>NC_067247.2:157244592-167244592 GCF_019359855.2 Lolium perenne
CTTCCATCATGCGTACCAAACAAACAGAGGCATCTTCATAAGTAGGGACAGCTTTTGCAAGGGGTATATCTTTAAGATCTTCGTGCATATTAACATGGGTGAAAAATTCTTCTATATTATCTCTTCCAATTATAGACCCTTGCCCTACCGGTATATCTTTTACAGTAAAATTAAAAGGAAACATGATAAAATAAGTAAGGTAAATGCAAGTAACTAATTTTTTTGTGTTTTTGATATAGCAAACAAGATAGCAAATAAAGTAAAACTAGCAACTATTTTTTTTGTATTTTGATTTAGCGCAGCAAACAAAGTAGTAAATAAAATAAAGCAAGACAAAAACAAAGTAAAGAGATTGGAGGTGGAGACTCCCCTTGCAGCGTGTCTTGATCTCCCCGGCAACGGCGCCAGAAAAAGAGCTTGATACGCGTACAGCACGCGTCCGTTGGGAACCCCAAGAGGAAGGTGTGATGCGTACAGCGGCAAGTTTTCCCTCAGTAAGAAACCAAGGTTTATCGAACCAGTAGGAGCCAAGAAGCACGTTGAAGGTTGATGGCGTTGAGATGTAGTGCGGCGCAACACCAGGGATTCCGGCGCCAACGTGGAACCTGCACAACACAACCAAAGTACTTTGCCCCAACGAAACAGTGAGGTTGTCAATCTCACAGGCTTGCTGTAACAAAGGATTAGATGTATAGTGTGGATGATGATTGTTTGCAGAAAACAGTAGAACAAGTATTGCAGTAGATTGTATTCGATGTAAAAGAATGGACCGGGGTCCACAGTTCACTAGAGGTGTCTCTCCCATAAGATAAATAGCATGTTGGGTGAACAAATTACAGTTGGGCAATTGACAAATAGAGAGGGCATGACAATGCACATACATGATATGATGAATATTGTGAGATTTAATTGGGCATTACGACAAAGTACACAGACCGCTATCCAGCATGCATCTATGCCTAAAAAGTCCACCTTCAGGTTATCATCCGAACCCCTTCCAGTATTAAGTTGAAAACAACAGACAATTGCATTAAGTATGGTGCGTAATGTAATCAATAACTACATCCTCGGACATAGCATCAATGTTTTATCCCTAGTG
The DNA here is from genome assembly GCF_019359855.2 of Lolium perenne. Taxonomy (NCBI): domain Eukaryota; kingdom Viridiplantae; phylum Streptophyta; class Magnoliopsida; order Poales; family Poaceae; genus Lolium; species Lolium perenne. The sequence goes on from NC_067247.2 coordinate 157,245,692, forward strand.
GCAACAGCACATCCACAACCTTAGAACTTTCTCACATCGTCCTGCATTTAATGGAGGCATGAACCCACTATCGAGCATAAATACTCCCTCTTGGAGTTAAGAGTAAAAACTTGGCCAGAGCCTCTACTAATAACGGAGAGCATGCAAGATCATAAACAACACATAGGTAATAGATTGATAATCAACATAGCATAGTATTCTCTATCCATCGGATCCCAACAAACACAACATATAGCATTACAGATAGATGATCTTGATCATGTTAGGCAGCTCACAAGACCTGACAATGAAGCATAATGAGGAGAAGATGACCATCTAGCTACTGCTATGGACCCATAGTCCGGGGGTGAACTACTCACTCATCACTCCGGAGGTGACCATGGCGGTGAAGAGTCCTCCGGGAGATGATTCCCCTCTCCGGCAGGGTGCCAGAGGCGATCTCCTGAATCCCCCGAGATGGGATTGGCGGCGGCGGCGTCTATTGAAGGTTTTCCGTATCGTGGCTCTCGGTACTGGGGGTTTCGCGACAAAGACTATATGTAGGCGGAAGGGCAGGTCAGGAGGCGTCACGGGGGCCCCACACGCTAGGGCCGCGCGGCCCCCCCTTGGGCCGCGCCGCCCTAGTGTGGCGGCGCCCCGTGGCCCCACTTCGTCTCTCCCTCGGTCTTCTGGAAGCTTCGTGGCAAAATAGGCCCCTGGGCGTTGATTTCGTCCAATTCCGAGAATATTTCCTTACTAGGATTTCTGAAACCAAAAACAGCAGAAAACAGCAACTGGCTCTTCGGCATCTCGTTAATAGATTAGTGCCGGAAATTGCATAAATATGACATAAAGTATGCATAAAACATGTAGATATCATCAATAATGTGGCATGGAACATAAGAAATTATCGATACGTCGGAGACGTATCACCCCCTCACAGGCCGGCGCGGGGCCTGCCCTGGCCGCGCCGCCTTGTGGGGAGGGGGCCCACAGCCCCCTCTGGCCTCCTCTCCTTCGCGTATTTCTTCGTCCCGAAACCTAAGCTCCGGGGGGGGGAAGTCACAAAGAGTCACAGCCGCCTCTGCGGGGCGGAGAACACCAGAGAGAAAAGAGCTCTCCGGTAGGCTGAGATCCGCCGGGGAAATTCCCTCCCGGAGGGGGAAATCGACGCCATCATCACCGTCATCGAGTTGGACATCATCTCCATCACCATCATCATCTCCATCATCATCACCGCCGTCTCCACCGCTGCACATCGCCACCGCTGTAACAATTTGGGTTTGATCTTGATTGTTTGATAGGGGAAACTCTCCCGGTGTTGATTTCTACTTGTTATTGATGCTATTGAGTGAAACCGTTGAACCAAGGTATATGTTCAGATTGTTATTCATCATCATATCACCTCTGATCATGTTCCATATGATGTCTCGTGAGTAGTTCGTTTAGTTCTTGAGGACATGGGTGAAGTCTAAATGTTAGTAGTGAAGTATGGTTGAGTAATATTCAATGTTATGATATTTAAGTTGTGGTGTTATTCTTCTAGTGGTGTCGTGTGAACGTCGACTACACGACACTTCACCTTTATGGGCCTAGGGGAATGCATCTTGTACTCGTTTGCCAATTGCGGGGTTGCCGGAGTGACAGAAACCTGAACCCCCGTTGGTATATCGATGCAGGAGGGATAGCAGGATCTCAGAGTTTAAGGCTGTGGTTAGATTTATCTTAATTACTTTCTTGTAGTTGCGGATGCTTGCAAGGGGTATAATCACAAGTATGTATTAGTCCTAGGAAGGGCGGTACATTAGCATAGGTTCACCCACACAACACTTATCAAAACAATGAAGATTAATTAGCCGTATGTAGCGAAAGCACTAGACTAAAATCCCGTGTGTCCTCGAGAACGTTTGGTCATTATAAGTAAACAAACCGGCTTGTCATTTGTGCTAAAAAGGATTGGGCCACTCGCTGCAATTATTACTCTCGCACTTTACTTACTCGTACTTAATTCATCTGCTACATCAAAACCCCCTGAATACTTGTCTGTGAGCATTTACAGTGAATCCTTCATCGAAACTGCTTGTCAACACCTTCTGCTCCTCGTTGGGATCGATATTCTTACTTATCGAAGATACTACGATACACCCCCTATACTTGTGGGTCATCAAGACTATTTTCTGGCGCCGTTGCCGGGGAGTGAAGCGCTATTGGTAAGTGGAATTGGTAAGGGAAATTTCAACTGTTTGTGCTGATTTTATTTCTGCCTGCTGCCATAATTCATTATGGAGAGATCTTCTCTTGAGTTTTTATTTGGAAAATCTACTACTACTGCAAAGGTAGTGGATGAAGCGCCAGGTGAGGAAGAAATACCATACAAAATACCTATGAAAATTATTGAACGTGTAGTGGATAACCATTATACAGGGGATGGAACTGTCCACCCTGGAGATCATTTACTGTTCTTGCATGAATTATGCGGTTTATTCAAGTGTGCAGGTATTGCTATGGATGAAGTGAGGAAGAAATTATTCTCTATATCGCTATCTGGTAAAGCGGCGCATTGGTATAAATTACTGGATAATGGGGATTCTCTTGAATGGAATGATATTGTGCCCCGGTTTTATTCTAAGTTCTATCCTCCAAGTGAGATTCACAAAGATCGGAACCGCATATATAATTTTTGGCCTCATGATGGAGAGAGTATTGCCCAAGCGTGGGGGAGATTGAAGTCTTTAATGCTCAAATGCCCCATTCATGAGCTTCCTGGTAATGTTATTATTGATAATTTCTATGCAAGACTTTCTTTTCAAGACAAGACCTTGCTGGATACTTCTTGTTCTGGATCATTCACGCGCAACAAAGAAGAGTTTAAAAGGGACCTTCTTAATCGGATCCAGGAAAATACTGAAGGATGGGAGAACGACAAAGATAGAGAATCAGGTATAAATTATGATTATAAATGCATTGAAGCTTTTATGGATACTGATAAATTTCGTAATATGAGTGCTACTTATGGTCTTGATTCTCAAGTTGCTGCAAATCTTTATAAAGCTTTTGCCTCTCATTATGAATTGCCTAAGAAGAACTTTGATAAGTATCATGAACCGTATAAAGATAAAGTTGATTCATCTATAAATAAATGTGTTGTAGTTGAAACTGTTGATCATGTTATTACTGAAGCTTATATTGAAAAAACTCCTTTCCCTGCTAAAATGAAGGAGTACTCTGTTATAAATAGTGCGGTTCATAAAAGTGAAAAGAAACCTATAGAACTTGAAGCACAAATAAAGGTTGAACCTGCTGTTGCAATAGTTTAAGATCTTGTGACTGAAAATGTGGAGGATGGTCATATTATTTTCTGTGAAGATGCTTCTAATATTGTTTCACATCCTAATAAGTCTAAGGAAGCTAGTGTTCCTATGCTATCTGTTATAATTGGAGATCATTGTTATTATGGTTTATGTGATATTGGTGCAAGTATTAGTGCTATTCCTTATGAGCTTTACACGGAGATTATGCACGAAATTGGTTCTTGTGAACTTGAAGATATTGATGTGGTTATTCGGCTAGCTAATAGAGAAACTATTTCTCCAATTGGTATTGTTCGAGATGTGGAAGTTCTATGTGGTAAGATTAAATATCCTGCTGACTTTTTGGTACTTGGTTCTGCTGCTAGTAAATATTGTCCTATCAATTTTGGTAGACCCTTTCTAAATACTTGTGGAGCTGTTATAGATTGCAAGAAAGAGAAAATTTTGACTAAATTTGCTGGTGAATCTTATGAGTTTAACTTCTCTAAATTTGCCAAAACTCCTTATAAAGCCGATTTGCCTAATAATGATTTTAGAGTTGAACAGTGTGCATCTATTGCTCTTGCTCCTAATAATCCTTTGTAGCAACATTTGGAGAATAGTGAGAGTGAAGTTTTTAGGGAAGAAAGAGATGAGCTTGATGAAATTTTCCTTCGTCAACCTATTCTTAAGCATGATTTACCGGTAGAAGATCTGGGTACAACACCGCCACCAAGGGAAGATCCTGTCTTTGATTTAAAACCATTGTCTGATAATCTTAAATATGCTCATATTGATGATAAGAAAATATATCCTGTTATTATTAGTTCTAAGCTTTCAGAGTTTGAAGAAGAAAGGTTATTGGAAATATTGAAGAAACACCGAGGTGCTATTGGCTACACTCTTGATGACTTGAAGGGGATTTCTCCCTCTATTTGCCAACATGCCATTAATATGGAAGATGATGCGAAGCCTGTTGTTGAACCTCAGCGTCGTCTAATTCCTAAGATGAAGGATGTGGTAAGAAATGAGGTATTAAGACTTCTTGAAGCTGGTATTATATATCCTATTGCTGATAGTAGATGGGTTAGTCATGTGCATTGTGTTCCTAAGAAAGGAGGAATGACTATTGTGCCTAATGATAATGATGAGCTCATACCTCAAAGAGTAGTTGTAGGGTATAGAATGTGCATTGATTATCGAAAAGTTAATAAAGTTACTAAGAAAGATCATTACCCTTTACCTTTTATTGATCAAATGTTAGAAAGGTTGTCTAAGAATACTCACTTTTTGCTTTCTTGATGGTTATTCTGGGTTTTCACAAATTGCCGTTAAAACTAAGGATGAAGAGAAAACCACTTTCACTTGTCCCTATGGAACTTATGCTTATAGACGTATGCCTTTTGGTTTATGTAATGCCCCTGCTACTTTCCAAAGATGCATGTCTGCTATTTTTCATGGCTTTCGCGAGAGTATTGTAGAGGTATTCATGGATGATTTTTCTGTCTATGGGAATTCTTTTGATAATTGCTTGCGGAACTGATAACCCACAAGTATAGGGGATCGCGGCAGTCTTCGAGGGAAGTAAAACCCAAATTTATTGATTCGACACAAGGGGAGGTAAAGAATACTTATAAGCCTTAACAACTGAGTTGTCAATTCAGCTGCACCTGGAAAAGCACTAGTAACAGGGGTGATGTGAAAGTAGCAATAATATGAGAGCAAAGAGTAACAAGAATACATGAACAGCGAATAGCACAGGAGCAATGGCACCGGAAAATAGTTGATACTACTTCCAATGACATATAGAACGAGTATATGATGATGAGAGATGGACCGGGGTTCCCAGCGATCTACACTAGTGGTAACTCTCCAATAAGTGACAAGTGTTGGGTGAACAAATTACAGTTGGGCAATTGATAGGATTGATAAAGTATTAAGAAAGAACATCAATTCATTAATCATGTAGGCATGTTTTCCATATATAGTCATACGTGCTCGCAATGAGAAACTTGTACAACATCTTTTGTCCTACCAGCCGGTGGCAGTCGGGCCTCAAGGGAATCTACTGGATATTAAGGTACTCCTTTTAATAGAGCACCGGAGCAAAGCATTAACACTCCGTGAAAACATGTGTCCCTCACATCACCGCCATCCCCTCCGGTTGTCCCGATTCTTATCACTTCGGGGCCATTGGTTCCGGACAGCGACATGTGCATACAACTTGTAGATACAATCTAAGCAATAAGTATAGAGCTTAAATCTAAGATCATGCCACTCGGGCCCTAGTGACAAGCATTAAGAATAACAAGATTGCAGCAACAATAACTTCACAAACTTTATAGATAGACTAATCATAATGTATCATCCATCGGATCCCAACAAACACAACACCGATTACATCAGATGGATCTCAATCATGTAAGGCAGCTCATGAGATCATTGTATTGAAGTACATGGAGGAGAGAATACCAACTAGCTACTGCTAGAACCCGTAGTCCATGGGGGAACTACTCACGGAGCATGATGGAGGCGGTGGCGTCGATGGAGATGGCTTCCGGGGGCACTTCCCCGTCCCGGCAGGGTGCCGGAATAGAGACTTCTGTCCCCCAAATTGGAGTTTCGCGATGGCGGCGGCGCCCCTGGAGTCTTTCTGGAGTTTCGTCAATTGGTACTGTGTTTTTAGGTTGAAAGGGGTTATATAGGCGAAGAGGCGGCGCAGGAGGGTCGACAGGGTGGCCTCCCCATAGGGGGGCGCGGCCAGGGGCTGGCCCGCGCGGCCCACCCTCCTGGTGGCCCCTGGCTCTCCTCCGACTCTCCTTCGGTGTTCTGGATGCTTCCGGGAAAAATAGGATGTTTGGCGTTGATTTCGTCCAATTCCGAGAATATTGCCCGAACAGCCTTTCTGGAACCAAAAACAGCAGAAAACAGGAACTGGCACTGTGGCATCTTGTTAATAGGTTAGTTCCGGAAAATGCATAAAAACATTATAAAGTGCAAGCAAAACATGTAAGTATTGTCATAAAACAAGCATGGAACATCAGAAATTATGGATACGTTGGAGACGTATCAGCATCCCCAAGTTTAGTTCCTGCTCGTCCCGAGCAGGTAAACGATAAAAAGAATAATTTCTGTAGTGACATGCTACTTACATAACCTTGATCATACTATTACAAAGCATATGAAATGAATGAAGTGACTCAAGGCAATGATCTATAGTTGCTAACAAATAGATAACATATAGCAAAACTTTTCATGAAGAGTACTTTCAAGACAAGCATCAAAAGTCTTGCACAAGAGTTAACTCATAAAGCAATAAATTCAAAGTAAAGGCATCGAAGCAACACAAAGGAAGATTTAAGTTTTAGCGGTTGCTTTCAACTTTCAACATGTATATCTCATGGATATTGTCAACATAGAGTAATATGATGAATGCAAATATGCAAGTATGTAAGAATCAATGCACAGTTGACACAAGTGTTTGCTTCTAAGATGGAAGGAAGTAGGTAAACTGACTCAACATAAAGTAAAAGAAAGGCCCTTCGCAGAGGGAAGCATTGATTGCTATATTTGTGCTAGAGCTTTGGTTTTGAAAACATAAAGAGAGCATAAAAAGTAAAATTTTGAGAGGTGCTTGTTGTTGTCAACGAATGGTCGGGGGCACTCTAACCCCCTTGCCAGACAAACCTTCAAAGAGCGGCTCCCATTTTATTTTTATTTTTGTGTGGCACTCCTTCCAACCTTTCTTTCACAAACCATGGCTAACCGAATCCTTCGGGTGCCTGCCAACAATCTCATACCATGAAGGAGTGCCTTTTTATTTTAGTTTTATTATGATGACACTCCTCCCCACCTTTGCTTTCTCAAGCCATGGCTAACCGAATCCTTCGGGTGCCGTCCAACAATCACATACCATGGAGGAGTGTCTATTTTTGTTAATTAATTTGGGACTGGGAATCCCATTGCCAGCTCTTTTTGCAAAATTATTGGATAAGCGGATGAAGCCACTAGTCCATTGGTGAAAGTTGCCCAACAAGATTGAAAGATAAACACCACATACTTCCTCATGAGCTATAAAACATTGACACAAATTGAGAAGCATTTTGAATTGTTTAAAGGTAGCACTCAAGCAATTTACTTTGGAATGGCAGGAAATACCACATAGTAGGTAGGTATGGTGGACACAAATGGCATAGTGGTTGGCTCAAGTATTTGGATGCATGAGAAGTATTCCCTCTCAGTACAAGGTTTAGGCTAGCAAGGTTGTTTGAAGCAAACACAAGTATGAACTAGTTCAGCAAAACTTACATAAACACATATTGCAAGCATTATAATACTCTACACGTTGCTCAAACACTTTTACCAGAAAATATCTAGACCTTAAGAGAGACCAATCATGCAAACCAATTTCAACAAGCTCTACAGTAGTTCTCCACTAATAGGTTTAAACTACATGAAAAAACTTAATCATGATCTACTTGAGAGCTCAAAACAATTGCCAAGTATCAAATTATTCAAGACATTATGAGGCATTTTCTGTTTCCAACCAAATAACCATAAGTATTGTAGCTTCCAACTTTTATCATTGAACATTAAAAGTAAAACGAAGAACCAGTGTTCATATGAAAAAGCGGAGCGTGTCTCTCTCCCAAACAAGGATTGCTAGGATCCGATCTTATTCAAACAAAAACAAAAATAAAAGCACACAGACGCTCCAAGTAAAGCACATATGATGTGATCGAATAAAAATATAGTTTCAATAGAAGAAACCTGATAAGTTGATGAAGAAGGGGATGCCTTGGGCATCCCCAAGCTTAGACGCTTGAGTCTTCTTGAAATATGCAGGGATGAACCACGGGGGCATCCCCAAGCTTAGACTTTTCACTCTTCTTGATCATATATCATCCTCCTCTCTTGACCCTTGAAAACTTCCTTCACACCAAACTTCTCATAAACTTCATTAGAGGGGTTAGTACTCAAAAAATTTGAATCCACCTTGGTCCTGTAGTGACACATTGCAAGTACTCAATAAAACATTAGCTACAGCTCTCCACGTCTAGAAAACCTCGCTTAAAGTCCACAAGAGACAATGCAAAAAACAGAGATAGAATCTGCCAAAACAGAACAGCCAGTAAAGACGAATTTTTAATAAATACTTCCGTTGCTCAAATCAGAAAACTCAAAACTAATGAAAGTTGCGTACATATCTGAGGAACACGCACATAAATTGGCATATTTTTCTGAGTTACCTACAGATAAAAGAGCCCAGATTCGTGACAGATAGAAATCTGTTTCTGCGCAGAAATCCAAATCTAGTATCAACCTTCGATTAGAGGCTTCACTTGGCACAACATTGCAATAAAATAAAGATAAGGAGAGGTTGCTACAGTAGTAACAACTTCCAAAGCACAACAAAACAGTAGCAAAATAAACACATGGGTTATCTCCCAAGAAGTGCTTTCTTTATAGCCATTAAGATGGGCTCAGCAGTTTTAATGATGCACTCGCAAGAAATAGTATTTGAAGCAAAAGAGAGCATAAAGAGGCAAATTCAAAACACATTTAAACCTAACATGCTTCCTATGCATAGGAATCTTGTACACAAATAAATTCATGAAGAACGAAGTAGCAAGCATAAGAAGATAAAACAAGAGTAACTTCAAATTTTTAAGCATATAGAGAGGTGTTTTAGTACCATGCAAATTTCTACAACCATATTTTCCTCTCTCATAATAATTTTCAGTAGCCTCATGAATAAACTCAACAATATAACTATCACATGCAGCATACTTTTCATGATCCACAAACATATAATTTTTATCAAGCTCAAAAATAGTGGGATCCAAACTTTCAAACTCACTTTTATCAATAATATAACAAGGTGATCGATCAATCTCAAGAGATATGGGACACATAGATAAAGTCAAGAACTCTCCAATCCCATTTTCATTAGTAGTATAATTAATATTATCAAGTAACATAGGACCATCATCTAAAGCTTTATCATAAACATTTGCCAAGCAAAATTCTTTAGTACCATGCATTTCGACATCAGGCACAAACAAAGCATTATCATAAGATTTATCAAAGTAGCATGGATTATCATAAATAACAGTAGCATAATTATTCTCACAAGTTTTACTCATAGGTAATATTTCAAGAGAATCCACAGGAACATAACATTCAACCTCTTTCGGTAAGCATGGAGGACAATCAAATAGTGTAAGAGATAAAGAGTTACTCTCATTAGAAGGTTGGAATGGGTAGCTAATCCATTCTTCCTCCTTTTGTTCATCACTCTCCTCTTCTTTTTCATCCAATGAGCTTTCAGGTTCATCAATTTCCTCCTCTTTTTCATCCAATGAGCTTTCAGGTTCATCAGTTTCTTCTTCCACAGGTTCCGGCAAATTGTGAGTGCATTCTTGTGCATTAATGAGTCTCTCTTTATAATCAATGATATAAGGATTATCACTGTAACTTTCATTGAAAAAATTAAGGATAGAAGAGACATAATCTTTAAGGTCCTTACAAACAGCACAAGTTTCATAATTCTTAACCATGAAGGATTCTATCTCAGAGGCTCCCATAAATACGACAAATTGTTCTACCTCTTCGAACCCATAATGAATATAGCAATTCCGATTACACTGTGTTTGGATGTTGGAAAACTGGCATGGAATTGAATTGGAAAAGAAATTCCAAATCCAGGATGGAAAGGAAATGCCTTCCAATTTCAATTCTGTTGTTTGGGTGTGTTTGAAATTTCCTGTTAGAATAATAGGCTGGTGACCAATTCCATTCTTGTTTGGATGTATAACAATGGAATTGAATGTTTTGTTGAGTTTAGATAATATATAGTTGTGTATATGAATAAAAATAGCATGTATATAGTGCAATGTGCATATTTTATTTTTCACACATTATAACATTCTAAAATAATATAAATAAGGCACAAGCAACACGCATGTACAATACATTATTTACATAATTCCATGGTTGCACACCCTAGAAAGTATCTAACTCAAACGTACCTATATACAATACATAATTTACATACAGGGCTTGATCGGAAAGATCAGAAAGAAAAGGAGAATACTGGAGGCACCCACAGCAGACCAATTAGGTCTGACCTGGTTTTTCATGCATAACCATGTATCTCAATGATCTTGTCTGGCTCGTGTGAGCAATGCTAAAAATATTCTGGATGGGCTATTCATCTGGGAAGGGAATTGGGGAAATTAAAAGGGTGTGATTGCTATGTGAAATGCACTAGACGATCGGCAAGGCCGCAAGGGTTGTCGTACACCACATCGTTGACAGTGGACCTCCTCACGGCCTTATGCAGCGTGTCATGGAGCTGTCCACCGAGTGCCATCTCTGGGGCTGATAGTAGATTGATGGGAACGGGCTGCCTCGCCGCGTATCGTTAGGCCGCCATAGCAGGCTTCCGTTTTTTGTTCCATCTCTCGGTTCTAGCCTCGCCTGTCTGTAGCATTTGAGTAGAGGGAGATGGAATCCAACTTGTACTCAGATTGGGATCGATGATCGCGCGAGCGAGCGATGCGGACGTCCGGCTGGTGCGATGGCGGTCACGGCGAGAGGCGCACAGTTGTCATAGAGTACTAGGGCGGGGATGATGACCACAACGCTAGAGAAATGCGGGAAGGGAGAGAGGAGGCCGGGAAGGGATAGAGGACGCCATGGAAGAGGACTTACCGCCCTCGCCGGCGGCGGCTGGTGGTTGAGGTCTGGGGCGGCGCAACTCAGATGTGTTTCTCGGGATCGAGGGAGAAGACTCGTTTCCACGCGATGCGAGAGATGTAGGGGTACGTAGCCTGCCGGACTCATTTCCACGCGTTTCCGAGCCTCAGACTTCGGAATCCAAAGAGGCCCCGGGCAGTTGCGAGAGGGTGGGCTTGGAAAGTTTTCCAGTTTCCACGGTCAAATTCCAGAACCATTCCAAACACATGAAAGCGGGCCAGAAATTCCAGATAGCCAATTCCATGCCAGTTTTCCAACATCCAAACACAGTGTTATAGTTCTTAATAAAAAATTCCTCACTAAAGCCACATTGAAATTTAAGATGTTTAGTGTCCTGTTGAGAGCAACAGTTTATATCATGGCGTTTAAGCAAGATATTAGCCATTGTATTCAATTTTTCTATCACAGCACTCATTACTTTACCAGTTCTCGATTCTCTATAATTATTATAACATTCTATAAGCTCCAAGTAGGTTGTAGGTTCTCCCATAACAGCAGTTTTTAATTTTTCGAATTTTCAAATTTTTATGGATTTTTGGGTATATGAGAAGAGTAAAGCAAGACAAAAAGAAACTAGACAAAAGTAAACTAAGCAAAATAATACTAGACAGAAATAAACTAAGCATAAATAAACTAGACAAAAGTAAACTAAGTGAAACGAAATAAAAGAAAATAAAAACAGAGAGAGAGGTAGAGTGTACTCCCCAGGTGAACTTATGAGTAGAGCTATGCCTCCCCGGCAATGGCGCCAGAAAACAGTCTTGATAACCCACAAGTATAGGGGATCGCGGCAGTCTTCGAGGGAAGTAAAACCCAAATTTATTGATTCGACACAAGGGGAGGTAAAGAATACTTATAAGCCTTAACAACTGAGTTGTCAATTCAGCTGCACCTGGAAAAGCACTAGTAACAGGGGTGATGTGAAAGTAGCAGTAATATGAGAGCAGTAGTAACAGTAACACAGCAGCAGTAATAGCACAGGAGCAATGGCACCGGAAAATAGTTGATACTACTTCCAATGACATATAGAACGAGTATATGATGATTAGAGATGGACCGGGGTTCCCAGTGATCTACACTAGTGGTAACTCTTCAATAAGTGACAAGTGTTGGGTGAACAAATTACAGTTGGGCAATTGATAGGATTGATAAAGCATTAAGAAAGAACATCAATTCATTAATCATGTAGGCATGTTTTCCATATATAGTCATACGTGCTCGCAATGAGAAACTTGTACAACATCTTTTGTCCTACCAGCCGGTGGCAGCCGGGCCTCAAGGGAATCTACTGGATATTAAGGTACTCCTTTTAATAGAGCACCGGAGCAAAGCATTAACACTCCGTGAAAACATGTGTCCCTCACATCACCGCCATCCCCTCCGGTTGTCCCGATTCTTGTCACTTCAGGGCCATTGGTTCCGGATAGCGACATGTGCATACAACTTGTAGATACAATCTAAGCAATAAGTATAGAGCTTAAATCTAAGATCATGCCACTCGGGCCCTAGTGACAAGCATTAAGAATAACAAGATTGCAGCAACAATAACTTCACAAACTTTATAGATAGACTAATCATAATGTATCATCCATCGGATCCCAACAAACACAACACCGATTACATCAGATGGATCTCAATCATGTAAGGCAGCTCATGAGATCATTGTATTGAAGTACATGGAGGAGAGAATACCAACTAGCTACTGCTAGAACCCGTAGTCCATGGGGGAACTACTCACGGAGCATGATGGAGGCGGTGGCGTCGATGGAGATGGCTTCCGGGGGCACTTCCCCGTCCCGGCAGGGTGCCGGAACAGAGACTTCTGTCCCCCGAATTGGAGTTTCGCGATGGCGGCGGCGCCCCTGGAGTCTTTCTGGAGTTTCGTCAATTGGTACTGTGTTTTTAGGTCGAAAGGGGTTATATAGGCGAAGAGGCGGCGCAGGAGGGTCGACAGGGTGGCCTCCCCATAGGGGGCGCGGCCAGGGGCTGGCCCGCGCGGCCCACCCTCCTGGTGGCCCCCTGGCTCTCCTCCGACTCTCCTTCGGTGTTCTGGATGCTTCCGGGAAAAATAGGATGTTTGGCGTTGATTTCGTCCAATTCCGAGAATATTGCCAGAACAGCCTTTCTGGAACCAAAAACAGCAGAAAACAGGAACTGGCACTGTGGCATCTTGTTAATAGGTTAGTTCCGGAAAACGCATAAAAACATTATAAAGTGCAAGCAAAACATGTAAGTATTGTCATAAAACAAGCATGGAACATCAGAAATTATGGATACGTTGGAGACGTATCAGGAACCTTGATAAAGTTTTGCAGAGATGTGAAGAAACTAACCTTGTTCTTAATTGGGAGAAATTCCACTTTATGGTTAATGAAGAAATTGTATTGGGACATAAAATTTCCGAGAGAGGTATTGAAGTTGATAGAGCTAAAGTTGAAGCGATTGAGAAGATGCCCTACCCCAGAGATGTTAAAGGTATTCGTAGTGTTCTTGGTCACGCTGGGTTTTATAGGAGGTTTATTAAAGACTTTTCCAAGATTTCAAAGCCTCTTACTAATCTTCTTCAAAAAGATGTACCTTTTGTTTTTGATGATGATTGTAAGGAAGCTTTTGAAACTCTAAAGAAAGCCTTAACAACTGCTCCTATAGTTGAACCTCCCGATTGGAACTTACCTTTTGAAATTATGTGTGATGCTAGTGATTTTGCTGTAGGCGCTATTCTTGGACAGCGAGTAAATAAAAAATTGAATGTTATTCATTATGCTAGTAAAACCCTTGATGCTGCTCAAAGAAATTATGCTACTACTGAAAAAGAATTGTTAGCTGTAGTCTTTGCTTGTGATAAGTTTAGATCCTATATTGTTGATTCAAAAGTTACTATACATACTGATCATGCTGCAATCAGATACCTTATGAAAAATAAAGATGCTAAGCCAAGGCTTATTAGATGGGTACTTCTGTTGCAAGAATTTGATTTACATATTGTAGATAGGAAAGGTGCTGATAATCCTGTTGCTGATAACTTGTCTAGATTGGAAAATATTGCTTATGATCCTGTTCCTGTTAATGATAGTTTTCCAAATGAACAATTGGCTGTAATAAAGGTGAGCTCGCGAGACAGTCCTTGGTATGCTGATTATGCTAATTTTATTGTTTCCAAGTACTTGCCTCCAACCTTTTCAGCCTCAAAGAAAGGAGGAAATTCTTTTATGACTTGAGGCATTATTTCTGGGATGACCCACACTTATATAAAGAAGGAGTGGATGGTATTCTGCGAAGATGTGTTCCCGAATATGAACAGCAAGAGATATTGAGTAAATGTCATGGTAGTGCTTATGGAGGACATCACGCCGGAGATAGAACCGCACAAAAGGTTCTACAATCAGGTTTTTATTGGCCAACTCTCTTCAAAGATGCAAGGAAGTTTATTTTATCTTGTGATGAATGCCAAAGGGTTGGTAACATCTCCAGACGCAATGAAATGCCTATGAATTATACTCTTGTTATTGAACCGTTTGATTGTTGGGGATTTGACTTCATGGGACCTTTTCCCTCTTCAGAAGGTAACACTCATATACTTGTTGCTGTTGATTATGTTACTAAATGGGTGGAAGCCATACCTACAAAAAGTGCTGATGGTGAGACCTCTTTAAGAATGCTTTTAGATATTATTTTTCCTAGATTTGGAGTTCCTAGATATATTATGACTGATGGAGGTTCTCATTTTATTCATGGTGGTTTTAGAAAAACTCTTGCTAAATATGGTATTAATCATAGAATTGCTTCCGCTTATCATCCTCAAACTAGTGGGCAAGTAGAACTATCAAATAGAGAAATTAAATCTATCTTGCAAAAGACTGTTAATAAAACTAGAAAGAATTGGGCTAGTAAATTGAAGGAAGCACTATGGGCTTATAGAACTGCCAATAAAAATCCCATGGGTATGTCACCTTATAAAATGGTTTATCGAAAAGCTTGTCATTTACCTTTAGAACTAGAGCACAAAGCTTATTGGGCTGTTAGAGAACTAAATAAAGATCCTAAACTTGCTGGTAAGAAGAGGTTGCTGCAATTGAGTTCTCTAGATGAATGGAGAAGTGAAGCTTATGAAAATGCTAAACTCTTTAAATAGAAAGTTAAAAAATGGCATGATAGAAGGATTATCAAAAGAGAATTTAATATTGGAGATAAAGTCCTATTGTATCGGTCTCGTCTCAGATTCTTTGCAGGGAAATTACTCTCGAAATGGGAAGGACCATATGTTGTTGAGGAGGTGTATCGTTCAGGAGCAATTAAAATTAGTTCTCTCCAAGGCAATGCCACACAAGTGGTGAATGGACAAAGACTCAAGCATTATATCTCAGGTGATTCTTATAATGTAGATGTTGATGTCATTCGAGTGGAAACACCGGAGGCTTTCATCAAAAGTCAAATTGACAGTCCGCCAGAACTCGACTTTGAATAGGTAACAGTACTGGTAATATAAAGTTCGCGATTTACTTTCTGAACAATGTTTTTGCTGTTTTTGGAAAATATGAAAAATTATGAGATCGAAACGGAGTGGAGGAGACGCACGAGGGCATGCCCTCATAGGCCGGCGCGGGCCCCAGCCAGGCCGCGCCGCCCTATGAGCTGGCCGCCTCGTCGCCCCTTTCCGACTCTGGTTCGACCTGGTACTTTCCTTATGACATACAAATTCCTGCTATATAATCCCCTGGACCCCTGGAGGTCCGTATATCGTTTTCTCGACGTGTTTTGTTTCGAGCTGTTTCTACCAGGATCTGTTTTCAATCTAG
Source organism: Lolium perenne (assembly GCF_019359855.2). NCBI lineage: Eukaryota > Viridiplantae > Streptophyta > Magnoliopsida > Poales > Poaceae > Lolium > Lolium perenne. The sequence goes on from NC_067247.2 coordinate 157,261,518, forward strand.
AAGCACCATGGTCTCCAAGAACAAGGGCAAGGGGCTTTCGGATGAGGATATTCAAGATCCCGAGTGGGAAGAGGTGGACGAGAGCGTCAAGGAAGAAGATGAAGAAGAAGTGGAGGAAGACTCGCGCGCACACCCGCGTTCTACCATCGCAAGCATCGAGGTGGTGGATAACCCTCTTAGTGCAAACAGGAGCACAAGAATTCGCATCGGAGGAAGGGTCCCACGTCATTACCTAGCTCCAAAGACATCTTCTTCAGGCACTCACCACCCCTTTCGCAATCAAATTTACAATAGTCAAATTGAAAAGACTCCCAAGGCAGCATTGCCTAGCTATTGGGATATAGATCGCTCTAACACTGCAGGAAGGATGAAGCCTGAAGCTGAAGGGTGGGGAAATAACTCCAAGAATTGGGACTCGCCGTCGGACATACTTCTTAATCGCGTCGAGCACAATTCGGAGATGATCCGCAACCTCATGTACAAGATTGATGAGCTTCAGGAGCTTGTTGAGAAGCTTGTCGAGAATTCATCATCACCATCGCCGAAGGAGTAATTCATCATCGGTATTGGCATCCCCTTGGTTTGTTCCAAGCTTGGGGGAGTGCCGCGGTATCACATCATCACTACCCTTTTACTTTTACTATCAAGTAGTGTCATATCATGAGTAGGGAAGTTATCATATAAGATGGGTTGCAGTGTGGAAGTATCTCTCCTTTAATTGGTTGTCTATGTATCCCTTGGTGTGAGTTATCGTTATAAAATATTAATGAGAAGTCTTCTCATTTACATATTGCACATCTTATTTTAGTTTGCAATCCTTATTATATGATTGATCTTGTTATTAGTATTGGTATCACTTTGGGAGCATTGAACAAATCTATTTGGTTTTGGCAAACTTAGCATTGGTCAATAGCAACAACACTTTGAGGTTTAAGTAGAAAAGAGAAATACATGTAGTTGTTTCATTGTCTTCCTTTCTTGTTAGCTCATAGCTTATTATTCTGAAGTTAAAATTGTTTGTGCTTACAAGGAAGATGCATGATTGTTTCTATCACATGTATATTTGTTTGTTTCCCTCGACTCTTATGCTTGCTAATTAACCTTGCTAGCCAAAGACCTGTACTGAGAGGGAATACTTCTCGTGCATCCAAACCTCAACCCAAACCTATGCCATTTGTGTCCACCATAACTACCTACTACATGGTATTTCTTGCCATTCCAAGTAAATACTTCGTGTGCTACCTTTAAATAATTCAAAATTTACTATCTCTTGTTTGTGTCAATGTTTTATAGCTCATGAGGAAGTATGTGGTGTTTTATCTTTCAATCTTGTTGGGCAACTTTCATCAATGGACTAGTGGCTTCATCCGCTTATCCAATAATTTTGCAAAAAAAGCTGGCAATGGGATTCCCAGTCCCAAATTAATTAACCTAAATAGACACTCCTCCATGGTATGTGATTGTTGGACGGCACCCGAAGGATTCGGTTAGCCATGGCTTGAGAAAGCAAAGGTGGGGAGGAGTGTCATCATAATAAAACTAAAATAAAAAGGGCACTCCTTCATGGTATGAGATTGTTGGCAGGCACCCGAGGATTCGGTTAGCCATGGTTTGTGAAAGAAAGGTTGGAAGGAGTGCCACACAAAAATAAAAATAAAATGGGAGCCGCTCTTTGAAGGTTTGTCTGGCAAGGGGGTTAGAGTACCCGCTACCAGTCGTTGACAACAACAAACACCTCTCAAAATGTTACTTTTATTCTCTTTATATGATTTCAAAACTGAAAAAGCTCTAGCACATGATTTAATCCCTGCTTCCCTCTGCGAAGGGCCTGTCTTTTACTTTATGTTGAGTCAGTAAACCTATTTCCCTCCATCTTAAGCAAGCATTTGAGTTGTTGTGATCAAACCATTATATTGTGATTTGCTTCATCATGTCTTTTACTCTTCCCTATTTAGTATAAGTTTTATCTGAATGAATATAGCTTTGAAAGTTATCAATGATTATGAGGAGATTATTATGATTGAGTATGCAAGTTGTGCCATATAAAATTTAACATAAGAGCGCTGCTCGATAGATAAGTATAACCTGTTAAATGTTCTTTGACCAAGAACGAAGTTTTCCATCACCAACTATGATTTCTTATGCACCTTTATTTGTGATTACCTTATACTTGTTTCAAGTTGAATTATATGAGGAAGTTGTTTACTAGAATGTCTTGTGTGAATGAATATGATGCTTCTTGTCTGTATTTTATTTATCGACTCTTCACTCCATAAACATGTGGTCCTGTTTACCGAGTTCAGTTTCGCTTGGGGACAAGCGAAGTCTAAGCTTGGGGGGGGGGGGGGGTTGATACGTCCAATTTGCATCACTATTTTATATCATAATTTGCTGTTATTCATTGATATATTTCATATTTGGAGATGATACTTATGTTATTTCATCTATTTTGCATGTTTCATGACTATTGGAGGATCGCGCACCGGAGTCAGGATTCTGCTGGAAAAAGCGCCGTCAGAATGCAATATTTCGGAAGATCAACAATTGACGAAAGTTATATGAAAAATCCTATTTTTCCAGAAGATGACGAGAGCCAGAAGGAGGGCCCGAGGAGGGCCACCATGGGCCCCCCTCACAGGCCGACGCGGGGCCTGCCCTGGCCGCGCCGCCTTGTGGGGAGGGGGCCCACAGCCCCCTCTGGCCTCCTCTCCTTCGCGTATTTCTTCGTCCCGAAAACCTAAGCTCCGGGGGGAAGTCGCGAAGAGTCACATCCGCCTCTGCGGGGCGGAGAACACCAGAGAGAAAAGAGCTCTCCGGCAGGCTGAGATCCGCCGGGGAAATTCCCTCCCGGAGGGGGAAATCGACGCCATCGTCACCGTCATCGAGTTGGACATCATCTCCATCACCATCATCATCATCTCCATCATCATCACCGCCGTCTCCACCGCTGCACATCGCCACCGCTGTAACAATTTGGGTTTGATCTTGATTGTTTGATAGGGGAAACTCTCCCGGTGTTGATTTCTACTTGTTATTGATGCTATTGAGTGAAACCGTTGAACCAAGGTTTATGTTCAGATTGTTATTCATCATCATATCACCTCTGATCATGTTCCATATGATGTCTCGTGAGTAGTTCATTTAGTTCTTGAGGACATGGTGAAGTCTAAATGTTAGTAGTGAAGTATGGTTGAGTAATATTCAATGTTATGATATTTAAGTTGTGGTGTTATTCTTCTAGTGGTGTCGTGTGAACATCGACTACACGACACTTCACCTTTATGGGCCTAGGGGAATGCATCTTGTACTCGTTTGCCAATTGCGGGGTTGCCGGAGTGACAGAAACCTGAACCCCCGTTGGTATATCGATGCAGGAGGGATAGCAGGATCTCAGAGTTTAAGGCTGTGGTTAGATTTATCTTAATTACTTTCTTGTAGTTGCGGATGTTTGCAAGGGGTATAATCACAAGTATGTATTAGTCCTAGGAAGGGCGGTACATTAGCATAGGTTCACGCACACAACACTTATTAAAACAATGAAGATTAATTAGCCGTATGTAGCGAAAGCACTAGACTAAAATCCCGTGTGTCCTCGAGAACGTTTGGTCATTATAAGTAAACAAACCGGCTTGTCCTTTGTGCTAAAAAGGATTGGGCCACTCGCTGCAATTATTACTCTTGCACTTTACTTACTCGTACTTAATTTATCTGCTACATCAAAACCCCCTGAATACTTGTCTGTGAGCATTTACAGTGAATCCTTCATCGAAACTGCTTGTCAACACCTTCTGCTCCTCGTTGGGATCGACATTCTTACTTATCGAAGATACTACGATACACCCCCTATACTTGTGGGTCATCACTTTTACATTGTTTTCTATTTGCTGCACTATTTTAATCCGAAAATACAAAAATAATTACTTTTCTTATTTGCATCCAAAACACTAAAACAATCAACATCTTTACAGTTTTTACTTAGTTGCTTTGTCTTGTTTAGTTTCTACTTTTTTTTTATTACTACTTGTGTTATTTACTTACGCGGAACCTTGTGCTTGACAACCACACGGTGGAGTTGGGAACACAAGAAATTTACTTACTTGCAGAGTTGCAGGATTGCTTGAAGAAGAGAGAAGAGAATACTTTTGCATCCAATTTCCCGAGAGTTCGAAACCCTCGAGTCACCCTTGTGGGGAAGATACTCCCTTGCTACAACACTCTGCACTTGGAGTCCCAACGTATCAAGATTCTTTTTGGCATTGTTATTAACCGCTATCATACAAGTATTACAGCAACCTTGTTGTTGGTGTAGGAACCCAGACATCAGGGTCGTTACCTTCTTGAAGGCGCTATCCCGACTCTTCCCTAGTTCTTACCCGATGTTGTGGGTGAAAACACAATATGCCTTTGGATCGGGCGGCGATGGAACTTTGGTGTCGTTTCCTCCCTGACGGTGCCATCTGGAATTCATGGTTTGTCTATCTTACAATGATAGCATGGTTGCATTGACGATGTTTCACAGAGGCGGAGTTTGATTATTTGGTTCTTCCCATCTCGCCTGGGTGCACCGTGAGTTGGCGTGTCAGCTCATGTTCTAGGATGAGATCTAGCCCACCGACACCAGTGCCTCTTGTTGACTAGGGATAGGGGTCCATATGGTGACTAGATTGGAATGGTCGGCACAACCATGTTGGTAAGAATGTGTTCAACCTCCGCCTGCGTCTTCACCTCTTCAAGTGTTGTTTGCTTCCGTTTCTTGTTGATTTTGACCATGCATGTATGTAGCTATACTTTCATTGGTTTCTTTGTACAAGACTTTGCCTTGATCTTTTGTTTGTATGTGGAGGTATTTGTAAGCTGGTTTAACACTTTGTATCTTTCCCCATTCACATCATTTATTTAACGCCATGCTATGGTCTTATGTCTAAATAAATCGGAACACATGAGTCCGATTAGTCGTGAAGGACCATCTGAACTTAAAATCTCAACGTGAGCCCCATTTATCTATCTAAATTCATGTGACTATTGGTAATGACATTCAGTTATACAATGATTGATGATAACAATTTTACAGAAAATGTGAATGTGCTTGTGTACATATGATCGGCCACATGAATCGGGTTTATCCAACCAAGAACCCTATTACAATTGTAAGTGCATTTGCAGTGGTAGTATGTAGGGCGTCTCATTCTTTGTGCCATTTAGAGTACATTGTACCAATATGGAAAGTATGAGGCCATAAAATTTTACCAGTGTGAAGTGCATGTCAAACCACCACTATTCTAAATGCATGGTCTCCAATAGGCACCTTTGACCATTAATTTTGCAAGTGCAAAAACCGTAAAAACTATATTAATTGTTATAAAAATAATTTTATGACAACTAATATTAGTACTCCGCATCACCTTGCAAAATCTACATTTTTTTTTTGTATTTTGTTTTCACAAACGAGTTACAATTTCGGAGAAATGGACAAACCAAACCAAAACCAGTTACTACTTGCGTCCCCAAGCAAAACGTGCAGCAGCTTGGTTTCGTTCCCGGCACGAAACCTCCCTCGTCCACCGGCCGCCGACTCGACTCCCGATCTCCTCCTCCTCCTCCGGCCGCTATAAGTACCTCGCCGTCATCCGTTCCCCACCCCACCCACATTCCACAACACCAAAGCCATCTGGTCCTCTCCGCACCCGGGCCGGCCTCCATGGCGCGCGGCGATTCCAACTCCGGCGAGCTCTCCGCGCGCGCGTTCTCGATCCAGGGCTGCGTCGGGATGCTCCATCAGAACAAGCGCGTCGCTCGGGAGGAAGGCCTCAAGGATCTCATCGAGGCGCTCGAGGGCTTCGCGTGCGCCGACGACCACCGCTACGAGCGGGCCGTGGACCGCTGCTTCTACTTCCTCCACAGCGGGCCCGCCAAGGAGCGCAAGGACGCCTACCGCGCCATCGGCCTCTACGCGCTCACCGTCGGGCCCAAGGCCGAGCAGACGCTCCTCCTCGACAGGCTCTTCGACCTCGACCGCCTCGCGGGGATGCTCCCCTCCTCGCCCTCGGACGCGGCGAGAGCCGTCGCCGCGATCGACTGCCTCGCCGCCACCACCCTCGCCTGCGCCAAACTGTCCTGGGAGGCCAAGCGGACCCTCAAGGCCACATGGGAGGTGATCCAGCAGCCCGCGGCCGCCGCCATCCCGGAGGTCCTGGCCGCCGCCGTGTCCGCGTGGACCGTGACCCTCCCCGCCGCGCTCTTCATCGAGGACGACATGACCCCGTTCGTCCTCATCGCCAACCTCCTCAGGGCCAGCGACGCCGACCTCCGGATGGCGGGGGGCCACGCGCTGGCCGTGTGCATCGAGCTCGACATCCTGCCTCGTCAACCCAACATCCCCTGGCAGTACTACCACTACCGCAACTACAAGCTACCGGAGCCTGAACCCGACGAGAGGCCGGCGCTCGAGAGCAGGGTCGCCGAGCTCGCCTTCGGGGTGAACCCCGCGCGCACGAAGAAGGCGCACGACTGGGAGACCGTCCTGTTCCGCCAGATCGACGACTTCCTCAAGAAGAACGAGCAGCAGCGCGAGGGCTTGCTCACCAAGAAGAAGCAGCGCCCGGAGGAATCGATTCTCCATGCTGGCTGCGTCATCAAGGTCTCCAACTGGGGGAAGCAGGTCCAGCTCAAATTCCTCAAGCACTACATCGCCCAGGGCTTCGACCATCACGTCCGCCTCAACCTGCCACTCTTCCGGGACTCCTTGGGGCTCACCAGGGCTGCCGGCCGCGGCGCCCACAGAGAGGACCTGCCGCTGCCGGCCCATGAGGAGAAGCAGCTCAGGAAGGACCGCAAGAGCAAGGCCCTGAAGAGGGATCTACGGGACAAGATGCAACACTATGACGACTAAGCGCCCAATTCGATCTGGTATATATAGAGCTCTCTGTTTCTTCAGCTGGTATAGATCGAGCTTTCCCTGTTCAATTCCCATGAAAATTCTCAACAATTTGAGTTCATATTACCATGCTACTAGAGCTGGGTGGGATGCTTTGTGGAGGAATATTCAGGAATATTAACACTAGTGCTCAGTGTATGTAATGTTTCGGAGGAGAAGAAAATGCCTACATGTAGGAGTACTTTGCTATTGTTCATCTAGTTTTTCTTGCTCAAATTCATTACCAGAGCCCCTGTTGTTTTTTGTCAAGAAGTTAATACTAAGTGAAAATTAGCCTTTTCTTTTTTTGAGAAATCTGTGCTCAATACCAAGATCAAAACCATATATACAGCATTGTGGCGTATTTGGTTTTGTTAGTTACATGACCTTAAATGTACTAAGTAGCACCAAATTCATGGTCTTGCAATGACTCTAGGACGATATTGTTCAAACATGTGTCCTCAATTCTCCTAGCCGCTGAAGTGATTTTGGGTTCAGAGCTGACAACCCTCTGCTTGGCATTGCAATACGGACGAAATTGTTCAGTTATCGTTCCACATTCTGTATTGCTGTTCGAAAGCATATTTAGCAGGGGTGGTTGTACAGATCTCTAGTGCCAGATGTAGATCAAACAGCCAAACACACCTCGACACAAAAGTTCACAATTGCCCTTTTCGTTGCATCCCTGCCAGCATCAATGATCTCATGAAACCCTTTGATTGAACTAGTGCCACTAAGCGCAGAAGAAAGGAATGTTTGTTCGTAAATATACTCTTTTCTCCTGTACTATGTACGCTACTACTAATTTTCGCGGTGGAGTTGATTTCCTCCAACTCATTTATGCAAGCCATGTTTACTAGTACTGCACTGTACATTTTGATCGGATGTTGTTTATATCAGCAATCTTGTTTATATCCTCCTGTCTTGGGCTGATAAAAGCATTTTGATCGGATGTTGGTTTTAGCTTTCTGAACTATGCAATGAGGTGTTACTTTCACAATCTCGTTTCTGAGCTATACCGTGTGAGGTTAATCTCTTGCAACTGTGTTCTTGTGAATGAGCCTGAATGTAACCAATCTTCTCTATTCTCCGATATTTTAAATTTTGTTACAAGCCAAATTCAGCAAGACGGTAAACGAAGCCTACAACAAAGGCAACCACATGTTTTCCTAAAGAAATGGAAGCACGTGTCGAGGCATAGATTAAAATAGAAAAAAACCTAGCAGTAGCTATACCATCAGAAATGGGATCCTGAGTTTCAAGTATCTATAACATCTTATTTTCAAGTATCTATAACATCTTATGTATTTCTATGTTCGCTGAACTACTTCAGAAGCATTTTGTTAACCGGTGAATGAAATTAAACAGTTCTAGGAACATGCTACTACTCTTTCCGATCCATAAGATTATGTGTCGAAGTTGAGTTTCGGGTGTTGTCTTGTTTTGTTCGTGATAAATCTTGCATGAATCATGCTCAAATGAGTAGAAAGCCAAGCAAAGTCGTACATGCATTGTATGAAACTTTGTGAATGACTCTTCAACACTAAAATATTTGCATGCATGACTTGTCTGGTATTTTGACTAGGAATCTACGCAGCCTCGGCCCTATGTATTTTGGTGCCCTTGGGCGACGTAAAAAAAAGGGCCCTTTCAAAACGATATGTAGTATAACTCGATATATAAAAACTCTCAGTTTGTTCGCATATTACAGTAAAAATAATTATAAAATAGCAGGAAAATATAAAATGTATTTTGTACTAGTTTCATTACCTTAAATAAAGACCAAATTACCATGAGTACTTCGACAATTATGCTTCTCAAAAAGCTTCTCCGCGCATTTCTCGATGCAAAATCATTGACAATTGTTTCAAGATCAATGTTTTCCAAGATATCCTTCTCAATACAACATGTAGCCAAGCTATTCAATCTATCTTGTAACATAGTTGACCTCAAACAATTTTTTAGTAGCTTCAGTTTAGAGAAATTTTTTTCAGCTGAGGCTACAGTCACAGGTATAGTCAAGAGGATGCGATATGCAACTGACACATTTGGATAGCAATCAGCAGTTGTAACGAACTGAAGAATCTCAAGCGCTGACAAATCATCTAGCAATGTTACTTGGAGAACCTTTAACTCAGAAAAAAAAATCATCAAGATCAACATCACACGCCTAATTATGAGTAAAAGTTTGTGCAAAATCTTGCGAGCAAGCTATTTCATTCTTCGGTATTATCCAGCGTATATATGTATTGTTTGCACGCTCTACTAAGAGGTGGAAGATTTTGCTTGATAATGTTCCCAAACTAACTGTCAAACCTTTATCTAATACTCGTTGGGAGAGTCGAATAAAGAGTTTGCAACCTATAAAGTGCCAAACTCCGCAGATAATATCAGCTTTGAAGGAATTGGCTAAGGTTTCTACTGATGATGCGGCTGCAGTAAGTGATGCTCAAGGTTTGGTCAGTGCACTTCAGAAATTTGAAACTTTAGTTGGCATGGTTATTTGGCATGATATTTTATTTATTGTAAACATGGTGAGCAAAAAGTTACAGGAAAAAATTGTGTGCATTGATGCTACTATCAAACACATTGAAGGGGTAATTTCATTCTTCAAAACGTTCAGAGATAATGGGTTCGTTAAGAGTATTGAGAGTGCGAAAGCCATTGCATCAGGTATGGGCATAGAACCAATATTTCGTACAAAACGTCAAAGTAAAAGGAAGAGGCATTTTGATGAAATCAATGATGATGAGGAAGAACTACAACTATCAGCTATTGAATCCTTCAGAGTTAATTACTTTCTTGTAGTTGTTGATGCTGCAATTGCTTCACTGGAGGATCGGTTTGAGCAGTTGAATGCATTTGCAAAGGTGTTTGGTTTCTTATTCAACTCAAAAAATCTGAAGTCCTTGGATGATAGTAATCTGCAAAATAATTGCACTACTTTTGCACAAACTTTTACTCATAATAAGGCGTGTGATGTTGATCTTGATGATTTTGTTTCCGAGTTAAAGGTTCTCCAAGTAACATTGCCAGATGATTTGTCAGCGCTTGAGATTCTTCAGTTCGTTACAACTGCTGATTGCTATCCAAATGTGTCAGTTGCATATCGCATCCTCTTGACTATACCTGTGACTATAGCCTCAGCTGAAAGAAGTTTCTCTAAACTGAAGCTACTAAAAAATTGTCAATGATTTTGCATCGAGGAATGCGCGGAGAATCTTTTTGAGAAGCATTGAAGCATAATTGTCAAAGTACTCATGGTAATTTGATCTTTATTTGAAGTAATGAAACTAGTACAAAATACATTTTATATTTTGCTGCTATTTTATAATTATTTTTACTGTAATATGCGAACAAACTGAGAGTTTATATATATCTAGTTATACTACATATCGTTTTGAAAGGGCACCTTTTTTTTACGTCGCCCAAGGGCACCAAAATACATAGGGCCGGGGCTGACCGTTCCTTGTCCCTTTCTTCTCAATCCATGTTCCTTGTCCCTTTCTTCTCAATCCATTTTGATTGTAAGAACTTGTTGTTTCCATTGTGCAAATTGATCTTCTCTGTTCATTTTGCTGGTAAGAACTTGTTATTTATGTTATGTAAAGTAATAGAAATGGGCTAGCCTAGTTGGAAAAAAGCATGATACTCTGCCTACGAATAACACCACCCCTGGACGTGGGGGATACACACTCTCACTCAGAGTGGTATGTACTACCTCCGTTCCATAATGAGTGTCGCATCTTTGTCTATAGATATGGTTGTATCAAGAGTTCAAGACGCAAGACACATTTTAGTGTAGATACGTCTGTTTCTTGAAAAAGTTGCGACTCTTATTTTGGAACCAAAGGACATAGTAGGCCGGCCATAGAGAAAGCTAAGGTTTAGGTTAGGATCAACCGGGTGGCGCAGGGCAGCAATGGTGGGGGTGATAGGTCTAGCTAGTTGCCGTGCTGATGTTCCCCGATGAGTCAAGGAGGACGCTGATGTCCGAAACTGCGGTAGATGGTGCCCGACTCCGTGGAGAAGGAGCTCAAGGAGGACGTTGGCATCGCCACTCCTCCGCATCATGTTCCAGGACTGGTGCATGGAAGATACTTGAGCGAGACGAGCTGGCCCCAGAACCGCCATGTCTCTCATCGACAACATCCCCGCGCGTTATTCTAAAGCTGATTGGCCTAGCAATTCGTGACTAAGTATGTTGCAGCATTAGTATGTAGTAATAAGGCCCTCCTTCCATATATGCGTCAATCCCTAATCACCGATCTAAATCTGAACACCAACCACCTCTAAACCTAAGCCTCTCTCCCTCCTTCCTGCTCTCTCCCTCCTTCCTGCTCTTGTCCGGAGATGGACACAGTTTCCCGGAAAGACAATTCTAACGGAGCCGGTAACTACCGGACCAAAATCTACCACAAGATATATCGTGATTCGTGCAAACTGCTGTACCCCAGTGCTGGTATTCGTTCTGTTAATTGTGTATCTTCATTTACTGCTATTCCATGAACCCCACCCACGTAGTTGTGTCCGCTGGTAGTGCAAACTCACCGGGTGCTTTTCATGGGCTCTCTCTCCAGTTATTACACCAGCACAGCTAGCTAGTCCTAGTTATGAGTGAAATTTACCCCAGTTTTTTCCTATATTAATTGGAAATCATGCTTCATATAACCTTTTTTTAAAAATGTAGAAGTTCAGCTCCTTTTCGCAAATATTCTAGTTATTTTTCTTTCTTCACACGAATATGATTCACACACATTCCAGTTTCTTTTTCAAAATAGTTCAGTCCGCTTAAAATATCTCGAAATTTTTGTGAGCAACTCAAATAAAATGATCAATATATTTTTCTAAGTATGGGTTCAGTAATATCTTGGTATCAAAGAAATATGGCACATATTATGTATATTTACTGAAATTTGAATCATGCCAAGAATTATCTAATTACATTTCAGAAATCAATTATATAGAAATTTTGAAATCATGCTTTGTACAATCTCTTGAAAAATATATAGAAATTCAGTTCGTTTTTGGTCACACATAATCCAGATTTCATTTTGTACACACAAATATGATTCACACATATTCCAGTTATATTATCTTTTTTCAATAGTTTTATTTTGTTTTATATTTTCATAAATTTTCTTCAAAATATTGTGAGCAACTCAAATCTACCTGCAATGGTCATATTTGGTGTAAATATGGGTTCCATCTTCAGTAACATCTTGGTATGAAAGAAATATGGCACATATTTAGTATATTTACTGAAAATTAAGCCATATCAAATTCTACCCAGTTACCATTCAGAAATCAATTTTCTATAAGAGATGCAGGTATTATATCATGGAATAACCTCCACCAAAATAATTTCTCAATCTGGGATTTTTTTCTGTTGGATTTTGACAAGAATTTCTGAATTTGAGCATTACCAAATAGTATCACACGATGATTGAATCTAAAGCTGAACCAAATAGGGGATTGGATGTAGTACTGTAGAAGATTTGACACTAGATTGGAGAGTAAAATTCAGATTGAACCACCAAAAACAAGCGCAACCAAAATCACTCTCCAGTTCTGTATTCAAACAAAATAATCTCTAGGTCGAGAAATGAATCCCAAACCTATCCTGCAAATGAGCATGGGGCCGCCGCTTCGTCATCCTCCGGTTGGTCTTGTCGAGGAGGCCGGGGCGACGATGAGGTGCACCGGCGCCGAAACAGGAGGAGACGGTGGATTCAGAGCTTGAGACGGACATTGTGCTCATGTACGGCACTGCCGTTCCGGCCGCAACCTCGTCTCTGTCTTCTCCGCACCAGCACGAACCCCTGCAGTTCCGGCTGCCGTCTCGTCGTCTCGCTGGAGGTCCAGCTCCGCCTTCCTCGCGGTTGGTGCCGCCGGTGCGCCTCTGGGGGGTCCGTGTCGACGAAGTCGGTGTGGAGGACGCCGTCCCTGCTCGCCAACTGCCAAGCCGCGCCGCTGCTAATTTTCTGGATCTTGATCCAGTCCCAGAGAGAAAGCAGGAGCGAAATTAGCCATAATGGCCACCAGTAGATACGTATTGTATCCGTGGCGCAGCTTCTCTGGAGGCAATACCCAATAAAAGTTCATAATACCGCTTCGGCCAGCACGCATCACGAGCAAGGAACGCATGGGCAGATGGTGACCGGTAGTTACCGGCTCCGCTAGAAAATCCGCACCCCACAGTTTCCGTGACGCTGCCGCCGACGTTTCGTCACGGCTGCCATGCGAACACGCCGCCGCCGTACGTGGCTCCCCGCCGTGTCGTCGTCGCTCACGTTCAGTGGACACGCCCTGCTCCAGGGTGGCACAAACTGAACTTCGACGGCTCGGTGCACCATGACGGCTCGGGACGCGCCAGCATTGGAGGAGTTATCCGGGACAGCTACGGCCGCACGGTGCTGGCATTCGGCGAGAGGACGCCGCACGCAGGCGTGGGCGAGGTCGAGGCCAGGGCGCTCATCCACGGCCTCCATCTTGCGCTGCAGAACGGATGCGACCGGCTGGTCGTGGAGGGCGACGACCTGACTCTGGTGCGGCTGCTTCGCGGCGATTCGCCGCACACACGGATCCCGTGGGCCATGTACAATCAGATCGTCCAGCTGCTCAGCTACTTCCGAGACGTCGTGGTGCAGCATGTGTACCGAGAAGGGAACGCGGTGGCCGATGCCTTGTGCCATGAGGCGTATCGGTGCTCCAACCTCTGGACGGACCTCCAACTAGTGCCGCCCGCGGTTCGCGCCAAGCTTGAGGACGACCGTCGCGGTGTCGTGCACCCGCGGTACCGATCCGCGTGAAGACATGATCAAGCAGATCGACTCCTCTTTCCGGCCAAGAAGAACAAGGAAATCGATCGGCGTGAAGATATGATCAAGATCGACTCCTCCGACCAAGAAGAGCAAGGGAATCGAAGGGGCAGAAGACTGAAGCATGCCGAAATCTGGGAAGACATGATCAAGATCGACTCCTCCAGTCGAGTGCCGACCAAGAACAGCAGACAGATCGATGTGGAAGAAAGCTAGAGAAGCATGCCAGAATCTGAGAAGATACCTAAGAGGGAGTCCCGGCGAGATTTGGCAGACGCATGGCGTAGACGACAGCCTGTTCCAGATACTCTTCATCACCGGTGTCTACCAGGAAGCTTCAGCCGCAATGCAGGTATGAGTTGCATCCATTTCAAACTCGGGATAAACAAACATCACTTCACAAATATGAGTTGCATCGCTATATCCATTTTACACAAGAACTGTACATGCCAAAGCTCGTCTTTCACACATTCATCATATATTTTGGTTTCGCAGGTCTCGATGTGGTGTCGTCGGAGACGCAACCGATGTTCACCGCCTGAACAACAGTAGAGATCGGAGACGACAGCAGCACGTTGTTCTGACGCGATCCATGGATCCAAGGTACTCCTAGGGATGTTGGCTCCGGCAATCCAAAGACTGTCCAGAACCGTAGCAGCAGTTGGACGAGACATCAGAGGCCACCTCTCCCAATGGGCCATCCTTCAGTTCATTAGCCTCTGGGCGGCAACCATCACTACCCCTACTCCGGACGGGAATCACTCCTCGAAATCAGCATATCTCTCAAATTCAGATGGTAACCACGTTCTAGCAGAACAAATGTTCCGATAGCAGCGAGCAACAGAGCTGACCTGCGACAGGGCAGCCCTTCTTGTTGCCTGTACAAGACCCAAAGGTACCATTCACATACAGCAAATAGTTTTATGAGTTGCATCTAGTAGTTAAAATCGGGATGTTTCGGCTATTTCATATATTTCAAACTCCGGGACAAACAAACAAACATCATTTCACAAATATGAGTTGCATCGTATATCCATTTTACACAACAAATGTACGGCTCTTCTTTCACACACTCATCATACATTTTGGTTACGCAGGTCTATCGGAGGCAGCAGCAACACGTTGCTCTGGCACGATCCATGGATCCAAGGTAGGAATGTAGGCTCCAGCAATCCTTGCGTTCGTCAAGCTATCTTCCAAGACTATCCAGAACAGTAGCAGGGGGATGAGACATCAGAGGCCGCCTCTCCTTACGGGCCATCCTTCAGTTCATTAGCCTCTGCGCGGCAATCCTTGGAGACGGGGATGATCCGTGGAGATGGAGGTGCACTCCAGCCGCTAATTCCTTCAAGAACCAGAGCAAGCTTCCGAGCAATTTGGCTCGATACCAACAAGCACATCTTCAAGGACAAGAGCTCTACCACAGAGGAGGTGGTGGAGACGTTGAAGAACATGACCTAAAGGTGTCGAAAACAGAGGATCTTACAAGAAGAACAAATGTCCACAGAGCTGACCTGCGACAGGGCAGCCCTTCTTGTTGCCTGTACAAGACTCCAAGGTACCATTCACATTCAGCAAATAGTTTTATGAGTTGCATCTAGTGGTTAAACTTGGGATGTTTCGGCCATTTCATACATTTCAAACTCCGGGACAAAAAAACAAACATCACTTCACAAAGACGAGTTGCATCGCATATCCATTTTATACAAGAATTACATGCCAAAGCTCGTCTTTCACACTCATCATACATTTTGGTTTCACAGATTTGAGGTTGTGTCGCTAGAGGCACAAGGGATGTTCACCACCTCAACCACAGTAGAGACCAGAGACAGCAGCAGCACGTTTCCAACAGCCACGGACTCGATCCGCCCCTGGTGGCAACGCATTCAGCCGCTAATTCCTTCAAGAATGTGAGCAGACTTCAACGGCACAGGCGCACAGCCCTATGCATCTTCCGAGCAATTTGGCGCAAGACGAACAAGCACATCTTCAAGGACAAGAGCTCTACATCTACCACAGAGGAGGTGGCGGAGACATTGAAGAACAACCTAAAGGAGTGGAAAACAGCGGATCTTCGTGGAATTGCAACAGTTATTATATATACTGTACCATAATTGTAATAGGGTACGTAGAGTGGACTGAGCCCTGATGCTCCGTCTGTGGAGTCATCAGTGGGACATAGGCCTTCATGGCGCTGGCAAAAATCTTGTAAATTACATTCTCTTTATCTTAATATATTGATATGTGGAGCTCCTGTGGTGTCCTCGAAAAAAAGGTCTCGAGCTGCTCTATAAGGTTTGGAAACACGCTTGTCTTTGAGACCACATCTTTTGGACCATCACATCGTTTGCACAGCTCTCCATCTGAATGCCATGGCTGGCATACCCCTGTCATATGCCCAGAAGAATGTGTCATTTCCACAAGGAAACACTTTTATATTGTACGCTAGAGCAGTTAACAACTGACAAAATTAAAGACACAGAGTTTGGTATAATTGTTTCAAGCCCTTGTATAATCATGAATTCTTATTCATCAGGTTTCCTAAAGCTTAAAAGCATAAACATGTGGATACTTTATTAAAAAAGACCTTGTACTGGAATTTCTCCAAAAGTGATCATACTGTATCGAGTGACTTAAGAAAAAAGTACCCACGTTGAAACTGTTAAAAATGATCACTCTAAAAAGGCCCAAGAGTTGGAATAAAATTTTCAAACCCTTGTATAATCATGACTAGTTATTCATCAGGTTCCCTATTAGCATAAACAAGCGGCTATTTTATCAAAATCCTAGTGCTGAAATTGCTCCAAAAAGCAGAGTGGTTCTTGAAGAAGTAATCGTCTAGCTCAACAGGACGTAAATGAGAGAGTGAGACGGACCTTGGACTCCCTTGCAACAGTTTCATCCTAGCATGTTGTCCAGTCAAACGCCAAAATCAAACTTGCATGACTGCCATTACACAAGTACAAAAGAGTGAATAACATGGAGAAATCGCAGAGAAGGGCTGCCTATCAGGACAAGAATTCACCATGTGGCAAATATAAACCGGCACTCCCTCACCTTAATCTTGCAGTTCAGCATCTGTGGATTCAACCTCCATGCTGTTTGATTGAACAGAGGCTACAAGGTCCTTGATTCTGAGGGGAGCATGCCTGGCAGCATACTGGAACAGAACCTGCACTCACACAATAAGAGGTTAGGTACATGTGATGAATACAATATTATTTGAATCGGTGCATGGTAAAGCCGTCACTTACTTTGGAATGGCTATCAGCAAAAGTACACGTGCGGTTCAGCTTCCCGGCAAACTGCAGCTCACCAGTCTCTATCTTCCCATCTACAAGTTTCATGCTTTTATCTCTTAAACTGAAGTGGAGAAGGTTCCCTGGTCGCAGGTTGACTCCATAAAAATATAAGAGTATGTTTTGCTTAAAACAAATTCAGATGCAAAAATAACTGGTGGTCACTGTATAGGAAAGTAAGTAGAATCAAGAAAGAGCACACAGCATCTACAAATCTGTTTGTAAATACTAAGTGCATAACTGGTAGCAACAGCATTAAGGAACGGGAATGGACATGAACAAGCTATTATGGTTGGAATGAACCATCAAGATGATACTTTCAGCACCATGTAGTACATGATGTATGTATGCAGAAATAAAGTTCATCTGAACTTCAGCGAATGGTAACAAGGAGTGGAACACTGAGACACAGATCCTGTGTGATAATTACTTCTATTTTGTGGAAATACAAGTCGCGTTTAAAAAAAGTACCTTCCGTATAAATTCGCTGTACTGAATACAATTGGAGGGTCATCAGAAGCAATTAGTTTTCCATTCTCTTGCAGCTCAAGAACAACCTGATAACACATGAAGAAATAAGACCAGTAAAACTATTAAGGGATAAAGTGAAGCCTAGCAGGCACAAGAGTTAAAACTCCATCCGTTTGATAATTCTTGTCATGGTTTTAGTATAAATTTGAACTAAAACCACAACAAGAATTATAGAACGGAGGGATTACTATTTTTCATATTTAATAGACAGTTATCAATTTGGTTACAGTATAGGCAAGCATAACTAAGAAAGGAACCTACATGCTGCTCGATTGGGACGTGTCCCTCACTATCTGTATCAAGAACATACTGGCTGCAAGCCACATCTTTCCATACCAATGTCAGGGGCGTGATTCCAGATTGATAGTGCGCATGCCTGATAAGAGAAAAAAAAAATCACCTAGATCGGTCAATTCAACGGTGTAAACTGTAAACGGAGATAGCAAACATGAGCGCATGTATCAAGACCAGATTAATACAGGTATTCTAGAAACAGACGTTACTTGTTGTAAAACAGCAAACCATCCTTGACATAAGGTGTGATTCCTGAGAACGCTGCTTCAAGACCCTCGAGTGTAGACTCGTACATAGGGAAGGCACTAAATCTATACCGATGGTACGC
This sequence comes from Lolium perenne, assembly GCF_019359855.2. Lineage (NCBI taxonomy): Eukaryota > Viridiplantae > Streptophyta > Magnoliopsida > Poales > Poaceae > Lolium > Lolium perenne. The sequence goes on from NC_067247.2 coordinate 157,279,704, forward strand.
CGACGGAGGATCACCAGCAGAAATCTCGGTGAGCTTCTAGTTCACCCAGAAAATCCTAAACTCGGCGGTGCAATCATACAACAAATAGCCTCACCAACAAATCATATCAACGATGTAGTACGCCTCGTCAGGCTGCAGGATAAGAACACAAAGATTAGAAACAGGCCTTAAAGCAAGTAGGTAGATGATCAAGCAGCCATTGACCTCAAAAGAAAAGTCAATTTGCTTGGCTAACTCGTGGAATATTCAGTCGCGCTTACAGTAGGATCTTGCTGGGCCAGAGATCACCCTCTTTGATCAGTTGGGAAGCTCCGAAGGGAACCAATAAAGAATGGTCCCATTACGGAGCCTGCTGATCGATGCCGTTCGGTGACACGGCCAGGCATCAATTGCCGTCAGCCCTGGCAGAAACATGCCTACATACAGAAAAAAAAAGAGTTGTTGGAGCTAAGTCATTAATCCAATAAATGTTGGAGCAAAGTCTATCCTTGCTGGTTACTAATGACTTGACATGTCATAGTAGTGCCAGTGCTATTTTTCAGTAGTAGGCTAACGTAATGCGTTCTGAATTTCAAATTAGAAGACAGACACTAAGTTTGTTGCTAGTTGAACTGAAAAGATCGTCTTTGTAGGACACTAGAGCCAAATTGAATTGAACCAAGACGAGGAGGTGACGATGGATTATACCAGTCGTGGGCGAGGTGGGGAGGGGCGTCGACCATCCACTTGGACAGCATTTTCTGGCCGTGGCTACGTCGGCGACGGCGGGCTAGTCGCCGTGGGCCTCTGCCTCGGGGGAGGGTGTCGATTGGTCGGCGGATGGGGGAGACAGTAGGGAGTTGGCGAGGCTGCGGGCGCGCGCCGGGCGGACTGGGTTCGGAGGGCGGAGTCGCGGTGGCGCTGCTGGTCAGAGATGGCGGCGCGCTTGTAGAGCCGGCGGGGGTCGTGCTGCGGCGGCGGCGCCATGGCTGGCTGTGACTGATTGATGGCGTAGCACGGCATCCTGAGTCGGGGCTCTTGATTCAACGGATCCGAGCTACTCCATCCATAAAAAAAAATGTCGCAAATCATCTAAATTTAAATGTATTTACATTAAGAAGTATTTAGATACAGCAAAATTACACAAACTCAGAATATCTATTTATGGCCTAAAAATTGTAAGAAAGTGAAAGTACTTTTTGGTCTTTTAAGAAAAGAAGCCCCGCCATTCATTATTAGGTTCATTCCATCTTTACAGATTTTGACCAAATATTTACGAGAAAATATCAACATCCATAACATGAAATTTATTGTACTAAAATTATTATAAAGTATACTTTTATTTATATAGTACTATGAATACTGATCTTATATAATTAGAATTAATATTTGTAAGAATAAATATTTCATCAGTCAACAAGCCTAGGGGCTTAGAGCATCTCCACTCGTCTCCCCGACGAGGCCCCCGAACGACGTTTTTTCCATCCGGATGGCGAAAGTCGCGCCCCGGTTTCTCGATTTCGTCCGGATTTGGGCCTAAATTCATCCGGCGATCCCACGCCATCCCCGGCCCTCCGGGGAGCGCTCGGGGACTCCGGACGAAACGAAAACGCGGGAAACGGCGAGGAAACTTCCCGCGCGTCAGGTGGCCCCAACTTGTCAGCGAGGGACACCGATCGTCGTCCTCATCGCATCGTCTTCTGCGCGCTGTAAAAGCCTGCCGCCGTTCAGCATTCGCCGGCCGCGTAGCTTCCACGCGGCGAGTTAATGTCGTCGCATCGTCTTCCGCGCACGCATCGTCTTCCGCGCACGCATCGTCTTCCACGCGGCATTAATCGCTAGCGCCCGCCGCGCCTATATAAGCCGCTCCGCTCGCCGCGATGCCCCTGCTCCACTCTTCCTCCATTCTCCCTCCACTCACCCTCCACCTCCACCTCCACCTCCACCGATGGCGTTCTACGACGACGACGACGACACATCCAACAACGGGTTCCCCCGCCGATCTCTCCACACGTGGGAGGGGCACCTCCTCCACCAGGCGGGGTACCCCTGCCCGCCGGACACGAGGCCCCCCGGCGGCGGGTGGCGGCTAAGCGCTGGTGGCGTGCCAATCCCGCCGCCGCCACAGGGCCACGCCCTCGACGTCGCCATCGAGGAGGCGCGGATGGCGATGACGGAGGAAGAACGCGCCAACCCGCGCCACCAACCCGAGAACTACACTCGGTGGAATTCGTTCTTTCTCCGGCGGTGGGAGCGCGAACTGGCGTCCTACGACGGCCCGCCACCTCCGCCTCCGCGCAACAACGCCGCGGGTCGCTGGCGTTGGTGGAGCGCGCCGAATAGGACGCTCCACAACGTCCTCGAGCACATCGAGGGCGGCAACTCGCCCAGGCTCACGATGCCCCCTCCATCGAGGGCATCGAACAGCTGCCAACGGGGAAACAGCTGGCAGCCACGGCGTATGGCTGCCAGTTCGTCGTCGTCCGGCGGCGAGGTCGATCTCCAGGTCGGCGCCAGCCTTGGCGCCGGTGAAAAAGGAGCCGGATTCCCCGCCGAGCCACCGCACGCGCGGCGGCGGCATCGTCATCCGCGAGCCATCGACGGCACAAGGACGGCGCCGCCCCAAGCGCGACTACGACACCTCCGGCGAGCGGAAGCGCAAACCGGCGAAGGTGAAGGTGGAGGAGGAAGAAAGCGCCGAGGACGCCGCTGATGCGTGCAGTTGACACGTCCGTTGGGAACCCCAAGAGGAAGGTGTGATGCGCACAGCGGCAAGTTTCCCTCAGTAAGAAACCAAGGTTTAATCGAACCAGTAGGAGTCAAGAAGCACGTTGAAGGTTGATGGCGGCGGGATGTAGTGCGGCGCAACACCAGAGATTCCGGCACCAATGTGGAACCTGACAACACAACCAAAGTACTTTGCCCCAACGAAACAGTGAGGTTGTCAATCTCACCGGCTTGCTGTAACAAAGGATTAACCGTATTGTGTGGAAGATGATTGTTTGCAGAAAACAGTAGAACAGTATTGCAGTTGATTGTATTTCAGTATAGAGAATTGGATCAGGGTCCACAGTTCACTAGAGGTGTCTCTCCCATAAGATAAACAGCATGTTGGGTGAACAAATTACAGTTGGGCAATTGACAAATAGAGAGGGCATGACCATGCACATACATATTATGATGAGTATTGTGAGATTTAATTGGGCATTACGACAAAGTACATAGACCGCTATCCAGCATGCATCTATGCCTAAAAAGTCCACCTTCAGGTTATCATCCGAACCCCCTCCAGTATTAAGTTGCTAACAACAGACAATTGCATTAAGTATTGCGCGTAATGTAATCAGTGACTACATCCTCGAACATAGCACCAATGTTTTATCCCTAGTGGCAACAGCACATCCATAATCTTAGAGATTTCTGTCACTTCCCCAGATTCACGGAGACATGAACCCACTATCGAGCATAAATACTCCCTCTTGGAGTTACAAGCATCTACTTGGCCAGAGCATCTACTAGTAACGGAGAGCATGCAAGATCGCAAACAACACATAGACATGAATTGATAATCAACATAACATAGTATTCTCTATTCATCGGATCCCAACAAACGCAACATATAGAATTACAGATAGATGATCTTGATCATGTTAGGCAGCTCACAAGACCCGACAATTAAGCACAATGGGGAGAAGACAACCATCTAGCTACTGCTATGGACCCATAGTCCAGGGGTAGACTACTCACACATCACTCCGGAGGCGACCATGGCGGCGTAGAGTCCTCCGGGAGATGAATCCCCTCTCCGGCAGGGTGCCGGAGGCGATCTCCTGAATCCCCCGAGATGGGATTGGCGGCGGCGGCGTCTCTGGAAGGTTTTCCGTATCGTGGCTCTCGGTACTGGGGGTTTCGCGACGGAGGCTTTAAGTAGGTGGAAGGGCAGGTCAAGAGGCGGCACGAGGGGCCCACACCACAGGTCGGCGCGGCCAGGGCCTGGGCCGCGCCGCCCTAGGGTTTGGCCGCCTCGTGGCCCCACTTCGTCTCCTCTTCGGTCTTCTGGAAGCTTCGTGGCAAAATAGGACCCTGGGCGTTGATTTCGTCCAATTCCGAGAATATTTCGTTACTAGGATTTCTGAAACCAAAAACAGCAGAAAACAGCAACTGGCACTTCGGCATCTTGTTAATAGGTTAGTTCCAGAAAATGCACGAATATGACATAAAGTGTGCATAAAACATGTAGATATCATCAATAATGTGGCATGGAACACAAGAAATTATCGATACGTCGGAGACGTATCAGCCGCCATCCTCGAAGCCGTCATCGCGAGGTCCCTCCAGGACCTCGTACCCGCCGAGAATGCCATGCCGCTCGACCAGGCCTGCGCCTGGTCGAGGGAGCAGTGGGAGAAGGAGGAAGCGGAGCGGCAGGCGAGGCTCCTCCAGGACGCCGCTCGCTACCGGCGGCCTGCGACTCCTCCATCCGGCGCCGTCGTCCCCGTCGTCGACCTCGAAGCCTCCGACGACGAGCTGTACAAGCCATCGCCGTCCCCGCCTCGCACCAGCGGCCGGTGGGGAGACGCCGGCCAAGGCAGCAGCCAGGCGGTTTCGGCGCCGCCACAGTTCGACGACGACGGCTCCGACGACGATGGCGGCGACTACACGGTGTTCTACCGCCATTTTGGCATGTAGAGCGCCGTGTTTTCATATTTACAGTTGTATTCCCCTAGCCGAATTCGAAATATAGTCGAATTCGGTCTCTATGTACGAACTTCGCCCTCTATATAGTAAATATCATTAAATTTAGTCTAAATTCGACCGTTTTATACCGTAGTTTGTCAAGTTTCCGTTTTTCAAATTTAGATCGTCGTCTTGGCCTGAGATCGCGGCTGGGAAACTACTCCTCCCCACGCCAAATTTACGTCCAATCCGGACGTAAATTTCCCCGGATTTCGGCGTGGGGAGGGCAAACGAGTGGAGATGCTCTTACTTCGTGCTTTTGGTTTAGGTAAAGTCAAATTTTAATAAGAATGACTAAGTATAACTAAGAAAAATATTTGATGAGTCAACAAGCCAAAATTTCTCTTAAATAACTTTTAGATTGAAGATAGAAAAAAGTACTTTCACTTTCTTACAATTTTTAGGCTTACTTCGTGCTTTTGGTTTAGGTAAAGTTAAATTTTAACAAGAATGTCTAATTATAGCTAAGAATAAATATTTCATCAGTCAACAATCCAAAATTTCTCTTAAATAATTTTTAGATTGTAGATAGAAAAAAGAGTAATTTTCGTACAACTTGAGGCCGCCTTAGGCAGAAACTAAACTTATATACAATAGAGGAAACAATCAAAAAAAGGGCGGCAATTTTGGGAGTGGATCAATGGTAACTTGCCACGTGACATTTGACTCCGTGGAAGTTGCCATCCCACCGTAATTCAAAAATACGTCATGCCGGGAGATCAAAATTTTGAACATGATCTCGATATAATTTTCCTAAAAGAAAGTTAGCTTTACATCAAGCATAACTGATGGAAACCCTTGACCACGAGTGAAGGATGATTTAAAAAATAAAATGGTTGCTCTATGTCAAGCATGTGCGATGAAAACACTTGCAATATCACTGTGTTAAAAGTTCAGCGTGGATGACATTAAATCAGAAATTAGACTGATACCTGCTTTCATAAAAAAAAAGTTGCATCATTTGTTGTATCAACTATCATGCTTAGGGGGAGCTCTACAAACATATGCATGGTACTCCCTCCGTTTCAAATTAGCTGACGCAACTTTATCTATAAAGGTATGTAACCAGAAATATTTAGTGTGTATATACACGTATATCTAGACAAAGCTAAGTCAATTAATTTGGAACAAAGTGAAGACCCAACTTGAAAAACTTTAAAAAAAAGTTTGGACAACAACTTTGATCATGGGATGTGTCCTTCCTGGCGTAAGGAGGGCACAGACCTCCCATACTCGAGGCGAGATGGCAAAACATTCCGTTGTCGTTAAGTCAACCGCATTTTCTATTTTTTTTGTAAATAAAATTTGGGTACGAAGCAGTCCGGCCCTAGTGTTGGACCTGGGAACCTATATGTACGAAATTTTGAGGTTACAGATTCGACCCGCACCTACCTAGTAGGTTAACGGGTAGTTCCAGGGTTCGGCCCTCTCCCGTTACATAGGCATTAGCTAGTTCTATTCGCGCTATTCTGAGTATCAGTATTGTGTTAGAAAGGATACTAACTACGCGCCGTTAAACCATTCTAGCATCATCTGAAACAAAAATGAAATTTAACTACCAAAGAAAGACATAACAAAAATAGTACTCACTTTCGTTCGCAAATATAAGAGGCCAAATCAATTTTCGACAACGCATAAAATAGAATACACCAATCGATTAGTACAAATGGCATATTACATTGTGCGACCGCACCTCCCTCCCCGATCGTGACCGCACCCTCCTCACGACCGACCGTACCTCACCGGCGGCCAAACCCACCAGCTGCAGCGCACCTCGCCAGCGGCCAACCCCAGCAGCAAGAGTGCACTTCACCAGCGGCCAGCATCAGCAGCTGCTGCGCAACTCGCCGATTAACCAAGTTGGGTTAGGCTATTCGGTTTTCTCTGGTTAACAGTGGTTTTTCTGGTTTTTGATCGAATTAACCGAGTTGTGTATGGTTAGCACTTTTGCTAACTTAAACCTAACCGAACAAGGAGCCGGATCTAGCACGACCTACGCCAGGAGCCGGATCTGGCAAGGTCCATGAAGGTAGCCGGATCCAGTACGATAGTTTAGGTATACGTGGATCCTTGAACCCGGTTCACTTTTTATCATAAGAAACATCTTTACATTGCTTTTACAATGTTTTTTTATTTGCTACACTATTTTAATCAGAAAATCACTGTTCAAAAAATCGGCCGAGATACCGATTTATCGTGAATCGGACGGTAACCGATAAGATTTCATCGTATCGGCTAATTTATCGCGGCACCGCTATTTCAACCGATTTTCTGTCTGAAAGCCAATATTTCGTCCGATTTTCACTCTCGTAACCGATATTTCAGCCGATTGTGAGTGAAATTTCGGTAAAACAATCGATATTTTCGTTCTATAGTCTGCAGATAACTCAAATTTTCTATTTTTATTGATTCAAATAAAAATAATCAAGGTAATACTTCTGCTCAATGCTCCAATATTATTTTTACATATCATATTATAGAAATTTTAATGCTGAAAATTAAGATTTACAAAAAATTAAGCCGATAAATAGGCGGCCGATACAATCGATTAATAGGCCGTTAAGCGATTAATCTTCATTTTGAGGATGGCCGATAAGCTAAGATTAACGATTTCTTGAACATTGCTGAAAATACAAAAATATTTACTATCTTATTTGCATTCAAAACACCAAAAACAATCAACCTCTTTCAGTTTTTACTTAATTATTTTATCTAGTTTAGTTTTATTTCTTTTATTTCTACTTGTGTTTATTTACTTAAGAGAAACCCTGTGCTTGACAACTACACTGTGGAGTTGGAGACACAAGGCTTTTGTTTTACTTGCAGGATTGCTAGAAGAAAGGAGAAGAGTATACTCTTTGACCAGTTCCCCGAAAGTTCGATATAAACCCTCGAGTCACCTTTCTGGGGAAGATACTCTGCTAACACTCTGCAGTTGGAGTCCCAATGTATCAAGATCTTTTTGGCGTTTCCAGTAGCCGCCATTAGATGGTGACACCTACGACCAAGATGCGTTGGAGGAGTTCGATGTTGCAGCCTTCGGTGAGGAGGTGAAGGTGTTGTGGGTATATTTTATGGGTGTATCAACAACGTGGCCTAGATCCGGCAAGCCCGGGTGGCCCATAGACGGTGATTATAGGGATTCGTTGCATAGAAAACAAAAAATTTCCTACCGCGAACACGCAATCCAAGCCAAGATGCAATCTAGAAGACGGTAGCAACGAGGGGATTAACGAGTCTCACCCTTGAAGAGATTCCAAAGCCTACAAGATGAGGCTCTTGTTGCTGCGGTAGACGTTCACTTGCCGCTTGCAAAAGCGCGTAGAAGATCTTGATCACGACACCACGAACGGGCAGCACCTCCGTACTCGGTCACACGTTCGGTTGTTGATGAAGACGACGTCCACCTCCCGTTCCAGCGGGCAGCGGAAGTAGTAGCTCCTCTTGAATCCGACAGCACAATGGCGTGGTGTCGGTGGTGATGGAGAAATCCGGCGAAGCTTCACTAAGCGTGCGGGATGTGGTGGAGGAGAGAGAGCTGCTAGGGTTTGGGAGAGGGGGCGCCGGCCTCAAGGGGTGCGGCCACCTTGGTGGTTGTTGGGGTGGCCGGCCCCCTCCCCTTGTCCCTCATTATATAGGTGGAAGCCCCAAGTGTTGGACTACAAGTCTCCGAATAAGACCCGAACCCAAAACCTTCCATGTGATAGGGAAACCTACCCAAGGTGGGAATCCCACTTGGGGTGGGATTCCCCCCTTCCATGTGGGGGGGTGGCCGGCCCCCATAGGGGGAGTCCACTTGGGACTCCTCCCCCTCTAGGGTTGGCCGGCCATGGAGGTGGAGTCCCTCCGGGACTCCACCTTCCTTGGTGGTTTCTTCCGGACTTTTCTAGAACTTTCTAGAACCTTCCATAGAACCTTCCGGATCATTTTAAATCTCATAAAATGACTTCCTATATATGAATCTTATTCTCCGGACCATTCCGGAACTCCTCGTGATGTCCGGGATCTCATCCGGGACTCCGAACAAATATTCGAACTCCATTCCATATTCAAGTTCTACCATTTCAACATCCAACTTTAAGTGTGTCACCCTACGGTTCGCGAACTATGCGGACATGGTTGAGTACTCACTCCGACCAATAACCAATAGAGGGATCTGGAGATCCATAATGGCTCCCACATATTCAACGATGACTTTCGTGATCGAATGAACCATTCACATACGATACCAATTCCCTTTGTCACGCGATATTTTACTTGTCCGAGGTTTGATCATCGGTATCACTCTATACCTTGTTCAACCTCGTCTCCTGACAAGTACTCTTTACTCGTACCGTGGTATGTGGTCTCTTATGAACTTATTCATATGCTTGCAAGACATTAGACGACATTCCACCGAGAGGGCCCAGAGTATATCTATCCGTCATCGGGATGGACAAATCCCACTGTTGATCCATATGCCTCAACTCATACTTTCCGGATACTTAATCCCACCTTTATAACCACCCATTTACGCAGTGGCGTTTGATGTAATCAAAGTACCTTTCCGGTATAAGTGATTTACATGATCTCATGGTCATAAGGACTAGGTAACTATGTATCGAAAGCTTATAGCAAATAACTTAATGACGTGATCTTATGCTACGCTTAATTGGGTGTGTCCATTACATCATTCATATAATGACATAACCTTGTTATTAATAACATCCAATGTTCATGATTAGGAAACTAATCATCCATTAATCAACAAGCTAGTTAAGAGGCATACTAGGGACTCTTTGTTGTTTACATATCACACATGTACTAATGTTTCGGTTAATACAATTATAGCATGACATATAAACATTTATCATAAACATAAAGATATATAATAACCACTTTTATTATTGCCTCTTGGGCATATCTCCTTCAGTGATGGTGGCATGTGGCCCATCGGGCAGCCCAGTTGTTGTAGATCAAGATGGATGAAGTCCATCCCAGGTAACAGGACCCGGATCTTAACCGCCCTATGAAGATAGTCGGATCTGTGAAGGCCCATGAAGTATCTGGATCCAATACGGCACATAAGGAAAGGTGGATCCTTGACGTGCACGGCAATGTAAGATTCCGTATTAGGCATCTTGTATTCCGGCTAGGACTCTCCATGTAACCCTAGATATGGGCATCTTTATAAGCCGGATCCTGGGTGATGAGGTCTAAGACCCCGTGTGTGGCCCGATCTCGCGGATTGATCTCGAAACCAAGGGGAGAGGTGGGAGAACGCGAGGAACACGAAGAACACGACGAACACGAGGAACTCCGAGACTCACGCACGCACACCAACCCGATACACCCGATGTTTACCTCCGTGGCTCGATGGACCACGCCAATAGAATCTCCGAGGAAGAGGCGCGCGGCAGAATTCCCGGAGAGAGATTGGGGTTGGAGAAGAAGAGCTTGATGAGGGAGAGAGAGTAACTTGTACTAGAATCTCACTCAACAAGATCCAAATCAACAACCAAGGTGCCTTGATTATAGAGGGATGATACCCAAGGGAGACTAAGCTCAAAGGTAGGTTTGAGTTCAAAACAAGTCTAAAGAGTAAAGGAGGGGTCCAGGCTACTTATATAGGCACACATGGCCAGCAAGGGCGAACAGGTACGCGAAGGGATAAGTTAAGGCAGTTTGGTGGGTCATTCCCGTCAGATCCGGTTTGGGTCCGGTCTGACCGGGCCTGTGACCGGGCTGTCCGGTCATGGGTCCGGTTGACCGGGCGCAAACCGGAAATCTGCGAAGAGTCCGGTCCTGGGTCCGGTCGTCGCCCGGTACGAGGGAGCTGGTCCGGTTTGCGCCCGGTTGACCGGGCCTGTGACCGGGGCGTCCGGTTGTGGGTCCGGTCTGACCGGGCCTGTGACCGGCCAGCTTCCGTCTCTCCCTTTGAGCGCTTCGAGCGACGTCGGCTTCGGCTTCACGATCATCTCCATGTCCAGATGCTTCTCTCCCTCCCTTGACCTTGGCGTCTCCTCCTCTCCGGGGTCTTGATGCGCCTTGTACCTTATGACACATAGCACGTCGGCATGAGGTAGCAATCCATCCAAAGGGGTACCAAGATCAAGGGTGGTGAGGAGCGAGTTCACCTCATCATGTAGAGCCTTGACTCGGGCTCGTGTCATCGGTCCACTCGGGGGACTTGTTGCTCTTGGTGTAGCGACGTCGGTGAGCGGGGCTACATCATCTCCCCCCTTGGGAAAGAGTCGTCCTCGACTCTTGCACCTCTTCATTTCCATGATAGGGCGACAAGTCCGAGACGTTGAACGTGTTGCTCACCAAGTACTTTGATGTCGGTATGTCGATGACGTAAGCGTTGTTGTTGATGCGTTTGAGGACCTTGAAGGGGCCATCTCCTCTTGGCTTGAGCTTGGAGTTGCGCTCATGAGGGAACCTTTCCTTCCGGAGGTGGATCCAAACGAGGTCTCCTTCTTGAAATATCCTTTCCTTCTTCTTTGCGTTGATGCGGTTTGCTTGACGAAGCACATGTTCTTGTATGGTCGCTCTTGTTTCTTCATGTAGTTTCTTGACGGCGGCGGTGCGCTTGTCGAAGTCCATGTTGATGCGCTCGTGGAGGGGTAGCGGAAGTATGTCGAGTGCCGTGTAAGGTTCGAAGCCATAGACGACCATGAAAGGGCTCCTTGATGTAGTCTTGTGCTTGGCGCGGTTGTAGGCGAACTCCGCGTGGGGAAGGCACTCCTCCCATGACTTCAAGTTCTTCTTCACGAGGATGCGTAGGAGGGTGGAGAGGCTTCGATTGACCACTTCCGTTTGTCCGTCCATTTGCGGGTGCGAGGATGATGAGAATAGGAGCTTCACTCCAAACTTTGCCATGAGCGACTTCCAAAGATAACTCATGAACTTGATGTCTCGATCCGATACAATGCTTTGCGGTACTCCATGTAGGCGAACAATTTCCCTGAAAAACAATGAAGCAATGTGTGAAGCATCGTCGCTCTTATGGCAAGGTATGAAATGAGCCATCTTAGAGAATCTATCCACTATGACAAATATGGAATCATGACCATGCTTAGTGCGAGGCAAGCCTAGAACGAAATCCATGCTAATATCGGTCCATGGTGCATAAGGAATAGGCAATGGAGTGTAAAGACCATAAGGGTTGGAAGTGGACTTAGCTTGTAAGCATGTTGTGCACCGACGGCAAAGGCGTTCCATATCTCGCTTCATCTTTGGCCAATAGTAGTGGGTTGAGAGCATGGCATATGTCTTATCACGTCCAAAGTGACCCATAAGACCTCCTCCATGTGACTCTTGCAAAAGCAATTTTCGAAGCGAAGACTCGGGAATGCAAATCTTGTTAGCTTTAAACAAATAGCCATCATGCAAATAGAAATCATCCACTCCTCGCTCAATGGAACACTTCTCAAAAATGGGAGCAAAGAAAGAATCGGAAGGATAGAGTTCTTTGATCTCTTCGAGTCCCAAAACATGGACATCCAAACGAGTAAGCAAAAGGGTGTTTTTGCGGGAAAGAGCATCCGCCACAACATTGTCCTTGCCCTTCTTGTATTTGATCACATATGGGAAGGACTCAATGAACTCGACCCACTTTGCGTGTCGTTTGTTCAAGTTGTGTTGGCTTTTCAAATATTTCAAGGACTCATGATCGGAATGAATGATAAACTCTTTTGGCCAAAGATAGTGTTGCCAAACTTCAAGAACACGAACCAAAGCGTAGAGCTCCTTGTCATATATAGGATAGTTGAGGCGTGCGCCATCCAACTTCTCACTATAGTATGCCACGGGTTTTCCCTCTTGCATAAGAACACCACCAATACCAAGCCCACTTGCATCACACTCAATCTCAAAAGTTTTGGCAAAATTTGGAAGAACAAGAAGGGGAGCTTCGGTAAGGCGTTTCTTCAACTCATCAAAAGCATTTTGTTGGGCCTTGCCCCAAACAAACGGAACATTCTTCTTGGTAAGCTCATTCAAAGGGCAAGCAATGGTGCTAAAATCTTTCACAAAGCGGCGATAGAAACCGGCAAGTCCATGAAAACTTCGGACTTGGCCAACATTTGTAGGGGTAGGCCAATTATGGATGGCTTCCACCTTGGAAGAATCAACTTCAATCCCATTAGCGGAAACCACAAAGCCAAGGAAAACCAATTTGTTTTGAGCAAAGGTGCACTTGGGGAGGTTAGCATAAAGCTTTTCATGACGCAAGATGCACAAGACCTCTCTCACATGTTGCACATGGTGCTCGAGACTTTTGCTATAGATGAGAATATCATCGAAATAGACAACCACACTCTTGCCAATGAGAGGACGCAAGATGTGATTCATGAGGCGCATGAAAGTAGATGGCGCATTGGAAAGACCGAAAGGCATAACGAGCCATTCATAGAGACCAAGTTTGGTCTTGAATGCCGTTTTCCATTCATCACCAATAGCCATGCGGATTTGATGGTAACCACTACGCAAATCGACTTTAGAGAAAATCGTGGCACCACTAAGTTCATCTAGCATGTCGTCTAAACGCGGAATGGGATGGCGGTAACGGACGGTAATGGCATTGATGGGGCGACAATCCATACACATCCGTTGCGTCTCATCCGGTTTAGGCACAAGAATCACGGGAACCGCACAAGGGCTAAGGCTTTCGCGGACATACCCTTTGGCGAGGAGATCTTGAATTTGGCGTTGGATCTCCTTGGTCTCTTCGGGGTTGGTGCGGTAGGCGGCACGGTTTGGAAGCGGAGCGCCGGGTATGAGGTCGATGCGGTGTTCTATGCCTCGGAGTGGTGGTAGTCCATGAGGGAGCTCGTCGGGGAAGACGTCTTGAAATTCCTGCAAAAGAGACAACAATGACGGAGGAATGTTGGTTAAGTCGTTAATCGCCGACGAGGGTCCCTTGCATATGAGCACATAGTGCAATATGGTGGATGGGTTCTCTTGGAGCTCTCTCCACTCACTCTTGGTGGCTAGAAGGACACTCTTGGACTCACTCATATATGGCTTGTGGCGCTCACTATCTTTGTGGTGGGTCGCTCCCTCTCCTCTCATCTCACTATGGTGGGTGCGGAGATGTGCCCTCGCTAAAGCCTTCGCATTATCCGCGATGATTTGGCTAGGAGTCATCGGGCACAACTCGAACTTCTTGTCGTTGACCTTGAAGGTGTATGTGTTGGAGAGTCCATCATGTATAGCCTTCTTGTCATATTGCCAAGGGCGGCCAAGCAACATGTGGCACACCGTCATGGGTACCACGTCACACTCAATAGTGTCCTCATAAGGGCCGATCTTGAAGTTGACAGTGACGGTATGTTGTATCTTGACGTTGCCCTTGTCACTCAGCCATTGGATATGGTAAGGGTGAGGATGCTTGCGGAGAGTGAGGTTGAGCTTCTCACACAACTCGGTGCTTGCAAGGTTATGGCAACTTCCGCCATCTATGATGACCTTGATCGACTTGCCACCAATTCCGGCACGGGTTTGGAAGATGTTACATCGTTGTTCTTCCATAGTATGAGGTTGTGTTGTTAGCACCCTAGTGACCACAAGTGAGGGACTTGGGTCATGCTCACATAAGAGAGGATCTTCTCCACTTTCTTGCTCATAAGCTTCTTCACTTTCCACGGCGGCTTGCACAAGGGCTTCGTATTCATCTTCATCTAGCGTCTCGATGTCACCGTTCTCCATAGTGATCATAACCTTGGTGTTCTTGCACTCAAATGATTTGTGACCTTGGGTGCCACACTTGAAGCAAGTGACACTAGATGGTCCCGTGGATGCCTTAGAGGAGGCGGTGGAGGAGACCGTTTGCTTCATGCGACTTTGGATAGTCGGTTTCTTGGATGTTATAGATGACACGTCGGCCTTGGCACTTGTAGCATGAGGAGTTGATGTAGTAGGAGGAGTTGATGTAGCGAGCTTGGAGGAGAAATAGGTCTTGGCCTTGGAGTACTTGATGTCCTCAATGACTTGGCGCTCGGCCTTCGATGCTTGGTGGACCAACTCAACCATGTTGGAGTATGGTTGGAACTCGACGATCCTCTTGATGGGGTAATTGAGGCCATTGAAGAAACGAGCAATGGTTTGTTCTTCGGACTCTTGGATGTTGGCTCGCATCATAGTGAGCTCCATCTCCTTGTAGAACTCCTCAACGGTCTTGGTGCCTTGCTTCAACTTTTGGAGCTTGTTGAAGAGGTCGGTCATGTAGTGCGTTGGAACAAAGCGAGCATGCATCTCTTTCTTCATCTCTTCCCAAGTGTCAATTGGGGGTTCACCCTTCTCTTCCCTAAGAGTGAGGACTTGCTCCCACCAAGTGTTGGCGTAGTCCTCGAACTCAAGAGACGCCATAGCCACCTTCTTGGCACCGGAGTAGTTGTGGATGCGGAATATCTTGTCAACCTTGAGTGCCCATGAGAGGTACGCCTCGGCATCTTCTTCTCCCTTGAACTTTGGCATGGTGAACTTGAGCCTTCCGAACATGTTCTCTTCATCCTCCAAGGTTCTTCTACGAGGAGGGGCACCTTCATCTCTTGCGGCTAGAGGAGGAATAGGAGGTCTTCTACGGCCAACCATAGCATTGGGTTGGCGTTGGAGGTGCACACTTGCTTCACTTGGTTCACGGTGAGGATGTGGTTGAAGATCTTGTCGTGGTTGTTGACGATGCTCAAGGTTGGGTCTCTCATCTTGATCATGGTGTGGCTCGCCTCGTCCACGTTGATCATGGCGAGGGTGGCGGCGGAGATCTCGCCGCGGTTGATCTTGAGGACCTTGGTCTTGGGGTTGGCTGTCACGCCCATGGTGGGCATGGCGATCTGCTTGGTGACGATCTTGTTGTAGGACTTGGTCTTGTGGAGGACGCTCATGTGGACGAGCATGGCGATGTATTTCTCCACGCCTAGAGTTGGAGCGAGAGTCTTCATGACGAGCTTGTGGGCGATGAGGTCGATGATGGTCTTCATGCCGTGAGGACGAGCTTGAGGACGAAAGGCCACCATGAGAATAGTAATCTTGTGGCGAGCTTGATGAAGAGGAAGTATAGCGGTGTCGACGATGACGACCCAAGTTGGTGATGGCGCGCTCGAGGCTATCCATGCGCCGCTCCATGTTGGCATCATTGGCCGCCATTTGGCCATTCAAGTTGTCCGTAGCTTCACGAAGAAGAGCCAAGTCTTGGTTCACGGCGGAGATGTTGTGAGCCACCTCATCGTATTGCTCATCTATGCGTGTCTCGAAGAGGGTGAGTTGCTCCTTGAACTCTTGTCGTTGCATCCATAGGTTGTGTTGAGTAGCCAACCTCTCGGTGTTGCGGAGGATTTCTTCATCCCTTGTGGTATCTCCGTTCCTATCCATGATGGAAAGACAAGAACTATGTTGTGTATGTTAGTGGAAGGAGACTACCTCGCACTCTTACCAAGGTAAGATAGTATTGAGGCAATCCACCAAGCCGAAAGTAAGATCAAGTGTATCGGGGACACACGCAAAACCACATGCAAAAGCTAGCAAATATGGTGTTAGGCGAGTGTTGTGGAAAGCCAAAAGACAAATCCAAGATCGAGTATGTTGTTAAAAGTGGGTAAGGTCCAAAAATCCAAATGTCA
This sequence comes from Lolium perenne, assembly GCF_019359855.2. NCBI lineage: Eukaryota > Viridiplantae > Streptophyta > Magnoliopsida > Poales > Poaceae > Lolium > Lolium perenne. The sequence goes on from NC_067247.2 coordinate 157,296,020, forward strand.
ATGTGAAGATCACTATAAACACGGAAAATGTTGTGGAACACACACACGAGATAAGCGGGGTTAGTGCAACCAAAAGTGAGCGGAAAAGTGTATGTATAAGTGCTCGGTGTCACACTAACACTAGGAGAGCCAAAGCTTTGGTTGCAAAGGAAGAGACAACAAGATTCACACGCGGCCTCTCTTCTCCTCTCTCTCTTTTGCTTAAAAGCTTTTTCTCTTTTTGTGTATGGTGGCACTTTCACTCGTTTGTATCTTTGGTGGCACGTGGACACTTTTGTATGTATGGGCGTATGGATGTATGGATGTATGGTGCTACTCGCACTCTTTTTGTGTTTTTGGGGCTTTTTCACGCACTATGTTAGCGTTAGCCTCGCTTTTGCTATCTCGCCACACGAGTGTTTGCTTGGATGCCTTACTCAACACGACACACACACCTCACAATGCGGGGCCACGTGCAATGTCTCGCAACACTAGACAAGAAATGCTCGATGGGATAGATCACAAAAGGAAGAGGGGTTACACGGTGAAAGCTGCAAGTTATACCTGCGATGGTGGTGGTGGTGGTGGTGGTGGAGATCGCCGGAAGTCGAGCTCGAAGGAGGGCGCGAAGATGCGCCCGGTCTGGGGCCCGGTTGGACCGGATCCTGGACCGGCCTGTCCGGTTGCCGCCCGGTCGACCGGGTTCTAGGCTGGCTCATCCGGTCGTGGGCCCGGTTGACCGGGTCGAAACCGGGTTTCGCGATTTGGAGCTTTCTCTCTCCTGTTCTTCCCCAAACCAAATCCAAAAGAGCAAATCAACGGGAAAACGATGGAATTGGAGGCTGAAAGTTGGGGAAATAGTAGATCAAGCACAACAACACCAGATCCACGGACCAAAACCACTCAAAACGCAACCAAATCACAAATCGGTCAAGAGGCAAATTGGGGCTATTTTTGGGGATTTTTTGGAAAATTTTCTAGGAACGAAATCGGGTGGGTGGAGGGTCAAATCCGCGGTAACCAAGAGCTGCTGATACCATATGATGAGGTCTAAGACCCCGTGTGTGGCCCGATCTCGCGGATTGATCTCGAAACCAAGGGGAGAGGTGGGAGAACGCGAGGAACACGAAGAACACGACGAACACGAGGAACTCTGAGACTCACGCACGCACACCAACCCGATACACCCGATGTTTACCTCCGTGGCTCGATGGACCACGCCAATAGAATCTCCGAGGAAGAGGCGCGCGGCAGAATTCCCGGAGAGAGATTGGGGTTGGAGAAGAAGAGCTTGATGAGGGAGAGAGAGTAACTTGTACTAGAATCTCACTCAACAAGATCCAAATCAACAAACAAGGTGCCTTGATTACAGAGGGATGATACCCAAGGGAGACTAAGCTCAAAGGTAGGTTTGAGTTCAAAACAAGTCTAAAGAGTAAAGGAGGGGTCCAGGCTACTTATATAGGCACACATGGCCAGCAAGGGCGAACAGGTACGCGAAGGGATAAGTTAAGGCAGTTTGGTGGGTCATTCCCGTCAGATCCGGTTTGGGTCCGGTCTGACCGGGCCTGTGACCGGGCTGTCCGGTCATGGTTCCGGTTGACCGGGCGCAAACCGGAAATCTGCGAAGAGTCCAGTCCTGGGTCCGGTCGTCGCCCGGTACGAGGGAGCTGGTCCGGTTTATGCCCGGTTGACCGGGCCTGTGACCGGGGCGTCCGGTTGTGGGTCTGGTCTGACCGGGCCTGTGACCGGCCAGCTTCCGTCTCTCCCTTTGAGCGCTTCGAGCGACGTCAGCTTCGGCTTCATGATCATCTCCATGTTCAGATGCTTCTCTCCCTCCCTTGACCTTGGCGTCTCCTCCTCTCCGGGGTCTTGATGCGCCTTGTACCTAATGACACATAGCACGTCGGCATGAGGTAGCAATCCATCCAAAGGGGTACCAAGATCAAGGGTGGTGAGGAGCGAGTTCACCTCATCATGTAGAGCCTTGACTCGGGCTCGTGTCATCGGTCCACTCGGGGGACTTGTTGGTCTTGGTGTAGCGACGTCGGTGAGCGGGGCTACATCACTGGGAGCCCTAGAGGCACAACCACAACTCATTGTAACAACGCGAAAGCGCCCAAGATAATTCCAGACAAGCAGCAGTAGGCCCTGTCATCGTGCAGGTATTCCGAAGCTGGGTAACTCGCGTACCACCGTCCCGAGAACACTACGCCCAATGGCCCCTACTTCTTCTCCCCCTCGCGAGGATCCCTCCTCCGAGGTTGCGTCGAATAGGCAACGATAGTTGGCGCCCACCGTGGGGCCAGCGGTGTCTGGAGGCCGGATTCGGGAGGGTTCCGCCATGGGAAGCTACGACGAATCCATCGCTGTAGGGCGTGTTCTTTACGCTGGAAACTTTCTGATCGTCCCCCAGGACGAGTGCTGGATTCCGGCTAGGACCAACCCCGTCAAGCTCTCCATCGTCCCAATCGGCGGCATTCACATCTTCATCGGCGAGACCGTCGATTCCGACGGAAACGCCCTGGTAAGTCACGCTGACGCGACCGTCGTTAAGCTGGGCGCAGTCGCGAAGATCCGATCCGAGATGCATGAACTTCCTAAGGAAGATTCCGCCTTAGATCCCGAAATTTCAAAACCCACCCAATCCACCCCTGAGCAGGAAATTACGGTGGAAGACCAATGCAGATCCGCCTGGGTCTCCCAGGTGTTAGATAAGCAAAGGTGTCACTTCGTGCACTTCCTCACACATACCGCAGGAACCGCCCCTCCTCAGGAAGGAGTCGGACCCATGCAGGTTGAGGCTACCGAAGACAGCGACGCCCCGCATCAGCATGAGGTTGCTGGAGACAGCGACATTCTGGATCAGCAAGAGGATGCCGGAGACAAGGAGGAATCAATCCTGGGCAATCTAAGCCCAACCTCGGACGATGCTACCACCTTGGATACAGAGGAGTACAATCGCCTCACGAAGGAGCTGGAAGGTGACGAGGAAGCTGAAGCAGAATCCGCTCCGCTCAAGCAAGTCCTTGCAACCATAACTGGGCTAGAGCAGGACGCTGAAGAAGAAGCAACTCCGACCGATGTCGGACTCCTAGGCCCATCCACTTCAGAGACTCCGCCTTCGCGTTCTCGCTACCACGTCACGCCGGATTCTGGAGAGGGGAATATCTCTCGGCATAGGGGAAACTTGTCCGCAGAAGAGCTCGTTGAACAGGCAGGCCGGGGCGCCATCACGCACTCGGAAATCCTCAACAAACCAATAACTCGAGAAGAGGCTGCAGATCCTGAAGCTCTAGAAGCAAAAAAGGAAGGAGTTGTTGGCCGCAGCTAAAGTATTTGCCAACACTGCAGCAGCAATGCTAGAGGAGAGGCAAGAAACAGAAGAAGTGATGGAAAGTTTCCTCAAGAGAGAACGCAAAGACGCAAAATGCTTGGCAGAAGCTAAGAAACTCCGAGCACAATGGGAAACCATGATGGAGGATGCTGGGAAGGAAGCAGATAGAATCCGCCGGGATTCCATTGGACCCGGAAAGATCAACTTTGCAGCCCCCACAAACCAGCAGCCACTCGCCACTTCAAAGGACAATATTAAGAAAGCTGCAGAGATCTTGGCCAAGAAAGATGAGGAATTCGACATCGCACACCTCCGTACACTGGTAGCTTCAGCAATGAAGCAACAAGTAAGGCAGACACTTCGCGCCAGTTGGAATCCAACCCGGAACTATGTGTATCCACAACGCAGAAGGACGCCTCCGGAAGGCAGCATCGTGACGATGAATCACGCACCGGATCCACGGAGCGCAGAAGAAGAACCAGAGAACATCCAAATGCAATCCCGGTACCCTCGAAAACACCTCCGATGGATCCAAGGAAGGGAAAGGATCCGATATACACTGGAAGGGACAAGTACCGGAACCCGTCACCTCCACCGTGGCCCCAACCACCCCCTCCACCTCCTCGCTGCCGTAGTCCAGTTGGAAACACCAGACCCCATGGGCCTTGCGGAATCAACATCCGCGACAACGTGGCTCCTCAGAGGAATCGGAACACGGAGCGTACGCCGAAACCTCCTCGGAGCCGGAATGAAGAGCGTGAGCCTAAGCCCCGCAGAAGCCGAAATGACGGAGGTGACCGCCATCATGGGAAAGGTAGCCACCGAAGCCGGAGTCAGCAACGTGAAGGACGCGACGAATCCGACGACGGAAGCAAAAGGTCCCACAGGCCCCCTCGCAGATCTCCCTCCCCACCACCCAGTGGAGGAGGTGGAGGCGGAGGTGGAGGCCGGAGATCTCGCTCCCATTCAAAATCTCCCTGCAACAGCCCACGCGACGCACGAGAACGTCTCAAGGAGTACAGATCTGAATACATTGGCCCAAAATACTTTGGCAGGATGATCCGAGAGGAGCCCTACCCAAAAGGCTTGAACCATAAGCTACCCGGAAATCTGAAGCACTATGATAGCAGCGAAAGGCCCGATACCTGAATCAAAGATTACTTCAATGCAGTAAGCTTCGTCGGGGGAACCAGAGAATAGCATGTCGTATGCTTCAGTTGTACCTTATTGGTCCAGCTCGTACCTAGCTCGGCGACTGATGCGTGCAGTTGACACGTCCGTTGGGAACCCCAAGAGGAAGGTGTGATGCGCACAGCGGCAAGTTTCCCTCAGTAAGAAACCAAGGTTTAATCGAACCAGTAGGAGTCAAGAAGCACGTTGAAGGTTGATGGCGGCGGGATGTAGTGCGGCGCAACACCAGAGATTCCGGCGCCAACGTGGAACCTGCACAACACAACCAAAGTACTTTGCCCCAACGAAACAGTGAGGTTGTCAATCTCACCGGCTTGCTGTAACAAAGGATTAACCGTATTGTGTGGAAGATGATTGTTTGCAGAAAACAGTAGAACAGTATTGCAGTTGATTGTATTTCAGTATAGAGAATTGGACCGGGGTCCACAGTTCACTAGAGGTGTCTCTCCCATAAGATAAACAGCATGTTGGGTGAACAAATTACAGTTGGGCAATTGACAAATAAAGAGGGCATGACCATGCACATGCATATTATGATGAGTATTGTGAGATTTAATTGGGCATTACGACAAAGTACATAGACCGCTATCCAGCATGCATCTATGCCTAAAAAGTCCACCTTCAGGTTATCATCCGAACCCCCTCCAGTATTAAGTTGCTAACAACAGACAATTGCATTAAGTATTGCGCGTAATGTAATCAGTAACTACATCCTCGAACATAGCACCAATGTTTTATCCCTAGTGGCAACAGCACATCCATAATCTTAGAGATTTCTGTCACTTCCCCAAATTCACGGAGACATGAACCCACTATCGAGCATAAATACTCCCTCTTGGAGTTACAAGCATCTACTTGGCCAGAGCATCTACTAGTAACGGAGAGCATGCAAGATCATAAACAACACATAGACATGAATTGATAATCAACATAACATAGTATTCTTTATTCATCGGATCCCAACAAACGCAACATATAGAATTACAGATAGATGATCTTGATCATGTTAGGCAGCTCACAAGACCCGACAATTAAGCACAATGGGGAGAAGACAACCATCTAGCTACTGCTATGGACCCATAGTCCAGGGGGTAGACTACTCACTCATCACTCCCGGAGGCGACCATGGTGGCGTAGAGTCCTCCGGGAGATGATTCCCCTCTCCGGCAGGGTGCCGGAGGCGATCTCCTGAATCCCCCGAGATGGGATTGGCGGCGGCGGCGTCTCAGTAAGGTTTTCCGTATCGTGGCTCTCGGTACGGGGGGTTTCGCGACGGAGGCTTTAAGTAGGCGGAAGGGCAGGTCAAGAGGCGGCACGAGGGGCCCACACTACAGGCCGGCGCGGCCAGGGCTTGGGCCGCACCGCCCTGTAGTCTGGCCACCTCGTGGCCCCACTTCGTCTCCTCTTCGGTCTTCTGGAAGCTTCGTGGCAAAATAGGACCCTGGGCGTTGATTTCGTCCAATTCCGAGAATATTTCGTTACTAGGATTTCTGAAACCAAAAACAGCAGAAAACAACAACTGGCACTTCGGCATCTTGTTAATAGGTTAGTTCCAGAAAATGCACGAATATGACATAAAGTGTGCATAAAACATGTAGATATCATCAATAATGTGGCATGGAACACAAGAAATTATCGATACGTCGGAGACGTATCAGCATCCCCAAGCTTAGTTCTGCTCGTCCCGAGCAGGTAAAACGATAACAAAGATAATTTCTGGAGTGACATGCCATCATAACCTTGATCATACTATTTGTAAAGCATATGTAGTGAATGCAGCGATCAAAACAATGTAAATGACATGAGTAAACAAGTGAATCATATAGCAAAGACTTTTCATGAATAGCACTTCAAGACAAGCATCAATAAGTCTTGCATAAGAGTTAACTCATAAAGCAATAATTCATAGTAAAAGCATTGAAGCAACACAAAGGAAGATTAAGTTTCAGCGGTTGCTTTCAACTTATAACATGTATATCTCATGGATAATCGTCAACATAGAGTAATATAATAAGTGCAATATGCAAGTATGTAGGAATCAATGCACAGTTCACACAAGTGTTTGCTTCTTGAGGTGGAGAGAAATAGGTGAACTGACTCAACATAAAAGTAAAAGAATGGTCCTCGATAGAGGAAAGCATCGATTGCTATATTTGTGCTAGAGCTTTTATTTTGAAAACATGAAACAATTTTGTCAACGGTAGTAATAAAGCATATGTATCATGTAAATTATATCTTACAAGTTGCAAGCCTCATGCATAGTATACTAATAGTGCCCGCACCTTGTCCTAATTAGCTTGGACTACCGGATCATCGCAATACACATGTTTTAACCAAGTGTCACAATGGGGTACCTCTATGCCGCCTGTACAAAGGTCTAAGGAGAAAGCTCGCATCGGATTTCTCGCTATTGATTATTCTCAACTTAGACATCCATACCGGGACAACATAGACAACAGATAATGGACTCCTCTTTTATGCATAAGCATGTAACAACAATTATTATTCTCATATGAGATTGAGGATATTTGTCCAAAACTGAAACTTCCACCATGGATCATGGCTTTAGTTAGCGGCCCAATGTTCTTCTCTAACAATATGCATGCTTAACCATAAGGTGGTAGATCTCCCTTACTTCAGACAAGACGAACATGCATAGCAACTCACATGATATTCAACAAAGAATAGTTGATGGCGTCCCCAGAAACATGGTTATCACACAACAAGCAACTTAATAAGAGATAAAGTGCATAAGTACATATTCAATACCACAATAGTTTTTAAGCTATTTGTCCCATGAGCTATATATTGCAAAGGTGAATGATGGAATTTTAAAGGTAGCACTCAAGCAATTTACTTTGGAATGGCGGAGAAATACCATGTAGTAGGTAGGTATGGTGGACACAAATGGCATAGTGGTTGGCTCAAGTATTTTGGATGCATGAGAGGTATTCCCTCTCGATACAAGGTTTAGGCTAGCAAGGTTATTTGAAACAAACACAAGGATGAACGGTGCAGCAAAACTCACATAAAAGACATATTGTAAACATTATAAGAATCTACACCGTCTTCCTTGTTGTTCAAACTCAATACTAGAAATTATCTAGACCTTAGAGAAACCAAATATGCAAACCAAATTTTAGCATGCTCTATGTATTTCTTCATTAATAGGTGCAAAGCATATGATGCAAGAGCTTAAACATGAGCACAACAATTGCCAAGTATCACATTATCCAAGACATTTTAGTAATTTACTACATGTATCATTTTCCAATTCCAACCATATAACAATTTAACGAAGAAGAAACTTCGCCATGAATATTATGAGTAGAGCCTAAGGACATACTTGTCCATATGCTACAGCGGAGCGTGTCTCTCTCCCACAAAGTGAATGCTAGGATCCATTTTATTCAAACAAAACAAAAAACAAAAACAAACCGACGCTCCAAGCAAAGCACATAAGATGTGATGGAATAAAAATATAGTTTCAGGGGAGGAACCTGATAATGTTGTTGATGAAGAAGGGGATGCCTTGGGCATCCCCAAACTTAGACGCTTGAGTCTTCTTAGAATATGCAGGGGTGAACCACCGGGGCATCCCCAAGCTTAGAGCTTTCACTCTCCTTGATCATATTGCATCATACTCCTCTCTTGATCCTTGAAAACTTCCTCCACACCAAACTTAGAACAACTCATTAGAGGGTTAGTGGACAATAAAAATATACATGTTCAGAGGTGACATAATCATTATTAACACTTCTGGACATTGCACAAAGCTACTGAAAGTCAATGGAATCGAAATATCCATCGAACATAACAAAACTGGCAATGCGAAATAAAAGGCAGAATCTGTCAAAACAGAACAGTTCGTATTGAAGAATTTTATCGAGGCACCAGACTTGCTCAAATGAAAATGCTCCAATTTAATGAAAGTTGCGTACATATCTGAGGATCACTCACGTAAATTGGCATAATTTTATGAGTTACCTACAAAGAAAACAGCCCAGATTCGTGACATTAAAGAAATCTGTTTCTGCGCAGTAATCCAAATCTAGTATGAACTTTTCTATCAACGACTTTACTTGGCACAATAAAACACTAAACTAAGATAAGGAGAGGTTGCTACAGTAGTAAACAACTTCCAAGACACAAAATAAAAACAAAGTACTGTAGTAAAAACCATGGGTTGTCTCCCATAAGCGCTTTTCTTTAACGCCTTTCAGCTAGGCGCGGAAAGTGTGTATCAAGTATTATCAAGAGATGAAGTGTCAACATCATAATTTGTTCTAATAATAGAATCAAAAGGTAACTTCATTCTCTTTCTAGGGAAGTGTTCCATACCTTTCTTGAGAGGAAATTGATATTTTATATTACCTTCCTTCATATCAATGATAGCACCAACAGTTCGAAGAAAAGGTCTTCCCAATATAATGGGACAAGATGCATTGCATTCAATATCCAAGACAACAAAATCAACGGGGACAAGGTTATTGTTAACGGTAATGCGAACATTATCAACTTTCCCCAAAGGTTTCTTTGTAGAATGATCAGCAAGATTAACATCCAAATAACAATTTTTCAATGGTGGCAAGTCAAGCATATTATAGATTTTCTTAGGCATAACAGAAATACTTGCACCAAGATCACATAAAGCATTACAATCAAAATCTTTAACCTTCATCTTAATGATGGGCTCCCAACCATCCTCTAGCTTTCCAGGAATAGAGGCTTCGCGCTCTAGTTTCTCTTCTCTAGCTTTTATGAGAGCATTTGTAATATGTTGCGTGAAAGCCAAATTTATAGCACTAGCGTTGGGACTCTTAGCAAGTTTTTGTAAGAACTTTATAACTTCAGAGATGTGGCAATCATCAAAATCTAAATCATTATGAGCTACAGCAATGGGATCATCATCCCCAATGTTGGAAAAATTTCAGCAGTTTTATCACAAGCAATTTCAGCAGTTTCAGCAATTTCAGGCAGTTTTGTACGCTTTGCACTAGGAGTAGAAACATTGCCAACACCAATTATTTTACCATTAATAGTAGGAGGTGCAGCAACATGTGAAGAGTCAACATTACTTGTGGTGGTAATAGTCCAAACTTTAGCTACACTTTTCTCTTTAGCTAGTTTTTCATTTTCTTCTCTATCCCACCTAGCACGCAATTCAGCCATTAATCTTATATTCTCATTAATTCTAACTTGGATGGCATTTGCTGTAGTAACAATTTTATTTTCAATATCCCTATTAGGCATAACTTTCGATTTCAAAAGATCAACATCAGAGGCAAGACTATCAACCTTAGAAGCGAGAATATCAATTTTATTGAGTTTTTCCTCAACAGATTTGTTAAAGGCAGTTTGTGTACTAATAAATTCTTTAAGCATAGCTTCAAGTCCAGGGGGTGTGTTCCTATTATTATTGTAAGAATTCCCGTAAGAATTAGCATAACCGTTACCATTATTATAAGGATATGGCCTATAGTTATTACTAGAATTGTTCCGATAAGCATTGTTGTTGAAATTATTATTTTTAATGAAGTTTACATCAACATGTTCTTCTTGTGCAACCAATGAAGCTAATGGAACATTATTAGGATCAATATTAGTCCTATCATTCACAAGCATAGACATAATAGCATCAATCTTATCACTCAAGGAAGAGGTTTCTTCGACATAATTTACCTTCTTACCTTGTGGAGCTCTTTCCGTGTGCCATTCAGAGTAATTAATCATCATATTATCAAGGAGCTTTGTTGCTTCACCAAGAGTGATGGACATAAAGGTACCTCCAGCAGCTGAATCCAATAGGTTCCGCGAAGAAAAATTCAGTCCTGCATAAAAGGTTTGGATGATCATCCAAGTAGTCAGTCCATGGGTTGGGCAGTTTTTAACCAGAGATTTCATTCTTTCCCATGCTTGTGCAACATGCTCAGTATCTAATTGTTTAAAATTCATTATGCTACTCCTCAAAGATATAATTTTAGCAGGGGGATAATATCTACCAATAAAAGCATCCTTGCATTTAGTCCATGAATCAATACTATTCTTAGGCAGAGATAGCAACCAATCTTTAGCTCTTCCTCTTAATGAGAAAGGGAACAATTTTAATTTTATAATGTCACCATCTACATCTTTATATTTTTGCATTTCACATAGTTCAACAAAATTATTAAGATGGGCAGCAGCATCATCAGAACTAACACCAGAAAATTGCTCTCGCATAACAAGATTTAGTAAAGCAGGTTTAATTTCAAAGAATTCTGCTGTAGTAGCAGGTGGAGCAATAGGTGTGCATAAGAAATCATTATTATTTGTGGTTGTGAAGTCACACAACTTAGTATTTTCAGGGGTGGCCATTTTAGCAGTAGTAAATAAAGCAAACTAGATAAAGTAAATGCGAGTAACTAATTTTTGTGTGTTTTTGATATAGAGTGCAAGATAGCAAATAAAGTAAAACTAGCAACTAATTTTTTTTGTATTTTGATTTAGTGCAGCAAACAAAGTAGTAAATAAAACTAAGCAAGACAAAACAAAGTAAAGAGATTGGGAAGTGGAGACTCCCCTTGCAGCGTGTCTTGATCTCCCCGGCAACGGCGCCAGAAATTTGCTTGATGCGTGCAGTTGACACGTCCGTTGGGAACCCCAAGAGGAAGGTGTGATGCGCACAGCGGCAAGTTTCCCTCAGTAAGAAACCAAGGTTTAATCGAACCAGTAGGAGTCAAGAAGCACGTTGAAGGTTGATGGCGGCGGGATGTAGTGCGGCGCAACACCAGAGATTCCGGCGCCAACGTGGAACCTGCACAACACAACCAAAGTACTTTGCCCCAACGAAACAGTGAGGTTGTCAATCTCACCGGCTTGCTGTAACAAAGGATTAACCGTATTGTGTGGAAGATGATTGTTTGCAGAAAACAGTAGAACAATATTGCAGTTGATTGTATTTCAGTATAGAGAATTGGACCGGGGTCCACAGTTCACTAGAGGTGTCTCTCCCATAAGATAAACAGCATGTTGGGTGAACAAATTACAGTTGGGCAATTGACAAATAAAGAGGGCATGACCATGCACATGCATATTATGATGAGTATTGTGAGATTTAATTGGGCATTACGACAAAGTACATAGACCGCTATCCAGCATGCATCTATGCCTAAAAAGTCCACCTTCAGGTTATCATCCGAACCCCCTCCAGTATTAAGTTGCTAACAACAGACAATTGCATTAAGTATTGCGCGTAATGTAATCAGTAACTACATCCTCGAACATAGCACCAATGTTTTATCCCTAGTGGCAACAACACATCCATAATCTTAGAGATTTCTGTCACTTCCCCAGATTCACGGAGACATGAACCCACTATGGAGCATAAATACTCCCTCTTGGAGTTACAAGCATCTACTTGGCCAGAGCATCTACTAGTAACGGAGAGCATGCAAGATCATAAACAACACATAGACATGAATTGAGAATCAACATAACATAGTATTCTTTATTCATCGGATCCCAACAAACGCAACATATAGAATTACAGATAGATGATCTTGATCATGTTAGGCAGCTCACAAGACCCGACAATTAAGCACAATGGGGAGAAGACAACCATCTAGCTACTGCTATGGACCCATAGTCCAGGGGTAGACTACTCACTCATCACTCCGGAGGCGACCATGGCGGCGTAGAGTCCTCCGGGAGATGATTCCCCTCTCCGGCAGGGTGCCGGAGGCGATCTCCTGAATCCCCCGAGATGGGATTGGCGGCGGCGTCTCTGGAAGGTTTTCCGTATCGTGGCTCTCGGTACTGGGGGTTTCGCGACGGAGGCTTTAAGTAGGCGGAAGGGCAGGTCAAGAGGCGGCACGAGGGGCCCACACTACAGGCCGGCGCGGCCAGGACTTGGGCCGCGCCGCCCTGTAGTCTGGCCACCTCGTGGCCCCACTTCGTCTCCTCTTCGGTCTTCTGGAAGCTTCGTGGCAAAATAGGACCCTGGGCGTTGATTTCGTCCAATTCCGAGAATATTTCGTTACTAGGATTTCTGAAACCAAAAACAGCAGAAAACAACAACTGGCACTTTGGCATCTTGTTAATAGGTTAGTTCCAGAAAATGCACGAATATGACATAAAGTGTGCATAAAACATGTAGATATCATCAATAATGTGGCATGGAACACAAGAAATTATCGATACGTCGGAGACGTATCAGCGACCTCCCGGAGAACTCCATCTTTTGTTGGTTTGACATGAAAATCGCCTTCGAGAAACACTTCAGGGGCACCTACAAAACACCTGCTACAATAAGCGACCTGCAGGCATGTATCCAGAAGAAAGGCGAAACATCGCGAAGTTTCCTCACACGATGGTTAGCAACCAGGAACGAATGCGAGAACGTGGATAATCGCACAACTATGCACGCCTTCATCGGTGGACTGCAGAGGGGAGGACTGCTCCGGCACAAGCTTACTTGATTGATCAACGAAAACAATAGAAGATTAGATGACATGATCGACATCGCAAGTACTCACACCGCCGCTGATGACGACGCTGGTGGAGAACTTACTGCTACAGCCATACCCTGCACCAACAGAAGAAAAATCGTGATAATGGCGGCAGTAACAACAACAACAAGCGGAAGAATCCCCCGACGACCAGAAGAGCGGCGGATCCGACATGGTCGCCATGGCGTTCCAACGCGGAGGTCAAGGAGGCGGAAGAGGCCGAGGACATGGAGGCGGAGCCGGCAGGGGCCAACAGCGTGCTGACAAAGTCACAGCTGCTAGGTTCCGCGCTCCCCAAACTTACGAAGAGTACAGGGACATGCCATGCCTGGCCCACATGGATCCGGATACTGGCAAGTCCTCCCACACTAACCGCAACTGCAAGTTGGTCAATGACCTAAAGGTCGACCCGGAAGCAGGATACAAGCGAGCCCGGAAGCACCGCCCACGTGGCAAAGGAGGCAAGGGCAAGAACAAGGAAAAGGACGAGGATAGTTCCGAGGCGATGGATGGGGATGACGCTTCGCCGGATCCCAAAGAAGCTTCCGCAGCTAACAAATCCAACCCCTTCGGCAAAAAGAGTGCTGGTGCATACCACACCTTCTTCAGAACACCAACAATCCGAGCCAACAAATCAGCTCTCCGGATCCTAAACGCCACAGTTCCGGCTGTGCTGCAGTATGTCAGGTGGTCAGAAAATCCCTGCATGTTTGATAGGTCGGGTCACCCCACCAGCATTCCGAAGGAGTGCTACGCCTTGGTTGTAAGTCCCCACATCGACGGGTATGATTTCTCCAAGTGCCTCATGGATGGCGGAGCCAGCTTGAACATTATGTACCTGGAGACTCTGGAGAAAATGCAGCTTACCAAGGAACAACTCAAGCATAGCACCACCGAGTTCCACGGGGTGGTTCCGGGTAAAAAAGCAAACTCTCTGGGCAGCATCAGACTTCCCGTGGCCTTCGGCGATGTTAATAATTTCCGCGAAGAGATGATCATGTTTGAGGTCGTGCCCTTCAAAAGCTCCTACCACGTCATCTTCGGCAGGCCCACATACCACAAGTTCCACGCAAGGGCGTGCTACATCTACAATAAGCTCAAGATTTCGGGTCCTAACGGTATGATTACCGTACCCGGAGACTACAAGAAAGCTCGAGAGTGCCTTTGTAGAATCTGTGATATCTGAAGATGAGCTGCAAGGCTATAGAGCCGTGGTGGATCCAAAAGAGATGCACACCACCAAGAAGTAGATCTACGAACAGAAAAACTCGTTCAAGGCCACGATAGACACCAAGAAGTCGACCTCAAGGTAGGAGACAACTCCAAGCAGGTGTCGGTCGGAGCCAGCATGGACCCCAAATACGAAGACACGCTCGTCGAGTTCCTCCGTGCTAACATGGATATCTTTGCATGGCAACCTTCTGACATGTCCGGAGTACCAAGGGAACTCGCCGAGCACTACCTCAACATAAATCCAGGTGCAAAACCGGTGAAGCAAGCTATGCGACGCTTTGGAGACAAGAAGAGCCGCACCATAGGGATGGAATTAGCAAAGTTACTAGAGGCAGGTTTTGTAGTAGAAGTTATCCATACTGATTGGGTCGCAAATCCCGTCCTTGTACCCAAAAAGAATTCTGAAATACTAAAAATGTGCATCGATTACTCCGGCTTGAATAAGCATTGTCTGAAGGATCCGTTCCCCTTGCCACGCATTGACCAAGTCATTGATTCGACGGTGGGGGCGGAACTTCTGTGTTTTCTTGACGCATATTCCGGGTATCATCAGATCAGGATGAAGAAGTCTGACCAAAAGGCGACCTCGTTCATCACACCCTTTGGCACTTACTGCTACGTCACCATGCCCTTTGGTTTGAAAAATGCAGGTGCCAACTACCAACGTACGATGCAGCGGTGCCTGAGGAACCAGATTGGATGGAACGTACACGCATACGTCGACGACATCGCGGTCAAGACCCGGAAAGGATCCGATCTGATCAGCGACCTCACAGAAACCTTCGAAAATCTCCAACGGTACAAGATGATGTTAAATCCGCTGAAGTGCGTCTTTGGCGTGCCAGCTGGAAAACTCCTTGGCTTCATCGTGTCTCATAGAGGCATCGAAGTAAACCCGGAGAAAATCAAGGCAATCCTGTGCATCAAAATGCCAACTTGTCTCAAACATGTGCAACGACTAACTGGTTGTGTTGCAGCAATTAGTAGGTTTGTTAGTCGTCTTGGCGAGAAGGCACTACCTCTATACAAACTGCTGAAGAAAACAGACAAATTTGTTTGGGATGACGCAGCAGATACAACACTTCAGGGGTTGAAGGAAATACTCACCTCCCCACCCATTTTAGTAGCTCTGGAAGAGTTAGAGCCTATGCTCCTCTACCTAGCAGCTTCCAACAAGGTCATCAGTCTCGTTATCGTGGTGGAGTGAAAGGAAGAAGGTCATGAACACGGAGTCCAGAGGCCAGTCTATTACATTAGCGAGGTGCTGACGGAATCTAAACAACGATACCCTCACTTTCAGAAGCTAGCCTACGGTGTGTTCCAAGGTAGCCGGAAGCTGAGACACTACTTCCAAGAGCATCCCATGACGGTTGTGAGCAAGGCTCCACTATCAACGATTCTGAACAACGCTAACGCAACAGGACGCATAGCAAAGTGGGGCATAGAACTATCCGCCTTCGACATCAACTACAAAGCCAGAATCTCGATCAAGTCCCAGATTTTGGCGGATTTCGTCGCTGATTGGACAGAGGCTCCGGATGGCGAACCTGAGCCGGAACCTAAAACTTGGGTCATGCACTTCGACGGATCCAAGCAACATCAAGGCTCGGGGGTTAGAGTGACCCTGAAGTCCCCAACCGGAGAAGAACTGCAGTACGTTTTGCACATCCACTTCGAAGCTACAAAAAACATGGCGGAATACGAGGCTCTACTACACGGTCTGCGCATCGCTTAGGAAATTGGTATCAAACACATCATATGCTGTGGAGATTCCGACTTGGTGGCACAACAAGTAGCCGGAACCTGGAACACCAGAAACTCCATCATGGTGGCTTACAGAGACGAAGTTGATGAGATCTCCAAGTGCTTCCTCGGATATGAAGTCAAGTACGTCATGAGAGATGATAACACAGCGGTAGATATGCTATCCAAGCTCGGATCTGGCAGGAAACCCATTCCTCCCGGAATTTTCCTTGAGCACCTACGGATACCCTCGGTAAAGGGCGCTAACCCGGAAAACCCAGATGTGGCAGTTTCTCCGGCTAAGGAGGTGATGGTAATCACTCCGGCTTGGACCAAGCCTTTCCTGGACTACCTCATTGACCGCAATAAGTTGCCAGAGGATGAAGTCATGACACGACAGGTCATCAGACGAGCAAGATCCTACAGAATAGTTGATGGACAACTCTACAAACGAAGCGCAAATGGGGTATTTCTGAAATGCGTCTCAAACCAAGATGGCATCGAGATCCTCAGAGAGATCCATGCAGGGGACTGCGAGCATCACGCCGCTCCCAGGTCCCTCGTTGCAAAAGCTTTTCGGCAAGGATTTTACTGGCTCACAGCTAAAGAAGATGCTAAGAAAATAGTGAAAACCTATCGAGGTTGTCAGTACTACGCTACACAACCAAATGCTCCGGCTCAGGATCTGAAGACCATCCCTATCACTTGGCCGTTTGCGGTCTGGGGGCTAGATATGGTCGGAAAACTGAAAAAATCATCTCCTGGCGGTTTTGAGTACCTCTTGGTAGCTATTGACAAGTTCAGTAAGTGGATCGAGGCAAAGCCAGTGAGAAAAGCCGATGGTGCTATGATACTTCTCCGACGTATCGATAATTTCTTATGTTCCATGCCACATTATTGATGATATCTACATGTTTTATGCATACTTTACATCATATTTATGCATTTTCTGGAACTAACCTATTAACAAGATGCCGAAGTGCCAGTTGCTGTTTTCTGCTGTTTTTGGTTTCAGAAATCCTAGTAAGGAAATATTCTCGGAATTGGACGAAATCAACGCCCAGGGTCCTATTTTGCCACGAAGCTTCCAGAAGACCGGAGAGTCAACGAAGTGGGGCCACGAGGTGGCCAGGAGGTAGGGCGGCGCGGCCCCACCCTTGGCCGCGCCGACCTGTCTCCTGGGCCCTCGCGACGCCCCCTGACCTACCCTTCCGCCTACAAATAGCCTTCGTTGCGAAACCCCCAGTACCGAGAGCCACGATACGGAAAACCTTCCAGAGACGCCGCCGCCGCCAATCCCATCTCGGGGGATTCAGGAGATCGCCTCTGGCACCCTGCCGGAGAGGGGAATCATTTCCCGGAGGACTCTATGACGCCATGGTCGCCTCCGGAGTGATGAGTGAGTAGTCTACCCCTGGACTATGGGTCCATAGCAGTAGCTAGATGGTTGTCTTCTCCTCATTGTGCTTAATTGTCGGATCTTGTGAGCTGCCGAACATGATCAAGATCATCTATCTGTAATGCTATATGTTGTGTTTGTTGGGATCCGATGAATAGAGAATACTATGTTATGTTGATTATCAATTTATATCTATGTGTTGTTTATGATCTTGCATGCTCTCCGTTATTAGTAGAGGCTCTGGCCAAGTTTTTGCTATTAACTCCAAGAGGGGGTATTTATGCTCGATAGTGGGTTCATGTCTCCGTGAATGGGAAGTGACGAGAAATCTCTAAGATTATGGATGTCTTTGTTGCCACTAGGGATAAAACATTGGTGCTATGTTCGAGGATGTAGTTACTGATTACATTACGCGCAATACTTAATGCAATTGTCTGTTGTTAGCAACTTAATACTGGAGGGGGTTCGGATGATAACCTGAAGGTGGACTTTTTAGGCATAGATGCATGCTGGATAGCGGTCTATGTACTTTGTCGTAATGCCCAATTAAATCTCACTATACTCATCATAATATGTATGTGCATGGTCATGCCCTCTTTATTTGTCAATTGCCCAACTGTAATTTGTTCACCCAACATGCTGTTTATCTTATGGGAGAGACACCTCTAGTGAACTGTGGACCCCGGTCCAATTCTCTATACTGAAATACAATCTACTGCAATACTCGTTCTCTTGTTTTTATGCAAACAATCATCATCCACACTATACATCTAATCCTTTGTTACAGCAAGCCAGTGAGATTGACAACCTCGCTGTTTCGTTGGGGCAAAGTACTTGGTTTGTGTTGTGCAGGTTCCACGTTGGCGCCGGAATCCCTAGTGTTGCGCCGCACTACATCTCGCCGCCATCAACCTTCAACGTGCTTCTTGACTCCTACTGGTTCGATAAACCTTGGTTTCTACTAAGGGAAACTTGCCGCTGTGCACATCACACCTTCCTCTTGGGGTTCCCAACGGATGCGTGTCGAACGAAAAGACAATACGTCAACCACGCGCATCAAGCAAATTTCTGGCGCCGTTGCCGGGGAGATCAAGACACGCTGCAAGGGGAGTCTCCACTATCCAATCTCTTTACTTTGTTTTTGTCTTGCTTTATTTTATTTACTACTTTGTTTGCTGCACTAAATCAAAATACAAAAAAATTAGTTGCTAGTTTTACTTTATTTGTTATCTTGTTTGCACTCTGATGTAGCCCTACCCAAGGTCGATACTACATCAAGACCGACAAGCCCTCCTCGTGGTCCAATGACACGAGCTCGAGCTCAAGCCCTACACCAAGAGGTGAATTCGCTCCTCTCCATGTATGCTTTTGACACCCCTTTGGATGGCTTGCTACTTCATGCCAATACCCTATGTTCAATCAGGTACATCGACCAAGAAGCGAGCCATGAAGACCAAGCCAATGGAGAGAGAGCTGGAAATGATGAAGATGAAGCTACAGCTTCCAGGCCGGAACTTCCGCCCCCCAGGACCGGAACTTCCGGCCAGATGCCCTCCAGATGCCTTCCAGCGCCCAGCGAAATGGATCAGGCCGGAACTTCCGCCCCGAGGGACCGGAACTTCCGCCCACCGGAATTTCCGCCCAAGTTCCGAAAGTCGTCGAAAACCATACTGGATGTTACTGCGGGACAATGGCGCAATTCCGGAACAAGGCCGGAACTTGGCCGGAACTTCCGCCCCGACCGGAACTTCCGCCCCTCCAGACCGGAACTTCCGCCCCTGACCGGAACTTCCGCCCAAGTTGACCGGAACTTCCGCCCCATCGAACTTCAGCACGACAGCACTTTTCAGCGTGTAACTTACCTCTTCGCCCCCACCTATAAATAGCCTTGTTGGCTCAGATCTGAGATTAGACTTGATGTGAAATTAAACCTAAGCTTAGCTCACCCTTGTGGGAACCCTACCTAGATCTATGATCTTGTACCCACCCGGGCTCCTTATCGACTTGTCAAGATCTCTTTGGTGACTTCTACCATTTGTTTGATCTTTTGCTTGCACTTCTACCTATTTGGTCTTTTGCTTGCACTTCTATCAACCTTCCGGTCTTTTCACCCTTCTAGATCTTGCGAGCTTCGATTTGTCGATCTCTTTGCGGGACTTCTACCGGAAGGTCTTTTCTCGCAACCTCTATCGAGTAGGTGTATCGGGCCTACGAGGGAAAACCGGTTTGTGTGTGTGTGTGTGTTGTATCCCCACGATTCCCCCTCGCGTTCTTCGTGTTCATCGCGTTCATCCACCTACCCCCACGAGTTCCACCCAAATCCGTGAAGATCGGGCACATCCTTGGACTTAGTCCACATCACACTCTATATCAAAAACACAAAAAAATTAGTTACTTGCATTTACTTTACTTATTTCATTATGTTTCCTTTTAATTTTACCGTAAAAGACATGCCGGTAGGACGTGGGTCTATAATTGGGAGAAATAATATAGAAGAATTTTTCAACCATGTTAGTACCGTTGACGATTTTGAAGATAGACACTTGGTAGATCTTGCTCCTACTTATGAAATTGCTGCTGCTGCTTTAGTTCGCATGTTGGAAACTAAATTTGTTAATCTCAATCCTATAATCCAACACATGTTTCTTACACTTGGTGATATGGAAGAAGGGGAAAAGAAAGATTTTGTTTTAGAAACCCTTCTTAGAGAATTTGGTGGTCTAGCAAGAGAGGCTAGAAAGGTCTTTGCTAAATATAATATGCTTGGTTCTTATACCAATTTTGTTAGTCTCCTTGAAAAGATGGACATGGAGAGAATAAGGTACACTAATAATATTAATGATGGTGGAGAGATCAAAGCACCAATACCATGTAAGCTCCTTGCGATGAACGATGCACTAGAAAATAACTATGCTTGGCTTGTTCCTGAAAATTTGTTTGATGAGAGTAGCAAGCTGATACGTCCAATTTGCATCACTATTTTATATCATAATTTGCTGTTATTCATTGATATATTTCATATTGGGACACAATACTTATGTTATTTCATCTATTTTGCATGTTTCATCATTATTGGAGGATCAAGCACCGGAGCCAGGATTCTGCTGGAAAAAGCACCGTCAGAACGCAATATTTCGGAAGATCAACTGTGGAAGGAAATTATACCAAAAATCCTATTTTTCAAGATGACGAAGGAAGCCAGAAGGAGGAGCTGAGAAGGCCCAAGGTGGGGCCAGACCACAGGCCGGCGCGGCCCATGGCCTGGCCGCGCCACCTTGTGGTGTGGGGGCCCCACAGCCCCTTTCGCCTCCTTTTCTTCGCGAAACCCTTCGTCCCGAAAACCTAAGCCACAGAGGGTACCTCGCGAAGAGTTACAGCCGCCTCTGCGGGGCGGAGAACACCAGAGAGAAAAGAGCTCTCCGGCGGGCAGGAATCCGCCGGAAATTCCCCCTCGGGAGGGGGAAATCGACGCCATCGTCACCGTCATCGAGCTGGACATCATCTCCATCACCATCATCATCATCTCCACCATCATCACCGCCGTCTCCACCGCTGGACACCGTCACCGCCGTAGCAATTTGGGTTTGATCTTGATTGTTTGATAGGGGAAACTCTCCCGGTATCGATTTCTACTTGTTGTTGATGCTATTGAGTGAAACCATTGGACCAAGGTTTATGTTCAGATTGTTATTCATCATCATATCACCTCTGATCATGTTCCATATGATGTCTCGTGAGTAGTTCGTTTAGTTCTTGAGGACATGGGTGAAGTCTAAATGTTAGTAGTGAACTATGGTTGAGTAATATTCAATGTTAAGATATTTAAGTTGTGGTGTTATTCTTCTAGTGGTGTCATGTGAACATCGACTACATGACACTTCACCTTTATGGGCCTAGGGGAATGCATCTTGTACTCGTTTGCCAATTGCGGGGTTGCCGGAGTGACAGAAACCTAAACCCCCGTTGGTATACCGATGCAGGAGGGATAGCAGGATCTCAGAGTTTAAGGCTGTGGTTAGATTTATTCTTAATTACTTTCTTGTAGTTGCGGATGCTTGCAAGGGGTATAATCACAAGTATGTATTAGTCCTAGGAAGGGCGGTACATTAGCACAGGTTCACCCACACAACACTTATCATAACAATGAAGATTATTTAGCCGTATGTAGCGAAAGCACTAGACTAAAATCCCGTGTGTCCTCAAGAACGTTTGGTCATTATAAGTAAACAAACCGGCTTGTCCTTTGTTCTAAAAAGGATTGGGCCACTCGCTGCAATTGTTACTCTCGCACTTTACTTACTCGTACTTTATTCAACTGTTACATCAAAACCCCCTGAATACTTGTCTGTGAGCATTTACAGTGAATCCTTCATCGAAACTGCTTGTCAACACCTTCTGCTCCTCGTTGGGATCGACATTCTTACTTATCGAAAATACTACGATACACCCCCTATACTTGTGGGTCATCAAGACTATTTTCTAAAGCGCCGTTGCCGGGGAGTGAAGCGCTATTGGTAAGTGGAATTGGTAAGGAAAACCTTTCTTGTTTGTGCTGATTTTATTTACTGCCTCGCTGCTATAAGTCATTATGGAGAGATCTTCTCTTCAATTTCTATTTGGGAAATCTACTACTACTGCAACGGTAGTGGATGAGGCGCCGGAGTGAGGAAGTGATACCATATAAAATACCTATGAAAATTATTGAACGTGTTATGGATAACCGCTATGAAGGGGATGGAACTGTCCACCCTGGAGATCATTTATTGTTCTTGCATGAATTATGCGGTTTATTCAAATGTGCAGGTATTGCTATGGATGAAGTGAGGAAGAAAATATTCTCTATATCGTTGTCTGGTAAGGCGGCGCATTGGTATAAATTACTGGATAATGGGGATTCTCTTGAATGGAATGATATTGTGCCCCGGTTTTATTCTAAGTTCTATCCTCCAAGTGAAATTCACAAGGATCGGAATCGCATATATAATTTTTGGCCTCATGATGGAGAGAGTATTGCCCAAGCTTGGGGGAGATTGAAGTCTTTAATGCTCAAATGCCCCATTCATGAGCTTCCTGGTAATGTTATTATTGATAACTTCTATGCAAGACTTTCTTTTCAAGACAAGACCTTGCCGGATACTTCTTGTTACGGATCATTTACACGCAACTAAGAAGAGTTTAAAAGGGACCTTCTTGATCGGATCCAAGAAAATCGAAGGTTGGGAGAACGACAAGGATAGAGAATCGGGTATAATTTATGATTATAAATGCATTGAAGCTTTTATGGATACTGATAAATTTCGTAATATGAGTGCTACATATGGTCTTGATTCTCAAGTTGCTGCAAATCTTTATAAAGCTTTTGCCTCTCATTATGAATTGCCTAAGAAGAATTTTGATAAGTACCATGAACCGTATAAAGATAAAATTGATTCATCTATTAATAAATGCGTTGTAGTTGAAACTGCTGATCATGTTATTCCTGAAGCTTATATTGAAAAAACTCCTTTCCCTGCTAAAATGAAGGAGTACTCTGTTATAAATAGTGCGGTTCATAAAAGTGAAAAGAAACCTGTAGAACCTGAAGAACAAATAAAAGTTGAACCTGCTGTTGCAATAGTTAAAGATCTTGTGACTGAAAATGTGGAGGATGGTCATATTATTTTCTGTGAAGATGCTTCTAATATTGTTTCACATCCTAATAAACCCAAACAAGTTAGTGTTCCTATGCTATCTGTTAGAATTGGTGATCATTGCTATTATGGTTTATGTGATATTGGTGCAAGTGTTAGTGCTATTCCTTATGAGCTTTACACGGAGATTATGCACGAAATTGATTCTTGTGAACTTGAAGATATTGATGTGGTTATTCAACTGGCTAATAGAGAAACTATTTCTCCAATTGGTATTGTTCGAGATGTGGAAGTTTTATGCGGTAAGATTAAATATCCTGCTGACTTTTTGGTACTTGGTTCTGCTGCTAGTGATTATTGTCCTATTATTTTTGGTAGACCTTTTCTAAATACTTGTGGAGCTATTATAGATTGCAAGAAAGAGAAAATTTTGACTAAATTTGCTGGTGAATCTTATGAGTTTAACTTCTCTAAATTTACCAAAACTCCTTATAAAGCTGAATTGCCTAGTGATGATTTTAAAATGGAGCAGTGTGCATCTATTGTTCTTGTTCCTAATAATCCTTTGCAACAACATTTGGAGAATAGCGAGAGTGAAGTTTTTAGGAAAGAAAGAGATGAGCTTGAGGAAATTTTTCTCCGCCAACCTATTCTCAAGCATGATTTACCGGTGGAAGATTTGGGTACAACACCGCCACCAAAGGAAGATCCTGTTTTTGAATTAAAGCCTTTGCCTGATAATCTTAAATATGCTCATATTGATGATAAGAAAATATATCCTGTTATTATTAGTTATAAGCTTTCAGAGATTGAGGAAGAAAGGTTATTGGAAATATTGAAGAAACACCGAGGAGCTATTGGTTACACTCTTGATGATTTGAAGGGGATTTCTCCTTCTATTTGCCAACATGCTATTAATATGGAAGATGATGCAAAGCCTGTTGTTGAACATCAGCGTCGTCTAATTCCGAAGATGAAGGAGGTGGTAAGGAATGAGGTATTAAAACTTCTTGAAGCTGGTATTATATATCCTATTGTTGATAGTAGATGGGTTAGTCCTGTGCATTGCGTTCCCAAGAAAGGAGGAATGAAGTTGTGCCTAATGATAATGATGAGCTCATCCCTCAAAGAGTAGTTGTAGGGTATAGAATGTGCATTGATTTTCGAAAAGTTAATAAAGTTACTAAGAAAGATCATTACCCTTTACCATTTATTGATCAAATGCTAGAAAGATTGTCTAAAAATACTCATTTTTGCTTTCTTGATGGTTATTCTGGGTTTTCACAAATTGCTGTTAAAACTAAAGATCAAGAGAAAACCACTTTTACTTGTCCCTATGGAACTTATGCTTATAGGCGTATGCCTTTTGGTTTATGTAATGCTCCTGCTACTTTTCAAAGATGCATGTCTGCTATTTTTCATGGCTTTTGTGAGAGTATTGTGGAAGTATTCATGGATGATTTTTCCGTCTATGGGAATTCTTTTGATAGTTGCTTGCGAAACCTTGATAAAGTTTTGCAGAGATGTGAAGAAACTAACCTTGTTCTTAATTGGGAGAAATGCCACTTTATGGTTAATGAAGGAATTGTATTGGGACATAAAATTTCTGAGAGAGGTATTGAAGTTGATAGAGCTAAAGTTGAAGCAATTGAGAAGATGCCCTATCCGAGGGATGTTAAAGGTATTCGTAGTGTTCTTGGTCATGCTGGGTTTTATAGGAGATTTATTAAAGATTTCTCCAAGATTTCAAAGCCTCTTACTAATCTTCTTCAAAAAGATGTACCTTTTGTTTTTGATGATGATTGTAAGGAAGCTTTTGAAACTCTAAAGAAAGCCTTAACAACTGCTCCTATAGTTGAACCTCCTGATTGGAACTTACCATTTGAAATTATGTGTGATGCTAGTGATTTTGCTGTAGGCGCTGTTCTTGGACAGCGGGTAAACAAAAAACTGAATGT
The DNA here is from genome assembly GCF_019359855.2 of Lolium perenne. Taxonomy (NCBI): domain Eukaryota; kingdom Viridiplantae; phylum Streptophyta; class Magnoliopsida; order Poales; family Poaceae; genus Lolium; species Lolium perenne. The sequence goes on from NC_067247.2 coordinate 157,320,979, forward strand.
TATTCATTATGCTAGTAAAACTCTTGATGCTGCTCAAAGAAATTATGCTACTACTGAAAAGAAATTGTTAGCTGTAGTCTTTGCTTGTGATAAGTTTAGATCTTATATTGTTGATTCAAAAGTTACGATTCATACTGATCATGCTGCAATTAGATACCTTATGACAAAGAAAGATGCTAAGCCGAGGCTTATTAGATGGGTACTTCTTTTGCAAGAATTTGATTTACATATTGTAGATAGGAAAGGTGCTGATAATCCTGTTGCTGATAATTTATCTAGATTGGAAAATATTGCTTATGATCCTGTTCTCAAGTAATGATAGTTTTCCAAATGAACAATTGGCTGTAATAAAGGTGAGCTCGCGAGACAGTCCTTGGTATGCTGATTATGCTAACTTTATTGTTTCCAAGTACTTGCCTCCAACCTTTTCAGCTCAGCAAAGGAGGAAATTCTTTTATAACTTGAGGCATTATTTCTGGGATGACCCACACTTATATAAAGAAGGAGTGGATGGTATTCTGCGAAGATGTGTTCCCGAATATGAATAACAAGAGATATTGAGTAAATGTCATGGCAGTGCTTATGGAGGACATCACGCCGGAGAAAGAACCGCGCAAAATGTTCTACAATCAGGTTTTTATTGGCCAACTCTCTTCAAGGATGCGAGAAAGTTTATTTTATCTTGTGATGAATGCCAAAGGGTTGGTAATATCTCCAGACGTAATGAAATGCCTATGAATTATACTCTTGTTATTGAACCATTTGATTGTTGGGGGTTTGACTTCATGGGACCTTTTCCGTCTTCAGAAAATAACACTCATATACTTGTTGCTGTTGATTATGTTACTAAATGGGTGGAAGCCATACCTACAAAAAGTGCTGATGGTGAGACCTCTTTAAGAATGCTTTTAGATATTATTTTTCCTAGATTTGGAGTGCCTAGATATATTATGACTGATGGAGGTTCTCATTTTATTCATGGAGGTTTTAGAAAAACTCTTGCTAGGTATGGTATTAATCATAGAATTGCTTCCGCTTATCATCCTCAAACTAGTGGTCAAGTAGAATTATCAAATAGAGAGATTAAATCTATCTTGCAAAAGACTGTTAATAAAACTAGAAAGAATTGGGCTAGTAAATTGAAGGATGCACTTTGGGCTTATAGAACTGCTTATAAAAATCCCATGGGAATGTCACCTTATAAAATGGTTTATGGGAAAGCTTGTCATTTACCTTTAGAACTAGAGCACAAGGCTTATTGGGCTGTTAGAGAATTAAATAAAGATCCTAAACTTGCCGGTAATAAGAGGTTGTTGCAATTGAGTTCTCTAGATGAATGGAGAAGTGAAGCTTATGAAAATGCTAAACTCTTTAAAGAGAAAGTTAAAAAATGGCATGATAGAAGGATTATCAAAAGAGAATTTAATATTGGGGATAAAGTCCTATTGTATCGGTCTCGTCTCAGATTCTTTGCAGGGAAATTACTCTCGAAATGGGAAGGACCGTATGTTGTTGAGGAGGTGTATCGTTCAGGAGCAATTAAAATTAGCTCTCTCCAAGGCAATGCCACGCAAGTGGTGAATGGACAAAGACTCAAGCATTATATCTCAGGTGATTCTTATAATGTTGATGTTGATATTATTCAAGTGGAAACACCGGAGGCTTTCATTAAAGGACAAATTGACAGTCCGCCAGAACTCGACTTTGAATAGGTAACAGTACTGGTAATGAAAAGTTCGCAATTTACTTTCCGAACAATATTTTTGCTGTTTTTGGAAAATATGAAAAATTACGAGTTCGAAACGGAGTGGAAAAGACGCACGAGGGCGTGCCACCATAGGCCGGCGCGGCCTGACCTGGGCCCGCGCCGACCTATGGTCTGGCCGCCTCGTCGCCCCTTTCCGACTCTGGTTTGATCTGGTACTTTCCTTTTGTCGTGAAATTTTTTGCTATATAATCCCCCGGACCCCTGAGGTCCGTATATCGTTTTCTTGACGTGTTTTGTTTCGAGCTGTTTCTGCCAGGATCTGTTTTCGTTCTAGAAGCACCATGGCCTCCAACAACAAGGGCAAGGGGCTTTCGGAGGAAGAAGTGAAGAGGGTGCCATCAAGACAAGAGCAGCAAGCCGTTGGGAGCAAGCAAATCTTGGTGGGATCTGTTGACACTCGACGTTCTTTTTCTCATAACTTGCAGGGACCTTTACCACCCGCTCTTAGCCTCGACTCCTTCCCTGTGTTGGAAGAAGCTCTACGGACTACCGATGAGTTTTGTGATCAATATCGGGCTCTAAGAAGAGAAGTGGAGATACTCCAGGAGGAGAATTGCCGTCTCCGAAGAATGCTGGAATACCACTCGATTCACATCACAAGGTCATCATCGCCAACTTCAGATAACAATGAATCTCTTCGAGTCTTAGTGCAGAATTGCCAAGCTGAGAAACTGAAGCTGAAGGAGATCTGTAAGAAGCGCGGGAGGAGTTCATCACCACCATCGCCGCAGGAGTAATTCATCATCGGTATTGGCATCCCCTTGGTTTGTTCCAAGCTTGGGGGAGTGCCGCGGTATCACATCATCACTACCTTTTACTTTTTATTGTCAAGTAGTGTCATATCATGAGTAGGGAAGTTATCATATAAGATGGTTGCAGTTTGGAAGTATCTCTCCTTTAGTTGGTTATCTATGTATCCCTTGGTGTGAGTTATCGTTATGGAATATTAATGAGAAGTCTTATCATTTACATATTGCACATCTTATTTTAGTTTGCAATCTCTACTATATGATTTACCTTGTTGTTAGTATTGGTATCACTTTGGGAGCATTGAATAAATCTATTTGGTTTTGGCAAACTTAGCATTGGTCAATAGCAACAACACTTTGAGGTTTAAGTAGAAAAGAGAAATACATGTAGTTGTTTCATTGTCTTTCTTTCTTGTTAGCTCATAACTTATTATTCTGAAGTTAAAATTGTTTGTGCTTACAAGGAAGATGCATGATTGTTTCTATTACATGTATATTTGTTTGTTTCCCTCAACTCTTATGCTTGCTAATTAACCTTGCTAGCCAAAAACCTGTACTGAGAGGGAATACTTCTCGTGCGTCCAAACCTTAGCCCAAACCTATGTCATTTGTGTCCACCATACCTACCTACTACATGGTATTTTCTGCCATTCCAAGTAAATATTTCATGTGCTACCTTTAAACAATTCAAAACTTAGTATCTCTTATTTGTGTCAATGTTTTATAGCTCATGAGGAAGTATGTGGTGTTTTATCTTTCAATCTTGTTGGGCAACTTTCACCAATGGACTAGTGGCTTCATCCGCTTATCCAATAATTTTGCAAAAAGAGCTGGCAATGGGATTCCCAGTCCCAAATTAATTAAACTAATTAGACACTCCTCCATGGTATGTGATTGATGGATGGCACCCGAAGGATTCGGTTAGCCATGGCTTGTGTAAGCAAAGGTTGGGGGGAGTGTCACCATCATAATAAAACTAAAATAAAAAGGCACTCCTTCATGGTATGAGATTGTTGGCAGGCACCCGAGGATTCGGTTAGCCATGGTTTGTGAAAGAAAGGTTGGAAGGAGTGCCACACAAAATAAAAATAAAATGGGAGCCGCTCTTTGAAGGTTGTCTGGCAAGGGGGTTAGAGTACCCGCTACCAGTCGTTGACAACAACAAACACCTCTCAAAATGTTACTTTTATTATCTCTATATGATTTCAAAACTGAAAAAGCTCTAGCACATGATTTAATCACTGCTTCCCTCTGCGAAGGGCCTGTCTTTTACTTTATGTTGAGTCAGTAAACCTATTTCCCTCCATCTCAAGCAAGCATTTGAGTAGTTGTGATCAAACCATTATATTGTGATTTGCTTTATCATGTCCTTTATTCTTCCTTGTTTAGTACAAGTTTTATCTGAATGAATATAGCTTTGCAAGTTATCAATGATCATGAGGAGACCATTATGATTGAGTATGCAAGTTGTGCCTTATAAACTTTAACATGAGAGCGCTGCTCAATTAGATAAGTATAATCTGTTAATTGTTCTCTGACCAAGAACGAAGTTTGCCATCACCAACTATGATTTCTTATGCACCTTTATTTGTGATTACTTTATACTTGTTTCAAGTTGAGTTATATGAGGAAGTTGTTTACTAGAATGTCTTGTGTGAATGAATATGATGCTTCTTGTCCGTATTTTATTTATCGACTCTTCACTCCATAAACATGTGGTCCTGTTTACTGAGCTCAGTTTCGCTTGGGGACAAGCGAAGTCTAAGCTTGGGGGGAGTTGATACGTCCAATTTGCATCACTATTTTATATCATAATTTGCTGTTATTCATTGATATATTTCATATTGGGACACAATACTTATGTTATTTCATCTATTTTGCATGTTTCATCATTATTGGAGGATCAAGCACCGGAGCCAGGATTCTGCTGGAAAAAGCACCGTCAGGACGCAATATTTCGGAAGATCAACTGTGGAAGGAAATTATACCAAAAATCCTATTTTTCAAGATGACGAAGGAAGCCAGAAGGAGGAGCTGAGAAGGCCCAAGGTGGGGCCAGACCACAGGCCGGCGCGGCCCATGGCCTGGCCGTGCCACCTTGTGGTGTGGGGGCCCCACAGCCCCTTTCGCCTCCTTTTCTTCGCGAAACCCTTCGTCCCGAAAACCTAAGCCACAGAGGGTACCTCGCGAAGAGTTACAGCCGCCTCTGCGGGGCGGAGAATACCAGAGAGAAAAGAGCTCTCCGGCGGGCAGGAATCCGCCGGGGAAATTCCCTCCGGGAGGGGGAAATCGACGCCATCGTCACCGTCATCGAGCTGGACATCATCTCCATCACCATCATCATCATCTCCACCATCATCACCGCCGTCTCCACCGCTGGACACCGTCACCGCCGTAGCAATTTGGGTTTGATCTTGATTGTTTGATAGGGGAAACTCTCCCGGTATCGATTTCTACTTGTTGTTGATGCTATTGAGTGAAACCATTGGACCAAGGTTTATGTTCAGATTGTTATTCATCATCATATCACCTCTGATCATGTTCCATATGATGTCTCGTGAGTAGTTCGTTTAGTTCTTGATGACATGGGTGAAGTCTAAATGTTAGTAGTGAACTATGGTTGAGTAATATTCAATGTTAAGATATTTAAGTTGTGGTGTTATTCTTCTAGTGGTGTCATGTGAACGTCGACTACATGACACTTCATCTTTATGGGCCTAGGGGAATGCATCTTGTACTCGTTTGCCAATTGCGGGGTTGCCGGAGTGACAGAAACCTAAACCCCCGTTGGTATACCGATGCAGGAGGGATAGCAGGATCTCAGAGTTTAAGGCTATGGTTAGATTTATTCTTAATTACTTTCTTGTAGTTGCGGATGCTTGCAAGGGGTATAATCACAAGTATGTATTAGTCCTAGGAAGGGCGGTACATTAGCACAGGTTCACCCACACAACACTTATCATAACAATGAAGATTATTTAGCCGTATGTAGCGAAAGCACTAGACTAAAATCCCGTGTGTCCTCGAGAACGTTTGGTCATTATAAGTAAACAAACCGGCTTGTCCTTTGTTCTAAAAAGGATTGGGCCACTCGCTGCAATTGTTACTCTCGCACTTTACTTACTCGTACTTTATTCAACTGTTACATCAAAACCCCCTGAATACTTGTCTGTGAGCATTTACAGTGAATCCTTCATCGAAACTGCTTGTCAACACCTTCTGCTCCTCGTTGGGATCGACATTCTTACTTATCGAAAATACTACGATACACCCCCTATACTTGTGGGTCATCACAAGCCCAAGACTAATGAAAAGGGAGACGCTAAAACTTATGTATCCAATATACTATGCATGGTTGAGAAAACTCCACACCCCGCTGTAGATGCACCATCCTTCGACAATACTTGATACACACTTTCTGCGTCTAGCTGAAAGGCGTTAAAGAAAAGCGCTTATGGGAGACAACCCATGTTTTTACTACAGTACTTTGTTTTATATTTGAGTCTTGGAAGTTGTTTACTACTGTAGCAACCTCTTCTTATCTTAGTTTAGTGTTTTGTTGTGCCAAGTAAAGTCGTTGATAGTAAGGTTCATACTAGATTTGGATTACTGCGCAGAAACAGATTTCTTTGCTGTCACGAATCTGGGCAAAATTCTCTGTAGGTAACTCAGAAAATTATTCCAATTTACGTGAGTGATCCTCAGATATGTACGCAACTTTCATTCAATTTGAGCATTTTCATTTGAGCAAGTCTGGTGCCTCAATAAAATTCGTCATTACGAACTGTTCTGTTTTGACAGATTCTGCCTTTTATTTCGCATTGCTTGTTTTGATATGCTCAATGGATATTTCGATTCCATTGACTTTCAGTAGCTTTGTGCAATGTCCAGAAGTGTTAAGAATGATTATGTCACCTCTGAACATGTATATTTTGATTGTGCACTAACTCTCTAATGAGTTGTTTTGAGTTTGGTGTGGAGGAAGTTTTCAAGGATCAAGAGAGGGAGATGATACAACATGATCAAGGAGAGTGAAAGCTCTAAGCTTGGGGATGCCCCGGTGGTTCACCCCTGCATATATCAAGAAGACTCAAGCGTCTAAGCTTGGGGATGCCCAAGGCATCCCCTTCTTCATCGACAACATTATCGAGTTCCTCCCTGAAACTATATTTTTATTCCATCACATCTTATGTGCTTTGCTTGGAGCGTCGGTTTGTTTTTGTTTTTGTTTTGTTTGAATAAAATGGATCCTAGCATTCTTTGTGTGGGAGAGAGACACGCTCCGCTGTAGCATATGGACAAATACGTCCTTAGGCTTTACTCATAATATTCATGGCGAAGTTTCTTCTTCGTTAAATTGTTATATGGTTGGAATTGGAAAATGATACATGTAGTAATTTGCTAAAATGTCTTGGATAATGTGATACTCGGCAATTGTTGTGCTCATGTTTAAGCTCTTGCGCATCATATACTTTGCACCTATTAATGAAGAAATACATAGAGCATGTTAAAATTTGGTTTGCATATTTGGTCTCTCTAAGGTCTAGATAATTTCTAGTAAAGAGTTTGAACAACAAGGAAGACGGTGTAGAGTCTTATAATGTTTACAATATGTCTTTTATGTGAGTTTTGCTGCACCGGTTCATCTTTGTGTTTGTTTCAAATAACCTTGCTAGCCTAAACCTTGTATCGAGAGGGAATACTTCTCATGCATCCAAAATCCTTGAGCCAACCACTATGCCATTTGTGTCCACCATACCTACCTACTACATGGTATTTCTCCGCCATTCCAAAGTAAATTTCTTGAGTGCTACCTTTAAAATTTCTATCCTCTACCTTTACAATATATAGCTCATGGGACAAATAGCCTAAAAACTATTGTGGTATTGAATATGTACTTATGCACTTTATCTCTTATTAAGTTGCTTGTTGTGCGATAACCATGTTCCTGGGGACGCCATCAACTACTCTTTGTTGAATATCATGTTAGTTGCTATGCATGTCCGTCTTGTCTGAAGTAAGGGAGATTTACCGCTAAAATGGTTAGAGCATGCATAATGTTAGAGAAGAACATTGGGCCGCAAACTAAAGCCATGATCCATGGTGGAAGTTTCAGTTTTGGACAAATATCCTCAATCTCATATGAGAAAATTAATTGTTGTTGAATGCTTATGCATAAAAGAGGAGTCCATTATCTGTTGTCTATGTTGTCCCGGTATGGATGTCTAAGTTGAGAATAATCAATAGCGAGAAATCCAATGCGAGCTTTCTCCTTAGACCTTTGTACAGGCGGCATAGAGGTACCCCTTTGTGACACTTGGTTAAAACATGTGCATTGCGATAATCCCGGTAATCCAAGCTAATTAGGACAAGGTGCGGGCACTATTAGTATACTATGCATGAGGCTTGCAACTTGTAAGATATAAAATTACATGACACATGTGCTTTATTACTACCGTTGACAAAATTGTTTCTTGTTTTCAAAATCAAAGCTCTAGCACAAATATAGCAATCGATGCTTTCCTCTTTGAAGGACCATTCTTTTACTTTTATGTTGAGTCAGTTCACCTATCTCTCTCCACCTCAAGAAGCAAACACTTGTGTGAACTGTGCATTGATTCCTACATATTTGCATATTGCACTTGTTATATTACTTTACATTGACAATATCCATGAGATATATATGTTATAAGTTGAAAGCAACCGCTGAAACTTAATATTCCTTTGTGTTGCTTCAATACCTCTACTATGAATTATTGCTTTATGAGTTAACTCTTATGCAAGACTTATTGATGCTTGTCTTGAAGTACTATTCATGAAAAGTCTTTGCTATATGATTCATTTGTTTACTCATGTCATTTACATTGTTTTGATCGCTGCATTCATTACATATGCTTACAATAGTATGATCAAGGTTATGATGGCATGTCACTCCAGAAATTATCTTTGTTTATCGTTTACCTGCTCGGGACGAGCAGAAACTAAGCTTGGGGATGCTGATACGTCTCCGACGTATCGATAATTTCTTATGTTCCATGCCACATTATTGATGATATCTACATGTTTTATGCATACTTTACATCATATTTATGCATTTTCTGGTACTAACCTATTAACAAGATGCCGAAGTGCCAGTTGCTGTTTTCTGCTGTTTTTGGTTTCAGAAATCCTAGTAAGGAAATATTCTCGGAATTGGACGAAATCAACGCCCAGGGTCCTATTTTGCCACGAAGCTTCCAGAAGACCGGAGAGTCAACGAAGTGGGGCCACGAGGTGGCTAGGAGGTAGGGCGGCGCGGCCCCACCCTTGGCCGCGCCGACCTGTCTCCTGGGCCCCTCGCGATGCCCCCTGACCTACCCTTCCGCCTACAAATAGCCTTCGTTGCGAAACCCCCAGTACCGAGAGCCACGATACGGAAAACCTTCCAGAGACGCCGCCGCCGCCAATCCCATCTCGGGGGATTCAGGAGATCGCCTCCGGCACCCTGCCGGAGAGGGGAATCATCTCCCGGAGGACTCTACGTCGCCATGGTCGCCTCCGGAGTGATGAGTGAGTAGTCTACCTTGGACTATGGGTCCATAGCAGTAGCTAGATGGTTGTCTTCTCCTCATTGTGCTTAATTGTCGGATCTTGTGAGCTGCCGAACATGATCAAGATCATCTATCTGTAATGCTATATGTTGTGTTTGTTGGGATCCGATGAATAGAGAATACTATGTTATGTTGATTATCAATTTATATCTATGTGTTGTTTATGATCTTGCATGCTCTCCGTTATTAGTAGAGGCTCTGGCCAAGTTTTTGCTATTAACTCCAAGAGGGGGTATTTATGCTCGATAGTGGGTTCATGTCTCCGTGAATCTGGGGAAGTGACAGAAATCTCTAAGATTATGGATGTGCTGTTGCCACTAGGGATAAAACATTGGTGCTATGTTCGAGGATGTAGTTACTGATTACATTACGCGCAATACTTAATGCAATTGTCTGTTGTTAGCAACTTAATACTGGAGGGGGTTCGGATGATAACCTGAAGGTGGACTTTTTAGGCATAGATGCATGCTGGATAGCGGTCTATGTACTTTGTCGTAATGCCCAATTAAATCTCACTATACTCATCATAATATGTATGTGCATGGTCATGCCCTCTTTATTTGTCAATTGCCCAACTGTAATTTGTTCACCCAACATGCTGTTTATCTTATGGGAGAGACACCTCTAGTGAACTATGGACCCCGGTCCAATTCTCTATACTGAAATACAATCTACTGCAATACTCGTTCTACTGTTTTCTGTAAACAATCATCATCCACACTATACATCTAATCCTTTGTTACAGCAAGCCAGTGAGATTGACAACCTCGCTGTTTCGTTGGGGCAAAGTACTTGGTTTGTGTTGTGCAGGTTCCACGTTGGCGCCGGAATCCCTGGTGTTGCGCCGCACTACATCTCGCCGCCATCAACCTTCAACGTGCTTCTTGACTCCCACTGGTTCGATAAACCTTGGTTTCTACTGAGGGAAACTTGCCGCTGTGCGCATCACACCTTCCTCTTGGGGTTCCCAACGGACGCGTGTCGAACGAAAAGACAATACGTCAACCACGCGCATCATGCTACGACACTAAAATTGGTCTGTAGACTCGTAGTGAGATACGGCATCCCACACAGCATAATCACAGACAATGGCACGAACTTCGCTCCAGGAGAACTGAAGGATTATTGCAATGACGTAGGGATCCAGCTTGACCTAGCATCTGTGGTGCATCCATAGTCCAATGGGCAGGTCGAGCGAGCCAATGGCCTCATACTAGCCGGAGTCAAACCTCGCCTTGAAGAACCGCTGCACCGCGCAGCCGGAGCTTGGGCTGAGCAGTTAGATTCTGTTCTGTGGAGTTTAGGAACTACCCTAACATATCAAAAGGGTTTACCCCTTCTTCCTAGTATACGGATCTGAAGTTGTGCTTCCCTCCGACATCATCCACGACTCCCCGTGAGTATCCGCCTACAATGAAGATACAGTTGACAAGGCCAGGCAACTATCTGTGGACCTGATCGAAGAAGCTCGGAATTTAGCTTACCAACGCTCCACCATTTACCAGCAGGATCTCCGACGCTATCACAATCGTCGAGTTCGGAATCGCTCGTTTAAGGCAGGTGACTTGGTCCTCCGCCTTCGACAGGTGAAAGAGCATAAGTTGCAATCTCCATGGGAAGGACCCTTCGTCAACAGCAAAGTGCTACACAATGGATCTTACTACCTTGTGGATTTCCGAGATTTAAAAGATAGACCAGCCAATTGGCACCGGAAACGCAAGCGAGAGGATCCGGATGACATATATGATGAAATAGACCGCCCTTGGAATATAGCACAACTACGTCCTTTCCACACTTAGCAATTTTTGCATTACATACTTTGTAAATAGCATTGTTCAAAAAATCGTCCGATTCAACGATTAATCGCCGATTAATCCCTATTCAGTGGTCACCAATTAGCCGATAAACTCATTTATCGCCCGATTAACTCATTTATCGCCCAATTAATCGGCCGATTTGCCTATTAATCGCTAATCGTTAGCCGACCGAGTTGACCCCGATAAGCGATTTCCTCAACATTGGTAAATAGTTATACATGATCAATGAAATAAAGCATATGGTTCACTCTTTGAGTCTTTTACCTCCTTTAGTTGTTCATTTTTTTGGATCGTGTATGTTTTTTCCAACTAAAATCGCATAGCTGGATGTTTTCGCCTAGACGTGTATAAAAATTGTGATTTCCAAAAATCGTCCTTTAGAACGTAAGCTTAAGTTTTCTGGTGGAAAAGTTTTTCGTTGCAAACTTATGGATTCCTGGTAGCGATTTCCGGCACCTTGGCTGGGGGCTTGTTTCCGCGGTTATTGACGGATCGCCATTGGGCTTCGTCTCCACAGGCGAGCGTTTCCGGCTAAAGGTCTTCCGGCTCACGGAAGGTCAAATAAGCAAGCCGGAAAACTTAGAAACTAGCGCTTGCTTTTCCAACAAACGAAACATGCATATATAATATTGAGCGGATAGCAGGATAAGTTTTTTCTGCCCATGCAATAGTTTCGTCCTAGCTACTTAAGAATATTTAAGTTATATTACAAACCCTCGACGGGGCAAAAATGATGCATTATTTTTTCCTCAGGAATGAGTTTTCAATTCTCCTTGACCGGAGAGGAACAACCTTCATCGTCAGCTTGTGGCTTGATTTTCTCTTCATCGTTAGCTGGAGAAGACACAGCATCTTCGTCGCTTTCCTCAGCTTCCTCAGTCGGAGATGCAACGATGCCCTTGGACTTGTTCTTCTTGGCCTCCTTGGAGCTAGTCCAGGTATATCGACTACCATAGTTGGCTCCGGTTGGTCGTGCTTCCGCCTCGCGCTCCTTCTCAAGCTCTGCTTCAAGGGGTTCGTCGGCAGGAAGTACCACCTTGTCATAAAATTCTTCATGGCGGATACGACGTGCGATCCGGGTGTCATAACCACTGACTGCATCCAAGAGTGCATTCACGTCCGAGGTCGGAGGAACGCCGGTAGTGACTTTGTCAATATCAAGCTCCGGGACGTGGGATAGGCACATAGCCAAAGACATTGCAGCAGCACCACGGGCTGACGAGGCTTGAAGGTCAACGACTAGCTCCGGCAGAACATCCATCCTTTGAATGAGCTCGCGGACATTGCAGGTTCGACCGTCTTTGATAGCCAAATTATGGCAAATCTTGCGACAAGCCGAGATCAGATCTTTCAATCGTCTCCGGCAAGCTGGATCAAATCGTCACGCAGAAACAGTTCGCGCTGAGCCTCATCATATCCAAGCGGATCTAAAAAAACAAAAGGTTAGCACAGGGTAGAGCATCATTCAAAGATATGGAGAACTATTATGTTGGAAGGATTCGGAAAATTACCCATGATATCAGCATTGAGCAGGTCCCAACACCTTGCTCTGTTGTCTTCATGTAGGTCCGAAGGTGCTTGACATCGTCTTGAAGCTTCTTCATGGTTTCACTGTCAATTCGCCTTTTCTCTATCAGAGTAGCATTTTCACGAATAAATTCAGAATTCTTCTCAGCTAGCTGCTTCTCCGCCAATTCTTGCTTTTCTCCGCCTCCTTCAGTTTAGACCCCAGGTCTTTGTGAGCGGAGCGCAGGGTCTCGAGCTCGGAGGAAGCAGTGGAAAGCGAGGATGATGCACCTCTTAGCATTAACACAAGTCAGTTCAAAGCCGAAACTTTGGAATTACTCCAAGATAGTCGGAAACGTACTTTGTGCCTCCGACAGTTGTTTCTCTAATTCAGCAATCTTTTCCTTGGCATCTTTAAGTTTATCCGCCTGCCCATGGGTCACACGATGTTGCAGAGCGATGTTCTTATGAAGTTCATAATGCAGCGCTTGTTGTTCCTGTGGTGGTGCAAAATCAGGATAAGTTCCGGTTCTTCATGGTTAAGTGTAGATCTCTACGAAGCATCGTTGCCAGAAAGTTTCCGCCACGACGCTTGGGGGCTACCACGACACTTTAAATTTTTCTCAATATGGTTTACTCAAAAATATCAAGGTGCTAACTGACACGCGTATAGCACGCGACCGTTGGGAACCCCAAGTGGAAGGTGTGATGCGTACAACAGTAAGTTTCCCTCAGTTAGAAACCAAGGTTTATCGAACCAGTAGGAGTCAAGAAGCACGTCGAAGGTTGATGGCGGCGAGATGTAGTGCGGCGCAACACCAGGGATTCCGGCGCCAACGTGGAACCTGCACAACACAACCAAAGTACTTTGCCCCAACGTAACAGTGAGGTTGTCAATCTCACCGGCTTGCTGTAACAAAGGATTAGATGTATAGTGTGGATGATGATTGTTTGCATAAAACAGTAGAACAGGTATTGCAGTAGATTGTATTCGATGTAAAAGAATGGACCGGGTTCCACAGTTCACTAGAGGTGTCTCTCCCATAAGATAAATAGCATGTTGGGTGAACAAATTACAGTTGGGCAATTGACAAATAGAGAGGGCATGACCATGCACATACATGATATGATGAGTATAGTGAGATTTAATTGGGCATTACGACAAAGTACATAGACCGCTATCCAGCATGCATCTATGCCTAAAAAGTCCACCTTCAGGTTATCATCCGAACCCCTTCCAGTATTAAGTTGCAAACAACAGACAATTGCATTAAGTATGGTGCGTAATGTAATCAATAACTACATCCTCGGACATAGCATCAATGTTTTATCCCTAGTGGCAACAGCACATCCACAACCTTAGAACTTTCTGTCACTGTCCTAGATTTAATGGAGGCATGAACCCACTATCGAGCATAAATACTCCCTCTTGGAGTTACTAGCAAAATCTTGGCCAGAGCCTCTACTAACAACGGAGAGCATGCAAGATCATAAACAACACATAGATATAAATTGATAATCAACATAACATAGTATTCTCTATCCATCGGATCCCAACAAACACAACATATAGCATTACAGATAGATGATCTTGATCATGTTAGGCAGCTCACAAAACCCGACAATGAAGCACATAAGGAGAAGACGACCATCTAGCTACTGCTATGGACCCATAGTCCAGGGGTGAACTACTCACTCATCACTCCGGAGGCGACCATGGCGGTGAAGAGTCCTCCGGGAGATGATTCCCCTCTCCGGCAGGGTGCCGGAGGCGATCTCCTGAATCCCCCGAGATGGGATTGGCAGCGGCGGCGTCTCTGGAAGGTTTTCAGTATCGTGGCTCTCGGTACTGGGGGTTTCGCGACGAAGACTATATGTAGGCGGAAGGGCAGGTCAGGGGGCCGCACGGGGGCCCCACACACTAGGTCGGCGCGGCCAAGGCCCAGGCCGCGCCGCCCTGGTGTCTGGCCACCTCGTGGCCCCACTTCGTCTCCTCTTCGGTCTTCTGGAAGCTTCGTGGCAAAATAGGCCCCTGGGCGTTGATTTTGTCCAATTCCGAGAATATTTCCTTACTAGGATTTCTGAAACCAAAAACAGCAGAAAAACAAAGAATCGACTCTTCGGCATCTTGTTAATAGGTTAGTTCCAGAAAATGCATAAATATGACATAAAGTATGCATAAAACATGTAGGTATCATCAATAATGTGGCATGAAACATAAGAAATTATCGATACGTCGGAGACGTATCACTAACTATTACTACTTTCCACCTAGATACTTGGGGGTTACTGGGAACAACAGTTTACCTTGCGCTTCACAAGGAGTTGGTCGAAGAACTCGCCGATCTCTTTTTTTCTTGCTCTGAATTGCTGGGGATTCAATATCCGCCTTACCCCATGCATTGTTGAGCATGGAGTTCAGGAGGTCTTGCTCGAGTTCCCACTTCTCGTTCTCCGTAAGATTGTTGAAAAACTTATGCGAATACGCTTTTGGAGTTGAGAACAGATCAGAGGGGTCGCCAAAATTCTTCGGAAATCCGATGGCATCATTAGCCGTAGGTTCAGCCTTGTCAGATGAGTTGACTTCCGCCTCCTCCTGACCTTGAACTTGGGTCTCCTCTGGGGCAGGTTGCTTCGCGCCGGAGCTGCTTCCACCCCCTTTCTCGCTGCTTACCGGAATGATTTCCACTTGTGCGTCAGCAGCATGATCGGGAGAAGGTTGAGCTTTAGGCGGAGATGGTTGGGGAGCAGCAGTAGCGGAAGTGCTTGGTGGAGCTGGAGTCACGGGGTCAATAGCCAGAGATGTCTTCATATACTTAGTGATGAGTTTCTGGACGTTGGCCCGCGAGCTGGTGGTTTTCGTGATCCTGTAACAAGCAAAGGAAATGTATAAGACACAGAAATTTCACAACCTGGTGTAGGTGTTTCCGGACGCTTACGTGGCTCCGGGGAGTAGCGGACGAGATCCTTTTCCTGCTGTTGCCAGCAGTTTAATGCGATCACACTCCGCCTTCTTGGAGTCGAGACGAAGCGGATGTATGGTCTTGGCCTTCTTGGCGGAGGCCTCGCCGCTAGCTCCGGCTTCAGAGCCGGAAGCTTTGGCGCGGGGATGTTTTGCGCGAGGGGCAGCCTCTTTAGGGGCTTGTTCTTCCTCATCACCGTTTTCCGGATCCTCCTCCGCCTTGTCGGCAGGTTGACAGAAAATACTTCTGAAGTTATCCTCCACCAAAGAGTTGAGCTGAAGAGGAAACATGAAAAGAGTTATAACATTTTGAATTGTGAGAAGCGAAAAAGACTAAGTGCAAAACGTATCGGAGGGCATTTTATGTTGATGGAAATGTCCATGTAGATTTCCGGGACTTCCTGGCCGCGGCCGATCTTCACAAGCGTACGGATCCTCCTGTTAAGAGAGTCCGTCGGCAAGTTGTCATGGGTCACCCGTAGTTCGTCCTCAACTCCGGAATACTCGCAGATCAGCTTCTTGTTGTATTTAAGTGGCTGGATCCGGCGGGTGAACCAGCTCAGAGTTAGGTCCATTCCGGTTAGACCGTCGTGGACCAACCAGGAGATTCTCCGGGGGCAGCCTTGTCAAGTTCTAGAAACTGGGCAAGCGCGGGGATAAAGCTCCAGCTGGCTAGTTCCTCCGGAGGGTTATTGGCGAAAGAGGGAAGCCCGTCGTGGACATCCGGAACAACGATGTTCTTCAAATAGAACCACCAGACGTTCCATTACCGGGCGGACTCATGGGAAGGTGGAGACGGATACATGCGCTGCGGGCGGAGCACGAATGTCATACTTCCGCAGTTGACCATGGCTTTGTCTTTGGTCTCCTTCTTGACACGGTAGAAAAATTTCCAGAGGCGAATGTCGGGGGGATTCCGATGTGCCCCTCGCAGAGTGTCACGAAGTTGGAAAGGAGAATATATGAGTTTGGGCATATGTTATGAGGCTCGAGGCCATAAGTGTTGAGCACAGATAAATAGAACTCAGAAGGGGGAAGTGAAAGGCCGCGCTCCACCCAGGCTTTGGTGAAGACACGTTCATCGGGGTCTGGGGCCGGAACGCTTGAATCCTTCTGGAAACTCCAGGAGCCCGGAGCGATGAATCCTTCTTTCTCAAGGGCCCTGAGTTTCGAGTCTGTGACCTCACTAGGCCACCATTGACCCTTCTCACCTTCGCGGGTCCAGGCCTTCGAAGCTTTCTTTTGCTCCGACTCTTGTACCTTAGCGGCCATTCTAGCTTGTCCTTCGATTTCTTCCTGGATCTCCACTAGTGCTGGGATTCAGTTGAGGTAATTGCTGGAAGAGGCGGAAAATGGTTGAGCTAATCTGATGTCGGAAATATTGGACGGAAGGAATGCTATGGGCTCAATGAACTTTGGCTCTGTGGAGTTTTTTTTGGGCTATTCGGAGAGCTATCGGTATACTTAGGTGAGCTAGTGGACATGTTACCGGCTGCATGCATGTGGTAAAATGATTTGAGTAGCCGGAACTAAATTAGCTAGCTAGGTTGTCTTCTATGGGTCCGGTGGACTTACCGGCAACGGCGTGGCGGTTCCCCGTGGCGCCGGCGAGGTCGAGGTCGTCAGACTTGGCGCTGACCACGAATCGGCGGCGGACGAAGTTTCCCGATCAATCGTGCGTAGCTCGGGTCGAGAACGGCCTTGGAGCGGCGGCAGATGCGGTTTCCCGGGGAGAAAGTTCGCCGAAGATGAGATCCGTCGGGCGGCGCTGGCGCGAGGTAGGAGATGAAGTGTGAATGCGGTGAAAGAATGAAACTTACCGAACGCTAGGGGTATTTATAGACTCTGCGCGGAGATTCGTGAGTTGGATCCAACGGTGGGAATGAAACGGTCGCGCCGTTGGATGACCGCCACGTGTCTTAGGTCAAAGCGGTGAAATCGATGCAGCGGTGACCTAACTGTGCACCACCGAAATTTCTGGCTAAAGATTCGCATCTCCGAAAATTTAGCGCGGGAAGAAAGGAAGTTGCGCGCGATGTGGAAGAAAAATTTGCTAAGTGACCATTGCAGAAGAACAAATGATTTCCGGTTGAATTAAGTGGGAAACAAGGAAATTTTGGAAGCTCTTCAAGATTCTCTTCGGATCCGGGTAAATGAAGTCGAAGGAATGATGAATCTCGGAGAACTTCGGGGGCTACTGTTGTGGGTATACTTTATGGGTGTATCAATAGCGTGGCCTAGATCCGGCAAGCTCGGGTGGCCCATAGACGGTGATGGTGGCATGTGGCCCATCAGGCGGCCCAGTTGCTGTAGATCAAGATGGATGAAGTCTAGCCCAGGTAACAGGAGCCGGATCTTAACCGCCCTATGAAGATAGTCGGATCTGTGAAGGTCCATGAAGTATCCGGATCCAATATGGCGCATAAGGAAAGGTGGATCCTTGACGTGCACGGCAATGTAATATTCCGTAGTTAGGCATCTTGTATTCCGGCTATGACTCTCCATGTAACCCTAGATCCGGGCGTCTTTATAAGCCGGATCCTAGGAGCCCTAGAGGCACAACCACAACTCATTGTGACAACGCGAAAGCGCCCAAGATAATTCCAGACAAGCAGCAGTAGGCCCTGTCATCGTGCAGGTGTTCCGAAGCTGGGTAACTCGCGTACCACTGTCCCGAGGACACTCCGCCCAATGGCCCCTACTTCTTCTCCCCCTCGTGAGGATCCCTCCTCCGAGGTACCGTCGAATAGGCAACGACAGAAGGGGAAGCAAAAGAGATCTATCAACTACTCCGAGGTCGAAGACACACGCATGGTCGCAAGTGTCCATCGACGCTATGCACGACACGGACCAAACCGGCAAGCGCTATTGGCAGCGAACCGAAGACAAATTCTTCCACCTCATGCCTCGCGTCGAAATGTCGGTGACTCGTTCCTATCGATCCCTACAAGTCTGATGGGATGTCATCAAGGCGTGTTGCAGCCGATGGAGTGGGGCAATGGATCAAGTCCGTAATGCACCTCCAAGCGACATCTCGATCGAGGACTATGTAAGTTCACTGCATATTGATCTTTTGTGATTGTGTTAAGTTCACTGCATATTAGTGTTGCATTTCATATTGTGATTGTAGGAAAGGATTTCCATGTGTATAGAGCGATGGTGGGCTCCAATGGAAGATCATTCAACCTGCAACATTGTTGGAAGCTATTAGAGCATATGGAGAAATGAAAATTGTGGGATCAAGAGGCACCACCAAAGAAGGGAACCTTGCTTATTTTGGATGATGAAAAGTGATGAAGAAGGATCTAGGAACAAGTGGAACCCGGAAGGGAACACGAAGGAAAATAGAGAGGATCAAGCTTGAAGCCGATGCGGCAAACTTGGCTTCCAAGACCGATGAGTTCGTGAAGTAAAAGGAAAGCATGACGCTGAAGACTTTGGAAGCCAATACTATCGTGAGTTGGAAGAGAAAAAGAGAGCACTTGAGAAGAAGAAGGCGTTGAATGATCTAATTGCCGAGGAGAATAGGACGATGATGATGGATCCTTCCACCATGAATGAGTTCACTAGAGAATGGTGTAATATGAGGAGTCTTGAGATCATTTCGAGGAGGAAGCAAGCCCGTGTTGCTTTTTCGGCTACAACGACTAGCGGAGGAAGTGGAGCATATGGTTCTTCGGCTATGACGACTGGAGGAGGTGGATCAAATGGTTCTTCGGCTACGACAACTGGCGGCATCGGTGGAGGTGTTACCAGCGACGAAGGTCTTGCTTGAGCTTCCTTCTAAATCGTGTTGGTTGATGAGTGCGTATTTTCGAACTACGCTGTTAAGCTATGTGATATTGTCGCTTTTGCTAATTGCGGGAGCTCTCATATTCGATTTGTATAGTTCACGTTTCGCACGCGGCGTCTGATCTTGTATAGTAGATCGGCCCCGCCACACGCGACCTTGGAAATTGTGTTTATTGTGGGAGTGGTGTTTTGGCACATGGGAGTATATGCTCCCTTTATCCCTTTATTTTGAAATGCATGCTATGAATATTTTGAAAAATTTCAAAAATTGAAAAGAAAAATTCACACGTGTCATGCTCACAAAGTCGTTTCATGAAAAACCGACTTGTCGTGCGGCATGTGAAAAAAAGAAAAAAAATCAATAGAAAAATAAGGTTTTTCAGAATATAAAGTTTCTCTTTTTTACATAGATCACAAAAAAATATTGGTTTCTGGCGAAACTTGAGAAACAAATGTATATTGTGGAGTTATACATGTAAAAAAATTATTAAAATTTTCGATATTTTAAAATATAATTTTAAAGAAGAGAAAGCATACGCAGCTGGAGCCGAATTAAATTTCCGATTTACCATGCCCTTTACTCGAGTTTTTACGGGCTGAGAATGTTCCTCTGCTACACAGTAGAGTTGAGTGGCGATGGACATCGAGAGAACGAGCACTGCACGCCCATCTCCTTCGTCACCGGCGTCCTTCCCCTACATCCGCGCCAACACACGTGCACGTACACCTACCAAACCCAACAGACCGACAATACACGACGTCGCCCAGATCGAACACGACCAGTTTCGCCACTGACGTCGCCAGGTCACCGACGCGCGGTGACCAACGTGGAGGCCATATGATCGAAAGCTCCATGCGATCAAGCAGCTCCAGGGCAGGCCGGCCGGGAAATGGCTTCGACCGTGGCAAGCAAGCAGGCAGCCTGTACGAGGATGTTCCCGAAGCTCTTGCATGTTGGCGCGCGTGATTCTAAAGCTAACTATCCTAGTACTACGTACCTAAGTAGGATTCAGCATTAGTAGTAATAAGGCCTTACATATATGTATAAATCCGTGTGTACAACTACGACACCACCGATCTAAATCTGAGCATCTCCCATCACCTCTAACCCTAAGCCTCTCTCCCTCCCTCCTTTCTCTCGGCCGGAAATGGACACAGTTTCCATGTCGTCGGTGCCGCCAGCGTTTCGTCACGGCTGCCATGCGTACAGGCCGCCGCCGTACTTGGCTCCCCCGCCGCCGCGCCGTATCGTCGTAGCTCACGTTCAGTGGATCCGCCCTGCTCCAGGGTGGCACAAGCTGAACTTCGACGGCTCGGTGCACCATGACGGCTCGGGGCGCGCCAGCATTGGAGGAGTTATCCGGGACAGCTACGGCCGCACGGTGCTGGCATTCGGCGAGAGGACGCCGCACACAGGCGTGGGCGAGGTCGAGGCCAGTGCGCTCATCGACGGCCTCCATCTTGCGCTGCAGAACGGATGCGACCGGCTGGTCGTGGAGGGCGACGACCTGACTCTGGTGCGGCTGCTTCGCGGCGATTCGCCGCACACACGGATCCCGTGGGCCATGTACAATCAGATCGTCCAGCTGCTCAGCTACTTCCGAGACGTCGTGGTGCAGCATGTGTACCGTGAAGGGAACGCGGTGGCCGATGCCTTGTGCCATGAGGCGTATCGGTGCTCCAACCTCTGGACGGACCTCCAACTAGTGCCGCCCGCAGTTCGCGCCAAGCTTGAGGACGACCGTCGCGGTGTCGTGCACCCGCGGTACCGATCCGCGTGAAGACATGATCAAGCAGATCGACTCCTCTTTCCGGCCAAGAAGAACAAGGAAATCGATCGGCGTGAAGATATGATCAAGATCGACTCCTCCGACCAAGAAGAGCAAGGGAATCGAAGGGGCAGAAGACTGAAGCATGCCGAAATCTGGGAAGACATGATCAAGATCGACTCCTCCTGTAGAGTGCCGACCAAGAACAGCAGACAAGATCGATGTGGAAGAAAGCTAGAGAAGCATGCCAGAATCTGAGAAGATACCTAAGAGGGAGTCCCGGCGAGATTTGGCAGACGCATGGCGTAGACGACAGCCTGTTCCAGATACTCTTCATCACCGGTGTCTACCAGGAAGCTTCAGCCGCAATGCAGGTATGAGTTGCATCCATTTCAAACTCGAGATAAACAAACATCACTTCACAAATATGAGTTGCATCGCTATATCCATTTTACACAAGAACTGTACATGCCAAAGCTCGTCTTTCACACATTCATCATATATTTTGGTTTTGCAGGTCTCGATGTGGTGTCGCCGGAGACGCAACCGATGTTCACCGCCTGAACAACAGTAGAGATCGGAGACGACAGCAGCACGTTGCTCTGACGCGATCCATGGATCCAAGGTACTCCTAGGGATGTTGGCTCCGGCAATCCAAAGACTGTCCAGAACCGTAGCAGCAGTTGGACGAGACATCAGAGGCCACCTCTCCCAATGGGCCATCCTTCAGTTCATTAGCCTCTGGGCGGCAACCATCACTACCCCTACTCCGGACGGAAATCACTCCTCAAAATCAGCATATCGCTCAAATTCAGATGGTAACCACGTTCTAGCAGAACAAATGTTCCGATAGCAGCGAGCAACAGAGCTGACCTGCGACAGGGCAGCCCTTCTTGTTGCCTGTACAAGACCCAAAGGTACCATTCACATACAGAAAATAGTTTTATGAGTTGCATCTAGTAGTTAAAATCGGGATGTTTCGGCTATTTCATATATTTCAAACTCCGGGACAAACAAACAAACATCATTTCACAAATATGAGTTGCATCGTATAATCCATTTTACACAACAAATGTACGGCTCTTCTTTCACACACTCATCATACATTTTGGTTACGCAGGTCTATCGGAGGCGCAAGAGATTTCACCGCCTCAACAACAGTAGAGATGGGAGACAGCAGCAACACGTTGCTCTGGCACGATCCATGGATCCAAGGTAGGAATGTAGGCTCCAGCAATCCTTGCGTTCGTCAAGCTATCTTCCAAGACTATCCAGAACAGTAGCAGGGGGATGAGACATCAGAGGCCGCCTCTCCTTACAGGCCATCCTTCAGTTCATTAGCCTCTGCGCGGCAATCCTTGGAGACGGGGATGATCGGTGGAGATGGAGGTGCACTCCAGCCGCTAATTCCTTCAAGAACCAGAGCAAACTTCCGAGCAATTTGGCTCGATACCAACAAGCACATCTTCAAGGACAAGAGCTCTACCACAGAGGAGGTGGTGGAGACGTTGAAGAACATGACCTAAAGGTGTCGAAAACAGAGGATCTTACAAGAAGAACAAATGTCCACAGAGCTGACCTGCGACAGGGCAGCCCTTCTTGTTGCCTGCACAAGACTCCAAGGTACCATTCACATTCAGCAAATAGATTTATGAGTTGCATCTAGTGGTTAAACTTGGGATGTTTCGGCCATTTCATACATTTCAAACTCCGGGACAAAAAAACAAACATCACTTCACAAATACGAGTTGCATCGCATATCCATTTTATACAAGAATTACATGCCAAAGCTCGTCTTTCACACTCATCATACATTTTGGTTTCACAGATTTGAGGTTGTGTCGCTAGAGGCACAAGGGATGTTCACCACCTCAACCACAGTAGAGACCAGAGACAGCAGCAGCACGTTGCCAACAGCCACGGACTCGATCCGCCCCTGGTGGCAACGCATTCAGCCGCTAATTCCTTCAAGAATGTGAGCAGACTTCAACGGCACAGCCCTATGCATCTTCCGAGCAATTTGGCGCAAGACGAACAAGCACATCTTCAAGGACAGGAGCTCAACATCTACCACAGAGGAGGTGGCGGAGACATTGAAGAACAACCTAAAGGAGTGGAAAACAGCGGATCTTCGTGGAATTGCAACAGTTATTATATATACTGTACCATAATTGTAATAGGGTACATAGAGTGGACTGAGCCCTGATGCTCCGTCTGTGGAGTCATCAGTGGGACAGAGGCCTTGATGGCGCTGGCAAAAATCTTGTAAATTACATTCTCTTTATCTTAATATATTGATATGTGGAGCTCCTGTGGTGTCCTCGAAAAAAATGACTCGAGCTGCTCTATAAGGTTTGGAAACGCGCTTGTCTTTGAGACCACATCTTTTGGACCATCACATCGTTTGCGCAGCTCTCCATCTGAATGCCATGGCTGGTATACCCCTGTCATATGCCCAGAAGAATGTGTCATTTCCACAAGGAAACACTTTTATCTTGTACGCTAGAGCAGTTAACAACTGACAAAATTAAAGACACAGAGTTTGGTATAATTGTTTCAAGCCCTTGTATAATCATGAATTCTTATTCATCAGGTTTCCTAAAGCTTAAAAGCATAAACATGTGGATACTTTATTAAAAAAGACCTTGTGCTGGAATTTCTCCAAAAGTGATCATACTGTATCGAGTGACTTAAGAAAAAAGTACCCACGTTGAAACTGTTAAAAATGATCACTCTAAAAAGGCCCAAGAGTTGGTTCAGCTTCCCGGCAAACTGCAGCTCACCAGTCTCTATCTTCCCATCTACAAGTTTCATGCTTTTATGTCTTAAACTGAAGTGAAGAAGGTTCCCTGGTCGCAGGTTGACTCCATAAAAATATAAGAGTATGTTTTGCTTAAAACAAATTCAGATGCAAAAATAACTGGTGGTCACTGTATAGGAAAGTAAGTAGAATCAAGAAAGAGCACACAGCATCTACAAATCTGTTTGCAAATACTAAGTGCATAACTGGTAGCAACAGCATTAAGGAACGGGAATGGACATGAACAAGCTATTATGGTTGGAATGAACCATCAAGATGATACTTTCAGCACCATGTAGTACATGATGTATGTATGCAGAAATAAAGTTCATCTGAACTTCAGCGAATGGTAACAAGGAGTGGAACACTGAGACACAGATCCTGTGTGATAATTACTTCTATTTTGTGGAAATACAAGTCGCGTTTCAAAAAAGTACCTTCCGTATAAATTCGCTGTACTGAATACAATTGGAGGGTCATCAGAAGCAATTAGTTTTCCATTCTCTTGCAGCTCAAGAACAACCTGATAACACATGAAGAAATAAGACCAGTAAAACTATTAAGGGATAAAGTGAAGCCTAGCAGGCACAAGAGTTAAAACTCCATCCGTTTGATAATTCTTGTCATGGTTTTAGTATAAATTTGAACTAAAACCACAACAAGAATTATAGGACGGAGGGATTACTATTTTTCATATTTAATAGACAGTTATCTAATTGGTTACAGTATAGGCAAGCATAACTAAGAAAGGAACCTGCATGCTGCTCGATTGGAACGTGTCCCTCACTATCTGTATCAAGAACATACTGGCTGCAAGCCACATCTTTCCATACCAATGTCAGGGGCGTGATTCCAGATTGATAGTGCGCATGCCTGATAAGAGAAAAAAAATCACCTGGATCGGTCAATTCAACGGTGTAAACTGTAAACGGAGATAGCAAACATGAGCGCATGTATCAAGACCAGATTAATAAAGGTATTCTAGAAACAGACGTTACTTGTTGTAAAACAGCAAACCATCCTTGACATAAGGTGTGCTTCCTGAGTACGCTGTTTCAAGACCCTCGAGTGTAGACTCGTACATAGGGAAGGCACTAAATCTATACCGATGGTACATCAACGGAGGATCACCCGCAGAAATCTCGGTGAGATTCTAATTCACCCAGAAAATCCTGAACACGGCGGTGCAATCATACAGCGAATAGCCTCGCCAACAAATCATATCAACGATGTATTACGTCCCATCAGGCTGCAGGATAAGAACACAAAGATTAGAAACAGGCCTTAAAGCAAGTGAGTAGATGATCAAGCAGCCATTGACCTCAAAAGAAAAGACAATTTGCTTGGCTTGCTCGTGGAACATTCAGTCGCAGATACAGTAAGATCTTGCTGTGCCAGACATCACCCTCTTTGATCCGTTGGGAAGCTCCGAAGGGGAACCAATGGACAATGGTACCATTACAGAGCCTGCTTATCGTGATGCCGCTCGATGACACGACCAGGCATCACTTGCCGGCAGGCCTGGCAGAAACATGGCTACATACAGAAAAAAAAAAAAGAGAGTTGTTGGAGCAAAGTCTATCCTTCCTGGTTACTAATGACTTGACTTGTCAGTGTAAGTGTAGTGTTCTGAATTTCAAATTAGAAGACAGACACTAAGTTTGTTGCTAGTTGAACCGGCAAGATCGTCTTTGTAGGACACTAGAGCCAAACTGAACTGAACCAAGACGAGGAGGTGACGATGGATTATACCAGTCACGGGCGAGGCGAACCAGCGACGCTGGTCGGGGCCGCGAAAAGAAGCCCCGCCATTCACCATTAGGCTCATTCAATCTTTACAGATTTTGACCAAATATTTACGAGAAAATATCAACATCCATAACATGAAATTTATTGTACGAAAATTATTATAAAGTATACTTACTTTTATTTATATAGTACTATGAATACTGATCTTATATAATTAGTCATTCTTATTAAAAATTTAACTTTACCTAAACTAAAAGCGGGAAGTAAGTACCTACGCTGTTGAATTTTATAAATAAAATCAGGATTAAAGGGTCCTCCACGTGGTGCGGCTAGGGGGCTCGGGGTGGAGGTTTATTAGTCTTGGTTCGTAAGACAAACCAGGACAAAAAGGTCTTTGCCGCGGTAGAGAAATTTGTTATTCACGGTGGAGGTTTTGGGTGGAGCAGCGTTTCTCTACCGCGGCAGAGAAAATTGCTGTTTCTCTGCCGCGGCAGAGTTTCAGGGTTTATGTTGTGTTGTTCATTTAAATATGCATGCATACATCATTCAAGGAACCACAACATCATCATGAATATATAGACATCGTCATGAAATATAGTACACGTAATGCATATTTACAATATAAAGTCGATCCTTTTTACCATACCTATTTTATATCCCTAATGTCAGATATGAACTCCTGATGGTATGCTCCAGTTGGTGCTATGACCTTCCTAACTAAGAATCCTGCAAATTTCTCTTGAATTGTTGTATGCGATCCAACGTTATGAGAGAGCCCCGCGCGCGTCCCATCTATTTTTTTTTTAAAAGCAGATCATTATATATGAATGGAACATGAAGGACATGTATAGCCCGTCTCCGGCTCTGGTGACAGGCCATCTCGCGAATGAACTCGCAGACGCAGCATCCACATAAGTTATTCTCGGGTTCCTGCTTCAAACACTTTACGAAAAAATAGTTCGATCAAACTAATAATTAAGCATGATAATGCATGGTATTGAAACAAAAGATCAAACAGATTCGTGGACATAGCTAAAGTACTACTTACAGGGCAATCTTGAAATGTAAGCTCCAGTTTCCATTCACCCGGAGCAGTCTTGAGGAACCGTTTCCAAGCCCTGTCCGGTAAAGAAAAAATGAGTAAATGAGTTATTAATTACTTGATATCAGAAAATGAGAACAGAAGATGTCGATACATGGCGATATTGATTAAAATCACCTCTGGAGCAGGGCATTTAGGTTTGCCCATTGCTGATGCTCTTTACGTTTTAAGTCCATGACAAGTACAACTCCTTCATCAAGCTAGATGATTAGGAGAATATAGTGGAAGCTGCACATACATAACTCGGAGAATTAGTTAGACTTAACATCGAGTAAGAGAAACATCTTAGGATTCACCTAAATTTCAGATTTCATACAATTTGAAGTATCTTCGGTCTCACCTAATTATATTCTTATTCTCACATTTGTTTTTCCATATATCTAGTTCTCAAAAAGAAAATACTCATCATTTACTCCAATATAAACTTATATGGGTTTACAACAATCCAAATTTGGCAAACTACATTAAAGGACCGTGAACGAAAGTGCATTCTTTTTTGTTAAATCGGTCATATTGACAAGGAGAAAAAAAAACAATTGTTTCACTTAGATATCACCATGTCAAAATTTGTAAGAATAAATATTTCATCAGTCAACAAGCCAATTTTTTTGTTAAATAACTTTTAGATTGTAGATAGAAACAAGAGTAATTTCCGTACAACTTGAGGCCGCCTTAGGAAGAAACTGAACTTATATCCACTGGAGGAAACAGTCAAATAAGGGACCATTGTCGTGCATGGCGATTCAGGGAGTGGATCAATGGTAACATGCCACGTGACATTTGATTTTGTGGAAGTTGCCATCCCACAGTAATTAAAAAATACGTCACACCGGGAGATCAAATTTTCAAACATGATCTCGATTTGATTTTCCTAAAACAAAGTTAGCTTTTGATCAAGCGTAACTGACGGAAACCCTTGACAACGAGTCAATGATGATTCAAAAAATAAAGTGGTTGCTCTATGTCAAACATGTCTGAAGAAAACACTTGCAATATTGCCATGTTAAAAGTTCAGTGTGAATGACATCAGATCAGAAATTAGACTGATACCCGTTTTCATAATTTTTTTTTTCCATCATTTTCTGTATCAACTATCATGCTTAGGGGTAGATCTACAAAGCTATGTATGTTACTCCCTCTGTTTCAAATTAAGTGACACGACTTTATCTATAAACGCATGTAACTAGAAAAATTTAGTGTGTAGATACACGTATATGTACACACTGGTAGAAAAACGGGTTTCAGTCGCGGTTCGTAACTGGCATTAATCCCGGTTGAGCAACCGGGACTAATTATCCGCGACTAAAGGCCCCCCCTTTAGTCCCGGTTGCTTATGAACCGCGACTAAAGGCCCATCCACGTGGGCGGCAGGCGCTCGTCGGAGCGAAGGATCTTTAGTCGCGGTTCACCAGGCCAATCGGGACTAAAGGTCTCCGCAGGTTTAGGGTTTTAGTCCCCCTAAATCTGGTTTCTTTTTAATTTTTTGTGTTTTATTTCTTTTATATTTTATTTTGTGTTTTATTTTAATTTCAAAGAAGTTTCAGTACACATATTCTACGCTACTATATACACGTTGCACGTTGATGCATATGAATATACAATTTCAAACAAGTTTGAAATTTCAAACAAGAACAATTCAAGAGGAATATACAATATATATTCAATCTCGGGTGACCATATACAACTTCGAACAAGTTTCCATACACAATTTACGGCATCAGAAGTTCTTCGTCCCCGTAATAGTGTTCTCCTTTAGGATGGAGGACTTCCCTCATCAAAAATCCTGCTAATTCCTCTTGAATTGGTCGGAAGCGAGCTTCTGGACTAAGCTTCTTCCGCAAGTCATTCCTCCGCACGTTGATATCCGCCGGCCTCCGCTCAGAGGTGTGTCTCCGGATGAACTCACAAACATAGTATCCACATAGATTGGTCCCCGGTGGCTGAGTATCCACATTAACTAACCTTCTAAATTCTAGCTCATCTTTGAATTCACCGGTTACTTTATCTTTGAACCGTTTCCAAATCCTACAGGGCAAACAAAATTAAATAAACACGGGAGTTACTAGTTACTTGATATTAGGAAATGAACGAAAGAGGTCGATCGATATAGAGTGCAAATGACTGAAAAATAATTACTTTCGCAGCATTAATCTCATGTCGACCCAAAGCTTTGAATCCATATTCAGAGAGTCCATGATGAGAACTCTGGATGTGTGAAATTCAATTATCAGCAGAATCCAGTGGAACCTGCGGACACATTACATGCACTGTTATGCATAACTCATCGATTAGACATACCATGCATGGAGTAAATAAAAGAGAATGTGCACAAGACAGAAACACTCACCCAAAATGGTAAGGAAATAGAATTTGACTTTTGAGTCGCTGCTCTTTAAGAAACTTGAACAAGTCACTCTCCACGTCTTGGGGGTATCTTTCTAACACATATCTATTAACGATATGTGGGTCAATGAACCCAACATCATAGATGTTTCTTTTTTTGCATTCCCCAAGCTTCATTCTGCATAATAGCGTACACAACAATATAGTTAGGACAATATATATAGTGCAGGCAATGAAGAACGAGATGAGGTAGAAATAAATCACTTACATAACGTAGCAACTCAGGATAGATTTGTCGAGCTCGCGCAGATTGAACAGCTGGAACAATTCACTCATAGAACTTGTAGAGAGTACTGTTTGAAGTGATGCTCCTCTCTAACTTCTGCATAAATATATTCTTTGCCGACCTTATTTTTTATGAAATTCTTGTACCAACGTAGCAGATTTCGCATTTGTGTTGGTAGACTCGCTTCCTGCGCAGGCTCGACGAGAGGCCCATTCGGCACATATTTAAATGCCACCTCACTTATTGGCGCATCCTCAAGGCCTAAGCATGCACGAAGAGTCATACTGAACTCGGCTGCTCTTTCTTTGGTCTCTGCTACAGTCATTCCCTGTGCTCCAGCAACTGCTATGATAGCTGGGTCCATTAGTTCAAAGTCCTTATCCATATCGGCTCTGAAGGACAACGTCATAGCATCCGGACCGGCTTTCACTATGAGCGGGGGGGGGGGGGGTCGATTGTTTATTCTGTTCCCCGGGCTGGGCAACTTGTTTCCCGCTTTTTTTTACTTTCTTCTTTCCTCTCCTCCAAGGCTTTCTTCACCTTCTCCGCCAAGGCTTTCTTCTCCGCCTCCGCTTTTTTCCAATATTTCTTCTTTCCTACGAAATTCACGTCCATAGTCGTCTGGCAGATTCCGCTCGACTTGGGACGGTGTCTTCAAAAAATCCTTAGCCCACTTCTTTTCCTTCTCAGTAAATACTGGCTTGGGCTCAGGCTCTTTTTTTGCCTTCATATCCGCCTTCCATTTTTCATGCGAAGCAGTCGCGGCCACGTTGTTTTCCTCTTCACTAAGTTCCCAAGGCCTTGGGAGGAGAGGCTTCAGTGATGGCATTGGTACCTTTGTGGTCTTAGGTACATAAGGGTACGGGTTAATAGTCCAGGAGTGGGTTGCCTTGCTGTCCGCCTGCTTCTGCTTCTTCGCCGGAGGTGGGTTGGGGGGCGGCGTACCCACCGGAGGAGGACTAGGGGGTGGCGGCTGCTTACCCACCGGAGGTTGTGGATTGAGGGGCGGCGTCGACTAACATGAAGGAGGTTTTGGAGATATGCCCAAGAGGCAATAATAAAAGTGGTTATTATATATCTTTATGTTCATGATAAATGTTTATATACCATGCTATAATTGTATTAACCGAAACATTGATACATGTGTGTTATGTAAACAACAATGAGTCCCTAGTAAGCCTCTTAACTAGCTTGTTGATTAATAGATGATTATAGTTTCATAATCATGAACATTGGATGTTATTAATAACAAGGTTATATCATTATATGAATGATGTAATGGACAGACCCAATTAAGCGTAGCATAAGATCACGTCATTAAGTTATTTGCTATAAGCTTTCGATACATAGTTACCTAGTCCTTTCGACCATGAGATCATGTAAATCACTTA
This sequence comes from Lolium perenne, assembly GCF_019359855.2. Classification (NCBI taxonomy): domain Eukaryota; kingdom Viridiplantae; phylum Streptophyta; class Magnoliopsida; order Poales; family Poaceae; genus Lolium; species Lolium perenne. Next base: position 157,351,603 of record NC_067247.2, read on the forward strand.
TACCGGAAAGGTACTTTGATTACATCAAACGCCACTACGTAAATGGGTGGTTATAAAGGTGGGATTAAGTATCCGGAAAGTATGAGTTGAGGCATATGGATCAACAGTGGGATTTGTCCATCCCGATGACGGATAGATATACTCTGGGCCCTCTCGGTGGAATGTCGTCTAAATAGCTTGCAAGCATATGAATAGTTCATAAGAGACCACATACCACGGTACGAGTAAAGAGTACTTGTCAGGAGACGAGGTTGAACAACGTATAGAGAGATACCGATGATCAAACCTCGGACAAGTAAAATATCGCGTGACAAAGGGAATCGGTATCATATGTGAATGGTTCATTCGATCACTAAGTCATCGTTGAATATGTGGGAGCCATTATGGATCTCCAGATCCCGCTATTGGTTATTGGTCAGAGAGAGTTCTCAACCATATCTACATAGTTCGCGAACCGTAGGGTGACACACTTAAGGTTTGATGTCGTATAAGTAGAACTTGAATATGGAATGGAGTTCGAAGTTTTGTTCGAAGTCTCGGATGGGATCCCGGACATCACGAGGAGTTCCGGAATGGTCTGGAGAATAAGATTCATATATAGGAATTCATTTTATAAGTTTGAAAATGATCCGGTGCATTTATGCAAGGTTCTAGAAGGTTCTAGAAAAGTCCGGAAGAAATCACTTTAGAAGGCGGAGTCCCGGAGGGACTCCACCTCCCATGGCCGGCCAACCCTAGAAGGGTGGAGTCCCAGGTGGACTCCACCAAGGGGGCCGACCACCCCCCCCCCCCCCTCATGGAAGGGTGGAAGTCCCACTTGAGGTGGGAATCCCACCTTGGGTAGGTTTCCCTACACATGGAAGGTTTTTGGTTGGGGTCTTATTCGAAGACTTGTAGTCCAACACTTGGGGGTTCCACCTATATAATGAGGGGCAAGGGGAGGGGGCCGGCCACACCAAAGCCACCACCTTGGCCGCACCCCTTGGCCGCACCCCTTGGAGGCCGGCCACCCCCTCTCCCCAAACCCTAGCCGCCCCACTCCTCCACCTCTCCCGCAACGCTTAGCGAAGCTCCGCCGGAGATCTCCATCGCCACCGCCACCACGCCGTCGTGCCTCCGGATTCAAGGAGGAGCTACTACTTCCGCTGCCCGCTGGAACGGGGAGAAGGATGTCGTCTTCATCAACACCGAACGTGTGACCGAGTACGGAGGTGCTGCCCGATTGTGGCACCATCAAGATCTTCTACGCGCTTTTGAAAGCGGCAAGTGATCGTCTACCGCAGCAACAAGAGCCTCATCTTGTAGGCTTTGGAAATCTTCAAGGGTGAGTCTCGTTCATCCCCTCGTTGCTTCCGTCTTCTAGATTGCATCTTGGCTTGGATTGCGTTCTCGCGGTAGGAATTTTTTTGTTTTCTATGCAACGAATCCCTACAGTGGTATCAGAGCCGTGTCTATGCATAGATGGTTGCACGAGTAGAACACAATTGTTTTGTGGGCGTTGATGCTTATGTTGTCTTTAGTTTGAGTACTTTGCATCTTTGTGGCATAGTGGGATGAAGCGGCTCGGGCTAACTTTACATGACCGCGTTCATGAGATTTGCTCCACGCTCGACATGCAACTTGTATTGCATAAGTGGCTTTGCGGGTGTCTGTCTCTCCTACTATAGTGAAGATTCAATTTACTCTTCTATTGACAACACTAGTATCACCGTTGTGGTTCATGTTCGTAGGTAGATTAGATCTCACTCGAAAACCCTAAACCACGTAAAATATGCAAACCAAATTAGAGACGTCTAACTTGTTTTTGCAGGGTTTGGTGATGTGATATGGCCATATTGTGATGATGAATATGTATGAGGTGATCATTATTGTATTGTGGCAACCGGCAGGAGCCTTATGGTTGTCTTTAAATTTCATGTTGAGTAGTATTTCAAAGAAGCTGTAATAGTTGCTACATGGGAGAACAATCATGAAGACGGCGCCATTGACCTTGACGCTACGCCGACGATGATCTCCATCATGCCCGTTGATGATGGAGATCATGTCCGTGCTTTGGAGATGAAGATCAAAGGCGCAAAGACAAAGGGGCCATATCATATCACATATGAACTGCATGTGATGTTAATCCTTTTTATGCATCTTATTTTGCTTAGATCGCGACGGTAGCATTATAAGATGATCCCTCTCACTAAAATATCAAGATAATAAAGTGTTCATCCTTAGTAGCACTGTTGCCAAGACTTGTCGTTTTGAAGCATCTCGTGATGATCGGGTGTGATAGAATCAACAAGTGCATACAACGGGTGCAAGCCAGTTTTGCACATGCGGATACTAAGGTTGCCTTGACGAGCCTAGCATGTACAGACATGGTCTCGGAAGACATGATACCGAAAGGTAGAGCATGAATCATATGATTGATATGATGAACACTTTGAGTGTTCGCCATTGAAGTTACATCTTGTCTCGTGATGATCGGACATGGTGTGGTGGATTTGGTTCGTGTGATCACTAAGACAATTCGAGGGATATTGCTTTGAGTGGGAGTTCACCTAGTTTTTAATTTTGTTGAATTAAAATTTGAACTCAATTTGTCATAAACATTAGTCTAAACTATTGCAAATATATGTTGTAGATATGGCGTCCCCAATCAATTTTAACCAGTTCCTAGAGAAAGAAAAGCTTAAGAGCAACGGTAGCAACTTCACCGACTGGTTCCGTCATGTGAGGATTTTCCTCGCTGGTGGAAACCTGCAATATGTGCTTGATGCACCGCTAGGTGACCCTCCTGCAGAAACTGAAACCGATGAAGTAAAGAATATTTACGCGACTCGGAAAACTCGATACTCTCAAGTTCAGTGTGCCATCCTATGCAGTCTGGAAGCTGATCTTCAAAAACGTTTTGAGCACCACGATCCTCATGAGTTGGTCAATGAGCTGAAAGCTATCTTTGAAACTCATGCGGCTGTGGAATGCTATGCAGCATCGAAACACTTCTTCAGCTGCATGATGGAACAAGGCAGCTCCGTTAGTGAGCACATGCTCGCCATGACCGGGCATGCGAAGAAACTCAGTGACTTGGGAATAGTGATTCCTAATAGACTGGGGATTAATCGTGTCCTTCAATCACTGCCACCTAGTAACAAGAACTTTGTGATGAACTACAATATGCAGAACATGAACAAAGATTTACCTGAACTCTTCGCCATGCTAAAATCTGCTGAGATTGAGATCAAGAAAGAGCACCAAGTGTTGATGGTCAACAAGAACACCAGTTTCAAGAAACAGGGCTAGTCTAAAGGTAAATTCAAGAAGGGTGGCAAGAAAGCTGCTACGCCTCATGTGAAACCTAAGAATGGCCCTAAGCCTGATGCTGAGTGCTATTACTGCAAGGAGAAGGGACACTGGAAGCGTAATTGCTCCAAGTATTTGGCTGATCTGAAGAGCGGCCTTGTAAAGAAGAAGAAAGAAGGTATATCTGATATACATGTTATAGATGTTTATCTTACTGGTTCTCGTACTAGTACCTGGGTATTTGATACTGGTACGGTTGCTCATATTTGTAACTCGAAACAGGAACTAAAGAATAAACGAAGACTATTGAAGGATGAAGTGACGATGTGCGTTGGAAATGGATCCAAAGTCGATGTGATCGCTGTCGGCACACTTCCTCTACATCTACCTTCGGGATTAGTTTTAAACCTCAATAATTGTTATTTTGTACCCGCGTTGAGCATGAACATTATATCTGGATCTTGTTTAATGCAAGACGGTTATTCATTCAAGTCTGAGAATAATGGTTGTTCTATTTTTATGAATAATATCTTTTATGGTCGAGCACCTGAAAAGAATGGTTTATTTCTGTTAGATCTCGATAGTAGTGATACACATATTCATAACATTGATGCTAAGAGAATTAAATTGAATGATAATTCTACTTATATGTGGCACTATCGTCTTGGTCATATTGGAGTGAAACGCATGAAGAAACTCCATACCGATGGATTACTTGAATCACTTGATTTTGAGTCACTTGATAAATGCGAAGCATGTCTAATGAGAAAAATGACTAAGACTCCATTCTCTGGTATTATGGAGCGAGCTACTGACTTATTGGAAATCATACATACCGATGTGTGCGGACCAATGAGTGTAGCATCGCGCGGTGGTTATCGTTATGTTCTAATCTTCACAGATGATCTGAGTAGATATGGGTATATCTATTTCATGAAACATAAATCTGAAACTTTCGAGAAGTTTAAGGAATTCCAAAGTGAAGTAGAAAATCAACGTAACAAGAAGATTAAATTTCTACGATCTGATCACGGAGGTGAATATCTGAGTAATGAGTTTGGCATGCATTTAAAGAAATGCGGAATACTTTCACAATTGACACCGCCGGGAACACCACAACGAAACGGTGTGTCCGAACGTCGTAATCGAACTCTCTTAGATATGGTTCGTTCTATGATGTCTCTTACTGATTTGCCGTTATCATTTTGGAGTTATGCATTAGAGACAGCAGCATTCACTTTAAATAGGGCACCATCTAAATCCGTTGAAACGACACCGTATGAATTATGGTTTAACAAGAAACCTAAGCTGTCGTTCCTTAAAGTTTGGGGTTGCGAAGCCTATGTAAAAAGGTTACAACCAGACAAGTTAGAACCCAAAGCGGAGAAATGCGTCTTCATAGGACACCCTAAGGAAACTATAGGGTACACTTTCTATCACAAATCCGAAGGCAAATTCTTTGTTGCTAAGAACAGAACCTTTTTGAGAAAGAATTTCTCACTAAAGAAGTGACTGGAAGAAAAGCAGAACTCGACGAGATTACTGAATCTTCACTCGTTGATCAGAGTAGCGCAGTACTGGAAATTGTTCATGTGTCGCCTGCACCGGTAACAGAGGAAGTTAATGATAATGATCATGAAACTGCGAATGAGATAGCTACTGAACCTCGCAGATCGACAAGGGAACGTGCCACTCCTGATTGGTATGATCCTTGTCTAAATGTCATGATTGTGGACAACAATGATGAAGACCCTGCGACGTATGAAGAAGCGATGATGAGCCCAGATTCCAACAAATGGCAAGAAGCCATGAAATCCGAAATGGGATCCATGTATGATAACAAAGTATGGACTTTGGTAGACTTACCTGATAGCCGCCAGGATGTCGAGAATAAATGGATCTTCAAAAGAAAAACAGATGCTGATAATAATATTACTGTCTATAAAGCTCGACTTGTCGCAAAGGGTTTCCGACAAATTCAAGGTGTTGACTACGATGAGACTTTCTCACCTGTAGCGAAGCTAAAATCTGTGAGGATTTTGTTAGCAATAGCTGCATTTTTCGATTATGAGATTTGGCAGATGGATGTCAAAACGGCGTTCCTTAATGGAGACATTGAGGAAGAGTTGTATATGGTACAACCCAAAGGTTTTGTCGATCCTAAAAATACTGACAAAGTATGCAAACTTCAGCGTTCAATTTATGGACTGAAGCAAGCATCAAGAAGTTGGAACCGACGCTTTGATAAGGTGATCAAAGACTTCGGGTTTATACAGTGTCATGGAGAGGCCTGTATTTACAAGAAAGTGAGTGGGAGCTACGTAGCGTTCACGATATTATATGTAGATGACATATTATTGATTGGGAATGATATAGAACTATTAAGCAGTGTAAAAGGTTATTTGAATAATAGTTTTTCAATGAAAGACCTTGGTGAAGCATCGTATATATTAGGCATCAAGATTTATAGAGATAGATCAAGACGTCTAATAGGGCTATCACAAAGTACATATACCTGGACAAGATTCTAAAGAAGTTTAGAATGGACGAAAGTAAGAAAGGGTTCTTACCTATGTTACCAGGCAAGGTCTTGAGTAAGACTCAAGGTCCGGCTACGGCAGAAGAAAGAGAAAGGATGAGTCAGATCCCCTATGCCTCGGCAGTAGGCTCCATCATGTATGCCATGCTATGTACTAGACCAGATATAGCACATGCTGTTAGTTTGACTAGCAGATATCAAAGTGATCCAGGAATGGAACACTGGACAGCGGTCAAGAATATCCTGAAGTACTTAAAAAGAACTAAGGATATGTTTCTTTGTTATGGAGGTGACCAAGAGCTCGTTGTAACCAGTTACACCGATGCAAGTTGGAACACTGATCCTCATGACTCTAAGTCACAGTCTGGGTACGTGTTTATATTGAATGGTGCTGCAGTAAGCTGGGCAAGCTCGAAGCAGTGCACGGTGGCGAAGTCTTCAACAGAATCGGAGTACATAGCGGCTTCAGAGGCTTCATCAGAAGCGGTATGGATGAAGAGGTTCATTGTAGAGCTCGGTGTGGTTCCTAGTGCATTGGACCCACTAGTCATCTACTGTGACAACATGGGTGCCATCGCCAATGCACAAGAACCAAGGTCACACAAGAGGCTGAAGCATATCAAGCTGCATTATCATTCGATTCGCGGGTACATCAAAGATGGAGAAGTAAAGATTTGAAAAGTACACACTAATCTGAATGTAGCAGATCCGTTGATTAAGCTCTCCCTAGGTCAAAGCATGACCAACACCAGAATGCCATGGGTGTTAGGTACCTTACAATGTATTCTAGATTATTGACTCTAGTGCAAGTGGGAGACTGTTGAAGATATGCCCAAGAGGCAATAATAAAAGTGGTTATTATATATCTTTATGTTCATGATAAATGTTTATATACCATGCTATAATTGTATTAACCGAAACATTGATACATGTGTGTTATGTAAACAACAATGAGTCCCTAGTAAGCCTCTTAACTAGCTTGTTGATTAATAGATGATTATAGTTTCATAATCATGAACATTGGATGTTATTAATAACAAGGTTATATCATTATATGAATGATGTAATGGACACACCCAATTAAGCGTAGCATGAGATCACGTCATTAAGTTATTTGCTATAAGCTTTCGATACATAGTTACCTAGTCCTTTCGACCATGAGATCATGTAAATCACTTATACCGGAAAGGTACTTTGATTACATCAAACGCCACTGCGTAAATGGGTGGTTATAAAGGTGGGATTAAGTATCCGGAAAGTATGAGTTGAGGCATATGGATCAACAGTGGGATTTGTCCATCCCGGTGACGGATAGATATACTCTGGGCCCTCTCAGTGGAATGTCGTCTAAATAGCTTGCAAGCATATGAATAGTTCATAAGAGACCACATACCACGGTACGAGTAAAGAGTACTTGTCAGGAGACGAGGTTGAACAACGTATAGAGAGATACCGATGACCAAACCTCGGACAAGTAAAATATCGCGTGACAAAGGGAATCGGTATCGTATGTGAATGGTTCATTCGATCACTAAGTCATCGTTGAATATGTGGGAGCCATTATGGATCTCCAGATCCCGCTATTGGTTATTAGTCGGAGAGAGTTCTCAACCATGTCTACATAGTTCGCGAACCGTAGGGTGACACACTTAAGGTTTGATGTTGTATAAGTAGAACGTGAATATGGAATGGAGTTTGAAGTTTTGTTTGAAGTCTCGGATGGGATCCTGGACATCACGAGGAGTTCCGGAATGGTCCGGAGAATAAGATTCATATATAGGAAGTCATTTTATAAGTTTGAAAATGATCCGGTGCATTTATGGAAGGTTCTAGAAGGTTCTAGAAAAGTCCGGAAGAAATCACTTTAGAAGGCGGAGTTCCGGAGGGACTCCACCTCCCATGGCTGGCCAACCCTAGAGGGGTGGAGTCCCAGGTGGACTCCACCAAGGGGGCCGGCCACCCCCCTCATGGAAGGGTGGGAGTCCCACTTGAGGTGGGAATCCCACCTTGGGTAGGTTTCCCTACACATGGAAGGTTTTTGGTTGGGGTCTTATTCGAAGACTTGTAGTCCAACGCTTGGGGGTTCCACCTATATAATGAGGGGCAAGGGGAGGGGGGCGGCCACACCAAAGCCACCACCTTGGCCGCACCCCTTGGAGGCCGGCCACCCCCTCTCCCAAACCCTAGCCGCCCCACTCCTCCACCTCTCCCGCAACGCTTAGCGAAGCTCCGCCGGAGATCTCCATCGCCACCGCCACCACGCCGTCGTGCTGCCAGATTCAAGGAGGAGCTACTACTTCCGCTGCCCGCTGGAACGGGGAGAAGGACGTCGTCTTCATCAACACCGAACGTGTGATCGAGTACGGAGGTGCTGCCCGATTGTGGCACCGTCAAGATCTTCTACGCGCTTTTGAAAGCGGCAAGTGATCGTCTACCGTAGCAACAAGAGCCTCATCTTGTAGGCTTTGGAAATCTTCAAGGGTGAGTCTCGTTCATCCCCTCGTTGCTTCCGTCTTCTAGATTGCATCTTGGCTTGGATTGCGTTCTCGCGGTAGGAAATTTTTTGTTTTCTATGCAACGAATCCCTACAGGAGGTGTAGGTGAACCACCACCACCACGACCACCGCCACCACCACCACCACCGGAGGGGGTGGACTTGTTGGCCTTGGCGCCTCGCCTGGAAACACCATATACTTCTTTTTCCATAGAATGAACTGCGCTTGACATCTTCAAGTCTTTTCTCCCCTTCGGGTGTAGCATAGTTAATCTCCAGGTCCTCAAACCCTTGGACTATGTCTTCCACCGTGACACGAGCATATCCATCTTCAATGGGGTTGTTGTGGTGGAGTGCTCCAGGTGTACAGGGTAAAGCACTGCCGATAGCTACCTTCATGGAAATGTTCCCCACTGGATGATGCAGATCACATTATTTTATCTCCTTTACATCATCCACGAGGTAGTGAGGCTCCGGTGCACGAATCTCGATCATCGGTGATTAGCACCAGACGAGGTGAAGGGTGCATTAGCACCAGCCGGGGCCAACAAGGGTGCATTAGCACCAGCCGGGGCATCCGTGGAAGCCACGCTGCTTCTCCGCTGCTGGCTTCCGACATCCGCTGCATGATCTTCATGCGGCCCTGCAGCCGATCTTTCCTTTACTAGTTCATACACCATCTGCTTCACCTCATGGAGTTTTGATGCCAACTGCCTCACAAGATCTGCATCCCGATCCATCTTTCTCTTACGGCTTCTATAACTATATGGGTCATTGTCCTGGGAAAACCCTACTTTCCACAAAATGGCGCCTTTGCCTCATACACGTCCTAGGTGTTCACGATTCCCGAGGGCTAATGTCAGCACGTCGTTCTCTCTGTTGAACTTGATCTTCCCCTCTTGAGCTTGGGTCATTGCGTCAATAAGGGCTTGGGTGGGTTTAAATGCTTTCTTCCGGTGAACACACATCCCTGTCATGGGGTCTAGCGACCCACCATGCCCGTACCACCAGCTTTTGGCCCTTGGGTCCCATCCCTCTATACCTAGAGGGATTCCTCGCGCCCTCAGGTCGTTCTCCATCTTCTCCCACTTAGGCTCCGAAATGCGTTATCCTCCTGGCCCCATAATATGATTGTACTCTTTCTTAGCCGCATTTTCCTTATTTTTTTCGATAACCTTGAAATGCTCCTATTTCTGTTGCCTCACAAATTCTAACCAATCATCTTTCAGTTTCTCATGTTGTCCATTGAAATATGGAGTCTTGTTCTGGTTGACATAGTCACGGGATAAATTGTTCTTGAAGTTACGGAATGCTTCAGCCATCTTATGAAGAGCGAACTCTTTGACTAGCCTCCTCCTCTCACGTCCACCCGGAATCTCGTTACCGAATTCATCGACTTTGTTGAATTCCGGAGGTAGAATGAAATGTTACATAAGCTTTCTCCAGCAATCCTTTTTCGTTCTCTTGTCAACAAAACTGAAATCAATACGTGCCTTCTTTGGCTCATTCCATTTCTGGACGGTGATCGGGACATTGTCTCTAACAATGACTCCGCATTGGTTGATAAACTTTGTGTAGTGTTGTTGGGGTTCCAGCGGCTTGCCGTGTTCACTGACAACCTTGATGGTATATGTTTCTCCTTGTCTCATCGTCTTGGTTTTGCCACGCTTTGTCGTACTCGATTTTTTTGATGATCCGGCCGAGGGCTAAAAAAGAAAGAGAGTCGCTATAATACTTAATACATATTTATTCAAATTTCAGTAAGTTTGTATCACCAGAGGCTCAATGTATATATATACCTCGCCGGAGGTGGTTGCTAATTCGAGATCGTCATTTGTCGTTTCCCCTCCGGAGGCAAACGTTTCAATAACATCCATTCTTCCTTCATCATCATCTTGTCGACCTTGACCTTCGCCTTCACCGTCAAGGTTCAGATAAGAAGAGACATCTTATTCATCTTCTTCCGGCACATACTCAATATCGCCGTTTATGAGGGTGGTTATGTGTGCTTCGGCATTCAGATCGTAGCTTCCAAGAATCGGGTCAGCTCTATCGTCCGCCATATGTCACTCCTGAAGACATGTAGTAAAAACTAATTAAGTAAAGAAACATTATAGTGTGGCGCGTGAGAGGACGCGCGCGCGTACGCGTGGTGGCGGAAGAGGGCGGTGGCGGTGGCGAAAGGGCGGTGGTGGTGGCGAAAAGGAGAGAGAGAAACACCGACTATACCCCGCACATATACGGAGGGGCGGCGAGGGGACGGCGCACAAAGTTGTGCGGCGCCGCCCCTCGCCACCCCCTCCGTATACGCGCGGGGTCGGTACGTGTGTTTCTCTCGATCTCTCTCTCGCCTAAAAAACAAAAAAAAAAAACCCACGCGTATACGGAGGGGGCGGCGAGAGGGGGCCGGTGGCGGCGCCCCCTCTCGCCGCCCCCTCCGTATACGCGCGCGTGGGTCACGCGTGCCCGCTTCTCCGATCCTTTGATGATCTCTCCTAAAAAACTAAACAAAATAACTAATAAAAAACTAAAAAAATGGCCACACACGGCCCGGCCCTCTCTCCCTCCCCTCTGTTTCTCTTCGTCTCCCTCTCGCGCGCGGCCCCTCGATCTCTCTCTCTGTTTGCTGCGCGCGCGAGAGGCGGCGGGGGCACACGGCGCCGCACGGGCCGGCGGGATGGTACGGCGTGCGGCGGCGCTCGCGATAAACATCTTGACGGACGACGCGCGGCGGCGAGGGACGACTGTGCGTGCGGCAGCAATGTGTGCGCGCGGCATGCGCGCGGCGGCCACGAGGAGAGAGTGCGCCGGCGGAGAGAGAGGGCGGCGAGGGATGGCGAGGGACGACGGCGGGCGGCGAGGAGGGTAGCCTGACGGCGCTCGTCGTCTTCGGCGGGCGGTGGGGGCATCTGTGTCTTCGGCGCGATGGAGAAGAATGCGAGGCCGTTTCGCGCCGCGCGAATATATAGGGGACTCCCTTTAGTCGGGGTTGGCCAGACCAAACGCGACTAAAGGTTTTTTCGTCCGAATAATGAGTTCCCGCAGAAAGAAACTTTAGTTGCGGTTGGTCTCACCAACCGCGACTAAAGGTATTTTTTTAAAAAAAAAAATCAGAAAAATAAAACTAATTCATTTCAAAATCTTAAAAGTACAAATAATATATCAAAAAATTCAGAAAAGTAAAACTATTTCATTTTAAAATCTGAAAAATACAAATAATATATCAAAAAAATCCAGAAAAATAAAAACTATTTCATTTTAAAATCTTAAAAATGGAAATAATGTATGAAAAAATTCATAAAAGTAAAACTAATTCATTTCAAAATAAGTTAAATACAAATAATATATAAAAAAATCATAAATGTAAAACTAATTCATTTCAATTTCAGAAAATACAAATAATATATCAAAAAATTCAGAAAAATAAAACTATTTCATTTCAAAATCTTAAAAATACAAATAATATATCAAAAAATCCAGAAAATAAAACTAATTCATTTCAAAATCTTAAAATGGAAATAATATATCAAAAAATTCATAAAATACAACTAATTCATTTCAAATTAGAAAATACAAATAATATATTAAAAAATTCATTAAAATGAAACTAATTCATTTCAAATTCAGAAAAATTTATTTCTTCCCGCATCTGTCTTCCCGCCCCCCGCTTCCCACCATTTCTTCCCGCCTCAGTCTTCCCGCCTCCTGTCTTCCCGCCCCCTGTTCCCGCCATTTCTTCCTGCCTCTGTCTTCCCTCCATTTCTTCCCGCCTTTTTGTGCACCAACGACATCTTCGAGGGTTTGCATGCAAAAATATCCGAGGTGCAACTTCCGAAGATGTCGTAGGGCGTGTGCACCAACGACATCTTCGAGAAGCTGCACCACGGGAGATTTTCCAACCCTTTCCCCAACACTGTTAGACGAGATGATGGAGTCTTTCACGGGCTTGCAAGAAAATTTTCTCGAGGCGCAACTTCCGAAGATACCGTAGGGCGTGTGCACCAACGACATCTTCGAGAAGCTGCGCCACGGGAGATTTTCCAACCCTTTCCGCAACACTGTTAGACGAGATGATGTAGTCTTTCACGGGCTTGCAGGAATATTTTCCCGAGGCGTATCGATGCTAGGTTGACTTGTTGGTCTGCTTGCCAAGGAGTATCGATGCTCCTTTTATAGGCACGGCGCCGCTTCTCCTTTGTCTTGTTCCTCCGACAGGGCGTCGTGCGCTACATGCTTTCTGTCATCGAGCAGTGCGTCCACCCACGCGTCCTTATCCTGCCGACAGCTTTAGTCCCGGTTGCACCCACCAACCGGGACTAAAGCTTACTGATACATCTCCAACGTATCGATAATTTCTTATGTTCCATGCTTGTTTTATGATGATACACACATGTTTTACACATACTTTATGTCATATTTATGCATTTTCCGGCACTAACCTATTAACAAGATGCCGAAGAGCCAGTTGCAGTTTTCTGCTGTTTTTTGTTTCAGAAATCCTAGTAAGGAAATATTCTCGGAATTGGACGAAATCAACGCCCATGATCTTATTTTTCCACGAAGCTTCCAGAAGTCCGAAAGGGAAACAAAGTGGGGCGACGAGGTGACGCCACAGCAGGGTGGCGCGGCCCAGGCCCTGGCCGCGCGGCCCTAGCTTGCGGGCCCCTCGCGTCGCCCCTAAACCTACCTCTCTGCCTATAAGAAGCCTTCGTCGATAATAACTCCAGTACCGAGAGCCACGATACGGAAAACCTTCCAGAGATGCCGCCGCCGCCAATCCCATCTCGGGGGATTCAGGAGATCGCCTCCGGCACCCTGCCGAAGAGGGGAATCATCTCCCGGAGGACTCTTCACCGCCATGGTCGCCTCCGGAGTGATGTGTGAGTAGTTCACCCCTGGACTATGGGTCCATAGCAGTAGCTAGATGGTCGTCTTCTCCTCATTGTGCTATCATTGTCGGATCTTGTGAGCTGCCTAACATGATCAAGATCATCTATTTGTAATGTTACATGTTGCGTTTGTTGGGATCCGATGGATATGGAATGCTATGTTATGTTGATTATCAATCTATCATCTATGTGTTGTTTATGATCTTGCATGCTCTCCGTTATTAGTAGAGGCTCTGGCCAAGTCGTTACTTGTAACTCCAAGAGGGAGTATTTATGCTCGATAGTGGGTTCATGCCTCCATTAAATCTGGGACGTGTGAGAAAGTTCTAAGGTTGTGGATGTGCTGTTGCCACTAGGGATAAAACATCAATGCTATGTCTAAGGATATTTGTGTTGATTACATTACGCACCATACTTAATGCAATTGTCTGTTGTTTGCAACTTAATACTGGAAGGGGTTCAGATGATAACCTGAAGGTGGACTTTTTAGGCATAGATGCATGCTGGATAGCGGTCTATGTACTTTGTCGTAATGCCCAATTGAATTTCACACTACTCATCATAATATGTATGTGCATTGTCATGCCATCTTTATTTGTCAATTGCCCAACTGTAATTTGTTCACCCAACATGCTATTTCTTATGGAAGAGACACCACTAGTGAACTGTGGACCCCGGTTCATTCTTTTACATCGAATACAATCTACTGCAATACTCGTTCTTACTGTTCTTTGCAAACATCATCATCCACACTATGCATCTAATCCTTTGTTACAGCAAGCCGGTGAGATTGACAACCTCACTGTCACGTTGGGGCAAAGTAATTTGGTTGTGTTGTGCAGGTTCCACGTTGGCGCCGGAATCTCTGGTGTTGCACCGCACTACACTCCGCCGCCATCAACCTTCAACGTGCTTCTTGGCTCCTACTGGTTCGATAAACCTTGGTTTCTTACTGAGGGAAAACTTGCCGCTGTACGCATCACACCTTCCTCTTGGGGTTCCCAACGGACGCGTGTTGTACGCGTATCAAGCACATTTTTTCTGGCGCCGTTGCCGGGGAGATCAAGACACGCTGCAAGGGGAGTCTCCACTTCCAATCTCTTTACTTTGTTTTTGTCTTGCTTTATTTTATTTACTACTTTGTTTGCTGCATTATATCAAAACACAAAAAACTTAGTTGCTAGCTTTACTTTATTTGCTACCTTGTTTGCGTTCTCCATATTAAAAACACAAAAAATTAGTTATTTGCATTTACTTTATTTTTGTTATCATGACTAGTCCCGTAGTTGTTACTCTATCACCCGAGGAATCAATCTTTACTTTTAAACAAGGGGGTGAGGAGAGTTTTAAAGAAGCCTGGTCTAGAGTTTTTGATTCTTTTAATAAAACTGAACCTAAAATGACGCTAAGTTTACTTCTTAGTAATTTTTATTTTGGGCTTATTCTTCATTATAGATATGCCTTAGATGCTGTAGTGGGAGGAGATTTCCTTCATTGTGATGGGGATCAAGCTTTTAATGCCATAAAAAATTGGTTACATCATCTAGCTCCACTAATAATTTTGATTCATCCCTTGTTAGTATTTATAATAGATTGAACCCTCTTGAGACAAGTGTATCTTGCTTAAAAGAAGGGTATGACCGGATTCGTGAGCATTTTGATTATGTTCCAATAAACTCTGAACCGTCAATGTGGGACCCCACTATTAAAGTTACTATTGATGGTAAATTTTTTGATGCTCGTTCTGATATTATGACTGAATTTTGCCTTATGCCTGAAAGTATTTATGAAACTTTGACACTCTGGGGACTTACTGAAGGTGGAGAAGGAATAACTCTCACTGATAACTCTGTTATAATTCCTAACGCTTTGTTTGGATGCATTGAATTGGATCTGGAATTGAATTTGACTGGAATTCCAAATCCAAGATGGAAATGAATTGGCTTTGAATTCAAATTATGTTGTTTGGGTGCGTTTAAAATTTGTTGTCGGAATCAAAGGGTGTACCTGATTCCATTTTCTGTTTGGATGTACAAACCGTGGAATTTGAGGTTTTTTTTAGTTTGGACAATATAAACTTGGCATATACGTCAAAAAATAGCATCTGTATATTATAATGTATATATTATTTTACACAAATATTAAAACAATAAAATAAACAGAATAAGGTGCAAATAACAACAAGATAAGACACAAATAGTCGCGAAGTACCGACAACAATTAATCATGGATAAAATAGTTGTTCTTCTAACAAATAGCACAAAGTTGGTAGTTCATGCCTCTCACACATAACACACAAATAGCACACACATAGCATAAAGTGAGTTCATAAACAAGAAAGTAGATAGTCGTTTATAAAATCCACCGCTCATCGTAGCAACCATCAAGGCAAGCTCAAGAGCCATGGCTTCTTAATTTTCTCGGGGAGCTCCTTCAGTGCTTCAAACCATCAAGGCATGAACTTGGAGTAGTGAAAATAAAAATGCAGTCTACGGAACAAACTGAGACGCGATTTCATGATGTACATCTAAGTGGCGTTAGCTGCTACTTGATAGCAAAGAAACCTGCAACTAAAAAACAAAGCAGCTTCATGTTCAGTACGGCAATACGTCATGATTACTCGGCCAGAAACTACACATGTACTTTCCATGACCGACTTGCTGGCCACAAACTGGGCACAAACCGGCCAGGAGCACCTCCGCCTATCCCCTGCCGTCCCAGTTCCCACTACCCTGACAGCCACAGTTTGACGAACAGCAGCCACCGTTTCAGGAACAGCCGCCGCCGGCCAGAAAGTAGGGTTTGATGACGAGTTGGACCACAGGCGGCCAGGGTTCAGTGAGAGGACATCGGGGATTGGAAGATGACGGTTATGCCGGGAGATGGAGAGGGAGACAAGGGCGGGGAGAATACGTACCTTCGACGGGAGGGCCTCGTCGCCGGAGACAGCAGGCCAGATCGAAGAGGGAGTCGCGTGTCGGGAGCTGCTCGTATGCGAAGGGGTGCGCGAGAAGAGACAATTCCAGGCAAATACGGAGGGTCGACCCTCCGAATCGCCCGCTCCAAAATAACGCTTCGGGGCGGGGTGGGCTAGAATTTGGGTCAGTTTCCACGTAGTAATTCCACAGGCATCCAAACGCTCGAATTAAAGGCCTCAATTCCAATTCCCCAATTCGGAGCCCAATTCAATGCATCCAAACACTACGTAAGGGAATAGCTGAAGGAGTATTCACAACCCTTCTTGGAAAAACGGTATCCACTGATTATCTCGTTATTGAATGTGTAGGTACAGGACAAATCACACTTGGAAGATCCCTGCTGAAGCTCTTCGGAGTAACCATAGATGTGGGAAAAGGCACTCTAAATTCCTCCATACCTGGATGTAGTCATATATTCCCAAAACCAAAGAGTAAGAATAGGAGTAAGAAGGGTAGGCGCAGAGCCTCTGGTAAGAATGCCAATGCTTCATCTCTTGATAACACTTGATACACACTTTCTGCGCCTAGCTGAAAGGCGTTAAAGAAAAGCGCTTATGGGAGACAACCCATGATTTTACATCTGCACTTTTGTTTTATATTTGAGTCTTGGAAGTTGTACTACTGTAGCAACCTCTCCTTATCTTTATTTTATTGCATTGTTGTGCCAAGTAAAGTCTTTGATAGTAAGGTTCATACTAGATTTGGATTACTGCGCAGAAACAGATTTCTTGCTGTCACGAATTTGAGCAGTAGTCTCTGTAGGTAACTCAGAAAAATCTGCCAATTTACGTGAGTAATCCTCAGATATGTGCGCAACTTTAATTCAATTTGAGCATTTTCATTTGAGCAAGTCTGGTGCACCTAAAAAATTCGTCTTTACGGACTGTTCTGTTTTGACAGATTCTGCCTTTTATTTCGCATTGCCTGTTTTGCCATGTTTGATGGATTTCTTTATTCCATTAACTTTCAGTAGCTTTGTGCAATATCCAGAAGTGTTAAGAATGATTATGTCACCTCTGAACATGTGAATTTTGATTACGCACTAACCCTCTAATGAGTTGTTTTGAGTTTGGTGTGGAGGAAGTTTTCAAGGATCAAGAGAGGAGGATGATACAATATGATCAAGAAGAGTGAAAGCTCTAAGCTTGGGGATGCCCCGGTGGTTCATCCCTGCATATTTCAAGAAGACTCAAGCATCTAAGCTTGGGGATGCCCAAGGCATCCCCTTCTTCATCGACAACATTATCAGGTTCCTCTAGTGAAACTATATTTTTATTCCATCACATCTTATGTGCTTTACTTGGAGCGTCTGTTTGCTTTTGTTTTTGTTTTGTTTGAATAAAGTTGGATCCTAGCATTCATTGTGTGGGGGAGAGACACGCTCCGCTGTTGCATATGGACAAATATGTCCTTAGCTTTACTCATAATGTTCATGGCGAAGGTTGAAACTGCTTCGTTAATTATTGTATGGTTGGAAACAGGAAATGTTGCATGAGGTAGTGTATAATAAAATACTTGTAGATCATTGAGCTTTGATGATTTGATTCCTTGCAAATGTTTTGATGTATTTAGATGGTGAGGCTTGCTGAATAAATAAGTTAAAATTAGTAGTGGATTGTTGTCTTTAAGCTTGTGCCGTACTACAAACTCTATTTAAATAGTTGAAGGTGTAGTTGGACTTGATAGCTTTCCATGTCTGAGAGTTCATCGTAATAACTAAGTTGTGCTGAAGGTCGAGGGAGCTAGCGGGGTACTTGTGCCACCGTGAACGGCCCTCCTTGGAGTAAATTTTAATCATGCTCTTAATGTTGAACCTGCTAGATGTTTGCAATAAGCTTGTGAGTTCTTTTTGACTAATGTTAAGCTACGGTTTTTGGCACTTCCACCATCCAAATTTGCTAGCCTCTTCGGTACTGTGCATTGCCTTTTGCTCACATTGAGAATTGTGCATACTTCGCCAGTACATCCAAACCCGTGGGAGGACTTTCTCTTGTCCTCCTACACATAAGCCCATACATCTTCTCAAAACAACCACCATACCTACCTACCACAGCATTTCCATAGCTGTTCCGAGATATATTGTCATGCAACATCCATTTTACATTACATGTCATGTTGTCATTTATTATTTATATATTGCTTTGCATGACCATATACAGCTGATGTGTGGTTTACCCATGTTACGCTAGATCATTGCACATCCTGCTACACTGGCAGAGGCATACAGTTTCATACATCATGTTTCATTCAATATGAGTTATTTGTACCAAAAAGTGTGTTGTCATATTAGGATGTTGCCCCTAAAAGTGAAAAGAGCCATGGAGGCCATCAAAAAGAGAAAAAGGAAAGAAAGAAAAGAAATAGAAAGAAAAAGAAAAAAAAGAAGAAAAAGAAGAAAAAAAGGGGCGTCATTACTATCTTTTATCCACACTTGTGCTCATGTTTTAGCACCTGCAGTATTCATAGTCATCATTTGTGCTCATGTTTAAGCACCTATACTCCATATGAGAGAGTTTTCATGTTTTACTAGTATAACTATGTGGGGAATTTACACTATAGAACTTGGGTTGTATATTCCAATGATGAGCCTCCTCAAAAGTGCTCTAGGTCTTCGTGAGCAACCAAGTTGGATGCACCCCCACTAGTTCCATTGGAGAGCTTTCATACACATATAGCTCTATGTGCATCCGTTGCATGGCAATCACTACTCCTTGCATAGCTTCGATCATAAGGCTTCCTCTTGTCTAATGATCACTTATAGCTTTGTAAGACTTTCTTCCATTTGGCCTTTGATGAATAACAATCTGAACATAAACCTTGGTTCAATGGTTTCACTCAATAGCATCAATAACAAGTATAAATCAATACCGGGAGAGTTTCCCCTATCAAACAATCAAGATCCAACCCAAATTGTTACAGCGGTGACGAGGTGCAGCGGTGGAGACGGCGGTAATGATGATGGAGATGATGGTGATGGCGATGGAGATGATGTCCAGCTCGATGACGGTGACGATGGCGTCGATTTCCCCCTCCGGGAGGGAATTTCCCCGGCGGATCTCAGCCTGCCGGAGAGCTCTTTTCTCTCTAGTGTTTTCCGCCCTGCAGAGGCGGCTGTGACTCCTCGCGACTATCCTCTGGGGCTTAGGTTTTCAGGACGAAGATGTACGCGAAGGAGAGGAGGCCAGAGGGGGCTGTGGGCCCCCTCCCCACAAGGCGGCGCGGCTAGGCCTTGGCCCGCGCCGGCCTATGAGGTGGGCCCACAGCGGCCCTCCTCGGCTCCTCCTTCTGGCTCCCTTCGTCTTCTGGAAAAATAGGATTTTTCATATAAATTCCGTCAATTGTGGATCTTCCGAAATATTGCATTCTGACGGCGCTTTTTCCAGCAGAATCCTGACTCCGGTGCGCGATCCTCCAATAATCATGAAACATGCAAAATAGATAAAATAACATAAGTATGATCTCCAAATATGAAATATATCAATGAATAACAGTAAATTATGATATAAAATAGTGATGCAAAATGGACGTATCAGCCTTCCAAACCCCCATTAACGTTCTTTATGCCATAACATCCTGGTGCTAATACCAAATGCTTGCGCTCACCGGTTGAGTAGACTTCGAAACAGTTGATTCATGATGTTCATGTTTATGTTTACTTGACTGAATCCTTCTTATGTTGTGAAAATTTACTTGATGCTTGGAATGAAGGATAGAACTTCTACGCTAAATACTTAACACATCCTTAATGAACTTTGTACGGTTTCATGTCTTTAAAGCGATAGTTCATGAAAACTTCTAGCTTGTTTAACTCTTGCATTATCATCTCTTATATCAATATAGATATTTGCTTTGAATGATATGATCTCAGCTCATGTGCTTTACAATAGTATTGATCAAGATTATGATAGCATGTCACTTCAGAAATTATCTTTGTTATCGTTTACCTACTCGGGACGAGTAGGAACTAAGCTTGGGGATGCTGATACGTCTCCAACGTATCGATAATTTCTTATGTTCCATGCTTGTTTTATGATGATACACACATGGTTTTATACATACTTTATGTCATATTTATGCATTTTCTGGCACTAACCTATTAACAAGATGCCAAAGAGCTAGTTGCGGTTTTCTGCTATTTTTGGTTTTAGAAATCCTAGTAAGGAAATATTCTCGGAATTGGACGAAATCAATGCCCGGGATCTTATTTTTCCACGAAGCTTCCAGAAGTCCAAAAGGGAAACGAAGTGGGGCGACGAGGCGACGCCACAGCAGGGCGGCGCGACCCAGGCCCTGGCCGCGCGGCCCTAGCATGTGGGCCCCTCGCGTTGCCCCTAAACCTACCTCTCTGCCTATAAGAAGCCTTCGTCGATAATAACTCCAGTACCGAGAGCCACGATACGGAAAACCTTCCAGAGACGCCGCCGCCAATCCCATCTCGGGTGATTCGGGAGATCGCCTCCGGCACCCTGCCGGAGAGGGGAATCATCTCCCGGAGGACTCTTCACCGCCATGGTCACCTCCGGAGTGATCTGTGAGTAGTTCACCCCTGGACTATGGGTCCATAGCAGTAGCTAGATGGTCGTCTTCTCCTCATTGTGCTATCATTGTCGGATCTTGTGAGCTGCCTAACATGATCAAGATCATCTATTTGTAATGCTACATGTTGTGTTTGTTGGGATCCGATGAATATGGAATGCTATGTTATGTTGATTATCAATCTATCATCTATGTGTTGTTTATGATCTTGCATGCTCTCCGTTATTAGTAGAGGCTCTGGCCAAGCATTACTTGTAACTCCAAGAGGGAGTATTTATGCTCGATAGTGGGTTCATGCCTCCATTAAATCTGGGACAGTGACAGAAAGTTCTAAGGTTGTGGATGTGCTGTTGCCACTAGGGATAAAACATCAATGCTATGTCTCAGGATATTTTTGTTGATTATATTACGCACCATACTTAATGCAATTGTCTGTTGTTTGCAACTTAATACTGGAAGGGGTTCGGATGATAACCTGAAGGTGGACTTTTTAGGCATAGATGCATGCTGGATAGCGGTCTATGTACTTTGTCGTAATGCCCAATTGAATTTCACACTACTCATCATAATATGTATGTGCATTGTCATGCCATCTTTATTTGTCAATTGCCCAACTGTAATTTGTTCACCCAACATGCTATTTCTTATGGGAGAGACACCACTAGTGAACTGTGGACCTCGGTCCATTCTTTTACATCGAATACAATCTACTTCAATACTCGTTCTTACTGTTCTTCGCGAACATCATCATCCACACTATACATCTAATCCTTTGTTACAGCAAGCTGGTGAGATTGACAACCTCACTATCACGTTGGGGCAAAGTAATTTGGTTGTGTTGTGCAGGTTCCACGTTGGCGCCGGAATCCCTGGTGTTGCACCGCACTACACTCCGCCGCCATCAACCTTCAACGTGCTTCTTGGCTCCTACTGGTTTGATAAACCTTGGTTTCTTACCGAGGGAAAACTTGCCGCTGTACGCATCACACCTTCCTCTTGGGGTTCCCAACGGACACGTGTTGTACGCGTATCACTTACCCAGACGTCCTTATCACACCGACTGTTTTGTTAGATGACACAAAAACCACCTTTAGTCTCGGTTGCACCCACCAGCCGGGACTAAAGGTTAGATGACCAGCTCTGGATTCCTCTTCTTCCTGCCATTTCTTCCCGTCACTGTCTTCCCGCCTCTTGTCTTCCCACCCACATTTCTTCCCGCCATTTCTTCCCGCCACTGTCTTCCCGCCCACACTTTTCCCCGCCATTTCTTACTATATATATGTAGCCCGGCTTGGCCAGCATTATCACATCTCTACAATCTCTCATCACTCTCTCATGCCTTCCACCGTACCCACTCTAACCTACCAGCAGGTGGAGGAGCTTTGTACCACGAACTACCCTTGTACACAGGGCTACCCCATCCCCGTCGGCTAGAGCCTAAGCGCCGGAGGCGTGCCAGTCCCTCCTGTCCCTCAGGGTACTGCGCACCGGGCGGCCATCACGAACCACTACTACCTCGACCTCACGCTGGAGCAACGGATGAATCCCCGCTGGCATCCCGACAACCAGCAGACTTGGTACGCCTTCTTCGTCAATCGGCATGAGAGGGCGCTCGCCAGGTATGAGGAGGACGGTCTGTCTCCTGGGAACTTCCACGAGGTTGGTCGTCGGCTATGGTGGGGTGGCCGGACTCTACAGAGCGTCATGGACTACATCACGGCCGGTGATATCCCCCTGATACGTCTCCAACGTATCGATAATTTCTTATGTTCCATGCTTGTTTTATGACAATACCTACATGTTTTGTTCACACTTTATGATGATTTTATGTGTTTTCCGGAACTAACCTATTGACGAGATGCCGAAGTGCCAGTTCCTGTTTTCTGCTGTTTTTGGTTTCAGAAATCCTAGTAAGGAAATATTCTCGGAATTGGACGAAATCAACGCCCAGAATCTTAAAATCCCACGAAGCTTCCAGAACACCCGAGAGCCACCAGAGGGGGGCCACAGGGCCACCAGATGTCAGGGCGGCGCGGCCCAGGGGGGGCGCGCCCCCCTATGGTGTCACCGCCTCGTCAGCCTTCCGACTCCGCCTCTTCGCCTATTTAAAGGTCCCTGACCTAAATCTTCGATACGAAAAAGCCACGGTACGAGAAACCTTCCAGAGCCGCCGCCATCGCGAAGCCAAGATCTGGGGGACAGGAGTCTCTGTTCCGGCACGCCGCCGGGACGGGGAAGTGCCCCCGGAAGGCATCTCCATCGACACCACCGCCATCTTCATCACCGCTGCTGTCTCCCATGAGGAGGGAGTAGTTCTCCATCGAGGCTAAGGGCTATACCGGTAGCTATGTGGTTAATCTCTCTCCTATGTACTTCAATACAATGATCTCATGAGCTGCCTTACATGATTGAGATTCATATGAGTTTTGTATCACTATTAATCTATGTGCTACTCTAGTGATGTTATTAAAGTACTCTATTCCTCCTCCATGATGTAATGGTGACAGTGTGTGCATCATGTAGTACTTGGCGTAGTTTATGATTATGATCTCTTGTAGATTATGAAGTTAACTATTACTATGATGGTATTGATGTGATCTATTCCTCCTTTCATAGTATGAAGGTGACAGTGTGCATGCTATGTTAGTACTTGGTATAGTTGTGTTGATCTATCATGCACTCTAAGGTTACTTAAATATGAATATCGAATATTGTGGAGCTTGTTAACTCCGGCATTGAGGTGCTCTTGTAGCCCTACACAATTAGTGGTGTTCATCATCCAACAATAGAGTGTAGAGTGGTTTTATCATGTGATCAATGTTGAGAGTGTCCACTAGTGAAAGTATAATCCCTAGGCCTTGTTTCCAAATACTGCAATCACCGCTTGTTTACTATTCTACTGCATCTGTACTTCCTGCAATATTACCACCATCAACCACACGCCAGTTGTAGCATCAAGTATTTTCTGGCGCCGTTACTACTGCTCATATATATTCATACCACCTGTATTTCACTATCTCTTCACCGAACTAGTGCACCTATACATCTGACAAGTGTATTAGGTGTGTTGGGGACACAAGAGACTTCTTGCTTTGTGGTTGCAGGGTTGCTTGAGAGGGATATCTTTGACCTCTTACTCCCTGAGTTCGATAAACCTTGGGTGATCCACTTAAGGAAAAACTTGCTGCAGTTCTACAAACCTCTGCTCTTGGAGGCCCAACACTGTCTACAGGAAAAGAGCCGTGCGTAGACATCAAGCTATTTTCTGGCGCCGTTGCCGGGGAGGAAAGGTAAAAGGCACTCACACTCCGGATCTCGGCTACTAAGCTATTTTCCGGCACCGTTGTAAGTGCTCAAAGCTATTTCCTTTAGATCATGCAATTGCATCTTTTTGTTTCTTGTTTTACACTAGTAAGGCATAATGGAAAGCAACATGGAGCTTTTTAATCTATTTCCTGAGTTAAGACATGGATTGTTTGCTGCGAAAATTAAAGAACCCATGGAACATATTAGTATGAACACTTTGAATACCATTGTTGCTAATGATATAGAAAATTCTAAGCTTGGGGAAGCTAGTTTTGATGAGCATGATCTTTTTAGTCCCCCAAGCATGGAGGAGAAAATTTTCTTTGATGATACTTTGCCTCCCATTTATGATGATTATAATGATAGTGGTCTTTTGGTGCCGCCTGTTATGGAGGATAGATTTGATTATGATTACAATATGCCTCCTATATTTGATGATGAGAATAATAATGATAGCTACTTTGCTGAATTCGCTCCCACTATTACTAATAAAATTGATTATGCTTATGTAGAGAGTAATAATTCTATGCATGAGACTCATGATAAGAATGCTTTATGTGATAGTTATATTGTTGAGTTTGTACATGTTGCTACTGAAAGTTATTATGAGAGAGGAAAATATGGTTGTAGAAATTTTCATGTTACTAAAACACCTCTCTATGTGCTGAAATTTTTGAAGCTACACTTGTTCTATCTTCCTATGCTTGTTACTTTGCTCTTCATGAACTTGTTTATTTACAAGATTCCTTTTCATAGGAAGCATGTTAGACTTAAATTTGTTTTGAATTTGCCTCTTGGTGCTCTCTTTTGCTTCAAATACTATTTCTTGCGAGTGCATCATTAAAACTGCTGAGCCCATCTTAATGGCTATAAAGAAATCACTTCTTGGGAGATAACCCATGTTTTTATTTTACTACAATAATTTTGTTTTATATTTGAGTCTTGGAAGTTGTTACTATTGTAGCAACCTCACCTTATCTTACTTTATTGCATCGTTGTGCCAAGTAAAGTTTTGATAGTAAGGTTCATACTAGATTTGGATTACTGCGCAGAAACAGATTTCTTGCTGTAACGAATCTGGGCTGAATTCTCTGTAGGTAACTCAGAAAATTCTGCCAATTTACGAGAGTGATCCTCAGATATGTACGCAACTTTCATTCAATTTGAGCATTTCCATTTGAGCAAGTCTGGTGCCTCTTAGAAATTCGTCTTTACGGACTGTTCTATTTTGACAGATTCTGCCTTTTATTTCGCATTGCCTGTTTTGCTATGTTTGATGGATTTCTTTATTCCATTAACTTCCAGTAGCTTTGAGCAATGTCCAGAAGTGTTAAGAATGATTGTGTCACCTCTGAACATGTGAATTTTTGATTATGCACTAACCCTCTAATGAGTTTGTTTTGAGTTTGGTGTGGAGGAAGTTTTCAAGGGTCAAGAGAGGAGGATGATACAATATGATCAAGAAGAGTGAAAGCTCTAAGCTTGGGGATGCCCCGGTGGTTCATCCCTGCATATTTCAAGAAGACTCAAGCATCTAAGCTTGGGGATGCCCAAGGCATCCCCTTCTTCATCGACAACATTATCAGGTTCCTCTAGTGAAACTACATTTTTATTCCATCACATCTTATGTGCTTTACTTGGAGCGTCTGTTAGTTTTTATTTTTGTTTGAATAAATGCATGCTTGTGTGGGAGAGAGACACGCTCCGCTGGTTCATATGAATACATGTGTTCTTAGCTTTTAATGTTCATGGCGAAGGTTGAAACTGCTTCGTTAATTGTTATATGGTTGGAAACGGGAAATGCTACATGTAGTAATTGGTATGATGTCTTGAATAACTTGATACTTGGCAATTGTTGTGCTCATATAGATTATGTTTAAGCTCTTGCATCATATACCTTGCATCTATTAGTGAAGAAATACATAGAGCTTGCTAAAATTTGGTTTGCATGATTGGTCTCTCTAAGGTCTAGATATTTTCTGGTAAAGGTGTTTGAACAACAAGGAAGACAATGTAGAGTCTTATAATGCTTGCAATATGTTCTTATGTAGTTGTACTAGTTCATACTTGTGTTTGTTTCAAATAACCTTGCTAGCCTAAGCCTTGTATTGAGAGGGAATACTTCTCATGCATCCAAAATCCTTGAGCCAAACACTATGCCACTTGTGTCCACCATACCTACCTACTACATGGTATTTCTCCGCCATTCCAAAGTAAATTGCTTGAGTGCTACCTTTAAAATTTCCATTCTTCGCCTTTGCAATATAGAGCTCATGGGACAAATAGCCTAAAAACTATTTTGGTATTGAATATGTACTTATGTATTTTATTTCTTATTAAGTTGCTTGTTGTGCGATAACCATGTTCCTGGGGACGCCATCAACACTTTGTTGAATATCATGTGAGTTGCTATGCATGTTCGTCTTGTCTGAAGTAAGGGCGATTTACCATGAGTTGAATGGTTTGAGCATGCATATTGTTAGAGAAGAACATTGGGCCGCTAACTAAAGCCATGATCCATGGTGGAAGTTTCAGTTTTGGACAGCAATCCTCAATCTCTTATGAGAATATTATTTGTTGTTGAATGCTTAAGCATTAAAG
The DNA here is from genome assembly GCF_019359855.2 of Lolium perenne. Taxonomy (NCBI): domain Eukaryota; kingdom Viridiplantae; phylum Streptophyta; class Magnoliopsida; order Poales; family Poaceae; genus Lolium; species Lolium perenne. The sequence continues at coordinate 157,378,237 of NC_067247.2, forward strand.
AGGAGTCCATTATCTGTTGTCTATGTTGTCCCGGTATGGATGTCTAAGTTGAGAATAATCAAAAGCGAGAAATCCAATGCGAGCTTTCTCCTTAGACCTTTCTACAGGCGGCATAGAGGTACCCCTTTGTGATACTTGGTTAAAACATATGTATTGCGATGATAATCCAGGTAATCTGAGCTAATTAGGACAAGGTGCGGGCACTATTGGTAATCTATGCATGAGGCTTGCAAATTGTAGGATATAATTTACATGATACATATGCTTTATTACTACCGTTGACAAAATTGTCTCTTGTTTTCAAAATAAAAGCTCTAGCACAAACATAGCAATCAATGCTTCCCTCTGTGAAGGGGCCTTTCTTCTACTTTATGTTGAGTCAGTTTACCCATTTCTCTCTATCTTAGAAGCAAACACTTGTGTTAACTGTGCATTGATTCTTACATGCTTGCATATTGCACTTGTTATATTACTTTGCATTGACAACTATCCATGAGATATACATGTTACAAGTTGAAAGCAACCGCTGAAACTTAATCTTCCTTTGTGTTGCTTCAATGCCTTTACTATGAATCTATTGCTTTATGAGTTAACTCTTATGCAAGACTTATCGATGCTTGTCTCGAAAGTACTATTCATGAAAAGTCTTTGCTATATGATTCAGTTGTTTAATCATTGTCTTTACCATTGCTTTGAATCGCTGCATTCATCTCATATGCTTTACAATAGTATGATTAAGATCATGTTGGTAGCATGTCACTTCAGAAATTATCTTTGTTATCGTTTACCTACTCGGGACGAGTAGGAACTAAGCTTGGGGATGCTGATACGTCTCCAACGTATCGATAATTTCTTATGTTCCATGCTTGTTTTATGACAATACCTACATGTTTTGTTCACACTTTATGATGATTTTATGCGTTTTCCGGAACTAACCTATTGACGAGATGCCGAAGTGCCAGTTCCTGTTTTCTGCTGTTTTTGGTTTCAGAAATCCTAGTAAGGATATATTCTCGGAATTGGACGAAATCAACGCCCAGAATCTTAAAATCCCACGAAGCTTCCAGAACACCCGAGAGCCACCAGAGGGGGGCCACAGGGCCACCAGATGACAGAGCGGCGCAGCCCAGGGAGGGCGCCCCCCTATGGTGTCACCGCCTCGTCAGCCTTCCGACTCCGCCTCTTCGCCTATTTAAAGGTCCCTGACCTAAATCTTCGATACGAAAAAGCCACGGTACGAGAAACCTTCCACAGCCACCGCCATCACGAAGCCAAGATCTGGAAGACAGGAGTCTCTGTTCCGGCAGGCCGCCGGGACGGGGAAGTGCCCCCGGAAGGCATCTCCATCGACACCACCGCCATCTTCATCACCGCTGCTGTCTCCCATGAGGAGGGAGTAGTTCTCCATCGAGGCTAAGGGCTGTACCGGTAGCTATATGGTCAATCTCTCTCCTATGTACTTCAATACAATGATCTCATGAGCTGCCTTACATGATTGAGATTCATATGAGTTTTATATCACTATTAATCTATGTGCTACTCTAGTGATGTTATTAAAGTACTCTATTCCTCCTCCATGATGTAATGGTGACAGTGTGTGCATCATGTAGTACTTGGCGTAGTTTATGATTATGATCTCTTGTAGATTATGAAGTTAACTATTACTATGATGGTATTGATGTGATCTATTCCTCCTTTCATAGTATGAAGGTGACAGTGTGCATGCTATGTTAGTACTTGGTATAGTTGTGTTGATCTATCATGCACTCTAAGGTTACTTAAATATGAATATCGAATATTGTGGAGCTTGTTAACTCCGGCATTGAGGTGCTCTTGTAGCCCTACACAATTAGTGGTGTTCATCATCCAACAATAGAGGGTAGAGTGGTTTTATTATGTGATCAATGTTGAGAGTGTCCACTAGTGAAAGTATAATCCCTAGGCCTTATTTCCAAATACTGCAATCACCGCTTGTTTACTGTTCTACTGCATCTGTACTTCCTGCAATATTACCACCATCAACCACACGCCAGTTGTAGCATCAAGTATTTTCTGGCGCCGTTACTACTGCTCATATATATTCATACCACATGTATTTCACTATCTCTTCGCCGAACTAGTGCACCTATACATCTGACAAGTGTATTAGGTGTGTTGGGGACACAAGAGACTTCTTGCTTTGTGGTTGCAGGGTTGCTTGAGAGGGATATCTTTGACCTCTTCCTCCCTGAGTTCGATAAACCTTGGGTGATCCACTTAAGGGAAAACTTGCTGCTGTTCTACAAACCTCTGCTCTTGGAGGCCCAACACTGTCTACAGGAAAAGAGCCGTGCGTAGACATCACCCCCGCCTACGGTACCCTCAGTACCAGTCGAGGTTCGAGCCACGAGCGCCGCCCGACAACAGCGACTACGACAGCAACGGCAGCGACGACGATGGTGGCAACTTAGAAGGCGACGACTACCAGTACAATGGAGGCGACTACGTAGACTATGAGTATGCATATTATAGGCCTAGGCAGGAGTATGACTAAATCAATCCAACATTCGAAGATGTACTCCTAGGCCTTTGGATCATCGCATGATGTACTCATTTTCTACTTATGTCTTTCACAAAGAAAACCTGAGCGACATATTTAGTCCCGCGTTACACATGCGTCCTTATCCCACCGACAGAAAATGAAAATTGAATTTTTTTTATTGGAAATTCGACTAAAGGTTACACATTTATGTAGAACATAGAAGATCGAATATAGTATAATTCACATGATCCATACAAAATTTGGAACAAAATTTTCTCAACAAAGGTTGGCATAATAAATTATTACACATCATTTCTTCCCTTGTGTCCCTTGCTTACGATTGTGCCGTAACCATGGAGCATCCTCATCATTTAACCTAATGCTTGGGTCAGTGTTCACTTTGAAGGGAGGAATTTCCCCAAACATATTATAATCTTCTGACATGTCTGTCTTGTCCTCCACTCCCACGATGTTTCTTTTCCCTGAGAACTATGTGGCGCTTTGGATCATCGCATGATGTACTCGTTTTCTTATCTTTCCTTTTCCTCGGTTCGCTACTCATGTCCTTCACATAGAAAACCTGAGCGACATCTTTGGCTAGGACGAATGGTTCGTCAAGGTAACCAAGATTGTTGAAATCCACCATTGTTATTCCATATTGCTCGTCCACCTTTACCCCACCTCCGGTTAGCTTGAACCATTTGCACCGAAACAAAGAGACCTTGAAGGAGGATCCATAGTCAAGTTCTCATATCTCCTCTATGGAACCATAATATGTGATCTTTTGCCCATTCTCAGTTGCTGCATCAAAACGGAAACCACTATTTTGGTTGGTGCTCTTTTTATTTTGGACGATCATGTAAAATGTATTCCCATTTATCTCGTACCCTTGAAAAGTCGTTATAGTCGAAGATGGTGTCTTGGCCAACATGTACAGCTGATCTCCAACATCATTGTCATTCATTAAATGTTTTCACAACCAACCGCCGAAATTCTCCATGTGGGCCTTTCTAATCCAGGATTCAGGCTTCCCCGGGTTGTCCGAGCGTAAAATATTCTTGTGTTCCTCGAAGTATGAAGCCACCAAGCTGGAATTTTGCAGAACTGTGTGGTGTGCTTCAGTCATAGAATGAACGTCCATACATATCGTTGATTTCCTTCCGATCGTGCCTTTTCCACTTAGTCTTCCCTCGTGCCGCGATTGAGGAAGACCAATCGGCTTAAGGTCAGGAACATAGTCAACACAAAACTCAATTACCTCCTCATTTCCATAATCCTTGGCGATGTTTCCTTCTGTCCTAGCACGGTTACGAACATATTTCTTTAATACTCCCATGAACCTCTCAAAGGGGAACATATTATGTAGAAATACAGGACCGAGAATGGAAATCTCTTCGACTAGGTGAACCAGGAGGTGCGTCATAATATTGAAGAAGGATGGTGGGAACACCAACTCGAAACTGACAAGACATTGGACCACATCGTTCTGTAACCGTGGTAGATCTTCTGGATTGATTACCTTCTGAGAGATTGCATTGAGGAATGCACATAGCTTCACAATGGCTACTCGAACATTTTCCGGTAGGAGCCCCCTCAAAGCAATCAGAAGCAATTGCGTCATAATCACGTGGCAGTCGTGAGACTTCAAGTTTTGGAACTTTTTATCCGCCATATTTATTATTCCATTTATATTCGACAAGAAGCCAGACGGGATCTTCGTACTGTTCAGGCATTCAAAAAAGATGAACTTCTCTTCTTTGGTAAGAGCGTAGCTGACACGACCTTGAAATCATTCCGGATACCGGTCATCTGGGTCTTTCAAATGTTGCTGGTCCTCCCGTCCTTCCTTTGTATCATTTGTCTTCCCATACATGCCCAATAAGCTTAGCAGGTTCACGCAAATATTCTTCGTAACATGCATCATGTCGATTGCAGAGCGGACATCTAAGACTTTCCAATATTCTAGCTCCCAAAATATAGATTTCGTCTTCCACATGGGTGCGTGTCTGTCAACTCCCTGCGGAACTGATTGTCCGCCAGGACCCTTTCCAAAGATTACTTTCAAATCCTTGACCATATCAAATATCAGCACCAGTACGTTCCGTAGGCTTCGGCCGGTGATCTGCCTTGCTGTTGTAATGCTTGCCTTTCTTTCTTACGTTATGATTTCGGGGAAGAAATCGACGATGCCCCAGGTACACGTTCTTCTTACAATTACTCAAATATATACTTTAAGTCTCATGTAAGCAGTGTGTGCATGCATTGTATCCCTTATTTGACTGTCCATTAAGGTTACTAAGAGCAGGCCAATCATCGATAGTTACGAAAAGCAACGCTCGTAGGTCAAATTCCTGTTCTTTGTGCTCATCCCACATACGTACACCAGGTCTGCCCCACAAATGTAAAAGTTCATCAACTAATGGCCTTAGGTACACATAGATGTTGTTGCCGGGTTGCTTCGGACCTTGGATGAGCACTGGCATCATAATGAACTTCTGCTTCATGCACAACCAAGGAGGAAGGTTGTAGATGCATATAATCAAAGGCCAGGTGCTATGGCTGGAGCTCTGCTCACCAAAAGGATTCATGCCATATGTAATTAGACCAAATCTTATGTTCCTTGCGTCAGCTGCAAAATCTTTGAACTCTCTGTCGATCTTTCTCCATTGCGTTCCACCAGCGGGGTGTCTCAACTCCCCGTCCGACTTACGGTCCTCTTTGTGCCATCGCAACAACTTGGCATGCTCTTTGTTTCTGAACAGACGTTTCAACTGTGGTATTATAGGAGCATACCACATCACCTTGGCAGGAACCCTCTTCCTGGGTTTCTATCCCTCAACATCGTCACCAGGGTCATCGCCTCTGATCTTATAACGCAATGTAGTGCATACCGGGCATTCATTCAAATTCTCGTATTCACCGCGGTAGAGGATGCAGTCGTTAATGGCATGCATGTATCTTCTGAACCTCTAAACCTAGAGGGCAGACAACCTTCTCTGCTTCGTACGTACTGACGGGCAACTCGTTATTCTTTGGAAACATATTCTTCAACATTTTCAGCAAATTTTCAAATCCTGAGTCAGCTACACCTTCCTGTGCCTTCCATTTCAACAAATCCAGTGTGCAGCCCAGCTTTTTCAGACCATTATCGCATCCTGGGTGCAGCGATTTTTTGTGATCCTCTAACATGCGATCCAAATTCTCCCTCTCCTTGTCAGTTTCGCAGCGTCTCCGTGCATCAGCAAGGGTCCGACCAAGATCATCAGCGGGATCATCACGTGCCTCTTCTTCACCTTCCCCTTCACCTTCCCCACCTTCAGCATCCTCCATAAAAGTATCACCGAAATGATCAGGATAGTTGTCATCGATATCATCCCCTTCTTCATCTTCTTCCATTCTAACCCCTCTTTCTCCATGCTTGGTCCAACAATTATAACTTGGCATGAAACCGTGCCGAAGAAGGTGCACGTGAATGTCTCTTGAGGAAGAGTAACCCTTCTGATTCTTACAGGCAGCACATGGATAGATAACAAAACCCTCCTGCTTGTTCGCATTAACCACTACGAGAAAATCTTCCAAACCCGTAATGAACTCTCCGGAGAGTCGGTTACCGTACATCAATTACCGATTCATCTGCATTATTATTATATAAAGTATATAATTAATCATCATGCATTTGTTAAACTAACTAGCTAGAAATAATAGAAATTAAACAATGAACTACACACATGCATATTTTATCAATGACACATGAAAGGTTCAAGTTGCTAACCGCGATCGAGGAGGAAAAATAAATGAGAAAGCTTAAGTGTGGCTCAGACACTTCATATCATGTTTGTTTCATGCTCTCGGGTATTTCATCGAACACCTTGTGTGCATAAGAGGATCCAAAGGCAAATCCACCACCCCCTTGTGAATGGAAGTGGCACCAAATGGCTAAGTGTAGTGTGCTGAACTTCATTTATATATAGGGATGGGCCTTTAGTCCCGGTTGGCCAGGCCAACCGCAACTAGGCCACCCTTCGGGCTAGGCCTGGGGACCTTTAGTTGCGGTTGGCCTGGCCAACCGGGACTAAAGCCCCTCCCGTCCACCAGCTGTCGACCGAGCCTGCTGGGCCCAGACCTTCAGTCGCGGGTCGCCTCCCGAACCGCGACTAAAGACCCCTTTAGTCGCGGTTCGAATATTTTGGGGACTAAAAAGGGCGTATGGAAGCCTCTTTTTCTACTTGTGAAAGTTGAGTCAACTAATTTGGAACAGAGAGTGTGTGTAATATTTTACACTAAGGGAAGCTAAATAGCTGCTTAAAGCACATTCTGAATTTTATTTGTTAAAACTATGATAAACTTAAAGCACATTTTGAATTGCATCGTAACTTTCATAAACTTTAAACCAATATGTGTCGAATTTGTGATGCGTATTGCATGTATTGTGTGGCATCCCCTTTAGCATGTACTTATCGTACTCCTTTGAAGTCTTCGCCAGGCTGAGGCCTCCTTCAGCATAGCCCCAGCTGCCGTTAGATCTCCGTCTATCTGGTTTTCCTCATCGACGGCCAGAAGATGCCGATGGGTGGATGGAACCGTCGGTACAGTCGAGCTAAGCCGACGACATTAGAGCCACACCGATGATGTGGTATTCCGACAACTCTATGCCGAGGGTGGCAGCCGGTATAGGGGTAAGCCGATGGTATATGGGCCTATACCGATGGCAAATGTCGTCGGCTTTGATCCTGATTCCTGTAGTGAGGTGTCAAACCTTGTAGAGTGAAGACCCAACTTGAACAATAACTTTTTTTAAATAAACTTGGACAACAACTTTGATCATGGGATGTGTTCTTCCTCGCTTAAGGAGGGCACAGACCTCCCGTGCTCGAGGCCAGATGGAAAAACATTCTGTTGCTGTTAAGCCAACCTCATTTTCTAGTTTTTTTTTTAGAAAATAAAACTTAATTATACTTGTCGCTAGCATCATTTTCATCTGTGCTGCTATGTTGTGCGAACGGCACATGCATGAGCAGAGTCGTGTGTTGGGTTGTGCCTTCTCTACATACATGTCCCTACGAGCGATAATATTGTACCTACGGGCAGCTTTGTACGGAAAGGATCCTACGTGCAGAACATGTGAATCTCATGTTCTTTTACAACTTCTTTCCTCAATTGCCAAATTTGTTTGCCCCAATGGCATTGCTCCACGCCATGTTTGTAAGTGAGTCCGTAAGATTTCTGCCCGTAGCATTACCGCGCTACGAGACGAGGTATCCATTACTAATTAATTGTGTCATGCATGTGAGCAATTAAAATTCGAAGAAAATTTCTGAAATTTCCATAATTTGGTTGATTTTCAAATATATTTTCTTCAAATATTCAGACTAGATTCAGACTAAACTTAAGAAAATTCAGCTAATATTGATTTTTGATTAATATGATAAAACTTGGATGAAACAATTGCGAAATAATTTCAGAAAGAAAAAAGAAATTTCCAAGATGAAACGGAAATTCAAAACCCTACTGCATGCCACATTGAATTGAAACTCTCCTACCTTATACGAGTGCATGGTAGAAATAGAACCATATATGAATACGGCAAAGAAATTATACAGTACAAGAGTTCTTCCCGCCAACGTCTGATCCTTCACCTGGACTCTGCTCCATAATCTGCAGGGCAACCTACAATATTAATTCTCGGCTCCCTCTCGGGCAATAACTCCGCCGCACCCCAAAGCGCTTCTGCCGATCGTCCAAGATATCGTCTCGCTCTGCCCGTGTACCGACGTTGCCATGCAGACCAAAAGAACAAACGGCCGCGGCCGGAGCCGTGCCGCCGGAAAGATGACCCAGCCGGCCGCTGACGCCGACTCCTCCTCCGACCGCACCGACACCGACACCGGTAATGACGTCGAGGAGATCATCGACGCGCTGTACGGGAAGCGGACTTCGGTTACCACGCGGAAGGCCGCGCTAGCTGCTCTCATCCACGCCATGGAGGGCTTCATGCCTGCCCATGACATCGAGCACGCGCGCGAGGACATCCTCTCCCGGTGCATCATCTCCATCAGGAAGGGCTCCACCAAGGAGGCCTGCCTGGCGATCCGCGCCGCCGCCCTGCTCGCCGTCACCCTCGACGCCGAGGGGCAGGACATAATGTCCGAGCTGCATCCGCTGCTCACCCGGATCCTTGAACTTTCCTCCAAGCCCGACGCGTCGGAGGCAAAGGTGATCGCCGCGCTCGACTGCCTCGCCGTCGTCACCTTCACCAGCGCAGAGGCACTCGACGAGACGGAGGCGTCTCTGAAGGTCATGTGGGGTCTGATCCACCCACAGTCGGGTCCCAAATTGGCCGGAACGGCGAGGAAGGCCAGCGCTCAGGAGCTGGCCACGGCCGTTTCCGCATGGACGTTCGTCCTCACCAGAGTCACTGCCACCGCCGCTGGCGGAAGGAAGGTGAATCCCATGGAGTTTCTCGCCACGCTTCTCTACGCCGAGGACCGCGCCGTACGGATAGCCGCCGGTGAGGCACTCGCCGTGTGCGTGGAGCTCAAACTGCTGCCGGCCAAGAAGGGCCACCTATTCAGCGACATGGTGGCGAGAATGTCCGACCTCGCCATAGAAGCTGCCGGAACAGGCGTGGACAAGAAGGGTTTCCTCGAGCAAAAACACCTGTTCAAGCAGCTCTGGGCGTTCATGGTGCACGACGAGCGCCCGGAGAGGACCGTGCGGACGTCGTCGAGCCAGCGCGGACTCCTGAAGGTGTCCACGTGGTCGGACGTGGTCCGGCTCAAGTTCCTGAGGCGGGTCCTGGGTCCCGGCTTTCTGCACCACCTCCAGGGCCACGGGTTCATGCGCGAGGTGTTCGACGTCAGGGACGAAGAGATCGCCGGCAAGCTGTCGGCCGGCGGCCCTGTGGAATCCGGACTTGATGAAGCAGGACCCTCGCATGGCGCGCGAGCTGATGTGCGAGTCCATGGAGCAGAAGAACCGGAAGGAGGAGAGGAAGATTTGGGGCGGGTTGGAGAAACGCAGGACTCTGAGTATCAAGAAGGATCGGCGTATAGCAAACGAGGTCAGGTACGGCGGCGTCGGAGACATCATGGCAAAACTTAGTTAGCTCCCGATCTCTGGCCCGTGGGAACTAGGATTAGCTTAGAGTCCTTTGGAGTTTTCGTTTTCTTCATCGATTTTCCAGTTGATTAGTTATCTTTTGCAACAACTTAATTAAGTAGTATGAGTACAGGACATGACATGGAATTATTTCCCTGTTTTTATCAAGTTCAAGTTTGGGTCATGCTGGTTATGTGCGCGCGTAATCATTGATTTACACCTGCAATTGCGCCAGGATTTGTTAGACTTAAAGCTTTAGGATAAACAACATTACTGTGTATATGATTCAATCTCCTGATTAGACCACCTCTTTGTACATCAGATTAGGTACTAACCAGAATTGGTAAACGCAACCATTAGGGGATAGTCAATGGTGAGTTGGTGACGACCACATCGTTCGTCTTCGTCAGATCGTGGCTTATGGTGTGGTCGTTTTCTGCACACAAAGAAAACCCTTTCCCGTTTATACTTACGCGCTAACAGCCTCCTCAACAGGCGCGCTAAAACAAATTTATAGGGCTAGTTTCACAATTTTGCGCGCGCAATGGGGAAGTGTTTTACCAAGAGCCCAAAAAATAGAGCGTGTCTAGCATCGCTGCACCAGGCGTTGTAAAATTCAGCACGTATGATTATGTCTTCTTCTTTTCGAATATCTCAACGGATGGATGAATTCATCTACACATATACGGATATTCATAACTACATTCAACGAACGAACTAGAAACGATCAAATTATCTGCAAGTCCAGCACGCGGCTTACCTTAGAGCACCTTGCGGGCGGCGAAGCAGAGGCGTCGAACCAGGCACCTTGCACGCGGGAGAGACGCTTCCGAAGTGACACGACGTTGGCACGGTGAAGGCGTGGCCGGTAGATGCTGCGGGTAGACCAACGACGGCGCGACCGATTGGTGCAATCGGGAAGGCGATTCGGCCGGTTCAACATGTGGCGGCTCACGGGGAGTGCCACCACCTCGGTTGTTGGTGTTCGAGTCGACGACTAGGCGAGGCGGTGGTGCCAGAGGAGAAGGGGCGGAGGATTATGCGGAGGCGGAAACGCGCGGAGGATTCAGGGTGTTAGTTGGCCACACAGACTCGTTTTACCGCGTGATGTACCGCATGCGTCAAATATCCCATGCAAGGTGGCGCAATATCCATCGCGCTGGAAAAAATATACTGCGCGCTCAACTTTGTACCGTCCGCTGAAGCGCTTATTTGAGCAACCCGCCCGCAAAAGAAATTGTTTTTATCGTGGGAACGCGTTTTAGCATGCATGTTAGAGATGCTCTAAAGAGACAGGACTATCACCAAGTCATTGGTATTTGGTGCCCCGATCAGGAGCACGTATATGGAGTCAATTTCCTCCTTTTTCTCTTAGATTGTTTACAACTAATAGATAAAACTTTAACATTCTCTCTTGATCCTAAAGTTAACAAACATCATAAGCCCACTCTTAGTAGAAATAACGCACCAAAATAAAGTATTGTAATGGCCAATTAAATGACATCAAGCCTTTTTTACTTATATTGAAATGGAACACACAATAGTTTATGGTAGTTGGTTTATTTAATGGTTCATATTTCTAAGATCGGAAAGCATTCTATCAACCCATACCCGCAACAAAATCATAAATATGGGTGGCAAGCATTGGATAAACAGATCCATGAAAACATGCAGATTTTTTTTATTTTTATATTTATATTCTTAACATCAATAGGTTGATCCTGGATTCTATATTTCGCAATATAAAATCATATTGTCAATGGTTTTGAAAACACTACTTGACTTGTTGTTACTTGCATAGAAAATTGAGAGTCCATAATGCAGTAAATGGTTTTATAATGTTGTCTACCACATTAATTTTGAGAAAAAGCATTTTGACATACAGTCATATAGCATATTTACATGCAACATAGTTAATTGCATTATTACTTATGCCATCAGTGCCATTTCTGAGCTTTCCCATGATATAGTTGTAAGGGTTAATTGCCCATGGGGTTTTGGTAATTAATGACAATCACTATGGACTAATATTTGCATTGAGTTTATATGAAGGAATATTTTATAGGTAATGCTGTAGGGATTCGTAGCATAGAAAACAAAAAAAATTCTACCGCGAGAAAGCAATCCAAGCCAAGATGCAATCTAGAAGATGGGAGCAACTAGGGGATGAACGAGACTAACCCTTGAAGATTTCCAAAGCCTACAAGAGAAGGCTCTCGTTGATGCGGTAGACGATCACTTGCCGCTTTCAAAAGCGCGTAGAAGATCTTGACGGTGCCACAATCGGGCAGCACCTCCGTACTCGGTCACACGTTCGGTGTTGATGACGACGTCCTTCTCCCCGTTCCAGTGGGCAGCGAAAGTAGTAGATCCTCCTCGGAATCCCGGCAGCACGACGGCGTGGTGGCGGTGTCGATGGAGATCTCCGGCGGAGCTTCGCTAAGCATATGCGGGAGAGGTAGTGGAGGAGAGGTAGCTAGGGTTTGGGGAGAGGGGGCTAGGGCGCCGGCCCTTAAAGGGGTGCGGCCAAGGCTGAGCCAAGAGTGGCCGGCCAGCCCCTCCCCTCCTCTCTTTATATAGGTGGAAGCCCCAAGGATTAGGTCAAAAGTCTCCGAATAAGACCCCAACATAAACCTTCCATATGACCAAACCTAGGGGGAGTGGGACTCCCCCCTTTCCTTTGGTGGGGTGGCCGGCCCCCATGGGGAGGAGTCCACTTGGGACTCCTCCTCCCTTAGGCTGGCTGGCCAAGGTGGGTGGAGTCCCCACCTTCCATGCTGATTTCTTCCGGACTCTTCTAGAACCTTCCAAAAAAAAATACCGGATCATTTTCAAACCTAGAAAATGACTTCCTATATATGAATCTTATTCTCCGGACCATTCCGGACCTCCTCGTGATGTCCTGGATCCCATCCGAGACTCCGAACAAAACTTCGAACTCCATTCCATATTTCCATATCTACTTCAACGACATCAAACCTTAAGTGTGTCACCCTACGGTTCGCGAACTATGTAGACATGGTTGAGACTTCTCTCCGACCAATAACCAATAGCGGGATCTGGAGATCCATAATGGCTCCCACATATTCAACGATGACTTTAGTGATCGACTGAACCATTTACATACGATACTGATTCCCTTTGTCACGCGATATTTTACTTGTCCGAGGTTTGATCATCGGTATCTCTATACCTCGTTCAACCTCGTCTCATGACAAGTACTCTTTACTCGTACCGCGGTATGTGGTCTCTTATGAACCATTCATATGCTTGCAAGCTATTAGACGACATTCCACCGAGAGGGCCCAGAGTATATCTATCCGTCATCGGGATGGACAAATCCCACTGTTGATCCATATGCCTCAACTCATACTTTCCGGATACTTAATCCCACCTTTATAACCACCCATTTACGCAGTGGCGTTTGATGTAATCAAAGTACCTTTCCGGTATAAGTGATTTACATGATCTCATGGTCGAAAGGACTAGGTAACTATGTATCAAAAGCTTATAGCAAATAACTTAATGACGTGATCTTATGCTACGCTTAATTGGGTGTGTCCATTACATCATTCATATAATGACATAACCTTGTTATTAATAACATCCAATGTTCATGATCACGAAACCATGATCATCTATTAATCAACAAGCTAGTTATACAAGAGGCTTACTAGGGACTCCTTGTTGTTCACATAACACACATGTATCAATGTTTCGGTTAATATAATTATAGCATAGTATGTAAACATTATCATAAACTCAAAGATATTATAATAACCATTTTATTATTGCCTCTTGGGCATATCTCCAACAGTCTCCCACTTGCACTAGAGTCAATAATCTAGTTTACATATGTAAAGATATAACACCTTGGCCTTCCGGTGCTTTATCATGTTTTGCTCACGGGAGAAGTTTTAGTCAACGGATCTGACATGCTCAGAAAACGTATGTATTTTGCAATTCATTTGCGTCTCAACGCACTACTCATTTTCCAAATGAGTCGGCATTAAATATGTTTGGTCTTTCGGTGGAACCTTAATTCCATGGTCTGAAATATGTCACTAATATTGTCACACACAATATAGCTTCAAAGTTCTGACACTATCGGAACTACACCAAGTTCTCAAAGAACCTCTTGACTTAACATCCTCAGTCATTGTCAAAACAATGACATACTGTGCCTTCATTTGTAGAATCCGTCACAATATTTAGAACTCTTCTAAATCTAGCATAGACAACTTCTAGCTCATTGTGCTACTTTTAAACAACACTTAGTCTAATTTGAGATTGAAATTTTACTTTTATATGTGACAAAACAAATATCAGCGCAACATCTTACATCGATTTGTTTGTCATTTCTCCATATAAAACTATATTTTTATATCCTTGGTTTTTCTTAAGTACTCAAGAATATTCTTACTGTTTTTCAATGATCATCACATGAATCATTCTGGTACATGCTCATAATATTTTAGAGCACAGGACATCTGATTTTGTACATATTATTCGTGATCTAAAATCACTCATGTGTTTTTACTCATCGAGTGTTAAATACACTCAAGTCTTGTGAAACTTTCACATGAAAAGAACACCTTCTTAATATTTTTATATTGAACTACTTCAATATCCATTCTATGTACTTAAACTTAAACTTATTATGTGTTTCAATCTATCTTCATAGATCTTGACACTAAATATGTTTCAGTTCATACCCTTTTCATTGAAATTAATTCTCAATGAAACCTTTTATAAACAAGTATATAATTACATCATTTATAACCAACTATATGTCATCTACATAAAGTATTATAAATATGTCTCAGCGCTCCCACTTAATTTCTTGCAAATGCAAGCATCTTCATCGTTTCTAATGAAAACAAAAACTCTTTGACTATTTCATCCGGTGAAGATTCCAACTCCGCGATACTCACTTCATCCAATTGAAGTTTGTATACCTATCTATTATTCCACGGACCAGCAAAACTCTTGGTTGTATCTTGTATACACCTTTAATACACACTTCTGATAAGTAATGTATTTTGCCATCCTACTAACATATCTCATAAAAGCAATATGTAGTGATTACTAGAATAATCCACATAGACTATAAGCATTGCTACGGAAGATCTAATCTTATTGTAGTCAACTCTTTGAACTTTGTCGTAAACAACTTTTCGATAAGTCAAGCTTCTTCAAGGATATTCCATCGAAGTCCATCAATTTTATAGATCCATTTACTTTCAAAAAGTATTCATCTATCTTCGATTTCATGGCGTATAGCCATTTTAACGGAGTCAGGGCCCATCATAACTTCTTTGTTTGTAATTGATTTATCATTGTTCAAAATCAATCTTTTGTCCACAAATCATTTATTTGATCACAAAGTAAACCATACCTACAAGGTTCAATATGTACTTTGATCTTCATGGCTAAAACACTTTGTAGTCATGGGAGCCATGATCGTCGTGGCCGCTTCCGGAACCAATTCCGATGCTGCGCTACTCTGATCATTATGCTCAGGTTCATAAACCTTATCAAATTATATTGTCCTCCCACTCAAATACTTCACTAGAAACAATTTCTTGGAAATAAGAAACATTGACAAACACTTTTGTCTTTGTCTCCATAGTGGAAAGAATTCCCAATCAATTCTCTAGGATAACCAACCAAGACATTCATCCGATTTTGATTGTAAACTTATTTACTTACGCTATGCATACCAAAATTTAAGAAAGGACTATTAGGGTTCATACCCATGTCATAACTCGTATGGTGTCATTTCAACAGATGATGCTCTATTCAGTGTAAAAGCGGTAGTCTCTAAAGCATAATCCACAAAAATATAATGGCTTTATTTTATTTTATCTCATCATTAATCCAACAAGGTTTGGATACATCTCTCGAATACTTCATCATCACTATGATACTCCAAGAAATGTGAGTTGTAGAACAATTTTATAACTCTCTTAGATGTTTGCTAAAACTCGTAATTCAAATATTTTCCCAATGATCCAATCATAGATATTTGACTTTTCTATTACGATGATTTCCACTTCATGCTGAAATTTATTTGAATCCATTCAAATGTTTCAAACTTCTTCCTTATCAAATATATCCATATATATATATACTCAATTCATTGTTGGAAGTTTTCATGAAGTAGAAGAATCTCCCGCACACAACTATGCCCAGTGAACCACATATATCATCATGTATGTTTTCACTAAGTTAGTTGCCCGTTCAACTCTTGGCATATGAACGTTATTTTAGTCATTCTCTTTAGAAAAGATTTGCAAGCGTCAAATGATTCAAAAATCAAATGACTCCAAAAATCCATTTGCATGGAGTTCCTTCATGCATTCCTTTCTAACATGACCTAAATGGCGGTTCCACAAATAAGTGGAATTCAAATCATTTGCCTTATGGCATTTTAGCGTCAGTGTTATGTATGTGTGTTTCACCATTAAGATTTATAATAACTTATCCATCGTACATGGAGTAATGTCATAATTTGAACAGCTCAATGTTTTCATTTGACTAGAGCAAAATAACAATTATTAAGTTCTTTATTATAAATTCTAAGGGCTAGATAGAATGCCAACGACGAACATAATAACACTTTATTTTTGTTCCAGACGTGCATTCCTATCATATTCCTTGTCAGTCACTTAGTGTCAACACCCGGATTTTTAAGTCCGAATGCCTATTATGGCATACATCGCAATCCCAGGAATATTGTTGTTGCGAGGCATAATAGTTAAGTATCACAGTCATCATTCATTACAAACCATAATGTCTTACAACTTGGAATCACATCATCCATATTACACGAATAGTTGATCTATTGATCAACGAACAAACACAAGTTCATAGCGGAAGCTTAAGATACAAGAACTCTCTAGTCCACAGGCCAACGCTTGACGTCGGAAGACTCCTAGTTGTCGTAGGCGTCCTGCTGGTCATCTCCTTGTTCATCTTCATACTCTGGCCATTTGAATAGCCAGGGACAAAGCCGTGAGTACTTTAAGTACTCGCAAACTAATACTAATGTAAGTGCTAGACATTCTAGTAAGGTTTGCTAAGCTCTAGTTTATTTGCATAAAGCTAGTTTTAGTCCACAAGTATTTGAGAAAAGCTTATTCAAGTACTAACTAACTCAAGTGGGAACATTAGTGTCATTCCCACCATTCAAGTGGTGATTTCAATTCAATTCACCACAAGTCATTTCACCATCTTCTTTTGTCATTATTTTTCAAAGGTATGACATCGGAAACTGTATGGCCTTTCCAACCGTCCGTAACCGTGGACGCGGCTATTCGAATAGGTTTACACTCTGCAGAGGTTGCACACTTGTGCCACAACATTTGATTTCATCCGTCGGGATTACCCCGAATCATCGTAACACAGTACGCGGATCATCAACCATAACCTTTCACTTACAAATCATAGTATGAGCACCTCTCCCCATGAGCTTGGCCTCCCAGTGAAGACCAACTGTCAACCTGGGAACTGCACAGGGCTTGGCCGTACAATTCACCTCAATTTCACATCATTTCTCAACAACGGAGGCAGCCTCAAGCGTAACCCCTATGACGTGTGTTCAGAGGGAACCCATACTAAGATGCATAAAATTCCAGTTAAGCCCTACCCATAATCAGGTATTGTGGGGGTACTTACTATTGGAAAGGTATCGCATTCAAACCAATATCATGTTTATCAAAAATCACTATCTTCTCTTGGTCATATTCACCTTCAAAAATCATTCAATGGAATGCATCATCATTCCAAGGTTTCAAATTCATTTCAAGTCACATTGTTCCCATCTAGAGTAGTCAAGTTTTATTCATTAGCACTAGCTCTAAATCATGAGGGGTGCTATCTTGCTTTGCTTGATGAAGGCTAACTTTACTACTCTAGTAAACCTCTTTACTTTGACCAAAGTTAACTATAAAACCAACTTATTGAGAGAACAAGTAAAAACTTGTAATGTATAAACTTGGGATAGGCTTATGTAAGAAAAGGTAAGATTCATGGTGCCTTGCCCCAAAGGGCTTTGCACTTTGCAAGAATATTAGCTTGCCTTGGTAGTTCTCAAAATTCTCCTCCTCCTCCTCTTGGTAGCAACCTTCTTCTTCAGTGTACTCTCCGGTGCTAGCGTCTAAATTTGAATACGAGTATAATTACTCACTAATTCAATGGCTATTCCATGTATCACATATAAACACACAAACTATTCTATGTACACAAATAATCTAATTAAGGTGCATGGGTTGTGTTGTTTGAGGAGAATTTACTTCTTTTTATTTAATATGTAAATGATAGTTTCCATAGGGTTCTTGAGAAATAATTTTCTCTCATTGAATTCTTCTTAAGATTTAATTTCTCAACAATCATACATGAACTTATATTGACCTAGGTCAAACATTCATCATGATCCTTTGGGAAAAGGATTTAAATGAAGTAGATCACCTCATATCATTTAATAATACTTCATATGATTTAAATCTCTAAGTAATTCATATAAGAGAGTTTGGACCAGGGGTCCAAACATCACATGAATTCATTTGAGACAAAGTTTAAATGAAGTATAAGACTTCATATGAATTACTTAATAGTTTTGGACAATATCAACTAGTTAAACTAGCCATATTATCCATTAATTAAACTAGGGCATGATCATGCAAGGTGACCACACCATTTTATTGCATAAACAATTAGTGTAAGTCAAATGTGAGCTATTAGAGTTGGAATTTACTTAATATCTATTTTGGTTGATTTTTAATAATTGTTTGAATATGGAAAAGTCCCTGCCTTCTTCTTTTTATCAAATTAATTCTACAACTAATCTGGCCATGGGACTAGTGGAATTTTGTAGATATTTTCATCAGCTTTTCAACAATATAAAATTAATTGAATTTGGTTAAGCCAATTTAAATCTATTGAATTTCAAAGTTTGGGTAGTATTGAAATTCATTTGGAATTGATTAAATGAGATTTGAATTAACTGGGCTGGCGGGAAAGCTAAGTGGGCTGAACCAATTCAAAACACAGCAAATCGGCCCAGTAACGCAGCTGGTGCGCTTGGGCTTGCTGACAGAGTGGGTCCGCATGTCAGCGGCTGTTAAACCCGAATCGGTATGGATTAAAGAGGGGCGTTGGATTAAAACAGGATCGGACGGTGCCAGTGCATCGTCTTCTCCGGCGAGAGAGGGTTGCTGGCGCGGCGAGCCTAGGGGGTCGGAGAGCTTACGGCGGCTCCAGCAAGGGTTGGCAGTGTGCGCGACGAGGTTGTGGACGACGGCGAGTCTCCTGGTAGCAGTGGCGTTGCCTGGGGTGGTCGGGATCGTCGGCGATTGCTGCAGAGCTTCCGCGGCGGTGAGCTTCCGATTGGCCTTGCTCCGGAGACGATTGAGGTAGCTACTGGTGCTGGGCGAAGCGGTGGTGAGTGGTGATCGTGATGGTGTGCTTGGTTTTGTCCAGGGAGGTCTCTATTTATATCCGCGAGAGGGTGCTGCGGGGCAGTGAGGTGGTCGACCATGGCGCGGCTTCTCCGGCGAGCTAGCGAGCTAGGCGAGGGCGTGGCGCTGTTCTGCGGTTCCTGGCGAAGCGTTTGGCGGCGACAGCGTGGTCGGGCGGTGGCTAGGTTGGTCGCATTGTTTCCGTGTCTGCCGCGTCTGCGACGGATCGGGGTTTCCTTCTCCGGCGACGGCAAGCACGGGTCGCGGTCGAGGGCATGTCTGGTGGCTTCCTGGTCGCCAGGCGGTGCTCAACCTGCAGCGAGGTGGTCCAGGGCATGCGCGAGCGAGTGGGACGACGCGTGTCCAGGGCGCGTCTGCGGCGCGCCACGCGCGACACGAGCGGCATACTGTCCGCCATGGGTGCGAGCTGGTCTGGCCAGTGTCGAGCTCCTCCTCGACCAGGGCTTGCCCTAGCATGCTCAGTAGAGTGTGGTGGCGTCGTTTGGCAAGGTGGACAGGTTGGGGAAGGAATGGAGAGAGGGGGAGGGCGTCGGGTTGGCGACATGGCCAGCATGGCCATGTCCTAGCCTTGATCTCTCTCTCCCTAGGGTTTCTATTGATCATTGATGGTTAGAGGGAACCAGGGGACAATTTGGACTAGGGTTTAGGTAGAGTTGATGAGGTAGATCACTATTTGCAATAGTGTCAAATAGTGCCATATTGATTATGTGTGAATTTTATCCAAATTTGATCCAATTCAAATGGTTGCAAGTTTTGAATTGTGAGTGTCTCATTGAGTTAGAAATGATCAGAGGTGATGAAGTGTGGTGGTGGCATTGTTGAATTCAAGTTTTTGCAAAATTGGCTAAGTGGGAGATTGTGGCATATGTCAAAATGTTGCAATTTTGGTTGAGCATAGCTAATGATCAAGAAAGAATTTGGCATGGTGATCTTTACAAAAAGTGTTCACCTTGATGTTGACTTGGATGTGGTGCAAAGATTTAGCAAGGTTTGGTTTGAGAAAATTGGATTGCAATGGCTCAAAGTAGTGATCAGACTATAATTGGCAGTTTTGACCATTATCATATGTGAGCAAGTTTTGTATTTGAAATTCATTTGAATTGTGATTCTTTGATTCCAAAAGTTGTAATAAGTGTTTAGTAACATTATTCAACTAATGGTGAAGACCAACTTGGTCTAGGGTCAAACTTTATAAAAAATGCCATAGGGCATATGTGAGGGTTTTTAGGGTTTTGCATTTATTTGATTTTCTTCCTCTTTTTGCTTTATTTGGTTTGTGATCTTCTTATGATCACTTTAGGGTTTTAGGGTTTATCTTATACACATAATAACAATCATCATGGCATATCAATCAGATGCACAAGTCCTATGCATGGCACTATATGCAACTTAAAAAGTTTTTGTTGGTTTGAAATTTTGCTCTCTGGAATTCTTCTAACTTTCTTTTATTGAAATTTGGGATGTTACACTTAGGCCATTGTATTCTTGTATTGCGTTGTTTTGTATGACATTTCATACCAACCAATATGGTACTAATACCCAAGAATTTCATTGTGTGACCTAACTAGGAATACAACCATAACATGTATATCATTTATATACACCTGAGCTAGACTTTCTAGTCTTTTCTTTCTTTCTGCCAATAATCTTTTGTAGTTTCTCTTTTAGCTTTCCTCATTATTCAGAAAAACACTTCAACATCAATAACTTCTAGGTTTGTTGGTCAAATACCAATAACCTTGTGGTTCTAACTTTGAAGTTGATCATCATATGACAAGTGTTCCGGATTTCACTATTAGTAACCTTTTAATATGATGAACAATTTCACTCATAATTTTATCCATCATATCATGACAAATTTTCGAGACCATGTCTGTACATGCTAGGCTCGTAAAGTTTAACCTTAGTATTCGCATGTGCAAATCTGGCTTGCGCCCGTTGTATGCACACGTAGAATCTATAACACCGATCATCACGTGATGCTTCGAAACGACGAGTCTTAGCAACGGTGCATACTAAGGACGATAACTTCATGGATATGCGAATATTGTTAGTGCCCCAATAGTTGGAGGATTGGGACGCCTTGCGTCTTCAACCTTCGTACATTCCCATAAAACTTATGAGTTTATGTAGTCTCACCAAATTATATTCTATCATCTTGCAACAAGGTCTTAGATATCACATATATCTCATACCTTGATTATTTCTGAAAACTAAATTTTCAGCTCCTTACTTTTCAAACAGATTTGAACTTCAAGTTTCACGGAGACAAGATAACTTTAGGTACTAATTGAAACCATAGCTCTTTGAATCAACAATGTGAGGTTTACTAAAAGTTTGCAATAGGACTTAATCATTTCTTGATTCTTTAACAATACGGTACCAGTCCGTAAAGTTACTTATCAGATATTAACAGTATTTCTATCTCAATTATAAGACTAGCGCATGGTAGAAAACGGATGCCAATACTACAAAATTAATTCAAAATACTACTCAGACTATGTTCATGATAATTAGTTCATGTTTTAATCAAATTACTAATGAACTCCCACTTAATACAACATCCCTCATAGTTGTTAAGTGATACACGATCCACATCCACTACACCGAAACCGATCATCACGTGAGATGATGTAGCTTCAATTGTGAACATCAACATGTTGATCATATCATCCATATGACTCGTGTTCAACCTTTCGGTTTCCGTTGTCCCGAGGCCATGTCTGTACATGCTAGGCTCGTCAAGCAAACCCAACTATTCCGCGTGTGCAACATGGCTTACACCCGTTGTATGTGAACGTTGAGTCTATCACATCCGATCATCACGAGATGCTTCGAAACGACGAACTATATGAACGGTGCATACGAGGGGAGAACACTTTATTATCTTGATATTAATGTGAGGGATCATCTTATAATGCTACCGTCGCGTTCTAAGCAAAATAAGATGCATAAAGGATTAACATCACATGCAATTCATATGTGATATGATATGGCCCTTTAGTCTTTGCGCCTTCGATCTCCATCTCCAAAGCACGGACATGATCTCCATCATCAACGGGCATGATCTCCATCATCGTCGGCGTAGCGTCAAGGTCCATTGCGCCGTCTTCATGGTTGTTCACCTCATGTAGCAACTATTACAACTACTTTGAAATACTACTCAACATGAAATATAAAGACAACCATAAGGCTCCTGCCGGTTGCCACAATACAATAATGATCATCTCATACATATTCATCATCACATTATGGCCATATCACATCACCAAACCCTGCAAAACAAGTTAGACGTCTCTAATTTGGTTTGCATATTTTACGTGGTTTAGGGTTTTCGAGAGAGATCTAATCTACCTACGAACATGAACCACAACGGTGATACTAGTGTTGTCAATAGAAGAGTAAATTGAATCTTCACTATAGTAGGAGAGACAGACACCCGCAAAGCCTCTTATGCAATACAAGTTGCATGTCGAACGAGGAACAAGTCTCATGAACGCGGTCATGTAAAGTTAGTCCGAGCCGCTTCATCCCACTATGCCACAAAGCTGCAAAGTACTCAAACTAAAGACAACAAAAGCATCAACGCCCACAAAAACATTGTGTTCTACTCGTGCAACCATCTATGCATAGACACGGCTCTGATACCACTGTAGGGATTCGTAGCATAGAAAACAAAAAAATTCTACCGCGAGAAAGCAAGCCAAGCCAAGATGCAATCTAGAAGATGGGAGCAACGAGGGGATGAACGAGACTAACCCTTGAAGATTTCCAAAGCCTACAAGAGAAGGCTCTCGTTGATGCGGTAGACGATCACTTGCCGCTTTCAAAAGCGCGTAGAAGATCTTGACGGTGCTACAATCGGGCAGCACCTCCGTACTCGGTCACACGTTCGGTGTTGATGACGACGTCCTTCTCCCCATTCCAGCGGGCAGCGGAAGTAGTAGATCCTCCTCGGAATCCCGGCAGCACGACGGCGTGGTGGCGGTGTCGATGGAGATCTCCGGCGGAGCTTCGCTAAGCATATGCGGGAGAGGTAGTGGAGGAGAGGTAGCTAGGGTTTGGGGAGAGGGGGCTAGGGCGCCGGCCCTCAAAGGGGTGCGGCCAAGGCTGAGCCAAGAGTGGCCGGCCAGCCCCTCCCCTCCTCTCTTTATATAGGTGGAAGCCCCAAGGATTAGATCAAAAGTCTCCGAATAAGACCCCAACATAAACCTTCCATATGACCAAACCTAGGGGGAGTGGGACTCCCCCCTTTCCTTTGGTGGGGTGGCCGGCCCCCGACTCCTCCTCCCTTAGGCTGGCCGGCCAAGCTGGGTGGAGTCCCTCTGGGACTTCACCTTCCATGCTGATTTCTTCCAGACTCTTCTAGAACCTTCTAGAACCTTCCAGAAAAAATACCGGATCATTTTCAAATCTAGAAAATGACTTACTATATATGAATCTTATTCTCCGGACCATTCCGGACCTCCTCGTGATGTCCTGGATCCCATCCGAGACTCCGAACAAAACTTCGAACTCCATTCCATATTTCCATATCTACTTCAACGACATCAAACCTTAAGTGTGTCACCCTACGGTTCGCGAACTATGTAGACATGGTTGAGACTTCTCTCTGACCAATAACCAATAGCGGGATCTGGAGATCCATAATGGCTCCCACATATTCAACGATGACTTTAGTGATCGACTGAACCATTTACATACGATACTGATTCCCTTTGTCACGCGATATTTTACTTGTTCGAGGTTTGATCATCGGTATCTCTATACCTCGTTCAACCTCGTCTCATGACAAGTACTCTTTACTCGTACCGTGGTATGTGGTCTCTTATGAACCATTCATATGCTTGCAAGCTATTAGACGACATTTCACCGAGAGGGCCCAGAGTATATCTATCCGTCATCGGGATGGACAAATCCCACTGTTGATCCATATGCCTCAACTCATACTTTCCGGATACTTAATCCCACCTTTATAACCACCCATTTACGCAGTGGCGTTTGATGTAATCAAAGTACCTTTCCGGTATAAGTGATTTACATGATCTCATGGTCGAAAGGACTAGGTAACTATGTATCGAAAGCTTATAGCAAATAACGTAATGACGTGATCTTATGCTACGCTTAATTGGGTGTGTCCATTACATCATTCATATAATGACATGACCTTGTTATTAATAACATCCAATGTTCATGATCACGAAACCATGATCATCTATTAATCAACAAGCTAGTTATACAAGAGGCTTACTAGGGACTCCTTGTTGTTCACATAACACACATGTATCAATGTTTCGGTTAATATAATTATAGCATGGTATGTAAACATTATCATAAACTCAAAGATATTATAATAACCATTTTATTATTGCCTCTTGGGCATATCTCCAACAAATGCTTCTAGTCCATGTGTTGGGTTCAAGTGTGGATACCATGAAGATAAAGATATAACTTGAGTATTGGCATTAAAGTCGTTGTTTTGAAGAAAAGAATATGATATGATCAAGGAGTTCCTGTGGGGAACTCAATTTAGCCATGCTCTAGCTCATGCGTTAAGCAATGGATGATCAAGATATTATGATGGAGCATGAAGAGATAAAAGGTTGACCTATACTAAGAGTGAAGATTGAGTTCAAGTTTACAACACATGAAGCATAAACAATGTACCACATTGGATCATGTGATCTTGTGGTATGGTAAGCTTTGTCAATTATGCTTCATGAGCTAACCAATTACATATGTGTATTTGTGTTGTCTATGTGGTTTAGGTATCTTTTCATGGGCATGCATAAAAAGTAAAGACTTCATATAGCCCATGAGAGGATGAAATCAAGTGGTGATCGTCATCAAGGTTGAGAAGGTTCAAGATGAGCATATCGAGAAGATCATGCTTGAAGATTTCCGCCCATTTGGTGATAATGGAGATGTGCCCTAATGCAGCTATCCCATGGTGGTGTATGCGGGAGCAAATGCCGAGTCTTCATGAAGCAACAATGATCAAGTGAAGCATTCCACCTTGAATGAAGCAAGCACCATCATCATCAAGGTCAAGCGGAATGTGCAAGCCAAAGATATAGCCTTGTTAGGTATTTCTTTTACTGAACTCAAGGTGGTTTCTGGGAGACCAACTTATAGGATAGATAGCCACACTTTCAAGAGGGGCTTTCGATTGAGTAACTTGATCAAATCATCCTAGGAAGCTCAATCCTTTGCATAGTTTGGATTCCCTATTCTTGTTTCTTGTTGGTGTTTCTCTGTGTGAGTTTCTTGAGCTTGTTGCTATATTTTTTAACAAGTCCAAGTTAATCGAAAGCGGATATCTTATGCATTTTTATTGCGTTCTCGAATTTGGATGTTTATACAAATTCTTCATTGGAGAGGTTTCACCTCTAAATTCATGTAAAAATATCCTCTGACGAGTCCTAATATTTTCAGCAAAATTGGCTTCATCTTAATCGGAGTTCGATAACTTTGTGAAAGTTTAGTTCTTTCGAGAAAACTACAGTTTGAGGGGTTCTCTACGAAACCGGCGTAGAAACCTGCGATGATGGGCTCTCTACTGATATCATTCCGGTAAACCTGTTCGTTCCAGTATATGCCGAATGGCCTACTAGTATGCCATTATGGTGTACGCCGAACCGATTCCGGCGAGCTTGACTAAAACCAACGAGGTTGGAGCCAACATGTCAGTTCTAAACTAGCACAATCTTGTGCACTGGGAGCCATTCCGGTGGGGATTCTGGCATGCCGACTTGTACGCCAGACCAAATCGGCGGGAGGATCGGTTCCACCCAACTTAACGTCGGTTTGGTCTCATGAATTTCCTCAAACGGCTAGTTATATCCTTGGACTATAAATAGCCTTTCTTCCTCCATGAGAAGGTAAGGTCAACCAGTCTATTTTCTCTCTCTCTCATACTCCATTGTTGAACCTCAAAATCTTGCTTCCTCTCCCATTCTTCCTATGATTCTTGCATCTTCCTGAGGGATTTCAAAGAGGAGCTCTGGATCTATAATCTCCACCAATCATTTCCTTCTCTAAGTGAGGGAAACTCCGGAGATCTGGATCTTGGAGTCATTAGCTGATTTCCTCCTTTATTCTTCCTCTCTAATTCTTCCCTGGTACTTGTTGCTTTGGTGGGATTTGGAATCGAAGGATTTGAAAATCTTTGGTGTTCACACTTTGCATCCTTGCATAGTGTTGAGCTCTCAATTGCGATTAGTTCGAGTGAGACACCGCGAGCTTGTTGTTCTTAGAGGGTGACCTCCTAGTTGTCTTAGCGGTTATTGATCCAGTGACCTCTTCATGGAAGATTGTAAAGAGGCCCGAGCTTCTCCTTCGTGGAGCTTGTGAAGTGCTTGTGGAGCTTAATTTCCATCTCCCGAGAGGAGGAAAAGTTAGCCATAAGGGAAAGACCTTCGTCTTTCGGGGAATTGGCTTGGAGAAGAAGGTTGTAACACCCCAAATTTCAATAAAAAGAAAGTTAGAGAATTCCAGAAAGCAAAATTTCAAACCAACAAAAACTTTTTAATTTGCATATAGTACCATGCATAGGACTTGTGCATTTGAGTGATATGCCATGATGATTGTTCTTACTTGTATTTGTTATGCTCTAAAACCCTAATGTGATCATATTAAGATCACCAACCAAATAAATCAAAGAGGGAGAAATTCCACTAAGTGAAAAAACCTAAAACCCTAACATATGCCCTATGGCATTTTTTATAAATTTTGACCCTAGACCTATTTGGTCTTCACCATTAGTTGAATAATGTTATTAAACACTTATTACAACTTTTGGAATCAAAGATTTACAATTCAAATGAAATTCAAACACAAAGCTAGCTCACATATGATAATGGTCAAAATTGACAATTATAGTCTGATCACCACTTTGAGCCATTGCCATTCAATTTTCCCAAACCAAATCTTGCTAACTCTTTGCACCATTTCAAAGTCAACATCAAGGTGAACAACTTTGGTCAAGATCACCATGCCAAAATCATCTTGGATCATGAGCAATGCTCATCCAAAGTCACAACTTTTTAACATATGTAACATTCTCCACTTAGCCATTTTTGCCAATTCTTGAAATTCTAAATTTCCACCACCACCTCAAATCCTCTCTGGTCAAATACAACTTATATCAACACTCACATTTCAAAAAGATTCACCATTTGAATTATTTCAAATTTGGATATTTTTGCAAATTACAAAATCGGGCACTATTTGCAACTATTGCAAATAGTGATTCTACTCCACCTAATCTACCCCAACCTACACCATTTGGTCCCCTGGTCCCCTTAAGCCATTTCAATGCACAATAGAAACCTAGGGGGAGGGAGAGCAAGGCTAGACATGGCCATGCCGGCCATGTCGCCCAACCCGACGAGCTCCCCTCTCTCCCCTTGCTTCTCTGCCCTGGCCACCGCGCCACAGCACGCCACCGCATCGCCTAGCACCGCCTAGCACCGCCGTTGTCGAGGAGGACGATGACACTGGCCGGACGACGCGTGCCCAGAACACGCTCACCATGCCGATGATGTCGCGCCTGCACGTGCATGGACGCGCTCTGGCCACCTCTCGCGCCACCACCCTGCACTCGCCCTGGCCCCGCTCGAGAGCCGTTGAGCATCACCTCGCCACCTGGACGCCGCCAGGCATCACCTCGACCAGACCCTGGACCGCCGCCGCCGTGGACGGAGAAGAAGATCCCGCCACTGCCGCGACATGCCTGGAAGCAACGCGACCCAACCAAGCCTCCCCCGACCAAGCTGTCGTTGCCATTAGACTCGCCTGGACACGTAGAACACTGCCACGACCTCGCCTAGCTCGACCACTCGCCGGAAGCACCGCGCCATGGTCGACCACCACCCTGCCCCGCAACCCTCAAGCAATGCTATAAAAGGAGCACTCCCCTTGATGATCCAAGCACACCACCACACTCCCCATCTCTCACTGCCTCTCAACCACCTCACCACTCCCTCGATTCACACCGGAGCAAGGCCAATCGGGAGCTCGCCGCCGCGGAAGCTCTGCAGCAATCGCCGGCGAACCAGGCCACCTCAGGCGACGCCACTGCTACCAGTCGCTTCGCCGTCGTCCACAACTTCACCGAGCATATTGCCAACCCTAGCTGGAGCCACCGTAAGCCCTCCGACCCCCTACTGCCGCCGCCGCATCGTCGGGTTCTCGTCGGAGACGACGATGAACCACGGCCGTAGATCCTCGATCTAATCCAACGCCTCAGACTCGCCCATACCGTTTCGGGTTAAATAAGTCACTGACATGCGGGACCCTCTGTCAGCGCGCCGCGTGTCACTGGACCGTGGCTGGGCTGGCTTGGGCCGTTCAGTTTGAATTTGGCCCAGTAGTGTTTCCCGCCGGCCCTTTTAGTTCAAATGTTATTTAAACATTTTCAAATAGTTTCAATACTGCTGCCACTTTGAAATTAAATAGATGGAAATTGGCTAAACCAAATTGGATGAACTTTATATTGTTGGAAAGCTAGAGAAATTATCTACAACATGCCACTGGTCCCATGACCAGATTCTTTGTAGAATTAATGTGATAAAAATAACAAGGCAGGGACTTTTCCCTATTCAAATAATTATTAAAAATCAACCAAAATAGATATTAAGTTAATTCCAACTCTAATAGCTCACATTTGACTTACACTAATTGTTTATGCAATAAAATGGTGTGGTCACTTTGCATGATCATGCCCTAGTTTAATTAATGGATCATTTGACTAGTTTAACTAGTTGATATTGTCCAAAACTATTAAAGTAAATGATGTGGAGTCTTATACTTCATTTAAACTTGTCTCACATGAATTCATGGGATGTTTGGACCCCTGGTTCCAAACTCTCTTATATGAATTACTTGAGATTTAAATCATATGTAGTAATATTAAATGGTATGAGGTGATCTACCTCATTTAAATCATTTTCCCAAATGATGATGATGAACATTTGACTTAGGTCAATATGAGTTCATCTAGGATTGTTTGAGAAATTAAATCTTAAGAAGATTTCAATGAGAGGAAATTATTTCTCAAGAACCCTATGGAAACTATCATTTACATATTAAATACAAAGAAGTGATTTTCTTTTTAAACAACACAACCCATGCACCTAAGTAGATTATTTTGTGTGCATAGAATAGTTTGTGTGTTTATTGTGATGTATGGAATAGCCATTGAATTAGTGAGTAATTATACTCATATTCAAATTTAGATGGTAGCACCGGAGAGTACACCGAAGAAGAAGGTTGCTACCAAGAGGAGGAGGAGGAACAGTTTGAGAACTACCAAGGCAAGCTAATATTCTTGCACAGTGCAAAGCCCTTGGGGCAAGGCACCATGATTCTTACCTTTTCTTACATAAACCTATCCCAAGTTTTTACATTACAGGTTTCTACTTGTTTTCTCAATAAGTTACTTTTATAGTTAACTTTGGTCAAAGTACAAGTTGGTTACTAGAGTAGTGAAGTTAGTCTCCATCAAGCAAGCAAGATAGCACCCCTCATGATTTAGAGCTAGTGCTAATGAAATAAAACTTGACTACTCTAGATGGGAACAATGTGAATTTGAAATGAATTTGAAACCTTGGAATGAAGAGGCATTCCATTGAATGATTTTTAAAGGTGAATATGACCAAGAGAAGATGGTGATTTTTGATAAACAATGATGTTGGTTTGAATGCGATACCTTTCCAATTATTAAGTACCCCCACAATACCTGATTATGGGTAGGGCTTAACTGGAAGATTACGCATCTTAGTATGGGTTCCCTCTGAACACACGTCATAGGGGTTACGCTTGAGGCTGCCTCCGTTGTTGAGAAATGATGTGAAATTGAGGTGAATTGTACGGCCAAGCCCTGTGCAGTTCCCAGGTTGACAGTTGGTCTTCACTGGGAGGCCAAGCTCATGGGGAGAGGTGCTCATACTAGGATTTGTAAGTGAAAGGTTATGGTTGATGATCCGCGTACTGTGTTACGATGATTCGGGGTAATCCCGACGGATGAAATCAAATGTTGTGGCACAAGTGTGCAACCTCTGCAGAGTGTAAACCTATTCGAATAGCCGCGTCCATGGTTACGGACGGTTGGAAAGGCCATATAGTTTCCGATGTCATATCTTTGAAAATGATGTTGAAAAGGATGATGGTGAAATGACTTGTGGTGAATTGAATTGAAATCACCACTTGAATGGTGGGAATGACACTAATGTTCCCACTTGAGTTAGTTAGCATTTGAATAAGCTTTCTCAAATATTGTGAACCAAAACTAGCTTTATGCAAATAAACTAGAGCTTAGCAAACCATACTAGAATGTCTAGCACTTACATTAGTATTAGTTTGCGAGTACTTAAAGTACTCACGGCTTTGTCCCTGGCTATTCAAATGGCCAGAGTATGAAGAGGAACAAGGAGATGACCAGCAGGACACCTACGACAACTAAGCGCCTTCCGACGTCAAGCGTTGGCCTGTGGACTAGAGAGTCCTTGTATCTTACGCTTCCGCTATGTTGAACTATGAACTTGTGTTTGTTTGTTGATCAATAGATCAACTATTCGTGTAATATGGATCATGTGATTCCAAATTTGTAAGACTTATGGTTTGTAATGAATGATGACTGTGATACTTAACTATTATGCCTCGCAACAACAATATTCCTGGGATTGCGATGTATGACATAATAGGCATTCGGACTTAAAAATCCGGGTGTTGACAAGTTGGTATCAGAGCCATTGTTTGACCTTAGAAGACCTTAGTTAGAATGGGCGTTCTGAAAAATTTAACTTTGAAATCAAATGAAAGAAGATATTTGTGAAAATTTACTACACTCTTGTCTTTGAGACTTTGCCAAAATTTGATGAATCATGTTCTATCTTATTGGAATCAACTTAAAATTTTGCCACACCTTGCACTCTCTAACTTACTCATCCAATTCTATTTCAGATGGAGCCGAATGAACCCATCAACACCAAGTTTTATCAGCTTGGTAACGGAGGGAGCTTGATCTTCGAGCACGACCTCAACGCCGTCTCTGACTTCCTTGGGCGCCCACACCCCGAGTTCCACGGGGTTCAGTTGGACGACACGCCCGGAGGAGAGTTGCAGTGGGTGATCACTGCCGACTTGAGGGGCAAGATGGAGCCTCCCACCTCGGAGAGGATCCTCTTCTCCTTCCGCGAGAGCAACTGGCTCGACGGACTCGCACGTGGCCTTCAGGAGGCACTTGCGCGCCTCTGTGGACAGAACGTGGTGCGCATCCTCGCTTCGCGCTACGCCCACCTTGTGAGGCGTGATGCTGCGGGAGTGCCCATGGAGCTGCAGCCGCATCCGGAGCTGAGGCACCATGCTGAGCACCTGGACTTCATGCTCTACCAGACTCAGAGGGACCTCGACGCCACTCGCGCTTACGCGAACCAGACCCATGCTCACATCACCGAGCAGGGTGAGGCGATCAAGCTACTCAACAACGACCGCAAGAGCCTTCGCCAGCAGCGTGCCAAGAAGGACGCTACGATTCGTCGCCTTCGCGCCCGGATCGCGTCACTTGAGGCCACTGTCAAGGCCCAGGAGGATCAGATTCGTCAGCTGGAGGATGACGACGGAGGCATCGACATTCAGGGAGGAGACGCCTTCCTGAGCGACGACAACGACTTTGAGGAGGACGAGAACACCGAGGAGGAGGACTACGAGTTCCTGGAGGCAGGACCCGACGACTACGTCCCGATCGATGTCGAGGATGAGGAGTAGTTGCACTAGTTTCACTTATGTAGGTGTGAGTTGTATCCCGTCCCTTTTATCGTAGCATGAGAATGGTTCTTAAAACCATTGGAGTATGTGTGTGTTAGTTTGTACTATGTGTTGAATGAATGAATGAATGTTATGTTTGTCATGAAAAGATTACAAGTTTTCAAATATTTTTCAAACTTAACCAAAATGAACCATAGAATGTTCCCTCTTATCTCATGATCTTCTATATCTTCAGATGGCCCCTCCAAATCGCACCAACGACGCGATGTTGCAACTGCTGCAAACCATGCTTGCCGACAGGGAAACAGAAAGAGCCGAACGCCAAGCCAACCTCATCGCTTTGCAGAACATCGCCAACCAAGGCCATGGAAATCATGACCACCCCGGATCCAAGCTCAAGAACTTCCAAAACACCAATCCCCCGGTGTTTAGCAAGACCGAGGAACCCCTCGACGCCAACGATTGGCTCCAGACTATGGAGAACAATCTGGAGGTAGCCGGAGTGGAAGCCAACGAGAAAGTCTTGTTTGCCACCCACTATCTCGCTGGACCAGCCCGCGCTTGGTGGACAAGCACCCGTGCCATGAACGGAGGTCAGTTCATGACTTGGGAGGATTTCAAGCTCAAGTTCAGCAAGTACCATGTACCCCCGGGTCTTATCAAAAAGATGAGGGATGAGTTCCGTGAACTGAAACAAGGTCGCATGACGGTGGTTGAATACCGCGACAAGTTTCTTACACTGTCGAGGTATGCCCCTGATGAGACCGACACCGTTGAGAAGAGGAAGGAGAGATTCCTGAATGGACTGCATGATGAGATGCAGACTGTCCTCGTCAACATCCCCTTCGTCGACCTTGAAGCCCTTGTCGACTCCGCCATCTAGATGGAGGGCAAGTTAAACCAAGCCAATGAGAACCGCAAGCGCCGCATGGCGAATCAAAGTGGATCAAGCCAACCCCAGAAGTTTTGCCCTAGCTCAAGCGGAGGTTTCACTCCGAGAAACAACAAACCCCAGATGCAGAACTCTCGCCCCGGTTATCAGAACCGGAGTGGAGGAAACTCCAAGCCAGGAGGCTACAACAACAACAACTACTACAACCGCGCTCCACCCCGAGCCCCTAACAACAACAACAACAACACCAACACCGCTCCCAGAACCGGAAGCAACGCCGTCCCCGTTGCGAACAAGCAGGACAAGACCACCATCACTTGTTATGAGTGTGGTGTAGTGGGGCACTACTCCAACGAGTGTCCCAAGCGTCTTGCCAAGCTCGCCGGCAACACCGCTGCACCTGCTCAGCAGCAACGCCGTGTCTCCACCGGCAAGAAGTTCGCCCCCAACAACCCCAATAACCGCAACGGCCGCCTCTACCACATGAACGCCGAAGAAGCCCAGGAAGCACCAGATGTTGTACTGGGTATGTTTTCTGTCAACCACATCCCTGCCAGAGTATTGTTTGATTCCGGAGCATCTCATTCTTTTGTCACGGAAGACTTTGCATCAACAAGTAAAATTCAACCCCTCAGTTTGAAGCATGTTATGATAGTTCAAATTCCCGGATCAACCACCAAAGCCAGAAAATTTTGCAAAAATGTACCAATCAAAATCCATGATGTAGATTTCTTTGCAAATCTAATCATACTTGGAACCAAAGGTTTGGAAGTTGTCCTAGGAATGGACTGGATGTCAAAACACAATGGATTGATAGACTGTGCCAAGAAAGCCATAACCATGACTAGCAGCACCGGTATCGTAGTTGAGCACGTCTCTGAAAAACTACCCAGAAAATTCACCTGCAACCAAAGTGTATCCAAGCCAACTCTGGATCAAATCAGGGTCGTATGTCGCTACCCTGATGTGTTTTCGGATGATCTACCCGGTATGCCCCCGGATCGGGATATCGAGTTTATCATCGAGTTAATCCCCGGAACTGGACCCATAGCCCAGAGAGCCTACAGCATGAACGCAACAGAGCTTGTGGAGCTGAAGAAGCAAATAGATGATATGTTGGCCAAAGGTCTGATTAGACCAAGTGCATCCCCCTGGAGATCACCCGTCTTGTTTGTGGACAAGAAGGATGGTGCAAATCGTTTATGCACGGACTATCGTAAGCTTAACAATGTTACCATCAAAAACAAATACCCCCTACCCAAGATAGAAGACTTGTTCGATCAACTCACTGGATCCAGAGTTTTCTCCAAGATAGATCTTAGAACTGGATATCATCAGCTGAAGATCCGAGCCACCGACATTCCAAAAACTGCCTTTACTACCAGATATGGGTTGTATGAGTACAACGTCATGTCGTTTGGACTAACCAATGCCCCCGCTTATTTCATGAATCTCATGAATAAGATCTTCATGAACTTTTTGGACAAGTTTGTCGTTGTTTTCATCGATGACATTCTCGTCTACTCCAAGTCCGAAGAGGAACATGAACAGCATTTGGAGATTGTCCTAGAAACCCTTAGACAACACAAGTTATATGCCAAGTTTAGCAAGTGTGAGTTTTGGTTGGAAGAAGTTGGATTCCTGGGACACATCTTGTCTGCAGGAGGAATTGCCGTAGATCCTGCCAAGATCAAAACTGTTATGGAATGGCAAGCCCCAACCACACAAACCGAGGTCCGCGCTTTTCTTGGATTAGCCGGATACTACCGCAGATTTGTAGAAGGTTTTTCGAGCATCGCTCGACCAAACAGCTCAAGAGTAGACTGACAACCGCCCCAATCCTGATCATGCCAGATATCGCAAAGCCCTTTGACGTATATTGCGACGCCTCCAAGACTGGACTTGGATGCGTGCTTATGCAAGAAGGCAAGGTTGTATCCTACCTTTCAAGACAGCTCAAGCAACATGAACAGAACTACCCAACCCATGACCTCGAGCTTGCCGCCGTGGTCTTAGCCTTGAATGTTTGGCATCATTACCTCATGGGTAATCGATGCGAGATCTACTCCGACCACAAAAGCCTCAAATATATATTCACCCAGAAAGAGCTAAACATGAGACAACGCCGATGGATCGAACTGATCAAGGATTACGACATGGAGATTCACTACCACCCCGGCAAGGCCAATGTGGTAGCGGATGCCTTGAGTAGACTGCCGTGTCAGTTAAACTCCATGCTCGCAACTGAACAGCCCAGCTTGCATCAAGAGTTTGAACAGTTCAGACTTGAACTTGTTAGTGAAGGATTCCTAGCCAGCATCGAACTGCAACCCACCTTGGTTGGTCAAATCAAGGAAGCCCAGAAAGACAACGCTAGCATCGGCGGAATCAAGAAACAGATAGCCGCAGGAAAAGCCCCCGGATTCACCGTAGACGAAGCCGGAGTTCTTTGGTACAAAGAACTTCTCTGCGTACCCTCGGACTCTGACTTGAAACAAGTCATCCTGCAAGAAGCCCATGACACCCTTTATTCAATCCACCCCGGAGGTACCAAGATGTACCAAGACCTGAAAGAACAATTCTGGTGGCACGGAATGAAGAGAGAAATCGGTAGCTATATCGCCAAGTGTGACATCTGTCAAAGAGTCAAGGCAGAACATCAACGACCCGCCGGACTGTTACAACCCCTCCAGATTCCAGAATGGAAATGAGACTCCGTAGGAATGGACTTTATAACCGGACTGCCCAAATCCAGCAAAGGCAATGATTCCATATGGGTAGTTGTCGATAGATTGACCAAAGTCGCCCATTTCATCGCCGTCAAAACCACCTATCAAGGCCCAAAGTTAGCTGAACTATACATCTCCAGAATAGTCGCCCTGCACGGAACCCCCAAATCGATAGTGTCAGACAGAGGATCACAGTTCACCTCAAGGTTCTGGCAGAAAGTGCATGAAGGACTAGGCACTCGCCTAAATTTCAGCACCGCCTATCACCCTCAGACCGACGGACAGACTGAGAGAGTAAACCAGATACTGGAAGACATGCTTAGAGCATGTGTACTGGAATACGGATCCAAGTGGGAAGACTGCCAACCTTACGCAGAATTCTCTTACAACAATAGCTATCAAGCCAGCCTACAGATGGCCCCCTTCGAAGCCTTGTACGGAAGGAAATGCCGCACACCCCTAAACTGGTCGGAAGTTGGAGAGAGCCAAGTTTTTGGCCCAAATGTCCTTCGTGAAGCCGAAGAGAAAGTCCACAAGATCCGAGAGTACCTCAAGACGGCGCAATCGAGACAGAAGAGCTACGCCGACAAGAGACGTCGGGAGATGACCTTCGAGATCGGAGACTTCGTCTATCTCAAGGTATCCCCCTTGAAAGGAATGCAAAGGTTTCAACTGAAAGGAAAGCTTGCACCCCGATATGTCGGACCCTTCAAAGTCCTCAGCCGCCGAGGCGAAGTATCTTACCAATTGGAGCTACCCGAAGAAATGTCGGCTGTGCACGACGTGTTTCACATCTCACTCCTCCGGAAGTGCCTTGAAGTCCCGGAGAAGACCGAAGTGTTCAAGAACATCGATCACCGATCGGTGGATATCAACAAGGATCTGAATTATCGCGAAGTGCCGATTCGCATCCTGGAAGAAGCTTACCGAACCACCCGCACCCGAAGCATCAAGTTTCTGAAGATCCAATGGAGCAACCATACCGAGGATGAAGCCACATGGGAACGCGAAGACTTCATGAAGAAGGAGTACCCAGATCTCTTTAGTACCTAACTTTCTTTTCGATCTCGGGACGAGATATTTTGTAAGGGGGAAGGGTTTGTAACACCCCAAATTTCAATAAAAAGAAAGTTAGAGAATTCCAGAAAGCAAAATTTCAAACCAACAAAAACTTTTTAATTTGCATATAGTACCATGCATAGGACTTGTGCATTTGAGTGATATGCCATGATGATTGTTCTTACTTGTATTTGTTATGCTCTAAAACCCTAATGTGATCATATTAAGATCACCAACCAAATAAATCAAAGAGGGAGAAATTCCACTAAGTGAAAAACCCTAAAACCCTAACATATGCCCTATGGCATTTTTTATAAATTTTGACCCTAGACCTATTTGGTCTTCACCATTAGTTGAATAATGTTATTAAACACTTATTACAACTTTTGGAATCAAAGATTTACAATTCAAATGAAATTCAAACACAAAGCTAGCTCACATATGATAATGGTCAAAATTGACAATTATAGTCTGATCACCACTTTGAGCCATTGCCATTCAATTTTCCCAAACCAAATCTTGCTAACTCTTTGCACCATTTCAAAGTCAACATCAAGGTGAACAACTTTGGTCAAGATCACCATGCCAAAATCATCTTGGATCATGAGCAATGCTCATCCAAAGTCACAACTTTTTAACATATGTAACATTCTCCACTTAGCCATTTTTGCCAATTCTTGAAATTCTGAATTTCCACCACCACCTCAAATCCTCTCTGGTCAAATACAACTTATATCAACACTCACATTTCAAAAAGATTCACCATTTGAATTATTTCAAATTTTGATATTTTTGCAAATTACAAAATCGGGCACTATTTGCAACTATTGCAAATAGTGATTCTACTCCACCTAATCTACCCCAACCTACACCATTTGGTCCCCTGGTCCCCTTAAGCCATTTCAATGCACAATAGAAACCTAGGGGGAGGGAGAGCAAGGCTAGACATGGCCATGCCGGCCATGTCGCCCAACCCGACGAGCTCCCCTCTCTCCCCTTGCTTCTCTGCCCTGGCCACCGCGCCACAGCACGCCACCGCATCGCCTAGCACCGCCTAGCACCGCCGTTGTCGAGGAGGACGACGACACTGGCCGGACGACGCGCGCCCAGAACACGCTCACCATGCCGATGACGTCGCGCCTGCACGTGCATGGACGCGCTCTGGCCACCTCTCGCGCCACCACCCTGCACTCACCCTGGCCCCGCTCGAGAGCCGTTGAGCATCACCTCACCACCTGGACGCCGCCAGACATCACCTCGACCAGACCCTGGACCGCCACCGCCGTGGACGGAGAAGAAGATCCCGCCACTGCCGCGACATGCCTGGAAGCAACGCGACCCAACCAAGCCTCCCCCGACCAAGCTGTCGCTGCCATTAGACTCGCCTGGACACGTAGAACACTGCCACGACCTCGCCTAGCTCGACCACTCGCCGGAAGCGCCGCGCCATGGTCGACCACCACCCTGCCCCGCAACCCTCAAGCAATGCTATAAAAGGAGCACTCCCCTTGATGATCCAAGCACACCACCGCACTCCCCATCTCTCACTGCCTCTCAACCACCTCACCACTCCCTCGATTCACACCGGAGCAAGGCCAATCGGGAGCTCGCCGCCGCGGAAGCTCTGCAGCAATCGCCGGCGAACCAGGCCACCTCAGGCGACGCCACTGCTACCAGTCGCTTCGCCGTCGTCCACAACTTCACCGAGCATATTGCCAACCCTAGCTGGAGCCACCGTAAGCCCTCCGACCCCTACTGCCGCCGCCGCATCGTCGGGTTCTCGTCGGAGACGACGATGAACCACGGCCGTAGATCCTCGATCTAATCCAACGCCTCAGACTCGCCCATACCGTTTCGGGTTAAATAAGTCACTGACATGCGGGACCCTCTGTCAGCGCGCCGCGCGTCACTGGACCGTGGCTGGGCTGGCTTGGGCCGTTCAGTTTGAATTTGGCCCAGTAGTGTTTCCCGCCGGCCCTTTTAGTTCAAATGTTATTTAAACATTTTCAAATAGTTTCAATACTGCTGCCACTTTGAAATTCAATAGATGGAAATTAGCTAAACCAAATTGGATGAACTTTATATTGTTGGAAAGCTAGAGAAATTATCTACAACATGCCACTGGTCCTATGACCAGATTCTTTGTAGAATTAATGTGATAAAAATAACAAGACAGGGACTTTTCCCTATTCAAATAATTATTAAAAATCAACCAAAATAGATATTAAGTTAATTCCAACTCTAATAGCTCACATTTGACTTACACTAATTGTTTATGCAATAAAATGGTGTGGTCACTTTGCATGATCATGCCCTAGTTTAATTAATGGATCATTTGACTAGTTTAACTAGTTGATATTGTCCAAAACTATTAAAGTAAATGATGTGGAGTCTTATACTTCATTTAAACTTGTCTCACATGAATTCATGGGATGTTTGGACCCCTGGTTCCAAACTCTCTTATATGAATTACTTGAGATTTAAATCATATGTAGTAATATTAAATGGTATGAGGTGATCTACCTCATTTAAATCATTTTCCCAAATGATGATGATGAACATTTGACTTAGGTCAATATGAGTTCATCTAGGATTGTTTGAGAAATTAAATCTTAAGAAGATTTCAATGAGAGGAAATTATTTCTCAAGAACCCTATGGAAACTATCATTTACATATTAAATACAAAGAAGTGATTTTCTTTTTAAACAACACAACCCATGCACCTAAGTAGATTATTTTGTGTGCATAGAATAGTTTGTGTGTTTATTGTGATGTATGGAATAGCCATTGAATTAGTGAGTAATTATACTCGTATTCAAATTTAGACGGTAGCACCGGAGAGTACGCCGAAGAAGAAGGTTGCTACCAAGAGGAGGAGGAGGAACAGTTTGAGAACTACCAAGGCAAGCTAATATTCTTGCACAGTGCAAAGCCCTTGGGGCAAGGCACCATGATTCTTACCTTTTCTTACATAAACCTATCCCAAGTTTTTACATTACAGGTTTCTACTTGTTTTCTCAATAAGTTACTTTTATAGTTAACTTTGGTCAAAGTACAAGTTGGTTACTAGAGTAGTGAAGTTAGTCTCCATCAAGCAAGCAAGATAGCACCCCTCATGATTTAGAGCTAGTGCTAATGAAATAAAACTTGACTACTCTAGATGGGAACAATGTGAATTTGAAATGATTTTGAAACCTTGTAATGAAGAGGCATTCCATTGAATGATTTTTGAAGGTGAATATGACCAAGAGAAGATGGTGATTTTTGATAAACAATGATGTTGGTTTGAATGCGATACCTTTCCAATTATTAAGTACCCCCACAATACCTGATTATGGGTAGGGCTTAACTGGAAGTTTATGCATCTTAGTATGGGTTCCCTCTGAACACACGTCATAGGGGTTACGCTTGAGGCTGCCTCCGTTGTTCAGAAATGATGTGAAATTGAGGTGAATTGTACGGCCAAGCCACATGCGGTTCCCGAGGTTGTGATTGGTCTTCACTGGGAGGCCAAGCTCATGGGGAGAGGTGCTCATACTAGGATTTGTAAGTGAAGGGTTATGGTTGATGATCCGCGTACTGTGTTACGATGATTCGGGGTAATCCCGACGGATGAAATCAAATGTTGTGGCACAAGTGTGCAACCTCTGCAGAGTGTAAACCTATTCGAATAGCCGCGTCCACGGTTACGGACGGTTGGAAAGGCCATACAGTTTCCGATGTCATATCTTTGAAAATGATGTTGAAAAGGATGATGGTGAAATGACTTGTGGTGAATTGAATTGAAATCACCACTTGAATGGTGGGAATGACACTAATGTTCCCACTTGAGTTAGTTAGCATTTGAATAAGCTTTCTCAAATATTGTGAACCAAAACTAGCTTTATGCAAATAAACTAGAGCTTAGCAAACCATACTAGAATGTCTAGCACTTACATTAGTATTAGTTTGCGAGTACTTAAAGTACTCACGGCTTTGTCCCTGGCTATTCAAATGGCCAGAGTATGAAGAGGAACAAGGAGATGACCAGCAGGACGCCTACGACAACTAAGCGCCTTCCGACGTCAAGCGTTGGCCTGTGGACTAGAGAGTCCTTGTATCTTACGCTTCCGCTATGTTGAACTATGAACTTGTGTTTGTTTGTTGATCAATAGATCAACTATTCGTGTAATATGGATCATGTGATTCCAAATTTGTAAGACTTATGGTTTGTAATGAATGATGACTGTGATACTTAACTATTATGCCTCGCAACAACAATATTCCTAGGATTGCGATGTATGACATAATAGGCATTCGGACTTAAAAATCCGGGTGTTGACAAAGGTGAGCCTTCATGGCGTTCAGGAGACCTTCATGATAGCCCGCATCTCTCCAACATGTGTACCTCACATCGTGTTAGGGAACACGAGAATACATCTTCGTCTCCCTGTGCCCCAATTATCTCTGTACTCAGGTTTACGTTCCTTGTGATAGCCATCGTGGTTGGAATAATTATATCTTGCTATCACTTGTGTTTCATATATCTTGTGATTTCTTGCCTAGCTTAACTTGTTGTTGGTGAACTTATTTGAGCCTACTTTATTTAGGTTTCGTTCTTGTAAAATAATCTTTAGTTTATTTTCGTGTTCTTACAAACCAAATCCAAAATTGTTTTTAAAACGCCTATTCACACACCTCAAGATGATATCTCGTCCTTTCGATAGCTCCACATGGAAAAACGAGGATTAACATGACGTGGAAAGCTTAATATCCACACACCTCGCAAAACAACAAAACCAATGTTTGAACAACCCACAATATCGAGGATAGTGAGCATATAAACTCTATATACTTACATGTACCACAAGACTTTTTGGTGGCTTTTACAGTGGTCTTGTGGACTTCTTTTATATATTTGCCAATCATCTCAATCGTAAAAACGACATATTCATACATGGGGTAATCACGACAATGCCCATATGTGATGAACTTGTGTTTTGGGTAAGAGGTATAATGGTGCTTTCGACACAGTACAAGCACACCACACATGGGACAAAACGAGATTTACCTAGCTTCAGGCCTCCAATGAAAAAACCCTACGTGCTACTTGTCTGCTTATATAATGGATGGTGATTACAGGGAGTCACCGAGGAGGCGAAGGTGATGTTGATCTAGTGTAACTAGGGTTTGCGTGTTTCTCTCTTTTTTTTGCCCATGACTGGCGGCTCCTCCGGTCTTTTATAGACGAAACCAAATCTGAGGTTACTAAGTCCAGGTTAGTTACAACAATTAGAACTTGCCCACTGAATTTAGACCATATTGCACACATTGGGTCCAGGGGCTTTTAGATGCCTTGCGCGGCCTAAATTCTTCTTGATAATTGGGATCCATATGGGCCTTTGCTTGAGCTATATCATGTATACTAATAAGAAGGACCCATTTAGGTGTACCCACATCAGTACCACTACTCTTCTTGGGACAACCTCTTAAGCCTGATTGGTAGTACTGTTCCCCATCTGGCAATGTCATCTGTTCTTCTTACGATAGAACTTTGCTGCCACAGTCACTGTCTTGTCCAGAGATGACCGCAAGGTTTCCCATGCC
Organism: Lolium perenne; assembly: GCF_019359855.2. NCBI lineage: Eukaryota > Viridiplantae > Streptophyta > Magnoliopsida > Poales > Poaceae > Lolium > Lolium perenne. The sequence continues at coordinate 157,420,373 of NC_067247.2, forward strand.
TGCACATCCACATCCCAACTGAACTCAATAATGCATCGGTACTTCCTTGAGGCGGCTAATGATCCGGTCATGTGAGGTCGAATGACTAGAAGGACGGCTAGATTCTGATTATAATGCAGTAAGAAGCCAGTCACTTGTTTTTTCTCAACATGGCAACCTAACATGCACTTGTTCATGATATGTGTTGTAGGCTTGCTGGGGAAGACGATGGAAGGTGGGCAATAACATGATAAACTACCTCACATCAGAATTTTAGCCTGCAAACATCCAAGTAGACTGTTAAGCATGGCTCTGCTATCAGTACCAAATGCTAATAACGATGTGTCCTTTCTTTTGCTTGTTGTGGAACAAAGCGGAAGGCACTTGTGGCTCACCTGATGATCTTCAGGAGCACTCATCTTCAGAAGACTGAAACTTGAAGATGTCAAGAACATAGTACCCAAGGTACATACCCTCCATGAGCCCTTGAGCTGGAGAACCATTCCAACTTTTGTGATTGGGAAGGTGCGGATCCTTAGGAGGGCACACCTCAGCAGTTCCAGGCCCCTCTGCTTCCGTTGGTGCAAGTTGCTTCCCATATTTCCATCTCAAGGAGATGAAAGGGCTGTCAAGATCACTTGAAACTGCAGAGGTAAGCATGTAGATTGTGAGCCTCCACCAGCAAGCATGAACCCATGCAAACAATTCGGAAAGGGACATATAGCAGTAGGTGGCTGAAAGTTAAGTCCAGAAAGGAAGCAGCCAGGCGCTCAGGATGGAAGTTGTGAAAGTGTCTGGAACCAACTAGCGATCACCACCCATTCGGCACATTAAACAGGATGTTAGTTACATGCGTAAAGTGCTTCAATTTCACTAGTTTCCGTTAAGCTAATTTCAGAAAACACCAGTAAGCATTTTTTTTAATAATGCCAAGTTTTACGTGAAAATCTGTAAGAAGTAAAAAATATGCCAGTTGTATATACCATTAATTATAAAGCTGTAATCATTTCATCCCGTTAATGTAGAACCGAATGTAAAGCTACCTGAGCATTGCTGAACCGATGCTTCTTCGGCGGTTCTTTTACTGAAAAGGTTACCAGTGTAGAGCAAAAGAGGTTAAGCTCGTAGCAAGAAATCTGACTTACCTCAGTTAGCCAAGATATGCTGATCTCGCATTGAGTGAAACAGGCAGATGGGATGTTCAGATGATTCAGGATGTTTTCTTCTAAGAAATAAGCTAATCAACAATAAAACAGGCTGCTAGCTTGCAAAGGTGACTTACGATGCTGCATTCCAAGAATATTTACTCATCAATATATGCAACATGTAACATACAAATCCCCTGAATCAGTACAGTGGGTCTACTCTGTAGTTGTCTTTCCCCTAAGTCTAATAAACATGGACACATATGCCATGCACACTGAGATCAGAAAATAAATACATTTCCTTTGCAGATTGCTACACCAAAAATTCACTTACCACTAAAACTTGAGGCATAAATAGTCCGCAGAAGGCTCTGTCATGAATCGACATCTACACCCAGAAACTAAGACAGACAGAAATTAGAACAGGTATTGACATCAGAAAAGTAGGAACTTCCTTTGCAATTTCTTAACAACGCCAATTATTCAGTTACAACAACTTAAAAGATCAACATAATGTCCAATTCCATGCTGGCACGGATAGCATCAGCATACAAGGGCTAGTTTACAGGAATCAGCTGTTCTCTCTCTCATTACTTGGTCCACATCAGCAATTACGTAAGTTTCCTATAAAACTTTTACATATAGGATTATAACACTAAATTAAATGCAGAACTACTGACATGAATCTACACCGAATGTTGTTCCCATCCGTATTTAGACTCATGCTTATCCAAAGTTCACATTTGAATCAATATTCTGAATAATACGCTTGAATGTAGTTTGAGAACATGCTCAGCATTTGATCTGTTTTCACCACACCACACATCTCAGAGACTGAGATTTCTCACCAAAAAAAAAGGCTTGCATAACATATACACTACTAAAAAGGACGTACCCAGTGCTAAGAGCTCCCGCACTGTGCGGGGTCTGGGGAAGGTGTTAGTGGCAAGTCTTACCCTCACGAAGTGCAATGTAAGGAGACCGCGACTCGAACCTGGGACCTCTCGGTCACAGGCGGTGAGGCTCTACCGCTGCACCAGGCCGCCCTTCATAACATATACACTACTGATAAAAAAAACGGAAACTCGAATTCCATGCAATAGTTTCAGCTTTATTTCTTTACACATATACAATAGCACAATTCTTGCTGCTCAATTTACAAGTCAGGCAGCAAGGAGGGGCCTTTTAATTACAAGTTTACAGTTAACAAGAGATACACACACACATTTCCACCATAGTTTTATACACAGATAAGTAAGCACTAACCCCTTATTCAACATTCAGTAAGCGATTCCTTAAGTTCCAGCATCGATGAGTTTCATTCTGAATAAGGTTACCTTAGATCAGAATGATCCTTCACAAGGCAATGGGCCAAGCTTGATGCCTTTGGTCTGCGCAATTGCCTTCAATTCCTCCGACGCGGAGCTCTCCTCGATGATCAAATGATTCAAACGGGTGGCTCGCTGGGCAAAGAATTCGACACTGGCTCCTTTCATGCCAGGGCAGCGGGAGATGTCCAGGACCTCCACTGACCGCCCACAGTGCCTCAGCAAGGAGACGAGTGATTCTCCAGTAAGGGAGCGGCAGCCTCTAAACCTGATGTCAATTAGATTCCGGCAAGACGATAGCATGGCACCAATCTCCTTGTCCTTGAGCGTCTCGTTGTAAGACAGATCAAGGCGACGGAGCTGGCGCATGCTCTGGCTGAGGAAGGTGAGCAGCCCGGGCTCCCGTTCAAGTACGTCGCAGCTCACTAGGGCGACCTCTTGGATACCTGCCCCAATGGCTGTGAGTGCGAGAGAGCGGAGACCGTCCCCGGTGATGAGGACGCAACTTTGGAGGCGAAGGACCGCGAGACTGGCCTGGCTGTGGTGACCACCAATCGCAAGGAGGTGGTCGTTGTGCAGGTCCAGAGGTAGGCGGAGGTCGAGGGTGTGCAGAGCGGCGCCACGCTGGTGCATGAAGTGGAGGAGGGCCTCCCTGCTGCCGCCGTCGTACACCAGGAGGGACGTTAGCGCATGGCAGCGGTCTGCGGCCAGGAGGAGCACGCGGTCGGCGACGGAGCGGCAGGCGCGGAGCTCCAGCTCGAGCAGGCCGTCGAGGCATTCCGGGAAGACGGTCGACGCGGGCCCGTCCCCGATGCTGTCGCAGGCGCGCAGCTGCAGCCACCGGAGGCTCCCGCAGCGCTGCCACAGCCACCCGAGACCGCGGTGGCCGGAGCGGATGCCGCAGAGCGAGAGCCTCTCGAGAGGCAACGGCGCCACGGCTTCGGCCTCGGCGTAGGCGTCGGAGGAGGAGGTGGTGGAGACGGTTGAGTCAACGGCGGGAGAGGCGGAGTTGACGAGGGCGAAGGACTTGAGGCATGGCAGGCAGGCGAGCCAGCGGAAGGAGAGCGGGCTGAGGGCGGTGAGGTGGAGCGAGGTGAGGCCGGAGAAGGTGAGGGAGACGGCGCTGAGCGTGGCGGGCGAGACGGGCGAGCCGAGCGAGAAGCGCAGCGCGGTGAGCCTGGTGGCCGAGGGCGAGGCGGCGACCGCGAGCAGGACCAGGTCGGCGTCGTGGGCGGCGGCGGAGACCACGGCCAGGGCGGATAGGTAGGGGTACCGCGAGAGCAGGTCGGCGAGAGCAGCGGAGGGCGAGGCTCCCGTGGAGGTCGGCGGCAGGCGGAGCGTCAGGCGGGAGGTGGACGCCCGTAGTAGCGCGAGCCAGCGGCGGGAGACGAGGGAGACGGACGGCGCGGCGGCGCGCGGGAGCAGGCCGAACACCTCCTGCAGCAGGTCGTCGCAGAGCGCGGCGTCGTCCACGCCGCCGCATCCCCCGCCACCGGCGCCGGCGCGGCGGCCTCCGCCGCCGCGGCGGGGGCTCGTAGGCGCCGTGGCCGGGGTGTGGGTAGAGCGCGACGAGTCGTCAGCTAATCATGGGCTTGTTCAGGGGAATCGGGCTGCTGCTCAGGTTGGAATTGGATTGGGGGAAAGGTGGAGATGGGGGAGGGGTAAGCTTTAGCTTGTGCGGTCTCCCGCGAGATTAGGTGGGGGAAGGGGAAGGAGAGATGCTGACATTGACAAGCAAGGTACGCCCTGCTGCTGTGTCAACGTCGGCTGTGGCAGCCAAGCTTTGGCTATCTTTGCAAAATGCATCTCTTTTCTTTTAGGGCATCTCCAGCGGCGGGACGCATTTCGGACGTCCGAAATGCCCGTTTGCGTCACGTGGCGGACGCGAGACAGACCGTTTTTATCCGCGCGTCTGTTTGCACCCTGGGGTGGCTCCAGCGGCGCGACGCATTTCCGCGTTTGCATCAAATATGAAGTTTTGAAACAACAAATAGGATTTCAACGAAGTCATAGTTATTACATTTAAATTTTGAAAAGTCTACATGAAAATAAGATACTAGTCCTCTAGGCATGATCTTCATGGCCAGCCATGGTCCATTGATGCTCAATCAGATCCGTCTGCAGCTGTTTGGAGACGGTATCGTTTGTGACTTCTACATTCATATGTAGATAGTCCTCCCAAGTAGAAGCTCCAGGAATTGGCGCAACCAACTCACCTTGGAATTCCCAGTGATTCTCATTGCGGCCATCAAGACGCTCGTTCTCAACGATCATGTTGTGCATGATCACGCAACATGTCATCACCTCATGCATGGTCTTCAGCGACCATGTTCTTGCCGGGTGACGGACAATTGTCCACCGAGCTTGGAGCACACCAAATCCACGCTCCACATCTTTCCTGCAAGCCTCTTGCATCTTGGCAAACCTCCTCGTCTTCTCGGAGTTTGGATTACGGACAGTCTTCACCAATGTGGCCCAGTCAGGGTAGATGCCATCAGCAAGATAATATGGCTTGTCATATGCATTTCCATTGATCTCATAGCTCACCCGGGGAGCTTTGCCTTGCATGAGCCTTTCGAAAACCGGTGATCGGTGCAACACATTGATATCATTGTTGGAACCGGCCATGCCAAAGAATGAATGCCAAATCCATAAATCTTGAGATATGACAGCTTCAAGAATGACAGTCCGTCCCTCCTCATGCCCGTTGTACTGACCATGCCATCCAAATGGACAGTTTTTCCACTCCCAGTGCATGCAATCTATGCTGCCAATCATTCCTGGGAAGCCTCTAGACTCGTTGATAGATAGGAGGCGCCTTGTATCCTCAACAGTTGGCTCCCTACAATAATACTCTCCGAACACGGCAATCACAGCTCGACAAAACCTGTACATGGACTCAAGGCAGGTGCTCTCACCCATTCGAAGATACACATCGAATATATCAGCAGCCATTCCATATGAGAGCATGCGAATAGCCGCAGAGCATTTTTGGTAGGAGGTGAAGCCTAGCGCACCTGTTGCATCGGGCCTGCATTGGAAGTAGGGGTCGTAGTTCCTGACGCCCCGTAGAATGACCAGGAACAGGTCCCTTGACATCCTGTATCGGCGCCGGAACAAATTTTCCGGAAAGATCGGATTGGTGAGGTGGAAGTAGTCCTTGTGGAGGCGGGCCTGCCCTGCCACTCTGTTGCGCGGCAGGTTTTTCGAGCGCCCCTTCACAGAGCCCCGGTGCTGCGGCCCCGGGTTTGAGGTGAACTCGTGGATCATGGAGGCCACAGTAGTTGCCAATGTGTGCGCCGACTGATCGAACTCGTCGTCCGAAGAGGAGTCAACGATCTCCGCGCGGAACTTCTCCACCATATGCCACGCGTCCATCTGCGTCGATACGAACTGTTGATCAATGGCCGCGCACAAATCGCGCCGAAAAAAGGAGAAGAAACCTACCGGCGCAATAGGTTGAACAGGTCGTGGGCGGCGCGGAAGGGCGGCGCAACCGGCAACGTTTCGCCCGAAAACAGCCGGCAGGTTCGCGCCGGAGCCAACCCCGAGTACGATCCTTCTCTCCCGCGCGGCGACAATGGTGCCGGCGGCGAGTACTGCGGCGCTGCGGCCGACGGCGGGGATTGGGGCGGGGGCGTCGCACTAGGGCACCAACGAGGGTGAAAAAAGAAATCAGGTCGAAGCGGTCGATTTTGCTCTCGCTGACTTGCGGGACCGGGTAAGAAATGGAGGACGCTCAGCGCGTCCGCCAAGCGTCCGCGGAGACGCAAACCTGGCGCATATTTGGGCCAGGTTTGCGTCTCCGCGGACGGGTCAATCACTTTGCGTCGCCCGCCGGACGGGAGCCCAGACGCATTTCCGGTCACGGCGGACGAAAACGGTCGCTCAGCGACCATTTGCGTCGCGCCGCTGGAGATGCCCTTAGGGCATCTCCAGGCGCTATGCAAACGGAGCGACCGTTTGTGTCCGCTGTGACCGGAAATGCGTCTGGCACCACCTCTAGTGGGGCAACGCAAAGTGATCGGGCCGTCTGCGGAGACACAAACCTGGCCCAAATATGCGCCAGGTTTGCGTCTCCGCGGACGCTCCGCAGTCGCGAAATCTGTCCGCCTTGGGTGCATCCGAGCCCGGTCGGCAGTGAGTAGGTACGCAAAAGATTTTTTCATTACTATTGATTGGCCAAAAGGACCATCTTTACAGAGATGGTTAGTCGAGTTAACCTAAAACTACAACGGCCGTACCTACTCGCCGTCGCGCGGCCTACACCGGCCTCGGTTACTCGCAGTCGCGCGCCCCCGCCGGAAGGGCCGGTGAAGGGGTTCGTTGCATAGAAAACAAAAAATGTCCTACCGCAAAGACGAATAAATCCAAGATCTAATCTATGAAACACCCAAGATCTAATCTACAAGATCGAAGCAACGAGATGGACATGAGACTAACCCTCGAAGATTCCAAAGCTTACGAGATTAATCTCGTTGTTGGTGTAGACGATCGTTCCGGTGCTGCAATCCGGCAGCACTTCCGTACTTCCGGTTGGCCGGCCTGGGCCTTGGTGGGCATGTGCTCCCGGCCCATTAGGCCAGGGAGCATCCCCTCGGCCCATGCTAGCCCTCCTAGGTCGTGGGTGATACGTCTCAAACGTATCTATAATTTCTTATGTTCCATGCTAGTTTTATGACAATACTCACATGTTTTATATACACTTTATATCATTTATATGCATTTTCCGGCACTAACCTATTAACGAGATGCCGAAGCGCCAGTTCCTGTCTTGTGCTATTTTTGGTTTCAGAAATCCTACACGGGAAATATTCTCGGAATTGGACGAAACGAACGCCTAGGGTCTTATTTTTCCACGGAGCTTCCAGAAGACCGAAGGAGATACAAAGTGGGGCCACGAGGTGGCGACACCACATGGCGGCGCGGCCAAGGAGGGGCCCGCGCCGCCCTATGGTGTGGGGCCCCCGTGCCTCCTCCGACTCTGCCCTTCCGCCTACTTAAACTCTCCGTCGCGAAAACCCTATGACCGAGAGCCACGATACGGAAAAAGTTCCAGAGACGCCGCCGCCGCCAATCCCATCTCGGGGGATTCAGGAGATCGCCTCCGGCACCCTGCCGGAGAGCGGAATCATCACCCGGAGGACTCTACATCACCATGATCGCCTCTGGACTGATGCGTGAGTAGTTCATCCTTGGACTATGGGTCCATAGTAGTAGCTAGATGGTCGTCTTCTCCTCATTGTGCTATCATGTTAGATCTTATGAGCTGCCTATTATGATCAAGATCGTCTATTTGTAATGCTACATGTTGCGTTTGTTGGCATCCGATGAATATTGAATACTATGTCAAGTTGATTATCAATCTATCATATATGTGTTATTTATGTTCTTGCATGCTCTCCGTTGCTAGTAGAGGCTCTGGCCAAGTTGATACTTGTGACTCCAAGAGGGAGTATTTATGCTCGATAGTGGGTTCATGCCTCCATTGAATCTGGGACAGTGACAGAAAGTTCTAAGGTTGTGGATGTGCTGTTGCCACTAGGGATAAAACATCAATGCTTTGTCTAAGGATATTTGTGTTGATTACATTACGCACCATACTTAATGCAATTGTCTGTTGTTTGCAACTTAATACTGGAATGGGTGCGGATGCTAACCCAAAGGTGGACTTTTTAGGCATAGATGCATGCTGGATAGCGGTCTATGTACTTTATCGTAATGCCCTAAGTAAATCTCATAGTAGTCATCATGATATGTATATGCATCTCTATTTGTCAATTGCCCAACTGTAATTTGTTCACCCAACATGCTATTTATCTTATTGGAGAGACACCACTAGTGAACTGTGGACCCCGGTCCATTCTTTTACATCTGAAATACAATCAACTGCAAACTCTGTTCTCTGTTGTTCTTCGCAAACAAACATCATTCTCCACACCATACGTTTAATCCTTTGTTTACAGCAAGCCGGTGAGATTGACAACCTCACTGTTAAGTTGGACAAAGTATTTTGATTGTGTTGTGCAGGTTCCACGTTGGCGCCGGAATCCCTGGTGTTGCGCCGCACTACACTCCTCCGCCAACAACCTTCACGTGGCCTTCATCTCCTACTGGTTTGATAAACCTTGGTTTCTTACTGAGGGAAACTTGCTGCTGTACGCATCACACCTTCCACTTGGGGTTCCCAACGGGCGTGTGCTTTACGCGTCAACAAGCTAAATTTCTGGCGCCGTTGCCGGGGAGATCAAGACACGCTGCAAGGGAAGTCTCTCACATCCAATCTCTTTACTTTGTTTATTTTCTTGCTTTACTTTACTTTATTTTATGTTTTGTTTGCTTTCTTTATATCAAAAACACAAAAAAAATTAGTTACTAGTTTTTGCTTTATTTCATTTACTATCTTGTTTGCGTTCTCTATATTAAAAACACACAAAAAATTAGTTACTTGTTTTACTTTACTTAATTTAGTTTGCTTTACTTGTTTTTATTACTGCTAAAATGGGTACTCCTGAGAATACTAAGTTGTGTGACTTCACTAGCACAAATAATAATGATTTCCTATGCACACCTATTGCTCCACCTGCTACTACAGCAGAATTTTATGAAATTAAACCTGCTTTACTAAATCTTGTTATGAGAGAGCAATTTTTTGGTGTTAGTTCTGATGATGCTGCTGCCCACCTTAATAATTTTGTTGAACTTTGTGAGATGCAAAAGTATAAGGATGTAGATGGGGACATTATAAAACTGAAATTGTTTCCTTTCTCCTTAAGAGGGAGAGCTAAAGATTGGTTGCTATCTTTGCCTAAGAATAGTATTGATTCATGGACTAAATGTAAAGATGCTTTCATTGGTAGATATTGATGTCTACGCACGCTTCTATTCCTGTAGACAGTGTTGGGCCTCCAAGAGCAGAGGTTTGTAGAACAACAGCAAGTTTCCCTTAAGTGAATCACCCAAGGTTTATCGAACTCAGGGAGGTAGAGGTCAGAGATATTCCTCTCAAGCAACCCTGCAATTAAGATACAAGAAGTCTCTTGTGTCCCCAACACACCTAATACACTTGTCAGATGTATAGGTGCACTAGTTCGGCGAAGAGATAGTAAAACACAGGTGGTATAGATGGTGGTAATATTGCAGGAAGTAAAGATGCAGTAAAACAGTAAACAAGCGATGTCTGCAGTATTTGGAAACAAGGCCTAGGGATCATACTTTCACTAGTGGACACTCTCAACATTGATCACATAACAAATAAATAACTTCTCCTCACTTGTGCTACATACACTCTCTTGTTTGATAACAAACACCATTCATTGTGTAGGGCTACAAGAGCTCCCTCAAGCCGGAGTAAACAAGCTCCACAACATCCGGAGTTCATATTAGAGTAACCTCTAGAGTGCATAATAGACCGTTGCAATTTAGACCGAGTACTAACATAGCATACACACTGTCAACAATAGCTATGAAAGGGGGAATAGATCGCATCAATACTATCATAGTAATAGTTAACTTCATAATCTACAAGAGATTACAATCATAACCTACACCAAGTACTACATGATGCACACACTGTCAACATTACATCATGGAGGAGGAATAGAGTACTTTAATAACATCACTAGAGTAGCACATAGATTAATAGTGATACAAAGCTCATGATCACATAAAGATCACACCATGGGAGAGAGAGATGAACCACATAGCTACCGGTAGAGCCCTCAGCCTCGGGGGAGAACTACTCCCTCCTCATCATGGGAGACATCGATGGCAATGAAGATCGCGGTGGTGTCGATGGAGATGACTCCGGGGGCAATTCCCCGTCCCGGCGACGTGCCGGAACAGAGACTTCTGTCCCCTGAAACGGAGTTTCGCGATGACGGCGGCGTCCCTGGAGTCTTTCTGGAGTTTCGTCAATCGGTATCGAGGTTTTAGGTCACGAGGGGTCTTATAGGCGAAGAGGTGGCGCAACGGGGCGCCTGGGGGTCCCACCCCATAGGGCGGTGCGCCCCCCCCTCCAGGCCGCGCTGGCCTATGGTCTGGGGGCACCAGGCCTCCCCTCCGACTCTCCTTCGGTGTCCTGGTCCGTCTCGGTGAATTATGATGTTGGGTCTTCGTTTCGTCGAATTCCGAGAATATTGCCCGAACAGCCTTTCTAGAACCAAAAACAACAGAAAACAGGAACTGGCACTTCGGCATCTTGTTAATAGGTTAGTTCCGAAAAATTCATAAAATCATTATAAAGTGTGAGCAAAACATGTAGATATTGTCATAAAACTAGCATGGAACGTCAGAAATTATAGATACGTTGGAGACGTATCAGATATTATCCTCCCGCTAAAATTATATCTTTGAGAAGTAGCATTATGAATTTTAAGCAATTGGATAATGAGCATGTTGCCCAAGCATGGGAAAGAATGCAATCTTTGGTAAAGAATTGCCCTACCCATGGACTAACTACTTGGATGATCATCCAAACCTTTTATGCAGGACTGAATTTTTCTTCACGGAACCTATTGGATTCAGCTGCTGGAGGTACTTTTATGTCCATCACTTTGGGGGCGGCAACAAATCTTCTTGATAATATGATGATCAATTACTCTGAATGACACACTGAAAGGGCTCCACAAGGTATGAAGGTAAATTCTGTTGAAGAAACCTCTTCTTTGAGTGATAAGATTGATGTTATTATGTCTATGCTTGTGAATGGTAGATCTAATGTTGATCCAAATAATGTTCCTTTAGCTTCATTGGTTGCCCAAGAAGAACATGTTGATGTGAACTTCATTAAAAATAAGGGATTTCTATTTCTGTGCCCTCGGGTCCTTAGTTGTGCTCAATTTTCCCCAGCTCCTTAGTTCTTCCTCAGTTTTCCCTAGGACCTTGTCTGAAACCCGCAGAAGGAGCAGAAGCAGCTAGGACGGCAGGATTCCGTTAAGTTGACCGTTCCGTGCTGACGAGTGGGGTCGTGTCGTTTGTGGGGCCGCGTCGTGTGGGGCTGGTAGGAAGGAACCGCGTGGGACAGGACGAGACCATGTTTGTGTGGCAGTAGCGTGTGTGGCCGTAGCGTGTGGGGCCGTAGCGTGTGGAGCCGTGTGGGTCCGGGACGTGGACACGAGTGGTTTATGTCTCTTTCGCCCAAATTAGCAGTTTTCAATGTACCTTTTTCCTCTCTCTCGCTCGATCTCATTCATATTTGATAGCCCAAATTGGTAGCAAATCTAGAGCAGCTTCTCCTTCTGTTTTTTAACGACATTCATTTCTTTATGCCTTTGTTTTTACCCAATCAGGTAGGAAATCTAGGGCACAAATCCAGAAAAAATATAGGATAAGCTGCATACAGCAGCCAACATAGCATAGATATGTTCACGACAGATCCAACAGTAGTACCGATAGAACCCTACAACATAAGCTACATTTTACATGAATTTAAGCTGCTCTACAGATAGAGCAGTCACATACAGAGAGTGCAGTAGGCATGTTCAACGCCTGGAGGTTGCGCCTGTGACTCGCCTGGAGGTTGCGCAGGTGAATCCCAAGTGCTTTGTGTTTGGCCATGAACGCATGCACATTCACCGTCGTTCCAACTCTAGCGCCGCATCTGCCAATGGATTTAGCATGGTTCACCAGGCAGTTGAAGTCGGTGGCGCGGAGCTTCCTGTTGCAGAAGGGGCACTTGTAAATGCCTCGAGCAAAGGGGCCATCGTAATGGCCGGACTCAGCCTCCTGAGGACGTGACGAGTCTTGGTGTGGAAGGACTCGTCGTCGCTGTCGACGTCGCTGCTCTGCACCTGTCACGTAGCACCAAAGATCGTGCAAAAAACACGGAGTCAATTGCAACGATGATGGAACAGAGAGTGAACAAAGATCATGCATGATAATATGGGCTCGAAAAAAAGAGGTAGCCTCAGTTACATTGGACACACTTATATCCAGGATTTGAGTCAGTAAACCAAAGATCTTGCACAACAATTTTGTACACACCAATTGTTTACTGACCAAACCCTGAATCAATTTGTGCCCAAATATTCATCATCATCGGCACAAAAGCAAATCACAAGCACTAATAACGCAAGATCTAACACAAAAGGATTGAAATAGGGAACAGACGCACCCTAATAACGCTAGATCTAACACAAATGGATTGAACTAGGAACAGACGAACCCTAATAATGCTAGATCTAACACAAAAGGATTGAAATGGGATAAGAACAAGGGGGCAAAGGGTTACCTCCGGCTCGTCGTCGACGATGCTGGTGTCGTAGGGGTTCTCCGGCGCGACGTACGGCGCTGGTTCGTACGGGTCCCAAGCGACAGGGGCCTGGACGGTGGCGGCGGCCGATGCGCCGGCTGCTACGTTGGAAGCAGCGACAGGGGCCTGGACGGGGGCAGCGGCCGATGCGCCGGCGGCTGATGCGCCGACAATGGGCATCTCATTCTTCTCCATCGCCGGCGGTTTTCTTCGGGGTTTTTTCTTCGGTTGTGGAGAAGATGATGGGACAGGAGAGGCGGTTGCAGTGAGAAAGTGCATCGAGGGAGAGAGAAAGGGCTCTATAAAGACGAAGGTGGCGTGTACCGCAACACGCGTCCGCTATGCATGGCTGCAGCATGCACGGCGACACGAGTCTAACCCTGGGACGTTTGGTGTACTCAGTTATAACCTCGGGCCTTATACATAAATTTTATCTGTACTCAGTTTTCCCCTCGAGTACTTAGACTGGCAAGTGCAATATACTCAGTTTTACCCTCAAATAGCTAGTCAACAGAGAGTCAACAAATGAGATTAACATATCTAATTGAGTCATTTCATGCGCAAAAAAATTCAAAAAAATAAAAATATAGTGGCACCTACTCATGGATTCTTCCTACGCAACCTGCCACCAAGAAAACCTTAACAAACATATATAAACCAAGTTTTACCACAAATTGCCACTTCTCAGAATCACTAGTGTAGCTATGAAGATGCATGGTTTTCCACTCAAACCCCTTTGCAAAACATCTTCCCCAAAAACATAGTTTGTCTAAATGATGCCATAATTGTCACACTCATGTATATTTGAATTGCAAATAATTTGATGTAGCCCAATATGAATTTTATTGTACAAAACACGCATTTTTCATTTTGCAATTCTTTTTGTTTGAATCCCTTAGTCTATTTACTATTTATGTGCCCTTGGATTGTTAGTACTACTCAGTTTTGCCCTCAAGTTCTGTCACAAATGCTCTCAGAAGCCCAAACTTATCCTGATTGGTTGAGCCGTTGTCACACGGATCGACTCCACGAACCGTTGATCAACTGATCTAACGGGCAGTATACCCCTCCCCGTCTCTTCGTGGCCACCCCCCCCTCTCTCTCTCTCTCTCTCTCTCTCTCTCTTCGTGGCCACCCCTCTCTCTCTGTCGGTGGATGCATTATTATCAACTATCTTTCGCTTTCCTTTTTCTTTTAGGGGATATAGTTTTGGCATATAGTTTCGGTAATTTGAAACGGCCCAAAAGTGGTATAATTTCGGTATAAACATGAGGCATACATATTTGCGGATTTCGGTGAATGCATTATTGTCACCCCTCTAACAATTATCAACTATCTTTCGCTTTCCTTTTTCTTTTAGGGGATATAGTTTTGGCATATAGTTTCAGTAATTTGAAACGGACCAAAAGTGGTATAATTTCGGTATAAACATGAGGCATACATATTTGCGGATTTCTGTGAATGCATTATTGTCACCCCTCTAACAATTATCAACTATCTTTCGCTTTCCTTTTTCTTTTAGGGGATATAGTTTTGGCATATAGTTTCGGTAATTTGAAACGGCCCAAAAGTGGTATAATTTCGGTATAAACATGAGGCATACATATTTGCGGATTTCGGTGAATGCATTATTGTCACCCCTCTAACAATTATCAACTATCTTTCGCTTTCCTTTTTCTTTTAGGGGATATAGTTTTGGCATATAGTTTCGGTAATTTGAAACGGCACACACTAATATAGTTCGGTGAGCAATGATAAGAATCCCTTGTATAAACATGAGGCATACATAAAGCATTCCAATATAGTTGGTAATTTCGGTGAATGCACACACTAACTATGAAAACAACTACAAGTACATGTAACTGAATAATGAATTTGTAACAAGGTATCCCTTGTAACAACTTCTAGCGCCTGGTGAGCAATGATAAGAATCCGATCGTAATTATACAACAGAAAAACAACCAGCCATCAGATTAGCTTGCTTCTTCAACTCGATCAGCTGCCTTAACTGCTTGTTCATTTTCTTCAGTTCTCCCTTCACTTCCACCAGTCCTACATTGGGAGCATTAGGCATAATCGGAACGGCTCCTCTCTCCGCCGCATTCTCTACAAAGAAGTCCCCCTCCCAAATTGCGCTCCCCAATAGCGCCAATTGATTCCTGCAATTGAAGCCTCTGAACGTACACATCGATCCACTCAAAATGCCTGCATTTCTTCAGGATCTGAAAACAACAACGGGAACCCTAAATCCCAAATTCGAGGGAATAGCAAGAAAATCGAGAGAAAACAGAGAAATTGGAGCGAGATCTAACCTTATCCCCCTCTCTATATGGCAAGCTCTCACATGCAAGGAACTCACGTCCACGGTTGCCGTTCTCGTCCGTCTTACAGATCGACCGCTTCAGAGGCTCCTGGCGTGGGCAGTCAGGGCATCTTGTCAAAGGCACGGGTCCATACTGCGGCCATGAAGAACGGGAGGTCGAAGAGAAACTAGACATCACCCGCCTGCCGGAGAAGGGCTGCCGCTGGTGGAAAAGAAGAACAATGGGGCGCGGGGAAAGAAAGGGGAAGCAATGGCACGGGCACGGGCGCGGGGCTGGCTCGGGCTCCCATTTTGCAACGGTCACCTGGGTAAGCTGTGGGTCCGGCGCACTTAACGTGGACAAGTTGTGGGTCCCACGATGATCTGGATAAGTGAAGACGTGTCCACTGCGGGGCACCAACAGCGGCCCCACTTGCCAGCACCAACCAACGTCAACTAAACGGGATTCCTTCCGTCCGAGCTCCTTCTGCGGGTTTCAGACAAGGTCTTGGGGAAAACTGAGGAAAAACTAAGGGGCTGGGGAAAACTGAGCACAACTAAGGAGCCAGGGGCACGAAAATAGAAATCCCTAAAAATAATAATTTCAACAACAATGCTTATAGGAATAATTCTGGTAACAACTATAGGCCATATCCTTCTAATAATGGTAATGGTTATGGTAATTCTTACAACAATAGCAGGAGTGTACCCTCTGGTCTTGAGGTCATGCTTAAAGAATTTATTAGTACACAAACTGCTTTTAATTAACAAATCTGTTGAGGAAAAGCTTGGTAAAATTGATATTCTTGCTTCAAAGGTTGATAGTCTTGCTATTGATGTTGATCTTTTAAAATTGAAAGCTATGCCTAATGAAACTAAAGATATTAAGTCATTTGCTACAGCAAACGCCATACAAGTTCGAATTAATGAAAATATTAGATTGATGGCTGAATTGCATGCTAGGTGGGAAAGAGAAGAAAAACTAGCTAAAGAGGATAATGTAGCTAAAGTTTGGACTATTACCACCACTAGTAATGATGATGCTTCACATGTTGCTAAACCTCCTACTATCAATGGTAAAATAATTGGTGGTGCCAATGTTTCTACTCCTAATGCAAAGCATGCAAAACTGCCTGAAACTGCTAAAACTGCTGAAACTGTTTGTGATAAAACTGCTGAAATTTTTCAAAATATTGGGGACAATGATCCCATTATTGTAGATCATAATGGTTAATATTTTGATGATTGTCATATCTCTGAAGTTATTAAGTTCTTGCAAAAACTTGCTAGAAGTCCTAATGCTAGTGCTATAAATTTGGCCTTTACAGAACATATTACAAATGCTCTCATTAAAGCTAGAGAAGAGAAATTAAAACTTGAAACTTCTATTCCTAGGAAGTTGGAAGATGGTTGGGAGCCCATCATTAAGATGAAGGTCAATGATTTTGATTGTAATGCTTTATGTGATCTTGGTGCAAGTATTTCTGTTATGCCTAAAAAACTCTATAATATGCTTGACTTGCCACCATTGAAAAATTGTTATTTGGATGTTAATCTTGCTGATAGTTCTATAAAGAAACCTTTGGGGAGGATTGATAATGTTCACATTACGGTTAACAATAACCTTTCTCCTGTTGATTTTGTTGTCTTGGATATTGAATGCAATGCATCTTGTCCCATTATTTTGGGAAGACCTTTTCTTCGAACTGTTGGTGCTATTATTGATATGAAGGAAGGGAATATTAAGTATCAATTTCCTCTCAAGAAAGGTATGGAACACTTCCCTAGAAAGAGAATGAAGTTACCTTTTGATTCTATTATTAGAACAAATTATGATGTTGATGCTTCTTCTCTTGATAATACTTGATTTGCACTTTCTGCGCCTAGCTGAAAGGCGTTAAAGAAAAGCACTTCTTGGGAGATAACACATGTATGTTTTTATTACTGTTTTGTTGAGTCTTGGAAGTTGTTACTACTGTAGCAACCTCTCCTTATCTTTATTTTATTGCATTGTTGTGCCAAGTAAAGTCTTTGATAGTAAGGTTGATACTAGATTTGGATTACTGCGCACAAACAGATTTCTTACTGTCACGAATTTGAGGAGAACTCTCTGTAGGTAACTCGGAAAAATCTGCCAATTTACATGCGTGATCCTCAGATATGTACGCAACTTTCATTCAATTTGAGCTTTTTCATCTGAGCAAGTTAAGTGCCCCTAAAAAATTCGTCTTTACGGACTGTTCTGTTTTGACAGATTCTGCCTTTTATTTCGCATTGCCTCTTTTGCTATGTTGAATGGATTTTTTTGTTCCATTAACTTTCAGTAGCTTTGGGCAATGTCCAGAAGTGTTAAGAATGATTATGTCACCTCTGAATATGTGAATTTTTGATTATGCACTAACCCTCTAATAAGTTTGTTTTGAGTTTGGTGTGGAGGAAGTTTTCAAGGATCAAGAGAGGAGGATGATACAATACTAGATGAACATGCGCGCTTCGCCGCGCCGCCTGCATGATGTTTTGACAAAACGTGGTCGATGAAGAGCTTCTTTGTGCTTGACATGCATCTAGTTCTAAGAGTAATATTGGCGTGTATTCGTGGAGCTCCGTTTGTTGAGTGCTGCTTTAGCCCACTCCTACAATAACCCAGGCCGGCCACAAGGCAGCGACAAAGCAGCAGCCAGGAGGAGCACTGCTAGCAAGACATGCAGTTCAAACAACTATAGCCGGTGGACTACTCCTCGTGAACGCTCTTTTTCTCTGTCTGGTGGATACCGTCTCTTTCCTTTCCCCCAACGACTGCTAACCCTCTCCTCAGATCCTGTCGCCGGCTCCTCTCCCCCACATCGCTGGGGGCCACGGTGGCCGGAGGTGAGTGGGAGGGGGGCCGATGCTGTATAGCTAGTGGTTTAGGTCGCTTTTCCCTTTTCTGGAGTGAAGCACCGCTCTTTTGTGGCCAGATCTGGTCCAACCTGAGGTGGTTCTGCTCCGGCGTGGAGCTCCGACGGTCGGAGCCAGAGGCGGCGAGGTGGCTCACCTACAGAATCTCCGTCAATAAGGTCACGGTCTCACTGGATCTGTGCAAAGTTGCCCTGTTCCTCTCTCCTCCAAGTCACCGTGGTGGTGGGCTAGAAGAGAGGTTGCATGGAGCTGTTGTTCTTCATCGCGCGAATCACATGGTGACCAAGCGTGTCGCCATGATCTGTGGTAAAAAAGGTGACCCTTCTTCAACCTCCGGTCAGGAGGCTCTCTGGTTCTTCTACTGGCCTCGATGCCGATTGAGGGCCAAGTGGTGCATCCCCGAACTTCTTCCGGTTGCCAGCAGATGGATCATTACACCGGAGTAGAGCTTTCGAGCATCCCGCTCTCTGGGCTCGGCGGAGACGCCTTGAGCTCACCGGCGTCAGATGGTTTGGAGAGCACCACTGATAGTGAAGAAGAGCAGATCACCGTAGGTCTGGACCCAAACTTTGATGCTTCAGGAAACGACAAACTTAATTGTGTGGATTCTGAATTTTTTTTAACTTTGAACAACTTCGAGATGAAAGTCAGTTCAGAGACAACCAGATCTAGACTATCTATGATACTCAAGGCTGTATACCAAGATTTATGCTCGAAATATAAAGGAAAAAATGGCCCTGAAGTTTATAGTACACTTTGGATTGTCTAGTGGGGAACCTCCTATTTTGCCTGTGGACATTTTAAGTATAGAGACCCAGAAACAACTGAAGACACTAATATGTTCTCCAATACTATATACTGCATGAAAAGCAAGACAATAAACACATTTGAAATGTATCCTATGAAAGGAGAAGTTGGGCGCTTTTCAAGGGATGGGGCATTGGTTGGAGTTCAGATGCTGATAACCACACAGTCTTTGAGTATGAAGTTGTTCAAGTTGTCTCTGATTTCATGACAGGCAGGAGAAGTAATGAGGAGTCTTGAATCTGAGCATCAAAGTATCAGATAATAACACCCACCAAATTTCACATTATGTTTACCGTGAATTTCGTAACTTCCCTCCCTCCCTATTGATCTCACGTAAGATCTCTCATCGGTCTCTCAGAATATGATACCATCATAGGACAGAAACGATGATACCTAATAAAGAAAAAAACTGAATGGCAGCACACCTTTCTTTGGATTAGGGACATTTGGAGAAGAAAGAACACCTCGTTGCTTCCCTTGCATGCAGTAGTAGTTATGTAGGACGCACTCGGTTGGCCGAATCAACCAAACAACTACAGCTGCCGCCACGCTCACTGGCTTCCACTGTAACAGTAGTGAACTTCTTGAATCTGAAAAAATCAAGGAACCAAACGATCAAAGTAAAATATTTCAGTTTCCACTATATTTGCCACAAATTTCATTAGTTCCACATAACGCACGTTCACTTATGTATTAGTTGATACATCAGAAACAGTACTATATAATAAAGGAAAGAACTGATAAATCGCAGTGCACATTTCTTTAGATTAGGGAGCATGTGAGGAACACCTTGGCTACACCCTGAAGTATCTTTAGATTAGGGGCCATGTGAGGAACGAATTGGGTACACTCTAAAGTATACATGTTTGTTCTTCAGTAAAATAAATAAGCAGAGTTGAAATTTGGAGCAAGGCAGTAAAAGCCAGCTGCTCTAGCTCTAGCGAAGGGAGGGAAGGTCCGCCAGGTATGGCGCCCAGCCGACTCGACGGCATCGACGACGGCGGCCGCCAGGAACCCTAGTCTGCAGAGCCATCTCAGGAAAGAGCACAGGGACGTGGGGAGGGAGCGTCCGCGTGGGGTGGCGTCCAGCCGGCCCGACGGCATCTACGGAGGCGTAGTAGTCGTGGCGGCCGCCGGGAACCGTCGTCGCCCTGCTCACCATGGGGAGCAGACCCACCACCTACCTCCCCTTTGGAGGCGGTAACGGAAGGGCGAGTTTGGGCGCCGTTGCAAGGGAGAATTGGTACAGGAGTGGGTAGCGGCGGCGGGTGAGGAGGCGCTGAAGGGAGCGGTGGCGGGTACGAAGGCGATGAGGGGAGCGGCGGCGGGCGTGGAGCTTTGGAGAAAGTGAAGAGGAAAAAGAGGGCTGGGAGCCCGCTCATCTGCGGGGTCGGGGGTGGGGCGCAAAGCGGTGTCTTTTTTGTTTACTTTTTACACTAACCAGTTATACCTATCACTGTGAAGTGTGGCCTCGTAATAGATGGGACCTAATGTCAGCCAGAGAATAGATATAGAGCAAAGTGGCAAAAGAACTCACCGATCAGACCAAATGGAGGGCGCAGATCATCTAAGTTGAAAATCTAGCGGCTCTAAAAGCACCCGCGCTGGTGATAGCCTCAGAAGGTTGGGTCACCAACAGGATTACTTGTTGTAGTAATGATCAAGAAGAGTGAAAAGTCTAAGCTTGGGGATACCCCCGTGGTTCATCCCTGCATATTTCAAGAAGACTCAAGCATCTAAGCTTGGGGATGCCCAAGGCATCCCCTTCTTCATCGACAACTTATCAGGTCACCTCTAGTGAAACTATATTTTTATTCCGTCACGTCTTATGTGCTTTACTTGGAGCGTCTGTATGTTTCTATTTTTGTTTGTGTTTGAATAAAATCGGATCCTAGCATTCCTTGTGTGGGAGAGAGACACGCTCCGCTCGTTCATATGAACACTGGTGTTCTTAGCTTTACTTTTAATGTTCATGGCGAAGGTTGAAACTGCTTCGTTCATTGTTATTTGTTTGGAAACAGAAAATGCTTCATGTGGTAATTGGTATATTGTCTTGAATAATTTGATACTTGGCAATTGTTTTGCTCAAATAGATCATGTTTAAGCTCTAGCATCATGTACTTTGCACCTATTAATGAAGAACTACCATAGAGCTTGTTGAAATTTGGTTTACATGATTGGTCTCTCTAAAGTCTAGATATTTTCTGGTGAAGTGTTTGAACAACAAGGAAGACAGTGTAGAGTCTTATAATGCTTGCAATATGTTCTTATGTAAGTTTTGCTGTACCGGTTCATACTTGTGTTTGCTTCAAACAACCTTGCTAGCCCAAAGCCTTGTACTGAGAGGGAATACTTCTCGTGCATCCAAAACCTTGAGCCAAAACCTATGCCATTTGTGTCCACCATACCTACCTACTATGTGGTATTTCTCTGCCATTCCAAAGTAAATTACTTGAGTGCTACCTTTAAAATTTCATTCCTTGTCTTTGCAATATATAGCTCATGGGAAAACGCCTTAAAAACTATTGTGGTAAAGAATATGTAGCTTATGTATCTTATTTCTTATAAGTTGCTTGTTGAGCGGTAACCATGTTTCTGGGGACGCCATCAACTATTACACCTTTGTTGAATATCATGTGAGTTGCTATGCATGTTCGTCTTGTCTGAAGTAAGGGTGATTTATCATGATCAAATGGTTTGAGTATGCATATATATTGTTAGAGAAGAACATTGGGCCGCTAACTAAAGCCATGAATCATGGTGGAAGTTTCAGTTTGGACATTAATCCTCAATCTCTTATGAGAATATTATCTGTTGTTGAATGCTTATGCATTAAAGAGGAGTCCATTATCTGTTTTCTATGTTGTCCCGGTATGGTTGTCTAAGTTGAGAATGATCAAAAGCGAGAAATCCAATGCGAACTTTCTCCTTAGACCCTTGTACAGGCGGCATAGAGGTACCCCTTTGTGACACTTGGTTGAAACATATGTTATGCAATGATAATCCATGTAAATCCAAGCTAATTAGGACAAGGTGCGAGCACTATTGGTATTCTATGCATGAGGCTTGCAACTTATAGGATGTCTTATGCATAACACATATGAATTATTACTACCGTTGACAAAATTGTTTCTATGTTTTCAAAATAAAAGCTCTAGCACAAAAATAGTAATCCATGCTTCCCTCTGCGAAGGGCCATTCTTTTACTTTATGTTGAGTCAGTGATCCGTGCAGTTAACACACGTCCGTTAGGAACCCCAAGAGGAAGGTGTGATGCGTACAGTAGCAAGTTTTCCCTCAGAAAGAAACCAAGGTTTATCGAACCAGTAGGAGCCAAGAAGCACGTTGAAGGTTGATGGCGGCGAAATGTAGTGCGGCGCAACACCAGGGATTCCGGCGCCAACGTGGAACCTGCACAACACAATCAAAGTACTTTGCCCCAACGTAACAGTGAGGTTGTCAATCTCACCGGCTTGCTGAAAACAAAGGATTAAACGTATTGTGTGGAAGATGATGTTTGTTTGCGAAGAACAGTAAAGAACAATTGCAGTAGATTGTATTTCAGATGTAAAGAATGGACCGGGGTCCACAGTTCACTAGTGGTGTCTCTCCCATAAGATAAATAACATGTTGGGTGAACAAATTACAGTTGGGCAATTGACAAATAAAGAAGGCATAACAATGCACATACATATATCATGATGAGTACTATGAGATTTAATCAGGGCATTACGACAAAGTACATAGACCGCTATCCAGCATGCATCTATGCCTAAATAGTCCACTTTTAGGTTATCATCCGAACCCCTTCCGGTATTAAGTTGTAAACAACAGACAATTGCATTAAGTATGGTGCGTAATGTAATCAACACAAATATCCTTAGACAAAGCATCGATGTTTTATCCCTAGTGGCAACAGCACATCCACAACCTTAGAACTTTCTCACACGTCCTGCATTCAATGGAGGCATGAACCCACTATCGAGCATAAATACTCCCTCTTGGAGTTACAAGTATCAACTTGGCTAGAGCCTCTACTAGCAACGGAGAGCATGCAAGAATATAAACAACATATATGATAGATTGATAATCAACTTGACATAGTATTCAATATTCATCGGATCCCAACAAACACAACATGTAGCATTACAAATAGATGATCTTGATCATGATAGGGAGCTCACAAGATCTAACATGATAGCACAATGAGGAGAAGATGACCATCTAGCTACTGCTATGGACCCATAGTCCAGGGGTGAACTACTCACACATCGATCCGGAGGCGATCATGGCGATGAAGAGCCCTCCGGGAGATGATTCCCCTCTCCGGCAGGGTGCCGGAGGCGATCTCCTGAATCCCCCGAGATGGGATTGGCGGCAGCGGCGTCTCTGGAAGGTTTTCCGTATCGTGGCTCTCGGTACTGGGGGTTTCGCGACGAAGACTTTAAGTAGGCGAAGAGGTAGGTCAGGGGGCGCCACGAGGGGCCCACACGCTAGGGCCGCGCGGCCCAAGCCCTGGCCACGCCGCCCTGTTGTGTGGCCGCCTCGTCGCCCCACTTCGTTTCCCTTTCGGTCTTCTGGAAGCTTCGTGGAAAAATAAGCCCCTGGGCGTTGATTTCGTCCAATTCCGAGAATATTTCCTTACTAGGATTTCTAAAACCAAAAAACAGCAGAAAACAACAACTGGCTCTTCGGCATCTCGTCAATAGGTTAGTGCCAGAAAATGCATAATAATGACATATAATGTGTATAAAACATGTGAGTATCATCATAAAAGTAGCATGGAACATAAGAAATTATAGATACGTTTGAGACGTATCAAGCATCCCCAAGCTTAGTTCCTACTCGCCCTCGAGTAGGTAAACGATAACAAGGATAATTTCTGAAGTGACATGCTATCATAATCTTGATCAATACTATTGTAAAGCACATGAGATGAATGCAGCGATTCGAAGCAATGATGAAGACAATGAGTAAACAACTGAATCATATAGCAAAGACTTTTCATGAATAATACTTTCAAGACAAGCATCAATAAGACTTGCATAACAGTTAACTCATAAGCAATAAATGCTTAGTAGAAAGCTTTGAAACAACACAAAGGAAGATATAAGTTTCAGCGGTTGCTTTCAACTCCAACATGTATATCTCATGGATAATTGTCAACACAAAGTAATATAACAAATGCAATAGGTAAACATGTAAGAATCAATGCACACAGTTTACACAAGTGTTTGCTTCTAAGATAGAAAGAAGTAGGTAAACTGACTCAACATAAAGTAGAAGAATGGCCCTTCGCAGAGGGAAGCATGGATTACTATTTTTGTGCTAGAGCTTTTCATTTTGAAAACATAGAAACAATTTTGTCAACGGTAGTAATAAATCATATGTGTTATGTATAAGATATCCTATAAGTTGCAAGCCTCATGCATAGTATACTAATAGTGCTCGTACCTTGTCCTAATTAGCTTGGATTAACACGGATTATCATTGCATAGCATATGTTTCAACCAAGTGTCACAAAGGGGTACCTCTATGCCGCCTGTACAAGGGTCTAAGGAGAAAGTTCGCATTGGATTTCTCGCTTTTGATCATTCTCAACTTAGACACCCATACCGGGACAACATAGACAACAGATAATGGACTCCTCTTTTAATGCTTAAGCATTCAACAACAGGTAAAATTCTCATAAGAGATTGAGGTTTTGTGTCCAAACTGAAACTTCCACCATGATTCATGACTTTAGTTAGCGGCCCAATGTTCTTCTCTAACAATATGCATACTCAAACCATTTGATCATGAAAATCGCTCTTACTTCAGACAAGACGAACATGCATAGCAACTCACATGAAATTCAACAAAGGTAAAAGTTGATGGCGTCCCCAGAAACATGGTTACCGCTCAACAAGCAACTTATTAAAAAATAAGATACATAAGTACATATTCTTCACCACAATAGTTTTTAAGGCTATTTTCCCATGAGCTATATATTGTAAAGGCAAAGAATAGAATTTTAAAGGTAGCACTCAAGTAATGTACTTTGGAATGGCAGAGAAATACCATGTGGTAGGTAGGTATGGTGGACACAAATGGCATAGTTTTTGGCTCAAGGATTTGGATGCACGAGAAGAATCCCTCTCAATACAAGGCTAGGCTAGCAAGGTTGTTTGAAGCAAACTCAAGTATAAAATGGTACAGCAAGACTCACATATGAACATATTGTAAGCATTATAAGACTTTACATCGTCTCCTTGTTCAAACACCTCAACCAGAAAATATCTAGACTTAGAGAGACCAATCATGCAAACCAAATTTTAACAAGCTCTATGTAGTTCTTCATTAATAGGTGCAAAGTACATGATGCAAGAGCTTAAACATGATCTATATGAGCAAAACAATTTCCAAGTATCAAATTATTCAAGACATTATACCATTTACCACATGCAGCATTTTCCGTTTCCAACCATATATCAATGAACGAAGTAGTTCAACCTTCGCAATGAACATTAAGAATAAAGCTAAGAACACATGTGTTCATATGCAACAACGGAGCGTGTCTCTCTTCCACACAAAGAATGCTAGGATCCGACTTTATTCAAACAAAAACAAAAATAAAAGCAAACAGACGCTCCAAGCAAAGCACATAAGATGTGACTGAATAAAAATATAGTTTCACTAGAGGTGACCTGATAAGTTGTCGATGAAGAAGGGGATGCCTTGGGCATCCCCAAGCTTAGATGCTTGAGTCTTCTTAAAATATGCAGGGATGAACCACGGGGGCATCCCCAAACTTAGACTTTTCACTCTTCTTGATCATATTGTATCATCCTCCTCTCTTGACCCTTGAAAACTTCCTCCACACCAAACTCAAAACAAACTCATTAGAGGGTTAGTGCATAATTGAAAATTCATACATTCAGAGGTGACATAATCATTCTTAACACTTCTGGAGATTGCACAAAGCTACTGAAAGTTAATGGAACAAAGAAATCCATCAAACCTAGCAAAACAGGCAATGCGAAATAAAAGGCAGAATCTATCAAAACAGAACAGTCCGTAAAGACGAATTTTCCAGGGGCACTTAACTTGCTCAGATGAAAATGCTCAAATTGAATGAAAGTTGCGTACATATCTGAGGATCACGCACGTAAATTTGCAGATTTTTCTGAGTTACCTACAGAGAACCCCGCCCAAATTCGTGACAGCAAGAAATCTGTTTCTACGTAGTAATCCAAATCTAGTATAGACTTTACTATCAAAGACTTTACTTGGCACAACAATGCAATAAAACAAAGATAAGGAGAGGTTGCTACAGTAGTAACAACTTCCAAGACTCAACAAAATAGTAGCAAAATAAAAACATGGGTTATCTCCCAAGAAGTGCTTTCTTTATAGCCATTAAGATGGGCTCAGTGATTTTAATGATGCTCGCGCAAGAAATAAGAGTTGAAGTAAAAGAGAGCATCAAGAAGCAAATTCAAAACACATTTAAGCCTAACCCACTTCCTATGAAAAGGAATCTTGTAAATAAACAAGTCATGTAAGCATAATGCGACAAGCATAGAAAGGCAACACAAGCGCACTTCAAGATTCTCAACATAAAGAGGGGAAACTTAATATTATTAAGACGCATATAACCATGTTTCCCTCTCTCATAATAACTTTCAGTAGCATCATTGATGAAATCCACAATATAAATATCACATGAAACATTCTTATCATGAGCTACATGCATAAAATTATTACTCTCCACATAAGCATAGTCATTACTATTAATTGTAGTGGGAGCAAATTCAATAAGATAGCTATCATTATTATTCTCATCACCATAATCATCATATATAGGAGGAATATTGTAATCATAATTAATTTTCTCCTCCATGCTTGGGGGACTAAAAATATCATGCTCCTCAAAACCAGCTTCCCCAAGCTTAGAATTTTCCATAGCATTAGCAATAGTGGTGTTCAAAGCATTCATACTAATAACATTGCCATTAGCATGCATATAAAGTTCCATAGGTTTTTTAATTTTCTCTTCAAACACCTCATGTCCTAACTCAAGATAAATACTATAAAGATCTCTAATATTTTTGTTGTTTTCCATTAAGCCTAACTAGTGAAGTCACACAACTTAGTATTTTCAGGAGTATTCATTTTAGCAGTAATAAAAATAAACTAAGCAAAACAGAATTAAATAAAGTAAGCTAGTAACTAATTTTTTTGTGTTTTTGATATAGGAAGCAAACAAGACAGTAAATAAAGTAATGCAAGTAACTATTTTTTTTGTGTTTTTAATATAAAGAAGCAAACAAACAGAAAGTAAAGTAAAGTAAAGCAAGACAATAACAAAGTAAAGAGATTGGAAGTAGGAGACTCCCCTTGCAGCGTGTCTTAATCTCCCCGGCAACGGCGCCCGAAAAAGAGCTTGATGCGTGCAGTTAACACACGTCCGACCCGATATATTCGATAATCAAGATCAGACAAGCATGAAGTAAGGGTTTTACCTCATCGAGGGCCCCAAACCTGGGTATATCTCTCTCCCCGTTTGTTTGGTATCCGATGTCTCGTGCTAGCTTGCAGGATTCCGTCAACCCTAAGCCCCTCATGGTGGGCATTGCCAAGGAGCTCCCTCGACACTCCCTCTAGGTGACATCCGTCTCCTTTCACATGTCATCCCACCAACCACTATAAAAGGCCTGCACCTCCTCAAGGAGATGCAAGGTTACTTCCCATTCTACAACCTCTGCTTCATTTCTCACACTAGAGAGATAGCAATGGATCATCTCCCCTGCCTGGACGACCACTTCAGAAATCGCCCACTGCAGTGGGGCACCACCCCCGCTGGGCCAAACCACCACCGACGGACAACCGCCTCGCCATTCCATCATCCAGGAACCTCGCCAGTCTTTTTCCGATGGCCACCACCTTGCCATATGATACGTCTCCGACGTATCGATAATTTCTTATGTTCCATGCCACATTATTGATGATATCTACATGTTTTATGCACACTTTATGTCATATTCGTGCATTTTCTGGAACTAACCTATTAACAAGATGCCGAAGTGCCGATTCTTTGTTTCTGCTGTTTTTGGTTTCAGAAATCCTAGTAAAGAAATATTCTCGGAATTGGACGAAATCAACGCCCAGGTTCCTATTTTGCCCGGAAGCATCCAGAACACACGAGAACCGCCAGAGAGGGGGCACAGGCCCACCAAACCATAGGCCGGCGCGGCCTAGGGGTGGCCCGCGCCACCCTATAGTGTCGTCGCCTCGTTGACCTCCTGACGCCGCCTCTTCGCCTATATAAATCCCCTGGACCTAAAACCTCGAGACGAAAAAGCCACGGTACGAGAAACCTTCCAGAGCCGCCGCCATCGCGAAGCCAAGATCTGGGGGACAGGAGTCTCTGTTCCGGCACGCCGCCGGGACGGGGAAGTGCCCCCGGAAGGCTCCTCCATCGACACCACCGCCATCTCCATCAACGCTGCTGTCTCCCATGAGGAGGGAGTAGTTCTCCGTCGAGGCTCGGGGCTGTACCGGTAGCTATGTGGTTCATCTCTCTCCCTATGTACTTCAATACAATAATCTCATGAGCTGCCTTACATGATTGAGATTCATATGATGATGCTTGTAATCTAGATGTCGTTATGCTAGTCAAGTGAATTTTACTTATGTGATCTCCGGAGACTCCTTGTCCCACGTGTGTAAAGGTGACAGTGTGTGCACCGTGTGGGTCTCTTAGGCTATATTTCACGGAATACTTATTCACTGTTATGAATGGCATAGTGAAGTGCTTATTTATATCTCTTTATGATTGCAATGTGTTTTGTATCACAATTTATCTGCATGCTACTCTAGTGATGTTATTAAAGTAGTTTTATTCCTCCTGCACGGTGTAATGGTGACAGTGTGTGCATCCGTGTTAGTACTTGGCGTAGGCTATGATTATGATCTCTTGTAGATTATGAAGTTAACTATTGCTATGATGGTATTGATGTGATCTATGCCTCCTTTCGTAGCGTGAAGGTGACAGTGTGCATGCTACGTTAGTACTTGGTTTAGTTGTGTTGATCTATCTTACACTCTAAGGTTATTTAAATATGAACATTGAATTGTGGAGCTTGTTAACTCCGGCATTGAGGGTTCGTGTAATCCTACGCAATGTGTTCATCATCCAACAAGAGAGTGTAGAGTATGCATTTATCTATTATGTTATGTGATCAAAGTTGAGAGTGTCCACTAGTGAAAGTATGATCCCTAGGCCTTGTTCCTAAATACTGCTATCGCTGCTTGTTTACTGTTTTACTGTGTTACTACTACTGCGTTACTACTGCTTGTTTACTGTCCTGGGCAAAGCACTTTTCTGGTGCCGTTGCTACTGCTTATTCATACCACCTGTATTTCACTATCTCTTCGCCGAACTAGTGCACCTATTTGGTGTGTTGGGGACACAAGAGATTTCTTGCTTTGTGGTTGCAGGGTTGCATGAGAGGGATATCTTTGACCTCTTCCTCCCTGAGTTCGATAAACCTTGGGTGATCCACTTAAGGGAAACTTGCTGCTGTTCTACAAACCTCTGCTCTTGGAGGCCCAACACTGTCTACAGGAAAAGGAGGGGGTGTAGACATCAAGCTATTTTCTGGCGCCGTTGCCGGGGAGGAAAGGTAAAAGGTACTCACACTCCGGATCTCGGCTGCTAAGCTATTTTCCGGCGCCGTAAGTACTCAAAGCTATTTCCTTTAGATCCTGCAATTGCAACTTTTTGTTTCTTGTTTACACTAGTAAGGCATAATGGAAAACAACAAAAATATGAGAGATCTTTATGAACTTTATCTTGAATTAGGACATGATGTGTTTGAAGAGAAAATTAAAAAACCCATGGAACTTTATATGCATGCTAATGGGAATGTTATTGATATGAATGCTTTGAACACTATTGTTGCTAATGCTATGGAAAATTCTAAGCTTGGGGAAGCTGGTTTTGATGAGCATGATCTTTTTAGTCCCCCAAGCATTGAGGAGAAAATTTTCTTTGATGATACTTTGCCTCCTATTTATGATGATTATAATGATAGTAGCCTTTTGGTTCCACCTACTATGGAGGATAAATTTGATTATGATTACAATATGCCTCCTATATTTGATGATAGCTATTTTGTTGAATTTGCTCCCACTATTACTAATAAAATTGATTATGCTTATGTGGAGAGTAATAATTTTATGCATGAGACTCATGATAAGAATGTTTCATTTGATAGTTATATTGTTGAGTTTGCTCATGTTGCTACTGAAAGTTATTATGAGAGAGGAAAATATGGTTGTAGAAATTTTCATGTTACTAAAATACCTCTCTATGTGCTGAAATTTTTGAAGCTACACTTGTTTTATCTTCCTATGCTTGTTACTTTGCTCTTCATGAACTTGTTTATTTACAAGATTCCTATGCATAGGAAGCATGTTAGACTTAAATGTGTTTTGAATTTGCCTCTTGATGCTCTCTTTTGCTTCAAATACTATTTCTTGCGAGTGCATCATTAAAACTGCTGAGCCCATCTTAATGGCTATAAAGAAAAGAACTTCTTGGGAGATAACCCATGTGTTATTTTTCTACAGTACTTTGTTTTATATTTGTGTCTTGGAAGTTGTTTACTACTGTAGCAACCTCTCCTTATCTTAGTTTTGTGTTTTGTTGTGCCAAGTGAAGCCTCTAATCGAAGGTTGATACTAGATTTGGATTTCTGCGCAGAAACAGATTTCTATCTGTCACGAATCTGGGCTGTTTTCTCTGTAGGTAACTCAGAAAAATATGCCAATTTACGTGCGTGTTCCTCAGATATGTACGCAACTTTCATTAGTTTTGAGTTTTCTGATCTGAGCAACGGAAGTATTTATTAAAAATTCGTCTTTACGGACTGTTCTGTTTTGACAGATTCTGCCTTTTATTTCGCATTGCTTCTTTTGCTATGTGGGATGGATTTCTTTATTCCATTGACTTCCAGTAGCTTTGGGCAATGTCCAGAAGTGTTAAGAATGATTGTGTCACCTCTGAACATGTGAGTTTTTGATTATGTACTAACCCCTCTAATGAAGTTTATGAGAAGTTTGGTGTGAAGGAAGTTTTCAAGGGTCAAGAGAGGAGGATGATATACTATGATCAAGAAGAGTGAAAGCTCTAAGCTTGGGGATGCCCCGGTGGTCCACCCCTGCATATATCAAGAAGACTCAAGCGTCTAAGCTTGGGGATGCCCAAGGCATCCCCTTCTTCATCGACAACATTATCAGGTTCCTCCCCTGAAACTATATTTTTATTCCATCACATCTTATGTGCTTTTCTTGGAGAGTCGGTTTGTTTTTGTTTTTTGTTTGAATAAATGCTTGTGTGGGAGAGAGACATGCTCCGCTGGTTCATATGAACACATGTGTTCTTAGCTTTTAGTATTCATGGCGAAGGTTCTTCTTCGTTAAATTGTTATATGGTTGGAATTGGAAAATGATACATGTAGTAAATTGCTAAAATGTCTTGGATAATGTGATACTTGGCAATTGTTGTGCTCATGTTTAAGATCTTGCATCATATACTTTGCACCCATTAATGAAGAAATACATAGAGCATGCTTAAATTTGGTTTGCATATTTGGTCTCTCTAAGGTCTAGATAATTTCTAGTATTGAGTTTGAACAACAAGGAAGATGGTGTAGAGTCTTATAATGTTTACAATATGTCTTTTATGTGAGTTTTGCTGCACCGGTTCATCCTTGTGTTTGTTTCAAATAACCTTGCTAGCCTAAACCTTGTATCGAGAGGGATTACTTCTCATGCATCCAAAATCCTTGAGCCAACCACTATGCCATTTGTGTCCACCATACCTACCTACTACATGGTATTTCTCCGCCATTCCAAAGTAAATTGCTTGAGTGCTACCTTTAAAATTCCATCATTCACTTTTACAATATATAGCTCATGGGACAAATAGCTTAAAAACTATTGTGGTATTGAATATGTACTTATGCACTTTATCTCTTATTAAGTTGCTTGTTGTGCGATAACCATGTTCCTGGGGACGCCATCAACTACTCTTTGTTGAATATCATGTGAGTTGCTATGCATGTTCGTCTTGTCTGAAGTAAGGGCGATCTACCACCTTATGGTTAGAGCATGCATATTGTTAGAGAAGAACATTGGGCCGCTAACTAAAGCCATGATCCTTGGTGGAAGTTTCAGTTTTGGACATATATCCTCAATCTCAAATGAGAAAAATAATTGTTGCTACATGCTTATGCATAAAAGAGGGGTCCATTATCTGTTGTCTATGTTGTCCCGGTATGGACGTCTAAGTTGAGAATAATCAATAGCGAGAAATCCAATGCGAGCTTTCTCCTTAGACCTTTGTACAGGCGGCATAGAGGTACCCCTTTGTGACACTTGGTTAAAACATGTGCATTGCGATGATCCGGTAGTCCAAGCTAATTAGGACAAGGTGCGGGCACTATTAGTATACTATGCATGAGGCTTGCAACTTGTAAGATATAATTTACATGATACATATGCTTTATTACTACCGTTGACAAAATTGTTTCATGTTTTCAAAATCAAAGCTCTAGCACAAATATAGCAATCGATGCTTTTCCTCTATGGAGGACCATTATTTTACTTTCATTGTTGAGTCAGTTCACCTATTTCTCTCCACCTCAAGAAGCAAACACTTGTGTGAACTGTGCATTGATTCCTACATACTTGCATATTGCACTTGTTATATTACTTTATATTGACAATATCCATGAGATATACATGTTATAAGTTGAAAGCAACCGCTGAAACTTAATCTTCCTTTGTGTTGCTTCAATGCTTTTACTATGAATTATTGCTTTATGAGTTAACTCTTATGCAAGACTTATTGATGCTTGTCTTGAAGTACTATTCATGAAAAGTCTTTGCTATATTATTCACTTGTTTACTCATGTCATATACATTGTTTTGATCGCTGCATTCATTACATATGCTTTACAAATAGTTTGATCAAGTTTATGATGGCATGTCACTCCAGAAATTATCTTTGTTATCGTTTACCTGCTCGGGACGAGCAGAAACTAAGCTTGGGGATGCTGATACGTCTCCGACGTATCGATAATTTCTTATGTTCCATGCCACATTATTGATGATATCTACATGTTTTATGCACACTTTATGTCATATTCGTGCATTTTCTGGAACTAACCTATTAACAAGATGCCGAAGTGCCATTGCTTTGTCAAGTCATTGCTTTTGGTTTCAGAAATCCTAGTAAAGAAATATTCTCGGAATTGGACGAAATCAACGCCCAGGTTCCTATTTTGCCCGGAAGCATCCAGAACACACGAGAACCGCCAGAGAGGGGGCACAGGCCCACCAAACCATAGGCCGGCGCGGCCTAGGGGTGGCCCGCGCCACCCTATAGTGTCGTCGCCTCGTTGACCTCCTGACGCCGCCTCTTCGCCTATATAAAGCCCCTGGACCTAAAACCTCGAGACGAAAAAGCCACGGTACGAGAAACCTTCCAGAGCCGCCGCCATCGCGAAGCCAAGATCTGGGGGACAGGAGTCTCTGTTTCGGCACGCCGCCGGGACGGGGAAGTGCCCCCGGAAGGCTCCTCCATCGACACCACCGCCATCTCCATCAACGCTGCTGTCTCCCATGAGGAGGGAGTAGTTCTCCATTGAGGCTCGGGGCTGTACCGGTAGCTATGTGGTTCATCTCTCTCCCTATGTACTTCAATACAATAATCTCATGAGCTGCCTTACATGATTGAGATTCATATGATGATGCTTGTAATCTAGATGTCGTTATGCTAGTCAAGTGAATTTTACTTATGTGATCTCCGGAGACTCCTTGTCCCACGTGTGTAAAGGTGACAGTGTGTGCACCGTGTGGATCTCTTAGGCTATATTTCACAGAATACTTATTCATTGTTATGAATGGCATAGTGAAGTGCTTATTTATATCTCT
This sequence comes from Lolium perenne, assembly GCF_019359855.2. Lineage (NCBI taxonomy): Eukaryota > Viridiplantae > Streptophyta > Magnoliopsida > Poales > Poaceae > Lolium > Lolium perenne. The sequence continues at coordinate 157,454,069 of NC_067247.2, forward strand.
TTATGATTGCAATGTGTTTTGTATCACAATTTATCTGCATGCTACTCTAGTGATGTTATTAAAGTAGTTTTATTCCTCCTGCACGGTGTAATGGTGACAGTGTGTGCATCCGTGTTAGTACTTGGCGTAGGCTATGATTATGATCTCTTGTAGATTATGAAGTTAACTATTGCTATGATGGTATTGATGTGATCTATGCCTCCTTTCGTAGCGTGAAGGTGACAGTGTGCATGCTACGTTAGTACTTGGTTTAGTTGTGTTGATCTATCTTACACTCTAAGGTTATTTAAATATGAACATTGAATTGTGGAGCTTGTTAACTCCGGCATTGAGGGTTCGTGTAATCCTACGCAATGTGTTCATCATCCAACAAGAGAGTGTAGAGTATGCATTTATCTATTCTGTTATGTGATCAAAGTTGAGAGTGTCCACTAGTGAAAGTATGATCCCTAGGCCTTGTTCCTAAATATTGCTATCGCTGCTTGTTTACTGTTTTACTGTGTTACTACTGCTGCGTTACTACTGCTTGTTTACTGTCCTGGGCAAAGCACTTTTCTGGTGCCGTTGCTACTGCTTATTCATACCACCTGTATTTCACTATCTCTTCGCCGAACTAGTGCATCTATTTGGTGTGTTGGGGACACAAGAGATTTCTTGCTTTGTGGTTGCAGGGTTGCATGAGAGGGATATCTTTGACCTCTTCCTCCCTGAGTTCGATAAACCTTGGGTGATCCACTTAAGGGAAACTTGCTGCTGTTCTACAAACCTCTGCTCTTGGAGGCCCAACACTGTCTACAGGAAAAGGAGGGGGCGTAGACATCACCATACCACCGATAGGGAACCTCGTTGGAGTTCGCCCGCTAGCCATTACCTCACCAAACTACCGTCAGGAGACCAAACCGGAGTTCACCCCCGGAACCTCACCTCGTCGGACTAGTGGCTGAGAACCTCATCGAGTTTGCCGTGAATGACAATAGATGTTCAAGTCGTGTTGGTATCTAGGATCTAGACCCGAAACGCGTGGTTGTGGTCCATTTGTGGCGTGTGGTGATGTATAGGGCCCTCACTGGCGGTGCTTGGTGGTTGGCGGCAATGGAATCCATGCATCACAACATGCACAACTCCACAGTCTAGATGCTTCCCTATTGGATCTACAAGCTTTTCCCGCGGGAGTGGAGGAGAACTCGGCGAAAGACTTTTGGCAACCTTGGATCGGTGCTGATGTTGACGCCTTTCGGGTGTCGTATTATTGCTTGGGAGGCGTTCTTGGAGAGCTTCTCTTCCTATCTCCACATTATCATCTTGGTCTCTTCATGTGAAAACCCAAATTGTTGTTGTCCTTATTGGGCAGCATCTTTGCTTCCCTCTTAGGGGCATTGCCTTGGAGAGACCGTTTGTGGATGTTTCGTGGCACACCTCTCATGCAGGGTTGTTGGAAGGTGGGAATGCTACCCGGGAGGGTTGGAAAGTGATGTGGTTGTGTCTATACGGTATAGGGTGGCGGCTCCCATGACTTGGGTGGTAATTACTAGCTGCTAGTGTGGTAGGGTCGTTGGCCTAGAGGGGGTGATTTGACTTTATGTTAGGGCATCTGCCCTGGATGTCTAGTGTGACGCCCATGGTTTTAGGGTGCTCGTCTTTGAGTGCATTTGAGAACTTTGAGTGCATTTGAACACGTATGATGTGGGTGATGAGTTGGCTCACAATGTTGGCCGTCAACGTGTCAGAGCATCACATTTGGTGCATGGTCTCTTGGAGTGTAAACATCTTCATCTTTGCCAAAGGGTGACCCATAGCAGATATGACTTCTTCTTTCCAGAAATGGTGGGAATCGGTTAGCTTGTCTTAGGTAGTGTTTTTGTGGTTGGCTACTTCTTGTGGCATTTGTTGTGTCGTCGGAAACTATGAGCGTGACCTTGTGATGTTGGTGTTCAACTGGGCTTGTCCTCGTTTGTATTGGCCTTTTCTTCTTAATTAACGAAAAAAGCAAACCTTTTTTGACTTTGTTTCAGTTTTTAATTTATTTTCATCTCCTATTAATTTCCACAGCAGCATTAGAGCATCTCCAACGGCAGCCCCCAAATAGGCCGGCAGGGGCGCCGACACCTCTGTTTGGGGGACGCCGGCACTGCATCCTCTATTTGGGGGAGTTGTTCCCATACCGGCGTCCCTAAAATGGCGGCCCTGATAAATGTTTTGAATTAAAATTATAAATAAATGCATAGAAAATTTAAAAAGAAACATTTTATTCCACAAACTAATACATAATTGGGAACGTGGTTTACATGAAGATATAGTTTGGAACATGGTTTACACAAACTAATACATAGTTTGAACCATGGTTGATACAAATATAAAATATTGCAAAAAAACTAAACCTAACTAGGCCGGTCAACGCAGGTTCGTGTGTTCGCTGTCAAGAAAGAACACTCGAGGGCACACCCAGTCACCTAAACTGGAAAATATAGCTGGTGAGGTGACTCTGTTGGTTCTTTCGAGGAAGAACATCCAAAAACATGTGTGCCGATATTCGCTGCGAAGAAACAACACTCAGTCGTCGTCCTCCTCGGCGCTGTCGCCGTGGTAGTGGCGGCGGCTACGCGTGTCGTCGAACACCTTAACGCTCATGTCCCTGTCGCCAAAGTAGGAGAACACGAGCACGAAGCCGGCTTGGAGGCGGTGGTGGCGCGCGAACTTCTCCCAACCGATGTGGAGGTACATCTTGCCGCGCGCGTCGTAGATCACGTCCACGATCCACCGGTAGTAGCCGCACGCACCCTCCCGAAGATGCATCTTGCCCGGGCGCTCGTAGCTGGCGACGAAGTCGGCGAAGGAGTCCGGTAGCCTCTGGATGCCGCGTGGGTCGCCCTTGAGGACGAGGACGAACTCGAACAGCACTGGCCCCTCCTTTTCCATGTCCGACGATGAACACGACGGCGTCGCAGGCGACGGCATGCGTGCACCTCTGCCGCGGCCACATCCACGACCACGGCCACGACCTCGGCCTCGACCAGACATGGCATCGTCTTTTCAGATGGTGACAGCTAGGGTTGGGGAGAGAGACGCTAGGGTTTGTGTGTGAGAGGGACGATGAGAGGCGGCCCTTTTTATAGGCCGGAGGGAGGCGGGGGAGCGGTGGCGCTCATTAACGGCAGCATGAAGAGCAATGCGCGCGCGCGACGGGACGGTTCGTTGCGCATCTGCGGAAACTGCATCGCCGCTGCGATCCAATAACTCCCGTCGTGAGGTAGGCGATGGTTAGGTTAGAATTTAATGAGCCGCTAACGCGTCGGCCCCGCCACTCCCCGCTGGCGTTGACTTTTGGGATATGTGACTGACAGGCGGCTCCCACGCCCAAAAATTTCGGCCTCGCGAGGCGCCGGCGCGCCCGATTCGCGCCCTTGGTGAAGGGGCCGGCACGGGATTTGCCGGTGATTCTATTGGGCTCGAAAATTGGCTGGCGCCGTTTGGAGCGCTGGTGCGAGCTCATTTTCGCTCCCGGACCCAAAAAGCTACCGGGATCGCTATGGGGACACCGGTGGAGATGCTCTTAGGCTGATTTTGTAGTTTATGGGAATTGCGCTCTCACCCTGCAAAATAACTTGAGAACCGCGAATGTCTGCGATTTCTCCATGGGAGTAAGGGCATCTCCAGCGGGCCAACGCATTTTCGATGTCCGAAATGTCCATTTGCGTCAGTCCGCGGACGCGATGTGGCCCAGGGCGATCATTTGCGTCTCGGGTACCTCCAGCGGTGCGGACGCATTTTTTTAACCGGGGACGGCGTCAAGCTCGCTAATACCGTTTTACGTCCCGTCGAGGACTGCCGCCGGCGATTAACTGTTCCCGCGCGACGACGATCGTTCCTGCGCGTGCCCAATACATTGGCAAGTTTCACCGTCGTTTCGTGCGCGGGGGAAACGCCCTGCGCGCCAACGCCGTTTTCCGCCCCGCTTGCTATATATGGTGGACACCGGCGGGGGCGACGGGCACACCTCAAGCTAAACCCTACCATCCATCCATGGCCGACCACATTAGTTGGGAGCACGTTGTTCACATGTGCCGCCAGCTCCACCCGGAGGAGGAGGTAGCCGCCGCCGGCGTTGAGGCCCAGCAGCTAGACCTGGAGGCGGCGGCGGCGGAGGCGGAGATTGCGGAGGCGGTGGCGGAGGCGGCAGAGCGCGCGGAAGGGCGCCTCGCAGCGACCAGAGCAGAGATCGCCAACGCCATGGCCGAGCTCGCGGAGGCGTGGGCGGCCATCGCGGCCCCTCCGGCGGACGCCGTTATCCACGACATCTCGGACGATGACCCCCCTGTGCCCAGCCGCTTCGAGTGCGCCGACGACCAACGGGTTCTGCTCGCGTCCTTCGAGTCCCTGGCTGGGGACGCCCAGCACCATCAGGCTTGGGTGGCAGAGGAGGAAGCCCACAGCTATGTGATGGCCATGGCTCGGGGGTTAATGTGCTCCGACCTGGACTCGCTCCAGTGTAGGGGTCCTTCTCCCGCGCGGGTCGAGCAAGAGAACCAGGAGCTGGAGGTCGCCATCGCCGCCAGGGACGAAGCGGTGGCGGCGGCGGCTAGGGACAGGGCCCGCTTCATCACTGACGTGGCGGCGATCCAGGCGGCGGTCTAGGCGAACGAGGACGCGGCGGCGGTCCAGGCGGCGGTGGAGGAGGAGGAGGCCCGGGCGGCGGCGGAGGCGGCGGCAACCCAGGTGGCGTTGGCCTAGGCGGAGGCCCTGTTGGACAGCTCCCTGGCCGAGGCCCTCGAACGCCGAAGGCGGTAGGACGAGATGTCCGTTCGCCGGCGTGCGCGGCGCGCAGAGTGCGCAAAGCGCTCCCGCATCGACGATGGCGCCGGCTGTTGGAGATATGCCCAAGAGGCAATAATAAAGTGGTTATTATAATATCTTTGTGTTTATGATAAATGTTTGCATACCATGCTATAATTGTATTAACCGAAACATTGATACATGTGTGTTATGTAAACAACAAGGAGTCCCTAGTAAGCCTCTTGTATAACTAGCTTGTTGATTAATGGATGATCATGGTTTCGTGATCATGAACATTGGATGTTATTAATAACAAGGTTATGTCATTGGTTGAATGATATAATGGACACACACCCAAATGAGTGTAGCATAAGATCAAGTCATTAAGTTCAATTTGCTATAAGCTTTCGATACATAGTTGCCTTAGTCCTTCGACCATGAGATCATGTAAATCACTTACACCGGAAGGGTACTTTGATTACATCAAACGCCATTGCGTAAATGGGTGGTTATAAAGATGGGATTAAGTATTCGGAAAGTGTGAGTTGAGGCGTATGGATCAAGAGTGGGATATTGTCCATCCCGATGACGGATATATATACTCTGGGCCCTCTTGGTGGAATGTCGTCTAATTAGCTTGCAAGCATATGAATGGTTCATAAGAGATGACATACCACGGTACGAGTAAAGAGTACTTGTCGGAGACGAGGTTGAACGAGGTATAGAGATACCGATGATCAAACCTCGGACAAGTAAAATATCGCGTGATAAAAGGAATCGGTATCGTATGTAAATGGTTCAATCGATCACTAAGTCATCGTTGAATATGTGGGAGCCATTATGGATCTCCAGATCCCGCTATTGGTTATGTCTCGGAGAGGAGTCTCGACCATGTCTGCATAGTTCGCGAACCGTAGGGTGACGCGCATAAGGTTCGATGTCGCATAAGTAGATTTGAATATGGTATGGAGACGAAGTTTGTTCGGAGTCTCGGATGTGATCCAGGATGTCACGAGGAGGTCCAGAATAGTCCGGAGAATAAGATTCATATAAGGGAAGTTGATTTCTGGGTTTCGGAAAAGTTTGGGATTTTTCCAGTGATTGACTAGAAGGTTCTAGAAGGTTCTGGAGGGGTCCACCAGGGGGCCCACGACCTAGGAGGGCTAGCATGGGCCGAGGGGATGCTCCCTGGCCTAATGGGCTGGGGGCACATGCCCCCCAAGGCCCAGGGCGGCCAACCCCTAGGGTTTCCCTAGGGGGGATCAACTTGGGGGGAGGAAATCCCTCTCCCCCCACTTGGCCGCCGCCCCCCCTAACCCTAGATGGGAAGGGGGGCCACCCACCAACCTGGCCCCCTATATAAAGAGGGGAGGGGTGGCTGATACGTCTCAAACGTATCTATAATTTATGATGTTCCATGCTAGTTTTATGACAATACCTACATATTTTATTCATACTTTATATCGTTTTGATGCATTTTCCGGAACTAACCTATTAACAAGATGCCGAAGTGCCACTTCCTGTTTTCTGCTGTTTTTGGTTCCAGAAAGGCTGTTCGGGCAATATTCTCGGAATTCGACGAAACAAAAGCCAAACATCTTATTTCACCGAGACGGACCAGAACACCGAAGGGGAGACGGAGAGGAGGCCCAGGGCCCCCAGACCACAGGGCGGCGCGGCCTAGAGGGGGGCGCGCCCAGGTGTGGTGTGGCCCCCCCAGGCACCCCCTTGCGCCGCCTCTTCGCCTATATAATCTCTCGTGACGTGAAAACTCTACAACAATTGACGAAACTCCAGAAAGACTCCAGGGACGCCGCCGCCATCGCGAAACTCTGTTTCGGGGGACAGAAGTCTCTGTTCCGGCACGCCGCCGGGGCGGGGAATTGCCCCCGGAGTCATCTCCATCGACATCACCGCCATCTTCATCGCCATTGCTGTCTCCCATGATGAGGAGGGAGTAGTTCTCCCCCGAGGCTGAGGGCTCTACCGGGAGCTATGTGGTTCATCTCTCTCTCCCATGGTGTGATCTTTATGTGATCATGAGCTTTGTATCACTATTAATCTATATGCTACTCTAGTGATGTTATTAAAGTAGTCTATTCCTCCTCCATGATGTAATGTTGACAGTGTGTGCATCATGTAGTACTTGGCGTAGGTTATGATTGTAATCTCTTGTAGATTATGAAGTTAACTATTACTATGATAGTATTGATGCGATCTATTCCCCCTTTCGTAGCTATTGTTGACAGTGTGTATGCTATGTTAGTACTCAGTCTAAATTGCAACGGTCTATTATGCACTCTAGAGGTTACTCTAATATGAACTCCGGATGTTGTGGAGCTTGTTTAATCCGGCTTGAGGTGTGCTTTTGTAGCCCTACACAATGAATGGTGTTTGTTATCCAACAAGAGAGTGTAGAAAGTAGCATTTATTTATTCAGTTATGTGATCAATGTTGAGAGTGTCCACTAGTGAAAGTATGATCCCTAGGACTTGTTTCTAAGCATTGAAACACCGTTTCCAACAAGTTCTGTTACATGTTTGCTTGCTGCCATCTTTATTTCAGATTGCAATTACTACTTACAATCATCCATTATACTTGTATTTCACTATCTCTTCGCCGAACTAGTGCACCTATACATCTGATAAGTGTATTAGGTGTGTTAGGGACCCAAGAGACTTCTTGTATCGTAATTGCAGGGTTGCTTGAGAGGGATATCTCAGACCTCTACCTCCCTGAGTTCGATAAACCTTGGGTGATCCACTTAAGGAAAACTTGCTGCTATTCTACAAACCTATGCTCTTGGAGGCCCAACACTGTCTACAGGAATAGAAGCGTGCGTAGACATCAAGCTATTTTCTGGCGCCGTTGCCGGGGAGGTAAGGTAAAAGGTATTCACATCCTCCGACTACTAAGCTATTTCCTAGCACTGTTGCCGGTGTGTGAGTGCTCGAAGGTATTTCCTTTAGATCCTGCAATTATATCTTTTTGTTTCTTGTTTTTATTTTCACTAGTTAGGCTTAATGGAAAACAGGAAAAAAATTAGAGATCTTTATGAACTTTATATTGAATTAGGACATGATGTGTTTGAAGAGAGAATTAAAAAACCCATGGAACTTTGTTTGCAAAATAGTTGTAGCAATGTTATTAGCATGAACTCTTTGAATACTATTATTGCTAATGCTATGGAAGAATTTAAGCTTTGGGAAGCTGGTTGTGATATTTTTAGTCCCCCAAGTTTTGAGGAGAAAATTTTCTTTGATGATACTTTGCCTCACATTTATGATGATTATAATGATAGTGGTATTTTGGTTCCACCTACTATGGAGGATAAAGTTTATTATGATTATACCATGCCTGCAATTTATGATAATTACAATGATAGTTGTGATAGTTTTACTCCCACTATTACTAATAAAATTGATTATGCTTATGTGGAGAGTAATGATACTTTTATGCATGTGAATAAGAATGCTTTATGTGATAGTTATATTGTTGAGTTTGTTCATGATGCTACTGAAAGTTATTATGAGAGAGGGAAACATGGTTATATGCATCTTAATAATATTAAGTTTCCCCTCTTTATGTTGAGAATTTTGAAGTTTCGCTTGTGTTGCCTTTCTATGCTTGTTGCATTGTGCTTACATGACTTGTTTATTTACAAGATTCCTTTTCATAGGAAGTGGGTTAGGCTTAAATGTGTTTTGAATTTGCTTCTTGATGCTCTCTTTTACTTCAACTCTTATTTCTTGCGCGAGCATCATTAAAATCACTGAGCCCATCTTAATGGCTATAAAGAAAGCACTTCTTGGGAGATAACCCATGTTTTTATTTTGCTATTATTTTGTTGCGTCTTGGAAGTTGTTACTACTGTAGCAACCTCTCCTTATCTTTATTTTATTGCATTGTTGTGCCAAGTAAAGTCTCTAATAGAAGGTTGATACTAGATTTGGATTTCTGCGCAGAAACAGATTTCTACCTGTCACGAATTTGAGTAGATCTCTCTGTAGGAAACTCGTAAAATGCTGCAAATTTTCATGTGTGATCCCCAGATATGTACGCAACTTTTATTAGTTTTGAGTTTTTTCATCTGAGCCTGTTAAATGCCTCTAAAAAATTCGTCTTTACGGACTGTTCTGTTTTGACAGATTCTGCCTTTTATTTCGCATTGCCTCTTTTACTGTGTTGAGTGGATTTCTTTGTTCCATTAACTTTCAGTAGCTTTGGGTAATGTGCAGAAGTGTTAGGAATGATTGTGTTACCTCTGAACATGTGAATTTTTGATTATGCACTAACCATCTAATGAAGTTTATGAGAAGTTTGGTGTGGTGGAAGTTTTCAAGGGTCAAGAGAGAAGGGTGATATAATGTGATCAAGAAGAGTGAAGAGTCTAAGCTTGGGGATGCCCCCGTGGTTCATCCCTGCATATTTCAAGAAGACCCAAGCGTCTAAGCTTGGGGATGCCCAAGGCATCCCCTTCTTCATCTACAACTTATCAGGTCATCTCTAGTGAAACTATATTTTTATTCCGTCACATCTTATGTACTTTACTTGGAGCGTCTGTGTGCTTTTATTTTCATTTTGTTATCTTAGTTCTCTGAATAAATTGGATCATACCTTGTGTGGGAGAGAGACACGCTCCGCTTTTTCATATGAACACTAGTGTTGTTCGCTTTTACTTTTAATGTTCATGGCGGAGTTGAAAACCGCTTCGTTAATTGCTATTTGGTTGGAAACAGAAAATGCTTCATGTGGTAAATGGTATATGGTCTTGAATAATTTGATACTTGGCAATTGTTTTGAGCTCTCAAGTAGATCATGTTTAAGCTTTTGCATAATGTAGTTTAAACCCATTAGTGGAGAACTACTGTAGAGCTTGTTGAAATTTGGTTTGCATGATTGGTCTCTCTAAAAGTCTAAATATTTTCTAGTAAAAGTGTTTGAACAACAAGGAGACAATGTCGAGTCTTATAATGCTTGCAATATGTTCTTATGTGAGTTTTGCTGTACCGATTCATACTTGTGTTGCTTCAAACAACCTTGCTAGCCAAATCCTTGTACTGAGAGGGAATTCTTCTCGTGCATCCAAAACCTTGAGCCAAAACCCATGCCATTTGTGTCCACCATATCTACCTACTACGTGGTATTTCTCTGCCATTCCAAAGTAAATTGCCTGCGTGCTACCTTTAAAATTTCATTCCTTGTCTTTGCAATACATAGCTCATGGGAAAATAGCTTAAAAACTATTGTGGTATTGAATATGTTGCTTATGTATCTTATTTCTTATAAGTTGCTTGTTGAGCGGTAACCATGTTTCTGGGGACGCCATCAACTTTTTACACCTTTGTTGATTATCATGTGAGTTGCTATGCATGTTCGTCTTGTCTGAAGTAAGGGTGATTTATCATGATTAAATGGTTTGAGTATGCATATTGTTAGAGAAGAACATTGGGCCGCTAACCGAAGCCATGTATCATGGTGGAAGTTTCAGTTTGGACATTAATCCTCAATCTCTTATGAGAATATTATCTGTTGTTGAATGCTTATGCATTAAAGAGGAGTCCATTATCTGTTTTCTATGTTGTCCCGGTATGGATGTCTTTAGTTGAGATCTATAAAAAACGAGAAATCAAATGCGATCTATCTCCTTGGACCTTTGTACAGGCGGCATAGAGGTACCCCTTTGTGACACTTGGTTGAAACATATGTAATGCAATGATAATCCATGGAAATCAAAGCTAATTAGGACAAGGTGCGAGCACTATTGGTATTCTATGCATGAGGCTTGCAACTTATAGGATGTCTTATGCATAACACATATGAATTATCACTACCGTTGACAAAATTGTTTCTATGTTTTCAAAATAAAAGGTCTAGCACAAAAATAGTAATCCATGCTTCCCTCTGCGAAGAGCCTTTCTTTTACTTTATGTTGAGTCAGTTTACCTACTTCTTTCTATCTTAGAAGCAAACACTTGTGTCAACTGTGTGCATTGATTCTTACATGTTTACTTATTGCACTTGTTATATTGCTTTATGTTGACAACTATCCATGAGATATACATGTTACAAGTTGAAAGCATTTGCTGAAACTTAATCATCCTTTGTGTTGCTTCAAAACCTTCTATTAAGAATCTATTGCTTTATGAGTTAACTCCTATGCAAGTCTTATTGATACTTGTCTTGAAAGTACTATTCATGAAAAGTCTTTGCTATATGATTCAGTTGTTTAGTCATTGTCTTTACCATTGCTTCGAATCACTTCATTCATCTCATATGCTTTACAATAGTATTGATCAAGATTATGTTGGTAGCATGTCACTTCAGAAATTATCCTTGTTATCGTTTACCTACTCGAGGGCGAGTAGGAACTAAGCTTGGGGATGCTTGATACGTCTCAAACGTATCTATAATTTCTGATGTTCCATGCTAGTTTTATGACAATACCTACATGTTTTATTCATACTTTATATCATTTTGATGCATTTTCCGAAACTAACCTATTAACAAGATGTCGAAGTGCCAGTTCCTGTTTTCTGCTGTTTTTGGTTCCAGAAAAGGCTGTTCGGGCAATATTCTCGGAATTCGACGAAACAAAAGCCAAACATCTTATTTCACCGAGACGGACCAGAACACCGAAGGGGAGACGGAGAGGAGGCCCAGGGCCCCCAGACCACAGGGCGGTGCGGCCTAGAGGGGGGCACGCCCAGGTGTGGTGTGGGCCCCCCAGGCACCCCCTTGCGCCGCCTCTTCGCCTATATAATCTCTCGTGATGTGAAAACTCTACAGCAATTGACGAAACTCCAGAAAGACTCCAGGGACGCCGCCGCCATCGCGAAACTCCGTTTCGGGGGACAGAAGTCTCTGTTCCGGCACGACGCCGGGACGGGGAATTGCCCCCGGAGTCATCTCCATCGACATCACCGCCATCTTCATCGCCGTTTCTGTCTCCCATGATGAGGAGGGAGTAGTTCTCCCCCGAGGCTGAGGGCTCTACCGGTAGCTATGTGGTTCATCTCTCTCTCCCATGGTGTGATCTTTATGTGATCATGAGCTTTGTATCACTATTAATCTATGTGCTACTCTAGTGATGTTATTAAAGTAGTCTATTCCTCCTCCATGATGTAATGTTGACAGTGTGTGCATCATGTAGTACTTGGCGTAGGTTATGATTGTAATCTCTTGTAGATTATGAAATTAACTATTACTATGATAGTATTGATGCGATCTATTGCCCCTTTCATAGCTATTGTTGACAGTGTGTATGCTATGTTAGTACTCGGTCTAAATTGCAACGGTCTATTATGCACTGTAGAGGTTACTCTAATATGAACTCCGGATGTTGTGGAGCTTGTTTACTCCAGCTTGAGGTGTGCTTTTGTAGCCCTACACAATGAATGATGTTTGTTATCCAACAAGAGAGTGTAGAAAGTATCATTTATTTATTCAGTTATGTGATCAATGTTGAGAGTGTCCACTAGTGAAAGTATGATCCCTAGGCCTTGTTTCAAAGCATTGAAACACCGTTTCCAACAAGTTCTGTTACATGTTTGCTTGCTGCCATCTTTATTTCAGATTGCAATTACTACTTACAATCATCCATTATACTTGTATTTCACTATCTCTTCGCCGAACTAGTGCACCTATACATCTGATAAGTGTATTAGGTGTGTTGGGGACACAAGAGACTTCTTGTATTGTAATTGCAGGGTTGCTTGAGAGGGATATCTCTGACCTCTACCTCCCTGAGTTCGATAAACCTTGGGTGATCCACTTAAGGGAAACTTGCTGCTGTTCTACAAACCTCTGCTCTTGGAGGCCCAACACTGTCTACAGGAATAGAAGCGTGCGTAGACATCAGTGGCCGGCCACCCATCCCATCATTAGCCCCTCCTCTGGCCGCCTCTCTCCTCCACCATACGCTGCTCCGGCTTAGGCAAAGCCCTACAGTTTTCTTCCTCCACCTCCACCACCACGCCGTTGTGCTGCTGGAACTTGGAGGAGATCTACCACACCTCCTCTGCCCGCTGGAACGGGGAGAGGAAGGAGCTTCATCAACATCGTACGCGCGACCGAGTACGGAAGTGCTGCCGGATTGCAGCACCGGAACGATCGTCTACACCAACAACGAGATTAATCTCGTAAGCTTTGGAATCTTCGAGGGTTAGTCTCATCTCCATCTCGTTGCTTCGATCTTGTAGATTAGATCTTGGGTGTTCCATAGATTAGATCTTGGATTTATTCGTCTTTGCGGTAGGAATTTTTTTGTTTTCTATGCAACGAACCCCTTCAGTGGTATCAGAGCAATGTCTATGCATAGATCTGTTGCACGAGTAGAACACAATGGTTTTGTGGGCAGTGATGCTTTTGTTGCTTTAGTTTGTGTACTTTGCATCTTGCGGGATGGTGGGATGAAGCGGCCCGGGCTAACTTTACATGACCACGTCTCATGAGACTTGCTCCACGCTTGACATGCAACTTGTATTGCATAAGTGGCTTTGCGGGTGTCTGTCTCTCCCACCATAGTGAAGATTACAATTTGCACTTCTATTGTCAACACTACTATCACCGTTGTGGTTCATGTTCGTACTTCGTAGGTAGATTGGATCTTACTCGAAAACCCTAAACCACGTAAAATATGCAAACCAAATTAGAGGCGTCTAACTTGTTTTTGCAGGGTTTGGTGATGTGATATGGCCATGATGTGATAATGATTATATTTGATGTATGAGATGTTCATTATTGTATTATGGCAACCGGCAGGAGCCTAATGGTTGTCTTTAATTTTTGTTAAAGACCTGCGTGTTTATTCATCATGTAATAGCTTTATTTCAAGTAGTTGTTATAGTAGATATAAGTGATGGACAACCATGAAGCGGCGCCACTGACCTTGACGCCATGCTGGTGATGATGGAGATCATGTCCGTGCTTTGGAGATGGAGATCAAAAGCACAAGAAGAAAGGCCATATCATATCACACATTATGAATTGCATGTGATGTTAATCCTTTTTATGCATCTTATTTTTCTTAGATCGCGATGGTAGCATTATAAGATGATCCCTCTCACTAAATATCAAGATAATAAAGTGTTCATCCTTAGTATGCACCGTTGCTAAGACTTGTCATTTCGAAGCATCTCGTGATGATCGGGTGTGATAGACTCTACCTGTGCATACAATGGGTGCAAGCCAGATTTGCACACGCGGATACCAAGGTTGCCTTGACGAGCCTAGCATGTACAGACATGGTCTCGGAACACGGGATACCGAAAGGTAGAGCATGAGTCATATGAATGATATGATGAACACTTTGAGTGTTCGCCTTTGAAGCTACATCTTTTCTCGTGAAGATCGGACTTGGTGTAGTGGATTTGGTTCGTGTCATCACTAAGACAATGCGAGGGATGTTGTTTTGAGTGGGAGTTCACCTAGTTAATTTAAGAATTAAAACTGAACTCATTTTATCATAAACTTAGTCTAAACTCTTTGCAAATATGTTGTAGATCATGGCGCCCCCCTCCATCAATTTTAACCAGTTCCTAGAGAAAGAAAAGCTTAAGGGCAACGGTAGCAACTTCACTGACTGGTTCCGTCATGTGAGGATTTTCCTCACTGGTGGAAGCCTGCAATATGTGCTCGATGAACCACTAGGTCCCCCACCACCTCCTGCAGTATCCGAGGACATAAAGAATGTTTATGAGACTTGGGCAACTCGATACTCCGAAGTTCAGTGTGCCATCTTGTGCAGCTTAGAGGTAGAGCTCCAAAAGCGTTTTTAGCACCACGACCCGTGTGAGATGATGCGTGAGCTCAAGCTTATCTTTGAAACTCATGCAGCCGTGGAGAGCTATGAGGCCTCGAAACAGTTCTTTAGCTGTATGATGGAAGAGGGCAGCTCCGTTAGTGAGCACATGTTCGCCATGTCCGGACATGCAAAGAAGCTCAGTGACATGGGGATGATGATCCCTAACCAGCTGGGTATTGATGCGTGCAGTTAACACACGTCCGTTGGGAACCCCAAGAGGAAGGTGTGATGCGTACAGTAGCAAGTTTTCCCTCAGTAAGAAACCAAGGTTATCGAACCAGTAGGAGTCAAGGAACACGTGAAGGTTGTTGGTGACGGAGTGTAGTGTGGAGCAAAACCAGGGATTCCGGCGCCAACGTGGAACCTGCACAACACAATCAAAGTACTTTGCCCCAACGTAACAGTGAGGTTGTCAATCTCACCGGCCTGCTGTAAACAAAGGAGTAGATGTATAGTGTGGAAGATGATGTCTGTTTGCGAAGAACAGTAAAGAACAATTGCAGTAGATTGTATTTCATATGTAAAGAATGGATCGGGGTCCACAGTTCACTAGTGGTGTCTCTCCCATAGATAAATAGCATGTTGCGTGAACAAATTACATTTGGGCAATTGATAAATAAAGAAGGCATAACAATGCACATACATATATCATGATGAGTACTATGAGATTTAATCAGGGCATTACGACAAAGTACATAGACCGCTATCCAGCATGCATCTATGCCTAAAAAGTCCACTTTCAGGTTATCATCCGAACCCCTTCTGGTATTAAGTTGCAAACAACAGACAATTGCATTAAGTATGGTGCATAATGTAATCAACACAAATATCCTTAGACAAAGCATTGATGTTTTATCCCTAGTGGCAACAGCACATCCACAACCTTAGAACTTTCTCTCACTGTCCCAGGTTCAATGGAGGCATGAACCCACTATCGAGCATAAATACTCCCTCTTGGAGTTACAAGTATCAACTTGGCCAGAGCCTCTACTAGCAACGGAGAGCATGCAAGAACATAAACAACATATATGATAGATTGATAATCAACTTGACATAGTATTCAATATTCATCGGATCCCAACAAACACAACATGTAGCATTACAAATAGATGATCTTGATCATGATAGGCAGCTCACAAGATCTAACATGATAGCACAATGAGGAGAAGACAACCATCTAGCTACTGCTATGGACCCATAGTCGAGGGGTGAACTACTCACACATCGATCCGGAGGCGATCATGGCGATGAAGAGCCCTCCGGGAGATGATTCCCCTCTCCGGCAGGGTGCCGGAGGCGATCTCCTGAATCCCCCGAGATGGGATTGGCGGCGGCGGCGTCTCTGGAAGGTTTTCCGTATCGTGGCTCTCGGTACTGGGGGTTTCGCGACGAAGGCTTTAAGTAGGCGGAAGGGTAGGTTTAGGGCGACACGAGGGCCCCACACGCCAGGGCCGCGTGGCCAAGACCTGGGCCGCGCGGCCAAGACCTGGGCCGCGCCGCCCTGTTGTGTCGGCGCCTCGTCGCCCCACTTCGTCTCCCTTTCGGTCTTCTGGAAGCTTCGTGGAAAAATAAGACCCTGGGCGTTGATTTCGTCCAATTCCGAGAATATTTCCTTTGTAGGATTTCTGAACCCAAAAACAGTAGAAAACAAAGAATCGGCTCTTCGGCATCTCGTCAATAGGTTAGTGCCGGAAAATGCATAATAATGACATATAATGTGTATAAAACATGTGAGTATCATCATAAAAGTAGCATGGAACATAAGAAATTATAGATACGTTTGAGACGTATCAAGCATCCCCAAGCTTAGTTCCTACTCGCCCTCGAGTAGGTAAACGATAACAAGGATAATTTCTGAAGTGACATGCTATCATAATCTTGATCAATACTATTGTAAAGCACATGATATGAATGCAGCGATTCGAAGCAATGATGAAGACAATGAGTAAACAACTGAATCATATAGCAAAGACTTTTCATGAATAATACTTTCAAGACAAGCATCAATAAGACTTGCATAAGAGTTACTCATAAAGCAATAAATTCTTTGTAGAAAGCTTTGAAACAACACAAAGGAAGATATAAGTTTCAGCGGTTGCTTTCAACTTCAACATATTTATCTCATGGATAATTGTCAACACAAAGTAATATAACAAGTGCAATAGGTAAACATGTAAGAATCAATGCACACAGTTTACACAAGTGTTTGCTTCTAAGATAGAAAGAAGTAGGTAAACTGACTCAACAATAAAGTAGAAGAATGGCCCTTCGCAGAGGGAAGCATGGATTACTATTTTTGTGCTAGAGCTTTTCATTTTGAAAACATAGAAACAATTTTGTCAACGGTAGTAATAAATCATATGTGTTATGTATAAGATATCCTATAAGTTGCAAGCCTCATGCATAGTATACCAATAGTGCCCGCACCTTGTCCTAATTAGCTTGGATTAACACGGATTATCATTGCATAACATATGTTTCAACCAAGTGTCACAAAGGGGTACCTCGATGCCGCCTGTACAGAGGTCTAAGGAGAAAGCTCGCATTGGATTTCTCGCTTTAGATTATTCTCAACTTAGACATCCATACCGGGACAACATAGACAACAGATAATGGACTCCTCTTTTAATGCTTAAGCATTCAACAACAGATAATATTCTCATAAGAGATTGAGGATTTGTGTCCAAACTGAAACTTCCACCATGATTCATGGCTTTAGTTAGCGTCCCAATGTTCTTCTCAAACAATATGCATACTCAAACCATTTGATCATGAAAATCGCCCTTACTTCAGACAAGACAAACATGCATAGCAACTCACATGATATTCAACAAAGGTAAAAGTTGATGGCGTCCCCAGAAACATGGTTACCGCTCAACAAGCAACTTATTAAGAAATAAGATACATAAGTACATATTCAATACCACAATAGTTTTTAAGGCTATTTTCCCATGAGCTATGTATTGTAAAGGCAAAGAATAGAATTTTAAAGGTAGCACTCAAGTAATTTACTTTGGAATGGCGGAGAAATACCATGTAGTAGGTAGGTATGGTGGACACAAATGGCATAGTTTTTGGCTCAAGGATTTGGATGCACGAGAAGAATTCCTCTCAATACAAGGCTTAGGCTAGCAAGGTTGTTTGAAGCAAACTCAAGTATAAAATGGTGCAGCAAGACTTACATATGAACATATTGTAAGCATTATAAGACTTTACATCATCTCCTTGTTGTTCAAACACCTTAACCAGAAAATATCTAGACTCTAGAGACCAATCATGCAAACCAAATTTTAACAAGCTATATGTAGTTCTTCATTAATAGGTGCAAAGTACATGATGCAAGAGCTTAAACATGATCTATATGAGCACAACAATTGCCAAGTATCAAATTATTCAAGACATTATACCAATTACCACATGAAGCATTTTCCGTTTCCAACCATATATCAATGAACGAAGTAGTTCAACCTTCGCAATGAACATTAAGAATAAAGCTAAGAACACATGTGTTCATATGCAACAGCGGAGCGTGTCTCTCTCCCACACAAAGAATGCTAGGATCCGATTTTATTCAAACAAAAATGAAAACAAAAACAAACAGACGCTCCAAGTAAAGCACATAAGATGTGACTGAATAAAAATATAGTTTCACTAGAGGTGACTTGATAAATTGTCGATGAAGAAGGGGATGCCTTGGGCATCCCCAAGCTTAGATGCTTGAGTCTTCTTGAAGTATGCAGGGATGAACCACGGGGGCATCCCCAAGCTTAGACTTTTCACTCTTCTTGATCATATTGTATCATCCTCCTCTCTTGACCCTTGAAAACATCCTCCACACCAAACTCAAAACAAACTCATTAGAGGGTTAGTGCATAATTAAAAATTCATATATTCAGAGGTGACATAATCATTCTTAACACTTCTGGACATTGCACAAAGCTACTGAAAGTTAATGGAACAAAGAAATCCATCAAACATAGCAAAACAGGCAATGCGAAATAAAAGGCAGAATTTGTCAAAACAGAACAGTCCGTAAAGACGAATTTTTCTGGGGCACTTAACTTGCTCAGATGAAAATGATCAAATTTAATGAAAGTTGCGTACATATCTGAGGATCACGCACATAAATTGTCAGATATTTCTGAGTTACCTACAGAGAATTCTACTCAAATTCGTGACAGTAAGAAATCTGTTTCTGCGCAGTAATCCAAATCTAGTATTGACTTTACTATCAAAGACTTTACTTGGCACAACAATGCAATAAAATAAAGATAGGGAGAGGTTGCTACAGTAGTAACAACTTCCAAGACTCAAATATAAAACAAAAGTGCAGAAGTAAAATAATGGGTTGTCTCCCATAAGCGCTTTTCTTTAACGCCTTTCAGCTAGGCGCAGAAAGTGTGAGTCAAGTATTGTCAAGAGACAAAGCATCGACATCATAATTTGTTCTAATAATAGAATCATAAGGTAACTTCATTCTCTTTCTAGGGAAGTGTTCCATACCTTTCTTGAGAGGAAATTGATACTTAATATTACCTTCCTTCATATCAATAGTAGCACCAACAGTTCGAAGAAAAGGTCTTCCCAATATAATGGGACATGATGCATTGCATTCAATATCCAAGACAACAAAATCAACGGGGACAAGGTTATTGTTAACCATAATACGAACATTATCAATCCTCCCCAAAGGTTTCTTTATAGCTTTATCAGCAAGATTAACATCCAAATAACAATTTTTCAATGGTGGCAAGTCAAGCATATCATAGATTTTCTTAGGCAAATACTTGCACCAAGATCACATAAAGCTTTACAATCAAAATCATTGACCCTCATCTTAATGATGGGCTCCCAACCATCTTCTAACTTCCTAGGAATAGAAGTTTCAAGTTTTAGTTTCTCTTCTCTAGCTTTTATGAGAGCATTTGTAATATGTTTTGTAAAGGCCAAATTTACAGCACTAGCATTAGGACTTCTAGCAAGTTTTTGTAAGAACTTTATAACTTCAGAGATGTGACAATCATCAAAATCTAAACCATTATGATCTACAGCAATGGGATCATTATCCCCAATATTTTGAAAAATTTCAGCAGTTTTATCACAAACCGTTTCCGCAGTTTTAGCAGTTTCAGGCAATTTTGCACGCTTTGCACTAGGAGTAGAAACATTGCCAACACCAATTATTTTATCATTGATAGTAGGAGGTGTAGCAACATGTGAAGCATTATCATTACTAGTGGTGGTAATAGTCCAAACTTTAGCTACATTATTCTCTTTAGCAAGTTTTTCGTTTTCTTCTCTATCCCACCTAGCATGCAATTCAGCCATCAATCTAATATTCTCATTAACTCGAACTTGGATGGTGTTTGCTGTAGTAACAATCTTATTATCATTATCCTTATTAGGCATAACTTTCAATTTTAAAAGATCAACATCAGAGGCAAGTCTATCAACCTTAGAAGCAAGAATATCAATTTTATCAAGCTTTTCCTCAACGGATTTGTTAAAAGCAGTTTGTGTACTAATAAATTCTTTAAGCATGGCTTCAAGACCAGGGGGTACACTCCTATTATTGTTGTAAGAATTCCCATAAGAATTACCATAACCATTACTATTATTAGAAGGATATGGCCTATAGTTGTTACCAGAATTATTCCTATAAGCATTGTTGTTGAAATTATTATTTTTAATGAAGTTCACATCAACATGTTCTTCTTGGGCAACCAATGAAGCTAAAGGAACATTATTAGGATCAACATTAGATCTACCATTCACAAGCATAGACATAATAACATCAATCTTATCACTCAAGGAGGAGGTTTCTTCAACGGAATTTACCTTCTTACCTTGTGGAGCCCTTTCAGCGTGCCATTCAGAGTAATTTATCATCATATTATCAAGAAGCTTGGTTGCCGCCCCCAAAGTGATGGACATAAAGGTACCTCCAGCAGCTGAATCCAATAGGTTCCGCAAAGAAAAATTCAATCCTGCATAGAAGGTTTGGACGATCATCCAAGTAGTTAGTCCATGGGTTGGGCAATTCTTTACCAAAAATTTCATTCTCTCCCATGCTTGAGCAACATGTTCATTATCTAATTGCTTAAAATTCATTATGCTACTTCTCAAAGATATAATTTTAGCAGGAGGATAATATCTACCAATAAAAGCATCCTTACATTTAGTCCATGAATCAATACTATTTCTAGGAAGAGATAGCAACCAATCTTTAGCTCTTTCTCTTAAGGAGAAAGGAAACAATTTCAATTTTATAATATCACCATCTACATCCTTATACTTTTGCATTTCACAAAGTTCAACAAAATTATTAAGATGGGCAGCAGCATCATCAGAACTAACACCAGAAAATTGCTCTCTCATAACAAGATTTAGTAAAGCAGGTTTAATTTCAAAAAATTCTGCTGTAGTAGCAGGTGGAGCAATAGGTGTGCATAGGAAATCATTATTATTTGTGCTAGTGAAGTCACACAACTTAGTATTCTCAACAGTTCCCATTTTAGCAGTAGTAAATAAAGCAAACTAAATAAAGTAAATGCAAGTAACTAATTTTTTTGTGTTTTTGATATAGAGAACGCAAATAAGACAGTAAATAAAGTAAAGCTAGCAACTAATTTTTTTGTGTTTTTGATATAAGAGCAAACAAAGCAGTAAATAAAATAAAGTAAAGCAAGACAAAAACAAAGTAAAGAGATTGGAAGTGGGAGACTCCCCTTGCAGCGTGTCTTGATCTCCCCGACAACGGGCCCAGAAAAAGTGATTGATGCGTGCAGTTAACACACGTCCGTTGGGAACCCCAAGAGGAAGGTGTGATGCGTACAGTAGCAAGTTTTCCTTCAGTAAGAAACCAAGGTTATCGAACCAGTAGGAGTCAAGGAACACGTGAAGGTTGTTGGTGACGGAGTGTAGTGCGGCGCAACACCAGGGATTCCGGCGCCAACGTGGAACCTGCACAACACAATCAAAGTACTTTGCCCCAACGTAACAGTGAGGTTGTCAATCTCACCGGCTTGCTGTAAACAAAGGATTAGATGTATAGTGTGGAAGATGATGTTTGTTTGCGAAGAACAGTAAAGAACAATTGCAGTAGATTGTATTTCAGATGTAAAGAATGGACCGGGGTCCACAGTTCACTAGTGGTGTCTCTCCCATAGATAAATAGCATGTTGGGTGAACAAACTACAGTTGGGCAATTGACAAATAAAGAAGGCATAACAATGCACATACATATATCATGATGAGTACTATGAGATTTAATCAGAGCATTACGACAAAGTACATAGACCGCTATCCAGCATGCATCTATGCCTAAAAAGTCCACTTTCAGGTTATCATCCGAACCCCTTCCGGTATTAAGTTGCAAACAACAGACAATTGCATTAAGTATGGTGCGTAATGTAATCAACACAAATATCCTTAGACAAAGCATTGATGTTTTATCCCTAGTGGCAACAACACATCCACAACCTTAGAACTTTCTCTCACTGTCCCAGGTTCAATGGAGGCATGAACCCACTATCGAGCATAAATACTCCCTCTTGGACTTACAAGTATCAACTTGGCCAGAGCCTCTACTAGCAACGGAGAGCATGCAAGAACATAAACAACATATATGATAGATTGATAATCAACTTGACATAGTATTCAATATTCATCGGATCCCAACAAACACAACATGTAGCATTACAAATAGATGATCTTGATCATGATAGGCAGCTCACAAGATCTAACATGATAGCACAATGAGGAGAAGACAACCATCTAGCTACTGCTATGGACCCATAGTCCAAGGGTGAACTACTCACATATCGATCCGGAGGCGATCATGGCGATGAAGAGCCCTCCGGGAGATGATTCCCCTCTCCGGCAGGGTGCCGGAGGCGATCTCCTGAATCCCCCGAGATGGGATTGGCGGCGGCGGCGTCTCTGGAAGGTTTTCTGTATCGTGGCTCTCGGTACTGGGGGTTTCGCGACGAAGGCTTTAAGTAGGCGGAAGGGTAGGTTTAGGGGCGACACGAGGGCCCCACACGCCAGGGCCGCGCGGCCAAGACCTGGGCCGCGCCACCCTGTTGTGTCGGCGCCTCGTCGCCCCACTTCGTCTCCCTTTCGGTCTTCTGGAAGCTTCGTGGAAAAATAAGACCCTGGGCGTTGATTTCGTCCAATTCCGAGAATATTTCCTTTGTAGGATTTCTGAAACCAAAAACAGCAGAAACAAAGAATCGGCTCTTCGGCATCTCGTCAATAGGTTAGTGCCGGAAAATGCATAATAATGACATATAATGTGTATAAAACATGCGAGTATCATCATAAAAGTAGCATGGAACATAAGAAATTATAGATATGTTTGAGACGTATCAGGTATTCATCGTGTCCTTCAATCACTGCCACCAAGTTACAAGAACTTCGTGATGAACTACAACATGCAGAACATGAATAAAGATTTACCTGAACTCTTTTCCATGCTGAAATCTGTTGAAGTAGAGATAAAAAAGGAGAATCAAGTGTTGATGGTCAACAAGACCACCGGTTTCAAAAAGCAGGGCAAGCCTAACAAGGGTAACATCAAGAATGGCGGCAAGAAAGTTGTAGCGCATCCTGAGAAGCCTAAGGCTGGTCCTAAACCTGAGACTGTGTGCTATTACTGCCAGGGGAAGGGGCACTGGAAGCGCAATTACTCCAAATACTTGGCCGATCTGAAGAGCGGCCACGTCAAAAAGAAAGGTATATTTGATATACATGTTATTGATGTCTATCTTACTGGTTCTCGTAGTAGTGCCTGGGTATTTGATACTGGTTCGGTTGCTCACATTTGTAACTCAAAACAGGAACTGCGGAATAGACGAAGCCTGGCAAGGGACGAGGTGACGATGCGCGTTGGAAATGGATCCAAAGTCGATGTGATCGCCGTCGACACGCTCCCTCTACATCTACCTTCGGGATTAGTTTTAAACCTCAATAATTGTTATTTGGTACCTGCGTTGAGCATGAACATTATATCTGGATCTTGTTTGATGCAAGACGGTTATTCGTTTAAGTCTGAGAATAATGGTTGTTCGATTTATATGAGTAATGTCTTTTATGGCCATGCACCTGAGATGAATGGTTTATTCTTGTTAAATCTCGATAGTAGTGATACACATGTTCATAACATTGATGCTAAGCGAATTAAATTGAATGATAATTCTACTTATATGTGACACTGTCGTCTTGGTCATATTGGAGTGAAGCGCATGAAGAAACTCCATTCCGATGGACTTCTTGAGTCACTTGACAGATGCGAAGCATGTCTAATGGGAAAAATGACTTAAGACTCCATTTTCTGGTACAATGGAGCGAGCTACAGACTTGTTGGAAATCATACATACCGATGTGTGTGGACCAATGAGTGTAGCATCGTGTGGTGGTTATCGTTATGTTCTAACCTTCACGGATGATCTGAGTAGATATGGATATATTTACTTTATGAACCATAAGTCCGAAACTTTTGAGAAGTCCAAGGAATTCCAAAGTGAAGTAGAAAATCAACGTAACAAGAAGATTAAGTTTCTGCGTTCTGATCGCGGAGGCGAATATCTGAGTTATGAGTTTGGCATGCATTTAAAGAAATGCGCAATACTTTCACAGTTGACACCGCCGGGAACACTACAGCGCAATGGTGTGTCCGAACGTTGTAATCGAACTCTCTTAGATATGGTTCGATCTATGATGTCTCTTACCGATTTGCCGTTATCGTTTTGGGGTTATGCATTAGAGACAACCGCATTCACTTTAAATAGGGCACCATCAAAATCCGTTGAAACGACACCGTATGAATTATGGTTTGGGAAGAAACCTAAGCTGTCGTTCCTTAAAGTTTGGGGTTGCGAAGCTTATGTAAAGAAGTTACAACCTGACAAGCTAGAACCCAAAGCGGAGAAATGCGTCTTCATAGGATACCCTAAAGAAACAATTGGGTACACTTTCTATCACAGATCCGAAGGCAAAATCTTTGTTGCAAATAACGGATCCTTTCTTGAGAAGGAGTTTCTCACTAAAGAAGTGACTGGAAGGAAAGTAGAACTCGACGAGGTTGATGAACCTTCTCTCATAGATCAGAGTAGCGCAGTGCCGGAAGAAGTTTCTGCGCAGCCTACGCCGGTAGGAGAGGAAGCAAATGATGATGATCATGAAACTTCGAACGAGGTAGCAACTGGACCTCGCAGATCGACGAGGGAATGTACCACTCCTGATTGGTATGATCCCTGTCTAAATGTCATGATTGTGGACAACAATGATGAGGACCCTGCGACGTATGAAGAAGCAATGGTGAGCCCAGATTCCAACAAATGGCAAGAAGCCATGAAATCCGAAATGGGATCCATGTATGATAACAAAGTATGGACTTTGGTAGACTTACCTGATAGCCGCAAGGCTGTCGAGAATAAATGGATCTTCAAGAGAAAAACAGATGTTGATGGTAATATTACTGTCTATAAAGCTCGACTTGTCGCAAAGGGTTTCCGACAAATTCAAGGAGTTGACTACGATGAGACTTTCTCACATGTAGCGAAGCTAAAGTCTGTGAGGATTTTGTTAGCAATAGCTGCATTTTTCGATTATGAGATTTGGCAGATGGATGTCAAAACGACGTTCCTTAATGGTGATATTGAGGAAGAGTTGTATATGGTACAACCCAAAGGTTTTGTCGATCCTAAAAATGCTGACAAGGTATGCAAACTTCAGCGTTCCATTTATGGACTGAAGCAAGCATCCCGGAGTTGGAACCTACGCTTTGATAGGGTGATCAAAGACTTCGGTTTTATACGGACTCATGGTGAGGCATGTATTTACAAGAAAGTGAGTGGGAGCTCTGTAGCGTTCCTGATATTATATGTAGATGACATATTATTGATTGGGAATGATATAGAACTATTAAGCAGCGTTAAAGGTTATTTGAATAAGTCTTTTTCAATGAAAGACCTTGGTGAAGCAGCATATATTTTAGGCATCAAGATTTATAGAGATAGATCAAGACGCCTAATAGGCCTTTCACAGAGTACATACCTGGACAAGATTCTACACTTTCAACCGGCATCTAGCAATATTATCCTCGGGGATGTAGATGCAAAGTAAGACGATAAAATCAAGCACGGAAGCCGTGTCGCTACGTCACATACGATGACAAAAACACCGGTTGTAGGTTCCTCGGGCGCCACTACAAGCACTCGGAGTGCTCCTTCATAGACTAAGTTGATGATCCTTATCGCACAAGGTATGAATGCTTTGTTGGGGCATATCTGGAGTGACATGCTCTATGGGGACTTCGACATTTACCAAGCTCTTCTCACTCTCTCTCCTCCATTGTTGAGCTTGAAGAGCTTGCCATATCTTTTGATTCCTCCCATGTTTCTTGAATCTTTTTGAGTGAAAAGAGAGGAGATATATATCTACTTTTCCACCAATCAAAATCTTCGCTTAGTGGGTTCTCTTTTTGTTCTTCCTCCCTTATTCCTCATAAGCTTTTGTAGCTTTAGTGGGATTTGGAAGTGAAGGAATTGAGAACTCGTGTTCTTGCCATTGCATATTGCATCAGTTTGAGTTCTCTACGGAGATTCGGTAAAGTCAGAGTTCATGGGTGATTTCTCTTGGGTACTTGTACCTAAAGCTTGTACCTCTCGGGTTCTTGGAACCCTAGACGGCTTGTTGGCATTTGTGGCATTGTGTCCTTTGTGGAATTGTAGCCTTTGTGGTGGTGTTGCCCCCGTGGTGTTGTGGCATTTTTAGCGTTCTGGGCTTCATAAAAATTACTTGGATTCTCTAGTTGTTATGGAATCTGCCCCAAGTTGGTGACCTTCGTGGACTTTAATTGGGAGCCTCCAATTAATTTGTGGACCTCTCCCCCTTGTACGGGTTCGATGACCACTCTCAAGTGTCCCTTAGTAGATCGATGATTTCCCTTTTGGTGGGAAGGCTCGAAGAGAATACGACGCGCCATTGTGGCATTTGGAGTGCCTCGTGCATGCACACCGCTCCAACGGAGAGTAGCACCCGCAAGAGTGTAAACTTCAGGATACATCGTTGTCTCTGCATGCCTCAATTGTTCCTCAACCCGATTTTCTTATTTATGAACTTTACTTTGTGATATCCTTCATGCTTGAAGTTCTTTATCTTGCTATCAACTTGTTGTTTATCTTGTTTTCCATAAGTTCTTGGTGCACATAGGTAATACCTAGATTGTAGGTTTTGTGCTTGAAAAATTAAACATCAGTTTTATCTCACACTTTCTCAAGCCCCTAAAGTAAAGAGTTTTTAAACCGCCTATTCACCCCCTCTAGGCGGCATCGTTGGTCTTTCACTCTTGACACATCAAAACTATGAATTTGTCTTTTACTCGTACAAATACACATGATATTATTTTTTAGCCTTCATTAATTATTGTAAGGCTGTATATCGTTCCTAAATATTTTGGCACATTTTATTTCATAGTTCCATTACATTTTTAAAGTAGCTAATTTGTGGCCATATCAATAAAAGACCTATGTTTCCTTGTGTTTTTCATAGAATTATTTATGGAGTTATGAAAAAACCTACTCCCTCCGATTAATATTAATTGAGTTCAATATGGATGTATCTAGAACTAAAATGTGTCTAGATACATCAATATTAGAGTCAATTAATATGAACCGGAGGGAGTACATAATTTATGGGATTATATAAAAGAACGACCAAACACAATAAGAACTTACCCAATTTCTAATATGTGCTATAGCACTGGCTTGTCTTACACGGTGCTCACCCGTCCGCTCCGTCCGATTTAGATCCTACGGCCAGAAGCGATTTCCGACACGTATCATGAAAGCCGAAGCGAATCCCCTTCTTCCTCTCGTGATTTTCTCCGCTCGCTTCCGCTCTCTCATCCGCCGTACTTCCCCGCGTCGCCCACACCAAATCGGGCCTCACCGTCGGCGAGTTGGTCTCCGGGAAGCCGTCTGCGAGGTCTCATGTAGCATGAGGCACTAGGGGAGAGCAGAATCGGTGGTGGGAACCAGTGGATCGGCTCGTCCTCGCCCGATTTCGGTGCATTCGAGGTGGTGTTAGGTCTGGATTTGGTGTCGTCTGCCAGATCTCTGGATTCTGCGTCTGCTTCTCGTCGGTGTTCTTCGTCAAGTGCTGGTGAGTGCTTCGATTCGGCGCATTTGATCCTCTCATGTTTCCGATTTCGCATTTTCCTGTGATGCGCGCTCGGTTTTTTTGCGATGGAAGTACATCCCCCATCCCCGACTAGGTAGCAATTCATGTCCCCCGTGAGTCCGTTCTAGTTCCCCACCCACGAATTTTTGATTACACTGTTAGTTTTCCCCACCCAACATTTGTTGATTACACTGTTAGTTCGTTCTAAAGTTGTTTCTGCAATGTTTCATACATGCCTTCCGTGTGTGTCCGTACTTATTTGGTATTGTAGGTGTTGATTATGTGAACGAATAATCTCCAGAGTATATTGCTCAACTTTTAATTCAGTTTTTGTTCAGGTTGTATTCAAATAATTTTGAGATTCATATGGCAGACTAGTCAAATGTTGTAGATCTGGTTTTGTAGGTTGATAGGTTTTTGTGATTTTGCACTCATGTGTTTCGTTGTAGCATGTATAAAACCTTGTAGCTAAGTACTTCTCTTTATTGTTAATTTTTTTTGTTGCATGGCATAGGATGTATATTTATCATGCATGTAATGTATATTTTTAACTGTCTGTTTAAATTCAGAAAACTACATGTAAATGCATAGGATGTATATTTTTCATGCATGTAATGTATATTTTTAACTGTCTGTTTTTCCAGTGTATATTCATCTGCAAAATATATATTCCCAATTGTAGGATGTATATCCTTATACTTATGATGTACATTTTCTATTTCTGGGTGTTGTTTTTCAAGTTTTAGCTGTCTGCAGAATGTATATTCACTTTTTATAGGATGTACATCCTTTACATAGCTGACCACAAAGTATTGAACAATGCAATTTGCTACTGCATTGTCAGTAGTTCATGCCATGTCTGGTGCTACTGAAATATCCTTAACTGATAAATTTGCAGACATTGTGCATTTCATGTGATGCCCCGCAATTGGGTTTATTGGTTGAAATGTACTTCCTAGTGCTTACATGTGATAGTATTTCAATTGTTGATCCATTAATGCTCTATCGCATTTATCTGCAAGGTTTTGTAGTCCTGGCGTTTTGATTTGTGTGCTCACTGAGATGATGTTAGAACATATACAGTGAAGACACAGTAGTGTGTTGCTGTTGCCACTGAAAGGCTAAGCTGACGGCACAAATTAGTTTGCTCTTCGTGAACTTCAATCATGAATCGTGTTAATTGCTTCCAGTGTTCGAAGTGGTTATGAATGTGAAGGTGAAGCAGAGCCGTATATTGTAGGGATGTGAGATTATGGAATGGTATTGAAGCCTTGTACTACCTTGTTTGGTTTTAGGAAAAAATTAGAGAACGGAGGGAGTAGTACTTGTATATCTGAATCTAGTATAGTAACATTTCGTTCCTAGTACAGTTTCCTCTCCATCCCCACACAAAAAAAGAGTAGCAGTTCTTCATGCTCGAATGTTGCTAGATATGATCAAATGTGATTGAAAGCATGGTGATACCGCAAGTGGAGCACAAACAGGGGAGGGGGTAGCACTCCCATTTGCTGCTTCTTGATCACTCACACAAAAGTTGGTTGTCATTAGCTGTAGTAAAGGGTTTAGCTCTTGGTCACCCAGAAGTCGCACAGCCAAACCCTACAGCATGCAAATGTGTAAATTTCTAATAAGTACCATCCTAAGCATCCTAGTCAACATGTTTGCATGGCGGGTTTTCTTGCATTCACCTGCGGGGGAGGGGGTAGCATGTACAATGTTTATGCTTAGGATGTACATTTTCCCAACTTTCTGATTTTACTCAAGCTTTTTTAGCAAACTATTTTGTCTAAGTGCTGTATATTCAACTGCACAGGATGTAATAATATGTAGATAACTTCTGTTTTGATCTATGCAGGGTTTTTTTGGACGATTTTACTATTTTTGATCATCTAAGTTGTAATGAAAGCAGTCAATCCAATTGTAAGTTCTGTCCCCTCAATTTTTTTTTCATTCAATGTTGACTAGGATGATTTAGGGGGGGTGTAATACTTATGGTGCTTTGTTTTCTTTTCTTTTCTTTTCTCTTTTGCAGATACGTTCTAAGACCCCAAAGAGCCGGCAGAAAATGTGTCTGCGGGTAACGGGCATGAAGAGCAATCACCATTGCAGAGTGTCCCTCCTTTGCATGATGCGCACCCAATTGCATTTGAGCCAGCTGAAACAGTGGATTGCCCATCAGTTGAAGAAGAAATCCCTGGGGTAGAGACTAATGTTGCTTCCAAGAAACCGAAGGTACATGATAACAAACTTGCTTCTACTTACCGCTTCCTCGTTTTTTTTGCATGCATTTGGTGGGTGTGCTCTGATGTGAACTTTATATTTGATGCAGGTCAACTTATTCAACCATTCTTCTCCAATGAAGGTTGTGAGGGTTTGCAAGGGAATGACGAGCAAGCAGCGTACCTTGATCAGTGAAGCAGAATTTTCCGCCATCCTAAGCATGAAATGCTCCAAGCTAATACCAGAGTTATGCATTTTCCTGATGGAGCACTTCGATCCAGTCGCCTGTGTTCTTGATTTTGGTGATAGGGGGAAGATACCTGTTGATGTCCAGTCAGTTGTCAATGTAATGGCAGTACCCATGGGTAATTTCCCTGTCCCATACAAGCAAAATATTGAAGCAACAAGTTTTGTTCTCGAGATGATGGGGATCAACAATGGCAAGCAACCAACTGTCGCAGCTGTGGAGTTGCAATTAGGGGAAACATATCCTGTTGATGCTGCTTACTTGAGGAAATTTATCATTTACCTAATCTCTTTTGTGTTTGCTCCTACTACTGGAATATATGTCAGTCCAAAGTGTTACCCGGCGGTTATTAACACAGAAGCAATCCCAAGGTTGAACTGGGCAAGATTTATTATTGACATCCTCATTCAGACCGCGAATGCAAAAGGAAGCAAGAATTGGTTTAAAGCTTGCATGCCATACCTCATGGTTAGTTTTTGTTGATTTTGACTGTTTTTTCTTTTCCCACACATTTCTCAATGGTTGTAGATAACACATACTGATTTGCACTTTCCAATTTGGTTTCTAGGTCCTATATGTTGATTCATTGCAAACAGATGCCGTAAAGGTACCAGTTGGTGGGCCTCGCATATGTGTCTGGACAAACAAGCTCATAAAGCGTGTCGTAGAGCTGGACACTAACACGGATGGATCGTTTGGAAAATTACCGGTACTACCCCGCTTTTTCCTTATTCTGGTGAAATTTTCTTATAGCATAAGATTCTGGTGAAAAGTATCTATCTGTTTTTCGATATTTGTTTTGCCTGCATAGGATGTATATTTTATACAACTTTTCTGATTTTGTACATGTAGCTAACAAAATGTTTCTTAAATCTGTTTTGATATATTTCATAAGAAGCTAACAAATGCTTTATACATTTGATGTTTTTATTTTTGTACCTTTAACCCTATAGCTAATTTGTGTCTCTGGTTTCGATTTATACATAAGAAAGAGAATTTGATCCATATAAAACTATAAGCTAATTTTTTCACCTTTTTGCATTTGGGAGAAATATACACTGAAGCTTCAAATAAGTTCCAATTGTTACCCTTTTTCCAAATTTACATATAAACTGTACTGTTCCATAGGTTTTTTACCCTCCATATGATGATTTATAATTTTTATTGATAGCATGTATTTTTATATCACTTGCATGATCTCATTTGTTGACCATTTTTCTTTTAAATGTTCCCAGCTCAAGGCTTGCTTCAGGAACAAGCCATTTTTGTTTTCTGCTGAACCCTCTGTTGTAGACATGTTCATCAAACGACATGCACCAGTATCTCCAAATGATGAAGTAAGGCTTACCATTTTTTGTTACTTCTAGTGGCATGTTCTACTTGTTATTACAAATACACTAGATTTTTCACTATCCTTTTTTTTTATCTTTTCTTATGTAACAGCAACTGGTAATATACAGAGAAGCTTCTAGCATGTGCAATGTGTTTGAGGATGGTCTTGCAGAATTTGTGAGGTCATTTGCAGTTAATCCAGGGAAGGAAAGCTCTGAAAATCCTCACCAGGCAGAGGAAGATGTGCAGAACATTATCAAGAAGAGACGTCGTACAAGGCAGAAGTTGACAGAAGCTAGAAATGAGGAGGAGGTGTTACTGGACCACATGGCAGGTACCACAGAAGTGGAGGTTGTTCCAGAAATGGGGTTTGTTGCAAAATCTAAGAAAAGAAAGCCAGATGATAGATCTATTGCTGCTGCAAGGCCTAAGAAGAAGAAGATGAGAGGCTCTGAAATTAATCCGGAAGAGCATGTTGTCATTGAAGATCATCAGGATAATTTTGACACTGAAGTGCATAAGGAGGAAGCGACTGCAAATTTGTTTGAAGAAAAGGCATTTGGTTGTCAAACTGACCACATAGTAGGAAACTCTGAACTTGCTGAAGATGAACAACAAACACGAAGCAATGTACAAATGGAAGAACCTGTAGAAGTCAACAAGGATGTGTCAGCTGTAGCTACTCAGGAGACAGAAGTATCCCTTCAACAGACCAACATGGGTGATGCCCTAAGGAATCTCCAAGTTTATGGTACATGATCTCAATCAAGCACTGAAACTCCTCCAGCTGTTAATAATATGGAAGGAACTAAAGGGAGCCAAGAGGAAGAGGGTAGCCAAGGTTCAGGCCAACTTAGAACAAGGAGAAAGAAACCAGATTCTTGTAGCCCGATTGGCAGGAGGCCTGTCACTAGATCAATGTCACCCATTAAGCAAGATGTTTCCGCCAGCCCGATTGGGAGGAGGCTCACAAGATTTGCTACTGCTGAAGCACGGGCCAATGCTAGCATGAACAAGGTTTCTAACTCGCCATCAAGCGATCAAAGTCACAACCCTATTCACGCTGCAAAGCTTAACAGAGGGATAACCAAGGAATTGGCTGTTCAAACTGCAAATGAAACAGATTATCAGAGAAAGGTGAGAGAGCTGGCGGAACATCGCCCATCGTTTGATCTTGGTTTCAGTCAAGTGGAAGAAACACTAACTGAGCAAAAAGACAGTGAACATGCAGTAGATGCGCAAGCAGTACCTGAGAGGGCAGTAGCTGATCAAACAGTAGGTCAGCAACCAGTAGCTGAGCAAGCTCTAAGTGAGCAAGCACTAACTCAGAAAACAGTAGCTGAGCAAGCTCTACCAGATAAATCAGTACCTAACCAGCAAAATGTCATGGAAAGACCGGAAGAATATTCAGAGGTTCAAGAACTTGTTGTTATTTCCAGCAATGATGATAGTGGTGACTCACTGGATAAAATATATGCTTCTATTGAGATGCCTTCCTCATCAGGGAAGGGCATTGTGTTGCAAAATGCAAGAACTTCTCCAAGGACGCCTGGTAGTACCACACCTATTCCGCAAACGAGGAGGGTAGTCAAGCTAGGTCCACATCATAAGTCTCCATTCGTTGCAAACGCAAAGAAACCGTCTGTTCCTAAGTCAGATTCTGAGTTATACGACAAGGTTTGCATGTATGGAGGGAAAACTAAAGATACATTGAACGGTGAACGGAATATTGATTATGGAGACTTCTACATTTACCTCCGTGATTTGGCTGACTCTGTCAAGCCTGGGGGTTGGTTAAGTAACTCCACTTGCGAGATCGCGTTGCAAGCACTTTCTACAGAGATGGCCAAGCAGAAAAAGTTTGTCATGCCACTTAGGATTGCGGTTAGTGCATTACCAAGCTTTTTGTTTCCTTTCAATGTTTCCATTTTCCAGTACTGCCATTGGCATTAGTAGTGTCATTTGTTTCAGTAGTGCCATTTTCCAGTACTGTGATTGTGTTCTTCAATGAAGTAGTGCCATTTTGAAGTAGTTCCATTTTATCAGTAGTTTCACTTTTTTTTTAAACGTGTGATCCTCTTGTTTCCTTCCATATGCAGACAAAACTCAGAAGTGCTGCCACTTGTTTGACGGATAGATCAGTGAAGAAAGCATTCGAGTGTTCTCCTAATCACCGTCTTGATCACAAAGACATGGTAAGTCCCAGGTTGTTTCTTCAATTATTACTTTTCACATATAAACTGTAGTTTTATAGGAAATAGTTTTAGAGAAAAGATGTAATTACTGTCTGGTTCACTTCGTTCTTTTTGGCGAATCTCGAATGTGTTGATGTTTTATACATTTAGGCTTTAATTAAAATTGAGTTGCAAACCTCTTGTTTAGAACAAATTGAGGTATTCATGTTTTTTCACAACCATGCAGGTAATGTTCTCAGTTCTGCAAGACTTGACACCTGACTTGGATGTCATGACTGGGCAGTACTATCTTATCGTGCTGAACTTGAAGTCCGGTAAGTTTGAAGTGATGGACTCAATGAGATGTGAGAGTGATCGTGGACTCATGAAAGATTCTCGAACAATCATCGGAAGTATAAAGCATTTGTGGGCAACGAACTACAGTGAGTCAAAAATTGATATCTCAAAATATCAAACAGTGCACATAAGTACGCCAATGCAGGACACTAAGTAAGTTCTAACATATGCTTTTTAATTGTTCATCTCAATGTATTCTATTACTTCTTTCTACAGGAAAGTACATTCAGCTTACTAACATTCTTTTTTTCAAGGTATGACTGTGGGTACTTTGTTCTAAAGTTCATTGAAGAATGGAATGGGAGAAAGATGCTAGCATTTAGAGGTTCAAACATGCCAGCTCTCAGGAAGCTTAACTTGAAGAAATGGGTGGACTTTCACAAGAACACAATCAACTGGGAGGAACTTCTCTTCTCATAAGAAGTTAACCAGTGGTACATTCTTCATGTATGGCTCAAAGGTACTACTTTTGTGGAGTACAAAATGTATTTTTCATGTTTTACATGTAAATTCAGAATTGGATATATATTTTTTCTTCATGATTTGTGATGAACAATCCAACAAGTAAAAAGCATGTATTTTACAGCATGCAAATTCAGATTTTATGAATGTTTTAAGCATGAATGTAATTAATTCACAGAACTTGGATTTAAGACACCAAATCATAATTCCCAGTGCAATAGATAGTTTAACATTGGACAATGTATAAAATAAATTTTTTACAAAGAACAAATCCACCACTACTTGATAACATGAACAAAATATGAATCCCCTTATGTGATTACACCATTTCACGGAAGAAGTCAAATTCTTTGGGCTCTGGTACTGGTGTTATCTTATCTTTGCACGTAGCCGCAGTGTGTTGAATAGACCCGCATACGCTGCATTTGACAACTTTGGATGACTTCAAATGTAAACCAGACTGTTTTCTTTTCTCTGCTGGACGACCTTGCTTTGGAACATACACTGGATCCTGAACATGATCAAACTGCGAAAAACTATCAAGCCCACCATCATTTGCGCCTTCTCCATCTTGTGCATCATCTTGAGCAGTAGTAGCATTTTTTCTTTTCTTACGTTTAGCAGACTCCGAAGCTTTCATGTCTAACAATTCTTTCTCTAAAGCTTGCATGTATTTATCTGCTAGCGCCTTCCCCTTATCAGATGTTGATGCAATTTTGGCTACTTTAGTGAAATTATTGCACATAGTTCCATAACGTAGCTGCTGCCTTTCTTTGTTACTCATTTTTCTGTCTACTGGTACCTTTGGCAATTCCAATTTCTCCTCCACGATAATTTCCTCTGGTATTCTCCACCTCTTGAGGATGTACTTCTCTGGAATTCTGTCAATGTTACCCAATTGCATCATCACTCTAAAAATATGGCAGCACAACAACCCATCCCTGCTGAACTTGTAGCACTCGCAGTTGTAATTTTCAGCTTCCAAATTAGCCTCTACCTTGTAGCTTCTACTGCCATAGCCATAAACATAATTCTTGATAGGGCTAACATCGTACGTTTCATGACCAACATGATGTACATTATAAGATGTCACTTTACGAAGCTCCGCACGAAAGCGCAAGTAAATGGGCCGTGTATACACCTGCAAGGCTTGCTCTTCAACTGGAAAATCTCCCCACGCCCTAAGAGTCTTGTCTTCATCCTTGAATTCAACTGCATCCTCCGCTACATCAATCTTTTCTTGCAACTTCATGTACTGAAGGAAAAAATGATGCAAATTGTTGTGCGGGTCAATGTAAGATTTCAAAACAGCGTTGAACCCCTCACTACGAGCAGTAGTCTGTAGGAACGGAAAGAACCTTTCTTTGAAGTAGGCTGGCACAAAAGTGGCTCTAATATGATATAGATCATAGAGATGGGTGTTGTCCACTACATTGTGTTTGGTAATCATTTGTGCCTACCTTGTTTCCAACTCTTCAACCGACATGCTGTAATCAATTATCTTGTTCAACTCTGTCCTTAACTCCTCATGTTTTGACAAGAAGTTGCCCAAAACGGCCTGCGCATTTTGCATAATGTACCACCTACAATTTCTGTGGCAGCAATTTGGAAATGAGACGAGAACTGCACTTCTCATTGCAGCATCTTGATCAGTTATGAAGTTATCTGGCTGCAGACCACCCATAGCCTCAAGAAACTCCTGAAACAACCAGACAAAACTCTCGATGTTCTCATTCTTTAGGAACCCACATCCTAGCTGGATTGTTTGACAATACCTATTGATTCCAACGAATGGTGCGAAAGGCATATTGTACATGTTGGTCATGTAGGTGCTGTCGAATGAGAGGCAATCACTGTAATTTTTGTAAGCAGCAATCGCTGGCCCATCTACCCAGAATATGCGGTCCACTTTGTCCGCATGATCTGTATGTATGTTGAAATAGAAATCTGGGTCTTCTTTTTTTATCCTTGCAAAGTGAGCTAGTAACAGGGACATGTCTTTGTGCGTGTGTTCTTCATCAATTTTAGCCATGAAATTTCTCACATCCTTACTGTCATAGGGTACATTTGCGAGACCGCCATAGACCTCTCCCATAATCCTCATTACCCTGCCAGCAGATAGATTAACCTTATGCAAGAGCTGAACAAAATCCTTCTCTTCCTTAGGTATTCCTTTGTGAGATCTCAAATACTTTTTCAAGGAAAACTTCTTCACCAAACTGTGATTGTGTTCTTCAATGAAGTATGTGACATACCAGTTTGTTCCTCTCCTTTTAATTCTCAATCTGGCTTTGCATTCAGTTTTCTTGGTGATGCTTCTGTTCCTTTGCCTAATAGGTGGTGCTTCTAACTTATTGATGTCTTCATTTTTTCCACTCTTGTTGCAAACAAATAGCTGTTTGTCTCTTTGATCATCAATTTTCAAAACCTTGGATGTACTGCATTTGATGGAAAACCCAATCTTCTTAGCATATCGGTTGTACTGCATCTTCGCATCCTCCCATGAATCATAGATCTTCCCTTTGAAAGGGGTTTCAACTTCAGTTTGGCTGCATGGTGTTGACTGGACTTCACCCTCATCTTCATCACCGCCGGAATCATCAGTTGATAGTGTTTCAGCAGTTTCCGGGTTTGTGTCAGCAGAAGCACCAGTGTTGCTTCCACTCACATGCTTGCTATGTTCTGAGCTTTTGGTCACATCTGGATTGCTCAAGGTCCTTTGTATGCTGCCTGTTACTTCTATTTGCAAATCATGGAACAAACTGACATCTTCGATTACCCTGTCACCTTCAATTGCTGGTTGATTTAGATCTAGTGCTCCTGTAGAACATTTTGGATCCATATCTGCAATCAAAGTTGTGTATGTCTTAGTTCATATTGTACAAAATGTTTAAGTCTGCCCAAATCACTTGAGCATAGCAATTACATTTAAAAAACCAGGGTTCCATAATTTCTTTTGAGCATTTTCACTTGAGCATTTTTAGATGTAAACTAACCATTTTATTACAATCAAATACACATGTTCTGGAGTGGTGCTGCATGGATTTTTTGGAGTGCTTTTTAGGGGTAAATTTCATGATGGCTTCAGAAGTGCTTCTTTTTTATGTCCTGCTCCCAACTGAAAACTTCATGGAATGATGCAAACAAGCAGATGTATAAATCATGCAAAACAGAAGTGCTCTTTTGGGTGTATAAACCTAGCTTCCATGCAAAGTTTCTGGATCAGTATGTTTGCTATGTTAAGTATGACACATATCTAGCTTAGTTTCCATGTTCTTTTTGTGTTCTGGATCAATACATCTGATGCATGCACTGGTATGTACATGCCAAGTTCTCTTTTGGTGTATAAAATTACT
The DNA here is from genome assembly GCF_019359855.2 of Lolium perenne. NCBI lineage: Eukaryota > Viridiplantae > Streptophyta > Magnoliopsida > Poales > Poaceae > Lolium > Lolium perenne. The sequence goes on from NC_067247.2 coordinate 157,491,977, forward strand.
TCCAATGCAAAGGTCTGGATCAATTTGATGCTATCTTAAGTTAGATAGGTCAGTAGCTTAGCTAACTTTGCATGCTTTTTGTTCATGTTCCTACAAAAATAACATGCTTTTCCTGAACATGAATACTTTTTCATGAATAGAAGTTTTTCCATCCGAATTCCTGATGGCTCAGTTGTTCCAGATCTTGGGCAATAGAAGTAAGAAACACATGTACTGGAAGGTTTGGGAGTTTTGGGGCGAACAGGGGTGAGATAAGAACAATTTGTTACCTCCAGGTTCTTTGTCCCCAGAATGTTTCTTCAAATCTGCCCAGGTTTGTATTCCCAGAATCCTGTTTCTTCAGATCTGCTAGAAGTACTGGGAGGTGGATGGAGAAGTTATGTTTCTTGATGAAATTTGGAGGAGGAAGATGTATATTCCTATGACGGTGGAAGAAGTTTGTCCTCCAGCAATGGTGGTAGTCTTGGTAGAAGAGTTGGTAGAACCTCTCCTGGCAGCAATGGAGGTAAGATCTGAAGCCATCGTGAGGAAGAAGGATAGGAGCTAGGGTTTCAGGGAGGAATTGGTCGGGGGATGTCTGTTTCTCCCGTTGGCATGTATATTTATTTCCTGTCGTGAGGCGTTGTGTGGTCGTGGAGATGTTCTTTTTTCTGTTGACCGAGTCAAAAAAAAACGGCGTGCAAGTTGGCATGTGAGGCCGAGGGACCACTTTCTATTTCGGGATAGGCTGGCGGGACCACATGCTATTTTGGGAAAAAAACGATTCGGACATGGGGGGACTGTGGTAGACTATATGGTGCTACAGCACTGTGTAGCCATGCCCAAGAACTAAGGCCCCGGAAGTCCGCAGAGACCTCCTGGCGGCTCGCTCATCACTGGGAGTTGGACGTTCATCCGTCAGCATTGTGCTTTACTAGTGATAGTCTATGAGGCTTACTAAAGGTCCTACCCGTGAGAAAGCATTTTTTTATGTATTAAGTATATTTGAAAATTACTGACAAGGTATAATATAAATATAAACATACTAAATCCATACACAACAACAACGACTAATTATATAACTTCATTCAACGAGATGAAATATTGCATTGTATTGACGGGCCATGAGTAAGGCCAGTTCCTCCTTGCAACCAAATGCCAGCAGCTCCATGGATTTCTGCCTCATCCTTCGATGAAGTCTTGCATCTTTAGATTATCCTTCCAAAGATCAGTCCCCCGATAAAGCATTAGACAGAGCAAAGAGCGTTGGAGGATAGTTGTATGTTGGTTTCGGGATGGCCTTGTGGACGTTGATTGGAGACGCAATGGTGATGCATAGTAAGAAGGCTGCACGCGAGCTGGCTCGGGCCAGGCTCGGTGCGAGCCGTCCTTCAGCTCGCTGATTTTGGGCTCGGCTCGGTCCGGCTCGTTAGGCAAACGAGCTGGAAATATGGGCTCGGCCCGAGCTTTGGGTTTGCTCGGTGCAGCTCGCGAGCCTGGGGTGGCTAGTCACTGACGGGTGGGCCCGTCTTCCCCGGCAATGGCGGAACGCAGAGCTCCGGGCGGAGGCAGCAGAGACAGTCCTTGGAGGCGCCGATGAGTGTTTGGAGAGGAAGACGGCGCCGGTGAGCTCTAGCGCGCCGGTTGACTGGCACGCACGACGCCGACGGCAACTCATGGGTGGTTGCGGGCTTCCGGCGGCCATCAGCTATGGGCAGCGTCTAGCGAGGAGAAGCGGCAGCGTAGGTCTGTGCTCTTGCATGTGGGCAGCGGCGTGCTAGAGTTGCGCTCTTGCGCTAAGAGGAGCCAGCGAGGAGGAGCAAGAGCACCGGCCATGGCGACATCTGGGGCGGCGGCGCGTGACGCCGTGAGGGCTCTTCGCAGCGCTCTGGACAACGACGGGATGTGAGGAGCGAGCGGCGAATCCTATTCTCCGCTTAGTGCGGGCGCTATCGGAGGCTCCGCCTACGTCGATCTCTCTACTGGGCCCAGTTCCTCGCCTCCTTCTCTCGTCACGAACGACAACATCGGTAACAGCTTCCCTCTGTCCTTTCTACTTATCCGTTTCTGATTTTCGGTTTTCTGGCCGCAGAATCTCGCCTGATTTTCTGGGTGTTTACCGTTTTGCCAGTACGTTTTTATATTTAATCTGATTTATCGGTTCATTTTTTGGAAAGTTTTCTTTTTTTCTTTTTCATTTTATTTTTTTCGTTTTTTATTTTCTATTTCTGTTCAGTTTTTTCACTACTTTTCTATGATTTTCAGATTATGAAAAATGTTTCGTTTTAAAAAATGTTCAGATTTTAAAATTTTGAATTATGATAAATGTTCATTTTATAAAGAGAAATGTTTGATTTTTAAAATTGTTCTATTTTGAACTGTTTGATTTTATGAAAATTGCTTAGATTTTGAAAAATGTATTTTAAAGTCAAAAATATGTACAAATTAAAACTTTGAACATTTAAATCTGAACAAAATTTTCATGTAACCAACATAGGGAAAACCTTTCAGTTTTCAAAATGTTCAAAGTGGGAATGCATTTATTTTCCAAATTTGTTCAAAGTCGGAAACCGTTCATAGTTAAAATTTGTTCATGTAATAGAAATGTTCTAGGTGGAAATCACTTCATTTTCTAAATTTTGTTGAAGCTGCAAACAGTTTGAGGTGGGAAACCGTTTATTTTTTAAAAATGTTCAAGGTGGAAATGCGTTCATTTTCAAATTTGTTCATAGGCGGAAACCGTTCAATGCGGAAACCGTTCATAGTTGAATTTCATTCATGTAATAGATATGTTCAAGGTGGAAACCCGTTCATGGTTTAAATTTTGTTCTTTAACAAACCGTAAATCATGGAAATCCGTTCATGTGACCAACGTAGGAAAAAACTTTCATTTTTTCAAAATATGCAATGTGGGAATCCATTCATTCTTTGCAATTTGTTCATCATGGAAATCCATTCATGTAACCAACCTAGGAAAAACTGTTTCACTTCTCAAAATGTTCAAAGTGGGAATGCGTTTATTTTCAATTTTATTCAGAGACGGAAACCGTTCAAGGAGGAAACCGTTCACAGCTGAAATTCGTTCATTTAATATTCATTTTTTGAATTTTGTGGAAGTTGCAAACCGTTCGAAGTGGAAATCCGTTCATTTTAAAAAAAAAATCAAGGTTGGAATCCGTTCATTTTCCAATTTGTTCAAAGGAGGAAACCGTTCAAGGCGGAAACCGTTCATAGCCGAAATTCATTCATGTATATATGATCACAGTGCAAATCCGTTCATATTTGAAATTTCGTTTTTTTTACAAACCGTTTTATGCTTTGAAATTTGTTCTTCATGGAAATCCGTTCATGTGTCCAACATAGGAAAAACCTTTTCATTTTTCATAATATTCAAAGTGGGAATCCGTTCATTTTCAAATTTGTTCGGAGACGGAATCCGTTCATACTTTTACGGTTTGTTCATTATGGAAATCCATTCATGTAACCAACCTAGGAAAAAACTTTAATTTTTCAAAATGTTCAAAATGGGAATGCGTTCATTCTCAAGTTTGTTCAAAGGCGGAAACCGTTCAAGGAGGAAATCATTCATATGTTGAAATTCGTTCATGTGTAACAGATATGTTCAAGGAGAAAATTTTATTTATGAAGATTTCAAAATCTGAATGAATTTCACTTTGAACATTTTTTAGATCTAAAAGATATTTAAATTTGAACAGTTTTCAGATATAAATATTTATTCAAACCATATAAGAAAAAAAGAAAGGAAAATAAAAAAAATAGCCAAACCTTACAAATTTTTTTTTTGAGCTTAGCCAAACCTTACGTAAATATCAGCACCACACCGATTCAGCGAAAGTACGTGAGCATCCCAAGGCAGGTACGTAACATGGGCCAGGCCCATCTTAGGCCAGCACATCCGATTCCCTAAGCGGAGCCGCTCGGGAACGTCGCTTAAGGGCATGTACAATGGTTGATAAGACGGTCTTATCTTATGCCTTTTGATATGACAATAAAACATGGTATACAGTGGGTTATTTTTTAGTCTTATCTTTAGCCTCGTGTATTCCTAAAAATATGGTGAGACATATTGTGCTAAGAGATGATCTCTTAGCCAAGAGAAGGCAAAGATCTTTTTTTATTTCTCTCTCCTCCAACTCAGCAATTATCTTATGTGGCATTCCTAAGATAAGACTAAGATAAGGACGCGGCGTTTCTAGTCTCGAGCACAGATGCTCTCTTTTTCCCGGTGGGCCAGGACATTGACGGACGTTTGGAGAGTCTGACTGATATAGTTTCTGATCTTGTGGTCCATGATGATGAGAAAAACATGGACCCGCAGCCTCCTTCAAGCCCCAAGCAGCCAGCGCCGAGCAGATTTGCTGTCGGTTAAGGGCATCTCCAGCGGCGCGACGCAAACGGAGCGACCGTTTGCGTCCGCTTTGGTCGTAAATCCGTCTGGCACCCTTTCCAGCGGCACGACGCAAAGTGACCGGGCCGTCCGCGGAGACGCAAACCTGGCCCAAATATGCGCCAGGTTTGCGTCTCGGCGGACGCTGCGCGGACGCGCAAAGTGTCCGCTGTGGTCTCCATCGGGCCCGCCTGGCAGCGAGCCTGCATGGAGGGCATCGCTTCCGCGGCCATCGCTTCCGCGGTCAGCGCTTCCGCGTCTGCGCCGCAGCCTTCGCCATGAATGCCGCAGCTTCCTGTTCTGCGCGTGCACTGGCGGGCGGCGGCTGGGCTTCTGCACCGCCTTCAATGGCATCGTATCCCGTGCGCGGCCGCCCTTAAAAGTCCAGCGGCCGCGTTGCTCCTTCGCCCACAGCTTCACTCGCACCACAACCGCCGCTGCGCCATGGGGAAGAAGAACGACTTCGAGGCCTCCGGCAGCGGCAGCAAGAAGGTGGCGCTCCCCGTCACGGTGGGGAGGCTCATGCACGGCAAATGGGTGCCGTGCGACGCCTGGTCCGGCGTGCAGCTGCCTGGCGGCGGCTCGGCCGCCGGGTGCCCATCCCTCCGCACTGCGCGCGAGCTCGAGCGGACCAAGGAGATCCGGCGCAGAGGCGGTATCTGCCGGCGGACCTCGCGCCGATCCGGCGTACGACATCGACTCCGAGCAATGGCGTACGTACTGTCCACGGAGACGGACGAGACGCAGGGCTGGCTTCATGGGCGACGTGGATTATCCCTTCGGCCCCGCACCGCCGGCTCGTCGTCGCAGCCGCCGACGCGACGTAGCAGCCGCAAAGCACAATGACCGCGAGGACGAGGACGACGACGACGAAGCCTACGCCGTCTACGACGACGACGACTACATCGAGGCGCTCGCGTACCATAGCGAGGAGGTGAAGGACGACGGCCGACGACTACGTCGGCCTCGTCTTCCACGAATGGCAGCAGGCCATGGCGGAGGGCCGGAACTTCGAGTTCCCCGACAACATGACGGACGACGAGATGGCCAAGCTCGGCCTCCTCGTCTCCGAGTACGACGCGCCTGTGCAGCCGCCGTTGCCCCGCTACGCCACCGCTGTCATGCCGCCGGGCCTGTCCGCGGATGAAGCCCTTCGACAGGCGCTCCTGGACTCGGCGGCGCCTCCTCCACCGCCGCCACAGCCTTGGGCGCCTCCTCCACCGCCGCCACAGCCTTGGGCGCCTCCCCCACCGCCGCCACAGCCTTATGGCTGGGCTCCTCATCCGCCGCCACAGCCGCAGCCCTGGGCGCCTCCACCGCCGCCTCAGCCGCAGCCTCCTCAACCTCGAGCACCGCGATCGCGCCCGGCGTACGCTCCCCCGGATGGCAACTGGCCGTGGGACATACCGGAGGTCATCATGCTCGACAGCGACGAGGAGCAGCACGGCCACGACAGCGACCAGTAGGCGTTTTAGGTTTTTTTTTATGTTTTCAAGTATGTAAGTTATGTTTCAGTTTTTGTAAATTATGTTTCAGTTCAAAAAAATGGTTCGTCCTAAAAAAAAATGCGTCGTGCCGCTGGAGTCACCCCCGACGCAAACGGACGCGCGGTCGTTTTCGACCAAAAGGGCCGACGCAAACGGACGCGCGCGGACGCTAAAATGCGTCGCGCCGCTGGAGATGCCCTAACCCACGCGGCAGCACCCTGCCCTCCGCCACTGATGGCCCGCCACCGCACTGCTCTCCGCCCTGCTCTCCAACCTGACGGCCCGCCAGCGCCAAGAAGCAGCAGCTCTCTGCCGCGCGGGATCGGTCCAGGCCTCCACACCCAGGACCAGCGCAAGGTCCTTGACAGTGACAAAAGCTCTGCCGTTGCGGCTGTTTCCAGCCACGAAGCTATGGTCGGAACATGAGGGCTCAGAAATTTTGTGCCATGGTCCACTCCGTCTGATTATTGTGTACCGATAGACAGAGGATGACGGAAGTAATTATTGCAAGCTCACAAGTGGGCCAGAGAGCAACTGGTCTTGCATTTGTTAACTCATACGAGCATGGATACCTGCCAATGCCGCGAATCTTACAGAGAATGGATAGTGCAGATAAAGAGTGCACCTGTGCCCGAGTTCAAACATGCATTTCCGCTAAGATAAGACCATTGTACATGCCCTAAGGCGATTAATAGGAGCGTGACCTACCCCCTCGTTCGATCTTCTCATGGGCCAGAAATCAGCCCACTCTCTCCCTTCTCTGAATTCTTTAAAAAAAATCAGCGAGCTTTCGGGCTGGACCGAGCCGAGCCTGGCGAGCCAAAAGCCCACGGCGGTCCAAAAAAATAGGCTCGGCTCGGTCTGTCTCTTTCGCGGGCCGAGCCAAAAACTTGGCCCATTTGTCCAGCCTTAATAGTAACGCACATACACACATCATTGTTAATAGCCGTGCCGCAGAACATGATATTTTCATTCCTCAATAATTCTTTGAGGATCTTTGGGACTCTCTCGGCATGGAATATTTGGAAAAGGAGACACTCGTATGCCGCCACGAAAAGTTAATGGCATGGAAGATCCTTCTGCCTCACTTTTCCGGTGTGTCGGTGAACTCGCAATCCAGGCTAACACACTTGGCATGTGCGCCGTTGAGGAACTCCTCATAGATGTGCCAAGTCCACTTCTCCACCCTTGATGCACGGAGGGTGCACATCACCTTGAAATGCATGCATTCTTAATTGAATTAGTATAGTCCGGAGTTGGGAACCACCATTAGAATGGAAGAGAGATGATTGTGGCCTTTGATGTTCTTGCCTGAGAATTGTGGAACGAGAGGAGGAACTGTAATTTTCGAGCTAGAATGAAGATTTTATACTTTTGTCGTTGTAAACACGATCAAGCTTGGAGACGTACAAGTTTTGAAATTGATTGGCATTGTAGTTTGGAATATGATTGGAATCAAGCAAACATTTATGATCAATTTTGATTGGTAAGTTTTCACAGAGTAAATATTAGACGGTTTCAAACCAAACGCGATTCCCGCTTATTTTTTAGGAATAGAAATTATAACTTCCAAAAAAGTATAACTTTTTCAGAAGCTAACTCAGTGATTTCGGCGCAGGAAACATCTGCTAGCAGCCAAAAACAATGTCAGAGATGAGTAGGGTCAGCGTTTCAGAGCACCTATGACAGACTTTAGTAGGAAACTGCCAAAAACATTTTCGAGGCAGTGAACACAAGTCAACACGTGTCGTGTCGACCAAGATTTTTGATGTGTGCTAACAAAATCTGTCAGAGACAGCGAAGTGTACCGACGGGCCTCATGTCTGGCGGGACGCGCCCATCAGCTCTAGGGCTACGAGCTGAAGTCCGGGCATCTCAAAATGTTATCGCTGACAGATTTTTTAGAACCCATCGAAGACAAGCCGTTAGGAACAATGGTGTTTGTACTAGTGAGAGCCAATCACATAGTGCGTGTAGCCTGAAATTGGAAGCCTTCAGGCCGATTGTCTTCGACTCCCGGTGGTGATGGAGCAGCATATTCCTCCTTAAACAAAGTTGCTTATCAATAGCAGTTTTTTAAAAATTGCTAATGTATAAATATTTTTTAGAGGATCCACATGTCAGTAAGTAGATTTTATTGTCATATACTTATAATTGGGATCATGGGCCTCACAAATGACCGATTGTCTCACTTTAATGTTAATTAGGTATAGTTAGAATTTCTGATTAGCTCAATCAATTGTCGTTTCACCTATCAGCAGCTTGACTACCATTGCAATTTAATGATACAGCTGTAGCCTGTACATTTTGCATATCCATACTAACAAGGGCAGTTACATACAGCTGAAGCCTATTATTAAGTAAAACAAGAGTAGAGTAAAATGCCAGGTGTAACAAAGCTCTTCCATTCTGTAAAAGAGAAACAAGAGTAGAGTAGTGTAACCTCTTGAACTAACATAGGGATACAATTCCTCCGTGCATTTGTGTTTACCAAATTAACATTTATCCTAATCTCTGGGCCAGATAATTCTTCCTGCTGGCTTTATGACGCGGCTTCCGTTTCTGAAAAGTAATTATGTAGTCACGGTAAGGAGGAATCCGGGATCTCCATGCCAACACATCAAACTTGTGTTCATCAGGAACACCAGCCCCGTTTAGTAGTTCTTGCCATGACAGTTTTGGCAGCTCACTTTGCCTAGGGCCAGCCTCTCTCAAATCATAAACCAGAAAGCCATGAACCGGACCAAAGCAACTGTGTGTCCGTGCTAGCTCTCTTACTTTCAATAACATGTTGCACCAAAATTTAGCATTAGGATTAGACCTTAATACCCCACCGACTATATTTGCAGCAAGAAAAGATCCATGCAGCTCAGTAGCCAGCTTCATGCCCACAGATGCCAGATTTGGGTGCTCATCAGGATCCATGCTTCCAAAGGCCAGTGCCTTGAAATAGTACCAGTACTCTTCCTGGGGTAAAAACTTCATCCTGATGGGTTGAGTAGTCCCAAATTCTGCAATTTTCTCTGCTCTGCCTATGATTACAATTTTAATCCCATGCAACCTATGCAAATATGACTGGAATTTTTTCCAAGCTGCTTCATCCACATCCCAGCTAAAAGCAACAACAAACAAGCACTTCCCCGAGGCTGCCTTGCATATCGCTGCAAATTCTCCTCTCCGTAGATCATCTCCTTTGAAGAAAAACATGTTAGAGAAACGACCACACACCCTCTCATCCTTGCAAGCATGTTGCATGAGAGTTTTCTTTCCAGTTAAGTGTGGACCGATGATCGGAAGGATGCTAATATTTTTGCAATCATGGCTGTCCTCGCATAGCAAGAAGTTGATGAGTTTCTCTTTCTCGATGTGGCGGCCAAACAAACAATTATCCATGTATAGATACGTACTGTATGGCTGGCGAACAAGGCGAGGGCAGCTGCTGAGGAGGATGACAAACTCTCTCATATCTGCAGTCTTGGCTTCTAAACTTTCAAGAACACTTTTCAATTTTATTGTGCTCCCAGTACAAAATTCTACTGGTTTGTTCTTCATTACAGAAGCAAAACGAAGGCGCTTGGCAGTGTTAAAAGTACAAACGGCGTAGGATTGGCTCCCGTGACTCACCTCATCATCTTCGACGCTCTTTTCTCCAAGGGACTGGACCTTGAGAATGTCAAGCATGTAGTACCCGAGATACACACCCTCCATGAGTGTCTTCAGCTGCAGAAACATTCCTTGATTTGTGATGTGTCGCCCATCTGCTTCCTCAACAACGGTGTTCATCCTTAGCAATATGCGCTCCAGCCTTCTTCGATCATCCTCCTCACATGTGTGGGTGCCAAAATTTTGTGCTAGAAAAGAGATGAACCGACTTACAAGATCACCTGCAACTGCTGAAATCAGAACCTCCATGCCAAGCTGAGCTCTGCTTTCCCCTGGAACAAGTGATCAGATGCTAGTTTGCAAAGAGGGTCAAGATTCAAGAGACTGGAAAATGATGTCAATAAAGACTGAATACCTACCGGAAATGTATGACAATGACAGGAGATGAGGAAACAATTTCAATACAATCTTCTTATAAATTGGAAAGCAATTGGACTAAGGTGTGGCTACAAGTTCAGTCAAGAATGGCTACTGCTAGGAGACCAGGACTATGGCGAAATTGGTGTGCCTGAAGACTGAAGTCAATTAGCCATCAACACATGCTGGGTTGTTCGCAAAAAAACAAAAAACAAAATACTAGGTCACACAGGACGTCAGTCAGGTGTAAAAAGTCATGCAAAAAAGATGATCAATCACTGTAATTAATGGTGAGGAAGATCATAGTGGTATATAGGTACATACCGTATCATACCACATAGAATTAGAAAAAATAATATCAAACACTTTCTCTGTCCCATAAAAATTGTCTCAGATTTGTCAAAATTTGAATGTATGTAGACGCCATCTAGTATGTAGACATATTCATATTTTATTAAATCCCAGACAAGTTTTATAAGACAGAGGGAGTATATCTTATACTACACAATTTTGCATTGAGATTGTATGAATCAATAAATATAAAGATACTACAGTAGTACTCCCTCGTGCCCAAAATATGTTGCATATAAGATTTGGTCAAAGTCAAACTTCGTAAATTTTAATCATCTATATTGATAAAAATATAAATATATACGACAAAAGAATAATATTTTTAGAATTGTATGAAATATATTTTCATATTATATGCATTTGACATGGTAGATCTTGTATTATTATCTATATTCTTGGTCAAAATTTGCACAGTTTAACTTGCAAGGTGTCGTCGTGGTGAATAAACAGATGACATGGATAGGTTTAAGTTGGGGCCGATGTGCCCCGGGGGATCCGGAGGAGGGGAGATGGAATAACACACACGCGACACAAGATTTACCCAGGTTCAAGGCCCTCGTGAGGAGGTAAAACCCCGACTCCTGCTTGTCTGAGTTGTATAGATGATCGAGGTGAAAACCCCACTACAATGGTGCTCTTTGAGCTGTGTAGCGAGAGGTAGAAGATGAGCTCTAAGCGCAATGGGGGAGAATGAGAGAGAGTGGGGTCGTCCTGGGAGCCCCCGTGCAAGGGAGTCCTTCCTCCCCTTATATAGCGTGGGGAGGCAGGTTACATGGGTGGAAACCCTAGCATGGTATAAAATCCTTATTTGTGGATATGAGTCTGTGTCTTGTCTTGTCTTGTCGCCAGTACCTCTTGATGTGACCTGGCCGATGACAATTGTGCTCCTTGTCAGCGGTATGGGGTGACGTGCTTGGAGCATGGTGATGTGCGCACAACGATGACCGTTGATCCTATGCCGGCACCCCTATGTCGGTATTCATAAAGTATGTCGGTATCTTTTCCTTCGACCTGAACATCAAAGTTAGACGCCGGTTCCTCATACGGGGTTAGTTCATGTCGGCATACCTCTCATGCTGACATAAGTATTCCGGCTTTCCTCTAAGCCGGTTGACCTTTAATCCAGTCAACACTCATTTCACCATTGTGTCGTATTCTGGCATACCTTGATAATCTAGCATACTTACCTTATGCCGGCTAACTAAGCCCAAACTTGACCTACCAGGGGTCATCCCCCGACATTAGTCCCCGAAACTGGTATGGTCTAGCAGTGCCAGCTGATGGGCCGCAGCAGGTTCCCTGCCAAAAATATATCTATGTTGTGTAAGAATTCAATTATGTTTATGTGTTTTTTTTATCTCTGCCACCGTAGCCTTGATGAAACCCCAGGGGGTCGTATATATAGTGGTTTTTAGGGCAAAACAAGTTGGTTCACGAAAGATTATGGCGAAATGGACGCTCAATGTGGGAAAGGACCCTGGTGGCACGCCCACTTTGGGCACGCCACAGGACCTCTTTCCCATCTTGTTGATCTCATGGTGGCCCACTTTAGCTCATTTTGTTCGTCTCGAAATTTCCAAAGCGTGCCCCCCCCCCCCCCCCCCCCCACCTTGCCCTTTTTCGAGTCTCGTAGCTCCTGTAAAGTCAAAATCACTAAAAGAGGCGTTTTCTGCCAAACAGAATTAGAACCAGAGGAGAGGGGGTTGTTTAAAAAAAATCCCCTAAAACATCATAAAACATGGGAATAACATTACATAATATGAAAATGTGTGGTAGTATGTTGCAATAAAGTGCAAAGTTCACGTATGCAATTTACATGCATCACCGGCACAACTCAAAGAGCTTCAGGGGCGAATTAACGCCATCCAAGGTACCATTTCTTCTGTGCTTTGTGTTTTCACTTGTTCATTTTATCCGTTGCTAACTTGTAATCTCGGCGCAGGCGAGAAAGAGAATGATGAATCCTAGCTGAACCAAAAAAAGATGCACGTTAGCGAGCTCCAGCGGGAGAAAGATGAGGTGACCTGGCTGAAGGAAGAAGTTGCAGGATTGAAACGCCGGCATGAGGTTGAATTCGGCAAGGTGATGGAGGATTATGAGAGCTAGAAGACCCGTGCTACGGTGCGCCACGGGCTGCCACGCGTCCCCTATATGCCGAGGGGGCTGCCCTCGGCGTAGCTCCATGCTACGGCGCGCCACGGGCCGCCACGTCGTCGTCGCGTCGACCTATGCCGAGGGGGATCCCCTCGGCGTATGGACAGCGCCGTTAACGGCGACGGCACGCCAGCGAGCGTACGCCGACGGTGAGTACGCCGACGGCGAACACGGTCCTCGGCGTAGGTGGCGTACGCCGACGGCTAGGCCTACGCCGACGGTGGTCACGGCTATGCCGAGGGACCTGTACGCCGACGATGTACGCCGAGGGCTGCCGTCGGCGTAGCCTACGCCGAGGGCAAGGCATGGCTACGCCGAGGGCAGCCGGCCGTCGGCGTACGCGCCAATTCCTGTAGTGAATGAGACCATCAAGAGCTTTGAAACTGAGATCCGAAGGCTAAAGGATTTGTCCGGCCTAGAGAGAAGGCTTAATGATCCTCAGAAACATCAAGTTGAGGCCATAAAAGCTAATATGAATGACCAGAGAGATGTTGCTAAGCGGCTGAACCGCGAATGGAAGGTGAATTCAAACCTTGACCCTTGTGCCGGAACTGAGCTTATTCGGGTTTTCTTATCCTTCTATTTCGGAGGCCTTCCCGGAATCTAAGGACTTGGCGATAAATGTTGTTAAAGACGTTCGGAAAGACCTTACCGGTCCTCAGGAGCCCTATTGGAGCATGATGGAAGATCACATGGTTGCTATGTCCGCTCGGGTTTCCCATATGGAAGGTTATTGGCATTGATATGTCGTTGGCGGCTATTCACGCCTTCAACACTTTGTATCCCGGAGAAGCGAAACCGGTGCGCATTGAAGATTTATGCGAGTGGTTGAATGTTGTGGATGAGCAGCTTGATGGATGGCGGACATCCGCAGGTCGGGCCGGGACCGACACTGCCCTGAAGTTTGTCACCTCTTGGTACGTAACTCTTGATCTTGCTGCACTTGAGACACTGAGATCCGGCTCAGCGGTTCTCTCGGACGAGCCGCTGATAAAGAAGCGCAAAGCCAGAGCTTATGAGATAGCCCAGTATGCCCCGTTTCATGAATTCATTCCGGGTCTGAACGACCCTGAGCCGCCGGAAGAGGAAGGAGGTGAAGATGCTGCCAAAAATGGTAGCAATGACGAATTGACGATGATGTCGACAAGGAGTTCGTACTCGATGTTCCTCCCGCCAAGAAATCCGCACCAACAGATCCGTCAACGTCGGCCTCCGCTTTCGCGCCCAGAACCGGCGCTTTTTTTTATCTCGGTTTCATTATCTTCCAAAACTCAGTTCCTTAAATCTCCGAAATGCCGGGTGGAGATGTAATATATACTTTAAGCCCTTTTGGTTATGAAGCACAATTTTTAGTTTGTTAACTTTTAATGCCGGTTAGCTCTGGGCTCAGTCCTCGAGTTCATTTTCTCGTTTACTCAGTTTCGTAATCTTGGCTCTGTCTACCACTTTGGGCGTTCTACATATGAGTTCCAAGGCCACTAGGCTAAGCATACGATACTTGACATTTAGAGAAAAAACTCTTGAATTAAATTGGAAAGAAACCGGCATAGCCAGGGTTAGCGAAACAACTTTATCTCGGTTCGTTTGGTTCTCTTTTTCTTAGCTGTTTTTCGTGTGATTAACAATCTCTAGCCCCTACTCTTGCTTGACATGAAGTCGGGTTGCAGACATTAGCTAAGTCGAAGAGTGGGGCTTTAACGCCAATACAGTACTAATACCCATAGGAAATTTAAGCCGAACCAACCGACATAAGCAAAACGAAAGACGGAAAACATGCAAATATCATGGCAAAGGCAGTCCCCGAGTTTAATTCGGGATGCCGACATACTACTCATCCATTAGCTCATATGGAAAAAGGGATGTAGAAGCACCTACAGGTTTGTCTTGAGAATGAAAAATGGTGGAGAAGAGCTACATTCCGAAGTTGCTTGGTGTCCTCATCGAACTTGTCTTTCCTGTCCTATTTGGCTTCTGTGGGCCGGAATCAATTTTTGCCAGCTTGGACCTGTTTGAGTTTTTGCCTGCTTGGACATTTAACTTATACCGGTGTATAGCCTTCTTGGGTGTTTATCGGAATCAACTTTTTCCAGCATGGGCCTTTTTGAAAATTTTCCTGCTTGGGCTTTTGTCATATGTCAGTGTATAGCCTTTTTGGGCATTTACTGGAATAATATTTTGCCAGCTTGGGCCTTTATTCATCATCATTTTTTTTATCCTGGTACTTAGATGCACTTCCGGATTGAGAGTTAACCCGGATTGGGAGTTAACCCGGATTTCTATCACCTCGCAGTGTTCTTCCTGAAACAAGGTTAGTCGACGTAGACATACACACATGTATCTTAAATATCTACTCTTATCCGGTTAACTAAAGCATCTATGTCAACATGTATCAAAACCTAAATCCTTCATATCAAATCTAAACAATAGCTTTATACGCAAAATTAAAGGTTTGATCTCGGGGCAGTCCCCGAGTTACTTTCAGATCCTGCGACCACTACAACTTTCTAATCCAAATAAAGCAATAACTTGCTAAACACGATGAATCACGCGAGCTCCCAAACTTGCGAGCACGATACATAGCAACACACAATAAACACTCACAAACAAGCCTCCGATGACGAGTCCCCGAGTGTCACGTACGTACGGCGGGGCCACCGCACCGGTGACGAGGAAGAAGGCGAAGATGATGATGATGACACCAGCGAAGTTGCGCAGCGAGCTGAATCTCCATATTCAGCCGCAGCGCTCGCCGGTGTTGATGAAGAAGACCCCTTCTGGACATGAACCCCAGCCGGCGCAGCTGTTGGCCCCATGGTGGGCGCCAACTGTAATTGTGGTGAACAAACAGATGCTTATGTTGGGGTTGCTGTGGCCCACAGGATATAGAGGAGGGGAGATGGACTAACACACACACGCGACACAAGATTTACCCATATTTAAGGCCCTCGTGAGGAGGTAAAACCTCTACTCTTGCTTGTCTAAGCTGTATAGATGATGGAGGTGGAAAACCCCAATACAATGGTGCTCCTTAAGCTGTGTAGCGAGATGTAGAAGATGAGCTCTTAGCGCTATGGGGGATAATGAGACGGCAGCCCTTATTTGTGGATCTGAGTCTGTGTCTTGTCTTGTCGCTAGTATCTTTTGACGTGACCTGGCCTTCTGCCATACCGATGACCATTGTGCTCCTTGTTAGCGGTATGGCATGACGTGCTTGGAGTGTGGCGACGTGCGCACACCGATGATGGCTTCCTGCTTGATTGTAGTGATGTGTCCTATGTGTGGACTTCTGGGGGCAGACATATAGTTGTTGATCGTATGCATGTATCTTGTCCTTCAACCTGCACATCAAAGTTAGACGTTGGTTCCTCATACCGGGTTAGCTCATGCGAGCATACCTCTCATGTTGGAATAAGCATCCCGTCTTTCCTCTAACCCGGTTGACCTTTAATCCGGTCAATACTCATTTCACCATTGTGCCGTATTCCGGTATACCTTGATAATCCGGCATACTTGCCTTATGCCGGCTAACTAAACCCGAACTTGATCTACCAGGGGTCATCCCCCGACATACGAAAAATTATGCGCAACATAAAATCGGTATGAGGGAGTACTACACGATGCTCCCTCCGTTAGATACTTTCCTACTCATGACATGTAAATTTGTAAATATGTTTATCAAGTGCTAGCACACCTCCCTATTTTTTGTTAGGATTTAGATTAGTCATAATGGAGACTAACATATAGTAGCAGACGGACACTATTCTATGTTACTACATTTATAACACATAGTAATATAAACTTATTTTGTATACGATTTACACAAAAAAACTTATTTTGTATACTTATAACTACTATACTAAAGCTGAACAAGTTCCATTTTTCTCAGAATTTTGGATTATTTTTGTGCCTATGTGCCATGCTGACACGTGTTCTGTTGTGCTACATGGATCTTTCGTGTGCATTTCAGGGGACGTCTTGCAGTTTCTTTTTAGTTTCACCCTGTGTGGTTTTTACATCGTGTACACTTCTGGGTGGACATAGTCATAAAATTCCCAACTCCACCGCTTCGGTCCAGCAGTAGGTCAAAGCGGTGCAAGGAATGGTTCAGCAGTGCAACACGCGTCCCGCCTGCGACCCCCTGCCTACCCCTCCGCTCACTAATTTTCCTCACGAGCTGCCCAATCTTCTCCCCATGTCCCTCACGAGCTGCCCAATCTCCATCTACAGTAGACTCCATGGGACCTTCTCCGGCGTCTCTGAGGGCTTCGCCAGTCCGGCCGTCCGCCGCCACGGCAGGGATGACCGAGGGATCGGGTCCTGCGTCTCCGGCCCGCCGTCGGCTGCCACGATCACGACCAGATGCGTCACGAAGCCGGCGGCCAGCTCCGCCCCGCCCACGCCCGCGGCCGTCGCCGCGAGCGCCGCCCGCCCGGCCACGGCTCGGCCCGCCCCGGCGACCTCCGCGGCGTCCCGGCAGGCCACGCCCGGCCATGGCTCGCCAGGCCACGCCGGCGGCCAGCTCCGTCCCGCCCACGCCCGCGCCCGTCGCGGCGACCGCGCCGCCCGCCCGGCCACGGCTCGCCCCGCCCGGCGACAACCGCGCCCCGCCTGCCCGCCCGTGGCCGAGCTGCAGCTGCTGCCCGGCCGGGCCTGCTCGCCCGTGCCCACGAGTGGCCGACGCGGCCGGCGGCGTGCCCGCCCGTGCGTGCCCGACGCGGCCGGAGTCGAGGCGCGCACGGACAGCTCCGACCGGCTCCACCTCTCGCCGGCCGTTTCTCCGTCTCGCCTCGGGGAACCTCGGCCCGGCACAACGCCCACCACTCGGCGACCGGCGCTCCCCACCGCCGGTGTCGCGATTCGTGGCAAAACGGGGAGGCTCGCTCTCCGGTTTCTCTCGTTCGCGGTAAGGTTCCCTAGGGCGCCGCCGCCACTCACCGCCCGGCCGCCTTCCACGTCCTCGAGCGCCTCATCGGACGACCTGCACCGCCTCCTCCGTCCACCTCTCCTCCATCGACCTGCAATTCCTCCCCGGCCACGCTTCCGCAGGTCGGCCTGCACCACCTCCTCTGCCAGACCTGCAGCGTGGTCGACCTGCACCACCTCCTCTGGCCGACCTACAGCGCTTCAGCCACCGTGGCCAGCCTGCACCATCTCCTCTGGCCGACCTGCAGCACCTCAACCACCACGGAAAACAGGTATGATTATTTTTCCTTCTCTCAAAGTTTTGTCTCTGTTTTTGCCAAATATTAGATGATTGTACAACTCAGTGAGCAAATAGTTGATTGTACAATTCAGTGAGAAAATAGATGATTGCACAATTCAGTGAGCAAATTTGTTGTGATTAGGATGTTAGAAATTATTTGCATGTTAGATAGTAAGCTTTTTCCTGTCTTCCTGCAGCAGCTCATCACCTCGCGGTGGCGCCTCGACCCTACCGGGTGGTCGGCCCACACTCGACGACCTGCAGCGCCGCCGGAGCGCGCAGGAGCGTGGCCGGCTAGGGAGAAAGCCCGCAGCATGGCATGGCAGAGTTGGAGTGGTGCACGAGCTGACGGGATTCTATTTTCTCTCTGGTGGCTCATACCAGATCAGTTGAGGTGGCCATACAACCTCTTCTCTAATTTCCGGTGACACTCTTGCCGTGCTGCTGGAGTTGTCCACGGATTGCCCATTTTTGCATTCGGCCGCCAGTGACATGGGTTTTTTTTTAGTTTGGCTGGTACATGCTGCTCCCGGTTGAGGTGAAGATTAGTGTTCGTGGGAGTTATTTCTTGGGATGTTCTGTTATCCATGTGTGTTCTTGATTCGATTTGCTGTTCCGTAGGCTGCCATGGGAAGGTGCACTTTTAAACATGCAGTAATTGTTGCAGGCTGGTTGGTTTGATGGATGAGTTGTCAGGTCATTTTTACGGTTTAACAGGATCAGCTAGCAAATTCGCCAAGGCAGGCGGGCTGACTAATTGGCTCCATGGTTCTACTTCCTATTTGTGTTGGAAACAACCATCTTATATTTTGTTGAGTGATATTAAAATGAGAGAAACAATGTTAATTCCACGGCAATGTCTGTCCTCATGCTTCATGTATTTGAATTACACAAAAGAATCATGTATTTATAAAGCCAAAGGTGGATTTGCGAAAAAATGTTTTATTTCTTTAATTTGTTTTGTAGGTACTTCGGATTTCGGTGACGTTGTTGGGTCATCAGTGCAAATGCCTGGACTGGTTATGGCTCTTCATTGCAATTTGGTTCGTCCGGTGTTGCTTCAGTTGAGCTTTGTCAGCATCCTTATCAGTCACGTTTGCTAACCTATGTATACCTCAAATATTACTTGATGATATTTTCATGTTCTTTTGTTTATATATTTATAGTTTAAGATGACAAATACTGGTGTCTTTCCATATTGGTATATTACTTTGTACACCTCCACCGCCTTCCAGAATTTGCATGTTGCTGGTCCGATCCATTGTTGTACAAATCCGAGTATTCTATTTTGTTTTCTGTTGTTCTGATTTGGACCTTTTGGTCAGCTCAATTCGTACTGTCATGTCCTTTCATGACATATGCACAATTTGCCTAGACTGGAATCGTCATAACCTGGAATTCATTGAGAAGTGTCGTCTTTTAGTATAGAGTGGCATGTTTTCCGTATTGTTTCTTGCATATTTCATAATTTTGAAGTTGGTTTTAGTTGATGCATCCGAAGATGATTATTGCACAGAATTAGTGCTACCTATAGTCGTTTTTCGTATAAAGAAATGGAGCTTAGTTTTACCAGTTTGTATTTAGGTGGTTACATGACAGACCATATGATATTTTAGGAAGGTCTGTACTACCACACTATTGTTTTGAGAAAAGAATCGGTAACATATTTTGGATGGGGAGGTTGTTCCTGCGATGGGACTGTCGCAACTGATTATCAGTGGCTTATAGCTGCCGGTGTGTCATTTACTGCGTAGTTTTCAGAGTAATCTATCTCAGCATGAACATGCTCGACGAGTTTTCAGATGATGTGCAGAGATTCAAAAATTATGCTACCTTTGTTGTTTAAGGGTGACAAAAAGGAAGAAGCCATGCAATTATTTACTGCCATTCTCAAAAATGGTTTAGCACATAGTGTGTGAACATGGTTGCTACATGGTCCTGATGATCCCTTTGTATCCATGACGCAGAATTATCTCCCTCACTCCAGGGACTGCCTAACTCCCATATGTCTGAGTTCAAAAAATGACTCCAATATACTTTGTTCTGCACCGAGGATAGGGAGGCAACATTTATCAGGGTTGATGATTCTCCTTCCCGGTTGACATCTCTTTTCTCTAGATGTGAGTATACACAACACTTGAGATATCTGATATCAGTCCTTTATAGAGTTCAAGTGTTGTAGTCTTTTATTCTTCGCTGCACGATAACCCTACGGGCGCGGCCGTTCCTGCTGGGAAGTCCTGTGATAGATTTAACTCAAATTTCTATTGATGGAGGTTGCAAGTGCCAAATCCTCGATGTATCTATGTGACACAGCTCCAGGTGCTGAACACTTTGTTTAAGCGATGCAGTGCTTGGTTCTTAATTGTTATTATGTAGTAACTGCAGGCTCCTGTTATATGATAGTGTCGTGATATCCTTTTGTTGGAGTCGTTTTTGTTATTCTGAACTGTGCTGAGAGTTGGTAAATGCGTGTTGAATCCTATTGTGTTGCTTCTTTACTACTACTAAACAATGTTGCTCCTCATGGTTCTAATGTACCTCTCAAAGAGTAATCTCTATGCCCTTTACATTTTGTTCCTATCTGATTAGTAATTTCTCCCGTTTTAATTTTACCCAACTGCACTGCTGAACAAATAAAAGGGCCACCGGCTCTACATATCTCTACTTTTTTACTAGCTCTAACCTATGTGACCAGTTCACTTAGGAATGAGGTGCGACCTCTTTGTACTATATATTTGCTCTCCCATTGCAATTTTGCTTCATTTATATGAAAACATGCAGAAGGCCTCGATATGCATTGTTGGGTCCCTTTCTCATGTGTGATGCTTAGTCCTTAGACTGCCCTTAATAACTCAATTGTGCAGCTGCTAAGTGTTCTTCCTTCACTCTTTGCCATGAATGATATACAACAGTAATGGATGCATGATTGACATGTTGATTAATTCGTACAATGCTACCCGGATTACTTTCATTTTTGGGACAAGGAGAAGACCCCAGGTCACCAATTCTGTTTCAGCACAAGCACAATATACATACTGAATTACATAGGCAATAATTTTTTCTGAATTTAGACCAGCACAAATAGGGCATTGCCTACTGCTATGAGCTGTACAATTGTATCTAAAGATAGGCTTTGAATCGTTGCTATTGGGGGCTTGATGTGCACAGTCAGGACTAACCAAACTGATGTCTCTTTTTTTCTTTCAAATATTGCAGCCTGTAGTTGAGCAACATTCTGAAAGGAGGCAAGGACACTAATTTCCAGCGTCACCTGTTGCACGGAAATGGAGTTTGTTGTTCAAGCTCTAGGGAGGCTATGAGTTTTTTTTCCGGCGGTAGTGAGGGATTGCCGATAAGAAAAATGACTAGCACGGTATTTTCATGTAGTATATGAACTCTTGTTTTCATAGCTGGAGGCACGAACAATATGTATTTGTAGATGACCTATCAGTTTAATCTGGCCAGTTTGTGTTTGGCGTTCTTTTATTGTTTAGCATGACAAGATTTGAACTGTGCAATTATTGAGTGGTATACACTTCTGAAATTATTTCTTTGTGATAATTAGGATATATAATTTTCCAGTTCTGTATGACTGTGTATACATGGGGAGAAATCTTGCACAATTGCAGTGTCATATTTGCTTGTGCGTACTCAATGGCATTTTTGCAGAGCCCTATCCCTCTCCCTGTGTTAAACCCATTCTTTATGTCAGATTATAATCTCCTAATATGGCCATGTACTCACCTCACAAGTACAACATACCATGAAATTTCCTCTGCTTTTCAACTCGCAGGTACCACCTAGGCGCGGCGTGCTACCGCGCCATTACATGCTAGCTACTATACCAAACCTGAACAGCTTCGATTTTTCTCAGTTTTTTGAATTTTTTTTGGGATTAATGTGGTGCTAACACGTGGCTCAAACTGCTCTGTTATTGTTTTGTGTCCAGTTTTTGGTGCGTCTTGCATTTTCGGTCGGTTCTGTTTGGTCTGATTCTTCCAGTGGTGTTAGTTTTCGTTTTAGGCCTGGGTGTGTGTAGCCTTTTGTTCTTCGTGGTAGGGTCCACAGCCATGTGATGGGCGGTGCGGTGGTCAACCGTGTCACATGCTCCCTCTTCTCACTCATATTCTTCTCTCTCTCCAAACCGCCGTGGGAGACGACAGAGCAACGAGGGGAGGACGCGCGGCGCGAGAGGCTCCGCGAGGTTGCCTCCGACGAGCGCGAGGAGGCACATCGTGCCGCCGGAGGATCCGCCACGCCGCCGCCCGCGAGCACGACGAGGCGCCACGCCGCCGGTGATGAACTGTGAGGCGCCTCGCGTCTCGGGAGACGCGCCTCTCGGGAGGCTCCGCCATGCCGCCAGAGACGACCGCGCCGACGCGAGTCGCCGGCAGCTCCTCTGCCGGACTCCGCGAGAGGCTCCGCCACGCCGCCGGCGGCGACCACGACGAGGCGCGCCGCGTCTCGGGAGGGTGCGCCTCGGGAGGTTGCGCCACGCCGCCGCCGCACGACGGTCGCGCCTCGGGAGGTACTGCCACGACGCCACCGAGCAGGAGACGTGTCGCGTCTCGGGAGGCTCCGCCACGCCGCCGGCGACGAGCACGAGGAGGCGCGCCACGTCTCGGGAGGATGCGCCACGCCGCCGGCGACGAGCACGACGACGCGAGTCGCCGGCAGCTCCTCCGCCAAACGCCGCGTGAGCCTCCGCCACGCCGCCGGTGACGAGCACGACGAGGCGCGCCGCATCTCGGGAGGTTGCGCCACGACGCGGGGCGCGGGTGAAAGCGAAATGAGCGTGTGTGAGCTGGAGCGACCGATTTCGCGGACGCGATCGGTCGGCTCATTACAAATGTTTTCCTTCTTCTATCCCCACGCCTTCCATGTCGCCTACCGATTTTCCATTGCCTCGCCGCCGCCACCTACGGCTTTATCCGAGGGCCGCTGTCGAGGACAGGGACATCAGCGACGGGAGTATCACGCGGGTAGGAGCGGCATCGCACCGACTTTCCTAACCATTCCTCTATGGTTAGGAAGCACACCTCGCTGTAGACATCGCCTGACGGCCAACAAACAAAGGGGGGCTTCAAAAGGTAGGAAACACTCTTAGCATGTAATTCAGTTTTGAGTGTGCTTCTTACCCTTACTGTGCAATTTAATATACTCTTCTTTCGATAAAAAACATCTACTCGGAGATTTGGATGGTGTATGACTGCCTATGCTACCATCCACCTTTTAGATTCAATACATTATGGTCGTCAATAGTTTCCCTGCCCCTGTGCAAAAAAATAAGAAATGAACAGTTCCCTGTTCTGGGTTTTGAGTTTTTTACAAGCCAATTTTTCTATAACTATTTTTGGGTGGTTTTATCTATGTGTTATAGGTCTCTCTATGCTTATTTTGCACTCTATCAACCCATCCATATCCTTAATTTTCTTTTTTGCAGGGCTTCCTTTCCGCCTTGGTTTCAGAACTTGTGTTCATGTTATTAGCTATAGAAATGCAACTGTGTTGTGTATGGAAATGGGGTTGCGACAAAGCAGAGCTCATTGCACTGCGCCCTCACATATCCCCACCAGCTACATGGGCCACATCACCTCCTGCGACAGCCTTGGCGCTCCAGGGCGATTCGAGCAACGCCCGGAGCCATCTCGGGCATCTGTGTGGCGTTGGACATCGAAAACTCAACGGGAAACGGTGGCCTCAAGCGCGGGTCTGTCTTAAGTCCATGTGCATTCTGTCCCACCGGTGCCCGGCAGCGTCGACGACCATTTTCTCCTTCCACTGTCTTCTTTTCATCGCCCCAGCCAGATGTACTTCCGGCAAGAAGGGTGTAGATACGTGTCCCTGTTCTAACAGCTGTTCAGAAATTCATCTAATTCTTGCGTGCATTATATGTCTCATCTTAGTTCTAACACATGTTCAGAGATACTGATTTTGAAATTTGGCAGTCCAGTAGTAATCCGTTAGCCATCAAACACATGCATACATTTGTTGATACTGACCATATACGTACTAAAGACGCATAGGCACTAGTGGCGTAAACCTTATGCAGTATATATAGAGATGTAATGGTACCTACACGATATATTGCCCCTTAGGCTTTGGCCTGCCAAAACACCATAAGGTTCTTTACATCCATGTTTCTTCTTGCATATGTTTTCTGATTTTTTATGTAGATTGTTCTCTTGCAGTGGGAGTCAGCTGTGTTTTGTTCATCTTCCATTTTTTTAGCTATTTAGCTATTTTTTTATTTTACTACTCCCGTTAGACTTTGTGAGACTCGAAACTGTTTCTGAATCATTATTGCTTTCATGTAGAATATGATGATGATACTGAGGCTGGATAGGTCAGTGCAATCACTAATGAAAACCTTACTGTTAGTTAGTTCTCCACGAGCATACAAAATGTAAGAAAGCAGGAGAAAAACTCAATAGTTAATTCTCCATGAGCACCTCAACTATTTCTCATGTTGCAATCTACTGTCGCTCTTATTTTTTGAACTGGACACTACTGGATCGTCGCTTCCACTAAAAAAAAAAAAGACAATACATAGTAGCCCTCCAGCGTGTCTGTTGTATTTGTCTTCCACCTGATGTGAGTACATATTTAGATATCTACAGGCAATAATAGCTGAGGTGTATTTTATTTCTACCAGTTAGGACATGTGCTCTTCGCATTGATTTAGCCCGAGTAGGTTTCTTACTCTATTCCAGCTACATCAATAGAGAATACTCTTTTTGATTCTTTATCACACCAGGCACATGGTTCTGTCTTCATTTTACATGCAAGAATACTGAGACGACCGGTAAATTTGCATGATTGCACACACTAATAAGTAAGATAATACTCATACTTCCAATTTGCGGCAACAATTATAAATATTCATCAGTGCACTATGTGCTGTGGATTTATTCAATGGCATATTGGCAGTGATAGCCCATTCTTTTCCCCTTAATTACGATGTCTAATATTTGACATGTCCAACATGAGCCGATAAGAGATAAAAGCATGGGATGGCTTCCTGCCTTCATATTCCTCATTTTCATGGCTGCAGACTCAAATTGTTCAAAACTTAACTACATGTGTTGTAACTTTATAAATAAAGTCCTCAAGTAAACAATTTTGTTCACAATGTCTTCTCCTATTGAAACTATGCAACATATTCTAAAAAAGGCCTACCTTTTGTTCTTCAACTTGCAACCACAATGGGCGCGGCGTGCCGCCGCGCCTTTCTTTGCTAGTTTATCTTAAAAAGTGTGGTCACGTAGCTAATTACCACAACTATTTTTTATTTAATAATATGACATTTCATCAAACTAGCACTTAGACTAATGATGTTAATTTGGGTCGTCTCAACGCAATTTTCTACGTTTCTCTCTAGAGCACATCATGTGTTGTGTTTTTTTTTGATAAAGAGAATATATTAATATCAAAAGATACCAATTACACTCAGCCTCTACAACAATGCAACACCCTAATGGCACTACGGATGCACACAATCAAAAACTTTAAAAGAAAAGTCCCGCTATAGTATCCGAGGCCTAGCAACAGTAATACATCCACCCCCTAGATAACACCTGACATACAGACTCTCCAAAAGCAACGTCTCCAAGAAGGGAACAGTGCACCAGCGTCGTCGTCGCTCGATCAAAGATCTTAGGTTTTCACCCTGAAGATAGTCCCCACTCTCAAAACAATGCCTCCAACAAGGTCATTGCCACGCACAACCAGTTAAGGCCAGATCTTGAGTTTTCACCCTAAAAGGTAGGACTCTGAACTTCACCTGTGCTGCCGCCCCCATTTTCATACCGCTGCTGCGAATCCTGGAACACCAAGCAAGTTCCTCAACATCGTGGAGACTTGAACCTTTTTTAGCTAATCCCCCAATCCCGCCTTCATAAAATTATCTGCTTCTGACTTCACCATGGACCAAAAGTCTCTTGATGTCAACACGGAACAGAGCTTTCGCGTCGCTCCCTCCGGAACCAAATGGTCGGAATAAAAGCATGGGTGCGCGCGACAGAATACCACCCGATCCTGTGAACTCCAGGCAAAAGATGCACTGTTCCATTCGCTATCGGAGCCTTCCGAAACTCATCACTCTGGCTAGATGAAGAAAGATGGGCATCCGGAACGTCTTCATCTTCGCGAAAGAAGAACCCTAGGACCACCACCATGAAAGCCGGAACGGCTGGCCCCCACGCCGCCGCCATGGCTGAGAACCGCGGTCCATCTTCCTCTCCAACCCGGTCGGTGGAGGTCAGCAGCGATCCTGCTGCCGCCCTTTACTCGGTAGTTCCACCACACCACCGCGTCTCCCGCCATGATCTAGGCGAAGTAGCCGAAGGCCACCGCCACCAGACCCGCCGTCCACCGTCGCCGCCCCTGGAAGACCCCACCTCGGCGCGAAGGGGAGTCCATGGACGCGCCACCACCGCCCCCTGCCCTTGGCAGCCGGACGCGACCAGCACCACCGACCCCGACGGCGGCAGCGACCAGGAGGAGAAAGATGGGCCGTCTCTTCTTGGGTTCAGGTCGTCGCCCAAGCCGCCTCGCGCAAGACGACCCGAGGCGAAGGTGGGAAGGGAGGAGAGGGGATGGAAGGGAGCGGTGGTGGAGGGAGGGAGGGCAGCGGTAGTGCTGGGAGGGTGGAGGGTGGAGAAACGGCGGCTAGGTCAGGAGGGGCGGCCTGCGTTGTGTTCTTACCATCTTTCTGCTTGCAGTCGTTGCTCCTAGGAGTTATTATAACTCGATCTCGTTGACCGTCGCCACCCTATCGCGATGCAAGAGCCGTCAGCACACCAGCTTGGTCGTGCTCGTGGTGCGAAGATGCGCCCGCGACCGTTCGCGGTGTCCGCCCACGATTACATCAACAATGCCGCCCTGCCAGGTTCCATACATTGTGCTACGCGCTCGCGCGCCGTAGATCTTCATGCTAGGCTGGACGGCACAAAGGGGCTCCATGGCGTGCGGCTGCTCATGTTGACAGCCTTGTCGACACGTCTGCTACCTTGAGGCCATTCACGCGCCACCACATAGGGTTTGATCATCCACCGAGCACCGATGCAAGACCTGTTTCTATATAGACAGATTGAGCGGCAATGACGTCCACATCACCGCTTTCACTTTATCCAGTTTCTCCATAGTGAGTTACTGAGTTTCTAGCTGCATCTGATTCCACCATGTCCTGGTAAAATGTTTTTGTGTGATGTTTTCCGGGTCAAGTTTTCATCAGTTTGCTTTTCGGGCAAGAGACACCAACGGATCTAAAATCAAAATCTGCAGAGATAATTGGGTCCCTAGAGGGAACTTAAAGATTATTGGTAAAGCCAAAAAATCACTAAAATAGGTTTCAGACTTGATAGTACCTGCAACTAAGACTTGGAATGAGGATTTGGCCCATGATCAATTCTTTATGAAACAGACGCTGAACATGTGCTGAAACTCAAAATTCCCACACATGTGGGTGAAGATTATGCTGGAATTTTTGGGCATTTGACCTTTGGCCCATGATACAAAGGTAGGTTGCTCTAGTCCTAGTAAGTGAGTGAAAAGAGAGAGCCCTCGCGCACTCCTCCTCAGCCGCCTGCCTCGTCACGACACGACACGTCACGACGCGCCGCGGGTTGCGGGGATCTCGCCGAGCCGAGCTTATCTTTTTTGCTGTTTGGGAAATTAATTGTGTAATCAATTACGAGTCATTAACGAACGTTAACACATCCGTTTTCGTTCCGATTTTTCTGGATCGTGAACTCGTACGTGGGCTGCGTCCCACGACCTTCTCGAACCGCACTACATAAGCGCCGACGCAAACCCTAGCCTGTACTAGACGCATACACGACTGCCTGTTTCCAGTTCTTTGCGCCGCCGCCTTCGTCTTCCTCATCCCGTCCGTCGGCGTGCACCGACTGCCGGGACAGTAGGCCTCCGGAACCCTGCCTCTCGTGAACCTGTACGGGCGAGGGGCAATCAGGTTTTTGGGGAGCGCTTCGGCGCGACTACTGGCATCACGACATCGTTATCGGACGACGAGTTCCTCCACACCGACAACTTCTTCCCGGACCTCAGCGACTTCTTCGGCAACCTCAACATGGGCGACAACGACGCTGCTGCGAAGTATTTGATCTTGTCGTTTCTCTTTCAGTTTATGTTACAATTTCTTCTTCTAGTTTCTATGATAGATGCGATCGGTTTGTCTTGTTTAGATGTGATCTGTTCATCTACCTTACTAGTCTGCACGATTGGTTTATTTGTTATTTTCATAGTCATGATTTATCAATTACTTGTACGGATTATTTCATATGGATATTTGCTTAAATATTCAACAATCCAAAAATCTGATTATAGGCAAATCAATTCAAGCAGTGTTGCTGCCGCTACTCGACATCCCCTCTTTGATGGTATGCATTACAAGAGGTGGCGCACAAAGATAGTTCTATGGTTTACAAACCTAGGCTGTTTTAGCGCCACAGATGCTAGACCTGAGGGTCCTCTTTCTGCAGAGGAGCAGGAAAAGTTTGAGAAGGTCGACGCCATGTTTAGGGTGGCCTTGTTCAGCATTCTTGGGGACAACATTGTTGACCTGTACATGGCTTTCGACCATGGTAAAGATGCGTGGGATGCGCTCGAGGCCAAATTTGGGGTCTCGGACGCTGGTACTGAATTGTATGTCATGAAGCAATACTATGACTACAAGATGACTGATGAGCGCTCCGTGGTTGAGCAGGCTCATGAAATTCAGTCCCTTGCAAAAGAACTTGAGCAGTTTAAGTGTACCTTACCGGACAAATTTGTGGCCGGTGGCATTATTGCCAAGCTTCCTCCTTCGTGGAAGAACTTTGCTACTTCTCTGGAACATAAGAGACAAGAGTTTTCCGTTTTAGATCTCATTGGCTCACTTCATGTGGAAGAGAAGGCGAGAGCAAAGGACACACGCGCTCGTAGTTTTGAGGGAGGTTCTAGTGCCAATGTGGTACAAAAGAAGAACTTCCAATCTCACAAGTCTAAGAATAAGAAAAATGGAAAAGACAAGTTTGACGAGAAGAACAAAGCCTCCAACTCAACCAACTTCAAGAGGATTCCTTATAAGAAGAAAGGGAACTGCCATGTTTGTGGAGCTCCTGGACATTGGGCTCCTGATTGCCCAGAATGCCATGATCGGTGTGGGAACAGTGGGAAGTCCGCAAATGTTGTTATTGGCGTTGATATTGAGATGAAGGACGTTGGGTATGGTATTTCTCCTACTGTCCTTTCAGTATGTAATTCTCCTGATTGGTGGATAGACACCGGAGCCAATACACATGTATGTTTTGATGTTTCTATGATTTGTTCTTATCAGGTTGCAAGGACTTCCTCCGTGCTGATGGGAAATGGCTCACGTGCTTCTGTTCGTGGTGCTGGTACAGTGGATCTGAAGTTTACTTCGGGAAAGACCATCCAGCTGAAGAATGTGCAGCATGTTCCCTCCATTAATAAGAATCTCGGTAGCGGATCGCTTTTATGTCGAGATGGTTTTAAGTTAGTTTTTGAGTCCAATAAAGTTGCAATTTCCAAGTGTGGACAATTTATTGGAAAGGGTTATGTGTGCGGAGGCTTGTTCCACTTATCTTTGTCAGACTTATGTACTCAAATTATTAATCATGTTTGCAATGATAGTGAGTCCGTTATTTGGCATTCACGACTTTGTCATATTAATTTTGGGTGCATGACGCGGCTAGCGAATATGAATATAATTCCAAAATTTGCTATTGTCAAGAAATCCAAGTGCCAAGTATGTGTGCAAGCTAAGCAACCACATAAGTCTCACAAGACTGCGGAGGCAAGAGACTTGGAACCGCTGGAGCTTATACATTCGGATCTTTGTGAAATGAATGGTGAATTGACAAAAGGAGGGAAAAGATACTTGATACGTCTCAAACGTATCCATAATTTCTTATGTTCCATGCTACTTTTATGATGATACTCACATGTTTTATACACATTATATGTCATTATTATGCATTTTCCGGCACTAACCTATTGACGAGATGCCGAAGAGCCAGTTGCTGTTTTCTGCTATTTTTGGTTTCAGAAATCCTACAAAGGAAATATTCTCGGAATTGGACGAAATCAACGCCCAGGGTCTTATTTTTCCACGAAGCTTCCAGAAGACCGAAGGGATCACGAAGTGGGGCGACGAGGCGCCGCCACACTAGGGCCGCGTGGCCAGGGCTGGGCCCGCGCCGCCCTAGCGTGTGGGGCCCCTGTCAGCCCTCCGACTCCGCCCTTCCGCCTACTTAAAGCCTTCGTCGCGAAACCCTCTGTACCGAGAGCCACGATACGGAAAACCTTCCAGAGACGCCGCCGCCGCCAATCCCATCTCGGGGGATTCAGGAGATCGCCTCCGGCACCCTGCCGGAGAGGGGAATCATCTCCCGGAGGGCTCTTCATCGCCATGATCGCCTCCGGATCGATGTGTGAGTAGTTCACCCCTGGACTATGGGTCCATAGCAGTAGCTAGATGGTTGTCTTCTCATTGTGCTATCATGCTAGATCTTGTGAGCTGCCTATCATGATCGAGATCATCTATTTGTAATGCTACATGTTGTGTTTGTTGGGATCCGATGAATTTTGAATACTATGTCAAGTTGATTATCAATCTATCATATATGTTGTTTATATTTTTGCATGCTCTCCGTTGCTAGTAGAGGCTCTGGCCAAGTTGATACTTGTAACTCCAAGAGGGAGTATTTATGCTCGATAGTGGGTTCATGCCTCCATTGAATCTAGGACAGTGACAGAAAGTTCTAAGGTTGTGGATGTGCTGTTGCCACTAGGGATAAAACATCGATGCTTTGTCTAAGGATATTTGTGTTGATTACATTACGCACCATACTTAATGCAATTGTCTGTTGTTTACAACTTAATACCGGAAGGGGTTCGGATGATAACCTGAAAGTGGACTTTTTAGGCATAGATGCATGCTGGATAGCGGTCTATGCACTTTGTCGTAATGCCCTGATTAAATCTCATAGTACTCATCATGATATATGTATGTGCATTGTTATGCCTTCTTTATTTGTCAATTGCCCAACTGTAATTTGTTCACCCAACATGCTATTTATCTTATGGGAGAGACACCACTACTGAACTGTGGACCCCGGTCCATTCTTTACATCTGAAATACAATCTACTGCAATTGTTCTTTACTGTTCTTCGCAATCAAACATCATCTTCCACACTATACGGTTAATCCTTTGTTTACAGCAAGCCGGTGAGATTGACAACCTCACTGTTACGTTGGGGCAAAGTACTTTGATTGTGTTGTGCAGGTTCCACGTTGGCGCCGGAATCCCTGGTGTTGCGCCGCACTACACTCCGTCACCAACGACCTTCACGTGATCCTTGACTCCTACTGGTTCGATAAACCTTGGTTTCTTACTGAGGGAAACTTGCTGCTACACGCATCACACCTTCCACTTGGGGTTCCCAACGGGTGTGTGCTTTACGCGTATCAAGCTAAATTTCTGGCACCGTTGCCGGGGAACGAAGAAAAGTTACACCACAAGTTTTCTAACTCCCACGTCAACTACACGCCAGCAAGTAAATTTCTGGCGCCGTTGCCGGGGAGATCAAGACACGCTGCAAGGGGAGTCTCTCACATCCAATCTCTTTACTTTGTTTTTGTCTTGCTTTACTTTACTTTATTTACTGCTTTGTTTGCTCTTATATCAAAAACACACAAAAAAATTAGTTGCTAGCTTTACTTTATTTACTGTCTTGTTTGCGTTCTCTATATTAAAAACACAAAAAAATTAGTTACTTGCATTTACTATATTTAGTTTGCTTTATTTACTACTGTTAAAATGAATACTCCTGAAAACACTAAGTTGTGTGACTACACTAGCACAAATAATAATGATTTCCTATGCACACCTATTGCTCCACCTGCTACTGCAGCAGAATTCTTTGGAACTAAACTAAATCTTGTTATGAGAGAGCAATTTTCTGGTGTTAGTTCTGATGATGCTGCTGCCCATCTTAATAATTTTGTTGAACTTTGTGAAATGCAAAAGTATAAGGATGTAGATGGTGATATTATAAAATTAAAATTGTTTCCTTTTTCTTTAAGAGGAAGAGCTAAAGATTGGTTGCTATCTTTGCCTAAGAATAGTATTGATTCATGGACTAAATGTAAAGATGCTTTCATTGGTAGATATTATCCTCCTGCTAAAATTATATCTTTGAGAAGTAGCATAATGAATTTTAAGCAATTGGATAATGAACATGTTGCTCAAGCATGGGAAAGAATGAAATCTTTGGTAAAGAATTGCCCTACCCATGGACTAACTACTTGGATGATCATCCAAACCTTCTATGCAGGATTAAATTTTTCTTCGCGGAACCTATTGGATTCAGCTGCTGGAGGAACCTTTATGTCCATCACTTTGGGGGCGGCGACAAAGCTTCTTGATGATATGATGATAAATTACTCTGAATGGCACACTGAAAGGGCTCCACAAGGTAAGAAGGTAAATTCTGTTGAAGAAACCTCTTCCTTGAATGATAAGATTGATGCTATTATGTCTATGCTTGTGAATGGTAGAACTAATGTTGATCCTAATAATGTTCCTTTAGCTTCATTGGTTTCCCAAGAAGAACATGTTGATGTGAACTTCATTAAAAATAATAATTTCAACAACAATGCTTATAGGAATAATTCTGGTAACAACTATAGGCCATATCCTTCTGCTAATAGTAATGGTTATGGTAATTCTTATGGGAATTCTTACAACAATAATAGGAGTGTACCCCCTGGTCTTGAAGCCATGCTTAAAGAATTTATTAGTACACAAACTGCTTTTAACAAATCTGTTGAATAAAAGCTTGGTAAAATTGATATTCTTGCTTCTAAGGTTGATAGACTTGCCTCCGATGTTGATCTTTTAAAATTGAAAGTTATGCCTAATAAGGATAATGATAATAAGATTGTTACTACAGCAAACGCCATCCAAGTTCTAATTAATGAAAATATTAGATTGATGGCTGAATTGCATGCTAGGTAGGAAAGAGAAGAAAACAAAAAACTTGCTAAAGAGAATAATGTAGCTAAAGTTTGGACTATTACCACCACTAGTAATGATAATGCTTCACATGTTGCTAAACCTTCTACTATCAATGGTAAAATAATTGGTGTTGGCAATGTTTCTACTCCTAGTGCAAAGCGTGCAAAACTGCCTGAAACTTCTGAAACTGTTTGTGATAAAACTGCTGAAATTTTTCAAAATATTGGGGACAATGATCCCATTGCTATAGATCATAATGGTTTAGATTTTGATGATTGTCACATCTCTGAAGTTATAAAGTTCTTACAAAAACTTGCTAAAAGTCCCAATGCTAGTGCTATAAATTTGGCCTTTACAAAACATATTACAAATGCTCTCATAAAAGCTAGAGAAGATAAACTAACACTTGAAACTTCTATTCCTAGGAAGTTAGAAGATGGTTGGGAGCCCATCATTAAGATGAGGGTAAATGATTTTGATTGTAATGCTTTATGTGATCTTGGTGCAAGTATTTCTGTTATGCCTAAGAAAATCTATGATATGCTTGACTTGCCACCATTGAAAAATTGTTATTTAGATGTTAATCTTGCTGATAATGCTATAAAGAAACCTTTGGGGAGGATTGATAATGTTCGTATTATGGTTAACAATAACCTTGTCCCCGTTGATTTTGTTGTCTTGGATATTGAATGCAATGCATCTTGTCCCATTATATTGGGAAGACCTTTTCTTCGAACTGTTGGTGCTACTATTGATATGAAGGAAGGTAATATTAAATATCAATTTGCTCTCAAGAAAGGTATGGAACACTTCCCTAGAAAGAGAATGAAGTTACCTTATGATTATATTATTAGAACAAATTATGATGTCGATGCTTCATCTCTTGATGTTATTTGATTCACACTTTCTGCGCCTAGCTGAAAGGCGTTAAAGAAAGCGCTTATGGGAGACAACCCATTATTTTACTTCTGCACTTTTGTTTTATATTTGAGTCTTGGAAGTTGTTACTACTAACCTCTCCTTATCTTTATTTTATTGCATTGTTGTGCCAAGTAAAGTCTTTGATAGTAATGTTGATACTAGATTTGGATTACTGCGCAGAAACAGATTTCTTGCTGTCACGAATTTGAGTAGAATTCTCTGTAGGTAACTCAGAAAAATCTGCCAATTTACGTGCGTGATCCTCAGATATGTACGCAACTTTCATTCAATTTGAGCATTTTCATCTGAGCAAGTTAAGTGCCCCAGAAAAATTCGTCTTTACGGACTATTCTGTTTTGACAGATTCTGCCTTTTATTTCGCATTGCCTGTTTTGCTATGTTTGATGGATTTCTTTGTTCCATTAACTTTCAGTAGCTTTGTGCAATGTCCAGAAGTGTTAAGAATGATTATGTCACCTCTGAATACATGAATTTTCAATTATGCACTAACCCTCTAATGAGCTTGTTTCGAGTTTGGTGTGGAGGAAGTTTTCAAGGGTCAAGAGAGGAGGATGATACAATATGATCAAGAAGAGTGAAAAGTCTAAGCTTGGTGATTCCCCCGTGGTTCATCCCTGCATATTTCAAGAAGACTCAAGCATCTAAGCTTGGGGATGCCCAAGGCATCCCCTTCTTCATCGACAACTTATCAGGTCACCTCTAGTGAAACTATATTTTTATTCAGTCACATCTTATGTGCTTTACTTGGAGCGTCTGTTTGTTTTTATTTTTGTTTTTGTGTGAATAAAATCGGATCCTAGCATTCTTTGTTTGGGAGAGAGACACGCTCCGCTGTTGCATATGAACACATATGTTCTTAGCTTTATTCTTAATGTTCATTGCGAAGGTTGAACTACTTCGTTCATTGATATATGGTTGGAAACGAAAAATGCTTCATGTGGTAATTGGTATAATGTCTTGAATAATTTGATACTTGGAAATTGTTGTGCTCATATAGATCATGTTTAAGCTCTTGCATCATGTACTTTGCACCTATTAATGAAGAACTACATAGAGCTTGTTAAAATTTGGTTTGCATGATTGGTTTCTAGAGTCTAGATATTTTCTGGTTAAGGTGTTTGAACAACAAGGAGACGATGTAAAGTCTTATAATGCTTACAATATGTTCATATGTGAGTCTTGCTGCACCATTTTATACTTGAGTTTGCTTCAAACAACCTTGCTAGCCTAGCCTTGTATTGAGAGGGAATTATTCTCGTGCATCCAAATCCTTGAGCCAAAAACTATGCCATTTGTGTCCACCATACCTACCTACTACATGGTATTTCTCTGCCATTCCAAAGTACATTACTTGAGTGCTACCTTTGAAATTCTATTCTTTGTCTCCGCAATATATAGCTCATGGGAAAATAGCCTTAAAAACTATTGTGGTGAAGAATATGTACTTATGTATCTTATTTCTTAATAAGTTGCTTGTTGAGCGGTAACCATGTTTCTGGGGACGCCATCAACTTTTACCTTTGTTGGATATCATGTGAGTTGCTATGCATGTTCGTCTTGTCTGAAGTAAGGGTGATTTTCATGATCAAATGGTTTGAGTATGCATATTGTTAGAGAAGAACATTGGGCCGCTAACTAAAGCCATGAATCATGGTGGAAGTTTCAGTTTGGACACAAATCCTCAATCTCTTATGAGAATATTATCTGTTGTTAAATGCTTATGCATTAAAGAGGAGTCCATTATCTGTTGTCTATGTTGTCCCGGTATGGATGTCTAAGTTGAGAATAATCAAAAGCGAGAAATCCAATGCGAACTTTCTCCTTAGACCTTTGTACAGGCGGCATAGAGGTACCCCTTTGTGACACTTGGTTGAAACATATGCTATGCAATGATAATCCATGTTAATCCAAACTAATTAGGACAAGGTGCGAGCACTATTGGTATACTATGCATGAGGCTTGCAACTTATAGGATATCTTATACATAACACATATGATTTATTACTACCGTTGACAAAATTGTTCCTATGTTTTCAAAATGAAAAGCTCTAGCACAAAAATAGTAATCCATGCTTCCCTCTGCGAAGGGTCTATCTTTTACTTTATGTTGAGTCAGTTTACCTACTTCTTTCTGTCTTAGAAGCAAACACTTGTGTCAACTATGTGCATTGATTCTTACATGTTTACCTATTGCACTTGTTATATTACTTTGTGTTGACAATTATCCATGAGATATATATGTTGAAGTTGAAAGCAACCGCTGAAACTTATATCTTCCTTTGTGTTGTTTCAAAGCTTTCTACTAAGAACTTATTGCTTATGAGTTAACTGTTATGCAAGTCTTATTGATGCTTGTCTTGAAAGTATTATTCATGAAAAGTCTTTGCTATATGATTCAGTTGTTTACTCATTGTCTTCACCATTGCTTCGAATCGCTGCATTCATCTCATGTGCTTTACAATAGTATTGATCAAGATTATGATAGCATGTCACTTCAGAAATTATCCTTGTTATCGTTTACCTACTCGAGGGCGAGTAGGAACTAAGCTTGGGGATGCTTGATACGTCTCAAACGTATCCATAATTTCTTATGTTCCATGCTACTTTTATGATGATACTCACATGTTTTATACACATTATATGTCATTATTATGCATTTTCCGGCACTAACCTATTGACGAGATGCCGAAGAGCCAGTTGCTGTTTTCTGCTGTTTTTGGTTTCAGAAATCCTACAAAGGAAATATTCTCGGAATTGGACGAAATCAACGCCCAGGGTCTTATTTTTCCACGAAGCTTCCAGAAGACCGAAGGGATCACGAAGTGGGGCGACGAGGCGCCGCCACACTAGGGCCGCGCGGCCAGGGCTGGGCCCGCGCCGCCCTAGCGTGTGGGGCCCCTGTCAGCCCTCCGACTCCGCCCTTCCGCCTACTTAAAGCCTTCGTCGCGAAACCCTCCGTACCGAGAGCCACGATATGGAAAACCTTCCAGAGACGCCGCCGCCGCCAATCCCATCTCGGGGGATTCAGGAGATCGCCTCCGGCACCCTGCCGGAGAGGGGAATCATATCCCAGAGGGCTCTTCATCGCCATGATCGCCTCCGGATCGATGTGTGAGTAGTTCACCCCTGGACTATGGGTCCATAGCAGTAGCTAGATGGTTGTCTTCTCCTCATTGTGCTATCATGTTAGATCTTGTGAGCTGCCTATCATGATCGAGATCATCTATTTGTAATGCTACATGTTGTGTTTGTTGGGATCCGATGAATATTGAATACTATGTCAAGTTGATTATCAATCTATCATATATGTTGTTTATGTTCTTGCATGCTCTCCGTTGCTAGTAGAGGCTCTGGCCAAGTTGATACTTGTAACTCCAATAGGGAGTATTTATGCTCGATAGTGGGTTCATGCCTCCATTGAATCTGGGATAGTGACAGAAAGTTCTAAGGTTGTG
Source organism: Lolium perenne (assembly GCF_019359855.2). Lineage (NCBI taxonomy): Eukaryota > Viridiplantae > Streptophyta > Magnoliopsida > Poales > Poaceae > Lolium > Lolium perenne. The sequence goes on from NC_067247.2 coordinate 157,529,023, forward strand.
GATGTGCTGTTGCCACTAGGGATAAAACATCGATGCTTTGTCTAAGGATATTTGTGTTGATTACATTATGCACCATACTTAATGCAATTGTCTGTTGTTTACAACTTAATACCGGAAGGGGTTCGGATGATAACCTGAAAGTGGACTTTTTAGGCATAGATGCATGCTGGATAGCGGTCTATGCACTTTGTCGTAATGCCCTGATTAAATCTCATAGTACTCATCATGATATATGTATGTGCATTGTTATGCCTTCTTTATTTGTCAATTGCCCAACTGTAATTTGTTCACCCAACATGCTATTTATCTTATGGGAGAGACAGCACTAGTGAACTGTGGACCCCGGTCCATTCTTTACATCTGAAATACAATCTACTGCAATTATTCTTTACTGTTCTTCGCAATCAAACATCATCTTCCACACTATACGGTTAATCCTTTGTTTACAGCAAGCCGGTGAGATTGACAACCTCACTGTTACGTTGGGGCAAAGTACTTTGATTGTGTTGTGCAGGTTCCACGTTGGCGCTGGAATCCCTGGTGTTGCGCCGCACTACACTCCGTCACCAACGACCTTCACGTGATCCTTGACTCCTACTGGTTCGATAAACCTTGGTTTCTTACTGAGGGAAACTTGCTGCTACACGCATCACACCTTCCACTTGGGGTTCCCAACGGGCGTGTGCTTTACGCGTATCAATACTTCATGACTTTAATTGATGACTCTACTCGATATTGTTATGTGTACCTCCTGAAATCTAAAGATGAAGCTCTTAATCGCTTCAAAACCTTTAAAGCTGAAGCAGAAAACCAACTTGATCGAAAGTTCAAGCGGCTAAGGTCTGATCGTGGTGGAGAGTATTTTTTCCAACGAGTTTGATTCTTTTTGTGCGGAACATGGTATTATCCATGAGAGGACGCCTCCCTACTCACCTCAGTCAAATGGGGTGGCCGAAAGAAAGAACCGTACTCTAACTGATTTGGTTAACGCCATGTTAGATAAATCGGGGTCTATCCAAGGCATGGTGGGGGGAGGCGATATTGACTGCGTGTCATGTCCTAAACCGTGTCCCCACAAAGAACAAAACCATTACCCCTCTTGAGGAATGGGAAAGGAAAAGGTTGAAACTCTCTTACCTCTTACCTACGAACTTGGGGCTGTATGGCGAAAGTAAATGTGCCGATACCCAAGAAGCGCAACCTTGGACCAAAAACCGTGGATTGTGTTCTTCTGGGATATGCATTTCATAGCATTGGCTACAGATTTATGATAGTAAAATCTGAGTTATCCGACATGCAGGTTGGTACAATTATGGAGTCAAATGATGCGACTTTTTTGAGGACATCTTTCCTATGAAAGAAACGTCTAGCTCATCAATTCAGGAGATGCCCAGTTCATCTACTCAGGAATTATTTCCTGAACCTACCATGGATATAGAACACTTTGATAATCCTGTGGAGGATGACAATGAAGCTCCCAAAAGGAGCATGAGACAGAGGACTGCAAAGTCCTTTGGACATGATTTCATTGTGTACTGATAACCCAAAAGTATAGGGGATCGCGTGTAGCCTTTTCGATAAGTAAGTGTTGAACCCAACGAGGAGCTAAAGGTAGGATAAACATTCTCTCAAGTTCTATCAACCACTGATACAACTCTACGCACACTAAGCGTTTGCAATATCTAGGAAATAAAACTAGAGCGATAACGGGTATGAGAGGTGACTTTGCAGAATAATAAAATACACGGAATAAATGTTAGTGCTGCAGCAATAAAACAAACTAAACTAACAGTACCATGAGTGTGGAAAGGCGGTGGTAATAGTGGTGGCTTTGTCCAAGATTAATTAGTGAAGACATTTAGTTCATTGTCTTTGATGTAGTTTTCAATGTGGGAGAGGCTAAATATACAAGCGCTCCACTACTTGGGATTACAAGTACTATATGATTGGATTGTTAGCAAACATCCGTAAATACTAACAATGCATTAAGGTTTCCCCAACCATAGCCTTAAGTTTATGCTCCTCTTACTCCCATACATGCAACTAACCGGTTTGAGCCCTTAGGTTTCTGTCACTCCGGCAGGACTACCCCCTTCTTTTGCACATACTACTAACCATATGGTGTTGATCCATGCGCGCACAAGTATAATGGAAACCAAAGGACAGTACCATATCAACATACAACTCTAATGAACCATAGACATTCAACAAAGCAATCAAAAGACAAATATACTACATAAACATGACATAGATCATAGGATAAATATTATAGCATCAAACATCATGTTACATAGGGCGGTACAGAGGTTTGTGAGTGGATGGACCACTGAATACAATGAGGAGTTGGTGATGGAGATGGCGGTGAAGACGTTGGAGGGCTCAGCGAGGAGCGCCGGGAGGCGGAGGCGTGGGCGGCGCCGGCGGAGGCGCGGGGGACTCCTTCCCCGCTGCCGGCATCATGGGCTTAGCCTTCTTCTTCCTTGAGTTGGTGCTGGTGTAGATGAGTGTTTCCCCCTTGGCTGCTGCCAAGGAGGAGGATTTTCGTGACAATGATTGGGGGCCTCCAAAAATAGGGTTTCCCATCAATATATAGTGTTGGAGATGCAATCTAGGCCACGGGATGGATGCCCCTTTGATCCAAGGGCTCTTGGGCACCTCTAGAACCTTCCTAGGACTCCTCTCTGTCCTTCATGAGCCTCACAACTCGTGGCTGGGCCGAAATATCCAGGTATGGAAAGAGTTTGTGTCAAATACGTCACCAACTTTCGGAGTCTCGAGACTACACGAACCTCCGCAGTAATTCTGCTCTGCCGGATGCATCCGTTGTCCGTTCTGGACGAATAAGATGTCCAAATTGTTTGGTTTGAAATTCTCTACAACTTTGTAGTTTATGACTTTTCCATTGGACGTCGTTTTGATGGAGTTTCGAATTGATCTTTGAAAAGTGTTCAGCAGGGACAGATTCCGGGAAATTCCAGATTTCACCATAATGAGCTATTTCCTTCCATATTTGCCTATTTCCTGCACAACAAAGTTGAAACCAAGAACTTGTGCACTTTTGCAACTATTAATAGGTTAGTCCCTTAAAACATATAGTAATTGGTGTAAAACAAGCATGGAACATCAAAAATTATAGATACGTTTGTGACGTATCAACATCCCCAAGCTTAACTCCTGCTCGTCCTCGAGTAGGTAAGTGATAAAAAGAATAATTTTTGAGGTGACATGCACCTTCAAAGTTCAAAGGATGACTAGATACAAATAATTTAAGAACAATTAATAACACATTCATGATTCAATCAATAATAATTTTGGGACCATGCACATAGAACTAAGAATGACAACTATGCTCTCATAAGACGGTGCATATAACTTAGAAGATGAAGACTCAACATAAAAGTAAAAGAATGGCCGTTCGCAGAGGGAAGCAGAGATTAAACATGTGCTAGAGCTTTTTATTTTGAAAACATAGAGATATAAAATTTTAAGAGAGGCAATTGTTTCAACGGTAACAATAAGTAATATAGGTTATGTATAAAGCTTCCTATAAGTTGCAAGCCTCATGCATCGAATACTAATAGTGCCCGCACGTTGTCTTAATTAGCTCGGATTTCCATGGATTATCATCGCATTACATATATTTCAACCAAGTTTCACAAAGGGGTACCTCCATGCCACCTGTACAAAGGTCTAAGGAGAAAGTTCGCATTGGATTTCTCGCTTTTGACTATTCTCAACTTAGACATCCATACCGGGACAACATGGACAACAGACAAATTGACTCCTCTTTAAGCTTAAAGCTTTTGGCAACATAAATTTCTCATAAGAGATTTTTGAGGTTTTAATGTCCATGCTGAAACTTCCACCATGTAAACATGGCTTTGGTTAGCGGCCCAATGTTCTTCTCTAACAATATGCATACTCTAACCTTTTATCATGGTTATCTCCTTTACTTCAGACAAGACGGACATGCATAGTAACTCACATGATATTTCTCAAAAATATGATGATGGTGTCCCCATGTCAGCATGGTTGCCACACAACAAGCAGCTTATAAGAACTAAGATACATAAGTGACATATTCCTCACCACAATATTTTTTTAGGCTACTTTCCCATGAGCTATGTATTGCAAAAACAAGGAATTATTTTGAAGGTTTTAAAGGTAGCACATGTAAATTTACTTGGAGTGGCGGTGAAATACCACATATAGGTAGGTATGGTGGACACTTTTGGCATATTTTGGTTTTTGGTGGTTGGATGCACGAGTAGAGATCATACTCAGTACAGAATGAAGGATAGCAAAAAGAAAGATAGCGACCAACTAAGAGAGCAATAATGATCATAATCATGCATAGCGACAAAACTTATTAATTAAAGCATATGGTGATATTAAAAGTCTAAACTAAATGATCAATTCAACCCAATTGAAACATCAGAGGAGATCTTCCATTTGCATCACTATTAATATGAAACCTTTTTACTCGTATCCAACACCAATCAACTTATTTGAAACAACTCTCATTTATAATATTCATTAAAGATCAGATAGCTAATCATATATAACTGAAGCATACTAACAAGCTCTGAACAAAATAGGAGTGAAAAACCAGAGCTAAACGCGGTACTAGCAAAAATAAAACGCTCGTTGAACAATAAGAGTGAAAACTAGAGCGTTCATACAATTAAAACGGAGCGTGTCTCTCTCCCAAACATACATGGTATGATGGTGCCCACTTTATTGAAAATAAAATACACAACAGAAAATAAAAAAGCTCCAAGAATAACACATAGTATATGAAGCAATAAAAATATAGTGAACAGAAACAGGACCTAATATTTTTATTGATGAAGAAGGGGATGCCTTGGGCATCCCCAAGCTTTGACGCTTGTACTTCTTGAATATATCTTGGGGTGACATGGGCATCCCCAAGCTTGAGCTTTTGTCCATTCTTCATCTCATCTCATCATTCTTCTTTCCTACACTTGAAAACTTCCTTCATACAAAACTCAGCACAAAACTCATTAGCAGCGTTAGTGCAATGATAATATTAATCAAATCTACAAAGTTCAGTATAACATATGAAAAGCATTTTAATAAGCATTAGCTACTGTAGCACAACTTCAATAAGGTTCTTTGATCAAGAGAACTCAAAAAGGTGGGCAAAAAGATGCAAATGCAAAACAGTGCAAGAATCTGTCAAAATAGAACAGTTCGTAAAAATTGATTTTTGAAAAATAGTTACGCTGCGTAACTCGAAAAACTCTGAACTAATGAAAATTAGATAAATACCTGGGGAAGATGCTCATAAATTGGCAGCTCAAACTTACGTTCTGGTGATTTTTGGCGATTTTCTCGTGACGAACCAGAAACAGTAAACAAGATTGCAAATCTCCCAAATACCACTTTCTTACCATTAGAGGCAATTCTTGGCACAAAAACAAAACAAACATGATAAGGAGAGGTCATTATAGTAGTAATGACTTCTAAGACTAAACAAAAAACGGTAAATAACAGAAATATAAACATATTGGGTTGTCTCCCATAAAGCTCTTTCTTTAGCCACTTAAGATGGGCATGATTATTTGATGGAGCTCTCAAACCCTTTTTTTTGTTGTTGTTTTCCAATTATAAGTGAAACTGACAAAGAAACAAGAACCAAATAAAGAACCTAATAAAACTAAATAGGATAAAACCAAAGATAATAAAAGCAACTATATATAATGCTTACATGTGGATGGGTAATATTGAGTTTGAAGGAGACAACCTCATGTTGGTTGATGAATAGGGGGATGCCTTGGGCATCCCCAAGCTTAGATATTTGCATATTCTTGAATATTCTCTTGGGATCCATCTACACATCCCCAAGCTTGAGCTCTTGCATCCTCTTGCTCATCTCATATCACCATATTGATTGGAACTTAAAAAAACTGTATCCACATAAAGCTTCACAAAACTCATTCATAGGTTAGTACTCATTAAATAAAAACCACAAGTGTTCAAGTATCCCTAATTTCTATAAAATCTATCAAATATTCAGCCACTATAATACTGAGGTTTCTTATTATTTCAATCGTACGTCGAAAATGAAGGAAACTTTTGAATCCTAAGTACAATATTTAAACAAAGAGAATAGAAATCTGTCAAAACTGAACACTCTATAAAGATGTCACTCAATGAGATAGTTACGTAGCTCAAATCGAAAAACTCATGATTAATGAAAGACAGATCATAACCTCAGGTCTATGCACAAAAATTTCAGATCAAAATGCCATACTGAGATTTTTCACGATTTTTTGCAGCACAGCACAGGAAATCTATCTCAACAGAATCAGTCCGTAAAGATTGAATTATTAGATCTGTCTACGTACCTCAAATCAGAAAAGTCAGAACTAACGAAAGTTAGGTAGCAAGCACTACTATGCACTCAAGAAATTTCAGATCAAGATCACATTCTGGTGATTTTTAAAATTTTCTACAGTGGAGCACAGGAAATCTATTTTCTAGGCAGCATAGTGACAAACTTGCATAACAAACTAGGGGTTATCTATACATTCTGTTTACAGCGGGATATATACACTATATACACTATATACACTATTTACAAGTTTTTTATGAAAAGCTTCCATGGAAAGAATTGTTTTGGTTTCGCAGGCATGAACACAAGTGTTCAAGGTCGACCCCCACTTCACCATTACTCATCTTTCCAATCACTTTTCTTTTTTGAAAACATTTTTTTATTTTTTTTTATATAAGAAGTACAACTAATTTTTTTTTGTAATTCGCATTCCCTATCCATACAAGAGATAGAGAACAACTAGGTACAGGAAGTAAAACTACTTAGAGATAAAGCAAACAAATGCACACGAAAATATTCACCTACGCTATGGCTCCCCGGCAACGGCGCCAGAAAAGGTCTTGATAACCCACAAGTATAGGGGATCACGTGTAGCCTTTTCGATAAGTAAGAGTGTCGAACCCAACGAGGAGCTAAAGGTAGGATAAACATTCTCTCAAGTTCTATCAACCACTGATACAACTCTACGCACACTAAGCGTTTGCAATATCTAGGAAATAAAACTAGAGCGATAACGGGTATGAGAGGTGACTTTGCAGAACAATAAAATACACGGAATAAATGTTAGTGCTGCAGCAATAAAACAAACTAAACTAACAGTACCATGAGTGTGGAAAGGCGGTGGTAATAGTGGTGGCTTTGTCCAAGATTAATTAGTGAAGACATTTAGTTCATTGTCTTTGATGTAGTTTTCAATGTGGGAGAGGCTAAATATACAAGCGCTCCACTACTTGGGATTACAAGTACTATATGATTGGATTGTTAGCAAACATCCGTAAATACTAACAATGCATTAAGGTTTCCCCAACCATAGCCTTAAGTTTATGGTCCTCTTACTCCCATACATGCAACTAACCGGTTTGAGCCCTTAGGTTTCTGTCACTCCGGCAGGATTACCCCCCTTCTTTTGCACATACTACTAACCCTATGGTGTTGATCCATGCGCGCACAAGTATAATGGACACCAAAGGACAGTACCATATCAACATACAACTCTAATGAACCATGGACATTCAACAAAGCAATCAAAAGATAAATATACTACATAAACATGACATAGATCATAGGATAAATATTATAGCATCAAACACCATGTTTACATAGGGCGGTACAGAGGTTTGTGAGAGGATGGACCACTGAATACAATGAGGAGTTGGTGATGGATGGCGGTGAAGACGTTGGAGGGCTCAGCGAGGAGCGCCGGGAGGCGGAGGCGTGGGCGGCGCCGGCGGAGGCGCGGGGGACTCCTTCCCCGCCGCCGGCATCATGGGGGAGCGCCGCCCCTTAGCCTTCTTCTTCCTTGAGTTGGTGCTGGTGTAGATGAGTGTTTCCCCCTCCTTGGCTGCTGCCAAGGAGGAGGATTTTCGTGACAATGCTTGGGGGCCTCCAAAAATAGGGTTTCCCATCAATATATAGTGTTGGAGATGCAATCTAGGCCATGGGATGGATGCCCCTTTGATCCAAGGGCTCTTGGGCACCTCTAGAACCTTCCTAGGACTCTCCTATGTCCTTAATGAGCCTCACAACTCGTGGCTGGGCCGAAATATCCAGGTATGGAAAGAGTTTGTGTCAAATACGTCGCCAACTTTCGGAGTTCCGAGACTGCACGAACCTCCGCAGTAATTCTGCTCTGTCGGATGCATCCGTTGTCCGTTCTGGACGAATAAGATGTCCAAATTGTTCGGTTTGAAATTCTCTACAACTTTGTAGTTTATGACTTTTCTATTGGACGTCGTTTTGATGGAGTTTCGAAGCGATCTTTGAAAAGTGTTCAGCAGGGACAGATTCCGGGAAATTCCAGATTTCACCATAATGAGCTATTTCCTTCCATATTTGCCTATTTCCTGCATAACAAAGTTGAAACCAAGAACTTGTGTATTTTTGCAACTATTAATAGGTTAGGCCCTTAAAACATATAGTAATTGGTGTAAAACAAGCATGGAACATCAAAAATTATAGATACGTTTGCGACGTATCATGTACCTCGTGGATGACACTCCCACTTCTATTTTAGAAGCCTATACATCTCTGGATGCTGACTACTGGAAGGAAGCTGTCTGTAGCAAGATGGATTCCATCTTAGCCAATGGAACTTGGGAAATTACTGATCGTCCTTATGGGTGCAAACCTGTAGGATGTAAATGGGTGTTCAAGAAAAAGTTTAGGCCTGATGGTACTATTGAAAAGTACAAGACACGTCTTGTGGCCAAGGGTTATACCCAGAAAGAAGGTGAAGATTTCTTTGATAGATACTCACATGTTGCCAGATTGACCACCATTTGAGTGCTACTATTCTTGGCTGCCTCACATGGTCTTCTCGTTCATCAAATGGACGTTAAGACTGCTTTCCTAAATGAAGAGCTTGAAGAGAAAATTTATATGGAGCAACCTGATGGATTTGTAGTAGATGGTCAAGAAGGAAAGGTGTGTAAATTACTGAAGTCTTTGTATGGGCTTAAGCAAGCGCCTAAGCAGTGGCATGAGAAGTTTGAAAGAACTTTAACCGCTGAAGGCTTTGTTGTAAACGAAGCTGACAAGTGTGTATACTATCGCCATGGTGGGTGTTGTGGGTATACTTTATGGGTGTATCAACGACAGTGCCTAGATCCGGCAAGCCCGGGTGGCCCATAGTTGGTGATGTGGCATGTGGCCCATCGGGCGGCCCAGTTGCTGTAGATCCTGAAGGATGAAGTCCAGCCCAGGAACAGGAAGCCGGATCCCAACCGACCTACGAAGGAGGCCGGATCCGTGAAGGCCCATGAAGTATCCGGATCCTGCACGACCCCGATGGAAGGCGGATCCTTGACGTACACGGAAAGACATTGTACCGTAGTTAGGCAACTTGTATTCCGGCTAGGAATCTCCATGTAAACCCTAGATCCGTGCGCCTTTATAAGCCGGATCCCGGGAGCCCTAGAGGAACAACCACAACTCATTGTAACAACGCGAAAGCGCCCAGATAATTCCAGACAAGCAGCAGTAGGCCTTGCCATCGTGCAGGTGGTCCGAAGCTGGGTAAATCGCGTACCACCGTCCCGAGGACTCTCCGCCCTATGGCCCCTACTTCTTCTCCCCTCCATGAGGATCCCTCCTTTGGAGTATCGTCGAATATGCAACGACAGTTGGCGCCCACCGTGGGGCCTGCGACGTCTGGAGGCCGGAACCGGGAGGGTTGTACCTTCGGAAGCATCAGCAACACCATCGCCGTGGAGCGCGTCAAGTACGGCGGGAACTTTCCAATCGTCCATGAGGATGAATGCTGGATTCCGGCTAAGACAAACCCTGTCAAGCTCTCCATCATCCCGATCGGCGGGATACATCTCTTCATCGGCGAAACCATCGATTCCGACGGGAACACCCTGGTAAGTAACGCTGACGCGACCGCCGCTGAGCAGGACGCAGTCGCGAAAATCCGATCTGAGACGCAGGAACTTTCCGAGGAAGATTCCGCCTTAGATCTGAAAAAATCAAAGCCCACCCAATCCGCCCCTGAGCAGGAAATAAAGGTGGAAGACCGATGCAGATCCGCCTGGGTCTCCCACGTGTTAGAGAAGCAAAGGTGTCACTTCGTGCACTTCCTCGCACATACCGCGGGAACCGCTCTTCCTCAGGAAGAAGCTGGACCCGTGCAGGACGAGGCTGCCGGAGCCGGCGACGCTCCGGAACAACAAGAAGTTGTCGGAGACAGCGACGCCCCGGAACAGCCAGAGGATGCCGGAGAAGCAGAGGAGTCAATCCTGGGCAACCTCAGCCCAATCTCCGACGACGCCTCCACCATGGACACGGAAGAATACAACCGCCTCACTAAGGAGTTGGAGGATGAAGAGGCAGCTGAGGCGGAATCTGCTCCTCCTAAGCAGGTTCTCGCAACCTTAGCCGCGCTGGATCAACAGGAAGAGGAAGATGAGAATTCTCAGTCCGACCCACAGCCGTCCCACGCAGGATCTCCGCTATCACGGGAAAGGCCGTGTAAGGAAGTCCTGTCCCCAGAAGAACTGGTTGAGCATGCAGGCATGGATGCAATCGCGCACTCGGAAATCCTCAACAAGCCTATCACACCTGATGACGCAGCAGATCCGGAAGCTCTGGAAGCCAAGAGGCAAGAGATGCTGGCAACAACCAATAAATTCGCCACCACCGCAGCAGCAATGCTGGATGAGAGGAAAGAAGCCGCACATTTTTTGGATAATTTTCTCAAGCGAGAACGCCAGGTTGACGAATCAATGGAAAAATTCAAGCAGCTCCGGAAGCACTGGGAGGACAAGGTCACCGAGCTCCAACAGGAGGCCGATAAAATAAGGCGAGAGGCTATACCTCCCCGGAAGATCACCTTCGCAACTCCTACTGAGCAACAACCATTCTCAACTCCAAAGGATAATTTGAAAAAGGCTGCGGAGATCTTAAAAAAGAAGGACGAGCAGATTGATATCGACTACGTCCGCACGCTCGTTGCCTCAGCAATGAAGCAGCAGAGCAAGGCAGATACTTCGCGCAAGTTGGAATCCAACCCGGATCACTGTATGTCCACCGCGCAGAAGGACGCCCATGACAATCGTAATCCCGATGACGAATCGCGCACCGGATCAACGGAGCGCAGAAGGAAAACCAGAGAACACCCAAATCCAATCCCCATACCGTCAAAGACGCCTCCGTCTGATCCGAAGAAGGGAAAGGATGCGATGTATGCTGGTAGGGACAAGTACCGGAACCCGTCACCTCCGCCTAATGGGTATCCGCGTCCTCCACCCCCTCGCCGCCGTAGTCCAGCCGGAAACACTAGGCCTCATGGGGCTGGTGGAATCAATATCCGCGACAATGTACCGCCTTCGAGAAACGGGAACAGGGAGCGTACGCCGGAACCCCGCCGAAGCCGGAACAACCATCGTGAGCCTGAGCCCAGAAGGAGCCGGAACAATGATCGAGAACCTGAGCCCAGGAGGGGTCGGAATGAAGAACGTGAGTCGGAGCCCCGTCGAAGCTGGAACGACGGAGGCGACTATCACCAAGGTGAAGGTAGCCACCGAAGCCGGAGCGAGCCACGGGAAGAATGCCGGGAATCCGAGGGCGGAAGCAAAAAATCTTACAGGCCCCCTCGCAGGTCTCCCTCACCACCACCAAGTGGAGGAGGTGGAGGCGGAGGCGGCGGCCGGAGATCTCGCTCCCGCTCAAGAACCCCTGGCAGCGGCCCACGTGATGCCCGGGAACGCCTCAACGAATACAGAACCGACTACATCGGCCCAAAGTGCTTTGGCAGGATGATTCGAGAGGAACCAAAGCCAAGGATGAACCTCAAGCTACCCGGAAATCTGAAGCATTATGATGGCACCGAAAGGCCGGATACCTGGATCGAGGATTACTACAATGCAGTAACCTTCGCCGGAGGAACCCCTAACATCGCTTGCCGCATGCTCCAGTTGTACCTTGTAGGTCCAGCCCGGATCTGGCTCAGTGACCTCGAGAAGAACTCCATCTTTTGCTGGTTCGACCTGAAGAACGCCTTCGAGAAGCACTTCAGAGACACCTACAAGAGACCTGCCACAACAAGTGACCTGCAAGCATGTATCCAGAAAAAGGGTGAAACATCAAGGAGCTTCCTCACCCGATGGTTGCAAACTAGGAACGAGTGCGAGAACATCGATAACCGCACAGCTATGCACGCCTTTATAGGTGGACTGCAGAGAGGAGGATTGCTGCGGCACAAGATTACTTGCTTGGTCAATGCAAACAAACTGACTTTCGATGACATGATCACCATCGCCAGCGATCACACTGCCGCCGATGACGACGCAGGCGGAGATCTCGCAGCTACAGCAATTCCCCTGCATCAGCAGAAGAAGAACCGTGATAACGGTAGCAGCAGCAGGGGCACCAAGCGGAAAAATCCCCCTGATGACCAGAGAAGTGGTGGATCTGACTTGATCGCCATGGCTTTCCAGCGCGGAGGCCAAGGAGGCGGAAGGGGCTGCGGCCGCGGAGGTGGAGCTGGAAGGGGCCAGCAACGTGGTGACGAGGTCACCACTGCCGGAACCTGCGCTCCCCAGACTTATTAGGAGTACAGAGACATGCCCTGCCTGGCCCACCTGGATCCGGCTACAGGGAAGTCCACTCACACCAACCGCAACTGCAAGTGGGTCAATGATCTCAAATCTGACCCAGAAGCAGGATACAAGCGAGCCCGGAAGCACCGCCCACACGACAAAGGAGGCAAGGGCAAGAACAAGGACAAGGAGGAAGACAGTTCCGAGGCAATGGATGAGGATGATGCTTCACCGGATCCCAAGGAAGGATCCGCAACTAAACCCAACCCCTTCGTCAAAAAGAGTGCGGGTGCGTACCACACTTTCCTCGGAACCCCAACAGTCCGTGCAAGCAAATCAGCTCTCCGGATCCTGAACACCACAGTTCCTACTGTGCCGCAGTATGTCAGGTGGTCAGAAACTCCGTGTACGTTTGACAGGTAGGATCATCCTACTGTCATTCTGAAAGAGTGCTATGCCTTGGTGGTAAGTCCCCGCATTGACGGATACGACTTCTCCAAGTGCCTCATGGACGGCGGAGCCAGTTTGAACATCATGTACCTGGAGACTCTGGAGCGGATGAACCTTACCAAGGAGCAGCTCAAACACAGCACCACTGAACTCCATGGTGTAGTTCCGGGTAAAAAGGCAAATTCCCTTGGCAGCATCAGACTTCCCGTGGCCTTCGGCGATGCCAATAATTTTTGCGAAGAGATGATCACGTTCGAGGTCGTGCCCTTCAAGAGCTCCTGCCATGTCATCTTCGGCAGACCCACCTACCACAAGTTTCACGCGAGAGCGTGCTACATCTACAACAAGCTCAAGATTCCGGGTCCCAAGGGTATGATTACCGTATCCGGAGACTACAAGAAGGCTCACGAGTGCGAATTAGGCGAAGCAACCTTCGCAGAGTCTGTGCTATCTGGAGAGGAGCTGCAAGGCTACAGAGCCGCGGTGGATCCACAAGAGATGCACACCACCAAGAAGCAGATCTCCGAACAGAAAACCTCGTTCAAGGCCGCGATAGAGACCAAGAAAATCGACTTCAAGGAAGGAGATTCCACTAAGCAGGTCTCAGTCGGAGCCAACATGGACCCCAAATAGGAAGACGCGCTCGTCGAGTTCCTCCGCGCTAACATGGATATCTTCGCATGGCAACCTTCTGACATGTCCGGAGTACCTAGGGAACTCGCCGAGCACTACCTCAACATAAATCCGGGGGCTAAACCGGTGAAGCAAGCTATGCGACGCTTTGGAGATAAGAAGCGCCGCGCCATAGGAATGGAACTAGCAAAGTTACTAGAGGCAAGTTTTGTAATAGAAGTTATTCATACTGATTGGGTTGCAAACTCCGTCCTTGTACCCAAAAAGAACACTGAAATACTAAGAATGTGCATCGATTACTCCGGCTTGAATAAGCATTGTCCGAAGGATCCGTTCCCCTTGCCGCGCATTGACCAAGTCATTGATTCGACGGCAGGGACGGAACTTCTATGTTTTCTTGACGCATATTCCGGGTATCATCAGATCCGGATGAAGAAGTCCGACCAAAAGGCGACCTCGTTCATCACCCCGTTCGGCACTTACTGCTATGTCACCATGCCTTTTGGTTTGAAAAATGCAGGTGCCACCTACCAACGTACAATGCAGCGGTGCCTGAAGGACCAAATTGGCCGGAACGTACACACTTACGTCGACGACATCGCGGTCATGACCCGGAAAGGATCCGACTTGATCAGCGACCTCACAGAAACCTTTGAAAATCTCCGACGGTACAAGATGATGTTGAATCCGCTGAAGTGCGTCTTTGGCGTTCCAGCCGGAAAACTCCTTGGCTTCATCGTCTCTCACAGGGGCATTGAAGTTAACCCGGAGAAAATCAAGGCAATCATGTGCATCAAAAGGCCAACTTGTCTCAAAGATGTGCAACGACTGACTGGTTGCATCGCAGAAATCAGCAGGTTTGTTAGCTGTCTTGGCGAGAAGGCGCTACCTTTGTACAAGCTGCTGAAGAAAACAGACAGATTTGTCTGGGACGACTCAGCAGATGCAGCACTTCAGGGGTTGAAGGAAATACTCACCTCCCCACCTATCCTAGCAGCTCCAGAAGAGTCCGAGCCTATGCTCCTTTACCTGGCATCCTCCAACAAAGTCATCAGCCTCGTCATCGTGGTGGAACGAAAGGAAGAAGGTCACGAGTATGGAGTTCAAAGACCAGTCTATTACATTAGCGAGGTACTGACGGAATCCAAGCAAAGATATCCTCACTTTCAGAAGCTAGCCTATGGCGTGTTCCTAGGTAGAAGGAAGCTGAGACACTACTTCCAAGATCACCCAGTAACAGTCGTGAGCAAGGCTCCGTTGTTGACGATTCTCAACAACGCTGATGCAACAGGACGCACAGCAAAATGGGGCATTGAATTATCCGCCTTCGACATCAACTACAAAGCCAGGAATGCGATCAAATCCCAGATCTTGGCAGATTTCGTCGCAGATTGGATAGAAGCTCCGGATGCAAATCTGGAGCCGGAACCAGAAACATGGGTCATGCACTTCGATGGATCCAAGCAGCATCATGGCTCAGGAGCCGGAGTCACCCTGAAGTCCCCTACCGGAGAAGAACTGCAGTACGTTCTGCACATTCACTTCGAAGCTACAAATAACATGGCGGAATACGAGGCTCTACTACACGGTCTGCGCATCGCTAAGGAAATTGGGATCAAGCACATCATATGCTGCGGAGATTCTGACCTGGTGGCACAGCAAGTGGCAGGAACCTGGAACGCCAGAAACTCCGTTATGGCGGCTTACAGAGACGAAGTTGACGAGATCGCCAAATGCTTCCTCGGATACGAAGTCAAGTACGTCAGGAGAGACGATAACACAGCGGCAGACATGCTATCCAAGCTCGGATCCGGCAGGAAACCAATTCCGCCTGGCATTTTCCTGGAGCACTTACGGATACCCTCGGTAAAGGGCGCTAACCCGGAAAACCCAGATATGGCAGTATCTCCGGCTAGAGAAGTGATGGCTATCATTCCGGCCTGGACACAGCCGTTCCTGGACTACCTCATCGATCGAAAGTTGCCAGAGGACGAGGTCCTCGCACGACAGATCATAAGACGAGCAAGATCCTACACAATAGTTGGTGGACAGCTCTACAAACGAAACGCAACTGGGGTATTTCTCAAATACGTCTCCAATCAAGATGTCATTGAAATCCTCAGAGAGATCCACGCAGGGGATTGCGGGCATCATGCCGCCCCCAGGTCCCTCGTTGCAAAAGCTTTCTGGCTAGGCTTTTACTGGTTAACAGCTAAAGAAGATGCTGATAAACTGGTAAAAACTTGCCGAGGTTGCCAGTACTACGCTACTCAACCAAACGCTCGAGCCCAAGAGCTGAAGACCATCCCTATCACCTGGCCGTTTGCTGTCTGGGGGTTCGATATGGTTGGAAAGTTAAAGAAGTCATCTCCTGGCGGTTTTGAGTACCTCCTGGTCACTGTTGACAAGTTCAACAAATGGATCGAGGCAAAGCCAGTGAGAAAAGCCGATGGTGCTACATCACTAAAATTTGTTTGCAGCCTCGTGACGAGATTCGGCATCCCACACAGCATAATCATAGACAATGGCACGAACTTCGCATAAGGAGAATTAAAGGATTATTGCAATGACGTTGGGATCCGGCTTGACCTCGCATCTGTGGCTCACCCACAATCCAATGGTCAGGTTGAAAGAGCCAACGGCCTCATACTATCCGGAATTAAACGACGCCTTGAAGAACCACTGCGACGCGCAGCCGGAGCTTGGGCTGATGAGTTAGACTCTGTTCTGTGGAGTTTAAGAACTACCCCTAACAGGTCAACCGGATTTACTCCGTTTTTCCTGGTATACGGATCCAAAGCCGTGCTCCCCTCCGACATCATCCACGATTCGCCGCGAGTCTCCGCCTAGGATGCAGATACTGCTGACGAGGCTCGACAACTATCTGTGGACCTGATCGAAGAAGCTCGGAATCTAGCTGACCAACGCTCCACCATCTACCAACAAAAACTCCGACGCTATCACAGCTGTCGAGTTCGGAATCGTTCGTTCATGGCCGGAGACTTGGTCCTCCGCCTTCGCCAGGTGAAAGATCATAAGTTGCAATCTCCATGGGAAGGACCCTTTATCGTGAGCAAAGTTCTTCATAACAGATTGTACTACCTCGTCGATTTCCGGGAGCTAAAGGATAGACCTGCTAATTGGTACCGGAAACGCAAGCGAGAGGAACCGGATGACATATACGATGAAACAGAACGTCCCTGGAACATTGCACAGCTACGTCCTTTCCACACTTAGCAAAATTCGCATTACATACTTTGTAGTATCTATGATACATGATAAATGAAATAAAGCATCTGGTTCACTCGTTGAGTCTTTTACCTCCTTTACTTGTTTATTTTTGGATCGTGTATGTTTTTCGACTAAAACCGCAGAGCTGGATCTTTCCGCCTAGGCGTGTATGAAAGTTGTGATTTTTTCAAAATCGTCCTTTCGAACGTGAGCTTAAGTTTTCTTGCGGAAATGTTTTTTGTTGCGAACTCATGGATTCCTGGTAGCGACTTCCGGCACCTACGCTGGGGGCTTGTTTCCGCGGTTATTGACGGGATTGCCATTGGGCTTCATCGCCGTCGGCGAGCGTTTCCGGCTAAAGGTCTTCTGGCTCGTTGAAGGTCAAGTGAGCAAGCTGGAAAACATAAAAACCAGCACTTGCTTTCAACAAACGAAACATGCAAATAACTTTAACGGATAGCAGGATAAGTTTTTTCCGCCCATGCATAAGTGTTTCGTTCCTAGCTACTTAAGAATCTATCTATTATATTATTAAAACAACAAACAACCAACGGTAGGGATTTATCACCCTACAACTAATAAGATATATAAAAGGTGGAGATTTATCAACCAGCCAATGCGCCGCCAACGCGCAATGTAATCTGATCAGAACGGACACCGATCCAAGATAGCAAGTTTAAAAGTAGACGGGTAGAAGTCCAAGGCCAACACGACCATGTGCAATCTAGGAAGGAGAACTCCAGCGCAAATAAAAAGAAGTCCAGCGCAAACACGTAGTACTCCATGCAATCTGACACTACGGGAGAGCTCCGGTCTGCCGACGGCTGCCAGCCGTCGGCACAGCAAAGAAGGCCGTCGGCATAGGCTGTGCCGACGGTGACCGTCGGCGTAGCGTCGTCGGCATAGTTCTGATCGGGGACTGCCCGATTACCGTCGGCACAGACTGGCCGTCGGCACAGATTGTTGTGCCGACGGTTATACCGTCGGCATAGTATTTCAAAATTTAAATTTTTTTAAAAAAAAGATTCAAATTATGTTTTTAAAAAAAATATTTTTTCCCAATTTTCTTCTTATTCTTTTTTACTTGTTAATCTTTCACAATCACACTTACACTTAGTACACCTAATATTAGGTCAAATTGTACTTGTAGCCAAACTTCCCGGTTGGTCACCCATCCTCACACTACTCCCGCCCCAGCACGCTTAACTTTTTGGTTCTCTTCGGATGAGCTTCCATGAAAGAAATGACGCCCTTGTTGATAATACTACCATATCAATCATATTAACCCTTTGACCGTGCTGCCACATCTCTATATTTTTGAATTCTAAACAATTACTTAAGTAAACAACAATGAATATATATAAATAATAATAATATAGAATTTGAAAAACAATTAAATGATTTCATTTTTGTCTTTTTATTTAATATGGAATAATTAATATCAGTAAATACGAATTTGGCAAATAATATGTCTAAATTGATCAGAAAAATGAGAGGAATACGAATATGACATCCATATCATATTTTGAACCTACAATTTAATTTACCCAAAAATCATGAGCAATAGATCAAGTACCTCTAGTTTAAATCTGGTTGACTTTATCGGAAATGAGGTGGGAAACGGCCTCGGCATGACATAGTTTGCCGAAATGAGGTCATATTTGGCACGTGTGTTGGCCCTAGGATGGGAAGACCACCTACGCACCACCTATCACATGGCATGTACACGCGTTAGCTATTTGAGAACCCATGCGGCTTCCGGCGGTGTCCCGCCGAATCCGCTGGAAACTGACCGGATTTGAACTAGGCCTCAACTATCCGTCGCTCCAGAAATTCCGGAAAAAATGTTTTTAGTTCTACGACGCATCATTATATGTGCTAATTTTTGTCCGTTTAGTTTTTTCGCGAATGGGTGCACCCGCACGCCCGGTACGGCGATACCGCATGTCCTGGGGGGGCCTGTTTTGGCCAGATGGCAATTTGAACGAAGTCAAAAAATCCCACTGAGCCGCGTGGTGTCATTTTATATGTCATAGTAACTATTCCGTTTGTCAAAACTGGGATGTGGCAATTATTTTGGAAAACCCTTCACGAAAAGAGCTATCACGTCCGGGGTTCTATGGATTTCAGGGGAAATGAGGTGGGAAACGGCCTCGGCATGGCATAATTTGCCGAAACGAGGTCATATTTGGCACGTGTGTGGACCCTAGGATGGTAAGCAATACCCCAGACATGGATTTCTAATCCGACCCACGAGCGACCATTTTTCATTTTTGGCGTGTGTGAAAGCCATGAACCCTCGAACATTATAGCTCATTTCTAAGAAAATTTATTTAGGTATTCGAAATATTCCATTTTGATATTTTTCTATGATAGATCTTGTTTTTCTGCAAAATTTGATATATTATACTTATTTTCTCAGTTAGAATGATTTAGTTATGCTTTTTTGAAGACTGCCATGGAGAAATATGAAAAAGCTATGCCGACGGTTAAACCGTCGGCACAGGTCTATAGTGGAAAAAAAGGAAAAAAAATGTTGTGCCGACGGCTAGACTGGTCCTGTGCCGACGGTCAGAACTGTGCCGACGGTGACCGTCGGTACATCCAGCCTGTACCGACGGCCAATTTAACGCCGACGGTCATCCTCGTCGCCGCGCTCCGGAGGCTACTGTGCCGACGGCCCCGACATTTGGCCGTCGGCACATCGCCTGGCCGTCGGCCTACGGCAATTCTCCCGTAGTGTGAAAGGAAAACGACACTGATCCAGGGAAGAAAGAGGATACACGTCTGGCACACACCGAGCGGCGATCGATCGAATTCAACAGTTTTTTGCATCCTCAGATCGACGATACGACATGCAGCAGGCCGTCGGCAAATCGGCGGCATGACGGTGCAGCAGGACGTCGACAGATCAAAGGTGCAATAGGGCAACGGGATGTTGCCAGATCAAAGGTGCAGCATGGCAGCAGGCTTGCGAGTATCTTGAATCGGCACCCCAAGGCTACAACAACCCCTGTACAATCTCCGATGAGTTACGGGCGACGACAACATGACCTTTGACGATCTCGCGTGATTACCGTTTCCAAAATCACCAAGGTTCCCAAAATCCCGAGTACAAGCCAAAGTCTACGATCAGCCATACATGCCGATCGATAAGCAGCGAGGTCAAAAGGCAACGTGGTGGTAAGGATCGATGGTGACTCAAGGTAAGAGGACGGCAGCACATGTTGTTATTCGATTTTCTTTTTATCACAAGCACCAAACAAATTTGGCGGCAAATCTAATCACTGCATGATCTCGCTTTTCCGCGAGATGAAGCACGGCGATCTCCCGTCCTAGGATGGCACCAGGCATCGGCGAGAACAAAGAAGCCCTATGGCCTCGAGCACTCGACCAGGCAATGTCCGGCCCCCACGGCCCCACCCAGCCTGGTCCACTGTGCAAATGGTGTCATGACTGTGACTGTCATCCACGCCGACGGGATGGGGAGCGATGATGTAGCTGCCGCCATAGGCTCGCTGCAAGCATCTAACAGGTGACTGTCGCCTGTCGGCCTGGAGCAGTCGACTACGCGATGGAAGGCATCACAGAAAACCGCGCCGGCTAAGACTCGACGGTGGCAAGACACCACTGGAGCATTCCCGGCCAGGCGTTCAACCGCTATATATATCAAACATGGAATCATGGATAGAACTAGCTAGATGGGCACGTCACGGCAAACCTCCATATCATCGACAAGGTAAGATTCAGTATGTTTAAACTAAGTTGCCATTTTGATTTACCAACGCAGGATGAACTGGAGTCTGGTGTTGTAGGGCCATAGCTGAACTGTAATCCACCGTTGCCTTGGACATACGTATAGAATTGGGAAGAGATTTATGTCTAATATAAGTACCAATGATCCGTTGCTATGGATTGGAAAATATTATGGTAGAAACGCAACATGTTTTTACCAACTACATGTAAGTAGGCGGTGTACAATCTTATGCAAATATTATTGGTCAACTGACTCATATCGAAGGTGGGTAGTAATAACTAATACGAACATAATTTGTACAAGCGTCACAAACAATTGCTTTGTTTTACTTTATTTTCAGGATAATTCAGGATGAGTGAAGACACCGGCTTGCCGACGATGTGAAGCAATTATGGTCACGCAGCATGGTGCTGTAAGGGGTTCACACAAGACAGAAACTTCCTGATGATCAAGCATACGGTTCAGCAATACTCTAATATAAATATAAGGAGTATCTGTAAGTATTATACCAAGCCAACGTTTGGGTTACTTTTTTTCTGAAAAAAAAGGTTGACGGAAAAATAAATTTGCTCGATCGGGAAGAATGTGAAGATAAGAACATATGCAATTTATAGTAAGATCAGTCCGCATGCTGTCATGTATGTATGCAAGATATTGTAATAATAATCGCGAAAGTTAAATGAGAATCCGAAAAATGATGATTTTATTAAGATACGAGCCATTCATGCTTAGCTTTAAATTCTAAGGATAAATTTCTCAGATAGCACTATAAGCTTGGGCCAAACAACTATAATATGATGTTTGGGTTTCTAAATAACCAATATTTACTAATAACCAAATACATCGTTCAAAAGAATTGACAAAAGTTCGCTAAGTTTTCTCCGGATATAAATATTTGATAAAATGAATTTATATATTTGAAACCATGGGGTAAATAATAAGTATATGAAATTGAATAAAAAAATAATTTGCTCATAATCAAATAACTAACTGAACACCAAATCATATGATAATACATGTCTTATGTAGACAAATATTAAATACATAAAGATTCTAGCCGCACAAATGTGCGGGTTACCCAGCTAGTTTAAATTATATTACAAACCCTCGATGGGGCCAAAATGATGCATTGTTTTTCTTCTCGCAGGAATAAGTTTCTCACTACTCCTTAGCCGGAGAAGCTTCACCCTTGTCATCACCCTTCGGGTCGCCTTCCTCTGCGCCCTTGGCCGGAGACGAGACATCTTCATCATTCTCTTCATCGCCCTCATCAGAATCCGCAGCGCCGTCCTTGGATTTGTCCTTTGTGGCATCCTTGGAACCTGTCCAGGTGTACTGGCTTCCGGACTCCGCGGGTCGAGCCTCCGCGTTGCGTTCCTTATGAAGCTCAGCTTCAAGTGGCTCGTCAGCAGGGAGAACGACCTTGTCATAGAATTCGTCATGCCGGATCCTGCGCGTGATACGGGTGTCGTAGCCACTAACTGCGTCCAGCAGCGCGTTGACATCTGCATCCGGAGGAACGCCAGTAGTTACCCGGTCAAGATCAAGTCCGGGGTTATGCGCTAGGCACATGGCTAGGGACATGGCAGCAGCGCCTCGAGCTGATGATGCTTGCAAATCCACTACCAGCTCCGGAAGAACATCCATCCTCTGGATAAGTTTACGAACTTCGCAAGTGCGGCTCTTCTTGATGGCCAAGTTGTGGCAAATCTTCCGGGAGGCGGATATGAGGTCCTTGCAATCATCACCTGCGAGCTGAAGAAGATCGTCTCGGGGGAACTGGTTCCGACGTTTCTTGTGGTATCCGAGAGGCTCTGCACGAGATAACCGGATATTAGCATACAGATTGAGCCCAATGCGTAAGTTATCAAAACAAGCTCCGGATTCATACCCATGATATCTTCGTTGAGCAGGTCCCAGTGCTGTTCTGCGGTCTCCATGTACCTACGGAGTCCATTGAGCTCTTTCTGTTGCATTTGGATAGTCTTGCTATCAGCTTTTCTCTTCATTTCGAACTCACCAGATTTCTGGATGAGTTCTGAGCTTTTTACTGCCAGCTTTTTCTCCGCCTCTGCGGGCTTCGTCCCTAAATCTTTCTGGGAGGAGCGCAGAGTCTCGAGCTCGGAGGACGCGGCGGCAAGGGAGGAAGATGCACCTATCCAAGATACATCAAGATTAGTTTGGAACTCGGATCATGAATTATCGACAAGTGAGACGGAAACCAACCTTGGGCGTCTGACACTGCTTCTTCAGATCCGTGTTTTCCTGCTTAAACTTCTGAATTTACTCCGCCTGGCCCAGGGTAACGCGGCGCTGCAGGGCAATATTCTTGTGTAGCTCATAATGCAGAGCTTGCTGTTCCTGTAAATACAAACAGAGCAGGAGTAAATTCCGGATATTCTACAAGTAAAGTCCTTCTGAAGCATTGGGCCGGAAGCATTTCCGCCATAATGCTTTGGGGCTACTACGACATTTTAACTTCTCTCTTCAGTTAGAGTTTCTTCTAAGTATTAGGTGCTAACTAATGACTAGTTTCCGCCTATATACTTGGGGGCTACTGGGGAGTACCTTTTGCTTGCAGAGGAGCTTGTCGAGGAACTGGCCAACTCCCCTCTTGAAGTCCTGAATTTCCGAAGATTCGGCATCAGGCTTTCCCCAGGCATTGCTCATCATGGCGTTGAGTAGGTCTTGTTCGAGATCCCACTTCTCCGCCTCGGTGAGCTTGTTGAAAAACTTGGTAGCATAGGCCTTAGGGGTGGAGGTAAGGTCAGCCGGATCTCCGAAGTTCTTCGGAAAAACGACGATATCACTCGCCGCAGCCTCAGCTTTCCCCGAAGAGTTGACTTCCGCCTCCTCTCGGCCTTGAGCTTCAGCCTCGTCAGGGGCAGGGCCTCTGGCTCCGGAGCTTTCTCCGCCCGCCTTCTCGCTGCTAACCGAAATTATTTCCGGTGGAGTTGCTGTAGAATGAGGGGGAGATTGCTCCGCCTGAGGAGGAGATGGCTGAGGAGAGGTGTGGGAAGCGCTTGGCGGAGCTGGTGGAGCTGGCGTTGTAGGACCAATGGCTGGAGACTTCTTCATATATTTCATGATGGGCTCTTGGACGTTGGTCCACGTGGTGGTGGTACTCGGATTTCTGCAAACAGGCAAAGGAAATGTATAAGCAACAAGTTTATCGAAACAAAGACACACTATACTCGGAAACTTACGTGGCGCCGGGAATAATGGGACGCGAACGTTTTCCTGCTGTTGTGAGCAGTTTGATACGTTCACGCTCCGCCTTCTTGGAGTTTAGCGGAGGTGGTTTCGTGACCTTGGGCTTCTTGGCGGAGGCCTCGCCGCTGGCTCTGGCTTCGGAGCCAGAAGCTTTGGCGCGGGGACGCTTTGAAGGTCGAGGGGCAGCCTTGCGGGGCACGTGCTCCTCTTCCTCGTCTTCGTCCTCCGGATCCTCCTCCGTCGCTTCACCGCTGACGGGAACATGGAGTATGGTGCGGAAGTTCTCCTCCACTAAAGTTTCGAGCTGGAGGGGAGTTAAAAGTAAGTTAGAATACATACAAACTTTGTGAAGCTAAGAATGACAAAGGAACTAGAGCTTACCGAAGGACATTGGTTGTTTGTCTGGATATCCTTGATTAACTCTAGGACCGGTTGGCCCCGGCCAATCTTCACGAGCGTCTTGATTCTCCTCTTGAGGGAATCGGCCGGGAGGTCATGGCGGGTCACTCGGAGAAGGTCATCCGCCCCGGTGTATACGCAGATTAAACACGCATTGTACCGAAGTGGCTGGATCCGCCGAGTGAACCAGCTCAAAGTAAGCTGAGATCCGGTTAGCCCGTCGTGGACTAACCAAGAAATTCTTCGCGCTGCTTTCTCCAGTAGCGGAAAATGAGCAAGCGTGGGAACGAGGCTCCAGCTGGCGCGTTCTTCCGGAGGCTCGTTGACAAACTTGGGCAATCCTTCGTGGACACCCGGAACCGAGATGTTCTTCTCGTAGAACCATCCGGCGTTCCAGTACCGGACGGATTCGTGGGAGTCATGGGGCGGATACATACGACCTGGTCGGAGCATAAACGTCATGCTCTCGCAGTTCACCATGGCCTTGTCCTTCGTTTCTTTCTTCACTCGGAAGAAAAACTGCCACAGTCGGACATCTGGTCGGATCCCGAGATGCCCTTCGCAGAGAGTTGCGAAGTTGGAGAGAAGGAGATATGAGTTCGGGAAAATATTGTGGGGTTGAAGCCCGTATGTGTTGAGGATGGAGAGGAAAAATTCCGAACAGGGGAGCGATAGACCGTGCTCGACCCAAGCCTTGGTCATGACCCTTTCATCTGCTCCGGGTTTGGGGATGTCGAAATCGCGTATGAAGCTCCAGTAAGAGGAGATCATACCCTCGTTTTGGAGTTCTCTGAGCTCCGCATCCGTGGTTTCGCAGGGCCACCATTGAACCCTCTCGCCTTCGCGGGATCGGGCTTTCGAAGTCTTTTTGTTTTCAGCCTCCTGCACCTTGGTCACCATCCTTGCTTGTCCCTCGATTTCTTCTTGGAGTTCTTTGGGAGTAGGGATCCGGCCTAGTACGGTGCTGGAAGAGGCGGAGAATGGTTGAGCTAGTCTTATGTCGGAAACATAAGGTGGCAAGTATGCAAGGGGTTCCGGGCAACTTGGTTCTAGTGTGTTGGATTCCGGGCTACTCGGAGAACTACCAGTACAGTTTGGTGAACCATGTGACATGCTTCCGGCTGCACCCATTGCAAAGCTAAATTGAGTAACCGGATCTACACTAAAGTCTTTCTTCTACAAGACCGGCGCATGTACCGTTAATGGCGCGGTGGTCCGACGGAGCTCGGTGGAGTGAAGGTTGCCGGACTTGAAGCAAATCTCGCTGCGTGACCACGAATCGGCGGCGGGAAGAATTTCCCGATCAACCGAAGCGATCTTGGCTCAGGGGAGGCTTGGAGAGACGGCGCGCGAAGCTTTCCGCGGGGAAGTTCGCCGGAGTCAAGATCTTACTGGCGGCGCGGCGCGAGGAAGAAGACGAAGTGGGTGAAGAGGTGAAAGAATGAAAAGTTACCGCGCGCGGGGGTATTTATAGACCTCGCGCGGAGATTCGTGTTTCGGGTCCGACGGTGGAAACTGAACGGTCACACCGTTGGATGCATGACACGTGTCTTAGGTTAAAAGCGGTAAAACGACGTGGAGGTAACTTAACTGTGCACTCCCGAAATTTCCGGCTAAAGATTCACATCTCCAAAAATTTAGCGCGGGAAAAAAGGAAGTTGTGCGCGGGAAAAGTGGAAAATCTGCTACGTTGCCCGTTACTAAAGAACAGATAATTTCCGAGAAGATGACGTCGGAAACAAAGAAGTTTTGGAAGCTCTTCAAGATTCTCTTCGGATCCAAGCTGAATGAAGTCGGAGGAATGGTGAATCTCGGAGAACTTCGGGGGCTACTGTTGTGGGTATACTTTATGGGTGTATCAACGGCAGTGCCTAGATCCAGCAAGCCCGGGTGGCCCATAGTTGGTGATGTGGCATGTGGCCCATCGGGCGGCCCAGTTGCTGTAGATCCTGAAGGATGAAGTCCAGCCCAGGAACAGGAAGCCGGATCCCAACCGACCTACGAAGGAGGCCGGATCCATGAAGGCCCATGAAGTATCCGGATCCTGCACGACCCCGATGGAAGGCGGATCCTTGACGTACATGGCAAGACATTGTACCGTAGTTAGGCAACTTGTATTCCTGCTAGGACTCTCCATGTAAACCCTAGATCCGTGCGCCTTTATAAGCCAGATCCCAGGAGCCCTAGAGGCACAACCACAACTCATTGTAACAACGCGAAAGCGCCCAGATAATTCCAGACAAACAGCAGTAGGCCTTGCCATCGTGCAGGTGGTCCGAAGCTGGGTAAATCGCGTACCACCGTCTCGAGGACTCCGCCCTATGGCCCCTACTTCTGCTCCCCTCCATGAGGATCCCTCCTCTGGAGTATCGTCGAATAGGCAACGACAGTGGGGGCGTGGGAGTTATTCTTTGTCTCTATGTCGATGACATATTAATATTTGGGACCAACCTTACTGTGATTAAGGAGGTCAACGAGTTCTTATCTCGTTGTTTTGAGATGAAGGAATTGGGAGTAGCTGATGTGATCTTAAACATCAAGCTGCTGAAGGATGACGATGGTGGGATTACATTGCTTCAGTCCCACTATGTGGAAAAGATCCTGAGTCGCTTCGGGTATAGCGACTGCAAATCTTCTCAAATGCCTTATGATCCTAGTGTGATAATTCGTAAGAATAAAAGAATTGCTAGAGATTAATTGTGATATTCGCAGATTATTGGCTCTCTTATGTATTTAGCCAGCGCCACGAGGCCTGACATCTCCTTTGCTGTAAGTAAACTCAGCCGTTTTGTGTCTAGACCTGGAGATGTTCATTGGCATGCTCTTGAGAGAGTTTTGCGCTATTTGAAAGACACTGCGAGTTATGGCATTCACTATACTTGGTATCCAAGGGTACTTGAGGGTTATAGTGATGCAAATTGGATATATAGCAATTTTACCACTCCGTAAGATGCAATACTCTCCTAATCTTCATGGCAGGTTGATAATTATCTTAATGTGTTCTAAGTGGCTTATTTTAGCAGAGATGTTGTCCTGCAGAACATCTTTTGAAGAACACACCTATATGAGTCTGATTGTTAAACGTCGCAATCTATGAGAGTTGTGTGCTCTCTATTAAACTCATGAAAGGCCCTGGAGTATGACGTATAAGCTCCAAATCGCGAGGAAGCCTCGCGGCAGCTTAGTATCTGTCTAGGCTTTGTATGAAGCTAGTGCGCAGAAAACTTGTAGTTCAAGGCATAGTCCACTATCCAAGTTGCAATCTAGTGTAATATGGAGCTTTAAGTGGAAGTTCAACTTAACAGTCTCCATGACATATCGGTATATAAAACAATGTTCTAGAAACTTATTGATGAGATGTGCCAATGAGAGTTTGTGGGGGATTGCTGAAATTTTTGGGCATTTGGCCTTTGGCCCATGGCCCATTATCAAATTCTGAAACTCACATGACCAATTCCAAAAATCAAGGGCAGCACTAGTGGGGGCTAAAGTTTAGTCTCACATTGCTAGTTGGAAGAGAGTTGGAGTGGTACATAAGGTGGGCTGTTCTAGTCCTAGTAAGTGAGTGAGAAGAGAGAGAGAGAGCCCTCGCGCACTCCTCCTCCGCCGCCGCCCGCCTCGCCTCGCCACACCACGCCTCGCCTCGTCACAACACTTCACGTCACTACGCGCCGCGGGAATCTCGCCAAGCCGAGCTTATCTTTTTTGATGTTTGGGAAATTAATTGTGTAATCAATTACGAGTCATTAACGAACGTGAACACAGCCGTTTTCGTTCCGATTTTTCTGGATCGTGAACTCGTACGTGGGCTGCGTCCCACGACCTTCCGGAACCGCACTACATAAGCGCGGACGCAAACACTAGCATGTACTAGACGCATACGCGACTGCATGTTTCCAATTCTTTGCGCCGCCATCTTCGTCTTTCTCATCCCGTCCGTCGGCGTGCACCGACTGCCGGGACAGTAGGCCTCCGGAACCCTGCCTCTCGTGAACCTGTACGGGTGAGGGGCAATCATGTTTTTGGGGAGCGCTCCGGCGCGACTACTGGCATCACGACGTCGTTATCGGACGACGAGTTCCTCCACACAGACAACTTCTTCCCGGACCTCAGCGACTTCTTCGGCAACCTCAACATGGGCGGCAACGACGCTGCTGCGAAGTATGTGATCTTGTCGTTTCTCTTTCAGTTTCTGTTACAATTTCTTCTTCTAGTTTCTGTGGTAGATGCGATCGGTTTGTCTTGTTTAGATGTGATCTGTCCATCTACCTTACTAGTCTGCACGATTGGTTTATTTGCTATTTTTATAGTCATGATTTATCATTTACTTGTACGGATTATTTCATATGAATATTTGCTTAAATATTCAACAAATTATATTGCCTGGAACTATGAGAAAAGTGGGCATTCCACTGTAAAAAGTGCTTATAAGCTAGCTATGGATATTCCGTCAAAGCAAACTGAGGCTGCTATGAGCAGTAAACCTAGTGAAGAAAGAGATACGTGGAATCTCATTTGGAAAACAAACGTCCCACCAAAAGTAAGGGTTTTTGGCTGGAAACAAGCCTCAAATACTCTAGGTGTTCAAGCAACTAGGCATAAAAGGAAAATGGACCATATGCCAACTTGCTCAGTATGTGGCTTTGGAACCTGAAACGAGCTACCATGCCATGATGAGTTGTTCTAAGCCAAAAGCATTGAGGGATTGCCTGTGCGAAGATTGGTCCTTACCAGATGAACAAGCTCTTCAATACACCAGTGAAGACTAGGTTCTCGTGCTTTTAAGTCAAGTGGATAATTACATGAGGGCAAAGCTTCTCCTAGATGCTGGCATCTTTGTAATAACATGATTTTTGGGGACGGTAAAATGAGGATTGCCCAATCCTCACTCTTTTTGCAATCTTACTTTGGTTCTGTGCAGGACACCAGAGACATTGAGCTTATCATCAATGAGAAAGGTAAATGCCCTATCGTCAGTCAGGTTGCAAATAATGGCCAGACCTGCAAAGAAGTTGTTGCTCCATGGAGAAGACCAGTTGAAGGTACTGGAGCTTAGGGAGCTGTACTTCGTGACGAGGATGGTGCGATTTAATTTCAGCATGGGGCAAAATTTCTTACTGTCCAAATGTAGAGACAGCTGAGGCCATAGCAGGTTTGGAAGGCTTTAAAGAAATAATTCTACATTATGCAGGACATGTTCATCTGGAGAATGATTGTGTTTCTCTAATTTCGGAACTATGCGCAATTGGCCCCAGCAAATCTTCAATTGCTGATATTGTTAAGGACATGAAGTCTCTTATTCGGTCTTTTTCTAACAGTTTGATCTCTAAAGTAAACAGAGCTAGTAACCAGGTTGCTCATGAACTGGCTAGATTAGGCAAAGTGGAGGCTAATAGGCACGTGTTAATCGGTGCAGTTCCTCTGTGTGTGGTTGAACTGGCCAAGTGTGAATGTAAAACCTCTGATGTGTCTTGAGTTAATATATGCCTAAGTTTTAAAAAAAATATATGTTCAGTTAATATATGCCTAAGTTTAAAAAAAAAATATATGGGTTCACACACTGACATGTTATTTACTCTTACTACGTCAGTACTCACACCAGTTCTCATATTTGGAGATGCTTGTGTTGAAGAACTTTATTAAACTATGCAGATGTATCCTTAAAAGAAAACTATGCTGAGGTATTGTGAACATGAAAATAACATTGATAAGTATACACTTGACTAGACTAGATAAATTGCATTGGAAAGCATTTTAAATTGTTGCCAATTAAGACCCTTTGTCCATACGGAAAAGTTGATTTTAGTTTATCAAAAATCATTTCAAAGATGCAGATCTTTGGGCATCTCCAATGGGACGAAGCAAACGGACGCGGAACGACTGTTTGCGACCACGGGGTCGAAAAATGGGTCTGCATCTAGGTTCAGCGGCCCGACGCATAGTGATCGGGATGTCCGCAGAGACGCAAATGCGGCCCAAATATGTGCATCGGATGCGTCTTTGCGGACGTTGCGCGGTCGCGCCGAGTGTTCTCGTATTCTAACCCGGCCCCGCAGGTCAGGGACAGCGAAATCGACCACGCGAGTTTGCTTCGTATTCCCATTCTTTGCTACCCTAGTGCGACGCCGCCACCCCAACCCCACCCCGTCGTAGTGCACGCTTCGGGCCTCGCCATGCCAGAGAACAGGATCGGAGTCGGGTAGGTTCTTGGCCGCATCTATCGCGTCTTTGGATGCCAAACATCTGTCGGTTGTGCCGGCCGGCCTCGCCGCCCGGGACATGTTTGGTCAATTGCGCCAGTTTCGTTTCTAATTCATTTTTGGGCACTATTGTGGGCGACTATTGATCCACAATTGCTACCCACGTAGATGGATATGTGAAAGTTGCTCGAAAAGTTCCGTACTGAGGTTATTGACTCCTCTTACCGACAACGAGTTCAAGCAGACGACGCAGAACATTGCTTCTGTTGCGGCCTCCATCCACCATGAGCACCCAGACGCCTGTGCACCGGAGCTCTGTGAAAGGCCGCTCAAAAAACCTGTCACGCAACAAAGTGGAAGGGCACCTCCTACTCCACAAGGACTACTTCAACCGCACCGCTCCGGTGTTCACGGAAAAACTGTTCTCGTGCCGATGTCAAGGGACCTGTTCATGGTTGGTGCAGTGGAGACGATCTTAGGTACACCGCCGGCGATCTTTGGTCTCGAGCGACGGCCGTCTCCACCAGCACCAGGGACTAGACCACTTGGTAGAGTGGAGAGGATGTGCTCTGCCGCGAGTCCTTCACACTGGAGTTGCTACCCGCCAGCATCAAGGATCGGCTACCAATCTTGGGCCACCGAGGATGAACTCCAAACAGCTGCAGTATCACGAACTCCCCAGCCTCCCCCTTCACCACAGAACGCATCAGCTAGCTCACCCTTCTCCTAGCCACCACAACCGACCAGAAGTGAGAGCAGCATCAGCGAGCAGAGAAGAACGATGAACCGCTTACTGAAGAATATCTCACCGGGCATGCAAACCACGCCCTGCTTTCACCTCGCAAGCCTGACGCCGTGCATCACCGGTGACTGCCTGATGCGGCGGAAAAGCACCAGCATAACCAGCCTCCAGAAGACGGGGAAGACGGCCTTATTTCCGGAAGATGCATGGCTCCATATTCCTCCCAAGCCACAACTCTTGCCACCAGAGGTGAGCCGCGAGGACGCCGCAACACATGGCGCACTAGATCCGCCCGATGGGATCCAGCGACCTACTCACGAACTCCACAAAGAGTAATCCTACACTAAAACAAGCCCTAATACTACTTCGGGCGCCCTACCTTTGCCTACTCCGGCCAGAGCGGCTCTGGTCCGGCTGTGCGAAGGAGAGAACCAGATGCAAGCGGTTTCCAGATAGACTGAGGTAGATGGAGAAGAGAGGTCGTGCATCATCAGAAATTTCCATAGTTCCATCCTTTCACCTTTCCCTCCAGCTTGTCCAAAGTTGGTTGCAGATCGCCTTTGCGCAACCTGGTATCGGAGATAGAATGGAAGGCTTTATGCAAATCCAACTTCAGGAGAGCGCTGGCATCTTGGATTTTTTTTTTAACAATCTTGATTGTACCTTTACTAGGATGAAATTGTCATGGATCACATGCTTCTTAGGGTGTGTTAGGTAGACCGGGTGAACTCAGATTTTCCCACCTCATAAAACATCTAAATGTTGCCATAATGCCATGGTTGTGCAACTACAGCTCTTTCAGCTGCAGATTTTTCATAAAAACATCTGAATGCTGCCATGGTTCTGCGATTCAGGTCTCGGTTACTCTTGTCTCCTCTCGTGGCTGCTTGGGCGGCCTGGTGGGCTGGAATATCCTTGTCGCTTCAGCTTCTAGGGATGTGTGGCAGCAACGACGACGTATGAGGGCGTTGCTTCCTCTTGAGGCATATCGTGGCATCGGCTGCTCGTCCTCTTCCCATCTTTGCTCATGGGCAAACCTCAAATACGGTTCCCTGGATCGGACAATGATTGCATCCAAGCTATGACCCTCTTGGAGGAGTCATTTTTGGAGTCTGGCGCGGCTGGAGAGTCTTGTGGTACGTCGGTGGTGATGGTGGAGTGGCTTTATATTGTGAAGTCTTTAGGGGAGGTGTCAAGTCATACCTGGATGACAAGTTCTATGCTCAGTCATGCATGTTTTTTTGAAACATTTTTCATATATATATGAACAGCAGGCCGCCTCATTAAAAACCTTCCAGCCCCCTTAGGTACCC
This sequence comes from Lolium perenne, assembly GCF_019359855.2. Taxonomy (NCBI): domain Eukaryota; kingdom Viridiplantae; phylum Streptophyta; class Magnoliopsida; order Poales; family Poaceae; genus Lolium; species Lolium perenne. The sequence goes on from NC_067247.2 coordinate 157,561,576, forward strand.
TGAAAGGAAAAGAGTGCGTCTGGTACCTGCTGCCCCCTCATAAAACAGATACATCGTTAACGAGCTTGCTGAGTATGAAACTAGGGGGTTCATCAAACCAGGTACAAGAACTACCAGAACTAAAAGAAACTCTAGCAAGCTCGTGAGCTACCTGATTAGCCTCCCTATTACAAAACTCAATAGAGACCTTACCAAAACCACTCCAGACAATATTACAATCATCATAAATGGCTGCAGATGATGTCGCTGAAAACCCTCCATTCTTCATAGTCTCCACAACTTGGGCGCAATCAGTTTGAATTATGAAGTTTTGCAGACCAATTATTTGTTGTGCCAACGTTAAGCCATCTCGAAAAGCATAGGCTTCCGCCATTGGAGCATCAACTACATGAGGCAAAAACGTCTGTAGCGCTGCCATACACGCCCCCGTATGATCTCTTATAATAACTCTTGTCGCCCCCTTTCCCGAATCAACATCAAAAGCCGCATCCACATTGATCATGAGGCAGCCTTCCAAGGGCTTCTTCCATCCCTCCTTTTGCTTTATCACCGGCTTCTTCAGAGCATCCATATAATTTTTTGCTAGAACTCTAATGGACATTGCTGATCGGAAAGGTGTTTGTACATCCTCGCCATGTACCTTCTGTCTCCTTTCCCACCAAATAAACCAACCTGCAATCAGAATGAGTTCCGCAGATCCCACATTATCCATAGAAGAAATTTGTCCACCTCTTTTTATGATCTCTTCCAAAATCACAGAACCAGATCTGTCGATGTTTAAAGTATTGCCCAATCTGTCTTCCAAACCGAGGCAACTCCACACCTCTTTTGCTCGCTCACAAGTGAACAACATATGCTTTATATGCTCACATCCATTTGAGCAAATAGGACACCCCGCCTGGTTGCCAATATGCCGGTTAGCAAGCACACCACGGCAAGGAATCATAGCGTGTAACACTCTCCAGCCAAAGATTTTAATTTTACTAGGAATTTCAAGACTCCAAAGCTTCTCCCAGATTGAATTATTTGCCCCTTCAGCAATGTTCTCATTCCTATTATTTCTCCCAAATTTGTAATTCCATTGACAATAGTAAGCTGATTTGATAGAAAACATACCCAACTTATTGTAGTGCTAGGCCACGAAATCTTCCCTGTCCGGCGTCAGAGGAATTTGTAAGATTCTGTGAGCATCTATCGGCCAAAAAATATCATTGATCAGCTCTTCATCCCATGCACCATCAACAGGATTAATCAACTCATCGCACGAGTAAGGATATTTCTGCCTCTAGGCGTCATGATTTTCAGGTTATGACTTGAAGGAATCCAACTATCCTCCCATATGTTAATTTGACTGCCATCGTCAACTCTCCAAGTACAACCCTTTTTAAAACACTCAAGTCCCGCCAGAATACTCTGCCATGTGAAAGAGCTTCCACTTTTCGGTCTAACATTAAGGAGCCGACCATCAGGGTAATACTTAGCTCTTAAAACTCTAGCACATAGAGAATAAGGATCACTCAACAATCTCCAAACCTGTTTTGCCAACATAGATAAATTAAAACATTGTAAATCTCTAAAGCCCATGCCTCCACTCTTCTTTGGGATACAAAGCTTCCACCATGCCATCCAATGCATATGTTTTTGCTCTTCCTCATCGCCCCACCAGAATTGAGAGATGGCATCAGAAATTCCTTTGGAAATCTTTTTTGGAATCTTGAACACCATCATAGCAAACACCGGTATTGCTTGAGCAATCGCTTTAATAAGAATCTCTTTCCCACCCAAACTCAACATCTTCTCTTTCCAACCACTAATCCTTGCTAACACCCTCTCCACCAAATGTCTAAAACAATCACTTTTATCGACCCCTACCATAGCCGGTAGGCCAAGATACTTGTGACTGAGGGATTCAGTCAGAATATTCAGGAATTGACACACCCCCGCCCTCACTTCAACCGAAGTATTCGGACTAAAATAAATGCTTGACTTACTCTCAGAAAGTTTTTGGCCCGAATTTGCACAATAGCTGTCAAGAATTTCCTTTAATTTGGTAGCATTCTTCATATCTGCATTCATCAAGATCAGTGAATCATCTGCGAACAAGAGATGAGAGACCATTGGGGCATCATGGTAGACCCTGTAACATCCCAAGAATTTCAAAATAAAACAAATGAATTTCACTAGTTCCAAATTTTGGAACCAACAAAAACTTTTATTACTTAAGTAGGATACATAGTGATCTTGCTTAATTCTTGTGCTATTGCTATGATTGCTTGTTATTAGTACTTGAAGTGATCTTAAACCCTAAACCTCACCCCTCTTTTCACCATCCTAGTTAAAATAAAATAAAAGGAAATTAAATAAGAAAAAGGTATATGTGCCTATGGCTATTTTTATAAATCTTTACCCTAAGCTTTTCTACTTTGCTTAGAGGTTTGGAAAACCTTCATACACCTTACCTAAGGCTTATCAAACCAAATCCAAGTGTTTTCCAAAGAAATTAAAAAGAAACTAAAAATGCCATAGAGGCATATGAGAGCAAAAGTGCAAATTTGTGAATTTGAGAAGATTGACTCTAGGACTTGTTGTGAATGGTTGGATCACTTCCATATACCATTTCAACACTCAACAACACCAAATGGGTCAAGCCAAGTCAAATTTAAACTCAAATGCAACATGTGCATAGAGGCATATGTGGCACATAACCATAATACCCAATTCTTGTTCTATGACTTTAAACCTTGACCAAATGGTGTGAAACCATCCCTCAACCTAATATAACCCTAAATTGACCCTAACCCATGTCCAAGTAAAGCAAGATCAACTATTTACAAGTTTAATGAAAAATGACACATCACCTCTTATGTGTTATGGCCATTTTTGCAAATCTTTGACCAAGACCTTTTGAAATGGATTCAATGGTTTGAAAATGTTTCTAAACCAATAAGAATCACATTAGAGTCAACCAAAGTCAATTCAAATGAAGAGAAACCAAATAGTGAGAAAATTCCATATTTCACTCACATACACTTTGGCCCATTTTACAAATCTCCATATGAGGCCACCATTGCTTGCCCTATGGATTCTAAAACCCTTATATAACAAAAACAAACACAAATGCATAAAAGAAACCAGATTCAAATCAAGGGAAATTTCAAATTTGACATACATATGATAATGGTCATATGACCCATTTATAAAATCTTCACTACTTTACCCCCCTGCATTTGAATCTTCCTAAACTAAACTTGGTCAACTATGACCATGTCATCTAAGACCATGTCAAGGTCAACAACTTCTCTGTTGACCATCACTGCTGAAGTTGACTAGGTTGACCAGAATAGAATGGACAAGTGAGGACTTTGAAATAAAGGGAAGATGAACCACATTTTGGATTCTCACAAATCTTCACCAAAATGGACACCACCACCACCTTTCCTTCTCTTTAATTATATAAGTGAGCTCCACCAAAAAGAATTGCAAATTTCCAATAAAAATTTCATGCGGCCATTTCATCATACACCTTGCATGCACAATTCTGAAAATCCAATACCCTCTATTATCCTCTGGATTCTTGCCTAAACCACTCTCTCCCTTTGATCATTGCTGCTCTAGTACCATCCCTGCATCATCCTATGCCCTGCAGCCCTGCAAAAGGTGAAGCCAATGAGCAAAAACTCCACCATGCCGGCCATGATGGACATGCCCATGCTCAACCCTACCCTGGCCCTCTCCTCTCTACATAACCTTGCCAAACTAGCTCACCTCTCTCTGCTGAGCACGCCAGACATCGTCCCAGGTCAAGGAGAACACGACAACGCCCTGGACGACTCGTGGTCACCACGACTGGTCACGCCAGAGCGTGCACCAGCAGCACCCTGGACGCGCCAGGACGCCACCGTGCCCAGTCGCCCTCGTCCTCCTCTCCCTCTCTCCTGGCGCGTGCACACTCCACACCACACCAGTACACGCCTAGACAAGCTCCTTTGACCGCGCGTGCACCGTCGCCATCGCCATGATCATCGCCTTCCGACACGGTACCGCGAGTACCCCTACGTCGCCAGCATGCCTCAGCCCACCTTTCGCCATGCCGTCAAGCTCACTAGGACCGCCATGATGTCGCCAACCCCGCGCGTGCCTCGCCTTGCCCCTTCGCGCCTCAGAACGCCATCGCCATCGACGACCTTGCTCGCACCCCTCGGTCTCACCTCAATGCTATATATAGAGGCCACCAGAGCACATCTCCTTCACACCATTCGCTTCCCCACTTCTCCCTCGCTCTCCTCGACCCCTCCTCCACTCCAATTACTGCCTCCCGCGTAGGAATTGCGAGATCATCTCCGCCGGAGTCCGCAGATCAGCGCCGCCGATTAACACCTCCCCAAGCCTCGCCGACGGTGCCAGACGCTTCCTCATCAACGTCAACGTCACCGCGCACCTCTCCATCAACCGCCGGCGGCCTACAGCGCCCTCCGACCCCCTACCTCCGTCGCCAGCATGCCCTCCTCTCGCCGGAGAAGAAGACGAACCACGGTCGTCCGATCTCGTTCTGATCCAACGGTCGTCAGCGCGTACCGTTTCGGTAAGTAACACTGTCGCTGACATGTAGGCCCCACCCCTGACAGCCCACCAAGCACCGAACCGTTACTGGGCCTGTTTTCCCCCATTCAAACCATTTCGGCCCATCTGTTTCCCGCGCAGCCCAACACTTTAAATCCTGTATTAATTCATTTTAGCAGTTCTTCAATTCTGGTCAGTACTATAAATTGAATAGTTCAAATTCTACAAACCCAATTTTAGCAAATCAAAATGTTCTGGAAAGCTTATGATTTTCTCTAACTAACCCCACTGGATTCAAACTCATACCTTGTGTAGTTTTTGAATAGCAAAAATAACAAAACAGATACTTTTCTGTATTCAAATAAATCTTAAAAATCAACCAATTTGAATTTTGCAGTGAATCCAATTGCAATATTTCACTTTTAACAAACTATAATTTACTATGTAATAATATGATATATGTTCTGTACATGATCATGGGCTAGAATCAAAATATTGGCTATGTAGTCAATACTAGCCCATTTACACTATTTCAAACTTTAGAATTTAAATCTATGAGGTGTAGCACCTCATTTAAATCATTCTCACAAGTGATATGAAGTAATGTGTTGACCTTTAAATGCTTAGGCTCATACTTGCTCACTTGTAGATTTTTTAAATCTAAATCGTATTTACAATTGCCTTGGTTATTTAAATCACATGAGATGATGAATCTCATTTAAACCCATTTTCTCAAATACTAAGTGTGAAGTGTTGACCTTGGTCAACATGGGATCATCCCTGGTTATTTGAGAATATTGAATCACCTCAATAATAGTTTTTATTAAATTAGTTACAACTATGTGTTAAATCATATGAGAGGTATTCCTCTCATTTAAATCTTGTTCTCAAGTAATTCAACATGAGGTAGTGACCATGGTCTAATAATCTCATATTGAATTATTTGGTGGCATTAAATCACTATCATGTTAGTATTAAATTGCATGAGGTATGGAACCCCATTTAAATCTTTTTCCTCAAATGATAAGTATGAAGAGGTTGACTTTGGTCAACCTAGGTCATATATTATTCATAAAAGAAATTAAATCTTAAGAAGAATACAATGAGAGGAAATTATTTCTCCAAACCAAAGATAAACCCTACTTCCAATTTTCAATGAGAGGAAATTATTTTCCTAATGTTAAATAAAGAAACTCTAGCATAATTTGAGAATAGATGTTAAGTAGTGATGCTAGATCCTTGGTGTGAGCCATTAAGGCTAAATAAGACTACTTAAGTGTTGTTTGGTGATTGTATCCTCGTATTCGTTTATAGACGCTAGTACCGGAGACTATCAAGAGGAAGAGGTCTTCTACCAAGAGGAAGAGCAAGAAAACTTTGATCACATCACCAATCAAGGCAAGCTAACACTCTTGCAAGGTTCCCTTGTGCAAAGCTCTACTAGAGCAAGGCACCATTACAATTTACTTTATGAACTTATCCCAAGTTTTTACTTTACAAGTTTTACTTGATTTCATTTATCAAAGTTACTTTTTGATTTATGATTCACTTGGTTGAATTATAGAGTAGTACAAGAGCATCACACCTAGCCTAGCAAGCTCCAAGATACTTAGCACCCCTCATGACTAGTTGCTAGTGCTCAATATTAAAAGTGACTACTCTAGTTGGGAACTTGTGATTTGAAATGACTTTGAAAACCTTGGAATGATGAGTCATTCTATTGAGAGATTTTGAAGGTGAATATGACTGGTGAATGACTTGGTGAATTTTACCAAAACTGATGGTTGGGTTCGGATGCGATACCATTTCAATTTTACAAGTACCCCCACAATACCTGAATCTGGGTAAGGCTTAGCTGGAAACTTATGTATTTTAGTATGGGTTCCCTCTGAACAAGCGTCATAGGGGTTATGCTTGAGGCTGCCTCCGTACTGGTGAAGTGATGTGAAATGACGTGAAATGAGGTGAATGTCCGGCCCAAGCCTGTGCAGTTCCGGGTTGACCGCGGTTTGCACCGGGAGGCCAAGCTCCTGGGGAGAGGTGCCTATACTAGCGTATGTAAATGACAGGTTAGGATTGGTAAGTCGCGGACTGCGCACGAAAAATCAGGGCCGATTACCCTCGACGAACTATTGCAATTGTTGTGGCACAAGTGTACAACCTCTGCAGAGTTAAACCTATTCGAATAGCCGCGTCACTTGATTATGGGCGATTGGAAAGGCCATACTGTTCCGTCATCAGAATTTTTCTAAAAATATGAATGGTGACTTGTGACTTGAGTTGAAAGGTGACTTTGACCTTGAATCACAACTGAGTTGTGGGAATGACACTAATGTTCCCACTTGAGTTAGTTGAGCAAATGAAGAGTTTTTGATTATTAAAAGTGTTTTATGAAATAAAACTGGCTTTATGCAAATGAAACTAGAGCTTAGAACCCCCTTACTATAGTTGATAGTATTTTACCTTAGTATTAGTTTGCGAGTACTTTAAAGTACTCATGGCTGTGTCCCTGGCTATTCAAATGGCCAGACTATGAAGAGGAGTACCAGAACCCGGAAGAAGGACAGCAGGATGTCTACGACAACTAGGATCACTCCTGACGTCAACAGTTGCCTGTGGAATAGATGGACTACTACTACGCTACTTTCGCTTCCGCTATGTGTTATGTAATGAATAGAACTTCTATTATTGTAATGAGACTGGATCATGTGATCCTTTATTTGTAAGACGATATGGTATGTAATGAATGATGTGTTGTGATATCAATCTATTATGTCTCGCAAAAACAATATTCCTGGGATTGCGATGAATGGCATACTAGGCATCTGGACTTAAAAATCCGGGTGTTGACAAGTTGGTATCAGAGCCATTATTGACCTTAGGAGACCCTAGTTAGAATGGACGTCTGCAAAACTTAGTTTCAAAAACCAAGGAAGTGAATATTTGGGAAAAACTTATTCTCACTCTTATCCTTGAAATCTTTTTTAAAATAAGAAATGCATGCTCTAGTTTTCTTTGTAGCACTATCTAAAATTTTGCACACTTGAATACTTCTCTAATTTATTCCTCCTCTTTGTTCATAGATGGAATACAAATGGGAGTGCTATCAGCTTTGTCGCGGAGGCGACCTAGGGTTCGAAAAGGATTTGAAGCAACTAGTGGACTATCTAGGACACCCGTATCCCGAGTTCTTCGGAATAACCCTCAAAGCTCAGTTAGGAGAACCACCTCGGTGGGACGTTTCTACTGATCTACGAAGGAAGCTTGATGCCCCGGTATGGGAAACCATATGGTTTTCTGTAACGGGAAACACTTGTAAGGAAGGACTAGTCAAAGCTATGCAAGAAGCAATGTTCCGTCTGTGTGGACAAAATGAGGACAAGATCAAGAACACTCGTTTCATCTACTACCCAAGACATGACTCCATGGGAAGACCGATGACCATGCCCCCACCACAACCAAAGATGAACCCCTATGAAGCACCTCAGGACTTCAGGCAGTACAAAACTCGCAGGGATTTGGACAACGCCCTTGCCTCTCGCCAAGCACCTCACCCGTGAAGAAGAAGAATCCACCCTGAAGAGTAGTATCACCCCAGCACTATAGTAGGTGTGAGTTGTATCAGGATCCCCCCTTGTATCGTAGAGCGATGAATGGTTCTTCAAACCAACGGTGTGTTAGCTTTGTAATGTGTGATGCTTGGTATGAATGAAAAAGTGTTGTTGGTTTTTACCCCCGCAACACTACTCAAGTTTTCAATATTATGAAATTTTTTTTTTACTTTCACAAAACAAACCATAGAAAATTCCCTCTTATCTTATCATCTACATCAATGTTTAGATGGCCCCACCAACCCGCAACGCCACCCAGGATGCCATGATGCAACTACTGCAGATGATGATGGCAGACCGAGAAGTCGAGAGAGCTGAACGCCAAGCCAACATTTCCGCACTGCAACAGATAGCTCAGAACAATCAAGGCCATGGAAACCACGATCACCCTGGATCGAAGCTGAAGAACTTTCAGCACACCAACCCTCCGATATTCAACAAGACTGAAGAGCCCCTTGATGCTGATGACTGGCTCCAGACCATGGAGAACAACCTCGAAGTTGCGGGAGTAGAAGCCGCAGAAAAAGTACTGTTCGCCACCCACTACCTGTCAGGACCTGCCAGAGCCTGGTGGACAAGTGCCCGTGCAATGAATGCGGGACAGATGATGACATGGGAAGACTTCAAGCTGAAGTTTAGCAAATACCATGTGCCCCAAGGATTGATCAAGAAGATGAGAGACGAGTTCCGTGAACTCAAGCAAGGAAGAATGTCCGTGGTGGAATACCGCGACAGGTTTCTCACTCTGTCAAGATACGCCCCGGATGAGACCGACACCAACGAGAAGAGAAAGGAAAGATTTCTGAACGGACTGCATGATGAGATGCAGACTGTGTTAGTGAACATTCCGTTCGCTGACTTGGAAGCCCTCGTGGACTCAGCCATACAGATGGAAGGAAAGCTACATCAAGCCAATGAGAACCGCAAGCGCAGAATGATGAACCAGAATGGACCCCACCATACCCAGAAGTACCGCAACAACTCCTCTGGAGGATTCACCCCAAGATACAACAAGCCCCCTACCCAGAATTATCGCCCCAACTACACCAACAACAACGGAGGACCCCCGAAGCCCGGAGGCAACAACAACAACAGCCACAACAACAACAACCACCCCAACAACAGCAACAACAATGGAAACAACAACAACACCAATACTGCCCCAAGGACTGGAAGCAATGCTACCCCCGTCATCCCCAAAGACAAGTCCACCGTCAACTTCTATGAATGTGGAGTTGTGGGTCACTTCTCCAATGAGTGCCCCAAAAAGCTTGCCAGGATTGCCGCCAATACCGCAGCACCTGCTCAGCAACAGCGCCGCTTTGCCGGAAGAAGGAACCAGAATAACAACAACGGCCATCTCTACCACATGACTGCCACTGAAGCTCAGGAAGCACCCCAGACCATGCCAAGTATGTCTTCCTGTTAATAAAATGTTCAATCTCTCCAAGGAACCTAACTTTTCTTAAAATCTCGGGACGAGATTTGTTTAAGGGGGAAGGGTTTGTAACATCCCAAGAATTTCAAAATAAAACAAATGAATTTCACTAGTTCCAAATTTTGGAACCAACAAAAACTTTTATTACTTAAGTAGGATACATAGTGATCTTGCTTAATTCTTGTGCTATTGCTATGATTGCTTGTTATTAGTACTTGAAGTGATCTTAAACCCTAAACCTCACCCCTCTTTTCACCATCCTAGTTAAAATAAAATAAAAGGAAATTAAATAAGAAAAAGGTATATGTGCCTATGGCTATTTTTATAAATCTTTACCCTAAGCTTTTCTACTTTGCTTAGAGGTTTGGAAAACCTTCATACACCTTACCTAAGGCTTATCAAACCAAATCCAAGTGTTTTCCAAAGAAATTAAAAAGAAACTAAAAATGCCATAGAGGCATATGAGAGCAAAAGTGCAAATTTGTGAATTTGAGAAGATTGACTCTAGGACTTGTTGTGAATGGTTGGATCACTTCCATATACCATTTCAACACTCAACAACACCAAATGGGTCAAGCCAAGTCAAATTTAAACTCAAATGCAACATGTGCATAGAGGCATATGTGGCACATAACCATAATACCCAATTCTTGTTCTATGACTTTAAACCTTGACCAAATGGTGTGAAACCATCCCTCAACCTAATATAACCCTAAATTGACCCTAACCCATGTCCAAGTAAAGCAAGATCAACTATTTACAAGTTTAATGAAAAATGACACATCACCTCTTATGTGTTATGGCCATTTTTGCAAATCTTTGACCAAGACCTTTTGAAATGGATTCAATGGTTTGAAAATGTTTCTAAACCAATAAGAATCACATTAGAGTCAACCAAAGTCAATTCAAATGAAGAGAAACCAAATAGTGAGAAAATTCCATATTTCACTCACATACACTTTGGCCCATTTTACAAATCTCCATATGAGGCCACCATTGCTTGCCCTATGGATTCTAAAACCCTTATATAACAAAAACAAACACAAATGCATAAAAGAAACCAGATTCAAATCAAGGGAAATTTCAAATTTGACATACATATGATAATGGTCATATGACCCATTTATAAAATCTTCACTACTTTACCCCCCTGCATTTGAATCTTCCTAAACTAAACTTGGTCAACTATGACCATGTCATCTAAGACCATGTCAAGGTCAACAACTTCTCTGTTGACCATCACTGCTGAAGTTGACTAGGTTGACCAGAATAGAATGGACAAGTGAGGACTTTGAAATAAAGGGAAGATGAACCACATTTTGGATTCTCACAAATCTTCACCAAAATGGACACCACCACCACCTTTCCTTCTCTTTAATTATATAAGTGAGCTCCACCAAAAAGAATTGCAAATTTCCAATAAAAATTTCATGCGGCCATTTCATCATACACCTTGCATGCACAATTCTGAAAATCCAATACCCTCTATTATCCTCTGGATTCTTGCCTAAACCACTCTCTCCCTTTGATCATTGCTGCTCTAGTACCATCCCTGCATCATCCTATGCCCTGCAGCCCTGCAAAAGGTGAAGCCAATGAGCAAAAACTCCACCATGCCGGCCATGATGGACATGCCCATGCTCAACCCTACCCTGGCCCTCTCCTCTCTACATAACCTTGCCAAACTAGCTCACCTCTCTCTGCTGAGCACGCTAGACATCGTCCCAGGTCAAGGAGAACACGACAACGCCCTGGACGACTCGTGGTCACCACGACTGGCCACGCCAGAGCGTGCACCAGCAGCACCCTGGACGCGCCAGGATGCCACCGTGCCCAGTCGCCCTCGTCCTCCTCTCCCTCTCTCCTGGCGCGTGCACACTCCACACCACACTAGTACACGCCTAGACAAGCTCCTTTGACCGCGCGTGCACCGTCGCCATCGCCATGATCATCGCCTTCCGACACGGTACCGCGAGTACCCCTACGTCGCCAGCATGCCTCAGCCCACCTTTCGCCATGCCGTCAAGCTCACTAGGACCGCCATGATGTCGCCAACCCCGCGCGTGCCTCGCCTTGCCCCTTCGCGCCTCAGAACGCCATCGCCATCGACGACCTTGCTCGCACCCCTCGGTCTCACCTCAATGCTATATATAGAGGCCACCAGAGCACATCTCCTTCACACCATTCGCTTCCCCACTTCTCCCTCGCTCTCCTCGACCCCTCCTCCACTCCACCATCGCCTCCCGCGCAGGAATTGCGAGATCATCTCCGCCGGAGTCCGCAGATCAGCGCCGCCGATTGACGCCTCCCCAAGCCTCGCCGACGGTGCCAGACGCTTCCTCATCAACGTCAACGTCACCGCGCACCTCTCCATCAACCGCCGGCGGCCTACAGCGCCCTCCGACCCCCTACCTCCGTCGCCAGCACGCCCTCCTCTCGCCGGAGAAGAAGACGAACCACGGTCGTCCGATCTCGTTCTGATCCGACGGTCGTCAGCGCGTACCGTTTCGGTAAGTAACACTGTCGCTGACATGTAGGCCCCACCCCTGACAGCCCACCAAGCACCGAACCGTTACTGGGCCTGTTTTCCCCCATTCAAACCATTTCGGCCCATCTGTTTCCCGCGCAGCCCAACACTTTAAATCCTGTATTAATTCATTTTAGCAGTTCTTCAATTCTGGTCAGTACTATAAATTGAATAGTTCAAATTCTACAAACCCAATTTTAGCAAATCAAAATGTTCTGGAAAGCTTATGATTTGCTCTAACTAACCCCACTGGATTCAAACTCATACCTTGTGTAGTTTTTGAATAGCAAAAATAACAAAACAGATACTTTTCTGTATTCAAATAAATCTTAAAAATCAACCAATTTGAATTTTGCAGTGAATCCAATTGCAATATTTCACTTTTAACAAACTCTAATTTACTATGTAATAATATGATATATGTTCTGTACATGATCATGGGCTAGAATCAAAATATTGGCTATGTAGTCAATACTAGCCCATTTACACTATTTCAAACTTTAGAATTTAAATCTATGAGGTGTAGCACCTCATTTAAATCATTCTCACAAGTGATATGAAGTAATGTGTTGACCTTTAAATGCTTAGGCTCATACTTGCTCACTTGTAGATTTTTTAAATCTAAATCGTATTTACAATTGCCTTGGTTATTTAAATCACATGAGATGATGAATCTCATTTAAACCCATTTTCTCAAATACTAAGTGTGAAGTGTTGACCTTGGTCAACATGGGATCATCCCTGGTTATTTGAGAATATTTAATCACCTCAATAATAGTTTTTATTAAATTAGTTACAACTATGTGTTAAATCATATGAGAGGTATTCCTCTCATTTAAATCTTGTTCTCAAGTAATTCAACATGAGGTAGTGACCATGGTCTAATAATCTCATATTGAATTATTTGGTGGCATTAAATCACTATCATGTTAGTATTAAATTGCATGAGGTATGGAACCCCATTTAAATCTTTTTCCTCAAATGATAAGTATGAAGAGGTTGACTTTGGTCAACCTAGGTCATATATTATTCATAAAAGAAATTAAATCTTAAGAAGAATACAATGAGAGGAAATTATTTCTCCAAACCAAAGATAAACCCTACTTCCAATTTTCAATGAGAGGAAATTATTTTCCTAATGTTAAATAAAGAAACTCTAGCATAATTTGAGAATAGATGTTAAGTAGTGATGCTAGATCCTTGGTGTGAGCCATTAAGGCTAAATAAGACTACTTAAGTGTTGTTTGGTGATTGTATCCTCGTATTCGTTTATAGACGCTAGTACCGGAGACTATCAAGAGGAAGAGGTCTTCTACCAAGAGGAAGAGCAAGAAAACTTTGATCACATCACCAATCAAGGCAAGCTAACACTCTTGCAAGGTTCCCTTGTGCAAAGCTCTACTAGAGCAAGGCACCATTACAATTTACTTTATGAACCTATCCCAAGTTTTTACTTTACAAGTTTTACTTGATTTCATTTATCAAAGTTACTTTTTGATTTATGATTCACTTGGTTGAATTATAGAGTAGTACAAGAGCATCACACCTAGCCTAGCAAGCTCCAAGATACTTAGCACCCCTCATGACTAGTTGCTAGTGCTCAATATTAAAAGTGACTACTCTAGTTGGGAACTTGTGATTTGAAATGACTTTGAAAACCTTGGAATGATGAGTCATTCTATTGAGAGATTTTGAAGGTGAATATGACTGGTGAATGACTTGGTGAATTTTACCAAAACTGATGGTTGGGTTCGGATGCGATACCATTCCAATTTTACAAGTACCCCCACAATACAGATACGGGTAAGGCTTAGCTGGAAACTTATGTATTTTAGTATGGGTTCCCTCTGAACAAGCGTCATAGGGGTTATGCTTGAGGCTGCCTCCGTACTGGTGAAGTGATGTGAAATGACGTGAAATGAGGTGAATGTCCGGCCCAAGCCCTGTGCAGTTCCCGGGTTGACTGCGGTTTTCACCGGGAGGCCAAGCTCATGGGGAGAGGTGCCTATACTAGAGTATGTAAATGAAAGGTTAGGATTGGTAATTCGCGTACTGCGTACGATAAATCAGGGCCAGTTACCCCTGACGAACTATTGCAATTGTTGTGGCACAAGTGTACAACCTCTGCAGAGTTAAACCTATTCGAATAGCTGCGTCCGCGGTTATGGACAGTTGGAAAGGCCATACTGTTCCGTCATCAGAATTTTTCTAAAAATATGAATGGTGACTTGTGACTTGAGTTGAAAGGTGACTTTGACCTTGAATCACAACTGAGTTGTGGGAATGACACTAATGTTCCCACTTGAGTTAGTTGAGCAAATGAAGAGTTTTTGATTATTAAAAGTGTTTTATGAAATAAAACTGGCTTTATGCAAATGAAACTAGAGCTTAGAACCCCCTTACTATAGTTGATAGTATTTTACCTTAGTATTAGTTTGCGAGTACTTTAAAGTACTCATGGCTGTGTCCCTGGCTATTCAAATGGCCAGACTATGAAGAGGAGTACCAGAACCCGGAAGAAGGACAGCAGGATGTCTACGACAACTAGGATCACTCCTGACGTCAACAGTTGCCTGTGGAATAGATGGACTACTACTACGCTACTTTCACTTCCGCTATGTGTTATGTAATGAATAGAACTTCTATTATTGTAATGAGACTGGATCATGTGATCCTTTATTTGTAAGACGATATGGTATGTAATGAATAATGTGTTGTGATATCAATCTATTATGTCTCGCAAAAACAATATTCCTGGGATTGCGATGAATGGCATACTAGGCATCTGGACTTAAAAATCCGGGTGTTGACAGACCCTAACCCCCTCTAGTTCACCTCTTTGTTCCGCCCCCTTTAGCATACTTGATAAGCCTTGAGCCACCAACAAAAAGAGATAAGGAGACAGCGGATCCCCCTGTCTCAAGCCCCTTGATGGAATGAAAACGTCAGTCTCCATTGAGTTAAATCTGACATTATAATTTACTGATGCAACACATGCCATTATCATATCCACCCATCTTCTAGCGAAACCCATCTTCAACATAACTTTCTGCAAATAACTCCATTCAACCCGGTCATAAGCCTTGTGCATGTCAAGTTTAACTGCACATAAACCCTTTTTGCCTTTCTTCTTCTTCATTGCATGTATACTCTCATACACTATTAAAATATTATCCGAAATTAACCTTCCAGGAACAAAAACACTCTGATGGTCACTAATAATCTCTGGCAAATACTGTTTCAACCGATGTGAGAGCATCTTTGAAATAACTTTGTAGACCATATTACACAGGCTAATCGGTCTGAATTGAGTGACCTTTACAGGGTTAACAATTTTCAGAATTAACACAATAGTAGTATTGTTCCAGCCGTCAGGAACATAAATATTATTAACTGCGTGCAGCACTTCGTTTACCAGATCATCTCCCAGCATATCCCAGAATCTTTTATAAAACACCGCATGGAGGCCATCCGGCCCGGGGGCCTTCAAATCACCAATGTTGAAAAGAGTTTTCTTTACCTCCTCCGCGGTAAAAGGAGCCAACAGACCCGCATTCATCTCTTCAGTAACAAGGTGCTGAATATCAGTAAACACAGATTCATTAGGATCCAAAACTTCAGAAGAAAAAAGTTCAGAAAAATAGCTATGTACAATGTTACACATAGCGTCCTTGTCTTCATGTTTAATTCCATTCTCATCAAGCAAGAACTTTATTGTATTCTGTTTTTTCCTCTTTGAAGCATATCTATGAAAAAATTTAGTATTTCGATCCCCATGTTTCAACCAGTTTGCACGTGCTTAGAACATTTCCTCTTTTTCCAAAGTGTTTTCAATTTGCAACTGGATCTCTTTTTGCGCAGCCAATGCAGCATCTGTCATTGGACCACGCCTAAGCTGCTCAAGATCCCTTTTCAATTCCTTCAATTTTCTAATTGGTGCCTTGAGCACCTCTTTGTCCCAACAATCAAGCTCCGAGTGGACATCATTACATTTCTCCATAAGGGAAGGATCCTCCCCCTTTTGTTTTGCCCTTTCCCAAGAAGCCTTCACCATTTACTCTACCACGTCTTCCAGCAACCATCTTGCCTCAAATCTTCGAGGAGTATCCGTCTTCGCATGCGAGTTTGACAAATACTCCGTATCAACCAACAGTGGCCGGTGGTCTGATCTTGTAGTTTCACTGTTTACCAGCTTAGCAAACGGAAAAACATCATTCCATTGTTCATTAACCACTCCTCTATCCAATCTTTCCCGTATCTTCCCTCTCCTCCAAGTGAACAGATCCCCCACATATCCCATGTCCTCCAAATCACAGTCTTTCAGAGCATCATGGAATGCCTGCTAGCCTGATGTGATCTTGGTCGACCACCCTCCTTCTCATAGTTAAATAAAATCTCGTTAAAATCTCCCATAGCTAACCATGGCAAATTCATATGACTATGGAGAGAACACAAGGAGTCCCAAGTAATATGCTTATGACCCCAGCTCGGCTCACCATAAATCCTAGTTAATCTCCAATGAATGACATCTCAATCACCACATCAATATAGTTTTTTGTCACACTTTTTTCAGTAATCTTCAGGTTATTCTTCCAAAACATCAGTAGACCCCCACTTTGACCATCACTTCGAGAACGATTGGTTGATCAAATCCTAACTTCCTTTTAAGATCTTCTGCCATAGATTTATCCAAATGTGTTTTGGACAAGAAAAAAACATCCTGTTTTAGTTGCTTCTCGAGGTCAAGAAGCGCACGAACTGCCCGGCGGATCCGAAGACCACGGCAGTTCAGACCACAGAGTTTCATTGCTCCCGGCGATCCTCCATCCCGGAGGTCGCCGATTCTATAATTTCGTCCACTTCCACACCATCCACCACCTTCTTCTGTCCCTTTATAGGTTGTACCTTCTGAGGGGAAGTTTGGTTTATCACTGCATTTGTATTTCCCTTCCCATACTCCAACAAATTGACTTGCTGCGCCACAGTACCAGCAATAGCCCCAGCTGCATTATTACCCGCCACTGGCCTTTTCCTTGTCCCTTGACCACCTCCAAGCGAGCCCACAGTACCCCAATCCATGTTCGTCGCTTCCGAATCGCTAGGTTCACCCGGCACCCGACCTCTACCTCTTCTTCGGCCAAACAGACCAGAACGTCCAGCTGAACCCCGTCCACCCCCTGGGGGATTATTTGGCTCGAAAACAACTTTGATCCATTCACCCCACTGACATTTATCATCCTCATACACACCATCACCACATTCAGTAACAGTATGTCCGATAAGGCCACAGAAATAACAAAAATCCGGTAACTTCTCATACAGCACCGGATACACCTTTCTTTCCTTTATCGTAATTGGCACAATGCGAACCAGAGGTTTGTTAACATCAACATGCACCCTAGCTCTGAGATATTTTGAAGAATTAAGGACCCCTTCATTAACAATAACCTTTATTGGTGGATCACCAACCTTCCTAGCCACTTTCTCGGTAAGCTCTTTCTTCTTCATTAGGCCTTCTGGAATTCCCTGTATCCTAGCCCAAACCGGAACTTTATCCAGCTTATATTCTTCTACATTTGTGAAACCATCATACTCAGCCATTACCAATGCTGTTCCTCTAAACAGCAAGGACCTCCTTCCATAACCCGGCTCCAATCACCAAGACAATGGAATTGAGCAAGGAATATTTTTTCTCCTTTTTCTTTGAACGTAACCGTCTGGGCAGGCGTCCATGCATTACACATCTGCTTGAATAGAGCCGCATGGCTAAAGGGCTTTAGGGTATGAACCCTAAAAATGGCTAGCCACCTGACATCACCGATCAACTCTTCAATCTCACCCGAGAAATCAAGATCCGATTCTTCCTCCTCACACAGGTTCAGACTATCAAATCTATCCTCCAAGTCGTCATCAAAAGATCTACTACCCGAGCCTCCAGTCTTGTCCGTCTCAGAAATCTTCTCCGAATCCCCTTTGAACTCAGACTCCGAACTCTGCGGGAGTGGTGGTGGCAGCGGCGGAGCCGGCGCCGTATCCACTTTCCCCGCCATGCAACTCCCCGAGCACCTCACAGAACATCACTTCAATCGATTCCCAGCAGAGCCTCACGGAAACTAGCCCGAGAGAACGTCAATCACCCGTCAGGAAGAGGGGACTCTCGCAGCCGCAGCGAGAGGAAATAGAGAACCCTAGAAAACTAGGGGAAAAAACATTCTTGGTTTTTCGACTTTGTTTGTTCCTCAGTCATGCATGTTTCCGGCAGGTGCTACACACTTTTGGACGCTTCGCTGTGTTTGGTGGTGAGACTCGGCGGCATGGTGCCCAAGGGGTCTCGGTGGCGACCATGTATGTGTGTGGTGGTGCTGTTTGACACCATGGTGGTGTCCCTGGATGGCCTGGCGATGACCTTAGCTTCGTTCTGCACACAGGAGATGACAACGTGATTTCCGGAGCATGCACATGAGGCACTCTCTAGTTTTGGCCGGTGAGCCAACTTTTGGTTGTGGCCAGGGAATTAGAGCATCTCCACTCGTTGGCGCTCCCCACGCCCAAATCCGGCGAAAGTTTTGTCCGGATTGGAGGAAAATTAGGCCTGGGGAGCGCCGAAGTTCCAGCCGTCCCCCCGGCAGGACACCCCCAACTTGGGGCATTTGCCATATTTCAATCAAATTCGACATAAAATTTAACAAGTTCGGCGAACAAGATTCAGAAAATTGCTAAAACAAATTGGGCGAAAATCAGTACAATGTTTAACAAGTGCTGAAACAAATGAAGCACACAATTTCACAAGTTTTGAAACAAATAAATAAAGACACACTAGTTGACGTCGACGTTGGCGTTGCCTCGGAGCGTCCATATGTGCTCCACCAGATCATCTTGCAGCTGTTGATGCATTGTAGAGTCTCGGATCTCCTGGCGCATAGCAATGAAGGCGGCCCATGATGGAAAGGCACCTGGTGATTAGGCTGTTGATATAGTCATCCCCAATGGGCCTGCCGAAGATGGTACCTGGGGTTTACTGAAGGCCCATGACTCGAAGAATAAGAAGAATCGGAAGCCCAAGTTATTATTAAGGAAAGCTAGAGTTGTATTAGGAAGTACTATTTGTAATCTTGCGGGACGGGTTGGAAACCCTCCTGGACTCTGTAACTTGTGTATTACGAATCCCTCGGCTCCGCCTCCTATATAAGGGGGAGTCGAGGGATAAAGAGAGGATCGAATCTACTGTCAACACAACCCTAGTTTCATAATCATCGAGTACTTTTCGGCTGAAACCTTCGAGATCTACTTGCCCTCTACATCCAACGAAACCCTAGGCTACAATACGTAGGCATTGACAAGTTAATACCTTGTCAATTGGCGTCGTCTGTGGGATCTAGAGGCAACAAGGAGCTGATCTCGATGGCACGTTCAAGATCGTCGACTTCGTCGGTAGCAAGCAATGCCATGGACAGAGGTAAACAGATCGAAACTGGTCTCGTTGATTTTGTTCCTCACCCGCCCTCCCGTTTGGATGCATATGCGTATCTGGAGGAGCCCATGGAGATGACGTTCGGAAAGTTCCACTTCCACGTCAAGAAAGAAGGAGCGTATCGTCTCGAAATTCCGATCTCGTCGGGATTATCGGCGGTCGATTCTGACTTCTCAAGCTCAACATCGTCAATCGAGTCAAGCGACGAGGAAATTTCATCGCCGCGCTTCATCAGCACCAGAACAAGCGAAAAGCTCGCCAAGATCTTCAGCGACATGTCTTTCGAGTCATCCGCGGACTCCGATATAAGCGATGACTCGAGTAGCATCGACAGCTTCAACTTCATCGACAGATCCACTACTGTGGGCAAGGTCTCCACCAATCTATATGATGGTGTCACCAAACCCAGCAAGGTTCAGAATTTAAAATATCATCAGGTTTATGCCATTGGAGAAACAAGTCGCGATCAGGAGGAGACATCAGAGGCTTTCGACGAATTGGGAAATCCATATGTCGATCCCTCTGACCTAAGGCGAGGTTTGGGCAATAAATATGTCGGCCCTACACCACGTGTCAGGGTTCAACTTCCACAAGCAGCATGGGATAGAGCCGCGAGAGCTATGGATGGTTCAGAACCAATGGCGACAACCGCTACGGCGGAAGAATTGCAAGCATACCAGTATAGGCTCGCCCGAGCTGGAAGAGAATTGGAAAAACAGACAGCTGCTCTGAACAGAAGAAGGGAGGCAGCTTCCGCATCAAGCAGGCGAAGAGCGGAGTTAAGTCGACAGTCAAGAACTTCGGGAGATAGTCATAGAGAAGCTCGAAGGAGAGCAAGATCTCGGCTGCAAAACATACCTGAAGCAGAAAGAGAGACTTTAATTCAAAACCTCGATATGTCTTTTATGTCAATCGACACGAGGGGGAATATTATTCCAAAAACACCGGAAGCAGGATACATGGCAACGCAAGCTTTCATCCTAGCGTCCAGGCCACCTCCCGAAGATCCAAGAGAAGCGTTGTATAACATGGCCATGGCAGGATGTGGAGCCATGGGAGCAGCGTTCGCAGCTACACCTCCCGAAGGAACTGCAAGGCAAAATAGTCCGCGACCTACTGCAGCAGTGCAAGATCCACCGAGAGCAAGTGGAGTCAGAGACACAGCGACTCAGGCCAGGGTGGATAGAGCGCGACAAGATAGAAGGGAACATCGGTATTCACCGGAAGTTGCTGAAGAAGATATGTGTGGACTCCCGTGTTTTACGAGACGAGTTCGAAAAACTCGAGTCCCGTCAGGATTTAAGTTACCCGATAGTTTCAAGAAATTCGATGGCCTGTAAGATCCCGAGGATTGGCTAGTCGACTACCTTGAGACGGTGAAATTGATAGGTCGAACCAGAGCAACAACCATGCAGAGCATTCAAATACACCTGAGTGGGGCCGCAAGATCCTGGATAAAGAAGCTCCCTCCGGGATCCATCGACAGCTGGGACAGTTTTGAGGAGGTGTTCGTCAAGAACTTCCGATCAACCTGCAAAAAACCGGCATCACTAGAAGAGTTGAGATCGTGTCGACAAAAGCATGATGAATCAATGAGGAAATACATCCAAAGGTGGAACATCATCAAAAACTCGGCAGAAAATATATCTGACGAGAGAGCAATAGATGCGTTTGTGGCAGGAATTCGACGAGGAGATTTTGTCGAAGACTTGGGGAGAACCAACCCAAGGACAGTGTCAGCATTGATGGAGATAGCAAACAGATGGGTAGACGGAGAAGATGCTGTTCACAATAAGCGACACAGGTCACCAGAGGAAGACCGTAGTTGGAACTTTCAAAATAGAAGGCGATTTCCTCGACAATTCTCGAGCTACGATACTCCTGGCCAAATATCGGCTGGGTTTCGGGGAAACACTGGAGGAAAAAATAGAGATGAATATCAAAGGAGTAACGAGCAGCGAGGCGACAATAGAGATGACCCTCGAAACAACAGGCAAAATAGCGGGTCAAGGTTTGAGAGACCTTTTGTAACTCCCGAAGATATGATAAACGGGCCATGCCAGATGCATTTTTATCTTGACAACAATGGGAAAAGGCAGTCAGGACATCTGCAGAAGGACTGTCGCAATTTTCAAGCAATGCTGCGGGTTGCAGGGATAGCCAATGCTCAAGCAATAAATAGAAACCCACAGGGGCCCAGGAGTGAGATCCACTTACCACCTCCTCCCGCGATCACGGACGAAAATCAACACCAGCTCAGAATAGCAGCAGCACCACAACCACCTCCATATGTTGACCCTAACTCCAATGGCGCGGTCTCGATGATTCAGAAAGCTAGGCCATCTAATAGGGCTCAGAAGGTAATCTCGCGGCAAGTGTTCATGGCAGAGAAGATGCCTCCACCAACGATACAGTACTTAAATTGGTCGGGACAGGACATTGGCTTCACAATTGCGGATCACCCGCAGCAAGTTCCTCGACCAGGGCAGTCAGCACTTATCTAACCAGCGGTGATCGCAGGATTCGATGTATCTCGAGTTTTCATAGATGGAGGCAGCAGTTTAAACCTTATGTATGTAGATACACTAAGGAAGATGAACATATCCCTGGCAAATCTAAAACCAACTGACACGCGTTTCCATGGAATCACACCAGAGAAGCCGAGTTATCCGTTGGGAAGGATCAATCTCGACGTTCAGTTTGGGACCCGAGAAAACTACAGGATAGAAAGGTTGGAGTTCGAAGTTGTGGATTTCCCGTCGCAGTATCACGCCTTGTTGGGACGGCCAGCATATGCCAGGTTTATGGCAGTGCCACATTACACATACTTGTTATGGAGGTTACCTGGACCTAAGGGACCAATCACAGTCAAAGGAAGCTTTGCGCTAGCCGATAAATGTGACAAGGATTTCCATCGATTATCAGAAACTTTCGGTGTCGAGGGTGCTCCTCGGCAATGCCCTCCGATAGGGGCTTAGGGTTGATGGAATCCTGCAAGCTGACACGAGACATCGGTTCATATGCAAGCGGGGAGAGCGATTTACCCAGGTTCGGGGCCCTCGATGAGGTAAAACCCTTACGTCCTGCCTGTTTGTTCTTGATTATGATGATAATGGGTTACAATGGGGTGCCGAATAGTTCGGTTGTGATCTCGTCGAGTTGGCTAAGTACTAGGGTAACCTAGTTCTAAACTTCTGTTGGCTAAGATCACTAAGATTGATCGTGTCCCTCGACATCCCCTCTCCTGGCCTTTATATAGGAGGCCAGGTCTCAAGAGGTCTAATCGAGTACGACTAGGTTTACAGTAGATCTATCTCCAAACTTTCCTTGTTCGGCTCCTTCCGTGTCTTGTACTTCAAGGAATCTTCCGCCGCACCGTCCTAGCGGCCCACCTCACCATTGAGTGCCTTCATGGACCTCCAACTAGGAAATATAGGATAGGGCAACATTGGTTAGCCGAAGGGTAATGCCCACGTCAGTAGCCCCCGAGTGTCTAGCCGAAGGTAGTTCGGGTAGAGACTAAAGCATGCCTCCACCCAATGCTCTTCTCCTTGATTGTTCTTGTTCTTCTTGAATCTGCATCATCTTCTTCTGTCGGGTGCGCGTCAGCGCTCCCGATGGGAGTAGCCCCCGAGTCTAGGTGCGGATGCTTGCAATCCGTGCGTAGACTCAAGTTGTACCACTCGAACATTTTTCTCTGTCGAAGTTTTTCTGCAAGTCTTCGTAGGTCATCCGATATATTTTCCTCATGCAAGGGATAATGAGTAACGTGCCCAACTTTTGCTGGTTAACTGCCGATGGCAAAACAACATTACCCTGCACAGAATCAAGTCCCCGGGCATGATCCTGGAGTGCGAAAAAAGTTCTGTCGGGTGCGCGTCCAGCGCTCCCGATGGGAGTAGCCCCCGAGTCTGGGCACGGGTGCTTGCAACCGGGCGCAGACTCGAGTCGAACAATTATCTCTTCTTGCAAGGCCTTCTTTTCAATTTCTTCGAGTCCTCATTATGTCGGGTGCGCGTCAGCGCTCCCGGTGGGAGTAGCCCCCGAGTCCAGGTGCGGATGCTGGCAATCCGTGCGTGGACTCAAGTTGATCATCCGATACCTTTTCATTCCTTCGAATGCTTTGAGCATGACGTCATTGATGATGCTTTACTAATATCTTGATTTTGACTGACAGGACATGACCTGCTGGGCCTATTCTTTCTTTGTCTGGCCCTTTTCGCACAGTCATCAAGGCGTCTCCTCGATTTCTGCAATTTTTAATTGAAAAGATCCACTGAATGAACCGGTAGCAACGACACATGCCTACACAGCTCTCAATTTCTCCTTAAAATCTACAAAGGGCGAGAAATCCCTAATCTTCTCCCACATTTTCCGTAGCATCTTCTCATTCTTCTCCTTCTTCCTCCCTTCGCTGCTGCTGCGCCGCCACCACTGCTTTTCCAATCTTCCCCAGATCGCACAATGGTGAAGAAGAAGAATCCTGCCGCCGCCGCCAGTTCCACTAGCGGAGGCGCCGCCGCCAAGTCCTCCTCTTCTCTTCCGAAGGGGAGCGGTTCGAACGCACCTCCCCCAGCTCCGGCACCGCCAGTGCCGCCAAGTTCAATGGCCAAGCCCGGAGATTGGATAGCATCAACCGTCACCAAGCGTGACGAGAAGAGATCCCGAAGCCTGGGATTAATCTCCTCTGACGAGGGGAACGTGATCTTTCCAGGTGCGATTTCTCGGCCTAATCCCCCTGCTGGCTTTACCGTGATGTTCTTGTCATTCCTATATCGGGGTCTCTCACTCCCCTCTCACGAATTCCTCCTCCATCTCTTGCGAACTTACGAGATCCAATTGTGGCAACTCACTCCCAACTCAATCCTCCATGTTGCTGTGTTCATCACCCTTTGCGAGGCATTTCTGGGCATCAAACCCCATTTTGGGTTGTGGAAAAAGATCTTCTATGTGAAGAGATACAACGGTAGTAATGGATCCTTTGTCACCGGAGGGGTGGGGTTTGTAGCTCGTTCGGATGCTAATTACTTCAATTTCCCAATGAGAGAATCTGTGCAAGGGTGGACATTGAAATGGTTTTACGTCAAGGATTCCGTGTCACCCGAATCCCGGCTTCCTTGCTTTGCCGACGTCCTTGAAGCCAAGCCTAAGAATTCCTGGAAGAACATTCTCTCACCCGAAGAAAGAGTAGCAGCCGATGAATTATTTGCCAAATTTCTTCGAATCAAAGAGGCCGATGGCCAAACCATGGTCGGCACAGAGGTGGCAGCAGTGTTTCTGAAACATCGAGTCCAACCAGCCATGGCCAGAGTTCGTCCGATGTGGTTGTATTCAGGTCCAAAGGATGAGACCAGGATTAATGCTGCCGAACTGTCGGAAAAGGAACTGCTCGATGAAGTCCGTCGCCTTACTTTCTTTAGCCAAGAAGACTCGATCCCATTGATATCTTCTTACACTCCTCTAGATGCCAATCATCCACACCCAGAGGTAACTTTCCCTTTCAAATTCTTATCGTGTTATTGTTACTTAGTCAACACAATTACCACTATTCTTATTCGTTTCTCTCTTCGACAGATCCCCATAGTCCCTGGAGATTTGCACGATTCGCCAAACGATACTTCTGAGGGAAGAGGCTCTTCAGTACCCACTGATTTTCACACTATCGAGCATACTGGCCCAGAGTGCAATCATGATGATCCAATAGAATCCGAAACTGTTCACACCGATCTTCCTCCCTCAGCCGATGATGCTTGCGACACAGAGGGATCAGTGCGTGATGATGACGCTGATCATGATGCCTTTGTTAATGCAGCTGTGGAGGCGACCAGGGCTTCGCCTGTGAAGAGATCGGCCGGTGGTTTTTCCGATGAAGATGATCTCTTCGACATGTAAGCACCCTCTTCCCTGATACCACAGTTTGTCCTCTTATTTCTTGCGTTCTTTTCATAACTCCTGTCGATCATTTCCCTTTTTGCAGTGACGAAGGTGTCATTGAACCTCCGTCTAAGAAGGCCAAGTCTGGTGCTGCTTCGCCGGTCGTCGCTGCTTCCGAAGCTTCGGCTCCTAAGGCAATCCCCGCAGCCCAGGCGTCAACAGCTTCCTCCCTTTCTAAGGGGAAAGATGTTCCTTCAGCTGCCACCGCCGTGACTCCTCCATCTGTGAGTCCCTTTTTGATTTCGATTTAAATTTTCCTAGTGCGTTCTTTGCTTAATAATTCTTTGTCATTCTTCCTTAAGGACCTGCGAGGTGTTATATCCTCGTTGGAAGCCTTTGCCTCTCAGTTTACTTCCCTGGAGGCGGAGAAAGTTCGACTGCAGGAGGAAGTTAAATCTTCCTCTTCGAAGTTGGACGGCACCATCAAAAAGGCTGCCACGGCTTGCCAGGAGGTCGACTCCCTGAAAGAGGAGCTAGGCAAACTGAAGGAGAGGCTAAAAGAGGAGGAAGCTCGGGCAGCTGAAAAGGATGAACTCCTTCGTCAATCTTCTTTGGCTCTACTTGGTAGGCTCTTTCATACATCTCTGTTGATTATTGTTCTTATGGATTCGTTCCTTTATCAATGATCTTTTCCAATTCATTTCTTTGCAGAAGCCGCCAACATTCCTGCTGTTGCTTTGGACAAAGTTCCAAACAACTCTCCGGAAAATGGTGTGTCGATGGCTCTCGCCTCCCACCAGCTTACGCAGGAGCTTCTTGAAAAGGGAAAAGGTGCCCTGGCGCGGATGCACTTGATGATTTTCCCCAAGATCAAGCAGGACAAAACCCTGGGGCAGCTGATTGATGCCTTCGCGGTTGACACCAAGGAGGTTATCGAGGTATTCAAGCGTACTTCGCGCACCTATGGTGCCCTCCTTGCCTTCCAGCTTATGATGGGTTACGGCTTTAAGGGTGGCATCGAAGAAATGACAAAGGAGCTGCCGAAAGAGCAAGACGGGCAATTTGTTGACTTAAGCGCCTTTAAATCGTCTGCCCTTACTTGCGCTCGCCAGCTCCTTGAGCTAGTTTCGTCAAGGAAGTCATCGGCTGGACCCAGTTTATCGACTCAGACCCAAGCCCCTTGATTTTTGTAACAAACTTATCTTCGAGCTGATGTGAAACATTGTTCTGCTGCAAAACTTATGCTTGTAATAAACTCTGTGCTAGCAATGTTGCTAGCACACTTTTATTATGATATTTTTACTTGCACTTCTCCCGATGGGAGTTACTTCGGGTGCTCAACTTGACCATATCCGTCATTCCTTTTAACGCTGTTTCCTGCAGGTATTCTCAGTGCCTTCATTTGTCGACGACTCTTCGGGTACTCTTCCTGAAGGTGATCGGATCCAGCGTATGAAGGATCGGATCATTTAAATGGAAAAGGGCCTGCGCAGTACTTATGCTTTAGCTGCTATTGTCAATAAGAAGAGCGAGATTGCAGCTGAAGTGGAGCGGTACGCTCTTACTGAGCTACATAAAGCTACTGAGAGTTTGAACTGTAAGTTTCTTGATCCCTGCACCCTTTTGTCAACAACGCCTTGTCTGATCCTCTATTTATTCCTTTGTCAGTCATAGCTCTGAACCGTGCGGAAGAGAATAAACGGATTCACGAGCGTGTGCACGCTTTAACCCAGCTGTCCTCAGCCGAAGAGATTTTCTGGCGGGAACACTCGAAGGCTTCGGCTGTCGCATTATTTTAGGACCGTGTTCAGCAAGTCCACCATTTCTTCGACAAGTGCTACAAAGCTATGAGGGTGGTTTGGTAGATGATGTTCCCTTTAAACGCACTTCCTCCTACGCTGCTGACTCTGATGTCTGAGTTCGGAAATGCCAAGAAGATTCGAGACTTGGTGCGAGCTCAAGTTTTCGCAGGGGCCAGGTTTGCACTTGCCCTTGTGCTTGCACGTTATCCCTCGGCAAATCTGCTGGCCATTGCCAACGCAGTTGGAGACTTTGATACTCTGTATCCGAAGGTGTTGCTGCCTGCCAATATAATTGTCGACAAGCTCGAGGAGTATTCGAAGGTTCCTGAAGAAAGAGAAACTCCGCAAGGATAACTTCAAGGATTAGGGTCATTTTGTAAATAGGTTATTTTGGCTACTTGATCCAAGTGTTAATCCGAAACTTTTTGTTCGGTAGATACATGTGTATGTACTTTTACCGTGTTGTTGCCGTTGGCAATTTTTGAAGGAACAAGTCTTAATTGTCCGTTTAAGTGTTTTTTTGTATTCGTTGGTCAGCAAATGTTTGAGTGATCAGCTCATGTTGCAGGTCTTGCTAAAACCCGTTGTATGTGCAACTTTGCTTTCAACCGATGTATGTTTCGACAGTCATTCCCGAATTTTTCGGGTGCAATGATTCTGCCGATGAGCCCGTTGTTCTTTGATACCTCCATAAGTAAAATATCGAACATGGGTTGTGTGTATTTCCAGAACTCTTGCTATTTTCGGCACTCGTAGAGGCATCTATAGCAGAGGGAAGGATTAACATCCTTGTTTGCTTTGTATCTTTTAGCACTCGTAGAGGCTTTTCTCTTTGGAGCACGATCTTCTGCCACGTACTATGTTGCATAGTGATGTGGCTTTAGACGTTTTGGATTACTGCAATGCTAAACAAAGGGTCGAAGCTTTAAGTTCTCATTAATAAGGTAAGCATGAGACTAGAGGGCGTAAAAAGGAAGGCCTTGTTTAAAATGAAAGGAAAACAATGAAATGCTGATAAATTGCTTAAGCAAGGAAGGGGTTCTTCTCATCTTCTGGCTTTTTCACCACGTTAGTGGTTGCTGCAGCGTTGTTGATTTCGCCAGGGGTCTGGGCAATTGTTGCCAGCGCCTTGCTGTCTCCTATGCCTTCTGTGCCATCAACTGCCGGACCTTGTGCTGCCGAAGCTTTTTCTGCCGAAGCTTCTGCTGTCGAAGCTTTAAGGGCAAGGTCAGCTGGCTTCTTCTTCGTTTCCCTGACATCTTTTTCTTCCTTAATTTCACGTAACGTCAACTTGGGCAGGGGGTCGATGATTTCTTGCTGTGACCCGAACTTCGCAGCAATCCTCTGAAAGTCGCGATCACAATTGTCCGAGCGTGAGAAACTTCCATAGACTGTGATGTTTGTTCTGTTGTTCCCAGGCATTTTCAACTTGAGATATGCATAGTGCGGCACAACCATGAACTTGGCATAAGCTGGTCTCCCGAGTATAGCGTGATACTGTGACTCCCAGTTCACTACTTCAAACTCAATCTTCTCCTTCCTGAAATTGTCGGTTTTGCCAAAGACGACGTTCAGGTAAACTTTGCCAAGAGAGTAGCCCGGTGCAGTTGGAAGGATCCCATGGAAGCAAGTGTCTGTTTCTTCTAGCATCCTCATGGTTATCCCCATACTTTTGATTGTGTCGACGAATATCAGATTTAACCCGCTTCCACCATCCATGAAGACTTTGCTCATCTTGAATCCCCCGATTTGTGCCTCGACTACCAAGGCAGCGTGTCCTGGTTTTTGTATGGTCATCGGGTGATCTGCTCGACTGAATGTAATGTTCTGAGAGGACCACTCGACATACTCGGGGATGTTTGCCATGATGCTTTCTGCCAGGTTGATCTCTCGGGTGAGCTTCTTCATCTCTCTTCGCGAGACGCCTGTACTATGGATCATGCTCATCTGCCCCCGTGGAGGTGGAAACGCCTCGTTGGGTTGGTGAGGTTGAGCCTGCTGGACTTGATGCTGTGGTGGAGGTGGGGGTGGTGGTGGTAGTTGCTGCTGGCCTGACTGCTGGATGAGTTTGTGCATGTCAAGGAACTGCCGACAGTCCCTGAGCAGGTGACTCGACTTCATTTTGCCGTCCTTAGAATCGACATACGAGTGCAGGTAACAGGGGGCGTTGATCTGCTCAGCGTAGGGCAGCTCGGGAGTCCTCTGCTGTCGTGGTTTATAATTGCCCCGGTTCCCCGAGTTGTTCCGATTACCGTCCTGCCGATCGTCTCTTCTATCGTCATATCGATCATCCTGCCGATCAGAGTACCCTGCAGCTACCAGGTTGTTGTCGTCATAGTTGCGGTTCTTCCTTCTCTTGTGTCGATCCCTTCGGCCGCCCGAGTCGTGCTTCGGCTGGTCATCGTCTTCGTCGTCACTGCGCTGCCGTGGCCTCCGCACGTTGTCCTCACCATCAGCCCAACTGTTGGCGATTTCCATTAACTTGGTTATGGTTTTTGGCTTTTTGCGTCCGAGTTCTTCTATGTAACTTTCACGCCGGACGCCATCGCTGAAAGCGTCGATTGCTCTGTCGACAGATACATCTTCGGCAGCGTTTAGGAGTTTGGTGAATCTCCCGATGTATGAACGCATCGACTCTTTCTGCTTTTGCTGGCAGTTTCGTAATTCTTCAATTCCGACGGGTCTCTTGTATGTTGCTTGGAAATTGGCAACGAAGGCGTCTACTAGGTCGTCCCATGATTTAATGGAACCCTTCGGCAGCCCCCTTAGCCAGGCGCGCGCTGAATCCTTTAGGTAAAGCTGCAAGCACTGCATTGCTGCTATCTGGTTCCCCTTATGCAGAATCACGGTCTGCAGGTAGTCGTCTATCCAAGATCTTGGTTCCTGCTGCCCATCGTATTTGGCAGCGTCTGTAGGAGTGGGCTTGAACTTTTTGGACGGCATCGTCTCGCAGATTTTGTAACTTAAACAGTCAGCTCCCCTGAGTTCGCCGTCGTACTCCTGATCCTCATCCGAAGAATCACTATCATTGTCTTTCCTAGCGGCGCGTCGTCGCCTTGCTTTCTCAATCCTGCTCTGAGTGATTTCATCCTGAGCATCTCTCGCATGATGTTTTGAACCACTGGCCTGCGCCGTGGTTTTTTCGTTTTGTGGCACTAGATTATTTCCCAATATCGCGAGACTTTCCAGGGCGCCTCGATGAGCTTGAGCCATGGATCCTTCAGGGCGCTGGTTGATGAGGTACGCAGCGAGGTTGGCTGTTGCTCCTGCAACGGTTTTCAGCCGTGGCATGCCTGCGGTGTCTGTAGTTATAAAGGACTTGGTCAGGTTTGACGTGATTTCTCTAGCGTCATCTTCCGAAAGCCTGGATAGCCTCGAGCGGTGTTTGCCTGCCCCTTGGGTGTTTCGAGAGGCGCTCCCTTGCGAGCCCCTTCGTCGTTCGCTGGATCGATCTGCCGCAGATAGACATCTCTCGAGGGTGGCTTGCTCTTTCGACAGGTGCTCCCGGTTTTTCTCTAGTATAGAGCGATACACATTGAGTGTTCCAACCGAGGTTCCTGCGGGGAGCGGTGTGTTGTTGAGTACTGCTGCCCTGGCAGCTGCCCACTCCTCGTCCGCGATGGTGTAGTCGCTGTCGTGGTTGCTGGCGATGTTCTCGAAACTCGCCCGTCTACTGGAACAAGGAGTATGATCTTCGTGTCCTCTGTGCCTTGTGTTTCCCGTGTTATTGGCGACATAGACCTGATGGCGTGCCATTCTTCGGGTGGTTCCTTGGACGATACTGTCAATACTGTCCTCTCCCGATGAATACTGGGCATTGCAGATGAACGACGTGTCGCTCGATCCCAGCCCGTGCCTGGTGTCGCAGTTCAAGCAGTAGTATGAAGTTAACTCCGAAGATGTGGGATCGTCGGATCCTACCGACATGGACGGCGCGGAACGGGGATTCGAAGGCGCGGGCGAACTCGTCGAGCCTGTCAGTCCATCCGAAAGGTCGAGTGATGATGACGCGCTTGGACTTGTCGATCTGGAAGTGGGCGATTCCAGCAGTCGAAGGATTCCTTCTGCGTTGACGTTGTAGTGGACGCTGCCGAAGGTCATCTCCGTGTTTCCTTGTAGATCTGAAAAGTTTGAGCGGGAGGAATCGCTGTGCGGGGTGAACTCATAGGAGCCGAACCGAATCGGGCTTCCCAGATTTGGCGATGACGGTGTCGATGAAGTTGCTGATGATGTTGCCGGTGAAGTCGCCGGTGCCATAATTAGATCTGCCGATGACCTGCCTTGTGCCGATAGGTTTCCCACAGACGGCGCCAATTGTCGAGGGTGCTCCTCGGCAATGCCCTCCGATAGGGGCTTAGGGTTGATGGAATCCTGCAAGCTGACACGAGACATCTGTTCACAGGCAAGCGGGGAGAGCGATTTACCCAGGTTCGGGGCCCTCGATGAGGTAAAACCCTTACGTCCTGCCTGTTTGTTCTTGATTATGATGATAATGGGTTACAATGGGGTGCCGAATAGTTCGGTTGTGATCTCATCGAGATGGCTAAGTACTAGGGTAACCTAGTTCTAAACTTCTGTTGGCTAAGATTGCTAAGATTGATCGTGTCCCTCTACAGCCCCTCTCCTGGCCTTTATATAGGAGGCCAGGTCTCAAGAGGTCTAATCGAGTACGACTAGGTTTACAGTAGATCTATCTCCAGACTTTGCTTGTTTGGCTCCTTCCGTGTCTTGTACTTCAAGGAATCTTCCGCCGCACCGTCCTAGCGGCCCACCTCGCCATTGAGTGCCTTCATGGGCCTCCAACTAGGAAATATAGGATAGGGCAACATTGGTTAGCCGAAGGGTAATGCCCACGTCATTCGGGATGCAAGCAGAGTACATGGCGTCAAGGCTTACGACTGATTATGATGTGTTGCTAGATGTAGGGAGACCTAACAAGGAACCAACTTTCAACACGACAAAAGATTCCAAGGAGGTGCAGATCCACCCGATAGATCCGAAGAAAACGACGTCCATCGCGACAAACATGGACCTCGCATAGGAAAGCGCGCTCGTCGAGTTCCTCCGTGAGCACTGGAAAATCTTCGCATGGTGTCCAGCTGACATGCCAGGAGTACCCAGGGAACTTGCCGAGCACCACTTAAACTTGGATCCAATAGCGAGACCAATCAAGGAACCTCTGAGGCGTTTTTCGGAGCCAAACCGCAAAGCTATGCTGTCAGAAATTGATCGACTAAGAGAAGCTGGTTTCATTAAGGAGCTGCACACAGAGGCCACATGGGTAGCAAACCCAGTGCTGGTCCCGAAGAAAAACACTAAAGTCCTTCGCATGTGTGTCGACTTTACGTGTCTCAACAAACACTGTCCAAAGGATCACTTTCCCCTCCCGAGGATCGATCAAATCATCGACTCCACGGCAGGATGTGAACGTCTTTCCTTCCTGGATGCATACTCCGGTTATAACTAGATCAGATTGAAAGAAGACGATAAGGTTAAAACAGCGTTCATAACACCTTACGGCGTATTCTGCTATAGAACAATGTCTTTTGGTCTGAAAAACGCGGGAGCAACATATCAGCGGATGATGCAGAAGTGCTTAGTAACACAGATTGGTAAAAACGTACAAGTATACATTGACGATGTCGTCATAACATCAAAAAAGGGGGCAACGTTAATCGAGGACTTGAAGGAAACCTTCGACAACCTCGACAAGTTTTGTCTCAAGCTGAATCCAATGAAGTGTTCTTTTGGCGTCCCTGCAGGAGAACTTCTCGGGTTCCTAGTCTCAGCAAGAGGGATTGAAGCTAATCCCGAAAAAATCCAAGCTATCATAACAATGAGGAAGCCAACAAAGTTGAAAGAAATACAGCAGTTAACCGGGCGAGTCGCAGCTTTAAGCTGATTCGTTGCCAGGCTAGGTGAAAAGGCATTACCATTCTACGCCTTAATCAAACAAGGAGAGAAGTTCCAGTGGAACGAAGAGGCAGATAGAGCCTTCGAGGATCTTAAACGCACAATTTCGACACCACCAATCTTGGTGGCGCCAAAAGAGAAGGAACCCCTCCTGTTATACATTGCGGCTACACCCCAGGTGGTCAGCACGACGCTAGTTGTCGAAAGAGAAGAAGAAGGAAAACTCCATGGAGTGCAGAGACCGGTATATTTCATCAGTGAAGTTTTATCACCTTCAAAACAGCGGTACCCGCAGTACCAGAAGCTAGCATACGGAGTGTTTACAACCGCAAGAAAACTACGGCACTATTTTTCGGCGCATCCGATAATAGTTGTCAACGAGGCACCTCTATCCAATATACTAAAAAATCCAGAAGCTACAGGTCGTGTCTCCCTTTGGGGAATAGAACTTTCTCCTCGGGACATCACGTATGAAAAAAGAAAAGCAATAAAGTCGCAAATTCTGCCAGATTTCATCGCAGAGTGGATGGAGCTACAAAATACAGGACCCCCAGATTTATCGAGAACCTGGACTATGAACTTCGATGGATCCAAGAGGTTAGAGGGAGCTGGAGCAGGCGTGATACTCATATCACCTGAAGGCGACAAATTAAAATATGTCTTACGGATGACGTTCCCAAACGCGTCTAACAACGAGGCAGAATACGAAGCTCTTATACATGGGATGAAGATGGCGAAGGCTTGTGGCGCAACTCGACTAAAAATCTTTGGCGACTCACAATTGGTGGCTCAACAAGTCATGAACCAGTGTGATGCAGTCAATGATAGCATGGTGGCATACAAGGAAATGTATAACGAGCTGGAGAAACTGTTTGACGGATGCGAGGTAAACTGTCAACACCCGGATTTTTAGGTCCAGATGCCTATTATGCCATTCCTCGCAATCCCAGGAATATTGTTTTTGCGAGACATAATAGATTGATATCACAACACATCATTCATTACAACACATAATCGTCTTACAAATAAAGGATCACATGATCCAGTCTCATTACAATAATAGAAGTTCTATTGATCCATTACATAACACATAGCGGAAGCGAAATAGCATAGTAGTAGTCCATCTATTCCACAGGCAACTGTTGACGTCAGGAGTGATCCTAGTTGTCGTAGACGTCCTGCTGTCCTTCTTCCGAGTTCTGGTACTCGTCTTCATAGTCTGGCCATTTGAATAGCCAGGGACACAGCCATGAGTACTTTAAAGTACTCGCAAACTAATACTAAGGTAGAAGTTATCAACTATAGTAAGGGGGTTCTAAGCTCTAGTTTCATTTGCATAAAGCCAGTTTTATTTCATAAGCACTTTAGTAAACAAAACCTCTTCATTTGCTTAACTTACTCAAGTGGGAACATTAGTGTCATTCCCACAACTCAGTTGCGATTTAATTCAAAATTCACCGTTCACCTTTCAAAATCAAGTCACAAGTCATATGTCACATTTTTGAAAATGGTCTGATGACGGAACAGTATGGCCTTTCCAACCGTCCATAACCGTGGACATGGCTATTCGAATAGTTCTGCACTCTGCAGAGGTCGTACACTTGTGCCACAACATTTGCAATAATCCGTCAGGGTTAACTGGCCCTGATTTATCATACTCCGTATGCGGACTACCAACCATAACCTTTCACTTACATACTCTAGTATAGGCACCTCTCCCCATGAGCTTGGCCTCCCAGTGAAGACAGACTGTCAGCCTGGGAACTGCACAGGGCTTGGGCCGGACATTCACCTCATTTCACGTCATATCACATCACTTCTTTTGTTGTAGAGGCAGCTTTCGGCCTAACCCCGACGACGCTTGTTCAGAGGGAACCCATACTAAAGCACATAAATTTCTAGTTAAGCCCTTACCCATGTTGGGTATTGTGGGGGTACTTTCAAATTGGAATGGTATTGCATCCGAACCCAACCATCAGTTTTTGTAAAATTCACCAAGTCATTCACCATTCATATTCACCTTCAAAATCTTTCAATAGAATGACTCATCATTCCAAGGTTTTCAAAGTCATTTCATTTCACATGTTCCCATCTAGAGTAGCCAATTTTAGTTTAGCACTAGCAACTAGTCATAAGGGGTGCTAAGCAACTTGGATTGCTCTAGGCTAAGTTTGATACTCTTGCACTACCCCATAACTAAACTAAGTGAATCATGAATCAAAAAGTACTTTGATAAACAAAATTTAGTAAAGCTTGTAAAGTAAAAACTTGGGATAAGAGCATTAAGCATAAAATAGAAGTAATGGTGCCTTGCTCTTGTAGAGCTTTGCATTAGTCTAGTTGCATTGGTAATAGCTTGCATTAGTCTAGCTTGCCTTGGTTGGTGATGTGATCAAAGTTCTCTTGCTCTTCCTCTTGGTAGAAGACCTCTTCCTCTTGATAGTCTCCGGTACTAGCGTCTATAAACGAATACGAGGATACAATCACCAAACAACACTTAAATAATCTTAACTAGCCTTATTGGCTCACACAAATGATCTAACATCACTACCTAACATTTATTCACAAATTATGCTAGGGTTTCTTTATTTAACATTAGGAAAAGTAATTTCCTCTCATTGAATGTTGAAATTATGGTTTCTCTTTGGTTTGGAAGAAATAATTTCCTCTCCTTGAATTCTTCTTAAGATTTAATCTTCTCAAATAACCAGGGATGATCCCATGTTGACCAAGGTCAACACTTTACACTTATTATTTGAGAAAAGTGATTTAAATGAGATTCATCATCTCATGTGATTTACATAACTATTGCCAAAATTAAATACTACTTTGATTTAAATTCTACAAGTGAGCAAGTATGAGATCATGCAACTAAGGACCTCACATTACTGCATAACACTTGGGAAAGTGATTTAAATGAGGTGCTACACCTCATAGATTTAAATTCCTAAAATTTGAAATTGATTTAAATGAGCTAGTATTGACTACATAGCCAATTTTTTAATCTAGCCCATGATCATGTACAGAACCCATATCATATTTTTACATAGTAAATTAGAGTTGGTGAAATGTGAATTATTGCAATTGGATTCACTTCAAAATTCAAAATGGTTGATTTTTAAGATTTATTTGAATACTGAAAAGTTTCTGTTTTGTTATTTTTGCTATTCAAAATCTACAGAGGGTATGGGGTTGAATCCAGTGGGTGTAGTTAGAGCATATCGTGGGCTTTCCAAAAATATAAGGTTGGTTCAAATTGGGTGAGTAGATTCGAAGCTATTTGAATTTGAAACACAGCATCAGTACAGAATTTGACCAAGCCTATTTATTCCAGATTTGAAAAGGTGGGCCTACGCGGGAAAATTTAACGGGCCGGCCCAGTAACGCTTCAGCGCTTGGTGGGCTGTCCAAAGGTGGGGCCTACATGTCAGTGTGTTTTTAAACACCGAAACGGTATGGGGTGAGCTGCGCCGTTCGATTAAAAGGGGGATCGACGGGCGAGGTTCATCACCTTCCTCGACACCGCCCGTCGGGGACGAAACCCTACCGGTGGCAGAGGGGGTCGTCGGCAGTGTACCTGGGCTGTGGCAGGACTCGGCGAGGCGGGCGATCGAACGAGGAGACGACAGCGAGGCAGAGGGTGGTCGCAGCAGGGCTTGGGGTGGAGGAGATCAACGGCGTCGCTGAGCTACTGTGCCGGTGGTCGGCGGTGCAATTGGAGCTACTCCGGCTAAATTGGGATGGGGGAAGTGGTCGAGGAGCTCATGGAGAAGGAGGGAGCAGATTGTGTGAAGGAAGAAGGGGCGGAGGAGCTCTATTTATAGGAGGGTGAGGAGGCCGTGGGGTGTTGTGAAGGGGCAAGCATGGAGATGGCGGTCTGAGGTGTGAAAGGGCACGATAGGGGGCGCGCGAGGTAGGCGATGACTAGGCGAGGCTCTGGGTGTAGCTGGCGCGTCCAGGGGATGATGGGATCGCTCGGGAGCTTCTGTGACGAGGACGGTACTGGACGGCAGAGCGTCGATCATGGCGACGGTGATGGGGCGTGCGCGAGCTAGGGAGGATGTCTAGGAGGTAGCCGTAGGCATGGTGATCATGCGTGCCAAGTGGGAGAGGGAGAGGAGGACGAGAGCGTCCAGGCGAGGCAGTGTACTGCGGCGTCCAGAAGCATGCTGATGCACGCTCCGGCGCGCCCAGACGTGGTGATCACGGTCTAGCTAGGCCTGTGGAGTCTTCTCTTTGTCCCGAGACCATGTCTAGCATCTTCAGCATGCAAAGCTAGGGCTATGTGACAAGGTTCTGTGGAGAGGGGAGGACCAGGGAGATGGAGTGCTTGGGTGTGTGGCATGGTACATGGCATGGTTGCAAAAGTGATCATGTCTCCACTTTAAACAGAGCAAATGGGCTGGGATGATGCAGAAGAGGTACATGAAGGTTGATGATCACAAAGTTAAAGTGGTGGAGGCTAAAAACTAGTGTGTAATAGAGTGTATGTCAATATCAGATTGTTGCCTGCCACCTGTTTGATGAAATGGCCGCATGAAGGTTTTGGTCGAATTTTGGAATTCTTTTTGGTGAATCTCAAACATATAATTAATGTGATAGAATGGTGGTGGTGGTATTCAATTTGTTGAAGATTTGCAAAGTTTCAAATTTGGGGTCATCTTCACTTTGTTTCAAGGTCACCAATTGTCAAATTCATTCTGGTCAACCTGGTCAAAGTTAGCCATGGTGGTCAACATGAAAGTTGTTGACTTTTATATGGTCTTGGATGACATGGCAAGAGTTGGCAAAGTTTGGTTTGAAGAAAAGTCAAAACCAGGGGGTAAAGTAGTGAACATTTTATAAAATCTAAAATTGACCATTATCACATGTATGTTGGTTTTGAGATTTTCTTGGATTTGATTCTTGTTTCTTTGATGCATTTGTGTTTGTTTATCATATATAAGTATTCTCCAAGCAATAGATCAAGCAATGGTGGCCTTTGGTGAAGATTTGCAAAATTGGCCTTATGTGTATGTGAGTGAAATTGGGATTTTCTCTCTATTTGATTTCTCTCCATTTGATTTGACTTTTCTTTACTCTAATGTGACTCTTATTAGTTTAGAAACATTTTCAAACCATTGAAACCATTTCAAATGGTTTTGTTCAAAGATTTGCAAAAATGGCCATAACACATAAGAGGTGATGTGTCATATTTCATTATTCTTGTAAATTGTTGATCTTGCTTTACTTGGACATGGGTTAGGGTCAATTTAGTGTTATATTAGGTTGAGAGATGGTTTCACATCATTTGGTCAAGGTTTAGAGTCATAGGGCAAGAATTGGGTATTATGGCTATGTGTCACATATGCCTCTATGCATATGTTGCATTTGAGTTTTAATTTGACTTGGCTTGACCCAAATGGTGTTGTTGAGTATTGAAATGGTTTATAGGAGTGATCCCACCATTCACAACAATTCTTAGGGTCAAGATTCCCAAATTCATAAATTTGCATTTTTCTCTCATATGCCTCTATGGCATTTTTAGTTTCTTTTTATTTTCTTTGGTTTCACTTTGGATTTGGTTTGATAAGTGCTAGATAGGGTGTATGAAGGTTTTCCAAACCTCTAAACAAAGTAGAAAGGTCTAGGGTAAAGATTTGTAAAAATAGCCATAGGCACATATACCTTTTTCTTATTTAATTTCCTTTTATTTTATTTTAGCTAGGATGGTGAAAAGAGGGGTGAGGTTTAGGGTTTAAGATTATTTCAAAACTACTATTACAAGCAAACATGGCAATAGCACAAGAATTAAGCAAGATCACTATGTATCATACTTAATTTAATAAAAGTTTTTGTTGGTTCCAAAATTTGGAACTAGGGAAATTCATTTGTTTTGTTTTGAATTTTTGGGATGTTACAAACCCTTCCCCCTTAAACAAATCTCGTCCCGAGATTTTAAGAAAAGTTAGGTTCCTAAGAGAGATTGAGCATTTTATTAACAGGAAGACATACTTGGCATGGTCTGGGGTGCTTCCTGAGCTTCAGTGGCAGTCATGTGGTAGAGACGGCCGTTGTTGTTGTTCTGGTTCCTTCTACCTGCAAAGCGGCGCTGTTGCTGGGCAGGTGCAGCAGTGTTGGCGGCGATCTTGGCAAGCTTCTTGGGGCACTCATTGGAATAGTGACCCACAACTCCACATTCATAGCAGTTGATGGTGGACTTGTCCTTCGGGGTGACGGGGATGGCGTTGCTTCCAGTCCTCGGGCCAGTGTTGGTGTTGTTGTTGTTCCCATTGTTGTTGTTGCTGTTGTGGTTATTGCTGTTGTGGTGGCTGGTGTTGTTGTTGCCTCCGGGCTTCGGGGGTCCTCCGTTGTTGTTGTTGTTGGGGCGATAACTCTGAGCAGGGGGCTTGTTGTGTCTTGGGGTGAATCCTCCAGAGGAGTTGTTGCGGTACTTCTGTGTATGGTGGGGTCCACTCTGGTTCATCATCCTGCGCTTGCGGTTCTCATTGGCTTGATGCAGCTTTCCTTCCATCTGGATGGCTGAGTCCACGAGGGCTTCTAGGTCAGCGAACGGAATGTTCACTAACACAGTTTGCATCTCGTCGTGCAGTCCGTTCAGAAATCTCTCCTTCCTTTTCTCATTGGTGTCGGTCTCATCCGGGGCGTACCTTGACAGAGTGAGAAACCTGTCGCGGTATTCCACCACGGACATTCTTCCTTGCTTGAGTTCACGGAACTCGTCTCTCATCTTCTTAATCAGTCCTTGGGGCACATGGTACTTGCTAAACTTCAGCTTGAAGTCTTCCCAGGTCATCATCTGTCCCGCATTCATTGCGCGGGCACTTGTCCACCAGGCTCTGGCAGGTCCTGACAGGTAGTGGGTGGCGAACAGTACTTTTTCTACGGCTTCAACTCCCGCAACTTCGAGGTTGTTCTCCATGGTCTGGAGCCAGTCATCAGCATCTAGGGGCTCTTCAGTCTTGTTGAATATCGGTGGGTTGGTGTTCTGAAAATTCTTCAGCTTTGACCCAGGGTGATCGTGGTTTCCGTGGCCTTGATTGTTCTGAGCTATCTGTTGCAGTGCGGCAAGGTTTGCTTGGCGTTCAGCTCTTTCGGCTTCCCGGTCTACCATCATCGTCTGCAGCAGTTGCATCATGGCATCCTGGGTGGCGTTGCGGGTTGGTGGGGCCATCTGAACATTGAGGTAGATGATAAGATAAGAGGGAAATTTCTAGGGTTTGTTTTGTTAAAATTTAAGAAGTTCATAAATTGAAAACTTGAGTAGTGTTGCGGGGGTAAAACCCAACAACACTTTTTCATTCATTCCAAACATCACATATTACAAAGCTAACACACCGTTGGTTTGAAGAACCATTCATCGCTCTACGATACAAGGGGATCTTGATACAACTCACACCTACTAGAGTGCTTTAAATGATACTACTCTTTAGGGTGGATTCTTCGTCTTCACGGGTAATGTGCTTGGCGAGAGGCGAGGGCGTTGTCCAAATCCCTGCGGGTTTTGTACAGCCTAAAGTCCTGATGTGCTACATAGGGGTTCATCTCCCTGTGTGGTGGCATGGTCATCGATCTTCCCATGGAGTCATGTCGTGGGTAGTAGATGAAGCGAGTGTTCTTGATCTTGTTCTCATTTTGTCCGCACAGACGGAAAATTGCTTCTTGCATAGCTCTGACTAGTTCTTCCTTCCAAGTGTTTCCCGTTACAGAAAACCAGATGGTTTCCCATACCGGGGCTCCAAGCTTTCTTCGTAGATCAGTAGAAACTTCCCACCGAGGTGGTTCTCCGGAGTGGTTGTTGAGGGGTATTCCGAAGAACTCGGGATACGAGTGTCCTAGATAGTCCACTAGTTGCTTCAAATCCTTTTCGAACCTTAGGTCGCCTCCGGGACCAAGCTGATAAAACTCCCATTGGTACTCCATCAGTGAGCAATTAGGATAAGTAAGTTAGAGAAGTGATCGAGTGTGCAAACTTTTATGTAGAAATTTCAAGAAAAAGTAGAGCATGAATTTCTCACTTGAAAAAAGATCTCAAGGGTAAGAGTGGGAAATAAGTTTTCAGAAATATTTACTTCCTTTGTTTTGAAACTAAGTTTTTCGGACGTCCATTCTAACTAGGGTCTCCTAAGGTCAAACAATGGCTCTGATACCAACTTGTCAACACCCGGATTTTTAGGTCCAGATGCCTATTATGCCATTCCTCGCAATCCCAGGAATATTGTTTTTGCGAGACATAATAGATTGATATCACAACACATCATTCATTACAACACATAATCGTCTTACAAATAAAGGATCACATGATCCAGTCTCATTACAATAATAGAAGTTCTATTGATCCATTACATAACACATAGCGGAAGCGAAATAGCGTAGTAGTAGTCCATCTATTCCACAGGCAACTGTTGATGTCAGGAGTGATCCTGGTTGTCGTAGACGTCCTGCTGTCCTTCTTCCGGGTTCTGGTACTCATCTTCATAGTCTGGCCATTTGAATAGCCAGGGACACAGCCATGAGTACTTTAAAGTACTCGCAAACTAATACTAAGGTAGAAGTTATCAACTATAGTAAGGGGGTTCTAAGCTCTAGTTTCATTTGCATAAAGCCAGTTTTATTTCATAAGCACTTTAGTAAACAAAACCTCTTCATTTGCCTAACTTACTCAAGTGGGAACATTAGTGTCATTCCCACAACTCAGTTGCGATTTAATTCAAAATTCACCGTTCACCTTTCAAAATCAAGTCACAAGTCATATGTCACATTTTTGAAAATGGTCTGATGACGGAACAGTATGGCCTTTCCAACCGTCCATAACCGTGGATACGGCTATTCGAATAGTTCTACACTCTGCAGAGGTCGTACACTTGTGCCACAACATTTGCAATAATCCGTCAGGGTTAACTGGCCCTGATTTATCATATTCCGTATGCGGACTACCAACCATAACCTTTCACTTACATACTCTAGTATAGGCACCTCTCCCCATGAGTTTGGCCTCCCTGTGAAGACAGACTGTCAGCCTGGGAACTGCACAGGGCTTGGGCCGGACATTCACCTCATTTCACGTCATATCACATCACTTCTTTTGTTGTAGAGGCAGCTTTCGGCCTAACCCCGATGACGCTTGTTCAGAGGGAACCCATACTAAAGCACATAAATTTCTAGTTAAGCCCTTACCCATGTTGGGTATTGTGGGGGTACTTTCAAATTGGAATGGTATCGCATCCGAACCCAACCATCAGTTTTTGTAAAATTCACCAAGTCATTCACCAGTCATATTCACCTTCAAAATCTTTCAATAGAATGACTCATCATTCCAAGGTTTTGAAAGTCATTTCATTTCACATGTTCCCATCTAGAGTAGCCAATTTTAGTTTAGCACTAGCAACTAGTCATAAGGGGTGCTAAGCAACTTGGATTGCTCTAGGCTAAGTTTGATACTCTTGCACTACCCCATAACTAAACTAAGTGAATCATGAATCAAAAAGTACTTTGATAAACAAAATTTAGTAAAGCTTGTAAAGTAAAAAACTTGGGATAAGAGCATTAAGCATAAAATAGAAGTAATGGTGCCTTGCTCTTGTAGAGCTTTGCATTAGTCTAGTTGCATTGGTAATATCTTGCATTAGTCTAGCTTGCCTTGGTTGGTGATGTGATCAAAGTTCTCTTGCTCTTCCTCTTGGTAGAAGACCTCTTCCTCTTGATAGTCTCCGGTACTAGCGTCTATAAACGAATACGAGGATACAATCACCAAACAACACTTAAATAATCTTAACTAGCCTTATTGGCTCACACAAATGATCTAACATCACTACCTAACATTTATTCACAAATTATGCTAGGGTTTCTTTATTTAACATTAGGAAAAGTAATTTCCTCTCATTGAATGTTGAAATTATGGTTTCTCTTTGGTTTGGAAGAAATAATTTCCTCTCCTTGAATTCTTCTTAAGATTTAATCTTCTCAAATAACCAGGGATGATCCCATGTTGACCAAGGTCAACACTTTACACTTATTATTTGAGAAAAGTGATTTAAATGAGATTCATCATCTCATGTGATTTACATAACTATTGCCAAAATTAAATACTACTTTGATTTAAATTCTACAAGTGAGCAAGTATGAGATCATGCAACTAAGGACCTCACATTACTGCATAACACTTGGGAAAGTGATTTAAATGAGGTGCTACACCTCATAGATTTAAATTCCTAAAATTTGAACTTGATTTAAATGAGCTAGTATTGACTACATAGCCAATTTTTTAATCTAGCCCATGATCATGTACAGAACCCATATCATATTTTGACATAGTAAATTAGAGTTGGTGAAATGTGAATTATTGCAATTGGATTCACTTCAAAATTCAAAATGGTTGATTTTTAAGATTTATTTGAATACTGAAAAGTTTCTGTTTTGTTATTTTTGCTATTCAAAATCTACACAGGGTATGGGGTTGAATCCAGTGGGTGTAGTTAGAGCATGTCGTGGGCTTTCCAAAAATATAAGGTTGGTTCAAATTGGGTGAGTAGATTCGAAGCTATTTGAATTTGAAACACAGCATCAGTACAGAATTTGACCAAGCCTATTTATTCCAGATTTGAAAAGGTGGGCCTACGCGGGAAAATTTAACGGGCCGGCCCAGTAACGCTTCAGCGCTTGGTGGGCTGTCCAAAGGTGGGGCCTACATGTCAGTGTGTTTTTAAACACCGAAACGGTATGGGGTGAGCTGCGCCGTTCGATTAAAAGGGGGATCGACGGGCGAGGTTCATCACCTTCCTCGACACCGCCCGTCGGGGACGAAACCCTACCGGCGGCAGAGGGGGTCGTCGGCGGTGTACCTGGGCTCTGGCAGGACTCGGCGAGGCGGGTGATCGAACGAGGAGACGACAGCGAGGCAGAGGGTGGTCGCAGCAGGGCTTGGGGTGGAGGAGATCAACGGCGTCGCTGAGCTACTGTGGCGGTGGTCGGCGGTGCAATTGGAGCTACTCCGGCTAAATTGGGATGGGGGAAGTGGTCGAGGAGCTCAAGGAGAAGGAGGGGAGCAGATTGTGTGAAGGAAGAAGGGGCGGAGGAGCTCTATTTATAGGAGGGTGAGGAGGCCGTGGGGTGCTGTGAAGGGGCAAGCATGGCGATGGCGGTCTGAGGCGTGAAAGGGCACGATAGGGGGCGCGCGAGGTAGGCGATGACTAGGCGAGGCTCTGGGTGTAGCTGGCGCGTCCAGGGGATGATGGGATCGCTCGGGAGCTTCTGCGACGAGGACGGTACTGGACGGCAGAGCGTCGATCATGGCGACGGTGATGGGGCGTGCGCGAGCTAGGGAGGATGTCTTGGAGGTAGCCGTAGGCGTGGTGATCATGCGTGCCAAGTGGGAGAGGGAGAGGAGGACGAGAGCGTCCAGGCGAGGGAGTGTACTGCGGCGTCCAGAAGCATGCTGATGCACGCTCCGGCGCGCCCAGACGTGGTGATCATGGTCTAGCTAGGGCTGTGGAGTCTTCTCTTTGTCCCGAGACCATGTCTAGCATCTTCAGCATGCAAAGCTAGGGCTATGCGACAAGGTTCTGTGGAGAGGGGAGGACC
Source organism: Lolium perenne (assembly GCF_019359855.2). NCBI lineage: Eukaryota > Viridiplantae > Streptophyta > Magnoliopsida > Poales > Poaceae > Lolium > Lolium perenne. The sequence goes on from NC_067247.2 coordinate 157,606,352, forward strand.
AGGGAGATGGAGTGCTTGGGTGTGTGGCATGGTACATGGCATGGTTGCAAAAGTGATCATGTCTCCACTTTAAACAGAGCAAATGGGCTGGGATGATGCAGAAGAGGTACATGAAGGTTGATGATCACAAAGTTAAAGTGGTGGAGGCTAAAAACCAGTGTGTAATAGAGTGTATGTCAATATCAGATTGTTGCCTGCCACCTGTTTGATGAAATGGCCGCATGAAGGTTTTGGTCGAATTTTGGAATTCTTTTTGGTGAATCTCAAACATATAATTAATGTGATAGAATGGTGGTGGTGGTATTCAATTTGGTGAAGATTTGCAAAGTTTCAAATTTGGGGTCATCTTCACTTTGTTTCAAGGTCACCAATTGTCAAATTCATTCTGGTCAACCTGGTCAAAGTTAGCCATGGTGGTCAACATGAAAGTTGTTGACTTTGATATGGTCTTGGATGACATGGCAAGAGTTGGCAAATTTTGGTTTGAAGAAAAGTCAAAACCAGGGGGTAAAGTAGTGAACATTTTATAAAATCCAAAATTGACCATTATCACATGTATGTTGGTTTTGAGATTTTCTTGGATTTGATTCTGGTTTCTTTGATGCATTTGTGTTTGTTTATCATATATAAGTATTCTCCAAGCAATATATCAAGCAATGGTGGCCTTTGGTGAAGATTTTCAAAATTGGCATTATGTGTATGTGAGTGAAATTGGGATTTTCTCTCTATTTGATTTCTCTCCATTTGATTTGACTTTTCTTGACTCTAATGTGACTCTTATTAGTTTAGAAACATTTTCAAACCATTGAAACCATTTCAAATGGTTTTGTTCAAAGATTTGCAAAAATGGCCATAACACATAAGAGGTGATGTGTCATATTTCATTATTCTTGTAAATTGTTGATCTTGCTTTACTTGGACATGGGTTAGGGTCAATTTAGTGTTATATTAGGTTGAGAGATGGTTTCACATCATTTGGTCAAGGTTTAGAGTCATAGGGCAAGAATTGGGTATTATGGCTATGTGTCACATATGCCTCTATGCATATGTTGCATTTGAGTTTTAATTTGACTTGGCTTGACCCAAATGGTGTTGTTGAGTATTGAAATGGTTTATAGGAGTGATCCCACCATTCACAACAATTCTTAGGGTCAAGATTCCCAAATTCATAAATTTGCATTTTTCTCTCATATGCCTCTATGGCATTTTTAGTTTCTTTTTATTTTCTTTGGTTTCACTTTGGATTTGGTTTGATAAGTGCTAGATAGGGTGTATGAAGGTTTTCCAAACCTCTAAACAAAGTAGAAAGGTCTAGGGTAAAGATTTGTAAAAATAGCCATAGGCACATATACCTTTTTCTTATTTAATTTCCTTTTATTTTATTTTAGCTAGGATGGTGAAAAGAGGGGTGAGGTTTAGGGTTTAAGATTATTTCAAAACTACTATTACAAGCAAACATGGAAATAGCACAATAATTAAGCAAGATCACTATGTATCATACTTAATTTAATAAAAGTTTTTGTTGGTTCCAAAATTTGGAACTAGGGAAATTCATTTGTTTTGTTTTGAATTTTTGGGATGTTACATAAACCACATCAGCAGGCTAAGCAATGATGAAGCCGATGTTCTTGCAAACATCGGATCGCAGTGTCTCGCGATTCCTCCAGGCGTGTTCTGGGAGGAGATAACAGAGAGATCTACAAAGCCGAAGAAATCAAAAAAGAAGGAGAAGGATGAGAAATCCTCGGGGGCTGTGAAAGAAACACTGGAAGAAGAAGAGGAACAGGATCTAGTACTGATGGTGCAAATTCCATGGATGTAGGCGTACATATCATATATCCTAAGGAAAACAATACCCGACGACCCAGTTGAAGCAAGGCGAGTTATTAGACGTTCCAAAGCATTCACTGTGGTAAAAGGCGAGTTGTACAAGCGAAGTATTTCGGGTGTGTTACAAAGGTGTGTTACACCCGAAGAAGGAAGGGTAATTCTGAAGGAAGTACACGAAGGAGTATGCGGTCATCATGCAAGCAGCCGAGATATCGTGGCCAAGGTTTTCAGAGCAGGATTTTACTGGTTGACAGCAATTGAGGATGCGAAGGAAATAGTGTGAACTTGCGACGCGTGCCAGAGATTTGCCGCAAGGCCTCATTCTTCAGTAGCAGAGTTGATGCCAATACCGTTGTCTTGGCCCTTTGCTCAATGGGGTCTCGATATGGTGGGAAAACTACACAAGGCCTCGCCAGGAGGATACGAGTATATGCTCGTCGCTGTCGACAAATTCACCAAGTTGATAGAAGCAAAGCCGTTAAATTCACCAGATGGAGCGTCGGCAATCAAATTTGTGAAAAGCATTGTCTTTCGGTTTGGAGTCCCTCATAGCATCATCACGGACAATGGCAACAATTTTACATCCAAGGAATTCAAGGCATACTGTGCAGAGGTGGGCATCAAATTGAGTTTCGCATCAGTTGCGCACCCGCAGACCAACGATCAAGTCGAGAAAGCCAACGGTATCATTTGCAATGGTATCAAAAAGCGCTTGTTAGGACCATTGGAAAAAGCTCAACATACTTGGCCAGAGGAGCTGCCGAGTGTGTTATGGAGTATCCGAACAACACCAAATACAGCGACACAGGAGACTCCGTTTTTTCTGGTCCATGGAGCAGAGGCAGTACTGCCGATAGAAATAGAGCACGACTCTCCGAGAGTCACGGAATACAACGAAGAAGCTTCCAGGAGAGCATTGGAGGACGATGTCGACGCACTCGATGAAGCTCGAGACGAAGTGTTATCACGAGTCGCTAAGTACCAGCAAGATTTAAAAAACTACCACAGTCGACGTTTGCGACCAAGGTCTTTTTAGGTTGGAGACTTAGTTCTACGGCTCAATCAAAAAAGCCATGAAAAGCTCGAGTCGCCATGGCTTGGACCTTACATCGTCACAGAAGTAATCGAGGGAGGTGCATACAGGATAAAGGACAAGAAGTCAGGAGCTGTCGAGCCAAATCCTTGGAACGTGGCACAACTCAGGCGTTTCTACGCCTAGAGTCGAAATATAGTCCTCCTTGTAAAGCTACAATGTACTGAAACGCCCGCGAGTTTTCAGACGCACTCTTTTCCTTTTTCGGGGCACCGAGTGGGGCCGGAAAAGGTTTTTAATGAGGCGGACTCGCGGTGCTGCAATATAATAAAGATAGTGGAAATATACATCTTTTCCTTCGACATGCTCGGGGGCTTGCGCCCAGAAATAACAATATATATATACAACGCCAACGAACAAAATATCTCGCCTTGGTGCAAAGCACCTCGCCAAATAAAAAAGACGATACAAAATAGTGGTCGACAAAAAGAGCCCGGGGGCTAACACCCGCAAAAATAGTACAATCAATATAGTTCATTGTTTCTGCCTTGGTTTAACCTCACATATACAATAGAGAAAATTGTCACCAAAACGCTCGGGGGCTTGATGAGGAAAAATAAAAATACTCACTGACTTTACAATATAGATTATGTTTACAACATACAAGGTGCAATTACTGGAAAACTTAGCAAGCTAAAAGAGAAACCCTCAATTTCTGCCTAGTACATCATCTATGGTCATCCGTTCAGTATTTACAGTACGAGTACTATGTTCCGCATAGCTACCCTTCACGAAGAATTCAGCATCCATCCGAAGAAGTTCATCCATCATGTCTTCTGCTACAGGGGTCACAATATCATCAATTTTGCCAACGTTCCTTTTTCTTTTCGCCATCTTGGCCAGGCACTTGGTAACAATTTGACTCATGTCAAACTTGGGATAGCAGATTTTTATCATCATCATAGCAAACCTGGCGCCGGCAGACAGTTGAGCCCGCATAAATCCATGGATTCGAGGGGCATCTCGAAATTTATCCATCAAAGCAGGAAGGGTTTCTGGCATCTCATTACGTGGGAACATAGTGCGGTAAACTAAGGACAATTTCCTTGTACAGAAGTCGAGAAATTCGCGGACCTGACCCGCGCGATCTTGAAATCTGACAATCTGGCGGGTACGTTCAGGTGTACCCCAAAAGTTGGAACCATGCTCCAGTGCAAGTTTGAGAAGCGCATTGGATCGAGCCTCAACACGTTCATCCTCGGCAGCAGTGTCCAAAAAAGAACATGTATTAGCAAAAGAATCAGCAGGGAAAGAGAAGACAGCAGGAGAAAAATCAAGCATGACCAAGTTAATGAAGCATACCTATCATATCCAAGCTGGCATCAAGCATTAGCTCAAGCATGAAATTCTCTCGTCGAGAAGCTTCAGCAGCCTCAGAAACCGTAGTTTCCTTTTCAGCTATAGCATCTTGAGCCTGTTGAAGCGCAATTTTTTCCCTCTCGGATGATTTTCGAGACTACTCCATTGCCATAAGTGACTGTTTCTTGATAGACTGGAGCTGTTGGCGAAGTTCTTCCAAGTCGTGTGCCGAACCTCTAGTCGAGGAATCTTCAGAAAGTTCGCGAGCAATAGGTGTCTTCTTCAAACAGGACGAAGTAGGAAAAACATCGGAAGGACGAGGAGTTGCAGTATAGTTGTCAAAAATCAACTGAAAAATAAAATTTCGACATCAATCATCAAGCAAAGATAGATTTCCATTGATTCTCGAAGTATGTACATAGCTATTACAAAAGAAGTCCCTAGTGAACTACTGAAGCAGTTGCCGCCAAAACTACCAGGGCGACAATGTCAAAAGAGAGTTAAAACTAAAAGAGAAGACAGGGTGGTCTACTTGACCTCTGGCTTCGATGAACTGGGAGCAGGAGTTCGATTGTATCCGAGGTAAGCGAGGATCTTCTTCGAGTTAGGCTTGGCAGCTTTAATCAGCGACTGCCACCTCTTCGTCTCCATTTCCTCTGTATTGCCAACTCTTGCCCAGTCGACTTCTTGCTGGCCGTCAGCAACCAAGGCGATTGTACCTTCAACACCAACTTTCAACCCTTCTTGGCGAAGTTGGAGTCCAAGGTCTTCTTGAGAATTGAAGCACTTGGCGAGAGCAAGAAAAGTCGTGGGTGCCTCCTTCTTCTTGAAGAAGTATGGGAAAAGCCGCGACAGGCCGATCTTAGCTTCAGCAAGGCCGTCGCGGGCCTCATCTCCGTGGATCTCAAGAAGAGAAAGCGCGTCAAGGATTTGGTCACCTTCAGGGTTTTCCAGCTCATATTCTTGATCTGTTCTCCCTAAATAAAGTAAAAAAGAGTTGGTCAAAGAAAAGACGGAACAAAGACGACACAAGGAAAAAGCAAGGGATCTGAGCACTTACTAACAAAACGTCGACTCTGCGACTCCAAGCGAGTAAGGATTTCTTTTTCGCGAGCAGGCTGCTGAATTATGTGTTCGCTCAGAGAAGTTTCCGCGTCATGAAGTCTCTTTCGAAGATCTTCGACAGCGGCAGCATCTGCTTCAGCTTCTTGCGAGCATTTTCGCTTTCCTCTAACTTGGTAGCAAGAGCGTCAGCACGCTTGTTTGACTCCGCAAGATTTTCTGGCATAATCAACGACAGTCAAATGTTATGACAAAATAATGGAAGGCGTTTAGCAGAAAAAGCAGGTACAAGATAATGGAGTACCTTCAAGCCTCATGGCATGGTCACGGTACCCGACGAATTGGGTACCGAGGCGAATAAACTCCTTCATCAAAGGCTAAGGGGAAGATTAAAACAAAAAGAAGAGTCAATATAGGAATGAAAAGCTCGACAGGACTTAAGCAAGAAACAAAGGGGAGGCGACAAATGCTGAAATGTTCGGGAAAAAGAAGAACGAAGAACTTACATCATCCAATGAAGGTGTCGTAGAGCCACCAGTGAACAAAATAGGGTCCTTGGCTGGTTCTACCCTCGCCCTCTTTGGTGAAGAGGCTCGGGGGCTTTCAACTGGTGGTGGATGCTCTGTGTTTTGTTGAGGAGGCGAAGTTTCATCTCCATCAGGTTGAGCTTCGGATACAACTAAAGTACGGGATGTGCTCGTTCGAGCAGTCGCGTCAATAGGTGCATTTTCCTCCTCGTCGCCACTACAACAAATAAAGAGACAAGATAAGAAACAAAAAAGAAAATTATCGAGAAGAAAAAAAAACATAGAGCAGCAAGAACTTACGAGCTGACAAGAGCATCCTCGTAAGGATTGAAAGCTCTCTTTCCAACATCAGGTGCAGATTCTCCGGCACGTGCAGCACCGGCTTTGGAGGTGCCAGAATCGACAACCTCGTCCCTCTTTCGCTTGTTCTTCGGGGAAGCAGCTGGGAGAGAAGAGCGTGTTGATGCGGTAGCCTCAGTTTCAATCTCTTTTTCAGAGGATGCCGCGGATTTTCGAGAACCCGTGACTTCACTCTCAAGGCGAGAAGTACCTTGGTTGTCGTCGGTGACAACGGCCCGTTCTTCGACTTCCCCACCTTCGGGAAGGGGAGGAAGAGGTGATGCAGTATCATGATTCTGCACAAAATAGAAAATACCGACACGGATTTATATCAGTAATAGCAGTCGAAGAAATGGTAGTACCAAAGGAGAAAAAGAAAGAGTGCATGAATAAACATATGACAAAAAAATATCACCTGAGGGAGCGCGTTGGTGGCGCTGTATGGCGTCACACGGCAAGATGAAGGAACGGTGTCTTTTTTGTTCAGCGACGAGATTTTTCGGACAAGTTTCTCTAAGTCCTTGACCGATAAAACCGTCGACAAGCGATCTACATCTTCATTGCCAGCATACATCCAAAGGGGATTTTTGCGAGCTTGCAGAGGCTGCACCCTGATCCTAAGGAAGTGCGCCGTGATTTGAATACCCGACAGTTCTTGTCCTCGGGTATTTTGGAGCTGGTGGATGCGTGTCATCAAGGCCTCTGTCGCCGCTTTTTCTTCGTCGGTAGCCTCTGCGTCCCAGGAACGACGGCGACAGATTTTCTCGGTACCATCAAAAGGAGGGATGTTGTCTTCAACAGAGCCATGATTCTCCTCATGAATGTACAACCACTTTTTGCGCCACCCTTGTACCGAGTCAGGGAATTTGACGTCAAAGTACTCAACGTCGGGGCGGACGTAGATAACAACGCCGCCAATGTTATAGGAAACATTGGCAGAGCCATTACGACGACAGAAGAAAATGTGTTTCCATAGAGCCCAGTTAGGCTGGACTCCAAGGAAAGCTTCGCAAAGCGTGATGAAGATTGAGATGTGGAGGATGGAGTTGGGAGTAAGATGGTGAAGTTGCAGTCCGTACATAAAAAGCAACCCCCGTAAGAAATTGTGAATGGGGGCAGAAAGACCACGGATGAGGTGGTCGACGAAACTGACCCGATACTCCATTGGGGGGGGGGGGTTGGATAGCTTTCTTCGCTGGGGAAGCGAAGCGCGTCTTGCTTCTTGCTGATCCCCAGTTTCTTCAGCAGGTTGATGTCTTGAGGGGAGATTTTGGATCTCTCCCACTCTGTGTTCCCCAGATCTTCGGTCGCCATCTTAGACTCGGGCGTGCTGTGCCTGGTGAGTCTGCGCGAAGGCATCAACAATGGCGCCGGAGCAAAGTGCGAAGTGTAGTTGAGCTCAAGAACTATGGAGCGCAAGGAAGAATTTTGGCAGAGGAGAGCAGAGGAGCGGCGAGAGCGAAAGTGTCCAAGGAGGAAGACGATGACCTTAAATAGAGGTGCGGTGAATCGACGCGCCGTTGGACGGAAAAAATGTGGGATAGATGGTGACACGTGGACAAGGGGTAAAATCGCAAATTCACTGAGAAGGGAACGAACGGGCGCTACAGTGCGTGCGCCAGGAAAAGTGGAGGACGTGTGTCCCCCACTTGCACGATGTGTCAACGTGGTAAGAAATTTGGGCCCACGAGACAGAGGGAGAGAAGTTCTCGCGTTTTCCCGATACAGTGATCGTGGCTATCGTCAGCAATGATGTCACCTTGACAAGAGAAAATTTCGACTATGAAGCTTCATAAGAATGGCGACAAAAGAAGATTATTGATTATTTCGAGAGCCTTTGATCAAATACAAGTTTTTGCCCAAATGCTTGGGGGCTACTTTGGAAAAGAAAAATTCGAGTATGACAAAATAGAAAAGTCGAGAGCCTATGACCAAATGCAAGCATTTGTCCATAGCCTCGGGGGCTACTCCCATCGGGAGCGCTGGTCGCGCACCCGATAGATATGAAAAGTTCGAGAAAGAGTGAAAATATAAAGACATGAGGCATTAAAGTGTTGAGTCTACAACCAAGCACTAGTCCTTGGCTGTAGCCTCGGGGGCTACTCCCATCGAGAACGCTGTTCGCGTGCCCGATGAAATTATAAAAAAAAGAAGAAGAAAGAAAGAGGAAGAAAAAACAAGAAGTGAGCATATTTCGAGTTATATAAATAACTCTACATATACTCCCGTCGGGAAGGCAAAATAAGTCATCCGTTGACTCAATAAAATGTGCTATTCCAACAGCCGAAAAAGCACTCGACAATATATTCTCAGAGCGCCAAAGTAGCGAATAATCTCTGAATGCCGCAAAACTTTGCGAAGGTAAGACCCCAGATCCGTTCTGAGTGGCGTGGCGCCGTCTCTGACGTCGGTTTGCTAATTTTTTCCGTATCAACAGATACGAAGAAAAATCCTAACGGACGCGTTAGGTACCCGATAAAATATGACTGGGACTCGACAGAATGGTAAGACCTTAAGCGGCACCTATCGAAGTTTACACCAGTATCCCGAGATCATGTCCAGGGACGTGATCTTGAAGTAGGTTTTTGCGGATTGCCACTAGAGCAGTTAACTAGTACCTGATCTGTCAGATGAACTAGCCCCAACTACCATTATCCATGTACAATATATGATTGCATATCTAAAGATATGTGATAAATTCGGCAGAGTTATTGAATGATTAAAGTTCGAGATTTTCCCTGATTCTTCGATTCAAGAAAAATCTCGGGGGCTACTGACATAGGCATCCCCAATGGGCCTGCCGAAGATGGTACCCGGGGTTTACTGAAGGCCCATGACTCGAAGAATAAAAAGAATCGGAAGCCCAAGTTATTATTAAGGAAAGCTAGAGTTGTATTAGAAAGTACTATTTGTAATCTTGCGGGACGGGTTGGAAACCCTCCCGGACTCTGTAACTTGTGTATTACGAATCCCTCGGCTCCGCCTCCTATATAAGGGGGAGTCGAGGGACAAAAATAGGATCGAATCTACTATCAACACAACCCTAGTTTCATAATCGTCGAGTATTTTTCGGCTGAAACCTTCGAGATCTACTTGCCCTCTACATCCAACGAAACCCTAGTCTACAATACGTAGGCATTGACAAGTTAATACCTTGTCAGCTGTGCAAGAGGTCCCTCTCTCTCATATGGTGCTTGTTGCTCAGCCAGAGGAACCGGATGTTTTTGCTCATTTTCAATAATCATATTGTGTAGGCACACACAGCAGTTCATCACCTCCCACATCTGATCTTTGGACCAAGTCATAGCGGGGAACCGGACGACAGCAAATCTCTGCTGGAGGACACCAAATGCACGCTCGACGTCTTTTCGGCAAGCTTCTTGTTTCTTCACAAACTCGCAAAGTTTGGGGGTGCTAGGTTTCGAGATAGTCTTCACAAATGTTGCCCACTTTGGATAGATACCGTCTGCAAGGTAGTATCCTTTGTTGTAGTGCCGACCATTGATCACATAGTTCACCGGGGGAGCATGACCCTCAACAAGCTTGGAAAAGATCGGGGAGCAGTTTAGGACGTTGATGTCATTGTTGGATCCAGGCATACCAAAGAAAGAGTGCCAAATCCAGAGATCATGGGTAGCCACTGCTTCAAGTATCACAGTGCAGCCGTTTTTGTGACCCTTGTACATTCCCTGCCACGCAAACGGACAGTTCTTCCATTTCCAATGCATGCAGTCAATGCTTCCAAGCATCCCTGGAAAACCCCTAGCTTCATTTGTTGCAAGGATCCTCTGAGTGTCTTCGACAGTGGGTGATCTCAAGTAAAAGTCCCCGAACACTGCTATGACAGCCCTGCAGAACCGGTAGAAACAATCAAGGGCGGTGGACTCCGCCATCCGAAGATAGTCATCTGCACCATCACCGGGAGCTCCATACGCCAGCATCCTCATAGCCACTGTGCACTTCTGCAGTGACGAAAATCCAACCAAACCAGTGCAATCCGCCTTGCATCTGAAGTAGGGGTCAAAGTCTCGGATGGCATACACAATTTGCAGAAATAGCTTTCTGCTCATCCTGAAACGACGCCGGAAAACACTCTCACCATGCAATGGATTATCGGCGAAGTAGTCGGCGTACAACATGCAGTAGCCCTCCATTCGTTGTCTCGGCTTGCACTTCCGGCGAACTGGTGCCGACCCACCACGTCGACCAGTTGCCAGTCCGGCGTACATGCTTGACAAGCAACCGAGGATCATCATGTGCTCCTGGTCTTGGGCGGCGGCTGCCATCTCTTCTCGCATAAGCTCGACGAACATCTGCTCCTCCTCTTCGTCTGAGTCCATGGCCGGCGAGGCAAATGGACGAACACCTGACGGGCGTGGTCGAGGCAACCCGAGCCGCGAGCGACGAGGAGTAGGCCAAAGTCGCAAACAGGCCGGCGGAGGAGCAGCCAGATAGGCCTTCGTCGAAAGACGGCGGAATATAGGCAGGTGGAGAAGGAGGGACGGCGGAATCTGGGCAACAAGCCGGTGGGGTGGTGCCGGCGGCGAGAGAGATACGAGGGGTGGGGAAGATTTTGAGCGAGGTGGTGGTGGGGTTCGTGTGTCGAGTCGCCGACAGATCGGGCCCTTCCCCGCGTTTCACTCGTCCGGAGTCCCCGATAGATCCCCGGGGGACCGGGGATGGCGTGGGCTCGCCGGATGGATGAAGGGCCAAATCCGGACGAAAACGAGAAACCGGGGGCGCGACTGGGCCGAATTTCGCTGTCTGGATGGAAAAAACGTCGCTCGGGGGCCTCGTCGGGGAGACGAGTGGAGATGCTCTTAGGCCTTGCTTGTCCCCTATCGTTGTGTATGTGGTGGTGCGTTATCACCTTGTTTGACAGCTTTGATTTGTACATTTGTTGCAAGGGTTTTGCCAGTCCTCGTTAAATAATAAACAAAATAAAGGCCGTGTATATCATTTTGATGTAGAGGCCGCAGAACGGTCCAGATACCAGGACTAGATACAAAAAATTGATTGTGCACAATTTACATATCCAAACTATCAAGGGAAAGTACATATATAGGGGTAGTGAAGCTCTTCCATTATCTAAAAGAGAATTGACGAGTAAAAGTAATAATATTGACCTATTGAACTACAAAGGTAGGGATATAATTCCTCTCACTTCAGTTTGCCAAATTAACATGTATGCTGATGTTTCCTCCGTGCCAGATGTTTCATCCGGCCAGCTTTACGGCGTGGCTTCTGTTTCTCAAAAGAAATTATGTAGTCGCTGTAAGGTGGAATCCGGGATCTCCATGCCACCACATCGAACTTGTCTTCATCGGGAGCTTCAACGCCGCTTAGTAGTTCTTGCCATGACAGTTTTGGCAGCTCACTTTGCCCAGGGATAGCCTCCCTCAAACCATAAACCAGATAGCCTTGAACCTGACCACCCACTGAGGAAAATTTAGTGAATTTAGGGGAATGTCTCTCCAAAATGTCCTTGGTGTGTCCGCTGAAAGAGCGGTGTTTCGGTGCTGCTTCTCTTACTCTCAGTAATATGTTGTACCAAAATTTAGCATTAGGGTTTGCTCTTAATACCCCACCGATTATATTTGCAGCAATAAAAGATCCATATAGGCCAGTAGCCAGCTGCATGCCCAGAGAAGCCAGTTTTGGGTGTTCATCCGGATCCATGCTTCCAAAGGCGATCGACTTGAAGTAGTACCAATACTCTTCTTGAGACAGAAACTTCATCCTGATGGGTTGAGTAGTCCCTAATTCTGCAATTTTCTCGGCTCTACCTATCACTACAATTTTATACACAATACCTGGCAACTTCTGCAAATATGATTGGAAGTTTGTCCATCCTGCTTCATCCACATACAAACTGAAATCAACAACAAACAAGCACTTCCCTGAGGCAGCCTTGCACATCACTGCAAATTCTCCATTCTGTAGATCATCTCCTTTGAAGAAAAACATGTGGGAGAAACGATCCTGCACCCTCTCATCCTTGCAAGCATGTCGCACAAGGGTTGTCTTTCCAATAATGTGTGGGCCAATGACCGGAAGGATGCTAATATTTATGCAGTCATGATTGTCATCACATAGCAAGAAATTGATGAGTTGCTCCTTCTCGATGTGGCGACCAAACATACACTTATCCATGTATATATAAGTACTAGATGGCTGGCGAACTAGGCGAGGGCAGCTGCCGAGGAGGATGACAAACTCTCTCATATCTGCTATCTTGGCTTCTAAACTTTCAAGAACACTTTTCAACTTTATTGTGCTTCCGGTACCAGATGCTACTGGTGTGTTCTTGAATATCGAAGCAAAACGAAGGCGCTTGGCAGTATTAAAAGTACAATCGGTGAAGGAGTGGTTCTGATGACTCACCTCATCACCTTCAAAGCTCTCTTGTCCAAGGGATTGGACCTTGAGCCTGTCGAGCATATAGTACCCAAGGTAAACGCCTTCACTCAGTGTCTTTAGCTGCAAGAGCATTCCTCGATTTGTGATGTCACGCCCCTCTGCTTCGTCAACAACAGTGTTCATCCTGAGCAAGACTCGTTCCAGCCTTCGACGATCATCCTCCTCACATGTGTGAGCGACAATTTTTTCTGCTAGGAAAGACAAAAACCGACTTACAAGATCACTTGCGACTGCTGAAATCAGAACCTCCATGCCAAGCTGAGCTCTGCCCTCCCCAGTCAGTTTGTAAAGAGAGGTGAAAATTCAGAGATGGGAAATGAGGTCAACAAAGACTGCAAGCTACCAGAAATATATGACAACGACCGAAAGAAAATAACATAGTGAGGTGACTCTTTCCAATACTCCTCCACGAAGATTCTTTTTTTTTGTAATTTAAATTCTGCCTTGAGGTGGAGGACCATTTCACGGTTTGTGGTATGTTGCGCCTCCACCCCCTCGACAGTGATGTGGATCTCTGGCTGGAGCCTGGAAGCGGGCACCTGAGCTTTTGGAGGTCCTTCTCCTGTCACCTGCAGCTGCAGAGATGAGTATGCATATTGTGAGCCTTTCTCAGGAGCCAGGAAATCAACATAGGAGGTTGCTACAAGTTCAGTCAAGAAAGACAGCTGCCAGGAGCCCAGTACTATGATGAAATTGGTGTGGCTGAAGCAAATTAGTCATCACCACATACTGGGTTAAGTTGAATTGATCACACAGAGAACATTAGTCAGAAGTGTGAAGTAGTTTCCTTTCATGAGGTTTCTATGTCATACAGGAGTCAAACTAGGAATAGGAACTGACTGCACTTTACATACCCCACCTAACATTGAAAGCGCGCATACATATATATCAGTAAGAAGAAAGGTAAAAGTAACTATAAACTATAAGGATGGGGACATGTATAATTACTTCCTGCAATTTTGTTTATAAAATTAACATTTACGCTGATGCTCTCTCAATGCCAGAGGATTTTTCTTGCTGACAACGTGACGTTGCTTCTGCTTCTCATAAGTAATAATAAGGCAGGATCCGGGATCTCCATACCAACACCTCAAACTTATCTTCAACAGGATTATAACCACCCATCAGTAGCTCTTGTGATGTCACCTTTGGAAGCTCACTTTGCACAGGGCCATCCTCCCTAAAATTATATGCCAGGTATCCTTTAGCTTGACCACCCATCAAGGCCACATTGACGAAATTGATAGGAAAATTTCGCCCAATAAGATCTTCCAGGTGTGTGCCAAAGGAGACAAGTGCTCGAGAAGTAGCCCTCTTATGATAACATGCCATGCCAGGATTTCCTGTTTGGCTGCTCTGCCATGCCCGGAAGAACGTGTTCTACCAGGTCGCCACCTCGTAGGTAAACCTGGGCCAAGGGTGCATTGCGGTTCCCTGGCCCTCTCTTGGCTCAAGATCGCCAAACATGTTTCCGCCAAGAAATTGTCTGTAGGAGTGTGGCTAGTTGCATGGCAAGAGATGTTAGTTTCAGATGTTCATCAGGATCCATGCTTCCAAAGGCAAGTGCCTTGAAGTAGTACATGTACTCTTCTTGAGGTGAGCAGTACCTAAGCTAGCAACTTGCTCTTCTCTGCATATTACTACAGTTTTACTTCCAGCAGCCGGTACCTTCTGCAAATATGATCACAAGTTTCTCCATGCCACCTCATCCACATCCAAACTGAAATAAACAGCAGATACGTAGTTTCCTGAAACTGCCTTGCAGTTTACTGCAAATTCGATAGATCATCTCGTGGTAATACAAATTTGAATGCCGTATCTTTGAGCCAGGAATGAGATAAACCTGACAAGATAACCTGCGACTGCAGAAACTAGAACCTTCATGCTGACCTGAGATGAGAATTAACTCTCTGGGAGAGATGATCAAATGTAAGTTAATTCGCAAAGAGTGACAGAATTTCAGAGGTGACATAACGGGGTTAAGGCTGCAGTCTGCCAGAAACACATGACACTGGAATAGTGACTGAAAGCAGTTCACACAGTTGAACACTCCTAAACCATACAACTATTTAATCTAGTTTTCTTACTTTACCTTTTCATAAAAATAACAGCAAAAAACATTTTTGTGGCTTGTAAACTTTAGGAATTCTCCAATTGATCCTAACTCCACAAATGGAGCAAATACAATAGCCCAACCACTATTATGTTTCCAAGGGTGTCACTTTCAGGCTATTTTGATGTTTCTCTATTTTGTGCAGATGGGGAAAATAGTATGTTAGATGCTGCAAATAAAGTAATGACACCATGCTCTTCATGAAACTTCTGCATCAGCCGGCCTCTCTGTCTTCCTATTTGCACAGGTTGACACCTGGTTTCATTAGAGGAAAACAAACATCAAGATAAATCTATAGAACTTTTGCAGTAAAATCCAGACATCTGATATGATCGACAAGAAAGAAAAAATCATTAGTCTTCTGTCTACTGGACTCCATCTGTCACTGTAAGTTTGCTTAAGAGTATATGAGAAGCTGACAAGAACAGCAAGAAATAAGAACTGGGATAGAAACCACATAAGCTGGATCACCACCCAAATAATTTTTCCTCAAAACTCATCACTACAAACTCTTACAACAAAAACTAAGAAGAACATCAGAAGCCCTCTTCTTTTCAGATTGGAGCCCAAACAGACACGGAGGTCAACGGCCTGGACTTCCAGCACAACGCAAGTCTACCCTTTTAAACATAAGGCCCACGGCCCGGCTTTATATATAAAGCCCTCACGGCAAAGTCAAACGATACAATGACAAGTCTGAGACCGATCCCACCAACATCCACACTGTTACACGACCGGACACACGCCACTAAGGCACACCATACAAGGAAAAGCAAAGATCACTGGGACGCCTGGAATGTCGCCGACGTCCTCGTCCTCGCATGTAGCCGCCTAAGCTCCCCCAGCGCCTCGTCCAGTAGGCCCCGGTCCCGCTGTCTGACCAGCACCCTCCAGCTCTGCATGTGTAAAGACATCAAGAACAGAGCATCAGCCGAATGAGCAATGACCTTCCCCTCTAGAGCTAGCTTGTTGCGTGTATTCCAAAGCGTCCAACCTAGCGCCGCAAAGGCATACCAAGCTAACCTACGTAAGGGTCCCGACAGGCCTTGCACTAAGGCGATGAAATCTCCGACCCCTGTCGGATTCCAATTGCATGAGAGGAGTTCCCTAACTCCTGCCCATAAGAACTTCGCGAGGTGGCAATTGAAGAAGATATGGTCGCAATCCTCCAAGACTCCACACATCGCACAACTCCCGTCAGAGGGACCATGCCTCTTGGCCACCTGTTCCGCGGACGGAAGCCTCCCCCTAATGAGTTGCCAGAGGAACACTCTAATCTTCGGGGGAACCCTAGTAGCCCAGACCTCCTTGAAGAATGTAACCGTCGCCCCTTGCGACAAGCGGAGGTAGAGAGAGTGGGAGGAGAAAATCCCGGAAGGCTCCAGGGCCCAAGAGACCTGGTCCTCCCCCATGGAGTACGGATGAAGATCAAAAATCCTGCAAAGATTTCCCCATTCCACCATCTCTGCCGTGCCGAAGGTACGCCGAAACCTGATGTGCCACCCTCCATCCGCCCTGACCGCGGCCACCGTGGCGAAGTGGTTATCGCAACAGGCGAATAGGCGAGGGAAAGACAGGTGTAAGGGGGCCCTCCCCGTCCACCAGTCTAACCAAAAATACGTCCGCCTCCCATCGCGAACGAGGTGCTTAGCCCCGAGCTTGAAGTACCATTTGAGCTTCTGTAATGTATTCCAGAACTGGGACCCTTTAGTTGGGACCAGGGGGGAGAACAAGTCATTATTGCCCAGGTACTTGGCTCGGATGAGGTCTGCCCAAAGACCTTCCGCGTTATGATAGAGCTTCCAAATCCACCCTACCAAAAGCGCAATGTTCATGTTCTTGGTGTTGAGGATTCCCAACCCACCGTATTCCTTAGGTCTACAAACAGTAGCCCAGTCCACCATATGATACTTGCGCTTGTCACCAACTCCTTCCCAAAAGAATCGGCCACGAGTGGTGTTCATCGCCCCATGCGTCGAATCATAAAGAAGGTAAAGGCCCATGGCAAACATCGGTAAGCTGGAGAGACAAGAATTTGTCAGCTCTAGCCTTCCCGCCGATGTCAGGTAGAGGCCCTGCCAGGGGTCGACCCTATGTCCCACCTTCTCTGTCAGGAAGAACCAGTCTGCTACCGTCAGCCTCCTGTCGCTCATCGGGAGACCAAGATAGCGGAAAGGGAAACTCCCTAGCTTGCAGTTCAGAGCCGCTGCCACTCTGCATTGCTCCTCCTTTGAGACCCCTGTCACAATGGCTTCGCTTTTGTCGAAGTTAATCTTGAGCCCCGACATATTCTCGAAGCAGAGTAGGATAAACTTCAAATTCGCAATCCCCAACTGCGAAGGTTCGATCATAATCATCGTGTCGTCCGCGTACTGCAGATGGGTCACCCCTCCAGGGATGAGATGCGGCACCACTCCCTGGATGTGCCCCGCCTCCTTGGCCCTCGAAAGAATAGCCGCCAACGAATCCGCCATGAAGTCAAATAATATAGGCGAAAGAGGGTCCCCCTGACGAACGCCCCTTGCATTTCGAAAGTAAGGGCCAATCTCCCCGTTGACATTCACCGCGGTTTGTCCCCCCGTGACCAGTTGCATCAAGCGATGCACCACCGTCCCTGAGAATCCCTTTCTCAGGAGGACCTCCCTCAGGAAGTCCCAGTTGACCCTATCATAAGCCTTCTCGAAGTCCAGCTTAAGAAGAATGGCCTTAAGTTTCTTGACTCTCAACTCGTGAGAGATCTCATGTAGGGCCAGCACACCCTCGTGCAGGCACCTACCCTTAATGAACGCAGTCTGGTTCCTGTCGATCGTCCTATTCGCTAACGGTCCGAGCCTAATCGCGTATGCCTTAGCTATGAACTTGAAAATGACGTTGATAAGAGCTATGGGCCGAAACTGCTTAATGTCGTCGGCCCCTTTCACCTTCGGTATAAGGGAGATAATACCGTAGTTTAACCGAGCGATGTCCACCCTCCCTAGGGCAAAATCATTGAGAATCTGAAGGATAGGTCCTTTAAGTGTTCCCCAGAACCTCTTAAAGAACACAACCGGCAAGCCGTCCGGTCCCGGAGCTGAGTCCTGTTTCATCGAGTGGAGAACCTCGTCTAGTTCTTCAGGCGTGAAAGTAATTTCTAGGGCTAAGTTTTCGTCATGAGAGATCTTGGCCGCCTCATCCCAGAGGTCAGAGCCAAGTGAAAACATCCGCTGTTCTCCCTCAGCCCCCATCAGCCCCGAGTAGAAGTTATAGATATGGTCCATCAAACCCTTTTGATCATCTATCTCCGTATCGTCTACCCTAAGACGCGGAATCATGCACTTCCTCCTTCTCCCATTAGCTATCGCATGAAAGTAGGCAGTGCAGGCATCCCCTTTGAGGGTCCATTGGAGACGGCTCCGTTGTCTCCAGTACTCCTCCTCAACCTCATCCAAGTGGACAAGTTGGTCCTCAAGGTGGTAGCGGAGGGCCCATCCCTCCTCATCCAGCCCTGCGGAGTCCGCGATCGAGTCTAACTCTCCCACCTTGCGCAAGAGCTCCGCCCGGAAGTCCCTCTTCTCCTTTCCGAGGTTAGCCCCCCACCCCTTGAGGAACTGGCGTAAGCTCCTGGAGATACACTGCCAGAGGTCGATGCTGCAGCGATGGGGCCCCTTCCCCTGGATGCAAAACTCAATCTTGCCCCTAATAAGCTCGTCGAACCCGGCGACGCGGAACCACCACGTCTGAAAGAAGAACCGTGGTGGTCGCATGAGCCCGCACTCCCCACTATCCAGCAATAGGGGGTTGTGGTCGGACCCTATCCTGGTAACCGCCGAGAGTGAGCAAAGCGGAAACATTGTCTCCCACGACGGTGAGACAAACACCCTGTCGAGCACCGAGCGGATAGGGTCCAATTGGTTGTTGGTCCAGGTGAATCTAGCCCCTGCTCGATTCAATTCCCTTAAGGACATAGCCGCTATGGCATCATTAAAGCGTCTAATCCTCGACCAGCAAACCACCTCGTTGCTCTTGTCCTGTCTCCTTCTGATGAGGTTGAAGTCACCACCCACCACCAAAGGTAGATGGCAGTTGGCCACCTCCCCCTCCAACTCATCTAGGAACTCCCCAGTCCTAGAATGGTCAGCTGGGCCGTAGACGAGCACAAAGCACCACTTAGCTTTGTTACTGCGTTGATAGATATCCGCGCTAATGAAGAATTTCCCTTTCCTCCACACGCCAACTTCAAAGCATTCGTCCCTAAAACCCAGCAGCATTCCCCCTGAATGACCATCCGCTGGTACCCAGTTCCAGGCGAACTGGCCCCCGCACTCCAGACTCCTAAGCTCCCCTGAGGTGAAATCCGGTCTAATGGTCTCCTGTAGGCCAAGAATATCCACCCTTTCCTGCCTCATATACGATCTGAGTTGAGAGCGGCGCCCTAGCCGCCCAAAGCCCCTGAGGTTGTAGATAAGCGACCTCATTTGGACCCCTTCCGCTTGGTCTGTCCCTTACGGACAGTCAACACGGGCCTGCACGACTGAGTACATTTTCGCCTGGGTCGTCCAACGCGCCCGGCCACCTCGGGTGTGTCGACGCCCTGATTTTCCACGCCGGGTGCCCCTGCACACGTAGCCTCCCCTGTGGCCACCGCCGAGGAGATGTCCGGGGCGGATGTCCCTTCACCCGCATCACCGGACCCCTCAGCCGCCTTGGCTGCAGCCTCCGCCCGCCTGGCAGCCTCTTCCGCCTCGAGGCGGTGTCTCGTTTCCGCCAAAGCCGCTTGTACGGCCTCCTTGGCCCTAATCAATGACAGTGCCTCCCCAGGCACCCCGGTCTTCGGATGGAAAATCAAACAGCTATCCCTAACTACTGAGGACAGATGAGAATCAGGGAGAACGTCGAGAATTGAGAAGTCCGTACCTTTGGCCTTGTCCTTGACGGTCTCCAGATTCTTCTCCGCAGCTAGCCGCTGCGCCTTTTCCAGCGTCGTGGCCCCCGCAACAGCGCCCCCGTTTCTGCCGCTCTTACGAACGGCCGCCACCACCGCCTTCTTCTTGCGCGCGTAAGGGATCGCGAGCGATCTCTTCCCCTGCACCAGCGGAGCATCCACCATGGCCTCGCGCACCAGATCCTGCTTCGAGGCCGGAGTGTGCTCCCCCTCCCTGCGAGACCCGTCTTCCTCCTCCGAGTCAGTCACCACCCAGTCCTCCGTGTCAGCCTCCGGCTCCCTCGCCGGCGAGCCCATCCTCACAATCTTGGAAGGAGGACCTCCCATGGCTGGGCTCTCCGCCACCCAGGATGCAATCGGGTCAGTGACCTGTGAGTCCGTCTCCATGGACACCAGCGAACCCTCCGTGGCCTCCAGCACCCCACGGCCCAATGCCATGACTGGCACCTTATCAGCCACCGGCCCCACTGGCAGCGGTGTATCCAACCCCATAGCGAGACCCATGTTGGTCCCATACTGGTCAATGGGCTGGACCAACCCGTCCAGCGATCCTCCCTGGACCCTGGACGCAGGGGGCGCGCTCTGCGAAACCACCTTCCGAGCCCCAGCTTGGCCCGAGCCCTTCCCGGTACCCGGCACCGTGTCCTTGCCCTTCTCCTTCTCCTGCTGAGTGGACTTCTTCCTGTGCTTGTTCCATTCGCCATCAGAGGACAGCTCATCCGAGTCCACATCCTCGTGATCCCGCCGAGGAGGAGGTGGCGGACCACCATTGCTCCCACCAGCACCCCCACGCGGCTCCGCCTCCGTCTGCAGTGTCACAGTGTAACCCTCACCATTCACAAACACCTGAATCGACCCCTTCATGCGGTCCGGGAACCTCCCTTGGAACCGCATGCGAATGGGCTCCCTGTCATGCTTGAGGATCGAAAGCTCATCCACATCAATAGGCCTCCCCACCATGACAAACGCAGCCATGAGCCGCTCCTTGGTCATCAGGTCCTCCGGTACCCCTGACAGGCGGACCCAAGTCGACGGCAGCACCAGGCTCGGCTTGGGAGCAAGGAAAGCCTCCCTGATCTCCGTCTCCTTCTCGGACAGTGGCAGAAAGAGTCTCCCGCTCGCAGTAGCCAAGCGGAGAGTCGCGCGCGAAGGAAAGACTACCGTAAACTCAAATTCTGACTGCTTGGTCACCTGCCAATCCCAAAGATCATCTACCAGCAGCTCAAGTCTACCCTTCTCGAGCACAACCCCAAATCCCCTATTGAACAACCCAACCAGCATCCTTGCCTGAGCAACATTACAACCACTCAGCTCACAAGCCCCGTACCTTTCCAAAACCCCAGGAGTACTGGCCTCAACCGTCACAGACCCATACTGCCCCACGAAGTCCTGTATCCGTGGCCCCACCATCTCCCTCTCCACGAGTCTCATGCACACCCCCTGGTTACCACCACCGAAACAGCTACCCAGTGACTCAAACACCGTGGTGAAATGGTGCAATGCCTCGAAAAAGAAGTCGACAAAGGAGGCGTTACATACAGAGGCCTCCTTTCCAATTCTAACCAGCTCCTCTTCTACGATGACCACTAACTTAGGCCGTAATATTTTAACACAGGCAGGTAGGAGTGCCTGTAACTTGCTCATGGATTTGTAAGGCATGCTTGTTGTGTCACACGAGAATATTACTGGGCCTTTACAGCTCTTGGAGAAGGCATGCAGGTCTTCATCACTGTGTATACAGAAAGAGCTGTACTGGAAGGGAAGGTTCAAGGAGTGCGCGAACTCCGAGAGCCTCCTTGCAGATTCATGGTGAATGTCGCCTCTATAGTCAGCATCTGTTGTGACCACCGTGAGGTGGAATGATATGCCACCATGACGGGCAAGATCTGACATGAATGATGGCCACTGGATGCCCTCACCAATGTTCAGGTCGACGACGTGCACATCTGTGTCTCCCTTGGTGGCGTCCAGAATAGCCTGATTGGCAGTGAAGTGTGCAAACTTGGCGAACGGCGACAGCTCTTGTATAATCTGTTGTGCTGACATTCTATCAGATGGCAGTGGCTCAGGCAGGGAGCACCTGACGCTTGCACTGGAGATCCGGGACCGCAGACCTTGGGCAAAGTGGTCGGCCAGGCGGTCAAAAGAGCTGGCAGAGGCATTGTCAGGGATGCCAGGGAGAAGGCCATCAAGCCTTGAGAACACTGCCGAGGCAAGTGCTGAATCTCCCGCCTCAACCGCCTCTGCACCGGTGAGGAGGAGATCAGTTAAACTGTTCTCCTCCATGAGCTCCTCTTGGATGGCCGCCAAGTTGCCACTCTCTTGGCCCAGAATCCTCTCATCACAATCGAGGAACACACCAACATCAGAAGCATCTTGATGATGCCAACCTCCAACATAATCTTGGTCCATAGTATCCAAGAACTCATTGTCCTGTTGCTGGTCAGTGGAATGATCAACCTGGATGGTGGCATTCTCATGGAGAGCTACTTGAGGAGACCATGGGAAAAAGCTATTCTCTTCATGTGTGGGAAAGGAGAGAAGAGGGGAACAAGGATAAGACATGGTCTCCATTTTAGTTGCTATCTATGATAAGGATTGCATTGCTTCGTGTGCTTCACACTGTGTCTTATATACACACCATGAGGAGACGGAGGGACAAGAGATTAGCAGTGGAGGAAAGAGAATGTGTGGGTCCTGCCTTTTTTTTAAAAATGGTGTGAGTCCTGCCTTCATGGCCTAGGCACGCTAAACTGTTCTGATCTTGGAGCCTAATACAACATGGATCAAACTAGAGGTGATTGGCTCTTGTTTAGCTCTCCACCAACTTCACAGCATACATACATACCCCCCAAAATATCAATATAAAATTAAGAAATAAAAGCCTACGTCTGCAGTTCGTCATTTTGCTGGCATGACCGAATGAAGCTGAAGGAACTGAGAATACACTGATGGCATATTCCAAGAATGGTTTTTGCTACGTGGCAGCATCTAGTCAATTATTGGACTATGTGCCGTTGCTACTTCAAAGTTCCGATGGCCTGCACTCAAGTGCCAATGGCAATGCAGAAAGGCGAAAAAATGCAGCCCTCATAAGTTTAATCTTAGTTTTTGTGCTCAAGAAATGGTCTCCTATTACTATATATCTCTTTACAAAATGAAAGTACTACTTCATTCAGTCTGATCTAAAATAAATTTTAAATTTTAATACTTCAACTCTATTTATGACCCTCCCGCAAAAGACTAATATTTATGGTCATTGACCAGCACAAACCAAGTCAATTTTGGCATGCTAATGTGTGTCCAAAATTTTAGTGGTGTAAAAAATTCATGAACCAACTTGCTTCCAGACTCTGATTCTTTATTTGACACCAATCAGATATCCATACAGCCCCTTGGTGTAGGTTTGATACAAAGTATTATAGATTCTCATGGGGTTTTTTTGTATTCCTTCAGTTCATCAAAAGATCGGGCGAAGGCCCCGGAGTGAAACTGAAAGAGGACAAAACTGCTTGTCTCAAGGAGTAGAGCTGTTGCAAAGTGGAACTTACAGAGCACAAACGTGGGCCATGCAGATTTCTTGGTTCCAGGCTGCCTCTTTCTACTAATCTGAACATTTCTCCTGCCTTCGTACCTGGCAATTCCAAAATGATCATTTCCAGATACCAGCAACAGCAGGAGATTTTTGATGGAGTCCAAGTCTCCAACGATGCACATACAGCTTTGCACTGACTACTTCAGAACTTCGGATACAAGTGTACAAATGGTGTGTTCTGGTAAGCTTTCTGCATTGTGCTATTCTTTTTCTCGAGAGAGTATGGATGATTCACTGAGGTAAATAAATATTTGTCCTGCGGAAAGCTAAGATGTGTTTATTATTACAGGACAAGGCTGGTGCCATCTGAACATTGTCAAGAGCAACATTTTGTATTCACTCAGTACAGTCACGGAACGTTGTCATGCACAACTAGAACAAGTGGACATCAGAGTACAGCTGCAAGAGTGTAGACATTGTAAAGTAAAATGTGTAATTACTTTTAAAAAAGATCTTGCCTTTTCATCACAATTAGCAGTATTACTGCCTTCAAAGCTGGATATATCAAAGATAATAAAAACATGTTTTAACAGAAGGATGGAGAATTCACTAATCTAAATCATTAGAGCATTTAAGTACCATATGCCCCCACCCGACCCCAACAAGGTTTTGTCATAGAGGGCTCCAACTAACTCCTTAGAGTTGAGACTGACAGGAATGGCTGTATGGTCCATATTGTCAGCCATCGGCGGGAAAGGTTACCATGCTCAGGAAACATACTCTCTAACATGACATCAAATGAGTTAAGGACGGCAGGTGGATACTTAATTATCATGATAATCATAGTTGGTGAGCACTGTGACTGGAGAAGGAAAAAAACCATTAGCTGAATAGTTTAAATCATATTATATCATAATACATTGACGGAATCAGTATTTTCCTAAAGATATAGTAGCATACTGATTTTCTTTCTCTTGAACTATTCTTGGGTAGACAACCTGAATATTCAATGATCGTACTGAAAACAGAGAGCTTCTCAAAAGGCATTTGTCAGCATTTCACGAATGCAATGCAGCCTAACTTCCCTCAAATAAGTGAAGGGGGAACAGTGGACAAAAATCAATGAGAATTCCACCAGCCAAACGACTATGAGGTTCGGTGGTTGAGAGGGGCATCTCACAGCAATGACTAAAGACAAGAGCAGCAATAGCCTGTTATTTGTTCTGTAGCATCAGCTTGGTGGTCTCCTAATCCCCGACTAGTTAGCAGGTCACTTAAAGTATCATCCATTGTTTATCAATGCATGTTTCCTAATAATAGCATAAGACAAACACTATAATACTGAGATGAATGACAAAGGGAAGTACAAATGAAGACACACTAACACTGTATATTATCTGTTCGTTTTTCTGAATGAAAGGCAGGCAGAAGGTTACAATGCTCACTTATGCAAGTATGTAAAAGTAAACTGGTTTGCCTCTGTAGATGTGCACTGTCCTCCTCCGAAGAGCATCTAGTACAAGAACCTAGGCTCCCTTCTAGGTAAGAGGAAAATTCAGATTAGCACGCACTAATATGCTATTTTCTGTTGTGCTGCATCACTTGCTAGCCTATCAACTCACTACGAAGTGTACCATTCTGGTTCAGTCGGAACAATTTTCCAAGTGGTGAAAAATATTACAGCATGACCCATTGACCCCATCAATGACAGAATGCGGTACAAACCTATACTTGTGCAATATGCCTTATCCTCAAGATAGGATCCCAAACCAAAATACAAGACAAAATCTCTCTTTTAGGTAAAGTTCATTTTGAGGCTTGTGTACATTAAGTAAAATTCACTTTCAACTGAGGTCAATATACCACATAGACCATCAAAAATTTATGTCTGAGTAAGCTAGCAATACATCACAGCCCAAGGGCGGCAATGCATGGTCAACTGATTTCTCTTTCAGCAGACTGAGACATTACTGGTATATGACCCTAGCTAGACGGCCAAAAATACTCAAAAATATGCAACAGATATTCAACTTTCAAATGGGAAGATAACAGCCAACTACATAAAACTTGTTGTGATCATCTGCATAATCTAAGCTGCCTGACTATGGAAAATAAAAGAACTGATAAGTTGCGGCAAGTGGGTATCCATACCTGTTAAACAAGCTTATGAAGCTAAGGTCCAAGCCATACTCAAAAGTCAAAAAAAAAACTCCAGATAAACTATGTGATTAGCTTCAGTTAGTGTGACTCACGACTCAGACCAAGAAACAATATTAGGGAACCTACATCATGTGGGGGCCCATTCTGGAGCAAGCTTACCCAAATTTTGCAGTACATTCGGTGTTTGCATCGAATAAAACCGATATCATGGCAATATACTTGCCGTATTCCTTTACCACCACCTCATCAGCATAACAAAATGCTGATAGAAGGACAAAACCGACGGACGCAAAGTTATAAGTCCATGATGCTAATAACATGTTCCCCTTGAACTCTTAAATATGCAGACTCTGAGAACCAAAAATAAGAGATGTGTCAGGAGACGCTTTCTAGGCCTAGTGCATCACCACGTATGTGAACAGAACCCCATGCACAATAACACCGCCGCGGTGGGTGCATCGTGCGGCCTTCCTGCCATGATTATTCTAAAATGACTCAAATAAGTCACTCTAGCCAGAAGTAAACAGAATTACATGATTGTCACATGCTAAATACCATAGTTTACTTGACCCAAAGTCCTAACATGCCAACGCTTATAAGCACGGGAACCGCTAGAACCCAAATTCAGACGTAGTGCATCTCAGACGCGTCAGCATACAATGTGAAGAGAATCCCAAATGTGCAATAGTCTATGCCACGGGGTCTTGTGTGCGTGAAATTGGCACGATTTGCACGGAGAATGGCGCGCCGATACGAGCAGTGCACCAGGGATCTCTGCATCTTCCATGTGCGCCACCATGATGGCGCCATGTGATGGTGACACGAGCCTCCCCGCGGAGGATGGTTCGTACGCGTGCGTCAGCGGGAGCAGGGAGATCAGGGGTGAGGTAGGAATGGCTGGTGGTCGGCTGACTCGGCGCCTCGTCGGAGGGACGCGCGCGGGGTTGGATGGGGATTACCTCGGCCGATTCCGCTGCTCCGGCTCCGGCTCCGGTTTCGGCTTCAGCGCCTCCACGGAGGACGGAGACGGAGTGACAGACGGGGTCACACGGACGAGTAGGGGCGCCTTTGGCTCCCATCGGCCCAGCTTTTTTTCGGCCCCTTTGGTTACGTGGCCCCGTGTTCTTGCACGAACCGTTTCTCAAAATATCCTCGGATCAAGCTCTGGAGGAACTCCGATTCGGCTGTTTCTAGCGAACCACCCCTGTTTTCGCGGAACTGGAGAACGACGCGTCCTCACAGAGCCACTGCGGAAGATGACGGGAGCTCGCACGGGACGACGAAATCTCGGCGGGATGAATTCGGTCACCGCGCTTGAATTTTCGCCACCGTATATATAGGGGCGGCTCTCTCACCGGCAAATCCAAATCCCCAATTTCCCCCCATTTCAAGCGCATTCACCGTTCCCGATCTAGCGACATGGCCGGCTCGACTTCACCCGCACGGTCGACGAGGCTTGCGGCGGCGATGGCGGCTGTGGCGGCGGCTACTGGCCGCGGATGGTCGTCTTCTTCCTCCGCGTCTATGACTTCGGTTGTGGTAAGCTTCTGCAAACCCTAGCCTTAGATCTAGATCTTTTGGGTACACATGGGGGGTCTGAACGAATCCATTGTAGGGCATTCCTTCATCGCCGGTCGAGGTTGTGGAGGTTATCCAGGTTGCATCTGACTCTACGACGGGGACCGTTGTCGTCGTTGACTCTTCCACTGGGACGGTGGTGTTGCCTTCATCTTCGCCAGGGTCCCCTGCTTCCCCGACCTCGGTGCTGCGTGTGGCTTCTTTGACTGTAAGACCGCTCTTACTTATCTCGTTGTTCATTGATGTGGTAGTGGTAGTTCATTGATGTGGTACTGCTTAAGTATGTGGATGTGGATGTGGTACTGGTAGTGGTGATAGTTCATTGATCTGCTAGTGCTTAAGGATGTTGATGTGGTACTGGTAGTTCATTGATCTGCTAGTGTTTGTCATGTAGGCGATCATACCTTTGGGCTCTCCTGATCTGTCTGCGCCTAATGTGAATGCGCAACCATGTTTGATTGCAGGCAAACCAGTCATGGTTTGGAAACCTGGGCTATCAGAGTTTGTGCTGAACCGGTTGGTTCAGCTTGTCCGTAGCAGCGTCTACTTCAACATGGATTCAAGGAGCAGCAGATGAAGAAGGTAGCCGCGGATGTTCTTGCATTCGCTGGCGTACATGTCACCACTCTTCAGCTATACAGCCACATCAGAAACTGGAGGACGAAGTGGAGCGTCATTATGAAGATGAAATCCGATCGCATTCTGGACTGGAGCGAAGATGGTTGCTGCTTCTACGGCGATGATGAAGAGACGGCGGACGAGTACATCCAGGTACGAAGCCTCATTGAGTCCGTGCATAGATCTTAAAGTATATATGTGAATGTCGTCGCACTAATAGTTGTTCCTTGTGGATTGCAGCGCTACCGGAAGCACCGTCAGTACTTCGGCACCCCGATCACGAACAACGCTCAGATGAAGATGATCTTCACGCCCCAGTTTGTGTGCAAGGCGCAGCTGTTCCAGCCTAACTTGCTGGTCAGGGCTATCGACTTCATTGCAGACAACGAAGTAGAGCATGTCAAGTACCGTAAGCTACAGCCATCGGAGAGGAGGAGCTGGCTTAGGACCTGGCTCTGCAACCAGTTTTATGCTTAGTGCTTCTGCTTCCTTCGTCATGATCTGTTGATTCTGGGAGGTGATCTTGTATCCCTCCACTAGTTAGGACTAGCTACAACCTGATCCCCGACCTGTAATGATGAACTTGTTCGAGATGGTATATACTAACCCCTCGTGTGATGAACCTGTGATGCATCCCGAAGTAGTTGCTTCGCTCGTGATGCATCACCCACTAAGTAGTTGATGTGTATTACCAGCACCTTTTGTGATGAACTGAATATGATGTGTGTTGTTATTCAGTACTAGGTAACCTCACCACTCTAAGTGAAGGGGTTACCACAACACTCAACTATCTGCAACCAAACAGGTTGTGGGATGCACGAGCAGGGAAGAAAGTACTTTAAGCGGTCAACCAAACAATGGGGCGCGGCTTCCCTCTTCGTCGCAGAAAAGGCCTTCCAGGCTACCAAACGGCCCGCCTTTCATGGCCCATGGCCCGTTCGCGATGCGCAGGGAGGCCCATCTCGCTGGTGCAGTGGTGCAAGAAATCAATGCAGGCTACGAAGCGCGCCCTAGACGAACACGCATCGGGCGTCGGCCTGTTTTTTCTTTTCTTTCTAATACTGGTTATGCGTCGGCGGGCTGAGGCAGGCAGGCCAGGATGGGCCGCCGTGTACGTGCGGCTTTGCTACATTGACACATTGTCTAGGTACACTTTTTGCGTCACATGGGATGGCCACCAGAGAAGATGAAGACATGATGGCAACCAACCTCACCGACGATGGGGACGACACGGCGATATCACTGGAAATGGTGAGGAATAAAACTTAGGGTTAGGATACGGGTTAGACTGTGGGTGGGGTGCGAAAGGGTTCGGTTGAGTCGGATGTCGTGGCGGTAGTGGACCAGCAGTGAGAGGCGGATCAAGGAGTGTTCTCAAGGCTTGTCTAGCATGTTAAGGTAGAGATTAGCAATGGTCATGTGCGTCGTGTTCCGAGGGCTGGCCGCATGCACGGATTTGGGCTCTACATGGCAAGCAAATGAAAGGGTCGTGACGACATTCAGCCCTCAATGCAAAATAGGCTAATCTCACGCCACGACAAGTGGGCATGCGGCAAGAGGAGGGGGGGTGTGGGCTATTTTGGCCCTAGAAATTTGAATTTTGAACATTGGAGGGCTAGAATTGTCTAAAATTTGCAAATATTTTTTCTATTAATAGGTTGCACACCCCCACCCCTCATTTCGCACACAGTTTGATCCCTTCCTTCCCTCTATATGACTCTACCCCCACTCCCACCACATCCCTTCCCGTTATATGATTCTACCCTCACTCCCACCCCCTCCCTTCCCGCTACATGATTATAGGGTTGAAATACCTAAAGATGTCGATCTACACAGTTTTTCTCCTCTCACCAACAATACACAACCTTCTCATACACATTCCACTAGTGCCACAACTATACTAGTGTCAATAATGCCTCCACCAACGTTGTTAAGGTTTCGTCACCAAATCTCACATGTCATGTGTGGTCTGAGTTAGATTAAAACCCATAGGAGGAGGAGGATGGTGTTCAGAGGTGAAGGGATTTATGCAAACGGTATGAGAATGTATTGACCGGGGAGTTCGATAAAGGAACCAAACACCTAAGGAGGCACATCGTGGCCCACATCAAGGGAGAGATGGCGGCGATAAAGACGACCCTCCATTAGACCCCCAAAGCTTTGTTTCGTAATTTTGATTATGATCGGGAAGCTCTTTTGTCATCCAATTTCTGCTAATGATTTACCAATATATTTTGGTGAGCCTCTCTCACTTTCGCCGAATATACTCAATTGCTAATAATCCTAAATTTGTTCCGGTTCTTAGGAAAAATTACAACTAGGGATATGAAAGAGTTATACAAAACTAGTATTAAGAAAATAAAAGAAAAAATACTACATGAAATTTTTATTTAACATTTGATATCTGCAGTGACTTGGCTAAGGACTACATTAATGTGGTTTCGCATTATGTTGACAAAAAGTGGCAACTAGAAAAAAATCGCATGATTCAAATTAATTGACATATCACATTTTGGTCTCACCGACCAGATTTTTGAAATATTACAGATAAATTCATGTGTAGTATGCATTTGCATTTATTTTGGATTCTAGGGCTAAACATGACTGGTTTGATAGTGTTCTCTCGCTCTTAAGAGACAACCTATTATAATAATTCTTCCTTCTTCCCCAACCCTAGATCCAGTCAGCCGCTACCCACTTCCTCCCTCCCACCTCCCCCCCCCCCCCCCCCCACACACCACCACCACCACCTCGTCTCCATCAGAGGCGACGAAAGAGGTGGGACTCTTGTGGCGTGCTGCTCTCCGTCATGCAAGCCCGCGACCAGGGCTGCTGCGACAGAGCTCCATGGCGTGGCTAGTTGAATTGATAGAGATGGTAAGCTCGAGAGGGGTGAATAGGTTCTATAATTTTTTTACAAAATCTCTTGCAATTTTAGGCTTTGCGGAATAGTAAGTGTGCCTCATGCAAACTAGGTGAGGCAAACTATATGATGATATAAGGTACTTCAAACACGGAGGCTATCACAAATGTAAACAACACAAGTAAAAAGATCGGTTAGGAATAACCGAAACACGCGGAGACGAAGATGTATTCCTGTGTTCCCTACCTTGTGAGGAAGGTACGTCACATTGAGGAGGTGTGAGATCCCACGACGATTTCCCAACACCACGAAGGCTCACATTCTTCTTTGGATCCAATCCCACGAAGAAATAGCTCACTCACTTACGGTAGACTTTAAGGTAGTCTCCAAACCCTCACAATCTTCTTCCTGGAGCAAATCCACAACTAGGATGCTTACGAGTGACCCTAGCCGCCTAGGGTTTTCCATAAACCCAAGATTAATAACCTTGCTCGATGAAATCAAGGGGGAAAAAGTTTGGCTCGGTGGGATCGTACATCGAAACCTCGTCTTACTTTTTACCAAAGGGATTTGGCTTTGGTTGCGTATACGTAGAATGGGAGATCCACAAGAAATGGTGTTTCAATAATGATGTGAGAGAGAGCACAAGGACAGTATGAATTGTTGAAATAACCTTCTCAAACTGGAAGAAGGTGTATTTATAGCTATGGGGAAAAACTAGTCGTTTTGGAAAATTCACAACAAATCGGTCTAGCAGAAAGTCGGCATCACCGAAGCTCTCGCCGGACCAACTAGTGACCATAACGGCAGGGTTGTCCTGCTGCTGAAATGGCAGGCCAAAGCGTTGGGCATCCTGCCAAACCAAACATGCGACACAACCGGTGATCTGGCTCATGCGCTGATCCATTCCGGTGGGTCGGGCAGCGTCAGCACCTGCGCCAACCCAACCGGCTGGCTACGGAACTTAGCCGAAAGGCATCCACTATGGTGGTTCGGAAGGCACCCGTGTGGCATCCAGCACCTAGCCGGTCATTCTTGCGGTGGAACCGGCACTACCGGGTTTGGTCGCCGTTTTTTCTAAGAACCTTCAAACTTCCCTTTTCTCCTCCGAACTTTCTTTCCTATCTTTTGTGTGATTGTATATGGGTGATAGGATGTGTTTAGGCCGCAGAAAATATTCCAGGTCATCGAGACCACCCCTCTTAATAGCGTGGTGTTTTCTATGACTCAAACATAAATAAAGAGGAAAAGAAATTAAAAGAGTGGCACTTCTCTTGAATATCAATTGGGGGGTCTTGGGGGGTCTCTAACCATCTTCCATCATCACTTGTGAATTAAAACATGTGATATCACTTAGACATAACATTAGTTCACACTAGCTAGGATGTCACCATTAGCCAAAATAACGGATAAGGTAAAATACCCTTTCAATCTCGGAGGTGGCGTTTTGGCTCATAGGAGCAAATGCTCCCATTATACAAAATAATTAAAAAATAATTTTAAAAATGTCAAAAAAATCTGACATAAATTTTTTGGAGTACATCATGACATTCTTTGTTAGTGCACAAGTTTTTATGGAGAAACAACATTTTATGTGGCGTGTACAAAAAAGACAAAAAAATGTCATGTACGTAGTCATGTTATAGCATCAAAATTTGTCTTTTTTACAGGAGCCACAAATTTTTTTAGTTTCTTTTGAAAACTTGTGCACGAACATAAAATGTGTAAATGTACATGAAAAAATTTACTTTAAAATTTTTTGACACTTCAAAATGTAGATTCACATAGTGGGAGTAAATGCTCCTATGAGCCAAAGTGAATATCCCTTCAATCTCCCCCTTTTTGGTTAACGATGACAAACCGAGATAGAATCTCAAAAGATATTATGGTAAGCTTAGAGAATTTGTTTCCTTATAAGATTTAAGTAAGCTCCCCCATAATGTATGCACTTGGTTGAATTTGTGTTTGAATGCAAAGCGCATCAAATATGAATATGAGAAGCTCCCCCAATATTTTTAGGGGACAAAGCATGGCATAGACAAGTTATAAGCATGGATATCTAAACACATGGAGATAACAAGCATTGCATAACATAGATAGATATCCAAGTCTCAAGTGGAATTAATACAAACTTGTCCATCACACGTACTTACAGCAAATGATTCGAAATAAAATAGTGGTAGCACAAGCCAATAAGAATGAAATTAAGTAGCAATGCTTTTGTATATGGTGAACCCAGAAAGCCCCAGTAAGGAACCCATCATCATAATAGACTATACTCTATTCCCCCCCTTTGGCATCGAAACACAAGACTAGCGCTCAAGCCCCATAAAACAAGTCCCGGTCGTGGCGACGCTGAGAAGCTCATTCGGACTCTTCATCTTCACAGGAATCACCACCATGATCATTGGAATCATCATATCCCAAGCTAGCTTCAGAGGCAATCTCATTAGCAGCTGAAGTCCTATTACGAGGAGCGTGAGGAGGACCAAAGGAAGTGAAGGGGTATCCTTGTAACATTGCATCCTCACATGGCGGCATCACAAGATTGACAGCAAGCACCTCAGCCATCTCAGGGCCACCAGGTGTAACAACTGCACCACGCTCTTGGAGGAAGGCATTGTGCCTCCTCCTAGTGTCATGAGCAACCTCCAGAGCCTTGCGGTGCACATCATTGGTGTCCTTGCACACATTCCACAGATCTTTAGAAATTTGGCAACTCTTGCAATGGGACCGGAGTCGCCGCTAGGATGACCACGGCGAGAGCTAGAGGCACCACTGGCATAGTGAGGGTCATGTCGGTTCTTGGTCATGCCCTCATATGTAGGCATCATCTCGGGAATATCGAGATATTGATCACGGAGAGACATAGTGATCAAGTCCACCTTTGTGCGCTAATTGTGAGGGATCTCATCTGCAGGCACCGCATGAGTGATGAGACGCTGAATGTATCGGCAATAGTTAGAAGTCATGCGCTTCTCAACAGACCTCTTCAACTCCTTAAAGATAAAGTCACGCCCATAGATTTTCCTCAAGTTATCCGGGTGATAATAGTAAAATAGGTTGATGTGATAGTTGCGGCAACTAGCTTCATCCCCCGCCTTCTGAATGAGGTTATCCTGGAAGATCTTGGCGAAGGAGTGATAGTAAGTACATGCCGGAAATCCTTGAAGGGTCCTGATGAGGATCGGTAGGATAAGCAAAAGCAATCCGACTAATGAGCATAGGCCCCTCGGAATGTACCTTTAAACATTTGGCCCTACCACAACCATAACCAAGGGCCTCACTGGAAACTTCAAAGGTAGCGGAATGAGGCGCAGTCTCCATCATCCAAGTGATAGTGCGAGCTGGATCATCATGGAAAAAGATGGTGGCACGGAACTGGCAAACAAGCATAGGATTGTAGTTCTTCATCAAGGAGATCATGTTCGGTAGTTCTTCATCAATGAAGCAAAAGTTAGTGATTGCATAGAGGTTGTGGTAGGAGACATTAAGGACCTTGGGAAGCATAATATTACCACTCTTCATATGGGTGGGGTCATCATAGAAATCCTGCCAAAAGGCATGCTGCAATTTAGTCTAGAAAAGTTTGCCCCCTCCCTTGTAAGTCTGTTCCCTCAAGCGATAGGAGTTCTTACGCCTCATCACTCTCCACTTTGTGGTGCCCATATTATAGATGTCTTCCTTGGGAACATCCTCTTCCTCACTTGGTATGAGGTCAGCCTTCCCTTTCTTCATGTTAGTGGCGATAGTCATGTTCTTGGTAGCGGGCTTGCTGCCACTGGCAGTAGTACCCTGTTGAGCTGCCTTGCCCCCCCCCCCCCCAGATGTGACTCATGGTGGGACACCCAAGAGGCCTATCAAACTTGCGCTTCTTTGCCCCTTCATCAAGTTGCTGCTCAACATTGTCATCATCATTGTACTTCCATCTGTGAATAAGCAAATAGAAGGATAGCATGGGGTAAGTGTACATGTCACAAACACGAGAAACCAAAGAAGAATCATATTTGAGGAAGTGCAAATTTAACGAAGTTTCGAGAAAAAGAAGTTCGACGGGCAAACCAGCAGTGCCAGACCATGGGATGGAACAAACTGGTGTACAACTGGCGGGCGGATGCCTACGCTGGAATGAACTAGCAAGACAGCCGCCATCTTTTTCCATGATGATCTGGGCCTAGATGGGTTGCAGCTGTGGCGCATGAAGGCAGCATGAGATACCTTATCTTTGGTGTAGCGTCTGTGGTAGTGATGTGGCACACGATACTGTTGGAGATATGCCCAAGAGGCAATAATAAAAGTGGTTATTATATATCTTTATGTTTATGATAAATGTTTATATACCATGCTATAATTGTATTAACCGAAACATTGATACATGTGTGATATGTAAACAACAAAGAGTCCCTAGTATGCCTCTTAACTAGCTTGTTGATTAATGGATGATTAGTTTCATAATCATGAACATTGGATGTTATTAATAACAAGGTTATATCATTGTATGAATGATGTAATGGACACACCCAATTAAGCGTAGCATAAGATCACGTCATTAAGTTATTTGCTATATGCTTTCGATAAATAGTTACCTAGTCCTTATGACCATGAGATCATATAAATCACTTATACCGGAAAGGTACTTTGATTACATCAAACGCCACTGCGTAAATGGGTGGTTATAAAGGTAGGATTAAGTATCCGGAAAGTATGAGTTGAGGCATATGGATCAACAGTGGGATTTGTCCATCCCGATGACGGATAGATATACTCTGGGCCCTCTCGGTGGAATGTCGTCTAATGTCTTGCAAGCATATGAATAAGTTCATAAGAGACCACATACCACGGTACGAGTAAAGAGTACTTGTCAGGAGACGAGGTTGAACAAGGTATAGAGTGATACCGATGATCATACCTCGGACAAGTAAAATATCGCGTGACAAAGGGAATTGGTATCGTATGTGAATGGTTCATTCGATCACTAAAGTCATCGTTGAATATGTGGGAGCCATTATGGATCTCCAGATCCCGCTATTGGTTATTGGTCGGAGAGAGTTCTCGCCCATGACCACATAGTTCACGAACCGTAGGGTGACACACTTAAGGTTTGATGTTGTAATGGTAGAACTTGAATATGGAATGGAGTTCGAAGTATTGTTCGAAGTCTCGGATGAGATCCCAGACATCATGAGGAGTTCCGGAATGGTCCGGAGAATAAGATTCATATATAGGAAGTCATTTTATAAGTTTGAAAATGATCCGGTGATTTTACGGAAGGTTCTAGAAGGTTCTAGAAAAGTCCGGAAGGAATCACTAAGGAAGGAGGAGTCCCGGAGGGACTCCACCTCCCCATGGCCAGCCAACCCTAGAGGGGGGAGTCCAAGGTGGACTCCACCAAGGGGGCCGGCCACCCCCCTTCATGGAAGGGTGGGAATCCCACTTGGGTGGGAGTCCCACCTTGGGTAGGTTTCCCTACTACATGGAAGGTTCTTGAGTTGGGGTCTTATTCGAAGACTTGTAGTCCAACACTTGGGGTTCCACCTATATAATGAGGGGCATAGGGGAGGGGGCGGCCACCACAAAGCCACAAGCTGGCCGCACCCCTTGAGGCCGGCCACCCCCTCTCCCAAACCCTAGCCGCCCCCTCTCTCCTCCACCTCTCCCGCACGCTTAGCGAAGCTCCGCCGGAGTTCTGCATCGCCACCGCCACCACTCCGTCGTGCTGCCGGATTCAAGGAGGAGCTACTACTTCCGCTGCCCGCTGGAACGGGGAGAAGGACGTCGTCTTCATTAACACCGAACGTGTGACCGAGTACGGAGGTGCTGCCCGATCGTGGCACCATGATCAAGATCTTCTACGCGCTTTTGCAAGCGGCAAGTGGTCGTCTATCGCAGCAACAAGAGCCTCATCTTGTAGGCTTTGGAAATCTTCAAGGGTGAGTCTCGATCATCTCCTCGTTGCTTCCGTCTTCTAGATTGCATCTTGGCTTCGATTGCGTTCTCGCGGTAGGAAAATTTTTGTTTTCTATGCAACGAATCCCTACAGTGGTATCAGAGCCGTGTCTATGCATAGATGGTTGCACGAGTAGAACACAATGGTTTTGTGGGTGTTGATGCTCTTGTTGTCTTTAGTTTGAGTACTTTGCATCTTTGTGGCATAGTGGGATGAAGCGGCTCGGACTAACTTTACATGACCGCGTTCATGAGACTTGTTCCTCGTTCGACATGCAACTTGTATTGCATAAGAGGCTTTGCGGGTGTCTGTCTCTCCTACTATAGTGAAGATTCAATTTACTCTTCTATTGACAACACTAGTATCACTGTTGTGGTTCATGTTCGTAGGTAGATTAGATCTCTCTCGAAAACCCTAAACCACGTAAAATATGCAAACCAAATTAGAGACGTCTAACTTGTTTTTGCAGGGTTTGGTGATGTGATATGGCCATAATGTGATGATGAATATGTATGAGATGATCATTATTGTATTGTGGCAACCGGCAGGAGCCTTATGGTTGTCTTTAAATTTCATGTTGAGTAGTATTTCAAAGTAGTTGTAATAGTTGCTACATGAGGTGAACAACCATGAAGACGGCGCCATGGACCTTGACGCTACGCCGACGATGATGGAGATCATGCCCGAAGATGATGGAGATCATGTCCATGCTTTGGAGATGAAGATCAAAGGCGCAAAGACAAAAGGGCCATATCATATCACATATGAACTGCATGTGATGTTAATCCTTTTATGCATCTTATTTTGCTTAGATCGCGACGGTAGCATTATAAGATCATCCCTCACTAAAATATCAAGATAATAAAGTGTTCATCCTTAGTAGCACCGTTGCCAAGACTTGTCGTTTCGAAGCATCTCGTGATGATCGGGTGTGATAGAATCAACAAGTGCATACAACGGGTGCAAGCTAGTTTTGCACATGCGGATACTAAGGTGGCCTTGACGAGCCTAGCATGTACAGACATGGTCATGGAACACGTGATACCGAAAGGTAGAGCATGAATCATATGATTGATATGATGAACACTTTGAGTGTTCGCCATTGAAATTACATCTTGTCTCGTGATGATCGGACTTAGATGTAGTGGATTTGGTTCATGTGATCACTAAGACAATTAGAGGGATATTGTTTTGAGTGGGAGTTCACCTAGATTTTTAATTATGTTGAATTAAAATTTGAACTCAATTTGTCATAAACTTAGTCTAAACTATTGCAAATATATGTTGTAGATATGGCGTCCCAATCAATTTTAACCAGTTCCTAGAGAAAGAAAAACTTAAGAGAAACGATAGCAACTTCACCGACTGGTTCCGTCATGTGAGGATCTTCCTCGCTGGCGGAAATCTGCAATATGTGCTTGATGCACCGCTAGGTGACCCTCCTGCAGAAACTGAAACCGATGAAGTAAAGAATGTTTACGCAACTCGGAAAGCTCGGTACTCTCAAGTTCAGTGTGCCATCCTGTGCAGTCTGGAAGCCGATCTTCAAAAACGTTTTGAGCACCATGATCCTCATGAGTTGGTTAATGAGCTGAAAGCTATATTTGAAACTCATGCGGCCGTGGAATGCTATGAAGCATCGAAACACTTCTTCGGCAGCATGATGGAAGAAGGCAGCTCTGTTAGTGAGCACATGCTCGTTATGACCGGGCATGCGAACAAACTCAGTGACTTGGGAATAGTGATTCCTATCAGACTGGGGATTAATCGTGTCCTTCAATCACTGCCACCAAGTTACAAGAACTTTGTGATGAACTGTAATATCCCAGGTAATGGGGTTACAAAAATAGAGGAAACAGATGTGTGCATTGCATTCATGCATAGAAAATCCGGGGATTTTCGCGCTTTAAAGTAAAACAGTCACAGTAACTGAAGTTTCACTTGACCTTGGTGGAATTGAAGTAGCTCATCAAGTCAAGCGCTATAAACCTCAATGTGACTTTGCTAAAACCTTGTTTTGGGCAGAGATGATTTGATCTAAGGGGTTAGATCAAATGGAACTAACAATCAACACAACAACACTTTACTCAATGATCAAATGCTTGATCTTATAAAAGATTATAATATGGTAATCCTTACCATAACATATGAACATACATCTATTTGGAAATCAAGTAACAATAAATGGAGAAACCATTCTTCACTTATCTTTTCCATGTCCTAAGACTAATCCTTGATCCTACCATGAACCTCATGGTATTCAATTGACTTCACTCTTGGAAACAAGACAAGGAGAGCAACTCCAGAAATATATATCCTACTCTATTCCAAATTATTGTACATCAAACCTAGAGAGAGGAGAGTTCTATATTATTTATTAGATAAGAAATGGCAAACCTTGGATATAAATATCCATATGATCACAACATCATCTTCAAGAGGAACCCTAGAGTAGTATTCAAGTCCTTTCCAAATAAGAGAGACCATTCATATCAATCTTAGCTTTACCTATTTAAGAATAAGTGACAACCATTGAACTAAAGTATTAGATTTGTAAACCATTTCATCTTGGAGGAGTGAGATAACCAAATACCCAATTGGATAAGATAATATCCATGAGTAGATGAAATAGGGAGGAGACTAATCCAACTAAGATAGCCAGGTGGAATATTAGACTTGATATCTATTGAGATATGGAGAATACACCATAAACCCTAGAATAAACTATTCCTATATGAGAGAGAGCCCAAGCTAAGGTGTTACACTTAAGAAAGTTAAAGCCAACACTTGAATGTGAGGGAGAGAACTATCCATATAAACAGATGATTATATCATTGATGAAGTAGAACCCCAACATAATACCTCAGGCATTCTCCTGGGATATAAACTTTAGAGGCAACCATAGTAGTCCCATTTAAGAAGATAAATTAGAAGTACTATACCCTAGTTGATCAAGAAAATGATTGATCATGGAAGTGAGAAACCTATTTAATGAGAGATACCTTAGGAAGCCAAACCTTGATCATTATAAATTGAGTGATGATCATAAACCCTAAGAACTTGAGGTAGGGATATTAAGAACAAGTTGATCATGCCTAATCCATGATCATGCTCTTTAGGTATATGAGGATAAAATAAACCTTAATAAAATAAGTAGATATCATTCACCACATGAAATCATAGGGAGATCACTAGTAAGCAACCATAGGCTTATATCTCAATCCCAACTTGTGAATCACTTGGTGATCATAAGTAGAACCCTATCACATCTATGTTCAATTTATTCCTCAACTAAAGGACCTAAGAAAACCTTAGAGTAAAACTCTATACTTTATATGGTGAGAAACCATACATCCATATGACCAAAGTTAACTATAAAAAGAACCATAACTACTTTAGTTGCTATAAAGGTTAATGAGGATAATAATAGAAGTTAAATGGTAGAAGATAAAACCAATTCTCAAATCCTTAGTAATTAGAGAAGCACATAAGATATGAAGCAAGTAACCATATTACCATGGTTAGGGGAGATTCAACCCTAGCACATGCAATATGATGTCATTTCATCTCTATAACCTAGAATTATATCTCAACCCTAGTCTATGTATCACTATGGTGATTACAATTATAAAACCAGACCATAATTGAGATTTAAATCAAGTACCATTAGGTGAATATAATTGGAACCCTAGAATTGTCCATTAATTAAACCTTATGTTCCAATTTGTTAACACATCATTATGCACATCAAAATATTAGCAAATGATCACTCCCCAAGTGGAAACTAAGTCCTAACAACAATCTTTCAAATTCTTTGAATTGGAAGTATCAATTCTCATAAATCAAAACTGATTTAAATCCACAAGAAAAAGGGAAAATTAAATTAGTGCATAAAAACATGCTTAATGAAAAACTACAATAAAGCTCACATGTATTAAATAATTATTCAAGAAAGAAATCTAGAAATACAATAACTCTTTGTCTAGCCATAATTAAATTCAAATTGTCAAATACCTGCAAAATGGAAAAGAATTGAAATTAGAATTAAAAAAACAGAATACAAAATAGAAAGTGAAAACAGAAAATAGGAAAGAAAAAGAAAACAGAAAAAAAGGAGAGGAAGCTCACCTGGACTTACCTTACCCCGCAGCCCACGATGCAGCCCACCAAGCAGCCCAGAAACGAACCCAATTGAGTCCAATACCGAACCGGTAATTACGTTAAGAAGACAAACGTCTTCATCTTCGTCCCTGAGAACGACACGGTGGTGGAGCTTCCCGGCCACGTCCTCTACGACGATAAGGACGAGTCCCGGACTCCAATTCCATCCCGAAAACCTGCGTAAATCACAACGAGTCCGTCGACATAATTTGCGCTACGATTCGTGCCCATTGCACACACCTACCTCACCGTGGCATCTGCGCCGTCTCCGGCGGCGTGACGTCGATTCCGACCATGCCATGAGCTATAAAGCTTCCCAGAGCTCCGCCGTAGACCCTAATGCCCCTCCTCTCAATCAATTGCTCGCTAGCCCTCCATATTTTTCGCCACCACCTCACAGACGCCGCCGGTGTCGAGCTAGAGCTCGTCGGTGGAGGCCACCCTAGGGACCCATAGGTAGTCCTTGAGAAGCGCACGAGTTCGCTGATCGTACTGGTAGGAGGAATCGAGAAGAAGCTTCCCCAATCGAGCGAATTTCGGCATTCCCTTTCGCGGTGGCTCGTCGGAATCCGCGACCATGTCATCGACTCCGACAACCCTGCGCTTCACCAAGCATATCCACGTGTTCCTGGTGAGCTAGCGCTTCTTCTGAGCATAATATTGCATCCGCGCACCCTCTGTAGCCTTCAATCGAAATCTCGCCGGAGTGCTCCACCACGGACATGTTTACCGGCGATGCTCCGGTGAGCTACTCAAGAAACCAACACCACCATCGAACTCAGCGTGTCGAGGGGAGTCTATAGAGATTCGTTTCGCGTCCGGGGGTGCTAGGAATCGGCGGCGCCGCCGCACGCGTACTCGCCGGCGTTTAACCGCCGGTAGAGTCAAACTACCAGTCAAACTGTGACTAGTCGTTGCTCACGTGGCAGCCTACGTGGCCCAGGCCCCACGGGTCAGTGACTAGGGTTAGGTTCTGCCACGGTAACAAAATCGTTATTCATTTAAATTTATTCCAGAAAATTGCTGCAACTTCAAATAAATTTAGAAAATTCAATTTAGGTCAGAAAAATGTAAATATGATATTAAAATTCTTAGAAAAGAAAACTCTATTCAATAAAAATATAAAATGAAATTTTTATTTTTAATAAAAATTCAATTATTTAATACTTCTTATTTAAGCCTTTAATTGTAATTCTAAATTCAATTAAAATTCAATAATAAAAAAAGGGTATAAAATAAATAAAAACCAGTAAAGTAAATATAGAAAACATTAAAAACTAATTTTATTTATCTGGAACTTATTAAATCTTTACTAATAGGAATTAAACCCTGAATAATAATTACCTTAATTATTAATTGTTTAAAAATAATAAAATGCCAAATCCAATATTATTTTTATTTCCAAGTTACTAATAACTTCAACTTTACCATGAAGTTATTAATCA
Organism: Lolium perenne; assembly: GCF_019359855.2. Lineage (NCBI taxonomy): Eukaryota > Viridiplantae > Streptophyta > Magnoliopsida > Poales > Poaceae > Lolium > Lolium perenne. Next base: position 157,648,263 of record NC_067247.2, read on the forward strand.
TCGAATTAAATTGTAAATAGCAAACCCTAAATTCCACATGGGATGATATTACAACCCTATCATTTCATGTGACTCCTAAAACCCTAAATTAATTAGGAACCCTAGTTCCATTATTACATGTGAACCCTAAATTGATTCTAACCTAAACCCTAGGTTAGAACATATGATCATAGTACCTTCTTTCAAATCATAGAACCATAGTAGCAAATAAATACTTGTCTTGGGCACATAAAATGTTGAAGACCTATCACTAATATATGGGTATCCCAAGTGTTCATCTTCATCAGACCTAAAGAATCAAATAGGGTCAACCAAGTGTAAACCCTAGATCCTATTACCAAAGCCATCATCCATATTCATTCCTACTTAGCATCACACCAATGTGATGAACCTCAGGAGCAACTATGCCAAACCCTGAGCATTACCTAACCATATTCCACTAAACCCTACTAGTATTGGATATTTATCAACCATCCTATTCAGGAGCCAATTACTCCTTACTTAATAGAACCAACAGTAAAACCTAGACCACTTCAACCCTAATTGATATACTTCTTATTATTTAAGAAGTATGTTCTTCAAAAGTTATTCTTTTGAAGAAAATAATGAATCATCATCAACCCTTCTTATAAGGACCTATAAACCCTAGCTAGCTATCACCAGCAAGATGAACCCACCATAATAACAACCATGTATAACTAATTGCTTAAGTTGCTTATACTTAAGTAAAACCATTCAAGCCTAGTTGCTAATGAATCCAACCTTGTTAGGATCCATCTAATATCTACTCAAGAACTAATGAGAACTATAGTTAACCATAGAACCCCACCAACCTAATTACCACACTTGTTCTTTATCAAAGCACATGTTCTTCAAAAGTTATTCTTTTAAAGTATATGATAACCAATCATTAACCATGCCATATAGTACTAAAACTAACCACTGTTCTTTACTTGTTAACATTATGCCAATTATCATTCTTTGTGGGCTCAATTGATTACTATGCTTTATTATCTACCTATTTATAATACTAAGTAATCACAACTGAATAAGAACCTTGTATGTGAATCACTCTAAAAGTGCAACACACCCTAAACCAATCATTACAACTCACTGATCCTAAATCATCGGGGTTAGGTCACGCTTAGAGCGATTGCATCTCATTCTTATGCATTATTGCATCCTTGCCTATCTTTTAAACATCGTCCTTACCGGACGATGATGCTATTTCAGAATTGGAGTTATTGCGTATCGAAGACCTTGTCTGCATAATCTTGCAGTCAAGAAAGGCAAGTTCATCACTTGCTCATGTCATTTGAGTATTTTTACCAAATTACTTGCAAAGTACTATATTTATCACTATTGCATGAAAAACAAAACCACTATTTTCATAACTATGAATATGACTATGTGGTGGGCAATGGAACCATGGATTGTGTTGATATGGTGGAGGTTCCATTGCAAGGGTTTATATCCATCTAGGATTAAACAACAAATGTCGCCAGTGATTCTTGTGCCGCAATACCCGTGTTAACCATAAGATCTGGAGTGGGACGGAATAGTCAATCGTATTTCCACCTCTTGTACATCAACGGATGCGCTTTACCGTAGACCCTTGATCCAAGAGAGGACAAGTGGTACCCTTGATCCAAGAGAGGACAAGTGGTAGGGTGGGGGTCCCGATGAAGTCCCCACGGTTATTGCGGTCTATGATGGGTTGCAGCTGCCGGCGAAGGAGTTCATGGTAGAGACCTGAACTGTCGTCGTGGTCGGGGTCCATCCTTAATTGGAGTAAGAGGACCGGCGAGGACCCAGGGTCGGGGTTTGCAACAACGGGTGGGTGTATGAGGTAGCGGAGAAATATGATTGGCTATGACCTTATACCGGGCCTCACACCAAAGGAAGTGTGGACGAGCACGCGGCTCGGTTGGCACCAAGGTTAAGATCTCTTATGGGTAAAGCAACACACCTCTGCAGAGTGTAATGAATCGTGACCTGTCACTCCCTGTTCCGGGTTTGGAACTGCGAACGCTGCCGGAAAGGAGCTCCATGAAGTTCTAGTAAACCGGTGAAGGCTGACGGACATAGTTCTTCTGAATAAAAGCAACCTTTTGAAGAAAAGATTATGAAAACCTGCATTGGTATTAGACTTTCTGGTCTAATGCCGTAGCTAGTGCATTAAATACCTCTTTCCTATAATGAACTTGTTGAGTATGCTCGTACTCATCCCACTCTTAAATCCCCTGCTTACATATGGAGGCATCGAAGGAGGATCTACAGTGCAACTCGAAGGCCGAGGAGTCAACAACTACTTCAAGAGACAGGACCCTGTCAGAGGAGTCAGATTCCACATCCAACATGGAGAAAACCTAGTTTAGCCATAGAAGGGAACTAGCTTCCTAAACCTAGCTCCTATTTAGCTAGAATCTATTCATAGCCCCTATAGCTAGTCAAATACTCTACAAATAGAGTTCGTGATAGGGTTAGACTACGAGTCGTTCTTCTGGAATTATCTGCAGTTTTACCTCATTGTAAAGTAGGAGGCTGTGATGATCTTATGTAACAGAGTCTGTATGTAATTCTATAGACATGCCTTGGACCCGCATATGTTTCTGTTGTACCACTCTGAGCGATATAATACCCGTGGAACAGTGTTTCATTGGTGTTAGATCAGACTTGCATACTACACCATGCAGTGGTATGCCGGGTCACCACAGTTGGTATCAGAGCAAATGCTTTGACCCTAGGATTAAAACCCTTTAAAGGAGACCTATAGGATTGGTAGTGTCTATAGGAAGTTGTCTTAGTTAAACCAAATACTTCTTATGACTTGAGATGGATATTCACTTGAGAATAATCCTGACACACTTGAGTCACATCTTCTAACCTATATTTCCTAAGGGAAATTAGTTAGTTAATCCCAAACCTGTAGCATACCATTAGGTCCGTAAAACAATAGATGAGTAGATCACAGTTGGTATACAATACATGGTAGTCCAAAGAGAGGATACAGCCATAAGGAAGATATCCTATCGGAAGATGTGTACCAACACATGTTATGATTAAATAAAATTATTCAGACTTGTGAAACAATTCATAGTAAGTGATAAATATAAGTATATAAAGTAGTATAGACCATGATGAGTCAATCATGGAAGTTAAGAAAGAGTGATAGGAATAATATATGTCTACTTACATGGTGGAGTTGTTAATCATATATGATTCATCTGAGGATCATTATGTGATGAACATCTAAAGTATTTAGGAAGAGAACAATAAGAAGTTAGGTCTTCAGCAACAGAGCAAGAATTGTGTTCCAAAACCATGGGAATTGTGTCAAGCACATCAGAACCCTAGTTATATAGTAAGAACATATGGAAGTGTAGGAGCTATATTTCCATAGTATGTGTTTAGAGTAGCAATGTTAGAACCTAGACATATCATGTGAGATAGTCCTCAACAAAATGGAAGTTAAGTAGTACTTCCAGAGAAAATTAGGTTAACTTTAATTATCCTAGCCCACTTTGTTTCAAGTTTATCTCATTGCAAATGTGCAATTAAGGTAAAGGTTGAGACAAATAGTAGAATCCAATATATTCGTGCTAAGTGTCACGATATAAACCTATCGTATGTGGTGTATATACTACACATCAGAGCCTGATGTTTAGAGATGTTTTACTCAACTAGTACATTCGGGCTTATGATGGTGTGTACTATAAACACAAAGCTGAATCTTCTTGGATTTTATTGGATTTTCATTGTTTGACTAGATCCATACATGAAGCCTGACGTTGATATGCAAATGCATGTTGCAATATCAAGTCCTTACTTGGTGCTATAGATCTAGAGGGTAATTGTAAACGTATGAGGAAGTGACGAATTCTGGAAGATTCCGAAGACAAGATGAAGGTTCATCGGAGAAATGAAGTAAAGTTGTGGGAAGTAACCACAATACTCTGAAAGAAGTACAATCAGAAACTCATGCTTACCTCAACAGAGGAGTACTTTAGTACATAAGAAGCATGAATGTGAGAAATATGATGATTATGGTGAAGCTCAAGCAGATCCCTAGTCATCATGGAAGAGGGAATGCATGGGAAATCACTTCGGATACTATATTCATAGTGTCAGTTAGTGGTTCTCTTGCAAAATAAACCCTGAATGAAGGAAGATGATATATGAAACCATAGCAGATATAAGAAGACCATAGTTGACATCAGAAGACCACAATTGGTAAAAACCTATAATAGAGTACACTATTAGATAATAAATAGCCACAATTGATATCAAGTAGTCCATAATTGGATCATTTGTACCAAGAAGTTGTGAACAAATAAAATTTTATCAGCCAAATAACTAGGATCTATAATCATTTAGTCGAAGGATTCACATTGGATGTCCACAATTGAGTGGATACACCACAAGGATTCTTCAGGAGACCTTAGAAGAAGTACAAACCATAAGTTAGACCTAGACCAATATTTTAATCATAAGTCCAATAGTTGGAAGAAAAGGAGTTGAAGAACATAAGAAAACTCTAAGGGGTAGAGTAAAGATTGAGTTGGATGTACCACGACTCAATACTTTGAGTAGGATATAAGAAGAAGGTCTGAACTGAGAGGAAGTTCGATCTTATTTTCATAAGATTAACGAACACTACTTTCAGAAGGATGTCAGACCAGAAGCCGAGGTTCATACCTCGAGGAAGTAAGAAGTGGACTATAACTTGAGAAAGTAAGTAAAATTTACTCAGGAGTACGGAAGCTCAAGTAAGCTAAGTTTAATGAAGTTGGACAAAAGAAATACCGTAGAACAATAAAGCCCAAGATGGTCAAAGAATGAAGAAGATGGAACATACCAATATCAAAGACTAATAGAATGATTCCTTTCATGGAACCTAAATAACCCAAAATAGGTATAGGTATCAACTATAAACCATGATTGGATGGACTAAATGAGTCTAATACATTCTTAGGAAAATAAACCATCACAACCATTCCATGTTAAGTACCTTACTTAGTACCATTATTGCAGTTTTGGTAGTAAGGGAAAACAAAGACCTATTTGTCAATTAGGAGTTTATTATCAAATTAGTCTTCAGATGAGACTAGCAGCACCAGAATAAGACCTAATCATTGAATCTTCAAAGAGAAAGGAAACAAGCTTATAGAGTTGGAAGAAATCAAAGAATCAAAGTAAGAACCATGGTTCAGAGACAAACCCTAATGGATTTCAGGAAGAATCTGGACAAAGGATATATTCAATGATATCCAGTAAGATCAATACGGAGTTCGAGAAAAGTCGTAGTCTGCACAAGTCAGATCCACACTCCGGAAACGTGAGAGAGTTCAAACTTCGAGGACGAAGTTTAATTTAAGGGGTAGAGACTGTAATATCCCAGGTAATGGGGTTACAAAAATAGAGGAAACAGATGTGTGCATTGCATTCATGCATAGAAAATCCGGGGAATTTTCGCGCTTTAAAGTAAAACAGTCACAGTAACTAAAGTTTCACTTGACCTTGGTGGAATTGAAGTAGCTCATCAAGTCAAGCGCTATAAACCTCAATGTGACTTTGCTAAAACCTTGTTTTGGGCAGAGATGATTTGATCTAAGGGGTTAGATCAAATGGAACTAACAATCAACACAACAACACTTTACTCAATGATCAAATGCTTGATCTTATAAAAGATTATAATATGGTAATCCTTACCATAACATATGAACATACATCTATTTGGAAATCAAGTAACAATAAATGGAGAAACCATTCTTCACTTATCTTTTCCATGTCCTAAGACTAATCCTTGATCCTACCATGAACCTCATGGTATTCAATTGACTTCACTCTTGGAAACAAGACAAGGAGAGCAACTCCAGAAATATATATCCTACTCTATTCCAAATTATTATACATCAAACCTAGAGAGAGGAGAGTTCTATATTATTTATTAGATAAGCAATGGCAAACCTTGGATATAAATATCCATATGATCACAACATCATCTTCAAGAGGAACCCTAGAGTAGTATTCAAGTCCTTTCCAAATAAGAGAGACCATTCATATCAATCTTAGCTTTACCTATTTAAGAATAAGTGACAACCATTGAACTAAAGTATTAGATTTGTAAACCATTTCATCTTGGAGGAGTGAGATAACCAAATACCCAATTGGATAAGATAATATCCATGAGTAGATGAAATAGGGAGGAGACTAATCCAACTAAGATAGCCAGGTGGAATATTAGACTTGATATCTATTGAGATATGGAGAATACACCATAAACCCTAGAATAAACCATTCCTATATGAGAGAGAGCCCAAGCTAAGGTGTTACACTTAAGAAAGTTAAATCCAACACTTGAATGTGAGGGAGAGAACTATCCATATAAACAGATGATTATATCATTGATGAAGTAGAACCCCAACATAATACCTCAGGCATTCTCCTGGGATATAAACTTTAGAGGCAACCATAGTAGTCCCATTTAAGAAGATAAATTAGAAGTACTATACCCTAGTTGATCAAGAAAATGATTGATCATGGAAGTGAGAAACCTATTTAATGAGAGATACCTTAGGAAGCCAAACCTTGATCATTATAAATTGAGTGATGATCATAAACCCTAAGAACTTGAGGTAGGGATATTAAGAACAAGTTGATCATGCCTAATCCATGATCATGCTCTTTAGGTATATGAGGATAAAATAAACCTTAATAAAATAAGTAGATATCATTCACCACATGAAATCATAGGGAGATCACTAGTAAGCAACCATAGGCTTATATCTCAATCCCAACTTGTGAATCACTTGGTGATCATAAGTAGAACCCTATCACATCTATGTTCAATTTATTCCTCAACTAAAGGACCTAAGAAAACCTTAGAGTAAAACTCTATACTTTATATGGTGAGAAACCATACATCCATATGACCAAAGTTAACTATAAAAAGAACCATAACTACTTTAGTTGCTATAAAGGTTAATGAGGATAATAATAGAAGTTAAATGGTAGAAGATAAAACCAATTCTCAAATCCTTAGTAATTAGAGAAGCACATAAGATATGAAGCAAGTAACCATATTACCATGGTTAGGGGAGATTCAACCCTAGCACATGCAATATGATGTCATTTCATCTCTATAACCTAGAATTATATCTCAACCCTAGTCTATGTATCACTATGGTGATTACAATTATAAAACCAGACCATAATTGAGATTTAAATCAAGTACCATTAGGTGAATATAATTGGAACCCTAGAATTGTCCATTAATTAAACCTTATGTTCCAATTTGTTAACACATCATTATGCACATCAAAATATTAGCAAATGATCACTCCCCAAGTGGAAACTAAGTCCTAACAACAATCTTTCAAATTCTTTGAGTTGGAAGTATCAATTCTCATAAATCAAAACTGATTTAAATCCACAAGAAAAAGGGAAAATTAAATTAGTGCATAAAAACATGCTTAATGAAAAACTACAATAAAGCTCACATGTATTAAATAATTATTCAAGAAAGAAATCTAGAAATACAATAACTCTTTGTCTAGCCATAATTAAATTCAAATTGTCAAATACCTGCAAAATGGAAAAGAATTGAAATTAGAATTAAAAAAACAGAATACAAAATAGAAAGTGAAAACAGAAAATAGGAAAGAAAAAGAAAACAGAAAAAAGGAGAGGAAGCTCACCTGGACTTACCTTACCCCGCAGCCCACGATGCAGCCCACCAAGCAGCCCACAAACGAACCCAATTGAGTCCAATACAAACGTCTTCGTCTTCGTCCCTGAGAACGACACGGCGGTGGAACTTCCTGGCCACGTCCTACGACGATAAGGACAAGTCCCGGACTCCAATTCCATCCCGAAAGCCTGCGTAAATCACAACGAGTCCGTCGACATAATTTGCGCTACGATTCGTGCCCATTGCACACACCTACCTCACCGTGGCATCTGCGCCGTCTCCGGCGGTGTGACGTCGATTCCGACCATGCCATGAGCTATAAAGCTTCCCAGAGCTCCGCCGTAGACCCTAATGCCCCTCCTCTCAATCAATTGCTCGCTAGCCCTCCATATTTTTCGCCACCACCTCACAGACGCCGCCGGTGTCGAGCTAGAGCTCATCGGTGGAGGCCACCCTAGGGACCCATAGGTAGTCCTTGAGAAGCGCACGAGTTCGCTGATCGTACTGGTAGGAGGAATCGAGAAGAAGCTTCCCCAATCGAGCGAATTTCGGCATTCCCTTTCGCGGTGGCTCGCCGGAATCCACGACCATGTCGTCGACTCCGACAACCCCGCGCTTCACCAAGCATATCCACGTGTTCCTGGTGAGCTAGCGCTTCTTCTGAGCATAATATTGCATCCGCGCACCCTCTGTAGCCTTCAATCGAAATCTCGCCGGAGTGCTCCGCCATGGACATGTTTACCGGCGATGCTCCGGTGAGCTACTCAAGAAACCAACACCACCATCGAACTCAGCGTGTCGAGGGGAGTCTGTAGAGATTCGTTTCGCGTCCGGGGGTGCCAGGAATCGGCGGCGCCGCCGCACGCGTACTCGCCGGCGTTTAACCGCCGGTAGAGTCAAACTACCAGTCAAACTGTGACTAGTCGTTGCTCACGTGGCAGCCTACGTGGCCCAGGCCCCACGGGTCAGTGACTAGGGTTAGGTTCTGCCACGGTAACAAAATCGTTATTCATTTAAATTTATTCCAGAAAATTGCTGCAACTTCAAATAAATTTAGAAAATTCAATTTAGGTCAGAAAAATGTAAATATGATATTAAAATTCTTAGAAAAAAAACTCTATTCAATAAAAATATAAAATGAAAATTTTCTTTTTAATAAAAATTCAATTATTTAATACTTCTTATTTAAGCCTTTAATTGTAATTCTAAATTCAATTAAAATTCAATAATAGAAAAATGGTATAAAATAAATAAAAACCAGTAAAGTAAATATAGAAAACATTAAAAACTAATTTTATTTATCTGGAACTTATTAAATCTTTACTAATAGGAATTAAACCCTGAATAATAATTACCTTAATTATTAATTGTTTAAAAATAATAAAATGCCAAATCCAATATTATTTGTATTTCCAAGTTACTAATAACTTCAACTTTACCATGAAGTTATTAATCATCGAATTAAATTGTAAATAGCAAATCCTAAATTCCACATGGGATGATATTACAACCCTATCATTTCATGTGACTCCTAAAACCCTAAATTAATTAGGAACCCTAGTTCCATTATTACATGTGAACCCTAAATTGCTTCTAACCTAAACCCTAGGTTAGAACATATGATCATAGTACCTTCTTTCAAATCATAGAACCATAGTAGCAAATAAATACTTGTCTTGGGCACATAAAATGTTGAAGACCTATCACTAATATATGGGTATCCCAAGTGTTCATCTTCATCAGACCTAAAGAATCAAATAGGGTCAACCAAGTGTAAACCCTAGATCCTATTACCAAAGCCATCATCCATATTCATTCCTACTTAGCATCACACCAATGTGATGAACCTCAGGAGCAACTATGCCAAACCCTGAGCATTACCTAACCATATTCCACTAAACCCTACTAGTATTGGATATTTATCAACCATCCTATTCAGGAGCCAATTACTCCTTACTTAATAGAACCAACAGTAAAACCTAGACCACTTCAACCCTAATTGATATACTTCTTATTATTTAAGAAGTATGTTCTTCAAAAGTTATTCTTTTGACAAAAATAATGAATCATCATCAACCCTGCTTATAAGGACCTATAAACCCTAGCTAGCTATCACCAGCAAGATGAACCCACCATAATAACAACCATGTATAACTAATTGCTTAAGTTGCTTATACTTAAGTAAAACCATTCAAGCCTAGTTGCTAATGAATCCAACCTTGTTAGGATCCATGTAATATCTACTCAAGAACTAATGAGAACGATAGTTAACCATAGAACCCTGATGTCTACGGGTGCTTCTATTCTTGTAGACAGTGTTGGGCCTCCAAGAGCAGAGGTTTGTAGAACAGCAGCAAGTTTCCCTTAAGTGGATCACCCAAGGTTTATCGAACTCAGGGAGGAAGAGGTCAAAGATATCCCTCTCATGCAACCCTGCAACCACAAAGCAAGAAGTCTCTTGTGCCCCCAACACACCTAATAGGTGCACTAGTTCGGCGAAGAGATAGTGAAATACAGGTGGTATGAATAAGTATGAGCAGTAGTAACGGCGCCAGAAAAGTGCTTTGCTGCCCAGGACTGGCGTGTGGTTGATGGTGGTAATATTGTGACAAGACAGATGCAGTAGAATAGTAAACAAGCAGCGATAGCAGTATTTAGGAACAAGGCCTAGGGATCATACTTTCACTAGTGGACACTCTCAACATTGATCACATAACAGAATAAATAGATAGATGCTAGACTCTACACTCTCTTGTTGAATGATGAACACCACTAATTGTGTAGGATTACACGAACCCTCAATGCCGGAGTTAACAAGCTCCACAATATTCGATGTTCATATTTAAATAACCTTAGAGTGCACGACAGATCAACACAACTAAACCAAGTACTAACATAGCATGCACACTGTCACCATCACACTATGAAGGAGGCATAGATCACATCAATACTATCATAGCAATAGTTAACTTCATAATCTACAAGAGATTACAATCATAACCTACGCCAAGTACTACACGATGCACACACTGTCACCTTTACACCGCGGAGGAGGAATAGACTACTTTAATAACATCACTAGAGTAGCACATAGATGAATAGTGATACAAAACTCATATGAATCTCAATCATGTAAGGCAGCTCATGAGATTATTGTATTGAAGTACATAGGAGGAGAGATTAACCACATAGCTACCGGTACAGCCCTTAGCCTCGATGGAGAACTACTCCCTCCGCATGGGAGACAGCAGCGGTGATGAAGATGGCGGTGGAGATGGCAGCGGTGTCGATGGAGAAGCCTTTTGGGGGCACTTCCCCGTCCCGGCGGCGTGCCGGAACAGAGACTCCTGTCCCCCAGATCTTGGCTTCGCGATGGCGGCGGCTCTGGAAGGTTTCTCGTGCCGTGGCTTTTCCATATCGAAGATTTAGGTCAGGGCCCTTTATATAGGCGAAGAGGCGGCGTCAGAAGGTCAACGAGGTGACGACACAACAGGGGGGCGCGGGCCCCCCCTTGGCCGTGTCAGGGTATCATCTGGTGGCCCTGTGGCCCCTCTCTGGCGACTCTCGGGTGTTCTGGAAGCTTCGTGCAATCCTAAGATGCTAGGCGTTGATTTCGTCCGATTCCGAGAATATTTCCTTACTAGGATTTCTGAAACCAAAAACAGCAGAAAATAGCAACTGGCCCTTCGGCATCTCGTCAATAGGTTAGTTCCGGAAAACGCATAAAAACAATACAAAGTGTGCATAAAACATGTAGATGTCATCAATAATGTGGCATGGAACATAAGAAATTATCGATACGTCGGAGACGTATCAGCATCCCCAAGCTTAGTTTCTGCTCGTCCCGAGCAGGTAAACGATAACAAAGATAATTTCTGGAGTGACATGCCATCATAACCTTGATCATACTATTGTAAGCATATGTAATGAATGCAGCGATCAAAACAATGGTAAATGACATGAGTAAACAAATGAACCATAAAGCAAAGACTTTTCATGAATAGTACTTCAAGACAAGCATCAATAAGTCTTGCATAAGAGTTAACTCATAAAGCAATAATTCAAAGTAAAGGTATTGAAGCAACACAAAGGAAGATTAAGTTTCAGCGGTTGCTTTCAACTTGTAACATGTATATCTCATGGATAGTTGTCAACATAAAGTAATATAACAAGTGCAATATGCAAGTATGTAGGAATCAATGCACAGTTCACACAAGTGTTTGCTTCTTGAGGTGGAGAGAAATAGGTGAACTGACTCAACATAAAAGTAAAAGAAAGGTCCTTCAAAGAGGAAAGCATCGATTGCTATATTTGTGCTAGAGCTTTGATTTTGAAAACAAGAAACAATTTTGTCAACGGTAGTAATAAAGCATATGTGTTATGTAAATTATATCTTACAAGTTGCAAGCCTCATGCATAGTATACTAATAGTGCCCGCACCTTGTCCTAATTAGCTCGGATTACCTGGATTATCATCGCAATGCATATGTTTTAACCAAGTGTCACAAAGGGGTACCTCTATGCCGCCTGTACAAAGGTCTAAGGAGAAAGCTCGCATTGGATTTCTCGCTATTGATTATTCTCAACTTAGACATCCATACCGGGACAACATAGACAACAGATAATGGACTCCTCTTTTATGCATAAGCATTCAACAACAATTAATTTTTCTCATAAGAGATTGAGGATAGTTGTCCAAAACTGAAACTTCCACCATGGATCATGGCTTTAGTTAGCGGCCCAATGTTCTTCTCTAACATTATGCATGCTCTAACCATTCTAGCGGTAAATCTCCTTTACTTCAGACAAGACGAACATGCATAGCAACTCACATGATATTCAACAAATAGTAGTTGATGGCGTCCCCAGGAACATGGTTATCGCACAACAAGCAACTTAATAAGAGATAAAGTGCATAAGTACATATTCAATACCACAATAGTTTTTAGGCTATTTGTCCCATGAGATATATATTGTAAAGGTAGAGGATAGAAATTTAAAGGTAGCACTCAAGCAATTTACTTTGGAATGGCGGAGAAATACCATGTAGTAGGTAGGTTTGGTGGACACAAATGGCATAGTGGTTGGCTCAAGTATTTTGGATGCATGAGAAGTATTCCCTCTCGATACAAGGCTTAGGCTAGCAAGGTTTATTTGAAACAAACACAAGGATGAACCGGTGCAGCAAAACTCACATAAAAAACATATTGTAAACATTATAAGACTCTACACCGTCTTCCTTGTTGTTCAAACTCAATACTAGAAATTATCTAGACCTTAGAGAGACCAATTATGCAAACCAAATTTTAGCAAGCTCTATGTATTTCTTCATTAATGGGTGCAAAGTATATGATGCAAGAGCTTAAACATGAGCACAAAAATTTCCAAGTATCAAATTATCCAAGACATTTTAGAATTACTACATGTAGCATTTCCCGATTCCAACCATATAACAATTAACGAAGCAGTTTCAACCTTCGCCATGAAAATTAAAAGCTAAGAACACATGTGTTCATATGAACCAGCGGAGCGTGTCTCTCTCCCACACAAGCATTTATTCAAACAAAAACAAAAATAAAAGCACACAGACGCTCCAAGCAAAGTACATAAGATGTGGCCGAATAAAAATATAGTTTCAAGAGAAGGAACCTGATAATTTATCGATGAAGAAGGGGATGCCTTGGGCATCCCCAAGCCTAGATGCTTGAGTCTTCTTGAAATATGCAGGGATGAACCACCGGGGCATCCCCAAGCTTAGAGCTTTCACTCTTCTTGATCATTTTGTATCATCCTCCTCTCTTGACCCTTGAAAACTTCCTCCACACCAAACTCAAAACAAACTCATTAGAGGGTTAGTGCATAATCAAAAATTCACATGTTCAGAGGTGACACAATCATTCTTAACACTTCTGGACATTGCCCAAAGCTACTGGAAGTTAATGGAACAAAGAAATCCATCCAACACAGCAAAAGAGGCAATGCGAAATAAAAGGCAGAATCTGTCAAAACAGAACAGTCCGTAAAGACGAATTTCTAAGAGGCACCAGACTTGCTCAAATGAAAATGCTCAAATTGAATGAAAGTTGCGTACATATCTGAGGATCACTCACGTATATTGGCATAATTTTCTGAGTTACCTACAGAGAATTAGGCCCAGATTCGTGACAGCAAGAAATCTGTTTCTGCGCAGTAATCCAAATCTAGTATGAACCTTACTATCAACGACTTTACTTGGCACAACAATGCAACAAAACTAAGATAACAACTTCCAAGACACAAATATAAAACAAAATTGCTGTAGTAAAATAAACACATGGGTTATCTCCCAAGAAGTTCTTTCTTTATAGCCGTTAAGATGGGCTCAGCAGTTTTAATGATGCACTCGCAAGAAATAGTATTTGAAGCAAAAGAGAGCATCAAGAAGCAAATTCAAAAGACATTTAAGTCTAGCCCACTTCCTATGCAAAGGAATCTTGTACACAAATGAATTCATGAAGAACAGAGTGAAAAGCATAAGAGGATAAAACATGAGTAACTTCAAGATTCTCAACATAAAGAGGGGAAACTTAATATTATTAAGATGCATATAACCATGTTTCCCTCTCTCATAATAACTTTCAGTAGCATCATTGATGAAATCCACAATATACCCATCACTTAAAACATTCTTATCATGGTTCGTATGCATATAAGTATCATTAATTTTGGCATAAGAAGAGTTCTTCTCATTAATAGTAATTGGAGCAAGATTATTATCAAGAATTTGAACATGGTAAACAAGTTGCATATTAAGGGAATTGTTTTTGGTGATCCAATCATGACTATGACAAGTTTCATAAGGATAGTTATAACCTATATCATAGCATTCTTTATAATAATCATCAAAGGTCGGAGGCACAGTGTCATCATAAGAAATAGAATAGTTATCTTTCACAGTCGGTTTATCTGTGACCATACCATCATTGTTATTAGAAGGAGATGTATCAAACACATAATGATCAGTAGCAAAAGGATTTTCAAACACCTCTTCCCCAAGCTTAGAGCTTTCTATATCATTATGGGAGGAAGCATGGATAGCACTGATACTATGGCAATTATTATCATCATCATTTTCAGAATTAGTTTCCCAGAGATTTGCAATATCAAAAGTAGCGTGCTCATTCAAATCATGATCACTAATGTATGTAAAGGGCATAGAAAGATCATTGTATTCAGATTCATTATCATAATAATCATTAGGAGCAGCATACTTACGGTTACCTAGCGTTATCTCATTCACGCGGGGATATGCCGTTACCTCTTTCTCTTTAGTCTCCTTCTTCTTCTTCTTCTTCGTTCCCTTCTTCTTCTTCTTCTTCTCTTCCTTCTCCTTGTTCCCCTCTTTGGGAGGAAGAGGCTTGAAGGGTGGCTTGTCCGCATAACCTGATTTACTTTCAGAAACAATAGAAGAAACTTGGGAGGATTCCTCCTTTTCATTAATTAGTTCAAAACACACAGCGGTCCTGTCATATTTTGGCAAGGTGTCATCTTCTAAAATATTTTGTATGTAAGTATTTGTATGGCTATTATCAATGCAATAAGAAAAACACCCATGCAGGACATCATCAATATCAAGATCACTCATATGTAACAAAGAGATTTTTCTTGAGAGCTCTTCACACCACAAAAATAAAGTAAGTTCATCATGCTGATTAGGAGTACTTTCATCATCACAATACCAATTTGTAGCACTCATGGGGTTCAAATTATCATTGGAGGAGCATTGAAAATTAAAATGACCCACTCCATGGCAAAGTTCACAAATAAAAGGATAGAGGGCACACACTCTTTTACCAAGATCATCTAGAGCCCTAAACCACTTTCTAGTTTTTTCATTAATATGATGGATACAATATTCATCTTTGATTTGATTAATTCCACAAGGTCTATGCATTCCACAAAAATTAACATGCTTATAGGAAATAGCATTCTTAGGAGTTTGAGCATGCTTATTGCAATAATTAACAACAATTTCATTCTTCATGCAAGCCTCTTTAAAAGGTTCATGATACTTATCAAAATTCTTTTTAGGCAATTCAAAATGAGAAGCAAAGGCTTTATAAAGATTTGCAGCAACTTGAGAGTCAAGACCATAAGTAGCACTCATATCTCGAAATTTATCAGTATCCATAAAAGCTTCAATGCATTCATAATCATAATTTATACCTGACTCTTTACCTCTGTTGTTCTACCATCCTTCAGCGTTCTCTTCAATCCGATCAAGAAGATCCCACTTAGCTTCAACCTCCTTGCTTGTGAAAGATCCCTCCGAACAGGCGTCTAGATAATCCTTGTGTTGTCCTGAAAGCCTCGCATAAAAATTGTTAACAATAACATTACGGGGGAGCTCATGAATGGGACATTTGAGCATTAGTGACTTCAATCTCCCCCACGCTTGAGAAATACTCTCTCCATCACGAGGATAAAAGTTATAAATATAATTCCTATCAATATGCACTTCATAAGGAGGATAAAATTTAGAGTAAAAGAGAGATACAATTTCCTCCCAACCAAGAGAATGACTATTCTCCAACAATTTATACCAATGCGCCGCTTTACCAGACAGCGAAACAGAGAATAGCTTCTTCCTCACTTCATCCATAGAGATACCTGCACACTTGAATAACCCGCATAATTCATGAAAAACAGTAAATGATCTCCAGGATGGACAGTTCCATCCCCTTCATAGCGGTTATCCATAACACGTTCAATAATTTTCATGGGTATCTTGAAAGAAGTACTTGCAGTAGGTGGATTTAAAATATCAGAAGCATCATTAGAGTTATCGCATATGGGAGATAAAGCATTATCAGAGCAAAATATTTCTTCCAAAGCTGAAGAGCAAAAAAGATTATTTTTATATAAACTAGCTTCCCCAAGCTTAGACTTATCCATAGCATTAGCAGTGATTGCGTTCATACTAATAACATTGCTACTAGCATGCAATTGAGGCTCCATAGGTTCTTTAATTTTCTCATCACACAATTCATGTCTTAACTTAGGAAATAAATTAAAAAGCTCATAGTTGTATTCCATTATGCCTTACTAGTGTAAAACAAGAAACAAAAAGATGCAATTACAGGATCTAAAGGAAATAGCTTCGAGCACACACACAATGGCGCCAGAAAAGTACTTAGTTACCTGGAACCGGAGTATGAGTGCCTTTTACTTTTCCTCCCCGGCAACGGCGCCAGAAAAGTACTGTTACCTGGAACCGAAGTATGAGTGCCTTTTACCTTTCCTCCCCGGCAACGGCGCCAGAAAAGTGCTTGATGTCTACGGGTGCTTCTATTCTTGTAGACAGTGTTGGGCCTCCAAGAGCAGAGGTTTGTAGAACAGCAGCAAGTTTCCCTTAAGTGGATCACCCAAGGTTTATCGAACTCAGGGAGGAAGAGGTCAAAGATATCCCTCTCATGCAACCCTGCAACCACAAAGCAAGAAGTCTCTTGTGTCCCCAACACACCTAATAGGTGCACTAGTTCAGCGAAGAGATAGTGAAATACAGGTGGTATGAATAAGTATGAGCAGTAGTAACGGCGCCAGAAAAGTGCTTTGCTGCCCAGGACTGGCGTGTGGTTGATGGTGGTAATATTGCGGACGATAAAGACAGATGCAAGAGAACAAGAAACAAGAAGCGATAGCAGTATTTAGGAACAAGGCCTAGGGATCATACTTTCACTAGTGGACACTCTCAACATTGATCACATAACAGAATAAATAGATAGATGCTAGACTCTACACTCTCTTGTTGGATGATGAACACCACTAACTGTGTAGGATTACACGAACCCTCAATGCCGGAGTTAACAAGCTCCACAATATTCGATGTTCATATTTAAATAACCTTAGAGTGCACGACAGATCAACACAACTAAACCAAGTACTAACATAGCATGCACACTGTCACCATCACACTATGAAGGAGGCATTGGATCACATCAATACTATCATAGCAATAGTTAACTTCATAATCTACAAGAGATTACAATCATAACCTACGCCAAGTACTACACGATGCACACACTGTCACCTTTACACCGTGGAGGAGGAATAGACTACTTTAATAACATCACTAGAGTAGCACATAGATGAATAGTGATACAAAACTCATATGAATCTCAATCATGTAAGGCAGCTCATGAGATTATTGTATTGAAGTACATAGGAGGAGAGATTAACCACATAGCTACCGGTACAGCCCTTAGCCTCGATGGAGAACTTGTTGGAGATATGCCCAAGAGGCAATAATAAAGTGGTTATTATAATATCTTTGTGTTTATGATAAATGTTTATATACCATGCTATAATTGTATTAACCGAAACATTGATACATGTGTGTTATGTAAACAACAAGGAGTCCCTAGTAAGCCTCTTGTATAACTAGCTTGTTGATTAATAGATGATCATGGTTTCGTGATCATGAACATTGGATGTTATTAATAACAAGGTTATGTCATTAGTTGAATGATATAATGGACACACACCCAAATGAGCGTAGCATAAGATCAAGTCATCAAGTTCATTTGCTATAAGCTTTCAATACATAGGTGTCTTAATCCTTCGACCATGAGATCATGTAAATCACTTACACCGAAAGGGTACTTTGATTACATCAAACGTCATTGCGTAAATGGGTGACAATAAAGATGGGATTAAGTATTTGGAAAGTGTGAGTTGAGGCATATGGATCAACAGTGGGATTTGTCCATCCTGATGACGGATAGATATACTCTGGGCCCTCTCGGTGGAATGTCATCTGATTAGCTTGCAAGCATATGAATAGTTCATAAGAGATCACATACCACGCTACGAGTAAAGAGTACTTGTCGGTAACGAGGTTGAACAAGGTATGGAGATACCGATGATCAAACCTCGGACAAGTAAAATATCGCGAGACAAAGGGAATTGACATCGTATGTAAATGGTTCAATCGATCATTAAGTCATCGTTGAATATGTGGGAGCCATTATGGATCTCCAGATCCCGCTATTGGTTATTGCTCGGAGAGGAGTCTCGACCATGTCTGCATAGTTCGCGAACCGTAGGGTGACGCGCTTAAGGTTCGATGTCGCATAAGTAGATTTGAATATGGTATGGAGACGAAGTTTGTTCGGAGTCTCGGATGTGATCCAGGATGTCACGAGGAGGTCCGGAATAGTCCGGAGAATAAGATTCATATAAGGGAAGTTGATTTCTGGGTTTTCGGAAATGTTCGGGATTGTTCCGGTATTGACTGGAAGGTTCTAGAAGGTTCCGGAAGGGTCCACCATGGGGTCCACGACCTAGGAGGCCCATCGTGGGCCCAGGGGATGCTCCCTGGCCTAATGGGCCAGGGGCACTTGGCCCCCAAGGCCCAGGCCGGCCAACCCCCTAGGGTTTCCCTGGGGGGGATCAACTTGGGGGAGGGGAAAGCCCCTCTCCCCCCTTTGGCCGCCGCCCCCCCTAACCCTAGATGGGAAAGGGGGCCACCTTGGCCGGCTGCCCCCCTATATAAAGAGGGGGTGGCCGGCCACACCCCCCATCCATTGCCTCCTCCTCTGGTCGCCTCTCCCTCCACCATACGCTGCTCCGGCTTAGGCGAAGCCCTGCAGCTTTTCTTCCTCCACTACCACCACCACGCCGTCGTGCTGCTGGAGTTTGGAGGAGATCTACCACACCTCCGCTGCCCGCTGGAACGGGAGAGGAAGGAGCTTCATCGACACCGTACGCGCGACCGAGTACGGAAGTGCTGCCGGATTGCAGCACCGGGGACGATCGTCTACACCAACAACGAGATTAATCTCGTAGGTTTTGGAATCTTCGAGGGTTAGTCTCATCTCCATCTCGTTGCTTAGATCTTGTAGATTAGATCTTGGGTGTTCCATAGATTAGATCTTGGATTTATTCGTTTTGCGGTAGGAAATTTTTTGTTTTCTATGCTACGAACCCCATCAGTGGTATCAGAGCCATGTCTATGCATAGATCTATTGCACGAGTAGAACACAATGGTTTTGTGGGCGGTGATGCTCTTGTTGCTTTAGTTTGTGTACTTTGCTTCTTGCGGGATGGTGGGATGAAGCGGCCCGGGCTAACCTTACATGACCGCGTCTCATGAGACTTGCTCCACGCTTGACATGCAACTTGTATTGCATAAGTGGCTTTGCGGGTGTCTGTCTCTCCCACCATAGTGAAGATTGTAATTTACACTTCTATTGTCAACACTAGTATCACCGTTGTGGTTCATGTTCGTAGGTAGATTGGATCTTACTCGAAAACCCTAAACCACGTAAAATATGCAAACCAAATTAGAGGCGTCTAACTTGTTTTTGCAGGGGTTTGGTGATGTGATATGGCCATGATGTGATGATGATTATATTTGATGTATGAGATGTTCATTATTGTATTATGGCAACCGGCAGAGCCTAATGGTTGTCTTTAATTTTGTTAAAGACCTGCGTGTCTATTCATCATGTAATAGCTTTATTTCAAGTAGTTGTTATAGTAGCTATAAGTGATGGACAACCATGAAGCGGCGCCACTGACCTTGACGCCATGCTGGTGATGATGGAGATCATGTCCGTGCTTTGGAGATGGAGATCAAAAGCACAAAGATGAAAGGCCATATCATATCACACATTATGAATTGCATGTGATGTTAATCCTTTTATGCATCTTATTTTGCTTAGATCGCGACGGTAGCATTATAAGATGATCCCTCTCACTAAATATCAAGATAATAAAGTGTTCATCCTTAGTATGCACCGTTGCTAAGACTTGTCGTTTCGAAGAATCTCGTGATGATCGGGTGTGATAGACTCTACATGTGCATACAACGGGTGCAAGCCAGATTTGCACACGCGGATACCAAGGTTGCCTTGACGAGCCTAGCATGTACAGACATGGTCTCGGAACACGGGATACCGAAAGGTAGAGCATGAGTCATATGAATGATATGATGAACACTTTGAGTGTTCGCCTTTGAAGCTACATCTTTTCTCGTGAAGATCGGACTTGGTGTAGTGGATTTGGTTCGTGTAATCACTAAAACAATGCGAGGGATGTTGTTTTAAGTGGGAGTTCACCTAGTTAATTTCAGAATTAAATTGAACTCAATTTATCATAAACTTAGTCTAAACTCTTTGCAAATATGTTGTAGATCATGGCGCCCCCCTCCATCAATTTTAACCAGTTCCTAGAGAAAGAAAAGCTTAAGGGCAATGGTAGCAACTTCACTGAGTGGTTCCGGCATGTGAGGAGTTTCATCACCGGTGGAAACCTGCAATTTGTGCTCGAAGCACCGCTAGGTCCCCCACCACCTCCCGCAGTTGTCCGAGGACATAAAGAATGTTTATGAGACTCGGGCAACTCGGTACTCCGAAGTTCGGTGTGCCATCTTGTGCAGCTTAGAGGCAGAGCTCCAAAAGCGTTTTGAGCACCACGACCCTGTGAGATGATGCGTGAGCTCAAACTTATCTTTGAGACTCATGCGGCCGTGGAGAGCTATGAGGCCTCGGCGGTTCTTTACCCGCATGATGGAAGAAGGCAGCTCCGTTAGTGAGCACATGCTCGTCATGTCCGGGCATGCGAAGAAGCTCAATGACTTGGGGATGATGATCCCTAACCAGCTGGGTATTCATCGTGTCCTTCAATCACTGCCACCAAGTTACAAGAACTTCGTGATGAACTACAACATGCAGAACATGAATAAGGATTTACCTGAAATCTTTTCCATGCTGAAATCTGCTGAAGTAGAGATTAAGAAGGAGAACCAAGTGTTGATGGTCAACAAGACCACCAGTTTCAAAAAGCAAGGCAAGCCTAACAAGGGTAACTTCAAGAAGGGCGGCAAGAAAGTTGCACCGCATCCTGAGAAGCCTAAGGCTGGTCCTAAACCTGAGACTGTGTGCTATTACTGCCAGGGGAAGGGGCACTGGAAGCGCAATTGCCCCAAATACTTGGCCGATCTGAAGAGCGGCCACGTCAAAAAGAAAGGTATATTTGATATACATGTTATTGATGTCTATCTTACTGGTTCTCGTAGTAGTGCCTGGGTATTTGATACTGGTTCGGTTGCTCACATTTGTAACTCGAAACAGGAACTGCGGAATAGATGAAGCCTGGCAAGAGACGAGGTGACGATGCGCGTTGGAAATGGATCCAAAGTCGATGTGATCGCTGTCGGCATGCTCCCTCTACATCTACCTTCGGGATTAGTTTTAAACCTTAATAATTGTTATTTGGTGCCTACGTTGAGCATGAACATTATATCTGGATCTTGTTTAATGCAAGACGGTTATTCGTTTAAATCTGAGAATAATGGTTGTTCGATTTATATGAGTAATGTCTTTTATGGCCATGCACCTGAGATGAATGGTTTATTCTTGTTAAATCTCGATAGTAGTGATACACATGTTCATAACATTAATGCTAAGCGAATGAAATTGAATGATAATTCTACTTATATTTTGCAATCGCTGCCTTGGTCATATTGGAGTGAAGCGCATGAAGAAACTCCATTCCGATGGACTTCTTGAGTCACTTGACTTTGAGTCACTTGACAGATGCGAAGCATGTCTAATGGGAAAAATGACTAAGACTCCATTTTCTGGTACAATGGAGCGAGCTACAGACTTATTGGAAATCATACATACCGATGTGTGCGGACCAATGAGTGTAGCATCGCGCGGTGGTTATCGTTATGTTCTAACCTTCACGGATGATCTGAGTAGATATGGATATATTTACTTTATGAAACATAAGTCCGAGACTTTTGAGAAGTTCAAGGAATTCCAAAGTGAAGTAGAAAATCAACGTAACAAGAAGATTAAGTTTCTGCGTTCTGATCGCGGAGGCGAATATCTGAGTTATGAGTTTGGCATGCATTTAAAGAAATGCGGAATACTTTCACAGTTGACACCGCCGGGAACACCACAGCGTAATGGTGTGTCCGAACGTCGTAATCGAACTCTGTTAGATATGGTTCGGTCTATGATGTCTCTTACCGATTTGCCGTTGTCGTTTTGGGGTTATGCATTAGAGACAGCCGCATTCACTTTAAATAGGGCACCATCTAAATCCGTTGAAACGACACCGTATGAACTATGGTTTGGAAAGAAACCTAAGCTGTCGTTCCTTAAAGTTTGGGGTTGCGAAGCTTATGTAAAGAAGTTACAGCCTGACAAGCTAGAACCCAAAGCGGAGAAATGCGTCTTCATAGGATACCCTAAAGAAACAATTGGGTACACTTTCTATCACAGATCCGAAGGCAAAATCTTTGTTGCCAAGAACGGATCCTTTCTTGAGAAGGAGTTTCTCACTAAAGAAGTGACTGGAAGGAAAGTAGAACTCGACGAGGTTAATGAACCTTCTCTCATAGATCGAGTAGCGCGGTCGGAAGTAATTCCTGCACACCGCACCGATAGGAGAGGAAGCGAATGATGATGATCATGAAACTTCGAACGAGGAAGCTATCGAACCTCGCAGATCGACGAGGGAACGTACCACTCCTGATTGGTATGATCCCCGTCTCGAATGTCATGATTGTGGACAACAATGATGAGGACCTGCGACGTATGAAGAAGCAATGATGAGCCCAGATTCCAACAAATGGCAAGAAGCCATGAAATCCGAAATGGGATCCATGTATGATAACAAAGTATGGACTTTGGTAGACTTACCTGATAGCCGCAAGGCTGTCGAGAATAAATGGATCTTTAAGAGAAAAACAAATGCTGATGGTAATATTACTGTCTATAAAGCTCGACTTGTCGCAAAGGGTTTCCGACAAATTCAAGGAGTTGACTACGATGAGACTTTCTCACCTGTAGCGAAGCTAAAGTCTGTGAGGATTTTGTTAGCAATAGCTGCATTTTTCGATTATGAAATCTGGCAGATGGATGTCAAAACGGCGTTCCTTAATGGTGATATTGAGGAAGAGTTGTATATGGTACAACCCAAAGGTTTTGTCGATCCTGAAAATGCTGACAAGGTATGCAAACTTCAGCGTTCCATTTATGGACTGAAGCAAGCTTCCAGGAGTTGGAATTTACGCTTTGATAGAGTGATCAAAGATTTCGGTTTTATACGGACTCATGGTGAGGCCTGTATTTACAAGAAAGTGAGTGGGAGCTCTGTAGCGTTCCTGATATTATATGTAGATGACATATTATTGATTGGGAATGATATAGAACTATTAAGCAGTGTTAAAGGTTATTTGAATAAATGTTTTTCAATGAAAGACCTTGGTGAAGCAGCATACATTTTAGGCATCAAGATTTATAGAGATAGATCAAGACGCCTAATAGGCCTTTCACAGAGTACATACTTGGACAAGATTCTAAAGAAGTTTAGAATGGATGAAAGCAAGAAGGGGTTCTTGCCTATGTTGCCAGGTAAGGTCTTGAGTAAGACTCAAGGTCCAGCTACAGCAGAAAGAGAGAGGATGAGCAAGATCCCCTATGCTTCGGCGAAAGGCTCTCTCATGTATGCCATGCCGTGTACTAGACCGGATATCGCACATGCTGTTAGTTTGACCAGCGAGATATCAAAGTGATCCAGG
Source organism: Lolium perenne (assembly GCF_019359855.2). Classification (NCBI taxonomy): domain Eukaryota; kingdom Viridiplantae; phylum Streptophyta; class Magnoliopsida; order Poales; family Poaceae; genus Lolium; species Lolium perenne. The sequence goes on from NC_067247.2 coordinate 157,672,532, forward strand.
AATGGAACACGGACAGCGGTCAAAAATATCCCGAAGTACTTGAAAAGGACTAAGGATATGTTTCTTTGTTATGGCGGTGACCAAGAGCTCGTTGTAACTAGTTACACCGATGCAAGTTGGAACACCGATCCTGATGACTCTAAGTCTCAGTCTGGGTACGTGTTTATATTGAATGGTGCGGCAGTAAGCTGGAGCAGTTCCAAGCAAAGGCACGGTGGCGAAATCTTCAACAGAATCTGAATATATAGCGGCTGTGAGGCTTCATTGGAAGCGGTATGGATGAAGAGGTTCATTGTTGAGCTTGGTGTGGTTCCTAGTGCATTGGACCCGTTAGTCATTTATTGTGACAACACGGGTGCCATCGCCAATGCAAAGGAACCAAGGTCACACAAGAAGCTGAAGCATATCAAGCTGCGTTTTCATTCGATTCGCGAGTACATCGAAGATGGTGAAGTAGAGATTTGCAAAGTACACACGGATCTGAATGTTGCAGATCCGTTGACTAAAGCTCTCCCAAGGGCAAAGCATGACCAACACCAGAATGCCATGGGTGTTAGGTACCTTACAATGTAATCTAGATTATTGACTCTAGTGCAAGTGGGAGACTGTTGGAGATATGCCCAAGAGGCAATAATAAAGTGGTTATTATAATATCTTTGTGTTTATGATAAATGTTTATATACCATGCTATAATTGTATTAACCGAAACATTGATACATGTGTGTTATGTAAACAACAAGGAGTCCCTAGTAAGCCTCTTGTATAACTAGCTTGTTGATTAATAGATGATCATGGTTTCGTGATCATGAACATTGGATGTTATTAATAACAAGGTTATGTCATTAGTTGAATGATATAATGGACACACACCCAAATGAGCGTAGCATAAGATCAAGTCATCAAGTTCATTTGCTATAAGCTTTCAATACATAGGTGTCTTAATCCTTCGACCATGAGATCATGTAAATCACTTACACCGAAAGGGTACTTTGATTACATCAAACGTCATTGCGTAAATGGGTGACAATAAAGATGGGATTAAGTATTTGGAAAGTGTGAGTTGAGGCATATGGATCAACAGTGGGATTTGTCCATCCTGATGACGGATAGATATACTCTGGGCCCTCTCGGTGGAATGTCATCTGATTAGCTTGCAAGCATATGAATAGTTCATAAGAGATCACATACCACGCTACGAGTAAAGAGTACTTGTCGGTAACGAGGTTGAACAAGGTATGGAGATACCGATGATCAAACCTCGGACAAGTAAAATATCGCGAGACAAAGGGAATTAACATCGTATGTAAATGGTTCAATCGATCATTAAGTCATCGTTGAATATGTGGGAGCCATTATGGATCTCCAGATCCCGCTATTGGTTATTGCTCGGAGAGGAGTCTCGACCATGTCTGCATAGTTCGCGAACCGTAGGGTGACGCGCTTAAGGTTCGATGTCGCATAAGTAGATTTGAATATGGTATGGAGACGAAGTTTGTTCGGAGTCTCGGATGTGATCCAGGATGTCACGAGGAGGTCCGGAATAGTCCGGAGAATAAGATTCATATAAGGGAAGTTGATTTCTGGGTTTTCGGAAATGTTCGGGATTGTTCCGGTATTGACTGGAAGGTTCTAGAAGGTTCCGGAAGGGTCCACCATGGGGCCCACGACCTAGGAGGCCCATCGTGGGCCGAGGGGATGCTCCCTGGCCTAATGGGCCAGGGGCACTTGGCCCCCAAGGCCCAGGCCGGCCAACCCCCTAGGGTTTCCCTGGGGGGGGATCAACTTGGGGGAGGGGAAAGCCCCTCTCCCCCCTTTGGCCGCCGCCCCCCTAACCCTAGATGGGAAAGGGGGCCACCTTGGCCGGCTGCCCCCCTATATAAAGAGGGGGTGGCCGGCCACACCCCCCATCCATTGCCTCCTCCTCTGGCCGCCTCTCCCTCCACCATACGCTGCTCCGGCTTAGGCGAAGCCCTGCAGCTTTTCTTCCTCCACTACCACCACCACGCCGTCGTGCTACTGGAGTTTGGAGGAGATCTACCACACCTCCGCTGCCCGCTGGAACGGGAGAGGAAGGAGCTTCATCGACACCGTACGCGCGACCGAGTACGGAAGTGCTGCCGGATTGCAGCACCGGGGACGATCGTCTACACCAACAACGAGATTAATCTCGTAGGTTTTGGAATCTTCGAGGGTTAGTCTCATCTCCATCTCGTTGCTTAGATCTTGTAGATTAGATCTTGGGTGTTCCATAGATTAGATCTTGGATTTATTCGTTTTGCGGTAGGAAATTTTTTGTTTTCTATGCTACGAACCCCATCAGAACTACTCCCTCCTCATGGGAGACAGCAGCGGTGATGAAGATGGCGGTGGAGATGGCAGCGGTGTCGATGGAGAAGCCTTCCGGGGGCACTTCCCCGTCCCGGCGGCGTGCCGGAACAGAGACTCCTGTCCCCCAGATCTTGGCTTCGCGATGGCGGCAGCTCTGGAAGGTTTCTCGTGCCGTGGCTTTTCCATATCGAAGATTTAGGTCAGGGCCCTTTATATAGGCGAAGAGGCGGCGTCAGAAGGTCAACGAGGCGACGACACAACAGGGGGGCGCGGCCCCCCCTTGGCCGCGCCAGGGTGTCATCTGGTGGCCCTGTGGCCCCTCTCTGGCGACTCTCGGGTGTTCTGGAAGCTTCGTGCAATCCTAAGATGCTAGGCGTTGATTTCGTCCGATTCCGAGAATATTTCCTTACTAGGATTTCTGAAACCAAAAACAGCAGAAAACAGCAACTGGCCCTTCGGCATCTCATCAATAGGTTAGTTCCGAAAAACGCATAAAAACGATACAAAGTGTGCATAAAACATGTAGATGTCATCAATAATGTGGCATGGAACATAAGAAATTATCAATACGTCGGAGACGTATCAAACCCCACCAACCTAATTACCACACTTGTTCTTTATCAAAGCACATGTTCTTCAAAAGTTATTCTTTCAAAGTATATGATAACCAATCATTAACCATGCCATATAGTACTAAAACTGACCACTGTTCTTTACTTGTTAACATTATGCCAATTATCATTCTTTGTGGGCTCAATTGATTACTATGCTTTATTATCTACCTATTTATAATACTAAGTAATCACACCTGAATAAGAACCTTGTATGTGAATCACTCTAAAAGTGCAACACACCCTAAACCAATCATTACAACTCACTGATCCTAAATCATCGGGGTTAGGTCACGCTTAGAGCGATTGCATCTCATTCTTATGCATTATTGCATCCTTGCCAATCTTTTAAACATCGTCCTTACCGGACGATGATGCTATTTCAGAATTGGAGTTATTGCGTATCGAAGACCTTGTCTGCATAATCTTGCAGTCAAGAAAGTCAAGTTCATCACTTGCTCATGTCATTTGAGTATTTTTACCAAATTACTTGCAAAGTACTATATTTATCACTATTGCATGAAAAACAAAACCACTATTTTCATAACTATGAATATGACTATGTGGTGGGCAATGGAACCATGGATTGTGTTGATATGGTGGAGGTTCCATTGCAAGGGTTTATATCCATCTAGGATTAAACAACAAATGTCGCCAGTGATTCTTGTGCCGTAATACCCGTGTTAACCATAAGATCTGGAGTGGGACGGAATAGTCAATCGTATTTCCACCTCTTGTACATCAACGGATGCGCTTTACCATAGACCCTTGATCCAAGAGAGGACAAGTGGTAGGGTGGGGGTCCCGATGAAGTCCCCACGGTTATTGCGGTCTATGATGGGTTGCAGCTGCCGGCGAAGGAGTTCATGGTAGAGACCTGAACTATCGTCGTGGTCGGGGTCCAACCTTAATTGGAGTAAGAGGACCGGCGAGGACCCAGGGTCGGGGTTTGCAACAACGGGTGGGTGTATGAGGTAGCGGAGGAATATGATTGGCTATGACCTTATACCGGGCCTCACACCAAAGGAAGTGTGGACGAGCACGCGGCTCGGTTGGCACCAAGGTTAAGATCTCTTATGGGTAAAGCAACACACCTCTGCAGAGTGTAATGAATCGTGACCTGTCACTCCCTGTTCCGGGTTTGGAACTGCGAACGTTGCCGGAAAGGAGCTCCATGAAGTTCTAGTAAACCGGTGAAGGCTGACGGACATAGTTCTTCTGAATAAAAGCAACCTTTTGAAGAAATGATTATGAAAACCTGCATTGGTATTAGACTTTCTGGTCTAATGCCGTAGCTAGTGCATTAAACACCTCTTTCCTATAATGAACTTGTTGAGTACACTCGTACTCATCCCACTCTTAAATCCGCTGCTTAGATATGGAGGCATCGAAGGAGGATCTACAGTGCAACTCAAAGGCCGAGGAGTCAACAACTACTTCAAGAGACAGGACCCTGTCAGAGGAGTCAGATTCCACATCCAACATGGAGAAAACCTAGTTTAGCCATAGAAGGGAACTAGCTTCCTAAACCTAGCTCCTATTTAGCTAGAATCTATTCATAGCCCCTATAGCTAGTCAAATACTCTACAAATAGAATTTGTGATAGGGTTAGACTACGAGTCGTTCTTCTGGAATTATCTGCAGTTTTACCTCATTGTAAAGTAGGAGGCTGTGATGATCTTATGTAACAGAGTCTGTATGTAATTCTATAGACATGCCTTGGACCCGCATATGTTTCTGTTGTACCACTCTGAGCGATATAATACCCGTGGAACAGTGTTTCATTGGTGTTAGATCAGACTTGCATACTACACCATGCAGTGGTATGCCGGGTCACCACATGAACTGCAATATGCAGAACATGAACAAAGAGTTACCTGAACTCTTTGGCATGCTAAAATCTGCTGAGATTGAGATCAAGAAAGAGCACCAAGTGTTGATGGTCAACAAGACCACCAGTTTCAAGAAACAGGGCAAGTCTAAGGGAAAATTCAAGAAGGGTGGCAAGAAAACTGCCACGCCAACTATGAAACCTAAGAACGGCCCTAAGCCTGCTGCTGAGTGCGGTTCCTGCAAGGAGAAGGGACACTGGAAGCGTAATTGCTCCAAGTATCTAGCTGATCTGAAGAGCGGCCTTGTCAAGAAGAAGAAAGAAGGTATATCTGATATACATGTTATAGATGTTTATCTCACTGGTTCTCGTACTAGTACCTGGGTATTTGATACTGGTTCGGTTGCTCATATTTGTAACTCGAAACAGGAACTAAAGAATAAACGAAGACTACTGAAAGATGAAGTGATGATGCGCGTTGGAAACGGATCCAAAGTCGATGTGATCGCTGTCGGCACACTTCCTCTACATCTACCTTCGGGATTAGTTTTAAGCCTAAATAATTGTTATTTTGTACCCGCGTTGAGCATGAACATTATATCTGGATCTTGTTTAATGCAAGACGGTTATTCATTCAAGTCTGAGAATAATGGTTGTTCTATTTTTATGAATAATATCTTTTATGGTCGAGCACCTGAAAAGAATGGCTTATTTCTGTTAGATCTCGATAGTAGTGATACGCATATACATAACATTGATGCTAAGCGAATTAAATTGAATGATAATTCTACTTATATGTGGCACTGTCGTCTTGGTCATATTGGAGTGAAACGTATGAAGAAACTCCATACCGATGGATTACTTGAATCACTTGATTTTGAGTCACTTGATAGATGCGAAGCATGTCTAATGGGAAAAATGACTAAGACTCCATTCTCTGGTATGATGGAGCGAGCTACTGAATTATTGGAAATAATACATACCGATGTGTGCGGACCAATGAGTGTAGCATCGCGCGGTGGTTATCGTTATGTTCTAACCTTCACAGATGATCTGAGTAGATATGGGTATATCTATTTCATGAAACATAAATCCGAAACTTTCGAGAAGTTTAAGGAATTCCAAAGTGAAGTAGAAAATCAACGTAACAAGAAGATTAAATTTCTACGATCTGATCGCGGAGGAGAATATCTGAGTTATGAGTTTGGCATGCATTTAAAGAAATGCGGAATACTTTCACAATTGACACCGCCGGGAACACTGTAGGATAACGTTGCATAGAAAACAAAAAATTTCCTACCGCGAACACGCAATCCAAGCCAAGATGCAATATAGAAGACGGTAGCAACGAGGGGTTTATCGAGTCTCACCCTTGAAGAGATTCCAAAGCCTACAAGAGGAGGCTCTTGTTGCTGCGGTAGACGTTCACTTGCGCTTGCAAAAGCGCGTAGAAGATCTTGATCACGATCGCTTCCGGCGCCACGAACGGGCAGCACCTCCGTACTCGGTCACACGTTCGGTTGTTGATGAAGACGACGTCCACCTCCCCGTTCCAGCGGGCAGCGGAAGTAGTAGCTCCTCTTGAATCCGATAGCACGACGGCGTGGTGTCGGTGGTGGTGGAGAAGTCCGGCGGAGCTTCGCTAAGCGTGCGGGACGTGGTGGAGGAGAGAGGCCGCTAGGGTTTGGGGAGAGGGGGCGCCGGCCACTATAGGGGTGCGGCCACCTTGTGGTTCTTGGGTGGCCGGCCCCCTCCCCTTGGCCCCTCATTATATAGGTGGAACCCCAAGTGTTGGTCTCCAAGTCTTCGAATAAGACCCGAACCAAAAACCTTCCATATGGTGGGAAAACCTACCCAAGCTAGGACTCCCACTAGAGGTGGGAGTTCCACCTCCCATATGGGGGGGTGGCCGGCCCCCTAAGGGGGAGTCCACTTGGGACTCCACGCCCACTAGGGTTGGCCGGCCATGGAGGTGGAGTCCCATGTGGACTCCACCTTCCTTGGTGGTTTCTTCCGGACTTTTCTAGAACCTTCTAGAACCTTCCATAGAACCTTCCGCATCATTTTAATTCACATAAAATGACATCCTATATATGAATCTTATTCTCCGGACCATTCCGGAACTCCTCGTGATGTCCGGGATCTCATCCGGGACTCCGAACAAATATTCGAACTCCATTCCATATTCAAGTTCTACCATTTCAACATCCAACTTTAAGTGTGTCACCCTACGGTTCGTGAACTATGCGGACATGGTTGAGTACTCACTCCGACCAATAACCAATAGCGGGATCTGGAGATCCATAATGGCTCCCACATATTCAACGATGACTTTAGTGATCGAATGAACCATTCACATACAATACCAATTCCCTTTGTCACGCGATATTTTACTTGTCCGAGGTTTGATCTTCGGTATCACTCTATACCTTGTTCAACCTCGTCTCCTGACAAGTACTCTTTACTCGTACCGTGGTATGTGGTCTCTTATGAACTTATTCATATGCTTGCAAGACATTAGACGACATTCCACCGCGAGGGCCCAGAGTAAATATCTCTATCCGACATCGGGATGGACAAATCCCACTGTTGATCCATATGCCTCAACTCATACTTTCCGGATACTTAATCCCACCTTTATAACCACCCATTTACGCAGTGGCGTTTGGTGTAATCAAAGTACCTTTCCGGTATAAGTGATTTACATGATCTCATGGTCATAAGGACTAGGTAACTATGTATCGAAAGCTTATAGCAAATAACTTAATGACGAGATCTTATGCTACGCTTAATTGGGTGTGTCCATTACATCATTCATACAATGATATAACCTTGTTATTAATAACATCCAATGTTCATGATTATGAAACTAATCATCCATTAATCAACAAGCTAGTTAAGAGGCATACTAGGGACTTCTTTGTTTGTCTACATATCACACATGTACTAATGTTTCGGTTAATACAATTATAGCATGACATATAAACATTTATCATAAACATAAAGATATAAATAATAACCACTTTATTATTGCCTCTAGGGCATATCTCCTTCAGTCTCCCACTTGCACTAGAGTCAATAATCTAGATTACATTGTAATATACCTAACACCCATGGCATTCTGGTGTTGGTCATGCTTTGCCCTAGGGAGAGCTTTAGTCAACGGATCTGCTACATTCAGATCAGTGTGTACTTTGCAAATCTTTACTTCTCCATCTTCGATGTATTCGCGAATCGAGTGGTAACGTAGCTTGATATGCTTCAGCCTCTTGTGTGACCTTGGTTCTTGTGCATTGGCGATGGCACCCATGTTATCACAGTAAATGATTAATGGGTCCAATGCACTAGGAACCACACCGAGCTCTACAATGAACCTCTTCATCCATACCGCTTCTGATGAAGCCTCTGAAGCCGCTATGTACTCGATTCTCGTTGAAGACTTCGCCACCGTGCACCGCTTCGAGCTTGCCCAGCCATCGCAGCACCATTCAATATAAACACGTACCTGCACCGTGACTTAGAGTCATCGGGATCGGTGTTCCAACTTGCATCGGTGTAACCGTTTACAACGAGCTCTTGGTCACCTCCATAACAAAGAAACATATCCTTAGTTCTTTTCAAGTACTTCAGGATATTCTTGACCGCTGTCCAGTGTTCCATTCCTGGATCACTTTGATATCTGCTAGTCAAACTAACAGCATGTGCTATATCCGGTCTAGTACATAGCATGGCATACATGATAGATCCTACTGCCGAGGCATAGGGGATATTACTCATCCTTTCTCTTTCTTCTGCCGTAGCCGGTCCTTGAGTCTTACTCAAGACCTTGCCTGGTAACATAGGTAAGAATCCTTTCTTACTTTCGTCCATTCTAAACTTCTTTAGAATCTTGTCCAGATATGTACTCTGTGATAGCCCTATTAGGCGTCTTGATCTATCTCTATAAATCTTGATGCCTAATATATACGATGCTTCACCAAGGTCTTTCATTGAAAAACTATTATTCAAATAACCTTTAACACTGCTTAATAGTTCTATATCATTCCCGATCAATAATATGTCATCTACATATAATATCAGGAATGCTACAGAGCTCCCACTCACTTTCTTGTAAATACAGGCCTCTCCATGACACTATATAAACCCGAAGTCTTTGATCACCTTATCAAAGCGTCGGTTCCAACTTCTCGATGCTTGCTTCAGTCCATAGATTGAACGCTGAAGTTTGCATACTTTGTCAGCATTTTTAGGATCGATAAAACCTTTGGGTTGTACCATATACAACTCTTCCTCAATGTCTCCATTAAGGAACGCCGTTTTGACATCCATCTGCCAAATCTCATAATCGAAAAATGCAGCTATTGCTAACAAAATCCTCACAGATTTTAGCTTCGCTACAGGTGAGAAAGTCTCATCGTAGTCAACTCCTTGAATTTGTCGGAAACCCTTTGCGACAAGTCGAGCTTTATAGACAGTAATATTACCATCAGCATCTGTTTTTCTCTTGAAGATCCATTTATTTTCGACAGCCTTTCGGCTATCAGGTAAGTCTACCAAAGTTCATACTTTGTTATCATACATGGATCCCATTTCGGATTTCATGGCTTCTTGCCATTTGTTGGAATCTGGGCTCATCATCGCTTCTTCATACGTCGCAGGGTCCTCATCATTGTTATCCACAATCATGACATTTAGACAAGGATCATACCAATCAGGAGTGGCATGTTCCCTTGTCGATCTGCGAGGTTCTATAGTTTCCACGTTCGAAGTTTCATGATCATTATCATTAGCTTCCTCTGTTGCCGGTGTAGGCGGTACAGGTATGACTTCCGGTACTGCGCTACTCTGATCAACGAGTATAGATTCATCAATCTCATTGAGTTCTACTTTTCTTCCAGTCACTTCTTTAGTGAGAAATTCTTTCTCAAGAAAGGTTCCGTTCTTAGCAACAAAGATTTTGCCTTCGGATCTGTGATAGAAAGTGTACCCTATAGTTTCCTTAGGGTATCCTATGAAGACGCATTTCTCCGCTTTGGGTTCTAGCTTGTCCGGTTGTAAATTCTTTACATAGGTTTCGCAACCCCAAACTTTCAGGAACGATAGCTTAGGTTTCTTATTAAACCATAATTCATACGGTGTCGTTTCTACGGATTTTGATGGTGCTCTATTTAAAGTGAATGCGGCTGTCTCTAATGCATAACTCCAAAATGATAACGGTAAATCAGTAAGAGACATCATAGAACGAACCATATCTAAGAGAGTTCGATTACGACGTTCGGACACACCGTTTCGTTGAGGTGTTCCCGGCGGTATCAATTGTGAAAGTATTCCGCATTTCTTTAAATGCATGCCAAACTCATAACTCAGATATTCACCTCCACAATCAGATCGTAGAAATTTAATCTTCTTGTTACATTGATTTTCTACTTCACTTTGAAATTCCTTAAACTTCTCGAAAGTTTCGGATTTATGTTTCATGAAATAGATATACCCATATCTACTCAGATCATCTGTGAAGGTTAGAACATAACGATAACCACCGCGCAATGCTATGCTCATTGGTCCGCACACATCGGTATGTATGATTTCCAATAAGTCAGTAGCTCGCTCCATCATACCAGAAAATGGAGTCTTAGTCATTTTACCCATTAGACATGCTTCGCATCTATCAAGTGACTCAAAGTCAAGTGATTCAAGTAATCCATCAGTATGGAGTTTCTTCATGCGTTTCACTCCAATATGACCAAGACGACAGTGCCACATATAAGTAGAATTATCATTCAATTTAATTCGCTTAGCATCAACATTATGTATATGCGTATCACTACTATCGAGATCTAACAGAAATAAGCCATTCTTTTGTGGTGCTCGACCATAAAAGATATTATTCATAAAAATAGAACAACCATTATTCTCAGACTTGAATGAATAACCGTCTTGCATTAAACAAGATCCAGATATAATGTTCATGCTCAATGCAGGTACATAATAACAATTATTTAGGCTTAAAACTAATCCCGAAGGTAGATGTAGAGGAAGTGTGCCGACTGCGATCACATTGACCTTGGATCCGTTTCCAACGCGCATCGTCACTTCATCTTTCAGCAGTTGTCGTTTATTCTTTAGTTCCTGTTTCGAGTTACAAATATGAGCAACCGAACCAGTATCAAATACACAGGTACTAGTACGAGAACCAGTGAGATAAACATCTATAACATGTATATCAAATATACCTTCTTTCTTCTTCTTGACAAGGCCGCTCTTCAGATCAACCAGATACTTGGAGCAATTACGCTTCCAGTGTCCCTTCTCCTTGCAGTAATAGCACTCAGCATCAGGCTTAGGGCCGTTCTTAGGTTTCACAGGAGGCGTGGCAGCTTTCTTGCCACCCTTCTTGAATTTTCCCTTAGACTTGCCCTGTTTCTTGAAACTGGTGGTCTTGTTGACCATCAACACTTGGTGCTCTTTCTTGATCTCAATCTCAGCAGCTTTTAGCATGCCAAAGAGTTCAGGTAACTCCTTGTTCATGTTCTGCATATTGTAGTTCATCACGAAGTTCTTGTAACTTGGTGGCAGTGATTGAAGGACACGATTAATCCCCAGTCTGTTAGGAATCACTATTCCCAAGTCACTGAGTTTCTTCGCATGCCCGGTCATGGCGAGCATGTGCTCACTAACGGAGCTGCCTTCTTCCATCATGCAGCTGAAGAATTGTTTCGATGCTTCATAGCATTCCACGGCCGCATGAGTCTCAAAAATAGCTTTCAGCTCTTTCATCAACTCATGAGGATCGTGGTGCTCAAAACGTTTTTGAAGATCGGATTCAATCGCATAGGATGGCACACTGAACTTGAGAGTACCGAATTTTCCGAGTCTCGTAAACAGCTTTTACTTCATCGGTTTCCGTTTCTGCAGGAGGGTCACCTAGCGGTGCATCAAGCACATATTGCAGATTTCCGCCAGAGAGGAAGATCCTCACATGACGGAACCAGTCGGTGAAGTTGCTACCGTTGCTCTTAAGTTTTTCTTTCTCTAGGAATTGGTTAAAATTGATTGGGGACGCCATCTCTACAACATATATTTTGCAAAAGTTTAGACTAAGTTTATGACAAATTGAGTTCAAATTTAATTCAACATAATTAAAAATCTAGGTGAACTCCCACTCAAAACAATATCCCTCGCATTGTCTTAGTGATCACACGAACCAAATCCACCGCACCTAAGCCCGATCATCACGAGATAAGGTGTGATTTCAATGGCGAACACTCAAAGTGTTCATCATGTCAACCATATGATTCATGCTCTACCTTTCGGTATCACGTTTTCCGAGACCATGTCTGTACATGCTAGGCTCGTCAAGGCCACCTTAGTATCCGCATGTGCAAAACTGTCTTGCACCCGTTGTATGTACTTGTTGATTCTATCACACCCGATCATCACGAGATGCTTCGAACCGACAAGACTTGGTAACGGTGCTACTAAGGATGAACACTTTATTATCTTGAGATTTTAGTGAGGGATCATCTTATAATGCTACCGTCGCGATCTAAGCAAAATAAGATGCATAAAAGGATTAACATCACATGCAGTTCATATGTGATATGATATGGCCCTTTTGTCTTTGCGCCTTTGATCTTCATCTCCAAAGCACGGACATGATCTCCATCATCTTCGGGCATGATCTCCATCATCGTCGGCGTAGCATCAAGGTCAATGGCGCCGTCTTCATGATTGTCCTCCATGTAGCAACTATTACAACTACTTTGAAATACCACTCAACATGAAATTTAAAGACAACCATAAGGCTCCTGCCGGTTGCCACAATACAATAATGATCATCTCATACATATTCATCATCACATTATGGCCATATCACATCACCAAACCCTGCAAAAACAAGTTAGACGTCTCTAATTTGGTTTGCATATTTTACGTGGTTTAGGGTTTTCGAGAGAGATCTAATCTACCTACGAACATGAACCACAACGTTGATACTAATGTTTTCAATAGAAGAGTAAATTGAATCTTCACTATAGTAGGAGAGACAGACACCCGCAAAGCCTCTTATGCAATACAAGTTGCATGTCGAACGAGGAACAAGTCTCATGAACGCGGTCATGTAAAGTTAGTCCGAGCCGCTTCATCCCACTATGCCACAAAGATGCAAAGTACTCAAACTAAAGATAACAAGAGCATCAACGCCCACAAAACCATTGTGTTCTACTCGTGCAACCATATATGCATAGACACGGCTCTGATACCACTGTAGGATAACGCTGCATAGAAAACAAAAATTTTCCTACCGCGAACACGCAATCCAAGCCAAGATGCAATCTAGAAGATGGTAGCAACGAGGGGTTTATCGAGTCTCACCCTTGAAGAGATTCCAAAGCCTACAAGAGGAGGCTCTTGTTGCTGCGGTAGATGTTCACTTGCCGCTTGCAAAAGCGCGTAGAAGATCTTGATCACGATCGCTTCCGGCGCCACGAACGGGCAGCACCTCCGTACTCGGTCACACGTTCGGTTGTTGATGAAGACGACGTCCACCTCCCGTTCCAGCGGGCAGCGGAAGTAGTAGCTCCTCTTGAATCCGACAGCACGACGGCGTGGTGTCGGTGGTGGTGGAGAAGTCCGGCGGAGCTTCGCTAAGCGTGCGGGACGTGGTGGAGGAGAGAGGCCGCTAGGGTTTGGGGAGAGGGGGCGCCGGCCACTATAGGGGTGCGGCCACCTTGTGGTTCTTGGGTGGCCGGCCCCCTCCCCTTGGCCCCTCATTATATAGGTGGAACCCCAAGTGTTGGTCTCCAAGTCTTCGAATAAGACCCGAACCAAAAACCTTCCATATGGTGGGAAAACCTACCCAAGCTAGGACTCCCACTAGAGGTGGGAGTTCCACCTCCCATATGGGGGGGTGGCCGGCCCCCTAAGGGGGAGTCCACTTGGGACTCCACCCCCACTAGGGTTGGCCGGCCATGGAGGTGGAGTCCCATGTGGACTCCACCTTCCTTGGTGGTTTCTTCCGGACTTTTCTAGAACCTTCTAGAACCTTCCATAGAACCTTCCGCATCATTTTAATTCACATAAAATGACATCCTATATATGAATCTTATTCTAGGACCATTCCGGAACTCCTCGTGATGTCCGGGATCTCATCCGGGACTCCGAACAAATATTCGAACTCCATTCCATATTCAAGTTCTACCATTTCAACATCCAACTTTAAGTGTGTCACCCTACGGTTCGTGAACTATGCGGACATGGTTGAGTACTCACTCCGACCAATAACCAATAGCGGGATCTGGAGATCCATAATGGCTCCCACATATTCAACGATGACTTTAGTGATCGAATGAACCATTCACATACAATACCAATTCCCTTTGTCACACGATATTTTACTTGTCCGAGGTTTGATCTTCGGTATCACTCTATACCTTGTTCAACCTCGTCTCCTGACAAGTACTCTTTACTCGTACCGTGGTATGTGGTCTCTTATGAACTTATTCATATGCTTGCAAGACATTAGACGACATTCCACCGAGAGGGCCCAGAGTATATCTATCTGTCATCGGGATGGACAAATCCCACTATTGATCCATATGCCTCAACTCATACTTTCCGGATACTTAATCCCACCTTTATAACCACCCATTTACGCAGTGGCGTTTGGTGTAATCAAAGTACCTTTCCGGTATAAGTGATTTACATGATCTCATGGTCATAAGGACTAGGTAACTATGTATCGAAAGCTTATAGCAAATAACTTAATGACGAGATCTTATGCTACGCTTAATTGGGTGTGTCCATTACATCATTCATACAATGATATAACCTTGTTATTAATAACATCCAATGTTCATGATTATGAAACTAATCATCCATTAATCAACAAGCTAGTTAAGAGGCATACTAGGGACTTCTTTGTTTGTCTACATATCACACATGTACTAATGTTTCGGTTAATACAATTATAGCATGACATATAAACATTTATCATAAACATAAAGATATAAATAATAACCACTTTATTATTGCCTCTAGGGCATATCTCCTTCAAACACCACAACGAAACGGTGTGTCCGAACGTCGTAATCGAACTCTCTTAGATATGGTTCATTCTATGATGTCTCTTACTGATTTGCCGTTATCATTTTGGAGTTATGCATTAGAGACAGCCGCATTCACTTTAAATAGAGCACCATCAAAATCCGTTGAAACGACACTGTATGAATTATGGTTTAATAAGAAACCTAAGCTGTCGTTCCTTAAAGTTTGGGGTTGCGAAGCCTATGTAAAGAAGTTACAACCGGACAAGCTAGAACCCAAAGCGGAGAAATGCGTCTTCATAGGATACCCTAAGGAAGCTATAGGGTACACTTTCTATCACAAATCCGAAGGCAAAATCTTTGTTGCTAAGAACGGAACATTTCTTGAGAAAGAATTTCTCACTAAAGAAGTGACTGGAAGAAAAGTAGAACTCGATAAGATTGATGAATCTTTACTCGTTGATCAGAGTAGCGCAGTACCGGAAACTGTTCCTGTGCCGCCTACACCGGCAACAGAGGAAGCTAATGATAATGATCATGAAACTTCGAACGAGGAAGCTACTGAACCTCGCAGATCGACAAGGGAACGTGCCACTCCTGATTGGTATGATCCTTGTCTAAATGTCATGATTGTGGACAACAATGATGAAGACCCTGCGACGTATGAAGAAGCGTTGATGAGCCCAGATTCCAACAAATGGCAAGAAGCCATGAAATCCGAAATGGGATCCATGTATGATAACAAAGTGTGGACTTTGGTAGACTTACCTGATAGCCGCAAGGCTGTCGAGAATAAATGGATCTTCAAGAGAAAAACAGATGCTGATGGTAATATTACTGTCTATAAAGCTCGACTTGTCGCAAAGGGTTTCCGACAAATTCAAGGAGTTGACTACGATGAGACTTTCTCACCTATAGCGAAGCTAAAATCTGTGAGGATTTTGTTAGCAATAGCTGCATTTTTCGATTATGTGATTTGACAGATGGATGTCAAAACGGCGTTCCTTAATGGAGACATTGAGGAAGAGTTGTATACGGTACAACCCAAAGGTTTTGTCGATCCTAAAAATGCTGACAAAGTATGCAAACTTCAGCGTTCAATTTATGGACTGAAGCAAGCATCAACAAGTTGGAACCGACGCTTTGATAAGGTGATCAAAGACTTCGGGTTTATACAGTGTCATGGAGAGGCCTGTATTTACAAGAAAGTGAGTGGGAGCTCTGTAGCATTCCTGATATTATATGTGGATGACATATTATTGATTGGGAATAATAAAGAGCTATTAAGCAGTGTAAAAGGTTATTTGAATAATAGTTTTTCAATGAAAGACCTTGGTGAAGCATCGTATATATTAGGCATCAAGATTTATAGAGATAGATCAAGACGCCTAATAGGGCTATCACAGAGTACATACCTGGACAAGATTCTAAAGAAGTTTAGAATGGACGAAAGTAAGAAAGGGTTCTTACCTATGTTACCAGGCAAGCTCTTGAGGAAGACTCAAGGACCGGCTACGGCAGAAGAAAGAGAAAGGATGAGTAATATCCCCTATGCCTCGGCAATAGGATCTATCATGTATGCCATGCTATGTACTAGACCGGATATAGCACATGTTGTTAGTTTGACTAGCAGATATCAAAGTGATCCAGGGATGGAACACTGGACAACGGTCAAGAATATCCTGAAGTACTTGAAAAGAACTAAGGATATGTTTCTTTGTTATGGAGGTGACCAAGAGCTCGTTGTAAACGGTTACACCGATGCAAGTTGGAACACTGATCCTGATGACTCTAAGTCACAGTCTGGGTACGTGTTTATATTGAATGGTGTTGCAGTAAGCTAGGCAAACTCGAAGCAGTGCACGGTGGCGAAGTCTTCAACAGAATCAGAGTACATAGCGGCTTCAGAGGCTTCATCAGAAGCGGTATGGATGAAGAGGTTAATTGTAGAGCTCGGTGTGGTTCCTAGTGCATTGGACCCACTAGTCATCTACTGTGACAACATGGGTGCCATCGCCAATGCACAAGAACCAAGGTCACACAAGAGGCTGAAGCATATCAAGCTGCGTTATCACTCGATTCGCGAGTACATCGAAGATGGAGAAGTAAAGATTTGCAAAGTACACACTGATCTGAATGTAGCAGATCCGTTGACTAAAGCTCTCCCTAGGGCAAAGCATGACCAACACCAGAATGCCATGGGTGTTAGGTACCTTAGAATGTAATCTAGATTATTGACTCTAGTGCAAGTGGGAGACTGTTGGAGATATGCCCAAGAGGCAATAATAAAAGTGGCTATTATATATCTTTATGTTTATGATAAATGTTTATATACCATGCTATAATTGTATTAACCGAAACATTGATACATGTGTGATATGTAAACAACAAAGAGTCCCTAGTATGCCTCTTAACTAGCTTGTTGATTAATGGATGATTAGTTTCATAATCATGAACATTGGATGTTATTAATAACAAGGTTATATCATTGTATGAATGATGTAATGGACACACCCAATTAAGCGTAGCATAAGATCACGTCATTAAGTTATTTGCTATATGCTTTCGATACATAGTTACCTAGTCCTTATGACCATGATATTATATAAATCACTTATACCGGAAAGGTACTTTGATTACATCAAACGCCACTGCGTAAATGGGTGGTTATAAAGGTGGGATTAAGTATCCGGAAAGTATGAGTTGAGGCATATGGATCAACAGTGGGATTTGTCCATCCCGATGACGGATAGATATACTCTGGGCCCTCTCGATGGAATGTCGTCTAATGTCTTGCAAGCATATGAATAAGTTCATAAGAGACCACATACCACGGTACGAGTAAAGAGTACTTGTCAGGAGACGAGGTTGAACAAGGTATAGAGTGATACCGATGATCAAACTTCGGACAAGTAAAATATCGCGTGACAAAGGGAATTGGTATCGTATGTGAATGGTTCATTCGATCACTAAAGTCATCGTTGAATATGTGGGAGCCATTATGGATCTCCATATCCCGCTATTGGTTATTGGTCGGAGAGAGTTCTCACCCATGACCACATAGTTCGCGAACCGTAGGGTGACACACTTAAGGTTTGATGTTGTAATGGTAGAACTTGAATATGGAATGGAGTTCAAAGTATTGTTCGAAGTCTCGGATGAGATCCCGGACATCACGAGGAGTTCCGGAATGGTCCGGAGAATAAGATTCATATATAGGAAGTCATTTTATAAGTTTGAAAATGATCCGGTGATTTTACGGAAGGTTCTAGAAGGTTCTAGAAAAGTCCGGAAGGAATCACTAAGGAAGGAGGAGTCCCGGAGGGACTCCACCTCCCAATGGCCGGCCAACCCTAGAGGGGGGAGTCCAAGGTGGACTCCACCAAGGGGGCCGGCCACCCCCCTTCATGGAAGGGTGGGAATCCCACTTGGGTGGGAGTCCCACCTTGGGTAGGTTTCCCTACTACATGGAAGGTTCTTGAGTTGGGGTCTTATTCGAAGACTTGTAGTCCAACACTTGGGGTTCCACCAATATAATGAGGGGCATAGGGGAGGGGGCCGGCCACCACAAAGCCACAAGCTGGCCGCACCCCTTGAGGCCGGCCACCCCCTCTCCCAAACCCTAGCCGCCCCCTCTCTCCTCCACCTCTCCCGCACGCTTAGCGAAGCTCCGCCGGAGTTCTCCATCGCCACCGCCACCACGCTGTCGTGCTGCCGGATTCAAGGAGGAGCTACTACTTCTGCTGCCCGCTGGAACAGGGAGAAGGACGTCGTCTTCATCAACACCGAACGTGTGACCGAGTATGGAGGTGCTGTCCGATCGTGGCACCGTGATCAAGATCTTCTACGCGCTTTTGCAAGCGGCAAGTGATCGCCTACCGCAGCAACAAGAGCCTCATCTTGTAGGCTTTGGAAATCTTCAAGGGTGAGTTTCGATCATCTCCTCGTTGCTTCCGTCTTCTAGATTGCATCTTGGCTTGGATTGCGTTCTCGCGGTAGGAATTTTTTTCTATGCAACGAATCCCTACAGATACCAGCTAGTACGATGGCCCTCCTCCGAGCCCATGTTGGATAATTGTGATGCCAGTGGTGGTCGACGCTCTTCTCCTACGTCGGTGTTCCTTTCCTCTCTACGGTGGGGCCTCAAGTCGGCTACTTCCATCTCTATCCCCCATCTCCGGTCTACTCAGCCTGCTCTGGCAGCTTCATAATCTCGGTGGATGGCCGAGGAGAAAGCCCTGCTCCGCGGCAATTTAAGCTAACAACAACGCCTGTAGACGTCGTTTCCTCCCTAGAGGCTTGTTCATGGTTTTCACCGTGCCTTCCTCCTCTTGGATGTCAGGGGAAACCCTAGGTCTGGTCCACCGGACCAGGCGGCGGCGGTTCCGCGGTGTCTTTATCTTCTCAAAGATGTCATCTAGGCTATATGGGAAGAGGCCGATCTGACATTTGGAGACTGGGGGCAATGTTATGGCTACTACCCATGGCTTGGACTTCCGGGGTGCAATGTACGACATGGCGGACGTTACTTGGTTGACATCATCCGTGAGTCCGTCTAGCTCCTACCTTCTACTCGCTCACTCCTCTAGGCACTCAAGAGGGGAGGTACGTCTAGGTTTCCTTGGAGTCGATGTTGAGCTACACTGGTGTCTTGCTTGGTTCGTGACGCATTCCTGAAACCATGTGCTTCATCTCCTCCTTGTGGTTGGATGTTGAGAAAGTCAAGTATTTTATCATCCGGTTTGTAGAGCGTGCGTTGTTTGCCGCTTGAGGATGTGTCATGTTGGTGATGTACAGTCGTCTATGTCGGACGGGAGTTTTTGGCACATGGATGCAAAAGCACCCCCATAAACGCCAAAATTTGTAGCAATTTCAAATTTCGAAAAAAAGATCGATTCCTCCTAGAAACCAAAGATGATCAAGTATTGTACTCTCATATAGAAATGTTTGGGCAAGAAATGATTTGTATGGACTTCAGGTCAAAAGAAAAATCAAACATATGGCAAATATAGTGTGAATAGTATATGGACAAGGGGCATTTCAATTTTGTTATTTTTACACAGGATACTATGATAGTAATTCCCTCACGAAATATTTTTATACTAGTACAATACTTATTCACAATAACTGTCCTTCACGACGATACTCAAATATGAATGAAGATGTGATGTTTACTCGACTCAAAACGCATAGAGTATCTTGAAACTTAGCACCAAATTAGCTAAGGTAAATAAGTCAGTAATTACGTGAGACAAAATAATTGACTCGTGTGCTATAGTATCAGCCAGCCATACACTCATATAAATATAAATATACTACTTTGATGCATGATAGTCTCTAGGTTTGATCACTCACAAAAAAATGACCACTTTGGTATAGAATTAATTATATTGTCTAAGATAATTTTATTCGAATATGTATATATCCACGTTTATGTTCACATTTGGTTAAATATCCAATACCAGATTTACTTGTATTTAAACATTAAGCCTAGAGTATTTTTCAAATATATTTTCATTTTAGTTCGGATGCGGATATTGCCACATCCATTTTCAGTTTTTAGAATGCGAGTATTGGATATTCCAGAATATCCACAACAATTTTCCACCCCTATACTCACCAGGATATAATAATTAGTAAAGTGAGAAATAGAAACACGAGTAGTTAGTTGACAAATATTTAATGATTCAGTAATTAGCTAGGTAATCAAGAGCTGGGAAAATGTGTTTGTCGAAGCCAAACAAATACTTACAAGAAACCATGTTCGAATAGATCACATCTTTGAATTTAAGAGGCCATGATTAACATAAACCGGGACCTGATACCTCTGTTTACTGATCAGAATTGTTCGTTCACAATTTGCATGCGCAGTTCAAGAACCAGCTCAAGCAAAAGAGAGGTTTATTGCCGCGACGGACTACACACCTTTCTTGCCTACTAATTGCATTTCCTGCAGCTGATTAATCTCCGAGGACAGGCGAATTAGGTGAATGTTCCACAGGAGGACAACTTGACGCTTTTCAACTGATTTTCAAGTCAGGGAACATAGTTTCTGGAGCCAATGTACTAATGAACACTGAACATGTAATAGACCGAAATCAGAAGTAAAGGAATGCATATCCCTGTGGCATATCTAAACTCCACAGAGAAGACAAGAGACCAGGAATGAATTGATTGGAAAATAAGGACATGCTGTTCTTTTCTCGATGAAACAGTTGTGAGAACCTGCGCTCGATGAAACAGTTGTGAGAACCTGCGAACAAGAGCAGGACAACATGAATTGGTCTGAGATATTATAAATAAGGAATTTATATATGCAATGTCACAGAAATTTGGAAGGAAATATAACAAGCAAAGAATATAACCAAGTTTTAGGCAGCACTATTTAAGTGAATTCTTGATCAATTGACTGTCCTTACCTAGAATTATTGTTGGTGCCTGCTGGAATTTCAACAACATAAAAAAAGCAGCATAGTCAACAGCATAGGTCATCCTGAAAATACAAAGAATGGTTGGCATTGTCAGATAGGAATGAATCGGTAAACTGGAAGATGAAATAAACTGATGAAATTTGGCCCAGAACCTCCAAGACCCTTGCAGGAAATGCATCTAGAAGAAAATCCACATCCTCTGGAAAGAGCTGGAGGTTCTTGCTCCTGAGCAGGAACTCAACCTCACCCCCCTCAAAATCAACAAGGAAACCAATCTTGAGAAGCTCAGTGAGCGAAGAAATGAGATCAACTCTATCATAGAGCAGTCCCTGAGACATTTCCTCTGCAAAGCATGTCGCCATCTCCATCTTAGCTGTCCTTCCAAGCAACCCAACAGATTTCTGAATGTACAGCTTGCGGTCCTCCCTCTCCCACCTAAACATCCTACGAACTTTAACTGATACCGTTCTTCCCGAAGATAGCAGTTCTACTTTGTAGCTCACAGTGATAGGTTCTATCATCTCAAGAACCTTTGTGCCGGGCAGACAAGAGACCATCTGATGCCTCTTCTCTGAAGCAATCTCAAGGACCGGGTTAGCCAGGAAAGCAAGGATAATTCTAAGAAATCCAGGGGTTACAATGGCATCAGTTGTCTCGACCACTTGACAAGAACTCAAGTTTGGACGGAAAGATTCATCCTTAATGACGGCCTTGGATATTGACCGGACACCTAAACTCTGGTAGATAATGTCCATCTTAGCACGAGAAACAAATGACAGACCTGTTGGGTACCAGACGAACATTGGGTTTGAAGAGAACTGATCAAACAAGTGCTTCAGGAGGAGATCGTCCGGAACAAACACATCTTCAACCTCCCGGAGGACGATCTTGTCATTGACAAGAACAGGAACTCTTGTGACAGATCCTGACAGGAGATTTGCCGTCGTTGTATTCCAATGACTACCGATGAACTCCCAGAAGGAACAACAACTAGCTGGTCTCAACTCAAAGGATGTGCACTCCCATGAGCGCCAAAGAATGCAGTGATCCAAAACTCTTGGGCTGTGCCTGACATGAAAGGCTGTGGAGAAAAAGGGAAACAAATCTTTTTCATAGTAATTATCCAAGACATTAAAACGCACACTGAATAAGCCACTCCTGTCATGAAGAACGCAATCACCAGGACTCACCCACCGGCCACTGCTTCTCCCCTTCGGTATCCATATCCAGTTTTCACCTTCTTTTTTAGGTTCCCATTTGAATGCAGCGAAGTATCTGTATATTCTAGATATAGTGTCCGTTCTAGAGAAGCTTTTAAGATTCAGTGCCATTAGAGAGCATCCAGAGCCAACATCCAAGACAACTCCGATCATCTTGAGCTCTGTCCTATATGACAGTATATCAGGGCCATGGAATGATACATCGATGAAAGGACCATCTTCCATGTGGAAATAGGAAGACCAAGTTGAATCATATAGGATACATCCATCTGCATACCGGTATCCAAGAGTTGTTTTGATCTGCATCTTTCGAATTTCTTCTGCAAACTTTCTTGGATGAACACTTAGTTGCATGCATTTAAGCAAAGCCACGAGAGTCGAGTTCAGAGATAGACAAGGGTGTAAACCATTTGGGATAGGAATTTCATGCGTCTCATCAATAGCTAAACTTGACAAGAGAATATCTGCTCCATGGTTAAGATCTACAGCAACACCCAAAGCCTTCAGCTCCTTCTTGTAGCTATAGATTTTCTTGCCCGTGCCGTGGATGAAGTCACTGTCATCGATGAATGGTAGACTTGCAACTGGAATGACAGGCTCCCATGAGCAATCAAAGAGGGCACATTTATCTGGTGTCCTAAATCCATGTGAAGGATGCAGCCACTTCTCAGTATGCATAAATTTAAGAATATTGGCAGGAAATGTTTTGTTCTCACTCAGCTCCTTGTAGCACGAGATTAGGGCAAGCCTGATTTCCTTTGTAATGGAACATGTTGACAAGAGCTTCTTCAGATGAGAAGTTATAGCATTGCTTGCTTGTTACAAACTAGCGACAACCCTGATCTTCGTGAGCTCTTCCCGATAGGACAAGATTTCATCGCCATAGAAAGACAAATCAAGCAATGGAACTACATCTGCGAACTTAACGAGGCATTTCCACTCGGAATCAAGAAGAAAAGTTTCACGGGGAGCTCTGAAATCAGCATTGGTCTTCAACCATGGACGCTTCTTCAGTCCTTTCACCAATTTTCTGCATGAATCGGCATATCGAATACACTTGAGTAGCATAATAGCAGCACCAGATGTAACTGAACCTGTCGGAAGCTTAAAATTATCCACAATTACCTGGTAGTTCTGTTTGAATCTTACAAGAACACCTAATATCTCAAGCTCTGACTTAAAGCTACTGATACCATTGCCATAAAAATCAATGTCAATGAATGGTAAACAGCTAATCTCGGATGGTATTGTCCACTCTGAACTGCAAAGGATTGACTCGGCAGGGGACATGTATCCATGGCAAGTCTTGACCCACCTCCCAGTTCTGATGCTCGAAATGAGATGGTCAGGTGATATGTTCTCCTGTTGCAGGAATCTGATGAACTGGAGAGAGAAAGCATGCTATCTGCTGTCAGAGCACCTGCGTCCATTGACATGAAATTCTTGCCAATATATGACATTGCATCAGAAAACTCAAACTTGACACCAAGTGTTTCCAATACGTTTTTGTATGAAGCAACTTTGCCCAAGTAAAATTCTTGATCAATCATTGGCACATCCACAAAGGCAGCTTCAGCCTGAAACAAATGACCCCATTCCTCATTTAGCAGGAAAGATTCTGATGGTGCGCAGTAACCAACAGATGTCTTAAGCCATGTCCCGCAAATGATACAATTCAAAAACTTTGGTGGCAGTGTTACATCCCTAGACCTTAAATCCTCAATCCATTCTAGAAGAAGTGCATTCTTCATATTAAAGGAGATGATGCAGCAGGGAAGCCAGCATCTGGAGGAACCAACGACAGCACATCAGTGGCTTGCATATATTTCTTGACAGATGACAAAAAATGATCTTCATATGCATGAGCCTCAGAAAACTTGCTAGCAGACATGTAATCATCTGCAAGCTCAACATAACTTTGGCCTCTCCATGGATTTTAACCCAGCAATGCAGCCCACTTGCTCATTCTGAATGGCAGCAGAACTGCGCTTCTTGTAGCAATGACAGAACTGCAATTATTTACGATAGGTACCAAGCTGCACAGATGGTTTATGTTCCATTCAGGCATGTATTTCTCTTTATGTAATTGATATATGAAGTGTGTAAAAGCAAGAACTTGGTTTTTCTCATGCACAGCTTTTATGACGGTAATAGCATACTCATGGACAGTAAGATTCTTCATGCATACATACTTTTTTCCAGTGCTTTGTGTGTAGACATGGGCAAAAAGACTGTTCGAGAGATGGTTGAGAAGTAGCTTTTGTTCCATTTGATAACCAAAGGTACATACTCATCAGATAGCATACATAACTTTCCATCATCTGTTTTGGCTTCGTATACACTCATGTATGTCACTTCACCATCTGCACCAGCGCACTTTATAAGCGGTATATAATGCATGTTTGTACTAGCAAAGTCCACTTTCCAGTTCTGTGCAACAAAAGCAAGAAGATCCAAATAAATATCCTCCGGTAACACCGCAGCAAGATCTGATCCTTGGATGCACTTTCCATACCATTCATAATTGACATAACCAACACCAAGAAATCCCAGCACATCGTCATATTCTGTGTTATCAAAGTAGGAACTCAGAATGTCAGTTCCATGTGAAGAAATGTTTGGAACATCAACACCTAATTCCACTGCCTTGTTCACAATGCCCCAAAATGCAGCATTTAGCCGACCAACCTCTGTTGGCTTGCAGAATACTTTTAATGGCGAACAGGTCTCGACACTTAAATTTGTGAGGAAATAATTTAAAACTAATTGACAAGTTGAATCCTTATCAGCTGAAAGAAACGTCTTCCAAGACGTTACTATACAAACCAGCAGCACACTCCCTTCATGTTTACACAAAACCACCATAAGCAGTTAGTTTGTAGTGAAACTCCAGATGGTACTACAGCCATCGATAAATAAATCACGTCCTACAAAGTAGAAAGTGTGTAGTGAAACTTCTCTAAGTTTGTCTCACAGTATATAAAAAGGCACTTAAGTAGGACAGTTGAAAGTAATATCATTACATTCGCCAAAAAAGTTTTAACGGTATCGTAGTTTAACAATTTTATACTGACATGCATGTTATTTTGGAAATTGTGGCCATGTCAGGAGTGTTCTCCAATAAAGAACAAAGGGAAATTGCTAAATCTAGATACACGAAAAGAAGCAAGGATAAGACCATGTAAATCTATATGCCATTCATTGCATACAACATGCTCTACACAACTTGAATTAGAAAAAATAAAAGTTCAACATCTCGATACATTAATTAAAATATTTCAGTTTTGATACATGCCTATGGATAGGTCGACCCCACATACACTCTCATGAGTATCCTAAATGACAATTCTGAAGACTTCACTTCATTCTTTAATGAATTCAGAAGAGCAGCATTGTCGTGGCAACCGCCGTGGAAGGTACACCAACTACGATGTGTCCAAAAAAGGTACTCGGATGGATCATCAACAAGCCCCTTGTAGTGGGCAACCGAATGTAACGGATCACGGAAGACCGCAAGCTGATGAGATTCTCAGCCATTAGAGGGTTAGCTGCGATATGATCCACGGGAGAAACTTGAATTGATTTTGACTTTTGTTCTTCTTTTTGCTTATGTTTTCGTACAACCAAAATGAGAGACAAATCCACAAGTTGACCCAAGTCATCCGACAACAAGATTCGGTATAAAACAGGGTAAGTCGACGGACAAATCAGATTATCAACTCGTAGAAGGTAATAGAGGCCGTGACCCCGATAGATGCATTATCGTCAGGATAGACAGACTTGGGCACAAAGAACTGGACAAAGTCATCAGGATCAGGGAGCCCATCCAAGGGATTGGTGCATGGTACATCAAAGGAGGTTGTGTTTTCGTGTTCAGATATCTGGGTACTGTGAGTGGCGGCGAAGTGAAGTTTAAGCTTGCATTTCAATGCGGATGGTGGCGGTAGTGACCACCGAATGACTTGAGGTTGGGGGAATATGCAAATTGCAGAGACTGTGCTGCCAAACGGCCTCCGTGTGACGAATAGCACAAGCAGGTGCTGGCTGGTGCCACGGACGGCACCGACGACATTGAAGCCGCCACAGAGGAGGATGTCGAAGCTCTTCCCGGCCTCATTCTCGGCGGTATATGGCCACTTCTCCACAGAGATGAAGTGGTCCAGAAGGGCCTCTGCGGAGCCGATGAAGCTGCAGGCATCCCGGGGGCAACTCGCCGTGAGCGCGTAACTGCATGACCGGCGGTGCGTGGGCAGGAAATAGCGGGTCAGCAGGTCGGCGCAGCCGTAGGCGGCGTTGGGGCACCGCACACGGATGGTCTCCACGGCATCCTCCAGGGGCTTGCACCGGCGGTAGCCGTCGGTGTCGTGGCCGCCGGAAACGTTGCACCTCGTTGCTGCGGCCGCCCCTTCCCAGGATAAATGCGCGTTGTGGCACGGGAGGCACACCGCGTGCCCCCGGTCACACTGCAAGAGTGCGATCGAGTGTGAAGAGGCGTGAATTCCAGATGTATAGTTGGGACGGGAGATGTCGCACCTGCAAGATGGGTGGCTTGAGCGGCAGGCAGCAGGCGCTGCAGTCGAAGGCGCGGCCTCCGTCCGCCAGCTTCACGTCGGTGGGAGTCAAGGACGGCGAAATCGACATCGAGTCCGAGGTCGAGCCGCCACAGTCCCCCCATTCGTTGGCGACGGTCGGGGGCCGCGGAATCGGGATCGATTTCGAGGGCGCGCCGTCAGCCCAGTCGTCCCAGACCTCCGATTCCGACGCCCTCCGGCCCGAGGCAAGGAATGCCTCCGACACGCCATCCCTGGAGCTGTCTCCCCCTACCTCATACGAACCGCTGCCACATGAGAGGACATATGGCGGCGGCGGCGGCGGCGGCGGCGGCGGCGGCGGCGGCGGAGACGAACCCGGACCCCACCCCAACGAACGGAAGGAGCCCCACCCCAAGCAGGGCCCCCGCTCGTAGCAGCCATCGCATTCACATCTCATAGGCGGCGAAGGCGAATCCCCGCAGTAGCAGCATCTGCGCCCGTCTTCGCAGCCAAGGCCTCCACATTCCCCGTCGTCGCAGCCAAGGCTGCCACATTCCCCGTCGTCGCAGCCAAGGCCTCCACATTCCGTCGACGACATACTGCGCCGCCTAGGGTTAGGGTTTGAGAGGGTGGCGGCGACCAGACGGAGGGTGCTGGAGGCAGCTCAGTACTCCAAGGGAAGAATCGAAGCAGAGGGTGGTGGCAGCGGCTAAAGAGTGAGAATCGACTCCAGGCGGAGGGTGGCGACCGACGGAGGATTTGGGAGGGGGAGAGTGGCGGCCGGCCGGAGAGGCGAGGGCAGGTGTCGATTCTTTTTGGGTGGGTGGGTGAGGCGATTTGCACAAAAATAACCCAGACTGACTCTCCACCGAAACTATTTCACTCGAGTGATGCTATACGTACGACAATTTCTGTACGAAAATCATACGATGCCTAACCGCACGGGCATCACACATGCATAAATGCAATCGGTCGTCCTAGCGGAAGAGAGATCAAGAGAATATGATTAAGCCACGTCGAGTCGTACGTTTATTCGGACAAAATAGATCGTATGTAAGGCACTTCCGATTTCACTCATCTAACATTTTTCTGTGACGCCCCTCTCACGGGCGCCGCACATGCCCATGTGGCGTCCCTGCTGCCGACGCCACAAACCCATCCGACGTGGTCCGTCGATGCTGAGCTGGAGAGCCGATCCGACGTGGCAGCATGTGTGGCGCCACTCACATCGGCGCCACACTTTGAAAGTGTGGCGCCCGTGGCAAGGGCGTCACACATCCACTTAAGTTTGGTTGCGCGTCCGCCCAGCCCGACCCGAGTTCTTTCTTTCTCCCTCTATTCTTCTTCACTGACCAAAGGCGCCCGGTTTTCTCTCTCTCCCCCCTCTCCCCCCCCCCACCAAATCCACCACCAAATCATCAGATCTATCCGTGGAGATCGTTCCCAACTCGTTCCTTGAGGTAATCTCCTCCGTTCCCCTTCTTTTCATCCATTGATTTTGTGTATTTGGTTGAATCTACATGTGAAACCCTAGATGTGGATTTGGTTGATTTGAGGGTGGAGATGGATTTGGTTGGATGTTAGGGTTGTGGAAGTAGGAGAAATGGTAGTGTGCTAGTTTGTATGGGTGGATTATGTTGATTATGGTAACTAATGAACACATGTGTGTATGTGTTGTTCCCATTATGCTAGGGGGATGGAAAGAATTGTTCATGTTCATCATGTGGACATGGATGCTTTCTTGAAGGGAAACATAGAGCCGGACCCGGAAGAGGTTGACTTGGTGTTTGACCTTAGCCCTAGCTCTGCGGAGGTGGTAGCACAAGTGAGGGTTGAGTTGAATTGGAATGAGCCAAATGATGGTGTTGAGCTAGAGGGAATGCATAATGTGGGGTTTGGAATGCACACCCGTTGGAAGACAATGTGTATCAACTCCGAGCAACGTTGGTCCGTTTACAAGGAGACGGTGGTCGGGTCACAAGATAAGGCTTTGGAGTTGTTTGCAACCAAGACAGTTGATGCTCGTATCGAGCTTGACCTTAACCGGCCCTCCTCCCCCGTTCGAGAGAGGAGTCCTCCACCCATGAGCCAAGAAGAGGCCACCCAATCTCCCATTGTCCAATCTCCCATTGCCCAACAACCTCCGTTGGATAATGAGTATGACCAGCATGACGATGGTGATGATGGTTTCGAGATGAATGGCAACAATATCGGTGATTTGGATAAATATTGGACGCAAGAGGAGATGGACCACTCCATTCCTTATTCGTGATGTTATGCGTCGGACTCGGATGATGATGGACCCGAAGAGGAGGTTGACGAGGATGGCTTGACGGCTAAGGAAGCCGAAAGAGCCGATATCTTCAAGAAGGTAACCGGACGGGATATCCGGGTACCATTGTTCCGTGATGTTAGTCTTGCGGATGGAGCCGTGGTTGATGGTGGCAAAAGTTTACTTCTTGGAGCTAGGCCAATTTCCAAGAGAGATGTGGATGGTAGGACGGCTATGATCTCTAAAGGGCTCACATTTGATACCTTCTTGGAATTGAAGATATGGTTGAAGGAGTTCTCCATTAAGCATCATCGCCCTTACATTGTTGTTCACCCGGACTTGAAGAAGCGGTACACGCTAAAATGTGTGGATAAAAGGTGCCCATGGGTTGTCCGTGCAAGATCTTTCAAAAAAAGGCCCTCTTGGCACATAACAAGTTGTGTAGCCACTCACATGTGCCGGGGGCCGAAGCTTGATGGCAAGGATGCGCAGCCGGACCACCGTCAACTCACGTCCGAGTTCATTGCATACAAGCTCTCGGCGGAGATATCATCACTTCCTATCATGAGCATTAAGTCCGTGCAAGATACGGTCAAATCCCGGTTTGCCTACGACGTCAAGTACGGGAAGGCATGGAAGGCCAAACAAGCCGCATTCAAGATGTTGTACGGTGATTGGGAGGAAGCATACAACCGAGTCCCTAGGTTGTTGTTAGCGATGGCCGCAACTAACCCGGGCATGGTGCATGTGGTGGAGCCTTCCGCAACCAAAATGACATTGCATGATGGTAAAAGAGTGAGGGTATTTCACCGTGCATTTTGGTCATTCGAGCAATGCACGAGGGCATTCGAACATTGTAGGCCCGTCATAGCCGTGGATGGTACCTTCTTGACCGGCCAGTACAAGGGCACACTATTGGTGGCAATAGCAAGTGATGCGAGCAACCGTTTAGTACCACTGGCTTTTGCATTGGTAGAGATTGAGAACAATGATAACTGGGAATGGTTTTTCCATATATTGAGGACGAGGGTCATACCACCCCTCAAAGGAAGTGTGTGTCATCTCCGATCGTCATCAAAGAATTCTCAATGCGGTGGAGCTTGCAATTCCCGGGCATGATCCCTTGCATCACCGATGGTGCATGAGGCATTTTTGTGCAAACTTCTACCGGGCATGCAAGAGCAAAGAGTTGTCTGACCTTCTTCAAGATTGTTGCCTCGCTTACTCTGAGCGGCGCTTCGCAAACCTATACAACGGCTTGCTGAAGCACAAAGACCTCAACGCGGGTGGTCAAGAGTTTCTTCATAGACACCTCATATTTAACTCAAAGTGGGCAAGAGCTTATGATGAGGATGGGAGGAGATATGGCCAAATGACAAGCAACATGGCCGAGTGCTTCAACAATGTGTTGAAGGGTGTCCGTGCATTGCCCGT
Organism: Lolium perenne; assembly: GCF_019359855.2. NCBI lineage: Eukaryota > Viridiplantae > Streptophyta > Magnoliopsida > Poales > Poaceae > Lolium > Lolium perenne. The sequence continues at coordinate 157,703,234 of NC_067247.2, forward strand.
GACGGCAATCATTCAGTACACATTCGAGAAGTTGAATGTCACTACACCGATGAAACGGAGAAGGAAATTGCTATGAATTGCGAGTTCCCAACGAAGGTTCAAGAGTTCATGGATTTTCAGGCGAGGAAGGCGGACTCCCAAATGGCTACATGTTATGACAATGTTGACTGGGTTTACCAAGTGAATGAGCCGGGAGGCACCACACAAGGTGGTGTCCAACACGGAGGTCGGGCTTTCTGTGTGTCCCTAAAGACATGTGAATGCACATGTAGGAGGCCCTCTTTGCTTCATTTGGCTTGCTCCCACTTGCTAACGGCGGCACGCACTAGACGTGTCGACTACAATAACCCGCTCACCGTTCGGGAGTCCGAGTTCTCAATTGAAGCCACAAAGAGGACATGGGCTCCAAGGTTTTCTCCTTACTTGGATCAATCACAATGGCCAGAGTATCATGGAGTGCAAGTTTGGCCAGATCCGGAATGGAAGGTTGTGAAACATGGAAGAAGAAAGACAAAGAGGTATCACGGACATATGGATAGATGGGGTCATTCGGGAAACAGGTTATTCCAAGAAGCTCGCGAGCCAACTAATTGTGGATCATGCAATAGTAAGGGCCACAATAAAAGGAAGTGCACATCCATCAAAAAATCAAAGGGCAATGATGCTAGCACAAGTCAAGCATCAAGTAGCCAACAAGCTTCAAATCAACCTCGAAGCCAACAAACCCCAAGCCAACAAACCCCAAGCCAACAAACCCCAAGCCAACAAGCTCCAAGCCAACCGCGTCAACCTCCTCCAAGCCAACAAGCTCCAAGCACACAAGCCCAACGACAACAAGCTCCAACTCAACAAGCTCCAAGGCAACAAGCCCCACGGCAACAAGCTCCTACGCAACAAGCTCAAAGGCAACAAGCCGCAAGGCATCAACCACAATGGCGACAAGCTCCAAGGCAACCAGGGATTCATGTAGGGCTTAGTAGAGGTCGGTATGGTGGCCGTCGGGGTACTAGTATGCTACGATACCTAGCGGGGCCTTATCCGTATGTGTCTCCAAGTTACTAATTGCATTCTACTTTCTATTTTCATATTCCATGACTAACTTTGGTTTTTCAATTTGGTTTACAGCTATGGCAACTCAACCCACCAAGGGGAAGGGGCATGGGAGGGCAATGAGAAGGAGGAGTCCGTTTGGGAGGAGGCGGTAAGGACGGTGCGGAAGAGGGATAAGGAAGAACTTGAGAGGAAGAAGAAGGAGGAGGAAGACAACAAGATGGCCGAGCGTGCCCGTATGCAAAGGGGGTATGAGGAATACCTATTGCGCAACAAGAGGAGGAATGAGAAGCTGAAGGCCGAACGGGACCGCGAGGCACGGATAAAATTCCTGAGGAGCTGCCAACTTGAGCAAATTAGGAGGGAGAGGGCCAATAGGATGCACCTAGAGGAGGTGGCTAGGGAGGCTGAACGCATCAAGGAGGAGAGAGCTCAAGCGGAAGCTGCAAAGATGGAGGAGCGCCACCACTTCTTCGATTCGGTCGTTCAGTTGGCTCGTGACATAAGGGAGAAGGAAGAATTGGCTGAAGAATGTAAGAAGAAGAAGGCGAGGGGGAGGGAGCCTTTGCCACGCAGTGATGTCCCTTTGGCTATGTTCTTGTGTTCGAACCTTTATGTTGTCGAACCATGATGTTGTGTGAACCTTGATCTTCTCGAACCTTCATGTCGTTGAACCTTATTGTAATTGAAACCTTGATGTCGTCGAACCTTATTTGTCGTTTGAACCATTATGCTGTGTCAATGTGTGGTACATATTCAGTGCAATGTTGTACTCAGAACTGTTGGAGTATGGTAGGATTTTTCATGGTTTTAACACAAGTCAATGTGTGGCGCCAGTGGGAAGGGCGCCACACTGCACTGTGTGGCGCCCGTGGCATCGGCGCCACACGTGCCAACTTATATCAACTTTTGGGTCGAAATCATCCAGGGGCTCCGAACGATAAGTCCTTAGCCGTTTTGGCGAGGCTCTTTGTGTGGCGACCGTGGCATCGGCGCCACACATGCTAGTGTGGTGCCCGTGGCATCGGCGCCACACGTGCCAACATAAATCAACTATTGGGTCGAAAACATCCAGGGGCTCCGGACGATAAGTCCTTAGCCATTTTGGCGACCCTCTTTGTGTGGCGCCCGTGGCATCGGCGCCACACATGCTAGTGTGGCGCCCGTGCCATCGGCGCCACACAAAGAGCCTCGCCAAAACGGCTAAGTCCCAGACGATTTGTCTTACAGTATGTTCTGGGCAATTACAAATGCATGTGTGGCGCCGATGGGAGCGGCGCCACACACTGCAGTGTGGCGCCAGTGGGAAGGGCGCCACACATTGACTTGTGTTAAACCATGAAAAATCCTACCATATTCTAACAAAACTGCCATCATGTCAAAAGCTATTTCATACACACATCATACCAACAACAATTTCGTACACACATCATAGACATAACATCATCATACCTAACATCGTAGCACATAGTTTCATACAATTTAAGATAGAATTCAAACAACACGAAGCAACAAAGATAGAGTTCACAACACTCTAAGTTCTAACTATCGGTATCCGTGCCGGATTCGCCGGTGTGGTAGTGCACGCGGCAGGCTGTGTCGTCGAACACCTTGACGATCATCTCGCCGTCCCCCTCGTAGAGGAAGGTGAGCTGGCAGCCGGGCTCGAGCGCGAGGTCACGGGCGAACTTGTCCCACCCCGTGTGCAGGTACATCTTGCCCTGCCCGTCGAACAGGACCTCCACGGGCCAGCGGCAGAAGTTGCAGCTAGCCTCCCGTAGCTGCAACTGCGCCGGCTCGACGCCATCGACAAACTCGGCGAACTTATCAGGTAGCCGCTTGATGCCGAGTGGGTCGTCGTCGATGAGGAGGAGGAACTCGAAGCAGCGTTCGTCATGTGAAGACGAGGAGGGTGCAGGTGACGGTGAGCGTGGGGCCGTTGCTGCTCCACCACGGCGGCCCCTTCCCCGTCCCCGGGGCCGCCCACGGCCGCGGCCTCGACCGCCTCGACGGCCACCAGGACCGGCCATCCTACATGTTCACATGTTTGAACCATATTATGACCCATTCCACTAACAAATATGAGTTACTCCATCACAAATACTAGGCATATGTAACACATTTGAATGCATTTCCTAGGTAAATATTACACATTTCAACACATACATACATAGGGTTTCAACACATACATGTGAAATTTCATATCTAGGTTTCAACAAATGTATGATTCAAACACATGCATACATGAGGCTACCATCTCCAACACAAACACTACAATATAGAGTGCACAAAAAAAATTCCATGTCTAGGGTTCATGTCCAAATCTAGCAAGATCTATGAAATTAGTGGATGAATGGAGAAGATTCGAAGGGGATTGCTGGCGTGCAGTTGACGTGGGAGTTAGAAATCTTTGTGGTGTAACTTTTCTTCAGGTCCCCGGCAACGGCGCCAGAAATTTAGCTTGATACGCGTACAGCACGTGTTCGTTGGGAACCCCAAGTGGAAGGTGTGATGCGTACAAGAGCAAGTTTCCCTCAGTAAGAAACCAAGGTTTATCGAACCAGTAGGAGCCAAGAAGCACGTTGAAGGTTGATGGCGGCGGAGTGTAGTGCGGTGCAACACCAGGGATTCCGGCGCCAACGTGGAACCTGCACAACACAACCAAATTACTTTGCCCCAACGTGACAGTAACATAGGTTGTCAATCTCACCGGCTTGCTGTAACAAAGGATTAGATGTATAGTGTGGATGCTGATGTTTGCAGAAAACAGTAGAACGAGTATTACAGTAGATTGTATTCGATGTAAAAGAATGGACCGGGGTCCACAGTTCACTAGTGGTGTCTCTCCCATAAGAAATAGCATGTTGGGTGAACAAATTACAGTTGGGCAATTGACAAATAAAGAGGGCATGACCATGCACATACATGTTATGATGAGTAGTGTGAAATTCAATTGGGCATTACGACAAAGTACATAGACCGCTATCCAGCATGCATCTATGCCTAAAAAGTCCACCTTCATGTTATCATCCGAACTCCTTCCAGTATTAAGTTGCAAACAACAGACAATTGCATTAAGTATGGTGCGTAATGTAATCAACACAAATATCCTTAGACATAGCATTGATGTTTTATCCCTAGTGGCAACAGCACATCCACAACCTTAGAACTTTCTCGTCAACGTCCTGCATTTAATGGAGGCATGAACCCACTATCGAGCATAAATACTCCCTCTTGGAGTTACAAGTAACGACTTGGCCAGAGCCTCTACTAATAACGGAGAGCATGCAAGGTCATAAACAACACATAGATGATAGATTGATAATCAACATAACATAGCATTCAATATTCATCGGATCCCAACAAACGCAACATGTAGTATTACAGATAGATGATCTTGATCATGTTAGGCAGCTCACAAGATCCAACAATGATAGCACAATGAGGAGAAGACGACCATCTAGCTACTGCTATGGACCCATAGTCCAGGGGTGAACTACTCACACATCAATCCGGAGGCGACCATGGCGGTGAAGAGTCCTCCGGGAGATGATTCCCCTCTCCGGCATGGTGCCGGAGGCGATCTCCTGAATCCCCCGAGATGGGATTGGCGGCGGCGGCGTCTCTGGAAGGTTTTCCGTATCGTGGCTCTCGGTACTGGAGTTATTATCGACGAAGGCTTAAGTAGGCGGAAGGGTAGGTCAGGGGGCGCCGCGAGGGCCCCACATGCTAGGGCCGCGCGGCCCAAGGCCTAGCCGCGCCGCCCTGTTTTGTGGGCGCCTCATCGCCCCACTTCGTTTCCCTTTCGGTGTTCTGGAAGCTTCGTGGAAAAATAAGCCCCTGGGCGTTGATTTCGTCCAATTCCGAGAATATTTCCTTACTAGGATTTCTGAAACCAAAAACAGCAGAAAACAACAACTGGCTCTTCGGCATCTTGTTAATAGGTTAGTGCCGGAAAATGCATAAATATGACATAAAGTATGTATAAAACATGTAGGTATTGTCATAAAACAAGCATGGAACATAAGAAATTATCGATACGTTGGAGACGTATCAGCATCCCCAAGCTTAGTTCCTACTCGTCCCGAGTAGGTGAACGATAACAAAGATAATTTCTGAAGTGACATGCCATCATAATCTTGATCAATACTATTGTAAGCACATGTAATGAATGCAGCGATCCAAAGCAATGGTAAAGACAATGGTTAAACAATTGAATCTTATAGCAAAGACTTTTCATGAATAGTACTTTCAAGACAAGCATCAATGAGTCTTGCATAAGAGTTAACTCATAAAGCAATAAATTCATAGTAAAGCCATTGAATCAACACAAAGGAAGATAAAGTTTCAGCAGTTGCTTTCAACTTGTAACATGTATATCTCATGGATATTTGTTAATACAGAGTAATATGATGAATACAAATATGCAAATATGTAAGAATCAATGCACAGCTCACACAAGTGTTTGTTTCTAAGGTGGGAGGAAATAGGTAGACTGACTCAACATAAAAGTAAAAGAAAGACCCTTCGAAGAGGGAAGCATGGATTGCTATATTTGTGCTAGAGCTTTTATTTTGAAAACAAGAAACAATTTTGTCAACGGTAGTAATAAAGCATATGTATTATGTATAAGATATCCTACAAGTTGCAAGCCTCATGCATAGTATACCAATAGTGCCCGCACCTTGTCCTAATTAGCTCGGATTACCTGGATTATCACTGCAAATACATATGTTTTAACCAAGTATCACAAAGGGGTACCTCTATGCCGCCTGTACAAAGGTCTAAGGAGAAAGCTCGCATTGGATTTCTCGCTTTTGATTATTCTCAACTTAGACATCCATACCGGGACAACATAGACAACAGATAATGGACTCCTCTTTAATGCATAAGCATTCAACAACAGATAATATTATCATAAGAGATTGAGGATTGTTTGTCCAAACTGAAACTTCCACCATGGATCATGGCTTTAGTTAGCGGCCCAATGTTCTTCTCTAACAATATGCATGCTCAAACCATTCAACTCATGGTAGATCGCCCTTACTTCAGACAAGACGAACATGCATAGCAACTCACATGATATTCAACAAAGGGTAGTTGATGGCATCCCCAGGAACATGGTTATCGCACAACAAGCAACTTAATAAGAAATAAGATACATAAGTACATATTCAATACCACAATAGTTTTTAGGCTATTTTCCCATGAGCTATATATTGCAAAGACAAATGATGGAAATTTAAAGATAGCACTCAAGCAATTTACTTTGGAATGGCAGAGAAATACCATGTAGTAGGTAGGTATGGTGGACACATATGGCATAGTATTTGGCTCAAGGATTTGGATGCACGAGAAGTAATCCCTCTCAATACAAGGCTTAGGCTAGCAAGGTTATTTGAAGCAAACACAAGTATGAACCGGTACAGCAAAACTCACATAAAAACATATTGCAAGCATTATAAGACTCTACACTGTCATCCTTGTTGCTCAAACCCTTACTAGAAAATATCTAGACCTTAGAGAGACCAATCATGCAAACCAAATTTTAGCAAGCTCTATGTATTTCTTCACTAATAGGTGCAAAGTATATGATGCAAGAGCTTAAACATGAGCACAACAATTTCCAAGTATCAAATTATTCAAGACATTCTACCAATTACCACATGTAGCATTTCCCGTTTCCAACCATATAACAATCAACGAAGCAGTTTCAACCTTCGCCATGAACATTATGAGTAAAGCCAAGGACATATTTGTCCATATGCAACAGCGGAGCGTGTCTCTCTCCCATACAATGAATGCTAAGATCCAACTTTATTCAAACAAAAAAAACAAAAGCAAACAGAAGCTCCAAGTAAAGCACATAAGATGTGATGGAATAAAAATATAGTTTCACTAGAGGAACCTGATAATGTTGTCAATGAAGAAGGGGATGCCTTGGGCATCCCCAAGCTTAGATGCTTGAGTCTTCTTGAAATATGCAGGGATGAACCACCGGGGCATCCCCAAGCTTAGAGCTTTCACTCTCCTTGATCATATTGTATCATCCTCCTCTCTTGATCCTTGAAAACTTCCTCCACACCAAACTCAAAATAAACTCATTAGAGGGTTAGTGCATAATCAAAATTCACATGTTCAGAGATGACATAATCATTCTTAACACTTCTGGACATTGCACAAAGCTACTGAAAGTTAATGGAACAAAGAAATACATCAAACATAGCAAAACAGGCAATGCGAAATAAAAGGCAAAATCTGTCAAAACAGAACAGTCCGTAAAGATGAATTTTTAAGGTGCACCAGACTTGCTCAGATGAAAATTCTCAAATTGAATGAAACTTGCGTACATATCTGAAGATCACTCACGTAAATTGGCAGATTTTTCTGAGTTACCTACAGAGAATTCAACCCAAATTCGTGACAGCAAGAAATCTGTTTCTGCGCAGTAATCCAAATCTAGTATGAACCTTACTATCAAAGACTTTACTTGGCACAACAATGCAATAAAATAAAGATAAGGAGAGGTTTCTACAGTAGTAACAACTTCCAAGACTCAAATATAAAACAAAAGTGTAGAAGTAAAATAATGGGTTGTCTCCCATAAGCGCTTTTCTTTAACGCCTTTCAGCTAGGCGCAGAAAGTGTGAATCAAGTATTATTAAGAGATGAAGCATTAACATTCTTACCAGGGACGTTGCGCTTACCCTTCTTACTCTTATTCCTACTCTTTGGTTTAGGGAATACATGACCGCATCCGGGCGTAGAGGTAAAATTTAGAGTGCCTTTCCCCACATCTATGATTGCTCCCACGAGTTTCAGCAGGGATCTTCCAAGCGTGATTTGTCCTGTCCCTACACATTCAATAACGAGATAATCAGTGGATACCATCCTTCCAAGAAAGGTTGTGAACACACCTTCAGCTATTCCCTTAGAAATTATAACAGAGTTATCAGTAAGAGTTATTCCTTCTCCTCCTTCAGTAAGTTCCCAAAGTGTGAAAGATTCATAAATACTTTTAGGCGTAAGGCAAAACTCAACATAATATCACAACGAGCATGAAAAGTTTCACCACAAATAACAACTTTAATGGTAGGCACCCACATTGAAGGTTCAAAGCTTAATGGAACATAATCATAATATTCACGAATCTGGTTGTACCCTTCTTTTAAACATGATATATTTGTTTCGAGAGTGTTTAATCTATTATGAATGCTAGCAAGAGATGAATCAAAATTATTATCGGAGCTAGATGATGTAATCAATTTTCTTATGGCATTAAAAGCTTGATCCCCATCACATTGAAGGAAATCTCCTCCCACTACAGCATCTAAGGCATATCTATAGCGAAGAATAAGCCCAAAATAAAAGTTACTAAGAAGCAAACTTAGCGTCATTTTAGGTTCAGTTTTACTATAAGAATCAAAAATTCTAGACCAAGCTTCTTTAAAAGTCTCTTCACCACCTTGTTTAAAAGTGAAGATCGATTCCTCAGGTGATAGAGTAACAACTACAGGACTAGTCATGATAATAAAATAAAGTAAATGCAAGTAACTAATTTTTTTGTGTTTTTAATATGGAGAACGCAAACAAGATAGTAAAATTAAGTAAAGAAAGTAACTATTTTTTTTGTATTTTGATAAAAGAAAGCAAACAAAGCAGTAAATAAAGTAAAGCAAGACAAAAACAAAGTAAAGAGATTGGAAGTGGGAGACTCCCCTTGCAGCGTGTCTTGATCTCCCTGGCAACGGCACCAGAAAAAGAGCTTGATACGCGTAAAGCACACGTCCGTTGGGAACCCCAAGAGAAAGGTGTGATGCGTACAGCAGCAAGTTTTTCCTCAGTAAGAAACCAAGGTTGTCGAACCAGTAGGAGTCAAGGAGCACGTGAAGGTTGTTGGTGGCGGAGTGTAGTGCGGCGCAACACCAGGGATTCCGGCGCCAACGTGGAACCTGCACAACACAATCAAAGTACTTTGCCCCAACGTAGCAGTGAGGTTGTCAATCTCACCGGCTTGCTGTAAACAAAGGATTAGATGTATCGTGTGGAAAATGATGTTTGTTTGCGAAGAACAGAAAAGAACAATGTTTGCAGTAGATTGTATCCGATGTAAAAGAATGGACCGGGGTCCACAGTTCACTAGTGGTGTCTCTCCAATAAGATAAAGCATGCTGGGTGAACAAATTATAGTTGGGCAATTGACAAATAAAGAGGGCATAACAATGCACATACATATCATGATGAGTAGTGTGAAATTCAATTGGGCATTACGACAAAGTACATAGACCGCTATCCAGCATGCATCTATGCCTAAAAAGTCCACCTTCAGGTTAGCATCCACACCCCTTCCAGTATTAAGTTGCAAACAACAGACAATTGCATTAAGTATGGTGTGTAATGTAATCAACACAAATATCCTTAGACAAAGCATTGATGTTTTATCCCTAGTGGCAACAGCACATCCACAACCTTAGAACTTTATGTCACTGTCCCAGATTAAATGGAGGCATGAACCCACTTTCGAGCATAAATACTCCCTCTTGGAGTTACAAGCATCAACTTGGCCAGAGCCTCTACTAGCAACAGAGAGCATGCAAGATCATAAACAACACATATATGATAGATTGATAATCAACATAACATAGTATTCCATATTCATCGGATCCAACAAACACAACATGTAGCATTACAAATAGATGATCTTGATCATGTTAGGCAGCTCACAAGATCGAACAATGATAGCACATGGGGAGAAGACAACCATCTAGCTAATGCTATGGACCCATAGTCCAGGGGTGAACTACTCACACATCAATCCGGAGGCGATCATGGTGATGAAGAGTCTTCCGGGAGATGATTCCTCTCTCCGGCAGGGCGCCGGAAGCGATCTCCTGAATCCCCCGAGATGGGATTGGCGGCGGCAGCGTCTCTGGAAGGTTTTCCGTATCGTGGCTCTCGGTACTGGGGTATTGATACGTCTCCAACGTATCGATAATTTCTTATGTTCCATGCTACTTTATTGATGATACCTACATGTTTTATACATACTTTATGTCATATTTATGCATTTTCCGGCACTAACCTATTAACAAGATGCCGAAGAGCTAGTTGCTGTTTTCTGCTGTTTTTGGTTTCAGAAATCCTAGTAAGGAAATATTCTCGGAATTGGACGAAATCAACGCCCAGGGGCCTATTTTTCCACGAAGCTTCCAGAAGTCCGAAGAGGAAACGAAGTGGGGCCACGGGGCGCCGCCACAGTAGGGCGGTGCGGCCTACAGGGGGCCCGCGCCGGCCTATTGTGTGGGGCCCCCGTGATGCCCCTTGACCTGCCCTTCCGCCTACTTAAAGCCTTCGTCGCAAAACCCCCAGTACCGAGAGCCACGATACGGAAAACCTTCCAGAGACGCCGCCGCCGCCAATCCCATCTCGGGGGATTCAGGAGATCGCCTCCGGCACCCTGCCGGAGAGGGGAATCATCTCCCGGAGGACTCTACACCGCCATGGTCGCCTCCGGAGTGATGTGTGAGTAGTTCACCCCTGGACTATGGGTTCATAGCAGTAGCTAGATGGTTGTCTTCTCCTAATTGTGCTATCATTGTTGTATCTTGTGAGCTTCCTAACATGATCAAGATCATCTATCTGTAATACTATATGTTGCGTTTGTTGGGATCCGATGAATAGTGAATGCTATGTTATGTTGATTATCAATCTATCATCTATGTGTTGTTTATGATCTTGCATGCTCTCCGTTGCTATTAGAGGCTCTGGCCAAGTTTTTGCTTGTAACTCCAAGAGGGATTATTTATGCTCGATAGTGGGTTCATGCCTCCATTAAATCTGGGACAGTGACAGAAAGTTCTAAGGTTGTGGATGTGCTGTTGCCACTAGGGATAAAACATCAATGCTATGTCTAAGGATATATTCGTTGATTACATTACACACCATACTTAATGCAATTGTCTGTTATTTGCAACTTAATACTGGAGGGGGTTCGGATGATAACCTGAAGGTGGACTTTTTAGGCATAGATGCATGCTGGATAGTGATACGTCCAATTTGCATCACTATTTTATATCATAATTTGCTGTTATTCATTGATATATTTCATATTTGGGGATAATACTTATGTTATTTCATCTATTTTGCATGATTCATGATTATTGGAGGATCACGCACCGGAGTCAGGATTCTGCTGGAAAAAGCGCCGTCAGAATGCAATATTTCGGAAGATCAACAGTTGACGGAAATTATATGAAAAATCCTATTTTTCCAGATGACGAAGGGAGCCAGAAGGGGGAGCCGAGGGGACCCGAGGTGGGCCCACCTCATAGGCCGGCGTGGCCCAAGGCCTGGCCGCGCCGCCCTGTGAGGAGGGGGCCCACAGCCCCCTCTCGCCTCCTTTTCTTCGCGTACGCCTTCGTCCCGAAAACCTAAGCTCCAGGGGATACGTCGCGAAGAGACACACCCGCCTCTGCAGGGCGGAGAACACCAGAGAGAAAAGAGCTCTCCGGCAGGCTGAGATCCGCCGGGGAAATTCCCTCCCGGAGGGGGAAATCGACGCCATCGTCACCGTCATCGAGCTGGACATCATCTCCATCACCATCATCATCATCTCCATCATCATCACCGCCGTCTCCACCGCTGCACATCGTCACCGCTGTAACAATTTGGATTTGACCTTGATTGTTTGATAGGGGAAACTCTCCCGGTGTTGATTTCTACTTGTTATTGATGCTATTGAGTGAAACCGTTGAACCAAGGTTTATGTTCAGATTGTTATTCATCATCATACCACCTCTGATCATGTTCCATATGATGTCTCGTGAGTAGTTCGTTTAGTTCTTGAGGACATGGGTGAAGTCTAAATGTTAGTAGTGAAGTATGGTTGAGTAATATTCAATGTTATGATATTTAAGTTGTGGTGTTATTCTTCTAGTGGTGTCGTGTGAACGTCGACTACACGACACTTCACCTTTATGGGCCTAGGGGAATGCATCTTGTACTCGTTTGCCAATTGCGGGGTTGCCGGAGTGACAGAAACCTAAACCCCCGTTGGTATATCGTTGCAGGAGGGATAGCAGGATCTCAGAGTTTAAGGCTGTGGTTAGATTTATCTTAATTACTTTCTTGTAGTTGCGGATGCTTGCAAGGGGTATAATCACAAGTATGTATTAGTCCTAGGAAGGGCGGTACATTAGCATAGGTTCACCCACACAACACTTATCAAAACAATGAAGATTAATTAGCCGTATGTAGCGAAAGCACTAGACTAAAATCCCGTGTGTCCTCGAGAACGTTTGGTCATTATAAGTAAACAAACCGGCTTGTCCTTTGTGCTAAAAAGGATTGGGCCACTCGCTGCAATTGTTACTCTCGCACTTTACTTACTCGTACTTTATTCATCTGCTACATCAAAACCCCCTGAATACTTGTCTCGTGAGCATTTACGGTGAATCCTTCATCGAAACTGCTTGTCAACACCTTCTGCTCCTCGTTGGGATCGACATTCTTACTTATCGAAGATACTACGATACACCCCCTATACTTGTGGGTCATCAAGACTATTTTCTGACGCCGTTGCCGGGGAGTGAAGCGCTATTGGTAAGTGGAATTGGTAAGGGAAATTTCTACTGTTTGTGCTGATTTTATTTCTGCCTGCTGCCATAATTCATTATGGAGAGATCTTCTCTTGAGTTTTTATTTGGAAAATCTACTACTACTGCAAAGGTAGTGGATGAGGCGCCAGGTGAGGAAGAAATACCATACAAAATACCTATGAAAATTATTGAACGTGTAGTGGATAACCGTTATACAGGGGATGGAACTGTCCACCCCGGAGATCATTTACTGTTCTTACATGAATTATGCGGTTTATTCAAGTGTGCAGGTATTGCTATGGATGAAGTGAGGAAGAAACTATTCTCTATATCGCTGTCTGGTAAAGCGGCGCATTGGTATAAATTACTGGATAATGGGGATTCTCTTGAATGGAATGATATTGTGCCCCGGTTTTATTCTAAGTTCTATCCTCCAAGTGAAATTCACAAGGATCGGAACCGCATATATAATTTTTGGCCTCATGATGGAGAGAGTATTGCCCAAGCGTGGGGGAGATTGAAGTCTTTAATGCTCAAATGCCCCATTCATGAGCTTCCTGGTAATGTTATTATTGATAATTTCTATGCAAGACTTTCTTTTGAAGACAAGACCTTGCTGGATACTTCTTGTTCTGGATCATTTATGCGTAACAAGGAAGAGTTTAAAAGGGACCTTCTTAATCGGATCCAGGAAAATACTGAAGGATGGGAGAACGACAAAGATAGAGAATCAGGTATAAATTATGATTATAAATGCATTGAAGCTTTTATGGATACTGATAAATTTCGTAATATGAGTGCTACTTATGGTCTTGATTCTCAAGTTGCTGCAAATCTTTATAAAGCTTTTGCCTCTCATTATGAATTGCCTAAGAAGAATTTTGATAAGTATCATGAACCGTATAAAGATAAAATTGATTCATCTATTAATAAATGTGTTGTAGTTGAAACTGTAGATCATGTTATTCTTGAAGCTTATATTGAAAAAATTCCTTTCCCTGCTAAAATGAAGGAGTACTCTGTTATAAATAGTGCTGTTCATAAAAGTGAAAGGAAACCTATAGAACCTGAAGAACAAATAAAAGTTGAACCTGCTGTTGCAATAGTTAAAGATCTTGTGACTGAAAATGTGGAGGATGGTCATATTATTTTATGTGAAGATGCTTCTAATATTGTTTCACATCCTAATAAGTCTAACAAAGCTAGTGTTCCTATGTTATCTGTTAGAATTGGAGATCATTGTTATTATGGTTTATGTGATATTGGTGCAAGTATTAGTGCTATTCCTTATGAGCTTTACACGGAGATTATGCACGAAATTGGTTCTTGTGAACTTGAAGATATTGATGTGGTTATTCGGCTGGCTAATAGAGAAACTATCTCTCCAATTGGTATTGTTCGAGATGTGGAAGTTCTATGCAGTAAGATTAAATATCCTGCTGACTTTTTGGTACTTGGTTCTGCTGCTAGTAAATATTGTCCTATCATTTTTGGTAGACCTTTTCTAAATACTTGTGGAGCTAAGAAAGAGAAAATTTTGACTAAATTTGCTGGTGAATCTTATGAGTTTAACTTCTCTAAATTTACCAAAACTCCTTATAAAGCTGATTTGCCTAATAATGATTTTAGAGTTGAACAGTGTGCATCTATTGCTCTTGCTCCTAACAATCCTTTGCAGCAACATTTGGAGAATAGTGAGAGTGAAGTTTTTAGGGAAGAAAGAGATGAGCTTGATGAAATTTTCCTTCGTCAACCTATTCTTAAACATGATTTACCGGTAGAAGATCTGGGTACAACACCACCACCAAAGGAAGATCCTGTCTTTGATTTAAAACCATTGCCTGATAATCTTAAATATGCTCATATTGATGATAAGAAAATATATCCTGTTATTATTAGTTCTAAGCTTTCAGAGTTTGAAGAAGAAAGGTTATTGGAAATACTGAAGAAGCACCGAGGAGCTATTGGCTACACTCTTGATGACTTGAAGGGGATTTCTCCCTCTATTTGCCAACACGCCATTAATATGGAAGATGATGCGAAGCCTGTTGTTGAACCTCAGCGTCGTCTAATTCCTAAGATGAAGGATGTGGTAAGAAATGAGGTATTAAGACTTCTTGAAGCTGGTATTATATATCCTATTGCTGATAGTAGATGGGTTAGTCCTGTGCATTGTGTTCCTAAGAAAGGAGGAATGACTGTTGTGCCTAATGATAATGATGAGCTCATACCTCAAAGAGTATTTGTAGGGTATAGAATGTGCATTGATTATCGAAAAGTTAATAAGGTTACTAAAAAAGATCATTACCCTTTGCCTTTTATTGATCAAATGTTAGAAAGGTTATCTAAAAATACTCATTTTTGCTTTCTTGATGGTTATTCTGGGTTTTCACAAATTGCTGTAAAACTAAGGATCAAGAGAAAACCACTTTCACTTGTCCCTATGGAACTTATGCTTATAGACGTATGCCTTTTGGTTTATGTAATGCCCCTGCTACTTTTCAAAGATGCATGTCTGCTATTTTTCATGGCTTTTGCGAGAGTATTGTAGAGGTATTCATGGATGATTTCTGTCTATGGGAATTCTTTTGATAATTGCTTGCGGAACCTTGATAAAGTTTTGCAGAGATGTGAAGAAACTAACCTTGTTCCTAATTGGGAGAAATGCCACTTTATGGTTAATGAAGGAGCTGTATTGGGACATAAAATTTCCGAGAGAGGTATTGAAGTTGATAGAGCTAAAGTTGAAGCAATTGAGAAGATGCCCTATCCTAGGGATGTTAAAGGTATTCGTAGTGTTCTTGGTCATGCTGGGTTTTATAGGAGGTTTATTAAAGACTTCTCCAAGATTTCAAAGCCTCTTACTAATCTTCTTCAAAAAGATGTACCTTTTGATTTTAATGATGATTGTAAGGAAGCTTTTGAAACTCTAAAGAAAGCCTTAACAACTGCTCCTATAGTTGAACCTCCTGATTGGAATTTACCTTTTGAAATTATGTGTGATGCTAGTGATTTTGCTGTAGGCGCTGTTCTTGGACAGCGAGTAAATAAAAAATTGAATGTTATTCATTATGCTAGTAAAACCCTTGATGCTGCTCAAAGAAATTATGCTACTACTGAAAAAGAATTGTTAGCTGTAGTCTTTGCTTGTGATAAGATTAGATCTTATATTGTTGATTCAAAAGTTACAATTCATACTGATCATGCTGCAATCAGATACCTTATGCAAAAGAAAGATGATAAGCCAAGGCTTATTAGATGGGTACTTCTGTTGCAAGAATTTGATTTACATATTGTAGATAGGAAAGGTGCTGATAATCCTGTTGCTGATAATTTGTCTAGATTGGAAAATATTGCTTATGATCCTGTTCCTGTTAATGATAGTTTTCTGAATGAACAACTGGCTGTAATAAAGGTGAGCTCGCGAGACAGTCCTTGGTATGCTGATTATGCTAACTTTATTGTTTCCAAGTACTTGCCTCCAACCTTTTCAGCTCAGCAAAGGAGGAAATTCTTTTATGACTTGAGACATTATTTCTGGGATGATCCACACTTATATAAACAAGGAGAGGATGGTATTCTGCGAAGATGTGTTCCCGAATATGAACAACAAGAGATATTGAGTAAATGTCATGGTAGTGCTTATGGAGGACATCACGCCGGAGATAGGACCGCGCAAAAGGTTCTACAATCAGGTTTCTATTGGCCAACTCTCTTCAAAGATGCAAGGAAGTTTATCTTATCTTGTGATGAATGTCAAAGGGTTGGTAATATCTCCAGACGCAATGAAATGCCTATGAATTATACTCTTGTTATTGAACCGTTCGATTGTTGGGAATTTGACTTCATGGGACCTTTTCCCTCTTCAGAAGGTAACACTCATATACTTGTTGCTGTTGATTATGTTACTAAATGGGTGGAAGCCATACCTACAAAAGGTGTTGATGGTGAGACCTCTTTAAGAATGCTCTTAGATATTATTTTTCCTAGATTTGGAGTTCCTAGATATATTATGACTGATGGAGGTTCTCATTTTATTCATGGTGGTTTTAGAAAAACTCTTGCTAAATATGGTATTAATCATAAAATTGCTTCCGCTTATCATCCTCAAACTAGTGGGCAAGTAGAGCTATCAAATAGAGAAATTAAATCTATCTTGCAAAAGACTGTTAATAAAACTAGAAAGAATTGGGCTAGTAAATTGAAGGAAGCACTATGGGCTTATAGAACTGCTTATAAAAATCCCATGGGAATGTCACCTTATAAAATGGTTTATGAAAAAGCTTGTCATTTACCCTTAGAATTAGAGCACAAAGCTTATTGGGCTGTTAGAGAACTAAATAAAGATCCTAAACTTGCCGGTAATAAGAGGTTGCTGCAATTGAGTTCTCTAGATGAATGGAGAAGTGAAGCTTATGAAAATGCTAAACTCTTTAAAGAGAAAGTTAAAAAATGGCACGATAGAAGGATTATCAAAAGAGAATTTAATATTGGGGATAAAGTCCTATTGTATCGGTCTCGTCTCAGATTCTTTGCAGGGAAATTACTCTCGAAATGGGAAGGACCATATGTTGTTGAGGAGGTGTATCGTTCAGGAGCAATTAAAATTAGCTCTCTCCAAGGCAATGCCACACAAGTGGTGAATGGACAAAGACTCAAGCATTATATCTTAGGTGATTCTTATAAATAGATGTTGATGTTATTCGAGTGGAAACACCGGAGGCTTTCATCAAAGGTCAAATTGACAGTCCACCAGAACTCGACTTTCAATAGGTAACAGTACTGGTAATAAAAAGTTCGCGATTTGCTTTCCGAACAATGTTTTTGGTATTTTTGGAAAATATGAAAAATTACGAGATCGAAACGGAGTGGAGGAGACGCACGAGGGCGTGCCCCCATAGGCCGGCGCGGGCCCCAGCCAGGCCGCGCCGCCCTATGAGCTGGCCGCCTCGTCGCCTCTCTTCGACTCTGGTTCGACCTGGTACTTTCCTTGTGCAATAAAACTTCCTGCCATATAACCCCCCGGACCCCTGGAGGTCTGTATATCGTTTTCTCGACATGTTTTGTTTCGAGCTGTTTCTGCCAGGATTTGCTTTGGATCTAGAGCCATCATGTCTTCGTCGGAAACTCCGAAGGATAGCTCCTGCAAGGACGTTGACAACTTGTACATGGAGGAGCTGAGGATGCACCCCAAGGAGTTGCTGCTCGTTGATGGAGAGCCCCTTCCTTGGAAGTCTGATGATGGGAATTCATCACCACCATCGCCGAAGGAGTAATTCATCATCGGTATTGGCATCCCCTTGGTTTGTTCCAAGCTTGGGGGAGTGCCGCGGTATCACATCATCACTATCTTTTACTTTTTACTATCAAGTAGTGTCATATCATGAGTAGGGAAATTATCATATAAGATGGGTTGCAGTGTGGAAGTATCTCTCCTTTAGTTGGTTGTCTATGTATCCCTTGGTGTGAGTTATCGTTATGGAATATTAATGAGAAGTCTTATCATTTACATATTGTACATCTTATTTTAGTTTGCAATCCCTATTATATGATTGATCTTGTTATTAGTATTGGTATCACTTTGGGAGCATTGAATAAATCTATTTGGTTTTGGCAAACTTAGCATTGGTTAATAGCAACAACACTTTGAGGTTTAAGTAGAAAAGAGAAATGCATGTAGTTGTTTCATTATCTTCCTTTCTTGTTAGCTCATAGCTTATTATTCTGAAGTTAAAATTGTTTGTGCTTACAAGAAAGATGCATGTTTGTTTCTATCACATGTATATTTGTTTGTTTCCCTCAACTCTTGTGCTTGCTAATTAACCTTGCTAGCCAAAAACCCGCACTGAGAGGGAATGCTTCTCGTGCATCCAAACCTCAACCCAAACCTATGCCATTTGTGTCCACCATAACTACCTACTACATGGTATTTCTTGCCATTCCAAGTAAATACTTCGTGTGCTACCTTTAAACAATTCAAAATTTACTATCTCTTATTTGTGTCAATGTTTTATAGCTCATGAGGAAGTATGTGGTGTTTTATCTTTCAATCTTGTTGGGCAACTTTCACCAATGGACTAGTGGCTTCATCCGCTTATCCAATAATTTTGCAAAAAGAGCTGGCAATGGGATTCCCAGTCCCAAATTAATTAACCTAAATAGACACTCCTCCATGGTATGTGATTGATGGACGGCACCCGAAGGATTTGGTTAGCCATGGCTTGTGTAAGCAAAGGTTGGGGGGAGTGTCATCATAATAAAACTAAAATAAAAAGGCACTCCTTCATGGTATGAGATTGTTGGCAGGCACCCGAGGATTCGGTTAGCCATGGTTTGTGAAAGAAAGGTTGGAAGGAGTGCCACGCAAAAATAAAAATAAAATGGGAGCCGCTCTTTGAAGGTTTGTCTGGCAAGGGGGTTAGAGTACCCGCTACCAGTCGTTGACAACAACAAACACCTCTCAAAATGTTACTTTTATTCTCTTTATATGATTTCAAAACTAAAAAAGCTCTAGCACATGATTTAATCCCTGCTTCCCTCTGCGAAGGGCCTGTCTTTTACTTTATGTTGAGTCAGTAAACCTATTTCCCTCCATCTTAAGCAAGCATTTGAGTTGTTGTGATCAAACTACTATATTGTGATTTACCTCATCATGTCTTTACTCTTCCTTGTTTAGTACAAGTTTTATCTGAATGAATATAGCTTTGCAAGTTATCAATGATCATGAGGAAACTATTATGTAAGTATGCAAGTTGTGCCATACGGACTTTAACATAAGAGCGCTGCTCGATAGATAAATATAACCTGTTAACTGTTCTTTGACCAAGAACGAAGTTTGCCATCACCAACTATGATTTCTTATGCACCTTTATTTGTGATTACCTTATATTTGTTCCAAGTTGAATTATATGAGGAAGTTGTTTACGAGAATGTCTTGTGTTAATGAATATGATGCTTCTTGTCCGTATTTTATTTATCGACTCTTCACTCCATAAACATGTGGTCCTGTTTACCGAGTTCAGTTTCGCTTGGGGACAAGCGAAGTCTAAGCTTGGGGGGAGTTGATACGTCCAATTTGCATCACTATTTTATATCATAATTTGCTGTTATTCATTGATATA
Source organism: Lolium perenne (assembly GCF_019359855.2). NCBI lineage: Eukaryota > Viridiplantae > Streptophyta > Magnoliopsida > Poales > Poaceae > Lolium > Lolium perenne. The sequence goes on from NC_067247.2 coordinate 157,723,002, forward strand.
TTTCATATCTGGGGATAATACTTATGTTATTTCATCTATTTTGCATGATTCATGATTATTGGAGGATCGCGCACCGGAGTCAGGATTCTGCTGGAAAAAGCGCCGTCAGAATGCAATATTTCGGAAGATCAACAGTTGACGGAAATTATATGAAAAATCCTATTTTTCCAGATGACGAAGGGAGCCAGAAGGGGGAGCCGAGGGGACCCGAGGTGGGCCCACCTCATAGGCCGGCGCGGCCCAAGGCCTGGCCGCGCCGCCCTGTGAGGAGGGGGCCCACAACCCCCTCTCGCCTCCTTTTCTTCGCGTACGCCTTCGTCCCGAAAACCTAAGCTCCAGGGGATACATCGCGAAGAGACACAGCCGCCTCTGCGGGGCGGAGAACACCAGAGAGAAAAGAGCTCTCCGGCAGGCTGAGATCCGCCGGGGAAATTCCCTCCCGGAGGGGGAAATCGACGCCATCGTCACCGTCATCGAGCTGGACATCATCTCCATCACCATCATCATCATCTCCATCATCATCACCGCCGTCTCCACCGCTGCACATCGTCACCGCTGTAACAATTTGGGTTTGACCTTGATTGTTTGATAGGGGAAACTCTCCCGGTGTTGATTTCTACTTGTTATTGATGCTATTGAGTGAAACCGTTGAATCAAGGTTTATGTTCATATTGTTATTCATCATCATATCACCTCTGATCATGTTCCATATGATGTCTCGTGAGTAGTTCGTTTAGTTCTTGAGGACATGGGTGAAGTCTAAATGTTAGTAGTGAAGTATGGTTGAGTAATATTCAATGTTATGATATTTAAGTTGTGGTGTTATTCTTCTAGTGGTGTCGTGTGAACGTCGACTACACGACACTTCACCTTTATGGGCCTAGGGGAATGCATCTTGTACTCGTTTGCCAATTGCGGGGTTGCCGGAGTGACAGAAACCTAAACCCCCGTTGGTATATCGATGCAGGAGGGATAGCAGGATCTCAGAGTTTAAGGCTGTGGTTAGATTTATCTTAATTACTTTCTTGTAGTTGCGGATGCTTGCAAGGGGTATAATCACAAGTATGTATTAGTCCTAGGAAGGGCGGTACATTAGCATAGGTTCACCCACACAACACTTATCAAAACAATGAAGATTAATTAGCCGTATGTAGCGAAAGCACTAGACTAAAATCCCGTGTGTCCTCGAGAACGTTTGGTCATTATAAGTAAACAACCCGGCTTGTCCTTTGTGCTAAAAAGGATTGGGCCACTCGCTGCAATTGTTACTCTCGCACTTTACTTACTCGTACTTTATTCATCTGCTACATCAAAACCCCCTGAATACTTGTCTGTGAGCATTTACAGTGAATCCTTCATCGAAACTGCTTGTCAACACCTTTTGCTCCTCGTTGGGATCGACATTCTTACTTATCGAAGATACTACGATACACCCCTATACTTGTGGGTCATCAAATAGCGGTCTATGTACTTTGTCGTAATGCCCAATTAAATCTTACACTACTCATCATAACATGTATGTGCATGGTCATGCCCTCTCTATTTGTCAATTGCCCAACTGTAATTTGTTCACCCAACATGCTTATTCTTATGGGAGAGACACCTCTAGTGAACTGTGGACCCCGGTCCATTCTTTTACATCGAATACAATCTCATCGCAATACTCGTTCTCGTTCTCTGCAAACATCATCATCCACACTATACATCTAATCTTTTGTTACAGCAAGCCGGTGAGATTGACAACCTCACTGTTACGTTGGGACGAAGTACTTTGGTTGTGTTGTGCAGGTTCCACGTTGGCGCCGGAATCCCTGGTGTTGCGCCGCACTACACTCCGCCGCCATCAACCTTCAACGTGCTTCTTGGCTCCTACTGGTTCGATAAACCTTGGTTTCTTACTGAGGGAAAACATGCCGCTGTACGCATCACTGCTGGCGCAAAGTTGACGTGGGAGTTAGAGATCTCTGTGGTGTAACTTTTTTTCAGGTCCCCGGCAACGGCGCCAGAAAACAGTCTTGATACGCGTACAACACGCGACCGTTGGGAACCCCAAGAGGAAGGTGTGATGCGTACAGCGGCAAGTTTTCCCTCAGTAAGAAACCAAGGTTTATCGAACCAGTAGGAGCCAAGAAGCACGTTGAAGGTTGATGGCGGCGAGATGTAGTGTGGCGCAACACCAGGGATTCCGGCGCCAACGTGAAACCTGCACAACACAACCAAAGTACTTTGCCCCAACGAAACAGTGAGGTTGTCAATCTCACCGGCTTGCTGTAACAAAGGATTAGATGTATAGTGTGGATGATGATTGTTTGCAGAGAACAATAGAACAATTGCAGTAGATTGTATTTCAGATGTAAAGAATGGACCGGGGTCCACAGTTCACTAGTGGTGTCTCTCCCATAAGATAAATAGCATGTTGGGTGAACAAATTACAGTTGGGAAATTGACAAATAGAGAGGGCATGACCATGCACATACATGATATGATGAGTATTGTGAGATTTAATTGGGCATTACGACAAAGTACATAGACCGCTATCCAGCATGCATCTATGCCTAAAAAGTCCACCTTCAGGTTATCATCCGAACCCCTTCCAGTATTAAGTTGCAAACAACAGACAATTGCATTAAGTATGGTGCGTAATCTTTCTATTCTTAATAGGTGATCCCATTTCTCTTCACATGCAGCCTATCCACCTCATCAAACATCCTTGACCAATCCTAGCCTGCCACATGTCATCAAATATGCCACCTCAGCCATCCACGTCACCAGGGTTAAAATCCCACTAATTATGTCCCGTAAGTAAAAATAAGCCACGATTAAAATCCCACTAATCCTCTTCCTCTTCCTCTTCGAGTAACTTCCCATTAATTACTCCCGTAATTGATGATTTCACTCTCCCTCTTCACCTTCTACACCCCCAAATGTCGTTCCTCTCCTCTTACAAAAGAAACTGATCGACTTTCATCTTCACCATAAAAAGGCAGTAGCAACTGTCATCAGAAAACAGTCCACATGTTTCGTCTCCACTATTGTAACTGATCAGTAAATTGGCCCTGCCTATCCTATTTATTTTCTAATAACTTCCGGCTTCACCCAGTCCCATTTCCCTCCATGAGTTGGACGCAGCAGGGTGCTTCACCCTGCGTGTGCTGCTGCCAATGAGAATAGGATTCTCGCTGTATCCTGCAGTTCTCATCGGATCTCTCTCCCTCTCCCCCTCCCCCCACCTCTCTAGAAGAAATCATGCAGCTCCAGCTATTTAATACAGTGATTTCTGACCTATTTCTGATGTTAGTTGTTCAATCTGTGGATTCTAAATTCTGCTATGTTGCCCCTTTTCATCTGATATTTTTCTCACAAACAATCGCAACACTTTCAGTTTCAGGTACGACTGGGTCTGCTACGTATAATTCATTCAAAGTGCAGACGAGAAAATCGTAATAGCAAATTTACATTGCATAGTGTTGATGCTCATTCAAATGCCAAGTTGGTCATTACCTTGCTATTACTTTTCCTGATCAATTTACTCTTCAGAATAACTTTCTTTTTGCAGGATCCGATACAATCGCAAGGTATGTTGTATTTGTTGCCATTTTGTATATATCTCAATCGGAGATGCAGACCTACAAATGAACTTTATTATTCTATCGTTTATTAAATTTTCTTTTTATTCGTGGATTTACTTTTAAAAGTGACCACAGTGTAAATAGAGAATATGCAACAATTCTAAATTCCTCCAGCTCAACGTTTCTTCATTGCGTTGCTACCCTCTGGTAGTCCATTTAGTTTAATCAATGATATTTGTTGTTTATTTCTTGGTGCAGATCAGCATCTAAGCAGCTGCCTCAAGTAGACTGCAAAACTTTTTTTGAGCTTAATTATAGTATTTTCCTACTAATTTGTTATCAGGTAAGTCCGTTTTCAGTTTTGTGATTGATCCTTCTTTCTACCTACATGGGCGATGAATGGTCAACGTCTTTGTACATGGCGGATATATATCTACACATTAGCTATCTATTTGTTAGTTTATTTTGTTGTTCATATTGTTATGATCCCATTTCTCTTGAATTGTTTGACAAGGGATATCTTGGATGTAACGTGTTCTTTTGGAATATGTACAAACATTTAACTATTGCACTTCTGACTGTTAGCTTGCTATTGGGTGCATGTATCTGCCATTCTGCATGCATATTTATTGGTCCGTGACATTCTTTAACTGAATAATGGCATATAATCTCCAACGTAGGAAAAGATCAACTAATCGCTTTCGTTTGTTCTTAAATTCTCCTTATGTATACAATTAAAGTGTCCCGCAGCAACGCGCGGGGTACCATCTAGTGTAATCAATAACTACATCCTCGGACATAGCATCAATGTTTTATCCCTAGTGGCAATAGCACATTCACAACCTTAGAACTTTCTGTCACTGTCCCAGATTTAATGGAGGCATGAACCCACTATCGAGCATAAATACTCCCTCTTGGAGTTAAGAGTAAAAACTTGGCCAGAACCTCTACTAATAACGGAGAGCATGCAAGATCATAAACAACACATAGATAGATTGATAATCAATATAACATAGTATTCTCTATCCATCGGATCCCAACAAACACAACATATAGCATTATAGATAGATAATCTTGATCATGTTAGGCAGCTCACAAGACCCGACAATGAAGCATAATGAGGAGAAGACAACCATCTAGCTACTGCTATGGACCCATAGTCCAGGGGTGAACTACTCACTCATCACTCCGGAGGCGACCATGGCGGTGTAGAGTCCTCCGGGAGATGATTCCCCTCTCCGGCAGGGTGCCGGAGGTGATCTCCTGAATCCCCCGAGATGGGATTGGCGGCGGCGGCGTCTCTGGAAGGTTTTCCGTATCGTAGCTCTCGGTACTGGGGGTTTCGCGATGAAGACTATATGTAGGCGGAAGGGCAGGCCAGGGGGCCACACGAGGGCCCAACACGCTAGGGCCGCGCGGGCCCCCCTTGGGCCGCGCCGCCCTAGTGTGGCGGCGCCCCGTGGCCCCACTTCGTCTTCCCTTCGGTCTTCTGGAAGCTTCGTGTGAAAATAGGCCCCTGGGCGTTGATTTCGTCCAATTCCGAGAATATTTCCTTACTAGGATTTCTGAAACCAAAAACAGCAGAACAAAGAATCGGCTCTTCGGCATCTCGTTAATAGGTTAGTGCCGGAAAATGCATAAATATGACATAAAGTATGCATAAAACATGTAGATATCATCAATAATGTGGCATTGAACATAAGAAATTATCGATACGTCGGAGACGTATCAGCATCCCCAAGCTTAGTTTCTGCTCGTCCCGAGCAGGTAAACGATAAAAAAGATAATTTCTGGAGTGACATGCCATCATAACCTTGATCATACTATTGTAAGCATATGTAATGAATGCAGCGATCAAAACAATGGTAATGACATGAGTAAACAACTGAATCATAAAGCAAAGACTTTTCATGAATAGTACTTCAAGACAAGCATCAATAAGTCTTGCATAAGAGTTAACTCATAAAGCAATAATTCATAGTAGAGGTATTGAAGCAACACAAAGGAAGATTAAGTTTCAGCGGTTGCTTTCAACTTGTAACATGTATATCTCATGGATAATTGTCAATACAAAGTAATATAACAAGTGCAATATGCAAGTATGTAGGAATCAATACACAGTTCACACAAGTGTTTGCTTCTTGAGGTGGAGAGAAATAGGTGAACTGACTCAACAATAAAAGTAAAAGAATGGCCCTTCGCAGAGGAAAGCATCGATTGCTATATTTGTGCTAGAGCTTTGATTTTGAAAACAAGAAACAATTTTGTCAACGATAGTAATAAAGCATATGTGTTATGTAAATTATATCCTACAAGTTGCAAGCCTCATGCATAGCATACTAATAGTGCCCGCACCTTGTCCTAATTAGTTCGGATTACCTGGATTATCATCGCAATGCATATGTTTTAACCAAGTGTCACAAAGGGTACCTCTATGCCGCCTGTACAAAGGTCTAAGGAGAAAGCTCGCATTGGATTTCTCGCTTTTGATTATTCTCAACTTAGACATCCATACCGGGACAACATAGACAACAGATAATGGACTCCTCTTTAATGCATAAGCATGTAACAACAATTAATTTTCTCATATGAGATTGAGGATATTTGTCCAAAACTGAAACTTCCACCATGGATCATGGCTTTAGTTAGCGGCCCAATGTTCTTCTCTAACATTATGCATGCTCTAACCATTCTAGCGGTAAATCTCCCTTACTTCAGACAAGACGGACATGCATAGCAACTCACATGATATTCAACAAAGAGTAGTTGATGGCGTCCCCAGGAACATGGTTATCGCACAACAAGCAACTTAATAAGAGATAAAGTGCATAAGTACATATTCAATACCACAATAGTTTTTAGGCTATTTGTCCCATGAGCTATATATTGTAAAGGTGAAGAATGGAAATTTTAAAGGTAGCACTCAAGCAATTTACTTTGGAATGGCGGAGAAATACCATGTAGTAGGTAGGTATGGTGGACACAAATGGCATAGTGGTTGGCTCAAGGATTTTGGATGCATGAGAAGTATTCCCTCTAGATACAAGGTTTAGGCTAGCAAGGCTATTTGAAACAAACACAAGGATGAACCGGTTCAGCAAAACTCACATAAAAGACATATTGTAAACATTATAAGACTCTACACCGTCTTCCTTGTTGTTCAAACTCAATACTAGAAATTATCTAGACCTTAGAGAGACCAATTATGCAAACCAAATTTAGCAAGCTCTATGTATTTCTTCATTAATGGGTGCAAAGTATATGATGCAAGAGCTTAAACATGAGCACAACAATTTCCAAGTATCACATTATCCAAGACATTATAGCAATTACTACATGTATCATTTTCCGATTCCAACCATATAACAATTTAACGAAGAAGAAACTTTCGCCATGAATATTATGAGTAAAGCCTAAGGACATATTTGTCCATATGCAACAGCGGAGCGTGTCTCTCTCCCACACAAAGAATGCTAGGATCCATTTTATTCAAACAAAACAAAAAACAAAAACAAACCGACGCTCCAAGCAATGTGCATAAGATGTGATGGAATAAAAATATAGTTTCACTAGAGGAACCTGATAATGTTGTCGATGAAGAAGGGGATGCCTTGGGCATCCCCAAGCTTAGACGCTTGAGTCTTCTTGAAATATGCAGGGGTGAACCACCGGGGCATCCCCAAGCTTAGAGCTTTCACTCTCCTTGATCATATTGTATCATCCTCCTCTCTTGATCCTTGAAAACTTCCTCCACACCAAACTCAAATCAACTCATTAGAGGGTTAGTGCACAATTAAAATTTACATGTTCAGAGGTGACATAATCATTCTTAACACTTCTGGACATTGCACAAAGCTACTGAAAGTTAATGGAATCGAAAAATCCATCAAGCATAGCAAAACAGGCAATGCGAAATAAAAGGCAGAATCTGTCAAAACAGAACAGTTCGTAAAGACGAATTTTATTGAGGCACCAGACTTGCTCAAATGAAAATTCTCAAATTTAATGAAAGTTGCGTACATATATGAGGATCACTCACGTAAATTGTCATAATTTTCTGAGTTACCTACAGAGAATTAGTCCCAGAGTCGTGACAGCAAAGAAATCTGTTTCTGCGCAGTAATCCAAATCTAGTATGAACCTTACTATCAACGACTTTACTTGGCACAACAATGCACAAAACTAAGATAAGGAGAGGTTGCTACAGTAGTAACAACTTCCAAGACTCAAATATAAAATAAAAGTACTGTATTAAAAACATGGGTTGTCTCCCATAAGCGTTTTTCTTTAACGCCTTTCAGCTAGGCGCAGAAAGTGTGTATCAAGTATTATCAAGAGACGAAGCATCAACATCATAATTTGTTCTAATGATAGAATCAAAAGGTAACTTCATTCTCTTTCTAGGGAAGTGTTCCATACCTTTCTTGAGAGGAAATTGATATTTAATATTACCTTCCTTCATATCAATAATAGCACCAACAGTTCGAAGAAAAGGTCTTCCCAATATAATGGGACAAGATGCATTGCATTCAATATCCAAGACAACAAAATCAACGGGGACAAGGTTATTGTTAACGGTAATGCTAACATTATCAACTCTCCCCAAAGGTTTCTTTGTAGAATTATCAGCAAGATTAACATCCAAATAACAATTTATCAGTGGTGGCAAGTCAAGCATATTATAGATCTTTCTAGGCATAACGGAAATACTTGCACCAAGATCACATAAAGCATTACAATCAAAGTCATTGACCTTCATCTTAATGATGGGCTCCCAACCATCCTCTAGTTTCCTAGGAATAGAAGTTTCGCGTTCTAGTTTCTCTTCTCTAGCTTTTATGAGAGCATTTGTAATATGTTTCGTGAAAGCTAAATTTATAGCACTAGCATTAGGACTCTTAGCAAGTTTTTGTAAGAACTTTATAACTTCAGAGATATGGCAATCATCAAAATCCAAACCATTATAATCTAAAGCAATGGGATCATTATCCCTAATGTTGGAAAAAAATTCAGCAGTTTTATCACAAGCGCCAAATAGCTTTAGCGCTTTCAGGCAGTTTTTCGCGCTTTGCATTAGAAGTGGAAACATTGCCAACACCATTTCTTTTACCATTATTAGTAGGAGGTGCAGCAACATGTGGAGCTTTAGCATTGCTAGTGGTAGTAATAGTCCAAACTTTAGCTATTTTATCTTCTTTTTCATTTTGTTCTCTTTCCCACCTAGCACGCAATTCGGCCATCAATCTTATATTCTCATTAATTCTAACTTGGATGGCATTTGCTGTAGTAACAATCTTATTATCAATATCCTCAGGTTTAGCAGCCATTTTATTAATTAAAGAAGATTGTGACGTAGACATGTATGAGATTCGGTTTTCAGCATTTGCAAGTTTAGTTTGCAACCCAGAGATCTCCATATTCAAATTTTCAAGTTGATTTCCTATATTCTTCAACAAGGTAGATTGTTCATTCATAGTTTTAGTAAACAATTTATTTTGCTCATATTGTGATTGCATAAAGCTCTTGGTGGATCTTTCAATTTCTAACATCTTTTCCTCATTAGGTGAAGCATATCTACCATAAGAGTTACCATTAGCAGGACATGGCCTAGAATTATTATAATTGTTATTTTTAATGAAGTTCACATCAACATGTTCTTTTTGAGCAACCAATGAAGCTAACGGAACATTATTAGGATCAATATTTGTCCTATCATTCACAAGCATAGACATAATAGCATCAATCTTATCACTCAAGGAAGAGGTTTCTTCGACAGAATTTACCTTCTTACCTTGTGGAGCTCTTTCCGTGTGCCATTCAGAGTAATTAATCATCATATTATCAAGAAGCTTTGTTGCTTCACCAATTCCGCGAAGAAAAATTCAGTCCTGCATAAAAGGTCTGGATGATCATCCAAGTAGTCAGTCCATGGGTTGGGCAATTTTTAACCAAAGATTTCATTCTTTCCCAAGCTTGGGCAACATGCTCATTATCCAATGGTTTAAAATTCATTATGCTACTTCTCAAAGATATAATTTTAGCAGGGGGATAATATCTACCAATAAAAGCATCCTTGCATTTAGTCCATGAATCAATACTATTCTTAGGGAGAGATAGCAACCAATCTTTAGCTCTTCCTCTTAATGAGAAAGGAAACAATTTTAATTTTATAATGTCACCATCTACATCCTTATACTTTTGCATTTCACATAGTTCAACAAAATTATTAAGATGGGCAGCAGCATCATCAGAACTAACACCAGAAAATTGCTCTCGCATAACAAGATTCAGTAAAGCAGGTTTAATTTCAAAGAATTCCGCTGTAGTAGCAGGTGGAACAATAGGTGTGCATAAGAAATCATTATTATTTGTGGTTGTGAAGTCACACAACTTAGTATTTTCAGGAGTACCCATTTTAGCAATAGTAAATAAAACAAACTAGATAAAGTAAATGCAAGTAACTATTTTTTTTGTGTTTTTAATATAGCAAACAAGATAGTAAATAAAGTAAAACTAGCAACTAATTTTTTTGTATTTTGATTTAGTGCAGCAAACAAAGTAGTAAATAAAATAAAGCAAGGCAAAAACAAAGTAAAGAGATTGGGATGTGGAGACTCCCCTTGCAGCGTGTCTTGATCTCCCCAGCAACGGCGCCAGAAAACAGTTGCTGGCGCAAAGTTGACGTGGGAGTTAGAGATCTCTGTGGTGTAACTTTTCTTCAGGTCCCCGGCAACGGCGCTAGAAAACAGTCTTGATACGCATACAGCACGCGACCGTTGGGAACCCCAAGAGGAAGGTGTGATGCGTACAGCGGTAAGTTTTCCCTCAGTAAGAAACCAAGGTTTATCGAACCAGTAGGAGCCAAGAAGCACGTTGAAGGTTGATGGCGGTGAGATGTAGTGCGGCGCAACACCAGGGATTCCGGCGCCAACGTGGAACCTGCACAACACAACCAAAGTACTTTGCCCCAACGAAACAGTGAGGTTGTCAATCTCACCGGCTTGCTGTAACAAAGGATTAGATGTATAGTGTGGATGATGATTGTTTGCAGAAAATAGTAGAACAAGTATTGCAGTAGATTGTATCGATGTAAAAGAATAGGACCGGGGTCCACAGTTCACTAGAGGTGTCTCTCCCATAAGATAAATAGCATGTTGGGTGAACAAATTACAGTTGGGCAATTGACAAATAGAGAGGGCATGACAATGCACATACATGATATGATGAGTATTGTGAGATTTAATTGGGCATTACGACAAAGTACATAGACCGCTATCCAGCATGCATCTATGCCTAAAAAGTCCACCTTCAGGTTATCATCCGAACCCCTTCCAGTATTAAGTTGCAAACAACAGACAATTGCGTTAAGTATGGTGCGTAATGTAATCAATAACTACATCCTCGGACATAGCATCAATGTTTTATCCCTAGTGGCAACAGCACATCCACAACCTTAGAACTTTCTGTCACTGTCCCAGATTTAATGGAGGCATGAACCCACTATCGAGCATAAATACTCCCTCTTGGAGTTAAGAGTAAAAACTTGGCCAGAGCCTCTACTAATAACGGAGAGCATGCAAGATCATAAACAACACATAGATAGATTGATAATCAACATAACATAGTATTCTCTATCCATCGGATCCCAACAAACACAACATATAGCATTACAGATAGATGATCTTGATCATGTTAGGCAGCTCACAAGACCCGACAATGAAGCATAATGAGGAGAAGACAACCATCTAGCTACTGCTATGGACCCATAGTCCAGGGGTGAACTACTCACTCATCACTCCGGAGGCGACCATGGCGGTGTAGAGTCCTCCGGGAGATGATTCCCCTCTCCGGCAGGGTGCCGGAGGCGATCTCCTGAATCCCCCGAGATGGGATTGGCGGCGGCGGCGTCTCTGGAAGGTTTTCCGTATCGTGGCTCTCGGTACTGGGGGTTTCGCGACGAAGACTATATGTAGGCGGAAGGGCAGGTCAGGGGGCCACACGAGGGCCCCACACGCTAGGGCCCTGCGGGCCCCCCTTGGGCCGCGCCGCCCTAGTGTGGCGGCGCCCCGTGGCCCCACTTCGTCTTCCCTTCGGTCTTCTGGAAGCTTCGTGTGAAAATAGGCCCCTGGGCGTTGATTTCGTCCAATTCCGAGAATATTTCCTTACTAGGATTTCTGAAACCAAAAACAGCAGAAAACAGCAACTGGCTCTTCGGCATCTCGTTAATAGGTTAGTGCCGGAAAATTCATAAATATGACATAAAGTATGCATAAAACATGTAGATATCATCAATAATGTGGCATGGAACATAAGAAATTATCGATACGTCGGAGACGTATCAATCACACCTTCCTCTTGGGGTTCCCAACGGGCACGTCGACTGCGTGCTAGCATCATGACTTTTCTGGCGCCGTTGCCGGGGAGATCAAGACACGCTGCAAGGGGAGTCTCCACTTCCAATCTCTTTACTTTGTTTTTTTCTTGCTTTATTTTATTCAGTACTTTGTTTGCTGCACTAAAACAAAACACAAAAAATTAGTTGCTAACTTTACTTTATTTACTGTCTTGTTTGCATTCTCCATATTAAAAATACAAAAAAATTAGTTACTTGCATTTACTTTATCTAGTTTGCTTTATTTACTGTTGCTAAAATGGGTACTCCTGAAGATACTAAGTTGTGTGACTTCACAACCACAAATAATAATGATTTCTTATGCACACCTATTGCTCCACCTGCTACTACAGCAGAATTCTTTGAAATTAAACCTACTTTACTGAATCTTGTTATGAGAGAGCAATTTTCTGGTGTTAGTTCTGATGATGCTGCTGCCCATCTCAATAATTTTGTTGAACTATGTGAAATGCAAAAGTATAAGGATCTAGATGGTGACATTATAAAATTAAAATTGTTTCCTTTCTCATTAAGAGGAAGAGCTAAAGATTGGTTGCTATCTCTGCCTAAGAATAGTATCGATTCATGGACTAAATGCAAGGATGCTTTTATTGGTAGATATTATCCTCCTGCTAAAATTATATCTTTGAGAAGTAGCATAATGAATTTTAAACAATTGGATAATGAGCATGTTGCCCAAACTTGGGAAAGAATGAAATCTTTGGTTAAAAATTGCCCAACCCATGGACTGACTACTTGGATGATCATCCAAACCTTTTATGCAGGACTGATTTTTTCTTCGCGGAACTTATTGGATTCAGCTGCTGGAGGTACCTCTATGTCCATCACTCTAGGCGACATAACAAAGCTTCTTGATAATATGATGATTAATTACTCTGAATGGCACACGGAAAGAGCTCCACAAGGTAAGAAGGTAAATTCTGTCGAAGAAAAACCTCTTCCTTGAGTGATAATATTGATGCTATTATGTCTATGCTTGTGAATGGTAGGACAAATGTTGATCCTAATAATGTTCCTTTAGCTTCATTGGTTGCCCAAGAAGAACATGTTGATGTGAACTTCATTAAAAATAATAATTTCAACAACAATGCTTATCGGAACAATTCAAGTAACAACTATAGGCCATATCCTTATAATAATGGTAACGGTTATGGGAATTCTTATGGGAATTCTTACAACAATAATAGGAATACACCCCCTGGACTTGAAGCCATGCTTAAAGAATTTATTAGTACACAAACTGCTTTTAACAAATCTGTTGAAGAAAAGCTTGGGAAAATTGATATACTTGCTTCTAAAGTCGATAGTCTTGCTGCTGATGTTGATCTTTTGAAATCGAAAGTTATGCCTAATGAAAATAAAGATATTAAGTCATTTGCTACAGCAAACGCCATCCAAGTTAGAATTAATGAGAATATAAAATTGATGGCCGAATTGCGTGCTAGATGGGAGAAAGAAGAAAATGCTAAAGAAGACAATGTAGTTAAAGTTTGGACTATTACCACCACTAGCAATGCTAATACTTCACATGTTGCTGCACCTCCTACTATTAATGGTAAAAGAATTGGTGTTGGCAATGTTTACACTCCTAATGCAAAGCGTGAAAAACTGCCTGAAACTGCTAAAACTGCTAAAACTGCCTGTGATAAAACTGCTGAATATTTTTCTAATGTTGGGGATAATGATCTCATTGCTTTAGATCATAATGGTTTAGATTTTGATGATTGTCACATCTCTGAAGTTATAAAGTTCTTAAAAAAACTTGCTAAAAGTCCTAATGCTAATGCTATAAATTTGGCCTTTACAAAACATATTACAAATGCTCTCATAAAAGCTAGAGAAGAGAAATTAAATTGTGAAGCTTCTATTCCTAGGAAGTTAGAGGATGGTTGGGAGCCCATCATTAAGATGAAGGTCAATGACTTTGATTGTAATGCTTTATGTGATCTTGGTGCAAGCATTTCTTTTATGCCTAAGAAAATCTATAATATGCTTGACTTGCCACCATTGAAAAATTGTTATTTGGATGTTAATCTTGCTGATAATTCTACAAAGAAACCTTTGGGGAGAGTTGATAATGTTCACATTACGGTTAACAATAACCTTGTCCCCGTTGATTTTGTTGTCTTGGATATTGAATGCAATGCATCTTGTCCCATTATATTGGGAAGACCTTTTCTTTGAACTGTTGGTGCTATTATTGATATGAAGGAAGGTAATATTAAATGTCAATTTCCTCTCAAGAAAGGTATGGAACACTTCCCTAGAAAGAGAATGAAGTCACCGTTCGATTCTATCATTAGAACAAATTATGATGTTGATGCTTCATCTCTTGATAATACTTGATACACACTTTCTGCGCCTAGCTGAAAGGCGTTAAAGAAAAGCGCTTATGGGAGACAACCCATGATTTTACTAAAGTACTTTTGTTTTATATTTGAGTCTTGGAAGTTGTTACTACTGTAGCAACCTCTCCTTACCTTAATTTTGTTGCATTGTTGTGCCAAGTAAAGTCTTTGATAGTAAGGTTCATACTAGATTTGGATTACTGCGCAGAAACAGATTTCTTTCTGTCACGAATCTGGGTTGAATTCTCTGTAGGTAACTCAGAAAATTCTGCCAATTTACGTGAGTGATCCTCAGATATGTAAGCAACTTTCATTCAATTTGAGAATTTTCATTTGAGCAAGTCTGGTGCCTCGTAAAAAATCTTCTTTACGGACTGTTCTGTTTTGACAGATTCTATCTTTTATTTCGCATTGCCTATTTTGCTATGCTTGATGGATTTCTTTGTTCCATTAACTTTCAGTAGCTTTGTGCAATGTCCAGAAGTGTTAAGAATGATTATGTCACCTCTGAACATGTGAATTTTGATTGTGCGCTAACCCTCTAATGAGTTGTTTTGAGTTTGGTGTGGAGGAAGTTTTCAAGGATCAAGAGAGGAGGATGATACAATATGATCAAGGAGAGTGAAAGCTCTAAGCTTGGGGATGCCCCGGTGGTTCATCCCTGCATATTTCAAGAAGACTCAAGCATCTAAGCTTGGGCATTCCCAAGGCATCCCCTTCTTCATCGACAACATTATCAGGTTCCTCTAGTGAAACTATATTTTTATTCCATCACATCTTATGTACTTTACTTGGAGCATCTGTTTGTTTTTTGGTTTTGTTTTGTTTGAATAAAATGGATCCTAGCATTCATTGTGTGGGAGAGAGACACGCTCCGCTGTTGCATATGGACAAATATGTCCTTAGGCTTTACTCATAATGTTCATGGCGAAGGTTGAGACTGCTTCGTTAATTGTTATATGGTTGGAAACGGGAAATGCTACATGTGGTAATTGGTAGAATGTCTTGAATAATTTGATAATTGGCAATTGTTATAGATCATGTTTAAGCTCTTGCATCATATACTTTGCACCTATTAGTGAAGAAATACATAGAACTTGTTGAAATTTGGTTTGCATGATTGGTCTCTCTAAAGTCTAGATATTTTCTAGTAAGGGTTTGAGCAACAAGGATGACAGTGTAGAGTCTTATAATGCTTGCAATATGTTTTTATGTGAGTTTTGCTGTACCGGTTCATACTTGTGTTTGCTTCAAATAACCTTGCTAGCCTAAGCCTTGTATTGAGAGGGTTTACTTCTCGTGCATCCAAATCCTTGAGCCAATAACTATGCCATTTGTGTCCACCATACCTACCTACTACATGGTATTTCTCCGCCATTCCAAAGTAAATTGCTTGAGTGCTACCTTTAAATTTCTATCCTTTGTCTTTGCAATATATAGCTCATGGGACAAATAGCCTAAAAACTATTGTGGTATTGAATATGTACTTATGTATCTTATTTCTTATTAAGTTGCTTGTTGTGCGATAACCATGTTCCTGGGGACGCCATCAACTACCCTTTGTTGAATATCATGTGAGTTGCTATGCATGTTCGTCTTGTCTGGAGTAAGGGCGATTTACCATGAGTTGAATAGTTTGAGCATGCATATTGTTAGAGAAGAACATTGGGCCGCTAACTAAAGCCATGATCCATGGTGGAAGTTTCAGTTTTGGACAACAATCCTCAATCTCTTATGAGAAAATTATTTGTTGTTGAATGCTTATGCATTAAAGAGGAGTCCATTATCTGTTGTCTATGTTGTCCCGGTATGGATGTCTAAGTTGAGAATAATCAAAAGCGAGAAATCCAATGCGAGCTTTCTCCTTAGACCTTTGTACAGGCGGCATAGAGGTACCCCTTTGTGATACTTGGTTAAAACATATGTATTGCGGTGATAATCCAGGTAATCCGAGCTAATTAGGACAAGGTGCAGGCACTATTGGTATACTATTGTTATCACCAGAATTTGACCGGATCAGAGGTGGGCCGTGATTAAAGATGGGCTTGAAGAATATACATGAAAGATATACTTGAATCGGCCTTGTACACGAAGTTTGGGCTAGTTTGCCCGAGTATCTGTAAATATGGTAGGATACGTGTCGGTTAGGTAGAATTTGGCTCGTACATGGTTGGGATTATTCCCACGTTAGAAAGTCTACGGACTATAAATATGTATCTAGGGTATTGAGATAAACAACAATCATGTTCACAACAAACCAATCTAGGTGCATCGCCAACCCCTTTGTTTCGAGGGTTTCTTCCGGGTAAGCATCATGCTGCCTAGATCGCATCTTGCGATCTAGGCAGTATACGTTTATTCGTTTTTCATGTGTTGCTCGTGCTGAAGCCTTGTTGATGGCGAGCAACGTAGTTATCATAGATGTTTTAGGGTTAGCATTGCTTTACCACGATGTATGCTTTTGTCCATGCAACCCTTAGACGTCTAGCCGCCCTTACACCTATCCTTGGTGTAAGGGCGGCACCTTACTTGATCCGTGTTTAGTAGATCCGATCTGTTATGATTGCTCCTTGTTCTTCAAGGATTAGTTTAATATCTGCATAGTTAGGCCTTGCAAACGGGTTGAAGGATCCAGTAGCACGTAGGGTATAGTTTGCTAGCCCTAGATAAGATGTTCCGAGAATCAACTCCATGTTGGTTTTTAGGCCTTATCTGGGGCTGGTTTATTATCATCTTGTGTGGCTGCCAGGCTCAATCACGTGTAGGATGTTCCGATTATGCGGTGAAAACCCTAAATCGTCGTAGGTCGTTTTAGCTTTATATTGATCAAGCAGGACCACCATGTGATCGTAGACCTCATGCGAATCATGGGTGGATCGGCTCCTTGAGCCGATTCACAGGACAACCTGAGAGCCGATCGAGGCTCGTATTTAATGTTTACGTGTATGCCATGCAGGAAACTAAGCGAAGCAAATCCATCACCTTCCTGACCAGGTATAGGCCAGGTGGCACGCCCTTGCACCAGCATCGGGACGTGCGTGCCGGAGCTTTGCGGGCCGTCGCTCGAGGGACCAGGGCCAGCCGTAGTTCTGGGAGCCTCCCGGCTCTACGTGTTGCCCGTCGCTACTCGCCGGTGGGTTTCGGACGCCAACACATTCTGGCACGCCCGGTGGGACAGTCTTCGACGTCAACGGCATCATCATCCGCATCTGAGATGGCAGAAGATCCAGTCACGTACGAAGATCCGACTGAGGAGCTCAAGAAGAAGTATGACGATGTCAAAGCTATCTTTGAAGCCGACCTCATCGGCTCTTTCCAGAGGACCCGCTCACACGGCATCAGGTGGAAAGGATTCTCACCTGAAGGCGCGCTCGATGGAGTTGATCTGTCTACCCCTTCGGAAGAACGCACCAGGTCTCTGCGTCAGGAGGTTAATCACATGGTAGCTCATTTGCTACACCGCCATTCTGAGATTCTGGTGAACGCTTTGGAGCGTGTCGCGCTTCGGGTGATCCAGGAAATCATGAGACATCAGCACTCTCCGTCAGGACCTGCTCTAGGGACTCACCAAGGGGAGTTACCGCTCCAGACCCGACCACCGCTGCCGTTCGCGCTGGCAGCACCAGAAGTGCCGAGCTCACCGGCATTCATCGTCTACAAGATCGGTGGTGATCCTAGTGATTACCAGTTCTTGTATGAAGCACCCAAGGAGATCCCGCACGGATATACGTGCACGTATGTGCCAGACTGCAGTAACTGGGCACTCACGAACCAGACTGCAACAGCAGGGGTTTCTGGGACAACAGGAGGGGCTCCTGGATCAGATCTTGAGAAGCAGACGTGGCTAGCTAAGTATGCCACTCCAACAAACCTCCAGAGCTCAACTCCTGCAACTAGCTCAGATCTTGAGAAGCAAGCGTGGCTAGCTAAGTATGCCACTCCAACAAACCTCCAGAGCTCAACTCCTGCAACTAGCTCAGATCTTGAGAAGCAAGCGTGGCTAGCTAAGTACGCCACTCCAGCGAATCTTCAGAGTTCGACTCCTGCAGCTAGCACCGCGGATCAGATCAGTACAATCTTGAGAGACCAGTTCGGCATGGTGCCGAAACGGAGGGCAATCGGCTATTCCAAGCCGTACCCCAATGAGTACGATTTGATCCCACTACCACCCAAATATTGGCTCCCTGAATTCTCCAAGTTTAGTGGGTCAGATGGCTCCAGTTCAATCGATCATGTGAGCCGATATTTGGCGCAGCTGGGCACGATCTCAGCATCAGACGCACTACGCGTGAGGTTCTTCGCACAGTCCCTCACAGGATCGGCTTTCGGGTGGTACACCTCGCTGCCACCAGATTCAATCCGGACTTGGAAGCAGATGGAAGAGCAGTTCCACATGCAGTATCACTCAGAGGCTTCCGAGGCTGGCATTGCCGATCTTGCACAGGTATGGCAGAAGCGCGGAGAAACAGTGTCAGAATACATCCAGCGCTTC
The DNA here is from genome assembly GCF_019359855.2 of Lolium perenne. Taxonomy (NCBI): domain Eukaryota; kingdom Viridiplantae; phylum Streptophyta; class Magnoliopsida; order Poales; family Poaceae; genus Lolium; species Lolium perenne. Next base: position 157,741,824 of record NC_067247.2, read on the forward strand.
AGGGCCATCAGGAACCGATGCTATTCGGCTCGTTTAACTGAAAAAGAAGCAGTCGAGCTGGCGGTGGTGGGTCTCTCATCGCCAATCAAGGATATGGCTTCCCAAGCAGATTACGCTTCACTGGCGCATATGGTTCAGAAACTGTCATTATATGAACAGCGCCACCCAGAGTTGTACCAGGACAAGTTCAAGCGTGCGGTAGTCCTGGTCGAGACAGAGGAAGGTGAAGGCTCTGCAGGAGATCAAGAGGTAGCAGTGGCTGAATGGACTCGGGGGGCAAACCCCGTGTCCTGCAAGTGGGTCAAGCCACAAGGTCCTCCAAGAGGGTTTGACTTCGACGTGACCAAAGCTGAGCAGATTTTCGACCTCTTACTCAAGGAGAAACAACTAAAGTTACCCGAAGGTCACAAAATCCCCACGGCGCAGGAGCTGAACAAAAAGCCATACTACAAGTGGCATAACACGTTCACCCATACCACCAACGACTGCAGGGTGTGGCGTTAGCAGATCCAAATGGCGATAGAACAAGGGCGTTTAATTTTCAGCCAGTATGCCATGAAAGTCGACACGCACCCCTTCCCCGCCGTTAACATGGTGGAGTTCGGCTACCCCGAGAGGTGCCAGCCAGGTTTCTCGTTCAGCATCAACATGGTCGGGCCTATGCACCACTCTGGTAAGGACAGTGACGAGGGCAGCCGCTCTCGTGGCAAGGACAAGGAGGAAGCCGTTCCACGCGATCGGCTCCGAAACGATGGCAAGCGCTACATCACAGAGGGAGAAGTAAAGAATGTGCGATATCAACGACCTCTCTCTGATCACCTCCTCAAAAAATATGTGAGTCAGTACGACCAACGCCGACGATACAACGACGATGACGAAAGAGATTGTCTGGCTAGCAGGGACGCCAGGAGACATCGTCGGCATGATCGAGACGAGGAAAGATATGAGCGCCATGCCAAGGATGATCGTCGGCATGATCGTCTCCATCAGGTTGTCTACCCCTTGCACCAACAATGTCGCTGAATATGAGGCAATACGCAAGGGAATGGAGTTGCTTTTGGAAGCCGGGGCAAAAGCGGTGGAACTTTTTGGAGACTCGAAGTTGGTGATCTCCCAGCTCACGGATGAATACAAGTGCGAGAGCGAGTCACTCTTCCCATATTGGATGGAATGCCGCGAGCTGATGGCACAATTTCGGTACATCAATTTCAACTGGGTCCCAAGATCTCAGAATACCGAGGCCAACGATCTCGCACAGATGGCGTCAGGCTACAAGGACATACTAGATGGGTCAGAAGTTCAGGTGCAGTTCCTGGAACAGAATGACTGGAGAGCCGATATCTTCAATTACTTGAAAGATTCGGCTCGGGGGGCACCTAAATGGATAAGGTACAAGGCCATGAAATATGTCCTTATAGGAGATGACATGTTCTACAGGACGTTGGAAGGGTTACTGCTCAAGTGCCTGGGACCAACTGAGTCTAATCGGCTCTTACACGAGGTGCATGAAGGCGCCTGTGGAACTCACCAATCGGCTCATAAGATGAAGTGGCTGATCAGGCGATCAGGGTTTTATTGGCCCACCATGCTTGAGGACTGCTTCAACTACTACAAAGGGTGCCAAGCGTGTCAGATGTTCGGGAAGATTCAGATGGTACCCGCATCAGCAATGAATCCCATCATCAAACCTTGGCCATTTCGAGGTTGGGCATGGATATGATCGGCAAAATCCATCCTGCGTCGAGCAAAGGCCACGAGTGGATTTTGGCTATTACGGATTACTTCACTAAATGGGTGGAGGCCGTCCCTATGAAGAAGGTAAAATCAGAAGATGTTATCAAATTTGTGAAAGAACATGTCATTCATAGGTTCGGGATTCCTCAAACCATCACGACCGATGGAGGTTCGGTCTTCATCTCTAAAGAATTCAGAAAGTTCTGCGATGACATGGGAATTAAGCTGATCCGATCATCTCCATACTATGCTCAAGCCAACGGGCAAGCTGAAGCGTCCAATCAGAGCCTGCTCAAGCTGATTAAGAGGAAAATTGACGAGAACCCTAGGGTTTGGCATGAAAAATTGTCAGAAGCTTTGTGGGCCTATCGCATGTCATGCCATAGAGCTATAAAAACTTCGCCATACCAGCTCGTCTATGGGCAGGAAGCCGTATTGCCTTGGGAAATTACGGCTGGATCGAGACGTGTCACGTGTCAGAATGACCTGACAGCCGAAGAATATGCAGCCCTGATGAGTGATACTATCGAGGATGCAACGGAACTCAGACTTTGGTCGTTGGAGAAGATTAAAGAGAACAAAGCCAGGGTGGCTCACGCATACAATAAGAAGGTGAGACCAAAGGAGTTTCAAGTTGGTGATCTAGTATGGGAAGCAGTGTTGCCACTAGGAACCAAGGATAAAGCATATGGCAAATGGTCTCCTAATTTGCACGGTCCGTACAAAGTTGATCAGGTATTGAAGGGCAATGCATACATGCTCGAGCAGCTGGATGGTGTTAAATTCCCAGTAGCCGTCAATGGTCAACACCTCAAGAAATATTTCCCAAGCATGTGGGACGATGGACAGTGAAACATGGGGGCCGATATATAAAATCGGCCAGTAAAAAAAATTTATACAATTCACAGCCGATGCGCAGACATCGACTTTAGAAATATGGATACCAGTACAGCCGATGCACGGACATCGACTTTAGAATAATGAAAAGCCGATGCATAGCCATCGACTCTAGAGGAATAAGCTCAATGGAGCAGGTTAACAAATCAGTTTCAGGCCAGAGTCCATGGCATTTGAGATGATTCTCCATTGGATTTGCTGAGGAGTTGAATCTGTGCGTTTGAGATTGGAGGATGGTGTGGACACGGATTGGACCTGTTATGGCCTTAAATCGCGTTTTTGAGTAAAAGCCGATGCCTTGCCATCGGCTCTTTGAGCGTTGACTTCGTTTGGTAATCGGCAAATTGGACGAGAGAACAAAATCAACAGAGGAATATTTTCTTCATTAATAAGGGAGATTTCTTACAAAGAAAGAGCCGATTGCTCAAAGGAGGAAGAACAAAAGAAAGGTCTATTGACCAATCTACTACTACTACTAGACCTATACTAGTAGACCCTACTCTACGGGCCGTCGCTGCCCTCGTCGTCGCCATCGGAGCTCTCGTCGGCGCTGCTGCCGGCGGGCTCCTCGTCGCTGCTCCCATAGCCCTCTATGGGAGCTTCCTCCTCCTCGTCATCGTCCTCGTCGTCGTCATCATCCGATCTGGCGCGGAAGAGCTTCGCCGGCGGATAGTCCTCGAGGGAGTCATCGTCGTCTTCTTCTTCCTCCTCCTCGGAGGAAGTGTAGCCGTCCCAGGAGAACGAGTCGTCCTCGCTCGTCGCTTCCAGTTCCCCATCGGCAAGGAACTGGAGGTCGTCGTCACCGCTGGTCAAGGACTTGTCGTCCTCGGACCAGACGAAGGGCTCGTGGTCCTCGTTGTCCCACTCCGTTGCGGCGAGGATGTCGTGCGCCGCCAGCGAGCCCCACTCCGGCGTCGGCTCACGAGATGAAGAAGATTGGGAGGAAAGATCTGACGAGGTGGAGGAGGACGAAGAGGAGAAGGACTGGGAAGAAAGATCCGACGAGGCGGAGGAGGAAGAAGAGGAAGACATTGCTACAGGAGATGGGGAATTTTCGGGTGCCGATGGCTAGAACAGAGCAAGGGGATGAAGAGGCGAACTGTTCGACGCGGTTAAATAAAAGGGGGTATAGTGGATTTAATGCCACAACAGTTTCCGAGGAAGTGGTGCCAAAAAGAAAAAAAAAACAATGGTCAAATCACGCGGAGAAGTTGAGAAGGCAAGGCATCATGATGAAGGATACTGCGGCGGTTTTGCCCTGCCACGACATGACCCAACGAAGAAAAGGCAGAGTGGTTTTGGAATTATCATTTCCAAAACCAGGGGGCATGTGTTATCACCAGAATTTGACCGGATCAGAGGTGAGCCGTTATTAAAGATGGGCTTGAAGAATATACATGAAAGATATACTTGAATCGGCCTTGTACACGAAGTTTGGGCTAGTTTGCCCGTGTATCTGTAAATATGGTAGGATACGTGTCGGTTAGGTAGAATTTGGCTCGTACACGGTTGGGATTATTCCCACGTTAGAAAGTCTACGGACTATAAATATGTATCTAGGGTATTGAGATAAACAACAATCACATTCACAACAAACTAATCTAGGCGCATCGCCAACCCCTTTGTTTCGAGGGTTTCTTCCGGGTAAGCATCATGCTGCCTAGATCGCATCTTGCGATCTAGGCAGTATACGTTTATTCGTTGTTCATGCGTTGCTCGTGCTGAAGCCTTGTTGATGGCGAGCAACGTAGTTATCATAGATGTTTTAGGGTTAGCATTGCTTTACCATGATGTATGCTTTTGTCCATGCAACCCTTAGACGTCTAGCCGCCCTTACACCTATCCTAGGTGTAAGGGCGGCACCTTGCTTGATCCGTGTTTAGTAGATCCGATCTGTTATGATTGCTCCTTGTTCTTCAAGGATTAGTTTAATATCTGCATAGTTAGGCCTTGCAAACGGGTTGAAGGATCCAGTAGCACGTAGGGTGTAGTTTGCTAGCCCTAGATAAGATGTTCCGGGAATCAACTCCATGTTGGTTTTTAGGCCTTATCTGGGGTTGGTTTATTATCATCTTGCGTGGCTGCCAGGCTCAATCACGTGTAGGATGTTCCGATTATGCGGTGAAAACCCTAAATCATCGTAGGTCGTTTTAGCTTTATATTGATCAAGCAGGACCACCATGTGATCGTAGACCCCATGCGAATCATGGGTGGATCGGCTCCTTGAGCCGATTCACAGGACAACCTAAGAGCCGATCGAGGCTCGTATTTAATGTTTACATGTATGCCATGCAGGAAACTAAGCGAAGCAAATCCATCACCTTCCTGACCAGGTATAGGTCAGGTGGCACGCCCTTGCACCAGCATCGGGACGTGCGTGCCGGAGCTTTGCGGGCCGTCGCTCGAGGGACCAGGGCCAGCCGCAGTTCTGGGAGCCTCCCGGCTCTACGTGTTGCCCGTCGCTACTCGCCGGTGGGTTTCGGACGCCAACAACTATGCACGACACTTGCAACTTGTAGGATATAATTTACATAACACATATGCTTTATTACTACCGTTGACAAAATTGTTTCTTGTTTTCAAAATAAAAGCTCTAGCACAAATATAGCAATCGATGCTTCCCTCTTCGACGGGCCTTTCTTCTACTTTTATGTTGAGTCAGTTTACCTATTTCCTCCCACCTCAAGAAGCAAACACTTGTGTTAACTGTGCATTGATTCTTACATACTTGCATATTTGCATTCATCATATTACTTTATGTTGACAACTATCCATGAGATATACATGTTACAAGTTGAAAGCAACCGCTGAAACTTAATCTTCCTTTGTGTTGCTTCAATACCTTTACTATGAATTTATTGCTTTATGAGTTAACTCTTATGCAAGACTTATTGATGCTTGTCTTGAAAGTACTATTCATGAAAAGTCTTTGCTATATGATTCAGTTGTTTACTCATTGTCTTTACCATTGCTTTGGATCGCTGCATTCATTACATATGCTTACAATAGAATTGATCAAGATTATGATGGCATGTCACTTTAGAAATTATCTTTGTTATCGTTTACCTACTCGGGACGAGTAGGAACTAAGCTTGGGGATGCTGATACGTCTCCAACGTATCGATAATTTCTTATGTTCCATGCTACTTTATTGATGATACCTACATGTTTTATACATACTTTATGTCATATTTATGCATTTTCCGGCACTAACCTATTAACAAGATGCCAAAGAGCCAGTTGCTGTTTTCTGCTGTTTTTGGTTTCAGAAATCCTTGTAAGGAAATATTCTCGGAATTGGACAAAATCAACGCCCAGGGGCCTATTTTTCCACGAAGCTTCCAGAAGTCCGAAGAGGAAACGAAGTGGGGCCACAGGGCGCCGCCACAGTAGGGCGGCGTGGCCTACAGGGGGCCCGCGCCGGCCTGTTGTGTGGGGCCCCCGTGACGCCCCTTGACCTGCCCTTCCGCCTACTTAAAGCCTTCGTCGCGAAACCCCCAGTACCGAGAGGCACGATACGGAAAACCTTCCAGAGACGCCGCCGCCGCCAATCCCATCTCGAGGGATTCAGGAGATCGCCTGCGGCACCCTGCCGGAGAGGGGAATCATCTCCCGAAGGACTCTACACCGCCATGGTCGCCTCCGGAGTGATGAGTGGGTAGTTCACCCCTGGACTATGGGTCCATAGCAGTAGCTAGATGGTTGTCTTCTCCTAATTGTGCTATCATTGTTGGATCTTGTGAGCTGCCTAACATGATCAAGATCATCTATCTGTAATACTATATGTTGCGTTTGTTGGGATCCGATGAATAGTGAATGCTATGTTATGTTGATTATCAATCTATCATCTATGTGTTGTTTATGATCTTGCATGCTCTCCGTTGCTAGTAGAGGCTCTGGCCAAGTTTTTGCTTGTAACTCCAAGAGGGAGTATTTATGCTCGATAGTGGGTTCATGCCTCCATTAAATCTGGGACAGTGACAGAAAGTTCTAAGGTTGTGGATGTGCTGTTGCCACTAGGGATAAAACATCAATGCTATGTCTAAGGATATATTCGTTGATTACATTACGCACCATACTTAATGCAATTATCTGTTGTTTGCAACTTAATACTGGAGGGGGTTCGGATGATAACCTGAAGGTGGACTTTTTAGGCATAGATGCATGCTGGATAGCGGTCTATGTACTTTGTAGTAATGCCCAATTAAATCTCACACTACTCATCATAACATGTATGTGCATGGTCATGCCCTCTCTATTTGTCAATTGCCCAACTGTAATTTGTTCACCCAACATGTTTATTCTTATGGGAGAGACACCTCTAGTGAACTGTGGACCCCGGTCCATTCTTTTACATCGAATACAATCTACTGCAATACTCGTTCTACTGTTCTCTGCAAACATCATCATCCACACTATACATCTAATCTTTTGTTACAGCAAGCCGGTGAGATTGACAACCTCACTGTTACCTTGGGACAAAGTACTTTGGTTGTGTTGTGCAGGTTCCACGTTGGCGCCGGAATCCCTGGTGTTGCGCCGCACTACACTCCGCCGCCATCAACCTTCAACGTGCTTCTTGGCTCCTACTGGTTCGATAAACCTTGGTTTCTTACTGAGGGAAAACTTGCCACTGTACGCATCACACCTTCCTCTTGGGGTTCCCAACGGGCACGTCGACTGCGTGCTAGCATCAAGACTTTTCTGGCGCCGTTGCCGGGGAGATCAAGACACGCTGCAAGGGGAGTCTCCACTTCCAATCTCTTTACTTTGTTTTTGTCTTGCTTTATTTTATTCAGTACTTTGTTTGCTGCACTAAAACAAAACACAAAAAAATTAGTTGCTAACTTTACTTTATTTACTGTCTTGTTTGCATTCTCCATATTAAAAACACAAAAAAATTAGTTACTTGCATTAATTTATCTAGTTTGCTTTATTTACTGTTGCTAAAATGGGTACTCCTGAAGATACTAAGTTGTGTGACTTCACAACCACAAATAATAATGATTTCTTATGCACACCTATTGCTCCACCTGCTACTAAAGCAGAATTCTTTGAAATTAAACCTGCTTTACTGAATCTTGTTATGAGAGAGCAATTTTCTGGTGTTAGTTCTGATGATGCTGCTGCCCATCTCAATAATTTTGTTGAACTATGTGAAATGCAAAAGTATAAGGATGTAGATGGTGACATTATAAAATTAAAATTGTTTCCTTTCTCATTAAGAGGAAGAGCTAAAGATTGGTTGCTATCTCTGCCTAAGAATAGTATCGATTCATGGACTAAATGCAAGGATGCTTTTATTGGTAGATATTATCCTCCTGCTAAAATTATATCTTTGAGAAGTAGCATAATGAATTTTAAACAATTGGATAATGAGCATGTTGCCCAAGCTTGGGAAAGAATGAAATCTTTGGTTAAAAATTGCCCAACCCATGGACTGACTACTTGGATGATCATCCAAACCTTTTATGCAGGACTGAATTTTTCTTCGCGGAACGTATTGGATTCAGCTGCTAGAGGTACCTCTATGTCCATCACTCTAGGCGACGCAACAAAGCTTCTTGATAATATGATGATTAATTACTCTGAATGGCACACGGAAAGAGCTCCACAAGGTAAGAAGGTAAATTCTGTCGAAGAAACCTCTTCCTTGAGTGATAAGATTGATGCTATTATGTCTATGCTTGTGAATGGTAGGACAAATGTTGATCCTAATAATGTTCCTTTAGCTTCATTGGTTGCCCAAGAAGAACATGTTGATGTGAACTTCATTAAAAATAATAATTTCAACAACAATGCTTATCGGAACAATTCTAGTAACAACTATAGGCCATATCCTTATAATAATGGTAACGGTTATGGTAATTCTTATGGGAATTTTTACAAAAATAATAGGAATACACCCCCTGGACTTGAAGCCGTGCTTAAAGAATTTATTAGTACACAAACTGCTTTTAACAAATCTGTTGAAGAAAAGTTTGGGAAAATTGATATACTTGCTTCTAAAGTCGATAGTCTTGCTGCTGATGTTGATCTTTTGAAATCGAAAGTTATGCCTAATGAAAATAAAGATATTAAGTCATTTGCTACAGCAAACGCCATCCAAGTTAGAATTAATGAGAATATAAGATTGATGGCCGAATTGCGTGCTAGATGGGAGAAAGAAGAAAATGCTAAAGAAGACAATGTAGTTAAAGTTTGGACTATTACCACCACTAGCAATGCTAATAATTCACATGTTGCTGCACCTCCTACTATTAATGGTAAAAGAATTGGTGTTGGCAATGTTTCCACTCCTAATGCAAAGCGTGAAAAACTGCCTGAAACTGCTAAAACTGTCTGTGATAAAACTGCTGAATTTTTTTCTAATGTTGGGGATAATGATCCCATTGCTTTAGATCATAATGGTTTAGATTTTGATGATTGTCACATCTCTGAAGTTATAAAGTTCTTACAAAAACTTGCTAAAAGTCCTAATGCTAGTGCTATAAATTTGGCCTTTACAAAACATATTACAAATGCTCTCATAAAAGCTAGAGAAGAGAAATTAAATCGTGAAGCTTCTATTCCTAGGAAGCTAGAGGATGGTTGGGAGCCCATCATTAAGATGAAGGTCAATGACTTTGATTGTAATGCTTTATGTGATCTTGGTGCAAGCATTTCTTTTATGCCTAAGAAAATCTATAATATGCTTGACTTGCCACCATTGAAAAATTGTTATTTGGATGTTAATCTTGCTGATAATTCTACAAAGAAACCTTTGGGGAGAGTTGATAATGTTCGCATTAAGGTTAACAATAACCTTGTCCCCGTTGATTTTTTTGTCTTGGATATTGAATGCAATGCATCTTGTCCCATTATATTGGGAAGACCTTTTCTTCGAACTGTTGGTGCTATTATTGATATGAAGGAAGGTAATATTAAATATCAATTTCCTCTCAAGAAAGGTATGGAACACTTTACTAGAAAGAGAATGAAGTTACCTTTTGATTCTATCATTAGAACAAATTATGATGTTGATGCTTCATCTCTTGATAATACTTGATACACACTTTTTGCGCCTAGCTGAAAGGCGATAAAGAAAAGCGCTTATGGGAGACAACCCATGATTTTAATACAGTACTTTTGTTTTATATTTGAGTCTTGGAAGTTGTTACTACTGTAGTAACCTCTCCTTATCTTAATTTTGTTGCATTGTTGTGCCAAGTTTAGTCTTTGATAGTAAGGTTCATACTAGATTTGGATTACTGCGCAGAAATAGATTTCTTGCTGTAACGAATCTGGGTTGAATTCTCTGTAGGTAACTCAGAAAATTCTGCAAATTTACTTGAGTGATCCTCAGATATGTATGCAACTTTCATTCAATTTGAGCATTTTCATTTGAGCAAGTCTGGTGCCTCGTAAAAATTCGTCTTTACGGACTATTCTGTTTTGACAGATTCTGCCTTTTATTTCGCATTGCCTGTTTTGCTATGCTTGATGGATTTCTTTGTTCCATTAACTTTCAATAGCTTTGTGCAATGTCCAGAAGTGTTAATAATGATTATGTCACCTCTGAACATGTGAATTTTTATTGTGCGCTAACCCTCTAATGAGTTGTTTTGAGTTTGGTGTGGAGGAAGTTTTCAAGGATCAAGAGAGGATGATGATACAATATGATCAAGGAGAGTGAAAGCTCTAAGCTTGGGGATGCCCCGGTGGTTCATCCCTGCATATTTCAAGAAGACTCAAGCATCTAAGCTTGGGCATGCCCAAGGCATCCCCTTCTTCATCGACAACATTATCAGGTTCCTCTAGTGAAACTATATTTTTATTCCATCACATCTTATGTGCTTTACTTGGAGCATCTGTTTGTTTTTTGTTTTTGTTTTGTTTGAATAAAATGGATCCTAGCATTCATTGTGTGGGAGAGAGACATGCTCCGCTGTTGCATATGGACAAATATGTCCTTAGGCTTTACTCATAATGTTCATGGCGAAGGTTGAGACTGCTTCGTTAATTGTTATATGGTCGGAAACGGGAAATGCTACATGTGGTAATTGGTAGAATGTCTTGAATAATTTGATACTTGGCAATTGTTATAGATCATGTTTAAGCTCTTGCATCATATACTTTGCACCTATTAGTGAAGAAATACATAGAGCTTGTTGAAATTTGGTTTGCATGATTGGTCTCTCTAAAGTCTAGATATTTTCTAGTAAGGGTTTGAGCAACAAGGATGACAGTGTAGAGTCTTATAATGCTTGCAATATGTTTTTATGTGAGTTTTGCTGTACCGGTTCATACTTGTGTTTGCTTCAAATAACCTTGCTAGCCTAAGCCTTGTATTGAGAGGGTTTACTTCTCGTGCATCCAAATCCTTGATCTAATAACTATGCCATTTGTGTCCACCATACCTACCTACTACATGGTATTTCTCCGCCATTCCAAAGTAAATTGCTTGAGTGCTACCTTTAAATTTCTATCCTTTGTCTTTGCAATATATAGCTCATGGGACAAATAGCCTAAAAACTATTGTGGTATTGAATATGTACTTATGTATCTTATTTCTTATTAAGTTGCTTGTTGTGCGATAACCATGTTCCTGGGGACGCCATCAACTACCCTTTGTTGAATATCATGTGAGTTGCTATGCATGCTCGTCTTGTCTGAAGTGAGGGCGATTTACCATGAGTTGAATGGTTTGAGCATGCATATTGTTAGAGAAGAACATTGGGCCGCTAACTAAAGCCATGATCCATGGTGGAAGTTTCAGTTTTGGACAACAATCCTCAATCTCTTATGAGAAAATTATTTGTTGTTGAATGCTTATGCATTAAAGAGGAGTCCATTATCTGTTGTCTATGTTGTCCCGGTATGGATGTCTAAGTTGAGAATAATCAAAAGCGAGAAATCCAATGCGAGCTTTCTCCTTAGACCTTTGTACAGGCGGCATAGAGGTACCCCTTTGTGATACTTGGTTAAAACATATGTATTGCGGTGATAATCCAGGTAATCCGAGCTAATTAGGACAAGGTGCAGGCACTATTGGTATACTATGCATGAGGCTTGCAACTTGTAGGATATAATTTACATAACACATATGCTTTATTACTACCGTTGACAAAATTGTTTCTTGTTTTCAAAATAAAAGCTCTAGCACAAATATAGCAATCGATGCTTCCCTCTTCGAAGGGCCTTTCTTCTACTTTTATGTTGAGTCAGTTTACCTATTTCCTTCCACCTCAAGAAGCAAACACTTGTGTTAACTGTGCATTGATTCTTACATACTTGCATATTTGCATTCATCATATTACTTTATGTTGACAACTGTCCATGAGATATACATGTTACAAGTTGAAAGCAACCGCTGAAACTTAATCTTCCTTTATGTTGCTTCAATACCTTTACTATGAATTTATTGCTTTATGAGTTAACTCTTATGCAAGACTTATTGATGCTTGTCTTGAAAGTACTATTCATGAAAAGTCTTTGCTATATGATTCAGTTGTTTACTCATTGTCTTTACCATTGCTTTGGATCGCTGCATTCATTACATATGCTTACACTAGAATTGATCAAGATTATGATGGCATGTCACTTCAGAAATTATCTTTGTTATCGTTTACCTACTCGGGACGAGTAGGAACTAAGCTTGGGGATGCTGATACGTCTCCAACGTATCGATAATTTCTTATGTTCCATGCTACTTTATTGATGATACCTACATGTTTTATACATACTTTATGTCATATTTATGCATTTTCCGGCACTAACCTATTAACAAGATGCCGAAGAGCCAGTTGCTGTTTTCTGCTGTTTTTGGTTTCAGAAATCCTTGTAAGGAAATATTCTCGGAATTGGACGAAATCAACGCCCAGGGGCCTATTTTTCCACGAAGCTTCCAGAAGTCCGAAGAGGAAACGAAGTGGGGCCACAGGGCGCCGCCACAGTAGGGCGGCGCGGCCTACAGGGGGCCCGCGCCGGCCTGTTGTGTGGGGCCCCCGTGACGCCCCTTGACCTGCCCTTCCGCCTACTTAAAGCCTTCGTCGCGAAACCCCCAGTACCGAGAGCCACGATACGGAAAACCTTCCAGAGACGCCGCCGCCGCCAATCCCATCTTGGGGGATTCAGGAGATCGCCTCCGGCACCCTGCCGGAGAGGGGAATCATCTCCCGGAGGACTCTACACCGCCATGGTCGCCTCCGGAGTGATGAGTGGGTAGTTCACCCCTGGACTATGGGTCCATAGCAGTAGCTAGATGGTTGTCTTCTCCTAATTGTGCTATCATTGTTGGATCTTGTGAGCTGCCTAACATGATCAAGATCATCTATCTGTAATACTATATGTTGCGTTTGTTGGGATCCGATGAATAGTGAATGCTATGTTATGTTGATTATCAATCTATCATCTATGTTTTGTTTATGATCTTGCATGCTCTCTGTTGCTAGTAGAGGCTCAGGCCAAGTTTTTGCTTGTAACTCCAAGAGGGGGTATTTATGCTCGATAGTGGGTTCATGCCTCCATTAAACTGGGACGATGTGAGAAAGTTCTAAGGTTGTGGATGTGCTGTTGCCACTAGGGATAAAACATCAATGCTATGTCTAAGGATATATTCGTTGATTATATTACGCACCATACTTAATGCAATTGTCTGTTGTTTGCAACTTAATACTGGAGGGGGTTCGGATGATAACCTGAAGGTGGACTTTTTAGGCATAGATGCATGCTGGATAACGGTCTATGTACTTTATCGTAATGCCCAATTAAATCTCACACTACTCATCATAACATGTATGTGCATGGTCATGCCCTCTCTATTTGTCAATTGCCCAACTGTAATTTGTTCACCCAACATGCTTATTCTTATGGGAGAGACACCTCTAGTGAACTGTGGACCCCGGTCCATTTTTTACATCGAATACAATCTACTGCAATACTCGTTCTACTGTTCTCTGCAAACATCATCATCCACACTATACATCTAATCTTTTGTTACAGCAAGCCGGTGAGATTGACAACCTCACTGTTACGTTGGGACAAAGTACTTTGGTTGTGTTGTGCAGGTTCCACGTTGGCACCGGAATCCCTGGTGTTGCGCCGCACTACACTCCGCCGCCATCAACCTTCAACGTGCTTCTTGGCTCCTACTGGTTCGATAAATCTTGGTTTCTTACTGAGGGAAAACTTGCCGCTGTACGCATCACACCTTCCTCTTGGGGTTCCCAACGGGCACGTCGACTGCGTGCTAGCATAAGGTATTCGTGACGAAGGCTTTAAGTAGGCGGAAGGGTAGGTTTAGGGGCATCACGAGGGCCCCACACAACAGGGCGGCGCCTCGTCGCCCCACTTCGTAATCCTTTCGGTATTCTGGAAGCTTTGTGCAAAAATAAGACCCTGGACGTTGATTTCGTCCAATTCCGAGAATATTTCCTTTGTAGGATTTCTGAAATCAAAAACAGCAGAAAACAGCAACTGGCTCTTCGGCATCTTGTCAATAGGTTAGTGCCGGAAAATGCATAAATATGACATAAAGTGTGTATAAAACATGTGAGTATCATCATAAAAGTAGCATGGAACATAAGAAATTATAGATACGTTTGGGACGTATCAAAGCACATGTGGGCCGTACCTGCATCATCTCTTCTTTTGTTTCTTCCACATCGAGCCGAGTGAAAAAATGCTAAAGGAAGAAATCGCGTCCCGTTCCTCTCTCTCCTCGGCATGCCGCCGACCAACCGTTGCCCCCTCTGCCTGCCACAACTTTACTCCCCGCGCGATTGGCGCTGGCGAGCTGACGCTGCCAATGGTGGATATCTGCTTCTTGCTGACTTCGCTCAGTTATTTCGTGGATTTAGACGACCGCCGAATTCGCGCCCTTCTTCTCCGGCGCCGGCGCAGCCGCGCGGTGACGATGCCGTGCTGGCTGAGGCTTGGTTTTCCTCTATGCGGGCCTGGGCTTCGGCCATCCAGGCATGGTACGACCCATCTTCCGAGCAACGCATCCCCTCCCGTTCATTCCAGCTGCATCTCCATACGGCGCGAACTGAAACAGTCGGCGGCGGCGTAATCATAGCGTGCAAATGGAAACCGCCGCCAGCGTCTTAATCATGTGGTACTAATTGCGAACCTCTCCCTCCTGTAATTATGGTGATTAACCTTGGCGTTATTGTCCGTTTTCCACTGTTCTTCATTTATATATATGTGCAGCGAAGAATCATCTTTCTTTAGCCCTTCCGCCTTCAACCTCCCATTGATCGTCAGCAATGTTCCTTGCTTAGGGTTGATTTCCTGTTTACCTGCCATCCTCCTCTGTAATGTCACGGACGCCAGCGTTAGCAAACAAACTTACTTGGTGCTATTTGTTTCACGTTGCCTGCTCGTTCGTTTGGGATTTGTATTCAGGAACTTCTCATAGCAAGTGTATATCTTCCTTCTGCGACCATGGCTACTGGACTCGTATATGGGATTTTAGCTCTTTTTACTCATCTATTGTTAGCCTTTATTATCATTATTGTTTCCTTTAAATTTGGTGTCTGTTGTTTGTAACTTGTTCGATTTTTCATCCCAGACAGATACGTTGCGAAGAATCAGATGAGGCGACGCGAACAGAGAGGAGGACCACTTGTTGCCGAGGTTGCTAACATATGTGTGGACAGATAAGCCCCTCGGCTTCATGCCATGCTCCTCCTGTCGGGTAAGTTCGGTAACCCAGTTGGCTAATGTTAGATCAATAGCGTGGGGCCATAGAACGGTGGGCTCGATTCGCGACCAGCTGCTCATGGCCAACGAGCTTATCTTCCAACTAGACCGGGCCCATGAGAACAGGGCCCTCTCGACGGCGGAAACCCAGCTACGGTGTGGGCTAAAAGGCCGGGTGCTGGGCCTAGCTTCGCTAGACCGCACCATCGCCAGGCAGCGGGCGCGCGTGCTCGGCATACGGGAGGGGCAAGCTGATGCGCAATTCTTCAGATCCTAGGCCTCCTCCCGCCGGCGTCGGAATTTTATTCCAGCTCTTCGATGTGGTGACCAGGTGGTTTCCTCCCAGGAGGAGCTGGCGACCAAGTTCTACGCCGACCTCCTTGGTCAGGCCCAACCTCGGCAGCATGATCTTGATCTTTACGCCATTGGCGTGCTTCCGTCTGATCTGGCCGGGCTTGACTGTGAGTTCTCCGAGGCGGAGGTTTGGGCGGCAATCAAAGGGATGCCATCCAACCGTGCCCCTGGCCCCGATGGTTTCTCTTGGGACTTCTACAAGAGCTAGAGATGTTGGGCGGTGATTAAGCCCGATATCATGACGGCTATGCGCGCTATCTTTCGGCGCCAAGGCCAGGGCTTCGAGGCCTTGAACGGGGCTCTCATCACGTTGGTCCTGAAGAAGGACGGTGCGGTCGACCTGAAGGACTTTAGGCCTATCAGCTTGGTTCACAGCTTCGCCAAGCTCCTGGCCAAAGTTCTCGCTCTTCGCCTTGCACCACGGTTGCCGGAGCTCATTGACGTGAACCAAAGCGCTTTCATCCGCGGGAGGTGCATCCATGATAACTTCGTCCTCGTCCAGCAGTCCGCCAGGACTCTGCACCGTGCACAGATCCCGTCTATGCTCCTAAAGATGGACGTTGCGCGTGCGTTTGACAGCCTCTCATGGCCTTTCCTTGTCAGCGTCCTGCGACAGAGGGGCTTTGGACCACGGTTTATCTCCTGGGTCATCCTGCTGCTCAGCTCTGCGTCCACCCGTGTTCTTGTGAACGGGAACCCGGGTGCGGCGTTCTGTCATGGCCGGGGCTTACGGCAGGGAGATCCGATCTCCCCCATGCTCTTCATCATCGCCATGGATGTGTTGTCCTCCCTTTTCCGTGCGGTTGAGGCTAATGGGATCCTCGAGAACCTCCGACAGCTCGGCATCCGGCACAGGATCGCTCTACGCTGACGATGTTGTCGTCTTCGCTAGGCCAGGTGTCGCGGAGCTGTCCGCGGTCAAGATGATCCTGGCTTGTTTTGGCGGAGCCTCGAGACTCGTGGTCAATTACGCTAAGAGTGTGGCCCTGCCCATCAGATGCTCAGACGAGGTGCGTCAGGTGGCCGAGTCGGTGCTGGACTGCCCGATCGGTTCCTTCCCGTCCAAGTATCTTGGACTTCCGCTGTCCCTTAAGAAGCTGCGGAAGGACGAAGTCCAACCGATCCTTGACAAGCTCACCAAGAAGCTCTCCTTCTGGAAGGCCAGGTTGATGACGCGCGAGGGTAGGGTGGCCTATGTGCGCTTTGTCATGACGGGCTCTCTGATCTACCACCTCATGGCGCTTGACGTGGAGCCGTGGCTGCTGCGCGCCATCGACACGGTGCGCCGCGACTTTCTGTGGGTTGGCAGGGGCGATGCGCGTGGCGGCCATTGCCTTGTCTCCTGGCAGGCTGTTTGCAAGCCAAAGCATCTGGGTGGGTTGGGGCTACACAATCTTCGGTGGCTCAATGCTGCCCTGAGGGCCCGCTGGATTTGGTTCCAAAAAACGTCCCTGGATAGGCCATGGCCGGGCTTGGAATTCTCTGTTCGATCGGAGGCTCATAGCCTCGTGACTGCTTCGGCCATCATCGACGTACGCGATGGATCTCGCGTCCTTTTCTGGGAGGACCCGTGGATATATGGCCTGTCGGTCGCGGCTCTCGCACCGGAGCTTCTCCTTTTGGTGCGCCCTGGCCTGCGGAGGTCCCGTGTGCTGCGGGACGGCCTCCCGAATCGCGCTTGGGTTCGCGACATCGCGGGCACCCTTACGGTGGATGCCGTCGTCCAGTTCCTCCGCCTGTGGGGCACCATCGCTGTGGCTAACGTCCACGTCGTGCCGGGCAACTGCGATGGTTTCAAATGGAAGTGGTCGTCTGATGGTGCTTTCTGCTCGCGCTCTGCGTACCGTACTTTCTTCGAAGGCCAGGTTGCGCTTCCTGGCGCAGCCCAACTGTGGCATTCCTTCGCGCCCATGAAATTCAGGTTTCACGGGTGGCTGGCACTTTGGCAGAGATGCTGGACCGCGGACCGCTTGCAACGACATGGTTTGCCTAACCATGCCGTCTGCCCGCTGTGCAATACGGCGGCGGAGACATACGATCACCTTGCGCTCCAATGCCCTCTATCCACCTCGGTTTGGGTGGCGGCTTTCAGGCTCATCGGTTGGAACCCTCCGCTGCCTACCTCTACGTCTACCATCCGAAAGTGGTGACCTCAGGCGGAGTCGGCCACTTCGGAGGGTACCAGGAAAACCCTCAACTCCCTAGTCCTCCTCGTCATCCGTACCCTATGGCTTGAGAGGAACGCCCGGGTGTTCGACGCACGCCTTAGCACAGCATCCGAGATTTCCCGGCGGATCTCTGAGGAGTGGGCCACCTGGGTTGCTTGCCGACGTAGGATGGCGCGAGAGTAGTTGCTTTGGGTCTAGGGGTGGCTGTGTGTGTTCCGTTTGTACTCTGGCTCTAGTCTTCACCTGTGACTACTAAAGCCTCGTACAAGCGATCCTTGTAAATGTTGCTCTCTTCTAATGCTTAATGGAATGACGCGCAGAGTTTCTGCGGGTTCTCAAAAAAAAAGATCAATAGCTAATTAAATTTTGTAGTGGCCTTTATTTATTTATTTATTTATTTATATGAAATTCGTTAATCAATGGTAGTGATCCATCGATATGTTGTTTTTTCCATTGGAGTTGCTTGGTAAGGTTTGCAAAGCCACAACCTGGGCAAGAACTTCCACCGTAGTGACATCGCATGCATCCATTGGTGTCCTTTTGCCAGCCGTCAATCTAAATGGGACTTTTGTTGTACATTTCATGAGAGCACAACATGCCTTTCCACCCTGCAGTCTGGAATTCTATGTAAGATGTGTCTTTGTGATTTAGGTACATTAAACAGATGATAAAGTCTGCCCTTGATATATTACCATCTTCTCTCTTGCTTGGAATCTCTTCGTTTTTGCTACTTATTCTCGAGCTGAAACTTGACAGTACTTGAGAATGTGCAGGGCACTTTTGATCTATTTGATTCAGTGCCAAGTTATTTATAGTTACAAAATCTTGTGGATGACTCCGCAGATGTGCTTGGCATTATCACAGAAATATTAGGTATTTCATTGTTCGGGTACTACGAGGTTCAGCGAAAACGTAAGGAATTTGCATTTGGTTGACATATATGGAGTAATAACCAAACCACACAACTGCAATTGTTTTATCGTTCGTTCGCACAATATTGTTCTGGTTTCTAAGTATTCACTATGCTTGATGCCTTTCAATTTTCTTAGCAAATCCACGGATCATCTTTTTTTCACCTTTGTATACACTCTACACATGGCTTAAATATGCAAGGCCTGCCTTGCTTTTTTATTTTCTATTTGAATTCATATATGATTATTTTTAGCTACTATAGACCAACAATGTTTACTTCGGTCAGTTTCAATTACAGCGGAAAACAAGATGGTTGTTGCTTTGTGGAAATATGCAAGAGAAGGATGAGAAGGCGACAGTGGTGACGACATTCTCGACCCACCATACTGAGACACGACGACTGGGAGGGCAGTGCTGCCGGTGTCACTAGATGTAGCGATGATGTACATCACTGCCAAATCCACTGCCATTTAATCTCTGCTCCTCTCCTCTCACCAGGCCCTAGCGTGTAGGGCCCTCGTGGCGCCCCCTGACCTACCCTTCCGCCTACTTAAGCCTTCGTCGATAATAGTTCCAGTACCGAGAGCCACGATACGGAAAACCTTCCAGAGACGCCGCCGCCACCAATCCCATCTCGGGGGATTCAGGAGATCGCCTCCGGCACCCTGCCGGAGAGGGGAATCATCTCCCGGAGGACTCTGCACCGCCATGGTCGCCTCCGGAGTGATGTGTGAGTAGTTCACCCCTGGACTATGGGTCCATAGCAGTAGCTAGATGGTCATCTTCTCCTAATTGTGCTATCATTGTTAGATCTTGTGAGCTGCCTAACATGATCAAGATTATCTATTTGTAATGCTACATGTTGCGTTTGTTGGGATCCGATGAATAATGAATGCTATGTTATGTTGATTATCAATCTATCATCTATGTGTTGTTTATGATCTTGCATCCTCTCCGTTATTAGTAGAGGCTCTGGCCAAGTCGTTACTTGTAACTCCAAGATGGAGTATTTATGCTCGATAGTGGGTTCATACCTCCATTAAATCTGGGACAATGACAGAAAGTTCTAAGGTTGTGGATGTGCTGTTGCCACTAGGGATAAAACATCAATGCTATGTCTAAGGATGTATTTGTTGATTACATTACGCACCATACTTAATGCAATTGTCTGTTGTTTGCAACTTAATACTGGAGGGGGTTCGGATGATAACCTGAAGGTGGACTTTTTAGGCATAGATGCATGCTGGATAGCGGTCTATGTAATTTGTCGTAATGCCCAATTGAATTTCACACTACTCATCATAACATGTATGTGCATTGTCATGCTATCTTTATTTGTCAATTGCCCAACTGTAATTTGTTCACCCAACATGCTATTTATCTTATGGGAGAGACACCACTAGTGAACTATGGACCCCGGTCCATTCTTTTACATCGAATACAATCTACTGCAATACTCGTTCTACTGTTCTCTGCAAACATCATCATCCACACTATACATCTAATCCTTTGTTACAGCAAGCCGGTGAGATTGACAACCTCACTGTTAAGTTGGGGCAAAGTATCTTGGTTGTGTTGTGCAGGTTCCATGTTGGCGCCGGAATCCCTGGTGTTGCGCCGCACTACACTCCGCCGCCATCAACCTTCAACGTGCTTCTTGAGTCCTACTGGTTCGATAACCTTGGTTTCTTACTGAGGGAAAAACTTGCCGCTGTACGCATCATACCTTCCTCTTGGGGTTCCCAACGGACGTGTGCTTTACCGTCACAAGCAGCAAGGCTTTTTCTGGCGCCGTTGCCGGGGAACGAAGAAAAGCTACACCACAGAGATTTCTACCTCCCACGTCAACCACGCGCCAGTTGTGGACATCAAGCTTTTTCTGGCACCGTTGCCGGGGAGATCAAGACACGCTGCAAGGGGAGTCTCCACTTCCAATCTCTTTATTTTGTTTTTGTCTTGCTTTATTTTATTTACTTCTTTGTTTGCTGCATTATATCAAAATACAAAAAAATTAGTTGCTAGCTTTACTTTATTTACTATCTTGTTTGCGTTCTCAATATTTGTTATCACCAGAATTTGACCGGATCAGAGGTGGGCCGCGATCAAGATTGGGCTTGAAGAATATATATATGGAAGAATATGCGAATCGGCCTTGTACACGAAGTTTGGGCTAGTTTGCCCTTGTATCTGTAAATATGATAGGATACGTGTCGGTTAGTTAGAGTTTGGCTCGTGCACGGTTGGGATTATTCCCACGTTAGAAAGTCTACGGACTATAAATATGTATCTAGGGTTTATGAAATAGACAACAATCACGTTCACCACAAACCAATCTAGGCGCATCGCCAACTCCCTTGTCTCGAGGGTTTCTTCCGGGTAAGCATCATGCTGCCTAGATCGCATCTTGCGATCTAGGCAGTACACGTTCATCCGCTGTTCATGCGTTGCTCGTACTGAAGCCTTTTTGATGGCGAGCAACGTGGTTATCTTAGACGTGTTAGGGTTAGCATTGTTCATCGTATCATATGCTATCGTCGTGCAACCCTGAGACGTCTAGCCGCCCTTACGCCTATCTTAGGTGTAAGGGCGGCACCCCGCTTGATCATTATTTAGTAGATCCGATCCGTTATGATTGCTCCTTGTTCTTCGAGGATTAGTTTAATATCTGCATAGTTAGGCCTTACAAACGGGTTGAAGGATCCAGTGGCGCGTAGGGTGTAGTTTGCTAGCTCTAGACAGGATGTTCCGGGGATCAACCTCGTGTTGGTTTTTAGGCCCTGTCTAGGGTCGGTTTACGATCACCGTGCGTGGCCGCCAGGCTCAATCACGAGTAGGATGTTCCGATTATGTGGTGAAAACCCTAGATCGTAGTAGGTCGTTTTAGCTCTATTTTGATCAAGCAGGACCACCATATATTCATACACCTCGTACGGATCATGGGTGGATCGGCTCTTCGAGCCGATTCACAGGACAACCTGAGAGCCGATCGAGGCTCGTATTTAATGTTTACGTGTATGCCATGCAGGAAACTAAGCGAGACACATCCATCACCTTCCTGACCAGGTATAGGTCAGGTGGCACGCCCTTGCACCAGCATCGGACATGCGTGCCGAGTCTTTGCGGGCCATCGCTCGGAGGGACCAGGGCCAGCCGCAGTCCTGGGAGCCTCCCGGCTCTACCGTGTTGCCCGTCGCTGCTCGCCGGTGGGTTTCTGACCGCAACACATTCTGGCACGCCCGGTGGGACAATCTGCGACATCAACCGCATCGCCATCTACATCTGAGATGGCGGACGGCACTCCAGTCACGTATGAGGATTTGACCGAGGAGCTCAAGAAGAAGTATGACGAGGTCAAAGCTATCCTCGAAGCCGACCTCATCGGCTCTTTTCACAAAACCCGCTCACATGGCATCAGGTGGAAAGGGTTCTCACCTGAAGGCGCGCTCGATGATGTGGACCTGTCCGCCCCGTCAGAAGAACGCACCAGGTCCCTGCGTCAGGAGGTTAACTTCATGGTAGCTCATTCGCTACACCGCCATTCTGAGAGCCTGGTGAACACTTTGGAGCGTGTCGCTCTTCGGGTGATCCAGGAAATCATGAGGCATCAGTACTCTCCGTCAGGACCAGCTCTCGGGACTTACCAAGGAGAGATGCCACTCCAGTCCCGTCCACCGCTGCCATTCACGTTGACAGCACCAGAAGTGCCGAATTCACCGGCATACGCCGTTGACATGGTGGAATGCACATACCCTGGGAGGTGCCAGCCAAGATTCTCGTTCAACATCAACGTGGTAGGACTTGGGCGCCACCCTGGTAAGGACAGAGACGAGGGCAGCTGCTCTCATAGCAAGGACAAGGAGGAAGCCGTTCCACGCGACCGGCCCCGACAATTCCAAAAAGTCCCGGTTACAATCAAGATGAAGGCCGATTCCAGCAATCGGCCCGTATTATCCTTACCACACGTTCTCCCTGTATTTAGTATCGATCTAACAGGTGACGGAAAGCTAGGGTATGGGTTTACATCGGCTGATGAGCTAGAAGAAGTCGACATCGGACCTGGGGATAAGCCGCGACCAACTTTTATCAGCAAGAGGTTAGATCCACATCTTAGGAGTCAGATGATAGCTCTGTTAAAAGAATACCCAGATTGCTTTGCATGGGATTACACAGAAATGCCTGGGTTAGACAGGAGCATCATTGAGCATCGGCTCCCCCTTAAGAAGGGATTTCGGCCGTTCCAACAACGAGCACGTCAGATGAAGGCTGAAATTCTGGAAGAGGTCAAGAAAGAGATCGAGAAGATGTTGGCCGCCGGGTTCATCAGGCCATGCAGGTATGCTGAATGGATCTCCAGTATCGTTCCTGTAGAAAAGAAGGACGGCCGATGGCGTGTGGCCATCGATTTCCGAGATCTCAACAGAGCCACTCCAAAAGATGAATATCCGATGCCTGTGGCAGAAACGTTGATCAATGCATTGCTGGCCACAAGGTGTTGAGCTTCATGGACGACAACGCCGGCTATAACCAAATCTTCATGGCTCCAGAAGATATACACAAGACCGCATTCAGAGTACCAGGGGCAGTAGGCTTGTTTGAATATGTAGTCATGACCTTTGGGTTGAAGAATGCTAGTGCAACGTACCAAAGAGCCATGAATTATATATTTCACGATCTGATCGGCAAGTTGGTCGAAATCTACATCGACGACGTGGTAGTCAAATCTATCTCCGTGGAGGGACACTTGGATGATTTGCAACGCATCCTAGACCGAACTCGGAAGTTCGGACTGAGAATGAATCCGAAGAAGTGTGCTTTTGGTGTGACGGCTGGTCAGTTCCTGGGTTTTCTGGTTCATGAACGGGGAATTGAGATCGGCCTGAAAAGTCAAGAGGCAGTGCGTACCATGCAGCCGCCCACCACGAAGAAGGAGCTCCAACGTCTCATCGGCAAGATCAATTTTGTCCGACGATTCATCTCTAACCTGTCAGGACGAATCGAGCCGTTCATAGCACTGGTGAAAATTAAATCTGATGACGAGTTTCACTGGGGGGCAGAACAGCAGCAGGCGTTTGATGAGATTAAGCGGTATCTGACAACGCCGCCTGTGCTAGTTCCGCCCCAACAAGACAGGCCGTTCTATATCTACTTGTCAGTAGCTGACACGTCCATCGCTTCGGTGGTGGTGCAACTCTATGAGGGTGTTGAAAAGGTCGTTTTCTACCTCAGCAGAAGGATGTTGGACGCGGAGACAAGGTATCCTGAGGTCGAGAAGCTTTGCCTTTGCATGTTCTTCACCTGCACCAAGCTTCATCACATCCTTTTGACGGCAGAGATCATCGTCATATGCAAGTCAGATGTTGTCAAGCACATGCTGTCGGCCCCTGTTTTGAAAGGCCGACTTGGTAAGTGGATGTTTGCGTTGTCGGAGTTCGATCTTCGGTATCAGCCTGCGAAAGCAGTCAAGGGACAAGCGTTGGCCGATCTTATAGCTGAACGGATCAATACCAATATAGCAGCACTATCTATACGTGCATGGGCTATGTTCTTCGATGGATCGGCTTGTGACGATGGTTGTGGCATCGGCATTCTGCTCGTGTCGCCTCGGGGGGCAATGTACTCCTTCTCCATCAGACTATCTACCCCTTGCACCAACAATGTCGCTGAGTATGAGGCAGTACGTAAGGGAATGGAGTTGCTCTTTGGAAGCCGAAGCGAGAAGCGGTAGAGCTTTTTGGAGACTCGAAGTTGGTGATTAACCAGCTCACGGATGAATATAAGTGCGAGAGTGAATCGCTTTTCCCATATTGGATGGAATTCCGTGAGTTGATGACACGGTTTCAGTACATCAACTTTAATTGGGTCCCAAGATCCCGAAATACCGAGGCCAACGATCTCGCACAAATGGCGTCAGGCTATAAGGACATATCAGACGGGTCAGAAGTTCAGGTGCAGTTCCTGGAACAGGATGATTGGAGAGCCGAAATCTTCAATTACTTAAAAGATTCGGCTCGGGGGCACCTAAACGGATAAGATACAAGGCCATGAAGTATGTCCTCATAGGAGACGACATGTTCTACAGGACGTTGGAAGGGTTACTACTCAAGTGCCTGGGACCAACTGAGTCTAATCGGCTCTTACATGAGGTGCATGAAGGCGCCTGTGGAACTCACCAGTCGGCTCATAAGATGAAGTGGCTAATTAGGCGATCATGGTTTTATTGGCCCACCATGATTGATGATTGCTTCAAGTACTACAAGGGGTGCCAAGCATGCCAGATGTTCGGGAAGATTCAGATGGTACCCGCATCAGCAATGAACCCTATCATCAAGCCGTGGCCGTTTCGAGGGTGGGGCATGGATATGATCGGCAAAATCCATCCGGCGTCGAGTAAAAAACATGAATGGATTTTGGTCATTACAGATTACTTCACCAAGTGGGTGGAGGCCGTCCCTATGAAGAAGGTGAAATCAGAAGATGTGATCAAGTTTGTGAAAGAACACGTCATTCATAGGTTCGGGATTCCCCAAACCATCACGACCGATGGAGGTTCGGTCTTTGTTTCTAAAGAATTCAGAAAGTTCTGTGATGACATGGGGATTAAGCTGATCCGATCATCTCCATACTATGCTCAAGCCAACGGGCAAGCTGAAGCGTCCAATCAGAGCCTGATCAAGCTGATCAAGAGGAAAATTGACGAGAACCCTAGGGATTGGCATGAAACGTTATCAGAAGCTTTGTGGGCCTACCGCATGTCGTGCCATGGAGCTATAAAAACTTCGCCATACCAGCTCGTCTATGGGCAGGAAGCCGTATTATCTTGGGAAATTACGGCTGGATCAAGACGTGTCACGTTTCAGAATGATCTAACAGCTGAAGAATATGCAGCTTTGATGAGTGACACTATTGAGGATGCAACGGAACTTAGACTTTGGTCGTTGGAGAAGATTAAAGAGAACAAAGCCAGGGTAGCTCGTGCATACAATAAGAAGGTTAGACCAAAGGAGTTTCAAGTTGGTGATCTAGTGTGGGAAGCTGTGTTGCCATTAGGAACCAAGGACAAAGCATATGGAAAATGGTCTCCTAATTGGCACGGTCCGTACAAAGTCATCCAGGCCTTGAAGGGTAATGCATACATGCTGGAGCAGCTGGACGGCGTTAAGTTCCCAGTAGCCGTCAATGGTCAACACCTCAAGAAGTATTTCCCAAGCATGTGGGATGACCAGTAAATGAAGTATGAAGGGGGGCCGATTGGAAATCGGCCAGTGAAAATTTTTTATACGAATCTTAGCCGATGCGCAGACATTGACTTGAGAAATATGGATACCAGTATAGCCGATGTACGGACATCGACTTTAGAATAATGAAAAAGCCGATGTGTAGCCATCGACTCTAGAGGAACAAAACTCAATGGAGCGGATTAGATCATGCCAGAATTCATGGCACCTGAGGTATTTTTCCCGTGGATTTTGCTGAATCTGTGCGTTTGAGACCGGGAGATGGCGTGGACACGAATTGGATCTGTTGACCGCGTGAATAGGCAACTTTTATGGCCTTAAACCATGTTTATGGCATAAGCCGATGCCCTGCCATCGGTTCTTTGTGCATCGACTTCGTTTGACAATCGGCAAAATCAACAAAGAAGCAAAATTAATTGGGGAATATTTCTTCATTAATAAAGGATTTCTTACAAGGAAAGAGCCGATTGCTCAGGGGAGGAAGAACAAAAGAAGGGCCTATCGGCCGATCTGCTACTACTACTAGACCTATACTAGTAGACCCTACTCTACGGGCCGTCGCTGCCCTCGTCGTCGGAGCTCTCGTCGGCGCTGCTGCCGGCGAGCTCCTCGTCGCTGCTCCCATAGCCCTCTATGGGAGCCTCCTCCTCCTCGTCGTCGTCGTCGTCATCATCCGATCCGGCGCGGAAGCGCTTCGCCGGCGGGTAGTCCTCGAGGGAGTCATCGTCGTCTTCTTCTTCCTCCTCTTCGGAGGAAGTGTAGCCATCCCACGAGAACGAGTCGTCCTCGCTCGTCGCTTCCAGCTCCCCATCGGCGAGGAACTGAAGGTCGTCGTCGCCACTGGTCAAGGACTTGTCGTCCTCGGACCAGACGTAGGGCTCGTGGTCCTCCTTGTCCCACTCCGATGCGGCGAGGATGTCGTGCGCCGCCAGCGAGCCCCACTCCGGCGTCGGCTCGCGAGATGAGGAAGAGTCGGAGAAGACTGACGAGGTGGAGGAGGACGAAGAGGAGAAGGACTGGGAAGAAAGATCCGACGAGGCGGAGGAGGAAGAAGAAGAAGACATGGCTACGGGAGATGGGGGTTTTTTAGGTGCCGATGGCCTGAGCAGAGCAAGGGGATGAAGTGGCGAACCGTTCGGCACAGTTAAATAAAGGGGGTATAGTAGAGATTTAATGCCACAGCAGTTTCCGAGGAAGTGGTGCCCAACAAAAAAAAACTGCCAGGTCACGCGGAGAAGTTGAGAAGGCAGGGCATCATGATGAAGGATACTGCGACGGTTCTGCTACGACATGACCCGACGAAGAAAAAGCAGAGTGATTTTGGAATTATTAATTCCAAAACCAGGGGGCATGTGTTATCACCAGAATTTGACCGGATCAGAGGTGGGCCGCGATCAAGATTGGGCTTGAAGAATATATATATGGAAGAATATGCGAATCGGCCTTGTACACGAAGTTTGGGCTAGTTTGCCCTTGTATCTGTAAATATGATAGGATACGTGTCGGTTAGTTAGAGTTTGGCTCGTGCACGGTTGGGATTATTCCCACGTTAGAAAGTCTACGGACTATAAATATGTATCTAGGGTTTATGAAATAGACAACAATCACGTTCACCACAAACCAATCTAGGCGCATCGCCAACTCCCTTGTCTCGAGGGTTTCTTCCGGGTAAGCATCATGCTGCCTAGATCTAGGCAGTACACGTTCATCCGCTGTTCATGCGTTGCTCGTACTGAAGCCTTTTTGATGGCGAGCAACGTGGTTATCTTAGACGTGTTAGGGTTAGCATTGTTCATCGTATCATATGCTATCGTCGTGCAACCCTGAGACGTCTAGCCGCCCTTACGCCTATCTTAGGTGTAAGGGAGGCACCCCGCTTGATCATTATTTAGTAGATCCGATCCGTTATGATTGCTCCTTGTTCTTCGAGGATTAGTTTAATATCTGCATAGTTAGGCCTTACAAACTGGTTGAAGGATCCAGTGGCGCGTAGGGTGTAGTTTGCTAGCTCTAGACAGGATGTTCCGGGGATCAACCTCGTGTTGGTTTTTAGGCCCTGTCTAGGGTCGGTTTACGATCACCGTGCGTGGCCGCCAGGCTCAATCACGAGTAGGATGTTCCGATTATGTGGTGAAAACCCTAGATCGTAGTAGGTCGTTTTAGCTCTATTTTGATCAAGCAGGACCACCATATATTCGTACACCTCGTACGGATCATGGGTGGATCGGCTCTTTGAGCCGATTCACAGGACAACCTGAGAGCCGATCGAGGCTCGTATTTAATGTTTACGTGTATGCCATGCAGGAAACTAAGCGAGGCACATCCATCACCTTCCTGACCAGGTATAGGTCAGGTGGCACGCCCTTGCACCAGCATCGGACGTGCGTGCCGAGTCTTTGCGAGCCGTCGCTCGGAGGGACCAGGGCCAGCCGCAGTCCTGGGAGCCTCCCGGCTCTACCGTGTTGCCCGTCGCTGCTCGCCGGTGGGTTTCTGACCGCAACAATATTAAAAACACAAAAAAATTAGTTACTTGCATTTACTTTATCTAGTTTGCTTTATTTACTTTTGCTAAAATGAGTAATCCTGAAGTTGAAGTTCGTTCGTTTAAGCAACAAGGGGGAGAATGTTTAAAAGATGCTTGGTATAGAATTAGTGATGCCCATAATAGGTGCACTAAGAAACACTCCACCACTATCCTACTCAGGAATTTTTATGTTGGTATCTCTAGCTGGAATAGGTATGTTCTTGATTGTCTAGCGGGAGGTAATTTACTAGGCACTCCTGCTTTAGAAGCTAGTTGCATTTTTGAGAGTCTATTTGGAATACCACCTATTAATGAAGTTAAGATTGAAATCTCTCTTGAAGATATCATGAAAAAGTTGGAAACCGTAGAGCAAAATCTTCCAAGTATTGAGACTAAACTGGGAGAGTTACTTAATAGCACTGATAAACTTGACAAATCTCTAAGTTTTCTGCATACCGCATTAATCACTTTCCAAGGCCTTGAGTGGCAATCAATCTTTGCTTGTACATGAAGCAGATCAATTCAGCTGGATGTATTAGCCTTTTCACTCTGTCCATTCGTGTCCTGATGGTTGTCATTGTCGATTGATTTTTAATCACATGGGTTTGAAACAAACATGTAGGCTTCAACTAGGAAGCATGGTCATGCTACCGACTTATTCAGTGGCAAGTTTGTTACAAAAAAAAAATGGAAGAACTTCACTTGACCCTACATGTAGTTATCGAGGTGATATTTTAGGAGTTGACACAAGTATTGATATTTGGTTCCAGTAAAATTTTCAAATTTAGCTGACTTTGCAACCTACCACATAGGTGTTTTCTGTGAAGTTTGGTTAGTATGAGTTCTGTCAGTTCTTTATATTTTCTCTTGTATGTTGAAAATATAAAATGTAAAGTAGTATTTGATTGTGTTCCTCATTTGAATCATTACTAAATATTAGGTCAGTGACATATCTAAGATCTGTTTCCTACTGAATAAAAGAGAAATGTCTTACGCTTCGGATTTCAAGTATGTTTGCCATGGGGGCATTTCTGATATGTAGCAGTATGTGCAATATATGTACTATGATTTAATTTTTTTCCCACAAGTTGTACTAAATATATGTATTATAACCGCTCCTTAAACTTACTACAGAGAGCCCAGTTATTAACATATCTGTTGAATGACTATTTTTTACAATAGTGAAGTTTTCTGACGGCTTTTTTTGTTTGTTTTAGATCATGTGCAGTTGCAAGATGGACCACTCAAGGTCACGGTTATTTTATGTTTGATGTGAAAGGGATAGAAGTCGATAAATGGAAAATTATCCCTATTTCAGATTGTCATTTTCAAGTCATTATAATCACTTGGGTCTACAAATAGAATTTCAATTTTTTGCGTAAAATTTATTGTTACGTGTCCAGACAAGTTTTCTATTGTAAGTATTATTTTGTGTCCCAATTCTACTAGTATTTTGTTGACACAGTACACACTATTCAAATGTTATCATATCATGTTCATTTTTGTTGCATCATATGGTTCTACATTCTTGATTTTTTTCAACCATTTTCAGCATCGCTTTTTAAGATAGACGGGCGCGGCAACGCTCGCTTTCATGTTTTAGTTTATCAAGAAGAAGGATTGTGCCATAAAACGGGAGAAAATAGGCTAGAGGAAGGCCCATAAGCCCTCCATGGTGCGTCCATTGGGTGTAGGTGTGCCATGGAGACGATCCGGAACTTCAGAGCTCGGATGAAGACCTCCCCATTTAGGAGTATTGGTGTATTGCTAAATGTGGGTGAAAGTTGTTTCCATCGTGTTTTGCTTATCGATTGGAGAATCGCCGAAATTAGAACAAGCTCATGAAACAGGATGACATGGAACATATACAAGGAGGGAGGGACGGGATGGAGAATACTCGAGATGCACAATAGGTATGAGACATACAATGATGTTTTTTATGCAGCCAAAAAATGTGAGCGTGCCTTGTCGATCGGAATCGATGGGGACTGCTAGCTGCAACGGCCTCTTGTGCCAATTTGGAACCCGGTGGCTTTTCTTAAAGTTTGTGTAGGGTCTTCTTTATAAAAGTCAGGGATATGTTTGCTGCAATTGCAAGTGTATACAAAAACCGTGTTTGACGTGTCCTATTTTACAGCGTGTGGTAAAGCGCTACTTCGGCGCTCTTATTTTAGCGCGTCTGAAAAAACTCGACACTGCCGTTCATCAAAAAACAGCTAAAGTGGCGTTGTAAAGAAGTTTTAGCGTGCCAAGTTTTTGGACATCTGTTGGAGATGCTCTAAGATGGGCTCTCGTTGTGCAACAAAGTGCTAAGCAGTATAATTGTATAAACAGATCATTATAGCTCATGCCAAACAGTTAGCTCTAGATTCACTGGTTTGGTTGTGCAACAACAACCTCAAGAGTTGCTGGTTTACGCAATTTTCCCTAGAATGTATGATACCTCAACTGTGGCCGTAGGTAGTTTAAGCAATCCACTCTAAAGGACAGGAGAAAAGTAGGTAAATTGGATGATGCAACATTCTCAACCTGATGGGAGGACGCACATCATACATCACATCAACTTCGGGCAGACAATCCCCCGCTGCCGTCAAGCGAATGAGAGAGCCCAGCAGCTTGTGTTTCACGCAAATCACAGGGTACATCAACTTCCAACACACGGCCTCCTGCAATTACTTGAAACATATCATCAGTATTCAGCAGCCGGAAACCAGGAGAGTTCCCAACTTCCCATCCAGAAAACCACTTCATTCACCATAACATCTTTACAGGGTGACAACTACAGGCAACATGTTAAGCATTTTTCGTTCAGACTTCAGGCCAAGGCATGCATGGCCCCAAAAAGAAAAATCGAAGAGACAATGGACCACGATACATGGATGAAATTTCTTGATTAATGGTACAAAGAACAGCTAGCTACCCTAGGAATGATTTGATTCATGTGCATACGGTATACATCAGTTATCTTTACAGCTACCGAGTTGTGGTCGGTATGTGCCTTCTTTCTCCTCAGATATAATCCATGGAGTCGCTTAGAGACTGACCGCTCAGCGACTGGCCTCCATTTGAAGAATTCTGGAGATGGTTTTGCTGGTGGTGCTGCTGACGAACTTGTTGGCCTAGGAACTGCATCTGCTGCTGCTGCTGCTGCTGTGAGAAATAGTTCGACATCTGTTGCTGATGCTGTAGTCCTCCATTAAAGGGGTTGCCGTTCATGCTTGGAACTTGACCTGCCGCTATCTTAAGCCGCTGGACTTCTTCTCTCAGGGCATCATTCAGAGCTGCATGAAACAGATTCATGGTCATTAGGTGACGAATTGATGATCGCTCAACCTCAAATGCCTTAAATGTTCACGAAACAGGAGAGTTTTTATTCGGAGCCTAGACATTACACCAAATAAACTTTGAAAACAAGACTAGGACATACCATCTCGAAGTTTGGCTTGTTCTTCCATGGACTGCAACCGGAGTTTGAGTTCTCTGTTCTCGACAGTTAAACCAGAAGTGTCCCTCTGGATTACAAAAAAGAAAAAATCAACAACAGAAACAGATAAAATAAATGCAACAAAAGATAGCATTAGATATGACACATTGACAATGAGCAATCAAAGGCACAGCCACACAGTTGCCAGTGGAGTATAATTTTGAACTCATCCTAATGACGGATAAAATCACCAAGAAGTACTTAGACTACTCATAGTAGGAATAACATAGCTAGTAACATCACACAACCCAATGCATTTTGCTGACATGGCATGACAATGAATGAAGAAAGAGAGTGAGGTGGCAACTAGCTATGTTACCATAACATCACACACCCCAAGATAAGATGAGTCTACAATATAGTACTGTAAATGACACAATGCATGACACCACATATAAGTTATTACCCACTATGGAGGTAGTAACTTAGACTAGTAACATATGCTATGTTACTAGTCTAAGTTACTCCCCACTATGACTAGTCTTACAAAATTCACTGCCTTTCCTGGGCAATAGCATTGAATCTGGTTAAGTCTTACTAAATCTCACTTATTTCTTTTTCTAACACAGATTAGACATTCAGTACTGGCCAAGCTTTGTGGAGAATAAGATAAATCTTATGTTACTATCCCACCAACCAAGACAAAGCTTCACACTAGCACCATCCATTTGCTTTCTAACATCTTCAATCAAACCATCTTTCATATAGAGCATCACTTCCCTGTTTCTGACACGACTGACCAATCAAATAGAGGTGCCGGCATTATCACACCTACTTTTTGGTGCAAAAAATCACGTCACATTAACTACAGGATCAGCTTATTATGCTCCAGAGCATTCAGTAGTACGTACATCTGTTCTACGTTCCCCTTAATACTATGAACTTCTATCTTTGCGTAACTAGGAAGAGACAGTTAGCTATTCAAGGGCTATACAAAAGATCCACTGCATGCTCATGTAAAAGACATGGAAATACAGGTAGAGAATCTTTGGTTCGTGGTATTCTTTTTACAGATTGTCACTAAACAAGACATCAAACTTCAAAGCGAAGCTACTCCAAGGAAGTTTTCTTCAAAGAATCCTGTAGTTTTTAGCTTCAGTGTACAAAGGAAAGTTTTATTATGTAGTTATGATGAATTTGACGCGCTAAAGATTTAAAGGTGGGTGGGTGCATCTAACAAACCAGTCACTATAACAAGCAAAAGGGATACAAGCAAATAATAGAAGCCGATAACAAAATGAGAGACCTTGGGAAGTGAAATTTGCAATTTCAAAGTGACAAACGGTGATACGTGAAAACTAATTTGTACCAAACGGAGACTTGCATCCACTACGCTTGAAGAGTCAACTATCAAAAGCACTAGAAACTTGAAATTTGGAAGAGCCAAGTGGTGGGAATGGGGAAAGACGGAATGCCGTTGTCAAAGAATATTCCTTGGGAATCATAGCACAAAAGGTAATATATGATCTCTTACCCAAAGGTGTATGGAACCCAAGATATTTTGGGAGCCTCGAATATCAGAAAATGAAAGTGGGCGGTATTAAATTGTAACTCTACAAACTCCCTTGATAGAATAAACAAAGCGGATGTTTGTATTAAATCTAAGGAGAGAAGGCAAGTTACACGAGGGGAACAGATAAGCTAAGATAACGAAATATATTATTTGAGAGGATAATGAAATATACTAGTACTATAACGGATCGCAAGAAGTTGCAAGTTAAAGTTGTTTATCCTAGTTGCTTATGTCAGAACGCAAGGTTTGAGTTAGTCAGGTTCATACAAGTTACCAATCCAGTAGCCACAGCTGTCTAAGAGAATAAGCAAAGCAACCGAGTAATCAGACAGAATATTGGCTTCATCTTTATTGCGGTTAAACAGAGTCAAACAATCATAGTACTGGTAGTAGCACCGAACACACACAAAAAAAGCAAATCAATTATAGATACCTGAAGAAGCGTGAGCTGTGCGGATAGCGTGGTGGCCTCTGTCTGCAGCGTCTGCACCTTCCTCTCCAGCTCGCCAGTGTACTTGATCTTCCTCTCCTTTGACCTCGCCGCGGATACCCTGTTGGCGAGAATCCTGCACAGCAGAGACCAGCACCACCAAGAAAAATGATGAAACCACGTACACCTAGAATAGAATATGATTCTATTGAACCAGAGGGAGGAAACCCTAGAAGACAAAATTAGACAGCACAGCAGCAAGGAGCTAGATCTCAGTAACGCAGAGCAGCAGAACTAGCAGCAAGCTAGAACTTGGATCTACCAATCTTAGCAGGATGGATAGAGTGAAGGGGGAAAGCTGACCTCTTAGCGCGCTTGGGGTCGAGTAGCGCGAGCTCGGCGAGCCTCTCGGCGGGAATGGCCTTCTTGGCGTAGTCCGGCAGTCCGGCGGAGAACGCGGACTCGCCCTCGGACGGCGAGCTCGCCCCATCCATGGAGCCGCTCCTCTTATGCCCGGCCCCGCCTCCTCCTCCTCCCTGCAGCGTGAGGCCGTCGAAGAAGGCGGCGTCGAGCGACAGGCTCCTCATGTGCGCGCCACCAGCACCAGGCGGCCGCGGGGCAGGCGACGGGGCGGTCGCAGCAGCCCCGTGCGGCGGCAGCGGCGGGGGGTGCGAGGCGGGGTTGGAGGAGACGGCGGGGGAGTCGTCGGAGAGGGAGGGGAAGTCGATGTCGGAGAAGGAGAAGTCGCTGTCGGGGTCGAGCAGCAGGTCCGTGTCCGGGAAGCGGATGAAGGTCTCGGAGTGGGCTCGCCGGTGGCCGCGCCCGCCCACTCCGGCGGAGGACGGCGCCGGCGGCGGGAAGCGCGGGTCCATGGCGGCGGTCGACGGCGGCGCGGGGCGGGGCGGAGGCGGCGCGTGGTTTTCTTGCTCGGAGCGGGGCGGAGGCGAAGTAGATGCGGGTAGGTATGTGCGTCGGGGCGGGTGGGGAGTAGTACAAGGGTCAAAGAGGAGGATGGGCGGAGGCTGCGGCTCGCTTCTGCGTGGACCCGGTGCATGGGCCTGATGATACAGCACGCATCACGAGGCAGGATTCGTGGCGTATGGTTTTGGTGCGGCGGGTGCAGGGAGAAGGAGGAATATCCGGCGGTGGAAATGGCAGGAATTCCTCTGTGGGCTTACCGAAGATTGACTGGACCCGGTCTACGGGGTTGTGGCCAGAGAGCGCGAACGTCCTGGTGCTACCGACGGCGCGATGTGTGTCCGGTGCATGAGGTGGGTGTACACGGGACGGGATGGTGGTGGAGCGAAGCTGAGGGGCGAAACGGTAAATTCAGTGGGTGGGCTGGCCGTGGAAGAAACGCCGCGTGGTTCCGAGAAAAAGAGCGCCCTGTCGCTGTGCGGTCGCTGTTTGGCTGTCTCTTGTACTACTTTACTTGGAAAATTAATGACATGTGGGCCCCATAAGCTTAGGGGCCTTGTGGGCAATGGTGTACGTGGCGTTCTCGTGACTGTGGGAGACACTGGGCCGTGCGTTTCGCTGCTGGCCTGTGGTCTCAGCGGGAACGG
Source organism: Lolium perenne (assembly GCF_019359855.2). NCBI lineage: Eukaryota > Viridiplantae > Streptophyta > Magnoliopsida > Poales > Poaceae > Lolium > Lolium perenne. The sequence continues at coordinate 157,777,324 of NC_067247.2, forward strand.
GGTGGAGGCTGGAGCCTCTGTCATAGTTCAGTTTATTTGTTTTTGCAATCAAACATTTGAAATTAAGGACAAGGCATTTTTTTAACCTGGTCGTAGATGCTTCTGGTTAAATAAAAAATAGAAAATAATAGAAAATAAATTTATAAAAAAAATCTGAAGACCAGAAGCCTTCTTCTTCTACTGCATTTCTTTTCTTTTTCATTGTAAAATCCGTAACTCGAACGAAGTCCGTGTGACCGGCTGAGTTGGATTCCTCTCGTTGAACTAGGACATTTCCCGAGAGTACTTAAATTCGGGAATAAGTTGCACCAAAAATCTCCGGAAATAGATATATGTAGTGGTATGTGCAAAAAAAAAAACAAATTTGAGTGATCTAAGCAACAAATCTAGATGTTTCAAACAACACGGCATTTTGTCTTTTTTTTTGCATAGATCACTACATATGTCTTTTCTCGAAGATTTTTGGTGCGCAATTAGGACACTTATTCAAAGTTCATTGTCTGAAAGTTTCAGATTTTTTTGAATTTGTTTGCTATTTTTTTATTTCTTATTTACCAGGAGCATCTACACCTGAGTTTAAAACTGGTTTTTCGTGAATTTAACTTCCACTTTAGTATTTTATTTAAAAAATGAATATAACCATGACTTCACAATAAGTACAAAGCACCCCAAACATTATAAAAATTAATTTGAGATCCTTGGACCATCTAAAGACCACTACTACCGTTAGAGTGTGCCGCTGTCACTGCATCCTAACCGGAGTCGTCCTGACGTTGTTGATGACATTGGGGAAGTCTTCGTGCACGTGCCCCTAAGGACCAGCGCCCTAGAGCCGAAGTCGTCATCATTGAACCCTTGAATTGATATGAATCTTCTAACACTAAACATATAACACATGTACGTTGGACGTGATTTGCCTTCCTGGGAAGCGACGACCATACGAATACCCACCCTCCTCAATGCCACCGGTGATATCGTCGCCGACGAGGTGGATATACCTTATTCTTGTCTCACACAATGCCACCATAGCCACCATACCGACAACTCGGGTTGATAAAAACTAATTTTAGGGACCCATCTATAACACCGAGCATAGGTCTAAAGTCCCCACCCATCCTACCGTTGGAGCGGCTAGCAGAGAAGGCGGGACCCATCAATTCATGTGCGTAGATGATGAAGAGGAGGAAGCCCCAATCGTCGCTTCTCTTTCATTCACGTGAGAAGAGAGACAGAGCTTTGATAATTTAGAGTCAACCGGAACTCCTTGACTTCCACTTCACAATACTATTTATAATTTGGTTGTTACTTAGTACTATCTCCGTTTTAAAATATAAGTTTTAAAAAAAAATCTAGTATTACATGCATGTAAAATGTATGCATGAACTTTGTAGTTTGTTGACACATATTCTCACATATTTGCAACATATATAATGTTATATCCATGTTTTATATTAATTTTTGGGAATTTACCAAAGATCCCTTTATTTAGGTTATAACTCTACGGGACAGTAAAACCTTGTTTTGTGTATAAAAAAATTACTTTCAGAGACCTAAATGGAATCAGATTGAGCTCACGTGACGTCAATATTTCATCAAAAGAAAGCATCTGGAGTGCTTGGACCTCACGGGAGGGGCATGGAGGCCAAAAAAGAGGTGTGGTGGCGCGCCCATGCAAGGAGGGCGCGCCACCCATGCTCTTTTGGCCCTCGGCTGTTCGATTCGCATGATTCTTTCGTCCACGGACTTCGTGTCTGCAGTGGGGCGTGGAGTTGTGTGTCTGGCAGATCTCATGGGATCCAGCCCGTCTTCGTGTTCGTTGGTGTGGTTACAAGTTTGGCTCTTCTGATCTACAATTCTCATCATTGGCGATGGTTGTTACTCTAGTTGGTCCTTCGAGTCTTAGCACGACGACTTTTTGTCCGTCTACTACAACATGATCTACTTCAACAATCTTTGCCCGACTCCGGTGATGGAGGAGCAAGGACAGCGGTGCGCTTTTTCTGCTCGCTCCACTATTTGTAGCCATCGCTAGGAGATCCTATTTGTAATTTTATTACTTTTGATCTTTGTACTGCTATTGATGATTGTTAATAAATCGGTAGTCAAAAACATACAAATAAAAATAGAAAGCTTATTTAGCTTTCTAAAAAATTGTATTTTAGAACCAATATAGTAACATGTTCATGTGACCTGCACTTTGTGCTCTCAGATGCAGGCACACCCTATATACTCCAAAAAATGTAGTAATTTCAATAAAGTGAAAAAAAAAATCAAATTCTTTTGGGAATCAAAGATAATCCAGTATTGTACTCGTATAAAATTGTTTGGCCAAGAAATGATTAACATTGATTTCAGGCAAAAAAAAAAATCTATGATGAATATAGCGTGAATAGTACTTTAATATAGGACCTTCAAGTCTGTTTTTTTTTTCACCCAGGAAACAAGAGAAGTTATTCCATGGTGAATCTTTCGTATACGAGTACAATACATGATCATCTTTGATTCCCAAAAATATTTGAATTTTTTTGACCTTTTTCTGAATTACTAAATTTTCTTAATATAGGGTGCGCTTACTCCGAGGTTCACCAACGTATTTTCCCATGTTCATGTTGGTACTTTCCCATAGAAGCATGATTATAGTCCTAGTTCTAATACATAATGTGCCACCTTGGGATCATTTGCTGCTTCACATAACACTAGCAATGTACATAGTAGTACGTACTTTGGTTATTTCTATCACACTCACGGTGTGTTTAATCAGGTGCATCGTTTATTTCTACCACCCAGAAAAAGGCCGTTGGTTTCTAGGTTAATCGGTGACATTTGAATAAAGTACATAGCTTAGTGACGAGTGAAGGCTTAACATAACTTGGATTCGCACAGGTTCTATTCCACCGTGAGCAAATAAAATTTCCATCTAAGTAGTAACGATGATGATTATTCCAAGTCTTGTAGAGTTCGTTGTCGACATTATTTAACAAAATTTTAAAAAGTGGATGGCGCTGAAACATTTTGGCTCTCTGGGAAATTTCTGCGTAATCCTTTGTGCCCCTCCCAACAGAAGAGAACTCCTTGGTCATCTTCCTTTTATTATTTTTTTCGCTGGCAGAAAGATCCTATCGCTGGTATAAATCGATTCTTTTAAGGATCTTGTAACACATGGAAGGATCTTTCCCTGTGTTGTGTGGCAGAACTCTAACGTGCAGAATTCAATTTAGCTCCCGGGTGCGTATGCTCCCTCTAGCAAGAAAATATATTTCGAAGTGTCGAAAAATTTTAACAGAAAATTCTACATGTACATCTCCACAATATATGTGCTTAAGCCAAGTTTCGAGAAAAAACTAATATTTTTTATGGTCTATATAAAAAAGAGAAAATTTATGTTGTGACAAGCCTTATTTTAAGCATAGAATTTTGTGTTTTTTACACACGTCACAAGACAAGTCGAATTTTCATTAAACAACTTTGTGGACATGTAGCATGTGAAGATGTACGTGCGGATTTTTTGTTTCAAATTTTTTCATGTTTCAAAATATATCTAAGATGCATTTCAAAATAAAGGGATCATATGATCCCATGTGCCAAAACTTCACTCCCCTCTAACGTCCAATAATTTAAATTATGTGTACACGGTCTGGTAGTCCCCTGCGTGGGTACAACGCGCAGTAGTTTTTTTTGGACCGTAATTTTTACTTCTCATGTGGTTCTCACGTGGCTCGTTTTAAAACAAGCGTCAGGCGTATACGCCCAACATCGCAAACGGTTCGGCGATGGTTCATCATGTGTAAATCTTACGCAACATTTCCTTCAATGCGCCCGTCTTGTTTTCTTCTCCTAGTCCCAAGCGGTAATAAATCAATATTCATGTGTAGAACTTTTTGAATAGTCTCTTTGCCTTCCTCCTGTGTGCCATGTACGCATCGTCGACAACTCCGCTTCCTCGGTCGCGCTAAATAAAGCCCCGCGTCGCAGCTCTCTTGGCACACACTACCACTACGGTAGACACATAACACTTCGATATGGTTCGCAGCAAGAAGATCGCTTGCTCTCTTGCGTCTGGCTTGCCTAGTGGCGTCGCGTGGCCGTGTTGGACTGGAACCTCCGGGGCGGTTGAGGGATGACAAGCATCTCCGGTCACGGAAGAGGAGAAGTCCCTCGAAGCCGGCTTCTTGTACTCCAGCTGGTCCTCCAACAACGATGAAGTTGAAAGGAATTTGGATGACGACGAAAACACAGTGATTTGCTATGGAGGAAGACGAGTCGCTGCGACTCGAATAGGGGGAGCCGACTGAGCGAAAGTACAAGGAGGAGGAGCAGCATGTGGTGCTAGCGTCTGATACGTTGCAAACATATCTATAACTTTTGATGCTACATGCTTATTTTACACCAATTTCTATATGTTTTGTTTATATTTCATGGTATTTTTATGCATTTTCTGGAACTAACCTATTAATAAGATGCCACAGTGTCAGTTCATGTTTTCTGCTGTTTTTGTATTTCAGAAAAGTTATTCTTGAAATATTCTCAGAATTGGACGAAACGAAAGCCAAAGTTCCTATTTTGTTGTCACGAAGACGGAGTCCACTGGGGAGATGGAGAAGAGCCGGGAGGCGGCCACACCACCCCTAGGCGCGGCCCCCTGGCCGCGCCTAGGTATGGTGTGGGCCCCTCGGGCGCCCACCGACATCGCCCTTTCGCCTATAAATTGACATCCTTGGGAAAAACCTAAATACCCGAGCTTCCATCCACGAAAAGTTCTGTAGCCGCTGCCATCGTCGATCCTAGTTTAGGAGGTTTCTGAAGCTCTTCCCAGCTGTTGGAGATATGCCCAAGAGGCAATAATAAAAGTGTTTATTGTTATATCTTAGTGTTCATGATAAATGTTTACATCTCATGCTATAATTGTATTAACCGGAAATATTAATACTTGTGTGTTTTGTAAACATAAAGGAGTCCCTAATAAGCCTCTTGTTAAACCATCTTGTTGATTAATAGATGATCATGGTTTCCTGATCATGAACATTGGATGTTATTAATAACAAGGTCATATCATTAGGTGAATGATGTGATGGACATACACCCATAGTAAGCGTAGCATATGATCAAGTCATTTAGTTCTTTATGCTTCAAGCTTTAATATGCATAGTAACTTAATCCTTCGACCATGAGATCATGTTAATCACCTACACCGGATGGATGCTTTGATGACACCAAACACTACTGCGTAAATAGGTTGTTATAAAGGTGGCATTAAGTGTTTGGAAATTATAGGGTTGAGGCACTTGCATCAATAGTGGGATTTGTCCATCCTAATGATGGATAGATATACTCTTGGCCCTCTCGGTGAAATGATATCTAATTAGTTTGCAAGCATGTGACTAGTTTACAAGGGATATCATACTACGGTACGAGTAAAGAGTACTTATCGGTAACGAGGTTGAACTAGGTATGGAGATACCGACGATCAAACTACGGATAAGTAAAATATCGCGAGACAAAGGGAATTGTTATTTTATGTGAATGGTTCTTTCGATCACGAAGTCATCGTTGAATATGTGGGAGCTATCATGGATCTCCAGGTCCCGCTATTAGTTATTGATCGGAGAGGAGTCTCGATCATGTTCGCATAGTTCTCGAACCGCAGGGTGACACACTTAAGGTTTGATGTCGTTATAAGTAGATATGGAATATGGAATGGAGTTCGAATGTTGTTCGGAGTCTCAGATGGGATCCAGGACATCACGAGGAGTTCCGGAATGGTTCGGAGAATAAGATTCATATATAGGAAGTCACTTTCCAAGTTTGGAAATGATCCGGTGCATTTATGGAAGGCACTAGAATGTTCTAGAACCTTCCGGAAGTAATCACCATGGAAGGTGGAGTCCCGGATGGACTCCACCAACCCTAGCCGGCCAGCCAAAGGGGAAGGTGGAATCCATGGTGGACTCCACCTCCATGGCCGGCCATAGGGGAAGGAAAGGGAGCAATCCCACTTCCCCTAGGTTTCACCCATATGGAAGGTTTTGAGTTGGACTCTTATTCGGATTTTGGGCAAACACTTGGGGGTTTCACCTATATAAACAGAGTGACAGGGAGAGGGCAGGCTACACCTTGGCCGCACCACCAAGGGGCACCCAAGCCGGCGCCCCAAGCCCCCTCTCTCCCAAACCCTAGCTATTCCCTCCTCCTTCTTCTCCCGCAGCGCTTACGGTGAAGCCCTGCCGGAGATCTCCACCACCACCGTCACCACGCCGTCGTGCTGGCGGGATTCCGAGGAGGATCTACTACATCCGCTGTCCGCTGGAACAGTGAGAAGGACGTCGTCATCAACACCGTACGTGTGACCGAGTGCGGAGGTGCTGCCCGTTTGTGGCACCGTCAAGATCTTCTACGCGCTTTTGCAAGCAGCAAGTGATCGACTACATCAACCACGAGATCTAATCTCATTAACGCTTAGCGATCTTCAAGGGTATGTTGATCTTCACCTCGTTGCTACCATCTACTAGATTAGATCTTGGCTTGTTATTCGTTCTTGCGGTAGGAAATTTTTTGTTTTCTATGCTACGAATCCCTACAGTGGTATCAGAGTTGTGTCTATGCAAAGATTGGTTGCACGAGTAGAACACAATTGTTTTATGGGCGTTGATGCTTTTGTTGTCTCTTGTTATATGTACTTTGCATCTTGCGGTATGGTGGGATGAAGCGGCCCGGGCTAACTTTACATGACCGCGTTCATGAGACTTGCTCCAAGCTCAACATGCAACTTGTATTGCATAAGTGGCTTTGCGGGTGTCTGTCTCTCTCACCATAGTTATGATTCAATTTACTATTTCAATTGACAACACTAGTATTAGTGTTGTGGTTCATGTTCGTAGGTAGATTGGGTCTTACTCGAAAACCCTAAACCACGTAAAATATGCAAACCAAATTATAGGCGTCTAACTTGTTTTTGCAGGGTTTGGTGATGTGATATGGCCATGATGTGATGATGAATATGTATCAGATGATCATTATTGTATTGTGACAACCGGCAGGATCCTTATGGTTGTCTTTATATTTCATGTAGTAGTATTATTTCAAAGTAGTTGTAGTAGTTGCTACATGTGGTGAATAACCATGAAGACGGCGCCATGGACCTTGACGCACCTCCGACGATGATGGAGATCATGTCCGTGCTTTGGAGATGAATATCAAAGGCGCAAAGACAAAAGGGCAATATCATATCACATTATGAATTGCATGTGATGTTAATCCTTTTATGCATCTTATATTGCTTAGATCGCGACGGTAGCATTATAAGATGATCCCTCTCACTAAAAATCAAGATAATAAAGTGTTCATCCTTAGTTAGCACCGTTGCTAAGACTCATTATTTCGAAGCATCACGTGATGATCGGGTGTGATAGACTCAACGTGTGCATACAACGGGTGCAAGCTAGAATTGCACATGCGGAAACTAGGGTTTGACTTGACGAGCCTAGCATGTACAGACATGACCTCGGAACACGGAAGACCGAAAGATTAAGCATGAATCATATAGATGATATGATGAACATGTTGATGTTCGCCATTGAAACTACATCATCTCACGTGATGATCGGACTTGGTGTAGTGGATTTGGTTCGTGTAATCACTAAGACAATGCGAGGGATATTGTTTTGAGTGGGAGTTCACCTAGTTAATTTAAGAATTAATAGTAAACTCAAATTTATCATGAACAAAGCCTAAATTGTATTTGAATTAAATTTTGTAGAATTGGCATCCGTTTTCTACTTTGCGCTACGCTTGTAATTGAGATAGAAATACTATTAAGTCTGACAAGTAACTTTACGGACTGGTACCGTATTGTTAAAGAATCAAGAAATGATTAAATTCTATAGCAAAATTTTGGTAATCCTCAAATTGCTGATTCAAAAAGCAATGGTTTCAATTAGTATCTAAAATTATCTTGTCTCCATGAAATTTGATGTTCAAATCTGTTTGAAAAGTAAGGAGCTGAAAAGTTTGTTTTCAGAAATAATCAAGGTGAGAGATATATGTGATATCTAATACTTTATTACAAGATAATAGAATATAATTTAGTGAGAGTACATAATCTCATAAGTTTTATGGGAATGTATGAAGGTTGAAGACGCTAGGCGTCCCGATCCTCCAACTAGTTGGGCACTAACGTTATTCGCATATCCATGTAAGCCATAGTAGCTTCATCATGAAGTTGTCATAATTTGATGGATAAAATTATGAGTGAAATTGTTCATCACATTAAAAAAATAGTAATAGTGAAATCTGGAACACTTTTCATGTGATGATCAACTTCAAAGTGTGAACCTCAAGGTTATAGGTATTTGAACAACAAGCCTAGAAGTTATTGATGTTGAAGTGTTTTCAGAAATACGAGGAAAGTCAAAAGAGAAACTACAAAAGGATTTTGGCAGAAAGAAAGAACGGACTAGAAAGTCTAGCTCGTGTGTATATAGATGATATACATGTTATGAATGTATTCTTTGATTGGTCACACAATGGAATTCTTGGGTATAAGTACCATATTGGTTGGTATGAGATGTCATACAACACAACGCAATACAAGAATACAATGGCCTAAGTGACTGATAAGGAATGTGGTAATAATGCACGTCTGGACAAAATAAAGTGTTATTATGTTCGTCGTTGGCATTCTATCTAGCCCTTCAGATTTATAATAAAGAACTTAATAATTTTTATTTTGCTCTGTTCAAATGAAAACAATGAGTTGTTCAAATTATGATTGTACTCCATGTACGATGGATAAGTTATTATAAATCTTAATGGTGAAACACACATGTATAACACTGACGCTAAAATGCCATAAGGCAAATGATTTGAATTCCACTTATTTGTGGAACCACCATTTAGGTCATGTTAGAAAGGAACGCATAAAGAAACTCCATGCAAATGGATTTTTGGAGTCATTTGATTTTTGAATCATTTGACACATGCAAATCTTTTCTAAAGAAAAATGACTGAAATACCGTTCATGGGCCAAGAGTTGAATGGGCAACCAACTTAGTGGAAACATACATGATGATGTATGTGGTTCATTGGGCATGGTTGTGTGCGGAAGATTCTTCTACTTCATGAAAGCTTCCAACAATGAATTGAGTGTATATATATGGATATGTCGTCGTGGTGAACGAGCAGATGCCATAGGATGGCTTAGATTGGGGCCGAATGGACGCAAGAGGATTCGGGGGAGGGTTTGTGATCAGGTGGGAAGAGATTCCGGATGGTTTCCTCAAGAACTTGGCCAAGGCCAGAGGTTGAAGAAGAAAGACACAAGGAAGAACTCCCTCTAGATCACCATGTTCATTGATTCACACAGGTTACAGGTTCTGTCTACCTACGTACATGCGTGCCCGTGAAGAAGGGCTGCCCCCTCTCCTTATATAGGGGAGAGGGTGGCTTACAGTGCAAGAAACCCTAATGGCATCTTTGACTGGACAAACTACTTTATCAGCTACTGTACAAAGCTACTTTAATCATAGATGACACCGGGGTCTTCTTTAATCAGGGAGGCTGACGTCCTCCGGCTTCTTTCTTCGTCATCTTCTTCTTTATCGTCATCCCTTCGTTTAAAGCTACTTTGCTTAGCTCATCTTTGTCTTCTAGCTCTGGAGAGGATCTTTGACCAGCTTTGCCGACAAGCCCTTCCTACCGGTGGCCCGGTACCTTTTCTATCCGGTTCCGGTATCCCTCTTATGAGGATACCGGTTTAGCCTGTTCAGCCAAACGCCTATCTTAGACTCCGGCATGAACATCTAACCGGTATCCTGATGGCTCAAACCATCCGGTTTGGCATGCCTTTGGCATACCAGGGGTCATCCCCCCAACATTAGTCCCCGAAGCTGGTATAGTCTGGCGGATCCTATCCAACAGACCATGCCAGGTTCTTATGTCTTTGGATACCGGTTTGATCCATCCGGCGTCATGCTCGGATCCGGCATCTTTGCCCGGATCCCCCTTATCTTTTCTTCGTAAGTCATTCCCCGGTATCTTGTCTTCCGGTATCTTAACCATTAAGTACCTCCTCGGCGAAGTCGAGAATATCTCGGGCCCCGCGCCTGACAGACATGCGCACTGTAACTGACGCGTCAGTGTCAGTTGTCAATTCGCTTCGACTCCCGCGCGCCCATTTAATGCACCGCGGCGGATCCCACTAGCCGTTCTGGATCCCCTGTGTGCCTCCGTGTGGCCTCCTGTTTTTCGCGTGTACCTCGTCGACACGTGGCGGCCCATGGTGCGAACCGCCGCGGGCCGCGAGGCGAACCGCCACGGCCCAACGGTTTCCAGCCCACTTCCCTTCTTCTTTATAAGCGCAACCGCCGCTCCTTCTTCCTCTTCTTCGCATTCTCCACTTCCCTACGCACAGAGCTCTTCGCCTCCGTGCCTTCGCCGTTCTCCGTCCGCCGCCGCTCGTTCGAGCCCATCGCCCGGCGAACTCACGCCTCCGTTCCGCCGGACTTCCTCGTGCGGGAACCTTCTGCAGCGCGCTCACCGCGTCCGCTGCATTCGTGTTTCCTCAAGGACTTCCTCACCTCGCCGTCGACGGACTCCCTCGCCGGCCGCAGGCTCACCATTCCTCCGGCGAACCTCTTCCTCCGCGACTCCGCCGCCTCAGGTTAGGCCCGATACGCCTTTACCCCTTTCTTTCTTGCACTTCGGATCTTAGGGGCGGTAGAGTATTTATCCGTTCTTTGTTTTTGCTTTTCCTCTTACTCGTAGATCTTCGCGCGAGGGTCTGTTTGGTGAAAACTGTTTCTCGGTAGATTCCGGCGTCCCTAGATCCTCATGTCTAGCGAAGGGTCTCTCCCTGCTGCCACCTCTAGCAACCAAGATAGTAGCGCTTCCGACGGGTTAACCGACGACCTCGCCCGGATGGATCTGGCATCTAGCCGGAAACAAGAGGCCGGTACATCTAGCCGGGCCTCCGGAAAGGACAAGACACGCGGAGCCTGGAGAGGTTCCGACGTGACCCAGTTTGAGATCGACTGGCTCTACCGGTCTAGGAGGATTCCGGAAGGAGTCATCTGCTGGCTTCCAGGCGACGAGATCCAACCGGTGCTCAAACCCGGTGAGGCCGTTGTTTTCCTTGCTCACTTTGAGCGTGGCTTCGGCCTTCCTGCTTCTGATTTCTTTCGCCAATTCCTCGACTTCTATCGCCTCCAACCTCACCATCTTCCCGGCAACGCCGTTTTTTATCTTTCTTGCTTTGTGGCCTTCATGGAGGGCTACATTGGCATCCGTCCCGCTCGCGAGACGTTTGCCCGCTTTTTCTCCCTCCGGATCAATTCGGTCCAGGGCAAGGACATTCCTGCGCCCAAACCCCCCGTTCAATGCGGGTCTTGCATCATCGGCTCCCGCCAAGGGAGCCCCTTTTTTAAGTTCAACGGCCTCGAGTCTTGCCGGTTGTGGCAGACGACGTTCTTCTATGTGAAGAACGCGGGCGACGACGACCTCATCAACTTGCCGGCGTTCAACCCGGCACCGCCCGCCAAGACCAACTGGCAGTATAACCCCGGAACGGATCATGCCGAGACGAACCGGGTTGTGCGCTTTATGCTGAGGTTGATGAAGGATACCGATATCTGCTCCGACGATATCATCCGCACCTTCATCTGCCGCCGGGTGCTTCCCCTTCAACAGCGCGCTCACAAGATTAGTGAGATGTACGGCCCCGGTGATCCCACCAAGATCACCGGCTTGCCCTTGAGCAAGGCTGATGTGGTCCTGAAGGCTAGCCAAATCTGCCAAACGGACATGCCGGATGACTGGGAGTGGGGCCTTTGCCCTCTCAGCTCCAAAAATCCTCCGTCCCAAGATGTAAGAAACTGCGCGGCTCAGGTCGTATTACCGGTAACTTTCATATTTGCGACTAATCTCTCTTTTTTCCTTTGTTCTCAGGCTAGGGCTCGTTTCCCTCGGATCGACTCAGACCGACGAGGCCCTTGCCGGAAGAGGCCTCTGGACAAATACGATCCAGATCCCGTCATTCATTGGCTGGATCTGAGGATGGGCCGGACTCCATCTTCCCGCCTTGGCAAGTCTCCGCCGGAACCAGCTGGTTCGTCTGATGACTTGACCATACTTGAGGTAGCCTTTCTGTTCGTTTTCTTATACTCTTTTTGTTACTTCCATTCTGTAGACACTCCCTCAGCCAGCAACAACCCACAGATCCATGAGCACGAACCTCCCCGCAGGCCGAGGTTGGCGACGAGTTTCGAATAAGCTCATGGCCGAGGGCCGTAAGAGCGATCCTCCGCTGCTGGCGCCGGCCCCAGCCATGCTCCCTCTGGCAAACGTCCTCGGACTGAAGTCATTGGAGGGAAGCAGGTTGGCACCAAGCGCTACAAGCAGAAGCGGATGCCGATGTCTTCCGGGTAAGTTTTTATCTCTTTTGTGCTCTCTTTGTTTCCACCGAGTTCTTTTCCGGTTGCTTTTTTCCAATTTGCTCTCTTTTTCCTTTCTTTCAGCCCTGCGCTTGAGCTTGGCTCTGCCGGCTCCGCGAGGACCTCAACGCCGCCTCCTCAGTCAAGTCCGGTACAATCGGGTGCCGGCAACAGCTCTGCCTCCCTCTCGGGAGGCACCACAAGTTCGGGGCGCGCGGCCCCAACACCTCCAGATCACCGCGCGGAGGAGGACTTCACCTCCCCTCCAGAGACCCAAGACACCGGCGCCAGCAACATCGGCGCCGGCCAGACTGATGCCGGGCAGGCGGAACCTTTGGTTCCTCCTCCCCCGAAGAAGAAGAAGAAGCAGTCGAGCTCTTCCCCTACTGCGCCGGATACTTCCGCGCCGGTACCTTCTCCTCCTCCCGAGGCCACGCCGACACCGCCGCCCAGCCAAGGACCTTCCGCGGCCAAGCAACCGGCGCCGTCCGGGACTCCCAAGATCACCAAGTTCCTCAAGCCCGGGGCTTCCCGCGGCAAGGCTGTGGAGGGCGCCGCCTCAAGCGGCTCGGGGGACGTGGTGCTGCACGTCGGCCCCGCTGCTATCGCTGCCCAGGACAAGCCTACCGGCCTCCTGGGCCGGATTGTTGATCTGAAGCGCGCGGGCAAGGACCTGGGGCACCTTCTCCCCTATGCCCAGAAGTGGAATGAGGCGGATATCTCCGCTTCTACCCGCGGCCTGGGGAAGGATCGCCTTCCGGCACCAGATCCTGCCGGGGCTCGGTGCACTGAAGAACACTTCTCGCGGCTTAAACGCGCCGTGAAAGAGTTTGACAGTGCCTGGTACGATGCTACCAACAACGTGGTGGTAAGTTCCGCTAAACCTCTTGTATTTTTGTTGATGCCGGTTTCTTTTCTTTCCGGATCTTATCTATTCTCCCAGTCCCCGAGTTTCGTGGTGAAAACGCAGTTTTCAATGCGAAACTTTAACTAGAGGTATGTGAAACCGGCATAGCCAGTCCCCGAGTTTCGGGTTGAAACCTTGTTTCTTTCTTTCTCACACCCATCTTCCTTTGAACAGAGCACTGCTGACGCCCGGAAGCAACTCTTTGAGGAGCTTCTGTGGGAGCATCGGGACCTTGCTGAGGCCCACAGCCACTGCCAAGGTTTGTTTCTTTTCCCTCCGGCATCTTTTCACCGGAATGTTTCCTTCTTTGATACTTACGCATTCTTTTGCTTAACAGTTGTTCCGGAAGCTACCATCGAGGCCCTGAAGGCTCAGGTCACCAAGCTTCAAGGTACCATCCTTTCTTTTTGTGCTAACCCGTTCCTTTTTTCATTTCATCTATTGTTGCTTGCTAAAACCTTTCTTTCCGGTACTTAGGCGAGAAGGAGCAGCTCCTCAAGGAGCACAACGAGGTACTGGAGGCCCAGAAGACCGCCCTAGGGGAGCTTAAAGAACAGGCTATACAAGCCGCGCTCCGGCATGAGCAAGCCTTGAAGGACGCCCAGGTTGCAGCGGAGGCCAGGCTGGCGGAGGTCGTGGAGGACTCCACGAACTCCAACACCGTCTTAACGGCAGAGCTGGAGGAGGAGAGGAAATCGCGGAAGGCAGCGGAGCGCCTCATTGACACCATGACCACCGATCACCGGGAATACGATCGGTTGATTATGAAGATAGACGCGCTGGCTCTCCGTAAGTCCTTGCCTTGTCCCTTCTTTTGCTTATAAGCTTTTTCCTTTTCAAGATGTATCTTTGTTCCTTGCTTTTTCGACATACCTCTTCCGGTGTCTCGTGTTTATGCCTTTTTTCTTTTTTCTGTAGAGCATTTCCCGGAATCCCAGGTTTATGCCTTGAAGAAGGTGAGGGAGGATCGGATTGCGCGGGAATTTCCCAATCTGGACGCGCACTGGGATGGGTACGACTATCTTGTCGCCCTCTCCGCGCGTGTCCAGCACATGCGCTCCGTCGACCGGCTTCTTGCTGACCTGCCAGCCGCCGCCATCCAAGTCTTCAAGGTCCTGTGGCCTGAGGAGGAGCTGCCGGGGAACATCACGCTCACCGCCGCGCGGCTTAATGATGCCGGGCATCGGATCCGCGAGTGGCAATGCTCCGCGGCTCGTGCTGGAGCTGACACGGCGCTGCGCTCCGTGTGCTCGTGGTATCCTGCTCTTGATCTGGATGCTCTCCAAGGCGTACGCGCAGATGCTCCCACGGACACAGATCCGGCGCTCACCGCAAAGCGGCAGGACCGGGCATACCGGCTTGCTGAGTATGCCGAGGTCCGCACCTTCATCCCTCCCCCTCCTGGCGTCAAGGACTACCTCAGCGATGAGGAAGAAGAAGACGAGGGAGATGAAGATGAGGCTGCTGAGGACGCGCCGCCGGAAGCTCCCGAGGCCAGCACTGCTCCCCCTGAAGACACCGAGGCCGGTGCTGCTCCGCCTGATGCCCCTGCTATCTGATTACCTGCTCTTATGCAATGTCTGCCTGTGATATGTTTCTTTGTCCTGGTTAACTTAAAACAATGTCCGTTAAATTCTGCCCCGGTATGCCGGGGTCTATGATGTAAAACTTTAAATCTGCTTTTGGTTGTGGTACAACATTTCATGCCGGTAAGTTATACCGGTAGCTAAATATTTCTAAGTTTGCCTTAGCACATTTGCTTTTGGTTCTACTTTTATCCTGTACTGCAAAGATTTCCCAATTGTTTCCGCATCCAATTTGATGCATACTTGGTTCTTTTGCCTTGGCTCTGCCTGCCTTCTCTGGGCGTTCTTTGGCGTATGAGCACAAGGTTCTTTCACCAAACAAGCATCTTCTTGAACTTAGAAATAACTTTGAAATTTTGCAAAAAAACCGGTTTAACCGGGGTTAGTTAAATTTTCCGGATTGTTCTTTCCTGCTCTCCCTTTTCGCAGTTCATGTGCTTATCTCCTACCGGTTTATCTTGCTTGCCATGAAGCCGGTTTGCGGACAGCAAAGAGAGTCGAAGACTCCGGTAGGATTTAGCACACTACTAAACCGGAAAGAAAAAACATTCAATAAGCAACCGGTAAACTGAAAAAATAGACAAGTTACATGCAACCTTATTGGGGTAGTCCCCGAGATTCATTCAAGGTTCCGGCATCTTTTATTCATAGCATATAAGGTACAAAAAGGAACTTCTTACACCACCACTTCAAGAGTAGAAAGGACGCAACAGAGCTACGTTCCATGGACGTTTGCTCTCCTCTCCGGACCTGTCCGCCTTTCCTTTCTTCCACTCCTGTGCATCTATCAAGTAGTACGCATCATTGTGAAGCACCTTGCTTATAATGAAGGGACCTTCCCATGGTGGTAAAAGCTTATGCCGGCCTTCAGTGCGCTGCACCAGGCGAAGTACAAGATCTCCTTCCCGGAAAACTCTCGGGTTAACCTTCCGGTTATGATAGCGTCTTAGGTTTCTTTGATAAATGGCTGTTCTTGCCGAGCCAGCTCTCTTGCTTCTTCCGGCAAGTCGACATCATTTTCTCTCGGCCTCTTTGACCTCTTGCTCGGTATAGAGTTGTACCCTTGGTGAATCATGAATGATGTCGGTTGGTATGACCGCTTCGCTCCGTAAACCATGAAGAAGGGGAGTGTATCCGGTAGACCGGTTTGGGGTTGTTCTTATACTCCACGTAACCGATGGTAGCTCATCGAGCCAACATCCCGGTGACTTCTCCACTGCATCAATGAGTCTAGGCTTTATACCGGAAAGCACCAAAGCATTCATTCTTTCCACCTGGCCATTGCCCTGAGGGTGTGCCACTGAGCACAAATCCAACCGGATGTTGTTGTCCTCACAGAACCTTTTGAACTCACCTTGAGCAAAGTTGGTTCCATTATCAGTGATGATGCTGTGCGGGTATCCATACCGCAAAATGACATCTTTTAGGAATTTCACCGCTGTATGCCCATCACACTTTGCGATAGGTTTCACTTCTAGCCATTTGGTGAACTTATCCACCATGACCAAGATGTGAGTCATGCTGCTTCTTGCAGTTTTGAATGGTCCAACCATGTCAAGGCACCAAACGGCGAATGGCCATGTTAACGGTATTGTCTTTAAACCGGATCTTTGGGGTATGATTTTGCTTGGCGTACCTGCGGCGGCCGTTGCATTTTCTTACCAAATCCTCAGCGTTCTCCAAAGCAGTGGGCCAATAGAACCCATGCCGGAATACTTTTGCTACTAGCGCCCTTGATGAAGCATGATGCCCACATTCTCCTTGGTGAATTTCCTCAAGCATTTCTTTCCCTTCCTCCGGTTCCACACATCTTTGAAGGACACCGATAACGCTTCTCTTGTACACCTCACCGTTGATGAACGTGTATGCTTTGGACCTTCTTTGTATCCTCCTTGACTCGTTTTCGTCAGCCGGCAAGGTGCCGTTGATCAGGAACTCCTTAATAGGTTTAACCCATGACGGTATCTCTCGAACCGAAAACACCGGTGCATCTATCTCCATGCTATCCACCAGCATCATTTCTTCCGGTATGGGTACAAAGAGTCCCCGAGCTTGCCGGAGCAGTTCCCGATCTTGCCGGAGCAGTCCCCGGGTTCCCTTCATCGATATCCATGGGTACTACGTGTGACTCCGGTACAAAAATTGATTCTGATTCCGGGCTTGGTTTGATCGATGGCACTCTTAAGTGAGCCAAAGCTATTCCGGGAGGAATTTCTTGCCTAGATGAGCCCAGCTTGGACAAAGCATCCGCGGCTTCATTTTCCGCGCGTGGCACATGGTGAAACTCACAACCTTCGAAGAATCCGGCAATCTTTTGCACGTGAAACCGGTACGAGGCCATATTGGCATCTTTTGCATCCCAATCTCCGGAACACTGCTGTACCACAAGATCTGAATCGCCATAGCAAATGATCCGGTGTGCACCGATTTCTTTTGCGACCTTAAGCCCATGTATCAAAGCTTCATATTCAGCGACATTGTTCGATGCCCTGAAATGTACTTGCAAAACATACCGGAGGTGGTCTCCTTTTGGTGAAGTAAGCACCACGCCGGCACCTAGACCCTCCTTGAGCTTGGATCCATCAAAGTGCATTTTCCAGTATTCTATCCTCTGATCTGGCGGTTTGTATTGCATCTCCGCCCAATCAACAAGGAAATCAGCCAAAGCCTGTGACTTTATGGCATCTCTTCTTTCATATACCGGCACGTACGGTGATATCTGGATTGCCCATTTTGCAATCCGGCCGCTGGCGTCTTTGTTGCACATGATGTCGGAAATTGGTGCTTCGCTCACCACCTTCATGGGGTGCTCCTCAAAGTAGTGCTTGAGTTTGGTGGCGGCCATGTACACGCCATAAGTCATTTTCTGGAAGTGAGGGTAGTTTTGTTTTGAGAGGGAGAGCACCTCGCTCAGGTAGTATACCGGCCTCTGGACGGTTTTTCCTTCCTCTTCTCTTTCAACCACAACCACTACACTCACGACCCGGTTTGTTGCTGCTATGTATAACAGCATAGGCTCCCTTTCTAGAGGTGAAGCCAGTATGGGCGCTGTGGCTAGCATTGTTTTTAGCTCTTTAAACGCTGCATCTGCCTGAGGGGTCCAGACGAACGTGTCAGATTTTTTCATGAGAGCGTAGAGCGGTAGAGCTTTCTCTCCCAACCTGCTTACAAACCGGCTTAGCGATGCCAAGCTTCCGGTAAACTTTTGCACATCTTTTAACTCTCGGGGGATAGCCATTCTTTCTATTGCCCGGATTTTTACCGGATTAACTTCTATGCCCCGGCTTGATACCAGGAAACCGAGCAGCTTGCCGGCAGGGACACCAAAGGTGCATTTTGCCGGATTGAGTTTCATCCGGAACCGCCTTAGGTTATCGAATGTTTGCCGGATGTCATCGATTAAGGTGTTCTTTACCTTAGTTTTTATCACAATGTCATCCACATAGACTTGCACATTTTTTCTAATTTGATCAAACAAGCATTTTTGCATACGTGGCTGTACGTTGCACCAAAGCATTGCGCAAACCAAAAGGCATAGTAACATAGCAATAAGCCCCGTGCGGGGTAATGAACGCAGTTTTTATTTGATCTTCCTTTTTCAAGGGAATCTGGTGGAAACCGGAATACGCATCCAGGAAGGACAACAACTCACACCCAGCAGTTGAATCAATCACTTGATCGATTCGTGGTAGAGGAAAAGGATCTCTTGGGCAAGCCTTGTTCAGGTTGGTGTAGTCGATGCACATGCGCCACACCTTCGGAGCTTTTGCCTCCAGGTTCTCATCTTTCTTCTTTTCAACCATTACCGGATTGGCCAGCCACTCTGTGTGCGTGACCTCCACAATGAATCCGGCAACAAGCAGTTTGGTTACCTCTTCTCCTATGATCTTTCTTCTATCTTCAGCGAACCGGCGTAGTGGTTGCCGCACCGGCTTGGCATCTTTTCGGACGTTTAAGGAGTGCTCAGCCAGCTCCCTCGGAACACCTACAAAATCATCAGTTGACCAGGCAAAGATATTCCGATTCTCACGGAGGAAGCTGACGAGCGCGCTTTCCTATGCTTAATCAAGACCGGCACCGATACGAACGGTGCGCTCTGGGTAAGCCGGATCCAGCACGATGTCCTTTGTCTCATTTGTTGGCTTGAACGCCGGTGAGCCCATGTTTTCACTCATTGCCGCTAAGCTCAATTGTGAGGACTGAGCCAGCGCAACAGCTGTCTGCATTCTTTTCTTTTCCTCTGCGATCACCAGCGATTCCGCTAGGTTCGATCCGGCAGATGCGGTTTCCAGTGAGACCTTATAGTTTCCCACCAGAGTCAATGGTCCACGAGGTGCCGGCATCTTCATCTTGAGGTAGGCCGTATGAGTTGTGGCCATGTAGGCTGCCAATGCCGGTCTCCCCAGCAATGCATGGTAGGGACTGTCTAGATCCACCACTTCAAACTCCAGATTTTCCACCCGGCAATTGTCACGTCCTCCAAATGCCACGTCCACTCGAACTTTTCCTATCGGGGCACAGGACAAGCCAGGGACGATCCCGTGGAACGTTGTGCGCGTTGGCTGAAGCATGTTTTCTGTTATGCCCAGCGTATGCATGGTGTGCTTGTACATGATGTTTATGTTGCTGCCATTGTCTATCAGCACCTTGCTGAACTTCACTCGAGTTTGCGGCCCTTTCATGATTGGGTCCACAACAAGAGCATATCCACCCGGATTCGGCATGATCTTAGGGTGATCCTTAGATGACCAGGTAATTTCCTGATTGGACCACATCATGTATTTGGGAACTGCCGGCATCACAGCATTGACCTCCATGGAGCGGCGGTGCACGCTTTGCTGTCTGTTGGCTCGTTGACAAAGACAACACGGCACGAATGCGGGTCTTCGTAAACATTCCGGCCCAAAGGTGCCGGTGGAGGTGGTTGATCATCTTGTTCCACCCGGTTAACTTGCTGGTACTGCTGCCGGTTTGGCTGCACCGGTAAGGCGTTTGCCCCGGTAAGTGGCGGTGGTGGTGGTAGCTGTTGCTGCCGCGGCATGTCTTGTGGCGGCTGCGCATCTTTTACCGCTCCCTTTTGCATCAAGTACTTGGTCCAGGTACAATCCTTCGTCAGATGGTTTGACGGGTGCGCCGGATTCGGTGTGTGCCACCGGCAAGGTTGATCCATGGCAGCTTCCATGGTGTATTTTGCGGGTTCTTGCCAGTTCCTTTTCTGGACCCAGGGTTTCTTTTCCACCCACTGCTTCTTAGGACCCGCACATGGCTGCGATCCGGTTTTTTGCCTCTGATCGCGCTGGCCTCGTAGTTTTCCCGCACTGAAGAACTTGCTGCGGACCGTACCTTCGATCCGGAAAATCTTCCCTTCTTTTGTTATTCCGGTTATCCCGGTGTTGTTCGTGGCGCAGCTGTTCCGGCTCAGGTTGCACCGCCGGCTGCGTTGGGTCTCCCAACGCATAGCTATCCACCACACGTATCATCTCTGCCAACGTTGTCGGCATGTTGCGCTGCAACTTTTGCCACAACGGTGAACCTCTTCTGCATCCACTGCTAAACCAAGCAATGGCCTGTGCCTCGATTACCCCTTCACAGGAGTTCCTTGTGGTGTTCCACCGGGCCAGATAATCCCGGTCTGTTTCGTTCGGGCGCTGCACACACAGAGCAAGTTGCTGCGGCCTGTTTGGCCTCTGATAGGTGCTGCTGAAATTGCTCACAAAAGCCTCCTCAAAATCCAGCCAGCCATTTATGCTTCCTGCCGGCAAGTTGTTTAGCCAGATTCTTGCCGGTCCAACCAAAAACGATGGTATGATCCTCACGGCCCAACGCCGGTTTCCTCCTCCTGCTACGGTTCCTCCACCGCCTGCGACGTATACCGCAGTCACGTAATCCGCGAGCCAATCTTCCGGCTTCGTGGTGCCATCGTATGTTTTTGTGTCACGGGGCAACATAAAGTTGCGAACTGGTGGTTTTTCTTTCATGATCCTTGGGCCAAAGCACTTTGGACCTGGAGGACCTTCCTCCTCGATCATTTCTGACAAATACACTCTATCCAGACGGTGCCTCGCATCCTGTTCCGGTAAGTATCTTTCTCCCAAGCGTTCTCCCAATGTGTTCCGGTATGCTGCCGGTCTTGCAGAATCAGCTTCATCGTAACATTCCGGTACCGCGGCCCTTGCCTGCCGGCACCTTGGGGGATCCATTTCCTCCTCATCGTACGCTGCCCTTGCAGCTCGATAGTTTTGCCCGGTCTCATATCTACCGGCATGATTGTTTCCGGCATTGCCTCTGGCGTAGCCTCGCTCTGCCCCTTGGCTTTTTCTACCGGCATCATGTTGCCTGTCTTGTTGCTTTCCGGCAAGAACCGGATCGTACACAGTCATCTGCTGCGCATTCACTTCTTTTTCTCTCCTTCTATCTGGATGGGGGGATGAAGCCTGCCCATGGGACTTGCTACCGGCATTCTTTGTTGAACGCGCGGATTTTGAGGCCGCTGCCTTGTTCAGCTTAGCCAGCTGCTCAGCATTTTGCTGCTCAATAGTTTCTAGCAGCTCTCTAACACGCTCTTGCTGTTTTGCCAAAGCATCTCCGGAAAGCGACTCGCATAGTTCTACCGCAGCTTTGGCAGCTTTTATAGTTTTATCCGGGCTGCTATACTTAGGCTTTTCCACGATGCTAACAGATGCAGAGGTACTTTTGCCAGCATGAATCTCTTTGCGCAAATCTTGATCTAGGTTGCGAGCTTTTAGCCGGTTTTCCGGCACCCTAGCAGCATGCGCGCTAACAGAAGCAAAGCCATGGGCAGCGTTATACTCACGTACGGTTAGGTTCAGCTCGCGCTGCGCCCTGATGATGTCCTTGCTGCTTTCGAGCATCTTCCGGCGCTGCGCCTCCAGCTCCGCCTGAGCCGCTGCCGGGTCGATGTTCTGCGCGATGGGGGTGGCGAGGACGTTCATCGCCGCTTGGAGCGGTGTCTCCGGTGGCGCGGATGATGCTCCCGCTGCGCCTGCGCCGCGCTCCAGCGGTGGCTTAGCCGCACGGGTCGAAACCGCGCGACCAGCATCTTCTGCCGCAGCTTCCTTTCCTGCACCAGCCACACCGGTCATCATTACCTCAACGCTGCCGGCGGCGCGGCCAGCACAGAGCCATCTTGGCGGGTCCGGTGCCACCCGCACCGGCGAGAGGCGCTGGCGCACGGGGACGGTGCCGAAGTAGATGCGGTGGCTGCCGAACTCGATGATGCGGCCGTTCTTGGGGAAGACGCCGCCGTTGGCGAAGCAGCCCGCGTTGTCGTTGATGAAGTCCATGGCGTAGATGCGCTGCACCAACGCGGACACCGTACGCTCGCCGGAGATCTCGAGGACGCCCGCCCGAATGTGAACTCCATCATGCGCCACTTCATGCCCCACGGTGGGCGCCAACTGTCGTCGTGGTGAACGAGCAGATGCCATAGGATGGCTTAGATTGGGGCCGAATGGACGCAAGAGGATTCGGGGGAGGGTTTGTGATCAGGTGGGAAGAGATTCCGGATGGTTTCCTCAAGAACTTGGCCAAGGCCAGAGGTTGAAGAAGAAAGACACAAGGAAGAACTCCCTCTAGATCACCATGTTCATTGATTCACACAGGTTACAGGTTCTGTCTACCTACGTACATGCGTGCCCGTGAAGAAGGGCTGCCCCCTCTCCTTATATAGGGGAGAGGGTGGCTTACAGTGCAAGAAACCCTAATGGCATCTTTGACTGGACAAACTACTTTATCAGCTACTGTACAAAGCTACTTTAATCATAGATGACACCGGGGTCTTCTTTAATCAGGGAGGCTGACGTCCTCCGGCTTCTTTCTTCGTCATCTTCTTCTTTATCGTCAGCCCTTCGTTTAAAGCTACTTTGCTTAGCTCATCTTTGTCTTCTAGCTCTGGAGAGGATCTTTGACCAGCTTTGCCGACAAGCCCTTCCTACCGGTGGCCCGGTACCTTTTCTATCCGGTTCCGGTATCCCTCTTATGAGGATACCGGTTTAGCCTGTTCAGCCAAACGCCTATCTTAGACTCCGGCATGAACATCTAACCGGTATCCTGATGGCTCAAACCATCCGGTTTGGCATGCCTTTGGCATACCAGGGGTCATCCCCCCAACAGGATATATTTATTCAATGAGGAAGAAGTCGGAAACATTTAAATAGATTCAAATATTGGTGGACCAAGCATATCGAGATTGATATCTAGTTTGTTCGCGAGAAGGTCGTCTTGGGGCAAGTTTGCCTTCTTCATGTTCCATCGACGGCTCTGTTTGCAGGTATTTTCACCAAGGGGCTTGTTGCTCAACCATTTACATATATTCAATTCAGTCTCAACGTTGTTTAACCCCACATTGATACTGCAGGGGATGTTAGAGTATATCTTTGGTTATAGTTTTCGTAGTTTAAATTGTAGTCCACGTGTACCTCTATTAGGCTTCTTGGATTCCAAGTTTTGTAACCTATATCACTACAGGAATGGGCCAATATGCTGAGGGCCGAGAACCCTCGGTGTAGCCTGTTTTGGCTGTTGGCTTAGGCTACGCCGAGGGCAGCCCTCGACATAGCTCCTCGTCGACTACCTCCCTCTGTGGAGCCACTATTGCCGTCGGCGTAGCCCGGCCCTCGACGTAGCACGCTACCGTTCATCATTTACCCATGCACCTCCTTGCGGTAACGAGTCCTCAACTCCTTTACATTGAAAGTTACTCGCCCCCTTTTACATGTGTTGGTTTTGTACCTTGCATGTGGTTGTGTATGTTGTGCCTCCTACTTGCTTATCTAGCCTCCATGCTTATATATGTTGGGTGGCACATCATGTACAATTGTTCTTTGTTGAGCCTATTGCATCTTATTGATATCTTAGTTGTTGGCTCATGTGAGAAATTAATGGACTATCCCATTTTGGGGGAGTGATATGCTTTGTGCATTTCACAATCCTAAAATGTGCGACATGATGAATTAAAATTTTATAATGTCCATTAATTATCTCACTTGGTTCTTATTTGCATCTTGCACGAAAAATGTCTTAATCACATTATGGGGGAGTAGTATGCTTTGTGCATCTTACAAGCCTAGAAAATATGAACACTTGAGGTTGTGTCACATAGAATTGATATTTTAGATTATCTTGCTCCTATGTGACATGTTGCTCAAACAAATCCCATTTTGCACAAAATGTTCTTATTGCTATTCTCTTGGATTTTTTTTGTGGGAGTTTGTCTTGGCATGGTTTTCCACATTGTGTTGCTAGCTCTATATACTCTTTGGAAAATCGTGTGCTTCATGTTATGCTATTCATTGCTTTGCATGTTGGTGTAACTAATTGAAGCTCTCAAGAATCTCCTTTTGCATTATGGTCAATTCTTATCCTTTACCATATGATTTCATTGTTGTGAAGATGATCTTGGACGTGCTCACAAACTACCATATGGAAATATTTCCTAAATACCTCTTGTCCTTGGAAAATTGGTAATAAATTGTGTGGTATTAATTGTTCTGGATCATCCTCACACTTGGCTCATGTGCTCAATTGCTTATTTCTTGCCAAGAATTTGTTCTTGTGGGTTAGACTCCCATGTGTCTTCCTGGCTTCTTATGTATTTTCTCTTTTCACTTGAACCTTGTTAGTGTTTTGATAAACAATGGTTGAGTTATGATCCCGCATTTGTGCATTTTGTACGTATTCAAACACAAATCCTAAATGGTGCACTGATTTTGGGGGAGCTCTCCTATGTTTGTTCGAACACTCTCTTGTTTCAAGAATTTGGCTTTGGAAGACAAACCTTTTTTCGGTACTTTTGTGCCATCATGAAAAGTGTTGAGGGTTTGGTTTATTTGGAAACTTGCTTTATTTGGGAGTTGGTTATCTCATTACTTGATATTTGGTTTTACTTTCCTGAAATGAGATAAGTCCTTGAGTATGTGCGTCTTGGATATCTTGCTCTATTTCTCTTGTATCTATCTTGTGTGTGCATGTTTCTTTGTGGATAAATATCTTTGTGATGTTGTCAACTTAGAGAAACTTATATACATAAGAGATGGTGCATTTCTTTTGATATCCATCTTTTTTGGAGTCCATTCCTTTACTCTTGTTTATCTCTTCGGTGGCTCCACAAAGTATTTGATACGAGTGCTCATTTTATCCTATTTGCATCTCCAAGCACTCATATTTGATTTTAGCACAAGCTTTGTTTTTTTACTTGCTTCTTATTAAGCTTGTGTTTCTTTTTGGTTCATTGGATTGCTTGCTTCATTTGTCGAAGCTTTCTCACCTTCTTATTCTCTTTGCAATCTTTGATCCTCAATATAGTAGGATTCCCTCCCGGTATTCGTCATTGAATACGTGCATTTGATTTCACTCACATTATGACAAATGCACACCTTATGGAGGAAGTCTAACTATATTGGCCTTTCGAACCTTTTGTCCATTTTGGCAATCGATGCCAATGGGGGAGAAGTTTGGAGGGTTTGAGGGAATTGCTTTTGTTTGATTCTTAAGCATTTGCCTCTCATGCTTGCATTTGTTGCTTTGCATGGTTGAATATTTAGAGGATACTCCACTAGGCATTAATTGTCGATATATGTAATGAAATTCAAGTTCATTCACACATGCATATATTATGGGGAGTTTGTTCTAAATATTCAGTTTGGCTTGTTCGCTAAATTCCTTATCTAAACCCTCTCAAAGAGATTGTCATCAATTACCAAAATGGGGGAGATTGAAAGAACATGGAGCCCCCATGTGTGGTTTTGGTAATTGATGACAATCCCTATGGACTAATGGTTGCATTGAGAATCAATCTTAGGACATTTCCATAGCCATATGATGGTCTCAAGGTTGCGAGATGGAGAAGATCGAGTACAATGATGAAGACGGTGTCGAAGAGAGACGCAGACGGTGTTGAAGATGAAGAGAGATGAAGGCGTGCGTACAAGATGTATGAAGAAGGTGTCGTGTATGTTGGAGGAAGACGGTGACATGTACAATGATGAAGAGGGTGAAGACGGAGCTTGCCGACTCGAGAGGAACGCGCAAGAATAAGGTTTGTGCTCGATAGGATAGTAGGTCGCATCATCGGAGAGAGCTCAAACCTTGCATGCATTGCATCGTGTTTCTTGGTTGTTCTTGGTTCTTATCCATGAGATGAGTTAGAGCTTGTGTTCATTCTCATGACAAGCTCTAGCTCATCGGAAACGGATTCCGGTTGCATCGCATGTTGCATGTGCGAGGGTGATGATTTTCCCGATATACCATATTGAGAGGTTACACCTCTATGACCATGAGAAAATCACCATCCACTCTTTTCCATGTTTTCACCTTATGTAGTGGTAGCTCTCGTCATCCTCTTTCTGGCAAAATTGGTTTCATGTCATTCTGATTTCCTAGCTCGAGTTATGGATTTTACATTGCATCATATCTGAAAAAGAAAGAAAAACGTTTTGGGTCGGCCGATACTACCGCTGATGGTACCGGGCCCAGTACCGCTTCAGCCTCCCAAGCCCACTGGATCCAGTCCGGTATCAAAGCGGTACTCGACCGGTAGTACCATCACTGGACCGGTATTGGGCCGGTACCGTGGCCGGTAGTACCGGCCCAATTTTTTCTTTTCTTTCTTCCTCAACCAGGCCGGCCTCCACCTCACCCGCACCTGGGGCGCCCCCGCTCGCCTGGGCCCAACCCCACCTCCGCTCGCCTGCCAGGCCGCACGCCTGCTGCGGCCGCTCGCGCGGGACACACACGCGAGCCACGCGCTCGACGCGGCGTTGACTGCCCTCGATGCGGGCGCCCTTCCCGCTCGCGCGTCATACGGCCAGGGGCCTCCCGCGCGGGAGAGGCACGCCTCGCGTGCTGGCCTGCTGCTGCGCGCGCCCCCACATGCACTGCATGCTGCTGCCTTTTTCCTCTCTCTCTCTCTCTCGCGTGAATGTTTTAGATTTGCTCCAGTTTTGCACCAAGCGGGTACTACCGGTTTGGGCCGTTTTTCGCGTATTTTTTGCTCAGTTTGTGCGCGAGCGGTAGTACCGCTTTGACAAGCAGTAGTATCGCTCGGGCGCGAATCTTACCCTTTTTCCAGCCCAACAGCTATATTTTGGAGCCTCTATTTATACCCCTCTTCCACCTCCGACCCAAACACTTCTTCTCCTCCATTCTCTCTCCTCCATTGTTGACCTTGAAGTGTTTCTTCCTCCTCTTGATCCCCCCACTATTTCTTGCATATTTTTTGGGGAAAGGAGAGAGGAGATCTAGATCTAGAGTGTAACACCCCAAATTTCAATAAAAAGAAAGTTAGAGAATTCCAGAAAGAAAAATTTCAAACCAACAAAAACTTTTCTTTTGCATATAGTACCATGCATAGGACTTGTGCATTTGAGTGATATGCCATGATGATTGTTATTACTTGTTTTTGATATGCTCTAAAACCCTAGAGTGATCATGTGAGGATCACAAACCCAATAAATCAAAGAGGAAGAAATTCCATAATTAGCAAAACCCTAAAAACCCTCACATATGCCCTATGGCATTTTTATAAATTTTGACCCTAGACCTATTTGGTCTTCACCATTAGTTGAATAATGTTTTTAAACACTTATTACAACTTTTGGAATCAAGGGTTCACAATTCAAATGAATTTCAAGCACCTTTCCCACTCACATGTGATGATGACCAAATCTGCCAATTTTAGTCTGATCACCACTTTGAGCCCCTGCAATTCAATTTTCTCAAACCAATTCTTGCTAACTCTTTGCACCATTTCAAAGTCAACATCAAGGTGAACAACTTTGATGAAGATCACCCTGCCAAATTCATCTTGGATCATTTGCTATGCTCATCCAAAGTTGCAACTTTATAACCAGTTCAACAATCTCCACTTAGCCATTTTGGCCAAATTTTGAAATCTAATTTTTCCACCACCACCTCAATTCATCTCTGGTCAATTACAACTTATCTCAACACTCACTTTTCACAAACTTTCACCTTTTGAACTTTTCCAAATTTGGATATTTTTGCAAATTCCAAAATATGGCACTATTTGCACACTATTGCAAATAGTGATTCTACCCTAACTAACCTACCCCAACTTGCACCAAATGGTTCCCCTGCCCCCTTTTTCCCTGAATGGCAACATTAAAATCCTAGGGAGAGGAGGAGCAAGGCTAGACATGGCCATGCCGGCCATGTCGCCCGAGCCCGACCACCTCCCCCTCTCTCCATTGCTTCATCGCCCTGGCCCCCTCGCCACCGTGCGCCAACGCGCCCCCTAGCAAGCCCTAGCACCGCCATGGTCGAAGGAACGGCGACCAGACGCTGGACGACGCGCGCCCGCACATGCCCTGGACGCCGCTCGCGTCGCAAGGATGCACGACGCGGACACGCACTGGACACGCGCCGCGCCACGACCTCGAGCACGCCCTGGCCTCGCTTGCAACACGTTGAGCACCGCAGTGACACCGCGAAGCCACCAGACATGTGCCCAGCCCAGACCCGTGACCGCCGGCGCCGAAGACGATGACTTGCTCCCGTACGCGCCGCGGCCGTCGTGGAAGCAACGCGACCAACCTAGCCACCGCCCGACCCCGTTGTCGCCGCCAATAGCATCGCCAGGAGCCGTAGAACACTGCCACCACCTCGCCTAGCTCGACCGCTCGCCGGAGACGCCGCGCCATGGTCGACTTCTTCACGGCCCCGCAGCACCCTCGCGTCCCTATAAAAGGAGACCTCCCTGCGTCAATCCAAGCACACCATCGCCTTCCCCTCTCCTCACTCGACCGCCTGAGCCACTCCACCCTCGACATTGCTCACTGACGCCACCCAATCGCCACCTCACTACCGCCGGACGCCGCGGAAGCTCACCGTCGATTGAAGCCGATCCAGGAGACGCCGCCAGTACCTGGAGCTTCGCCGTCGTCTACACCTTCACCGCGCACACTGCCAACCCTAGCTGGAGCCGCCGTAAGCTCTCCCACCCCCTAGGCTCACCGCCAGACCCTCTGCTTCTCGCCGGAGAAGACGACGACCGTGCGCCGTTGGATCGTCTTCTAATCCAACGCGCCACGTCGCTCGTACCGTTTCGGGTTTTAAACGCCGCTGACATGCGGGACCCCCTGTCAGGCAGCCCACGCGGGCACAGACGCGTGGTGGGCTGGAGTGGGCCGTTTTAATTCAAATCGGCCCAGCTTCGTTTTCCCGCCGGCCCTTTAATTCAAAATTCGTTTAAATCAATTCCATCCAATTTCAATACTGCCCAAACTTTGAAATTAAATAGTTTCAAATTGGCTAAACCAAATTTAGTGAATTTGATATTGTTGGAAAGCCACTGAAATTCTCTACCACATGCCACTGGCCTCTTGGTCAAATTCCTTGTAGAATTAATGTGACAAAAATAACAAGCCAGGGACTTTTCCCTAATCAAATAATTCTTAAAAATCAACCAAAATAGATATTAAGTTATTTCCAACTCTAATAGCTCACATTTGACTTACACTAATTGTTTATGCAATAAAATGGTGTGGTCACTTTGCATGATCATGCCATGGTTTAATGAAGGGATATTTTGACTAGTTTAACTAGTTGATATTATCCAAAACTATTAAAGCTAAATTATGTGAAGTCCTATACTTCATTTAAACTTGTCTCACATGAATTCATGGGATGTTTGGA
Organism: Lolium perenne; assembly: GCF_019359855.2. NCBI lineage: Eukaryota > Viridiplantae > Streptophyta > Magnoliopsida > Poales > Poaceae > Lolium > Lolium perenne. Next base: position 157,806,912 of record NC_067247.2, read on the forward strand.
CCCCTGGTCCCAAACTCTCTTATATGAATTACTTGAGATTTAAATCAAAGGTAGTGCTATTTAAATGGTATGAGGTGGTCTACCTCATTTAAATCATTTTCCCAAATGATGATGATGAACATTTGACTTAGGTCACTATGAGTTCATCTAGGATTGTTGGAGAAATTAAATCTTAAGAAGATTTCAATGAGAGGAAATTATTTCTCAAGAACCCTATGGAAACTATCTTTACATATGGAATACAAATTCTATTTAAATCCCACAACCCATGCACCCTAGTTTATTTATTTGGTGTGCATAGAGTAGTTTGTGTGTTTATTTGTGATGTGTGGAATAGCCATTGAATTAGTGAGTAATTGTACTCGTATTCAAATTTAGACGGTAGCACCGGAGAGTATGCCGAAGAAGAAGGTTGCTACCAGGAGGAGGAGGAGGAACAGTTTGAGAACTACCAAGGCAAGCTATACTCTTGCAAGTTACTACCTTTGCAAGCTAATATTCTTGCAAAGTGCAAAGCCCCTTGGGGCAAGGCACCATGTTTCTTATCTTTCCTTAGGTGAACCCATCCCAAGTTTTTACTTTACAAGTTTTTACTTGTTTTCTAAATGAGTTACTTTTATAGTTAACTTTGGTCAAAGTACAAGTTGGTTATTAGAGTAGTGAGTTAGTCTCTTACAAGCAAAGCAAGGTAGCACCCCTCATGAATTAGAGCTAGTGCTAATGAACTAAACTTGACTACTCTAGATGGGAACCTTGTGAAGTTGAAAGATTTTTGAAACCTTGGAATGAAGATGCATTCCATTGAATGATTTTTGAAGGTGAATATGACCAAGAGAAGATGGTGATTTTTGATAAAACATGATGTTGGTTTGAATGCGATACCTTTCCAATTATTAAGTACCCCCACAATACCTGATTATGGGTAGGGCTTAACTGGAAGTTTATGCGTCTTAGTATGGGTTCCCTCTAAACAAGCGTCATCGGGGTTATGCCGAAAGCTGCCTCTACCACAAAAGAAACGATACGATATGATGCGAAATGAGGTGAATGTCCGGCCCAAGCCCTGTGCGATTCCTGTGCCGACTGTCTGTCTTCACTGGGAGGCCAAGCTCATGGGGAGAGGTGCTCATACTAGGATTCGTAAGTGAAAGGTTATGGTTGATGATCCGCGTACTGTGTTACGATGATTCGGGGAAATCCCGACGGATGAAATCAAATGTTGTGGCACAAGTGTGCAACCTCTGCAGAGTGTAAACCTATTCGAATAGCCGCGTCCACGGTTACGGACAGTTGGAAAGGCCATACAGTTTCCGATGTCATATCTTTGAAAATGACGTTGAAAGGTGATGGTGAAATGACTTGTGGTGGATTGAATTGAAATCACCACTTGAATGGTGGGAATGACACTAATGTTCCCACTTGAGTTAGTTAGCAATTGAGTAAGCTTTTCTCAAAACTTTGTGAACTAAAACTAGCTTTATGCAAATAAACTAGAGCTTAGCAAACCCTACTAGAATGTCTAGCACTTACATTAGTATTAGTTTGCGAGTACTCAACGTACTCACGGCTTTGTCCCTGGCTATTCAAATGGCCAGAGTATGAAGATGACCAAGGAGATGACCAGCAGGACGCCTACGACAACTAAGCGCCTTCCGACGTCAAGCGTTGGCCTGTGGACTAGAGAGTCCTTGTATCTTACGCTTCCGCTATGTTGAACTAGGAACTTGTGTTTATTCGTTGATCAATAGATCAACTATTCGTGTAATATGGATCATGTGATTCCAATTTGTAAGACTTATGGTTTGTAATGAATGATGACTGTGATACTTAACTATTATGCCTCGCAACAACAATATTCCTGGGATTGCGATGTATGACATAATAGGCATTCGGACTTAAAAATCCGGGTGTTGACAAGTTGGTATCAGAGCCATTGTTTGACCTTAGAAGACCTTAGTTAGAATGGGCGTTCTGAAAAACTTAACTTTGAAATCAAATGAAAGAAATTATTTGTGAAAATTTACTACACTCTTGTCTTTGAGACTTTGCCAAAATTTGATGAATCATGTTCTATCTTATTTGAAACAACTTAAAACTTTGCCACACTTTGCACCCTCTAACTTACTCATCCAATTCTCTTTCAGATGTAGCCAAATGAACCCCTCAACACCAAGTTTTATCAGCTTGGGAACGGAGGAAGCTTGATCTTCGAGCATGATCTCGACTCCCTGTCGGATCACCTTGGCCGCCCACACCCCGAGTTTCACGGGATTCAGGTGGACGACCAGCCGGGAGGGGAACTGCAGTGGATTATCACCGCTGATTTGAGGGGCAAGCTGGAGCCTCCCACCTCGGAGAGGATCCTTTTCTCTTTCAGGGAAAGCAACTGGCTCGACGGGCTTGCACGTGCTCTTCAGGAAGCACTTGCTCGTCTGTGCGGACAAAATGTGGAAGCACTTCGTGAGGAACGCTTTGCGCATCTCGCGAGGCGCAACTCTGACGGAAGACCCATGGATGTGCCACTGCACCCCCAGTTGAGGCACCATGTGGATCACTTGGACTTCATGCTCTACCAGACTCAGAGGGACCTCGACGCCTCTCGCGCTTACGCGAACCAGACCCATGCTCACATCACCGAGCAGGGTGAGGCGATCAAGCTACTCAACAACGACCGCAGAAGCCTTCGCCAGCAGCGTGCCAAGAAGGACGCTACGATTCGCCGCCTTCGCGACCGGATCGCGTCACTTGAGGCCACTGTCAAGGCCCAGGAGGATCAGATTCGTCACATGGAGGATGACGATGGAGGCATCGATATTCAGGGAGGAGACGCCTTTCTGAGCGATGACGATGACTTTGAGGAGGACGAGAACACCGAGGAGGAGGACTACGAGTTCCTGGAGGCAGGACCCGATGACTACGTCCCGATTGATATCGATGATGAGGAGTAGTTGCACTAGTTCACTTATAGTAGGTGTGAGTTGTATCCCGTCCTTTGTATCGTAGCATGGGAATGGTTCTTAAAACCATTGGAGTATGTGGGTAGTTTGTACTATGTGTTGCATGAATGAATGTTATGTTTGTCATGAAAAGATTACAAGTGTTCAAATGTTTTTCAAACTTAACCAAAATGAACCATAGAATGTTCCCTCTTATCTCATGATCTTCTATATCTCCAGATGGCCCCTCCGAATCGCACGAACGACGCAATGCTGCAACTTCTGCAAACCACCGCTTGAGACCGGGAAACCGAAAGAGCTGAGCGCCAAGCCAACCTCATCGCCTTGCAGAACCTCGCCAACCAAGGCCATGGAAATCATGACCACCCCGGATCCAAGCTCAAGAACTTCCAGAACACCAACCCTCCGGTGTTTAGCAAGACCGAGGAGCCCCTCGACGCTGATGATTGGCTCCAGACTATGGAGAACAATCGGAGGTAATGGAGTGGAAGCCAACGAGAAGGTGTTGTTCGCCACTCACTATCTCGCTGGACCAGCTCGCGCTTGGTGGACAAGTACCCGTGCCATGAACGGAGGTCAATTCATGACTTGGGAGGATTTCAAACTCAAGTTCAGCAAGTACCATGTACCCCCGGGTCTTATCAAGAAGATGAGGGATGAATTCCGTGAACTGAAACAAGGTCGCATGACGGTGGTTGAATACCGCGACAAGTTTCTCACTCTGTCAAGGTATGCCCCTGATGAGACTGACACCGTTGAGAAGAGGAAGGAGAGATTCCTGAACGGGCTGCATGATGAGATGCAGACTGTCCTCGTCAACATCCCCTTCGCCGACCTCGAAGCCCTTGTCGACTCCGCCATCCAGATGGAGGGCAAGTTAAACCAAGCCAATGAAAACCGCAAGCGCCGCATGGCAAGTCAGAGTGGATCAAGCCACCCCCAAAAGTTTCGCCCTAGCTCAAGCGGAGGTTTCACTCCGAGACACAACAAACCCCCGATGCAGAACTCTCGCCCCGGTTATCAGAACCGGAGTGGAGGAAACTCCAAGCCGGGAGGCTACAACAACAACTACAACCGCGCTCCACCCCGAGCCCCTAACACCAACAACACCAACACCAACACCACCCCCAGAACCGGAAGCAATGCCATTCCCGTTGCGAACAAGCAGGACAAGAGCACTATCACCTGTTATGAGTGTGGTGTAGTGGGGCACTACTCCAACGAGTGTCCCAAGCGTCTTGCCAAGCTCGCCGGCAACACCGCTGCTCCTGCTCAGCAGCAACGCCGTGTCTCCACCGGCAAGAAGTTCGTCCCCAACAACCCCAACAACCGCAACGGCCGCCTCTACCACATGAACGCCGAAGAAGCCCAGGAAGCACCAGATGTTGTGATGGGTATGTTTTCTGTCAACCACACCCCTGCTAGAGTGTTGTTTGATTCTGGAGCATCTCATTCCTTTGTCACCGAAGATTTTGCCTCAACAAGTAAAATTCAACCCCTCAGTTTGAAGCATGTTATGATAGTTCAAATCCCCGGATCAACCACCAAAGCCAGAAAATTTTGCAAAAATGTGCCTATCAAAATCCATGATGTAGATTTCTTTGCAAATCTAATCATACTTGGAACCAAAGGTTTGGAAGTTGTCCTAGGAATGGACTGGATGTCCAAGCACAATGGATTGATAGACTGTGCCAAGAAAGCCATAACCATGACTAGCAACACCGGTATCGTAGTTGAGCACGTCTCTGAAAAACTACCCAGAAAATTTACCTGCAACCAAAGTGTATCCAAGCCAACTCTGGATCAAATCAGGGTCGTTTGTCGCTACCCTGATGTGTTTCCAGATGATCTACCCGGTATGCCCCCAGATCGGGATATCGAGTTTATCATCAAGTTAATCCCCGGAACTGGACCCATCGCCCAGAGAGCCTACAGCATGAACGCAGCCGAACTTGTGGAGCTGAAGAAGCAAATAGATGACATGTTAGCCAAAGGTTTGATTAGACCAAGTGCATCCCCCTGGAGATCCCCCGTCTTGTTTGTCGACAAGAAGGATGGTGCAAATCATTTATGCACGGACTATCGTAAGCTTAACGATGTCACCATCAAAAACAAATACCCCTTACCCAAGATCGAAGACTTGTTTGACCAACTCACCGGATCTCGAGTTTTCTCGAAGATTGATCTTAGAACTGGATACCACCAACTGAAGATCCGGGCCACCGACATTCCAAAAACTGCCTTTACCACCAGATATGGGTTGTATGAGTACAATGTCATGTCGTTTGGACTGACCAATGCCCCCGCTTATTTCATGAATCTCATGAATAAGATCTTCATGAACTTTTTGGACAAGTTCGTCGTTGTTTTCATCGACGATATTTTGGTCTACTCCAAGTCCGAAGAGGAACATGAACAGCATTTGGAGATTGTCCTAGAAACCCTTAGACAGCACAAATTGTACGCCAAGTTTAGCAAGTGTGAGTTTTGGCTGGAAGAAGTTGGATTCCTCGGACACATCTTGTCTGCAGGAGGAATTGCCGTAGATCCCGCCAAGATCAAAACTGTTATGGAATGGAAAGCCCCAACCACACAAACCGAGGTCCGCGCTTTTCTTGGATTAGCCGGATATTACCGCAGATTTGTAGAGGGTTTCTCGAGCATCGCCCGACCAATGACCCAACTGCTGAAAAAGGACAGAAAGTTTGAGTGGACCGACAAGTGCGAAGAGAGCTTTCAACAGCTCAAGAGTAGACTGACAACAGCCCCAATCCTGATCATGCCAGATATCGCAAAGCCCTTTGACGTATATTGCGACGCCTCCAAGACTGGACTTGGATGCGTGCTTATGCAAGAAGGCAAGGTTGTATCCTACCTTTCTAGACAACTCAAGCAACATGAACAGAATTACCCAACCCATGACCTCGAGCTTGCAGCCGTGGTCTTAGCCCTGAAAGTTTGGCGTCATTACCTCATGGGTAATCGATGCGAGATCTACTCCGACCACAAGAGCCTCAAATACATTTTCACCCAGAAAGAGTTGAACATGAGACAACGCCGATGGATCGAATTGATCAAGGATTACGACATGGAGATTCACTACCACCCCGGCAAGGCCAATGTGGTAGCGGATGCTTTGAGTCGACTGCCGTGCCAGTTGAACTCCATGCTCGCAACCGAACAGCCCAGTTTGCACCAAGAGTTTGAACAGTTCAGACTTGAACTTGTGAGTGAAGGATTCCTAGCCAGCATAGAACTGCAACCCACCTTGATTGGTCAGATCAAGGAAGCCCAGAAGGACAACGCTAGCATTGACGGAATCAAGAAACAGATAGCCGCAGGAAAAGCCCCAGGATTCACCGTAGACGAAGCCGGAGTTCTTTGGTACAAAGAACGTCTCTGCGTACCATCGGACTCTGACTTGAAACGAGTCATCCTGCAAGAAGCCCATGACACCCTTTACTCAATCCACCCCGGAGGTACCAAGATGTACCAGGACCTAAAGGAACAATTTTGGTGGCACGGAATGAAGAGAGAAATCGGTAGCTATATCGCTAAGTGTGACATCTGTCAGAGAGTCAAGGCAGAACATCAACGACCCGCCGGACTGTTGCAACCCCTTCAGATTCCGGAATGGAAATGGGACTCCGTAGGAATGGACTTTATCACCGGACTGCCCAAATCCAGCAAAGGCAATGATTCCATATGGGTAGTGGTCGATAGATTGACCAAAGTCGCCCATTTCATCGCCGTCAAAACCACCTATCAAGGCCCCAAGTTAGCTGAACTTTACATCTCCAGAATAGTCGCTTTGCACGGAACCCCCAAATCGATAGTGTCAGATAGAGGATCACAGTTCACCTCAAGGTTACGCGAGAAGGTGCATGAAGGACTAGGCACTCGCCTAAATTTCAGCACCGCCTATCACCCTCAGACCGACGGACAGACTGAGAGAGTAAACCAGATACTGGAAGACATGCTTAGAGCATGCGTACTGGAATACGGATCCAAGTGGGAAGACTGCCTACCTTACGCAGAATTCTCATACAACAATAGTTACCAAGCCAGCCTACAGATGGCCCCCTTTGAAGCCTTGTACGGAAGGAAGTGCCGTACCCCCCTGAACTGGTCAGAAGTCGGAGAAAGCCAAGTTTTCGGCCCAGACGTTCTTCGTGAAGCCGAAGAGAAAGTACACAAGATCCGCGAGTACCTCAAGACTGCGCAATCCAGACAGAAGAGCTACGCCGACAAGAGACGTCGGGAGATGACCTTTGAGATCGGAGATTTCGTCTATCTCAAAGTATCCCCTTGAAAGGGATGCAAAGGTTTCAGCTGAAAGGAAAGCTTGCACCTCGCTATGTGGGACCTTTCCAAGTCCTCAGCCGCCGAGGTGAAGTATCTTATCAACTGGAGTTGCCCGAAGAAATGTCGGCTGTGCACGACGTTTTTCACATCTCACTTCTCCGGAAATGTCTTGAAGTCCCTGAGAAGACCGAAGTGTTCAAGAACATCGATCACCGATCGGCGGATATCAACAAGGATCTGACTTACCGCGAAGTGCCGATTCGCATATTGGAAGAAGCTTACCGAACCACCCGCACCCGAAGCATCAAGTTTCTGAAGATCCAATGGAGCAATCATACCGAGGATGAAGCCACCTGGGAACGCGAAGACTTCATGAAGAAGGAGTACCCAGATCTCTTTAGTACCTAACTTTCTTTTCGATCTCGGGACGAGATCTTTTGTAAGGGGGAAGGGTTTGTAACACCCCAAATTTCAATAAAAAGAAAGTTAGAGAATTCCAGAAAGAAAAATTTCAAACCAACAAAAACTTTTCTTTTGCATATAGTACCATGCATAGGACTTGTGCATTTGAGTGATATGCCATGATGATTGTTATTACTTGTTTTTGATATGCTCTAAAACCCTAGAGTGATCATGTGAGGATCACAAACCCAATAAATCAAAGAGGAAGAAATTCCATAATTAGCAAAACCCTAAAAACCCTCACATATGCCCTATGGCATTTTTATAAATTTTGACCCTAGACCTATTTGGTCTTCACCATTAGTTGAATAATGTTTTTAAACACTTATTACAACTTTTGGAATCAAGGGTTCACAATTCAAATGAATTTCAAGCACCTTTCCCACTCACATGTGATGATGACCAAATCTGCCAATTTTAGTCTGATCACCACTTTGAGCCCCTGCAATTCAATTTTCTCAAACCAATTCTTGCTAACTCTTTGCACCATTTCAAAGTCAACATCAAGGTGAACAACTTTGATGAAGATCACCCTGCCAAATTCATCTTGGATCATTTGCTATGCTCATCCAAAGTTGCAACTTTATAACCAGTTCAACAATCTCCACTTAGCCATTTTGGCCAAATTTTGAAATCTAATTTTTCCACCACCACCTCAATTCATCTCTGGTCAATTACAACTTATCTCAACACTCACTTTTCACAAACTTTCACCTTTTGAACTTTTCCAAATTTGGATATTTTTGCAAATTCCAAAATATGGCACTATTTGCACACTATTGCAAATAGTGATTCTACCCTAACTAACCTACCCCAACTTGCACCAAATGGTTCCCCTGCCCCCTTTTTCCCTGAATGGCAACATTAAAACCCTAGGGAGAGGAGGAGCAAGGCTAGACATGGCCATGCCGGCCATGTCGCCCGAGCCCGACCACCTCCCCCTCTCTCCATTGCTTCACCGCCCTGGCCCCCTCGCCACCGTGCGCCAACGCGCCCCCTAGCAAGCCCTAGCACCGCCATGGTCGAAGGAACGGCGACCAGACGCCGGACGACGCGCGCCCGCACATGCCCTGGACGCCGCTCGCGTCGCAAGGATGCACGACGCGGACACGCACTGGACACGCGCCGCGCCACGACCTCGAGCACGCCCTGGCCCCGCTTGCAACACGTTGAGCACCGCAGTGACACCGCGAAGCCACCAGACATGCGCCCAGCCCAGACCCGTGACCGCCGGCGCCGGAGACGATGACTTGCTCCCGTACGCGCCGCGGCCGTCGTGGAAGCAACGCGACCAACCTAGCCACCGCCCGACCCCGTTGTCGCCGCCAATAGCATCGCCAGGAGCCATAGAACACTGCCACCACCTCGCCTAGCTCGACCGCTCGCCGGAGACGCCGCGCCATGGTCGACTTCTTCACGGCCCCGCAGCACCCTCGCGTCCCTATAAAAGGAGACCTCCCTGCGTCAATCCAAGCACACCATCGCCTTCCCCTCTCCTCACTCAACCGCCTGAGCCACTCCACCCTCGACATTGCTCACTGACGCCACCCAATCGCCACCTCATCGCGCCGGACGCCGCGGAAGCTCACCGTCGATTGAAGCCGATCCAGGAGACGCCGCCAGTACCTGGAGCTTCGCCGTCGTCTACACCTTCACCGCGCACACTGCCAACCCTAGCTGGAGCCGCCGTAAGCTCTCCCACCCCCTAGGCTCGCCGCCAGACCCTCTGCTTCTCGCCGGAGAAGACGACGACCGTGCGCCGTTGGATCGTCTTCTAATCCAACGCGCCACGTCGCTCGTACCGTTTCGGGTTTTAAACGCCGCTGACATGCGGGACCCCCTGTCAGGCAGCCCACGCGGGCACAGACGCGTGGTGGGCTGGAGTGGGCCGTTTTAATTCAAATCGGCCCAGCTTCGTTTTCCCGCCGGCCCTTTAATTCAAAATTCGTTTAAATCAATTCCATCCAATTTCAATACTGCCCAAACTTTGAAATTAAATAGTTTCAAATTGGCTAAACCAAATTTAGTGAATTTGATATTGTTGGAAAGCCACTGAAATTCTCTACCACATGCCACTGGCCTCTTGGTCAAATTCCTTGTAGAATTAATGTGACAAAAATAACAAGCCAGGGACTTTTCCCTAATCAAATAATTCTTAAAAATCAACCAAAATAGATATTAAGTTATTTCCAACTCTAATAGCTCACATTTGACTTACACTAATTGTTTATGCAATAAAATGGTGTGGTCACTTTGCATGATCATGCCATGGTTTAATGAAGGGATATTTTGACTAGTTTAACTAGTTGATATTATCCAAAACTATTAAAGCTAAATTATGTGAAGTCCTATACTTCATTTAAACTTGTCTCACATGAATTCATGGGATGTTTGGACCCCTGGTCCCAAACTCTCTTATATGAATTACTTGAGATTTAAATCAAAGGTAGTGCTATTTAAATGGTATGAGGTGGTCTACCTCATTTAAATCATTTTCCCAAATGATGATGATGAACATTTGACTTAGGTCACTATGACTTCATCTAGGATTGTTGGAGAAATTAAATCTTAAGAAGATTTCAATGAGAGGAAATTATTTCTCAAGAACCCTATGGAAACTATCTTTACATATGGAATACAAATTCTATTTAAATCCCACAACCCATGCACCCTAGTTTATTTATTTGGTGTACATAGAGTAGTTTGTGTGTTTATTTGTGATGTGTGGAATAGCCATTGAATTAGTGAGTAATTGTACTCGTATTCAAATTTAGACGGTAGCACCGGAGAGTATGCCGAAGAAGAAGGTTGCTACCAGGAGGAGGAGGAGGAACAGTTTGAGAACTACCAAGGCAAGCTATACTCTTGCAAGTTACTACCTTTGCAAGCTAATATTCTTGCAAAGTGCAAAGCCCCTTGGGGCAAGGCACCATGTTTCTTATCTTTCCTTAGGTGAACCCATCCCAAGTTTTTACTTTACAAGTTTTTACTTGTTTTCTAAATGAGTTACTTTTATAGTTAACTTTGGTCAAAGTACAAGTTGGTTATTAGAGTAGTGAGTTAGTCTCTTACAAGCAAAGCAAGGTAGCACCCCTCATGAATTAGAGCTAGTGCTAATGAACTAAACTTGACTACTCTAGATGGGAACCTTGTGAAGTTGAAAGATTTTTGAAACCTTGGAATGAAGATGCATTCCATTGAATGATTTTTGAAGGTGAATATGACCAAGAGAAGATGGTGATTTTTGATAAAACATGATGTTGGTTTGAATGCGATACCTTTCCAATTATTAAGTACCCCCACAATACCTGATTATGGGTAGGGCTTAACTGGAAGTTTATGCGTCTTAGTATGGGTTCCCTCTAAACAAGCGTCATCGGGGTTATGCCGAAAGCTGCCTCTACCACAAAAGAAACGATACGATATGATGCGAAATGAGGTGAATGTCCGGCCCAAGCCCTGTGCAGTTCCCAGGCTGACTGTCTGTCTTCACTGGGAGGCCAAGCTCATGGGGAGAGGTGCTCATACTAGGATTCGTAAGTGAAAGGTTATGGTTGATGATCCGCGTACTGTGTTACGATGATTCGGGGAAATCCCGACGGATGAAATCAAATGTTGTGGCACAAGTGTGCAACCTCTGCAGAGTGTAAACCTATTCGAATAGCCGCGTCCACGGTTACGGACGGTTGGAAAGGCCATACAGTTTCCGATGTCATATCTTTGAAAATGACGTTGAAAGGTGATGGTGAAATGACTTGTGGTGGATTGAATTGAAATCACCACTTGAATGGTGGGAATGACACTAATGTTCCCACTTGAGTTAGTTAGCAATTGAGTAAGCTTTTCTCAAAACTTTGTGAACTAAAACTAGCTTTATGCAAATAAACTAGAGCTTAGCAAACCCTACTAGAATGTCTAGCACTTACATTAGTATTAGTTTGCGAGTACTCAACGTACTCACGGCTTTGTCCCTGGCTATTCAAATGGCCAGAGTATGAAGATGACCAAGGAGATGACCAGCAGGACGCCTACGACAACTAAGCGCCTTCCGACGTCAAGCGTTGGCCTGTGGACTAGAGAGTCCTTGTATCTTACGCTTCCGCTATGTTGAACTAGGAACTTGTGTTTATTCGTTGATCAATAGATCAACTATTCGTGTAATATGGATCATGTGATTCCAATTTGTAAGACTTATGGTTTGTAATGAATGATGACTGTGATACTTAACTATTATGCCTCGCAACAACAATATTCCTGGGATTGCGATGTATGACATAATAGGCATTCGGACTTAAAAATCCGGGTGTTGACATAGAGCTTCACCAATTGAATCCCTCTCCAAGTGAGGGGATCTTGCTAGATCTAGATCTTGGAGTAATTTGGTGTTCCTCATCTATTTTGTTCTTCCTTCCTTATTCCCCCAATGGTTTTTGTAGCTTTGTTGGAATTTGGGAGAGAAGAACTTGGGCATCTTAGTGGTATTCTTAGCCATTGCATTAGGTGCATCGATTTGTGTTCTCTCCGGGGTTTCGGTCTCGTAGAGAGCGTGTTTGACCTTAGTGGTGTTCTTGCCTTCGTGGCCTTGTTACCTTTGTGGCGTGGTAGCCTTTGTGGCATTGTTGCCTTTGTGGAGTGTGTTAGCCTTTGAGGTTTTGGAGCCGGTTGTGGCGCGTTGGTGTCTTGGTGGCTTTGTTGCCGGTGTGGCGTGTTGTAGCCTCTTGTGGCCTTGTACTTGAGATCCTTCGTGTTGTGGAGTTTCCTCAAGCTTGATACTTGGGAGTTTGCCCAAGCTTGTACGGGTTTGGTGACCACCCTCAAGGGTCCCTTAGTGGATCGAGGCTTTCCCCCCTGAGGAAAGGCTCGAGGAGAATACGGTGGCCCTAGTGGCTCATTAGAGTGTATTGTGCCTCCACACCGCTCCAACGGAGACGTAGAACCCTTGGGTGGGAACTTCGGGATACATCGTCGTCTCCTCGTGCACCGGTTATGTAATGTCCCAGGTTTAGAGACGATCGAGGGGTAGATTTTAGAAAGGGATGTGCATTGCATTGTAATTTACGGGGAAATTTCGCGCTTTTAAACAAAAACTGCATCGAAGTGGGACAAGTTTCTCTCTCGACACCTTACAGGGTTAGGGTTTCGAGAGTGCGACAAACCTGTTCCTTATTCAACTAAACTAGGGTTTTGAGAAGAGAGTGGAGAGTTTGCATCACAAACTTAAGTTGCATGATTGAATTCTAAATTAAGTTGTATGATTGAATTCAAACCAAATTTGAATTTGAATTTCAAATTCAAACATCAAATGGATATCTCATTATTCACACTTGAGCTAATTCAATAAACAATTATAAGAAATCAAGAATATAAATAGAACAACAATTATAGAAAGCTCATTAAGGAAAATTGAGCTTTATTGATATTCACACAAGATACAATGTCAATTACAATATCCAGAATTGAGATATAAATTTACAACACATTACAAGAATTGGAGAAATAGAAAATTAAAAGAAAAAGAAAAGAAAATTACAAAGTATGAATCTGTTCTAAATACTACAATGTGAATATCAACTAATCTTGAGCTTGATGATCTTCATCTTCACTTGATTATCATCTTGATTCCCTGCACACAACAAAGCAAAGCAACAATTATGCCAAGTGGCATTGCCACTTGGCAGGTTAGAAAGAAAATGGCAACAGAGAGGATATGCTCACAGCTCTGCCGAGCTGATCTACTGATGACCCACAAGTATAGGGGATCGCAACAGTCTTCGAGGGAAGTAAAACCCAATTTATTGATTCGACACAAGGGGAGACAAAGAACACTTGGAAGCCTTAACAGCGGAGTTGTCAATTCAGCTGCACCTGGAAACAGACTTGCTCGCAAGAGTTTATCAGTAGTAACAGTTTTATAGCAGTAGCAGTAATGAAATAACAGCAGCAGAGTAACACAGACAGCAGTAGTGATTATAGTAAACAGCAGGATTAAAATACTGTAGGCACGGGGACGGATGACGGGCGTTGCATGGATGAGAGAAACTCATGTAACAATCATAGCAGGGCATTTGCAGATAATAATAAAACGGTGTCCAAGTACACAGCAATCAATAGGCATGTGTTCCATATATAGTCGTGCATGCTCGCAATGAGAAACTTGCACAACATCTTTTGTCCTACCAGCCGGTGGCAGCCGGGCCTCAAGGGAAACTACTGGATATTAAGGTACTCCTTTTAATAGAGTACCGGAGCAAAGCATTAACACTCCGTGAACACATGTGATCCTCACATCGCTACCATTCCCTCCGGTTGTCCCGATTTCTGTCACTTCGGGGCCATCGGTTCCGGACAGCGACATGTGTATACAACTTGCAGGTAAGATCAATAAACAATGAATATCATGATGAAACAATAACATGTTCAGATCTGAGATCATGGCACTCGGGCCCTAGTGACAAGCATTAAGCATAACAAGTTGCAACAATATCATCAAAGTACCAATTACGGACACTAGGCACTATGCCCTAACAATCTTATGCTATTACATGACCAATCTCATCCAATCCCTACCATCCCCTTCGGCCTACAGCGGGGGAATTACTCACACATGGATGGGGGAAACATGGCTGGTTGATGTAGAGGCGTTGGCGGTGATGATGGCGATGATCTCCTCCAATTCCCCATCCCGGCGGAGTGCCAGAACGGAGACTTCTGGGTCCCGCGACGGAGTTTCGCGATGTGGCGGCGTTCTGGAGGGCTTCTGGCGACTTCGACTTCTCTTCGTGCGTTTTTAGGTCGAGGCCGATAAATAGTCCGAAGGAGGGCGTCGGAGGCCGGCCGAGGGGGCCACACCACATGGCCGCGCGGGCCCCCCTGGGCCGCGCCGCCCTATGGTGTGGGGCCCTCGGGCCTCCACCTTAATTGTCCTTCTGGCTCCGTCAGTATTCTGGGGAAAATAGGGCCTTCGCATAAATTCCGAGGATTTTCCCGAAAGTTGGATTTCTGCACAAAACGAGACACGAACAGGTTCTGCTGAAAACAGCGTTAGTCCGTGTTAGTTGCATCCAAAATACACACATTAGAGGCAAAACAATAGCAAAAGTGTTCGGGAAAGTAGATACGTTTTGGACGTATCAACTCCCCCCAAGCTTAGCTTATTGCTTGTCCTCAAGCAATTCAGTTAGCAACTGAGCGATAAAAGAACTTTCATGAACACATTTGCTCATATGATGTATATATTCTCATGCTATGGCTAATACTTAAGCAGTTCATAATGAGATACATGCAAATAAGATCATCTAACAGCTATGTCAATCATGGAGAGGTACCAACAATTAATAATAAGCATCATGAGTCATGTATATAAGCAGGATTGCAATGTTCATAAGAGAGTATGATAAAGTGGTATCTCGCTTGCCTGTGTTTGATTGGCAAAACATAAATGCCCGGGCACCTCTGGAGTTCATAGAAAGACTAGAAGTAGTGATTGTCAAAGATAAAAGCATCAAAGTTATACCACAATCAATCATATTTTGAGACAAGCATATTATACTAAGAATGACAGTTGTGCTCTCAAGATAGTGCTCAAAGAAATAATGGAGACACAACACAAAAGTAAAAGATTGACCCTTCGCAGAGGGAAGCAGGGATTAACATGCGCTAGAGCTTTTCATTTTTGAAATCAGGAGTAAAATTATTTTGAGAGGTGTTTGTTGTTGTCAACGAATGGTAATGGGTACACCAACTACCTCGCCAACCGGACTTTCAAGAGCGGCTCCCATGAATTATTGCATATTTATTTGGCACTCCTTCCAACCTTTCTTTCACAAACCATGGCTAACCGAATCCTCGGGTGCCTGCCAACAATCTCATACCATGAAGGAGTGCCTTTTTATTTTATTTTTATTATGATGATGACACTCCCCCCAACCTTTGCTTACACAAGCCATGGCTAACCGAATCCTTCGGGTGCCGTCCAACAATCACAAACCATGGAGGAGTGTCTATTAAGTTAATTAATTCGGGACTGGGAATCCCATTGCCAGCTCTTTTTGCAAAATTATTGGATAAGCGGATGTGCCACTAGTCCATATGAGAGTCCGTCAAAAGTAAATGACAAGGTTGAAAGCTAAACACCACATACTTCCTCATGAGCTATGAAACATAAACACAAATTGAGAAGCATTTTGCAGGTTTTAAAGGTAGCGCATGAGAATTTACTTGGAATGGTTTGAAATGCCATGCATAGGTATTTATGGTGGACACTCTGGAATAACTTGGTTTTCATGTGTTTGGAAGCACGATCAGCGTTCCCGCTCAGTACAAGTGAAGGCTAGCAATAGACTAGGGAGCGACAAATCAAGAGAGCAGTAACTGTCATAATCATGCTTGCGGCAAAATAAATTAACGGAGGCATAAAAGTGATACAAGAACTCTGAAGCAATATAGATCATCGAGGCTTAATTGACTTTTTGTTCAGTCATATGCATGCGTGAGTATGTGCCAAGTCGATATGAATGAATTATTCAGAGGAGGATACCACAATGCCATACTTACTTATGAATAAAACAATGCAAGCAAACATCCATGACATGCTACTCATATTAATAGATTGGAGCTAAGCATGAGAGATCATAAACTACTAGACTTTCTCAAATAACATATACCTCACATGAACCAACTAAGCATGCTCACATGGATGAGTATATGTACAAAAATGAAAGCAAATAGAGTTCATACCAGCCTCTCACCACAATCAGATTGTCGTAGATCGTCATTATTGCCTTTTCACTTGTGTAGCTTGGATAATATGAAATGAAAACCACGCTCCAGCCACCGAAGACCATTGAACTCAAGATGAACTTTACAAAACCAAAGAAGAACAGCAAATATTTTTGGTGTTTTCGAATTTGAGAACAAGAACAAAAGGAAACAAGCGAACAAAGCAAAATCTTTTTGGGTTTTCTTATAGCAGACTAGCAATAGCAAATAAAACGAAACAAATGCAAGAAACCAAAGCAAACAAATGGTGAAGAGAAACAACAGACATATTTTTGGTCTTTTTGTGTTTTGGGAAGGAAACAAAGCAAAAACAAGAAATAGCAAACCAGAAGAAACACAGAAAAGCGAGATGGCAGAAATCTGCCAAAACCTGACAGCAGTACAGAAATCGATTTTTACAAAAATCTTACGTTGCTCAGATCGAAAAGTGTTCAACTAATGAAAGTTAGATAACAACCTGGGGAACCTGCACAAAAATTGGCAGCTCAAAATAACGCTCTGGCTGTGCGCACGATTTTTTCTAGTAACAGTCCAGAATCTGTTTTCAGGCAGCACTTCCCCAAATATCATCTTCCTCTCATTAGAAAACCACTCAAACGAACAAAACAAGTATGTACAAGTATCCAGCAATCATAATATGCAAAGAATGAGTGATGCCGGTATACCTCCCCCCAAGCTTAGGCTTTTGGCCTAAGTGGAGTTCAACCCCAACGAGGATCGTTGTTCCTCGCCGGTGGGTAATTCATGGAGTAGTCATAGTAAAGTTCCTGTGCAGAAGAAAAGCGTGGAGGCTCCACATGTCCAACATGTTGATGCGAGGAACTTGCTGCATCGGATGATGAGTCGAGGTGCTCCTCGACCTCCGTGTCGTCTCTTGCATGTTGACCTCCTCTCTCTATGTGTGCATCCAGTGCACCTTCCGTGACCGACCAATCTCCCCTGGAATCAAGGTTGGACAGAACAGGCGCAGGCAATCTTACTAGTTTCTCAGTTTTCTTAGTTATTTTCCAGACTTTCTTATAAAATGTCATCTTGTAAAACAGGTTACCCAAGTTGGAGGAATCTGAAACAAATTCATGTTTAATCATAGAGGCTATGTCAAGTTTTTCTATGGGGAATGGAATATCAAAATGATGAGGTTCTACATTATGAAAAGCTAGTAAACGAGAGGCGATGAGACCTCCACAAATTCCACCTTTCTCACGGTTAGTAGCAAGTCTATAAGCTATCAATGCCCCCAAATTATAAGTCCTACTACTTTGCAGTGCCGCAGCTAGAAAAGCTAAATCCGGGATAGAAAGTTTACCACCAATCTTTTTAGCAAGAACGCATTTGGTAATAAAATAGGCAAAGTAGCGGATAGCCGGGAGCTGAATGCTAGTGATTTTACCACTATCCTCTGAGAAACTCCTTCCATAGCAAATCATCTTGAAGAGGTCCAAGAGTTCTTGCGGCGATCCCCTTATCTTCTCGCATGACCCCCATTGCGGTACTCTAATTGCTGCACAAAAATCACTAAATGGCAAGTTGACAGCTTTATTGTAAATTTTATACTGGACCGTAGGGTTAGATCGCGACCAATTGAACTTAAAGTCCTGCACAAAAGACATAGTTAATTTTGCATATTGTCTTGGCTCTCCTTCAACAAAGTCACTCAGCCCTGCACGAGAAATTAGGCTTCGAACATCTTCAAATATTCCCGCGCTTCTCATGAAATCCGCACACGGGTAGTAAGTGGGGTATACTCCCTCTTCACGATTGACTCTCATAACTTGTTGGACTTCCAATTCTTGTTGGTTCAAGTGATATCTATTCCACTCCATTTTCTGAAATTTCAACAAACAATATAAAAATTTGATTTGGTGACATATAATTGAGGGAAACTACCATAGGAACTTGCTAGAGTACTAATCATGCATCAAAACTAGTTTCTACCACTTAGAACAAGCATGCAAGCTCACTAAACATGTTACCTACAGCAGCAAAATATTCAAGATATACTCAACCAAACAAAATTCTACTTGGATGGGTGGAGGAGTCACATACCAAGGAACAAATGTGCCAAATTTCAACAAGAAATCTGGGCTGAACAAAGAGATCGAGAAATCTGGAGCTCTGGAGCAAAAACGCGAGTGAGAGGAACCTGGTACGAGTTTTTTCGGGAGAGAGAAGGTGCTGGGAGGAAGAGATGAGATAGTGGGGCAAGGAGGGGCCCACACCACAGGGTGGCGCGCCCCCCTCCTTGGCCGCGCCGGCCTATGGTGTGGCACCCTCTGGTGCCCCACAGGTCATCCTCTGGTGCTCCCAGGTGCCTCGTCGAAAAATAGGACCAACGGTATAATTTTTGTGAATTTTTGAAAACTTTGAAAAATGCACATTTCTGGGTATTTAATTTATTATTACTGGCCAGGAAAAATTTTGAAATCTCCAATTAACTTAGGAACTTTGCAAATTAAAAGTGCTACAGCAACTAGAGCAAGTGGAGGAAGAAAGAGATGTTGTTTACCTCCTCTATGCATATAAAAAGTATTTGTTAACAAGGTTGATCAAGTCTTGCCACCAAATAAATTTTACATAGCATAAGAAGAAATAAACCTCAAATCAATCATGTTACCTTGAATTGTATTGATATGGATCCAATCACGAGAGTTTGATATTCTTCTTTAGGCTCATATATAGGACAATCAATAGTTCCCACTTTGATAGTTCTCACATTAGAAATAGTATTAACTCCACACGCTTTCTCAATCCTCTTGGGAAAATAAACGGTATGCTCCCTATCATCAACATTGAAAGTAACCTTTCCTTTATTGCAATCAATAACAGCCCCTGCGGTGTTAAGAAAAGGTCTCCCAAGAATAATAGACATATTATCATCTTCAGGCATTTCCAACACAACAAAATCAGTTAATATCAAGCAGTTAGTAGTAACTTGAACAGGAACATCCTCACATATACCAACATGAATAGCAGTAGATTTATCAGCCATTTGCAAAGATATATCAGTAGGTATCAACTTATCTAAGTAAAGTCTCTTATAAAGAGAAAAAGGCATAACACTAACACCGGCTCCCAAGTCACATAGAGCAGTTTTAACATAATTATTCTTAATAGAACAAGGAATAGTAGGTATACCTGGGTCGCCCAACTTCTTTGGAACTTTGCCATTGAAAGAGTAATTAGCAAGCATAGTGGAAATTTCCTCATTGGGGATTTTCCTTTTGTTAGTAACAATATCTTTCATATACTTTGAATAAGGAGGCAATTTAATAGCATCACCAAAGGGATTTGCAAGAATAAAGGTTTCATCCAATCACAAAATTTATTATAGTGTTCTTCTTCCTTTGATTTTAGTTTCTTAGTAGGAAAAGGCATTTGCTTTTGCACCCAAGGTTCTCTTTCATTACCATGTTTCTCAGCAATAAAATCTTCTTTAGTGTACTTTTTATTTTTAGCATGCTTTTCAGGTTCTTCTTCAACCTCTTCTTTATCAGGAGCATCATTCTTATCATTATCTTTATCATGTTCATTACCACTTCCAGCCAAAGCATCAGAAATAGAAATACTATTAGGATCATTAACAGGTTCAGAGGATTCTACAACATTTTTATGTTTCTTCTTCTTTTTCTTCTTAGAATGAGCACTAGGTTCAATGTGTTGAGAATCTTGTTCAATTCTTTTGGGATGCCCTTCAGGATATAGAGGATCCTGGGTAGAGACACCACCTCTAGTTGTTACTTCATAAGCATGTTTCTCTTTAGAATTATTCCCCAACAAGTCATTTTGCACTTTAGTGAGTTGATCAATTTGAGTTTGAATCATATGAAAATGTTTAACAAGCATCTTAACATCATTGGAGGTTCTCTCCACAATATCATGCAATTCACTAATAGCTCGAGAATTTTCCATTAAATGATTCTCTACTCTCATATTAAAATTTTCTTGCTTAACAATATAATTATCAAACTCATCTAAGCATTGTGCAGGAGGCTTCGAATACGGAATATCTTCCCTAGTAAAGCGTTGAAGGGAGTTTACCTCAATCATGGATGAAGGGGGAATTATCTCACATATATCTTCTATGGGAGGAAGATTCTTCACATCTTCAGATTTAATACCTTTCTCCTTGAGAGACTTCTTGGCTTCCCTCATATCTTCATCATTCAATTTAATTAAACCCCTCTTCTTCAATATTGGCGTTGGAGTTGGTTCAGGCGTAGTCCAATCATCATGATTCCGGCCTATTTTAGCCAATAATTCTTCAAATATTGCCCTGGAGTTCTTTTCCTGAAAACACAACCAGCACAACTATCCAGGTATGCCCTAGACTCAATGGTTAGTCCACTATAAAATATATCAAGTAAATCATGCTTTTCCAAATCATGGTCAGGCCGAGCTCTAATAAGAGAGCAAAATCTCGCCCAAGCCTCAGGCAATTTCTCTCCATCTCCCTGGTCAAAATTATAAATTCTCTGCAAAGCAATATGTTGAGCACTAGCAGGAAAGTATTTACGGAAGAAAACATCAAGCAATTCTTTTGGACTTTTAATAGAATTAGGTGGCAAACTATTATACCAAGTTTTAGCGTCATCCTTTAATGAGAATGGAAAGATTTTAGCAACAAAGTAAGTACGCATCTTGACATCATCAGAAAACAAGCTACTTAGAGTAGATAACTCAGTCATGTGTTCAACAGCACTTTCTTTTTCAGTACCACAAAAGGGTGTTTTCTCAACAATAGCTATATGAGATAGATCAAGAGAAAAATCATAATCTTTATCCTTAATGTTTATAGGAGATGTGGCAAACTTAGGATCAGGAGACAGTTTATATCTAACAGCATGTTCTGCAAGCAACTTTTTAATTTTTCTTGCATCAGTAGTAGCATTGCATTTTTCAATAAAATCATCATTAAGCTCCACATTGTCGTCGTGGTGAACGAGCAGATGCCATAGGATGGCTTAGATTGGGGCCGAATGGACGCTAGAGGATTCGGGGGAGGGTTTGCGATTAGATGGGAAGAACTTCCGGATGCTTTCCTCAAGAACACAACCAAAGGCCGGTACACAAGAAGAGAGACAAGAGGAAGAACTCTTTACTAGATCGCTAGCTTCGTTAATCTCAACATGGTTACAGGTTTGTGCTTTGTGCCTTGCTACTTCATGCGTGCGTCTCTACGTGCCCGTAAGGAGGGCTGCCCCCTCTCCTTATATAGGGGAGAGGGTGGCTTACAGTGCAAGAAACCCTAATGGCATCTTTGACTAGACAAACTACTTTACAAAGCTACTTTAATCATAGATGACGCCGGGGTCCTCTTTAATCAGGGCTGCTGATGTCCTCCGGCTTCTTTCAGCGTCATCCCTCTCTTTGGCGCCAGGGCTCTGATTAAAGCCACTTTGCTTAGCTCATCCTTGTCTTCTTGCTCTGAAGAGAATCTTTGACCAGTCCTGCCGACAGGCCCTTCACTCCGGTATCTTCTTTACCGGGTTCTGGCATACCCCCTTGGGGATGCCGGCTTGGCTTCACTTAGCCAAACTCCTACCTTTGTTTCTGGTAAGAATGTTAAACCGGTATCTCGATGGCTCAAACCATCTGGTTTGGCATGCCTTTGGCATACCGGGGGTTATCCCCCCAACATTAGTCCCCGAAGCTGGTATAGTCTGGTGGATTCTATCCTACAGACCATGCCAGGTTTTCATCTTTTTAGGATACCGGTTTAATCTTTCCGGCCTGAGCTTGGATCCGGCATCTTTGCCCTTTTTTTTGTCTTTTCTTCTCTTTGCAAGGCCTCTTCCGGCATCTTTTTTCTCCGGCATCATTCGCATTTACTCTTTCCTCGGCGAAGTCGAGAATATTTTGGGCCCCGCGCCTGTCAGTGACATGCGCACTGTTAACTGTCGCGCCAGTGTCAGTTGTCAGTTCGCTTCGACTCCCGCGCGGTCATTTAATGCACCACTGCGGATCCCACTAGCCACTTGGGATCCTGTGTGCGCTCCCGTGTGGCCTCCCATTTTTTCGCGTGTACCTCTTCGCCACGTGGCGGCCCATGATGCGAACCGTCGTGGGCGCGAGGCGAACCGCCGCGGCCCAGCGGTTTTCGGCCCACCTCCTCTCTCCTTTATAAGCACAACTGCCTCTTCTTCTTCCTCTTCTTCGCATTCCCCAACCTTCGCGCACAGTGCTCCTCGCCTCTGTGCCTTCGCCGCTCTCCGTCCGCCGTTGCTCGCTCGAGCTCCGTCGCCCGGCGAACTTACGCCGCGCTTCCGCCAGACCTCGCCGTGCGGGAATCTTCCGCAGCATCTTCTTCGAGCGCGCTGCATTCTTGCTTCTTCATGAGCTTCTCCGCCTCGCCGTCGACGGTGCTCGTTGGCGGCCGCAGGTCCTCTCCTTCGCCGACGAAAGTCTTCCTCAGCGACTGCGCCGCTCAAGGTTGGTAGCAATTTTACTTTGCTCGCCATCTGCTTGCCTTTCAGATCTTGGGTCTACGGTGTTCTTATTTCCTCTTTTTCTTTGGTTTTCTTCTTACTCGTAGATCTTCACGCGGGGTTCAAGTGTGGGATTTCTGTTTTTCTGCCTACCCATCCAATGTCCGACGAGGAATCTTCCTCCGCATCTTCTTCTTCCCTTTCTATTAAGCACCGTAGACAATCTCCCGGCGAATCCACGGCTTCAGATCCAATGGACACCGATTCCGGCAACCAGCAGGAATCCGGTAGCCACCAAGAGTCCGGTGGCCACTTAGAATCCGGTAGCTTTAGCCAAGCATCCGGTAGCCACCTTGAAGCGAGTAGCTCTGGCGAAGCATCTAGTAGCTCCAGCCAATCATCGGGCGCAGAGCCTGCCCCAATCACCCGCGGAGCCTGGATGGGCTCCAATGTCACAGAATATGAGATCGATTGGTTATACCGGTCCCGCAGGATTCCGGAAGGAGTAGTCTGCCGGATTCCCGGTGACGAAATCGAACCGGATCCCGAGCCCGGTGAACATGTTGTTTTTCTTGCTCATTTTGAGCGTGGCTTCGGCCTTCCTGCCTCTCCCTTTTTCCGGGAGTTTTTAGATTTTTATAAACTCCAACCTCACCACCTTCCTGGCAATGCCATCTTCTATCTTTCTTGCTATGCCACCTTTATGGAGGCCTACATCGGCATTCGTCCCACTCGTGAGACGTTTGCCCGCTTCTTTTGTCTGCGGATTAATTCCGTCCAGGGCAAGGAAATCCCCAAGCCCAAGCCGCCTGTGGAGTGCGGATCTTGCATTGTTGGCTCCCGCCAAGGGAGCACTTTCCTTAAGTTTGCCGGCCTCGAGTCCTGCCGCGCTTGGCAAGGAACCTTTTTCTATGTGAAGAACGACGGCCGCGCCAATCTTATTGATCTTCCTCCGTTCCAAGCTGGGCCTCCTAGCAGAACCAACTGGAGCTACAACCCGAAGACGGATCATGCCGAAACCAACCGGGTGGTACGCTTCTTGGCTTCTTTGAAGAAGGAGACCAACATCTGCTCGGATGATATCATCCGCACCTTTATATCGTGCCGGGTGCTTCCTCTGAAGCGCCGCGTGCATAGGATGAGCGAGATGTACGGCCCTGGCGATCCTACCAAGATCACAAGCCGTCCTCTTAGCAAGAAAGATGTTGTTCGCAAGGCTAAGCAGATTTGCCAAACTGCTATGCCATTTGATTGGGAATGGGGCCTGCTTCCCCTCAGCACTACTAACCCTCCGACCCAAGAAGTAAGAGATTATGCAATTGGGGTAGTCTTTGCCGGTAACTTTCTGCTTTTGTTAACCTTCTTTTTTCGTGTTTCAGGCCAAGGACCGCTTCCCCCTCATCGAGGCAGAGCGACGCGGGATCTGCGTGAAGCGCGCCCTTGACTCCTTCGACCCAGATCCCTACATCTTTTGGAAGGATCTGAAGATGGGCAAGACTCCGGCTGCGCGCCTTGGCCGGTCTCCGCCGGAGCCAACCGGGTCCTCCGATGACCTGACCATGCTTGAGGTACTTTCTTTTCCGGTTTCTTGTACTTTACCGTTATTGCTTTGTTGCGAATTTTCTCTTAGCTATGTTCAATTTACAGATCCACGAGTGCGCGCCGCCCCTGCGCGCTGAGGCCGGCCAGGAGTTTGTGGACAAACTCATGGCCCAAGGCCAAAAGAACAAGCTACCGGCGTCTGATGCCGGTCCCAGTCAGGCCCCTCCCTCCAAGCGCTTCCGGACTGAGCCCTTGGGGGAGAAGCAAGTGGGCGTGCGCCGCTACGGGCGCAAGGCGATGCCGACTGCTTCCGGGTAAGTTTTTCATTTTCTTGCTTGCCTCTTTTTGCCAAGTTCTTTTTCCGGTTGCCTTTCTCCAACTATCTTTCTTTCTTTTTCTCAGCCCCGCGCTCAAGCTTGGCCCAAGGCCATCGGGCTCTGAAGGTTCCGCAAGGACCTCAACCCCTCCTCCTCGCTCAAGCCCGGCACCATCTGGTGCCGGCAATACCTCTGCCTCCCTTTCTGGGGGCACAACAAATTCGGGGCGTGCGGCCCCTTCATCATCAGATCACCGCACGGAGGAGGATCTTTCCTCTTTCCCAGAGAACCAAGACACCGGCGCCAGCAACATCGGCGCCGAAGAAGAAGAAGCTGCCGGGCGGGCGGAGCCTCCGGCTCCTCCCGTCCTTGAAAAGACGACAACTTCCGCGCCGGAATCTTCCGCGCCGGAAGGCTCCAACCTGGGTGATGCGCCTAGCGCTCCCCCTTCTCCACGAACCATTCTCATGCCACCTCCAGATGCTCCTCGCACCAAGCCCTCCAGGGCTGCTCCGACTGCGCCGCCGCCCAAGGCCTCCAAGCTGATCAAGGGGAAGGCGACAGCCTCCAGCGCCCCTTCCGGCGGCCAGCAGCCCCTGGTGCTGCACGTCGCCAAGGCCGCCAAGGATACCGCCACGAAGGCCACCGGCCTCCTTGGCCGTACATCGAGTTCCAGCGCAAAGGCCGGGACTTGGGGCATCTTCTGCCCTACGCCCAAAAGTGGAACGCCGCGGACATGACTCCGGCGACCCGCGGTTTGGGCAAGGACAGGCTGCCGGCTCCCGACCCTGTTGGGGACCGGTCTTCCGAGGAGCACTTTATGCGGCTGCGCAGCGCCGTGAAGGAGCTCGATAGCGCGTGGTACGATGCCACGAACAATTTGATGGTATGTTTTACTGACTCTTTTCAACTTTTACCGGTTTCCTTGCTTCCGGATTTTCTTTCTATCTTTTCTTTAGTTCATGCCGGTTTCTCTCTTGTCTATCTTCCCAGTCCCCGAGTTTTGTGGTGAGAGCGCAGCTTTTAGCACAAAACTTTAACTTATAAACTTAGCGTGAAACCGGCACTGCCAGTCCCCGAGTTTCGGGTTAAGAACTTTGTTCTTAGCGCAAAACTTAACTTAGAAACACGCGAAACCGGCACTGCCAGTCCCCGAGTTTCGGGTTAAGAACTCTGTTCTTAGCGCAAAACTTAACTTAGAAACGCGCGAAACCGGCATCAGCCCCGAGTTTCGGGTTAAGAACTCGTTCTTAGCGCAAAACTTAACTTAGAAACGCGCGAAACCGCACTGCCCCCGAGTTTCGGGTTAAGAACTCGTTCTTAGCGCAAAACTTAACTTAGAAACGCGCGAAACTGCACCGCTTCCCCCGAGTTTCGGGTTAAGAACTCTGTTCTTAGCGCAAAACTTAACTTACTTCTTTTTCTTGAACAGCTCACGGCTGACGCTCGGAAGGCCCTCTTTGAGGAGCTCCTATGGGAACACCGGGACCTCGCTGAGGCACACGACAAGTGCCAAGGTAATTTTGTACCACCGGCATCTTTTTACCGGAAACCCTTTTTCCTTCTAACACTTATAACTTTTGCTTAACAGTGATCCCGGAAGCTTCCATTGAGGCTCTCAAGGAGCAGCTCGCTGCCGCCCAACGTACAATTCTTTCCCTTCTTTTGTTAACTTGTTTTTCTTTGCATCTTTACCAGCACAATTTTGTTAACATCTTCTTTTCCGGGTTGCAGGGGAGAAGGACCAGCTCATCCGGCAGCATCAGGAGGAGCTGAGCGCCCAAAAGACCAGCTACCAGGAGCTCAAGTCCCAGCTCATCCAGCTGGGGCTTGATCATGCCAAGGCCCTCAAAGCCGCTGAAGCTGATGCAGCGGCCAAGATGGATGAGGCTCTGGAAGATGCCGGCAACGCCAACTCGGTGTTGCTAGCTGAGCTGGAGGAGCTGGCCAAGGCCCAGAAGGTTGCCGAGGGGAAGGCTGCGCGGCTGGAGGAGGAGCAGAAGGAGTGCAACAGGATGGTGCTGCAAACTGATACACTTGCCTACCGTAAGTCCTTTCCTTTTGCATTCTTTGATTACCTCATACGAGCCTTTTTTCTTCCAACCCCATTTTCTTTTCGTTATCTTTCCTTCCGGTCTCCTTCTCTTCCGGATTCTTTTCCTTAGCCTTTTTCTTTCTTTACACAGGCCTCTTTCCAGACTCTCAGAAATATGCCGTCAAGAAGGTTGACGAGCGCCGCACCGCCCAGGGCCAAGCGAATCTTGCCGTGCCATGGACGCCCTATGACCATCTGGTCGCGCTGAACGTGCGGGTGTCTCACATGCGCGCGATAGATCGCAACCTATCTGACATTCCTGATGTAGCTACCCAGCTCTTCAGGACTCTATGGCCTGGCGAGGAGGTGCCGGACACTTTCTCCCTCATCAGCGATCGTCTCAAGGGCGCCGGCCGGAGGATCCGCGAGTGGCAGTGCTCTGCTGCCCGCGCTGGAGCGGACTCTGCCCTCCGCGTTGCTTGCTTCTGGTACCCGGAGCTTAACCTGGCTGCCCTCACCGGAGTGCGCGAAGGCGCGGAAACCGATCTGGACCCGATTCTTACCGCTAAGCGGCAGGAGTGCGTACCACATCGCGGAGTACGCCGACATGCGCACCTTCATCCCTCCCCCTCCTGACGTCAAAGATTATCTTGATGAGGAGGAGGATGAAGCCGAGGAGGAGCCTCTGGACGACGCTGGTGCTGGCGACGCCCCTCCTGAAGCTCCCGCTGCCTGATTACCTGTCTTAAGATTTACCTCTGCTATGTTGCTCAGTCCTGCGTGTCTTTAAAACAATGTTCTGTTAAATTCTGCCCCGGTATGCTGGGGCTTATGATGTAAAACTTTAAGTCCGCTTGTGGTTGTCGTACAACATTTTATGCCGGTAAGTTATACCGGTTGCTAATTATCTTAAGTTTGTCTTAGCATATTTGCTTCTGGTTTGCTTTTATCCTGCACTGCAAAGATTTCCAAATTGTTTCCGCATCCAATTTGATGCACACTTGGTTCTTTTGCCTTGGCTCTGCCTGCCTTCTCTGGGCGTTCTTTGGCGTATGAGCACAAGGTTCTTTCACCAAATAAACATTTTCTTGAACTTAGAAATAACTTCAAAATTTTGCAAAAAACCGGCTTAACCGGGGTTAGTTAAATTTTCCGGATTGTTCTTTCCTGCTCTCCCTCTTCGCAGTTCATGTGCTTATCTCCTACAGGTTTATCTTGCTTGCCATGAAGCCGGGTTGCGGACAGCAGCAGAGTCGAAGACTCCGGTAGGATTTAGCACATTACTAAACCGGAAAGAAAAAACGTTCAATAAGCAACCTGCAGAAACTGAAAAATAAACAAGTTCCATGCAACCTTATTGGGGTAGTCCCCGAGATTCATTCAAGGTCCCGGCATCTTTTATTCATAGCAATTAAGGTACAAAAAGGAACTTCTTACACCACAACTTCAAGAGTAGAAAGGACGCAACAGAGCTACGTTCCATGGACGCTTGCTCTCCTCTCCGGACCTGTCCGCCTTTCCTTTTTTCCACTCTTGTGCATCAATCAAGTAGTATGCATCATTGTGAAGCACCTTGCTTACAATGAAGGGACCTTCCCATGGTGTTAAGAGCTTATGCCGGCCTTCCGTGCGCTGCACTAGGCGTAGCACGAGATCTCCTTCCCGGAAAACTCTCGGGTTAACCTTCCGGTTATGATAGCGTCTGAGGTTTTGCTGGTAAATGGCTGTTCTTGCCAAAGCTAGCTCTCTTGCTTCTTCTAGCAAGTCGACATCATTTTCTCTGGCCTCTTTGACCTCTTGCTCAGTATAGAGCTGTACCCTTGGTGAATCATGAATGATGTCGGTTGGTATAATCGTCGCTCCATAAACCATGAAGAACGGAGTGTATCCGGTAGACCGGTTTGGAGTTGTTCTTATACTCCACAGTACTGACGGTAGCTCATCGAGCCAACATCCCGGTGACTTTTCCACTACATCAATGAGTCTTGGTTTGATACCGGAAAGTACCAAAGCATTCATTCTTTCCACCTGGCCATTGCCTTGTGGGTGTGCCACTGAGCACAAATCCAACCGGATGTTGTTGTCCTCACAAAACCTTTTGAACTCACCTTGAGCAAAGTTGGTTCCATTGTCAGTGATGATGCTGTGCGGGTATCCATACCGCAAAATGACATCTTTCAAGAACTTCACCGCTGTGCGCCCATCACACTTTGCGATAGGTTTCACTTCTAGCCATTTGGTGAATTTATCCACCATTACCAAGATGTGAGTCATGCTGCTCCTAGCAGTTTTGAATGGGCCAACCATATCGAGGCACCAAACGGCAAACGGCCATGTTAACGGTATTGTCTTTAAACCAGACGCTGGGGTATGATTTTGCTTGGCGTACCTCTGGCACCCGTTGCATTTTCTTACCAAATCCTCAGCGTTTTCCAAAGCAGTGGGCCAATAGAACCCATGCCGGAATACTTTTGCTACCAGCGCCCTTGATGAAGCATGATGCCCACATTCTCCTTGGTGAATTTCCTCAAGCATTTCTTTCCCTTCTTCCGGTTCCACACATCTTTGAAGGACACCGGTAACGCTTCTTTTGTACACCTCACCATTGATGAATGTATATGCCTTGGACCTTCTTTGTATTCTCCTTGACTCATTTTCGTCATCTGGCAAGGTGCCATTGATCAGGAATTCCTTAATAGGTTTAACCCACGACGGTGTCTCTCGAACCAAAAACACCGGTGCATCTATCTCCATGCTATCTACCAGCATCATTTCTTCCAGACGGTACGCAGTCCCCGAGCTTGTCGGAGCAGTCCCCGAGCTTGCCGGAGCAGTCCCCGGGTTTCCTTCATCAATATCCATGGGTACTACATGCGATTCCGGTACAAAAATTGATTCCGATTCCGGGCTCGGTTTGATCGATGACGCTCTTAAGTGAGCCAAAGCTATTCCGGGAGGAATTTCTTGCCTGGATGAGCCCAGCTTGGACAAAGCATCCGCGGCTTCATTTTCTGCTCGCGGCACATGGTGAAACTCACACCCTTCGAAGAATCCGGCAATCTTTTGCACGTGAAACCGGTACGAGGCCATGTTGGCATCTTTTGCATCCCAATCTTCGGAACACTGTTGTACCACAAGATCTGAATCTCCGTAGCAAATGATCCGGTGTGCACCGATTTCTTTTGCGACCTTAAGCCCATGGATCAAAGCTTCATATTCAGCGACATTATTCGATGCCCTGAAATGTACTTGCAGAACGTACCAGAGGTGATCTCCTTTTGGTGAGGTGAGCACCACACCGGCACCTAGACCCTCCTTGAGTTTGGATCCATCAAAGTGCATTCTCCAGTATTCTATCCTCTGATCTGGCGGTTTGTATTGCATCTCCGCCCAATCAACAAGGAAATCAGCCAAAGCCTGTGATTTTATGGCATCCCTTCTTTCGTATGCTGGTACATATGGTGATATCTGGATTGCCCACTTTGCAATCCTTCCACTAGCGTCCTTGTTGCACATGATATCGGAGATCGGTGCTTCACTCACCACTTTCATGGGGTGCTCCTCAAAGTAATGCTTGAGTTTTGTGGCGGCCATGTACACGCCATAAGTCATCTTTTGGAAATGAGGGTAGTTTTGTTTTGAGAGGGAGAGCACCTCGCTCAGGTAGTATACCGGCCTCTGGACGGTTTTTCCTTCCTCTTCTCTTTCAACCACAACCACTACGCTCACAACCCGGTTTGTTGCCGCTATGTATAATAGCATAGGCTCTCTTTCTAGAGGTGAAGCGTATGGGTGCCGTGGCGGCATTGCTTTCAGCTTCTTAAACGCTGCGTCTCGAGGGGTCCAGACGAACTTGTCGGATTTTTTCATCAGAGCATAGAGTGGCAGAGCTTTTTCTCCCAACCTGCTCACGAACCGGCTTAGCGATGCCAAGCTTCCGGTAAACTTTTGCACATCTTTTAGCTCTCGAGGGACAGTCATTCTTTCTATTGCCCGGATTTTTACCGGATTGACTTCAATGCCCCGGCTTGACACAAGGAAACCGAGCAGCTTGCCGGCAGGGACACCGAAAGTACATTTTGCCGGATTAAGCTTCATCCGGAACCGTCTTAGGTTATCGAATGTTTGCCGGATGTCATCGATTAAGGTGTTCTTTACCTTAGTTTTTATCACAATGTCATCTACATAGACTTGCACATTCTTTCCAATTTGATCGAACAAGCACTTTTGCATACAGCGCTGGTACGTTGCACCGGCGTTGCGCAAACCAAAAGGCATAGTGACATAGCAATAAGCCCCGTGCGGGGTAATGAACACAGTTTTTATTTGATCTTCCTTTTTCAAGGGGATCTGGTGGAAACCGGAATAGGCATCCAGGAAGGACAACAACTCACACCCAGCAGTTGAATCAATCACTTAATCGATCCGTGGCAAAGGAAAAGGGTCTCTTGGGCAAGCCTTGTTTAGGTTGGTGTAGTCAATGCACATTCGCCACACCTTGGGAGCTTTAGCCTCCAGGTTCTCATCTTTCTTCTTTTCAACCATTACCGGATTGGCCAGCCACTCTGTGTGCGTGACCTCCACAATGAATCCGGCAACAAGCAGTTTGGTTACCTCTTCTCCTATGATTTTCCTTCTATCTTCAGCGAACCGGCGCAAGGGTTGTCGCACCGGCTTGGCATCCTTCCGGACGTTCAAAGAGTGCTCAGCCAGCTCCCTCGGAACACCTACCAAATGATCAGTTGACCAGGCAAAGATATTCCGATTCTCACGGAGGAAGCTGACGAGCGCGCTTTCCTATGCTTGATCAAGTCCGGCACCGATGCGAACGGTGCGCTCTGGGTAAGCCGGGTCCAACACAATGTCCTTTGTTTCATTTGTCGGCTTGAATGCCGGTGAGCCCAAGTTTCCACTCAATGCCGCTAAGCTCAACTGTGAGGACTGAGCCAGCGCAACCGCTGTTTGCATCCTTTTTCTTTTCCTCCGCGATCACCAGCGATTCCGCTAGGTTTGATCCGGCAGACGCAGTTTCCAGTGAGACTTTGTAGTTCCCCACCACAGTCAAAGGTCCACAAGGTGCCGGAATCTTCATTTTGAGGTAAGCCGTATGAGTGGTAGCCATGAAAGCTGCCAATGCTGGTCTTCCCAACAACGCATGGTAAGGACTGTCTAGATCCACCACCTCAAACTCAACATTTTCAACCCGGCAATTGTCACGTCCTCCAAATGCTACGCCCACCCGAACTTTTCCTATCGGGGCACAGGACAAGCCCGGAACAATTCCGTGGAAAGTTGTACGCGTTGGCTGAAGCATGTTTTCTGTTATGCCCAGCGTATGCATGGTATGCTTGTACATGATGTTTATGCTGCTGCCGTTATCTATCAGCACCTTGCTGAACTTTACTCGAGTTTGTGGCCCTTTCATGATTGGGTCCACAACAAGAGCGTATCCACCCGGATTCGGCATGATCTTAGGGTGATCCTTGAATGACCAGGTAATTTCCTGATCTGACCACAGCATGTACTTGGGGACTGCCGGCATCACGGCATTGACCTCCATGGAGCGGCGGTGTACACTTTGCCTATCTGTTGGCTCAGTGACAAAGACAACACAGCACATATGCGGGCCCTCGTAAACATTCCGGCCTAAAGGTGCCGGTGGAGGTGGTTGATCATCATCTTGCTCCACCCGGTTAACTTGCTGGTACTGCTGCCGGTTTGGCTGCACCGGTAAGGCGTTTGCCCCGGTAAGTGGCGGTGGTGGCGGTAACTGTTGTTGCCGCGGCATGTCCTGTGGTGGTTGTGCATCTTTCACCGTTCCCTTTTGCATCAAGTACTTGGTCCAGGTACAATCCTTCGTCAGATGGTTTGACGGGTGTGCCGGATTCGGTGTGTGCCACCGGCAAGGTTGGTCCATGGCAGCTTCCATGGTGTACTTTGCGGGTTCTTGCCGCTTCTTTTCGGACCCAGGGTTTCTTTTCCACCCATTGTTTCTTAGGACCCGCCCACGGCTGCGATCCGGTTCTTTGCCTCTGACTGCCACTGGCCTCAGAGTTTTCCTGCACAGCAGCAACTTGCTGTGGACCGTACCTTCGATCCGGAAAATCTTCTCTTCTTTTGTTATTCCGGTTATCCCGGTGTTGTTCTTGGCGCAGCTATTCCGGCTCAGGTTGCACTGCCGGCTGCGTTGGGTCTCCCAACGCATAGCTATCCGCCACACGTATCATCTCTGCCAACGTTGTCGGCATGTTCCGCTGCAGCTTTTGCCACAACGGTGAACCTCTTCTGCACCCACTGCTAAACCAAGCAATGGCTTGTGCCTCGATTACCCCTTCACAGGAGTTCCTTGTAGTATTCCACCGGGCCAGATAATCCCGGTCTGTTTCGTTCGGGCGCTGTATGCACAGAGCGAGTTGCTGCGGCCTGTTTGGCCTTTGATAGGTGCTGCTGAAATTGCTCACAAAAGCCTCCTCAAAATCCAGCCAGCCATTTATGCTTCCTGCCGGCAAGTTGTTTAGCCAGATTCTTGCTGGTCCAACCAAAAACGATGGTATGATCCTCACAGCCCAACGCCGATTTCCTCCTCCTGCTACGGTTCCTCCACCGCCTGCGACGTACACTGCGGTTACGTAATCCGCGAGCCAGTCTTCCGGCTTCGTAGTGCCATCGTATGTTTTTGTGTCACGGGGCAACATAAAGTTGCGCACTGGCGGTCTTTCTTTCATGATCCTTGGGCCAAAGCACTTTGGGCCTGGGGGACCTTCCTCCTCGACCATTTCTGACAAGTACACTCTATCCAGACGGTGCCTCGCATCCCGTTCCGGTAAGTATCTCTCTCCCAGGCGTTCTCCCAATGCGTTCCGGAAAGCTGCCGGTCTTGCAGAATCAGCTTCATCATAACATTCCGGTACCGCGGCCCTTGCCTGCCGGTACCTTGGGGGATCTATTTCCTCCTCATCATACGCTGCCCTTGCAGGTCGATAATTTTGCCCGGTTTCGTATCTACCGGCATGATTGTTTCCGGCATAGCCTCCTTTGGCGTAACCTCGTTCTGCCCCTTAGCTTTTTCTACCGGCATCATGTTGCCCAGCTTGTTGTTTTCCGGCAAGAACCGGATCGTACACAGTCATCTGCTGTGCATTCATCTCTTTCTCTTTTCTTCTGTCCGGATGGGGGGACGATGCCTGCCCATGGGACTTGCTTCCGGCATTCTTTGTTGAACGCACGGATTTTGAGGCCGCGGCCTTGTTCAGCTTAGCTACTGCTCAAAGATTCTGCTGCTCAATAGTTTCCAGCAGCTCTCTAACACGCTCTTGCTGTTTTGCCAAAGCATCTCCGGAAAGCGACTCGCACAGCTCTACTGCAGCTTTAGCAGCTTTTATAGTTTTATCCGGGCTACTGTACTTAGGTTTTTCCACGATGCTAACAGATGCAGAGGTACTTTTGCCGGCATGAATCTCTTTGCGCAAATCCTGATCTAGGTTGCGAGCTTTTAGCCGGTTCTCCGGTATCCTAGCAGCATGCGCGCTAACAGAAGCAAAGCCATGGGCAGCGTTATACTCACGTACGGTTAGGTTCAGCTCGCGCTGCGCCCTGACGACGTCCTTGCCGCTCTCGAGTATCTTCTGGCGCTGCGCCTCCAGCTCCGCCTGAGCCGCTGCCGGGTCGATGTTCTGCGCGATGGGGGTGGCGAGGACGTTCATCGCCGCTTGGAGCGGTGTCTCCGGTGGTGCGGATGATGCTCCCGCTGCGCCTGCGCCTCGCTCCAGCGGTGGCTTGGCCGCACGGGTCGAAACCGCACGCCCAGCGCCTTCTCCTGCAGCTTCTTTGCCGGCGTCGACCGCGCCTGCCATCATCACCTCCACGCTCCCTGGGGCGTGGCCAGCATGTAGCCATCTTGGCGGATCCGGCGCCACCAGCACCGGCGAGAGGCACTGGCGCACAGGAACGGTGCCGAAGTAGATGCGGTGGCTGCCGAACTCGATGATGCGGCCGTTCTTGGGGAAGATGCCGCCGTTGGCGAAGCAGCCAGCGTTGTCGTTGATGAAGTCCATGGCGTAGATGCGCTGCACCAACGCGGAGACCGTTCGCTGACCGGCGACGTCGAGGATGCCCGCCCGAATGTGAACTCCAGCAAGCGCCACTTCATGCCCCACGGTGGGCGCCAACTGTCGTCGTGGTGAACGAGCAGATGCCATAGGATGGCTTAGATTGGGGCCGAATGGACGCTAGAGGATTCGGGGGAGGGTTTGCGATTAGATGGGAAGAACTTCCGGATGCTTTCCTCAAGAACACAACCAAAGGCCGGTACACAAGAAGAGAGACAAGAGGAAGAACTATTTACTAGATCGCTAGCTTCGTTAATCTCAACATGGTTACAGGTTTGTGCTTTGTGCCTTGCTACTTCATGCGTGCGTCTCTACGTGCCCGTAAGGAGGGCTGCCCCCTCTCCTTATATAGGGGAGAGGGTGGCTTACAGTGCAAGAAACCCTAATGGCATCTTTGACTAGATAAACTACTTTACAAAGCTACTTTAATCATAGATGACGCCGGGGTCCTCTTTAATCAGGGCTGCTGATGTCCTCCGGCTTCTTTCAGCGTCATCCCTCTCTTTGGCGCTCGTGGCTCGATTAAAGCCACTTTGCTTAGCTCATCCTTGTCTTCTTGCTCTGAAGAGAATCTTTGACCAGTCCTGCCGACAGGCCCTTCACTCCGGTATCTTCTTTACCGGGTTCTGGCATACCCCCTTGGGGATGCCGGCTTGGCTTCACTTAGCCAAACTCCTACCTTTGTTTCCGGTAAGAATGTTAAACCGGTATCTCGATGGCTCAAACCATCCGGTTTGGCATGCCTTTGGCATACCGGGGGTTATCCCCCCAACACACATAATCTTCATCAGGATCATCACTAAAATAATCAAGTTCAGGTGAATTAACAGGTGTAGTAGCATTAGGAGTTTCAGTATTTTCAATTTGTCTAGACCTAGCAATCGTAGCATCTAGAAAACATCCCAATGAACCACTATCATCAAGCACAGCAGAAATATTATCAATATTATGAGAGTTTTCAGATTCAGCAGAAGTACCCGCATGTGAAGCATGTGGCGGTGAAACAAGTTTATCAATCACAGATGGTGAATCAAGTGTAGCGGAGGTACTCAGGATTGTACCTTTTCTTGTAGTGGATGGTAATATGGCGATCTTAGTATCGCGAGGTTTACCCATGATGGAGAATTTGCAGCGAACAATATTAATCCAAGTGAACTTCCAAATAAAGCTATGCTCGCCGGCAACGGCGCCAGAAAATAGTCTTGATGACCCACAAGTATAGGGGATCGCAACAGTCTTCGAGGGAAGTAAAACCCAATTTATTGATTCGACACAAGGGGAGACAAAGAACACTTGGAAGCCTTAACAGCGGAGTTGTCAATTCAGCTGCACCTGGAAACAGACTTGCTCGCAAGAGTTTATCAGTAGTAACAGTTTTATAGCAAGAGCAAGTAATGAAATAACAGCAGAGAGTAACACAGACAGCGGTAGTGATTATAGTAAACGACAGGATTAAAATATCGTAGGCACGGGGACGGATGACGGGCGTTGCATGGATGAGAGAAACTCATGTAACAATCATAGCAGGGCATTTGCAGATAATAATAAAACGGTGTCCAAGTACAAAGCAATCAATAGGCATGTGTTCCATATATAGTCGTGCGTGCTCGCAATGAGAAACTTGCACAACATCTTTTGTCCTACCAGCCGGTGGCAGCCGGGCCTCAAGGGAAACTACTGGATATTAAGGTACTCCTTTTAATAGAGTACCGGAGCAAAGCATTAACACTCCGTGAACACATGTGATCCTCACATCGCTACCATTCCCTCCGGTTGTCCCGATTTCTGTCACTTCGGGGCCATCGGTTCCGGACAGCGACATGTGTATACAACTTGCAGGTAAGATCAATAAACAATGAATATCATGATGAAACAATAACATGTTCAGATCTGAGATCATGGCACTCGGGCCCTAGTGACAAGCATTAAGCATAACAAGTTGCAACAATATCATCAAAGTACCAATTACGGACACTAGGCACTATGCCCTAACAATCTTATGCTATTACATGACCAATCTCATCCAATCCCTACCATCCCCTTTGGCCTACAGCGGGGGAATTACTCACACATGGATGGGGGAAACATGGCTGGTTGATGTAGAGGCGTTGGCGGTGATGATGGCGATGATCTCCTCCAATTCCCCGTCCCGGCGGAGTGCCAGAACGGAGACTTCTGGCTCCCGCGACGGAGTTTCGCGATGTGGCGGCGTTCTGGAGGGCTTCTGGCGACTTCGACTTCTCTTCGTGCGTTTTTAGGTCGAGGCCGATAAATAGTCCGAAGGAGGGCGTCGGAGGCCGGCCGAGGGGGCCACACCACATGGCCGCGCGGGCCCCCCTGGGCCGCACCGCCCTATGGTGTGGGGCCCTCGGGCCTCCACCTTAATTGTCCTTCTGGCTCCGTCAGTATTCTGGGAAAATGGGGCCTTCTGCATAAATTCCGAGGATTTTCCCGAAAGTTGGATTTCTGCACAAAAACGAGACACCAGAACAGTTCTGCTGAAAATAGCGTTAGTCCGTGTTAGTTGCATCCAAAATACACACATTAGAGGCAAAACAATAGCAAAAGTGTTCGGGAAAGTAGATACGTTTTGGACGTATCATCTGCTCACAGTCAAGTACCAAGCCAGGTACCAAGCACTTGGTACACACACACAAATCAAGCTCACCGGGCGGTGTGCATGCTCAACAAAGACACACAAAGCGGTGAGTCACCACAAGCTGCAGGCCTTGTTGTCGACCAGAGAGGAAGGAGAAGGCCACATAAAAGCCTCCACAGTAAACCCTAAGCCATATCCATCGACAGGCTACACTGGGTAAGTCCACCAGAAACCAAGAACTCAAGAACAGGAAGAACAGCACTGCTGTTCAACCTGCTCACACCATCACAACATCAACTCAAGCACCACAGGCTTGCAAGGAGGAGCAGGGCAAGCATAAGCTCAACACTGAAGAAATCCTCTACACCAACAAACAATCTAGGAGCTGGAGTGAGGTATAAACCAAATCAACCTGAGCAAAACCAAGTTTTGCTCATAAATAAGCATACAATGCATCACAGGAGCACAGAAGGGTAGAATACCCTGTTTGTGTCATCATCTGGCTTCAAAGCCATTTGGTGCAAGCAAATATGGGTAAGACCATTAGGTAATCATCCTATGGGAACATCAGTTATGCAAATCAGTGCATAACTAAAGGAATCCAGCCAAGAATGAATTCATAGCTAGCCTAGCCCACACACTCGGCACCTACGGCTAGCTAGGCCATCGGACTACGAGACAAATCCTTGTCTATATATTTTCTCAACATCAAAAGCCACTGGAAGTCCGGTATTAGATCAAGCCGGTGAGCGGCTTGTTCAAAACCAGCAAGCAATCACCAACTAGAGCAAGCCACGTAAGAAGGAGCTACCCTTGACAAGATCACAAAGGTCTGCGCTGTGGCTACCTCAACCCACAGCCAACACTTAGAACCACCACATCATCACCAGAAGGTTCAAAGAGTGGGCTAGGGTACCCAACCAGTGGTTGGCATCTAGCTAGCCCTAACAAATTCATTGAAATGATCATCACTGAATCACAGTTCACATCATTCATCCATCTATTAAAGCCAGATAAACAGATAAATGAAACAGACAAGCAATTGATGCACCAGGGTCTTGCAGATGATCAAATGGATCATGGCAGGCATCAATGATGCTTAAGCAACAAGACACATCGTGCAAAGCCTGTGTGATGCATACACAGCACAGAGTGAGCCCCAGAGAGCCACAGAAAGAAACACAGCAGTTAACTATCAAGCAAATGATGATCAGATGATCATCAGAGCTTGCTAGCTCTTGTTACAGATTGCCATAGCCAAGTACAACAAAGAGGAATTAACCAGCTATCAAGAAATCCAACCAAGTCATAATCGAATAAATAGATAACTGAATTAATGACTTTATGATTGTATCCGTAAGCACATCAAAGGCTTGATGAACCACTGGATCAAGATACACAAGTAACACACATAGCATTCATCACTGAAGAATACTATTAAGCCAATAGCAATGCTCAATTGAGCATGCTCATGAGTTTGAGCACAAGAAATAGCACACCATGGCACTGGCACTTGCAAAAATTGCCAGGAATACACACAGTAATCACAGCCAGGGCAAATAGTTGAATACACTTGATGATCTAGCAGTAATAGCATCAAGGACAAGATCACAGAGATAGAATCAAGCAAGAATTGCAAACATAAGCAAGCACAGAGCCTAGGAATCTTGCACAGAATCATGTATAGCATGGCAGGATAGCACAACAGTAGTAACCATGGCGATAGCAAAGCCAGATGATTCTGAAGAAAGACAAGAGCATAGCAACACAAGCACAAGAGCACATGAACAAGCTAGCAAGGCACAAAGAATAAATAAGCATAGTCACGGCAAGCATCTCAACATGGAGATGCGGGCCGATGGGCTGAGCAAGACGAAGAGGATGAGGAGAGAAGTGAGCAGAGCAGACAGGGAGAGTAGGAGGCGATGGACACTCACCGGTGAAGTGAAGCGCAGGGCACGGCCATGGCGGCCACGGCGGCACACGCCGAGGGCGTAGCAGCGCCAGGCCAGGCCAAGCCATGGCGGCGCCACGGCACCAGCACCACCACGGTCAGGCACGGCGGCGCCACCGCGCCTGGAGCCCAGTGAACGGCGGGATCGAGCGATCCCGTAACCCTAGCACCAGAAGGGGTCGAGGCCGAGAGCAGCAGGTCGCCCGCGTCAGATCGATGCGGATAGGATTGACCGCCGTCGTGGGGCGCGTCGATTGCGCACCATGGCGAGGGCCAGGTCCGGCGAATCTCGCCGGAATCTAGCGGCGACGGCGGAGGCGACGCGAGTTGCCAGAGCGGCTAGGGTTAGGGTTCGGTCGCGCGTGAGAGGGAGAGAGAGGAGTGGGGCTGGTCGAGCCGGACCAGGCCGGTCGGTTCGACCTAACCCACTAGGTTGCACCGACAGGTGGGCCCAGGGGCATTTTTGCCATTTCACAATTCAATTAAAATGCATAAACTTTGGAAAGGCACAATAAATACTTAATAGCTCTAAAAAAAATAATTAAAAATATGAAAATAGATCAGCATAAAATTCTCTA
This sequence comes from Lolium perenne, assembly GCF_019359855.2. Lineage (NCBI taxonomy): Eukaryota > Viridiplantae > Streptophyta > Magnoliopsida > Poales > Poaceae > Lolium > Lolium perenne. The sequence goes on from NC_067247.2 coordinate 157,846,972, forward strand.
TCATAATAAAATACTAAGGGGAATTTTTGAAAACAATTAAGAATAAGCCTTCATTTGATGATTTAAATAATCATTTAAATCACACATATAATTTTCAATAATAAAAATAAGTCCATTAATGCATTTGGACTTTAAAAACACCTTGACAACATTTCAAGGTTGTATTTACCCTAAAGCAAGTATCTCCAAGTTGTTCTTAGTATTAACCTCTCACATGAAATAACAACGACATCGGAAGGGGGGGAACAAACCCTAAAACTGGAATCATGCATAATTGCTTCTTTAACCATTGCCCTTATCGGACAATGATGCTATCTTTCAGAGACAGAGGACAAGGGTCAGTCCACACCATCCAACTGCAAAACTTTGCAGTGTTCAGGCAAGTTCATCACTTGCTCATGTCATTCGAGTATTTCTATCAAATTACTTGCAAAGTATTATGGTTATCACTATTGCATAAAAATCAAAACCACTACTTTCATAACTATGAATATGACTATGTGGTGGGCAATGGAACCATGGAATGTGTTGATATGGTGGAGGTTCCATTGCACGGGTTTATATCCATCTAGGATTAAACAACAAATGTCGCTAGTGATTCTTGTGCCGTAATACCCGTGTTAACCATAAGATCCGGAGTGGGACGGAGTAGTCAAAAGTGTTTCCACCTCTCGTTCATCAACGGATGCGCTTACCGTAGCAGTTGTATCTGGCGGAACAACCGGAGGGTGGGGATCCCATTCTAATTCCCCACGGTAAAGCATTGCTTGCCGTAGCAGTTGTGTCTTGCGGAACAACCGGAGGGTGGGGATCCCATTCTAATTCCCCACGGTAATGCGGTCTATGATGGGTTGCAGCTACCGGCGTAGGAGTGTATGGTAGAGCCCAGCACTGTCGTCGTGGTCGGGGTCCACCCTGAAATTACGGGAATAATGGGACCGGCGTGGACCCAGGGTCGGGGCATGCAACAAAGGGTGGGTGTTCGAGGTAGCGGAGGAACATGATTGGCTAGACCTTATACCGGGACTCACACCGAAGGAAGTGTGGATGGGAAAGCTGCCCGGTTGGCACCAAGGTTAAGATCTCTTATGGGTAAAGCAACACCCCTCTGCAGAGTGTAAAGAATCGTGGACTGTCACTCCTCGTTCGGGATAAGGAACTGCGAACGCGGCCGGAAAGGAGCTCCATGAAGTTCTAGTTAACCGGTGAAGGCTGACGGACATAGCTCTTTGGAATAAAAGCAATCTCTTGAAGAAATGTTTATCAAAACTTGCATTGGTATTAGACTTGCTGGTCTAATATCGTAGCTAGAGCATTAAACACCTCTTATCTATAATGAACTTGTTGAGTACGCTCGTACTCATACCACTCTTAAATCCCATGCTTAGATTGTCTGAATCGTCTGGAGGAGGACTACGACAACAATGAAGGAGCCGAGATCATCGGCTATGAAGAACCAGACCTCTCTGGAGGTATCGAGGGCGTAGACTACCTCATCGTCTACGGATCCGGGGAGGCTTCCGGAGGAGATCAAGCCTGAACATCTCGAATAGTAGTAGTAACCGAGTAGCCCGAACTCTTAGTATTTAGCTGCTCGAGGAAATAAATGTATAACTTAATGAGACTCTTATATTGTAAGCTAAGTTGGGTTCGCCTCGAACCCAGGAGTATTCCTCTTAGGACCCAAGAGGAGCTCCAAGATGACATGTGTATGATAATTGTAATAATAAATGAATGAGTTATGGACCTGCTATGTTCTGTTGTACTACTCTGAGGGATGTAATATTTGCGGAATGGTACTTCGTGAATGTTATATCAATGACTGGCATACTACAACATGCAGTGGTATGCAGGGTCACCACAGTTGGTATCAGAGCAAAAGCTTTGACCTTAGGTTGGAACCTAGTAAATGGGACCAAACGTTAGGAGTCAAATAGGACTAGTAAAGAATTCTCTAAAAATATGGTGTATATTCAATTGAGAATACAACAATCATATCTTTTAGTGCGATAATTCTTTATTATCTCTATTATGATGCATTATTACTAATCTTATAATCTTTCTATTTCTACAGCCAACATGGCAAGTTCACGTCCAGGACGAAACGTGAAAGTGATGGATTCCACACTGAGTGAATACGAAGGAGGACTTGCAGATATTCTACGAGCCATGTTACTTGAATTTGGGTGTGATCCCCAGATTCAAGTAAAGAAATACATGTACTATGATGGTACTGTATTGGCCAAGTGTAGGGTAGGACTGCGACTTCCCGAATCTCTGGGAATGAGCGTAGTCATGCCAGCAGGGGAAGCGATGACTATCAACACAGGCTACCATATAGCTGTTATGAGAGCCATAACCGACATTCGGGAACATAAGACGAAAGAGCTTATGGGTTCCGAATTCTCCCATATTCCTCATAATCAGGAGGAAGAAGATCCCATGCTTAACCACTACAAATATGCAAAACGCAAACCTATAGCAGCTGCAAAATATATGGATAATAGCCGCAACTTCATATCATTACTCTTTCAGTTGAACCATCATCTGACAGGAGCAATTGATACGATGCTAGAGGAGTTTACTGAACCCAAGGAGGAGATTAGGGGTAAAAAACCTATGGAGAATGTGGTGCACACACCAGTTTACTTAGCTGGTGACTACATTAGTATTGATCCTCTTGAGCGTGAACCTACACCTGTTACACCTGGGAACTATCTGGGTAGTTCCTATGTGGGATACGAGGGCGGAGAGGAATCCGGAAACAATCAGCGTTCCGAGACTCCTATCGAAAATTCCACGGGTTGGCGTTGGGGATCGGATACTGGAACTCATAGTACTTCCGTGTATTATGATGGGGAGATGAATGATGACGCCACAACCCAGAACCAGAGTTATCCTAGTAATGAAGGAGTTGATGGAGGGTATCCGACACAGGTTGAGTCGGGTATGAGTGTTGGAAACACATATGGTGGAGCTACAGGGGAGTACACCCGATGGGTGGACTATGATGCACTTAACGATCAGTTTGTGAACACTGATTTCTCCCTAGGATCATCATCTGATTCGGATTACCAGCCAACGGGGAGACCTTATGTTCCAGGGTCTATCAGGAGGACGACACGTTCGACCGGATGGAAGCCTGGGATGTACCGGGAGTGAAGATCGACTAGAGTCCACCAAGGGAGGCGAGGCTATAATACACAAGTACCACGTGTATTATAGTATGTAATATTTGTATAAATTTGTACATATACTTTAATAAGTGAGTTTGCATATTCACATCGACTTGAGTATTGTAATAAGACCACTTAAGTATGTATATACAGGGTATATGTTTTGTATAATTTGGATTTGCTTCTTGATTTCCATTGCGTGACTAGTTCTGTGCACAAAGTTGAGCTCAGAAAACTTGCGCATGGAGTAATTATGAGTATCATCTTGTGTTGCAGAACTAGGGGGTTATGTCGGGAGCGTTAGGAGAGGAGACCGAAGCGCAGCGCATGGAGCGCGAAGCAAAACAAAAGGAAGAGGCTGAGGGAGCAGCCAGAGATCAGTTTCCACCACCACCACCCATGACGCAGCAGAATTTCATCCAGTACATGCAGCTGGTGGAGGAAAGACAACGTGTTACGTTGGAGCAGCAGAACAAATTCTTTCAAGAGCTGCTGCAACAGAACCGGGTGGAGAGACCCGAGAATCCGGGAGTCACCTTAGCAGACTTCCAGAACACCAAGCCTATATCTTTCGCATACGCGCCCGAGCCAATGGACGCGGAAGATTGGCTTATGGATACTGAGCGAAAGCTCAACACCGTTGGATGTAACGACCAAGAGAAGGTTCGTTATGCTACTCATCTGCTGTGTGGACCTGCCGCATCATGGTGGGACAATATCGTAGCCGTTTATCCGGCTGGAAAGGTATTTACCTGGGAGGAGTTCACGAGGAAGTTCAGGGAATCCAATGTCCCTGAAAGTATTGTGGAGCTGAAGCGTCGAGAATTTGAAAGTCTCGAGCAGAAGGACAAGGCAATCCTGACTTATGTTAGGGAATTCTCCAAGCTGTCCCGGTATGCTGTTGAAGAAGTCAACACCGAGGACAAGAAAAAGAAGAGGTTTCTGAGGGGGTTAAGTCCCCAGTTCAAGGTACAGCTCCGTATGATGAGAGCAACGGAGTTTCAAGAGTTGGTGGATGCTGCCATCACTCTGGAAGATGATTTCAAACAACTGCAGGAGGAAAAAAGGAAGAAGGCCAAGTTTGAGCCTAAGAGGTTTGTTAGTAACAAGCCTAATACCAGCTTGAGTTTCAAGCCCAGATACAACAACAACAACAACAACAACAACAACAACAACTACTACGGTAGTAGGAAGAACCAAGCATTCCAGTCTGCAAATCAAATAGTTTGCAGAAGCTGTGGATTCACAGGGCATTTTGCCAAGGACTGTAAGAAGCCAAAGATCATATGCTTTGGTTGTCGTCAGGAGGGGCACATGCTGAAGGACTGTCCCAAGAGAAACACCGGAGGAGGTCAGTCTGGAGGAGGTGGAAGCCGAGGAGGAAACACCGGAGGGAACTGGAAGAATAAGAAGCCCTTCGGCAAGCTGAACTGTACCAGTCTGGAGGAGGTGGTCAACTCCGATCAGGCGGTGATAGGTACGCTCCAGATACTCACTCACCCTGGCAAAGTACTTTTTGATACTGGTGCAACTACATCATTCATTTCTCAGCAATTCATCATCAAACATGGGATTAGTTGCACTAAGTTAGACACACCCATAACCATACTTTCTGCGGAGGGAACGATAATAGTAACCCACACCAAACAAAAACAAGTCATCATGATCAATAAGTGCGCGTTTGACGCGGACCTGTTCATTCTACCGATGAAGGACATTGATGTCATTCTTGGAATGAACTGGTTAGAAGCTAATGGAGCATTGATCGACTGTGTGAACAAGACAGTATCATTGAAAAGCCCCGATGGAAGTAGAATGATCTACCAAGGCGACAAACATACGCAGATTGAAGTGGAGCTACAGCTGAACAGCATGAAGGAAGTGAAACTAGAGGATATACCTGTAGTGAATGAATTCCAGGATGTATTTCCTGCGGAATTACCTGGTATGCCACCAGATAGGGAGATAGAATTCACTATCGACCTAATTCCAGGAACAGCTCCGATTGCTAAAGCACCATATAAAATGGGGCCTAAGGAGTTGAAAGAACTAAAGGAGCAACTGGATGACTTAGAACAAAAGGCATTCATACAAGAAAGTGTTTCACCATGGGGATCACCTGTGATCTTCGTGGATAAAAGAGATGGAGGAAGAAGGATGTGCGGAGACTACAGGAATCTGAACAACATCACAATCAAGAACAAGTATCCACTTCCAAGAATACAAGATCTATTTGATCAAGTTAGAGGCGCGGGAGTCTTTTCCAAAATTGATCTAAGATCCGGTTATCACCAGATAAAGATCAAGAAGGAAGACGTTCCGAAAACTGCCTTTGTCTCAAGGTATGGACATCATGAATACCTTGTAGTGCCTTTTGGATTAACCAATGCCCCAGCAATATTCATGAATCTCATGAATAAGATCTTCATGCCATATCTAGACAAGTTTGTCATCGTATTCATCGATGATATATTCCAAGAACAAGGCCGAACATGCCGAACATTTGAGGTTAGTGTTGCAAACACTAAGGGAACATCAACTCTATGCCAAATTTAGCAAGTGTGAATTTTGGCTAGATCAAGTGGAATTCCTTGGTCATGTTATTAGTAAAGATGGAATAGCTGTTAACCCGAGTAAGGTAGCAGCAGTTCTAGAATGGGAAGCACCCAAGACTGTCAAGGAAATCCGAGGATTCCTAGGAATGGCAGGATATTATCGGAGATTCATTGAAGGATTCTCTAAGATAGCAGGACCAATGACCAAGCTGTTAAGGAAGAACACACCATTCGTGTGGTCAGAGGAGTGTGAGAAGAGTTTTCAAACTCTGAAGGAGAAGCTCACCACGGCACCGGTGTTAGCAGTTCCGGAAGTTGGCAAGGATTACACCGTGTACTGTGACGCATCCAAGCATGGATTGGGTTGCGTACTCATGCAAGATCGGAAAGTGATATCTTATGGATCGAGGCAACTCAGACCTCATGAAGTGAATTATCCAACACATGATTTGGAATTAGCAGCAGTTGTATTTGCACTCAAAACTTGGAGACATTTTCTCTATGGAGCCAAGTGTGAGCTCTATACAGATCATAAGAGTCTCAAATATTTCTTCACTCAGAAGGAACTCAACATGAGGCAAAAAAGATGGCTTGAGCTAATCAAGGATTATGATCTGACAATCAATTACACTCCAGGGAAGGCCAATGTTGTAACAGATGCCTTGAGCAGGAAGAGTACCGGCGGAGTGGAACAAGAAATCTCACCGGAGTTGAGGAAGGAAATAAGTCAAGCCCAAATACAACTTTGGGAGAAGGAAGCACATGAAGGATTATCGGCGTTGCAAGTAGCCGATGAGTTAAACGTCAACCTGAAGAATGAGATAATGATGGGTCAGCTGGACGATCCATTTATCGTTGAGGAGATGAGAAGAATAGATGAAGGAAGACCATCAGAATTTCACCGCGGAGAATCTGGATCATTATGGTTCCAGAAGAGAATTTGCGTTCCGGATATTGCTGAAATTAAGCAAGTAATACTCCGGGAAGCCCATCAAACACCATATTCCATACATCCGGGAAGTACAAAGATGTACATGGATCTAAAGGAGTTATTCTGGTGGAACAACATGAAGAGAGAAATAGCACAATATGTGGCGGAATGCCATACCTGCCAGAGAGTGAAGGCTGAACACCAGAGTCCAGCAGGAAAGTTACAACCTTTACCTATTCCAGAGTGGAAATGGGAGGAAATAGGGATGGATTTCATCACCGGACTACCTATGACTAATAAAAAGAAGGACATGATATGGGTAATCGTGGACCGGTTGACGAAGAGCGCACACTTCTTAGCGGTAAATCAGCAGGACAAAGGAGAGAAACTCATCGATCTTTACATCAAAGAGATCGTGAGTAAGCATGGAGTGCCTAAGAAGATCGTGTCGGATCGAGGGTCCGTGTTCACATCAGCATTCTGGAAGCAACTACACGAAGCTTTAGGATCCAAGTTGGACTATAGTACCGCTTATCATCCCCAGACAGGTGGACAAACCGAGAGAACCAACCAGATCTTAGAGGATATGCTCAGGGCTTGTGCCCTAGACTTCGGAGGATCATGGGAGGAGCACTTACCACTAGCAGAGTTTTCATACAATAATAGCTATCAAAGTAGCATCAAGATGGCACCGTTCGAAGCTCTCTACGGAAGAAAGTGTAGATCACCGATATGTTGGTATGAAGCCGGAGCAAGCAAAGAGTTCAACCCTGATCATGTCAAGGAAAAGCAACAAATAATTGACATTATCAGAGATAGGTTGAAAATAGCCCAAAGCCGGCAAAAGAGTTACGCCGATCAGAAGAGGAGAACATGGGAACCACGAGTTGGAGACATGGTATATCTTAAGGTAAGCCCGATGAAAGGACTCCAGAGGTTTGGAGTAAAAGGAAAGCTCAGTCCTAGATACATAGGACCTTTCAAGATACTGAGTCAGAACCGAGGTTTAGCCTTTGAATTGGATCTACCGGGAAGGCTAGCTCAAGTTCACAATGTATTCCATGTGTCACAACTCCGAAAGTGTCTGAAAACCCCCGATGAACCAGTATCACATGAAGAGCTCGAGTTACAACCAGACTTGACTTACATCGAGAAGCCAGCCAAGATTCTCGAGGAGAGCTGGAAACAACTCAGAAATAAAGCTATCAAGTATTGCAAGATACAGTGGAAGCATCACCCCGAGAGGGAAGCCACCTGGGAAAAGGAAGAAGACCTGAGGAAAACATACCCCGAGCTATTCAGGTATTACAACCACAACTTCGGGACGAAGTTTTCTTTAAGGGGGAAAGGCTGTAATGTCCCAGGTTTAGAGACGATCGAGGGGTAGATTTTAGAAAGGGATGTGCATTGCATTGTAATTTACGGGGAAATTTCGCGCTTTTAAACAAAAACTGCATCGAAGGGGGACAAGTTTCTCTCTCGACACCTTACAGGGTTAGGGTTTCGAGAGTGCGACAAACCTGTTCCTTATTCAACTAAACTAGGGTTTTGAGAAGAGAGTGGAGAGTTTGCATCACAAACTTAAGTTGCATGATTGAATTCTAAATTAAGTTGTATGATTGAATTCAAACCAAATTTGAATTTGAATTTCAAATTCAAACATCAAATGGATATCTCATTATTCACACTTGAGCTAATTCAATAAACAATTATAAGAAATCAAGAATATAAATAGAACAACAATTATAGAAAGCTCATTAAGGAAAATTGAGCTTTATTGATATTCACACAAGATACAATGTCAATTACAATATCCAGAATTGAGATATAAATTTACAACACATTACAAGAATTGGAGAAATAGAAAATTAAAAGAAAAAGAAAAGAAAATTACAAAGTATGAATCTGTTCTAAATACTACAATGTGAATATCAACTAATCTTGAGCTTGATGATCTTCATCTTCACTTGATTATCATCTTGATTCCCTGCACACAACAAAGCAAAGCAACAATTATGCCAAGTAGCATTGCCACTTGGTAGGTTAGAAAGAAAATGGCAACAGAGAGGATATGCTCACAGCTCTGCCGAGCTGATCTACTCACAGTCAAGTACCAAGCCAGGTACCAAGCACTTGGTACACACACAGCCTAAATCGCTCACCGGGCAAAGGTGCATGCTCAACAGCACACACATGCCAGTGAGTCACCACAAGCTGCAGGCCTTGTTGTCGACCAGAGAGGAAGGAGAAGGCCACATAAAAGCCTCCACAGTAAACCCTAAGCCATATCCATCGACAGGCTACACTGGGTAAGTCCACCAGAAACCAAGAACTCAAGAACAGGAAGAACAGCACTGCTGTTCAACCTGCTCACACCATCACAACATCAACTCAAGCACCACAGGCTTGCAAGGAGGAGCAGGGCAAGCATAAGCTCAACACTGAAGAAATCCTCTACACCAACAAACAATCTAGGAGCTGGAGTGAGGTATAAACCAAATCAACCTGAGCAAAACCAAGTTTTGCTCATAAATAAGCATACAATGCATCACAGGAGCACAGAAGGGTAGAATACCCTGTTTGTGTCATCATCTGGCTTCAAAGCCATTTGGTGCAAGCAAATATGGGTAAGACCATTAGGTAATCATCCTATGGGAACATCAGTTATGCAAATCAGTGCATAACTAAAGGAATCCAGCCAAGAATGAATTCATAGCTAGCCTAGCCCACACACTCAGCACCTACAGCTAGCTAGGCCATCAGACTACAGACAAATCCTTGTCTATATATTTTCTCAACATCAAAAGCCACTGGAAGTCCAGTATTAGATCAAGCCAGTGAGCAGTTGTTCAAAACCAGCAAGCAATCACCAACTAGAGCAAGCCACAGAAGAAGGGAGCTACCCTTGACAGCATCACAGTGCTGCCAGGGCTACCTCAACCCACAGCCAACACTTAGAACCACCACATCATCACCAGAAAGGTTCAGTAGTGGGCTAGGGTACCCAACCAGTGGTTGGCATCCAGCTAGCCCTAACAAATTCATTGAAATGATCATCACTGAATCACAGTTCACATCATTCATCCATCTATTAAAGCCAGATAAACAGATAAATGAAACAGACAAGCAATTGATGCACCAGGGTCTTGCAGATGATCAAATGGATCATGGCAGGCATCAATTGATGCTTAAGCAAGCAACAGCACACATCAGGCAAAGCCTGTGTGATGCATACACAGCACAGAGTGAGCCCCAGAGAGCCACAGAAAGAAACACAGCAGTTAACTATCAAGCAAATGATGATCAGATGATCATCAGAGCTTGCTAGCTCTTGTTACAGATTGCCATAGCCAAGTACAACAGCAGGAATTAACCAGCTACTGAAGAAATCCAACCAAGTCATAACTGAATAAATAGATAACTGAATTAATGACTTTATGATTGTATCCAGAAGCACATCAAAGGCTTGATGAACCACTGGATCAAGATACACAAGTAACACACATAGCATTCATCACTGAAGAATACTATTAAGCCAATAGCAATGCTCAATTGAGCATGCTCATGAGTTTGAGCACAAGAAATAGCACACCATGGCACTGGCACTTGCAAAAATTGCCAGGAATACACACAGTAATCACAGCCAGGGCAAATAGTTGAATACACTTGATGATCTAGCAGTAATAGCATCAAAGCAAGAATTGCAAACATAAGCAAGCACAGAGCCTAGGAATCTTGCACAGAATCATGTATAGCATGGCAGGATAGCACAACAGTAGTAACCATGGCAGTAGCAGGCCAGCAGATTTACAGCAGCAGCACAGTAGCATAGCAACACAAGCACAGTAGCACATGAACAGGCTAGCAAGGCACAGCAACAGCGCATAGTCACGGCAAGCATCTCAACATGGAGATGCAGGCCAGTGGCTGAGCAAGACGAAGAGGATGAGGAGAGAAGTGAGCAGAGCAGACAAGGAGAGTAGGAGGCGATGGATACTCACCGGTGAAGTGAAGCGCAGGGCACGGCCATGGCGGCCACGGCGGCACACGCCGAGGGCGCAGCAGCGCCAGGCCAGGCCAAGCCATGGCGGCGCCACGGCACCAGCACCACCACGGTCAGGCACGGCGGTGCCACCGCGCCTGGAGCCCAGTGAACGGCGGGATCGAGCGATCCCGTAACCCTAGCACCAGAAGGGGTCGAGGCCGAGAGCAGCAGGTCGCCCGCGTCAGATCGATGCGGATAGGATTGACCGCCGTCGTGGGGCGCGTCGATTGCGCACCATGGCGAGGGCCAGGTCCGGCGAATCTCGCCGGAATCTAGCGGCGACGGCGGAGGCGACGCGAGTCGCCAGAGCGGCTAGGGTTAGGGTTCGGTCGCGCGTGAGAGGGAGAGAGAGGAGTGGGGCTGGTCGACCGGACCAAGCCGGTCGGTTCGACCTAACCCACTGGGTTGCACCGACAGGTGGGCCCAGGGGCATTTTTGCCATTTCACAATTCAATTAAAATGCATAAACTTTGGAAAGGCACAATAAATACTTAATAGCTCTAAAAAAAATAATTAAAAATATGAAAATAGATCAGCATAAAATTCTCTATCATAATAAAATACAAAGGGGAATTTTTGAAAACAATTAAGAATAAGCCTTCATTTGATGATTTAAATAATCATTTAAATCACACATATAATTTTCAATAATAAAAATAAGTCCATTAATGCATTTGGACTTTAAAAACACCTTGACAACATTTCAAGGTTGTATTTACCCTAAAGCAAGTATCTCCAAGTTGTTCTTAGTATTAACCTCTCACATGAAATAACAACGACATCGGAAGGGGGGGAACAAACCCTAAAACTGGAATCATGCATAATTGCTTCTTTAACCATTGCCCTTATCGGACAATGATGCTATCTTTCAGAGACAGAGGACAAGGGTCAGTCCACACCATCCAACTGCAAAACTTTGCAGTGTTCAGGCAAGTTCATCACTTGCTCATGTCATTCGAGTATTTCTATCAAATTACTTGCAAACTATTATGGTTATCACTATTGCATAAAAATCAAAACCACTACTTTCATAACTATGAATATGACTATGTGGTGGGCAATGGAACCATGGAATGTGTTGATATGGTGGAGGTTCCATTGCACGGGTTTATATCCATCTAGGATTAAACAACAAATGTCGCCAGTGATTCTTGTGCCGTAATACCCGTGTTAACCATAAGATCCGGAGTGGGACGGAGTAGTCAAAAGTGTTTCCACCTCTCGTTCATCAACGGATGCGCTTACCGTAGCAGTTGTATCTGGCGGAACAACCGGAGGGTGGGGATCCCATTCTAATTCCCCACGGTAAAGCATTGCTTGCCGTAGCAGTTGTGTCTTGCGGAACAACCGGAGGGTGGGGATCCCATTCTAATTCCCCACGGTAATGCGGTCTATGATGGGTTGCAGCTACCGACGTAAGAGTGTATGGTAGAGCCCAGCACTGTCGTCGTGGTCGGGGTCCACCCTGAAATTACGGGAATAATGGGACCGGCGTGGACCCAGGGACGGGGCATGCAACAAAGGGTGGGTGTTCGAGGTAGCGGAGGAACATGATTGGCTAGACCTTATACCGGGCCTCACACCGAAGGAAGTGTGGACGGGAAAGCTGCCCGGTTGGCACCAAGGTTAAGATCTCTTATGGGTAAAGCAACACCCCTCTGCAGAGTGTAAAGAACTGTGACCTGTCACTCCCTGTTCCGGGATAAGGAACTGCGAACGCGGCCGGAAAGGAGCTCCATGAAGTTCTAGTTAACCGGTGAAGGCTGACGGACATAGCTCTTTGGAATAAAAGCAATCTCTTGAAGAAATGTTTATCAAAACTTGCATTGGTATTAGACTTTCTGGTCTAATATCGTAGCTAGAGCATTAAACACCTCTTATCTATAATGAACTTGTTGAGTACGCTCGTACTCATACCACTCTTAAATCCCATGCTTAGATTGTCTGAATCGTCTGGAGGAGGACTACGACAACAATGAAGGAGCCGAGATCATCGGCTATGAAGAACCAGACCTCTCTGGAGGTATCGAGGGCGTAGACTACCTCATCGTCTACGGATCCGGGGAGGCTTCCGGAGGAGATCAAGCCTGAACATCTCGAATAGTAGTAGTAACCGAGCAGCCCGAACTCTTAGTATTTAGCTGCTCGAGGAAATAAATGTATAACTTAATGAGACTCTTATATTGTAAGCTAAGTTGGGTTCGCCTCGAACCCAGGAGTATTCCTCTTAGGACCCAAGAGGAGTTCCAAGATGACATGTGTATGATAGTTGTAATAATAAATGAATGAGTTATGGACCTGCTATGTTCTGTTGTACTACTCTGAGGGATGTAATATTTGCGGAATGGTACTTCATGAATGTTATATCAACGACTGGCATACTACAACATGCAGTGGTATGCAGGGTCACCACAGGTTACTTCTCAACCCGAGCTCCTTTACCTATGCGCTTTACATTGTGATATCTATCATGCTTGATGTGCTATACCTAGCTTGTTATCACCTTGTTGCTCATCATGCTAACATAGGTTGTTGGTGCACTTAGGCAAACCCCTTGTTGATATGCTTTGAGCTAAACTAGTAAACACATGTGTAGTTTTATTCCGCCCAGTTTAGCTCTCAAGTAGAAGTTTTTATACACCGCCTATTCACACCCCCTCTAGGCGATGTCCTAGTACATTCAATAAGGGAATGCAAATCAATTTGTTTCGGGATATAAAGTTGTAATGAGCAACACATAGAGGATAATTAATGCTACGACTTAGGATGGACCAGAAACGGAATATAGTGGGATCACCTATGAACTTGTAGAAGAGGGAATGCACACCAATATGTTCAGCATTCTATATGTGAGCGCCATGACAAGTAAGAGAAACAAGTTAATATTGTAGCTTTTGAAGAATCAGATGGCAGACAAAATTATGATCGAAGTAGCTGCTGTGACAATTATGATAGAATTGGGAGCACATGCTGGTTCGATTTAGCATCACCACATTATCCGAGAAAAGAAGGTGTGATTTAAAAAAACATTGGCAAGCTCTTTGTAGGCTGACCAAACACTTTAAATTTCAAAAAAAAAGAGGTTGAATTGTTGTGAAACCCCGAGTTTTGGTCAATGTGTGGATAATAAGTTGGATAAAAATATCGTGCTTGGAAAAATGTGGAGAATATCATAGCACTAGAGGAAGTTAGGAGTGTGTAGTTCAACGGTCATGCCCGTCTACCCTAAACAGGCACCCGTGCACACTTTTTTGATCTATCTTAGTCCAAATGATGTTAAATTTGGCACATGGGTGCACAGGGGCGGAGCCAGCTATATGGCATGGTTTGGCGGCCGCCATACCTAAAGTTTGGTGCTAGTAGTAGGTATATATATGTGTTAGGTTCAGTTTTTGTTCAGGTTTGCCTTCTGCTGCCTTTTGTTAATGCTGATCGCAGCGTTTTGAGGACTGAATTGAACCAACCGGTAAAAAGACTCCCGTGTTGGGCTTACTCAATATCGGGCCTGCCACTAAACCATTTGGGCTACGCCTGTGCTTCGGCATGGCAAGAAACGATCGCACGATCATACCGTCGACAACTTCCTAATTCGTATTCAACTGTTCTGACTGAAATCACGGAAACCCTCGCGATTGTGCGGAGCAGAGGCGGCGCCAGCGCAGCACAGCAGGACGCAACCACGAAACGGCATCCAACCAGAACCGCGGCTGCCGGCGACGAGACGAGGCCACGATCGACCGGCAAGGTCGTGAGGGCGACTAGTCTAAGAATATGGCGCCGAAGAAGAACATCAAGTATATAATGCAAGGTTGGGTATTTGATTACGAACTAAACTACCTTTCGAATTCTGAAACTAATCTTGTTTTTGACTGAAATAAGCTCTATTCTAGATTTCCAGTACAAAGTCTGCTATAGTTCTTACAATAATTAATTGATTGGTTTAATCTTAGCTAGCTCCCGTGATTTTCTTGGTACAGATATAAGCGCTTTTGCCAAAGCGTATGGCACTAGCAGCTCTAACCCAGCCCCTCGTCGTGATGTTGTTGCTGGACAAGGAGAACAAGAAGATCCCCAAGAACAAGATGATGTGCAGATTGAGGATTCAGTACATGTGCAAGAAACAGAGAATGAAGAGGAAGTTCACGTTTATGGTCTGATAGCTGATCAAGGGGATGATGATTTTATTGCAGAATGGAACTCGGACCACATTGAGCCTGATCCAGGTCTTCGTATTTCAATTGATAAATTTCACCCCAACATTAGAGATGAAGTTATATTGGCTTATGTCGCGAAGGGTCCAACTCGACCAATTGGTCATGTTTATCCTCGAGATCATTTTGAGAGGAACTTTTGTGAAACATGGTATGCTAAACATACTTGGTTGGAATATAGTGTGGAGAAAGATGCAGCGTATTGCTTCTATTGCTTTCTTTTTAGACAAGATCCAGTGGATGAAAAATTTGGTCACACTACCTTCACCAAAGATGGCTTTACTACTTGGAAGAATGCATATAAAGCATTACCTCTTCATGTTGGTGGCGCAAATAGCATACACAATCAAGCAAGGACATCATATGAGGATTACAAAAATCAACGCTCAAGTCTGAAACATAAGGTTACAACCTATACCAAAGAGTCACTAGTAAAGTATGAGACCCGTTTAGAAACATCTTTGGGCATTGTAAGTCATCTGGCATTGCAAGTGAACCATTCAGTGGGCATGATGAATCTTCCCTTTCCTTAAATAAGGGTAATATTCTAGAGATGCTTGATTGGTACAAAGAAAGAAATGAGGAAGTGAGGATTGCATTTGATGAGTTATGTCCTGGAAATGCCCAAATGATTTCTCCAACAATTCAAAAAGAACTTGCAAAGTACTGTGCGGAGGCAGTCTCTAAAGCAATAAAGTTAGAGATGGGAAATGGCCTCTTTTCGGTTCTTATTGATGAATCTCGTGATATATCAATCAAAGAACAAATGGCGGTTGTTGTGAGGTATGTCATTCCCCATATGGTTTTTTGTTTTATCTTTTGGTTGAGAATTACTATTGTCCTATTTGACGGATTGTGCTATTTTGTCTATTTTCTACAAATATGTAAACAAGGGAGAAGTCACTGAAAGATTTCTATGTATCAAGCATGTCACGGAAACAACAACTGAAGCATTGAAGAAAGCATTGTGTGAGGTGCTTGGTAAGCATGGGTTACTTATTGCAAATTTACAAGGGCAGGGGTATGATGGGGCTTCTAATATGAGAGGAGAATTCAATGGCGTTCAGAAATTGGTCTGTGATGAGAACCCATATGCTTTCTATATGCATTTTTTTGCTCACCGGTTGCAATTAGTTGTTGTGGCTGTCTCAAGATGTTGTTCTTCCTTTGAGGATTTTTTTGAATATGTCTCATTGATTGTCAATAGCACTAGTGCATCTTGCAAGAGGAAAGATTTATTGCTTGACAAACAACGTAGAATTCTATTGGCTAAATTGGAGAGTGGGGATATTTTCTCAGGAAGAGGCAAAAATCAGTAAACATCATTGGCCAGACCGGGAGATACAAGATGGGGCTCTCATTACAGAACTTTAGCTCGTATTGAATCAATGTGGGAGGCAGTCATAGAAGTGCTTAGTATTGTGCATAAGGATGAGCGCAATACATCAAGGGCAGGAGGTTTGGTGCATATAATGGAGTCTTTTACTTTTGTTTTCATCATGAAGTTGATGTTGCAAATCCTTCGCATAACAAATGAATTGTCACTTATCTTGCAAAAGGAAGGATCAAAATATTGTTCAAGCCATGTCTTTGATCACTGATGTGAGATCATGCTTGATGAACTTGAGGAACAATGGTTGGGAACCATTGTTTGAAGAAGTGAAAACCTTTTGCAATGCAAATGATATTCCTGTGCCAAATATGGATGAAGGTATACCAAGATTTGGCCAATCAAGAAAAGGGGGTAGAAACAACATAACTCAAGATCATTTTTTCCGTGTTGATATCTTTTATGCAGCTATAGATGCTATCACCAGTGAGTTGGATCATCGCTTCAATGACACTACTTCAGAATTGATGCGTGGCTTTGCTTGTTTTGACCCAAGAGACTCGTTTTCTAAGTTTGATGTGGACAAAATAGCTAAACTTACGGAAATCAATGATGCTGATTTCTCCTCTGATGATCGTAACAGTATAAAAGTTGATCTTCAGTTATTCATTACCCATATGCGAAGACATGATCAATTTAGAGTTTGCTATGATCTTGCAAGCCTAGCCAAAAAGATGTTTGAACTTGAAAGGCATATCATGTTTCCTTTGGTTTATTGTCTTATTGAATTGGCGCTACTACTACCGGTGGCGACGGCATCTGTTGAAAGGGCATTCTCAGCCATGAAGATTATCAAAACTGAGTTGCGCAACAAGATGTCCGATGGTTGGCTCAATGACTTGATGGTGTGCTACATTGAGCAGGGGATATTTAAAGGAATTGATCTTGCAGAATTAAAGAAAGATTTTCAAGTGAAAGGTAGAAGAATGCCATTGCCACCACGCAAGTAAAAAACCCAATATTGGTACGCATTTTATCTTCACTCACTAACATGGCTCGTCCCCTAATATACAATGCTAATTACTAATTCATGCCTTTTTATATCGTTTCTCTATTTGTGCAGATCATTCCTTTGTTCAACTAGTTAAATTGGTTGATCAGCTATTCATGTAATTTTTATTCACTAAGGCATTTTGAGTGCAATACTTTATCTTAATATTTGGAATTTTGATTGTACTGTTGAACACAACGTAATTTCTATCGAGTGGAGTTTTGGATTTTCGCATTCACCGACTCCGCCACACCTCAATTTTTTTCCTGCCTCCTCCACTGTGGGTGCATCACCACATTGGTAATGATGAAACCAAGAAATATAGCAATTTTTGTTTGATGAACTCAAACCAAACTGAATTCACAATCAAACTCAAACTGGAGGCTACCATTTGTGAAGCAAGTACCAAGCAGGATACTCATAGAATTGGGAGCACATGCTGGTTCGATTTGGCATCATCACATTATCCTAGAAAAGCAGGTGTGATTTAAAAAAACATTGGCAAGCTCTTTGTAGGCTCTGGTCAACCTAGGTTTGACCAAACACTTTAAATTTAAAAAAGATGAAAAAGAGGTTGAATTGTTGTGAAACCCTGAGTTTTGGTCAATGTGTGGATAATAAGTTGGATAAAAAATGTCATGCTTGGAAAAATGTGGAGAATATCATAGCACTAGAGGAAGTTAGGAGTGTGTAGTTCAACGGTCATGCCCGTCTACCCTAAACAGGCACCCGTGCACACTTTTTTGATCTATCTTAGTCCAAATGGTGTGAAATTTGGCACAGGGGTGCATCACCACATTGGTAATGATGAAACCAAGATATGTAGCCATTTTGGTTTGATGAACTCAAACCAAACTGAATTCACACTCAAACTCAAACAGGACACTACCATTTGTGAAGCAAGTACCAAGCAGGATACTCATAAAATTGGGAGCACATGCTGGTTCGATTTGGCATCACCACATTATCCAAGAAAAGTAGGTGTTATTTAAAAAACATTGGCAAGCTCTTTGTAGGCTCTGGTCAACCTAGGTTTGACCAAACACTTTAAATTTCAAAAAATGAAAAAGAGGATGAATTGTTGTGAAACGCTGAGTTTTGGTCAATGTGTGGATAATAAGTTGGATAAAAAATATCATGGTTGGAAATGTGGAGAATATCATAACACTAGAGGAAGTTAGGAGTGTGTAGTTGAACGGTCATGCCCGTCTACCTTAAACAGGAACCCGTGCACACCTTTTTGATCTATCTTAGTCCAAATGGTGTGAAATTTGGCACAGGGTGCATCACCACATTGGTAATGATGAAACCATGATATGTAGCCATTTTGGTTTGATGAACTCCAAAAAGGAAACACTCAAAACTCAAATTGAATTCACACTCAACAAAAAAAAACTGAACTCGATCAAACCAAACTGAATTCACACTGAAGAAAAAATTATGGAGAATATCATAGCACTAGAGGAAAATCTACCGCAAAAGGTTAGTAGTTATTACTTTCCAAAAAATAATTTCTTAATTTTTTGGCACAATATCGGCCGCAAAATATACATGGAAAATAAATAACATGACTTTTTTTTGTGGGTTGGGGGAGCAAATTTCGTTGTTAGTTGAAAAAACAATAACCACAATCTTCGGAGCAATAGACACAATCTTGGGAGCTATATATATAAGGCCCGTTGACGATCTGGATCGCATGTTCCCTCTACCGAAGTCGCAACCATCTTCTTCTTTTCTGTCCTACCACTCTTTCATCTACCGACATCGTCGCAGTGGTAGTACATACAGAAGGAGAGCTATGGCGAATGTGCAGGCATGTATCTTTCCCAACGCGAGATGACCTCCATTTGGTTGGTACTTTTTTCTGTGGGTTGAAAATAGTTGGCATGTTTTGTAGATCTGAGCGATTGTACTCACAATCCTATTTGTGTACTATGTAGCGTGGTGTTTGTTTTGACACTAAGGGTTTGTGCGCTGCCGCGACTTTGATGAAAAAGTTTTTCGATTTTACCCTACGTCCTGGATTCGAGAAGAGGACGATACGATCTGTTATCCAAATCCATATGAACTCGCACATTGTTTACGTATGTTCATTTATCTATTATTTCATATCTAGGGGACTTACATGTACTAAAGAAATGTTATAGGCGGTGGTCTGTTATTATTCCATTCAAGCATCTGCCTCCTCTAATTGTGTTATACATGTATATTCTACCATGCTACGCAAGATCATTTTTCCTCAAAAAATATGGAGTGAACAAAGATGAAAAGAAGATATTCCACGCTTCACTTCTTACACCAGAGAATTTTAAATTTGTGTTCATGGTTACGAATGAAGCAGAAACAACTACCGTTAGCAGTGATGCATGGAAGGAATTTTGTAGAATATATTGCGTTCATATTGGCCAGAAGGTGTTTTTCTCCATTGATAAATTGAAGGGTTTGGATTCATGCCGTGTTGTTTCTGGACATTACTCTATCATTCATCCAAGTAATATATCTATCTCTTAGTTAATTCCATTATAGGTTTCCTAAATATATACTTTTTGATTTAATTTAATGTGCCAAATGATGTATGCATAATTTAATTTGTGCACCATATTTCATTTGTAGCATACTACACTTTGGGGTGCTCGAGAGAGACTAATAGTTGATAACCTCATTGCAACTGTTGGAACCGATGTTAATTGGAAAATGATGGAAACGGTCATTACAAAGGTGAACAAGCTTGAAGTTTATGTAGAACATAATGATGCAGGAGATTACAATCTTGGAAGAGCTTATGGACTGCTGCATAAGTTGAATTGGTCCAACTTAAACAAGAATTGTGTGGTAAGTACTGATTAATTATTCTTTAATATAATTTTTATTTTTTATGTGAAGTCTAAATTTTTTTCCAACAGAAACTGCCTCGTCGTCTACTTCCCCAAGACATGGCAGTTAGTGGTGGTATTACGCTTATTGGTAATTTTGGCACAAGGATAACATCAATGTACAACACTTCTCCTGATGAAAATGATTGACGTGTCTGCATTAATAGATGAGACAAGTTCATGGCGCATGAAGCTAAGTTGGAAATTGGACACAAGGTGCTCATGATGCTGTACCTTGGCGATCACGGCACCTATCTGTTTGTTTTCCACATTCCAGATATTGAAGTTGAGTTGTTTTAGAGAAATTTTATTTGTCCTGAATAATTTCATATTTGCGTTGAAGACTTTTATTTGTGCACCATTACAAGATGGGTTATCGGTTGTAAGACATTGAGGTGTGATGTTGTGCTATGAAATTATCGTTTGAAAATTTCACTTAACTTATTTAATGTGTGTAGTTATACTGGTGTACAACTAATGTGGGAGTTCGTTAGTTACTACTATACTTGTACTAAATAGAAAAACAAATAATGAAATGCACGGTTGGGCCGGTACTTATAGCCTTGGATTAATGCAGGGTAGATAGGAGTCAGTACACCTGGTTTCAATGTGCAAGGAAAAATTAATAAACTTGGAAAAAAACGAATCCGCGTCGAGTTGCCTTCTGGTCTTCCTCACCAGAGACTATGTTCACACGTGGAAGGACTGTAAAAAACCCCGCTATTCTTATCCCCACTTAGTTCTCTTGGTAGTTCCGCTTTGTCAGGCAGCAGTTCCGAAGAGCGCTGATCGCCTTCTCCTCTTCCTCGTCTCTCTCCTCCATTGCTGACACACCATGGGAGGGGCATCATCATCCACCGAGAACTTCGAGCCGGTCTTCCGAGAGAAGAACGATGGCAAGCGGACCACGGAGGTTCACCAGTTCCGTGCGCATGGGGACACTACGATCCAGGCTGTGTACACGAATGAGATGAGCACCGTCGAAAGCATCCTCGACATATACCTGGAGTGGCTCAAGGAAGAGAGGTACCGGTTTGTCGGCCTCGACCTTGAGTACGACTTCCGACAGGAAAAATTGTGGTCATGCAGATAGCTTTGAGGGAGCACGTTCTCGTCTTCCACTTGATCAGGTATGTATTCTAGATATTCGACTGTTCTTAGGTCTTCCATCTCTTGCTGATTTGGTTCTACTTCTATAGAATAAGCCAATTTCGTACTATATATTAGTACAAATTCAGTATATTTGGTAGTACGTATACACATTCAGCCGATTTGGTACGAAATCTGTTAACGAATCTGACCATATCTGCAATTGATCTTATCACAATCACTAATTTAATATTGTTACTGATTTTATGTCTGCATCTCTAGCAGTAGAGAGTGTTCCTGCGTGGCCATTACATGTAGTTTTTATCTCTGCATAATATGTAACACTTCGAACTAAAACATGCTCCACCTCTTGATCTTTAAATGTTGCAAGCCCAGCTTGCTTTTTCATGAACCTATGAGTTCCATATTGCTAATTCTTACTGCACAATATTGTAAACATTCTTATTGTAATTTTTGCAATGTAGGTGCCAGGACAATATATACCCGCTAAGGCAATTTCTGAAGAATAAGGATGTCACATTTGTAGGTGTGGACATAAGGAATGACCACTAGTTGCTTTACAAGCAATGGCTTTATATTCCACCTGGAAAGCATCTGGACCTCCAGGATATGTTGAAAATACCAGGTTATGGTAATAGGGCTGGCATGGCTACTATGGCTTCCGAGCTCATCCACCCCAAGTACGCCGGCATGAAGGAGAAGTTTGTGACGGACTACGATAAATTCGAAGGCCATAATTACTGGGAATGGAAGCCTCTATCCGATATGAACCTGGAGTACGCTTCCATTGATGGTTATGTTGCCTATGAACTCTCCCGCATTGTGACTATAGTGAACTAGAGACTGCATCCCCAGAGGCCACTCATCCCAAGTTGGGACAACAATGAGCGCAAGCGTCGCCGTGGTCATGACAACTGATCTAACTTATCAGGTACATGGTTTATGGGAATGCTAGGACAACTATTTTGTAATTATAGTTCAGTGAGCGTGAAGACAAATATGTGTGTTTATGATCTTACTTTTGTGGACCTGCTAGTATTACTATGTGAGTAGAACAAATTAGTGTTGGTAATGTAAGTTTGAATTAAGTTATATAGGTCACCTGCATGTTCTTAAATATGATGTGTTGAATTGTACTAATAAAGTTGTGAAGTTCATGCAAAAGAAAAGTACAATCTAGGTTTCAAAACTACATGGACTACTGGTCATCATCACTGTCAAAATCTTCATTTCCTGCATCCTCATCAGCTGCTTTGTCAACCTGTTGTTCATCATCACTACTGTCTATTACTTGATGATTTCTTACTTGTAATATTTCATGAACAACATGAGCATCGACATGTACCACTTCATCAGATGAAACAACATCTTGATCTTCGAATTCAGCTTCATCTTCATTGTTCTCAGATTGATGGATAATGAAATCTTTTGAAAAACTGTCTTCCTGGTAAGCATCGTTGCTCCCTTATGCATCTTTTTCTGGAACATCGTACACATTTCTATCTCTGAAGAGTTGAACCACCATCCAAAGTTCCCCAAATTCAGTGTCATCCAAGTAGAAGCATGTATTAGCTTGACTAGCCAAAATAAAAGGGGCATGTGATACGTCTCCGACGTATCGATAATTTCTTATGTTCCATGCCACATTATTGATGTTATCTACATGTTTTATGCACACTTTATGTCATATTCGTGCATTTTCTGGAACTAACCTATTAACAAGATGCCGAAGTGCCGCTTGTCAAGTTTCTGTTTTTGGTTTCAGAAATCCTAGTAAGGAAATATTCTCGGAATTGGACGAAATCAAAGCCCGGGGGCCTATTTTCTCACGAAGCTTCCGAAGTCCGAAGGAGAGACGAAGAGGGGCCACGGAGGGGCCACACCATAGGCGGCGCGGCCCCCTTGTCCGCGCCTGCTTGTACTGGGGGGCCCCAGTGCCGCCTCTTGTCCTGCCCTTCCGCCTATAAAATGTCTCCGTGACGAAACCCCAGATCGAGAGCCACGATACGGAAAACCTTCCCGGAGACGCCGCCGCCGCCGATCCCATCTCGGGGGATCCAGGAGATCGCCTCCGGCACCCTGCCGGAGAGGGGAATCATCTCCCGGAGGACTCTACGCCGCCATGGTCGCCTCCGGTGTGATGTGTGAGTAGTCTACCCCTGGACTATGGGTCCATAGCAGTAGCTAGATGGTTGTCTTCTCCCCATTGTGCTATCATTGTCGGATCTTGTGAGCTGCCTAACATGATCAAGATCATCTATCTGTAATTCTATATGTTGCGTTTGTTGGGATCCGATGAATAGAGAATACTTGTTATGTTGATTATCAAAGTTATGCTATGTGTTGTTTATGATCTTGCATGCTCTCCGTTACTAGTAGATGCTCTGGCCAAGTAGATGCTTGTAACTCCAAGAGGGAGTACTTATGCTCGATAGTGGGTTCATGCCTCGCATTGACACCGGGACAGTGTGTGAAAAGTTCTAAGGTTGTGTTGTGCTGTTGCCACTAGGGATAAAACATTAGTGCTATGTTCAAGGATGTAGTCACTAGTTACATTACGCACCATACTTAATGCAATTGTCTGTTGTTTGCAACTTAATACTGGAGGGGGTTCGGATGATAACCTGAAGGTGGACTTTTTAGGCATAGATGCAGTTGGATGACGGTCTATGTACTTTGTCGTAATGCCCAATTAAATCTCACTATACTCATCATGATATGTATGTGCATGGTCATGCTCTCTTTATTTGTCAATTGCCCAACTGTAATTTGTTCACCCAACATGCTGTTCGTCTTATGGGAGAGACACCTCTAGTGAACTGTGGACCCCGGTCCAATTCTCTTTCTTGAAATACAATCATCGCAATCTTGTTTCTTGTTTTCTGCAAAGCAATCATCTTCCACACAATACGGTTAATCCTTTGTTACAGCAAGCCGGTGAGATTGACAACCTCACTGTTTCGTTGGGGCAAAGTACTTTGGTTGTGTTGTGCAGGTTCCACGTTGGCGCCGGAATCCCTGGTGTTGCGCCGCACTACATCTCGCCGCCATCAGCCTTCAACGTGCTTCTTGGCTCCTCCTGGTTCGATAAACCTTGGTTTCTTTCTAAGGGAAAACTTGCTGCTGTGCGCATCATACCTTCCTCTTGGGGTTGCCCAACGAACGTGTGAAATACACGCCATCAAGCTAAATTTCTGGCGCCGTTGCCGGGGAGATCAAGACACGCTGCAAGGGGAGTCTCCACTTCTCAATCTCTTTACTTTGTTTTTGTCTTGCTTAGTTTTATTTACTACTTTGTTTGCTGCACTAAATCAAAATACAAAAAAATTAGTTGCTAGTTTTACTTTATTTGCTATCTTGTTTGATATATCAAAAACACAAAAAAATTAGTTTACTTGCATTTACTTTATCTAGTTTGCTTTATTGTCTTGCACTCTATATTAAAATACAAAAACATTAGTTACTTTTGTTACCATGTCTAGCTCTGAACCTGTTACTTCTTCGCCTGAAGAATTAGTCTTCACTTTTAAACAAGGGGATGAGGAGAGTTTTAAGGATGCTTGGTCTAGAATTTTTACTTCTTATCGTAAAACTGAACCTCAAATGACTCTAAGTTTGCTCCTCAGTAATTTTTATTTTGGTCTTATGGTTCGCTATAGATATGCTTTGGATACTTTAGTGGGAGGAGATTTCCTTCATTGCAATGGGGATCAAGCTTTTAATGCCATAAAGAAGTTGGTTGCATCACATGATTCAGCTAATAACTTTGATTCAGTCCTCACTAGCATTTATAGTAGATTAAATAATCTCGAGATAAGTACATCTCGCTTGAATGATAATTATTGCCATGTTCGTAATCGTCTTGAACAAGTTTTAGTGAACTCTAAACTCTCAATGTGGGATCCTGCTGTTAAAATTGTCATCGGTGATCGAACTCTCCATGCCTACTGTGATATTATGTATGAATTTTGCCTTATGCCTGAAAGTATTTATAAATATTTGAAACTTTGGGGAGTCGAGGAAGGAGGAGAAGAAATAACTCTCATTGATGACTCTACTATAATTCCTAAAGGAATAGCCGCAGGTGTGCATACAACCATTCTTGGAAGAACAATATCCATTGATTATCTTGTTGTTGAAACAGGAAAACTCACACTCGGAAGATCCCTGCTGAAACTATTGGGAGCAGTCATTGATGTTGGAGAAGGCACTCTGAAATTCACCTCTATACCGGGGGAAACTCATACATTTCCTAAACCAAAGGGAAAGAAAAACGATAAGAAAGGTAAGGGTAAAGCCCAAGGTAATGTTGACACTTCGTCTCTTGATAATACTTGATACACACTTTCTGCGCCTAGCTGAAAGGCGTTAAAGAAAAGCGCTTATGGGAGACAACCCATGTTTTTACCTACAGTACTTTGTTTTTATTTTGTGTCTTGGAAGTTGTTTACTACTGTAGCAACCTCTCCTTATCTTAGTTTTGTGTTTTGTTGTGCCAAGTTAAGCCGTTGATAGAAAAGTAAGTACTAGATTTGGATTACTGCACAGTTCCAGATTTCTTTGCTGTCACGAATCTGGGTCCACCTCCCTGTAGGTAGCTCAGAAAATTAAGCCAATTTACGTGCATGATCCTCAGATATGTACGCAACTTTCATTCAATTTGAGCATTTTCATTTGAGCAAGTCTGGTGCCATTTTAAAATTCGTCAATACGAACTGTTCTGTTTTGACAGATTCTGCCTTTTATTTCGCATTGCCTCTTTCGCTATGTTGGATGAATTTCTTTGATCCATTAATGTCCAGTAGCATTATGCAATGTCCAGAAGTGTTAAGAATGATTGTGTCACCTCTGAATATGTCAATTTATATTGTGCACTAACCCTCTAATGAGTTGTTTCGAGTTTGGTGTGGAGGAAGTTTTCAAGGATCAAGAGAGGAGTATGATGCAACATGATCAAGGAGAGTGAAAGCTCTAAGCTTGGGGATGCACCCGGTGGTTCACCCCTGCATATATCAAGAAGACTCAAGCGTCTAAGCTTGGGGATGCCCAAGGCATCCCCTTCTTCATCGACAACATTATCAGGTTCCTCCCCGAAACTATATTTTTATTCCATCACATCTTATGTGCTTTTTCTTGGAGCGTCGGTTTGTTTTTGTTTTTTGTTTTGTTTGAATAAAATGGATCCTAGCATTCACTTTATGGGAGAGAGACACGCTCCGCTGTAGCATATGGACAAGTATGTCCTTGGTTTCTACTCATAGTATTCATGGCGAAGTTTCTCCTTCGTTAAATTGTTATATGGTTGGAATTGGAAAATGATACATGTAGTAATTGCTATAAATGTCTTGGGTAATGTGATACTTGGCAATTGTTGTGCTCATGATTAAGCTCTTGCATCATATGCTTTGCACCCATTAATGAAGAAATACATAGAGCATGCTAAAATTTGGTTTGCATATTTGGTTTCTCTAAGGTCTAGATAATTTCTAGTTTTGAGTTTGAACAACAAGGAAGACGGTGTAGAGTCTTATAATGTTTTCAATATGTCTTTTATGTGAGTTTTGCTGCACCGGTTCATCCTTGTGTTTGTTTCAAATAAGCCTTGCTAGCCTAAACCTTGTATCGAGAGGGAATACTTCTCATGCATCCAAAATACTTGAGCCAACCACTATGCCATTTGTGTCCACCATACCTACCTATACTACATGGTATTTTCCCGCCATTCCAAAGTAAATTGCTTGAGTGCTACCTTTAAAATTCCATCATTCACCTTTGCAATATATAGCTCATGGGACAAATAGCTTAAAAACTATTGTGGTATTGAATATGTAATTATGCACTTTATCTCTTATTAAGTTGCTTGTTGTGCGATAACCATGTTCACCGGGACGCCATCAACTATTCATTGTTGAATTTCATGTGAGTTGCTATGCATGTCCGTCTTGTCTGAAATAAGAGAGATCTACCACCATATGGTTAAGCATGCATATGTTAGAGAAGAACATCGGGCCGCTAACTAAAGCCATGCTCCATGGTGGAAGTTTCAGTTTTGGACAATAATCCTCAAATCTCAAATGAGAAAATTATTAATTGTTGTTATATGCTTATGCATAAAAGAGGAGTCCATTATCTGTTGTCTATGTTGTCCGGTTATGGATGTGTTAGTTGAAGAATAATCAATAGGGAGAAATCCAATGCGAGCTTTCTCCTTAGACCTTTGTACAGGCGGCATAGAGGTACCCCTTTGTGACACTTGGTAAAAACAATGCATTGTGATGACCCGGTAGTCCAAGCTAATTAGGACAAGGTGCGGGCACTATTAGTACGCTATGCATGAGGCTTGCAACTTATAAGATATAATTTACATGATGCATATGCTTTATTACTACCGTTGACAAAATTGTTTCATGTTTTCAAAATCAAAGCTCTAGCACAAATATAGCAATCGATGCTTTTCCTCTATGGAGGACCATTCTTTTACTTTCAATGTTGAGTCAGTTCACCTATCTCTCTCCACCTCAAGAAGCAAACACTTGTGTGAACTGTGCATTGATTCCTACATACTTGCTTATTGCACTTATTATATTACTCTATGTTGACAATATCCATGAGATATACATGTTACAAGTTGAAAGCAACCGCTGAAACTTAATCTTCTTTTTTGTTGCTTCAATGCCTTTACTTTGAATTATTGCTTTATGAGTTAACTCTTATGCAAGACTTATTGATGCTTGTCTTGAAGTGCTATTCATGAAAAGTCTTTGCTATATGATTCACTTGTTTACTCATGTCATACACATTGTTTTGATCGCTGCATTCACTACATATGCTTTACAAATAGTATGATCAAGATTATGATGGCATGTCACTCCAGAAATTATCTGTGTTATCGTTTTACCTGCTCGGGACGAGCAGAACTAAGCTTGGGGATGCTGATACGTCTCCGACGTATCGATAATTTCTTATGTTCCATGCCACATTATTGATGTTATCTACATGTTTTATGCACACTTTATGTCATATTCGTGCATTTTCTGGAACTAACCTATTAACAAGATGCCGAAGTGCCAGTTGCTGTTTTCTTCTGTTTTTGGTTTCAGAAATCCTAGTAAGGAAATATTCTCGGAATTGGACGAAATCAAAGCCCAGGGGCCTATTTTCTCACGAAGCTTCCAGAAGTCCGAAGGAGAGATGAAGAGGGGCCACGGAGGGGCCACACCATAGGGCGGCGCGGCCCCCCCCTTGGCCGCGCCGGCCTGTAGTGTGGGGCCCCCGTGCCGCCTCTTGACCTGCCCTTCCGCCTATAAAAAGTCTCCGTGACGAAACCCCCGATGCGAGAGCCACGATACGAAAAACCTTCCAGAGACGCCGCCACCGCCGATCCCATCTCGGGGGATCCAGGAGATCGCCTCCGGCACCCTGCCGGAGAGGGGAATCATCTCCCGGAGTACTCTACGCCGCCATGGTCGCCTCCGGTGTGATGTGTGAGTAGTCTACCCCTGGACTATGGGTCCATAGCAGTAGCTAGATGGTTGTCTTCTCCCCATTGTGCTATCATTGTCGGATCTTGTGAGCTGCCTAACATGATCAAGATCATCTATCTGTAATTCTATATGTTGCGTTTGTTGGGATCCGATGAATAGAGAATACTTGTTATGTTGATTATCAAAGTTATGCTATGTGTTGTTTATGATCTTGCATGCTCTCCGTTACTAGTAGATGCTCTGGCCAAGTAGATGCTTGTAACTCCAAGAGGGAGTACTTATGCTCGATAGTGGGTTCATGCCTGCATTGACACCGGGACAAAGGATGTAAAAGTTCTAAGGTTGTGTTGTGCTGTTGCCACTAGGGATAAAACATTAGTGCTACGTTCAAGGATGTAGTCACTAGTTACATTACGCACCATACTTAATGCAATTGTCTGTTGTTTGCAACTTAATACTGGAGGGGGTTCGGATGATAACCTGAAGGTGGACTTTTTAGGCATAGATGCAGTTGGATGACGGTCTATGTACTTTGTCGTAATGCCCAATTAAATCTCACTATACTCATCATGATATGTATGTGCATGGTCATGCTCTCTTTATTTGTCAATTGCCCAACTGTAATTTGTTCACCCAACATGCTGTTCGTCTTATGGGAGAGACACCTCTAGTGAACTGTGGACCCCGGTCCAATTCTCTTTACTGAAATACAATCTACTGCAATACTGTTTTACTGTTTTCTGCAAGCAATCATCTTCCACACAATACGGTTAATCCTTTGTTACAGCAAGCCGGTGAGATTGACAACCTCACTGTTTCGTTGGGGCAAAGTACTTTGGTTGTGTTGTGCAGGTTCCACGTTGGCGCCGGAATCCCTGGTGTTGCGCCGCACTACATCTCGCCGCCATCAGCCTTCAACGTGCTTCTTGGCTCCTCCTGGTTCGATAAACCTTGGTTTCTTTCTAAGGGAAAACTTGCTGCTGTGCGCATCATACCTTCCTCTTGGGGTTGCCCAAGAACGTGTGAAATACACGCCATCAGCATGCTTACACCATAAAACTGCAGTGTTCACGCTTTTGAAGAATCAATCATCCTTCATCTTCGAAGTCCTTCTTTCAAGGTCAAACCAATTACAACGAAAAAGAAATACTGATCTATCTCCATGATCATTCGCCATGTAACGCAACTCAAGAACTTCAGTGTGAACACCATAATATTCCATTTCTTATTCATTGTCACCTATAGATGCCGTAGTCATGACTCCTGAGTTTTGACTTCTTAGATGCTTATTGATACGTCTCCGACGTATCGATAATTTCTTATGTTCCATGCCACATTATTGATGATATCTACATGTTTTATGCATACTTTATGTCATTATTATGCGTTTTCCGGAACTAACCTATTGACGAGATGCCGAAGTGCCAGTTCCTGTTTTCTGCTGTTTTTGGTTTCAGAAATCCTAGTAAGGAAATATTCTCGGAATCGGACGAAATCAACGCCCAGCATCCTATTTTTCCACGAAGCTTCCAGAACACCCGAGAGTCGCCAGAGGGGAGCCCTGGTGGGCCCAGGAGGTAGGCCGGCGCGGCCCAGGCCCTGGCCGCGCCGCCCTATCATCTTACCGCCTCTTCGACCCTCTGACGCCGCCTCTTCGCCTATTTAAGCCCCCTCGACCTAAAACCTCGATACGAAAAAGCCACGGGACGAGAAACCTTCCAGAGCCGCCGCCATCACGAAGCCAAGATCTGGGGGACAGAAGTCTCTGTTCCGGCACGCCGCCGGGACGGGGAAGTGCCCCCGGAAGGCTTCTCCATCAACACCACCGCCATCTTCATCAACGCTGCTGTCTCCCATGAGGAGGGAGTAGTTCTCCATCGAGGCTCGGGGCTGTACCGGTAGCTATGTGGTTAATCTCTCTCCTATGTACTTCAATACAATGATCTCATGAGCTGTTTTACATGATTGAGATTCATATGAGTTTCGTATCACTATTCATCTATGTGCTACTCTAGTGATGTTATTAAAGTACTCTATTCCTCCTGCATGGTGTAAAGGTGGCAGTGTGTGCATCATGTAGTACTTGGCGTAGTTTATGATTGCGATCCCTTGTAGATTGTGAAGTTAACTATTACTATGATGGTATTGATGTGATCTATTTGGTTATGTTGATCTATCTTGCACTCTAAGGTTATTTAAATATGAACATTGAATATTGTGGAGCTTGTTAACTCCGGCATTGAGGGTTCGTGTAATCCTACACAATTAGTGGTGTTCATCATCCAACAAGAGGGTGTAGAGTCTAGCATCTATTTATCTATTCTGTTATGTGATCAATGTTGAGAGTGTCCACTAGTGAAAGTATGATCCCTAGGCCTTGTTCCTAAATACTGCTATCGCTGCTTGTTTACTGTTCTACTGTATTTGTACTGTCTGCAATATTACCACCATCAATCACACGCCAGTCCTGGACAGCAAAACACTTTTCTGGTGTTGTTGCTACTGCTCATACTTATTCATACCACCTGTATTTCACTATCTCTTCGCCGAACTAGTGCACCTATTAGGTGTGTTGGGGACACAAGAGACTTCTTGCTTTGTGGTTGCATGGTTGCATGAGAGGGATATCTTTGACCTCTTCCTCCCTGAGATCGATAAACCTTGGGTGATCCACTTAAGGAAAACTTGCTGCTGTTCTACAAACCTCTGCACTTGGAGGCCCAACACTGTCTACAAGAATAGAAGCTCCCGTAGACATCAAGCACTTTTCTGGCGCCGTTGCCGGGGAGGAAAGGTAAAAGGCACTCATAATCCGGTTCCGTAACATGATACTTTTAGCGCCATTGTGTGTGTGCTCGAAGCTATTTCCTTTAGATCCTGCAATTGCATCTTTTTGTTTCTTGTTTTACACTAGTTAGGCATAATGGAAAACAACAAAAATATGAGAGATCTTTATGAACTTTATCTTGAATTAGGACATGATGTGTTTGAAGAGAGAATTAAAAAACCCATGGAACTTTATATGCATGCTAATGGGAATGTTATTAATATGAATGCTTTGAACACTATTGTTGATAATGCTATGGAAAATTCTAAGCTTGGGGAAGCTGGTTTTGATGAGCATGATCTTTTTAGTCCCCCAAGCATTGAGGAGAAAATTTACTTTGATGATACTTTGCCTCCTATTTATGATGATTATAATGATAGTAGTCTTTTTGTGCCGCCTATTATGGAGGATAAATTTGATTATGATTACAATATGCCTCCTATATTTGATGATGAGAATAATAATGATAGCTACTTTGTTGAATTTGCTCCCACTACAACTAATAAAATTAATTATGCTATTGTGGAGAGTAATAATTTTATGCATGAGACTCATGATAAGAATGCTTTATGTGATAGTTATATTGTTGAGTTTGCTCATGTTGCTACTGAAAGTTACTATGACAGAGGAAAATGTGGTTGTAGAAATTTTCATGTTACTAAAACACCTCTCTATGTGCTGAAATTTTTGAAGCTACACTTGTTTTATCTTCCTATGCTTGTTACTTTGCTCTTCATGAACTTGTTTATTTACAAGATTCCTATGCATAGGAAGCATGTTAGACTTTTTTTTTTTTAAATTTGCCTCTTGATGCTCTCTTTTGCTTCAAATACTATTTCTTGCGAGTGAATCATTAAAACTGTTGAGCCCATCTTAACGGCTATAAAGAAAGAACTTCTTGGGAGATAACCCATGTGTTTATTTTACTACAGCAATTTTGTTTTTTATTTGTGTCTTGGAAGTTGTTACTACTGTAGCAACCTCTCCTTATCTTAGTTTTGTGCATTGTTGTGCCAAGTAAAGTCTTTGATAAAAAGGTTCATACTAGATTTGGATTACTGCGCAGAAACAGATTTCTTGCTGTCACGAATCTGGGCCAAATTCTCTGTAGGTAACTCATAAAATTATGCCAATTTACGTGAGTGATCCTCAGATATGTACGCAACTTTCGTTCAATTTGAGCATTTTCATTTGAGCAAGTCTGGTGCCTCAATAAAATTCGTCTTTACGGACTGTTCTGTTTTGACAGATTCTGCCTTTTATTTCGCATTGCCTCTTTTGCTATGTTGGATGGATTTCTTTGTTCCATTAACTTTCAGAAGCTTTGTGCAATGTCCAGAAGTATTAAGAATGATTGTGTCACCTCTGAACATGTGAATTTTTATCATGCACTAACCCTCTAATGAGTTTGTTTCGAGTTTGGTGTGGAGGAAGTTTTCAAGGGTCAAGAGAGGAGGATGATATACTACGATCAAGAAGATTGAAAAGTCTAAGCTTGGGGATGCCCCGGTGGTTCACCCCTGCATATTTCAAGAAGACTCAAGCATCTAAGCTTGGGGATGCCCAAGGCATCCCCTTCTTCATCGACAAATTATCAGGTTCCTTCTCTTGAAACTATATTTTTATTCGGTCACATCTTATGTACTTTACTTGGAGCGTCTGTGTGATTTTGTTTTTGTTTTTGTTTGAATAAATGCTTGTGTGGGAGAGAGACACGCTCCGCTGGTTCATGAACACATGTGTTCTTAGCTTTTAATTTTCATGGCGAAGGTTGAAACTGCTTCGTTAAATTGTTATATGGTTGGAAACGGAAAATGCTACATGTGGTAATTGGTAGAATGTCTTGGATAATGTGATATTTGGCAATTGTTGTGCTCATGTTTAAGCTCTTGCGTCATATACTTTGCACCTATTAATGAAGAAATACATAGAGCTTTCTAAAATTTGGTTTGCATAATTGGTCTCTCTAAGGTCTAGATAATTTCTAGTAAAGTGTTTTGAACAACAAGGAAGACGGTGTAGAGTCTTGTAATGTTTACAATATGTCTTTTATGTGAGTTTTGCTGCACCGGTTCATCGTTGTGTTTGTTTCAAATAACCTTGCTAGCCTAAACCTTGTATCGAGAGGGAATACTTCTCATGCATCCAAAATCCTTGAGCCAACCACTATGCCATTTGTGTCCACCATACCTACCTACTACATGGTATTTCTCCGCCATTCCAAAGTAAATTGCTTGAGTGCTACCTTTAAAATTTCCATTCTTCACCTTTACAATATATAGCTCATGGGACAAATAGCCTAAAAACTATTGTGGTATTGAATATGTACTTATGCACTTTATCTCTTATTAAGTTGCTTGTTGTGCGATAACCATGTTCCTGGGGACGCCATCAACTACTCTTTGT
Organism: Lolium perenne; assembly: GCF_019359855.2. Lineage (NCBI taxonomy): Eukaryota > Viridiplantae > Streptophyta > Magnoliopsida > Poales > Poaceae > Lolium > Lolium perenne. Next base: position 157,880,971 of record NC_067247.2, read on the forward strand.
TGAATATCATGTGAGTTGCTATGCATGTTCGTCTTGTCTGAAGTAAGGGAGATTTACCACCTAATGGTTAGAGCATGCATGTTGTTAGAGAAGAACATTGGGCCGCTAACTAAAGCCATGATCCATGGTGGAAGTTTCAGTTTTGCACATATATCCTCAATCTCATATGAGAAAATTAATTGTTGCTACATGCTTATGCATTAAAGAGGAGTCCATTATCTGTTGTCTATGTTGTCCCGGTATGGATGTCTAAGTTGAGAATAATCAATAGCGAGAAATCCAATGCGAGCTTTCTCCTTAGACCTTTGTACAGGCGGCATAGAGGTATCCCTTTGTGACACTTGGTTAAAACATGTGCATTGCGATAATCCCGGTAATCCAAGCTAATTAGGACAAGGTGCGGGCACTATTAGTATACTATGCATGAGGCTTGCAACTTGTAAGATATAATTTACATAACACATATGCATTATTACTACCGTTGACAAATATGTTTCTTGTTTTCAAAACCAAAGCTCTAGCACAAATATAGCAATCGATACTTTCCTCTTTGAAGGACCATTCTTTTACTTTTATGTTGAGTCAGTTCACCTATTTCTCTCCACCTCAAGAAGCAAACACTTGTGTGAACTGTGCATTGAGTCCTACATACTTGCATATTGCACTTGTTATATTGCTTTGCATTGACAACTATCCATGAGATATACATGTTACAAGTTGAAAGCAACCGCTGAAACTTAATCTTCCTTTGTGTTGCTTCAATACCTTTACTTTGAATTATTGCTTTATGAGTTAACTCTTATGCAAGACTTATTGATGCTTGTCTTGAAAGTACTATTCATGAAAAGTCTTTGCTATATGATTCATTTGTTTACTCATGTCATTTACCATTGCTTTTATCGCTGCATTCATTACATATGCTTACAATAGTATGATCAAGGTTATGATGGCATGTCACTCCAGAAATTATCTTTGTTATCGTTTACCTGCTCGGGACGAGCAGAAACTAAGCTTGGGGATGCTGATACGTCTCCGACGTATCGATAATTTCTTATGTTCCATGCCACATTATTGATGATATCTACATGTTTTATGCATACTTTATGTCATTATTATACGTTTTCCAGAACTAACCTATTGACGAGATGCCGAAGTTCCAGTTCCTGTTTTCTGCTGTTTTTGGTTTCAGAAATCCTATTAAGGAAATATTCTCGGAATCGGACGAAATCAACGCCCAGCATCCTATTTTTCCACGAAGCTTCCAGAACACCCGAGAGTCGCCAGAGGGGAGCCCTGGTGGGCCCAGGAGGTAGGCCGGCGCGGCCCAGGCCCTGGCCGCGCCGCCCTATCATCTCACCGCCTCTTCGACCCTCGGACGCCGCCTCTTCGCCTATTTAAGCCCCCTCGACCTAAAACCTCGATACGAAAAAGCCACGGGACGAGAAACCTTCCAGAGCCGCCGCCATCGCGAAGCCAAGATCTGGGGGACAGAAGTCTCTGTTCCGGCACGCCGCCGGGATGGGGAAGTGCCCCCGGAAGGCTTCTCCATCAACACCACCGCCATCTTCATCAACGCTGCTGTCTCCCATGAGGAGGGAGTAGTTCTCCATCGAGGCTCGGGGCTGTACCGGTAGCTATGTGGTTAATCTCTCTCCTATGTACTTCAATACAATGATCTCATGAGCTGTTTTACATGATTGAGATTCATATGAGTTTTGTATCACTATTCATCTATGTGCTACTCTAGTGATGTTATTAAAGTACTCTATTCCTCCTGCATGGTGTAAAGGTGGCAGTGTGTGCATCATGTAGTACTTGGCGTAGTTTATGATTGCGATCCCTTGTAGATTGTGAAGTTAACTATTACTATGATGGTATTGATGTGATCTATTTGGTTATGTTGATCTATCTTGCACTCTAAGGTTATTTAAATATGAACATTGAATATTGTGGAGCTTGTTAACTCCGGCATTGAGGGTTCGTGTAATCCTACACAATTAGTGGTGTTCATCATTCAACAAGAGGGTGTAGAGTCTAGCATCTATTTATCTATTCTGTTATGTGATCAATGTTGAGAGTGTCCACTAGTGAAAGTATGATCCCTAGGCCTTGTTCCTAAATACTGCTATCGCTGCTTGTTTACTATTCTACTGTATTTGTACTGTTTGCAATATTACCACCATCAATCACACGCCAGTCCTGGACAGCAAAGCACTTTTCTGGTGTTGTTGCTACTGCTCATACTTATTCATACCACCTGTATTTCACTATCTCTTCGCCGAACTAGTGCACCTATTAGGTGTGTTGGGGACACAAGAGACTTCTTGCTTTGTGGTTGCCGGGTTGCATGAGAGGGATATCTTTGACCTCTTCCTCCCTGAGATCGATAAACCTTGGGTGATCCACTTAAGGGAAACTTGCTGCTGTTCTACAAACCTCTGCTCTTGGAGGCCCAACACTGTCTACAAGAATAGAAGCTCCCGTAGACATCACTTATCACGAGCTACTGTTCGGAATCTTGCACCATTAACATTGCAGATTGAATGTACTACTACCCTTGGTTCTGGCCAATTTGCTAGTGAGCGCAAATCTTCTGGTGCATTTTCCATATTACTTACATGGTTTTTGAACCAGCTTGGGAATTCTTTCTGAACCGCCTTCTCCAGGTTATTTACCCCCTTTCTCTTTAATTCATCACGGAAATCACTATAAATGAAATACATAAGTATTAATCATACCAATCAGTATAATGCAAAAGTGTGAATAAAGATTGAATTAGATAAATGAAGCTTACTCTATATAGCTATGAGCCTCATCACAACTAGATAAAACATACCAAACCATGGTGTCGAATTCTTTCTCAAAATGCATCAAAGATGATTTCCCCAAGCATTTAGCCCCGTCAGAAAAGATACCAAACTCATGTGGTCCAACTATTCGACGATCATCTTGGTTTCTTTCAGCTCTGTTGAACCTCGTTTCAATGTGATCATCTAAATATCTTGAGCAACATGACAAGAACTCATCAACAAATATCCCTCGACAATTGAACCTTCTGGCCTAGATTTGTTGACTGTTTTCTTCAAGTACCCTAGTCTTCTCTCAATAGGATACATCCATCCATAGTGAACTTGGCCCCTTTTAATTGCCTCACCAGGTAGATGAATTGCTAAGTGGACCATGACATCAAAAAAGCAAGGGGAATAACTTCTCAAGCTTGCAAAGAATTAAAACAATTTCAACCTTCATTCTTTCAAGCAAATCAACTCTCAGTGTTTTGCAATACAACTCTCTAAAAAATCTTCCCAGTTCTGCTACTTCCTCATACATTTCACGTGGTGCAACACCTTTAAGACCAGCTGGCAACACACGCTGCAACAATATGTGACAATCATGTGTCTTAAAACTGTGTACTTTACCACCATTCACATCCACACATCTTGACAGGTTTGCGGCGAATCCATCAGGGAACCTAGTATTGGCAAGATACCTGCACAACTTTCTTTTCTTTTCTTCAGTAAGTGTCCATGGTGCATGTTGCTTGGCATATCTACTTCCCACAGGTTCCATCCAATATTTTCTCCTTATTTTGAATGTCTGAAGATCCACTCTAGCATTATGTGTGTCCTTACTCTTTCCCTCTAGTTCAAGAAGGGTACCAAGGATACTGTCACATATATTCTTCTCAATGTGCATCACATCTAGGTTGTGCACAAATTTCAGTTTTGACCAATATGGTAGATCAAAGAAGATAACCTTGAGGTGCCACTTTGGTTCACCTTCCACTGTACGTTTTCGCTTCCTAAGAGCAGGGTTTTTGCCAGGTTCTGTATCCTTAACTATGTCTATCTTCTGCAATACTTCTTCTCATGTGAATTTTCTTGGTGGATCTCTATCCTCTATGTTACAATTGAAAACTCTACTCTTTCTGTCAGGATGATCTTTGCGAAGTAATCGATGATGGCCAACATAACCAATTTTGTTGGTTAGTTTCTCGAAGCAAGGATTTTCATCATAATGTACACATGCGTAATACCCTTTCGTGCTTCTGCCAGATAATGTGGCATATCTAGGGTAGTCATGAATTGACCAAATGAACGCAACATGCAACTAAAAATCCCTACCTGTGCATGCATCAAAAGTATCCACACCATCCCAGAGCTTAATCATATCCTTAATAAGTGGTTGCATGAATACATGAAAATCCTTTCCGGCTTGATATTTTCTAGGAATAAGCAATGCCATCATGAAATTTGATTGATCCATACACATCCAAGGTGGGAAGTTGTATGGAATAGCAAATATTGGCCACATACTGTATGAGGCGCTCATATTTCCAAATGGATTGAAACCATTTGTTGCAATCCCGAGCTTGATGTCGCCAGCATCTTTAGGAAACCAATCAAACTCTTTGTCAAAGAACTTCCACGCCTCACCATCAGCTGGGTGCCTCATTATATTGTCATGAGCAACCCTCTTGTCCTTATGCCACCTTGTGTTCTCTGATAGTTCCTTTGAAACAAAAAAATCTTTGCAACCTTGGGATTATAGGAAAGTACCTAAGCACCTTATGAGGAACCTTTCTCTTTCCTTCCATGTCCCTTCATCTAGAAAGTCCACACACAGGGCAATGGGATTTTTTTAGCATGATCTCCCCAAAATAGAGCACAATCATACTTGCATACATGAATAGTCTCATACCCAAGCCCAACATCGGAAAGGGCTCGCTTAGCTTCGATGTAAGTTCTGGAAAAACTCACCTCTTGCAAAGAATCACATAAGACACCAAAAAATTGAACAAAAGCTCTGTTTGTGACGCGGTTGTATGATTTGATGTATAGCATTTTTATAATGAACATCAACCTAGAGGTAAGGCTGCATCCCTTATGATGCTCTCGCTTCGCTTCTTCAATCAGCTTAGCGTAAAGATTAGGTTCAAAACTACCTTTCTTACCAGACTCTTCTAGATCATGTACCATAGTGTCCACATCATCATGAAAATTTTCACTGCCTTGCTCACTGCTATCATCATCGTCACTTTCATAAGCACCTGCATTGCTTTCATCATCAATAAATGGTTCTCCATGAAAAATCCATCTTTTATAGTGCATGGTCATACCATTGCAGTTAATGTGAGACTCAACAATGTCTTCCTTCTGCCGCACCAAATTCAGGCATTTGGTGCATGAACACAACATTGGTTCACCTTCCTTCACATGTTGTCGCGTAAAATTCATAAACGTTGCCACCCCTCTCATGTATTGAGGTGTAAACTTAACACCATCAGTATCCAATTTCTATCCATAAAGAAAATATTAACAATCTACAATATGAAATAAGGCTTAAATTATTGAACAATGTACAACATAAATAATTACCACTTAATAATATAAAAGCTTAAAAGGGCTTATATTACAAATCTATATTATGACTGCCATCAACAAAAGATAAAACTAACCACAAACCCAAAAAACTATGAACACACATCAAAGAGGAACTCACATGTGTTGTACCCAAAGACATGCGTCGCCCTCCCCAGGCCACCCTCCGTATAAGTGATCGCCGCGCCAAAACCCTAGGATCCGAGATCAGATCGCGTTGGTGGTTATGAGTTGCAAAAGGCTAACGAACTGATTCCGTTATCAATCAGACAAAGGAACTTAACATTTATTTATGTGCTTTGAGATTCGGTATTCCTCCTACTGGGTTAGTTTAGGCCCGTTTATTCCGTCTTGGGTCGTGGTCGTTGTCTGGGACGTTGTGCTTGTCTCATTGTGTCCAGGGCAACGGCGACGGCATTCATTGCCGACGGGGACGGCTAGGCAGACAGGTGATGTGTAAAATTCCTAACCCTTGGAACCCCAACCCCACAATCGTCTCTCTCACACGCCTCTCTCACTCCTGCAATCAATATTTCCGGAGGGACCTAGAATAGCTGCTGCCACGAGAGACCAAGAAAATCTGTTGCCGGAGGGACCGGCGACACGACCAGACGCCAACGCAGAGGCAAGTGCAAGGTCAGGCTCGTCTACCGTCGTTGTGCAGGTTTGTTTGAACCTTGTACTTCCCCTTTCCTTTTTTGGATCTCCTACTCGTAGGATAGATCTGGTACATACTATCCACCTCATCTGGTCTTTTTTAATTTTCGATTTAACTAATTAGTCATTAGGTCAACGGAATCTGGTCTTCTAAGCTTGTTAAAAGTAGATATGGTTGTTCATTTGCCTCCTTCAACAAATTATTAAGTAATTAGTCATTAGGCCAACAAATCTAGTAGTTGCTTAAGTAATGTAGATCTGCTTGTTGTCCTTTTCGAGGGACTACATGTGCTACATACCTTGGTGTCCACATATGGGGATACAATATATCTTCTACATTGTCCTCAAATTTTGTATGTACTGCATTTATATCTTGTTCCTGGATCCAAGTATTTTATTGATTTTTTGATGAATGCACTGGTCTTTGTTTATCATTTTTTGATGAGCCATCTTATCTACTAGATGTAGCATTGTAATCGCATGCACTACTGGCTTATCAAATCTATTTCATGAATTGATAAGTATTGTCTTTTCAGCTATACTAGTTTGTTTTCTGCAGTACTAACTATTAATTATTGGCAATTTTGTCAATATGATTTCTAATTGTTAATTACTACATTTTACAAAGGATTATTTTGTGTACTCGATTTTTGGAAATTTTAGGATTATTGTAGGATCATTCCCTGATCCTTTATACTACTTTTTTTAGATGGCATACAAGTGCTGGCTGTGCCATAGTCACGCTGGACCGTGCGAGAACAGGAGGACTGAGAGGAGCTCTTTCTTCATCCGTCTGCATAGCAACTTCAGTGAGCACATGATAATTGTCTTATTGTTTTTCCATCAAGCATGCTGATCATAATTTTAGTACTTTGTTCAAATATGAAGTCTTGTATTTCTTTTGTTAACATTGTCCCCTGATGTTTCTTTTACAATTAAATGCAGGGCGTGCCTTGTTTCGCAAGGGAAAGTTCCGTGACAAAATAGGGAACAAGCTTGTTATCTTTGCGGAAACTAAAGAAAGAGAGCTCTATGTGTTCAATGTGTCCCATGGAAACAACAACACAATGGTATTCGGAGGTGATTATCAGAGGTTCTTGTTTGACTACAACATGAACCATGGTTACAAGGTTAAGCTGACCTTGGAAACTAAGGACCACTATATCTTACTGCATCCAGTTATCAAGAAAGGATTCTCGAAAATTAGAGTTGATGGTAAATTACTCATTTGTTTTTCTTACCCACTTATTGATTTTGCATTATTATTCCCTGCTCTCTTTTCATAACAGTTATATTAATAATTTTCTTTTCTATCAATTCTTTTAATTTTCCAGAACATTTTGACTTCATGAACGTAGCTCGGGATGTTTCTGTAGCCCCTAGTGTTGACCTAACCGACAGCCAGATTCACAACATTAATCGTCATGTTGAACACTCTGGAATAGGTCTAGGCGTAGTTTTCATTCACTGCATGATTAAATCAGATGTTGATCAAAAGAGCATGGTAAATACCCTTAGTCCTACAAGTTTACTAGTTTTACGTCTCCTTTTTTGGACTTGTAGTTGTTGGTGGTGCTTTCAAGTTTTGTTTTCATAAATACAATCTGTGTTGGTTAAGCATGGTACCATGTTTTTTGCACAGCACATCCCTAAGTACATTGCAACAATCCTGGATATCCCCGCAGTGGACATGCTACTCTGCATATTGATGGGTGAGAAGAACAAACTTGGTAAGCTTCCTACTTCACCTCAACAAATGGTAGGATCCGTTTCAGGGATGGCTGGGCTGAATTTACAAATGATCAAGCAGTTGACATTGCTGAACTCCACGCGATCACATTTCACAAGATCAATGACAACGTCTGCATCAACTTCCAGAATGTGTCTTGAGTGATAGTGTTATGTTGGATGGTCGATATTTTGTATATAAATATGTACTGGCTCCACCATGGAACTACCTAATCCCGCAGCTTTTGCTTTGTATATAAACAAAGCAAAGCTGTCTATCTAGTATGAAACTGCTTATGTAGTATCAGTATCATGGCTCTGCCTACTGTTATGTAATAAGTACCTTGTAAGACTTCCTTTTGTGCGCGACTTATATGTAGTCTTCGGCTACCTATCTTATCTACTTTTAATTCTTCTTCTTACTTTTAAATTATGGTGTGTACTTGTCATGGTAGTCAGAAAAATACAAGCAACTACATGTAACAATATCACAAAATATTTGGTACTGCAAAATATTTTTCCCTATTATGAAAAACATGTCCATTAATCCAGTTGCTACTGAGCCATAGACTTTATTATATCATTGCCCTATACTATCGTAAATAATTATATAAAAATTATTACATACGAAATTAGTAACATAGACGGATTGTAGTATAACGGTAGTACTTCCCGATCAATTCCACTTCAAACGTCCCTAGTTCGATTCTCTTATAGGCCTGTTTTTTTCCTATTTGTTGAACTAGTTTATTGTTTCTACATTCACATTGACAACCTGATCCCACCACTAATCAATGACGGACTAATGTAGCACGAACTCAATTTCGTCATCAAGATTATCCGTGACGGTTAACCATGATACAATTTCATGCCGTCATGCATGTATGATCATACGTGACAAAAAAACTAATCCATCACCTACTTACCTTAATACATGATAGACCAGACATTTTTCAGCAGGAAATTTGTCACTGAATATGATATCTGGCGTAGTGTTCGCCCCATGTAGCTGCTTCACAAAAAACTGTTTTGGCACCCCGAAATGAAAAAACCATCGCCCATGGGTCGGAATGGAAATCCGCTCCCGGGCCTTGCTTCCCATCCCAGGTACCACACACATGTCAAGTATGACCTCGGTCCGATAAACTATGTGGTGTCACAGGCCGTTTCCTACTCATTTACCCTAAAAGCTATAGAACTCCGGACGTGATAGCCCTATTTGTGAAGGGTTTTACAAAATAATTGCCATATCCTAATTCCAACTTTTGGAGTGGTTACTAGGGGTCTGTTTGTTTGGGCTGCAACTTTTGAGAAGCAGCTGTAGCTGGTGGGCTGTGAAAAAGCAGCTACAGGAAGCAGCTGTTAGAAGCTGAGATTTGATGTTTGGCAGGATAACTTTTTTTGGTGACCGGAGATCTGAGACAGCAAGATCCAGCGGCCAGTGCCTTACGGAGATCCAATACAAGAATAGGAGATTAGGCATAGGGGATCCCGACCACAAATAACGCTGTTGTATGGTGATGACGGCGACACGAACTCCTCCTCTCGGCTGTGAGGACGGGGACGAGCTCCTCCTTCGGGAGACCGACGATGCTCACAGGGACGGCGGCGACTCAAACACGTCCAATTGCTGGCGGCGCCCTGAACGCCTCCAATCGCCGACGGCCGACGGGTATGGCGCGACCTTCAGGAGGACGGGAATGATGGCGAGTGATACGCGTACAGCACGCGTCCGTTGGGAACCCCAAGAGGAAGGTGTGATGCATACAGCGGCAAGTTTTCCCTCAGTAAGAAACCAAGGTTTATCGAAACAGTAGGAGCCAAGAAGCACGTTGAAGGTTGATGGCGGCGAGATGTAGTGCGGCGCAACACCAGGGATTCCGGCGCCAACGTGGAACCTACACAACACAACCAAAGTACTTTGCCCCAACGAAACAGTGAGGTTGTCAATCTCACCGGATTGCTGTAACAAAGGATTAGATGTATAGTGTGGATGATGATTGTTTGCAGAAAACAGTAGAACAAGTATTGCAGTAGATTGTATTCGATGTAAAAGAATGGACCGGGGTCCACAGTTCACTAGAGGTGTCTCTCCCATAAGATAAATAGCATGTTGGGTGAACAAATTACAGTTGGGCAATTGACAAATAGAGAGGGCATGACAATGCACATACATGATATGATGAATATTGTGAGATTTAATTGGGCATTACGACAAAGTACATAGACCGCTATCCAGCATGCATCTATGCCTAAAAAGTCCACCTTCAGGTTATCATCCGAACCCCTTCCAGTATTAAGTTGAAAACAACAGATAATTGCATTAAGTATGGTGCGTAATGTAATCAATAACTACATCCTCGGACATAGCATCAATGTTTTATCCCTAGTGGCAACTGACAAGGTATCAACTTGTCAATGCCTATGGATTGTAGGCTAGGGTTTTAGTTGGAAGTAGAGGGCAAGTAGATCTCGAAGGTTTCAGCCGAAAAGTACTCGACGATTATGAAAACTAGGGTTTGCAGACAATGATTCGATTATTTCTTCGTCCCTCGGCTCCCCCTTTATATAGGAGGTGGAGCCGAGGGATTCGTGCTATACAAATTACAGAGTCCGGGACGGTTTCTAACTCATCCCGCCAGATTACAAATAACACTTCCTATTACAACTCTTGACTTTCCTTGGTATATCTTGGGCTCCCGAATCTTCTTATTCTTCGGGTAGTGGGCCTTCAGTAAACCCCGGGTACTATCTTCGGCAGGCCCATTTGGGATACCTATGTCAGTAGCCCCCGAGATTTTGCTTGAATCGTAGAATCAGGGAAAATCTCCACTGTTTATTTTTACTCGAAAGCTTTAACTTTTTTATATTTCTTCACATAAAATTCTATATTGTACAGGGATAATGGTAGTTGGGGCTAGTTCATCTGACGGATCAGGTACTAGTTAACTGCTCTAGTGGCAATCCGCAAAAACCTACTTCAAAATCACGTCCCTGGACATGATCTCGGGATACTGGTGTAAACTTCGACAGGTGCCGCTTAAGGTCTTACCATTCTGTCGAGTCCCAGTCAAATTTATCGGGTACCTAACGCGTCCGTTAGGATTTTTCTTCGTATCTGTTGATACGGATAAAAATGTGAGCGCAGATCTTCGGCGATGCCACGCCAGAAACGGATCTGGGGTCTTACCTTCGCAAATTTGCGGCATTCAGAAATTGATCGCAACTTCGGCGTTCTGAGAATATATTGTCGAGTGCTTTTCCGGCTGTTGGAATGGCACATTTTATCGAGTCAAATATGACTTATATTGCTCTCCCGATGGGAGTATATGTAGAGTTAATTATAACTCGAAATATACTCTCTTGCTTTTCTATTTTTCCTTTGTTAATTCCATCGGGCACGCGAACAGCGTTCCCGATGGGAGTAGCCCCCGAGGCTACAACCAAGAACTTGTGCTTGGTTGTAGGCTCAACATTTTAGTCCACCTTGTCGCTATATTGTCATTATTTCCCAATATGATCTCTTTCTTCTTCTTCTTTCTCTTTTTTTTTTATCTCTCGGGTGCGCGAACAGCGCTCCCGATGGGAGTAGCCCCCGAGGCTACAGCCAAGGACTTGTGCTTGGTTGTAGGCTCCCGCAATTTCTATATTGCCATACTCGAAATTTTACTTTTTGTCGAAGTAGCCCCCGAGCGTTTGGGCAAAAACTTGTATTTGATCAAAGGCTCCCGAAGTATTTAATAATTCCTCCTGTCGCCAATCTTTTTTTTTTATTTTTCTTGTCGACATTCTTCCCTTAATGAAAAATGCTTCATCCCTGTTAGTAGTCTTGATTTTTCTGCCTTGTGGGTCCATTGTTTGTACCATGTTGACACGTCGGGCAAGTGGGGGACACACGTCCTCCGCTTTTTCTGGCGCACGTACGGTAACGCCTATCTCAGTAAAAATACCTTTTTACCCTTGTATCTAGGAGATCTTTTGCACCACACGATCTCTTCATCCAACGGCACACTGCTTCACCCGATTCTTATATAAACCTTTCTTCAACCTCCGTTCATCCCCTCGCTTGCGCCGCTCATCTGTTCCTCTTCGCAAAAGCTTCCCCTGCGCCCAACTCTCTCTGATCTTCCGCACTTACGAGCATTGCTCTGCCCATTGCCGTTGATGCCACCGCGCACGCGACTCACTCGCCACAAGATCTCGGAATCCAAGATGGCCGCCGAGGATCTTGAGTGGGAGAGATCTAAAATCTCCAACCAGGACATCAACATCTTTGAAGAGGCTTGGCCTCATGAAGAAGGAAGACGCCATCCGCTTTCCCAGCGAAGAAAGCTACCCCAAGCCTCCAATGGAGTACCGGGTTAGTTTTGTTGATCACCTCATCCGCGGCCTTTCGGCCCCAATTCACGATTTCCTCCGCGGCCTTCTTTTCGTTTATGGGATTCAACTGCACCAGTTGACCCCCAATTCCATCCTTCACATTTCTATTTTCATCACACTTTGCGAATGCTTCCTCGGAATCCCTCCCAATTGGGCTCTGTGGAAACGCATTTTCTGCCTCCGCCGCAATGGCTCCCACAACGTCACTTATAACATAGGTGGCGTTGTTATCTGTGTTCGTACTGATGTCGATTACTTCGACGTCAAATTTCCCGATTCTCGTCCAAGGATGGCGCAAAAAGTGGCTCTACATTCACGAAGAAAGCGCCAACTCGTTGAACACAACATAATTCCTTTCGACGGTAGTGCCGTAATTCGGGCCCGCCGCGCTCCTGGGATGCCGAAGCTTCCGAAGAAGAGAAAAAGGCGACAGAGGCAGTCATGTCTCGTATTCATCAGCTTCAAAATACTCGAGGCAAAGAGCTGTCTGGTGTTCAAATCACTGCCTACTTCCTTAGGATTAGAGTGCAGCCTCTTCAGGCTCGCAAAAATCCCCTTTGGACGTACTCTGGCGAAAACGACGCCAACAGAATCTCCAGTGATCTTTCCTCAAAGGACTTGGAGAAGTTGATTCGAAGACTTTCTCGCCTGGGCAAGGACCCTATTCCTTCCTCTTGTCGCGTGGAACCATACAGCTCCGCCAATCCACTCCCCGAGGTATTTTGTCTTCCCGAGTTTTTATCTTGTTCCGCACTTTCTCTGCACCTCATTGTATTGTCATTTCTTTAATTTTCCTTTTGTCACTATTTTTTACAGAACCATCCTACTATGACTTCCCTTCCTCCTCTTCCTGAGGGTGGAGAAGTCGAAGAACAGGCTATCATTGCCGAAGATACTCAAGGTTCTGCTATTCCCGAAAGTGAAGTCGCGGGTTCTCACAAATCTGCGGCTTCCCGTGAAAAAGAAATTGAGTCTGAAGCTAGTGAGTCGACACAATCCCTTCCTCCTGCTGTTTCCCCAAGGAACAAAAGGAAAAGGAGTGATGCCGAGGATTCTGGCACCTCTAAGGCTGAAGAAGTTGTTCCTTCCCATCCGAAGGCAGCTTATGATCCTTATATTGAATCCCTCGTCAGCTCGTAAGTCGTCTTTACTTCTCCCTCTTTTTTGTACTCGAAATATTTATCTTGTCTTGTTTTTTATGCTGCCGATTTTTTGATCAACAGTGATGACGAGGAAGAAGTACCAACTGTTGACGTAGCTCCTCGAACGAGCACGTCACGCACTGTACTTGCCTCAGACACACTAGTTGAAGGAGAAGAATCTTCGCCTCCTCAACAAAATGTCGTCACCACTACTCCACCATCAAGCCCCCTTGCTCCTTCACCAAAAAGGTCAAGGGTTGAAAAGATTGTTGAACCTGCCCTCGCTTGAGCGGTTCGTCGACTGCTCTTAGATGATGTAAGTTTGTCGATATCTATATTTTTTATTTTGCTTTTTTCACGCCTTCTCGCTCTTTTTCATGCCGATGTTTCTCTTGCTGTGTTCGTCTTGAACAGCCCATGATCAAAGAGCTTCTCCGCATCGGATCCCAATTTATTGGGTACCGTGAATATGCGAATAGAGCCGAAGGTAACGACTTCTATGCTTGCCGTTTTTCCTTGGCTTTTTGCTCCAGTTGTTTGTCGCGATTTTTGATCTTTCTTCTCTCTCTTTTTCATATCTCGACAGAGAAACTTGCAGAGGCCAACGAACGTGCCGACGCACTTGCTCAAAAACTTGAGCAAAGTGAGGCGGCTCGCAAGAAAGCCGAACTCGCTGCTAGCGAAGCCAAGGCCGAAGCCGATGAAGCCAAGGCAAAAGCTGCCGGTGTCGAGAACCGCAAAAAACTTGAGGATGCTACATCTGCCTTAAACGAGCACAAAGCTGCGCAAGCTTCCCGTGAACAAGGAATCCTCAAGCGCCTGAAAACTCAAAGTCGCCGCACTTTCAGTAATTTTGCTGATCCCTTCTATTTTTATGAGAATCGTTGTTTCTTGTCTTTTGACTAATGCTTTGTTTTCTTGACAGCCCAAACAAACCAGGATTTTGATCCGACGAACTCGTCGATGACCCGCTCCTTGACGCACTTTCCTATCCGGAGCTTCATGGGTCCGAGATTCGTGAAGGTGTGTCGAATGCTAACGCAGTATTGTCGGCATTGTTCCCCTACTTCTTCCCGAAGAAAGAGGAGCTGCGACTTTCCTTAACCTTGCCAAGATGTTCAATTCACCGGAAGACCTTGGACCGAAGATGCGCCAAGAAAATATGAAGGTTGCCGTTGAGAACACCGTCGCGTTGGTTGCCGACGGTCAACAGACTATTGATCGGATGAAAGTTGGCGACACCGAGCAGATAGAACAATCAAGGTGGAAGTCGCTGATTAAGGCAGCCAAGCCCAACACAAAGAAGATCTTGGCCTATCTCGGGATTAAACCAGCGTCGACTCCTAGCTCGTCAAGGCCGGAGGTCTAGTTGCATGTCTCTGTTTTTCTTTCTGTTTCTTTTGCTCTTGTCGCCAAAGTAGTCATTTGGCGACACGTACTTCCTTAGCTCCACTGTAATGCCCTTGTAATTATTCCAAGAGATTAATGAAACCTCTGTCTTTGCTTGTTGTTTGATGTTGTCTTGTTTAAATTTCAGTTGATATTTGATAACTATACTCCATCTTCCGCTCCTTCCAATGTTTCGCCTTCTTCTTCTCGCGCGAGGAGAGCTTTTGCTGATACTGCACCTGTCGACGATACCTTGTCGCAAGAACTGGATGAACTTCGACAGCAACTTCAGTATGCGAAGAAGCAAACACTTGTGATGATGGAACAATCTCGTAAGTCATCTGAAGCCGAAAAAGTTGCTCTTCAGCAAGCTCGCGAGGCCGTGGCTGCTAAGGAAATTGCTGCTTCCGAGGCTGAAAAGGCGACTACTCGAGAAAATTTCATGCTCGAATTGATGAATGAAGCCAGCGCAGATATGTCGGGTATGCTTGTTTCATCCTCCGATATCTTTCATCTTCATGCTATGTCTCTTAAAGGTTTCTACTTCGTTGTTTTGATAGGTTCCTTTACTGATGCTGCTGCCGAGGAAGAGAGGGTAAACGCTAGGACGAACCTCCTTGTTAACCTTTCCCTGGACCATGGTTCTTTGTTTTGGGCTACCCCAGAGAGGACCCGCCAAATTGTCAGATTTCAGGATCGCACCTCTCAAACTCATGATTTCCTTGACTTCTGTACCAAGACCTTGTCCATGGTTTATAACTCCATGTTTCCTCGGAACATTCAACCAAAAACTCTTCCTGAATTGATGGAAAGATTCAAGGATGCTCGCAGTATCCATGATTTTGTCAAAGCTCAATTGGTAGCTGGCGCCAGATTTGCTCTTATCATGCTCCAGATCTGCCACTCAAATCTTGACCTTACCCAAGTTGTCGCGAAGGTTCATCAGAAGGTAAAACGTCGAAGAGTTGGTATTGACCAAATTAACACGAAGGTTTCGCCTATAGCCGAAGAAATGATTGAAGACCTTCTTCGGATGGACGCCGACTTTTTTGCCGATGGTCACTATGCCGATTTTTTTGGCGCTGCTCCTGAAGAAAACAGAGTTACCCTTGATGACATACTGAATCGAGACTAGTTATTTTCCTCCTATAGATAATTCTTCTTTGTGACCCATGACTGTGATTATATTGTGAAGCAATCATTATATTTGTATGTTTGTCTAGCCCCCGAGTATTTCGGTGACTCTTTACTGTACTTGCATATTGCGAGGTTTTGAACCAAGGCATTTATGTATTTATGTCGGATATGAGCCCCCGAGCTTCTTTATTGAGTACTATTTTGTATTTTTACTGACTCACGAGGTATTTTAATACCAAGGCAAGGTTTTTTCTTTTTTGATGAACTATATTGAAATTTGTCGGAGCGAAGACTTTGAACATGTCAATAAAGAGAAAGGTATATTGACACTATCTTTATTATATTGCAGCACCGCGAGCCCGCCTCATTAAAAACCTTCTCCGGCCCCACTCGGTGCCCCGAAAAAGGAAAAGAGTGCGTCTGAAAACTCGCGGGCGTTTTAGTACATTGAAGTTTTACAAGGACTATATTTCGACTCTAGGCGTAGAACCGCCTGAGTTGCGCCACGTTCCAGGGGTTTGGCTCCTCCACCCCTGTCTTCTTGTCCTTTATCCTGTATGCTCCTCCTCCGATTACTTCCGTGACAATGTAAGGGCCAAGCCATGGTGACTCGAGTTTTTCATGACTTTTTTGCGTGAGCCGAAGAACTAGGTCTCCCACCTGAAAAGATCTTGGCCGCAAACGTCGACTGTGGTAATTCTTCAAGTCCTGTTGGTATTTGGTTACCCGAGATAATACTTCGCCTCGAGCTTCATCAAGTGCGTCGACGTCGTCTTCTAGCGCTTTTCTCGACACTTCTTCGTCATATTCGACGACGCGTGGAGAGTTGTGCTCTATCTCGATTGGTAGTACTGCTTCTGCTCCATGAACCAAGAAAAACGGAGTTTCCTGTGTTGCTGTGTTTGGTGTTGTTCGGATGCTCCACAACACACTTGGTAATTCTTCTGGCCAGGTATGCCGAGCTTTTTCCAGTGGTCCTAACAAGCGTTTCTTGATGCCATTGCAGATGATGCCATTGGCTTTCTCGACTTGCCCATTGGTTTGAGGATGTGCAACTGACGCAAAGTGCAACTTGATACCCACCTCTTCGCAATAATCCTTGAATTCGTGG
Organism: Lolium perenne; assembly: GCF_019359855.2. NCBI lineage: Eukaryota > Viridiplantae > Streptophyta > Magnoliopsida > Poales > Poaceae > Lolium > Lolium perenne. The sequence continues at coordinate 157,897,896 of NC_067247.2, forward strand.
GATGTGAAGTTACTGCCGTTGTACGTGACGATGCCGTGGGGCACTCCAAATCTGAAAACGAGGCCTTTTATGAATTTTACTGCGGATGCTCCGTCTGGTGAATTTATCGGCTTCGCTTCTATCCACTTTGTAAATTTGTCGACAGCTACTAGCATATACTCCTTTCCTCCTGGCCAGGATTCGTGTAACTTGCCCACCATATCAAGTCCCCATTGAGCAAAGGGCCATGACAATGGTATTGGTGCTAGCTCTGCTGCTGGAGAATGAGGTTTTGCGGCGAACCTTTGACACGCGTCGCAAGTTCTTACTATGTCCTTGGCGTCCTCGATTGCTGTCAACCAAGAGAATCCTGCCCGAAAACCTTGGCTGCAATAGCTCGACTACTTGCGTGGTGGCCACATATTCCTTCGTGTACATCCTTCAGAATTATTCTTCCTTCTTCGGGTGTGACACACCTTTGCAGGACGCCTGAAATACTTCGCTTATACAATTCTCCTTTGACCACCGTGAAAGCTTTGGAGCGTCGAATTACTCGCCTTGCCTCAACTGGATCGTCGGGTATTTCTTTCCTGAGGATGTATGATATGTACGTCTGCATCCACGGTGTCTGTATCATCATGACCAGGTCCTGATCTTCTTCTTCTTCTTCTTCTTGCTTTTCCTTGGTAGCCCCCGAGGGTTTCTTCTCCTTCTTTTTTGATTTTGTTGATTTGGTGGACCTCTCTGTTATCTCTTCCCAGAATACACCTGGCGGGACTGCAAGGCATTGCGACCCGATGTTTGCAAGAACGTCGGCTTCGTCGTTGCTCAATCTGCTAATATGATTTACTTCGCATCCATCGAACAACTTCTCGAGCTCGTTGTACACCTCCTTGTATGCCATCATGCTATCATTGACTGCGTCACATTGGTTCATTACTTGCTGAGCCACCAACTGTGAGTCGCCAAAGATTTTTAGTCGAGTTGCACCGCAGGCTTTCGCCATCTTCATCCCGTGTATGAGAGCCTCATATTCTGCTTCATTGTTAGATGCGTTAGGAAACGTCATCCGAAGGATGTACTTCAACTTGTCGCCTTCAGGTGATATGAGTACTACTCCTGCGCCAGCTCCTTATAGTCTTTTGGACCCGTCAAAGTTCATGGTCCAGGTTCTCGACAAATCTGGAGGTCCTGTATTTTGCAACTCCATCCACTCTGCGATGAAGTCCGGCAGTATTTGCGACTTTATTGCTTTTATTTTTTCATACGTGATGTCCCGCGGGGAAAGTTCTATTCCCCAAAGGGAGACACGACCCGTAGCTTCTGGGTTGTTCAGTATATTTGATAAGGGAGCTTCATTGACCACTATGATCGGATGTGCCGAAAAATAGTGGCGCAATTTTCGTGCTGTCGTGAACACTCCATATGCTATATTTTGGTACTGAGGATACCTTTGTTTTGAGGGCGATAAAACTTTGCTAACAAAGTATACTGGCCTCTGCACGCCGTGGAGTTTTCCTTCTTCTTCCCTTTCGACAACTAGCACCGTGCTCACCACTTGGGGCGTGGCTGCGATATACAGCAGGAGAGGTTCCCTTTCTTTTGGCGCCACCAAAATTGGTGGTGTCGAGATTGTGCGCTTCAAATCCTCGAAAGCTCTGTCGGCTTCTTCGTTCCACTGGAATTTATCTCCTTGTTTTATCAAAGCGTAAAATGGTAACGCTTTTTCACCCAGCCTAGCGACGAATCTGCTCAAAGCTGCGACTCGCTTGATTAGCTGTTGTATTTCTTTCAACTTTGTTGGCTTCCTCATTGTTACGATAGCTTGTATTTTATCGGGATTTGCTTCGATCCCTCTTGCTGAAACTAGAAACCCCAGAAGTTCTCCTGCTGGGACGCCGAAAGAACACTTCGTCGGGTTCAGTTTGAGGCAGAACTTATCAAGGTTGTCGAAGGTTTCCTTGAGATCCTCGATCAGCGTTGCCCCCTTTTTTGATGTTATGACGACATCATCAATGTATACTTGCACGTTCTTCCCAATCAGTGTCGCCAAACACTTCTGCATCATCCTCTGATATGTTGCTCCCGCATTTTTTAGACCAAAGGGCATTGTTCTGTAGCAAAACACGCCGTAAGGTGTAATAAACGCGGTCTTTACTTCATCTTCTTCTTTCAATCTGATCTGGTTATAACCAGAATATGCATCCAGGAAGGAAAGACGTTCACATCCAGCCGTGTAGTCGATAATTTGATCGATCCTCGGGAGGGGAAAGTGATCCTTTGGACAATGTTTATTGAGACACGTAAAGTCGACGCACATGCGAAGGACCTTAGTGTTTTTCTTCGGCACCAGCACAGGATTTGCTACCCATGTGGCTTCTGTGGAATATCTCTTTGATAAAACCAGCTTCTTGTAGTCGATTGATTTACGACAGCATGGCTTTGCGGTTTGGTTCCGAAAAACGCCGCAAAGGTTGTTTGATTGGTCTCGCTTAGTGGATCCAAGTTTAGGTGGTGCTCGGCAAGTTCCCTGGGTACTCCTGGCATGTCACCTGGACACCATGCGAAGATTTTCCGGTGCTCACGGAGGAACTCGACGAGCGCGCTTTCCTATGCGATATCCATGTCGTTTGCGATAGATGTCGTCTTTTCGGGTCTGTCGGGTGAATACGCACCTCTTTTGAATTTTTCTCAGATCGAAAGTTGATTCTTTGTTTGGCCTTCCAACGTCTCGGCAAGACGTCGTAATCAGTCATGCTTTTTGACGCCAAGTACTCAGCTTGCATCCCGAAGGTTTCTGACAACCGGTGAAAATCCTTGTCGCACTTATCGGCTAAGGCAAAGCTTCCTTTGACTGTGATTGGTCCCTTTGGTCCAGGCATCCTCCACAACAGGTATGTATAGTGTGGCACCGCCATAAATCTAGCATATGCTGGTCGTCCCAACAGAGCGTGGTACTGCGACGGAAAATCCACGACTTCAAATTCGAGCCTCTCGATTCTATAATTTTCTCGGGTCCCAAACTGAACGTCGAGATTGATCTTTCCCAATGGATAACTTGGTTTCTCCGGTGTGATGCCGTGGAACCTTGTGTCTGTTGGTTTCAAGTTTGCTAAGGATATGTTCATCTTCCTCAATGTATCTGCATACATAAGGTTTAAGCTGCTACCGCCGTCTATGAACACTCGAGAGACATCAAATCCCGCGATAATCGCCGCGTAATAAGTGCTGACTGCCCTGGTCGAGGAACTTGCTGCGGATGATCTGCTATTGTGAAGCCAATATCTTGCCCTGACCAATTAAGGTACTCAACTGTTGGTGGAGGCATTTTCTCTGCCATAAACACCTGTCGTGAGATTACTTTCTAAGCTCTATTGGACGGCCTTCCCTTCTGAATCATCGACACTGCTCCATTGGAGTTAGGATCAACGTAAGGTGGTGGTGCAGGTGCTGCCGCTATTCTGAGCTGATGCCGATTGTCGTCTGTAATCGCGGGAGGAGGCGGCAAGTGAATCTCGCTTCTGGGTTCTCGAGATTTCTCTCGTGCTGCCCGCGCATTAGCGTTCTCTCGCATACCGCAACATTGCTTGAAAATTTCGACAGTCTTTACGCAAGTGCCCCGACTGTCTTTTACCGTTGCTGTCGAGGAAAAAGTGCATCTGGCGCGGTCCATTCATCATCTCTTCAGGGGACACGAAAGGCCTTGGGAACCTAGGCCCGCTATTTTGCCTGTTGCGTGAATCATCCCTGTTATCACCTCGCTGTTCATTGCTTCTCTGGTAATCATCTCTATTGCTTCCTCCTGTATTTGACCGAAATCCTGCCGAAATTTGTCCTGGAGCGTCGTAGTTCTGGTACTGCCGAGGAAATCTTCGCCTCGGTTGATAGTTTCGACCACGGTCCTCCTCTGGCGACCTGTGCCGTTTGTTGTGGACAGCGTCTTCTCCATCTGCCCATTTATTTGCTATCTCCATTAACGCGGATACTGTCTTTGGATTGGTCCTTCCCAAGTCCTCGACAAAATCTCCACGCCTGACTCCTACGACAAACGCATCTATTGCTCTCTCGTCAGATATATTTTCTGCCGAGTTTTTGATGATATTCCACCTTTGGATGTACTTTCTCATTGGCTCATCTGGCTTTTGTCGACATGCTCTCAACTCCTCTAACGACGCGGGTTTTTTGCACGTGGATCTGAAATTCTTGACGAACACATCCTCGAAACTTTCCCAGCTGTCGATGGATCCTGGAGCGAGTTTCTTTATCCAAGATCGTGCGGCTCCACTTAAATGTACCTGGATGCTTTGCATAGCTGTTGCCCTGGTTCCTCCCCGTCGGCTTCACCGTCTCTGCATAGTCGACTAGCCAATCCTCCGGATCTTGGAGGCCGTCGAACTTTTTGAAATTATCGGGTAACTTGAATCCCGAGGGGACTCGAGTTTTTCGGACTCTCCTCGTGAAGCATGGTAAGCCGCACATATCCTCGTCATTAAGTTCGGAGATTGCCGATGATCCCTTCGCTTTGCCGCGCTCTCGTCGACCCTTGCTTGTGCCGCCGTGTCTCTTGCTCCACTTGGTCCTTCGTGTGCCGCCGTTGTCGTCGGCAGTCGTGGACTATTTTTCCTTGCCGCTCCTTTGGGAGGCGTTGATACAAACGCTGTCCCCATAGCTCCAACTCCTGCTACCGCCATATTGTACAGTGTTTCCCTTGGATCACCTGGAGGTGGTTTAGATGCAAGGATAAAAGCATGTGTTGCCATATACCCAGCCTCTGGTGTCTTAGGGATGATGTTTCCTCTTGTATCTATCGACATAAAGGACATGTCGAGGTTTTGGACCAAGTGCTCTCTTTCTGCTTCGGGTATATGTTGCAGCCTTGATCTTGCTCTGTTCCGCGCCTCCCTGTGGCTATCACCCGTAGTTCTCGATTGTCGACTTAGATCTGCCCTTCTCCTGCTGGATGCAGAAGCTGCCTCCTTCCTCCTGTTCAACTCAGCTGTCTGTTTTTCCAATTCCCTGGCAGCTCGTGCGAGCCTATATTGATATGCTTGTAATTCCTCTGGTGTGGCTGTGGTAGCCATTGGTTCTGTACCGTTCATAGCTCTCGCGGCTCTGTCCCACGCTGCTTGCGGAAGTTGAACTCTATCTCGCGGCTCTGGCCCGACGTATTTGTTGCCCAGGCCTTGGCGCAGATTGGAGGGATCGACGTATGGATTTCCCAAACTGTCGAAAGCCTCAGATGTTTCCTCTTGATCTTCAATGGCATAAATCTGATGATACTTTGTACTCAGATCTATGTTGGGTTTGGTGATATCATCGTTGAGATTGATGAAGACCTTGCCCACTGTGAGAGATTTGTCGATGAAGTCGTAACTGTCGACATCGCTTGAGCCATCGCTTATATATGAGTCCGCAGATGACTGATGGCGTGTATTTCACACGTTCGTTGGGCAACCCCAAGAGGAAGGTATGATGCGCACAGCAGCAAGTTTTCCCTCAGAAAGAAACCAAGGTTTATCGAACCAGGAGGAGCCAAGAAGCACGTTGAAGGTTGATGGCGGCGAGATGTAGTGCGGCGCAACACCAGGGATTCCGGCGCCAACGTGGAACCTGCACAACACAACCAAAGTACTTTGCCCCAACGAAACAGTGAGGTTGTCAATCTCACCGGCTTGCTGTAACAAAGGATTAACCGTATTGTGTGGAAGATGATTGTTTGCAGAAAACAGTAGAACAAGTATTGCAGTAGATTGTATTTCAGTAAAGAGAATTGGACCGGGGTCCACAGTTCACTAGAGGTGTCTCTCCCATAAGACGAACAGCATGTTGGGTGAACAAATTACAGTTGGGCAATTGACAAATAAAGAGAGCATGACAATGCACATACATATCATGATGAGTATAGTGAGATTTAATTGGGCATTACGACAAAGTACATAGACCGCCATCCAACTGCATCTATGCCTAAAAAGTCCACCTTCAGGTTATCATCCGAACCCCCTCCAGTATTAAGTTGCAAGGAACAGACAATTGCATTAAGTATGGTGCGTAATGTAATCAACAACTACATCCTTAGACATAGCATCAATGTTTTATCCCTAGTGGCAACAGCACAACACAACCTTAGAACTTTCGTCACCGTCCTGTGTGTCAATGCAGGCATGAACCCACTATCGAGCATAAGTACTCCCTCTTGGAGTTACAAGCATCTACTTGGCCAGAGCATCTACTAGTAACGGAGAGCATGCAAGATCATAAACAACACATAAGCATAACTTTGATAATCAACATAACAAGTATTCTCTATTCATCGGATCCCAACAAACGCAACATATAGAATTACAGATAGATGATCTTGATCATGTTAGGCAGCTCACAAGATCCGACAATGATAGCACAATGGGGAGAAGACAACCATCTAGCTACTGCTATGGACCCATAGTCCAGGGGTAGACTACTCACACATCACACCGGAGGCGACCATGGCGGCGTAGAGTCCTCCGGAGATGATTCCCCTCTCCGGCAGGTGCGGGAGGCGATCTCTGGATCCCCGAGATGGGATCGGCGGCGGCGGCGTCTCTGGAAGGTTTTCCGTAGCGTGGTTCTCGGTACGGGGGGTTTCGTCACGGAGGCTATTGGTAGGCGGACGGGCAGAGTCGGGGGCCAGCCGCGGGGGCCACACCCTAGGGCGGCGCGGGCCCCCCCGGGGCCGCGCCGCCACGTGGTGTCGCCACCTCGTGGCCCCACTTCGTGTGTTCTTCGGTCTTCTGGAAGCTCCGTGGAAAAATAGGCCCACGGGCTTTGATTTCGTCCAATTCCGAGAATATTTCCTTACTAGGATTTCTGAAACCAAAAACAGCAGACAAAGAATCGGCACTTCGGCATCTTGTTAATAGGTTAGTTCCAGAAAATGCACGAATATGACATAAAGTGTGCATAAAACATGTAGATAACATCAATAATGTGGCATGGAACATAAGAAATTATCGATACGTCGGAGACGTATCAGCATCCCCAAGCTTAGTTCTGTTCGTCCCGAGCAGGTAAAACGACAACACGTATAATTTACGGAGTGACATGCCATCATAATCTTGATCATACTATTTGTAAAGCTTATGTAGTGAATGCAGCGATCAAAACAATGTGTATGACATGAGTAAACAAGTGAATCATATAGCAAAGACTTTTCATGAATAGCACTTCAAGACAAGCATCAATAAGTCTTGCATAAGAGTTAACTCATAAAGCAATAATTCAAAGTAAAGGCATTGAAGCAACACAAAAGAAGATTAAGTTTCAGCGGTTGCTTTCAACTTGTAACATGTATATCTCATGGATATTGTCAACATAGAGTAATATAATAAGTGCAATAAGCAAGTATGTAGGAATCAATGCATAGTTCACACAAGTGTTTGCTTCTTGAGGTGGAGAGAAATAGGTGAACTGACTCAACATTGAAAGTAAAAGAATGGTCCTCATAGAGGAAAAGCATCGATTGCTATATTTGTGCTAGAGCTTTGATTTTGAAAACATGAAACAATTTTGTCAACGGTAGTAATAAAGCATATGCATCATGTAAATTATATCTTATAAGTTGCAAGCCTCATGCATAGTGTACTAATAGTGCCCGCACCTTGTCCTAATTAGCTTGGACTACCTGGATTATCACCGCAATACATATGCTTTAACCAAGTATCACAAAGGGGTACCTCTATGCCGCTTTGTACAAAGGTCTAAGGAGAAAGCTCGCATTGGATTTCTCGCTTTTGATTATTCTCAACTTAGACATCCATACCGGGACAACATAGACAACAGATAATGGACTCCTCTTTTAATGCTTTAAGCATTCAACAACAATTAATTCTTTTCTCATTAGAGATTTGAGGATGTTTGTCCAAAACTGAAACTTCCACCATGGAACATGGCTTCGGTTAGCGGCCCAATGTTCTTCTCTCACAATATGCATGCTCAAACCATTCAACTCAGAGTAGATCGCCCTTACTTCAGACAAGACGAACATGCATAGCAACTCACATGAAATTCAACAATGAGTTGATGGCGTTCCCCGGTAAACATGGTTATCGCACAACAAGCAACTTAATAAGAGATAAAGTGCATAATTACATATTCAATACCACAATAGTTTTTAAGCTATTTGTCCCATGAGCTATATATTGCATAGGTGAATGATGGAATTTTAAAGGTAGCACTCAAGCAATTTACTTTGGAATGGCTGGAAAATACCATGTAGTATAGGTAGGTATGGTGGACACAAATGGCACAGTGGTTGGCTCAAGTATTTTGGATGCATGAGAAGTAATCCCTCTCGATACAAGGTTTAGGCTAGCAAGGCTTATTTGAAACAAACACAAGGATGAACCGGTGCAGCAAAACTCACATAAAAGACATATTGAAAACATTATAAGACTCTACACCATCTTCCTTGTTGTTCAAACTCAATACTAGAAATTATCTAGACCTTAGAGAAACCAAATATGCAAACCAATTTTAGCATGCTCTATGTATTTCTTCATTAATGGGTGCAAAGTATATGATGCAAGAGCTTAATCATGAGCACAACAATTGCCAAGTATCACATTACCCAAAACATTTATAGCAATTACTACATGTATCATTTTCCAATTCCAACCATATAACAATTTAACGAAGGAGAAACTTCGCCATGAATACTATGAGTAGAAACCAAGGACATACTTGTCCATATGCTACAGCGGAGCGTGTCTCTCTCCCATAAAGTGAATGCTAGGATCCATTTTATTCAAACAAAACAAAAAACAAAAACAAACCGACGCTCCAAGAAAAAGCATATAAGATGTGATGGAATAAAAATATAGTTTCAGGGGAGGAACCTGATAATGTTGTCGATGAAGAAGGGGATGCCTTGGGCATCCCCAAGCTTAGACGCTTGAGTCTTCTTGATATATGCAGGGGTGAACCACCGGGTGCATCCCCAAGCTTAGAGCTTTCACTCTCCTTGATCATGTTGCATCATACTCCTCTCTTGATCCTTGAAAACTTCCTCCACACCAAACTCGAAACAACTCATTAGAGGGTTAGTGCACATTATAAATTGACATATTCAGAGGTGACACAATCATTCTTAACACTTCTGGACATTGCATAATGCTACTGGACATTAGTGGATCAAAGAAATTCATCCAACATAGCGAAAGAGGCAATGCGAAATAAAAGGCAGAATCTGTCAAAACAGAACAGTTCGTATTGACGAATTTTAAAATGGCACCAGACTTGCTCAAATGAAAATGCTCAAATTGAATGAAAGTTGCATACATATCTGAGGATCATGCACGTAAATTGGCTTAATTTTCTGAGCTACCTACAGGGAGGTGGACCCAGATTCGTGACAGCAAAGAAATCTGGAACTGTGCAGTAATCCAAATCTAGTACTTACTTTTCTATCAACGGCTTAACTTGGCACAACAAAACACAAAACTAAGATAAGGAGAGGTTGCTACAGTAGTAAACAACTTCCAAGACACAAAATAAAAACAAAGTACTGTAGGTAAAAACATGGGTTGTCTCCCATAAGCGCTTTTCTTTAACGCCTTTCAGCTAGGCGCAGAAAGTGTGTATCAAGTATTATCGAGAGATGAAGTGTCAACATCATAATTTGTTCTCATAATAGAGTCAAAAGGTACCTTCATTCTCTTTCTAGGGAAGTGTTCCATACCTTTCTTGAGAGGAAATTGATATTTTATATTACCTTCCTTCATATCAATGGTAGCACCAACAGTTCAAGAAAAGGTCTTCCCAATATAATGGGACAAGATGCATTGCATTCAATATCCAAGACAACAAAATCAACAGGAACAAGGTTATTGTTAACGGTAATGCGAACATTATCAACTTTACCCAAAGGTTTCTTTGTAGAATGATCAGCAAGATTAACATCCAAATAACAATTTTTCAAATGGTGGCAAGTCAAGCATATTATAAATTTTCTTAGGCATAACAGAAATACTTGCACCAAGATCACATAAAGCATTACAATCAAAATCTTTAACTTTCATCTTAATGATGGGCTCCCAACCATCCTCTAGCTTTTTAGGAATAGAGGCTTCACGCTCTAGTTTCTCTTCTCTAGCTTTTATGAGGGCATTTGTAATATGATGCGTGAAAGCCAAATTTATAGCACTAGCATTAGGACTTTTAGCAAGTTTTTGCAAGAACTTTATAACTTCAGAGATGTGGCAATCATCAAAATTCAAACCATTATAATCTAAAGCAATGGGATCATCATCCCCAATGTTGGAAAAAATTTCAGCAGCTTTATCACAGCAATTTCAGCTTTTAGCGATTTCAGTGCAGTTTTTCGCGCTTTGCATTAGAAGTGGAAACATTGCTAACACCAATTCTTTTATTAGTATGAGTAGAAGGTGCAGCAACATGTGTAGCATTAGCATTACTAGTGGTGGTAATAGTCCAAACTTTAGCTATATTCTTCTCTTTAGCTAGTTTTTCATTTTCTTCTCTATCCCACCTAGCACGCAGTTCAGCCATTAATCTTATATTCTCATTAATTCTAACTTGAATGGCATTTGCTGTAGTAGTAATTTTATTATGATGATTCTCATTAGGCAAAACTTTTGATTTCAAAAGATCAACATCAGCAACAAGACTATCGACTTTAGAAGCAAGTATATCAATTTTCCCAAGCTTTTCTTCAACAGATTTGTTAAAAGCAGTTTGTGTACTAATAAATTCTTTAAGCATGGCTTCAAGTCCAGGGGGTGAACTCCTATTATTGTTGTAAGAATTCCCATAAGAATTACCATAGCCGTTGCCATTATTATAAGGATATGGCCTATAGTTGTTACTAGAATTGTTCCGGTAAGCATTGTTGTTGAAATTATTATTTTTAATGAAGTTTACATCAACATGTTCTTCTTGTGCAACCAATGAAGCTAATGGAACATTATTAGGATCAATATTAGTCCTACCACTCGCAAGCATAGACATAATAGCATCAATCTTATCACTCAAAGTAGAGGTTTCTTCGACAGAATTTACCTTCTTACCTTGTGGAGCTCTTTCCGTGTGCCATTCAGAATAGTTGATCATCATATTATCAAGAAGCTTTGTTGCTTCACCAAGAGTGATGGACATAAAGGTACCTCCAGCAGCTGAATCCAATAAATTCCGTGAAGAAAAATTTAGTCTGCATAGAAGGTTTGGATGATCATCCAAGTAGTCAGTCCATGGGTTGGGCAATTTTTAACCAGAGATTTCATTCTTTCCCAAGCTTGAGCAACATGTTCAGTATCTAATTGTTTAAAATTCATTATGCTACTCCTCAAAGATATAATTTTAGCAGGGGGATAATATCTACCAATAAAAGCATCCTTGCATTTAGTCCATGAATCAATACTATTCTTAGGCAGAGATAGCAACCAATCTTTAGCTCTTCCTCTTAATGAGAAAGGGAACAATTTTAGTTTAATAATATCACCATCTACATCTTTATATTTTTGCATTTCACATAGTTCAACAAAATTATTAAGATGGGCAGCAGCATCATCAGAACTAATTCCAGAAAATTGATCTTTCATGACAAGATTCAGTAAAGCAGGTTTAATTTCAAAGAATTCTGCTGTAGTAGCAGGTGGAGCAATAGGTGTGCATAAGAAATCATTATTATTTGTGGTTGTGAAGTCACACAACTTAGTATTTTCAGCGTTGGCCATTTTAGCAACAGTAAATAAAGCAAACTAGATAAAGTAAATGCAAGTAAACTAATTTTTTTGTGTTTTCAATATAGCAAACAAGATAGCAAATAAAGTAAAACTAGCAACTAATTTTTTTGTATTTTGATTTAGTGCAGCAAACAAAGTAGTAAATAAAACTAAGCAAGACAAAAACAAAGTAAAGAGATTGAGAAGTGGAGACTCCCCTTGCAGCGTGTCTTGATCTCCCCGGCAACGGCGCCAGAAAAAGAGCTGTTGACGTGGGAGTTGAAAATCTTTGTGGTGTAACTTTTCTTCGTTCCCCGGCAACGGCGCCAGAAAAAGAGCTTGATGGCGTGTATTTCACACGTTCGTTGGGCAACCCCAAGAGGAAGGTATGATGCGCACAGCAGCAAGTTTTCCCTCAGAAAGAAACCAAGGTTTATCGAACCAGGAGGAGCCAAGAAGCACGTTGAAGGTTGATGGCGGCGAGATGTAGTGCGGCGCAACACCAGGGATTCCGGCGCCAACGTGGAACCTGCACAACACAACCAAAGTACTTTGCCCCAACGAAACAGTGAGGTTGTCAATCTCACCGGCTTGCTGTAACAAAGGATTAACCGTATTGTGTGGAAGATGATTGTTTGCAGAAAACAGTAGAACAAGTATTGCAGTAGATTGTATTTCAGTAAAGAGAATTGGACCGGGGTCCACAGTTCACTAGAGGTGTCTCTCCCATAAGACGAACAGCATGTTGGGTGAACAAATTACAGTTGGGCAATTGACAAATAAAGAGAGCATGACAATGCACATACATATCATGATGAGTATAGTGAGATTTAATTGGGCATTACGACAAAGTACATAGACCGCCATCCAACTGCATCTATGCCTAAAAAGTCCACCTTCAGGTTATCATCCGAACCCCCTCCAGTATTAAGTTGCAAGCAACAGACAATTGCATTAAGTATGGTGCGTAATGTAATCAACAACTACATCCTTAGACATAGCATCAATGTTTTATCCCTAGTGGCAACAGCACAACACAACCTTAGAACTTTCGTCATCCGTCCTGTGTCAATGCGAGGCATGAACCCACTATCGAGCATAAGTACTCCCTCTTGGAGTTACAAGCATCTACTTGGCCGAGCATCTACTAGTAACGGAGAGCATGCAAGATCATAAACAACACATAAGCATAACTTTGATAATCAACATAACAAGTATTCTCTATTCATCGGATCCCAACAAACGCAACATATAGAATTACAGATAGATGATCTTGATCATGTTAGGCAGCTCACAAGATCCGACAATGATAGCACAATGGGGAGAAGACAACCATCTAGCTACTGCTATGGACCCATAGTCCAGGGGTAGACTACTCACACATCACACCGGAGGCGACCATGGCGGCGTAGAGTCCTCCGGGAGATGATTCCCCTCTCGGCAGGGTGCCGGAGGCGATCTCTGGATCCCCCGAGATGGGATCGGCGGCGGCGGCGTCTCTCGGAAGGTTTTCCGTATCGTGGTTCTCGATCGGGGTTTTCGTCACGGAGGCTATTTGTAGGCGGAAGGGCGAGTCGGGGGCCGGGCAGGGGGCCACACCATAGGGCGGCGCGGGCCCCCCCTGGGCCGCGCCACCACGTGGTGTCGCCACCTCGTGGCCCCACTTCGTGTGTTCTTCGGTCTTCTGGAAGCTCCGTGGAAAAATAGGCCCCTGGGCTTTGATTTCGTCCAATTCCGAGAATATTTCCTTACTAGGATTTCTGAAACCAAAATCAGCAGAAAACAAAGAATCGGCACTTCGGCATCTTGTTAATAGGTTAGTTCCAGAAAATGCACGAATATGACATAAAGTGTGCATAAAACATGTAGATAACATCAATAATGTGGCATGGAACATAAGAAATTATCGATACGTCGGAGACGTATCAATGACTCAAACGACATATCGTTGAAGATCTTGGCGAGTTTCTCTCTTGCTCTGGTGCTGACGTAGCGTGTCGCCGAAGTTTCTTCTTCTCCTGACTCAGTTGACGATGCATAGCTTGAAAAATCAGAATCGACCGCCGACGATCCCGACGAAACCGGAATCTCGACACGATACGATCCTTCCTTCTCGACGCGAAAGTGAAACCTTCCGAACGTCATCTCCATGGGCTCCGCCAGATACGCATATGCATCCAAACGGGAGGGTGGGTGAGGAACAAAATCGACAAGACCAGCAGCGATCTGTTTACCTCGATCCATTGTGTTGCTTGCGGTTGACGATGTCGAAGATCTTGAGCGTGCCATCGAGATCAGATCCTTACGCCTCTAGTTCCCACAGACGGCGCCAATTGACAAGGTATCAACTTGTCAATGCCTATGGATTGTAGGCTAGGGTTTTAGTTGGAAGTAGAGGGCAAGTAGATCTCGAAGGTTTCAGCCGAAAAGTACTCGACGATTATGAAAACTAGGGTTTGCAGACAATGATTCGATTATTTCTTCGTCCCTCGGCTCCCCCTTTATACAGGAGGTGGAGCCGAGGGATTCGTGCTATACAAATTACAGAGTCCGGGACGGTTTCTAACTCATCCCGCCAGATTACAAATAACACTTCCTATTACAACTCTTGACTTTCCTTGGTATATCTTGGGCTCCCGAATCTTCTTATTCTTCGGGTAGTGGGCCTTCAGTAAACCCCGGGTACTATCTTCGGCAGGCCCATTTGGGATGCCTATGTCAGCAACAGCACATCCACAACCTTATAACTTTCTGTCACTGTCCCAGATTTAATGGAGGCATGAACCCACTATCGAGCATAAATACTCCCTCTTGGAGTTAAGAGTAAAAACTTGGCCAGAGCCTCTACTAATAACGGAGAGCATGCAAGATCATAAACAACACATAGGTAATAGATTGATAATCAACATAGCATAGTATTCTCTATCCATCGGATCCCAACAAACACAACATATAGCATTACAGATAGATGATCTTGATCATGTTAGGCAGCTCACAAGATCCGACAATGAAGCACAATTAGGAGAAGACGACCATCTAGCTACTGCTATGGACCCATAGTCCAGGGGTGAACTACTCACTCATCACTCCGGAGGCGACCATGGCGGTGAAGAGTCCTCCGGGAGATGATTCCCCTCTCCGGCAGGGTGCCGGAGGCGATCTCCTGAATCCCCCGAGATGGGATTGGCGGCGGCGTCTCTGGAAGGTTTTCCGTATAGTGGCTCTCGGTACTGGGGGTTTCGCGACGAAGGCTTTAAGTAGGCGGAGGAGATAGGTCAGGGGGCCACACGAGGGCCCCACACGCTAGGCCGGCGCGGCCAAGGGCTGGGCCGCGCCGCCCTAGTGTGTCACCAGCTCGTGGCCCCACTTCGTATCATCTTCGGTCTTCTGGAAGCTTCGTGTGAAAATAGGCCCCTGGGCGTTGATTTCGTCCAATTCCGAGAATATTTCCTTACTAGGATTTCTGAAACCAAAAACAGCAGAAAACAACAACTGGTGCTTCGGCATCTCGTTAATAGGTTAGTGCCGAAAAATGCATAAATATGACATAAAGTATGCATAAAACATGTAGATATCATCAATAATGTGGCATGGAACATAAGAAATTATCGATACGTCGGAGACGTATCAGCATCCCCAAGCTTAGTTTATGCTCGTCCCGAGCAGGTAAATGATAACAAAGATAATTTCTGGAGTGATATGCCATCATAACCTTGATCATACTATTGTAAGCATATGTAATGAATGCAGCGATCAAAACAATGGTAATGCAATGAGTAAACAAATGAATCATATAGCAAAGACTTTTCATGAATAGTACTTCAAGACAAGCATCAATAAGTCTTGCATAAGAGTTAACTCATAAAGCAATAATTCAAAGTAAAGGTATTGAAGCAACTCAAAGGAAGATTAAGTTTCAGCGGTTGCTTTCAACTTGTAACATGTATATCTCATGGATAGTTGTCAATGTAAAGTAATATAACAAGTGCAATATGCAAGTATGTAGGAATCAATGCACAGTTCACACAAGTGTTTGCTTCTTGGGATGGAGAGAAATAGGTGAACTGACTCAACATAAAAGTAAAAGAAAGGCCCTTCGCAGAGGGAAGCATTGATTGCTATATTTGTGCTAGAGCTTTGGTTTTTAAAACATATAGAGAGCATAAAAGTAAAATTTTGAGAGGTGTTTGTTGTTGTCAACGAATGGTAGTGGGCACTCTAACCCCCTTGCCAGGCAAACCTTCAAAGAGCGGCTCCCATTTTATTTTATTTTTGTGTGGCACTCCTTCCAACCTTTCTTTCACAAACCATGGCTAACCGAATCCTCGGGTGCCTGCCAACAATCTCATACCATGAAGGAGTGCCTTTTTATTTTAGTTTTATTATGATGACACTCCTCCCCACCTTTGCTTTCTCAAGCCATGGCTAACCAAATCCTTCGGGTGCCGTCCAACAATCACATACCATGGAGGAGTGTCTATTTTTTTGTTAATTAATTTGGGACTGGGAATCCCATTGCCAGCTCTTTTTGCAAAATTATTGGATAAGCGGATGAAGCCACTAGTCCATTGGTGAAAGTTGCCCAACAAGATTGAAAGATAAACACCACATACTTCCTCATGAGCTATAAAACATTGACACAAATCAGAGGTAATAAATTTTGAATTGTTTAAAGGTAGCACTCAAGCAATTTACTTTGGAATGGCGGAGAAATACCATGTAGTAGGTAAGTATGGTGGACACAAATGGCATAGTGGTTGGCTCAAGGATTTGGATGCATGAGAAGTATTCCCTCTTGATACAAGGTTTTAGGCTAGCAAGGCTATTTGAAACAAACACAAGGATGAAGCGGTGTAGCAAAACTCACATAAAAGACATATTGTAAACATTATAAGACTCTACACCGTCTTCCCTGTTGTTCAAACTCAATACTAGAAATTATCTAGACCTTAGAGAGACCAATTATGCAAACCAAATTTTAGCAAGCTCTATGTATTTCTTCATTAATAGGTGCAAAGTATATGATGCAAGAGCTTAAACATAAGCACAACAATTTCCAAGTATCACATTATTCAAGACATTTTAGCAATTACTACATGTATCATTTTCCGATTCCAACCATATAACAATATAACGAAGAAGAAACTTTCGCCATGAACACTATGAGTAAAGCCTAAGGACATATTTGTCCATATGCAACAGCGGAGCGTGTCTCTCTCCCACACAATGAATGCTAGGATCTATTTTATTCAAACAAAACAAAAACAAAAAGAAACAGACGCTCCAAGCAAAGTACATAAGATGTGATGGAATAAAAATATAGTTTCACTGGAGGAACCTAATAATGTTGTCGATGAAGAAGGGGATGCCTTGGGCATCCCCAAGCTTAGACGCATGAGTCTTCTTGAAATATGCAGGGGTGAACCACCGGGGCATCCCCAAGCTTAGAGCTTTCACTCTCCTTGATCATATTGTATCATCTCCCTCTCTTGATCCTTGAAAACTTCCTTCACACCAAACTCAAAACAACTCATTAGAGGGTTAGTGCACAATTAAAATTTACATGTTCAGAGGTGACATAATCATTCTTAACACTTCTGGACATTGCACAAAGCTACTGAAAGTCAATGAAATCGAAAAATCCATCAAGCATAGCAAAACAGGCAATGCGAAATAAAAGGCAGAATCTGTCAAAAACAGAACAGTTCGTAAAGACGAATTTTATTGAGGCACAGACTTGCTCAAATGAAAATGCTCAAATTGAATGAAAGTTGCGTCCATATCTGAGGATCACTCACGTAAATTGGCATAATTTTCTGAGTTACCTACAGAGAATTAGGCCCAGATTCGTGACAGCAAAGAAATCTGTTTCTGCGCAGTAATCCAAATCTAGTATGAACCTTACTATCAACGACTTTACTTGGCACAACAATGCAACAAAATAAGATAAGGAGAGGTTGCTACAGTAGTAACAACTTCCAAGACTCAAATATAAAATAAAAGTACTGTAGTAAAAACATGGGTTGTCTCCCATAAGTGCTTTTCTTTAACGCCTTTCAGCTAGGCGCAGAAAGTGTATATCAAGTATTATCAAGAGACGAAGCATCAACATCATAATTTTCACAATTTGTCCCATTGGGTATCTTAGATGCTCCCTTATCTATAGTGGTTTTAAGAGCTTTATCAATTTTAGGCCTATAATAGCTTTTTGGTTTAGGCCCCTTAGAGACATACATGAACTTTTGCTCCTTACCCACATAAGCTTTCTCTCTAAACTTTATAGATGAAAAGGTTGAACCCAATGTTCTCATAGCCTCTTCAAGTTCACTAATCCTTTGGGTATGATTATCATGAATAGCACAAGATTCTAAAATGACAATTTTCTCATTAATTCCACCTAGAGATTTATCAAGTTTATCAGTGCTATCAAGTAATGCTCCCAAAGTAGTATCAATACTTGGAAGATTTTGCTCTATGGTTTCCAACTTTTTCATGACATCTTCAAGAGAGGTTTCAATTTTAACTTCATTAACATATGGTATTCTAAATAAACTCTCAATAATGCAACTAGCTTCTAAGGCAGGAGTACCTAGGAAGTTACCTCCCGCGAGACAGTCAAGAACATACCTATTCCAGCTAGAGATACCAACATAAAAATTCCTCAGTAGGATAATGGTGGAGTGTTTCTTAGTGCACCTATTATGGGCATCACTAATTCTATACCAAGCATCTTTTAAACATCCTCCCCCTTTTTGCTTAAACGAACGAACTTCTACTTCAGGATTACTCATTTTAGCAATAGTAAATAAAGCAAACTAGATAAAGTAAATGCAAGTAACTATTTTTTTTGTGTTTTTAATATGGAGATTGCAAACAAGATAGTAAATAAAGTAAAGCTAGCAACTAATTTTTTTGTATTTTGATTCAGTGCAGCAAACAAAGTAGTAAATAAAGTAAAGCAAGACAAAAACAAAGTAAAGAGATTGGGATGTGGAGACTCCCCTTGCAGCGTGTCTTGATCTCCCCGGCAACGGTGCCAGAAAATCTGCTTGATACGCGTACAACACGCGTCCGTTGGGAACCCCAAGAGGAAGGTGTGATGCGTACAACGGCAAGTTTTCCCTCAGTAAGAAACCAAGGTTTATCGAACCAGTAGGAGCCAAGAAGCACGTTGAAGGTTGATGGCGGCGAGATGTAGTGCGGCGCAACACCAGGGATTCCGGCGCCAACGTGGAACCTGCACAACACAACCAAAGTACTTTGCCCCAACGAAACAGTGAGGTTGTCAATCTCACCGGCTTGATGTAACAAAGGATTAGATGTATAGTGTGGATGATGATTGTTTGCAGAAAACAGTAGAACAAGTATTGCAGTAGATTGTATTCGATGTAAAAGAATGGACCGGGGTCCACAGTTCACTAGAGGTGTCTCTCCCATAAGATAAATAGCATGTTGGGTGAACAAATTACAGTTGGGCAATTGACAAATAGAGAGGGCATGACAATGCACATACATGATATGATGAATATTGTGAGATTTAATTGGGCATTACGACAAAGTACATAGACCGCTATCCAGCATGCATCTATGCCTAAAAAGTCCACCTTCAGGTTATCATCCGAACCCCTTCCAGTATTAAGTTGAAAACAACAGACAATTACATTAAGTATGGTGCGTAATGTAATCAATAACTACATCCTCGGACATAGCATCAATGTTTTATCCCTAGTGGCAACAGCACATCCACAACCTTATAACTTTCTGTCATCGTCCTGCATTTAATGGAGGCATGAACCCACTATCGAGCATAAATACTCCCTCTTGGAGTTAAGAGTAAAAACTTGGCCAGAGCCTCTACTAATAACGGAGAGCATGCAAGATCATAAACAACACATAGGTAATAGATTGATAATCAACATAGCATAGTATTCTCTATCCATCGGATCCCAACAAACACAACATATAGCATTACAGATAGATGATCTTGATCATGTTAGGCAGCTCACAAGATCCGACAATGACGCACAATTAGGAGAAGACGACCATCTAGCTACTGCTATGGACCCATAGTCCAGGGGTGAACTACTCACTCATCACTCCGGAGGCGACCATGGTGGTGAAGAGTCCTCCGGGAGATGATTCCCCTCTCCGGCAGGGTGCCGGAGGCGATCTCCTGAATCCCCCGAGATGGGATTGGCGGCGGCGGCGTCTCTGGAAGGTTTTCCGTATCGTGGCTCTTGGTACCAGGGGTTTCGCGACGAAGGCTTTAAGTAGGCGGAGGAGATAGGTCAGGGGGCCACACGAGGGCCCCACACGCTAGGCCGGCGCGACCAAGGGCTGGGCCGCGCCGCCCTAGTGTGTCGCCAGCTCGTGGCCCCACTTCGTGTCATCTTCGGTCTTCTGGAAGCTTCGTGTGAAAATAGGCCCCTGGGCGTTGATTTCGTCCAATTCCGAGAATATTTCCTTACTAGGATTTCTGAAACCAAAAGCAAGAGAAACGACAAGAATCGGCTCTTCGGCATCTCGTTAATAGGTTAGTGCCAGAAAATGCATAAATATGACATAAAGTATGCATAAAACATGTATATATCATCAATAATGTGGCATGGAACATAAGAAATTATCGATACGTCGGAGACGTATCAGCGAGCTCCAGAAGGAAGGGACTCGAGTGGGGGAGGAGTGCTAGGATGGCGACGGCGGTTGCTGGTGGCCACGGCTGCCGGAACTGCGACGGCGGCCAGGGATGGGAAACCCTAACTCTAGGCTTCCGTGGAAACGGGATGGGAGGTGGGTGAAATTGAGCACGGGGTGTCGGGCTGGGTGGCCTTGTGAGGGCAGGCCGCACTTATATCGAATGGCAGTTTCCCCGTAAGTATTATGAAACGTTGGGTATATTATAGTCTTTTGCTATTCGGGAAGCGGGGGAAGCTGGGGAAGCAGGTCTCCAGTCGCTTCCGCGCTCGTAGTTCATTTCCTTGCCGCGCTTCCAAAAAGCGCTTTTGTAATTCTGTTGTTTGTTTGACCGTCCTGCTTTTGGATCACAAAAGCTTGAAAAGCAGAAGTAGAAGCTTAAACAAACATGACCTAGGACACATAAAATGATGACATGCGGCTCCGCGGGATTTTCTGACTTCGTTTAAATTGACATCTGGCCAAAATGCCCCCCCACAGAGATGCGGTATAGCCGTACTGGGCACGCTAGCACATAAAGTGATGTGTCGTAGACCTAAAAACATTTTTCCCGGAATTTATTGAGCAACTGAAAGTGTAGCCCTAGTTCAAATCCGGTCAGTTTCCAGCGGATTCGACGGGACCGAAGGAAGCCGCATGGATTCCCAGATAGCTAGCGCGCACATATGGCATGTGATATGTGGTGCAAAGGCGGTGTCCTACCACTACGCGGAGGTCCCGCACAATATTAAAATGCGCCCATATAGCTTCTTCACAAAACAAAACCCGTTTTGGCACCCCGAAAATGAAAAAACCATCGCCCATGGGTCGGATTGGAAATCCGCTCATGGGGCTGATACGTCTCCAACGTATCTAGAATTTCTGATGTTCCATGCTAGTTTTATGACAATACTCACATGTTTTATATACACTTTATAATGATTTTATGCATTTTCCGGAACTAACCTATTAACAAGATGCCGAAGTGCCATTTCCTGTTTTCTGCTGTTTTTGGTTCCAGAAAGGCTGTTCGGGCAATATTCTCGGAATTCGACGAAACAAAGGCCAAACATCTTATTTCACCGAGATGGACCAGAACACCGAAGGGGAGGCCCAGGGCCTCCAAACCATAGGCTCGCGCGGCCTAGAGGGGGGGGGGGGGGGCGCCGCCCTATGGGGTGGCCCCCCAGGCACCCCCTTGCACCGCCTCTTCGCCTATATTACCCCTCGTGACCTAAAAACTCGACACCAATTGACGAAACTCTAGAAAGACTCCAGGGGCGCCGCCGCCATCGTGAAACTCCAATTCGGGGGACAGAAGTCTCTGTTCCGGCACGCCGTCGGGACGGGGAATTGCCCCCGGAGTCATCTCCATCGACACCACCGCCATCTTCATCGCCGTTGCTGACTCCCATGATGAGGAGGGAGTAGTTCTCCCCCGAGGCTAAGGGCTCTACCGGTAGCTATGTGGTTCATCTCCCTCTCCCATGGTGTGATCTTTATGTGATCATGAGCTTTGTATCACTATTAATCTATGTGCTACTCTAGTGATGTTATTAAAGTAGTCTATTCCTCCTCCATGATGTAATGTTGACAGTGTGTGCATCATGTAGTACTTGGCGTAGGTTATGATTGTAATCTCTTGTAGATTATGAAGTTAACTATTACTATGATAGTATTGATGCGATTTATTCCCCCTTTCATAGCTATTGTTGACAATGTGTATGCTATGTCAGTACTCGGTCTAAATTGCAACGGTCTATTATGCACTCTAGAGGTTACTTTAATATGAACTCCGGATGTTGTGGAGCTTGTTTACTCCGGCTTGAGGTGTGCTTTCGTAGCCCTACACAATGAATGGTGTTTGTTATCCAACAAGAGAGTGTAGAAAGTAGCATTTATTTATTCAGTTATGTGATCAATGTTGAGAGTGTCCACTAGTGAAAGTATGATCCCTAGGCCTTGTTTCTAAGCATTGAAACACCGATTACAACAAGTTCTGTTACATGTTTGCTTGCTGCCATCTTTATTTCAGATTGTAATTACTACTTACAATCATCCATATTACTTGTATTTCACTATCTCTTTGCCGAACTAGTGCACATATACATCTGACAAGTGTATTAGGTGTGTTGGGGACACAAGAGACTTCTTGTATCGTAATTGCAGGGTTGCTTGAGAGGGATATCTTTGACCTCTACCTCCCTGAGTTCGATAAACCTTGGGTGATTCACTTAAGGGAAACTTGCTGCTGTTCTACAAACCTCTGCTCTTGGAGGCCCAACACTGTCTACAGGAATAGAAGCGTGCGTAGACATCAGGGGCCTTGCTTCCTATCCCAGTGACCACACACGTGCCAAATATGGTCTCGATCCGACAAACTATGCGGTGTCACTGGCCGTTTCCTACTCATTTGCCCTAAAAGCTATAGAACTCTAGACTTCATACCCTATTTGTGAAGGGTTTTCCAAAATAACTGACGTATCCTAATTACGACTTTTGGAGTGGTTACTAGGACACATAGAATGATGCTATGCGGCTCCGCGGGATTTTGTGACTTCGTTTAAATTGCCATCTTGCCAAAACGGGTCCCACAGAGATGCGGTATGGCCGGGCGCGTTGGTGCACTCGTTCACCATTGCGCTAAACGGAAAAAATTTAGCACACAAAGTGATGTGTCGTAGACCTAAAAACATTTTTTCCCGGAATTTATTGAGCGATGGAAAGTGTAGCCGTAGTTCAGATCCGGTCAGTTTCCAACGGATTCGGCGGACACCGCATGGATTCCTAGATAGCTAGCGCACACATATGGCATGTATATGTGGTGCGAAGGCAGTGACCTACCACTACGCGGAGGTCCCGCGCAATACTAAAATGCCCCCATGTAGCTGCTTCACAAAAAAACCCGCTTTGGCACCCCGAAAATGAAAAAATCATCGCCCATGGGTCGGATTGGAAATCCCCCCAAGGCCTTGCTTCCCATCCTAGGGACCACGCACGTGCCAAATATGGCCTCGTTTCGACAAACAATGTGGTGTCACAGGCCGTTTCCTACTCATTTCCCCTAAAAGCCGTATAACTCCGGACGTGATAGCCCTGTTTGTGAAGGGTTTTCCAAAATAATTGCCGTATCCTAATTCTAACTTTTGGAGTGGTTACTAGGACACATAAAATGACGTCATGCAGCTCCGCGGGATTTTCTGACATCGTTTAAATTGCCATTTGGCCAAAACGGGCCCCCACGGAGATGCGGTATGGCCGTACTAGGCGCTGGTGTACCCGTTCACCATCGCGCTAAACGGAAAAAATAGCACATAAAGTGATGTCTTGTCGATCTAAAAACATTTTTCCTGGAATTTATTGAGCGACGGAAAGTGTACGCCTCGTTCAAATCCGGTCAGTTTCCAACGATTCGGCGGGACACCGCGGGAAGCCACATGGGTTCTCAGAAAGCTAGCGCGCACATATGGCATGTGATATGTGGTGCGAAGGCGGTGTCCTACCACTACGCGGAGAACTCTTAAAATGCGCCCATGTAGCTGCTTCACAAAAAAACCCGTTTTGGCACCCCGAAAATGAAAAAACCATCGCCCATGGGTCGGAATGGAAATCCGCTCCCGGGCATTGCTTCCCATCCCAGGGACCACACACGTGCCAAGTATAGCCTTGGTCCGACAAAATATGCGGTGTCACAGGCCGTTTCCTACTCATTTGCCCTAAAAGCTATGAAAATCCGGACGTGATAGCCCTGTTTGTGAAGGGTGTTCCAAAATAATTTCCGTATCCAAATTCCTACTTTTGGAGTGGTTACTAGGACACATAAAATGACACCATGTGTCTCCGCGGGATTTTTTGACTTCGTTTAAATTGCCACCTGGCAAAAACGGGCCCCCCACGGAGATGCGGTAGTCCGTACCGGGCGCGCTGGTGCATCCGTTCACTATCGCGCTAAATGGAAAAAATTTACCACATAAAGTGATGTTTCTTAGACCTAAAATCATTTTTCCCGGAATTTATTGAGCGACGGAAATATAGCCCTAGTTCAAATCCGGTTAGTTTCCAACGGATTCGGCGGGACACCGCAGAAAGCCGCATGGATTCCTAGATAGCTAGCGCGCACATATGGCATGTGATATGTGGTGCGAAGGCGGTGTCCTACCACTACACTGAGGTCTCGCGCAATACTAAAATGCGCCCCATATAGCTGCTTCACAAAAACCATTTTGGCACCCCGAAATTGAAAAAACCATTTTGGCACCCCGAAATTGAAAAAACCATCGCTCATGGGTCTGATTGGAAATCCGCTCCTGGGGCCTTGCTTCCCATCCCAGGGACCACGCACGTGCCAAATATGGCCTCGTTCCGACAAACTATGCGGTGTTACGGGTCGTTTCCTACTCATTTTTCCTAAAAGTCATAGAACTCTGGACTTGATAAGCCTGTTCGTGAATGATTTTTTCAAAATAATTGCCGTATCCCAATTCCGTCTTTTGAAGTGGTTACTAGGACACATAAAATGACGCCATGCGGCTCCGCGTGATTTTCTGCCTTCGTTTAAATTGCCATCTGGCCAAAATGGGAATCTTTCAAGAACATATAAGAAAGTGTTTGAATTGTTACTATGTTAACATGGTACTATACGGTACTATACGGGATTTAAATATGCATGATTTTAACATAACGGATGGAGGATGTTTTTCTGAATATTTGATACCTTATACCATTTTTCTAACATCATATGAATTACTTATGATTTTTATAAAATTAGATAAATTTAGAAAATGGCATATGCCGAGGGCTGTCCTCGGCGTAGACCTTGCTACGCTAACGGCAACGCTACGCCATGGATCGGACTGGCAGGCTGGCCTGGCCGCCGACGACCCAATTTTTAGCCATCAGCGTATAAAAAACCCTCGGCGTACCGCGCCATTCCTATAGTGTATAAACATCTCATTGAGGTCACAAACAATGCAAGTAATATTTTCCCAATTCTACGCACATAACCGCGACAAGGAATTTCATTACTTACGTCGTCTCATTGTTACGGTAGATGCCAAACAACTTGGAGAAATGGCGATATCCTTATTCATTTCTCTCGTAAAAATAAGTACAGGTCAAGTATTTTGTATTACGATTAGTTCTTTAAGTATAGCACGGAAAAGCTGCTACTTCCTCGAGGACGAAATCGCGCGCGGGCGCGTGCACTGCACGCATCAGTTCGCCGTTGGAACCGGCGGCGGCAGACTAGATGTGCGCCGCTCCTCCTCGCCGTGGAAGGACGGTTCCGGTGGCCACTGCCATGTCGGCATCGGCGGCGGATGTATCGGGAACGGCGGGAGCGGTGGCCACTGATTGTTGCCTGGCTCGGGTTGTGGCCATTGTGGGAACGGCGGCCACTGTTTATTGCCTGGCTCCGGTTGTGGCCATTCCGGGAAAGGCGGCAGCGGCGGCCACTGGTTATTGCCTGGCTCCGGTTGTGGCCATGCAGGGAACGGCGGCCACTGCTTTCCTGGTTCTGGCTGTGGCCATGCAGGTAACGGCGGCCACTGCTTTCCTGGTTCTGGCTGCGGCCATGCAGGGAACGGCGGTAGCGGCGGCCACTGCTTGCCTGGCTCTGGTTGCGGCCATGCAGGGAGCGGCGGTGGGTGGAAAGGGAACGGCGGCAGCGGCGGCCAGTTGCTGTCCGGATGCGGCCATGCGGGGAGCGGTGGCGGGCGGAACGGCGGCCACTGGTTGCCCGGCTTTGGCTGCGGCTCCGGCCACGTCGGCGCCGGTGCCTCCGGTGGCTGGTCGCCGTACGTATCAGGCGCTGGTGGCGAAAGGTCCGCCGGAGGAGCGTGGTGGCCATGCCCGTGGTGCTTGGGCGGCGCTTTGGCGTGGCTCTTTTTCTTCAAAAGGCCGCTGCTCTTTGCCAGCGATTGCACGGCGTCGTCGCCCATGCCGCGTCGCGGCGGTTGATCGGCAGCCGCGGTTGGAGGCTGGAGCACCGCGCGAGACTTTCGGCCGCCTTCCGGCTGTGCATCGGCGCCATGTGAGGAGAACGAGGT
Organism: Lolium perenne; assembly: GCF_019359855.2. Taxonomy (NCBI): domain Eukaryota; kingdom Viridiplantae; phylum Streptophyta; class Magnoliopsida; order Poales; family Poaceae; genus Lolium; species Lolium perenne. The sequence goes on from NC_067247.2 coordinate 157,924,309, forward strand.
CAGCGACCTCGAGGAGGCGACGGGACACTGCGAGAGCAAAACGACGGTGAACGCCAGGAGGCATGTCACCATCTTCATGTCAGCTCCTACACGCATAGATGCTGCTGTCCTTGATGCCACCATGTTCGCTGGCTCGGCGCGCTGGATGACAACTTGTGGTGCAGTTTGCGAGTTTGGATTGCAATATGCATCGTTTAGCTACACGATTGTATGTGTTTATATAGACTAGAGTAATATATACATGCTGAGTGATTTGGGTTGTTGATAGTGACAAGAAAAAATATGTTAATGTCTAACGGATAACAAAGAAATCGGTGTACGCATACAGACATCAAGTCACCACACACAGCCCTGAGGTAGTTAAGTTCGGGTATGAACACATTTCGATCTTGTAGCTAGTGGCCTTGTTAACTAGCTATGGTGGCCTTGTTAACTAGCTATGGTGGTTGAATTTAGAGGGCATTAATTAGTAACTAATGGGTTGTTGGTGTCCATGAAGATGACATGCATTTGTAAAGGTTATTAGGCACGAGTCATCTTTTTACTGCTCAGGGTGGATCTCCAAAATCTTTCTTTTACAAGTCTTGTGGCCATGATCTTACTTGGCAGCAAGAAATTCCCCGAAATGGCCAAATGCTTTCGGCATTTTGGCATGCATGCGTGGTTATCTCGCACTAAAACAGTCCAAAGTGGACGGACAAAGTTAAACTTCGATATAATGGTGGGGGCTGGTGAAGGGAGAAATATGCGAAACTGCCATTGTCTGCTATTCTTCTTTCTAAATACTCAGGGCATATCCAGCGGGGCGACGCATTTCGGACGCCCAAACGGATGGTCGCGTCCATTTGCGTCATCCCAAATGGTCAAAATCGACCACGCGCCCGTTTGCGGGGGTGGCGCCAGCGGCACGACGCATAATTTTTTTTCATTCATAAAAGTCATAATTTGCATTAATAAAAAAACATAAAAACACTTTAAAAGGGCCATAAAGGCGTGGTAAAACTAGGTAATGCCCACTGGTCATCGTCGCCGACGAGGTCGATGAACTCCGGCGTCAGCCATGGAAGCTAGTACGCCGGCGGTGGAGGAGGTAGGGAAGGCTGCAGCAACTGCGGTCAGGCCGTCGCCTACGGAGGAGGCTGTGGTGAAGGTGGCCACGGATCCCAGGCCGGAGCAGCAGTCAGCGCGTCATCGTTGGAACGCGTCGGCGTGGCCGGAGGAGTCGCAGGCGCGAGCGTGGACTCGCGGAATTGGATTGCGAGCCCGTCCCACAAAGCGATCTCGTTGAGCTCGCTATTGGCCAATGCCATGGCAATGGCCTCGTCCTCGGTAATGTCTGGCGGCTGGGTCTCCGGATCCCACGCTGGCCCGCCTTCGTCGTGGTCGTAGTCTGCGCACTCCGCGTGCTCGTCCTCGTCCGCGTCCTCCTGGTCGTTCCCCTCTTCTTCCGCGGCGATCTCGCGGTCGAAGTACTCGACGTCGCCGAGGTAGCCAGCGCGGCGGCGCACGTCGAACTCCCACGTCCCGAACAAGATCCAGTTGTAGGAGTTGAGCGCGTACGCCGGATCTTCTCGGAGATCTGGAGAATCGCTCGGCGGCGGCGCACCTCGTCCCGGCGCTCTCGGCCCTCGTGCGGCACGGGGGGGGGGGGATCGGCACGCGTCTGGAGTTGAGGTACCAGCCCCCTCCAGGCAGGTTTGCGTCCGACCATGGCACCGACCGGTTTTCCTCCGAAAGGCGGCGCGCCAGGTCGATGCGGACGTACCAACCCGTGGCTTCTTGCCGGACCGCGAGCCGCTAGCCTCGTGGTCGTTCTTGGTCTTGCGGAACGGCTAGCATTTCTTCCCCATGGCGTCGGTCGGGTGGATAGGGTGCGCTCTGGCAATGGTGTGGTCGGGGAAATGGGCGCCTGCAGCGTTCCTTTAAGAGGCTCGGACGCCATCTCGCCTTCAATGTCCTGCCGCTGCGACGCCGCCCAGCAGCGCACGCTCGCGGAATCTGAGGCGCGTCATTAACGCAGCCCTGGAAAGCTGCAGCGCGTCGCCCGTAAGTAATGCCGCGGAAGACGAAGTATATGTGCCACTGCCAGGAGGGCCCGTGCGAGGACCGGGCGGACGACCACAGCGTCCGCAGAGACGCAAACCTGAGGCATTTTTGAGCCACGTTTGCGTCGCCATGGATGGCCCAGTCATTTTGTGTCGTCCCGCTGAAGGTGGTACCAGACGCATTTTCGACCCGAGCTAACGCAAACGGTAGTTCAGCATCCGTTTGCGTGAGATGGCCTCAGTGTAATATTTTGTCACTGCACACTACAGTTTTGATATCGGCCAAGTCGACTAGAAAAAGGGAACTAACATCGAATTTGTTCATGTTTGTGCACCCATCCATGTTTCTCCCTGCTGTTGCTCCGGCCGCGAGCATGATTGGTTGGGGGCTGATGCTCTGAGGCGGAGAGGAGACAGCGGCAGCGAGCGAGCTGTGGTTGATCGGACGGCAGTGGGAGAAAAGTGCAAGCGAGAGAATTAAGGGCATGTACCACTATGTCAAAAAAAAAATGGCATGTACCACGTATGACTTTTGAGAATGAGGAACAAGATATAGAGGAACGGCAAACAAGACAGAGAAAGATACAATTTATATAGACAACTTATGAACTGTAATTTTTGCTAATTTTAAGAATTAGTTAACAGTATAACTTACCTATCTAGAAGCCTCCACAGATATTTGGAAACCTGGGCCATCCGATCCTGCTACTGGACGTTTCAGATGTCTCGACCATCTCACTGATCGCGTTGGAGCGTTTCCGTATCAGCCGCATGCTCAGCTCAACCAAACATAACTGGACCGCTACTCCGGAGAACGAGCTGGGTGCTATGTGGCGAATGGGGTTGTTTGTGTGGGCTGCGATTTATCCTCTGCCTCGACGGAACGCTTGTGGAGACACCCTAACGCCGCTCCGTGCAATTAATGGCTCTGAAGGTGCGCCACCACTACCCCTTTCGGTTTCCTCGCCTTCCGGGCGCCGTTTCTGGCCAGACATCTCCCTACTTCATTACGCAACCATCCTTGATTCTACACAATTGATTTATTTCTCACCCTAAGGCAGAGGAAAATGTTCTAATCGTGTTTATGCATCATTGCCGGATTGCATAGGTTCTAATTCCTGATGTTACTTTGTTGATAACTAGTTGATACCCCGCGCGTTGCGGCGGGCATTAGAGATGATTTTCTTGTATGCAAAAAATGGCAGGACCAATCTTTAACAGTAATCCTTGTTCTTATTCTTACTCTTTAAAGTTAGCCTGAAGTACCAAGTTCTAACACTGGCCTTATTCTGATTCTTTAAAATTTGTTTGGTTGCGCGTTGTCGAGGGAATCATATATAAAAACAATAGCACCAAGGGCCTTGAATTCATATGAAGTCATCTTTGGTTGGTATTTTTGCTGATTAGCACATAAAAAATAAAATTTAGTACTACACGATCTATAACTACATTTCTGATGAATCACATTGTCTTGATTTACCATGTGGGAATAAGTTTTCATGTATTTCCTGAGCTAGGCCTACATATCTGGCTTCCAGATATGAGATGCAGACATTGACCTTCAATATATGACCAACCAAGTAATTTTCAATTCATCAGCTATAAACCGCTGTATTGAGATAAAGCCTGCAAAGAATGAAACCAATTTAAGAATTTTGGACAAAAGAACCAAGAATTATGAGGTACTCGTACCAGTTTGTATGCTGTACAATCTGCAAGGCAGCGTGTAGCGTTCAGACCCCTTTTACCTATCCATGTTATCTGGAGTGTATAAAGTAACAACAGAAATCTGAGAAACTCGTGAACAACCAACATGAGAACATAATCAGGCTAATTGCCATGAGAGATTCTCCAGGTGAGGCCAGTGTTAGAACTTGCAGCCAACCAAATAATATCCTGGAACCGCCAGAAATAGATATTGCAGATAGCTAGGTTTCAGGTGAAGATTTACTTCTTATCATGTTTGAGGTTGCCGAAAAGATAGTTTAAGAGGCTGTGAAACAACAAAAATATAGGTAAGTATGCCAATTGTTTAATCATGGGAAACAACAAAATTCATGAAAAAATAGCATGTAAAGTACAACAATGGGCCAGTTAGCATATGCATGTTGGATACACATACCGTTTGGAATAGTCTCGCTGCAACAAACAAATTCAACTGAAATAGGATACCCTTTGGAATAGGCTAGAACAAACAGATTTAACTCAAGCAACCTTCTTCTCTCACACAATGGCTGCAAGAGAAATTCAGTCAAAACACTCTAGTTAGAGTTGCACAAAATACATAGAGCAAATAATGAAATCAAAGACAACAGGAACAGAACAGATGGGATGAAAACGTGTGGGGAGCTGGATGGATGTGTTCACATCTGGTGACACCGGCATACACAGGGAAAGGACAGAGCGACATCGAGTAGGTTGCTCGAGAGGGGCAACTGGGGGGCTTGAAGAAGAGGCAGCTGAGGGGGTTCAAATACAGGGCCGACCGCGATACTAAGCAGACGGAAGCCATTAAACTCGATAGAACGTATGGTGGAAGATTTCGGGACATTGAGCGTTACCAGCCAATATCCAATAGGGGGAAGAGTGAAAGCGGCAGGTCATGGGACTCCCATGATGGGAGAGAGGGAGTCATACGGCAGTTTCCAGTGGGAGGCAATGAGGCATTGGAAGGTATAATAGCTGCCCCCCATGGGGGCTTCACAGCGATCCTCGCACGTGAGCCGTTGGATCTTCCTTGCGACGAATCTCAGCCATTGATTCCTGGCTCAGAATCTACTAGCTAACCCCATGCAACAGCTGATTGTTACCCGCCTCCGGCTGCATGTGGGCCCCACCTTTGCCGGCCCCGCACGTCAGCGACCGTGGCTGGTATCTGCGTCGGTGCGCATTGGCATCGGCCAGTGAATCTCCACCCCGCAGGGGTATTTTTGGTATTTCAGCGGTATAGGTATAAAAGGCAGCATCCCACGGAGGGAAACCCTAGCCGTCGGCCCGCCAATCGCCTCGCGTGCTCACCTTCCCCAATCCCCTCCCGAGGAGACAAAAACGAGCGCTCCCAATCCTTGGAGCCGCGGCCGCCGCATCCCCATCTCCAGCTCCGGCTCCGGCTCGTCGCGGCCTCCCCCCACCGCATCCCCATCTCCGGCTCGTCGCGGCCGCCGCGCCCCCATCTCCGGCTTGTCGCGGCCGCCGCGCCCCCATCTCCGGCTTGTCGCGGCCGCCTCCCTAGCTCCCCACCGCGCCGGCCTCCTCTCCGGCGAGCCGCCGTCGCCCGCGCCCTCCCGATCTGGGTCATCAAGGCAAAGGACGAGCGGCTCTTGCTGGCACGGCCGCGCTCACCTCGGTCTTCATTGGCTCCGGCGAGGCAGGGCCGTGGGTGTCGGCTGCGGCCTTCGTCGGCGGCGCGCTAACCGTACCTCGTGCCGTCGCCATCGCCGGGAAGAGGGGCAGGTGGCGGCTGCACTCCATCTCTCCCTCGTGCTCTCAGGTACTCCCTATGTCCGCCACCGTCCTCAGCCCCACCTTTTCTCCTCCCTACGAGCATAGCAGGGTCGTTCCCTGAGGTTTTTTTGTTTTGTCTCTCCAGTCTGCACTCTCCTCAATGGCGGGTCAGGAGGGGAAAAGGTGGAGGTCGTTGGGAGATGGTTGGCCGCCAGATCCCCTCTCCTATATGATGTTGGAGATAAAATCCCCATGAATTTAGGTTAGGTAATTTCTTCAAGTTTGCACCATGTTTTAAACTTCATACTTGTATATACAGAGTTAGCTAACCCTTTAATAAGTAGCACATTTCTGTATGTGAATTTGTGTTGGCATACTGTTGATCTCTTTTAATATTGCAGCACCTGCCAAATTTAGTCACATTGGAAGATGATGTTGTTATTGTTGCTTGTCTCATGGAACAACACGGGTTATTTACTTTTAATATTGCAGGGTCTGCCAAATTTAGTCACAGTTAAAGATGTTAATGCTGATGCTGTTTTTGTTGCTTGCCTCATGGAAGAACACATGGTATTTATCTTTTATCATGGATTTCCTAAAATGTTTTCTGTTAATTGTTGAGTTTTGTTAAGGAATCCAGTTACTGTTGTCCATTGAAAGATAATATTTTATTCCAAAGACATTTCAAGTGATATCTGATTGCAGGTTCTTCTATCAGGAAATTATTAGAGATCTACCGTACCCAAGCAGATTGTTGATCTCTCCGCGGTAGGCTCTCCACAAACTCAAGGTTAATTATCTATGTAGGTATTGCCTTTACAGAACAGCCAATCATCCTTATGAGTGACTTACCATGCTTGAAGGATTTCCTGTTGCGTGACATCAATGAGTATGAAGAGTGGTATGCCCATGCTCATAGGGCACCGGAACTTCAGGTTTTGGGACTACTTTCCCCTACATACTTGTTAATTAACTTCAATTTGTTGTATTGTTTTTTTGTTACTCAGTTCTTATGTTCAAATTTCAGAATTGGACAACCGACTTATAGTCCTATTGAAATGCTCCTTTAATCTTTTTGTGTAATACCCATAGGGTTTGAGACCCGTTTTCCATGCCCCCTTCCTCGATCTGTGGCTATGCCGTTCTTAAGCTGGAGCGGCTGTGTTCTTGTACAGGTTTGTGCTTGTGTCTGGTTATTGCTAGGGGAATAGTGGACAGGTTTGCTCTCTTCCCCTGAATCTTTTTTTGTAAATAGGACCAATCTTATATGATTATACAGCTTACTTGATTATTCGCTCTTCCCTGCTGGAATGCAGTGATTAATTAAGCACATGTAATTTTCGCCAGCTGTATTGAGGCCATCTCACAGTGAACTACATGCTGATAAATTAGAAGGCAACTTTTCAAACCGTATAAAATATTTTGTATACAATATTATTAGGCAGAGCTCATTGCCTACTGTATTTCACTATTGTTTTGTTTGGGAGAGTATCTTCGGGTTGCATGGATGGAAATAGTTTCTTTGCAAAGGCGATCATTATTATCCGTTAACATTACTTGTTCTGAAGTTACTCATAGTGCGTTAACACGCAGAGCTTCTGATTTAATTCCCATGGCCAAATCACGGAACATAGTCTTGAGTTTTGTGAGATCAGTAACACTGTTTACTGAGTCACTCCTATCTATTTGTCTTTTTAGTACACAATATTAAAGGGTTAAGTTCAAGAACGTGCTTATAGCTGTTGCAAATGCTGGAGCGATGCCTGAAGATTCATTACCTGGCAAATTATTTGCTTTAGTTGCCTGGTCAAATACATATTTTGTTACGGCGCCCACCCTTCCTATGTGTCTCTATTGTTGCTTATTTGTTTGGCCTTGTGTGCTAGCAGAACTGTTTTATTCCAATTATTTTTTTGGATGGTGTGCTTTATACATCCAAATGTGAGCCTCATCCAGCCAAGCAAGTCCTGCAGCCTACTGCTTGGATCTGGTTGCGTGGTTCAGAGATGGTATTCATTTTGTCGTCTTCTATTCATTTCATGACATTGTCATTCGTGGCTTGGATTCAACTTGCTCTTTGTCTTTAGGCTGGTTTTTTTTAGAGCTAATATGTGAGTTTTTTCTTTTCAAATTTCTTTCTGAATCTACTAATTTTTGTGATAGTTGATGCAGTAAACAGCTATTGTGCATAATCATTAGTTGTAGGTTTAACTCTCATGCACGAAACAAATATTGCTGTATGAATTTATATGCTTACTGTATGGATGTGAAACTAATGTTTTCTTCTGCTTTTTTATATGAAAATCTTCTCTTAATCTTGCAGGTCATATTACTATTTAAATTTGCTACTCATTCTGATCCAACGAAACTAAACCAGTGGGTTTGAAATTGCCGTTCATGTCGGGTTAGCATTTGTCCATATCTGTAGCAATAACCTTATTGGTTGTGTTCAGTTCTTAGTGCTTATAGTTCAAAGCAACTGCTATGTTTTGTGGCTGTTGCAAGGTGCTTCTTGGCTGGAAGATGGTGGTCAGGCTAGCTGCCAATTAAATTTGCTGGAAGATATCTCATTAATTGCTTCAAAATTTCTAGCACGTAAGGAAGCAATAGATAGAAACAGTTCTTGGCTGAAATAGTGCCGAATAAGAGTAATTTCTTGGCTGAAATAGTGATATTGACTTTTAAGTGCTTCTCCTGAAATTATATTCCCTGCCTCCTTACTGTGTATTTGCGGTTTTGGCTTTCGTTTCTTGCCTCTTTTTTCTGGGGTTACAAAAGGCCATGCTAGGCTTGTACAAAAAATCATGTTGTAGTACACTTCTGAAGCTCACTAAAATGAATGTCGATGCATACCATTGTGATTTATTTAGTTTTGGATCAGTGAGGTGTGCACTTCTTTCTTTAGTTTTGGATCAGTGAGGCGTGCACTTCTTTCCGATTCACATTGTTGACATTTATTATTTTGAAATCTGTATAACGTTTCTTCTGGATTTCTCGGTCTTCTATTTTAGTCGTATATTCTGATACGACTTTTTGCTCCTCCTTTTTTTGGTGTGTTCTAGGTTTCTCATGTGTTACATTAGGATTATATGGTACTGCACGCTATTTTTTCATGGTGTTTTACGGCTAGGATTGATGCTACCCCCTGGAGAAATATAGATCGACATGCATAAGGTTTTCCACATCATTTAGATGTAAGTTCAGGTATACTCTCCCAAGTGATTCAGTTTTCCAGTTTATTTGCGTTATTTAGATGCATGTTGTCTCGTGTTTAATTCTGCTTTAGGCTAAAATTACAATGTTTACTTCCGTATCTGGGTGTACATTAATGTCCTGTCAACATATGCTCCCGTGGACCAAATCCAGTTTTGGATTTGTTTGTTTCGTTGATTTGTGCAATTGTTTTGGGGGGAACTGACTATTTTATTTTTCTTTGCTACATGCCTTGCATTGCAGATGTTCAAAAACAAAAGATTATTGTAGAAGTAACACCATGAGCCAACAGAGAGGATGTGAATAATCTTGAACTACAAGGTTATCTTCATGCGCCAGCTAATTGATTTTTCCATGCATTTCTTCTTTTATATTCCAACTAATTTTGAGTTGCAATGCTTCTTATGTAAGTACTGAATCATTTTGGTTACATTTTTTGTAGTGTGCAAGTGGCTGCACACACCATTATGGCGAGGTGCTGGCAAGGTATGGCCGTAGGAGATTAGGCTGGTCTCTTTTCATTTTGATCTTATTTTCCTTTTTCGTGGGATGACAGTGAAAGAACTATAACTGAAAAATTGAACATGGCCACACTAAAGTTACTGAATATTGATGTTCCAATTGCAGATAGCATGTGATTTCTTCCCCTTCCCAAGATTATATAAATATAGTATATCTAATATATAAATATATAAATATATATATATATATGTATGCTTTATTAGCTCTGTAAATTAGCACGAGGAGCAATATATTTCTCGATATGATTCTGCTACTTACATATGTTTTAATAATCATCTTTTCTATTATGCATGTTCTAGGTAGATCTCACTACTAACTACTACTAACTACTTACATATTTTTTATGCAGAGGTGGAGATGAGCATGAAGCTATTGCTGCTCAAACCATGTGAAAGGAGCAAAGATCAACGCCAAAACATGTATGTTGTGAATAATTTATCATGTTCCAATCTCCATGCCCTCCTCCTCCCACGCCAAGTTTCCTCCCTTCATGCATCCTCTCCCAACCATGGCGCTTTTGCCATGGACCTGGTCGTTGCCGCCATCGTCCTGGTGCAGGGGAGGAGTGTTGGCTGCCAGAGGCCATCCAAGGCGCCATCGCCGCCATCCTTCGGGTCCTCTCGCCGCTTCCTCTGCCTTGCTAGATGAGTTGTTGCTTGGTCCTCTCTCTCATGGAAGTGCTGATGCTCCTTTTGTCTCTAATTTATCACAAGCCGCTCTCCTTTTTTATGTGTATGTGTGCGTTCTGATGTAGATATATTGTTGCGGGCAAACTGTTCGATGATATGCTTATGAGGCATGGAAACGTTCATCCTTATGGATCTATGGTTACATCAGCAAGGTGAGCCCTTTTTCTTCACATGTTTGCAACAGGAAGTGATTGTCCACAGTTTTATCCTCTTGCAAAGTTTGGTTATTTGTGATTTTAATGAATAAAATAATATTTTCTTATCCTGTGGAGAGAGTTGTGACACAAAAGAGTTTTTATTGTCTACAGGAAGATATGCATAGCTTTTCCTATAATGAAAAATGGCCATCGGAAACGTTCCATGCCGCGCACAGGACCAGTAACCTCCACACCTATCAATTGGTTCCCTCTAGCCCCTGGTGTTTTTTATACTACAGAGCATGAATATATTTTATCATTGTTTTGTAGTACGTCGTATTATCAGTAAAATAGTTTGTTTGATGGCTTATATATGCACTTCTTCTTTTCAGGTTCAATTTAGAGCCATTGATCTATCATAAAGCATGATGATAAGTGTACTGCGGCATGCAGGTTACTGTTGTTTGGACCATGCATCACATATTGTGGACTCTGATCTTGCTGCCAATTGATGGACATGAGTTTGAGGTAAAATCCTTCTTTGCATTTGCTACCTTTTCTACCAGAATATGCAGATTACAAGGAAGTATCTGTATTTTTGTCCTCTGAACTCACATAGTGGGTTTGTATTTACTCGTGGCTTATTACAAACATAACTGATCTTATGTATTGTGTAAGTACATACAAAATGGTTGCTTTACAGTATTGAATTATCTATTGTAATCTTAATAATCATGTATTATTTTATTTGTCTTGACTAGGAAAACTACCAGCTTCCATGATTCAATGCGTGTTGGACGCCTATATATAGTGCAGATTTCTGCTTAATTAATTATTCTCTTGCACATTCTTGGTAAGCTTTAAGATCTGATTTCATCAAATATTCACTTGGGGGGCCAGTTTGCTCATAATCCGGAAACACAGAAGGTTAAGCTCTTCTATTGATATTTCAAGCTATAGTATGTCTAATGTGAGAATTTCTTCGCCGGTTGTTATTTTGAATCTCTCTGTATTTTATCTTGCATGTTGGTGCTGCCGTAGACTTCTCTTTCAAATTTCATTCGCATATATGTGCTGGCATTCTCATAAGATTCACACCTGTATCATGCAGGTTGTTGAGATTCTAAAAAATTTCATCCTTGATGCGATGATGAAGCCCAACCATAAGTACGAGACCTACTCACATGGCCGAGTAGGTAAAATAGTGGCCACCATCACATTCTACCCATCAATTCACCGCCCTTGTCCTGCCTATGGGAGTCTTAGCTGTGTAGAAGTCGTATGGACAGTTTTGAGGATGCAAATAAGATAATAAAGGATAATCCATGCTAAATTATTATAAATTTTAGATTCCATACACATTCTCTCTTCTCTGTTAAAGCACCTCTCATGGTCTCATAGCTCAAATGTGATATCAACAAACCTATCACTTAGATTATTGTGCTATCTTATTCTCGAGCGAGCTTTTGTTGATTACATATCTATATGGGTTATCCCTAGACCTAGAAAAGGGTCTAAAATATTTTCAACATGGTTTACGTATAGATTCAGAAAAGGATTTAAGAATATCTTCCACAACTTCTGTTGGATAGAGAGAATTGGGCACTTGGTATGTTGTGCAGACTTTTTTTTCTGGGAGCAAGTTGTGCATATAAGTTCTCGGCTCTCTCTCTCTCTCTCTCTCTCTCTCTCTCTCTGAATCACTGCATGTTTTCTGAAAGTTTTTATATCACATCATGGTGGAAACTAAGATGGGGAACAATGTGTTCATTCATTGTTTATCCATTAGGAAACGAAGCATGTATAGTTTTTGTTGTGGATCTTGAATGTGTGATTCTTCTCATTACCCGTTGATGCAAAGTGGAGACCATTCCATCCTTTGGTTTCCTATTAATTTCTAGAATCTATTAGGATCGATGCAGACAATACTTGCAACTTAATTTTCAGAATTGTAGGCTCTATCACAATGGTGTAGTGTTAACATGTTATATTGGATTGTTTAACGTTTTATTTGGGTGCTTATACTTTTTTTTAGATCTCTTCAGATTTTTTTGGGTGCTTATACTTTTCACAGAAACGAGTTTTCTACCCTCACATTTTTATGTGCTATGTTTTCATAAACCACTGCCCAACACCATTTGTTTTATGGATGCTGGTGTTGGCACCTTCAGACTTCTATTTGATATAATGGCATGGCTACGAGGAAGAAGGAATGGTCGTCTGATCTTTCCAGATGTAAATTTTATGTACGGTACATGCTATGTGAATAATCTAGGTGCTAAAGTTTCACAGAAAAAATGAATATTGTCCCATGTTTAGGTTTTGGCATATGGATAGTGGCTTAGTTACAATTAGTACTATTAGGGAACCCCGCTGGTTTGCATCAGGTTTGCCCCGCTTATGTCCCAAATTAAACCTCAATATCTAATGTTGTTAAGTATTAGAGGTCAAAATGTAATATCTTATTGTTCTGTTGGCCAAACTGGCAACATACTTTTGTCCTTTTGTCCTGATCGCTAAGTACTATCAGCATAAGAACAAAGTTGAGAAATTTGCTACGTCGAGGACTATCCAGGAAAAGCGATGGGCTGATGCAAGACCGCAAGATACATGATATGTTGTGTTCTGTTGCTCTCTTCGTTAGCTGATAATTCGTCTCTAGCTCCTCTTCGTAAACTGATAATTCTTCCCTGTACCCAGTTAAACAAAATGCATAATTATTCACTCTTTATTTAGTTCTTGCTTATTATCGATGTTCACAAATGTATATAAAATGAACATTGGCACAAGTTTTACGGGAGGAGCGGGTATGATGTATGTCGAGAATGAATGCAAGGATACCATGCAATATTTCCATGTGCGCCTATGATCGATTTCTATAGTTGTTCAATACAACCTTTTAAAAAGTACTTATAATTTTGGAATGTGCCAAGGGGTATGTACAAACTGCTATCTGATACTGAAGTGGTCCACTTTATATTGATTGTTTCCTCATTACGCCTGGGATCTAATCTTCATAATATTTTGCACCGAATCTTATATGTTTGGAATTTCAATACAAAAACCGTTGAATGGTATTATATTGGTAGCTCCTTTTATTACTGTTATGAGAGATAAACATTGGCATTAGCTCCATGGGGTCGTGCGCCAAGGCGCACATCTAAATCTAGTGATTCAATTTCCGCTGGGTATCGGGAGGCATGGCTGGCGATTGATGCGTCGGCAAAGGTGAGCTCGCTAGAGAGAAGGAAGGGGTCCCGGTCTGGACTGGGCCGGCGGAGCGAATGGGCAGATTGATTTTGTTTTTCCTCTAGAGAAGGCAGCGATATTCTTCTGGGCTGGGCCAGTCGAGCGACCGGGCAGCTCGGCTCCTGGTGGACCAGCCAGACCGGAAGCCTGAACACACTCAATTTTTTACAACCATTGAACTACGTCAGATTACGAGTGGCCGAATGAGACAGGTAGTTAAGACCACATCTCTGCAATCTGACGGATAGGATTAATTGGAGTGACGTGGCCACACAAAATTTCAGCTTGCAAGCATTAAATGCATTTTAGTGGGGATGAACTTTATAGATATTATAGATTCGAGGATCATGTCGACCACGACGATGGGCGATGCAGAGGAGGAGACGGCGGCGGCAACGGTTGGCCCGATGCAGACGAGGAGGCTGTGATGTGAACATATAAGGACTCAGAGCAGGATGCGACGGATTCAACAACTATGATATCTCGATGGTGCAGGAGAAGAACAAGGCTTGGGGACGACCTGCTGGACACGCATCTTCGACAACTCATGAGTCTGTCCACAGCAATAAGGTGAAATTTAACCATACATCTTCTCCTTCCATCTCCGAGCTCTTTATAATTCGCCCCTCTCTCTCTATTCCATCTTGTTGGGCGCCTGGGTATGAGTGCAAGGCTAGGATCCAGTGATGCAGACGAGATGGTGTGCATTGCTGCTGGTTCTTACCGGAGGTGAGCAAGAAAATCTTGGGGCCGCAGCCGTTCCACTGCCTCTAGCTTATATCCTCTCTTTGTACCGGCCTCTGCTACCATGACCCTATTCTCCCACCTAGCGCACCCACCTATGATCGCTGTTTCACCTTTTTTACTTTGGCTATTGCTCCGGTGCCTGATAACCCATAAGTATAGGGGATCGCAGCAGTCTTCGAGGGTAGTATAACCCAATTTATTGATTCGACACAAGGGGAGACAAAGAACACTTGGAAGCCTTAACAGCGGAGTTGTCAATTCTGCTGCACCTGGAAACAGACTTGCTCGCAAGAGTTTATCAGTAGTAACAGTTTTATAGCAAGAGTGAGTGAAATAACAAAGAGCAGAGTAACAAAGACAGCAATAGTGATTTTAGTAAACAGCAGGATTAAATTACTGTAGGCACGGGGACGGATGACGGGCGTTGCATGGATGAGAGAAACTCATGTAACAATCATAGCAGGACATTTGCAGATAATAATAAAACGGTGTCCAAGTACAAAGCAATCAATAGGCATGTGTTCCAATTATAGTCGTACGTGCTCGCAATGAGAAACTTGCACAACATCTTTTGTCCTACCAAATGGAAGCCGGGCCTCAAGGGAAACTATCGGATATTAAGGTACTCCTTTTAATAGAGTACCGGAGCAAAGCATTAACACTCCGTGAACACATGTGATCCTCACATCACTACCATTCCCTCCGGTTGTCCCGATTCTGTCACTCCGGGCCATCGGTTCCGGACAGCGACATGTGTATACAACTTGCAGGTAAGATCAATAAACAATGAATATCATGATGAAACAATAACATGTTCAGATCTGAGATCATGGCACTCGGGCCCTAGTGACAAGCATTAAGCATAACAAGTTGCAACAATTTCATCAAAGTACCAATTACGGACACTAGGCACTATGCCCTAACAATCTTATGCTATTACATGACCAATCTCATCCAATCCCTACCATCCCCTTCGGCCTACAGCGGGGGAATTACTCACACATGGATGGGGGAAGCATGGCTGGTTGATGGAGAGGCGTTGGCGGTGATGATGGCGATGATCTCCTCCAATTCCCCGTCCCGGCGGAGTGCCAGAACGGAGACTTCTGGCTCCCGCGACGGAGTTTCGCGATGTGGCGGCGTTCTGGAGGCTTTCTGGCGATTTCGACTTCTCTCCGTGCGTTTTTAGGTCGAAGGCATTATATAGTCCGAAGGAGGGCGTCGGAGGCCGGCCGAGGGGGCCACACCATAGGGCCGCGCGGGCCCCCCCTAGGCCGCGCCGCCTTATGGTGTGGGGCCCTCGGGCTTCCACCTTATTTGTCCTTCTGGCTCCGTCAGTATTCTGGGAAAATAGGGCCTTCTGCATAAATTCCGAGGATTTTCCCGAAAGTTGGATTTCTGCACAAAAACGAGACACCAGAGCAGTTCTGCTGAAAATAGCGTTAGTCCGTGTTAGTTGCATCCAAAATACACAAATTAGAGGCAAAACAATAGCAAAAGTGTTCGGGAAAGTAGATACGTTTTGGACGTATCAACTCCCCCCAAGCTTAGCTTATTGCTTGTCCTCAAGCAATTCAGTTAACAACTGAGCGATAAAAGAACTTTCACGAACACATTTGCTCATATGATGTATATATTCTCATGCTATGGCTAATACTTAAACAGTTCATAATGAGATACTTGCAAATAAGATCATCCAACAGCTATATCAATCATGGAGAGGTACCAACAATTAATAATAAGCATCATGAATCATGTATATAAGCAGGATTGCAATGTTCATAAGAGAGTATGATAAAGTGGTATCTCGCTTGCCCGTATTTGATCGGCAAAACATAAATGCCCAGGCACCTCTGGAGTTCATAGAAAGACTAGAAGTAGTGATTGTCAAAGATAAAAGCATCAAAGTTCTACCACAATCAATCATATTTTGAGACAAGCATATTATACTAAGAATGACAGTTGTGCTCTTAAGATAGTGCTCAAAGAAATAATGGAGACACAACACAAAAGTAAAAGATTGACCCTTCGCAGAGGGAAGCAGGGATTAACATGCGCTAGAGCTTTTCATTTTTGAAATCAGGAGTAAAATTATTTTGAGAGGTGTTTGTTGTTGTCAACGAATGGTAATGGGTACACTGACTACCTCGCCAACTGGACTTCCAAGAGCGGCTCCCATGAATTATTTGCATGTTTATGTGGCACTCCTTCCAACCTTTCTTACACAAACCATGGCTAACCGAATCCTCGGGTGCCTGCCAACAATCTCATACCATGAAGGAGTGCCTTTTTTATTTTAGTTTTATTATGATAATGACACTCCCCCCAACCTTTGCTTACACAAGTCATGGCTAACCGAATCCTTCGGGTGCCGTCCAACAATCACAAACCATGGAGGAGTGTCTATTTAGGTTAATTAATTTGGGACTGGGAATCCCGTTGCCAGCTCTTTTTGCAAAATTATTGGATAAGCGGATGTGCCACTAGTCCATATGAGAGTCCGTCAAAAGTAAATGACAAGGTTGAAAGCTAAACACCACATACTTCCTCATGAGCTATGAAACATAAACACAAATTGAGAAGCATTTTGAAGGTTTTAAAGGTAGCGCATGAGAATTTACTTGGAATGGTTTGAAATGCCATGCATAGGTATTTATAGTGGACACTTTGGAACAACTTGGTTTTCAGGTGTTTGGAAGCACGAGCAGCGTTCCCGCTCAGTACAAGTGAAGGCTAGCAAAAGACTAGGGAGCGACAAATCAAGAGAGCAGTAACTGTCATAATCATGCTTGCGGCAAAATAAATTAACGGAGGCATAAAAGTGATACAAGAACTCTGAAGCAATATAAATCATCGAGGCTTAATTGACTTTGGTTCAGTAATATGCATGCGTGAGCATGTGCCAAGTAGATATAAATGAATTATTCAGAGGAGGATACCACAATGTCATACTTACTTATGAATAAAACAATGCAAGCAAACATCCATGACATGCTACTCATATTAATAAATTGGAGCTAAACATGAGAGATCATAAACTACTAGACTTTCTCAAATAACATATACCTCACATGAACCAACTAAGCATGCTCACATGGATGAGTATATGTACAAAAATGAAAACAAATAGAGTTCATACCAGCCTCTCACCACAATCCAATTGTCGCAGATCGTCATTATTGCCTTTCACTTGTGTAGCTTGGATAATATGAAATGAAAACCACGCTCCAGCCACCGAAGACCATTGAACTCATAATGAACTTTACAAACCAAAGAAGAACAGCAAATATTTTTGGTGTTTTCGAATTAGAAACAAGAACAAAAGGAAACAAGCAAACAAAGCAAAATCTTTTTGGGTTTTCTTATAGCAAACTAGCAATAGCAAATAAAGCGAAACAAATGCAAGAAACCAAAGCAAACAAATGGTGAAGAGAAACAACAGAAATATTTTTGGTATTTTTGTGTTTTGGGAAGGAAACAAAGCAAAAAACAAGAAATGGCAAACTAGAAGACTCACATAAACACAAAGCAGCAGAAATTCATCAAACTTGACAGCAGTACAGTACTCGATTTTTAATAAATTCTTCCACTGCTCAAATCGAAAAGTGTTCAACTAATGAAAGTTAGATAACAACCTGGGGAACATGCACAAAAATTGGCTTCGCAAAATACTGTTATGGCTATTTTTGAGAATTTTTACGGTAACAGTCCAGAATCTGTTTTCAGGCAGCACTTCCCCAAATATCATCTTCCTCTCATTAGAAAACCACTCAAATGAACAAAACAAGTATATACAAGTATCCAGCAATCATAATATGCAAAGAATGAGTGATGCCGGCATACCTCCCCCCAAGCTTAGGCTTTTGGCCTAAGTGGAGTTCAATCCCATCGAGACCATGAGGTAGTATCTCCGTAGTACGACGAAGATGGATCATATTCTGGGTATGTGCTAGAAGAAGCACCCGGATACGTGACGGTGTAGTCATAGGAGGGCTTGGCGTCCTCAGAGTCATGCTGCTGGTGGAAGTCTTGTATCTTCATATGTTCATCCACCTCCTCCTTAGTGCGCGACCATGATTGCCTGTCAATACTGAACAAACCTGGCTGGGGAAGAGGGATTTCCTTCTCATCCCCGTCAGCAAACAACATTCTATAGACCATATTATCTAAAGTAGAATCAGCGGTAATAAAATGATGACTCTTCATAGCAGCAATATCGAGTCTCCTAGGGGTTAATGGCACATCATTAGGATCAAGAGGAAGTCTTAAATGTGTTAAAACGCGCAGTGCAATAGTTTCTCCAAAAATAGGCCCCCCATTAGACAGGCGGCGAGCAATAAGAGAACCAAGATGATAAGATGTCCGACCAGTAAGTGCAATATTCAAGAAAGCAAGATGGTAACTAGAAATATTGCTAGTGTTCTCCCTACCAAGAATGCTAGTAGCAATGTAATATGCAAAATACTTAATGGCGGGGAGTTAAATGTTCCTTATCTTGCCACGCTGAATGGTGCGACAATCATCATCGGTGATCCCTCGATAGAGCTCCAACAGGCCCCGGGGGTTGTCATCAATCCTCCTTACTGTACCTACAGGGGCAATATCCAATGCACGACAAAAATCTTCCAATTCCATAGTAACAGGATTACCATAGATCTTGAATGCAACTGTCGGCTCATATTGCGTGTTGTTGAACTTGAAGCTCTCGACGAAAATTTTGGTGAGCATGTAGCATTGCTCCCTTTCGTCTCCCACGTAGGTGGTTAAGCCCGCCTTGTTGACAAGGGTGAAGAAATCATCCAATATCCCTGCATTTGTCAGAAAATCATAACATGGGAAGGATGAAGCATTAGGAGCCCCATTGTCCTCTTCGGGCGCGAAGCTAGGCGCGATGATATCCTCATTGTACGATCGCCTAAGTCGGGTGGCGGCCCTAGAAGGCCTCCCGGTGCTGGTTGTTCCTCTCTTGAACAATTCTCCAAAGTTGAACTTCTTCATCTTTCTTTTCTGAAATTTTTCAACAAACAATATAAAATTTGATTTGGTGACATATAATCAAGGGGAACTACTATAGGAACTTGCTAGAGTACTAATCATGCATCAAAACTAGTTTATATAACTTAGAACAAACATGCAAGCTCACTAAACATGTTACCTATAGCAGCAAAATATTCAAGATATACTCAACCAAACAAAATTCTATTTGGATAGGCGGAGGAGTCACATACCGGAGAGCAAATGTGCCAAATTTCAGACAGAAATCTGGGCTGAGCAAAGAGATCGAAAAATCCTGAGCTCTTGAGCAAAAATGCGAGTGAGAGAAAGCTGGTTCGAGTTTTTTCGGGAGAGAGAAGATGCTGGGAGAAAGAGATGAAGTAGTGGGGCAAGGAGGGGCCCACACCACAGGGTGGCGCGCTGATACGTCTCCGACGTATCGATAATTTCTTATGTTCCATGCCATATTATTGATGTTATCTACATGTTTTATGCACACTTTATGTCATATTCGTGCATTTTCTGGAACTAACCTATTAACAAGATGCCGAAGTGCCAGTTGCTGTTTTCTGCTGTTTTTGGTTTCAGAAATCCTAGTAACGAAATATTCTCGGAATTGGACGAAATCAACGCCCAGGGTCCTATTTTGCCACGAAGCTTCCAGAAGTCCGAAGAGGAGACGAAGAGGGGCCACGAGGGGGCCACACCCTAGGGCGGCGCGGCCCTGTGGTGTGGGGCCCTCGTGCCGCCTCCTGACCTGCCCTTCCGCCTACTTAAAGCCTCCGTCGCGAAACCCCCAGTACCGAGAGCCACGATACGGAAAACCTTCCAGAGACGCCACCGCCGCCGATCCCATCTCGGGGGATCCAGGAGATCGCCTCCGGCACCCTGCCGGAGAGGGGAATCATCTCCCGGAGGACTCTACGCCGCCATGGTCGCCTCCGGAGTGATGTGTGAGTAGTCTACCCCTGGACTATGGGTCCATAGCAGTAGCTAGATGGTTGTCTTCTCCCCATTGTGCTTCATTGTCGGATCTTGTGAGCTGCCTAACATGATCAAGATCATCTATCTGTAATTCTATATGTTGCGTTTGTTGGGATCCGATGAATAGAGAATACTTGTTATGTTGATTATCAAAGTTATGTCTATGTGTTGTTTATGATCTTTCATGCTCTCCGTTACTAGTAGATGCTCTGGCCAAGTAGATGCTTGTAACTCCAAGAGGGAGTATTTATGCTCGATAGTGGGTTCATGCCTGCATTGACACCTGGGACAATGATGAAAGTTCTAAGGTTGTGTTGTGCTGTTGCCACTAGGGATAAAACATTGATGCTATGTCTAAGGATGTAGTTGTTGATTACATTACGCACCATACTTAATGCAATTGTCTCGTTGCTTTGCAACTTAATACCGGAGGGGTTCGGATGATAACCTGAAGGTGGACTTTTTAGGCATAGATGCAGTTGGATGGCGGTCTATGTACTTTGTCGTAATGCCCAATTAAATCTCACTATACTCATCATAATATGTATGTGCATGGTCATGCCCTCTTTATTTGTCAATTGCCCAACTGTAATTTGTTCACCCAACATGCTGTTTATTTTATGGGAGAGACACCTCTAGTGAACTGTGGACCCCGGTCCAATTCTCTTTACTGAAATACAATCCCATGCAATACTTGTTCTACGTTTTCTCGCAAACAATCATCTTCCACACAATACGGTTAATCCTTTGTTACAGCAAGCCGGTGAGATTGACAACCTCAGCTTTCGTTGGGACAAAGTACTTTGGTTGTGTTGTGCAGTTCCACGTTGGCGCCGGAATCTCTGGTGTTGCGCCGCACTACATCCCGCCGCCATCAACCTTCAACGTGCTTCTTGACTCCTACTGGTTCGATTAAACCTTGGTTTCTTACTGAGGGAAACTTGCCGCTGTGCGCATCACACCTTCCTCTTGGGGTTCCCAACGGACGTGTCAACCACACGCATCAAGCAAATTTCTGGCGCCGTTGCCAGGGAGATCAAGACACGCTGCAAGGGGAGTCTCCACTTCTCAATCTCTTTACTTTGTTTTTGTCTTGCTTAGTTTTATTTACTACTTTGTTTGCTGCACTAAATCAAAATACAAAAAAATTAGTTGCTAGTTTTACTTTATTTGCTATCTTGTTTGCTATATCAAAAACACAAAAAAATTAGTTACTTGCATTTACTTTATCTAGTTTGCTTTATTTACTGTTGCTAAAATGGCCAACCCTGAAAATACTAACTTGTGTGACTTCACAACCACAAATAATAATGATTTCTTATGCACACCTATTGCTCCACCTGCTACTACAGCAGAATTCTTTGAAATTAAACCTGCTTTACTGAATCTTGTTATGCGAGAGCAATTTTCTGGTGTTAGTTCTGATGATGCTGCTTCCCATCTCAATAATTTTGTTGAATTGTGTGAAATGCAAAAATATAAAGATGTAGATGGTGACATTATAAAATTAAAATTGTTCCCTTTCTCATTAAGAGGAAGAGCTAAAGATTGGTTGCTATCTCTGCCTAAGAATAGTATTGATTCATGGACTAAATGCAAGGATGCTTTTATTGGTAGATATTATCCCCTGCTAAAATTATATCTTTGAGGAGTAGCATAATGAATTTTAAACAATTAGATACTAAACATGTTGCTCAAGCTTGGGAAAGAATGAAATCTCTGGTTAAAAATTGCCCAACCCATGGACTGACTACTTGGATGATCATCCAAACCTTCTATGCAGGACTGAATTTTTCTTCGCGGAATTTATTGGATTCAGCTGCTGGAGGTACCTTTATGTCCATCACTCTTGGTGAAGCAACAAAGCTTCTTGATAATATGATGATCAACTACTCTGAATGGCACACGGAAAGAGCTCCACAAGGTAAGAAGGTAAATTCTGTCGAAGAAACCTCTTCCTTGAGTGATAAGATTGATGCTATTATGTCTATGCTTGTGAATGATAGGACTAATATTGATCCTAATAATGTTCCGTTAGCTTCATTGGTTGCACAAGAAGAACATGTTGATGTAAACTTCATTAAAAATAATAATTTCAACAACAATGCTTACCGGAACAATTCTAGTAACAACTATAGGCCATATCCTTATAATAATGGCAACGGCTATGGTAATTCTTATGGGAATTCTTACAATAATAATAGGAATTCACCCCCTGGACTTGAAGCCATGCTTAAAGAATTTATTAGTACACAAACTGCTTTTAACAAATCTGTTGAAGAAAAGCTTGGGAAAATTGATATACTTGCTTCTAAAGTCGATAGTCTTGCTGCTGATGTTGATCTTTTGAAATCGAAAGTTTTGCCTAATGGAAATCATCATGACAAAATTACTACTACAGCAAATGCCATCCAAGTTAGAATTAATGAGAATATAAGATTAATGGCTGAACTGCGTGCTAGGTGGGATAGAGAAGAAAATGAAAAACTAGCTAAAGAGAAGAATGTAGCTAAAGTTTGGACTATTACCACCACTTGTAATGCTAATGCTACACATGTTGCTGCACCTCCTACTAATACTAATAAAAGAATTGGTGTTAGCAATGTTTCCACTTCTAATGCAAAGCGCGAGAAACTGCCTGAAACTGCTGAAACTGCCTGTGATAAAACTGCTGAAATTTTTTCCAACATTGGGGATGATGGTCCCATTGCTTTAGATTATAATGGTTTGAATTTTGATGATTGCCACATCTCTGAAGTTATAAAGTTCTTGCAAAAACTTGCTAAAAGTCCTAATGCTAGTGCTATAAATTTGGCTTTCACGCAACATATTACAAATGCTCTCATAAAAGCTAGAGAAGAGAAACTAGAGCGCGAAGCCTCTATTCCTAGAAAGCTAGAGGATGGTTGGGAGCCCATCATTAAAATGAAGGTTAAAGATTTTGATTGTAATGCTTTATGTGATCTTGGTGCAAGTATTTCTGTTATGCCTAAGAAAATTTATAATATGCTTGACTTGCCACCGCTGAAAAATTGTTATTTGGATGTTAATCTTGCTGATCATTCTACAAAGAAACCTTTGGGGAAAGTTGATAATGTTCGCATTACCATTAACAATAACCTTGTCCCCGTTGATTTTGTTGTCTTGGATATTGAATGCAATGCATCTTGTCCCATTATATTGGGAAGACCTTTTCTTCGAACTGTTGGTGCTATCATTGATATGAAGGAAGGTAATATAAAATATCAATTTCCTCTCAAGAAAGGTATGGAACACTTCCCTAGAAAGAGAATGAAGTTACCTTTTGATTCTATTATGAGAACAAATTATGATGTTGACACTTCGTCTCTTGATAATACTTGATATACACTTTCTGCGCCTAGCTGAAAGGCGTTAAAGAAAAGCGCTTATGGGAGACAACCCATGGTTTTTACCTACAGTACTTTGTTTTTATTTTGTGTCTTGGAAGTTGTTTACTACTGTATCAACCTCTCCTTATCTTAGTTTAGTGTTTTGTTGTGCCAAGTAAAGTCTTTGATAGTAAAGTAAGTACTAGATTTGGATTACTGCGCAGTTCCAGATTTCTTTGCTGTCACGAATCTGGGTCTACCTCCCTGTAGGTAGCTCAGAAAATTAAGCCAATTTACGTGCATGATCCTCAGATATGTACGCAACTTTCATTCAATTTGAGCATTTTCATTTGAGCAAGTCTGGTGCCTCGATAAAATTCGTCAATACGAACTGTTCTGTTTTGACAGATTCTGCCTTTTATTTCGCATTGCCTCTTTTGCTATGTTGGATGAATTTCTTTGATCCATTAATGTCCAGTAGCTTTATGCAATGTCCAGAAGTGTTAAGAATGATTGTGTCACCTCTGAACATGTTAATTTTTATTGTCACTAACCCTCTAATGAGTTGTTCTAAGTTTGGTGTGGAGGAAGTTTTCAAGGATCAAGAGAGGAGTATGATGCAACATGATCAAGGAGAGTGAAAGCTCTAAGCTTGGGGATGCCCCGGTGGTTCACCCCTGCATATTCTAAGAAGACTCAAGCGTCTAAGCTTGGGGATTCCCAAGGCATCCCCTTCTTCATCGACAATATTATCAGGTTCCTCCCCTGAAACTATATTTTTATTCCATCACATCTTATGTGCTTTTCTTGGAGCGTCGGTTTGTTTTTGTTTTTTGTTTTGTTTGAATAAAATGGATCCTAGCATTCACTTTATGGGAGAGAGACACGCTCCGCTGTAGCATATGGACAAGTATGTCCTTAGTTTCTACTCATAGTATTCATGGCGAAGTTTCTTCTTCGTTAAATTGTTATATGGTTGGAATTGGAAAATGATACATGTAGTAATTGCTATAAATGTCTTGGGTAATGTGATACTTGGCAATTGTTGTGCTCATGTTTAAGCTCTTGCATCATATGCTTTGCACCCATTAATGAAGAAATACATAGAGCATGCTAAAATTTGGTTTGCATATTTGGTTTCTCTAAGGTCTAGATAATTTCTAGTATTGAGTTTGAACAACAAGGAAGACGGTGTAGAGTCTTATAATGTTTTCAATATGTCTTTTATGTGAGTTTTGCTGCACCGGTTCATCCTTGTGTTTGTTTCAAATAAGCCTTGCTAGCCTAAACCTTGTATCGAGAGGGAATACCTCTCATGCATCCAAAATACTTGAGCCAACCACTATGCCATTTGTGTCCACCATACCTACCTACTACATGGTATTTTCCGCCATTCCAAAGTAAATTGCTTGAGTGCTACCTTTAAAATTCCATCATTCACCTTTGCAATATAAAAAACTATTGTGGTATTGAATATGTACTTATGCACTTTATCTCTTATTAAGTTGCTTGTTGTGCGATAACCATGTTCACTGGGGACGCCATCAACTACTCTTTGTTGAATTTCATGTGAGTTGCTATGCATGTTCGTCTTGTCTGAAGTAAGAGAGATCTACCACCTTATGGTTAAGCATGCATATTGTTAGAGAAGAACATTGGGCCGCTAACTAAAGCCATGATCCACGGTGGAAGTTTCAGTTTTGGACAAATATCCTCAATCTCATATGAGAAAATTATTAATTGTTGTTACATGCTTATGCATAAAAGAGGAGTCCATTATCTGTTGTCTATGTTGTCCCGGTATGGATGTCTAAGTTGAGAATAATCAATAGCGAGAAATCCAATGCGAGCTTTCTCCTTAGACCTTTGTACAGGCGGCATAGAGGTACCCCTTTGTGACACTTGGTTAAAACATGTGCATTGCGATGATCCGGTAGTCCAAGCTAATTAGGACAAGGTGCGGGCACTATTAGTATACTATGCATGAGGCTTGCAACTTGTAAGATATAATTTACATGATACATATGCTTTATTACTACCGTTGACAAAATTGTTTCATGTTTTCAAAATCAAAGCTCTAGCACAAATATAGCAATCGATGCTTTTCCTCTATGGAGGACCATTCTTTTACTTTCAATGTTGAGTCAGTTCACCTATTTCTCTCCACCTCAAGAAGCAAACACTTGTGTGAACTGTGCATTGATTCCTACATACTTGCTTATTGCACTTATTATATTACTCTATGTTGACAATATCCATGAGATATACATGTTATGAGTTGAAAGCAACCGCTGAAACTTAATCTTCCTTTGTGTTGCTTCAATGCCTTTACTATGAATTATTGCTTTATGAGTTAACTCTTATGCAAGACTTATTGATGCTTGTCTTGAAGTGCTATTCATGAAAAGTCTTTGCTATATGATTTACTTGTTTACTCATGTCATATACATTGTTTTGATCGCTGCATTCACTACATATGCTTTACAAATAGTATGATCAAGGTTATGATGGCATGTCACTCCAGAAATTATCTGTGTTATCGTTTTACCTGCTCGGGACGAGCAGAACTAAGCTTGGGGATGCTGATACGTCTCCGACGTATCGATAATTTCTTATGTTCCATGCCATATTATTGATGTTATCTACATGTTTTATGCACACTTTATGTCATATTCGTGCATTTTCTGGAACTAACCTATTAACAAGATGCCGAAGTGCCGATTCTGTTTTCTGCTATTTTTGGTTTCAGAAATCCTAGTAACGAAATATTCTCGGAATTGGACGAAATCAACGCCCAGGGTCCTATTTTGCCACGAAGCTTCCAGAAGTCCGAAGAGGAGACGAAGAGGGGCCACGAGGGGGCCACACCCTAGGGCGGCGCGGCCCTGTGGTGTGGGGCCCTCGTGCCGCCTCCTGACCTGCCCTTCCGCCTACTTAAAGCCTCCGTCGCGAAACCCCCAGTACCGAGAGCCACGATACGGAAAACCTTCCAGAGACACCGCCGCCGCCGATCCCATCGCGGGGGTGCCCGGAGATCGCCTCCGGCACCTGCCGGAGAGGGGAATCGTCTCCGGAGGACTCTACGCCGCCATGGTCGCCTCCGGAGTGATGTGTGAGTAGTCTACCCCTGGACTATGGGTCCATAGCAGTAGCTAGATGGTTGTCTTCTCCCCATTGTGCTTCATTGTCGGATCTTGTGAGCTGCCTAACATGATCAAGATCATCTATCTGTAATTCTATATGTTGCGTTTGTTGGGATCCGATGAATAGAGAATACTTGTTATGTTGATTATCAAAGTTATGTCTATGTGTTGTTTATGATCTTGCATGCTCTCCGTTACTAGTAGATGCTCTGGCCAAGTAGATGCTTGTAACTCCAAGAGGGAGTATTTATGCTCGATAGTGGGTTCATGCCTGCATTGACACTCGGGACAAAGGACAGAAAAGTTCTAAGGTTGTGTTGTGCTGTTGCCACTAGGGATAAAACATTGATGCTATGTCTAAGGATGTAGTTGTTGATTACATTACGCACCATACTTAATGCAATTGTCTGTTGCTTTGCAACTTAATACTGGAGGGGGTTCGGATGATAACCTGAAGGTGGACTTTTTAGGCATAGATGCAGTTGGATGGCGGTCTATGTACTTTGTCGTAATGCCCAATTAAATCTCACTATACTCATCATAATATGTATGTGCATGGTCATGCCCTCTTTATTTGTCAATTGCCCAACTGTAATTTGTTCACCCAACATGCTGTTTATTTTATGGGAGAGACACCTCTAGTGAACTGTGGACCCCGGTCCAATTCTCTATACTGAAATACAATCTACTGCAATACTTGTTCTCTTTTTTACGCAAACAATCATCTTC
Organism: Lolium perenne; assembly: GCF_019359855.2. NCBI lineage: Eukaryota > Viridiplantae > Streptophyta > Magnoliopsida > Poales > Poaceae > Lolium > Lolium perenne. The sequence continues at coordinate 157,951,556 of NC_067247.2, forward strand.
CACACAATACGGTTAATCCTTTGTTACAGCAAGCCGGTGAGATTGACAACCTCACTGTTTCGTTGGGACAAAGTACTTTGGTTGTGTTGTGCAGGTTCCACGTTGGCGCCGGAATCTCTGGTGTTGCGCCGCACTACATCCCGCCGCCATCAACCTTCAACGTGCTTCTTGACTCCTACTGGTTCGATTAAACCTTGGTTTCTTACTGAGGGAAACTTGCCGCTGTGCGCATCACACCTTCCTCTTGGGGTTCCCAACGGACGTGTCAACCACACGCATCACGTGCCCCCCTCCTTGGCCGCGCCAGCAGGTGGTGTGGCACCCTGGGGTGCCCCACAGGTCATCCTCTGGTGCTCCCAGGTGCCTCTTCGAAAAATAGGACCAACGGTATAATTTTTGTGAATTTTTGAAAACTTTGAAAAATGCACATTTCTGGGTATTAAGTTTATTATTACTGGCCAGGAAAAAATTTGAAATCTCTAATTAACTAAGGAACTTTGCAAATCAAAAGTGCTACAGCAAATAAGACAAGTGGAGGAAGAAAGAGATGTTGTTTACCTCCCCTATGCATATAAAAGGTATTCGTTAACAAGGTTGATCAAGTCTTGCCACCGAATAATTTTTACATAGCATAAGAAGAAATAAACCTCAAATCAATCATGTTACCTTGAATTGTATTGATATGGATCCAATCATAAGATTTTGATAACCTTCCTTAGGCTCATATATAGGACAATCAATAGTTCCAACTTTGATAGTTCTCACATTAGAAATAGTATTGACTCCACATACTTTATCAATCCTCTTGGGGAAATAGACGGTATGCTCCTTATCATCAACATTGAAAGTAACCTTCCCTTTATTGCAATCAATAACAGCCCCTGTGGTGTTAAGAAAAGGTCTCCCAAGAATAATAGACATATTATCATCTTCAGGCATTTTCAGCACAACAAAATCAGTTAATATCAAGCAGTTATTAGTAACTTGAACAGGAACATCCTCACATATACCAACAGGAATAGCAGTAGATTTATCAGCCATTTGCAAAGATATATCAGTAGGTATCAGCTTATCTAAGTAAAGTCTCTTATAAATAGAAAAAGGCATAACACTAACACCGGCTCCCAAGTCACATAGAGCAGTTTTAACATAATTATTCTTAATAGAACAAGGAATAGTAGGTATACCTGGGTTGCCCAACTTCTTTGGCACTTTGCCATTGAAAGAGTAATTAGCAAGCATAGTGGAAATTTCCTCATTGGGGATTTTCCTTTTGTTAGTAACAATATCTTTCATATACTTTGAATAAGGAGGCAATTTAATAGCATCAGTCAAAGGGATTTGCAAGAATAAAGGTTTCATCCAATCGCAAAATTTATTATAGTGTTCTTCTTCCTTTGATTTTAATTTCTTAGCAGGAAAAGGCATTTGCTTTTGCACCCAAGGTTCTCTTTCATTACCATGTTTCTTAGCAATAAAATCTTCTTTAGTATACTTTTTATTTTTAGCATGCTTTTCAGGTTCATCTTCTACCTCTTCTTTATCAGAAGCATCATTCTTATCATTATCATTATCATTATCATGTTCATTACCACTTTCAGTTTCAGCATCGGAAATAGAAATACTATTAGGATCATTAGCAGGTTCAGAGGATTCTACAACATTTTTATGTTTCTTCTTCTTTTTCTTCTTAGAATGAGCACTAGGTTCAATGCGTTGAGAATCTTGTTCAATTCATTTGGGGTGCCCTTCAGGATATAGAGGATCCTGGGTAGAGACACCACCTCTAGTTGTTACTTCATAAGCATGTTTCTCTTTAGAATTATTATTTAGCAAGTCATTTTGCACTTTAGTGAGTTGATCAATTTGAGTTTGAATCATTTGAAAATGTTTAACAAGCACCTTAACATCATTGGAGGTTCTCTCCACAATATCATGCAAATTGCTAATAGCTTGAGAATTTTCCATTAGATGATTTTCTACTCTCATATTAAAATTTTCTTGCTTAACAATATAATTATCAAACTCATCTAAGCATTGCGCAGGAGGTTTTGAATACGGAATATCTTCCCTAGTAAAGCGTTGAAGGGAGTTTACCTCAATCATGGGTGAAGGGGGAATTATCTCACATATATCCTCTATGGGAGGTAGATTCTTCACATCTTCGGATTTAATACCTTTCTCCTTGAGAGATGTCAACACCCGGATTTTTAAGTCCGAATGCCTATTATGTCATACATCGCAATCCCAGGAATATTGTTGTTGCGAGGCATAATAGTTAAGTATCACAGTCATCATTCATTACAAACCATAAGTCTTAGAAATTGGAATCACATGATCCATATTACACGAATAGTTGATCTATTGATCAACGAACAAACACAAGTTCATAGTTCAACATAGCGGAAGCGTAAGATACAAGGACTCTCTAGTCCACAGGCCAACGCTTGACGTCGGAAGGCGCTTAGTTGTCGTAGGCGTCCTGCTGGTCATCTCCTTGGTCATCCTCATACTCTGGCCATATGAATAGCCAGGGACAAAGCCGTGAGTACGATGAGTACTCGCAAACTAATACTAATGTAAGTGCTAGACATTCTAGTAGGGTTGCTAAGCTCTAGTTTATTTGCATAAAGCTAGTTTTAGTTCACAAAGATTGAGAAAAGCTTGTTCAAGTGCTAACTAACTCAAGTGGGAACATTAGTGTCATTCCCACCATTCAAGTGGTGATTTCAATTCAATTCACCACAAGTCATTTCACCATCACCCTTTTCAACATCATTTTCAAAGATATGACATCGGAAACTGTATGGCCTTTCCAACCGTCCGTAACCGTGGACGCGGCTATTCGAATAGGTTTACACTCTGCAGAGGTTGCACACTTGTGCCACAACATTTGATTTCATCCGTCGGGATTACCCCGAATCATCGTAACACAGTACGCGGATCATCAACCATAACCTTTCACTTACGAATCCTAGTATGAGCACCTCTCCCCATGAGCTTGGCCTCCCAGTGAAGACCAACTGTCAACCTGGGAACTGCACAGGGCTTGGGCCGAACATTCACCTCATTTCGCATCATATCATATCATTTCTTTTGTGGTAGAGGCAGCTTTCGGCATAACCCCGATGACGCTTGTTTAGAGGGAACCCATACTAAGACGCATAAACTTCCAGTTAAGCCCTACCCATAATCAGGTATTGTGGGGGTACTTAATAATTGGAAAGGTATCGCATTCAAACCAACACCATTGTTTATCAAAAATCACCATCTTCTCTTGTTCATATTCACCTTCAAAAATCATTCAATGGAATGCATCTTCATTCCAAGGTTTCAAAATCACTTCAAATTCACATTGTTCCCATCTAGAGTAGTCAAGTTTTAATTCATTAGCACTAGCTCTAATTCATGAGGGGTGCTATCTTGCTTTGCTTGGAGAGACTAACTCACTACTCTAGAAATCAACTTGTACTTTGACCAAAGTTAACTATAAAAGTAACTCATTTAGAAAACAAGTAAAAACTTATAAAGTAAAAACTTGGGATGGGTTCATATAAGAAAAGATAAGAAACATGGTGCCTTGCCCCAAGGGGCTTTGCACTTTGCAAGAATATTAGCTTGCATTGGTAATAGCTTGCCTTGGTAGTTCTCAAACTGTTCCTCCTCCTCCTCTTGGTAGCAACCTTCTTCTTCGGCGTACTCTCCGGTGCTACCGTCTAAATTTGAATACGAGTATAATTACTCACTAATTCAATGGCTATTCCATACATCACATATAACACACAAACTATTCTATGCACACAAAATAATCTACTTAGGTGCATGGGTTGTGGGGGTTAAATAGAATTCACTTCTTTGCATTTCATATGTAAATGATAGTTTCCATAGGGTTCTTGAGAAATAATTTCCTCTCATTGAAATCTTCTTAAGATTTAATTTCTCAAACAATCATGTATGAACTCATATTGACCTAAGTCAAATGTTCATCATCATCATTTGTGAAAAGGATTTAAATGAGGTAGATCACCTCATACTATTTAAATAACCCTACATTTGATTTAAATCTCAAGTAATTCATATAAGAGAGTTTGGGACCAGGGGTCCAAACATCCCATGAATCCATGTGAGACAAGTTTAAATGAAGTGTAATACTCCACAATAATTTACTTTAATAGTTTTGGACAATATCAACTAGTTAAACTAGCCATAATATCCATTCATTAAACCATGGCATGATCATACAAAGTGACCACACCATTTTATTGCATAAACAATTAGTGTAAGTCAAATGTGAGCTATTAGAGTTGGAATTAACTTAATATCTATTTTGGTTGATTTTTAAGAATTATTTGAATAGGGAAAAGTCCCTGTCTTGTTATTTTTATCACATTTATTCTACAAAGAATCTGGCCATGAGGCCAGTGGCATTGGCTAGATAATTTCAGTAGCTTTCCAACCATATAAAGTTCATTGAATTTGGTTAAACCAATTTGAATCTATTGATTTTCAAAGTTTGGGCAGTATTGAATTTGTTTGGAATTGTTTAAATCGAATTTGAACTAAAAAGGCCGGCGGGAAAACTAACTGGGCCCAAATGATTTAAAACGGCCCAAGGCCAGCCCACCACGCGTCTGTGCCCGCGTGGGCTGCCTGACAAGGGGGCTCCACCTGTCAGCGGCGTTTAAACACCGAATCGGTATGGATTAACCAGAGGCGTAGGATTAGAACAGGATCGGACGGTGCCAGTGCATCGTCTTCTCCAGCGAGAGGCCGAGGGTCTGGCGGCGAGGGTAGGGGGTCGGAGAGCTTACGGCGGCTCCAGCAAGGGATGGCAGTATGCTCGAGGTAGATGTGGACGATGGCGGAGCGACTGGTAGCAGTGGCGTCGCCTGAGGTGGCTCCAATCGTCGGCGATTGCTGCAGGGCTTCCGCGGCGGCGATCTTGTGATTGGGCTTGCTCCGGCGAGGATTCGATGGGTGGAGCGGTGGTTGAGAAGCGGTGAGAGGTGGGGAGTCTGGTGGTGTGCTTGGATTGCTCAGGGGAGCTCAGTATTTATAGAGGCGAGTGAGGGTTGCGGGGCAGGGTGGTGGTCGACATGCTCGCGGCGTCTCCGGCGAGCTAGCGAGCTAGGCGAGGGTGCGGCAGTGTTCTACGGTTCCTGGCGAAGCGAACGGTGGCGACAGCTTGGTCGGGCGGCGTCTGGATTGGTCGCGTTGCTTCCACGACTGCCGCGGCGTTCACGGGAACCTGTCGTCGTCTCCGGCGCCGGCGGTCACGGGTCTGGGTTTCGAGCGTGTCTGGCGCGGCTGAGGTGTCACGGCGGTGCTCAACCTGTCGAGGGAGGGGCCAGGGGATGCTCGAGGTGGCCAGGCGGCGCGTGTCCAGTGATGCCCGCGGCGTGCGCACGTGCGACGCCAACGGCATCCTGGGAGGATCTGGGCGCGCGGATTCCGGCGACGGTCGCCGTCCTCCTCGACAATGGCGATGCTAGGCGGTGCTAGGGAAGCAAGGTGGAGCTCTGGGACATGGTGGCCGTGGCTGGAGAAGAAAGAGGAGAGGGGTGGCTCGACATGTGGCATGTGGCCGGCATGGCTATGCCATGGCTTGCTATGCCTCTCCTCCTAGGGTTTCTATGCTGGTGTTAGTGAGAGAGGGAACCAGGGGACAGGTTAGAGTGAGAGAGGGCAGTAGGGATTGAGGTAGATCACTATTTCAAATAGTGTCAAATAGTTACATAGATGCTATTTGTGATTTTTGTCCAAATTTGGTTTAATTCAAATGGTTGCAAGTTTTGAAATGTGAGTGTCTCATTGAGTTAGAAATGATGAGAGGTGATGAGGTGTGGTGGTGGCATTGTTGAATTCAAGTTTTTGCAAAATTGGCTAAGTGTGAGATTGTTGCACATATTAAAATGTTGCAACTTTGGTTGAGCATAGCTAATGATCAAGAAAGAATTTGGCATGGTGATCTTTACAAAAAGTGTTCACCTTGATGTTGACTTGGAAATGGTGCAAAGAGTTAGCAAGAATTGGTTTGGGAAAAATGAATGGCAAGGGCTCAAAGTGGTGATCAGACTAGAATTGTCAAAATTGACCATTATCATATGTGAGTGGGATTTGTGTTTGAAATCCATTTGAATTGTGAATCTTTGATTCCAAAAGTTGTAGTAAGTGTTTAATAACATTTCTCAACTAATGGTGAAGACCAAATAGGTCTAGGGTCAAAATTTATAAAAATGCCATAGGGCATATGTGAGGGTTTTTAGGGTTTTGCATTTTATGGATTTTCTTCCTCTTTGATTTATTTGGTTGGTGATCTTCATATGATCACATTAGGGTTTTAGAGCATATCAAATACAAGTAAAAGCAATCATCATGGCATATCACTCAAATGCACAAGTCCTATGCATGGTACTATATGCAAATAGAAAAGTTTTTGTTGGTTTGAAATTTTGCTTTCTGGAATTCTCTAACTTTCTTTTTATTGAAATTTGGGGTGTTACAAACCCTTCCCCCTTACAAAAGATCTCGTCCCGAGATCGAAAAGAAAGTTAGGTACTAAAGAGATCTGGGTACTCCTTCTTCATGAAGTCTTCGCGTTCCCATGTGGCTTCATCCTCGGTATGATTGCTCCATTGGATCTTCAGAAACTTGATGCTTCGGGTGCGGGTGGTTCGGTAAGCTTCTTCCAGGCTGCGAATCGGCACTTCACGGTAAGTGAGATCCTTGTTGATATCCACCGATCGGTGATCGATGTTCTTGAACACTTCGGTCTTCTCCGGGACTTCAAGGCACTTCCGGAGAAGTGAGATGTGAAACACGTCGTGCACCGCCGACATTTCTTCAGGCAACTCCAGTTGATAAGATACTTCACCTCGGCGGCTGAGGACTTTGAAAGGTCCGACATAGCGGGGTGCAAGCTTTCCTTTCAGTTGGAACCTTTGCATTCCTTTCAAGGGGGATACCTTGAGATAGACAAAATCGCCGATCTCAAAAGTCATCTCCCGACGTCTCTTGTCGGCGTAGCTCTTCTGTCTGGATTGCGCAGTCTTGAGGTACTCTCGGATCTTGTGGACTTTCTCTTCGGCTTCACGAAGAACGTCAGGGCCGAAAACTTGGCTCTCTCCGACTTCTGACCAGTTCAGGGGGGTACGGCACTTCCTTCCGTACAAGGCTTCAAAGGGGGCCATCTGTAGGCTGGCTTGGTAACTATTGTTGTAAGAGAATTCTGCGTAAGGTAGGCAGTCTTCCCACTTGGATCCGTATTCCAGTACGCATGCTCTAAGCATGTCTTCCAGTATCTGGTTTACTCTCTCAGTCTGTCCGTCGGTCTGAGGGTGATAGGCGGTGCTGAAATTTAGGCGGGTGCCTAGTCCTTCATGCACTTTCTGCCAGAACCTTGAGGTGAACTGTGATCCTCTATCTGACACTATCGATTTGGGGGTTCCGTGCAGCGCGACTATTCTGGAGATGTAAAGTTCAGCTAACTTTGGGCCTTGATAGGTGGTTTTGACGGCGATGAAATGGGCGACTTTGGTCAATCTATCGACCACTACCCATATTGAATCATTGCCTTTGCTGGATTTGGGCAGTCCGGTGATAAAGTCCATTCCTACGGAGTCCCATTTCCATTCCGGAATCTGGAGGGGTTGTAACAGTCCGGCGGGTCGTTGATGTTCTGCCTTGACTCTCTGACAGATGTCACACTTAGCGATATAGCTACCGATCTCTCTCTTCATTCCGTGCCACCAAAATTGTTCTTTCAGGTCCTGGTACATCTTGGTACCTCCGGGGTGGATTGAGTAAAGGGTGTCATGGGCTTCTTGCAGAATGACTTGTTTCAAGTCAGAGTCCGATGGTACGCAGAGACGTTCTTTGTACCAAAGAACTCCGGCGTCTACGGTGAATCCGGGGGCTTTTCTGCGGCTATCTGTTTCTTGATTCCGTCAATGCTAGCGTTGTCTTTACGGGCTTCCTTGATTTGACCAACCAAGGTGGGTTGCGGTTCTATCTTGGCTAGGAATCCTTCACTCACAAGTTCAAGTCTGAACTGTTCAAACTCTTGATGCAAGCTGGGCTGTTCGGTTGCGAGCATGGAGTTCAACTGACACGGCAGTCGACTCAAAGCATCCGCTACCACATTGGCCTTGCCGGGGTGGTAGTGAATCTCCATGTCGTAATCCTTGATCAATTCGATCCATCAGCGTTGTCTCATGTTCAGCTCCTTCTGGGTGAATATGTGTTTGAGGCTTTTGTGGTCGGAGTAGATCTCGCATCGATTACCCATGAGGTAATGATGCCAAACTTTCAGGGCTAAGACCACGGCTGCAAGCTCGAGGTCATGGGTTGGGTAGTTATGTTCATGTTGCTTGAGCTGTCTTGAAAGGTAGGATACAACCTTGCCTTCTTGCATAAGCACGCATCCAAGTCCAGTCTTGGAGGCGTCGCAATATACATCGAAGGGTTTTGCGATATCTGGCATGATCAGGATTGGGGCTGTTGTCAGTCTACTCTTGAGCTGTTGAAAGCTCTCTTCGCATTTGTCGGTCCACTCAAACTTTCTGTCCTTCTTCAGCAGTTGGGTCATTGGTCGAGCGATGCTCGAAAAACCTTCTACAAATCTGCGGTAGTATCCGGCTAATCCAAGAAAAGCGCGGACCTCGGTTTGTGTGGTTGGGGCTTGCCATTCCATAACAGTTTTGATTTTGGCGGGATCTACGGCAATTCCTCCTGCGGACAAGATGTGTCCCAGGAATCCAACTTCTTCCAGCCAAAACTCACACTTGCTAAACTTGGCATATAACTTGTGCTGTCTAAGGGTTTCTAGGACAATCTCCAAATGCTGTTCATGTTCCTCTTCGGACTTGGAGTAGACGAGGATGTCGTCGATGAAAACAACGACAAACTTGTCCAAAAAGTTCATGAAGATCTTATTCATGAGATTCATGAAATAAGCGGGGGCATTGGTCAGTCCAAATGACATGACGTTGTACTCATACAACCCATATCTGGTGGTAAAGGCAGTTTTTGGAATGTCGGTGGCTTGGATCTTCAGTTGGTGGTATCCAGTTCTAAGATCTATCTTGGAGAAAACTCGGGATCCGGTGAGTTGGTCAAACAAGTCTTCGATCTTGGGTAAGGGGTATTTGTTTTTGATGGTGACATCGTTAAGCTTACGATAGTCCGTGCATAAACGATTTGCACCATCTTTCTTGTCGACAAACAAGACGGGGGATCTCCAGGGGGATGCACTTGGTCTAATCAAACCTTTGGCGAGCATGTCATCTATTTGCTTCTTCAGCTCCACAAGCTCGGTTGCGTTCATGCTGTAGGCTCTCTGGGCTATGGGTCCAGTTCCGGGGATTAACTCGATGATAAACTCGATATCCCGATCCGGGGGCATACCGGGTAGATCATCTGGAAACACATCAGGGTAGCGACAAACGACCCTGATTTGATCCAGAGTTGGCTTGGATACACTTTGGTTGCAGGTGAATTTTCTGGGTAGTTTTTCAGAGACGTGCTCAACTACGATACCGGTGCTGCTAGTCATGGTTATGGCTTTCTTGGCGCAGTCTATCAATCCATTGTGCTTGGACATCCAGTCCATTCCTAGGACAACTTCCAAACCCTTGGTTCCAAGTATGATTAGATTTGCAAAGAAATCTACATCATGGATTTTGATTGGCACATTTTTGCAAAATTTTCTGGCTTTGGTGGTTGATCCGGGGATTTGGACTATCATAACATGTTTCAAACTGAGAGGTTGAATTTTACTTGTTGATGCAAAGTCTTCGGTGACAAAAGAATGAGATGCTCCGGAATCAAACAACACTCTGGCAGGGAGGTGGTTGACAGAAAACATACCCAGTACAACATCAGGTGCTTCCTGGGCTTCTTCGGCGTTCATGTGGTAGAGGCGGCCGTTGCGGTTGTTGGGGTTGTTGGGGGCGAACTTCTTGCCGGTGGAGACACGGCGTTGCTGCTGAGCAGGTGCAGCGGTGTTGCCGGCGAGCTTGGCAAGACGCTTGGGACACTCGTTGGAGTAGTGCCCCACTACACCACACTCATAACAAGTGATAGTGGTCTTGTCCTGCTTGTTCGCAACGGGCACGGCATTGCTTCCGGTTCTGGGAGCGGTGTTGGTGTTGGTGTTGTTGTTGTTAGGGGCTCGGGGTGGAGCGCGGTTGTAGTTGTTGTTATTGTTGTAGTTGTTGTTGTAGCCTCCTGGCTTGGAGTGTCCTCCACTCCGGTTCTGATAACCGGGGCGAGAGTTCTGCATCTGGGGTTTGTTGTTTCTCGGAGTGAAACCTCCGCTTGAGCTAGGGCGAAACTTCTGGGGGTGGCTTGATCCACTCTGATTCGCCATGCGGCGCTTGCGGTTCTCATTGGCTTGGTTCAACTTGCCCTCCATCTGGATGGCGGAGTCAACAAGGGCTTCGAGGTCGGCGAAGGGGATGTTGACGAGGACAGTCTGCGTCTCATCATGCAGTCCGTTCAGGAATCTCTCCTTCCTCTTTTCAACGGTGTCGGTCTCATCAGGGGCATACCTTGACAAGGTGAGAAACTTGTCGCGGTATTCAACCACCGTCATGCGACCTTGTTTCAGCTCACGGAATTCATCCCTCATCTTCTTGATAAGACCCGGGGGTACATGGTACTTGCTGAACTTGAGTTTGAAATCCTCCCAAGTCATGAATTGACCTCCGTTCATGGCACGGGTGCTTGTCCACCAAGCGCGGGCTGGTCCAGCGAGATAGTGAGTGGCAAACAAGACCTTCTCGTTGGCTTCCACTCCGGCTACCTCCAGATTGTTCTCCATAGTCTGGAGCCAATCGTCGGCGTCGAGGGGCTCCTCGGTCTTGCTAAACACCGGAGGGTTGGTGTTTTGGAAGTTCTTGAGCTTGGATCCAGGATGGTCATGATTTCCATGGCCTTGGTTGGCGATGTTCTGCAAGGCGGTAAGGTTGGCTTGGCGTTCGGCTCTTTCGGTTTCCCGGTCTTCAAGCATGGTTTGCAGCAGTTGCAACATCGCGTCGTTGGTGCGATTGGGAGGGGCCATCTGAAGATGTAGAAGATTATGAGATAAGAGGGAACATTCTATGGTTCATTTTGGTTAAGTTTGAAAACTTGTAATCTTTTCATGACCAACATAACATTCATTCATGCAACACATAGTACAAACTACACACATTCTCCAATGGTTTTAAGAACCATTCTCATGCTACGATACAAATGACGGGATACAACTCACACCTACTATAAGTGGAACTAGTGCAACTACTCCTCATCATCGACATCGATCGGGACGTAGTCGTCGGGTCCTGCCTCCAGGAACTCGTAATCCTCCTCCTCGGTGTTCTCGTCCTCCTCAAAGTCGTTGTCGTCGCTCAGGAAGGCGTCTCCTCCCCGAATGTCGATGCCTCCATCGTCATCCTCCAGCTGACGAATCTGATCCTCCTGGGCCTTGACAGTGGCCTCAAGTGACGCTATCCGGGCGCGAAGGCGACGAATCGTAGCGTCCTTCTTGGCACGCTGCTGGCGAAGGCTCTTGCGGTCGTTGTTGAGTAGCTTGATCGCCTCACCCTGCTCGGTGATGTGAGCGTGGGTCTGGTTCGCGTAAGCGCGAGTGGCGTCGAGGTCCCTCTGAGTCTGGTAGAGCATGAAGTCCAGGTGCTCAGCATGGTGCCTCAACTCCGGGTGCGGCTGCAGCTCCATGGGCACTCCCGCGGCATCACGCCTCACAAGGTGGGCGTAGCGAGAGGCGAGGATGCTCACCACGTTCTGTCCACAGAGGCGCGCAAGTGCCTCCTGAAGGCCACGTGCGAGTCCGTCGAGCCAGTTGCTCTCGCGGAAGGAGAAGAGGATCCTCTCCGAAGTGGGAGGCTCCATCTTGCCCCTCAAATCGGCAGTGATCACCCACTGCAACTCTCCTCCGGGCGTGTCGTCCAGCTGAACCCCGTGAAACTCGGGGTGTGGGCGCCCAAGGAAGTGAGAGAGGGCGTTGAGGTCGTGCTCGAAGATCAAGCTTCCTCCGTTCCCAAGCTGGTAAAACTTGGTGTTGATGGGTTCATTCAGCGCCATCTGAAAGAGAATTGGATGAGTAAGTTAGAGAGTGCAAAGTGTGGCAAAGTTTTAAGTTGATTCAAATAAGATAGACATGATTCATCCAAATTTTGGGCAAAGTCTCAAAGACAAGAGTGTAGTAAATTTTCACAAATATTTTCTTTTATTTGATTTCAAAGTTAAGTTTTTCAGAACGCCCATTCTAACTAAGGTCTTCTAAGGTCAAACAATGGCTCTGATACCAACTTGTCAACACCCGGATTTTTAAGTCCGAATGCCTATTATGTCATACATCGCAATCCCAGGAATATTGTTGTTGCGAGGCATAATAGTTAAGTATCACAGTCATCATTCATTACAAACCATAAGTCTTACAAATTGGAATCACATGATCCATATTACACGAATAGTTGATCTATTGATCAACGAACAAACACAAGTTCATAGTTCAACATAGCGGAAGCGTAAGATACAAGGACTCTCTAGTCCACAGGCAAACGCTTGACGTCGGAAGGCGCTTAGTTGTCGTAGGTGTCCTGCTGGTCATCTCCTTGGTCATCCTCATACTCTGGCCATTTGAATAGCCAGGGACAAAGCCGTGAGTACGATGAGTACTTGCAAACTAATACTAATGTAAGTGCTAGACATTCTAGTAGGGTTGCTAAGCTCTAGTTTATTTGCATAAAGCTAGTTTTAGTTCACAAAGATTGAGAAAAGCTTGTTCAAGTGCTAACTAACTCAAGTGGGAACATTAGTGTCATTCCCACCATTCAAGTGGTGATTTCAATTCAATTCACCACAAGTCATTTCACCATCACCCTTTTCAACATCATTTTCAAAGATATGACATCGGAAACTGTATGGCCTTTCCAACCGTCCGTAACCGTGGACGCGGCTATTCGAATAGGTTTACACTCTGCAGAGGTTGCACACTTGTGCCACAACATTTGATTTCATCCGTCGGGATTACCCCGAATCATCGTAACACAGTACGCGGATCATCAACCATAACCTTTCACTTACGAATCCTAGTATGAGCACCTCTCCCCATGAGCTTGGCCTCCCAGTGAAGACCAACTGTCAACCTGGGAACTGCACAGGGCTTGGGCCGGACATTCACCTCATTTCGCATCATATCATATCATTTCTTTTGTGGTAGAGGCAGCTTTCGGCATAACCCCGATGACGCTTGTTTAGAGGGAACCCATACTAAGACGCATAAACTTCCAGTTAAGCCCTACCCATAATCAGGTATTGTGGGGGTACTTAATAATTGGAAAGGTATCGCATTCAAACCAACACCATTGTTTATCAAAAATCACCATCTTCTCTTGTTCATATTCACCTTCAAAAATCATTCAATGGAATGCATCTTCATTCCAAGGTTTCAAAATCACTTCAAATTCACATTGTTCCCATCTAGAGTAGTCAAGTTTTAATTCATTAGCACTAGCTCTAATTCATGAGGGGTGCTATCTTGCTTTGCTTGGAGAGACTAACTCACTACTCTAGAAATCAACTTGTACTTTGACCAAAGTTAACTATAAAAGTAACTCATTTAGAAAACAAGTAAAAACTTGTAAAGTAAAAACTTGGGATGGGTTCATATAAGAAAAGATAAGAAACATGGTGCCTTGCCCCAAGGGGCTTTGCACTTTGCAAGAATATTAGCTTGCATTGGTAATAGCTTGCCTTGGTAGTTCTCAAACTGTTCCTCCTCCTCCTCTTGGTAGCAACCTTCTTCTTCGGCGTACTCTCCGGTGCTACCGTCTAAATTTGAATACGAGTATAATTACTCACTAATTCAATGGCTATTCCATACATCACATATAACACACAAACTATTCTATGCACACAAAATAATCTACTTAGGTGCATGGGTTGTGGGGGTTAAATAGAATTCACTTCTTTGCATTTCATATGTAAATGATAGTTTCCATAGGGTTCTTGAGAAATAATTTCCTCTCATTGAAATCTTCTTAAGATTTAATTTCTCAAACAATCATGTATGAACTCATATTGACCTAAGTCAAATGTTCATCATCATCATTTGTGAAAAGGATTTAAATGAGGTAGATCACCTCATACTATTTAAATAACCCTACATTTGATTTAAATCTCAAGTAATTCATATAAGAGAGTTTGGGACCAGGGGTCCAAACATCCCATGAATCCATGTGAGACAAGTTTAAATGAAGTGTAATACTCCACAATAATTTACTTTAATAGTTTTGGACAATATCAACTAGTTAAACTAGCCATAATATCCATTCATTAAACCATGGCATGATCATACAAAGTGACCACACCATTTTATTGCATAAACAATTAGTGTAAGTCAAATGTGAGCTATTAGAGTTGGAATTAACTTAATATCTATTTTGGTTGATTTTTAAGAATTATTTGAATAGGGAAAAGTCCATGTCTTGTTATTTTTATCACATTTATTCTACAAAGAATCTGGCCATGAGGCCAGTGGCATTGGCTAGATAATTTCAGTAGCTTTCCAACCATATAAAGTTCATTGAATTTGGTTAAGCCAATTTGAATCTATTGATTTTCAAAGTTTGGGCATTATTGAATTTGTTTGGAATTGTTTAAATCGAATTTGAACTAAAAAGGCCGGCGGGAAAACTAACTGGGCCCAAATGATTTAAAACGGCCCAAGGCCAGACCACCACGCGTCTGTGCCCGCGTGGGCTGCCTGACAAGGGGGCTCCACCTGTCAGCGGCGTTTAAACACCGAATCGGTATGGATTAACCAGAGGCGTAGGATTAGAACAGGATCGGACGGTGCCAGTGCATCGTCTTCTCCGGCGAGAGGCCGAGGGTCTGGCGGCGAGGGTAGGGGGTCGGAGAGCTTACGGCGGCTCCAGCAAGGGATGGCAGTATGCTCGAGGTAGATGTGGACGACGGCGGAGCGACTGGTAGCAGTGGCGTCGCCTGAGGTGGCTCCAATCGTCGGCGATTGCTGCAGGGCTTCCGCGGCGGCGATCTTGCGATTGGGCTTGCTCCGGCGAGGATTCGATGGGTGGAGTGGTGGTTGAGAAGCGGTGAGAGGTGGGGAGTCTGGTGGTGTGCTTGGATTGCTCAGGGGAGCTCAGTATTTATAGAGGCGAGTGAGGGTTGCGGGGCAGGGTGGTGGTCGACATGCTCGCGGCGTCTCCGGCGAGCTAGCGAGCTAGGCGAGGGTGCGGCAGTGTTCTATGGTTCCTGGCGAAGCGAACGGTGGCGATAGCTTGGTCGGGCGGCGTCTGGATTGGTCGCGTTGCTTCCACGACTGCCGCGGCGTTCACGGGAACCTGTCGTCGTCTCCGGCGCCGGCGGTCACGGGTCTGGGTTCCGAGCGTGTCTGGCGCGGCTGAGGTGTCACGGCGGTGCTCAACCTGTCGAGGGAGGGGCCAGGGGATGCTCGAGGTGGCCAGGCGGCGCGTGTCCAGTGATGCCCGCGGCGTGCGCACGTGCGACGCCAACGGCATCCTGGGAGGATCTGGGCGCGTGGATTTCGGCGACGGTCGCCGTCCTCCTCGACAATGGCGATGCTAGGCGGTGCTAGGGAAGCAAGGTGGAGCTCTGGGACATGGTGGCCGTGGCTGGAGAAGAAAGAGGAGAGGGGTGGCTCGACATGTGGCATGTGGCCGGCATGGCTATGCCATGGCTTGCTATGCCTCTCCTCCTAGGGTTTCTATGCTGGTGTTAGTGAGAGAGGGAACCAGGGGACAGGTTAGAGTGAGAGAGGGCAGTAGGGATTGAGGTAGATCACTATTTCAAATAGTGTCAAATAGTTACATAGATGCTATTTGTGATTTTTGTCCAAATTTGGTTTAATTCAAATGGTTGCAAGTTTTGAAATGTGAGTGTCTCATTGAGTTAGAAATGATCAGAGGTGATGAGGTGTGGTGGTGGCATTGTTGAATTCAAGTTTTTGCAAAATTGGCTAAGTGTGAGATTGTTGCACATATTAAAATGTTGCAACTTTGGTTGAGCATAGCTAATGATCAAGAAAGAATTTGGCATGGTGATCTTTACAAAAAGTGTTCACCTTGATGTTGACTTGGAAATGGTGCAAAGAGTTAGCAAGAATTGGTTTGGGAAAAATGAATGGCAAGGGCTCAAAGTGGTGATCAGACTAGAATTGTCAAAATTGACCATTATCATATGTGAGTGGGATTTGTGTTTGAAATCCATTTGAATTGTGAATCTTTGATTCCAAAAGTTGTAGTAAGTGTTTAATAACATTACTCAACTAATGGTGAAGACCAAATAGGTCTAGGGTCAAAATTTATAAAAATGCCATAGGGCATATGTGAGGGTTTTTAGGGTTTTGCATTTTATGGATTTTCTTCCTCTTTGATTTATTTGGTTGGTGATCTTCATATGATCACATTAGGGTTTTAGAGCATATCAAATACAAGTAAAAGCAATCATCATGGCATATCACTCAAATGCACAAGTCCTATGCATGGTACTATATGCAAATAGAAAAGTTTTTGTTGGTTTGAAATTTTGCTTTCTGGAATTCTCTAACTTTCTTTTTATTGAAATTTGGGGTGTTACAAGAGACTTCTTAGCTTCCCGCATATCATCATCATTCAATTCAATTAAACCCCTCTTCTTCAATATTGGTGTTGGAGTTGGTTCAGGAGTTTCCCAATCATCATGATTCCGGCTTATTCTAGCCAATAAATCTTCAGCTTCGTCTGGAGTTCTTTTCCTGAAAACACAACCAGCACAACTATCCAAATATGCTCTAGATTCAATGGTTAGTCCACTATAAAATATATCAAGTAGATCATTTTTTTCTAAATCATGTCCAGGTCTAGCTCTAATAAGAGAACAAAATCTTGCCCATGCCGCAGGCAATTTCTCTTCATCTCCCTGATCAAATCTGTAAATTCTCTGTAAAGCAGCATGTTGAGCACTAGCAGGAAAGTATTTTCGAAAGAAAACATCACGCAAATCAGTTGGACTTTTAATAGAACCAGGAGGCAAATTATTATACCAAGTTTTAGCATCATCCTTTAATGAGAAAGGAAAAATTTTAATGACAAAGTAAGTACGCATCTTGATATCATCAGAAAACAAGCTACTCATAGAAGAAAGTTCATTCATGTGTTCTACAGCACTTTCTTTTTCAGTACCACAAAAGGGTGCTTTCTCTACAATAGCTATATGAGATAGATCAAGAGAAAAATCATAATCTTTATCCTTAATGCATATAGGAGATGTGGCAAATTTAGGATCAGGAGATAGCTTATGTTTAACAGTATATTGTGCGAGAAACTTTTTAATGTTTCTTGTATCAGTAATAGAATTGCATTTATCAATAAAATCATCATTAAGCTCCACATAATCTTCATCAGGATCATCACTAGAATAATCAAATTCAGGTGAATTAACAGGTGTAGTGGCATTTTCATTAGGAGTTTCAGCATTTTCAATTTGTCTAGACCTAGCAATTGTAGCATCTAGAAAGGATCCCAACGAACCACTATCATCAAGCACAGCAGAAACATTATCAATATTATGAGAGTTTTCAGATTCAGCAGACATACCAGCTTGTGGCGATGAAACAAGTTGACTTATCACAGATGGTGAATCAAGAGTAGCAGAGGTACTCAGAGTTGTACCTTTTCTTGTAGTGGATGGTAATATGGCGACTTTAGAATCGCGAGCTTTACCCATGATGGAGAATTTGCAGCGAACAATATCAATCCAAGTGAACTTCCAAATAAAGCTATGTTCCCCGGCAACGGCGCCAGAAAACGGTCTTGATAACCCACAAGTATAGGGGATCGCAGCAGTCTTCGAGGGTAGTATAACCCAATTTATTGATTCGACACAAGGGGAGACAAAGAACACTTGGAAGCCTTAACAGCGGAGTTGTCAATTCAGCTGCACCTGGAAACAGACTTGCTCGCAAGAGTTTATCAGTAGTAACAGTTTTATAGCGATGGCAGTAGTGAAATAACGACGAGTAACAAAGACAGCAATAGTGATTTTAGTAAACAGCAGGATTAAAATACTGTAGGCACGGGGACGGATGACGGGCGTTGCATGGATGAGAGAAACTCATGTAACAATCATAGCAGGGCATTTGCAGATAATAATAAAATGGTGTCCAAGTACAAAGCAATCAATAGGTATGTGTTCCAATTATAGTCGTACGTGCTCGCAATGAGAAACTTGCACAACATCTTTTGTCCTACCAGCCGGTGGCAGCCGGGCCTCAAGGGAAACTACTGGATATTAAGGTACTCCTTTTAATAGAGTACCGGAGCAAAGCATTAACACTCCGTGAACACATGTGATCCTCACATCACTACCATTCCCTCCGGTTGTCCCGATTTCTGTCACTCCGGGGCCATCGGTTCCGGACAGCGACATGTGTATACAACTTGCAGGTAAGATCAATAAACAATGAATATCATGATGAAACAATAACATGTTCAGATCTGAGATCATGGCACTCGGGCCCTAGTGACAAGCATTAAGCATAACAAGTTGCAACAATATCATCAAAGTACCAATTACGGACACTAGGCACTATGCCCTAACAATCTTATGCTATTACATGACCAATCTCATCCAATCCCTACCATCCCCTTCGGCCTACAGCGGGGGAATTACTCACACATGGATGGGGGAAGCATGGCTGGTTGATGGAGAGGCGTTGGCGGTGATGATGGCGATGATCTCCTCCAATTCCCCGTCCCGGCGGAGTGCCAGAACGGAGACTTCTGGCTCCTGCGACGGAGTTTCGCGATGTGGCGGCGTTCTGGTGGCTTTCTGGCGATTTCGACTTCTCTCCGTGCGTTTTTAGGTCGAAGGCATTATATAGTCCGAAGGAGGGCGTCGGAGGCCGGCCGAGGGGGCCACACCATAG
The DNA here is from genome assembly GCF_019359855.2 of Lolium perenne. NCBI lineage: Eukaryota > Viridiplantae > Streptophyta > Magnoliopsida > Poales > Poaceae > Lolium > Lolium perenne. The sequence continues at coordinate 157,970,508 of NC_067247.2, forward strand.
GGCCGCGCGGGCCCCCCCTAGGCCGCGCCGCCTTATGGTGTGGGGCCCTCGGGCCTCCACCTTATTTGTCCTTCTGGCTCCGTCAGCATTCTGGGAAAATAGGGCCTTCTGCATAAATTCCGAGGATTTTCCCGAAAGTTGGATTTCTGCACAAAAACGAGACACCAGAGCAGTTCTGCTGAAAATAGCGTTAGTCCGTGTTAGTTGCATCCAAAATACACAAATTAGAGGCAAAACAATAGCAAAAGTGTTCGGGAAAGTAGATACGTTTTGGACGTATCAGTGCCCCCCTCTAAACTTTGTTCTATTTAGACGGCTAGGATCTGCTAATACCCCTTCATGGATTGACTTAACATGTGTGTTTGGTTTATTGGTAAACATGTACAAGATGGGATGGGATAAAATATGTTTAATTAACGATTAATAGAAAAAGATAAATATGCCATTAACACACCGGTTAATATGTAATTAACGGGTCCTTTTTCCTTTGTGTTGGAGGCTGGACCTAGCGGGCGGCCGCCTACCCGTGCCTAGCAAGGTCACTACCCGCACATATTTAGCGAAGCCGTTTCTGTCGACTGGGTGTGGCGCAGACGTAGCAAGCTCGTTGCTCGCCACGCCATGGAGGCCGCCGCCGCCGAGCTAGGGAGACACGTTGAAAATCAAGCCCGCCGCTTACCGCGCCCTGGAGGCCGCCGATGTCGAGCTGGGGAGCCACGTGGAAAAGCAAGCCCACCGCTCGCCGTGACATGGTGGCCGCCGCTGAGCTGGGGAGCCACACATACGACGGTGGCAGGTGTCGGAGTCGCGTCGACGGCCATGGATTCTCAGGCGGCTAGTGAGATTAGTCATGAAATTCACGGATCATATGGTCCAGCCTTTCTCAGAAATATTCGGCTTCTGGGATGGGGTCATCCATATTTTCTGGTCACGAACCAAACACACGTTTACCACCTGAACGTCGTTCGCGGGGGGGGGGGGGGGGGGGACACCGGAGCACAGCCCTTTTACTTTACTAATAGTTAGTACACGTATATTATTGGTGATAAATTCCAAACTGTAAAAAATAGTTCTTTGGTTGGAGGATTATAGCAGACTGAGGGCATTTTTGACTTATCATGGAGCATCATAGGTATATACCTTCAGCTTTTATGAAAAAATACCTTCAGCTTCCAAATCAATTTTTTGTTGTCTCCAATTACACACATGTAGAACGGCTCTCTATGTGATGGATTTCTATAACTCGTATGGTAGCCAGCAGGCTTAATAGCCCTTTATGTGATGGATTTCTATAACTCGTATGGTAGCCAGCAGGCTTAGTAGCTTCCATATTATATTTTCTCTTAGGTGCATTGGAATAACTGACATGAATAAAAAGATAATCCCTATTTTTTTTTCTATTGGAACAAATAGGCACGCATTGCCATGTTCTTCAATCCCTGCTTACTAAGTAAATAAATAAATACGATGATTCACTTTTGCACGTGCAAAATTTACAAGCATCTTCCTATTGCAGCTAATTGTCTTATGCATTGCTGTCTGAATAGGTCATTTGGCTGTTCTGGATTGGACTACCATTGCTTCATCATTTGAACAGGTACAAGTTGCAATCTTCATAATCTCTGCTTATATTAAGTGAAAATAAATACAAGTGACAACACACTTTAACCGTTGTCCTTACAAGCACGTAATATCTTTCTATTCAAGGTAATTGTCTTATGTTTGAGAGCACTCGTTATGGATGTTTTGGAATGGATTATCATTACTTGAATTTTTAACTGCTTGGATAGGTCGATAATAGGTTTAGGTTTTTGTAATATCACCGAATTGGTAATTCTTGCTTCTGCTTATGGCCATTTCAATGTAGTAGGATATCAGTTTCATGTTTGTTAATTAAATTTCAGTTTTATGCCTCGTACATTTATTAGGTTGCATTAGCTTTGCTTATTTTTTTCATCAAGACCGGATTGAAGGACTAGATAAGGAAGGTTCAAGTATTTGTGCTGTTGAGGGACTTGCTTGGTGTGCTGGGCTTCACAACAGCGGTATGAAAGTGGGGCGGCAGCACATGTGAAGTTCAAGTTCAGAGTCTTACCTTTCAGGGTGAAAATCCAAGGTCTGGTCTTAATTGGTTGTGTCTGGCAATGACCTTGTTGAAGGCATTATTTTGAGAGCTAGGACTATTTCAGGGTGAAAATCTAAGATCTTTGATCGGGCGACGACGACGATGGTGCACTGTTTTCTTCTTGTAGGCGTCGCTTTTGGAGAGTCTAAATTTTAGGTGTTGTCTTGGACTCTTGGTGGTGGATGTATTGCTGTTGCTAGGGTTGGGGTTCTGTAGCGGGACTTTTATTTCTTAGGGTTTTTTCTCTTTTTTTGGTTGTGAGCATCCGTAGTGCTATTAGGGTATTACGTTGTTGCAGAGGCTGGGTTTAATTGGTATCTTTTGATATTATTATATTTCCTTTATCGAAAGAAAAAATATACTATAGATGTGCAGAATCTCAATCTAAGCTATATATGAAACTGAATAGAAACACATGGAAATAGAAAGGTAACAGAGAGAAAGAGGTAAACAAAAGTATAATAATAATAATAGAGTAAATTATGATTGCAGGCAGGGATTTTTATTTCCGTGCAGTTCTATGAAAATCCAAATCTGTAAGAACATTACAATTATTTAAGTTTCCTTTTCCCGCTTCCTCTAGGTCAACTTTGGTTGCCCTTGCTAGCATTTTTCGTACTATTTAGGATTCGACAATTAACGGGTGCTTTAAGAGGCCTTTGGTGGATGCCCAAACCATCTTAGTTGGTGTTTGATAAGATCTTCGATCGACGCTACCCCTACCCTATCATTTATTACCTCATTCTTAATTCGCTTCTATCTTGTATGCACATCTCAGTGACACTCATTTGTTGGATGTAGCGTCCTTCAGTGCACCAACATTTTGCTCCATATAGTATTATATGCCTGAATACCTGATTGTTGTCCTATAGAACTTACTTCTTAGTTTTTGAGACCTCATGCTTAACACCACTTCATCCAGCTTGCTTTGATCTTGTGGCTAGCATCCTCATTGATACAATCATTGTTTTGTGGCATTGACCCCAAGTACCGAATCGTGTCCCTCTTAGGAACTATTTCTCATTCTATACTGATCTTTCCCTCTTCGCTCCCAACTCCACTAAAATCACACCTCATATACCTGGCTTTAGTCCTACTAAGTCAAAACCCCTTGGATTCCAAAGTCTGACTCCATGCTCTAATTTTGTATTGACACCCACCCTAATTTCAATTGATAGTACCACACCATTAGCAAAAAATATACACCACCAAAATATCTCGTACTATATCCTTCGGGCATCTCATGCCTAACTAAGCCAGAAATGTCTGGGCTCGTTGACCCTTGATGTAGTCCTATCGTGATTGCAAAGGTATCAATCTATCTATCACCTACGTGAATACTTGTCACAGCATTATCGTACATATCTTAGACGAGATACCAAGGGTAATGTACTTTTTGTTTCTCTGGCGCCCACCAAATGACCATCCTTGGTATCTTGTCGTGTGCTTTCTACAATTCGATGAAAACCATATGTAGGTCATTATTTTGCTCCCCATATCGCTCCATAAGCTGGCAAAGCAAAAAAAAACGCCCAAGAAACAAAACCATGTTTTTAGTTGACATTCATCATTTTCTCAAACATGCTCGATAGCCTCGCATCTTGATGTATACTCAGTCGCTACCAAGGAACGCCTTCCACATCCAAAGTTTACAGTTACTCCTAGCGAGGGACAATGACCATTGAAGAGATGAATGGATTGTGAGATGCTGGCAAACATCAGATTGATTTACTTTAACTTGCTCATTTGTGACATTTGAAATTGCCATGTGCTCTCTCCTAGATACGTATTCCCTTTTTGACGAAACGGCAAATCCTTTCTTGACATGTGAAAGGGTGTCTACGATCAATTTTTATCCCCTACTATCATCTTAAAGAATAGGACAAGCTATATCTCTTACTTAACACAGTTTGTTGTTTTGCAGATATTGCTTGGATGCGGTAGTCTTTGATTTGGTAGTGGAGTGGTTGTGCAGTGGTTGTATCCCAAAACATAATGAAGCCATTAAATCATTAGAAGAAGTGTCTAATCAAAGGCAACTAAGTAACGCCCAGGTGGGTTGCTCTATGATTAGTGAACCAACTATGGACAACGAGAAGTTAATTAAGGCACAAGGACTTTGTACAACTAGACCACACCAGAAAAGAAAAGATCGTGTGGATGGAAGTACTAAACATTTCCCGAGTGGAGACGCATCCAATCGGGGACAATGTGCAGACAAGCCACACAACGAAACAAGAGATGGTAGTGATGCAACCATTGCACAATTTTGTAGTGGAGACACATTAGATTCGTGTGAAGTTTTCATCGGGGATACACCCAACCACAAAAATTGTGAGAAGGAAGGGGAGGATAGAAATGGACACTTAACTAGGCCGTGGAGACTTCTGATGGTTCAAGTGATCCGCCTTTGGATCATGTTTTAGAATTTGAACTCAATAATTCGGAAAAGGCAATGGATGGCAATAAACTTGTTTCTAATTACGTGGACTGTACCGATCTCTCAAGTGTAAGGAGTGGCTACTCTGCTTCATCGAAGTATGTGGAGGGTCTGGAGCAAGTGGGTTTGTCAGTGAACGGGGAGAAATCTGAACCAGTGAAGGCAGATAAAGGATTGGAGAAGAGTGCTGTGGCATCAAAGTTTGCACCAAATTGTTCAAAGCTGATCCAAGGATCAGATCTGAAGACAGGGAGTGCACATGTCTTGAATCCACTAAAGCAAAGTTTGGGTTCCTAGTCAATGGTACCAATGCAATCAAGTCCCTCAAATGAACTAGAAGACGTGGCTGTTCAGAAAAATAGTGCTGAAAGAACAAGGTGCTTGGTGGATGAGGAAACCAACACGCCTTCAATGGAGTATCTCATTGTATTACAACCCTCTATGACAAATGAATTCTTGGTTTCCGTGAAGGCGACTTGGATAAATCAAGTAGAATATCTTTTTTTTGAGAGTACGCCGAAGGCGTGCCTTATCTTTATAGAAGGCAGAAAAGTTTGATTACAAGACGACTATAACTCGCTGCAAACAACGAGCGTAGATCGAACTCCACTCCGGGCTCGTCCGAAGACAGCCACCACCGAAATTACAACTCCGACGCAAAGGAGCCTATCCTAAGAACACCAAGCCACGTCTCGCTCCACGCCGGTACCTCCGAAGAGCAACTACTCCAACTGAACTCTCCTTGTTGACGCACCGTCAAAGGAGAAGATGGCGGAACTTGGTCGGTCCCGAGAAAGGTGTTGTCTTGGACTCTCTGGCGACATCGTATGTAGCGCCTTGGACTAATCACCTAGGAAAGCAACAAGAACCGGAGGAGCGCAACAAGATGTGACATGTTGTGTCTCCAAACGCAACGCTCCCAACAGAGGAACGACATCAAGATGCCGCCATTGCACCGATTCAAAAGAACCTAGGCTTTCGCCCGGAGACACCACCAAACCAAAGCGAAAGCGGGGAAGTGCCGACTCACTTCAACGACGCCTCCAAGGAGGGGAACGACGCCCACAGACGCCGTCGCCGCTGGCACCGACAAGGCGGGCTAGACTTTCGTCCGTAGAGCTGCACACTTCCCACACTACCCGCTGGATTGGGTCAGTTCATCTTGTGCCCACACCGCCACCGCCGCAGCACCTCGCCAACGAAGCCACAACCTCGTTGTCCACCAACACCAAGCACAGACGAGAGGACGCACATCTCCTACCTTCAGCCTCGACGGATGGAAGCAGCCTCCAGACCACCCTCTGCACACACCAGGATGCCCAACATGATCCATCACGCCACTCCAGCCTGACGACCTCGCAGAGCACCTGGCCCCTGAAACCCAGATCGGGCCCAGAAGGACCCAGATCGGGCCCCCACGCCTCCGCCGCCCACTCCGTCGCCAGCACCACCAGGGCTCGTGTAATGTCCCAGGTTTAGAGACGATCGAGGGGTAGATTTTAGAAAGGGATGTGCATTGCATTGTAATTTACGGGGAAATTTCGCGCTTTTAAAACAAAACTGCATCGAAGGAGGACAGGTTTCTCTCTCGAAATCTTACAGGGTTAGGATTTCGAGAGTGCGACAACCTTGTTCCTACTTAACTAGATTAGGGTTTTGAGAAGAGAGAAGAGAGATTATATTGCAATTTTAAGTTGCATGATTGAATTCAAAATTAAGTTGCATGATTGAATTCAAAATTAAGTTGCATGATTGAATTCAAACCAAATTTGAATTTGAATTTCAAATTCAAACAACAAATTGATATCACATAATTCAAACTTGAGATAATTCAATAAATAATTAAAAGTAATCAAGAATATAAATAATATAGCACCTAGACAAAGCTCATTAAGGAAAACTTGAGCTTTATTAATAATCACATATGATACATTGTCAATTACAATATCCAGAAATGCAATTTGAAATATTACAACATATTACATGAATTGGAATAAATAGAAATAAGCAAAATAAAGAAGATTACAATTCAAATGAAATTCCTAAACTACAACTTGATCTTCACTTGATCATCATCCTAATTCTCTACACACAAACACAACAAAGAACTAGTTATGCCAAGTGGCAAAGCCACTTGGCAGGTTAGCAAACAATTGAATGAAGAGGATATGACCAGGGATCAGCCGAGCTGATCCATTCCAACCCAAGTCCCAAGCCACATACACACAGGCAGCACACAAGGACTGCTGCATGTGTAACAACACACAAGGCCAGGGGGAGTCACCAAAACAGCCAGGCAGTGTTGTCGACCAGGAGAGCAAGTAGAGGACCAAATATAAGATTTTCACCAGCAAACCCTAGCCATTCCATCGACAAGGAGTACCAGGGTAAGAACACAACAAGAACAGCAAGAACAGGTGAACAGCTAGGGCTGCTCCACCTATTCCAGTCACTGATACGTCTCCGACGTATCGATAATTTCTTATGTTCCATGCCACATTATTGATGTTATCTACATGTTTTATGCACACTTTATGTCATATTCGTGCATTTTCCGGAACTAACCTATTAACGAGATGCCACAGTGCCAGTTCCTGTTTTCTGCTGTTTTTGGTTCCAGAAAGGCTGTTCGGGCAATATTCTCGGAATTGGACGAAATCAACGCCAAACCTCCTATTTTTCCCGGAAGCATCCAGAACACCGAAGAGGAGTCGGAGAGGGGCCAGAGGGCCACCAGACCATAAGGCGGCGCGGCCTGGCCTGGGCCCGCGCCACCCTATGGTGTGGCGCCCCCAGGTGCCCCCCTGCGCCGCCTCTTCGCCTATAAAATCCCTTTCGACCTAAAAACGCGATACCAATTGACGAAACTCCAGAAAGACTCCAGGGGCGCCGCCGCCATCGCGAAACTCCAATTCGGGGGACAGAACTCTGTTCCGGCACCCTGCCGGAACGGGGAAGTGCCCCCGGAAGCCATCTCCATCAACGCCATCGCCTCCATCATGCTCCGTGAGTAGTTCCCCCATGGACTACGGGTTCTAGCAGTAGCTATGTCGGTATACTCTCCCCCATGTACTTCAATACAATGGTCTCATGAGCTGCCTTACATGATTGAGATTCATCTGATGTAATCGGTGTTGTGTTTGTTGGGATCCGATGGATGATACATTATGATTAGTCTATCTATAAAGTTTGTGAAGTTATTGTTGCTGCAATCTTGTTATTCTTAATGCTTGTCACTAGGGCCCGAGTGGCATGATCTTAGATTTGAGCTCTATACTTATTGCTTAGATTGTATCTACAAGTTGTATGCACATGTCACTGTCCGGAACCAATGGCCCCGAAGTGACAGAAATCGGGACAACCGGAGGGGATGGTAGTGATGTGAGGATCACATGTTTTCACGGTGTGTTAATGCTTTGCTCCGGTGCTCTATTAAAAGGAGTACCTTAATATCCAGTAGTTTCCCTTGAGGCCCGGCTGCCACCGGCTGGTAGGACAAAAGATGTTGTGCAAGTTTCTCATTGCGAGCACGTACGACTATATACGGAAAACATGCCTACATAATTAATAATCTTGATGTTCTTTCTTAATGCTTTGATTCCTATCAATTGCCCAACTGTAATTTGTTCACCCAACACTTGTCACTTATTGGAGAGTTACCACTAGTGTAGATCGCTGGGAACCCCGGTCCATCTCTCATCATAATATACTTGTTCTACATGTCATTGGAAGTAGTACCAACTATTTTCTGGTGCCATTGCTCTCATATTGCTATCACCGCTTTCTGTGTATTCGTTACTACTGCTCTCATATTCTTGTTACTTTCACATCACCCCATTGCTAGTGCTTTTCAGTGCAGCTGAATTGACAACTCGGTTGTTAAGGCTTATAAGTATTCTTTACCTCCTTGTTGTGTCGAATCAATAAATTTGGGTTATACTACCCTCGAAGACTATCGCGATCCCCTATACTTGTGGGTTATCAAGACTGTTTTAAAGCGCCGTTGCCGGGGAGGCATAGCTCTACTCATAAGTTCACAGGGAGTACACTCTACCTCTCTCTCTGTTTTATTTTATTTTGTTTTGCTTAGTTTACTTTTGTCTAGTTTATTTTTACTTAGTTTATTTCTGTCTAGTATTAGTTTGCGTAGTTTACTTTTGCTTAGTTTATTTTTGTCTTGTTTTATTTGTCTCATATACCCAAAAATCCATAAAAATTTGAAAAACCAAAAAATTAAAAACTACTGTTATGGGAGAACCAACAACCTACTTGGAGCTCATAGAATGTTATAATAATTAAAGGAAATCAAGAGCTGGTGAAATAATGAGTGCTATGATAGAAAAAGTGGATACAATTGCTAAAATCTTGCTTAAACGCCATGATATAAACTGTTGCTCTCAACAGGATACTAAACATCTTAAATTTCAATGTGGCTTTAGTGAGGAATTTTTAATTAAGAACTATAATCGGAATTGCTATATTCATTATGGGTTCGAAGAGGTAGAACAATTTGTCGTGTTTATGGGAGCCTCTGAGATCGAATCCTTCATGGTTGAGAATTATGAAACTTGTGTTGTTTGTAAGGACCTTAAAGATTATGTCTCTTCTATCCTTAATTGTTGCATAGAATGCTTCGGTAATAATCCTTATATCATTGATTATAAAGAGAGACACATTAATGCACAAGAATGCACTCACAATTTGCAGGAACCGGTGGAAGAAGAAATTGATGAACCTGAAAGCTCATTGGATGAAAAAGAGGAGGAAATTGATGAACCTGAAAGCTCATTGGATGAAAAAGAAGAGGAGAGCGACGAACAAAAGGAGGAAGAATGGATTAGCTACCCATGCCAACCTTCTAATGAGAGTAACTCTTTATCCCTTACACTATTTGATTGTCCTCCATGCTTACCGGAAGAGGTTGAATGTTATGTTCCTGTGGATTCTCTTGAAATAGTACCTATGAGTAATACTTGTGAGAATAATTATGCTACTGTTATTTATGATAATCCATGCTACTTTGATAAATCTTATGATAATGCTTTGTTTGTGCCGATGTCGAAATGCATGGTACTAAAGAATTTTGCTTGGCAAATGTTTATGATAAATCTCTAGATGATGGTCCTATGTTACTTGATAATATTAATTGTGCTACTAATGAAAATGGGATTGGAGAGTTCTTGACTTATTCTATGAGTCCCATATCTCTTGAGAATGATCAACTACCTTGTTATATTATTAATAAAAGTAAGTTTGAAAGCATTAAATCCACTATTCTTGAACTTGATAAAAATTATATGTTTGTGGATCATGAAAAGTATGCTGCATGTGATAGCTATATTGTTGAGTTTGTTCATGAAGCTACTGAAAATTATTATGAGAGAGGAAAACATGGTTGTAGAAATTTGCATAGTACTAATACGCCTCTCTATATGCTTAAAATTTTGAAGTTATACTTATTCTATCTTCCTATGCTTGTTACTTTGCTTTTCATGAACTTGTTTATTTACAATATTCCTTTGCATAGGAAGCATGTTAGGCTTAAATGTGTTTTGAATTTGCCTCTTGATGCTCTCTTTTGCTTCAAATACTATTTCTTGCGAGTGCATCATCAAAACTGCTGAGCCCATCTTAATGGCTATAAAGAAAGCAACTTCTTGGGAGATAACCCATGTGTTATTTTGCTACAGTACTTTGTCTTATATTTGTGTCTTGGAAGTTGTTTACTACTGTAGCAACCTCTCCGTATCTTAGTTTTGTGTTTTGTTGTGCCAAGTGAAGCCTCTAATCGAAGGTTGATACTATATTTGGATTTCTGCGCAGAAACAGATTTCTATCTGTCACGAATCTTGGTCCAATTCTCTGTAGGAAACTCAGAAAATTATGCCAATTTACGTGCGTGTTCCTCAGATATGTACGCAACTTTCATTAGTTTTGACTTTTCTGATTTGAGCAACGGAAGTATTTTATTAAAATTCGTCTTTACTGGCTGTTCTGTTTTGGCAGATTCTGTCTCTGTTTTTTGCATTGTCTCTTGTGGACTTTAAGCGAGCTTTTCTAGACGTAGAGGTCTGTAGCTAATGTTTTATTGAGTTCTTGCAATGTGCCACTACAGGACCAAAGTGGATTCAAATTTTTTGAGTACTAACCCCTCTAATGAAGTTTATGAGAAGTTTGTTGTGAAGGAAGTTTTCAAGGGTCAAGAGAGGAGGATGATATATGATCAAGAAGAGTGAAAAGTCTAAGCTTGGGGATGCCCCCGTGGTTCATCCCTGCATATTTCAAGAAGACTCAAGCGTCTAAGCTTGGGGATGCCCAAGGCATTCCCTTCTTCATCAACTTATCAGGTTCCTCCCCTGAAACTATATTTTTATTCAGTCACATCTTATGTGCTTTACTTGGAGCGTCTGTGTGTTTATTTTCGTTTTATTTGTTTGAATAAGATCGGATCCTAGCAATCCTTGATCGGGAGAGATACACGCTCCGCTTTTTCATATGAACACTTGTTCTTCGTTTTACTTTTAATGTTCAATGATAAAAGTTGGAAGCTACAATACTTATTGTTTGGTTGGAAAAAGAAAATGCCTCATATGTCTTGGATAATTTGATACTTGGCAATTGTTTTGAGCTCTCAAGTAGATCATAAGTTTTTGCATGTAGTTTAAACCTATTAGTGGAGAACTATTGTAGAGCTTGTTAAAATTGGTTTGCGTAATTGATCTCTCTTAAGGTCTAGATATTTTCTAGTAAAAGTGTTTGAGCAACAAGGAAGACAGTGTAGAGTATTATAATGCTTGCAATATGTTCTTATGTAAGTTTTGCTGTACCGGTTCATACTTGTGTTTGCTTCAAACAACCTTGCTAGCCTAAACCTTGTATTGAGAGGGAATACTTCTCATGCATCCAAAATACTTGAGCCAACCACTATGCCATTTGTGTCCACCATACCTACCTACTATGTGGTATTTCCTGCCATTCCAAAGTAAATTGCTTGAGTGCTACCTTTAAACAATTCAAAATTTATTACCTCTGATTTGTGTTAATGTTTTATAGCTCATGAGGAAGTATGTGGTGTTTAGCTTTCAACCTTGTCATTTACTTTTGACGGACTCTCATATGGACTAGTGGCACATCCGCTTATCCAATAATTTTGCAAAAAGAGCTGGCAATGGGATTCCCAGTCCCAAATTAATCAAACTAAATAGACACTCCTCCATGGTATGTGATTGTTGGACGGCACCCGAAGGATTCGGTTAGCCATGGCTTGTGTAAGCAAAGGTTGGGAGGAGTGTCATCATAATAAAACTAAAATAAAAAGGCACTCCTTCATGGTATGAGATTGTTGGCAGGCACCCGAGGATTCGGTTAGCCATGGTTTGTGAAAGAAAGGTTGGAAGGAGTGCCACACAAAAATTAAATAAAATGGGAGCCGCTCTTGAAAGTCCGGTTGGCGAGGTAGTTAGTGTACCCATTACCATTCGTTGACAACAACATACACTTCTCAAAACTTTACTTTTTATGCTCTCTTTATGTTTTCAAAACCAAAGCTCTAGCACAAATATAGCAATCGATGCTTTCCTCTTTAAAGGACCATTCTTTTACTTTTATGTTGAGTCAGTTTACCTACTTCCTTCCATCTTAGAAGCAAACACTTGTGTTAACTGTGCATTGATTCTTACATACTTGCATATTTGCATTCATCATATTACTTTATGTTGACAATATCCATGAGATATGCATGTTGAAAGTTGAAAGCAACCGCTGAAACTTATATCCTCCTTTGTGTTGCTTCGATGCCTTTACTTTGAATCTATTGCTTTATGAGTTAACTCTTGTGCAAGACTTTTGATGCTTGTCTTGAAAGTACTCTTTATGAAAAGTTTTGCTATATGTTATCTACTTGTTAGCAACTATAGATCATTGCCTTAAGTCACTTCATTCATTTCATATGCTTTGTAATAGTATGATCAAGGTTATGTAAGTAGCATGTCACTCCAGAAATTATCTGTGTTATCGTTTTACCTGCTCGGGACGAGCAGAACTAAGCTTGGGGATGCTGATACGTCTCCGACGTATCGATAATTTCTTATGTTCCATGCCACATTATTGATGTTATCTACATGTTTTATGCACACTTTATGTCATATTCGTGCATTTTCCGGAACTAACCTATTAACGAGATGCCACAGTGCCAGTTCCTGTTTTCTGCTATTTTTGGTTCCAGAAAGGCTGTTCGGGCAATATTCTCGGAATTGGACGAAATCAACGCCAAACCTCCTATTTTTCCCAGAAGCATCCAGAACACCGAAGAGGAGTCGGAGAGGGGCCAGAGGGCCACCAGACCATAAGGCGGCGCGGCCTGGCCTGGGCCCGCGCCACCCTATGGTGTGGCGCCCCAGTGCCCCCTGCGCCGCCTCTTCGCCTATAAAATCCCTTTCGACCTAAAAACGCGATACCAATTGTGAAACTCCGAGAAAGACTCCAGGGCGCCGCCGCCATCGCGAAACTCCAATTCGGGGACAGAACTCTGTTCGGCACCTGCCGAACGGGGAAGTGCCCGGAAGCCATCTCCATCAACGCCATCGCCTCCATCATGCTCCGTGAGTAGTTCCCCCATGGACTACGGGTTCTAGCAGTAGCTATGTCGGTATACTCTCCCCCATGTACTTCAATACAATGGTCTCATGAGCTGCCTTACATGATTGAGATTCATCTGATGTAATCGGTGTTGTGTTTGTTGGGATCCGATGGATGATACATTATGATTAGTCTATCTATAAAGTTTGTGAAGTTATTGTTGCTGCAATCTTGTTATTCTTAATGCTTGTCACTAGGGCCCGAGTGGCATGATCTTAGATTTGAGCTCTATACTTATTGCTTAGATTGTATCTACAAGTTGTATGCACATGTCACTGTCCGGAACCAATGGCCCCGAAGTGACAGAAATCGGGACAACCGGAGGGGATGGTAGTGATGTGAGGATCACATGTTTTCACGGTGTGTTAATGCTTTGCTCCGGTGCTCTATTAAAAGGAGTACCTTAATATCCAGTAGTTTCCCTTGAGGCGGCTGCCACTTTGGTAGGACAAAAGATGTTGTGCAAGTTTCTCATTGCGAGCACGTACGACTATATACGGAAAACATGCCTACATAATTAATAATCTTGATGTTCTTTCTTAATGCTTTGATTCCTATCAATTGCCCAACTGTAATTTGTTCACCCAACACTTGTCACTTATTGGAGAGTTACCACTAGTGTAGATCGCTGGGAACCCCGGTCCATCTCTCATCATAATATACTTGTTCTACATGTCATTGGAAGTAGTACCAACTATTTTCTGGTGCCATTGCTCTCATATTGCTATCACTTCTTTCTTTGTTATTCTTGTTACTCTGCTCTCATATTATTTGTTACTTTCACATCACCCCTGTTGCTAGTGCTTTTCCAGGTGCAGCTGAATTGACAACTCAGTTGTTAAGGCTTATAAGTATTCTTTACCTCCCCTTGTGTCGAATCAATAAATTTGGGTTATACTACCCTCGAAGACTATCGCGATCCCCTATACTTGTGGGTTATCAGTCACCACCAGAAACTAACCAATATTCAAAAGCTTGCAAGGAGGAGCAGGGCAAGCAAACCAAAACCACCAGAAGCAATCCTCTACATCAACAACTCATACTAGGAGCTGGAGTGAGGTATACACATCATCATGAACAAACCAGTTGGTTTTGTTCATAAATTGCACAGGCATGATCACAAGCACACAAAGGGTGAGGTAACCCTGTTTTGATCATCATTTGGTCAGAGACCAAGTGTAACCTGGTAGAAATGGCAAGGACCAGGGATCAATCAAGCCTATACCCATGGTTATGCCAACCAGAATAGTGGTAGCATCTTCCAAATGGAAACAGGAAAGAAAACCATCCCAGAGACTTATCCAAGTATAACCAGACCACACTAGCCCTTTTAAGACCATCAGAATATAGACATTTATATGTCTATTTTCATTTCAACATCAATTATACTGGAAGCCCATGAATGACTACCAGTAATATTGCACAGTAGCATACAGAAGAGGTAGGAGCAACCTTTACTTGCACACCAAGCATTGCTAGGGTCACAACAACTACCTAGCCACACAGAAAAGCCACAAAAGAAGCATATCATCACTCCAAGGAGTTCATGCATCACAGGAGGTGCCAACACATGTTGGTTTCCATCCAGATAGGGCATAGGATGCACCAGATCACTACTGCATCAGGTAGATCATGTCTGTTGTCAGAAATAGGAAGCCAAGCTTCACTGACAAGCATAGATAAATAAAACAACACACACACAGATACATCCAGAGGTAGCAAATTCCTCAATCAACCACCAGTTTTGCTTTCACAAGCAACAGCAACCACCAGTACTTGGTGAGGAGCTGGATTCACAAGCAACAGCAGCATTTGAAATGAATCCATATAAATTTATAAGCCAACAGGAAGCCCTGATGATCACAGGATCATCCAAAGCCACAAATTAACCAACCATTGCATCACAGATAATCAAATACATGAAATATAATTGTAACCAGTAGCACACCAACAAGATGTGGAGTTATTTAGCCAATACACAAGCTAAACTGAGCTTTACAGTGAAGAAAAGCCCAAGAGCACTACACAGATAGCACTGGTTCTTGCAAATTTGCAAGGATCACACACAGCAATCAAGCCAGGGGCAAGAACCCAGGGCCAAACTTCATTATCCAGTAACAACAACCACAGCTGGAGCAGCATGGCAAGCCATGAGCATCACAGCTTGCGCATGAGCAATTATAGTGGCAGCACAGAAGAAGAGCTAGCATGAGCATGAGCATAGAATTAGCAGTACAAGCATAAGCTAGAAAAAGGAGAGCATCAGTACAAGCACACGAACTAGAGCAAGGCCATGTCGCAGACGGTAGCGCAAGAAGATGCCCAGCCAAAGACGACGCAGCAGCTAGCACAGCACCAGGGCTGGCATAGCACAAAGCCACAGAAGCGTAGCAGAAGTAGCACATCGGCAAGGCAAGCATCTCCACAGGGAGAAGTCGGCCAGTGGCCGAGCTAGACGAAGGGGAGGAGAAGAGGAGAAAGTAGAACAGGTAACAGAGGAGGAAAGAGGAGGAGAAACTTACAGGCGAAGCAGATGAGCACGACCGTGGCGGCACGGCGGCACACGCCGGGCGACGGCGGCGCCAGGCCAAGCCAAGCCTGGTCACCACATCACCGCAACGCCGGCATCACCACGGCAGCGCCACGGCGCCAGGGACGCCGATGAATAGCGGACCTCCACGGATCCGTGCGGCCGAGGCGCAGACGCGTTGGGGGCGAGTCGAGGAGGACACGAGCGTCAGATCGACGCGGACCACCATGTCCGCCGTCGAGAGGCGGTCCAGATCCGCACCAGTTCGTCGCCGATGATGGCCGGAGACGGCCGGAGCAAGGCGGCGACGGCGGAGGCGATTTTGGTGTCGCGGGAGCCCAAAAGGGGATCAGGGTTACGGAGAGGAGGAAGACGACGTGACTGGGTCGGTTGGACCGAGCCCAGTGGGCTGGTCCAACCTAACCAGCTCGGCCACCTGACAGGTGGGCCCAAGGGGCAAATCAGTCTTTTCACAATTCCATTAAAAAACCAGAAACTTTGAAATTAATAGAAAATTGATAAGAGCTCTAAAAAAATAATTAAAAATATGAAAATTGATCAGCATAAAATTCTCTATCTAAATAAAATATCAAAGAGAATTTTTGAAGACAAATAAGAATAAGTCTTAATTTGATGATTTAAATAAGGATTTAAATCACACATATTATTTTCAATAAAGAAAATAAGTCCATTAATGCATTTGGACTTTAAAAACACCTTGACAACATTTCAAGGTTGTATTTACCCTAAATATAGTATCTCCAAATTATTCTTAGTATTAAACCTCTCACATGAAATAATAACAACATCGGAAGGGGGGAACAAACCCTAAAACTGGAATCATGCATAATTGCTTCTTTAACCATTGCCCTTATCGGACAATGATGCTATTTTTCAGAAACAGAGGACAAGGGTCAGTCTACACCATCCAACTGCAAAACTTTGCAGTGTTCAGGCAAGTTCATCACTTGCTCATGTCATTTGTGTATTTCTATCAAATTACTTGCAAAGTACTATGGTTATCACTATTGCATAAAAACCAAAACCACTATTTTCATAACTATGAATATGACTATGTGGTGGGCAATGGAACCATGGATTGTGTTGATACGGTGGAGGTTCCATTGCACGGGTTTATATCCATCTAGGATTAAACAACAAATGTCGTCCAGTGATTCTTGTGCCGTAATACTCGTGTTAACCATAAGATCTGGAATGGGACGGACTAGTCAATTGTATTTCCACCTCTCGTACATCAACGGATGCGCTTACTGTAGCAGTTGTGTCTGGCGGAACAACCGGAGGGTGGGGATCCCACTCTAATTCCCCACGGTAATGCAATGCTGACCGTAGCAGTTGTGTCTTGCGGAACAACCAGAGGGTGGGGATCCCACTCTAATTCCCCACGGTAATGCGGTCTATGATGGGTTGCAGCTGCCGGCGAAGGAGTTTATGGTAGAGCCCAGAACTGTTGTCGTGGTTGGGGTCCACCCTGAAATTACGGGAATAATGGGACCGGCGAGGACCCAGGGTCGGGGTTTGCAACAAAGGGTGGGTGTGCGAGGTAGCGGAGGAATATGATTGGCTATGACCTTATACCGGGCCTCACACCATAGGAAGTGTGGACGGGAGAGCTGCCCGGTTGGCACCAAGGTTAAGATCTCTTATGGGTAAAGCAACACACATCTGCAGAGTGTAAAGAACTGTGACCTGTCACTCCGTGTTCCGGGATAAGGAACTGCGAACGCGGCCGGAAAGGAGCTCCATGAAGTTCTAGTAAACCGGTGAAGGCTGACGGACATAGCTCTTTGAAATAAAAGCAACCTCTTGAAGAAATGTTTATCAAAACCTGCATTGGTATTAGACTTTCTGGTCTAGTATCGTAGCTAGTGCATTAAACACCTCTTATCTATAATGAACTTGTTGAGTACGCTCGTACTCATCCCACTCTTAAATCCCTTGCTTAGATTGTCTGAATCGTCTGGAGGAGGACTACAACAACCCTGAAGGAGCCGAGATCATCGGCTATGAAGAACCAGACCTCTCTGGAGGTATTGAAGGCGTAGACTACCTTATAGTCTACGGAACCGGGGAGGCTTCCGGAGGAGATCAAGCCTAGAAGTATCAAGTAGTAGTAGTAGTCGAGCAGCCCGAACTCTTAATACGTAGCTGCTCGAGAGAATAAATGTACAACTTAATGAGACATCTATATTGTAAGCTAAGTTTGGTTCGCCTCGAACCCAGGAGTATTCCTCTTAGGACCCAAGAGGAGCTCCGAGACGATATATGTATGATGTTTGTAATATTAAATGAATGAGTTATGGACCTGCTATGTTCTGTTGTACTACTCTGAGGGATGTAATATTTGCGGAATGGTACTTCGTGAATGTTATATCAACGACTAGCATACTACAACATGCAGTGGTATGCAGGGTCACCACAGTTGGTATCAGAGCAAAAGCTTTGACCTTAGGTTGGAACCTAGTAAATTGGGACCGAACGTTAGGAGTCAAATAGGACTAGTAAAGAATTCTCTAAAAATATGGTGTATATTCAGTTGAGAATACAACAATCATATCTTTTAGTGCGATAATTCTTTATTACCTCTATTATGATGCACTATTACTAATCTTATATTCTTTCTATTTCTACAGCCAACAATGGCAAGTTCACGTCCGGGACGAAACGTGAAAGTGATGGATTCAACACTGAGTGAATATGAAGGAGGACTTGCAGATATTTTACGTGCCATGTTACTTGAATTTGGGTGTGATCCCCAGATCCAAGTAAAGAAATACATGTACTACGATGGTACTGTATTGGCAAAGTGTAGGGTAGGACTGCGACTTCCCGAATCTTTGGGAATGAGCGTAGTAATGCCAGCAGGTGAAGCCAGAACTATCAACACAGCCTACCATATAGCCGTTATGAGAGCCATAACCGATATTCGGGAGCATAAGACGAAAGAGCTTATGGGTTCCGAATTCACCCACATTCCTCATAAGCAGGAGGAAGAGGATCCCATGCTCAACCACTACAAATATGCAAAACGCAAACCAGTAGAAGCTGCAAATACATGGATAATAGCCGCAACTTACTATCATTGCCCTTTCAGTTGAACCACCATTTGACGGGAGCAATTGATACGATGCTAGAGGAGTTTACTGAACCCAAGGAGGAGACTAGGGGGAAAGAACCTATGGAGAATGTGGTGCACACACCAGTTTACTCAGCTGGTGATTACATTAGTATTGATCCCCTTGAGCGAGAAATTACACCTGTTACACCTGGGAACTATTTTAATAGTTCCTATAGAGGCTATGAGGGTGGAGAGGAATCCGGAAACAATCAGCGTTCCGAGACTCCTATAGAAAACTCCACGGGTTGGCGTTGGGGATCTGATACTGGAACTCATAGTACTTCAGTGTATTATGACGGAGAGATGAATGAGGACGCCACGACCCAGAACCAGAGTTATCCTAGTAATGGAGGAGTTGATGGAGAGTATCCTACACAGGTTGAGTCGGATACGAATGTTGGAAATACCTATGGTGGAGCCACAGGGGAGTACACCCGATGGGTGGACTATGATGCACTGAATGATCAGTTCGTGAACACTGATTTCTCCCTAGGATCATCATCTGATTCTGACTACCAGCCGACAGGGAGACCTTATGTTCTAGGTTTTGTCAGGAGGACAACACGTTCGACCGGATGGAAGCCTGGGATGTACCGGGAGTGAAGCACGACTAGAGACCACCAAGGGAGGCGAGACTATAATACACAAGTACCACGTGTATTATAGTATGTAATATTTGTAGAAAATTGTACATATACTTTAATAAGTGAGTTTGCATACTCACATCGACTTGAGTATTGTAATAAGACCACTTAAGTATGTATATACATGGTATATGTTTTGTATGATTTGGATTTGCTTCTTGATTTCCATTGCGTGACTAGTTCTGTGCACAAAGTTGAGCTCAGAAAACTTGCGCATGGAGTAATTATGAGTATCATCTTGTGTTGCAGAACTAGGGGGTTATGTCGGGAGCGATAGGTGAGGAGACGGAAGCACAGCGCATGGAGCGCGAAGCGAAACAGAAGGAAGAGGCTGATGAAGCAGCCAGGAATCAGTTTCCACCACCACCACCCATGACGCAGCAGAATTTCATTCAGTACATGCAGATGGTGGAAGAGAGACAACGTGTAACGTTGGAGCAGCAGAATAAATTCTTCCAGGAGCTGCTGCAACAGAATAGGGTGGAGAGACCCGAGAATCAGGGAGTCACTTTATCAGACTTCCAGAACACCAAGCCTATATCTTTCGCATACGCGCCCGAGCCAATGGACGCGGAGGATTGGCTTATGGACACTGAGCGAAAGCTCAATACTGTTGGTTGCAACGACCAGGAGAAGGTTCGTTATGCTACACACTTGTTGTGTGGACCTGCCGCATCATGGTGGGACAACATCGTAGCCGTTTATCCGGCTGAAAAAGTGTTTACCTGGGAGGAGTTTGCGAGGAAGTTCAGGGAATCCAATGTCCCTGAAAGTATTGTGAAACTGAAGCGTCGAGAGTTTGAAAGTCTCAAGCAGAAGGACAAGGCCATCCTGACTTATGTCAGGGAATTCTCAAAGCTGTCCCGGTATGCTGTTGAAGAAGTCAACACCGAGGACAAGAAAAAGAAGAGGTTTTTGAGGGGGTTAAGTCCCCAGTTCAAGGTACAGCTCCGGATGATGAGAGCGACGGAGTTCCAAGAGTTGGTGGATGCAGCCATCACTCTTGAAGATGACTTCAAACAGCTGCAAGAGGAGAAGAGGAAGAAGGCCAAGTTTGAGCCTAAGAGGTTTGCCAGTAACAAGCCCAATACCAGCTTGAGTTTCAAGCCAAGATACAACAACAACAACAACAACAACAACAACAACAGCAACTACTACGGTAGCAGGAAGAACCAAGCATTTCAGACTGCAAATCAAATTGTTTGCAGAAGCTGTGGATTCACCGAACATTTCGCCAAGGATTGCAAGAAGCCAAGGATAATATGCTTTGGTTGTCGCCAGGAGGGGCACATGCTGAAGGACTGCCCCAAGAGAAATACTGGATGAGGTCAGTCAGGAGGAGGAGGAAGCCGAGGAGGAAACACCGGAGGGAACTGGAAGAACAAGAAACCCTTCGGCAAGTTGAACTGCACCAGCTTGGAGGAGGTGGTTAACTCCGATCAAGCGGTGATAGGTACGCTCCAGATACTCACTCATCCTGGCAAAGTACTTTTTGATACTGGTGCAACTACATCATTCATTTCTCAGCAATTCATCATCAAACATGGGATTAGTTGCACTAAGTTAGATACACCCATAACTATACTTTCCGCGAGGGGAACGATAGTAGTAACCCATACCAAACAAAAACAAGTCATCATGATCAATAAGTGCGCGTTTGACGCAGACCTGTTCATTTTACCAATGAAGGACATTGATGTCATTCTTGGTATGAACTGGTTAGAAGCTAATGGAGCATTGATCGACTGTGTGAACAAGATAGTGTCTTTGAAAAGCCCCGATGGAAGTAGAATGATCTACCAAGGAGACAAGCATACCCAGATAGAGGTCGAGCTACAGTTGAACAGCATGAAGGAGGTGAAGTTGGAAGATATACCGGTAGTAAATGAATTCCAGGATGTGTTTCCAAAGGAATTACCAGGAATGCCACCTGATAGGGAGATAGAATTCACTATCGACCTAATTCCAGGAACAGCTCCGATTGCTAAAGCACCATATAAAATGGGGCCTAAGGAGTTGAAAGAACTTAAGGAGCAATTGGATGACTTGGAACAGAAAGGATTCATACAAGAGAGTGTTTCACCATGGGGATCACCTGTGATCTTCGTGGATAAAAGAGATGGAGGAAGAAGGATGTGCGGAGACTATAGGAATTTGAACAACGTTACAATCAAGAACAAGTACCCACTTCCAAGAATACAAGATCTATTCGATCAAGTTAGAGGCGCGGGAGTCTTTTCCAAAATTGATCTAAGATCCGGTTATCACCAGATAAAGATCAAGAAGGAAGACGTTCCGAAAACTGCCTTTGTTTCAAGGTATGGACATCATGAATACCTTGTAGTGCCTTTTGGATTAACCAATGCCCCAGCAATTTTCATGAATCTCATGAATAAGATTTTCATGCCATATCTAGACAAGTTTGTCATCGTATTCATTGATGATATCTTGATCTATTCCAAAGACAAGGCCGAACATGCTGAACATCTGAGGTTAGTGTTGCAAACACTAAGAGAACATCAACTCTATGCCAAATTCAGCAAGTGTGAATTTTGGCTGTGGAATTTCTTGGTCATGTCATTAGCAAAGATGGAATCGCTGTTAACCCGAGCAAGGTAGCAGCAGTTCTAGAATGGGAAGCACCCAAGAATGTCAAGGAAATCCGAGGATTCCTAGGAATGGCAGGATATTATCGGAGATTCATTGAAGGATTCTCCAAGATAGCAGGACCAATGACAAAGCTGTTAAGAAAGAACACACCATTCGTGTGGTCAGAGGAATGTGAGAAGAGTTTTCAAACTCTAAAGGAGAAACTCACCACGGCACCGGTGTTAGCAGTTCCTGAAGTTGGCAAGGATTACACCGTGTACTGTGACGCATCCAAGCATGGATTGGGTTGCGTACTCATGCAAGATCGGAAGGTAATATCTTATGGATCGAGGCAACTCAGACCTCATGAAGTGAATTATCCAACGCATGACTTAGAACTAGCAGCAGTTGTATTTGCGCTTAAAACATGGAGACATTTTCTATATGGAGCCAAGTGTGAGCTCTATACAGATCATAAGAGTTTCAAATACTTTTTCACTCAGAAGGAACTCAACATGAGGCAGAAAAGATGGCTTGAACTAATCAATGATTATGATTTGACCATCAATTATACTCCAGGAAAGGCCAATGTTGTAGCAGATGCCTTGAGTAGGAAGAGCACCGGAGGAGTGGAACAAGAGTTATCACCAGAATTGAGGAAGGAAATAAGCCAAGCCCAAATACAACTTTGGGAGAAGGAAGCTCATGAAGGACTATCGGCTTTGCAAGTAGCCGATGAGCTAAATGTTAACCTAAAGAATGAGATAATGATGGGTCAGTTGGATGATCCATTTATCCTAGAGGAGATGATAAGGATAGATGAAGGAAGACCATCAGAATTTCATCGCGGAGAATCGGGATCATTATGGTTCCAGAAGAGGATTTGTGTTCCGGATATTGCTGAAATCAAAGAAGTAATACTCCGGGAAGCCCATCAAACACCATATTCCATCCATCCGGGAAGTACAAAGATGTACATGGATCTAAAGGAGCAATTCTGGTGGAACAACATGAAGAGAGAAATAGCACAATACGTGGCGGAATGCCATACCTGCCAGAGAGTGAAGGCTGAACACCAGAGTCCGGCAGGAAAGTTACACCCTTTACCCATTCCAGAATGGAAATGGGAGGAGATAGGAATGGATTTCATCACCGGACTACCCATGAGCAATAAAAAGAAGGACATGATATGGGTAATCGTGGACCAGTTGACGAAAAGTGCACACTTCTTAGCGGTGAATCAGCAGGATAAAGGAGAGAAACTCATCGATCTTTACATCAAAGAGATCGTGAGTAAACATGGAGTGCCCAAGAAGATCGTGTCGGATCGAGGATCCGTGTTCACGTCAGCATTTTGGAAGCAACTACACGAAGCCTTAGGATCCAAATTGGATTATAGTACCGCCTATCATCCTCAGACAGGTGGACAAACAGAAAGAACTAACCAGATTCTAGAGGATATGCTTAGGGCTTGTGCCCTAGACTTCGGAGGATCATGGGAGGAGCATTTACCACTAGCAGAGTTTTCATACAACAACAGCTATCAAAGCAGCATCAAGATGGCACCGTTCGAAGCTCTGTATGGAAGGAAGTGTAGATCACCCATATGTTGGTATGAAGCTGGAGCAAGCAAAGAGTTCAATCCTGATTATGTCAAGGAAAAGCAACAAATCATTGACATTATAAGAGATAGGCTCAAGATCGCCCAAAGCCAACAGAAAAGTTACGCCGATCAGAAGAGAAGAACATGGGAGCCACAAGTTGGAGACATGGTATATCTCAAGGTGAGCCCGATGAAAGGACTTCAGAGGTTTGGAGTAAAAGGAAAGCTAAGCCCTAGGTACATCGGACCTTTCAAGATTCTGAGTCAAAACCGAGGGTTAGCCTTTGAATTGGAACTACCGGGAAGGTTATCTCAGGTTCACAACGTATTCCATGTGTCGCAACTCAGAAAGTGTTTAAAGACCCCAGATGAACCAGTATCACATGAAGAGCTCGAGTTACAACCAGATTTGACCTACATCGAGAAGCCAGCAAAGATTCTCGAGGAGAACTGGAAACAACTCAGGAATCGAGCCATAAAATATTGCAAGATACAATGGAAGCATCATCCCGAGAGGGAAGCCACCTGGGAAAAAGAGGAAGACCTGAGGAAAACATACCCCGAACTCTTCAGGTATTACAACCACAACTTCGGGACGAAGTTTTCTTTAAGGGGGAAAGGCTGTAATGTCCCAGGTTTAGAGACGATCGAGGGGTAGATTTTAGAAAGGGATGTGCATTGCATTGTAATTTACGAGGAAATTTCGTGCTTTTAAAACAAAACTACATCGAAGGGGGACAGGTTTCTCTCTCGACATCTTACAGGGTTAGGGTTTCGAGAGTGCGACAAACTTGTTCCTACTTAACTAGATTAGGGTTTTGAGAAGAGAGAAGAGAGATTATATTGCAATCTTAAGTTGCATGATTGAATTCAAAATTAAGTTGCATGATTGAATTCAAAATTAAGTTGCATGATTGAATTCAAATTCAAACAACAAATTGATATCACATAATTCAAACTTGAGATAATTCAATAAATAATTAAAAGTAATCAAGAATATAAATAATATAGCACCTAGACAAAGCTCATTAAGGAAAACTTGAGCTTTATTAATAATCACATATGATACATTATCAATTACAATATCCAGAAATGCAATTTGAAATATTACAACATATTACATGAATTGGAATAAATAGAAATAAGCAAAATAAAGAAGATTACAATTCAAATGAAATTCCTAAACTACAACTTGATCTTCACTTGATCATCATCCTGATTCCCTGCACACAAACACAACAAAGAACTAGTTATGCCAGCCACTTGGCAGGTTAGCAAACAATTGAATGAAGAGGATATGACCAGGGATCAGCCGAGCTGATCCATTCCAACCCAAGTCCCAAGCCACACACACACAGGTAGCACACAAGGACTGCTGCATGTGTAACAACACACAAGGCCAGGGGGAGTCACCAAAACAGCCAGCAAAGGTCTTTCGACCAGGAGAGCAAGTAGAGGACCAAATATAAGCTTTTCACCAGCAAACCCTAGCCATTCCATCGACAAGGAGTACCAGGGTAAGAACACAACAAGAACAGCAAGAACAGGTGAACAGCTAGGGCTGCTCCACCTATTCCAGTCACCACCAGAAACTAACCAAGATTCAAAAGCTTACAAGGAGGAGCAGGGCAAGCAAACCAAAACCACCAGAAGCAATCCTCTACATCAACAACTCATACTAGGAGCTGGAGTGAGGTATACACATCATCATGAACAAACCAGATGGTTTTGTTCATAAATTGCACATGCATGATCACAAGCACACAAAGGGTGAGGTAACCCTGTTTTGATCATCATTTGGTCAGAGACCAAGTGTAACCTGGTAG
This sequence comes from Lolium perenne, assembly GCF_019359855.2. Taxonomy (NCBI): domain Eukaryota; kingdom Viridiplantae; phylum Streptophyta; class Magnoliopsida; order Poales; family Poaceae; genus Lolium; species Lolium perenne. The sequence goes on from NC_067247.2 coordinate 157,996,041, forward strand.
AAATGGCAAGGACCAGGGATCAATCAAGCCTATACCCATGGTTATGCCAACCAGAATAGTGGTAGCATCTTCCAAATGGAAACAGGAAAGAAAACCATCCCAGAGACTTATCCAAGTATAACCAGACCACACTAGCCCTTTTAAGACCATCAGAATATAGACATTTATATGTCTATTTTCATTTCAACATCAATTATACTGGAAGCCCATGAATGACTACCAGTAATATTGCACAGTAGCATACAAAAGAGGTAGGAGCAACCTTTACTAGCACACCAAGCATTGCTAGGGTCACAACAACTACCTAGCCACACAGAAAAGCCACAAAAGAAGCATATCATCACTCCAAGGAGTTCATGCATCACAGGAGGTGCCAACACATGTTGGTTTCCATCCAGATAGGGCATAGGATGCACCAGATCACTACTGCATCAGGTAGATCATGTCTGTTGTCAGAAATAGGAAGCCAAGCTTCACTGACAAGCATAGATAAATAAAATAACACACACACACAGATACATCCAGAGGTAGCAAATTCCTCAATCAACCACTAGTTTTGCTTTCACAAGCAACAGCAACCACCAGTACTTGGTGAGGAGCTGGATTCACAAGCAACAACAGCATTTGAAATGAATCCATATAAATTTATAAGCCAACAGGAAGCCCTGATGATCACAGGATCATCCAAAGCCACAAATGAACCAACCATTGCATCACAGATAATCAAATACATGAAATATAATTGTAACCAGTAGCACACCAACAAGATGTGGAGTTATTTAGCCAATACACAAGCTAAACTGAGCTTTACAGTGAAGAAAAGCCCAAGAGCACTACACAGATAGCACTGGTTCTTGCAAATTTGCAAGGATCACACACAGCAATCAAGCCAGGGGCAAGAACCCAGGGCCAAACATGATTATCCAGTAACAGCAACCACAGCTGGAGCAGCATGGCAAGCCATGAGCATCACAGCTTGCGCATGAGCAATTATAGTGGCAGCACAGAAGAAGAGCTAGCATGAGCATGAGCATAGAATTAGCAGTACAAGCATAAGCTAGAAAAAGGAGAGCATCAGTACAAGCACACGAACTAGAGCAAGGCCATGGCAGCAGTAGTAGCGCAGCAGCATGCCTAGCCAGCACGACGCAGCAGCTAGCACAGCACCAGGGCTGGCATAGCGCAAAGCCACAGAAGCGTAGCAGCAGTAGCACATCGGCAAGGAAAGCATCTCCACAGGGAGAAGTCGGCCACTGGCCGAGCTAGACGAAGGGGAGGAGAAGAGGAGAAAGTAGAACAGGTAACAGAGGAGGAAAGAGGAGGAGAAACTTACAGGCGAAGCAGATGAGCACGACCGTGGTGGCACGGTGGCACACGCCGGGCGATGGCGGCGCCAGGCCAAGCCAAGCCTGGTCACCACATCACCGCAACGCCGGCATCACCACGGCGGCGCCACGGCGCCAGGGACGCCGATGAACAGCGGACCTCCACGGATCCGTGCGGCCGAGGCGCAGACGCGTTGGGGGCGAGTCGAGGAGGACACGAGCATCAGATCGACGCGGACCACCATGTCCACCGTCGAGAGGCGGTCCAGATCCGCACCAGTTCGTCGCCGATGATGGCCGGAGACGGCCGGAGCCCGAAAGGCGATTTTGGTGTCGCGGGAGCCCGAAAGGGGATTAGGGTTACGGAGAGGAGGAAGACAACGCGACTGGGTCGGTTGGACCGAGCCCAGTGGGCTGGTCCAACCTAACCAGCTCGGCCACCTGACAGGTGGGCCCAAGGGGCAACTCAGTCTTTTCACAATTCCATTAAAAAACCAGAAACTTTGAAATTAATAAAAAATTGATAAGAGCTCTAAAAAATAATTAAAAATATGAAAATTGATCAGCATAAAATTCTCTATCTAAATAAAATATCAAAGAGAATTTTTGAAGACAAATAAGAATAAGTCTTAATTTGATGATTTAAATAAGGATTTAAATCACACATATTATTTTCAATAAAGAAAATAAGTCCATTAATGCATTTGGACTTTAAAAACACCTTGACAACATTTCAAGGTTGTATTTACCCTAAATATAGTATCTCCAAATTATTCTTAGTATTAAACCTCTCACATGAAATAATAACAACATCGGAAGGGGGGAACAAACCCTAAAACTGGAATCATGCATAATTGCTTCTTTAACCATTGCCCTTATCAGACAATGATGCTATTTTTCAGAAACAGAGGACAAGGGTCAGTTCACACCATCCAACTGCAAAACTTTGCAGTGTTCAGGCAAGTTCATCACTTGCTCATGTCATTTGTGTATTTCTATCAAATTACTTGCAAAGTACTATGGTTATCACTATTGCATAAAACCAAAACCACTATTTTCATAACTATGAATATGACTATGTGGTGGGCAATGGAACCATGGATTGTGTTGATATGGTGGAGGTTCCATTGCACGGGTTTATATCCATCTAGGATTAAACAACAAATGTCGTCCAGTGATTCTTGTGCCGTAATACCCGTGTTAACCATAAGATCTGGAATGGGACGGACTAGTCAATTGTATTTCCACCTCTCGTACATCAACGGATGCGCTTACCGTAGCAGTTGTGTCTGGCGGAACAACCGGAGGGTGGGGATCCCACTCTAATTCCCCACGGTAATGCAATGCTTACCGTAGCAGTTGTGTCTTGCGGAACAACCGGAGGGTGGGGATCCCACTCTAATTCCCCACGGTAATGCGGTCTATGATGGGTTGCAGCTGCCGGCGAAGGAGTTTATGGTAGAGCCCAGAACTGTTGTCGTGGTCGGGGTCCACCCTGAAATTACGGGAATAATGGGACCGATGAGGACCCAGGGTCGGGGTTTGCAACAAAGGGTGGGTGTGCGAGGTAGCGGAGGAATATGATTGGCTATGACCTTATACCGGGCCTCACACCATAGGAAGTGTGGACGGGAGAGCTGCCCGGTTGGCACCAAGGTTAAGATCTCTTATGGGTAAAGCAACACACCTCTGCAGAGTGTAAAGAACTGTGACCTGTCACTCCCTGTTCCGGGATAAGGAACTGCGAATGCGGCCGGAAAGGAGCTCCATGAAGTTCTAGTAAACCGGTGAAGGCTGACGGATATAGCTCTTTGAAATAAAAGCAACCTCTTGAAGAAATGTTTATCAAAACCTGCATTGGTATTAGACTTTCTGGTCTAGTATCGTAGCTAGTGCATTAAACACCTCTTATCTATAATGAACTTGTTGAGTACGCTCGTACTCATCCCACTCTTAAATCCCTTGCTTAGATTGTCTGAATCGTCTGGAGGAGGACTACAACAACCCTGAAGGAGCCGAGATCATCGGCTATGAAGAACCAGACCTCTCTGGAGGTATTGAAGGCGTAGACTACCTTATAGTCTACGGAACCGGGGAGGCTTCCGGAGGAGATCAAGCCTAGAAGCATCAAGTAGTAGTAGTAGCCGAGCAGCCCGAACTCTTAATACTTAGCTGCTCGAGAGAATAAATGTACAACTTAATGAGACATCTATATTGTAAGCTAAGTTTGGTTCGCCTCGAACCCAGGAGTATTCCTCTTAGGACCCAAGAGGAGCTCCGAGACGATATATGTATGATGTTTGTAATATTAAATGAATGAGTTATGGACCTGCTATGTTCTGTTGTACTACTCTGAGGGATGTAATATTTGCGGAATGGTACTTCGTGAATGTTATATCAACGACTGGCATACTACAACATGCAGTGGTATGCAGGGTCACCACAGCTCGGCCACGCGCCCGCAACGCACGACAGGTAGCCATAGCACCAGGGAACTCCTCCCTGGACGCACTCCAGGGCCGCCGCCGCCAGCGCTTTAGGCCCGCGCCGTCGCCCCATCCTGCACCGACGAGCCACCACGTGCCTGCTGCCTCCTCCGCCTTCCTCCGCCACTCCTCAGCGCCTCCCCGCCGTGCTCCGGCGAACTCCCGCAGCTCCACGCACCCACACCACCCGCGCTGCCTAGGAGACGTCTCCCCCCGCGCGAGAGGAACCCGTCAGGGCGCGCCACTCCCTGCCCTCCGCCTTTGACGGCCGGGCGTGGCCGCCACCACCGGCGCCGGCGGCGGCAGCGGCCGGGGAGAGCAGATCGACGGCGGCCTTCTAGGGTTTCGGTTGGGGGCCTCCGGAGCCGCTCGCGCGAGCGGCCCGGGAGGTGTGGTGCGAGTGTGTTTGATTCCCAAGCAAGTAGAATATCAGATGCGGTTTTATTGAGCACCAAAGGCAAGAGGATGCCAAGGCGAATGAGTGGTGAGACAGAGATAGATAGCTCCTACAAGGTAAATGGAATTTCAAATCTTGAGTCAGCAAAGGGTGACCTAGATGCAAGAAACCTCCAACGTAATGCAGGACAACCGTCATCTCTTGATGTCAAAAAGGCGGCATTACAAGGAGCCATTAATAGCTAGTTATTATCTTCCAAGTTTGTTGGTCCATGCGAGTCAACAAAAATTAACCCTAGAAAGCGTAAAGAAGCAGAAATCTATACTCCAGATGGATCGAAAAATCGGAAAACTACTATTACAAATAAGAACGAAATTGCCAATGATGCACGGTCAAAATGTGGTAGACGTGCACCAGCAACATCATTGAGAGATGGTCAGAACATGCCCAGGGAAGACATTGGTGGGAATGAATTGGGCACTCCAAGAAGAGAAAATATAAGAAAATGGACACACTGCCCCTTGATAAATCTTATCGGACGTATGTTACATGCTCTTTCTTCCTTTCTGGAGTTCCGCTTTCATATATTTTTCAGTCAAGTGCTAATATGTTATCTCTTTACTGTGATAGTGGAATCATGAAGATTGACAAGAACTATATTCCATTGGCTGCACACCTGTCAACCAAATTATGCAAGAAGGTGCAGGAACAGTCAACATCATTGCCACCAATAATAAAAGTAACCAAACTTTCTACATCGAAAACATGTCTGAAACACTTGGAGGCATCGATGACCTCAGCTGATAGTATTGGCTTGTATTTCTTTTCAAGTGATATGAGGTTTGTTGAGCCTGTAAATATTTGCATATCTTATTCCTTCCGCACAAACTGGGGTCTAATATTCTTTGCCTCTCTAGGCCAAATAAAGAGCTGGATCAGCTAGTGAAGCATGTCGCTGATAGTGGTATCGTTCTAGATCGAAGCTATTGTTGGTTTGGCCAAGCTGTTTATCGTCCCTTCTTTAATCCTACCAGCGGAATATCAGAGTAAGTCATTTTGCAGATCTCATCATTCTAATTTATGAGTATTATATTGTGTAATGTATCTCTGCATGATTTTCCGTAGTGGTATTATATTGTGCCTAATCAACACGGGCACCTACAAATGTAGAAAAGCTGCAATGGTATTATATTGTGTAATGCAGCTCTGCATGATTTTCTGTACAGTCTACTTCAACATTCTATTGTTTGTCACAGTCGAGTATGGGTTCAGAATAAGCCCTATTCCATGTCAAAATATTTTGGCAATAATTTATCAATCACTAATTAGTTTCTGCCGGACCCCGTTTTGGCGTACCCCTCTCGCGTCGCTCCTCCTGGCGACCGGGAGGGGCAAACCCTAGCCGCCGCCGCCCCGTCCGCCCTCCCTCCTCTCTCCCTCCTCGTCGCCCCTCGAGGTACTGCCGGCCAAAGGCCGCGGCGCCGGTGAAGGGGGCGGCGGGGATTTGGCCCTCGGCTGCGGTCCCCGGCGCCAAGCACAGCCGCATGGAGGAAGGTGGCCAGGCTGGGCTTGCCGGGGCTGAGGCCGCTGCCCGGCGACGCTATCCACCCCCGACGCGTCTCCCCCTTGGTCGGCGACTCCGGCAGCCGCTCCTCCGTCCGTGGCGGCGGGTGGCTCTCGGGATCTGGCGGCTCGGTGGCGGCGGGCTTCGGTGCTGGAGGGGCTGCTGGTGGTGGTCTCGGCGGAGGCCCTGGACGCCGGAGCGGCGGCTCCGGATGGTGGCAGCGGTGCCGTCTTCTTCGCGGCGAGCGGTGGCCCGTGGCCCTGGCCGTGTGGGCGGCAGGGTGGCGGTGAGATCTAGTCCGGGGTGTCATGGCGGCCGGTGAAAACCGAGCCTCGACCTCGTTCTTGGCGGATGATGGCGGCGTCGGGCGACGTCGTTACCTTGTCGAAGGCGTCATCTTTGCCCGTCTTGGCACTACACTCGGCGGGTTCGGGATGCGTGGCTGCCGGTGAAAACCGTGCTCCGACCTCGGTTGGCGGACGATGGCGACGTGTCACGCCGCTACCTTCTTGAAGGCATCGTCGTCGCAGTCTGCGGTCTCTCACTCGTGCTGCTCCGGGGGAAACCCTAGGTCCGGGTCTCCCGGATCGGACGATGGCGGCGCGCTCTGCGTCGTTCTACCTCTTGGGGCATCGTTTTTGGAGCATTCTTGGATGTTGGCGGATGTTGGTGGAGTGGATGGTGGAGCCGTCTGGCGTCATGGTGGCATCGACGGCAGGTCTTGCAAGGTTAATGCGACTATCTCTCTTGAAGATGGAGTCGAGGAAGACGGCGGAAGCAACTCCTGTGGCGTGGGCGTTGGCGTGCGCTGAGAGTCTGCTTGACTGGATGTGCTTCTCACCTGCTATTGGGCGGTTTGGGAAGGTATTTAGTTTGGATGATGTGAGTTGGTGTATTGTCACCCTATACATCCCACTGTAGGTATAGTTAGGTTGCTTCGAGAGTGATCTTTTGTATTGTTTCTTGTAAGGCTTCATGAATAATCTAATAAAAGCCGTGTGCATCCTTTGGATGCAGAAGCTGGGGCGATTTTTCCCCCTTTTCGAAAAAAAACTAATTAGTTTCTGCCTGGTTGTAGTGTTCCAGGGGAAACCCTATGTGTGGGGAGTGTTCAAGCCTATAAAAGATAAGATCAAAAGATTAGCTCAAGTGGAACAATATTGTACAACACACGTTTAAGGGTGATCATGTCCAAGAACAGCATGTCTTGGGCCAGCAAAACAAGGCGCAAGACGACACCCTGGACCAAGTTGTGCATCCCGAGAATCAATGCTTGCTAGATGCAAACCAAGAAGTAGGAGAGGAAATGTTGTCTGGTAATGGTCGACTTCCCTTAGGTGACATGGGAGACGTAGTTTCTGCAAATATCAGCCCAGCTGATCATGGACAGCCCTGCTCAAATCCAGAAGCTCCGTCACTCAAACTCTGTGGCCTTGTTGTGTCACAGACACCAAGATCCGCGCAACTCATCCAGGAGATGCAAAAGGAAGGCGCATTACTGTTTGCTGTGCAACAGGTGATGGCAGAGCCTGGGTCACTGGCGAAGGGTCAGAACATGTCCGCCGCAATCACGTTGTCGTCTGTAATGAGCATAACCTGAATTATGGTGGTTACGCTTACGCCGCCGAACAGTGGTCTCTCTTAGTGTAGAAATTGAGCTCTTAGTTTTAGTGCTCGTTGTGTGTGCCCCAGCCTTCTATGTATATCTTTGTATCTGTTTGCTGTGTATACCAAACTGCGGTGGTCTTCGAGTAGGGTGTATTGTCTGAAGCAGAATTTTTGTCTGGTTATACTACCTTCAGGTCTATGACTTAGCTTACTTTGGTAGTTTGGTGTAGGGCTAGCTGTGAGGTCAGGTGAAAGATTATAGTACTGTATAAGCATCGTCCCTGTACAAGATTGGAATATTTGATCATTTGCAACACTTCTCTTTTAAAATTTGATTATTTGCCACATTGATCGCCACATGTTAGTGACACATGGTGTGGCAAATAATCAAAAACTGCCACCGGTTTATCGTTTATCAGCATGATGCGGATACTAATTGTTGTTCAACCTTCCTTCATGTGAACTTCCAGTCTGTTATGTCCCAATTGTTGGCAGCAAGAATCTCTGTTCACGTGTTTCGAGTTTCGAGCCAATGTAGATTGTTGGAGCTGCCATGTTCATATGTGTGTGCCACCAAGATCCGCCGTATAACGATTCAGTGCGCTGACATATGAATATATGATCCATGTACATAAATCAAAATATATGAACATATGAACAGGATGAGACTCTTCACCGAGAAGCATCATCACAAATTAAGAAATGTCGACATGAACAACAAATTGACAAAATATATAGTCAAAATTGTGTAACCAATCCATTATTTGGTGTCATGTACAAAAGTTTTGCTAGATCAACAAGGCTTGAGAAGCATCTATGAGCTAAGGATGTTCAGGAGTGAAACCCTGCTCTGGATCAACCTCCTGAACAGAGGCTCAACGTTGTTCTGAAGATCTGCCACGCCGCGCTCTAGCGTTTGCAACTGCGCCTCCTCGCAGAAGACCCTCCTTTTTTGGAACCTCTTTGAGACAAGAGACCATTTGCTTCCATTGGTGGCCACGATCTGCTTCGGTAAGAGGCGAGATGCGGATTCAAGCAGAGAGACCGCCATCTCTCTTGCTTCTGCCAGTAGCATGATCGTCCTGCAACCTTCGTCCATAGCATTGTTGTTTGTGATCTTCTTGAAAGGCTTTTGTGCCTTCTTCGCAAGGCGAATGAAAGACTCGATCTTGAGCTGAATGGCCGCGTCATTTCCTCTCTTGAGAGTAAGCTGCAGCTTCTGGATGCACCTCTGCTAAGCTCTCTTGCATGGCATCGCAGAGATCAACGAGGATCAGTGATCTGTCGAGCTCTTCCTCAACCATTTTTCTTTGCAGGGGCAAGGAGAGGCCAACTTGGTTGCTAGGCAAGCTCATAATATCTTCTATGCAGTCGTAGGTGTTTCCAAGACTTCTCAGACCATCACAAATTGAGCCGATGGTTGCGGAAGGTGAGGAGATGCGTGTTTGCAACGCCTGCAGCTCCACCTCCACCTCCACTCTGGATTCGGTGGAGTGGGGAATAGAAGGCAAACTTGCGGATCTTTGATGGCAGGCCATGTTTCTAGTGGATGAACTGATGATGTTTTTCTATTTGAGATGGAAGAGGAAGTGAAGAACTGATGCACTTTGCTGGTGCTCAATCCATTGTATCGCAATCTATTTATAGTCAACAACCAAAATGAATAATGGAGCAAGTTTTCCGCTGCGGCTTAATTATCTGTCACTAAGGCAAAACTGATGCTTTCTTATTCTGGTTAGTGCAACTGACAACAATAAGTGGGATCGAGAGCGTGTACATGTTTCATCTATAGATGGCAAAGTATCCGCACGAGTGATTTATCTCATAATACAGATCGGCAAATTATTGATTGCTGAAAGACCTAGGTGACTTCACCTCTGGCAGTCTGATAATTTGGTTCTCAACTTATATCAGTTGCACCTGCGCCTCAACCCCCATGGACCATTTTTGCCTTCTGGGAAAGTCTGCTAGCGTCAACCTGATCCACCACACATGCATTAGTATCCTTAACTATCATTTCTCCGCTAAAGTTGATTTTTTGGAAAAATCTCTTAGAAAAAATAGAGGACAAAAAAAAGGGAAACTTCCTTTTGTTTTTTCAACGGAAAAGTTTTAACTAATATTGCAAGGGTTAGGTAGGCGTGAACAAAAAGAGTTCAAAGTCGATCTTTGCTTTTATGATGCTCATCTATTTCATTTACTTTTCAAAACAATGTTTTGATTAAAACTCCTACATTGTTCATGGATTAATAGTAGATAAACTTATATATAAAATAACGGGATCCCATGAGATGCTCTTTAAATGACTCAATCATTTTTATTTTTATTCTTTTAGTTACTGATTTTTTTGTGGGATTCACTCCACCCGCGGTTGGGAACTAGTAAAAGAAAATAAGTAATATTTTTTAATCAAAGTAGATAGCAGCACAAAAGATAGAATGCTCAATAACGAAGTCTTAATTTCTTCATATGCATTGGCATTTGATATACCTCGTATCTATGAATTTTAAAGTTTATTATCTTAGGGCTCCTTTGCTTCATAGGATAGGAAAATCGTACGAATAGGAAAAGCATATGATTGAGATGTCATGGCTAGTTGAATCATATAGCAAGATGAGTTATGTTTGATTGTGCCAAAGGAAATGTTTCATTATGTATGATCTAATGTTTTATTCCTATATGATTTGCACTACAAGATTCCAACATGATTAGTTCATATAGTCTATATTCCTATGAATCAATCAAATAGTGCAGGAAAAATTTCCATATGATATAAACCCTACACAATTCCTATATGAATCCTATGAATCAAAGAAGCCCTTAATGTTAAACATATTTACAACATACCATAATTTTCCACCAATGTTTCAATTTAAGGAAGTTCTCACTCGAAGTCACATTGCTTTGGTATCTCTAGTTCTGAAAAAAAGGAAACCCTTTATTCGTATTTTGGATTTTCATGAACCTTTTGGAACTCAAACAATTTAGAGATTTCACCACAACACTATTTATGGAAAACAAAGATTTCAAGACCAAAGTGGAGGCTGTGGGCCCCCAGGTGTGGCCCACCATGCCAGGCACGCCGATGATGGCTTCGGGTCCCTCGGCCGTCTAATCGACTTCATATTGACGCACATGTAACCTTCTTGACTTAAAACCACCTATATAAGTCCTCGTTTTTGCGACTACCGAAGAGAGATAGCGCACCAATAGAAACATCCCCAACATCTCCCCAGTTTTCGCGACTTAAAAAAGAGAAAGAGAAGTCCGCCATCGATGAAGATTGGAGGGAGAAACTGTCGAAGCCTCTCCCATTTGCACCTCCTACATCTCTACATCTCCAACATCTTCGTCATCGTTGTCATGATGAGAAATGAGTAGTTCACCCGTGGAATACAAATTTGCGGCATTAGCTTGATCAATTTATATCTATGTGCTTTCATGTCGAGAACCACATGAATTTCCCTACATTATAATGGTCATATTTGCATTACACTTCATGGTGTATCTTTTGATATGAGATGCAGTTTCAGTATGTGTTTGATATATTTGTATATGCATATTATTACCCCGTTCTCATGTACATGTTCTTATCAACCTAGTATATTAGGGCGTGTGTGAGGGAAGGTGTGTATTATATGAGTACACTTATGGTGGGTCCTTGATAGTGACATAAAATTTGGAACCGTCATGCGTTTTACCTTTCTTGTTCTAGCTCACTAGGGATAATGGGAAGGCAATGTGCTAAACAGCTTAGTGACAACAATGTTGCATGAGGACGTGATGCATATGAATATCTCCCAAACACTACATAGATGTTGCATGAAAATAACATGTCTAGAAGAGCTTATTTTATGTCACCATGTTTATGATAAAGAGGTCACGTGAATGAATGTATATTGGTCCACTTTTTTACTATAACAAAAAAATTCTTTGCTTTATTTTTTGTTATAAATTACACGTTAAAATATACCAAAAATGCGAATACATTCACTGCATTTCGTTATGTTGGTTTCTACTTTACTTTTATTATCAACAACATCTTTATTACACTGTTTTCACCATAGTTGAGTTGGGGACACAAGGAAATTTATAGTGCTCATTCTAACCCACCTCTTTATCAATGAGGATAGCATGATACAAGAAACAATCAAGGGACAAGTGCTCTGTTGGTAAAAAGCATACATTTTCTTACTCCGTTCGGGCTTCAGCTAAATGGAAGTTTCCGTTTTGCAAATATTGATAGAAGAAGGAGAAGTTGGCCCAAGAATCGCTGTGTTCGTTATTCAATGTACCCCGAGTCATTCTTGCAGGGAAAGATCCACTTGATGCAACCTTCTACGCTTAGAGTCTCAACAAATTGGTATGCGTTGTCGGTTGCCATGAACATTCCATAAGTAAACAAATTGTAGCAATATAGAGGTAACCAGTGCATACCAAAAGTTCATACTTGCAACTTAAATAAAAATGGGAGCCTATAGAGGAATCTTTTTTTTGAAGTTTCTAGAGAGGAATCGTATTTCCTCATCTCTCATAATTATTGCAAACATTAGAAGCAATCTGAACACCATAATTTCCACTAGCATCAACACAACAATGATTTCAAAGAGAAATGATCTTCCATGACATTGATATCGTTTTCACCCTCCCATAAACTAGTCACCATTTCTCCACGTGGAGGATTAACAAGAAAAATAGGAACAACATCTAGTACACTACCATGTAATATATCTATGAAGTGCTCCCCACCATCATCAACAATTTTTTATTGGGAGAACTAGTGCTACAATAGTATCCCTTTCCAAAATACTTTTGGCCCACTTATCATAAAAATAATAATGACCATAGAATGAGTTCAAATGAAATGATTAATCAAGAAAAGATTCATCGTCACAAAGTTCAACATCCCCCCTTTCACTTTCCAAGCATTCTTCCTCCATAGCATAATTTTCTTCATTCACAACATAAGCTGTACCAATATAGACATGATATATTTTAAATACTAGAGTTGGGAGCGTAGGAATTAAACCCGTCAATTGGTAGGAAGGGATATTTTAGACGGTTTTATGAGTTTAGGGTTTTTTTATAAATTGTACTAGAGTTTCAGATTGTAATCTAAACACTACAGTAGTATCATGTTGGGCTGCTAATAGTGGGCTAATTGAGCCTGTATCTTTGGTTGATTGGGCTCAGATCTGCCAACAGAAATAACACGGACACCTAAAAAAACGAAACAACATCTAACAAGGAAATATCTGCTCAAAAGAAAAAGCATAACACGGAAATAAACACGGGGTTGGATTGGATTCGGACGACCGATACTGTGCCACCTATGCCCTACGCACCCCCCGCGGCGCTGCCACAAGCCGCCGCCACCTCCCACCCACCTCCACCCCGCATCAATCGCGTGTTCGCCTCCCCCTGATACCGCCTCTTCCTTCCGTCGGCTTTTGTTGCCTTCCGTCCCCAGCGCCGCTCTCTCGCTCCCACCTTAGCTACTGCTGCTTCTGTTCATGGTGGAGATCAGCAAGGCCCGGTTTTCGATGCTCTTTTAGCTCGGGAACCGGAAGATCTGTGGGGATCCTGCAGGCGCTGCGAGATGGTACCGTTTCTTCACTCCCCGTTCTTTCTTATTTCTTTTCGTTTCTTGAGGTTATCCTTCCTGGTGGCGGCGGCGGGCCTGATTTCGATTCGCATGGGCGCTAGGGGAGCAATCAGATCGATTTATTTCGGGGGCGATCTGTGTTCACAGGGATGGGGTTATTGGGGATTCTGTTTACATGGGAGATCTTCGCTGCCGATGCTAATCTGAGAACCCCTATTTGCTTTTGTGGATTTTTGTGTGCAGGATGCTGTGTGCGAAGAGTGTGGAGATGCTGGCATCAGAAAACTGTTGCTGCGCTGCAGCAAATGCAAGAGCGCCGCCAGGCATCGGTACGCTTCTTGGTCGTGATAATAATCCCCTCCTAGTTATCAGCATGCCATGTGTTTTTATCTCGAAATTCTAGATTAAGTGTTTTACCTTTCTAAATGCATGGATAACTTAATGTGGTAACTTGCCCTGTGGTATATTTCACAATCTCGTGGAAAAAATGTTTTGTTTAGATTCAACAAGCATTTTGTCACACATGTTGGTTGGTTGATGGGGTTTGTACTTGGTGTGTGCTTGGTTTGAGTACAAGTTCTCTTGCTTCCTTCGTTTGGATATCCACATCAACATTGTTGGGGATATGATATTATTTGGTTGATTGGGTGGATAATTGAGCTAATTGTTTGTTCAGTTTGGTCCATGATTTTTGATTAGTCGCCGACTAATTCCGAGTCGTTCTGCCATGGACAAGCCGCACTAGCGACTTGACTCAGCAAGCGAGTCGCGCGACTTCCTGGCTCGCGGGCGACTATACAGCGACTATACGGTGGCGGGGAATAGTCGTCGGTCGTCCCTGTTTATCAGCCAGAAATTTTTTGTGGGGGATCTCTACCTGTGTCGGTCTCGGTATTTCAGAGAGAAGGGGATGGATGGGAAAGAAAGGGCAGAGCTCAGGAGGAGAGGCTCGAGCTGCCGTCGGTCGCCGCTGCTCCTCGCCGGCGTCGCAGATGAAGAAGAGGGGAGAGGCTCGAGCGAGCTTGCGTGCCTAAGTGCGGCTTGCGACGCTTGGAGGATTCATGTAATTGCTAGGTTAAGTGAGAGGTGAGGCTGGGAGTTGTTAACTGGGCCATGCTGGGCCTAGTCAGCCTGGCTGGGATAGATGACCGGACTAATTTTGCTTATGTGACCTTAATGGGCTTTGCAAATGAGAGTATTTTTGGCCGTTTACTGCAGGCGACATGGGGCGACTATACAAGCCCTAGTCGCTGAGTCAAGTCAGCAAGTCACGAGTCTCAGCCTTGGCGACTTGACTTGACTCTGCGACTCAAAAATCATGGTTTGGTCACGGATAATTGATTTTGTGGTTGGTTGAAGGGGTGGATGGGGATATCTTATTTTTTTGTGCTATTGGGTAGATTTATGTGAAACTGTTTGCTTGGTTCAAAGGAGGGGTTGATAGGGATAATGAATTTTATGCTTAATCGAATGGTGAGAAATATGTGTTTTTTTTTATTTCTTTCTTGGAGGTGTTGAAATTACCACTTTGCACATGCAATTTGACACATAAACTTTACAGTTCATATCAACAAAAATATGCCGAGATGGCGACTTTACTTGCTGCTTTACTTTGTAAGAATGCATGTAAAAAAATTACTTGTATGAATGGCCATATTTAGTTCTTCATACACCACATGAATTGTGGACTAGGTTAATCTAGTAACAAAGAATCCTCTTGACTTAATTTGGCTAGTCAAATACAAGCATCATCGATAATGATACTCATCTTAACATGAACCCCTTGCTGGTATGAACTTAAGCCTCGTTTCCAGCGGATGATAGTGCCATTAAGATCTAATTTTTTTTTACAATATGGTAAAATTGCAAAGAATGGTACCATTAGTACAAAGCATAGCTAAATCACAATGAGCTTGTGGTAAGTTCCTCATTTGAAGATGAATTCTTGAATATTTATCAAGAACCTACACAGAGATATCAATTTTTTGCCCAAGCAAGTTGGGTTAAGGTAGAGATGAAACCAACATAAACCTATGAGAACCAAAAAGTAAAAGAGAAGAAGTGAACAAGTATGTTAGATTAAAATAAGATCCTATTACATGTGTTGATGTTTTCCATGAAGTCCTACAAGGGCCAAATTTGTTGAAACAATCTAGTATGCGAGCCCCTTTTTCCTTGCCTTCTACCATGTTAACTTTGGTTGACCCCTGTCCATGCTAGGATTTCTTTCTGTACTTTAGAATTCCACTTTTAACTCGTGCTTTGGCAGGGCACTCATGGATGTGCCCAAACCACCTTAGCTTGTGTTACTTTGCAACTATACCATATCACATATTACCTTTTGCCCACATCCACAAGTCTTTTTTGTTAAGATATTGTTTGCAGTGTAGTGTCATAGTTTGATGGTGTTGCACCTAAGCATGATGCACTGCTGATACACTAATTTGGTTCATTTGTTAGACTGCTCTCTATATGTGCGTGTTCAATGGTTCAATGAAGCAATGTAACTATTGGTTAGTTGACTTGATGCTTGATTCGCTCCATTGTTCTATGGCAGTATCACACACATCTTCTAACAAATTAATGTTGGATGTTTTGTTTTTAATGGGCCAACATTTTGCTACATATACCACCGTTACTTTGCAACATTGTTTTGCAACATTGTTCTAACATAGTCATTGATACCACTGTTGCTTTGCAACATTGTTCCCAATTATCAAAAGGTGTTTCCCTTAGGCAGTCTTTTTTTTCACTTATCTTTCTCTCTTTGCTCTCGACGCCATTGAAGTTTGACTCCATAGATCTAATTTCCTATTGAGGCTCACTCTAGTTTTGTTGTCATTTTTATCTTTTTGAAGTTTGCTTGCCTTGTCGGAGCGTGACTTGTCATATGTGTTGAGATTGTCCTAAGAATATGTCCTTTGTACGAGGCTTGGGTTGTCGTGAAATGCCAAAGTATCGAGTCTAGGTGTTCCTCTCATCAGCGTTGGCCTTGGTCATAACGAATTCCAAGGGCCCAACACTAAACCTCCTCCTCATGAACTTGAAGTTGCAACCCTCCTTTAGTTTTCATTCAAATGAGAGTGTATGGTTAAACACCCTTATGGGTCTATTTATATGTTTGGGAGCTTGTCAAATGACTAAGGATGCCATACCATCTCCAATGTGGGAGGATACTTATGGTCATTTGTTGTTCACTAGTCCATGATGGACGAGGGAGATGACGTGGTAAATTGTCCATAATGGACTAGTCCACCAAACACTACATCTTAATGGGCTTCTTTCTTGCCAGCCCTCATCTCTACTTATTTTTTCTTCTAGTTGAAGCAGCACAAGGTTGTGGAGGAACAGCTCCACCGTGTTGCTACAATGTGAACATCACGAATGTTGAAGGAACCGCTTCAACGTGCACTAAACTCTTAACAGCCCCGCCCCTATGATTGATTTGGTAGAATGATGATCTTCCGCTTGTTCCAAGTGAAAGAGTAAAAAAATTCCTTTCCTTTGTGTGTTGTATTCACATCAAATTGCCAAGGTCTTCCAAGAAGAACATGGTTGGCATCCATATCAACAACATCACATACACACTTGAGCGATAGTACTTGCCCAAAAAGAGTAGCAGGTTGCATTGTTTGGTGACCCTCATATTCACTCCTTTTTTTGATCCATCCAATAGTGTAGGGGTTTGGATGATCATGTGTCTCAAGCTTGAAATGGTTCACCAATTTTTGAGAGATAAGATTTTCACAGCTGCAACTATCAATCACTAATTTGCATACCTTGCCATTCATCGTGCATTTGCTCTCAAATATTTTCTTCTGTTGTGTGTTGTGTGTTGTTGGGCTGCCGTGTTGAGCACAAGGGACCCTGAATCACGCATACCACCTCTTCTCCCTCTTCTTCACATATATCTTGTCCTTCTACACCTTCAGATTCACATTCATCATCATCTTTGCCATCATGGATTGTCGTGTTGACAAATTTCCTCAATTGGCAGTTGCTAGATACATGTCCCTCTTCACCACATTTATAACACTTTATCACAGGCTTAGCCCTGCTCTTACCACCAACTTGTTTTGGGCAGGTTGTTTTTCCTTGGACTGAGTGGTCTTTTCTTTCGCTTTATGGGAGTTACTCCTAGGTGAGGCTTCTGTATGAGTTTACTTAGTAACTTACTTAGGTTGTTGGATGTCATTCTCCACTAATATAAAGTTTACATAGTAGTAATTTTGTTTGTTTTAGTCTACTTATTGGTCCATGCAACTTAATATGATATTAGAGCATAGGTCCTACAACACCACACGTTAAAAACGGTGGTGAAGTATATGTGGATTGCCCAACCTTCTCCATTGATCCAAACTTTTGGTCCTAATGGTTGGTGCATGAAGCTTAATAGTGTTAAATTTTGGAATACTCGCTCTCTCTAGCTCTAAAACGTCGCAATGCACATAGACATATAAATTATTGCATGACATATCTCAAAAATATCGCATTTCACATAAACATATAAATTATTACATGATAACCATGTCTTACTTTCGTGGTAACTGCCCCTTGGCGCTAGTGATGATTAGGAAAAAATCGTCAAACTAATATAACATAGCATTTTTTTGAAACCCTTGTTTGGATGAACTTGAAGTGAAGACATATTCCTAAGTGGATTAAGGGTTTGACAGATAAATTTTATGTATTTCAAATTTAGTAATTAGTGATGATGCTATCATTAGGTGGGCATGCATTTGCATTTGAGAAAGTGTAGGGCATGGTAGGAGAAATGTGCATGCACTTGCTACTTTGATTTTCTCTTAAATTTAACATATTTATTTGCATGAATCCACGAGCATTTTGTTGCACATGTTGGGTGGTGCATGGGGTTTGTACTTGGTGTGTGCTTGGTTTGAGGCCATGTTGTATTGGTTTGGATGTCCATATCCATATTGGTGTTTGGTAAGCTTCTCTTCAATCCGTGTCACCCTACCATGTCACGTATTACCTCATTCTAAATTCGGTCCTTTGTTGTATAGCCACACATCAACAATATCACACACATCTTGTAACAACTTAATTTTAGATGTTTTGTCTTGAATGACCAACATTCTACTCCATATAGCAATGTAGGCATGATTGCTATCCTATAGGACTTGCCTTTTAGCGTTTGTTGGACCTTCTTGTCATATATGATGCCATATAACATCGTCATGGATACAACCATTGCTTTTGCAACATTGTTCCCAACTATTGGGAGGTGTTCCCTTTAGGCATTGTTTGTCATTTTAGTCTAACCTTTCTCACTTTGCTCCCAACACCATTGAAGTTTTACTCCATTGTTTTAATCGAACAACGAATGATTAGGGCTACCTTTGTACACAAAGAGACAATTGACATAGTTATGTTATTTTGGATATGTTTGGTTTCCTCATCGTAGCGCGACTTAGTTTCATGTGTTCAGAGTGTCCTAAAAGGAGGCCCTTCTGTTGTGAACTTCTTAAGTGTCAACTCTAGGCGTTCCTCTCGCAATGTTGTCCTTAGTCGTCATGAACTCCATGGGTCCAACAGTGAACATCCTAGTGATGAACTTGGAGTTGTAACCCCCCTGGTTTCATTCAAATGAGAGTATATGGCCACACACCCCTTAGGGTTCTCTTTATAAGCTAGGGAGCTTGCCAAATGACCATGGATGCATTATCACCTCTCATATGGGGTAGGGATGAAAATGGAGCGAATACGGTGGAATAGTAGTGAAACCATATTCGTATACATATTTTTTCCGATTCTGAATCGAAGCGGATAGTGTGCGGATACGAATAAGGAATCAGAGCCTATCCGTTACAAATACGGACCGAATACGAGGCAAGTACTGTTCGGTTGCGAATAAACATTTTGTCTATCTCACTTTGAGAATAAAAACAAGATTGATTAGTGGAGCACAATTAGCTTGTAAAATTTCTTCTACAAATCAGGAATAACTGCTACTAGCCCCTAGCGGCTAGGGCTACATCGTTGGTCGGAGCTGGCCTAGGGGTACGGGCTAGAGGGAACTGATGGAACTAGAGTTATGGCGTTAGGGTATATATAAAGATGTTGCCAATTATGGGCTAGGCTACAATTTTATATATTAGTAGGCCTAACATTAGATGTATTAGTTGCCGGATAATTTGGTGGATATTGGCCGGATATAACCGTGAAATATGGTATATCTTCAAATACATACTGATATTTGTAAAACCATCTCCTTTTTTGTATCCTTATTTTGGTGGAAATCATTGAATGATATGTCAGAATCTTAGTTTACTATTCTTTTTCTCTCTCCTTGTTTTGGTTTCCTTATGTTATCCACTGGGTTTCATATCGAGCCTACCCAACTTGCTTGGAGAAAAGGCTTTGATGTTGTGTTGTTGTTGTTGTTGTTGTTGAGTGGATAGATATGAAAATATTTTGTTCGTTTTGTAGGATGAGAGATGTTTAGGGATAATCAATTTTGAGGTTGATTGAAGGGGTGGATGGTGATATTTTATTTTTCTATAGGTGGATATATGTCCAAAAATTTTCGCTTCACATACTGATATTTGTAAAACCATCTCCTTTTTTGTATCCTTATTTTGGTGGAAATCATTGAATGATATGTCAGAATCTTAGTTTACTATTCTTTTTCTCTCTCCTTGTTTTGGTTTCCTTATGTTATCCACTGGGTTTCATATCGAGCCTACCCAACTTGCTTGGAGAAAAGGCTTTGATGTTGTGTTGTTGTTGTTGTTGTTGTTGTTGTTGTTGAGTGGATAGATATGAAAATATTTTGTTCGTTTTGTAGGATGAGAGATGTTTAGGGATAATCAATTTTGAGGTTGATTGAAGGGGTGGATGGTGATATTTTATTTTTCTATAGGTGGATATATGTCCAAAAATTTTCGCTTCGAAGCGGGAGGGAGGTGGTTAGGGATAATCGATTTTGGGATTGGTGAAATGGTGAGACGGTGAGACGCCTGTGTTTTGTGGTTACTTTGTTGGAGGTGGTGAAATTACCATGTTCCAACATAAACTTCACAAGTTCATATTGAAAAAAATGTTGAGATGGTGAAGTTACTTGTTGCATTACTAGTAGGAATAACCATCTTCAGTTCTTCATATACCACATGCATTGTGGACCTGATCAATCTTGTAACAATGGATCCTATTGACTTTGATTTTGCTAGTCAAATATATGTATCATCCATAATGATTTCCATCTTCACATGATCCCCTTGTTGGACATAGATATAGTAGTGTATGAACTTGAGCCTAGATGGTTATGTCATTATGATGATCTAATTATTTTTAGGACAATGATAAAATTACAAATATTGGCTTATTAATCAGTCCAAAACATAGCTAGCTAAATCATAATAAGCTTGTGATATCAATTTGTTTAGCCCAAGCAAGTTGGGGTAAGGTAGATATGAAACCAACATAAACGTAAGAAAACCAAAAGGCAAATGAGAGAAAAAAGTAAACAAAGGTCATTAGAGTAAAATAAGATTCTATCACACATATTGTTGATTTCCATGAAGTCTTACCAAGAGCCAATGTCTAGGAACATTCCTATCTACAAATCCTTTTTTCCTACCTACTTATATTTTAACTTTTGTTGGCCCCTCCTTGCTAGTATATCTTCTTATCCTTAAACATTCCACTATTGACGGGTTCTTTGGGAGGTTGCTCTTGGATGTGCTCAAACCACCTTAGTTGGCGTTGGGTAAGCGGTGTCACCATACGATATTACGTATCCCCATGTTCCAAATTCGGTCATCTGCTATATGACCACACATCAACCATATCAAGCACATCTTTTCACACTCAATTTTAGATGTATTGATAAGGTTGTTGTATCTAATTCTTTCATGTAATATAGATAGATGACCATAAACCATGATCTAGAATGGTTATTCTATAGTCTTATCTCTAGTAACTAGACATCTCTAAATATGTGTGGTGAGAGAGATTTTTGCTTTCTCTGTGTTTATCCTACGTGGCAATTTTTTAAACCTTTCTCTTTCCTCCATCTCTGTGTTTATCCTACGTGGCACTCCTTAGATTTCACCATTGCGCATGCCCTAATGGGCCAACATTCTACTCTATATAGCTAACATATGTTTGATTCTCGTACGTGGCACTCCTTAGATTTCACCATCGTGCATGCCCTAATGGGCCAACATTCTACTCCATATAGCTAACACATGTTTGATTCTCGTACTATAGGACTTGCCTTTTAGCGTTTCTTGGACCTTGTCATATAGGATGCCACATGTATGCCTCTAGTTCATCCACCTAGCTTTGATCCTACGGCTAACATTGCTTTGCAACATTGATCCCAAGTGTCGAAAGGTGTTCCTCATAGGCACTCATGTCATTGTGACAGTCCTTTCTCTCTTTACCTCCGATGCCATCGATGTTTGGCTCCATGGATTTAATTTGCTCATAGCCAAGTTTCATTGTTTTACTCGAACAACGGATGATTAGGGGGTGCCTCAAGTATTGCAGTATGATGCGTTAGTAGTTAGTAAGGGCATGTACGCCGGCCTTTTGAAAGGTCTTCGTATGCTAAAAGACAATTGGCACAACATCAGCGCAACTTTGTCTTATGTTGAGAGTGTCCTAAGAAGAGGCCCTTCGTGCGAAGCTTGGGCTATCCTGGTGTCGACTCTAGGCGTTCCTCTCGCCAATGTTGGCCCGAGACGTCATGAACTCCACGTGTCCAACACTAAGCCTTTTCATCATGATCTTGGAGTTGTTGCCCTCCCCTTGAGTTTTCATTCAAGTGAGAATGTATGGTTACACACCCCTTAAGGGTCTATTTATAGGCTAGGGTGCTTAACAAATGATAGTTGTGGTCATTTGTTGTTCACTAGTCCATGATGTATTAGGGAGAGAGTGTGGTGCATTGTCCATAGTGGACTAGCCTAGGTAACATTAACACTCCATACTAATGGCCTTCTTTCTTTTGGGGCTTCATCTTCACATTCTTTTCGTCTAGTTCATTTTTTGACTTGTTGACCTTGACTTGATTTTTTTTGGTTTGGACATGTGTCGACTTGCTTTGAACGCTTTGACCATGTGGGGTTGTGTGGTCCCTTGATTTGTATTTTGCCATTACTACATGAAGTTTCATATACTAGGAGCACATCACATCATAACCAAATACACAAGTGAAGATCTCCTTGTATATCCTTCTTGACCTCATCCATCACTAAGGCAAAAATGCATGGGTTTAAGGCTAACCGTCCTATCATGGTTGGAAAGATATTGGGCTCACTATTGCCTATGTGTATACTTGTCACAACATTATGATAAATATATTCGATGAAACCATATGTCCTTAGTTCTTCTGCTCCCTATATCACTTCATAAGCTGGCGAAGCAAAAAAACGCCTTTGTAGTCGATCTAGCTTTAAAACCAAATTGTTTCTAGTGACATTGTCACTCTTCTCAAGCAATGCTTAATCACTTTCTTCCAAGCTTTTAGTAGCTCATAAGTTCAATACCTTGGTAATTAGAACAACTTGAATATCTCCTTTATTCTTACGTATATATACTAATGTATGTTTCCTCCATGCTTTGGACATCTTGTTTGACCGGAAAATGCAGTTGAATAGCTTAGCTTTTAGCCAAATTGAGTTAGAATTAGATTTTATTCTTATCCTAATTGTTTCGACCCACTAAGTGTGGTGGCTTCACATGTTGATGTATATGAAACACCTTCCATATCCAAAGCTTACCGTTACTCCATGTAAGTGACAATGACACTTAAGATATGATTGCAAAACAATCATACCAAATTAACCTATACCATGCGACTTTGGGCCCTTTAGCGGACTAAACTCGTTTTGAGATGCTCGCCATCATGTATACCATGCAACTTTGGGCCCGGTAGCGGACTAAACTCGTTTTGAGATGCTCGACATCGTGTATACCATACGACTTTGGGCCCAATAGCAGACTAAACTTGTTTTGAGATGCTTGCATCGTGTGATGTCTTGTACTTTAACTTGATCATTTGTGGCATTTGACATTGCCATGTGCCCTATCCTAAGATATGTATGCCTTTTTAGAGAATGGGGAAATCCTTTCTCGACGGTTGTAAAGATATTAGGATCAAGTGTTATCCCCCACAACCATCATTTTAAAGAAAGCACAAGCTATATCTTTTACTTAACATGGTTTGTTCTTTTGTAGATATTGCTTGGATGCAATAATCTTTGATTCGGTCGTGGACTGGTCATGTAGTGGCTGTATCCCAAAACACAACGAAGCCATTAAATCATTAGAAGACGCGTCCAATGAAGTGCAACTAAGTAATACCCAGTTGGGCTGCCCTATGATTAATGAACCGAATGTGGACAATGAGAAGGTAACTAAGGCACGAAGACCTCGTACAATTAGACCACGTCGGAAAAGAAATTATCATGTGGATGACAGTACTAAACATTTTCCAAGTGGAGACGCATCCAATCTGGGACAATGTGGAAGCAAGTCCCACGAGGAAAGAGATAGTATGCATGCAATCAGTGCACAATTTTGTAGTGGTGACGCAATAGGTTCTTGTGAAGTCTTTGTTGGGGATATACCCAACCACTATGATTGTGAGAAGGAAGGGGAGGATAGAAATGGACACTTAACTTGCGCAGTGGAGAGTTCTGATGGTTCAAGTGAGCAGCCTTTGAATCATGCTTCAGAATTTGAACCCAACAATTTGCAGAAGGCAATGGATGGCTCTAAACTTACTTCAAAGTCTGCGGAGTGTACTCATCTCTCAAATGGAAGGAGTTGCTGCTTTCCTTCAGCGAAGTATGTTGAGGATCTTGTTCCACGAGGAAGAAAGGGTGATATATTTTCTCTAACTAATGATGTTGAGGGATCACTTCCAATGATTGGGGACAAGCCATGTCCTACGTCGGCAAGCGTGGAGCAAGCAGTTGGTTTGTCAGTAAACAGGGAGAAACCTGAACCACTGAAGGCAGTTACAGGCTTTGAGAAGAGTGTCGTAGCATCAAAGTTTGCACCAAATTGTTCAAAGCGGATCCAAGGATCAGAGCTGAAGACAGGGAGCGCAGATGTCTTGAGTCCTCTAATGCAGCATTTGGATTCCTGGCCAACGGTACCAATGCAATCAAGTCCCTCGAATGAACTAGAAGACGTGGCTGTTCAGGAAAGTAGTGCTGAAAGAACAAGGTGCTTGGTGGATGAGCAAACCAACGCCCCTACAATGGAGACGCTCAAAGTATCAAAGCCCTCTATGGAAAATGAATGCTTGCATTCCAATGAAGACAACTCGGATAAAGCAAATAGAGGATCAGATGAGGTTTTATTGAGCACCAAAGCCAAGAAGATGCCAAGGCAAATGTGTGGTGATAGAGAGACAATTAACTGTTACAACAAAAATGGAATTTCAGAACCTGAGCCAGCAAAGGGTGACCGAGATGCAAGAAACCTCCAACGTAGTGCAGAAAAGCCGTCATATCTTGGTGTAAAAAAGATGTTTCTTAACCGGGTATTGCAAGGGGAAGGCATTAACAGCGAGTTATTGCCTTCTAAGTTTGTTGGTCCATGCGAGTCAACAAAAATCAACCCTAGAAAGCGTAAACAGTCAGAAAGTTACAACCCAGATGGAACCAGATATCAGAAGGTTGCACGGTCAAAAGATGGTAGACTTGTGCCAGCAGCATCATTGAGAGATGGTCAGAACATGCCTGGGGAAGACAATGTTAGCAATGATAAAGTTATTGGGCACTCCAGGAAGGGAAAACATAAGAAACTGGACAAGTCATGGCTGGCTAAGAAGGCCAGCAGAGATCCACGGAAGAGGGAGATGGTTACAAGAGATCTTCATAGAAGTTCTGTGGATAAATCAAGAGCTTATTCAGAAAATATCGATCCGACACTCCAGGAGAGCAGCTACTCATTGAATAATCCCCAGAGCAGTTGTGAGCCAAAGAAACGAAGGGGACTCTATGATTTGAATTCTCAGTCTTGTGATAATGATAGACATCTGAGGAAGAAAAGAAAATGCACCCAAAATGCTGCGAAAAACCAGAGAAGATGTTTAAAAAAAGGTAAAGAAGCTTCGGGGTCAGGAAATTTGAATCATCGACATTCCAAGAATCATAAGAGAAGCACAGATGCAAACAAAGATGAAAATGCATCTGTAAGAAATCTGGATTCTGGATGTGCTAAGAGTGTTGTAGCACAGCTGGCATCACAAACTGTAGTCAAGGAGGGCAACTGTGGGATATCAAGGATGCCACTCATTTCAGAATGTATTGACATGCAACACCTTGATAAACCTTACTGGACGTATGTTACATATGCTCTTTGTTCCCTGGAGTTCATTTCCATGTATTTTCTTTTCAAGTGCTAATATGTATATTTCCATTGTGATAGTGGAATCATGGAGATTGACAAGAACTATGTTCCATTGGCTGCACACCTGTCAACCAAAGCAGGCAAGAAGGTGAAGGAACACTCAAGATCATTGCCACCAATATTAAAAGTGACAGAATTTTCTACATCGAAAACATGTCCAAAGCACTTGGAGGCACCAATACCCCCAGCTGACAATATTGACTTGTATTTCTTCTGTGGCGATACGAGGTTTGTTCCGCCTGTACATGTCTGCACTTCTTATTTCTTCTGCACATACTAGGGTCTAATGTTTTTTTTTTTTGCTTCTCTAGGCCAAATAAAGAGCTGGATCAGCTAGTGAAGCATGTCGCTGATAGCGGTATTATTATAGAAGCTATTGTTGGTTTGGCCAAGCTGTGTCTCTACCCTTCTTTTGTACTAGCAGAGGAAAACCAGAGTAGGTCATTTTGCAGATCTCAATATTCTAATTTATGAGTATATACACCTAATCAGCACAAACGGCACTGGTGCTGTATTGTGTAATGCAGTCCTGCATGATTTTCCGTACTGTCTACTTCAACATTTTTTGTTTGTTGCAGTCGAGTATGGGTTCAGAAAAAATCACTACTACATGTCAAAATGCCTTGGCAATAATTTGTCAATCACTAATTAGTTTCTGCCTTTTTGTAGCGTTCCAAGGGAAACCCTATCTATGGGGAGTGTTCAAGCCCAGAAAAGATGAAATCAAAAGATTAGCTCCAGCGGAACAAGACTGTTCGGCACACGTCACTGAGGAAGAACATGTCCAAGAACAGAATGTGTTGGACCAGCAGGACAAGGCGCAGAGCGACCCTCTTGATCAAGTCACTCATCCCGCACACGTCACTGAGGAAGAACATGTCCAAGAACAGAATGTGTTGGACCAGCAGGACAAGGCGCAGAGCGACCCTCTTGATCAAGTCACTCATCCCGAGAATCAACCCTTGCTAGATGCAAACGAAGTGGGAAAGGAAACATTGTCTGGTAATGGCCTGTCCTTGGTTGACATGAGAGCGGTAGTTTCTGCAAATATCAGCCCAGCTGATCATGTACAACCCTGCTCAAATCCAGAAGCTCCGCCTCTCAAAATCTGTGGCTTTGTTATGTCACGGACACCGAGATCTGCGGAGCTCATCCAGGAGATGCAGAAGGAAGGTGCATTACTGTTTGCTGTGCAGCAAGTGATGACAGAGCCTGGGTCGGTGGTGTAGGCCATGGTGAAGTGGTCTCTTTTTAGGCTAGAAATAAGCTAGTTGTAGTCCTGAGTATCTTTAGTGCAAGTTCACATTTTGACTCCCGTTGTATATCTGTCTCTATCTGTTTGCTAGTTAGCCTCCCTTCTTTTCATGACCAAACTGAACTCGGTAGTATGTACCTGGAGCAGAATTTCTGTCTGGTTATGCTACCTTCAGAACTATCCTCGCGTACTTTTGTGTTGGCAGAATTGTGACGACAGGTGAAAGATTCTACTACTGGAAAAGCATCTGCCCTGTACTTCATAATGACATGTAAATTGTCACCAGTTTATCATTTATTACCTGTTATCTTGTGCTCATCGTGAGTTGTGATTCTTGACGCTGAATTGTTGTGTAATATATATGTGGCTACAAGCCTCTGTTTGCGAAGAACCACGTGAACCATTGCAAATTTGCAATAATAGTTGCAGGCCCATCTTCCTTTTTGAAGTGTAGGAGTAGTTGATAGCTCGAAGTGAATCTCCAGTCTGTTATGTTTCGGTTATTGCCAGCACGAATCTTTGTTCATGCATTTTATGCCAAGCTAATTGTTGGAGATGGCATGTTTGCATCTAACCACCAAGATCCACAATATAAAGGTTGGATGCCAATGTAAAAAAATTGTATGGAGCCACCAGAAGATGGCCATGAAAAATCAAAATTTTCAAGTTTCAGTTGGCCTGGGTGAAACCTACATACATATGATCCAAACACTAAATCGATATTTCAGTTCTGAATAGAACTTCAACACGACTCTTCACAGATATTTTACATATCCAGCCTTTTTGTTACACTGTTTTTTATTACATACGCAATGGAATTTAGAAAAACATGAGCACGAGTATGGGCAGCATGGACATGGTCGAAACAGTATCAATGATTAAGATACGTAGAAGAACCAGTTGACAAAATACATGATCAAAATTGTGTAACCAATCAATATCAAGTATATATCCAGTATCATGTACAAAAGATTTGCTAGAGCAACAAGGCTTTGAGAATCACCTATGAGCTAAGGATGTTAAGGAGTGAAACCCTGCTCTGGATCAACCTCCTGAACAAAGGCTCAACACCATTCTCAAGATCAGCCAAGCTGTGCTCCAGCGCTCGCAACTGCGTCTCCTCGCAGACGACCCTCCTTTTCTGAAACCTCTTTGAGACAAGAGACCATCTGGTGACCACGATTTGCTTTGGTAAGAGGCGAGATGCCGATTCAATCAGAGAGAGAGCCATCTCTCTTGCTTCTACCAGTAGCCTGACCGTCATGCAACCTTCGCTCATAGCTTTGCTGCTTGTTATCTTCTTGAAAGGCTTATGTGCCTTCTTCGCGAGGCGAATGAAAGACTCGATCTTGAGCTGAATGGCTGCGGCATCTCCTCTCTTGACGCCAAGCTGCAGCTCCTGGATGCTCATCTTCAGCTCTGCCAAGTTCTCTTGCATGGCATTGCAGAGGTCAACAAGGACAATTGATCTGTCAAGCTCTTCCTCAACCATTTTCCTTTGCAGGGGCAAAGAGAGGCTAACTTGGTTGCTAGGCAAGCTCATGATCTCCTCTATGCAGCTGTAGATGTCTCCAAGCCTCCTCAAACCATCGCACATCGTGCCGATGGTCGCGGAAGGCGAGGAGATGCGTGTTTGCAGGCCCTGCAGCTCCACCTCCACTTTGGATTCAGTGGAGTTGGGAATACAAGGCAGACTTGCAGATCTTTGATGGCAGGCCATGTCTCTAATGGATGAACTGATGATGATTTTCTGTTTGAGATGGAAGAGGATGTGAAGAACATATGCAATTTGTTTGTGTGCTCAACCCTTTGTAGCACACCCTATTTATAGTCAAGCTCCAAAAGGAATTATAGAGCAAGTTTTCCGCTGCGGCTTAATCATCTGTCCCCAAGGCAAAAACTGATGCTTTCTTATTCTGGTCAGCGCAGCTGGCAGCAATAAGTGAGATCGAGAGCGTGTGCATGTCTCATCTATAGATGGCAAAGTATCTGCACGAGTGATTTGTCTCAAAACCATATTCGCAAATCATCACAGGAGGCTGAGGAGTTCACTGAATGACCCAGCTTACTCACCTTCTGACAATCTGGCAACTTGGTTCTCAACTTGTGACAGTTGCATCTGCACCTCAACCCTCGTGCAGCATTGTTGCCTTCTTGGCATGTCTATCCTACCTGCAGCATGATCCACCACACATGAGTTAGTATTATCAACAAACACATTAATTCTTTCTTGTTCTGTTTCCAGACCAATAAATGCATAAAATATTTTAGTGAGACAGAAAAAAATGTAATACGACATTTACGAATTACCAGCCTATCGCTTCATAGTGCAGGTTGCTGTTTTAACTAACCTATCAACTGAGAAGGTAACAAACAACTATGAACAGTTCAGGCTTCTACATCAGCAAACGCTATTGATATTAATAGAAGATTTATAAATGCTTCTTGAACTGAAGCTTTCACATACAATGTCATGTATATATCCTTGTTCAGTGAACCATGTATCATACAAAATATTCAGCATACTCGTGAAGTTTGTAACATCACAAATGAATATACTCATATAACACAATACCAATGTTTGTTTTTTTAGAGTGCTGCATTTTACTAATTATTTTTAGGTAAAGTGTTGTTTAATATAAAGTAGAAGTGCTGCTTTAATATAAAGTAATCATATCGTTGCATCATGTTTCACATGTTAAAATGTGCAGTCTCCGTGAGTGCTTCCTAATATGGGATAAGGAGATAAATGTACCTATTTAGCATTTCCTATCTGTCATGTTTATCTTATCCCAGATAAAAAATAGAGTGCACGGGCATTCCAGTTGGGTTTGGCAACAGCACGAGGGAAAAGATTCCCATGAAAGCATAGGACATAGCATCTACTAGTTGTTACGAGAGAGGAAAGAGTTGACTTTACGTACAGAAACACGCTCAGTCCTGGCATGATGCAGGTAACATCTAGATAAGCATGAACTCAACACCTCATGAAGCATTGCTGTCATGTTTCATCAACCTGCAAAAGATCCACCACAAAAGGATCAGCACTATTGATCAGCCGAAACAACTCAATAAAAGAGATGTAAAATAACTTCGTGTGGAACCGAATATCAGCTGAAACTAGTGGTTACTGCCCCTATATGTAGAGGATCCAAATTATTGTGGTTAAGTCTGGTACACCTGTTAACATAATAGGGCATGTATGAAATGCTAGTCAGGTAATGATGAGCCACTGCCACATGGCCTAGAGCTGGCATGTTTATAATAGTTAGTGTATCGCAAGCAAAAGATGATAAGTGCCAATCGGAAAATTTAATTGGTGCGAGTGCGAGGTAACATGGCCATTTCAAGGATAAGGCCAAATAAAAATTGAACAGGTGTAGAACTTATAACTAGAAATAATTATATACAAAACTCCTACCTATTGACAAAACTGTGAATAATTCAATTTTCACTCATACTCCACATGCCATTTTCTTACAAGAAATTTCCTTTTAGCTCCTTAACATCCACCATATACTCTAGAAAAAAACATATCAACATGACATTCAGCTATGCCTGGTAAATATCAGTGAAATCATAAGTCATGGTATGAACAAGTCAAAAATGTTTTTTATCAACTGATCATTTGTATGTACATTTGGTACTGCACTCAAACTAAAAATATTCTATATGACTGGTAAATCCTTTAAAAGGAGGATGCCAATCACAAGGTGCTAAAGAAACAAGGTCCAAGGAATATCTAGGAGCTAAGAATGTTCAGGAGCGAAACCCTGCTTTGGATCAATCTCCTGAACAGAAACTCAGCACCGTTCTCAAGATTTCCCATACTTCGCTCTAGCGCTTGCAACTGTTCCTCCTCGCAAACGACCTTCCTTTTTGGGACAAGAGACCATTTGCTTCCTTTGGTGGTGGTGAACTGCTTTGGCAACAGATATGACGTGGATTCAAGTAGAGAGACAGACATCTCTCTGGCTTCTGCTAGTAGCCTGACAAGATTGCAATCCTCAGCAGTAGCTTTGCTGCTTGTGATCTTCTTGAAATGCTTTTGTGCCTGTTTCGCGAGGCGAATGAAAGACTCGACCTTTATTTGAACAGCCACATCATCTCCTCTTTTAAGAACCAGTTGCAGCTCCTGGGTACTCATCTTCAGATGTGCTGAATTCTCTTGCATGGAATTGCAGAGATCAATCACCACGAGGGACCGTTCCAGTTCCTCTTCCACCATTTTCTTGTTTTGGGGCAAGGAGAGACCAACTTGGTTGCTGGCCAAGCTCATGATCTCCTCGATGCAGTTGTAGATGTCTCCAAGCCTCCTCAGACCATCACACATTGTGTCGATGGTCGCAGATGGCGAAGAGATGCGTGTTTGCAGACCCTGCAGCTCAACCTCCACTTTGGATTCAGTGGAGTGGGGGATAGAAGGCAAACTTGCAGATCTTTGATGGCATGCCATGTTTCTAGTGGATGAACTGATGATACTTTTTGTGTTTGGACTAGAAGAGAAAGTGAAGAACAGATGCACTTTTTTAGTGCTCAACCATTGTGGTGCACTCTATTTATAGTCAAGAAACAAAAGCAGTTCTGCTGGCAAAGGCCATTAGGCAGAAAGAATATTGTGCACCACGATCTGTTTGTTGCCAATAATGGACCAATTCTTTGCAGAATCATAACTATCTGTATCCGTTACAAGCTGGTGATGTTTATCTTGTTCGGGAGACAAGCATCACTAAGTGCATACCATGTCTTGACAACTGACAGCAAAGCATCTGCACGAGTGCTTAGCTTAACTCAGAATCCAGACCAGCAAACCGAGGGAAAAATGAACTTAAGTGGAAGTCATGCAACTGAGTTGTATGTTGATGGACCAGATGACTTCACGATCCAACAGCCTGTCAATTAGTTCTCAACATCTGACAGTTGCACCTTCGCCTCAATTCCCGTGTAGCACTGCTGCTTTGCTGGTATGTCTCTGCTACCTACAGGCTACAGCACGATCCACGACACATGCATTATAATCATCAATAGATGTTTCACTTCTTCTAACGCATTTTTTACTCTCTTACAACATAAGCAGCTTGTGAAAACTAACTCATAATGTTACTGCAACGGGATCAAGGTTACAAAATTCCAGATATTAGAAGGTAGTGCATGTTTCTGCAAGAAATTCGTGGTGTCATCCTCAGTAGCAGAAGTAGAGGTGCCTAATTACATGAGGAACTTGAAAATAATGCACAACAGACTGATACACAGACAGAAAGTATCTCTATCTCTTCAGACCCCATCTACTCACATGGCCACCACAGCCTCAGACAACTTGATGCACTTGCCTATCTTAGTATAAAGCAGGAAACGTTGTTAAATGCTAAACAATGCAACATTAACATGTTCCGAACGTAGGCAAACTGTGGTCTACACGATTACTTGACACTACAGGAAGACAAGTAGCCATTTGTTATTGTCAATCTGTCATGTTTCAGTTATGTCTGGCAAAATGGACTGCAAGTGCCCAGAGTTTTTTTTTTCGAAACGGAGGCAAAAGCTTTGCCTCATTCATTTATTAAGCAGAAGGTGCCCGGTTTTTAGGAGAAAACCGAGCAAAAACCAACAACAACTGTGCCATAGCACACCCAAACCACACACACCCGCCACCGGGGCACACCCAGCCACCCTGGCTACCCACAAAAGCTAAGAAGCTCAAGCCGGCCTATGCCAAACAGATGGCTCTTCGAAGAGAGACCGGCAGCTCCGCTACTGATGACGAGCCTCGGAGAGGAGATGCGCAAGACAAGCGCCGAATAGGACCTTCACCGGACCGCCCCACGCAGGTCATCGTACACCGCCCGAGGGTGGCTTCGACTTCACAGCAAGAAGAGACCACCACGAAGACATTCGAACACGCCGGAACAGAGCCGACTAACATGACCTTGCCGCAACCAAACCTTGGTCACCACCATCGTCGTTGCCTCTCAAGCCTCCACCCGGAACACCCGCATCACTGGTTGACCTCCTGCCAACCCGGATGCCCTGTGTGTCGAGGTCGCGGGAGGGCGCGAAGGGGATCACCAACTTCAAGACGACGCCCTCAGGAGGGGACACGACGAAGAATCGACGCCGTCGTCCGATCCCGTGGGATCTAGGCTTTCACCCGAAGATGTGAACCCGAGGCAGCGAAGGCCGAAGAGCTCCACGACCACCCCCCAAGAAGGACGGCGACATCCGCAGACGCCGCGCGGTCAGGCTTTCGCCTGGAGCAAACGAGCCACCACTCCCTCACGCGGCCGGACAGCGAGACGAAGACCGAAGACGCTGCCAGCCCGCACTCCGCAGACACACCTCATGTGCAGAAGCGGCGCCACCACCGCACACAAGCCACCACCGCCACCACAACCAGACTAAGGAGCTCCGCGAGCTCCGCTGCCACCACCCGCACCGCGCGGGGCCGAAAGCCGAGTCGCACCACTGCTGCCAACCAAGCTCGCCGAGAAGAGCTCTGCGGGCGCCGCCAACCGCCACAGAGAGGGAGCTTCGACGGACGCCAACACAGGGGTTCGAGGCCGAGCCGTCGGCCACAGCAGCGCGAGCTCCCCGGTCCAGCCGCCATGCCGCCCCCGCAGCCACAGCAGCTGCCAAGCCACCCAGCGCACACAGGGCCGCCGCCCCGCCATCCAGCACCGCATCCGCCCCCGCAGCCTCGCCGGCGAAGGCCGGGAGGGAGGACACCGCCTCTGCCCCGAGACAGCGCGACCAGGGGCAAGCTCGCGCAGGCCCGCCGGAGCCCATCTGGGCCCGTGCGCGCGCCGCCAAGCTCCGCAACGCCCCGCGCCGCAGCACCACCGCCGCACCCCGACCACGACCAGGCCGCGCGCCACCACGGCCGCCCGCAGCCCCGCCAGCGCCCAGCCGCCGGCCCACCGCGCCCGCCACACCTCGTCGCGCCCGGGCGAGCTCCTCCTCGCCAGGGGACGCGGGAGGGGGGAGAAACTGCCCCGCCGCCACCTTCCCCGGGGCGCGCGCGGCTTTGCCGGCCCCCCTCCGGCGGCGGCGAAGCAAGGGAGAGGATCGGGGTGGGGCTAGAGGCGGCGGCGGCAAGGGTTCCCCCCTTGTCGCCAGAGGAGGGCGACGCGGGGGGACGGGAGAGCAAGTGCCCAGAGTTATTTTCTGCTATAAGGTGGTGAGCAAGAACCACAGTTCATGAAAGGAACAGTTGACAAGAAGAACCTCCAAAAACGTGTTCAATGTAATGTTTTAGTGCCATAGTTTACTTGATGGCTAAAAAAAAATCTCAAATCAAACTATGCCATATCTCGATACTGGAAAACATAACAAGGGGATGAATTCAGCAGATTTTTACATGGGAGCTAGAAGATCACGGATCTAGGTGCAGTAATAGAGAAAGTATATATTTTTTTGTCTCAAACACACAGTAACACTCCACACTATTTTCACTGAGAAGAGAACCCAACAGGTTCTACTGGATAAATCATGTATCTAATAAGCATTTTCATCTGTCATGTTTCAGTTATTCCAAAGAAAAAATGCACGGGCATTCAAGTTCGATTTTTCTATAGCACAACGGAAAAGATTTCAATGAAAACATAGGACACAACATCTGCAAGAAAGAAAAGAGTTGACTCAACTTACAGAAGCACGCTCAGTCCTGACATGATACAGGTAACATCTAGATAAGAATGAACTCAGCACCTCATGGAGTATTGTTGTCATGTTTCATCAACCTGCAACAGGATCCACCACAAAAGGATCAGCATTCTTGACCAGTCGAAACAACTCATCAAAAGAGATGTAAGGTATCTTCATGTGGAATAGAATATCAGTTGAACTAGTGGTTACGGCCTCTATATACAGAGGATCTAAATTATTAGTGGCATGTGCTTACGTCTGGTACACCTGTTAACATAATAGTCCTTGTATGCTATGCTAATCAGGTAATTATGACCCACGACCACATGGCCTAGAGCTGTCATGTTCAATATTGATAGTGTATTGCAAGAAACAGATGATGGCGCCAATTGGAATTTTAATTGGTGTGATGTAACATGGACATTTCAGGGATAAGGAAAAATTAAAAATTGTAAAGGTGTACAACTTATATATTCTATAGCTAGAAATAATTATAAACCAAGCTCCTACTTATTACCAAAACTGTGAATTATTTGATCTTCACTGATACTCTACTACATGCCATCTTCTTACAAGGAATTTCCTTTTCAGCTCCTTAACATTAATTGTATACTCGAATAGAGAACATATCAACATGACATTCATCTATGAATAATAAACACCTCCGCCTGGTAAATATTAGTGAAATCAGCAGTCAGTATGAACGTGGTAAAAACTGTTTTTATCAACTGATCATCTGTATGTACATTTGGTACTCTAAGCAAACTAGAAAGGCTTATATGACTGGTGAATCCTTTAAAAAGCGGATGCCAATCACAAGGTACTGAAGAAACATGGCCTGAGAAATATCTACGAGCTAAGAATGTTCAGAAGCAAAACCCTGCTTTGGATCAATCTCCTGAACAGAAACTCAGCACCGTTCTCAAGACCTCCCATGCTTTGCTCCAGCGCTTGCAACTGCTCCTCCTCACAAACGACCTTTCTTTTCTGGACAAGAGACCATTTGCTTCCTTTGGTGGTCGTGAACTGCTTCGGCAACAGATGCGATGTGGATTCAAGTAGAGAGACAGACATCTCTCTGGCTTCTGCCAGTAGCCTGACCAGCCTGCAATCCGCAGCAGTAGCTTTGCTGCTTGTGATCTTCTTGAAAGGCTTCTGAGCCTGTTTCGCGAGGCGAACGAACGACCCAACCTTGAGTTGAACAACCGTATCATCTCCTCTCTTGACAACCAGTTGTAGCTCCTGGGTACTAAGCTTCAGATTTGCTAAGTTCTCTTGCATGGTGTTGCAGAGATCAATCAGCACGAGGGATCTTTCCAGTTCCTCTTCCACCATCTTCTTGTTTTGGGGAAAGGAGAAGCCAACTTGGTTGCTGGGCAAGCTCATGAGCTCTTCAATGCAGTTGTAGATGTCTCCAAGCCTCGTGAAACCACCACACACTGTGTCCATGGTTGGGGAGGGTGAAGAGATGCATGATTTCAGATCCTGCAGCTCTATCTCCACTTTGGATACACTGGAGTGGGGAATAGAAGGCAAACTTGCAGATCTTTGATGGCAGGCCATGTTTCTAATGGATAAACTGAAGATGTTCTTCTATCTGAAATGTAAGATAAGAGAAGAACTGTACTCTGTTGGTGCTCAACCATTGTAGCACTCTATTTATAGTCAAGAAACAAAATCTGTTCTGCTGGCAAAACCCATTAGGCAGAAAGAATATTACGCAACACACTCCGTTTGTTGCCAATAATGGACCGATTCTTTGCAGCAGCATAAGCATCTGTATCCATGACAAGCTGGTGTTGTTTATCTTGTTAGGGAGACAAGCATCCCTAAGGGCATGCCATGTCTCAACAACTGTCAGCAAAGCATCTGCACGAGTGCTTAACTCACAATCCAGATCAGAAAATCTAAATAAACTAAAATGTAAGTGATGCAACTGATGTTTATGTTGATGGACCAGATGACTTCACCTTCCAACAGCCTGTCGATTGGGTTCTCAACTTCTGACAGTTGCACCTTCGACGCAATTGCTGTGCAGCACTGGTGTTCTGCTGGTCTGTCTCTGCCATCTGCAGCATGATCCACCACACATGCATTATAATTATCAATAGATACTTCACTTACTCGTTTGGAACATAAGAAACTAGCAAATAAACACCACAGGAACAGGTTCTAGCTTGCAAAATTCCAGATATTAGAAGGTAATGCCTGTTTCTGTATGAAATCTATGGTGTCACTCTTCGGTAGAAGAGGTAGAGGTGTCCAATTACATGAGAAACTTGAAAACAAGGCACCTCAGACTGCTACCCAAATAAAAAGTACCTCTATCTCTGCAGATCCCATCTACTCACATGGCCACCACAGTCTCAGACAAGTTGATGCCCATCTTAGTTTAATGAAGCACACGTTGATAAATGCTAAACAATGCAACTTTGACATGTTCCAAACGTAGGCAAACTGTGGTCTGCACGACTACTTGACAGTACAGGAAGACAAGTTGCTTTTTTTTTGTTCGACAAGTTGCTTTCTTTTTTAGTTCGACAAGTCGCTATTTTGTATTGCCAATCTTTCATGCTGCTATGTCCGGCAAAATGAACTGCACGAGTGCCCAGAGTTGTTTTCTGCTATAAGGTGGTGAGCAGGAATCTCAGTTCATGAAAGGAACAGTTGGCAAGCAAGAACCTCCAGAAACGTGTTCAATGTAATGTGTGCCAGGTAGCTTCAAGATAAGCATGAACTCAACACCCCATGGAATACTGCTGGCAAGTTTCATCCACCCCTAATAAAATCCATCATGAAAGGATCAGCATTTTTTATCATATTAAAAATAGCATGGATAATGGTAAGACTGCAAACTTTAAAAGAAACATGAGGTATTTATGTCATTGGTAGCATGTGTGTAAGTCTGGTTTATGCGCATTTGTCAGTTTTTCAAGTTTCCTCTTCATATCATCTAATATAGTTACAAGCTTGCCGCATAGCCTGGATTTTGCACACTCATGCATGTATAGAAAACCAATCACAAAATAATTACATTAGTGCAAGCACAGGAAACAAAAGTATGAGGCTAAATTGTCAAGTGACAATATCACCCCTTAAAATCTGCAGCAAAAGATGAAAAATATTGTCGTACTGAATATTGTCTGCCATTAAGGAGCAATCAACCAGTATTTACCTAGGAAGAAAAATCACATTTCACCAAAATCAGAAATCAGAAGTACACACAAAAGAACATTGACAACATAAACATGATGAAATCATTTCCCCTTATAGTCTACCAGTGATACACTAATATGTACATGGGTCTCCCATAGACACTAGATAGATTTACACAAGGTTTTCAAACCCTTTAAAAGGAGGATGCCAATCACATGGCCCCATCTCACATCTTTTCTGCAGGTTATTCCACTAGTTACTCATTGGATCCATATGTGGTCCTATCTCCAGCCGGAGGAGGCGCGCCTGGACATGGATATTGGGTGCAACCGCTTGGCGACGGTAGCACGGGATTTATACAGCCGGTGCGGTTGGCGTACTGATAGGCGGCTCACATGAAGATCTTGTGGCGGCTTGTTTTCCTCTTTTTCTTTAGATGGCTGTTTTATGTGGAAACTTTGTGTGATCCATGATTTGTTTTAAGATTGTAACTCAGACCGTTTAAATAAGTTTAATAAGAGGCTGCATGCATCAATTGATGCAGAGGCTGGGGTACTCCCCTTATCTAAAAAAAAAAATCACATGGCCCCAGGGCAGCAACTCATCTTGAAGAGCTAAGAATGTTCAGGAGAGAAACCCTGGTCTGGATCAATCTCCTGAACAGAAACCCTGCACCATTCTCAAGATCTCCTATTCTGCACTCTAATGCTTGTAACCGATCCTCCGTGTGTATAACTTCTTTTTTCTGGAACTTCTTGGACACAAGAAACCATTTGCTAGAATCGGAGGTGATAATCTTCTTTGGCAAGAGATAGGATGCAGATTCAAATAGGGAGATAGCCATCTCTCTTGCTTCTGCTAGTAGCCTGACAAAGCTGAGACCTTCAGAAGTAGCTTTGCTGCTGTACTTCCTGAAATGCTTTCGCATATTCTTCGCTGAACGGAAGAAAGACTCTACTTTGAGGTTGACAATGGCATGATCTCCTCTTTTGCGGACTAGTAGCAGCTCTTGGATACCCATCTTCAACTCAGCAAAGTTCTCTTGCATAGCATTGCAGATATCAAGCAGCACAAGGGACCGTTCCAGCTCTTTCTCCACAACTTTCTGTTGCTGGGGCGAGCAGAGGCCAACTTG
This sequence comes from Lolium perenne, assembly GCF_019359855.2. Classification (NCBI taxonomy): domain Eukaryota; kingdom Viridiplantae; phylum Streptophyta; class Magnoliopsida; order Poales; family Poaceae; genus Lolium; species Lolium perenne. The sequence continues at coordinate 158,034,606 of NC_067247.2, forward strand.
GTTCCTTGGCAAGCGCACGATCTCCTCAACACAGTTGTAGACATCTGCAAGCCTCCTCAAGCCATCACACAATGTGACCATGGTGGCAGGCTGCCTACAGAGGCATGTTCTTAGGCTGTGTAACTCTTCTTCTACTTTGATCTCACTAGAGTGAGGCCTAGAAGGCAGACTTGTAGATCTGAGATGGCCAGACATGTTTTTGATGGAGGTTGTGGATGAGTGATGTTATATTTCTTCAGGACAAGGAAGAGATGAGAAACGAAGAAAAGTTGCACTCTGTTCAGGCTTTTCAGGTGTCCTCTATTTATAGTTAAGAATCGAAATGCCAATGTCATTACCAAGCTGATGGTAATCTAAACAATGCTCTTGAGCAAGTTTTATGATATGGTTATATGGCGTAGCCATTCGTGCATAGACAAGTCCATGCTGTTTCACCTTGTTTGTGCAACAGACATCAATAAGTGAGCTTACAAGCAGATGTTGTCCCTATAATTGGTGGCAACTCATATGCACGAGTGCTTAACATTACTCGGAATAAATCCACATCGGTGAGTGATAGGAAGCAAGCAATGGAAAGAACCTACTAGCTATGTAATTGGCGTTTGTTGGAGGACCATCTGCCATCTACAGAATGATCCACACCTAAATTATATAAGCCAGTTTCTGCTGGATAGAGGTTAAGGGAGCAGAAATAAGACAATTATAAGAAATAAGATCTGCTAGTTGACTCAACATCCGGAAATGTGCTCACCTAGTTCAGGTCATGAACTGCCCACCTCATGGAGTCGCCCTGGCATGTCGCGGCCGTCTGTGACAAGATCCACCACAAAATGATCTGCAATCTTGACCATCTGGAATGGAATCAGCGTAAGTGAAGAACTAAACTAAAGACAATAATTGATGAGCTAATGCGAATGTCATTACGAATTGGATGTCAATAGCATTATCACAGAGCGTTACCATTTGGATGCGAACAGCCATCAGTATATAAGGAGGATCTTTCAGAATTCAGCATCTCGAGAAGTTGCGAAGAGACACCACCCTCTGTTCTACCTCACTGCAGCAAGTGCTGCTCTGCTCCACCACGTTTGCCAGAGCTAGGCGCGGCGGTTTGCCAGCACAAGAAGCTTACACCGCGCTTTTTCTGCACGGCAGCAGCGGACGTCATCGCCGTTGCCCTGAACCGCCAGTTTCTGTCCGAGGAACTTCCTTGCAAGGCGCAAAAGGGCTCTGCGCCCCAGATCCAGCGGCTCGAGAGACAGCGCAAACTCATCGTCGTCCCTTGCTGCCTCCGCCATACGAGGTGGAGGAGCGGTGACTCGAGGCGGATGAGGAGGAGGGGTAGGCGGTGGCGATGCGGTGCCGGATTACTCGCCGGCGGCGAGACTTTACGAGAGAGGAAGGTCTGGTGGGGCACAGACCGGGCCACAAGTTACCTATAATCCTGAAGAACGGATCTTAATTTTATTAGAGAGCACTATAAACAAAAAGGGCATTTGGTCTAGTGGTATGATTCTCGCTTAGGGTGCGAGAGGTCCCGAGTTCAATTCTCGGAATGCCCCCGTTTATTCGTTTTTTCCTTTTTGCTGCCTTTCCATCTAATTATTAATTTGAGACAGGGATTTGCACATAAATTTGTTTATTCCCTTCTATCCATATTACTTGATGCTACATCTAATTATTAATTTGAGACAGGGATTTGCACATCAAATTTGTTTACTCCCTTCTATCCATATTACTTGACGCTAATAAAGATATATCTAGCGTCAAATAATATGAATCAGAGGGAGTACTATTCTTCATCTTGCAGTTGCAGATGATGCGAACTGAAAATCGAAAAACATATAATTTGATACAGGGTATTTACACATCAAATCTGTTTACTACTCTTCCTCTTGCAGTTGCAGATGATGCACCGAAAATCGGAAAATGTTTGTTAAAAAAACTATACAAAAAAATTGCTCACGACATGCTAGTCTTTTTATAAGAAAAAGGGAAGTTTTCTTTTTGACTATGTGCGAGTATGTAGATATACATTACTTGTATTAAAAAAATATAGTAATATACAAACGCTTGTGCTATTGTAAACTAGTAACGGCGCAACTACGAAGAACACACGTCCTTCTCCAGCGGTTGATCCATTCTTTAGCGCTGAAGAAACCCCTTCCTAGTAGGCGGTAACAAGTGGCGATAGCCACCAGCCCCATAAGATTGGATCTAGCTTGATAATAAACACCGGCCAGAGGAGCCCTCCGAGTTTCTTCAACGCCGAATCTGATGCCTCATTGGATTCCCTAGAACAGTGTTTAAAACACACCTCTAAAAAGTTGTAGCATAGAAAACTATACTCCACATAGATCGTCGCTACCAGCCCAAGAGAATTACCCCCATATCGCATTGCCTCAATCACATCCATACAGTATGAGTTTACCTCGAGTTTGTTACACTCCGTCTGCCCCGCTAGGACCATGCCATTGTGTAGCGCAAAGGCTTCCGCCATCAATGCATCCAACACAAACGAAATGCCTCGACATCTAGCTTCTAAAAAGCAATCCCTGTCATCACATATTATAGCACCTGAGGAGCCCGCACCAGAATCTAGATCGAAGCAGGCATGGATATTATTCTTCTTCTTATTATTATTAGAGTACAATGTTAGTACATCAATTTCGGGCGTATAAACAATTTAATCCTCAAACTTGCAAATTCTTCAATCCAGTGCATAGCCTTGTGTTTCAGTAATACTTTTCTGAAAATTAGGCCGGCCCAGATAATTTCTCCCAGCATAGCAAGTTGAATTGACATGTGTGCCCGTCTGGTAGGATTTTACGCATTCGTGTGATCGGGGAGAACCTATAGCGACACAACTTTTTTTGCAATGATCCCTCCCTCAAAACCTTATTTCATCTCACCATTCAGCCCATTATTATTCTCACATGCTCGAGGTCAAAAACGACGATAGTTGAGGTGTCCTGGGTAGTAGTTGTGGACGATGGCTACTAATGTAGTAGCAGCATGGAGAACTGGGAGAGGCCCCGAGTGTATTGTATGCTTCGTATGATGCCTCTCGGTTACCCTGATATGTTTCTTTTGGTTGCATAGGGTTACGGGGAGGAGGATAAGATGGCATGGCCTTTGCTAAATGTGATGATGGGTACATTTTCCATTTGCTAACGCATATTTGTAATCGATGGATATGTGATAATTTAGGGTTGACATCACACAGTTTACAATGTGTACATGTCGGCATCAGGACTCCGTAGTTAACTTAGAGTACCTAAGATCTTTAGTTCTATAATAATGATTTGATGTCAAAATATGTAATCATGTCTTTACTATGTGTCTTTACTGGTAAACATGATGAGAGTTAATTTGAATATATGCTGCAACGGATTTTCTATGGCATTGTTAATAACATGACGTATACTAATGAGATATTTTATTGGTTTAATGATTGTGGAATATATACATGATATCTTCAATGGAATAAATTTCTTGATAGTCAAGTTAGACATGTGAATGCAAATATGGTGAAGGTGCAATCATGTATTTTTGGAAAAGCTTTAACCGCCAATTTACTCTTTATTTAGTGTAATGCAGACACAAATAAAGTTTCCCAAAACTTAGTGAACAATCTAGATGGATAACCTAGAGGGATGTTACAAATTTAATCTCTTCTTAGATCACAAGTTTAGGCTTTGCGTATACATAAGATGAGCGTAATGCAACTCTTTGAACCTTGATACAATCTAGATGATATAAGGTACTTCAAGCACTAATTCTATGACAATGATAAGCATAACTGAAAGAGTTCGAATAGAAACAACCAAAGCACACATACACGAATATGTAGCCCAATGTTCACTTCATTCGTTGCATAGTTTGACTTGTATTCTCTCTTGTCATATGGACAATTGTCGACGAAGTGTCATGTTTTATCACAATTGTTCAAAATTACTCTCTTTGGATTGAGGAAGGCACCTCCTTTTCTTAATGGGGCACCACCATACTCTTAGTGACCATGTCCGCGTCGAACTCACTTGTACTTTCATATCTTATACTTTTTGAAGTTGAACTTCCTTGGCCTTCAAGGAAAGATTAGTAGTCTTCATTGCAAGAACCGTATCTTTGGTTTTTTGAAATTCTTGATCATGTATTCATGCACTTGGAATAGGAGACACGATCATCGATGCCCATATTGTTGAAATAATCCATGAATTTCATATAGAATGTCGATTGTTGATTGTCGGGTGCAATGACCTCAAAGAACATGCACTTGGTGACTTAGCCATTGAAATCAAAACTATCATTGAACTTGTCACATCAAACAAATTGAATCTTTACCCGTAGGGCACTGAGTCTTGAATAGGCATTTTTAAAGACTCTCCATCACCATGAACATATTAATTTCTCGCTTGCCTACTAATTTTATTCTTGAATGAGAGTGATTCCCTCATCTAATACAACCAGATTCTCCCAAGCTCTTTGGCTCTGTCAACACGGTAAATTGATCATAAATCTCAAGACATGCTGACGATCAAGGCGTTCATGTGATTTCAAGTTTTTTTAGAGCCACCGTAATCTATCATCGAAGCACCACATCCCAAAGGTCTTCGCTACAACTACGAATATGAGATTCCATAGAAGAATTCCAAAAACAGAAATGAGTTCTCTACAAAGCTTGTGAACCATCGAAGTGGTTAATATGCATCCTTTGGATTGGGGGTAGGACATAGTTGTGGCCAATTTTATAATCTCCACCCAAAGGCTCTCAGATATACCGAGACACTTTGTGGTCTTTTGATCACCCTCAACCCTAGGATTGGTGGCGACCACACTTTTAATGGTATCTTGTAAACATTGCTCGAATGTTGCTTGGAAGCGTTCCATAATTGTTTGGACAACTGCTTTCAAGTACACGTTCGTGGCACCTGCCTTCATCGAATCACCCATCTCACTCTTAAGGCAATAAAACCCTTACAAATAACCCTTGGTTCTGATGGGAGTTGAAGGATAGAATTGGACAACCTAGAGGGATGGCGGGGAGTACGTGTTGTGAATATGTTTATACAAATTTTAATTGTATCTCCAAAAGTTTAGGCTTAATAGATAAATAAGATGATCCTAATACAACTACACGATAGAACCGATATAATGATATAATGTACTTCAAGCACGAATGATATCATAAAGATAAACACGATTGAAAAAGCTTAGCCAGAAATAACCAAGACAAACTGATACAAAATATGTGTTACAATGTTCACTTCCTTGGGGGAGCTAATCCTTGTTGGGAGAGGAGTGGGTTACCACGAAGGACCTCCAAACGCCTCTGAATGATCAAATTTTTCTCTATGGGCCTCCTCCACAAAGTAGAGGCTCAATCACTTGTCGCGGGATTTAAGGTGACATCCAAACTCTCACAAACTTTTCCATGAGCATGAATTCACAACCTGGGATCTTCATGCGACCCTAGCATGCCAACCATATGTAATATATATATTGAAGAACTCAAGGGGGTAATGATTTGGCTTTGTGGACTTGCAGATTTGGATATGGCCTTTCAGTTTCTCAAAGAGATTTGAATATGGGTGGACGAACTGGGAGATCTCAAGCTCTTGAGGTGCTTAACAATGAAGGAGGTAGAAATCGATAAGACTTCTTATTTGCTCAATCAAAGGATACCCCTTCATAGAAGGAGTGTATATATATGTCCCATGAGAAGTGACCATTTCGGAGTGGCTCATGAACATTCAGAATTTCATATGGTATTCTCGATGGTACGGATAAATCTTGATGGGATCCGAACTTACTGTGGATAAGAGAGGCCACTGGATCCATCCAGAATAATTTCATATTCTTACCTAAAAACACAATTCTGGGACGGTGATGGTGAGAATAGCAAAAGGATGCATTGATCTGTGCATGGAAACTTTGTTAGCCAATATCAAAGGAGGAATGGGTTTGTGAGATTTCTACACATTCAGTTTGGAAATGCTAGCAACACAGGTCTAACGTCTAATCAATGACATGAACCTGTATGTGCCAAAGTTTTACGTTAAATATTTTCCTCACGGTGACGTATTAAAGGCGGGGCCAAAGGCTGGATCATCCTTCATGTGGCAAAGCATCATTGCTAGGATGACTATATTTAAACGTGTTTATATATGACGAGTAGGAAATGGAGAGAGCATAAACATTTATACTAATCCACGGATCCCTCAATCCCTGTCGACAAATTATTTCACCAAGGGAAGATGTGGTCTATGCAAAAGTCTCTCCAACAATGGGCCCAATCACTGGATATTGTCATGAGGCACAACTACACGCTCTTTTCTTAAGAATTGATGTGAATCATATTCTACGAATCTATCTTAATACACACGATTTTGATGATTTTATAGCCTGTGACTTTACTTAGTATGGACGCTTTATTCTCAGTTCTACCTACGGTCCGCAACAGATAAATCAGCTTGGACCTAAAGCAGTGTAGTTATCTCTACCCGGGTCTTCAGATAATAATCCAGTTTGGAAGTCTTTATGGAAGCTTAAAATTCCAAGCAAAATAAAAATTTCTTGCCATGCATTGCATGGAATAATACCACTATAGTCTATCATGGTAAATCAACATGTCATAACTGAGTTGTGAGTGTCCAATTTGTCACCAAGTAGCAGAAGATAGCATGCACACCTTTTGTTTAAATGCCATATCGATCACTATGTGGAACTCTCTCGGCATCAACACGATTATAACGAGGAAGTAATGGTTGATCGCTTAGTCTCAGCTGCCATTGAGTTCCTCTTTAGCGTCAAGACTGGCAGCTCCCATGTTTTCAAAACATGAGACCGAGAGAAATTATTGCGGTTGGGTTTTGGTACCCATGGAGGATTAGAAGTCAAAGAACACATGACGAATCTGCTCCTCCGATGCACCGCTATAGGATGTCAGTCCTCACCATCGTTCCAAATGTCGCTAAAGCTCGAAGGAACCTGATTAATTCTGATGCACGATGAATCTAGCTGGGTCATAAACAAGTCGAAGTGAATGTGGATGGTTGCTTTCATCTTGATGTTCATATAGGTGCAGTTAGGGCGTTCATGAAAGATTACGAAGGCAATTTCATATCGACATCTACCATATACCTTCAGAAGGTAGCATCTACTACTGCAACCAAAGCATTGTGGCTAATCGCCTAGGATGCAACAATGTCCAAAATGAATCCGCTTCGCTGGAAACTATTGAAGCTTGCACATGAGTAGAAGCATGGTGGAGAGAATCATTGTGGTTTTCGCGGATTGTGTCGATTTGATGACACTTGTTGGAAGGGTTCAATTCCAACATTATCCAACGAAAGTAAATGGAGCGGTTCATGAACTAGATATGACTTATTTCCTAAAAAACTTTCTTGTAATTGGGTCGATGAAATCCCTAGCATTATCCTAGATAAACTCCTAAACGATATTAACCGTTACTTTAATTTTATTTTTAGAAAACACGGTACAAACAAACACATCCGCTTACATACACGCACATACACTCACTCATATGAACGTACACACGCACACCCTACCTCTATGAGCACCTCCCGGAAGACTGAGCCGGCGAATTGGATCTTGAAATTGACGAAGTCACCACAGACACCTCGCTGTCGACGGAAACGTTGCCTCCCACTGAATGAATATTCCGCTTTTATAAAACACATAGATGTTAAACCTGAGGTTTAAACTCTATTGGACTAGGATACAACCACCCAACTAAGCACCTAACCTCAGATTGGTTCTCCCGTTACTTTAAATTTTACCGCAAGAGAGTCTTTTTTTTCTTATCAACAGTAGAGTCTTGCTGATTTTTCAGAAAATTATAGGAGTAGTAATAATAAAACAGAAAGAGGAAAAATATTACTCTTGCAGGTGCATGTGAATCTACATCGCGATTTAGCTGTTTCTGTCCTTCCACCCCTGTTCATACTGATGATGATGACAGTACGTTGGCCCGTCCCACATGTCAGTGAGCATAACCGCCACAGTTATCGTTATATCAGCCGTTGAACCAAGCTGTCCCGGCATGAGACCGGATGTCCCGCGGGTCCCGCGCGGAAACCGCCACACTCCCTTCTCCCACTGACAACTGGGCCCCGCACGCCAGCCACGCGCGCTCGCGCCGCAGACAAGCGCTGTCCGGGCCGCACACAGCTTCAACTCGGTCACGCCCCCAAAACAGGAGGAACGACACGAAGAATAATAAAACAAAATAAAACGCCGGCCGTCGAGTTCTTCTCCGGCGACGGCGGCGGCGGCAGCGAAACCCTAGCGTCGGGACGCCCTGAGCGATCCCGCCGGGCGCCGGTGCCCCTGCCCTCCACCTTCTGGCCTGCGCGCCCCCCGCCGCGCGCGGAGATGCGGAGGGCGATGGGGAGCGTGGACGATCTGATCGAGGAGGCCAAGGTGCGGACCGTGTGCTGGGCGCTCTGCATCTTCGCCATCTCCTACTTCATGACGCGTAAGCATGCCCAATTTTTTCCTTGATCCCCCTTTCGTTTACACCCCCCCCCCCCCCCCCCGCGATATCTGCTGCTTCTACGCGGCGATTGACGGACGCCACCCCCGATGCGATTAGATTGCTCGGGCTGGAATTGGATCGTCCTGCCGTTTCATGGATACGCAGTGGCGATTGTTGCTGCGCCAGGATGTATTCGTGAGGGATTTTGGGATTGTGAGGAATTCGGTGGATAATGAGTCAGAAAGTTGACACGACTTTTGCTAGTCGGACAACTAGAGCTTGCAATTGCCTCTAAATTAGCCGCGGAAGGCATCTGCTAGCAAGGAGTTTTCACCGCTTTTGCGACCTGACTTTTTTCAGCTGTTAGTTTCTGCTGGCCTTTGATTTGGTTCATGCTTTTATTGGTGGAGACTGGAGAGTTGAGCTCATTAGCAAGGAAACTTGCTTGGTTAGATCAAAATTATTAAGAAAAACTTAAATCCGTGATACCGCAAGACGTTTTTCATGATCAAAATTATGCCCGTTTTCACTAATGATGGGTGCAAGCGAGCATATGTTTTCTGTTCTGGCTCATCACGTAACATTTTCTCTTCATTGCTAGTCACTTGATTTAAGTCATACTAGACGAAATTCTCATTTTACAATGTTTGTTAGGTTTACATGATATTTGTAGATAGGCATATGTTTGTGTTGAATGAAATGCGATAAAGCTTTTTGTATTTAATATGGATACATGGATCCACTGCTTGTGAATTATCTGCTACATCCAATCCAGTTGTTGGTGGAAATGTAGCTTCAATTGAATGAACAAATTTAGCTTGAGATGTGAATATACCCCCCCCCCCCCCCCCCCTTCCTTTTATTTTTGCTTCACTATGTGCTTAATCAATTTGTTGGCAATCAAGAGGTTACTTATGATTTCTAGTGTGTTCCCATTATTGCCGTAACAGCTATTGATTTCTACATCATCTGTAGCTTTTATCTTCAGTGTACTGTCTTTCTAACACTCGTCATCATCTTTCTTTGAAATAGATACAAGTAAATCGATGTGGACAAATGTTCCTATGTCCATTCTTATACTGGCGTTTTTGCGTTACATCTCCTTCAAAGTGGAGTTCCGTTGGAGAAGTCAGCCTGTACCTAAGCAGACATATTTGTCTCAAGCGTCAAAACGGCAGTTGTCTGCTAATGATCACCGGCTCTCAAATGTGCCACCAGTTTCAAGATGGAGAAGGAAAGTTGGTTCACCTTCTGTTGAGGCTGCTTTTGAAAGTTTCATCGACAATATTCTGCGGGACTTTGTCACGGACTTGTGGTATTCTTCTATTACTCCTGATAGAGAGGCTCCAGAACTGATACGCGGCTTAATTCTCCATGCTCTTGGTGAGGTATCAGGCAGGGCGAAGGAGATGAATCTAGTGGACTTGCTAACAAGGTGAGTGAAGAATTGATCTACTATCTGCAGTCTACTTGTTTAGCAAATAATTATCTCCATTGAAAACGAAATGGTTTCAAATTTTTTCTCCATTGCAGGGATATGGCTGATTTGGTTGGAAAACATGTCGATATGTTCCGAAAGAATCAGTCTCAAATTGGTGTTGATGTCATGGTAACATTGTCTTCCGAGGAAAGAGATGAGAGATTGAAGCAGCACCTGATAGTTTCACAGGAACTTCACCCTGCATTGTTATCTTCAGAACACGAATACAAGGTGAGGGCTAACACCCTTAGCTTCGTTGTAATCCATTCATCCAACAATTAATTTTTGAGGTGGGCTATAGGTTCTTCAAGAACTAGTTGGGGGTATTATGGCCCTAGTGTTGAGACCACAAGATGCACAAAGTCCATTGGTCCGCTGCTTCTCCAGGGAACTACTGACTTGCCTAGTCTTGCAACCAGTGATGAACTTTGCAAGTCCGATGTAAGCTCTCTTTTCTTCACTTTGTTTTATTTTGAGCTCTATTACATGCCTTTTGTTTTCAGTTTCACGTTCTCGGTACTTCAGTTCATGTGTTCATGACATGTCCAGAAGAAAATCAATGCATTTTGTTTCTCATGCATGTAATCTGTACACGAAATAAAGCGGTGCTTCAAAATTGTGGAAAGTTCACATCGTTTGGTTATCTATATGCATACTTACTTTTTGTTGCAGTGCTAAATCAATTACTAATTTATTTTCTTTCTTTTCCTAGCTATGTGAATGAGCTAATTATCTGTTTTCTAAACAATAAAGACACAAACATTGGAGGCAGCGTGAACAAGACTACTACTGTAGTTGGAGTAACAAATGATCATTCATCTTATAAAGGAGGTCCCCAGGGTCGTCAAACGGAATCACAAAAGTTGTCTGCAGAATCAAGTAGTTCCGGGATGACATCCCTTGAGGGTGACAAGTCAAAAGTGTCAGTGGATGAACATGGGAGGACCGTCCTGCCTCGTCAGGCAGATTGGGCAGTGGTATTGGATGCAGCTACTGAAAGGCGGTCTCAGGTTCTTGCTCCGGAGAACCTTGAGAACATGTGGGCTATTGGGAGAAATTACCAAAAGAAAATGGTGAAGGTGGACCATCCAACAAAAGGAAAAGGTGCAGGGCGCGTAGATAACATTCGAACTGCAGTAGCGGCCGGAAAAGAGTTATCCCCTAACTTCAATGAGAGAGTTACATCAGTTGATGACAAATACATGGTCAATTTGATGCAAGGTTCAAATAGGAATGCTCAGTCCACTTTTGTCACGGGCAGTCACCCACTTGTTTCGCAAAATACAGATGAAGTGAAATCAAAAGAGCAGAGTCAAGTTTATTATAGCAGCAAGGAAAAACACTCTGAAGCTGTGAAGAACACAAAAGCTCAGCTAAAGCGGTCTAATAGTAGTCCGGATATGGAGAAAAGACATTTGGCCAAAAGTAATCAAACTGTGATTTCCAATGAAAGCTTAAATGCAAAGAAAAATCAAGAGGACAAAGGTTCAGGTCCTTCCTCACATGGTGAGGTACTAATATACGCTCAGAAGATAAGGTGTCGGGTAAGTTTTGCTGACCCTATCACTGCCACTCTTTTCAGTATCCTTTTTTCTTCAGAAATAGAGAACTATATATGATTAGTCGGTGCTACTGAATAAATGGATTTAAACCATGTAGTATATATTTTAATTAGTAGTACTTATCAAGGACCAAATTATGTTTGTATGGGAAGCTAGTATAATAGTAGGCACTAGCATAATCTGTTCTGAGATAGGTTCATATGTTGATGACAATCAAATGCTAATCGCTAATTTTGTGTTTTGCGCGTTGCTGGCAATTTGTTCTAGCTATTATTATCGAGTTTTTGGTGTGAGGTTTGTGTTTTACTTGTCATGCAATTACATCACCATATATATGTTGTTTCTATTTAGTATTTAAATGGATATCATGTGAGTTTATTTGGTTCTGTTGCTTCTACCATTTTGTGTCCAATAAGAATCAATACATATACAGTTTACTGTTTGGTTTACTGGTTCTGTGAGATAACTACTTCGCATGTTGCTTCAAATTGCATGTTCTGTATTTACATGATTAGCCTAGCAATTGTTTCCTACCTTCCAACTATTGTTGATGCAATGTCTAGTTATCTATGTGAAGTTCTATCCTCTTGATATCCGTATTGTACTCAAGTTGTGGTTTTGTATTTTGTTTGCAGGTAGTTGGTGCATATTTCGAGAAACTGGGTTCAAAATCTTTTGCAGTTTATTCTATTGCTGTCACTGGTGCAGATAACAAGGCCTGGTTTGTGAAAAGAAGGCATGCTTACTGGCATATTGCTAGATTTCTAACAGCTTTGAAATAGCAGAGTACCTCTAATTATAATATATGGTGCTGACTTTCAACTTCTATTTGTAGATACCGAAACTTTGAACGTCTTCATAGACAACTGAAGGAAATACCTAATTACTCATTGCACTTGCCTCCAAAGAGTTTCCTTTCATCTAGTATTGATGATTACCTTGTGCACCAGCGATGTATTCTACTGGACAGATATCTTCAAGTATGCTTTAGTCTTGTAACATTCATCCCACTTTTTACTTCAAATTTGTTTACAATATCATTTCTGTCCAATAGGATCTCTTGTCGATCGCTAATATTGCAGAGCAGCATGAAGTTATGGATTTTCTTAGTGAGTCATCAAAGGTGTGTATTGAGCCAACGAAATTTATGCCCTCTCCTTGACAAGTGAAAGAATGAACACATTTTTTTTTTACTTTCATGTGGTTCTTCTCACTTTATTTCCTTTTCCATTTTGTAGAATTACTCAGCTGGAAAGTCCACTTCTGTTATGAAAACCTTGGCTGGTGTGAATCTCTTCCCATTCTCTTTTTTTCACAATTATGAGCTTGTGTATTTAGTATTTCTCAACTCAAGATATTTATTTATTTATTTTTGCATCAGCAGTCAACGTTGATGATGCCATGGATGACATTGTTCGGCATGTTAAAGGAGTTTCAGATGGTCTAAAACGTGCGGTCAGCACATCATCCCCGAGCGCACCTTATTCACAATTTGCTGATAATAGGATGCCTTTATCTTGGAACCAGGAAGAGATAGACAACCAGAATCTGCAGAATAGACACTTGGGAAGTTCACATAGCCTTTCCGATGTTGATAGTAACTGTGAAGATCGCCCCTCATCTGTAAATAGTTCATGTCATTCATGCCACTCAGACAATGAATTGAACAATGGAGGGTACGGCTCAAATGATATTAAGCACATCGAAGCATGCACTAGTTGTGATGCACAAGTAAACCAACGAATAGAAAAACCCGCGAGGGGAAATTCAGATTCTGCAAACATGTCATCTGTAAAACCATTTGAGGATCCGTCAGGAATTCCTCCTGAGGTACGCTTTTCTAACATGTGGCTATCTTTGAATCAAATAGCAGGAACTTTTGTTCTAAAGGTTTTTCCACTACGCCCTAAAACCTCTCTTTTGTTTGTCAGTGGGTGCCAACAAATGTGAGCGTGCCTTTATTGAATCTGGTAGACAAGGTGTTCCAACTAAAGCGACGTGGTTGGATAAGGTTCGATTTTTTTTCATATATTTTTTCTGATATGTTTGCCTGCTAGTTTTCAACGAGTAAACTAAAGGCAATATTCTAGACACCGTCAGGATTGTGATAGAGCTTCTTGGCCGATTGCTGGATATAATTTATAGTTCTCACTTCACATATTTTAGTAGTATAATTGGATGATGATGATTGGTATGTTTATTCAGGGTTAAATATCAAGAGATATGGACCAAGGTTCATTTCTCAGTTTTGGCATGATATCCCTATGAAAGATACTTTCACCATCCATGATTGGATTCAGAATACTTCTACAGTCCAGCTGTTTCTATCTTTCTATTGCAGATAAATATGATGATTGACTTGATACTTATGTTATCTGCAGAAAACAAGTTCTTTGGATATCAAAACAAATCTTGCAGTTACTCATGGAAGATGCAATCGATGATTGGATTATAAGACAGATCAATTGGCTTAGAAGAGATGAGGTCATTATACAAGGAATCCGTTGGATTCAAGATGTAAGGAGGCACTTTATACTTTTTCTATAAACTGAAGTGCACTTTATACCTTTAAGCTACTAGATTAATGTTTGCTACGTTATCTGCAGCAAACCATGTAAAAAGTAGTTGGAACTAGAAAAGGTTTCACATGGATCAGTAATGCAAATTGTGCAGTACATTTTTTTTAGCCACAAGCTCTATGCGAAGGGTGGGCACTTGGTACCAAATCACTTTTTGCTAAACATTAGCATGACATAAATACCACAATACTTAGCAAATCATTCTTATATGCTAGGGTCCATTATTTAAATATCACTACTCGACTTCTGTTATATGGCCCATGAAGTGTGAAATAAGATCTAGCTTTAGATAGTTGTAACTTGGATAACAACTCTAGTTCTTCATTCGTATGTCATTTAACAGATTTACCATTCTACAGACGCTCTGGCCTAATGGTGTCTTCTTCACCAAGTTGGATGGACTTCAAGGAGGTGCAGGTGCGAGTCAATCTGACAAGCACCCATCAGGAAGTGCGGATGAAGCTACTGGTAATAGAAAGAGCAGTACAAGCTCTTTTGAGCTTCAGCTGGAGGCATCTAGAAATGCCAGTGAAGTTAAGAAACTTCTTTTAGGTGAGTCCATTGACATGTTCTGTTCATTGCTATGCGGCAAACATAGGTTGGTGTATATGTGTGCAAATTTAGATATGTGATATGAGCAACAAATACACAAAATTCTGGTCAGTACATGTAGTCCAACTAACTAATTCTTGATGCCTTTCCAGGTGGGACTCCATCTACGTTAGTCAGCATAATTGGGTACAAGCAGTACCAACGCAGTGCAAGGGACATCTACTACTTCCTGCAAGTAAGTAAAAATCCAAAATCTAGCATCCAAGCAACGCCATGATGCGACATCATTCTAATTTCCATTCTACTCATGCTGTGCTGCAGTCCACCGTGTGTGTGAAGCAGCTCACTTTTGCGATGATAGAACAGGTGCTTGTGTCACTCTTCCCAGAACTTCATAAGCTCATAGAAGACATCCATGAGAAGGGTCACAAGGAACAAGCCGCGTTCACATACCAACTTTGACCGAATTAGAGATGTTGATACACCATAAATGGGCTTTAAATTCTAAGCCTGCATCATTTCCTCTGTGTTGGAGCATCGAGCTTCCCGGGCCTCAGTTTTGCCCAAATGGATTTTGGGAGCGCTAAGTTGGATCCAGAGAAGCGGTTTTGCTTTCTCCCCACTTAAAATATGTACAGCCGTATAGCAGAAGGTATGTAAATTAGGCACCCTGATGCAATCTAGAACATGTTTCAGTGAGTTGTGTTAGGAATAGTATGTACCACATCATTCTTTAATTCTTTTTTGCTGAGCTGCAAGTTAATCTGTTGGAACGAGGCTTGTAAATTATGAAGAAGTTCAATTGTATAGCTGTACCATTTTGCCCTGGGTGATATTTTACTGGTGAAATCAAATCATTCTCTGGAGACTTCACTGGATCTTATGGACCACCGTTGCCAAACGTTTTGTAAATGAAATTGTTCTGCCCCGTTTGGAGCACATGAATTTTACATGTATGTAGCGTTTCCATTGCTCCAGGAACAGAGAATTAACTGAGTTTTGAACGGGGATTAACGTTTGCGTAGTTGAGTGCAGCTGGAAATTGACGTGATGAGTCAGGTACTCTGGTGATTGGCAAATCAAACTGTTGCTGTCTCGACTCTCGAATACCAGTCGTTATTGATAAGAAAGCCTTACGCCGAACAGGGAGAAGCTTTTGAATGTGAATGTTTTATCCAACAGTCTTCTTTTCTTGCCTTACTAAATTCCTTAACCTTTCCATCGTGGTTAACTAAGTTGACACCCTGTAGACTTGGCGAACCTCTGGCTACATCGAGTTGATTTGAACGTGGAATTAAAATTGCAGATACGATGAAATGTCTGTTTGGCGTTTGGACACAACTAACTGGCCGGCGGTTGCTTAATTATTAACAACTTATGTTAATCTTGATTCTAATTTTGTGTCTAACACTCCCTTTGTAGTATTCATCATTTTAAAAACTTCTTGTGTGTAAGCATCATGTTGAGAATTCCTCGTATAGCACTGAGAGTCTTGCTGTATGATCTTGAGAATCTCACTACCAAAAAACCTATGAATACATTTTTGGAATGCAGACGATGGTAAAGGCTTAGTGAAAAAAATCTGATTATCTCATGATGAATGTGATAATATTAATTTCTCCATTTTTCAGTTATTTAAAGGTAAAAATAACTTAGGAGCAATATGCTTTATGCTATACTTTTTATAAAACCCATATGCATTTGAGCGCAATCATCATTATCCTTATGGTTGGTGATTCTAGTGAACCAAGATCACATGGTGTTTGAATGTGGCTAATCATCTTGCAAAGCCATACACACACTTGTTGACTTGCAGTTCCCATGTACCATAATACAAAACCTATATTGTGACCTGGCAATATGGGGATTAGATAGGTGCTTTATATATCACCATTTCATTGTTATCATTTCTCATAGGGAGGACTTTGTCAGGAGCAGGAATTAATGAGGAAAATACCTCTTTTATTGTGTCAGTTGCCCCATTCCAAGCACCAGAGGCACTATTTCACATACTTTATGTCAAAAAAGTTTTGAGGGAAATTTTTATGTCGAAGTGTTTCCCCGAATCAATATAATTTGTGATATTTCCTTAACGCCCTCGAACTCCAAGTGAATTATGACAGCATGGAGTCTAGGTGTTCCAAAGAACCACTGCCAGCATTGGAGTCTATGCGTACATTTGTGTTGGGTTATATATGTTGAGTATCCGATTGGTGTCTATCAAAATCATGTTGATTTGCATTTACCATTAGATTATTTAATATTCTCTGTTTCTTCGAAGGCAGTTGAGAAGTTGCATTCCTTGTAACCAACCATTTTCTTTTTCTTGAAAAACACACTACAAACGCAGCATACACGCACATACACTCACCCCTATGAACGCACACACGCACGCCCTATCCCTATGAGCACCTCCGGATGACTGGGTCGATGGATCAAATCTTGAAATTGACGAAGGCACCACAGGCGCCTCGCTGTCGACGAGAACATCGCCTCCCATTGAAAAAAAATATTTTGCCTTTATGAGACACATAGATATCAAACCTGGATTAGGCTGGGTACAACCAACCATTCTCTCTCTCTCTCTCTCTCTCTCTCTCTCTCTCCCTCTCCCTCTCCCTCTCCCTCTCCCTCTCCCTCCCTCCTCTCCCTCTCCCTCTCCCTCCCTCCCTCCCTCCCTCCCCTCCTCTCTCTCTCTCTCTCTCTCTCTCTCTCTCTCTCTTATTGGCTTTTAGGAGATGGATTGTTTCATTTTGTAATCGACTCTATAGTGTATTGACTATAAGGATATAACCTTTATGGCTAGTAAATGCGTCTTGTAGGTTATTTGCAATGCGTTGTGTGTATGATTCTATGAACTTCAGATTCCCCTTTGTTTGCTGCATCATGCTTTTGTATGAGTTGAATAATCTTTAATAAAGGGTCGTATGCATCTATTGATGCAAAGGCTGGGACTTTCCCTTTTTTTTAAAATGAAATTCACATTCCGATTCTCCAGTGCGTGGATATAAGGACTGCATGCATGTAACATTCTAGTCTATTTTCTTGGCACTTTTGTGATTTGATTCTCCCTCTAACGTCGAGAAATGGTCCTCATAAAACTTAAGTAAGTGCACCAGGTTTTGAATACATCCCATATTAGGGGATCAAGATATTTATGATGGACAATTATATCCCACACTGTTCTTTAAATTTGTGTGCGCACCAATAGTTGTACGTTCTTGTGGTGACATCATATAAAGCACAAACATGTTTTCGCCGATGGGAAATACCTGGCTGATTGCCACATAATAATCGAAGCAGGAAAGTCAAATAATACACAATTGGCCTAACTTGAATCAGATCCATGTCGCGTGAAACCGCATGTCCCCAACACGAAATTAGTAAACTGCAGTTTTACAAAAGCAATCTCGTAATTAATTTTACTCTTTGATTAGTGACCCAACAATTTATTTTGAGTATGATCATTAGATACTGAATGTTCTAGGTGTATGCCTAAAGCCATGCAAGAATCATTGGGTGCACATGAAGTAAGTTCAGCTGCATTGTTTATTCTTATTATTCATTTCTTGTGTTCATGATGGTTTTATCATTTTTTGAGCAACTGGTTTAGCACCACATTTCATGTGGATAATAAACACACATTGGACCATCTAGTAGACGCATCTATTAACACCACAAATTACCTAAATTTTCCAGATAGAGGCTATGTCGAACAAAATATCTTTCCTTGTTTTTTGTTAATGAAAGTTGAGGAAATTATTATAAAACCTATAATAATACAGATTTTATTCATAACTATATATTTTCAACTGCACATGCAATACATATAAATGATTTGGGGATGTAATTGGTAAATTATGACGAAAAAATTTCCATATTTTTTTTCTCCTAGTCCCTACTCTGGTATGATCAAGCCGACCATGTCAAGTCTTGCACTTAGCAAAAGTTCCTGCCTGCTTATCCAAATCACCGCGACTTTCTATTTTGGAACAACATCCAAAAAACAAGAAATGTTCTTTGTCTAGGATTGAAGCACTAACTCAGTAATGGGACATCGACGAGGCTTTGGCTAGACCAATGTGGTAGGCCCATTCCGTTGAAGGATTTCGTCATGTCCTTTTAAATTTGCAACAACCAAACCATTCTTGTTTCCTAGGACAAAACCAATGGTAGATGCTAAGTCCACTTCACGCAATCTTTCAACCAGATTGAAATTTCTCAGTTGAGGGAGATTTCTTGGATTTTGAATGCTCGTAGATCCGCTGCATCTGATTACAATGAGGTGGCAGATATGAGTTCAGTTACCCGTTGGATCGCCGCATTCCATCACATTGTTCCACGTTGCATTTCTAGAAATATTTTTTTCTCGACGTTAGAAATAAAATGCATTTCAAATGAGGGAAATAAATTATTATATTGTATTAAGTATAATTAAATATAGAAAGTAGGATTTTTATGTTGAGTATTTGAACTCATATAATACACCATATATGGTTTAACCATGGGCATAATAAGTCTAGCAATATATTTTTGTATGTGGCAATACAAGTTTTATTAAAGATACTAGAATACATTTTGTCAAGAAGTATGAGTATAATAATTACATAAAAAATGAAAATATAATTTCTATACACATTTTAATAATTTTCTTGTATTTTGTTTTTAGAATATCTCAACATGCACACTTGTTGCGTAGTATCTCTTCTAATCGCCCATTGAGTATTATTTTATTTATGTAAACTTACGCTACAAGAAAGTCTAAAATTGCAAACACATGTCTTTGGAGTGTTCAAACATTTACACATAGAAGGTAGGAGGCTTGGAAAGGTCGTCATGAATAGTTGCACACGGTTTGATGTTAGTTCATAATTAACTTTCTTCCTTCAAAGTAATGGACTTTCCATAACCACTTAACCATGAATTATTTTGTGTTGATTGGTAATATGACTAACTACGTTTACCATCTATCATCTTTGTATATATGTTCAGAATTTGTAATATGCTGTCATCATTGTTGTCAAAGTAGCCAAATCTTTGATGATGTGTTAGATGATTTCCATCTCAATTTCAAATCCAGAATCAATTGCCACATGCATGCAAGATAAGACCCGAGATTACACACAAGAACGGTTGTTAGATCCAACTGATATGTTTTACACCAATAAGCACTACCTTTAAAAGCTTATAGTGTTTCAATATGACTATGGATGTCGGTTACTAGAGAGTTCCATAATTCAACAAATTATGGAATATAGTCTAGAATAAACAACTACAAACACCATAAACGATATCATACCACCGTTTATGTAATAGGTTGACCTAGTGTAGCTACTAGTATTGTGTACATTCTACACAACCCTAGATACACAATATTATTTTTGACAAAGCTTTAGAGCAAACATGTGCGTAAAAATTATGAGTTCAAAGTTTGTAGCATTGAAAAGTGAATGGCATTCAGTTACATGCTTCTGCTCACTGGTACTTGCAATACATTTACATATATAAAAATAGTCATCCAACTCCCGAAGTGTTGCTTCATGACTTTAAAATATCAGGAAATGTGCAACTTTAATGTTTGTATAAACCCGTTAAAACAGACTTCAAAAGTAGTGCATTCTACATGGTAAAACATGTATTTCAATTGTATAATGACATATTGATAAATAAAAATTATGGGAAACAATCGTGACTCTAACCTCACATATAACTGTAATTATGTCATAACATGATGCTTCATACAAGATTTTCACATGTTTGCTAATGCTTGCGAGCACATTTCCATGTTGTCATACATACTCAAGAAGCAAATAGTCTACCGTGGTATGTGTAAATTATAGCATAAACATGTCTTTTCCAATTACAACTTGTGCTAGGCTACCCATGAGTATCTAACGGAAATCAATCATATACATATATAATACACTGATATGGCCATAAGAATATGTGTTCCTCTTTAAATTCTTGTGCTTTGCTCGTCCCATTGATTAATGTTTCTTCTCCATGTTTCACAATTTCATAGTCTTACCCACACCCCCTTCATTCTGATCTTGCTTCTAGAACAATCATGTGACTGCACCTGGTGGCCAAACATTTTAACTTCTTAAATTTATTTCTATGGTTATACATTCGTCGCATACCATATTCTCATGATGATTTTAGTAATTCCAATATGAATAATTTAGAGCGGTTCCATAGTTTTAGTTTAAGTATACAAGCCTTCTTATTGAACATGGAACCATAAGGTGTGAAGTAAAAATGCTTGTGGCAAAAAGGTTTAATCTTATTTCTCTTTGATAATTGTGAGTTTGGTGAAGCATTACATCTCATAGGTAAAATTGGTGTGCTTGGTAACTATAGAGCACACTTCAATAAGGTAGCACGTTCATATAAAAATATAATACAAACCATCAAAAATCATATTATCACAAGAAGAGAGCAGAACAACACCCATAAGGCCTACAGACCTACTTTTGAGTAACTTTGTATTGCATTTTGTTTCAAAAATATCTCAATATGATCACTTGGTGTGGACACTACTAGGAAAAGCCTTATTTCCGGCACACCAAAAAAGGCTATTGCCGGCGCACTAGAGCCCGCCGTTGGGAACAGGCCGGTGGTAATGGGTTATTGCCAGCGCACTAGCCGGTGCGCCAGCGGTAATACGAGTTATTGCCGGCACACCAGCCTGGTGCACCGGCGGTATTATTTCCATGATTCAAAAAAAAGTCTAATCTAGATCTGGATCTAGATCTCTGTCTAGGTCGAGTTCTAGTTCGTGACTATTGTTGGCTCTGTCATCGTGGTTTTCGCCATGGCCGTATCCGTTGGAGTGAAAGGAGGTGGCCGCCAGAGTGAGAGGAGGTCACCGGAGAAGCTTGTCGGAGGGAGGCCGGCCGGAGGCAGAAGCTCATCGAAGGGAGGTCGATGAGGTGGTTGCCGGTGAGTAGCTTGAGAAGGTTCTTTCCGGATGGAGTGATATGAAGAAGGTAGAAGAGGAGAAGGGAAAGTGGAGGAAGGAGAAGAGAAGGTGGCTGGAGGAGGAGGAGGAGGAGGAATGGATGAGAAGTGAAGGAGGGGGAGGACTAGGAGAAGTGAAAGAGGAGGAGGAGGAGAAGGGAGGAGGAGAAGTGAAGGAGAGAAGAAGTGGAAGAGGAGGAGGAGGCTAGTTTGTGTCTATATAGGAGAGGTTACCGCCGGCACACCTAGTACGGTGGTGCGCCGGGGGTTCTTTATTTTATTTTATTTTTTTCAACAAAATCTAGAACCTCAAAAAACTCTGATTTCCTTTTCGAATTTTGGGAATCTAAAAAATCTCTAAACGACCGCAGGTGGTTGAAATCCGATAGGAAATTTCGCGTAGATAGATTTTGATATAAAAAAGTTTTTCATCGGAGGTCGTATGCAACCAGAAATCCCGTTTTACCGAAACATGATGCCATTTTGCATACTATATCGAAATTCATGTTGTTAAATTTTCATTAAAACTAGATGGCATAACACGTGGGTATCTCGAAGGATTTAATTTTTTGAAATTTCTATCATTTTCTTTTATTTTTATCAAAACTGAAAAAGGCGTTCTAGTTTTGATAGGGGGCTCGAAGTTTTTTGATCTGGCCCGGACCTCTTCGAACTTTATTCCCAGCGCACTAAATTTTTGGTGCGCCGGCAATATCAGCTCTTCGCCAGCGCGGCCCTATTATGGCACACCGGCGGTATTTGCCACTGGCGCGCGTCAATACTAGTGCGCCGTCTCTATTCCCTGCAGGTATAACCCTTTTTCTAGTAGTGGGAGTTTCTATCCTAATCTCTCAATGAGCATCATTTAGTTTCCGTAAACTTGCGCTCCAAGAATTCCTACAGTTTCTTTGGAGTATCAACAACATTTTCACGGAGAACTTGTGGTGACCCTGCATACCACTGCATGTTGTAGTATGCCAGTCGTTGATATAACATTCACGAAGTACCATTCCGCAAATATTACATCCCTCAGAGTAGTACAACAGAACATAGCAGGTCCATAACTCATTCATTTATTATTACAAGCATAAAGTAGTACATATCATCTCGGAGCTCCTCTTGGGTCCTAAGAGGGATACTCCTGGGTTCGAGGCGAACCCAACTTAACTTATAATACATGAGTCTTACTAAGTTATACATTTATTCCCTCGAGCAGTTAGGTACTAAGAGTTCGTACTGCTCGGATACTACTACTACTACTTGACTAGTCTAGACTTGATCTCCTCCGGAACATTCCCCGGTTCCGTAGACTATAAGGTAGTCTACACCTTAGACACCTCCAGAGAGGTCTGGTTCTTCATAGCCGACGATGTCGGCTCCGTCAGAGTTGTCGTTGTCCTCCTCCAGATGGTTCAGACAATCTAAGCAGGGGATTTAAGAGTGGTATGAGTACGAGCATACTCAACAAGTTCATTATAGAAAAGAGGTGTTTAATGCACTAGCTACGATATTAGACCAGAAAGTCTAATACCAATGCAAGTTTTGATAAACATTTCTTCAAGAGGTTGCTTTTATTTCAAAGAACTATGTCCGTCAGGCTTCACCGGTTTACTAGAACTTCATGGAGCTCCTTTCCGGCAGCGTTCGCAGTTCCAAATCCCGGAACAGGGAGTGACAGGTCACGGTTCTTTACACTCTGCAGAGGTGTGTTGCTTTACCCATAAGAGATCTTAACCTTGGTGCCAACCGGGCAGCTTTCCCGTCCACACTTCCTATGGTGTGAGGCCCGGTATAAGGTCTAGCCAATCATGTTCCTCCGCTACCTCGAACACCCACCCGTTGTTGCAATCTCCGACCCTGGGTCCACGCCGGTCCTCTTACACCAATTAAGGATGGACCCCGACCACGACGACAATGCAGGGCTCTACCATGCATTCCTACGCCGGCAGTTGCAACCCATCATAGACCACATTACCATGGGGACTTCTACGGGTTCCCCCTGCATCTTGTCTCTCGAGATCAAGTGCACCCAGTAATGCGCATCCGTTGATGAACGAGAGGTGGAAACACTTTTGACTACTCCGTCCCACTCCGAATCTTATGGTTAACACGAGTATTACGGCACAAGAATCACTGGACGACATTTGTTGTTTAATCCTAGATGGATATAAACCCTTGCAATGGAACCTCCACCATATCAACACAATCCATGGTTCCATTGCCCACCACATAGTCATATTCATAGTTATGAAAATAGTGGTTTTGGTTTTTATGCAATAGTGATAAACATAGTACTTTGCAAGTAATTTGATAAAAATACTCGAATGACATGAGCAAGTGATGAACTTGCCTGAATACTGCAAAGTGTTGCAGTTGGATGGTGTGGACCGACCCTTGTCCTCTATTGCTGAAA
Organism: Lolium perenne; assembly: GCF_019359855.2. Taxonomy (NCBI): domain Eukaryota; kingdom Viridiplantae; phylum Streptophyta; class Magnoliopsida; order Poales; family Poaceae; genus Lolium; species Lolium perenne. Next base: position 158,058,652 of record NC_067247.2, read on the forward strand.
AATAGCATCATTGTCCGATAAGGGCAATGGTTAAAGAAGCATTGATGCATGATTCCAATTTTAGGGTTTGTTCCCCCCTTCCGATGTCGTTATTATTTCATGTGAGAGGTTAATACTAAGAATAACTTAGGGATACTCTATTTAGGGCAAAATACAACCTTGAAATGTTGTCAAGGTGTTTTTAGAGTCCAAAAGAATTTATGGACTTATTTTCATTATTGAAAATAAAATGTGTGATTTAAATGATTATTTAAATCATTAAATTTGAACTTATTCTTATTTAACTTCAAAAATTCTATTTCATATTTTATTATGATAGATTTTTTTATACTGAGTGGTTTTCATATTTTTAATTATTTTTTTAGAGCTATAATGATTTTATAAAATTTGGTCAAAGTTTGTGTTTTTAAATGAATTTGGAAATGACCAAATTACCCCTGGGCCCACCTGTCGGTGTAACCCAGTGGGGTTAGGTCGAACCGACCCACCTGGTCCGGCTCGACCAGCCTCACTCTTCTCTCTCTCTCTCGCGCGCGTGTGAAACCCTAACCCTAACCCTCTCTCTGGCGACCTGCGTCGCCTTCGCCGTCGCCGCTCGATTCCGGCGAGTTTCGCCGGACTTGGCCCTCGCCATGGTGCGCAATCGACGCGGCTCTTGACGGCGCGTCGATCTATCCGCGTCGATTTGATGCGGCGACCTGCTGCGCTCATCCTCGACCCTCTCTGGTGCTAGGGTTACGGGATCCGCGCGATCCCGCTGCTCCCAGAGCTCCAGGCGTGATGGCGCCGCCGTGGCTTCGCCGCCGTGGTGCGGTTGGTGCTGTGGCGCCGCCATGGCTTGGCTTGGCCTGGCACCGCCGCGCCCTGGTGTGTGCCGTCGTGGCCGCCATGGCTGTGTCTGCCATATGCTCGCCCCGGGTACGTGCTCCATTCCCCTCTCTCTCTCTCTGGCCTGTTCTACTTCCTCATCCTCTAGCTCTGGCCATGGCTTGTATCTCTATGTAGAGATGCTCGCCATGCCGATGCTCTACTGCTGCGCCTTGCTTGCCTGCTCATGAGCTGCTGTGCTCGTCGCCGCGCCATGCTTGCCTGCTCATGAGCTACTGTGCTATGCTGCTGCGCCATGCTTGCTGCTGTGTATCTGCTGGCCTTGGCCAATGCTGCCATGACCATGCCAGGCTTGTGCTACTGCTGTGTGCAGCCCTGCCATGCCATCCTTTATCCTGTGCAAGAATTTCTTGTCTAATTGCTTGCTATGCTTGCATCTCTTGCTTAATTCTAGCTCTGTGCCTCTGTTCTGGTTATTATGTTGCCAGAAACTCAAGTGTATTCATGTATGCTTGCTCATGAGCATCTTGTAATGCTCATGGACTGCTAAGTTTCTACTGGTCATGCTACAATTTATTCAATTGCTTGCTGGCTCTGGTTGTTGCTATGGCTTATTTATATGTGTGTGCCATCCATATATGTATTCCTGATTGGATTACTTGAGTAATTATTGCTTGAGCAAGGTCAGTGATGTGTGCTATTCATGTCTAGCTTGATCCAGTGGTACATCATGTATTTGATGTGCTTCTGGATACAATTATAAATCATTTATTTGATTATCTGTGAAGCAACTGTTGATGAATTGGTGCTGTGTAAGTTATATGATTCATGGATTGGTGCTAGGTTGGCTCTAGCATGCACTTGCATGCTCTGTTAGGCCCTGATGATCATATGATCTTCAGTGCTTGGTGATTTTCTGCTGTCCTATGGCTTGTGTTCCACTGATGCTCTTCCTTGGCCCGTGTGGCACTCAAGCCTGTGCTGGTGCATGCTCTTGCTTACCCCAGCACCTGCTGTTGCTTGCAGTGATCATCTGGATCATTTGCAAGGGTCTGGTGCACTGTTTAATTATGCATCTCATTTATCTGGGTAGTTTAACTTGATTGATTAGATAAATAAGGTGAACAGCTGAGCAGTAATGATCTCATGGATGGATTTGATGTAGCTAGAGGGATGCCAATCTCTGATTGGGTACCCTAGCTCATGCTGAACCCTATTGGGTTATGATGCAGTGGCTTAGTGAGTGCTCGTATGGGTTTGAGGTAGCCCTGATAGCCTTTGTGCTGTCCAAGGGTGGCTCCCCTTTACTGTGGCTGTTGTTGTGACTCTCTCATGCTATCTGGTTGATCCATGACTGGATTACCAGTAGCTTTTGATGTTGAAAACAAAATAGACATTTTAATGTCTATATTCTGATGGTGTAACTAGCTGTGTGGTGCTAGGTGAGTTTGGATGGCTAGTTAGGGATTAAATCCATGTTGGATTTCTCTGGTAGTGTCACCATGCTGACACACCAATGTTCCCTTGGTGATTTCCTTCTGGCTAATCTTCAGTTTGCTTGCACCAAATGGCTTAGTAGCCAGATGATGATACAAACAGGGTATTCTACCCATTTTGGCTTCTGTGCATATGCAGATGCTTATTTATGAGCAAATCAGGGTTTTGCTCAGGTTGATCTTGTTTATACCTCACTCCAGCTCCTAGATGGTTTGTTGGTGTAGAGGATTACTTCAGTGTGGTGATTTGCTTGCCCTGCTCCTCCTTGCAAGCCTGTGGTGCTTGATCTCGTCGTTTGTGATGGTTTTGGGCAGGTTGAACAGCAGGTCTTGTTCTTCTGTTCTTGTGTTTTTGATTTCTCGGTGACTTACCAGTGAAGCCCGTCGATGGTTTTGTCGGTTCTGCAGGCGGTGGAAAAGGTTTTATATGAACCCTCCCTTGCTCTCCTGGTCGACAGCTTGGTCTGGCACCCTTGGTGACTCACTGCTGGTGTGTGTGTGTGTTGTGCTGCATGCACACTGCCTTGTGAGCAGTTTGGCTGTGTGTGTGTGTACCAGATACTTGGTATCTGGCTTGTACTTGGCTTTGAGTGGATCAGCTCGGCAGAGCTGTGATCATATCTCCTCATTAGCCATTTTCCTTCTAACCTGCCAAGTGGCAATGCCACTTGGCATAATTGGTGCTTGGCTTTGTTGTGTGCAGGGTATAAGGATGATGATCAAGTGAAGATGAAGATCATCAAGCTCAAGCATCTCATGAAAATAGACTTGTAGTTTAGGATATGTCATTACATTGCACTTTTCTTTTCTTTTCTTTCTCCATTTTGCCAATTCTTGTAATGTGTTGTAATTATTCTTTTATTTCAATTGTGAATATTGTAAAGACAATGTATCTTGTGTATTTATCAATAAAGCTCAAAGTTTTCTCTAATGAGCTTTACTTTATTTTAATTGTTCATATTGTTTATTATTTATAATTTACTTAATGAATTTCCTCACAATTGAATTATGAGATATTTATTTGATGTTTGAATTTGAAATTCAAATTCAACTTAGGTTTGAATTCAATCATGCAACTTAAGTTTTAATTCAATCATGCGCTTAAGTTGTGATGCAATACCTCTCCTCTCTTCTCAAAACCCTAACCTAGTTGAATAAGAAACAAGTTTGTCGCACTCTCGAAACCCTAACCCTGTAAGGTGTCGAGAGAGAAACTTGTCCCCCTTCGATGTAGTTTTGTTTTAAAAGCGCGAAATTTCCCCGGAATTTACGATGCAATGCACATCCCTTTCTAAAATCTACCCCTCGATCGTCTCTAAACCTGGGACATTACAGCCTTTCCCCCTTAAAGAAAACTTCGTCCCGAAGTTGTGGTTGTAATACCTGAAGAGTTCGGGGTATGTTTTCCTCAGGTCTTCCTCCTTTTCCCAGGTGGCTTCCCTCTCGGGGTGATGTTTCCATTGTATCTTGCGCATACTTAATAGCTCGATTCCTGAGTTGTTTCCAGTTCTCCTCGAGAATCTTCGCTGGCTTCTCGATGTATGTCAAATCTGGTTGTAACTCGAGCTCATCATGTGATACTGGCTCGTCTGGGGTCTTTAAGCATTTCCTGAGTTGCGACACATGAAATACGTTGTGAACTTGAGCTAACCTTCCCGGTAGTTCCAATTCAAAGGCTAACCCTCAGTTCTGGCTCAAAATCTTGAAAGGTCCGATGTATCTAGGGCTTAACTTCCCCTTTACTCCAAATCTCTGAAGACCTTTCATCGGGCTCACCTTGAGATATACCATGTCTCCAACTTGTGGCTCCCATGTCCTTCTCTTTTGGTCGGCATAGCTCTTCTGTCGATTTTGAGCTATCTTCAACCTATCTCTTATAATGTCAATTATTTGTTGCTTTTCCTTGACATAATCAGGATTAAACTCCTTGCTTGCTCCAGCCTCATACCAGCATATGGGTGATCTACACTTCCTTACGCACAGAGCTTCGAACGGTGCCATCTTGATGCTGCTTTGATAGCTATTATTGTATGAAAACTCTGCTAGTGGTAAATGCTCCTCCCATGATCCTCCGAAGTCTAGGGCACAAGCCCTGAGCATATCCTCTAATATCTGATTTGTTCTCTCTGTTTGTCCACCTGTCTGAGGATGATAGGCGGTGCTATAGTCTAACTTGGATCCTAAAGCTTCGTGTAATTGCTTCCAAAATGCTGATGTGAACACGGATCTGACACGATCTTTTTGGGCACTCCATGTTTACTCACGATCTCTTTGATGTAAAGATCGATGAGTTTTTCTCCTTTATCTTGCTGATTTACTGCTAAGAAGTGTGCACTTTTCGTCAACCGGTCCACGATTACCCATATCATGTCCTTCTTTTTATTGGTCATGGGTAGTCCGGTGATGAAATCCATTCCTATCTCTTCCCATTTCCATTCTGGGATTGGTAAAGGTTGTAACTTTCCTGCCGGACTTTGATGTTCAGCCTTCACTCTTTGGCAGGTATGGCATTCCGCCACGTATTGTGCTATCTCTCTCTTCATGTTATTCCACCAGAATAACTCCTTAAGATCCATGTACATCTTTGTACTTCCCGGATGTATGGAATATGGTGTTTGATGAGCTTCCCGTAGTATTACTTCCTTGATCTCAGCAATATCCGGAACGCAAATCCTCTTCTAAAACCATAGTGATCCTGATTCTCCTCGGTGGAATTCTAATGGTCTTCCTTCATCAATCCTTCTCATCTCCTCTACGATGAATGGATCGTCCAATTGACCCATCATTATCTCATTCTTTAAGTTAACATTTAGCTCATCGGCCACTTGTAAAGCCGATAGTCCTTCATGAGCTTCCTTCTCCCAAAGTTGTATCTGGGCTTGGCTTATTTACTTCCTCAACTCCGGTGATAACTCTTGTTCCACTCCTCCAGTGCTCTTCCTACTCAAGGCATCTGCTACAACATTAGCTTTTCCTGGAGTATAATTGATGGTCAAATCATAATCCTTGATTAGTTCAAGCCATCTTTTCTGCCTCATATTGAGTTCCTTCTGAGTGAAGAAGTACTTGAGACTCTTATGATCCGTGTAGAGCTCACACTTGGCTCCATAGAGAAAATGTCTCCAAGTTTTAAGTGCAAATACGACTGCTGCTAATTCTAAATCATGTGTTGGATAGTTCACTTCATGCGGTCGGAGTTGCCTCGATCCATAAGATATTACTTTCCGATCCTGCATGAGTACGCAACCCAATCCATGCTTGGATGCATCACAGTACACGGTGTAATCCTTGCCAATTTCCGGAACTGCTAACACCGGTGCCGTGGTGAGTTTCTCTTTCAGAGTTTGAAAACTCTTCTCACACTCCTCCGACCACACGAATGGTGTGTTCTTCCTTAACAGCTTAGTCATCGGTCCTGCTATCTTGGAGAATCCTTCAATGAATCTCCGATAGTATCCTGCCATTCCTAGGAATCCTCGGATTTCCTTGACAGTCTTGGGTGCTTCCCAATCTAAAACTGCTGCTACCTTGCTCAGGTTAACAGCTATTCCATCTTTGCTAAAAACATGACCAAGAAATTCCACTTGATCTAGCCAAAATTCACACTTGCTGAACTTGGCATAGAGTTGATGTTCTCTTAGTGTTTGCAGCACTAACCTTAGATGTTCAGCATGTTCAGCTTTATCCTTGGAGTATATCAAGATATCATCGATGAATACGATGACAAACTTGTCTAGATATGGCATGAAGATCTTATTCATAAGATTCATGAAGATTGCTGGGGCATTGGTTAATCCAAAAGGCACTACAAGGTATTCATGATGTCCATACCTTGAGACAAAGGCGGTTTTCGGAACGTCTTCCTTCTTGATCTTTATCTGATGATAACCGGACCTTAGATCAATTTTGGAAAAGACTCCCGCGCCTCTAACTTGATCAAATAGATCTTGTATTCTAGGAAGTGGGTACTTGTTCTTGATAGTAACATTATTCAGATTCCTGTAGTCTCCGCACATCCTTCTGCCTCCATCTCTTTTCTCCACGAAGATCACAGGTGATCCCCATGGTGAAACACTCTCTTGTATGAATCCTTTCTGTTCCAAGTCATCCAATTGCTCCTTAAGTTCTTTCAACTCCTTAGGCCCCATCTTATATGGTGCTTTAGCAATCGGAGCTGTTCCTGGAATTAGGTTGATAGTAACTTCTATCTCCCTATCTGGTGGCATTCCAGGTAATTCCTTAGGAAACACATCCTGGAATTTATTTACTACAGGTATATCCTCCAAGTTTACTTCCTTCATGCTGTTCAGCTGTAGCTCGACTTCGATCTGTGTATGCTTGTCTCCTTGGTAGATCATTCTACTTCCATCGGGGCTTTTCAAAGACACAATCTTATTCACACAGTCGATCAATGCTCCGTTAGCTTCTAACCAGTTCATACCAAGAATGACATCAATGTCCTTCATCGGTAAAATGAACAAGTCTGCGTCAAACGCGCATTTATTGATCATAATGACTTGTTTTTGTTTGGTATGGGTTACTACTATCGTTCCCCCCGCAGAAAGTATGGTTATGGGTGTATCTAACTTAGTGCAACTAATCCCATGTTTGATGATGCATTGCTGAGAAATGAATGATGTAGTTGCACCAGTATCAAAAAGTACTTTGCCAGGATGAGTAAGTATCTGGAGCGTACCTATCACTGCCTGATCGGAGTTAACCACCTCCTCCAAGCTGGTGCAGTTTAACTTGCCGAAGGGTTTCTTGTTCTTCCAGTTCCCTCCGGCGTTTCCTCCATGGCTTCCTCCTCCTCCTGACTTATTCTTAGGGCAATCCCTAAGCATGTGCCCCTCCTCACGGCAACCAAAGCAGATTATCCTTGGCTTCTTGCAGTCCTTGGAAAAGTGTCCTTTGCCTCCACAGCTACGACAAACAATTTGAGCCATAGGCTGGTTGTTCGGACCATTTCGGTTGTTGTTGTAGCTGTTGTTGTTGTTGTTGTTGTTGTACCTTGGTTTGAAACTCAAGCAAGTATCAGGCTTGTTGCTGATATATCTCTTAGGCTCAAATTTAGCCTTCTTCCTCTTCTCCTCCTGCAGCTGCTTGAAGTCATCTTCAAGAGTGATGGCTGCATCCACCAACTCTTGGAACTCAGTCGCTCTCATCATCCTGAGCTGAACTTTGAACTGGGGATTTAATCCCCGCATGAACCTCTTCTTCTTTTTGTCCTCGGTGTTGACCTCCTCAACGGCATACCGAGACAGCTTTGAAAACTCCCTGACATAAGTCAGGATGGCCTTATCCTTCTGCTCGAGACTTTCAAATTCTCGACGCTTCAACTCCACAATGCTTTCAGGGACATTGGATTCCCTGAACTTCCTCTTGAACTCCTCCCAGGTGAATACTGTCAACACCCGGATTTTTAAGTCCAGATGCCTATTATGCCATTCCTCGCAATCCCAGGAATATTGTTTTTGCGAGACATAATAGATTGATATCACAACACATCATTCATTACAACCCATAATCGTCCTACAAATAAAGGATCACATGATCCAGTCTCATTACAATAATAGAGGTTCTATTTATTCATTACATAACACATAGCGGAAGCGAAAGTAGCGTAGTAGTAGTCCATCTATTCCACATGCAACTGTTGACGTCAGGAGTGGTCCTAGTTGTCGTAGATGTCCTGCGGTCCTTCTTCCGGGTTCTGGTACTCGTCTTCATAGTCTGGCCATTTGAATAGCCAGGGACACATCCATGAGTACTTTAAAGTACTCGCAAACTAATACTAAGGTAAATACTATCAACTATAGTAAGGGGGTTCTAAGCTCTAGTTTTATTTGCATAAAGCCAATTTTATTTTATAAGCACTTTAATAATCAAAGCCTCTTCATTTAACTAACTCAAGTGGGAACATTAGTGTCATTCCCACAACTCAGTTGTGATTCAAAGTCAAAGTCACCTTTCAATTCAAGTCACAAGTCACCATTCATATTTTTAGAAAAGTTCTGATGACGGAACAGTATGGCCTTTCCAACTGTCCATAACCGAGGATGCGGCTATTCGAATAGGTTTAACTCTGCAGAGGTTGTACACTTGTGCCACAACAATTGCAATAGTTCGTCAGGGGTAACTGGCCCTGATTTATTGTACGCAGTACGCGAACTACCAATCCTAACCTTTCATTTACATACTCTAGTATAGGCACCTCTCCCCATGAGCTTGGCCTCCCAGTGAAGACATGCGGTCAGCCTGGGAACTGCACAGGGCTTGGGCCGGACATTCACCTCATTTCACGTCATTTCACATCACTTCACCAGTACGGAGGCAGCCTCGGCATAACCCCTATGACGCTTGTTTAGAGGGAACCCATACTAAAATACATAAGTTTCCAGCTAAGCCTTACCCGTATCGGGTATTGTGGGGGTACTTGTAAAATTGGAATGGTATCGCATCCGAACCCAACCATCAGTTTTTTGTAAAATTCACCAAGTCATTCACCAGTCATATTCACCTTCAAAATCTCTCAATAGAATGACTCATCATTCCACGGTTTTCAAAGTCATTTCAATTCACAAATTCCCAACTAGAGTAGTCACTTTTAATATTGAGCACTAGCAACTAGTTATGAGGGGTGCTAAGTATCTTGGAGCTTGCTAGGCTAAGTGTGATTCTCTTGTACTACTCTATAATTCAACCAAGTGAATCATAAATCAAAAAGTAACTTTGATAAATAAAATTCAAGTAAAGCTTGTAAAGTAAAAACTTGGGATAGGTTCATAAAGTAAAATGTAATGGTGCCTTGCTCTTGTAGAGCTTTGCACTTGGCAAGAATGTAAATTGGCAACCAAAATGGTTTGCATTATTATAGCTTGCATTGGTAATAGCTTGCCTTGATTGGTGATGTGATCAAAGTTTTCTGGCTCTTCCTCTTGGTAGAAGACCTCTTCCTCTTGATAGTCTCCGGTACTAGCATCTATAAACGAATACGAGGATACAATCACCATACAACACTTAAGTATTCTTAATTAGCCTTAATGGCTCACACAATTGATCTAGCATCACTACTTAACAGTTATCCAAAAATTATTCTAGGGTTTCTTTATTTAATCATTAGGAAAATAATTTCCTCTCATTGAAAATTGGAATTAGGGTTTCTCTTTGGTTTGGAGAAATAATTTCCTCTCATTGAGTCTTCTTAAGATTTAATCTTCTCAAATAACCAGGGGTGATCACATGTTGACCAAGGTCAACATTTCACACTTATCATTTGAGAAACATGAATTAAATGAGATTCATCATCTCATGTGATTTAAATAACCATGGCAATTTTAAATACTAATTTGATTTAAATTCTACAAGTGAGCAAGTATGAGCCTAAGCAATTAAAGGTCAACACATTACTTCATATTACTTGTGAGAATGATTTAAATGAGGTGCTACACCTCATAGATTTAAATTCTAAAATTTGGATATAGTTTAAATGGGCTAGTATTGACTACATAGCCAATATTTGCTTCTAGCCCATGATCATGTACAGAACCCATATCATATTTTTACATAGTAAATTAGGGTTTGTGAAATGTGAATTATTGCAATTGGATTCACTTCAAAATTCACATTGGTTGATTTTTAAGATTTATTTGAATGCTGAAAAGTATCTGTTTTGTTATTTTTTCTATTCAAAATCTACACAACATATGGGGTTGAGTCCAGTGAGGTTAGCTAGATAATTTCATAATCTTTCTGGAACATTTTGATTTGCTAGATTTGGACTTGTAGATTTGAAACTACTCAAAATATGGCACAGATCAGTATTGAGAATTTGCTGAAACAAATTATTTGAATTAAAGCTAACTGGGCTTAGGCGGGAAATCTAGTGGGCCGAATTGGTTTAAAAACAGGGAAAGTGGCCCAGTAACGGTTCGGTGCTTGGTGGGCTGTCAGGGGTGGGGCCTACATGTCAGCGACTTGTTTCCTTACCGAAACGGTACGCGATGACGACCGTCGGATCAGAACGCGATCGGACGACTGTGGTGCTTCTTCTTCTCCGGCGAGAGGAGGGCGTGCTGGCGACGGAGGTAGGGGGTCGGGGAGCGTCCTAGGCCGCCAGCGATCGAGGGAGAGGGTCGAGGCGATGTTGTCGATGGTGTAGAGTAGAGGAGGGGCTTAGGTCGATCAAGTGCATGTGTGGCCGGCATGGTGCACGGCCAGCTTAGTTTAGGTTTTTCTCCACACTTTAAACGACGGGGCAAGGACATGGTGTGGTGCAGGGGTTGCAGGAGAAGGTGATCATCACATATGGAAAGGGGTGGAGGCAAAAATCCAGAGGATATTAGAGTGTATTGGATTTCCAGAATGGTGCCTGCAAGGTGCTCGACACAATGGCCGCATGAAAATTTTTGTGGAATTTTGCAATTATTTTTGGTGAGTCTCAATTATATAGTTAATGTGAAAGATTGGTGATGGTTGTGTTCAATTTGGAGTTGTTTTGCAAAGTTTCAAATTTGAGGTTGATCTTCACTTTGCTTCACATACACTATTTGTCACATTCATACTGGTCAACCTACTCAACTCTAGCCATGGTGGTCAACATGAAAGTTACTCACCTTTACCTGGTCTTGGATGACATGGCTTTGGTTGACCAATTTTAGTTTGAAGAAAAGTCAAAACCAGGGGGTAAAGTAGTGAACATTTTATAAAATGGCAATATGACCATTATCACATGTATGTTGATTTTGAGATTTGCTTTGATTTGATTTTGGTTTCTTTGATGCAATTGTGTTTGTTTATCATATATAAGAGTTTTACAAACAAGAGATCAAGCAATGGTGGCCTTTGGTGAAGATTTGCAAAATTGGTCTTATGTGTATGTGAGTGAAATTGGGATTATCTCACAAATTGATTTCTCTTCATTTGATTTGACTTTTCTTGACTCTAATGTGATTCTTATTAGTTTAGAAACATTTCCCAACCATTGAAACCAATTCAAATGGTCTTGCTCAAAGATTTGCAAAAATGGCCATAACACATAAGAGGTGATGTGTCATATTTCATTAAACTTGTAAATTGTTCATCTTGCTTCACTTGGACATGGGTTAGGGTCAATTTAGTATTAGGTTAGGTTTAAAGATGGTTTCCCATCATTTGGTCAAGGTTTAGAGTCATGGGCAAAATTTGGGTATTATGGATATGTGTCACATATGCCTCTATGCATATGTTGCATTTGAGTTTTAATTTGACTTGGCTTGACCCAATTGGTGTTGTTGAGTGTTGAAATGGTATATAGGAGTGATCCCACCATTCACAACATGTATTAGGGTCAATAATCTTAAATTCACATATTTGCTCTTTTACTCTCATATGCCTCTATGGCATTTTTAGTTTCTTTTTATTTTCTTTGGAAACAACTTGGATTTGGTTTGATAAGCCTTTGGTAAGGTGTATGAAGGTTTTCCAAACCTCTAAGCAAGGTAGAAAAGCTTAGGGTAAAGATTTATAGAAATAGCCATAGGCACATATGCCTTTTTCTTATTTAATTTCCTTTTATTTTATTTTAACTAGGATGATGAAAAGAGGGGTGAGGTTTAGGGTTTAAGATTATTTCAAACTACTTTAACAAGCAATCATGGAAATAGCACAAGAATTAAGCAAGATCACTATGTATCATACTCTATTTATAAAAGTTTTTGTTGGTTCCAAAATTTGGAACTAGGGAAGTTCATTTGTTTTGTTTTGAAATTCTTGGGATGTTACAAACCCTCCCCCCTTAAACAAATCTCGTCCCGAGATTTTAAGAAAAGTTAGGTTCCTAGGAGAGATTGAGCATTTTATTAACAGGAAGACATACTTGGCATGGTCTGGGGTGCTTCCTGAGCTTCAGTGGCAGTCATGTGGTAGAGACGGCCGTTGTTGTTGTTCTGATTCCTTCTACCTGCGAAGCGACGCTGTTGCTGAGCAGGTGCAGCGGTATTGGCGGCAATCCTGGCAAGCTTTTTGGGGCACTCATTGGAGAAGTGACCCACAACTCCACATTCATAGCAGTTGACGGTGGACTTGTCTTTGGGAATTACGGGGGTAGCATTGCTTCCAGTCCTTGGGGCAGTATTGGGGTTGTTGTTGTTTCCATTGTTGTTGCTGTTGTTGGGGTGGTTGTTGTTGGTGTTGTGGTTGTTGTTGTTGTTGTTGCCTCCGGGCTTCGGGGGTCCTCCGTTGTTGTTGGTGTAGTTGGGGCGATAATTCTGGGCAGGGGGCTTGTTGTATCTTGGGGTGAATCCTCCAGAGGAGTTGTTGCGGTACTTCTGGGTATGGTGGGGTCCATTCTGGTTCATCATTCTGCGCTTGCGGTTCTCATTGGCCTGATGCAGCTTTCCTTCCATCTGTATGGCTGAGTCCACGAGGGCTTCTAAGTCAACGAACGGAATGTTCACTAACACAGTCTGCATCTCGTCGTGTAGTCCGTTCAGAAATCTTTCCTTTCTCTTCTCATTGGTGTCGGTCTCATCCGGGGCGTACCTTGACAGAGTGAGAAACCTGTCGCGGTATTCCACCACGGACATTCTTCCTTGCTTGAGTTCACGGAACTCGTCTCTCATCTTCTTGATCAGTCCTTGGGGCACGTGGTATTTGCTGAACTTCAGCTTGAAGTCTTCCCATGTCATCATCTGTCCCGCATTCATTGCACGGGCACTTGTCCACCAGGCTCTAGCAGGTCCTGACAGGTAGTGGGTGGCGAATAGTACTTTTTCTGCGGCTTTTACTCCCGCAACTTCGAGGTTGTTCTCCATGGTCTGGAGCCAGTCATCAGCATCGAGGGGCTCTTCAGTCTTGTTGAATATCGGAGGGTTGGTGTGCTGAAAGTTCTTCAGCTTCGATCCAGGGTGATCGTGGTTTCCGTGGCCTTGATTGTTCTGAGCTATACATTTGCAGTGCGGTAATGTTGGCTTGGCGTTCAGCTCTCTCGACTTCTCGGTCTGCCATCATCGTCTGCAGCAGTTGCATCATGGCATCCTGGGTGGCGTTGCGGGTTGGTGGGGCCATCTAAACATTGATGTAGATGATAAGATAAGAGGGAAATTTCTATGGTTTGTTTTGTTAAAGTTTAAAAAGTTCATAATATTGAAAACTTGATAGTGTTGCGGGGGTGAAAACCGACAACACTTTTCATTCATACCAAGCATCACACATTACAAAGCTAACACACCGTTGGTTTGAAGAACCATTCATCGCTCTACGATACAAGAGGATCCTGATACAACTCACACATACGAAAGTGCTTTAAATGAAACTACTCTTCAGGGGGGGGGGGGGATTCTTCGTCTTCACGGGTAATGTGCTTGGCGAAGAGCGAGGGCGTTGTCCAACTCCTTGCGGGTCTTGTACAGCATGAAGTCGAGGTGTGCTACATAGTGGTTCATCTCCGTGTGCGGGGGCATGGTCATCGGTCTTCCGGTGGGGTCATGTCTTGGGTAGTAGATGAAGCGAGTGTTCTTAATCTTGTTCTCATTTTGTCCACACAGACGAGAAATTGCTTCTTGCATAGCTCTAACTAGTCCTTCCTTCCAAGTGTTTCCCGTTACAGAAAACCATATGGTTTCCCATATTGGGGTTCCAGGCTTCCTTCATAGATCGGCAGAAACTTCCCACCGAGGTGGTCCTCCGGAGTGATTGTTGAGGGGTGTTCCGAAGAACTCGGGGTACGGGCGTCCTAGATAGTCCACTAGTTGCTTCAAGTCTTTCTCGAACATCAGGTTTCCCCCGTGACCAAGCTGATAGAACTCCCATTTGTACTCCATCTGTGAAGAATTATGATGCGTAAGTTAGAGAAGTGTGTCAAAATTTTAGGTAATAGTATAAGATGAATAGAGCATAACTTTCTTATTTTGAAAAAGATCTCAATGATAAGAGGGAGAATAAGTTTTCTTAAATAGTCACTTCATTTGTTTTGAAACTAAAATTTTCAGACGTCCATTCTAACTAGGGTCTCCTAAGGTCAACAATGGCTCTGATACCAACTTGTCAACACCCGGATTTTTAAGTCCAGATGCCTATTATGCCATTCCTCGCAATCCCAGGAATATTGTTTTTGCGAGACATAATAGATTGATATCACAACACATCATTCATTACAACCCATAATCGTCTTACAAATAAAGGATCACATGATCTAGTCTCATTACAATAATAGAGGTTCTATTTATTCATTACATAACACATAGCGGAAGCGAAAGTAGCGTAGTAGTAGTCCATCTATTCCACAGGCAACTGTTGACGTCAGGAGTGGTCCTAGTTGTCGTAGACGTCCTGCTGTCCTTCTTCCGGGTTCTGGTACTCGTCTTCATAGTCTGGCCATTTGAATAGCCAGGGACACAGCCATGAGTACTTTAAAGTACTTGCAAACTAATACTAAGGTAAATACTATCAACTATAGTAAGGGGGTTCTAAGCTCTAGTTTTATTTGCATAAAGCCAATTTTATTTTATAAGCACTTTAATAATCAAAGCCTCTTCATTTAACTAACTCAAGTGGGAACATTAGTGTCATTCCCACAACTCAGTTGTGATTCAAAGTCAAAGTCACCTTTCAATTCAAGTCACAAGTCACCATTCATATTTTTAGAAAAGTTCTGATGACGGAACAGTATGGCCTTTCCAACTGTCCATAACCGAGGACGCGGCTATTCGAATAGGTTTAACTCTGCAGAGGTTGTACACTTGTGCCACAACAATTGCAATAGTTCGTCAGGGGTAACTGGCCCTGATTTATCGTACGCAGTACGCGAACTACCAATCCTAACCTTTCATTTACATACTCTAGTATAGGCACCTCTCCCCATGAGCTTGGCCTCCCAGTGAAGACACGCGGTCAGCCTGGGAACTGCACAGGGCTTGGGCTGGACATTCACCTCATTTCACGTCATTTCACATCACTTCACCAGTACGGAGGCAGCCTCGGCATAACCCCTATGACGCTTGTTTAGAGGGAACCCATACTAAAATACATAAGTTTCCAGCTAAGCCTTACCCAGATTCAGGTATTGTGGGGGTACTTGTAAAATTGGAATGGTATCGCATCCGAACCCAACCATCAGTTTTTTGTAAAATTCACCAAGTCATTCACCAGTCATATTCACCTTCAAAATCTCTCAATAGAATGACTCATCATTCCACGGTTTTCAAAGTCATTTCAATTCACAAATTCCCAACTAGAGTAGTCACTTTTAATATTGAGCACTAGCAACTAGTTATGAGGGGTGCTAAGTATCTTGGAGCTTGCTAGGCTAAGTGTGATTCTCTTGTACTACTCTATAATTCAACCAAGTGAATCATAAATCAAAAATTAACTTTGATAAATAAAATTCAAGTAAAGCTTGTAAAGTAAAAACTTGGGATAGGTTCATAAAGTAAAATGTAATGGTGCCTTGCTCTTGTAGAGCTTTGCACTTGGCAAGAATGTAAACTGGCAACCAAAATGGTTTGCATTATTATAGCTTGCATTGGTAATAGCTTGCCTTGATTGGTGATGTGATCAAAGTTTTCTGGCTCTTCCTCTTGGTAGAAGACCTCTTCCTCTTGATAGTCTCCGGTACTAGCGTCTATAAACGAATACGAGGATACAATCACCATACAACACTTAAGTATTCTTAATTAGCCTTAATGGCTCACACAATTGATCTAGCATCACTACTGAATAGTTATCCAAAAATTATTCTAGGGTTTCTTTATTTAATCATTAGGAAAATAATTTCCTCTCATTGAAAATTGGAATTAGGGTTTCTCTTTGGTTTGGAGAAATAATTTCCTCTCATTGAGTCTTCTTAAGATTTAATCTTCTCAAATAACCAGGGGTGATCACATGTTGACCAAGGTCAACATTTCACACTTATCATTTGAGAAACATGAATTAAATGAGATTCATCATCTCATGTGATTTAAATAACCATGGCAATTTTAAATACTAATTTGATTTAAATTCTACAAGTGAGCAAGTATGAGCCTAAGCAATTAAAGGTCAACACATTACTTCATATTACTTGTGAGAATGATTTAAATGAGGTGCTACACCTCATAGATTTAAATTCTAAAATTTGGATATAGTTTAAATGGGCTAGTATTGACTACATAGCCAATATTTGCTTCTAGCCCATGATCATGTACAGAACCGATATCATATTTTTACATAGTAAATTAGGGTTTGTGAAATGTGAATTATTGCAATTGGATTCACTTCAAAATTCACATTGGTTGATTTTTAAGATTTATTTGAATGCTGAAAAGTATCTGTTTTGTTATTTTTGCTAATCAAAATCTACACAACATATGGGGTTGAGTCCAGTGAGGTTAGCTAGATAATTTCATAATCTTTCTGGAACATTTTGATTTGCTAGATTTGGACTTGTAGATTTGAAACTACTCAAAATATGGCACATATCAGTATTGAGAATTTGCTGAAACAAATTATTTGAATTAAAGCTAACTGGGCTTAGGCGGGAAATCTAGTGGGCCGAATTGGTTTAAAAACAGGGAAAGTGGCCCAGTAACGGTTCGGTGCTTGGTGGGCTGTCAGGGGTGGGGCCTACATGTCAGCGACTTGTTTCCTTACCGAAACGGTACGCGATGACGACCGTCGGATCAGAACGCGATCGGACGACTGTGGTGCTTCTTCTTCTCCGGCGAGAGGAGGGCGTGCTGGCGACGGAGGTAGGGGGTCGGGGAGCGTCCTAGGCCGCCGGCGATCGAGGGAGAGGGTCGAGGCGATGTTGTCGATGGTGTAGAGTAGAGGAGGGGCTTAGGTCGATCAAGTGCATGTGTGGCCGGCATGGTGCACGGCCAGCTTAGTTTAGGTTTTTCTCCACACTTTAAACGACGGGGAAAGGACATGGTGTGGTGCAGGGGTTGCAGGAGAAGGTGATCATCACATATGGAAAGGGGTGGAGGCAAAAATCCAGAGGATATTAGAGTGTATTGGATTTCCAGAATGGTGCCTGCAAGGTGCTCGACACAATGGCCGCATGAAGATTTTTGTGGAATTTTGAAATTCTTTTTGGTGAGTCTCAATTATATAGTTAATGTGAAAGATTGGTGGTGGTTGTGTTCAATTTGGAGTATTTTGCAAAGTTTCAAATTTGAGGTTGATCTTCACTTTGCTTCACATACACTATTTGTCACATTCATACTGGTCAACCTAGTCAACTCTAGCCATGGTGGTCAACATGAAAGTTACTCACCTTGACCTGGTCTTGGATGACATGGCTTTGGTTGACCAATTTTAGTTTGAAGAAAAGTCAAAACCAGGGGGTAAATTAGTGAACATTTTATAAAATGGCAATATGACCATTATCACATGTATGTTGATTTTGAGATTTGCTTTGATTTGATTTTGGTTTCTTTGATGCAATTGTGTTTGTTTATCATATATAAGAGTTTTACAAACAAGAGATCAAGCAATGGTGGCCTTTGGTGAAGATTTGCAAAATTGGTCTTATGTGTATGTGAGTGAAATTGGGATTATCTCACAAATTGATTTCTCTTCATTTGATTTGACTTTTCTTGACTCTAATGTGATTCTTATTAGTTTAGAAACATTTCCCAACCATTGAAACCAATTCAAATGGTCTTGCTCAAAGATTTGCAAAAATGGCCATAACACATAAGAGGTGATGTGTCATATTTCATTAAACTTGTAAATTATTCATCTTGCTTCACTTGGACATGGGTTAGGGTCAATTTAGTATTAGGTTAGGTTTAGAGATGGTTTCCCATCATTTGGTCAAGGTTTAGAGTCATGGGCAAAAATTGGGTATTATGGATATGTGTCACATATGCCTCTATGCATATGTTGCATTTGAGTTTTAATTTGACTTGGCTTGACCCAATTGGTGTTGTTGAGTGTTGAAATGGTATATAGGAGTGATCCCACCATTCACAACATGTATTAGGGTCAATAATCTTAAATTCACATATTTGCTCTTTTACTCTCATATGCCTCTATGGCATTTTTAGTTTCTTTTTATTTTCTTTGGAAACAACTTGGATTTGGTTTGATAAGCCTTTGGTAAGGTGTATGAAGGTTTTCCAAACCTCTAAGCAAGGTAGAAAAGCTTAGGGTAAAGATTTATAGAAATAGCCATAGGCACATATGCCTTTTTCTTATTTAATTTCCTTTTATTTTATTTTAACTAGGATGATGAAAAGAGGGGTGAGGTTTAGGGTTTAAGATTATTTCAAACTACTTTAACAAGCAATCATGTCAATAGCACAAGAATTAAGCAAGATCACTATGTATCATACTCTATTTATAAAAGTTTTTGTTGGTTCCAAAATTTGGAACTAGGGAAGTTCATTTGTTTTGTTTTGAAATTCTTGGGATGTTACAAATACCTTCTCAGCCGGATAAACGGCTACTATATTATCCCACCATGATGCGGTGGGTCCACACAACAAGTGTGTTGCATATCTGACCTTCTCCAGGTCATTGCATCCAACAGTGTTGAGCTTTCTCTCCGTGTCCATCAGCCAATCCTCCGCGTCCATAGGTTCGGGCGCGTATGCGAAGGATATTGGTTTTGTGTTCTGGAAGTCTGATAGAGTGACTCCCTGGTTATCGGGCCTCTCCACCCTGTTTTGTTGAAGCAGCTCTTGAAAGAACTTATTTTCCTGCTCCAACGTTATCCGTTGCCTTTCCTCCAACATTTGCATGTATTGGAGGAAGTTCTGCTGCGTCATGGGTGGTGGTGGTGTTGGAAACTGATTTCTGGCTGCTTCATCAGCCTCCTCCTTATGTTTAGCCTCGCGCTCCATGCGCTGCGCTTCACTCTCCTCACCTACCGGTCCCGACATATCCCCCTAGTTCTGCAACACAAAGTGGTACTCATAATTACTCCATGCGCAAGTTTTCTGAGCTCAACTTTGTGCACAGAACTAGTCACGCAATGGAAATCAAGAAGCAAATCCAAATCATACAAAACATATACCGTGTATATACATACTTAAGTGGTCTTATTACAATACTCAGTGACGATGTGAGTATGCAAACTCACTTATTGAAGTATATGTACAAATTTCTACAAATATTACCCACTACAATACATGTGGTACTATTGTATTGTAGTCTCGCCTCCCTTGGTGGTCTCTAGTCGTGCTTCACTCCCGGTACATCCTAGGCTTCTATCCGGTCGAACGTGTCATCCTCCTGACAGAATCTGGAACGTAGGGTCTTCCCGTTGGCTGGTAGTCGGAATCAGAGGATGATCCGAGGGAGAAATCTGTGTTCATGAATTGATTATTCAAAACATCATAATCCACCCATCGGGTATACTCCCCTGTGACTCCGCCATAGGTATTACCTCCATCAGTATCTGACTCAATCAGTATAGGGTACTCTTCATAGTCACCCCTATTATACTGATTGCCCTGGAACTGAGTTGTGGCGTCTTCATTCATCTCCGCATTATTTCTGACTGAATCGCTAGAGTTTCCTGTGTCTGACCCCCAACGCCAACCTTTTGAGTTCTCTATAGGAGTCTCGGAACGCTGATGGTTCCCGGATTCGTCTCCACCCTCATATCCTCCATAGGAACTACTAGGATAGTACCTAGGTGTAATGGGTGTGGTTTCTAGTTCGGGATGGTCAATACTAATGTAATCACCAGCTGAGTAAACTGGTGTGTGCACTTCATTCTCCATTGGTTCTTTCCCCTTAGTCTCCTCCTTGGGCTCAGTGAACTCCTCTAGCATTGTATCAATTGCTCCCGACAGATGTCGGTTCAACTGAAAGAACAATGATAGTAAGTTGCGGCTATTGTCCATGTACTTAGCGGCATCTATTGGTTTGCGTTTGGAAATTTGAAGTGGTTAAGCATAGGATCATCTTCCTCTTCCATATGAGGAATGTGTGAGAATTCTGAACCCATAAGCTCTTTCGTCTTATGCTCCCGAATATCAGTGATGGCTCTCATAATAGCTATGTGGTAGGCTATTTGGATAGTTCTAGCCTCACCTGCTGGCATCACTATACTCATTCCTAGGGTTTTAGGAAGTCTTAATCCTACCCTACACTTCGCCAATACAGTACCGTCATAGTACATGTATTTCTTTACTTGGATCTGGGGATCGCACCCAAATTCAAGTAACATGGCACGAAGAATATCTGCGAGTCCTCCTTCATATTCACTCAGTGTTGACTCCATCACTTTCACGTTTCGTCCCGGACGTGAGCTTGCCATAGTTGGCTGTAGAATAGAAAGAATATAAGATTAGTAATAATGCATCATAATAGAGATAATAAAGAATTATTGCACTAAAAGATATTATTGTTTTATTCTCAAGTGAATATACACCATATTTTTAGAGAATTCTTTACTAATCCTATTTGACTCCTAACGTTCTGTCCCATTTACTAGGTTCCAACCTAAGGTCAAAGCTTTTGCTCTGATACCAACTGTGGTGACCCTGCATACCACTACATGTTGTAGTATGCCAGTCGTTGATATAACATTCACGAAGTACCATTCCGCAAATATTACATCCCTCAGAGTAGTACAACAGAACATAGCATGTCCATAACTCATTCATTTATTATTACAAGCATAAAGTACATATCATCTCAGAGCTCCTCTTGGGTCCTAAGAGGGATACTCCTGGGTTCGAGGCGAACCCAACTTAACTTATAATACATGAGTCTTACTAAGTTATACATTTATTCCCTCGAGCAGTTAGGTACTAAGAGTTCGTACTGCTCGGATACTACTACTACTTGACTAGTCTAGACTTGATCTCCTCCGGAACATTCCCCGGTTCCGTAGACTATAAGGTAGTCTACACCTTCGATACCTCCAGAGAGGTCTGGTTCTTCATAGCCGACGATGTCGGCTCCGTCAGAGTTGTCGTTGTCCTCCTCCAGATGGTTCAGACAATCTAAGCAGGGGATTTAAGAGTGGTATGAGTACGAGCATACTCAACAAGTTCATTATAGAAAAGAGGTGTTTAATGCACTAGCTACGATATTAGACCAGAAAGTCTAATACCAATGCAAGTTTTGATAAACATTTCTTCAAGAGGTTGCTTTTATTTCAAAGAACTATGTCCGTCAGCCTTCATCGGTTTACTAGAACTTCATGGAGCTCCTTTCCGGCAGCGTTCGCAGTTCCAAATCCCGGAACAGGGAGTGACAGGTCACGGTTCTTTACACTCTGCAGAGGTGTGTTGCTCTACCCATAAGAGATCTTAACCTTGGTGCCAACCGGGCAGCTTTCCCGTCCACACTTCCTATGGTGTGAGGCCCGGTATAAGGTCTAGCCAATCATGTTCCTCCGCTACCTCGAACACCCACCCGTTGTTGCAATCTCCGACCCTGGGTCCACACCGGTCCACTTACACCAATTAAGGATGGACCCCGACCATGACGACAATGCAGGGCTCTACCATGCATTCCTACGCCGGCAGTTGCAACCCATCATAGACCACATTACCGTGGGGACTTCTACGGGTTCCCCCTGCATCTTGTCTCTCGAGATCAAGTGCACCCAGTAATGCGCATCCGTTGATGAACGAGAGGTGGAAACACTTTTGACTACTCCGTCCCACTCCGGATCTTATGGTTAACACGGGTATTACGGCACAAGAATCACTGGACGACATTTGTTGTTTAATCCTAGATGGATATAAACCCTTGCAATGGAACCTCCACCATATCAACACAATCCATGGTTCCATTGCCCACCACATAGTCATATTCATAGTTATGAAAATAGTGGTTTTGGTTTTTTATGCAATAGTGATAAACATAGTACTTTGCATGTAATTTGATAAAAATACTCGAATGACATGAGCAAGTGATGAACTTGCCTGAATACTGCAAAGTGTTGCAGTTGGATGGTGTGGACCGACCCTTGTCCTCTGTTGCTGAAAAATAGCATCATTGTCCGATAAGGGCAATGGTTAAAGAAGCATTGATGCATGATTCCAGTTTTAGGGTTTGTCCCCCCTTCCGATGTCATTATTATTTCATGTGAGAGGTTAATACTAAGAATAACTATGAATTTGGAAATGACCAAATTACCCCTGGGCCCACCTGTCGGTGTAACCCAGTGGGGTTAGGTCGAACCGACCCACCTGGTCCGGCTCGACCAGCCTCACTCGTCTCTCTCTCTCTCGCGCGCGTGTGAAACCCTAACCCTAACCCTCTCTCTGGCGACCTGCGTCGCCTTCGCCGTCGCCGCTCGATTCCAGCGAGTTTCGCCGGACTTGGCCCTCGCCATGGTGCGCAATCGACGCGGCTCTTGACGGCGCGTCGATCTATCCGCGTCGATTTGATGCGGCGACCTGCTGCGCTCATCCTCGACCCTCTCTGGTGCTAGGGTTACGGGATCCGCGCGATCCCGCTGCTCCCAGAGCTCCAGGCGTGATGGCGCCGCCGTGGCTTCGCCGCCGTGGTGCGGTTGGTGCTGTGGCGCCGCCATGGCTTGGCTTGGCCTGGCACCGCCGCGCCCTGGCATGTGCCGTCGTGGCCGCCATGGCTGTGTCTGCCATCTGCTCGCCCCGGGTACGTGCTCCATTCCCCTCTCTCTCTCTCTGGCCTGTTCTACTTCCTCATCCTCTAGCTCTGGCCATGGCTTGTATCTCTATGTAGAGATGCTCGCCATGCCGATGCTCTACTGCTGCGCCTTGCTTGCCTGCTCATGAGCTGCCGGTGTGCTCGTCGGCCGCGCCATGCTTGCCTCGCTCATGAGTGCTTTGTGCTATCTTCACGCGCCATGCTTGCTGCTGTGTATCTGCTGGCCTTGGCCAATGCTGCCATGACCATGCCAGGCTTGTGCTACTGCTGTGTGCAGCCCTGCAATGCCATCCTTTATCCTGTGCAAGAATTTCTTGTCTAATTGCTTGCTATGCTTGCATCTCTTGCTTAATTCTAGCTCTGTGCCTCTGTTCTGGTTATTATGTTGCCAGAAACTCAAGTGTATTCATGTATGCTTGCTCATGAGCATCTTGTAATGCTCATGGACTGCTAAGTTTCTACTGGTCATGCTACAATTTATTCAATTGCTTGCTGGCTCTGGTTGTTGCTATGACTTATTTATATGTGTGTGCCATCCATATATGTATTCCTGATTGGATTACTTGAGTAATTATTGCTTGAGCAAGGTCAGTGATGTGTGCTATTCATGTCTAGCTTGATCCAGTGGTACATCATGTATTTGATGTGCTTCTGGATACAATTATAAATCATTTATTTGATTATCTGTGAAGCAACTGTTGATGAATTGGTGCTGTGTAAGTTATATGATTCATGGATTGGTGCTAGGTTGGCTCTAGCATGCACTTGCATGCTCTGTTAGGCCCTGATGATCATATGATCTTCAGTGCTTGGTGATTTTCTGCTGTCCTATGGCTTGTGTTCCACTGATGCTCTTCCTTGGCCTGTGTGGCACTCAAGCCTTTGCTGGTGCATGCTCTTGCTTACCCCAGCACCTGCTGTTGCTTGCAGTGATCATCTGGATCATTTGCAAGTGCGGTGCCTTTGTTTAATTATGCATCTCATTTATCCGGGTAGTTTAACTTGATTGATTAGATAAATGAGGTGAACAATGAGCGATAATGATCTCATGGATGGATTTGATGTAGCTAGAGGGATGCCAATCTCTGATTGGGTACCCTAGCTCATGCTGAACCCTATTGGGTTATGATGCAGTGGCTTAGTGAGTGCTCGTATGGGTTTGAGGTAGCCCTGACAGCCTTTGTGCTGTCCAAGGGTGGCTCCCCTTTACTGTGGCTGTTGTTGTGACTCTCTCATGCTATCTGGTTGATCCATGACTGGATTACCAGTAGCTTTTGATGTTGAAAACAAAATAGACATTTAAATGTCTATATTCTGATGGTGTAACTAGCTGTGTGGTGCTAGGTGAGTTTGGATGGCTAGTTAGGGATTAAATCCATGTTGGATTTCTCTGGTAGTGTCACCATGCTGACACACCAATGTTCCCTTGGTGATTTCCTTCTGGCTAATCTTCAGTTTGCTTGCACCAAATGGCTTAGTAGCCAGATGATGATACAAACAGGGTATTCTACCCATTTTGGCTTCTGTGCATATGCAGATGCTTATTTATGAGCAAATCAGGGTTTTGCTCAGGTTGATCTTGTTTATACCTCACTCCAGCTCCTAGATGGTTTGTTGGTGTAGAGGATTACTTCAGTGTGGTGATTTGCTTGCCCTGCTCCTCCTTGCAAGCCTGTGGTGCTTGATCTGCTGCTGTGATGGTTTTGGGCAGGTTGAACAGCGATCTTGTTCTTCTGTTCTTGTGTTTTTGATTTACGGTGACTTACCGGTGAAGCACATCGATGGTTTGCTGGTTCTGGCGGTGGAAAAGGTTTTATATGAACCCTCCCTTGCTCTCCTGGTCGACAGCTTGGTCTGGCACCCTTGGTGACTCACTGCTGGTGTGTGTGTGTGTGTGTGTTGTGCTGCATGCACACTGCCTTGTGAGCAGTTTGGCTGTGTGTGTGTACCAGATACTTGGTATCTGGCTTGTACTTGGCTTTGAGTGGATCAGCTCGGCAGAGCTGTGATCATATCTCCTCATTAGCCATTTTCCTTCTAACCTGCCAAGTGGCAATGCCACTTGGCATAATTGGTGCTTGGCTTTGTTGTGTGCAGGGTATTAGGATGATGATCAAGTGAAGATGAAGATCATCAAGCTCAAGCATCTCATGAAAATAGACTTGTAGTTTAGGATAGGTCATTACATTGCACTTTTCTTTTCTTTCTCCATTTTGCCAATTCTTGTAATGTGTTGTAATTATTCTTTTATTTCAATTGTGAATATTGTAAAGACAATGTATCTTGTGTATTTATCAATAAAGCTCAAAGTTTTCTCTAATGAGCTTTACTTTATTTTAATTGTTCATATTGTTTATTATTTATAATTTACTTAATGAATTTCCTCACAATTGAATTATGAGATATTTATTTGATGTTTGAATTTGAAATTCAAATTCAACTTAGGTTTGAATTCAATCATGCAACTTAAGTTTTAATTCAATCATGCACTTAAGTTGTGATGCAATACCTCTCCTCTCTTCTCAAAACCCTAACCTAGTTGAATAAGAAACAAGTTTGTCGCACTCTCGAAGCCCTAACCCTGTAAGGTGTCGAGAGAGAAACTTGTCCCCCTTCGATGCAGTTTTGTTTTAAAAGCGCGAAATTTCCCCGGAATTTACGATGCAATGCACATCCCTTTCTAAAAGCTACCCCTCGATCGTCTCTAAACCTGGGACATTACAACCTTTCCCCCTTAAAGAAAACTTCGTCCCGAAGTTGTGGTTGTAATACCTGAAGAGTTCGGGGTATGTTTTCCTCAGGTCTTCCTCCTTTTCCCAGGTGGCTTCCCTCTCGGGGTGATGTTTCCATTGTATCTTGCAGTACTTAATAGCTCGATTCCTGAGTTGTTTCCAGTTCTCCTCGAGAATCTTCGCTGGCTTCTCGATGTATGTCAAATCTGGTTGTAACTCGAGCTCATCATGTGATACTGGCTCGTCTGGGGTCTTTAAGCATTTCCTGAGTTGCGACACATGAAATACGTTGTGAACTTGAGCTAACCTTTCCGGTAGTTCCAATTCAAAGGCTAACCCTCGGTTCTGGCTCAAAATCTTGAAAGGTCCAATGTATCTAGGGCTTAACTTCCCCTTTACTCCAAATCTCTGAAGACCTTTCATCGGGCTCACCTTGAGATATACCATGTCTCCAACTTGTGGCTCCCATGTCCTTCTCTTTTGGTCGGCATAGCTCTTCTGTCGATTTTGAGCTATCTTCAACCTATCTCTTATAATGTCAATTATTTGTTGCTTTTCCTTGACATAATCAGGATTAAACTCCTTGCTTGCTCCAGCCTCATACCAGCATATGGGTGATCTACACTTCCTTACGTACAGAGCTTCGAACGGTGCCATCTTGATGCTGCTTTGATAGCTATTATTGTATGAAAACTCTGCTAGTGGTAAATGCTCCTCCCATGATCCTCCGAAGTCTAGGACACAAGCCCTGAGCATATCCTCTAATATCTGATTTGTTCTCTCTGTTTGTCCACCTGTCTGAGGATGATAGGCGGTGCTATAGTATAACTTGGATCCTAAAGCTTCGTGTAATTGCTTCCAAAATGCTGATGTGAACACGGATCCTCGGTCTGACACGATCTTTTTGGGCACTCCATGTTTACTCACGATCTCTTTGATGTAAAGATCGATGAGTTTTTCTCCTTTATCCTGCTGATTTACTGCTAAGAAGTGTGCACTTTTCGTCAACCGGTCCACGATTACCCATATCATGTCCTTCTTTTTATTGGTCATGGGTAGTCCGGTGATGAAATCCATTCCTATCTCTTCCCATTTCCATTCTGGGATTGGTAAAGGTTGTAACTTTCCTGCCGGACTTTGATGTTCAGCCTTCACTCTTTGGCAGGTATGGCATTCCGCCACGTATTGTGCTATCTCTCTCTTCATGTTATTCCACCAGAATAACTCCTTAAGATCCATGTACATCTTTGTACTTCCCGGATGTATGGAATATGGTGTTTGATGAGCTTCCCGGAGTATTACTTCCTTGATCTCAGCAATATCCGGAACGCAAATCCTCTTCTAAAACCATAGTGATCCTGATTCTCCTCGGTGGAATTCTGATGGTCTTCCTTCATCAATCCTTCTCATCTCCTCTACGATGAATGGATCGTCCAATTGACCCATCATTATCTCATTCTTTAAGTTAACATTTAGCTCATCGGCCACTTGTAAAGCCGATAGTCCTTCATGAGCTTCCTTCTCCCAAAGTTGTATTTGGGCTTGGCTTATTTCCTTCCTCAACTCCGGTGATAACTCTTGTTCCACTCCTCCAGTGCTCTTCCTACTCAAGGCATCTGCTACAACATTAGCTTTTCCTGGAGTATAATTGATGGTCAAATCATAATCCTTGATTAGTTCAAGCCATCTTTTCTGCCTCATATTGAGTTCCTTCTGAGTGAAGAAGTACTTGAGACTCTTATGATCCGTGTAGAGCTCACACTTGGCTCCATAGAGAAAATGTCTCCAAGTTTTAAGTGCAAATATGACTGCTGCTAATTCTAAATCATGTGTTGGATAGTTCACTTCATGCGGTCGGAGTTGCCTCGATCCATAAGATATTACTTTCCGATCCTGCATGAGTACGCAACCCAATCCATGCTTGGATGCGTCACAGTACACGGTGTAATCCTTGCCAATTTCCGGAACTGCTAACACCGGTGCCGTGGTGAGTTTCTCTTTCAGAGTTTGAAAACTCTTCTCACACTCCTCCGACCACACGAATGGTGTGTTCTTCCTTAACAGCTTAGTAATCGGTCCTGCTATCTTGGAGAATCCTTCAGTGAATCTCCGATAGTATCCTGCCATTCCTAGGAATCCTCGGATTTCCTTGACAGTCTTGGTTGCTTCCCAATCTAAAACTGCTGCTACCTTGCTCGGGTTAACAACTATTCCATCTTTGCTAATAACATGACCAAGAAATTCCACTTGATCTAGCCAAAATTCACACTTGCTGAACTTGGCATAGAGTTGATGTTCTCTTAGTGTTTGCAGCACTAACTTCAGATGTTCAGCATGTTCAGCTTTATCCTTGGAGTATATCAAGATATCATCGATGAATACGATGACAAACTTGTCTAGATATGGCATGAAGATCTTATTCATAAGATTCATGAAGATTGCTGGGGCATTGGTTAATCCAAAAGGCACTACAAGGTATTCATGATGTCCATACCTTGAGACAAAGGCGGTTTTCGGAACGTCTTCCTTCTTGATCTTTATCTGATGATAACCGGACCTTAGATCAATTTTGGAAAAGACTCCCGCGCCTCTAACTTGATCAAATAGATCTTGTATTCTAGGAAGTGGGTACTTGTTCTTGATAGTAACATTATTCAGATTCCTGTAGTCTCCGCACATCCTTCTGCCTCCATCTCTTTTATCCACGAAGATCACAGGTGATCCCCATGGTGAAACACTCTCTTGTATGAATCCTTTTTGTTCCAAGTCATCCAATTGCTCCTTAAGTTCTTTCAACTCCTTAGGCCCCATCTTATATGGTGCTTTAGCAATCGGAGCTGTTCCTGGAATTAGGTTTATAGCAAATTCTATCTCCCTATCTGGTGGCATTCCAGGTAATTCCTTAGGAAACACATCCTGGAATTTATTTACTACATGTATATCCTCCAAGTTTACTTCCTTCATGCTGTTCAGCTGTAGCTCGACTTCGATCTGTGTATGCTTGTCTCCTTGGTAGATCATTCTACTTCCATCAGGGCTTTTCAAAGACACAATCTTATTCACACAGTCGATCAATGCTCCGTTAGCTTCTAACCAGTTCATACCAAGAATGACATCAATGTCCTTCATCGGTAAAATGAACAGGTCTGCGTCAAACGCGCATTTATTGATCATAATGACTTGTTTTTGTTTGGTATGGGTTACTACTATCGTTCCCCCCGCAGAAAGTATGGTTATGGGTGTATCTAACTTAGTGCAACTAATCCCATGTTTGATGATGCATTGCTGAGAAATGAATGATGTAGTTGCACCAGTATCAAAAAGTACTTTGCCAGGATGAGTAAGTATCTGGAGCGTACCTATCACTGCCTGATCGGAGTTAACCACCTCCTCCAAGCTGGTGCAGTTTAACTTGCCGAAGGGTTTCTTGTTCTTCCAGTTCCCTCCGGCGTTTCCTCCACGGCTTCCTCCTCCTCCTGACTTATTCTTAGGGCAATCCCTAAGCATGTGCCCCTCCTCATGGCAACCAAAGCACATTATCCTTGGCTTCTTGCAGTCCTTGGAAAAGTGTCCTTTGCCTCCACAGCTACGACAAACAATTTGAGCCATAGGCTGGTTGTTCGGACCATTTCGGTTGTTGTTGTAGCTGTTGTTGTTGTTGTTGTACCTCGGTTTGAAACTCAAGCAAGTATTAGGCTTGTTGCTGATATATCTCTTAGGCTCAAATTTAGCCTTCTTCCTCTTCTCCTCCTGCAGCTGCTTGAAGTCATCTTCAAGAGTGATGGCTGCATCCACCAACTCTTGGAACTCAGTCGCTCTCATCATCCTGAGCTGAACTTTGAACTGGGGATTTAATCCCCGCATGAACCTCTTCTTCTTTTTGTCCTCGGTGTTGACCTCCTCAATGGCATACCGAGATAGCTTTGAAAACTCCCTGACATAAGTCAGGATGGCCTTATCCTTCTGCTCGAGACTTTCAAATTCTCGACGCTTCAACTCCACAATGCTTTCAGGGACATTGGATTCCCTGAACTTCCTCTTGAACTCCTCCCAGGTGAATACCTTCTCAGCCGGATAAACGGCTACTATATTATCCCACCATGATGCGGCGGGTCCACACAACAAGTGTGTTGCATATCTGACCTTCTCCAGGTCATTGCATCCAACGGTGTTGAGCTTTCTCTCCGTGTCCATCAGCCAATCCTCCGCGTCCATAGGTTCGGGCGCGTATGCGAAGGATATTGGTTTTGTGTTCTGGAAGTCTGATAGAGTGACTCCCTAGTTATCGGGCCTCTCCACCCTGTTTTGTTGAAGCAGCTCTTGAAAGAACTTATTTTGCTGCTCCAACGTTATCCGTTGCCTTTCCTCCAACATTTGCATGTATTGGAGGAAGTTCTGCTGCGTCATGGGTGTTGGTGGTGGAAACTGATTTCTGGCTGCTTCATCAGCCTCCTCCTTATGCTTAGCCTCGCTCTCCATGCACTGCGCTTCACTCTCCTCACCTACCGGTCCCGACATATCCCCCTAGTTCTGCAACACAAAGTGGTACTCATAATTACTCCATGCGCAAGTTTTCTGAGCTCAACTTTGTGCACAGAACTAGTCACGCAATGGAAATCAAGAAGCAAATCCAAATCATACAAAACATATACCGTGTATATACATACTTAAGTGGTCTTATTACAATACTCAGTGACGATGTGAGTATGGAAACTCACTTATTGAAGTATATGTACAAATTTCTACAAATATTACCCACTACAATACATGTGGTACTATTGTATTGTAGTCTCGCCTCCCTTGGTGGTCTCTAGTCGTGCTTCACTCCCGGTACATCCTAGGCTTCCATCCGGTCGAACGTGTCGTCCTCCTGACAGAATCTGGAACGTAGGGTCTTCCCGTTGGCTGGTAGTCGGAATCAGAGGATGATCCGAGGGAGAAATCTGTGTTCATGAATTGATTATTCAAAACATCATAATCCACCCATCGGGTATACTCCCCTGTGACTCCGCCATAGGTATTACCTCCATCAGTATCTGACTCAATCAGTATAGGGTACTCTTCATAGTCACCCCTATTATACTGATTGCCCTGGAACTGAGTTGTGGCGTCTTCATTCATCTCCGCATTATTTCGATCGAATCACTCGTAGTTTCCTCGTGTCCACCCCAACGCCAACCTGTTGAGTTCTCTATAGGAGTCTCGGAACGCTGATGGTTCCCGGATTCGTCTCCACCCTCATATCCTCCATAGGAACTACTAGGATAGTACCTAGGTGTAATGGGTGTGGTTTCTAGTTCGGGATGGTCAATACTAATGTAATCACCAGCTGAGTAAACTGGTGTGTGCACTTCATTCTCCATTGGTTCTTTCCCCTTAGTCTCCTCCTTGGGCTCAGTGAACTCCTCTAGCATTGTATCAATTGCTCCCGACAGATGTCGGTTCAACTGAAAGAACAATGATAGTAAGTTGCGGCTATTGTCCATGTACTTAGCAGCTTCTATTGGTTTGCGTTTGGCAAATTTGAAGTGGTTAAGCATAGGATCATCTTCCTTTTCCATATGAGGAATGTGTGAGAATTCGGAACCCATAAGCTCTTTCGTCTTATGCTCCCGAATATCAGTGATGGCTCTCATAATAGCTATGTGGTAGGCTGTTTGGATAGTTCTAGCCTCACCTGCTGGCATCACTATACTCATTCCTAGGGTTTCTGGAAGTCTTAATCGTACCCTACACTTCGCCAATACAGTACCGTCATAGTACATGTATTTCTTTACTTGGATCTGGGGATCGCACCCAAATTCAAGTAACATGGCACGAAGAATATCTGCGAGTCCTCCTTCATATTCACTCAGTGTTGACTCCATCACTTTCACGTTTCGTCCCGGACGTGAACTTGCCATAGTTGGCTGTAGAATAGAAAGAATATAAGATTAGTAATAATGCATCATAATAGAGATAATAAAGAATTACCGCACTAAAAGATATTATTGTTTTATTCTCAAGTGAATATACACCATATTTTTAGAGAATTCTTTACTAATCCTATTTGACTCCTAACGTTCTGTCCCATTTATTAGGTTCCAACCTAAGGTCAAAGCTTTTGCTCTGATACCAACTGTGGTGACCCTGCATACCACTACATGTTGTAGTATGCCAGTCGTTGATATAACATTCACGAAGTACCATTCCGCAAATATTACATCCCTCAGAGTAGTACACCAGAACATAGCAGGTCCATAACTCATTCATTTATTATTACAAGCATAAAGTACATATCATCTCAGAGCTCCTCTTGGGTCCTAAGAGGGATACTCCTGGGTTCGAGGCGAACCCAACTTAACTTATAATACATGAGTCTTACTAAGTTATACATTTATTCCCTCGAGCAGTTAGGTACTAAGAGTTCGTACTGCTCGGATACTACTACTACTTGACTAGTCTAGACTTGATCTCCTCCGGAACATTCCCCGGTTCCGTAGACTATAAGGTAGTCTACACCTTCGACACCTCCAGAGAGGTCTGTTTCTTCATAGCCGACGATGTCGGCTCCGTCAGAGTTGTCGTTGTCCTCCTCCAGATGGTTCAGACAATCTAAGCAGGGGATTTAAGAGTGGTATGAGTACGAGCGTACTCAACAAGTTCATTATAGAAAAGAGGTGTTTAATGCACTAGCTACGATATTAGACCAGAAAGTCTAATACCAATGCAAGTTTTGATAAACATTTCTTCAAGAGGTTTCTTTTATTTCAAAGAACTATGTCCGTCAGCCTTCACCGGTTTACTAGAACTTCATGGAGCTCCTTTCCGGCAGCGTTCACAGTTCCAAATCCCGGAACAGGGAGTGACAGGTCACGGTTCTTTACACTCTGCAGAGGTGTGTTGCTTTACCCATAAGAGATCTTAACCTTGGTGCCAACCGGGCAGCTTTCCCGTCCACACTTCCTATGGTGTGAGGCCCGGTATAAGGTCTAGCCAATCATGTTCCTCCGCTACCTCGAACACCCACCCGTTGTTGCAATCTCCGACCCTGGGTCCACGCCGGTCTGATGACCCACAAGTATAGGGGATCGCAGCAGTCTTCGCGAGTAGTATAACCCAATTTATTGATTCGACACAAGGGGAGACAAAGAACACTTGGAAGCCTTAACAGCGGAGTTGTCAATTCAGCTGCACCTGGAAACAGACTTGCTCGCAAGAGTTTATCAGTAGTAACAGATTTATAGCAGTAGCAGTAGTGAAATAACAGCAGCAGAGTAACAGAGACATCAGTAGTGATTTTAGTAAACAGCAGGATTAAAATACTGTAGGCACGGGGACGGATGACGGGCGTTGCATGGATGAGAGAAACTCATGTAACAATCATAGCAGGGCATTTGCAGATAATAATAAAACGGTGTCTAAGTACAAAGCAATCAATAGGCATGTGTTCCAATTATAGTCGTACGTGCTCGCAATGAGAAACTTGCACAACATCTTTTGTCCTACCAGCCGGTGGTAGCCGGGCCTCAAGGGAATCTACTGGATATTAAGGTACTCCTTTTAATAGAGTACCGGAGCAAAGCATTAACACTTCGTGAACACATGTGATCCTCACATCACTACCATCCCCTCCGGTTGTCCCGATTTCTGTCACTTCGGGGCCATCGGTTCCGGACAACGACATGTGTATACAACTTGCAGGTAAGACCATAAACAATGAATATCATGATGAAATAATAACATGTTCAGATCTGAGATCATGGCACTCGGGCCCTAGTGACAAGCATTAAGCATAACAAGTTGCAACAATATCATCAAAGTACCAATTACGGACACTAGGCACTATGCCCTAACAATCTTATGCTATTACATGACCAATCTCATCCAATCCCTACCATCCCCTTCGGCCTATAGCGGGGGAATTACTCACACATGGATGGGGGAAGCATGGCTGGTTGATGGAGAGGCGTCGGTGGTGATGATGGCGATGATCTCCTCCAATTCCCCGTCCCGGCGGAGTGCCAGAACGGAGACTTCTGGCTCCCGAGACGGAGTTTCGCGATGTGGCGGCGTTCTGGAGGCTTTCTGGCGACTTCGACTTCTCTCCGTGCGTTTTTAGGTCGAAGGCAATAAGTAGTCTGAAGGAGGGCGTCGGAGGCTGACCGAGGCCGCCACACCATAGGGTCGCGCGGGCCCCTCCTAGGCCGCGCCGGCCTATGGTGTGGGGCCCTCGGGCCTCCACCTGGCTTGCCCTTCTGGCTCCGCCAATATTCTGTGAAAATAGGGTCTTCTGCATAAATTCCGAGGATTTTCCTGAAAGTTGGATTTCTGCACAAAAACGAGACACCAGAACAGTTCTGCTGAAAACAGCGTTAGTCCGTGTTAGTTGCATCCAAAATACACAAATTAGAGGCAAAACAATAGCAAAAGTGTTCGGGAAAGTAGATACGTTTTGGACGTATCAACTCCCCCCAAGCTTAGCTTATTGCTTGTCCTCAAGCTTTCACGAACACATTTGCTCATATGATGTATATATTCTCATGCTATGGCTAACACTTAGGCAGTTCATAATGAGATGCATACAAATAGGATCATCTAACAGCTATGTCAATCATGGAGAGGTACCAACAATTAATAATAAGCATCATGAATCATGTATATAAGCAGGATTGCAATGTTCATAAGAGAGTATGATAAAGTGGTATCTCGCTTGCCCATATTTGATTAGCAAAACATAAATGCTCAGGCACCTCTGAAGTTCATAGAAAGACTAGAAATAGTGATTGTCAAAGATAAAAGCATCAAAGTTATACCGCAATCAATCATATTTTGGGACAAGCATATTATACTAAGAATGACAGTTGTGCTCTCAAGATAGTGCTCAAAGAAAGAATGGAGACACAACATAAAAGTAAAAGATTGACCCTTCGTAGAGGGAAGCAGGGATTAACATGCGCTAGAGCTTTTCATTTTTAAAAACAGGGGTAAAATTATTTTGAGAGGTGTTTGTTGTTGTCAACGAATGGTAATGGGTACACCAACTACCTCGCCAACCGGACTTCCAAGAGCGGCTCCCATGAATTATTTTTATGTTTATGCGGCACTCCTTCCAACCTTTCTTTCACAAACCATGGCTAACCGAATCCTCGGGTGCTTGCCAACAATCTCATACCATGAAGGAGTGCCTTTTTATTTTAGTTTTATTATGATGACACTCCCCCCAACCTTTGCTTACACAAGCCATGGCTAACCGAATCCTTCGGGTGCCGTCCAACAATCACATACCATGGAGGAGTGTCTATTTAGGTTAATTAATTCGGGACTGGCCATTGCCAGCTCTTTTTGCAAAATTATCGGATAAGCGGATGTGCCACTAGTCCATAATGAAAGTCCGTCAAGAGTAAATGACAAGGTTGAAAGTTAAACACCACATACTTCCTCATGAGCTATGAAACATAAACACAAATTGAGAAGCATTTTGAAGGTTTTAAAGGTAGCGCATGAGAATTTACTTGGAATGGTTTGAAATGCCATGCATAGGTATTTATGGTGGAAACTTTGGAACAACTTGGTTTTCAGGTGTTTGGAAGCACGAGCAGCGTTCCCGCTCAGTACAAGTGAAGGCTAGCAATAGACTGGGGAGCGACAAATCAAGAGAGCAGTAACTGTCATAATCATGCTTGCGGCAAAATAAATTAACAGAGGCATAAAAGTGATACAAGAACTCTGAAGCAATGTAAATCATAGAGGCTTAATTGACTTTTGTTCAGTCATATGCATGCGTGAGCATGTGCCAAGTCGATATAAATGAATTATTCAGAGGAGGATACCACTATGCCATACCTACTTATGAATAAAACAATGCAAGCAAACATCCATGACATGCTACTCATATTAATAAATTGGAGCTAAACATGAGAGATCATGAACTACTAGACTTTCTCAAATGACATATACCTCACATGAACCAACTAAGCATGCTCACATGGATGAGTATATGTACAAAAATGAAAACAAATAGAGTTCATACCAGCCTCTCACCACAATCCAATTGTCGTAGATCGTCATTATTGCCTTTCACTTGTGTAGCTTGGATAATATGAAATGAAAACCACGCTCCAGCCACCGAAGACCATTGAACTCAAAATGAACTTTACAAACCAAAGAAGAACAACAAATATTTTTGGTGTTTTCGAATTAGAAACAAGAACAAAAGGAAACAAGCAAACAAAGCAAAATCTTTTTGGGTTTTCTTGTAGCAAACCAACGATAGTAAATAAAGCGAAACAAATGCAAGAAACCAAAACAAACAAATGATGAAGAGAAACAACAGAAATATTTTTGGTCTTTTTGTGTTTTGGGAAAGAAACAAAACAAAAACAAGAAATAGCAAACTAGAACACTCACATAAACACAGAGCAGCAGAAATTCGTCAAACTTGACAGCAGTACAGTACTAGATTTTTAAGAAATTCTTGCTCAAATCGAAAAGTGTTCAACTAATGAAAGTTAGATAACAACCTGGGGAACATGCAAAAAAATTGGCTTCGCAAAATACTGTTCTGGCTATTTTTGGGAATTTTTTCGGTAACAGTCCAGAATCTGTTTTTAGGCAGCACTTCCCCAAATATCATCTTCCTCTCATTAGAAAACCACTCAAAGCAATTAAACAAGTATATACAAGTATCCAGCAACCATAATATGCAAAGAATGAGTGATGCCGGTATACCTCCCCCCAAGCTTAGGCTTTTGGCCTAAGTGGAGTTCAACCCCAACGAGGGTCGCTGTTCCTCGCCGGTGGATAATGCACGGCGTAATCATAGTAAGGTTCCTGTGCAGAAGAAAAGCGTGGAGGCTCCACATGCCCAACATGTTGATGCGAGGAACTTGCTGCATTGGATGATGAGTCGAGGTGTTCCTCGGCCTCCTCCGTGTTGTCTCTTGCATGATGGCCTCCTCCCTCTATGTGTGCATTCAGTGCACCTTCTGTGACTGACCAATCCTCCCTGGAATCAAGGTTAAATAGAACAGGCGCAGGCAATCTTACTAGTTTTTCAGTTTTCTTAGTTATTCTCCAAACTTTCTTATAAAATGTCATCTTGTAGAACAGGCTACCCAAATTAGATGAATCAGAAACAAATTCATGTTTAATCATAGAGACTATGTCAAGTTTTTCTATGGAAAGTTGAATATCAAGATGATGAGGTTCTACATTATGCAAAGCTAGTAAACGAGAGGCGATGAGACCTCCACAAATTCCACCTTTCTCACGGTTAGTAGCAAGTCTATAAGCTATCAATGCCCCCAAATTATAAGTCTTACTACCTTGCAGTGCAGCAGCCAGAAAAGCTAAATCCTGGATAGATAGTTTACCACCACTCTTTCTAGCAAGAACGCATTTAGTTATGAAATAAGCAAAGTAGCGGATAGCTGGGAGTTGAATGCTAGTAATTTTACCACCATCCTCTGAGAAATTCCTTCCATAACAAATCATCTCGAAGAGGCTTAAGAGCTCTCGCGGCGATCCCCTTATCTTCTCGCACGATCCCCATTGCGGTACTCTAATTGCTGTACAAAAATCATTGAATGGCAAGTTGATAGTTTTATTATAAATCTTATACTGAACCATGGGGTTAGATCGCGACCAATTGAACTTAAAATCCTGCACAACAGACATAGTCAATTTTGCATATTGGCATGGTTCTCCATCAACAAAATCATTCAACCCTGCACGAGAAATTAGATTCTGAACATCTTCCAATATTCCTGCGCTTCTCATGAAATCTGCGCATGGGTAGTAAGAGGGGTATACTCCCTCTTCGCGGTTCACTCTCATGACTTGTTGCACCTCCAATTCTTGTTGGTTTAGTTGATATCTATTCCACTCCATTTTCTGAAATTTTTCAACAAACAATATAAAATTTGATTTGGTGACATATAATCAAGGGGAACTACTATAGGAACTTGCTAGAGTACTAATCATGCATCAAAACTAGTTTATACAACTTAGAACAAGCATGCAAGCTCACTAAACATGTTTCCTACAGCAGCAAAATATTCAAGATATACTCAACCAAACAAAATTCTACTTGGATAGATGGAGGAGTCACATACCGGAGAGCAAATGTGCCAAATTTCAGACAGAAATCTGGGCTGAGCAAAGAGATCGAAAAATCCTGAGCTCTTGAGCAAAAACGCGAGTGAGAGGAAGCTGGTGTCGATTTTTTCGGGAGAGAGAAGAGTCTGGGAGAAAGAGATGCTAAAGTGGGGCAAAGGGGGGCCCACACGCCAGGGTGGCGCGCCCCCCTTCCAGGCCGCGCCGGCCTGTGGGGTGCCACCCTGGGGTGCCCCACAGGTCATCTCCAGGTGCTCCCAGGTGCATTTTCGAAAAATAGGACCAACGGTATAATTTTTGTGAATTTTTGAAAACTTTGAAAAATGCACATTTCTGGGTATTAAGTTTATTATTACTGGCCAGGATTTTTTTTGAAATCTCTAATTAACTAAGGAACTTTGCAAATCAAAAGTGCTACAGCAAGTAAAACAAGTGGAGGGAGAAAGAGATGTTGTTTACCTCCTTTATGCATATAAAAGATATTTGTTAACAACGTTGATCAAGTCTTGCCACCAAATAAATTTTACATAGCATGTGAAGAAATAAACCTCAAATCAATCATGTTACCTTGAATTGTATTGATATGGATCCAATCATAAGATTTTGATATCCTTCTTTAGGCTCGTATATAGGACAATCAATAGTTCCAATTTTGATAGTTCTCACATTAGAAATAGTATTGACTCCACATACTTTATCAATCCTCTTGGGGAAATAAACGGTATGCTCCTTATCATCAACATTGAAAGTAACCTTTCCTTTATTGCAATCAATAACAGCCCCTGCGGTGTTAAGAAAAGGTCTCCCAAGAATAATAGACATATTATCATCTTCAGGCATTTCCAACACAACAAAATCAGTTAATATCAAGCAGTTATTAGTAACTTGAACAGGAACATCCTCACATATACCAACAGGAATAGCAGTAGATTTATCAGCCATTTGCAAAGATATATCAGTAGGTATCAACTTATCTAAGTAAAGCCTCTTATAAAGAGAAAAAGGCATAACACTAACACCGGCTCCCAAGTCACATAGAGCAGTTTTAACATAATTATTCTTAATAGAACAAGGAATAGTAGGTATACCTGGGTCGCCCAACTTCTTTGGCACTTTGCCATTGAAAGAGTAATTAGCAATCATAGTGGAAATTTCCTCATTGGGGATTTTCCTTTTGTTAGTAACAATATCTTTCATATACTTTGAATAAGGAGGCAATTTAATAGCATCAGTCAAAGGGATTTGCAAGAATAAAGGTTTCATCCAATCACAAAATTTATTATAATGTTCTTCTTCCTTTGATTTTAGTTTCTTAGCAGGAAAAGGCATTTGCTTTTGCACCCAAGGTTCTCTTTCATTACCATGTTTCTTAGCAATAAAATCTTCTTTAGTATACTTTTTATTTTTATCATGCTTTTCAGGTACATTTTCAACTTCTTCTTTATCAGAAGCATCATTCTTATCATTATCATTATCATTATCATGTTCATTTCCACTTTCGGTTTCAACATCGGAAATAGAAATACTATTAGGATCATTAACAGGTTCAGAGGATTCTACAACATTTTTATGTTTCTTCTTCTTTTTCTTCTTAGAAGGAGCACTAGGTTCAATTCGTTGAGAATCTTGTTCAATTCTTTTGGGATGCCCTTCAGGATACAGAGGATCCTGGGTAGAGACACCACCTCTAGTTGTTACTTCATAAGCATGTTTCTCTTTAGAATTATTTTTTAGCAAGTCACTTTGCACTTTAGTGAGTTGATCAATTTGAGTTTGACTCATTTGAAAATGTTTAACAAGCATCTTAACATCATTGGAGGTTCTCCCCACAATATCATGCAAATTGCTA
The DNA here is from genome assembly GCF_019359855.2 of Lolium perenne. Classification (NCBI taxonomy): domain Eukaryota; kingdom Viridiplantae; phylum Streptophyta; class Magnoliopsida; order Poales; family Poaceae; genus Lolium; species Lolium perenne. Next base: position 158,098,212 of record NC_067247.2, read on the forward strand.
ATAGCTTGAGAATTTTCCATTAGATGATTCTCTACTCTCATATTAAAATTTTCTTGCTTAACAATATAATTATCAAACTCATCTAAGCATTGCGCAGGAGGTTTTGAATACGGAATATCTTCCCTAGTAAAGCGTTGAAGGGAGTTTACCTCAATCATGGGCGAAGGGGGAATTATCTCACATATATCCTCTATGGGAGGTAGATTCTTCACATCTTCGGATTTAATACCTTTCTCCTTGAGAGACTTCTTAGCTTCCCTCATATCTTCATCATTCAGTTCAATTAAACCCCTCTTCTTCAATATTGGCGTTGGAGTTGGTTCAGGTATATTCCAATCATCATGATTCCGGCTTATTCTAGCCAATAATTCTTCAGCTTCGTCTGGAGTTCTTTTCCTGAAAACACAACCAGCACAACTATCCAAATATGCTCTAGATTCAATGGTTAGTCCACTATAAAATATATCAAGTAGATCATTCTTCTCTAAATCATGTCCAGGTTGAGCTCTGATAAGAGAACAAAATCTTGCCCACGCCTCAGGCAATTTCTCTTCATCTCCCTGGTCAAATCTATAAATTCTCTGTAAAGCAGCATGTTGAGCACTAGCAGGAAAGTATTTTCGAAAGAAAACATCACGCAAATCAGTTGGACTTTTAATAGAACCAGGAGGCAAATTATTATACCAAGTTTTAGCATCATCCTTTAATGAGAAAGGAAATTTTTTATTGACAAAGTAAGTACGCATCTTGTCATCATCAGAAAACAAACTACTCATAGAAGAAAGTTCAATCATGTGCTCCACAGCACTTTCTTTTTTAGTACCACAAAAGGGTGCTTTCTCTACAATAGCTATATGAGATAGATCAAGAGAAAAATCATAATCTTTATCCTTAATGCATATAGGAGATGTGGCAAATTTAGGATCAGGAGATAACTTATGTCTAACAGTATATTGTGTAAGAAACTTTTTAATTTTACTTGCATCAACAGTAGCATTGCATCTATTAATAAAATCATCATTAAGCTCCACATAATCTTCATCAGGATCATCACTAGAATAATCAAGTTCAGGTGAATTAACAGGTGTAGTGGCATTTTCATTAGGAGTTTCAGCATTTTCAATTTGTCTAGACCTAGCAATTGTAGCATCTAGAAAGGATCCCAATGAACCACTATCATCAAGCACAGCAGAAACATTATCAATATTATGAGAATTTTCAGATTCAGCAGAAGTACCACCAAGCGAAGCTTGTGGCGGTGAAACAAGTTGACTTATCACAGATGGTGAATCGAGAGTAGCAGAGGTACTCAGAGTTGAACCTTTTCTTGTAGTGGATGGTAATATGGCGACTTTAGAATCGCGAGTTTTACCCATGATGGAGAATTTGCAGCGAACAATATCAATCCAAGTGAACTTCCAAATAAAGCTATGCTCCCCGGCAATGGCGCCAGAAAACAGTCTTGATGACCCACAAGTATAGGGGATCGCGTAGCGGTCTTGGCGGGTAGTATAACCCAATTTATTGATTCGACACAAGGGGAGACAAAGAACACTTGGAAGCCTTAACAGCGGAGTTGTCAATTCAGCTGCACTGAAACAGACTTGCTCGCAAGAGTTTATCAGTAGTAACAGTTTTATAGCAGTAGCAGTAGTGAAATAACAGCAGCAGAGTAACAGAGACAACAGTAGTGATTTTAGTAAACATCAGGATTAAAATACTGTAGGCACGGGGATGGATGACGGGCGTTGCATGGATGAGAGAAACTCATGTAACAATCATAGCAGGGCATTTGCAGATAATAATAAAACGGTGTCTAAGTACAAAGCAATCAATAGGCATGTGTTCCAATTATAGTCGTACGTGCTCGCAATGAGAAACTTGCACAACATCTTTTGTCCTACCAGCCGGTGGCAGCCGGGCCTCAAGGGAATCTACTGGATATTAAGGTACTCCTTTTAATAGAGTACCGGAGCAAAGCATTAACACTCCGTGAACACATGTGATCCTCACATCACTACCATCCCCTCCGGTTGTCCCGATTTCTGTCACTTCGGGGCCATCGGTTCCGGACAACGACATGTGTATACAACTTGCAGGTAAGACCATAAACAATGAATATCATGATGAAATAATAACATGTTCAGATCTGAGATCATGGCACTCGGGCCCTAGTGACAAGCATTAAGCATAACAAGTTGCAACAATATCATCAAAGTACCAATTACGGACACTAGGCACTATGCCCTAACAATCTTATGCTATTACATGACCAATCTCATCCAATCCCTACCATCCCCTTCGGCCTACAGCGGGGGAATTACTCACACATGGATGGGGGAAGCATGGCTGGTTGATGGAGAGGCGTCGGTGGTGATGATGGCGATGATCTCCTCCAATTCCCCGTCCGGTGAGTGCCAGAACGGAGACTTCTGGCTCCCGAGACGGAGTTTCGCGATGTGGCGGCGTTCTGGAGGCTTTCTGGCGACTTCGACTTCTCTCCGTGCGTTTTTAGGTCGAAGGCAATAAGTAGTCCGAAGGAGGGCGTCGGAGGCCGACCGAGGCCGCCACACCATAGGGCCGCGCGGGCCCCTCCTGGGCCACGCCGGCCTATGGTGTGGGGCCCTCGGGCCTCCACCTGGCTTGCCCTTCTGGCTCCGCCAATATTCTGTGAAAATAGGGCCTTCTGCATAAATTCCGAGGATTTTCCTGAAAGTTGGATTTCTGCACAAAAACGAGACACCAGAACAGTTCTGCTGAAAACAGCGTTAGTCCGTGTTAGTTGCATCCAAAATACACAAATTAGAGGCAAAACAATAGCAAAAGTGTTTGGGAAAGTAGATACGTTTTGGTCGTATCACGGTCCTCTTACACCAATTAAAGATGGACCCCGACCACGACGACAATGCAGGGCTGTATCATACATTCCTACGCCGGCAGTTGCAACCCATCATAGACCACATTACCGTGGGGACTTCTACGGGTCCCCCCTGCATCTTGTCTCTCGAGATCAAGTGCACCCAGTAATTCGCATCCGTTGATGAACGAGAGGTGGAAACACTTTTGACTACTCCGTCCCACTCTGGATCTTATGGTTAACACGGGTATTACGGCACAAGAATCACTAGACGACATTTGTTGTTTAATCCCAGATTGATATAAACCCTTGCAATGGAACCTCCACCATATCAACACAATCCATGGTTCCATTCCCACCACATAGTCATATTCATAGTTATGAAAATAGTGGTTTTGGTTTTTATGCAATAGTGATAAACATATTACTTTGCAAGTAATTTGATAAAAATACTCGAATGACATGAGCAAGTGATGAACTTGCCTGAATACTGCAAAGTGTTGCAGTTGGATGGTGTGGACTGACCCTTGTCCTCTGTTGCTGAAAAATAGCATCATTGTCTGATAAGGGCAATGGTTAAAGAAGCATTGATGCATGATTCCAGTTTTAGGGTTTGTTCCCCCCTTCCGATGTCGTTATTATTTCATGTGAGAGGTTAATACTAAGAATAACTTAGGGATACTCTATTTAGGGCAAAATACAACCTTGAAATGTTGTCAAGGTGTTTTTAGAGTCCAAAAGAATTTATGGACTTATTTTCATTATTGAAAATAAAATGTGTGATTTAAATGATTATTTAAATCATCAAATTTGAACTTATTCTTGTTTAAATTCAAAAATTCTATTTCATATTTTATTATGATAGAGTTTTTTATACTGAGTGGTTTTCATATTTTTAATTATTTTTTTAGAGCTATAATGATTTTATAAAATTTGGTCAAAGTTTGTGTTTTTAAATGAATTTGGAAATGACCAAATTACCCCTGGGCCCACCTGTCGGTGTAACCCAGTGGGGTTAGGTCGAACCGACTCACCTGGTCCGGCTCGACCAGCCTCACTCGTCTCTCTCTCTCGCGCGCGTGTGAAACCCTAACCCTAACCCTCTCTCCGGCGACCTGCGTCGCCTTCGCCGTCGCCGCTCGATTCCGGCGAGTTCCGCCGGACTTGGCCCTCGCCATGGTACGCAATCGACGTGACTCTTGACGGCGCGTCGATCTATCCGCGTCGATTTGATGCGGCGACCTGCTGCGCTCATCCTCGACCCTCTCTGGTGCTAGGGCTACGGGATCCGCGCGATCCCGCTGCTCCCAGAGCTCCAGGCGTGATGGCGCCGCCATGGTGCGGTTGGTGCTGTGGCGCTGCCATGGCTTGGCTTGGCCTGGCACCGCCGCGCCCTGGCGTGTGCCGCCGTGGCCGCCATGGCTGTGTCTGCCATCTGCTCGCCCCGGGTACGTGCTCCATTCCCCTCTCTCTCTGGCTTGTTCTACTTCCTCATCCTCTAGCTCTGGCCATGGCTTGTATCTCTATGTAGAGATGCTCGCCATGCCGATGCTCTACTGATGCGCCTTGCTTGCCTGCTCATGAGCTGTTGTGCTCTGCTGTTGCGCCATGCTTGCCTGCTCATGAGCTGCTGTGCTATGCTGCTGCGCCATGCTTGCTGCTGTGTATCTGCTAGCCTTGGCCAATGCTGCCATGACCATGTCAGGCTTGTGCTACTGCTGTGTGCAGCCCTGCCATGCCATCCTTTATCCTGTGCAAGAATTTCTTGTCTAATTGCTTGCTATGCTTGCATCTCTTGCTTAATTCTAGCTCTGTGCCTTTGTTCTGGTTATTATGCTTGCCAAAAACTCAAGTGTATTCATGTATGCTTGCTCATGAGCATCTTGTAATGCTCATGGACTGCTAAGTTGCTACTGGTCATGCTACAATTTATTCAATTGCTTGCTGGCTCTGGTTGTTGCTATGGCTTATTTATATGTGTGTGCCATCCATATATGTATTCCTGATTGGATTACTTGAGTAATTATTGCTTGAGCAAGGTCAGTGATGTGTGCTATTCATGTCTAGCTTGATCCAGTGGTACATCATGTATTTGATGTGCTTCTGGATACAATTATAAATCATTTATTTGATTATCTGTGAAGCAACTGTTGATGAATTGGTGCTGTGTAAGTTATATGATTCATGGATTGGTGCTAGGTTGGCTCTAGCATGCACTTGCATGCTCTGTTAGGCCCTGATGATCATATGATCTTCAGTGCTTGGTGATTTTCTGCTGTCCTATGGCTTGTGTTCCACTGATGCTCTTCCTTGGCCTGTGTGGCACTCAAGCATGTGCTGGTGCATGCTCTTGCTTACCCCAGCACCTGCTGTTGCTTGCAGTGATCATCTGGATCATTTGCAAGGGTCTGGTGCACTGTTTAATTATGCATCTCATTTATCTGGGTAGTTTAACTTGATTGATTAGATAAATGAGGTGAACAGCTGAGCAGTAATGATCTCATGGATGGATTTGATGTAGCTAGAGGGATGCCAATCTCTGATTGGGTACCCTAGCTCATGCTGAACCCTATTGGGTTATGATGCAGTGGCTTAGTGAGTGCTCCTATGGGTTTGAGGTAGCCCTGACAGCCTTTGTGATGTCCAAGGGTGGCTCCCCTTTACTGTGGCTGTTGTTGTGACTCTCTCATGCTATCTGGTTGATCCATGACTGGATTACCAGTAGCTTTTGATGTTGAAAACAAAATAGACATTTAAATGTCTATATTCTGATGGTGTAACTAGCTGTGTGGTGCTAGGTGAGTTTGGATGGCTAGTTAGGGATTAAATCCATGTTGGATTTCTCTGGTAGTGTCACCATGCTGACACACCAATGTTCCCTTGGTGATTTCCTTCTGGCTAATCTTCAATTTGCTTGCACCAAATGGCTTAGTAGCCAGATGATGATACAAACAGGGTATTCTACCCATTTTGGCTTCTGTGACATATGCAGATGCTTATTTATGAGCAAATCAGGGTTTTGCTCAGTTTGATCTTGTTTATACCTCACTCCAGCTCCTAGATGGTTTGTTGGTGTAGAGGATTACTTTAGTGTGGTGATTTGCTTGCCCTGCTCCTCCTTGCAAGCCTGTGGTGCTTGATCTGCTGCTGTGATGGTTTTGGGCAGGTTGAACAGCAGTGCTGTTCTTCCTGTTCTTGTGTTTTTGATTTCTGGTGACTTACCAGTGAAGCCTGTCGATGGTTTGCTGGTTCTGGCGGTGGAAAAGGTTTTATATGAACCCTCCCTTGCTCTCCTGGTCGACAGCTTGGTCTGGCACCCTTGGTGACTCACTGCTGGTGTGTGTGTGTTGTGCTGCATGCACACTGCCTTGTGAGCAGTTTGGCTGTGTGTGTGTACCAGATACTTGGTATCTGGCTTGTACTTGGCTTTGAGTGGATCAGCTCGGCAGAGCTGTGATCATATCTCCTCATTAGCCATTTTCCTTCTAACCTAATGCCACTTGGCATAATTAGTGCTTGGCTTTGTTGTGTGCAGGGTATAAGGATGATGATCAAGTGAAGATGAAGATCATCAAGCTCAAGCATCTCATGAAAATAGACTTGTAGTTTAGGATAAGTCATTACATTGTACTTTTCTTTTCTTTTCTTTCTCCATTTTGCCAATTCTTGTAATGTGTTGTAATTATTCTTTTATTTCAATTGTGAATATTGTAAAGACAATGTATCTTGTGTATTTATCAATAAAGCTCAAAGTTTTCTTCTAATGAGCTTTACTTTATTTTAATTGTTCATATTGTTTATTATTTATAATTTACTTAATGAATTTCCTCACAATTGAATTATGAGATATTTATTTGATGTTTGAATTTGAAATTCAAATTCAACTTAGGTTTGAATTTAATCATGCAACTTAAGTTTTAATTCAATCATGCACTTAAGTTGTGATGCAATACCTCTCCTCTCTTCTCAAAACCCTAACCTAGTTGAATAAGAAACAAGTTTGTCGCACTCTCGAAACCCTAACCCTGTAAGGTGTCGAGAGAGAAACTTGTCCCCCTTCGATGCAGTTTTGTTTTAAAAGCGTGAAATTTCCCCGGAATTTACGATGCAATGCACATCCCTTTCTAAAATCTACCCCTCGATCGTCTCTAAACCTGGGACATTACAGAACTGTAGAACGATAGAGAGGGAGAGAGATATGCAGAATATGAAGGATGTTGTATTGAGCCTCTCGGGCGAGTATATATAGTTGTACAGACTTGGAGGCTAAGATAGCTCTCCTAGAGATATGGTAGGTAGAGATTACAAATCCTAGACTACCTAATATACCTATACCAAATATATCTCTAACACTCCCCCGCAGTCGTAGCGGTAGTGACGTGAACAACAGTAGCGTCGCGGACGGTCAGACTGGAGAGAAGCCGAAGGTAGGAACCAATGGGCTGACACTCCCCCGCAGTCGTAGCGTGAGCGTCGTGGACGATGTCGCGTCGTGAATGCTTGGATTGTAGAAGAAGCCGAGGTGCTCATGCGAGGTGATAGCCCTTTGTGCCGATGTCGAGGTAGCCGAGAGCGTGGGTGCTGCAACCTTGGTCAGGGTAGCCGCACGAGGGGATGCCGTGGTCGATGTCATGGCTGGGTGCCGGTGTCGATGTAGCCGCAGGAGAGGTGGTGTGCGAGGAGAGTGACGGAGACGCGCCGAGGCAGTCGTGGAGATGGTCGATGCCGAAGTCGATGCAGTCTGAGCCGTCGAGGACGAGGTGCTGCCATAGTTTTGCCAGAACCAAGCGCACGTCGGGGACGAAGGCATACTCTGGTTTTGCCAGAACCGAGTATGCATAGAAGAACTCGGCGGTGACGCAGTCGAGGCAGTCGTAGAGGCGATGCTGATGAAGACGTCGTCGAAGCCGATGAAGACGAGGCGCCGGTCCGAGCTTGCCAGGCCCGGGGACGCATCGGGGACGAAGGCACGTACCGGTGTTGCCAATACCAGGCGTGCGGGGGCAGGGAACAGTACAAAGTGCGTGCCATGTTGGAGTTGACTAGCAGAGTAGGTCTCGACGATGGGTGTCAGAGTAGAGGAGCAGGTGGCATAGTCGGGGAAGTGGCGAGGATGATGGCGGCAAAGTTGTAGTGTATGAAGACGTAGAAGGCGGCTAACCCAACGGTGACCTGGGGTGGTCATATTGGACGCCTATACGGGCGTTGCGGTGGTCAGCGAGCCCAACGCGACCTGGAGTGGTTGGCGAGCCCAGTGGCGACCTGGGGTGGTACATGAAGTAGGCGAGGAAGACCCGGCAGCGTGACGAAGACCATGCACAGACGGAGGCGACCCGCGCCGAAGGGGCGGCGCTATGGTGGCCTCGGACGTCGGTGCGTGGGGGATGGCGAAGAAGACTGCGTGCGGCGACGTCTCGGCCCGAGGGACCGGCGTAGCCGCAGGGCGCGAGTCGATGCAGCGGCGGGAGGCCATCAACAACATATATGCCTTGGAAGGCGCGTCGGAGGCCGGTAGCGTGGAACAAAGGCGGCGGAGCTGCGGCCCGAAGGGGCGACGCAGCGGCAGCCTGTAGCTCGATCGGTGGTAGGCGCGTTCTCGGGGACGTGCTTGGCGGAGACGTGCGCGTGATCGGTTGATCAGACTGACGACACACGTGTATGCGCCATGGCGAGGACAACGCGCAGATCGGAGTTGATGCGGCGTTGTCGGTGCAGTCCCGGGCGATGACAGCGAAGACGAACCTGCGATGGAGACCGTGCAGGCGAAGGCGGCCGGCTGCGACGCAAACGGTGTCCCATGTGCATCGCGTGCAGCCATGCCCCACGGTAGATGGAGGCGGGCCGGCCGAGGCGGAGACGACGTGGGCGAGCTGGCCGCGTAGCCTACCAAGGCAGGCGCTGCAGCGAGCCAGCGAGTCGACCGCGGTGGCCGGTGTAGGGCGGATGATGAAGGAGAGCCGGTGCAAAGTCGACGCCGAGGTTGGAGTAGAGGCGCGTGATGACGGCAGCGGTGGGTGACTCAATCCGATCTATGATCGGCAAAACCAAAAAAAGAAAACGCCGATCGAGCGACCGACGGAGCAAAAAGAAAACCGATCTAAAGATCGGAAAAAAAGACGCGAGGGCAGCCGATCAACCGATCGGCGAACTACGGGTTGCGCGGCCCCCGGAGTAGATCATGTAGATCGACCTCCCCGGGAGCGGCGCGGTGATGTCTACGCACGCTTCTATTCCTGTAGATAGTGTTGGGCCTCCAAGAGCAGAGGTTTGTAGAATAGCAGCAAGTTTCCCTTAAGTGAATCACCCAGGTTTATCGAACTCAGGGAGGTAGAGGTCAAAGATATCCCTCTCAAGCAACCCTGCAATTAAGATACAAGAAGTCTCTTGTGTCCCCAACACACCTAATACACTTGTCAGATGTATAGGTGCACTAGTTCGACGAAGAGATAGTGAAATACAAGTAATATGGATGATTATAAGTAGTAATTGCAATCTGAAATAAAAATGGCAGCAAGCGAATATGTAGCAGAACTTGATGGAAACGGTGGTTCAATGCTTAGAAATAAGGCCTAGGGATCATACTTTCACTAGTGGACACTCTCAACAATGATCACATAATTGAATAAAGCTACTCTTAAACACTCTCTTGTTGGATAACAAACACCATTCATTGTGTAGGGCTGCAAAAGCACACCTCAAGCCGGAGTAAACAAGCTCCACAACTTCATAAAGGAATCACACACGATGCGCACACTGTCACCATCACACCGTGGAGAGTAACTCCGGAGTTCATATTAAAGTAACCTCTAGAGTGCATAATAGACAAGAGTAACATCTACATATTCAACTAGATTACAAAGCTCATGATCACATAAAGATCACACCATGGGAGAGAGAGATGAACCACATAGCTAATAGTAGAGCCCTCATCCTCGTGGGAGAACTACTCCCTCCTCATCATGGGAGACAGCAACGGCGATGAAGATGGCGGTGGAGTCGATGGAGATGGATTCCGGGGGCAATTCCCGTCCCGGCGGCGTGCCGGAACAGAGACTTCTGTCCCCCGAACTTGGCTTCGCGATGGCGGCGGCTACGTAACTTTTCGTGGAGGAATACCGATATCTTTAGGGTTTTCGCATCTGGGAGAATATATAGGCGGAAGGGCAGCGTCGGAGGAGTCCCGAGGGGCCCACCCCATATGGCGGCGCGACCAGGGGTGGGGCCACGCCCCCCTATGGTGTGGCCGCCTCGTGGCCCCTCTTCGTCTCCTCTTCGGTGCTCTGGAAGACTCCGTGGAAAATAAGACCGTGGGCTTTTGTTTCGTCCAATTCCGAGAATATTTCCTGTGTAGGATTTCTGAAACCAAAAATAGCAGAAAACAGGAACTGGCGCTTCGGCATCTTGTTAATAGGTTAGTGCCAGAAAATGCATAAAAATGATATAAAGTGTATATAAAACATGTGAGTATTGTCGTAAAACTAGCATGGAACATAAGAAATTATAGATACGTTTGAGACGTATCAAGCATCCCCAAGCTTAGTTCCTACTCGCCCTCGAGTAGGTAAATGATAAAAAGGATAATTTCTGAAGTGACATGCTACCATCATAATCTTGATCAATACTATTGTAAAGCATATGAGATGAATGAAGTGATTCAAAGCAATGGTCTATAGTTTGTTAACAAATAGATAATGACTAAACAACTGAATCATATAGCAAAAACTTTTCATGAATGGTACTATCAAGACAAGCATCAAAAAGTCTTGCATAGGTTAATAGAAGGTTTTGAAGCAACACAAAGGAAGATTTAAGTTTCAGTAATTGCTTTCAGCTTTCAACATGTATATCTCATGGATAATTGTCAACACAAAGTAATATGATGAGTGCAATAAGTAAGCATGTAAGAATCAATGCACACAGTTGACAAAAGTGTTTGCTTCTAAGATAGAAAGAAGTACGTAAACTGACTCAACATAAAGTAAAAAAGAGGCCCTTCGCAGAGGGAAGCAGGGATTAAATCATGTGCTAGAGCTTTTCATGTTTTGAAATCATATAGAGAGCATAAAAGTAAAGTTTTGAGAGGTGTTTGTTATTGTCAACGAATGGTAGTGGGCACTCTAACCCCCTTGTCAAACAGACTTTCAAAGAGCGGCTCCCATGAAGGACGTTATCTCTACCAGCAAGGTAGATCATCCTTCTTCTCTTTTGTTTACACATGTACTTTAGTTTTATTTATGGATGGCACTCCTCCCAACCTTTTTCTTTCACAAGCCAAGTACGTAAACTGACTCAACATAAAGTAAAAAAGAGGCCCTTCGCAGAGCGAAGCAGGGATTAAATCATGTGCTAGAGCTTTTCATGTTTTGAAATCATATAGAGAGCATAAAAGTAAAGTTTTGAGAGGTGTTTGTTGTTGTCAACGAATGGTAGTGGGCACTCTAACCCCCTTGTCAAACAGACTTTCAAAGAGCGGCTCCCATGAAGGACGTTATCTCTACCAGCAAGGTAGATCATCCCTCTTCTCTTTTGTTTACACATGTACTTTAGTTTTATTTATGGATGACACTCCTCCCAACCTTTTTCTTTCACAAGCCATGGCTAACCGAATCCTCGGGTGCCTTCGAACATTTCACATACCATGGAGGAGTGTCTATTTGCAAAATTAAGTTGCTTACTAATGAATCAGGGCAAAACATGTGAAGAGAATTATTAATGAAAGTTAATTAATTGGGGCTGGGAACCCCGTTGCCAGCTCTTTTTACAAAATTATTGGATAAGCGGATGAAGCCACTAGTCCATTGGTGAATGTCTGCCCAACAAGATTGAAAGATAAAACACCACATACTTCCTCATGAGCTATAAAACATTGACACAAATAAGGGATAATAACTTTTGAATTGTTTAAAGGTAGCACATGAAGTATTTACTTGGAATGGCGGAAAAATACCACATAGTAGGTAGTTATGGTGGACACACATGGCATAGGTTTTGGCTCAAGGATTTGGATGCACAAGAAGCATTCCCTCTCAGTACAAGGCTTTTGCTAGCAAGGTTGTTTGAAGCAAACACAAGTATGAACCGGTACATCAAAACTTACATAAGAACATATTGCAAGCATTATAAGACTCTACACTGTCTTCCTTGTTGCTCAAACACTTTCACCAGAAAATATCTAGACCTTAGAGAGACCAATCATGCAAACCAAATTTCAACAAGCTCTACGGTAGTTCTCCACTAATAGGTTTAAACCACATGATGCAATAGCTTAAACATGATCTACTTGAGAGCTCAAAACAATTGCCAAGTATCAAATTATTCAAGACAATATATCAATTACCACATGAAGCATTTTCTGTTTCCAACCAAATAGCAATAAATGCAGCAGCTTTCAACTTTTGCCATGAACATTAAAAGTAAAACGAAGAACACAAGTGTTCAAATGAAAAAGCGGAGCGTGTCTCTCTCCCACACAAGCATGATAGGATCCGATTTATTCAGAGAACTAAGATAACAAAATGAAAATAAAAGCACACAGACGCTCCAAGTAAAGCACATAAGATGTGACGAAATTAAAATATAGTTTCACTAGAGGTGACCTGATAAGTTGTTGATGAAGAAAGGGATGGCTTGGGCATCCCCAAGCTTAGATGCTTGAGTATTCTTGAAATATGCAGGGATGAACCACGGGGGCATCCCCAAGCTTAGACTTTTCACTCTTCTTGATCATATTATATCATCCTCCTCTCTTGATCCTTGGAAACTTCTTTCACACCAAACTCAAAGCAATCTCATTAGAGGGTTAGTGCATAATCAAAAATTTACATGTTCAGCAAGGACACAATCATTCCCAACACTTATGGACATTACCCAAGACTACTGAAATTTAATGGAGCAAAGAAATCCACTCAAACACAGTAAAAGAGGCAATGCGAAATAAAAGGCAGAATCTGTCAAAACAGAACAGTCCGTAAAGAAGAATTTTTTCGAGGCACTTAACATGCTCAGATGAAGAAGCTCAAATTGAATGAAAGTTGCGTACATATCTTAGGATTACTCATAAATTTTTTCAAGATTTTACGAATTTTCTACAGAGAGAACAACGCAAAACCGTGACAGATAGAAATCTGTTTCTGTGCAGAAATCAAATCAAGTATCAACTTTCTATCAAAGACTTTACTTGGCACAACAATGCAATAAAGTAAAGATACAAAGGTATTGCTAAAGTAGTAACAAGCACCTTGACTCAAATATAAAACAAAAATTGCAGAAATAAAATAATGGGTTGTCTCCCATAAGCGCTTTTCTTTAACGCCTTTCAGCTAGGCGCAGAAGATTTTAATGATGCTCACATGAAAATAGAAAATGAATCAAAAGGAGCATCAAGAAGCAAATTTGAAACACATTTAAGTCTAACCCGCTTCCTATGCATAGGAATCTTGTACACAAATAAATTCATAAAGAACAAACTGACAAGCATAGGAAGATAAAACACGAGTAACTTCAAAATTTTCAGCATGTAGAGAGGTGTTTTAGTACCATGAAAATTTCTACAACCATATTTTCCTCTCTCATAATAATTTCCAATAGCATCATGAAAAAACTCAACAATATAACTATCACATAAAGCATTCTTATTCACATGCATAAAAGTATCATTACTCTCCACATAAGCATAATCAATTTTATTAGTAATAGTGGGAGTAAAACTATCACAACCATCATTATAATCATCATAAATCGCAGGCATGGTATAATCATAATAAACTTTATCCTCCATAGTAGGTGGCACCAAAATACCACTATCATTATAATCATCATAAATAGGAGGTAAAGAATCATCAAAGTAAATTTTCTCCTCCATGCTTGGGGGACTAAAAATATCATGCTCATCAAAACCAGCTTCCCCAAGCTTAGAATTTTCCATAGCATTGGCAACAATGGTGTTGAAAGCATTCATACTAATAACATTGCCATTAGCATGCATATAAAGTTCCATAGGTTTTTGAATTTTCTCTTCAAACACCTCATGTCCTAACTCAAGATAAATTTCATAAAGATCTCTATTTTTTGTTGTTTTCCATTAAGCCTAACTAGTGAAAATAAAAACAAGAAACAAAAAGATATAATTGCAGAATCTAAAGGAAATAGCTTCGAGCATTCACACACCGGCAACAGTGCTAGGAAATAGCTTAGTAGTCGGAGGATGTGAATAACTTTTACCTTGCCTCCCCGGCAACGGCGCCAGAAAATAGCTTGATGTCTACGCACGCTTCTATTCCTGTAGATAGTGTTGGGCCTCCAAGAGCAGAGGTTTGTAGAACAGCAACAAGTTTCCCTTAAGTGAATCACCCAAGGTTTATCGAACTCAGGGAGGTAGAGGTCAAAGATATCCCTCTCAAGCAACCCTGCAATTAAGATACAAGAAGTCTCTTGTGTCCCCAACACACCTACTACACTTGTCAGATGTATAGGTGCACTAGTTCGGCGAAGAGATAGTGAAATACAAGTAATATGGATGATTATAAGTAGTAATTGCAATCTAAAATAAAAGTGGCAGCAAGCGAACATGTAGCATAACTTGTTGGAAACGGTGTTTCAATGCTTAGAAATAAGACCTAGGGATCATACTTTCTCTAGTGGATAATCTCAACAATGATCACATAATTGAATAAAGCTACTCTTAAACACTCTCTTGTTGGATAACAAACACCATTCATTGTGTAGGGCTGCAAAAGCACACCTCAAGCCGGAGTAAACAAGCTCCACAACTTCATAAAGGAACCACACACGATGCGCACACTATCACCATCACACCGTGGAGAGTAACTCCGGAGTTCATATTAAAGTAACCTCTAGAGTGCATAATAGACAAGAATAACATCTACATATTCAACTAGATTACAAAGCTCATGATCACATAAAGATCACACCATGGGAAAGAGAGATGAACCACATAGCTACCGGTAGAGCCCTCAGCCTCGGGGGAGAACTACTCCCTCCTCATCATGGGAGACAGCAACGGCGATGAAGATGGCGGTGGAGTCGATGGAGATGGATTCCGGGGGCAATTCTCCGTTCCGGCGGCATGCCGGAACAGAGACTTCTGTTCCCCGAACTTGGCTTCGCGATGGCGGCGGCTACGTAACTCTTCGTAGAGGAAGACCGATATCTTTAGGGTTTTCACATCTGAGAGAATATCTAGGCGGAAGGGCAGCGTCGGAGGAGTCCCGAGGGGCCCACCCCATATGGCGGCGCGGCCAGGGGTGGGGCCGCGCCCCCCTATGGTGTGGCCGCCTCGTGGCCCCTCTTCGTCTCCTCTTCGGTGTTCTGGAAGACTCCGTGGAAAATAAGACCGTGGGCTTTTGTTTCGTCCAATTCCGAGAATATTTCCTGTGTACGATTTCTAAAACCAAAAACAGCAGAAAACAGGAACTGGCGCTTCGGCATCTTGTTAATAGGTTAGTGCCGGAAAATGCATAAAAATGATATAAAGTGTATATAAAATATGTGAGTATTGTCATAAAACTAGCATGGAACATAAGAAATTATAGATACGTTTGACACGTATCACGCGGCACAGAAGCTTGGGCGGCGGCTAGGTAAGGATCGGCGCCGCTCTGATACCATGTAGAACGATAGAGAGGGAGAGAGATATGCGGAATATGATGGATGTTGTATTGAGACTATCAGCGAGGATATATAGTGATATAGATTTGGAGGCTAAGATAGCTCTCCTAGAGATATGGTAGGTAGAGATTACAATTCCTAGACTACCTAATATACCTATACCAAATATATTTGTAACAAGAACATATGTGGCTTGGAAAGGTCACCGCGAACATTTACACACGGCTTGATATAATTTCATCAACTTTTTTCCTTCAAGTTAACAAACTCCCCATAGCCACTTAACAATCGAATTCGGTTATGTTGATTGGTAATATGACTTGAGGCTACCATCTGTCATCTTTGTATGTTCAGAAATTTCTTATGTGATCATGATTCTGGTCATAATAGCCCAACAGCTGATGGTATGTTGGACTGCAAAAATAGTCAACCAACACCCCAAATGTTGCATCATGTGTCGGGGAATAATAGACGGGGTATGTCCATGGTGTTAACATAATCGAGCATGCCGAAGTGGCCCACAAGTGATAGTGTCTCGCACACACTTGAGCTCTAGGAGACTTCCGGATGTGCGGAGCTAGATGACTTGGAGTACAAGACAGAGACTCGTTTACCAAGTCATCGTGAACTCATGTAACCAGTAACCTTGAGCCGACTAATATATAAAGTTAGGCAGGAACACCCCTTGGGAGTAGACTAAGATCAGATAACTTACGGATAGCTGAGACTTAGATGACATAGACTAAGATAGATTTCGAAGAGATACTAAGAAAGGCCACCGAGGCCTTAGAGAAAGTCGACTAGAGCTAGCGATGGCGTAATAGATCTGTGATCATATAGTGACTTATAGCAAGAGTAGGGTTTTACCACCGTAGTGGAACTTGAACCTATATGTATATCATCTATCAATCTCGCACCGAGATTCTCCTACATCGCCTTGCCCTTCTCTATTTCCTAAGGGCATCTCCAACGCGGCGACCCATCCCGCGCCCGCGCGTCCGGATGGGTCCAACCGGACAAATCAGCGGCCCAACGTGGACATGCACCGCAAATGCGGATGGCCGCGGTGTCCGGGACAACGCAAACCCGACCCAAATCTGGGCTAGGTTTGCGTGACCGCGGATGGCACGCGGCGTCCGATCGCGTCCGCCTGCTCGCCTGCTCGTCTCCCTTGGGCCCAGCTGTCGGTGACCGCGCGCGTCATATTAAATGTGGACTGGAGGGATCTGTTCACTGTCCAGTCCACTCCCCACTCCAGTCTCCACTCCACGGTTCCCCACGCACGCGCAACCGCCGCCATGGCCCCGAAGAGGGCTTTTGCTCCCGGCGCCAACGACGGAGAGGCCAGCAGCAGCCGCCGTCCTCTGCCGGCGCTGAGGGCCGGGGGAAACCGCGGTGGTCTCCACATCGGAGAGGCCTCCCACGTCGGCGCGGCATTGGCGCAACCCGCGCAGCAGCTGCTGCCGAAGCTGGAGGAGGATGACCCGGACCTGCGCGCCGCTCTGGCGCTGTCCGCGGCGGAGGAGGAGGCAAAGTGGCCACATCTCGCGGCGGCCATTCGCACCTCCGTGGTGGAGGAGGATGCCCGGCAGGCGGTCGAGGACGCCGAGGCCTGGGAGTTGCTCGCCCAGGTCCGCCGGGAGGAGGCAACGACGCAACGGCGCGAGGAGGCCTAGCTCCGCCGCGAGGGGGAGATGCGCCAGGAGGCCAGGCGTCTCGCGGAGCAGGAGAGGCGCCAGAAGGCCAGGAGCCTCGCGTGGCATGAGAGGGAGCTGCGCCTCAGGGAGGAGGCGTAGCTGCGGGGGCGGAGCAGCGGGCGTCTCCGGACCCGCACTCGGCCTAGGAGGAGGCCATGTTGTCGCCGTGGCCGGGGTCCCCGGCGCGGTTGAGCCACAACAGCGCCTCACCGCCCGGGGACGTCGTCGACGGTGACGGCAACGAGGCCCACAAGGACTAGGCGGCTGTTATGACCGGCCTGTCATATTCCAGGAGGGGGCCCAACCATGGGCCCAACTAGGGGCTTATCCCATTTATTTTTATCTATTTTCAGCTCATAAATACTAGTTGTAAACCGTACATGAGAAATCAAGCAATAATCAGATTATTATTGCCGACTCACAAAGGAGTCGGTCTCTCCAAACCCTAGCTGCCGCGCCGCCTTGACCGCCTCCACGGCTCCCTGCTGCCGCTGCCCTCTTCCTCGGCCGCGCCAGCCTCCCTCCTTCCCCTACAATCTACGCCCTAGACACGGCAGGACCCGAGCTCCTACCAACTTGGCATCAGATAGCTCTCGTTCGATCATGTCATCGCCACCGCCCGCGTCTACCTCGTCGGCCGGCCCGCTGCCCGCTGCCCCCGGCCCGCTGCCCGCTTCCATGGCCGCCACCACCTCCGCCGCCGCCACCACGTCGCCATCCTCCCCGCCATCGACTCCCTTCGTCTACACCCCCGAGCAGATTAGTGGGGTCATCAACAACCTCGTCACCGTCGTCCAGGAGATCCGGCTGTACCTGATCGGTTCCCAGGGGCCGCCGGCTCCGACGCAGCCGCCCGCCGCCACCGCTGCGGCGTCCATGCCCTGGCTTCCGGCGCTCCCCGGCATGCCGCTGCTGCCGCCTCCGTCACCGGCCCTGGCCGGCGTGGCCGCCGCCTATCACAACCGGGCCGGCCTCCACCGCCACGAGCAGCGTCCCTATCCAGCAGGTCTGCTTTCCCCCGTCGCCATCACCACTGCCGGTGTGGATCACCGCGTCGTCGTCGCCTCCACCAGTCTACTCCGTGGCCAGGGATCCACCGATGCCCATCCTCCCGGATGCCGCAGCTGCGGGGTTTGCGGGACCCTCCGCCGGCCGCGCCGCGCCATACGGCCAGGGCGTCGCTGCCCCGACACCGCCCCGCTTCGCCAAGCTCGACTTCGCCAACTTCGACGGCTTGGAGGACCCCCTCAACTGGCTCAACCAGCGCGAGCAGTTCTTCCGTGGACATCGCACCCTTGCGTCCGACCGCACTTGGCTGGCCTCCTACCACCTCCGGGGCGCCGCACATACATGGTACTACTCCCTCGAGCAGGACGAGGGCGGCATGCCCCCGTGGGACCACTTCCGGGAGCACTGCCTCCTCCGCTTTGGGCCACCGCCTGGCGGAGCTTGGGCGTCTGCCCTTCACTACCACGGTCCAGGACTTCGCCGAGCGGTTCCAGGCTCTCGCCTGCCACGCCCCGGGCGTGATGGGCTAGCAACGCGTCGAGCTCTTCATTGGTGGACTTCCGGACCACATCCGGGTGGACGTGGAGCTTCAGGCTCCCCAGGACCTCCACGGCAATGCACTACGCCCGCGCCTACGAGCGTCGCGCACAGGCGATGCCGCCCGGACCACCGAGCCGCGGAGGCCGCCCGCCCGCTCGGGCTCGGCCACCACCGCCTGCCGCACGGCCGGACCAGCCGAACCCGGCCCTCCATCGTCTCCGCTCCGAATTCTATATACCCGGTGATTGGGCCTTGGTCCGGGACTGGGTGCGTTCTTGTGCGACGTGCCAGCGCAACAAGACTGAGACCCCGCGGCCGGCAGGGATGTTGCAGCCGCTGGAGGTGCTGTCCCATGTTTGGTCCGATATCTCCATGGACTTCATCGAGGGCCTTCCCAAGATGGGCGGCAAATCGGTGATCCTCACGGTGGTTGACCGCTTCTCCAAGTATGCCCACTTCATCGCGCTTGGCCACCCATACACTGCTGCGTCCGTGGCTCGTGCCTTCTTCGATGACATCGTCCGCCTCCACGGATTCCCAGCTTCGATCATCAGTGATCGCGACCCGGTGTTCACAGGGCATGTGTGGCGCGACCTCTTTCGGATGGCGGGGGTGAAACTCCGGTTTAGCACCGCCTTCCATCCTCAGACAGACGACCAGTCGGAGGTGGTCAACAAGGTCATCGCCATGTACTTGCGCTGTGTCACCGGGGACCGTCCGCGCGCGTGGGTGGATTGGCTGTCCTGGGCGGAGTACTGCTACAACACCTCCTATCACTCAGCCCTGCTCACCACGCCATTCGAGGTGGTCTACGGCCGTCCGGCGCCGCCCATACTGTCGGTGGACTCGGCGACAGCCCGGACTGAGGTGGATGGAGAGCTCATCCGCACCCGCGACGAGGTTTTGGCCGACGTGCAGCAACGCCTCGTGCAGGCCCAGCTGTTGGCCAAGCACTACTACGACGGACATCATCGCGAGGTGGAGTACGCGGTCGGCAATTGGGTGTGGCTGCGTCTCTTGCATCGCTCCACTCAGTCCCTGGACCCGCGTGCGAAGCGCAAGCTGGGTCCCCGCTATGCTGGACCCTTCGTCATCTTGGAGCACGTGGGGACGCTCGCATATCGTCTTCAGCTTCCAGCTGGTTCCCGCATCCACAATGTCTTTCATGTAGGGCTGTTGAAGCCTTACCGCGGAGAGCCGCCTGCTCCAACACCGACACTTCCTCCTACTGCTGATGGGCGTCTTCTTCCGAGTCCTGCAAAGGTGTTGCGGGCTCAGCTACGTCGAGGTGTCTGGTACTTGTTGGTTCAGTGGGAGGGACTGCCAGTGGAGGAGGCCACTTGGGAGCAGCGATATGACTTCTCCCTCCACTACCCAGACTACCAGCTCGAGGACGAGCTGTTTGCGCAAGCGGGGAGAGATCTTATGACCGGCCTGTCATATTCCAGGAGGGGGCCCAACCATGGGCCCAATTAGGGGCTTTGCCCATTTATTTTTATCTATTTTCAGCTCATAAATACTAGTTGTAAACCGTACGTGAGGAATCAAGCAATAATCAGATTATTATTGCTGACTCCCAAAGGAGTCGGTCTCTCCAAACCCTAGCCGTCGCGCCGCCTTGACCGCCGACACGGCTCCCTGCCGCCGCCGCCCTCTTCCACGGCCGCGCCAGCCTCCCTCCTTCCCCTACAATCTACGCCCTAGACACGGCAGGACCCGAGCTCCTACCAGCGGCGCACCGGCGGCCACCTCGTCCTCCTCAAACCCTAATAGAGGGTTTTTATTTGTTTTTGATTCTAAAGCCCATATAGAGGGCTTCTTTTGGTAGTTTAAATTCGCCCAAAATAGGGCCTATGTACAAATTTACCAAAAATAGGGCATTTGTTTAAGGAAATTTCGTTTAGGTTTAAAATTTTCCTTTGTTTTTGATTTTCTTCACATGTGCGATGCGTCCGCGCGTTGGGCACAGCGCGCGATCCAAACGGACACGCGAACGCGGACCGCTGCCCGGTGTCCGCGCGGCCATCCAAACGGTCCAAAACGACCGGTCCAGCGCGTCCGTTTGGGTCAACGCGTGAAGCGTGGTTTGTGTAAATTATGACCCGTAGACATGTTATTCTCAGTCCTAGCTGGTGCTTTAACTAGTAAGCTACGGCGTGAGTTGCTACGGGAAATCAATTATATACATGTAAAATATATTAATAATTACGAACATATGGAGTGTTGCTTCGCAACCTCATATTCAACATGAAACCATAAGTGTGAAGTAAAAAAAAATGCTTATGGCGAAAGGGTTAATCCCACTTCTCTTTGATAATTGCGAGTTTGGTGAAGCAGTATATCTCATAGGTAAAATTCACGTGTTTGATATGTACAGAGCACACTTGAGGAACGTAGCACCTTCCAGTAAAAAGATATCATGAACCATCCAAAATCATGGCATCACAAGAACTTGAACAACAACCCTAAAGCCTACAGAACTATCAGCCGTTTCGAATTATAAGATGTTTTAGCTTTTTCTGAATCGAACGTATCTAGACATATCTGAACAATCCATGGTCTCAAACAATCTTGGCTATCCACAAACTACCAAATGTCAGCGAAACTCACTACTTCGAAATCACCATTTTGTCAGTCGTCCACATGAACTCAGCTAACGCAGCTGTATCAGCATACTGTTGTAGCAACTAGCAAGTGATAAAAAGGGAATACAGACATACAGTTGTAACAAGACAACAACGGTGAACTATTTCGCGCCTGGGAGAGAAGTATTAGCCCAGATCCCAGGAGCATACATTTCATCGTCAGACGTCTGAAATTGTTCTTCGCTGTTTGTAACACATGAATTTTAATGGCATGTAGCGCGTCGGTCTCCCCAGTAACAGAGAATCTACTGTGTTCCTAACGGGGCTGGCATGTTCGTGCAGTTCAGTGATGAATTCAGTTACAAAACTGATGTGATGAGTCAGTTAGTGTACTCAGGTGATTGACGAAGCAAACTGTTGCGTCTCAAAATACAAGTCGTTATTATTGATAGAAAGCCTTACGCTCGGACAGGTCGATACTTTCGAATGTTTTATCTGACGGACATGGACATGTGCCGTTGTTTTCTTTCCTTTCTGAATTCCTTAACCTTTCCATCCTTGGTTAACTAACTCGACTGTGCGTAGACTTGGCAGACAATGCTTTTACTAGTACTAGATGATTTGCAAGTAGAATTAACTTCAAAATTACGGATAATCTTGGTTAATTTTGCCGTCCAAAAAGAATTTAGGTTTTCGTAAGCTGAAAGGAATAATAAAGGAATTTAAAACAGGCGGGTGCTGTCAGGTCAGGTATAGAAAGGCCGGTGCACTGCATTGAGCTGAGAGGTGACTCGACTCATGCCGGTGCTCGATCTGGTGGTTGCCCTGTCGCTCTCGTCTCAAGAGGCCGTTTTCAGGTTAAGAATATTATATATAGATCAAGAACTAGTGTTTTCGTCTAGTGGCTAGCTATCCATAGATCAAGAACTAGTGTCATTTCGATGATTCAATCCATACATCCATCATTAATTCCTACATCTAAAATTTAACAGTGCCATTTGGGGCCAGAAACACTAAGCCTAGGCTAACCTAGCTAGACTATACTAGACTATCAGATATCCCAACAAGCTTTTAAAAAAGATATCCCAATACTTAGTACAGATCTTTCCAAAAAGAAAATTGGGGAAAAGAGACAAGACATGATCTGTACGTCATTATCCAAATCTTTTCGGCCACATGACACGATCACACGACAACACTTGACATCTCTTTACTAGGGCAAGTAGCAGGGACTTAATTGCTAGGTGTCCTAGCTAACTACTCTCCATTGCCACGCAAAGATAAAAATCTACATACATGGGCCGAATGGATGACGCACCACATGGCGTCATTAATCGTCGACAGTTGTGTTTGCACGTCGATCGTCCCAGCAGTGTCAACTCCACCCCTGACTTCGCCGGCAACAGGATCTCCTGCCATATCGCAAATCGGCAGGATGCGCATGCACCCCCGTGGTCAGCCTTGTCACAAACGGCTCTCAAGTCCTATTCATGACGTTTTCCACAGCCGTGCCGAAAGCAAATTTTGTCTTAAGTAATCGTGTATTTTTTTTTAGATCAACAAGCTCCTCAGCTCCATTTTCACAGAAACGAAACTTAGCATCGTAGCAACATCCATGAACGAAAGCGAAAACTTCAGCCATAAACGTTTTTGGTCGAGGCTAAAGGTACCAAAAAGCACTGCGCTCAGCACAAGGTCTAACAAACTAGGCTATTACAAACCATTTGTACCATGACTCCAAGCATCAGAAAAAGGGAGCTCTAACGGAACAATTGACAAACTGGTTAGATTTGGAATAAGGTAGTCGGCGATTTGGAGAACCTAACTATTCCACCATGTAGAAGATTTCAGGGTGAAAAACTAAGATCTGTGATCGAACGACGACAATGTTTGTGCACTGTTTTCTTCTTGAAGGCGTCGCTTATGGAGAAGATGATCTTCTGGTGTTGTCTTGGTGGTGTCAGAGCTGTTGTTTAGAGTTTTCTTTTTTGTAGCGAGGTTTTTCTTTTTTGTAATTCTTCTATTTTTTTAGATGTGTACATCCTTTATGTCATTAGAGCATGATGTTGTTGCACAAGCTGGATATAATTGGTATCTACGTGATATTAATATATTGTAACATCCCTGTTTTAATAAAACCTAGATTAGGGTTTGATTGTGCATCATGAGCATCATGATAATTTTCCCAAGAAAATTGCATCAATGAATTAATTTGGAAAACCCTAATGGTTGTGCAAATTTCTCCCTCTATTTCAATTTCTCAAAGTGTTTCAAACTAAACTACCTTGCATTTGTGCTTTGTTAAGAAGTACATTTGTTATTTTAAAAGTTTCAGAAAGTTTGAAACTTCAAACATATTTCAAATATCAAAAAGGAATTTGAAAACAAAATAGAAAACAAAATTTGGAAAAAAAAAGAGAAAACCCCCCTCTCTCACTCTCTTGGGCTGACAGCCCAACTCCTCTCTCCTTCTCTCCTCCCTGGCGCAGCCCACCTCGGCCCAGCTAGCCCTAGAAACAGCCCACACTTTTTCCAGGGGGGTATGTGCAAAAGTGGCTTCTTCCCCGCGCCTCCAAGCAGGTCGCTGGCAGCGCCGTGGCCGCCCGATGATCTCCGGCGTGCTGAGATCCCCGCCGCCACCCGCCGATGTCTATAAGAGCTCCGCCGCCGCCGCCCCTAACCCTAACCCCTATTTCCCCTCTTCCCCGTTGTCTCCGGCGCCCCTAATAACCCTAACCCTAACCTACTGCCGGCCGGAATCCCCCTGTCGATTCGCCGCCGGTGAGCGTCCCCGGCCATCGCCGACCCCTCAATCTTGCTCGTGGTGAGCTCCTCTACCTCCCTGTGCTCTCGCCCTGGCCGATTATGCGCTCTAGCGCTGCCGCGACGGAGCACCTGCCCCGGCCGCCGCATGGGCTCGCCGCCGGCCATGCTCCGGTGGCCAAAACCCGGCGGCACCACCACCATTAGGTCGCCCGCGTCGGCGCGGTCCCAACGCGCTAGGACGCGCGTCCAGGGGTGCCCTGGAACGGCCGCGCCGTTCTCCACCGCCGCCGGTCCGCCGTGGTCAACCACCGGCGGTTGACTCCGGTGGGACCCGGCCAGGTGGCTTTTCCTTTTTGTTTTCTTTTATTTTCTGTAAATAGGAAATCCATGACATGTGGGACCCCCTGTCAGGTTTTTAATGTTTTTGAAAATATTTAGGAAATGATTAAATCCATGACATGTGGGTCCATGTCTGTCAGACTTTTAACTTTTTCCAGGAATTTTCAGAAATGATTTAAAATGAATAAAACTTGTAAAATTCATAACTTATTCATTTTAAATCAGAAAAATATGTATATTATATCAAAAATTTCAGAAAAATGAGATCTACAATTTGGTTACACAATCATGCATTGTTAAACAACTTGAACCCAAGTTGCTTTAGAAGAACTAAAATCAACCCCTCTGAGGTTTCCGGAACTACTAACCCTAGTTCGCCGAAACCCAGTTAAATTGATGATGTCTTAGGGTTATTTCAGTACCTAATTAACATGTCATATCATCATTCTTGTATGAGCATTGCATTATGCCATGTGTTGATTGTTGTCCTACCTTTCCGGTGTTTGCTTCTTCGCGATCGATAGAGCAAGTGCCGAGACGATGAAGATCGACAACGATGAAAGTCAATACTTGTACACCGACGAACAAGTCAAGCATGGGATCATCAAAGATCCACATTGGTTTGTCAGGGACAAAGGCAAGCCCTAGCCTGGTTCATATTATGATTTCGAAATGCTTTTACTTTTGGTTCCTACATATTGCATTCGTTTCCAATATGTTTTATCGGCAAATATAGTTATCCTATGTGTGTTGCATTTACCATCCTTGTAGCCTATATACTCTGATCCACTGCTCCCAGCAAAACTAGGTTTGAGCTCGTGTGCATCGCTAGAGCTGTTATATCGAATATGCTTAGCCATGCTTAGTTGACGAATTCTGATCCATCCGGTTGATGAATCAGAGCTGCGAATGAACCTAGTATGGCAGGATAACGTGGTAAGATCAGTGATGATAATAAATATGCTTAAAGGCTTAGATGGGCCGCCACATGGGGATGTGGTGATTTGACTCGTTCTCACCGATACTAGGACCTGAGGTTCTCGCCTTCGGAACCAAGACTGAGCGTACAGCCACACGGGGCCCATGGGAACCCCTTGGCCCGAACTTGCCTAGCTTACCCATGAGTCAATTAGTTTGCGAGTTCCATTTGGCATTCTGCATGGCGAAGGCGTGGAAAAGGTTTTCAAAGGTGCATCATACAGGGATGTGGCTAGGGTGAAGGATGATGGAGGCATTGAACTGGATCCCCTGCACACAATAACCGGGACCGCCTCAGAGAATGGCTACCTACGATGACGGAGTTCCCCAGTTAGATTGACTCGTGGAATAGGCGAAGCAAGGGAAAGGTTTTGGTCGACCACCCTCTGTCGGCACACCAAGGAAGTGTGTAACATACGGCGCTAAGAGTCGGTCGGCGCGTGTGGGTAAAGTTGTACACCCCTGCAGGGTAAATCTTTTTGAAAAGCCGTGTCCACGGTTACGGACGACTTGGTGATGGATTCTGTGATCATAGACAACATGAACATAATCGTAAAACTTGGAATCAATGTGTGATAAGGATCCCTCCTCAGGGTATCGAGGGGGTGCTCCTAGTTGATAGGTTCTACTGATGATGAAGATTCGGTGGATTCAATATGATGATCAGTAGAGCTAGAGATACGCTCTCTTATCCCTTTTTAAAATGATCTGAATAGACGAGCTTCTGCTCCCTCTTGTTTATAAATGAAAACTGGCTTTCCGCAAAATAAGCTCCACATAAAGCCTCGCATACCAGCTTTGCTAAAAGGTTGTACTAAGTCTTGCTGAGTCCCTGTACTCAGCTTTGCATGCTTTGTTTCTGCATTTAAGTCGCTTCCAAAGAGATGAAGGCTTCTAGGTCGACATCGACGAGTAGCTTGGGATTCCCAGGTGGCAGCCTGGAATCTATGGGCTGGGACGTCGCCGTTATGCTCCTGGCCTCTTAGGCCTTTTGCTATCTTGCTATTTAGAATAGCATAACTTCGCTTCCGTTGATTGATGAAATGTCAGGTCAGTGACCTCTGCTTGTAATACTTTGGTTCTTTGCTCAGTTATGAGCTTGTATTACTCTTTGAGTTGTAGAGTCACTGTTGTGTTACCGATTCTCACCCTGTAGGCCCTAGAGATCTAGGTTAGGCTTATGCCAGATGAGGATCTGGGTTTGTCTAGCCTACGACCCCCGGGGTCCCCCACAGGTTTTGGTATCAGAGCAGGACTGCCTGTAGGAAACCCTTTCTGTTGGTCGATGTTGAGTCTAGTGATTGTCAAAACTATTTAAAAGCTAAAAGTATTTGCGATAATCTAATTAGGATTCTTTTTACTCCTTATCTGGTATCGCTCTAATTCAAAGCCACCTTACCTTGTGTTGATTTGAGAAAATTTTACTATCTCTTCTGGTCCTTCAAAACTTAGGTGCCTCAAGGGTAGGTCGTTTCTTAACCAGTTGACTTAGAGTTGAGTTCTCTAAAGTCTTGTGTATTCTTTGTTCTCTCTTTGTTGTGTTTCAATCGAGAGATTCCTTTCCATCATGATCTCTCTACTTTGTGGGTTCCACATCATTCTGCTCTAGGCTTCGAGGTCTCCTTTCACCTTGGATGCCTCCTTTCCTTTTTCTTGGATACTTCTGAAGCTAGCTATGGCTTCTCGAAAGTTACCCTGTGAATACTACCTCGTAGTGTCCTTTGTGTCACTCAGTTAGTAGTTACTCCTTTCTCCATCTTTTAACCCTTTGACTTGAACCGAAGGTCCCGGATTGTGCTGGATTCTTTTGAATTCAGTACATGATGCTGACCTTTAACCCAAGATCCATTCGGTTGACTCCTGTTGTCCATGGTCAAACCATACATCAGGATGGCTAACTCAAAGCTAGCCTTCAAGCTCGTAGTTATTGTCGTGATTGAATTGCGGCAATAGAAGTTTCTCCCTACCATTGGCTATGGCAGAGGTTCTTTTATGGAATCAAATGGATCACGACAAGAGTTCTCTTTGTGAGTCTCACATCTATGTCTATGACTCTGCCACACATCCCTTTTCCGCATGAGTTTTATAAGAGTGCAATCTTGTGCATCTACATCTCACGATTTCTGATCTTGTTCATGTCCCTCCTCTTAGTTGCTTTCCGACCTTTGTCTGCTAGTTAGCATCCAAGTGGTAATTGTGCATTGGAATTTTCTAGTGCATGTTACACTTGTGGTCTTCCAAGACATTTCACTCCGAGATGTCAGGAGAAACAAACTCCAGTACCTCGTCCATTTCTAGGACCCGATCGAAGTGTTGTAATCTGCAGAATGTGAGGTTTATGCACTTTTTGTTCTGTTCTACCTTAGAGTATCACACTCTTTTATATCTATAGGTCGTGCTAAGTCTCATGACCTTATTGATGAAGTAATGCTCTTACATATCTTTACTCGCCCTTCCTCCGAGCTGTTCGTGCTTGGGAATGTTGGGGTGTAAGTATTGATGTGTCCTTACGAGATTCTAAGTAATTCTTATTGCTTTGAAATCCAGGGACGTTTGTGTCATTCTTAGCATGATTGTTTAACTAATCACTAAGCGAAGTTTGACTGTGCTCCCAAGTCTGTTGTTCATGTGCACCTTCTTCGGTCAAAGAGTTAGGTTCGTGCCAAAGCTCTCAAGACCATATCGCTTTCCTTATGAAGCAAGTTCCCTCTCGAACTCAGTGACATATCGGTGGTTCGTGATATTCTGGATGTCTTTCTAGAAGTATCGCCATGTTGACACATGATCGTGTTGTCAAGTTCGTGAGTAAGTTGGTTCTCTGAACCGCCACTTCTCCAAGAAACCATACTAGATATCCTGGACTAGTTAGTTGAGCTTAAACAACAACTTGGAGAGTTGAAAGATAAGAGCTCTATCAGACTTGATCCTTGTTAAAGGGATGTCTAGTTTTGTTCGTATTGAAGTCAAGAAGTATCTCCTTTATGGATGTGCTATATTCCCCATATTTGATTTGAGCTTGGGCTATCGTCAAATCAAACTCAGTTCCAAGGACTATCTTGATGGTGTTTTGTACTCGTGGTGTTTCGTCTGAGTATACCTTCATGTCCTTTGGTCTGACCAATACTTTTGCCTTGTTCATGCAACATATGATCCCCTCTTCTTGGAGTATCTTGATAAGATTGTTGTTGAGCCCATCGATGACATTCTTATATTCTCCGTGTCCAATGAGGTTCATATTGAACAGTTGGCACTAATGCTGGAATTTTTAAGAACCATCTTTGTGTTATCACAAAGTATGTGCTCTGGATGTTGGAAGTGACCTTCTCTAGTTCACGTGCATTTGCTGAAAGATGTCGCCGTGGATCCGAGTAGAGTTCCCTTTTCTTTCTCCGAGAATCATCACAAGTCAGTTATGCATGTGCGGAATATTCTTGAGATGGCAGGTTGTTACCTCCATCCCGTGAAACGTTCATCTATGCACACTAAGCCACTGACTGGTTTGTTCAAGAAAGTGAGGAAGCTTAATAGCTTTGATATATTCTTTGATGTCCCCACCAGGACTCAATTGTGTTACATTGCAAGAAGTTCATGTGCACGCAACTGCCTCTGGCACTCGCAACCACATGGATTACGCAATCTAGCTCAATCTTTTGGAGCTTGACATTGTAGTCTATATCTTGAGAATCTAGCAGCTTTACCTTGGTGGTTGCTGTTGCAATTTCTATTTGGACTTGCTAAGTCTGAAATATCTTTACACCTAACCTAAGCTGAATGTCAAGCAACAAGGATGGTTGGTGTTTCTGAAGGATTTTTGACATAGGTCTCTTTGTAAATCCGACAAGATTGATGTCGTGGTTAACACAATTAGTCGGAAGGCCTAATGCCATAATCTCCTGAAACAACAAGAATAACCACTCTCCATAAGGATCTTATGTGACTTATTCTAGGAGTTACCCTTATGATGCTTTTCAATTCCGAAGTCGGACCTTCACTTGATGACCTATTGAAGGCTATTCTGAAGCCTGATATGGTGTCTAGAACATCAAGGAGAACATTAGAAGCAGTGTTGCTAAATGTCTCTCGGTCAATCCCTTGAAACCATTCCTCCTGTAACAACAACTCCGTTAGGACAAAGTTTCACTCCCCGGTGATCCTTGCTACGTTGTTCGACAATGCTTTTGCCCTTCCTTTGGATTTTACTTCAAGATCTCTTAAATTCACATGTTGTGTGAATTCGTCAGTCATATGTGACCCCAGTACTTTTGGGTAAGCTTTAACCGAGTGACAATCCTCTTGTGATACTCAAAGTTTAAAACTGGGAGAAGTATCTTTTCATAGGATGCCAAATTTCCATTGTCTATTCGTTCAAGTAACATGAAGTTATATCATGAACCTTGGCACTTCAGTAGCCAGTGCTCTTTCCCTTCCTTCGGGTTGTACCTAAAGTTCTAATCAATTCACACGTTGTGTGAATTCGTTAGTTATGTAGGCCCCAGCCTTTTGAGTAGACAACAATCGTTTCATGTATCCTACCCGAAGAGTGACCATGATTTTGAAATCCAAAGTTGCTCTCGTTGGATAATCATTTGTGCTTCTACAAGTCACCCTCTCTAAGAGTGCTTCGTTATGGTACCAAAGGAAGTTTAACTCCTCGCTACCTTGTCCCTTCGTAATCTTGTCAAGCGTGGAACAATTGTCTACCAAAATTTGAAACTCTTCCGTCTCCTTCGTTAACCTGACATGTTTCATGTTTGTTAGCTCAAGAGTTGTTTTTAAACACTCCTTCCATGAGTTGACTATGAGATACTCGATCTTCTAGAGATCCTTCGTTTTAGAGTTATTCCCTCTTTCCTTTAGGTGATGTTGTACAACATCTTCAAAGAAAGCCAAATGAAGAGTTCTTCATGGTGTTATGGATCAACTTCTTCATGATGTCGTGAATCAACTTCTTCAACAAAGAAGATCGTCGTGGTATCGACAAGATCATTGAAGACTGGTGTATTCCTTGTTACTTTCTCCATTCCTACCTTGGAATCTCGGGACGAGATTCTTTTAAGGGGGAAAGATCTGTAACATCCCTGTTTTAATAAAACCTAGATTAGGGTTTGATTGTGCATCATGAGCATCATGATAATTTTCCCAAGAAAATTGCATCAATGAATTAATTTGGAAAACCCTAATGGTTGTGCAAATTTCTCCCTCTATTTCAATTTCTCAAAGTGTTTCAAACTAAACTACCTTGCATTTGTGCTTTGTTAAGAAGTACATTTGTTATTTTAAAAGTTTCAGAAAGTTTGAAACTTCAAACATATTTCAAATATCAAAAAGGAATTTGAAAACAAAATAGAAAACAAAATTTGGAAAAAAAAGAGAAAACCCCCCTCTCTCACTCTCTTGGGCTGACAGCCCAACTCCTCTCTCCTTCTCTCCTCCCTGGCGCAGCCCACCTCGGCCCAGCTAGCCCTAGAAACAGCCCACACTTTTTCCAGGGGGGTATGTGCAAAAGTAGCTTCTTCCCCGCGCCTCCAAGCAGGTCGCTGGCAGCGCCGTGGCCGCCCGATGATCTCCGGCGTGCTGAGATCCCCGCCGCCGCCCGCCGATGTCTATAAGAGCTCCGCCGCCGCCGCCCCTAACCCTAACCCCTATTTCCCCTCTTCCCCATTGTCTCCGGCGCCCCTAATAACCCTAACCCTAACCTAGTGCCGGCCGGAATCCCCCTGTCGATTCGCCGCCGGTGAGCGTCCCCGGCCATCGCCGACCCCTCAATCTTGCTCGTGGTGAGCTCCTCTACCTCCCTGTGCTCTCGCCCTGGCCGATTATGCGCTCTAGCGCTGCCGCGACGGAGCACCTGCCCCGGCCGCCGCATGGGCTCGCCGCCGGCCATGCTCCGGTGGCCAAAACCCGGCGGCGCCACCACCATTAGGTCGCCCGCGTCGGCGCGGTCCCAACGCGCTAGGCCGCGCGTCCAGGGGTGCCCTGGAATGGCCGCGCTGTTCTCCACCGCCGCCGGTCCGCCGTGGTCAACCACCGGCGGTTGACTCCGGTGGGACCCGGCCAGGTGGCTTTTCCTTTTTGTTTTCTTTTATTTTCTGTAAATAGGAAATCCATGACAGGTGGGACCCCCTGTCAGGTTTTTAATGTTTTTGAAAATATTTAGGAAATGATTAAATCCATGACATGTGGGTCCATGTCTGTCAGACTTTTAACTTTTTCCAGGAATTTTCAGAAATGATTTAAAATGAATAAAACTTGTAAAATTCATAACTTATTCATTTTAAATCAGAAAAATATGTATAATATATCAATTTTTTTAGAAAAATGAGATCTACAATTTGGTTACACAATCATGCATTGTTAAACAACTTGAACCCAAGTTGCTTTAGAAGAACTAAAATCAACCCCTCTGAGGTTTCCGGAACTACTAACCCTAGTTCGCCGAAACCCAGTTAAATTGATGATGTCTTAGGGTTATTTCAGTACCTAATTAACATGTCATATCATCATTCTTGTATGAGCATTGCATTATGCCATGTGTTGATTGTTGTCCTACCTTTCCGGTGCTTGCTTCTTCGCGATCGATAGATCAAGTGCCGAGACGATGAAGATCGACAACGATGAAAGTCAATACTTGTACACCGACGAACAAGTCAAGCATGGGATCATCAAAGATCCACATTGGTTTGTCAGGGACAAAGGCAAGCCCTAGCCTGGTTCATATTATGATTTCGAAATGCTTTTACTTTTGGTTCCTACATATTGCATTCGTTTCCAATATGTTTTATCGGCAAGTATAGTTATCCTATGTGTGTTGCATTTACCATCATTGTAGCCTATATACTCTGATCCACTGCTCCCAGCAAAACTAGGTTTGAGCTCGTGTGCATCGCTAGAGCTGTTATATCGAATATGCTTAGCCATGCTTAGTTGACGAATTCTGATCCATCCGGTTGATGAATCAGAGTTGCGAATGAACCTAGTATGGCAGGATAACGTGGTAAGATCAGTGATGATAATAAATATGCTTAAAGGCTTGGATGGGCCGCCACATGGGGATGTGGTGATTTGACTCGTTCTCGCCGATACTAGGACCTGAGGTTCTCGCCTTCGGAACCAAGACTGAGCGTACAGCCACACGGGGCCCATGGGAACCCCTTGGCCCGAACTTGCCTAGCTTACCCATGAGTCAATTAGTTTGCGAGTTCCATTTGGCATTCTGCATGGCGAAGGCGTGGAAAAGGTTTTTAAAGGTGCATCATACAGGGATGTGGCTAGGGTGAAGGATGCTGGAGGCATTGAACTGGATCCCCTGCACACAATAACCGGGACCGCCTCGGAGAATGGCTACCTACGATGACGGAGTTCCCCAGTTAGATTGACTCATGGAATAGGCGAAGCAAGGGAAAGGTTTTGGTCGACCACCCTCTGCCGGCACACCAAGGAAGTGTGTAACGTACGGCGCTAAGAGTCGGTCGGCGCGTGTGGGTAAAGTTGTACACCCCTGCAGGGTAAATCTTTTCCAAAAGCCGTGTCCACGGTTACGGACGACTTGGTGATGGATTTTGTGATCATAGACAACATGAACATAATCGTAAAACTTAGAATCAATGTGTGATAAGGATCCCTCCTCAGGGTATCGAGGGGGTGCTCCTAGTTGATAGGTTCTACTGATGATGAAGATTCGGTGGATTCAATATGATGATCAGTAGAGCTAGAGATACGCTCTCTTATCCCTTTTTAAAATGATCTGAATAGACGAGCTTCTGCTCCCTCTTGTTTATAAATGAAAACTGGCTTTCCGCAAAATAAGCTCCACATAAAGCCTCGCATACCAGCTTTGCTAAAAGGTTGTACTAAGTCTTGCTGAGTCCCTGTACTCAGCTTTGCATGCTTTGTTTCAGACGAAGTCGCTCCAGCAGATGAAGGTTTCTAGGTCGACATCGACGAGTAGCTTGGGATTCCCAGGTGGCAGCCTGGAATCTATGGGCTGGGACGTCGCCGTTATGCTCCTGGCCTCTTAGGCCTTTTGCTATCTTGCTATTTAGAATAGCATAACTTCGCTTCCGTTGATTGATGAAATGTCAGGTCAGTGACCTCTACTTGTAATACTTTGGTTCTTTGCTCAGTTATGAGCTTGTATTACTCTTTGAGTTGTAGAGTCACTGTTGTGTTACCGATTCTCACCCTGTAGGCCCTAGAGATCTAGGTTAGGCTTATGCCAGATGAGGATCTGGGTTTGTCTAGCCCCGACCTCCGGAGTCGCCACATATATGCTCTTTTTCGAAAAAAAAGAAGATGGCTTGACCACACTGAAAGCTTGCTTGTCAGAATTGGGAGCTTCATAAACTAGGGGATAATGGCCTCTTTTATATCAACCACGAAGTATTGTTCTCATATGAAAAAAAAAGACTTCTTTTGGCATTAGAAATATCCAATTAATTTCCAACTCAAGGGTACAATTTGGGGTATGAATAACTGAATGACCGATTTGATGATTTTTCACCCTTGATCATGTCCAATATACTTGTCAACAATGTTTAGTTTCTTGAACTCACAACTGATGTGATCAGTAGCACCCATGTCCGTATATTAGTTTGTATAAACTCCCTAAAAGGATTTTTTGGTTACTCCTTCCGATCTTTTTTATAGATTTTAGGATCAAAACTGTACCAACGGCAAAAAAAGAAAGACATTACCCTGCTTTTAGCAAAGTTGGCACATCAGTCTAGGAGTTTTTTTTTTTTGCCATTCGTGTAGGAGAGCCAGCCTCCACAAGTGTTATCCCCGGTTCCCTTCCCTTTTACATGAGGTTTCCCACGACCATGTTGATTGAAACCATCTCATTCACGCAAATCAAAATTGAAGCATGTCCATGCAAATCTCAAAATCCACCATTTTAGAGTAGAGATTGCTGAGGGAGGTAGAATGGTCATTCATCACGCTTATAGTGACCACCAATTTAGTATAGTCCATGGAGAGAACCACAAGGACATAAGAAAACATCTCTTCTTTTTTGAGTGGTTTTCTGGCATATGAGATTCTATTGCTGATTAATTTCATCTTGCAGAACTATGCTATCGTAGAAAGATTGGCCTCCGTCCTATGCATTGGCGAGTATTTCTGTACTTATGCCAGTGTTGTGAAGCTAGCTAATTGCATCTAGATCTCATTTGCCACAGAGTTGAGAAAGCAGTTGAGCAACTACCGATAATGTGTTACCCATGGGGCATAGGTAGGGCTTACGTACCGCCAGAGACCATATCGAGAACCTAGGTTTTCCTTACTTGATTTTGCGAGTATGGGCTGCTATATTCCTCACATTTCTTGGCCAACTTAAGCTTGGGGTGAAATGCTTAGATAACAAACTTGATGTTTAGGATCTTAGTTAGCTAAGCCTAGTAAAACGAGCCCGGTGAACACATGAACTAACTTAAAGGACATCCTGTTCTTAGGCGGATTTTAGTGAAAATGACACTAGAATTATGGGACTAATGTTACTTACAATGAATGCTCGGGTTTTATTTGCATCCAAAGCAATGGAATAGCAAAAAGGGGTGTCTAAATTCAAAACGTGCAAAAGTGCTAGCAAGCTTGAAATTCGTGTACTATTTAATCTTTCTTTTATCATAGGTATGCTGCAGTTAGGGGTGTACTCTTGATGAACTTGATGGTGACGATCCTAACCTATACTAGATAGATTACATACACTCACCCCATCCACAAGCTAGTACTCCACAAAAATGGGAGGGATCAAAAGGTTGACTAAAAATTTACCTGTTGTGTATTTTATGCGAGCCTAATATTGAACCCAAGTCCTTGATTCTATACCAAATTATAAACCCCGACTGAGCTCTGTGCGGCTTATTGACGGATCCACTGATCTAGAATTTAACTGGCACCCAACCCGAAATTCATCTAGTACCTATCCCATAATTTTCTAGGCCCTCACGCACAAAATCCATAAATGCACATATCGGTTGTATTTCTAGTGGATCATATAAAATCCAACCCTTATTTCTGTTGTGGTATGTTCTATGTTTACTAGGTCACATTAGTAATATATCTCTCCCCCCGTTGTTGATCCACAAAAGCTTGAATGATAAGGGGTGGCCCGATCTTCTTAGTATGCAACGGTGGTGGTGATGAACACACGATGAACACAGTGGAGATAACTCGACGAGGAGGTGGAGATAAATTGTATGACGCCGACGAACTCTCTCGATCAATCCCTGTCGCCAATGCAACATCTCTCAACCCTGCAAGATATTCGCAACTCCACACACTTGCGCACGTAGCCACCGACCACGAAGCGGTAAATTAAAATCTTCTAATTTCCAATGGAACAGCAGATCACACAAGACTTTCAGTAACAAACACCAAATCGATGCAATATGGTGTATGAATTCGATAGAGTTGCAAAGCAATCAACTATGAACTAGGGTTTATCTTAAACGTGGTCTAAACCTAATTTGGGGCGTCCCGAGCACTTATATAGGGGTTTAGGACGACCATGGGTTGAAAAGATTCATAGAAAACCGACCCAGATTGGATCTGGTCGAGGCAGAATCGGACATGGCCGGCTCAGGGGCCGGTCGACCGGGCCTGGAACTAGGTCAGGCCGGTTGAAACCGGGCCTGGGACCAGGTGGTGAACGGGTGCGGGATATGTGGCTCAGTACTCCGCCCGGATGGCACGAGCGTAGAAGACGGTCGGCGCCGGACGGACCCGGCGTGACGTCAGGTTTGACCGGGCGCACCGGTCGGTCAGACCGGGCCTGGCGCCGGCCTGGACTTCGTCTCCTTCCCTCGCGCATGCCTCCCTCTCCTCCCTCGCGCTTCCATGGGATGTCTTCATGTCCAGCTTCATGTCCAGCTCCATGTCCAGTTGCTCCTCTTCTCCTCGTGCGATGTTTGCTCCCTCTTCATACCTGATCATACACAAGTAATAGGACTTAGGCAGTATAAAATTCTCATCGATCAAAGTATCACTTAGGAACAAGTTCATCTGTTGTTTGAGTAGCTTTGCACGAGCCCTTGTCATAGGTCCAATCCTAACTTCATTGGACTTGAGCTTCACAGCAACATCATCTTCATCTTGCAATGACGGAGGTAGTAGTGTAGTAGGGATGTCCTCATCATCTCTCTCCCTTCAAAAGGCGTCGACCTCGACGCTCCAAGGTCTTCTCCATCATATGGTGTCAAATCAGCCACATTGAAAGAATTGCTGACACCAAACTCATCAATTGGAAGATCTATCGAGTATGCATTATCATTGATCTTGGCAAGCACTTTGTAAGGACCAGCACCACGAGGAAGCAACTTGGACTTCCGTAGCTTCGGGAACCTATCCTTGCGAAAATGTACCCAGACCATATCACCAGGCTTGAAAAACATCTCCTTACGCTTCTTGTTCACTCTTGCAGCATTGTTCTTGCCTTTCTTCTCTATCAACTCTTTAGTCTTCACATGTATCTTCCGTACAAAATCTGCCCTCTTTGATGCCTCCATATTGACTCTCTCATGTATGGGTAGAGGCAACAAGTCAAGTGGAGTAATGAGTTTGAAACCATACACCACCTCAAATGGACACAGCTCTGTGGTAGAATGTATCACCCTGTTGTAAGCAAACTCCACATGCGGCAAACAATCTTCTCACTCCTTCAAGTTCTTCTTGATCATGAATCTCAACAGTTGTGACAATGTTCTATTCACCACCTCAGTTTGACCATCAGTTTGGGGATGACAAGTAGTACTGAAAAGTAGCTTTGTCCCCAGCTTTCCCCAAAGTATCTTCCAGAAGTAGCTCATAAACTTCACGTCACGATCAGAAACAATAGTCTTCGGGACTCCATGTAGACGTACAATCTCCCTAAAAAAACAAGTTAGCAATATGCGACGCATCGTCGCTCTTGTGGCAGGCAATAAAGTGTGACATTTTAGAGAATCTATCCACTACCACAAATATAGAATCATGCCTTTTTTTAGTACGCAGCAAAACCAACACAAAATCCATACTAATGTCTTTCCACGGTGTAGTAGGTGCCGGTAAAGGAGTATACAAACCGTGAGGCTTCAACTTGGACTTGGACTTGTTGCAAGTAATGCACCTCTTCACATACCTGTCCACATCCCGCCTCATCTTTGGCCAGTAAAAGTGATCAGCGAGCATGAGTAGCGTCTTCTCACGCCCAAAGTGACCAATCAAACCTCCAGCATGTGATTCCTGCAATAAGAGCAAACACATAGACGATTCTGGAACACATAGTTTGTTAGCTCTAAAGAAGAACCATCATGTATGTGATATTTCTCCCATGTTTTACCAATTGCACACAAGCGATATGGTTCAGCAAAATCATGATCGGTAGCATACAAATCACATAGTACTTCTAATCCAGGAATTTTTACATCAAGTTGTGTTAATAGCATATTCTTCCTAGATAGAGCATCAGCAACAATATTATCTTTCCCTTCTTATGCTTAATAATGTATGGAAAAGACTCATTGAACTCAACCCACTTAGCAAGACGCCTATGCAATGTAGATTGAGCTTTCAGATATTTTAAAGCTTCATGATCAGAATGTATGATAAATTATTTTGGCCACAAATAATGTTGCCAAACCTCAAGAACTCTAATTAAAGCATACAATTCTTTATCATAGATGGGATAGTTCAACTTAGCACCAGAAAGTTTCTCAGAAAAATATGCAATTGGGCGACCCTCTTGCATCAACACACCATCAATTCCAACACCACTAGCATCACATTCAATCTCAAATTGCTTATTGAAATCAGGAAGTGCAAGCAACGGTGCAGAAGTTAACAATCTCTTTAGTTCATCAAAAGCATGATCTTGGGCTACGCCCCACTCAAATGCAACACCCTTTTTAGTCAGTTCATTCAAAGGTGCAGCAACAGTACTAAAATTGGACACAAATCTTCTATAGAACCCACCTAGACCATGAAAACTTCTTACTTGACTCACATTCATGGGAGTAGGCCAATTTTGAATTGCTTAATTTTAGACACATCTACTTCTACTCCATGCTTAGAGACAACATAATCCAGAAATATGACCTTATCTTTGCAAAATGTGCACTTCTCAAGATTACCATAGATTTTACTATCACGCAACACTTGTAAAACATGTCGAATATGTATAGTATGATCACATTCATTACGGTTGTAGATGTATATGTCATCAAAGTACACAACCACAAACTTGCCAATAAAATCATGTAAAACATGGTTCATCAGTCTCATGAAAGTGCTAGGCGTAGTAGTCAAACCAAAAGGCATTACTAACCACTCATATAAACCAAATTTTGTTTTAAAGGCTGTTTTTTCATTCATCCCCCTCTTTCATCCTAATTTCATCCTAATTTGATGATAACCACTACGCAAATCAATTTTAGAGAAAACAACAGCACCACTAAATTCATCTAGCATATCCTCTAAGCGGGGAATAGGATGACGACATCGAATTGTAATGTTGTTTATCGCTCTACAATCTACACACATGCGCCATGTACCATCTTTCTTAGGAACTATAATAACAGAAACAACACAAGGACTAAGGCTTATGCGGATACAACCTTTGTCGAGTAGCGCTTGTACTTGCTTCTATATCTCCTTCGTCTCTTCGAGGTTCGTCCTATATGGCGCCCTATTGGGCAGCGAGGCGCCGAGGATCAAGTCGATTTGATGCTCAATACCACGCAATGGTGGTAATCCTGCGGGGACCTCCTCTGGAAACACATTGCTGAATTCCTGTAACACACTAGAAACCTCAAGAGAAATAGGGCTCATATCGTTAGAAACCAAAACCTCACCCTTGTACATAAGCACAAGAGGCATGGTTGTAGGATCCTCACTAAATTCTCTCATGTCCTCTGTGGTGGCTAATAAGACTAAGGAATTCACACTCTCACTTTTCGTTATATCACTCACGGCATTACAATTCTCTCGCCTATCTAAAGGTGCATCCTCCAAGTTTACTTCAACTTTTTGACGAGATTCACTGACAATTTGTTGTGGTGACATATGCTGCAAGTTGATTTTCTTTCCCTTGAACTCCAAGTGATATGTATTGGCACAGCCATTGTGTTGCACAGAACGGTCATAGAGCCATGGCCGACCCAATAGTAGGTGACACACCGCCATAGGAACCACATCAAAATCAATGGAATCCTTATACGGTCCAATCTCAAAATCTACACGCACCATGTGGTTTACCTTCATCTCACCATTATCGCGCAACCACTAAATATAATATGGATGCGGGTGACGTGGGCATTACCCTTCGGGTAACCGACATTGCCCTATCCTGTATAATCTAGTTGGAGGCCCATGAAGGCACTTGAAGGCAAGGCGGGCCACTTGGATGGCGCACAAGAAGATTCCTTGGCGGGCAAGACAAGGGAGCAGCCGAACAAGGAAAGTTTAGATTTAAAACTACTGTAAACCTAGTCGTACTCGGTTAGACCTCTTGAGACCTGGCCGCCTATATAAAGGCCAGGAGAGGGCCTGCCGAGGGACACAATCAATCTTAGCAATTTTAGCCACCAAAAGTCTAGAGCTAGGTCGCCGTAGCACTTAGCCTCTCGACGAGATCTCAGCCGAACTATTCGGCACCCCATTGTAACCCAATATCTTCATAATCAAGATCGGACAGGCAGGACGTAAGGGTTTTACCTCATCGAGGGCCCCGAACCTGGGTAAATCGCTCTCCCCGCTTGTCTGTGAACCGATGTCTCGTGTCAGCTTACAGGATTCCATCAACCCTAAGCCCCAATCGGAGGGCATTGCCGAGGAGTACCCTCGACAATTGGCGCCGTCTGTGGGAAGCCTGTCGGCACCAGGCAAGTCATCGGCAGTACCAGTCACATCTGCGGCGTTCTTACTCGAATCACCAACGCCCGCAGATTCAAGAGATTCAATTCCCTGCGGGTCCTTCGAGTTCGTACCGCACCCCGAAGCACCTCACCTGATCCCTGCGGGATCGTCTGGCGACATGGATGCTACTTTTGGTGGTGTCCACTTCATCATCGACTCCGGAGGCTTCCTTCGCCTCCCTAGAACCAGCGCATCCGGCCCGAAGACCTCAATGGGGGAAGGTGTCGCTCCAATGACAGCCCTAAAAGTTCCGCCCAGGAACATACAAGAGAGCAACTGAGGAAGTTTCGACGCCGTGGCAGGGCGGAGGAAAAGACGAAGGGACTCGCACCGCGAGGAGGAAGAACGAACAGCAGCTCACCTTCATCAGTTTGAACAAGGATGGCACAACACGTTATCAATCAAGGGTCGCACTCGCTCACCATACCCGTCGGCTACAGAACAGCTCGAGGCACCATGTTATCTCCACTCTTACATCGATCCGAAGGATGGTCGAGAGAAATCCAGTCACCTATTAAGGAATTGTCGACATTTTCTGGAAATTCGGCATTTCTGCGATGACCTCAGAGCCGAGGCCGTATCGAGAGTTCGCGCAATGGAAAGAAGGGCAGGACCCTACAGTTATCCATCAGAACCGTACATACCAGAGTCGTACGTACCAGCAGGAGGAGGCGGGCACGTGCCAACCGAAGTGTTTCCGGAACCATGCGGGCAAGTCAACATGATCCATAAAACCAGTTTTTCAAAGAGAGAAATCAAGAAATTCTCCCGAGAAGTAAAGTATGCGGAAGTCGCCATGGTCGATACACCCGAATTCATCGACTGGTCTGATCAGAGTATCTCCTTCAGTAGGGCGGATCACCCGAAAGCTGTTCAGAGGCCTGGCCACGCAGCCCTTGTTCTTGAAGCACAGATTGGAGGGTACAATATGAGCAAAGTATTCATGGATGGAGGAAGCGGCTTGAACCTGTTATTTGCCAGCACAATGAGGGCAATGGGTTTAACAGTCGACATGCTAAGAGAGTCTGACACAGGATTCCCTGGTATTACACCGACTCGACCCGCTTATTCTCTTGGTAAAACATCATTGGATGTGATCTTCGGCACACCTAACAATTTCAGGAAAGAGAAGATCGAGTTTGAAGTAGTTGACTGGGAGTCTCAGTACCACGCCATCCTCGGCAGGCCCATGTTTGCCAAATTTATGGCCGTACCCCATTACGCGTACCTAAAATTGAAGATGCCAGGCAACAACGGGACGCCAATAACCGTTCATGGAAGCTTTACCCGATCAGACAACTGTGATAGGGACTTCCAGAAAATTGCCTCAAAATTCGGAGCCAAGGAAGAACTCAACGCAGTCGATGCCGTTACAGATCATACGCAGCCTCCAGCTGACAATCGAAACGTAAGATCCGACGAGTTTGACGCTGCGAAGGAAGCCAAGAAGCTGCAAGTGCACCCCACTGACCCGAAGAAAACAGTCAATACGTCGGCAGACCTTACTGACGCATAGGAAGGCGCGCTCATCGAGTTCCTCCGTGAGCGCTGGGAGATATTTGCATGGGAACCATCCGACATGCCAGGTATCCCCAGGGAACTCGCTGAGCACGCCCTTAATGTTGACCCAACAGCCAAACCAGTACAACAGTCGATGCGCCGATTTTCCGAACCAAAGAGAAGAGCAATTGGCGAAGAAATTAGTCGACTCCGCAAGGCAGGATTCATTCGAGAGCTCAAGGAAGCTGAGTGGGTGGCTAACCCCGTCATGGTGCCTAAAAAAGACACAACCGCACTGCGAATGTGTATCAATTACACCAGTCTTAATAAGCACTGTCTGAAAGACCACTTTCCACTGCCTCGTATCGACCAGATAGTCGACTCCACAGCTGGATGCGATCGCCTCTCTTTCCTTGATGCATACTCCGGGTACAATCAGATCAAGCTGAAGAAAGAAGACCAAAAGCTAACTGTGTTCATCACACCACACGACGTTTTCTGTTACAACGTCATGACTTTCGGGTTGAAAAACGCACGGGCAACTTACCAACGGTGCATGCAAGCTTGCCTCGGAGAGCAGATTGGGAGGAACATCGAAGTTTACATCGACGATATCGTGGTGAAAACAAAGCACGCCGCCACTCTCATCGACAATTTGCGGGAAACCTTCGACAACTTAGACAAGTACAAAATCAAGCTGAATCCAAAGAAATGCTTCTTCGGAGTGCCAGGGGGGCAAGTACTCGGGTACTTTATCTCAGCCAGAGGAATCGAGGCCAACCCTTTGAAGATCAAAGCTATTCTCGACATGGAGCCGCCAAAGAATCTGCACCAAGTGCAGCAATTGGCGGGACGATTAGCAGCGCTTAGCAGATTCATCGCCAAGCTAGGAGAAAAAGCTTTGCCTTTCTATAACTTGATGAAAAAGTCAGAAAAGTTCGAATGGACGAAGGAGGCGCATGAGTCCTTCGACAATTTGAAGAAAATCTTGTCGACGTCCCCAGTCCTCGTAACCCCACGCGAGAAAGAAACGCTGCTTATGTACATAGCCGCGACAGCGCAAGTCTTCAGCAGCGTCTTGGTCGTTGAGCAAGAAGAAGCAGGGAAAGTCAATGGTGTTAAGAGGCATGTTTACTACCTCAGCGAAGTACTCACACCTGCGAAGCAGAGATACCCTCATCATCAGAAGCTGCCATACGCGGTATGGAGGTCGGCTTGCAAGCTGCGACATTATTTCACAGAGCACCCGATTATCGTTGTAAGCGAGGCACCGTTGAAGAACATAATGACTAATCCAGAAGCCACAGGTCGAGTGTCCCAATGGGCCATCGAAATAGCTCCACACGACATAACTTACGTTAATCGAACGGCGATAAATCCCAAATCCTCCCAGATTTCGTGGCAGATTGGATCCAGTCACAAACGCCAGCAGCACCCGACATGTCGGGGTCATGGACAATGTATTTTGATGGGTCAAAATGGAGCACGGGCGCAGGAGCAGGGGTGATACTGATATCGCCACTGGGAGATAAGATGAAGTACATACTACGTATGAATTTCTCCCCGCCGACGAACAATGAAGCAGAATACGAAGCCCTGCTGCACGGGATGAGGATGGCAAAGGCATGCGGAGCAACTCGCCTGGAAATTTATGGAGACTCGAACCTGGTGGTACAGCAGTCGATGAACCTATGTGATGCGGTTAGCGACAACTTGATCGCCTACCATCAGTTGTACCAAAATATGAAGGCCAAATTCGAAGGGTGTGAGCTCAAACATATCGGCAGAGCCAACAACGAGGAAGCCGACACTTTGGCGAATATCAGGTCCACGTGCTCCCCCATTCCAGACGGAATGTTCTACGAAGTCATTACTCAACGATCGATAAAAGAGAAAGCACCGGTGTCCCTGGAACCGTCGGCCGATGAATTGGAAGCAAGCCAGCAGCAGACTGCCAAAGAATCTCCACCTCCATCATTGGAACAAGTTCTCCTCCTTGAGCCATTATGGACCAAACCAATCCTAGCATACCTGACAAAGCAGGAGCTGTCGGGGGATTCGGTGGAAGCAAGGTGAATCGTCAGACGATCAAAAGCCTTCACTGTGGTAAATGGTGAACTCTACAAGCGTAGCATCTCGGGTATCTTCCAAAGGTGTATTGCCATTGACGATGGAAAAGCACTATTGCGCGAGATACATGAGGGAACTTGCGGACACCATGCAGGAAGCAGGGCCCTTGTGGCGAAAGCCTTCAGGGCAGGATTTTACTGGCCAACGGCGGCGTCGGATGCTCGAGATCTGGTCTTGAAATGTGACCCTTGCCAGCGATTTTCACCAAAACCGCACGCCCCTGCGACAGATCTGATGACAATATCTCTGGCATGGCCTTTCGCTCAATGGGGACTCGACCAAGTTGGACCGCTGCCGAGGTCGTCGCCTGGGGGACACACGTACTTACTGGTCGCAGTCGACAAGTTCACCAAGTGGATCGAAGCAGTACCCGTTCGGAACCAGAAAGCCGAGACAGCAGTTCAGTTCTTCAGAGGAATAACTTGTTGATTTAGTATGCCCCACAGTATCGTCACAGACAACGGATCCAACTTTGATTCCAAAGAGTTTCAAAAATTTTGTGATGACGGAGGAATCAAATTGAAGTTTGCATCAGTGGCCCACCCACAGACCAACGGCCAGGTGGAAAGGATCAATGGTCTAATAGGGGATGGCCTCAAGAAACGCCTTA
This sequence comes from Lolium perenne, assembly GCF_019359855.2. Lineage (NCBI taxonomy): Eukaryota > Viridiplantae > Streptophyta > Magnoliopsida > Poales > Poaceae > Lolium > Lolium perenne. Next base: position 158,142,738 of record NC_067247.2, read on the forward strand.
CAGGTGCAGCGGGAGCCTAGGTCGAGGAGTTACCATCCGTACTCTCGAGTTTACGTACTACACCTAACAGGTCGATTCAGTACACCCCATTCTTCTTGGTACATGGAGCCGAAGCAGTTATACCAGCCGACGTTCGGTTTGAAGCTCCTCGGGTGACAGCATACACAGAATCCTCTTCCAACATCGCGCTGCAGGATGCTGTGGACCTCCTTGACGAAGCGCGAGATATTGCTTTGGCAAAAACGACGGTATATCAACAGGCGTTGAGAAATTATCACAGTCGATGAATACGCAGTCGAAGCTTTAATGTTGGGGATATGGTACTTCGGCCGAAGCAAGAAAGACCCTTGAAACTCGAATCCCCATGGGAAGGACCATACATCATCACTGAAGTGATACCAAGAGGAGCATATCGGCTCAAAACCCCAGCTTCAGGAAAAGACGTTGAGAATCCATGGAACATCGCACAGTTGCGACGGTTCTATACATAGGATACAATTGTTTTTTATTATTCGACAGCCCTTAAGGTTGCTTTTGCATTATGAATAAAATTCTAATCAGGTTTTCTACCTTTTTTCTTGATCCAAGCCTCATAATCCGAACAGATCGTTCGGGGCCCCTGTCATTGGCTCTTACTCCCATAGGGAGCGTTGGCCTAAAAAATACGCTTGCACAGTGTCGTTAATTAAATACTCTCAACGGGAGCTAAGATTAATGACACACAAAAACAACCAATCCAAGCCTCGAGAAAATACGCGAGTGCTGCAGTCGATGGTTACATCATTACAAAATAAGGCTCAAACCGGTGCACCGCATGACGAAGCCAAGCGTCTAATTCCCTCGATTAAGTCGATGGGTATCGCTCTTACAAAACTTACATATCGACTTCGCAATAAAATTGCAAATTTCAACGAAGTCATCGGGAGAGCAGGTTGAACTGATCACTCAGCCGCCCTCGACAATAAAATTACCAATCGAACTAACATAGTGTGCAACGCACACGATAAATTTATACAAAACAATTTTATGCAGGGACAAGGTTATTACATTCATGCCTGGGCTCCCTGGTCTCCTTGGGCCCTCAGATCTCTCTCGAGGCCCGTCTCCATCCGAGAGATAATGGTATATGCAGGACCTCTAGCGATATCATAAAATTGACCTAAATTCCTCTCGGTGTTTGCTACGGCCTTCAAGTCTAAAGATGGATGACATGCCAATACTGAAGCAAAGGCAAGTTCAGCACCAGCCAGAAGCTCTTTTCGCACCAGCTGTCGAATCCTCTCAGGAGATTTAAATCGGGTAAACAGAGCAGACAAAGTCTCGGGTGCCTGATCCAGAGGGAACTGATGACCCACAAGTATAGGGGGTGTATCGCAGTATCTTCGATAAGTAAGAATGTCGATTCCAACGAGGAGCAGAAGGTGTTGACAAGCAGTTTCGATGAAGGATTCACTGTAAATGCTCACAGACAAGTATTCAGGGGGTTTTGATGTAACAGTTGAATAAAGTACGAGTAAGTAAAGTGCGAGAGTAACAATTGCAGCGAGTGGCCCAATCCTTTTTAGCACAAAGGACAAGCCGGTTTGTTTACTTATAATGACCAAACGTTCTCGAGGACACACGGGATTTTAGTCTAGTGCTTTCGCTACATACGGCTAAATAATCTTCATTGTTATGATAAGTGTTGTGTGGGTGAACCTATGCTAATGTACCGCCCTTCCTAGGACTAATACATACTTGTGATTATACCCCTTGCAAGCATCCGCAACTACAAGAAAGTAATTAAGAATTAATCTAACCACAGCCTTAAACTCTGAGATCCTGCTATCCCTCCTGCATCGATATACCAACGGGGGTTTAGGTTTCTGTCACTCCGGCAACCCCGCAATTGGCAAACGAGTACAAGATGCATTCCCCTAGGCCCATAAAGGTGAAGTGTCATGTAGTCGACGTTCACATGACACCACTAGAAGAATAACACCACAACTTAAATATCATAACATTGAATATTACTCAACCATAGTTCACTACTAACATTTAGACTTCACCCATGTCCTCAAGAACTAAACGAACTACTCACGAGACATCATATGGAACATGATCAGAGGTGATATGATGATGAATAACAATCTGAACATAAACCTTGGTCCAACGGTTTCACTCAATAGCATCAACAACAAGTAGAAATCGATACCGGGAGAGTTTCCCCTATCAAACAATCAAGATCAAACCCAAATTGCTACGGCGGTGACGATGTCCAGCGGTGGAGACGGCGGTGATGATGATGGCGGTGATGATGATGGTGATGGAGATGATGTCCAGCTCGATGACGGTGATGATGGCGTCGATTTCCCCCTCCCGGAGGGAATTTCCCCGGCGGATCTCAGCCCGCCGGAGAGCTCTTTTCTCTCTGGTGTTCTCCGCCCCGCAGAGGCGGCTGTAACTCTTCGTGAGGTACCCTCTGTGGCTTAGGTCTTCGGGACGAAGGATTTCGCGAAGAAAAGGAGGCGAAAGGGGCTGTGGGGCCCCCTCACCACCAGGTGGCGCGGCCAGGCCATGGGCCGCGCCGCCCTATGGTCTGGGCCCACCTTGGGTCCAGCTGGCTCCCCCTTCTGGCTTCCTTCGTCATCTGGAAAAATAGGATTTTTGGTATAATTTCCTTCCACAGTTGATCTTCCGAAATATTGCGTTCTGACGGTGCTTTTTCCAGCAGAATCCTGGCTCCGGTGCTCGATCCTCCAATAATGATGAAATGTGCAAAATAGATGAAATAACATAAGTATTGTGTCCAAATATGAAATATATCAATGAATAACAGCAAATTATGATACAAAATAGTGATGCAATTTGGACGTATCAGGAACAAGGTCTTCCAAACCATCGTGAGATGGGCATGGAACTTATCAAAGTAGTAATGCAGCTTCTCTACCCGATGCTCAAACTTCGACATGATAACAGCCTTCGGACGATGCAGCCATAAATCGTGTTTCGGGTGAGCAACGTCAGCCATCGCCTCGACCTTTTCGTGGATCTTCTTGTTCTCCTCAGATTTATCTGAAGATACGATTGTAAAGGAACAAATATCAGTTAAAAGAACATCCAAGCTGCGTCAGGAATCGGAAGATGGGTTAACACTTACAGACCAAACTTTCGGTAGCGATATGAAGACCATCGAGAGCATATTGCTCAATAGCAGTTGCTATTTCACCCTTTTTCTTCACCAACGCTGCCATTGCGTGAAGAGAGGTGATGTATTTATTCAAACGAGACACTTGGTCACGTAAGCGACGAACAAGGTCAGATTCATCGTTAGTCGAAGGATTTAGAAAAAGCTCGGCACGGAAAGAAGATGAAGGAATCTGCAGTACAATCTTCGGTTCAGAACGACATTAACATAAAACTCCCATCGGGAGCGCTCAGCATGTATATTACATTCAAAAGCTTGTTCAAACTGGCAACAGAGCCAAAATAAAAGTTGGGCTAAGTCAAATTGCGATTGGTCTTATTTACAATTAGTGAAGCAAAAGTTCAAGGAGGCGCCGATGATGAGCCAGGGGCAGCTTCTGGAATAGGCTTGGCCTGTGCTTCATCTACCAACTTCAGGAGCTGATTGGCACATGTTACTGCCGATCTTTTGAAGGGTTCAAGGTCGACTAAATGATTGTCGTCATCCACAAGAAATGCGTTAGACAACTTCTCCAAGTCAGACCCCATCCCATGGCCCATCAACAGCTGGAAAGTAAGAACCACCCCAAATAAGCGGGAGCAGCGTTTTAATACCTCTACAGGCTCGGAGGGATCGACAAGGAAAGCATCTGCCATCTCGCCAAGGGTCTTGTCCTGCTTCATCTTAGGGAAGATCATCGAGTATAGCCTCGACAATGCTCCTTTAGTCTTCTGTAGAAGTCCAAGAACTTGGACATTGGACTTAGTGGCGAGCGAAAGGGCATCAGATGTAGTCTTCCCGAAGCTGATGAGCTCGAGTGATGGTTATATTGGCAACCTCTGAAAGAAGGACATATCAGCAACCAGAAAGGAAATACCAAGAAAGAAACCATGTGCCATGAACTTTACCAAATAAATCCTTGATGGATTCACTGAGGACGCCTTCCTTCCTATCGATTGCAGCCGCAGCTTCACGCCTGGCGTCCTGTTCATCCTTCATCTGCCGCTTCAGCTTCTTCATCTCCTCCTTCAGCAAGGCATTTTCATTCTTGGCGTCGGTGGCAAGCCTGTTGGCCTCCAGCACCTGATCAGCCGAAGTCTTGACAGTCTTCCGAAGCTGGGCGTTCTAAACCTCTAGTCGGGTGAACTGCTCAGCGAAATCTACCATAGCATCGACTGTGGCATAGATCGCCTGTAGTAAGGGAAATCAAGAAGACTCAGTTAGATATGTAAAAAACCCGGCAAAGCAAAGAGAGAAGTTAAGGCAGACTAAACACTTACGTGGTCACGAGCAGCCGATGAAGTGGGAGCATCGCCAGGAGGAATAACCTTCGACACCGGAATTTTTTCTACAGCCGTCCTTGTGGGAGGCGTCGACTTGGCAGGAGAAGGATTTGGCTCCTTGGCTGATGCAGTTTTCTCAAAAGATAATTTGGCCCTCTTTGCGGGAGGAACATTATCATCATCAAAGCTGCTTAAGAAAAATGAATGATTAGCATACAAAATAACAAAGGACAAGTAACAAAGGAGTAAAGATGCTCACAGGTCCAAGTCATCTTCGGCAGCAAAGAAGCCTGACGGCCCTTTTTCGGCAGGAGAAGGCGGAGAAGTTTCAATGACATCATTATCTTGTTCGCTAGGACTTGATTCAGCCGTTGTAATAAAATCTTCGTCTATCTGCTTACGACGCTTGCTCCTGGTGAAAGCAGCATCCTCGGCAGTGTCGTCCTCTTGGACATCGCTGTCCTCAAAGACCTGCTGGACGTCCTCGGTCTCTTCAGAATCGTCATCGTCATCCTCTGGTTCTACACCGCTTTCCGGCGTAGGAGGATAACATTGAGAAACGGTGGAGGCCTGTCAAGAGGAAAAAGTTTGTAAAGTACAGCGAGGAAAAGAAGCAATAACAATAAGCAAGAAACAAGAAAGAAGCAGCAAGAATTACCTCAGTCGGGAGGTGCTTTAGATCGTAAGGGGGGGCGAGCCGATGTCAAGACAATATTATCCTTCATACTGAGGCACGTCAAGCGACGAACTTCATCTCGGAGTTCATCAGCCGACAGGTCGGCAGAGCTGATCCTCGACTTGTCGTCCTTGCCAGTATAAAGCCATAATTGGTGGGGTCGAGACATTAGAGGCTGCACTCGACATTGCAAGAACACTGAGACTACCTCAGTGCCGCACATCGTCAAGCCTCCCATATTCTTCAGGACGACGACCTGGTCAAACAGTTTATCGGCTATCACCCTCTCTTCGGGAGAAAGGGTGTTTCGCCAGGACTTCTTCTGGTGAGCTACAAGGACATCTTCAAAGGGAGGGAGATTTGAGCGCCGCCCAGTGTCGGGGGGAAGACCCCGGGTAGGGCAATGGACGCGGAGCAGCCGGCTGGCCACTGGCCGGCTCGCGGCAAAGGCCGGCTGAGGAGCAGCCGGCTGGCGCCGTGGCCGGCTGGTCCGGAAGCCGGCTGGCTCTAGGTCCTAGTCGGCCTGGCTACGGCCACCAATGCTGTAGTTGGGCCGGCTTCTACAAGCCATATCCGACTGGGGTTTGTACCTCAGACCGACTCGAGGCTGGCGAGTCTTGCACTGGAAGGAACCGGGTAGGTGATCCGGGTTCCCAAAAGTCCACGCTGACTCCATCTTCCGTAGCGCGGGAGCCTTTGTGGAGCAATAGTGCCACGCGCCGGACAGGCCGTCGGGGCTTACGACGATCCGTGCGCTACGGTGGGCGACGGCGACAGGGGCACCTCCTCCATACCGCTGACCGTGGCAGCCGGATGGGACAGGCCACGATGCCTCAACCACTCCTGACGTCACCGCCTCGGGAAGGAGCGGAAGCCGGAGCCGGCCCAGCCGGCCAGTAAACTATAGGGTCTTATATGTAAAGTGCCGGTGCCTATATAAGCCGCACTACCCCCTCTCGTGCAGGGGATCGATCATTTATTGCTTTCACCCACCTACAGAGCTGCCCTGTGAGAGAGACCATCGTCTCCCTTAGCCTCTCAGGAGCAGCCGGACACAGCTCTAGGAGCACCATTGTATTGTGTGATCATCATATACACTCATAGCAGGAGTAGAGGTTTTACCTCCATCGGAGGGCCTCGAACCTGGGTACGTCGCCATGTCGCTCGTGCCCATACCCGCATCCGGATACCGCCGTGAGATCCCTCAGGAACCACTTCGATTAGCCACCCTATGGCATATGCCGTGACGATACCACGACATTTGGCGCCCACCGTGGGGCCTTCAGCATCCTCGGCCGGTGTCTTCATCCGGACGGGCCTCACCACCACCACCGGCGAGCGAGTCGCTTCAGGCTTGATCTGGAGATTCGGCTCCCTCGACTGCGTCAGCGACAACGCTGGCTGCTTCGCTGACCGGCCCTTCCCGGCCGGCGGCAGCGTCATCTCCTTCGGCGGCTTCGACGTCTACGTCGCCACCGTCGCACCGCCGCGCTACCCGCGGCAGGTGCTGCGCTGCGCTAGCCCTCCTCCGCGAGCCGGCAGCAGCGCTCCCGCCAGCCCCGCCGTCGTGCAAGTCATGATGGCTGGCGACGAGCTCCCCACCAAGAACCCGCGCATGCGCGGCCCCAACCTGGAGCGCAACATCGACCCCAACGCCTCCGGCTCGGGCCCGAAAGCGCCACCACCACCGTCCCGGCTGGACGAAGTCCGGGCAAAGCTGAGCACCCCACTCACGCCTGGTGCCGACCCCACCGCCATCGAGGCGGACTTGGAGGCGCACCGCCAGCTCCTCCTCAAGCAAACCGAAGAACTGGCTGCTGCTAAGCGCCAGATGGAGATCACCCAGCGCGAGTACAACCGCGCCCACGGCCTCACTCCAGGCGGCGATGAGCCAAGCCGAGCTGGCCACATCCGCCGCAGGGGCCGCGACCTTGGCGCTGAGATCGCCCGCGACGGCGCTCCTTCGCCGGCTCCGTCCGCGGAGCTCCCCGTCTACAACACCCCCGACAAGAACGTGCGCGCGGCAGAAGCCGCCGCAGAAGAGCTGAACCGCCTCGAAGGCGAAGAGTTACGCCGCCGCACTGGCGGGTGATCGAGCTGCTCAACGCAGCCAACGGGCGGATCGCCGACCCCGGGTATGTCAATGCCCCTGAGCTTCTCACGCTCGTGGAGCTGCAGGCAACGACAGGGGAAGGCGCCAGGGACACGGCCGAGTCCTCCTCCCCAGCACCAAGCCGGCGCCATGATTCCCGGGCCACGCACAGCTCGGGCCGGCCAAGCCACCAGCCGAGCGGCAGCAGCCGCAGCCGGCCCCCTCCAAGCCGGAACCAGGAGCAAGACTCCGGGCCCCGCCGTCATCACCGAGCGGCTCCAGAAGCAAGCGGCGCGCGCCAGCCGGCACACTCCCGGCTGGGCCCGCGCATCGAGCCCGCCGACGCCCGAGATCGCCTCGACCGGCTGGTCGAATCCCGCATTGCGGAAGAAGAAGCTCCAGCCGGCCCAAAGTGCTTCGGGCCCCGCATCGCCAACGAGCCCACGCTCGAAGGCTTCACGCTCCCCCGTGACACCCCCAAGTACGACGGCACCGCCAAGCCGGAGGACTGGCTGCAGGACTACTCCACCGCAGTCGGCATCGCCAAAGGCAACAAGCGCTGGGCCGTGCACTACTCCCCCCTGATGCTGGTCGGCTCCGCCCGCACATGGCTCAACAACCTGCCAGCCGGCAGCATAAACGGCTGGCTCGACTTCGAAGCGGCCTTCATCAGCAACTTCACCGGCACCTATCGCCGGCCGGGTCGCCCCCAGCAGCTCGAGATGTGCAAGCAGGGCCCCGACGAGACGGATCGCGCGTACCTGACGCGTTGGTGCGAGATGCGCAACTCCTGTGAGGGCGTGCACGAGATCCAGGCCATCAGCTTCTTCATGGGAGGCTGTCGGCCCAACACCATGCTGTGGCACAAGTTGCGCCGCAGTGACCCCAAGTCGATGGCCGCCTTGATGGCCATCGCCGACAAGTACGCGCTGGCTGAGGAAGCCGGCAAGGCGCCGGCTGACGTTTCGCCGGCTCCCACCAGAAGGGACAACAACAAGCCGGCCGAGGGCGCCTCGCACGGCAGCCGGCGGGACAACTACCGCGGCAAGCGTCACAGCGACCAGCCGGACCGCCGATACGGCTCCGCCCATGTGGCCGCCGTGGCAGACAACGCGGCAGGTGGCAGCCGCCGCCAGAAGCAAGACCGGCAGTGGAAGCCGAAGTACACCTTCGAGCAGATGCTCGACTCGCCGTGCAAGTACCACAGCGGCAAGAACCCCTCCAACCACACCACCCGCGACTGCCACTTCATGAAGCGGCTGACAAGCGGTGAACCCCTCCCGCCTCCCCCCCCGCCTCCACCAGCCGGCGGGCCGGGTGGCCAAGCCGGCGCAGAAAACGCCAACCTCGAGCACCACGAGGCTAACCAAGTGCACCATGCCGGCCGATATCTGGCCGAAGACGCTACCTACATCATCTTCACCTCCGAGCCCGAGGACAGGACGAGCCAAGAGCGCCGTTCCCTCGAAGTCAACGCGGTCATACCGCCGGTCCCCCAGTACCTAAACTGGTCAGAGCAGGCCATCACTTTTGATCGCCGCGACACGCCGGCTGTCCTGCCGAAGCCGGGCAGTTACGCCATGGTCCTCGACCCCACCATTGGCACAACCCGGCGCAGCGTGCGTTTCTCGCGCGTCCTCATCGACGGCGGCAGCAGCATCAACATCCTCTACCGCGACACCGCCCGCAAGCTGGGCATCCAGGAGGCCGAGTTGCACCCCACCCCCACCGTCTTCCATGGCATCGTGCCAGGCCATTGCTGCCAGCCGATCGGCCGGATCACGCTGGAGGTGATGTTCGGGAAGCCGGACCACTTCCGCACCGAGAGAATCGAGTTCGAGGTGGTGGACCTCGTGAGTCCCTACCACGCGCTCCTGGGCAGGCCGGCCCTGACCAAGTTCATGGCGGTGCCCCACTATGGGTACCTGAAGATGAAGCTGCCTGGCCCCAAGGGGGTCATCACCGTAGCCGGCGACTATCGCCGCTCCATGGACTGCGCCACGCAGAGCTCCAAGATGGCCCAGACGCTGGTCATCGCCACCGAGAAGCAGCTCATCCACGACGCCGTCGCCCTCGCCAAAGCCGCGTAGACAGACATGCCGGCTGCGGGCAACCCGGCTGGGACGACTCACTTCCAGCCGGCCGACAACACCAAGAAGATCCTGCTGGACCAGGCGCAGCCGGACAAGTTCGTCACCATCGGTGCCGGCTTGAACAAGAAATAGGAAAGCGAGCTCACCAGCTTCCTCCGTGAGAATCGGGACATCTTCGCATGGACTCCAAGAGACATGCCGGGTGTGCCGAGGGAGTTGGCTGAGCACCACCTCCACGTCCGGCCTGAAGCCAAGCCGGTGAAGCAGCCTCTCAGGCGCTTCGCCGAAGAACGAAGGAAGGCCATCGGTGAAGAAATCGCCCGGCTCCTAGCTGCCGGCTTCATCATGGAAGTGCTGCACCCGGACTGGTTGGCGAACCCGGTCCTGGTTTTGAAGAAGAACGGCTCCTGGCGCATGTGTATCGACTACACCAGCCTGAACAAGGCGTGCCCAAAGGATCCCTTCCCCCTGCCGCGCATAGATCAAGTCATAGACTCGACTGCCGGCTGTGAACTGTTGTCTTTCCTAGATGCCTATTCAGGCTACCACCAGATTCCTTTGAATCCGGCTGATCAAATAAAGACTTCGTTCATTACCCCGTACGGGGCTTATTGCTACACGACTATGCCGTTCGGCTTGAAAAACGCAGGCGCCACCTACCAAAGGTGCATGCAAAAATGCTTACAGGATCAAATCGGCAGAAACGTTCACGCATATGTGGATGATGTCGTTGTAAAGACCAAAGAGACGACTACCCTCCTTGATGACCTGAGAGAAACCTTCACCAATCTGAGAAGATTCCGGATGAAGCTCAACCCGGCCAAATGCACATTCGGCGTGCCGTCTGGCCAGCTCCTTGGTTACCTCGTCTCTCAGCGAGGGATCGAAGCCAACCCGGACAAGATCAGTGCCCTAGAGAAGATGGAACTGCCGCAGTGCCTCAAGGACGTCCAGAAGTTTGCTGGCTGCCTGGCCTCCTTGAGCCGCTTCGTCAGCCGGCTGGGGGAGAAGGCACTGCCCCTGTATCAACTAATGAAGAAGGCGGACAAATTCGTCTGGTCACCGCAGGCGGATGAGGCCTTCCGTGACTTGAAGCGCGTGCTCTCAACCGCGCCAATCCTTGCAACGCCGGGTTCAATGGAGCCGATGTTGTTGTACATCGCAGCCACCAATCGAGTGGTTAGCGTTGTCCTGGTGGTGGAGCGCAGAGAAGCCGGCAACAGGGAGCAGCTGGTTCAGCGCCCAGTTTACTACCTTAGCGAAGTGCTCTCCCAGTCGAAGCAAAACTACCCCCATTACCAGAAGGTCACCTACGGCGTGTACATGGCGGCCAAGAAGCTCAAGCACTACTTCCAAGAGCACCCCATCAGGGTGGTTGCCACAGCGCCCTTGGCAGAAATCATAGGCAGCAAGGATGCCAACGGCCGGGTTGCCAAGTGGGCCCTGGAGCTAGCCGCCCACACCATCCTCTACGAGCCACGCACAGCCATCAAGTCGCAGATCCTCGCGGATTTCTTCGTCGACTGGGCTGAGATGCGCACTGCCGCCTGTGCCGGATTCCACACATTGGAAGATGCACTTCGACGGCTCGAAGATGCGCAACGGCTTGGGAGCCGGCATCGTCATCACCTCTCCCAAGGGGGACCGGCTGGACTACGTCCTGCAGATCCACTTCGCCGCATCCAACAACGTGGCGGAATATGAAGCGCTCATTCATGGGCTGAAGCTGGCCAAGGAGATTGGCGTGCGTCGCATACTCTGCTTCGGCGACTCCGACTTGGTCATACAGCAAGCATCTGGCGACTGGGACGCGAAGGACGCCAACATGGCCTCGTACCGCTTCCATGTCCAGCAGCTATCCGGCTTCTTCGACGGCTGCGAATTCCACCACGTGCCACGAGCAAATAACGAAGCGGCTGATGCCTTATCCAAGATTGGCTCAACCCGGCAAGCCATTCCGCCGGGTGTCGCCTTGGCGGTTCTCAAGAAGCCGTCCATCATACCGTCACCGGACTCGGATTCAATATTCGTGCCGGCTGACCCGGGGCTGCTCAGCCGAACCCGGGGCTTCATCGCCCAAGTCGGGGGCTAACAAGCCAAACCCGCCGGCTAGCATGCCGAACCCGGGGACTTCTCGGTCCAACCCGGGGCTTCATCGCCAAACTCGGGGGCTAGCAAGCCGAACCCGCCGGCTAGCAAGCCGAACCCGGCGACCATGCGGTCGAATCCGGAAGCTCCCACGCCAGAGGCCCTGTTGGTCAGCGTATTCGAGATAAGATGCGTACCTTCATGGGCACAAGAATTCCTCTCCTACCTCACCGACGGTGTGCTGCTCGATGATAGAGTCCAGGCCAGCAGATTGAGAGAAGGGCCAAGGCCTATACCATCATCAACCACCAGCTGTACAAACGCAGCGTAAGTGGGGTGTTCCAGCGGTGCGTCGAGCCGGCTGAAGGGATTGAACTCCTACGGGAAATCCATCAAGGAGAGTGCGGACATCACGCCTCATCCAGAGCCATAGTGGCCAAAGCCTTCCGGCACGGTTTTTGCGGCCGATTGCGCTCGTAGACGCGAGAAGATTTGGTGAAGAAGTGCAACGGCTGTCAGCGCTTCGCAAAGCAAAGACACCAGCCGGCTTCCGCCTTGAAAACCATCCCCATCACATGGCCATTTGCCGTATGGGGCTTGGATATGGTAGGCCCATTCAGAACAGCGCGAGGCGGCATGACACACCTCTTGGTGATGATTGACAAATTCACCAAGTGGATCGAAGCCAAGCCAATCAAGAACCGGACGGGTCCACGGCCGTCACATTCCTCAAGGAAATCATTGTGAGATTCGGCTACCCCCACACCATCATCACCGACAACGGCACCAACTTCTCCCAAGGCATCTTCTCTCGCTACTGCGGAGAAATAGGGATCCGGATGGCCCTATCTTCCGTAGCACACCCAGAGTCCAACGGACAAGTGGAAAAGGCTAACGGCTTAGTCCTAGCCGGCATCCGGCCCCGGCTGGTGGAGCCGCTCGAGCGAGCAGCCGGCTGCTGGATTGAAGAACTGCCCAATGTGCTGTGGAGCCTGCGCACAACTACAAACCGCTCAGTCGGCTTCACACCATTTTTCCTCGTATACGGGGCCGAAGCCGTCTTGCCGACTGATATCGAGCATGACGCGCCAAGGATCAAGCTCTACACAGAAGCCGAAGCCAAAGAAGCTCGCGAAGATGGAGTTGACCTGGTCGAAGAGGCCCGGCCGGCTGAGTCTAGATCTACTATCTACCAGCAAAGCCTCCGACGCTATCACAGCCGGAAGGTCCAGCCCTTAGCATTCCGAGAAGGAGACCTAGTGCTCCGGCTGATCCAGAGGACAGCCGGACAGCATAAACTATCATCCCCATGGGAGGGTCCCTTCATCGTGAGCAAGGCAGTAGGCAATGATTCCTACTATCTCATAGATGCCCAAGAGGCTAAGAAAAACAAGCCGAACAAGGCTGACGAGGAGACTAAACGTCCCTGGAATGTCAGGTTACTCCGCCCATTTTACACATGAGAGCAGGAATGTATGTATCCCTTGTATCCCTTTTGTGAGTTATGAAAAAGCTTGCGCCAAGAGCGCCGTTTCCGACAAGTTTTTCGCGTACTTTACCTTGTTTCGCCAATTGGCTTGAACCCTCTCACGCGGCCGGCTCAGTAACGTGACCCGGTTTCCGACAGCCGGCTTCCGATCCAGCTACAGACCGCAACCCGGCTGTCCGGCTGGCGGGAGTAAGGCCTAGGGAGCCGACACGCGAAAAACGACTAAGGGAAAGAGTAAAAGCGAGTTGACTTGCAACTTTTCATAAAAGTGCCGGATTGCCGAATTCAGCTCGTTCGACTGAAATACTGTCGGCCTCACCCAGCGGCCCGCTCTTGATCCGGCGACGGATCGCAAGTCGGACGTACGACCGGCAAGGGCACAGCCAAAGAGTGGGGCGGATGGGAAAAAGCGAACGAGTCGAAAGAAAGCAACTCGGCACACAGATGATTAACAAACACATTAAAGCGCGCCTTAATAAAAGGATAATAACATTGTCTTACATATGCACCCGGCATCCCGGGGATTTAACGAATTGTCTTGGCAAAAGCATAAGGAAACAGGTAAAAGCTAAGCGCCGGCTGGATCAGAACCAGCCGGGGGAGCATCAGCAGAGCCGGCTGCCGGGTCATCCTCGGGCACGTCGTCCGCCTCCTCGTCCTCAGCCGCCTCCTCCTCGTCGTCAGACGGCGGATTCGGGTCCGCGACGAAGATGGACTTGTCGACGAAGTCGGCAATGGCGCAGGCGCGGGCAAGCCGAGCAGTCTTGTTCTCCGCCGGGAGCTTGTCCTCCACGTCGGCGCGCCGGAACTCCAACTGGTCGAGGCTAACCTCGTTATACCAGGAGAGCACAAAAGATAGCGCCATATCGGCTCCGGCGCGCGTGGCCGACTCCTTCCACCCACGAAGCGGTCGGGAGCCCTGTCCAGCCAAGCGATGAGATTGGAGAGATCTTCTGGCAGCGTCTCCGTCGGCCACAGCAGTCGGATCAGCTCCTCCGCCGCCTTCCGCAGCTCCCAGCCAAGCTTGGTGACCGGCTCCACGCGGGCGGCGATGGACGCCAGATAGTCGTCCATGGTGAAGCAGTCGGAGCTCTGCTCCCCAGTGGCTGCCGGCGATCCTCCCGCGCCTCGCCAACAGCCGCTAACGCCTCCTCCGCGCCTCGGGAAGGCCGCTGCAAAGAAGAAAAGCATGTCGAAGCCATCAAAGCCGAAATAAGCTGAAAAATGCAAATTTTCGAAGTCCTAAAGTAAGCTCGGCGGCAGCCGGCAAGATCCGATCGCCCCAGCTGAAGATGGAGATTCCAAAGCTCTAAAGAAAGCCTGGCGACAGCCGGCAAGAACCGACTGCCCACAGCCCGAAGACGGAGATATCGAAAAAATCAAGTTTCTGCCGCCGGTTGCCAACCTAAGCCGGCAGCCGACGGCCGAAAGCCGGCAAAGGGGAAGGCATAAGACAAAAGACTCACCCGCCAAGCCGCGGTCGAGCGCGCTAAGTTCCCCCAACCACCGCTTGGCGGTGGCCGACAGCTCGTTGGACTTGGTGGTCACCTCTTGCTGGAGCGAAAGCCGTTGCCGTTCCACCTCCTCCAACCGCTTGCTCAGACCCTCCAGCTTTTCCTCCTGTTCCTTCTTGAGGGCGGCAAGTTCCTTGAGATGGTTAGCCTCAAGAAGGCGCAGCCGTTTCAGCTCCCCGTCAGCCACCTTCAGCTTGGCGGCAGCAGCCCGGTTCGCCTCCTCACTCGTGGCGCATTGAGCGCGGGCAACTCGGAGGTCCGACTCAAGCTGCGGGACCCGGGCGGCCTCAGCTGCAAGCCGGCAAAAACAAGCCGTCAGTAAAACAGAAGCGTAAAAAAGAGTAAAGGCAAAGAAGAGAAAGCCTCACCCTTGACGACCTCCAGCTCCCGAGCCAAGGCGGCCCGCTCGATCTTGGCCCGGTGGTAGCTAGTCACCACCTGGTTGTACAAGAAGGTGCGCCGCTCCTCAACCGTCTGAAAGAATCAGTTGCTTAGACGAAACCTGGATCAAGCTTCAGCAGCCGGCCCACGTCTCGGAGGGCTACCAGGACAAGAAAATTGCAAAAGAAAAGAAAACACACCTTCTCGGCATCCTCCAGCGTCGCCAGCTGGGCAAGGGTCTCGGCGGCCTTGGTCTTGAGGCTGGCGCGATAGCCGGAGAAAAGCATCTTCATGGGCGCCGTGCCAGGCTGCCCCTCCCGGCTGAGTACCTCGCAGGAGTTCGCCTTGTGCCACGCCTTCTCCATAGTTCCCGCCGAGCCGAAGCTGGAGTCGGAGGCGGACGGCACAGCCACCAACCGGGCACCCTTGGCCACATGAAGGCCCTCAGACGGGCCCGCTGGGCCCTCTGTCCTCGCCAGAGCCCGGGAGTCGGTGTCCTTTGAGCGCGCTGGCTCCTCCCTCGCCGGCTCCTTCCCGGTCGGCTCCCTCCTCGTCGGCTCCGAAGCTGGAGGCGGCGCGGTCGAAGCAGTCGGCCCGGTGGGAGCCGTCGCATCCGGCGCTTGAGGCGCTCCTTTCGGAGAACTCTCCAGCACCACGACGTTGGGCGCGGGCCCGCCGACTCCGGTCGAAGGCGGCACAGCCCCACCAGCTCTAGCTCCGGCCGCAGATGGCATGCCCCTGCCAGCTCCGGCTGCCCGCTCCACAAACGGGGCGCGGCGCGGAAACATGTCGTCTAGGGTCGGCCGGCGCGCCGACTGACCCTGGTCTCCGCCGCTGTGCGCCGCAGAAGGCGCGGGCAGAAGAAGACGCCCCCGCAGAAGGTGGCGTGGCCGCAGGCGGCACGTTAGCAGCCGGCGGCGCGCGCGCGTGCCGAAGGTTGCGGGGTTGGCTCCCTCCTTTGCCGCTGAAGCGGCGACGTGACGGGAGGAGCCTGCCGAGAGCCGCCTCCCTGGGTAAACTTAATCGCGGCCCTAGTCGAACAAGCAAGAAAAGATAAGTACAGAGAGGAAGGAAAGAAAAGGAATCAAACAACAGAGGAAAAAGAACTCACCCGGCTTTCTCCGGGACCTTCTTGGGCGCCAGCCGGCGCTGTTTCTTGGCCCTCGCCTCCGAAGCGGCCGTGGACCCGACGCCGGCCCGCTTCCTCCCCTTCGGCGCAGAAGTCGCCGTGCTCGTAGGCGGCGCCGCGCGCAGAGGCACCGCCGGGATGGGCCCCGTGCCGGATTGGGCCGGCTCCGCCTGCGGCTGCTCTTGCTCCTGCTCCTGCCCATGCTCAGGCGAAGGCGGCGGGTTATGCTCCCCCTGGCCGCCACGATCTGCGCCACCGGCAGATCGTCGTCGCCAGCTTGGTCGCCGGCCAAGTCAGCCGGGTCAACGTGATCCGGCGTCCAAACCTTTGTCGCCAAGTCGCCATCCTCGATGCCTTGGCGGGTGAAAAGCTGAAAACAAGATAAATATTGAGTCGGCCATGCTGCCGCAAGTCGGAAGACGGAAAAACATCAAACTTACCAGTTCAGGCGGCTGCTCCCGATCGTAAGGCGGCAGCCCCCAGTCCCAGTTGTCCGGCATGTTGGCCTTGGTGATGTTGTTCACCCGGTGAGCCACCTGGGACTTGGAGAGCTCCAACTTCGACGTCCGTGTCGGGTCGAGCCGGCCGGACATGTGGCCGATCTTGTGGACGCGCCACTGGAGCGGTATGACCCGGCGCGAGATGTAGGTGCAGAGGAGGTCCTCGGCACTCAGCCGGCCCCCCGTGACGCACTCGCCCAGGAAGTCCCACAGGAGGTTCACCTCCGCGTCCGGGTCCGAGGACTTGGGGTTGTAGCCCCAGTTGGTCCGGCTGACTGGCGGAGCCGGGTTGAATTCCGGCAGGTTGAGCCGGTCGAAGGCCGGGCTCTCGTTCCGCACATAAAAGAAAGACATCTGCCAATTCTTTACAGAATCGACAGTCGGAATCCGCGGGAAGGACGTACCCGTACGGGGATAGATGGAGGCGGCGCCGCAGGTCCTCAGGCGGCCTTCGGTCGTCTGCGCCTTGATGTAGAAGAGCCGGCTCCAAAACTCCACGTCCGGCCACAAGCCGGCGTAGCCTTCCATGAAGGCCACGTAGCAACTGAGGAGGATCATGGCGTTGGCCGGCAGGTGGTGCGGCTGCAGGCCGAAGTGATCGAGGAACCGGCGGAAGAAGTTGGAAGCCGGCAGACCCAATCCGCGGTCGAGATGCGCGCCGAAGACCACGCGTTCGCCGGGCTCCGGCCGAGGCTCCTCCTCCGCGCCCGGCGCCCTGGTAATCACCCCCGCCGGGATGCGGCGGAGGCGCACGAGCCGGGCAATGTCGTCGTCCTGCATATAGGAACCCTTCCAGGAGCCGCTCGGCTGAGCCATCGAGGACGAAGAAGAAGAGGAGGTCCAAGAGAGGCGGAAGGGCGAAGAAGAGCCGCTCCTCGCCGGAGGAGATCGCGGTGGAGAAGTGCGCGCCGTCGATGCGCGTGGCCCCGTGGCGCCGGATTGGCGGGTTTGCGGCGGTAGCTCGGCGGAGGATCGTCGGGGCGACCGCTCGCTGAGGTTCGCCAGAAGAACGGAAGAGGAATGGCGTCGGAGCAGCGAAGAGCTCGAGTGAAGAGAAGGAGCGAGGCAGGAGCGCGAGGAGGAAGAAAGGGGCAAGTGCCGCCTCGATACCGCCCCCGCGGCATTTATAGCCGACCGCGGCGGGCGGTTGGCCTCCAAGTGGCCGACGTGGGCCACGTCTCCGGATTTACTGCGCCGTAACTTCTCCCACGACCGCTACCGTTACCAGAAACGGCCACACCACGTCGCCCACTACCGCACCGGATCCGGAGGGACATTGATGTGACCAGACGAACCGGCGGCAGAGCCCTGGCGTCAGGCCGGTCAAGTCGGGCGCAGGACCCGAGGCGGCGGAGACTCCGGCGCGCAGCAAGCCGGAGCCGGACAAGAAGTTCCACTCGAGCCAAAATTCATCAGCAAGGCGGAGGCGCCATCAGATCTCGCGAGAAAGCAAAAACTGTACAAGTGTAAAAAGCGGCCGGCTAGAAGCAGCCGGCAGGAACGAGCCGGATGAGGGCGCAGCCGGCTGAATGGAAATTCTCAGTCGGCCCCTCCAAGTGCCGTCTAATATATTCGAGAAGCCAGGAAAACCTGCCTAGGTCCTTCTAAACGCAGGACCTTGCCAGCTTCGGGGGCTAATGTCGGGGGGAAGACCCCGGGTAGGGCAATGGACGCGGAGCAGCCGGCTGGACACTGGCCGGCTCACGGCAAAGGCCGGCTGAGGAGCAGCCGGCTGGCGCCGTGGCTGGCTGGTCCGGAAGCCGGCTGGCTCTAGGTCCTAGTCGGCCTGGCTACGGCCACCAATGCTGTAGTTGGGCCGGCTTCTACAAGCCATATCCGACTGGGGTTTGTACCTCAGACCGACTCGAGGCTGGCGAGTCTTGCACTGGAAGGAACCGGGTAGGTGATCCGGGTTCCCAAAAGTCCACGCTGACTCCATCTTCCGTAAAGCGCGGGGCACTGTGGAGCAATAGTGCCACGCGCCGGACAGGCCGTCAGGGCTTACGACGATCCGTGCGGCTAGCATGGGCCGACGGCGACAGGGGCACCTCCTCCATACCGCTGACCGTGGCAGCCGGATGGGACAGGCCACGATGCCTCAACCACTCCTGACGTCACCGCCTCGGGAAGGAGCGGAAGCCGGAGCCGGCCCAGCCGGCCAGTAAACTATAGGGTCTTATATGTAAAGTGCCGGTGCCTATATAAGCCGCACTACCCCCTCTCGTGCAGGGGATCGATCATTTATTGCTTTCACCCACCTACAGAGCTGCCCTGTGAGAGAGACCATCGTCTCCCTTAGCCTCTCAGGAGCAGCCGGACACAGCTCTAGGAGCACCATTGTATTGTGTGATCATCATATACACTCATAGCAGGAGTAGAGGTTTTACCTCCATCGGAGGGCCTCGAACCTGGGTACGTCGCCGTGTCGCTCGTGCCCATACCCGCATCCGGATACCGCCGTGAGATCCCTCAGGAACCACTTCGATTAGCCACCCTAGGGCATATGCCGTGACGATACCACGACACCCAGGCACCGAGGGATCGTGCAGGTAAAACCATTTGTTGCGCCATCCCTGGACAGATTCCTTCATCGGGTAGTCGAAGTAGTCGACCTCCTTCCTGACAACAAAGCCCACGCCGCCAACGACGGGGGGGGGGGGCATTGCTGTCGTTGTGACGCTTCACATAGAAGATCTTCCTCCAAAGACCCCAGTGGGGGTCAATGCCAAGGAAGGCCTCACAAACGGTGATGAAGATGAGGAGGTGGAGAATGGAGTTTGGGGTCAGCTGCCAGAGCTGAATCCCGTAGAAGAAAAGAAGGGAGCGAAGGAACTCGTGGGCAGGGAGAGAGAGACCACGGAACAAGAAGGCAACGAACATAACGGTGAAGCCCTTCGGAGGCCTTGGGCGAGAAACAGCACCTGGAAGACGAATGTCATTGTCAGATGCGGAGATGAAGCCGAGGGCTCGCAGCTTGTTCACATCGCGATTGGAAATGGCGGAGGCGCTCCAGTCGCGGCTGACTTTGGCCGCGTCCGAGGTGCTGGCGCTCTTCTTCTTGCCCATGGCGTGCGGAGCTTCTGAAGGAGGAACGGAGGAGGCAGGAAAGCTTGAACGAGAAGATGAGCAGTAAGAGGCGTGAAAAGTAAAAACGAGGAGGCCCTCTATTTATGCCGTAAGAATCTATGCAAGATCGTGGCCATAACTCCACAGACGACGTGGGAGGTGGATCAGATCTGGCTGTACACGTGGCGTTTAAAAAAAGAACGGAACCGGCGGCCCATTATTCCCACGTTGTGCGAAAATCGAGGAGACGCCTCGGTCGCCGCGCGTGCACTGGTCAATTCCTAAAAACTGCCCGCGCAGAACTAGGGTGGGCCCGTCAGGTCAAGTCTTGTCAATCAAACCACAGCAGCAGCACGTCAACAGTGACGTCATAAAGATTGTTGTGAGCAGTCGAAGAAAAATGATGAAACATCGGATGGTCTTGTGCCCAGACTCGGGGGCTACTCCCATCGGGAGCGCTGGACGCGCACCCGACAGAATGAGGACTCGAAGAAAAAACATTGAAGAAAAAGATGATTGCTCAGCTCGAGTCTGCACCCGGTTGCAAGCATCCGTGCCCAGACTCGGGGGTTACTCCCATCGGGAGCGCTGGACGCGCACCCGACATAACTTTTTTGCACTACATGATCATGCTCGGGGACTTGATTCTGTGTAGGGTAACGTTGTTTTGCCATCGGTAGTTAACCAGCAAAAGTTGGGCACGTTACTCATTATCCCTTGCATGCGGAAAATATATCGGATGACCTATGAAGGCTTGCAGAAAAACTTTGACAGAGCAAAACATTCGATTGGTACAACTTGAGTCTACGCACGGATTACAAGCATCCGTACCTAGACTCGGGGGCTACTCCCATCGGGAGCGCTGACACGCACCCGACAGAAGAAGATGATGCTGATTCAAGGTGAACAAGAACAATCAAGGAGAAGAACATTAAGAGGAGGCATGCTTCAGTCTCTACCCGAACTATTTTCGGCTAGACACTCGGGGGCTACTGAAGTGGGCATTACCCTTCGGGTAACCGACATTGCCCTATCCTGTATAATCTAATTGGAGGCCCATGAAGGCACTTGAAGGCAAGGCAGATCTCCACAAAGCTAGGAATGGGTTGCGTGATCCACTCTCTTCGGCTACTCTAAAGACTTTGCCGGCCACTTGGATGGCGCACCAGAAGATACCTTGGCGGGCAAGACAAGGGAGCAACCGAACAAGGAAAGTTTAGATTTAAAACTACTGTAAACCTAGTTGTACTCGGTTAGACCTCTTGAGACCTGGCCCCCTATATAAAGGCCAGGAGAGGGGCTACCGAGGGACATAATCAGTCTTAGCAATTTTAGCCACCAAAAGTCTAGAGCTAGGTCGCCGTAGCACTTAGCCTCTCGACGAGATCTCAGCCGAACTATTCGGCACCCCATTGTAACCCAATATCTTCATAATCAAGATCAGACAGGCAGGACGTAAGGGTTTTACCTCATCGAGGGCCCCGAACCTGGGTAAATCGCTCTCCCCGCTTGTCTGTGAACCGATGTCTCGTGTCAGCTTACAGGATTCCATCAACCCTAAGCCCCAATCGGAGGGCATTGCCGAGGAGTACCCTCGACAGCGGGTGTGGTAGATACTTCAGCTTCAGCTTGGCACACAACTCCTTCTTGCTAGATTGCGACAACTCCCGCCATCAATAATGACTTTGCAAGCTTTATCAGGACCGACTAGTGCCTTTGTTTGGAACAAATTGCAGCATTGAGTAGATGCACTCGGCTGCACATTAAGAGCATGTTGTGACACAACAATAGTGCGAGCTTCAGACGGAAAATCATCCATCACTTTCATAATCATCATCTTACGGAGCATATGGATCAGCATCATCTCCAGTCTCATACTCATCAAGATCATTAATGATCATCACCTTTCGGTTAGGACAATCTCTCTTGAAGTGACCCTTGCCTCCACATGTATGGCAATTCATATCGCGATTGCGCGTCGTAGACATGCTAGAACCACTTGTACTTGCAGCAGGTTCGGGCTTCTTTGTGTTGGACACATTGGAGACCGGTTTGCTAGATGAAGTAGGAAAAGGTGCAGGCCACGAAGATGGCGCCAGCGTCGTAGATGGGGGCGCCCTAGGCGTGTAGCTCCCAGCTCCGGTAGCACGTCCTTTGACTTGCGCCTCATCAACCAATTGTGCTTCAGCTTCTCTTGCATGATGTAACAGCTGATTCATTGTAGTGTAACTTTGATAACGAACAATTCCTTTAACCTAATATGTCAAACCATGTAGAAAATGTTGCATCGTCATCTCAAGTGACTCACAGACACGGCCACGCTGCATAAGCATCTCCATCTCCATGTAATAAGCATCAACTATCGTAACACCTTTCCTCAAGAGGGTCAACTTGTCATATATAGATCACAAATAATTAGTGGGAACGAAACGAGCTTGCATAATGGCCTTCATCTCGCGCCATGTAAGAACTGGCAACTCATTATCTTCCTGACGAGCACGTGTAACTCCATCCCACCAACGTAATGCATAACCATCAAATTCCGAGGAAGCAAGTTTAACCTTCCTATCTTCAGTATAGTCATGTAAGCGCCATAACTTTTCAATTTTCACCTCCCGAGTGAGGTATTCTTCAACATCAACACCTCCTTCAAATTTGGGTATTGAGAACTTTAGTTTACCCAAACCATAATCTTGCGATTGTGGAGGAACACGATGAGCTCCGAGTTCAACAAAACCACGACCACGGTTACCACGCCCAACACCACGACCAGCACCACGCGCTTCATCTTGAAGCTCGGCATCTTCATCCTCATGGTGTTGTTGTTGTTGGGTCAAATTCTCAACAGCTAGTGTCAAAGCTTGAATATTTCGCTGAATATCCGTCATTTGATCTTGCATAGCATTGACAGCCTCATTAGTAGTATCCGTCTTTTTGGCGACCTCATCAACGGTCCCTTTTAGTTCTTTGTCATGAACACGAAATTCACGTCGCATCTCATTACGAAGAGCTTCATACTCCCTCCATGTCATCACATTAGCTGCATCCTTATTTTTCTGGTTAACAATTTTTTCATCACTAGAAGACATGGTTAGTAGATTAGTGCACTAAAACAAATATATATATGGTGGTAATCTCACAACTCACTCAAAAATGATAAGAAAAGGTAGTCTTACCACTCCAAAGTGAATTAGTATTGCTTACCACTTGTAGTGACAACTAGTGCACAGATGTAGCGAAGCGAATATCAAGGATATAAGAACAATCACATGACAAAGCAGGATATATGTGGGGCTGTAGGTAGGCTACCTATTTGCACCAATAACAAGCTCTAGCGCTGACCGTAGAGAACGAATGATACTCACACAAGGTGATAAATGTGGCAATGCAACTATATGGATGAAAAGGTTGCAATGCACTCGAGAGATGCTAGCAAAGCTCAACGAAACATGCACAAGATTGCTCAACTACAGGTGCAGTAAAGAAAACTTAGGCCTTCACTTGATTCTACTAGCAATTCACTTTTCTTTTTGGATTTTCTTTATATCACACACAGCTATGTAGCTCTTTTCGCTTGGTTTCTCTTTTCACTTTTTTTTGATTTTATGACACAATTCCTTGAACACTGCCAAACAAATAATGCAAAGCACCAAAACTCTAAAGAGCAGACTGTCGAGCAGTAAAACTAGTCTCTTCTGGGGAAGTTCCTAGTCACTTATATCGAAATGCTGTGCCTATGGTTGGAAACAAGCACATTGTACGCTATGTGGACTCGGAAAAACAAAAACTGAAACTAGATAATAACGGAAACACAAACCCTAACAATACTAGATGGAAGAAAAGATACGCAAAACACTACGAAAAGCAACTAAAACTCGAAATTAGTGCAATCTAAGGCTATGGCAAACCCTAACCCTAACTTTTTATGGCTTTTTCTGGATAGGAAACACTCACAACTCAACTATGGGGTGGATTGTGGATGGCTTACCGAGAAAACACAGAAAGCTGATACCAAGATGATAAGGGGTGGCCCGATCTTCTCAGTAAGCAATGGTGGTGGTGATGAACACACGATGAACACAGCGGAGATAACTCGATGAGGAGGTGGAGATAACTTGTATGACGCCGACGAAGTCTCTTGATCAATCCATGTCGCCAATGCAACAAATCTCAACCCTGCAAGATATTCACAACTCCACACACTTGCGCACGTAGCCGCCACACGAAGCGGTAGATTGCAATCTTCTAATTCCCAATGAAACAACAGATCACACAATACTTTCAGTAACAAACACCAAATCGATGCAATATGGTGTATGAATTCGATAGAGTTCCAAAGCAATCAACTATGAACTAGGGTTTATATTAAACATGGTCTAAATCTAATTTGGGGGCGTCCTGGGCACTTATATAGGGGTTCAGGATGACCAGGGGTAGAAAAGATACATAGAAAACCGACCCAGATTGGATCTGGTCGAGACAGACTCGGACACGGCCGGCTCATGGGTCGTCGACCGGGCCTGGAACCGGATCAGGCCGGTTGAAACCGGGCCTGGGACCGGGTGTCAACACATGGATTTTTAATTCCAAATGCCTATTATGCCATACATCACAATCCCAGGAAGATTGTTTTTGCGAGACATAATAAGTTCATATCACATCACATCATTCATTACAAACCATAATAGTCTTACATCAAAGGATCACATGATCCAGTCTTAATACAACAATTGATCTAAAGATCAAATACATAACACATAGCGGAAGATACGTAGTAGGGGTCCATCTGTTCCACAGACAACGCTTGACGTCAGGAGGTAGTCCTAGTTATCGTAGACATCTTGCTGTCCACCATCTTGGTACTGGTTCTCCTCTTCATAGTCTGGCCATTTTAATAGCCAGGGACAAATCCATGAGTACTTTAAAGTACTCGCAAACTATACTAACATAAGTACTAGCAACTCTAAGCATAGTTCTAAGCTCTAGGTTCATTTGCACAAAGCCAGTTTTATTTCATTAACACTTACTATTGAAGACTCTTTATTTCCCTAGACTTACTCAAGTGGAAACATTAGTGTCATTCCCACAACTCTATTGTGATTCAAGTCAAAGTCATATTTCAAGTCACCGTTCTTTTTAGAAAACATCTGACAACGGAACAGTATGGCCATCCAACTGTCCATGACCGCGGACGCGGCTATTCGAATAGTTTAACACTCTACAGAGGTTGTACTCTTGTGCCACAACTTTTGATTACATCCATCAGGGATAGCCCTGAATCATCATAACTCAGTATGCGTATCATCAACCATTAAACTTTCACTTACATACTCTAGTATAGGCACCTCCCCTATGAGCTTGGCCTCCTAGTGATAGCAAACTGCCATCCTAGGAACTGCACAGGGCTTGGGTAGGGCATTCAACTCTTTTCACGTCATTTTACTTTCAACAGAGGCAACCTCAGCGTAACCTCTACGACGCTTGTTCAGAGGGAACCCATACTAAGATACATAAATTTCCAGCTAAAGCTTACCCATAATCAGGTATTGTGGGAGTACTCTAAAATTGGAATGGTATCGCATCCGAACCCAACCATCAGTTTTTATCAAATTCACCATGTCATTCAAAAGTCATATTCACCTTCAACACTTTCAATAGAATGACTCCTCATCCCAAGGTTTTCAAAGTCATTTGATTCACAAGTTCCCATCTAGAGTAGTCAATTTTAGTTTAGCACTAGCAACTAATCATGAGGGGTGCTAACTGCATTTCTGCTCTCTAAGCTAAGGGTGAAGCTCTTGTGATAATCTATTCTTAGACACAAAATAAAAGACAATAAGTAAACCTTGGTAATTAAAGTTAAAGTAAAGCAAGATAAAAACTTGGGCTTGGATGAATAAAACTTTAACACCAATACTAGTGCCATGGTATCTTGCACTAGTAATTTGGCATAGTAAAGCTTGTATTAGGGTAGCTTGCCCTGGTTGGTGTACTGGTCAAAGTGTTCTTCTTCTTCTTCGTAGAAGACCTCCTCCTCCTCGTAGCCTTCGGTACTAGCGTCTATAAACGGATACGAGGTAACAATCACCAAACAATTCTTAAGGAGGCTATTTAGCCATAATGGCTCACTCAATATGATCTAGCATCATCACAAACATCACTCCACATAACACTAGGGTTTTTACTTAATTAGGGTTAGGAAAATAATTTCCTCTCATTAACACTACTAAGATTTAATATCCTCAAATAAGCAATTATGAGGCCATGTCACTAAGGTCATCACCTCACATCACATTACTTGGTAAGATGATTTAAATGAGATGCTACATCTCATATATTTGAAATTCTAAATTTGAAGTAATTTTAAATGAGCTAGAAATGGATACATAGACATTATCTGAATCTAGCCCATGATCATATGAAACACTAGGTTATACTTTTGCATAATCAATTAGAGGGTTTGAAATGTGAATTATGAGAATTGGAATCACCTCAAAATCCATTATGGTTGATTTTATAAAATTGTTTTAATTTGGAAAAGTTACTGCCTTGTATTTTTTTTGCAAGTGTTCTACAATGAACTAGAGTTTGAGACCAGTGGGGTTGGGTAGATCCTTTCATATACTTCCACACAAAATTGGTTTCACTCAGATTGGATATGTGGATTTTGTTTTATTCAAATTCTACCAAAGTACCAGTACTGGATTTGAACTGAAAGAATTAAATCGAATTCAAACTGTGGGCTTCGGTGGGAAACGCTAACGGGGCGAAAAGAAAAAGAAGAAGCAGGCCGGCCCAGCTGCGTGTCTCGCACGAGCGGGAAGCCTGACAGTGGGTCTCACTGTCAGCGACTCTTCTAACGTGAAACGGTATGATTCAAACAGAGGCGGTGTCTCCTGGGGTGGCTCCTAGCTTCGTCTTCGTCTTCGGAGGCTCCGCGGCACTCCAGCGACGAATTGGGGCACGGTGTGTCAAATTGGGACTGGGGAATGCTCGAGGAGGGTCAGGGAGAAGAGAGGAGGCGAGTGGTGTGAGGTTTGAGCGCGAGGGAGCGCTCTATTTATAGCGGCGATGAGGTCCCGAGGCGCACGGGTAGGTCGACCATGGCGACGGCGGTATTGGCTCCAAGGCATGGGCGAGGACACGGCTATCTTCTCTATGTCACGGCAATCATGACACGCTTGATCACACAGAAAAAGATGGACGGTGGCGTCGGCGTCATGCTCGTGTACTGGCAGTACCGTGGCGGATGACGGCGACAGGGCAGGTGAGAGGGAGTGGTCGTGTCTGGCGTGTTGCTGGTGTCGTGGCGATGCTACTGGCGGAGAGAGGGGTCAAGGGGAGGACGAGGTAGGAGGGGCAACGTCGCGCATTGGCGTGTCCAGTGGCATGTCCACGCACACTCTTGCGCGTCGTGGCTGTCACGGGCACGTCCTTGCTCGGGCATTGCACGCTTCTCCTTGACCCAGGGCTTGGATCAGCAGGTGCAGGAGAGTGAGGGCGAGCTCAAGGACATGGTGAGGTGGGCTGGAAGTGAGAAGAGAGAAGGTTGGGCATGGTGATGGCATGATCACCTCGGCATGGTCATGTACTGGCCATGATCATGCATGATCATTGTCTCTGAGGCTTGGCTTTGTTCAATGGGTGCAAGAGGGTGCTGAGGAATGTCAGAGAGGTCAGGGTTTGGGCTTAAAACCTCCGGATATTAGAGTGTATGGAGTTGGTAGATTAGTGTACACAAGGTGCTCCACACAATGACCACATGAAGTTTAAATTTGAATTTTGGCAAAAAAAAATCATGGATGTGATTCAAATAATGTTTGGCACTTAGTGGTTGTGTTGGTTTGCAAAATGGAGTTGATTTTGGGAAAATCAAATTTGGTATGATCTTAATTCTATTTCAATGTTGCAACTTTGAATGCTTCAAATAAGAATTTGAAAATGAATCAAAAAGGTTGGTCCACACCATTGTGATCAGCTTGATGAGTTCTTGGATGAGGAGCAAAGAGTTGAGAAAGTTTAGTTTAGAAATTGTTAACCACAGGGGTCCAAAGTAGGTAACATGTTAAAAATGGCAGATTTGACCATTATCACATGTGACTTGGTTTTGATTTTTCTTTTGATTTGTTTTGTATTTCTTTGATTCAAATGTTATTATTTTGAGTTTAGTAAAGTTTCCAAACCATTTACACAAAGTAAAATGGCCTAGGTTAAGATTTTTCAAAAGTGGCCATAGGCTCATATGTGATGCCATTTTCATTTTCTCTTCTTTTTCTTTGCTTCTCTTTGATCCTAATGATTATGGTTTAGGGTTTAGAAACATTGTTAAACACTCAAGCAAACAATCATGGCAAACATCAAACTATACATGCATGATCACTATGCACACTATGCAATTCAATTTAAGTTTTTGTTGGCTCCAAAATTTGGGAAAAGGGAATTGATCTTCTTTATTGATTTGAAAAGTTGGGATGTTACAAATCCTTCCCCCTTACAAAAGATCTCGTCCCGAGATCTAAAGAAAGCTAGGAACTAAAGAGATCATGAAATTCAGTCCTAATATCATCTTCTCGCTCCCAGGTGGCTTCTTCTTCAGTATGGTTGCTCCATTGAATCTTCAGAAACTTGATACTCCTGGTGGAGGTGGTTCTGAAGGCTTCTTCCAAGATACGGATGGGTACTTCACGATAGGTCAAGTCTTTGTTGATATCCACGGATCTGTGATCGATGTTTTTGAAAACCTCCGTCTTCTTAGGAACTTCCAAACACTTCCGAAGTAACAAGATATGAAACACATCATGCACAGCTGACATTTCCTCTGGCAGTTCCAGCTTATAGGATACTTCTCCTCGGCGACTCAAAACCTTGAATGGTCCAACATATCTAGGGGCAAGCTTTCCTTTGAGTTGGAATCTCTACATTCCTTTGAGGGGTGATAATTTTAGATACACAAAATCTCTGATGTTGAAGGTCATCTCTCGGTGTCTCTTGTCAGCGTAACTCTTCTGTCTTGACTGGGCAGTCTTGAGGTATTCTCGGATCTTGTGAACCTTCTCTTCAGCTTCTCGTAGAATGTCGGGTCCAAAGATCTGACTATTTCCGACTTCCGACCAATTAAAAGGGGTGCGACACTTCCTTCCGTACAATGCTTCAAATGGGGCCATTTGCAAGCTGGCTTGGAAACTGTTGTTGTATGAGAATTCTGCGAAAGGAAGGCAGTCTTCCCACTTTGATCCATATTCTAGCACACATGCCCTCAACATATCTTCGAGGATCTGGTTAACTCTTTCAGTCTGTCCATCCGTCTGCGGGTGATAGGCTGTACTAAAATTCAGCCGGGTTCCTAATCCTTCGTGTACCTTCTGCCAAAATCTTGAGGTAAATTGGGATCCTCTATCTGACACTATTGACTTTGGGGTTCCATGCAGACTAACTATTCTTAATATATACAACTCTGCGAGCTTAGGTCCTTGGTAGGTGGTTTTGACTAGGATGAAATGGGCTACCTTGGACAATCTATCAATCACTACCCAAATAGAATCATTTCCTCTACTTGACTTGGGAAATCCAATGATGAAATCCATTCCTACCGAATCCCACTTCCATTCAGGGATCTGTAATGGTTGCAGTAATCATGCGGGTCGCTGATGTTCTGCTTTGACTCGCTGACAGATGTCACACTTGGCTATGTAACTTCCAATATCTCTCTTCATTCCATGCCACCAAAATTGTTCCTTCAAATCTTGGTACATCTTGGTTCCTCCGGGATGAATGGAATACAGGGTAGCATGGGCTTCCTTCAGAATGACTTGCTTCAACTCCAAATCTGCTGGTACGCAGAGGCGATCGTTGTACCAGAGAACTCCTTATTCATCTTCGGTGAATCCCGGGGCCTTTCCTGCAGCTATCCGTTGCTTGATTCCATCAATGATGGCATTTCCTTTATGTGCTTCCTTGATCTGGCTAACCAAGGATGGTTGGAGTTCAATGCTTGCGATGAATCCTTCATTAACTAGCTCCAGTCTAAACTGTTCGAATTCTTGATGCAAACTAGGCTGCTCTTCTGCGATCATGGAGTTCAACTAACATGGTTGTCTACTTAGAGCATCCGCTACCACATTGGCCTTGCCGGGGTGGTAGTGAATCTCCATGTCATAGTCCTTGATCAACTCTATCCATCTTCTCTGCCTCATGTTTAGCTCCTTCTAGGTGAAAATGTACTTCAGGCTCTTATGATCTGAATAGATCTCACAACGATTACCCATGAGGTAATGGCGTCATACCTTCAAGGCTAAAACTACAACTACTAGCTCTAAGTCATGGGTTGGGTAATTCTGCTCATGTTGCTTCAGTTGCCTAGACATATATGATATCACTTTGCCTTCTTGCATCAGCACACATCCAAGACCAATCTTGGAGGCGTCACAATAGACATCAAAGTGTTTAGTGATATCGGGCATGATTAGTACTGGGGCTGAGGTTAATCTGTTCTTGAGCTTCTGAAAACTCTCTTCACATGCATCAGTCCATTCAAACTTCTTATCTTTCTTCAACAGTTGAGTCATGGGTCTTGCTATGCTTGAAAATCCTTCAACAAACCTGCGGTAATATCCCGCCAATCCGAGAAATGCACGGACTTCAGTCTGAGTGGTTGGAGCCTTCCATTGTTCAACGGTCTTGATCATTGTAGGATCCACAGCAATTCCTCCTGCAGACAAGATATGTCCCAGGAATACTACTTCTTTTAACCAGAACTCACATTTGCTAAACTTGCCATACAACTTATGCTCCCTAAGGGTTTCCAGGATAATTGTCAGATGTTGTTCATGCTATTCTTCTGACTTGGAGTAGATTAGGATATCATCGATAAAGACAACGACAAACTTATCAAAAAAATTCATAAAGATCTTATTCATGAGATTCATGAAATAAGCGGGGGCATTGGTTAACCCAAATGATATGACATTGTACTCGTACAATCCATATCTGGTGGTGAAGGCAGTCTTGGGGATATCAGTTGCGCGAATCTTCAGTTGGTGATAACCAGTCCTAAGATCAATCTTAGAGAACACTACGACACCGGTCAGATGGTCAAATAGGTCTTCTATCTTTGGCAGGGGGTATTTGTTCTTGATGGTGACATCGTTCAACTTACGGTAATCCGTACATAAACGAGTGGCACTGTCCTTTTTATCCACAAACAATACCGGGCATCTCCAAGGCGAAGCACTTGGTCGAATTAGACCTTTGTGCAACATGTCATCCAGTTGCTTCTTCAGTTCCACTAGTTCTATTGGGTTCATACTATAAGGTCTCTGAGCTATGGGTCCAGTTCCAGGAATCAACTCAATGATGAACTCGATATCCCGATCTGGGGGCATACCGGGTAAGTCATCAGGAAACACATCGGGGAATCTGCAGACTATTCTGATTTGATCCAAGGTTGACTTGGCTAAGCTTGTGTTGCAGGTGAACTGTCTGGGCAGCCTTTCGGACACGTGTTCTACTAACACACCGGTGCTACTAGTCATGGTGATGGCCTTCTTGGCACAATCAATCAATCCATGATGTTTCGACATCCAATCCATACCCAACACTACTTCCAAACCTTTGGCTCCCAGAACTATCAAATTTGCATAAAAATCTACTTCATGTATTCTGATGGGGACTGATTTGAAAAAATTTCTAGCTTTGGTGGTTGAACCAGGTATTTGAACTATCATAACATGCTTCAAACTGATGGGTTGAATCTTACTAGTGCATGCAAAATCTTCAGTAACAAACGAGTGCGATGCTCCAGAATCAAACAAAACTCTTGCAGGTAATGAGTTAACAGAAAACATACCCAACACGACATCTGGCGCTTCCTGGGCTTCTTCGGCATTCATGTGAAAGAGGCGGCCGTTGCGGTTGTTCGGGTTGCCTGGGGAAAACTTTCTTCCGGTGGTCACACGGCGTTGTTGCTGGGCAGGTGCAGGGCCAGTGGGGGTTGTCTTGGCTAGCTTCTTGGGGCACTCATTGGAGTAATGCCCGGTAACTCCACATTCATAACAAGTCACAGTTGACTTGTCCTTTGGGGCAATGGGGATGGCATTGCTTCCAGTCCTTGGGGCAGTGTTGTTGTTGTTGTTGTTGCTGGGGGATCTCATCGGGGCACGGTTGAAGTGGTTGTTTTTGGCATGGTTGTTGTTGTTGTTGTAGTGGCCTCCTGGCCTGGGGTGTCCTCCACCACGGTTGGGGAAACTTGGGCGTCACAGCGGAACTGGGGATTTGTTGGGTCTTGGGGCAAATCCTCCACTTGGGTTGGGGCGATACCTTGGGGTATTGCTAGGCCCACTCTGGTTCATCATCCTGTGCTTGCGGTTCTCATTGGCTTCGTTGAGCTTCCCTTCCATCAGAATGGCAGACTCAACAAGGGCTTCCAAGTCAGCAAAGTGAATGTTCACCAGCACTGTCTGCATCTCATCATGCAGTCCGTTCAGAAATCTCTCCTTCTTCTTCTCGGTGGTGTCGGTCTCATCCGGGGCGTACCTGGACAGAGTGAGGAATCTGTCATGGTATTCCACCACGGTCATCCTTCCTTGTTTGAGTTTGCGGAACTCATTCCCCATCTTCTTTATCAGACCCGGTGGCACATGGTAACAGTTGAACTTGAGTTTGAAGTCTTCCCAAGTCACCATCTGGCCTCTATTCATAACACAGGTACTGTTCCACCAAGCTCTAGCAGGTCCTGACAGGTAGTGGGTGGCAAACATCACCTTTTTAGCAGCTTCGACTCCTCCGACTTCCAGGTTGTTCTCCATTGATTAGAGCCGGTCATCTGCGTCTAGTGGTTCTTCAGTCTTGCTGAACATGGGGGGATTAGTACTCTGAAAGTTCTTCAACTTAGATCCAGGATGATCCTGATGTCCATGGCCTTGGTTGTTCTGGGCTAACTGCTGCAGTACGGCAAGATTGGCTTGTCGCTCAGCTCTTTCAACTTCTCGATCTACCCTCATCATTTGCAGAATCTGCATCATTGCATCCGGGGGATTGTTGCGAGTTGGAGGGGCCATCTAAACATGGAGATAGATAGTAAGATAAGAGGGAATTTTCTATGGCTTGTTTTGGGGTAAAGTTCAAAAAGTTTAAAACTTGATTACTTGACATGTTGAAATCAAACATCACTTTCATTCATTCAAACAACATTACAAGCTACACACCAATGGTTTTAAGAACCATTCCTCATTCTACGATACAAGGGGACAGATACAAACTCACACCTACGCACGTGCTCTAGTGATACTACTCCTCATCTGAATCCTTGGGCTCCTTGTCCACTTCTATCGGAATGAAGTCATCCAATCCGGCTTCCATGAACTCGTAGCCCTCCACATCAGTGTGGAAGTCTAGGTCTTCGTCTTCCTCAAAGTCATCATCATCACTCAGGAAGGCTGTACCATTGCCCTGAATGTCTTCACCTTCTTCTTCCAGGTCCTTCAGTTGGGTTTTCTGGGTCTTGACAGTCTCCTCCACGGATGTTATCTTGGCGCGAAGGCGAGCAGTGGTGTAGTCCTTCTTCGCACGCTGCTGGCGAAGAGTCTTGCGCTCCTTGGCAAGGATCTTGATGGTCTCGGTCTGCTGCGACTGGTGGAGGTAGGTCTGGTTGGCGTAGGCGCGAGAGTTGTCTAGCTCCTTGCGAATCTCACACATCATGAAGTCAAGGTGCTCCACATGGTACTTCACCTCGGGGTGAGGTGACAGATCCATCGGTGCTCCCATTGAGACATGCCTAGCAAGGTGGGGGAAGCGGGTTCCGGTGATCTGGGGCACATTCTGCCTACACAGACGGGCAAGTGCTTCCTGCATGGCTCGAGCTAGTCCATCCAACCAGTTGTTCTCCCTGATGGAGAACTGGATCCTCTCGGACATAGGTGGTTCTAGCTTCCCCCTCAGGTACGCAATTACGACCCACTGCAGTTGCCCTCCAGGCTGATCGTTGACTTGTCCCCCAAAGAACTCAGGGTGCGGGCGCTCGAGATACTCAGATAAGGTATCCAAGTCCCTCTCAAAGATCAGGCTTCCTCCGTTGCCCAACTGGTAGAACTTGGTGTGGTTGAGCTGCTCCATCTGTAGGTGAATTGGATGAGTTAGTTAGAGAAGTGTAAGTGTGTCAAAATTTTAAGTAGAATTACAAGGAAAAGTAGAACATGAATTTCTCTTTTTGAAAAGATCTCAAGGGTAAGAGTGTGAATATGTTTTCAGAGATATTCACTTCATTTGTTTTGGGAACTAAGTTTTTCAGACATCCATTCTAACTAGGGCCTCCTAAGGTCAAACAATGGCTCTGATACCAACTTGTCAACACCCGAATTTTTAATTCCAGATGCCTATTATGCCATACATCGCAATCCCAGGAAGATTGTTTTAGCGAGACATAATAAGTTCATATCACAGCACATCATTCATTACAAACCATAATAGTCTTACATCAAAGGATCGCATGATCCAGTCTTAATACAGCAATTGATCTAAAGATCAAATACATAACAAATAGCGGAAGATACGTAGTAGGGGTCCATCTGTTCCACAGGCAACGCTTGACGTCAGGAGGTAGTCCTAGTTATCGTAGACATCTTGCTGTCCACCATCTTGGTACTGGTTCTCCTCTTCATAGTCTGGCCATTTGAATAGCCAGGGACAAAGCCATGAGTAATTTAAAGTACTCGCAAACTATACTAACATAAGTACTAGCAACTCTAAGCATAGTTCTAAGCTCTAGGTTCATTTGCACAAAGCCAGTTTTATTTCATTAACACTTACTATTCAAGACTCTTTATTTCCCTATACTTACTCAAGTGGGAACATTAGTGTCATTCCCACAACTCTGTTGTGATTCAAGTCAAAGTCATATTTCAAGTCACTGTTCTTTTTAGAAAACATCTGACAACGGAACAGTATGGCCATCCAACTGTCCATGACCGCAGATGCGGCTATTCGAATAGTTTAACACTCTGCAGAGGTCGTACTCTTGTGCCACAACTTTTGATTACATCCATCAGGGATAGCCCTGAATCATCATAACTCAGTATGCGGATCATCAACCATTAACCTTTCACTTACATACTCTAGTATAGGCACCTCCCTATGAGCTTGGCCTCCTAATGATAGCAAACTGCCATCCTAGGAACTGCACAGGGCTTGGGTAGGGCATTCAACTCTTTTCACGCCATTTACTTTCAACGGAGGCAGCCTCAGCGTAACCTCTACGACACTTGTTCATAGGTAACCCATACTAAGATACATAAATTTCCAGCTAAAGCCTTACCCATAATCAAGTATTGTGGGGTACTCTAAAACTGGAATGGTATCGCATCTGAACCCAACCATCAGTTTTTATCAAATTCACCATGTCATTCAAAAGTCATATTCACCTTCAACACTTTCAATATAATGACTCCTCATTCCAAGGTTTTCAAAGTCATTTGATTCACAAGTTCCCATCTAGAGTAGTCAATTTTAGTTTAGCATTAGCAACTAATCATGAGGGGTGCTAATTACATTTTTCTCTCTAAGCTAAGGGTGAGGCTCTTGTGATAATCTATTCTTAGACACAAAATAAAAGACAATAAGTAAACCTTGGTAATTAAAGTTAAAGTAAAGCAAGATAGAAACTTGGGCTTGGATGAATAAAACTTTAAAACCAATACTAGTTCCATGGTATCTTGCACTAGTAACTTGGCATAGTAGAGCTTGTATTAGGGTAGCTTGCCTTGGTTGGTGTACTGGTCAAAGTGTTCCTCTTCTTCTTCTTCGTAGAAGACCTCTGCTTCTTGCGACGGTAAAGCACACGTCCGTTGGGAACCCCAAGAGGAAGGTATGATGCGTACAGTGGCAAGTTTTTCCCTCAGTAAAGCACACATCCGTTGGGAACCCCAAGAGGAAGGTATCTTGCACTATCAGCTTTAGAAGCAAGTATATCAATTTTACCAAGCTTTTCTTCAACAGATTTATTAAAAGCAGTTTGTGTACTAATAAATTCTTTAAGCATGGCTTCAAGACCAGGGGGTGTATTCCTATTATTGTTGTAAGAATTCCCATAAGAATTACCATACCCGTTACCATTATTATAAGGATATGGCCTATAGTTGTTACTAGAATTGTTCCGATAAGCATTGTTGTTGAAATTATTATTTTTAATGTAGTTCACATCAACATGTTCTTCTTGGGCAACCAATGAAGCTAATGGAACATTATTAGGATCAACATTTGTCCTACCATTCACAAGCATAGACATAATAGAATCAATCTTATCACTCAAGGAGGAGGTTTCTTCGACAGAATTTACCTTCTTACCTTGTGGAGCTCTTTCCGTGTGCCATTCAGAGCAATTAATCATCATATTATCAAGAAGCTTTGTTGCGGCGCCTAGAGTGATGGACATAAAAGTACCTCCAGCAGCTGAATCCAATAGGTTCCGTGAAGAAAAATTCAGTCCTGCATAAAAGGTTTGGATGATCATCCAAGTAGTCAGTCCATGGGTTGGGCAATTTTTAACCAAAGATTTCATTCTTTCCCATGCTTGGGCAACATGCTCATTATCCAATTGTTTAAAATTCATTATACTACTTCTCAAAGATATAATTTTAGCAGGAGGATAATATCTACCAATGAAAGCATCCTTACATTTAGTCCATGAATCAATACTATTCTTAGGCAGAGATAGCAACCAATCTTTAGCTCTTCCTCTTAATGAGAAAGGAAACAATTTTAATTTTATAATGTCACCATCTACATCCTTATACTTTTGCGTTTCGCATAGTTCAACAAAATTATTAAGATGGGCAGCAGCATCATCAGAACTAACACCAGAAAATTGCTCTCTCATAACAAGATTTAGTAAAGCAGGTTTAATTTCAAAGAATTCTGCTGTAGTAGCAGGTGGAGCAATAGGTGTGCATAAGAAATCATTATTATTTGTGTTTGTGAAGTCACACAACTTAGTATTTTCAGGAGTACCCATTTTAGCAATAGTAAATAAAGCAAACTAGATAAAGTAAATGCAAGTAACTAATTTTTTTGTGTTTTTAATATGGAGAACGCAAACAAGATAGTAAATAAAGTAAAGCTAGCAACTAATTTTTTTGTATTTTGATATAATGCAGCAAACAAAATAGTAAATAAAATAAAGCAAGACAAAAAACAAAGTAAAAAGATTGGAAGTGGAGACTCCCCTTGCAGCGTGTCTTGATCTCTCCGGCAACGGCGCCAGAAAAAGCTTTGCTGCTTGTGACGGTAAAGCACACGTCCGTTGGGAACCCCAAGAGGAAGGTATGATGCGTACAGCGGAAAGTTTTTCCCTCAGTAAGAAACCAAGGTTATCGAACCAGTAGGAGTCAAGAAGCACGTTGAAGGTTGATGGCGGCGGAGTGTAGTGCGGCGCAACACCAGGGATTCCGGCGCCAACGTGGAACCTGCACAACACAACCAAAGTACTTTGCCCCAACTTAACAGTGAGGTTGTCAATCTCACCGGCTTGCTGTAACAAAGGATTAGATGTATAGTGTGGATGATGATGTTTGCAGAGAACAGTAGAACGAGTATTGCAGTAGATTGTATTCGATGTAAAAGAATGGACCGGGGTCCACAGTTCACTAGTGGTGTCTCTCCCATAAGAAATAGCATGTTGGGTGAGCAAATTACAGTTGGGCAATTGACAAATAAAGATGGCATGACAATGCACATACATGTTATGATGAGTAGTGTGAGATTTAATTGGGCATTATGACAAAGTACATAGACCGCTATCCAGCATGCATCTATGCCTAAAAAGTCCACCTTCAGGTTATCATCCGAACCCCTTCCAGTATTAAGTTGCAAACAACAGACAATTGCATTAAGTATGGTGCGTAATGTAATCAACAAATACATCCTTAGACATAGCATTGATGTTTTATCCCTAGTGGCAACAGCACATCCACAACCTTAGAACTTTCTGTCATCGTCCTGCATTTAATGGAGGCATGAACCCACTATCGAGCATAAATACTCCCTCTTGGAGTTACAAGTAACGACTTGGCCAGAGCCTCTACTAATAACGGAGAGCATGCAAGATCATAAACAACACATAGATGATAGATTGATAATCAACATAACATAGCATTCAATATTCATCGGATCCCAACAAACGCAACATGTAGAATTACAAATAGATGATCTTGATCATGTTAGGCAGCTCACAAGATCCGACAATGATAGCACAATGAGGAGAAGATGACCATCTAGCTACTACTATGGACCCATAGTCCAGGGGTGAACTACTCACACATCACTCCGGAGGCAACCATGGCGGTGAAGAGTCCTCCGGGAGATGATTCCCCTCTCCGGCAGGGTGCCGGAGGCGATCTCCTGAATCCCCCGAGATGGGATTGGCGGCGGCGACGTCTCTGGAAGGTTTTCCGTATCGTGGCTCTCGGTACTGGGGTATTCGCGACGAAGACTTTAAGTAGGCGGAAGGGCGGAGTCGGAGGGCTGACGAGGGGGCCACACGCTAGGGCCGCGCGGGCCCCCCTTGGGCCGCGCCGCCCTAGTGTGGCGGCGCCTCGTCGCCCCACTTCGTTTCCCTTTCGGTGTTCTGGAAGCTTCGTGGAAAAATAAGCCCCTGGGCGTTGATTTCGTCCAATTCCGAGAATATTTCCTTACTAGGATTTCTGAAACCAAAAATAGCAGAAAACAGCAAGTGGCTCTTCGGCATCTTGTTAATAGGTTAGTGCCGGAAAATGCATAAATATGACATAAAGTATGTATAAAACATGTAGGTATTGTCATAAAACAAGCATGGAACATAAGAAATTATCGATACGTTGGAGACGTATCAGCATCCCCAAGCTTAGTTCCTACTCGTCCCGAGTAGGTAAACTATAACAAAGATAATTTCTGAAGTGACATGCCATCATAATCTTGATCAATACTATTGTAAGCACATGTAATGAATGTAGCGATCCAAAGCAATGGTAAAGACAATGGTTAAACAATTGAATCATATAGCAAAGACTTTTCATGAATAGTACTTTCAAGACAAGCATCAATAAGTCTTGCATAAGAGTTAACTCATAAAGCAGTAGATTCAAAGTAAAGGCATTGAAGCAACACAAAGGAAGATTAAGTTTCAGCGGTTGCTTTCAACTTGTAACATGTATATCTCATGGATAATTGTCAATGCAAAGTAATATAATGAATGCAAACATGCAAGCATGTAAGAATCAATGCACAGTTAACACAAGTGTTTGCTTCTAAGATGGAAAGAAATAGGTAAACTGACTCAACATAAAAGTAGAATAAAGGCCCTTCGCAGAGGGAAGCATTGATTGCTATGTTTGTGCTAGAGCTTTTATTTTGAAAACATAAAGAGAGCATAAAAGTAAAATTTTGAGAGGTGTTTGTTGTTGTCAACGAATGGTAGTGGGCACTCTAACACCCTTGCCAGACAGACTTTCGAAGAGCGGCTCCCATGAAAGATTTTTATTTTTGGGTGGCACTCCTTCCAACCTTGCTTTCACAAACCATGGCTAACCGAATCCTCGGGTGCCTGCCAACAATCTCATACCATGAAGGAGTGCCTTTTTATTTTAGTTTTGTTTAGATGACACTCCTCCCCACCTTTGCTTTCTCAAGCCATGGCTAACCGAATCCTCGGGTGCCGTCCAACAATCACATACCATGGAGGAGTGTCTACTTTTTTGTAAAATTATGAAGGTTAATTAATTGGGGCTGGGAACCCCATTGCCAGCTCTTTTTGCAAAATTATTGGATAAGCGGATGAAGCCACTAGTCCATTGGTGAAAGTTGCCCAACAAGATTGAAAGATAAACACCACATACTTCCTCATGAGCTATAAAACATTGACACAAATAAGGGATGATAAATTTTGAAGTGTTTAAAGATAGCACTCAAGAAATTTACTTTGGAATGGTAGAGAAATACCATGTAGTATGTAGGTATGGTGGACACAAATGACATAGTTTTTGGCTCAAGGATTTGGATGCACGAGAAGTAATCCCTCTCAATACAAGGCTTAGGCTAGCAAGGTTATTTGAAGCAAACACAAGTATGAACCGGTACAGCAAAACTCACATAAAAACATATTGCAAGCATTATAAGACTCTACATTGTCTTCCTTGTTGTTCAAACCCTTACTAGAAAATATCTAGACCTTAGAGAGACCAATCATGCAAACCAAATTTTAGCAAGCTCTATGTATTTCTTCACTAATAGGTGCAAAGTATATGATGCAAGAGCTTAAACATGATCCTTATGAGCACAACAATTGCCAAGTATCAAATTATTCAAGACATTCTACCAATTACCACATGTTGCATTTCCCATTTCCAACCATATAACAATTAATGAAGCAGTTTCAACCTTCGCCATGCACATTATGAGTAAAGCTAAGGACATATTTGTCCATATGCAACAGCGGAGCGTGTCTCTCTCCCACACAATGAATGCTAGGATCCAACTTTATTCAAACAAAACAAAACAAAAACATACAGACGCTCCAAGTAAAGCACATAAGATGTGATGGAATAAAAATATAGTTTCACTAGAGGAACCTGATAATGTTGTCGATGAAGAAGGGGATGCCTTGGGCATCCCCAAGCTTAGATGCTTGAGACTTCTTGAAATATGCAGGGATGAACCACCGGGGGCATCCCCAAGCTTAGAGCTTTCACTCTCCTTGATCATATTGTATCATCCTCCTCTCTTGATCCTTGAAAACTTCCTCCACACCAGACTCAAAACTACTCATTGGAGGGTTAGTGCATAATCAACATTCACATGTTCAGAGGTGAAATAATCATTCTTAACACTTCTGGACATTGCACAAAGCTACTGAAAGTTAATGGAATAAAGAAATCCATCAAACATAGCAAAACAGGCAATGCGAAATAAAAGGCAGAATCTGTCAAAACAGAACAGTCCGTAAAGACGAATTTTTTAGGTGCACCAGACTTGTTGAAATGAAAATGCTCAAATTGAATGAAAGTTGCGTACATATCTGAGAATTACTCACGTAAATTGGCAGATTTTTCTGAGTTACCTACAGAGACTACTGCTCAAATTCGTGACAGCAAGAAATCTATTTCTGCGCAGTAATCCAAATCTAGTATGAACCTTACTATCAAAGACTTTACTTGGCACAACAATGCAACAAAATTAAGATAAGGAGAGGTTGCTACAGTAGTAACAACTTCCAAGACTCAAATATAAAACAAAAGTGCAGAAGTAAAATCATGGGTTGTCTCCCATAAGCGCTTTTCTTTAACGCCTTTCAGCTAGGCGCAGAAAGTGTGAATCAAGTAACATCAAGAGACGAAGCATCAACATCATAATTTGTTCTAATGATAGAATCAAAAGGTAACTTCATTCTCTTTCTAGGGAAGTGTTCCATACCTTTCTTGAGAGGAAATTGATATTTAATATTACCTTCCTTCATATCAATAACAGCACCAACAGTTCGAAGAAAAGGTCTTCCCAATATAATGGGACAAGATGCATTGCATTCAATATCCAAGACAACAAAATCAACGGGGACAAGGTTATTTTTAATTGTAATGCGAACATTATCAATCCTCCCCAAAGGTTTCTTTGTAGAATTATCAGCAAGATTAACATCCAAATAACAGTTTTTCATTGGTGGCAAGTCAAGCATATTATAGATTTTCCTAGGCATAACGGAAATACTTGCACCAAGATCACATAAAGCATTACAATCAAAATCATTAATCTTCATCTTAATGATGGGCTCCCAACCATCTTCTAACTTCCTAGGAATAGAAGTTTCAAGTTTTAATTTCTCTTCTCTAGCTTTTATGAGAGCATTTGTAATATGTTTTGTAAAGGCCAAATTTATAGCACTAGCATTAGGACTTTTAGCAAGTTTTTGTAAGACCTTTATAACTTCAGAGATGTGACAATCATCAAAATCTAAACCATTATGATCTAAAGCAATGGGATCATTATCCCCAATATTGGAAAAAAATTCAGCAGTTTTATCACAGGCAGTTTAAGCAGTTTTAGCAGCTTTGCATGCTTTTGCACACTTTGCATTAGAAGTGGAAACATTGCCAACACCAATTATTTTACCATTGATAGTAGGAGGTGTAGCAACATGTGAAGCATTAGCATTGCTAGTGGTGGTAATAATCCAAACTTTAGCTATATTGTTATCTTTAGCATTTTCTTCTTTTTCCCACCTAGCACACAATTCGGCCATCAATCTTATATTCTCATTAATTCTAACTTGGATGGCGTTTGCTGTAGAAAATGACTTAATATCTTTATTTTCATTAGGCATAACTTTCGATTTCAAAAGATCAACATCAGCAGCAAGACTATCAACTTTAGAAGCAAGTATATCAATTTTACCAAGCTTTTCTTCAACAGATTTATTAAAAGCAGTTTGTGTACTAATAAATTCTTTAAGCATGGCTTCAAGACCAGGGGGTGTATTCCTATTATTGTTGTAAGAATTCCCATAAGAATTACCATACCCGTTACCATTATTATAAGGATATGGCCTATAGTTGTTACTAGAATTGTTCCGATAAGCATTGTTGTTGACATTATTATTTTTAATGTAGTTCACATCAACATGTTCTTCTTGGGCAACCAATGAAGCTAACGGAACATTATTAGGATCAACATTTGTCCTACCATTCACAAGCATAGACATAATAGCATCAATCTTATCACTCAAGGAGGAGGTTTCTTCG
Source organism: Lolium perenne (assembly GCF_019359855.2). Taxonomy (NCBI): domain Eukaryota; kingdom Viridiplantae; phylum Streptophyta; class Magnoliopsida; order Poales; family Poaceae; genus Lolium; species Lolium perenne. The sequence continues at coordinate 158,184,969 of NC_067247.2, forward strand.
ACAGAATTTACCTTCTTACCTTGTGGAGCTCTTTCCGTGTGCCATTCAGAGCAATTAATCATCATATTATCAAGAAGCTTTGTTGCGGCGCCTAGAGTGATGGACATAAAAGTACCTCCAGCAGCTGAATCCAATAGGTTCCGTGAAGAAAAATTCAGTCCTGCATAAAAGGTTTGGATGATCATCCAAGTAGTCAGTCCATGGGTTGGGCAATTTTTAACCAAAGATTTCATTCTTTCCCATGCTTGGGAAACATGCTCATTATCCAATTGTTTAAAATTCATTATACTACTTCTCAAAGATATAATTTTAGCAGGAGGATAATATCTACCAATGAAAGCATCCTTACATTTAGTCCATGAATCAATACTATTCTTAGGCAGAGATAGCAACCAATCTTTAGCTCTTCCTCTTAATGAGAAAGGAAACAATTTTAATTTTATAATGTCACCATCTACATCCTTATACTTTTGCATTTCACATAGTTCAACAAAATTATTAAGATGGGCAGCAGCATCATCAGAACTAACACCAGAAAATTGCTCTGTCATAACAAGATTTAGTAAAGCAGGTTTAATTTCAAAGAATTCTGCTGTAGTAGCAGGTGGAGCAATAGGTGTGCATAAGAAATCATTATTATTTGTGTTTGTGAAGTCACACAACTTAGTATTTTCAGGAGTACCCATTTTAGCAATAGTAAATAAAGCAAACTAGATAAAGTAAATGCAAGTAACTAATTTTTTGTGTTTTTAATATGGAGAACGCAAACAAGATAGTAAATAAAGTAAAGCTAGCAACTATTTTTTTTGTATTTTGATATAATGCAGCAAACAAAATAGTAAATAAAATAAAGCAAGACAAAAAACAAAGTAAAGAGATTGGAAGTGGAGACTCCCCTTGCAGCGTGTCTTGATCTCCCCGGCAACGGCGCCAGAAAAAGCTTTGCTGCTTGTGACGGTAAAGCACACGTCTGTTGGGAACCCCAAGAGGAAGGTATGATGCGTACAGCGGCAAGTTTTTCCCTCAGTAAGAAACCAAGGTTATCGAACCAGTAGGAGTCAAGAAGCACGTTGAAGGTTGATGGCGGCGGAGTGTAGTGCGGCGCAACACCAGGGATTCCGGCGCCAACGTGGAACCTGCACAACACAACCAAAGTACTTTGCCCCAACTTAACAGTGAGGTTTTCAATCTCACCGGCTTGCTGTAACAAAGGATTAGATGTATAGTGTGGATGATGATGTTTGCAGAGAACAGTAGAACGAGTATTGCAGTAGATTGTATTCGATGTAAAAGAATGGACCGGGGTCCACAGTTCACTAGTGGTGTCTCTCCCATAAGAAATAGCATGTTGGGTCAACAAATTACAGTTGGGCAATTGACAAATAAAGATGGCATGACAATGCACATACATGTTATGATGAGTAGTGTGAGATTTAATTGGGCATTACGACAAAGTACATAGACCGCTATCCAGCATGCATCTATGCCTAAAAAGTCCACCTTCAGGTTATCATCCGAACCCCTTCCAGGATTAAGTTGCAAACAACAGACAATTGCATTAAGTATGGTGCGTAATGTAATCAACAAATACATCCTTAGACATAGCATTGATGTTTTATCCCGAGTGGCAACAGCACATCCACAACCTTAGAACTTTCTGTCACTGTCCCAGATTTAATGAAGGCATGAACCCACTATCGAGCATAAATACTCCCTCTCGGAGTTACAAGTAACGACTGTAGGGATTCGTTGCATAGAAAACAAAAAATTTCCTACCGCGAACACGCAATCCAAGCCAAGATGCAATCTAGAAGACGGTAGCAACGAGGGGATTATCGAGTCTCACCCTTGAAGAGATTCCAAAGCCTACAAGATGAGGCTCTTGTTGCTGCGGTAGACGTTCACTTGCCGCTTGCAAAAGTGCGTAGAAGATCTTGATCACGGCGCCACGAACGGGCAGCACCTCCGTACTCGGTCACACGTTCGGTTGTTGATGAAGACGACGTCCACCTCCCCGTTCCAGCGGGCAGCGGAAGTACTAGATCCTCTTGAATCCGGCAACACGACGGCGTGGTGTCGGTGGTGGTGGAGAAATCCGGCGGAGCTTCGCTAAGCGTGCGGGATGTGGTGGAGGAGAGAGGGCCGCTAGGGTTTGGGAGAAGGGGGCGCCGGCCACTAAGGGGTGCGGCCACCTTGTGGTCTTGAGGTGGCCTGCCCCCTCCCCTTGGCCCCTCATTATATAGGTGGAAGCCCCAAGTGTTGGACTACAAGTCTTCGAATAAGACCCGAACCAAAAACCTTCCATGTGATAGGGAAACCTAGCCAAGGTGGGAATCCCACTTGGGGTGGGATTCCCCCCTTCCATGTGGGGGGGTGGCCGGCCCCCTTGGTGGAGACCAAGGTGGACTCCACCCTCCTAGGGTTGGCCGGCCATGGGAGGTGGAGTCCCTCCGGGACTCCGCCTTCCTTAGTGGTTTCTTCCGGACTTTTCTAGAACCTTCTAGAACCTTCCATAGAACCTTCCGGATCATTTTAAATCTTATAAAATGACTTCCTATATATGAATCTTATTCTCCAGACCATTCCGGGACTCCTCGTGATGTCCGGGATCTCATCTGGGACTCTGAACAAATATTCGAACTCCATTCCATATTCAAGTTCTACCATTTCAACATCCAACTTTAAGTGTGTCACCCTACGGTTCGCGAACTATGCGGACATGGTTGAGTACTCACTCCGACCAATAACCAATAGCGGGATCTGGAGATCCATAATGGCTCCCACATATTCAACGATGATTTTAGTGATCGAATGAACCATTCACATACGATACCAATTCCCTTTGTCACGCGATATTTTACTTGTCCGAGGTTTGATCATCGGTATCACTCTATACCTTGTTCAACCTCGTCTCCAGACAAGTACTCTTTACTCGTACCGTGGTATGCGGTCTCTTATGAACTTATTCATATGCTTGCAAGACATTAGACGACATTCCACCGAGAGGGCCCAGAGTATATCTATCTGTCATCGGGATGGACAAATCCCACTGTTGATCCATATGCCTCAACTCATACTTTCCGGATACTTAATCCCACATTTATAACCACCCATTTACGCAGTGGCGTTTGATGTAATCAAAGTACCTTTCCGGTATAAGTGATTTATATGATCTCATGGTCATAAGGACTAGGTAACTATGTATTGAAAGCTTATAGCAAATAACTTAATGATGTGATCTTATGCTACGCTTAATTGGGTGTGTCCATTACATCATTCATATAATGACATAACCTTGTTATTAACATCCAATGTTCATGATCACGAAACCATGATCATCTATTAATCAACAAGCTAGTTATACAATAGGCTTACTAGGGACTCTTTGTTGTTCACATAACACACATGTATCAATGTTTCGGTTAATACAATTATAGCATGGTATGTAAACTTTATCATAAACACAAAGATATATTATAATAACCATTTTATTATTGCCTCTTGGGCATATCTCCAACAGTCTCCCACTTGCACTAGAGTCAATAATCTAGTTTACATTTGTAAAGATATAACACCTTGGCCTTCCGGTGTTTTATCATATTTTGCTCACGGGAGAGGTTTTAGTCAACGGATCTGACACGCTAAGAAACGTATGAATTTTGTAATTCATTTGCGTCTCAACGCATCACTCATTTCCAAATGAGTCGGCATTAAATATGTTTGGTCTTCTGGTGGAACCTTAATTCCGCGGTCTGAAATATGTTACTAATATTGTCACACACAATATAGCTTCAAAGTTCTGACTCTGTCGGAACTACACCAAGTTCTCAAAGAACCTCTTGACTTAACATCGCTTGTCATTGTCAAAACAATGACATACTCTGCCTTCTTTTGTAGAATCCATCACAATATTTAGAACTCTTCTAAATCTAGCATAGAAAACTTCTAGGTCATTGTGCTACCTTTTAAACAACACTTAGCATAATTGAGATTGAAATTTATATGTGACCAAACTAATATCGGTGCAACACATTACATCGATTTGTTTGTCATTACACCATACAAAATTATATATATATATATCCTTGGTTCTTCTAAAGTACTCAAGGATATTCTTACTGTTGTCCAATACTCATCACATGAATCATTCTGGTCTATGCTCCTAACTTTTTAGAGCACAAGATATCTGATTTTGTACATACTATTCATGATCTAAAATCACTCATGTGTTTTTACTCATCGAATGTCAGATACACTCAAGTCTTGTTAAACCTTCACATGACAAGAACATTTTCTTAACATTTCTATATTGAACTACTTCAATATCCACTCTATGTACTTTGACTTAAAACTTATTATGTGTTTCAATCTATCTTCATAGATCTTGACACTAAATATGTTTCAGTCCATATCCTTTCATTGAAGTTAATTTTCAATGAAACCTTTTAATCAAGTATATAATTACATCATTTATAACCAACTATATGTCATCTACATAAAGTATTATAAATATATCTCAGCGCTCCCACTTAATTTCTTGCAAATGCAAGCCTCTTCATCGTTTCCGATGAAAACTCTTTGACTATTTCATCTGGTGAAGATTCCAACTCCGTGATACTCACTTTATCCAATTGAAGTTCGTATACCTATCTAGTATTCTACGGACTAGAAAAACAATTGGTTGTATCTTGTATACACCTTTAATACACACTTCTGTTAAGTAGTGTATTTTGCCATCCTACTAGCATATCTCATAAAAGAAATATGTAGTGATTACTAGAATAATCCACATAGACTATAAGCATTGCTACGGAAGATCTAATCTTATCGTAGTCAACTCTTTGAACTTTGTCGTAAACAACTTTTCGACAAGTTGAGCTTCTTCAAGGATATTTCATCCAAGTCCATCAATTTCATAGATCCATTTACTTTCAAAAAGTATTTATCTATCTTGGATTTCATGGCGTATATCCATTTTAACGGAGTCAGGGCCCATCATAACTTCTTTGTTTGTAGTTGGTTTATCATTGTTCAAAATCAATCCTTTGTCCACAAATCATTTATTTGATCACAAAGTAAACCATACTTACAAGGTTCAATATGTACTTCGATTTCCATGGCTAAAACACTTTGTAGTCATGGGAGCCATGATCGTCGTGGCCGCTTCCGAAACCAATTCCGATGCTGCGCTACTCTGATCATTATGCTCAGGTTCATAAACCTTATTAGATTATATTGTCCTCCCACTCAAATACTTCACTAGAAACAATTTCTCGAAAATAAGAAACATTGACAAACACTTTTGTCTTTGTCTCGTGGGAAGAATTCCCAATTAAATCTCTGGGATAACCAACAAAGACATTCATCCGATTTTGGTTGTAAACTCTTAGACCAAAATTTAAAGAAAAGGCTATTAGGGTTTATACCCATACCATAACTTGTATGGTGTCATTTCAACGGATCATGATGATGCTCTATTCAGTGTAAAAGTGGTAGTCTCTAAAGCATAATCCACAAAAATATAATGGCATTAATATTTTATCTCATCATTGACCCAACAAGGTTTGGATACATCTCTCGGATACTTCATCATCACTATGATACTCCAAGAAACGTGAGTTGTAGAACAATTTCATAACTCTCTTTAGATGTTCGCTAAAACTAGTAATTCAAATATTTCCACTATGATCCAATCATAGATATTTGACTTTTCTATTACGATGATTTCCACTTCATGCTGAAATTTATTTGAATCTATTCAAATGTTTCAAACTTCTTCCTTATCGAATATATCCACATATATATACTCAATTTATTGTTGGAAGTTTTCATGAAGTAGAAGAATCTCCCGCACACAACTATGCCCAGTGAACCATATATATCATCATGTATGTTTTCACTAAGTTAGTTGCCCGTTCAACTCTTGGCCTATGAACGGTATTTTAATCATTCTCTTTTAGAAAAGATTTGCAAGCGCCAAATGATTCAAAAATCAAATGACTCCAAAAATCCATTTACATGGAGTTCCTTCATGCGTTCCTTTCTAACATGACCTAAATGGCGGTTCCACAAATAAGTGGAATTCAAATAATTTGCCTTATGGCATTTTAGCGTCAGTGTTATGTATGTGTGTTTCACCATTAAGATTTATAATAACTTATCCATCGTATATGGAGTAATGTCATAATTTGAACAACTCATTGTTTTCATTTGACCAGAGCAAAATAACAATTATTAAGTTCTTTATTATAAATTCTAAGGGCTAGATAGAATGCTAACGATGAACATAATAACACTTTATTTTGTTCCAGTTATGCATTCCTATCATATTCCTTGTCAGTCACTTAGGCCATTGTATTCTTGTATTGCGTTGTTTTGTATGACACTTCATACCAACCAATATGGTACTAATACCCAAGAATTTCATTGTGTGACCTAACTAGGAATACAACCATAACATGTATATCATTTATATACACCTGAGCTAGACTTTCTAGTCTTTTCTTTTCTTTCTGCTAAAATATCTTTTGTAATTTCTCTTTTAGCTTTCCTCATTATTCAGAAAACACTTCATCTTTAATAACTTCTAGGTTTGTTGGTCAAATACCAATAACCTTGAGGTTCTTGCTTTGAAGTTGATCATCATATGACAAGTGTTTCAGATTTCACTATTAGTAACTTTGTAATATGATGAACAATTTCACTCATAATTTTATCCATCATATCATGAAGACTTTCTGAGACCATGTCTGTACATGCTAGGCTCGTAAAGTTTTAACCTCAGTATTCGCATGTGCAAATCTGGCTTGCACCCGTTGTAAGCACACGTAGAATCTATAACACCCGATCATCACGTGATGCTTCGAAACAACGAGTCTTAGCAACGGTGCATACTAAGGACAATCACTTCATGGATATGCGAATATCGTTAGTGCCCCAATAGTTGGAGGATTGGGACGCCTTGCATCTTCAACCTTCGTACACTCGCATAAAACTTATGAGTTTATGTAGTCTCACCAAATTATATTCTATCGTCTTGCAATAAGGTCTTTAGATATCACATATATCTCATACCTTGATTATTTCTGAAAACTAAATTTTCAGCTCCTTACTTTTCAAACAGATTTGAACTTCAAGTTTCACGGAGACAAGATAACTTTAGGTACTAATTGAAACCATAGTTCTTTGAATCAATAATGTGAGGTTTACTAAAAGTTTGCAATAGGACTTAATCATTTCTTGATTCATTAACAATACGGTACCAGTCCGTAAAGTTTATTGTCAGATTTTAACAGTATTTCTATCTCAATAACAAGACTAGCGCTTGGTAGAAAAACGGATGCCAATACTACAAATTAATTCAAAATACTACTCAGACTATGTTTATGATAATTAGTTCATGTTTTAATCTAATTACTAATGAACTCCCACTTAATACAACATCCCTCATAGTTGTTAAGTGGTACATGATCCACATTCACTATACCAAAACCGATCATCATGTGAGATGATGTAGCTTCAATGGTGAACATCAACATGTTGATCATATCATCCATATGACTCTTGTTCAACCTTTCGGTTTCCGTTGTCCCGAGGCCATGTCTGTACATGCTAGGCTCGTCAAGCAAACCCAAGTATTCCGCGTGTGCAACATGGCTTACACCCGTTGTATGTGAACGTTGAATCTATCACATCCGATCATCACGATATGCTTCGAAACGACGAACTATGCAACGGTGCATACGAGGGGAGAACACTTTATTATCTTGATATTAATGTGAGGGATCATCTTATAATGCTACCGTCGCGTTCTAAGCAAAATAAGATGCATAAAGGATTAACATCACATGCAATTCATATGTGATATGATATGGCCCTTTAGTCTTTGCGCCTTTGATCTTCATCTCCAAAGCACGGACATGATCTCCATCATCAACGGGCATGATCTCCATCATCGTCGGCGTAGCGTCAAGGTTCATGGCGCCGTCTTCATGGTTGTTCACCTCATGTAGCAACTATTACAACTACTTTGAAATACTACTCAACATGAAAATTAAAGACAACCATAAGGCTCCTACCGGTTGCCACAATACAATAATGATCATCTCATACATAGTCATCATCACATCATGGCCATATCACATCACCAAACCCTGCAAAAACAAGTTAGACGTCTCTAATTTGGTTTGCATATTTTACGTGGTTTAGGGTTTTCGAGAGAGATCCAATCTACCTACGAACATGAACCACAACGGTGATACTAGTGTTGTCAATAGAAGAGTAAATTGAATCTTCACTATAGTAGGAGAGACAGACACCCGCAAAGCCTCTTATGGAATACAAGTTGCATGTCGAACGAGGAACAAGTCTCATGAACGCGGTCATGTAAAGTTAGTCCGAGCCGCTTCATCCCACTATGCCACAAAGATGCAAAGTACTCAAACTAAAGATAACAAGAGCATTAACGCCCACAAAACCATTGTGTTCTACTCGTGCAACCATCTATGCATAGACACGGCTCTGATACCACTGTAGGGATTCGTTGCATAGAAAACAAAAAATTTCCTACCGCGAACACGCAATCCAAGCCAAGATGCAATCTAGAAGACGGTAGCAACGAGGGGATTATCGAGTCTCACCCTTGAAGAGATTCCAAAGCCTACAAGATGAGGCTCTTGTTGCTGCGGTAGACGTTCACTTGCCGCTTGCAAAAGTGCGTAGAAGATCTTGATCACGGCGCCACGAACGGGCAGCACCTCCGTACTCGGTCACACGTTCGGTTGTTGATGAAGACGACGTCCACCTCCCCGTTCCAGCGGGCAGCGGAAGTACTAGATCCTCTTGAATCCGGCAGCACGACGGCGTGGTGTCGGTGGTGGTGGAGAAATCCGGCGGAGCTTCGCTAAGCATGCGGGATGTGGTGGAGGAGAGAGGGCCGCTAGGGTTTGGGAGAAGGGGGCGCCGGCCACTAAGGGGTGCGGCCACCTTGTGGTCTTGAGGTGGCCTGCCCCCTCCCCTTGGCCCCTCATTATATAGGTGGAAGCCCCAAGTGTTGGACTACAAGTCTTCGAATAAGACCCGAACCAAAAACCTTCCATGTGATAGGGAAACCTACCCAAGGTGGGAATCCCACTTGGGGTGGGATTCCCCCCTTCCATGTGGGGGGGTGGCCGGCCCCCTTGGTGGAGACCAAGGTGGACTCCACCCTCCTAGGGTTGGCCGGCCATGGGAGGTGGAGTCCCTCCGGGACTCCGCCTTCCTTAGTGGTTTCGGGACTCCGCCTTCCTTAGTGGTTTCTTCCGGACTTTTCTAGAACCTTCCATAGAACCTTCCGGATCATTTTAAATCTTATAAAATGACTTCCTATATATGAATCTTATTCTCCAGACCATTCCGGGACTCCGCGTGATGTCCGGGATCTCATCTGGGACTCCGAACAAATATTCGAACTCCATTCCATATTCAAGTTCTACCATTTCAACATCCAACTTTAAGTGTGTCACCCTACGGTTCGCGAACTATGCGGACATGGTTGAGTACTCACTCCGACCAATAACCAATAGCGGGATCTGGAGATCCATAATGGCTCCCACATATTCAACGATGACTTTAGTGATCGAATGAACCATTCACATACGATACCAATTCCCTTTGTCAAGCGATATTTTACTTGTCCGAGGTTTGATCATCGGTATCACTCTATACCTTGTTCAACCTCGTCTCCTGACAAGTACTCTTTACTCGTACCGTGGTATGTGGTCTCTTATGAACTTATTCATATGCTTGCAAGACATTAGACGACATTCCACCGAGAGGGCCCAGAGTATATCTATCCGTCATCGGGATGGACAAATCCCACTGTTGATCCATATGCCTCAACTCATACTTTCCGGATACTTAATCCCACCTTTATAACCACCCATTTACGCAGTGGCGTTTGATGTAATCAAAGTACCTTTCCGGTATAAGTGATTTATATGATCTCATGGTCATAAGGACTAGGTAACTATGTATTGAAAGCTTATAGCAAATAACTTAATGACGTGATCTTATGCTACGCTTAATTGGGTGTGTCCATTACATCATTCATATAATGACATAACCTTGTTATTAATAACATCCAATGTTCATGATCACGAAACCATGATCATCTATTAATCAACAAGCTAGTTATACAAGAGGCTTACTAGGGACTCTTTGTTGTTCACATAACACACATGTATCAATGTTTCGGTTAATACAATTATAGCATGGTATGTAAACTTTATCATAAACACAAAGATATATTATAATAACCATTTTATTATTGCCTCTTGGGCATATCTCCAACAACGACTTGGCCAGAGCCTCTACTAATAACGGAGAGCATGCAAGATCATAAACAACACATAGATGATAGATTGATAATCAACATAACATAGTATTCAATATTCATCGGATCCCAACAAACGCAACATGTAGAATTACAAATAGATGATCTTGATCATGTTAGGCAGCTCACAAGATCCGACAATGATAGCACAATGAGGAGAAGATGACCATCTAGCTACTGCTATGGACCCATAGTCCAGGGGTGAACTACTCACACATCACTCCGGAGGCGACCATGGCGGTGAAGAGTCCTCCGGGAGATGATTCCCCTCTCCGGCAGGGTGCCGGAGGCGATCTCCTGAATCCCCCGAGATGGGATTGGCGGCGGCGACGTCTCTGGAAGGTTTTCCGTATCGTGGCTCTCGGTACTGGGGTATTCGCGACGAAGACTTTAAGTAGGCGGAAGGGCGGAGTCGGAGGGCTGACGAGGGGGCCACACGCTAGGGCCGCGCGGGCCCCCCTTGGGCCGCGCCGCCCTAGTGTGGCGGCGCCTCGTCGCCCCACTTCGTTTCCATTTCGGTGTTCTGGAAGCTTCGTGGAAAAATAAGCCCCTGGGCGTTTATTTCGTCCAATTCCAAGAATATTTCCTTACTAGGATTTCTGAAACCAAAAACAGCAGAAAACAGCAACTGGCTCTTCGGCATCTTGTTAATAGGTTAGTGCCGGAAAATGCATAAATATGACATAAAGTATGTATAAAACATGTAGGTATTGTCATAAAACAAGCATGGAACATAAGAAATTATCGATACGTTGGAGACGTATCAGCATCCCCAAGCTTAGTTCCTACTCGTCCCGAGTAGGTAAACTATAACAAAGATAATTTCTGAAGTGACATGCCATCATAATCTTGATCAATACTATTGTAAGCACATGTAATGAATGTAGCGATCCAAAGCAATGGTAAAGACAATGGTTAAACAATTGAATCATATAGCAAAGACTTTTCATGAATAGTACTTTCAAGACAAGCATCAATAAGTCTTGCATAAGAGTTAACTCATAAAGCAGTAGATTCAAAGTAAAGGCATTGAAGCAACACAAAGGAAGATTAAGTTTCAGCGGTTGCTTTCAACTTGTAACATGTATATCTCATGGATAATTGTCAATGCAAAGTAATATAATGAATGCAAATATGCAAGCATGTAAGAATCAATGCACAGTTAACACAAGTGTTTGCTTCTAAGATGGAAAGAAATAGGTAAACTGACTCAACATAAAAGTAGAAGAAAGGCCCTTCGCAGAGGGAAGCATTGATTGCTATGTTTGTGCTAGAACTTTTATTTTGAAAACATAAAGAGAGCATAAAAGTAAAATTTTGAGAGGTGTTTGTTGTTGTCAACGAATGGTAGTGGGCACTCTAACCCCCTTGCCAGACAGACTTTCGAAGAGCGGCTCCCATGAAATATTTTTATTTTTGGGTGGCACTCCTTCCAACCTTGCTTTCACAAACCATGGCTAACCGAATCCTCGGTTGCCTGCCAACAATCTCATACCATGAAGGAGTGCCTTTTTATTTTAATTTTGTTTAGATGACACTCCTCCCCACCTTTGCTTTCTCAAGCCATGGCTAACCGAATCCTCGGGTGCCGTCCAACAATCACATACCATGGAGGAGTGTCTACTTTTTTGTAAAATTATGAAGGTTAATTAATTGGGGCTGGGAACCCCATTGCCAGCTCTTTTTGCAAAATTATTGGATAAGCGGATGAAGCCACTAGTCCATTGGTGAAAGTTGCCCAACAAGATTGAAAGATAAACACCACATACTTTCTCATGAGCTATAAAACATTGACACAAATAAGGGATGGTAAATTTTGAAGTGTTTAAAGATAGCACTCAAGCAATTTACTTTGGAATGGTAGAGAAATACCATGTAGTAGGTAGGTATGGTGGACACAAATGACATAGTTTTTGGCTCAAGGATTTGGATGCACGAGAAGTAATCCCTCTCAATACAAGGCTTAGGCTAGCAAGGTTATTTGAAGCAAACACAAGTATGAACCGGTATAGCAAAACTCACATAAAAACATATTGCAAGCATTATAAGACTCTACATTGTCTTCCTTGTTGTTCAAACCCTTACTAGAAAATATCTAGACCTTAGAGAGACCAATCATGCAAACCAAATTTTAGCAAGCTATATGTATTTCTTCACTAATAGGTGCAAAGTATATGATGCAAGAGCTTAAACATGATCCTTATGAGCACAACAATTGCCAAGTATCAAATTATTCAAGACATTCTACCAATTACCACATGTTGCATTTCCCGTTTCCAACCATATAACAATTAACGAAGCAGTTTCAACCTTCACCATGAACATTATGAGTAAAGCTAAGGACATATTTGTCCATATGCAACAGCGGAGCGTGTCTCTCTCTCCCACACAATGAATGCTAGGATCCAACTTTATTCAAACAAAACAAAACAAAAACATACAGACGCTCCAAGTAAAGCACATAAGATGTGATGGAATAAAAATATAGTTTCACTAGAGGAACCTGATAATGTTGTCGATGAAGAAGGGGATGCCTTGGGCATCCCCAAGCTTAGATGCTTGAGTCTTCTTGAAATATGCAGGGATGAACCACCGGGGGCATCCCCAAGCTTAGAGCTTTCACTCTCCTTGATCATATTGTATCATCCTCCTCTCTTGATCCTTGAAAACTTCCTCCACACCAGACTCAAAACAACTCATTAGAGGGTTAGTGCATAATCAAAATTCACATGTTCAGAGGTGAAATAATCATTCTTAACACTTCTGGACATTGCACAAAGCTACTGGAAGTTAATGGAATAAAGAAATCCATCAAACATAGCAAAACAGGCAATGCGAAATAAAACAACAACTGTCTCTTCGGCATCTTGTTAATAGGTTAGTACCGGAAAATGCATAAATATGACATAAAGTATGTATAAAACATGTAGGTATTGTCATAAAACAAGCATGGAACATAAGAAATTATCGATACGTTGGAGACGTATCAACCTCCTCCTCCTCGCAGCCTTCGGTACTAGCGTCTATAAACGGATAAGAGGTAACAATCACCAAAAAATTCTTAAGGAGGCTATATATTTAGCCATAATGGCTCACTCAAGATGATCTAGCATCATCACAAACGTCACTCCACTGAACACTAGGGTTTTTTACTTAATTAGGGGTAGGAAAATAATTTCCTCGCATTAACACTACTAAGATTTAATATCCTCAAATAAGCAATTATGAGGCCATGTCACTAAGGTAATCACCTCACATCACATTACTTGGGAATATGATTTAAATGAGATGCTACTTCTCATATATTTGAAATTCTAAATTTGAAGTAATTTTAAATGAGCTAGAAATGGCTACATAGCCATTATCTGAATCTAGCACATGATCATATGAAACACTAGGTTATATTTTTTCATAATCAATTAGAGGGTTTAAAATGTGAATTATGAGAATTAGAATCACCTCAAAATTCATTATGGTTGATTTTATAAAATTGTTTGAATTTGGAAAAGTTACTGCCTTGTCATGTTTGTTGCAAGTGTTCTACAATGAACTAGGGTTTGAGACCAGTGGGGTTGGGTTGATCCTTTCATCTACTTCCACACAAAATTGGTTTCACTCAAACTGGATTTGTGGATTTTGTTTTATTCAAATTCTAGCAAAGTACCAGTATTGGATTTGAACTGAAAGAATTAAATCGAAATCAAACTGTGGGCTTCGGCGGGAAACGCTAACGGGCTGAAAAGAAAAAAAGAAGCAGGCCGGCCCAGCTGCGTGTCTCGCACGAGCGGGCAGCCTGACAGTTGGTCCCACTGTCAGCGACTCTTCTAACCCGAAAAGGTATGATTCAAATAGAGCCGCATGATTAGAACGTGATCGAACGACTGAGGGTCATCGTCGTCTCCGACGAGAGGCAACCCTACTGGCGGCGAGCGTAGGGGGTCGGCGACTCACCAGAGGTCCGGCGATCGTCGGCGAGGTGATGCAGCGAGGTTGTCGATGACGGCGGAGCTCCTGGTACCGGCGGCGTCTCCTGGGGTGGCTCGTAGCTTCGTCTTCGTCTGCGGCGGCTCCGAGGCACTCCGGCTTCGAATTGGGGCACGGTGTGTCAAATTGGGACTGGGGAATGCTCGAGGAGGGTCAGGGAGAAGAGACGAGGCGAGTGGTGTGAGGTTTGAACGCGGGGGAGCGCTCTATTTATAGCGGCGACGAGGTCCCGAGGTGCACGGGCATGTCGACCATGACGATGGCGGTACAGTGGATCCAAGGCATGGGCGAGGATGCTGCTCTCTTCTCTACGTAACGGCGATCACGACACGCTTGATCACACAGAAAAAGATGGACGGTGGCGTCGGCGTCATGCTCGTGTACTGGCAGTACCGTGGCGGACGACGTCGACGAGGACGACGACGACAGGGCAGGGGAGAGGGAGTGGTCGTGTCTGGCGTGTTGCTGGCGTCGTGGCGATGCTAATGGCGGAGAGAGGGGTCAAGGGGAGGACGAGGTAGGCGGGGCGACGTCGCGCACTGGCGTGTCTAGTGGCATGTCCACGCACGCTCTGGCGCGTCGTGGCTGTCACGGGCACGTCCTTTCCCGGGCATTGCACGCTTCTCCTTGACCAGGGGATTGCATCAGCAGGTGCAGGAGAGTGAGGGCGAGCTCAAGGACATGGTGAGGTGGGATGGAAGTGAGAGGAGAGAAGGGTGGGCATGGTGATGGCATGATCACCTCGGCATGGTCATGTACTGGCCATGATCATGCATGATCATTGTCTCTGAGGCTTGGCTTTGTTCAATGGGTGCAAGAGGGTGCTGAGGAAGGTCAGAGAGGTCAGGGTTTGGGCTTAAAATCTCTGGATATTAGAGTGTATGGAGTTGGTAGATTAGTGCACACAAGGTGCTCGACACAATGGCTGCATGAAGTTTAAATTTGAATTTTGGCAAACTTTTTCATGGATGTGATTCAAATAATGTTTGGCACTTAGTGGTGATGTTGGTTTGCAAAATGGAGTTGATTTTGGGAAAATCAAATTTGGTATGATCTTAATTCTGTTTCAATGTTGCAACTTTGAATGGTTCAAATAAGAATTTGAAAATGAATCAGCAAGGTTGTTCCACACCATTGTTATCACCTTGATGAGTTCTTGGCTGAGGAGCAAAGAGTTGAGAAAGTTTAGTTTAGAAATTGTTAACCACAGGGGCCCAAAGTAGGTAACATGTTAAAAATGGCAGATTTGACCATTATCACATGTGACTTGGTTTTGATTTTTCTTTTCTTTTGATTTGTTTTGTATTTATTTGATTCAAATGTTATTATTTTTAGTTTAGTAAAGTTTCCAAACCATTTACACAAAGTAAAATGGCCTAGGTTAAGATTTTTCAAAAGTGGCCATAGGCTCATATGTGATGCCATTTTCATTTTCTCTTCTTTTTCTTTGCTTCTCTTTGATCCTAATGATTATGATTTAGGGTTTAGAAACATTGTTAAACACTCAAGCAAACAATCATGACAAACATCAAACTGTACATGCATGATCACTATGCACACTATGCAATCCAATTTAAGTTTTTGTTGGCTCCAAAATTTGGGAAAAGGGAATTGATCTTCTTTATTGATTTGAAAAGTTGGGATGTTACACCGGGTGCGGGATATGCGGCTCAGTACTCCGCCCGGATGGCACGAGCGTAGAAGCTGGTTGGCGCCGGACGGACCTGACGTGACGTCCAGTTTGATCGGGCTGGTGACCGAGCGCGCCAGCGTGGCGGCCGGTCAGACCGGGCCTGGTGCCGGCCTGTACTTCGTCTCCTTCCCTCGCGCATGCCTCTCTCTCCTCCCTCGCGCTTCCATGGGATGTCTTCATGACCAGCTTCATGTCGAGCTCCATGTCTAGTTGCTCCTCTTCTCCTCGTGCGATGCTTGCTCCCTCTTCATACCTGATCATACACAAGTAATAGGTCTTAGGCAGTATAAAGTTCTCATCGATCAAAGTATCACTTAGGAACAAGTTCACCTGTTGTTTGAGTAGCTTCGCACGAGCCCTTGTCATAGGTCCAATCCTGACTTCATTGGACTTGAGCTTCACAGCAGCATCATCTTCATATTGCAATGACGAAGGTAGTAGTGCAGTAGGGATCTTCCATTATCTCAGAATAAACTCAATTTTTTGGGAAAATAAATAGGAGGTTTCAATCTATGATTCCACCATGCCAAAAGTGGTTCTTCCTTGAATTCATCGAGCTACTTGTCACTCTTGGGTTTGTGGGAAGCCCTAGGAGTGGTCTCCTCTATTCCAGTCCACCTCCACCATACCGAGAAATATATACCTCTCATCCAGAGTGATGCTAAATTATGGATAACATGAGGTAAAAAATATAACACCAAGATCCCCTTCGTTCAACATAGCTTCGGTCATCTTGGAGAAAAACTAGACATGTGAAGTGGAGACAGAGAAGGCCCAAAACTTGTTTATTCTGAAGTAAGAATCTAAAACAAGCCATACATGACCAAACAAAGAAGATAAACAAATAAATATGAATCTGACATCCCCTACTCCTTGCTGTTGTAGCAGCCAAAGGTGAAAGGGGGAGAGTTGACGAACGGTTTGGAGGAAGGAAGAGAGAAAGTGATATTTTATACCTTTGGCTCACCGCAAAAAATCCCTTTAAAGGAAACCATAAGAAATTATTACTCCCTTAGTTAGGGATTATAAGGCCCTAGGGCTAATTCCTCGAGGTTAATTACTTCTCACTTAATTACTGAATGCGCCAATAGTTAGGAGACGAAACCATGTGCATGGGAGGAGAGAGAGAGAAAAGATGGGCTTGTTTTTTCTTATGGCTAACATATGGAATATATTGATCAAGTAAAACCACAACAAAACACACATCTAGACCTAGGACAATGGTGCTCACAATTACATAAAAATACCATGATAAAACTTAGAAATGCATTTAAGTCCTATAGAAAACCTTCTGCATTTTTCACCGTCTGTTTTTGGTCAACGTTGCATCAACGAGGAGAGAACGAAGGTTGACAAAGCAGTACTTGAGTCGTCACAAACCTATAGAGGGACATTCCCCGTAAAAGTCACCATAGTATCCACATGCTAGCGTACTATGAGATTTGGGGGAGATGCCGAATCATCAAGGACACACCCCGGTATGTGCTAAGGTCAGGATAGATTTGCTGGTAGGAGCTAAGGCTTAGCCCGCATATGCCCGTGGACGGGAACAACCTGCACATAGTGCACAAAAGACGAAAAAGCTACCGACAAGGTCAACATGCCGATGGGTAGACCAACACCACACAAAGAGCACAAGCCCGACGTCAGAGGTCCACCGGATCGTCCCGTCATCAATGAAACCACATGCATTGGGGGAGAGAGAAAACCACATTAATTAATCTAGGAAATTAAGGACAATAAATGAGAAGAGATCTATACAACCGCCAACTATAATGAGGCGAATCTTGCAATCCCTAGGAGCATATAAAATGGGGTGATGTCAGCCTCAGATTTTTTTCTTAGTTGGAAGATGAAAAATGAAGATAGATAACGAAAAATAATAATGATACCTTTATTTATTCTAAGGGACGATCTCTAAAAATAAGAGAATGTTATTTTATCCATTTACCATATATCTTCTCTCAACAATTTTTCTTTTCATTGGAACTTAATAACTACTATACTAAAGATGAACAACTTCGATTTTTCTCAGATTTTTGACTTTTTTTGTGGATCAACATAGTACTGACACGTGTCCTATTTAGTGGTTTTGTTCCTGCTGCCTTTTTACTATGTACGATTTCGGTGATGCATACCGATTTTCTCTACTAACATTGGTCATTTGCTTTCTTTTGGTGGACCGTTTAGGTGATTTAATGGGGTGGCCATGGCTGGTGTATGATTGAGGACGGTGGTTACCCATGTGAAAAAAGCACTGGATAGTTCCACGATGCCACGGTTTAACTCACAGCATCACACGTAGCCTCCCACCGCTCAGCCTAAGCAGTTTCTTATCCCTTCACGGACTCTCTCCTCCACTCATTTTTTCTCCTCTCTCTAAATCAGCACAGGATACGGGAGGGCAGCAGGGCGGAGGGGCGTCGCGGGAGGCTCCGTCAGGACGCCTCCGACGATCGTGAGGAGGCACGTCGCGCCGCGGGAGGATCCACGACGCCGCCACCGACAAGCGCGACGAGGCGCTTCGCGTCGCGGGAGGTTCCGTCACGCCGCCGCCGAGCACGAGGAGACGTGTCGCGTCTCATGAGGCTCTGGCACGCCGCCGACGACGAGCACGAGGAGGCGTGCCGCGTCTCGGGAGGTTCCGCCACGCCGGCAACGATCAGAAGGAGGCGCGCCGCGTCTTGGGAGGCCCCGCCGCCGGCGACGAGCACGAGGAGGCGCGCCGCGTCTCGAGAGGCTCCGCCATGCTGTCGGCAACGATGACGCGAGTCGCCGGCGGCTCCTCCACCAAACGTCTCTGACGAGCGCAACGAGGCGCGTTGCGGGAACCCTCCACCAGGACGCCTCCGACGAGGACGACAAGGCGCGTCGTGGGAAGCTTCCCTCGCTGGACACAGCCTGCACCACCGCACCGCGCCTCCGCCTCTCCCGTTTCCCCGTTGCCATGGTGCTCGGCCGCGCCCGTACTCGCTCGCCCGAAAATCCTAGCCCCGCCTTGGGCTTGGTCGCCGGCGCTGCTCAGACGCTGCCGCACCTCCGGCTGATCCTCCTCGTGGAGGAGGTATTCCTTTACTTTGCCTGGACCTCATGGAGCCCGAGCTCCTTCTCCACTACATCGACGCCGGCATCCACCTCCTGGAACCTCGCTTCGGCCATGTCGTCCCTTCCCATCGGTGGGTGGTTGGTGGTTCACCGTCGGGGAAGCTGACGAGGTATCCTCCACTCTGGCTTCCGGCTCAGTCGTCGCGGCAGCAGGCGCCGATCTGGCCACCCCACGACATCGGAAGGGAGTTGGGGTCGTGGAGCCATCACCGGCATGGAGAGGCGGGACAGTGAGCAGGGAGCGGCGAGGAGGTGACGCCCATGTCAACCACAGGTGCGGAGGCCACCAGCGGCAGCGAGCAGCGTCGGTCCACAGTTACGTGCCCTACAGCGTCTGGGTAGCCTCTCTCTGTTCTTCCTCTCCCGCCTCACTTGCCCTCTTTCTCTGTCAGTGAGCAGAGGGGCAGCGCACTATTGCATCTAGACCTCCGTCTTCACGTTTGTTTGTCCATCGGGTGAGGAACTTCTAAAACATGAAAAATGGTATTGCTTTGTTTGTCCATCGGGTGAAGAACAAAGTTCGGTTCCATATTTTTGTTCGCTCTTTTGTTTATTGACTTCTAGCTCTGTACGTATGCAGAAATTGCAAGGTGTACTATTCTGTGATGTTCCAGGATTCAAATCGTGGAAAAGGAGCCTGCCACTAAATTGTTCTGTCCATGAGTATGCCATCCTCAAGATGTCTATGCAGGCAAGAACTTCATGCTTTCTTGCTCTGGTTGGTGGGTCAGATGAGCTTGCAATATCTCTGAGTTGTGCACAAGAAGACCTTTTGTGTAGGTTTATTCTTGACGGACATGCCCGACGAGGATATTTCGAGGTGATGAAGTATTCAGCATTCGACTCATCCTTTCTTTCTTTGACATATGGGTGCACAATATTGATCTCCTTTTCTGTTTTACTCACCCGAGCGGCAACGCGAAGCTGCAGTTGCTGAAAATAGCGGTGCTAGCATGAGGATCACATGTTCGTCTGTCTCTTATTTCTATCTCTTTTGGTATATCTTTCTCAGTCCTGATACCTTTTGATGGTTAGTGTTTCCTTGGTTTGTGCTTACATATTTCTATGGTGAATAATTACTATAGTTTCTTTTTATTCACTTGGCACGATGTAGATGTACATAGCAGTTGAAGGGCATTGCTATTGCAGGTAAAATTCGGCTAATCGTTTATTTTCTTCTTTCCAGATACAGTTTTTCATGTTTGAGTTGATCATTCAGTAAGATCAAGCAACATAATGCTACAACTACTTCTTACAGTTCCAGGTTGTAATCACATCCTTTGAGTTGTTGTTGTGTTAAGCTTCTGGTTCATCTTTTTGTACAATCTGTTTCGTTCTGCAGTTAGACAAGATAAATATGAATATCAAAAGGGTTGTTGGATATCGGCAATGGTGCAATAAATTTTGGAATGCCATTCGATTTGCAATGGGCAGGCTTGGTGATCATTACAGTCCACTAGCAATTATCGTTGTGTCTCCAGTGCCTCCAATCTGCAAATAGATACTCTCAGTATTTAATAAGGCTATTGGTAAGACTCTGCCCTCATTACAAGCATGCAAGTTCTTTGATGGAACATCTGCTATATACTCATGGTAGAGCTCTCTTTTTTTTTGTCATGAATAAAATGACAACACACTGATTTATTTACTGTAGTGGTCAGGTGCACGGTTGAAATGTTATTCAATGTGTGTTTATTATGAAAATATATACAAGCGCCTTTTTAATGCACCTAATGCATGGTGATCTGGAAAGTTCATTTTGGTTGTTCTGGATCGGACTACCATTTTTTCATCACCACTCAATGCTTGGATGGGTCGGTAATAGGTTTAGATTTGTAATGATTTCAGCATAATACGATGTCAGATTCCCGTTTGTTCATTGTTTCAGTTTTTAAACTTGAATTTTAATATTCCTACATATATTAGCTTGCTTTGCCGAGCCTTGAAATTTACTTCCTTGCAGCAATTATTTGAACTGGTTTAAGGCGTGATCAGAAGTCCTCCAGCTTATGGATTCCTGAAACTCCGGCGTGGAGCAGTGCCAAAAAGTCTAGCTTCACGGAGCCAGATTCGAGAAAGCCTGCCCAATTTGATGTACAAATATACATTTATAGGTGGATCTGGTAAGTTCCTTTGGAATATGATATTTTTTTACTGTCTAGAATAGCAAAACACCTGATGCACTCGGGAATATATTTAGATTGAAACCTATATGTTTACCTAATATTACTGACTCCAAAAATATGCCCCTTTCAGATTAAAGGGGCATTGGCACCATTGGCATCTTGATGGCAGAGCAATGATGCGCATCCACTGGTTATAGAGAGATATGAGGTTGTGACTTCCTTGCTCTAGCATTACATTTTTTTAGTTGCCTTACGATGTACTACTTGATTCTGGAAATCAAAGCTTAATATGGTTATTACTATATATCACTGTTGTGAACAGTGATATATGTTTGCCTTATAATGTAAACTTGTATACACATGTTTCTTATGTTTATGATTATCAATGGGAATGTGTGTGTGTATCAGGCCAATTTCATTTTAGACGAGAGAAAAAAATTGTATTAGCAAGGAATGGAAAAAATATTTGATTATACATCTGGGTTGGGTTCCATGTTCATTTGTTTCGAGCTATTTCATTGTCTACCATTGCTCTGGACAGCTGACATGGCATTGACTGCATCAATTATCTCACTTCAGCACACCACATTTTCATGTGGTTTCTCTCAAGATCTAGATTTTACACATGAATTTGATTGTAAGTTGTTCAGTTGTTCATATTCATATAATATGTTTACCTTCTTCTTTTGCTAGGTCAATTATATCAGTGCAAATATCAAGAAGGTGCATCAAAAGTATGGAACTGTGTGCGCTGCCGACTTCACTCACCACTATAAAGTTTTAGCCCTAATAAGACCAGTTCATATTAACACTATGTGTACCTGTCTCACCTATCTATCTTGTTTCGTAAGATCAGGTTTTTGAACACATGTATCTATTTGGTAGATCACCGGTGGTTCTTTCCATATAGCTTCAGCACTGGCGCGGCGTGCCGCCGCGCCCTTCTTTTGCTAGTTAATGTGATAGCCAAACGGAAGAGTCCTTCCCTAGAATAGAATTATAGGGGTACTAGTACTAGCTGAACCAGAGGTTGAATTGAACTGGGGTGTTCAATTTGTTGTTTGAATTAGAGCAGCTTGTAAACCAAAACATGAAACACCGAAGACAGCTGCTGGGATGCATTCAGAACAAGTACAATAAGGCTTGGTTAGCAGGACATATGGATTTGAATATTATATTTGTGCTTAGTTGGAGGTGAGAGAATGCAAGTGAGTTCTTATGTAAATACCAGCTCTAGCACGTACTCTTATAAATTTTATGAGAGTGAAAGGTGAGTCATGTATTGATAAATTAATACATTTCTGTAGTTAACTATTGTACATGATAGCTGTAAGTTGGCTATAGATAACATAACATCTCACTTATATCCAACAGTCAACTATACTATTGAACTTGCTCTGAGACTGTACAAGGTCTTTTCATAATGGAGGGTTTTTAGCGTGGCATCCTAAGCAAAATGCTTATATGAGACTCTAGTTAATGAGGAAAGACGGTGGTATTCTATCTTGTACTACAAATAAATAACACTTGCACGAAGCCAATGCATTGCTAGGCCAATCACATGTAGGCATGTCATAAAAATTATTAAATATAGATATAACTTTAAAAGACAATGCATTGAAGTGGTTGCATCTTAAGATACACCACTGCCTATGATAAGGCGGTAAGAATCAATCCATTGTGAAAAAACTAACACAGTCTCGAAACCGATTTATGAGCATACACACATGCACACAAAAGATGGAGACAGTGGCGAAGCTAGAGAATTTAGAAAGAGTGTGCATAGGGAGTGGCTCAGTACATAAACTGTATTTTAGAGGGTGTATATATGGTGAGAAAATAAGATTTTACAAAGAAAATTTCCTGTGCGCGCGGGGGTAGTGCACCCCTTGGGTAGCCATAAATCCGCCAGTGAATGGAGATATACAAATTCGAGGAAGGCGACGACGTGGATCGAACAATGGAGAGAGAGACCATAGATTGGCCAAACAGTGCAGAGTAATTATGCATATTCAAGGACATATAATTACTGTAACTAATTAGTGGGATACACAGGTGTCCTACGTGACCTTCCATGCCCCCCTCCATTGATGGTTGACGTGTCGAGACAAGTCGACCGGTCTTTCGGTTTGGATGCAGTGGATGGATGAGAAATAATAGTACGTGCACCGTCGCTGGCTGTGCGCTTTATATATAGAGAGAAAGGTCATGTCGCGCTACACACATTGTGTTAGGATTGTCACACTGTGGCATAATCTCTGTAGTTTCTCTTCAGCACGAGTTGGGATTTGAATGCTGTGCTAGGGAGTGGCTAACTTTTTTGGTCAAGTTTTCGGTCGGATGATTTTCCTTGACCCAAATTGCTCTATCTCTATCTTCCTTCTCGGAAGCAGCTGTTTTTGTCAAAAAAAAAAAAAGTGTATCTAGATGTATCAGTGTTGAAACATGTAAATTTACACAAAGTAGGGACATCTTTTTATGAACGAAGAGAACGTTATATCTCATAGAAAATAATTCAATATAAATCATGTAGTGCAAATTGTATAGTAAAATAACTTTAGGTTAGATCTCATGAAAAACCTTTTACCATAATTAAAGGGATTCTCTCCATCCATGAAATTTGAACAGACATGACATTTCAATCATATACTTCACCTACTTCTACACTTTTTCTATCTTTCGAAATCAAAGGACCAACACTGGTTAACCTGGCCTAATCCACATCGGGAGAACCTCGAGCTGGTGCTGGAGACCTGGAGTGCCCCGGGTTGAACGCGAAGCTTTTTCTTTTCTAGAATACACTCTGAAATGTATCACATACGGACATACCATAGAACAAAGGCCAAGAGACCAGTTTTACAACGCCGTCAAAATGGCAAGAAGTCAAGAACAATGTCAGCAAGATCAATAAGAGGTGGCGGCTCCGAATGTTCGTCATCTTCGAGGGTGCTTGACCTTGGGTCGCTTGGGCAATAAGGTGACTCTCGACGGTGGGCTTGGGCGGCAACGACAATGATGCTGAGCATGGTTTGGTTGCTGCAAGACCGTGTTAGTCGGCTCCGTCCCGGCTTGTCCGAATGTCTTCAGGTTGGCCTCCTCTTGTTGTGAAGTCGAAGCTGCCTTTGGGTGGTGTACGATGACCTTCGAGGGCGGTCCGACGGTGAAGGTCCTTTTCGGCGCAGGTCTTGTGCATCTCCTCTCCACGGCTCGTCGTCAGAATCGGAGCTACCGGCCTTTTTCTTGGGGAGCCATTTGTTTGGCATAGGCCAACTCGAGCTTCGTGTTTGTGTAGCTTATGTGGGTAGCCAGGGTGACTCGGTGTGCATTCGCGGCGTCGTGTGGGTGGGTGTGGGCTTGGCCCCGCCTTTGTAGGTTTTTGCCCGATTTTCTCCTAAAAATTGGGCACCTTCTGCTTAATTAATGGATGAGGCAAAGATTTTGCCTCCGTTTCGAAAAATAAGAAGTGGCGGCTCCTCCCCTAGGACTACTCTCCCAACACTAAAAGTATGGCAGAAAGCTGAAGCCTCACCGCAGAACAATTAAGTCTGATGTTTTTCCACGCCTCAAACCCCAAACGAATCATGATGCTCTTTCGCACGCCCGGTGTTGAACGCAAACGTTTGAGTTGTGATAATTAAAAAATTGCTCGAATTTTGATAACACGGCTGTTTTACTGAACAGCAAATTTGTTTTCCCAATACAGCCCCAGAGGGAGTCTCGAGTCTTTTTTGAAACAAGTTATAATTTTTTTGAAACAAGGGAGTCTCGAGTCTCGACCAAGGCCGGGGTACATCGTCATGTAGCAATTATTTTCAAGAAATATGCGCGTGTACGAGAAGAACAACACTCTATCTTGAGGTACCTGGGACATGCAACGATTGAGTTCTGCATTGTGTGCGTATGACACATATATATGATGTACTCATATACACATGCATGCATGTCCCATGATGTCATATAAACATCCAGTACATGTACAGTACTATTTGGAACACGTCTCCCTCTTGAACTTGGTGCTTTCAGTCATCAGGTGACCTTAACCTGGAGGTCACTGTCCTACCTGGAGTATACGAGAGTTAACTCGTCCGTGCATGAGAACGAAGCCTTGACCCGTTCCTCTCGCTACAGTAACCGAGAGCTCGTTTTTGGATCTCGAAGCCGATCCGCCTCGCCGGCGTCGTTGCGTCGGGTCCCTCGTCCTCCGGCGGCTGCCTCGGCGGCGGGAGGGCGGGGGAGCCTCGTCTCACCCGTGTTTTTGTGCAGGTTTGGTTTCTTCCAGCCGGTGGCGCCGAGGAGTTGACGGCGGCGTCGGTGTCGTGTGGTGTGGTGGGGGTCGGTCCCTCCGGCCGTGAAGCTTCGCGGAGATGCACGGCAGACCTCCACCCGTTTCTCGCCTGCGGGTCCTCTGATCGGCGGCGCGAGGTGTCCCTCGCCGGTGTCCGCGTACTGGCGGATCCGGCACCGATGAATAACAAGGCCCTGTGGTGGTTCGTCCTCGTCGACGGCGTTGGTGGTCCTGGGTGGAGGCTCGTCGGAGCTGAGACGAGGCGTCTTCCCGTCCGCTGGGGGATCCCTCCCGAGTCAAGGCCAGAGGGGAGGAAAGGCGGCGGTGCTACGCCTCATTGTCCGGCCCATCGGCGTTGCTGTCGGCGTCCGGAAGAAGAAGAAGGACTTCTTTGTATTTCTTCGTTTTTCTTGGACTGTTCTGTAAGAACCGTTGGATGAATTCTATTCAGGCCCTTTTCGCAAAAAAAAAAAAAAAAAAAACTCGTCCGTGCATGCATCGAGACACAAGATGTGACAGGCTGACAGCATGTACTAGGACGTCATGAAATTAAACATTTTCAGACGACTAAGATTTTTTTTTCAGAGCAGACGACTAAGAATTAACAAAACCATGTTATATATATAGCAGGACGTCTTAAGGATATTTATTTTTCGATAAAGGATGCTTTATTATTTTGAAAAAGCAATTACATCCAGCCTCTCCATAACCAGGATGCACACAACCGTTTAAGTGTCTCAAGTGAAAGATAGAAACTACGCAAGATACATATCGAAGCGATGAATCATAAAACGCCTAAGATATGAGTGGGGCTTCTGTCCGTAGACTATGCTGCCACCCATGTAGGGAAAAAGTATCCCTCGCCGTAGCCTCCAACCGTGTACAAATCTCCGTAAATAGGTCTTGATTCTCCACTCGCTGAAGAGGTAACCACGAACGGAGAATACCTGTACATCTGTAGATGACCTGCAACAAAGAGCAATTTTTATCGTTAAAAATCTTGTCATTTGTACATAGCCAAAGCGCCCAGATAACTGCTAGCGCCCCACCCTAAGAAGCAACTTAAACCTTGAATCGATACCATGAAGCCAATTACCAAAGACATTGGCGACACTAGTCGGAGTACAGGCTAGACGCTACTTGGATGACTGACCATATAGATCTCGCGAACTGGCACTCGAAGAATAGGTATTTAATGGTTTCATCTTGATGACAAAAAACACACCGTGTACTTCCATGCCAATTCCGGTTAACAAGATTGTCTTTGGTGAGAATAATCTCTCGACGAAGATACCATCTATTTTTTTAATGGTATCTTCATCTTCCAAATCTTCTTATTATTATCAACTGGTATATCAGAATGAAAGTTCGCATTGTATAATGATTTTACGGAAAAAGTACCATCTACATGAAGATTCCATCTAAATTCGTCTAGTTCAGGCGATAGTTGAATATCTCCCAGCTGGTGAATTAGGGTCGTATTCCATGCCAAAAGCCTTTGTCCAAGCAAAACCTGTCTGAACGTCACATTCGGAGGTGAGGTAGCCATTACGGTGGCAATGGTATCACCTTAGCGACGAACAATACTATACAAAGCAGGATATTGTTCACTTAAGGGTGCATTGTCTAACCAAACATGTTCCCAGAACCGTATCTGTGCTCCATTCTTGATCGAGAAAGTACCATGGCGAAAAAAGACATTTTTTGTCGCCATAAGACCAGCCCAGAAGTGTGAATCCCCAGGTTTCCAAACCACTTGGGATAACGTCTTCGAGCCGATATATTTTCTTTGAAGAATAGTTTGCCAAATCCCATCCTTGGTAAGAAGCTTAAACAACCATTTACCCAACAGAGCTGAATTCTTGACCTTCAGGTCATGAACTCCAAGCCCTCCTAGATCTTTGGGACTACAAACTATACTCTATTTAACTAGTCGATATTTCTTTTTCTCGTTGTCCCCTTGCCAAAAGAATCTGGGTCGATAATAATCGAGTTTATGCAGAATTTCTTTCGGTAGAAGGAAGAATGATAACATATACAGTACCATATTTGTTAGTACCTAATTAATGAGTACCAATCATCCCCCAAGGACAACAATTTACCTTTGCAACTACTAAAGCGTTTTTGTAATCTTTCTTCCACTATTTTCCATTCCGCGATTGTAAGTCTCCGATAATGAATCGGAATACCCAAATAGAGAATAGGAAATTGGCATTGCCCACAACCGAACAACTCTGTATACAGAGCCGTATCGTTTTGGGCATCACCGAAACAGAACAATTCACTTTTATGGAAATTGATTTTTAATCCCGACAACTGCTTAAAAGCCGCCAGAATTAATTTCAGATTTTGAGCTTTTTCAAGATCATGATCCATAAATAGAATTTAATCGTTGGCATATTCAAGTATAGATAAACCACCATAAACCAGATGTGGAATCACACATTCAATCTGACCATCAGACTTGGCCCGCTCTATGAGTATAGCCCCCCGCTACAATGTTAAACGACATCGGTGATAATGGATCCCCTTGGCGTAACCCTTTTCGTGTTTGAAAATAGTGGTCGGTGTCATCATTAACCCGGATTGCTACACTACCTCCATACACAAAATCATTTATTAGAGCACGCCACTTTGGAGAAAAACCTTTCATCCTGAGCGTCTGCTGTAGGAAATACCACTTGACTTTATCATACGTCTTTTCAAAATCTAGTTTTAAAATAACCCCATTTAATTTTTTAGAATGCATCTCATGTACCGTCTCATGCAAAACCGCCACTCCATCGAGGATGTTCCTTCCTTGCATGAAGGAGTTCTGTGACGGCTGAACGACATGATCCGCAACCGTATTAAGTTTAATGGTGGCCACTTTCGTGAAAATCTTGAAACTTACGTTTAAGAGGCAAATAGGTCTATATTGTTGAATCCTTTCCGCCTCATTAACTTTCGGTAACAAGATTATTTCACAAAAATTTAGACGAAATAATTCTAGTTGTCCTATGTGCAAAACAATGAACAAATCTAGAAGGTCTGGTTTAATAGTATCCCAGAAAGTTTGATAAAACTCCGCTGGAAAACCATTTGGACCCGGTGCTTTGTTGCATTCCATTTGAAAATTGCCTTCTGAACCTTTTCCTCAAAATAAGGTGCGGTTAGTAGGCCATTTTCTTACATAGAAACTTGGGGTATATCATCCGTTAAGACCTCGTTAAGAGAGAAGGAACTTTCCTCCGGAGAACCAAATAGACCTTTATAATAATTAGTGATGTAGGATTTGAGTTGCTCATGGCCTTCAATCAACCCTTCATATTGAGTGAGAGAGTGAATACGTTTTTTCCGATGTCTCCCATTGGCTAAGCCCTGGAAATATCTCGTATTCGAGTCTCCTTTCAATATGAATTGTTCTTTGAAACGTTGATACCATTTGAGTTCCTCTTCGCGAAGAAGACTCGCTATCTGCGCATTGGACTTATTTTTAAGTTCAATCTCTTGCGTAGACAGCGGTCTTACCTCCGCTACAGCCTCTAGCCCATCAATCACATTTGATAAGCGAGCCTTCTCTTTTTTAAGAATACTAGAGAGATGTTTGGGCATTGTCCGCATCTTATTATTCCATCTCAAAATTGGAGTGCTACCCCCGACCGGTCTCTCCCAAACCGTCTTAACCATCTCTTGAAATCCCTCTCGATGTAGCCAGCCAAGTTCAAATTTGAACGATCGTTTACAAATAGGACGGATTCCTAGTAGTTAGGAGGATAGGAGCATGGTCAGACAGTTTTTCAATACGTTCTAGTCCACGGACTGACACCATAGGGTATTTATCTTCCCATTCGGTATCCATCAACACGCGATCTAGTTTTTCGTATGTGGGTTCAGGCGAGCTGTTGGCCCAAGTAAACTGTCGACCGAACATAAACACCTCTCTTAAATTAAGGCTATCAATAACAACATTAAACAAGAAAGGCCAATGTCCATCGAAATGGCCTTTACTTTTCTCGTGAGGAAATCTCAACAAATTGAAATCCCCTCCGATCAAAATCGGATAAGGATTATCTTTTGTAAGATTTACCAACTCACGTAAAAAGGCAGCCTTCCTGTCATTTTGACATGATATGACAATACGAACATATATTATACTTGCTTGACAGTAAGATCCAACATTACGTATGCACTCAATGTTTCTAAACTTGACTATATGCCGAAGTATATGAATTAAAGAGGTAAAAATTACAGTATTGGATTTATCTTTAAAACTAATAATTTATCTGATATTTCCCTTTGCTGACTTTTTAGGCTTACAAGTGAAAGCTAAAATTCAAACACGCCTTAATATTTCCAAAATGGTGGGGTGCGATAGATGATCTCTCAATTCATTGATCTGATCTAGCAATCAATAGTGCAAAAGCATAAAGCATGTGGTGATTAAAATCCAATAATGAAATTTCTTGGTATATCTAACACACTTAATTTGTTTTGGATTTTTTTTAATGTTAAAAGGGCCATATCATAGCCAAGAGAAGGCGTACCTACCTCTCTTACCTATTTGTCTTTGGTTAACTATGCAATTACCCTAAATGTTTCCCCCGAGAGAAGGCTAGCGACCCTGCTTGCATGACATAGCTTTGCTCCAATGGTGACATCATCCTTCACTCAACACTATAGAGTTATAAGTGAAACTAGTCAATTTTTACGTCTAGCATTTATAGAAGATTCTGATGTGGCTGACATATAGACCATTTTCCAATTCCAACTATGTAGGGATCCTCTAGTTTGGTCCCAAGATCACTACCCTCAAGGAGACATACAGACCCATACATAGAGTACCATATAGCCAGGATACAATGATGTTTCCTATACTAAACATTAACAATTTAGATATATCCCAAAGGCAAGAATATAGCTCTTGCAACCTCTAGTTTTGTCAACTCTTAAAATAAAAAAAGGCCCTTGGGCGACGGTCATGGCGCGGCAGCCTCGGGCATGATGTGGTGGGTGTTGTTCCTTGCCATGTGGGTGATTCAAGCGTAGACTCCTGGGGGCTGGGGTGCGCAACCTCAGAGCAAGTACAATAGATCATACTCAGCTGGCTACATGGTAGTACACATCAGCAAAATCACATGTGGAAGAGAGAGAAAGAATGAGAGAGAAGAGAGCCGGCTCTTCACATGTAGCCCGGCTACAACACCAAAATCGATGACTTACAGCCTGCATGCAGCCTCTTGCTGGCTCTAATGTTGGATCCTTCTATTATGTGTGTCTTGCATGCCATTAAATGCAGCTGCATGCATTTGATACTTAAATATTTTATAGAGTCAACATAATAGCCAGCTTATTGTATGAACGGTTGTTTATAAAGGCTTTAAGTGACCTATCACCTGTATATAGCCAGCAGCTAGCTATGTTATTGTTCTTGCTCTCATAGCCAACGTGTGTGTGGTTCTAGTAGGGTGTAGGCCCTAACCACTTGAATGGAAAATATGCTGTCTTAGCAAGAGGGTGGAACGAAGCTAACATGCATGTGTGTGTTGCTGGTGGTCTGGAAGCTGGAGCGGTGCTTGTAGAATTCATCAAGGTATTCTAGGGTGCCGGTTCCGACGACTTGGGCGGCAGAGCGACCAGATTCGTTGTGTGTGTTGAAGATGTAATGCATTGCAGCTGTTTTTTTGTCATACTGGTTGCTAATAACTAAACTTGGTCCGATCATTTCCTAGATTTGGCACTCCTGCCTTGCACCACCCATATTGAGATAGGGTATAAGAGTTTAGTAGATACACAAAAATAGACAATCCAAAAAATATTTCATCTTTTAGTTAGAAGGAGGACGAAAAAGGGGGTCTATAAGATACTTAATGAGAAGGGATATCTTTTAGTGACACTACCTAAACCCCACCATTTGATATCTTTTGGTGGCGCTACCAAATGAGAAGGGGTCTCTTTATGTGCATTGTCAATCCTTTCAAGTCTAATGAGAAATACTACAATCATTAGAGGAATGTGGCTGGCCTAATTTGGTGTAGTTCCTACCAAAAGATATTAACAACACAATGCGAGCGGTCACATTTGTCATTCCAGTTAATTACATAGATGAGTATCTTCGTGTTGGAGAAGGCACATCCCTCAAGTGCATAAAGAAGTTCGCGGAGGACGGTGATAAGGGTATTCAGATCTGTGTACCTAAGAGCTAATGGTGAGGACATGATAATATTGTTGGTGATGAATGAAGCAAGAGAGCGGCTAAATACTTAGGAAGCATTGATGCATGGGCTGATGGGCAGTACACTGGACACATTCTTGATCTTTCTATCATATTTGAATTGGTTGCCTCAAAGGACTTATGGTTTTGGCACTTCTCTTTTCAGTTGGCTCTCATGGTGACAACAATGTTGTAACAACTCAGCCACCCTGGGGCTGGTGTTCGGTACTCCTGGCATCTTTCTAGGATATTTATGTTGGCCCATAGTCGAACGCACGTTGTCCTCGCTAATGCGCTCCCTGGGAAACTTCTAGAGAGGTCACCATCCCTAATTTTCTCCCGGTTATGCACGCTTAACCCAAGTGTTTTTTCGAGATTAGCTTTCGGAAAATAAAATGCATGTTGATTTGAGTATTCTACAAATCCCTTTAATCCTTGGGAGAGGATGTCACAAATGTCATGTCTCTCTTATTTTTTCTACATTTGCAAGAGGTGATGTCCCGGTTGCAACTTCAATTTCAATGGCCATGCCTATGAAATGGGTAATATCTAGCTGATGGCATTTATCCTTATTGGGTAATATTTATAAATACAAGAAAAAATCCTCAAGGTAACAAGAAATCTTATTTTCCACTTGTCGAGAAGCTTGATAGAAAGACATCAAATGACATTTCGGTGTGTGATACAAGCTCGTCATACCATTAACTATTTGAGGTTCTACTAGTTTCTAGGAGAAGAATGCCATCATCAACATCTTGACGGCTTGTGCGATCCTCTACATTATGATCATTAATGATTTGAGGGGATTGGGACTTAGATTTTGAGTATTACCGTAGAAAGGACAGCAATGTTGCGTGGAGGGAGATGAATAGGCGGTTTAATTTTTTTACGATATTGGCTTCAACAAATGTGGAATAAAACTAGTGTTTAACCCGTAAATCACAACTTATGGTAAGCAACAACTTATGGTAAGCAAGACAAGGAACTACGTGATAGCAAGATATATAACTTCAATAATGAACGCTATCATAAAGTAAAGTGCATAAGTAAAGAGTTCGGGTATATGAATAACAGAGGGTACACGAAGATGATGGTGTATCCTAAAGTTCACCTCCCAAAGGAAGCTAGTCTCCGTTCGAGTAGTGTGGAGTCATAATGCTCCCCAAGGGCCACAATGGCTCACCATAATCTCCACACGCTCTTTCACAACGCAAGATGCCACGACCCACTAGGAGACCCTTGAGGGTGGTCACCGGACCCACAACTAAAACTAGCATTAATTAGAATGTGTGCTCCTTTCCTTGTATACATGGAATTTTCTATCTAAATCTTTTCAATTTTTAGTGAAGTCTTGTTTTGGAAAGATACCTGTATTTGTTTATATGAGTCACTCATTTATAAAATTTAAGGATTTTGTTGCATCACCAATCAGCAAGGTAGTATATATTTTTTGGTAAATCTAAATTTTGGTGGAGTCACTACGGGAAAGCAAGACTTCGTCGTGCAAGGATTTGCATGACAAAGGGGCCTATATGCACGACAAAGTCTTTGCCATGCGATGCCACACAGTAAAGGTCGCACGGCAATGTCTTCGACGACAAAGCTATCTTTGACGTGCGCCTGGCCATTGTTGCACGACAAAGCCTTTGCCATGCGTCCACCTCGCCATCGTGCGTCGCTTTTGAAGATTGTCTTGAAGAACAAGTTACCGAGAAGGGTGGCTCATGTGATAGTGGTTGCGGGTATAGCGGAGGCTACCATGTGCCAAAGGGTCCCAAAGCTTGGTTTTCCATGTGTATATGTCATAAACAAACCTAAAACAATGAAAAAGTATATTGGTGAAACCTCGCGCGGAGAAATCTAGAGGGGTTAGACTCGCCGGGGCACACATACCGCTGTTTTGAGGAGGAGGGGAGAATGACCGCTGGAGCACTGGAATCCCACCAAAACTTGTTTGTGGGCCTATGATATGTGTGAAAGTGTGGTGGAAGGTGTAATGGTGCAAAAATAGCTCCCATAAACCCTAAATCCTAAACTAGGGAGGCTTCGACTAATACAACTGCATAAGTTGACACAAGAGCTGCAACACACTAAATTCTAAACCCTAACCCTAACAATAATAAATAGTTAACAAAAAGTAAAAAATAATTAAAAAATGGATACAAGTATTAGATGAAATAAAATAGAAAGGAAAAAACAAAGGAAAATGCCATACAGCGCATGGCAAAGGAAAGAACGCACGACAAAGGCGGCGTTGCCGTGCGTCCCAGTTGTGCGCATGGCAAAGGGTGAGGCACGGCAATGCCCATCGCCTTTGCCGTGCATCTAATTTTTGATGTGCGCTGTGTTGGGCCATTGCCGTGATGTGTTCTTTATCGTGCGCTCTCTTCCGACATTGCCGTGCACCGTTTCTTTGTCGTGTGCTCTTGTCTGTCTTTGCCATGACCAGGCTCTTTGTCATGCGTTCTTCTCGGTGCTCACGGCAAAGAAATTTTTAAATATCACGAAGAATATTTAAGAGACGTTCCAAGTAGCAATGAGAAGCGGACAAAAGCAATTGCTGATATGCTTGGAGATTGCCACATTTAAATAAACAGCCTTTGCAGTCTCATCAACTATTTTTGTGAATAGGATGTACAAACCGAACAACGTCTGGTTCAAATCCTCATAGATGCGAATTTAGATTTCTATTTATAACTGAGACCTAGATTATCTTTATACTGGTGCAGTTTATTTTGAGAACTATGATTGGTGCTTAAATTTTTGTATGGTGCAGAGGCTGAAGAAGTGAAATTTTCTTTTTTAAATTATAGTGGGTAAGTGTAATTAATATCTATTTATATTAATATATATTTTCTACTGTATTAAAAAATGGTGAGGAAGGAGGAAGCATTTACAATGGAAGAAGTAAACCAGCGGTACTAGGTGGTACCTACGAGTCCACAATGGCGGACATGAGAGTGCCCTTTGACGGCCCCATCTACCCTAACCAGCCGACAGGGCGTCGCACACGGCCATGCCGCTCGTGCTCATGCCTCCGCCCGGCCTCATCTCATCTCATTTCCACCCAAAATTTGTCTTCCGCACACAGACGAAACGTTGGCGCATGCAGCTCGCCGTATCCTTCCTTCCTTCCGCGGTGGGCCCGCCCCATATTCCTCGCCAAGGTGGGCCACCCCTCGACAAGAGCCAATGGGAAAGCGGCCACCACCGACGGCGACGCGGGCCGTAAGCTGACGAGCCCCCATTGGCCGGGCCCTTGACCCGTCCCCCTCACCCGGGCCCACACGACAGCGACGCCACCCACAGGGCCCCACCCCCACCGAATCCCTCTCCCTCCTCCCGCACCGGATCCCCTGCGCCGCGCGCGCTGCGGCCTTCCGTCCCGTCCTGGGCTCGCGGACCTCGACACGTGTCTCCGCTGGCCCGGTGTGAACGGCGTAAATCCATGGGCCCCGATCCGTCACGGTAGTTGGCACGTGGGGAAGGCCACCACCCAAAAGCCTTTCTGGGTGGGTGGGAGACTACACTGACATGCGGGCCACCAGGATTCCGGTGGTCCCACCGTCGGCTGGAGGGCAGGTGAGGCGTTTTCCGGGGTGACGTGGCGGCGTCACGACCCCATGCCATGCGTGCCCTGCTGCTCACCAAGATCTTTTGTTCCTCCTCGACTTTGCGCGCCCCTTCATTACCAGTACACCAACAGTAGCACAGTACTACTGCTACATGAACATTGTTCCATGACCAAGAAAGAAAACACAAAGCACAGTTTGGTGCCGTGTAGTACCATCTATGCAAATCCTTCGGAGAGATAATCGAGGGTATATTAGGTTTCGTTTCATTTTCAGCCCCTTTTAAAATTCAAACAAGACGTCAATTGTACGAAACAGGGTGTCAGGGCTGGTGCTACGATACGCGTATGAACTTTTGCGCGAGCGATGCCGACAACAAGTAAGTATGTACACAAGTTCATCGTTAGCGCCGCAGCATCACCAACAAAAATCGATAGAGACACCACCTACAAGTCGGTCCACATGAATCAACAAGCGTAGCAAGATATGCGATAAAAAGCGGCAATTGATCATCCAACGCTTCATTGTGGATTAAAGTTGCCAAGGAAGGACGATAATGTGGAAGGTCTCGCCATGTTGGGATCGGAAAAGGGTGAGAGATTGGTATTATGTGGCTCAAACTTGCGAACAAATAAATATCAACAAACGAGACGTGTAAATAGCGTGTAACGGTGTATTTTTTTAAAACAAAAAGGATAAGCACATATGCATCACACGAAGCGATAATGCCGCACCTTTTTGCACGATATAGTACGTGTGTGCTTAGGGGGTCCCCATTTTGATTCTTCCATCTCTCTCTATTATGTACCCGTTTTTTTCTTGAAATATATATAGCATCTAATGGAAAATTGTGTAGATACCACAATTAAGTCCTTGCGGTGATCACATATATAGCGCATTAATTTCTTTGTTTCCAGTCAAAACAAATAGGTAAAGATGATATATAGTGCTATGGCACGTAATGATAAATAGAGAAAAAAAATATGTATAGTGTGGTGTATATGAACATTGTGCCTAAAAGGAACATAAATAGTGAACACGCAAATATCAATTGTTTAAGCACCACTAGTTTTTTTTTTTACTTTGAGTGTCCGTGTACTAACTGCATGGAGTATAACTAGCTACATACTACTACCTCTGTACTGTTTTAATCTACGCCCGTACATACCTGTTTTCTTCTCACTGTGCATGACTCTGCGTCGATTAAAGAGGAATGGAGGAGTACTAAACAATGACCACAGAACACTCCTAACTTAATCCAAATAAAATTCAAAATGGATGAAGGAATTTCGTATCCAGAACATACGACTTGATGTTAATATGGCTAAATATGAAATATATATCTCAACAGTTACTAGAAAGTAAAAAAAATATGTAGTTGCTATATTTATTGAAGATTCCTTCCATAGCGAGTTCATTTCTTGTCATGAAAAACCGTTACTCAATAATATATTAACCGCTAAATACGAAGAAAAATGGGTTTAATGGTCATATTGCAGAAAAATGGGTTTCCTGAGTGCTTGCACTTGCCCTAATGTTTTATAATAACATATGCTCTGTAAGCCAGCAAATCCTTACTCGATATGTCATGGATATGTTATGTGAACTGATTATGGTGTGGTTTTGTGAAAGCTTATGACCAAAAAACATAGGTGCATGTAAGGTCATTGGCTAAAGAACCCAGGTTTCATGCGACCTAGGTGCCCTTAGGGGGGGAAATGGGTTTATGATATCTTAAACATGAATCATGGTTCAGTTCGGAATATACTTAAAACAAATCCAATATATGATAAGAAGACTCAAGACATATGATAAATTCATTCGATGCATAGAAAAACTTGCAAGATTTAAGTCCTATTTTGGTAGGAAATTATTTGAACATAAAATAGAGTCTAAAAGACCATTGAACCGTTTTCATCATGGGTGCATGGAGCATATGCCCTTTCCACTTATGTTACTTTAGCACTTTTTTCTTCTCGCTTTCAAGGAAATTTCGACATCTAGCTAACAACATAAGTTCATGAATCGAAGAATATATTACGAGATTGCTCATGCACACTTGTATGGATGGGATGTTGATGGACGTCATGGCATCAAAATTAAGTTATTGAGAAAAAATTTCATCGGAATTAAGTGCAAAATGGGCAGAAATTGGAATATTTTTAAGCTGATTAGCAATATGAAATTTAAGCTAGATTTGTTGTGTATGTACTCTTGTAATTTTTTCTTAGTTATACATGATTTTAAATATTATTAAGTTTAACTAGTTATTCATTTGGATTAATATGGCCTATATATATGCAAGACTCTCAAATTTCATTTTTGGCTGCGTTGTTTACTTCATTTACAACCTTGAATTGTTTTGTCCAATAATATTCTACTCATCGTGAAACATGTCACACCGTTTCTCAAAGTCCTCTCTCTTGTTGTATTGACAATGAATATGTGCGCTATATCCTCTGCAATAACAATCTGTTCGTAGATGCAGCCAGTTTGGGTTGGATTCCTGAGCTTTCAATCGCTTTTACTCCAAAAGCCAGCATCATCACCTGACTAAGAAAACTACAAGGAAAGAAAAGCAATCACTAAACTGGCTTATGTATCAGGAAGAATATTAAGATGTGAAGTAGACCATTATACACATAAACAAATTTCCTAACAAACATGACACGTCATACATGCCCAAGACGATTGGACACACATCATACATATGCGCAAGAGAGTGAGAGGGTGAAAAGGGACAGTCAGCAAGGGAAAGGAACAGAAGCTAAGGTCACACATGGTATTAATTAAAATTCTGACCTAGACTAGACACACACACAGCTCCAAAAGCCAGAAAAAAAAAAAGCGAGAGAGAAAATGTGACCTAGACCTAGACATGGACGTGGACATTTCCTAGTTCTTCTGACACATCCAGACCTGTGTCAGAGTGTGTGCAGTCTGCCTGCATCTATCTATCCTATCTATCTGAGCATGCACACGGACGCACCAATTGCTATCCATAATTCCCTTCCATATACCCTCTCACCATATCTATCTCAATTCTTGTGCCCAGATGTGCCCTACACCTTTCTTTGCTAATAATGCACCACATATCCCTATCCATCGGGCCAGTCGTTCAATGGTCCAGTATTCCTCATCCTTTGAAGACTTGCCACTCCGTATTTTCTTCTGACTTATGTATAACTTGATAGGTTCGATGTCAAATGTACATTTTAGGCACATCAGATGGGTAAGAACATTTTGCACATGTTGCAATTAAGAAATAAATTATAGTTAAATGATAATTTCTTTGAGTTGTGCGAACCAACATCATAAATAGTTGATGCAACCTCCGGACTACTACCCCCCGTCCCGGTTTATAAATCATATCCTATGCGTATCCCTAGGTTGTCAATTTGATCAGCGTAATATAAAGTATATATTACAAAACATGTATCATTGGAAAGTTTACATGTTCAACTTTCTAATGATATAATTTTCGTGTTATATAATTTATATTATGTTGGTCAATTTAATGATCTAGGGATGCGCGCATGCCCTGTAAATCAGGACAGCGGGAGTACCGATTTGCGCATTTAGGACTATTTTCTTTAAATGTGGACAACTTCAACCGCAAAAAGGCTATGAATTGCAGGATGTAAGCCCAAGTAACATGGGAGAGTGGTTATGGTAGCGAGGAAATGCCGCCGACAATATGAAAATGGTGTTACCAACGGAACCGAGCAAGGAGGCCTTGCCGAAGCGGAGAGGGTTAGGGTTGGACAAGGGGACTTAGATGGACGGCTTGGATCTGACTGCAGCAGCAGCCGCTGAGCATGACAAGCTAGAAGTGATGACGTGGATGCGGTGGTGCGGAAGGTAGCGAGGTCGAACCGTCCAAGAACTAGGGAGATTGCGAAGGTGGATCACGAACAAGGATATGTTGTTTTATCTAGATCCAATTGCTCACAAAATCGATTACCATTTAAAAAGGGCAATCAGCTTATAAGGAGTACTATATCCCTTTATTTCTTGCATGATAATTTTATACAAGTAAATGGAAGTCCAATGTGAATATTATTACAGGGTACAACTCAATAACTCATGCTTTTACAACACAGTATGAGACTAGTCCTTTCTGAATTGTCATGTTTGATGAAACTGGACACAAGGCCAAAACGGTACAGATGAGTTCCACACCTAGTATGCATGCTAGCTAGCCCCTGATGAGAGAGAAATTAAGAGAGAAGAGAAAAAATCTTGTAGGTAGCTAGAGAGAGAAAATAAAAGAGGAAGTGGGGGAAAAGCTGCGTGTGTGGGGGTTGTGAAGATAATGGAAGTGGGAGGTGGGTATCCCTCCTCCACTGCCTGGACTTTTTTCATTTCTCTGGCCTCTCTCACTTTCTCTCTCTTAAAGACTTAACCAATCGGTCTCCCTCTCTCTATCTATCTATCTCTTCTTTTCCCTTTCAGCTGGAGGAGATCTTGAGAGAAAAGATATATAGTCCAGTGTCTTCTCTGTAGAGAGCAAAAGGGAAAGGAACTTGCAGCAGGTACTTAAACACTGACATGAGTGATCTCATGCTCTAGATACCTTCTTCTTCTTCTTCTTCTTCTTGTTCCTCTTTCCTCTCTCCTCCTGCCTCTCTCTAGGATCTTCGCCTCTCATGCTCTTTTAGAGAGAAGAGAGAGAGAGAGGGAGAGAGATTTCTTATATGCAAGCTAGGCACGTGTGCATGCAAGCAGCTGATCATGAGCTGCATCGATTCTTGAGGTAAGCTCATGATGTGTGCTGGTTGCGTTGACATCTGTATCAGGTTTCTTTGTTAAATCACTTGATGAAGATGGGTACCTTCTCTTTTTCCTATTTTTTATATTTGTGTGATACTGATGCCTATTCCACACACACACACATCTCGCTCTCTCTAGTCCCTCTCTCATCCTCTCGTCTTCTAAAGCTTTTGAGCATACAGCTATAGTATTGGGGTGTTCTTCCATGCATACATGGCATGCCATGCAGCTTACTTCTCTCTTTCCTCTCTCTCTAAATGGAGCATGGATCCAATTTTATTATTCCTCACAAATCATCCGAAAAATCACTTCTTTTCATCTTCCTATACATGTCCTTAACTTCTTGGCACTTGATTGTTTTTGACAGGTCAAAGCCTCAACAAGCTCTGCAGAAGATAATTGAAGAGAGAGAACTGAACGAGAGATTTATTCAAGGAGATTTATTTTTGACATCTACTCAAGAAGAATTTTAGTTGGTGGCCACAAGTGCACATACGTACACATATAGCCAAGACCTTGCCATCGACCGATATATACGAGCCGTCGATCGAGATGGCAGCGTACTACCATGGCGGCGCCGGCACGGACATCCACCAGGCCGGCAGCGACGGCCTGCAGACACTCTACCTGATGAACCCGAGCTACGGCGCCGGCGGCTTCGGCGACGCCGCGCCCTCAGGGACCAACATGATGTTCCTCAACTCGGCAGTTAGCTCCATGACCCCGGCGTCTTTCGGCGCCCACCAGGCGTCGCCGTCGTCGGGGCAACACTTCGTCGGCATCCCTCTCCAGGCGGCCCCTTCGGGATACAACCTATGGACCCCGGCCACGACCAGCGGCACCGATGTCATGTCGCCGCCAACGCATCAGGCTCATGGCGTGAGTGCCGTGCTCAGCCTGTCGTCCCGCGAGACGCCGCCTGTCACGGTTGCCGCCGTAGCCGGCGACGAAGGGAGGTACCAACAGCTTGGGGTGACCACGGCGGCGTCGCAGGGGCAGATGGTGATGAACTCCAAGTACCTCAGGGCGGCGCAGGAGCTGCTCGACGAGGTGGTGAGCGTGAGCAAGGGCGTAGACGACGTCGAAGCCGCCAGGGCCGCCTCCGCAGCCAAGAGTGCTGCGTCGGTGAGGAAGAAGGAGGATTCCGAAGGCATGTCCGGTGGCGGTGGGGAGGATGGTGCCGGCGGGTCGAAGAGCAGCGGCGCACCGGAGATGTCTACGGCCGAGCGGCAGGAGCTGCAGATGAAGAAAGGGAAGCTGGTTAACATGCTTGACGAGGTCAGTAACCTAAGTACACTTTAACTAATTACTTTTTTTTGTCTTAACTTGAAATTAAGTTAATACTTGCTTTATGGAGGTTTACTATTGACTGATTTATGGAAATTTATTCTTTCTCTCTTGCTATTTCTTCTTCGGACATTATTTCCAGTTCATTCTTGTTCCTTTTTCTCCAAAAGAGAGAATGGCCCTGTAAAACCAATCTGATAATTTTGTTGTTGTCTGAAAATTCAACACGCATTCTGAATTCGGTAGTGTCAGATTGATGATGGTTGTGAGATTTCCTTGCCTCTATAGTTTTAGCAAGTGTTATTGAAAGGATGTGAGTCATTTGCTTTTCAGCTATCTTTGTTTTGTTGCTTCCTTTTCTGAAAGATGAGTGACAGCGTGCACACACAGTTGTTGGGATAGCCTAGTTTTGATTTGCTGGATATTCCAAGCTTTTCTCATCCCCTTTTCCTTTTCTTAATTAATCATGTTTTGCCACCTTGTAGTACCAACTATTCCCCGTCTGTACATCACTTTGATTTTCAGGTTTTTAAAAAAATTGTTAATCACTGATCAATGTGGTCTTTTTACAAAGCAATCATAGCTACACCAATTTTTTAAAAGAATTATTTCAGGTGTGATAGTAAAGAAATGGAAAGTATGTATAGTAAAGATCAAAAAGCAACAAGTCATCAGAATATGTGTATACTAGTTAAACACCAACAAGTGGCTATCCTCTTCTACTTCTTCTAGTGAAATAAGTAAATAACAGGTGGTTACATATAGATATTCTAGTGATATTATTAACTAATATTTGGCGATAGGAAAAGCATTCATGCACATATATATTACAATTCTTTCTGGTTGTTGTTTGTTGAGGCCAGTACAAACAACCTTTAATTTGCTGCCTGGTCAAATGCGTGACCCTTTTTGTTTTCTCTCAGTAGCTTAATCCTATATTACGTACGAAAAGGTAGCCAGACCCTGTTTGGCCTGGCTGGTGCTATCTTCTTGAGAAGCCAGCAAAAGCCAGTTTGGCAGTGTGGCTTTTCATTTGGCCCGGCTGGTGCTAGCTTCTTGAGGAGTCCCACCATGTTTTACAAATTCAATTGAATTGTTGTAACACGCATTTGTAAACTGATCTTACAAGCTGTGGTCGAAATGTGGGAACTTTGTTTTCTAGCAATAGTATACTTGTAACAAGGATCCATCATCATGAACTCAGTCTGATTATATACAATAATCAAACAGAGATTAATCGAAGGAGATAGTGTTGTTGTGGTGGTTAGCAGTAGCAGCGCTAATCAATTCACTAATTAATAAACGAACTAAGTAGCTGGTCTGTGGAATGGCAGGTGGAGCAGCGGTACCGGCAGTACCACCAGCAGATGGCGTCGGTGTCGTCGTCGTTCGAGGCGGTGGCGGGGGCCGGGTCGGCGCGGACGTACACGTCCCTGGCGCTGCGCAC
Organism: Lolium perenne; assembly: GCF_019359855.2. Classification (NCBI taxonomy): domain Eukaryota; kingdom Viridiplantae; phylum Streptophyta; class Magnoliopsida; order Poales; family Poaceae; genus Lolium; species Lolium perenne. Next base: position 158,227,806 of record NC_067247.2, read on the forward strand.
CATTTCGCGGCAGTTCCGGTGCCTCCGCGACGCGATCGCGTCGCAAGTGCGGGCGGCGTGCCGCGCCCTGGGGGAGGAGGACGCCGACATGGGCGCCGGCGGCGGGCGCGGCGTCGGGTCCAGGCTCCGGTACATCGACCACCAGCTCCGGCAGCAGCGGGCGCTGCAGCAGCTGGGCATGATGCAGAGCAGCGCGTGGCGGCCCCAGCGCGGCCTCCCCGAGCGCTCAGTCTCCATCCTCCGCGCATGGCTCTTCGAGCACTTCCTCCACCCGTAAGCTCTCTTCTTCTTCTTCACTGATAGTAGTAGAACTTCCGCTAATGGCGTACGGAGTACGTGCACAATTATGAACTCGATAATTGAACTAATCATGGATAGAGAGAGAGAGAGAGTGAGATGTATTATCATGATAAAAAAGGACGATGTAGTTGTACTAGCAAGAGTAGAGTGAATCGAGACTCGAGAGACATGCGACGTAGGTAGACATACAGTGTGTCATGATGCGTTTTGCATGCTTACAAGCACGCATGTACGACATTGTACGTATGGCCGTGCGCGCCCAAAACAGGCGCGTACGTGCTCGTTGTCCTAGTGCCTGTCGTCTTCTCATTGGTTGATCGGATCCTTCGTCTCGTCATGCAGATACCCCAAGGATTCGGACAAGATCATGCTCGCCAAGCAGACCGGACTCACCAGGAGCCAGGTAAATGATCGGAATTATCACCGAATCACCGATCCTTTTTTTTCTTTTCACCTTGATCAAACGACGGCCAGTTCCAAAATGATGTTGAGTAGTTTTACTGTTACGGTGGGTTGATTTCCGACTTGATGATTTTAGGTGTCGAACTGGTTCATCAACGCGAGGGTGAGGTTGTGGAAGCCCATGGTGGAGGAGATGTACCTGGAGGAGACCAAGGAGAAGCAGGAGGGCGGTGCCGCCAATGCCGACGAGGCGGGGAGGTCCGGCCCTAGCGGCAAAGCGGACGTCAATGACGGCGCGAACGAGACGCCGAGATCAATGGCCAGAGCGTCTGCAGTAGGCACGGAGGGCGGATCCAAGCTCGATGGAGGCGGTGCCGTTCACGCGTCCCTGCTCGGCCTCACCGGGGACCACCGGGTGCCGATGGGGTTCTACGACGCCGAGGAGGATGAGGACGAAGGGCTTCAGGGCCGCGGGTTCAAGAAGGCGAGGGCAGCCAACGTCGAGCAGCAACAGCAGCAGCCGCCGCCGTCGTACGACGTGGCCGCGCTGCACCACGCGCAGGCCGCGGCCGCCGCGGCCGCGAGGCAGCAGCACGACGAGGTGAGCCACCGGGAGCTGCTCATGAAGTTCATGGAGAGCGGCGCCGGCGCGAGGGACCACCACCAGCAGGACGACGTCGACGGTGGCGGCGGCGGGTACTCCCTGTTCGCGCCGAGCCCGTACGGGCAGTTCGGCTCGGACCAGGCGCCGTTCGCCTACGCCGGTCAGCACGGCGGCGTCTCGCTCACGCTCGGCCTACCCCACGGTGCCGGCGACCAGACGGCGTCGTTCCTAATGGGAGGCGGCAGCAGCAACGGCGCCGACAACGGCGGCGCCACCGCCGGCTACGACATGAACATGCAGACCACAAAGTCCTTCGCAGCTCAACTCATGGGAGACTACGTCGCCTAGTACGAATATATCATCATACACATAGCGCAATCAATTAATCAAAACCCAAAAAAAAATCGATTAATCATTAAGTTAGGGCTTGTATAGAAATAAAAGGGTCAAGGCCTAGACATGCATGCTTAGGCTGCCATGAACCTTAGACCTCTATAGGTCATTGGGGGTGTAACTATGTAAACAATGGGACATTGTATATAGTTATAGGTTAGTTAAGGTAGTTAAAACCCAAACATTTCGATTACAAGATTTTATAGGGATAGTGGGGATGGGGGGTATACAATACGTCACGGAGTATATATGGGAACATTGGAAATTGGGATCTTGGAAGTGTATGCGGTATAGTTGGTTAAATTGAAAGAATTGAGTATTGGTTTTTGGATATTGTAATATAGTAATGTAGTTCCCGTACTTCTCTTCACTCTTTTTTTTTTTTTGCATATCTTGTTGCCTCTTATAGTGGTACATGTTTCATTCATTTGTTCTTCCTCTTCCATGAGTGACATTTCCAGGTATCGTTTAGAGCTCAGGTGTTCTACAGACAATTTATTTCTTGCAGCACAAGAGAAAGAAAGTCCTCTGTTTCATACTTAAGTCGAGTGCTTACCCCTCTTGATACACAAATGCCTGAATGTAGTGAAGAGAAGAATCATCTCAAGTCTCTAGTGTGCCAGTATATATAGAGAGAGATCATGGTAGAATTGCTGGACATCACATAAGATGAATGTTGATAGGAAACAAACAAGCGTATCAGAAACCTGATGGAAGTAATGGTGCATAGTCTGTTCACACAGCAAAATCTAGCTTCTCAGAGGTCAGTGTTAGGAATCGCTGGATCATACTAACAGTTCAGCTTCTAGTCTGAAGAGGACTTACAAAGGGCTTTTACACTATCAACGCTACACAAATCAACTCAAGAATTTCCATCCGGTAAAAAACCCACTAATATACCGCAAAACAAAAGTACCAAACAAAACTAAGATTGTACAAGCGACAACAGTGCCTACTGATCATCTGCTGAATCAACGCCCCCTATTAAATGCATCTTGTGTAAACACTCTCCTCGACTCGGACGATAGAGATGTAAATTTTCAGCGCGGCAAGGTGTCACCGGAAAAGCAAGTGGCGCTGGCAATGCTAGTCATGGCGCGCAGATGCAGAATTCAAAGCGTTCGACTCCAGTCCCGCGCAGCCTGCTGCTCATAGCACTTGAAACTTAATTGACTTCAGGAGGGTTCTCTCCACTTTTCACTGGATACCACCTGTTGCTGGGATGACTGGCTGGCGAACCAAACTGAGGGGCATCTTTACGCTGTTGGAGTTCTCGGCTGCTCCGCTGGCATCGCAATTAGGTTCCAATAAGCGTACAAGAGATAGAAAGATTTCCATTCTGGTTACATCCCTATTTGCCTGTATGAACAATTGAACATACTCAAGTCAGTTTGCCTGTATTGAAAGATTTTATAAAAGGATGTAAAGCAATAGAAATCCATTCAACATTCGCTACAACCAGCAAGCTAAAACATAGGCAGGGATGTAAAGCAATAGAAATCCATTCAACATGCATCGTTAAAGAATCAGCAGCAGCATTCCATAGTTCTAATGACACGGTGACATATTTCACATCTGGCTGTATTACCTCAACAGTAAAGCGTGCCCAGATTTTACTTTTACGTGCTTCCATCACACCTCTCAGGATGGTCAACCCAAGTCCTTTTATAAAATCAGCTATCTCCAAGAAGATGCCTCTATCCTCACAAATCATCTGCAGAAAAACCATGTCAACAAATTTGAACCACAATTGCATGCGATTGTTGGTAAATATGAGATTACAAAAAACAAGATACAGTAGCATCATGAATCTTTACCTCCACAAGCATCTGACGAGGTCTGTCGAGATCCTCAACAACGATTGGGCATGTCATAGACTGAGAGCCAACATCAAACGCCCAGGTTGCACCACCTTCAAAGTAGTCTTTCCATACCGGACCATTCTCACTGCCAAGTATCTGTAAGAACACTTGACAACATAAGGACATATTTCAAACTAATGAGAGCTGCAAATTATATAGCCCAACCACATCAAATTAACCACAAACTAGCTTTCTATTGTATAACCTGACAGAGGAACTAATAATTGGCATGCCCATACCTTAGATTCAGTAGAATCCTTGAGCTTGTCAGCATGCTTTGTGACGCTTTGCAAGAAGAGCATGTGCTTAACTGTCTTCTCCAACAAAGCATCAATGCTACACTGCTGACACAAATGACATAACAATTGATATCACAACACTGCAGCTGCTCTCGAGTTCACATGTGCAACTCAAAGTACAAGTTGGTCATAATGGATATTTAAAATCAGCAAGAATAAAAGAGGATACCTTAGCCCCATTAGGCACCATTTCTCGGAGCTCCTTTATACGATCCTGTATCAGCTGTCGATCCTTTGGCCGTGACTTAGAACTCTCTCCAGGTCGAGATCTCTTTCGATTTGACTTGCTTGGTGCATCGAGACCTTTGCTGTTAGAAGCTGATGCACTTTCACATTTCATGTTCTGACCATTCTCAATCCAAAGACGTATCTGAGATTTCTGTGCTCCGTTATTTTGGGAAAGGCAACCATCCTCAGTCTTATCAAAGTAATATGGCTGTTTAACAATCTGTGCGGACTCATTCTTGATTACCATTGGAGGAATACCAGACGAGTCGCATTGTTTTAACTCTTTCGAACCAATATGAGAAGTGCTTGGAATGTCAGTCAATGTAGTTTTACAAGAAGCATTATCATCAGAACTCTGCTTACTACCCGGGTTGACATTTGAGATGACAGCATCCAATAATTGATCAGTATCAGTTAGTGAGAAGATCCCAGAATAGGGAATGTCATTGTCTAGCGAACTGAAGAGTGGAGAAGAATCAAGACAAATCGAGGGATCTGTTGCATCTCTATCTGAACTCTGAGATTTTGCATCACACCATGGGACCAAATTAGGATCCAAATTGTGGCAGAGCTGATGAAATTCAGGACCAAGTATGTCAAACAAGTCATTATCCCACGTTGGCTGCAAAAGCAATGAGTGGGCTGTCTCACTGGGCATACCTGGCAGCGTGCGACTGTCCACATTCTTCATACCTTGTGTGCTCGCAACAGCAAGATGTGGATCATTTACTCTACTGACACTTTGACTTTGGTGCGTATGACATGACCTACTCAACAGATTCCCTTGGCAAATGCCATTCAAGCCATTAGAAACCTGAACATCAACTTCAGAAGATACAGGTGGATGAGCTTCAAATGAACTTCTTTCTTGGTTCACCATTTTCATGGTGAATTCAGAAGATTGGGGAACCTTACAAGAAACTGGAGGCTGTTTCTGCAGTAACATTCCTGCAGTGGAATGGCTTCCTTGTTCTGACACTTGACTTGATGCACTGGTACATAAGTTAGCGCTGACAACTCTGGCACCCCCAGGGAGGAAATTATAACTTCCATGACCGGTAGTCCCATGGTATACGTCAACTCTTCCATGTGGCGGACTTATGTTGGTACTTTCTTGTATAAAAGGGTTTCGGTAAGCAAGCGACTTTAGCAGAGTATTTCTCGCCAATTCAGTACCGCTACCAAATTCTAACTGCCCAATGTTGTTCATCGACACTTGCTGTTGTTTCACTGATGCCAAGCTCGATGAGATCAAACCAGAGCTTACTCCAGCACTCTGTGTATTACTTCCAAGTCCACTGTCAAAATAAGACACCTGTTGTGCAAACATACCATTGGGTTTAGCACAGACAATATGCTCTCTAAGTGTTCGACCATTCTGTTGTGTGCCCTCAAACCAAGATGCATTTAGTGAATTGCTACTTGACGCAATTGCGATATCAGCATGTCTGTATTGTTCACGTGTAGCTGGGAATTGACTGAAAACCTTTGAGGAACTGTCTGCATTGTGGATGTTCGAGGTACCATGTAGAGGGCGCGACTGACTCAAAGTACTTTTTACTGAAGCAGATACAGCCATACTTGATCGCTGGTTCAGCTGAGAGCACAATTTTTTTGCATGCATCACAAAACTTGTGTTCTCCGTGACCTGCCAGAATCCAAAAATAATAGGTTACTAACTCAAAGATATGGAGAATAGAAGTTCTAGCAAGGCTGCAATGATAAACTGATAATGATGAAACCTGAAATCAAACCATTTTACGCTGCGGTTTCAAGAGCTTTTGCTTCTATTTTCTAAAACAGTCTCTACACAATAGAAGACATGCACTCTATTGGGAAAACATGCCAACACTAGGTATTCCTTTGCAACACAGAACATTCTGATTATACCACCGCAGAACATTTAGAGGTGTTCTTGCTACGCTCTAGCAGAACACATCAAAAGCTTCCCTGATGGAATGTAATAATTTCTACGTCACATATATAGTACAATAGTGTAACAGTTACAAACTTCACACAATAGAGCATTTACCCTATTACATATGGGAAACACGATCGCTCTACACTTGTAGAATGCATTTGAAGTAAAGTATGGATATCATACCACACCAGTAGATCCTAACTGTAGCACGCCGCGTGGTAGCACAGGAATAATCGCAATAGTCTGCAGAACATAAAACTTTATTGAGTTCCAAAAGCACACCACTATAGATAAATTACCACTCAGAATGTTCAACTCTACTCACCTTAATGCCAGCTCTGAAGTGACAATCCATCTCAGAAGCAACCTACCATGGTGAGACTAGCGTAAGATCTCCAAAATAAGTGAGTCAAAATACAAAAAATACAAGTATAACGAAGCACTAGCAGTACGGTACACTGAAGACAAATCAAACTACATTCACATGTACTATTCCTTTGCAAACAGTAGACCCATGTAAACTTTCATTCATTTACAACAACCATATCCCAGTGCCACTTATTTTCCAGCCCACTGAATGCCAAAATTTCAAGCAGAAGGCCCCCCCAGTACATGGATATAAATTCCCTGGCTTGCTGCTTTAAATGATGTCCCAGCAGAATTTAACCACAGAAAACCGAAATCGGTTAGCACTTGTGGCATAGGAAGCAAGTACTACCTCGGATGAAAGCCCGTGATCACCCGCGGTACGGTGGACGATCCACTGATGATTGCCGGTGAACGCAGCACGGCCCACGGTCCTGAAAAGTCAGAGGCGGAGCCGGCCATTAATCGGAAGCGCAATGCATTGTCTCATTTGCATCAGCCAGTGAAATTGCATCTGACCAAACGATGAAAAAACAGCTATGCTTTGCTTACCCTTCTCCGACGATATGAACCTGGGAGGCCATGGCCTTCCTGACGAGCGAGCAAATGGTGTCAACAGCAGCATCACACCCTAGCTCGGTGGCCGGAGGAGCTTGAGAAGTCTCAGATCCGGCGAGGCAGGGCGTGTGGCCGCAAAAGCCGTCCTCCCACACCAAATGCCTGAAGATATTGAAAAAAATGCAGGTAAGAAAACAGTGATAGCAGAGACCAAATTCCTGAGTCCTGACGCTACACGGAATGAGAGCCTGATTTGCAAGGTCCTCAGCCGCAGCCTCAAACACACCATTGCCAAATGTCAACAAAATGGGGAGCAGAGCTACTCGAATCTCCAACACTCTCAAACAAGCAAATATACCGAAATCCAAACTTACAGAAGAGGAAGCAGAAAAGGCTGGTGGAGATGGAGGCGGAGGGGAGCTTACACGGGGTCGGCGGCGCCGATGGCCTTCCAGAAGACGGCGTAGGACCAGCCGATCTCCTCACAGAGCCGCCGCAGCGCGTCCCCGACCGCCATGCGCGCGCCTTCAGACGACGCCTTTCGACGGGGCACTCCCTCCTCCCCGCCAGCAACCAAAAACCCTAGCACGCTATTAACTCCGGAGAGCGCCGCCGCCGCCGTTCGTCGACGGCGCGAGAACGACAGTAAACCACGAGCTGAAAGAGCGAGCGAGGGCGGGAGATGAGCTGGGTCGCGGGCGTCTAGGCGCCGCGGCAGCTGGCCCGGCCGGCCTGCTTCGCGCGGAGACCGCCGCCCCTCCTCACCGCCTCCCCCGCCGCCGGAACGCCGCCGCCGCTCCTCGTCCTCGCCGCCAGCGCGCGCGCAGCCATCGCGGCGGCCGTGACGTGGTGCGGTGCGCGGCGTGGGAGGAGCCCAGCTGCCAGTGGGAGGCTCCTCGTCGGCCTGGCCTCCCGCGGGTAGACGACGAGATCGCCTTTGTCGCTAGCTGCCCCTCTCCTCTCTCTCTGTCTGTGTGTGTGCAGTTCAGCTTCGCATTTCTCACTGTGTGTCTGCGAGAGAGCCGAGAAGGGTTTTTTCCCCTCTCTCTCTCGCTTTGTGTTGTGTTGTGTTGTGCTTTGCTTTGTTTACCACCATCTTTTCCATCTTTTTACACCTTCACGGCTCCCGAGACGCCCATCATTTCCTGCACAAACAGGCAGGGTAAACTAGGAATTTGATCCAAACCGCATCTATACCGTTTTACAACCGAGGGAATGAATTTTCATAGTACAAGAAGAAAGGCCAAGATAGTAGATACAACGATAACCACACAAAAAAAAAAGGCTACAAAAGGTTACATCAAACCCCTGCAACAGTATGACGGTAAAAATACACCTTACCCAAAAACCTACGATGAATGGCGAGGAGACCGGGCATAGAGCTTCAAAACCGTGGCACATTAAACCAAGACTCCACCTTATCACGACCACGAGCACAAGGCTAGCCACACCAATGTACCCTCTCCTCGTGTGTCTAGAAGGAGTCGACGAGTAGATGGCGGGATTTGGCCGGACTCGAGGAAGGCGTCGCCTATGTTCCGTCCGCCATGATGGACATTGCAACCTGAAGGATCACGCCCTCGGCCGTAGCTAGGGCATTGCCCCCGGCCTTGCCCGAAGAAATAAGGAAGGCCAGCATCTCTAAACGTTACATCAGGCACGCCCATGGTGTGTCGCCGCCTAGACAACGTCTTGAAGATTAGAGTGAAATCGTGGTGCCGCCACCTAGTCCGGTGATCCAGACCTATGGTTTACCCCGATACACCTATGCCAACACTCTCCACCACGCACTAACTGTGTCAGTGATGAATTTCTACCGCCCAGGCGGATGACCCCCACGGTGAAGAAACGCGTCGCAGGAGGGAAATCGTCTTCGTTATTGGCAACACGATGCTCGTCCGACCGCATCCTCCGATGGAGGCGAGGGGTAAGAGGGGAAGGTTGGTGGAGAAAATATAGGGTTCCTCGTCTCCCCTCAGGAAGAGAGCAAGGAACTGTCTATCTAGCACAACAACACTAATATCGGGCTCTCATATTATCAAAAGGAGGGAAAAAATCATTGGTCGTCTATGAAACGCCTCGAGATGAATGAATCTGGTAAGTGAACTCGCAAAATGAACTACACAACACCCCGCGATCGTTGAACCACCTAGTCAACTTGTGACATCAACACCGAAAAAAGGGCATAGGTGATTTATGACCCAACCTTCTAAACTAAAATTAATTCATGGGTTTGTCACACTTGCGAGTTTAGCGACCTACATGTTCATATCGGGCAAAGTTCACTACCCTATACAGCTTTTTGCAAATTTCATGGTTCATAGGATCGTTATGTTTCTTTTTGTGGTATGTGGACTATATACTCTAAATATGAAAATGTAGCGATAAAAATGGTTATGTGCATCGATTGATGCAGAGGCTGCGTACATTCCCTTTTTCGAGAGAAATAGCTTTTGTAGATGCACAAATAAGACTCCAACCCTGGACAAACTTTGTTGTTTTGGATACTTTATCTATTAATGGAAAATATATGGTTAATCCAATATACACCATCGCCATATTTGGCATATGTGAAAGAAACTTGAGAAACATGTGATAGAAACTGGGAGATGCGGGTTCTGATGTTGGCTTGGCCACGCCGGCAAAACATCACTCTGGATTGCCATCTCTTAGAGAAGCTCCACTCGAATAAAGGAGGTGGTCCTAGGGTTCCTTCTCATCTCCTAAGGTGATGGTCTGTTTGATGCTTGTCGTTATCGAACTGGCTGAAGTGTCGTGTTCCGGAAGGCTCCGGCGGCGAACTCCACTGGGCGCATCATGCCTGGAGTTTGCTGGTTCAAAAGAGATTCAGTCGTGCGCACCCATGTTTTACTCTGACCGTTTGGTTTCAGAGGTAGTGCTTCGAAGCTCTGCTGGCTATTAATATCGTGGAGCATGTTCTCGTTTCATGGTGCTGGCGGAGAATGTCATGGAAGCCAAGATCTGAGGTATGGAAATGACGGTTCAAGTCTAGGCGGCGATGAGGAATTGGCTAGATGTTTCATGAGTTGGAACAGAGGCATGATAGTGGGGGCGACTGCACAAAAGAAGTTCATAGTTTTATCGTTCAGGGTGAAAATTCAAGGTCTGACCTTAATTGGTTGTGCCTGGCAATGTCCTTGTTGAAGGCATTGTGTTGAGAGCGAGAACTTTCTTCAGGGTGAAAATCTAAGATCTATGATCGGGCGGCGACGGTGCTTGTGCTCTATTCCCTTTTTTGAGGCGCCGCTTTTGGAGAACTTGAACTTCTGGTGTTGTCCTGTGGTGTTTGGGCTGTTGTTTCAATGATTTGATCATTGTAGTGGGGCTTTTTTTTGTAATTTTTCTCTTTTTTTTTGGTTGTGTGCATAGGCATTACGTTGTTCTAAAGGCTGAGTGTAATTGGTATCTCCGTGATATTAATATATGCTCCTTATCGGAAAAAAAAACATGGCATTGCCAGCACTTGGATACTTGTTATATATATCATTGTGGCGCTGCCACATAACACATAACCCTTTTAGCAATTGCATTTTTATTTAAGTCATTTTTTGAATGTCATTTTTGAACATATGAAGTTGATAGTGACTAGGTCAAGTTAACCAAAAAAAAAAATTCAGCTCGATAAAACATAAATGAAGTTTGAACTCATTTATTTTATAAGAGCCGGTGGCTGAATCATGATTTTCCCGGGGTATTCAAAAGATGATATAACTGTGTATAATGTGAACTTAGCTTGATTCAGCTCGCTCAATCTTGACTAACTTTATTTGTCAAATCTAGGATTTGGTGACTAAGCCTTATTCATCTACACTATCGATAAGTCAGAACAAAGCTAGATATCTGACTAGGGAGTAGTCGTACAACTATGGATGTTTTGGATGCATAGTATCGTTGTAGTGTAGAAAAAGAATTTGAAATTGAAGCTCGATGTGTATGTCATGATGGGATGTCTCATTCGAAGCAATCGCGTCTCTTTCGTACAATCTCTGTACGAGTACGTTCATCTAGACCATGTTAGCTGGATGCACATACATCATCATGCTAGTTAGTTAAGTTAATCTTATTTTGCATTGGGACTGATGCAAGTCCATTCTTCAACTCCTAAATACTTTTTTTTTCATGCCATATATTGTCATATTCTCCATGTTACAACTTTTGGCAACGCTTTTTACAACCACTTAAAGTTATTACAGACAAGACAATCAAGATAACATAGATAAACATGTAGCAATTGGAATGTCTCAAAAACACAAAACAATATTCAGTTACTTTGTGGGTACAATCAAATATATACTTTGCATTTTGAAGCGTTTGTAATGATGCCAATCTGGACCTTGAAAAGGAGGGTATGGAGTCCCACAAATTATGTGGTCGTGTATGCTTTTGAGGGGGTGGTAGGGTACGTAGTTTGGCAATTTTAAAAACATATAGCATTGTTTTACATAAAGAAGTGGGAAAGCAAAGGCTAAGCCATTCAGATGGCAGAGGCTGTCTTTTGCCTATTGAAAATCGTTTTTTTTCCATTTTATATTGCTGTCTTGGCTTAAATAGATACTTAGATTTGCTTTAAATATAAATAATCATGTTAACTCATATTATCTCTTTTCTTTTTTCAGTTCGGATGCTTATTAGTTGGGGTGTGTGGCAGTAGTTAGATAAGCCTAATCACAATCACTGATCCGTGGGCTCTCGACACAATGTGTGCTTGCTTGCCTGTCAGCCATTATTTGTGACAAATTTACTCTTTGTGTATCAGCGCCCCCTTTCTAGCTTTTTGCTAGATGAGATCTTTGTCGTTTGATCTTGTTTTTCTTTGGAGAAAGGTTTGCCCTTAATTATTGAAGAATCTTGCACTGTTCTTGCATGTGACAGCCGAGCTATGCCTATGTGCAAGAATATGATGTATTCATATTGAAAGAGCTGCAAAAGTAGCTGAAATTTAACTTGTTAGAACATTTTGCTCAAAATGCAGCCATAATCTGAGTAGGCGTCGCTTTTAAGTATGATGTTAGAGCTTAAGATAGAGAACCTTTTAGCTCTTGACTGGTCCAAACTCTCTAACACGTGTGAAAGATGTTACTACTCCAACTTCCATTCAAGTCTTGGTTTGCTTTTCCTTCCAGTCATTAACCTAAAAGGCTTGATTACGACAAGAAAAATGAATAAAGTGAACAACCCTACCTTTTTCATACAGCAAACAACTAAACTCCGAATTTCAACTATTTGCTTGGAAGACACAAACCGAAAGTGTGCATCCATTGTTGAACATGAGACATTTATTTATCTTAACACTAGGAGATTACCTAATCCAATCTAAGATAGGTGGAGTATTAGTGGAGACTTGCATAGTGATCCTGACCTCCTCTTGTCTCGTGTCAAAGAAGTAGTACCAGCTTCTTCTAGATGTTGAATCATATCCCGGTTTCACAAGAACCGAAGATACATCAGGAAAGAAGATCGGTCGCTAGAACAAAAAGATGCTCAATCCAATTTTCACCTCCATTCATGTCATATATAAGGCAGCCATGCAATATAAATATATCTACACATTCACCATCCAGTGAATCGCAATGCATGGCCAGTCGCCTAGTCCATCAATTAGGGCATGGGACGAGAGCGACACAAGTAGCACAAAAACGGCACATGGATGATGAGATGGGCAAGCAAGCAGGAGCAGCCATCGGGGTGCCCTGGGCGAGAGGTAATATAATGCAGCACCACCACCAACAACAACAACCCACTAGGGACATGATCCGCATGAGAATCTTGACCTTGGTCTCCTGCAAATAATGCATAGCCTAACAAGCTAGTAGCAGAGTGCTGGCATTATACCCTTTTTTCTACCCTTTTCCTTTTCGATTTGAAGGCTGCTTTGCTGTTTTGCCATTGCCCGTCGCCCCCACCAGGATCTGATGGCGATACTGCCTTCCACTCTCTCCTTTTCCTTAACACGATTTGGATTACATTGGTGGTTGCGATCCGGTGTGGTTGGGATGGTATGTGACATCCAAAGACCAAAGCAGGGATCTCAACTATAGTCTCACGCCACTTGGCCAGCCACCATTCATTTGCACATTCTGCATTGTGAGTACGAATTTCACCTGAACGTGTGATTTTTTTTTTCGAAATGGGTTTCCCCAGCCTCTGCATCAAAATGATGCATACGGCCGCTTTATTAAGATTTAAAACAAATCCAGTTGTACACACGAACGACTAAAGACTTATTACAAATCACGGATCACAAAGGGTCTCAACAAAAATGAGCCATCTAAAAAAGAATAGCAACATGAAGCTTCTTTGCATCAGCATTCCAAACGCCTATCAGCAGACCATCCGCACCGGTTGTAGAAATCCCGTGCAACCATAACCAGGCGGTTGCACCCAATATCCATATCCAGTCGCACGTCCACCGACTGTAGATAGGACCACATATGGATCAAGTGTGTTGCTAAAGGAATGACCTGCAAAAATGATGGGAAACTCTTTTTGTTAAAGATGCAATCATTCCGAACTTTCCAAATCGCCCATAAAACAGCACATACACCCACTCTAATATGAGCTTTTTCTATTTTGGGCACCCCATTCAACCATTTCCCAAACAAATTTGTGATGTTTAAAGGAGGAGTTATATTGAAAGTCATGTAAATAATTCTCCATATCATATGGGTGAACGGACAAGTTAAAAACAAGTGTTGTATATTCTCCTCATGATCACAAAAACAACATCTCACATCCCCCTGCCAATTACGTTTGGCTAAATTATCCTTCGTGAGTATAACCTTTTTCTGAAGAAACCACATAAAAATCCTAATCTTCAAAGGTACCTTCATCTTCCAGATGTATTTATTAAGAAAAACAGAGTTATCATTAAGCAAATCAATATACATGGATTTAACCGTATAAATACCAGAGGACGTGAGGCTCCATTTGAAAGTATCTTCGCTATCCGAGAGTTGTACCATGATTAATCTATTTAACAAATGAGTCCATCTTTCCCATTTATAATCATTCAGGGTTCTTCTAAAGCTGATATTAAGCGGTGAGGCTGATAACACATTCTCAACAGTAACATTCCTGTGGTTCACTATGTTATATAAAGATGGGTATTCACTAGCCAAAGACCTTTGTCCTAGCCAAATATCCTCCCAAAATCTAGTACTCTGGCCATTACCTATTTGAAACGAACCGCGTTTAAAAAATTCATCCTTTACTTTCATCAGTCCCTTCCAAAAAGGTGAGTCAGTTGGATTAGCGAAACACGAGAGAGAGTTTTAGAACTTAAATATTTCTTGTGCAACAACTCTTGCCACATACCCTCTTCATTAATAAGTTTATGTAGCCACTTGGCTAACAGACTTTTATTTTTGAGTTCTAAATCCTCAATTCCTAACCCTCCTTGTTCTTTCGGCCTGCATATTATGTTCCACTTTGTCAACCTATATTTCTTTTTATGACCATCACTTTGCCAGAAAAAACGAGATCTGAAATAATCCAATCTCTTCCTAACCTCCTTTGGAATTTCAAGAAAAGAAAGCATAAACATGGGAAGACTTGTGAGAATAGAGTTAATAAGTACGAGACGATCCCCGTAAGAAAGCATTTTACCAATCCAACTACTTAATTTTCTCTCAAATCGATCTTCAACTGGTTTCCAATCCCCATTTCTTAACTTTCGAAAATTTATCGGGATACCCAAATATCTGAATGGTACTGATCCAATGTCACACCCGAACATAATTTTATAGTCACTCTCCATCTCCTTGGCCTTACCAAAACAAAACAACTCGCTCTTATGAAAATTTATTTTTAAACCCGACAGTTGCTCAAAAATACATAGAACTAATTTCATGTTTAACGCTTTGTTTAAATCATGCTCCATAAAAATGATAGTGTCATCCGCATATTGTAGAATCGAGACCCCGCCGTCAACTAAATGAGGAATCAGGCCAGCTACCTGACCATCCTCTTTCGCTCTCGCAATCAAAATTGCTAGCATGTCTGCAACAATGTTGAAAAGAATAGGTGACATCGGATCACCTTGTTGAAGCCCTTTTCTCGTTTGAAAGTAGTGTCCAATATCTTCATTAATTCTGATCCCAACACTACCCTTTTCAATAAAGCTTTTTATCCAAGCACACCATTTTGGCGCAAAACCTTTCATTCTTAACACTTGTTGTAAAAAAGACCATTTTACTTTATCGTAAGCTTTCTCAAAATCAATTTTTAAAAGAACCCCATCTAATTTCTTCCTATGGAGCTCATGTATTGTCTCATGCAAGATAACCACACCTTCCAAAATATGTCTGCCAGGCATAAAAGCTGATTGTGTCGGCTGGACAACATTTTCAGCTATATGTGCCACACGGTTAGTTCCAACTTTAGTAAAAACTTTAAAACTCACATTCAACAAACAAATGGGTCTATATTGTTGTATTTGAATAGCATTTTCTTTTTTCGGCAAAAGGATAATTGTTCCGAAATTAAGATGAAAAAGAGGTAGCTCGCCTTGTTGAAAACTCACAAACATATCTAGCATATCCGTTTTTATTATCTCCCAAAAAGTTTGATAGAATTCCGCCGGAAAACCATCTGGCCCCGGCGCTTTGTTTTTCTTCATCTGCATGATGGCTTCAAAAATTTCAGTTTCCGTAAAATCCTTAGTTAGGCATTCATTTTCTTCAACAGAGATTTGGGTAATATCCTGATTCATGGACTCAATCATCACACAAGAGTTATCCATAGGAGGTCCGAAAAGCTTTTTATAATATTCTGAAATATATAATTTCAAGTTTTCTTGACCCACAATTGTTCCTTCCACTTGCTCAAGTTGAAAGATTTTTTTCCTTCGATTCTTACCATTGGCTATTAAATGAAAATATTTAGTATTATCTCCACCCTCCTGAATGTGTTTGATTTTTGCCCGCTGCGCCCATTTTGATTCCTCACTACGCCGTAATTTAGCTAAAGTCTCATTTGCCACACGCATCGATATTCTCTCTTCTTCATTTAGTGGAAGTGTCTCCGCTTTTTTATCAAGGTTATCAATTATTTTAGAAAGCCTCTCTTTCTCAATTTTATACTGACCACTCAAATCCCGAGCCCAACCTCTCAGGAAACTCCTAAGGTGTCTAATTTTATTTTGCCACCGTTCCATCGAATTAGAACCTACAGATATGGAAGCCCACTGTTGAGCTACTATTTGGAAAAAACCTTCAATTTTGAGCCAAGATAATTCAAATGAAAAATTAACTTTATTTCCTTTATATGCTTGATCACCCGAGTCAATAATAAGGGGAGTATGGTCTGATCCTGATCTAGTTAGGGCCCTCACACTTACCAACGGAAATTTCTGTTCCCATTCAACACTAGCCAATATTCTGTCTAATTTTTCATATGTTGGGTCATCACGTCGATTAGCCCAAGTGAATTGCCGACCTGAAAGAACTAATTCACGAAGGTCCAGACTTTCAATAATCGCATTAAAAATAAAAGGCCACCGCGCATTAAAATTATCTTTATTCTTTTCCTCTGGACGTCTGATGATGTTGAAATCTCCTCCAACAAGCATCGGCAGAGGCTCGTCCTCACAAATCCTCACCAACTCCGAGAGGAATGCGGGTTTGTGCTCCTCTTGAGCCGCTCCATAAACAGCTACCAATACCCACTTAAATTTGTCGCCTTTTGAAGTTATGTAAAATTTGACACATCTATCCCCCGCAACCACTTTGTCAACTTCGAGGGTATCTGCATTTATTCCAACTAGAATACCCCCTGATCTACCTATAGGAGGTACACAGTACCACTGGAAGTCTAGACCACCCGAAATGTGTTTCAAAAAAGGGGCCGAAAAATTGTCCTTTCCTGATTCTAGTATTGCAAAAAAATCTAACTTATAATCACGAATAGTTTCATTAACAAACAGATGCTTAGCCGTATCTCTGAAACCTCCGCTGTTCCAAAAGCTTCCTTTCATTACGATAAACACTTATTTTTATTAAGACGGCTGCTTCTCCGTACCACTTTTGGTTTCACCTTATCCCTTCTCTTATAAACTTTAATTATCTTAGTTTCCTGTATGCTTGGTTCCAATTCCCCCTGACCCAGATTTTTAGACTCATCTATGAAGTCAGTAGTTAACGCATTAGCTCGATCGAACACTTCATTCTGCTGTAACCCCCCTTCTGAATCTTTATCTACTAAGTTCTTGGTTAACATAATTATAGTACGACTGTGATCATCGTCCTTTATTTTCTTGATCATATTCGAAACCTTTGAAGGGGAAGAACCAAGGGAAACTCCTAATTTATATGCCCGATCTATAAAAACCTCCTCAGAAAAAGATTGCAGAGAATATTTGGATGGTGTTACAGTACCTGAACATGGACCTTTGTCCATGACATGTTGTTGACCTTGTATCGGCGGGGGCTTTATCACTGCATTCTTCCGTGCTCCCATCCCTGTACCTGAACGTGTGATGGAAGTGACCCAGAGGGAATAGGACACCAAGTTAATTTCGACCGGAACACTATGGTTTGCTGCTAGTTGGGCACGCGCCTCATATCACATGCTACACTTCTAAGTTTTATAAAATTGTGAAAAATACATGGACATGTCTTATGTTGTATTTTGTACATCTACAAATTTTCGTCCCAAAACATGACAATGTGTAGCTTGCACACAGAAAACAAATGATGTGTGAATATCACACGTCTTATGTTGTGTTTTGTTCTAGGTCTTTTTTTCGCACACGTCACATATGTCCCGGCAAGGATCTGAGCTCAAGCCTCAGAGAGAAATTCTAGCATTATTACAGCTGAGCTGAGCTACCGTCCCAGCTGAACGGTAAAGCAATATGGGTCACGCGACTGGGCGGACAACATCCCCACCCGTGACAACGGCGGGCATGCCTTCCTGCCGGCTTTTCGGTAGCTGCTTGAGCGCATGGAGCCCATGCATGACTTCTTCATGCTCTTTGCCAGCTTGCAAGCAAGCCTCTCCTTCAACCTCTGGATGAATATTAGAGATATCTTTAGCGAATTTTATGGAGTAGGGGGGCAATGGCCCCCTGCACAGGGAAGCTCCACACTGTGATCAAGGGCCCCTATGTTGTGTCGCCCCAGGGCCCTGGTGTTTTGAGGAGGATGATTGATGCCCTCTGCAGTACGCAACCTGCAGTGTCACCCCACGAACCAGTTACCTTTGATTTTGGGGCTATTTTGTGAGAAAAAAAATCAACTCCGTTCTTTGTTGTTGATGAAATGAAATCCCTATTAATTCTTTTGGGTATTTTTTCCCACAAGGATATTCAATACAAGTAACCCTCTTTGGTGGTACTATAATTTTGAAAATGAACACGGAGGTACCCATCAAATGTATGTAAATATGTCCTAAACATATAAAAAACAGTTAATTCTGCAGTAAAGGAGGCTATTATTCCAAGAAAAGAAGGACTCCTTTTGCGGTGCCGCGCTAGGGGCCATAAAATCATTCATTTGGACTTCCATGAACAAACAAAAAAACTCGAACCGGTAAAAGAAACGTTGACAGCAAGATCAACAAAAAAAGGGATGAGTTGGCTAACTAAGGTGAATGGTGTTCGCACACGAACACGTCTCCGTTTACCCTCGACGCCGAGCGCGATGCGCGGCAGCACGCGCCGAGGGAGGCTTGCCGGAAGCGCGATACGCAAGAAATCCGGCGGGCTCTTTTGAGACCCGAAACCCCGCTTGCCCGGGGGGGACCCCGTTAGGGCTTGCGGCGGCTATGGGCTGCCCTAGATCGGCCTAACCGCCCCTAGGACCTCGTGGATTCGCAGCCTCCAATCCTGAAGAACAACGAAGAACGAGAAGGAAGATACAAGGGGAGAGAGATAAAAATAGATGAACGCGAAAAAGTAGTAGATTGATTTGTTCGATTGGTGTTGTTTCAATCGGCCGTCACCCCTCATGTATATAAAGGGCGGCTGGACTTTCCGTGCAAGATGGAGGGTTGAATTCACGTCCAAAACCCTAGATTGGGTCCAATTCGGATGGTTTGGTCCGAACTTTCTATAACTGTTCGGTCAAAAACGTATCTGCACATTGCGGGCCCTTTTCGAGACAGTAAACGATCTCAAATCAAAATATTGTAAACAACAAAGTTGTTCGCCTCGAAAAAACGAAGAACTTTCATGTTGACTACTTTTCCATCCGAGTTGATATTGATCGCTCAATCGAGGTAGCAAGAAAAACGATAAATCCCGACGTTTTCGCCTGTGCTCCAACCAGTGGCGGAGCTCCATGGAGCCAAGGGGGTGCACATGCACCAGGGTAGCTCTTGTTTTTACCTTACAATTAGCTGCAAAATCAGTGTGTGCACCCCCATAACCAATCATTTGTGCACCCTGGTGAGACAAATCAACACAAATTACATACGTGTGTACCCTGATTGAGTTTCCTCTAGCTCCGCCACTGGCTCCAACTCCGCTCGCGCCCTATCTTAGAGGCCTCTATGATCGGGCGTCCACCTCTTGTAATTTGAGTTCCAGCAGTATTTTAGCTCCACAAATCGCATACTAACTCGGATCGCGATGACTCAAAAACCAAAGTTGCTTGTTTCGAGGAGACGCACAACTTTCGTTTATATCACTTCTTCATTTGAGGTCATGTTAAATGAGATCTAGTGGACGCCTTCATATATCGATCCTCGAGATCACCTCTGACTACTAGCATAATCGGCTATCAAGCCGGATCATGGCACAACTTGGAATGGTGGACATGGTGTCTCCTAAATGAGTAATATATTTGTCACGCCGAATACCGAATTATGTTCTTGATTAGCCATCGGCCCAAAACGAGTATCAACACATGCCCCCCTGTTTTCTGGCAGAGCTTGCATGCCAGAAAATAACTTTCTCCACCTTTTGCTCAGGACGATGTCAACACTCCATCGGCCATTGGTTCTCAGGACGATAATTCTATATCGGCCATTTATGTTCAGGTTGGTTGCCACCTTGGTAGAACTTCTTTAAATAATCACCTTTGAGAACAACCACTTCATCTTGACGATTGATGGATGTCCCAAATACGTTCATGTACATCTCCCATGGCGACTCTTGCTTAATCTTCATCCAAGCACTTCAAAATAATATCGTCAACTATTCGGTGATAAAGCTCATCGTCCATTAATGCATACTTAAAAGCCATCTGCCGAACAGCTATGTCCGTCCTCTTGCTAGGATCCTGCAAATATTCAACAATAGGTCTTTCCAATCTTCTTGTTCACCTGCACTAGATCCTTCGTTAGTGACCGAATCAATGGGATTTAATTCGGTCTTACCTATGATAGCGAGAGCAAACATCGGCCTATGAGATATATAAGATACGCCACGATCAACATGGTAGCCAGATGCTTGTTGTGCTAACTCATTTGCATTCCAAATGTCTTGCCTAGATATATGAGCAATGCTAAAGTAATCTAAGGTAGAAAATATATCTAGAGATTTATCAAGATACATATTAAGTGATTCGTAGAAACATTGGCAAACCTTGGATTTTTGTTATACTACTACCAATGAATCACTAGAAGCCTCAATATGTGTATCACCTTGTCTCGTGTTTTAATAGGACTAGGGACGATGTTAACACGCCACATCGTCCATGATTAGATAATTATCTCAGGGCGATTGGATAAGTATCGGTCATGTGTTGTTTGCCTCAAAGGCCTGTATAATTCATCCACCAAAGTATGTATAGCCGAAATAAAAAAAATAAAACAACTCTGATTATGAAATCTAAACATTTCGGCCTCTCAGATTAGCAAAAAAATTGCAACTAACCAAACGAATAACGTTTTGGTAATACCATTTGATGATGTAAAGAATTATAATGCATCCACGGATTAAAATAAGACCATGGAGGGTAACTGATCATACCTGAGGATATGCTACATGGCATAGGCATAAATGGCATGGCTGAAAATATGTATGATGTGCTGACCGAAACCTCTTAGTATATGATAGAAAATTCTTTCTTGAGCGTTTTCTAGCCTCGGTCTTTTCTTCCTTCATCCTTATCGCTATTCTTGCAATAGGAACTTGCACATCCTCCTTACTTTGAGGTCCTTCCTTAGAGACCCATGCCATGTTCTTTGTCTTCAGCTTTGCGGCACTAAGCCGTTTCAGCTTTCTCTCTTGCCAGCTTGTTAAGACGAGTGGGCATCACAGCTGTGATTTAGTTTTGCACATTATCGTTTCTTCCTTAGCCTTTGGCACTTTCAACTTTACTTGTTCAGATTTGGCACTTCGAGCTCCAGCATTTACTTGCTTCATCTTTTTGTCTTCTGTAGCCAAGGTCAACCTGACCGGCTCTTTTTTATCTGAGATCGAATCTGAAACATCACACTTACGGTTATCCTTTTTCACTTGATAAACTTGCTTGACCGTCTCCTTCTTGTTCGTTGAGATCCTAACCGATTCCTTTTTATTGAAACGGTCTTTGACATGTGATTGTTGTTCAGATTTTGACCTTCTTGGAGCTGCATAATTTGGGTTAGATGATCTATAGTAAGAAGGATAACGTGCCCTTGGGTCATACCTGTGATCCCATGATGGATATGGATAACAATCACCATAGGGAGGTATCCATGACATTGGCATTGGTGGCCTAAAGGGAGGATACGAAGCTGCTGCATTGAACTTCTCCCATTGCCAATCCCGGTCTTTAGACTTTCGCCTTGGGAGTGATCTCGACGACTTTGCAATACTTGGCCGATAAGAACTCCTTGCTTCACTCTCCTTCTTATATTTCTCCAATAACTCTGCGAAAGTGACTTTAGTTTTCTTACCCTTGTGCTTATCACGGCCTTTGTCTTGTTTCGTTTTGCGTTCATCGATCTTTGAATTTTGTTGTTGCCCCCCAGTGCTTGATATCCTTGGTGTAGCTTCAATGGAACACCCAGCTTCAAGAATGTCTTCAACATGCTCTTCAATAATTTCTTCACTTGAAAGCTTGATCCCATTATCTTCTGTGTGTACCTTCTCATCATCATATGAATCGGCTATAGGTAACCGATCCAATAACTTTTGATCATTCATACCAATCGAAATAGATTGCCTATATGTTTGTGTTTCAACAAATTGCAATCGTCCTTTATCTACAGCCGATTGTACTATTTTATGAAACATGGTGCAATTATAAGCACTATGCTCAAACGAATCATGCAACTTGCAATAGATTCGTCCTTGTGCTAATGGCTCAACATTGTGATCAAGGATTCTAATATAATCACTCGTCGACAATACATCAAAGATATGATCACACATGCTCAAACTAAAGGTACACCTTTTATCTTCCAACCGTTCTTGCTGTGAAAACGGCTTTGAAATTAAGCAACCGAATGGTTCAGATTTTACATCACCCCATTCAGCTATGTGTTGATTTTTACACTCTTTTTCCGATGTGTTTGAATAAGTTGTTGTACTATCATCGGCTTTCTCCAAAGATAATAACCTTGGCTTTAAATTTCTGAAACCAAAATAGTTGTAACACATATGTCTCACTTGAAACCAAATGTAAGCCAAGTATGAAGTAAGCAAAGCTAACTACATAGATATAAAATTCAAATGAAACAATATGTAAAGCTTTGGTTGTGATAATTTGTCAATATCGGTCTCTCTAATTGGCACAACATGTTGACCGATATGCCTGGTAACTATTTTACCGCTAACAAATAATTTACAGTTCATGATTGGTCTTTTGATGTTTCTTCTAAAACTATTGCTAATAGATGCATGAACAATATATTTTTGACCAAATCTGAAAATAAGTAAATTATTTAATAGAGATACCTCTTTGAAGATGTTAGTAGAACAGGATGGTTGTATGTCATGAACAATAACTTGCCCCACCTCTGGATTATTTTCTAACGCCTTGTCTTCATGTTTTTCTGGATCATGTGCTCCTTTACTTTGATGCTCTTTCTCAACCGAACATTGTTCGGCTATATTTTCTTGTCGTTCATGCTCATTAACTTCTTTGACATGCAATTAATAGGGCAACATGTAAGCTCCTGTGCATCCATAAAAATCAAGCATGGTTGCACCATGATCTTTTTCACTGAAGCTGGCATCTCTTGATTCAGTAGATTCAGCACATGTACTTTTTGATTTGGTTTCTAAAATCGAATTAACCATACTAGCTGAGTCATTCTTATTTTCTTCATGGATCTTATTACTATGCAAAGCTTCTTCTTCTTGCTTCGATATTTCAGAGGGTTCAACTTGATTGCTGCATGGAGGAGAGGATTTGGTTTCTTCAACCAGGGTAACATTATCCTGAGGATTCTTCTTGATCATTGCATGGAAAAATTGTAGATCTTCCTCTTCAAGTTTTTTCTTGTACGCTTTATGCTCCTGCTTGAGCTTAATTTCAAGCACCTCAAATTCCTTCTTGCGCTTATTTTTTAGTACTTCATAGCATTGACGTTGTTCCTCCGATAAATCATCAAACATAATGACCTTAACGGCGTTAACCTCAGCTAGACATTGTTGCGCTCTGATGCTTGTTTTCTCTTTCGGTAATGAAGTGTTGCCGAAACTTTGTGGTTGTGAAGGACAAAACCTGATATTGCATGCTTGACGCTCTTCTTCACGCTTCTTCTTGTATGATTCATAAGCATGTATTGCTGCAAGATCACATGGATTTTCTTCTTGTTTCCGGCGAAGAGCATTAAGCTTCTTGAACTCAGCTGCAAGTTTTTTCCTACAATCATTGTTACCATATGCTACAGCACTAGATGAAGACACCTGAGCTTCTATTGAATTTCCACTTATTCGGCTATAATCATTGTGGAGGTGTGGAGCCGAAATATGGATATCTCCAGTTGCATATGGTGCTGAAAAGTTAGTAACATAAGATGCAACATATGATGGTTCAGGGTAATTGGCCAAATAGCTAGTAGTAGCATGTTCAATTTCCCTATCCATCGACATGTATGCAGGTGAAACAATATATTCTGAACTATCTACCGATGAATAAAACGATGAAACACTATCTTGCAAGCTATTGAAATTTTTAACATTTGGTGTTTCATATTGATTAACTGAAGTCATCATGTTGTTCATCGACATATGAACTTCTGGGGATGCCGATGCATGAGAACTCGAATTTACATGTTGCAAGTTGCTAAGAGTATGGATATTATTTCGCATCGGCTTTTGCACATAGTAAGATCTAGGGTTAGCCGATACGGTATACATATCAGAGGATCTAGCAACATCAATATAAGAGTTGTTTGCATCTACATAAGGAGATTGGGGATTCATGATACCATTGTAGATTGCAGCCTCTTGATGACGCTCTTTTCGTAGCAAGAACGGGCTGGAGATCGTTCGAAACTTCGTCCACAGCGGAGTCGTCAAAAAGTGTGTTCGCACACGAACACGTCGCCGTGTACCCTCGACGCCGAGCGCGATGCACGGCAGCACGCGCGGAGGGAGGCTCGCCGGAAGCGCGATACGCAAGACAATCCGGCGGGCTCTTTTGAGACCCGAAACCCCGCTTGCCCGGGAGGGACCCCGTCAGGGCTTGCGGCAGCTATGGGCTGTGCTAGGTCGGCCTAACCGCCCCTAGGACCTCGTGGATTCGCAGCCTCAAATCCTGAAGAACAACGAAGAACGAGAAGAAAGATACAAGGGGAGAGTGATAAAAAAATAGATGAACACGAAAAAGTAGTAGATTGATTTGTTCGATTGGTGTTGTTTCAGTCGGCCGTCACCCCTCATGTATATAAAGGGCGGCTGGACTTTCTGTGCAAGATGGAGGGTTGGATTCGGTCAAAAACGTATCTGCACATTGCGTGCCCTTTTCTAGGCAGTAAACGACCTCAAATCAAAATATTGTAAACAACAAAGTTGTTCGCCTCGAAAAAACGAAGAACTTTCATGTTGACCACGTTTCCATCCGAGTTGATATTAATCGCTCAATCGAGGTAGAAAGAAAAACGATCAATCCCGACGTTTTCGCCTGTGCTCCAACTTCGCTCGCGCCCTACCTTAGAGGCCTCTATGGTCGGGCGCCCACCTCTTGTAATTTGAGTTTCAACGGTATTTTAGCTCCACAAATCGCATACTAACTCGAATCGCGATGGCTCAAAAACCAAAGTTGCTTGTTTCGAGGAGACGCACAACTTTCGTTTATATCACTTCTTCATTTGAGGTCATGTTAAATGAGATCTAGTGGCAGCCTTCATATATCGATCCTCGAGATCACCACTGACTGCTAGCATAATCGACTATCAAGCCGGATCATGGCACAACTTGAAATGGTGGACATGGTGTCTCCTAAATGAGTAATATATTTGTCACGCCGAACACCGAATTATGTTCTTGATTAGTTATCGGCCCAAAACGAGTATCAACAAATGGTACCCTAACCAGATTTCGATCCAAGGAAACAAAACCGCTGCAATTCGCATGCACGGTTGCACGGCACAGGGGATCCGTTACACATGTGCCCAGCGAGTGTGGTTGGTGCTCGCAAGACGTGTAGCCGTCACACCGTTTCTGTCACCGTGTATTCCGTTTTCGATGGATACCGTATTACCCATACCCCATCTGAATGATTGATACCCTGCCCTACCCCTTCTCGTCGATTAAAGCCGTAATCATGGAGGGCGAGAAGGGCGGTGACACGGAGCTGGGGAGGCGGCACGATGAGCTTTGGGCTGGCCGTGGTAGGTAGGTAGCCGGGGATACGTACGCCCGTCGTCCCACTGCAACAATGCCACACGTACATCGTACAGTCTTATTCCCTCTCGTCACTGCTATCGGTCTGGCCAGTGCATCGCGACTTCACAGTCGCCACCCGAGACTCCAAACAGTGAACATTCTGACAGAAACGTCGAACGAAAGCAAAGGCCGTCGCGGTAATCTGGGAGTACTATTTATCTGCTTTTCTACACTCACATTGATGCTCCTCCGTTGGCAAGTAAGAGCATCTCCAACCGCGTGATTTGGGTGCACCGGACAAAGAATCATTCCCAGCCACGCGTCTAAGGGCATCTCCAATGGGACGGCGCAAGCGGACGCTGAGCGACCGTTTGCGTTCGCCGTGACCCAAAATTCGTTTGAACTCTGCTCCAGCGGGGCGACACAAAGTGACCGGGCGTCCACGGCGACGCAAACCTGGCCTAAATATGCGTCAGATTTACGTCTCCGCGGACGCGCCGAGCGTCCTCCTTTTCTTACCCGGTCCCACAAATCACGGACAATGAAATCAAGCGCTTTGATTTGTTGTTTTTTTTCCTTCTTTGCTGCTCTAGTGCGACGCTACCACCCCAACCCCACCCGCCGCCGTCCCGCCGTAGCAACGCAGTACTCGTCGTCGGCTCGGTTCTCGCCGCGCGGGAGAGCAAGATCGTAGTCGGGGTTGGCTCTTGCGTGTACCTGCCGCCTGTTTTGGGGCCAAACGTTGCCGGTTGCGCCGCCTGGCCGCGCCACCACGACATGTTCGGTCAATTGCACTGGTAGGTGTCTTACTCCTGTTTTGGGCGTTATTGTGTGCGGTCATTGATCCACAGTTCGTACCCACGCAGATGGACATGTGGCAGATGCTGGACAAGTTCCACGCAAAGGTCGTTAACTCTTCTTCCAACGAGGAGTCTAATCGGTCCATGCAGACATTGGCAACTACTGCGGCCTCCATGATCCACGAGTTCAATTCAAACGAGGGGCCGGTGCACCGGGGCTCTATCAAGGGCCGCTCAAAAAACCTACCGCACAACAGAGTGGAAGAGCAGCTCCGGCTCCACAAGAACTACTTCCACCTTACCGATCTGGTGTTTAAGGAAAAAATGTTCTGGCGTCGGTACAGGATGTCAAGGGAGCTGTTCATGGTCATTCTACGGGGCGTCAGACACTACGACCCTACTTCCAATGCAGGCCCGATGCAACAGGTGCGCTAGGCTTCACCTCCTACCAAAAATGTTCCGCGGTATTCGCATGCTATCATATGGAATGGCTGCTGATATATTCGACGAGTATCTTCGAATGGGTGAGAGCACCTACCTTGAGGCCATGTACAGGTTTTGCCGAGCCGTGATTGCCGTGTTCGAACAGCATTACTGTAGGGAGCCAACTGTTGAGGATACAAGGCGGCTGTTGTCTATCAACGAGTCTAGAGAGTTCCCAGAAATGATTGGCAGCATAGATTGCATGCACTAGGAGTGGAAAAACTGTCCATTTAGATGGCAGGGTTAGTACAACATGCATGTGGAGGGACGGACTGTCATTCTTGAAGCTACCATATCTCAAGATTTAAGGATTTGGCATTCATTCTTTGGCATGGCCGGTTCGAACAATGACATCAATGTGTTGCACCGATCACCGGTTTTCAACAGGCTCATGCAAGGCAAAGCTCCACGGGTGAGGTACGAGGTCAATGGAAATAAATACGACAAGCCATATTATCTTGTGGATGGTTGGAATAACATCTCTCAGATTATGTTTTGGAATGTTTGATGTCAATATATGTGATACACTAATGTTTTATGAAGTGGTGCAGAGAATATATACATACATGTATATGGGTGTCTTGTGTGGAAAAACGAGACAAAAAGATGCAGGTTGTGTTTCACCAGGCCGGATTTTCCGGGCCGGATATTTGCAAAATATTCACCCCCCCCCCCCCCCCAAATCGGCTAAGGACTTTTGGCGATGCGGCTCAGTAATCCCCTGGATAGGGGGCCAGACTTTTGCCCGGAATTTCCCAAGGCCGGATTTTCCGGGGGGGGGGGGGGTGATACGTCTCCGACGTATCGATAATTTCTTATGTTCCATGCCACATTATTGATGTTATCTACATGTTTTATGCACACTTTATGTCATATTCGTGCATTTTCTGGAACTAACCTATTAACAAGATGCCGAAGTGCCGATTCTTTGTCATTGCTTTTGGTTTCAGAAATCCTAGTAACGAAATATTCTCGGAATTGGACGAAATCAACGCCTAGGGTCCTATTTTGCCACGAAGCTTCCCGGAAGTCCGAAGAGGAGACGAAGTGGGGCCACGAGGGGCCACACCCTAGGCGGCGCGGCCCCCCTTGGCCGCGCGGCCCTGTGGTGTGGGGCCCTCGTGCCGCCTCCTGACCTGCCCTTCCGCCTACTTAAAGTCTCCGTTGCGAAACCCCCAGTACCGAGAGCCACGATACGGAAAACCTTCCAGAGACGCCGCCGCCGCCGATCCCATCTCGGGGGATCCAGGAGATCGCCTCCGGCACCCTGCTGGAGAGGGGAATCATCTCCCGGAGGACTCTACGCCGCCATGGTCGCCTCCGGAGTGATGTGTGAGTAGTCTACCCCTGGACTATGGGTCCATAGCAGTAGCTAGATGGTTGTCTTCTCCCCATTGTGCTATTATTGTTGGATCTTGTGAGCTGCCTAACATGATCAAGATCATCTATCTGTAATTCTATATGTTGCGTTTGTTGGGATCCGATGAATAGAGAATACTTGTTATGTTGATTATCAAAGTTATATCTATGTGTTGTTTATGATCTTGCATGCTCTCCGTTACTAGTAGATGCTCTGGCCAAGTAGATGCTTGTAACTCCAAGAGGGAGTATTTATGCTCGATAGTGGGTTCATGCCTACATTGACACAGGGACGATGTGAGAAAGTTCTAAGGTTGTGTTGTGCTGTTGCCACTAGGGATAAAACATTGATGCTATGTCTAAGGATGTAGTTGTTGA
This sequence comes from Lolium perenne, assembly GCF_019359855.2. Classification (NCBI taxonomy): domain Eukaryota; kingdom Viridiplantae; phylum Streptophyta; class Magnoliopsida; order Poales; family Poaceae; genus Lolium; species Lolium perenne. The sequence continues at coordinate 158,256,486 of NC_067247.2, forward strand.
TTACATTACGCACCATACTTAATGCAATTGTCTGTTGCTTTGCAACTTAATACCGGAGGGGGTTCGGATGATAACCTTGAAGGTGGACTTTTTAGGCATAGAGGCAGTTGGAGTGCGGTCTATGGACTGGGTCGGAAGGCGCACTTAACTCTCCCTATCCTCCTCATAATATGTATGTGCATGGTCATGCCCTCTTTATTTGTCAATTGCCCAAGCGTAATTTGTTCACCCAACATCTTGTTTATCTTATGGGAGAGACACCTCTAGTGAACTGTGGACCCCGGTCCAATTCTCTATCTTGATATACAATCTACTGCAATACTTGTTCTCTTGTTTTACGCAAACAATCATCTTCCACACAATACGGTTAATCCTTTGTTACAGCAAGCCGGTGAGATTGACAACCTCACTGCTTTCGTTGGGGCAAAGTACTTTGGTTGTGTTGTGCAGGGTTTCACGTTGGCGCGGAATCTCTGGTGTTGCGCCGCACTACATCCCGCCGCCATCAACCTTCAACGTGCTTCTTGACTCCCTCTTTGGTTCGATTAAACCTTGGTTTCTTGCGAGGAAACTTGCCGCTGTGCGCATCACACCTTCCTCTTGGGGTTCCCAACGGACGTGTCAACCACACGCATCAAGCAAATTTCTGGCGCCGTTGCCGGGGACCTGAAGAAAAGTTACACCACAAAGATTTCTATCTCCCACGTCAACTGCACGCCAGCAGCAAATTTCTGGCGCCGTTGCCGGGGAGATCAAGACACGCTGCAAGGGGAGTCTCCACTTCTCAATCTCTTTACTTTGTTTTTGTCTTGCTTAGTTTTATTTACTACTTTGTTTGCTGCACTAAATCAAAATACAAAAAAATTAGTTGCTAGTTTTACTTTATTTGCTATCTTGTTTGCTATATCAAAAACACAAAAAAATTAGTTACTTGCATTTACTTTATCTAGTTTGCTTTATTTACTGTTGCTAAAATGGTCAACCCTGAAAATACTAAGTTGTGTGACTTCACAACCACAAATAATAATGATTTCTTATGCACACCTATTGCTCCACCTGCTACTACAGCAGAATTCTTTGAAATTAAACCTGCTTTACTGAATCTTGTTATGCGAGAGCAATTTTCTGGTGTTAGTTCTGATGATGCTGCTGCCCATCTTAATAATTTTGTTGAACTATGTGAAATGCAAAAATATAAAGATGTAGATGGTGACATTATAAAATTAAAATTGTTCCCTTTCTCATTAAGAGGAAGAGCTAAAGATTGGTTGCTATCTCTGCCTAAGAATAGTATTGATTCATGGACTAAATGCAAGGATGCTTTTATTGGTAGATATTATCTCCCTGCTAAAATTATATCTTTGAGGAGTAGCATAATGAATTTTAAATAATTAGATACTGAACATGTTGCTCAAGCTTGGGAAAGAATGAAATCTCTGGTTAAAAATTTCCCAACCCATGGACTGACTACTTGGATGATCATCCAAACCTTCTATGCAGGACTAAATTTTTTTTCGCGGAATTTATTGGATTCAGCTGCTGGAGGTACCTTTATGTCCATCACTCTTGGTGAAGCAACAAAGCTTCTTGATAATATGATGATCAATTACTCTGAATGGCACACGGAAAGAGCTCCACAAGGTAAGAAGGTAAATTCTGTCGAAGAAACCTCTTCCTTGAGTGATAAGATTGATGCTATTATGTCTATGCTTGTGAATGATAGGACTAATATTGATCCTAATAATGTTCCGTTAGCTTCATTGGTTGCACAAGAAGAACATGTTGATGTAAACTTCATTAAAAATAATAATTTCAACAACAATGCTTACCGGAATAATTCTAGTAACAACTATAGGCCATATCCTTATAATAATGGCAACGGCTATGGTAATTCTTATGGGAATTCTTACAACAATAATAGGAGTTCACCCCCTGGACTTGAAGCCATGCTTAAAGAATTTATTAGTACACAAACTGCCTTTAACAAATCTGTTGAAGAAAAGCTTGGGAAAATTGATATACTTGCTTCTAAAATCGATAGTCTTGCTGCTGATGTTGATCTTTTGAAATCGAAAGTTATTCCTAATGAGAATCATCATAATAAAATTGTTACTACAGCAAATGCCATCCAAGTTAGAATTAATGAGAATATAAGATTAATGGCTGAACTGCGTGCTAGGTGGGATAGAGAAGAAAATGAAAAACTAGCTAAAGAGAAGAATGTAGCTAAAGTTTGGACTATTACCACCACTTGTAATGCTAATGCTACACATGTTGCTGCACCTCCTACTATTAATAATAAAAGAATTGGTGTTAGCAATGTTTCCACTTCTAATGCAAAGCGAGAAACCGCACTGAAATCGCTAAAGCTCATTAAAGCACTGTGATAAAACTGCTGAAATTTTTTCCAACATTGGGGATGATGATCCCATTGTTTTAGATTATAATGGTTTAAATTTTGATGATTGCCACATCTCTGAAGTTATAAAGTTCTTGCAAAAACTTGCTAAAAGTCCTAATGCTAGTGCTATAAATTTGGCTTTCACGCAACATATTACAAATGCTCTCATAAAAGCTAGAGAAGAGAAACTAGAGCGCGAAGCCTCTATTCCTAGAAAGCTAGAGGATGGTTGGGAGCCCATCATTAAGATGAAGGTTAAAGATTTTGATTGTAATGCTTTATGTGATCTTGGTGCAAGTATTTCCGTTATGCCTAAGAAAATTTATAATATGCTTGACTTGCCACCGCTGAAAAATTGTTATTTGGATGTTAATCTTGCTGATCATTCTACAAAGAAACCTTTGGGGAAAGTTGATAATGTTCGCATTACCGTTAACAATAACCTTGTCCCCGTTGATTTTGTTGTCTTGGATATTGAATGCAATGCATCTTGTCCCATTATATTGGGAAGACCTTTTCTTCGAACTGTTGGTGCTATCATTGATATGAAGGAAGGTAATATAAAATATCAATTTCCTCTCAAGAAAGGTATGGAACACTTCCCTAGAAAGAGAATGAAGTTACCTTTTGATTCTATTATGAGAACAAATTATGATGTTGACACTTCGTCTCTTGATAATACTTGATACATACTTTCTGCGCCTAGCTGAAAGGCGTTAAAGAAAAGCGCTTATGGGAGACAACCCATGTTTTTACCTACAGTACTTTGTTTTTATTTTGTGTCTTGGAAGTTGTTTACTACTGTAGCAACATCTCCTTATCTTAGTTTAGTGTTTTGTTGTGCCAAGTAAAGCCGTTGATAGAAAAGTTCATACTAGATTTGGATTACTGCGCAGAAACACATTTCTTTGCTGTCACAAATCTGGGCTGTTTTCCCTGTAGGTAACTCAGAAAATTATGCCAATTTACGTGAGTGATCCTCAGATATGTACGCAACTTTCATTAAATTTGAGCATTTTCATTTGAGCAAGTCTGGTGCCTCGATAAAATTCGTCAATACGAACTGTTCTGTTTTGACAGATTCTGCCTTTTATTTCGCATTGCCTCTTTTGCTATGTTGGATGAATTTCTTTGATCCATTAATGTCCAGTAGCTTTATGCAATGTCCAGAAGTGTTAAGAATGATTGTGTCACCTCTGAACATGTTAATTTTTATTGTCGCTAACCCTCTAATGAGTTGTTCTAAGTTTGGTGTGGAGGAAGTTTTCAAGGATCAAGAGAGGAGTATGATGCAACATGATCAAGGAGAGTGAAAGCTCTAAGCTTGGGGATGCCCCGGTGGTTCACCCCTGCATATATCAAGAAGACTCAAGCGTCTAAGCTTGGGGATGCCCAAGGCATCCCCTTCTTCATCGACAACATTATCAGGTTCCTCCCCTGAAACTATATTTTTATTCCATCACATCTTATGTGCTTTGCTTGGAGCGTCGGTTTGTTTTTGTTTTTTGTTTTGTTTGAATAAAATGGATCTTAGCATTCACTTTATGGGAGAGAGACACGCTCCGATGTAGCATATGGACAAGTATGTCCTTAGCTTCTACTCATAGTATTCATGGCGAAGTTTCTTCTTCGTTAAATTGTTATATGGTTGGAATTGGAAAATGATACATGTAGTAATTGCTATAAATATCTTGGGTAATGTGATACTTGGCAATTGTTGTGCTCATGTTTAAGCTCTTGCATCATATGCTTTGCACCCATTAATGAAGAAATACATAGAGCATGCTAAAATTTGGTTTGCATATTTGGTTTCTCTAAGGTCTAGATAATTTCTAGTATTGAGTTTGAACAACAAGGAAGACGGTGTAGAGTCTTATAATGTTTTCAATATGTCTTTTATGTGAGTTTTGCTGCACCGGTTCATCCTTGTGTTTGTTTCAAATAAGCCTTGCTAGCCTAAACCTTGTATCGAGAGGGAATACTTCTCATGCATCCAAAATACTTGAGCCAACCACTATGCCATTTGTGTCCACCATACCTACCTACTACATGGTATTTCCCGCCATTCCAAAGTAAATTGCTTGAGTGATACCTTTAAAATTCCATCATTCACCTTTGCAATATATAGCTCATGGGACAAATAGCTTAAAAACTATTGTGGTATTGAATATGTAATTATGCACTTTATCTCTTATTAAGTTGCTTGTTGTGCGATAACCATGTTCACTGGGGACGCCATCAACTACTCTTTGTTGAATTTCATGTGAGTTGCTATGCATGTTCGTCTTGTCTGAAGTAAGAGCGATCTACCACCTTATGGTTAAGCATGCATATTGTTAGAGAAGAACATTGGGCCGCTAACTAAAGCCATGATCCATGGTGGAAGTTTCAGTTTTGGACAAATATCCTCAATCTCATATGAGAAAATTATTAATTGTTGTTACATGCTTATGCATAAAAGAGGAGTCCATTATCTGTTGTCTATGTTGTCCTGGTATGGATGTTTAAGTTGAGAATAATCAATAGCGAGAAATCCAATGCGAGCTTTCTCCTTAGACCTTTGTACATGCGGCATAGAGGTACCCCTTTGTGACACTTGGTTAAAACATGTGCATTGTGATGATCCGGTAGTCCAAGCTAATTAGGACAAGGTGCGGGCACTATTAGTATACTATGCATGAGGCTTGCAACTTGTAAGATATAATTTACATGATACATATGTTTTATTACTACCGTTGACAAAATTGTTTCATGTTTTCAAAATCAAAGCTCTAGCACAAATATAGCAATCGATGCTTTTCCTCTATGGAGGACAATTCTTTTACTTTCAATGTTGAGTCAGTTCACCTATTTCTCTCCACCTCAAGAAGCAAACACTTGTGTGAACTGTGCATTGATTCCTACATATTTGCTTATTGCACTTATTATATTACTCTATGTTGACAATATCCATGAGATATACATGTTATGAGTTGAAAGCAACCGCTGAAACTTAATCTTTCTTTGTGTTGCTTCAATGCTTTTACTTTGAATTATTGCTTTATGAGTTAACTCTTATGCAAGACTTATTGATGCTTGTCTTGAAGTGCTATTCATGAAAAGTCTTTGCTTTATGATTCACTTGTTTACTCATGTCATATACATTGTTTTGATCGCTGCATTCACTACATATGCTTTACAAATAGTATGATCAAGGTTATGATGGCATGTCACTCCAGAAATTATACGTGTTATCGTTTTACCCGTTGGGACGAAGCGTAACTAAGCTTGGGGATGCTGATACGTCTCCGACGTATCGATAATTTCTTATGTTCCATGCCACATTATTGATGTTATCTACATGTTTTATGCACACTTTATGTCATATTCGTGCATTTTCTGGAACTAACCTATTAACAAGATGCCGAAGTGCCGATTCTTTGTTTTCTGCTGTTTTTGGTTTCAGAAATCCTAGTAACGAAATATTCTCGGAATTGGACGAAATCAACGCCGTAGTCCTATTTTGCCACGAAGCTTCGAAGTCCGAAGAGGAGACGAAGTGGGGCCACGAGGGGCCACACCCTAGGCGGCGCGGCCCCCTTGGCCGCGCGGCCCGTGGTGTGGGGCCCTCGTGCCGCCTCCCGACTTGCCCTTCCGCCTACTTAAAGTCTCCGTTGCGAAACCCCCGATCTGAGAGCCACGATACGGAAAACCTTCCAGAGAGACGCCGCCGCCGCCGATCCCATCTCGGGATCCAGGAGATCGCCTCCGGCACCCCGGAGAGGGGAATCATCTCCCGGAGGACTCTACGCCGCCATGGTCGCCTCCGGAGTGATGTGTGAGTAGTCTACCCCTGGACTATGGGTCCATAGCAGTAGCTAGATGGTTGTCTTCTCCCCATTGTGCTATCATTGTTGGATCTTGTGAGCTGCCTAACATGATCAAGATCATCTATCTGTAATTCTATATGTTGCGTTTGTTGGGATCCGATGAATAGAGAATACTTGTTATGTTGATTATCAAAGTTATATCTATGTGTTGTTTATGATCTTGCATGCTCTCCGTTACTAGTAGATGCTCTGGCCAAGTAGATGCTTGTAACTCCAAGAGGGAGTATTTATGCTCGATAGTGGGTTCATGCCTACATTGACACTGGGACAATGTGATGAAAGTTCTAAGGTTGTGTTGTCTTGTTGCCACTAGGGATAAAACATTGATGCTATGTCTAAGGATGTAGTTGTTGATTACATTACGCACCATACTTAATGCAATTGTCTGTTGCTTTGCAACTTAATACCGGAGGGGTTCGGATGATAACCCGAAGGTGGACTTTAGGCATAGATGCGCTTGGATGGCGGTCTATGTACTTTGTCGTAATGCCCAATTAAATCTCACTATACTCATCATAATATGTATGTGCATGGTCATGTCCTCTTTATTTGTCAATTGCCCAACTGTAATTTGTTCACCCAACATGCTGTTTATCTTATGGGAGAGACACCTCTAGTGAACTGTGGACCCCGGTCCAATTCTCTATACTGATATACAATCTACTGCAACACTTGTTCTACTGTTTTCTGCAAACAATCATCTTCCACACAATACGGTTAATCCTTTGTTACAGCAAGCCGGTGAGATTGACAACCTCACTGTTTCGTTGGGGCAAAGTACTTTGGTTGTGTTGTGCAGGTTCCACGTTGGCGCCGGAATCTCTGGTGTTGCGCCGCACTACATCCCGCCGCCATCAACCTTCAACGTGCTTCTTGACTCCTACTGGTTCGATTAAACCTTGGTTTCTTACTGAGGGAAACTTGCCGCTGTGCGCATCACACCTTCCTCTTGGGGTTCCCAACGGACGTGTCAACCACACGCATCAGGGGGCGGATTATCCGGCCCTCAAAGAGTCCCAACGGCTGTATTTTGGAAGGGGGTATTTATACCCCCTTCTTCCTCCTTCCAACCTGCTCAATCATTCCACAAGTTCAGCATCATTAGAGCCACCTCAAGAAACACAAGAATCACAAGATCTCCTCCTCCGCCCAACCAAAGCTCTTGATCTTTGGAGATTCGAAGGAGAAGACCCCGCTCAACATCTTCATCGAAGCGATTTGCATTTCCCCCTCATATGCTTGAGGGCCCATTTGCTAGTGTTTCTCTTTTGAGAAACCCTAGTTGTTTGTAGTTGATATTGTTCTTTGTGTTGTTTTTGTTGTTACAGATTTGGGAGCCTCCAATTTGGTTGTGGATGTGTGCCCCAAGAACCTTGTAAAGGCCCGGTTTCCGCCTCGAGGAAATCCCTTAGTGGAAGTGGGATAGGCCTTCGTGGTGTTGCTCACCGGAGACCTGAGTGAAACCTTCGTGGTGTTGGTTTGGCTTTCGTAGCAACCACACTCCTCCAAACGTAGACGTACCTTCTTGCAAAGGAAGGGAACTACGGGAATCAACTCCATGTCTCCACGTGCTCCACTCTCGGTTACCTCTATCCTATTATCTTCCCTATATATTGCGTAGCTATATCGTGTTTTGTCGTTGACCTTGTCATATAGGTAAATTCACATAGTTGCATATCTAGAGAATTTACCTTTGTGTCAAGCCTAAATTGAAAAAGAACTAAAAATTGGTTAGCACCTATTCACCCCCCCTCTAGGTGTGGCATACGATCCTTTCAATTGGTATCAGAGCCTCGGCTCTTATTTCGGGCTTAACCGCCTAAGAGTATGCCGGATGACGCACCTGCGGAAGGGGCCGCAAAGCCGGTCTCCATGGATGATCTCAAGTCGATGGAAGCATCCTTGAGGTCCGCCATGGAAGCCCAAATGGAAATCTTGATGAAAATGTTTTTCGACCGCTTTCCAGCGGCTCCCTCCGTCATCCCCACCATAGAGGAAAAGGACAAGGGTGAGTTAGAAGAGGGAGGTGCTTCAGCATTACCCTCCTCTACCACTCCCTTGAATGGTGATCACTTAAACACCATTAAAACCTCCATTGCTTCTCCTAGGGAAACTAGTGGAGGGACTAGCTACAATAATGTGGCTCCACCTTTCCGCTCTCCCGATATCTCGTTTCCCCATCCTCATATAAACACTAGGGGTGATCCACCCAAATTTAATGATAAGGATTTTAGTACATGGAAATTTGAGTTTAAATCCTTTGTGTGCAGTGCCTCCAATGAACTTTGGAGAATTATTGTGGAAGGTTACAAGCCTTACAACCCCGAAAGGTTGACAAGAAGAGAAGAGGTTGATAACCAACTCAACTCGATTGCCTTGCACATGATTCAAACTAATGTGGGGACACAAGACTTGTCTCGTGTTCGGAACTTCACCACCGCCAAGGAAGCATGGGAGGGTTTGGACACAAGCTTCATGGGAAGTGAAAGCATGAAGAGAAACAAGTATAGTGCTCTTCGGAATCAAGGCGAAGGATTCATGAGGTTCCCGGATGAAGATCATCAAGTCATGTATAGAAGACTTATCACCGTTGCCGATGCTTTTCGGAATGTGGGTGCCAAACACATTGATGATTTTTGGATCAAGGATAAAGATATTGATTGCATGATGCCGTTTGAACCCATTGATGTCAAGACCCTCGTTGGGAGAGAAAGCTTTCCTTCTCTCACCTCACAACAAGTTGTGCACGAGTTGCAAGCTCTCAAGGTGCTCGAACAAAACTCTCAAGATTCTCGCAATTGTGCCATTGGGATGTCAAGAGGGACCAACCTTACCTTGACGGTCAACTCCATGGAAGAAGTGAACCCTCAAGAACCATATAGGACATCTTGGAGTATGTCCTATCCGGATGATTTGGAATACCACTACAATCACCACATGGCATTCCATGCAAATACCTTTTGGGTTGATCCATCCAAGGCCAAGGAAGACAATATTAAGAGAAACAATTCAAGTGGATTCAAGGGTTTGGGCCCAAAGACAAGATCTTGCTACAATTGTGGTGACAAGAACCACTTCATCGCCCAATGCCCCTATGAGCATAGGGAAACTCACGGTGGAATGCTCATTCCCAAGGACAAGAGCAAAGTTTCAAAGGCTCCCAACAAGAAATTCTACAACAAGGGTAAGAAGGACAAGAGAACTTCAAGGATTGTGCTCATGACCAAGGAAGAGTATTCTTCCGATGAAGTTGAGAGTAGTAGTGATGAAGAAGAAACCTCAAAGGAAGTGGCCGCCATTGCTGATACGTCTGAAACGTATCTATTGGTCATGCAATTGTTAATACCCCATCTCAAAAACTACACCTTAAAATGTTCTTCATGTTCCAAATGCCACCAAAAATCTTGTTTCTGTTCATCGATTTAATCTTGACAACGATGTCTATATTGAATTTCATCCTTGGCTTTTTATGGTAAGGATCGGGCAACGGGGAGAACTCTTCTTAAAGGTCGATGCATCCGCGGCCTCTACCCCTTGATATCGTCGTCATCATCCCTCGAGAATAAACAAGTCTTCAGTGTCATCAAGCCTTCAGCTTCACGGTGGCATAGTCGTTTAGGACATCCGTCTTTTCGAACGGTTCAGCAAATTCTTAGCAAGCATAAACTTCCTTTTTTTAAAGAGTCTAGAGTTGAGTCTATTTGTGATTCGTGTCAAAAGGCTAAGAGTCATCAACTCCCATATGAAAGATCATCTAGTGTATCTACTGCTCCCCTACAGCTTGTGTTCTCAGATGTTTGGGGCCATGCTCCTAGTTCAGTAGGGAAATACACATATTATGTAAGCTTCATTGATGACTATAGCAAATTTGTTTGGATTTATCTCCTCAAGAAGAAATCCGATGTGTTTCAAATCTTTCACAATTTTCAGCAACTTGTTGAACGACAATTTGATAGAAAAATCCTTGCCTTACAATCGGATTGGGGAGGAGAATATGAGAAACTCAACTCTTTCTTTCAAAAATTTGGAATTGAACATCATATTTCCTGCCCTCATGCACATCAGCAGAATAGCTCTGCTGAACGCAAGCATCGCCACATTGTAGAAGTAGGACTTGCTTTTCTTGCCAATGCATCTATGCCACTGAAATTCTGGGATGAAGCCTTTCTAACTGCAACATATCTCATCAACATGTTGCCCTCAAAAACCATTGATAATGATACACCTATGGAGCGTCTCCTTAAAAAAACTCCTGACTATGCATCTCTTCGTGTTTTTGGGTGCGCTTGCTGGCCCAATCTTCGACCATACAACAAACACAAACTTGCCTACCGATCAAAACAATGTGTATTTCTTGGCTATAGTCACATGCACAAAGGGATCAAATGTCTTGATATTAAATCTGGTCGAGTTTATATCTTTAGAGATGTTGTCTTTGATGAAAGTGTGTTTCCCTTCTTCAAACTTCATCCCAATGCTGGTTCCCTTCTCAGCCGAGAGATCCTACTCCTCCCAGAGCATCTTCAATCCATCAGTTCCATCTCATGAGGGGGAAAAACATTGCACTGAACTAACTGCTAATGGCTCTAAAATTGCTGGTGCATCATGTTCCTTGCAGCAACAGGAGTCTGCAGGAGAAAATCTCATGCAAAATGGCTCAAGAACGGCGACAAACGGCGCTGAAACATGTTCATTATCACATGTGATGCAGCCACAGCAACAAGGTGCAGCAGACGAGGCAAATCCGTCTCGGATCACGAGCTGGCGTGAATCAGCGCCGGGATCCGCGCATCAGCCTCGGTCGGACGCGGGCCAATCTGGTGCGGCCGCATCACCCGACCACACGATAGCGAGTCGGCGCGGTAGTTCGCTGTCTCCACCTGCCGCCTCGACACGCGCTCCTGGCGACTCTAGCGACGACACATGGACCGCACCCAGCCCCGTGCAGGATTCGCGGGACCCAGCAACCGCGTCCACCACGGCCACGTCCTCGCCGACAGGATCCGCCACAGGTTCCGAGGTGGATTCACTGCCATCTGCGCCAGGGGAGGGAAGGCATGGATCTTCTGCGCGTGGTGATACTGCAGCTCCATTTGTGCATGTGTACAGAACCAGATCCAAAACTGGTCACGCCAGGCCGAAAACTTATACCGACGGTACAATACGGTATGGTCTATCCTGCTCCACTACTGAACCTGCTACTTTACAAATTGCCTTAGCTAATTCAAATTGGAAAAATGCTATGGATGATGAATATAGGGCATTAATGGAAAATAAAACCTGGCATTTAATACCATGTAAGCAAAGTAGCAATCTTATAGATTGTAAGTGGGTCTATAGAATTAAAAGAAAATCTGATGGTACTATTAATAGGTATAAAGCTAGATTAGTAGCAAAGGGTTTCAAACAAAGATATGGTATAGATTATGAGGACACTTTTAGTCATGTTGTTAAAGCTGCTACTATCATACTTGTCTTAGCTATTTCAGTTTCAAAAGGTTGGAATCTAAGGCAGCTAGATGTGAAGATTGCGTTTCTCCATGGCGTTATGGAAGAAGAGGTTTATATGAAACAACCACCTGGATATGAGAATCCAAATGCCCCTCATCATGTGTGTAAACTTGATAAGTCACTCTATGGGTTGAAACAAGCACCAAGAGCATGGTTTGCCAAGCTAAGTTCCAGGCTACAAGAACATCATTGTTCATATACAACAAGTCAGGTATCATTATTTTTTGTACTTATATACGTGGATGATATAATTGATACTAGCTCCTCCAACAAAGCAATAGCATCACTTCTTCAAGATCTCGGCTCATCCTTTGCATTAAAAGACCTTGGTAATCTACATTATTTCTTGGGGATTGAAGTTAAAAAATTCTCTCAAGGAATAGCTCTAACTCAAGAAAAATATGCACTGGAGCTGCTTGACAGAGTCGGATTGAAGAAGTGTAAAATATCATCAACACCATTATCAGCCTCTGAAAAACTATCAGCTACAGAAGGGGAACTTCTAGGACCAGAAGATAGTACAAGGTTTAGAAGTATAGTTGGAGCATTACAATATTTGACATTAACAAGACCCGATATTGCTTTCTCGGTTAACAAGGTTTGCCAATATTTACATGCTCCAACTACTATGCATTGGACAGCTGCTAAAAGAATCTTGAGATATGTTAGTGGTTCAGTAAATGTTGGACTAAGTTTCAGAAGATCATCCTATACTCTTATAAGTGCCTTTCCAAATGCTGATTGGGCAGGGTGTGTAGATGACATGAGATCAACAGGAGGTTTTGCAGTATATTTTGGTCATAATCTAATTTCTTGGAGTGCTAGAAAACAGGCAACAGTATCAAGGTCAAGTACAGAGGCTGAATACAAATCTCTAGCAAATGCCACAACAGAAATTATATGGATTGAGTCCTTGTTGAAAGAACTTGGAATTCGAAGACATGAAACTTCATGCTTATAGTGTGATAATATGGGTGCAACATATCTTTCTGCTAATCCTATATTTCATGCTAGGACTAAACATATTGAAATTGATTTTCATTTTGTAAGAGAAAGAGTGACAAATAAACAGCTAGAAATCAGATTCATTCCATCAGCAGACCAAGTGGCAGATGACTTCACAAAAGCTTTACCAGCTCGGCAGTTTGAGGAATTCAAGCACAATCTCAACCTAAAGAAGGTTGTGATCGAGGAGGGTGATACGTCTCCAACGTATCTATAATTTCTGATGTTCCATGCTAGTTTTATGACAATACCTACATGTTTTGCTCACACTTTATAATGATTTCATGCATTTTCCGGAACTAACCTATTAACAAGATGCCAAAGTGCCAGTTCCTGTTTTCTGTTGTTTTTGGTTCCAGAAATGCTGTTCGGGCAATATTCTTGGAATTCGACGAAACAAAAGCCCACGATCTTATTTTCCCCGGAAAGTTCCAGAACACCGAAGGAGAGCCGGAGGGGGGCCAAGGGGGACCCACACCATAGGGGGGCGCGGGTCCCACCCTGGCCGCGCCGCCATGTGGTGAGGGGGGCCTGTTGCCCCTCCGACTCCGCCTCTTCGCCTATAAAGTCCCTCGTGACCTAAAAACCCGACACCAATTGACGAAACTCCAGAAAGACTCCAGGGGCGCCACCGCCATCGTGAAACTCCGTTTCGGGGGACAGAAGTCTCTGTTCCGGCACGCCGCCGGGACGGGGAATTGCCCCCGGAGTCATCTCCATCGACATCACCGCCAACTTCATCGCCGTTGTTGTCTCCCATGATGAGGAGGGAGTAGTTCTCCCCCGAGGCTGAGGGCTCTACCGGTAGCTATGTGGTTCATCTCTCTCTCCCATGTACTTCAATACAATGATCTCATGAGCTGCCTTATATGATTGAGATCCATATGATGAGCTTTGTAATCTAGATGTCGTTATGCTATTCAAGTGGATTTTACTTATGTGATCTTCGGAGACTCCTTGTCCCACGTGTGTAAAGGTAACAGTGTGTGCACCGTGTGGGTCTCTTAGGCTATATTTCACAGAATACTTGTTCACTGGGTTATGATTTGAGTTGGATGTCTCTATGAAATTGTGGTGCGTTAGTACCTCCTATGAATGCTCACAGTGACAGCGTGGGGTGTTTATTAGTACTTGGGAATACATCTTTAAGGTTTGCTTTTGCAGCCCTACACGGTGAATTAGTGTTCGTTATCCTGCCAGAGAGTAATTCAGAATAGCATAGTGAAGTGCTTATATTTATATTCCTTTATAATAACATTGTTGAGAGTGTCCACTAGTGAAAGTATGATCCCTATGCCTTGTTTCTAAGTATTGAAACACCGTTTCCAACAAGTTCTGCTACATGTTTGCTTGCTTCCATTTTTATTTCAGATTACAATTACTACTTACAATCATCCATATCACTTGTATTTTACTATCTCTTCGCCGAACTAGTGCACCTATACATCTGACAAGTGTATTAGGTGTGTTGGGGACACAAGAGACTTCTTGTATCGTAATTGCAGGGTTGCTTGAGAGGGATATCTTTGACCTCTACCTCCCTGAGTTCGATAAACCTTGGGTGATTCACTTAAGGGAAACTTGCTGCTGTTCTACAAACCTCTGCTCTTGGAGGCCCAACACTGTCTACAGGAATAGAAGCGTGCGTAGACATCAGAGGGGTGTTAGAGTACCTATCACGGTACGGAAGTTCAGATGAACCTGGACAGAAGTACAAATAGAGTTGTACGGTAGTTCAACCATACTTGTGATGATCTGATCGTAACTATAACATCAAGATCATATCCCTTTCTTTTCTCTGTTGGTTATAACCTCTCGTGTATCTATCTCTGCCGATGTTGGCCTTTATAAAGCAACACGAAACCGATGGAAGTCCCCATCGTTAACAACCAAACAATCACAACCTTGACTGGGACACACTGGTGAAGACTCTCCGTAATCCAAACTCCGAGAAGACGAAGAGGTTTGTCAAGATGCAAGAGGCTTGCTGGAAAGATGTGGAGCGCGGATTTGGTGCGCTCCAAACTCGGTGGGCAATTGTCCGTCACCCGGCAAGAACATGGTCGCTGAAGACCATTCATGAGGTCATGACATGTTGCGTGATCATGCACAACATGATCATTGAGAATGAGCGTCATAATGACCGCAATGAGAATCACTGGAATTTCAAGGTGAGCTGGTTGCGCCACTCCCTCGAGCTTTATCTTGGGAGGATTGTCTGCATATGAATGTAGAAGTCACTGACGAGACCGTGTGCAAACAGTGGTGATTGAGCATCCGTGGACCAGTGAACATTGGCTGGCCATAAATACCATGCCTAGAGTTGTATCATCTTATTTTCATGTAGACTTTTTAAAATTTGGATGTAATAACTATGACTTCGTTGAAATTCTTTATTTTGTTGTTTTCAAACATCATAATTCATGCCGACGCGGAAATGCATCGAGCCGTTGGAGGCACCCCCAGGTGCAAACGGACGCGCGGACAAAATTGGTCTTTTTCGCGTCCGCCGCGCGACGCAAACGAACGCTGATTTGCGTTGCCCCGTTGGAGATGCCCTCAAGCCTCTTTACGTCCGGGGCGGCTCAATACGGTGTCCAGCGTCCAGAGCCTGTACCCGCTACACAGGGGACGCTCCGGGCACACCGGACACAACAAAAAGCGAAGTGAGGAGTGGCGGGACCGACGCGTCAGCGGCACATTGAAGTTTAACCTAACTGTCGCCTACCTCGCGATGGAAGTTATTGGCGCACAGCGACGGTGTAGTTCCCGCAGAGGCGCAGCGAAGCGTCTCGTCACGCCTAGCTCTGCGTGCCGACGTTAATGAGCGCCACCGCTCCCCCGCCTCCCTCTGGCCTATAAAAAGGATCGCTCTTTCATCGTCCCTCACACACAAACTTTAGCACCTATCTCCCCAACCCTAGCCGCCACCATCTCAAGAGTCGACGCCATGGCTGGTAGAGGCAGAGGCCGAGGTCGCGCCGTGGCCGTGGCAGAGCTGCACGCTCGGGGTCTCCTACGACGCCATCGTCTTCATTGTCGGACCTGCAGGAGGAGGAGCAAGAAGTGATGTTCGAGTTCATCGTCGTCCTCAAGGGCGGCCCACTCGGCATCTAGAGGCTGCCAGACAAGTTCGCCAACTTCGTCGCCGGCAACGAGCTAGCCGCGCTGCATCTGCGGGAGGCTGGCTGCAACTGCTGCCGGTAGCCGGTGGACGTGCTCTTCGATGGGTGCGGAAAGACGTACCTCCACACCGGCTGGGAGAAGTTCGCGTGCTATCATGACCTCGAAGTCGACTGTGTGCTCACATTCTCCTATCTTGGCGACGCTGATATGAGCGTCAAGGTGTTCGACGAGACGCGATGCCACCGGCACTACCACGACGACACCGATGAGGAGGACGACTGAGTGTTGTTTCTTCGCAGCGAAAATAGGCACGGATGTTTCTGGATGTTCTTCCTCAAAAGGACCAACATGGCTATCATCACCAGCTGAATTTTCCAATTTAGGTAACTAAGAGTGCCTGGGAGTGTTCTTTCTTGGCAGCGAACACACGAAATCTACGATGTCAGCACTAGTTAGGTTTCGTTATTTTGCAATGTTTTAATTTGTGTCAACCATGGTTCAAACTATGTACGGAGTATTAGTTTGTGAAAACCATGTTTCAATCGATGTCTATGTAAACCATGGTCCGAATTATGTATTAGTTTATGGAATGTTTCTTCTCTCTATTGAAATAAAAATGCAAAAAAAGAGTATTTAATATTTAAAAAAGTTTGGAGGCGCCGTTTAGGGGAGGCGACTGGGGAGCGACGTCCCCCAAACACGGCACGAATGAACCCCAAACACGGCACGAACGAACCCCAAATCGGTCGATCTGGCGGGGACGCTTTGGGAACGCGGCTGGAGATGCTCCAAGTGTCGCTGATTTGACTAGATTCATAGATGACTAGACATGTTTTAGCACGTATATACATGGGAAAACTAGAGTCGCTCATTTTAGAACAGAAGAAGTACATGGCAAGCTTTTTAGCCATGGCTGTAAAAAAATGTCAAGAGAAGATAACCACGACGTCCCGTCACATGGCATCCCATCCGGTCGCGGAGCTACTCATTGTTTGCCACTAGGCTAGGCTCCACAGCCGCGGTAATCATCATCATGTGAGCTGCCGTCACCCCCTTGCTACATGGTGTGCTACAATCAGAAACCCTAACCCTGCAGCACAGAGGCATATCATAGCTCGGCGGAGGCTGGTGATTATGCCAAGAAGAGAAGATGAGAAACTGGAGCGACAAATGTGCGGTCACTTCAGGGAGCGATCCCAACAAATCCGGACTCATGTCCGCGGCAGATATACAAGTGGAGGACCGGCGCAGCAGCGCGTACCTTTCGATCGTTCAGTACCTGCTGCAAGGATAAACAGGGAAACACAATAGCCCTGGCCTCCAGGCAGGATTTCACATGAAACAGTGGTTCGTTTCGATGTTTGTTTGGTTCAAATTTGAAGACCAAAGCTCCCAGAAGAAATAACGCATGGTCCAAACCACGACTGGGATGCGTTGGAGATCCTAATCCTGTCTCTGGATTTGGCTCCACTGTACTGTAGGCACATTCAGGTTTCAGAGCCCCCACCACTGCACTCGTCCAGTCTCATAATGGCTGACACGAATTCTCCACCACACCGTGCCGCACTGAACTGCAACATGGTGCTCACGGCCAGCCAACAGAGCAGCAGGCATCGCATTGCATCACCACTCCAAAGTCCAAATCCAAAATAAACCATTTGCAATTCGCAGATACCGTACAGTTAGTGGTGGCGGGGCAGAGAACGGCCCAGTCATCAGAGGCCAGAGGCCCAGAGCTGCCAGGGGCACCAGCCTACCTACCTAGGTGCGGCGGCGGGGCCACGGCCAGCACATGCTGATAAGAGTAGTAGGCAGGAGTGACATTTACCAGAGGCCCGTATCTCAGTGATCACAGTGCATCTACACAGCAATGGTAGGCCGTGCATTGTACTACCAGGCAGACATTCCAAGCTCTACCTGTCACGAAATCATGGTACTAGTACTGCGTACCAGCACATCGGAGTAGATAGATGGATGGATAGATAGCAACAGTGGGGCAGCCAGTGAGTGCAACAGTGCAACCAGTGCGGTACACGCATGCGGGGAGGAGGGGCAAGGGCAGGCTAGTTTTGGTGCAGACACAGGGACATGGGCATAGGATTCTCATTGCTACTGTACCACCCAGACAGAGATACTATGAGCGAGCCAGTGAAAAGGGTATCAAAACTCAAGACATCAGAACTCAAAACTCTTTACCATCTCTAATGCTACAAGTGGTTTGTAGTTTTGTAATAATGATAATAATGAACAGGGCTTGCCTTTGGCATCAAGGAGAGGAAGAAAGAACAACTAGTGTCACAGATTACATACCTATCTATGTACTCCTACTAATACTAGTGGTTGTGTCTTACCAGCCATATACAGGATTCTGTACCTGAGGAGGCAGCAGGTGCAGGTCCGAGCTATGTTGCTTGTTGTAATTCAGGGTCCCGGGTATCGCCCCGGTCGACAGCCTGAGGAGCTCGTTGCCCGTGAAGCAGTAGTGGGCGAAAGCGAGCCCGCCATCTACAATGTCCGACATGTTTGGCAACGAGGCTGATTTCCTCATCTTCCCGTCGACGCTGTTAGCGCGTCCGGAGGTGCTGGCAGAATCAGTACTGTTGTTCAGGACCTTGTCCAGCTCGGAGTGCTCCATAAACCTCTGGGTCGCGGCCTCCCACGAGAGGTTGTACCGTTGCTCGGCAGTGAGGGGCTGGGGATCGCGGGTCATCGCTTCCTTCACTTTGGCGACGAAATCCTCCGATGTTGTGTATGTCAGGCAGTTTGGGAACAACCTGAAGAAATCATTGGACGGGTGATCTGCGCACACCACAAACTTACCCATGGCTAGCGCCTCAGCAGTTGCCGTGCACAGGACATCGCTTATGCTTGGGTTTACGAAAACTTTGTACCTGGAGAAAGAACAAACAGAAGCATTCAGATCAATGACATCAAAGATGCACGTAGAAGGCATATGCATTCCAAGCAGGATGGTTCTGGTCTGTACCCATGAAGAGAATCATCTGCATGATCCCGGCCTTTATGGAAATTAAGATTTAAATCCAACTTCTTGGCAGCTGATTGCACCTCAACTGAATCTTCACCATTTCCGTAGACATCCAGTTTGAAGCCATCCAAATCGGTCTTGTGCTTCGCAAGCAAATCTATCAGTTCTCTGTAGCCTTTGGCCCAGACCATCTTCCCCAGAAAATAAGCTCCTTTGGACATGGACTGCTGCCCAGACTCCCTCTCTGCTGCTATTCTCTCCCCCACCTCCAGAAATTTGGGATTAACACCATGTACGTTGCAGATCATGGACCTCGCTAGATCTTGAGTAGCTCCAGATAGTCGCAAAATCTACATCAGATTGATACCATCAGCTCGGAAAGGAAAAACAACCTATCACAGAGTTACTGAATATGTGTATATGAAGAAGTGTTCACACTGTTCGCATTCAACATCACAATGAACACATTAGTCATATTATACTTAATTACCTTATGACAGTAAGCTCTGGCAACAAGGTTGTTAATGTGCTTGACAAAAAAAGCTTGAACAGCACCATTCTTCTCTCTTTTGATATACTCCAAGTAATTCGTATGCACAACACCAACAACATGATTAAATTTATCGGTCCAGCGCTTCCCATGGTGGTACCAGTTCAGATGCTCAGGCTCTTCCAGAATTGCTATGTCGGCTTCCTTTGATGGTATAAATTGTGAAGTGTCCCCAGCAGGAATTATACTTCTCCTTTCTTTCTGAAACTGTAGTTGGGAAAAATAATGATTAGACAATTAATACACATAGCGTTTGACATACTGAGTCGAGAAAAGAACCCTCTACCTTTCCAGGGTAGAATGATATTTTGAAGTCCGTTTTAAATCCAACCCTTTCTTCCAGCCAATCCCTTATGTATGTTTCTTGGTCTTCTGGGGAACTAAAAGTCATGTTATTGGGATAGACGAGCTCTTGATCTGACTTGCAAAGCCAGGGAACCATTAGGGTTACATATTGCTTGGAAGATTTAGCCAAGTACGCAGCTCGAAACAAAGGGTTTACAGCAGTTCCCGTCATCCAGGGAAGACTGGCTGTAGTGACTATGGCGACATGCCTCTTGTCAGCTACATCATACTTTTGCCCATCATCCCAAAAACCACCTTCATAATTATGTCCTGTACTTTGTAGGATGCTAGCTATCCTTAGATCAAGATCATCACAAACATTATCATTTCTGAATGAAGAGTGTTCACTAGTTGACAGCAGATCATATGCAGAGTGGTCCTTGCGCTTGCTGCACAGAGACTCCACCAACTTGTCACACACATCTATTCGACACAACAAAGAATAATTAGTACAACAGAAGCTCAAACACATCTATTCCAAAATTCTGCAGACATAAGATCATCTAACTACCATCATGCCCTGTACCTCTTTTTATACCAAGTTGGTCAAACAATGGTCCAGATTGCTTTAGAAAATACGCAAGGAGTTCATTTAAATCCAATGGTGGAACTTCCTGCATTAAATCAATACTGATTAGGAAACGTATAAAGCAGAAACAGATTGCTCATACCAGGATAGGCATGAATGCAAATGTGTGAATGTATGCACACTACATTGTTCAGTTAGAAGAAGTTTAATTAAGGGACAGTGCGCATAGGACTCAGCCAACCAAGGCCCACGAAACTGAACTGTTCCAACATGTATTCATGTATTACTTTCCTCCCCCTCTACATGACTACATTTATCAAAGTAAACCTCTAGTAGAATTAAGTAGATGATGCAATTAGAAGAAAAACCGCATCTCATGAGACAAGTGCTCAAGCCACTATAGTGTGTCTGGTAGGACAAAGAGATCCCAAGAGGAAGGCCATGACGGAGACACTCAACTACTCAAGAGGGCATACATTCTATGGCTTTGATGGCTGCAGGCACACGTCCACATTTAACAGTCTCTCTTCTGACTTGGGAGAATGGAAGAGAGCACTTTTATTATCAATTTTATCTAGTAAGAAGACAACTGAGTACTGCTATGGATAATAGGTTTCTTGTATTTTTTAAATTCTCCGTCTTAGTACTGTTTTGATTTCGTGTGGCATGGCGAACAACGCAACACCCCTATACTCCACAATGTTTCATATCATTACCATTGCATACATACAGACTAAATTATGTTCCCTTCATCGAAAGGTTAAATCGGTTTATCGTCATGCTTTCTGGTACCACGTTGGACACACACATCAAAGAGAAAGCCAGGTTGTGGGCCAGAGCAGGCGCCAAAGGGCTCAGGGTGATCCTACCGACGACATGGGATGTTCATTAATCATCTTCACTTGTAATCGATGCCTCCTAGGAGGATTGTAACAAAGCCTATCTATTCAAAGAAATGAAACACAAAGATCCTTTGCATTTTCTCGAAGAAAAGCTGACACTTAATAGATTGAAGGCTAAAATCCCTATATACCCCTGCAAAGATGAAGAAAAAATCTACATCAATGGCATGTAGCCACCCTCTGTCTCTGACAAGTGGGTCTAGTCTAGGGGTATGTAAGGTTTACAATATTTTGTAAGGGCATACAGGATTAATTTTTTCCTAGATCGTACACCCATATTTGACCTTAATTCTGAAAACAAGAAAATTGGTGCCACTTCCAATATTTAGTATTGCAGTTGTAGGTATTGTCACAATCAATTTTGTTCTTCAGAAAACATCTCTTGCAGTTGAGGGTATTGCACGGTATTCATACAGAAAAGTGTATTCATTGACCCTGATAAAAAAGACACTAGCATATGCGCAAAAAGGTGATGCTCGAATGCACAAAGCAACATAGTGAGAAATCAGATGACTAACCTCAGATGCTTCAGGTGCAAAGCTCATCGATTTCTGCAACAGGAATCGCAATGGTACATCATTTTAGTGTTCTCATAGTCTCATAAATATGTACTCAATGACAATCAGTAGAACAGTTGCTAGAGCAGGCTGCAATAAGTAAATCCCAGAACAAGCTTAATTAAGGTAAATGCAGTGCAAAGCAAACTTGAACCATATGACTTTGCAAATGATAAATGTGCAATTTCAACTGCAGATTTTGTAGAAAATTTTTAACGCATCATTCACACCGCACACAACGTATGAGTATCCTGCGGTGATTCTGGTGTGCTGGACTTCCAATTTGGTTCCAGATTATCATTTTGACTAGAGGTTCCATTATCAATGCATAATATAACATGAAACCGCCAAAGCTGGGTGGGCTCGAGGCACCACTAGAGAACATCCTCATTTACTTCGGGCATGCATGTTTCTTACAACACGAGCCTTAGATTATTTACACTAGTAAGTAGATGGTATTTGAATTCACTTTGTTCAGAGCAACTAAGAACAGACAAGGCATGAAACTACATAAGATTCACCCCCTAGCTATGTAATTCTTAGACTCACTTTTTCAAATATGCAAGTACAAGTATGGACCATAACAACAAACTTCAGATAAGGTGCTACAGAGGATGAACTGTCGAACACCTAGCTCAAACTTGTTGGATTGCAGCGCCTAATGTTTCCTCAACATGAGGGCAAAAACTCAATAAAATTGGCTCGATTCCGTTCACATGAAGCTAAAATTTCAGAATCCAATTGGCTCGATAATAATAATGTTTCAGAATTGAAAACGCCCCAAGCATGTGTTGAAATTGGTGTACAACTGAAACGACAAGGTTCAGTCGGGGGAGTGCGTAAGTACGCTTACCAAGCTGAGCTTGACCTTGTGGAGCACGTCGGAGGCCTGGTCCTGGCGTTTCCGGTCGAGGTCCCTGAGGCGCGACTTGACGGCCCGAATGGGGTCCCACACCCCGGCGTCCTCCTCCTCCTCCTCCCACTTCCAGCCGGCGGCCCTGGCGCCCCACCCCCTCCCGACCTCGGCCTCGAACGCCTTCCCAATCGCCGACAGGTCGAGCCGCGTGGAGCCGGGGGAGGAGGAGGATGTGGTGTAGGCCCTGCGGAGGCGCGCGAAGAGGTCGGGCTCCGGCACGGGCGCGCTGAGGAAGGTCTCGAGCTCCCCCGCCCGCGCGCGGATGAGGCGCAGGTCCTCCCGCAGGCTCCGCGAGATGAAGGACAGCGCGCCCTCCCCCGCCGCCGCCGCCGGGCGCGTGTCCACGCCGAAGCCGGCCATGGCTTGGGTTCTGCGCCTGCTGGTGGTGGCGGGCGAGGCGGAGGCGGTGGTGGTGTGGGCGTGTGAGGATGGGGGAGGGGAGAAGGAGAGGGAGAGGCAGAGGGAGGAGCGACGAGATTTCGCGGGGCCCCGACCCGGCGGCGTGGACCCGGTCTAGGGGAACGGAAGAGAAGGCGAGGTTGCGCGGCTATGTTTGTGCCATCTGTGGGACGGGAACGGACGGCCCCGATTGAACGACAGGGGAATCGATGGTGGTGGACGGTTTGGACCTTTTTTTCTCGATTATTACGCCTTTTTATAGTTGGAAACAGGCTTCAGGTTTGAAAATCACAAAGATATGAAAGTGCTTTAGGAAAAAAAAATGGAGTATCAGACTAATTGTTTGTTACTCCTTCCATTCCATATTATTTGCGACAGCTAATATGAAACTAAGTGAGTACACGTGAATCTCGAAAGCGTGGGCATCTTACCTAAATCAACATGGTAGTGCGTAAGTCAAAAGGAAAACTCTGCCCAGGATAACACTAAATTATCAGGGATTGCAAATTGCAATTATCAGGATCAGGCCAAGTTTTTCTTCTGCGCCCGTGAAAAACAAAGAAAAGGCAGACTTGATTTTGCAAGGTAATCCGAAATTCAGTTAGAAAAAAGGACAATACAGGACTTACCTATCTACCACCAGCAAAAGAAGGACACGGATGTACAAAACACATTGGCTGTATGCGGTACAATCAGACCAGCACGGGTAAACCAAGGGTGAAAGCAACGCCAAATGTAGCTTCGCACGGCGGAGTCCTCAGTTTGGAGCATTGCAAGCTTGCACTCCAGCACCACCCGCTGAACCGAAAGCAACGGATGTGCTGTTCTTGGCAGACAAACCGTCCACCAAACGGAACCATGCCACAGGGTCTGAATCCGGTAACTTCTGCGAATGCGAAGAAACCCTTCGCAGGAGCAGGAAAGCGCCATGACAGGCGAGTTCACCGTCAGTACTTCCTCCGAGGATTCACCTGGAAGGTCCTCCACTCCTCCTTGCGGTGGCTGCCAACCACTGATTGTTTGTTTATCTATCATTTTGATCTATCAGCATCGGTGCAGCAATGTCTGGCACAGAGAAGAGCTGCTCTCACAACCACAAGATACTCGTCACTGTATATGAAATTGCACTAACACTACCCTGCTTTATGAGTCCGCCAAGATTTAAGCGTGGAGGATAGGATGATTCTCCTGAATTTATCGCTTTTTTTCATTCTAGCCTTCCATCAGGCCGCAGTTGTTCTGCCTTGTACCAGCCAAGCCCAACTCTCTATTTTCTTGCACCCATGTGCAAGTCAGCTGGAGGATTTCAAAAGCTTCAGTCACATGCCAGACAGATGTTTCACATCAACTCAAGGATTACATCACAAGAATTAAGTTACTCAAGCATCAAGGCACATATGTACAGAATAAGATGTGGTGATCGCCATGGTAGCAGGCACAAGAGTGAACAGAATAACCATTATGAGGATCTGCCTTATAATGGGTACACTGAACCATTGCAGCAAGTACAATTTCCACCATGAGAGAACGCCAGCACTCCTGAGGCATCTTAAACTGAATCCTAACAGACCTCACCACAGTTTCTCGGCTCCATTTCTTAGATTCACTCATAGCAGAGATATCACCTTGTTTCATAGGTCATTGGGATTCACGACTTTGCGCTGCAAGATGCAAAACTCAGTAAGCACACTTGCATTAGTTTGACAGTTCATGGAGTTCACAAAGATTTAAGCATGGATCAGAATGCTGATGCCCCTGGATGTATCCCTGCTCCAGCTAGTTTCCTATCGGGCTGCAGTTCTGTCTTCTACCAGCCAAGCCCAACTCTGCATTCTCTTGCACCAATTTGTACGTTATCTGGAGGATCTTAGAGCTCCTGTCAATTGTTCTGTCAGTATGTTGCGCGAACTTGAGGATTGCATCACAAGGGCAATTGAGCAAAGTTACTCAAGCATCAAGGCAATTTCCATGGCAGCAGGCACAAGTATCTTTAACTGAATTCTAGTAGACCTCCTAAAAAGTATTTCTCAAAAAAAGTATCTTTAACTGAATTCTAGTAGACCTCGCAACAGCTTCTCGGAAAGTCATGGTTCCACTACTTAAATTCATCATAAAAGAGACAAAATCCTGTTTCATAGGTTACTTGATTTGCGACTTTGTGCTGCAAAATGCAAACCCAGTAATAGGCTTCCCTTAGTTTGATAGTTCATGCAGTTCTGCCACAAAATTGATTGAAAACTGCCCCTCCATAATTCAGTCAAGTTTGACAAGCTCTTCTATTAAGTTAGTGACTTCTCTTTGTGTTGCATTTTGGCTGCTAGGCTCTATCAAGATAACCTGAGAAATCACACTCTAGAAATGAACACCCATCATCGAGTTAATCCAGGAGCTTACACAGTCAGGAATGAGAAAAACGATGGGATCCAAACTGTAGTCTTACTCACTTTATAGCAACCTGGTAGATGCCTTCAAACTGTGCTTCCATAAGGTCAATCAGTGAAGTGTTCTGGCGCTCATGTGGTTCCACTACAAAAAATTACATATCGGTCTTACCACCCACGACAATCACCGGCACAGACTTCTATTTCAGATTCACCAACCAGGGGCTTGTGTCATACTACTGCATTACTGGATGAACTTCAAGAACCACCAATGCAACCATTTGTTCTCAGCTTCATATCAAAGAAGCCGGTGTGTAGACAGTGGATGGAGTCATGGAGATGAGATGGACATCGACAAACACAATGGTCAGTTGGTCAAATATCATACCCGCAAAAAATTCAGGCAATGCCATGCCCGTGCATCAACCTGGCCACTCTCTCGGCCACATCGACGCGACCGTGCACCCGGCAAGCTGCCAGAAGCACTGCAAAGATAACCCTGTCCGGGCGCGCCTCCATCCGCGCCACCAGCCCCTCAGCCTCCTCAACCTCCCCGGCCCGTCCCAGCATCTCGACCATGCATGTGTAGTGCTGCAGCGCCGGCCTCCTCACCCTTGCGAACACCTCCCGTCCCTGGCTCACCATCCCTGCCCTCGCGCACGCGGCGAGGACCACCGTCACCGCTTTATCGTCCATCTCCCCCTCCAGTCCTTGGAACAGTACGAGTACATCCTGGCACCGTCCGTGCGCCGACATCGCGCTGGCCAGCGCGGTGCGCGCCGAGAGCGTCTGCTCCTGCGCGGGCAATCCGTCGAACACGCTACGCGCGGAGGTTGGGTCGCCGCAGGCGGAATATGCGTGGATGAGCGAGGGGACGAGGACCGCGCCCCGGCGCAGCGCGGCAGCGTGGAGGGAGGCCACGAGCGGGAGGGACGGCAGCGAGGCGGCGCGGCGGAGGAGCGCCGCGTAGTGCCGCCGCATGGCTAAACCGGGAGGGAGGGAAGCGATTGCAATTTTGCGCCAGCAGCTACACCGTTCGATTAATAAAAGGCTGTGTGCATCACCACGATGCAGAAGCCGGGGATCCCCCCCATTTCGAAAAAAAAGCTACACCGTTCGATTTCTCAGATTGAGTATCACGTATTGCTGTCTCGAACTTTCTTTCCCTTGTCTTATGGCTTAGAGCATCCCAGCCGTTGGGCTCCTAGGGCCGAAATCCGGCGCTAGATATAATTTTGGCATGGAGAGACCATTTTTCCAGCAGCGAGTCCAGGATGGATGAAAGTTTTTGACGAAATACGACAAATTAAGATAAAATTGGGCGATACTTGTTCAAACATAAGCGAAATTTAATGATATTTAACATATATAGGCGAGTTCGTACATAAATAGGCCAAATTCGTACATATATTTGAATTCGGCGATGGGATAACTTAAACTTAAACTAAAATTGGCCTTCTACATGCCGGGCGCGTGGCAGCGTCGGCCGGTAGATGTCGTCGTCGCTGCTCTCCTCGAGCTTGATCAGCTCGACGGTCCTGGGCGCGACGTTCCTTCCGGCGGCTGGTGCGGCGGTGCGGACGGCGAGTTGCCGCGCGGCGGCCAGAGTCCGGCACCGCCGCCGCTGCTGCTCCGCCTCCTGGCGCCCCCAGTCCCGCCTGGACCACTCCAGCGCGGCGTCGATGGGGAGGCTGTTGTCGGCGGGCACCAGGTCCTGCAGCGACCTGGCGATCGCCTCCTCCACTGCGGCGTCCTCCACGCGCTTGGCCTCCACCTCGGCGAGCTGGTTGGCAGCGGCGGCGGCCTCCTTCTTCGACGACTTCCTCTTCCGCCCGCGCTCCGGAGAGGAGGGTTGGTCGCGGATGACGAGGGCGCCGCTCCTGCGCCCTCTGGTCGGCGGTGGAGACGTTGGCTCCTTCTTGACGAAGGTAGGTGTCGACGGACACGCCGTCTCCTTGATGAAGGTCGAGGGCGCAGATCCGCCGGACCTCGACGCGGACCTCGACCCAGATGAGGAGGAGTACGGCGTCATCCTCCTCGGTGTCCAGGAACTACCGTGTCGGCGCCACACGGTAGCCGCCTGCGGCGGCATCCCCAGAGGGGGGTAGTTCCCACCCTCGATGTGCGCGAGCACATTCGCGAGGGTGCGGTTAGCCGCGCTCCACCACCGGCGGCGTTGTTCCTAGCGGGAGGAGGAGGGGGCCGTCGTAAGCGGCGAGCTCGTACCTGCGCCGGAAAAAGTCGGTCCACGCTTCGTAGTTGTCGGGGAAGAAGCGTGGCTCCGCGCGCTGCTCGTCACTGAGAGTGACGAGCACCGCGTCGATCTCCGCCTCGAGGGCGGCCCGACCAATCGGTGGCAGCGGGATCAGGATGCCGCCCGCGCTGAGTCGCCATCCTCCCGTTGTGCGGAAGTCCGGTGGCGCCGGGTAGCCCGCCATGTGGAGGAGCCGTCCCTCCCATTGGTGCAGAGAGCGGCGGCCGAAGCCATTGTTGGCCGCACCGTCGTTCGCCATTGCTTGGTCGCCGCTAGTTCGCTCGAGATCGGGGAAGATTTGGGGAAGGTGAGAGCAGGGAGCGAGTGAATGCGGGGCAGACACGGTAGTTCGGCGATAATAGAGGTAGGCGCGCGTGAAACCGAAGCGACGGCATTAACTCGCCGCGTGGAAGCTACGCGTCCGACGAAGACTGACCGGCGGCATGCTTATACAGCGCACGGAAGACGATGCGATGAGGACGACGATCGATCTCTCTCGCCGACAAGTTGGGGCCACCAGACGCGTGGGAAGTTTCCTCAGCGTTTCCCGCGCTTTCGTTTCGTCCGGACTCCCCGAGCGCTCCCCGGAGGCCGCGATGGTCTGGCTCTCCGGACGGATGAAAGGTCTAATCCAGACGAAAACGAGAAACCGGGGGCGCGACTAGACCGTTTTCGTCCATCCGGATGACAAAACGCTGGCTTGGGGACCTCGTCGGGGAGACGGCTGGAGATGCTCCTATGGGTTGAGATGATATTTTTACAGATTGCTCAGGCCATTGAACATATAATATCTAAATCTGTACTGTCAGAAAAATATCTAAATTTCTCAAAAAAAATATCTAAATTTCTCAAAAAAAAAACTGCACTAATAAACATATATAAATATGTAGAAAAACATATCTATAGGCCATGTCAATTTCTGTAAAAGAACATGCATAATGATAACGCCACGAATCAGGTGGTAGGATAAAATCAGACCCTCCCCCCACACCAAAAAAAAAAAACAATAAGACTTCCAGATTTCGTGTAGCCAAACTTTTATCTTTCAGAATTTGACAACTATGATTTGGGAAAATGTGTTTATTATTGTTTTTAAAAATTGTACTGTACAATTAAATTGGTGAGTAATAATTTTAAAATATTTTTTTTAATGTCATACTCAGGTGTGAAAGAAGAGCAAAAACTTTTCGTTTGTTTCGGCGGGAAATAGAAATAGAGCACAAATATTGAAACGGAAAATGAAACTAATGTAAGTTATGCACAAACACTGTATGTTACTACAAAAAATGATCTAATAAAATTGAGAATGTTGTTTAAAAAATTATTTTGTGTATTGTACTAGTTATTTGGATGTTGTAGTGAAAATGTTAAGTGGAACATCTTAGAATACACATTTCAGTGATGTTTTAAGAAAAAATATTCATGTAGTTTTTCTTTAGTGATATTCAAGTAGTATATGTTTTATTTACTATTGTGAGGTTTAATTTCAATGAAATATAGGGAGCAATAGCCATTGTCAGGATAGAAGAAATAATAAAAAATTGTATAACAGAGGTGTAAACAAAAAAAATTGCAAAAAAGTATTATATTTTAGAATAAAATGAAACTTCATATTTATCTTCATATTTCCAGCACAATATGGCCCAATACATACAAACATGTTTTTTTTGTCAAACTCAATTCTATCGACCAAAAAAACATATTACCCTCGTGATCCTTTGGTAGTACCCTCGTAGTTGTCTTCTACCAAACAATACAAAGGGCACAGATGGACTACACAAACATTGGATGTATGCAGAACTGCAGTGCAATTAGACCAGCACGGATAAACCAAGGGTGAAAGCAACGCCAAAAGTAGCTTTGCATGGTGGAGTCCTCAACTTGGAGCATTGCAGGCTTTTGCACTCGAGCAACACTCAGCGAACCGGAAGCAACGGTTGTGTTCTTCTTTGCAGACAAACGTCGACCGAAGGGAACCATGACATGGGGGTCTGAATCCTGTACCTTCTGCGAATACGAACAAACCCTTCGCAGGAGCAGAAAAGCACCATGACATGCGAGTTCACGTCAGTATTTCCCCTGAGAATTCAGCTGGAAGGTCCTCCACTCCTCCTTGCCTTGGCTGCCAACCACTGATTATTTGTTTATCTATCATCTTGATCTGTCAGAATCAGTGTAGCAATACTGACGGCGAGTTCACCGTCAGTATTTCGTCTCAGGATTCAGCTGGAAGGTCCTCCACTACTCCTTGCCTTGGCTGCCAACCACTGATTGTTTGTTTATCTATCATCTTGATCTGTCAGCATTGGTGGAGCAATGTCTGGCACAGGGAAGAGCTGCTCCGACAGCCACAGGAGACTCGTGGTTGCATGTGAAAAATGTAGTAACACTACCCTGCTTTATGGTTTGCCACGATTTAAGCACATGTCACAGGTTGATGCCCCTGGATTTATCCATTTCGCCTGCCACTGCTATTTCCCCATTCCTCCCCTCGGTGTATATATTCGATGCCACCACAACTCCAAACCATCTCTGAACCAGAGTTAACGTCCCAACAATGCAGTATATGCATGGTACGCCACCTAGTAGCTAGTAAGGATAAGCAATTTGCCAGGGATGTTCATAAGGTGAGTGTCGATGTGGCACTTGGCGTCCGCTACCAAGAGAGTGACCAGCCACCGGAGGAAGCATTGACGGCAACTGTGTGCTAAAAGGTATTGGCAGCACAAATGCCTGTGATGGAGGTGGATGCGTCATCCATCCAAATGCGGCTGTGTTATACAAATGGTGTATTGGATGAACGTTCACTGGGGATATCAGCAAAAGCAGAGTTAGTAGGAGTCAAGAACTCAAAAATATTACTAGAATCCACGAAAATTGAGTATTGTGGATTTCATGCAAGAGTAGTACTATAAAAGTTCACTTTTAAGTTTTAAAACCATGAGCTGTTGAAAATTGTTAGTCTCCTTCATAATCACATCATACACTAAAAGCTACACATAAGTCTCACCACACCAACTTCATGTGCAGCTGCAGGCTACTTTCCCCTTCCAAGAAAAGAACTACTTCAGGTGATGGTTTCCACTCCGTATTATTTACTTGGCATAATACAAATGGATTTTATGACTAAATTTTGTTATTCATTACTAGTCATGTTGACAATAATGCTCAAGAGACCACTATCAGCGCCACAACTTGAATAACGATCATTATCATTACAAAGATCATTTTAGCATGATCAATTTATAAGATCATCACGTCTTGCAAAACTTTCAGGCTCAGAAACAAGGTGTCGATCACTTGAATGCCATGAAAAGTCTCGCCAACTTTGTATCCAAGATAAAATAAAAATGTACAGCAACTTATCATGCTACACTTGCAACTATAATCTATAGCAAGAATGACAGGCTGGTGAGTCAATTTTATATACATTCCAAAAAACATGACTAAAGATTTGTAAGGTTAAAAATTTACCAAGAGCAAACAAATTTTCCCCGCAAAAAAAGTTTAACAGGAGGAATCGTTTCAAAATAGCTGTATAAATAAGGGGCATCACAATCTTCACCAATGTTATACCTGATCCCGGTGAAAACGAACTAGGACGAGGTGTGAAATTAGCTAGGTATGTTGGCTGCGGCGGTGATGGCCATGACCACTGGTTGTTGCCACAGATTGAGCGTGTACCACCAGCATACTCATAATGACTCCTACTGTAGCTAGCCATCATATCCGACAAGCAAAAGTTCTGCTGGGGTGTCTGGAAAGGAAACATGTAGACTGTTAATTTAACTGCATGGAGATGAAGAATGGACACTTCTGTCACATTAATGATGATATACAGATCGATACATACCAATGAAATATCAATATTTGACCTAGCATTCTGGGCTTGACTGGGTGCACCGATTACATCCTGGGCAGAAGACCTGAAACATAAGTTCCAAGAATGAGAAGACCTCAAACAGTCATGTAAAAAGAAACAATGGAGATTATGGAAGTTCTCTCGAAGGAGTAAAACTTGCCTTAGACATTCATTTTCAGTTATGTTCTGAGAGTGGCTTGCTTGAATAGTCTGGGGCGGAGTTGCATTCACATTCTCAGAGTTACTTTCTTGTACAACCTCAGGCAAATCTGCATTTCCCAGGCACACGAAAGGCAGTTAAATTCAAGACAAATCATTGTAGTAGCCATCACGAAATAAGGTTCAATGTGAAGCTGAACTGCACATTCAAGCTATTATTTATTAGCCAGTAGTTCAATGCATAGAGCGGCTAGAGCCACTTGAACGATGCAAAGGGAAACTCGTGAGTCAACACCATCAAGATTTAGCCATTAACAGGTCTCCTTCGTTAAAGGAAAATGCTCCGTATCAGGCGGAGGCACGGGAGATCGCAGCCTCCGGGCGCTGCACCGTACCATTCACCGATCCGCCCACGCGCGATTCGTTTTCCCAACCAACCATAAACAAATCGGCCCCACCTTATCTTACTTCGTCTTTCCCAAACCACTACTTTTCTCATCCCGCCATGGCTGCGCGTCCTTGCTGCTCGGGCATCGCCGGCCTTGTTTCCCTTCGCGTCCCACACGTCGCCGACCGCCGCCATCTTGCATCTCCTCCTCCAGATCCACGACCCGACTGCTCCGCATCTGCATCCGCACTAGCGCAGGCGCATGGCCGGTCGCCACTTCGTGTGGTCGCATGGCCGGCCGCCACCAAGTAGTGCGCCGCCTGGGAAGGGCGCGGCGGCCGCGACGCTCCGCTGTCGCCGGAGATCGAGGCGGCGCCTTGCTCCCACGAATCCCGCCGTCGACGGAGATGGTGGCTGCGACGGAGGCCTGAAGTCCTCCTCATCAACTCCTGCAACCGAAACGGCCTCATCGCCGGCCGTCCCTACGGAGCGCCATGGCCGTTCCTCACGGTGGTGTTGCTGCAAGAGGATCATGCGCACGGCGGTGCTGCGAGGCTCAGGTGGTGACGGCGTGACCGGCGTGACCGGTGTGTGGCGAAGATTCATATGGTACCGGCCATGTCCGGCGGTGCTACCAGCCATATTGGTGGAGATGTAGAGTCATGTTGCTACAAACGGTTGACGTCGTTGCTACATAGGTCTCCGTGCGGAGTTGCAAATGCTTGATGCTATTGGTGCTATGAAACGCAAGTATACAAACCGCCGACAATTTTGCTACAAAGGCCACCGGGTGGAGCTGCAAAGGCTTTTGGATAGAGCTACAAAGCTAGCCGTCGGATGCTCGATGTTATAATAGACAGTGACCGGAGCTGCGAACGGGTGTCGTCGATGTTGCAAAGCAATGTTACTGGGCTACTATGGAATAGGTTGGTGCTGCCGCGGTTGTTGCGAGGACCTCACCAGAGATCTCGTAAAAAAATTGTGATGCTACAATAGTATATCTTCTTTGCTACAATTGTTCTGTGTTGTTGCTACTTTAGTATAAAATTGTGCTGCGAGGTCTCCGGCGAGGTCTCCGTCAGGTCTCCGGTGAGTAGTGGAGGATGCTACGATAGTATAAACTTATTGCTTCAAATGTTTTGCTGGTTTGGTACTTTAGTATAAAATTGTTGCTACCAAGGCTCCGGCGATGTCTCCGGCGAGATCTGCCTCCAACATTTTTTTCTTTTTATTTCTAAGCGAATCTTTTTTGCTTCAATGAAGTAAAAGCGGGCTTTTTTTTGCTACAACGAAGCAATGCCTGAATTTCTGCCTTCTGATGAGTCTTTTCATTTTTGTTTCTAGGCGAACCATTTTCTGCTTCAATGAAGCAAAATCGGGCCTTCTTTTGCTGCGATGAAGCAAAGTTTGAATTTTGGCTAAAATTAGACACGTGCCATGCAGGGAAGCCGGAGGTTCGGTTGGTTGTGGCCTCCGGAGGATTACTAGCGCTGTAAAAATCAGCGGTGGCACCAATTACATCTCACTATTTTGCAGCTGGGCTATATCTGCAAGTGCTACCTCCGCTGGTTTCTTCCAACTCCTTGGTTAGTAAATAATCCAATAGTATATTTTATCCGATGCTTGTAACTGAGGAACTTGGAGGGCGACAACAGTCTATCAGCCAAATGTCTGACAACAATTGGCCTCTACGGGACATCATCAGAGTTTTGTGCAATTGCGCAAGGCAGTTACCGAATCCGACCCGATTCTCTCCCTCGGCACCCACCATGGATCGACCCCATAAAACTTGCTGAGCAGCGTCTGAAAAATCAGATCCTGCCATCGAGAGCAATGAGTGGATCCACCTCCGTGGTCGCCTTCTCCCTGAACCCACCCGCCGTAACGGAGCTGGACGCCTCTGAAGCCCTCCCGCCATGGATCCTCCTCGAGACAAGGGTCTACTTCGACCAGCGCGACAACTACACGGCGGCCAGCACCACGACAAGCAGAGACCAGCACGAGATCACCGTCTCCATCTGCTTGGCCGATCCGCCGGCGCTCTCCTACGTCTGCCTGCGCTGCCCTAGCCTCTCAACCAACAACTTCGTCGGCGAGCCTCGTGTTCTCCGCTCCGAGAAGCAGCTCCTCCTCCTCCACCTGCCGCTCACCTGGTCCACCAGCGGTGTTCTGAAGAGGTCAAACGAGTACTACATGTATCAGGTTATCCAGGGGAAACCCAAGCTCTCTCGTATCCCAGACCCGAATCCACCTAGTCTGCTCCTGCCGGATGATCTCGGCATTTACTGTGCTGCTGATGCTCCCGGAGAGTACATCCTCGCCGGCCTCTGCCTGACGCGTGATGCTCAGGCACACGAGCTCCACCTCTACTCGTCCAAGTCCAATGCCTGGACCATGAAACCTGCTCGCTTGGAGAATCCCAAGTTTGAGCCGCGTCTCCCTGTCACGCCGCACAAGGTGATCCCGCTGGGAGGAAGCCTGATAGGCTGGGTCGATCTTTGGAATGGCATTCTGGTATGCGACGTGCTTTCTAGCCGTCGGCGTCAGGTATTGCTGCGGTTCATCCCGTTCCCCGAGAGGTTGCCTGGGAACACGTCAGATCATCTATGCCCATGGAAGGTCCGGGATGTCACCTGCGCCAACGGATCACTCAAGTTCATCGAGATTGAGCATTACCCGGTACGGGCTGCGATCGAGAAAAGGGTGGCGGCAGATCCTCCAGGGCCTGTTTGGTTCCCAGCCACAGTTTGCCAAGCCTAACTTTGGCAAGTGTGGCAGCCACAAAAGTGTGGCTAGGATTTTAGAAGCCACAAAGTGTGGCAAAAGTTGGCAAAAAATTCACTCTATGACAAGTAGGCCATATGATTAGTGAATTGTGGCAGCTCTAAAGTGTGGCAAGAACCAAACACATGCCAAATTGCCAAACTTTGGCTTGGCAAAGTGTGGCTAGGAACCAAACAGGCCCATAATCTATGACGATCCACCCCCAGTGCAGGATCCTAATGACGATCTCGACACCAAGCCTCTTAGCATATTTGGTTGGAGGTCCGTCATATGGAATAGAGTGCTTTCCGACAACTGTTGGCGGCTAGGGTGCAATGTTGGTTTCCATGACATATTGGTTGAGAACCCAAGCCCTCCTTCTGCTTTGCTGGCTGGCGATGCAGCGGGAGACTCCAAAACAATCGACTTGTTACCATCTTTCCCCAACCTGAGCATCCATCGTGACGATGTTGTCCACGCGAAATGCTTGGTGAGGTTGGACGTCCTCAAGTCACACATGGTCTCCATTGACATGAGAAGTAAAGCACTGAAAGCACTGGTACCTTGTACTGCTGTTAAACTGGATGCCTACTGCCCCCACTTCCCCTGTGTGTTGTCAAATCATCTGAGCAACACTCCAGGTAATTACTGAGCTGGTTGCATTAAGCGCTATTCAAAACAAAGGCTATGTGCTTCTTTTGTCGCTTGTTGCATTTCTCTTTCTTTCCTGTTTTTTGAAAAACAGGAATAGAGTGTAATAATCTGATGAATAAAGAAATGGTTCCTTTACAGAAGAAAAGAATAGAACCTGGGGTTGGGGTCTAGGTTGGAGGTTGGTCCTTTTTAACGAAGGGACGTGCTAGGCGTCGGTCGGCGGATTCCTGAGCTAAAATCGGTCGTACTGTGTCCGTCGGATCGGCATCACACGGTTATAAAACGTACTCGCGTCACATCACACTGTTGCACTACTCAGGCGGGACCACTTGAGGTTAGACTGCCTTCCACCATGCTGTGCTGCCGTTGGCCAAGTGGGTGGACCCCGCAACCATGCTGCCACTGGTGCTGCTGACCTCTCCTTTGCATGCAAGCATGTGAATCTCCTGCCCGTAGACATGCATGCTAGTTGTTGCTAGCTGCCTAGCTGGTCCGGCGTGGTAGTAAAATACCCATTGCTATCCAAGACTCTACATAGGTAACTCGTATACATTAGCAAAAAAACGAAAAGTGAGCTACTTCTAAGTGTACACAGGAAAATTTGACTTCTAAGTGTACATAGATAGATGTTGTTAAAGTGGCTCAGGCTAGTAAAACAATAATGCTACAATAAATGTAGCTAAAGAACATTTTTTGTCACAAAATTGATTAACAACAAAAAATACAAATGATTTTTACAAAAATCACAAATGATTACAACAAAAAATCATGTATCTACAATAGTAAAAAAGTGGTTAAGCAACAATTTTTTTGCCGCAGAGTCATTTACAACAAAAATCGTCAACTATTTTTAACAAAAAATTAAAACATTTACAACAAAAACAATGTGTATTTTGAAAAAAAAGTCCGAGGCAAATACAACTTGTAGGTTAATGCATAGAAAACATTTACACCATCTCGTGCGTGCTTTCACAACAAAATTCCTACAGTTTAGTTATATTTTTAAATCGCTAATACAACATCAAACGTAGAGAAAACATTACACCATCTCGAGCTTGCTTTCACAACAAAATTCCTACAGTTTAGTTATATTTTTAAATCGCTAATGCAATATAAAACGTAGAGAAAACATTACACCATCTCGGTCCTGCTTTCACAACAAAATGCATACAGTTTAGTTATATTTTTAGATCGCTAATGCAACATCAAAATACTCGAGGAAAAATACATAGCAAACGGCTAGAAAACATTACAATATCTCGCTTGTACTTTCACAACAAAAATCATACGAGTTTGTTACAATTTTAACTCACTTATGTAACATCGAAATTTCACAGAAAAACTTAGCTGTCGACAACCTCGCAATATCTCTGGCGGTGACGCGATAGCTTCTTGGCGTTGTTGTGGGATGTTCGATGCATCGGTGTTAGCTTGAACTCTCCGAGTTTCGCGGCGACACCAGCTTGCGGCAGGCGCCTGGCGGCGCATCGACTTCCAGCCAAACGGTGACCATAGAAGAACATGTCTATTATACGTCTAAAAATATAAATAACTTATAAAAGTTGTCGTGTGCACGTAGCAAAGCATGTAAAAAGTGAATGCATGAGTAGCAAAAAAGGTTGCTATGATCGATGTCCTGGCCTAAAGCTGCCACTGCATACAATGGTCGTGGCAGCGCTGCTGCATATGCATGTAGGCTGCATGCGCATACGAAATGCGTGGGATCTACTACTGCCACAAAGCTACGGATCTAGCTGGGAAAGTCTAGTTCTGTGTGCAGAGAAATACAGACGGCTAAGCGGGAGAAGCATACGCGCGCGCGAGGGACAGAACGACCGATCGGCGGGCGCGATCGGTCGACCGATTAGAAGTGTTTCCCTATCTCTAAATCTTTTCTATTTCTCGTATACTCCTATTTCTCCTATACTCTGATGGACTCCAGTGTTAGAGTTGTATAGTCCCTTTCCGCTATTTTCCAATGTTTGAGGGGCTTACCTGCACATTATCACACATGTACATGTACTGGCCTATGGCCCTCTGTGAATACTAGTTGCTATTCCAACATGGTATCAGAGCACTAGGTTTAGCTCTTTGCACGTTGCAACTCAGTGCTCGATCCGCACCGCCGCCGATGATCGGCCGCTGCCGCTCCACTCTTTCTTCTCTCTCGTTCTCGTCGGGATTGAGCTTGTTTTTCCAAGAAATTTGGGCATTTTTCGTCATTCTTTAGAGCTCCCAATTGAGCTCAAATCTCCGGGGTTCTGGCCATCTCCCGCCGCCGGCCAGCCCCTGCTCCGGACGCCCCCGCCGCTAGCCAGCTCCGTCCCGGCCGGCCCCGCCGCAGACGCCTCGCCGCCGACCGCTCCCTCCCCGGCTGGCCTCGCGAGGATGCTCCCGCGTTTCACCCGGCCCGATCTGCCCGAGTCCGGCCAGCCTAGCCCCGGCCAACTCCGCCGCCGGCCAGCGATGCCCAGGCCGCCTCAACCTTCGGCCGGCCTTCTCCGGTCGGCCCTGCCCTTGGCCGGCCCTGCTCTTGGCCAGCTCGGCCACGGCTGGTTCTGATCCGGCTGAGATCTAGATCTCAAAAAAAAAAATGTCGTCGTCCTCCTCTGGATATGTCAGTATTCCTCGGTGCCCAGTGATCTTTGATGGTACCAACTATGGAGAGTTTGCAGCCTTTATGCGCATTCATATGCGTGGTCTTCGGCTGTGGGGTGTTCTTACTGGCGAGGTCTCTTGTCCGCTGCATCCCACTGCTCCTGTGCCTCCTACTCCGTCGTCCGTGCCGCCGGCCCTTGCTGAGGATGCTACTCAGGCTGATCGGGATGCAGCCAAGTCTGCCGAGGCTGCTGCTGATGAGGCATATGAGGAGCAGGTACTTGCTTATTCAGAGGCTCTTGGCTCTTACCGTGAAAGTTTGGCTACCTTTACTCAGTGGTGTGATGAGGATGCCAGGGCTGCTGCCGTTCTTTCTCAAAGTGTTCAACCACAGTTTGCCTCTGAGTTTATGGGCCTAGCCACTGTTGCCGAGATGTGGTCTCACCTTCGTCAACGCTATCAGCTTTCTGGGGATTATCTGTACTTGTATGTGTTGCGTCAAGAGCATGATCTTCAGCAAGGTGACTCTACTGTTGATGAGTTCTACACCCAGAGTGCGGCAATCTGGCGCCAGCTTGACTCTCTTCGCAGTGTTGTCTGTGGTACTTGCCAGTGTTACCGGACAGTCCGTTCAGATATGGACTTCCAGAGGATCCATGAGTTTCTGTCTCGACTTCGTCCAGAGTTTGAGCCTCGTCGTGCTCAGTTGTTTGCTCGAGGCCGTGTTCCTATCTCAAAGGTGCTCACTGAGCTTCGGGCTGAGGAGACTCGTCTACGTGGTGCTGGACTGCTTGGGACACCCTCTATTCTTGCTGCTCGAGTTCCCACTGCTTCTGCACCGCCGCTTCTACCCATACCAGCGCATGCTGCTTCTGGAGGAGCCCACCCTTCTCGCGGTGGGAGTCGCCCTCGCCCTCGCCCTCCTCGGTTCTGCACTCACTGTCCGAGACCTGGTCACCTTGAGTCTGACTGCTATCAGAAGCAGCGGGGTGTGCCTCCTCGTGCTCCACCCTCAGCGCCTATCGCCACTGGTTTCACTGAGTAGGATATAGCGAGACTTCATCATCTCCTTGCCTCCTCCGGCTCAGCCTCGACGGGTACGGCTGCCTCCGCGGCTGTTTCCTCTCCGCAGTCAGGTACATCTTCGTGGGTTCTGGATTCTGGAGCTTCTTTTCACATGTCCCCTGATTCTTCCTCTCTTTCTTCTCTTCGACCTCTTCCTCTTCCTGTTCGTGTTCTTACTACCGATGGTACTCTCTTCCTGTTGTTAGTCGTGGCACTCTTTCTACTTCCTCCTTTTCAGTTCCTGATGTTTCTCATGTTCCCCGTCTTACCATGAACTTGTTTTCCGCTGCTCAACTTACTGATTCTGGTTGTCGGGTCATTCTTGATGTTGATTCCTGTTCTGTCCAGGACACACACACTCGGGCACTGGTTGGGGCTGACCCTCGGTGCCGTGACACCCAGGGACTTTAGGAGATTGACTGGCTTCATGTTCCTT
This sequence comes from Lolium perenne, assembly GCF_019359855.2. Classification (NCBI taxonomy): domain Eukaryota; kingdom Viridiplantae; phylum Streptophyta; class Magnoliopsida; order Poales; family Poaceae; genus Lolium; species Lolium perenne. The sequence continues at coordinate 158,296,142 of NC_067247.2, forward strand.
CTTCCACCACTTCACCGACTGCACCACGTGCACTTGCTGCTTCCACTACCGCCTCCTTTCAGTAGTGGCATCATCGTCTTGGTCATCTCTGTGGTTCTCGCTTGTCGTCTTTACTTCGTCGAGGTCTTCTGGGGCCTGTCTCAGGAGATGTCTCGCTGATACGTCTCAAACGTATCTATAATTTCTTATGTTCCATGCTAGTTTTATGACAATACTCACATGTTTTATACACACTTTATATCATTTATATGCATTTTTCGGCACTAACCTATTAACGAGATGCCGAAGCGCCAGTTCCTGTTTTGTGCTGTTTTTGGTTTAAGAAATCCTACACAGGAAATATTCTCGGAATTGGACGAAATGAACGCCCATGGTCTTATTTTTCCACGGAGCTTCCAGAAGACCGAAGAGGATACGAAGTGGGGCCACGAGGCGCCCTAACCATAGGGCGGCGCGGCCAGCATGGGGCCCGCGCCGGCCTATGGTGTGGGGCCCCCGTGCCTCCTCCGACTCTGCCCTTCCGCCTACTTAAACTCTCCGTCGCGAAAACCCTATTACCGAGAGCCACGATACGGAAAAAGTTCCAGAGCCGCCGCCGCCGCCAATCCCATCTCGGGGGATTCAGGAGATCGCCTCCGGCACCCTGCCGGAGAGGGGAATCATCACCGGAGGGCTCTACATCATCATGCCCGCCTCCGGACTGATGTGTGAGTAGTTCATCCTTGGACTATAGGTCCATAGCAGTAGCTAGATGGTTGTCTTCTCCTCATTGTGCTATCATGTTAGATCTTGTGAGCTGCCTATCATGATCAAGATCATCTATTTGTAATGCTACATGTTGTGTTTGTTGGGATCCGATGAATATGGAATACTATGTCAAGTTGATTATTGATCTATCATATATGTGTTGTTTATGATCTTGCATGCTCTCCGTTACTAGTAGAGGCTCTGGCCAAGTTGATACTTGTGACTCCAAGAGGGAGTATTTATGCTCGATAGTGGGTTCATGCCTCCATTGAATCTGGGACAAGGATGTAGAAAGTTCTAAGGTTGTGGATGTGCTGTTGCCACTAGGGATAAAACATCAATGCTTTGTCTAAGGATATTTGTGTTGATTACATTACGCATCATACTTAATGCAATTGTCTGTTGTTTGCAACTTAATACTGGAAGTGGTGCGGATGCTAACCCGAAGGTGGACTTTTTAGGCATAGATGCATGCTGGATAGCGGTCTATGTACTTTGTCGTAATGCCCTAAGTAAATCTCATATTAGTCATCATGATATGTATGTGCATTGTTATGCCCTCTCTATTTGTCAATTGCCCAACTGTAATTTGTTCACCCAACATGCTATTTATCTTATTGGAGAGACACCACTAGTGAACTGTGGACCCCGGTCCATTCTTTTACATCTGAAATACAATCAACTGCAATCTCTGTTCTCTGTTGTTCTTCACAAGCAAACATCATTCTCCACACCATACGTTTAATCCTTTGTTTACAGCAAGCTGGTGAGATTGACAACCTCACTGTTAAGTTGGCGCAAAGTATTTTGGTTGTGTTGTGCAGGTTCCACGTTGGCGCCGGAATCCCTGGTGTTGCGCCGCACTACACTCCTTGACCAACAACCTTCACGTGGCCTTCATCTCCTACTGGTTCGACAACCTTGGTTTCATACTGAGGGAAACTTGCTGCTATACGCATCACACCTTCCACTTGGGGTTCCCAACGGACGTGTGCTTCACGCGTTATCAAGTTAAATTTATGGCGCCGTTGCCGGGGAGATCAAGACACGCTGCAAGGGGAGTCTCTCACATCCAATCTCTTTACTTTGTTTATTGTCTTGCTTTACTTTATTTTATTTTCTGTTTTGTTTGCTTCTTTATATCAAAAACACAACAAAATTAGTTACTTGTTTTACTTTACTTAATTTAGTTTGCTTTATTTATTTTTATTACTGTTAAAATGAATACTCCTGAGAACACTAAGTTGTGTGATTTCACTAGCATCAATAATAATGATTTTATAAGCACTCCTATTGCTCCACCTGCTACTACAGCAGAATTCTATGAAATTAAACCTGCTTTACTAAATCTTGTTATGAGAGAGCAATTTTCTGGTGTTAGTTCTGATGATGCTGCTGCCCATCTTAATAATTTTGTTGAACTTTGTGAAATGCAAAAGTATAAGGATGTAGATGGAGACATTATAAAACTGAAATTGTTTCCTTTCTCCTTAAGAGGAAGAGCTAAAGATTGGTTGCTATCTTTGCCTAAGAACAGTATTGATTCATGGACTAAATGTAAAGTTGCTTTCATTGGTAGATATTATCCTCCTACTAAAATTATATCTTTGAGAAGTAGCATAATGAATTTTAAGCAATTGGATAATGAACATGTTGCTCAAGCATGGGAAAGAATGAAATCTTTGGTGAAGAATTGCCCTACCCATGGACTAACTACTTGGATGATCATCCAAACCTTTTATGCAGGACTGGATTTTTCTTCGCGGAACCTATTGGATTCAGCTGCTGTCCATCACCTTAGGCGTGGCAACAAAGCTTCTTGATGATATGATGATAAATTACTCTGAATGGCACACTGAAAGGACTCCACAAGGTAAGAAGGTAAATTCTGTTGAAGAAACCTCCTCCTTGAGTGATAAGATTGATGCTATTATGTCTATGCTTGTGAATGGTAGATCTAATGTTGATCCTAATAATGTTCCTTTAGCTTCATTGGTTGCTCAAGAAGAGCATGTTGATGTGAAATTCATTAAAAATAGTAATTTCAACAAGAATGCTTATAGGAATAATTTTGGTAACAACAACTATATGCCATATCCTTCTAATAGTGGTAATTCTTATGGTAGATCTGTTTTGTCTAGTGAGGAAAAGATGCTAGAAATTGAAAGAGCTACTAAGAGCTTTATGCAATCACAATATGAGCAAAATAAATTGTTTACTAAAACTATGAATGAACAATCTGCCTTGTTGAAAAATATAGGGAATCAACTTGAAAATTTGAATATGGAAATTTCTGGTTTGCAAACTAAGCTTTCAAATGGTGAAAACTGAATCTCATACATGTCTGAGTCACAAGCTTCTTTAATTAATAAAATGGCTGCTAAACCTGAGGATAATGATAAAAAAATTCTTACTACAGCAAACGCCATACAAGTTCGAATTAATGACAATATTAGATTGATGGCTGAATTGCATGCTAGGTGGGAAAGAGAAGAAAAAGAAGAAAAACTTGCTAAAGAGAATAATGTAGCTAAAGTTTTGACTATTACCACCACTAGTAATGATGATGCTTCACATGTTTCTAAACCTACTACTATCAATGGTAAAATAATTGATGTTGGCAATGTTTCTACTCCTAGTGCAAAGCGTGCAAAATTGCCTGAAACTGCTGAAACTGTTTGTGATAAAACTGCTGAAATTTTTCAAAATATTGGGGACAATGATCCCATTGTTGTAGATCATAATGGTTTAGATTTTGATGATTTTCATATCTCTGAAGTTATTAAGTTCTTACAAAAACTTGCTAGAAGTCCTAATGCTAGTGCCATAAATTTGGCCTTTACAAAACATATTACAAATGCTCTTATAAAAGCTAGAGAAGAGAAATTAAAACTTGAAACTTCTATTCCTAGGAAGTTGGAAGATGGTTGGGAGCCCATCATTAAGATGAAGGTCAATGATTTTGATTGTAATGCTTTATGTGCTTTTGGTGCAAGTATTTCTGTTATGCCTAAGAAACTCTATGATATGCTTGACTTGCCACCATTAAAAAATTATTATTTGGATGTTAATCTTGCTGATAGTTCTATAAAGAAACATTTGGGGAGGATTGATAATGTTCACATTACGGTTAAGAATAACCTTGTCCACGTTGATTTTGTTGTCTTGGAAATCGAATGCAATGCATCTTGTCCTATTATTTTGGGAAGATCTTTTCTTCGAACTGTTGGTGCTATTATTGATATGAAGGAAGGGAATATTAAGTATCAATTTCCTCTCAAGAAAGGTATGGAACACTTCCCTAGAAAGAGAATGAAGTTACCTTTTGATTCTATTATTAGAACAAATTATGATGTTGATGCTTCATCTCTAGATAATACTTGATTCACACTTTCTGCACCTAGCTGAAAGGCGTTAAAGAAAAGCGCTCATGGAAGACAACCCATTATTTTACTTCTGCACTTTTGTTTTATATTTGAGTCTTGGAAGTTGTTACTACTGTAGCAACCTCTCCTTATCTTTATTTTATTGCATTGTTGTGCCAAGTAAAGTCTTTGATAGTAAGGTTTGAAAGATCGAGATGTCGCCTAGAGGGGGGGTGAATAGGCAATTACAAACTCTTGCGGATTTGTCTTGTATGAATGCGGAATTAAACTATCGTTTAGTTTACAAGCACAAACCCTAAATATGCTAAGCTCAACTAAGTGTAACAATAGCAACTAGAGCTAAGCAAGATAGGCACAAGATATATGTAGCACAAGTGATAGCAAGATATATGTACTTCAAGCACGATGGCTATCACAAGGAAAGAGAGCTCGGGTATAGAAATAACCGAGGCACGCGGAGACGAGGATGTATTCCCGTGTTCCCTTGCTTTGCAACAAGGTACGTCACGTTTGGAGGAGTGGAGGTCCCACGAAGGATTCCCCGCGCCACGAAGGCTCACCCTATTCTCCGAACCACACCCACGAAGGATAATGGCCCTTTCCTTATGGTTAGCTTTTCCTCCGCTCCGGAGATGGCAAGCTCCACAACCACTTCACAAGCTCCACGAAGGAGAAGCCCGGGCCTCTTCACAATCTTCTTGAAGAGATCACCGGGACACCAACCAAGCCAACTAGGAGGTCACCCTCCAAGAGTAACAAGCTCACGGTCTCTCACTCGAACAAATCGTGGTGGAGAGCTCAACACTATGCAATGATGCAAAGCAAGAACACCGGAGGTGTTCAAGTCCTTCACACTCAAATCCCACCAAAGCAACGAATGCTAGGATGAGATTGGAGAGGAAGAACAAGGGGGAAAGTCAACCAAAGACTCCAAGATCTAGATCCCAAGAGTTTCCCTCACTTAGAGAAGAAATCGATCGGTGGAAGTGTAGATCTAGATCTCCTCTCTCAAATCCTCAAATATGAGCAAGAGTGATTGGAGGAATCAAGGGGGAGAGCAAGTTCTTCAAATAGTAGCAATGGAGGAGAGAGAATGGGAAGAACTACTCAGCCCAAGGTGGAAGAAGGGCTATTTATAGCCCAAGAGCAAATATAACCGTTGGGGAAAAGTTGGGCTGAGTCAGCCGTCGAGGAGGCCGGTCAACCGGGCCTGGGACCGGGCCGTCCGGTTCAGGACCCGGTCAGACCGGGCCATAGACCGGGCCATCCGGTCCACAGACCGGTCGACCGGGCTAGTGACCGGACCAAGCTGAAAAGCTTACTGGATAGTGCCCGGATGGCACCGGTCCAGGGGCTGGTTTGAACCGGGCCATCCGGTCAGACGGCCGGTCACGCCGGGCTAGAAACCGGACCAAGATTAAAAGCTTACTGGATAGTGCCCGGATGGCACCGGTCCAGGGGCCGGTTTGAACCGGGCCATCCGGTCAGACGGCCGGTCACGCCGGGCTAGAAACCGGGCCAGCAGGAAATCATGTTATACAAAAACTGTGATAACTTTTGTGTCCGGACCCCGATTGACATGAAACCAATTTTGTTGGAAAGATAACGACGATTAGAACCCCAACAAAAACTGGAAATATGGAGACTCCTCACAGAACATTTTAGATGATTTTAGAGAGGGAGTCTCCCACCGTCAAGAAACGGTAAAGACGTCCAAACTCGAAAACGCAATAGAAGATGCATGCGGATTCCGTTTTCGATGAACTTGGGCTTGTTGTAAAGCTAGCAACAAGATCAAGAACCTCACACAGAGAAACACCAAGAAGCAATAGGGATATGCAAAGTATGCAAAGGATTGAGCTCCCTAAGACGATGCGATCAAGTTACCCAACCGAAAGCCCCTCTTGATAGTGCGGCTATTTATCCTATAATCCGGTCTCCCAACATCCACCTTGAGACCGGTAAAAGGAAAACCTAGCAAGGCCATACCTTTGCCTTGCGCATCCCGCTTGATCTTGATGATAACTCTTCAAGCTCTACACAAGCCGGAATGCCTCACTTGATCAATGTTGCTTCGTGAAGACTCACAAATACTCCCCCATACACTATGATGGGAAAGCTCCATTGATGCACATCTTCACATGTCCATTATCACCAAATGGACGGCAAGCTTCAAGCATGTGATCCACTTGAGATGCTCATCTTGAACTTGCCCAACTCAATCCTTGTATCTTCTCATACTCACATAAGATAGAGCATGGCTAATATTGAGTTCCACATAAGAACTCCATCTTCATTTCTTCTTCTTGATCATATCACATATGTATCTTCATACCGATGATCTTGATGCCAATACACAAGATATACCTTTATCTTCATGGCATCCATACTTGAATCCAACATATGGAGTACAAGTAGTACCTATGGAATATTCCTTCATATAAACTTCAATGAAAACATTAGTCCATAGGGGTTGTCATTAATTACCAAAACCACACATAGGGCAATGTACCCTTACAAGGTTGATACTAGATTTGGATTGCTGCGCAGAAACAGATTTCCACCTGTCACGAATTTGAGTAGATCTCTCTGTAGGAAACTCGTAAAATGCTGCAAATTTACATGCGTGATCCTCAGATATGTACGCAACTTTCATTCAATTTGAGCTTTTTCATCTGAGCAAGTTAAGTGCCCCTAAATAATTCGTCTTTACGGACTGTTCTGTTTTGACAGATTCTGCCTTTTATTTCGCATTGCCTCTTTTGCTATATTGAATGGATTTCTTTGTTCCATTAACTTTCAGTAGCTTTGGGAAATGTCCAGAAGTGTTAAGAATGATTATGTCACCTCTGAATATGTGAATTTTTGATTATGCACTAACCCTCTAATGAGTTTGTTTTGAGTTTGGTGTGGAGGAAGTTTTCAAGGATCAAGAGAGGAGGATGATACAATATGATCGAGAAGAGTGAAAAGTCTAAGCTTGGGGATGCCCCCGTGGTTCATCCCTGCATATTTCAAGGAGACTCAAGCATCTAAGCTTGGTGATGCCCAAGGCATCCCCTTCTTCATCAACAACTTATCAGGTCACCTCTAGTGAAACTATATTTTTATTCCGTCACATCTTATGTGCTTTACTTGGAGCGTCTGTATGTTTTTATTTTTGTTTTTGTTTGAATAAAATCGGATCCTAGCATTCCTTGTGTGGGAGAGAAACACGCTCCGCTCGTTCATATGAACACTGGTGTTCTTAGCGTTACTTTTAATGTTCATGGCGAAGGTTGAAACTGCTCCGTTGATTGTTATTTGGTTGGAAACAGAAAATGCTTCATGTGGTAATTGGTATATTGTCTTGAATAATTTGATACTTGGCAATTGTTTTGCTCAAATAGATCATGTTTAAGCTCTTGCATCATGTACTTTGCACCTATTAATGAAGAACTACCATAGAGCTTGTTAAAATTTGGTTTGCATGATTGGTCTCTCTAAAGTCTAGATATTTTCTGGTGAAGTGTTTGAACAACAAGGAAGACAGTGTAGAGTCTTATAATGCTTGCAATATGTTCTTATGTAAGTTTTGCTCTACCGGTTCATACTTGTGTTTGCTTCAAACAACCTTGCTAGCCAAAGCCTTGTACTGAGAGGGAATACTTCTCGTGCATCCAAATCCTTGATCCAAAACCTATGCCATTTGTGTCCACCATACCTACCTACTATGTGGTATTTCTCTGCCATTCCAAAGTAAATTACTTGAGTGCTACCTTTAAAATTTCATTCTTTGTCTTTGCAATACATAGCTCATGGGAAAATAGCCTTAAAAACTATTGTGCTAAAGAATATGTAGCTTATGTATCTTATTTCTTATAAGTTGCTTGTTGAGCGGTAACCATGTTTCTGGGGACGCCATCAACTATTACACCTTTCTTGAATATCATGTGACTTGCTATGCATGTTCGTCTTGTCTGAAGTAAGGGCGACTTATCATGATTAAATGGTTTGAGTATGCATATTGTTAGAGAAGAACATTGGGCCGCTAACTAAAGCCATGAATCATGGTGGAAGTTTCAGTTTGGACATTAATCCTCAATCTCTTATGAGAATATTATCTGTTGTTGAATGCTTATGCATTAAAGAGGAGTCCATTATATGTTTTCTATGTTGTCCCGGTATGGATGTCCTTAGTTGAGATCTATCAAAAACGAGAAATCAAATGCGATCTATCTCCTTGGACCTTTGTACGGGCGGCATAGAGGTACCCCTTTGTGACACTTGGTTGAAACATATGTTATGCAATGATAATCCATGTAAATCCAAGCTAATTAGGACAAGGTGCGAGCACTATTGGTATTCTATGCATGAGACTTGCAACTTATAGGATGTCTTATGCATAACACATATGAATTATTACTACCGTTGATAAAATTGTTTCTATGTTTTCAAAATAAAAGCTCTAGCACAAAAATAGTAATCCATGCTTCCCTCTGCGAAGGGGCCTTTCTTTTACTTTATGTTGAGTCAGTTTACCTACTTCTTTCTATCTTAGAAGCAAACACTTGTGTCAACTGTGTGCATTGATTCCTACATACTTGCTTATTTGCATTCATCATATTACTTTGTGTTGACAATTATCCATGAGATATACATGTTGAAGTTGAAAGCAACCGCTGAAACTTATATCTTCCTTTGTGTTGCTTCAAAACTTTCTACTAAGAATTTATTGCTTTATGAGTTAACTCCTATGCAAGACTTATTGATGCTTGTCTTGAAAGTACTATTCATGAAAAGTATTTGCTATATGATTCAGTTGTTTAGTCATTGTCTTTACCATTGCTTTGAATCACTTCATTCATTTCATATGCTTTACAATAGTATTGATCAAGATTATGATAGCAGCATGTCACTTCAGAAATTATCCTTGTTATCGTTTACCTACTCGAGGGCGAGTAGGAACTAAGCTTGGGGATGCTTGATAAGTCTCAAACGTATCTATAATTTCTTATGTTCCATGCTAGTTTTATGACAATACTCACATGTTTTATACACACTTTATATCATTTATATGCATTTTCCGGCACTAACCTATTAACGAGATGCCGAAGCGTCAGTTCCTGTTTTGTGCTGTTTTTGGTTTCAGAAATCCTACACAGGAAATATTCTCGTAATTGGACGAAACGAACGTCCAGGGTCTTATTTTTCCACGAAGCTTCAAGAAGACCGAAGAGGATACGAAGTGGGGCCACGAGGCGCCCTAACCATAGGGCGGCACGGCCAGCATGGGGCCCACGCCTGCCTATGGTGTGGGGCCCCCGTGCCTCCTCCGACTCTGCCCTTCCGCCTACTTAAACTCTCCGTCGCGAAAACCCTATTACCGAGAGCCACGATATGGAAAAAGTTCCAGAGACGCCGCCGCCAATCCCATCTCGGGGGATTCAGGAGATCGCCTCCGGCACCCTGCCGGAGAGGGGAATCATCACCGGAGGGCTCTACATCATCATGCCCTCCTCCGGACTGATGTGTGAGTAGTTCATCCTTAGACTATGGGTCCATAGCAGTAGCTAGATGGTTGTCTTCTCCTCATTGTGCTATCATGTTAGATCTTGTGAGCTGCCTATCATGATCAAGATCATCTATTTGTAATGCTACATGTTGTGTTTGTTGGGATCCGATGAATATGGAATACTATGTCAAGTTGATTATTGATCTATCATATATGTGTTGTTTATGATCTTGCATGCTCTCCGTTGCTTGTAGAGGCTCTGGCCAAGTTGATACTTGTGACTCCAAGAGGGAGTATTTATGCTCGATAGTGGGTTCATGCCTCCATTGAATCTGGGACAAGGATGTAAAAGTTCTAAGGTTGTGGATGTGTTGTTGCCACTAGGGATAAAACATCAATGCTTTGTCTAAGGATATTTGTGTTGATTACATTACGCACCATACTTAATGCAATTGTCTGTTGTTTGCAACTTAATACTAGAAGGGGTGCGGATGCTAACCCGAAGGTGGACTTTTTAGGCATAGATGCATGCTGGATAGCGGTCTATGTACTTTGTCGTAATGCCCTAAGTAAATCTCATATTAGTCATCATGATATGTATGTGCATTGTTATGCCCTCTCTATTTGTCAATTGCCCAACTGTAATTTGTTCACCCAACATGCTATTTATCTTATTGGAGAGACACCACTAGTGAACTGTGGACCCCGGTCCATTCTTTTACATCTGAAATACAATCAACTGCAATCTCTGTTCTCTGTTGTTCTTCACAAGCAAACATCATTCTCCACACCATACGTTTAATCCTTTGTTTACAGCAAGCCGGTGAGATTAACAACCTCACTGTTAAGTTGGGGCAAAGTATTTTGGTTGTGTTGTGCAGGTTCCACGTTGGCGCCGGAATCCCTGGTGTTGCGCCGCACTACACTCTTTCACCAACAACCTTCACGTGGCCTTTATCTCCTACTGGTTCGACAACCTTGGTTTCATACTGAGGGAAACTTGCTGCTATACGCATCACACCTTCCACTTGGGGTTCCCAACGGACGTGTGCTTCACGCGTTATCACTCGCTTCAGGGTTGTCATGGTTGTAGGCTTGGTAAACAAAATCAGTTACTACCTTATCCTACTAGCGAGTATGTATCTCAGCGTCCCTTTGATTTGGTCCATTCTGATGTATGGGGTCCCGCTCCCTTTGCTTCCAAGGGGGGCCAACGCTACTATGTTATTTTTATAGATGATTTCTCTCGCCACACTTGGATCTATTTTATGACTTCTCGCAGTGAGGTTCTCTCGATATACAAGCGCTTTGCTGCCATGGTCCACACTCAGTTTTCCACGCCTATACGTGTCTTTCGGGCTGATTCTGCTGGTGAGTATATCTCCCAGCTGTTGCGTGGTTTTCTTGCTGAGCAGGGCACTCTTGCCCAGTTCTCCTGCCCAGGCGCCCATGCCTAAAATGGCGTGGCTGAGCGCAAGCATCGCCACCTGCTTGAGACGGCTCATGCGATGATGATCGCTGCCTCTCTTCCTCCTCACTTCTGGGCTAAGGCTGTGTCTATTTCCACCTATCTCATCAACCTTCAGCCCTCCACAGCCTTGCAGGGTGGTATTCCTCTTGAGCGTCTCACTGGTCACACTCCTGATTACTCGACCCTTCATCTTTTTGGTTGTGTTTGCTATGTTCTTCTTGCTCCACGCGAACGCACCAAGCTGAGTGCTCAATCTGTTGAGTGTGTCTTCCTTGGCTACATCCCTGAGCACAAAGGATATAAGTGTTGGGATCCTATTGGTCGTCGGATGCGCATATCTCGGGATGTCACTTTTGATGAGTCCCGTCATTTCTACCCGCGTCCCTCCTCCTCTTCCTTCTCGGTGGATGATATCTCTTTTCTCATGTTCCCTGACTCACCTCCTCCTGTGCCTCCGGTTCCTGCTCCGCCGAGTCTCTCACCACCTTCTCCTCCTCCACCCGCCAGGCCCCCCTCTCCTCCCTCACCACTGTCCCCACCCTCCACATCTTCCCCTCCCATGTCACCTTCCTCGACTACGGTCGTCCCTCCCTACCCTTTTCACTACTCTCGTCGTCACCGTGAGGATGATGCTGCTTCTTCTGACATGCCCTCTACCTCTGATGCGATGCCCTCTCCGTCCGAGCCGGCTCATCATCTTCGTGCTCGTCCTCGTCCTCCTCCTAATCGCTATTCTCCCACTCACTACGGTCTTTCTGCTGCCCTTGAGCCGACCTCTTATCGGGATGCCCTTGCTCATCCCGAATGGTAGCTAGCGATGGCTGAGGAGATTGCCGCTCTTGAGCGTACTGGCACTTGGGATGTTGTCACTCCTCCTTCCTCTGTTCGTCCCATCACTTGCAAGTAGGTCTACAAGATCAAGACTCGCTCCGATGGTTCTCTTGAGCGCTACAAGGCTCGACTTGTAGCTCGCGGCTTTCAGCGGGAGCATGGCCGTGACTATGACGAGACCTTTGCTCCAGTGGCTCACATGACCACTGTTCGTACTCTTCTTGCCGTTGCTTCTGTTCGCCACTGGTCTGTCTCTCAGCTTGATGTGCAGAATGCTTTTCTTAACGGTGAGTTAAGTGAGGAGATATATATGCAACCACATCCTAGCTACTCTGTTCCCGATGGCATGGTCTGTCGTCTCCGGTGCTCTCTCTATGGCCTTAAGCAAGCCCCTCGTGCCTGGTTTCAGCGTTTTGCCTCTGTGGTCACCGCTGCTGGTTTCGTCCCTAGCGCACATGACCCTGCGCTTTTTTTCCACACATCCTCTCGTGGTTGGACGCTGCTTCTTCTTTATGTTGATGACATGATCATCACAGGAGACGACCCTGAGTACATTGCCTTTGTCAAGGCCCGTCTTCGCGATCAGTTTCTCATGACTGATCTTGGTCCTTTCCGCTACTTTCTTGGGCTTGAGGTTTCCTCTACCTCTGATGGCTTCTATATCTCCCAGGAGAAGTATATTCCGGACCTTCTCACTCGTGCCGCTCTTGGTGATGAGCGCATTGTTGAGACTCCTATGGAGCTCAATGTCCGCCTCCGTTCCACTGATGGTGATCCTCTTCCGGACCCGACTCGCTATCGTCACCTGGTTGGGAGTCTTGTCTACCTTGTTGTCACACGTCCTGACATCTCCTACCCAGTCCACATTCTGAGTCAGTTCATGGCTGCTCCCACTAGTGTCCACTATACCCATCTTGTTCGTGTCCTTCGCTATCTTCGTGGCACTATCTCCCGTCGGCTTTTCTTTCCTCGCTCCACCTCCTTATAGCTCCAGACCTACTCAGATGCTACCTGGGCTAGCGAACCAGAGGATCGCAAGTCTCTTTCTGCCTACTGTGTCTTTCTTGGTGGCTCTCTCATTGCTTGGAAGACCAAGAAGCAGGTTGCAGTCTCCCGTTCGAGTGTTGAGGCTGAGTTGCGAGCGATGGCTCTCTTGACGGTTGAGGTGACTTGGTTACGTTGGTTACTTGCGGACTTTGGTGTTTCTGTTGACGCTCCGACTCCGCTTCTATCGGACAGTACTGGTGCCATCAGCATTGCGCGTGATCCGGTGAAGCACGAGCTCACCAAACACATCGGTGTTGATGTCTTCTATGTGCGTCATGCTGTGCAGCATCAGGTTATGGCTCTTCATTATGTGCCTTCAGAGCTTCAGCTTGCTGACTTCTTCACGAAGGCCCAGACTAGAGCACATCATGGTTTCTTTCTCTCTAAACTCAGTGTTGTTGATCCACCATGAGTTTGAGGGAGGGTGTTAGAGTTGTATAGTCCCTTTTCCGTTATTCCCCAGTGTTTGAGGGGCTTACCTGCACATTATCACACATGTACATGTACTGGCCTATGGCCCTCTGTGAATACTAGTTGCTATTCCAACATCCAGATCATCAACAAAAGCAGGAACATGGTAAGCATATGTATTTTAGAACATGTTGAGTGAAACATGCATAAACCAAGTATTGCTTTGAAAAATGATATACCAAGTACTCCATTATACAATAAAAATCATAATGTCTTGACCTTCAACAATGGTACCTCTAAAGCATTGGAAATGAGATCTCCGTCATGGACAAATCACTGAATGGAAAAGCCTGCAGAAAAGAGCATCATGTCCAAACAGAAATTAACTAAGTACAGGTGTACCAAATTGTCAGCTCTAGGAATAGATAATCCACGTGGATTACAGAAAGAACATTTTACAAGTCGCTTGGTTAGTCTGCCTTTTAATTATATACAGAGATCCTTCAAATCTTTTTCTCAAAATAAAACCTTCTGTACTTAGCTTCAGATTCATCCATATCTACCACACTAACCATTCCAATGCAAATGACCAATGTCCTCACATCGTATAATCACTATACAGCAATCTGATAGATTCCTTCAAAGTGTGAACTGTCGCTCATGTGGTTCGTCCAATGCAAGAATTATCTGTGGGTGTTTGCCACCCACGACAAAGCACCAGCATCGACTTCAAAAACTTTCAGATTGCACCCGCTCTGTGCCAGCTTGTGTTGCATTGACACTGAATGAAATTCAACCATCACCAGCAATCCAACCATTTGCAATTAGCTTCATATCATAGAAACCAGTATGTGGATGGAGTCACGGATATTTAGATGATCTTCGGCTAACACAATGGTCAGATGGTCAACTGTCAGACTGGAACAATTCATGCAATACCATAATGTCGCATCAACCTGGCCACTCTCTCAGCCACATCGACGCGGCCATGCACCCGGCACGCTGTGAGAAGCACCGCAAAGATGACCCTGTCCGGACGTACCTCCATCCGCGCCACCAGCCCCTCAGCCTCCTCGACCTCCCCGGCCCGTCCCAGCATCTCTACCATGCACGTGTAGTGCTGAAGCGCCGGCCTCCTCACCCTCGCGAATACCTCCCTCCCCTCGCCCACCATTCCTGCCCTCGCACACGCGGAGAGGACCACCGTCACCGCCTTATCGTCCATCTCCCCCTCCCTTCCTTGGAACAGTAAGAGTACATCCTGGCACCGTCCGTGCGCCGACATCGCGCTGGCCAGCGCGGTGCGCGCCGAGAGCGTCTGCTCCTGCCAGGGCAATTCGTCGAACACGCTGTGCGCAGAGATGGGGTCGCCGCAGGCTGAATATGCGTGGATGAGCGAGGGGACGAGGACAACGCCCCGGCGAAGCGCGGCGGCGTGGATGGAGGCCACGAGAGGGAGAGACGGCAGCGAGGCGGCGCGGCGGAGGAGCGCCGCGTAGTGCCGCCGCATGGCTACAGCCTACAGGCGGGGAAGGAGGGAAGCGTTTGCACTTTGCGCAAGCAGCCGACTCCCGATTGAGCGACACCGTTTGATTCTCAGATTGAGTCAATCCTTTGAGATAAAAAAAATCATAAAGATTTTTAGTACTACCTCTATCTATAAATAGCCGTCCGAGAATTCTCTAAATTTAGATGTATCTTAATCTCTAAATACGTCTAGATTTAGATAAAATTTAGATATTTATTTATAGACGGAGAGAGTAGTTAAAATTTATCTACACGTATCTAGTCTCAAGGGTTGGCGGGGCATGCCTTATAGATTAATTCAGGCATCCTTTTAGAATGGAGGGATTAGTTTACACCATACAAGAGAAAGGTAATGCTCGAAGCACAAACCATGTTACTCCCTCCATCTCAATTTATGCTAGCATAATTTTCCGCAAAATTCAAACCTCGTAAAGTTTAACCAATCATATAACAAAATATACCATTTTTATAACATGAAATCAATATTATTCGAAATGCTCCATATCATACTAGATAATAATATCTTCTGTTATATAGTTGATCAAACTTTACAAAGTTAAATTTTGATTAAAACTTATATTGCAGCATATTTTGGGAAGGAGGGGGTATGCGCTAAAATTTTCTTTTCTTATTTTGAAACGGAGGTAAAAGCTTTGCCGCACTCGATTAATTAAGAAGAAGTTTACAAGTTACAACAAAAACACTCCAAAGAGTGGATACAAACGGATTACTCTCCCGGCATCACTTCGCTCAAACATTTTGCCCCCGCGGAGACCCACAATTTCGCTTCCTTGTTTTGTTCTCAAGGATGACCATCATGGGAGCTTGCTTGTTTTAGAAGACTCTTGCATTTCTTTCATCCCAAATTCCCCAAGTAACAAGCAGGGTGAGGGAGCTCATCGCTTTTCGGTTTGAGGAAGGAGCGGCGGTCATCCGATGCCACCAATCGTCAAGAACAATAATTGGCCAATCATTAAGCTCGATGAAGAAAGCTCCAAGCCACACCTTGATGAGACTCCACAATCTCATAGTGAACGGGCATTGCGCGAACAAGTGTGTAGCTGACTCCATAGTTTGATTGCATACGGGACAAGCACCCCAGTTTAGCCATGCTCTTTTTTCTAATATATCCGTAGTTCAAAGCCTATTTTGTAAAGCAAGTCATGCAAAGGACTTGATCTTTGGTGGCGCCCAAATTTTTCATACCATTTTATTCATGTCGGTGGAGATTGACCCAAAGAATTGGGCCTTGTAAGCGGAAGCTGCCAAGTATTGACCATTCGTCATTAGATTCCAAACAATGTCATCCTCAACATCCTCAACTAGCTAGGTTGATAGCTTCAAGTTTAGTCCAAAGGGTCACATATTGCTCAATGT
Organism: Lolium perenne; assembly: GCF_019359855.2. NCBI lineage: Eukaryota > Viridiplantae > Streptophyta > Magnoliopsida > Poales > Poaceae > Lolium > Lolium perenne. The sequence goes on from NC_067247.2 coordinate 158,312,433, forward strand.
GCGTGGTGGTATGCGCTAAATTCAACTACCCATTTCGATCCATAATGTGTGTTGCTCATCTCGACACATTTTAGTGTATCCGTTCTCTCGCTTCAGCGACAAGTAATATGGACCGGATGGAGCAGCATTATTTTTTTCAATTTGAGACGATTCTCAAACTGCAAAAACCAGTACAATGTACTTTGTATGTTAGTTTGCTTCATTCTGTTACATGTATGCCATTATATGCATCAGTCGACACGATCAAAGATTTCTAAGACGTAGCAAGAGATCAGGTAAGTTTCGATCTATATCGTCTGACTAACACCATGGCCGTCGGGTCGTTTCGGCGCAGCGCATAATTTTGACCACGGATGGCTCGACCAGGATTCAGCCGTTCCAACTGAGCCCCATCATCCTTCGCGTCCGCGACACGTAGAGGTCCCGCGGCTTGACGGCGCCGGGGATGTGGCCAATGAGCGTCATGAACGGCAGCTCCGACAACGCGTCGCGGCGGCCGAGCGTGACAGTGATGGCGGCCTTGGAGGCCTTGTACCGGTGCAGCTTGTGCTCCAGTCCGGCGCCCTTGAGCAACAGCCGCAGGTTCCGGGACACCACCATGGCTTGCCGCTGCGCCAGGTACCCCTGCTTCGCCTCTGGCACGTCAGTGATGTCGCCGATGGCGAACACGTTCTTGAGCCTGCCCACGCGCAGGTGCTCGTCCACCGCCAGCCGTCCGTCGGCGTCAACGTGGTCAGCGAGGAACGAGCCCCGCAGCCACCCGGAGGCCACGGGCCGTCCTGTGCACACGAAATGGCAGTCGGCGGTCACTGTCTCTCCGGCAGACGTTGTGAAGACCCGGCCGTTCTCGTCTTCCCCAGAGCCGGAGCCTGCAAGATCTTCGACGTCTACGGTCTGGTCCAGCAGCACGGTGACGTTCTTGGAGCGGAGCCACTCGAGCGCCTTGGCCGACGCGCGGGTGCCCATGACCTTGAGCAGCCGCGGCCCGCCGTGCACGAGAGTGACGCGTTTGTCGGGGCTATCCATGGCGATCTCCGCCGCGAGCTCGACGCCAATGGGGCCGCCGCCGATGATGAGGACGGAGCCCGCGGCGGCGATCCGTTCCTTGTCTCGCTGGAACATCTCGAGCCGGTCGGAGCGCCTCTGGGGGCGCGTGCAGTTGCGGCCCGTGGCGATGACGAGGAAGTCGTAGCCGACGGTGCGGCCGACGGAGGTGAGCACGACGGAGTCGTCGACGCCGACGGCCGAGGCCGTCACGACCTTGGCGTGGGTGAGGTAGTCTGAGTGCGGGATCACGGTGCGCTCCACCGCCGCCGGGTCCACCTTGGCACGCATGTTCGCCCACGGGATCTCGAAGTACTCCTTCCTGCATCCATCCATCCATCCATGGCGTCTCATTATCTCCAAATCAAGAACAATCGAACGACCAATGTTTACGATTATTGGCGTGCGTGCGTGCGTACGGGTCAATGAGGACGACGTCGGCGTGAGCCTGAAGCGTCTTGGCGAGGAGGGCGCCGGCGATGCCGCCGCCGACGATGACGACGCGGTCGCCGCCGCACCGCAACATGGCTCCCCGTGCACGGATTCCTCGCTGGTGCACCAAGACAGGTGCCTGCGCACGTGAGGATCGATCGACGCCGGTCGAACGTCCAGACGGCCGGCGGCAAACCTGACCGTGCGACCCGTCAGGAGATAGGCCCCACCTGTCAATGAGCTGACTAGCCAAGAAAATTATTTATTGCTAAAAGAAGCTTAATTCCCGAAAATAGGAGTACTATTTTTTACTACCCACAAAACGGCTCGCATTGGAAGCCTCGTGAAGACGGCTCGTTGTCCTTAGCCAGACACTTATGACCATAGGCGGAGTGTACAAAGTACTTTTTAGTGTACTTTTTACACCCATTGTAAAATAAATATGAGTAAATTTGTGCTTTTTAGTGTACTTTGTACACCCATTGTTCAAGCACTGGCTTGTGACCTTATTATTACTAGCTGAATGTATGTGTGTTGCCACGGTTTTTTATTAAACATTTCTTATTGCACACGTAGACATAATGCATGTAAGAAAATCACACTTCGTATTTAGTTTGTGTTCGTTTCTCACACATCTCCTTGGGACCTATGTCATCAAGTTCTTTTTAAACATCAGCATGGTCGATGAAAATGTAACATATAAAATAAATTTATATGCTCTCATAACAAATGAAAAGTGTTATGTTTCATCATTTTAAGGATTCCTTTCCAACTTGATATTACATTAAAAAAGAGATCACATTTATTGGTTCAACTTAAAAAATTTAATCAACAAGAAGAGTTAAGGGCAAACATTATCACACTCTAAATATCAATACATTTGGGAGGCGGATACTTTAGGATTAGATATATTTTCAAAACAAAGAATATGTTGTACTCGTTCGCCTGGCAATTTATCTGAATCCAACCTTCTTTGAAGCAAAACGTGTTCCTTATTCATGCATCTACCTGAAACATGATACGAAACTTTCAAAATATGATTCAGAACCTTCGAAACGTGAATCTTCGGTCCTCAAGTCTTTGCCCCTCCATCTGAAGTAAGACGTCCCATGATCCATCAGAGGAAACAAAAGGGATTATTTAGGCTGAAGAATCATGTATAGATAGAACAAAAGAAGATGAGATATTATGTAGTATACTCTGATCATGCGGCAACACATGTAGGCACCAAACCTCTTATCTCTTAGCTTCTACTCCTGTTAAAATTTGTAGCATGACACAATCAAACGCATGTATATCACCTCAATAAGATGATATGTTCTACATGTTACATGCCGCATAAGCGTTGCACTTGCGTGACTATGTCCTTGGAAGGAGAAATCAGTAGTGGCATTAGAAGAGGCGTGGAGCTGTAGTCTGCTAAGAATCTAGCCGGACTCCTCGAAGGCCGGCACTCGAATTGTAGGAGTGTAGTGTTTGGCTCGGGGGATTTCTACACCGACATGGTGGCCATGTAGTTCTACACCAACATGGCCGCCTGGGGCGACGGCGACCATGAGCATGTTTTACTCTATTTAGCAAATACACTTTTACTAATGAGCTTACGCTAGATCAACATTCCCGTGGCGTATTTGTTTTTGACTAATCGAACATTGTCAATCATTTGTCAAAACGAATCTTCCAAAACAAGTGCCTGTATAGGAAGAGAATCAAGCTGGATTACACAATAGTCCGACTCGATCGTCTATCTATTCCCGTCTGAGACGGAGACGAGCCTCACGCCATGGGCGGACCTAGAAGTTTCTAGAAGTCTGGGCAAACATGTCTATCATGCCATTTTTTGGGAGAAAATGCTATAGAACAGCATATGATACTAGGCCCGCCAGGCCTGCCGCCGCCGCCAAGCCCGGACGGCCGCCCGGGCTGGAGGGATGGTGGATCCGTCCATGCCTCACGCACTACAGGAATGGAGCTAGACGCCGACGGCCGGCTGCCCTCGGCGTAGGCTACGCCGACGGCAGCCCTCGGCTTACCTCATCGGCGTCCAGGTCCCTCGACGTAGACCGGCGTGCCCTCGACGTAGCAGTGGCCGTCTGCATCCTCGCTCTATGCCGACGGTGCAGAAGACCCTCGGCGTTGATCCCGTCGGCGTAGAGAGACGGCAGAGGCGCCGACGTTAACAAAGCGTCGGCAGACGCTGACGGCATTGCCCTCGGCATATGCATGGGGCATGCAGGCGGCCTCCTCGCGGGTGAGCGACGTGGCGCGTCGTGGCGCCGCCAGTTGGGCCTCTACGCCGAGGGTAACCCCCTCGGCATATGCATCTACCCTGGAGGCTACGTGGTGCGCGGCCAGCACACGGTGTACGCCGAGGGCAACCCCCTCGGCATAGACCTGACCATATGGTCTATGTCAGGACCTATGCCGATGGCATTGCACTCGGCGTAGGCCTACCATTTTTTTTGTTGTTTCATCCACAATTCTGTTCCAATTCAATTCAGCAGGTCCAATTCATCCAAATTCATCCAAAATCGACCAAATTCGCCAGAATTCACCAAAATAGCATATAATTCACATAGTAGCATACATGGTGCACATAGTAGCATACAAGAGGAGAGCGGAGAGTGCCATGTCATCCAAATACATAGTAGTAGGTAGCAAACAAGAAGCCCGGTGCCGACTAGCGCAGGAAGGATCCGGGCGGGGTGTATCTGCCCTCATCGTTGACGAAACGAGAAGCCCGGGGTTGCGCTCTGGTAGAAGCTGCAGAAGAACCACCTGGAGAAGGACCGGGAGTACGCCCAGGAGAAGTCGACGGAGAGGCACCGGGAGTAGTCCCAGGAGTAGTCGACGGAGAGGCACCAGCAGAACGCCCAGGAGACCCACCTTCATGAACCGGTGTGACCTCGCGCCCACCCTGCGAGGCCTGGTTCCCGGAGCATCCCGTTCCCTACATGTTCCCTACATGTTAGCAACTTGCGAGGCAAAGGAAAGTGGTAACTACAAGTTTGGCAAAGAACTTACCGGTGTGGATCCGTAGTAAGTCATAGCAAAAGTTGCCCTCGATGACATGATAGGCATGTCCCCCGCCATGGGAACGGGGTCCGGTGGCGGTGTACTGATGTCTACGGGAGCTTCTATTCTTGTAGACAGTGTTGGGCCTCCAAGAGCAGAGGTTTGTAGAACAGCAGCAAGTTTCCCTTAAGTGGATCACCCAAGGTTTATCGATCTCAGGGAGGAAGAGGTCAAAGATATCCCTCTCATGCAACCCTGCAACCACAAAGCAAGAAGTCTCTTGTGTCCCCAACACACCTAATAGGTGCACTAGTTCGGCGAAGAGATAGTGAAATACAGGTGGTATGAATAAGTATGAGCAGTAGCAACGGCACCAGAAAAGTGCTTGCTGGTGTGTAGCTGATGGTGGTAATATTGCAGGCAGTAGAAACACAGTAAAACAGTAAACAAGCAGCGATAGCAGTATTTAGGAACAAGGCCTAGGGATTATACTTTCACTAGTGGACACTCTCAACATTGATCACATAACAGAATAAATAGATAGATGCTAGACTCTACACCCTCTTGTTGGATGATGAACACCACTAAGCTGTAGGATTACACGAACCCTCAATGCCGGAGTTAACAAGCTCCACAATATTCGATGTTCATATTTAAATAACCTTAGAGTGCATGACAGATCAACATAACCAAACCAAGTACTAACATAGCATGCACACTGTCACCTTCACGCTATGAAAGGAGGCATAGATCACATCAATACCATCATAGCAACAGTTAACTTCATAATCTACAAGAGATCACAATCATAGCCTACGCCAAGTACTAACACGATGCACACACTGTCACCATTACACCGTGCAGGAGAAATAAACTACTTTAATAACATCACTAGATTAGCACATAGATAAATTGTGATACAAAACACATTGCAATCATAAAGAGATATAAATAAGCACTTCACTATGCCATTCATAACAGTGAATAAGTATTCTGTGAAATATAGTCTAAGAGACCCACACGGTGCACACACTGTCACCTTTACACACGTGGGACAAGGAGTCTCCGGAGATCACATAAGTAAAATCCACTTGACTAGCATAATGACATCTAGATTACAAGCATCATCATATGAATCTCAATCATGTAAGGCAGCTCATGAGATTATTGTATTGAAGTACATAGGGAGAGAGATGAACCACATAGCTACCGGTACAGCCCTTAGCCTCGATGGAGAACTACTCCCTCCTCATGGGAGACAGCAGCGTTGATGAAGTTGGTGGTGGAGATGGCAGCGGTGTCGATGGAGAAGCCTTCCGGGGGCACTTCCCCGTCCCGGCGGCGTGCCGGAACAGAGACTCCTGTCCCCCAGATCTTGGCTTCGCGATGGCGGCGGCTCTGGATGGTTTCTCGTACCGTGGCTTTTTCGTCTCGAGGTTTTAGGTCGAGGACCCTTAAATAGGCAAAGAGGCGGCGTCGGAGGGTCAACGAGGCGACGTCACCACAGGGGGGGCGCGGGCCACCCCTGGGCCGCGCCGGCCTACCTCATGGGGGGCCTGTGTCCCCTCTCTGGCGGCTCTCGGGTGTTCTGGATGCTTCCGGGGATTCCAAGATGCTGGGCGTTGATTTCGTCCGATTCCGAGAATATTTCCTTACTAGGATTTCTGAAACCAAAAACAGCAGAAAACAGCAACTGGCCCTTCGGCATCTCGTCAATAGGTTAGTTCCGGAAAATGCATAAATATGACATAAAGTATGCATAAAACATGTAGATATCATCAATAATGTGGCATGGAACATAAGAAATTATCGATACGTCGGAGACGTATCAGCATCCCCAAGCTTAGTTTCTGCTCGTCCCGAGCAGGTAAACGATAACAAAGATAATTTCTGGAGTGACAAGCCATCATAACCTTGATCATACTATTGTAAAGCATATGAGCTGAGATCAAATCATTCAAAGCAAGTATCTATATTGATATAAGAGATGATAATGCAAGAGTTAGACAAGCTAGAAGTTTTCATGAACTATTGCTTTAAAGACATGCAACCGTACAAAGTTCATTAAAGATGTATTAAGTATTCAGCATAGAGGTTCTATCCTTCATTCCAAGCATCAAGTAAATTTTCACAACATAAGAAGGATTCAGTCAAGTAAACATAAACATGAACGTCATGAATCAACTGTTTCGAAGTCTACTCAACCGGTGAGCGCAAGCATTTGGTATTAGCACCAGGATGTTATGGCATAAAGAACGTTAATGGGGGTTTGGAAGGCCAAATGGAAGAAAGGCTTGCAAAGCTGTAAATGACCATTAGACAAGAGGAAGCCTTATGATCGAAGCTATGCAAGGAGTAGTGATTGCCATGCAACGGATGCACATAGAGCTATATGTGTATGAAAGCTCTCCAATGGAACTAGTGGGGGTGCGTCCAACTCGGTTGCTCACGAAGACCTAGAGCACTTTTGAGGAGGCTCATCATTGGAATATACAACCCAAGTTCTATAGTATAAATTCCCCACATAGTTATACTAGTAAAATATGAAAACTCTCTCATATGAAGCGTAGGTGCTAAACATGAGCACAAATGATGACTATGAATAATGCGGGTGCTAAAACATGAGCACAAGTGCGGATAAAAGATAGTAATGCTGCCCCCTTTATCTTTATTCTCTTTTTTCCTTCTCTTTTTTTTCTTTTTTTTCTTTCTTTTCATTTCATTTTTTTTCTTTCTTTTCTCTTTTTTTTCTTTTTTTGATGGCCTCCATGGCTCTTTTCATTTTTAGGGGCAACATCCTAATATGACAACACACACTTTCTGGTACAAATAACTCATAATGAATGAAACATGATGTATGAAACTGTATGCCTCTGCCAATGTAGCAGGATGTGCAATGATCTAGCGTAACATGGGTAAACCACACATCAGCTGTATATGATCATGCAAAGCAATATATAAATAATAAATGACTACATGGCATGTAATGTAAAATGGATGTTGCATGGCAATATATCTCGGAACAGCTATGGAAATGCTGTGGTAGGTAGGTATGGTGGCTGTTTTGAGGAGATGTATGGGCTTATGTGTAGGAGAACAAGAGAAATTTCTCCCACGGGTTTGGATGTACCGGCGAAGTATGCACAATTCTCAATGTGAGCAAAAGGCAATGCACAGTACCGAAGAGGCTAGCAAATTTGGATGGTGGAAGTGCCAAAAACCGTAGCTTAACATTAGTCAAAAAGAACTCACAAGCTTATTGCAAACAACTAGCAGGTTCATCATTAAGAGCATGATTAAAATTTACACCAAGGAGGGCCGTTCACGGTGGCACAAGTACCCCGCTAGCTCCCTCGACCTTCAGCACAACTTAGTAATTACGATGAACTCTCAGACATGGAAAGCTATCAAGTCCAACTACGCCTTCAACTATTTAAATAGAGTTTGTAGTACGGCACAAGCTTAAAGACAACAATCCACTACTAATTTTAACTTATTTATCCAGCAAGCCTTACCATCTAAATACCTCAAAACATTTGCAAAGAATCAGGTTATCAAAGCTCAATGTTCTACAAGTATTTTATTATACACTACCACATGCAACATTTCCCGTTTCCAACCATACAACAATTTAACGAAGAAGAAACTTTCGCCATGAATACTATGAGTAAAGCCTAAGGACATATTTGTCCATATGCAACAGCAGAGCGTGTCTCTCTCCCACACAATGAATGCTAGGATCCATTTTATTTAAACAAAACAAAAACAAAAATAAACCGACGCTCCAAGCAAAGCACATAAGATGTGATGGAATAAAAATATAGTTTCAGGGGAGGAACCTGATAATGTTGTCGATGAAGAAGGGGATGCCTTGGGCATCCCCAAGCTTAGAAGCTTGAGTCTTCTTGATATATGTAGGGGTGAACCACCGGGGCATCCCCAAGCTTAGAGCTTTCACTCTCCTTGATCATGTTGTATCATCTCCCTCTCTTGATCCTTGAAAACTTCCTCCACACCAAACTCAAAACAACTCATTAGAGGGTTAGTGCACAATCAAAAAATTCATGTTCAGAGGTGACATAATCATTCTTAACACTTCTGGACATTGCACAAAGCTACTGAAAGTCAATGGAATCAAAAAATCCATCGAACATATCAAAACAGGCAATGCGAAATAAAAGGCAGAATCTGTCAAAACAGAACAGTTCGTAAAGACGAATTTTATTGAGGCACCAGACTTGCTCAAATGAAAATACTCAAATTGAATGAAAGTTGCGTACATATCTGAGGATCACTCACGTAAATTGGCATAATTTTCTGAGTTACCTACAGAGAATTTTGCCCAGATTCGTGACAGCAAAGAAATCTGTTTCTGCGCAGTAATCCAAATCTAGTATGAACCTTACTATCAACGACTTTACTTGGCACAACAATGCAATAAAGTAAGATAAGGAGAGGTTGCTACAGTAGTAACAACTTCGAAAACACAAATATAAAACAAAAGTACTGTAGCAAAATAAACACATGGGTTATCTCCCAAGAAGTTCTTTCTTTATAGCCATTAAGATGGGCTCAGCAGTTTTAATGATGCACTCGCAAGAAATAAGAGTTGAAGCAAAAGAGAGCATCAAGAGGAAAATTCAAAACAAATTTAATCCTAACATGCTTCCTATGCATAGGAATCTTGTAAATAAACAAGTTCATGAAGAGCAAAGTGACAAGTATAGGAAGATAAAACAAGTGTAGCTTCAAAAATTTCAGCGCATAGAGAGGTGTTTTAGTAACATGAAGATTTCTACAACCATATTTTCCTCTCTCATAATAACTTTCAGTAGCAACACGAGAAAACTCAACAATATAACTATCACATAAAACATTCTTATCATGAGTCTCATGCATAAAATTATTACTCTCCACATAAGTATAATCAATTTTATTAGTTGTAGTGGGAGCAAATTCAACAACGGATGAATGCCGCTGCCCACGGGGGTAGCTACGCACGTCCTTAGATGCCGACACGTGCATAACACCGTTAGTTTCTCCGTAGTGCTTTCTGACTCCTAGCACTGTGACCAGATCACGCCCTCACTCTTTCCCCTCCACCCATTAATCTCTTATCCTTCCCAACCTCACCCCAGCGCACCATAGATCGGATCAACCGCCGCTGCCGCCGACATCAGCGGAAGCTGTTAATTAGCCCCTGCCGCACGCCAGCCTCCACGCACTCCATCGATTGAGGAAGGAAAGGAGGCGAGCCGGCTCGAGGTCAGGGGTGGGGGAGCCGCTGCGATTCAGGCCGTGTTCCCCAACGCCGTTTTTGGAGTAGAGCGCCGATGGCGCGCGACGCGGTCAAGAGGAACGGGCGACGGCGAAGGCCACTCCCAACGCGGTGAGCCGAGGCCAGAGGCGTCGCGTCTGGGCAAGGGCGCTGGGAACGGCGGCGGATCTGACGAGCGGCGATTACGTCGCATCTTGCTTCCATCCACGCCGCCACCAGAGCTCACCCACAGATCTGTCAAGGACGGCCACGCACGGCGGTACAAAATCCGTTGAGCGGTGGAGGTCACCCGAGCGGTGGAGGACGGCGACACGCGGCCATCTGCTGCGACTCCGGGAGCCCGCCCACCGTCGACCGATGCCGGCGAGCGGACGCTCGATTGGGGAGCATGGCGGACGCTCGAGGGGGAGTCCATGGCGGCCGTCTTCTTCGACCGTCACGCTCCTCTGCGAGAAGGCAGGTCGGGGCGGCGGCGGGAGCCCGCCCACCGTCACGCTCCTCTGCGAGCCTCTGCCTCCCTATTTCTCCAGCGCCGGCGACGAATAATCCCTCCTGAATCCGGCCGAAGATGCGCATCCCGCTGGTGGCCACTGTCGAAGAGCTGTGAAGGGGCGCCGGACGGGGGCGGCTTGCGCCGGCAGGGCTCCAGGGCGGCGGCGTCGAGGAGCACTCGAGCGGAGGGGATCCGGCAATCGCCGGTTCTCAGCTAACTTCTTCCGGGTAACACTCTGACGCAGCCCCTACCGGCACCGGCCTCCCCTACCTCGCCGTGGTGGCCGAGCCATGCGTCAACCCTACTTTCCCCGGAGAAATTTGTCAAGATGGCCATGGCGGCCGACGTTCGAGACGGCGACCTCTGCTGGCAGGCTCCGCGACAGTGCGGGTTCGTTGTAAGGTTGGTGCTCGCGCGCGCGTACGTGAAATCGTGGCCGGTTGGTCAGATCGGAAATTGCTGCTATCATCGATTCCTTCTCTGTTGATCCTTTTTCTGCTTGATTAGATTCTTTTTTATATGTTCTCAGATCCGAAAGTGATGCCGGTTTGTCAATTTTTACTACAACCGAGCCAACTAGTCAACGCCGGCCTATTTATTCATTCCAAGATTGGTTCAGTTCGGCTCGCCCTGCTGATAATGGTCCGCTCGTTCTCCATCTGGACTCCCCTGAGGATCGAACATGGGAGGCCCTGCTGTAGTCTCTCTCGTTACTAATTTGGAGGTTGTGATTCAACCATCGTGGCTTCTCTCACTTCTCACTTCTCGCTTCTGATCTGGGAACTTTTTTTTCTGCAACTGTATAGCCTTCGTTCATAGAGCCTTCCTCTGTTTAATGAATTGCTATGAGAGTTACTAATTAGCGCGTTTTATCAGTTGCCTAGTTAATTAGCGTTGGGCATTTTAATTTGTTCTTCTTAATCACCTATGTAAAGTGAAGAGAGAAATAAAACGTTGGGCAAAGGTTCCAACGACAGCACACGAAACGACAAGGAGCAGAGCATCTGCCAATTTTTTTTATTCTCTCTCCATGAAACTGGTCCCACCAACGCATGCATTCTGGAGGAGAAAGGTTTCAGAACCGTTGTAGTCGCCGTGTAGTTGCCGTCAATTGTCGGAAGAATCCAACCGTGGCCTTAAATATCAACGATAGCACATGCGTGCGCAGCTACCCATCTGGGTAGCAAATCCACTCTCATTCAACAAAGTAGCTATCATTATTATTCTCATCATCAAATATAGGAGGCATATTGTAATCATAATCAAATTTATCCTCCATAACAGGTGGCACCAAAAGGCTACTATCATTATAATCATCATAAATAGGAGGCAAAGTATCATCAAAGTAAATTTTCTCCTCAATGCTTGGGGGACTAAAAATATCATGCTCATCAAAACCAGCTTCCCCAAGCTTAGAATTTTCCATAGCATTAGCAACAATAGTGTTCAAAACATTCATATTAATAACATTCCCATTAGCATGCATATAAAGTTCCATGGGTTTTTTAATTCTCTCTTCAAATACATCATGTCCTAATTCAAGATAAAGTTCATAAAGATCTCTCATACTTTTGTTGTTTTCCATTATGCCTAACTAGTGTAAACAAGAAACAAAAAGATGCAATTGCAGGATCTAAAGGAAATAGCTTTAAGCACAAACACAATGGCGCCAGAAAAGTACTTTACCTGGAACCGGGGTATGAGTGCCTTTTACCTTTCCTCCCCGGCAACGGCGCCAGAAATTTGCTTGATGTCTACGGGAGCTTCTATTCTTGTAGACAGTGTTGGGCCTCCAAGAGCAGAGGTTTGTAGAACAGCAGCAAGTTTCCCTTAAGTGGATCACCCAAGGTTTATCGATCTCAGGGAGGAAGAGGTCAAAGATATCCCTCTCATGCAACCCTGCAACCACAAAGCAAGAAGTCTCTTGTGTCCCCAACACACCTAATAGGTGCACTAGTTCGGCGAAGAGATAGTGAAATACAGGTGGTATGAATAAGTATGAGCAGTAGCAACGGCACCAGAAAAGTGCTTGCTGGTGTGTAGTTGATGGTGGTAATATTGCAGGCAGTAGAAACACAAGAAACAAGAAACAAGCAGCGATAGCGATATTTAGGAACAAGGCCTAGGGATTATACTTTCACTAGTGGACACTCTCAACATTGATCACATAACAGAATAAATAGATAGATGCTAGACTCTACACCCTCTTGTTGGATGATGAACACCACTAACTGTGTAGGATTACACGAACCCTCAATGCCGGAGTTAACAAGCTCCACAATATTCGATGTTCATATTTAAATAACCTTAGAGTGCATGACAGATCAACATAACCAAACCAAGTACTAACATAGCAAGCACACTGTCACCTTCACGCTACGAAAGGAGGCATAGATCACATCAATACCATCATAGCAACAGTTAACTTCATAATCTACAAGAGATCACAATCATAGCCTACGCCAAGTACTAACACGATGCACACACTGTCACCATTACACCGTGCAGGAGGAATAAACTACTTTAATAACATCACTAGAGTAGAACATAGATAAATTGTGATACAAAACACATTGCAATCATAAAGAGATATAAATAAGCACTTCACTATGCCATTCATAACAGTGAATAAGTATTCTGTGAAATATAGCCTAAGAGACCCACACGGTGCACACACTGTCACCTTTACACACGTGGGACAAGGAGTCTCCGGAGATCACATAAGTAAAATCCACTTGACTAGCATAATGACATCTAGATTACAAGCATCATCATATGAATCTCAATCATGTAAGGCAGCTCATGAGATTATTGTATTGAAGTACATAGGGAGAGAGATGAACCACATAGCTACCGGTACAGCCCTTAGCCTCGATGGAGAACTACTCCCTCCTCATGGGAGACAGCAGCGTTGATGAAGTTGGCGGTGGAGATGGCAGCGGTGTCGATGGAGAAGCCTTCCGGGGGCACTCCCCCGTCCCGGCGGCGTGCCGGAACAGAGACTCCTGTCCCCCAGATCTTGGCTTCGCGATGGCGGCGGCTCTGGATGGTTTCTCGTACCGTGGCTTTTTCGTCTCGAGGTTTTAGGTCGAGGACCCTTAAATAGGCGAAGAGGCGGCGTCGGAGGGTCAACGAGGCGACGTCACCACAGGGGGGGCGCGGGCCACCCCTGGGCCACGCCGGCCTACCTCCTGGGGGGCCTGTGTCCCCTCTCTGGCGGCTCTCGGGTGTTCTAGATGCTTCCGGGGATTCCAAGATGCTGGGCGTTGATTTCGTCCGATTCCGAGAATAGTTCCTTACTAGGATTTCTGAAACCAAAAACAGCAGAAAACAGCAACTGGCCCTTCGCCATCTCGTCAATAGGTTAGTTCCGTAAAATGCATCAATATGACATAAAGTATGCATAAAACATGTAGATATCATCAATAATATGGCATGGAACATAAGAAATTATCGATACGTCGGAGACGTATCATGTACCAGTAGACAAAGCAGTCATCAGTGCCTGCAAGATAGGTTACAAGTCAGGCTTTCCAGAAATAAAGCATCAAACTGAGACTTGTCATCTACTTGCGAGAAGAAAGATTCAAACTTACTCCTATATACGCCATGTAGGCCGTATTCTGCATATTCGTGCGTCTAGCGGGTCATGCGTCGACCTAGTGTTAAGTGCTTTATTCGTGTGTGGGTGTAGTTCTTTAAATGTTTTGGTTCGTGTGTGGGTCTAGTTCTTTAAGTGTTTTGGTTCCTGTGTGGCTGTAGTTCTATAAGTCTTTTGGTTCTTGTGTGGGTGTAGTTCTTTAAGCGCTTTGGTATGTGTGTGGGTCTAGTTATTTAAGTGTTTTGTATCGTGTCTATGTCTTAAGCTCTTAAATGTATCACTTTTATGTATTCCATGTGGACACACACAAGTTTTGGGGCCATTCACCCCCTCCGAGGCTCGATCTCTGACGAAACCCTAGTTCTGTTGACAGCACGGTCTACCCCTTTGACTGCATCCCATCGGGGGTCCCCCGGTGGGCATATGCCTCCATTTGAGCTTGGTTAGGTCATAGGTACATGTGGTAACAAGGATCATCCTATATGATCCCAAGTTTCTCTCTGGTTCACCTCCGAGGGAGTTTCCCCCTATACATCTAGAATCTGCCCCTAGGGCGGGGACCCCGCAGATCTACCCCTATAGCTTTCTCCGTGCGAGGGTTTACCAATGGACTTTTTTACTTGTTTTGGTTTGTTTAGTACATATGTACATGGAAACCATAGGTTGGGCATGCTTTACCATAAAATAGGCTACGTTTTAGCCGTGGCGGGGTTTCCACATACAGATCCTGGATTTTACCAAGTGGTAGGGGCATATGCAAGTTTTCCAGCGATTCCGACGCTCCGATAGTCTGTATCTTAGGAAACCCTAGGGCGGGGACCCCGCAGATCTACCCCTAGGGTTAGGGTTAAGATCCAGGTGAGGTTTAGGGTTACCAAAATGTTCGCAAAATAGAAAGTTGGCCCGCAGAAGCGGGAAACCCTAGGGCGGGAATGGCCTTGGTTAGGGTTAGGGTTGGAGTTAGGGTTAGCAATGGAATTTTTCTTAAATGTTTAAGGACATATGTACATCGATAGCAGAAGTTGAGCCTAGTGGCTCCGGTTGACCCGTCTGCGAAGAGCGTCACCCGTGGGACCTACATACCATCTACGAATTCTTAAAAAATATAACCTTTTTTACATAATTCATACTAGTAAATAAATAATAGAAACATAATATAAAGTAATATGAGAGAGAAAAAAACCTATATGCCGAGGGTGGCCGTCGGCATAGGGGTGCCATGCCCTATGCCGAGGGTAGCCCTCGGCGTCTGTGTGACGCCGTGAGCGGGCAGTGACGGCGCGGGTGCGAGGGCAGGCAACACCGGTGCTACACGCCGAGGGCCAGGTTGACGCCGACGGCTGCCCTCGGCGTAGCCACCTCTACGCCGACGGCAAGTATACGCCGACGGTCGTCTTCCGGCGGTGCCCTGGCGAGGAGGTACGCCGACGGCCCCGATAAAAAACCCTCGGCGTAGAGTCTGGCCGTCGGCGTCTACCACCATTCATGTAGTGACGTCGGCGCGATGGACACTTTGTTTTTTTTGCAAAGTAAAACTTTATTTATTAGCAACCGTGACAAAGTACAGACTGTAGCTTCCCAAAAGGGAAGCTAAGGTTATAAAGAGTCATCTTGCACCTACATGTATTCGAGGGCAAAGAAGTTTTGCAAGTGAAGGAGCAGCCGGAGCTAGAGATATATTTGAGTGCTCTTTTGGCTATGGAATGAGCAATTTTGTTTTTCGACCTCGGCACCTTGATGACATGCTCCAATTGTTGTCTCCTATATATGAAAAATTCAGGAAGTATTGGTCTAGCAGACCAATGGCCTGGTTTGGAAATCAAATCAGCCGCCTCCGCCGTGTCCACAAGTACCTTGCAGACTGAAAGAAAGGTCACGTTGTTCCAGCCAAGGAATCGAACAGCCCCGCCGCAAGTACCAAGGCATGTGCTTCAGCCTGCAAAAAAGAATCAACATGTGCCGAAGAAGCCTGGATATATATGGTGGAATTGTGGTCCGGATTCATCAAATAAACTCCCAGACCAGCAACTCTTGTCGAGGGACGGGACTTAAACGCCGCATCAGAAAATGCAACCGGGCATGCAGGCAATACAAAAGAAGTGTTCCTAGAAGCATGAAAAAAATTAGCAGTGCTTGACAAATCAGGCTTCAAACTTTGAGAGAGTTGATCCTCATCCGTACTAGCCGACAGAAGGCTTGAAGCAGCAAAAAGGACTTTGTTGACAGACCAAGATTTTTTGTTGAAAAGTAAATCATTTTGGGCTTTCCAAATATTCCATAGGATGGACATGATTTGATGCACAGAAGCTTCAGGGTGAGAAGCAGAGATCATTTGCTGAATAATATCTGAACGATAACAACTTTTGGCAAAAGAATCTGCTTTAAACCCCAAAGAAACAAACCAAACTGCGCGAGCAAAGGAGCAGTGGAAGAAAAGATGGGAGTCAGACTCAGGTGCACCGCACCGTGCACATTCTTTCTTAATGTGAGTGGAGAAACAAGAAGCCCTCATACCTATTGCTAACGCCCTTCTGATTAAACGCCATGTAAAAGTCTTCACTCTTGGCGGCAACTTGGAGTTCTTCCATGCTTGCATTAAGAATTGTTTATCCGGATCTGAAACTGTGCATCTAACACCTCGAGAGGGAGTCTCCTGATCCTACAGGAAAATCTTGTATGCACTTTTGGTTGTGCATTGTCCAGATGGAGTATATTTCCAACACAATTCATCCTGAAAATCAGCATTAGTAAGAGGAACTTGCAGAATTTTATTCTTCATGCCTTCATCAAAGTGAGCAGAAATATTTTCTTCATCCCAGCACTTGGAATTATTGTGCCACAAATCCTTGATAACTGCTGGACAAGGTGAACCTGGTTGGGTAATCAAATGATCATAATTTTTCTTCCAGTCCTCGCACCATGGCGAGGACCAAACACTGGAGTTACCTGCAGCAATCTGAAGATGACAAGATTTTTCTATAAAAGGCAACACATATGTAAAGCTGAGGACCAGAAGGCAAATTTAGGAATAGCATGATTAGCGCGCCAAATAGAAGTGTCAGGGAAATATTTAGCCTTGAAAACTTTAGCTGTAAGGGAATATGGCTCTTTCAACAGCCTCCAAACGGACATGGCAACCAATGCTTTGTTCATACTAGAGAGGTCTCTTATGCCTAACCCTCCCTCATGAATAGACTTGCAGATATCATGCCAGGCTCTAAGACAGAGGGGTTTTGAGTTTTGATTATGTTGAATACCAGTCCACCAGAATTTTCGGACCACCGAAGTAAGTTTAGAACTGATTTTCTTGCTTAGCAAAATATTAGACATATAATAAACAGGAATGAAAGAAAAAACAGATTTTATGAGAGTGAGGCGACCAGCATGAGAAAGCCTATTAGCTTTGTAACCTGTAAGTTTGGCCTCGAACCTGTCAATTAAAAACTGATAAGCGGCAGACATGCTCTTCCCTAGGAGTATAAGAGGATGGCCTAGGTGAAAAGTAGAAGAGTCCATGTCCAGAGCAGGGAACAAATTTTTAATGTAAAGCTTAGCGTTCTTGTCAGTATGATGACTAAAGAGGATAGCGGATTTTGACCAGTTTGGAGCTTGTCTTGAAAGGTTACATAAATGATTGATTACCTGAGAGATAGTCTGGGCATCTTGATTTGAAGCCGATCCACACACTATGAGATCATCTGCAAATAACAAGGAGTGGAGAGGCGGACAACCAGGCCCCAGAGAAATACCCTCTAAATTATTTGAATCCAGAGCACTATGCATGGAGAGTGACATTTCATTAACATCAAGGACAAACAAGGATGATGAGAGATGACAACCTTGACAAATACCTCGAGTGCTCCGAAAACGACCAAATGGCTGGCCATTAATTTGAACAGAAAAAGTAGCAGTTGAGATGCATTTATGGATCAGATAAATGAAATGTTCATTCAACCCTTTACGAGCAAGAGCCCTAGCTATGACGGTCCATTCAATTCTATCAAAAGATTTTAGCAAGGTCAATTTTTAGCATAAAAGCTTTTTGTTTCCAATAAGAAAGTTGAAAAGAATGAGTTATTTCTTGAGCAATAGCAACATTGTTTGAAATCCTACGGCCTTGCACAAAAGCTTGTTGAGTTTCATCAACATATGGAAGGCAAGTTTTGAGTCTATTTGCCAAGGATTTTGCGATAATTTTGTAGATGACAATACACAAACTAATAGGTCTAAAATCTTGAGGAACTAAAGGATTAGCCTTTTTTGGTATCAAAGCAATGAGAGTTTCATTCAGTTTGGGATGGAGATTACCGTTTCTGTAGAAATCTTGCACAATCTTTGTAACATCATCCCCAATCCATTTCCAGGCCGCCAAGTAAAAAGCTACATTTAACCCATCTGGCCCAGGTGATGCACCTTTCTTCCTGTCTTTTAAGACCTGCACAAGTTCATCCTTGTCTGGAATGGAGTAAACAAAGGGGTCGATTTGTTCCTGTAAGACGTTAGTCATTGGTTCGCTAGTCCAATCAGGATTAGTAGAGTTGAAAATATCAGAGAAGTAATCAATAAAACAGTCAGCTATATCCTCTGGACTATGAACCAGATTGTTATCACAGTTTTTAATAGTATAGATCCGATTCTTCCTTCTTCTTTCGGTAACAGCACTATGGAAATAAGAAGAATTACGATGACCATCATGAGCCCAATGCTTCTTTGCACGCTGTCTGTAAACTCCGTAAGCTTGGTTATGGTTTGCTCATATTGATAAGTTAAGTTTACCTCCTTGGCATGATCCTGCATTTGTACAGGTTGCATTTGTATGGCTTCAATTTCAGCGTGAATTGCATCAAGCTAGTGCTGTAACAGCTTCTTCTTCTTGGACCATCAAAGTACATGCAAGATTAGCAGTCCTAACATGGAAAGGCTTTCTAGCTGAATCCACCCAAGCTTGATTAGATGTTCCCTGGAAATCCTTTTCAAGCAACCACCAGTTTTCAAATTTAAAATTTGTTTTCCATCTAATGACTGTAGGTTGTGTAATGGCGAGAATCGGAGCATGATCACTCAAAATAATAGGAAGATTATAAACCGTAGTGTTAGGAAAAGCATCGCACCATTCAACATTACCCAAACAATAATCAAGACGTTCGTAAGTAGGAACAGAACTAAAGCGGTTATTACACCAAGTGTAGGCAGGACCATTATAACCCATGTCTATTAATCCACAACGTTTAACAAGATGAATAAATTTTTGCATACGATGATGGTTGGTATTCCAATGCGTGCTCTTCTCATAAGGAAACATGATGTTGTTAAGATCACCCATGCAATAAACAGGTTTTCCAGGATAAGATGCCACAAAACCTTCAATTTGACTCCAGATTTCCTTAGTTCTACAATGATGCGGGTCTCCATAAACACACACTAAAGAGAAAGCAAAGCTAGTGGTTGTGTTTACAACAAAGGCTAACACTACACTTTGATCAGCTGAAACTATAGTAACCTGCATCTCATCAGACCACATAATCCAAAGACCACTAGCACGGTCTACAGCAGGGAGAACAAAACTATCTTCTATAGGAAAGCGATTAACTAGATCAACATGAGTATATTTGGAAGCCAACGTTTCACAAACAAAAAATTACCTTGGCATGTGTCGAAAAGATCAGCTTGTCCAAATACTCCATCTTATTATTGTCTAGGTTCTTGCCCACCCCACGATAGTTCCATGATAGAAGATTCATGGCTCCCACTGCACTTTCAAGTCCAACACTACTGCCATAACCACCGTTGTAGTTACGAATTGGAGGAGTGTCACCACCCCGCTGGAAAAAATTCGGGGCAGTTGCCGCACGCTCCCATGAGGTAGATCTTGTCTTGGAATAGCTTCCGCTATTTGCTTAACAACAGGCACCTGAGTTTCCAGGAGGACCAAAACTACCAATCCTCTGGTTGTGACCTACACAACTTACAACAACGTCTCCCCGGAAGGCAAGTGCGCGCCACCGTCGCCAAGGTTAGCACCGTCCTCGCTTGTTGCCGGTCCGCATGGAGTACTCGCTACCCTCGCACATTCCTACCCTCGCCAAGGCCTTGTTGTAGGTACCTCGGGGTCATGACGAGCATTGAGCCTACCCAGCGGGTGGGCCCAGGGGCCGTGGCCCACCCAGAAATCTAACAAAAACTCTAGATACCTCTCTGATATCTGGCCCAACTGGCTCAACAAGCAGCAACCTCCGCCACCCTAAATCCCGCGCGACACTCGGGAATTCCTATACACCGATCAGGTCGGCCGGAACCGTGCGCCAACAACCCCCAAGCGGTATGGACCAGCCTGGTCGGCCCAGTTCGCGGTTTACTTTGTTTTTTTTTTGTTTTTTGTTTGTCTTTTTTCTTTATGTTTATTTTTTCTCTTTTGTTTTATTTTTCTTTTTTCAGAATCGAAAATATTAATATTTAAAAAAAAGATGTTGAGATTTTGAAAATTATTCATATTTAAAAAACATATTTTAAAAAATAGATTTTAAAAACTGTTCAAATCTCAAAAAATGTTTAATCCCAAAAAATGTTCACAGTTAAAAAATGTTCATTCTCACAAAATGTTTAAATTTCAAAAATGTTGAATCTCAAAAAGTATTCAAATTTCAAAAATTTCAATCTCAAAAAATATTCCAATTTCAAAATTTGTTCAATCCAAAAAATGTTCAAACTTAAGAGTTTTCTGTCTAGTTTTCTGGTTGCTATTTGGTTTTTTTACGGTTTTTAAATTTGTTCGGTATAAATGTTCAGTCTTAAAAATTGTCCATTTTTTTATTTTTTATAATTATTAAGATTTTAAAAATCTGTTCACATTTAAAACTTTTCAAACATAAAAATTACTCAAATTTTGGAAAAAATATAATTTTCGAAAAATGTTCAAAGTATAAAACTGTTCAAATTTAAAAACTGTTGAATTTAAAAATGTTCATATTTTGAAAAAATCTCGAAAAATGGTTTCATAAAAAAAATTAGATTTTGAAAAATAAAAATATTAGTAACACAAAAGAAACAGAAAAAAGAGAAAAACAATTCGTACCTGAACTAATGGGCCACGGCCCAGCCGACCCGACCTGGTCGATGGGGGTGTGCAGCACCCCGCAGGAGCCAACCGGGTCGGGGTATAGTAGGGAAGCAACTAGCCATCGCCCGTTAGCGATGGTTTATACGCATCGCTAAGGGGAAACTGATAATGGGATTGGCCCATTAGTTCGAAAAAAGAAGTTGTACCATATTTTCTTAATTGTATACAAGATTTGAGTTGTAGCCCAAAGGCTCTAGCCTTTGACTACATCAGGGAAGACGCATGTTCAAATCCTAGCATGAACAACATCATTTGAATCAAGGAAAAATTTATTTCAAAATTTTCAAATCCGAGCAAAAAATATTTTTGAACAAATTTTGAATCCAAGCAAAAATTTAAATTTCGAATCTGAGCAAAAAAAAATTTTGAATCTGAGCAAAAAATAATTTGTAGCAAATTTCGAATCTGAGCAAAAATAATTTCGAATAAATTTCGAATCTGTGCGAAATTTGCTCGAATTTAAAATTTGCTAAATTCAAAATTTGTTCGAATTGAAATAAAAAAGAAAAGAATAAAAAACGAAAAATGGCACAAAAACCAAAGAAATGAAGAAAACCGGCAGAACCGAACCAACAAAGAACATGAGACCGAACAAGAAGAAAAATGCAAAACACTGAAAATCGTGCATGCGATGGTTTGTATGCATCGCTTGTTAGCGATGAATAGGATTTGTCGTATAGTAGTTCCCTGATGCCCCGCTCCCGTTTCGCTGAAGAAACGCTAAATTGGGCCGCGAACTAACTTTTGCTCAGCAGCTAGCTAGTTTTAGAGTTTTAGCTATAGGTAGGCTCATCTTGCTAGTTTTTGCTAGCTAATCTCCGCAGCACCGCATGCATCCATTGTTGTTACAAAGAAAAAGTAATTTATGTGGTACATGCTTGAAAGCACGTACTTGCTAGCTATAGTTTGCTAGGCCCATCTAAATGGAATGGAAAGGCATAATTTAAAAAAATGTGTGACCAGCATAAAACAAAAAATAAATCTCATTCAACAAATTATGTGGCTCATAGAAGATCACAACAATATTATGAAAAACAAAAAAAATGATGGATTTTTTGAGAAATAGTATGCGTGATGAGCTCTTGAAACATTGCTTAGTGACATTTATCAAGCGAGGAGGTGTTCATTAATGTAGTGATGATGCCATAGTTGAAACTATCATGGCAATGCCACAATGTAGATTGAAGAAATTATGTAATTTTATATTTATGATATATTCTATCATGTAAGACCTTTTTTATGTTTTGAAATATTTATATTGCAATCATGCATATTTGATATATGTATTGAACTTCAATGTTCACAATCGATTTGTCTTCTATATTATACATTTGCAAACATTTTTCGCAATTGGGGGGCGGGGCAATATTTTTTGAGGTCTGCCCCACCCCCCCTTCAATTTTTTCTGCGTCCGCCACTATTGACGAGTGCCAGCGGTCTCCATCTCCTCCCTTCATTGAAGGTGTCCACAACTACTCATGTCTGGACACCCGTCCTGCATGTCGATTGCCATGCTCCACTACCACTTATGTGTGCAAACCGCCAGAAGTGCGGACTGGTATTGACCTACTGTTGCACGACCTCGAAGCGGGTCTTGAGCTGCTCCAACATGAGGATGATCAGCCACAAGCTACCTTTGTTAGCCTGACGCCGATCATGGACCGTTGAGTAAGACGGCGTTGAAAGAGCATGCTCTATCTCTACGATTTTGTATGTTTGGTAACAACACTTGAATAAAAAAAATTACCGTATAGGCTCATGTGTGTAGGAATCAATTTTAGCACTACGGTGACCCACCTTTTCATATGGTCCAATGTCTACTTTTTTTAATTGGATATTTGATCTTTGGTTTTTGTGGGAGAGGACTGGTTGAGGATAATTGTATGTGAGAAGAGGATTGAATAAGAGGCCTAGAAGTTTTAGTAGGCCGGATCATCCGGCCCCCGAATGGCCGGGTCATCCGGGCCCTCTATCCAAAATGGCTTGAAAGGATGATGCCGGAGATAGGGGCAGATGTAATTTCCATCCGCCCCGACCACAGAGAGAGGAGGCTGACTTTTCAATGCAACTATGTGTTGCTTCCCCGCTAGACAATCTAAACTTTTCTTCATACCTTTCATACCTTTCAGCAAATTTTCCTTTACTAGCACTGCCATTCTCTTCTTACTCATGTGTCCAAGGCTCTTGTTGCACAAAGCACAAGCATCTAGTTTCTGCAATGCATTGACACAAGTAGCAGAAAGAAAGCGTAGTATGAACATGATACAAAACTAAAACCATGTTACCTTTAGCAACAACAATCAGATTTCTTTTAGTGAGCTTGTACTATGCATTTCCTAATCTGCTCAAGTACCCATCTCCACCAAGCAATCCCACCGAGATAGTGTTGAGCCGTATGGCATCAACATGCCGCACCGACTTAATGACTAGTGCCGTACCATTTTTAGTCTCCAAGTGCACATCTCCTCTTCCAATGATTTGTGTGCTCTATTGTTTCCCATCTTCACAACAGGTGCGGACCAATCGGTTCACGCAAGCTTCACTATGAGCAACCTAGGTAGAGATTCTTCTCTAAAACATCTGGAGATCACAACATATTTTAGCTCGTTGCCCACCGGCAACAACAACATCAACCAAAAGAGGTAAGGCAGAGATATCACAATTTCCGTCCTCTTCGGTAATCATCAAATAGTTCTTAAACCATAGATCCAATCAACAACAAATTTGGTAGACTTTCAAACATACTAACCAAAAGTCAGCTCAATCGGGCACCGTTTGCCTTCCCAAACCATTCGTCCCTAAAAACTACTATGTGTTGAAACTACAGTAGTTCGAACTGACTTAACCACTCTCAAATTTGATTCTCCACTGAGCCAAATCTCAAATAAGCAAACCAGGTCGAAGTACTCAAAGTAAGGAACAAGATCACCGAGTTTGGAGCCGATCCAAGAAACGTTTGAGCCTCCAAACATCAGCTTGAAGACAAATATGTTAGACCTTAGAAATTTGTATAGAAATCACCTCTCCTCCTTCTTTCTAGTGTGTTCTCTCACCCTCACACAGCAGCAGCCACGGTCTGGCTTGCTTCCTTTGCTTTCTCACTTGTCCATCAAGGATGGTTAGGGTTTTCTTCTTTCTGCCTCTCAAGGAGGCAACACAGTAAGTGGATACAAAGCTCAATTAATGGTTGATATATGTGAACTACGTCTCAGAAATAATTACGTACAATTTGACGTCTGATATTGCAAGCTCCTTTGAACAGTATCTTGGCGATACTAACTTAATTTTGCTTCAACGCATTTTGACATCCTTTTCCGTACAACCACAACCCTTGCACACCACCCGTTAGCTGCATTTAGCTGGTTGATAACACGTTTATACACCTAAAAAAATCCAAATTTGTAAAAATAGGTACATGCAGTCCGGCGCCATGACTTCCATGCGATGGATTATGGCACTCGCACGAACAAATTCGCCACATTTTCCACTAACAAGAGATCACGGATACAGCCCGTAAAAGCGCGCGCACGAAGGGCACGTCGAACGTGGGAAAATGAGCTGGGTAAATTTAGTGTGTGAAAGAAAAGCACACGCTGGCATTCCCGTTCCCACTCGTCGTCATCCCCGTCCCCGGTACTACTATAAAATGCCCACGTCCTGCCCTCTCCACTTCCCATGCACCGTGCGCCTCGTCGCTCGATCTTCCCCTCCGTCTTCTGCCACCTCCTCGATCCACTACAACCTCGCCGCCTCCCTCGCTCCCGATCTCTCCACAACACAAGCAATGGCGATGTCAATGGCCGACGAGTACTACGCGGGGGACCTGGAGGACGTCGTCCACCGGCTGCTGCCGCGGGAAATCTTGGCGGACGTGGGCATCGTCGTCCCGCCTTCTTCGTGCGCGGTGACTACGCGCCGCGGAGACGACCACGCCGCCGCCGTCGTGGAGGACCTCGCCGCGCACCTCGTCGGCATACTCGGGCTCGACGCCGCGAGAGAACAGCAGCGCGCCCCTCGTCCGCACTTGCAGCACCACCGTGCTGGGATGGGGCACGGAAGCAGGGCCCCTGTAGGCGGCGGCCACGGAGGAGCGGCGCGTCATGCGCCGCCCGCTTCCTGCTGGAACGGAGCTGCGCCGCATGTGCCGGGGTACGCGATGGTCGCTGACATGAACAGCCATCCTCCGGCGATGCGCCAAGGCGCCGGCACCGGCGTGTTCCTGCCGCGCGTGGAGGCGTACGGGCAAAACAGAGCATCCTCCACATCCCCCAGCCCCAGGAACGGTAAGAATTGCTTATTGCCGCCGTGCGTTTCCTGTATTTCCTTTCCGGCAATCCGGCAAACCGAGGCCGAGGGAGCTTGTTTCCACGATCTCGTCAGTCTGAACTGAACAAACGTCCATGCATTGCATGCAGGTGCGAAGCCGCCACGGGTGCAGAGGAGGGAGGCCGATGTCGTGGTCGCGATGCGGCAGCAGCAACTGCATCTGCTGCAGCTCCGCGCGATGGCGGCGGAGATGCAGCGGCAGCGGGAAGCGTTCGCCGCGGCATTCCAATTCCACGGCTGCCCCGCGATTGCGCCGCCGCAGCAATGGACGTACTGAACTTCTCATATGTAGTGTCGATTAATTATTGGTCGCTTTCTGTATGCACAAACGAGAATAAAATCGGACAGCCACAGTGATTAATTTGTTTACCTTCGGGCTATACTAGATCGAGTACCTAAAGTGATCATAGTGGAGTTGTATCTTTTTATTTTAAGGAAGACAAGCATGGTGTAAAATTGAGGATGTTAAAATTGAATTTGAAATTTTTTGTTATACACGGCTATGATACCTAATAGTGCTATGGGTATATGGAAACAAAATCTCGTTGTGTTCGTAGTTGGATCTTTCTTTTGAATGGTCTTTGGATTTTCTTACGACTCAGCTAACTTTACTTAATTATTGGTCGTTTCTATAGGGTGTGACTATTTCTTAGTCGACCGAGAACTAACTTAGTTCTCAGTCTGATGATGTCATCAAATCTCTCTTAAAACTCATGATTAGCGCAAATCACGATACAAATAAAATGATGTAGAATTTAACTGAGCACGAAGTTAGTTCTCAGCTAGCTGAGAACTAGCAAATCCCTTTTTCTATATGCACTGAGGATAATAAAATCGGACAGCCACAATGATTAATGTGTTTATCTTCCGGGTTTTTACACTAGATCGAGCACCTCAAGTGATCATACTTTTTAAAATCGAGAGGAGTTGTATCTTTTTTTAAGGAAACCAAGCATGGTGTAAAATTGAGAATGTTAGAATTAAATTTTATCATTTGTTATACGGCTATGATACCTAAACAGTGATATGGATGTAGTATATAGAAACAAAATCTCGTTGTGTTCGTAGTTAGATTTTTTTTTTGATTGGTCGTTGGATTTTCTTACGAAGGAGCTAGCTAGGTTTATTTTTTTCTTTTAGAAGCAAACTAAATATAACACCACATGCGGAAAGTGAAGAGGTCACACTCCTACAGTCCTACTTGCTGCCAACCTATCGGGGCTGAGGAACACCTAGAGAGGGAAGACCGGAGATAGCGTGATGGAGAGGGCTGTAATTGAGTCGCTTATTAGTAATCCGAGTTTTTGTTATATGGCTTTGCTATTTCACAATCGTGCAAACATTAGCACAATGTGCTCGCAATTGGATTCCTTTATGAGATTCATGTCGTATAACTATTAGAGTTAGGATCACAAATAAGTTGTCACTCACTCCCCGCGCTTAGATGAAATATCCCTAAAATAGGGTCGTGAAACTTTAACTCCATGTGACATCTATCTCTATCGTTGAGATATCACCGTTAAAGATACATGAAAGCTAGCATAGAAAGCAAGAATTCAAAAGTGCTCCCAAGAGCACATGCTCCTATCTAGAAAATAAGGTATTCCAATGCAATAAAAAAAAGGTCTGAAACAACACATGTACATGCACATGTCTGTGTGCTCACACAGAAAATTCATGAAAAGAAAATATTTTTCATGACTTGTATTAAAAAATCATGTGCTAAAAGAATGACTTTTTCTGGGACACAAAGTGCTTTTCTTCATGAAAATTGAGTGACTTGTAAAGGACACTCAAATTTACGAGGTAAAAAAATCAGATTTTCTTAAATATAATTAAACCTTTGAAATTTCTGTTTCATCCATCTTCCATGAAAGAATTGAACTGCAGTCTACATTAAAAGACCAAACAAACTAAGGTACAAGAATATTTTCACCTGGGGAGGCAGGATACCCGTGGAACGTACACATTTGTTCCCAAAGATCGTCAAAGTTTATCTACTGAACTGAACAGACGCAATGAGTTGCTGTGTGTGGCTGTAGCTACGAAATTGATTGTTGCACATTTGGGATGCTAGAATGATGCAAGAAACTCTGAATCCCGGGGTAGCCATCAAGGAAAGATTCAGAGTTTTCTTCAGTAAAGTGAACAGATGCATCATTCTAGCCTCCCAAGTGTGCCAACAAGTGGCAGCTACATGCCTACAGCCACACATTATGGTGTGCTCCTGATTGTATCCAGGAGGCTGTGTTATCTGAATGTCGTGTTCCCGATTGTAGGAGGCTGTGTTATCCGAATGTCGTGTTAATGAATGAACGAGCCTTTGAACTTCAAAAGAAAATCGTCAAAGTTGCAACTGGTACATCCGGTTAATTTTGGGCACACAAACACTATATCCACTTTTAGTAATCAAGTAAACATGGCACCATTACACAAGCAAGGAATTAGTACTAGACAGCAACTTGTTGCTAGCTTCCGAATCTGACGAAAAGAAGAAGTGGCAGTAGCAGTACTATAAACAAGCATACAGAGTTCACCGAATGGCCACGACGATGCAGAGTCGAACACCTGATCACCTCCAAAAGGCGACGGCGGGCAGGAGCAGCGTGAGGGTCGCGACGGCGTAGACGGTCGACGCGCCTCCGCCGCGGCTCCTGGTGCTGCCGGAGAGGTAGAAGTAGTAGTACGGGTTGGTGTTGGACGACGATGGCGGGGACGGTGGCGACGAGAAGTGCGAGGACGGAGCGGAGGGAGAAGAAGACGACGACGACGATCCGCCGCTGCTCTTCGGCGAAGGCGGGGACTTCTCCGTCGCCGGCGGGGACTGGTCGTACCCGTCCGTTGATGATGACGACGGCGGTGGCGGGAGGATCAGCGACAGGTACGGCGGCGGGGGCGCTGGCGTGGGCAGCGGGAGGATCGAGGTCAGCGGCGAGGGAGTCGATGGCGTGGATGTCGACGGCGCCGGAGGTGATGGCGGAGGCGACGACGTGCATATCGTTGGACACGTCCCGCACTTGCTGACGCACAGCATGCTCGCATCCGGCCCACCCGCGGCCGCCTGATCCTGATAACCTCCGGCGACGGCCACCTGCGCACTACAACACAGAAGCAGGACGATCACCGACACCACCACCACCACCATTCCCGCCGCTCTTGGTCCCTCCATTGCCGCCACCTTGACAGACAGGTCGCTACCGTGAGCTTTGCTTGGTGCGGGTGGAGAATGAGATTCCTGCGATCGAGCTGGTGTGGGCCGGAGCTGCCGGTTTATAAGCCGAGAAGTGCAGGAGCAAATGTGCGAAACTTGAGGTGCAAGCTCCGAGGGAATATGAGCAGCAAGGTGTAAAGAGAAGATGCTCCTGAAACGGCAGCGAAAATTTTAATCCGTAGAGAAATCGGCCACCACTGACCACTACATATGTTTGTGATTGATACCTTGTTTCATGGAGCTCAAAGATGTTGGCAAGCTTTTGCTTGATACCGCAGTAACAATTGAGTAACTAATATAGATTGCCATGGTTGAAAGATTGAGAAGTGCACATGCGCTGATTTGCAGGGTGCAAGGCAGGTAAAGCATCTGAGCAAGCTCGGTTGACGAAAGAGCTAAGGCAGTCTGTCATTACTAGCTAGCTACTCAGCTAGATAAATAGAATAGCTTATGGCTGGCTTGTTTGGAAGGGAAGAATGTCCCAAAGAGTTTCACAGCAATTCTACAGGAAACAGTTAGATTTACCATAAGAATTGTGAAAAGGAAAACCCGCCTTTCAGACTGGGCTCTGAGAACAAAGAGAATAGTTGCCAGGATTTCAATCTTCTCACATAGAGGAATATATATCCAAGGGAAACAATAATTACATGGGTGAACAATGACACTGGACAGCTCATGGAACAAAGTAAGGCTTCGCTGATTTAAGTCTAGCGCTATTGTAAGGATGTATGACACCAGAAACATCTAACACAATAAATAAGTGAAGAAAATCTGGATATCTGCATTGGTTTCCTATTTTCCCCTGAGAACTTTTTTTTAATTCAACACGCTTTACAGGCAAAGGATGTCAATAAACAACTGACAAAGGAGTACACTGGACACTTGTACAAAAGGCTAACCCTGGAAGCAAAACTTTTGCCAGCCTTTCACTCTTACTAGTTACTTTAAATGCCCTCCCTCACCTGGGAAGGTTACTATGAAAAGTACAATCATGAATTAACAATGTTACTAGTCAGTTTCCGCATCTTCTGTTGTTGTAGCTGACTTGAGTTTTTGGCTCACAAACTGCCCTTTAATTCTTGGTCGTTGCTCTGCAAGCTTCTTTCTGCTGTGATATCTGACCTGTAGAATGGAAGGTAAAGAGAATAAGGATGAATTATAACAAAAGCCAACTGTCATTTGCGAGCAAATATATGACTGCACATAAGCAATTTACAAACTATTTAGGTTTGTCAAACAAAATACCTTCTTCTCGAAGCATCTCTCTTTCCTTTTCATGCGGAATTTCAACAAGGCAGCTTCACGACGTGATCGATCACTATCCAATCCGTTAATACCGAAGTTCTGGATGCCGCTTTCTGGGGCAATTATTGTATTTGTGTCTGTATCAGTTTCACCGCTCACAGTCCATCCACTTCCTCTGCGTATATCCTGGCTACAGCTAGCACTTTGGTTAGCATGCTCTGCATGGGCTCTCGACAGGTCAACTGGTTCTCCTGATCCCTGGAGAATTTGTCTTGAATGATGCAACTGCTGATTTTCTTCTAGCTGTCTGTGTTCATGAATGTCTGGCGGTTTACTAAGATTCTGATGGTAATTAGAGTGATAAGATGCATGTTGAATTGCCATATGGTTGATGCCAGACGGATCACATTGCATAAAAGGAGCCTGTGGGTAGTATATCGGCTGCATAATTGCACCATAATGGTAGGGTATAGCAGCACCGACAGGAATTGGAACAGGTATAAACCCATATGGAGGATGACTCGATGTTTCTTTTCTAGGGGAGGAACTACTTGTGCCAGCATCTTCTCTAACACTGCTGGAACACGGGATGAAAACAGCTTCTGTAGAACTGTCCAAAGGAGCCTGAGCTTGCGTTGCACCCTTGTATGTATTATGTTCATGGGAACTGGGCAAGACCCCACCAGGTTGGACATTCTTGTCATGAACAGGTTCTTGAAAAGTTAAGTGGAGGGATGGGGGAAACAATGGCTTAGCTGATGGTTCTATCCTTTTATTACCATACCTGTCATGTTGACAACCACGTGATAAGCATGCATAAAAGATCTAGTCAGAGATGCACAAGGTAATGTGTAAGCAAATACTAATATCAGCCTCAGGGTCTAAAATATGATGACAGTGTAATGTCAAAGAAAACCAGTCAAAACAAATGCAATAAATAATCAAAGTCATTCATATCAAAATTTAAAAACAACAAACAATAAGTACCTTGAAAAAGCAGAGGAATTTGAGTGATTGAAATTATCCTTATCCTTCAGTTCTTGGGTCATGTAACCATTAAGAGGCTGTTGCTTTCCTAAGGTGATCTCCAAAGATGGAGAGGGCACAGACTCCGCGTGGCTTATTGCAGCACCCTTCAGATTTTCAGGAAGGGTATTTTCCACGACAGCGTTGACAGCACTATTCTTCGTGACTGGAGATTTGCATTTTTTGCTAGTTGTTGGTTGGGCAGTAGGCAAACGAACTTTGCCAGGATCACTTGGACGACATGAACTTGAATCAGCAACTCTCAAGGCATTATCCATTATCTGTCCAGCAACCTTTGCAGAAGTAATACCATTAAGATACTTTGAACGAACATTCTTCTCAGTTGAAAACACTTGCGGTTTACTGGTGGCACATGCATTTATACTTGGAGCATCTACACAAAAACACGAGGTAAAATCAGATGTGCAATGTACACACTTGATGGCCAATAACAGAGCACAAAATATTAAATGTTGGAGAACCTAGTGTAGATTTCTTACCATCAGTACCCTTCACTGTGTGTGATTTTGTGTTTATTCTATCAAAAGGTCCATTCTGCATTGTAAGTTCTCTGGATGAGCTTGCTCCATTATCTTTCACAATCTCAGGTAATTTCTCAGCACTCTGAATTTCAGTCTCCCTCTTGCTACCTGAGCTCTGATCATGTTAAAAGAGCAACAATAATATTAGTTGCAGAAGAAGTCCAATAGTTTAACACAAAGTTTCAGTAAACAGTGCTGGCCACAATTAACTGGTAGTCACAAGAACAAAAAGACATCGAAAAGTGCTCCAGATTTCACTTTTGCTTGCTTGGCTTTATCAACCTGAGCTAGAGCAATACTACTCATACTTGGATATCAATTAGAAAAATACAGTATAAGCCAGCTCAGCTGCTCACCTGAGCATCACTTTCCTCGTCGCTGTTCTCTCCTGTCTTTGACCCGGTACCAGAATTCACACTTATATGGTTGCTGGCTGCATTGTTTTCTGATGCATTTAATTGGCTATTCATCTGTAATGGAAATAACAAGGCCTAATTATACCTCAGAAAACTAGAATAAACAAGAAATGCTGCTAGATGCTAAAAGCTTAAACGGCCGCATCAACAATAGAGCACCCATGATCTTGGACAACCAAAATTAATGCAGACCATACGCACTTTGATGAAGTTGATGATACTTTCGAGGAAAATGTGTACAGAATTTTAATCGGTCTGGCCAACATAGACTAAAGAACACAACTGAAGAAGGCTAACCATAACACAGGCTGCAAAAGAAAACGTTCTGAAAGACGTGACGAATGAGGACTTACTGAGTGCCGTCTCCACACATGTTGCCATAAGTTACGCAACTCATTCTTTCTCACTGGTTTCACAAGGAAGTCCACTGCACCATTTTGCATACACTTCAGCACCGTGCCAATTGAATCTTGGGATGACATCACTGCACGGACAATCCAATAAAACATCATAAACCACATAAATAGAGTGTATGCTGAGTTCAAGCGAGCTATAGATTAAGGCATATCCAGATATACAAATTTCCTTACTAACGTCAGCAATACACCACAATGCCACTTGGCTGCTTATGTGTTTGTCGTATAAGGGGCTTGGTTGGCATAGTGGTTACATTAGCATAGTGCATAGCAGAACATGCATTTATCACGTGTAGCGCTTAAAGATGGTTTATGTTGTTTTAGCATAGATAAATAGCATGTACTTATGTATATACATACTCTCTTCCCACTATTTTGAACACGCGAATTGAACTATTATTAAAACAAATTTCCAAATTAGCAGCATTCACTTTTCGGTAAGTTGAGGTCTTTGCTATGTGATGCTGCTTTCATAGGCAGCTACACACATCATGAATTTGTATGGTTGCTCAGTTAAGCTACCTAATCAGGACATAAAATATGCATTTATCTCTGAAAAAAACAGAACCAATGTAAAGCTACGCGTATCGATACTTTTTTTGCGTAAAATCCCTAATATAACTACCATCGGTATATTGCCAAGAAATTGCCTCCAATCCCGTATATCGAGCCTATTAAAATTAAGATGCCAATTTATTCATGAACCAATGTAAAGTTACACGTTATCTTTGCATAAAATCCCTAATCTAACTACCATTGGTATATTGCCAAGAATTTTTCTCCAATCCCGTACATCAAGCCAAAAAAAAAAGGTGCCAATTTATTCATGAACTAATGTAAAGTTACACGTTTTCAATATTTTTTGCGTAAAATCCCTAATCTAACTACCATTGGTATATTGCCAAGAAATTCCTCCAATCCCATATATCGAGCCAACTAAAATTAAGATGCCAATTTATTCATCAACAGAGACGGCACAAGACAACTCTGTTTAAAAGTATCAAAATGCAATATTTGGCTTATATCCATAGCGATACTCAGAATAGCAACACAAACGGAATCCAATAATGCTGATGATAATTCAGTTGCATTAGAGACGCTGACTGACTAAAAGTAAGCGACACGTGACTAAAGCGGAATATCCATTTGAATTCAGCTCCAACTATCCAATCACGGCGGTCCCAGACACGACAATAAAAAAACACCCTAGCACAGCTAAGCACTGATCATATAGTGCGTAGAAGGACCATGCATTTGTCACGTGTAGATGCGCTTTCTATTGTTTTCGTATAAATACATAGCATGTACTTATGTATATCCAAAAAATTATACAAAATGATAATTTAGGGTCTTAGCGATGATGTGATCGCCATCTTCCCACTATTTTCGAACATGTGAATTTAACTATTATTAATTAATTTCCAAAATCAGCAGTATTCATTTTTCGAAAAGTTGAGTATTGTTGTGTGAGACTTCATTCATACGCAGAGGCGGTTACACTCATCATGAAATGGCTGCTTAATGAAGCTACCTAGTCAGGAACTTAAAATATGCATTTAGCTCCCAAAAGTGCACCGATGTAAAGTTGCACCATACCAATTTTTTAAACATTAAATTCCCTAAAAAAATAGACACACATAACTAGTATTAGAGTTTTTCTGTAACAAACTTGCGCCGACCCCGTAAACTGCGCCAAAATAAAATTAAAGATGCCAATTTACTCACCGACAGATACCGCACAAGATAGATCTGCCAAAAATATTCAGATCTGACGTTTATATCCATCGTGGTACTCATATAGTAACACAAATGGAATCCGACAACGATAGTGATAATTCAGTTACATTAGAGACGCTGATTGACTAGCCGACACACGAACGGCTAAATCAGAATATCCACTTGAATTCAGAAACTCAGTATATCCACCATCGCGGTACTCAAGTTAGTAACAGAAAAGGGGATCCGACAACGATAGCGCTGATTGAGTCACATTAGAGACACTGACTAGCTAACAGTAACCGACACGCGACTGAAGCGGATTGTCCACTTGAATCCAGCTCCACCTATCCAAAGCGCGGCAATCGCACATACGACAACAAGCAAAAAGCACCCTATCACAGCTAAGCAGTTGCTAGGGCAGAATCAAATCCGTTAGCCAGTTGTGAACCATACGCTAGTAGTAAGAATTCAAGCTGCTCACTGAAGTTGATTAAAAAACAGTTTGAGATCAGTGAAACCGTTAGTTAATAGGCGGATGTCGGCGCAAGGAAGGATGGGAGGAAGGGAGGGCGGGGCGCTTACTTATGACGGGTATGTTCCTGCACTCGTCGACGGCGACGATCCTGGAGAGCAGGTTGATTCCGGAGAGCGTGGGCATGTTGACCTCGGTGAGGACGAGGTCGAAGGCGTATGCGCGGCCCCGCATGACCTCCCACGCCTTCATGGCGTCCGCCACCGCCGCCACTGGCGTCACCTCCCGAGAAGAAGCACCCCAATTCAGCAAGCAAGCAAGCGGGAAACCGATTTGACTGGACCGCGCGAGCGCGGCGTAGAGGAGTAGATAGAGAGAGGAGGAAGGGGTTGCTGACCGCGGTATCCGCACTTGCGGAGGAGCGCGGTGACGACCTGGCGCGTGGAGTCGTCGTGCTCGACGAGGAGCACGCGCAGGGAGCGGCGCGGCAGGATCTCGTCCCAGCGGATCACCCCGCGCGCCGCCGCTCCTCCGCCGCCGCCTCCTCCCGCCGCCGCCCCGGTCCCCGCGACCGCCGGCGCCGTCGCCGCTTCCCCGGCGTCGGCGTCGGGAGACATCTCGCCGTCGCCGTGGGGAGAGCAGGAGGAGGGGAACGGAAATATCTGGAGAACCTGGGTGTGCCGGGGCCGCCACGTCAGCGGGAGGAAGCGAGAGAGAGAGAGAGAGAGAGAGAGGATCGGAGGGTGGGGTGGAAACGGGCCAGATATCTACCACCAGCGCCCGGGTCCGCAGATATTTTTGCCACTGCTGCTGCTGTTGGGGAGTGGAGTGTCGTGAAGGTGAAACTTGCTGAGGCGCTGATATTTGTCCGATGGAGTCATTTCACGGGGATATTTGGCGGAGAGCTGGTGGCCTCTCGTTTTTGGGGAGGAGGCGGTGGGGCTCGCCGGAGTATTTTAGTGGCGGCTGGCTGGCTGGGCTTGGCCAAGATTTACACAAAAATAACCAAAAATTGAAAGAAAAACATAGACTGACTCTCCGGTGAAACTATTTCACGGATCTAACCCTTTTGTGTGACGCCCCTCTCATGGGCGTGTGTGGCGCCTCTGGCGCTGGCGCCACACACCCATCCGACGTGGCCCGTCGACGCTGAGCTGGTGACTCCGATCCGACGTGGCAGCACGTGTGGCGCTTTCCCGCCGGCGCCACACTTTGTGTGGCGCCCCTGGCAAGGGCGCCACACATCCACTTAAGTTTCGGCCGCTCGCCTAGCCCAGCTCGACTCTTCTTCTTTCTTTTCTTCCTCTTCTCCTCTTCTCTCCCTGTGGCGCCCGGTTCTCTCTCTCCTCCCTCTTCCCCCACCAATTCCACCACCAAATCAGCAGATCTGTCCGTGGAGATCGTTTCCCATCCATTTCTCAAAGTAATCTCCTTCGAATCTTCTCCATTCATCCACTAATTTCATAGATCGGGCTAGATTTGGACATGAACCATAGACATGTTTTTTTTCTTTTGTGCACTCTATATTGTATTGTTTGTGTTGGAGATGGTAGCCTCATGTATGCATGTGTTTGAACCATAGATTTGTAGAAACCTACATATGAAATTTCACATGTATGTGTATGAACTCTATGTATGTATGTGTATGTATGTGTATGAACCCACATGTATGCCTAGTATTTGTGATGGAGTAACTCATATTTTGTTAGTGGAATGGATCGTAATATGGTTCAAAAATGTAAACATTTAGGATGGCCGGTCCCGGTGGCCGGCGAGGCGGTCGAGGTCGCGGTCCTGGGCGCCCCCGGGGCCGGGGAAGGGGCCGCCGCGGTGGAGCAGCAAGGGCCCCACGGTCACCGTCACCTGCATCCTCCTCGTCTTCGCATGAGGAACGCTGCTTCGAGTTCCTCCTCCACATCGACGACGACCCACTCCGCATCAAGCGGCTACCGGACAAGTTCGCCGAGTTCGTCGACGGCGTCGAGCCGGCGCACTTGCAGCTACGGGAGGCTAGCTGCAACTTCTGCCGCTGGTCCGTGGAGGTCCTGTTCGACGGGCAGGGCAAGATGTACCTGCACACGGGGTGGGACAAGTTCGCCCGTGACCTCCACCTCGAGCCCGGCTGCCAGCTCACCTTCCTGTACGAGGGGGACGGCGAGATGATCGTCAAGGTGTTCGACGACACCGCCTGCCGCGTGCACTACCACACCGGCGAATCCGGCTCCGACACCGATAGTTAGATCGTCGAGTGTTGTCAACTCTATCTTCGTTGCTTCGTGTTGTTTGAATGCTATCTTAAATTGTATGAAACTATGTGCTACGATGTTAGGTATGATGATGTTATGTCCATGATGTGTGTACAAAATGGCTGTTGATATGATGTGTGCATGACATAGCTTTTGACATGATGGCTGTTTTGTTGGAATATGGTAGGATTTTTCATGGTTTTAACACAAGTCAATGTGTGGCGCCCTTCCCACTGGCGCCACACTGCACTGTGTGGTGCCCGTGGCATCGGCGCCACACGTCCATGTCTAATTGCCCAAAACATACTGTAAGACAAATCGTCTGGGACTTAGCCGTTTTGGCGAGGCTCTTTGTGTGGCGCCGATGCCACGGGCGCCACAGAAGCATGTGTGGCGCCGATGCCACGGGCGCCACACAAAGAGGGTCGCCAAAACGGCTAAGTCCCAGACGATTTGTCTTACAGTATGTTTTGGGCCCAATAGTTCATATAAGTTGGCATGTGTGGCGCCGATGGCACAGGCGCCACACTAGCATGTGTGGCGCCAGTGGGAAGGGCGCCACACAAAGAGGGTCGCCAAAACGGCTAAGGACTTATCGTCCGGAGCCCCTAGATGTTTTCGACCCAATAGTTCATATAAGTTGGCATGTGTGGCGCCGATGGCACGGGCGCCACACATGCATGTGTGGCGCCAGTGTGTAGGGCGCCACACATTGACTTGTGTTAAAACCATGAAAAATCCTACCATATTCCAACAGTTTTGACAACAAGAACATTGCACAGTTTTGACAACAAGAACATTGCATAATGGTTCAAATGACAAATAAGGTTCGACGACATCAAGGTTTCAATTACAATAAGGTTCAACGACACGAAGGTTCGAGGAGATCAAGGTTCACACAACATAAAGGTTCGACAACAAGAACATAGCCAAAGGGACATCACTGCGTCGCAAAGGCTCCCTCCCCCCTTGCCCTCTTCTTCTTAGATTCTTCAGCCAATTCTTCCTTCTCCCTTAAGTCACGAGCCAACTGAACGACCGAATCGAAGAAGTGGTGGCGCTCCTCCGTCTTTGCAGCTTCCGCTTGAGCTCTCTCCTCCTTGATGCGTTCAGCCTCCCTAGCCACCTCCTCTAGGTGCATCCTATTGGCCCTCTCCCTAGC
This sequence comes from Lolium perenne, assembly GCF_019359855.2. Lineage (NCBI taxonomy): Eukaryota > Viridiplantae > Streptophyta > Magnoliopsida > Poales > Poaceae > Lolium > Lolium perenne. The sequence goes on from NC_067247.2 coordinate 158,350,194, forward strand.
AATTTGCTCAAGTTGGCAGCTCCTCAGGAATTTTATCCGTGCCTCGCGGTCCCGTTCGGCCTTCAGCTTGGCATTCCTCCTCTTGTGGAACAATAGGTATTCCTCATACCCCCTTTGCATACGCTCATCTTCCTCCTTCTTCTTAGCTATCTCCTCCCGCCTCTTCCTCTCTAGTTCTTCCTTCTCCTTCTTCCGCACCGTCCTTACCGCCTCCTCCCAAGCGGACTCCTCCTTCTCATTGCCCTCCCATGCTCCCTTCCCCTTGGTGGGTTGAGTTGCCATAGCTGTAAACCAAGTTGAAAAACCAAAGTTAGTCATGGAATATGAAAATAGAAAGTACAATGCAATTAGTAACTTGGAGACACATACGGATAAGGCCCCGCTAGGTATCGTAGCATACTAGTACCGCGACGGCCACCTCTACTAAGCCCTACGTGAATCCTTTGTTGCCTTGGAGCTTGTCGCCATTGTGGTTGATGCCTTGAGGCTTGTTGCCTTGGACCTTGTTGCGTAGGAGCTTGTTGCCGTTGGGCTTGTGTGCTTGGGGTTTATTGCCGTTGGGCTTGTGTGCTTGGAGCCGTCCTACCATCCACATCTCTCTTGGATAGTGGCCTAGCTCCAAGAAGTAAACTTTTGCCACCATCAACCACGGCTCCATCCGCAAGACTAACATCACGGAACAATGGTACACGGATATCCCGTCCGGTTACCTTCTTGAAGATCTCGGCTCTTTCGGCTTCCTTAGCCGTGAAGCCATCCTCGTCAACCTCCTCTTCGGGTCCATCATCATCCGAGTCCGACGCATAGCATCGGGAATAAGGAATGGAGTGGTCCATCTCCTCTTGCGTCCAATATTTATCCAAATCACCGATATTGTTGCAATTCATCTCGAAACCATCATCACCATCGTCATGCTCATCATACTCATTATCCAACGGAGGTTGTTAGGCAATGGGAGATTGGACAATGGAAGATTGGGTGGCCTCTTCTTGGCTCATGGGTGGAGGAGTCCTCTCTCGAACGGGGGAGGAGGGCTGGTTAAGGTCAAGCTCGATACGAGCCTCAACCGTCTTGGTTGCAAACAACTCCAACGCCTTATCTTGTGACCCGGCCACCGTCTCCTTGTAAATGGACCATCGTTGCTCGGAGTTGATACGCATTATCTTCCAACGGGTGTGCATTCCAAACCCCACATTATGCCTTCCCTCTAGCTCAACACCATCATTTGGCTCATTCCAATTCAACTCAACCCTAACTTGTGCTACCACCTCCGCAAAGCTAGGGCTAACGTCAAACACCAAGTCAACCTCTTCCGGGTCCGGCTCTATGTTTCCCTTCAAGAAAGCATCCTTCTCCACATGATGAACATGAACAATTCTTTCCATCCCCCTAGCATAATGGGAACAACACATACACACATGTGTTCATTAGTTACCATAATCAACATAATCTACCCATACAAACTAGCACACTACCATCTCTCCAACTTCAACAACCCTAACATCCAACCAAATCCATCTCCACCCTCAAATCAACCAAATCCACATGTAGGGTTTCACATATAGATTGGAGCAAATACACAAAATCAATGGATGAAAAGAGGGGAAACGGAGGAGATTACCTCAAGCAACGACTTGGGAACAATCTCCACGGACAGATCTGACGATTTGGTGGTTGATTTGGTGGGGGGAGAGAGGGGGAGAGAAAAAACCGGGCGCCTTTGGAGGAGGGAAGAAGAACAGAGGGAAAAGAAAGAAGAAGGGTCGGGCTGGGCTGGGCGCGCGGCCGAAACTTAAGTGGATGTGTGGCGCCCTTGACAGGGGCGCCACACTTTCAAAGTGTGGCGCTGGCGGGAAAGGCGCCACACGTGCTGCCACGTCGGATCGGGGTCACCAGCTCAGCGTCGACGGGCCACGTCGGATGGGTGTGTGGCGCCAGCGCCAGAGGCGCCACATGAGCATGTGTGGCGCCCGTGAGAGGGGCGCCACACAAAAGGGTTAGATCCGTGAAATAATTTCGCCGGAGGGTCAGTCTGTGCTTTTCTTTCAGTTTTGGGTTATTTTTGTGTAAATCGCCGGGCTTGGCTCAATCCGGCGGCCACTTGAAGCGTGGGGGACGGGCCACTTCCACTTGTGGAAAACTGGCACGGAAAGGCGCCATCAGGAACAGAAAAAGATCTACGTGTACATGGCAATGGCTGGTTTCCCTATGGACAAGTCTCCAACGGACGAACTTCGTGGTCGTGGAACAGGCTAAAGCTCATGCTGGAGTGAGTTCAAAGATAGATGGATGTGACCACGATTGCTTGTACAAACTGAGCTGGCATTTCGAGTATCCATATCGTCGTCCTTTTTGTTACTTTCCAATATTTTTCAGCATTCGTGTATCTTGGCGTGAATTGCTCCCTTTGTGATTGTGATCTACAGCCGAAACACGTCAGACCGGGAGATGGTACATTATTCTATTTGTGAAATGAAACTCTTATAGCTCAAATTATTATGAAAAAAATTCTAAGCAACAAGAATTATTATATGACAAAAAAATCTAATCAAAGAGAGACCATCAACCCCGGTGGTTATTTGCAAAACTGAAATAAGCTGGCTTACAAAAAATTTAAGACAAATACACACACCATAAAAAATATAGATTTTTTGTGAAACAACTTTGTGAGAACATAGAATGTCGAGATATGTGTGCTAGATTTTTTTTATCATAATTATTTGTCATTTTGAACTATCTTTAAAACACTATTATTGAAAAACCAAGATCCAATGCTCCTGGGTGTCAAAACGCTTGTCTCAGCAGCGAAATTCACTTTTGGATTACTATAAGGCAGAGACAATTATGAATAAATTACTATAATGTTTACCATTCTTTGCAAAATCTGAACTTGAGGGTGTGGAGTAGTCACTGCATTGTCACAACTGCAACTCAGTAGAACGAGGAAAAACTAGTTCTGATTCATCTGTTTGCGTGGCATATTCGTGTGAACCACCGTCGGTTCAGTACTTGTGGATGTCTTAAGCTACCAATAAATCCATATATAATATATCTGCTCTACAGTGTTCACCCTGTCTATAATATCTCACGAGACTGGCTTGTTTGCTACGGAACTAAATGGAGCCTCTCGCTGCACGTAGTCCAAATCCAAAAAGTAATGTTCGAGCTGGTGGTACTGCTGCCACCAAATGTCCAAGCAACAATTCTGGCCTTGGAAGGCTGGAAGCAAGCCTGTTCCTGGACAGGACGATATGAACCTGGGTGTATATGCACCACATTATGAAAAATTACAAAAAAATGTTATTCCAAAGTTTTAGAAAAAATTGAAAAAATGCACACATGTATATCCTATGTTGACATTTATTTGTGCAAATTTTGGCATAAAACGACCATGTGTGACCTACACATAAATATGAAAATGGAATTTCCTATTTCCATGAATAGTACATAACCAATCATTATAGTGCCATTTGGACATCTTATCATTCTCGTGTAGGCCACATGCAACCATTTTTTTCCACTAAAACTTACACAAACAAGTATTAACAAAATATGTACATGAAAAATTATTTCATTTTTTAAAGATTGTTAAATAGCATTTTTTCTAATATTGGAGAAAATGGGTGCACCCAGGTTCATCTTGGTATTTTCCGCATGTTCCCTTCCTTTCAAAACCTATACCGTATTTATTGTCTAGAATAATACTTCTTCAGTCCAAAATAAGACTTCTTATGTTCTAAAGTAATCGATATATTTAAATTTGATCCAAGTTAAACTATTTTAGGATTGACACCGAAAATTAGATCAATATCTACAACACTTCTTTAGTTGTACTTTTACTAGATTCATCGTACAATGTATTTTTGTACTACTACCTCCTTTTTATATATAAAGACACTAAGTATTCCAAGCCAAAACTTTGACTAATAACTTAATCGATAAAAACTAAGCTATGTAACAACCAAAAATATTTCATTGAAAACATCTTTAAGATACGAATCCAATGGTATACCTTTTCTGACATATAACTTCAATTATGTTGGATAAATTGTTTATCAAAGCTCTACCTCGAAATGTGTGGTGGCCTTATATATAAAAATGGTGGAAGTATACAAATTTAATGTGATACATATTGACATATTTTTCTATAGGTTTGGTCAAACGTATAGATGTTGACTTAGGACAAACCTAGATTATCCTATGTTCTCATGCCACGAGGAGTTGAAAGCACGATATATTAAATTATCTTCCCACCTCCACAGGCAATGTGGATCAATCCCAGGTGATAAAAAATATCTAAATTGGAGCCCTGTGATATCTTTACAACACATACCGTATTGTACTTACTCATAATGGATATGAAAGGCTCCATTGAAATCCAAAGTTTAAACTAAAAAGATATCTTTTTTTAGGTTGGTGTGATCTACGAAGTCGGATCATGAAGGATCAATCCTTGGAGACCAATACAAGGAGCATATATATAAAAGGACCTCGAGGCTAATGCGAAACACAAGCAACTTTTAAGGAAGAAAAAACACATTACACACTAGTGGAGAAGAGGCCTTTGGTCCCAAGCAAATGTCCCAGTGCTGAACCAAACCGGGTCCAATGGGGGCATTGGTCCCGGTTCGTTTCTGCCCAGGACGACCCCACCCACTGGAGCTTGTCCGGTAGTGGCCTTTGGTCCCGGTTTGTAGTACAAACCGGGACTAAAGGGTCCACCGCAGGGCGCGGCAGGCCGTGTCAGTCGTGGGGAACCCTTTAGTCCCGGTTTGTAATACAGACCGGGTCCAAAGGCCCCGCCTCTGGCTATATAACCTTGCCCCTGCCCAAGTGTGAGCCACACTTGGCCATTTTTTCACTTTCTTCACAAGAGGGGTGTATTGCTCTCCTCTCTTCTTCACATGCACAATAGGTGTTCGATGAAATGCTTAAGAGGATTTGCCACTTGAGTTTACACAAATCAAGCCACACTTAACTTGATTTTTTCTTCTTCATCGAGGTTAACAACTTTATCCTTTTCATCTGCAATTGATAAAATGCATGTGTATATATACATCGTGATGTTCTGTAATGGTTTTGATCAGCTTAATTATATCATGCAGATGAATCGGAAATGGATGTACATGGACCGACGGTTTGACGAGTTCACTGCGGGCCTGGATAATTTTATGGCCGTGGCGGAGGCAAACAAACATGGTGGCTTCATGTATTGTCCATGTGTGGACTGCAAGAATACCGTAAATTACGCTCACTCGAGTCTCATTCACAGCCACCTTCTGCGATCCGGTTTCATGTCCAGTTACTATTATTGGACCAAGCACGGAGAAAGAGGGGTTATGATGGAAGACAATGACGAAGAGGAAGAGGATGATGACGGTTATCCCAATTTCCCTGAATACGATGATACCGCAGAAGGCAATGAAGACAATGAAGTAGAAGATCAAGAGGCACCAGATGAGCCTGCTGATGATGATCTTGGCCGGGCCATTGCTGATGCAAGGAGAGAATGTGAAACTGAAAAGGAAAGGTTGGCCTTCGACAAGATGATAGAAGATCACAACAAATTGTTATACCCAACTTGCGAAGATGGCCATAAAAAGCTAGGCAAAGACACCGGAATTGTTGCAATGGAAGGCGAGAACGGTGTCACCGACTCAGGATTTGGAAAGTTGCCGACAATAATTAAGAGGAAGCTTCCAAGGGGTAACGAATTGCCCGCCAAAGACGCATTTAAGCGAAGAAGATTGTCTGCCCTCTAGGATTAGATGTGCAAAAGATACATGCATGCATTAATGATCGCATCCTCTACCGCGATGAGTACGAGAATTTGGATGCATGTCCGGTGTACCGCATTGCGGTATAAGATCATACGAGATGACCCTCGGTGATGTTGAGGGCGAGCGCCCAGAAGAGGGTTCCCGCCAAGGTTATGTGGTATGCTCCTATAATACCACGGCTCAAACGCTTGTTCAGAAATAAAGAGCATGCTAGGTTGTTGCGATGGCACAAAGAAGACCGTAAGAAAGACGTGATGTTGAGGCACCCTGCTGATGGCTCTCAATGGAGAAAAATCGATAGAGAGTTCCCAAACTTTGCACAGGATGCAAGGAACTTACGGTTTGGTCTAAGTACAGATGGCATGAATCCTTTTGGAGAGCAGAGCTGCAGCCATAGCACCTGGCCTGTGACTCTTTGTATATATAACCTTCCTCCTTGGTTGTGCATGAAGCGGAAGTTCATTATGATGCCAGTGCTCATACAAGGCCCGAAGCAACCCGGAACGACATTGATGTGTACCGAAGCCATTAGTTGAAGAACTTCTACAATCGTGGTCTCTAGCAGTGTACGTGTGTGGGACGAGCACAAGCAGGAGGAATTTGACCTAAGAGCGCTGCTTTTCGTAACCATCAATGACTGGCCTGCTCTTGGTAACATTTCAGGACAGTCAAACAAGGGATACAATGCATGCACGCACTGTTTACATGAGCTCAAAGGTGATTATTTGGAAAAATGTAAGAAGGTCGTGTTCCTGGGGCATCGTCGATTTCTTAGGCTTACCCATCCCGTAAGAAAGAAAGACAAGCATTACAACGGTGAGGCTGATCACCGGAGGAAGCCTCTCCATCGTGATGGTGTTGATATATTTGGTATGGTCAAGGATCTAGATGTAATATTTGGAAAGGGTCCTGGCGGACGGTCTGTTCCGAATGACGATGCCGGACACGCGCCCATGTGGAAGAAGAAATCTATATTTTGGGATCTACCCTATTGGGAAGTCTTAGAGGTCCGCTCTTCAATCGATGTGATGCACGTGACGAAGAATCTTTGCGTGAACCTGCTAGGCTTTCTGGGCGTGTACGGGAAGACAAAAGATACACCGTAAGCACGGGAGGACCAGCAACGTAGGAAAGACCCCAAAAAGCGCATGAGAGAGTTAAAGGACGTCATTACTCCAGCCTACGCTCTTACAAAAGCAGAGAAGGAAATATTTTTTGAATGTCGAGCAGTATCAAGGTCCCGTCCGGCTTCTCCTCCAATATAAAGGGAATAATAAATATGGAGAAGAAAACATTCCGTAACCCGAAGTCTCATGACTGTCACGTGATAATGACACAGTTGCTTCCGATTGCATTGAGAGGGCTTCTACCGGAAAATGTTCGACTGCCCATTGTGAAGCTATGTGCATTCCTCAATGCAATTTCTCAGAAGGTAATAAATCCAGAAATTCTACCGAGGTTGCAGAATGATGTGGTCCAATGTCTCGTTAGTTTTGAGTTGGTGTTCCCACCATCCTTCTTCAATATTATGACACATCTCCTCGTTCACCTGGTCAATGAGATTTGCATTCTCGGTCCTGTGTTTCTACACAATATGTTTGTAGGATAACGTTGCATAGAAAACAAAAAAATTCCTACCGCGAACACGCAATCCAAGCCAAGATGCAATCTAGAAGACGGTAGCAACGAGGGGTTTATCGAGTCTCACCCTTGAAGAGATTCCAAAGCCTACAAGAGGAGGCTCTTGTTGCTGCGGTAGACGTTCACTTGCCGCTTGCAAAAGCGCGTAGAAGATCTTGATCACGATCGGTTCCGGCGCCACGAACGGGCAGCACCTCCGTACTCAGTCACACGTTCGGTTGTTGATGAAGACGACGTCCACCTCCCGTTCCAGCGGGCAGCGGAAGTAGTAGCTCCTCTTGAATCCGACAGCACGACGGCGTGGTGTCGGTGGCGGTGGAGAACTCCGGCGGAGCTTCGCTAAAGCTACGCGGGAGATATGGAGGAGAGGGGGGCGGCTAGGGTTTGGGAGGGGGTGGCCGGCCACTTCAAGGGGGGCGGCCAGCTTGTGGTCTTGGGGTGGCCGGCCCCCTCCCTTGGCCCCTCATTATATAGGTGGATCCCCAAGAGTTGGTCTTCAAGTCTTCGAATAAGACCCGAACCAAAAACCTTCCATATGGAGGGGAAACCTAGCCAAGCTAGGACTCCCACTAGAGGTGGGAGTTCCACCTCCCATATGGGGGGGTGGCCGGCCCCCTAAGGGGGAGTCCACTTGGGACTCCTCCCCCACTAGGGTTGGCCGGCCATGGAGGTGGAGTCCCATGTGGACTCCACCTTCCTTGGTGGTTTCTTCCGGACTTTTCTAGAACCTTCTAGAACCTTCCATAGAACCTTCCGCGACATTTTAATTCACATAAAATGACATCCTATATATGAATCTTATTCTCCGGACCATTCCGGAACTCCTCGTGATGTCCGGGATCTCATCCGGGACTCCGAACAAATATTCGAACTCCATTCCATATTCAAGTTCTACCATTTCAACATCCAACTTTAAGTGTGTCACCCTACGGTTCGTGAACTATGTGGACATGGTTGAGTACTCACTCCGACCAATAACCAATAGCGGGATCTGGAGATCCATAATGGCTCCCACATATTCAACGATGACTTTAGTGATCGAATGAACCATTCACATACAATACCAATTCCCTTTGTCACGCGATATTTTACTTGTCCGAGGTTTGATCTTCGGTATCACTCTATACCTTGTTCAACCTCGTCTCGACAAGTACTCTTTACTCGTACCGTGGTATGTGGTCTCTTATGAACTCATTCATATGCTTGCAAGACATTAGACGACATTCCACCGAGAGGGCCCAGAGTATATCTATCCGTCATCGGGATGGACAAATCCCACTGTTGATCCATATGCCTCAACTCATACTTTCCGGATACTTAATCCCACCTTTATAGCCACCCATTTACGCAGTGGTGTTTGGTGTAATCAAAGTACCTTTCCGGTATAAGTGATTTACATGATCTCATGGTCATAAGGACTGGGTAATTATGTATCGAAAGCTTATAGCAAATAACTTAATGACGAGATCTTATGCTACGCTTAATTGGGTGTGTCCATTACATCATTCATACAATGACATAACCTTGTTATTAATAACATCCAATGTTCATGATTATGAAACTAATCATCCATTAATCAACAAGCTAGTTTAAGAGGCATACTAGGGACTTCTTGTTGTCTACATATCACACATGTACTAATGTTTTGGTTAATACAATTATAGCATGATATATAAACATTTATCATAAACATAAAGATATAAATAATAACCACTTTATTATTGCCTCTAGGGCATATCTCCTTCAGTCTCCCACTTGCACTAGAGTCAATAATCTAGATTACATTGTAATATACCTAACACCCATGGAATTCTGGTGTTGGTCATGCTTTGCCCTAGGGAGAGCTTTAGTCAACGGATCTGCTACATTCAGATCAGTGTGTACTTTGCAAATCTTTACTTCTCCATCTTCGATGTACTCGCGAATCGAGTGGTAACGCAGCTTGATATGCTTGACCTCTTGTGTGACCTTGGCTCTTGTGCATTGGCGATGGCACCCATGTTATCACAAAGAAATGATTAATGGGTCCAATGCACTAGGAACCACACCGAGCTCTACAATGAACCTCTTCATCCATACCGCTTCGATGAAGCCTCCGAAGCCGCTTATGTACTCGATTCTCGTTGAAGACTTCGCCACCGTGCACCGCTTCGAGCTTGCCTAGCTTATCGCAAAGCACCATTCAATATAAACACGTACCTGCATTGTGACTTAGAGTCATCAGGATCGTTGTTCCAACTTGCATCGGTGTAACCACTTACAACGAGCTCTTGGTCACCTCCATAACAAAGAAACATATCCTTAGTTCTTTTCAAGTACTTCAGGATATTCTTGACCGCTGTCCAGTGTTCCATTCCTGGATCACTTTGATATCTGCTAGTCAAACTAACAGCATGTGCTATATCCGGTCTAGTACATAGCATGGCATACATGATAGATCCTACTGCCGAGGCATAGGGGATTTTACTCATCCTTTCTCTTTCTTCTGCCGTAGCCGGTCCTTGAGTCTTACTCAAGACTTTGCCTGGTAACATAGGTAAGAACCCTTTCTTACTTTCGTCCATTCTAAACTTCTTTAGAATCTTGTCCAGATATGTACTCTGTGATAGCCCTATTAGGCGTCTTGATCTATCTCTATAAATCTTGATGCCTAATATATACGATGCTTCACCAAGGTCTTTCATTGAAAAACTATTATTCAAATAACCTTTAACACTGCTTAATAGTTCTATATCATTCCCGATCAACAATATGTCATCTACATATAATATCAGGAATGCTACAGAGCTCCCACTCACTTTGTTGTAAATACAGGCCTCTCCATGACACTGTATAAACCCGAAGTCTTTGATCACCTTATCAAAGCGTCGGTTCCAACTTCTTGATGCTTGCTTTAGTCCATAAATTGAACGCTGAAGTTTGCATTCTTTGTCAGCATTTTTAGGATCGACAAAACCTTTGGGTTGTACCATATACAACTCTTCCTCAATGTCTCCATTAAGGAACGCCGTTTTGACATCCATCTGCCAAATCTCATAATCGAAAAATGCAGCTATTGCTAACAAAATCCTCACATATTTTAGCTTCGCTACAGGTGAGAAAGTCTCATCGTAGTCAACTCCTTGAATTTGTCGGAAACCCTTTGTGACAAGTCGAGCTTTATAGACAGTAATATTACCATCTGCATCTGTTTTTCTCTTGAAGATCCATTTATTCTCGACAGCCTTTCGGCTATCAGGTAAGTCTACCAAAGTCCATACTTTGTTATCATACATGGATCCCATTTCGGATTTCATAGCTTCTTGCCATTTGTTGGAATCTGGGCTCATCATCGCTTCTTCATACGTCGCAGGGTCCTCATCATTGTTATCCACAATCATGACATTTAGACAAGGATCATACCAATCAGGAGTGGTACGTTCCCTTGTCGATCTGCGAGGTTCAGTAGTTTCCTCATTCGAAGTTTCATGATCATTATCATTAGCTTCCTCTGTTGCCGGTGTAGGCGGTATGTGCACAACTTCCGCATCGCGCTACTCGATCAACGAGTATAGATTCATCAATCTCATCGAGTTCTACTTTTCTTCCAGTCACTTCTTTAGTGAGAAATTCTTTCTCAAGAAAGGTTCCGTTCTTAGCAACAAAGATTTTGCCTTCGGATTTGTGATAGAAAGTATACCCTATAGTTTCCTTAGGGTATCCTATGAAGACGCATTTCTCCGCTTTGGGTTCTAGCTTGTCCGGTTTTAACTTCTTTACATAGGCTTCGCAACCCCAAACTTTCAGGAACGACAGCTTATGTTTCTTATTAAACCATAATTCATACAGTGTCGTTTCTACGGATTTTGATGGTGCTCTATTTAAAGTGAATGCGGCTGTCTCTAATGCATAACTCCAAAATGATAACGGCAAATCAGTAAGAGACATCATAGAACGAACCATATCTAAGAGAGTTCGATTACGACGTTCGGACACACCGTTACGTTGAGGTGTTCCCAGCGGTGTCAATTGTGAAAGTATTCCGCATTTCTTTAAATGCATGCCAAACTCATAACTCAGATATTCACCTCCACGATCAGATCGTAGAAATTTGATCTTCTTGTTACGTTGATTTTCTACTTCACTTTGGAATTCCTTAAACTTCTCAAAAGTTTCGGATTTATGTTTCATGAAATAGATATACCCATACCTACTCAGATCATCTGTGAAGGTTAGAACATAACGATAACCACCGCGCGATGCTACGCTCATTGGTCCACATACATCGGTATGTATGATTTCCAATAAGTCAAGAGGCTCGCTCCATCATACCGTAAAATGGAGTCTTTGTCATTTTTCCCATTAGACATGCTTCGCATCTATCAAGTGACTCAAAGTCAAGTGATTCAAGTAATCCATCAGTATGGAGTTTCTTCATGCGTTTCACTCCAATATGACCAAGACGACAGTGCCACATATAAGTAGAATTATCATTCAATTTAATTCGCTTAGCATCAATGTTATGTATATGCGTATCACTACTATCGAGATCTAACAGAAATAAGCCATTCTTTTGTGGTGCTCGACCATAAAAGATATTATTCATAAAAATAGAACAACCATTATTCTCAGACTTGAATGAATAACCGTCTTGCATTAAACAAGATCCAGATATAATGTTCATGCTCAACGCGGGTACAAAATAACAATTATTTAGGCTTAAAACTAATCCCGAAGGTAGATGTAGAGGAAGTGTGCCGACAGCGATCACATCGACTTTGGATCCATTTCCAACGCGCATCGTCACTTCATCTTTCTTAGTCTTTGTTTATTCTTTAGTTCCCGTTTCGAGTTACGTATATGAGCAACCGAACCAAGATCAAATACCTGTACTAGAACGAGAACCGATGAGATAAACATCTATAACATGTATATCGATATACCTTCTTTCTTCTTCTTGACAAGGCCGCTCTTCAGATCAGCCAGGTACTTGGAGCAATTACGCTTCCAGTGTCCCTTCTCCTTGCAGTAATAGCACTCAGCATCAGGCTTAGGGTCGTTCTTAGGTTTCATAGGAGGCGTGGCAGCTTTCTTGCCACCCTTTTTGAATTTTCCCTTAGACTTGCCCTGTTTCTTGAAACTGGTGGTCTTGTTGACCATCAACACTTGGTGCTCTTTCTTGATCTCAATCTCAGCAGCTTTTAGCATGCCAAAGAGTTCAGGTAACTCCTTGTTCATGTTCTGCATATTGTAGTTCATCACAAAGTTCTTGTAACTTGGTGGCAGTGATTGAAGAACACGATTAATCCCCAGTCTGTTAGGAATCACTATTCCCAAGTCACTGAGTTTCTTCGCATGCCCGGTCATGGCGAGCATGTGCTCACTAACGGAGCTGCCTTCTTCCATCATGCAGCTGAAGAATTGTTTCGATGCTTCATAGCATTCCACGGCCGCATGAGTCTCAAAAATAGCTTTCAGCTCTTTCATCAACTCATGAGGATCGTGGTGCTCAAAACGTTTTTGAAGATCAGATTCCAGACTGCACAGGATGGCACACTAAACTTGAGAGCACCGAATTTTTCGAGTCTCGTAAACAGCTTTTACTTCATCGGTTTCAGTTTCTGCAGGAGGGTCACCTAGCGGCGCATCAAGCACATCTTGCAGATTTCCGCCAGAGAGGAAGATCCTCACATGACGGAACCAGTCGGTGAAGTTGCTACCGTTGCTCTTAAGTTTCTCTTTCTCTAGGAACTGATTAAAATTGATTGGGGACGCCATCTCTACAACATATATTTGCAAAAGTTTAGACTAAGTTTATGACAAATTGAGTTCAAATTTTAATTCAACATAATTAAAAATCTAGGTGAACTCCCACTCAAAACAATATCCCTCGCATTGTCTTAGTGATCACACGAACCAAATCCACCGCACCTATGTTCGATCATCACGAGACAAGGTGTGATTTCAATGGCGAACACTCAAAGTGTTCATCATATCAACCATATGATTCATGCTCTACCTTTCGGTATCACGTGTTCCGAGACCATGTCTGTACATGCTAGGCTCGTCAAGGCCACCTTAGTATCCGCATGTGCAAAACTGTCTTGCACCCGTTGTATGCACTTGTTGATTCTATCACACCCGATCATCACGAGATGCTTCGAAACGACAAGTCTTGGCAACGGTGCTACTAAGGACGAACACTTTATTATCTTGAGATTTTAGTGAGGGATCATCTTATAATGCTACCGTCGCGATCTAAGCAAAATAAGATGCATAAAAGGATTAACATCACATGCAGTTCATATGTGATATGATATGGCCCTTTTGTCTTTGCGCCTTTGATCTTCATCTCCAAAGCACGGACATGATTTCCATCATCTTCGGGCATGATCTCCATCATCGTCGGCGTAGCGTCAAGGTCAATGGCGCCGTCTTCATGATTGTCCTCCATGTAGCAACTATTACAACTACTTTGAAATACTACTCAACATGAAATTTAAAGACAACCATAAGGCTCCTGTCGGTTGCCACAATACAATAATGATCATCTCATACATATTCATCATCACATTATGGCCATATCACATCACCAAACCCTGCAAAAACAAGTTAGACGTCTCTAATTTGGTTTGCATATTTTACGTGATTTAGGGTTTTCGAGAGAGATCTAATCTACCTACGAACATGAACCACAACGTTGATACTAATGTTTTCAATAGAAGAGTAAACTGAATCTTCACTATAGTAGGAGAGACAGACACCCGCAAAGCCTCTTATGCAATACAAGTTGCATGTCGAATGAGGAACAAGTCTCATGAACGCGGTCATGTAAAGTTAGTCCGAGCCGCTTCATCCAACTATGCCACAAAGATGCAAAGTACTCAAACTAAAGATAACAAGAGCATCAACGCCCACAAAACCATTGTGTTCTACTCGTGCAACCATCTATGCATAGACACGGCTCTGATACCACTGTAGGATAACGTTGCATAGAAAACAAAAAAATTCCTACCGCGAACACGCAATCCAAGCCAAGATGCAATCTAGAAGACGGTAGCAACGAGGGGTTTATCGAGTCTCACCCTTGAAGAGATTCCAAAGCCTACAAGAGGAGGCTCTTGTTGCTGCGGTAGACATTCACTTCTTGTTGTCTACATATCACACATGTACTAATGTTTCGGTTAATACAATTATAGCATGATATATAAACATTTATCATAAACATAAAGATATAAATAATAACCACTTTATTATTGCCTCTAGGGCATATCTCCTTCAATGTTCCCCTTCGAGAGGTTCATGGGAGTCTTAAAGAAATATGTTCATAACCGTGCTAGGCCAGAAGGAAGCATCTCCAAGGGCTATGGAACAGAGGAGGTCATTGAATTCTGTGTTGACTTTATTCCTGACCTTAAGCCGATTGGTGTTCCTGAATCGCGGCATGAAGGGAGACTAAGTGGAAAAGGCACGCCAGGAAGGAAATCAATGATATGTAGGGACGGGATTTCTTTGACTCAAGCACACTACACAGTTCTACAAAGTTCCACCTTGGTGGCTCCGTATATCGGTGACCACAAGAACTTTCTACGCTCCCAGAACCCGTGGCAGTCGAACGATTGGATTAGACGTGAACACATGTCGACTTTCGGCGGTTGGTTGCAAAAACATCTCCTGAATAACAAAGATATTGAAGATCAGTTGTACTTGCTGGCCCAGACACCATCTTCGACTGTAGTGACTTTCCAAGGGTACGAGATAAATGGGAATACATTTTACACGATCGCCCAAGATAAAAAGAGCACCAACCAAAACAGTGGTGTCCGGTTTGATGCAATAATGAATGAAGGCCCAAATGACACATATTATGGTTACATAGAGGATATATGGGAACTTGACTATGGACCTTCTTTTAAGGTCCCTTTGTTTAGGTGCAAATGGGTCAACAAAACAGGAGGCGGGGTTCAGGTAGACAAGTTGTATGGAATGACAACAGTGGATCTCAACAATCTTGGGTATAGAGACGAACCATTCGTCCTAGCCAAGGATGTGGCCCAGGTTTTCTATGTGAAGGATATGTCTACCAAACCAAGAAAAAGGAAACATAAGGAAACAAATACATCAAACGATGAGCCAAAGCGTCACATAGTTCTTTCTGGAAAAAGAAACATCGTGGGAGTGGAGGACAAGACAGACATGTCAGAAGATTATAATCAGTTTGATGAAATTCCACCCTTCAGAGTGAACATTGATCCAAGCATCAAGTTAAATGATGAAGATGCTCCATGGTTACGGCCGAAGAAGATTAATTAAATGATGAAGATGCTCCATCATCAAGTTAATTGAAGAATGTTCTCATGGCACAAATGAGTATCTCAACATGGCAATCAATTTCCCATTTATTTTTGTGTAATCATGTAACTGTATGTAAGATATTAAAAGTGGAGATGCGCCACGGGAGATTTCCCAACCCTTTCCCCAACACTGTTAGATGAGATGTAGTCGTTCAGGGGCTTGCAGGAAAAAATTCCAAGGCGCAGTTTCTGAAGATGCCGTCGGGCGTGTGTACCAACGACATCTTCAAGAAACTGCGCCACGGGAGATTTCCCAACCCTTTCCCCAACACTGTTAGATGAGATGTAGTCGTTTAGGGGCTTGCAGGGAAAAATTCCGAGGAGCAGCTTCCGAAGATGTCGTAGGGCGTGTGCACCAACGACATCTTCGAGAAGCTGCGCCACGGGAGATTTCCCAACCCTTCCCTTCATCCATGGGAATGAAACTCTGCTTGGCTTGTTGATCTGCTTGGCAAGGCGTATCGATGCTCCTTTTATAGGCACGGCACCTCTTCTACTTTGTCTTGTTCCTTCGACGGGGCGTCGTGCGCTACATGCTTTATCTCATCGAGCAGTGCGTCCACCCATGCGTTCTTATCCTGCCGACATCTTTAGTCCCGGTTGTACCCACCAGCCGGGACTAAAGGTTACCCACACGTCCTTATCCCACCGACAGTTTTGTTAGATGACACAAAAAAGGATCTTTAGTCCCGGTTGTACCCACCAGCCGGGACTAAAGGTTATCCCACCGACAGTTTTGGGCGCCACTGCGTTCCCGCCTATTTTTCTTCCCGCGCTTTCCACTGCTTCCCGCCTCCGTCCTCCCGCCATTTTTTCACTATATATATGTTGGCTTGGCCTCCATTTACATATCACATCTAGACTCATATCTGCAAACCTCATCACCAGTTCACATGGCTTCCATCGTATCTCTAACCCTCCGGGAGGCAGAGGCGCTTTGCGCGTCGAACTACCCCTGCCCGCCGGGCTACCGCGTCCCTACCGGCTGGTTGCTGAGCGTCGGAGGCGTACCGTTCCCTCCTGTCCCTCTAGGTGTGGCGCGCGAGATGGCCATCACGAACCACTACTACTTCGAGCTCACGCCAGAGCGGCGGAGGAATCCCCAGTGGCATCCCGACTACAGCCCGACTTGGGAAAGCTTCTTCATCAATCGGCGTGAGAGGGCGCTCGCCAGGCACGAGGAGGGCGGCCCGCCTCCTTCGAACTTCAACGAGGCCGGCCGTCGGCTGTGGTGGCGCGACCGGACTCTCCAGGGCGTCATGGCCCACCGTGGCCCCCGCCTGCGCTACCCTCAGTCCCAGCCCACGCGTGCTGTCCCTCCGAGGTTTGACTACCGCGACCCCGATGCCAGCGACGATGATGACGGCGACTACGACGACTACAGTGGCGAGTACTATAGGGCTAGGCACGAGTATGACTGAATGACTCGAACAGTCGAATCTGGCCATGTATCTTAATTAATTTTCAGTTGAGCTAGGCACGAGTACTATAGGGCTAGGCACGAGTACTATCTGGCCATGTATCTTAATTAAGTTTCAATTGAGCTAGGCACGAGTACTATAGGGCTAGGCACGAGTACTATCTGGCCATGTATCTTAATTAATTTTCAGTTGAGCTCTGTACTTTAATTCCACATGTAATCTGGCGGGAAACTTTTCTCATCATCAGTCGCCACAACGACTTTATTGAAAATACAATTAAAATAGATAAACAACTAGTCTAGTCGATCTACTCGTCGTCGGAGGTTGTCTCGGTCCAAATGTCGTCCCACCGAGGGTCGTTGTCGGCCCAAGTTGTATTCGGGTTGTCGAGCTCGAACACGGCGACGGCCCGACGGTGGCGCCTGTTGGACCTGCGTTGTGCCTGGAGGTCAGCGAAGAACGCGGCGGTGTTGTCGACGTCGTTGGGGAACTGCGCCCTCCACTGGCGCATCAACTCCTCGTCGTGCTCGGCGATTGCGATCCGGCGCTGCACCTGGCGGTGGCGGCGACGGTCCTCGTCGTCGACGAGGCACGGCGTCGGCGCGAGGAACTCCGCCTCCTCTAGCGATTCGACGTCTGGGAAGTTCATGTCGCACTGTGGCCGCCGAAATCGCCATGCGGCCGCGTCGTAAGCGCGCGCCGCCAGCTCCGGGGTGTTGTACGTGCCGAGGGTGAGCCGGAAGCCACCGGCGCGCATCTCGGCGTAGAACCTACCGTTCGGACGCGCTCGGACGCCACGGAAGCCGGACGAGCCGCGACGGCGCGGCGGCATCCCGACGACGAATGAACGGAGGCGACGGCAACGTGTGGTTCCGCGCGCACGCGGTGCTTTATAGCACAGCGACGCGGCAAGTTTGGCGACAGGTGGCGCGGGGAAGCGGCGGGGCGTGGCACGTGGAAGCGGCGGCAACAGGTGGCGCGGGGAAGCGGCGGGGCGTGGCACGTGGAAGCGGGATCTACACGTTGCACGGTGGTGGCGGCGGGGCGAGGCACGTGGCCGGTACATGGCGGTGACGGTGGTGGCCAGGCGGTGGCGGTGGCGACGGTGGCCTGTACATGGCGGTGGCGGTGGTGGGCAGTACACGGCGGTGGCCCGTACATGGCGGTGACGGTGGTGGCCAGGCGGTGGCGGTGGCGACGGTGGCCAGTACACGGCGGTGGCGACGGTGGCCAGTACACGGCGGTGGCGACAGTGGCCTGTACATGGCGGTGGCGGTGGTGGGCAGTACACGGCGGTGGCCCGTACATGGCGGTGACGGTGGTGGCCAGGCGGTGGCGGTGGTGGGCAGACACGGCGGTGGCCCGTACATGGCGGTGACGGTGGTGGCTAGGCGGTGGCGGTGGCGACGGTGGCCAGTACACGGCGGTGGCGACGGTGGCCTGTACATGCATGGCGGTGGCGGCGGTGGACACGTGTTGCAGTGCGGTGGCTTTTTTTTTTCATTTGAAATAAAGCGGGAATGAAACTTTTTAAAAAAGTGGCCTTTGGACCCGGTTTGTATTACAAACCGGGACTAAAGGCCTTTTTTGCGCGCGCAGCGAAAACGCAGCAAAAAAGACCTTTAGTCCCGGTTTGTATTACAAACCGGGACCAAAGGGGGGCCTCTGGTCCCGGTTTGTAACACCAACCGGGACCAAAGGGGGGGGGTATATAACTGGTCCTTCGTCTCCGCGCGGAGATCAATCCCGCGGAGACGAACGAACCGACGCCGCCAGGCTGCCGAACTCGCGTGCCATCGCTGCCGCCCCTGCCGCACGCAACCTCCGCCGCCGCCGCACGATGCCGCCTCCTCCTCAGCCGCGCGCACGCAACCGCCGCGCGCCGTCTCCGCCGCCTCATCTCCGCCGGCAACCGCCGCCGTGTCTCCACCGCGCGCAACCGCCGCCGTCTCCGCCGCCTCCTCTCCGCCGGCAACCGCTGCCGTCGCCGCCTCCTCGTCGACCGCGCCTCCTCCTCCGGTAAGAGCCGCCGCCCCACCGGCCCCTTCTCCTTTTTTTTTCTTTTTTAGTCTTTTTTTTAGATTAGTTTGTTAAGTTAGAAAAATTAGATTAGTTTGTTAAGTTAGAAAAATTAGTTAAAACAATAGTTAGAAAATTAATTAGTAAAATTAGTTAGTAAAATATTTAGTTAGTGTGTTAGTGAAAAATAGTTAGAACTTTAGTTAAAACAATAGTTAGAAAAATAGTTAGTGTGTTAGTGTAAAATAGTTAGCGCGCAAAAACGCTGGCGCCCCCCAAATAGAGATGTACGCCGGCGCCCCCAAAATAGAGATGTACGCCGGTGCCCCCTTACGCGGTAGTGCCGGCGCTCTTGCCGGCGCCCCCCAAATACAGGATGTACGCCGGCGCCCCCTTACGCGGTAGTGCCGGCGCTCTTGCCGGCGCCCCCCAAATAGAGGATGTTGTGCCGGCGCCCCCTTGCGTGGTGTGCCGACGCTCTTGCCGGCGCCCCCAAATAGAGGATGTTGTGCCGGTGCCCCCTTACGCGGTAGTGCCGGCGCCCCTGCCGGCGCCCCCAAAATAGAGTATGTAGTGCTGGCGCCCCCCAAATGGTAGTGCCGGCGCCGACTAACATATAGTGAAGTTATTTTTTAATTTATGTTAACGTTGGTACATATATATATGATTTGTTTTCGTAGCTACGATGCCGCGACAGCCGCCGCGCCGTGGTCTGACTCTTCTAGAGGAGATGGAGCAGATGGGGGAGGTCCGGGACTGGGCTCCGCCGGGGTGGCATTGGGAGGTCTTAGCTTCCGGGTCGCGCACCTTGGTGCGGAATCCGGGTCCCGTTGTCGACCCGGATACTCTTTGGTGGAGGTCTTATGGGCCACGGTCGTTTCAGAGGGAGCCGGCCCCGCCGGAGGAGGTAGCTCAGCGCATTGAAGCGGAGGACCAGCACGTTCGCCGTTACATGTACGCGTTAGACAACATGTATAGGACCGGATGGAGCGTTATGCGGGGATCTCATGTTAGCTATGCTCCCGTTGTTGTTCCGTGGCTTTGGGGCACACCCAAGACGGCTCAGACCCGGCCGCCGCCTCTAGGACCCGGTCTGCGCGGTTGAGTGGTTGTAGTAGTGATTGATATGTATTAGGGTTAAATAAACATGAACCCGATCTATGTATGCATGTAACTGCACTATCTGCTTTCAGCACTATATTATCGATCCTTAGTTAAGAACTACATATGTAACTCCATTTTCAGTTTTCTGCATTATCCTTAATTTGATCATATGATGGTTCCTATGTATAGCTTGCAGGTCGTTGTAGAAAGCATGGACAGAGATGAAATTCAAGAAAATTTCATGGAGGAACTCATAGCAAACGGTACTCTGGATGATCGCGACGACGACGTTATTCCAGATGATGGCGGTGATGATGTCACCGCAACTTATTTGAATGACTCCGGTGAGGGAGCGGAGAATATTGAGGAAGAAGATCCTAGTGGCGCCGGTGAGGAACAAGATCATCATAATGGCTCCCGAACTGTAGTTATCACCGAGGTATATAAATTAATTAAGCCGCTGTTGATCGACTAGATGCATTAACTAATTAAATTGTACTGACTATGAATTATTTCTTTTAGCCCTCCGGATCGAGCACTTCTTCTGTAAAGTCGAGGAAGCGAGGCCCGGCCAAAAAGTTGGATGACGGTGTTAGGCACGACATCACCCACATCGAAAAGGATGGTAAACCGATTGCTCCAGAGAAAGGTGCAAAGGAATTTATAGCTCAATACGGAGTGCTTGTTAGGGACCACGTCCCGATCACCGTTCGAGAATGGCACAAGCCGAAGGGACTAGTGCTGTCTGCAGAGGAAGAAGCTCAAGGTCTTTATATCGATGATGTAGCCAAAAACAGCATTATGAACAAGCTCATGTCACATTTCAACATAGTACCCGAAGAGGGGGGTGACGCTGAAAAGGCCAAGATGGAGCAGGCCCTCCGCGAGTTTGGCAAGAAGAAGATGGCCGAACTATTCAAGCACCACAAGAAAAGATTGCGCCGCCTTATCAAGATAAAGAAGACTCCGGACAGTGAGAAGGTAAAAAATCACTGGGACGAATTCGTGAAGTACAACACGGAGTCAGAAGAATTTAAGAGAAGGTCGGAAATAAATAAGGCAAATGCTGCGTTGAAGCTATATCACCAAATTCTGGGTCCAGGTGGATATAGGGCTAACCATCCTAAGTGGCAGGCAGCTAAGGCGGAACTGACCAGTAAAGGGATCAGATTAGGGACACACGGTTGGATCGAACGGTGCAAGGAGTGTTTCTTAGGTATTGGGGGAACGGTGGATCCGTAAACAAGGAAGTGCATCTATAAGAAAGCTCATCTGAAGGTTCCCATTGATGCCCTGGAAAGAGCACATAGGGACGTGGAGGCGGGGTTGTTCCAGCCCGAAAGAGAGAACGATGAGCTGACACGCGCCCTTGGGAACAAAGAACACGCCGGACGAACACGAGGCACAGAAGGCTCCGTTCCGTGGAAGTATGGCTTTCCTGCGGAAAGGAAGAGATTTCCTGATAAAAGCCATGAGAGGAGGAAGGCAAGGGAAACAGACCGCCTGGCTAACTTAGAGGAGGGTATGAGCACCATGAAAGCCCAATTAACCATGGTAACCCAAGTACTTACATCTCAGATGGCTCAGGGGCAGGCTGTAGATCCTGCATTGCTCAATGCCCTCGCCCCGCTGCAATCTCAACCACACCGGAAAAGCAGCGTGGCTTCCTCTCAGCAGGTGGATAATGATGATGATGATGACCAGGTGGTCGAGCCTCCTCGCTACCCCCCCGTGGATGATCTCACTGAGAGCCGTCCTTGTGAGCTGCATGTTAAAGTTTTCAACCTATCCTTCAAGGCGGCGGTCGGCATCCTCTTACCTACAAGGTCTTACCATTGCCGTCCGGTCCAAGACGACTTTGCTGTTGTGATGGTGGATGGAGTGTTGAGAGATTATGAGGGGTTGGTGCTTGAGCACCCTGCAGGTGAAGATGGGGAAATCAAAGAACTGGGAGAAGCCCGTAGAACCACCGTGCGATGGCGGAAGGAGAACATTGTGTTTCCAGGTGAGAAGCCAACAAGCAGGCCACCTCCGCCTCCTCCGCCACCTGTGCAGTCTCCTCTGCGTGATGATTCTCCTCTGCGCGATGATGATTTCCCTATCCATGACCAGTCTCCTCCGCGTGAAAATACTCCGCCGCCTCCTCCTCCTCGTCAGGAGACTCCGCCGCCTCCACCTAAGCAAAAGAGGAAGCGGTCCGCGGCACCTCCTACAGCTCCGAAGAGATCATCAACTCCAATGAGGGCACAGACTCCAGAGTTGTTACCACATGAGCAGACTGAAGAGCAAAAGGTGTTTCTTGCGCCGAGGAAGATGTTTATTCCACCGCAGACAGTGAAGCACTTTGCCGAGACAAGAATGAAGAGACCTGAGCTGAGAGCTGATTATGACCGCTCTCTTGGACAGTCCTCTAGAGCGAGCAAAGAAGCAAAAAAAAGTCGCCCAGCTTGGACAGCAGGACATTCAGGCCGTACCCCACTTTATCGTGGAGCCCTATCATGATCCAGAGACGGCATCGATGATCGAACGGGCGGCTAGAGCTCAGGGAGCATCAGTTGAGTATGAAGATTACTATCCAACGGATCAAGTGGTAAACAAGTATAGATACGGATCTTATCTCATCAAACCTGGCGAGCTCGCGCGTCTAGGGACTCAGATGCGAAGCTTGCATGAATGGTACCTGAAAGCATGTCGAAGAGGTGATGCCTACCTCACGGTGTATCTTAGAGATGAGCATTACTTCCGGGGGAAAGACGAGATAAACCTTGAGTTAGAAGAACTGTTTCAGTTATTCAATCAAGACACCCTCGACAAAGCTGTCATCAGTTGCTACTGCCTGTAAGTGATTTATTTGTGTAATTAAGTTTGTAGCTCATTCGTTTGCACTAACAATTATCCTCATTATATTCTTTGTGTACGCTATACATTTAATTATGCAGAATGAAGAAGCTGGAATACAAAAGAGGAAAGCTCCTACCGCTGGGGTTCATAGACCCAAACACAGTTCATGAAGTTACGGTTCGAAACTTCGCCAAGGACACAGAGGACAACATCGTAATGTTTTTAGAGAAGCAAGCAGACAAAGAGGATATATTCTTTCCCTACAACTTCAAGTGAGTGTTATATATAACATACATTATGCTTGTGCACCTTCCACTTTATTCTCGTAATCATTGAGCTATGCTTGTGCAGATTCCACTTTATTCTCCTAATCATTGATCTTCGCCTTGGAGTCGTAAAAGTCATGGACTCGAAACGTAAAGAATATGCGGAATGGGCGGACATGGCTGCCATCCTCCAGAGGTAGTTTCAATCAATTTCGTATTGGCATCTTTATCTGTTCTAATTCGAAGATATCATCAACTAATCAATTACTCATTTACTCATTATTTTTTGCCGGGCAGGGCTTGGAAACGGTTCATCAATACTGTTCCGGGTAAATGGAAACCGGAGCTTACATTTGAAGATTACCCTGTAAGTAGTACTATATATATAGCTATGTCCGTGAAACTTTATATATGATATTTACTTTCAATACGATGCTTGATTATTAGTTTGATCGAACTATTTTTTCGTAAAGTGTATGAGGCAGGAACAAGGGAATAACTTATGTGGATACTACGTCTGCACCTTCATTCGTGACATGGCCTGTCCCAAGGGTGGGGATGCCCGTATACTCCAGACTCGTGTACGATAACAAATTTTCACAATTAATCTTAATTAGTACCATCTATTGTATTGAGTTCCATTCATATATTGATCTCCCTTTTTAAATATAGATGATACGTCTGCGGGACACTCTCATAACGGAGGATCAAATAAAAGCAATTCAAGAGGAAATCGCGGGATTCTTTATTACCGAGGCCCTTACCCCAGGTGGAGAGCACTATCGGCAGATCGTGACGGCGGAGGATATTCATCGAGGAGATGTTGTATTGTAAATATGCATGCATTGTGTGTACTGTTGACGATGTCGTGTACTGTTGACGATGTCTATATATATTCATGACGATTTTTTGTGGTTTCTTGAATGATATATATGCATTGCTGAAACTCTGCCGCGGCAGAGAAACGCCATGTTTCTCTGCCGCGGCAGAGAAACGCCATGTTTCTCTGCCGCGGCAGAGAAACGCTGGTACAGCCTAAACCTGTGCCGCGGCAGAGAAATAGCAATTCTCTGCCGCGGCAGAGAAACCTAGGCCCGGTTCGTACCACGAACCAGGACCAAAGGCCTTCCACCGCGAGCTCCCTGGCCGCACCACGTGTCGAGGCCTTTAGGCCCGGTTCAATTTTGAACCGGGACTAAAGGGTACCCCCTTTAGTCCCGCCTAATTGGTCCCGGTTTGGGAACCGGGACTGAAGGCCCAAATGGACCGGGCCTATTGCCCCTTTTTCTACTAGTGACAAACTCTCTAGGATTAGTTTCCATCACTATTATAATCATTGAGAGAATGCAAGAAGACTAGGTGGCATGATGTATGAAAGTTACCCATCTAGAGACCTGAACATGGGTACATCGATCATGTCTCCTATCTCCTCGGTCTAGTCAAAGTCTTTCCGATAAAGTACTTGTATCACCTATACTCACTCACTATTTTGAATGGAAAACCTCGTGTACAAGATTGACATAAATTCATCATTGATACTCTTGTTAAGACAAATTTAATGTTGAATGCATATTGTTAATTAACGACTTAAGAGACAAGCCAGTTTGATTTTTCTAATTTAACAAATGTTTTCATATTGATGACCACAAAAGATGGTAGATTGTGTGAACCAAACCTACTAGAGGCGCTCATGGGAACACCAGTCTAGGCAAGAATCTAGAATTCCCTGGTATACTTCTCTTGACATGAATTGCACCCATGCATGAGATATGATCCAAAGGAAGAACTATTTCCATATTGGTTCGAACTTGAGGGTACTTTCTATTCCATAAAAAAAGCTATGAATCTTCTGCACACATGAAAAAAAAATCCATGCACTATTGGCAAAGCCAAATTGCTGCCAGTTGATGGGGTTTTGTGAATATGTTGCTCTGCATTTCCACACAAAATGTTTTACAATTGAGCTTAACATCTTGTTTTGTACTTGATCTAATATCATGACAATCATGTATTGTCTACTTTATTAGATCCGATAACAAGGGTGGAGATAGATCTAGAGCATTCCCGGTCGAAACGGTTAGGGCTAGACAAAAAAAACTCTTGAAACTCGTGACACTAGCGAGCTAAGCTGAGTTCTAAATCTGAACTCTTGTATTGACCAAGCCAAGTTACGAGTTACCCTTTAGCTCATTGAACTCAGTCAACATCATCTTTACTATTAAGGTGAAAATTGTGTATGCCTGGTGTCACATATTCTACAATTATCCGTAAAAAAGAAAAAAATGTCACCCGCGTGCCCGCTCAACAACCTGTTTTAAATCCTAACAACCTCACAGATCCGTCTATCTGGGGCTAATTAATTATTCTTCCCTAGCAAAATCCACTGCACGCAACTAACCAAGTCGACGTTCGCGCTAATTTTGCTAGACTCCCTAGAATATCTCACCAAAGCTCGAGATCTCAGCATAACCTACTGCGTCCTCGTTTCGTCTTTCTTCGTTTGCTCCGCCCGCATCCCTTGCTCCGCGAATACGTAGATGGGCCAAGCTCAACGAAAATTCCGTAGTTCACCTAGCACTAGTGGAGAAGAGGCCTTTCGTTCCAAGCCTCTGGAAGCAAATGTCCCCGTTTTGAACCAAACCGGGTCCAATATAGGGCACTGGTCCCGGTTTGTATCTCAAAACGGGTCTAAAGTCCCATCGGCAGGGCCTGGCAGGCTGCGTCAGGGCTCGGGTGCCTTTAGTCCCAGTTTGTATCTCAAACCGAGACCAAAGGCCCACCCTTTGGACCCGGTTTGGATTACCAACCGGGACAAAGTTCCCATCTTCCTATATAACATTGCCTCTGCCCAAGTGTGAGCCACACTTAGCCATTTTTTCACTTCTTATCACAAAAGCGGTGTATTGCTTTTGCTCTCTTCACATGCACAAGAGGTGTTCGATGAAATGCTTAAGAGGTTTTGCCACTTGAGTTCACACAAATCAAGCCACACTTAAGTGATTTTATTTATGTAATTAAGTTTGTAGCTCAGCTCATTCATTTGCACTAACAATTATCCTCACTATATTCTTTGTGTACGCTATATATTAATTATGCAGAATGAAGAAGCTCGAATGCAAAAGAGGCAAGCTCGCGCACATCATTGGGTTCATTGACCCAAACACTGTTCATTAAGTTACGGTTCAAGACTATGCAAAGGACACAGAGGATAACATGCTACTGTTTTTACAGAATCAAGCAAATAAAGAGGATATATTCTTTCCTTACAACTTCAAGTGAGTGTTATAACATACATTATGTTTGTGCAGCTTCCACTTTATTCTCCTAATCATTGAGTTATGGTTGTGCAGCTTCCACTTTATTCTCATAATCATGGAGCTTAAGAAAGGAGTCGTACTTGTCATGGACTCAAAACGTAAAGAACATGCGGAATGAGCGAACATGGCTGCCATCCTCCAGAGGTAATTTCAATCAATTTCGTATCGGCATCTTCATCTGTTCGACGATATCATGAACTAATCAATAACTCATTTACTTATTTTTTCTTTGTCGGGCAGGGCTTGGAAACGGTTCATCAATACTGTTCCGGGTAAATGAAAACCGGAGCTTACATTTAAAGATTACCCTGTAATCTTTGAAGATTACCCTGTAACATTTAAAGAACATGCGGAATGAGCGAACATGGCTGCCATCCTCCAGAGGTAATTTCAATCAATTTCGTATCGGCATCTTCATCTGTTCGACGATATCATGAACTAATCAATAACTCATTTACTTATTTTTTCTTTGTCGGGCAGGGCTTGGAAACGATTCATCAATACTGTTCCGGGTAAATGGAAACCGGAGCTTACATTTAAAGATTACCCTGTAATTAGTACTATATACATAGCTATGTCCGTGAATCTCTTTGATATTTTCTTTCAATACGATGCTTGATTATTAGTTTGATCGAACTATTTTTTTCGTAAAGTCTATGAGGCAGGAATCCGGGAATAACTTATGTGGATACTATGTCTGCGACTTTATTCGTGAGATGGCAACTCACAGGGATGCGGAGGACGCTATACACCACAGTCGTGTACGTGAAAATATTTCACAATAATCTTATTACCATCAATTGTATTGAGTTCCATTCATATATATTGATCTCCTTTTTTAATATAGATGATACGCCTGCGGGAACTCTCATAACGGAGGATCGCATACGAGCAATTCAAGAGGAACTCGCGGGATTCTTTCTTAACGAGGTCCTTGCCCCAAATGGAGAGTACTATCGGAAGTTCGTAGATCTTGAACGACGTAGTGGTTACGAATTATTGTGAGATAGATGTAGTAAAGAGGTCCGACTTTATATTGTAAATACGCATGCATTACGTATACTATTGACGATGTCTATATATTCATGACGATGTTTTGTAATTTCTTGATTGATGTATGCATTGCTGAAACTCTGGCGCGACAGAGAAACGCCTAGTTTCTCTGCCGTGGTAGAGAAACGCTGCTCCACCCTAAACCTGTGCCGCGGCAGAGAAAAGACAGTTTTCTGCCACGGCAGAGACCTTTCCCGTACCACGTGGACATACCTTTGGACCCGGTGCATATTTAAACCGGGACTCCAAGATCCCAGCTTCTTTGGCGGGCTTGTGTGGAGACTCCAAGAGACCTTTCAGTCAATGAAGCTTCTTTCACAGGCAAAGGGGGTTTGTCCCAGAGAGCAGCAATTATCCCATGCACGGGACCTCCCATGCATCTTCTAGCTGTTCATCTGGAGCTTTGAGATTTGTGCGTATGCATATCACCATATTTCATTTTGATTCGTACAAACCGCAGGCAAAGAAACACATTGAAACTCAGTGAAACTGAATGATCCCATGCCCGGGGCTGAGTCATTTGTCGTTTATCCCTTGGTTTCATGTACATTTTTGAAATGTTTAGTGAGGCCGTTCCCAATCTGGAGCTGGTCTCCAGCCATGCCTTGGTCCGCATCCACAAAAGGCAGGCAATCCTCTGAACGCCAAGGAGTGCGAGATGATGGATGCCAAGATACTGGTCTGCAACGACAAGCACAGCCTGGAGTTGCCATTCATGTTGGAACCATATGCTAAGGTGATGACATGCTAGCTTTAGTTTGCTTAGTGATGCTTACAGAAGATACTGATATCAGTACCTGGTAGTAGGTTCTTAGTTCCTCTGCCTTTTTTTTGGTTCCAGACAGTGATAAGCCGAGGAAAGTATGGTGTTCCAACTCCTGGTGCCAATTACTGGCCGTAAATGGCTGGCATGATCCTCTTCCGTATGGCACGTTTTACTTGAATTACTGTATATATCGGCTGCATTTGTTTCTCCCTGCGGGACCCTGCCCTCCTCTTGCATTTCATTCCCTAAGACAGTCATGATCACAAAAAGAACTATCATTATATATTTGCATCTGCCTGGTAAAATTTGACAAATAACTGTTCTTTGCTGATGTTAAAGTTCCTTGAATCGTATTATTTATAGCCTGCTTGGTAATTAAGTGAAATTTCATCCGCTGGTTGTAACCATTGTCCTGGGTGTTTAGTTGGCAATGCAGTAAAAAGATTTGCATATGCAGTCTGATTGCAAGGCGACCTACCTCTAAGATATGATCAGAAGGACTATGTAATCTACGAGACATGATTGAAGCAATGTAGAGCATCTGGGTACATTCATTGGGGATGCGTTGAAGCTTGACTAAGGGCGTATTCGGCAACTCTCCATCCTCCAGCTTCTCTAAATTCTGTCTGGAGTAGCACCGAACACCCAAACTCCGCGAAGCTAGATTCGAGAAGCTGGCTATAAATTATGTATAGAACACGGAACACCACTTCTGCGAATTCTCGGATCGGCAAAGGGCGGAGAAGCAACAAGTTACGGAAGACTAACACCGCCAAGTCAAAAATAGCGTTTCGCATACACCTCCTCCTCGCTCTATTCCCAAGTCAACACACCCCAAATCCCCGATCCAACTCCGCTCGCATAGTTGCATCCACTTCCGGTTGCCGCCGCGACCCTTGTGACTGTGCATGTCGTCGATTCAGTAGCAGCGGCAACCGCCACCGCGCCCTCCGCAACCATGATCATGGAGCGCAAGAGAACATGTAATGATGAATCTTTACCATTAAGGTTTCAACCTGCGAATGCCTGGTACGAGAGGCTTGCCAAACTAAATTTTATTTTTTCAGTTGGAAAGTGCATTAAAATTAATTACAATACATGCTCACACATGAGGAAGTGCAGGCGACAAGTGACACATGAACCGAAGGGGCATTGTGGTGGTTTTGAACGGTGGCAGAAGAGAAGGACAACATGTTGCTTGCCCATTGTGAGGCATGCCCCCGGTCGAGTAGGACAAACTTCTCTCAACATGCCAAACTCTTTTCTTATTTTGAGTTGCATGCACCCTGTTTAATTTTATCAAATATACATTGCAGTTGGTTTGGTTGTACTAACACGAGTATTTAGCGAACAAGTTTTGGAGAATAGCCATCTTACAGAACACGCCTTTGTAGCATATTACTCAACATTTCTTTCAAATATCAGAGTGAAAATAATTTTGCTTATAATGTAAAATAATGTTGCTTATATGAAAGTAAGATGTTCCCAGGGTGGATGAATTGTTAACCTGGAGATATTACACTAGGTGATGATGAAGGTAGAACATCATTGCTCTGTAAGTTAAATCCCTTGTTTCACAATACTACTAAAGTTGTGAAAAATAACCCTTTGAGCTGACAATGAATTTATATGCTGCGAAGGCACAATAACAACCCAAGACATTGTTGAATTTGTGTAGAAAATTTATTCCTCCAATGTGGTGTTTCTGTTCTCTTACGGGAATAGAATATCTGATTCCATGTGTTGTTGATTTTTTGCTTTTTTATTTTCTTACTTGATCGGCTTTCACTGTCCAAAATCTGGAAAACTCGCTCTAATTGCACTATCAGAAATCTAGAAAAAATAAGCTAAATTGCGAAGACAGTGGCAAATCCATTGATTTATTCACTCTAGATTTTACAACTTTGATTTTATTTTTTCCGTACACCTCAGAATGGTAGCCAATCGTACAACCAAAATGAGTTGCATATGTCATTTCATATATTTGACGCTTAACTAATAATAATGGAATACCTGATGTAGCATAAATTTTGCTTGTTACAGTTGAGTCCATTAGTTCCACACGTATGATTTTTTTGACCAACTAGATAAATTTGCTGAGGGCCGTGGCGGAGCACGGGCATTAAACTAGTGTCCCCTAATCTGGCCCATCGGTGATTGTGTAATGTAGAGTTTCTATCTCCATTTTTCACTATGCAATCAAATTATAACAATTTTGATGATAAATACATGCTCATAGAGTTTATTGTGTACATAAGCGAAATTTCTAAATGCGTAAGGAATTAAACGAGGGTTTCACGAGTCGAGCCAAGCTTCGCTTTTGAACTCATTATCTCATCGTCAAATTTCACCACTAAACCTGGTTAACCTTTTTCAAAAGTTTTTAAAAAGTGCATTTTATATAAATTTTAGTACTTCCTCAGCCCCTAAATAAGACTCAATTTTATGTAGATACGGTTGCATGTAGACGCGTTTTTAGATGCATTTGTATCTAGAAATAACTGAAGTTACTTATTTTTAGATAGAGAAACAATAAATAGCTAAATATATACCTATCTTAATTTCTGGATAGCAGAGAAATAATAATAAACATCTAAAAGTATACCTATCTTAATTTCTGGATAGCATTTTCCCGAATATTTTATTTTAAATCTATTGCGTCTGGCCGGTGATCTCCGGAGAGAGTTTGTTGTTCAAAACACACAGCTCTCGGGAGTGGAGAGCGCTTCCTCAATCAAAGAAAAAAAGAGGGTCTCATCCCCCCCCCCCTCAGAGCTCTCACGAGTGAACAGTTCTTTGCTAGGCTCTCGCCGCCGCCCGGGCCTCTCCGATGCCCTCTCCACCGGATTAGCTGGTCGGAGCTGGGCTAGGAGGGGCGCCGGAGTAGTTAGGTCTAGGTGTAGGGTAGTTTTGGGCTCTATGCCCGGTAGTCGGAGCAGATCTCGGGGTCATGGCGGCCATATCCAGAGATGCTTAGGGTTTCTCTCTCTTCTGCCGGTGCTCCTCCGGTCGAAGCTGGCGGCGGCGGAGGGGAACACAGTCTCCTTGAATAAAAGCATGGTCGTCATCCACATCCAGATGCGCGAGATCCTCGACGCGGAGCTTCTCCTGGCCGGCCGTGGCGGCGAGGAGGAGGGGCGGCGGGTTGAGGGCTGCATTCCGGTGGAGCTTCTATTTCAACAGAAGGTCAAAGGCCCGGCCATATATATATAGCCCCACATCACAGATTCGGTGATACAACGCACTCACCACCACGTCTGGTACCTCAAGTCATACAAACAACAGCACAGGTTCGGGGACACCGCACAGCATAGTGTACCAACACATAACAGGATCCACACACTCGCTATCACACGCCAAGGACGAAGGGCACTGTCGAGTTGCGCTGCACCGCCCGAAGCTCATGTCCTCGTCGCCCCATGGAGCCGCCTAACCTCGGCCGTCGCCACGTCCAAGAGTCTCAGGTCCGTTTGTCTGACCAGAACCCTCCATCCCTGCATACTGATACGTCTCCAACGTATCTATAATTTCTGATGTTCCATGCTTGTTTTACGACAATACCTACATGTTTTGCTCACACTTTATAATGTTTTTATGCGTTTTCCAGAACTAACCTATTAACAAGATGCCACAGTGCCAGTTCCTGTTTTCTGTTGTTTTTGGTTCCAGAAAGGCTGTTCGGGCAATATTCTCGGAATTCGACGAAACAAAGACCCAATATCTTATTTTTCCCAGAAGATTCCAGAACACCGAAGGAGAGTCGGAGGCGGGCAGCAGGGGGCCCACACCATATGGCGGCGGGGGTGGACCCCTGGCCGCGCCAGCCTATGGTGAGGGGCCCCAGGCGCCTCCTTGCGCCGCCTCTTCGCCTATAAGACCCCTTTCGACCTAAAAACGCGATACGAATTGACGAAACTCTAGAAAGACTCCAGGGACGCCGCCGCCATCGCGAAACTCCAATTCGGGGGACAGAAGTCTCTGTTCCGGCACCCTGCCGGGACGGGGAATTGCCCCCGGAGCCATCTCCATCGACACCACCGCCATCTTCATCACCGCTGTTGTCTCCTATGATGAGGAGGGAGTAGTTCTCCCCCGAGGCTAAGGGCTCTACCGTAGCTATGTGGTTCATCTCTCTCTTTGTGATCTAGTTGAATATCATCTATGTGCTACTCTAGTGATGTTATTAAAGTAGTCTATTCCTCCTCCATGATGTAATGTTGACAGTGTGTGCATCATGTAGTACTTGGTATAAGCTATGATTGTGATCTCTTGTAGATTATGAAGTTAACTATTACTATGATGGTATTGATGCGATCTATTCCCCCTTTCATAGCCTGACGGTGACAGTGTGCATGCTATGTTAGTACTCGGTATAATTGCAATGGTCTATCATGCACTCTAAGGTTACTTAAATATGAACTCCGAATGTTGTGGAGCTTGTTAACTCCGGCATTGAGGTGCTCTTGTAGCCCTACACAATGAATGGTGTTTGTCATCCAACAAGAGAGTGTAGAGTAGTTTCAGTTATGTGATCAATGTTGAGAGTGTCCACTAGTGAAAGTATGATCCCTAGCCTTGTTTCCGAACATCGAATCTCCGTTTATTTACTGTTCTGTTGCATGTTTACTTGCTGCCATATTTATTTCAGATTGCTATTACCACTCATATTCATCCATATTACTTGTATTTCACTATCTCTTCGCCGAACTAGTGCACCTATACATCTGACAAGTATATTAGGTGTGTTGGGGACACAAGAGACTTCTTGTATCGTGATTGCAGGGTTGCTTGAGAGGGATATCTTTGACCTCTTCCTCCCTGAGTTCGATAAACCTTGGGTGATTCACTTAAGGGAAACTTGTTGCTGTTCTACAAACCTCTGCTCTTGGAGGCCCACCACTGTCTACAGGAAAAGAAGCGTGAGTAGACATCACATACCGGTGGAGCTTCTCCTGGACGACCGTGGAGGCGAGGGGGAGAAGCTATGCTGGGCTTCATCTTCGGCATCGACGACGTGGAGGTTCGGTGTCTGGGCGACAGCCTCTGCTCCCGTAGTATCTTTCTCCCTCTTTGGCCATCATGGCGATGGTGCGGAGGGGAGGGATGCTGTGAGGCAAACTGCTGCTGCTCAGCTCCTTTCTTGGAAGGAAATCGGCATGCGTGAGGTGTGCGTGCTGGAAGCGGTTCTTGTTGGAGTTCATCAGCGACGGCGAAGGGACGTCGGAGCTATCTTGGGAGAAAGAAGCCACTCCATGTCGGGAAGCTTTGTTCTTCTTCGACTCTCTATCCTCTGCGCGAGGATCTTCATCAACCCCACTCCGGGAAGCAACGCCAGCGACGTCCCAAGTGGCATGTTCCCCGGTGGCGACGACGGTGCCTAGAGGTGGTGGTTCAAATCGGCGGCGGCGACCAAGTACCTGATCGCGTTTTCGCGAATAGATCTAGGGTGTTGGTTGTAAAAAATCAGCCCTGTGTTGTATTTTCCTTTTCTTTCAGGGGGCTGCTTGTAATCTTGTACCATCCGTTCGTTTAATCAAAGCTTCTAGGCCCCTGGGGGCCATTCCCTTTAAAAAAAAAAATCAAAGAAAAAAAGAATGGAGAGAGCTGGATAAGTGGCGCGGTGGACCCGGTCCACACCGCCCCGCCGCTCGGCGTGCCCCAACGACCGGGCGCTCTCTCTGCAAGGGCAGCCTACTCCGTGCGCCCAACCCATCGTCGCCGTCCGAGGTCAACACGCGCGCGAATCTCGGAGACACGCGCTCCGTTCGAACCATTCTTCTCTCCTCTCCTCTCCGCGGCGACACAACCACGTCGTCGCCGACGACCCCACCCACCCAAACCGCGCCTCTCCGCCGTTCCCGCCACGCCCCAAGCCTTCTTCCACAACCTTTGCCCCCAAGGATCCCTCCCGGCCACGCCCCGCGTCCGAGGAGGGAGACCCTCCCCGCAGCGCGCGCGCGCGCATTCCCGTCGAGATCTCCCCGCCGCGGCCTCGGTCGGGAGGCACCCGCGTGATCTCGGAGTCTGAGGACTCTACGATGTCGGTGGCGGCGCTCCCGCGGACGATGGAGGCGCTGACGCGGCGGGCGACCATGCTGCGCGACTCGCTGCAGAGGAGCCAGGGGAACACGGACGGCATGGTCGCCATCCTCGGCTCCTTCGACCACCGCCTCTCCGCGCTCGAGGCCGCCATGCGCCCCACCCAGGTCCGAAGCCCCCTCTCCCCCTCCCCCTCATTCCCATTCGATTTCCACAAAAACCGATTTCGTAACCGAGCTCCATTTTTCTGCGCCGGGTGGAAATTCATTCAGGTCAGGACGCATGCCATCCGGATGGCGCACGAGAACATCGACAAGACGCTCAAGTCCGGCGAGGCCATCCTCTCCCAGTT
Source organism: Lolium perenne (assembly GCF_019359855.2). NCBI lineage: Eukaryota > Viridiplantae > Streptophyta > Magnoliopsida > Poales > Poaceae > Lolium > Lolium perenne. Next base: position 158,385,126 of record NC_067247.2, read on the forward strand.
CGACCTCGCCCGTAAGGTACATCAACTCGCCTGACCCGCCCACCGCGGATTTTCAAACGTTTTACCTCGGTGTGGTGGTGAATTTTTCGTCATGTTATTTTTGTTGGAAGACCTTTCATGGATCTCGAGGGCATTGAAATGTGCCTTAAATAGCACTGGCTTCATTGAAACCAATGTATTATGTTTTTTTTTTTGGGTTCCTAGTAGGATACTAACACTCATACAGCTTGTTCTATAGATAAACGAATGAGTGAGTTACTATGCCACTTTGAGGCCATTAGTTCAGGTCACTGTTAGACGATTGTTTGATCTCTTAGCAGTAGTTACCTTTTTAGGTCATTAGTTCAGGTCACTGTTAGACGATTGTTTGATCTCTCATCAGTAGTTTCCTTTTTGGATCATCTTCTTATGCGACATTGGCAGTTATGTTCTCGCAGAAAGAGAAGGAGTGAAAATAATAGCTAGTATGTGAACTCACTGTGAACATAACTGTTTGAAAAACGCTTTTACTCTGGGGAACCTGACTAAACTTAGAGTAAACATTGCTTTCGAGCTTTAGGCTGAGGCGACGATACTGAGGGGTCCCCATGAGGATTTGGAGGGCTACCTGGAGGCAGTGGACCTGCTCAAAGGAATCGCCAAGTTCTTTTCCTCCAACAAGAACTTCAGGAGCAGTGACGGGATTCTGAACCACGTCAACAATCTGCTAGCAAAGTCTTCCCTCAAGATTGAAGAAGAATTTAAGCAGCTGATGAATACGTACAGGTAAGATGCTCGTTCTTTTCGCAGACTCGCTGCGTTATTACCTTCCTGTTCTATTTTTTATATGTCAATAACAGGAATGTTGTCTGGCCTGCTCTTTCAGCAAACCTATTGAGCCCGATCGCCTCTTTGATTGTCTACCCAAGTCTCTACGGCCGTCAAAGGACGATGGCGGGGCCGATGGAGGGAATGCTAACAACGCTGAGCATCCATCCAAAGGCTTGGAGACTGCTATATACAGGACCCCCACACTAGTTCCTCCAAGAATATTGCCACTCATGAATGACATAGCTCAGCAGTTGGTTCAGGCTGGAAATCAACAGTCATGCTACAAAATTTACAGGTTGGTTTTGGATTGTCTGGTATTCACATATCTATTCCCTTTTTCTACGTTGGTTCTTAATAATTTCTGTCTGCATGCATTTAACTGTGGAAAAGTCAAGCATAATTTGTTTTTTTTATTCAGAGATTACCGTGGTTCAGCGCTAGAGTCGAGCCTTCGGAAGCTGGGAGTAGAAAAGCTTACTAAAGATGATGTTCAAAAGATGCAATGGGAGGCTTTGGAGGCTAAAATTGGAAACTGGATACACTTTATGCGTATTGCGGTGAGGGCCATTCTGAAAATAGGCCCATACTGTGTGTGCTAGTCTTAAAAACCATGCTAACATATTATGCTTTTGAACAGGTTAAACTACTACTAGCAGGAGAGAGAAAAATCTGCGATCAGATTTTTGATGGTGTCAACTTTAACAAGGACCAATGTTTTGCAGAAATGGCAACAAATAGTGTTGTGACCCTTCTCAGCTTTGGAGATGCTGTTGCTAAAAGTAAAAGGTCTCCTGAAAAGTTGTTTGTATTGCTAGACATGTACGAAGTGATGCGGGAACTTCAGTCGGAGGTATTCTGGAAGTAATTTATTGTACTTGCCTCCCGAATGCATAACTTTTTCTTCTGCCTGCGGAATTTTTTTGTGGGGTTTCATGTTGTTGCCATTTTCTTTTCAACTTTTACTATGATGACTTCGATGAGCACTACCAAACTTTCAGCGCCGTCTTTGTTTGAACTTGTTATCAGATTGAGGCAATTTTTGAAGGAAAGCCTTGCTCTGAGATGAGAGAGGCTGCATTGGGCTTGACTAAGCGGTTGGCACAAACCGCTCAAGAAACATTCGCTGATTTTGAGGAGGCAGTTGAAAAGGATGCTTCAAAGACTATTGTTCAAGATGGAACTGTGCATCCTTTGACAAGCTATGTGATTAATTATGTTAAATTCCTATTTGAGTAAGTATTCCCCTCTTCACCTAATAGTCAATGTATGGATGTGTAGAACTGTAATTCCTGATTTCTGACAAAGATACGCTAGCCAAGACGAGTAAACCTGGGGCTATATGTTTATATCCTTCATGAATTATTTTGAACTTCATCTCCAATAAGGAAAAAGTATTCATTGGTTTCTTGTGGTCCTAGAAAAGATTTCAATTGCCAAATCATAGCAGGGCATTCTGTAGATGAGGACACAGACTTGCATATTTACTTTCTACTATGTCTATGGCTTACAGTTAGTTGATTTGTATTGGTTTATTCATTTGTTAACCAAAAAGGATCTTATTTATCGGTAGCCTTCCTCCTACTGTTGTTCAAATAGCACACCTAACAAATGTAATTTCATATGAACAGTTATCAGTCGACGCTGAAGCTTCTGTTTCAGGAATTCGAAACTGGTAGCGAAACAGAATCTCAACTTGCTGTTGTTACTATGAGGATAATGCAAGCCTTGCAGAATAACCTAGATGGAAAATCCAAACAGTATAAGGATCCTGCACTGACTCACTTATTTCTTATGAACAATGTTCACTATATGGTTAGATCTGTCCGCAGGTATGCTTGGTTTTATTTCTCTAGATCTGCATCCTAGAGTATTCTGGCAATCTGTTCATTTAGCGATCTCTTGTGTTGCCCCAGATCAGAAGCGAAGGATATACTTGGTGATGACTGGATTCAGAGGCATCGTAGGATTGTGCAGCAAAATGCCAATCAGTACAAACGTGTTGCTTGGGCAAAGGTTAGTGTATCATCAAAGCCTCCAGTTTCTTTTGGTTGCGTGATGCTACAAATCTGTGGACAATTTTGCCTTACCATGCTGTTGTCTTTTTAACTCTGTTGTTGTTGCATGGTAATTTATGTGAAAACGGAGAACTACCTGTTTAAGATATCACAGTTCATTTGCACTTATAAGAGTATAGCTGTTATAGACACCTTTTGGGGACACCTATATCAAAATCTGGCATCCAAGATAATACTCCCTCCGGTCGGATTTAATCGACGCGGAGGGAGGTCTGCCCGTTCGTGCGTTTAGCAGGTGGAAGCGTCAATTTTTTTCTGTCCGGAGGTAGTACTACCTAGGAGTAGTAGTAGTTCAGCCAGGAAAAGAGGCTGGCCAGAAGTAGAATCAGAGTTGAGGGAAAATCGGTATATTGTGAAGTGTTGTCATAATAAGGGTCCTTATACAGTCTTATATTAATTTGATTATGAGCTCCCTCCAACTCCCTATCTCATTTCATATCTATTCGTTCAATCCCACCCCATTACGTTCTCAACACAGCTCCAGAGCGTTGGAAGCGATCACATTTGCCTGCATCTCATGTCTACTACATGCAAAGCAAATCCAAACACATAAATATCGTGCTGCTCATACCTGCATTTTGTGCCCAAACACAGTTGCTTGCATCCAATATGATTTTTTACAAAGCCAACTCTAGTAAAAGTCAACATCCGTGGATTCCTTTTGTACCTCTAGTATTAAAAAACTTAGTACACACACGCTCTTAATTCAACTCAATTTTGCAAGGAAGATATGTGACAACGCTGGGCTGCAGAGAACTTTAATTTACTATGGTTGCTAACATCTATTTTTGCTTGGCAATGTTTTCTTCCAGATCCTGTTGTTTAGTAGTTAACATCGTCATCTTGCTGTATGTGCATGTTGGACATATCAAATACCAGTTGCTGCATCTGTTTTATTTCTTTTTTCAGGTTCTTCAGACACTTTCAGTACAAGGTGCACCAGGCAGCACTGGTTCCTCAGGAGCATCAGACCTTAGCAGCAGCGGGGTTTCAAGAGCCGTGATCAAAGAACGGTCAGTACCTTGGCAGTTTGGTTTGCATTGCTTGGGACAATCATGATAGAAGAATCATTATTCCCAATACTTTATGCTTTTTCCTTGGCAGGTTTAAAGCGTTCAATACGCAATTTGAAGAGCTTCACGGGAAGCAATCCCTATGGATTGTACCTGACCAAGAATTGCGTGAATCCTTGAGGCTTGCTGTAGCTGAGGTTCTGTTGCCAGCCTATCGATCTTTCATCAAACGTTTCGGGTAAGTCACCGCACCAATCACTTTGCATGATATCATAACTAGCACTCTAGACGAATTCTTTTATTGTTGCCATTAGTAATATGTTTTAATATTTGTCTATCCTCTAAACCCTAACCATTTAGTGGTTGACTGACGTGGTGTGGCCCAAGATTTATTTTTTAGAGAATTACACTTTCTTTACTTCTCCATGACTCCATCCAACATTCCCAGATGCTCTAATAAATTAATAACTACTGTACTACCCATTTTGGCATGCAGTAATCTTGTTGGGAGCGGCAAGAACCCACTGAAGTACATCAGATACAGCCCCGAACTGGTGGACAAGCTCCTGGGTGAGTTCTTTGAAGGGCAGCAGTACGGCGAGCCAAAGCACCAGCACCGCCTCTAAGGTGTCCTCGGCATGAATTCCGAAGATCCCTGTCGAAGCAAACAACTAACGGTTCCTTTGCACAGTTAGCAGCAATGCTGATCATAATATACTACCAATATAGTTACCACCACAGCAAAAGGAAAAAATGGGGCCCTGTTTCGTTGTCTCAGTGGCTAACAGCAAGCTAACACGGTGTAATGATGTCTTTTCGTTCACACTATCAGTCTTGTTCTCGATAATATATCAGATGATTTTCTGTCGTGTTAACTCAGCAGATTTTATTACTTTGTGATATTGATCTTGCTTATGTCGTAGAATAGATTTAACTTGTTTAGATTCGTATTGCTCTCAGTTCAGCAAGATGTGTCCTACTTGTCTCAGCAATGCATGCAAATGATTCTAGTGCACTTGACCTGAGCCTAGTGCACATAACAGCAGTATAACTCATTTGATCAATATTAGACTGCTGAGCATTGATGGTAATTTGACACTCCAGACGAGCATAATCAGCCAGGGTACATCAGACAGAACACACATTCCACAGAACTAACTACAGGAAATTAGCAAAGCATGAAATAGCTCCGGAATATATCTGTCTGCCAGAGTTCAAACATCAACGTCAGACCATAACATTAGAATAACAGATCTATGATGCAAATGATTTTCAGTACACGTAGCAGCAGAATAACTCATAAGTACCATATAAGATAGCTGAGCTCTGATAATAATTTGACATTCCAGACGAGCATAATAAACCAGGGTACATCAGATGGAACAGACATTTCAGGGAACATGGTAAAGGAATTTAGTAAAGCATGAAATAGCTTGAGGATATATCTTTCTGCCAGCATCAAGCAACAGATTCAAACCAATCTTGAGTTCTAACATGACCAACTTCAGGCAGAGCTAAATAAATAAACCACATAGAGACCGGATTTTAACAACACTAGTCTTTTGCATCGACTTCTGAAGGTCGTCATGCAAATAAAACCAGGAACTCTGCCAAAATAACGCAAGCCAACGATCCAAATGATTCTTGCATGTAGAGACTGCAACAGAGCAGCACTAACCATGCGTTTCCCTGTAAATTAAGCTCACCAGTCATCAGTAAACACCAGCCTTCTCCTTAAATATTGCACAAAAATGGTCGGTCTCTGAATTGTACAATCATGATCCGACATTCAGAATCAACCTCAACGTACTTTTTGTATTTTGCTCCCTGCTTTCGGAAACAAGATAAATGTAGGAAGAAGAGAAAAGGCAGACTGGCAGAGGGGCATTTACATGCATAGAACATACTGTAGATGAGATGTGAGAGATAGGCCTAGCTTCATACTGATACACTTGTACTTTAATATCTTTACACCATCAAGGAAAGTTTCATCTTGTAAATGCTACTCCCTCCGGTCAACTCTTGTTGCAGATTTGTATGTATCTATTTATAAAATATGTCAAGATACATCTTAATTTGCAACAAAAACTATGAAATGGACGGTGTACTGCATAGAAATGAGCATCAAACTTATCTAGAAGTAGCAACCATAGTTCTACAATATCAACTAAACCAGAAAAAAAAAGTGATCATCTCAGCACCATCTTTCGGCACCCGGGAGTCAAGCATCTCCATTTTTCTCCATCAGTATATATTCAAATGTAAAATGTCTTCAAAATCAAATTCCACAAGTACCTTGCGTTATCTGCTATAGCAGACATGCATAAATAATAATAATAATAATGCACAAATTACTAAAGAGTTGTAAATTGTTCTCTTTGTGGTCATTTTAATGCAATTTCTAATTTACTGATCGATAGAATACCTTACAAAAATGAAAGAAATCATACGCAGTGATTAACCCACCCAAGACATTCTTACTCAGAAGGTATACAAGAAACTATGTGGCTAATAAAGAGAGAATTAGAAAATGCGCCTCTTTGCAACAACAACAAAAGGTGCACCTCTTTGGAGATGGGAACAGTTCAGAAACGTGCCGACAACAAAATACATCCTGTAATGCCAGGAAGCACACGGCACCAGAAAATGCTTAAACAGTGGTTACAAGCAGGAAGGGTAGAAGCCAAAGGTCAGTCTATCAAGCCTAGATGCATTAACATGGAAACCTAAAAAATTCCTCTTAGCTAATATGGAATAAGGGAGCAAAAACCTAACCAAACCAAAAGAACCATCAGCTAAAGAGGCATATTAATGTCAAGAACAGCATGAAACCAAAACCCAGGGGGTTAAGTTTGTGCTACTATTCTCTGTATAACGCAGCATAGGAGCTCAAGAAATACTACTCCGTAAACAAAATTCAGCATAGAAGTGTTCAGAAGTAACACTGACGTGTTACATCTTAGCAAGGATTTCAGTACAGTATGGGCAAAAGTCAAATAAAATTAGTATCACAATGCAAGTCCCGGCAGAAAATTGGACAAACCTTGTGCTTATGCAACAACAGTTTCACTGTGTTCAGACACAGAAATCAGGACAAGAATGGACAGAATAAATTTTTATAACCACAATAAAAAATCCATTAATTACAAATGTGTAAACATGAATGCATCAGGACATCAGCAGAGGCACCTGATTATACATAAACTCTAGTCATCCACTCAATCATTCAAATGACTCTTTACTGCAGCTTATACAAACTAAATATTTTGGGCCATTGACAAGGAAAAGTATTTGACCGACTGTGTAAAATTAACTTATTATATTACAGGTCAGTAGTTATTAATGTTAATCTGCAAATGAAATGTCCAGGTAGATTGAGTTCAAGCATTCAAGTCCCAGCGGAAGAAAGCATGCATTTTCTTTCTGAAATAAGATAATAGAGCATAGAAAATTTTCAACCAGGAAGGCCACCTGGCCTCCTTGTGTTTTCCAGCTCAGAATTTATATGCCTGTTACTGGATGAAACAAATAAGATCTCCAAAAGGAAAACTTCAGCATAGTCCACAAGAAGAAGAAAAAAGTAAGGTAGGGTAATCCATAATTTTAGCATTACGTCCACCAAAAATGCAGCAGCATCCTCCCACACCTGTTCTGAACTCTAACATGCGGGATCCAGATCTTAATCACTACCCATCAAAAAAAAAGTGCAGTGTCAAATTATTCTCTTCCTCTCATAGTCTCATGCATGTAATGCAAAGGATCTACTGTACACATCTAACAGTAGAATAACCCATAAAGACCACAGAAAAGAGCTCTGGTGACAATTTGACTGTTTAGACATTTATCTTGCTCTCATTTGCAGCAAAATTTGTTGTGCTGAGCTTATTTTCACCTCGTCCACCATACTTAATAGCGTTACAACAACCTCTGCGTGTCTGCATCACAGTTGGTGACACCCACGAAGCTTGGACTTATTTGGATATACTGTGATATGACTAGATCCTTCAGAAATTAGGATAGACAGGATTTCGGATACAAATCTCTTCCAACCTATGACTCGGATAAGAATCCCTACTTACTATTTTTTTTTTTTTTGGCGAAAGCTCCTTCTCCTCTTCCTTCTACATACTCAGATATGAGATTGCTCAACCACTGAACAACACATGAATGACCCAAATGATTTCCAGTGCACATAACAGAACTCATAAAGACCATATAAGAGCTGAGCTCTGATAATAATTTGACTCTCCAGACGAGCATAATAATCCAGGGTACATCAGATAGAACAGACATTTCACGGAGCATTCTAAAGGAAATTAGTAAAGCACGAAATAGCTCATGAATATATCCCTGTCTGCCAGAATCACGCAACACGTTCATCAGAAATTGTGAGTTCTCACCTGATAAACATTAGGTCAGAGCTAAACAATACAGAAACTGCATTTGAGCAACACTTGTTTTTCAGATCAACTTCTAAAAAGGTTTTCATGGAAATAAAACCAGGACCTCTGACAAAATCAAAAGCCGACGATCCAAAACAGGGCCTTCCATGTAGATACTGAACCAGAGCACAGGTAGAAAATCAAAACCTTTCTCCAATCTTCAGTGAACACCTGCCTTCTCCTCAGATATTGCACCCCCGGAGAGCAGCAGTGCAAGCAAACGGGTCCCTTGTAGAGAAATCAGATCCTGTTTCAAAGTTCATCAACCACTTGTCATCTCCTACTTCAAGTGCACTCTCGAAGAGCTGCAGTACACAGTCTTGACTGGCCCATTTTGCAGCAAACAGAGGTTTCACTTTGGAGTTTGCCTCGGTCATTGAACTGAAACTTCCCTTGCAATACACAATGACCAGCTTCGTCAGCATCCGCGCATTCTCCAGGATGAACTTGAGGAAGGAAAGCTCGTTCCGCTCCCCTCGGAAGGCATAGAAGATCATCAGCTTAATGTTTGACTGGATGCACTCGATGGGACCTGCCTCCTTCCAGCACTTGGTGTTGAGCTTGCCAGTAGGCTCATGAGCTTCATTGGACTGTAAATTGGTTTAAAATCAGTAAAATTTTTAGCTTTACGTGGTTGCCTCGGCAATATATACAGAGATGGTGCTACACAAGTGAGGGGGTGCCACCTCGAGGTGCAGCCGCTCGACGTTGGGAAAGCATCTGAGGAAGCTGGGCAACATTTTATCGTCGTAGCGGATTCCAAAGCACACTCTTAAGCTGAGGATCTTGATGCTTGGGACGATGGTACTATGACTTGCCCTCATCCCAGCCTGCAGTGCACCCAAATTTCATACTTGATAGACATATAGTATTGTGGAACTGAAATAACAGAAAACTTGAGGAGAGCAGTTTGCACCTTGATGGTTGTGTTGCCGATCTCTAGCACGTGGCGTGCCGGCTCCAGATAGCCAAGCATGCTTAGCGCAGGGGCATGTCCAATCTTGAGGCTCCTGTGCAAGCCATCGCGTGCCGATGATGTCCAGATGATGAGCCTCTCAAGGTGTGGGGCATCCTTCACATCGATATTCAGATCAATGCCTTCTATGATCTGCACGCACCGGAGGCTGCGGCTGACGATGGTGAGGCACTTGAGCAGAATGTTGGCTTGGATGCATAGGATCTCCAGCACAGGGGTCCTGGCGAGGACGAAGTCCATGTCCCGGTTCTGAATGGCAATGCAGCAGAGTCCGAGCTCGCGGAGGTGCGGGAATGCCACTGCCCGCGGGAGGCCAGCCGTGCGAGGGAACCCGAGGGCGCCAAGGTAGAGGCGGGTGAGGGTCGCCATGCCGAAGAAGGTGGCGGGGAGGGCCATGTCGAGCGGCCACGGGCGGTTGACGAGGAAGAGTTGCCGGACGCCCTTGACGGCGAGGAGCTGGAGCCAGCGCGCGAGCAGGCCGGGGGTCTCCTGCATGTAGCAGGAGATGAGGTGGACGAAGTGGAAGGGCCCCTGGTGTGCTTCGAGGATGCGGGTGATGGCGGAGGCGACGCGCCGCGCGTCGGCGCGCGCGACCTGGAGGCCCGAGCCGCGTCCGGCGGGGAGGAGGTCGGCGTCGACGAGGACGAGCGGGATGGAGAGCCAGATGCCGCGCCAGCGGCAGGAGAGCGCGGCGGTCCGCGCGCCGTCCTTGGCGGGGAGGCGGGAGACGATGTTGCGGAGGAGGTCCTCGGGGAGGTCGCTGATGCGGTCGGCGCCGTCGTGGGGCGGGGGAAGGAGCGCGGAGAGGGCGCCGTGGTGGGAGACGACGGGGCGGCCGGGGAGGATGTAGTGGAGGCAGGTGAGCATGGTGGTGACGTCGGACTCGAGGCTCACCGGGTTCATGCCGCACGCCCTCCACAGGGCCTGCTCGTCGGCGTCCATGGGGAAGGCCCGCACATGGGTGTCAAGGGCCGCCGCCGCGGGGCCTCCATGGCGCGGTCCGCGGGTACACCGGGGGCCATGGGGACACCTGCACCGCTGCCCCTGGTGGCGGTCCATGGGGACAGGTCGCCGCCGCCGCCGCCGCTGCCGCCTGCCGGAATGGAAGGAACCGACGAGGGTTTGGGGATTTGGGGGTTTTGAAATGCGGTGGCGGAAATTTTCCTTTTTGGCTTTGGGTGGAATCGCCGTGGAGAGAAGGCGAAAACCTCTTTTTCTACAGTGAACCGTACCTACAGCACTACAGCAGTGTACACACGCACACCTGTATCTTAGAGCATCTCAGTGGCCTCCCCCAAAGCAATTTGGACGCGCCGGACTAAAAAACGGTTCCAGCCATGTCCCACAAAGCTCATTTTTGTCCAACTCGCACCGATACGATGTCCAGCGCCCCGAGGCTGTCCCTGTCCCACAGGGGACGCTCCGGGCACGCCGGACACAACGAAAAGTGACGCGGGCTCCCACATGTTGGCGACGTGTTGCATAAACCGTTGATGCGCGCCTTTTTTCTCGTCGCTCCTTCCTTCCCCCGCCTCCCACCCCTCCGCCGCCGCTGGATTTGCCGGCCGTTTGAGCGTCTGATCTCTTCTGAGAGTCGACGCCGTCGCCGCGGCTGGCGCTCCCGCCGGTCGTTCCGCCGCCGCTTGGCCATCGCGTCCCAGAACACGGCGTCAAATCCGCCCCACCTCCGTGCACACAAGGTGCTCGACGACTTGCCTGGTATGCGCGATTGGCCGATGTTCGTTGCGTCGTTTGCCTCGGCGCAATTTTAACCATTGATTTTGCTTTTAGACATGGATAGCGACAATGAGATGGTTGCCCTGCTGCTGGAGGATGAGCAAGCCTTCGACGACGACCTCCGGGAGCATTTGCTGATCATCGCGTCCCTCCAGGACATGCTTGACGCCGATGCAAAGAATAGGAAGAGGCCGCGCCGCGGAGGATCAAGGCCGGGGAGAAGGAAGTCCAAGCCCCGGCAGAGGATGGAGGGGCATGCCATGCTGCACAACGACTACTTCGTTGACGATGCAACACATGCCGACAATTTTCGGCGCCGGTACAGGATGAGCAAGGGGATGTTCATGAATATCCTCCACGGCGTTCGAGAGTTCGACCCCTACTTCAAGCTCAAGCTCAACGCTGTAGGCGTTGTCGGGTTCTCGTCGATTCAGAAGTGCACCGCCGCCATGAGGATGCTTGCATACGGAGCATCTGCCGATACACAGGACGACTACCTTCGCATGAGTGAGTCTACTGTCATTGAGTGCATGTACAAGTTTTGCCGAGCTGTGGTGGTAAAGTTTGGCAAATACTACTTGAGGGGGCCAACTGAAGAAGAGACTGCAAGGATCATGGCACAAAATGCTGCCAGAGGATTTCCTGGAATGCTTGAAAGCATCGATTGCATGCACTGGGCATGGAAGAACTGCCCGTTTGCTTGGCAAGGTATATACAAAGGGCGTCGTGGATATTGCAGTGTGGTGCTTGAAGCTGTGGCAGATTATGACCTGTGGATTTGGCATTCTTTCTTTGGCATGGCGGGATCACACAATGACATCAACGTGTTGCAGCAGTCTCCGGTGTTCAGCAGACTAGTGGAAGGGCATGCTCCATGATGACCCACAAGTATAGGGGGTGTATCGTAGTATCTTCAATAAGTAAGAATGTCGATCCCAACGAGGAGCAGAAGGTGTTGACAAGCAGTTTCGATGAAGGATTCACTGTAAATGCTCACAGACAAGTATTCAGGGGGTTTTGATGTAGCAGTTGAATAAAGTACGAGTAAGTAAAGTGCGAGAGTAACAATTGCAGCGAGTGGCCCAATCCTTTTTAGCACAAAGGACAAGCCGGTTTGTTTACTTATAATGACCAAACGTTCTCGAGGACACACGGGATTTTAGTCTAGTGCTTTCTCTACATACGGCTAATTAATCTTCATTGTTTTGATAAGTGTTGTGTGGGTGAACTTGTGCTAATGTACCGCCCTTCCTAGGACTAATACATACTTGTGATTATACCCCTTGCAAGCATCCGCAACTACAAGAAAATAATTAAGATAAATCTAACCACAGCCTTAAACTCTGAGATCCTGCTATCCCTCCTGCATCGATATACCAACGGGGGCTTAGGTTTCTATCACTCCGGCAACCCCGCAATTGGCAAACGAGTACAAGATGCATTCCCCTAGGCCCATAAAGGTGAAGTGTCATGTAGTCGACGTTCACACGACACCACTAGAAGAATAACACCACAACTTAAATATCATAACATTGAATATTACTCAACCATACTTCACTACTAACATTTAGACTTCACCCATGTCCTCAAGAACTAAACGAACTACTCACGAGACATCATATGGAACATGATCAGAGGTGATATGATGATGAATAACAATCTGAACATAAACCTTGGTCCAACGGTTTCACTCAATAGCATCAACAACAAGTAGAAATCGATACCGGGAGAGTTTCCCCTATCAAACAATCAAGATCAAACCCCAAATTGCTATGGCGGTGACGATGTCCAGCGGTGGAGACGGCGGTGATGATGGTGAAGATGATGATGATGGTGATGGAGATGATGTCCAACTTGATGGCGGTGACGATGGCGTCGATTTCCCCCTCCCGGAGGGAATTTCCCCGGCGGATTTCAGCCCGCCGGAGAGCTCTTTTCTCTCTAGTGTTCTCCGCCCCGCAGAGGCCGCTGTAACTCTTCGCGAGCTATCCTCTCTGGCTTAGGTCTTCGGGACGAAGGATTTCGCGAAGAAAAGGAGGCGAGAGGGGCTGTGGGCCCCCCCTCCTCACAGGGCGGTGCGGCCAGCCCTTGGGCCGCGCCGGCCTATGGTCTGGGCCCACGTCGGGTCCCCTCAGCTCCCCCTTCTGGCTCACTTCGTCATCTGGAAAAATAGGATTTTTGGTATAATTTCCGTCAGCTGTTGATCTTCCGAAATATTGCATTCTGACGGTGCTTTTTCCAGCAGAATCCTGGCTCCGGTGCTCGATCCTCCAATAATCATGGAACATGCAAAATAGATGAAATAACATAAGTATTATGTCCAAATATGAAATATATCAATGAATAACAGCAAATTATGATATAAAATAGTGATGCAAATTGGACGTATCAACTCCCCCCAAGCTTAGACTTCGCTTGTCCCCAAGCGAAACTGAACTCGGTAAACAGGACCACATGTTTATGAAGTGAAGAGTCGATCAATAAAATACGGACAAGAAGCATCATATTCATTCACACAAGACATTCTAGTAAACAACTTCCTCATATAATTCAACTTGAAACAAGTATAAGGTAATCACAAATAAAAGGTGCATAAGAAATCATAGTTGGTGATGGCAAACTTCGTTCTTGGTCAGAGAACAATTAACAATTATACTTATCTTATTGAGCAGCGCTCTCATGTTAAAGTTTATATGGCACAACTTGCATACTCAATCATAATGGTCTCCTCATGATCATTGATAACTTGCAAAGCTATATTCATTCAGATAAAACTTGTACTGAACAAGGAAAAGTAAAAGACATGATGAAGCAAATCACAATATAATGGTTTGATCACAACTACTCAAATGCTTGCTTAAGATGGAAGGAAATAGGTTTACTGACTCAACATAAAGTAAAAGACAGGCCCTTCGTAGAGGGAAGCAGGGATTAAATCATGTGCTAGAGCTTTTTCAGTTTTGAAATCATATAAAGAGAATAAAAGTAACATTTTGAGAGGTGTTTGTTGTTGTCAACGACTGGTAGCGGGTACTCTAACCCCCTTGCCAGACAAACCTTCAAAGAGCGGCTCCCATTTTATTTTTATTTTGCATGGCACTCCTTCCAACCTTTCTTTCACTGCCAACAATCTCATACCATGAAGGAGTGCATTTTTATTTTAGTTTTATTATGATGACACTTCTCCCCACCTTTGCTTTCTCAAGCCATGGCTAACCGAATCCTTCGGGTGCCGTCCATCAATCACATACCATGGAGGAGTGTCTATTTAGGTTAATTAATTTGGGACTGGGAATCCCATTGCCAGCTCTTTTTGCAAAATTACTGGATAAGCGGATGAAGCCACTAGTCCATTGGTGAAAGTTGCCCAACAAGATTGAAAGATAAAACACCACATACTTCCTCATGAGCTATAAAACATTGACACAAATAAGAGATAGTAAATTTTGAATTGTTTAAAGGTAGCACACGAAGTATTTACTTGGAATGGCAGAAAATACCATGTAGTAGGTAGGTATGGTGGACACAAATGACATAGGTTTGGGTTAAGGTTTGGGTGCACGAGAAGTATTCCCTCTCAGTACAGGTCTTTGGCTAGCAAGGTTAATTAGCAAGCATAAGAGTCGAAGGAAACAAACAAATATACATGTGATAGAAATAATCATGCATCTTCCTTGTAAGCACAAACAGTTTTAACTTCAGAATAATAAGCTATGAGCTAACAAGAAAGAAAGACAATGAAACAACTACATGTATTTCTCTTTTCTACTTAAACCTCAAAGTGTTGTTGCTATTGACCAATGCTAAGTTTGCCAAAACCAAATAGATTTATTCAATGCTCCCAAAGTGATACCAATACTAACAACAAGATAAATCATATAATAGAGATTGCAAACTAGAATAAGATGTGCAACATGTAAATGATAAGACTTCTCATTAATATTCCATAACGATAACTCACACCAAGGGATACATAGACAACTAGCTAAAGGAGAGATACTTCCAAACTGCAACCCATCTTATATGATAACTTCCCTACTCATGATATGACACTACTTGGCAATAAAAAGTAAAAGATAGTGATGATGTGATACCGCGGCACTCCCCCAAGCTTGGAACAAACCAAGGGGATGCCAATACCGATGATGAATTACTCCTTCGCCGATGGTGGTGATGAATTCCCGTCATCAGACTTCCAAGGAAGAGGCTCTCCATCAACAAACGACATCTTGGTCTCGGGAATCCTGAAACTAGCAGCATGGCTTATGTGTTTAAACCTGATTTCATACTCACAGTTCTGATTCTGAACGTCGTAGAGTTGAGCTTGGAGTTTGTTGGTGGTGTCGTGAAGTGAGAGGATGTCGCCCCATAGCTTTGCAGTTTCCTTCTCGTGTTCAGCAATGAGTTCAGACACAATCTTGTGGAAGATATCCACCTCACGCTCAGCCATCTTCTTGTATTTGAAAACCTCTTGTTCTAGCTTCTCCATCCTGTCTTCCAAGCTTCCTTCTCCTTTAGGACCCTGGACATCCTTGATCTGCAGTTCTCCCTCAACGAGTAGCAACTCTTTGGGGTGCATCCTCAGCTCCTCCATGTACAAGTTGTCAACGTCCTTGCAGGGGCCGTCCTTCGGAGTTTCCGACGAAGACATGATGGCTCTAGATCCGAAGAAAATCCTGGCAGAAACAGCTCGAAACAAAACACGTCGAGAAAATGATATACGGACCTCCAGGGGTCCGGGGGATTATATAGCAAAAAATTTCACGACAAAAGGAAAGTACCAGGTCGAACCAGAGTCGGAAAGGGGCGACGAGGCGGCCAGCTCATAGGGCGGCGCGGCCTGGCTGGGGCCCGCACCGGCCTATGGGGGCACGCCCTCGTGCGTCTCTTCCACTCCGTTTCGATCTCATAATTTTTCATATTTTCCAAAAACAACAAAAATATTGTTCGGAAAGTAAATCGCGAACTTTTCATTACCAGTACTGTTACCTATTCAAAGTCGAGTTCTGGCGGACTGTCAATTTGACCTTTGATGAAGGCCTCCGGTGTTTCCACTCGAATAATATCAACATCTACATTATAATATCACCTGAGATATAATGCTTGAGTCTTTGTCCATTCACCACTTGTGTAGCATTGCCTTGGAGAGAGCTAATTTTAATTGCTCCTGAACGATACACCTCCTCAACAACATAGGGTCCTTCCCATTTCGAGAGTAATTTCCCTGCAAAGAATCTGAGACGAGACCGATACAATAGGACTTTATCCCCAATATTAAATTCTCTTTTGATAATCCTTCTATCATGCCATTTCTTAACTTTCTCTTTAAAGAGTTTAGCATTTTCATAAGCTTCACTTCTCCATTCATCTAGAGAACTCAATTGTAGCAACCTCTTATTACCGGCAAGTTTAGGATCTTTATTTAATTCTCTAACAGCCCAATAAGCTTTGTGCTCTAGTTCTAAAGGTAAATGACAAGCTTTCCCATAAACCATTTTATAAGGTGACATTCCCATGGGGTTTTTATAAGCAGTTCTATAAGCCCATAGTGCATCCTTCAATTTACTAGCCCAATTCTTTCTAGTTTTATTAACAGTCTTTTGCAAGATAGATTTAATTTCTCTATTTGATAATTCTACTTGCCCACTAGTTTGAGGATGATAAGCGGAAGCAATTCTATGATTAATACCATATTTAGCAAGAGTTTTTCTAAAACCACCATGAATAAAATGAGAACCTCCATCAGTCATAATATATCTAGGAACTCCAAATCTAGGAAAAATAATATCTAAAAGCATTCTTAAAGAGGTCTCACCATCAGCACTTTTTGTAGGTATGGCTTCCACCCATTTAGTAACATAATCAATAGCAACAAGTATATGAGTGTTACCTTCTGAAGAGGGAAAAGGTCCCATGAAGTCAAATCCCCAATAATCGAACGGTTCAATAACAAGAGTATAATTCATAGGCATTTCATTGCGTCTGGAGATATTACCAACCCTTTGGCATTCATCACAAGATAAAATAAACTTCCTTGCATCTTTTAAGAGAGTCGGCCAATAAAAACCTGATTGTAGAACTTTTTGCGCGGTTCTATCTCCGGCGTGATGTCCTCCATAAGCACTACCATGACATTTACTCAATATCTCTTGTTGTTCATATTCGGGAACACATCTTCGTAGGATACCATCCACTCCTTCTTTATATAAATGTGGGTCATCCCAGAAATAATGCCTCAAGTCATAAAAGAATTTCCTCCTTTGCTGAGCTGAAAAGGTTGGAGGCAAGTACTTGGAAACAATAAAGTTAGCATAATCAGCATACCAAGGACTGTCTCGCGAGCTCACCTTTATTACAGCCAATTGTTCATTTGGAAAACTATCATTAACAGGAACAGGATCATAAGCAATATTTTCCAATCTAGACAAGTTATCAGCAACAGGATTATCAGCACCTTTCCTATCTACAATATGTAAATCAAATTCTTGCAACAGAAGTACCCATCTAATAAGCCTTGGCTTAGCATCTTTCTTTTGCATAAGGTATCTGATTGCAGCATGATCAGTATGAATAGTAACTTTTGAATCAACAATATAAGATCTAAACTTATCACAAGCAAAGACTACAGCTAACAATTCCTTTTCAGTAGTAGCATAATTTCTTTGAGCAGCATCAAGAGTTTTACTAGCATAATGAATAACATTCAATTTTTTATTTACTCGATGTCCAAGTGTTGACTGCCAAAACCCACCGGCGGGCAGCGGCCTGTCAACACTAGTAGAGCCGGGAAGAGCCTAGAGCTGCGGCTGGCTGAGACCCCTCCGAGCGACGGCCCGCAATGCTCTTCTGGTCACACGCAGCGATGCGAAGTGCAAGGGCGTGCCACCTGACCTATACCTGGTCAGGAAGGTGATGGGGATGCCTCGCTTAGTTCCTGCATGGCATACACGTAAACATTAAATACGAGCCTCGATCGGCTCTCAGGTTATCCTGTGAATCGGCTCAAAGAGCCGATCCACCCATGATTCGTACGGGGCGCACGAATACTTGGTGATCCTGCTTAATCAAGATATAGCTAATGAGATCTACGATGATTTAGGGTTTTCACCGCATAATCGGATCATCCTACTCCAGGTTGGGCCTCGCGGCCACGCACAGTGCTCATAAGCCGATCCTAAACAAGGCCTAAAAACCAACATGACGTTGATCCTCGGAACATCCTGCTTAGGACTTGCGAACGCCACCCTACGTGCCGCTGGATCCTCCCCCCCTTTGTAAGGCCTAACTATTGCAGATATTAAACTAATCCTTGCAGAACAAGGAGCAATCGTAACGGATCAGATCTACTAGATGATGAACAAGCGGTGCCGCCCCACACACTGAGATAGGCGTGAGGGCGGCTAGACATGCAAGGGTTGCACTACGTAAGCATGTTATACGAAGAACTATGCTAACCCTAACACATCTATGATAACTACGTTGCTCGCCATCAAAGACGCTTCAGTACGAGCAACGCATGAACAACGTGGAGCTTGTGCTGCCTAGATCGCAAGATGCGATCTAGGCAGCATGTCGCTACCCGATTGAAACCCTCGAGATGAAGGAGTTGGCGATGCGCCGAGATTGGTTTGTTTTGGGTTGAACGTGAGTTGTTGTTTATTCCATAAACCCTAGATACATATTTATAGTCCAGGGGACTTTCTAATTCGGACGTGCACCTAACCGTGCACGAGTAAAACTCTAACTTTCAATCTAAGATGCGATCTACTATATTACAGATACATGGGCAATTCAGCCCAACTTCGTGTATAAGGCCAATTCTTGTTCTTCCTTCCATGTATATCTTCAAGTCTATCTCAATCGTGGCCCACCTCTGACTCGGTCAAATTCTGGTGATAACACATGCCCCCCTGGTTTTGGAATTGGTAATTCCAAAATCACTCCTTCGTCGGGTCATGTCGTGGCAGAACCGTTGCAGTATCCTTCATCAGGATGTCCTGCCTTCTCACCGACTCCGCGTGATGCGGCAGTTTTTTTCTTCAGGCACCACTTCCTCGGAAACTTCTTGTGGCATTGAATTTCCACTATATCCCCTTTTATTTAACCGCCATGAACAGTTCTCCTCTCGCATCTCCTCCACATTAGCACTCCAAAAGCCCTCTGCCACCATGTCTTCTTCCTCCTCTCGCTCCATCGGATCCTTCCGGCCGAGTCCTCCACATCCCGTGAGCCGACGCCGGAGTACAACCCGGCAGAGGTCCACGCGGCGAACACCCGCCGCGCCATTGCGGCCGGGGAGGAGTCAGACCACGACTTCTCCATCTGGTCCGAGGACGACCAATCCTCGACGGACGGGGAGGGCGACCTCCGCTTCCTCGCCGTTGGGGAAACGGAGGAGGAGAGTGATGACGACAGCTTCTCCTGCGACTTCACCTCTTCCGGGGAGGAGGAGCAGGAAGAGGAGGAGGAGGACGACGACGAGAGCTCCTCCGACGAGCCGCCGGCCAAGCGGTTCTGCCCTTGGCCGGGCAATCTTAGCGACCGACAGCGACGAGGACGACGCTGACGAAGAAGATGAAGACAACGAGGGCCGGACGGCGGCCATTGGAGCGACGACGAGCCGCCGGGAGCAGCGCCGATAGTGGCGGCAGCGACGACGAGGCGAGTGACGGCCCATAGATAGGGCCTCTAGAATAGGGCCAGTAGTAGTAGATGGGGCAATGGATCCCCTAGTATTTCCCTTTTGAGAGCAATTAGCTCTTTATGTAAGAAATCTCATCTAATCAATGAAGAACTTTTCCCCAATTTTGATTTTGCCGATTCCTTCTGAGTTTAATTGAGCCGATTCCCTCTTCTACTGACCTCGCCGATTCGTCCCCTTTGCCAATGCGTAATGAGCCGATCGCACCGCATCGGTCCTTTGAAATTCACCCTTCTCTTCTTCAGCTGATGATTTTCTAAATCTGGCAGAAAATGCAGGATCTTCAGGAAAACCTTTAAACTTTTCCAACCAAACCCAATAATCCTTTTCAGTACCCATCATTGTGAAGAAGGTTGCAATGAAGGATCAGCCGATGGTATCCCCATCGGTTCTTTAAACAAAGTATCCACTAGGCCTGCTGCCCCCCGAGCCTTACTCGAGCCTGCTGCCCCCCGAGCCTCACTCGAGGCGAGAATGTCAGAGAGAATGCGCCACAGCCGATCCTCTTTCTTCCTCCAACAGCCGATAATCTTCCGTTTCAGCTAAACTAACCCCAAAGATTGGAAATCCTTGACAACAAAGGTTCAGGAACCCGGATCGGCTCGAAGCAGCTGAAGAAGTTTCCATTGTTATACTCCCTCGAGGCAACAGAAGGCACCACCGTTGGTCTGGATTTGGTGGAGACTCGATAAACGTTGCATAATTCCACTAAAGTCGATGGCTGCGCATCGGCTGCCTCTCAATTCTAAAGTCGATGCCCTTGCATCGGCTGTAAAAAAATTTTTTTTTTACTGGCCGATTTTTTCCTATCGGCCCCCAGTATTTCATTGCACATATGTACCCCTGCATCTGGTTCCCCTGTTTAGGTGCCCCCCGAGCTTAAGCTGTCAAAGAATGGCAGATATCGGCTCTGTAATTCGCACGTCGGCTCCTGATAGGGTCGAGGGTGAACATAAGCAGAACATGTGGTGAGGATAATTTTGGCCGATTGCTGGGATCGGCCTCCATAATGATTGGAGCGCTGACTGAAGGTTCTGTAATGTCCCTTCATAGACCTTTGGGGCCGATCACAAGGATCAGCCTCGCCAAGTTGCACATCGCTTCGCTTCAACTACATGGTCAGGCCAGTGGATAAAACCAGCTTAACCCTTCCCTTTGTCACATCGATGCGCTCGCAGTCGTCCAAGTTGATGCCTGAAAGGGGTTCTTGGCCTGCTGCTTCCCATGCGTTCATGCCAGCCGTTGAAATTTCGGCTGAGTCATCGGCCTGGACGACCTCTACCTCATCTCCATCCTTTGTATTATGCATTGGTGCATCGTGGAGGGAATACGACGGTTGGCGTGGATCCAATCTCTTCCCCAAAGAAGACAAAGATAATCGTCGTGCTATCAACGATGAAGAACGTTGTAGGGATAGTTTTCCTTCCTACGGTCGATCCACGTTCGTAACTCCTTGTGCCTCGGACGCTTGGCCGTTGAAATCGCTCAATGTCACGTTGGTCTTGATTAAATCCGAGCTAGAGCGTCCCAGCCGACGTAGCATAGAGTACGGCATGATGTTAATCGCCGCTCCGGTGTCCACCCAGCATCTTATTTACAGAGCCTCCCATCGATATACCCTCGCAAGTATAGGGCCTTGAGATGCACTGTAGCTCGTATCACGTGGCGTCTCACAGATAACCGGCCGTGGGCCGCAGTCAAGCTGTGCCACGGATGTCTCGTCTAACCCTGGAGCACTGAACTCTGAAGGGAGGATGAACACCATGTTCGTGCCAGCCGATGTTTCATCATCGGCTTTCTTTTGCTTGGGACGCCACTCCATTCTCCGTGGATGACCCTCTTCATCCAGGGCTCGCTGAACCTTTGCAGCCAGATCAGGTCGTGCCTTCCTTAGCGTGTGCAAGTATAACCTTTCGGCTTCCTCCAGGCCGCGCAACCGCTGAACCCTGCGTTTTTGTGAACGGCTGAGTCCGTCAGGGCACCACCTTGGACGGTGGTACCTGTCTTCTTCTTCTTCTAGTCCCTCGTCTTCGGAATCCTCAAGATCTGCCCAACGAGGTGACTCAGCACGTTTGCTCTGTGGCGGGAGAGGCCCTAAGCGCTTGAACACAGACACGTTGGCTGCCTCCTTCTTCTTACGGTTGCATTACGGGCAATTGCCGATTGTGGGCAATCGGCTCATTCCTGAATCCCAGCAGTGTCTGAAGAAAGGGCAGTCCCAGTGTCTGGCGTTGTCATCTTGCTCCCTTGATGTGTCCGTGGCACGGCGCTCGTGCTCCTCCTCATCGCGATCCTGCCGACGATGTCTTCTAGCTTCTCTAGCCAGACGATCTCCTTCATCATCATAGTTGGACCGTCGGCGTTGGTCATACTGACTCACATATTTGTTGAGGAGGTGATCAGAGAGAGGTCGTTGATATCTTATGTTCCTCACTTCTCCCTCTGTGACGTAGCGCTTGCCATCATGATGGAGCCGATCGCGTGGAGCGGCCTCCTCTGTGTCCTTGCTATGAGAGCAGCTGCCCTCATCTCCATCTTTGCCAGAGTGGTTCCCAGGTCCTACCATATTGATGCTGAACGTGGGACCTGGCTGGCAACCCTCAGGGTAGGTGACTTCCACCATGTTAACGGCGGGGAAGGGTTGGGTGTCGACCTTCATGGCGTACTGGTTGAAAATTAAACGCCCCTTCTCTATCGCCGCTTGGATGTGCCGACGCCACACCTGCGATCGTTGGTGGCATGGGAGAGCGAGTTGTGGAATTTGCGGTACGGCTTTCCGTTTAGCTCTTGCGCCGTGGGGAACTTGAGACCTTCGGGAATCGTCAAGCTGTTTCTCCTTGAGCAGGAGGTCGAAGATTTGTTCAGTCTTGGTCACGTCAAAATCAAATCCCACTGGGCGGCCCTGGTGGCTTTACCCATTTGCGGGACACGGGGCTCCTCCCCGAGTCCACTCAGCCTTGCTACTTCTTGGTCTCCCGCAGGAACTTCGTCTTCCTGCGCATCGACCAAGACTATCGCACGCTTGAACTTGTCTTGGTACGAGTCCGGGTGGCGCTGTTCATATGATGATAGTTTACGAACCATGTGCGCCAGCGAGGATAATCTGCTTGGGAGGCCATGTCCTTGAGCTGTGTTGCAAGGCCAGCCTACGCCAACTCGATTGCTTCCTTTTCGGTTATACGAACCGAATAACATCGGTTCCTAAGGTTCCTGAAACGCTGGATGTACTCTGTCACCGTTTCTCCGCGCTTCTGACGTAGTTGTGCTAGATCGGCAATGCTAGACTCGGAAGCTCCTGAATGGTATTGCATATGGAACTGTTCTTCCAATTGCTTCCAAGACTGGATGGAGTTTCTCGGCAAAGAGGTGTACCATCCAAAAGCCGATCTGTGAGGGACCGTGAAAAGAGCCTCACGCGTAGCTGATCCGACACCGAAGCCGGTCCTAGTTGCGCCAAATATCGGCCGACGTGCTCGATGGAGCTGGAGCCATCTGATCCATCGAATTTGGAGAAGTCGGGGAGCCGATATTTAGGTGGCAGCGGGATCATCTCGTACTCGTCGAGTGCACGGCTTGGAATAGCCGATTGCCCTTCTTTTCGGCACCATGCCGAACTGGTCTCTCAGTATGGCACTGATCTGATCCGCTGTGCTGGCTGCAGAAGTTGCACTCTGAAGATTCACCGGGGTGGCGTACTTAGCCAGCCATGTTTGCTTTTCCAGCTACGAGCCAGCTGCAGGAGCCGGGCTCGGAGTTTCGTCGGGGTGGCGTACTTAGTTAGCCACGTACGCTTCTCAAGCTCGTTGCGACGTTTCTCCTGTTTTCGCCGGAGTCCCCGATGTTGTGGCCTGGTTTGAGAGTGCCCGGTTGCCACAATCGGCACATACGTGCACGCGTATCCTTGAGGGATCTCCTTAGGCGCCTCGATCAAGAACTGGTAGTCACTAGGGTCACCACCAATCTTGTAGACGACGAATGCCGGTGTAGCCGGCACTTTCAGTGGTGCTGCCAACGCACATGGCAGCGGTGGACGGGACTGGAGCGGCAACTCTCCTTGATGCGTCCCGAGAGCTGGTCCCGACGGCGAGTACCGGTGGCTCATGATCTCTGGATCACGCGCAGAGCGAGACGCTCCAACACGTTGACCAAGTTTTCAGAGTGGCGGTGTAGTGAGTGAGCCACCAAGTAGTTGATCTCCTGCCGTAGGCCTCTGGTGCGTTCCTCCGACGGGGCAGAGAGATCTATCCCATCGAGTGCACCTTGCGGTGAGAATCCCTTCCATCTGATGCCATGGGAACGGGTTCTCTGAAAAGAGCCGATGAGGTCGGCTTCGAGGGTGACCTTGATCTCGTCATATTTCTTCTTGAGCTCGGCAGGCAGCTCCTCGTAGGTGATCGGCGTGCCGTCCGCCGCCATCTCGGATGTAGATGGCGATGTGGTTGATGTAGACGATTGTCCCACCGGCGTGCGAGAATGTGTTGGATCGCCAAAACCCACCGGCGGGCAGCGGCTGTCAACACTAGTAGAGCCGGGAAGAGCCTAGAGCTGCGGCTGGCTGAGACCCCTCCGAGCGACGGCCCGCAATGCTCTTCTGGTCACACGCGGCGATGCGAAGTGCAAGGGCGTGCCACCTGACCTATACCTGGTCAGGAAGGTGATGGGGATGCCTCGCTTAGTTCTGCATGGCATACACGTAAACATTAAATACGAGCCTCGATCGGCTCTCGGGTTATCCCGTGAATCGGCTCAAAGAGCCGATCCACCCATGATTCGTACGGGCGCACGAATACTTGGTGATCCTGCTTAATCAAGATATAGCTAATGAGATCTACGACGATTTAGGGTTTTCACCGCATAATCGGATCATCCTACTCCAGGTTGGGCCTCGCGGCCACGCACGGTGCTCATAAGCCGATCCTAAACAAGGCCTAAAAACCAACATGACGTTGATCCTCGGAACATCCTGCTTAGGACTTGCGAACGCCACCCTACGTGCCGCTGGATCCTCCCCCCCTTTGTAAGGCCTAACTATTGCAGATATTAAACTAATCCTTGCAGAACAAGGAGCAATCGTAACGGATCAGATCTACTAGATGATGAACAAGCAGGTGCCGCCCCACACCCGAGATAGGCGTGAGGGCGGCTAGACATGCAAGGGTTGCACTACGTAAGCATGTTATACGAAGAACTATGCTAACCCTAACACATCTATGATAACTACGTTGCTCGCCATCAAAGACGCTTCAGTACGAGCAACGCATGAACAACGTGGAGCTTGTGCTGCCTAGATCGCAAGATGCGATCTAGGCAGCATGTCGCTTACCTGATTGAAACCCTCGAGATGAAGGAGTTGGCGATGCGCCGAGATTGGTTTGTTTTGGGTTGAACGTGAGTTGTTGTTTATTCCATAAACCCTAGATACATATTTATAGTCCAGGGGACTTTCTAATTCGGACGTGCACCTAACCGTGCACGAGTAAAACTCTAACTTTCAATCTAAGATGCGATCTACTATATTACAGATACATGGGCAATTCAGCCCAACTTCGTGTATAAGGCCAATTCTTGTTCTTCCTTCCATGTATATCTTCAAGTCTATCTCAATCGTGGCCCACCTCTGACTCGGTCAAATTCTGGTGATAACACCAAGAACAGCGCCTACAGCAAAATCACTAGCATCACACATAATTTCAAATGGTAAGTTCCAATCAGGAGGTTCAACTATAGGAGCAGTTGTTAAGGCTTTCTTTAGAGTTTCAAAAGCTTCCTTACAATCATCATCAAAAACAAAAGGTACATCTTTTTGAAGAAGATTAGTAAGAGGTTTTGAAATCTTGGAGAAATCTTTAATAAACCTCCTATAAAACCCGGCATGACCAAGAACACTACGAATACCTTTAACATCCCTAGGATAGGGCATCTTCTCAATTGCTTCAACTTTAGCTCTATCAACTTCAATACCTCTCTCGGAAATTTTATGTCCCAATACAATTCCTTCATTAACCATAAAGTGGCATTTCTCCCAATTAAGAACAAGGTTAGTTTCTTCACATCTCTGCAAAACTTTATCAAGGTTCCGCAAGCAATTATCAAAAGAATTCCCATAGACAGAAAAATCATCCATGAATACCTCTACAATACTCTCGCAAAAGCCATGAAAAATAGCAGACATGCATCTTTGAAAAGTAGCAGGAGCATTACATAAACCAAAAGGTATACGTCTATAAGCATAAGTTCCATAGGGACAAGTGAAAGTGGTTTTCTCTTGATCCTTAGTTTTAACAGCAATTTGTGAAAACCCAGAATAACCATCAAGAAAACAAAAATGAGTATTTTTAGATAACCTTTCTAGCATTTGATCAATAAAAGGCAAAGGGTAATGATCTTTCTTAGTAACTTTATTAACTTTTCGATAATCAATGCACATTCTATACCCTACAACTACTCTTTGAGGTATGAGCTCATCATTATCATTAGGCACAACAGTCATTCCTCCTTTCTTAGGAACACAATGCACAGTACTAACCCATCTACTATCAGCAATAGGATATATAATACCAGCTTCAAGAAGTCTTAATACCTCATTTCTTACCACATCCTTCATCTTAGGAATTAGACGACGCTGAGGTTCAACAACAGGCTTTGCATCATCTTCCATATTAATGGCGTGTTGGCAAATAGAGGGAGAAATCCCCTTCAAGTCATCAAGAGTGTAGCCAATAGCTCCTCGGTGCTTCTTCAGTATTTCCAATAACCTTTCTTCTTCAAACTCTGTAAGCTTAGAACTAATAATAACAGGATATATTTCCTTATCATCAATATGAGCATATTTAAGATTATCAGGCAAAGGTTTTAAATCAAAGACAAGATCTTCCTTTGGTGGCGGTGTTGTACCCAGATCTTCCACCGGTAAATCATGCTTAAGAATAGGTTGGCGAAGAAAAATTTCATCAAGCTCATCTCTTTCTTTCCTAAAAACTTCACTCTCGCTATTCTCCAAATGTTGCTGCAAAGGATTATTAGGAACAAGAACAATAGATGCACACTGTTCCATTTTAAAATCATCATTAGGCAAATCAGCTTATAAGGAGTTTTGGTAAATTTAGAGAAGTTAAACTCATAAGATTCACCAGCAAATTTAGTCAAAATTTTCTCTTTATTGCAATCTATAATAGCTCCACAAGTATTTAGAAAAGGTCTACCAAAAATGATAGGACAATATTCACTAGCAGCAGAACCAAGTACCAAAAAGTCGGCAGGATATTTAATCTTACCGCATAGAACTTTGACACGCGTACATCACGCGACCGTTGGGAACCCCAAGTGGAAGGTGTGATGCGTACAGCAGTAAGTTTCCCTCAGTTAGAAACCAAGGTTTATCGAACCAGTAGGAGTCAAGAAGCACGTTGAAGGTTGATGACGGCGAGATGTAGTGCGGCGCAACACCAGGGATTCCGGCGCCAACGCGGAACCTGCACAACACAAACCAAGTACTTTGCCCCAACGAAACAGCGAGGTTGTCAATCTCACCGGCTTGCTGTAACAAAGGATTAGATGTATAGTGTGGATGATGATTGTTTGCAGAGAACAGTAGAAACGATGTGCAAGATTGTATTTCAGTATAGAGAATTGGACCGGGGTCCACAGTTCACTAGAGGTGTTTCTCCCATAAGATAAACAGCATGTTGGGTGAACAAATTACAGTTGGGCAATTGACAAATAAAGAGGGCATGACCATGCACATACATATTATGATGAGTATAGTGAGATTTAATTGGGCATTACGACAAAGTACATAGACCGCTATCCAGCATGCATCTATGCCTAAAAAGTCCACCTTCAGGTTATCATCCGAACCCCCTCCAGTATTAAGTTGCTAACAACAGACAATTGCATTAAGTATTGCGCGTAATGTAATCAGTAACTACATCCTCAAACATAGCACCAATGTTTTATCCCTAGTGGCAACAGCACATCCATAACCTTAGAGGTTCTTGTCACTCCTCCAGATTCACGGAGACATGAACCCACTATCGAGCATAAATACTCCCTCTTGGAGTTACTAGCATCAACTTGGCTAGAGCATCTACTAATAACGGAGAGCATGCAAGATCATAAACAACACATAGACATGAATTGATAATCAACATAACATAGTATTCTCTATTCATCGGATCCCAACAAACGCAACATATAGAATTACAGATAGATGATCTTGATCATGTTCGGCAGCTCACAAGACCCGACAATTAAGCACAATGGGGAGAAGACAACCATCTAGCTACTGCTATGGACCCATAGTCCAGGGGTAGACTACTCACACATCACTCCGGAGGCGACCATGGCGGCGTAGAGTCCTCCGGGAGATGATTCCCCTCTCCGGCAGGGTGCCGGAGGCGATCTCCTGAATCCCCCGAGATGGGATTGGCGGCGGCGGTGTCTCTGGAAGGTTTTCCGTATCGTGGCTCTCGGTACTGTGGGTTTCGCGACGAAGGCTATTTGTAGGCGGAAGGGCAGGTCAGGGGGCCACACGAGGGGCCCACACTACAGGTCGGCGCGGCCAAGGCTTGGGCCGCGCCGCCCTAGGGTGTGGCCACCTCGTGGCCCCACTTCGTCTCCTCTTCGGTCTTCTGGAAGCTTCGTGGCAAAATAGGACCCTGGGCGTTGATTTCGTCCAATTCCGAGAATATTTCTTTACTAGGATTTATGAAACCAAAAACAGCAGAAAACAGCAACTGGCACTTCGGCATCTTGTTAATAGGTTAGTTCCAGAAAATGCACGAATATGACATAAAGTGTGCATAAAACATGTAGATATCATCAATAATGTGGCATGGAACATAAGAAATTATCGATACGTCGGAGACGTATCAGCATCCCCAAGCTTAGTTTCTGCTCGTCCCGAGCAGGTAAACAATAAACAAAGATAATTTCTGGAGTGACATGCCATCATAACCTTGATCATACTATTTGTAAAGCATATGTAGTGAATGCAGCGATCAAAACAATGTATTTGACATGAGTAAACAAGTGAATCATATAGCAAAGACTTTTCATGAATAGTACTTCAAGACAAGCATCAATAAGTCTTGCATAAGAGTTAACTCATAAAGCAATAATTCATAGTAGAAGCATTGAAGCAACACAAAGGAAGATTAAGTTTCAGCGGTTGCTTTCAACTTGTAACATGTATATCTCATGGATATTGTCAACATAGAGTAATATAATAAGTGCAATATGCAAATATGTAGGAATCAATGCACAGTTCACACAAGTGTTTGCTTCTTGAGATGGAGAGAAATAGGTGAACTGACTCAACAATAAAAGTAGAAGAATGGTCCTTCAAAGAGGAAAGCATCGATTGCTATATTTGTGCTAGAGCTTTGATTTTGAAAACAAGAAACAATTTTGTCAACGGTAGTAATAAAGCATATGTATCATGTAAATTATATCTTACAAGTTGCAAGCCTCATGCATAGTATACTAATAGTGCCCGCACCTTGTCCTAATTAGCTTGGACTACCGGGATCATCGCAATGCACATGTTTTAACCAAGTGTCACAAAGGGGTACCTCTATGCCGCCTGTACAAAGGTCTAAGGAGAAAGCTAGCATCGGATTTCTCGCTATTGATTATTCTCAACTTAGACATCCATACCGGGACAACATAGACAACAGATAATGGACTCCTCTTTTATGCATAAGCATGTAACAACAATTAATTTTCTCATTTGAGATTGAGGATATATGTCCAAAACTGAAACTTCCACCATGGATCATGGCTTTAGTTAGCGGCCCAATGTTCTTCTCTAACAATATGCATGCTCTAACCATAAAGTGGTAGATCGCTCTTACTTCAGACAAGACGAACATGCATAGCAACTCACATGAGATTCAACAAAGAGTAGTTGATGGCGTCCCCAGTGAACATGGTTATCGCTGTGAGCAACTTAATAAGAGATAAAGTGCATAAGTACATATTCAATACCACAATAGTTTTTAAGCTATTTGTCCCATGAGCTATATATTGTAAAGGTGGAGAATGGAAATTTAAAGGTAGCACTCAAGCAATTTACTTTGGAATGGCGGAGAAATACCATGTAGTAGGTAGGTGTGGTGGACACAAATGGCATAGTGGTTGGCTCAAGTATTTTGGATGCATGAGAAGTATTCCTTCTCGATACAAGGTTTAGGCTAGCAAGGTTATTTGAAACAAACAGAAGGATGAAGCGGTGCAGCAAAACTCACATAAAAGACATATTGTAAACATTATAAGACTCTACACCGTCTTCCTTGTTGTTCAAACTCAATACTAGAAATTATCTAGACCTTAGAGAAACCAAATATGCAAACCAAATTTTAGCATGCTCTATGTATTTCTTCATTAATGGGTGCAAAGCATATGATGCAAGAGCTTAAACATGAGCACAACAATTGCCAAGTATCACATTATCCAAGACATTTTAGCAATTACTACATGTATCATTTTCCAATTCCAACATATAACAATTTAACGAAGAAGAAACTTCGCCATGAATATTATGAGTAGAGCCTAAGGACATACTTGTCCATATGCTACAGCGGAGCGTGTCTCTCTCCCACAAGTGAATGCTAGGATCCATTTTATTCAAACAAAACAAAAACAAAAACAAACCGACGCTCCAAGCAAAGCACATAAGCTGTGATGGAATAAAAATATAGTTTCAGGGGAGGAACCTGATAATGTTGTCGATGAAGAAGGGGATGCCTCGGGCATCCCCAAGCTTAGACGCTTGAGTCTTCTTGATATATGCAGGGGTGAACCACCGGGGCATCCCCAAGCTTAGAGCTTTCACTCTCCTTGATCATGTTGTATCATCTCCCTCTCTTGATCCTTGAAAACTTCCTCCACACCAAACTTAGAACAACTCATTAGAGGGTTAGTGCACAATCAAAATATACATGTTCAGAGGTGACATATTCTTAACACTTCTGGACATTGCACAAAGCTACTGAAAGTCAATGGAATCGAAATATCCATCGAACATAACAAAACAGGCAATGCGAAATAAATGGCAGAATCTGTCAAAACAGAACAGTTCGTATTGACGAATTTTATCGAGGCACCAGACTTGCTCAAATGAAAATTCTAAAATTGAATGAAAGTTGTGTACATATCTGAGGATCACTCACGTAAATTCGCATAATTTTCTGAGTTACCTACAGAGAAAACAGCCCAGATTCGTGACAGCAAAGAAATCTGTTTCTGCGCAGTAATCCAAATCTAGTATGAACTTTACTATCAATGACTTTACTTGGCACAATAAAACACTAAACTAAGATAAGGAGAGGTTGCTACAGTAGTAAACAACTTCCAAGACACAAAATAAAAACAAGGTACTGTAGTAAAAACCATGGGTTGTCTCCCATAAGCGCTTTTCTTTAACGCCTTTCAGCTAGGCGCAGAAAGTGTGTATCAAGTATTATCAAGAGACGAAGTGTCAACATCATAATTTGTTCTAATAATAGAATCAAAAGGTAACTTCATTCTCTTTCTAGGGAAGTGTTCCATACCTTTCTTGAGAGGAAATTGATATTTAATATTACCTTCTTTCATATCAATGATAGCACCAACAGTTCGAAGAAAAGGTCTTCCCAATATGATGGGACAAGATGCATTGCATTCAATATCCAAGACAACAAAATCAACGGGGACAAGGTTATTGCTAACGGTAATGCGAACATTATCAACTTTCCCCAAAGGTTTCTTTGTAGAATGATCAGCAAGATTAACATCCAAATAACAATTTTTCAGCGGTGGCAAGTCAAGCATATTATAAATTTTCTTAGGCATAACGGAAATACTTGCACCAAGATCACATAAAGCATTACAATCAAAATCTTTAACCTTCATCTTAATGATGGGCTCCCAACCATCCTCTAGCTTTCTAGAAATAGAGGCTTCGCGCTCTAGTTTCTCTTCTCTAGCTTTTATGAGAGCATTTGTAATATGTTGCGTGAAAGCCAAATTTATAGCACTAGCATTAGGACTTTTAGCAAGTTTTTGCAAGAACTTTATAACTTCAGAGATGTGGCAATCATCAAAATTCAAACCATTATAATCTAAAGCAATGGGATCATCATCCCCAATGTTGGAAAAAATTTCAGCAGTTTTATCACAGCGATTTCAGCTTTAGCGATTTCGGGCAGTTTCTCGCGCTTTGCATTAGAAGTGGAAACATTGCTAACACCAATTATTTTATTATTAATAATAGGAGGTGCAGCAACATGTGTAGCATTAGCATTACTAGTGGTGGTAATAGTCCAAACTTTAGCTATATTATCTTCCTTTTCATTTTCTTCTCTTTCCCACCTAGCACGTAATTCGGCCATCAATCTTATATTCTCATTAATTCTAACTTGGATGGCATTTGCTGTAGTAACAATTTTATTATGATGATTTTCATTAGGCATAACTTTCGATTTTAAAAGATCAACATCAGCAACAAGACTATCGACTTTAGAAGCAAGTATATCAATTTTCCCAAGCTTTTCTTCAACAGATTTGATAAAAGCGGTTTGTGTACTAATAAATTCTTTAAGCATGGCTTCAAGTCCAGGGGGTGAATTCCTATTATTGTTGTAAGGATTCCCATAAGAATTACCATAGCCGTTGCCATTATTATAAGGATATGGCCTATAGTTGTTACTAGAATTGTTCCGGTAAGCATTGTTGTTGAAATTATTATTTTTAATGAAGTTTACATCAACATGTTCTTCTTGTGCAACCAATGAAGCTAACGGAACATTATTAGGATCAATATTAGTCTTATCATTCACAAGCATAGACATAATAGCATCAATCTTATCACTCAAGGAAGAGGTTTCTTCGACAGAATTTACCTTCTTACCTTGTGGAGCTCTTTCCGTGTGCCATTCAGAGTAGTTGATCATCATATTATCAAGAAGCTTTGTTGCTTCACCAAGAGTGATGGACATAAAGGTACCTCCAGCAGCTGAATCCAATAGGTTCCGCGAAGAAAAATTCAGTCCTGCATAAAAGGTTTGGATGATCATCCAAGTAGTCAGTCCATGGGTTGGGCAATTTTTAACCAAAGATTTCATTCTTTCCCATGCTTGTGCAACATGCTCAGTATCTAATTGTTTAAAATTCATTATGCTACTCCTCAAAGATATAATTTTAGCAGGGGGATAATATCTACCAATAAAAGCATCCTTGCATTTAGTCCATGAATCAATACTATTCTTAGGCAGAGATAGCAACCAATCTTTAGCTCTTCCTCTTAATCAGAAAGGGAACAATTTTAATTTTATAATGTCACCATCTACATCTTTATATTTTTGCATTTCACATAGTTCAACAAAATTATTGAGATGGGCAGCAGCATCATCAGAACTAACACCAGAAAATTGCTCTCGCATAACAAGATTTAGTAAAGCAGGTTTAATTTCAAAGAATTCTGCTGTAGTAGCAGGTGGAGCAATAGGTGTGCATAAGAAATCATTATTATTTGTGGTTGTGAAGTCACACAACTTAGTATTTTCAGGAGTACCCATTTTAGCAACAGTAAATAAAGCAAACTAGATAAAGTAAATGCAAGTAACTAATTTTTTGTGTTTTTGATATAGCAAACAAGATAGCAAATAAAGTAAAACTAGCAACTAATTTTTTTGTATTTTGATATAGTGCAGCAAACAAAGTAGTAAATAAAACTAATCAAGACAAAAACAAAGTAAAGAGATTGGGATGTGGAGACTCCCCTTGCAGCGTGTCTTGATCTCCCCGGCAACGGCGCCAGAAATTTAGCTTGACACGCGTACAACACGCGACCGTTGGGAACCCCAAGTGGAAGGTGTGATGCGTACAGCAGTAAGTTTCCCTCAGTTAGAAACCAAGGTTTATCGAACCAGTAGGAGTCAAGAAGCACGTTGAAGGTTGATGGCGGCGAGATGTAGTGCGGCGCAACACCAGGGATTCCGGCGCCAACGCGGAACCTGCACAACACAAACCAAGTACTTTGCCCCAACGAAACAGCGAGGTTGTCAATCTCACCGGCTTGCTGTAACAAAGGATTAGATGTATAGTGTGGATGATGATTGTTTGCAGAGAACAGTAGAACAGTATTGCAGTAGATTGTATTTCAGTATAGAGAATTGGACCGGGGTCCACAGTTCACTAGAGGTGTCTCTCCCATAAGATAAACAGCATGTTGGGTGAACAAATTACAGTTGGGCAATTGACAAATAAAGAGGGCATGACCATGCACATACATATTATGATGAGTATAGTGAGATTTAATTGGGCAAAGTACATAGACCGCTATCCAGCATGCATCTATGCCTAAAAAGTCCACCTTCAGGTTATCATCCGAACCCCCTCCAGTATTAAGTTGCTAACAACAGACAATTGCATTAAGTATTGCGCGTAATGTAATCAGTAACTGCATCCTCGAACATAGCACCAATGTTTTATCCCTAGTGGCAACAACACATCCATAACCTTAGAGGTTCTTGTCACTCCTCCAGATTCACGGAGACATGAACCCACTATCGAGCATAAATACTCCCTCTTGGAGTTACTAGCATCAACTTGGCCAGAGCATCTAGTAATAACGGAGAGCATGCAAGATCATAAACAATACATAGACATGAATTGATAATCAACATAACATAGTATTCTCTATTCATCGGATCCCAACAAACGCAACATATAGAATTACAGATAGATGATCTTGATCATGTTCGGCAGCTCACAAGACCCGACAATTAAGCACAATGGGGAGAAGACAACCATCTAGCTACTGCTATGGACCCATAGTCCAGGGGTATGATGGCGTGTAACTCACACGTTCGTTGGGAACCCCAAGAGGAAGGTATGATGCGCACAGCAGCAAGTTTTCCCTCAGAAAGAAACCAAGGTTTATCGAACCAGGAGGAGCCAAGAAGCACGTTGAAGGTTGATGGCGGCGGGATGTAGTGCGGCGCAACACCAGGGATTCCGGCGCCAACGTGGAACCTGCACAACACAACCAAAGTACTTTGCCCCAACGAAACAGTGAGGTTGTCAATCTCACCGGCTTGCTGTAACAAAGGATTAACTGTATTGTGTGGAAGATGATTGTTTGCAGAAAACAGTAGAACAAGTATTGCAGTAGATTGTATTTCAGTAAAGAGAATTGGACCGGGGTCCACAGTTCACTAGAGGTGTCTCTCCCGTAAGACAAACAGCATGTTGGGTGAACAAATTACAGTTGGGCAATTGACAAATAAAGAGGGCATGACCATGCACATACATATCATGATGAGTATAGTGAGATTTAATTGGGCATTACGACAAAGTACATAGACCGCTATCCAGCATGCATCTATGCCTAAAAAGTCCACCTTCAGGTTATCATCCGAACCCCCTCCAGTATTAAGTTGCTAACAACAGACAATTGCATTAAGTATTGCGCGTAATGTAACTAGTGACTATATCCTTGAACATAGCACCAATGTTTTATCCCTAGTGGCAATAGCACATCCATAACCTTAGAGGTTCTTGTCACCCCTCCAGATTCACAGAGACATGAACCCACTATCGAGCATAAATACTCCCTCTTGGAGTTACTAGCATCAACTTGGCCAGAGCATCTACTAATAACGGAGAGCATGCAAGATCATAAACAACACATAGACATAGCTTTGATAATCAACATAACAAGTATTCTCTATTCATCGGATCCCAACAAACGCAACATATAGAATTACAGATAGATGATCTTGATCATGTTAGGCAGCTCACAAGATCCGACAATGATAGCACAATGGGGAGAAGACAACCATCTAGCTACTGCTATGGGCCCATAGTCCAGGGGTAGACTACTCACACATCACACCGGAGGCGACCATGGCGGCGTAGAGTCCTCCGGGAGATGATTCCCCTCTCCGGCAGGGTGCCGGAGGCGATCTCCTGGATCCCCCGAGATGGGATCGGCGTTGGCGGCGTCTCTGGAAGGTTTTCCGTATCGTGGCTCTCGGTACTGGGGGTTTCGTCACGGAGGCTTTAAGTAGGCGGAAGGGCAAGTCAGGGGGGGGCACAAGGGCCCCACACCACAGGCCGGCGCGGCCAAGGGGGGGGGGGCGCGCCGCCCTAGGGTTTGGGCACCCCGTGGCCCCACTTCGTTTCGTCTTCGGACTTCTGGAAGCTTCGTGGCAAAATAGGACCCTGGGCGTTGATTTCGTCCAATTCCGAGAATATTTCGTTACTAGGATTTCTGAAACCAAAAACAGCAGAAAACAAAGAATCGGCACTTCGGCATCTTGTTAATAGGTTAGTTCCAGAAAATGCACGAATATGACATAAAGTGTGCATAAAACATGTAGATAACATCAATAATGTGGCATGGAACATAAGAAATTATCGATACGTTGGAGACGTATCAGCATCCCCAAGCTTAGTTCTGCTCGTCCCGAGCAGGTAAAACGATAACACAGATAATTTCTGGAGTGACATGCCATCATAACCTTGATCATACTATTTGTAAAGCATATGTAGTGAATGCAGCGATCAAAACAATGTATATGACATGAGTAAACAAGTGAATCATAAAGCAAAGACTTTTCATGAATAGCACTTCAAGACAAGCATCAATTAAGTCTTGCATAGGAGTTAACTCATAAAGCAATAATTCATAGTAAAAGCATTGAAGCAACACAAAGGAAGATTAAGTTTCAGCGGTTGCTTTCAACTTGTAACATGTATATCTCATTGATATTGTCAACATAGAGTAATATAATAAGTGCAATAAGCAAATATGTAGGAATCAATGCACAGTTCACACAAGTGTCTGCTTCTTGAGGTGGAGAGAAATAGGTGAACTGACTCAACATTGAAAGTAAAAGAATGGTCCTCCATAGAGGAAAAACATCGATTGCTATATTTGTGCTAGAGCTTTGATTTTGAAAACATGAAACAATTTTGTCAACGGTAGTAATAAAGCATATGTATCATGTAAATTATATCTTACAAGTTGCAAGCCTCATGCATAGTATACTAATAGTGCCCGCACCTTGTCCTAATTAGCTTGGACTACCGGATCATCACAATGCACATGTTTTTACCAAGTGTCACAAAGGGGTACCTCTATGCCGCCTGTACAAAGGTCTAAGGAGAAAGCTCGCATTGGATTTCTCGCTATTGATTATTCTTCAACTTAGACATCCATACCGTGACAACATAGACAACAGATAATGGACTCCTCTTTTATGCATAAGCATGTAACAACAATTAATAATTTTCTCATTTGAGATTGAGGATATATGTCCAAAACTGAAACTTCCACCATGGATCATGGCTTTAGTTAGCGGCCGAATGTTCTTCTCTAACAATATGCATGCTTAACCATAAGGTGGTAGATCTCTCTTACTTCAGACAAGACGGACATGCATAGCAACTCACATGAAATTCAACAAAGAGTAGTTGATGGCGTCCCCAGTGAACATGGTTATCGCACAACAAGCAACTTAATAAGAGATAAAGTGCATAATTACATATTCAATACCACAATAGTTTTTAAGCTATTTGTCCCATGAGCTATATATTGCAAAGGTGAATGATGGAATTTTAAAGGTAGCACTCAAGCAATTTACTTTGGAATGGCGGAAAATACCATGTAGTAGGTAGGTATGGTGGACACAAATGGCATAGTGGTTGGCTCAAGTATTTTGGATGCATGAGAAGTATTCCCTCTCGATACAAGGTTTAGGCTAGCAAGGCTTATTTGAAACAAACACAAGGATGAACCGGTGCAGCAAAACTCACATAAAAGACATATTTAAAACATTATAAGACCTACACCGTCTTCCTTGTTGTTCAAACTCAATACTAGAAATTATCTAGACCTTAGAGAAACCAAATATGCAAACCAAATTATAGCATGCTCTATGTATTTCTTCATTAATAGGTGCAAAGCATATGATGCAAGAGCTTAATCATGAGCACAACAATTGCCAAGTATCACATTACCCAAGACATTAATAGCAATTACTACATGTATCATTTTCCAATTCCAACCATATAACAATTTAACGAAGGAGAAACTTCGCCATGAATACTATGAGTAGAAACCAAGGACATACTTGTCCATATGCTACAGCGGAGCGTGTCTCTCTCCCATAAAGTGAATGCTAGGATCCATTTTATTCAAACAAAACAAAAAAAAACTGACGCTCCAAGCAAAGCACATAAGATGTGATGGAATAAAAATATAGTTTCAGGGGAGGAACCTGATAATGTTGTCGATGAAGAAGGGGATGCCTTGGGCATCCCCAAGCTTAGACGCTTGAGTCTTCTTAGAATATGCAGGGGTGAACCACCGGGGCATCCCCAAGCTTAGAGCTTTCACTCTCCTTGATCATGTTGCATCATACTCCTCTCTTGATCCTTGAAAACTTCCTCCACACCAAACTTAGAACAACTCATTAGAGGGTTAGTGCACAATAAAAATTAACATATTCAGAGGTGACACAATCATTCTTAACACTTCTGGACATTGCATAATGCTACTGGACATTAATGGATCAAAGAAATTCATCCAACATAGCAAAAGAGGCAATGCGAAATAAAAAGCAGAATCTGTCAAAACAGAACAGTTCGTATTGACGAATTTTAAAATGGCACCAGACTTACTCAAATGAAAATGCTCAAATTGAATGAAAGTTGCGTACATATCTGAGGATCATGCACGTAAATTGGCTTAATTTTCTGAGTTACCTACAGGGAGGTAGACCCAGATTCGTGACAGCAAAGAAATCTGGAACTGCGCAGTAATCCAAATCTAGTACTTACTTTTCTATCAACGGCTTAACTTGGCACAACAAAACACTAAACTAAGATAAGGAGAGGTTGCTACAGTAGTAAACAACTTCCAAGACACAAAATAAAAACAAAGTACTGTAGGTAAAAACATGGGTTGTCTCCCATAAGCGCTTTTCTTTAACGCCTTTCAGCTAGGCGCAGAAAGTGTATATCAAGTATTATCAAAGGGTGGTGTATCGTTATTATGAGCTCCCCCATCCGCAGTGGTACTAAGGGCTTTGTCAATTTTAGGCCTATAGTAATACTTCTTTGGTTTAGGCACTTTAGAGACATACATAAACTTTTGCTCCTTACCCACATAAGCTTTCTCCTTATATTTAAGAGAAGAAAATGTTGAACCCAAGGTTCTCATAGCTTTTTCAAGTTCATCAATCCTATTGATTTGATCATCATGATCAACACAAGTTCCTAGGACACTAATTCTTTCATCAATTCCTCCTAAGGATTTATCAAGTTCATCAGTTTTATCAAGTAACATTTCCAATTTAGCTTCAATACTTGGAAAATTTTTCTCTATGGTTTCCAATTTTTTCATAACATCTTCAAGAGAGATTTCAGTTTTAACTTTATCAACAGGGGGTATTCCAAATAGACTCTCAATAATGCAACTAGCTTCTAATGCCGGAGTACTTAGGAAGTCACCTTTTGCAAGACTATCAAGAACATATCTATTCCAGCTAGAGATACCAACAGAAAAATTCCTGAGTAAAATAATGGTGGAGTGTTTCTTAGTGCACCTATTATGGGCATCACTAATTCTATACCAAGCATCTCTTAAACATTCTCCCCCTCGTTGCTTAAACGTACGAACTTCAACTTCAGGATTACTCATTTTAGTAGTAGCAAACTAGATAAAGTAAATGCAAGTAACTAATTTTTTTGTGTTTTTGATATAGCAAACAAGATAGCAAATAAAGTAAAACTAGCAACTAATTTTTTTGTATTTTGATTTAGTGCAGCAAACAAAGTAGTAAATAAAACTAAGCAAGACAAAAACAAAGTAAAGAGATTGAGAAGTGGAGACTCCCCTTGCAGCGTGTCTTGATCTCCCCGGCAACGGCGCCAGAAAAAGAGCTTGATGGCGTGTAACTCACACGTTCGTTGGGAACCCCAAGAGGAAGGTATGATGCGCACAGCAGCAAGTTTTCCCTCAGAAAGAAACCAAGGTTTATCGAACCAGGAGGAGCCAAGAAGCACGTTGAAGGTTGATGGCGGCGGGATGTAGTGCGGCGCAACACCAGGGATTCCGGCGCCAACGTGGAACCTGCACAACACAACCAAAGTACTTTGCCCCAACGAAACAGTGAGGTTGTCAATCTCACCGGCTTGCTGTAACAAAGGATTAACCGTATTGTGTGGAAGATGATTGTTTGCAGAAAACAGTAGAACAAGTATTGCAGTAGATTGTATTTCAGTAAAGAGAATTGGACCGGGGTCCACAGTTCACTAGAGGTGTCTCTCCCGTAAGACAAACAGCATGTTGGGTGAACAAATTACAGTTGGACAATTGACAAATAAAGAGGGCATGACCATGCACATACATATCATGATGAGTATAGTGAGATTTAATTGGGCATTATGACAAAGTACATAGACCGCTATCCAGCATGCATCTATGCCTAAAAAGTCCACCTTCAGGTTATCATCCGAACCCCCTCCAGTATTAAGTTGCTAACAACAGACAATTGCATTAAGTATTGCGCGTAATGTAACTAGTGACTATATCCTTGAACATAGCACCAATGTTTTATCCCTAGTGGCAACAGCACATCCATAACCTTAGAGGTTCTTGTCACCCCTCCAGATTCACGGAGACATGAACCCACTATCGAGCATAAATACTCCCTCTTGGAGTTACTAGCATCAACTTGGCCAGAGCATCTACTAATAACGGAGAGCATGCAAGATCATAAACAACACATAGACATAGCTTTGATAATCAACATAACAAGTATTCTCTATTCATCAGATCCCAACAAACGCAACATATATAATTACAGATAGATGATCTTGATCATGTTAGGCAGCTCACAAGATCCGACAATGATAGCACAATGGGGAGAAGACAACCATCTAGCTACTGCTATGGACCCATAGTCCAGGGGTAGACTACTCACACATCACACCGGAGGCGACCATGGCGGCGTAGAGTCCTCCGGGAGATGATTCCCCTCTCCGGCAGGGTGCCGGAGGCGATCTCCTGGATCCCCCGAGATGGGATCGGCGTTGGCGGCGTCTCTGGAAGGTTTTCCGTATCGTGGCTCTCGGTACTGGGGGTTTCGTCACGGAGGCTTTAAGTAGGCGGAAGGGCAAGTCAGGAGGGGGCACGAGGGCCCCACACCACAGGCCGGCGCGGCCAAGGGGGGGCCGCGCCGCCCTAGGGTTTGGGCACCCCGTGGCCCCACTTCGTTTCGTCTTCGGACTTCTGGAAGCTTCGTGGCAAAATAGGACCCTGGGCGTTGATTTCGTCCAATTCCGAGAATATTTCGTTACTAGGATTTCTGAAACCAAAAACAGCAGAAAACAACAACTGGCACTTCGGCATCTTGTTAATAGGTTAGTTCCAGAAAATGCACGAATATGACATAAAGTGTGCATAAAACATGTAGATAACATCAATAATGTGGCATGGAACATAAGAAATTATCGATACGTTGGAGACGTATCAGGGTAGACTACTCACACATCACTCCGGTGGCGACCATGGCGGCGTAGAGTCCTCCGGGAGATGATTCCCCTCTCCGGCAGGGTGCCGGAGGCGATCTCCTGAATCCCCCGAGATGGGATTGGCGGCGGCGGCGTCTCTGGAAGGTTTTCCGTATCGTGGTTCTCGGTACTGGGGGTTTCGCGACGAAGGCTATTTGTAGGCGGAAGGGCAGGTCAGGGGGCCACACGAGGGGCCCACACTACAGGTCGGCGCGGCCAAGGCTTGGGCCGCGCCGCCCTAGGGTGTGGCCACCTCGTGGCCCCACTTCGTCTCCTCTTCGGTCTTCTGGAAGCTTCGTGGCAAAATAGGACCCTGGGCGTTGATTTCGTCCAATTCCGAGAATATTTCTTCACTAGGATTTCTGAAACCAAAAACAGCAGAAAACAGCAACTGGCACTTTGGCATCTTGTTAATAGGTTAGTTCCAGAAAATGCACGAATATGACATAAAGTGTGCATAAAACATGTAGATATCATCAATAATGTGGCATGGAACATAAGAAATTATCGATACATCGGAGACGTATCAAACTTCCACATCTCGAACAATACCAATTGGAGAAATAGTTTCTCTATTAGCCAGCTGAATAACCACATCAATATCTTCAAGTTCACAAGAACCAATTTCGTGCATAATCTCCGTGTAAAGCTCATAAGGAATAGCACTAATACTTGCACCAATATCACATAAACCATAATAACAATGATCACCAATTCTAACAGATAGCATAGGAACACTAGCTTGTTTGGGTTTATTAGGATGTGAAACAATATTAGAAGCATCTTCACAGAAAATAATATGACCATCCTCCACATTTTCAGTCACAAGATCTTTAACTATTGCAACAGCAGGTTCAACTTTTATTTGTTCTTCAGGTTCTATAGGTTTCTTTTCACTTTTATGAACCGCACTATTTATAACAGAGTACTCCTTCATTTTAGCAGGGAAAGGAGTTTTTTCAATATAAGCTTCAAGAATAACATGATCAACAGTTTCAACTACAACGCATTTATTAATAGATGAATCAATTTTATCTTTATACGGTTCATGATACTTATCAAAATTCTTCTTAGGCAATTCATAATGAGAGGCAAAAGCTTTATAAAGATTTGCAGCAACTTGAGAATCAAGACCATAAGTAGCACTCATATTACGAAATTTATCAGTATCCATAAAAGCTTCAATGCATTTATAATCATAATTTATACCTGATTCTCTATCTTTGTCGATCTCCCATCCTTCAGTATTTTCCTGGATCCGATTAAGAAGGTCCCTTTTAAACTCTTCCTTGTTGCGCGTGAATGATCCAGAACAAGAAGTATCCAGCAAGGTCTTGTCTTCAAAAGAAAGTCTTGCATAGAAATTATCAATAATAACATTACCAGGAAGCTCATGAATGGGGCATTTGAGCATTAAAGACTTCAATCTCCCCCAAGCTTGAGCAATACTCTCTCCATCATGAGGCCAAAAATTATATATGCGATTCCGATCCTTGTGAATTTCACTTGGAGGATAAAACCGGGGCACAATATCATTCCATTCAAGAGAATCCCCATTATCCAGTAATTTATACCAATGCGCCGCTTTTCCAGACAGCGATATAGAGAATAGTTTCTTCCTCACTTCATCCATAGCAATACCTGCACACTTGAATAAACCGCATAATTCATGCAAGAACAGTAAATGA
The DNA here is from genome assembly GCF_019359855.2 of Lolium perenne. Taxonomy (NCBI): domain Eukaryota; kingdom Viridiplantae; phylum Streptophyta; class Magnoliopsida; order Poales; family Poaceae; genus Lolium; species Lolium perenne. Next base: position 158,428,132 of record NC_067247.2, read on the forward strand.
TCTCTGATGGCGTGTATTTCACACGTTCGTTGGGCAACCCCAAGAGGAAGGTATGATGCGCACAGCAGCAAGTTTTCCCTCAGAAAGAAACCAAGGTTTATCGAACCAGGAGGAGCCAAGAAGCACGTTGAAGGTTGATGGCGGCGAGATGTAGTGCGGCGCAACACCAGGGATTCCGGCGCCAACGTGGAACCTGCACAACACAACCAAAGTACTTTGCCCCAACGAAACAGTGAGGTTGTCAATCTCACCGGCTTGCTGTAACAAAGGATTAACCGTATTGTGTGGAAGATGATTGTTTGCAGAAAACAGTAAAACAGTATTGCAGTAGATTGTATTTCAAGAAAGAGAATTGGACCGGGGTCCACAGTTCACTAGAGGTGTCTCTCCCATAAGACGCAAACGACATGTTGGGTGAACAAATTACAGTTGGGCAATTGACAAATAAAGAGAGCATGACAATGCACATACATATCATGATGAGTATAGTGAGATTTAATTGGGCATTACGACAAAGTACATAGACCGCCATCCAACTGCATCTATGCCTAAAAAGTCCACCTTCAGGTTATCATCCGAACCCCCTCCAGTATTAAGTTGCAAGCAACAGACAATTGCATTAAGTATGGTGCGTAATGTAATCAACAACTACATCCTTAGACATAGCATCAATGTTTTATCCCTAGTGGCAACGACACAACACAACCTTAGAACTTTCATCCTTTGTCCTGTGTCAATGCAGGCATGAACCCACTATCGAGCATAAGTACTCCCTCTTGGAGTTACAAGCATCTACTTGGCCAGAGCATCTACTAGTAACGGAGAGCATGCAAGATCATAAACAACACATAAGCATAACTTTGATAATCAACATAACAAGTATTCTCTATTCATCGGATCCCAACAAACGCAACATATAGAATTATAGATAGATGATCTTGATCATGTTAGGCAGCTCACAAGATCCGACAATGATAGCACAATGGGGAGAAGACAACCATCTAGCTACTGCTATGGACCCATAGTCCAGGGGTAGACTACTCACACATCACACCGGAGGCGACCATGGCGGCGTAGAGTCCTCCGGGAGATGATTCCCCTCTCCGGCAGGGTGCCGGAGGCGATCTCTGGATCCCCCGAGATGGGATCGGCGGCGGCGGCGTCTCTGGAAGTTTTTCCGTATCGTGGCTCTCGGTCTTTGGGGTTTCGTCACGGAGGCTATTTGTAGGCGGAAGGGCAGAGTCGGGAGCCGGGCAGGGGGCCACACCATAGGGCGGCGCGGGCCCCCCCTCGGGGCCGCGCCGCCACGTGGTGTCGCCACCTCGTGGCCCCACTTCGTGTGTTCTTCGGTCTTACGGAAGCTCCGTGGAAAAATAGGCCCCTGGGCTTTGATTTCGTCCAATTCCGAGAATATTTCCTTACTAGGATTTCTGAAACCAAAAACAGCAGAAAACAAAGAATCGGCACTTCGGCATCTTGTTAATAGGTTAGTTCCAGAAAATGCACGAATATGACATAAAGTGTGCATAAAACATGTAGATAACATCAATAATGTGGCATGGAACATAAGAAATTATCGATACGTCGGAGACGTATCAGCATCCCCAAGCTTAGTTCTGCTCGTCCCGAGCAGGTAAAACGATAACACAGATAATTTAAGGTGACATGCCATCATAATCTTGATCATACTATTTGTAAAGCATATGTAGTGAATGCAGCGATCAAAACAATGTGTATGACATGAGTAAACAAGTGAATCATATAGCAAAGACTTTTCATGAATAGCACTTCAAGACAAGCATCAATAAGTCTTGCATAAGAGTTAACTCATAAAGCAATAATTCAAAGTAAAGGCGTTGAAGCAACACAAAAGAAGATTAAGTTTCAGCGGTTGCTTTCAACTTGTAACATGTATATCTCATGGATATTGTCAACATAGAGTAATATAATAAGTGCAATAAGCAAGTATGTAGGAATCAATGCACAGTTCACACAAGTGTTTGCTTCTTGAGGTGGAGAGAAATAGGTGAACTGACTCAACATTGAAAGTAAAAGAATGGTCCTCATAGAGGAAAAGCATCGATTGCTATATTTGTGCTAGAGCTTTGATTTTGAAAACATGAAACAATTTTGTCAATGGTAGTAATAAAGCATATGCATCATGTAAATTATATCTTATAAGTTGCAAGCCTCATGCATAGTGTACTAATAGTGCCCGCACCTTGTCCTAATTAGCTTGGACTACCTGGATTATCACCGCAATACATATGCTTTAACCAAGTATCACAAAGGGGTACCTCTATGCCGCCTGTACAAAGGTCTAAGGAGAAAGCTCGCATTTGGATTTCTCGCTTTTGATTATTCTCAACTTAGACATCCATACCGGGACAACATAGACAATAGATAATGGACTCCTCTTTTAATGCTTTAAGCATTCAACAACAATTAATTATTTTCTCATTAGAGATTTGAGGATGTTTGTCCAAAACTGAAACTTCCACCATGGAACATGGCTTCGGTTAGCGGCCCAATGTTCTTCTCTCACAATATGCATGCTCAAACCATTCAACTCAGAGTAGATTGCCCTTACTTCAGACAAGACGAACATGCATAGCAACTCACATGAAATTCAACAATGAGTTGATGGCGTTCCCCAGTAAACATGGTTATCGCACAACAAGCAACTTAATAAGAGATAAAGTGCATAATTACATATTCAATACCACAATAGTTTTTAAGCTATTTGTCCCATGAGCTATATATTGCAAAGGTGAATGATGGAATTTTAAAGGTAGCACTCAAGCAATTTACTTTGGAATGGCAGAAAATACCATGTAGTAGGTAGGTATGGTGGACACAAATGGCATAGTGGTTGGCTCAAGTATTTTGGATGCATGAGAAGTATTCCCTCTCGATACAAGGTTTAGGCTAGCAAGGCTTATTTGAAACAAACACAAGGATGAACCGGTGCAGCAAAACTCACATAAAAGACATATTGAAAACATTATAAGACTCTACACCGTCTTCCTTGTTGTTCAAACTCAATACTAGAAATTATCTAGACCTTAGAGAAACCAAATATGCAAACCAAATTTTAGCATGCTCTATGTATTTCTTCATTAATGGGTGCAAAGTATATGATGCAAGAGCTTAAACATGAGCACAACAATTGCCAAGTATCACATTACCCAAGACATTTATAGCAATTACTACATGTATCATTTTCCAATTCCAACCATATAACAATTTAACGAAGGAGAAACTTCGCCATGAATACTATGAGTAGAAACCAAGGACATACTTGTCCATATGCTACAGCGGAGCGTGTCTCTCTCCCATAAAGTGAATGCTAGGATCCATTTTATTCAAACAAAACAAAAACAAAAACAAACCGACGCTCCAAGAAAAAGCACATAAGATGTGATGGAATAAAAATATAGTTTCAGGGGAGGAACCTGATAATGTTGTCGATGAAGAAGGGGATGCCTTGGGCATCCCCAAGCTTAGACGCTTGAGTCTTCTTGATATATGCAGGGGTGAACCACCGGGTGCATCCCCAAGCTTATAGCTTTCACTCTCCTTGATCATGTTGCATCATACTCCTCTCTTGATCCTTGAAAACTTTCTCCACACCAAACTCGAAACAACTCATTAGAGGGTTAGTGCACATTATAAATTGACATATTCAGAGGTGACACAATCATTCTTAACACTTCTGGACATTGCATAATGCTACTGGACATTAGTGGATCAAAGAAATTCATCCAACATAGCGAAAGAGGCAATGCGAAATAAAAGGCAGAATCTGTCAAAACAGAACAGTTCGTATTGACGAATTTTAAAATGGCACCAGACTTGCTCAAATGAAAATGCTCAAATTGAATGAAAGTTGCATACATATCTGAGGATCATGCACGTAAATTGGCTTAATTTTCTGAGTTACCTACAGGGAGGTGGACCCAGATTCGTGACAGCAAAGAAATCTGGAACTGTGCAGTAATCCAAATCTAGTACTTACTTTTCTATCAACGGCTTAACTTGGCACAACAAAACACAAAACTAAGATAAGGAGAGGTTGCTACAGTAGTAAACAACTTCCAAGACACAAAATAAAAACAAAGTACTGTAGGTAAAAACATGGGTTGTCTCCCATAAGCGCTTTTCTTTAACGCCTTTCAGCTAGGCGCAGAAAGTGTGTATCAAGTATTATCAAGAGATGAAGTGTCAACATCATAATTTGTTCTCATAATAGAATCAAAAGGTACCTTCATTCTCTTTCTAGGGAAGTGTTCCATACCTTTCTTGAGAGGAAATTGATATTTTATATTACCTTCCTTCATATCAATGGTAGCACCAACAGTTCGAAGAAAAGGTCTTCCCAATATAATGGGACAAGATGCATTGCATTCAATATCCAAGACAACAAAATCAACGGGAACAAGGTTATTGCTAACGGTAATGCGAACATTATCAATTTTACCCAAAGGTTTCTTTGTAGAATGATCAGCAAGATTAACATCCAAATAACAATTTTTCAGCGGTGGCAAGTCAAGCATATTATAAATTTTCTTAGGCATAACAGAAATACTTGCACCAAGATCACATAAAGCATTACAATCAAAATCTTTAACCTTCATCTTAATGATGGGTTCCCAACCATCCTCTAGCTTTTTAGGAATAGAGGCTTCACGCTCTAGTTTCTCTTCTCTAGCTTTTATGAGAGCATTTGTAATATGATGCGTGAAAGCCAAATTTATAGCACTAGCATTAGGACTTTTAGCAAGTTTTTGCAAGAACTTTATAACTTCAGAGATGTGGCAATCATCAAAATTCAAACCATTATAATCTAAAGCAATGGGATCATCATCCCCAATGTTGGAAAAAATTTCAGCAGCTTTATCACAGGCGATGTCAGCAGCTTTAGCGATTTCAGTGCAGTTTTTCGCGCTTTGCATTCGAAGTGGAAACATTGCTAACACCAATTCTTTTATTAGTATGAGTAGAAGGTGCAGCAACATGTGTAGCATTAGCATTACTAGTAGTGGTAATAGTCCAAACTTTAGCTATATTCTTCTCTTTAGCTAGTTTTTCATTTTCTTCTCTATCCCACCTAGCACGCAGTTCAGCCATTAATCTTATATTCTCATTAATTCTAACTTGAATGGCATTTGCTGTAGTAATAATTTTATTATGATGATTCTCATTAGGCAAAACTTTTGATTTCAAAAGATCAACATCAGCAGCAAGACTATCAACTTTAGAAGCAAGTATATCAATTTTCCCAAGCTTTTCTTCAACAGATTTGTTAAAAGCAGTTTGTGTACTAATAAATTCTTTAAGCATGGCTTCAAGTCCAGGGGGTGAACTCCTATTATTGTTGTAAGAATTCCCATAAGAATTACCATAGCCGTTGCCATTATTATAAGGATATGGCCTATAGTTGTTACTAGAATTGTTCCGGTAAGCATTGTTGTTGAAATTATTATTTTTAATGAAGTTTACATCAACATGTTCTTCTTGTGCAACCAATGAAGCTAATGGAACATTATTAGGATCAATATTAGTCCTATCATTCACAAGCATAGACATAATAGCATCAATCTTATCACTCAAGGAAGAGGTTTCTTCGACAGAATTTACCTTCTTACCTTGTGGAGCTCTCTCCGTGTGCCATTCAGAGTAGTTGATCATCATATTATCAAGAAGCTTTGTTGCTTCACCAAGAGTGATGGACATAAAGGTACCTCCAGCAGCTGAATCCAATAAATTCCGTGAAGAAAAATTTAGTCCTGCATAGAAGGTTTGGATGATCATCCAAGTAGTCAGTCCATGGGTTGGGCAATTTTTAACCAGAGATTTCATTCTTTCCCAAGCTTGAGCAACATGTTCAGTATCTAATTGTTTAAAATTCATTATGCTACTCCTCAAAGATATAATTTTAGCAGGGGATAATATCTACCAATAAAAGCATCCTTGCATTTAGTCCATGAATCAATACTATTCTTAGGCAGAGATAGCAACCAATCTTTAGCTCTTCCTCTTAATGAGAAAGGGAACAATTTTAGTTTAATAATATCACCATCTACATCTTTATATTTTTGCATTTCACATAGTTCAACAAAATTATTAAGATGGGCAAGAGCATCATCAGAACTAATTCCAGAAAATTGATCTTTCATGACAAGATTCAAGAAAGCAGGTTTAATTTCAAAGAATTCTGCTGTAGTAGCAGGTGGAGCAATAGGTGTGCATAAGAAATCATTATTATTTGTGGTTGTGAAGTCACACAACTTAGTATTTTCAGCGTTGGCCATTTTAGCAACAAGAAATAAAGCAAACTAGATAAAGTAAATGCAAGTAAACTAATTTTTTTGTGTTTTTGATATAGCAAACAAGATAACAAATAAAGTAAAACTAGCAACTAATTTTTTGTATTTTGATTTAGTGCAGCAAACAAAGTAGTAAATAAAACTAAGCAAGACAAAAACAAAGTAAAGAGATTGAGAAGTGGAGACTCCCCTTGCAGCGTGTCTTGATCTCCCCGGCCACGGCGCCAGAACAAGAGCGGGATGGCGTGTACGTCACCCGTTCGTTGGGACCCCCAAGAGGAAGGTATGATGCGCACAGCAGCAAGTTTTCCCTCAGAAAGAAACCAAGGTTTATCGAACCAGGAGGAGCCAAGAAGCACGTTGAAGGTTGATGGCGGCGAGATGTAGTGCGGCGCAACACCAGGGATTCCGGCGCCAACGTGGAACCTGCACAACACAACCAAAGTACTTTGCCCCAACGAAACAGTGAGGTTGTCAATCTCACCGGCTTGCTGTAACAAAGGATTAACCGTATTGTGTGGAAGATGATTGTTTGCGTAAAACAAGAAACAAAGATTGCAAGAGATTGTATTTCAGTAAAGAGAATTGGACCGGGGTCCACAGTTCACTAGAGGTGTCTCTCCCATAAGACGAACAGCATGTTGGGTGAACAAATTACAGTTGGGCAATTGACAAATAAAGAGAGCATGACAATGCACATACATATCATGATGAGTATAGTGAGATTTAATTGGGCATTACGACAAAGTACATAGACCGCCATCCAATCGCATCTATGCCTAAAAAGTCCACCTTCAAAGTTATCATCCGAACCCCTCCGGTATTAAGTTGCAAGCAACAGACAATTGCATTAAGTATGGTGCTTAAAGTAATAAACAACGACATCCTTAGACATAGCATCACTGTTTTATCCCTAGTGGCAACAGCACAACACAAGCTTAGAACTTTCTCACATCGTCCTGTGTGTCAATGCGAGGCATGAACCCACTATCGAGCATAAGTACTCCCTCTTGGAGTTACAAGCATCTACTTGGCCAGAGCATCTACTAGTAACGGAGAGCATGCAAGATCATAAACAACACATAAGCATAACTTTGATAATCAACATAACAAGTATTCTCTATTCATCGGATCCCAACAAACGCAACATATAGAATTACAGATAGATGATCTTGATCATGTTAGGCAGCTCACAAGATCCGACAATGATAGCACAATGGGGAGAAGACAACCATCTAGCTACTGCTATGGACCCATAGTCCAGGGGTAGACTACTCACACATCACACCGGAGGCGACCATGGCGGCGTAGAGTCCTCCGGGAGATGATTCCCCTCTCCGGCAGGGTGCCGGAGGCGATCTCCTGGATCCCCCGAGATGGGATCGGCGGCGGCGGCGTCTCTGGAAGTTTTTCCGTATCGTGGTTCTCGGTCCTGGGGATTTCGTCACGGCGGCGCTTTGTAGGCGGACGGGCAGAGTCGGGAGCCAGACGAGGGGGCCACACCATAGGGCGGCGCGGGCCCCCCCTGGGCCGCGCCGCCACGTGGTGTCGCCACCTCGTGGCCCCACTTCGTGTGTTCTTCGGTCTTCTGGAAGCTCCGTGGAAAAATAGGCCCCTGGGCTTTGATTTCGTCCAATTCCGAGAATATTTCCTTACTAGGATTTCTGAAACCAAAAACAGCAGAAAAAGAATCGGCACTTCGGCATCTTGTTAATAGGTTAGTTCCAGAAAATGCAAGAATATGACATAAAGTGTGCATAAAACATGTAGATAACATCAATAATGTGGCATGGAACATAAGAAATTATCGATACGTCGGAGACGTATCAATCTCCAGGGTGGACAGTTCCATCCCCTGTATAACGGTTACCCACTACGCGTTCAATAATTTTCATAGGTATTTTGTATGGTATCTCTTCCTTACCTGGCGCCTCATCCACTACCTTTGCAGTAGTAGTAGATTTCCCAAATAAACATTCAAAAGGAGATCTCTCCATAATGAATTATGGCAGCAGGCAGAAATAAAATCAGCACAAACAGTAGAAATTTCCCTTACCAATTCCACTTACCAATAGCGCTTCACTCCCCGGCAACGGCGCCAGAAAATAGTCTTGATGACCCACAAGTATAGGGGGTGTATCGTAGTATCTTCGATAAGTAAGAATGTCGATCCCAACGAGGAGCAGAAGGTGTTGACAAGCAGTTTCGATGAAGGATTCACTGTAAATGCTCACGTACAAGTATTCGTGGGGTTTTGATGTAGCAGTTGAATAAAGTACGAGTAAGTAAAGTGCGAGAGTAACAATTGCAGCGAGTGGCCCAATCCTTTTTAGCACAAAGGACAAGCCGGTTTGTTTACTTATAATGACCAAACGTTCTCGAGGACACACGGGATTTTAGTCTAGTGCTTTCGCTACATACGGCTAATTAATCTTCATTGTTTTGATAAGTGTTGTGTGGGTGAACCTGTGCTAATGTACCGCCCTTCCTAGGACTAATACATACTTGTGATTATACCCCTTGCAAGCATCCGCAACTACAAGAAAGTAATTAAGATAAATCTAACCACAGCCTTAAACTCTGAGATCCTGCTATCCCTCCTGCATCGATATACCAACGGGGGCTTAGGTTTCTGTCACTCCAGCAGCCCCGCAATTGTCAAACGAGTACAAGATGCATTCCCCTAGGCCCATAAAGGTGAAGTGTCATGTAGTCGACGTTCACACGACACCACTAGAAGAATAACACCACAACTTAAATATCATAACATTGAATATTACTCAACCATACTTCACTACTAACATTTAGACTTCACCCATGTCCTCAAGAACTAAACGAACTACTCACGAGACATCATATGGAACATGATCAGAGGTGATATGATGATGAATAACAATCTGAACATAAACCTTGGTCCAATGGTTTCACTCAATAGCATCAACAACAAGTAGAAATCGATACCGGGAGAGTTTCCCCTATCAAACAATCAAGATCAAACCCCAAATTGTTATGGCGGTGACGATGTCCAGCGGTGGAGACGGCGGTGATGATGGTGAAGATGATGATGATGGTGATGGAGATGATGTCCAACTTGATGGCGGTGACGATGGCGTCGATTTCCCCCTCCCGGAGGGAATTTCCCCGGCGGATTTCAGCCCGCCGGAGAGCTCTTTTCTCTCTGGTGTTCTCCGCCCCGCAGAGGCGGCTGTAACTCTCCGCGAGGTATCCTCTCTGGCTTAGGTCTTCGGGACGAAGGATTTCGCGAAGAAAAGGAGGCGAGAGGGGCTGTGGGCCCCCCTCCTCACAGGGCGGCGCGGCCAGCCCTTGGGCCGCGCTGGCCTATGGTCTGGGCCCACCTCGGGTCCCCTCAGCTCCCCCTTCTGGCTCACTTCGTCATCTGGAAAAATAGGATTTTTGGTATAATTTCCGTCAGCTGTTGATCTTCCGAAATATTGCATTCTGACGGTGCTTTTTCCAGCAGAATCCTGGCTCCGGTGCTCGATCCTCCAATAATCATGAAACATGCAAAATAGATGAAATAACATAAGTATTATGTCCAAATATGAAATATATCAATGAATAACAGAAAATTATGATATAAAATAGTGATGCAAATTGGACGTATCACTCCACCATGCAACTACGAGATCAATGGCCACGAATATACCAAAGGCTATTATCTAGCCGATGATATATATCCAAAATGGGCCACTGTAATATCCCAGGTTTAGAGGCAAGAAAAAGAGAGAACACGAGAGTGTGCATTGCATTCATGCATAGAAAATCCGGGGAATTTTCGCGCATTCATCTAAAACACAAAGAGATCGAGGTTTCTCTTGTGTCGATGGAATTGATGTGTGTCATCCACAGAAGTGCGATAAATTTCGACATGACCTTTGTTGATTTATTATATTTTCAAGGGAAGCAGTTTGAATTCAAATTCAAATATGGAAGACAGAATTCAAACAAGATCTTGAATTGGAATTTGAATTCTAAACAATTATATAAATGCAAAGTAACAATAAATATAAATGAGAAACAAATATTACAAATAACAGTTCACATAAATATTATTACAACACTTATTATTATATTACAAGTTACACAAGAAATATGAGAATACAAAATGGAAAATTACAAAATAATGAAAAGAAAACCCTAAGACTAAATCTTCATCTTCTCAATCCTTAGTCTTCATTTACTGCAATAAGAGAAACAAAACAAAGACAAAAGGAAAACAAAGTGTGTTATGGTTAAAAATGTCGCCATCATCAAAGATGAGGCATGTTGATATTGGAACTCGACTACTAGATATTAGAAACTTGTTCTAATATCTAAATTGTGGATTAGAGGGATCAATTTCAGTTTATAGGCAGCTTTGGGAATTATGTATCATCTCTGGATCATAAGAGGGATCAATGTATCATTCTATATCATTTGGCATCAATGAGCAAGTAGGCAACAGGGACAAGTAACAACATTTGATCCATGTCAAATAAGAGAAAAGTGCAACAATATTTGATCCACTTGTTTTAGGCAACTAAGGCGACCAATTAATCCCTCTAACCTAGCCAAGTTCCTATTTAAGCAAGCTCACATGATTTAAATAAAGTAATTCACCATTGACATTAGATGGTCAAGATGAATGATCATTAGCCACACAATTTAATCCCACAGATTATAATGCAAAGCTCACATGTAGCAGCCCATGAGAATTAACACTTGGCAAGCACTCAAAATAAGGCAAGGCATGGTCGTGCAAGGGATAAGATCAACCTGAGGTACCTTGCACAAGAGGAAAAGCAAACCAACATTGAAACTTGTACAATCAGATGATGTCATCTGCAAGCAGCATACTCACACATGCAACTGTGTGTTGTCACCCCCACAGCCAACACTCCAGCCCTATATAAACAGCACATAGGCTGTACCAAGCAGCTTTCCTCCACATCTCACATTTTCAGCCAACACACACCACACTTTGGCAAATCTGGTAAGTAGCTATAGAACAGCAAGAACAAATCCACTGGATAAACCACTGAAATCATCAGATAGATCATATGAAGCAGATCAAGAAGCAAGAAGGAGAAGGCATGCTACAAGAAGCAGCATATCTCAGTAGCCAGAAGAACCAGCTAACAAGCTACAAAGTGCATCAGGTAGAAACCAGTAATAGGATGAGTAGATCAGGTAGCATCTGTTCTTAGTTTTGCATGAGCACATCAATAAGGGGAAAAAGGGAAATAATACACACACAACCAATCCAACTAACCTTCCACTAGATTTTCATCAAGGAGGATTGGAAGGATTTATTCTTCTCAGATCTGGCATAGAAGTGCTATGCCCAGTTCATCACAGAGAATTTTATAAAACCATAAATAGTATATCTGTTCTTATCAAAAAGTTGTGCCTCAGCCTTTGCATCACAAAAAGTGTGGTCAATGAATCAAGCAATAGCATCTGCTCTTATAAATCTTTACACAAAGACAGCTTTCCTTAACAAATCTACAATCTCCAGGAATTACTTGGGGTCCAGAAGATAAGTTCCAGGCCAACCAAGTAGAACCCCAAGTAGCAGCAGTAGTAAACCCATCAGGGAATAACCACATAGTTAACTTTGCTCCACACAAAATGAATCACAGACAATTAATGGATCATCTCAAATCTCCAGTAAGATTATCACAAATATGCATACAAGCTCAACCACAATTCATCAAGTAAATAATCCACCTTCATGTATCAGTACTTGTGTCTGAACTCAACAGGAGTCTACACAAAAATATAACTGAATTCATCCAATTAACCACTGTCATGTGGACAGTATAATCCAACAAATAGCCACACACACTTGCAATTCATACCAAATGAATTCAAATCATTTTCCTAGTTAATCTAGCTAGGAATCATTGCTTGCATCGATTCACTGTCTTATTAAACAGCTACAAGCAAATATCATACCAGCAGCATAATCCTTTAATCATAGATAGTATTGTCTATAGAAATCACAGATCATCAGTGACATAATTATACAGGCTGGGATGATTCATTTATCCAAGCTGAGGCCTTGGATCAAGCACAAGACACTAGATAATTTAACAGCAATATCATTTGGTAATCACCATGAACATGCAGCAATCGGGTTAGGCACACCCAAATGTTTGGCCAACAAATCCATAGCTATATAGAATACTGAGAGACAGAGAGAGAGGGAAAGAGGGTAGGAGTAGCTCACAGTGGGATAGATGAGTAGACGCAGCGGTTGACGCCGGGGTTGCGTCGGCGACGCCGTCCTGCCGGCGTCGAGGTCGAGGATGCAGTGAGGGCAGCGACAGCACCACCAGTACACCAACACCGAGGTTGCGTCTATGGCGCCGTCCATCGAGGTCGAGGTCGAGGTCGAGTCATCCACCAGTAGCCACCACCAGTTCATCGCATGGCAGCAGCCGCATCACATCACCACCCCACCATCGTCACACAGAGGAGATTGACGCGGGGAACCAGGAGGAGGTCAGTGGCGTCGGGGCAGTCGAGCAGGGGCTCGAGGCCAGCGACGGAGAAGCAGCAAGGAGGCGATGGGGTTGGGGAAGAAGGACCACAAGATGGCGCTAGGGCAGCAACAGCTCACCGGAGTCTGAAGGGGCCGGTGGCGGCCAGACTAGCCGCCGATGTCCGGCTAGGGTTTCGGGGTCGAGGCGACCGCTAGAGACAGCAGCGGCCAAATCAATCTAGGGGAGGTGGTAGAGTTCATCAAGGAGACCAAAAGCCCTAACTCGCCGGTGCCGGGGTTGGTCAGGAGCGGCCGGGGGCGAGCGGCGCCGCCGCGGGGGCATGGTGGCCACGAGAGAGAAGAGAGGTAGGCGGTGACCGTGTGCGTGCGTGTGTGAGAGAGAGGTGAGCGAGAGAGTGGGGATTGGGTTGGGTTAGACCCAACCGACCCAGGTCTGGTTTGGGCCAAATCAATTGGGCCAGCCCAACAGACCACTTGGTCTAGTTTTAATATTATTTTTTATTTGGTTATTTTTTTAGAAATCTTTTAAACATTTAAGAAAATAAAAAGAAAACAATAAATAGAATTGAGTATCATAAAATGACCTCTACAAATAAAATAGAAAACAAATACTTAAAGTTTAAAGGAACAACAATATGAATTTCCTCTAAATTTTAGAAGACCAAATTTTAAATTTTAAACTATTAAAACATAAAAACTACTTGTTTCAATTCTTCACATGAAGAAAACATTAAATATTACTTCACCATAAAGATGCCATATAAAACAACAATTGTTTCTTAATAGTTATGTTTAATCACATGAAAACTCTAGTTGACCATTACTTCAATTAAAACCCTACACCCTAATGGTACTTATCATGTTTAAGTCTTTTGAAAATAATAGAGTGTTAAATCCATTATTACTTATCTTTTCAATTTAGTAATTATCATGTTAATAATGAAATCAAAAATTTAGAAACCCTAATTCTAATATAAACAAGAATCTTGGTCCCATCATTTTATGTGATCATCCTAAAATAGTTCCAATCCTAAATCCCTAGGAGTTTAGCCAATGTGATCATAGCCACTTCACCTTTACATGTAAGACCATAATAAACAACCAATGAGTGCATACTCATGATCCATTAAAATAAAACTAGGTACAATTCACAAGACCATCATTTCATGTCTTTATTTTTGGTTAACATCTATATGATCCACTAATGCCACCTAGATATAGACTCTAGCTTGATATCACATGTTAGCACCATTGATCACCACTCCTATATACCATACCATTAAGATCAACCTCAACCATTAAACCCTAGAAGCACCATAAGATAAAACCTAGAACCAACCTTGTATAGCAATTCAGAACACATGTTCCTATTCCACTACACCCTACTTAGGAAATGACAGACCACTTAGATTAGTAACCATTAGAGATTATTTAGTGAAGCAATTGTGAAACCATAGTAAACTCTAACTTATAACAACACTTTGACCATCATTCTTTGATATGATACCCATAATCAACCATAGTAATAAATTGTTAATACTTGCTATGTATAGACCAATTCTATTTAACGATCCAACTAGTTCCTATTAGAGCACTAAATGAATCTAATAAGTAAATCTTAGAAGCCATAGCTCTTAATTATAGTAGTTCTTGCTCTTATTTAACCTGTTCTTCAAAAGTTATTCTTTTGAAGTACAAATGTCAATCAAACCTTAGAAGCCCTAATCCTTCTTTGAAATACTAATTATTTCTTAAACAACATGTTCTTCAAAAGTTATTCTTTTGAAGTATAATAGAAGTAATCATCAACCATGTTCCGTAGTACTTAAAATTGACAACTGTTCTTTACATATTGTTCCACCACTATTCTTTATGTATGTACTTGTTATGATGTCTTATATCACTTGATTATGATGCTAATATAACCAAACCCTAATAAGAACCTTGTTTGAGAACCATTCTAAAAGTGCAACACATCCTAAAGAAATCTTTACAACTCATCAATCTTAAATCATCGGGATCAGGTTACGCTTGGGACGATTGCATCTCATACTATGCATTATAGCATCTTTGCCAGTTCTTTAAACATTGTCCTTACCGGACGATGATGGTATTTCAGAATTTGGAGTTATCACGTATCGAAGCTTTTGACTGCATAATCTTGCAGTCAAGAAAGGCAAGTTCATCGCTTGCTCATGTCATTTGATTATTGATGTCTACTTCCCCCTCCTTTTCCTGTAGACAGTGTTGGGCCTCCAAGAGCAGAGGTTTGTAGAACAGCAGCAAGTTTTCCCTTAAGTGGATCACCCAAGGTTTATCGAACTCAGGGAGGAAGAGGTCAAAGATATCCCTCTCATGCAACCCTGCAACCACAAAGCAAGAAGTCTCTTGTGTCCCCAACACACCTAATAGGTGCACTAGTTCGGCGAAGAGATAGTGAAATACAGGTGGTATAAATATATATGAGCAGTAGCAACGGTGCCAGAAAATAGCTTGCTGGCGTGTAGTTGATGGTGGTAGTATTGCAGCAGTAGTAACGCAAGAAACAAGAAACAAGCAGCGATAGCAGTATTTAGGAACAAGGCCTAGGGATTAGACTTTCACTAGTGGACACTCTCAACATTGATCACATAACAGAATAGATAAATGCATACTCTACACTCTTGTTGGATGATGAACACATTGCGTAGGATTACACGAACCCTCAATGCCGGAGTTAACAAGCTCCACAATTCAATGTTCATATTTAAGTAACCTTAGAGTGTAAGATAGATCAATTCGACTAAACCAAGTACTAATGTAGCATGCACACTGTCACCTTCATGCTAAGAAAGGAGGAATAGATCACATCAATACTATCATAGCAATAGTTAACTTCGCAATCTACAAGAGATCATGATCATAGCATAAACCAAGTACTAACACGGATGCACACACTGTCACCATTACTCCGTGTAGGAGGAATAAAACTACTTTAATAACATTGCTAGAGTAGCACATAGATAAATTGTGATACAAACACATTGCAATCATAAAGAGATATAAATAAGCACCTCACTATGCCATTCATCAGTGAATAAGTATTCTGTGAAATATAGCCTAAGAGACCCACACGGTGCACACACTGTCACCTTTACACACGTGGGACAAGGAGTCTCCGAAGATCACATAAGTAAAATTCACTTGACTAGCATAACGACATCTAGATTACAAGCATCATCATATGAATCTCAATCATGTAAGGCAGCTCATGAGATTATTGTATTGAAGTACATAGGAGAGAGATGAACCACATAGCTACCGGTACAGCCCCGAGCCTCGATGGAGAACTACTCCCTCCTCATGGGAGCAGCAGCGGTGATGAAGATGGCGGTGGAGATGGCAGCGGTGTCGATGGAGAAGCCTTCCGGGGGCACTTCCCCGTTCCGGCGGCGTGCCGGAACAGAGACTCCTGTCCCCCAGATCTTGGCCTCGCGATGGTGGCGGCTCTGGAAGGTTTCTGTGGGTTTCGTCAATCGTATCAGGGTTTTCGATCCAGGGGCTTTATATAGGCGAAGAGGCGGCGTCAGAGGGTCGAAGGGGTGCCCACACCATAGGGTGGCGCGGGCCCCCCTGGCCGCGCCGGCCTAGGATTTGGTGGGCCTGTGCCCCCTCCCTGGTGGCTCTCGGGTGTTCTGGATGCTTCCGGGCAAAATAGGAACCTGGGCGTTGATTTCGTCCGATTCCGAGAATATTTCGTTACTAGGATTTCTGAAACCAAAAACAGCAGAAAAACAGGAACTGGCACTTCGGCATCTTGTTAATAGGTTAGTTCCAGAAAATGCACGAATATGACATAAAGTGTGCATAAAACATGTAGATATCATCAATAATGTGGCATGGAACACAAGAAATTATCGATACGTCGGAGACGTATCAGCATCCCCAAGCTTAGTTCTGCTCGTCCCGAGCAGGTAAAACGATAACACAGATAATTTCTAGAGTTACATGCCATCATAACCTTGATCATACTATTTGTAAAGCATATGTAGTGAATGCAGCGATCAAAACAATGTATATGACATGAGTAAACAAGTGAATCATAAAGCAAAGACTTTTCATGAATAGCACTTCAAGACAAGCATCAATAAGTCTTGCATAAGAGTTAACTCATAAAGCAATAATTCAAAGTAAAGGCATTGAAGCAACACAAAGGAAGATTAAGTTTCAGCGGTTGCTTTCAACTCATATCATGTATATCTCATGGATATTGTCAATGTAAAGTAATATAACAAGTGCAATATGCAAGTATGTAGGAATCAATGCACAGTTCACACAAGTGTTTGCTTCTTGAGGTGGAGAGAAATAGGTGAACTGACTCAACAATGAAAGTAAAAGAATGGTCCTCCATAGAGGAAAAGCATCGATTGCTATATTTGTGCTAGAGCTTTGATTTTGAAAACATGAAACAATTTTGTCAACGGTAGTAATAAAGCATATGTATCATGTAAATTATATCTTACAAGTTGCAAGCCTCATGCATAGTATACTAATAGTGCCCGCACCTTGTCCTAATTAGCTTGGACTACCGGATCATCACAATGCACATGTTTTAACCAAGTGTCACAAAGGGGTACCTCTATGCCGCCTGTACAAAGGTCTAAGGAGAAAGCTCGCATTGGATTTCTCGCTATTGATTATTCTCAACTTAGACATCCATACCGGGACAACATGGACAACAGATAATGGACTCCTCTTTTATGCATAGGCATGTAACAACAATTAATAATTCTTCTCATATGAGATTGAGGATATTTGTCCAAAACTGAAACTTCCACCATGGATCATGGCTTTAGTTAGCGGCCCAATGTTCTTCTCTAACAATATGCATGCTTAACCATAAGGTGGTAGATCTCTCTTACTTCAGACAAGACGAACATGCATAGCAACTCACATGAAATTCAACAAAGAATAGTTGATGGCGTCCCCAGTGAACATGGTTATCGCACAACAAGCAACTTAATAAGAGATAAAGTGCATAAGTACATATTCAATACCACAATAGTTTTTAAGCTATTTGTCCCATGAGCTATATATTGCAAAGGTGAATGATGGAATTTTAAAGGTAGCACTCAAGCAATTTACTTTGGAATGGCGGGAAATACCATGTAGTAGGTAGGTATGGTGGACACAAATGGCATAGTGGTTGGCTCAAGTATTTTGGATGCATGAGAAGTATTCCCTCTCGATACAAGGTTTAGGCTAGCAAGGCTTATTTGAAACAAACACAAGGATGAACCGGTGCAGCAAAACTCACATAAAAGACATATTGTAAACATTATAAGACTCTACACCGTCTTCCTTGTTGTTCAAACTCAATACTAGAAATTATCTAGACCTTAGAGAGACCAAATATGCAAACCAAATTTTAGCATGCTCTATGTATTTCTTCATTAATGGGTGCAAAGCATATGATGCAAGAGCTTAAACATGAGCACAATAATTGCCAAGTATCACATTACCCAAGACATTATACCATTTACTACATGTAGCATTTTCCTTTTCCAACCATATAACAATTAACGAAGCAGTTTCAACCTTCGCCATGAACATTAAAAGCTAAGAACACATGTGTTCATACGAACCAGCGGAGCGTGTCTCTCTCCCACACAAGTATTTATTCTAACAAAAACAAGAACATACAGACGCTCCAAGTAAAGTACATAAGATGTGACCGAATAAAATATAGTTTCAAGAGAAGGAACCTGATAATTTGTCGATGAAGAAGGGGATGCCTTGGGCATCCCCAAGCTTAGATGCTTGAGTCTTCTTGAAATATGCAGGGGTGAACCACCGGGGCATCCCCAAGCTTAGAGCTTTCACTCTTCTTGATCATAGTATATCATCCTCCTCTCTTGACCCTTGAAAACTTCCTTCACACCAAACTTCTCATAAACTTCATTAGAGGGGTTAGTACATAATCAAAAACTCACATGTTCAGAGGTGACACAATCATTCTTAACACTTCTGGACATTGCTCAAAGCTACTGGAGTTTAATGGAACAAAGAAATCCATCCCACATAGCAAAAGAGGCAATGCGAAATAAAAGGCAGAATCTGTCAAAACAGAACAGTCCGTAAAGACGAATTTTTAATAAATACTTACGTTGCTCAAATCAGAAAACTCAAAACTAATGAAAGTTGCGTACATATCTGAGGAACACGCACGTAAATTGGCATATTTTTCGGATTTTTCTACAGAGAAAACAGCCCAGATTCGTGACAGATAGAAATCTGTTTCTGCGCAGAAATCCAAATCTAGTATCAACCTTCGATTAGAGGCTTCACTTGGCACAACAAAACACAAAACTAAGATAAGGAGAGGTTGCTACAGTAGTAAACAACTTCCAAGACACAAATATAAAACCAAGTACTGTAGCAAAATAACACATGGGTTATCTCCCAAGAAGTTCTTTCTTTATAGCCATTAAGATGGGCTCAGCAGTTTTAATGATGCACTCACAAGAAATAGTATTTGAAGCAAAAGAGAACATCAAGAGGCAAATTGAAAACACATTTAAGCCTAACATGCTTCCTATGCAAAGGAATCTTGTAAATAAACAAGTTCATGAAGAGCAAAGTAACAGGCATAGGAAGATAAAACAAGTGTAGCTTCAAAAATTTCAGCACATCGAGAGGCATTTTAGTAACATGAAAATTTCTACCACCATATTTTCCTCTCTCATAATAACTTTCAATAGTATCATGAGCAAACTCAACAATATAACTATCACATAAAACATTCTTACCATGAGTCTCATGCATAAAATAATTACTCTCCACATAAGCATAGTTATTCTTATTAATTGTAGTAGGAGCAAATTCAACAAAGTAGCTATCATTATTATTCTCATCAAGTGTAGGAGGCATAGTATAATCACAACAAAATTTACACTCCATAGTAGGTGGCACCAAAAGACCACTATCATTATAATCATCATAAATAGGAGGCAAAGTATCATCAAAGAAAATTTTCTCCTCAATGCTTGGGGGACTAAAAAGATCATGCTCATCAAAACCAGCTTCCCCAAGCTTAGAATTTTCCATATCATTAGCAACAATGGTATTCAAAGTGTTCATACTAACATGTTCCATGGGTTTTTTAATTTTCGGATCAAACCATCCATGTCTTAAATCAGGAAATAGAGTAAAAAGCTCATTGTTGTCCATTATGCCTTACTAGTGTAAACAAGAAACAAAAAGATGCAATTGCAGGATCTAAAGGAAATAGCTTCGAGTACTTACAATGCGCCGGAAAATAGCTTAGTAGCCGAGATCCGGAGTGTGAGTACCTTTACCTTTCCTCCCTGGCAACGGTGCCAGAAAATAGCTTGATGTCTACTTCCCCCTCCTTTTCCTGTAGACAGTGTTGGGCCTCCAAGAGCAGAGGTTTGTAGAACAGCAGCAAGTTTTCCCTTAAGTGGATCACCCAAGGTTTATCGAACTCAGGGAGGAAGAGGTCAAAGATATCCCTCTCATGCAACCCTGCAACCACAAAGCAAGAAGTCTCTTGTGTCCCCAACACACCTAATAGGTGCACTAGTTCGGCGAAGAGATAGTGAAATACAGGTGGTATAAATATATATGAGCAGTAGCAACGGTGCCAGAAAATAGCTTGCTGGCGTGTAGTTGATGGTGGTAGTATTGCAGCAGTAGTAACGCAAAGAAACAAAGAAACAAGCAGCGATAGCAGTATTTAGGAACAAGGCCTAGGGATTAGACTTTCACTAGTGGACACTCTCAACATTGATCACATAACAGAATAGATAAATGCATACTCTACACTCTTGTTGGATGATGAACACATTGCGTAGGATTACACGAACCC
The DNA here is from genome assembly GCF_019359855.2 of Lolium perenne. Taxonomy (NCBI): domain Eukaryota; kingdom Viridiplantae; phylum Streptophyta; class Magnoliopsida; order Poales; family Poaceae; genus Lolium; species Lolium perenne. The sequence goes on from NC_067247.2 coordinate 158,448,836, forward strand.
TCAATGCCGGAGTTAACAAGCTCCACAATTCAATGTTCATATTTAAGTAACCTTAGAGTGTAAGATAGATCAATTCGACTAAACCAAGTACTAATGTAGCATGCACACTGTCACCTTCATGCTAAGAAAGGAGGAATAGATCACATCAATACTATCATAGCAATAGTTAACTTCGCAATCTACAAGAGATCATGATCATAGCATAAACCAAGTACTAACACGGATGCACACACTGTCACCATTACTCCGTGTAGGAGGAATAAAACTACTTTAATAACATTGCTAGAGTAGCACATAGATAAATTGTGATACAAACACATTGCAATCATAAAGAGATATAAATAAGCACCTCACTATGCCATTCATCAGTGAATAAGTATTCTGTGAAATATAGCCTAAGAGACCCACACGGTGCACACACTGTCACCTTTACACACGTGGGACAAGGAGTCTCCGAAGATCACATAAGTAAAATTCACTTGACTAGCATAACGACATCTAGATTACAAGCATCATCATATGAATCTCAATCATGTAAGGCAGCTCATGAGATTATTGTATTGAAGTACATAGGAGAGAGATGAACCACATAGCTACCGGTACAGCCCCGAGCCTCGATGGAGAACTACTCCCTCCTCATGGGAGCAGCAGCGGTGATGAAGATGGCGGTGGAGATGGCAGCGGTGTCGATGGAGAAGCCTTCCGGGGGCACTTCCCCGTTCCGGCGGCGTGCCGGAACAGAGACTCCTGTCCCCCAGATCTTGGCCTCGCGATGGCGGCGGCTCTGGAAGGTTTCTGTGGGTTTCATCAATCGTATCAGGGTTTTCGATCCAGGGGCTTTATATAGGCGAAGAGGCGGCGTCAGAGGGTCGAAGGGGTGCCCACACCATAGGGTGGCGCGGGCCCCCCTGGCCGCGCCGGCATATGGTTTGGTGGGCCTGTGCCCCCTCCCTGGTGGCTCTCGGGTGTTCTGGATGCTTCCGGGCAAAATAGGAACCTGGGCGTTGATTTCGTCCGATTCCGAGAATATTTCGTTACTAGGATTTCTGAAACCAAAAACAGCAGAAAACAGGAACTGGCACTTCGGCATCTTGTTAATAGGTTAGTTCCAGAAAATGCACGAATATGACATAAAGTGTGCATAAAACATGTAGATATCATCAATAATGTGGCATGGAACACAAGAAATTATCGATACGTCAGAGACGTATCAATTATTTGTCTCAAATTATATGCAAAGTACTATACTTATCACTCATGCATTGAAAAACAAAGTATTATTTTACAATTATGAATATGACTATGTGGTGGGCAATGGAACCATGGTATGTGTTGATATGGTGGAGGTTCCATTGCATGGGTTATATCACCCTAGGATTAATTACCAATGCCGTCCAGTGATTCTAGCGCCGTACATATCGCGTTATCCATAAGATCTATAATGGCTCTGGGGAAGTCAGCTGTATCTTTTCCCTTCTGCACGCCAACGGATCGGAGAGCCGGTGGGGTGTTGGAGGCACTGCCGCAATAGGTTGGGAAATCCTTTTAAATCCCCATCCATTAGTGATGATAAGCTCTCCGATCTATGATGGATTGTCCGGAGTACACCATGAGTAAAGCCGTATTATCGGGGGAAGTCTACTGGAGGTGTACGGTTTGACAAAAGGGTGGGTTTGCAGGGTCGCGGAGAAGGCAGTGATTGGCTTGGATCTTATACTGGGCCTCACACCAAAGGAAGTGTGGACGAGCTGAGGACATACTCTCAGCCGGCAACATGGTTAAGATCTCTTGTGGGGTAAAGTAACGCACCTCTGCAGAGGGTATCAAGAATTGTGGACTTGTCACTCCCTCGTTCGGGAAGGAACTGCGAACGCGGCAGGAAAGGAACTCCACGAAGTTCTAGTCAACCTGTGAAGACTGACGGGCATAGTTTTCAGAATAAAATAAACCTTTTGAAGAAATGTTTATGAAAACTTGCATTGGCCTATGACTTTCTGGTCTATGGCTGTAGCTAGTGCATGATACACATATTTCCTAATATGAACTTGCTGAGTACGCTCGTACTCATTCTATCTCGTTTGAACCCCCTTCTTAGAGCAAGGCACCGAAGGAGAAACTACCGTGGAACTCGAAGACAAAGGAGTCAACTGCAACGAGATGAAGAATCCAATCAAAGAAGTCAATGGAGTCAACTTCTGCATCAGCTATAATGGAAACCTAGACTAGTAATAGAAGGGAACCTTTCCCTAATCCTAGCACCTAAGTAGCTAGATTTCTATAGCAAGCCAAGTAGCTCTTGAACTTGAGTTAGCAATAAGATAGATTACGAGTCGTTCTTCTGGAGCTTTATTTGAAGTTTTACCTCACTGTAAAGTAGGAGGTTGTGTTGATCTTATGTAAACAGCTCGTGTGTACTTCTATAGCCATACCTTGGACTCGCATATGTTTCTGTTGTACCACTCTGAGAGATGTAATATGAGTGGAACGGTGTTTCACTTGTGTTATGTCAACGACTTGTGTACTACACCATGCAGTGGTACGCTGGGTCATCACAGCTGGTATCAGAGCAAATGCTTTGACCCTAGGATTAAAACCCTTTAAAGGAGACCTATAGGTTTGGTAGTGTCTATAGGAAGTGTTTTAGCTAAGCCAACTAAGCCAAACCAACTATTCTTTTGACTTGAGATGGGTATTCACTTGAGAATAATCCTGACACACTTGAGTGAATCTTTCTTATCTATCTTTCTTAAGTAAAGTTAGTTAGTTATATGGTTTCATTCCAAATAATTAGAACACCATTGAAGCTTAAGATAAATGGTGGTAGTAGACCACAATTGGTATACAACACATGGTAGTCCAAAGAGAGGATACAACCACAAGGAAGATATCCTATTGGAAGAAGTATACCAATACAAGTGTGGTTAAGTAAGAGTCATTTAAAATGTCAAATGACTGATGTTAAGTAATGTAGATAAGTAATATGTGGTAGTATATACCTATGATAAGTCAATCATAGGAGGTAAGGAAGAGTGATAGGAGTCATATAAGTCTACTTTTCATGGTAGAGTTGGTAATCATATATGATTCACTTGAGAATCAAGATGTGATGGAGTAGAACATCATAAGTACGATAACAGAAGTATGATGAGGAGTAGGATTTAGGGAATAGTTCGAAAGCTTAGGCCTTAAAATCCTAATAACTGTACCAAGTATGTTAGAAACATAGTCCTTAATTTAAAGAAGGCTTATTTAGAGCATATCACATAGAGAAATCCTAGAGTTATAGGTGGTATATTCTAAACAATCATGTGTTTAGAGTAGACATGTTAGAACTAATTGTATTATAGGAAGTAGTCTTCAATAGCACATATATTTGGTATACTATTCTGTTAGTACTTCCAAAGAAAACTAGGTTAACTCCAACTATCCCAGGCCATTTTGTTTCAAGTTTGTCTCATTGCAAATGTGCAATTAAGACAAATGTTGAGACAAATAGTAGAAATTCACGTATTCGTGCTAAGTATCACGACCTAAACCTATCTTATGTGGTGTTATATATTACACATCTGATCCTGATGTTTAGGGATGTCTTACCCAATTAATATATTCAGGCATATAAGGATGTGTATTATAATCACAAAGCTGAATCTTCTTGGATTTTATTGGATTTTCATTGATTGACTAGATCTATACATGAAGTTTGACTTTGATATGCAAATGCATGTTGCAATATCAAGCTCTTACTTGATGTTATCGGTCTAGAGGGTACAGGTATTCGTGTGAGGAAGTGACGAATTCTGAAGATTTTAAAAATAAGATGAAGGTTCACTGGAAGAAAGAAGTCAAATTGTGGGAAGCAACCACAATACTCTAAAGGAAGGACCAATCAAAACTCACTTTTATCCTTAATCAAGGAGTACTTCAACATGGAAGTATCATGGAAGTGAGAAAAATAGTGAATATGGAGCAGTAGAAGTAGAGTTGTATTCATTATGGAAGAAGGAAATGCAAGTGAAGTCACTTACAATACTATTTTCATAGTGTCAACAAGTGGTTTTTCTTGCAAAACAAACCCTGGAAGAAGGAAAAAAGACAAGTGAAGTCATAGCTGGTATAATAAGACCACAGCTGATATAGGATAATCATGAAGAGAAAGTATGTGAAGTGAGGTATATCTTAACTAAAACTATAAAAGTAGCCACAGCTGGTAGGTAGATGTTGATTAGAACCATAATATAGCCACAACTGGTACCAGATAGCCCACAACCTGAACATTTCTTTACCCTAAAAGAAAGTGGGATTCCGCAGCTAGTATTCCATAGCTGGTATCTCGTAGTTGGTAAATATTTAGTCGGAGGATTCATAATGGATACCCACAACTGTGTGGATACACCACAAAGAATTCTTCGTGAGACTTTAGAAAGGTACAAAATATAAACCAGACTTAAACCAACTATCTAACCTTGGAGTTTAATGATTAGAAGAAAGGAATTTTGAAGATCATTAGTAAACTCCAAGGGGGAGAGGAAGGTTGAATGAGAAGTATTAAGATATAATATTTGGAGTATGATGGACCAAGAAGAAGGTCTGAACTGAGAGGAAGTCCGATCCTATTTTCATAAGATTGGTGGAAGTATCCATATAATAGTACTCTCAGGAGGTTGTCAGACCAGAAGCCGAGGTTCATAACTCGAGGAAGCAAGAATAGATTCTAAAGTAAGTGGGTAATTGTAATTACTCGAAATCAAGAGAACTTAAGTAAGCTTAAGATAATGAAGTTGGATGAAGAAGATGTCGGAGGACAATCCAAGCTTAAGAAGATACTATACGAAGGAGTTTGACCATACCCAAGACATAAGCCTATTAGAAAGATTCCTTTCATGGAACCTAAAGAAACCAAAAGGAAGATAACTAGCATAAACTAGAAGCCATGATTGGATGGACTAAATGAGTCTAATTCATTCGTAGGAATAAACCACAAGGATCATGCCTATTTTAAGTACCTTATGCAGTACCATTACTTTCATTATGGTAGTAAGGGACAACAAAACCTTACTTCACACAAATTCTTTAGAATTAAAGTTTGAGTATCGCAGCTGGTAATCGTAGTGCTATATTACACCGCAGCTGGTAGAACCAAGCTTTGAGTACCCAGATAGGAAGCTATCACCACAACCTTTAGTAAAGCCCATTAGCATAAGAAGCTGTCCTAATCCAAGGATCTTTGAAGAATAAGACTAGAAGTTTCGAATGTTAGAAGGAAATCCTAGAATTAAAAGGAAGTATCAGTTCCAGACATCAGAAGACTACAGGAAGAATATGGATAAGGGATATATCCAATTATATCTAATGAGATCAACATGGAGCTTGAAAGAGATCGTGATCGGTTCAAGTCAGTTCCACATTCCGAAACGTGAGAGCGTTCGAACATCGGGACGAAGTTCAGTTTAAGGGGGAGAGGCTGTAATATCCCAGGTTTAGAGGCAAGAAAAAGAGAGAACACGAGAGTGTGCATTGCATTCATGCATAGAAAATCCGGGGAATTTTTGCGCATTCATCTAAAACACAAAGAGATCGAGGTTTCTCTTGTGTCGATGGAATTGATGTGTGTCATCCACACAAGTGCGATAAATTTCGACATGACCTTTGTTGATTTATTATATTTTCAAGGGAAGCAGTTTGAATTCAAATTTAAATATGGAAGACAGAATTCAAACAAGATCTTGAATTGGAATTTGAATTCTAAACAATTATATAAATGCAAAGTAACAATAAATATAAATGAGAAACAAATATTACAAATAACAGTTCACATAAATATTATTACAACACTTATTATTATATTACAAGTTACACAAGAAATATGAGAATACAAAATGGAAAATTACAAAATAATGAAAAGAAAACCCTAAGACTAAATCTTCATCTTCTCAATCCTTAGTCTTCATTTACTGCAATAAGAGAAACAAAACAAAGACAAAAGGAAAACAAAGTGTGTTATGGTTAAAAATGTCGCCATCATCAAAGATGAGGCATGTTGATATTGGAACTCGACTACTAGATATTAGAAACTTGTTCTAATATCTAAATTGTGGATTAGAGGGATCAATTTCAGTTTATAGGCAGCTTTGGGAATTATGTATCATCTCTGGATCATAAGAGGGATCAATGTATCATTCTATATCATTTGGCATCAATGAGCAAGTAGGCAACAGGGACAAGTAACAACATTTGATCCATGTCAAATAAGAGAAAAGTGCAACAATATTTGATCCACTTGTTTTAGGCAACTAAGGCGACCAATTAATCCCTCTAACCTAGCCAAGTTCCTATTTAAGCAAGCTCACATGATTTAAATAAAGTAATTCACCATTGACATTAGATGGTCAAGATGAATGATCATTAGCCACACAATTTAATCCCACAGATTATAATGCAAAGCTCACATGTAGCAGCCCATGAGAATTAACACTTGGCAGTACCAAAATAAGGCAAGGCATGGTCAGGCAAGGGATAAGATCAACCTGAGGTACCTTGCACAAGAGGAAAAGCAAACCAACATTGAAACTTGTACAATCAGATGATGTCATCTGCAAGCAGCATACTCACACATGCAACTGTGTGTTGTCACCCCCACAGCCAACACTCCAGCCCTATATAAACAGCACATAGGCTGTACCAAGCAGCTTTCCTCCACATCTCACATTTTCAGCCAACACACACCACACTTTGGCAAATCTGGTAAGTAGCTATAGAACAGCAAGAACAAATCCACTGGATAAACCACTAAAATCATCAGATAGATCATATGAAGCAGATCAAGAAGCAAGAAGGAGAAGGCATGCTACAAGAAGCAGCATATCTCAGTAGCCAGAAGAACCAGCTAACAAGCTACAAAGTGCATCAGGTAGAAACCAGTAATAGGATGAGTAGATCAGGTAGCATCTGTTCTTAGTTTTGCATGAGCACATCAATAAGGGGAAAAAGGGAAATAATACACACACAACCAATCCAACTAACCTTCCACTAGATTTTCATCAAGGAGGATTGGAAGGATTTATTCTTCTCAGATCTGGCATAGAAGTGCTATGCCCAGTTCATCATAGAGAATTTTATAAAACCATAAATAGTATATCTGTTCTTATCAAAAAGTTGTGCCTCAGCCTTTGCATCACAGGCAGGGTCAATGAATCAAGCAATAGCATCTGTTCTTATAAATCTTTACACAGCACAGCTTTCCTTAACAAATCTACAATCTCCAGGAATTACTTGGGGTCCAGAAGATAAGTTCCAGGCCAACCAAGTAGAACCCCAAGTAGCAGCAGTAGTAAACCCATCAGGGAATAACCACATAGTTAACTTTGCTCCACACATAATGAATCACAGACAATTAATGGATCATCTCAAATCTCCAGTAAGATTATCACAAATATGCATACAAGCTCAACCACAATTCATCAAGTAAATAATCCACCTTCATGTATCAGTACTTGTGTCTGAACTCAACAGGAGTCTACACAAAAATATAACTGAATTCATCCAATTAACCACTGTCATGTGGACAGTATAATCCAACAAATAGCCACACACACTTGCAATTCATACCAAATGAATTCAAATCATTTTCCTAGTTAATCTAGCTAGGAATCATTGCTTGCATCGATTCACTGTCTTATTAAACAGCTACAAGCAAATATCATACCAGCAGCATAATCCTTTAATCATAGATAGTATTGTCTATAGAAATCACAGATCATCAGTGACATAATTATACAGGCTGGGATGATTCATTTATCCAAGTTGAGGCCTTGGATCAAGCACAAGACACTAGATAATTTAACAGCAATATCATTTGGTAATCACCATGAACATGCAGCAATCGGGTTAGGCACACCCAAATGTTTGGCCAACAAATCCATAGCTATATAGAATACTGAGAGACAGAGAGAGAGGGAAAGAGGGTAGGAGTAGCTCACAGTGGGATAGAGGAGTAGACATAGCGGTTGACGCCGGGGTTGCGTCGGCGACGCTGTCCTGCCGGCGTCGAGGTCGAGGATGCAGTGAGGGCAGCGACAGCACCACCAGTACACCGACGCCGAGGTTGCATCTATGGCGCCGTCCATCGAGGTCGAGGTCGAGGTCGAGTCATCCACCAGTAGCCACCACCAGTTCATCGCATGGCAGCAGCCACATCACATCACCACCCCACCATCGTCACACAGAGGAGATTGACGCGGGGAACCAGGAGGAGGTCAGTGGCGTCGGGGCAGTCGAGCAGGGGCTCGAGGCCAGCGACGGAGAAGCAGCAAGGAGGCGATGGGGTTGGGGAAGAAGGACCACAAGATGGCGCTAGGGCAGCAACAGCTCACCGGAGTCTGAAGGGGCCGGTGGCGGCCAGACTAGCCGCCGATGTCCGGCTAGGGTTTTGGGGTCGAGGCGACCGCTAGAGACAGCAGCGGCCAAATCAATCTAGGGGAGGTGGTAGAGTTCATCGAGGAGACCAAAAGCCCTAACTCGCCGGTGCCGGGGTTGGTCAGGAGCGGCCGGGGGCGAGCGGCGCCGCCGCGGGGGCATGGTGGCCACGAGAGAGAAGAGAGGTAGGCGGTGACCGTGTGCGTGCATGTGTGAGAGAGAGGTGAGCGAGAGAGTGGGGATTGGGTTGGGTTAGACCCAACCGACCCAGGCCTGGTTTGGGCCAAATCAATTGGGCCAGCCCAACAGACCACTTGGTCTAGTTTTAATATTATTTTTTATTTGGTTATTTTTTTTAGAAATCTTTTAAACATTTAAGAAAATAAAAAGAAAACAATAAATAGAATTGAGTATCATAAAATGACCTCTACAAATAAAATAGAAAACAAATACTTAAAGTTTAAAGGAACAACAATATGAATTTCCTCTAAATTTTAGAAGACCAAATTTTAAATTTTAAACTATTAAAACATAAAAACTACTTGTTTCAATTCTTCACATGAAGAAAACATTAAATATTACTTCACCATAAAGATGCCATATAAAACAACAATTGTTTCTTAATAGTTATGTTTAATCACATGAAAACTCTAATTGACCATTACTTCAATTAAAACCCTACACCCTAATGGTACTTATCATGTTTAAGTCTTTTGAAAATAATAGAGTGTTAAATCCATTATTACTTATCTTTTCAATTTAGTAATTATCATGTTAATAATGAAATCAAAAATTTAGAAACCCTAATTCTAATATAAACAAGAATCTTGGTCCCATCATTTTATGTGATCATCCTAAAATAGTTCCAATCCTAAAACCCTAGGAGTTTAGCCAATGTGATCATAGCCACTTCACCTTTACATGTAAGACCATAATAAACAACCAATGAGTGCATACTCATGATCCATTAAAATAAAACTAGGTACAATTCACAAGACCATCATTTCATGTCTTTATTTTTGGTTAACATCTATATGATCCACTAATGCCACCTAGATATAGACTCTAGCTTGATATCACATGTTAGCACCATTGATCACCACTCCTATATACCATACCATTAAGATCAACCTCAACCATTAAACCCTAGAAGCACCATAAGATAAAACCTAGAACCAACCTTGTATAGCAATTCAGAACACATGTTCCTATTCCACTACACCCTACTTAGGAAATGACAGACCACTTAGATTAGTAACCATTAGAGATTATTTAGTGAAGCAATTGTGAAACCATAGTAAACTCTAACTTATAACAACACTTTGACCATCATTCTTTGATATGATACCCATAATCAACCATAGTAATAAATTGTTAATACTTGCTATGTATAGACAAATTCTATTTAACGATCCAACTAGTTCCTATTAGAGCACTAAATGAATCTAATAAGTAAATCTTAGAAGCCATAGCTCTTAATTATAGTAGTTCTTGCTCTTATTTAACCTGTTCTTCAAAAGTTATTCTTTTGAAGTACAAATGTCAATCAAACCTTAGAAGCCCTAATCCTTCTTTGAAATACTAATTATTTCTTAAACAACATGTTCTTCAAAAGTTATTCTTTTGAAGTATAATAGAAGTAATCATCAACCATGTTCCGTAGAACTTAAAATTGACAACTGTTCTTTACATATTGTTCCACCACTATTCTTTATGTATGTACTTGTTATGATGTCTTATATCACTTGATTATGATGCTAATATAACCAAACCCTAATAAGAACCTTGTTTGAGAACCATTCTAAAAGTGCAACACATCCTAAAGAAATCTTTACAACTCATCAATCTTAAATCATCGGGATCAGGTTACGCTCGGGACGATTGCATCTCATACTATGCATTATAGCATCTTTGCCAGTTCTTTAAACATTGTCCTTACCGGACGATGATGGTATTTTAGAATTTGGAGTTATCACGTATCGAAGGTTTTGACTGCATAATCTTGCAGTCAAGAAAGGCAAGTTCATCGCTTGCTCATGTCATTTGATTATTTATATCAAATTATATGCAAAGTACTATACTTATCACTCATGCATTGAAAAACAAAGTATTATTTTACAATTATGAATATGACTATGTGGTGGGCAATGGAACCATGGTATGTGTTGATATGGTGGAGGTTCCATTGCATGGGTTATATCACCCTAGGATTAATTACCAATGCCGTCCAGTGATTCTAGCGCCGTACATATCGCGTTATCCATAAGATCTATAATGGCTCTGGGGAAGTCAGCTGTATCTTTTCCCTTCTGCACGCCAACGGATCGGAGAGCCGGTGGGGTGTTGGAGGCACTGCCGCAATAGGTTGGGAAATCCTTTTAAATCCCCATCCATTAGTGATGATAAGCTCTACGATCTATGATGGATTGTCCGGAGTACACCATGAGTAAAGCCGTATTATCGGGGGAAGTCTACTGGAGGTGTACGGTTGGACAAAAGAATGGGTTTGCAGGGTCGCGGAGAAGGCAGTGATTGGCTTGGATCTTATACTGGGCCTCACACCAAAGGAAGTGTGGACGAGCTGAGGACATACTCTCAGCCGGCAACATGGTTAAGATCTCTTGTGGGGTAAAGTAACGCACCTCTGCAGAGGGTATCAAGAATTGTGACTGTCACTCCCTGTTCCGGGAAGGGAACTGCGAATGCGGCAGGAAAGGAACTCCACGAAGTTCTAGTCAACCTGTGAAGACTGACGGGCATAGTTTTCAGAATAAAATAAACCTTTTGAAGAAATGTTTATGAAAACTTGCATTGGCCTATGACTTTCTGGTCTATGGCTGTAGCTAGTGCATGATACACATATTTCCTAATATGAACTTGCTGAGTACGCTCGTACTCATTCTATCTCGTTTGAACCCCCTTCTTAGAGCAAGGCACCGAAGGAGAAACTACCGTGGAACTCGAAGACAAAGGAGTCAACTGCAACGAGATGAAGAATCCAATCAAAGAAGTCAATGGAGTCAACTTCTGCATCAGCTATAATGGAAACCTAGACTAGTAATAGAAGGGAACCTTTCCCTAATCCTAGCACCTAAGTAGCTAGATTTCTATAGCAAGCCAAGTAGCTCTTGAACTTGAGTTAGCAATAAGATAGATTACGAGTCGTTCTTCTGGAGCTTTATTTGAAGTTTTACCTCACTGTAAAGTAGGAGGTTGTGTTGATCTTATGTAAACAGCTCGTGTGTACTTCTATAGCCATACCTTGGACTCGCATATGTTTCTGTTGTACCACTCTGAGAGATGTAATATGAGTGGAACGGTGTTTCACTTGTGTTATGTCAACGACTTGTGTACTACACCATGCAGTGGTACGCTGGGTCATCACAGCCACTTTTGTCAAAACAATCTCGAATCCATCAGGTCTGAAGAATTCCCACTTTGCTACGTGACAGGAGGCTTGCAGGAAGGATGTTGAGCGGGCATTTGGTGTGCTTCAAGCACAATTTGCCATTGTCCGGTACCCTGCTCTAAGCTAGTCTCACGACCAAATGTGGGAGGTGATGCAGGCTTGTGCGATCATGCACAACATGATCATCGAGGATGACCACAAGAATCATGCCAGGACACATGTTGGTCCCTATGAGTGTGAGGGCCGTCTTGCAGAGGTTGATCATGAGTTGCCTGCAGATTTTGCTGATTTCCTCACCATGCATGCAGAGATCCGTGACAGAAATGTTCATGAACAACTTCAAGCTGATCTCGTTGAGCATTTGTGGAGGATCAAAGCAAATACCGTGTCACCTTGATGTAGCATCTAGCCCTATTTGTTAACTTGTTTTATTGTTTGTTGTATTTTAATTTGAAAACAATCCTCGCAAACATTTTTATTCATATGCTATATTTGATAAATGGTTCTATGTTAAAAAAGAAGTATTTTTAATGTTTGGGGGCGGCGTTTGGGGGACGCGGCTGGGGAGCGACGTCCCCCAAACGCGGCACGAACAAAACACGTCCCCCAAACGCTTAATCTGGCGCGGTTTGGGGGACGCTTTGGGGGACGCAACTGGAGATGCTCTTAGAGACTCCACTTACGAACATTGTCGTCCTCACCATAGCGATTTAGCAAAATAAAATAGACATTTGCGAATGAGTGAGAGCATTTGCCTTAAATCCATGTACAGGTTTTGCCGAGTTTTGATTGCGGTGTTTTGCAAAGTTTACTCGAGAGATCCAACAATTGTCGAGACAACACTATTGTTGTCGATTAACGAGGAAAGATGGTTCTCGGGGATAATCAGTAGCATAGATTGCAATTGCATGCACTGGGAGTGGAAAAACTGTATATTTGCATGGCAAGATCAATACAATATTCATGTCTAGGGATACACCATCATTCTTGAGACAGTGATATCTTATGATTTATGGATTTGACACTCTTTTTTAGGCGGCCGGTTCCCACAATGAAAATAATGTGTTGCACCGCTCTCTGGTATTCAACTGGCTTCTAAAAGGCACTACTCATGTGGTGAACTATGAAATCAATTGTGATGCATACGACAAGCCATAATGTCTTGCTATGGCATCTATTTTAACTGGGTGACACTTGTGAAGACAATCCATAAACCTGGTGCTGAGAAAACGAAGAGGTTTGCCTAGAGGCATGAGACTTGCATGAAAGATGTGGAGCGGATATTTGGTGTGTTTCAAATTCAGTGGGCTATTGTTCATCACCCAGCTAGAACATGGTCTTTAAAGACCATGCATGAGGCGATGACCAGTTGTGTGATCATGCACACCATGATCGTTGAGACAAAGAGTCCTGATAGCCTCAATGAACACACACGGGAAGTTCAGAGTGACTTGGTTCCGCCACATCCTAGAATATGAACATGGGAGGAGTTTCTAGATATGAATGTTGAAGTCTCCGACGGCCACATTTCAAACGCCTACATACAGATTTGATTGATCATATATAAATATTGGCAAACCACGAAGAGAACGAAGAGTAGTTAATCTCGTCCCATTTTATTCCCTAATTGTGAACTGTGTTTTATTTTCATGCATGGCAATGCATTTAAAATTTGTTATCAATTTGAATATGATAATCTAAAAATAGCTAGGCCGGGAAAATTGTGTCGGGTCACTTAGGCTACCCGGCGCAAACGGTCAATCATGGCCGAGCAGCCAAAGTTCGTGACCTAGCTAAACAAATGCAAATAGTTACTTTTTGTGACTGAAAGTTGCTGATACGCTTAATACTTAATACCAACACCGAAACGCAAAAGGGATGCGGTAGATTCTCTCGGGCCTTTCAATAAATTTTGCAAACAATAAATGTTAAGTCCCTTTTAGACTCTATTTTGGCGTTGTTTTCTATTTTATTCTGATTATATTTTTTTGACAAATTCTTAAATGGGAACGTTTTCGTGCATTAAAACATTGTTTTAATATTACAATAATGAAGATGTTTGCAAAAATAATTTATTCAGCTGTACGTGTTTTCCTACAATCGGACTCATGTGCTCTCTTTATTCTTTTCAGATTTTACTAGTACAAATGCCCGTGTGCTACCACGTGTCCTCAAATTTATTTCTCAATGACGTATATAATTCACAGCTCACTATGTCAAGACAAATCAGGGATATCATAATATACTACAACATGATAATACCGAACGCAATAACAAAACAACATTGTTGTGCATCTGCGTGGTTCCAAGTACATGTCTTCTTGTTACTCTTCCGCGGCAACTCAACAACTTAAACTTAGCAGAAAGTCGTTTAGCACCGTCTCCCGGGCGATGAATATTCCAAATTGATTCTACTTTATCAAGGAATCCCTGGCAATCGAATCCAGTGACTTTCAAATTTGAAAACTTTGGTCTTAGGAATAGATGTTCCAATTCAGATAACACAAGGAATGTGATCCGAAGTTGGTCTAGCAAGAGAGTTAACAAGCGTGTTTGAGAATTTTAGAGTCCAGGCCGTAGACGTGGAAAACCAGTCCAATTGAACAAGAAGCGGATTTGTTTGCATGTTACTCCAACGAATATGATCTGCAACTCAATAAGCTCAAGATAGCTAATTACTTCATTGAAAGCGGCTATGTCTGTCGTATTCCCCCCCTCACGATTACATTTTTCCACAAACCTATAGAAGTTAAAATCACCCAGTATTAACCACAAGTCATCATCAGCAATGTGCAGAGAGAAAATCCAAGCAATAAAGTTTCCCGAGCTACACCAGCACAAGGCCCATTGACATTCACAAGAGTATAGACTTCAGCTGAAATGGAGGAGGTGAAAGCAATTGCCAATCCAAAACTTTCTTCCAAAATGACGTGCCTAGAGAATAAGATATTAACCCGCTGAACCAACATACCACCAAAAGCTCCCTCCGAAGGGATGTAGGCAAACTTATCAAAACGTTTAGGAGCATTTTTTAAAAACTACTGTCAAACTACCTCTTTTTCATCTCCTGTAAGCAAATAATAGAAGCATTGCTTTCCTCAATCTTGTTACGGATAGACTGCCATTTTAGAGGATCATTCACACCACGAATATTCCAACTTAAGATATTCCACACACGGTCACGGTTCATGGCAAACTCAAAAGTAACAAGGTCTAAGCAATAATAATACAGAAAAGAGCAACTTCTGCTCATCACGACCTTGCATCAGGCGATCAACTGTTAGTTCAGCCGGATCGATATGGCATTTTTCAACACCGATAAGATGCATCTCCTTAATCTGCCGAACTTCAGGCGGCAAGGCTTTTGGAACCATGGACTTCTTACGACGTGACAGCTGATTGGGAAGAGCTTGTTCGAGGTAGCCTTCCTTATTGTTGCGGGTACACCTTTTCACCTATGAGCACCACCAAGGGTGTCTCCGCCTTGCTAGTCCGTGAGCGTCCACGTCTCTGAACCGCAGACACCACCCCAGAATCAGCTTCAGAAACTGAACCTTGAGAGCCTTCAACAAAAATTGACCCAGACGCTTCCTCGGCGATAATACCCAAGCACAGAAGATCGGGCCCAACATCACACAGAAGCACCTATTTCAGTCCCTTGGCAATTGCAAGTTAAAGAACCTCATTTGCCTGCTCCATGTCTAGATCCCCATGATCTGTAAGAACAAAAGCCCCTAGAGTTTCATCCCAAGAGTTTTTGTGCGGCAGCCAAATAATCAGACTCGCAAAAGTCAGCCTTGTCCACAATTAACACATCTGCCATAAAAAGCTCCAGCTTGGCCTAAAAAAACTGTTCTTTGCATATGATGCCTAAGTCCAAGCAACCAATATCAGCTGGGTCATCTAACCCCACCAGAGGAAAAAGCAGATCATTCAAACCATCCACCCAATCGTCATAACCAGACTGTAATAGAAAAATTTGCCTATAAATGATTGTAAAGAAGAGCGACACCATAGCACAGAAGTTTGGAATAGCGGAGGAACTATCATCACAACTCATCCCCAATGAGCAGTATCAACAAAGTGAGAGTTCGAGCCATTATCATGATAAGTGCGAAAACCCAGCTCCTCCAACTCGGCAGCTTGTAGCACTAATGAATCAGTAGCATCCATGAACTGAGAGTACGAACTTGTTTCAGTAGCAGTGACAATACTCAAATCTCCCATCGTTGAATGATCCACAGTATCAAGCAACAGCTGAAAAGCCAAAATATGAGTATGCTGCTCCCATAATGTGCAAAATATATACTTACCAATCCAAAGCATATTCAACATAGCAGTGGCCAAATTAGATCCTCTTCTGAGATTGAATCTACGTGATGAGCTGTGAAAGCATCTCTAGAAAGTTCTTTAATAAATTGGATCATAGCAATCTTCGGCAGTACCTACCTGCAAATATAAAAAAGGGAGCTACCACTAGCAGGACAAATAAAAATTACTACTACTTGTTAGCAGATTAATGAAGTTTGAAGTGCAATAGAAATTACTTGAAGTAGTAAGTACATATGGTTTTCTTACAGATAGATGGATTAGAGTGAATAACACAAGGCAGACTTACAGATCAAAATATTTTTTAAAAGTACATCACTTGTTTTTCTAGCCTTGAAACCTTGTGGCAGCAACCTTAAGTCTATGAAACACAAAATTGTAAGAGCTAAAAAATGTATACATGACTAAGTCTAAGTTTCCCAACAACGGTGCAAACAATCAATGGTCAGAAGAGGACTGGGAGAAGAGACTAAAAATACCTTAAATTTGTTGAGCCACAAGAACTGAAATTAGAAGCAAGCAAAGAACCTAGCTAGTCTTCGTTTACAAAAGAAATACCACAAGCACCAGAACAAAGTATATTGCAAAATAAAATGGCATAAAATCACTCTTCAATTAACATTCACAATATGAAATTAGAATTATGCACTGTATCACTATGAGTTTAGTCCGTCAGTTTTATTCTAGTTAACTATAGGTACTTGTGCAATATTATGTATGTAGTTAATTCATAATACATATTAGTTTTCAGTAGTATTGTCATCTAACACCACAATACTGAATCCTACAATTATATTTATGAGATATATGCAGAGCACAAAGCAGAGGAGGCTTTGTTTTTAATAAAAGAACAGACAACCATAAATGAGATTTAGCACTGGATATAAGATGCAGATGATGCCACTAATGCCAACAAAATCAACACATGCATACATAAAAACAAAAGAGGTGGAGCTAGCTAGTCTACTGCCAACTTTAAGTTCTGACATAAAATTTGAGTAGAGTTCATGCATACTAAAACTACCTTCCACTCTTTCATGTCATCAATAGTTCCATCCTCTCGGTGGAAGTCTCCTGGGAACCTTGATCTCCATCGATGGCTGCAACCCTACAAAGCACAAGGATTATCCTCCGCCATCACCCTCATGATAATGAAGTGTTGTCACTGACAATTATCAAAGCACCCCAACAAATAAAAAATGCAGCGATTGATTTGATCACCTCATTGAAGATACATGGCGGTCTATCTGTTTTTCAGCGGCAAAATGGCCTAGTCAAGATGTGCTATTTTGACAATTTGTTCATTCCTTTTCATATCCCTGCCATTCATTTTCACTCATCTGATGTCCCTCAGATGCTTTTTCAACACATGGGCACATGGTGACATTAACATAGATAACAATTAGTACTTATCTTCGCAGAGTTCAGTAAACAATAGCAAGTTCTTAAATTGATACACTTGGAGAGTAAAGCATGCAAAAAAATAAGGAAAAACTTCTTAGTTTTATATGGTTGTCATTTTACCCAGCATGGAAAGAGCACAAACTTGAAGCATCATTTCATCCCTACACCATCGCCATGCTCTCCCTACACCGCATCGAGAGGTCTCACCGACAATGATGCGGATGTCGACACCATCCTTCGAGGCCTGGCTTATGTCCTTCCTCTACAGATCCTGGTATATTGGCTTGCTCTTTGCATTCATAATCATTTGCAGAAGCAAAAATGTTGAGTGACTGTAAATTGCCATGTACTAATGAAGTTGTTAAAGAATATGATTGGTGAGTTCATCGGAAACAGATGATACGTCTCCAACGTATCTATAATTTCTTATGTTCCATGCTACTTTTATGATGATACACACATGTTTTATACACACTTTATATCGTTTTGATGCATTTTCCGGAACTAACCTATTGATGAGATGCTGAAGTGCCAGTTCCTGTTTTCTGCTGTTTTTGGTTTCAGAAATCCTAGTAAGGAAATATTCTCGGAATTGGACGAAATCAACGCCCAGTATCTTATATTTCAAGGAAGCTTCCAGAGCACCGAAGAGGGGCCAGAGGAGAGCCAGGTGGGCCCCATACAGGGTGGCGGCGCGGCCAAGAGGGGGGCGCGCCCCCTGGTGTGTGGACCCCCCGTGGCCCTTCCGACTCCGACTCTTCGCCTATATAAGCCTCTCTGACCTAAATCTTCGATACGAATAAGCCACGGTACGAGAAACCTTCCAGAGCCGCCGCCATCGCGAAGCCAAGATCTGGGGGACAGAAGTCTCTATTCCGGCACGCCGCCGGGACGGGGAATTGCCCCCGGAAGGCATCTCCATCGACACCACCGCCATCTTCATCACCGCTGCTGTCTCCCATGATGAGGAGGGAGTAGTTCTCCCCCTAGGCTAAGGGCTGTACCGGTAGCTATGTGGTTAATCTTTCTCTCCCATGTACTTCAATACAATGATCTCATGAGCTGCCTTACATGATTGAGATCCATATGATGAGCTTTGTAATCTAGATGTCGTTATGCTATTCAAGTGGATTTTACATATGTGATCTCCGGAGACTCCTTGTCGCACGTGTGTAAAGGTGACAGTGTGTGCACCGTGTGGGTCTCTTAGGATATATTTCACGTATCACTTGTTCACCGAGTTATGATTTGAGTTGGATGTCTCTATGAAATTGTGGTGTGTTAGTACCTCCTATGAATGCTCACGGTGACAAATATGGGGTGTTTATTAGTACTTGGGAATACATCTTTAAGGTTTGCCTACATGATGAATTAGTGTTC
This sequence comes from Lolium perenne, assembly GCF_019359855.2. Lineage (NCBI taxonomy): Eukaryota > Viridiplantae > Streptophyta > Magnoliopsida > Poales > Poaceae > Lolium > Lolium perenne. The sequence goes on from NC_067247.2 coordinate 158,467,770, forward strand.
ATTATCTTGCCAGAGAGTAATTCGGAATAGCATAGTGAAGTGCTTATTTATATTCAATTATGATTGCAATGTTGAGAGTGTCCACTAGTGAAAGTATGATCCCTAGGCCTTGTTTCTAAGCATTGAAACACCGTTTCCCACAAGTTCTACTGCATGTTTACTCGCTGCCATATTTTATTTAGATTGCTATTACTACTCATATACATTCATACTACTTGTATTTCACTATCTCTTTGCCGAACTAGTGCACCTATACATCTGACAAGTGTATTAGGTGTGTTGGGGAAACAAGAGACTTCTTGTATCGTAATTGCAGGGTTGCTTGAGAGGGATATCTTTGACCTCTTCCTCCTTGAGTTCGATAAACCTTGGGTGATCCACTTAAGGGAAAACTTGCTGCTGTTCTACAAACCTCTGCTTTTGGAGGTCCAACACTGTCTACAGGAATAGAAGCGTGCGTAGACATTAAGCTATTTTCTGGCGCCATTGCCGGGGAGGTAAGGTAAAAGGCACTCACACTCCGGTCCCAGGTAACTAAGTTATTTTCTGGCGCCGTTGTGAGTGCTCGAAGCTATTTCCTTTAGATCCTGCAATTACATCTTTTTGTTTCTTGTTTTTCACTAGCTAGGCATAATGGAAAGTAATAGTGAGCTTTTTAAGCTATTTCCTGAGTTAAGACATGGATTATTTGATGCGAAAATTAAAAAACCTATGGAACCTTATTTGCATGCTAGTAGCAATGATATTAGTATGAACGCTTTGAACACCATTGTTGCTAATACTATGGAAAATTCTAAGCTTGGGGAAGCTAGTTTTGATGAGCATGATATCTTTAGTCCCCCAAGCATGGACGAGAAAATTTTCTTTGATGATTATAATGATAGTAGTCTTTTGGTGCCACCTACTATGGAGGATAAAATTTATTGTGATTATACTATGCGTCCTATATTTGATAATAATGATAGCTACTTTGTTGAATTTGCTCCCACTACAATTAATAAGAATGACTATGCTTATGTTGGGAGTAGTAATAATTTTATGCATGAGACTCATGATAAGAATGCTTTATGTTACAGTTATATTGTTGAGTTTGCTCATGATACTACTGAAAGTTATTATGAGAGAGGAAAATATGGTCGTAGAAATTTTCATGTTACTAAAACACCTCTCTTTATGTTGAGAATCTTGAAGTTACACTTGTTTTATCTTCCTATGCTTGCCACTTTGTTCTTCATGAATTTGTTTATTTGCAAGATTCCTTTTCATAGGAAGTGGGTTAGGCTTAAATTTGTTTCATATTTTCTTTTTGATGCTCTCTTTTGCTTCAAATTTTATTTCTTGCGAGTGCATCATTAAAATTGCTGAGCCCATCTTAATGGCTATAAAGAAAGCACTTCTTGGGAGATAACTCATGTTTTATTTTACTACAACAATTTTGTTTTATATTTGTGTCTTGGAAGTTGTTACTAATGTAGCAACCTCTCCTTATCTTTATTTTATTGCATTGTTGTGCCAAGTAAAGTCTTTGATAGTAAAGATGATACTAGATTTGGATTACTGCGCAGAAACAGAGTTCTTGCTGTCACGAATTTGGGCAGGGTTCTCTGTAGGTAACTCAGAAAAATCCGCCAATTTACGTGAGTGATCCTCAGATATGTACGCAACTTTCATTCAATTTGAGCATTTTCATCTGAGCAAGTTTAGTGCCCCAGAAAAAATCGTCTTTACGGACTGTTCTGTTTTGACAGATTCTGCCTTTTATTTCGCATTGCCTCTTTTGCTGTGTTGGATGGATTTCTTTGTTCCATTAACTTTCAGTAGCCTTGGGAAATGTCCAGAAGTGTTAAGAATGATTGTGTCACCTCTGAACATGTGATTTTTTGATTATGCACTAACCCTCTAATGAGTTTGTTTTGAGTTTGGTGTGGAGGAAGTTTTCAAGGGTCATGAGAGGAGGATGATATAATAGGATCAAGAAGAGTGAAAACTCTAAGCTTGGGGATGCCCCCGTGGTTCATCCCTGCATATTTCAAGAGGACTCAAGCATCTAAGCTTGGGGATGCCCAAGGCATCCCCTTCTTCATCGACAAATTATCAGGTTCCTCTAGTGACACTATATTTTTATTCCGTCACATCTTATGTGCTTTACTTGGAGCGTCTTTATGTTCTTGTTTTTGTTTTCTTTGAATAAAATTGGATCCTAGCATTCATTGTGTGGGAGGGAGACACGCTCCGCTGGTTCATATGAACACATGTGTTCTTAGCTTTTAATGTTCATGGCGAAGGTTGAAACTGCTTCGTTAATTGTTATATGGTTGGAAACAGAAAATGCTACATGTGATAATTGGTATAATGTCTGGAATAATTTGATACTTGGCAATTGTTGTGCTCATGTTTAAGCTCTTGCATCATATACTTTGCACCTATTAATGAAGAAATGCTGTAGAGCTTGTTGACATTTGGTTTGCATGATTGGTCTCTCTAAAGTCTAGATATTTTCTGGTGAGGGTTTGAACAACAAGGAAGACAGTGTAGAGTCTTATAATTCTTGCAATATGTTCTTATGTAAGTTTTGCTGTACCGGTTCATACTTGTGTTTGCTTCAAACAACCTTGCTAGCCCAAGCCTTGTATTGAGAGGGATTACTTCTCGTGCATCCAAATCCTTGAGCCAAAAACTATACCTACCTACTACATGGTATTTCTCTGCCATTCCAAAGTAAATTTCTTGAGTGCTACCTTTAAACAATTCAAAACTTATTACCTCTTATTTGTGTCAATGTTTTATAGCTCATGAGGAAGTATGTGGTGTTTTATCTTTCAATTTTGTTGGGCAACTTTCACCAATGGACTAGTGGCTTCATCCGCTTACCCAATAATTTTGCAAAAAGAGCTGGCAATGGGGTTCCCAGCCCCAATTAATTAACTTTCATAATTTTACAAATAGACACTCCTCCATGGTATGTGATTGTTGGATGGCACCCGAGGATTTGGTTAGCCATGGCTTGAGGAAGCAAAGGTGGGGAGGAGTGTCATCTAAATAAAACTAAAATAAAAATAAACTCCTTCATGGTATGAGATTGATGGTAGGCACCCGAGGATTCGGTTAGCCATGGTTTGTGAAAGCAAAGGTTGGAAGGAGTGTCACCCAAAAATAAAAAAATTCATGGGAGCCGCTCTTTGAAAGTCTGTCTGGCAAGGGGGTTAGAGTGCCCACTACCATTCGTTGACAACAACAAACACCTCTCAAAACTTTACTTTTATGCTCTCTCTATGTTTTCAAAATAAAAGCTCTAGCACAAATATAGCAATCCATGCTTCCCTCTTCGAAGGGCCATTCTTTTACTTTTATGTTGAGTCAGTTTACCCACTTCCTTCCTTCTTAGAAGCAAACACTTGTGTTAACTGTGCATTGATTCTTACATACTTGCATATTTTCATTCATCATATTACTTTGTATTGACAATTATCCATGAGATATACATGTTACAAGTTGAAAGCAACCGCTGAAACTTAAATCTTCCTTTGTGTTGTTTCAATGACTTTACTTTGAATCTATTGCTTTATGAGTTAACTCTTATGCAAGACTTATTGATGCTTGTCTTGAAAGTACTATTCATGAAAAGTCTTTGCTATATGATTCAGTTGTTTAGTCATTGTCTTTATCATTGCTTTGAATCACTTCATTCATCTCATATGCTTTACAATAGTATGATCAAGATTATGATAGCATGTCACTTAAGAAATTATCTTTGTTATCGTTTACCTACTCGAGGACGAGTAGGAACTAAGCTTGGGGATGCTGATACGTCTCCAACGTATCTATAATTTCTTATGTTCCATGCTACTTTTATGATGATACACACATGTTTTATACACACTTCATATCGTTTTGATGCATTTTCCGGAACTAACCTATTGACAAGATGCCGAAGTGCCAGTTCCTGTTTTCTGCTGTTTTTGGTTTCAGAAATCCTAGTAAGGAAATATTCTCGGAATTGGACGAAATCAACGCCCAGTATCTTATATTTCAAGGAAGCTTCCAGAGCACCGAAGAGGGGCCAGAGGAGAGCCAGGTGGGCCCCATACAGGGTGGCGGCGCGGCCAAGAGGGGGGCGCGCCCCCTGGTGTGTGGAGCCCCCGTGGCCCTTCCGACTCCGACTCTTCGCCTATATAAGCCTCTCTGACCTAAATCTTCGATACGAATAAGCCACGGTACGAGAAACCTTCCAGAGCCGCCGCCATCGCGAAGCCAAGATCTGGGGGACAGAAGTCTCTATTCCGGCACGCCGCCGGGACGGGGAATTGCCCCCGGAAGGCATCTCCATCGACACCACCGCCATCTTCATCACCGCTGCTGTCTCCCATGATGAGGAGGGAGTAGTTCTCCCCCTAGGCTAAGGGCTGTACCGGTAGCTATGTGGTTAATCTTTCTCTCCCATGTACTTCAATACAATGATCTCATGAGCTGCCTTACATGATTGAGATCCATATGATGAGCTTTGTAATCTAGATGTCGTTATGCTATTCAAGTGGATTTTACATATGTGATCTCCGGAGACTCCTTGTCGCACGTGTGTAAAGGTGACAGTGTGTGCACCGTGTGGGTCTCTTAGGCTATATTTCACAGAATACTTGTTCACTGAGTTATGATTTGAGTTGGATGTCTCTATGAAATTGTGGTGTGTTAGTACCTCCTATGAATGCTCACAGTGACAGCGTGGGGTGTTTATTAGTACTTGGGAATACATCTTTAAGGTTTGTCTACATGATGAATTAGTGTTCGTTATCTTGCCAGAGAGTAATTCGGAATAGCATAGTGAAGTGCTTATTTATATTCAATTATGATTGCAATGTTGAGAGTGTCCACTAGTGAAAGTATGATCCCTAGGCCTTGTTTCTAAGCATTGAAACACCGTTTCCCACAAGTTCTGCTGCATGTTTACTCGCTGTCATATTTTATTCAGATTGCTATTACCACTCATATACATTCATACGACTTGTATTTCACTATCTCTTCGCCGAACTAGTGCACCTATACATCTGACAAGTGTATTAGGTGTGTTGGGGAAACAAGAGACTTCTTGTATCGTAATTGCAGGGTTGCTTGAGAGGGATATCTTTGACCTCTTCCTCCCTGAGTTCGATAAACCTTGGTGATCCACTTAAGGGAAAACTTGCTGCTGTTCTACAAACCTCTGCTCTTGGAGGCCCAACACTGTCTACAGGAATAGAAGTGTGCGTAGACATCAACAGACACCTTGCCCTTCGGGGTGAGGTTGATCCAGACCTGCAGGCTCTTCTTCACACCGGCATCTCTGAGTGCACGATGTCGTTGCGCCACCATCATCCACTGATCAAGAAGAGATTTTAATTTTGAATAAGTTATAAGTGCAGGATGATACTCTTGTGATTAGAAGAAGACAATATACCATACCTGTACATGTACTGTTCTGATGGTGTGCTTGTGTCCTGAAGAAATCCTGCTGAGTAAAGGCCCCATGCTTCAGAGAACAATAGATAAAGCATTTGGGGAAACACCTTGCAGGCAACTCGTGACGCAGGCAGAGCAGGGTAGAACAAAACATGAAGAAGATCTAAACTTCTAAAGCATTTTAGCATTTATAAAATATTGTGTTGTGTCAACACCCGGATTTTTAAGTCCAGATGCCTATTATGTCATTCATCGCAATCCCAGGAATATTGTTGTTGCAAGGCATAATAGTCGAATATCGTAGTCATCATTCATTACAAACCATATTGTCTTACAACTTGAATCACATGATCCATATTACACAAATAGTTGATCTATTGATCAACGAACAAACATAAGTTCATAGCGGAAGCGTAAAGATAAATGGACTCTCTAGTCCACAGGCCAACGCTTGACGTCGGAAGACTCCTAGTTGTCGTAGGCGTCCTGCTGGTCATCTCCTTGGTAGTTCTGTTCATCTTCATACTCTGGCCATTTGAATAGCCAAGGACAAAGCCGTGAGTACTTTAAGTACTCGCAAACTAATACTAGTGTAAGTGCTAACAATTCTTGTAAAGGGGTGCTAAGCTCTAGTTTTTTTGCATAAAGCCAATTTTAGTTCACAAGTATTTGAGAAAAGACTTATTCAAGTGCTAACTAACTCAAGTGGGAACATTAGTGTCATTCCCACAATTCAAGTAGTGATTCAAAATCAAGTCACCAATTCACCATTCACTCCACCCACATTTTCAAGAATCTGACACCGGAAACTGTATGGCCTTTCCAACCGTCCGTAACCGTGGACACGGCTATTCGAATAGGTTTACACTCTGCAGAGGTTGCACACTTGTGCCACAACCTTTGATTTCATCCGTCGGGATTGCCCCGAATCATCGTAACACAGTACGCGGATCATCAACCATAACCTTTCACTTACAAACCCTAGTATGAGCATCTCTCCCCATGAGCTTGGCCTCCCAGTGAAGACCAAATGTTAACCTGGGAACTGCACAGGGCTTGGCCGTACAATTCACCTCAATTCACATCATTTCTCAACAACGGAGGCAGCCTCGGCATAACCCCTATGATGTGTGTTCAGAGGGAACCCATACTAAGATGCATAAATTTCCAGTTAAGCCCTACCCATAATCAGGTATTGTGTGGGTACTCAAAATTGGAAAGGTATCGCATTCAAACCAATATCAGTTTTATCAAAAATCACCATCTTCTCCAAGTCATATTCACCTTCAAAATTCATTCAATGGAAGGACTCATCATTCCAAGGTTTCAAATTCAGTTCAAGTTACATGTTCCCATCTAGAGTAGTCAAGTTTTAGTATTTAGCACTATCACTAATCATGAGGGGTGCTATCTTGCTTGGCTAGCTTGAGACTAACTTTGCTCCTCTAGTAACCTTCTTTAACTTAGACCAAAGTTAACTATAAAAGTAACTCTTTAAATAAACAAGTAAAAACTTGTAAGGTAAAAACTTGGGATTGGCTTGTGGTAAGAAAGGTAAGACTAATGGTGCCTTGCCCCAAAGGGGCTTTGCACTTTGCAAGAATATTAGCTTGCCTTGGTAGTGGTCAAAGTTCTCCTCTTCCTCCTCTTGGTAGCAACCTTCTTCTTCCGGGTATTCTCCGGTGCTAGCGTCTAAATTTGAATACGAGGTATAATCACTCAACAAATTCAATAGCTATTCTAAGCATCACATGCATTCACACAAACTTTTCTAGTCACCCAATTAATACAATTTGGTGCATTGGTTGTCTTGCTTGAGGAAAAATAATTTCCTCTCATTACATATGTAAATGATAGTTTCCATTTAGTTCTTGAGGATTAATTTCCTCTCATTGAATCTTCTTAAGATTTAATTTCTCAAACCATCATACATGAAATCATGTTGACCTAAGTCAACCATTCATCATCATCATTTGAGAAAATGATTTAAATGAGGTAGAATACCTCATACTATTTAACAATGCCTATTATGATTTAAAATCTCCAAGTATTTCATGTGAGAGTATTTGACAAGGGGTCCAAACTTCATATGAAAGTACTTGGGACAAGATTTAAATGAAGTGAAACACTTCATATAATTTTCATAATAGTTTTGGACAATATCACTTAAGTAAACTAGCCATATAGTCCTTTATTTAAACTAGGGCATGATCACTCAAAGCGACCACACCATATTTTTACAGAAACGATTTGTGTAAGTGAAATGTGAGCTATTAGAGTTGGAATTAACTAAATACCATTTTTGGTTGATTTTTAATAATTGTTTGAAGTCACAAAAGGCCCTGCCTTGTTTATTTTGTCATTTTATTTCTAAACCAGATCTAGGGTTGAGATCAGTGGCATTGGTTAGAAGTTTTTAATAGCTTTCCAACAATATCAAGTTTGCTAAATTTGGCCAAGCCAAACAGATTCTATTGAATTTCAAAGTCAGGACCAATATTGAATTTGAACTGAAATTAATTAAACAGAATTTGAATAAAAGGGCCGGCGGGAAACTGAGTTGGGCCGAAACGATTCAAATCGGAGAAAACCAGCCCAGCAACGCATCTCGTGCGAGTGGGCCATCTGACGAGGTGGGGGCCACCCGTCAGTCTCTATTTGAAACCCGAATCGGTACGGGGGCTAAGAGACGTTGGATTAGATGATGATCGTGCGGCGCACGATCATCGTCTTCTCCGGCGAGAACTCGCGTCTCTGGCGGCGAACCTAGGGGGTCGGAGGGCTAACCAGGGCTTCGGCGGTCGGCAGCAAGGTTCACGGCGAGGTTGTTGATGACACCGAGGCAGCCTGTAGCAGTGGCGGAGCTTGGGGCGGCCTGAATCGACGGCGATGTTCTCAGGGCTTCCGCGGCTCCGATCTTGCAATTGCGGCGACTCCGGCGATGATCGAGCTAGCTAATGGTGCGAGGTGAGGCAGTGAGGCAAGGGGAGTGAGTGGTGTGCTCAGTTGAGTCCAGGGAATGCCCTATTTATAGAATCGTGGAGGTGCTGCGGGGCAGTGGCGAGGTCGACATCGACGCGGCGGTTCCGGCGAGCTAGCGAGCTAGAGGATGGCGGGCAACTGTTCTGCGTGTCCAAGCGGTGCGTTTGGCGGTGACAGCTTGGTCGGGCGGCGCCTAAATTGGTCGCGTTGTTTCCATGTTGTCTGTGGCTGCGGCGGAGTTTCTTCCTCGTCTCCGGCGGCGGCGGCCACGGGTCGCTGTCGTGGGCGTGTCTGGCGGCTTCGTGGTCGCCAGGCGATGCTCAACCTGCAGCGAGGTGGTCCAGGGCGTGCTTGAGCTGGCGAGGCGGCGCGTGGCCAGTGCTGCCCGTGGCGCGCGCGTGTGCGACGCCAGCGGCATGGCTCGGCCGCCATGGGCGTGAGCTGGTCTGGCGCGGGCAGGGCTCCTCCTCGACGATGGTGCATTCCAGTAGGTCGAGTAGAGTGAGGTGGCGTCGTGTGACATGGTGGCCAAGGTTGTAGAGGAAGGGAGAAGGGGAGGAAGAACATGGCCGGTATGGCCATGCACATGCAAGCTATGCTTGTCCCCTTAGGGTTGCTATGCTGTGGAGTGAGAGAGAGAGGGTCAGGGGACAGGGTGGAGTGAAATGGGGCAAGTAGGGTTAGGCCAAACACTATGCAAATAGTGTTTGAATTTAATAAATATTTGCAAATTGCAAACTTTGCCAAATTTTGGTTGAGCTCAAATGGTTCCAAAATTTGAAAGTGGTGGATTTGGTTGAGTTGCAAGTGACCAGAGACCAACATGTGTGGTGGTGGAATTTTAAAAATCAAATAAATGCAAATTTGCACAAAGTGAGATTGTTGCACATATTAAAAAGTCTCAACTTTGCATGAGCATAGTTTTTGATCCAAGATGATTTTGGCATGGTGGTCTTTACCAAAGTTGTTCACCTTGATGTGCTCTTGGATGAGGTGCAAAGAATTGGGAAAGTTTAGTTTGAAAAACTTGAAATGCAAGGGCTCAAAGTAGGGACCATAATATAAATGGCAGATTTGACCATTATCATATGTGATCCCAATTTGAGTTTGAATTTGATTTGATTTGTGTTTCTTTGATTCCAAAAGTTGTAATAAGTGTTTAATAACATAATACAACTAATGATGAAGACCAAAATGGTCTAGGGTAAAGATTTGCAAAAATGGCATAAACCATATGTGAGGGTTTTAGGGTTTTCTTATTTGATTTCTTTCTCTTTTATTTTATTTGGTTTGTGATCTTCACTTGATCACTTTAGGGTTTTAGGGTTTATCACATAAGCATAAGAACAATCATCATGGCATATCACTCAAAATGCACAAGTCCTATGCATGGCACTATATGCAAAGAAAAGTTTTTGTTGGTTCTAAATTTTGGATCTCTGGAATTCTTCTTCTTTTTATTGAAATTTGGGATGTTACATGCTGTGACCACCATAGTAAGATTACTCCCATGAAGCAAATCAGATCAAAGCAATAAGATTCATACCGTTTACAGGTAGTGTGTGGGACGCAGGTTCCGTGGTGCATTGCTCACATGGACATACCCTTCAAGTTGCAGCTGTGTGAGTATTGACATGACTGACGCCATAAAATCAAGATATAGAGATTGATCTGCCGAGGATGGACAAAGTCCCAAGCGGGATTCCCTCGATCTGTTTCCTTGTGATCCTCCACACGACCACACCGGCTCACCCCAAAGCCATGATGCACACGATAGTCGCCTAGTTTGGTTTTCGAGCACGTCAGAACGGATCCCAGCGACGGCGGGCGCCACGATCTTCTCAGATACAGTGTCGGTACCAGCATGGCACCGGGGCTGGTGGCACGACGGAAGAGTGTACGAGGAAGTCCTTGTTTTTGTCAGTGGAGGAGACGATCATGTTGGATAGTTAGGCACAATTTTCATGATTAATTCCAGAATATAAAACATGATGATAGCAACTACTAACATGTGAAACTTGAACATACTAGATGCATTAATCAACATGAGTAGTAGCAGCGCAAATGGTAAATCATACATCGCTAAACAGATCGGGATATGTCGCACGTACCGATCTGGTGGAGATGGCGGTGGAGGTATATCAGATGATGTCGCGACAGTAGCGTTGTTGATGACAACGTTGTTGACAACATGGACGACAGGTCGCGCAGAGCGTTTTCATCCTCTCCCGTACAGGATCGCAAGGGCGAGCGGTTCCGGAGACCTGCTCTCCCGCTCGCCGATGCACATCGGCGCGCAGGATGGAGTAGGCTACGATGGCGGCGCAAGCAGAGAAAGATGGCAAAACCCTAACTCGTATATTAGATGTGTTTCTGCGGTAGTCGGGCAAGAGATTATATAGGCTCATCAAACCCTAGGCAACATGGGCCACGCCCATGTCGCGTGCACGTTTCGAGTCGGTTATAGATAGCCCACGGTCTGGGAGTGACCCAAACCGACTAACTGCGACGCGTCCGTCTAGGACTCTGTTCATTTTCCTGAACTACAAAAAGTAAGGAAAGTCTCGACTCGAGGCTCAATCCACTCACCACGAGCGCGGCGCGTGTCGTGACGTGACGTGTCAAGTTGAGACGAGCGGGCGAGGAGGAGGAGCGCGCATGAACCACTCCTCTTCTCACTCACTTACTAGTGGTGGAACAACCCACCTTATAAGGTGATCTAACTTCCTCCCAACTTTCCATGTGGGACTAAACTTCCCACCTCTTGCCACTCCCTAGTGAGCTGCCACCCACCCACTTGGCTTAAACTCACATGGGCTGCCACTATGTGGGCTTTGAGATTTATAAGAAAGTATGAAATCTAATATTGCCCACTAAATGTGGGTCCAATATTTCAACAGATCAACTGGACGAAGGCGACGCTGAATAAGTATACTAGCGAGGCGACGAGGCTGAATATGGCAAGGATCTGGAAGATATCTATCCACGATGTGAATGGGGTGTGATACGCGTAAAGCACACGTCCGTTGGGAACCCCAAGAGGAAGGTGTGATGCGTACAGCAGCAAGTTTTCCCTCAGTAAGAAACCAAGGTTATCGAACCAGTAGGAGTCAAGGAGCACGTGAAGGTTGTTGGTGGCGGAGTGTAGTGCGGCGCAACACCAGGGATTCCGGCGCCAACGTGGAACCTGCACAACACAATCAAAGTACTTTGCCCCAACGTAACAGTGAGGTTGTCAATCTCATCGGCTTGCTGTAAACAAAGGATTAATTGTATAGTGTGGAAATGATATTTGTATGCGAAGAACAGTAAAGAATAATGTTTCCAGTAGATTGTATTCGATGTAAAAGAATGGACCGGGGTCCACAGTTCACTAGTGGTGTCTCTCCAATAAGAAATAGCATGTTGGGTGAACAAATTACAGTTGGGCAATTGACAAATAAAGAGGGCATAACAATGCACATACATATCATGATGAGTAGTGTGAAATTCAATTGGACATTACGACAAAGTACATAGACCGCTATCCAGCATGCATCTATGCCTAAAAAGTCCACCTTCAGGTTAGCATCCGCACCCCTTCCAGTATTAAGTTGCAAACAACAGACAATTGCATTAAGTATGGTGCGTAATGTAATCAACACAAATATCCTTAGACAAAGCATTGATGTTTTATCCCTAGTGGCAACAGCACATCCACAACTTTAGAACTTTCTGTCACTGTCCCAGATTAAATGGAGACATGAACCCACTATCGAGCATAAATACTCCCTCTTGGAGTTACAAGTATCAACTTGGCCAGAGCCTCTACTAGCAACGGAGAGCATGCAAGATCATAAACAACACATATATGATAGATTGATAATCAACATAACATAGTATTCCATATTCATCGGATCCCAACAAACACAACATGTAGCATTACAAATAGATGATCTTGATCATGATAGGCAGCTGATACGTCTCTCCAACGTATCGATAATTTCTTATGTTCCATGCCACTTTATTGATGATACCTACATGTTTTATGCATACTTTATGTCATATTTATGCATTTTCTGGCACTAACCTATTAACGAGATGCCGAAGAGCCAGTTGCTATTTTCTGCTGTTTTTGGTTTCAGAAATCCTAGTAAGGAAATATTCTCGGAATTGGACGAAATCAACGCCCAGGATCTTATTTTTCCACGAAGCTTCCAGAACACCGGGGAAGATACGAAGTGGGGCGACGAGGCGGCCAGACGCTATGGCGGCGCGGCCCAGGCCCTGGCCGCGCCGGCCTAGTGTGTGGGCCCCTCGCGTCGCCCCTTGACCTACCTCTCCGACTATAAGAAGCCTTCGTCGATAATAGCCCCAGTACCGAGAGCCACGATACAGAAAACCTTCCAGAGACGCCGCCGCCGCCAATCCCATCTCGGGGGATTCAGGAGATCGCCTCCGGCACCCTGCCGGAGAGGGGAATCATCTCCCGGAGGACTCTTCACCGCCATGGTCGCCTCCGGAGTGATGAGTGAGTAGTTCACCCCTGGACTATGGGTCCATAGCAGTAGCTAGATGGTCGTCTTCTCCTAATTGTGCTTCATTGTCGGATCTTGTGAGTTGCCTAACATGATCAAGATCATCTATCTGTAATGCTACATGTTGTATTTGTTGGGATCCGATGAATAGAGAATACTATGCTATGTTGATTATCAATCTATTATCTATGTGTTGTTTATGATCTTGCATGCTCTCCGTTATTAGTAGAGGCTCTGGCCAAGTTTTTGCTCTTAACTCCAAGAGGGAGTATTTATGCTCGATAGTGGGTTCATGCCTCCATTAAATCTGGGATAGTGACAGAAAGTTCTAAGGTTGTGGATGTGCTGTTGCCACTAGGGATAAAACATCGATGCTATGTCTAAGGATGTAGTTGTTGATTACATTACGCACCATACTTAATGCCATTGTCTGTTGTTTGCAACTTAATACTGGAAGGGGTTCGGATGATAACCTGAAGGTGGACTTTTTAGGCATAGATGCATGCTGGATAGCGGTCTATGTACTTTGTCGTAATGCCCAATTAAATCTCACTATACTCATCATATCATGTATGTGCATGGTCATGCCCTCTTTATTTGTCAATTGCCCAACTGTAATTTGTTCACCCAACATGCTTATTCTTATGGGAGAGACACCACTAGTGAACTGTGGACCCCGGTCCATTCTTTTAATCGAATACAATCTATTGCAATACTTGTTCTACTGTCTTCTGCAAACAATCATCATCCACACTATACATCTAATCCTTTGTTACAGCAAGCCGGTGAGATTGACAACCTCACTGTCACGTTGGGGCAAAGTAATTTGGTTGTGTTGTGCAGGTTCCACGTTGGCGCCGGAATCCCTGGTGTTGCGCCGCACTACACTCTGCCGCCATCAACCTTCAACGTGCTTCTTGACTCCTACTGGTTCGATAAACCTTGGTTTCTTACTGAGGGAAAACTTGCCGCTGTACGCATCACACCTTCCTCTTGGGGTTCCCAACGGACGCGTGTTGTACGCGTATCAAGCTCTTTTTCTGGCGCCGTTGCCGGGGAACGAAGAAAAGTTACACCCCAGAGATTGCCAACTCCCACGGCAACAGCTCTTTTTCTGGCTCCGTTGCCGGGGAGATCAAGACACGCTGCAAGGGGAGTCTCCACCTCCAATCTCTTTACTTTGTTTTTGTCTTGCTTTATTTTATTTACTACTTTGTTTGCTGCACTAAATCAAAATACAAAAAAATTAGTTGCTAGTTTTACTTTATTTACTGTCTTGTTTGCATTCTCCATATTAAAAACACAAAAAAAATTAGTTACTTGCATTTAGTTTACTTATTTCATCATGTTTCCTCCCAATTTTACTTTAAAAGATATACCAGTGGGACAAGGGTCTATAATTGGAAGAGATAATATAGAAGAATTTTTCACCCATGTTAGTATGCACGAAGATCTTGAAGATATACCCCTGGCAAAAGCTGTCCCTACTTATGAAGATCCCTCTGCTTGTTTGGTACGCATGATGGAAGCTAGATTTATTAGTCTCAACCCCATGATACAACACATGTTTCTTACACTTTCTGATATGGAGAGGGGAGAGAAGAGAGATTTTGTTTTAAAAGTCCTTGTTAGAGAATTTGCGGATATAGCTAAAGAAGCTAGAAAAATTTTTATTAAGCATAAGAGGCTTGGTATGTTCACCGATTTTAAAAGAACACTTGAAAAGATGGATATGGATAGAATTAAGTACACTAATAATGTTAATAATGGTGGGGAGATTAAAGCACCAATACTTTGTAAGCTCCTAGCAATGCATGAAGCTCTAGATGATAATTATGCTTGGCTTGTTCCTGAAAATTTGTTTGATGAGAGTAGCAAGCCCAAGATTAATGAAAAGGGAGCCTCTGAAACTTATGTATCCAAAATACAATGCATGGTTGAGAAAACTCCAAACCCCGCTGTAGATGCTTCGTTTTTTGATAACACTTGATACACACTTTCTGCGCCTAGCTGAAAGGCGTTAAAGAAAAGCGTTTATGGGAGACAATCCATGATTTTACTACTGCACTTTTATTTTTTTATTTGAGTCTTGGAAGTTGTTACTACTGTAGCAACCTCTCCTTACCTTAGTTTTATTTTTGCATTGTTGTGCCAAGTAAAGTCTTTGATAGTAAGGTTTATACTAGATTTGGATTACTGCGCAGAAACAGATTTCTTTGCTGTCACGAATCTGTGCCTAATTCTCTGTAGGTATCTCAGAAAATTCTGCCAATTTACGTGAGTGATCCTCAGATATGTACACAACTTTCATTCAATTTGAGCATTTTCATTTGAGCAAGTCTGGTGCCTCAATAAAATTCGTCTTTACGGACTGTTCTGTTTTTGACAGATTCTGCCTTTTATTTCGCATTGTCTGTTTTGCTATGCTTGATGGATTTTTCTATTCCATTGACTTTCAGTAGCTTTGTGCAATGTCCAGAAGTGTTAAGAATGATTATGTCACCTCTGAACATGTGAATTTTGATTATGCACTAGCCCTCTAATGAGTTGTTTTGAGTTTGGTGTGGAGGAAGTTTTCAAGGATCAAGAGAGGAGGATGATACAATATGATCAAGGAGAGTGAAAGCTCTAAGCTTGGGGATGCCCCGGTGGTTCACCCCTGCATATTTTAAGAAGACTCAAGCGTCTAAGCTTGGGGATTCCCAAGGCATCCCCTTCTTCATCGACAACATTATCAGGTTCCTCTAGTGAAACTATATTTTTATTCCATCACATCTTATGTACTCTGCTTGGAGCGTCGGTTTGTCTATGTTTTTGTTTTGTTTGAATAAAATGGATCCTAGCATTCATTGTGTGGGAGAGAGACACGCTCCGCTGTTGCATATGGACAAATATGTCCTTAGGCTTTACTCATAGTGTTCATGGCGAAGGTTGAATCTTCTTCGTTAAATTGTTATATGGTTGGAAACGGGAAATGATACATGTAGTAATTGGTAAAATGTCTTGGATAATTTAATACTTGGCAATTGTTGTGCTCATGTTTAAGCTCTTGCATCATATACTTTGCACCTATTAATGAAGAAATACATAGAGTTTGCTAAAATTTGGTTTGTATAATTGGTCTCTCTAAGGTCTAGATAATTTCTAGTAAGAGTTTGAACAACAAGGAAGACGGTGTAGAGTCTTATAATGTTTACAATATGTCTTTTATGTGAGTTTTGCTGTACCGCTTCATACTTGTGTTTGTTTCAAATAACCTTGCTAGCCTAAGCCTTGTATCGAGAGGGAATACTTCTCATGCATCCAAAATCCTTGAGCCAACCACTATGCCATTTGTGTCCACCATACCTACACACTACATGGTATTTCTCCGCCATTCCAAAGTAAATTGCTTGAGTGCTACCTTTAAAATTTCTATCCTTTATCTTTACAATATATAGCTCATGGGACAAATAGCCTAAAAACTATTGTGGTATTGAATATGTACTTATGCACTTTATCTCTTATTAAGTTGCTTGTTGTGCGATAACCATGTTCCTGGGGACGCCATCAACTACTCTTTGTTGAATATCATGTGAGTTGCTATGCATGTCCGTCTTGTCTGAAGTAAGGGCGATTTACCATGAGTTGAATGGTTTGAGCATGCATACTGTTAGAGAAGAACATTGGGCCGCTAACTAAAGCCATGATCCATGGTGGAAGTTTCAGTTTTGGACAAATATCCTCAATCTCATATGAGAAAATTAATAATTGTTGAATGCTTAAGCATTAAAGAGGAGTCCATTAATAGTTGTCTATGTTGTCCCGGTATGGATGTCTAAGTTGAGAATAATCAAAAGCGAGAAATCCAATGCGAGCTTTCTCCTTAGACCTTTGTACAGGCGGCATAGAGGTACCCCTTTGTGACACTTGGTTAAAACATATGTATTGCGGTGATAATCCAGGTAATCCGAGCTAATTAGGACAAGGTGCGGGCACTATTAGTATACTATGCATGAGGCTTGCAACTTGTAGGATATAATTTACATGATGCATATGCTTTATTACTACCGTTGACAAAATTGTTTCTTGTTTTCAAAACCAAAGCTCTAGCACAAATATAGCAATCGATGCTTCCCTCTGCGAAGGGCCTTTCTTTTACTTTTATGTTGAGTCAGTTCACCTATTTCTCTCCATCTCAAGAAGCAAACACTTGTGTGAACTGTGCATTGATTCCTACATACTTGCATATTGCACTTGTTATATTACTTTATGTTGACAATATCCATGAGATATACATGTTATAAGTTGAAAGCAACCGCTGAAACTTAATCTTCCTTTGTGTTGCTTCAATATCTCTACTATGAATTTATTGCTTCATGAGTTAACTCTTATGCAAGACTTATTGATGCTTGTCTTGAAAGTACTATTCATGAAAAGTCTTTGCTATATGATTCATTTGTTTACTCATTGCATTACCATTGTTTTGATCGCTGCATTCATTACATGTGCTTACAATAGTATGATCAAGGTTATGATGGCATGTCACTCCAGAAATTATCTTTGTTATCGTTTACCTACTCGGGACGAGCAGGAACTAAGCTTGGGGATGCTCATACGTCTCCAACGTATCGATAATTTCTTATGTTCCATGCCACTTTATTGATGATACCTACATGTTTTATGCATACTTTATGTCATATTTATGCATTTTCCGGCACTAACCTATTAACGAGATGCCGAAGAGCCAGTTGTTGTTTTCTGCTGTTTTTGGTTTCAGAAATCCTAGTAAGGAAATATTCTCGGAATTGGACGAAATCAACGCCCAGGATCTTATTTTTCCACGAAGCTTCCAGAACACCGGGGAAGATACGAAGTGGGGCGACGAGGCGGCCAGACGTGTGGGCCCCTCGCGTCGCCCCTTGACCTACCTCTCCGACTATAAGAAGCCTTCGTCGATAATAGCCCCAGTACCGAGAGCCACGATACGGAAAACCTTCCAGAGACGCCGCCGCCAATCCCATCTCAGGGGATTCAGGAGATCTCCTCCGGCACCCTGCCGGAGAGGGGAATCATCTCCCGGAGGACTCTTCACCGCCATGGTCGCCTCCGGAGTGATGAGTGAGTAGTTCACCCCTGGACTATGGGTCCATAGCAGTAGCTAGATGGTCGTCTTCTCCTAATTGTGTTTCATTGTCGGATCTTGTGAGCTGCCTAACATGATCAAGATCATCTATCTGTAATGCTACATGTTGTGTTTGTTGGGATCCGAGGAATAGAGAATACTATGCTATGTTTTTTATCAATCTATTATCTATGTGTTGTCTATGATCTTGCATGCTCTCCATTATTAGTAGAGGCTCTGGCCAAGTTTTTGCTCTTAACTCCAAGAGGGAGTATTTATGCTCGATAGTGGGTTCATGCCTCCATTAAATCTGGGACAGTGACAGAAAGTTCTAAGGTTGTGGATGTGCTGTTGCCACTAGGGATAAAACATCGATGCTATGTCTAAGGATGTAGTTGTTGATTACATTACGCACCATACTTAATGCAATTGTCTGTTGTTTGCAACTTAATACTGGAAGGGGTTCGGATGATAACCTGAAGGTGGACTTTTTAGGCATAGATGCATGCTGGATAGCGGTCTATGTACTTTGTCGTAATGCCCAATTAAATCTCACTATACTCATCATATCATGTATGTGCATGGTCATGCCCTCTTTATTTGTCAATTGCCCAACTGTAATTTGTTCACCCAACATGCTTATTCTTATGGGAGAGACACCACTAGTGAACTATGGACCCCGGTCCATTCTTTTAATCGAATACAATCTACTGCATTACTTGTTCTACTGTCTTCTGCAAACAATCATCATCCACACTATACATCTAATCCTTTGTTACAGCAAGCCGGTGAGATTGACAACCTCACTGTCACGTAGGGGCAAAGTAATTTGGTTGTGTTGTGCAGGTTCCACGTTGGCACCGGAATCCCTGGTGTTGCGCCGCACTACACTCTGCCGCCATCAACCTTCAACGTGCTTCTTGACTCCTACTGGTTCGATAAACCTTGGTTTCTTACTGAGGGAAAACTTGCCGCTGTACGCATCACACCTTCCTCGTGGGGTCCCCAACGGACGCGTGCTGTACGCGTATCAGCAGCTCACAAGATCGAACAATGATAGCACATGAGGAGAATACAACCATCTAGCTACTGCTATGGACCCATAGTCCAGGGGTGAACTACTCACACATCAATCCGGAGGCGATCATGGTGATGAAGAGTCCTCCGGGAGATGATTCCCCTGTCCGGCAGGGTGCCGCAGGCGATCTCCTGAATCCCCCGAGATGGGATTGGCGGCGGCGGCGTCTCTGGAAGGTTTTCCGTATCGTGGCTCTCGGTACTGGGGTTTTCTCGACGAAGGCTTTAAGTAGGCGGAAGGGTAGGTTTAGAGGCGGCGCGAGGGGCCCACACAACAGGGCGGCGCGGGCCCCTCCTTGGCCGCGCCGCCTTAGTGTGGCGCCACCTCATGGCCCCACTTCGTGACTCCTTCGGTCTTCTGGAAGCTTCGTGGAAAAATAAGACCCTGGGCGTTGATTTCGTCCAATTCCGAGAATATTTCCTTTGTAGGATTTCTGAAACCAAAAACAGCAGAAAACAACAACTGGCTCTTCGGCATCTTGTCAATATATTAGTGCCAGAAAATGCATAAATATGACATAAAGTGTGTATAAAACATGTGAGTATCATCATAAAAGTAGCATGGAACATAAGAAATTATAGATACGTTTGAGACGTATCAAGCATCCCCAAACTTAGTTCCTACTCGTCCTCGAGTAGGTAAACGATAACAAAGATAATTTCTGAAGTGATATGCTATCATAATCTTGATCAATACTATTGTAAGCATATCTAATGAATGAAGTGATTCGAAGCAATGGTAAAGACAATGATTAAACAACTGAATCATATAGCAAAGACTTTTCATGAATAGTACTTTCGAGACAAGCATCAATAAGACTTGCATAGGAGTTAACTCATAAAGCAATAAATTCTTAGTAGAAAGTTTTGAAGCAACACAAAGGAAGATATAAGTTTCAGCGGTTGCTTTCAACTTCAACATGTTTATCTCATGGATAATTGTCAACACAAAGTAATATGATGAATGCAAATAAGCAAGTATGTAAGAATCAATGCACAGTTAACACAAGTGTTTGCTTCTAAGACAGAAATAAGTAGGTAAACTGACTCAACATAAAAGTAGAAGAATGGCCCTTCGCAGATGGAAGCAGGGATAAAATCATGTGCTAGAGCTTTTCAAGTTTTGAAATCATATAGAGAGCATAAAAGTAAAATTTTGAGAGGTGTTTGTTGTTGTCAACGAATGGTAGTGGGCACTCTAACCCCTTGCCAGACAGACTTTCAACGAGCGGCTCCCATGAAATTTTTATTTTTGGGTGACACTCCTTCCAACCTTTGCTTTCACAAGTCATGGCTAACCGAATCCTCGGGTGCCTTCCATCAATCACATACCATGAAGGAGTGTCTATTTATTTTAGTTTTATTTAGATGACACTCCTCCCCACCTTTGCTTTCTCAAGCCATGGCTAACCGAATCCTCGGGTGCCTTCCAACATTTCACATACCATGGAGGAGTGTATATTTGCAAAATTATGAAGGTTAATTAATTGGGGCTGGGAACCCCATTGCCAGCTCTTTTTGCAAAATTATTGGATGAGCGAATGAAGCCACTAGTCCATTGGTGAAAGTTGCCCAACAAGATTGAAAGATAAAACACCACATACTTCCTCATGAGCTATAAAACATTGACACAAATAAGAGGTAATAACTTTTGAATTGTTTAAAGGTAGCACACGAAGTATTTACTTGGAATGGCAGAAAAATACCATGTAGTAGGTAGGTATGGTGGACACAAATGGCATAGTTTTTGGCTCAAAGATTTGGATGCACGAGAAGTATTCCCTCTCAATACAAGGCTTAGGCTAGCAAGGTTGTTTGAAGCAAACACAAGTATGAACCGGTATAGCAAAACTTACATAAGAACATATTGCAAGCATTATAAACTCTACACTGTCTTCCTTGTTGTTCAAACCCTGACCAGAAAATATCTAGACTTTAGAGAGACCAATCATGCAAACCAAATGTCAACAAGCTCTACAGTATTTCTTCATTAATAGGTGCAAAGTACATGATGCAAGAGCTTAAACATGATCTATTTGAGCACAACAATTGCCAAGTATCAAATTATTCAAGACATTATACCAATTACCACATGTAGCATTTTCTGTTTCCAACCATGTAACAATTAACGAAGCAGTTTCAACCTTCACCATGAACATTAAGAATAAAGCTAAGAACACATGTGTTCATACGCAACAGCGGAGCGTGTCTCTCTCCCACACAAAGAATGCCATGATCCAATTTTATTCAAACAAACAAAAACAAGAACATAAAGACGCTCCAAGTAAAGCACATAAGATGTGACGGAATAAAAATATAGTTTCACTAGAGGTGACCTGATAATTTGTCGATGAAGAAGGGGATGCCTTGGGCATCCCCAAGATTAGATGCTTGAGTCTTCTTGAAATATGCAGGGATGAACCACGGGGGCATCCCCAAGCTTAGAGTTTTCACTCTCCTTGATCGTATTGTATCATCCTCCTCTCTTGATCCTTGAAAACTTCCTCCACACCAAACTCAAAACAAACTCATTAAAGGGTTAGTGCATAATCAAAAATTCACATGTTCAGAGGTGACATAATCATTCTTAACACTTCTGGACATTGCACAAAGCTACTGAAAGTTAATGGAACAAAGAAATCCATCAAACTTATCAAAACAGACAATGCGAAATAAAAGGCAGAATCTGTCAAAACAGAACAGTCCGTAAAGACGAATTTTTCTGGGGCACTAAACTTGCTCAGATGAAAATTCTCAAATTGAATGAAAGTTGCGTACATATCTGAGGATTACTCACGTAAATTGGCAGTTTTTTCTGAGTTACCTACAGAGAATACTACTCAGATTCGTGACAGCAAGAAATCTGTTTCTGCGCTGTAATCCAAATCTAGTATGAACCTTACTGTCAAAGACTTTACTTGGCACAACAATGCAATAAAATAAAGATAAGGAGAGGTTTCTACAGTAACAACAACTTCCAAGACTCAAATATAAAACAAAAGTGCAGAAGTAAAATAATGGGTTGTCTCCCATAAGCGCTTTTCTTTAACGCCTTTCAGCTAGGCGCAGAAAGTGTGTATCAAGTATTATCAAGAGACAAAGCATCAACATCATAATTTGTTCTAATGATAGAATCAAAAGGTAACTTCATTCTCTTTCTAGGGAAGTGTTCCATACCTTTCTTGAGAGGAAATTGATACTTAATATTACCTTCCTTCATATCAATAATAGCACCAACAGTTCGAAGAAAAGGTCTTCCCAAAATAATGGGACAAGATGCATTGCATTCAATATCCAAGACAACAAAATCAACGGGGACAAGGTTATTGTTAACCGTAATGCGAACATTATCAATCCTCCCCAAAGGTTTCTTTGTAGAATTATCAGCAAGATTAACATCCAAATAACAATTTTTCAATGGTGGCAAGTCAAGCATATCATAGATTTTCTTAGGCATAACGGAAATACTTGCACGAAGATCACATAAAGCATTACAATCAAAATCATTGACCTTCATCTTAATGATGGGCTCCCAACCATCTTCTAACTTCCTAGGAATAGAAGTTTCAAGTTTTAGTTTCTCTTCTCTAGCTTTTATGAGAGCGTTTGTAACATGTTTTGTAAAGGCCAAATTTATAGCACTGGCATTGGGACTTTTAGCAAGTTTTTGTAAGAAGTTTATAACTTCAGAGATGTGACAATCATCAAAATCTAAACCATTATGATCTACAGCAATGGGATCATTGTCCCCAATATTTTGAAAAATTTCAGCAGTTTTATCACAAGCAATTTCAGCAGTTTTAGCAGTTTCAGGCAGTTTTGCACACTTTGCATTAGGAGTAGAAACATTGCCAACACCAATTATTTTACCATTGATAGTAGGAGGTGTAGCAACATGTGAAGCATTATCATTACTAGTGGTGGTAATAGTCCAAACTTTAGCTACATTGTTCTTTTTAGCATTTTCTTCTTTTTCCCACCTAGCATGCAATTCGGCCATCAATCTAATATTCTCATTAATTCGAACTTGGATGGCGTTTGCTATAGTAAATGAATTAATATCTTTAGTTTCATTAGGCATAACTTTCAATTTTAAAAGATCAACATCAGCAGCAAGACTATCAACTTTAGAAGTAAGAATATCAATTTTACCAAGCTTTTCTTCAACAGATTTGTTAAAAGCAGTTTGTGTACTAATAAATTCTTTAAGCATGGCTTCAAGACCAGAGGGTGCATTCCTATTATTATTGTAAGAATTACCATAAAAATTACCATAACCATTACTATTATTAGAAGGATATGGCCTATAGTTGTTACCAGAATTATTCCTATCAGCATTGTTGTTGAAATTATTATTTTTAATGAAGTTCACATTAACATGCTCTCCTTGAGCAACCAATAAAGCTAAAGAAACATTATTAGGATCAACATTAGATCTACCATTCACAAGCATAGACATAATAGCATCAATCTTATCACTCAAGGAGGAGGTTTCTTCAACAGAATTTACCTTCTTACCTTGTGGAGCTCTTTCTGTGTGCCATTCAGAGTAATTAATCATCATATTATCAAGAAGCTTTGTTGCGGCGCCTAGAGTGATGGACATAAAAGTACCTCCAGCAGCTGAATCCAATAGGTTCTGCGAAGAAAAATTCAATCCTGCATAAAAGGTTTGGATGATCATCCAAGTAGTCAGTCCATGGGTAGGGCAATTCTTGACCAAAGATTTCATTCTTTCCCATGCTTGGGCAACATGCTCATTATCCAATTGCTTAAAATTCATTATGCTACTTCTCAAAGATATAATTTTAGCAGGAGGATAATATCAACCAATGAAAGCATCCTTACATTTAGTCCATGAATCAATACTATTCTTAGGCAAAGATAGCAACCAATCTTTAGCTCTTCCTCTTAAGGAGAAAGGAAACAATTTTAATTTTATAATATCACCATCTACATCCTTATATTTTTGCATTTCACAAAGTTCAACAAAATTATTAAGATGGGCAGCAGCATCATCGGAACTAACACCAGAAAATTGCTCTCTCATAACAAGATTTAGTAAAGCAGGTTTAATTTCAAAAAATTCTGCTGTAGTAGCAGGTGGAGCAATAGGTGTGCATAGGAAGTCACACAACTTAGTATTTTCAGGAGTACCCATTTTAGCAATAGTAAATAAAGCAAACTAGATAAAGTAAATGCAAGTAACTAATTTTTTTGTGTTTTTAATATGGAGAACGCAAACAAGATAGTAAATGAAGTAAAGCAAGTAACTAATTTTTTTGTATTTTGATATAAGAAGCAAACAAAGCAGTAAATAAAATAAAGTAAAGCAAGACAAAAACAAAGTAAAGAGATTGGAAGTGGAAGACTCCCCTTGCAGCGTGTCTTGATCTCCCCGGCAACGGCGCCAGAAAAAGAGCTTGATACGCGTAAAGCACACGTCCGTTGGGAACCCCAAGAGGAAGGTGTGATGCGTACAACAACAAGTTTTCCCTTAGTAAGAAACCAAGGTTATCGAACCAGTAGGAGTCAAGGAGCACGTGAAGGTTGTTGGTGGCGGAGTGTAGTGCGGCGCAACACCAGGGATTCCGGCGCCAACGTGGAACCTGCACAACACAATCAAAGTACTTTGCCCCAACGTAACAGTGAGGTTGTCAATCTCACCGGCTTGCTGTAAACAAAGGATTAATTGTATAGTGTGGAAAATGATGTTTGTATGCGAAGAACAGTAAAGAATAATGTTTGCAGTAGATTGTATTCGATGTAAAAGAATGGACCGGGGTCCACAGTTCACTAGTGGTGTCTCTCCAATAAGAAATAGCATGTTGGGTGAACAAATTACAGTTGGGCAATTGACAAATAAAGAGGGCATAACAATGCGCATACATATCATGATGAGTAGTGTGAAATTCAATTGGGCATTACGACAAAGTACATAGACCGCTATCCAGCATGCATCTATGCCTAAAAAGTCCACCTTCAGGTTAGCATCCGCACCCCTTCCAGTATTAAGTTGCAAACAACAGACAATTGCATTAAGTATGGTGCGTAATGTAATCAACACAAATATCCTTAGACAAAGCATTGATGTTTTATCCCTAGTGGCAACAGCACATCCACAACCTTAGAACTTTCTGTCACTGTCCCAGATTAAATAGAGGCATGAACCCACTATCGAGCATAAATACTCCATCTTAGAGTTACAAGTATCAACTTGGCCAGAGCCTCTACTAGCAATGGAGAGCATGCAAGATCATAAATAACACATATATGATAGATTGATAATCAACATAACATAGTATTCCATATTCATCGGATCCCAACAAACACAACATGTAGCATTACAAATAGATGATCTTGATCATGATAGGCAGCTCACAAGATCGAACAATGATAGCACATGAGGAGAAGACAACCATCTAGCTACTGCTATGGACCCATAGTCCAGGGGTGAACTACTCACACATCAATCTTGAGGCGATCATGGTGATGAAGAGTCCTCCGGGAGATGATTCCCCTCTCCGGCAGGGTGCCGCAGACGATCTCCTGAATCCCCCGAGATGGGATTGGCGGCGGCGGCGTCTCTGGAAGGTTTTTCGTATCGTGGCTCTCGGTACTAGGGTTTTTGCGACGAAGGCTTTAAGTAGGCGGAAGGGCAGAGTCGGAGGGCTGACGAGGGGGCCACACGCTAGGGCGGCGCGGCCCCCCCTAGGCCGCGCGGTCCTAGTGTGGCGGCGCCTCGTCGCCCCACTTCGTATCCCCCTCGGTCTTCTGGAAGCTTCGTGGAAAAATAAGACCCTGAGCGTTGATTTCGTCCAATTCCGAGAATATTTCCTTTGTAGGATTTCTGAAACCAAAAACAGCAGAAAATAGCAACTGGCTCTTCGGCATCTTGTCAATAGGTTAGTGCCGGAAAATGCATAAATATGACATAAAGTGTGTATAAAACATGTGAGTATCATCATAAAAGTAGCATGGAACATAAGAAATTATAATACGTTTGAGACGTATCAGGGTGGAGACTAGGACCTTCTCACGCCAACCACTGCAGTACGGAGGTGGGGAGGAATTTAGGTGGTGTTGGAGGAGGGCTTGTGGGGGCTGGTAGAGATCTAGGCCGGCGACGACGGGGTCGATGGAGTAAGGGGAGGGAGCACGTAAGTTGTATTTTGTTGGGAGGGCAAATGAGTCATTGGCGGCATTGGACGAAAGTGTGATGAAACATATTCGGTTCGGTGGAAGGGTAAAATGGTCATATGAAAAATATGTAGGACGAAATCTTTGACTAGAGGAAACAGAACAAGTTCCTCTTTTTTGATAGCAGTGATAGAGATAGAGATAGAGATATAATGAGTTTAAGTAGAAAAATTTTTCGTAGATAGATAATAGAATAAGCTATATATATCTTCATGTTCTGTTGAAAAGATATCTTGTGAAATAAAAAGAGGGCTTTTCTAGGCTTATACGGAGGCAAGATCAGATCATACTGGAAAGCATTTCGCATTTTTTTATTAGGTAGGTAACTAACTTTTTTCGAAAGTTGGAAGGAAACTTGGTAAAACGCGTTGGAACGTGCAGGAAGATCTGACGTGTTGGAACGTGCAGGAAGATCTGACGTGTAGTAGAATCGAACCGAAGGTGAAGGTGAAGGAGAAGGACGAGCTGTTGAGCTAACCACCAGCAAGCAAAATCACGGCGCGCTTTCCCCGCAAATCTCACGCGCTCCCGTCTTCGTCGTTTCAACATCCTACCCACTATTCCTCCTCCTCCCCCAGATCCCAAATCACCATCGCCACTCATGCCTGCCTGCAACCAAACAAAAAACCCCCGCTGAATCCACTCCTGCCACCGCCACCGCCGCCGCCGTCACCATGCACCCCTCCTCCTCCTCCTCCTCGTCGGCGGTCCACCCGCCGGACGGCTCCAAGCCCCCGCAGCCTGCCGCCCCGGCCATGGGCTACCCCGCCAACGCCGCGCCCAACCCCAACTCCAACACCGCCTACTACGCCGCCGCGCCGCCCCCCGCCGCCAACGCCAACGGCACGGCCGCCTTCGGCGTCGCCTACCCGTACCCAGCCCCCCTCCCCAACACCACCACCACCCGCCCCCACCCCCGCAGCACCCCTACCACCACCACCAGTACCACAACCCCTACCACGCGCCCCCGCCCCCCCCGCCCACCTGCCTGCGCCGCCTCCTTGTGCTCGTCATCGCCGCCTTCCTCCTCCTCGGCGCCGCCACCTTCATCTTGCCTTGGTTGGAGAATTAGTCAAAGTGGTCTTCTTCTCCTTGGAAGTAGACCTCCTCCTCTTGATACTCCTCGGTACTAGCGTTTAAAATACGAATACGGGGTATACAATCATCATACCAAACTTATGTACTAAACTAAGCACACACATGATTCACACAACTTAAGCTAGCATCACACATTACTATTAAGTTGGTGGATGTGTTTTCTTATTTAAGAAAAATAATTTCCTCTCATACTAACTTAGGTGTTACTTTTAATTACTTAGAGAAATAATTTCCTCTCCTTATATTATTAAGATTTAATTTCTCTCATGAATAAGATATGACCTAGGTTGACCAAAGTCAACCTCTTCATACTTATCATTTAAGAAAATGGTTTAAATGAGGTGAAGTACCTCATACAATTTAATCCTAACATGCTAAAGATTTAATATCATCAAACAATTCATATGAGACCTAAATGACCAGAGTCTCTACCTCATTTTGAAATGTTTTGTGACAAGATTTAAATGAGAGAAAAACTCCCATATGATTTATTAATAGTTTTGGACAATATCTTTGACTAGAAATAGCCATATAGTCCTTTAATTAAACTAGGCCATGATCATTGAAAGTAAGCATGGCATATTTTTGCAGAAAGAATTAGTGCAAGTGAAATGTGATTTAGGACTTAACTCAAAAGCATTTTTGGTTGATTTTTAATAATTATTCTAAGTCAGAAAAGTCCCTGTCTTGTTTATTTTTCTACTTTAATTCTATAACAGATCCGGGGTTCAAACCAGTGGCATTGTGTAGAGAAAACTCTAAGATTTCCAAATATATAAAATTTGTAAAATTTGGCCAAGTAGATTTGTCCCTATTAAATTTTAAAGTTGACATCAGATTGCACAATTTTCTATTCTGGAATTTCGAGTTTGAATTAGTTGGGCTGGCGGGAAACTAACGGGCTGTGCAGCGAGAGAGAGAGATGGGCCGGCCCAGTATCGCTACGGGCCAGCTGACAGCGTGGGGGACACCTGTCTGTGGGTTAACACGAGCGAAGCGGTACGACGAATATGAGCCGTGCGATTAGAAGTGCATCGCACGGTCGAGGGGGGTCTTCTTCTTCGGCGAGAGAGGAACTTACGGGCGGCGGAAGTAGGGGGTCGGCGAGCTCGTCGGAGCTCCGGCGGTCGTCGGAGTTGTGCGCGGAGACGTTGTCGTCGATGAGGAAGCGCCTGGTAGCATTTGCGTCGTCTGGGGCGGCTTCCTTCTCCGGCGATTGTTGGCGACGGTGAGTGACATAGGCATCCCCAATGGGCCTGCCGAAGATAGTACCCGGGGTTTACTAAAGGCCCACTACCCGAAGGATAAGAAGATTCGGAAGCCCAAGATATTATTAAGGGAAGCTAGAGTTGTAATAGGAAGCATTATTTGTAATCTTGCGGGATGAGTTAGAAACTTTCCCGGACTCTGTAACTTGTACAATACGAATCCCTCGGCTCCGCCTCCTATATAAGGGGGAGTCGAGGGACAAAGAAAGCATCGAATCATTGTTTCTCAAACCCTAGTTTCATAATCGTCGAGTACTTTTTGGCTAAAACCTTCGAGATCTACTTGCCCTCTACTTCCAACTAAACCCTAGTCTACAACCCGTAGGCATTGAAAAGTTAATACCTTGTCAATTGGCGCCGTCTGTGGGAATTAGAGGCGTCAAGGATCTGATCTCGATGGCACGTTCAGGATCGTCGACTTCATCAACCGCAAGCAATGCGATGGATCAAGGTAAAAAGATTGCAACTGGTCTTGTCGATTTTGTTCCTCACCCGCCCTCCCGTTTGGATGCATATGCGTATCTGGAGGAGCCTATGGAGATGACGTTCGGAAGATTTCACTTTCGCGTCGAGAAAGAGGGATCGTATCGTGTCGAAATTCCGATTTCGTCGGGATCGTCGGCGGTCGATTCCGATTTTTCAAGCTATACATCGTCAACCGAATCAGGAGAGGAAGAAACTTCATCGTCACGCTTCATCAGCACCAGGGCAAGAGAAAAACTTGCCAAGATCTTCAGCGACATGTCATTTGAGTCATCTGCGGACTCCTATTTAAGCGATGGCTCAAGCAGTGTCGACAGCTACGACTTCATCGACAAATCTACTACAGTGGGCAAGGTCTTCGCCAATCTTCATGATGGTGTCACCAAACCCAACATAGATCTGAATACAAAGTATCATCAGATTTATGTCATCGGAGAGCCAAGTCGTGATCAGGAGGAAACATCTGAGGCTTTCGACGATCTGGGAAATCCATACGTCGATCCCTCTGATTTGCGACGAGGCCTAGGCAATAAATATATCGGGCCACAGCCGCGAGACAGAGTCCAACTTCCGCAAGCAGCATGGGATAGAGCCGCAAGGGCTATGGATGGCTTAGAACCAATGGCCACCACAGCCACGCCAGAAGAATTACAAGCATATCAATATAGGCTCGCACGAGCTGCAAGGGAATTGGAAAAACAGACAGCTGAGTTAAATAGAAGAAAGGAGGCAGCCTCTGCATCAAGTAGGCGCAGGGCAGAGCTGAGTCGACAATCTAGAACTTCGGGTGATAGCCACAGGTAAGCTCGGAACAGAGCAAGATCAAGGTTACAAAACGTACCTGAAGGAGAAAGAGAGCACTTGGTCCAAAACCTCGACATGTCTTTTATGTCGATAGACACGAGAGGAAACATCATCCCCAAGACACCAGAAGCTGGGTATATGGCGACACAAGCTTTCATCCTTGCATCCAGACCACCCCCAGGAGATCCAAGGGAGGCATTGTACAACATGGCAATGGCAGGAGTTGGAGCCATGAGGACGGCGTTTGTATCAACACCTCCCGAAGGAACAGCAAGGCAAAATAGTCCACGACCTGCGGCAACAACAGCAGCAGCTCCCGAAGGACCAAGTGGAGCAAGGGACACGGCAGCACAAGCAAGGGTCGACAGAGCGCGACAAAGCAGAAGGGAACATCGGCAGTCCCCAGAGTTAAACGACGAGGATATGTGTGGTTTGCCATGCTTCACAAGGAGAGTTCGAAAAACTCGCATCCCTTCGGGATTCAAGTTACCTGATAACTTCAAGAAATTCGACGGCCTTCAAGATCCAGAGGATTGGCTAGTTGAGTATCTCGAGACAGTGAAGCTCACAGGAGGAACCAGAGCAACAGCTATGCAAAGCATCCAGGTGCATCTGAGTGGAGCCGCACGATCTTGGATAAAGAAACTTCCTCCAGGATCTATCGACAGCTGGGATAGCTTCGAGGACGTGTTCGTTAAGAACTTCCGGTCCACATGTAAAAAACCTGCGTCATTAGAGGAGCAGAGAGCGTGCCGACAAAAGCCAGACGAGCCAATGAGAAAATATATCCAAAGGTGGAATATCATCAAAAACTCGGCAGAAAATATATCTGACGAGAGAGCAATAGATGCGTTTGTCGCAAGGATCAGGCGTGGAGATTTTGTCGAGGATTTGGGGAGGACCAATCCAAAGACAGTATCCGCGTTAATGGAAATAGCAAACAAATGGGCAGATGGAGAAGATGCTGTTCACAACAAACGGCATAGGTCGCCAGAGGAAGACCGCGGTCGAAGTTATCAACCAAGGCGACGATTTCCTCGGCAGTACTCGAGCTATGACGCTCCAGGTCAAATCTCGGCTGGCTTCCGAGCAAGCGCCGGAGGAAACAACAGAGATGATTACCAGAGAAGCAATGAGCAACGAGGCGACAATAGAGATGACTCCCGAAACAATAGGCAAAATAGCGGGCCAAGGTTTCAGAGACCTTTCGTGTCTCCCGAAGAGATGATGAACGGACCGTGTCAGATGCATTTTTTCCTCGACAGCAACGGAAAAAGACAGTCAGGACATCTGCAGAAGGATTGTAGAAATTTCCAGGCAATGCTAAGGTATGCAGGGCATGCTAATGCTCAGGCGGCACAGAGAAATCCTCGAGAACCCAGGAGTGAGATTCACTTGCCACCTCCTCCCGCGATTACGGACGACAATCGACATCAGCTCAGAATAGCGGCAGCACCAGCACCACCGCCTTACGTTGATCCTAACTCCAACGGAGCGGTCTCGATGATTCAGAAGGGAAGGCCATCCAATAGAGCTCAGAAAGTAATCTCGCGGCAGGTGTTCACGGCAGAAAAAATGCCTCCACCAACAGTCGAGTACCTTAATTGGTCAGGGCAAGACATTGGCTTCACCATAGCGGATCATCCACAGCAAGTTCCTCGACCAGGGCAGTCAGCACTCATACTACCAGCGGTCATCGCAGGATTTGACGTATCTCGCGTGTTTATAGATGGCGGCAGCAGCTTAAACCTTATGTACGCAGATACATTAAGGAAGATGAATATATCCCTAGCAAACCTGAAGCCAACAGACACGAGATTCCACGGTATCACACCGGAGAAGCCAAGTTATCCGCTGGGGAAGATTAATCTCGACGTTCAGTTTGGGACCCGAGAAAATTATAGAATCGAGAAGTTGGAGTTTGAAGTCGTAGATTTCCCATCACAGTACCACGCTCTGTTGGGACGACCAGCATATGCTAGATTTATGGCGGTACCACATTACACATACCTGTTGTGGAGGATGCCTGGACCTAAGGGACCAATCACAGTCAAAGGAAGCTTCGCCCTAGCTGATAAATGTGATAAGGATTTTCATCGAATATCAGAAACTTTCGGGATGCAAGCTGAGTATTTGGCGTCAAGGCTCATGACTGACTATGACGTGCTGCCAGACGTTGGAAGGCCAAATAAAGAATCAACTTTCAATACTGAGAAAAATTCTAAGGATGTGCAGATTCACCCGACAGACCCGAAAAAGACAACGTCCATCGCAAACGACATGGACCTCGCATAGGAAAGCGCGCTCGTCGAGTTCCTCCATGAGAACTGGAAAATCTTCGCATGGTGTCCAGCTAACATGCCAGGACTACCCAGGGAACTTGCCGAGCACCACCTAAACTTGGATCCACTAGCGAGACCAATCAAACAACCTTTGCGACGTTTTTCGGAACCAAACCGCAAGGCTATGCTGTCAGAAATTGATCGACTAAGAGAAGCTGGTTTTATCAAGGAGCTGCACACAGAGGCCACATGGGTAGCAAATCCAGTGTTGGTGCCGAAGAAAAACACTAAGGTCCTTCGCATGTGCGTCGACTTTACGTGTCTCAATAAACATTGTCCAAAGGAACACTTTCCCCTCCCGAGGATCGACCAAATTATCGACTCCACGACAGGATGTGAACGTCTTTCCTTTTTGGACGCATATTCTGGTTATAACCAGATCAGGTTAAAAGAAGAAGATGAAGTAAAAACAGCGTTCATCACACCTTACGGCGTGTTTTGCTACAGAACAATGCCCTTTGGTCTGAAAAACGCGGGAGCAACATACCAGAGGATGATGCAGAAGTGTTTGGCGACACAGATTGGAAAAGATGTGCAAGTGTACATTGACGATGTCGTCATAACGTCAAAAAAGGGGACGATGCTGATCGAGGATCTCAAGGAAACCTTCGA
The DNA here is from genome assembly GCF_019359855.2 of Lolium perenne. Classification (NCBI taxonomy): domain Eukaryota; kingdom Viridiplantae; phylum Streptophyta; class Magnoliopsida; order Poales; family Poaceae; genus Lolium; species Lolium perenne. The sequence goes on from NC_067247.2 coordinate 158,500,690, forward strand.
CAACCTCGACAAATTCTGCCTCAAGCTGAACCCGACGAAGTGCTCCTTCGGCGTCCCAGCAGGAGAACTTCTTGGGTTTCTAGTTTTAGCAAGAGGGATTGAAGCAAATCCCGACAAAATACAAGCTATCGTAATAATGAGGAAACCAACAAAGTTGAAAGAAATACAGCAATTAACTGGGCGAGTCGCAGCTTTAAGCAGATTCGTCGCCAGGCTGGGAGAAAAAGCGTTACCGTTCTACGCTTTAATAAAGCAAGGGGAGAAATTCCAGTGGAACGAAGAAGCCGATAGAGCTTTCGAGGATTTGAAACGCACAATCTCGACACCACCAATCTTGGTGGCGCCGAAGGAAAAGGAACCTCTCCTGCTGTACATTGCAGCCACACCCCAGGTGGTTAGCACGGTGCTAGTCGTCGAAAGAGAAGAAGAAGGGAAACTCCATGGAGTGCAAAGGCCGGTATATTTCATCAGTGAAGTTTTATCGCCTTCCAAACAGCGGTACCCGCAGTACCAGAAACTAGCATATGGAGTGATTACAACGGCAAGAAAGTTGCGCCACTATTTTTCGGCACACCCGATAATAGTAGTCAATGAAGCACCTCTCTCAAATATATTGAACAATCCAGAAGCTACAGGGCGTGTCTCCCTTTGGGGAATAGAACTTTCCCCTCGAGACATCACGTATGAAAAAAGAAAGGCAATCAAGTCGCAAGTTTTGCCAGATTTCATTGCAGAGTGGATGGAGCTGCAAAACACAGGACCCCCAGATTTGTCGAGAACTTGGACCATGAACTTTGATGGATCCAAGAGAGTAGAAGGAGCTGGCGCAGGAGTAATACTTATATCACCCGAAGGCGACAAGTTAAAGTATGTCCTACGGATGACGTTCCCAAACGCATCCAACAATGAAGCAGAATAAGAAGCCCTCATACACGGGATGAAGATGGCGAAAGCTTGCGGTGCAACTCGACTAAAAATCTTTGGCGACTCACAATTGGTGGCTCAGCAAGTTATGAACCAATGTGATGCAGTCAATGATAGCATGATAGCATATAAGGAGGTGTACAATGAGCTTGAGAAGCTGTTTGATGGATGCGAGGTAAATCACATCAGTAGGTTGAGCAATGATGAAGCCAACAATCTCGCAAACATCGGGTCGCAGTGCCTTCCAATCCCGCCAGGCGTATTTTGGGAAGAGATAGCGGAGAGATCCACAAAGCCGAAGAAGGCGCAGAAAAAAGCAAAGGAAGAAAAAACTTCGGCGCCCCTCAAAGAAGCCGTGGAAGATGAAGAGGACCAAGAGCTTGTAATGATGGTAGAACTTCCTTGGATGCAAGCGTACATATCGTATATCCTTAGGAAAGAAATACCCGATGATCCAGTTGTGGCAAGGTGAATTATTCGACTATCCAAAGCTTTCACAGTGGTAAAAGGGGAGTTATACAAGCGAAGTATTTCAGGCGTCCTGCAAAGGTGCGTCACACCCGAAGAAGGAAGGATAATCCTAAAAGATGTGCACGAAAGAATATGTGGTCACCACGCGAGGAGTCGAGCTATTGCAGCCAAGGTTTTTCGGGCAGGATTTTACTGGTTGACAGCAATCGAGGATGCAAAAGAGATAGTACGAACCTGCGACGCGTGCCAAAGGTTCGCCGCAAAACCTCACTTTCCGGCGGCAGAGCTGATGCCAATACCACTGTCATGGCCCTTTGCCCAATGGGGACTTGATATGGTGGGCAAGTTGCACAAAGCTTCGCCAGGAGGATATGAGTACCTGCTGGTTGTTGTCGATAAATTCACCAAGTGGGTAGAAGCGAAGCCAATAAACTCACCAGATGCAGCGTCGGCAATAAAGTTTGTCAAAGGCCTCGTTTTTCGGTTCGGAGTGCCTCATAGCATCGTCACAGACAACGGTACTAACTTTACAGCTAAGGAGTTCAAGGCATACTGCGCAGAAGTAGGCATTAAATTGCACTTTGCGTCAGTAGGACACCCACAAACCAATGGCCAAGTCGAAAAAGCCAATGGTATCATCTGCAACGGCATTAAAAAACGTCTGCTAGGACCGCTCGAAAAGGCTCGACATACCTGGCCAGAAAAATTGCCAAGTGTTTTGTGGAGCATCTGAACAACACCAAATACGGCGACACAAGAAACTCCGTTTTTTCTCGTCCACGGAGCTGAAGCAGTACTACCAATCGAAATAGAGCATGATTCTCCAAGAGTAACAGAGTATGACGAGGAAACATCACGAAAAGCTCGGGAGGACGATATGGATGCACTCGATGAAGCTCGAGATGAAGTACTATCACGAGTTACCAAGTACCAGCAGGACCTGAAAAACTACCACAGTCGACGATTGCGGCCCAGATCTTTCCAGGTCGGCGATTTGGTCCTACGGCTTAACCAGCAAAGTACTGAAAAGCTCGAGTCACCATGGTTGGGACCTTACGTCATCACGGAAGTCATCGATGGAGGAGCATACAGGATCAAGGACAAGAAGACAGGGGTTCCCGAGAAAAACCCCTGGAACGTGGCGCAGCTCAGTCGGTTCTACGCTTAGAGTCGAAATATAGTCCTCCTTTGTAAAAATACAATGTACTGAAACGCCCGCGAGTTTTCAGACGCACTCTTTTCCTTTTCGGGGCACCGAGTGGGGCCAGAAAGGTTTTTAATGAGGCGGGCTCGCGGTGCTGCAATATAATAAAGATAGTGGAGATATACTTCTTATTCTTCGACACGCTCGGGGGCTCAATGCCTTCAAGTTACAAAATATACACAATATAGATAAACTAGACTCACCGAAATATTTCGCCTTGGTACAAGAATACCTCGCTAAATAGAACATCGGGAGCTAACAACTATAAATATAGTATACTCGTCAAAATCCTACTGCTTTGGTCTGAAAACCTCACAACAAAAATATAGAACTTCGCCACCAAGACACTCGGGGGTTTGTAACCCATCGACAGAAAAATAAATACATCTTCTTGCAACAAGAGAAAAATCTTCGAGAGAGCAAAACAGTATAAACTCCAGCCAGAGGCTCGGGGGCTCCAACAATATAGGCCACTTTACAATATAAACAAGTTCTTTGGAACAAAAAGAGATCGACAAGATATAGACACAATTTCTCGCAATATAGTACAGCTCAGTTAAGGCCTAAAATACTATCTATGGATAAACCTCTGGTTGTTTTGTGTTCAGCATAGGTCCCCTTGACGAAGAATTCTGAATCCATCCGAAGAAGTTCATCCATCATCGACTCGGCTACAGGGGTCACCATGTCATTGATTGTGTCAAGATCATTTTTTCGCCGCGATTTCTTGGCCAAGCAATCAGCAACAATCTTCGTCAGGTCCAACTTGGGATGGCAAATGTGTATCATAATCATGGCGAACCGTGCTCCAGTAGTCAATTGAGCTCGCACAAAGTTATGAATGCGAGGGGCATCTCTAAATTTCTCCATCAATCCAAGAAGAGTTTCGGGAGCCTCATCTCGAGGAAATAAAGTCTTGTAAACAAGGGTTAAGGTTCTCGTGCAGAAATTGAGAAATTCGCGCACCTGACAAGCGCGATCTTGGAACCTGACAATTTGCTGGGTTCGCTCAGGGGTGGCCCAGAATAGACAGACATGGTTAAGAGAAAGATTGACGAGGAGATTTGTTCTGACATTCACTCTTTCATCTTCAGCGGCAGCGTCGAGAACCGAGCCTATTAAGCGACAAAACAAGAAATCTAAGGGGAGGCACAGCAAAACAAAAAAGAAGCAGTGTGAGGTTGGAAAAACATACCTAACATATCCGCGCTAGCTTCAGACATTAGCTCGAGCATGTTATTTTCTCGAGTAGTGGCTTTCTCAGCTTCCGACACAGCAGCATCCTTGGCAGCTATGGCCTCTTTGGCTTGTTGGAGAGCAATTTTCTCTCTCTCGGATGCTTTTCGAGATTGTTCCATCATTGCCAGAGTTTGTTTTTTCATGGATTGAAGTTGTTGTCGAAGTTCTTGCAAATCTTGCGACAAATGTTTGCTTGAAGAACCTTCGATGAGGTTATCATCGACCAGTGTTTTCTTCAAGAAGGAGGAAGCAGGAGAAGTATCGGCAGGATGAGGATTGGCAGAGTAGTTATCAAATATCAACTGGAAAAGAAAATTTCAATATCAAATGAGTGCACAAGACAGAATTTCATTTGATCTTAAGGAAATTTACATGGATATTACAGAAGGAGTTCTTCAAAAGGGACTGCTAAGGTAACTGTCGCCAAAGCTAATATGGCGACAATAGCAAAAGAAACCGAAAAAACAAAGAAAGAAAAAGAAGGGGCATTCAACTAGACCTCCGGCTTCGATGAGCTAGGAGTCGAAGTTGGCTTGATTCCAAGATAGGCAAGAATTTTCTTCGTATTGGGCTTTGCCGCCCTGATCAGTGCCCGCCACTTCGTGGTCTCCATCTGTTCGGTGTCGCCAACCTTCATCCAGTCGATAGTTTGTTGGCTATCAGCGACCAAGGCAACAGTACTTTCGACAGCAATCTTCATGTTTTCTTGGCGCATCTTCAGTCCAAGATCCTCTGGTGGATTGAAGTCCTTGGCAAGAGCAAGGAAAGTCTTGGGTTCTGCTTTCTTCGGGAAGAAGTAGGGGAACAGCCGTAACAATCCTGAGTCAGCCTGTTCAATACCTTCGCGAGCTTCGGTTCCATGAAACTCAAGGACAAAGAGCGCGTCAAGAAGAGGATCGTTGTCAGGATCTTCAAGCTCAAATTCTTGGTTTGTTTTACCTGTCGCAGAAAATATATGTTGGTCGACAGTAAGTAAAGAAAAGCAAGTCTAAGAAAAATAGAATGGATTGACAAAATTACCGACAAAGCGCTGATTCTGCGTGTTCAAGCGCTTGATGATCGCCTTTTCACGAGTAGCCTGTGCGGCTTTGTGCTCGTTCAAAGCAGTTTCGGCATCATCAAGTATTTTTTGCAGATCTTCGACACCAGCAGCTTCTGCCTTGGCCTTATCAGTCTCCGCTTTAGCTTTGCCAGCATCAAGTTCAGCCTTCTTGCGAGCCGCTTCACTTTGCTCTAATTTCTGAGCAAGCGTGTCGACAAGCTTGTTGGCTTCCGCAAGTTTTTCTGCCAAAATAGTTAAGAATCGTCAAAATTGCGACAAAACAGGAACAAGAAGTTATAAACAAGAGCCAGCAAAGAGTTATTACCTTCAGTCTTGCTGGCATATTCACGGTACCCAATGAATTGGGCACCGATGTGAATAAGCTCTTTGATCATAGGCTGTCAAAGAAGGACAAAGAAAGAAAATGTCGGTATGGGAAAAATATGATGGCATAAAGAAGCAAACAGAGGAAATATAGACAGTGACAAGAAAATTAAGAACTTACATCATCCTGTTGCGGTCAGAAACCCACCGGCGAGCAGCGACGGGCAACACAGTAGAGCCGGGAGGCTCCCAGGACTGCGGCTGGCCCTGGTCCCTCCGAGCGACGGCCCACAAAGACTCGGCACGCACGTCTGATGCTGGTGCAAGGGCGTGCCACCTGACCTATACCTGGTCAGGAAGGTGATGGAGATGCCTCGCTTAGTTTCCTGCATGGCATACACGTAAACATTAAATACGAGCCTCGATCGGCTCTCAGGTTGTCCTGTGAATCGGCTCAAAGAGCCGATCCACCCATGATTCGCACGAGGTGTACGAATATATGGTGGTCCTGCTTGATCAAAATAAAGCTAAAACGATCTACTACGATTTAGGGTTTTCACCACATAATCGGAACATCCTACTCGTGATTGAGCCTCGCGGCCACGCACTGTGTTCGTAAACCGACCCTAGGCAAGGCCTAAAAACCAACACGAGGTTGATCCCCGGAACATCCTGTCTAGGGCTAGCAAACTACACCCTATGCGCCACTGGATCCTTCAACCCGTTTGTAAGGCCTAACTATGCAGATATTAAACTAATCCTTGAAGAACAAGGTGCAACCATAACGGATCGGATCTACTAAATAATGATCAAGCGGGGTGCCGCCCTTACACCTAAGATAGGTGTAAGGGCGGCTAGATGTCTCAGGGTTGCACGACGACAGCATATGATACGAGGAACAATGCTAACCCTAACACATCTAAGATAACTACGTTGCTCGCCATCAAAAAGGCTTCAGTACGAGCAACGCATGAACAGCGAATAAACTTGTACTGCCTAGATCGCAAGATGCGATCTAGGCAGCATGATGCTTACCCGGAAGAAACCCTCGAGACAAGGGAGTTGGCGATGCGCCTAGATTGGTTTGTGGTGAACGTGATTGTTGTTTATTTCATAAACCCTAGATACATATTTATAGTCCGTAGACTTTCTAACGTGGGAATAATCCCAACCGTGCACGAGACAAACTCTAACTAACCGACACGTATCCTACTATATTACAGATACACGGGCAAACTAGCCCAAACTTTGCATATAAGGCCGATTCACGTATATTCTTCCATGTATATTCTTCAAGCCCATCTTGATCGCGGCCCACCTCTGACTCGGTCAAATTCTGGTGATAACACATGCCCCCCTGGTTTTGGAATTGATAATTCCAAAATCACTCTGCTTTTCTTCGTCGGGTCATGTCGTGGCAGAACCGTCGCAGTATCCTTCATCATGATGCCTTGCCTTCTCAACTTCTCCGCGTGATCTGGTAGTTTTTTTGTTAGGCACCACTTCCTCGGAAACTGTTGTGGCATTGAATTTCCACTATATCCCCTTTTATTTAACCGCTCCAACAGTTCGCTTCCGCATCCCCTTCGCATTAGCACTCCCAAAGGCCCTCCTGCGCCACCATGTCTTCTTCCTCCTCTGCCTCATCGGATCTTTCCACCCAATCCTCCTCCTCCCACGAGCCGACGTCGGAGTGGAACCCGGAGGAGGCCCACGCGGCCAACATCCGCCGCGCCATCGAAGCCGGGGAGGAGTCTAGTCACGACTTCTCCGTCTGGTCTGAGGACAACAAGTCCTCGACCGACGGGGAAAGTGACCTCCGCTTCCTTGCCGACGGAGAAACGGAGGAGGAGAGCGATGACGATCGCTTCTCCTGCGACGACTTCACCTCCCCCGAGGAGGAGGAGGAGGAGAAGGAGGAGGAGGACGACACCTCCTCCGACGAACCGCCGGCCAAGCGCTTCTGTCCCTGGCCGGGGAACCTCAGCGACTTCGACAGCGACGACGACGACACTGACGAGGAGGATGAGGACAACGAGGGTCCTGTCGGCGGCCGCTACAGCAGCGATGACGAGCCCGCCGGGAGTAGCGCCGACAGCGGCGACGACGGCGACGACGAGGGCAGCGACGACCCGTAGATAGGACCATTAGCATAGGATCAGTAGTAGTAGATGGGGCAATGTATCCCCTAGTACTTCCTTTTGAGAGCAATCAGCTCTTCATGTAAGAAATCCTGTTTATCAATGAAGAATTTCCCCCAATTTGATTTTGCCGATTTCCTTTAAGCTAATTTAGCCGATTCCCCTTCATACTGACTTTGCCGATCGTTCCCTTAGCCAATGCTTAATGAGCCGATAGCAACGCATCGGTCCTTTACAATCCATCCTTCAATTCTTCAACTGATGACTTTGAGATCTGGTGGATAATGTGGAGTCTTCAAGAGAGCCCTTAAATTCCTCCCACCAGGTCCAGTGATCCTCTTCTGCAAGAATTCACCATTTTTGAAGAAGGTTGCGACGAAGGATCAGCCGATGACACCCCAATCGGCTTCTAAAACAGAGCATCTACCAGACCAGCTGCCCCCCGAGCCTCAGTCAAGGCGAGAATATTGGTGAGGATGCACAGATCAGACAAAGGGCTTTGAACTCAGGTAATTCCGAGACAACCACCATGCCGAACCAGCCGAACTTGCTCCCATCGATCGCCTCTTCCTCCGTTGAAAGCCGATATTGTAGACGAAACACCAACGGCTTAATGAGCAAAAGGCTGCCTTGCACGCCAAAACTGACTTCTGACAGTACTGCTGAACCGGCGCAAAGGGTTGGAAGTCCTTGACGAGAAGATTCGGGCACTACAATTGGCTCATTGCAGCTGAGACAGCTCTCATTGTTCACCCCCTCGAGGAAGCAGAAGGCCTCACAGCTGAAGGTAGATCCTGTGTAATTGTACTAGAGTCGATGGTTGTGCATCGGCTTTGTTTCTTGGCTCTAAAGTCGATGTCCGTGCATCGGCTGTATACTATGAATTTTTTTTTACTGGCCAATTTTTTCTATCGGCCCCCAATATTTCACTGCACACATGTTCATCTGCACATGTTCATCTGTGTAGGTGCCCCCCGAGCCGAATCTGCCAGGTAACTGCGGATATCGGCTCTGTAATTAGCCAAGGCACTGTATTTGAACATCGGCTCCGTTAGGACTAATGTTGACTCTCATCAGCCGACGTAAAACCGCTGCCCATTAGATCGACGTTGAACACAGGCAGAATGTGTGGTGAGGATAATTTTGGCCGATTGCTGGAATCGGCCTCCACGTTGATCGAATCGCTCAATGAAGGTTTTGCAATGTTCCTCCATAGATCTTTGGGGCCGATCCCAAGGATCGACCTCGCCACGTTTGCTCATCAGTTTGTTCTTGCTACACGGTCAGGCCGGTGGATAAGACCAGCCTAACCCCGTCCTTTGTCACGTCGATGCGCTCGCAGTCGTCCAAATTGATGCCTGAGAGTGGCTCTTGGCCTGCTGTTTCCCAAGCGTTCATGCCAGCCGTCGAAATCTCGGCTGAGTCATCTGCATGGACGACCTCTACCTCATCTCCATCCCACTGTATTACGCATTGGTTCATCGTGGATGGAATGCAACAGTTGGCGTGGATCCAATCTCTTCCTAGCAGGACAACATAGGTGCTCTTGCTGTCGACAATAAAGAATGTCGTAGGGATGGTTTTCCTTCCTACGGTCAGATCCACGTTCAGAACACCTTGTGCGTCAGACGCTTGGCCGTTGAAATCGCTCAGTGTCACGTTGGTCTTGATCAGATCCGAGCTAGAGCGTCCCAATCGATGTAGCATGGAGTATGGCATAATGTTGACTGCCGCTCCGGTGTCCACCAGCATCTTGTTGACAGGCTGCCCATTGATATAACCTCGCAAGTACAGGGCCTTCAGATGTCTGTAGCTTCTTTCTCGTGGCTTCTCAAAGATAACTGGCCGTGGGCCGCAGTCAAGTTGTGCCACGGGTGCCTCGTCCAATCCTGGAGCACTAAACTCCGTCGGAAGGATGAACACCATGTTTGTGCCAGCCGATGTTTCATCATCGGCTTTCCTTTGCTTGGGGCGCCACTCCATTTTTTGTGGTCAACCCTCTTCATCCAGGGTTCGCTGAATTTTCGCGGCCAGATCAGGCCGCGCCTTCCTTAGCGTGTGCAGGTATAACCTTTCGGCTTCCTCCAAGCCACGCAGTCGCTGAACCCTACGCTTTTGGGAATGGCTGAGTCCATCAGGGCATCACCTTGGCCGGTGGTACCTGTCTTCTTCTTCTTCATCATCGTCTTCCAAATCCTCGAGATCTTCCACCCGAGGGGACTCAGCGTGCTTGTTCCGAGGTGGGAGAGGCCCTAGATGTTTGAATACGGACACGTTAGCTGCATCCTTTCTCTTCTGTTTACATTCTGGGCAGTTGCCGATTGTAGGCAATTGGCTCATTTCTGAATCCCAACAGTGTCTGAAGAAGGGGCAGTCCCAGTGCCTATCCTCGTCGTCTTGCTCCCTTGACTTTTCCTTGGCACGGCGCTCGTATTCCTCCTCATCGCGATCATGCCGACGACGTCTCCTGGCGTCCCTAGCCAGACGATCTCTTTCATCATCGTCGTTGGGTCGTCGGCGTTGGTCATATTGACTCACATACTTGTTGAGGAGGTGATCAGAGAGAGGCCGTTGATATCCCACGTTCCTCACTTCTCCCTCTGTGATGTAGCGCTTGCCATCGTGACGGAGCCGATCGCGTGGAACGGCTTCCTCTGTGTCCTTGCTACGAGAGCAGCTGCCCTCGTCTCCGTCCTTACCAGAGTGGTGTCCAGGTCCTACCATGTTGATGTTGAACGAGAATCCTGGCTGGCACCCTCCAGGGTAAGTGCACTCCACCATGTTAACGGCGGGGAAGGGGTGAGTGTCGACTTTCATGGCGTACTGGTTGAAAATTAGACGTCCTTGTTCTATCGCCATTTGGATCTGCTGACGCCACACCCTGCAGTCATTGGTGGTATGGGAGAACGAGTTATGCCATTTGCAGTATGGCTTTCCGTTCAGCTCCTGTACCGTGGGGATTTTGAGGCCTTCAGGTAACTTCAACTGCTTCTCCTTAAGTAAGAGGTCAAAAATTTGCTCAGTTTTAGTTACGTCGAAATCAAATCCTCTGGGTGGACCTGGTGGCTTCACCCATTTGCAGGACACGGGGGTTGCCCCCCGAGTCCATTCAGCCACTGCTACCTCTTGATCTCCCGCAGAGCCTTCGTCTTCATCTGCCTCAACCAGGACTACCGCACGCTTGAATTTGTCCTGGTACAAGTCTGGGTGGCGCTGTTCATATAACGACAGTTTCTGAACCATGTGCGCCTGTGAAGGGTAGTCTGCTTGGGAGGCCATATCCTTGATTGGTGATGCAAGGCCCACCACTGCCAACTCGACTACTTCTTTTTCAGTCACACGAGCCGAATAACATCGGTTCCTAACAAGTCTGAAGCGCTGGACGTATTCGGCCACAGTTTCTCCACGCTTCTGACGTACTTGTGCTAGATCGGCAATGCCGGCCTCGGAAGCCTCTGAGTGATACTGCATGTGGAACTGCTCTTCCAACTGCTTCCACGTCCGGATTGAGTCTGGTGGTAGCGATGTGTACCACCCGAAAGCCGATCCTGTGAGGGACTGTGCGAAGAACCTCACACGCAGTTCATCTGCTGCTGAGATCGTGCCCAGCTGCGCCAAATATCGGCTCACGTGCTCGATGGAGCTGGAACCATCTGATCCATTAAACTTGGAGAAATCAGGGAGCCAATATTTGGGTGGTAGCGGGATCAACTCGTACTCGTTGGGGTACGGCTTGGAATAGCCGATTGTCCTCCTTTTCGGCACCATGCCGAACTGGTCTCTCAGGATGGTACTGATCTGATCCGCGGTGCTGGCTGCAGGAGTCGAACTCTGAAGATTCGCCGGAGTGGCATACTTAGCCAGCCATGCTTGCTTTTCCATCTCTGAGCCAACTGCGGGAGCGGAGCTCTGGAGGTTTGTTGGAGTGGCATACTTAGCTAGCCACGTCTGCTTCTCAAGATCTGTCGCTGAAGTTCCTCCTGCTTTTCCAGAAGTCCCTGCTGCTGCAGTCTGGTTTGTGAGTGCCCAGTTACTGCAGTCTGGCACGTATGTGCACGTGTATCCGTGAGGGATCTCCTTAGGCGCCTCATGCAAGAACTGGTAGTCGCTAGGGTCACCACCGATCTTGTAGACGACGTATGCCGGTGAATTCGGCACTTCTGGTGCTGCCAACGCGAATGGCAGCGGTGGGCGGGACTGGAGTGGCATCTCTCCTTGGTAAGTCCCGAGGGCTGGTCCTGACGGAGAGTACTGATGCCTCATGATTTCCTGGATCACCCGAAGAGCGACACGCTCCAAAGTGTTCACCAGGCTCTCAGAATGGCGGTGCAGCGAGTGAGCTACCATGTAGTTAATCTCCTGACGCAGGGACCTGGTGCGTTCTTCTGACGGGGCGGAGAGGTCCACTCCATCGAGCGCGCCTTCAGGTGAGAACCCCTTCCACCTGACGCCATGTGAGCGGCTTCTGTGAAAAGAGCCGATGAGGTCGGCTTCGAGGATCGCTTTGACCTCGTCATACTTCTTCTTGAGCTCCTCGGTCAGATCCTCGTACGTGACTGGGGTGCCGTCCGCCATCTCAGATGTAGATGGCGATGCGGTTGATGTCGAAGACTGTCCCACTGATGCGTGTAGTTGACACGTCCGTTGGGAACCCCAAGAGGAAGGTGTGATGCGCACAGCGGCAAGTTTCCCTCAGTAAGAAACCAAGGTTTAATCGAACCAGTAGGAGTCAAGAAGCACGTTGAAGGTTGATGGCGGCGGGATGTAGTGCGGCGCAACACCAGAGATTCCGGCGCCAACGTGGAACCTGCACAACACAACCAAAGTACTTTGCCCCAACGAAACAGTGAGGTTGTCAATCTCACCGGCTTGCTGTAACAAAGGATTAACCGTATTGTGTGGAAGATGATTGTTTGCAGAAAACAGTAGAACAAGATTGCAAGTAGATTGTATTTCAGTATAGAGAATTGGACCGGGGTCCACAGTTCACTAGAGGTGTCTCTCCCATAAGATAAACAGCATGTTGGGTGAACAAATTACAGTTGGGCAATTGACAAATAAAGAGGGCATGACCATGCACATACATATTATGATGAGTATAGTGAGATTTAATTGGGCATTACGACAAAGTACATAGACCGCCATCCAGCATGCATCTATGCCTAAAAAGTCCACCTTCAGGTTATCATCCGAACCCCCTCCAGTATTAAGTTGCTAACAACAGACAATTGCATTAAGTATTGCGCGTAATGTAATCAGTGACTACATCCTTGAACATAGCACCAATGTTTTATCCCTAGTGGCAACAGCACATCCATAACCTTAGAGGTTCTTGTCACCCCTCCAGATTCACGGAGACATGAACCCACTATCGAGCATAAATACTCCCTCTTGGAGTTACTAGCATCAACTTGGCCAGAGCATCTACTAATAACGGAGAGCATGCAAGATCATAAACAACACATAGACATACCTTTGATAATCAACATAACAAGTATTCTCTATTCATCGGATCCCAACAAACGCAACATATAGAATTACAGATAGATGATCTTGATCATGTTAGGCAGCTCACAAGATCCGACAATGAAGCACAATGGGGAAAAGACAACCATCTAGCTACTGCTATGGACCCATAGTCCAGGGGTAGACTACTCACACATCACTCCGGAGGCGACCATGGCGGCGTAGAGTCCTCCGGGAGATGAATCCCCTCTCCGGCAGGGTGCCGGAGGCGATCTCCTGGATCCCCCGAGATGGGATCGGCGACGGCGTCTCTGGAAGGTTTTCCGTATCGTGGCTCTCGGTACTGGGGGTTTCGCAACGGAGGCTTTAAGTAGGCGGAAGGGCAGGTCAGGAGGCGGCACGATGGCCCCACACCACAGGGCCGCGCGGCCAAGGGGGGGGGGCCGCGCCGCCCTAGGGTGTGGCCACCTCGTGGCCCCACTTCGTCTCCTCTTCGGACTTCTGGAAGCTTCGTGGCAAAATAGGACCCTGGGTGTTGATTTCGTCCAATTCCGAGAATATTTCGTTACTAGGATTTCTGAAACCAAAAACAGAAACAAAGAATCGGCACTTCGGCATCTTGTTAATAGGTTAGTTCCAGAAAATGCACAAATATGACATAAAGTGTGCATAAAACATGTAGATAACATCAATAATGTGGCATGGAACATAAGAAATTATCGATACGTCGGAGACGTATCAGCATCCCCAAGCTTAGTTCTGCTCGTCTCGAGCAGGTAAAACGATAACACAGATAATTTCTGGAGTGACATGCCATCATAACCTTGATCATACTATTTGTAAAGCATATGTAGTGAATGCAGCGATCAAAACAATGTATATGACATGAGTAAACAAGTGAATCATATAGCAAAGACTTTTCATGAATAGCACTTCAAGACAAGCATCAATAAGTCTTGCATAAGAGTTAACTCATAAAGCAATAATTCATAGTAAAAGCATTGAAGCAACACAAAGGAAGATTAAGTTTCAGCGGTTGCTTTCAACTTGTAATATGTATATCTCATGGATATTGTCAACATAGAGTAATATAATAAGTGCAATAAGCAAATATGTAGGAATCAATGCACAGTTCACACAAGTGTTTGCTTCTTGAGGTGGAGAGAAATAGGTGAACTGACTCAACATTGAAAGTAAAAGAATGGTCATCCATAGAGGAAAAGCATCGATTGCTATATTTGTGCTAGAGCTTTGATTTTGAAAACATGAAACAATTTTGTCAACGGTAGTAATAAAGCATATGTATCATGTAAATTATATCTTACAAGTTGCAAGCCTCATGCATAGTATACTAATAGTGCCCGCACCTTGTCCTAATTAGCTTGGACTACCGGATCATCACAATGCACATGTTTTAACCAAGTGTCACAAAGGGGTACCTCTATGCCGCTTGTACAAAGGTCTAAGGAGAAAGCTCGCATTGGATTTCTCGCTATTGATTATTCTCAACTTAGACATCCATACCGGGACAACATAGACAACAGATAATGGACTCCTCTTTTATGCATAAGCATGTAACAATAATTAATAATTTTCTCATATGAGATTGAGGATATTTGTCCAAAACTGAAACTTCCACCATGGATCATGGCTTTAGTTAGCGGCCCAATGTTCTTCTCTAACAATATGCACGCTTAACCATAAGGTGGTAGATCGCTCTTACTTCAGACAAGACGAACATGCATAGCAACTCACATGAAATTCAACAAAGAGTAGTTGATGGCGTCCCCAGTGAACATGGTTATCGCACAACAAGCAACTTAATAAGAGATAAAGTGCATAATTACATATTCAATACCACAATAGTTTTTAAGCTATTTGTCCCATGAGCTATATATTGCAAAGGTGAATGATGGAATTTTAAAGGTAGCACTCAAGCAATTTACTTTGGAATGGCGGGAAATACCATGTAGTAGGTAGGTATGGTGGACACAAATGGCATAGTGGTTGTCTCAAGTATTTTGGATGCATGAGAAGTATTCCCTCTCGATACAAGGTTTAGGATAGCAAGGCTTATTTAAAACAAACACAAGGATGAACCGGTGCAGCAAAACTCACATAAAAGACATATTGTAAACATTATAAGACTCTACACCGTCTTCCTTGTTGTTCAAACTCAATACTAGAAATTATCTAGACCTTAGAGAGACCAAATATGCAAACCAAATTTTAGCATGCTCTATGTATTTCTTCATTAATGGGTGCAAAGCATATGATGCAAGAGCTTAAACATGAGCACAACAATTGCCAAGTATCACATTACCCAAGACATTAATAGCAATTACTACATGTATCATTTTCCAATTCCAACCATATAACAATTTAACGAAGGAGAAACTTCGCCATGAATACTATGAGTAGAAACTAAGGACATACTTGTCCATATGCTACAGCGGAGCGTGTCTCTCTCCCATAAAGTGAATGCTAGGATCCATTTTATTCAAACAAAACAAAAAAAACAAAAACAAACCGACGCTCCAAGCAAAGCACATAAGATGTGATGGAATAAAAATATAGTTTCAGGGGAGGAACCTGATAATGTTGTCGATGAAGAAGGGGATGCCTAGGGCATCCCCAAGCTTAGACGCTTGAGTCTTCTTAATATATGCAGGGGTGAACCACCGGGGCATCCCCAAGCTTAGAGCTTTCACTCTCCTTGATCATGTTGCATCATACTCCTATCTTGATCCTTGAAAACTTCCTCCACACCAAACTTAGAACAACTCATTAGAGGGTTAGCGACAATAAAAATTAACATGTTCAGAGGTGACACAATCATTCTTAACACTTCTGGACATTGCATAAAGCTACTGGACATTAATGGATCAAAGAAATTCATCCAACATAGCAAAAGAGGCAATGCGAAATAAAAGGCAGAATCTGTCAAAACAGAACAGTTCGTATTGACGAATTTTATCAAGGCACCAGACTTGCTCAAATGAAAATGCTCAAATTGAATGAAAGTTGTGTACATATCTGAGGATCACTCACGTAAATTGGCATAATTTTCTGAGTTACCTACAGAGAAAACAGCCCAGATTCGTGACAGCAAAGAAATCTGTTTCTGCGCAGTAATCCAAATCTAGTATGAACTTTTCTATCAACGACTTTACTTGGCACAATAAAACACTAAACTAAGATAAGGAGAGGTTGCTACAGTAGTAAACAACTTCCAAGACACAAAATAAAAACAAAGTACTGTAGGTAAAAACATGGGTTGTCTCCCATAAGCGCTTTTCTTTAACGCCTTTCAGCTAGGCGCAGAAAGTGTGTATCAAGTATTATCAAGAGACGAAGTGTCAACATCATAATTTGTTCTCATAATAGAATCAAAAGGTAACTTCATTCTCTTTCTAGGGAAGTGTTCCATACCTTTCTTGAGAGGAAATTGATATTTTATATTACCTTCCTTCATATCAATGATAGCACCAACAGTTCGAAGAAAAGGTCTTCCCAATATAATGGGACAAGATGCATTGCATTCAATATCCAAGACAACAAAATCAACGGGGACAAGGTTATTGTTAACGGTAATGCGAACATTATCAACTTTCCCCAAAGGTTTCTTTGTAGAATGATCAGCAAGATTAACATCCAAATAACAATTTTTCAATGGTGGCAAGTCAAGCATATTATAAATTTTCTTAGGCATAACGGAAATACTTGCACCAAGATCACATAAAGCATTACAATCAAAATCTTTAACCTTCATTTTAATGATGGGCTCCCAACCATCCTCTAGCTTTCTAGGAATAGAGGCTTCGCGCTCTAGTTTCTCTTCTCTAGCTTTTATGAGAGCATTTGTAATATATTGCGTGAAAGCCAAATTTATAGCACTAGCATTAGGACTTTTAGCAAGTTTTTGCAAGAAATTTATAACTTCAGAGATGTGGCAATCATCAAAATTCAAACCATTATAATCTAAAGCAATGGGATCATCATCCCCAATGTTGGAAAAAATTTCAGCAGTTTTATCACGAGAGTTTCAGCAGTTTAGCGATTTCAGGCAGTTTCTCGCTTTGCATTAGAAGTGGAAACATTGCTAACACCAATTCTTTTATTATTAATAGTAGGAGGTGCAGCAACATGTGTAGCATTAGCATTACTAGTGGTGGTAATAGTCCAAACTTTAGCTACATTCTTCTCTTTAGCTAGTTTTTCATTTTCTTCTCTATCCCACCTAGCACGCAATTCAGCCATTAATCTTATATTCTCATTAATTCTAACTTGGATGGCATTTGCTGTAGTAACAATTTTATTATGATGATTTTCATTAGGCATAACTTTCGATTTCAAAAGATCAACATCAGCAGCAAGACTATCGACTTTAGAAGCAAGTATACCAATTTTCCCAAGCTTTTCTTCAACAGATTTGTTAAAAGCAGTTTGTGTACTAATAAATTCTTTAAGCATGGCTTCAAGTCCAGGGGGTGAACTCCTATTATTTTTGTAAGAATTCCCATAAGAATTACCATAGCCGTTGCCATTACTATAAGGATATGGCCTATAGTTGTTACTAGAATTGTTCCGGTAAGCATTGTTGTTGAAATTATTATTTTTAATGAAGTTTACATCAACATGTTCTTCTTGTGCAACCAATGAAGCTAACGGAACATTATTAGGATCAATATTAGTCCTATCATTCACAAGCATAGACATAATAGCATCAATCTTATCACTCAAGGAAGAGGTTTCTTCGACATAATTTACCTTCTTACCTTGTGGAGCTCTTTCCGTGTGCCATTCAGAGTAGTTGATCATCATATTATCAAGAAGCTTTGTTGCTTCACCAAGAGTGATGGACATAAAGGTACCTCCAGCAGCTGAATCCAATAAATTCCGCGAAGAAAAATTTAGTCCTGCATAGAAGGTTTGGATGATCATCCAAGTAGTCAGTCCATGGGTTGGGCAATTTTTAACCAGAGATTTCATTCTTTCCCATGCTTGTGCAACATGTTCAGTATCCAATTGTTTAAAATTCATTATGCTACTCCTCAAAGATATAATTTTAGCAGGGGGATAATATCTACCAATAAAAGCATCCTTGCATTTAGTCCATGAATCAATACTATTCTTAGGCAGAGATAGCAACCAATCTTTAGCTCTTCCTCTTAATGAGAAAGGGAACAATTTTAATTTTATAATGTCACCATCTACATCTTTATATTTTTGCATTTCACATAGTTCAACAAAATTATTAAGATGGGCAGCAGCATCATCGAACTAACACTAGAAAATTGCTCTCGCATAACAAGATTTAGTAAAGCAGGTTTAATTTCAAAGAATTCTGCTGTAGTAGCAGGTGGAGCAATAGGTGTGCATAAGAAATCATTATTATTTGTGGTTGTGAAGTCACACAACTTAGTATTTTCAGGGTTGGCCATTTTAGCAACAGTAAATAAAGCAAACTAGATAAAGTAAATGCAAGTAACTAATTTTTTTGTGTTTTTGATATAGCAAACAAGATAGCAAATAAAGTAAAACTAGCAACTAATTTTTTTGTATTTTGATTTAGTGCAGCAAACAAAGTAGTAAATAAAACTAAGCAAGACAAAAACAAAGTAAAGAGATTGAGAAGTGGAGACTCCCCTTGCGGCGTGTCTTGATCTCCCGGCAACGGCGCCGAGAAATTTGCTTGATGCGTGTAGTTGACACGTCCGTTGGGAACCCCAAGAGGAAGGTGTGATGCGCACAGCGGCAAGTTTCCCTCAGTAAGAAACCAAGGTTTAATCGAACCAGTAGGAGTCAAGAAGCACGTTGAAGGTTGATGGCGGCGGGATGTAGTGCGGCGCAACACCGGAGATTCGGCGCCAACGTGGAACTGCACAACACAACCAAAGTACTTTGCCCCAACGAAACAGTGAGGTTGTCAATCTCACCGGCTTGCTGTAACAAAGGATTAACCGTATTGTGTGGAAGATGATTGTTTGCAGAAAACAGTAGAACAGTATGTGCGATAGATTGTATTTCGGTATAGAGAATTGGACCGGGGTTCACAGGTTCACTAGAGGTGTCTCTCCCATAAGATAAACAGCATGTTGGGTGAACAAATTACAGTTGGGCAATTGACAAATAAAGAGGGCATGACCATGCACATACATATTATGATGAGTATAGTGAGATTTAATTGGGCATTACGACAAAGTACATAGACCGCCATCCAGCATGCATCTATGCCTAAAAAGTCCACCTTCAGGTTATCATCCGAACCCCCTCCAGTATTAAGTTGCTAACAACAGACAATTGCATTAAGTATTGTGCGTAATGTAATCAGTGACTACATCCTTGAACATAGCACCAATGTTTTATCCCTAGTGGCAACAGCACATCCATAACCTTAGAGGTTCTTGTCACCCCTCCAGATTCAAGGAGACATGAACCCACTATCGAGCATAAATACTCCCTCTTGGAGTTACTAGCATCAACTTGGCCAGAGCATCTACTAATAACGGAGAGCATGCAAGATCATAAACAACACATAGACATAACTTTGATAATCAACATAACAAGTATTCTCTATTCATCGGATCCCAACAAACGCAACATATAGAATTACAGATAGATGATCTTGATCATGTTAGGCAGCTCACAAGATCCGACAATGAAGCACAATGGGGAGAAGACAACCATCTAGCTACTGCTATGGACCCATAGTCCAGGGGTAGACTACTCACACATCACTCCGGAGGCGACCATGGCGGCGTAGAGTCCTCCGGGAGATGAATCCCCTCTCCGGCAGGGTGCCGGAGGCGATCTCCTGGATCCCCCGAGATGGGATCGGTGGCGGCGGCGTCTCTGGAAGGTTTTCCGTATCGCGGCTCTCGGTACTGGGGGTTTCGCAACGGAGGCTTTAAGTAGGCGGAAGGGCAGGTCAGGAGGCGGCACGAGGGCCCCACACCACAGGGCCGCGCGGCCAAGTGGGGGGCCGCGCCGCCCTAGGGTGTGGCCACCTCGTGGCCCCACTTCGTCTCCTCTTCGGACTTCTGGAAGCTTCGTGGCAAAATAGGACCCTGGGCATTGATTTCGTCCAATTCCGAGAATATTTCGTTACTAGGATTTCTGAAACCAAAAACAGCAGAAAACAGCAACTGGCACTTCGGCATCTTGTTAATAGGTTAGTTCCAGAAAATGCACAAATATGACATAAAGTGTGCATAAAACATGTAGATAACATCAATAATGTGGCATGGAACATAAGAAATTATCGATACGTCGGAGACGTATCACCCACCGGGCGTGCCAGAATGTGTTGCGGTCAGAAACCCACCGGCGAGCAGCGACGGGCAGCACAGTAGAGCCGGGAGGCTCCCAGGACTGCGGCTGGCCCTGGTCCCTCCGAGCGACGGCCCGCAAAGACTCGGCACGCACGTCCGATGCTGGTGCAAGGGCGTGCCACCTGACATATACCTGGTCAGGAAGGTGATGGAGATGCCTCGCTTAGTTTCCTGCATGGCATACACGTAAACATTAAATACGAGCCTCGATCGGCTCTCAGGTTGTCCTGTGAATCGGCTCAAAGAGCCGATCCACCCATGATTCGCACGAGGTGTACGAATATATGGTGGTCCTGCTTGATCAAAATAAAGCTAAAACGATCTACTACGATTTAGGGTTTTCACCACATAATCGGAACATCCTACTCGTGATTGAGCCTCGCGGCCACGCACGGTGTTCGTAAACCGACCCTAGGCAAGGCCTAAAAACCAACACGAGGTTGATCCCCGGAACATCCTGTCTAGGGCTAGCAAACTACACCCTACGCGCCACTGGATCCTTCAACCCGTTTGTAAGGCCTAACTATGCAGATATTAAACTAATCCTTGAAGAACAAGGAGCAACCATAACGGATCGGATCTACTAAATAATGATCAAGCGGGGTGCCGCCCTTACACCTAAGATAGGTGTAAGGGCGGCTAGATGTCTCAGGGTTGCACGACGACAGCATATGATACGAGGAACAATGCTAACCCTAACACGTCTAAGATAACTACGTTGCTCGCCATCAAAAAGGCTTCAGTACGAGCAACGCATGAACAGCGAATAAACTTGTACTGCCTAGATCGCAAGATGCGATCTAGGCAGCATGATGCTTACCCGGAAGAAACCCTCGAGACAAGGGAGTTGGCGATGCGCCTAGATTGGTTTGTGGTGAACGTGATTGTTGTTTATTTCATAAACCCTAGATACATATTTATAGTCCGTAGACTTTCTAACGTGGGAATAATCCCAACCGTGCACGAGACAAACTCTAACTAACCGACACGTATCCTACTATATTACAGATACACGGGCAAACTAGCCCAAACTTTGCATATAAGGCCGATTCACGTATATTCTTCCATGTATATTCTTCAAGCCCATCTCGATCGCGGCCCACCTCTGACTCGGTCAAATTCTGGTGATAACACATCCAAGAGAGGACTAGAGGAGCTACCCAATTGGAGGGTAGGCTCCGGGATTGTTTCAACCCTTGTCCTTTTTGGTGAAGGGACAAGGGGGCTTGAAGGAGGAGAAGGAGCGCCGACGTTTTGTTGAGGAGGCGAGGATTCCTCTCCTTCGACTGGCGTCTCTGAAACAACTAGAGTATGTGATGTACTCGTTCGAGCAGCCACATCAAAAGTTGGTACTTCTTCCTCATCATCACTGCGATTAAATGTCGGCAGCATAAAAAGCAAGATAGACAAAAATCTACGAGTACAAAAATAAAAAGGGAAATAAAAGGTGACTTACGAGCTGATGAGGGCCTCAAGGTATGGATCATAAGCTGCCTTCTGGCGTGAAGGAACAGCTTCTTCGGCTTTGGAGGTGCCGAAATCTTCGACATCATCCCTTTTCCTTTTGTTCCTTGGAGAAACAGCAGGAGGAGGAGATTGTGCCGATGCAGTGCCTTCGGAGGCAGCCTCCTTTTCAGAAGATCCCGCAGATTTTTTAGAATCTACGGGTTCATTCACAAAAGAGGGGGCATCTTGGTTGTCGTCAGTGACAATGGCCCTTTCATCGACTTCTCCACCTTCAGGAAGGGGAGGAAGCTAGACAAGATTTGGATGGTTCTATACAAAAAACAGGGGAAGATGTCAAAAAAGGAGTTACAAAAAGATAGCAAGGCAATAACAAATCAATCGACAAAACCTTGGGAAGCGCATTGGTGGCGCTATATGGTTTTACACGGCAAGAAGAAGGGACAGGATCTTTTTTGCTGAGGGAGGAGATTTTTCGGACAAGCTTCTCTAAGTCCTTGACCTCTAAATCCGCCGACAACCGATCTGCGTCCTTGTCGCCAGCGTACTTCCAGAGAGGGTATTTGCGAGCCTGAAGAGGCTGCACTCTAGTTCTAAGAAAATACGCCGTGATTTGAATACCTGACAGCTCTTTGCCGCGAGTATTCTGCAACTCATGGATGCGAGTCATCAGGGCTTCTGTCGATATTTTTTCTTCCTCGGTAGCCTCTGCATCCCAGGAGCGGCGGCGAAGGATTTTCTCGGCACCATCAAAAGGAGGGATGTTGTCTTCAGCACATCCATGGTTCTCCTCCTGAATGTACAACCACTTCTTGCGCCACCCTTGAACTGAGTCAGGGAGTTTGACGTCGAAGTAATCGACTGTGGGGCGAACGGAAATAACAACGCCGCCTATATTATAGGCGACATTGGGAGAGCCATTGCGGCGACAAAAGAAAATGCGCTTCCATAGCGCCCAGTTAGGCTGGACGCCAAGGAAGGCCTCGCAGAGGGTGATGAAAATGGAAATATGGAGGATAGAATTGGGCGTGAGGTGGTGAAGTTGCAGACCATAAACAAAAAGCAATCCGCGGAGGAAAGGATGAATGGGGGCGGAAAGACCGCGGATGAGATGGTCGACGAAACTTACCCGATACCCCATTGGAGGGGTTGGGTAGCTTTCTTCACTAGGGAAGCACATCGCCTTGGGCTTCTTGCTGATCCCCAGCTTCTTCAAGAGATTGATGTCCTGGGTGGAAATTTTGGACCTTTCCCACTCCGCGCTTCCCAGATCTACGGCAACCATTGACGACTCCGGCGTGCTGTGTTTGGTCAACCGACGCGGTGGCTTCAACAATGGCGCGGGAATGCAGCTTGGAGAAGATGAGCTCAGGGAGTTGTGGGGCGCAGGAGGAAGTTTTGCAGAGGAAAGCAGGGGAACGGCGCGAGCGGAAGTGCTCGAGGAAGAAGAAGGGGATCTTATATAGAGGTGCGGCGAAGCGGCGGACCGTTGGATTGAAAAAGTGTGCGGCCAATGATAACCACGTGGAAACAGGGGTAAAAAAGTATTTTAACATTGGAGAAGTTACGGTACGTGCGCCAGGAAAAGCGGAGGACGTGTGTCCCCCACCTGCACGACGTGTCAAGATAATGGGTAAATTGGGCCCGCAAGGCAATGGGAGAGGACTTCTCGCGATTTTCGGACTTGCAATCGTGGCTATCGTCAGCAATAACGTCACTTTAGCAGGAGAAAAATTCGACTCAACAGCTGCATAAAAAGGCGACATGCAAAAATATTGGAGAGCCTTTGATCAAATACAAGTTTTTGATCAAATGCTCGGGGGCTACTTTGAAAAAATGAAAAGATCAAGAAAGACAAAATAGAAATGGTGTGAGCCTATGATCAAATACAAATATTTGCTCATAACCTCGGGGGCTACTCCCATCGGGAGCGCTGTTCGCGCACCCAAGAAATTATAAAACTTCGGGAGAGAAAGAAAATATAGCAGCATAAGGCGTGAAGCCTACACCCAAGCACAAGTCCTTGGCTGTAGCCTCGAGGGCTACTCCCATCGGGAACGCTGTTCGCGTGCCCGATGAAATTATAAAAAAGAGAAAGAACGGGAAGAAGAAAGATAGAAGAGCAAAAGAGTATATTTCGAGTTATAAATAACTCTGCATATACTCCCATCGGGAGAGCAATATAAGTCATCCGTTGACTCAATAAAATGTGCCATTCCAACATCCGAATAAGCACTCGACAATATATTCTCAGAACGCCGAAGTTGCGAACAATTTCTGAATGCCGCAAAACTTTGCGAAGGTAAGACCCCGGATCCGTTCTGTGAGGCGTGGCGCCGTCTCTGACGTCGGTTTGCTACTTTTTATCCGTATCAACAGATACGAAGAAAAATCCTAACAGACGCGTTAAGTACCCGATAAATATGACTGGGACTTGACAGAATGGTAAGGCCTTAAGCGGCACCTGTCGAAGTTTACACCAGTATCCCGAGATCATGTCCAGGGACGTGATCTTGAAGTAGGTTTTTGCGGATTGCCACTAGAGCAGTTAACTAGTACCTGATCCGTCAGATGAACTAGCCCCAACTACCATTATCCCTGTACAATATAGAAATTTATGTGAAGAAATATAGACAAGTTTTAAGTTGTCGAGTAAAAATAAACAGTGGAGATTTTCCCTGACTCTACGATTCAAGCAAAATCTCGGGGGCTACTGACATAGGCATCCCCAATGGGCCTGCCGAAGATAGTACCCGGGGTTTACTAAAGGCCCACTACCCGAAGGATAAGAAGATTCAGAAGCCCAAGATATTATTAAGGGAAGCTAGAGTTGTAATAGGAAGCATTATTTGTAATCTTGCGGGATGAGTTAGAAACTTTCCCGGACTCTGTAACTTGTACAATACGAATCCCTCGGCTCCGCCTCCTATATAAGGGGGAGTCGAGGGACAAAGAAAGCATCGAATCATTGTTTCTCAAACCCTAGTTTCATAATCGTCGAGTACTTTTCGGCTGAAACCTTCGAGATCTACTTGCCCTCTACTTCCAACTAAACCCTAGTCTACAACCCGTAGGCATTGACAAGTTAATACCTTGTCAGTGAGCGGTGGTGACCTTGCAATTGGAGCTCTACGGTGGCTAATCGAGCAAGTGTGGTGGTCGAGGCGGGTCAGTGTGAGGAGGGGAAGTGAGTGGAGTGCTCAATTCGAGAAGACGGGCGCTCCTTTTATAGCTGCGGGAGGTGGCCGTGGCGCTCGGCTGAGGTCATCGATGGCGTCGTTGTTCCAAGGTGGCAAAGAGGCAAGGGATGGGCGCGTACGGTTGCTGACGTCCAGGCGAGGCTGACGCGCGTGATTGTGGTGAAGACGAGGGAGAGATGTGGTGGTGAGCTTGATGGAAGAGTGCAGGCCCGTGGCGGATGGTCGTCGGCGTGGTCGTCTCCTGCGGCGTTACCGCGGGCCAATGGCCATGTCTGGGCGGTGCAGGGTGATGTGGTGAGTCGATTGGCGCAGAGAGTGAGGGCGGAGGTGACGCGAGGGTGCGGGGCAGCTGGCGCTCTGGGCGTGCCAGGGTGCTCGCCATGCGCGCACTGGCGCGTGCGTGTGCACGTCTGGGCGCCTCTGGCCACGTCGATTTCTGCCCGTTGTGAGTGATTCTCTCGTCGAGGCTGAGGCTGGGCATGGTCAGGAGAGTGAGAGGGAGTGACTAGACATGGTGGAGCAGGCTGGAGATGACCAGAGAGGGAGATGTCAAGTGGGTGGCATGTCATGCCACGACATGGATGCTTTGGGTCAAGGTGAGCAAGCTCCAGTGCTTGGCAGGTGATGGAAATGGTGCAGGGTGGTGAGGTGATGCTCCAGGGCTGCAGAGAGGCTCAGGGTTGGACTTGGTCCAACCAATTTCTCAGCATGGGCATGATTTCCACCTCTGCCCAAAAGGTGTTTGATAAAATGCCCGCAAGAAAATAATTTTTGAATTTTGGAAAGATTTTTGGTCGGTTGTAATCATTTATTATTTGGAGTAGATTGTTGGTGGTGGTGGTCAAAATGGTGTTGGTTTGCAAAATCACATATTGCATATGATCTTACATTTGTTTCAAAGTCTCCACTTGGCTTGCTTCCCATTTGAAATTGGGACAGAGTTTGGGGTGATGGTTTTGGGCAAAGTTGTTCTCCTTGTTGTTGTCTTGGATGAGGTGCAAAGAGTTGGCAAAGTGTAGAAAAGAATTCTCAAAAACCAGGGGCTCAAAGTGAGCATCAGGCTAAAAATGGCACAAGTGACCATAATTGCATGTGAGCCCAATTTTGATTCAAATTTGATTTGATTTGGGTTTCTTTGATTCCAAAGGTGTTAATAAGTGTTTAGTATCCATTTACAACCAATGGTGCAAACCAAAATGGTCTAGGTTAAGAATTTGGAAAAATGGCATAAGCCCTATGTGTGTGTTGAGTTGATTTTTATATTTTCTTTTCTCCTTTCCTTTTCTTTGTATTTGGATGATCAAGAGATCATGGTTAGGGTTTTAGAGTAAGTGCAAACACACAAGCAAGCATCATGGCAAAATGCACACTCAAATAATTAATAAGGTGAGCTATATGCATAGTCCTATATGATGAGAAAAAGTTTTTGTTGGTTCTAAATTTTGGATTTTTGGAACTCTCCCTCTTTCTTTCTTTATTGAAAACTTGGGATGTTACAGAACCTGGTCCCCGGCCCGGTTTGAACCGGCCAGCCCGGTCCCAGGCCCGGTCGACCGGCCTCCAGACCGGCCGTGTCCGAGTCTGTCTCGACCAGATCTATTCTAGGTCGGTTATTCTTGTATCTTTTCGACCAGAAGTCGTCCCGGACGCCTATATAAGTGCCCAGGACGCCTCCCTAGCTGCTTTAGACCACGTTTAAGATAAACCCTAGTTCTTAGTTGTTTGCTTTAGCAAAACTATTGAATCCCTACACCATATTGCTTGATATTGTGTAGATCTGAAAGTCTTGTGTGATCTGTTGTTCCATTGGGAATTAGAAGGTTGCAACTTATTGCATCGTGGTCGGCGGCTACGTGTGCAAGTGTGTGGAGTTGCGAATATCTTGCAGGGTTGAGAGCTATTACATTGGCGACAAGGACCAATCGAGATATCTCGTTGCGTCATACAAGTTATCATCCACTACATCGTCGTGTTCCTCCGCTGCTATCATCCTGTGATCATCATCACCACCGTTGCTTACTGAGAAGATCGGGCCACCCCTTATCAAGTATCCTAGCCCGAGCTTTCTCCTCAACATCAAGAGACGCTATCAGATTTTCAACTGATATCTCCTGCCTCTTGTGTTTGAGAGTTGTTGCAAAGTTCCTCCATGAAAGGGGCAACTTAGCGATGATGCATCCAGCCACAAACTTGTCAGGTAAGGCACACTTAAGGAGTTCAACCTCTTTCGCAATGCACTGTATCTCATAAGCTTGTTCGACTGCAGAACGATTGTTCACCATCCTGATGTCATGGAAGCTCTCCATGATGTATAGTTCATTGCCTGCATTGGTTGCACTGAATTTAGCATTCAGTGCATCCACGAGCTCTTTACCCTCTGTTATGTGCATATACACATCACACAGACGATCAACAAGAATACTCAGAACGCATCCGACGAAGAGAGTATTGTCTTCCTTAAACTTATTCTGATCTTGGTCAAATATAGTTCCATCAGGTAAGCCATTACTAACTTCGAACACTTTCAGATGAGTAAGCCAGATCGTGGCCTTAATCTGCCACCTCTTAAAGTGCACACCGGTAAACTTATTCGGCCTCAGTGCATCAGCAAAACCAGCCATAGTTAACTCAGGAAATTTCCTATAATTATGTTTTTGGAATGTTGGATAATTAGGCACAATTTGCATGATTAATTCCAGAATATAAACATGATGATAGCAACTACTAACATGTGAAACTTGAACATACTAGATGCATCAATCAACATGAGTAGTAGCAACGCAAACGGTAAAACATCCATCGCTAAACAGATCGAGATATGTCGCACGCACCGATCTGGTGGAGGTGGCGGTGGAGGTGTAGCAGATGATGTCACATCAGTAACGTTGTTGATGACAACATGCACGACGGGTCGAAGTAGATGACGTTGAATACGACGGTAGGCAGCACCGCCCGACTTAGACGGAAGAGGACCCTTGATGAAGAACTTGAGCAGTCGCGCAGAGCGCTTCCCAAAAACTTAATTCGCCCTCTCCCGTACAGGATCGCAAGAGCGAGCGGTTCCAGAGACTTGCTCTCCCGTTCGCCGATGCACGTCGACACGCGGGATGTAGTAAGCTACGATGGCGGCGCAAGCAGAGAAAGGTGAGAAAATCCTAACTTGTGTATTACATGTGTTTCTGCAGTAGCAAGGCAAGAGATTATATAGGCTCACGAAACCCTAGGCAACGTGGGCCACGCCCACGTCGCGTGCACGTTTCGTGTCGGTTACAGATAGCCCACGGTCCGGGAGCGACCCAAATCGACTAGCTGCGACGCGTCCGTTTAGGACTCTGTTCGTTTTCCTGAACTGCAAAAAGTACGGAAAGTCTCGGCTCGAGGCTCAATCCACTTACCACGAGCGCGGCACGGCGCGTGTCGTGACGTGACGGGACAATGTCGAGTCGAGTCGAGATGAGCTAGCGAGGAGGAGCGCGCGTGAGCCACTCCTCTTCTCAGTCACTTACTAGTGGTGGAACAACCCACCTTACAAGGTGGTCCAACTTGCTCCCAACTTTCCATATGGGACTAAACTTCCCACTTCTTGCCACTCCCTAGTGAGCTGCCACCCACTTTGGCTCAAACTCACATGGGCTGCCACTATGTGGGCTTTGAGATTTATAAGAAAATATGAAATCTAATATTGACCACTAAATGTGGGTCCAATATTTCAACAGATCAACTGGACGAAGGCGACGTTGAATAAGTATACTAGCGAGGCGACGGGCTGAATATGGCAAGGATCTGGAAGATATCCACGGCGTGAATGGAATGGAGGCTAGGACCTTCTCACGCCAACCGCTGCATCACGCAGTTCAACGCCGCCAGATGCGTCGGGGGAGACAAGTGGATCGGGAAGTGGAACGTCGGTGGTGTCGTGCGGCGGGGAGGAACCACGGAGTACGGAGGTGGGGAGGAATTTAGGTGGTGTTGGAGGAGCGTCTGTGGGGGCTGGTAGAGATTTGGGCCGGCGATGACAGGGTCGATGGAGTAAGGGGAGGGAGCACGTAAGGTGTATTTTGTTGGGAGGGCAAATGAGTCATTGGCGGCGTTGGACGAAAGTGTGATGAAAAAGATTCGGTTCGGTGGAAGGGTAAAATGGTCATATGAAAAATATGTAGGACGAAACCTTTGACCAGAGGAAACAGAACAAGTTTCTCTTTTTTTATTATAGCAGAGATAGAGATAGAGATAGAGATAGAGATAGAATGAGTTTAAGTAGAAAAAACTCGTAGATAGATAATAGAATATATATCTTCATGTTTTGTTGAAAAGATATCTTGTGAAATAAAAAGATGATGTGCTAAAAAGGGCTTTTCTAGGCTTATACGGAGGCAAGATCAGATCATACTGGAAAGCATTTCGCATTTCTTTTTTAGCTAGCTAACTAACTTTTTTCGGAAGTTAGAAAAGGAAACTTGGTAAAACGCGTTGGAAGCTGCAGGAAGATCTGACGCGTGCGGCGTGTAGTAGAATCGAACCGAAGGTGAAGGAGAAGGACGAGCTAACAAACCACCAGCAAAATCACGGCGCGCTTTCCCCGCAAATCTCACGCGCTCCCGTCCCCGCCGTTTCAACATCCTACCCACTATTCCCCCTCCTCCTCCTCCCCCAGATCCCAAATCACCATCGCCACTCCTGCCTGCCTGCAACCAAACAAAAAACCCCCGCTGAATCCACTCCTGCCACTGCCACCGCCGCCGCCGTCACCATGCACCCCTCCTCCTCCTCGTCGGCGGCCCACCCGCCGGACGGCTCCAAGCCCCCGCAGCCGGCCGCCCCGGCCATGGGCTACCCGGCCAACGCCGCGCCCAACCCCAACTCCAACACCGCCTACTACGCCGCCGCGCCGCCCCCCGCCGCCAACGCCAACGCCAACGGCACGTCCGCCTTCGGCGTCGCCTACCCGTACCCAGCCCCCCCTCCCCAACACCACCACCACCACCCGCCCCCTCCCCCGCAGCACCCCTACCACCACCACCAGTACCACAACCCCTACCACGCGCCCCCACCCCCACCGCCGACCTGCCTGCGCCGCCTCCTCGCGCTCGTCGTCGCCGCCTTCCTCCTCCTCGGCGCCGCCACCTTCATCGTCTGGCTGCTCCTCCGCCCGCGCGCGCCCGCCTTCTCCCTCGCCACGCTCGCGCTCTCCCGCGTCGCCTACTCCCCCGCCAACTCCAACCTCTCCGCCGCCTTCGACGCCTCCTTCCTCGCCGACAACCCCAACGCCAAGCTCACCGTCTCCTACTCCTCCCTGCTCGCCTCCGTCGCGCTCGCCCCCTCGTCCCCGATCGCCGTCACCTCCCTCCCGCCCTTCGTGCAGGCGCCCCGCAGCAGCACCGCGCTCCCCTTCCGCCTCCAGGTCGACGGGGCCTATGTGGGCCCCGACGAGGCCGCGCCGCTCAAGAGCGGGGCCAACGGGGGCGCCATGGAGGTCCAGGTCAGGCTCACGGCCGTCGCCGTCTTCGATCGAGGGGGCTGGCGCACGCGACGGAGGGTCATGAGGGTCATCTGCGAAGACGTGCCCGTCACTTTCCGTGGGAGGAACGCCACCGACGCCAAATTTGAGGGACCACCGCGCCGATGCGAAGTTTACTTGTGAAGGTACTGCCTCTCCTCTCACTAGTTGCCCTAGTAGTACTCTACTGCTACTTGTTAATTTACATCCGAACTTTCCGTATGGAGTATTTGGAAGAGCAGCGATGTGTCTCTGTTTCTGTATATTCATTCCTCATGACTTGGTTTGCGCAAGTGGAAATATGGTCGAGATTTTGGTCAACCACACAATGTGTTTGCCCTTTCAAGTGGAAGGGAGAAGAAGGAACCACAGCTTCACTGCGTCAAAGTCTTACTCTAGTGTCCAAGTGAAATGTCAACGGGACTGAGAGAATCACACTATTGTAGAACACTAAAAATTTTACTAGTAACGAGTCCAACAGATGCATAATAACCTTCGTCTATTGGTACTATTAGTCAAAGTTAGGCAATAGAATATCTCCCAGACTATTAGTCAGCTTCTTTTTTTATAGTTTTGTGACCACATATAGTCAAACCAAAGAAGACCATCAGTTAATAATCCCCACTGTCATCCTTGATGTCTCAGTCGAATGAGATTCTCTATTATTTAAAAAATGCAAGCCATCCTCTCTACTAGGTAATCTGTATGAGCTGGATGCGTGGCTCGGTTACCATTTTGTTTTGGGACAATTTTTAACTCCATTTTGTTTTCTTATCTCCAAAATGGCTGGGAAGCTTAGACACTGATGGATATAGACTTGCCAGAATATATATATAGCTTTAAATAAGTATGATCTATGGTACGATTTTAGCCGTCGTCATAGATGTTGTATGTGCATTCTAAATTCTTTTTCTGATGGATTCTTAGTTGTTTGAGGCCAAGATCTAGACAGTAAATATTGTCAGGTGCTTTCTCTATTTTAATTGCATAGAGAAATGGATATAGTAGTAGTTTGTGCAGAATTTCTGATTGCTGCAATTCAGAAATAGAACAATTGTTACATGAAGGTTAATTTTAGGCACACGCCGTATCTCTGATTGAGCTTAGGTACTTGCTGTGAATTTTCTCTTTTCATGATATAAACCTGTACATTGGCATGTAGCTTCATGGACTTGATGTTCAGGGTCCCCATAGCGATAGGCTGAACTGAGATATGTACCGAATGAATTTTTTTAGGTGTGCATTCTCAGTTCAACCCTTGTATTAATGCACAATACCTCACCCAAAACCTGGAAAACAAAAGGAGGATAGGGCATTGTCTTGGATCTGACTTATTTATTGACAGATCTCACTCCACTGGTATGCTCGTCAAGATGAGTGTGTTAAGTTCTTGTATAGACTGTCCATACAGGTGTTCTTTTTGTTAGCGGTAAAATCGGGACTTAAGAAAGATTTTGCCTTATACTGTAGTTGCCTGAGCTTTACTTGAAACTTTGCAGTCATAAGAGAGAATGAGTATAATCTAGCTACGCCGTTAACCTCTGTTACCATTATTAAGATATGGAGAATATGTTATGCTTGTGCCTTGATGGTCAGCGATTCTTCTTGAAGTTCTTCTGCGTGGCTAAGTTCCCATATAATAAGTTCTAAAATATCGCTGAATTATTATTTTCGGACTATGATTACCTGCGAGAACATATGTTTGCATTTCTGCATCCTCCTAGAAACCTAAATAATTGACTACTAGACTACACTCTCTGATTGTTATGTTTACCGCTGTTAGGAAACCCCATGAATCGTAGCTTGGGTGCTACAGTGTAACAGCAGGAAGCTTTCTTTTGTTTCTGTTTCCTTAATTGTTGCTTGAAAGGAACTTTATTCGCACTGTTCTTTTCTTCATGTTATCGTTAGTGCCTTACTATTGTACTCCAGCTGCATATAGTGCTTCTCCCGTTTTGTCCATGTGCTTAGTACCACTTTTTTACTTTGCATATGTTGATGGTGCACTTGTTCATTGTCAGCAGCTCTGTCACAGATGATGTTTAATGTCACAAGACTACAGAATCATATACATGTATAACAAATCAAAACGTTTAGCTGATTGTCTTCTGAATATTGCTACACCACGACCGTGCACCAACGTTAAAAACAAGACTATTAGTTGAGACAGTTGAGATTGCCTTGTGGTGTATTCTAAGTATATTCTGGTTGTCTAGTATTTAAACTCAGTTGTGCACCCTTTAGGATATCTATCATAGTTGACTGTTTGCTCTTGTCCCTTACCAGGATCATCCATGGCTGTTGACTACTCAAGATGTTAATCTAAGGGACTATCTTCAATATGCACAAGAAGTTAACTGGCTCTATGAGAAGTTGGCCAGCAACTGATTCATGAGTAATGAGTGGGTAACTTACCTGCCTGTCAATAGAATTCGCGACAAGGAAGATTCTGGAATGATTATAATGCTTAATGGTAGTATTTGAGTTTTTCACCTATTGCGTGAACGGATGTCGAATATAGCGACCGAGTGCTAATGTTGGAAATACTTAGCAAGAAAGATAATCAATGGTTGCTAATTTGCTTGATGAGAGAACTTCAGACATGTTTGGCCTCAGGGGGCCTTCGTACTTTAATTTACTACAGCTTAAGAAATGCTCTAACCACGTATTGTGCTCATGGTTTATGTTTTTTTTTATGTCTAGGATCTTTGTTGTCATTTGTAGCTTGGTTAACAAAATTGCCAGAAAAATAGTTCTGTTGTTTATTTAGGATGGGCTGTTAGGTGAGATGGGCTTCTTAGTTTTAGCTCCTTTGTTGGCTACAGATGTATGTCCAACATGACGTTTCTTATATGGACTGATAAGCTTCGGGAGCATGGTGTTGTAGACTAGTTGTGTAACCATTTCAGAATCGTCTGGTCGAAAGGAACTTTTGTGTTCTGCATTTAAGTGTTTTAGAGAAAAGGCACTATGCCTTGTTTTTACAACAAAGCAACTTTGCGTTTAAGTCTTGAGTGGCACTGTGACAGTAACTCGAACCAGTGCTCTCTGCGTGGATGGAATCCGGTTCGTACTACTTGGAAAATGTTGTTCAGTGCGGTCTTGCTGTACATCATGTTGTTAATCTTCTGAGCGGAACAGCTAGTGTTCTTCTGTCATTAAAATTACCCGAACAATGCTAAGCAGGCCCTGCAGATTTAAAGGGACATAATATATGAAATCCCTAGGCAACTTTCTTGATTTCCCTCGTAAAATTGGATTAGCCTTCAAAACCTTTGCTTCAATCACACGCATCAGCACAGCCACGTCCTCACACTATCTGAATTTAGCTGATAGTTGGTGCCAACCTTTGAAAGTGGGAATTAGGTTGTTCCTGAATTCACTTGTTTAGTCAGATGCAGAAGGCAGTTTCTTGCAAGGGTCTTCTCTTCTTTTATAGTAGCATGTCGGTGCCATATCTAGAAGAGGAATGGTGTTTCCTGTTTAAGCTCGTTGAGCCATTGACGGAGCAATTTTGCAGTGGATGATAATATATGTGCACAACAAATGCAGGGATCCAAGTTTTGTTTAGCTTCAGACGAAGTTGGTGTAATCTTCACGAGCGGTGGTGGTTACAGGCAGTCAGGCAGTGTGATCATCCATGTCTCCGTTCCTAACTTTTCCTTTTGCAAAGTATTGTTGTTAACCGGTGTTCGCCGTTAAAGCCAACTCCTGTCTTTGGCTGGATGTTTGTTTGATATTCCCATGGAAAGCATTGTCGTCATTATTACTTAAGAAAGATCCATCCAATAATTATCAGGGGGCAGTCAACATTACAAATTGATACAACCTGGTATGAGCCATTATCTTCCAGGCAGGGCTCGTGGCATGCCAGACATGTTTCAGAAGACAGTGTCCCTGGTTTATTGAGCCCCATGTAGCGCTTGTGCAGCAAGATGCTGCACCGGCCTCACGCGAGGGCCACACCACGTTTCAATTAGTATCTTTCTTCGTACTACCTCCTAGCCTTTGAGGCGCCGCAGACACTTGTGTTGTACTCTGCGTCAGTGGAGCCTTTTAAAGGCTTGACCGTGAAGCGTCAACATAGCGAGATCTATCAACATCTAGGGTGATAAATCAATAAACTGGATTTCATCGTGACATAATAGCGAAATCTATCAACATATAGGGTAGTAAATCAGTAAACCAGATTCATCGTGACATATGCTTCTTTTTTATCTGAAGAAACTTTCCTTCATTTACAGAAGTCGATGATGGAGGGTACAATGTAACCTTGCAAACCCATTGCAAAGTGTTTCAATATCCAAATTGACAAGTGTACCATGACAAATTGGGGAGTAGCATTTGTGCTTTGGTGGGGTAAATGGACTGTTGACAAGTTAATGTTACTTGGATGCTAGATCATCATTGTTCTTGCAGAACACACATGCTTTTAATTTCCCAAGTGGCTCAGCTCAGCTTTGGTGGTGGTCATGTATGCAGCGCAAGTGACAGGATATGGGCAATGGTGCGGCCTAGGTGTCTAGGTGAGCAGCCACAACGCTCCATGACCGGCTGGTTGTTAGGATGTCTATTGTGAAGTGGACTGAAGAAGAGGAAGACGGTGACCTAATGTTAGGGGTGGTTCACTAGAATCTGCCTGCCTAACCCCGGTCCCCGGTTTTGCTTTCCCCTGTTTGAATTTGGAAGATTTGAGCGTGTCGGATTACACAAGCTTTTAGCGAAGGGATGATGGGGACGTCGGAGGTTTTGTCACTTGAGATAGGATTGCAAGGGGTTGGTTGGGGAATGGCCTGGAGTTGTCCTGGGGAGGATGATCTTATCTCCTGTCCGAATGGGGGCCATGAGATATGCACCTGTCCGTACTCCGTAGCACAAGTTCTTTGGAGCTCTTCATTTTTCCTACACTGGAGAGAACATAATGAGTTATGGAGATTTGACTCTAGGTATAGCTTAATTACTACCTGCATGGCTTTCTCTTCCGACGAGAAAAAGAAGTCGTACAGGTAAAAGACTTGCAGTAAACGGGGCAAAAGGCAAAAGCTTTGTGTTTCTTTCTTGAAGAATAGGCTCTCAAGAGTAGGAGTAACCGGCGGTAAAGGTTGGGTCAAATGGGTCGCGTTTGTGTTAGTGAAAGGTGATTGCACCAGTGAAGAGAGATACTCCTAATGATAGGAGATGGTTTATCAAATGAGTTCGCCATCGATCGTTTCCTTTTCTCTGCGAATGCGACGGCCACAGGGAAGGAGAAGTCCTTGTCATCCTTTCTCACCCATCGGCGCGCACGACTTACGACATGGCAACATATAGGTCTCTCTCAACATCCGATGGACCTGGAAAAAAGAAGTTTTAGGTCTTTCAAGCATTTCGTGACCCACTGCTGCTAACTTACTATTCAGCTAATTTATTTATTTATTAGGTCGCTGGATTTGGTGGAGCTTGACAAACTGACAAGTAGTTAGTGGACACTGTATGCACCAGAACGAAACGACTGATCGATCCACGAAAGCCTTGGCGCTCACGCAGGCAGCCTAGGCACCGGGAACCAGGTGTGCAGTGCAAGGGCAGAAAAGGTAAACCGTTAGGCCGATGATGATGGAGCACATTCGATTCGAGGCCGCTTCTGTCGTAAGGCCATCTCCAACGGGGCGACCCATCCTGCGCCCGCGCGTTCGGATGGGTCGAGCCGGATAAAATCCCGGCCCAACGCGGGGACGCACCGCATAAGCGGACGGCCGCGGAGTCCGGAACGACGCAAACCCGCCCAAATCTGGGCCGGGTTTGCGTGGCCGCGGATGGCACGCGGCGTCCTCGCGTGTCCGCCTCGTCGCGTGGTGGCCCACTGTCGGTGCCCCGGTCCTATTAAATGTGGATCGGGAAGGGGACTGTCCCTATCCGGTCCCCACTCTCCACTACGGCCGCACGCGCTGAAGCTCGGAAGCTTCCGCGCCGCCATGGCCCCGGCGCGAGTTCCGGCCGTCCGCCAACGACCACGAGGCCGGCGGCCGGCGGCGCCGTTCGCCATGGGCCCGCCGGCGACGCCAGACGCGAGCGGATCTACGTCACCGTAGCGGTGGCGCGGATGTTCGGGGACGCCGGCGTCCCAATGCCGTGGGGACGTGCACCTCCCCCACGGCCGGCACTGAGCCCAGATCGGGTTCCGGTGCCGCCCATCCCGATCTCCTCGGCCGCGCCGCGTCGCGGAGATCCGGAGGCGCCGCGCGCAGCTGCCGGCGGACCTCAGCAGGACCCCGCATACGGTGACGCAAGTCCCAACCGGGACTTGTGGTTCGAGGTGGAGCACGATGCGCGCCGGCACACGTGCTTCACCTCCGCGACGGTGCGGCCTCGCGCGTAGCCACGCACACCGCAAGGCGGGCTGGCCGCCGCCCCGGCGGCCTCTACATCGGCGAGCAGCCCCGGGCCCCGCACCAGCCCCCGGGCCCGGGAGGAGGAGGACGACCGGAGGCTGCGGGCGGCGCTCGCGGCGTCCGCGAGCAGAGCGATCTCGACGAGCTGGCCAAATGGCCGCACCTCGCCGAGACGCCGCGCGCCTCCGCGGCCTGAGAAGGCGGCCGGGAAGGCCCGGGAGGACGCCAGGCGGAGGCGTGGGCCTTCCTCGAGCCGGCGCGCCGTCAGAGGAGGCAACGCGTTAGGGCGGCGCTCCGGAGGAGGAGGAGCGCCGGGCCGCGCGCTGGCGGAGGAGGAGCGCGGCCACGCGCCGCGGCGGAGGAGCAGCTCCGGCAGAGTCCGCGCGGAGGGCACGGCTGCGCAGGCCGGCGAGCCCGCCGAACCCGCACTCCGCCTGGGAAAGGGCGCAGTGGTCGCCCTGGCCGGAGTCCCCGGTGCCCTCCGGCGTTTCGAGCCGGGGGGCGTCGTCGTCATCGACGCCGACGACGACGAGTACTACTGGGGGTAGTACTGCCGGCGGCCACCGTGTGCTCGCAAACCCTATCTAGGGTTTTTTTTTTTTAGTTTAAAGCCCATATAGGGCTTTCTTTTGTGTAAAAATTGCCCAAAATAGGGCTAAGTTTAACTAACCAGTAGTTTAAATTTATTTTTTGTTGTTTTTATTTTTCATTTTCATTTATGTTTTTTTATTACATATGCGGTGCGTCCGCGCGTTGAGCGCACCGTGCAACCCAAACGGACACGCGAACGCGGGCCACTGTTCGGGTGTCCGCTTGGCCACCTAAACGGCCCAAAACGAACGGCCCAGCGCGTCCGTTTGGGTCAGCCGGTTGGAGATGCCCTAACCACCGCATGTTCATCACTTCATCGCGAGTGTGTGCTCCGAGAGTAGCTAACTAGAACCGCGTGAATGGACTCTGCAACGCGACCTACCGTGTGGAATGAAGTTGCTACTCTCGGCGCCAGAGGACGGCGAAGCTTCCTTGCCCTCCCGATCCAGCCTCAACTTGCCCGATGCGTCTAGGCAAGACGGCGATTTACACAAAAATAACCAAAAGTGAAAAAAAGAGCATAAACTAACCCTCCGGCCAAACTATTTCACCAATCTAACCCTTTTGTGTTGCGCCCTTCTCATGGGCGTCACACATGGCAGTGTGGCGCCCGTGCCTCCGGCGCCACTCTCCCAGCCGACGTGGCGCCCTCGACGCTGAGCTGGCGCGCCGATCCGACGTGGCAAGATGTGTGGCGCCGCTCCCATCGGCGCCACACTGTGAACCCGTGGCGCCGCTCGGAAGGGCGCCACACATCCACTGAAGTGTGGCGCCCGCGCCCGCCCCAGCCCGAGCTCTCCTCTTCTTCTCTGTTGTTTTCTTCTCTGCAAGCAAGAAATCGCCGCCGCCGCCCGCCTCACCTTCGTCCCCCCACCAAATCCACCAAGGATTCGTCAGATCTGGCCGGCCAACTCCTTCCTCAT
Organism: Lolium perenne; assembly: GCF_019359855.2. NCBI lineage: Eukaryota > Viridiplantae > Streptophyta > Magnoliopsida > Poales > Poaceae > Lolium > Lolium perenne. The sequence continues at coordinate 158,538,881 of NC_067247.2, forward strand.
CCATTCCTCAAGGTATTCCCCTTCGATTCCCTCCGATTCATCCACTAGTGTAGGTGGATTTGGTAGATTTGGATATGAACCCTAGACATGGAAATTTATGTTGGTGGATTTGGATATGAACCATAGATATGGAAATTAATGTTGGTGGAATCTACATTGTAGTCTATGTGTTTGAACCAAAGATTTGTTTGAACCCTAGATATGAAATTTTACATGTATGTGTTCAAACCCTATGTATGTATGTGTTGAAATGTCTAATATTTGTCTAGCAAATGCATTCAAATGTGTTATGTATGCCTAGTATTTGTGATGCAATAACTCATATTTGTTAGGAATGGCTCATAATATGGTGTTCTATCCCTAGATATGAATGTATATGTATGTATATAATGTATGTGTGATGGCTTATTTGGATATATTCTCATGTATGTGTTGCTCATATTTGTTAGGAATGGCTCATAATATGGTGTATTTATGTAAACATGTAGGATGGTGTGGCTCCTAGATCAAGAGTATGACAGGGAACACCGGGCTTTTCATATGACAGAGAGGACAACGGATCTTCACCCTTTGAAGATTCGTTACCATGGCACAGTGGATATGGCGTATGACGAGAGGTACACGAAGTTCATACAGCCTACCGGTCTTCTCCCGTTCATATCGCTTGTAAGCCGTGGGGGGCCGAACATGAACGCCGCGGCAGTCATCGCCCTTGTCGACCGGTGTAGGCCGGAGACGCACACCTTCCACTTGAGGGCCGGCGAGATGACCCCTACTCTCCAGGATGTTTCCATGATCCTTGGACTTCCTATTCAGGGCGAGCCACTGTGTATGAACACAGCTTCTGATGGGTGGCGCCAGCAGATGGAGGCGCTTATTGGCATGGCTCCTCCGTCGCCAGCAGATCCAAAGGCGTGAGCTCCCGCCGGCGCAGCTTTCTCTTGGATCGGGCTTAACTTTGCACAATGCCCTCAAGGGGCCAACGAGGACACTATCAGGACGTACACCCGCGTGTACTTGTGGTACATGATTTCGAGGACTCTCTTTCCTGACAGTGGTGGGAAGCTGGCCCATTGGTGTTGGCTCAAGGCGCTTACGGCACCGGTGGAGTTGGGGAACAGCGGCACTTGCCTACCTCTACCGGCAGGTGATGATTTCTTGTATGTACTATTCTTCTATAGTAGTGTGCTAGACAAAGTACTAACCAATTGTATTATGTACGCAGTTGGACGAAGCTTGTCGCAGGACTGGGAGCGGCGGTATTAGTGGATGCTTGCTCCTACTTTCCGTATGGAGCTGGGACCGCCTATCAGTTGGGCGGCCTAGGAAACTCACCGAGAGGCCATGGCCTCATCACCATGACAACCTTGATCGGGAGCCCACTTGGGCATACCTTTGAGACAATGTCTCCGAGATGATGAGCGATCCAAAGATCATGTACATGCACTACACTGAGGAGTTGGACACTCTTACCGCTGAGCAGGTAACCGATCACTCTTTTGCAATCCGAATTCATAAATTCTACTGGCATGTTGTAAATTCTGAAATATTTGTATGCTGCAGGTGGATTGGGAGCCATATGGGACCTACTACCGTATTGGCGCGGGGATGCCTGACCTCAACCACAAGTGCCTTGAGGAGGCGCGGTTCTGGCGTATGCGCTGCCCACTCATATGCATGTGGCTTGTTGAATACCACCAGCCGCACAGAGTGATGAGACAGTTTGGGCTGTATCAGGAGTGCCCACCTCAGTGGCAAGACACGGACCACACGCTTCGTAGGTAAACTTCTGAAATCATGTGATTGAAGATTCTTGATTGAAGAGGTAGAATATAACTTGTTGATTCTTGCAGGCTTGATAGGCAGCGGCAGAGGAAGATCACAAATTGGCATGTCCATCATAGCGGCCACGTCACAGCGTTCCAACACTGTTTGGAAGCGATACGGAATGCTGGCCCTGTGGAGATTGTGCCTCATGACTTGGCTGCTTTCAACAACTATCTCCAATGGTTCCATCAAAGCACGCGTATCGAGTTAGTGAAACACGCGTATGATGACGACATCTTGGACAACCCCATCGAGTTCGATGAGGTTGCGCAAAGCCAGCACGACATCTATGCTCGCAAAGGGAGATCGACTTCTATTGCTTCCGAGCTGAACTTCGTGGTAATGGATGATACGTCTCCAACGTATCTATAATTTCTGATGTTCCATGCTTGTTTTATGACAATACCTATATGTTTTGTTCACACTTTATGATGATTTTATGCGTTTTCCGGAACTAACCTATTGACGAGATGCCGAAGTGCCAGTTCCTGTTTTCTGCTGTTTTTGGTTTCAGAAATCCTAGTAAGGAAATATTCTCGGAATTGGACGAAATCAACGCCCAGCATCTTATAATTCCACGAAGCTTCCAGAACACCCGAGAGGCACCAGAGGGGAGCCCTGGGGGCCCCACACGCCAGGTCGGCGCGGCCAGAGGGGGGGCCGCGCCACCCTATTGTGTGGCCCCACCAGGGACCTTCCGAGGCCGCCCTTCCGCCTACTTAAGGACTCCGTCGCGAAAACCCTATACGAATAAGCGACGGTACGAGAAACCTTCCAGAGCCGCCGCCATCGCGAAGCCAAGATTTGGGGGACAGAAGTCTCTGTTCCGGCACGCCGCCGGGACGGGGAAGTGCCCCCGGAAGGCATCTCCATCGACACCACCGCCATCTTCATCACCGCTGTTGTCTCCCATGAGGAGGGTGTAGTTCTCCTCGAGGCTAAGGGGCTGTACCGGTAGCTATGTGGTTAATCTCTCTTCCATGTACTTCAATACAATGATCTCATGAGCTGCCTTACATGATTGAGATTCATATGAGTTTTGTATCACTATTAATCTATGTGCTACTCTAGTGATGTTATTAAAGTACTCTATTCCTCTTTCATGATGTAATGGTGACAGTGTGTGCATCATGTAGTACTTGGCGTAGTTTATGATTGTGATCTCTTGTAGATTATGAAGTTAACTATTACTATGATGGTATTTATGTGATCTATTTCTCCTTTCATAGTGTGATGGTGACAGTGTGCATGCTATGTTAGTACTTGGTATAATTGCGTTGATCTATCATGCACTCTAAGGTTATTTAAATATGAATATCGAATGTTGTGGAGCTTGTTAACTCCGGCATTGAGGTGCTCTTGTAGCCCTACACAATTAATGGTGTTCATCATCCAACAATAGAGTGTAGAGTGGTTTTATTATGTGATCAATGTTGAGAGTGTCCACTAGTGAAAGTATGATCCCTAGGCCTTGTTCCCAAATACTGCAATCATCGCTTGGTTACTGTTTTACTGCATATGTACTTCCTGCAATATTACCACCATCAACCACACGCCAGTTGTAGACATCAGCTATTTTCTGGCGCCATTACTACTGCTCATATTCATTCATACCACTTGTATTTCACTATCTCTTCGCCGAACTAGTGCACCTATACATCTGACAAGTGTATTGGGTGTGTTGGGGACACAAGAGACTTCTTGCATTGTGCTCGCAGGGTTGCTTGAGAGGGATATCTTTGACCTCTTCCTCCCTGAGTTCGATTAACCTTGGGTGATCCACTTAAGGGAAAACTTGTTGCTGTTCTACAAACCTCTGCTCTTGGAGGCCCAACACTGTCTACAGAAAAAGAAGCGTGAGTAGACGTCAAGCTATTTTCTAGCGCCGTTGCCGGGGAACGAAGGAAAGCTACACCATTTCCTCCCTCGTCAACCACGCGCCAGTCCTGGACAACATCAATGGATTCTCTCATTAACTAGTACATCATCTACATTGCCATGTGCTCGCTTAAATTGTGTATAATATATTTGTCACAGCGGTCGGAGATCCAAAAAATAGCTGACGAGTGCGAGGTTATGTGGGATCAGAGCCTTAGAGATGAAAAGCCTGTCGGACCGTTGCGGCATTTCATTAAGGTACGATCACCAACTTTGAATGTATGCTATTATGTTCGGGTGGCTTTGTAACCATGACTGCCATGACGCAGAACACTGCACGAAAGATGCGGCGGTTAGCCAACTTGCTAGGTTGCCGCGACGCTGAAATCGCTACATCCTCTTCTGAAGAGCCGGAGGTATGGACTATTTTGTTGGTGTCAAACATGTTCTTACTAATTTCAACTTTTGTAATCTCATGTGTTCATGTTTGTGAAGATTCCTGACGACGACGCCATTTTGAGTCAAAGCATTAGTCGCGGCAAGAAGCAGGCCACACGGTCAGCTTACCAGTTGAAGCCAAGGGGCAAGGCTCCAAACCGATACACTCCGGAGGATTATGTCAACTGAGGAAAGAAGGTTGTGATTGAGGAGGATGAGGCGCCGCCGCGGAGATCATCTTTGAGGAGGATGAGGAACGATGAGCCGTTATCTTCAGAGGAGGAGGAGGAGGAGCAGGAGCAGGAGCACCAGAAACAAGAGCCACAGCAGCAGACGAAAAGGATGGCCGTCCGGAAGCAGCCCGAGGGGAGGGGACGTCGGGGATAGATGGATTTGTGTTGTAAACTCTATGTCATTGCTACGTGTTGTGAACTATATGTCATTTCGAACCATGTCTATTGTTGCTACATGTTGTTTGAATCTATGTGCTTCGATGTGATCTATGATGTGTGCTATGTGCATGATGTGTGTAAGAAATTGCTATTGAAATTTCTATTGTTGTGTTCAAAACTGTTCAAATAAGGCAAGAATTTTCATTGTTTTAACACAAGTCAATGTGTGGCGCCTTTCCCACTGGCGCCACAATGCACTGTGTGGCGCCCATGGCGCCGGCGCCACACATGTCAACTTATATCAACTTTTGGGTCGAAAACATCCAGGGGCTCCGGATGATTAGTCCTTAGCCGTTTTGGCGAGCCTCTTTGTGTGGCGCCCGTGGCATCGGCGCCACACTGCGGCACACAAAGAGCCTCACAAAACGGCTAAGTCCCAGACGATGGAGCGGCGCCACATATCCTGCCACGTCGGATCGGCGCACCAGCTCAGCATCGAGGGCGCCACGTCGGCTGGGAGAGTGGCGCCGGAGGCACGGGCGCCACACTGCCATGTGTGGCGCCCATGAGAGGGGCACCACACAAAAGGGTTAGATGGGTGAAATAGTTTGGTCGGAGGGTCAGTTTGTGCTTTTTTTTTCACTTATGGGTTATTTCTGTGTAAATCGCCAGGCAAGACATGCGGTAGGTACATACCGTTACGGCGGGTGCCGCACGTGCTGTATGATCATGGGAACTTATTGGTCGTACTACTATTTTTGTCCAACAAAAATTATGAAGCGATCTTAATTCACCAGCCATCTTGCCGAGGGCTTCAGTACAAGAAACAAAGCAAACGATTTATTTTTTTAATAAAAAGTTAAATATACCGATTACAACTACCCTCTGAACAATGTTCTAACGATAATACGTATGCACACAACCAAAAAAAATAAAGAAGCTAAAAAGAAGAGATTTTGATCTATTCCTTCTAGCAGCAGTACAAAAACCACCAAGATCATATGTATTCACCGCGGAGAAAGTCCACGCTCTCAAAATAATGCCTTCAATAAAACTGTTGTGAGGCACACGCAATTAAGGATAGACAAATTCTTACCTTAAAAGGTAAGACTTTGAACTTCACATGTGTTGTCTGCTCCCACTAGCATACATCTACTACGAGTCTCGAATCACCATACAAATTCCTTGCCGTCACAAAGACTCGAACCACCATTACTTGTTCTCAGTTCTTGGCTTTCATGATATTATCCGTGTAATTCACCATCAAACGTAAAAGAAGTAACCCATGATGGCAATAGATAGCAGAGCTTCGCAACGCTCCCTTTTGAAACCAAATGGTCAGAAAAATGTAGTTGCGCACGACCGAATCTCATTCAATCCGACAATCTTCAGGCATGAGACGCGCAATCAAATGAAGTGGTCAACCAAACTAGGAAGCCAATGGAAAGTATGACCAAAGGCAAATCGCTGAGATTGTATTATCAACAACTAGGGTCATAGGATGTTGCGAGCTGTGTAATCAAGATCTCCCCTCGGTGGCTCCTTCTAGCCTTTATATATTAGGCTAGGTCTCGAAGTACACCTCGAGGTCGGTTACATCATATATGCCGGTTCACCCGATATGGGCCTAGCTTTTCTACTTACATACGAACTCGGCTTCAATTTCATGTTGGTTTCTTCATGGACCTTCGCCTATTCCTTTCTGAAGTTTGCACCAGAGATGGTAATATTGAGTACCCGGTACGGTATGCCTTGTCATACCCCGAGTAGGATATTTGTTTTATTAGTCGAGTAGAACCGTTTATGAAGATATTACTAGCTATAGATATTTACACATGTAAATTTACACTGAGATGCACTTTGATACTTCTACTAAGAGGCCCAATTTTTCAATAGATGGATGTTATTTTCTCATTCTTGTATGTTTCTTTAGATGTGGACGGAATTAATTTGTCATAATGTCTCAAAGTAAAATTACAAAAAAACATATTGTCATAGGAAATAGAGTTCTAGTTTAGCACTCACATGACCGTAGTGATAGAAATTTTGATTGTAAGACAGTAAAGTTTAAGTTATAACACCACCAACACATGTATGTGGTATATCTTGGCAAACTAAAAAATATTCTCAAATTAAATCAATTTTAATATTAATTAATACTTGGTGACAATGAATTGTAAAAAAGTAAAAGTGTTCGGTACAAATGGCACAACAATTGAAACCAATGTGATGCCCCTCCTTTTCTCGCTTGTGATGTTTGGTATACAAATATTCCATTGAATGTGATCGTAGAAATGAAACCATGGTTCCAACACAAAACGACTAACTAGATAGAGAGAATTCCTTATTTGGCCCTGTCTGAAGTTTGCCTTCCTTATTTGGCCTTGGTAAACTTTTTCTTCCTTTCATGACCCACAAAGTTTGGTTGGTTCCTTATTTAGCCCTCTAGTACAATTTAAGCACTAAGATGACTATTTTACCTCTGCTGCAATATGTGATGAAATTGCACTAAAAAGTTGTGATATACTAGTTGGTTATTAAAAAAAATGACCCCCACTGTGGCTGGCACCAGCTCACCAGTGCACGCTTTATTTGAAATTTTTGAGTTCCAAAAAAATCTCAAATTTATTCCGGAAATTACTCCAATTTTTTTGTATTTCCACAGCTCCAAAAAAATTGATATTCAATAGGCACAGAAATAGAGACAATCCGCAGGTACGCCAGAAATTTCAGCCCCAAATACATTGTATTTTAGAAGATACAAAAAAGAGAAATTTCTGACAGACTATACGTACACTATACACCTATATAATGTCAAATTTTTGTTTTTTTCCACGGACCAAAATAAAACGAGTTTCTGCCCGAAACATTGCACGTACATCCCAAGCATATACATGTATTTCCGGAATAAATTTGAGATTTTTATGAAACTGAAAAATTCAAATTTCGAAATTTTCAAATAAGAGTTGCACTGGTGCGCCAGTGCCAGCCATAGTGGGGTTCGTTGGCACGATCAGCAGAAGTTCAGCACTGAGGCCCCGATCAGTTTTTTTAATAACCAACTAGTATATCACAACTTTTTTAGTACAATTTCGTCACATATTGCAGCAGGGGCAAAATAGTTATCTTAGTGCTTAAATTGTACTAGAGGGCCAAATAAGGAACCAACCAAATTTCGTGGGTCATGAAGGAAAGAAAAAATTTGTCAGGGCCAAAAAAGGAAGGCAAACTTCATTCAGGGTCAAATAAGGAATTCTCTCAACTAGATATGGTGTGAAATTCTTATTACATTATAAAAATGTATACAAATGACTCCTTGTAAGAAATCCATGCTGGGATAACTTTCTCAAAGTCATCATGTAACCTTGATTACCAATGTAAGACATCAAATATGATTGCATCAAGTCATATTGTTCTTTACATTACAGATTACTTATCAATGTTGTAGTCATTGTTATATTTTTCTTAGATCTTTAGTGGAAAAAAGAGTAGTAAGAATTAGGTTATCCAATTTCTGTTGATTTTGACAAAACTGCCCCTTGATCAGAATTGCAAAAAAAACCTCTGAACCAAACTATTTCACAAAATTGATCCTTTTTGGGTAACCCCTTGTAAGGGTATTTTACTCTTATCCATTATTTTGGTAACTATGACACCGTGCTAGTGTATTTGGACTAATACATGTCTACAAGATGATTCCTAGGTATTAGCCAAAGAGGTATAATGGTGTATCAATGGAACAAGAAGGCAATGGAAGACCCCCACTTCGACGAAAAATCAACAAGGTTTTTCCAGAGCCTGGCCGGTCCCAGACCCGGTCAGACCGGCCCTGGCACCGGACGGCCCGGCGCCGACCGGCCCCAGCGCTTGTGCCATCCGGGCAGGATCCAGTAAAGGCTGGGCGAGCACCCGGTCAGCGTCCGGTCGCCAGCCCGTTTAGACCGGCCAATCCGGTCCATGTCCCGGTCGGACCGGGTTCCAGACCGGCTGCCCCGGCGCTCAACCGGACTTTGCGCTTGTGCCATTCGGGCGTGATCCAGTAAGCTCAGAAGCTCGTCCGGTCAAGACCCGGTCCCAGCTCCGGTTGAAACCGGCCGGTCCGGTCACAGGCCCGGTCTGACCGGCCTGTGCGCCGGCCAGTCCGGCGCCAGATCCGGTCGTCCGGGTTCCTCGAGGAATCTGATGAGGTGTCAAGTGAGCAACGGCCAGATTTCGAAGAACACTATAAATAGCCCTTCTCCTACCTCTAAAAAGTTAGGCACTACACTACAAGTTGTTCTTGAGCTCTCTCTCTCATACTCCATTGCTAGAAACATCAAAAGCCTCAGATCTCCCTCCTCCTCCCCCTAAACTCAAATCCCTCCGGGGAAACGATAGAGGAGGACCCGATCTACTGTTCTACCAAGCCAAATCTCATTCCCCCTTGTATTCATCAAGAAGCTTGCTCTCTAGGGTTCCGTGGAAACCCTAGGTGGGCATGAAGGGTCCGGAAGCATCCGGGCTGTGGATTTGCTCCGGACAAGATTGTGAAGGTTTGGAGGCTACCTCAAAGTCTACCACAAGTGAGTGAGCTATTCCTTCGTGGGATAGGCTCCGGAGAATAGGGTGAGCCTTCGTGGCGTGGGGAATCCTTCGTGGGACCTCCACCCCTCCAAACGTGACGTACCTTCTTGCAAAGGAAGGGAACACGAGAATACATCCTCGTCTCCGCGTGCTATCGGTTATCTCTAACCAAACTCCTTACTTGTGATTTAACTGCATGTGAGAGCCTTCGTGCTCGAGTTAGTTGTATCCTCATATAGGTTGTTTCACCTAGTTTGCATTAGGCTCACCTTTATATTCCGCAAAGCCTAATATTGCAAAGAAAGAATTAAAATTTGTAGAAACCTATTCACCCCCCCTCTAGGTTTACCATCTCTATACTTTCAATTGGTATCAGAGCCTGGACTCTTATTAAGGGCTTCACCGCCTTAAGGGTGAGATGGATAAACTATTCGAGGGTCTAGATGAAGACTCTAACCTTTCGGTTAAAGAGATGAAATCTAGATTCTTAGCATATGATGCCGAGAAGAAGAAAAAGGAGGATGCCCTACAAAGCCAAATGGCAGAGATGACTGCCATGCTTAAGAACTTGACTAGTGGGAATCCTAGTGGGGCTTCGGCCCCTCAAGGAAGTTTCCATGAAGTCAACCATGACTATCCCAAAAACACATCACCCATGCCTCATATAAACCATAGTGGGAATGTTCACCATTTTGATGGAACTCACTTTCCTTTTTGGAAATCTGCTATGGAATCTCTCATATTCGCAGCTGCAGTGTGGAGCTATGGGAGATCATAGTTCATGGATACCGGGAGCCACATGATCCCGCTCGGTTGAACTCCACCGAATTCTACAACCGTCAACTCAATGCCTCTGCACGTGACAAGATTAGAAGTCGCATCAACCGCAAGCTCCTTGATCAAGTCAATGACACTGACTCCGCTAAAGAGTTGTGGGATCGAATCGTAGTACTCCAAGAGGGGATCGATTTGATCCAATCAGCTCTTTATGAGACCGCAAAGAAAGAGGCTCACCAGTTCATGATTCGAGAAGGAGAATCTGTGGCCGATTCCTATGCAAGGCTTGGTGCTCTTAGAGTAAGAGGCAAAGGACTTGGAGTTGAGAAGTACAATGAAGGCTTCGAGATGAATGAAGCATTCATAAAGTCCAAGGTCATTGCTATGACTGCTGTCAAGCAACAAGACACCAACCTTGCACTCAACCTGCAAATCATGACCAAGAGTGCTGATCTGAACTCCGATGATCTAGTCTCCTATGTGGCCGCCAATGAAAACATGGCCAAGGCGGGAAAAAGGCTCATGGCAATGAACCGTGTTGATGAAGCCTCACACAACCATGAAGCGTCACACAACCTTGCTCTCAAAGCTAGAGCTGACCATGGAAGAGAACAAGACTATGAAATTGAAGAAGATGAAGAGATGACTTCAACTGAGATTGCTACCGACTTTGCTTTCTTTGCCAAGAAGTACAAGGGAAAGCTTCCAATGCTCCTCAATGACAAGAAGAAGAGAACTTGCTACAACTGTGATGAAGATAGCCACTTTGCAAATGAGTGCCCTTATGAGAAAAGGGTAGACAAGCCAAAGTTCATCAAAGGGGTCAAGCCAAGATTGAAGCCAAACCCAATCAACGATCGATACAAGAAGAACACGGGAAGAGCCTTTGTTGGAGCCGAGTACTTGTCCGATGAAGAAGAGGAAGATGATGAGAAGGAGGCCGGAGTGGCCGGTTTGGCTTTCTCTAAGCCCGGGTCACTCTTCACATATGACTACTCCAAGGATTACTCCACAGAGAATGATGTTGGTTCTTCCTTCATGGCAAGAACAACTCTAAATGATGACTCTGATGACTCTCCCTCCTCTACAATCATTGGCTCTTGTCTTATGGCAAGAGAAACCAAGGTAATGGAATCCCCACCTTCTTTATCTAGTGTTCTTGATGATGAAACTGAAAATCAAGAAGAACTAATTGTGTTTAAGGAACTTTACAATGTTAGATGCACCCTTCGTGGTGAAGCTCTTGTCAAGTTTGATTTCTTGATGGACTCTCTCAAAGAAAAGGATGAGTCCATTGAGGAATTAGAATATCAATTGGATGAAAAAGAACGGAGATTCAATCTCCTAAGACAAGAGCTAAAAACCGAAAGGTGCATATCTCAAGGCCTTAAGCAACAAATTGAAACTTATGAACTTGATAAAGTTAAGGACCTAGAAACTATTGATAGGGCTCAATCATTGACTCAAGAGCTCAATGCCTCAAAGGAGGAGCTTGAAGTTTCTCATGCTTCTCTCACTAGGGATCTTGACCACCTTGAAAGAGCTAACAAGCTTGTTAAGGATGAGCTCAAGAAACTTAGAGAGAACCATGACCTACTCCAAGAAACCTACAAAAAGGCTCTTGGATCAATGAAGGATCCCATTGTTGTTGAAAAGCTTGCTAGTTCCTCCACTTCTTTTACTAGTGAGCATGCTAAGCTTGTTGAGGAACATGTTCGTTTACAAGAGGAACTCTCCTTGCATGTTGAGACCAATGCATATCTTGAATCCTTGGTGACCAAATATGGTCTCGACTATCATCCTAATGAATCCTCTTATGAGCAAGCATCTATTCTTGAGGAAAATTTTAGGTTAACAAAGGAACTTGCAAAGTTCACCACCGCCAAGAACAAGATGGGATTGGATGACCTCTTGAGTAAGCAAAGGTCAAACAATCAAAAGTTTGGACTTGGATATACTCCCAAGTCCTATAAGAAGAACAACTACAAGAAAGAGAAGCCCGCTCAAGATAAGAACAAGAAGGTCACTAATGATGGCAAAGCCTCAAAGGGCAAAGCCACTAGTGGTGACCGCACGGGGCCAAACAATCACTATGCTTTATTTGTTGATTATTATGGTGATGTTTATGCTAACTATGCTGGTCCTCGTAATGGCTATGCTTATAGAGAGTACTCAATTTGGGTACTGATAGATATTGTTGCCATTGCAAAGGAACCCATTAATCGATGGGTTCCTAAATCCTCTACTTGATTTTGTAGGGGCATTCATCTGGTGGTCCAAAATGGGTGTTTGATAGTGGATGCACCAATCATATGACCGGAGGAAGAGGTGTGCTTGATCAATTCATTGAAGATATCAACAAGAAGTCAAGCATCACCTTTGGTGACAACTCAAAGGGAAAGGTACTTGGGTATGGCAAGGTTGCAATCTCTAAGGACTTGTGCCTTGAGACGGTCATGCTTGTTGAATCCCTTGGCTATAACTTTCTATATATCATCTTGTCGATGCCGGTTACAATTCATATTTTACTAATTATTGTGTGAAAGTCTTTAGGAGTGACAATCTCAAATTGGTTCTTGTTGGATATGTGGAGAACAACCTTTACGTGGTTGACCTCTCGAAAGAGAGCCCCTCTCCCTCCACATGTCTAATGGCGGCCAAGCATGACGAAGGTTGGTTGTGGCATCGCCGCCTTGGTCATGTCAACATGAGAAATCTTAAACAACTCCTAAAGGGTGAGCACATTGTGGGACTAACCGGCATTATTTTGAGAAAGATCGTGTTTGCAGTGCATGTGTAGCCGGAAAGCAACTCAAGAAGAAACATCCTATCAAGAGTATCGTCACCACATCTAGGCCTTTGGAGCTCCTTCATTTGGATCTCTTTGGGCCATCACATTATGATACTCTTGGTGGGAGAAAGTATGGACTTGTCATTGTTGATGATTACTCAAGATACTCTTGGGTCTTTCTCCTTAAGTCTAAGGACGAGACCCATAGAGAGTTCATCACCTTCGCCAAGAAAGCTCAACGTATGTACGAATCCGAGATCAAGGCGATTAGGACCGACAATGGCACCGAGTTCAAGAACTACACCATGCAAGAGTTTGTTGATGATGAGGGCATCAAGCATGAGTTTTCGGCGCCATATACCCCTCAAAAAATGGTGTTGTTGAAAGGAAGAACCGGACTATCATTGATATGGCAAGAACCATGTTGAGTGAATTCAACTCACCCCACAACTTTTGAGGAGAAGCCATCTCTACGGCTGTCCACTACTCCAACCGGCTCTTCCTCCGCCCCCTCCATAACAAAACTCCATACGAGCTTCTCACCGGTAACAAGCCTAATGTCATGTACATTCGTGTCTTTGGATGCAAATGTCTTGTTAAGAACAACAAAGGAAAGCTCGGTAAATTTGAAACTAGAACCATAGAGGGCATATTTGTTGGATATGCGGAGAACTCTCACGCCTATAGATACTACAACCGGTCCACTGGGACTATTGAAGTATCTTGTGACGTGGTGTTCTTGGAGGATAATGGCTCCCAAGTGGAGCAAGTTGTTCCATGTGTTCATCAGAAGCGGTATGGATGAAGAGGTTCATTGTAGAACTCGGTGTGGTTCCTAGTGCATTGGACCCACTAGTCATATATTGTGACAACATGGGTGCCATCGCCAATGCACAAGAACCAAGGTCACACAAGAGGCTGAAGCATATCAAGCTACGTTACCACTCGATTCGCGAGTACATCGAAGATGGAGAAGTAAAGATTTGCAAAGTACACACTGATCTGAATGTAGCAGATCCGTTGACTAAAGCTCTCCCTAGGGCAAAGCATGACCAACACCAGAATGCCATGGGTGTTAGGTACCTTACAATGTAATCTAGATTATTGACTCTAGTGCAAGTGGGAGACTGAAGGAGATATGCCCAAGAGGCAATAATAAAAGTGGTTATTATATATCTTTATGTTTATGATAAATGTTTATATACCATGCTATAATTGTATTAACCGAAACATTGATACATGTGTGATATGTAAACAACAAAGAGTCCCTAGTATGCCTCTTAACTAGCTTGTTGATTAATGGATGATTAGTTTCATAATCATGAACATTGGATGTTATTAATAACAAGGTTATATCATTGTATGAATGATGTAATGGACACACCCAATTAAGCGTAGCATAAGATCACGTCATTAAGTTATTTGCTATAAGCTTTCGATACATAGTTACCTAGTCCTTATGACCATGAGATCATATAAATCACTTATACCGGAAAGGTACTTTGATTACATCAAACGCCACTGCGTAAATGGGTGGTTATAAAGGTGGGATTAAGTATCCGGAAAGTATGAGTTGAGGCATATGGATCAACAGTGGGATTTGTCCATCCCGATGATGGATAGATATACTCTGGGCCCTCTCGGTGGAATGTCGTCTAATGTCTTGCAAGCATATGAATAAGCTCATAAGAGACCACATACCACGGTACGAGTAAAGAGTACTTGTCAGGAGACGAGGTTGAACAAGGTATAGAGTGATACCGATGATCAAACCTCGGACAAGTAAAATATCGCGTGACAAAGGGAATTGGTATCGTATGTGAATGGTTCATTCGATCACTAAAGTCATCGTTGAATATGTGGGAGCCATTATGGATCTCCAGATCCCGCTATTGGTTATTGGTCGGAGTGAGTACTCAACCATGTCCGCATAGTTCACGAACCGTAGGGTGACACACTTAAAGTTGGATGTTGAAATGGTAGAACTTGAATATGGAATGGAGTTCGAATATTTATTCGGAGTCCCGGATGAGATCCCGGACATAACGAGGAGTTCCGGAATGGTCCGGAGAATAAGATTCATATATAGGAAGTCATTTTATAAGATTTAAAATGATCCGGAAGGTTCTATGGAAGGTTCTAGAAGGTTCTAGAAAAGTCTGGAAGAAACCACTTTGGAAGGCGGAGTCCCAAAGGGACTCCACCTCCATGGCCGACCAACCCTAGAGGGGGAGGAGTCCCAAGTGGACTCCCCTAAGGGGGCCGGCCACCCCCCCACATGGAAGGGGGGAATCCCACCCCAAGTGGGATTCCCACCTTGGGTAGGTTTCCCTATCACATGGAAGGTTTTGGGTTCGGGTCTTATTCGGAGACTTGTAGTCCAACACTTGGGGCTTCCACCTATATAATGAGGGCCAAGGGGAGGGGGCCGGCCACCCCAACAAGCACAAGGTGGCCGCACCACCTCAAGTGGCCGGCGCCCCCCTCTCCCCAAACCCTAGCCGTCCCACTCCTCCACTTCCCGCACGCTTAGCGAAGCTCCGCCGGGTTTCTCCACCACCACCGACACCACGCCGTCGTGCTGCCGGATTCAAGAGGAGCTACTACTTCCGCTGCCCGCTGGAACGGGGAGGTGGATGTCGTCTTCATCAACAACCGAACGTGTGACCGAGTACGGAGGTGCTGCCCGTTCGTGGCGCCGTGATCAAGATCTTCTACGCGCTTTTGCAAGCGGCAAGTGAACGTCTACCGCAGCAACAAGAGCCTCATCTTGTAGGCTTTGGAATCTCTTCAAGGGTGAGACTCGATAATCCCCTCGTTGCTACCATCTTCTAGATTGCATCTTGGCTTGGATTGCGTGTTCGCGGTAGGAAATTTTTTGTTTTCTATGCAACGAATCCCAACAGCATACCTATGTGTGCAACATAAATAGACCCAATGTCATTATATGGACCCAAGCATGTCTCTTCGAGGTCTCATGACATTTGCGCTTTCACATAGGGGGAGTAATCCCCCGCCCCTCATTGAGCCTCAATTACAACTTGATTTGACTATATAAGGCTAAATGATCTTATTACAAAAACTATTTCAAAATGTTTTGTGGTTCTTGATATACTTCGAATCATGCCCATTGTTGCTATTTATATCTTGTTTGGATTTCACTCCAATGGGTATGCCTAGAGAACTTTATGTTTCCAACCCCATGTCTATGCTCATCTCATCATCGTCTATCTATCTATATGTACATGTCATCATCTGAGCATTCATACACATTTACACAAAGCTTAGGGGCAAAACGAGGCAAAATAATACAAAATTGGGCAAACAGACTCTGGCCGGTCACTGGCCCGGTCGGACCGGCCTTTGCGCCGGGTCATCCGGCGTCTGGCCCGGTCAACCGGGCGACCGACCGGCCGTGCGGCTGGTTATGTTTGGGGGAGGATACCCCTTGGGGGTCTTCTTCCTCATTATCCCCCACCTCAAAAACCTCCATGGCCGCCGCCTCCACCATCTCCACCACGTCCTAGGCCCTTCCCACCACTAGTTTCTCTCCAAACTTCACCCAATCGTAGATCGGGATCTCTCAAGCCTCTTCACCAAAGGATTTGGTCCCTCTCAAGCTAGTTTGGGAGATCTTGGGGATTTGGCCCTCAAGCCCTCTTCACGTGTTCTTCTTGCTCACTTGGGCAAAGAGGACGATGTCTTCGGGTAAATCTTCCTCCCATTCCCTCTCCCTCTTGCTTTCCCTCTCCCATTGACAAATTTTGAGAAAAGTTAGGGTTAGGGTTAGCAAGTCCTTGATGTCTACGCACGCTTCTATTCCTGTAGACAGTGTTGGGCCTCCAAGAGCAGAGGTTTGTAGAACAGCAGCAAGTTTCCCTTAAGTGAATCACCCAAGGTTTATCGAACTCAGGGGGAAGAGGTCAAATATATCCCTCTCAAGCAACCCTGCAATTACGATACAAGAAGTCTCTTGTGTCCCCAACACACCTAATACACTTGTCAGATGTATAGGTGCACTAGTTCGGCGAAGAGATAGTGAAATACACGTAATTTGGATGATTGTAATAAGTAATTGCAATCCGAAATAAAGATGGAAGTAAGCAAACATGTAACCGAACTTGTTGGAAACGGTGTTTCAATGGTTAGAAACAAGGCCTAGGGATCATACTTTCACTAGTGGACACTCTCAACATTGATCACATAACTGAATAAATAAATGCTACTTTCTACACTCTCTTGTTGGATGACAAACACCATTCATTGTGTAGGGCTACAAGAGCTCCCTCAAGCCAGAGTGAACAAGCTCCACAACATTCAGAGTTCATATTTAAGTAACCTCTAGAGTGCATAATAGACCATTGCAATTTAGACCGAGTACTAACATAGCATGCACACTGTCACCATCAGCTATGAAAGGGGGAATAGATCGCATCAATACTATCAAAGTAATAGTTAACTCCATAATCTACAAGAGATTACAATCATAACCTATGCCAAGTACTACATGATGCACACACTATCAACATTACATCATGGAGGAGGAATCGAGTACTTTAATAACATCACTAGAGTAGCACATAGATTGATAGTGATACAAAGCTCATCATATGGATCTCAATAATGTAAGGCAGCTCATGAGATCATTGTATTGAAGTACATGGGAGAGAGATGAACCACGTAGCTACCGGTACAACCCTTAGCCTCGAGGGAGAACTACTCCCTCCTCATCATAGGAGACAACAGCGGTGATGAAGATGGCGGTGGTGTCAATGGAGATGCCTTCCGGGGCAATTCCCCGTCCCGGCGGCGTGCCGGAACAGAGACTTCTGTCCCCCCGAATCTTGGCTTCGCGATGGTGGCGGCTCTGGAACTTTTCTCGTATCGTGGCTTCTTCTTTTAGGGTTTTCGTGACGGAGGCTTTAAGTAGGCGGAAGGGCAGCCTCGGAGGAGTCCTGCGGGACCCACACACTAGGGGGGGCGCCCCCCCTTGGCCGCGCCGCCATGTGGGGTGGGGCCCCCTTGACTCCCCTCTGGCCCCTCTTCGGTGCTCTGGAACCTTCCGTGAAAAATAAGATACTGGGCGTTAATTTCGTCCAATTCCGAGAATATTTCCTTTGTAGGATTTCTGAAACCAAAAATAGCACAAAACAGGAACTGGCACTTCGGCATCTCGTTAATAGGTTAGTTCCGGAAAATGCATGAAAACGATATAAAGTGTGAACAAAACATGTAAGTATTGTCATAAAACTAGCATGGAACATCAGAAGTTATAGATACGTTGGAGACGTATCAGCATCCCCAAGCTTAGTTCCTACTCGCCCTCGAGTAGGTAAACAATAACAAAGATAATTTCTGAAGTGACATGCTACTAACATAATCTTGATCATACTATTGTAAAGCATATGAGATGAATGAAGTGATTCAAAGCAATGGTAAAGATAATGATTAAACAACTGAATCATATAGCAAAGACTTTTCATGAATAGTACTTTCAAGACAAACATCAATAAGTCTTGCATAGGAGTTAACTCATAAAGCAATAGATTCAAAGTAAAGGCATTGAAACAACACAAAGGAAGATTTAAGTTTCAGCAGTTGCTTTCAACTTTCAACATACATATCTCATGGATAATTGTCAACATAAAGTAATATGATGAATGCAAATAAGCAAGTATGTAAGAATCAATGCACAGTTGACACAAGTGTTTGCTTCTAGGATAGAAAGAAGTAGGTAAACTGACTTAACATAAAGTAAAAGAAAGGCTCTTCGCAGAGGGAAGCATGGATTACTATTTTTGTGCTAGAGCTTTTATTTTGAAAACATAGAAACAATTTTGTCAACGGTAGTAATAAATCATATGTGTTATGCATAAGACATCTTATAAGTTGCAAGCCTCATGCATAGATTACCAATAGTGCTCGCACCTTGTCCTAATTAGCTTGGATTTACATGGATTATCATTGCATAACATATGTTTCAACCAAGTGTCACAAAGGGGTACCTCTATGCCGCCTGTACAAAGGTCTAAGGCGAAAGTTCGCATTGGATTTCTCGCTTTTGATTATTCTCAACTTAGACATCTATACCGGGACAACATAGACAACAGATAATGGACTCCTCTTTAATGCATAAGCATTCAACAATAAATAATATTCTCATAAGAGATTGAGGATTAGTGTCCAAACTGAAACTTCCACCATGGTTCATGGCTTTAGTTAGCGGCCCAATGTTCTTCTCTAACAATATGCATACTCAAACCATTTGATCATGATAAATCACCCTTACTTCAGACAAGACGAACATGCATAGCAACTCACATGATATTCAACAAAGGTGTAATAGTTGATGGCGTCCCCAGAAACATGGTTACCGCTCAACAAGCAACTTATAAGAAATAAGATACATAAGCTACATATTCTTTACCACAATAGTTTTTAAGCTATTTTCCCATGAGATATATATTGCAAAGACAAGGAATGAAATTTTAAAGGTAGCACTCAAGCAATTTACTTTGGAATGGCAGAAAAATACCACATAATAGGTAATTATGGTGGACACAAATGGCATAGGTTTTGGCTCAAGGTTTTGGATGCACGAGAAGCATTCCCTCTCAGTACAAGGCTTTGGCTAGCAAGGTTGTTTGAAGCAAACACAAATATGAACCGGTACAACAAAGCTTACATAAGAACATATTGCAAGCATTATAAGACTCTACACTGTCTTCCTTGTTGTTCAAACACTTTTACTAGAAAATATCTAGACTTTAGAGAGACCAATCATGCAAACCAAATTTCAACAAGCTCTATGGTAGTTCTTCATTAATGGGTGCAAAGTACATAATGCAAGAGTTTAAATATGATCTATTTGAGCAAAACAATTGCCAAGTATCAAATTATTCAAGAAATATACCAATTACCACATGAAGCATTTTGTGTTTCCAACCAAATAACAATGAACGAAGCAGTTTCAACCTTCGCCATGAACATTAAAAGTAAAGCTAAGAACACCAGTGTTCATATGAACGAGCGGAGCGTGTCTCTCTCCCACATAAGCATAAATTTATTCAGATAATGAAAATAACAAAAACGAAAATAAAAGCACACAGACGCTCCAAGTAAAGCACATAAGATGTGACAGAATAAAAATATAGTTTCACTAGAGGTGACCTGATAAGTTGTCGATGAAGAAGGGGATGCCAGCATCCCCAAGTTTAGATGCTTGAGTCTTCTTGAAATATGCAGGGATGAACCACGGGGGCATCCCCAAGCTTAGAGTTTTCACTCTCCTTGATCATATTGTATCATCCTCCTCTCTTGACCCTTGAAAACTTCCTCCACACCAAACTCAAAACAAACTCATTAGAGGGTTAGTGCATAATAAAAATTCACATGTGCAGAGGTGACATAATCATTCTTAACACTTCTGTACATTGCACAAATCTACTGAAAGTTAATGGAACAAAGAAATCCATCAAACATAGCAAAACAGGCAATGCGAAATAAAAGGCAGAACCTGTCAAAACAGAACAGTCCGTAAAGACGAATTTTTCTGGGGCACTTAACTTGCTCAGATGAAAATGATCAAATCGAATGAAAGTTGCGTACATATCTGGGGATCACGCACGTAAATTGGCAGATTTTTCTGAGTTACCTACAGACAGGGCGGCTCAATTTCGTGACAGTAAGAAATCTGTTTCTGCGCAGTAATCCAAATCTAGTATCATCTTTACTATCAAAGATTTTACTTGGCACAACAATGCAATAAAATAAAGATAAGGAGAGGTTGCTACAGTAGTAACAACTTCCAAGACTCAAATATAAAACAAAATTGCTGTAGTAAAATAAAAACATGGGTTATCTTCCAAGAAGTGCTTTCTTTATAGCCATTAAGATGGGCTCACTAATTTTAATGATGCTCACATAAGGATGAGAATTGAAGCAAAGAGGGCATCAAAAAACAAGTGTGAAATAAATTTAAGCCTAACCCACTTCCTATGAGAAGGAATCTTGTACACAAATAAATTCATGAGGAGCAAAGTGACAAGCATACGAAGATAAAATACAAGTAACTTCAAAATTTTCAGCATGTAGAGAGGTGTTTTAGTAACATGAAAATTTCTACAACCATATTTTCCTCTCTCATAATAATTTCCAGTAGCATCATGAACAAACTCAACAATATAACTATCACATAAAGCATTCTTATCATGAGTCTCATGCATAAAATAATTACTACTCCCAACATAAGCATAGTCATTCTTATTAATTGTAGTGGGAGCAAATTCAACAAAGTAGCTATCATTATTATTCTCATCACCATAATCATCAAATATAGGAGGCATATTATAATCATAATTAATTTTCTCCTCAATAGTAGGTGGACTGAAAATATGATAGTCATCATTGCAATCATCGTATATAGGAGGTAAAGTATCATCAAAGTAAATTTTCTCCTCCATGCTTGGGGGACTAAAAATATCATGCTCATCAAAACCAGCTTCCCCAAGCTTAGAATTTTCCATAGCATTAGCAACAATGGTGTTCAAAGCGTTCATACTAATATCTTTTCTACTAGCATGCAAATAAGGTTCCATAGGTTTTTTAATTTTCGCATCAAACAATCCATGTCTTAACTCAGGAAATAGATTAAAAAGCTCAGTGTTATTTTCCATTATGCCTAACTAGTGAAAAACAAGAAACAAAAAGATGCAATTGCAGGATCTAAAGGAAATAGCTTCGAGCACTCACACACCGGCAACAGTGCTAGGAAATAGCTTAGTAGTCGGAGGATGTGAATACCTTTTACCTTACCTCCCCGGCAACGGCGCCAGAAAATAGCTTGATGTCTACGCACACTTCTATTCCTGTAGACAGTGTTGGGCCTCCAAGAGCAGAGGTTTGTAGAACAGCAGCAAGTTTCCCTTAAGTGAATCACCCAAGGTTTATCGAACTCAGGGAGGAAGAGGTCAAAGATATCCCTCTCAAGCAACCCCGCAATTACGATATAAGAAGTCTCTTGTGTCCCCAACACACCTAATACACTTGTCAGATGTATATGTGCACTAGTTCGGCGAAGAGATAGTGAAATACAAGTAATATGGATGATTGTAATAAGTAATTGCAATCTGAAATAAAGATGGCAGCAAGCAAACATGTAACAGAACTTGTTGGAAACGGTGTTTCAATGCTTAGAAACAAGGCCTAGGGATCATACTTTCACTAGTGGACACTCTCAACATTGATCACATAACTGAATAAATAAATGCTACTTTCTACACTCTCTTGTTGGATGACTGATACGCGTACAGCACGCGACCGTTGGGAACCCCAAGAGGAAGGTGTGATGCGTATAGCGGCAAGTTTTCCCTCAGTAAGAAACCAAGGTTTATCGAACCAGTAGGAGCCAAGAAGCACGTTGAAGGTTGATGGCGGCGAGATGTAGTGCGGCGCAACACGAGGGATTCCGGCGCCAACGTGGAACCTGCACAACACAACCAAAGTACTTTGCCCCAACGAAACAGTGAGGTTGTCAATCTCACCGGCTTGCTGTAACAAAGGATTAGATGTATAGTGTGGATGATGATTGTTTGCAGAGAACAATAGAACAAGTATTGCAGCAGATTGTATTCGATGTAAAAGAATGGACCGGGGTCCACAGTTCACTAGAGGTGTCTCTCCCATAAGATAAATAGCATGTTGGGTGAACAAATTACAGTTGGGCAATTGACAAATAGAGAGGGCATGACAATGCACATACATGATATGATGAGTATTGTGAGATTTAATTGGGCATTACGACAAAGTACATAGACCGCTATCCAGCATGCATCTATGCCTAAAAAGTCCACCTTCAGGTTATCATCCGAACCCCTTCCAGTATTAAGTTGCAAACAACAGACAATTGCATTAAGTATGGTGCGTAATGTAATCAATAACTACATCCTCGGACATAGCATCAATGTTTTATCCCTAGTGGCAACAGCACATCCATAACCTTAGAGGTTTCTGTCACTCCCCCAGATTCACGGAGACATGAACCCACTATCGAGCATAAATACTCCCTCTTGGAGTTACTAGCAAAAACTTGGCCAGAGCCTCTACTAATAACAGAGAGCATGCAAGATCATAAACAACACATAAATAGATTGATAATCAACATAACATAGTATTCTCTATCCATCGGATCCCAACAAACACAACATATAGCATTACAGATAGATGATCTTGATCATGTTAGGCAGCTCACAAGATCCGACAATGAAGCACATAAGGAGAAGACAACCATCTAGCTACTGCTATGGACCCATAGTCCAGGGGTGAACTACTCACTCATCACTCCGGAGGCGACCATGGCGGTGTAGAGTCCTCCGGGAGATGAATCCCCTCTCCGGCAGGGTGCCAGATGCGATCTCCTGAATCCCCCGAGATGGGATTGGCGGCGGCGGCGTCTCTGGAAGGTTTTCCGTATCGTGGCTCTCGGTACTGGGGGTTTCGCAACGAAGACTATATGTAGGCGGAAGGGCAGGTCAGGGGGCGTCACGAGGGGCCCAGACGCCAGGGCCGCGCGGCCAGGGCTTGGGCCGCACCGCCCTGTTGTCTGGCCACCTCGTGGCCCCACTTCGTCTCCTCTTCGGTCTTCTGGAAGCTTCGTGGTAAAATAGGCCCCTGGGCGTTGATTTCGTCCAATTCCGAGAATATTTCCTTACTAGGATTTCTGAAACCAAAAACAATAAAACAAGAATGGCTCTTCGGCATCTCGTTAATAGATTAGTGCCAGAAAACGCATAAATATGACATAAAGTATGCATAAAACATGTAGATATCATCAATAATGTGGCATGGAACATAAGAAATTATCGATACGTCGGAGACGTATCAGCATCCCCAAGCTTAGTTTCTGCTCGTCCCGAGCAGGTAAACGATAACAAAGATA
This sequence comes from Lolium perenne, assembly GCF_019359855.2. Classification (NCBI taxonomy): domain Eukaryota; kingdom Viridiplantae; phylum Streptophyta; class Magnoliopsida; order Poales; family Poaceae; genus Lolium; species Lolium perenne. The sequence goes on from NC_067247.2 coordinate 158,562,483, forward strand.
ATTTCTGGAGTGACATGCCATCATAACCTTGATCATACTATTGTAAGCATATGTAGTGAATGCAGCGATCCAAACAATGTAAATGACATGAGTAAACAAATGAATCATATAGCAAATACTTTTCATGAATAGTACTTTAAAACAAGCATCAATAAGTCTTGCATAAGAGTTAACTCATAAAGCAATAATTCAAAGTAAAGACATTGAAGCAACACAAAGGAAGATTAAGTTTCAGCGGTTGCTTTCAACTTGTAACATGTATATCTCATGGATATTTTCAACATAGAGTAATATAACAAGTGCAATATGCAAGTATGTAGGAATCAATGCACAGTTCACACAAGTGTTTGCTTCTTGAGGTGGAGAGAAATAGGTGAACTGACTCAACAATAAAAGTAAAAGAAAGGTCCTTCAAAGAGGAAAGCATCGATTGCTATATTTGTGCTAGAGCTTTGATTTTGAAAACAAGAAACAATTTTGTCAACGGTAGTAATAAAGCATATGTGTTATGTAAATTATATCTTACAAGTTGCAAGCCTCATGCATAGTATACTAATAGTGCCCGCACCTTGTCCTAATTAGCTCGGATTACCTGGATTATCATCGCAATGCACATGTTTTAACCAAGTGTCACAAAGGGGTACCTCTATGCCGCCTGTACAAAGGTCTAAGGAGAAAGCTCGCATTGGATTTCTCGCTATTGATTATTCTCAACTTAGACATCCATACCGGGACAACATAGACAACAGATAATGGACTCCTATTATATGCATAAGCATGTAGCAACAATTAATTTTCTCATATGAGATTGTGGATATTTGTCCAAAACTGAAACTTCCACCATGGATCATGGCTTTAGTTAGCGGCCCAATGTTCTTCTCTAACATTATGCAATGCTCTAACCATTTTAGTGGTAAATCTCCCTTACTTCAGACAAGATGAACATGCATAGCAACTCACATGATATTCAACAAAGAGTAGTTGATGGCGTCCCCAGGAACATGGTTATCGCACAACAAGCAACTTAATAAGAGATAAAGTGCATAAGTACATATTCAATACCACAATAGTTTTTAGGCTATTTGTCCCATGAGCTATATATTGCAAAGGTAAAGAATGGAAATTTTAAAGGTAGCACTCAAGCAATTTACTTTGGAATGGCAGAGAAATACCATGTAGTAGGTAGGTATGGTGGACACAAATGGCATAGTGGTTGGCTCAAGGATTTTGGATGCATGAGAAGTGTTCCCTCTCGATACAAGGTTTAGGCTAGAAAGGTTATTTGAAACAAACACAAGGATGAACCGGTGCAGCAAAACTCACATAAAAGACATATTGTAAACATTATAAGACTCTACACCGTCTTCCTTGTTGTTCAAACTCAATACTAGAAATTATCTAGACCTTAAAGAGACCAATTATGCAAACCAAATTTTAGCAAGCTCTATGTATTTCTTCATTAATAGGTGCAAAGTATATGATGCAAGAGCTTAAACATGAGCACAACAATTGCCAAGTATCACATTATCCAAGACATTATAGCAATTACTACATGTATCATTTTCCAATTCCAACCATATAACAATTTAACGAAGAAGAAACTTCGCCATGAATACTATGAGTAAAGCCTAAGGACATATTTGTCCATATGCAACAGCGGAGCGTGTCTCTCTCCCATACAATGAATGCTAGGATCCATTTTATTCAAACAAAACAAAAACAAAAACAAAAACAAACCGACGCTCCAAGCAAAGCGCATAAGATGTGATGGAATAAAAATATAGTTTCAGGGGAGGAACCTGATAATGTTGTCGATGAAGAAGGGGATGCCTTGGGCATCCCCAAGCTTAGACGCTTGAGTCTTCTTGATATATGCAGGGGTGAACCACCGGGGCATCCCCAAGCTTAGAGCTTTCATTCTCCTTGATCATGTTGTATCATCTCCCTCTCTTGATCCTTGAAAACTTCCTCCACACCAAACTCAAAACAACTCATTAGAGGGTTAGTGCATGATACGTCCAAAACGTATCTACTTTCCCGAACACTTTTGCTATTGTTTTGCCTCTAATTTGTGTATTTTTGATGCAACTAACACGGACTAACGCTGTTTTTCAGCAGAACTGTTCTGGTGTCTCGTTTTTGTGCAGAAATCCAACTTTCGGGAAAATCCTCGGAATTTATGCAGAAGGCCCTATTTTCCTAGAATACTGACGGAGCCAGAAGGACAAATAAGGTGGAGGCCTGAGGGCCCCACACCATAAGGCGGCGCGGCCCTATGGTGTGGCCCCCTCGGCCGGCCTCCGACGCCCTCCTTCGGACTATATAATGCCTTCGACCTAAAAACGCACGGGGAGAAGTCACAGTCACCAGAAAGCCTCCAGAACACCACCACATCGCGAAACTCCGTCGCGAGAGCCAGAAGTCTCCGTTCTGGCACTCCGCCGGGACGGGGAATTGGAGGAGATCATCGCCATCATCACCACCGACGCCTCTCCATCAACCAGCCATGTTTCCCCCATCCATGTGTGAGTAATTCCCCCGCTGTAGGCCGAAGGGGATGGTAGGGATTGGATGAGATTGGTCATGTAATAGCATGAGATTGTTAGGGCATAGTGCCTAGTGTCCGTAATTGGTACTTTGATGATATTGTTGCAACTTGTTATGCTTAATGCTTGTCACTAGGGCCCGAGTGCCATGATCTCAGATCTGAACATGTTATTGTTTCATCATGATATTCATTGTTTATTGATCTTACCTGCAAGTTGTATACACATGTCGCTGTCCGGAACCGATGGCCCCGAAGTGACAGAAATCGGGACAACCGGAGGGAATGGTAGTGATGTGAGGATCACATGTGTTCACGGAGTGTTAATGCTTTGCTCCGGTACTCTATTAAAAGGAGTACCTTAATATCCAGTAGATTCCCTTGAGGCCCGGCTGCCACCGGCTGGTAGGACAAAAGATGTTGTGCAAGTTTCTCATTGCGAGCACGTACGACTATAATTGGAACACATGCCTATTGATTGCTTTGTACTTGGACACCGTTTTATTATTATCTGAAAATGCCCTGCTATGATTGTTACATGAGTTTCTCTCATCCATGCAACGCCCATCATCCGTCCCCGTGCCTACAGTATTTTAATCCTGCTGTTTACTATAATCACTACTGCTGTCTCTGTTACTCTGCTACTGTTATTTCACTACTGCTACTGCTATAAAACTGTTACTACTGATAAACTCTTGCGAGCAAGTCTGTTTCCAGGTGCAGCTGAATTGACAACTCCGCTGTTAAGGCTTCCAAGTGTTCTTTGTCTCCCCTTGTGTCGAATCAATAAATTGGGTTATACTACCCTCGAAGACTGCTGCGATCCCCTACACTTGTGGGTTATCAAGACCGTTTCCTGGCGCCGTTGCCGGGGAGCATAGCTTTATTTGGAAGTTCACTTGGATTGATAATTGTTCGCTGCAAATTCTCCAACATGGGTAAAGCTCGCGATTCTAAAGTCGCCATATTACCATCCACTACAAGAAAAGGTACAACTCTGAGTACCTCTGCTACTCTTGATTCACCATCTGTGATAAGTCAACTTGTTTCACCGCCACAAGCTGGTACGTCTGCTGAATTTGAAAACTCTCATAATATTGATAATGTTTCTGCTGTGCTTGATGATAGTGGTTCATTGGGATCCTTTCTAGATGCTACAATTGCTAGGTCTAGACAAATTGAAAATGCTGAAACTCCTAATGAAAATGCCACCACACCTGTTAGTTCACCTGAACTTGATTATTCTAGTGATGATCCTGATGAAGATTATGTGAAGCTTAATGATGATTTTATTGATAAATGCAATTCTATTACTGATGCAAGAAACATTAAAAAGTTTCTCGCACAATATACTGTTAAACATAAGCTATCTCCTGATCCTAAATTTGCCACATCTCCTATATGGATTAAGGATAAAGATTATGATTTTTCTCTTGATCTATCTCATATAGCTATTGTAGAGAAAGCACCCTTTTGTGGTACTGAAAAAGAAAGTGCTGTAGAACACATGAATGAACTTTCTTCTATGAGTAGCTTGTTTTCTGATGATATCAAGATGCGTACTTACTTTGTCATTAAAATTTTTCCTTTCTCATTAAAGGATGATGCTAAAACTTGGTATAATAATTTGCCTCCTGGTTCTATTAAAAGTCCAACTGATTTGCGTGATGTTTTCTTTCGAAAATACTTTCCTGCTAGTGCTCAACATGCTGCTTTACAGAGAATTTACAGATTTGATCAGGGAGATGAAGAGAAATTGCCTGCGGCATGGGCAAGATTTTGTTCTCTTATCAGAGCTAGACCTGGACATGACTTAGAAAAGAATGATCTACTTGATATATTTTATAGCGGACTAACCATTGAATCTAGAGCATATTTGGATAGTTGTGCTGGTTGTGTTTTCAGGAAAAGAACTCTGCATTTAAGTGAAGATTTATTGGCTAGAATAAGCCGAAATCATGATGATTGGGAAACACCTGAACCAACTCCAACGCCAATATTGAAGAAGAGGGGTTTAATTGAATTGAATGATGATGATATGCGGGAAGCTAAGAAGTCTCTCAAGGAGAAAGGTATTAAATCCGAAGATGTGAAGAATCTACCTCCCATAGAGGATATATGTGAGATAATTCCCCCTTCACCCATGATTGAGGTAAACTCCCTTCAACGCTTTACTAGGGAAGATATTCCGTATTCAAAACCTCCTGCGCAATGCTTAGATGAGTTTGATAATTATATTGTTAAGCAAGAAAATTTTAATATGAGAGTAGAAAATCATCTAATGGAAAATTCTCAACCTATTAGCAATTTGCATGATATTGTGGAGAGAACCTCCAATGATGTTAAGGTGCTAGTTAAACATTTTCAAATGATTCAAACTCAAATTGATCAACTCACTAAAGTACAAAATGACTTGCTAAATAATAATTCTAAAGAGAAACATGCTTATGAAGTAACAACTAGAGGTGGTGTCTCTACCCAGGATCCTCTATATCCTGAAGGGCATCCCAAAAGAATTGAACAAGATTCTCAACGCATTGAACCTAGTGCTCATTCTAAGAAGAAAAAGAAGAAGAAACATAAAAATGTTGTAGAATCCTCTGAACCTGTTAATGATCCTAATAGTATTTCTATTTCCGATGCTGAAACTGAAAGTGGTAATGAACATAACAATGATAATGATAATGATAAGAATGATGCTTCTGATAAAGAAGAGGTAGAAGATGAACCTGAAAAGCATGATAAAAATAAAAAGTATACTAAAGAAGATTTTATTGCTAAGAAACATGGTAATGAAAGAGAACCTTGGGTGCAAAAGCAAATGCCTTTTCCTGCTAAGAAACTAAAATCAAAGGAAGAAGAACACTATAATAAATTCTGCGATTGGATGAAACCTTTATTCTTGCAAATCCCTTTGACTGATGCTATTAAATTGCCTCCTTATTCAAAGTATATGAAAGATATTGTTACTAACAAAAGGAAAATCCCCAATGAGGAAATTTCCACTATGCTTGCTAATTACTCTTTCAATGGCAAAGTGCCAAAGAAGTTGGGCGACCCAGGTATACCTACTATTCCTTGTTCTATTAAGAATAATTATGTTAAAACTGCTCTATGTGACTTGGGAGCCGGTGTTAGTGTTATGCCTTTTTCTCTTTATAAGAGACTTTACTTAGATAAGTTGATACCTACTGATATATCTTTGCAAATGGCTGATAAATCTACTGCTATTCCTGTTGGTATATGTGAGGATGTTCCTGTTCAAGTTACTACTAACTGCTTGATATTAACTGATTTTGTTGTGTTGGAAATGCCTGAAGATGATAATATGTCTATTATTCTTGGGAGACCTTTTCTTAACACCGCAGGGGCTGTTATTGATTGCAATAAAGGAAAGGTTACTTTCAATGTTGATGATAAGGAGCATACCGTCTATTTCCCCAAGAGGATTGATAAAGTATGTGGAGTCAATACTATTTCTAATGTGAGAACTATCAAAGTTGGAACTATTGATTGTCCTATATATGAGCCTAAAGAAGGTTATCAAAATCTTATGATTGGATCCATATCAATACAATTCAAGGTAACATGATTGATTTGAGGTTTATTTCTTCTTATGCTATGTAAAAATTATTCGGTGGCAAGACTTGATCAACCTTGTTAACGAATACTTTTTATATGCATAGAGGCGGTAAACAACATCTCTTTCTCACCCCACTTGTCTTACTTGCTGTAGCACTTTTGATTTGCAAAGTTCCTTACTTAATTCGAGTTTTCAAAAAATTTCCTGGCCAGTAATAATAAACTTAATACCCAGAAATGTGCATTTTTCAAAGTTTTCAAAAATTCACAAAAATTATACCGTTGGTCCTATTTTTCGAAGAAGCACCTGGGAGCACCAGAGGATGACCTGTGGGGCACCCCAGGGTGCCACACCACAGGCCAGCGCGGCCAAGGAGGGGGGCGCGCCACCCTGTGGTGTGGGTCCCTCCTTGCCCCACTACTTCATCTCTTTCTCCCAGAATCTTCTCTCTCCCGAAAAAACTCGAACCAGCTTTCTCTCACTCGCATTTTTGCTCAAGAGCTCAGGATTTTTCGATCTCTTTGCTCAGCCTAGATTTCTGTCTGAAATTTGGCACATTTGGTCTCCGGTATGTGACTCCTCCGCCTATCCAAGTAGAATTTTGTTTGGTTGAGTATATCTTGAATATTTTGCTGCTGTAGGTAACATGTTTAGTGAGCTTGCATGCTTGTTCTAAGTGGTATAAACTAGTTTTGATGCATGATTAGTACTCTAGCAAGTTCCTATAGCAGTTCCCCTTGATTATATGTCACCAAATCAAATTTTATATTGTTTGTTGAAAAATTTCAGAAAAGAAAGATGAAGAAGTTCAACTTTGGAGAATTGTTCAAGAGAGGAACAACCAGCACCGGGAGGCCTTCTAGGGCCGCCACCCGACTTAGGCGATCGTACAATGAGGATATCATCGCGCCTAGCTTCGCGCCCGAAGAGGACAATGGGGCTCCTAATGCTTCATCCTTCCCATGTTATGATTTTCTGACAAATGCAGGGATATTTGATGATTTCTTCACCCTTGTCAACAAGGCGGGCTTAACCACCTACGTGGGAGACGAAAGGGAGCAATACTACATGCTCACCAAAATTTTCGTCGAGAGCTTCAAGTTCAACAACACGCAATATGAGCCGACAGTTGCATTCAAGATCTATGGTAATCCTGTTACTATGGAATTGGAAGATTTTTGTCGTGCATTGGATATTGCCCCTGTAGGTACAGCAAGGAGGATTGATGACAACCCCCGGGACCTGTTGGAGCTCTATCGAGGGATCACCGATGATGATTGTCGCACCATTCAGCGTGGCAAGATAAGGAACATTCAACTCCCCGCCATTAAGTATTTTGCATATTACATTGCTACTAGCATTCTTGGTAGGGAGAACACTAGCAATATTTCTAGTTACCATCTTGCTTTCTTGAATATTGCACTTACTGGACGGACATCATATCATCTTGGTTCTCTTATTGCTCGCCGCCTGTCTAATAGGGGGCCTATTTTTGGAGGAACTATTGCACTGCGCATTTTAACACATTTAAGACTTCCTCTTGATCCTAATGATGTGCCATTAACCCCTAGGAGACTTTATATTGCTGCTATGAAAAGCCATCATTTTGTTACCGCTGATTCCACTTTAGATAATATGGTCTATAGAATGTTGTTTGCTGACGGGGATGAGAAGGAAATCCCTCTTCCCCAGCCAGGTTTGTTCAGTATTGACAGGCAATCATGGTCGCGTACTAAGGAGGAGGTGGATGAACATATGAAGATACAAGACTTCCACCAGCAGCATGACTCCGAGGATGCCGAGCCCTCCTACGACTACACCGTCACGTATCCGGGTGCTTCTTCTAGCACATACCCGGAATATGATCCATCTTCGTCGTACTACGGAGATACTACCTCATGGTCTCGATGGGATTGAACTCCACTTAGGCCAAAAGCCTAAGCTTGGGGGGAGGTATACCGGCATCACTCATTCTTTGCATATTATGATTGCTGGATACTTGTATATACTTGTTTTGTTCGTTTGAGTGGTTTTCTAATGAGAGGAAGATGATATTTGGGGAAGTGCTGCCTGAAAACAGATTCTGGACTGTTACCGTAAAAATTCTCAAAAATAGCCAGAACAGTATTTTGCGAAGCCAATTTTTGTGCATGTTCCCCAGGTTGTTATCTAACTTTCATTAGTTGAACACTTTTCCATTTGAGCAGTGGAAGAATTTATTAAAAATCGAGTACTGTACTGCTGTCAAGTTTGACGAATTTCTGCTGCTTTGTGTTTATGTGAGTCTTCTAGTTTGCCATTTCTTATTTTTGCTTTGTTTCCTTCCCAAAACACAAAAAGACCAAAAATATTTCTGTTATTTCTCTTCACCATTTGTTTGCTTTGGTTTCTTGCATTTGTTTCGCTTTATTTGCTATTGCTAGTTTGCTATAAGAAAACCCAAAAAGATTTTGCTTTGTTTGCTTGTTTCCTTTTGTTCTTGTTTCTAATTCGAAAACACCAAAAATATTTGCTGTTCTTCTTTGGTTTGTAAAGTTCATTATGAGTTCAATGGTCTTCGGTGGCTGGAGCGTGGTTTTCATTTCATATTATCCAAGCTACACAAGTGAAAGGCAATAATGACGATCTACGACAATTGGATTGTGGTGAGAGGCTGGTATGAACTCTATTTGTTTTCATTTTTGTACATATACTCATCCATGTGAGCATGCTTAGTTGGTTCATGTGAGGTATATGTTATTTGAGAAAGTCTAGTAGTTTATGATCTCTCATGTTTAGCTCCAATTTATTAATATGAGTAGCATGTCATGGATGTTTGCTTGCATTGTTTTATTCATAAGTAAGTATGGCATTGTGGTATCCTCCTCTGAATAATTCATTTATATCGACTTGGCACATGCTCACGCGTGCATATGACTGAACCAAAGTCAATTAAGCCTCGATGATTTATATTGCTTCAGAGTTCTTGTATCACTTTTATGCCTCCGTTAATTTATTTTGCCGCAAGCATGATTATGACAGTTACTGCTCTCTTGATTTGTCGCTCCCTAGTCTTTTGCTAGCATTCACTTGTACTGAGCGGGAACGCTGCTCGTGCTTCCAAACACCTGAAAACCAAGTTGTTCCAAAGTGTCCACTATAAATACCTATGCATGGCATTTCAAACCATTCCAAGTAAATTCTCATGCGCTACCTTTAAAACCTTCAAAATGCTTCTCAATTTGTGTTTATGTTTCATAGCTCATGAGGAAGTATGTGGTGTTTAGCTTTCAACCTTGTCATTTACTTTTGACGGACTCTCATATGGACTAGCGGCACATCCGCTTATCCAATAATTTTGCAAAAAGAGCTGGCAATGGGATTCCCAGTCCCAAATTAATTAACTTAAATAGACACTCCTCCATGGTTTGTGATTGTTGGACGGCACCCGAAGGATTCGGTTAGCCATGGCTTGTGTAAGCAAAGGTTGGGGGGAGTGTCATCATCATAATAAAACTAAAATAAAAAGGCACTCCTTCATGGTATGAGATTGTTAAGGTGCACCCGAGGATTCGGTTAGCCATGGTTTGCGTAAGAAAGGTTGGAAGGAGTGCCACATAAACATGCAAATAATTCATGGGAGCCGCTCTTGAGAGTCCGGTTGGCGAGGTAGTTGGTGTACCCATTACCATTCGTTGACAACGACAAACACCTCTCAAAATGATTTTACTCCTGATTTCAAAAATGAAAAGCTCTAGCGCATGTTAATCCCTGCTTCCCTCTGCGAAGGGTCAATCTTTTACTTTTGTGTTGTGTCTCCATTATTTCTTTGAGCACTATCTTGAGAGCACAACTGTCATTCTTAGTATAATATGCTTGTCTCAAAATATAATTGATTGTGGTATAACTTTGATGCTTTTATCTTTGACAATCACTACTTCTAGTCTTTCTATGAACTCCAGAGGTGCATGGGCATTTATGTTTTGCCGATCAAATACGGGCAAGCGAGATACCACTTTATCATACTCTCTTATGAACATTGCAATCCTGCTTATATACATGATTCATGATGCTTATTATTAATTGTTGGTACCTCTCCATGATTGACATAGCTGCTAGATGATCTTATTTGCATGTATCTCATTATGAACTGTTTAAGTATTAGCCATAGCATGAGAATATATACATCATATGAGCAAATGTGTTTGTGAAAGTTCTTTTATCGCTCAGTTGTTAACTGAATTGCTTGAGGACAAGCAATAAGCTAAGCTTGGGGGGAGTTGATACGTCCAAAACGTATCTACTTTCCCGAACACTTTTGCTATTGTTTTGCCTCTAATTTGTGTATTTTGGATGCAACTAACACGGACTAACGCTGTTTTTCAGCAGAACTGTTCTGGTGTCTCGTTTTTGTGCAGAAATCCAACTTTCGGGAAAATCCTCGGAATTTATGCAGAAGGCCCTATTTTCCCAGAATACTGACGGAGCCAGAAGGACAAATAAGGTGGAGGCCCGAGGGCCCCACACCATAAGGCGGCGTGGCCTAGGGGGGCCCACGTGGCCCTATGGTGTGGCCCCCTCGGCCGGCCTCCGATGCCCTCCTTCGGACTATATAATGCCTTCGACCTAAAAACGCACGGGGAGAAGTCGAAGTCGCCAGAAAGCCTCCAGAACGCCGCCACATCGCGAAACTCCGTCGCGGGAGCCAGAAGTCTCCGTTCTGGCACTCCACCGGGACGGGGAATTGGAGGAGATCATCGCCATCATCACCACCGACGCCTCTCCATCAACCAGCCATGTTTCCCCCATCCATGTGTGAGTAATTCCCCCGCTGTAGGCCGAAGGGGATGGTAGGGATTGGATGAGATTGGTCATGTAATAGCATAAGATTGTTAGGGCATAGTGCCTAGTGTCCGTAATTGGTACTTTGATGATATTGTTGCAACTTGTTATGCTTAATGCTTGTCACTAGGGCCCGAGTGCCATGATCTCAGATCTGAACATGTTATTGTTTCATCATGATATTCATTGTTTATTGATCTTACCTGCAAGTTGTATACACATGTCGCTGTCCGGAACCGATGGCCCCGAAGTGACAGAAATCGGGACAACCGGAGGGAATGGTAGTGATGTGAGGATCACATGTGTTCACGGAGTGTTAATGCTTTGCTCCGGTACTCTATTAAAAGGAGTACCTTAATATCCAGTAGATTCCCTTGAGGCCCGGCTGCCACCGGCTGGTAGGACAAAAGATGTTGTGCAAGTTTCTCATTGCGAGCACGTACGACTATAATTGGAACACATGCCTATTGATTGCTTTGTACTTGGACACCGTTTTATTATTATCTGCAAATGCCCTGCTATGATTGTTACATGAGTTTCTCTCATCCATGCAACGCCCGTCATCCGTCCCCGTGCCTACAGTATTTTAATCCTGCTGTTTACTATAATCACTACTGCTGTCTCTGTTACTCTGCTACTGTTATTTCACTACTGCTACTGCTATAAAACTGTTACTACTGATAAACTCTTGCGAGCAAGTCTGTTTCCAGGTGCAGCTGAATTGACAACTCCGCTGTTAAGGCTTCCAAGTGTTCTTTGTCTCCCCTTGTGTCGAATCAATAAATTGGGTTATACTACCCTCGAAGACTGCTGCGATCCCCTATACTTGTGGGTTATCAGTGCACAATTAAAACTTACATGTTCAGAGGTGACATGATCATTCTTAACACTTCTGGACATTGCACAAAGCTACTGAAAGTTAATGGAATCGAAAAATCCATCAAGCATAGCAAAACAGGCAATGCGAAATAAAAAGCAGAATCTGTCAAAACAGAACAGTTCGTAAAGACGAATTTTATTTAGGCACCAGACTTGCTCAAATGAAAATTCTCAAATTGAATGAAAGTTGCGTACATATCTGAGGATCACTCACGTAAATTGGCATAATTTTCTGAGTTACCTACAGAGAATTTGGCCCAGATTCGTGACAGCAAAGAAATCTGTTTCTGCGCAGTAATCCAAATCTAGTATGAACCTTACTATCAACGACTTTACTTGGCACAACAATGCACAAAACTAAGATAAGGAGAGGTTGCTACAGTAGTAACAACTTCCAAGACTCAAATATAAAATAAAGGTACTATAGTAAAAAACATGGGTTGTCTCCCATAAGCGTTTTTCTTTAACGCCTTTCAGCTAGACGCAAAAAGTGTGTATCAAGTGTTATCAAGAGATGGTGCATCTACAGCGGGGTGTGGAGTTTTCTCAACCATGCATAGTATATTGGATACATAAGTTTCAGCGGCTCCCTTTTCGTTAGTCTTGGGCTTGCTACTCTCATCAAACAAATTTTCAGGAACAAGCCAAGTATAGTTATTTTCTAGTGCCTCATGCATTGCTAGGAGCTTACATGGTATTGGTGCTTTAATCTCCCCACCATTATTAACATTATTAGTATACTTAATTCTATCCATATCCATCTTCTCAAGTGTTCTTTTAAAATCGGTGATCATACCAAGCCTATCATGCTTACTAAAAACTTTTCTAGCTTCTTTAGCTATATCCGCAAATTCTCGCACTAAGACTTTTAGAACAAAATCTCTCTTCTCTCCCCTCTCCATATCAGAAAGTGTAAGAAACATGTGTTGTATCATGGGGTTGAGACTAATAATTCTAGCTTCCATCATGCGTACCAAACAAATAGAGACATCTTCATAAGTAGGGACAGCTTTTGCAAGAGGTATATCTTTAAGATCTTCATGCATACTAACATGGGTGAAAAATTCTTCTATATTATCTCTCCCAATTATAGACCCTTGTCCCACAGGTATATCTTTTACAGTAAAATTAAAAGGAAACATGTTTAAATAAGTAAAGCAAATGCAAGTAACTATTTTTTTTGTGTTTTTTTATATAGAGTGCAAACAAGACAGTAAATAAAGTAAAACTAGCAACTAATTTTTTTGTGTTTTGATTTAGTGCAGCAAACAAAGTAGTAAATAAAATAATGCAAGACAAAAACAAAGTAACGAGATTGGGATGTGGAGACTCCCCTTGCAGCGTGTCTTGATCTCCCCGGCAACGGCGCCAGAAAACAGTCTTGATACGCGTACAACACGCGACCGTTGGGAACCCCAAGAGGAAGGTGTGATGCGTACAGCGGCAAGTTTTCCCTCAGTAAGAAACCAAGGTTTATCGAACCAGTAGGAGCCAAGAAGCACGTTGAAGGTTGATGGCGGCGAGATGTAGTGCGGCGCAACACGAGGGATTCCGGCGCCAACGTGGAACCTGCACAACACAACCAAAGTACTTTGCCCCAACGAAACAGTGAGGTTGTCAATCTCACCGGCTTGCTGTAACAAAGGATTAGATGTATAGTGTGGATGATGATTGTTTGCAGAGAACAGTAGAACAAGTATTGCAGCAAATTGTATTCGTGTAAAAGAATGGACCGGGGTCCACACTTCACTAGAGGTGTCTCTCCCATAAGATAAATAGCATGTTGGGTGAACAAATTACAGTTGGGCAATTGACAAATAGAGAGGGCATGACAATGCACATACATGATATGATGAGTATTGTGAGATTTAATTGGGCATTACGACAAAGTACATAGACCGCTATCCAGCATGCATCTATGCCTAAAAAGTCCACCTTCAGGTTATCATCCGAACCCCTTCCAGTATTAAGTTGCAAACAACAGACAATTGCATTAAGTATGGTGCGTAATGTAATCAATAACTACATCCTCGGACATAGCATCAATGTTTTATCCCTAGTGGCAACAGCACATCCATAACCTTAGAGGTTTCTGTCACTCCCCCAGATTCACGGAGACAAGAACCCACTATTGAGCATAAATACTCCCTCTTGGAGTTACTAGCAAAAACTTGGCCAGAGCCTCTACTAATAACGGAGAGCATGCAAGATCATAAAAAACACATAAATAGATTGATAATCAACATAACATAGTATTCTCTATCCATCGGATCCCAACAAACACAACATATAGCATTACAGATAGATGATCTTGATCATGTTAGGCAGCTCACAAGATCCGACAATGAAGCACATAAGGAGAAGACAACCATCTAGCTACTGCTATGGACCCATAGTCCAGGGGTGAACTACTCACTCATCCCTCCGGAGGCGACCATGGCGGTGTAGAGTCCTCCGGGAGATGAATCCCCTCTCCGGCAGGGTGCCGGAGGCGATCTCCTGAATCCCCCGAGATGGGATTGGCGGCGGCGGCGTCTCTGGAAGGTTTTCCGTATCGTGGCTCTCGGTACTGGGGGTTTCGCGACGAAGACTATATGTAGGCGGAAGGGCAGGTCAGGGGGCGTCACGAGGGGCCCAGACGCCAGGGCCGCGCGGCCAGGGCTTGGGCCGCGCCGCCCTATTGTCTGGCCACCTCGTGGCCCCACTTCGTCTCCTCTTCGGTCTTCTGGAAGCTTCGTGGTAAAATAGGCCCCTGGGCGTTGATTTCGTCCAATTCCGAGAATATTTCCTTACTAGGATTTCTGAAACCAAAAACAGCAGAAAACAGCAACTGGCTCTTCGGCATCTCGTTAATAGGTTAGTGCCGGAAAATGCATAAATATGACATAAAGTATGCATAAAACATGTAGATATCATCAATAATGTGGCATGGAACATAAGAAATTATCGATACGTCGGAGACGTATCAATGACAAACACCATTCATTGTGTAGGGCTACAAGAGCTCCCTCAAGCCGGAGTGAACAAGCTCCACAACATTCGGAGTTCATATTTAAGTAACCTCTAGAGTGCATAATAGACCATTGCAATTTAGACCGAGTACTAACATAGCATGCACATTGTCACCATCAGCTATGAAAGGGGGAATAGATCGCATCAATACTATCATAGTAATAGTTAACTCCATAATCTACAAGAGATTACAATCATAACCTATGCCAAGTACTACATGATGCACACACTGTCAACATTACATCATGGAGGAGGAATAGAGTACTTTAATAACATCACTAGAGTAGCACATAGATTGATAGTGATACAAAGCTCATCATATGGATCTCAATCATGTAAGGCAGCTCATGAGATCATTGTATTGAAGTACATGGGAGAGAGATGAACCACATAGATACCGGTACATCCCTTAGCCTCGAGGGAGAACTACTCCCTCCTCATCATAGGAGACATCAGCGGTGATGAAGATGGCAGTGGTGTCGATGGAGATGCCTTCCGGGGGCAATTCCCCGTCCCGGCGGCGTGCCGGAACAGAGACTTCTGTCCCCCGAATCTTGGCTTCGCGATGGCGGCGGCTCTGGAACTTTTCTCGTATCGTGGCTTCTTCTTTTAGGGTTTTCGCGACGGAGGCTTTAAGTAGGCGGAAGGGCAGCCTCGGAGGAGTCCTGGGGGACCCACACACTAGGGGGGCGCCCCCCCTTGGCCGCGCCGCCATGTGGGGTGGGGCCTCCCTTGGCTCCCCTCTGGCCCCTCTTCGGTGCTCTGGAACCTTCCGGGAAAAATAAGATACTGGGCGTTGATTTCGTCCAATTCCGAGAATATTTCCTTTGTAGGATTTCTGAAACCAAAAACAGCACAAAACAGGAACTGGCACTTCGGCATCTCGTTAATAGGTTAGTTCCGAAAAATGCATGAAAACGATATAAAGTGTGAACAAAACATGTAAGTATTGTCATAAAACTAGCATGGAACATCAGAAATTATAGATACGTTGGAGACGTATCAGTCCTCATGCCATCTAGAGTGTCTCACACCCCTATGCACATTGTTCACTCTAATGCTATAGTCTATGTTCAAGTTTGTGAGTTTTTGCATGATTTTGTGGTTGAATTTCTGGGCAAACATCACAAGTCGACAGCACCCGGTTTACAGCCGGCCGGTCCGTCGTGCCGCCCGGTCAACCGGATTTACAACCGGCTCGTCCGGTCTGTTGTCCGGTCGGACCGGCCCGTGCGCCGGATCGCCCAGTTCTTCGCATAATCTCATCGAAACACTTGGATATATGCTATGCTTTTTGGCCTCCCTATATACTGATGACATGTACACTTACCCCACTGCTCTCCTCGCCCTATTTTGCTGATTCACAGGAGATTGGAGTGGTGAGGATCGTGCCACTACTGCCAAGAGAGGGAGGCATACATGGCCTCCACCACGACGTACTAGCGGTCGTGTGCCTTCCGGTGCACCTCCGACTACTGATGGCACCTCCTCTGAAAGAACCAAGTCAGTTCCCAACAGAAAGAGAGATAAACATGCAACACAAGAAGATGATGAGATCTTGCCAACATATAATGTTGGCGATGTACAAGTTGGTGCATGGAGAAGACTTAGAGACACCAACCCCTATCGCTTTGAGGCACCCACTTACATAGGGGGATATCACTTTTTCTGGACTAATACACATCAAAGGATGTGGGAAGAGTACTACGACACCCAAGATCACATGAAGAATGGTACCTTTGTTATGCCCAAGGCCATCACGGATGTCCTTGCAATGCATGAAGCCACCAAGTTTCGTTTTGTGGTTGAGACCTTGCAGCGGATGGGGTTGTATGAGCTTATGTGCCTGATGCCTACTGATGAGTGCTATTGTCCAATCTTGGTGAGGCAGTTTCATTGCACAGTCTTTTTCCATGATGATGCAGCTCGGACTATGACTTGGATGACTGGCAAATAGAAATACACTTGCAACTATCTTGATTTCTGTGAAGCCATGGGGTTTGGTGGAGGTCGTGCTCGTGGTTTCAAGATATACTCTCAGCAGAAGTTCACCAAAGGAGACATTGCCTTCTGCTATCCTTCGGACCCCACAGCTGGATCTCCCACTATTTCTGGCATGTACTACTCCTACCTGCTACTTGCCAAGCTCTTCCGTGAGACTCTCATCAGCAAGTCCGGCGATACAAGTGAATGTCGTGGCTATCATCTAAACTTGATGTACTACTACCATCCCGAGTACCGGAAACTCATTGATGGCTGTGATTTCCTCTACTGTGAGCTGAGGCGATGTGTTCGCGAACGGATGACTCCTAACTATGCTCAGTATGTTCAGCTGCTCATCAACAAGGTGGTGCCTGCACCTCTCAATACGCAAGGTGAACGGGTCAGGATGGAAGCCTTCAGGGTACCTATCCAAGGTGATAGACCGGACATCCCTGAAATGATGCCTTCTGAGCGCCGGTCCAAGGAACGCCATGACCCTGCTAGCTCCAGCTACTCTAGGCGCCCACAACATGGTGTCTCACGGTTCTTCTCTAGCTTATGGCAGATGTGCAAAAATACCAATGATGTTGCACATCAAAGTCTTGCTTTGAACCAAGAGACGAGGAGGCGCCAAAATGAGTTCATGACTGCTAGGAATGCCCCTGTTCCTCCTCCTGGCCCTGAGTTGGAGCCCATACATGCACCTAACTGGGAGATGCCTCCCATCTCCGATCAGATGTTCCAGAACTTTGACCCCTCCTTGTACACTTTTGGTGGTCCTCCTCCTAGGCCTGCACGTGTTCCTGCTGATGATGATGCTGACGAGGATGAAGGTGATGCGGATGCGGATGCGCGTGATGATGGCGAGAGCTCCTATTCCGCTGGGCATGAGTTCTATTGATGGGTGTGCTAGCATCTCTCCTCTTTTCTTCGCCTTTTTGGTGTTCCGATGCCAAAGGGGGAGAAGAGAGTAGAGTCTAGGATTCACGGGTGTTGCTTTGGATGTCACAAGCCATGGGTGTTGCTTTATTTGATTCTTATATGGCTTGTGCTTATTTGCTTTTATCGTTCCAAGAACCATTTGCTATTTTAAGTAATTCGTGTATGGACATGTACCTATATGCTTAAACTCTATTATGTGTGCTACTCTATGTTAGGATGATTATGTGTGTTATGCTTATATATCATGATATGCACATCTCCATACCATGCTTGTTTCCTAAAGATATTGTGGGAGCTTCTTATGTTCCACAAAAGTTGCACTTTGCATTCAAACGCAAATTCTCCAAGTGCACACTTTATGGGGGAGCCGTCTCAATATCTTATATGGAATCAAGGTTTAAAGCTTATCATAATATCTATATGTGACTCTAGCTCGGTTTGTCATCGTATACCAAAAAGGGGGAGATTGTAAGGGTATTTTACCCTTATCCATTATTTTGGTAACTATGACACCGTGCTAGTGTATTTGGACTAATACATGTCTACAAGATGATTCCCACGTATTAGCCAAAGAGGTATAATGGTGTATCAATGGAACAAGAAGGCAATGGGAGACCCCCCACTTCGATGAAAAATCAACAAGGTTTTTCCAGAGCATGGCCGGTCCCAGACCCGGTCAGACCGGCCCTGGCACCGGACGGCCCGGCGCCGACCAGCCCCAGCGCTTGTGCCATCCGGGCAGGATCCAGTAAAGGCTAGGCGAGCACCCGGTCAGCGTCCAGTCGCCATCCCGGTTTGGACCGGCCAATCCGGTCCATGTCCCGGTCGGACCGGGTTCCAGACCGGCTGCCCCGGCGCTCAACCGGACTTTGCGCTTGTGCCATCCGAGCGTGATACAGTAAGCTCAGAAGCTCGTCCGGTCAAGACACTGTCCCATCTCCGGTTGAAACCGGCCTGTCCGGTCACAGGCCCGGTCTGACCGGCCTGTGCGCCGGCCTGTCCGGTGCTGCGCGTAGTTGACGTATATCTTTCCGTCCAACACGCGTCCGTTGGGAACCCCAAGAGGAAGATGTGATGCGTACAGCAGTAAGTTTCCCTCAGTAAGAAACCAAGGTTTATCGAACCAGTAGGAGCCAAGAAGCACGTCGAAGGTTGATGGCGGCGGAGTGTAGTGCGGCGCAACACCAGGGATTCCGGCGCCAACGTGGAACCTGCACAACACAACCAAATTACTTTGCCCCAACGTAACAGTGAGGTTGTCAATCTCACCGGCTTGCTGTAACAAAGGATTAGATGTATAGTGTGGATGATGATGATGTTTGCAGAGAACAGTAGAGCGAGTATTGCAGTAGATTGTATTCGATGTAAAAGAATGGACCGGGGTCCACAGTTCACTAGTGGTGTCTCTCCCATAAGATAAATAGCATGTTGGGTGAACAAATTACAGTTGGGCAATTGACAAACAAAGAGGGCATGACCATGCACATACATGTTATGATGAGTATTGTGAAATTCAATTGGGCATTACGACAAAGTACATAGACCGCTATCCAGCATGCATCTATGCCTAAAAAGTCCACCTTCAGGTTATCATCCGAACCCCCTCCAGTATTAAGTTGCAAACAATAGACAATTGCATTAAGTATGGTGCGTAATGTAATCAACAAATACATCCTTAGACATAGCATTGATGTTTTATCCCTAGTGGCAACAGCACATCCACAACCTTAGGGGTTGTTTTCACTCCCCCAGATTTAATGGAGACATGAACCCACTATCGAGCACAAATACTCCCTCTTGGAGTTACAAGTATCAACTTGGCCAGAGCCTCTACTAATAACGGAGAGCATGCAAGATTATAAACAACACATAGATAGATTGACAATCAACATAGCATAGTATTCATTATTCATCGGATCCCAACAAACGCAACATGTAGCATTACAAATAGATGATCTTGATCATGTTAGGCAGCTCACACGATCCAACAATGATAGCACAATTAGGAGAAGACGACCATCTAGCTACTGCTATGGACCCATAGTCCAGGGGTGAACTACTCACACATCACTCCGGAGGCGACCATGGCGGTGAAGAGTCCTCCGGGAGATGATTCCCCTCTCCGGCAGGGTGCCGGAGGCGATCTCCTGAATCCCCCGAGATGGGATTGGCGGCGGCGGCGTCTCTGGAAGGTTTCCGTATCGTGGCTCTCGGTACTGGGGGTTTCGCGACGAAGACTATATGTAGGCGGAAGGGTAGGTCAGGGGGCGCCACGAGGGGCCCACACAACAGGGCCGCGCGGCCAGGGGCTGGGCCGCGCCGCCCTAGTGTGGCGTCGCCTCGTCGCCCCACTTTGTATCTCCCCCGGTGTTCTGGAAGCTTCGTGGAAAAATAAGATCCTGGGCGTTGATTTCGTCCAATTCCGAGAATGTTTCCTTACTAGGATTTCTGAAACCAAAAACAGCAGAAAACAAAGAATCGGCTCTTCGGCATCTCGTTAATAGGTTAGTGCCGGAAAATGCATAAATATGACATAAAATATGTATAAAACATGTGAGTATCATCATAAAACAAGCATGAAACATAAGAAATTATCGATACGTTGGAGACGTATCATCCGGCGCCAGATCCGGTCGACCGGGTTCCTCGAGGAATCTGATGAGGTGTCAAGTGAGCAACAGCCAGATTTCGAAGAACACTATAAATAGCCCTTCTCCTACCTCTGAAAAGTTAGGCACTACACTACAAGCTGTTCTTGAGCTCTCTCTCTCATACTCCATTGCTAGAAACACCAAAAGCCTCAGATCTCCCTCCTCCTCCTCCCAAACTCAAATCCCTCCGGGGAAACGATAGAGGAGGACCCGATGTACTGTTCTATCAAGTCAAATCTCTTTCCCCCTTGTATTCATCAAGAAGCTTGCTCTCTAGGGTTCCGTGGAAACCCTAGGTGGGCAAGAAGAGTCCGGAAGCATCCGGGCTGTGGATTTGCTCCGGACAAGATTGTGAAGGTTTGGAGGCTACCTCAAAGTCTACCACAAGTGAGTGAGCTATTCCTTCGTGGGATAGGCTCCGGAGAATAGGGTGAGCCTTCGTGGCGTGGGGAATCCTTCGTGGGAGCTCCACCCCTCCAAACGTGACGTACCTCCTTGCAAAGGAAGGGAACACGGGAATACATCCTCGTCTCCGCGTGCTATCGGTTATCTCTAACCGAACTCCTTACTTGTGATTTAACTGCATGTGAGAGCCTTCGTGCTCGAGTTTGTTGTATCCTCATATAGGTTGTTTCACCTAGTTTGCATTAGGCTCACATTTATATTCCGCAAAGCCTAATATTGCAAAGAAAGAATTAAAATCTGTAGAAACCTATTCACCCCCCTCTAGGTTTACCATCTCTATACTTTCACCCTTGTCACTAGTGTGTTGCCATCTACATGGTAGTGCCAAGCCGCGGGGCGTTGTGAAACTACCAGTGTGGAACATTCCGGTATAACGATCGATACGGTATCGCGGTTGTCAAGGGTGGTACCTCTTATACGGTTGTGTCGCTTTTCAAAGCGCTATTCTCACCAAGATTCTAGAAAATATATTGGGCTTGAATCGGCCAAATTTTGTAAGTCCGAGAGGGTAGCGCCTAGTCTGGGGTGCAACCCTCTAAAATACTGTATATAGAACTTCAAACAACTGTAATGTTTGATCTACAAATCCAATCGGCACGATTTTTTTGTCTTGTGGGCCGCAAATTAAATTTTATTTCCAACACTGCTAGTTCCATATGATTGTTGGACAAGTAGAGAATATTCTCTGAATTATTTGCTTATATGTTGGTTTATCATGTGAGTTGTTTCTCATAAAGCTAGTCAAACTGTAAAATATTTGACTTAGTACATTAGCTAGAACTACATTTATCTAAGAATGGAGTTTTTTTTTGATAAACTTATAAATACGATTCTGGAAAGAGGGTTCGAAAATCGGGTTCATAATTAGCCTGTGACCATTTACTTGTAACACGATTCTTCCATGCATCTTCGTGCAATTAACACGTGCTTCAGTCGTCGCACTATGATTCACACTTGGTCTTGGTTCCCAATCCAAGCCAGCCCAAGCCAACAACAATCGGGGTGCTAGTCGTAGTGCGGAGATGCTTCTAGCCGTATGCCGAGTGCTATCTAATTATCCATCTACACAGAGTAATTCTCGCTCTAATCCTACGTCGATGATGATCAGTGCCAAGTGTTGCCGCTTGTCGACCGCGTGGCAGTGCCCAACTGCCGATACTGTGCCGTGTATTGTCGTCGCCTAGCTAGTGCGCGCAGAGGAGAGGAGCCCATCCGGTCTTCTTCTGACCTGGCGAGGACCACCTGCCAGGTGGGCCCTGCTACTCCCCTGCGTGTCTGTCGGCGAGACCACCAGCACCTTTGAACGCGGCGCACCACGGTCACGTCACGTCCTCCTTCTTCTGCCTCTTGCTGCGGGTGGCTGTAGCCTGGGTGGTGCTGGCGCCGGAGCTCCTCTCATCTGCGGTGGTGTGCACATCTCACAAACATTTGTGATCTCTCGTGTTAAAACGGCACAGTATAAGCTAATCAGTTGACCCACGAGTGAAAAGATCATCCGTACTTGAATTTACAGCAAACTTCACGGCCAAATTCGTCTAGTTTTTTTTGTTTTCCTTTCTTGTTAATCGGCCCTTACTTAAAGGATTTACCTTTTTTTCGAAATGGGAGCATAGCTCCGGCCTCTGCATCAATTGATGCACACAGTCATTTATTGCGAAATTTCGATATGCAGAGTACAAATTATAACATGTTTACAACTCATAGGTCATCCAAGGTGAAAATAAAAATCAACCAACTGAATAAAATAAAAGCATGACGATTATGCATTTTGAATCGTCCTAGTAAGCCGCCAGCCACCCAGGTTGTAGATATCCCGAGCGACCATCTCCAGATGACTGCATCCAATATACATATATGCCCATTATGCATCCGGTATAAGGTAGGACCATTCGTGAATCCAATGTGTAACCATGCGGATAATCTGTAGAAAATGAGCGCGCATTCGTACTTTTGTTAAAAACAATGTCATTACGACAATTCAATATAGCCCACATCAAAGCACCGATACCCTATTCGAATATACTCTTTAGATCTTTTATCAATCCCGTTAAGCCAATTTTCAAACATATTTGTAATGTTGGCTGGTGGGGGAACATTAAACGTGTATTGAATAGTTCTCCATATTAATCTAGCGAAGGGACAATCGAAGAATAGATGGTTGATTGATTCGTCAGCATCACAGAAAGCACACTTTTTACAAACGTTCCAATTTCTTCTAGCGAGGTTGTCTTTAGTAAGAATCACTTTTCTATATAAGAACCACATGAAGATCTTAATTTTTAATGGTACTTTTATTTTCTAAATATATTTGTGTAGGAAAACTGTATACCCATTCATCATATCCGCATACATCGATTTGACTGAAAACGCTCCAGAATTAGTTAGTTTCCACACAAACAGTCCGATTCTTCGGTCAAGTTAATAAAAAAGAGACGTCTTATAAGATGCAGCCAAGCCTCCCATTTATTGTGTGATAACACTCTTCTAAATTCGATATTTAGAGGATTACCAGTTAAAACATCAGCCACCAAAACGTTTTTCCGGCGGGCAATGTTATATAGAGAAGGATAGTGTCGGGCTAGTGGCTGATCTCCTAACCATGTGTCTTCCCAGAAACATTGGTTGGTCGGTCAGAATCCTAGTGGCTTGATGGATTTACCTCCGACTCCGTTTTCGCATCATTTGAATTCATATTTCTCATACCATACTAACAAAACGTTGGTTGGTCAGAATTCAAAACGTCCTGCCTTTGATATTACATTACGCACGATTACCTCACTAGAAAGCTCAAGATGCTTCAAAATGGTTGACAATATAACTTTAACATGAATAACGCCACAACATCTAAATACCTTAGCTGCGGAGTTTCAGCATTGACGAAATCGTGGCTGATCCCCTGTTATCGACGGGAGCATCACCTCGACTGAGCATATAATCTGCTTTACCGAGCCACACATGAAATCTCAAACCTAGGGTTTGGTCCGGCTAGGCTACGGATACAATCGACCTCTAACAGCAATGCATGCTCGATTTTAAAAGTCAGATTGTCGGAACTCAACGGTGCAAAAGGTTCATGAGAGGTTGTAGTGTCATTTATCGACAATTTATCTTGATCAGTTCATCCCTTGTAAGAAAAAACAATATAAAGATATTCTGCAGCTTGGAGTCCATATAGTTGGCAAATGTAGTAGCACCAGAGTTTATAGGGATTATAGAAGGAGGTTTATGGACAAGGTTTTTCTGCTCACGTGCTCCTTCTCCAATAAACAATTTAGAAAAATTGGTAAATAAAATCTAAAAATTCTCAAATCTTTTTACAGTGAACATGAACATGTTTTACAATAGCATGCCAAAAATATCCGAGTAAAAATACATGTATTGGTCTATCCAAAAAAGATAAATCTGATGGTCGCAAATAACAAATTCAAATGTTCCAAATAGCATCACATTTTTTTATTTTTGCATAGACCACCAAATAAGCTATTTCTCACCACAATGTTGCTTGCAGTTAGAACACATCCTCATGTTCTTCATAAAAAGAAATTCCAAATCTTTTTTTTTTTTTGGTTTGCTATTATTAAAAAAAACGGGCAGGAGCATATGAGTGTGCATCTTCGTTTGCAGAAGAGAAGACATAGAGAACACTCTGATTATGATGTCTGCATGATTTAAACATGATCACCTCACACAATCTCTGCCCCACGCTTCTGCCTCCAGGACGCATGTTTGTTTGATATTCCCATGAAAAGTATTGTTTGATATTCCCTCCAGAAAGATCCATCCAATAATTAACAGGACCAGTCAACATTACAAATTGATACAACCTGGTATGAGCCATCATCTTCCAAGTAGGGCTCGTGACCTGCCAGGCATGTTTCAGAGACTGTGTCCCTGGTTTATTGAACCCCATGTAGCGCTTACAAATTTAGGACTGTGCAACCAGATGATGCACCGGCATTACCTGGGCCACACCACGTTTCCATTATCTTTGCTTCGCACTCCCTCCGAGCCTTTGAGGTGCAGACACTTCTGTTACAGTAATGCATTTCAAAGAACCTTGAGTCCTTGACAATCAAGCTTCAACATAGAGACATCAGACATCTATCAGCATCTAGGGTGTAAATCAATAAACTAGATTCATCGTAACATAATAGAGGCGAAAACTGCAAACGGAGGCCAAGCTACATATAGCCTTATATTTTAAAAAAATCGGAAATCATAGTTTTAAGTTTCAAAAAAATCTGAGAAAAAATCCTGGATGTAGACAATGTTGAAATCTATAAACGTGTAAAATCTAAATATGAAATTCTTTGTATTGTAGACTACACAAAAATGAAAAAAATCTGTTAGATTTTATAGTTCTGAAATGTGCACTATTCACTATTCTCAGATCCACACATTTGTCATTTTTGTGTAGCCTAAAGTACTAAGACTTTTAGATTGATATTTTGCATGTTTGTAGATTCCATCATTGGCTATATCCAGGGTTTTTTTTCAGAATTTTTTAAAACTTAAAAATATGATTTTCGATTTTTTGAAGATAAAAAGCTACATGTAGCTCGACCTCCATTTGTCCACTCTCGACCTATCAAGTGTTAAATCAATAAACTGGATTTCATCGTGACATAATAGAGAAATCTATCAACATCTAGGATGGTAAATCAGTAAACTAGATTCATCGTGACATATGCTTATCTTTTTACCTGAAGAAACTTTCCTTCATTGGCAGAAGTCGACGATCGAAGTGTATGCAAAACCTTGCCAACTGTTTGGGTATCCAAAACAACATGCACCATCACATATGGAGGAGTAGCATTTATGCTTTGATTTGGAAAATACACTGTTGACAAGTTAATGTTACTTGGATGCTACATCATCATTGCTCTTGCAGAACACACATGCTTTTAATTTCCCAAGTGGCTCAGCTCAGCTTTGGTGGTGGCCATGTATGCAGCGCAAGTGACAGGATATGGGCAATGGTGCGGCCTAAGTGATAAGCCACAACGCTCCATGACCGTCTGGTTGTTAGAATGTCTATTGTGAAGTGGACTGAAGAGGAGGAAGAGGGTGACCTAATGTTAGGGGTGGTTCATTAGAATCTGCCTGCCTAACCCCGGTCCCCGGTTTTGCTTTCTCCTGTTTGAATTTGGAAGATTTGAGTGTGTCGGATTACACGGGCTTTTAGCGAAGGGATGATTGGGATACCGGAGGTTTTGTCACTTGAGATAGGATTGCAGGGTGTTGGTTGGGGAATGGCCTGGAGTTGTCCCGGGAGGATGATCTTATCTCCTGTCTGAACGGGGGCCATAAGATTTGCATCTGTCCGTACTCCGTAGCTCAAGGTCTTTCGAGCTTTTCATTTTATTATAGAAAAAACATGAGGATTTTTTTTTTGATGTAACCATATATTTCATTAGACAATCTGTTTACAGAGATTACACATATGGTCGTCACCACACAAGACAAACATTTGTGTCAAGCAACTTTGCACAAGAAAACCCACAAGAAGTAAAACTACAAGTTTACCCTTGGAGAAACCTGTGCCTCGCCGAAACATCGACCATCTTCCTCCACTGCCACTATGGTAGCGCCGAAAAAAGAGGCGAATAACCGCCACACCTAGATCTGGGAGAGCACCATCGCATTCACAGATGCTTTTCGAGCCGATGAACCGGGCTATCGCAAGCGACGATCCCAAGACTTTGTAGCACGTCGGCCGGGGATCTTCCCCGTGGTCACCAAATCCCAACGACGTCATCTTCACTTGACATAGTCGAAGAAGAGAAACGCCGCCGCATGCCGTCATCCACGTGCACAAGTGCAAGACACCACACACAACTGCAGTAGTCGACGCGACTGCCACCCGCGAAAGTATCGAACACCGACCAACAACAACAAATCTCACCGGATCCGGAGACCAGCGAGACGACCAGGCCATCTGCCCCCTGACGCCACCAGTTGGAGCGACGTCGAGATGGAGGAAGAGCAGAGGCAAATTATTTCGACGCGGCGCAGTCTCCTCCATACAAGCAGCGCCTCAAGAAAAAACATGAGGATTTATGCATTTGATTGCAGTGTTTAATTTGCATATATGGTTTTTTTGGGGTCTGGCCAATTGTAAGTCAATTGGAAATTAGCTTATTTCTCGGTCTAGTGCTATCATTATATAATTTTGTACTCATAGGAAGCATGAATCACAATTGAAATTCGTTGATTTGGAACTTATTGAGTGGTAACTTAGACCTTAGGTAGCTGAGAATAGCCATTCTCGAAAGGAAGAGGGTGACCTAATGTAAACGGGGCCAAAAGCCAAAGGTAAAGCTGCGAAAACCGTCCTACTTGAGGTACTCCCTCCGTCCCATAAAAGATGTATGAGATTTGAAAAAAATTGGATATATCTATATGTTATTTAGTGTCTACATACATCTAAATTTAGATAAATTTCATGCATGTTTCATGTGCCGGAAGGAGTAGTCTTGTTTTCTTTTGCAAGAATATACTTTCAGGCATTTTAGGAGTAGCCGATAAAGGTTGGGTCAAATGTGTCTTGTTAGCGAAATGAAAACCATTTAATTCCTCCGAGGGATGGAGTTCCTAGTAGCCTCCAGCTCCTCTGTGCGTTCGTGTGGCGCGTTGCATCATAAGACAACGGTGGGAGGGCCCACCACCACCCGACCTTATGCCTTCAGTGCCCTCCTCCACTCATTCTTCCATGTTTTCTTCTCTTCTATCTCACGACATCACCACGCCGCCATGGCCTCCCTCCACCGCAGCGAGGCACGCCACTGCTGCCGGGCGCCCCTGTGATGCGTGGCGGCGAAGCTCCTAGCTGTGGGGCGGCGAAGATCGAGAAGCGGGTCAATGGAGATCCGAGCAGTGAAGTTGGCCTGGAACATGCAAGCCGCAGCCGTCGTGCTCGCCCGTTGCTGCTAATGGTTCGCCATGTTGCGAGGCCAGACAAGATGCTGCCATGGGTGATCGGTGGAGTTGCAAAGGCCTGGTGCTATGGCCGCGATCGGTGCACGACGGTGTGGCGAGGCTCAGGGATGGGTGACCGGTGTGCGGCGGAGCTACATACGGCGTGTATCGTTGCTGGTAGTAGCCCGCGGCGGCCCTACCAGCCATGTCCGCCGTGCTCGCCCGTTGCTGCTAATGGCGCCGGGAGCTGGAAGCAGCAACGGCCCATGCTTCAATGGTGCGCCGACAGTGCTGCAAAGGTGTACTGCTGGAGCTGCAAGCGGCAACGGCCCGAGCTTCAATGGTGCGCTGCTGGAGCTTCAATGGTGTGCCGCCGGAACTTCAATGGTGTGTCGCCTGTGTTGCAAAGGTGTAGTGTTGGAGCTGCAAGCGGCGAAGTTCATCTTTGTCAGCGCCGCTTCCATGCTGCAAGCCCGTCGTGAAGTATCATCGCGGTGTTGCAGGCCTGCCGACACCGTTGCCGCCGGCGGTGCTGCAAGGCGTCGATGCTGCAGGAGGGGCAGCGACGCTTTCCGCCGAAGTCCACGCTTTGCCGACGATGTCCCTCGCCGGACTTCGTTCGTGCGTCGGGAGGAAGGTGCAGGCGGTAGAGGCGCATGGCGTTTGGAGATTTGTTTCTTTTTTTTATTATTTTTTATGTGTGGAATGAAGATAAATGCACATGGGGTGATGATCTCGGAGACACGTGTCACCAGGGGGAGTCGGAGGTTCGTGAGGAATAATCTCCGGAGAGATGGTTTTACACTGTGTTGTTGCGCGAGACGACTTCGCCATCGATCGTTATGCGACGGCGACAAGGAAGGAGAAGTGGATCTCATCCTTTCTCACCCATCGGTGCGCACGACTTGGGACATGGCAACATAAAGGTCACACGCCCCTCGCTCTCTCAACATCCAATCCAAAGAGGAAAAAGTTTAAGGTCTTTCAGGAATTTCCTGCCTTGCTGCTAACTTATTATCCCGCTATTTAATTAGGTCGCTGGATTTGGTGTACAGTGATAAGTACTGTAGTTAGTGGACACTGTAGTACCAGAATGTACGAGTGATCGATCCACGACGCCCGCCCGCCAACCTTGGCCCGCTCACGCTGCGTAGACCAGGTGTGCGGTGCAAGGCCGGAAAAGGCTAATTAGGCCGGTGATGGAGCACATTCGATTATAGAGGCCGCGTCTGCTGTAACTACCGCATGTTCATGTGCTAGATCGAGAGAACCGCGAGTGAATAGACAGTGCAACGCGACCTACCGCGTGGAATTGAGTTGCTACTCTCGGCGCGTCCCGACACACGACTGACGGCGAAGCTTCTTCGCCCTCCCGATCTTCCCCGATGAGTCTAGACAAGATATTATCCCGTAGGTAGGTACCGTTACGGCCGGCGCCGCCCGTTCTGCATGATCAGCAGCGCTGAGTATATTGGCCCTACTCCTGTAAGTACTATGTTTGTCCATTCAACACAAAAATATTGCGCGATCGTCACTGACCATCTATCTTGCTTTTTTTGTTGGTATAAATCCTGACGAGCCAACATAACCATATAGTTCTATCAAGATATTACTAGTTATAGGATATTTGTTGTTATATTAGTCGAGTAAAACACTCTATGAAGATATTACTAGCTATAGATATTTAGATAGGCTAATTTACATTGAGGTGCACTTTAATACTTCTAAGAGGGCCAACTATTCCATAGATGGATGTTGTTTTCTCATCCTTGTATGTTTTGTTTAGATATGGATGGAACTAATTTTTCATAATGTCCTAAACTAAAACTATGGAAAAACATGTTGCCATGGGAAACATAGTTCCAGTTTAGCACTCACATGTGATAGAAATTTTGATTGTAAGACAATGAACTTTAAGTTATAACACCAACAACACGCTTATGTGGTTTATCTTGAAAAATAGAAAAAATATGGTCAAAACTATATACAACCGTTGTATAATATTTAATGTTAATTAATATACTTGGTGACAATGAATTGTAAGGAAGTAAAAGTGTTTGGTACAAAAGGCTCAATAATTGAATTTGCTGGGATATCCACCTTCTTCTCGCTCGTGATGTTCGATATATACATATGCCAGTGAATGTGATACTACAAGTGGAACTCCTAGCATGGCACATACAAAGACCAGCGATTGATACGGCAACACCGTCGTATGTGGCACTACCCCTATAGGATACGCCTCTTTCCAAAACGTTATTAATTCACACCAACATTCTAGAGAAGATATTAGACTCGGAACCTCGAAATTTTGTAAGTCAAAGAGGGATAGCGTCTTAGTCTGGAGCGCTATCCTCTAAAATATAGAACCTCAACTTTGATCTATAAATCTAGTTGATACGATTATTTTCTCTTGGGTCACAAATTAAATCATCTTTTCAATGCCGCTAGTGCCATGATGGTTTGATAGGTAGAGAACATTCCGTGAATTATTGCGGTGATCCAGCATACCATTGCATGTTGTAGTACGCAAGTCGTTGACATAACATAAATGAAACACCATTTCACTAGTATTGCATCCCTCATAGTGGTACAACATAAGCATATGCGAGTCCAAGGCATGTCTATAGAGTTACACATAAACTCTTTACAGAAGATCAACATAGCCTCCTAATTTACAATGAGGTAAAACGATAAATAAAGCTCCAAAAGAACAACTTGTAGACTAACTTATTGCCACTTCTAGTTCTAGAGATACTTGGCTTGCTAAATAACTCTACTAGACCTCTATCTACTTAGGTGCTAGGATTAGGGAAATGATTCCCTTCTATTACTAGTCTAGATTTTCACCCTAGCTGATGTAGAAGTTGAGTACATTGACTTTATTGATTAGGTTCTCCATCTTGTTGTAGTTGACTCCTTTGTCTTTGAGTTCCACGGTAGTTCCTCGTTCGGTGACTTTAAATCTAAGCAGGGGGTCAAGAGGGAACGGATGAGTACGAGCGTACTCACTAAGTTCAATAATAGAAATAGGTGTATCATGCACTAGCTACATCCACAGACCAGAAAGTCGTAGGAAAATGCAAGTTTTCGTAATCATTTCTTCAAAAGGTTTATTTTATTCTGAAAAACTATATCCATCAGTCTTCACAGGTCGACCAGAACTTCGTGGAGTTCCTTTCCTGCCGCATTCGTAGTTTCTTCCTGACACAGGAAGTGAGAGGTCATAATTCAATATACTCTGCAGAGGTGTGTTACTTTACCCATAAGAGATTCTTATCCTTGTTGCCAACCGGGCGTACTTTCTCATCCACACTTCTTGGTGTGAGGCCAGGTGTAAGATCCAAGCCAATCAATGTCCTTCTCCGCGATCCCGCATACCCACCCTTTTGTCAACCACTAGCTCCGATTAATTCTCTTATCAAGTCTTGACTAGATCGTATAATCCATTGTAGACAATAATGCACTACAAGAAAATTTGCCATAGCCGACGAATTGAAAGTCGCGCCATGGTTGCCGATGCACCATGCCCGATGATTTTTGCTCTCTCCGTGGTGCATGTCAAAACTTTTTTCTCGTTTTTTAGGCCACCTAGCCCGACGAAAACATGCAAAACGTCGCGTATGGTGGCCCGGGACATGGTGCATGATGAATTCTCGGGTTCGCCGGCCGAGTCAACACAAATCCGCACTGCCTAGGGATGTAGGGCCCATATGGCAGCCTCTCTAGCATTGTTTTTTTCTCGATCGCGCCATCTCGTTCAACGCTCTCCGATCGAGCCATTTACGATGCAGGATCATGGGTCCCGCATGTCATCCTCTATGAACGAAAAATTCTTTCTTTTCTTGGATTTTTTTGACCCCCTAATTTTTAGCTACTACTTTTTTCTTTTGATCTCGTGCCGCCTTGGAAACATTTAGACCGCTGCTGCAAAATGGGACCCGCATGTCATCCTCTATATGCAATCAAGTTTTTTTTTGGAGTTATTTTTGGCACCTGATATTTGGTCACTTGCCTTTTTTCGATCCCGTGCCGCTTCTGAAACGTTGATACCGTTGCTGCAAAATGGGACCCGCATGTCATCCTCTATGTACAATCAAGTTTCTTTTCTTGGAATTATTTTTGGCACATGGTCACTTGCCTTTTTCTTTCGATCCCGTGCCGCCTTGGAAACGTTGGGACCGCTGCTGCAAAATGGGACCTGCATGCCATCCTCTATGTACAATAAAAGTTTCTTTTCTTGGATTATTTTTGGCTCCTGATATTTGGTCACTTGCCTTTTTCTTTTGATCTCATGCCCCCTTTGAAACATTGAGACCGCTGCTGCAAAATGGGACCCGCATGTCATCCTCTATGTACAATAAAAGTTTCTTTTCTTAGATTATTTTTGGCTCCTGATATTTGGTCACTTGCCTTTTTCTTTCGATCTCATGCCGCCTTTGAAACGTTGAGGAAGGTGCTGGCTCATGGGTCCCGTATGTCATCCTCTATTAACAATAAAAGTTTCCTTTCTTGGAGTTATTTTTTACCCCTAATTTTTATCTACTTCCTTTTTCTTTTGATCGCATGCCGCCTTTGAAATGTTGAGGACTCTACTGGCTCATGGGTCCCACATGTCAGCCTCTATGAACAATAAACATTTGGGCTTTCTATTTCCGTGCCCTCGGGTCCTTAGTTGTGCTCATTTTTCCTCAGCCGCTTAGTTTTTCCTCAGTTTTCCCCAAGCCCTTGTCTGAAACCCTCTCAAGGAGCTCGGACGGGAGGAATACCGTTAAGTTGACCGTTAGTGGGGCCGCTGTTGGTGCCCCGCAGTGGACACGTCTCCACTTATCCAGATCATCGCGGGACCCACAACTTGTCCATGTTAGCGCGCCGGACCCACAGCTTACCCAGGTGACCGTTGCAAAATGGGAGCCCGAGCCAGCCCCGCGCCCGTGCCCGTGCCATTGCTTCCTCTTTCTTTCCCCGCGCCCCATTGTTCTTCTTCTCCGCCAGCGGCAACCCTTTTCCGGCAGGCGGGTGATGTCTAGTTTCTCTTCGACCTCCTGTTCTTCATGGTCGCAGTATGGACCCGTGCCTTTGACAAGATGTCCTGACTGCCCACGCCAGGAGCCTCTGAAGCTGTCGATCTGTAAGACGGATGACAACAGCAACTATGGACGTGAGTTCCTTGCATGCGAGAACTTGCCATATAGATAGGGGGATAAGGTTAGATCTCGCTCCAATTGCTCTATTTTCTCTCGATTTTCTTGTTATTCCCTCGAATTTGGGATTTAGGGTTCACGATGTTGTTTTCAGATCCTGAAGAAATGCAGGCATTTCGAGTGGATCGATGTGTAAGTTCAGTGGCTTCAATTGCAGGAATCAATTGACGCTATTGGGGAGCGCAATTTGGGAGGGGGGACTTGCTGTAGAGAATGCGGCGGAGGGAGGAGCCGTTCCGATTAGGGCCCTTCCGATTATGCCTAATGCTCCCAATGCAGAACTGGTGGAAGCGAAGGGTGAACTGAAGAAAATGAACAAGCAGTTAAGGCAGCTGATCGAGTTGAAGAAGCAAGCTAATCTGATGACTGGTTTTTTTGTTGTATAATTGCGATCGGATTCCTATCATTGCTCATCAGGCGCTAGAAGTTGTTAAAAGGGATCCCTTGTTACAAATCCATTATTCAGTTTAATGTACTTGTAGTTGTTTTCAAAGTTAGTCTTGCATTCACCGAAATTACCAAAAAAATAAGGGCAAATACGTGTTAGGGAATACAGGAATGCTAAAGATAGTTGATAATTGTTAGAGGGGTGACAAATAATGCATTCACCGAAATCCCACAAATATGTATGTCTAATGTTTATACCAAAATTATACCACTTTTGGGACGTTTCAAATAACCAAAACTATATCCCAAACTATATTCCCTAAAAGAAAAGAAATGCTAAAGAAAGTTGATAATTGTTAGAGGGGTGATAAATAATCCATTCACCGAAATCCCCCAAATATGCCAAATATGTATGCCTCATGTTTCAACCAAAATTATACCACTTTTGGGCCGTTTCAAATTACCAAAACTATATTCCCTAAAAGAAAAGGAATGCTAAAGATAGTTGATAATTGTTAGAGGGGTGACAAATAATGCATTTTCCGAAATCCCACAAATATGTATGCCTCATGTTTATACCAAAATTATACCACTTTTGGGACATTTCAAATAACCAAAACTATATCCCAAACTATATTCCCTAAAAGAAAAAGGAATACTAAAGAAAGTTGATAATTATTAGAGGGGTGATAAATAATCTATTCACCGAAATCCCCCAAATATGCCAAATATGTATGTCTCATGTTTCAACCAAAATTATATCACTTTTGGGCCGTTTCAAATTACCAAAACTATATTCCCTAAAAGAAAAGGAATGCTAAAGATAGTTGATAATTGTTAGAGGGGTGACATATAATGCATTCATCGAAATCCCACAAATATGTATGCCTCATGTTTATACCAAAATTATACCACTTTTGGGACATTTCAAATAACCAAAACTATATCCCAAACTATATTCCCTAAAAGAAAAGGAATGCTAAAGAAAGTTGATAATTGTTAGAGGGGTGATAAATAATCCATTCACCGAAATCCCCCAAATATGCCAAATATGTATGTCTCATGTTTCAACAAAAATTATACCACTTTTGGGCCGTTTCAAATTACCAAAACTATATTCCCTAAAAGAAAAGGAATGCTAAAGATAGTTGATAATTGTTAGAGGGGTGACAAATAATGCATTCATCGAAAGTTCACAAATATGTATGCCTCATGTTTATACCAAAATTATACCACTTTTGGGACGTTTCAAATTACCAAACTATATGCCAAACTATATTCCCTAAAAGAAAAGTAATGCCTAAAAGAGTTTATAATTTTTAGCGCGTGAAAAATAATTCAGAAAACCAAACTTGCTAGAGGGTGGAAGCTAGCCGCCGACAGAGAGAGAGGTTGGTGGCCCCGATGAGAGAGAGAGAGAGGGGTTATCCTGCCCGTTAGATCATACGATCAACGGTCGGCGGGCACGATCCGCGTGACAAGGGCTAGACCAATCAGGGCAAGGTTGGGCGTCTGTGAGAATTTGTGAAGCGAGAGGGCAAAACTGAGTAGTATCAAGAAACCAAGGGCACGTGAGTAGTAAACAGACTAAGGGATTCAAATATGAGATTTAAAAAATGGAAAATGCGTGTTTTGTACAATGAAACCCATCTTGACGTACCTCAAACTATTTGCAATACAAATATACATGAGTGTGAAAATTGTGGCCTCATTCAGACAAAGTATGTTTTGGAGAAATCTGTTTTGGGAAGGGTTTATTGTGGAAAGTCATGCACCTTCATAGCTACTAGCTGATTTGAGAAGTGGCAATTTGTGGTAAAACTTGATTTATCTATGATTGTTATGGTTCCCAACGTGGCAGGTCGCGTAAGAAGACTCCATGAGTAAGTGTCACTATGGTTTTATCTTTTTTGAAATTTTTTGCACAT
Organism: Lolium perenne; assembly: GCF_019359855.2. Taxonomy (NCBI): domain Eukaryota; kingdom Viridiplantae; phylum Streptophyta; class Magnoliopsida; order Poales; family Poaceae; genus Lolium; species Lolium perenne. The sequence goes on from NC_067247.2 coordinate 158,597,801, forward strand.
TAAATGACTCATTTAACTAGCTTAATCCCATTTGTTGACTCTCTGTTGACCAGCCACTTGAGGGTATAACTGAGTATATTGCACTAGCCAGTATTGGTACTCAGGGGGAAAACTGAGCACACAAAAAATGCTAGTATAAGAATCGAGGGTATACCTGAGTATATCTAAATTTCGAGGGATAGACTCGACGACGCGTGTTGCGGTGCAGAAGTGGAAGACTGATGGCGTGTATTTCACACGTTCGTTGGGCAACCCCAAGAGGAAGGTATGATGCGCACAGCAGCAAGTTTTCCCTCAGAAAGAAACCAAGGTTTATCGAACCAGGAGGAGCCAAGAAGCACGTTGAAGGTTGATGGCGGCGGGATGTAGTGCGGCGCAACACCAGGGATTCCGGCGCCAACGTGGAACCTGCACAACACAACCAAAGTACTTTGCCCCAACGAAACAGTGAGGTTGTCAATCTCACCGGCTTGCTGTAACAAAGGATTAACCGTATTGTGTGGAAGATGATTGTTTGCGAGAAAACGAGAACAAGTATTGCGAGATTGTATTTCAGTAAAGAGAATTGGACCGGGGTCCACAGTTCACTAGAGGTGTCTCTCCCATAAGACAAACAGCATGTTGGGTGAACAAATTACAGTTGGGCAATTGACAAATAAAGAGAGCATGACCATGCACATACATATCATGATGAGTATAGTGAGATTTAATTGGGCATTACGACAAAGTACATAGACCGTCATCCAACTGCATCTATGCCTAAAAAGTCCACCTTCAGGTTATCATCCGAACCCCTTCCAGTATTAAGTTGCTAACAACAGACAATTGCATTAAGTATGGTGCGTAATGTAACTAGTGACTACATCCTTGAACATAGCACTAATGTTTTATCCCTAGTGGCAACGGCACAACACAACCTTAGAACTTTCATCATTGTCCTGTGTCAATGCGAGGCATGAACCCACTATCGAGCATAAGTACTCCCTCTTGGAGTTACAAGCATCTACTTGGCCAGAGCATCTACTAGTAACGGAGAGCATGCAAGATCATAAACAACACATAGCATAACTTTGATAATCAACATAACAAGTATTCTCTATTCATCGGATCCCAACAAACGCAAGATATAGAATTACAGATAGATGATCTTGATCATGTTAGGCAGCTCACAAGATCCGACAATGATAGCACAATGGGGAGAAGACAACCATCTAGCTACTGCTATGGACCCATAGTCCAGGGGTAGACTACTCACACATCACACCGGAGGCGACCATGGCGGCGTAGAGTCCTCCGGGAGATGATTCCCCTCTCCGGCAGGTGCGGAGGCGATCTCTGGATCCCCCGAGATGGGATCGGCGGCGGCGGCGTCTCCGGGAAGGTTTTCCGTATCGTGGTTCTCGGATCGGGGGTTTCGTCACGGAGACTTTTTATAGGCGGAAGGGCAGGTCAAGAGGCGGCACGGGGGCCCCACACTACAGGCCGGCGCGGCCAAGGGGGGGGGCCGCGCCGCCCTATAGTGTGGCCCCTCCGTGGCCCCTCTTCGTCTCTCCTTCGGACTTCTGGAAGCTTCGTGAGAAAATAGGCCCCTGGGCTTTGATTTCGTCCAATTCCGAGAATATTTCCTTACTAGGATTTCTGAAACCAAAAACAGCAGAAACAAAGAATCGGCACTTCGGCATCTTGTTAATAGGTTAGTTCCAGAAAATGCACGAATATGACATAAAGTGTGCATAAAACATGTAGATAACATCAATAATGTGGCATGGAACATAAGAAATTATCGATACGTCGGAGACGTATCAGCATCCCCAAGCTTAGTTCTGCTCGTCCCAGCAGGTAAAACGATAACACGAGATAATTTCGGAGTGACATGCCATCATAATCTTGATCATACTATTTGTAAAGCATATGTAGTGAATGCAGCGATCGAAACAATGTATATGACATGAGTAAACAAGTGAATCATATAGCAAAGACTTTTCATGAATAGCACTTCAAGACAAGCATCAATAAGTCTTGCATAAGAGTTAACTCATAAAGCAATAATTCAAAGTAGAGATATTGAAGCGACACAAAAGAAGATTAAGTTTCAGCGGTTGCTTTCAACTTGTAACATGTATATCTCATGGATATTGTCAACATAGAGTAATATAATAAGTGCAATAAGCAAGTATGTAGGAATCAATGCACAGTTCACACAAGTGTTTGCTTCTTGAGGTGGAGAGAAATAGGTGAACTGACTCAACATTAAAAGTAAAAGAATAGTCCTCCATAGAGGAAAAGCATCGATTGCTATATTTGTGCTAGAGCTTTGATTTTGAAAACATGAAACAATTTTGTCAACGGTAGTAATAAAGCATATGCATCATGTAAATTATATCTTATAAGTTGCAAGCCTCATGCATAGCGTACTAATAGTGCCCGCACCTTGTCCTAATTAGCTTGGACTACCGGGTCATCACAATGCATTGTTTTTACCAAGTGTCACAAAGGGGTACCTCTATGCCGCCTGTACAAAGGTCTAAGGAGAAAGCTCGCATTGGATTTCTCGCTATTGATTATTCTTCAACTTAGACATCCATACCGGACAACATAGACAATGAGATAATGGACTCCTCTTTTATGCATAAGCATATACCAACAATTAATAATTTTCTCATTTGAGATTTGAGGATTGTTGTCCAAAACTGAAACTTCCACCATGGAGCATGGCTTTAGTTAGCGGCCCGATGTTCTTCTCTAACATATGCATGCTTAACCATATGGTGGTAGATCTCTCTTGCTTCAGACAAGACGAACATGCATAGCAACTCACATGAAATTCAATAATGAATAGTTGATGGCGTCCCCGATGGAACATGGTTATCGCACAACAAGCAACTTAATAAGAGATAAAGTGCATAATTACATATTCAATCCCACAATAGTTTTTAAGCTATTTGTCCCATGAGCTATATATTACAAAGGTGAATGATGGAATTTTAAAGGTAGCACTCAAGCAATTTACTTTGGAATGGCGGGAAAATACCATGTAGTATAGGTAGGTATGGTGGACACAAATGGCATAATGGTTGGCTCAAGTATTTTGGATGCATGAGAAGTATTCCCTCTCGATACAAGGTTTAGGCTAGCAAGGCTTATTTGAAACAAACACAAGGATGAACCGGTGCAGCAAAACTCACATAAAAGACATATTGAAAACATTATAAGACTCTACACCGTCTTCCTTGTTGTTCAAACTCAAAACTAGAAATTATCTAGACCTTAGAGAAACCAAATATGCAAACCAAATTTTAGCATGCTCTATGTATTTCTTCATTAATGGGTGCAAAGCATATGATGCAAGAGCTTAATCATGAGCACAACAATTGCCAAGTATCACATTACCCAAGACATTTATAGCAATTACTACATGTATCATTTTCCAATTCCAACCATATAACAATTTAACGAAGGAGAAACTTCGCCATGAATACTATGAGTAGAAACCAAGGACATACTTGTCCATATGCTACAGCGGAGCGTGTCTCTCCCATAAAGTGAATGCTAGGATCCATTTTATTCAAACAAAACAAAAACAAAAACAAACCGACGCTCCAAGAAAAAGCACATAAGATGTGATGGAATAAAAATATAGTTTCAGGGGAGGAACCTGATAATGTTGTCGATGAAGAAGGGGATGCCTTGGGCATCCCCAAGCTTAGACACTTGAGTCTTCTTGATATATGCAGGGGTGAACCACCGGGTGCATCCCCAAGCTTAGAGCTTTCACTCTCCTTGATCATGTTGCATCATACTCCTCTCTTGATCCTTGAAAACTTCCTCCACACCAAACTCGAAACAACTCATTAGAGGGTTAGTGCACAATATAAATTGACATATTCAGAGGTGACACAATCATTCTTAACACTTCTGGACATTGCATAATGCTACTGGACATTAGTGGATCAAAGAAATTCATCCAACATAGCGAAAGAGGCAATGCGAAATAAAAGGCAGAATCTGTCAAAACAGAACAGTTCGTATTGACGAATTTTAAAATGGCACCAGACTTGCTCAAATGAAAATGCTCAAATTGAATGAAAGTTGCGTACATATCTGAGGATCATGCACGTAAATTGGCTTAATTTTCTGACTTACCTACAGGGAGGTGGACCCAGATTCGTGACAGCAAAGAAATCTGGAACTGTGCAGTAATCCAAATCTAGTACTTACTTTTCTATCAACGGCTTAACTTGGCACAACAAAACACAAAACTAAGATAAGGAGAGGTTGCTACAGTAGTAAACAACTTCCAAGACACAAAATAAAAACAAAGTACTGTAGCAAAATAATACATGGGTTATCTCCCAAGAAGTTCTTTCTTTATAGCCATTAAGATGGGCTCAGCAGTTTTAATGATGCACTCGCAAGAAATAGTATTTGGAGCAAAAGAGAGCATCAAGAGGCAAATTCAAAACACATTTAAGTCTAAAATGCTTCCTATGCATAGGAATCTTGTAAATAAACAAGTTCATGAAGAGCAAAGTAACAAGCATAGGAAGATAAAACAAGTGTAGCTTCAAAAAATTTAGCACATAGAGAGGTGTTTTAGTAACATGAAAATTTCTACAACCATATTTTCCTCTCTCATAATAATTTTCAGTAGCATCATGAGCAAACTCAACAATGTAACTATCACATAAAGCATTCTTATCATGAGTCTCATGCATAAAATTATTACTCTCCACGTAAGCATAATCAATTTTATTAGTTGTAGTGGAAGCAAATTCAACAAAGTGGCTATCATCATATATAGGAGGCATATTGTAATCATAAAAGAAAATTTTCTCCTCAATGCTTGGGGGACTAAAAAGATCATGCTCATCAGAGCCAGCTTCCCCAAGCTTAGAATTTTCCATAGCATTAGCAACAATGGTGTTCAAAGCATCCATAGTAATAACATTCCCATTAGCATGCATATAAAGTTCCATGGGTTTTTTAATTCTCTCTTCAAACACATCATGTCCTAATTCAAGATAAAGTTCATAAAGATCTCTCATATTTTTGTGGTTTTCCATTATGCTTAACTAGTGAAATAAAAACATGCATGATATTAAGTAAAGTAAAACAAGTAACTAATTTTTTTGTGTTTTTGATATAGCAAACAAGATAGCAAATAAAGTAAAACTAGCAACTAATTTTTTTGTATTTTGATTTAGTGCAGCAAACAAAGTAGTAAATAAAACTAAGCAAGACAAAAACAAAGTAAAGAGATTGAGAAGTGGAGACTCCCCTTGCAGCGTGTCTTGATCTCCCCGGCAACGGCGCCAGAAAAAGAGCTTGATGGCGTGTATTTCACACGTTCGTTGGGCAACCCCAAGAGGAAGGTATGATGCGCACAGCAGCAAGTTTTCCCTCAGAAAGAAACCAAGGTTTATCGAACCAGGAGGAGCCAAGAAGCACGTTGAAGGTTGATGGCGGCGGGATGTAGTGCGGCGCAACACCAGGGATTCCGGCGCCAACGTGGAACCTGCACAACACAACCAAAGTACTTTGCCCCAACGAAACAGTGAGGTTGTCAATCTCACTGGCTTGCTGTAACAAAGGATTAACCATATTGTGTGGAAGATGATTGTTTGCAGAAAACAGTAGAACAAGTATTGCAGTAGATTGTATTTCAGTAAAGAGAATTGGACCGGGGTCCACAGTTCACTAGAGGTGTCTCTCCCATAAGACAAACAGCATGTTGGGTGAACAAATTACAGTTGGGCAATTGACAAATAAAGAGAGCATGACCATGCACATACATATCATGATGAGTATAGTGAGATTTAATTGGGCATTACGACAAAGTACATAGACCGTCATCCAACTGCATCTATGCCTAAAAAGTCCACCTTCAGGTTATCATCCGAACCCCTTCCAGTATTAAGTTGCTAACAACAGACAATTGCATTAAGTATGGTGCGTAATGTAACTAGTGACTACATCCTTGAACATAGCACTAATGTTTTATCCCTAGTGGCAACAGCACAACACAACCTTAGAACTTTACATCACATCGTCCCAGTGTCAATGCAGGCATGAACCCACTATCGAGCATAAGTACTCCCTCTTGGAGTTACAAGCATCTACTTGGCCAGAGCATCTACTAGTAACGGAGAGCATGCAAGATCATAAACAACACATAGCATAACTTTGATAATCAACATAACAAGTATTCTCTATTCATCGGATCCCAACAAACACAACATATAGAATTACAGATAGATGATCTTGATCATGTTAGGCAGCTCACAAGATCCGACAATGATAGCACAATGGGGAGAAGACAACCATCTAGCTACTGCTATGGACCCATAGTCCAGGGGTAGACTACTCACACATCACACCGGAGGCGACCATGGCGGCGTAGAGTCCTCCGGGAGATGATTCCCCTCTCCGGCAGGGTGCCGGAGGCGATCTCCTGGATCCCCCGAGATGGGATCGGCGGCGGCGGCGTCTCCGGGAAGGTTTTCCGTATCGTGGTTCTCGATGCGGGGGTTTCGTCACGGAGACTTTTTATAGGCGGAAGGGCAGGTCAAGAGGCGGCACGGGGGCCCCACACTACAGGCCGGCGCGGCCAAGGGGGGGCCGCGCCGCCCTATAGTGTGGCCCCTCCGTGGCCCCTCTTCGTCTCTCCTTCGGACTTCTGGAAGCTTCGTGAGAAAATAGGCCCCTGGGATTTGATTTCGTCCAATTCCGAGAATATTTCCTTACTAGGATTTCTGAAACCAAAAACAGCAGAAGACAGCAACTGGCACTTCGGCATCTTGTTAATAGGTTAGTTCCAGAAAATGCACGAATATGACATAAAGTGTGCATAAAACATGTAGATAACATCAATAATGTGGCATGGAACATAAGAAATTATCGATACGTCGGAGACGTATCAAAGACGTGCAATTGTTGACGCGTAGGACTCGGGTCGCGGTAGAGAAGTTCAACATGTGCAATCATGGACGCGTGTCGCGATGCAGAAGTCAAAGGCGTGCAGACGTGCAACCTTGCACGCGTAGGACGCGGATCGCATTTAGGACCCCTCGCCTTTATAGATGCCTCTCCCTGTTCGCATCCTCGCACTATCTCACTATCACTCTCACTCCCTCACGCAACACCGCCTCTCACGTCCCATCATCTTCTCCAAAGCAAAAACTCTCTCCCTCTCCTCTGCCGGTGATAGACAAGGAGAATGTGAATCCGTCCTCCATCCTCGACGCCGTCCCCTCTAAGCGTGGCGCCTCATCCTCGATGTCGTCCCCTCTACGGCCGTCGCCGCCGCCGGTGCATTGGCGGCTCCCGCCGGTGCATCGGAGGCTGCTGCCGGTGGCGGTCAGATCCCGCCGGAATGGGACCCCTATGAGCAGGTGTCGTACATCTGTCCGGCGAACCCCTACGACACTTGCATCGATGACCCTTGGAACGAGGTAACTACGGTTTTCTCCCTTTGTTGTTCCCCTTTCCTTTTTCAACCCTATTTTTGTTGGTTCCCTAGTAACTATTAGTGCCGATCTATAGGTAGGATGAGTATTGGGTTAATATTTGTGCTGATTTTATTCCATTTTGATTTGATCCCTTCTTGATTTATGAAAGTAATCATGGGATCTCAATCAGTTAACATTTGGGGTTAAGATTTGGGGTTCGGCCGTTCGATTAATTTATAAAACTATACATCGTCTTCCTTGTTGTTCAAACATCTTACTAGAAAATATCTAGACTCTAGAGAAACCACTCATGCAAACCAAATTTTAACAAGCTCTATGTATTTCTTCACTAATGGGTGCAAAGTATATGATGCAAGAGCTTAAACAAGAGCACAACAATTGCCAAGTATCAAGTTATTCAAGACATCATACCAATTACTACATGTAGCATTTTCCAATTCCAACCATATAATAATTAACGAAGAAGTTTCAACCTTCGCCATGAATATTATGAGCTAAGAACACATGTGTTCATACGAACCAGCGGAGCGTGTCTCTCCCCCACACAAGCATTTATTCAAACAAAAACAAAAACAAGAAACATACAGACGCTCCAAGTAAAGTGCATAAGATGTGACCGAATAAAAATATAGTTTCAAGAGAAGGAACCTGATAATTTGTCGATGAAGAAGGGGATGCCTTGGGCATCCCCAAGCTTAGACGCTTGAGTCTTCTTGAAATATGCAGGGATGAACCACCGGGGCATCCCCAAGCTTAGAGCTTTCACTCTCCTTGATCATGTTGCATCATACTCCTCTCTTGATCCTTGAAAACTTCCTCCACACCAAACTCGAAACAACTCATTAGAGGGTTAGTGCACAATATAAATTAACATATTCAGAGGTGACACAATCATTCTTAACACTTCTGGACATTGCATAATGCTACTGGACATTAGTGGATCAAAGAAATTCATCCAACATAGCAAAAGAGGCAATGCGAAATAAAAGGCAGAATCTGTCAAAACAGAACAGTTCGTATTGACGAATTTTAAAATGGCACCAGACTTGCTCAAATGAAAATGCTCAAATTGAATGAAAGTTGCGTACATATCTGAGGATCATGCACGTAAATTGGCTTAATTTTCTGAGCTACCTACAGGGAGGTGGACCCAGATTCGTGACAGCAAAGAAATCTGGAACTGCGCAGTAATCCAAATCTAGTACTTACTTTTCTATCAACGGCTTTACTTGGCACAACAAAACACAAAACTAAGATAAGGAGAGGTTGCTACAGTAGTAAACAACTTCCAAGACACAAATATAAAACAAAGTACTGTAGCAAAATAACACATGGGTTATCTCCCAAGAAGTTCTTTCTTTATAGCCATTAAGATGGGCTCAGCAGTTTTAATGATGCACTCGCAAGAAATAGTATTTGAAGCAAAAGAGAGCATCATGAGGCAAATTCAAAACACATTTAAGTCTAACATGCTTCCTATGCATAGGAATCTTGTAAATAAACAAGTTCATGAAGAGCAAAGTAACAAGCATAGGAAGATAAAACAAGTGTAGCTTAAAAAATTTCAGCACATAGAGAGGTGTTTTAGTAACATGAAAATTTCTACAACCATATTTTCCTCTCTCATAATAATATCCAGTAGCATCATGAGCAAACTCAACAATATAACTATCACATAAAGCATTCTTATCATGAGTCTCATGCATAAAATTATTACTCTCCACATAAGCATAATCAATTTTATTAGTAGTTGTGGGAGCAAATTCAACAAAGTAGCTGTCATTATTATTCTCATCAAGTGTAAGAGGCATAGTATAATCACAACAAAATTTACTCTCCATAGTAGGTGGCACCAAAAGACCACTATCATTATAATCATCATAAATAGGAGGCAAAGTATCATCAAAGAAAATTTTCTCCTCAATGCTTGGGGGACTAAAAATATCATGCTCATCAAAGCCAGCTTCCCCAAGCTTAGAATTTTCCATATCATTAGCAACAATTGTATTCAAAGTATTCATGCTAATATGTTCCATGGGTTTTTTAATTTTCGCATTAAACCATTCATGTCTTGACTCAGGAAATAGAATAAAAAGCTCACAGATGTTTTCCATTATGCCTTACTAGTGTAAAACAAGAAACAAAAAGTTGCAATTGCAGGATCTAAAGGAAATAGCTTTGAGTACTTACGGCGCCGGGAAATAGCTTAGTAGCCGAGGTCCGGAGTGTGAGTACCTTTTACCTTTCCTCCCCGGCAATGGCGCCAGAAAATGTGCTTGATGTCTACGTTCCCCCTCCTTTCCTGTAGACAGTGTTGGGCCTCCAAGAGCAGAGGTTTGTAGAACAGCAGCAAGTTTTCCCTTAAGTGGATCACCCAAGGTTTATCGAACTCAGGGAGGAAGAGGTCAAAGATATCCCTCTCATGCAACCCTGCAACCACAAAGCAAGAAGTCTCTTGTGTCCCCAACACACCTAATAGGTGCACTAGTTCGGCGAAGAGATAGTGAAATACAGGTGGTATGAATATATATGAGCAGTAGCAACGGTGCCAGAAAATAGCTTGCTGGCGTGTAGTTGATGGTGGTAGTATTGTAGTAGTAGTAACGCAGTAAAACAGTAAACAAGCAGTAGTAACGCAGCAGTATTTAGGAACAAGGCCTAGGGATTACACTTTCACTAGTGGACACTCTCAACATTGATCACATAACAGAATAGATAAATGCATACTCTACACTTTTGTTGGATGATGAACACATTGCGTAGGATTACACGAACCCTCAATGCCGGAGTTAACAAGCTCCACAATAATGCTCATATTTAAGTAACCTTATAGTGTAAGATAGATCAACAGACTAAACCAAGTACTAGCATAGCATGCACACTGTCACCTTCATGCATATGTAGGAGGAATAGATCACATCAATATTATCATAGCAATAGTTAACTTCGCAATCTACAAGAGATCATGATCATAGCATAAACCAAGTACTAACACGGTGCACACACTGTCACCTTTACACACGTGCAGGAGGAATAGAACTAATTTAATAACTTTGCTAGAGTAGCACATAGATAAATTGTGATACAAACTCATATGAATCTCAATCATGTAAAGCAGCTCATGAGATTATTGTATTGAGGTACATGGGAGAGAGATGAACCACATAGCTACAGCGGAGCCCTCAGCCTCGGAGGTGGATTACTCCCTCCTCATCATGGAAGCAGCGATGGCGGTGAAGATGGCGGTGTAGTGGGCGGTGGAGTTGGCTCCGGGGCAATTCCCCGTCCGCAGTGCCGAAACAGAGTTCTGTCCCCCGAATTGGAGTTTCGCGATGGCGGCGGCGCCCCTGGAGTCTTTCTGGAGTTTCGTCAATTGGTACTGCGTTTTTAGGTCGAAAGGGCTTTTATAGGCGAAGAGGCGGCGCAGGGGGGCACCTGGGGGCGCCACACCCTAGGCCGGCGCGGCCGAGGCCTGGCCCGCGCCGCCCTGTGGGGTGGGGGCCCCCTGGCCCCTCTCCGACTCTTCTTCGGTGTTATGGACGCGTCCGGGCCAAATAGGAGGTGTGGCGTTGATTTCATCCAATTCCGAGAATATTGCCCGAACAGCCTGTCTGGAACCAAAACAAGTAAACAGAACGGGCACTGTGGCATCTTGTTAATAGGTTAGTTCCGGAAAATGCATGAAAATGATATAAAGTGTGAACAAAACATGTTGGTATTGTCATAAAACAAGCATGGAACATCGGAAATTATAGATACGTTGGAGACGTATCAGCATCCCCAAGCTTAGTTCCTACTCGTCCTCGAGTAGGTAAACGATAAAAGATAATTTCTGAGGTGACATGCTACCAACATAATCTTAATCATACCATTGTAAAGCATATGAGATGAATGCAGCGATTCGAAACAATGTAAATGCAATGAGTAAACAAGTGAATCATATAGCAAAGACTTTTCATGAATAGTACTTTCGAGACAAGCATCAATAAGTCTTGCATAAGAGTTACTCATAAAGCAATAAATTCATAGTAGAGACATTGAAGCAACACAATGGAAGATTAAGTTTCAGCGGTTGCTTTCAACTTGTAACATGTATATCTCATGGATAATTGTCAATGCAAAGCAATATAACAAATGCAATAAGCAAGTATATAAGAATCAATGCACAGTTCACACAAATGTTTGCTTCTTGAGGTGGAGAAAGATAGGTGAACTGACTCAACAATAAAAGTAAAAGAATGGTCCTTCAAAGAGGAAAGCATCGATTGCTATATTTGTGCTAGAGCTTTTATTTTGAAAACATGAAACAATTTTGTCAACGGTAGTAATAAAGCATATGTATCATGTAAATTATATCTTACAAGTTGCAAGCCTCATGCATAGTATACTAATAGTGCCCGCACCTTGTCCTAATTAGCTTGGACTACCGGATCATCACAATGCACATGTTTTAACCAAGTGTCACAAAGGTACCTCTATGCCGCTTTGTACAAAGGTCTAAGGAGAAAGCTCGCATTGGATTTCTGCTATTGATTATTCTCAACTTAGACATCCATACCGGGACAACATAGACAACAGATAATGGACTCCTCTTTTATGCATAAGCATGTAACAACAATTAATAATTTTCTCATATGAGATTGAGGATATATGTCCAAAATCGAAACTTCCACCATGGATCATGGCTTTAGTTAGCGGCCCAATGTTCTTCTCTAACAATATGCATGCTTAACCATAGGGTGGTAGATCTCTCTTACTTCAGACAAGACGGACATGCATAGCAACTCACATGAAATTCAACAATGAATAGTTGATGGCGTCCCAAGTGAACATGGTTATCGCACAACAAGCAACTTAATAAGAGATAAAGTGCATAATTACATATTCAATACCACAATAGTTTTTAAGCTATTTGTCCCATGAGCTATATATTGCAAAGGTGAATGATGGAATTTTAAAGGTAGCACTCAAGCAATTTACTTTGGAATGGCGGAAAATACCATGTAGTAGGTAGGTATGGTGGACACAAATGGCATAGTGTTGTTTGGCTCAAGGATTTGGATGCATGAGAAGTATTCCCTCTCGATTCAAGGTTTAGGCTAGCAAGGTTGTTTGAAGCAAACACAAGCATGAACTAGTACAGCAAAACTCACATAGAAGACATATTACAAGCATTATAAAACTATACATCGTCTTCCTTGTTGTTCAAACATCTTACTAGAAAATATCTAGACTCTAGAGAAACCACTCATGCAAACCAAATTTTAACAAGCTCTATGTATTTCTTCACTAATGGGTGCAAAGTATATGATGCAAGAGCTTAAACAAGAGCACAACAATTGCCAAGTATCAAGTTATTCAAGACATCATACCAATTACTACATGTAGCATTTTCCAATTCCAACCATATAATAATTAACGAAGAAGTTTCAACCTTCGCCATGAATATTATGAGCTAAGAACACATGTGTTCATACTTTAACCAGCGGAGCGTGTCTCTCCCCCACACAAGCATTTATTCAAACAAAAACAAAAACAAGAAACATACAGACGCTCCAAGTAAAGTGCATAAGATGTGACCGAATAAAAATATAGTTTCAAGAGAAGGAACCTGATAATTTGTCGATGAAGAAGGGGATGCCTTGGGCATCCCCAAGCTTAGACGCTTGAGTCTTCTTGAAATATGCAGGGATGAACCACCGGGGCATCCCCAAGCTTAGAGCTTTCACTCTCCTTGATCATGTTGCATCATACTCCTCTCTTGATCCTTGAAAACTTCCTCCACACCAAACTCGAAACAACTCATTAGAGGGTTAGTGCACAATATAAATTAACATATTCAGAGGTGACACAATCATTCTTAACACTTCTGGACATTGCATAATGCTACTGGACATTAGTGGATCAAAGAAATTCATCCAACATAGCAAAAGAGGCAATGCGAAATAAAAGGCAGAATCTGTCAAAACAGAACAGTTCGTATTGACGAATTTTAAAATGGCACCAGACTTGCTCAAATGAAAATGCTCAAATTGAATGAAAGTTGCGTACATATCTGAGGATCATGCACGTAAATTGGCTTAATTTTCTGAGCTACCTACAGGGAGGTGGACCCAGATTCGTGACAGCAAAGAAATCTGGAACTGCGCAGTAATCCAAATCTAGTACTTACTTTTCTATCAACGGCTTTACTTGGCACAACAAAACACAAAACTAAGATAAGGAGAGGTTGCTACAGTAGTAAACAACTTCCAAGACACAAATATAAAACAAAGTACTGTAGCAAAATAACACATGGGTTATCTCCCAAGAAGTTCTTTCTTTATAGCCATTAAGATGGGCTCAGCAGTTTTAATGATGCACTCGCAAGAAATAGTATTTGAAGCAAAAGAGAGCATCATGAGGCAAATTCAAAACACATTTAAGTCTAACATGCTTCCTATGCATAGGAATCTTGTAAATAAACAAGTTCATGAAGAGCAAAGTAACAAGCATAGGAAGATAAAACAAGTGTAGCTTAAAAAATTTCAGCACATAGAGAGGTGTTTTAGTAACATGAAAATTTCTACAACCATATTTTCCTCTCTCATAATAATATCCAGTAGCATCATGAGCAAACTCAACAATATAACTATCACATAAAGCATTCTTATCATGAGTCTCATGCATAAAATTATTACTCTCCACATAAGCATAATCAATTTTATTAGTAGTTGTGGGAGCAAATTCAACAAAGTAGCTATCATTATTATTCTCCTCAAGTGTAAGAGGCATAGTATAATCACAACAAAATTTACTCTCCATAGTAGGTGGCACCAAAAGACCACTATCATTATAATCATCATAAATAGGAGGCAAAGTATCATCAAAGAAAATTTTCTCCTCAATGCTTGGGGTACTAAAAATATCATGCTCATCAAAGCCAGCTTCCCCAAGCTTAGAATTTTCCATATCATTAGCAACAATTGTATTCAAAGTATTCATGCTAATATGTTCCATGGGTTTTTTAATTTTCGCATTAAACCATTCATGTCTTGACTCAGGAAATAGAATAAAAAGCTCACAGATGTTTTCCATTATGCCTTACTAGTGTAAAACAAGAAACAAAAAGTTGCAATTGCAGGATCTAAAGGAAATAGCTTTGAGTACTTACGGCGCCGGGAAATAGCTTAGTAGCCGAGGTCCGGAGTGTGAGTACCTTTTACCTTTCCTCCCCGGCAACGGCGCTAGAAAATGTGCTTGATGTCTACGTTCCCCCTCCTTTCCTGTAGACAGTGTTGGGCCTCCAAGAGCAGAGGTTTGTAGAACAGCAGCAAGTTTTCCCTTAAGTGGATCACCCAAGGTTTATCGAACTCAGGGAGGAAGAGGTCAAAGATATCCCTCTCATGCAACCCTGCAACCACAAAGCAAGAAGTCTCTTGTGTCCCCAACACACCTAATAGGTGCACTAGTTCGGCGAAGAGATAGTGAAATACAGGTGGTATGAATATATATGAGCAGTAGCAACGGTGCCAGAAAATAGCTTGCTGGCGTGTAGTTGATGGTGGTAGTATTGTAGCAGTAGTAACACAAGAAAACAAAGAAACAAGCAGTAGTAATGCAGCAGTATTTAGGAACAAGGCCTAGGGATTACACTTTCACTAGTGGACACTCTCAACATTGATCACATAACAGAATAGATAAATGCATACTCTACACTTTTGTTGGATGATGAACACATTGCGTAGGATTACACGAACCCTCAATGCCGGAGTTAACAAGCTCCACAATAATGCTCATATTTAAGTAACCTTATAGTGTAAGATAGATCAACAGACTAAACCAAGTACTAGCATAGCATGCACACTGTCACCTTCATGCATATGTAGGAGGAATAGATCACATCAATATTATCATAGCAATAGTTAACTTCGCAATCTACAAGAGATCATGATCATAGCATAAACCAAGTACTAACACGGTGCACACACTGTCACCTTTACACACGTGCAGGAGGAATAGAACTACTTTAATAACTTTGCTAGAGTAGCACATAGATAAATTGTGATACAAACTCATATGAATCTCAATCATGTAAAGCAGCTCATGAGATTATTGTATTGAGGTACATGGGAGAGAGATGAACCACATAGCTACAGCGGAGCCCTCAGCCTCGGAGGTGGATTACTCCCTCCTCATCATGGAAGCAGCGATGGCGGTGAAGATGGCGGTGAAGACGGCGGTGGAGATGGCTCCGGGGGCAATTCCCCGTCCCGGCAGGGTGCCGAAACAGAGTTCTGTCCCCCGAATTGGAGTTTCGCGATGACGGCGGCGCCCCTGGAGTCTTTCTGGAGTTTCGTCAATTGGTACTGCGTTTTTAGGTCGAAAGGGCTTTTATAGGCGAAGAGGCGGCGCAGGGGGGCACCTGGGGACGCCACACCCTAGGCCGGCGCGGCCTAGGCCTGGCCCGCGCCGCCATGTGGTGTGGTGGCCCCCTGGCCCCTCTCCGACTCTTCTTCGGTGTTCTGGACGCTTCCGGGAAAAATAGGAGGTTTGGCGTTGATTTCGTCCAATTCCGAGAATATTGCCCGAACAGCCTTTCTGGAACCAAAAACAGCAGAAAACAGAACTGCACTCGTGGCATCTTGTTAATAGGTTAGTTCCGGAAAATGCATGAAAATGATATAAAGTGTGAACAAAACATGTTGGTATTGTCATAAAACAAGCATGGAACATCGGAAATTATAGATACGTTGGAGACGTATCACATGTCATCCTCTCAGAACGATAAATGTTTCTTTTCTTGGATTTTTTTACCAAATGATTTTTGGTTTATTTTTTCTTTCGATCCCTTGTCGCCTTTAAAACGTTGACGACGTTGCTGGCTCATGGATCCCCGATGTCAGCCTCTACAAGAAACACGTAATATCTTGATTATTTTGTAGACAATAAAACTGTATTTTGCTCTGAGCTATTGTAAACGGATAAATTAAATCTTTATTTTTACATAAACAAATTTATATCTTGAATCCCCTTGTTTTTTGTTTCTGCGAAGCATAGGACTTTCATGTTTTGGAGTGGGATGAAATTGTACGAGTCAAAAGGCGTCCAGCAGGATAGTTTGAAGGCCCAGATGGCCAGATGCAATCCCAATTGAAATATTTGTCACTCCCTTTTTTTGGCGGTAATGGTTTTGCCAATCCTCTTTGGAATCAGAGAAGGGCATGATACTTCAAATCAAGAAGGTTACAATCCTCTTTCTGCAACTGTTGTATTTCTAGATAGCTAAGGTGGATTCGAATCTGCTGTGGTTCAGGCAGCTCAGGTAAGCCTTCTTGCACTGATCAATGGAAGTTGTGTATAGCAAGGTCAAGACATGTGGCTCAGTGTAATGAATCTATTTGAATCATGTTGTCAGTTCAATCTGCTAGTTCTCTAACACGTCAGCCAAAATACAAATTAAGTTTTTTTCTAAAATGGAAATGCAAATTAAGATAAACACAAACATTAGTTATCATAATAGCTGATCATACATACATACTTGCTAAGAGCAAAAGATTGCCACAATTTTACCACCCATACAGTTAATTAGCAGTTCAGATAAGATAACCTTATATAAGTATAACTACAAATGCATTTGCTAAGGGCTCATGGGACAACAGAACTAGACAACCACGAACTTCATGACCAGCATGTCACGGCGGCATCGAAAGATCTTGACCTTCAACTTTGATCCAATGCAAAGTTTGGCACCGTCAATGAAATTTTTCCACTTGAAAGTAACAGCCAAGTGGCCATCTGTGGGACTGACGGAGTAATGTCCCTGCACGGTGATACCTTGACTCTCCATGACGAGGGCTATCTTGCCCCTTCGGCCGACATTGAGATTCTTGGAGAGACTTTTAGGCAATTTATGATTCAAAGCAAGAGATACCACCAAAAATTAGTCAATGGCACTAATGCACTGAACCATGTGAGACTTTGAGCAGAGAAGACATCAAGATAAGAGCAGTTATGTTGTCATATACTCATGAACATAGCCTTCAGATGTGTCATGGTCACCACACAGGTGGCCACATCAATGATCTGAGACCTCGGTGATCTGGCTAGGGCAGGTGTGGGAGCTTGGGCTGGTACATGAGCTGGTGCTGATGCAGGAGACTGCTGGGCAGGTGCAGTAAACGGTGCCTTTAGAGGAACCGGTGCTGATGCAGGAGACTGCTGGGCAGGTGCAGCAAATGGGGCTGGTACAGGAACCAGTGCTGATGCAGGAGAGTGGGAAGCCGGTGCCGGTGCTGGTGTGGGTGCCCTTAGTGACATTCGTTCATGTTCTGTCAGGGATCTGCAGCTTTGATCATGTTAAACCCAGCAAGCTAGAACAAAGAGAATGGTCTAGAACAACTGCTTGGAATGCAGTAATCAAAGGATATGAGTACAAGAAAAGTTACATACTATATATTTGAAAGTGTCTCCAACTCTGTAAGCAGTTACGTATATCTGCCCTTTTGAGTTTCTGATCCTCAGCTCGTCGCTCTTCTTTGGACCGTAGTCAAAAGTGAACTTTCTCTAGTCATGTCCATACAAATATGTGATGGCATGCGTCTTGTAGACATACACCTCATAGACCGTGTAGGTCTTCATCACTTTGCCATTGTCATGCATAGTGAAAGACCCTTCATACGGACACATCTGGTTAATCATTGGACAAAGTTCACAAGGTACAGTTTGCATGTGAAAACTGATACTAATGTAAGAAGCAGGAAGACTAAAAATAAGAGTTTACTATATGTCAATTCATGCTAAACCACAGAGAATACATACATGTAACTCTATGAAGGAGTTATTACAAAGGTAGATAGAGCCAGAGGAGGTGTTATACGCGAGGTATGTAGATGGACCCGCCATATTCCCGCAAGCTCGGCATCGGGATGGTGAAGGAAACATGGGAGGTACTACTGGTGTGTAGCGCTGAATGTAAGTGGGAGAATTAGGTTGTTTAAAGAGCATAGTTTGGAGCTATGCAAATGTTGACAGAAGAAACCACTATGTTACAAATAGAAGAGTGAAAATTTAGTGTATGATGAATATAAACATGCTAATTTGGCGTTTCCGAATTCCAAAAAAGCATTAGACAGAGCAGGTGATAATATCAGACATAAATCATGGCATGCATATGTGGCTTAAGAAAATATACCCGAACCCTTTGGATGGTTACGGCCCGGCTAGTCCTTGGACTTGAGCTAATATACGCATCCAGGAGGTGGGGATAATAGTAACTTGGTGGCAGACTCTGCAGATTCCTCATCAGCAGCAGTTGCAATCCTTTGACCACTGAAGGCTTAGCAGTTTTAGTCTGCATATGAAAAATTGAATAGCAACAGACATCAGCAGTGATATTAAATAAATCTATGAGACACTGATGCATATAGTCCTAGATGTAAGTGGAAGAATAGGGTTGTGTGTGTTTCTGAACTTTTGGTACGCATTAGACAAAGCTGGAAATTAACAGACAAAAATCAAATCATGTATGAGGATTAAGAAAATATACCTGCTTCCTGAAAAGGATACCACCCAGCTGGCCCATGGCCTTGTGCTTGTAGACGTTTTCAGAAGATGTTGGCGGCACCATCGTCTTAACAGCAGCCTCATCATGATCATTTTTTATCCATTTGAGTAGAGGCACAAAAGTTTCATCCTACATATGAATAGCAACAGAACTCAACATTGATATTTAATAAATCTCTGAGACAGACTGATGCATATAGACAGACTGATGCATATAGACCTGAATAAGGGCGGTGGTCGTAGGGTCTCTCTTGGGCGAAGATGAAGAGCTGCCAGGGGCCTGCCCTTCATGATCTGGTTGGAGTGTTGAGTTCCGAAGGCGCCGCCGGCGAATGTAATAGTGCTTCTAATGCCTGGAGTTTCTGGATTGGTGGTATTCGGTCGTGCGCGCCCTTGTTTTTATTCCGACCGTTTGGTTTTGGAGGGTGTTGCATGAAGCTTTTTTCTGTGTTGACACCAAGTGACAGCTGATCCATGGTGAAATCAGAAGAAGAGAATATCTTGAAGGGCGGATTGGAGGACTAGCTAATGGAGATTCAAGTCTTTGCGCTGTTGAGGGACTTGCTTGGTGTTCCGGACTTAGCAACAGTGGTAAGAAAGTGTGGGCGGCAACACATGTGAAGTTCGGAGGCTTACCTTTCAGGGTGAAAACCCAAGGTCTGGTCTTAACTGGTTGTGCCTGACAATGTCCTTGTTGAATGCATTGTTTTGAGATCAGAGACTATATTCAGGGTGAAACCTAAGATCTTTGATCGGGCGACGATGGCGCTGGTGCACTATTCCCTTCTTGGGGGTGTTGCTTTTGAACAGTCTGAATTTCAGGTGTTGTCTTGGTGGTGGGTGTATTACTGTTGCTAGGGCTAGGATACTGTAGCGGGATTTTTCTTTCTTAGTTTTTTTTCTGTTTTTTTGGCTGTGTGCAGCCGTAATGTTATTAGGACATTGCGTTGTTACAGAGGCTGAGTGTAATTGGTATCTTCTGATATTAATACATTCTGTTTATCAAAAAAAAAATAAGTCAGGCTTGTTGTATAACGGAAAAACAAAGATATATGTCGTACATATAGTTCCTAGACGTAAGGAGTAACAAATACTGGCTCCCACGAGTAGGGCGGCGAAGACCGAGCAGCGGGTCGATGGAGATCCGAGAAGTGAAGCTGACCTGGAACCTGCAAGTCGCAGTCGTCGTGATCACCCATTGTTGCTAATGGCGTCGTCGTGCTGCGAGGCCAGACAAGATGCTGCCCTGGGTGATCGGTGGAGTTGCAAAGGCCTTGCGCTATGGTTGTGATCGGTGCACGACGGTGTTGCGAGGCTCAGGTGGTGATGGGTGACCGGTGTGCGGTGGAGCTACATACGGCGTGTATCATTGCTGCTAGTAGCCTGCGGCGGCCCTACCAGCCATGTCCGCCGTGCTCGCCCGTTGCTGCTAATGGCACCGGGAGCTGGAAGAGGTAACGGCCCAAGCTTAAATGGTGCACCGCCGGAGCTTAAATGGTGCGCTGATCGTGTTGCAAAGGTGTACTGCTGGAGCTACAAGTGCCAACGGCCCGAGCTTCAATGGTGCGCCGCCGGAGCTTCAATGGTGTGTCGCCAGTGTTGCAAAGGTGTAGTGATGGAGCTGCAAGCGACGAACATTGTCTTTGTCAGCGCCGCCTCCGTGCTGGAAGCCCGCCGTGGAGAGTAATCGCGGTGATGCAGGTGTGCCAACGTCGGCGCCGCCGGCGGTGATGCAAGGCGTCGATGTTGCAGGAGGGGCGGCGATGGTTCCCGCCAGAGTCCACGCTTTGCCGACAATGTCCCCCGCTGAACTTGGTTCGTGCGTTGGGAGGAAGGTGCGGGCGGTAGAGGCGCATGGCGTTTGGAGATTTGTTTCTTTTTTATTTTAATTTTTTATGTGTGGAATGAAGATAGATGCACATGGAGTGATGATCTCAGAGGACACGTATCACCGTGTCACCAGGGGGAGTCGAAGGTTCGGGAGGAAATCTCTGGAGAGATGGTTTTATCAGTGCTATTGCTTTTAAACATAAGGCCTCAGCCCGACTTTATAAATAAAGCCCCAACACCAACAAGTCATACATATTAGGTTCGATCCCATGGATCACACACAGCACACATACTAGTACAACACCATATCAAAGGTTCTACGAATACAAGAAGCAGATAAAAGCTCTAAGGCGGCGATGCATGAAGAGAAGCTATGCTGCTTCCGTCTCCCTGATCTTGGCGTGGAGTCCTCCAACCGTGCCCCGTGCCTCGTCCACCAGTGGCCGGTCCTTCGCTCTAACCAGAACCCTCCAGCTCTGCATATGAAGTGATATATGGAAGAAGACATGAGCTGGGTTGTTCAAGATCTTTCCTTCAATAGTTACCTCATTATGTATTAGCCAAAGTGCCCAACACTACGCCGCAAACTTAAACCAAACTACTCTACGGAAGGAACCCGACAGCCCGTGGGTAATGGCTAGAAACTCCCCAGGCCCTCCTGGATTCCAATCGCACCGGAGTGCGTCCCTAAGCCCGGCCCACACCAACCTTGCCATAGATCAAGCAAAGAAGATGTGGTTGCAATCTTCCGGCTCCCAGCATAAGGAGCAAAGACCGTTAGAAGGCCCCCGCCTTTTAACAATATTGTCGCTCGAGGGAAGGCACCCCCTGATGAGTTGCCGCAGGAAGATCTTGATCTTGGGTGGCAGTCTAGTACGCCATACATCTCGAAAGTGCGTGACTGCCGCTCCCTGCGCTAGCCTAAGGTAGATGGATTTCACCGTAAAAGCACCTGATGGCTCCATCCGCCAAGACACCTCATCCTCGAAAGTGGAGGAGGAGGGGTCCATGTGTAATTCCCTACACAGGTTATCCCATTCCACCTTCTCTGCGAGCCCCAGCTGCCTGCGGAACCCTATCCTCCATTCTGTCGGGGAGTGGACCCCACTAACCGTGATATGCGGATTCAAGCAGCAGCTATAGAGAAGAGGAAACCTATCCCAGATTGGTGCATTCCCAATCCACCAATCCAACCAAAAATAGGTTCTTATCCCATTTCGAACCTTATGTCTCGCCCCCATCTTAAAATACCACTTGATTTTCTGAAGGGAGTTCCAAAACTGCGAGCCCTTGGTAGGGACATCCCCAACAAAGAGGTCTCGATCCCCCAAGTACTTCGCTCGGATCAGGTCTGCCCACAAACCATCACCCCGTTGATATAGCTTCCAGATCCATTTAAGCATGAGCATGATGTTCATGAATCTGGTGTTGAGGATCCCCAAACCCCCAAACGCCTTAGGCCGGCAAACCGTCGGCCAGTCCACTAAATGGTACTTTCTCTTTGGCCCCACTCCTTCCCAAAAGAAGCGGGCACGTGCAGAGTCCATCCTGACATGAGTAGCCTCATGTAGAAGGTAAATACCCATGGCGAAGAGCGGGAGGCTCGACATACATGAGTTGGTCAGTTCCAGGCGGCCACCCGAGGCCAGTAAAAGACCCTGCCAGGGATCAACCCTATGAGCCACCTTGTCCGGCAAAAATTCCCAATCAACCACCCGCAGCTGACGATCACTAACCGGAAGCCCAAGGTATTTGATGGGAAACTGATGCGTGCAATTGACACACGTCCGTTGGGAACCCCAAGAGGAAGGTGTGATGCGTACAGTAGCAAGTTTTCCCTCAGTAAGAAACCAAGGTTTATCGAACCAGTAGGAGTCAAGGATCACGTGAAGGTCGTTGGTGACGGAGTGTAGTGCGGCGCAACACCAGGGATTCCAGCGCCAACGTGGAACCTGCACAACACAATCAAAGTACTTTGCCCCAACGTAACAGTGAGGTTGTCAATCTCACCGGCTTGCTGAAAACAAAGGATTAACCGTATAGTGTGGAAGATGATGTTTGTTTGCGAAGAACAGTAATGAACAATTGCAGTATATTGTATTTCAGATGTAAAGAATGGACCGGGGTCCACAGTTCACTAGTGGTGTCTCTCCCATAAGATAAATAGCATGTTGGGTGAACGAATTACAGTTGGGCAATTGACAAATAAAGAAGGCATAACAATGCACATACATATATCATGATGAGTACTATGAGATTTAATCAGGGCATTACGACAAAGTACATAGACCGCTATACAGCATGCATCTATGCCTAAAAAGTCCACTTTCAGGTTATCATCCGAACCCCTTCCGGTATTAAGTTGTAAACAACAGACAATTGCATTAAGTATGGTGCGTAATGTAATCAACACAAATATCCTTAGACAAAGCATCGATGTTTTATCCCTAGTGGCAACAGCACATCCACAACCTTAGAACTTTATGTCACTGTCCCAGATTTAATGGAGGCATGAACCCACTATCGAGCATAAATACTCCCTCTTGGAGTTACAAGTATCAACTTGGCCAGAGCCTCTACTAGCAACGGAGAGCATGCAAGAACATAAACAACATATATGATAGATTGATAATCAACTTGACATATTATTCAATATTCATCGGATCCCAACAAACACAACATGTAGCATTACAAATAGATGATCTTGATCATGATAGGCAGCTCACAAGATCTAACATGATAGCACAATGAGGAGAAGACAACCATCTAGCTACTGCTATGGACCCATAGTCCAGGGGTGAACTACTCACACATCGATCCGGAGGCGATCATGGCGATGAAGAGCCCTCCGGGAGATGATTCCCCTCTCCGGCAGGGTGCCGGAGGCGATCTCCTGAATCCCCCGAGATGGGATTGGCGGCGGCTGCGTCTATGGAAGGTTTTCTGTATCGTGGCTCTCGGTACAGGGGGTTTCGCGATGAAGGCTTTAAGTAGGCGGAAGGGTAGGTTTAGGGGCGACGCGAGGGCCCCACACGCCAGGGCCGCGCGGCCAAGGCCTGGGCCGCGCCGCCCTATTGTGTCGGCGCCTTGTCGCCCCACTTCGTTTCCCTTTCGGTCTTCTGGAAGCTTCGTGGAAAAATAAGACCCTGGGCGTTGATTTCGTCCAATTCCGAGAATATTTCCTTTGTAGGATTTCTGAAACCAAAAATAGCAGAAAACAGCAACTGGCTCTTCGGCATCTCGTCAATAGGTTAGTGCCGGAAAATGCATAATAATGACATATAATGTGTATAAAACATGTGAGTATCATCATAAAAGTAGCATGGAACATATTATAGATACGTTTGAGACGTATCAAGCATCCCCAAGCTTAGTTCCTACTCGCCCTCGAGTAGGTAAACGATAACAAGGATAATTTTTGAAGTGACATGCTATCATAATCTTGATCAATACTATTGTAAAGCACATGAGATGAATGCAACGATTCGAAGCAATGGTGAAGACAATGAGTAAACAACTGAATCATATAGCAAAGACTTTTCATGAATAGTACTTTCAAGACAAGCATTAATAAGACTTGCATAACAGTTAACTCATAAGCAATAAATTCTTAGTAGAAAGCTTTGAAACAACACAAAGGAAGATATAAGTTTCAGCGGTTGCTTTCAACTTCAACATGTATATTTCATGGATAATTGTCAACATAAAGCAATATAACAAGTGCAATAGGTAGACATGTAAGAATCAATGCACATAGTTGACACAAGTGTTTGCTTCTAAGATAGAAGGAAGTAGGTAAACTGACTCAACATAAAGTAGAAGAATGGCCCTTCGCAGAGGGAAGCATGGATTACTATTTTTGTGCTAGAGCTTTTTCATTTTGAAAACATAGAAACAATTTTGTCAACGGTAGTAATAAATCATATGTGTTATGTATAAGATATCCTATAAGTTGCAAGCCTCATGCATAGTATACCAATAGTGCCCGCACCTTGTCCTAATTAGCTTGGATTAACACGGATTATCATTGCATAACATATGTTTCAACCAAGTGTCACAAAGGGGTACCTCTATGCCGCCTTTGTCTGAGGTCTAAGGAGAAAGTTCGCATTGGATTTCTCGCTTTTGATTATTCTCAACTTAGACATCCATACCGGGACAACATAGACAACAGATAATGGACTCCTCTTTTAATGCTTAAGCATTTAACAACAGATAATATTCTCATAAGAGATTGAGGATTTGTGTCCAAACTGAAACTTCCACCATGATTCATGGCTTTAGTTAGCGGCCCAATGTTCTTCTCTAACAATATGCATACTCAAACCATTTGATCATGAAAATCGCCCTTACTTCAGACAAGACGAACATGCATAGCAACTCACATGATATTCAACAAAGGTAAAATTTGATGGCGTCCCCAGAAACATGGTTACCGCTCAACAAGCAACTTATTAAGAAATAAGATACATAAGTATATATTCTTCACCACAATAGTTTTTAAGGCTATTTTCCCATGGGCTATGTATTGTAAAGGCAAAGAATAGAAGTTTAAAGGTAGCACTCAAGTAATGTACTTTGGAATGGCAGAGAAATACCATGTGGTAGGTAGGTATGGTGGACACAAATGGCATATTTTTTGGCTCAAGGATTTGGATGCACGAGAAGAATCCCTCTCAATACAAGGCTAGGCTAACAAGGTTGTTTGAAGCAAACTCAAGTATAAAATGGTGCAGCAAGACTCACATATGAACATATTGTAAGCATTATAAGACTTTACATCGTCTCCTTGTTGTTCAAACACCTTAATCAGAAAATATCTAGACTTAGAGAGACCAATCATGCAAACCAAATTTTAACAAGCTCTATGTAATTCTTCATTAATAGGTGCAAAGTACATGATGCAAGAGCTTAAACATGATCTATATGAGCACAACAATTGCCAAGTATCAAATTATTCAAGACATTATACCAATTACCACATGAAGCATTTTCCGTTTCCAACCATATAACAATGAACGAAGTAGTTTTCAACCTTTGCCATGAACATTAAAAGTAGCACTAAGAACACATGTGTTCATATGCAACAGCGGAGCGTGTCTCTCTCCCAAACAAAGAATGTTAGGATCCGATTTTATTCAAACAAAAACAAAAACAAAAGCAAACAGACGCTCCAAGTAAAGCACATAAGAAGTGACTGAATAAAAATATAGTTTCACTAGAGGTGACCTGATAAGTTGTCGATGAAGAAGGGGATGCCTTGGGCATCCCCAAGCTTAGATGCTTGAGTCTTCTTGAAATATGCAGGGATGAACCACGGGGGCATCCCCAAGCTTAGACTTTTCACTCTTCTTGATCATATATCATCCTCCTCTCTTGACCCTTGAAAACTTCCTCCACACCAAACTTAAAACAAACTCATTAGAGGGTTAGTGCATAATCAAAAAAATTACATGTTCAGAGGTGACACAATCATTCTTAACACTTCTGGACATTGCACAAAGCTACTGGAAGTCAATGGAACAAAGAAATCCATCCAACACAGCAAAAGAGGCAATGCGAAATAAAAGGCAGAATATGTCAAAACAGAACAGTCCGTAAAGACGAATTTTTCTGGGGCACTTAACTTACTCAGATGAAAATGCTCAAATTGAATGAAAGTTGCGTACATATCTGAGGATCACGCATGTAAATTGGAAGATTTTTCTAAATTTCCTACAGAAGGGGCTGCTCAATTTCGTGACAGTAAGAAATCTGTTTCTGCTCAGTAATCCAAATCTAGTATCAGCATTACTATCAAAAACTTTACTTGGCACAACAATGCAATAAAATAAAGATAAGGAGAGGTTGCTACAGTAGTAACAACTTCCAAGACTCAAATATAAAACAAAAGTGTTGTAGTAAAATAATGGGTTGTCTCCCATAAGCGCTTTTCTTTAACGCCTTTCAGCTAGGCGCAGAAGGTGTGAATCAAGTATTATCAAGAGATGAAGCATCGACATCATAATTTGTTCTAATAATAGAATCATAAGGTAACTTCATTCTCTTTCTAGGGAAGTGTTCCATACCTTTCTTGAGAGGAAATTGATATTTAATATTACCTTCCTTCATATCAATGGTAGCACCAACAGTTGGAAGAAAAGGTCTTCCCAATATAATGGGACAAGATGCATTGCATTCAATATCCAAGACAACAAAATCAACGGGGACAAGGTTATTGTTAACCATAATACGAACATTATCAATCCTCCCCAAAGGTTTCTTTATAGCATTATCAGCAAGATTAACATCCAAATAACAATTTTTCAATGGTGGCAAGTCAAACATATCATAGATTTTCTTAGGCATAACAGAAATACTTGCACCAAGATCACATAAAGCATTACAATTAAAATCATTGACCCTCATCTTAATGATGGGCTCCCAACCATCTTCTAACTTCCTAGGAATAGAAGTTTCAAGTTTTAGTTTCTCTTCTCTAGCTTTTATGAGAGCATTTGTAATATGTTTTGTAAAGGCCAAATTTATAGCACTAGCATTGGGACTTTTAGCAAGTTTTTGTAAAAACTTTATAACTTCAGAGATGTGGCAATCATCAAAATCTAAACCATTATGATCTACAGCAATGGGATCATTGTC
Source organism: Lolium perenne (assembly GCF_019359855.2). NCBI lineage: Eukaryota > Viridiplantae > Streptophyta > Magnoliopsida > Poales > Poaceae > Lolium > Lolium perenne. The sequence continues at coordinate 158,625,283 of NC_067247.2, forward strand.
CCCAATATTTTGAAAAATTACAGCAGTTTTATCACAAACAGTTTCAGCAGTTTTAGCAATTTCAGGCAATTTTGCACGCTTTGCACTAGGAGTAGAAACATTGCCAACACCAATTATTTTACCATTGATAGTAGGAGGTGTAGCAATATGTGAATCATCAACATTACTAGTGGTGGTAACAATCCAAACTTTAGCTACATTACTCTCTTTAGCAAGTTTTTCGTTGTCTTCTCTTTCCCACCTAGCATGCAATTCAGCCATGAATCTAATATTTTCATTAATTCAAACTTGGATGGCGTTTGCTGTAGTAAAAAATTTATTATCATTATCCTTATTAGGCATAACTTTCAATTTTAAAAGATTAACATCAGAAGCAAGTCTATCAACCTTAGAAGCAAGAATATCAATTTTTCCAAGCTTTTCTTCAACAGATTTGTTAAAAACAGTTTGTGTACTAATAAATTCTTTAAGCATGGCTTCAAGACCAGGGGATACACTCCTATTATTATTGTAAGAATTCCCATAAGAATTACCATAACCATTACCATTATTAGAAGGATATGGCCTATAGTTGTTACCAGAATTATTCCTATAAGCATTGTTGTTGAAATTATTATTTTTAATGAAGTTCACATCAACATGTTCTTCTTGGTCAACCAATGAAGCTAAAGGAACATTATTTGGATCAACATTAGATCTACCATTCGCAAGCATAGACATAATCACATCAATCTTATCACTCAAGGAGGAGGTTTCTTCAACAGAATTTAACTTCTTACTTTGTGGAGCTCTTTCCGTGTGCCATTCAGAGTAATTTATCATCATATCATCAAGAAGCTTTGTCGCCGCCCCCAAAGTAATGGACATAAAGGTACCTCCAGCAGCTGAATCCAATAGGTTCCGCGAAGAAAAATTCAATCCTGCATAGAAGGTTTGGATGATCATCAAAGTAGTTAGTCCATGGGTAGGGCAATTCTTCACCAAAGATTTCATTCTTTCCCATGCTTGAGCAACATGTTCATTATCCAATTTCTTAAAATTCATTATGCTACTTCTCAAAGATATAATTTTAGCAGGAGGATAATATCTACCAATGAAAGCATCTTTACATTTAGTCCATGAATCAATACTATTCTTAGGCAAAGATAGCAACCAATCTTTAGCTCTTCCTCTTAAGGAGAAAGGAAACAATTTCAATTTTATAATGTCACCATCTACATCCGTATACTTTTGCATTTCACAAAGTTCAACAAAATTATTAAGATGGGCAGCAACATCATCAGAACTAACACCAGAAAATTGCTCTCTCATGACAAGATTTAGTAAAGCAGGTTTAATTTCAAAGAATTCTGCTGGTGATGTGGAGCAATAGGTGTGCATAGGAAATCATTATTATTTGTGCTAGTGAAGTCACACAACTTAGTATTTTCATGAGTATTCATTTTAACAGTAGTAAATAAAGCAAACTAAACAAAGTAAATGCAAGTAACTATTTTTTTGTGTTTTTAATATAGAGAACGCAAACAAGATAGTAAATAAAGTAAAGCTAGCTACTATTTTTTTGTATTTTTGATATAAAAGCAAACAAAGCAGTAAATAAAATAAAGTAAAGCAAGACAAAAACAAAGTAAAGAGATTGGATGTGGAAGACTCCCCTTGCAGCGTGTCTTGATCTCCCCGGCAACGGCGCCAAAAAAAGAGCTTGATGCGTGCAATTGACACACATCCGTTGGGAACCCCAAGAGGAAGGTGTGATGCGTACAGTAGCAAGTTTTCTCTCAGTAAGAAACCAAGGTTTATCGAACCAGTAGGAGTCAAGGATCACGTGAAGGTCGTTGGTGACGGAGTGTAGTGCGGCGCAACACCAGGGATTCCGGCGCCAACGTGGAACCTGCACAACATAATCAAAGTACTTTGCCTCAACGTAACAGTGAGGTTGTCAATCTCACCGGCTTGCTGAAAACAAAGGATTAACCGTATAGTGTGGAAGATGATGTTTGTTTGCGAAGAACAGTAATGAACAATTGTAGTAGATTGTATTTCAGATGTAAAGAATGGACCGGGGTCCACAGTTCACTAGTGGTGTCTCTCCCATAAGATAAATAGCATGTTAGGTGAACGAATTACAGTTGGGCAATTGACAAATAAAGAAGGCATAACAATGCACATACATATATCATGATGAGTACTATGAGATTTAATCAGGGCATTACGACAAAGTACATAGACTTCTGGAAGCTTCGTGGAAAAATAAGACCCTGGGTGTTGATTTCGTCCAATTCCGAGAATATTTCCTTTGTAGGATTTCTGAAACCAAAAACAGCAGAAAACAGCAACTGGCTCTTCGGCATCTCGTCAATAGGTTAGTGCCGTAAAATGCATAATAATGACATATAATGTGTATAAAACATGTGAGTATCATCATAAAAGTAGCATGGAACATAAGAAATTATAGATACGTTTGAGACGTATCAGAAACTTACCCAATTTACAGTTGAGCAGGTTAGCAATCTGTTTTTGTTCATCCGGTGGAACCCCTATTACCACCGCCTCGCTCTTGTCGAAATTAATCTTGAGGCCAAACATGTTCTCGAAGCATAACAGAAGCAGTTTCAAGTTATCAATCCCTACTTTCGACGGTTCGATGAGGATCATCGTGTCGTCGGCGTATTGTAGGTGTGTCACTCCCCCGGGAATGAGATGTTGAACCACCCCTTGTATGTGATGCGACTCGTTAGCTCGGGAGAGCATCGCAGCGAGCGCGTCCACCATGAAGTTGAACAAGATTGGTGATAGCGGGTCCCCCTGCCGCACCCCACGCGCGTTCCTGAAGAACGGGCTGATCTCACCTTAACATTTATCGCAGTCTGGCCACCCGAGACCAACTGCATCAGGCGATGTACAATCATCGCGGAGAAACCCTTGCGGGTGAGGACCTCCCGCAGGAAGTCTCAGTTAACCCGATCGTAGGCTTTTTCAAAGTCGAGCTTGAGGAGTAGCCCCCTTAGCTTTTTACTCCTCAGCTCGTGGACAATCTCGTGCAGGGCCACAACCCCTTCGTGCAAGCATCTACCCTTAATAAACGCAGTCTGACTACGGTCAATCGTCCTATGCACTAGCGAGGATAAACGTATGGCGTAAGCCTTGGATATGAATTTAAAGATCACATTAATAAGCGTGATAGGTCAAAATTGTTTGATGGAGTCTGCGCCCTTCACTTTAGGGATCAAGGAAATAATCCCATAGTTCAGTCGTGAGATGTCGACCCTCCCTAGGGCGAAGACATTCACCAAACGAAGTATGGGTCCCTTCAAGCTTCCCCAGAAATGCTTGAAGAATGCCATAGGCAGACCGTCCGGCCCCGGAGCTGTGTCATGTTTCATACTGCTCAACACCTCATCAAGCTCGTCAGGGGTGAAGGTGAGCTCCAAGGCCAGGTTCTCTCCCGCAGAGATCCTTTTGTCCACCGGCCAAAGCTGGGATGAGAGAAAGAACGCCCTCGGTTTCCCTTCCGCCCCCATGAGACCTTGGTCGAAAGCAACCACATGATTTACCAGGTCCTTTTGATCCGAGACTTCCCCTCTTCTGTGATTAGTCGAGGGATCAGGCATTTCCGACGCCTGCCATTGGCGATGGCGTGGAAAAAAGCAGTGCAAGAGTCCCCCTGGACTGTCCACTGCACTCTGCTCCGCTGATGCCAGTACTCTTCCTCCATGTGGTCGAGGTGTATCAATTGGTCCTCTAGGAAGTACCGGAGAGCCCAACCGTCTTCATCCCAACAGCATCCAGCTCCGCCACCTGGCGAAGAAGGTCCTCCTTCAAATCCCTTTTCTCCTTCCTAAGGCTGGCACCCCACCCCTTAAGGTCCTCCTTCAGTGCTATTGCTCGAGGCAACTTCGCCATCAATCGTTTCCTTTTGTGTGCGAATGCGATGGCGACAAGGAAGGAGAAGTCGATCTCATCCTTTCTCACCCATCGGTGCGCACGACTTAGGACATGGCAACAGAAAGGTCCCATCGATGGTCCAGCCTCTCGCTCTCTCAACATCCAATCCAACGAGGAAAAAGTTTAAGGTCTTTCAGGAATTTCCTGCCTTGCTGCTAACTTATTATCCCGCTATTTAATTAGGTCGCTGGATTTGGTGTAGCGTGACAAGCACTGTAGTTAGTGGACACTGTACGTACCAGAATGTATGAGTGATCGATCCACGACACCCGCCCGCCAACCTTGGTGCTTACGCTGCGTAGACCAGGTGTGCGGTGCAATGCAAGGCCGGAAAAGGCGAGCTAGCTAATTAGGCCGGTGATGGAGCACATTCGATTCGAGTTCGAGGCCGCTTCTGCTGTAACCACCGCATGTTCATGTGCTTGATCGAGAGAACCGCGCGTGAATGGACTGTGCAACGCGACCTACCGCGTGGAATTGAGTTGCTACTCTCGGCGCGTCCGGACACACGACTGACGGCGAAGCTTCCTCGCCCTCCCGATATCCCGTAGGTAGGTACCGTTACGGCCGGCGCCGCCCGTTCTGCATGATCAGCAGCGCTGAATATAATGGCCCTACTCCTGTAAGTACTATGTTTGTCCATTCAACAAAAATTATTGCGCGATCGTCACTGACCATCCATCTTGTTGTGGGCTTCAGTACAAGAAATGAAGGGAAAGATTTACTTACACGTACACTCGTACTAAAATGTAAATAAGTCAGGCTTGTTGTATAACAGGAAAACAAAGATATACGTTGTACAAATAGTTTTTAGACGTAAGGAGTAACAAATACTGGCATTTTTTGTTGGTATAAATCCTGACGAGCCGACATAACCATATAGTTCTATCAAGATATTACTAGTTATAGGATATTTGTTGTTATATTAGCTAGTCGAGTAAGACACTCTATGAAGATATTACTAGTTATAGATATTTAGGTAGGCCAATTTACAATGAGACACACTCTAATACTTCTAAGCGGGCCAATTATTCCACAGATGGATGTTGTTTTCTCATCCTTGTATGTTTTGTTTAGATATGGCCGGAGTTAATTTTTCATAATGTCTTAAAATACAACTACGGAAAGACATATTGTCATGAAAAACAAAGTTCCTGTTCAGCAGTCACATGGCCATAGTGATAGAAATTTTGATTGTAAAACATTAGACTTTAAATTATAACACCACCAGCACTCTAATGTGTGGGTTTATCTTACCAAATACTGGAAAAAAATGGTCAAAACTATATACAGTCGTTGTATCAGTTTTAATATTCATTAATATATTTGGTGACAATGATGAACTGTAAGGAAGTAAAAGTGTTTGGTATAAATGGCTACAGAATTGAACCATTCGTGATACCCATAATCTTCTTACTTGTGATGTTTTGTATATACATTCGCTGGTGAATGTGACACTAGAGGTAGAACCGCTACGGAAGCACAACCGGGTCCAACGATCGATACAACATCACATTTTTATGTGGCGCTACAACTTATACAGCATCACCTCTTCCCCAGACATTGTTAATTCTCACCAAAATTCTAGAGAATATATTAGGCTCGGCGTCGAAATTTTGTAATTCAAAGATAGACTGACGTCTCAGTCTGGACCGCTATCCTCTAAAATATAGAACTTCAAACTTTTGTAACTTTTGATCTATAAATCCAATCGATACAATTATTTTTTTGTGGGTCACAAATTAAATCATATTTTCAATGCCGCTAGTGCCATGATGGTTTGACAAGCACAGAATATTCTCCATCTTACGTTGGTTTACCCCGTGAATTATTTTCCGTAAAGTTAGTCAAACCGTAAAATATTTGACTTAGCACAAGAGCTGAAACAAGAAGTACATATGTTTGAGGATGAAGGAGGTAGTGCATGATTTATTTAGTTTTTCTTAAACTTGTGAAATAATACTATTTTGGAAAGAGAGTTTGAAAATCAGATAGCTCGGAGATAGTCCCACTCCACACGGTTATAAGTCTTCCTAATATCCAACTTAAATTTACATCTGTTGGGTACAGAGCTAGTAATTCCGTACCACTCTTCTTCCATTCCATGCATCTTCGTGCAGTTAGCACGTGCTCCAGTTGCAGTATGATTCACACTTGCTTGGTCCCAAACCCAAGCCAACAACAATCGGGGCGCCAGTCGTAGTAGCCGTATGCGGACTGCCAATTAATTGTCCATCTACTCCGAGTAACCATATCCCACGTCGATGATGATCGTGTATTGTCGTCGCCTAGCTAGTGCGCGCAGAGGAGAGGAGCCCAGCCGGTCATCTTCTGACCTGGCGAGTGGGGCCGCTACTTCGCTGCATGTCTGTCGGCGAGACCACCAACACCTTTGATCGCTAGAGGCAACGCGGCGCACCACCACCACGTCACGTCCTTCTTCTTCTGTCTCTCGCTGTGGGTGGCTGTAGCCTGTGTTGCCACCGGATGCTGCTAGTTGAGTTGAGCCACGAGTGAAAAGATGCATTGCAGCAAATTTTACGACAAGATTCCATCCCTACTTGGATTTATTTGCCATATATATTTTCCCATGGTTATTATGGTTATTGTGTGCTTAGACTACTCATAGTCAGAGTAACATAGAGAGTAACAGTATACATTTTAAAATATTTTAGTTACGTAGCATGACAATAAATAAATAAATAAATATAAATAAAAGTGGGGTGGTAACTATCTACTCTCTAAAACGAGATGAAGTCTACAATATACCAATATATAAGAGTTGTAGAATCCTAATTTCAATTGTTGTATTATGGTGATCCTCAAGGGGGAATACACGGAGGAGTGATTAGAGTATAAGATGGTAGAGTTCTAGTCTATCTCTAGTTCATACATGTATACATATTATAACATTAATCTTAAGTCGTAGCGGGAGTGAAGTGGACGATTGCGACTAGATTTGAAGCTCATGCTTTCATCTTATTCTTCGCCTTGTCATTATCATCGTCCTCTTCTAGTGCATTCTCTTCTCTCCCGCAGTCGAAGCGGGAGTATCGAGAATGTTGTTGACAACGCAAACGCTTTGACTAGAGTTGCCGTCAATATGTCGTTGTAGAGGTAGCCTTGATGTCAAGGTAGCCGAGAGTAGTCGTGGTCGATGATGTAGTAGTCATAGGTGTTGTACCCGCATTTGCCGGAGGCGCAAGAAATTGCGCAATATTATTATTTTTCCCCCTTCTTCATTTTTTGAGACGGAGCTGCTATCGGGGAAAAGGCACCTTGCGGGTGTCAGAAGGTGCATTCTAGGACATTCTTGCCGATGTTAGAAGATGCGTTCATAAGTGAGATCTCCAGTTTTTTCTAGGATTGAAGCTTACCGAGCACACAATGGTTTTGCCAGAATCGTTTTTGCGGTTTTAGGGGTCATCACAAATAGTGATGTCGGCGCATATATGCAGTCTTAGCCGTCGGTATAATGTTGTGTCGCCTTGCAGTAGTACTGTTAAAGGGTGTTGTAGTTGTATATCCATCATGTAGACGTTGTTGTATGGCGATGACGGTGTGTTGACGACGACGTTGATGACGACCATGTTGATGTGGACCTTAGTGATGTAGTTTTGGCGATGTTGAAGAGTAGGTGTGAAATAGTGTGTCGCTTGAAAGCGTCCCTCACGGCAACATGTGCGGATGCCTTGTTGTCAGAGAAGTCGATGAAGTTTCACGCCGACCTGCGATGTGGTTGATGTTGCTTGTTGTGGGTGTGCTCGATGATCATCTTCGCTCGTAGCATTGTGTTCTCGATGTCAATTTTTGGCTCGGTGTAGTTGTAAATATGAAATCTTGTGCGTCGTGATGCGTTGGGCCGGAAAGATCCGGCTAGATGTGCTACACAACCATGCAAGAGATTTTGATGCGTGGTATTTCGTACGAGCGTCGTGTTCAACAATGATTGTAGCTAATCATATCTAGAATACGAATTGGGAAATTTCAAAAGTGGATCATGCCTAAATTATGGAATTGATCCAACCTCTGACCGAGACCGGGTTTCGCGTCACCGAGGAGATTAATCTCTCCAGGGCAGCATGAAGCGACAATGGTTGGAGAACCTAGGATGCGTCATAAGATTAACCCCTGTGGTACCATGTAAGAGTTGCAGAACTCTAATTTTCGTTATTGCATTATGGTGATCAGCAGGTATATATAGAGATACACATAGAAAGGACAAACTTGAAGTGCAAGACGGTAGAGTCTTATATTCTATCTCTGGTCGTGTTCTAACATGATACACATTAAATTTTAAACGTGAAATTCTCGAAATTCACTAGAACGAAAATTAAGGTGAGGTCGAATTGTATCTAGCTAGATTGAAAGGATGGTCTATCCTTTAGAACAAATATAGGTTGAAGTTCACATATTTGGTAAATGTAATGCCGCAATAGTTTCTGAGGATTATAGAAGAATGGCCATAGAGAAAACACTCATGATGATGTCTGCATGATTTAAACATGATCACCTCACATGTTGGAACTAATCTTTTTATTAGCGCTGAGTTTAGTGGTCACGAAGTTGCATTGCGTGCACCCGGGTAGCGTGGAGCGCCAGCAGCCAAGTCGCGAGCAGATACAGTAAGAACTAGAAACGGATTAGCATGTGTGTGTGCCGTTGTGGACTAGTTCCGAGTGATTGACATGCAGACTTGGTAGTGCTCAATCGTGTGTACGTGTGTAGCTAGTGGAGAGAAAATAGGATCAACTAGTTGTGTGGCTTATCCGTGGGCTTCTATATAAAGCCTTGTAACGAGGTTGTGAGTTGTGGAGATTAGAACAAGAGAAAAGAAAGCACAAGTGCGGTGCTGCGAAAATAATCGTGTGTTCTTCTCCACCATATGTATGTGTGTTGTATCTTGGGCAAAATCTTTCATTTGGTATCAGAGCCTCGTGCGATCGAGGTCCGAGTCTCCATCATCGTCAAGCTGCGTCGGCGAGCGATGAAGGAAGGTATGCTGCCCGGTAAGTTGCGTCACCGGCGGCAAGGAGGTGATGGCCATGGCGTGGAGGCCATTGCCATGAGGAGTTCATCATCCATATCCGAGTCGTCGACAAGGTGCGTCATCGCCGGCAACATGGAGGCGAGTCACCGGCAAGTTGCGACACCGGTGGTGAACATGGAGGCGAGCCACCGGCGAGGTTCGGCACCGGCGGCGAACATGCGGCATCGAGTGTGTCATGGCGGCACGCTCGTGGCGAAGGCGTAGGAGGTGCGTCTCTCGTTGGGGCCAACGGCGACGGCGACAAATCGGTGTGACAAGATGGCAATGGAGGCTGTCTACGAGTTGCATCGATGATATCGACGATGATAGGCTTCAAGAGAAGAAATGAAATAACAAGATTAGGGAGGTGATTGTTGGAACTAATCTTTTTATTAGCGCTGAGTTTAGTGGTCACGAAGTTGCATTGCGTGCACCCGGGTAGCGTGGAGCGCCAGCAGCCAAGTCGCGAGCAGATACAGTAAGAACTAGAAACGGATTAGCATGTGTGTGTGCCGTTGTGGACTAGTTCCGAGTGATTGACATGCAGACTTGGTAGTGCTCAATCGTGTGTACGTGTGTAGCTAGTGGAGAGAAAATAGGATCAACTAGTTGTGTGGCTTATCCGTGGGCTTCTATATAAAGCCTTGTAACGAGGTTGTGAGTTGTGGAGATTAGAACAAGAGAAAAGAAAGCACAAGTGCGGTGCTGCGAAAATAATCGTGTGTTCTTCTCCACCATATGTATGTGTGTTGTATCTTGGGCAAAATCTTTCATCACACAATCTCTGCCCCACACATAAACACAAAAAAAGAAAAGAAAAGCAACGACTCTGCATGACCCGATTTATTTTATTTTATTTCGGAAATGATGACGCAACTTGGAGACGCCGATTTATTCACGCTGCTAGAGCGGCCACCTCACTTCTCTCCCACGCTGCCTCCTCCCTTCTCCTCTCCTCTGCTCTCACATCACACGCGTCCTAAAAGCAGGACAAAGAAAAGCAGCTCCGGCGCCATGGGCAAGGACTGCGGCAACCACGGCGAGGACAACGTCCGGCAGGCGTGCCGGCGCGTGCTGGCCTTCCTCTTCTTCCTCGCCCTCGTCGTCGGCTTCATCGTCCTCATCGTCTACCTGGTCCTCCGCCCCACGCACCCGCGCTTCTTCCTCCAGGACGCCTCGCTGCAGCAGCTGGACGCCCTCACCGCCAACTCCTCCGCCGCCGCCGGCATCCTCTCCACCACCCTCCAGGTGACCATCGCCTCCCGCAACCCCAACGACCGCGTGGGCGTCTACTACGACCGCCTGGACGTCTACGCCTCCTACAAGTACCAGCAGATCACGCTGGCCTCCGCGCTCCCGCCGGTGTACCAGGGCCACGGTGACGTGGAGGTCTGGTCCCCGGTCCTCACCGGCCCCGGCGTCCCCTTCGCGCCCTACCTCGCCAGCTCGCTCGCCACGGACGTCCAGGCCGGGACCCTCGTCCTCCAGGTCAAGATCGACGGCCGCGTCCGCTGGAAGGTCGGCAGCTGGATCTCCGGCCACTACCACATCTTCGTCACCTGCCCGGCCTACCTCACCAGCGTCGGCGGCAACGGCGCGCCGGGCGCCAGCGGGCTCAGGTTCCAGAGCGCCACCTACTGCCGCGTCGAGGTGTAAGCCAACAAAAAATATCTCTCCGCCGTGCTCTGCTTCTTCTCCCTCTGCTCCGGCCAGTCCTCGGCGGCGCCGAGGTGTGTTTCTTCTGGCGGGCGGCGCGCTCGCGTGTCCGTGCGGAGCAGACAGCTGGAAGAAGATCCACGGAGGAGGGGTGCTACACGGTAATAATTGTTAGCGTCGAGGGGTATAGGTGTAAAAAAGTGCAAGAGAAATTTAGTGTCGGTTAATGCTGGGGGTTACAGTTACAGGTGTAGTAATTATGTTTTGTCCGTGTTTAATTGGAGCGTTGTTTTTTCTTCCTTCCACGTTTAATTGTCAATATAAACTTCCTTTGATGAACTTTTTGCTCAAGCTTCAGCGAGAAGTTTCTGTTGAATGTTGAACGAGAGAACCTTTTTGTCCAGGTTGAACAAGAACTTTTGGGGATTTTGTTTTGTTGGAAGGCTGCTAAGCTAGGTTGGTGGCAACAACCATATTTTGTTGTTGCAGATGAGCTTCATGGTAGGTTGCAAGTCCAATTTTCTGAACTCATGCTTGCGTTTTGGTGAACGAGTAGGTACAGATTGGACTTAGGTGATTAGAATCGTCGTCGTCATCTCTCTCTCTTCTTTGTTGGCAGCTCCATAGGAAACAATTAGACGAGGAATAATTGTGCATTTGGTTCTGGGGTTCCAGCTGGTTGCTTCTTCTGGTAGTAAGTGACAGAGTAGTGGGTGTATCTCCTGTATTGAAAAAACGGCCTGGCCGGTGAGGAATGTCCATCGACGAAATACAGCAAGACTTTTTTATACTTCATATGTTCATAAAAATATGTCAGACGTATCGAAATTTAGGTAAACTTCGACATTCTTATAGACGGAGCTAGCAGGATGCAGCGGTGAACTGAGTGTAAGGAAAAAAAATTATGAATATATTTCCAGATGTCCCAGGAAGTTTCAAGCACGGTGCTCATGACGACTGGTGACGGTTGCATATGATATATCTGCAGCCCATGTGGCCCAGAGTGCATGATAAAGGATTGATCACTTGCTTTCTTTCTCTTTCAGAAAAAAAATGAAGGAAATGTGGTTTGAGTCAGACAGCAATGGTCCACTGACGTTGAGATGCGAGACAAGACGACGCAGACATAAACCATAACGCATTTACTGCTAATCCACCGCCGTCGTGCAAGAACCACACTATGCATCGCACAGTGCATTTTCGGATTTAATCTAGCGCTACTATTCCTCTGTAACGAATTAACTAGCCACAGGAAGCGGTGGCGAGTCTCCGTCGTAGCTGATGGGTATTAGCTACGGAGCAGTTATGCTGCTTATAAGTAACAAACAAGATATCGAAGCTAGCTAGCTCCAAAAGGTGGGTTGAAGATTAAGCGGTAAGCAAGCGTTTGGCAAGTGGCCAAAAACGTACGTCGCGTTCCTTCTTTCTTTCCTCTTTTCTATCTATCTTTTGCTTCCGAGTGGACGTCTCCGTTCCATTGTAGCTGCACCGTCTTATCGGGAAATGGTGATGGTGGCTTCTTACCGGCTTCCTACTCCCAAGACCGACCGCCAGCATCACCCATTTTGTCTGCCTGGGCAATGAAATCATCGGCGCATCTTCAATCTGGACGAAAGATGCGCAGAGTGGTTAGTTTTTGGTTGTAATAATCGTGTGCCACCAAGATGCGAGTCTTCCGTCAACTGTTTGTCATGGACGAATTTGCGTTTCTGGCATGCAAGCGTCGTGCCGGAGAACTGATGGCACTAATAATGGACGATAACTGACCAGAGTCACGACGCCACAACAAACTGATTGGCGCCAGCATCTCCATGGATGAGTTGCACATGCCACCAACACCAAACAACGGGGCACCAAACCTGCACGACGCAGTTCTTGCATGTTCTGCATCTTCCTCTGGTGTTCACATCATCTCCACAGCACGGGCCTATGTCTAATGATTAATGACATTAATGCTTGGAACATGTTACACACTTGCTGGGGAAACCATCTTTTTTCAAATTATAGTACAGTACAGTTCAACTCTCCCAACACAACGAGCAAACACCGAGTGCCAAAAAGAACAGGTTTAACACTCGCGTTCCATAGCACAATAACGCTTTGGACAAATACTCGATTGTTATGACCTTGGCCTTTTGAGGTCCCTTTCGCCGCCGTTGCGGCTCACATGCTCTTGCGTGTCCTTCCTCTTTCGGCTGTCGAGCTCAGGATAAAGGTGCTCCTGGATGTCCATGGACAGCTCGCCCTCTTCAGTATCCTCTGCCGTGCCAGCGACGTTCTGGTGGTCCTCTTCGGTGTCCTCTGCTGTGCCAACGACGTTCTGGTGATCCTCTTCCGCGTCCTCTGCTGTGCCAGCGACGTTCTGGTGATCCTCTTCAGTGTCCTCTGCTGTGCCAGCGACGTTCTGGTGATCCTCTCGGTGAGGGGGGTTGGGCAAGCTCTGCCTTCTCTCCTCTGTATTCCCCTCATCCTCTGCAGCCAGCTCCGCACCGCGCTCCACCTCGCTCCCAATTAGGTCCGCACCGTCCACGGCGTCAACCTTTCTACCAGCATCACCTTTCGAATCCCCATGTTTCTCTGGTGCAGCTTTAACCTTATCCTTGTCTAACTTTTTCATTGCATCCGCTGTTGACGACAACATGCTGGGGCCTTCATTGCTAGCGACCGTAACACCACATGATTCGTTCGCGGGTATCCCCGAGCTTGCCTTTTCAGGTCCGTGACGGCCTGGCATGCTCGATTGTGTGGATGCTTCATCATTTTCCTGGGAGGAAGGCTCCTTGGAAGCTCCAGGAGCTTCCTCTAGAGCAGACACACTTGCAGGGCTATCTTTAGTATCTTGCCCTGGTGGTGGCCCGTAGAGCTCCAACATTTGGTTGCTAACCTCTGAAAAGAACAATAACAGCTAATGTAAGCATGGATCCTTGCCTCCTTGCTATGTATTTTTTCACAGCATCAAAAGCAAATGTGGCAGAAATACACGAAAAACAGAGCATCAGTTCTAGTAAATAGATATACAATCGACAGATGCTATCGTTGCAAAATTACAAAGCAAAAGTGTTATCCACAAATTACAAAGCAAAAAATAGTTGTGCAAGTTCATTACAGTATCATCATGTTCGTGGCATTCACTTATGTATCCCACAACACCAAGTGTGCACATCAAGCAACCGCCTGTGTTTACTGACCTAAGCTACCTAGTTCCACTACCAGTTTTCAATAAATGATGATTTTTTTGTCCAATTCTAATGGGCTCCACTACAGCTAAATCATGGTATACTTCTGACAACATGAAAAAACTGTCCTTACGATATTGTAGAGTAACAGCGTATAAATATACACTATTGACTTTGTACCTAGTACAAACCTTCCAACTGACGCGGGGTTACATCAAACTGTTGCAACCAGAAATTCTCGCCATCTGCTGGAAGCTTGATTTTAAGGAACTTCGTGGCAAGGAAGATTGCGCCAGCCGCAATATGTTGGGGCTTAAATTGCAAGCAAAGTGAAGTACGCAGCCTGCACAGCCCTTTTAAGGTCCCGTAAATAGGCATGATGTGGGCTGCTATTTTCAAAAGAATAAGTGTAATTTTAGCATACCCATCATTGACGAAACTCCAGGCAGCTTGAGCAAGTGCCTTTTGAGCAACCTTGTTGAACTTCTCTATTGCTTTAACCAAGGGCTTGTAGGGATGGTGTATATTCAGGTCAAAATCAAGTGTTACAAGCACAACCCGCTCCCCAATTAAAAGAAGTTCCTTCTGTTTTTCGTACACTTCCTGCACAAAACAACAGAAATCTCCTCAACTACCATTCTTGCCACAGTAATCCAGGTAATAAAATGCATCGATTGTGAACAGAAACTTGCAACTTTATGAATAAAAGAAGCGTGGGGAAACAAGAATAGCAATGGCAACTAGATAAGAATCCAGGTAACAAAATGCATCGACTGTCAACAAGAACTTGCAACTTTATGAATAGATATGTGGGGAAACAAGGATAGCACTGGCAACTCGATAAGAAGTATCAAGACAGCACTCAAAGATAATATCTAACCTTTTGCTTAATTCGAGCAACAGCAGCAGGATCCTTCTTGTGGATGACCTCATAAGAAATAAGTATGACATCCTTCAGCGGTCTTGGTGTTTCTTCAACTTTACCCGCCAAGAACATGCAAACTGTGGCTATTGTCTGCAGGTTATAATGAACTTACATTGACAACTCGCAACGGTCGGAATCTAGGACGAATGCGCCCAAAGAAACAACAAAACTGCATGCAGCATGCTTTATATTCTACTCTACACACATACAGACAAAAATTAACCTGCATGTCTCTGCAGAGCCAAACAAATTTCATCCTATCGTGGAATCCAACAAAGCACATCTCCACTAATATAAATATCACCAGTTGTGGCGGGTCCAAAACATCCCAACCACAGGATCCAATGATCCGTATTCATCCAATGTCACAGGCACCACAGCACCCCTAGCTATGGCACCTAACAATTATTGTCACTAAATTATCAGTAAAGACAGTTACTAGTGATCTACAAGTGACAGCAAACCATTTTTGGGCCACTTCCACATAAGGATGGCTAACATTGATGATCGACCACCTGTCAGAAACATATAATACTGACTACCATGCATAGAAAGTAATTTACAGGTAAATCCAAAATATGTTGTCTGATAATAAACATGTACAAGCCCATACAAATTTCAGTAGGGCTTACCATTCTATCATTTCTGGCATGAGATTGACGAAGGAAAAACCGATGACAGAATACTACAGCTGTAGCAATTGTCACTGGAGGCCTACATTTCAAAGCCATCCGTCATAAGGAGTGAAGGAAAGAACATACTATACAGAACTACCAACCATGGCAAGAGAGCATAATTGATACAGTAATATACAGGGATATTTACTGATTCATAAAACATGCACGGCATAACTAGCCAAAGGACAGAAAGTCCTAAAAATAATGCTAATCGAAGCTAGATCTTTTCCGTTGCAGCTAAACAAGGATGTCCTGTGATCCTTCAAAAACTAACCAATGAATATAACTCTGGGGCTAAGGGACAAGATGCTACCAAGTTCTTCCTAACAATGCCATTAGCTTGTGAAGAAAACAATAAGTGTTTCTGAAGGGAAAAAACTGAACAGGAGTTATGTTGTTACATGCATATGTAGCAATTTTTCAACCACAAATACCATTAGTTTCACAGGCATGTGCTAGCACATCTCCCAGCCAAACAGATAAATCTATGGCTTGATAATTGATAGCTTTACCATCAATTTATTGGAGAATTAGTACCAAATCATCTATTGATGTCGACATAGAAAATATACACACTAACATCAATGTATACACTAAAGCAAATGCTTAGGAGAACAAAAATGAGGAATTCAGCAACCAGAAAACTGTTAAATATCTTACATAGTACATATATTGCATGATAAAATAAGAAAACTTATTCGATACAAAAAAAAGGGCAGCCCGGTGCATGAAGCTCCCGCTTTGCGCGGGGTCCGGGGAGGGGGTCGGACCACATTGAATTTTAGGGGAAAACAAACAAGTCGATTCTGAATGGGGCAATGATTAATTTTCCACCTGCAGCCCACATGTTTGGAAACCTGTCACAGTGAGGCCATTCTGTGTTTCTTCAAAACCTATACATTATGTCCCCTCAATCATCAGAGGTGACGTTTGTAATCTCCTGAATAACATTTGCATCCCTAATATCTTAACATAGGTTGCTCACAGTGTTTATTTTAGCTATTCACCCCATTAAGTAATTTCACTAGTAGGAGTTTGGTGACTAGGGAAGAGGAATGGAGTTTAGAGGAGGGAGTTGTGCAGAGATTAGACGTGGGATGTGTCATTTTAGTCCCAATTCTTCATGGTATTTGATGGGAATTATGCGTATGAATTTGAGAAAGAAATCTCTTCCCATGTTTAGTTATGGGAATTCATGATGGTCTAGCGAAGGGATGGGAACATAAGTCGTGACGAACGGTCGAGATGTTCTCTGCAATTCAATTCCCTTCCGATACCCATGCCCTCCCATGTTATTAAAATGGTGGGTGTTAAGACTTCTCAACTTTCATGCCCAGGCTCTACAATTCTCATGCCCTCCAACCAAAAGGATGATTTTATATACATCTAAATTCCATTTCACCTTTTCAATTCCCTCTAACCAAACAAGCTGTAAAGGCCTGCTTAATTTGCAAGCTAAGAGTGCCTAACGATGCCAGACAGTTTGCGTAAGTAAAAATGGTACTACAAATTAGTTTGCCTAATAATCCTTGCTAAAAGTGCATGAATCTATGGCGCTTAAGACGCAGCTTGGTCAAACTAGCCATAAGGGAATGTCAAACCAAACAATTTCTACAAGCCTACAAGTGCACATGATTATGGCGCTTGGGACCCAATTTCAAAAATATTGTTCATGGATAATAAATGAGAAAGCTGCAAAAGCTTCTTAAAAGAAACAAAACTGTGAGAAATACCAAGTTGTTCACAGAAATTTAAAAGGAACAGGTATGATTCAAATAATACTGCTAAAACAGCAGAAATGATAAAATATTCAATTTACTGTATATTCTTACACTTTAAGCCTCACACCCAATTCCTGAAGATAAGTGCAGTATGACTTGCGAAGGTAAGACTCCTTCTTTAGATCAATGCCATCTCTTCTTGAAAGGGAATTCTCCTCTATTTCTTTTCTACTAAAATACCAGGAAGCACCAAGGTTGACATCTTCAGCATGTCTATCATAGGGAATTCTATAAGGGCTGTTTTCTACAATTCCATATTGTGAAGAATCACTTGTCTGCATGATATCCATTTATGATTTTCCTCTTTTATTCCAAAGAACCTGACAAAGTGAGATACATAATGTCAACGCTTGCAAACTTAACATCATAAGCATTCATAAACAGGAGGTAGGCACAACAACGCGCGTAACTAAACGCATATACACATTCCTTTCAAAAATTAAAATTGAGAACGTCGTGAAGACTAAATAGTTAAAGAAGGCATCTAACTATATATTCTCAATACTCTAAATCTTAAAAAATCTTTTGTGGACAGCCTATGGGACAAGTTACGACAGTGGACAACTTTACATGCAGAAGATAAAGGATGGGTGCCAGATATTGACAATGGAAGAAACAGCGACAAATCCATACAGCTCAGATGAACTGTCTGTCCTGCATGGAAGCCCAGTAATTGAACAAATTAGCGACGCGTAGATGATAATATAGCCACCAAAAGTGTTTTCTTAAATACAACACATCGAAGCATTCCCTTCATTTACAAAGATAAAACATAATGACAAGTGGATCCCTCATAAAATTACTAGAATGACTATAAAAACTGATTCACGCAAGTAATGAGCATCTTGAAAGTTGCTATTTGTTCTTTCAAGGTATTTTTTAGCCTGTTGAGCTCAAGGTGTTTTTTTCTGAGTCTGTCAAGTTCAATGTGTTTTCCTGAATCTGTGGCTTAACATAGAAACAGAGTAACCCAGATCTTACTAAGGCCATATCTCTAACAGAGCTAACAGAAAGGATGAGGAGAGATCACCCAACGTAACTATGCTCTCGTCTTCTTGAGGGCGCCTGCTCGACCTAAAGCAGGTGACTACATTCAACCCGTAAGAATCTAAAACCCCAATACATAAGGAACACAATTCTCGAACACGTTTTAGAAGGAATTGTGAAAGAATCATTACTCAATTTACAGGTGAGCAGCACAAAATAGTGAAGAAAACTCGGAATTGGTGGTCGGTACAGAATGACATGTGATATCAGGCTCATAAGTTCGACCCACACCAGCACAAACCCTACTTTACAATAGGGCAAGCGCTTCTCTAAGCTAAGCTGCATAGTTTCAAGAAACTGCGGAAATTTTTTAAGACTCAGTGCTACCATTGCCCCCCAAAATTCCTCCCTAAATTCAGCGTCATCTAGTCCTCGAGACACCAGGAAACATGTAATTTTGTACCCGGACATTGAGCACGCGGTTTCAGGATTAAGCCCATCTAGATCCAAGCAGGTAAATTCAGCTCCAAGAACCAAGAACTCGGCAAAGCCTAGGGTTACTCCCGCCCCGCAAGAAAATCTAGGGCGTGCGCTTCCAAGAACCGGACCTCTCGGTTGGCAGGAGAAATCTTGCGAACCGATGACCACAGGAACAATCTTAACCATCAAAATAGGATCTTTACGGAGGAAAAGATCGGATCAGATCAGAAAGAACCTGAGGAATCCCGACGAACTCTCGCGCAGGTGGCGGACCGGGCGGCGTGCGTAGCGGAGCGGAGACGGAGACGGAGACGGAGACGTGGACGGGCCGGGATAGGCGTCGCGCGCGGAGAGCTGCAACCGGCGACGACGGAGGGGTGGGGGCGGCGGATGGCGAGGCAGCAGCGAGGGGGAGCCTGCGAGGCTGGGTGGGACGGAACCCTAGCCGGTTGATGTGTCGTGTGTAGGCGCCCGTTTCCACCGTTGGATCGGTCAGCGCGTGGGGTATAGCCAGCCGTCCGATCTCGGGCAGACTTCCGAGTTGGGCTCTAAACCTATCTCCGCGTCCGAGTGTCACAGGGTCGTTTGGTAGCCTGGATCTATTTCTCGCATGACTGCGTCATTACCATGTCACCCACATCATCGAACACGAAGACGAACACCACTGTGACAACATCGTTCACATCCGTCATAAGCATCACCATAACGACCACGAAGTTGAATATCATCATAACACCGCCTGGCGGAGCGTGAGCCAACATGAAGGATGGGCCAACACATTAAAGACTGGGCCAATTGATGATAGTGGGCCATTTTTTTACCAAATCCTGAAGAAAAGTTAGAGTGAAGATTGGGTTGTATGGCCTCCACTACGCGCCGCCCCTGCCACCGATCATGCCGGTCATAAGCATCACCACGTTGTTGTCGACCACGAAGACGAACATCACCATGATGCCACCACCATGGATTATCACCTCTTACTTATCACCTATCATCACCACGTCGCCTCCATGAAGATGGCAAGCGAGAAGTTGAGCAATAGTACTTCAAACTATGCTCACACATATGTACACATTACAATATACTAGCGAGTCATTTATCTATCAGTGTATGTACACCGAAACAAAAACCTGTCAACATAAAAGTCATGCGGAATGGTGCGGTGAACCTACTCCTCAAAGGAAATTTCAAACGGTTGAGCGTGTGCGAAAAATTTGGCAAAATTCACTTAAAACTTCATACACGAATTTGATGATTCACGACCGATGGAACTCGAAACTGATTGTGGGAACTGATTTATATCATCGACATGCATCTTTTTCATGTACAGCTTATTTTGATTCGGAATATAGTTGTATTGATTTGAAAAGATGGTGTGTGAAGTAGTATAAAGGAGAGTGAGCCTAACCAAGAGCATGTGCAGTGGTTGCATCCGAAGATTCCCTTTTGCATCATCAGCGTACGAGATTTGTCTGCATCGCTAGAAACGGTCGATTCGGACGTTCCTCCACAGCCTGGCCCGAGGGTGTTTTGAGAATCGGTTGGGCCACAATGCGGAGACCTTCGGGCAACCAAACAAACTATTTTGTTTCTCCACCCATGCAAAAAAAGGCCTCTGCAGGCTACCAAACGCGTCCGTATTGTCACACACCTAGCCAGAAGAGGCTCACGATGAAGAAGAAAGGCTCGGCCCTCCACAAGCATCCCGATTAGGGTCTTCATCTGTTTGACTGGTTTTTGACACGATTTATGTATGTTTTCGTTTTTCTGAGTCGGGTCCTAAACTGGGTTTTTTTGCGGTATTATTCATTTTTTGGTCGTAAATGGTAGGGTAATATGACTTATGCATTAGTTTAGGAGAAGAAGGACAAGGAGATGACTTTTATGTGGTGAGCAGTGGCCATATTTGCTCGAGAAATGTGTCTACATGGACATACTGGTCACTATGCGTTAGATCGCTCAGTGGGATGCAGACCCAGTTTTTGGCCGCATGATAACTGCAATAACACAAATCAGATGTAGCTAGTTTCGAAGTAAGAGTATCGAACCACGGAGAGCTGTTGGTAGAGGTCTTTATGCCCCTCGCTGCTATTATCTAGAGAGTACTTAAAAATTATTCAAATTCCAAGCTAAAGTATTCAAAGGTTGTTTTGTGTTGAGATCAAAAGTAAACAAGAACAAAGAAATAAACTAATGTAACTAAGAGCATCGATTATGGTTGTGGGAATAACAATATGGCTAAGGTGTTCTCGGGGATTGTTGGTTCCACCACTAGCATTAACTAATAACACAAACTAGATAATTTATATATTGGCACTAGTTGTATGTGAGAAAGGCTCGAAAGTTGGAATATGTATCTTATACATATCCCTGAATGACCACCGCAATAATCTTCGGCAAGCCACCTATTGGTCCATCACAATTAAGAGATTACCCCGTGGTTATTTGTTGATCGTTGCGAGTCCCTTCTTATCCCCTTCTTCCATACAATAGTGCACCGCACACGGGATGTCACCCCCGCCGTATGCACTACCGTACTTCCAAATGTAGTTTCCTCTCATGACCAAAGGCAAATATTATATGATCGACATCATATAATATCACAAGAGAAAACTAACACAGAATCATTGTACAAAGCCATAAATCATCTTTATTCATATCATAATATATCTAGGGTTTCTCCATCTCTCCCCAAGAACAAAGGAACTACACACACATGAAGGCAATCAAACTGATATCAAACATATGAATGGAGTATGGTAGTACAATTGAATACAATATGAGATCCACACTAGGGATTGGATTACAACTGAGTAAACAAAGGGGATTGGTGTTGGAGACGGTGTTGATGATGATGATGATGATGATGATGTAGATTGGTGTTGAAGCCTTCAAGATCCAAGTCCCTTCTCCTCTTGAGTGGTGGTTGATACGCGTACAGCACGCGTCCGTTGGGAACCCCAAGAGGAAGGTGTGATGCGTACAGCGGCAAGTTTTCCCTCAGTAAGAAACCAAGGTTTATCAAACCAGTAGGAGCCAAGAAGCACGTTGAAGGTTGATGGCGGCGGAGTGTAGTGCGGCGCAACACCAGGGATTCCGGCGCCAACGTGGAACCTGCACAACACAACCAAATTACTTTGCCCCAACGTGACAGTGAGGTTGTCAATCTCACCGGCTTGCTGTAACAAAGGATTAGATGTATAGTGTGTGAAAGAACATCTCTCACATTATGTTTTGTGTGTTTGATGTCAATATATGTGATACACTAATGTTTGTTTAAGTGCTACAGGGATTACATAGATTCATATTTATGTGTGTTGGATTTGGTCGGTCTGTCTAAAGTTAACAGCAAAAAGATGGCCAGGCCGGATAATCCGGGCCGGATATTGTTGAAATATCCGGCCCCTGATTTTGGCTAAGTCTTCGAGGGAAAAGCAGCGCAGTATAGGGGCCGGACATTTGCCGGATATTGTCCCGGTATTGTACCAGGGCCGGAATATCCGGGCCGGATATTTTGGAAATATCCGGCCCCCTCGTTTTTGGCTAAGGACTGGAAGAAAAACAAGTCTGGCATAGGGCCGGATATTTGGCCGGATAATGACACGGTTTTGTCCCGAAGGCCGGATTATCCGGGGGGGCGGATTATCCGGCCCCTACTTAGGCCGGAATATCCGGGCCCCCGGAAGCTGCAACGGCTCAATTTTGAGGGGAGGTATAAATACCCCCCTTCTTCTACCTTGGTTGCTTGCTTAATCATTACACAAGAAATCTGCCAAGCCACCTCCATTAGAGCCACCTCAAGAAACTCAAGATTTGCAAGATCTCCTTCCTCCCCCAACCAAAGCTCTTGATCTTTGGAGATTCGAAGGAGAAGACACCGATCTACATCCTCACCGAAGCGTTCTTCATTTCCCCCTCTCTTGTTTGAGGGATCTCATGCTAGTGTTCCTATTTGGTTCCCTAGTTGATTTGTGTTGATGTACTGTTGTTGATTGTTGTGTTGTAACAGATTTGGGAGCCTCCAATTAGGTTGTGGATGTGTGCCCCAAGAACCTTGTAAAGGCCCGGTTTCCGCCTCGAGGAAATCCCTTAGTGGAAGTGGGCTAGGCCTTCGTGGCGTTGCTCACCGGAGATCTGAGTGAAGCCTTCGTGGCTGTTGGTTTGGCTTTCGTAGCAACCACACTCCTCCAAACGTAGACGTACCTTCTTGCAAAGGAAGGGAACTACGGGAATCATCTCCGTGTCATCGCGTGCTCCACTCTCGGTTACCTCTATCCTATTCTATCTCTATATTGCTTGGATATATCTTGCTTAGTTGTTAGCCTTGTCATATAGGTAAATTCACTTAGTTGCATATCTAGAGAATTTACCTTTTGTGTCAAGCCTAAATTGAAAAAGAACTAAAAATTGGTTAGCACCTATTCACCCCCCCCCCCCTCTAGGTGCGGCATACGATCCTTTCAATTGGTATCAGAGCCTCGGCTCTTATTTCGGGCTTAACCGCCTAAGAGTATGCCGGACGAGGAACCATCGGAAGGGGAGACTAGGCCGGTCACCATGGATGACATCAACTCGTTGAAGTCTGATACGCGTACAGCACGCGTCCGTTGGGAACCCCAAGAGGAAGGTGTGATGCGTACAGCGGCAAGTTTTCCCTCAGTATGAAACCAAGGTTTATCGAACCAGTAGGAGCCAAGAAGCACGTTGAAGGTTGATGGCGGCGGGATGTAGTGCGGCGCAACACCAGAGATTCCGGCGCCAACGTGGAACCTGCACAACACAACCAAAGTACTTTGCCCCAACGAAACAGCGAGGTTGTCAATCTCACCGGCTTGCTGTAACAAAGGATTAACCGTATTGTGTGGAAGATGATTGTTTGCGATAAAAACGGTAAAACGATGTGCGGTAGATTGTATTTCAGTATAGAGAATTGGACCGGGGTCCACAGTTCACTAGAGGTGTCTCTCCCATAAGATAAACAGCATGTTGGGTGAACAAATTACAGTTGGGCAATTGACAAATAAAGAGGGCATGACCATGCACATACATATTATGATGAGTATTGTGAGATTTAATTGGGCATTACGACAAAGTACATAGACCGCTATCCAGCATGCATCTATGCCTAAAAAGTCCACCTTCAGGTTATCATCCGAACCCCCTCCAGTATTAAGTTGCTAACAACAGACAATTGCATTAAGTATTGCGCGTAATGTAATCAGTGACTACATCCTCAAACATAGCACCAATGTTTTATCCCTAGTGGCAACAACACATCCATAACCTTAGAGGTTCTTGTCACTCCTCCAGATTCACGGAGACATGAACCCACTATCGAGCATAAATACTCCCTCTTGGAGTTACTAGCATCAACTTGGCCAGAGCATCTACTAATAACGGAGAGCATGCAAGATCATAAACAACACATAGACATGAATTGATAATCAACATAACATAGTATTCTCTATTCATCGGATCCCAACAAACGCAACATATAGAATTACAGATAGATGATCTTGATCATGTTAGGCAGCTCACAAGACCCGACAATTAAGCACAATGGGGAGAAGACAACCATCTAGCTACTGCTATGGACCCATAGTCCAGGGGTAGACTACTCACACATCACTCCGGAGGCGACCATGGCGGCGTAGAGTCCTCCGGGAGATGAATCCCCTCTCCGGCAGGGTGCCGTAGGTGATCTCCTGAATCCCCCGAGATGGGATTGGCGGCGGCGGCGTCTGCGGGGAAGGTTTTCCGTATCGTGGCTCTCGGTACTGGGGGTTTCGCGACGGAGGCTTTAAGTAGGCGGAAGGGCAGGTCAAGAGGCGGCACGAGGGGCCCACACCATAGGTCGGCGCGGCCAGGGCCTGGGCCGCGCCGCCCTAGGGTGTCGCCACCTCGTGGCCCCACTTCGTCTCCTCTTCGGTCTTCTGGAAGCTTCGTGGCAAAATAGGACCCTGGGCGTTGATTTCGTCCAATTCCGAGAATATTTCCTTACTAGGATTTCTGAAACCAAAAACAGCAGAAAACAACAACTGGCACTTCGGCATCTTGTTAATAGGTTAGTTCCAGAAAATGCACGAATATGACATAAAGTGTGCATAAAACATGTAGATATCATCAATAATGTGGCATGGAACACAAGAAATTATCGATACGTCGGAGACGTATCAACATCCCCAAGCTTATTTCTGCTCGTCCCGAGCAGGTAAAACGATAACAAAGATAATTTCTGGAGTGACATGCCATCATAACCTTGATCATACTATTTGTAAAGCATATGTAGTGAATGCAGCGATCAAAACAATGTATATGACATGAGTAAACAAGTGAATCATATAGCAAAGACTTTTCATGAATAGTACTTCAAGACAAGCATCAATAAGTCTTGCATAAGAGTTAACTCATAAAGCAATAATTCATAGTAAAAGCATTGAAGCAACACAAAGGATGATTAAGTTTCAGCGGTTGCTTTGAACTTATAACATGTATATCTCATGGATAATTGTCAACATAGAGTAATATAATAAGTGCAATATGCAAGTATGTAGGAATCAATGCACAGTTCACACAAGTGTTTGCTTCTTGAGGTGGAGAGAAATAGGTGAACTGACTCAACAATGAAAGTAAAAGAATGGTCCTCCATAGAGGAAAAGCATCGATTGCTATATTTGTGCTAGAGCTTTGATTTTGAAAACATGAAACAATTTTGTCAACGGTAGTAATAAAGCATATGTATCATGTAAATTATATCTTACAAGTTGCAAGCCTCATGCATAGTATACTAATAGTGCCCGCACCTTGTCCTAATTAGCTTGGACTATCGGATCATCGCAATGCACATGTTTTAACCAAGTGTCAAAAAGGGTTACCTCTATGCCGCCTGTACAAAGGTCTAAGGAGAAAGCTCGCATCGAATTTCTCGCTATTGATTATTCTCAGCTTAGACATCCATACCGGGACAACATAGACAACAGATAATGGACTCCTCTTTTATGCATAAGCATGTAACAACAATTAATAATTTTCTCATATGAGATTGAGGATATACGTCCAAAACTGAAACTTCCACCATGGGTCATGGCTTTAGTTAGCGGCCCAATGTTCTTCTCTAACAATATGCATGCTTAACCATAAGGTGGTAGATCTCTCTTACTTCAGACAAGACGAACATGCATAGCAACTCACATGATATTCAACAAAGAATAGTTGATGGCGTCCCCAGAAACATGGTTATCGCACAACAAGCAACTTAATAAGAGATAAAGTGCATAAGTACATATTCAATACCACAATAGTTTTTAAGCTATTTGTCCCATGAGCTATATATATTGCAAAGGTGAATGATGGAATTTTAAAGGTAGCACTCAAGCAATTTACTTTGGAATGGCGGAGAAATACCATGTAGTAGGTAGGTATGGTGGACACAAATGGCATAGTGGTTGGCTCAAGGATTTTGGATGCATGAGAAGTATTCCCTCTCGATACAAGGTTTAGGCTAGCAGGTTATTTGAAACAAACACAAGGATGAACCGGTGCAGCAA
The DNA here is from genome assembly GCF_019359855.2 of Lolium perenne. NCBI lineage: Eukaryota > Viridiplantae > Streptophyta > Magnoliopsida > Poales > Poaceae > Lolium > Lolium perenne. Next base: position 158,651,486 of record NC_067247.2, read on the forward strand.
AACTCACATAAAAGACATATTGTAAACATTATAACACTCTACACCGTCTTCCTTGTTGTTCAAACTCAATACTAGATATTATCTAGACCTTAGAGAGACCAAATATGCAAACCAAATTTTAGCATGCTCTATGTATTTCTTCATTAATGGGTGCAAAGCATATGATGCAAGAGCTTAAACATGAGCACAACAATTGCCAAGTATCACATTACCCAAGACATTTATAGCAATTACTACATGTATCATTTTCCAATTCCAACCATATAACAATTTAACGAAGAAGAAACTTCGCCATGAATACTATGAGTAGAGCCTAAGGACATACTTGTCCATATGCTACAGCGGAGCGTGTCTCTCTCCCACAAAGTGAATGCTAGGATCCATTTTATTCAAACAAAACAAAAACAAAAACAAAAACAAACCGACGCTCCAAGCAAAGCACATAAGATGTGATGGAATAAAAATATAGTTTCAGGGGAGGAACCTGATAATGTTGTCGAGACGCTTGAGTCTTCTTAGAATATGCAGGGGTGAACCACCGGGGCATCCCCAAGCTTAGAGCTTTCACTCTCCTTGATCATGTTGCATCATACTCCTCTCTTGATCCTTGAAAACTTCCTCCACACCAAACTTAGAACAACTCATTAGAGGGTTAGTGGACAATAAAAATTAACATGTTCAGAGGTGACATAATCATTCTTAACACTTCTGGACATTGCATAAAGCTACTGGACATTAATGGATCAAAGAAATTCATCCAACATAGCAAAAGAGGCAATGCGAAATAAAAGGCAGAATCTGTCAAAACAAAACAGTTCGTATTGACGAATTTTATCGAGGCACCAGACTTGCTCAAATGAAAATGCTCAAATTTAATGAAAGTTGCGTACATATCTTAGGATCACTCAAGTAAATTGGCATAATTTTCTGAGTTACCTACAGAGAAAACAGCCCAGATTCGTGACAGCAAAGAAATCTGTTTCTGCGCAGTAATCCAAATCTAGTATGAACTTTACTATCAACGACTTTACTTGGCACAACAAAACACTAAACTAAGATAAGGAGAGGTTGCTACAGTAGTAAACAACTTCCAAGACACAAAATAAAAATAAAGTACTGTAGTAAAAACCATGGGTTGTCTCCCATAAGCGCTTTTCTTTAACGCCTTTCAGCTAGGCGCAGAAAGTGTGTATCAAGTATTATCAAAGGGTGGTGCATCTACAGCGGGATGCGGAGTTTTCTCAACCAGGCATAGTATATTAGATACATAAGTTTTAGCGTCCCCCTTTTCATTAGTCTTGGGCTTGCTACTCTCATCAAACAAATTTTCAGGAACAAGCCAAGCATAATTATTTTCTAGTGCATCATTCATCGCTAGGAGCTTACATGGTATTGGTGCTTTGATCTCCCCACCATCATTAATATTATTAGTGTACTTTATTCTATCCATATCCATTTTTTCAAGGAGACTAACAAAATTGGTATAAGAACCAAGCATATCATATTTAGCAAAGACCTTTCTAGCTTCTCTTGCTATACCACCAAATTCTCTAAGAAGGTTTTCTAAAACAAAATCTTTCTTTTCCCCTTCTGCCATATCACCAAGTGTGAGAAACATGTGTTGGATTATAGGATTGAGATTAACAAATTTAGTTTCCATCATGCGAACTAAAGCAGCAGCAGCAATTTCATAAGTAGGAGCTAATTCTTCCAAGTGTCTATCTTCAAAATCTTCAACGGTACTAACATGATTGAAAAATTCTTCTATATTATTTCTCCCAATTATAGACCCACGTCTTACCGGTATGTCTTTCGTGGTAAAATTAAAAGGAAACATGATGAATCAAGTAAAGTAAATGCAAGTAACTAATTTTTTTTGTGTTTTTGATATAGCAAACAAGATAGCAATTAAAGTAAAACTAGCAACTAATTTTTTTGTATTTTGATTTAGTGCAGCAAACAAAGTAGTAAATAAAACTAAGCAAGACAAAAACAAAGTAAAGAGATTGGGATGTGGAGACTCCCCTTGCAGCGTGTCTTGATCTCCCCGGCAACGGCGCCAGAAAAAGAGCTTGATACGCGTACATCACGCGTCCGTTGGGAACCCCAAGAGGAAGGTGTGATGCGTACAGCGGCAAGTTTTCCCTCAGTATGAAACCAAGGTTTATCGAACCAGTAGGAGCCAAGAAGCACGTTGAAGGTTGATGGCGGCGGGATGTAGTGCGGCGCAACACCAGAGATTCCGGCGCCAACGTTGAACCTGCACAACACAACCAAAGTACTTTGCCCCAACGAAACAGCGAGGTTGTCAATCTCACCGGCTTGCTGTAACAAAGGATTAACCGTATTGTGTGGAAGATGATTGTTTGCAGAAAACAGTAAAACAATATTGCAGTAGATTGTATTTCAGTATAGAGAATTGGACCGGGGTCCACAGTTCTCTAGAGGTGTCTCTCCCATAAGATAAATAGCATGTTGGGTGAACAAATTACAGTTGGGCAATTGACAAATAAAGAGGGCATGACCATGCACATACATATTATGATGAGTATTGTGAGATTTAATTGGGCATTACGACAAAGTACATAGACCGCTATCCAAAGATGCATCTATGCCTAAAAAGTCCACCTTCAGGTTATCATCCGAACCCCCTCCAGTATTAAGTTGCTAACAACAGACAATTGCATTAAGTATTGCGCGTAATGTAATCAGTGACTACATCCTCAAACATAGCACCAATGTTTTATCCCTAGTGGCAACAGCACATCCATAACCTTAGAGGTTCTTGTCACTCCTCCAGATTCACGGAGACATGAACCCACTATCGAGCATAAATACTCCCTCTTGGAGTTACTAGCATCAACTTGGCCAGAGCATCTACTAATAACGGAGAGCATGCAAGATCATAAACAACACATAGACATGAATTGATAATCAACATAACATAGTATTCTCTATTCATCGGATCCCAACAAACGCAACATATAGAATTACAGATAGATGATCTTGATCATGTTAGGCAGCTCACAAGACCCGACAATTAAGCACAATGGGGAGAAGACAACCATCTAGCTACTGCTATGGACCCATAGTCCAGGGGTAGACTACTCACACATCACTCCGGAGGCGACCATGGCGGCGTAGAGTCCTCCGGGAGATGAATCCCCTCTCCGGCAGGGTGCCGGAGGCGATCTCCTGAATCCCCCGAGATGGGATTGGCGGCGGCGGCGTCTCTGGAAGGTTTTCCGTATCGTGGCTCTCGGTACTGGGGGTTTCGCGATGGAGGCTTTAAGTAGGCGGAAGGGCAGGTCAAGAGGCGGCACGAGGGGCCCACACCATAGGTCGGCCAGGGCCTGGGCCGCGCCGCCCTAGGGTGTCGCCACCTCGTGGCCCCACTTCGTCTCCTCTTCGGTCTTCTGGAAGCTTCGTGGCAAAATAGGACCCTGGGCGTTGATTTCGTCCAATTCCGAGAATATTTCCTTACTAGGATTTCTGAAACCAAAAACAGCAGAAAAACAAAGAATCGACACTTCGGCATCTTGTTAATAGGTTAGTTCCAGAAAATGCACGAATATGACATAAAGTGTGCATAAAACATGTAGATATCATCAATAATGTGGCATGGAACACAAGAAATTATCGATACGTCGGAGACGTATCAAAGTCATACATGGATGCTCAAACGGAAAGCATGAGAAAGATGATTTCCGAGCTTTTGACCCCTCCCCGTCCCGTGGCTCCCACCATAGAGGTTAATATCACGGATGCGGTTGTAGAGGGTGATACTTCGGTATTACCCTCCGCTACCGCACCCATGAATGGTGATAACTTAAACACTATCAAACCCCCCGTTGCATCTCCCAAGGGAACTAGTGGGAGTGAGAGCTACAATCGAGTACCTCCACCTTTCCAATCACCCGATATACCGGTTCCCCATCCTCATATAAACATCCGGGGCGACCCACCTAAGTTTTCCGTTAATGATTACGATACTTGGCAATTTGAGTTTAGCTCTCATGTTCGCAGTGCCTCCAATGAACTTTGGAGAATCATCGAGGAAGGCTTCAATCCTTACAACCCCAAGAAGTTGACTAGAAGAGAAGCGGTTGATAGTCAACTCAACAACACCGCCTTGCACATGATTCAAACCGCCGTGGGGACAAAGGAGTTGACTCGTGTTCGGCATTTCACCACTGCCAAGGATGCTTGGGATGCTTTGGCCGCGAGTTGCATTGGAAGCGAGAGCACAAGAAGGAACAAGTATAATGCTCTTCGGAATAAAGCCGAAGGATTCATGAGGCTTCCGGATGAAGATCATGAAGACATGTATGGAAGACTTCTCACCGTTGCCGACGCCTTCCGGATTGTTGGTGCCTCTCACATTAATGACTCTTGGATCAAGGAGAAGTACATTGAGTGCATGATGTCGTTCGAGCCTATTGATGTCAAGACTCTTGTCGAAAGAGAATGCTATGCCTCTCTCACCTCTCAACAAGCCGTGCACGAGATGCAAGCTCTCAAGGTCCTTGAGCAAAACTCTCATGATTCCCGCAATCGTGCCATTGGGATGACAAAAGGGTCCAACCTTGCCTTGGTGGTCAACCCCGTGCAAGAAGTGATTCCTCAAGAATCTTATAGGGCATCTTGGAGCATGACCTATCCGGAAGACTTGGAACACCACTACCATGACCACATGGCATTCCATGCAAACACCTTTTGGATTGATCCTTCCAAGGCCAAGGAGGACAACATCAAGAGAAACAACTCAAGGGGTCCCTCAAGCTCGGGCCCAAGAACAAGATCTTGCTACAATTGCAATGACAAGCGCCATTTCATTGCCGAATGTCCCTATGAGAATAGGGAGACTCATGGTGGAAGGCTCATCCCCAAGGACAAGAGCAAAGACTCAAAGGGCAAATATTCAAAGCCCCTCAACAAGAAATTCTACAACAAGAACAAGAAGGGCAAGAGGCCCTCAAGGATTGTGCTAGTGGCTAATGAAGAATACTCTTCCGATGAGATTGCAAGTGCTAGTGATGATGATGAAGAGGAAAGCTCAAGAGAAGTGGCCACCATTGTCACCACCAACATTCCCTCTTCCTCTCTCTTTGATTCACCCAATGAGAACCCTCAACGCAAGAATGCACATTGCTTCATGGCAAGGTCCTCCTTGGACACATCAATTGTGCTATCAACTCAAGAAGAGTACACCTCCGGAGATGAAGATGTTGATGATGAAGAAGATGCAACCTCAAATGGATTGGTTGCCCTTGCCTCCCTCGCTACTAACTCTTCATCAACAAGCGAATCTCCCAATGAGGTCATTCATGTGGAGGAAGAAAGTTGCCTCATGGCTAAATCTTCCGAGGTATCATCTCCTAACCCCTCTATGCCTAACATTGCTAATGATCTAGGGGTTGACCCCGCTAGTCTAAAAGTGAAACAAGAGATGCTAGAGTTTGATGAGTTCATTAGTAGCCTACAAGGTAACACTAAGAAGCATGTTTCAAGTCTCATGGTTCGTATGGCTCAACTAAATGCTACTCTTGAGAAAAAGTGCCAAATAGAGAGAGAGGACTCTCTAGAAATTCATGCTCTTAAAAATGCTCTTGAGGAATGTCAAGAAACTATAGCATCTCTTGAAGAGAAGCTAGAAAGTCTTGAAGAACCTCAAGATAAACTTAACAAGCTCACTAAAGCTAGAGATCTTGCTAGAGCTAAGACTAAAGTGCTTATAAAGGAAAAGGCCAAATTTGGTGTTGATCATGAGAAACTTGTGAAGGATCTAGATGAACTAGACAAGGCTCACAAAGCCTTGAAGAGTGAATACTCTCTCCTCTCCGAGTCTTATGAGCAACTTCAAATTAGGCTTGCTTCATATGACATACCTAGTACCTCTACTCCTTCATGTGATCATCCAAATATAATTGAGGAAAATGCTAGGTTGAAAGATGAACTTGCTAGGACCTCCTCTCCCCAAAGTAAACTCTCCTTGGATGATCTTTTGAGTAAGCAAATGTCAAACAATGGGAAGGAGGGACTTGGTTTTAATACCAAGGCTAAAAAGGCAAACAAGAAAAAGACCAAGCCCGCACATGAGAAAGCTAATGGTGAACCCCGAAAGGGCAACACCATTAATGATGATGGTGCGGGAATAGATAACCCTCACTATGTTCTCTTTAAAGATTATTATTGTGATGTTTATGCTAAATATGTTGGTCCATATGATGGTTATGTTGCTTGGTCTATTTGGGTTCCAAAGACCCTTGTTGCTAACAAAAGAGGACCCATTGAAAAATGGGTACCTAAATCCAAGAATTGATCTCATGTAGGACTATGCCGCCGGAGGTTCAAAATGGGTACTTGATAGTGGATGTACAAGTCATATGACCGGCGGCAAGAACCTCGTCAAGGAGTTGAGGCCCAACATAAATAATATCACCGTCTCCTTTGGCGATAATTCTACATCCGAGGTATTGGGTTTTGGCAAGGTTGTGGTTGCACACAACATTACTCTTGTGGATGTCATGCTTGTCAAAACCCTTGGTTACAATTTGCTTTCCGTTTCCGCCCTTGGCAAGATGGGTTTCGCCGTCTTTATTGATAAAGATATTGTGGTCCTCTTGTGGAACAAGACTCTAAAAGTCGCATTCGTTGGGTATCGCGAACACAATTTGTATGTGGTGGACTTTTCGGGGACCACCACGACAAGTGCGATGTGCCTATTCGGAAAGGCGGACGTGGGTTGGTTGTGGCATCGCCGCCTAGCCCATGTCAACATGAGAACTTTGCAAAGTCTTCACAAGGGGAACCATATTGTGGGACTAATGGAAAATGTGTCTTTTGCCAAAGATCGTGTTTGTAGGGCTTGTGTTAAAGGCAAAATGCATGACTCTCCGCATCCAAGCAAGACCATTATCTCTTCCAAGAGGATCTTGGAGCTCCTTCATGTGGATCTCTTTGGTCCCGTTACTCATGCAAGTCTTGGTGCGAAGAAACATTGCTTGGTGATTGTCGATGACTACTCAAGATACACTTGGGTCTACTTTCTCAAGACGAAAGATGAGACTCAAAAAATATTCATTGACTTTGCTACCGAGGTGCAACGCCAACACAACCTCCTCATTATGGCAATAAGAAGTGACAACGGCTCCGAGTTCAAGAACTACACACTCAATGATTTTCTTAGTGATGAGGGGATTCGTCATCAATATTCCGCTGCTTACACCCCTCAACAAAATGGTGTTGCGGAGAGGAAGAACCGGACTCTTATGGATATGGCAAGGTCTATGATGGCGGAGTATAGATCCCGCTATAACTTTTGGGCCGAAGCCATCTCCACCGCTTTTCACTCCTCCAACCGGCTCTATCTCCGCAAGGGCTTGAACAAGACTCCATATGAAATACTCACCGGGAACAAGCCTAATATATCATACTTCAAGGTGTTCGGGTGTAAGTGTTTCTACAAAATCAAAGGAGTTCGTTTATCTAAATTCGCTCCTAAAGCTTTGGAGGGTATATTTGTTGGTTACGGTGCCGAGTCTCACACTTATAGAATCTTTGATAAAGCCTCCGGGATTATCATTGAATCTTGTAGTGTGAAGTTCGAAGAAAATGATGGCTCCCAAGTGGGGCAAGTTGATGTTTGTGCAGGTGATGAAATACCTCAAGATGCCATAGTAAGAATGGGTGTGGGATTTTTCCGCCCCATTGAGGGACACGGTGTGGCGTCTCGGGAAGGACTATGCTCTACCACGGTGGAGCCCTCATCTTCTCAACATCAACAAACCCCATCAAGTGAAGCAAATGATGCACCAACCCAAGAACAAGAACAAAACCCTCCCTCTAGTGTGCAAGATCAAGGACAAGATCAAGGACAAGATCAAGGTCAAGATCAACCAAGAATTCATGATGGTTCCGACGAGTATCCATTTGATATTTGCTCCGCACCAAATGATGTCCAAGATCAAGCACATGATGTTGAGCACTCACAAGAAATTGTAGTTGCTCAAGTTGAAGGTCAAGACGGGGACCCAAAAGATCAAGTTGATCAAGTGATACCTCCAAGGCCAAGAAGAACCAAGGAGGAGATCGAGGCCCGTCGTCTAGCAAGAAGAGAAAGGAACCTTGAGCTTCGTGATCACACTCATGATAAGGTTCTTGGTGATATAAGGGCAAAGGTTTCCACAAGAAGGCAATTGGCTAATTTTAGCAACCATCATGCTTATATCTCCTTAGTGGAACCCAAGAAAGTATTTGAAGCCCTTGAAGATTCGGATTGGTTGGAAGCTATGCACGAAGAACTCAACAACTTCAAGCGCAACAAAGTGTGGACATTAGTAGAGAAGCCAAAGGGGTGCCGCAATGTTATTGGCACTAAATGGATATTCAAGAACAAGCAAGATGAGTTTGGAAATGTTGTGAGGAACAAGGCAAGATTGGTGGCTCAAGGGTTCTCTCAAGTTGAGGGAATTGACTTTGGAGAAACCTATGCTCCCGTGGCTCGTCTTGAGTCCATCCGTATCCTTCTTGCTTATGCATCGCATCATAACTTCAAGTTACAACAAATGGATGTGAAAAGTGTTTTTTCTTAATGGTCCTATACATGAAGAGGTTTATGTTAAGCAACCCCCGGGGTTCGAGGATCTCAACTTCCCTAACCATGTCTACAAGCTCGATAAAGCTCTTTATGGTCTCAAACAAGCTCCTAGAGCTTGGTATGAGCACCTTAAGGAATTATTGGTAGACCGTGGGTTTGATGTTGGGCTAATCGATCCCACTCTTTTTACTAAGAGGGTCAATGGGGAGCTTTTCGTTTGCCAATTATATGTTGATGATATTATCTTTGGCTCTACTAACAAAGCTTTCAATGATGAATTCTCAAAGCTTATGACCGATAGGTTTGAGATGTCTATGATGGGAGAGATGAAGTTCTTCCTTGGTTTTGAGATCAAGCAATTGAGAGGAGGAACCTTCATCAACCAAGCAAAATATCTCCAAGACATGCTCAAGAGGTTCAAGATGACCGAGATGAAAGGTGTTGCCACTCCTATGGTTACCAAATGTCATCTTGCACTTGATCCCAATGGTAAAGAGGTGGATCAAAAGGTATATCGCTCCATGATTGGATCCTTGCTTTACCTTTGTGCATCTAGACCGGACATAGTGTTGAGTGTTGGTGTGTGTGCAAGGTATCAAGCTTCTCCTAAGGAGAGCCACATGATAGCTCTCAAGAGAATCTTTCGATATTTGGTTGATACCCCAAGATATGGTATTTGGTACCCCAAAGGCTCAAGTTTTATTCTCAATGGGTACACCGATGCGGATTGGGCGGGAGACAAGGATGATAGGAAATCAACCTCCGGGGCTTGCCAATTTCTTGGTAGGTCCTTGGTGTGTTGGTCATCTAAGAAGCAAAATTGTATATCTCTCTCCACCGCCGAAGCCGAATATGTTGCCGCCGCAAGTGGATGCACTCAATTGTTATGGATGAGGCAAACTTTAAAGGAATACGGTGTCATTTGTGACAAAGTGCCTCTTTTATGTGACAATGAAAGTGCCATCAAGATTGCCTATAATCCGGTGCAACATTCAAGAACGAAGCATATTGAGATCCGGAATCATTTCATTAGGGATCATGTTGCCCGTGGTGATATTGAGCTTATCTATGTTCCTACCAAAGATCAACTTGCCGATATTTTCACGAAGCCTCTTGATGAAGCAAGGTTCACTTATTTGAGGAATGAGCTAAATATCATTGATTCAAGGAGTATAGCTTGACCGTCTTGCAAACACACCTTCGTCTCAAAACTTTATTTGGTTTAGATGTGGGCATGGAAATAGGGGGAGTGCGGTTTAAATTATTGAGCTATCCCTCCCCCCATAATGCCAACATTAAGAAATCATTCTCTTTATATCATATGTTGATATGTGAGCTTCAATGATGAGTAGTGGCTTGGACCCAAGATATATCTTCGCGGTGCCATGCCACAACACTCATATATGTGGCCTAGGCCACCACACTCTTCTTTGTGAAGAGTTGGAGTTATTTGGATCTTATCGCCTTTTATTTGACAACTCCATGTTCTTATGGGAAATCACTCTAGTTTGGCCTTATTTGCTCATATCTTGCAAACTTGAGTGACCATGTACCATTAATAGTTTGTATCTTCTAAAACCTAAGCCTACTCTCTCCTATAAGCCATTTCCATCTTGCTCATTTGTCATGTTTGGTAAAAACTTGGAGTTTGAGGTGTTTCGGTCGGATGATCTAGGTTGCTCCATCTTATTGGTAAATTTGCACCTTATATGTGACGTGATACATTATTGCATCACATATGGGTCATGCAAATAACCAACGAAAGATGGGCCGGATTCCCGGTGATTCTGGAATTTTCCAGAACCCCGGATAATCCAGCCCCAGGAGACACCGGAAAATCCGGCCCGGCCGGATTATCCGCCCTAAGCTAGGGCCGGATTATCCGGCCTGGGCAGATCTTGAAAGGGTTGAGGTCGAGGCCGCGGGGGGCAAACGGTTCACACCACCCCCACGCGCCTCTCTCTCCTCTTTCTCCTCTCAAGATCGCCGGACCTCCTCCTCCTCGCCGGAGACGCTCCGTCCGCCCCCTCTCGGAGTTCTTGGGTGGATCGGGTGCATCTCCTCCCTAGCTACCTTCTCCTCCAAGCGGTTTCCACAATGGATGTGGGTATGATTCACAATCTCTAACCCTAGATGTTGTGTTTTATATGTGCTATTTTCTTGGTGGAATTGGTGTCTAGTTGTTCCAAATCACGTGTAGTGTACTCCTCTTGCATGCTATGAGGCCGATCTAGTCTTAGACAAGCTTTTGATTGGAAAACTGCAACTTTCGCAGGGCCGGATTATCCGGCCCGGCCGGATTATCCGCCCCCTGGGGACCCCGGATTATCCGGCCTGGAGCTTCATCGCCGCTGCAGTTTTTGCTTCAATCTATCATGTCTAGATTTGTACCGACTTATAGCATGTTTCTCGAGTATATTACTGTATCTTACATGACTTATGAGCATTACCTTCTCTTTGCTACCCGCCTTTGCTTCTCACAGGTGGTGCTTCTCGGGGTGGTCGGAGACGCTCAAGGCATGATCGATCTAGTGACGAGTATGCACCCAATGCACCTCGCAAGTCCGTCGCTTCAAGGCGGAAGAACAAGGAAGTGAGGGAGAACTACAAGGCCATGGACCCAGTCTCTTATTCCGCTATCCGCATGAAGAACTGGTATGAAGATGTTCCAAGGGATGAAGAGATAGAGGGCAGGAGATACTGGTGCATGGAGCAGGAGTTCATCTACAAGGATGTCTATGAGCCCATGAAGAATCTGAGACCCATGCAAGCTATCGATGTGGACATTCTGGCGGTCAACAATCACTTTGAAGATGCAATGCGGGTAGGCTGGAAGGCTGGGCTTGCATGATATCATGAAGATTCAATGTGACTATAGCCCAGATTTGGTGAAGCAATTCTTTGCCACTTTGGCAATCAAGAAAGATGAGGAACGCACTATGGAATGGATAGTGGCTCCACTCACTGCGGTGCCACTCTGCGCGCCGATTTCTTTGGTATTCTTGGAGTTCCTGTTGATGAGGGTCGTCGCCTTCATGGACCACAACAGACATATAAGAATGCTTTTGTGGATCTCTATACCTCAGCGGGAAAAGTTGGTTTTGCTAAGGGGCTGCTTCCCATATACAGTCAGTTGCTCCGGTTCTTTCGGGCAACCATTTACCCAAGTGGTGGTAACAATGATGCTCTCCGGGGAGCCCTTGTGGACCTTATGCACCTCAGCTATAAGTGTGCTCGTGAACTTAATGAGGAACGGAACTACACTCTTGATATCATGGACTTTATCTTCCATGAGATCCATGATGCCATGGTCTCCCGGACCACCATACCATATGCACCCTACATCTAGCTTCTCATCAACAACTCTGTGGCTTTGAGTGGTGAAGACTTGAGTGGGTATCCTTTTGTGAAGCACAATGTCAAGAAGGCCTACAAGCTTAAGCCAGTCTCTTCAGCTGTACCTGCACCTGACACTTTCATGGGTGATGCTTGTTCTAGTGGTTTTGCTCCTGCTCGTCATCCTGATGTCCCGGCTATGAGGAAGCAAGTGAGCCGGCTTAGTTGGTTTCAGCGTCACATCCTTTGCATGAACATTGAGATCCATAAGGAGAACTATGCAGCTAGCCGAGAGCATTCTGAGATTAAGCATACTCAGGCGGTTATTCTACACAAGCTCAGTGGTGATCAAGGTCCCCCGCCTCATCCTCCAGCTCACCAGGGTTACAGTGGATGGCACTCTGCACAGGTTCCATGGAGTGATCTTGATGATTGCCTTCAAAGGTCCAACACCTCTCGCCGCTCTCCGGATGCATCTGACAACGATGAGGAAGAAGAGGAAGCGGCATACCAGTCCGATGATGAAGAAGCCTCCGAGTGATTCCCATGGGACGTGTAGCATCGCGCTTGTCCCCTTTTTGGCGTCTCGATGCCAAAGGGGGAGAAGTGTTCTATTAGGATTCTCGGGGATTTGCATGGTTTGGGCACAAGCATATGCGTTTATCATTCTTATATTGCTTGTGTTCCCTCTTATTTGAACTATTTGGTTTGTTTGTGTGCCGTTCAAAACTATGTGCTATGTGGTGTGAGACATTGTTATGGTTTTCGGATTTCTATTTGTTGAGATCAAGGATATTACATTATGTGTGATGCTATATCTCCGCATTATATATCTACACATGGGTATGATTTCTTGCATCCTATCTCAACTTCATATGTGTCAATGTCTATTGTTAGAGCTCATGTTGGATATCTCTTGTGTTGAGGCACCATAATCCTATGTGTTGTGTATTTGTATTCAAATGCAAATTACTTATATGCACACATGTAGGGGGAGTGCCTCTATGTTTTGCCATCATGCTTGTCTCTATAGTGATTCTCTTGCAAATCCGTATATTGTCATCAAACACCAAAAAGGGGGAGATTGAAAGAACATCTCTCACATTATGTTTTGTGTGTTTGATGTCAATATATGTGATACACTAATGTTTGTTTAAGTGCTACAGGGATTACATAGATTCATATTTATGTGTGTTGGATTTGGTCGGTCTGTCTAAAGTTAACAGCAAAAAGATGGCCAGGCCGGATAATCCGGGCCGGATATTGTTGAAATATCCGGCCCCCTGATTTTGGCTAAGTCTTCGAGGGAAAAGCAGCCTTGATATAGGGGCCGGACATTTGCCCGGATATTGTCCCGGTATTGTACCAGGGCCGGAATATCCGGGCCGGATATTTTGGAAATATCCGGCCCCCTCGTTTTTGGCTAAGGACTGGAAGAAAAAAAAGTCTGGCATAGGGCCGGATATTTGGCCGGATAATGTCACGGTTTTGTCCCGAAGGCCGGATTATCCGGGTGGGCGGATTATCCGGCCCCTACTTAGGCCGGAATATCCGCCCCCCGGAAGCTGCAACGGCTCAATTTTGAGGGGAGGTATAAATACCCCCTTCTTCTACCTTGGTTGCTTGCTCAATCATTACACAAGAAATCTGCCAAGCCACCTCCATTAGAGCCACCTCAAGAAACTCAAGATTTGCAAGATCTCCTTCCTCCCCCAAGCAAAGCTCTTGATCTTTGGAGATTCGAAGGAGAAGACACCGATCTACATCCTCACCGAAGCGTTCTTCATTTCCCCCTCTCTTGTTTGAGGGATCTCATGCTAGTGTTCCTATTTGGTTCCCTAGTTGATTTGTGTGGATGTATTGTTGTTGATTGTTGTGTTGTAACAGATTTGGGAGCCTCCAATTAGGTTGTGGATGTGTGCCCCAAGAACCTTGTAAAGGCCCGGTTTCCGCCTCGAGGAAATCCCTTAGTGGAAGTGGGCTAGGCCTTCGTGGCGTTGCTCACCGGAGATCTGAGTGAAGCCTTCGTGGCTGTTGGTTTGGCTTTCGTAGCAACCACACTCCTCCAAACGTAGACGTACCTTCTTGCAAAGGAAGGGAACTACGGGAATCATCTCCGTGTCATCGCGTGCTCCACTCTCGGTTACCTCTATCCTATTCTATCTCTATATTGCTTGGATATATCTTGCTTAGTTGTTAGCCTTGTCATATAGGTAAATTCACTTAGTTGCATATCTAGAGAATTTACCTTTTGTGTCAAGCCTAAATTGAAAAAGAACTAAAAATTGGTTAGCACCTATTCACCCCCCCCCCTCTAGGTGCGGCATATGATCCTTTCAGTGTGGATGATGATTATTTGCAGAAAACAGTAGAACAAGTATTGCAGTAGATTGTATTCGATTAAAAGAATGGACCGGGGTCCACAGTTCACTAGTGGTGTCTCTCCCATAAGATAAATAGCATGTTGGGTGACATGGGCATACCCTTCGGGTAACCATTATTAGTATACCTGGCTCGGCCCAATATGGAGAAGACCCAATATGGAGAAGGCCCAACAAGGCAACCCGAAGAAGTAGTCAACTAGGACTCTTGTAAAACCCTAGGCTGGTTGCATATATAAAGCTAGCCAGGACACCCGAAATAGGGAGGCCAACAGATAGATAGCAGATAGACAACATAGCTCCGCCTACGGTGGCACCCTGTAAACACATCTATGATCATATACTGAATTGCTAGCAGCACGTAGGGATCCTCCACCGAGGGGACCCGAAGCTGGGTACGTCGTGTGCCTAATCTCGACCCCGGAATCTCCATCGTCGCTCTCTCCCAAAACCCAAGTCTACAATCTGTAGGCATTGCCGAGGTGATCCTCGTCAATTGGCGCCGTCTGTGGGAATCGCGGCGACTGGATTTCGTTATCCGGGCGAGATCGATGTAAAAATTCAGATCGCATCTAGTTATGCATCGGCAGCGCTCGGCTTCGTCATCAAGAATCTACCGCTGTTTCTGTCAAGGGCAAGCGATTCCATCGCCACCGTGCTCTGCGTCTTGTGCGCCGAAGAAATTTTCACAAAAAGAAAACCGATCGGCCGAGCCGCAGATCATCAAAAGTCACGATCATAGTGCTAATTTTCCGAGTCTTCAACATCAAGGAAGAGCTAGCTGCATGGATCATATCTCTGGGAGGCTGCAAGGCGATCGGAAATCCAGAAGACACTCAACGACGCCGGGTCAGCTGAAATCACGGATCGGCAAGTCGTGGTAGCGGCCGATTCGGCAGCACGTCACCGCGCGCACCCACCCGCCGGTTTCATGTATGCGTTTCCATCGGATCAAGCTTGGCGCACAAAAGAGAGTAGTAAAGGCTCAAACCTAGAGAAGATCGGATCAATTCTGGAGGAAAAGGAGGATTTGTTTGGACGGATCAATTCTGGCAACCTCCCCATGGCCTTGTGCCACGCAAAGCCAATTCGCACGTCCACTAATCAAGGTCACCGGTCGCGGCACTGTAAATCGGCGAGTCGATGCAATGATCTTCACGTTCAAGCCGAGAAAAAAAAAGACTACCAGGACATCAAGCCCGAAGAAAAAGAAACACGGGACTTTCCAAATAAAGAACAAACATGATCAATCCTTCACAATCTGCATGTGACCGTGTCCCAACTCCCAGGCAAGGGCTCAAGTTCCAAGAGAAACCAAGGCAATCGGTGCTTGGTTTGCGGCTACTACTACGCGCTAGTCTGAAACAATCGGACCAGGTGATATTTACCTAATCTGTGGTTACCAATTTCTTCAGAAATTTAGCTATGGAAACCTTTATTTATTTTTATCAATCACAATAGTTTAGTATTAATTCTTTTCATGAGCAATTAGTATGTCCGTAGGAACACACCATCTCGTGTTTTTTCATATCCTAATCAGAATACGTTGTTTAGTTGAACATTAATGTCTTGCCTGGCTATTCATGTAAGGAACATGGTTAAAAGCTGGTCAAATTCGACTTGCATTGCGACATCAACTTCGCGAATTCATCGGCTTCATCGTCCAGTACATTGACTGCATCATCAGTGGATTTATCTTCTTCGGCTTTGGATATATCTTTCCCGGCTCCGCGAATTTATTTTCTTCGGTCTAGTGGATTTATCTATTTCGGCACAGTGGATTTATTTTCTTCGACTTGCTGGAGTGTTTCCCTTCGGGTTATTATTGGTTCACTTATACAATATTACCCGATGCATTTCCGGGTCAATGGATTCATCTTCTATGGTTATTACTGGAACTATTTTCTTCGGCTCAATGGATTCATCCTCTATGATATCAACGGATTCATCTTTTATGGTTATTACTGGATTCTTCGGGTCAATGGATTCATCTTCTATGATATCAGCGGATTCATCTTCTATGGTTATTACTGGATTTTTCTGGTCAATGGATTCATCCTCTATGATATCGGTGGATTCATCTTCAATATATGCTTCATGTTTAATATGGATTCATCTCAAATACTTCATCTTGGATTCATCTTCGTGGACTCATATTATATTATTGACAATGGCTTCATCCTAAATGGTTTCACCGTATATGATGCCGCGACTCCATCAACCTCTTCTGACATCACGGCTAACACTCAGGGGCTCGATCATGACTTTTCCCCGGGTTATAATTGCGGTACCGTGTCTAAGCAACAATCATGACATCATCCCAGCAACGCTCGGGGGCTCGGCTATTTCTTCATCAACAATTTCGCGGCATCCACTTTTGCTATTTGGTGGTTTCTATTTTGGCTAGATTTCTTATTTACATTCGAAGACTTCATCATGCATCGACTTCGTCGTGTCCAAAAAGCTAAGTGTTCTTTTATTTTGCACAAAGTTGATTATCGTTTACTTTCGTCGCACCTGACACTTGGGGGCTGCGCGGCATATATTCACTTTACATATCATCGAATCTGAGCATCTGACACCGCATGCGAAAAAGAGAGTCAAGGGAAAGATAGAAAAAGTTTGTTTATTTGTGCAGGAGAAAGCAAAATTCAAAGTGTATAAGAGAGAACCCGATGAAATTGTCTACAGGGAGAACTCGACGAAATTGTCTTCAAGAAACGATAGGACCCGAAGAATTATCTTCAGGGAGGTCCCGAAAAATTATTTCCAAGAAGGTCCCGAAGAATTGTCCTCAGGAAGGACCCGAAGAATTATCCTCAGGGAGGACCCAAAGAATTAGGGACGACCCGACGAAATATTTTCCTGAAGGAGGAACTCGACGAAATTATCATCAAGGAGGAACCAAAAAAAAAGGAAAGAAAAGAGAAGAGGATAGGCAAATCTTCGGGTCCATTGACTCGTCATTTGTTCCGAGCAAGAGCATCGGTGATGTACCCGACAATATTGAAGAACCCAATATATTCGGCTGTCTCATCACGCCCGAGAAAAATATAGAAGAACCCGCAAGATGGGTCATTGCATCAGCCGAACAAGGCACTCGACAATATATTCTCAGAGCGCCAAAGTTGCGATCAATCTCTGAATGCCGCAAAACTTTGTGAAGGTAAGACCCCAGATCCGTTCTGCGTGGCGTGGCGCCGTCTCTGACGTCGGTTTGCTACTTTTTCCGTATCAACAGATACGAAGAAAAATCCTAACGGACGCGTTAGGTACCCGATAAATATGACTGGGACTCGACAGAATGGTAAGACCTTAAGCGGCACCTGTCGAAGTTTACACCAGTATCCCGAGATCATGTCCAGGGACGTGATCTTGAAGTAGGTTTTTGCGGATTACCACTAGAGCAGTTAACTAGTACCTGATCCGTCAGATGAACTAGCCCCAACTACCATTATCCCTGTACAATATAGATATCAATGTCAAATAAAAATAGCAGCGGTCTGGATTCGATAAAAAGAGGGGCTGCGCCAAGTTCTTTATCGAGTAGTACAACTTGAGCCTATGCCTAGGTGCAAGCACCTGCCCATAGGCTCGGGGGCTACTCTTATCGAGAGCATTGTTCACTCTCCCGACAAGATACAAGAAAAATTATGGGGTCGATTAAAAGCAAGTTGAGCCTACACCCAAGTGCAAACACTTGGCTGTAGCCTCGGGGGCTACTCCCATCGGGAGCGCTGGTCGCGCACCCGAAAGAAAAATAACTTCGACAACATCTATGACAATCAAGGTTTGTAGACTCAACTCGATTCTACGACTCGAGTGGAGCCTACTCCCATCGGGAGCACATGGATTTCATCAAGTCCTCCAGAAATATAGTTAAAGTTCTTCATTGAGTAGTGCAACTTGAGTCTATGCCCAAGTGCAAGCACTTGCCCATAGACTCGGGGGCTACTCCCATCGGGAGCGCTGGTCGCGCACCCGATAGAAAAATAACTTCGAAGATTGTCGACATCATCTACGCTACACATGATCTACGACATGGACCTCGCCTTGTATTTTCTTAGATTTCGGAGATGGTTATGCTTGGAGTTTCTACGCAAGTCTTCGACTTCCCTATAAACTCGGGGGCTACTGACATGGGCATACCCTTCGGGTAACCATTATTAGTATACCTGGCTCGGCCCAATATGGAGAAGGCCCAACAAGGCAACCCGAAGTAGTCGACTAGGACTCTTGTAAAACCCTAGGCTGGTTGCATATATAAAGCTAGCCAGGGCACCCGAAATAGGGAGGCCAACAGATAGATAGCAGATAGACAACATAGCTCCGCCTACGGTGGCACCCTCTAAACACATCTATGATCATATACTGGATTGCTAGCAGCACGTAGGGATCCTCCACCGAGGGGACCCGAAGCTGGGTACGTCGTGTGCCTAATCTCGACCCCGGAATCTCCATCATCGCTCTCTCCTAAAACCCAAGTCTACAATCTGTAGGCATTGCCGAGGTGATCCCTCGTCATTGGGTGAACAAATTACAGTTGGGCAATTGACAAATAAAGAGGGCATGACCATGCACATACATGATATGATGAGTATAGTGAGATTTAATTGGGCATTAGGATAAAGTACATAGACCGCTATCCAGCATGCATCTATGCCTAAAAAGTCCACCTTCAGGTTATCATCCGAACCCCTTCCAGTATTAAGTTGCAAACAACAGACAATTGCATTAAGTATGGTGCGTAATGTAATCAACAATTACATCCTTAGACATAGCATCGATGTTTTATCCCTAGTGGCAACAACACATCCACAACCTTAGAACTTTCTGTCACTGTCCCAGATTTAATGGAGGCATGAACCCACTATCGAGCATAAATACTCCCTCTTGGAGTTAAAAGAAAAAACTTGGCCAGAGCCTCTATTAGTAACGGAGAGCATGCAAGATCATAAACAACACATAGATAATAGATTGATAATCAACATAGCATAGTATTCTCTATTCATCGGATCCCAACAAACACAACATATAGCATTACAGATAGATGATCTTGATCATGTTAGGCAGCTCACAAGATCCGACAATGAAGCACAATTAGGAGAAGACGACCATCTAGCTACTGCTATGGACCCATAGTCCAGGGGTGAACTACTCACACATCACTCCGGAGGCGACCATGGCGGTGAAGAGTCCTCCGGGAGATGATTCCCCTCTCCGGCAGGGTGCCGGAGGCGATCTCCTGAATCCCCCGAGATGGGATTTGCTTGCGGGGCGTCTACGGAAGGTTTTCCGTATCGTGGCTCTCAGTCTTGGAACTATTATCGACGAAGGCTTCTTATAGTCGGAGAGGTAGGTCAAGGGGCGACGCGAGGGCCCACACACTAGGCGGCGCGGCCGGGGCACAGGCCGCGCCGCCCTAGCGTCTGGCCGCCTCGTTGCCCCACTTCGTATCTTCCCGGGTGTTCTGGAAGCTTCGTGGAAAAATAAGATCCTGGGCGTTGATTTCGTCCAATTCCGAGAATATTTCCTTACTAGGATTTCTGAAACCAAAAACAGCAGAAAACAACAACTGGCTCTTCGGCATCTCGTTAAAAGGTTAGTGCCGGAAAATGCATAAATATGACATAAAGTATGCATAAAACATGTAGGTATCATCAATAAAGTAGCATGGAACATAAGAAATTATCGATACGTTGGAGACGTATCAGCATCCCCAAGCTTAGTTCCTGCTCGTCCCGAGTAGGTAAACGATAACAAGGATAATTTCTGGAGTGACATGCCATCATAATCTTGATCAATACTATTTGTAAGCACATGTAATGAATGCAGCGATCAAAGCAATGTAAATGACATGAGTAAACAAATGAATCATATAGCAAAGACTTTTCATGAATAGTACTTTCAAGACAAGCATCAATAAGTCTTGCATAAGAGTTAACTCATAAAGCAATAATTCAAAGTGAAGGCATTGAAGCAACACAAAGGAAGATTAAGTTTCAGCGGTTGCTTTCAACTTATAACATGTATATCTCATGGATATTGTCAATGTAAAGTAATATAACAAGTGCAATATGCAAGTATGTAGGAATCAATGCACAGTTCACACAAGTGTTTGCTTCTTGAGATGGAAAGAAATAGGTGAACCGACTCAACATATAGGTAGAAGAAAGGCCCTTCGCAGAGGGAAGCATTGATTGCTATATTTGTGCTAGAGCTTTGGTTTTGAAAACAAGAAACAATTTTGTCAACGGTAGTAATAAAGCATATGCATCATGTAAATTATATCCTATAAGTTGCAAGCCTCATGCATAGTATACTAATAGTGCCCGCACCTTGTCCTAATTAGCTCGGATTACCTGGATTATCACCGCAATACATATGTTTTAACCAAGTGTCACAAAGGGGTACCACTATGCCGCCTGTACAAAGGTCTAAGGAGAAAACTCGCATTGGATTTCTCGCTTTTGATTATTCTCAACTTAGACATCCATACCGGGACAACATAGACAACAGATAATGGACTCCTCTTTAATGCTTAAGCATTCAACAACAATTAATTTTCTCATATGAGATTGAGGATATCTGTCCAAAACTGAAACTTCCACCATGGATCATGGCTTTAGTTAGCGGCCCAATGTTCTTCTCTAACAGTATGCATGCTCAAACCATTCAACTCATGGTAAATCGCCCTTACTTCAGACAAGACGGACATGCATGGCAACTCACATGATATTCAAAAAAGAGTAGTTGATGGCGTCCCCAGGAACATGGTTATCGCACAACAAGCAACTTAATAAGAGATAAAGTGCATAAATACATATTCAATACCACAATAGTTTTTAGGCTATTTGTCCCATGAGCTATATATTGCAAAGGTAGAGGATAGAAATTTTAAAGGTAGCACTCAAGCAATTTACTTTGGAATGGCGGAGAAATACCATGTAGTATGGACACAAATGGCATAGTGGTTGGCTCAAGGATTTTGGATGCATGAGAAGTATTCCCTCTCGATACAAGGTTTAGGCTAGCAAGGCTATTTGAAACAAACACAAGTATGAAGCGGTACAGAAAAACTCACATAAAAGACATATTGTAAACATTATAAGACTCTATACCGTCTTCCTTGTTGTTCGATCCTTACTAGAAATTATCTAGACCTTAGAGAGACCAATTATGCAAACCAAATTTTAGCAAGCTCTATGTATTTCTTCATTAATATGTGCCAAGTATATGATGCAAGAGCTTAAACATGAGCACAACAATTGCCAAGTATCACATTATTCAAAAAATTCTACCAATTACTACATGTAGCATTTCCCGTTTCCAACCATATAACAATTTAACGAAGAAGATTCAACCTTCGCCATGAATATTATGAGTAAAACCTAAGGACATATTTGTCCATATGCAACAGCGGAGTGTGTCTCTCTCCCAAAAAATGAATGCTAGGATCCATTTTATTCAAACAAAACAAAAAAAACCGACGCTCCAAGCAAAGTGCATAAGATGTGTTGGAATAAAAATATAGTTTCACTAGAGGAACCTGATAATGTTGTCGATGAAGAAGGGGATGCCTTGGGCATCCCCAAGCTTAGACGCTTGAGTCTTATTGAAATATGCAGGGGTGAACCACCGGGGCATCCCCAAGCTTAGAGCTTTCACTCTTCTTGATCATATTGTATCATCTCCCTCTCTTGATCCTTGAAAACTTCTTCCACACCAAACTCAAAACAACTCATTAGAGGGTTAGTGCACAATCAAAATTCACATGTTCAGAGGTGACATAATCATTCTTAACACTTCTGGACATTGCACAAAGCTACTGAAAGTTAATGGAATAGAAAAATCCATCAAGCATAGCAAAATAGACAATGCAAAATAAAAGGCAGAATCTGTCAAAACAGAACAGTTCGTAAAGATGAATTTCTAAGAGGCACCAGACTTGCTCAAATGAAAATGCTCAAATTTAATGAAAGTTGCGTACATATCTGAGGATCACTCACGTAAATTGGCAGAATTTTCTGAGTTACCTACAGAGAATTAGGCCCAGATTCGTGACAGCAAGAAATCTGTTTCTGCGCAGTAATCCAAATCTAGTATGAACCTTACTATCAAAGACTTTACTCTGCACAACAATGCAACAAAACTAAGATAAGGAGAGGTTGCTACAGTATTAACAACTTCCAAGACTCAAATATAAAATAAAAGTGCAGTAGTAAAATCATGGGTTGTCTCCCATAAGCGCTTTTCTTTAACGCCTTTCAGCTAGGCGCAGAAAGTGTGTATCAAGTATTATCAAGAGACGAAGCATCTACAGCGGGGTTTGGAGTCTTCTCAACCATGCATTGTATTTTGGATACATAAGTTTCAGAGGCTCCCTTTTCATTAGTCTTGGGCTCGCTACTCTCATCAAACAAATTTTCAGGAACAAGCCAAGCATAGTTATCATCTAGAGCTTCATGCATTGCTAGGAGCTTACAAGGTATTGGTGCTTTAATCTCCCCACCATCATTAACATTATTAGTGTAATTAATTCTATCCATATCCATCTTTTCAAGTGTTCTTTTAAAATCGGTGAACATACCAAGCCTCTTACGCTTAATAAAAACTTTTCTAGCTTCTTTAGCTATATCCTCAAATTCTCGCACTAAGACCTTTAAAACAAAATCTCTCTTTTCTCCCCTCTTCATATCAGAAAGTGTAAGAAACATGTGTTGTATCATGGGGTTGAGACTAATAAATCTAGCTTCCATCATGCGTACCAAACAAACAGAGGCATCTTCATAAGTAGGGACAACTTTTGCCAGGGGTATATCTTTAAGATCTTCTTGCATACTAACATGGGTGAAAAATTCTTCTATATTATCTCTTCCAATTATAGACCCTTGTCCCACATGTATATCTTTTAAAGTAAAATTAGGAGGAAACATGATGAAATAAGTAAATGCAAGTAACTAATTTTTTCGTGTTTTTGATATAGCGAACAAGATAGCAAGTAAAGTAAAACTAGCAACTAATTTTTTTGTGTTTTGATTTAGTGCAGCAAACAAAGTACTAAATAAAATAAAGCAAGACAAAAACAAAGTAAAGAGATTGGAGGTGGAGACTCCCCTTGCAGCGTGTCTTGATCTCCCCGGCAACGAGCGCCGAGAAAAGAGCTGGCAGCGTGCGATTGACGTGGGAGTTAGAAATCTTTGTGGTGTAACTTTTCTTCAGATCCCCGGCAACGGCGCCAGAAAAAGAGCTTGATACGCGTACAGCACGCGTCCGTTGGGAACCCCAAGAGGAAGGTGTGATGCGTACAGCGGCAAGTTTTCCCTCAGTAAGAAACCAAGGTTTATCGAACCAGTAGGAGCCAAGAAGCACGTTGAAGGTTGATGGCGGCGGAGTGTAGTGCGGCGCAACACCAGGGATTCCGGCGCCAACGTGGAACCTGCATAACACAACCAAATTACTTTGCCCCAACGTGACAGTGAGGTTGTCAATCTCACTTGAAACTTCTTTGTAACAAAGGATTAGATGTATAGTGTGGATGATGATTGTTTGCAGAAAACAGTAGAACAAGTATTGCAGTAGATTCTATTCGATTAAAAGAATGGACCGGGGTCCACAGTTCACTAGTGGTGTCTCTCCCATAAGATAAAAAGCATGTTGGGTGAACAAATTACAGTTGGGCAATTGACAAATAAAGAGGGCATGACCATGCACATACATGATATGATGAGTATAGTGAGATTTAATTGGGCATTACGACAAAGTACATAGACCGCTATCCAGCATGCATCTATGCCTAAAAAGTCCACCTTCAGGTTATCATCCGAACCCCTTCCGGTATTAAGTTGCAAACAACAGACAATTGCATTAAGTATGGTGCGTAATGTAATCAACAACTACATCCTTAGACATAGCATCGATGTTTTATCCCTAGTGGCAAAATCACATCCACAACCTTAGAACTTTCTGTCACTGTCCCAGATTTAATGGAGGCATGAACCCACTATCGAGCATAAATACTCCCTCTTGGAGTTAAAAGCAAAAACTTGGCCAGAGCCTCTACTAGTAACGGAGAGCATGCAAGATCATAAACAACACATAGATAATAGATTGATAATCAACATAGCATAGTATTCTCTATTCATCGGATCCCAACAAACACAACATATAACATTACAGATAGATGATCTTGATCATGTTAGGCAGCTCACAAGATCCGACAATGAAGCACAATTAAGAGAAGACGACCATCTAGCTACTGCTATGGACCCATAGTCCAGGGGTGAACTACTCACACATCACTCCGAAGGCGACCATGGCGGTGAAGAGTCCTCCGGGAGATGATTCCCCTCTCCGGCAGGGTGCCGGAGGCGATCTCCTGAATCCCCCGAGATGGGATTGGCGGCGGCGGCGTCTCTGGAAGGTTTTCCGTATCGTGGCTCTCGGTACTGGAACTATTATCGACGAAGGGTTCTTATAGTCGGAGAGGTAGGTCAAGGGGCGACACGAGGGGCCCACACACTAGGCCGGCGCGGCCAGGGCCTGGGCCGCGCCGCCCTAGCGTCTGGCCGCCTCGTCGCCCCACTTCGTATCTTCCTGGGTGTTCTGGAAGCTTCGTGGAAAAATAAGATCCTAGGCGTTGATTTCGTCCAATTTCGAGAATATTTCCTTACTAGGATTTCTGAAACCAAAAACAGCAGAAAACAGCAACTGGCTCTTCGGCATCTCGTTAATAGGTTAGTGCCGGAAAATGCATAAATATGACATAAAGTATGCATAAAACATGTATGTATCATCAATAAAGTAGCATGGAACATAAGAAATTATCGATACGTTGGAGACGTATCAGTGGTGATGGATGAGATCTTGTGGAGGCGGTGGGTATGAATTCTTCAAGGTGGTAGGGCTCCACCGTGGAGGTATGTGGTGATGGGTTGACTCTCCCTTGGCTCCTCTCCTCATTATATATGCCTAGAGGGGTCTCCAATAGCTCCTCACACGTTTCCTATGACCTAAGGAAGGTCTAGCAACAAACGGGGACGGATTCTGTGAAGAAATGCGTCTAAAAAGGACTTTTTCGTGTTTTCAGGCCCGTGGTACGGGCGGACAGTACGGGTGGACCCGCCCGTACCGATGGTCGCTAAATTTGCAGTTGCTTTTCGTATTTTCTCATACGAACTCTGATTTGGGTGTTCTTCGGCTCGTTGAACTCGTATGGATGAGGACTACAACACCATGGTCTTAGATCTTTATTTTGAGATTACGGAAAATATCACTTTTTCCACTTCTCAAATGACTAAGTCTGGTGTCTGCAGCTCTTCCATATTTCCCTCTCTTGATCCATTTTGCCTTGCTTTATGCATAGTTCTCCAGAACACCTACAAGCATGTAAAAAGACTAAGGAAACATAATAAAATCCTACTAAAACTACTAAATATGCGATGTTCATGTGAAAAAAATAAGAACTCGTAAATATGCAAAATAGGCTTAGGTGTATCTAGTTGGAGCATGAAATGAGTGACGATATGAGTAATAGTAAACTTAAAAACCTCAGTAAAATAGTGCTAAATTTCGAGCTATCACCGCACAAACACAAACAAACACTTTTGGTTCGTTTACATCGGGTCGCTGAATATGCCCTTAGAGATGCACTCGTGGGTCAATTTTTATATATATCTACTTTACTTGTTGCAAAAAAATTAATTAACTTTTAGAAAATAATAATATTATAGGTCGCTAATATAAATTACAGTATAACATAAAAATTATACCGCTAAAAATATAGCGTCTAAAATTTCTAATGACTTACATATAACTTATCAAATTGACGATGTAGGGTTATGCGTGAGTCTAATAAATCGGGATTGAGGGAGATCGTAGCAACAACACCTCCAAAAAGGTAACGACACCTAAAGTCTTCGCCATCGTCAGTTCCAACTGCATCGAAGCCTGGCTCTCACATGATGACCGCCTCGCCGGACTCCATCTCGTGGTACAGCCTCAGGAGCCGCGTCGTTCACCATCGATCTGGCCAAAGTGGTGACCTTGGAAAGTACCATCATTCCGACCGTCGGGCTTAGGGGCGAGAGGAGCCCTTCCACTACCCTCGCTACCGCGTTCACCCATCCACCATCGTTCCAGTGCCGCCACCCGGAGATCCGACTTCGTCTCGCACGTTCTCCACCCATGGTGACCCACCACACTCTATCTAGAGGTTCCCTGCCACGAGAAACATTGGGCCCGTCGGCTTCCTCCTCCGGCGGTGGTATGTAGGGGCACTACTAGAAAAAGGCCTAGCCGTAGGAAGACTAGCAGTGGCGCACCACTATATTGGTGCTCCATTGCTAGCCAAATACCAGTGGCTCACCAAGACCAATATGCGCCATTGTTATTCTTAAATTTGGTTGACCATAGTTGTGAGACTTACCAGCAACACACTACACCTAGATGCGCCACTGCTATTTGAGGTAGAAATGGAGCACCGAAGTGTAGAGCGCCATTGTAAGTCCCTAAGAGTGGCGCGTCATACCAGTGCGCTATTGGTAAGCATACCATGCGCTAACACATGCCCGACCCCACCCACCACGCGCTGGCCACTGTACCAAAACACTGCACATGCCCTGCCAGGCTGCCACCCACCCTCCCTAATCCTCTCCCGCACCACCACCCTCCACTACTCCTCCCATATTTTCTCGCACCAGATCTCCTCTGACTCCAACTGCGGTAGATCCTGCGGTGTAGGGCTTCATGTCGCGGTGGGAAAACCCACGCCTATGCCACGATTTTGGCGGCCACGGGCGCGCCACCGCCCCATGGTCCTCTCCCACCTCACGCGCGACCCGCCCCCTGGCGCTCTCCCCCATCGCGCGTTGATGATGGCTACTAGCAACACCAAAAAAAAATCTTGATACGTTGGGACTCCAAGTGTAGAGTGTTGTATCAAGAAAGTATCTTCCCCACAAGGATGACTCGAGGGTTTATATCGAACTCTTGGGGAACTGGATGGAAAAGTATTTCTCTTCTCTCTTCTTCAAGCAATCCTGCAAGTAAGTAAATGTCTTGTGTCGCCAACTCCACCGTGTGGTTTTTAAGCACAAGGTTTCGCGTAAGTAAGTAACACAAATAGTAATAAAACAAGTAGTAAACTAATCTAGATAAAATAACTAAGTAAAAACTGTAAAGAGATTGATTTTTTTGGTCTTTTGGATGCAAATAAGAAAAGTAAATATTTTAGTATTTTCGGAATAAAATAGTGCAGCTAAAAGAAAACAATGTAAATGCAAAATAAAGGTGTTTCTTATGATAAAAAGGTGACCGGGGTTAATGGATTCACTTGCCTATTCTCTCGTAAAGTTGTGGTGGATAAAAAACAGTACATCAAAGAGATATGAAGGTACACATCATATTATATGTAAGAAGATCATAATTAATATGGGCATCACGTCCTAACATAGAGATGATGCAACACACCTCTATTATGCTCCATGATACGTCCAATTTGCATCACTATTTTATATCATAATTTGCTGTTATTCATTGATATATTTCATATTTGGACATAATACTTATGTTATTTCATCTATTTTGCATGTTTCATGATTATTGGAGGATCGAGCACCGGAGCCCGGGATTCTCTTTGGAAAAAGCGCCGTCAGAATGCAATATTTCGGAAGATCAACAGTTGACGGAAATTATACGAAAAACCTTATTTTTCCAGAAGATGAAGTGAGCCAGAAGGGGGAGCTGAGGGGACCCGAGGTGGGCCCACCCCATAGGCCGGCGCGGCCCAAGGCCTGGCCGCGCCGCCCTGTGAGGAGGGGGCCCATAGCCCCCTCTCACCTCCTTTTCTTCGCGTACGCCTTCGTCCCGAAAACCTAAGCTCCAGAGGGTTCCTCGCGAAGAGTTCTGACCGCCTCTGCGGGGCGGAGAACACCAGAGAGAAAAGAGCTCTCCAGCGGGCTGAGATCCGCCGGGGAAATTCCCTCCCGGAGGGGGAAATCGACGCCATTGTCACCGCCATCAAGTTGGACATCATCTCCATCACCATCATCATCATCTTCATCATCATCACCGCCGTCTCCACCGCTGCACATCGTCATCGCTGTAGCAATTTGGGTTTGATCTTGATTGTTTGATAGGGGAAACTCTCCCGGTGTTGATTTCTACTTGTTATTGATGCTATTGAGTGAAACCGTTGAACCAAGGTTTATGTTCAGATTGTTATTCATCATCATATCACCTCTGATCATGTTCCATATGATGTCTCATGAGTAGTTCGTTTAGTTCTTGAGGACATGGGTGAAGTCTAAATGTTAGTAGTGAAGTATGGTTGAGTAATATTCAATGTTATGATATTTAAGTTGTGGTGTTATTCTTCTAGTGGTGTCGTGTGAACGTCGACTACACGACACTTCACCTTTATGGGCCTAGGGGAATGCATCTTGTACTCTTTTGCCAATTGCGGGGTTGCCAGAGTGACAGAAACCTAAGCCCCCGTTGGTATATCGATGCGGGAGGGATAGCGGGATCTCGAGTTTAAGGTTTGTGGTTAGATTTATCTTAATTACTTTCTTGTAGTTGCGGATGCTTGCAAGGGGTATAATCACAAGTATGTATTAGTCCTAGGAGGGGCGGTACATTAGCACAGGTTCACCCACACAACACTTATCAAAACAATGAAGATTAATTAGCCGTATGTAGCGAAAGCACTAGACTAAAATCCCGTGTGTCCTCGAGAACGTTTGGTCATTATAAGTAAACAAACCGGCTTGTCCTTTGTGCTAAAAAGGATTGGGCCACTCGCAGCAATTGTTACTCTCGCACTTTACTTACTCGTACTTTATTCATCTGCTACATCAAAACCCCCTGAATACTTGTCTGTGAGCATTTACAGTGAATCCTTCATCGAAACTGCTTGTCAACACCTTACGCTCCTTGTTGGGATCGACATTCTTACTTATCGAAGATACTACGATACACCCCCTATACTTGTGGGACATCAAGACTATTTTCTGGCGCCGTTGCCGGGGAGTGAAGCGCTATTGGTAAGTGGAATTGGTAAGGGAAACTTCTACTGTTTGTGCTGATTTTATTTCTGCCTGCTGCCATAATTTATTATGGAGAGATCTTCTCTTGAGTTTTTATTTGGAAAATCTGCTACTACTGCAAAGGTAGTGGATGAGGCGCTAGGTGAGGAAGAGATACCATACAAAATACCTATGAAAATTATTGAACGTGTAGTGGATAACCGTTATACAGGGGATGGAACTGTCCACCCTGGAGATCATTTACTGTTTTTACATGAATTATGCGGTTTATTCAAGTGTGCAGGTATTGCTATGGATGAAGTGAGGAAGAAACTATTCTCTATATCGATGTCTGGTAAAGCGGCGCATTGGTACAAATTACTGGATAATGGGGATTCTCTTGAATGGAATGATATTGTGCCCCGGTTTTATTCTAAGTTCTATCCTCCAAGTGAAATTCACAAGGATCGGAACCGCATATATATTTTTTGGCCTCATGATGGAGAAAGTATTGCCCAAGCGTGGGGGAGATTGAACTCTTTAATGCTCAAATGCCCCATTCATGAGCTTCCTGGTAATGTTATTATTGATAATTTCTATGCAAGACTTTCTTTTGAAGACAAGACCTTCTTTGGATACTTCTT
Source organism: Lolium perenne (assembly GCF_019359855.2). Lineage (NCBI taxonomy): Eukaryota > Viridiplantae > Streptophyta > Magnoliopsida > Poales > Poaceae > Lolium > Lolium perenne. Next base: position 158,681,472 of record NC_067247.2, read on the forward strand.
GTTACGGATCATTCACGCGCAACAAAGAAGAGTTTAAAAGGGACCTTCTCAATCGGATCCGGAAAATACGAAGGATGGGAGAACGACAAAGATAGAGAATCGGGTATAAATTATGATTATAAATGCATTGAAGCTTTTATGAATCGATAAATTTCGTAATATGAGTGCTACTTATGGTCTTGATTCTCAAGTTGCTGCAAATCTTTATAAAGCTTTTGCCTCTCATTATGAATTGCCTAAGAAGAATTTTGATAAGTATCATGAACCATATAAAGATAAAATTGATTCATCTATTAATAAATGTGTTGTAGTTGAAACTGTTGATCATGTTATTCCTGAAGCTTATATTGAAAAAACTCCTTTCCCTGCTAGAATGAAGGAGTACTCTGTTATAAATAGTGCGGTTCATAAATGTGAAAAGAAACCTATAGAACCTGAAGAACAAATAAAAGTTGAACCTGCTGTTGCAATAGTTAAAGATCTTGTGACTGAAAATGTGGAGGATGGTCATATTATTTTCTGTGAAGATGCCTCTAATATTGTTTCACATCCTAATAAGTCCAAGCAAGCTAGTGTTCCTATGCTATCTGTTAGAATTGGTGATCATTGCTATTATGGGTTATGTGATATTGGTGCAAGTATTAGTGCTATTCCTTATGAGCTTTACACGAAGATTATGCACGAAATTGGTTCTTGTGAACTTGAAGATATTGGTGTGGTTATTCGGCTGGCTAATAGAGAAACTATTTCTCCAATTGGTATTGTTCGAGATGTGGAAGTTCTATGCGGTAAGATTAAATATCCTGCTGACTTTTTGGTACTTGGTTCTGCTGCTAGTAAATATTGTCCTATCATTTTTGGTAGACCTTTTCTAAAAACTTGTGGAGCTATTATAGATTGCAAGAAAGAGAAAATTTTGACTAAATTTGCTGGTGAATCTTATGAGTTTAACTTCTCTAAATTTACCAAAACTCCTTATAAAGCTGATTTGCCTAATAATGATTTTAAAGTTGAACAGTGTGCATCTATTGTTCTTGCTCCTAATAATCCCTTGCAGCAACATTTGGAGAATAGCGAGAGTGAAGTTTTTAGGGAAGAAAGAGATGAGCTTGATGAAATTTTCCTTCGTCAACCTATTCTTAAGCATGATTTACCGGTAGAAGCTCTGGGTACAACACCGCCACCAAAGGAAGATCCTGTCTTTGATTTAAAACCATTGCCTGATAATCTTAAATATGCTCATATTGATGATAAGAAAATATATCCTGTTATTATTAGTTCTAAGCTTTCAGAGTTTGAAGAAGAAAGGTTATTGGAAATATTGAAGAAACACCGAGGTGCTATTGGCTACACACTTGATGACTTGAAGGGGATTTCTCCCTCTATTTGCCAACACACCATTAATATGGAAGATGATGCGAAGCCTGTTGTTGAACCTCAGCGACGTCTAATTCCTAAGATGAAGGATGTGGTAAGAAATGAGGTATTAAGACTTCTTGAAGCTGGTATTATATATCCTATTGCTGATAGTAGATGGGTTAGTCCTGTGCATTGTGTTCCTAAGAAAGGAGGAATGACTGTTGTGCCTAATGATAATGATGAGCTCATACCTCAAAGAGTAGTTGTAGGGTATAGAATGTGCATTGATTATCGTAAAGTTAATAAAGTTACTAAGAAAGATCATTACCCTTTGCCTTTTATTGATCAAATGTTAGAAAGGTTATCAAAAATACTCATTTTTGCTTTCTTGATGGTTATTATGGGTTTTCACAAATTGCTGTTAAAACTAAGGATCAAGAGAAAACCACTTTCACTTGTCCCTATGGAACTTATGCTTATAGACGTATGCCTTTTGGTTTATGTAATGCTCCTGCTACTTTTCAAAGATGCATGTCTGCTATTTTTCATGGCTTTTGCGAAAGTATTGTTGAGGTATTCATGGATGATTTTTCTGTCTATGGGGATTCTTTTGATAATTGCTTGCGGAACCTTGATAAAGTTTTGCAGAGATGTGAAGAAACTAACCTTGTTCTTAATTGGGAGAAATGCCACTTTATGGTTAATGAAGGAATTGTATTGGGACATAAAATTTCCGAGAGAGGTATTGAAGTTGATAGAGCTAAAGTTGAAGCAATTGAGAAGATGCCCTATCCTAGGGATGTTAAAGGTATTCGTAGTGTTCTTGGTCATGCTGGGTTTTATAGGAGGTTTATTAAAGACTTCTCCAAGATTTCAAAGCCTCTTACTAATCTTCTTCAAAAAGATGTACCTTTTGTTTTTGATGATGATTGTAAGGAAGCTTTTGAAACTCTAAAGAAAGCCTTAACAACTGCTCCTATAGTTGAACCTCCTGATTGGAATTTACCATTTGAAATTATGTGTGATGCTAGTGATTTTGCTGTAGGCGATGTTCTTGGACAACGAGTAAATAAAAAACTGAATGTTATTCATTATGCTAGTAAAACTCTTGATGCTGCTCAAAGAAATTATGCTACTACTGAAAAAGAATTGTTAGCTGTAGTCTTTGCAAGTGATAAGTTTAGATCTTATATTGTTGATTCAAAAGTTACTATTCATACTGATCATGCTGCAATCAGATACCTTATGCAAAAGAAAGATGCTAAGCCAAGGCTTATTAGATGGGTACTTCTGTTGCAAGAATTTGATTTACATATTGTAGATAGGAAAGGTGCTGATAATCCTGTTGCTGATAATTTGTTTAGATTGGAAAATATTGCTTATGATCCTATTCCTGTTAATGATAGTTTTCCAAATGAACAATTGGCTGTAATAAAGGTGAGCTCGCGAGACAGTCCTTGGTATGCTGATTATGCTAACTTTATTGTTTCCAAGTACTTGCCTCCAACCTTTTCAGCTCAGCAAAGGAGGAAATTCTTTTATGACTTGAGGCATTATTTTTTGGATGACCCACACTTATATAAAGAAGGAGTGGATGGTATTCTGCGAAGATGTGTTCCCGAATATGAACAACAAGAGATATTGAGTAAATGTCATGGTAGTGCTTATGGAGGACATCACGCCGGAGATAGAACCGCGCAAAAGGTTCTACAATCTGGTTTTTATTGTCCAACTCTCTTCAAAGATGCAAGGAAGTTTATTTTATCTTGTGATGAATGTCAAAGGGTTGGAAATATCTCCAGACGCAATGAAAAGCCTATGAATTATACTCTTGTTATTGAACCGTTCGATTGTTGGGGATTTGACTTCATGGGACCTTTTCCCTCTTCAGAAGGTAACACTCATATACTTGTTGTTGTTGATTATGTTACTAAATGGGTGGAAGCCATACCTACAAAAAGTGCTGATGGTGAGACCTCTTTAAGAATGCTTTTAGACATTATTTTTCCTAGATTTGGAGTTCCTAGATATATTATGACTGATGGAGGTTCTCATTTTATTCATGGTGGTTTTAGAAAAACTCTTGCTAAATATGGTATTAATCATAGAATTGCTTCCGCTTATCATCCTCAAACTAGTGGGCAAGTAGAATTATCAAATAGAGAGATTAAATCTATCTTGGAAAAGACTGTTAATAAAACTAGAAAGAATTGGGCTAGCAAATTGAAGGATGCACTATGGGCTTATAGAACTGCTTATAAAAATCCTATGGGAATGTCACCTTATAAAATGGTTTATGGAAAAGCTTGTCATTTACCTTTAGAACTAGAGCACAAAGCTTATTGGGCTGTTAGAGAATTAAATAAAGATCCTAAACTTCTTAGGTAATAAGAGGTTGCTACAATTGAGTTCTCTAGATGAATGGAGAAGTGAAGCTTATGAAAATGCTAAACTCTTTAAAGAGAAAGTTAAAAAATGGCATGATAGAAGGATTATCAAAAGAGAATTTAATATTGGGGATAAAGTCCTATTGTATCGGTCTCGTCTCAGATTCTTTGTAGGGAAATTACTTTCGAAATGGGAAGGACCATATGTTGTTGAGGAGGTGTATCGTTCAGGAGCAATTAAAATTAGCTCTCTCCAAGGCAATGCCACACAAGTGGTGAATGGACAAAGACTCAAGCATTATATCTCAGGTGATTCTTACAATGTAGATGTTGATGTTATTCGAGTGGAAACACCGGAGGCTTTCATCAAAGGTCAAATTGACAGTCCGCCAGAACTCGACTTTGAATAGGTAACAGTACTGGTAATGAAAAGTTCGCAATCTACTTTCCGAACAATATTTTTGCTATTTTTGGAAAATATGAAAAATTACGAGATCGAAACGGAGTGGAGGAGACGCACGAGGGCGTGCCCTCATAGGCCGGCGCGGGCCCCAGCCAGGCCGCGCCGCCCTATGAGCTGGCCGCCTCGACGCCTCTTTCCGACTCTGGTTCGACCTGGTACTTTCCTTTTGTCGTAAAAATTCCTGCTATATAATCCCCCGGACCCCTGGAGGTCCGTATATCGTTTTCTCGACGTGTTTTGTTTCGAGCTGTTTACGCGGGATTTGCTTCGGATCTAGAGCCATCATGTCTTCGTCGGAAACTCCGAAGGACAGCTCCTGCAAGGACGTTGACAACTTGTACATGGAGGAGCTGAGGATGCACCCCAAGGAGTTGCTGCTCGTTGAGGGAGAACTGCAGATCAAGGATGTCCAGGGTCCTAAAGGAGAAGGAAGCTTGGAAGACAGGATGGAGAAGCTAGAACAAGAGATCTTCAAATACAAGAAGATGGCTGAGCGTGAGGTGGATATCTTCCACAAGATTGTGTCTGAACTCATTGCTGAACACGAGAAGGAAACTGCAAAGCTATGGGGCGACATCCTCTCACTTCACGACACCACCAACAAACTCCAAGCTCAACTCTATGACGTTCAGAATCAGAACTGTGAGTATGAAAACAGGTTTAAACACATAAGCCATGCTGCTAGTTTCAGGATTCCCGAGACCAAGATGTCGTTTGTTGATGGAGAGCCTCTTCCTTGGAAGTCTGATGACGGGAATTCATCACCGCCATCGCCGAAGGAGTAATTCATCATCGGTATTGGCATCCCCTTGGTTTGTTCCAAGCTTGGGGGAGTGCCGCGGTATCACATCATCACTACCTTTTTACTTTTACTGTCAAGTAGTGTCATATCATGAGTAGGGAAATTATCATATAAGATGGGTTACAGTGTGGAAGTATCTCTCCTTTAGTTTGTTGTCTATGTATCCCTTGGTGTGAGTTATCGTTATGGAATATTAATGAGAAGTCTTATCATTTACATATTGCACATCTTATTTTAGTTTGCAATCCTTATTATATGATTGATCTTGTTATTAGTATTGGTATCACTTTGGGAGCATTGAATAAATCTATTTGGTTTTGGCAAACTTAGCATTGGTCAATAGCAACAACACTTTGAGGTTTAAGTAGAAAAGAGAAATACATGTAGTTGTTTCATTGTCTTCCTTTCTTGTTAGCTCATAGCTTATTATTCTGAAGTTAAAACGGTTTGTGCTTACAAGAAAGATGCATTATTGTTTCTATCACATGTAGATTTGTTTGTTTCCCTCGACTCTTATGCTTGCTAACTAACCTTGCTAGCCAAAGACCTGTACTGAGAGGGAATACTTCTCGTGCATCCAAACCTTAACCCAAACCTATGTCATTTGTGTCCACCATAACTACCTACTACATGGTATTTCCGACCATTCCAAGTAAATACTTCGTGTGCTACCTTTAAATAATTCAAAATTTACTATCTCTTATTTGTGTCAATGTTTTATAGCTCATGAGGAAGTATGTGGTGTTTTATCTTTCAATCTTGTTGGGCAACTTTCACCAATGGACTAGTGGCTTCATCCACTTATTCAATAATTTTGCAAAAAGAGCTGGCAATGGGATTCCCAGTCCCAAATTAATTAACCTAAATAGACACTCCTCCATGGTATGTGATTGATGGACGGCACCCGAAGGATTCGGTTAGCCATGGCTTGTGTAAGCAAAGGTTGGGGGGGTGTCATCATAATAAAACTAAAATAAAAAGGTACTCCTTCATGGTATGAGATTGTTGGCAGGCACCCGAGGATTCGGTTAGCCATGGTTTGTGAAAGAAAGGTTGGAAGGAGTGCCACCCAAAATAAAACTTTATGGGAGCCGCTCTTCGAGAGTTTCTCTGGCAAGGGGGTTAGAGTACCCGCTACCAGTCGTTGACAACAACAAACACCTCTCAAAAATGTTACTTTCATTCTCTTTATATGATTTCAAAACTGAAAAAGCTCTAGCACATGATTTAATCCCTGCTTCCCTCTGCGAAGGGCCTGTCTTTTACTTTATGTTGAGTCAGTAAACCTATTTCCCTCCATCTCAAGCAAGCATTTGAGTAGTTGTGATCAAACCATTATATTGTGATTTGCTTCATCATGTCTTTTACTTTTCCTTGTTTAGTACAAGTTTTATCTAAATGAATATAGCTTTGCAAGTTATCAATGATCATGAGGAGACTATTATGATTGAGTATGCAAGTTGTGCCATATAAACTTTAACATGAGAGCGCTGCTCAATAAGATAAGTATAATATGTTAATTGTTCTCTGACCAAGAACGAAGTTTGCCATCACCAACTAAGATTTCTTATGCACCTTTATTCGTGATTACCTTGTACTTGTTTCAAGTTGAATTATATGAGGGAGTTGTTTACTAGAACGTCTTGTGTGAATGAATATGATGCTTCTTGTCCGTATTTTATTTATCGACTCTTCACTCCATAAACATGTGGTCCTGTTTACCGAGTTCAGTTTCGCTTGGGGACAAGCGAAGTCTAAGCTTGGGGGGAGTTGATACGTCCAATTTGCATCACTATTTTATATCATAATTTGCTGTTATTCATTGATATATTTCATATTTGGACATAATACTTATGTTATTTCATCTATTTTGCATATTTCATGATTATTGGAGGATCGAGCACCGGAGCCAGGATTCTGCTGGAAAAAGCGCCGTCAGAATGCAATATTTCGGAAGATCAACAGTTGACAGAAATTATACGAAAAACCTTATTTTTCCAGAAGATGAAGTGAGCCAGAAGGGGGAGCTGAGGGGACCCGAGGTGGGCCCACCCCATAGGCCGGCGCGGCCCAAGGCCTGGCCGCGCCGCCCTGTGAGGAGGGGGGCCCACAGCCCCCTCTCGCCTCCTTTTCTTCGCGTACGCCTTCGTCCCGAAAACCTAAGCTCCAGAGGGTACCTCGCGAAGAGTTACAGCCGGCTCTGCGGGGCGGAGAACACCAGAGAGAAAAGAGCTCTCCGGCGGGCTGAGATCCGCCGGGGAAATTCCCTCCCGGAGGGGGAAATCGACGCCATCGTCACCGCCATCAAGTTGGACATCATCTCCATCACCATCATCATCATCTTCATCATCATCACCGCCGTCTCCACCACTGCACATCATCATCGCTGTAGCAATTTGGGTTTGATCTTGATTGTTTGATAGGGGAAACTCTCCCGGTGTTGATTTCTACTTGTTATTGATGCTATTGAGTGAAACCGTTGAACCAAGGTTTATGTTCAGATTGTTATTCATCATCATATCACCTCTGATCATGTTCCATATGATGTCTCGTGAGTAGTTCGTTTAGTTCTTGAGGACATGGGTGAAGTCTAAATGTTAGTAGTGAAGTATGGTTGAGTAATATTCAATGTTATGATATTTAAGTTGTGGTGTTATTCTTCTAGTGGTGTCGTGTGAACGTCGACTACACGACACTTCACCTTTATGGGCCTAGGGGAATGCATCTTGTACTCGTTTTCCAATTGCGGGGTGATACGTCTCCGACGTATCGATAATTTCTTATGTTCCATGCCACATTATTGATGATATCTACATGTTTTATGCACACTTTATGTCATATTCGTGCATTTTCTAGAACTAACCTATTAACAAGATGCCGAAGTGCCGATTCTTTGTTTCTGCTTTTTGGTTTCAGAAATCCTAGTAAAGAAATATTCTCAGAATTGGATGAAATCAACGCCCAGGTTCCTATTTTGCCCGGAAGCATCCAGAACACACGAGAACCGCCAGAGAGGGGGCACAGGCCCACCAAACCCTAGGCCGGCGCGGCCAAGGGGGGCCCGCGCCCCCCTATAGTGTCGGCGCCCCTTCGACCTTCTGACGCCGCCTCTTCGCCTATATAAAGCCCCTGGACCTAAAACCTCGAGACAGAAAAGCCACGGTACGAGAAACCATCCAGAGCCGCCGCCATCGCGAAGCCAAGATCTGGGGGACAGGAGTCTCTGTTCCGGCACGCCGCCGGGACGGGGAAGTGCCCCCGGAAGGCTCCTCCATCGACACCACCGCCATCTCCATCAACGCTGCTGTCTCCCATGATGAGGGAGTAGTTCTCCATCGAGGCTCGGGGCTGTACCGGTAGCTATGTGGTTCATCTCTCTCCTATGTACTTCAATACAATAATCTCATGAGCTGCCTTACATGATTGAGATTCATATGATGATGCTTGTAATCTAGATGTCGTTATGCTAGTCAAGTGAATTTTACTTATGTGATCTCCGGAGACTCCTTGTCCCACGTGTGTAAAGGTGACAGTGTGTGCACCGTGTGGGTCTCTTAGGCTATATTTCACAGAATACTTATTCACTATTATGAATGGCATAGTGAAGTGCTTATTTATATCTCTTTATGATTGCAATGTGTTTTATATCACAATTTATCTATGTGCTACTCTAGTGATGTTATTAAAGTAGTTTTATTCCTCCTGCACGGTGTAATGGTGACAGTGTGTGCATCCGTGTTAGTACTTGGCGTAGGCTATGATTATGATCTCTTGTAGATTATGAAGTTAACTATTGCTATGATGGTATTGATGTGATCCATGCCTCCTTTCGTAGCGTGAAGGTGACAGTGTGCATGCTACGTTAGTACTTGGTTTAGTCGTATTGATCTTTCATGCACTCTAAGGTTATTTAAATATGAACATTGAATTGTGGAGCTTGTTAACTCCGGCATTGAGGGTTCGTGTAATCCTACGCAATGGTGTTCATCATCCAACAGGAGTGTAGAGTATGCATTTATCTATTCTGTTGTGTGATCAATGTTGAGAGTATCCACTAGTGAAAGTCTGATCCCTAGGCCTTGTTCCTAAATACTGCTATCGCTGCTTGTTTACTGTTTTACTGCGTTACTACTGCTGCGTTACTACTGCTTGTTTACTGTCCTGGGCAAAGCACTTTTCTGGTGCTGTTGCCACTGCTCATATATATTCATACCACCTGTATTTCACTATCTCTTCGCCGAACTAGTGCACCTATTAGGTGTGTTGGGGACACAAGAGACTTCTTGCTTTGTGGTTGCAGGGTTGCATGAGAGGGATATCTTTGACCTCTTCCTCCCTGAGTTCGATAAACCTTGGGTGATCCACTTAAGAGAAACTTGCTGCTGTTCTACAAACCTCTGCTCTTGGAGGCCCAACACTGTCTACAGGAAAAGGAGGGGGAGTAGACATCAAGCTATTTTCTGGCGCCGTTGCCGGGGAGGAAAGGTAAAAGGCACTCATACTTCGGTTCCAGGTAAAGTACTTTTCTGGCGCCATTGTGTTTGTGCTCGAAGCTATTTCCTTTAGATCCTGCAATTGCAACTTTTTGTTTCTTGTTTACACTAGTTAGGCATAATGGAAGACAACAAAAATATGAGAGATCTTTATGAACTTTATCTTGAACTAGCAAAAGTGCCCGTGCGTTGCACTGGGAGAAACGTACTCAAACACTACTGCGAACCATCTGTGTTGACACCTATTCTCTTTGATGGTGGTTACGTTTTCTTCTTTATAGTACTAAATATATCTTGCGACAATCTAGAGAGCTCCAACATAGCATGGGCATCGACTCTCTATTTGTCCACTCGAATAGTTCTCTAAATAAATCTTTTTTGCATTGTACTAATATGGTTGAACTCTCTAAGTGTCACTCTCCACAAATTGTTTTTTTAGTATATACCCTAAATGCTAACAATTCACAAATATGGTAAAAATAATTGGCAATCATAAAAAAACAATTTCTCTTGCCGATGCCCACCGTTTGATGTTGTTTTCCCACTACTTGTTCTATTTGCTCAGCCAACACATGCTCTGACCAGAATAAGCAAGCCAAACTCGAACACCTGCAGAGACGCAATATTTAATGAGGTTTCAGAGAATAACTTCATGCAAACGGTGATAATTATAGCAAATAATTTCATTGCTTTGCATCACTATCAGTCAAGAATAGAGCTCTCCCATTGTCAAAGAAAAGAATAGAACTCTCCCTATTTTTGCACGGATAGTCACCTTAATCAACGTACAAATAATAAATGGCAAGAGAACATCAATTTTGCTTCTCATCTGAAATCCCTTGAATGAACAAAAACAAAATTATAAATTGTTCCAAACGAAAATGCTTGCATGGAGCGTTGGCATGTGAGCAATTCTTCAAACACCTAACGTGCATTGACCAATGTGAAGAAACAGAGGTTGCATCGTAAATGGGAGCAGGAATGGAACTTGAGAGAGAATTAGCGCCCTGTAGTTTTGGGGAGGTCAATTTCGCCCTCGTTTAGATTTAGATTGCAGAGTTGCAGGCCAGGTCTGCCTTGTGCTTTCTTTCACCTGCCACCAGGCAGGACGCAGCCCAATCGATCAAGTCAAATTGATCTGGAAGGGGGAGGACGGAGGTCGCGCGACTTATACACAGAAAAAACGTTTGGGTGTTGGAGGAAGGCGAGCACTCGCCGGGATCTACAGCGCCAGCACCAGGTCACGCGGAGGGCCGGTCGAGCAGTTCCGCATCCACGCACAGGCCAGTCGAGCAGTCCTGCATTCAAGCACAGGCCAGCGGCCAAGCTCTTCCGCCACCACCTACACGCGCGTGGACGAGGCCCTCGCCTCCAACAACACGCGATTGAGTAGATCGAGGGGCGGCCGCGCCTTCCATCGCGGTGCGGTCTGTTCTCCGGGGGTGTCGGTGGGGATGAAGAAAAGAATGAAGCGGTACGGTGGCATTTGTATGTGTTATGCGATTTGGTGAGAGGGTAAAACGGTCTAATAAAAAGTTGGACGAAAATTTTGGCAGAAACCTTAGCTCCTTTATTATTAGGTATAGATAGGAAATATACCCGTGCGTTGCAACGGAAAAGAAAAGGATAATATAGAGAAATAAAGTAACTGGTCACGCATTGAAATCTAATACAGTACATTGGTCTTTATACATTACATACAAAAGAAATATTTGAATTGTATGTATTTGATGGATAACATTGATGTACTAATTTTAAAAGCTCGTATCAGAGCGGTGCGTATGTACCCATATTGTCCCATAGCACCTCGTCCCACCCATTGACAGACATTGTTTGAATCATCTCAAGAGCTTCCTCTAGCCTGTATGCACAAAAAGACGGGCATAGTGATTTGCCCGACAGGTTGTCCTATAATTTTGCATCGTTGCTTCCCCATAGTCCAAATCCAAATCAATAAGTCATGCATCGCTCCACACGCAGCAAGTAAATCGATGAAAGTGATTATGCGATTGAATCAAGCGTCATCCTTTCAAATACTCATAGTGTCAGCTTTGCAGACCACTTGTAGTGCGAATGTTATGGGATAACTCTGACAATGATGGCTGCATCTGGATCCTATGACACGGTCAGCCTGAGAAGTATAGTTGGTGCTGCGTACGTGTTGGAGCTTGGAGCCGTCATCCTGCTCGGCTTTGCTGTCGACTGTGGCGAGCAATACATGGCACAACGCGATGCACGCCTCACTTGTCTCGTCCGCGTGCGCGTGCACGTGCACGTCGACGCTACCGGCCGTGCCGCTCAGGCAGACCTGCACGACGCCCTTCTCCTTCGTCGCCAGCCTGAACACAACGGTCCCTAATCGCCAACACGCACAAACCCAGCAGGTTCAGGCATGTCTCGACCAGTGTCTTATCTTGATGATTGCCATTGATAAGCTCCACTGTGTTCTTCTCGCCGGCGACGAGCATGTGGTCCCTGAGAAGGCTCACGCTGCCAAGGTCGGGGGTACTCATCGATTTCACAGCCATGGCCTCACCTTGCGCCCATCTACAAAAGTGGATCGCTTACGGCCTTACGCCCGAGCCGTTCCCCATGCCGGCCTTCTGCAAAGCTGCAACTGCACGACACCGCTTATGGTCAGGTACATACTGGTCTAACTCAGATCGAAATACATGCCCGGAACTCCAAGGTAGATCCTCGTGTCTCGCGTGGAGTGCTCATGGCTTCAGGCCGGCGGCAATGACATGCTAACATATGAAGTCAGACCAGATTGCATCAATTCTTCAAGCCACCGCAATGCATAGGGTACGGAAATAAAAGAGGAAGATGATCTTATGTGTTGCTATCTCACGTGGATCCAGGATTAGGAGAACTTTAACTTAGTTCAGCTAAGTTAGCGAGGAGAAAAACCGATATGTTCGGCCAGGACACGCCGTTCACCAAGCCATCTTGAAATCTCCCCACGATCTGAAGGTTTCATCGTCTCGATTCAGAAGCAGCGAGGATTGGACCTGCCGGATTAGAAGTTTGGCCGGCATGCGACAAGTCGCCCCGCACACCTACGACGGCGGCATCAAACGCGAGCATAGCCTCGAGAAGCACCGGCAGCGGCGTCCGCTGGCGTCGAAATCGATCGAGGTTCAAGGGTCTAAAGGCCTATTTATATTGCCTAGGTTTGCCATTGCCAAAGGGTAGGTGTTACCGGACTCGCCAAAAGAAGCAAAACAGATTCCATGTTGGAATAAGCTGACGTGCGGCCGCAGCCTGCATTGACTCTAGTGGTTGTACGACGTACGATTCGAGCACGACACGATCTCCTCGCTCCAGCCTGGTTGGGCCTTTTTACAGGCTTGGTTCGACGGACGACAGGCCCACTTTGGGTTGGCCACGAAGGAAACGTCTGGATGGACAAATAGATCGAACCGGTATTCATTAAGCGGTGGCACCTGTCTGTATTATGCGATTTGGTGGGAGGGCAAAATTGTCCAACGAAAAGTTGGACGAAAATTTTGGCAGAAACCTTAGCTCCTTTATTATTAGGTATATAGATTAGGACATGATGTGTTTGAAGAGAGAATTAGAAAACCCATGGAACTTTATATGCATGCTAATGGGAATGTTATTAATATGAATGCTTTGAACACTATTGTTGCTAATGCTATGGAAAATTCTAAGCTTGGGGAAGCTGGTTTTGATGAGCATGATCTTTTTAGTCCCCCGGGCATGGAGGAGAAAATTTACTTTGATGATACTTTGCCTCCTATCTATGATGATTATAATGATAGTAGTCTTTTGGTTCCGCCTGTTATAGAGGATAAATTTGATTATTATTACAATATGCCTCCTATATTTGATGATGAGAATAATAATGATAGCTACTTTGTTGAATTTGCTCCCACTACAACTAATAAAACTGATTATGCTTATGTGGGTAGTAATAATTTTATGCATGAGACTCATGATAAGAATGCTTTATGTGATAGTTATATTGTTGAGTTTGCTCATGATGCTACCGAAAGTTATTATGAGAGAGGAAAATATGGTTGTAGAAATTTTCATGTTACTAAAACACCTCTCTATGTGCTGAAATTTTTGAAGCTATACTTGTTTTATCTTCCTATGCTTGTTACTTTGCTCTTCATGAACTTGTTTATTTACAAGATTCCTATGCATAGGAAGCATGTTAGACTTAAATGTGTTTTGAATTTGCCTCTGGATGCTCTCTTTCGCTTCAACTACTATTTCTTATGAGTGCATCATTAAAACTGCTGAGCCCATCTTAATGGCTATAAAGAAAGAACTTCTTGGGAGATAACCCATGTGTTATTTTGCTACAGTACTTTGTTTTATATTTGTGTCTTGGAAGTTTTTTACTACTGTAGCAACCTCTCCTTATCTTAGTTTTGTGTTTTGTTGTGCCAAGTGAAGCCTCTAATCGAAGGTTGATACTAGATTTGGATTTCTGCGCAGAAACAGATTTCTATCTGTCACGAATCTGGGCTGTTTTCTCTGTAGGTAACTCAGAAAAATATGCCAATTTACGTGCGTGTTCCTCAGATATGTACGCAACTTTCATTAGTTTTGAGTTTTCTGATCTGAGCAATGGAAGTATTTATTAAAAATTCGTCTTTACGGACTGTTCTGTTTTGACAGATTCTGCCTTTTATTTCGCATTGCTTCTTTCGCTGTGTTGGGTGGATTTCTTTGTTCCATTACCTTCCAGTAGCTTTGAGCAATGTCCAGAAGTGTTAAGAATGATTGTGTCACCTCTGAACATGTGAGTTTTTGATTATGTACTAACCCCTCTAATGAAGTTTATGAGAAGTTTGGTGTGAAGGAAGTTTTCAAGGGTCAAGAGAGGAGGATGATATACTATGATCAAGAAGAGTGAAAGCTCTAAGCTTGGGGATGCCCCGGTGGTTCACCCCTGCATATATCAAGAAGACTCAAGCGTCTAAGCTTGGGGATGCCCAAGGCATCCCCTTCTTCATCGACAAATTATCAGGTTCCTTCTCTTGAAACTATATTTTTATTCGGTCACATCTTATGTGCTTTACTTGGAGCGTCTGTATGCTTTTATTTTTGTTTTGTTTGAATAAAATGGATCCTAGCATTCTTTGTGTGGGAGAGAGACACGCTCCGCTGTTGCATATGGACAAGTATGTCCTTAGTTTCTACTCATAGTATTCATGGCGAAGTTTCTTCTTCGTTAAATTGTTAAATGTTGGAATTGGAAAATGATACATGTAGTAATTGCTATAAATGTCTTGGGTAATGAGATACTTGGCAATTGTTGTGCTCATGTTTAAGCTCTTGCATCATATACTTTGCACCCATTAATGAAGAAATACATAGAGCATGCTAAAATTTGGTTTGCATATTTGGTCTCTCTAGAGTCTAGATAATTTCTAGTATTGAGTTTGAACAACAAGGAAGACGGTGTAGAGTCTTATAATGTTTTCAATATGTGTTTTATGTGAGTTTTGCTGCACTGCTTCATCCTTGTGTTTGTTTCAAATAGCCTTGCTAGCCCAAACCTTGTATCGAGAGGGAATACTTCTCATGCATCCAAATACTTGAGCCAACCACTATGCCATTTGTGTCCACCATACCTACCTACTACATGGTATTTCTCCGCCATTCCAAAGTAAATTTCTTGAGTGCTACCTTTAAATTTCCATTCTTCACCTTTACAATATATAGCTCATGGGACAAATAGCTTAAAAACTATTGTGGTATTGAATATGTACTTATGCACTTTATCTCTTATTAAGTTGCTCGTTGTGCGATAACCATGTTCACTGGGGACGCCATCAACTACCTTTTGTTGAATTTCATGTGAGTTGCTATGCATGTTCGTCTTGTCTGAAGTAAGAGCGATCTACCACCTTATGGTTGGAGCATGCATATTGTTAGAGAAGAACATTGGGCCGCTAACTAAAGCCATGATCCATGGTGGAAGTTTCAGTTTTGGACATATATCCTCAATCTCAAATGAGAAAAATAATTGTTGCTACATGCTTATGCATAAAAGAGGAGTCCATTATCTGTTGTCTATGTTGTCCCGGTATGGATGTCTAAGTTGAGAACAATCAATAGCGAGAAATCCGATGCGAGCTTTCTCCTTAGACCTTTGTACAGGCGGCATAGAGGTACCCCATTGTGACACTTGGTTAAAACATGTGCATTGCGATGATCCGGTAGTCCAAGCTAATTAGGACAAGGTGCGGGCACTATTAGTATACTATGCATGAGGCTTGCAACTTGTAAGATATAATTTACATGATACATATGCTTTATTACTACCGTTGACAAAATTGTTTCTTGTTTTCAAAATCAAAGCTCTAGCACAAATATAGCAATCGATACTTTCCTCTTTGAAGGACCATTCTTTTACTTTTATGTTGAGTCAGTTCACCTATTTCTCTCCATCTCAAGAAGCAAACACTTGTGTGAACTGTGCATTGATTCCTACATACTTGCATATTGCACTTGTTATATTACTCTATGTTGACAATATCCATGAGATATACATGTTATAAGTTGAAAGCAACCGCTGAAACTTAATCTTCCTATGTGTTGCTTCAATGCCTTTACTTTGAATTATTGCTTTATGAGTTAACTCTTATGCAAGACTTATTGATGCTTGTCTTGAAGTACTATTCATGAAAAGTCTTTGCTATATGATTCTTTTCCTTGCTTTGGGTTTTTTATCTTTTCATACACCCTGTGCTGTCTGCTAGAACAATGGTTGTTTCTAGCCCCAAATTATAGATACAACTGGTTTCCCAATGAATAGACAAAGAAAATGGAAAATTATGAACTGGAATTTGAGGGGGATTAACTCTGAGAAAAAATGGTTAGCTCTCTATAGCAAAATAGAAGAATCTGGATGTGATATTATTTGCTTACAAGAAACAAAGAGGGAGAGATTTGATTTGGAGTATTTGAGGAAATTTTGTCAAAGGAAATTTGATAAATTTGAATTTGTGCCCTCAATTGGAGCTTCAGGTGGCATTATTATAATTTGGAATGGCTCTGCATTTAATGGTGAACTTGCTTTCTCCAATGAATTTTCTCTTTCAGTTAAATTCACCTGCAAATTATCAGATGCTTCCTGGATCCTAACAAACATTTATGGACCATGCCAACATGATAGAAAAGATGGTTTTATTGATTGGTTTGCAAATATTGACATGCCTGATGACACTGATTGGATTATCATGGGAGACTTCAATCTCATTAGGAAGCCTTCTGATAGAAACAAGCCTGGTGGTAATGTGAATGATATGTTGAGGTTTAATGAAGCAATTAGCACTTTGGGTCTTATTGAAGTCCCTTTAAAGGGCAGGAAATTCACCTGGAGCAACATGCAGCATGATCCTCTCCTTGAAAGATTAGACTGGATTTTACATCAGCCTCTTGGACAAGTTCTTTTCCATCCACTTTTGCTCATGCTTTGACTAAACCAACCTCGGATCATGTACCTTGTGTAGTCACCATTGGAACAAATATACCCAGATCAAATGTTTTTAGGTTTGAAAATCACTGGTTGCAGCACAGTCAATTCAAGGACATTGTTAAAAATGCATGGAATATTCCAGTGGGTTTTAGTGACAGTGCAAAGATGATTAATGCCAAATACAAGAACTTGAGAAGAGCATTGAAACTTTGGGCAAAAAATCTTCCTTCTTTAAAGATTCTAATTGACAAAGTACACTCAGTCATTGGTCTTCTGGATACTATGGAGGAGTTCAGGACTTTATCCCTGGAAGAGTGGAATCTCAGAGATATTTTAAAATCCCATGTGATCACTTTACTTCAAAATGAAAAATCCTATTGGAAACAAAGAGGGAAAATAAAATGGGTGAAGTTAGGAGATGCAAATACAAAATTCTTTCATACTAAGGCCACTATTAATTATAGAAAGAATTACATTGCTTCCTTGAGAAATGATCAAAATATTGATATATCTGATCATGAAAGTAAAGCTGAAATTCTTTGGAATGCTTTCAAGGAGAGGATGGGTAAATCTGATGATCCAGATATGCATTTCAATTTGCAGGACTTATATGATAATCCAATGAGCAGTGAGATGAAAAAAGGATTGGAAGTTCCTTTCTCTGATGAAGAGATTGATAGGGTCATCAAGAGCCTGCCAAATGATAAGTCTCCAGGACCAGATGGATTCAATAATGATTTTATCAAAAATTGTTGGGATATTATTGGAGCTGATGTCAAAAAAGTAATCAAGGATTTTTATGATGGGAATATTTCTTTGGAAAGCATTAATTCTTCCTTCATCACACTCATTCCAAAGATTGATACTCCTCTGCTTCCAGGGGACTTCAGACCAATTTCTCTCCTCAACAGTACCCTAAAGATTGTGACTAAATTATTAGCCAACAGATTACAGAAGGTCATACTAAAGCTGGTACACAAGAATCAATATGGCTTCCTCAAAAAAAGATCAATTCAAGACTGCCTTGGTTGGGCTTTTGAATATTTATTCCAATGCCACAAATCACAGGAAGAAATCATACTTCTGAAATTGGACTTTGAAAAGGCTTTTGATAGAATTGAACACAAATCCATTCTAAGAATCCTAAGAGCTAAAGGCTTTGGTGAAAAATGGATTAAATGGATTGAAATCATTTTGTCATCTGGAACTTCTTCTGTTTCTTGAATGGTATTCACGGGAAAAAGTTTCATCAGTAAACGAGGAGTTAGACAGGGGGATCCTTTATCCCCTCTTCTTTTTGTCTTGGCTGTAGATCTTTTACAATCCATTCTCAACAAAGCAATGGATCAGAACTTAATTTCAAGACCAATTCAGTGTGCTTGTGATGATTTTCCTGTGATACAATATGCAGATGATACTCTGATTATTTTAAAAGCTGATGCAATGCAATTGGTTAGTCTCAAAGCTCTTTTGCACTCTTTTGCTGAATCCACTGGTTTGAAGGTGAATTACCATAAATCCAATATGATTCCAATCAATATGGCTACTGAAAAGCTGAATCATTTTGCTGCCACCATAAACTGTAGAACTGGAACCTTTCCTTTTACTTATCTTGGATTGCCTTTGTGCATTATCAAACCTTCTATGGAGCATTTCATACCTATAATTCAAAGGGTCCAATCAAGATTGGGTGGCATTGCTGATTTTCTGAATTATGGTGGAAAGCTGCAGTTAGTCAAATCAGTTCTTTCATCTCTACCAATTTTCTTTATGGGCTGTTTTGATGTACCCATAACTATAAAAGATCAAGTGGTCAAATACATGAGACACTGCCTTTGGAGGAAGAAAAATGGAGATGTACAAGCAAGGGGATCAGCTCTCATTTCATGGAAAAAAATCACAAGACCCAAAAATCAAGGTGGATTAGGAGTGTTAGATCTGGACACTCAAAACAGAGCATTGCTGTTAAAAAATTTGGACAAGTTCTATAATAATCTTGATATCCCTTGGGTCAAATTAGTGAAAGGAGCTTATTATAACAATGGTACTCTTCCAGGAGGATCAGTGGAAGGATCTTTCTGGTGGAAAACTCACTTGAAACTTGTTGATACTTTTAAAGGATTGGCAAAGTGCAATTTAGGGAATGGGAAATCAAGCTTGTTCTGGCAAGATAATTGGGATGACAACTGCCTAATGCAAAGTATGCCTCATCTGATCACTTATGCAAGGAATCATTTGATAACTGTCAGGGATGTTCTGGACACTGAATTCTTAGAAGATCTTTTTCACCGCTTCTCTCACAAGAAGCTTATTCTGAATTTCTTCAAATGGAAATGATCTGTCAAACTGCTAGAGAGAAAATAAGTAATGATGAATCTGATAAATGGAGTTACATATGGGGAAGTAATACTTTCTCTGTTCACAGAGCTTATAATTGTTTAATTAGAAATCAAGAGGCACAGCCACACTTTGGATGGATATGGAAATCTTCTTGTCAACCAAAACACAAATTCTTCTTTTGGCTTCTTCTTCATGACAGGCTCAATACCAGGAACTTATTAAAAAGAAAAAATATGACTCTACCTTCTTATTATTGTGTACAAAATCTCTGTCATCAACAAGAGGAAGACATCACTCACTTATTCTGGAATTGCAACTTTGCTAAAGTCTGCTGGAATTACATCTGTCCTCAGAGAAGAAGAAATGGGACAATTTTTCAAGCTTTCTATGATATAAAGAAAAAACTAAATGTTCCCTTCGCTATGGAGCTTATAATTTTAGCAGCATGGGGCATTTGGATTTCGAGAAATAATAAAATCTTCAACAATCAGGAGCCAAGTTTTGAATCCTGGAAAGCCATCTTTCTTCAAGAAGCAAAGATGCTCACTTACAGAATGAAGAAGAAGCATGCAGATTCTTTTAAGGAATGGCTACAATCTCAGACATAGATCTTTTTGTACTCTTTTCTTCTTTCTTGTTTTTTCTTTATAGAGGATCTCCCTCTACCTTGTACTTTGATAAACTCCTATTAATATAAAAATTGCAGTGGGTTATCCCACTGTTTCACCTTCAAAAAAAATATGATTCACTTGTTTACTCATGTCATTTACATTGTTTTGATCGCTGCATTCACTACATATGCTTTACAAATAGTATGATCAAGGTTATGATGGCATGTCACTCCAGAAATTATCTTTGTTTATCGTTTACCTGCTCGGGACGAGCAGAAACTAAGCTTGGGGATGCTGATACGTCTCCGATGTATCGATAATTTCTTATGTTCCATGCCACATTATTGATGATATCTACATGTTTTATGCACACTTTATGTCATATTCGTGCATTTTCTGGAACTAACCTATTAACAAGATGCCGAAGTGCCAGTTGTTGTTTTCTGCTGTTTTTGGTTTCAGAAATCCTAGTAAAGAAATATTCTCGGAATTGGACGAAATCAACGCCCAGGTTCCTATTTTGCCCGGAAGCATCCAGAACACACGAGAACCGCCAGAGAGGGGGCACAGGCCCACCAAACCCTAGGCCGGCGCGGCCAAGGGGGGGCCCGCGCCCCCCTATAGTGTCGGCGCCCCTTCGACCTTCTGACGCCGCCTCTTCGCCTATATAAAGCCCCTGGACCTAAAACCTCGAGACGGAAAAGCCACGGTACGAGAAACCATCCAGAGCCGCCGCCATCGCGAAGCCAAGATCTGGGGGACAGGAGTCTCTGTTCCGGCACGCCGCCGGGACGGGGAAGTGCCCCCGGAAGGCTCCTCCATCGACACCACCGCCATCTCCATCAACGCTGCTGTCTCCCATGATGAGGGAGTAGTTCTCCATCGAGGCTCGGGGCTGTACCGGTAGCTATGTGGTTCATATCTCTCCTATGTACTTCAATACAATAATCTCATGAGCTGCCTTACATGATTGAGATTCATATGATGATGCTTGTAATCTAGATGTCGTTATGCTAGTCAAGTGAATTTTACTTATGTGATCTCCGGAGACTCCTTGTCCCACGTGTGTAAAGGTGACAGTGTGTGCACCGTGTGGGTCTCTTAGGCTATATTTCACAGAATACTTATTCACTGTTATGAATGGCATAGTGAAGTGCTTATTTATATCTCTTTATGATTGCAATGTGTTTTGTATCACAATTTATCTATGTGCTACTCTAGTGATGTTATTAAAGTAGTTTTATTCCTCCTGCACGGTGTAATGGTGACAGTGTGTGCATCCGTGTTAGTACTTGGCGTAGGCTATGATTATGATCTCTTGTAGATTATGAAGTTAACTATTGCTATGATGGTATTGATGTGATCTATGCCTCCTTTCGTAGCGTGAAGGTGACAGTGTGCATGCTACGTTAGTACTTGGTTTAGTCGTATTGATCTTTCATGCACTCTAAGGTTATTTAAATATGAACATTGAATTGTGGAGCTTGTTAACTCCGGCATTGAGGGTTCGTGTAATCCTACGCAATGGTGTTCATCATCCAACAAGAGTGTAGAGTATGCATTTATCTATTCTGTTATGCGATCAATGTTGAGAGTGTCCACTAGTGAAAGTCTGATCCCTAGGCCTTGTTCCTAAATACTGCTATCGCTGCTTGTTTACTGTTTTACTGCGTTACTACTGCTGCGTTACTGCTTGTTCTTGTCCTGGGCAAAGCACTTTTCTGGTGCCGTTGCCACTGCTCATATATATTCATACCACCTGTATTTCACTATCTCTTCGCCAAACTAGTGCACCTATTAGGTGTGTTGGGGACACAAGAGACTTCTTGCTTTGTGGTTGCAGGGTTGCATGAGAGGGATATCTTTGACCTCTTCCTCCCTGAGTTCGATAAACCTTGGGTGATCCACTTAAGGGAAACTTGCTGCTGTTCTACAAACCTCTGCTCTTGGAGGCCCAACACTGTCTACAGGAAAAGGAGGGGGAGTAGACATCACGGGGTTGCTGGAGTGACAGAAACCTAAGCCCCCGTTGGTATATCGATGCAGGAGGGATAGCAGGATCTCAGAGTTTAAGGCTGTGGTTAGATTTATCTTAATTACTTTCTTGTAGTTGCGGATGCTTGCAAGGGGTATAATCACAAGTATGTATTAGTCCTAGGAGGGGTGGTACATTAGCACAGGTTCACCCACACAACACTTATCAAAACAATGAAGATTAATTAGCCGTATGTAGCGAAAGCACTAGACTAAAATCCCGTGTGTCCTCGAGAACGTTTGGTCATTATAAGTAAACAAACCGGCTTGTCCTTTGTGCTAAAAAGGATTGGGCCACTCGCAGCAATTGTTACTCTCGCACTTTACTTACTCGTACTTTATTCATCTGCTACATCAAAACCCCCTGAATACTTGTCTGTGAGCATTTACAGTGAATCCTTCATCGAAACTGCTTGTCAACACCTTCTGCTCCTCGTTGGGATCGACATTCTTACTTATCGAAGATACTACGATACACCCCCTATACTTGTGGGTCATCACTCCACAAGTATGAAACTTCATCAATCTTGTATTAAGAATTAACAGAGCATAGCAATAAGTACTTTGACATGAAATTTGAATATCAAATATGCTACCTTGAACAAACAAGATCACCATTATTGTCACATGATGAACATAGCACATGCATTCACTTTATCCCTAGTGAGGTGACAACAAAAGGTAAAAACCATAATAACTCTCGAACATATTATCATTAACCAATTACTTTAACACTGCTACTGTGGTGACCCGGCATACCACTGCATGGTGTAGTATGCAAGTCTGACATAACACCAATGAAACACCGTTCCACTAGTATTACATCGCTCAGAGTGGTACAACAGAAACATATGCGGGTCTAAGCCATGTCTATAGAATTACAACTCCAACTCTTTGCATAAGATCAACATAGCCTCCTACTTTACAATGAGGTAAGACTACAAATAACTTCAGAAGAGCGACACGTAGTCTAATCTTATCACGAACTCTACTTGTAGAGGTTTTTTACTAGTTATAGAGGCTATGAATAGATTCTAGCCAAATAGGAGCTAGGTTTAGGAAGCTAGTTCCTTTTTATTGCTAATCTAGGTTTCCTCCTTGTTGGATGTGGTCTGACTCCTCTGACAGGGTCCTGTCTATTGAAGTAGTTGTTGATTCCTCGGCCTTCGAGTTGCACTGTAGATCCTTCTTCGATGCGTCCAAATCTAAGCAGGGGATTTAAGAGTGGGATGAGTACGAGCGTACTCAACAAGTTCATTATAGGAAAGAGATGTTTAATGCACTAGCTACGGCATTAAACCAGAAAGTCTAATACCAATACAGGGTTTGATAATCATTTATTCAAAAGGTTGCTTTTATTCAGAAGAACTATGTCCGTCAGCCTTCACCGGTTTACTAGAACTTCATGGAGTTCCTTTCTGGCAGCGTTCGCAGTTCCATAACCCGGAACATGGAGTGACAGGTCACGATTCATTACACTCTGCAGAGGTGTGTTGCTTTACCCATAAGAGATCTTAACCTTTGTGCCAACCGGGCAACTTTCCCGTCCACACTTCCGTTGGTGTGAGGCCCGGTATAAGGTCTTAGCCAATTATACTCCTCTGCTACCTTGCACACCCACCCTTTGTTGCAATCCCCGACCCTGGGTCCTTGTCGGTGCATACCTCTATGGATAGCCCCCGACCACGACGACAATTCAGGGCTCTATCATAAATTCCTTCGTCGGTAGATGCAACCCATCATAGACCGCATTATCGTGGGGAATTAGAATGGGATCCCCACCCACCGCTTGTCCTTCTCTGGATCAAGTGTCTACGGTAAGCGCATTCGTTAATGAACGAGAGGTGGAAGTACAATTGACTACTCCATTCCACTCCAGATCTTATGGTTAACACGAGTTTTACGGCACAAGAATCACTAGATGACATTTGTTGTTTAATCCTAGATGGATATAAACCCCTTGCAATGGAACCTCCACATGGTTCCATTGCCCACCACATAGTCATATTCATAGTTATGAAAATAGTACTTTTGCTTTTCATGCAAGAGTGATAAGTATAGTACTTTGCAAGTAATTTGGTAAAAATACTCAAATGACATGAGCAAGTGATGAACTTGCCTTCCTTGTCTGCAAGATTATGCAGCAAGGTCTTCGATACGCAATAACTCCAAATTCTGAAATAGCATCCGGTAAGGACGATGTTTAAAAGATTGGCAAGGATGCAATAATGCATAAGTATGGGATGCAATCGCTCTAAGCGTGACCTAATCCCGATGATTTATGATTAGTGAGTTGAAATGATTTGTTTAGGGTGTGTTGCACTTTTAGAGTGGTTCACAAACAAGGTTCTTATTAGGGTTGTGTTGTTTTAGAATCATAAGCAATTGGTAAAATGCATAGTAATAATCATATACCCTAAAGGATAGTAGTTGTATAAAAAGTAGAAGACAGTTGTCAATTTTAAGTCCTATAGGGTATGGTTGATGATTACTTGTTATATACTTCAAAAGAATAACTTTTGAAGAACATGTTCTTTAATAAAGAACAAGTATGACAATTATGGTTGTGGAGTTCTATGGTTTACTATGGTTTCTAAATTAGCTTCTTGAGTAAAGATTAAATGGATCACAACAATGTTGAATTCATCAACACCCAAGGCTTGTAAGGTTGAGTTAAGCCTAGGCATCCTAAGCAATTAATTATACATGATTACTATCAAGGTTGGTTCATCTTGCTAGTGATAGCTAGCTAGGGTTTATGGGTCCTATTAGGTAAGGTTGATGATTATCCTATATTTTCTTCAAAATAATAACTTTTGAAGAACATACTTCTTAAGTACTCCCTCCGTTCCATTTTATAGTGCCTATAGTTTTTTGGCACGGAAATTAGCGCAAGGGTATTTTTTACACAGTACCCCCTAGCTGAACGATTTGAGATCGGAGTAAAATTAGTGAATCGATAACTTCCTAACTTACCGTAAAAAATCCCACAAATCTCTCTAGTTGACTCTCCATATATGTGCAGCCATGTTTAATTAAGGAAAGAAAAGCCATTGCTTAACTAAATCTAAGCAATCATTGGGGTCATGCCTGAGGAATCTCAATTAATTTTTTCCTATTTTGTATGGATTTTTTTCATGCATGTCGTGTGGGAGTTGACCGGTGGAGGGGGTAATTGAAAAAAGCCAAGCTACAGCCTTATATTCTGAAACATATGCCAAAAATCTATAGGCACTATAGAAAGGAACGGAGGGAGTACAAAGAAGTATTTAAATTAAAGTTGAGGTTTCTAGGGTTTGCTATTGGATCCACTAAGTAAATAATAGTTGGTCCCTCATTAGTATGGTTCATAAGTATCTAACACTAGTAGGGTTTGGGGTGTATGGAATATGATGCATATTATTGGCAGGGTTGCCATTAGAGTTCATCACAATGGTGTGATGCTAAGCATGGATAATTATGGTTGGTGTCTGAGGGGATAAGAACTAGGGTTGTCCTATTTGATCCTCTGAGTTTTATTAGCATAAACACATGGAATACCCATTTATTAGTGATAGTCCTCTATTATTTTGTGAAGACATGGCAAGTGTTTAGTTGCTACTATGGATATATGAATGAAATCAAAGTATCATGATCACATGTTATAACCTAGGGTTTAGGTTTAGAAGCAAATTAGGGTTCATATGTAATAATGGAGATAGGGTTCTAAATGAATTTAGGGTTTTAGGGTTTCACATTAAATGGTAATTAAGGTTGTAATTTCATTTTATGAGGAATTAGGGTTTCCTAATTACCATATAGTTCTTAGGTTAATAATTTCATCATAAAGTTGAAGTTATTAATAACTTTGGAATAAAAACAATATTGGATTTGACATTTTGTTATTTTTGAACAATTAATAATTAGGACAATTATCAATTAGGATTTTAATCCTCCTAATAAGTTTTTAGTAAAGGAAAATTAATTTTAAGATTTTCCTTATTTACTTAGTGGTTATTTATTTTAGAACCTTTTATTAATTTCTGAATTTTTAGTTGAATCATATATGATTACTATCTCTACCATGTAAGTAGATACTCCCTCCGTTCCTTTCTATAGTGCCTATAGATTTTTGGCACGGAAATTAGCGCAAGAGTACTTTTTACACAAGACCCCCTGGCTGAACGATAATTTCCTAACTTACCGTAACAAATCCCACAAATCTGTCTGATTGACTCTCCATATATGTGTAGCCAGGTTTAATTAAGGAAAGAAAAATATTGTTTCCTAAATCTAAGCAATCCTTGGGGCCATGCATTAGGAATCTCAATTAATTGTTTCCTATTTTGTATGGATTTTTTTCATGCATGTCGTGTGGGAGTTGACCAGTGGAGGGGGTAATTGAAAAAAAAGCCAAGCTACAACCTTATATTGTGAAACAAATGCCAAAAATCTATAGGCACTATAGAAAGGAACGGAGGGAGTATATTTTATTCCTATCTCTCTTCCTTACCTCCCATGATTGACTCATCATGGTCTATAATACCTCATATAACTCGTATTCATCACTTACTATCAGTTGTTTCACAAGTTCGGATAAATTTTACTTACTCATTACTTGTCTTGGTATACACCTTCTAGTAGGATACCTTTCTTATATACATATCTTCATCACTTGATATTACTCTTATTACAGGTTAGGATAACTCTTACTTAACCATAACATGTGTTGGTACACATCTTCCAATAGGATATCTTCCTTATGGTTGTATCCTCTCTTTGGACTACCATGTGTTATATACCAACTGTGGTCTACTCATCTATTGTTTTAAGGACTTAATGGTGTGATACATACTTGGGATTAACTAACTAAATTTACTTAGGAAACATAAGTAAGAAAGGTTGACTCAAGTGTGTCAGGATTATTCTCAAGTGAATATCCATCTCAAGTCATAAGAAGATTTGGTTTAGCTAATACCACTTCCTATAGACACTACCAACAACTAACCTATAGGTCTCCTTTAAAGGATGTTAATCCTAGGGTCAAAGCATTTGCTCTAATACCAGCAGTGGTGACCTGGCATACCACTGAATGGTGTAGTATGCAAGTCTGACATAACACCAATGAAACACCGTTCCACTAGTATTACATCGCTCAGAGTGGCACAGCAGAAACATATGCGGGTCTAAGCCATGTCTATAGAATTACAACTCCGACTCTTTGCATAAGATCAACATAGCCTCCTACTTTACAATGAGGTAAGACTGCAAATAACTTCAGAAGAACGACTCGTAGTCTAATCTTATCACGAACTCTACTTGTAGAGGGTTTTTACTTGTAGAGGGTTTCTAAGATTAAATGGTTTTATCTCCTTATCCTTTAGTTCAAGGTTGTCCTTGATTGTTAATTAGGTAAAGATAAGATTGGTATGAATGGTCTCTGATGACCCACAAGTATAGGGGGTGTATCGTAGTATTTTTGATAAGTAAGAGTGTCGAACCCAACGAGGAGCAGAAGGTGTTGACAAGCAGTTTCGATGAAGGATTCACTGTAAATGCTCACAGACAAGTATTCAGGGGGTTTTGATGTAGCAGTTGAATAAAGTACGAGTAAGTAAAGTGCGAGAGAATTAATTGCAGCGAGTGGCCCAATCCTTTTTAGCACAAAGGACAAGCCGGTTTGTTTACTTATAATGACCAAACGTTCTTGAGGACACACGGGAATTTAGTCTAGTGCTTTCGCTTCATACAACTAATTAATCTGCATTGTTTTGATAAGTGTTGTGTGGGTGAACCTATGCTAATGCACCGCCCTTCCTAGGACTAATACATACTTGTGATTATACCCCTTGCAAGCATCCGCAACTACAAGAAAGTAATTAAGATAAATCTAACCACAACCTTAAACTCTGAGATCCTGCTATCCCTCCTGCATCGATATACCAACGGGGGTTTAGGTTTCTGTCACTCCGGCAACCCCGCAATTGGCAAACGAATACAAGATGAATTCCCCTAGGCCCATGAAGGTGAAGTATCATGTAGTCGACGTTCACATGACACCACTATAAGAATAACACCACAACTTAAATATCATAACATTGAATATTACTCAACCATAATTCACTACTAACATTTAGACTTCACCCATGTCCTCAAGAACTAAACGAACTACTCACGAGACATCATATGGAACATGATCAGAGGTGATATGATGATGAATAACAATCTGAACATAAACCTTGGTTCAATGGTTTCACTCAATAGCATCAATAACAAGTAGAAATCAATACCGGGAGAGTTTCCCCTATCAAACAATCAAGATCCAACCCAAATTGTTACAGCGGTGACGATGTGCAGCGGTGGAGACGACGGTGATGATGATGGAGATGATGATGATGTCCAGCTCGATGTCGGTGACGATGGCGTCGATTTCCCCCTCCGGGAGGGAGTTTCCCCGGCAGATTTCAGCCTGCCAGAGAGCTCTTTTCTCTCTGGTGTTTTCCGCCCCGCAGAGGCGGCTGTGACTCTTCGCGACTATCCTCTGGAGCTTAGGTTTTCGGGACGAAGATGTACGCGAAGGAGAGGAGGCCAGAGGGGGCTGTGGGCCCCCTCCTCACATGGCGGCGCGGCCAGGCCTTGGCCCACGCCGGCCTATGAGGTGGGACCATGGCGGCCCTCCTCGGCTCCCCCTTCTGGCTCCCTTCGTCTTCTGGAAAAATAGGATTTTTCATATAATTTCCGTCAATTGTTGATCTTCCGAAATATTGCATTCTGACGGCGCTTTTTCCAGCAGAATCCTGACTCCGGTGCGCGATCCTCCAATAATCATGAAACATGCAAAATAGATGAAATAACATAAGTATCATCTCCAAATATGAAATATATCAATGAATAACAGCAAATTATGATATAAAATAGTGATGCAAAATGGACGTATCAACTCCCCCCAAGCTTAGACTTCGCTTGTCCCCAAGCGAAACTGAACTCGGTAAACAGGTCCACATGTTTATGGAGTGAAGAGTCGATAAATAAAATACGGACAAGAAGCATCAAATCAATTCACACAAGACATTCTAGTAAACAACTTCCTCATATAATTCAACTTGAAGCAAGTAGAAGGTAATCACAAATAAAGGTGCACAAGAAATCATAATTGGTGATGGCAAACTTCGTTCTTGGTCAGAGAACAATTAACAGATTATGTTAAAACTTATATGGCACAACTTGAATACTTTCAAAGCTATATTCATTCAGATAAAACTTGTACTAAACAAGGAAGAATAAAAGACATGATGAAGTAAATCACAATATAGATGGTTTGATTACAACAACTCAAATGCTTGCTTGAGATGGAGGGAAATAGGTGTACTGACTCGACATAAAGTAAAAGACAGGCCCTTCGCAGAGGGAAGCAGGGATTAAATCATGTGCTAGAGCTTTTTCAGTTTTGAAATCATATAAAGAGAATAAAAGTAACATTTTGAGAGGTGTTTGTTGTTGTCAACGACTGGTAGCGGGTACTCTAACCCCCTTGCCAAACAAACTCTCGAAGAGCGGCTCCCATAAAGTTTTATTTTTGGTTGACACTCCTTCCAACCTTTGCTTTCACAAACCATGGCTAACCGAATCCTCAGGTGCCTGCCAACAATCTCATACCATGAAGGAGTGCCTTTTTATTGTAGTTTTATTTAGATGACACTCCTCCCCTCCTTTGCTTTCTCAAGCCATGGCTAACCGAATCCTCGGGTGCCGTCCAACAATCACATACCATGGAGGAGTGTCTATTTGTAAAATTATGAAGGTTAATTAATCGGGGCTGGGAACCCCATTGCCAGCTCTTTTCGCAAAATTATTGGATAAGTGGATGAAGCCACTAGTCCATTGGTGAAAGTTGCCCAACAAGATTGAAAGATAAAACACCACATACTTCCTCATGAGCTATAAAACATTGACACAAATAAGAGATAGTAAATTTTGAATTGTTTAAAGGTAGCACACGAAGTATTTACTTGGAATGGCAGGAAATACCATGTAGTAGGTAGTTATGGTGGACACGAATGGCATAGGTTTGGGTTAAAGTTTGGATGTACGAGAAGCACTCCCTCTCAGTACAGGTCTTTGGCTAGCAAGGTTAATTAGCAAGCATAAGAGTTGAGGGAAACAAACAAATATACATGTGATAGAAACAATCATGCATCTTCCTTGTAAGCACAAACAATTTTAACTTTAGAATAAAAAGCTATGAGCTAACAAGAAAGGAAGACAATGAAACAACTACATGTACTTCTCTTTTCTACTTAAACCTCAAAGTGTTGTTGCTATTGACCAATGCCAAGTTTGCCAAAACCAAATAGATTTACTCAATGCTCCCAAAGTGATACCAATACTAATAACAAGATCAATCATATAATAGAGATTGCAAACTAAAATAAGATGTGCAATATGTAAATGATAAGACTTCTCATTAATATTCCATAATGATAACTCACACCAAGGGATACATAGACAACCAACTAAAGGAGAGATACTTCCACACTGCAACCCATCTTATATGATAACTTTCCTACTCATGATATGACACTACTTGATAGTAAAAAGTAAAAGATAGTGATGATGTGATACCGCGGCACTCCCCCAAGCTTGGAACAAACCAAGGGGATGCCAATACCGATGATGAATTACTCCTTCGGCGGTGGTGGTGATGAATTCCCATCATCAGACTTCCAAGGAAGAGGCTCTCCATCAACAAACGACATCTTGGTCTCGGGAATCCTGAAACTAGCAGCATAACTTATGTGTTTAAACCTGTTTTCATACTCACAGTTCTGATTCTGAACGTCATAGAGTTGAGCTTGGAGTTTGTTGGTGGTGTCGTGAAGCGAGAGGATGTCGTCCCACAGCCTTGCAGTCTCCTTCTTGTGTGCATCAATAAGTTCAGACACAATCTTGTGGAAGATGTCCACTTCACGCTCAGCCATCTTCTTCTAGTTGAAGACCTCTTGTTCCAGCTTCTCCATCCTATCTTCCAAGCTTCCTTCTCCTTTAGAACTCTAGACATCTTTGATCTGCAACTCTCCATCAACGAGCAGCAACTCCTTGGGGTGCATCTTCAGCTCGTTCATGTACAAGTTGACGACGTCCTCTCAGAAGCTGTCCTTCGGAGTTTCCGACGAAGACATGATGGCTCTAGATCCGAAGCAAATCCTGGCAGAAAACAGCTCGAAACAAAACACGTCGAGAAAACGATATACGGACCTCCAGGGGTCCGGGGGATTATATAGCAGGAATTTTTACGACACAAGGAAAGTACCAGATCGAACCAAAGTCGGAGAGGGGCGACGAGGGGCTCACCTCATAGGGCGGCGCGGCCAGGCTGGGGCCTGCGCCGGCCTATGGGGGCACGCCCTCGTGCGTCTCCTCCACTCCGTTTCGATCTCGTAATTTTTCATATTTTCCAAAAACAGCAAAAACATTGTTCGGAAAGTAAAATGCGAACTTTTTATTACCAGTACTGTTACCTATTCAAAGTCGAACTCTGCCGGACTGTCAATTTGACCTTTGATGAAAGCTTCCGGAGTTTCCACTCGAATAACATCAACATCTTCATTATAAGAATCACTTGAGATATAATGCTTGAGTCTTTGTCCATTCACCACTTGTGTGGCATTGCCTTGGAGAGAGCTAATTTTAATTGCTCCTGAACGATACACCTCCTCAATGACATATGGTCCTTCCCATTTCGAGAGTAATTTCCCTGCAAAGAATCTGAGACGAGACCGATACAATAGGACTTTATCCCCAATATTAAATTCTCTTTTGATAATTCTTCTATCATGCCATTTCTTAACTTTCTCTTTAAAGAGTTTAGCGTTTTCATAGGCTTCACTTCTCCATTCATCTAGAGAACTCAGTTGTAGCAATCTTTTCTTACCGGCAAGTTTAGGATCTTTATTTAGTTCTCTTACAGCCCAATAAGCTTTGTGCTCTAGTTCTAAAGGTAAATGACAAGCTTTCCCATAAACCATTTTATACGGTGACATACCCATGGGATTTTTATAAGCAGTTCTATAAGCCCATAGTGCTTCCTTCAATTTACTAGCCCAATTCTTTCTAGATTTATTAACAGTCTTTTGCAAGATAGATTTAATCTCTCTATTTGATAGTTCTACTTGCCCACTAGTTTGAGGATGATAAACGGAAGCAATTCTATGATTAATACCATATTTAGCAAGAGTTTTTCTAAAACCACCATGAATAAAATGAGAACCTCCATCAGTCATAAGATATCTAGGAACTCCAAATCTGGGAAAAATAATATCTAAAAGCATTCTTAAAGAGGTCTCACCATCATCACTTTTTGTGGGTATGGCTTCCACCCATTTAGTAACATAATCAACATCAACAAGTATATGAGTGTTACCTTCTGAAGAGGGGAAAGGTCCCATGAAGTCAAATCCCCAACAATCGAATGGTTCAATAACAAGAGTATAATTCATAGGCATTTCATTGCGTCTGGAGATATTACCAACCCTTTGACATTCATCACAAGATAAAATAAACTTCCTTGCATCTTTGAAGAGAGTTGGCCAATAAAAACCTGATTGTAGAACCTTTTGCGCGGTTCTGTCTCCGGCGTGATGTCCTCCATAAGCACTACCATGACAGTTACTCAATATCTCTTGTTGTTCATATTCGGGAACACATCTTCGCAGAATACCATCCACTCCTTCTTTATATAAGTGTGGGTCATCCCAAAAATAATGCCTGTTGGCGTGCAGTTGACGTGGGAGTTAGAAATCTTTGTGGTGTAACTTTTCTTCAGTTCCCCGGCAACGGCGCCAGAAAACAGTCTTGATACGCGTACAGCACGCGACCGTTGGGAACCCCAAGAGGAAGGTGTGATGCGTACAACAGCAAGTTTTCCCTCAGTAAGAAACAAAGGTTTATCGAACCAGTAGGAGCCAAGAAGCACGTTGAAGGTTGATGGCGGCGGAGTGTAGTGCGGCGCAACACCAGGGATTCCGGCGCCAACGTGGAACCTGCACAACACAACCAAGATACTTTGTCCCAACGTAACAGTGAGGTTGTCAATCTCACCGGCTTGCTGTAACAAAGGATTAGATGTATAGTGTGGAGGATGATTGTTTGCAGAAAACAGTAGAACAAGTATTGCAGTAGATTGTATTCGATGTTAAGAATGGACCGGGGTCCACAGTTCACTAGAGGCGTCTCTCCCATAAGAATAAGCATGTTGGGTGAACAAATTACAGTTGGGCAATTGACAAATAAAGAGGGCATGACCATGCACATACATGATATGATGAGTATTGTGAGATTTAATTGGGCATTACGACAAAGTACATAGACCGCTATCCAGCA
The DNA here is from genome assembly GCF_019359855.2 of Lolium perenne. Classification (NCBI taxonomy): domain Eukaryota; kingdom Viridiplantae; phylum Streptophyta; class Magnoliopsida; order Poales; family Poaceae; genus Lolium; species Lolium perenne. The sequence goes on from NC_067247.2 coordinate 158,714,781, forward strand.
TGCATCTATGCCTAAAAAGTCCACCTTCAGGTTATCATCCGAACCCCTTCCAGTATTAAGTTGCAAACAACAGACAATTGCATTAAGTATGGTGCGTAATGTAATCAACGAATACATCCTTGGACATAGCATTGATGTTTTATCCCTAGTGGCAACAACACATCCACAACCTTAGAGGTTTCTGTCACTCCCCCAGATTTAATGGAGACATGAACCCACTATCGAGCATAAATACTCCCTCTTGGAGTTACAAGCAAAAACTTGGCCAGAGCCTCTACTAGTAACGGAGAGCATGCAAGATCATAAACAACACATAGATAATAGATTGATAATCAACATAACATAGCATTCTCTATTCATCGGATCCCAACAAACACAACATGTAGCATTACAGATAGATGATCTTGATCATGTTAGGCAGCTCACAAGATCCAACAATGATAGCACAATTAGGAGAAGACGACCATCTAGCTACTGCTATGGACCCATAGTCCAGGGGTAGACTACTCACTCATCACTCCGGAGGCGACCATGGCGGTGAAGAGTCCTCCGGGAGATGATTCCCCTCTCCGGCAGGGTGCCGGAGGCGATCTCCTGAATCCCCCGAGATGGGATTGGCGGCGGCGGCGTCTCTGGAAGGTTTTCCGTATCGTGGCTCTCGGTACTGGAGTTATTATCGACGAAGGCTTAAGTAGGCGGAAGGGTAGGTTTAGGGGCGCCACGAGGGGCCCACACAACAGGGCCGCGCGGCCAGGGGGTGGGACGCGCCGCCCTGGCGTGTCGCCGCCTCGGCGCCCCACTTCGTTTCCTCTCCGGTGTTCTGGAAGCTTCGTGGAAAAATAAGATCCTGGGCGTTGATTTCGTCCGATTCCGAGAATATTTCCTTACTAGGATTTCTGAAACCAAAAACAGCAGAAAACAGCAACTGGCTCTTCGGCATCTCGTTAATAGGTTAGTGCCGGAAAATGCATAAATATGACATAAAGTACGCATAAAACATGTAGGTATCATCAATAAAGTGGCATGGAACATAAGAAATTATCGATACGTTGGAGACGTATCAATGCCTCAAGTCATAAAAGAATTTCCTCCTTTGCTGGGCTGAAAAGGTTGGAGGCAAGTACTTGGAAACAATAAAGTTAGCATAATCAGCGTACCAAGGGCTATCTCGCGAGCTCACCTTTATTACAGCCAATTGTTCATTTGGAAAACTATCATTAACAGGAACAGGATCATAAGCAATATTTTCCAATCTAGACAAATTATCAGCAACAGGATTATCAGCACCTTTCCTATCTATAATATGCAAATCAAATTCTTGCAACAGAAGCACCCGTCTAATAAGCCTTGGCTTAGCATCTTTTTTTTGCATTAGGTATCTAATTGCAACATGATCAGTATGAATTGTAACTTTTGAATCAACAATATAAGATCTAAACTTATCACAAGCAAAGACTACAACCAACAATTCTTTCTCAGTAGTAGCATAATTTCTTTGAGCAGCATCAAGGGTTTTACTAGCATAATGAATAACATTCAATTTTTTATCTACTCGCTGTCCAAGAAAAGCACCTACAGCAAAATCACTAACATCACACATAATTTCAAATGGTAAGTTCCAATCAGGAGGTTCAACTATAGGAGCAGTTGTTAAGGCTTTCTTTAGAGTTTCAAAAGCTTCCTTACAATCATCATCAAAAACAAAAGGTACATCTTTTTGAAGAAGATTAGTAAGAGGTTTTGAAATCTTGGAAAAGTCTTTAATAAACCTCCTATAAAACCCAGCATGACCAAGAACACTACGAATACCTTTAACATCCCTGGGATAGGGCATCTTCTCAATTGCTTCAACTTTAGCTCTATCAACTTCAATACCTCTCTCAGAAATTTTATGTCCCAATACAATTCCTTCATTAACCATAAAGTGGCATTTCTCCCAATTAAGAACAAGGTTAGTTTCTTCACATCTCTGCAACACTTTATCAAGGTTCCGCAAGCAATTATCAAAAGAATTCCCATAGACAGAAAAATCATCCATGAATACCTCTACAATATTCTCGCAAAAGCCATGAAAAATAGCAGACATGCATCTTTGAAAACTAGCAGGAGCATTACATAAACCAAAAGGCATACGTCTATAAGCATAAGTTCCATAGGGACAAGTGAAAGTGGTTTTCTCTTGATCCTTAGTTTTAACAGCAATTTGTGAAAACCCAGAATAACCATCAAGAAAGCAAAAATGAGTATTCTTAGATAACCTTTCTAACATTTGATCAATAAAAGGTAAAGGGTAATGATCTTTCTTAGTAACCTTATTAACTTTTCGATAATCAATGCACATTCTATACCCTACAACTACTCTTTGAGGGGTGAGCTCATCATTATCATTAGGTACAACAATCATTCCTCCTTTCTTAGGAACGCAATGCACATGACTAACCCATCTACTATCAGCAATAGGATATATAATGCCAGCTTCAAGAAGTTTTAATACCTCATTCCTTACCACATCCTTCATCTTAGGAATTAGACGACGCTGATGTTCAACACCAGGCTTTGCATCATCTTCCATATTAATAGCGTGTTGGAAAATAGAGGGAGAAATCCCCTTCAAGTCATCAAGAGTGTAGCCAATAGCTCCTCGGTGTTTCTTCAATATTTCCAATAACCTTTCTTCCTCAATCTCTGAAAGCTTGGAACTAATAATAACATGATATACTTTCTTATCATCAATATGAGCATATTTAAGATTATCAGGCAATGGTTTTAAATCAAAAACAGGATCTTCTTTTGGTGGTAATGTTGTACCTAGATCTTCTACCGGTAAATCATGCTTAAGAATAGGTTGACGAAGGAAAATTTCATCAAGCTCATTTCTTTCTTCCCTAAAAACTTCTCTCTCACTATTCTCCAAATGTTGCTGCAAAGGATTATTAGGAGCGAGGGCAATAGATGCACACTGTTCAACTCTAAAATCATTATTAGGCGAATCAGCTTTATAAGGAGTTTTGGCAAATTTAGAGAAATTAAACTCATAAGATTCACCAGCAAATTTAGTCAAAATTTTCTCTTTCTTGCAATCTATAACAGCTCCACAAGTATTTAGAAAAGGTCTACCAAAAATGATAGGACAATACTTACTAGCAGCAGAACCAAGTACTAAAAAGTCAGCAGGATATTTAATTTTACCACATAGAACTTCCACATCTCGAACAATACCAATTGGAGAAATAGTTTCTCTATTAGCTAGCCGAATAACCACATCAATATCTTCAAGTTCACAAGAACCAATTTCGTGCATAATCTCTATGTAGAGCTCATAAGGAATAGCACTAATACTTGCACCAATATCGCATAAACCATAATAACAATGATCACCAATTCTAACAGATAGCATAGGAACACTAGTTTTCCTAGAATTATTAGGATGTGAAACAATATTAGAAGCATCTTCACAGAAAATAATATGACCATCTTCCACATTTTCAGTCACAAGATCTTTAACTATTGCAATAGCAGGTTCAACTTTTATTTGCTCTTCAGGTTCTATAATTTTCTTTTCACTTTTATTAACCGCACTATTTATAACAGAGTACTCCTTCATTTTAGCAGGGAAAGGAGTTTTTTCAATATAAGCTTCAGGAATAACATGATCAACAGTTTCAACTACAACACATTTATTTATAGATGAATCAATTTTATCTTTATACGGTTCATGATACTTATCAAAATTCTTCTTAGGCAATTCATAATGAGAGGCAAAAGCTTTATAAAGATTTGCAGCAACTTGAGAATCAAGACCATAAGTAGCACTCATATTACGAAATTTATCGGTATCCATAAAAGCTTCAATGCATTTATAATCATAATTTATACCTGATTCTCTATCCTTGTCGTTCTCCCATCCTTCAGTATTCTCCTGGATCCGATTAAGAAGGTCCCTTTTAAACTCTTCTTTGTTGCGTGTAAATGATCCAGAACAAGAAGTATCCAGCAAGGTCTTGTCTTGAAAATAAAGTCCTGCATAGAAATTATCAATGATAATATTACCAGGAAGCTCATGAATGGGGCATTTGAGAATTAAAGACTTCAATCTCCCCCAAGCTTGGGCAATACTCTCTCCATCATGAGGCCAAAAATTATATATGCGGTTCCGGTCTTTGTGAATTTCACTTGGAGGATAGAACTTAGAATAAAATCGGGGCACAATATCATTCCATTCAAGAGAATCCCCATCATCCAGTAATTTATACCAATGCGCCACTTTACCAGACAACGATATAGAGAATAGCTTCTTCCTCACTTCATCCATAGCAATACCTGCACACTTGAATAAACCGCATAATTCATGTAAGAACAGTAAATGATCTCCAGGATGGACAGTTCCATCCCCTGTATAACAGTTATCCACAACACGTTCAATAATTTTCATAGGTATTTTGTATGGAACCTCTTCCTTGCCTGGCGCCTCATCCACTACCTTTGCAGTAGTAGTAGATTTTCCAAATAAAACTTCAAGAGAAGATCTCTCCATAATGAATTATGGCAGCAGGCAGAAATAAAAACAGCACGAACAGTAAAAGTTTCCCTTACCAATTCCACTTACCAATAGCGCTTCAATCCCCGGCAACGGCGCCAGAAAATAGTCTTGATGACCCACAAGTATAGGGGGTGTATCGTAGTATTTTTTGATAAGTAAGAGTGTCGAACCCAACGAGGAGCAGAAGGTGTTGACAAGCAGTTTCGATGAAGGATTCACTGTAAATGCTCACAGACAAGTATTCAGGGGGTTTTGATGTAGCGGTTGAATAAAGTACGAGTAAGTAAAGTGCGAGAGAATTAATTGCAGCGAGTGGCCCAATCCTTTTTAGCACAAAGGACAAGCCGATTTGTTTACTTATAATGACCAAACGTTCTTGAGGACACACGGGAATTTAGTCTAGTGCTTTCGCTTCATACAGCTAATTAATCTTCATTGTTTTGATAAGTGTTGTGTGGGTGAACCTATGCTAATGCACCGCCCTTCCTAGGACTAATACATACTTGTGATTATACCCCTTGCAAGCATCTGCAACTACAAGAAAGTAATTAAGATAAATCTAACCACAGCCTTAAACTCTGAGATCCTGCTATCCCTCCTGCATCGATATACCAACGGGGGTTTAGGTTTCTGTCACTCCGGCAACCCCGCAATTGGCAAACGAATACAAGATGTATTCCCCTAGACCCATGAAGGTGAAGTATCATGTAGTCGACGTTCACATGACACCACTAGAAGAATAACAACACAACTTAAATATCATAACATTGAATATTACTCAACCATAATTCACTACTAACATTTAGACTTCACCCATGTCCTCAAGAACTAAACGAACTACTCACGAGACATCATATGGAACATGATCAGAGGTGATATGATGATGAATAACAATCTGAACATAAACCTTGGTTCAATGGTTTCACTCAATAGCATCAATAACAAGTAGAAATCAATACCGGGAGAGTTTCCCCTATCAAACAATCAAGATCCAACCCAAATTGTTACAGCGGTGACGATGTGCAGCGGTGGAGACGGCGGTGATGATGATGGAGATGATGATGATGGTGATAGAGATGATGTCCAGCTCGATGTCGGTGATGATGGCGTCGATTTCCCCCTCCGGGAGGGAGTTTCCCCGGCAGATTTCAGCCTGCTGGAGAGCTCTTTTCTCTCTGGTGTTTTCCGCCCCGCAGAGGCGGCTGTGACTCTTCGCGACTATCCTCTGGAGCTTAGGTTTTCGGGACGAAGATGTACGCGAAGGAGAGGAGGCCAGAGGGGGCTGTGGGCCCCCTCCTCACATGGCGGCGCGGGCAGGCCTTGGCCCGTGCCGGCCTATGAGGTGGGCCCATGGCGGCCCTCCTCGGCTCCCCCTTCTGGCTCCCTTCGTCTTCTGGAAAAATAGGATTTTTCATATAATTTCCGTCATTTGTTGATCTTCCGAAATATTGCATTCTGACGGCGCTTTTTCCAGCAGAATCCTGACTCCGGTGTGCGATCCTCCAATAATCATGAAACATGCAAAATAGATGAAATAACATAAGTATCATCTCCAAATATGAAATATATCAATGAATAACAGCAAATTATGATATAAAATAGTGATGCAAAATGGACGTATCAGTCTCTCATTTGGGAAGGACTTTATTACTAACCTAAGGTTAGGCTCCATAGAGAATGATATGATCATCAATGTTTCTACTGGTCATAGAGGGTTTCTCTCTCTAGGAATGTCTTGAATAATATACTAGGGTTCTTCTTAAAGATGAGGATTTGAATATATCCATAGCTTCAAAGTTGATAGTGCTTCCCTAATAAATATAGAACTCTTTCTCCTCTAGGTTTGATGTATAATAAATTGGGATAGAGAAGAATACACTACTGTGTTTGGATGCATGGAATTAGGGTATGGAATTGGAATTTGGGCCAATTCCGCGAATTCCGGCGTTTGGTCTGGCCTCGGAATCTTGACGTGGAAACTTAACCAAATTCCGCGCTCGGAATCCTCCCGTGTAAAAAGTTGAGCAAACATTCCGAGCTCGCGAGCTCGGAATCGCTCGGAAACTCCTTCGCTCGCTCTCCTCCCTGTCTCTCCCGTGCTCGCCAACCCCCGCCGTCGCTCCGGCCTGCTCCGCCCTGGCTCCGCCTGCTCCACCCCCGCCGCCGCCCCGCCCCGCCGCCGCCCGCCGCTTCGCCGGCCCGCCGCCCCGCTTCGCCTCGCTTCGCCGCCGCCGCTTCGCTTTCTCGCCCCACCTCGCCCCGCTCGCCCGCCCCGCCCCGCCGCCGCCGCTTCGCCTGCTCCGCTCGCTCCAGAACAACCGGCGACGCAGTGGGATAGGAACGGCGACGCGGTCAGATGGGGAAGGGCGGCGGCGATGGGAAAGGGCGGCGGCGGAGGGAGGGTGAGCGGCGGTGGACGGGATGATGGCCGGCGCTGGCGGGACGGTGAGCATCCATTGATTCCAATTCCAAACACATCCAAACATGATTTCGAATTTGGTGCACCATATGATTTCAACCACAAATTCTAGGCACATCCAAACAGCAGAATCGAATTAGAAACCAATTCATTTCCATCTCGGATTTGGAATCTTAGTCCAATTCAATTCCGCACTCCAATTCCATGCATCCAAACACAGCATACAAGAAAAGTTCTGATAGACAATGTCTCAAAATCGTCCGCTAAGGGGTATTTTTCGTCGCCTATGGGCCTAACCCGACGATATGGGTTCTGTAGTCGAAACTGCGTCAGGCAAAGTCCTACCACGTATTTGTCGGTCCGTCGCGCTTGGGTGCCCTTCCGCCACGGAAAATCGGACCGTTGCAGAAGTGTTTCCGGGAGCCCGTTGACTGCTGACGTCATGCAACCGCCACGTGGCGTACGCAGTTAATCGCGATTAACGGCGTTAACCGCTGAAACCCCGTGGTAGATGGTAAGCCCACACGAGGCCTGCCACGTCTTAAGCGGGCTGGCCCATTAAGTTTGCGGGCCGGGCCAGCTGACTTAGTTTGACCGGTCAACTATATAGCTGGGCTGGTCCATTAGTTACGTGGGCCGGGCCTAACCTCTAAGGTTGACTGGTCAAAACATTAATGGGCCGGCCCACTAAGCATGTGGGCCGGGCCGAATGCACTCGTTTGACTGGTCAACAGGCAAAAAGGCTGGCCCACAAAACATGTGGGACCCACTTTCATGTTATCGGGCCGGCCCATTTACAAAGTGGGGTCCACCTTAAAGCAAGTGGGCCGGCCCAAGAAGTTATTGGGCCGGCCCAATTAGCAGGTGGGTCCCACTTTCCTGCTAATCGGGCCGGCCCATTTAGTGCGTGGGGTCCACATTAGATCAATTGGGCCGGCCCACCAAGCCAGTGGGCCGGGCCAAAAGCACCGGTGGATCCCACTTTCCTGTTAATGGGCCAGCCCATTTAGTATGTGGGGTCCACCATATAGCAAGTGGGCCGGCCCAACAATATAGTGGGCCGGGCCAAAAACACAGGTGGGTCCCACTTCCCAGTTAAAGGGCCAGCCCATTTAGTATGTGGGGTCCACCATATAGCAAGTGGGCCGGCCCAACAAGATAGTGGGCCGGGCCAAAAGCACAGGTGGGTCCCACTTTCCTGTTAAAGGGCCGACCCATTTAATATGTGGGGTCCACCATATAGCAAGTGGGCCGGCCCAACACGCTAGTGGGCCGGGCCAAAAATGCAGGTGGTCCCACTTTCCTCTTAAAGGGCCGGCCCATTTAGTATGTGGGGTCCATCATGTAGCAAGTGGGCCGGCCCAACAAGACAGTGGGCCGGGCCAAAAGCACAGGTGGGTCCCACTTTCCTGTTAACGGGCCGGCCCAGTAAGTAAGTGAGCCGGCCCAAAATGAAAGTGGGTCCCACACTACTGTTAATGGGCTGGCCCAATCTGTTATAGGGCCCTGGTTGTTTGACTAGTCAACTTGCATTAAATTTCATGAGCCTAAAATCTGATATCAATGATACACACAATTACATACACAAATAAAATAACTAGGAAAATTACAAGGCAATTAATGTGCCCAAATAAAAAAATTACATAGAATCATTGAGGACTTCTATTAGCATCATCAATAACATGTTGACACTTGGCAATCACCTTGATTGAATCTTGTGTACTCTTGGTCAACATATCAGCTACAGACCTTAAAGCAGCAATACCATGTCTTTTATAAAGTACAACCTTGAGATGTTCACTGTTTGATGAAAAGAATGGTCTAGGTTGACGGCTATGAGAGGATGCATCAGAACAAAGATCAGAACTTTTTGTGGGCCTCTCTTCTAATGAAGATTGCTTCATCGTAATCGCATTCTCGATAATAATGCAAAAAGATTAAACGATGAACTATGCAATCATGTATTAAGCATTGTCGATATGAGATAGTCACAAGTACTAAGCGCAGACTTACATTATATCGTTGCATAGGCTCACGCTAACCTTTTTGCGCTCTATCTTATACTAAGGACTTCTTCATTACAACTGCATTCTAGTAATATTGCAAACATAGTTACAACAGTGAACTATTCAAACATTTATTATGCAATGTAGATATAAGATAATAACAAGTTGCATAAATAAGACAATGTATGGAACTTGTACTAAGCAGACTTACATCATAATGTTGCACAGGGTCGCTTTGGCGACTATCTTCTAATGATGACTCGCTTCACTAAAGCGCATTCAGTAATATTGCAAAAATAGTTACAACAATTAACTATTCAAACATGTATTACGCAATGTAGAGATCGAGATAACGACATGTAGCGTAACATACATCGGCTCATTGCAGGTCCTTCTCTTGCGTGCACTAGTCGTGGTCGACATGATTGTCATTTTAGGTTCAGCCATCAAGTGAAATGCTAATCCTCCTGCTCCATTGTCCTTAATCTGTGTTTAGATATCACATTTAAGACCAAGTCAGCTGGTTTCAAATAACAAAAAACTTGAGCTGCCAAATGAATAAGCCAATATTTACCAGATATCAGATTAAAACCAACTAGATGTTGCTTTGCATGAGATACGAATTTCAGACATTCAGATTTAGAGTAGGGTAATGCCAAGGTTTTCCACATAAAGTAAACTGGCATTAAGAATGACCAAATGTCGTGTTCAAATCACCTTCAGCTTGCTCCAAGACAAGCATATCAAATAGGCAGAAACATAGTAAAGCATGGATGGCATTGCTATGGCAGGGTTCCAAGTGTTTATCTCTTGCATAAGGAACAATGCATATAGGTTATAGATAATAATGGAAGTAAACTGCCAAAGTTACCAACCAAGAACTCAGATTCCAACCTTCCCTAGCGTCCCCGCTGTTAATGTTGGATATTCTAATAAGTGGTTCGCATGATCAATCCCTAGGAAAAATAACATTGACAAGTTAGTCTACGATAATACAAAGACCAGACATGCACGCAGCAATAACTATACAAGCTGTGCGACAGGAGCATTCATGGAAAAAAATAGCTATAAGCTAAAGACGAGGTATAAGAGCAAGCAGATTGGAAATGCACATAGCATGATTATAAAAGCAGTAAAAGAATAGCAGACACGAGAAAACAGCTAGCGGCTAGCGGTGAGCTAATGACGTGGTATAAGAACAACCAGATTGGAAATGCCCATAGCATGACTATAAAAGGAATAGCATCCAGTACAAAAACAGTTGGCAGCAAATGAATGGGTCCCCTATAAATATGTGGATGCACACAGGTGTCAGTAGAATGAACATGATGGTAGCGACCGGATAATGCTTTGGTACTGTACAATATTTAAACGAACTTCATGCGAAGTAACACATCAAGAAATTTAATGGCATATGAGATCTGCAAATAACTACACAAAACACGGCTAAAGAAACACCGCGATCTAACGGGCCAGCGTACTAACCAAGCTGCGGCGGGGTGGACGGGGGCGACAACTTGCATTCCAGCGGCGGCGAACGCGGGAGACGATGAGTCGACCCTGTTTCAGTAGAAGCAGGCGTTAGTGAAGCAGATCTGGTTGGTCGGCAAGGGATTCGGTGAAGTTGATACAGCCATTGCGCCGAGGTAGTCGGTGGAATAGATCGGCTTCTGTGGAGGGGGGGGCGCGGTGAAGTAGACACGGTTCCGTTGGAGAGGATCCGGTGCGTCGACAGGAAAGGCGTTGATTGCTACGCTGTGGATGAGGTCGACGGTGAAGCAGATCCGTCGGTGGCGAGGTCGGCGGTGAAGCAGATCCGTCGGTGGCGAGGTCGGCGGTGAAGCAGATCCGTCGGTGGCGAGGGCGGCGGGGGAGCGGATCAGGTGGGTGGACAGCCAACACGATCAAGGCTAGGCTGTGGAGGAGTATGCCGGCGGCGAAGCAGATCTAGTACTGTAGAGAGTCAGAGCTTTGGCGTGTGAGAGTATTTTTGAGCTAATGGGGCGAATGGTTGGTGGGTGGGTGTGGGCCTGTGGGGAGGGTTCGGGATCTAGGCAAGATATTTCATTGTTACCGAATGAGCCCTCCATGGTCGGTGGGTTGTAGCTTCCGGACCAGGGTTAAAAGGGTAAAACTGGTCACGGGATTTTCGAATGGATGCGGCGGGATGATTTGGCGCGCGGCCGAAATTTTCAGTTTCAAGCTACGAGCAGAACGACAAAAATAATGTTCTTCCCCAGGGAGCTCTCATTTTTTCCTCTTCTCTTTCTCTCTCGAGTCTCTCCCACTCCCCTGGCTCCTCTCCCCCTTCTCTCCGGCAGCCTCGCCGGCCGGAGACGAGGCCGACTTCTCTCTGTATATCGTACACCCTCCGAACTAAATTAATTGATTCAACTTTCCTTAGACGTGTATGTATCTCGAGTAAAAACATGTGTGGATACATCCATATTTAGATAAGCAAAGTTGAGTCAGTTAATTTGGATATGAGGGAGTTCATGTTGTTGTAAGCTTAGATCCAGTGTTTCCCATGAGCAGAATGGCGCAATGGAGTCGGGGATCTCGTCATCGGTCGAGATCGGCCTACGGTGAACTGGCGGATCTTGCCGGCCCAACCCCGATCTGGTGCCATCAAGGTGATGGCGCTAACGGTGAGGCTTGCTTTGGTCAGTGCTTCAGATCTGGTCAATGGGGAAGTCAAGCTGCTAACGTTCACAAGCTCGGGGCATACGACGGCGTCATACGTCTTGCCCGTGAACATCTTGGCCTTTCGGCCGGCCCTTCTCGAGCCAATGTGCCGTTGTCGAGGCCCTTCTTCTCCTTCGTCCTGGCGACTACCGGCGACACCGTCCCAAGTGGTGCGTCCCCGGCGACGGAGTTGCCGGAAAGGATGCGGAGCAGAGATTCGATGTGCGGTCCGAGAAGGACTCGATTGATTTTCTGCTATATGTTTTGGGGTCCTTTTTGTAAAGTTGCAGGTCCTGTTAGTTATTGTCTAGTTCTCTTGGACCTCTATGTAATTTTTTGGACTAGTTTCCATTTGCACCGATAAACTTGAATTTTGACAAGTTCACGGGAAAAAAATTCCTTTGCACATATGGCCTATCATGTATGAACATTCTTGAGTTTTAAACTATATGTAATGGCCAGCACTTGCGCAAGGGGCTCGTCTAGTGCGCACTAGTTTCCATTAACACCGATAAATTTGAATCTTGACAAGTTCTTGGAAGAAAAAATTGATTCACATATAGCCTATCATGTATGAACATTATTTGGATTCAAACTATACATAGATGGCCAACACGTGTAAGAGGGGGTCCTCTAATGTGCACTAGTTTCCATTAGCACTGATAAATTTGAATCTTTACAAGTTCTCGAAAAAAATTGCTTCACACCATATGCCCTATCATGTATGAACATTATTGGGATTCATATTATATATAGATGGCCAACACTTGTGCAAGGGGTCCTCTAATTCTTGGGGATTTCAATCTATCTATCTCTCTCGATCTATCGTTGGTGGCCAGAACAACACACATATGCATGCACTTTATGCGCAAAGGCGCGGGTGCCTCTAATAATTCATGTGTGTGCGTATATTTGAACATATTCTTGGGGATTTCAATCTCTATTTCTCGATCTATATATCGTTGGTGGACAAGAAACACACTTATATATATACGCATGCACTTTATGCGCAAAGGCGCGGGTGCCTCTAATAATGTGTGTGTGCACTCGATCGATGATCCCTAAACCTTAAACCCTAAAACCCTAATCCCTAATTATACCCTAAACATACACCCTAAACACCCTAAACACTAAACCCTAGACCCTAAAACCTAAACCCTAATTAAACACTACATATATATAGGCCAACGACACTTAATTGCGCATCAAGCAGGCGACCAAATAATTAGCGCTGATAAATTAATTAACTTGAATCTTGACAAGTTCTCTCGAATGAAAACACATTTGATTAAGTTGTCTCATAATATATATACAATTAGTGTGCATGCGCGCATGGCATACCATGGACATATCATTCGTGCATATATATATATCTCAATATATATCTGAACATATTCTTGGGGATATATATATATATATTTCAATCTCTCTCTCGATCTATATATATCGTTGGTGGCAAAGAAACACACTTATTATATATATACGCATGCACTTTATGCGCAAAGGCGCGGGTGCCTCTAATAATGTGTCTATGCACTAGCTCGATCGATGATCCCTAAACCTTAAACCCTAAAACCCTAATTCATGATCCCTAATTATACCTTAAACGTACACCCTAAACACCCTAAACACTAAACCCTAAACCCTAGACCCTAAACCCTAAACCCCAAACCCCAAACCCCAAACCCTAAACCCTAAACCCTAATTAATTAACCTTAACCCTAACCCTACCCCTAAAACCCTAGCTAGCTAATCCTAAATCCTAAACCCTAATTAAACCCTACATATATATAGGCCAACGACACTAAATTGCGCATCAAGCAGGCGACCAACTAATTAGCGCTGCTAAATTAATTAACTTGAATCTTGACAAGTTCTCTCGAACGAAAACACATTTGATTAAGTTGCCTCATAATATATATACAATTAGTGTGCATGCGCGCATGGCATACCTTGCACATATCATTTGTGCATATATTTCAATATATATCTGAACATATTCTTGGGGATAAATATATATATTTCAATCTTTCTCTCTCGATATATATATATATCGTTGGTGGCCAAAAAACACACTTATATATACGCATGCACTTTATGCGCAAAGGCGCGGGTGCCTCTAATAATGTGTGTGTGCACTCGATCGATGATCCCTAAACCTTAAACCCTAAAACCCTAATCCCTAATTATACCCTAAACGTACACCCTAAACACTAAACCCTAAACCCTAGACCCTAAACCCTAAACACTACACCCTAAACCCTAAACCCTAACCCTAGACCCTAAACCCTAATTAAACACTAAACCCCAAACCCTAAACCCTAAACCCTAGACCCTAAACCCTAATTAATTAACCTTAACCCTAACCCTAACCCTAAAACCCTAGCTAGCTAATCCTAAACCCTAAACCCTAATTAAACCCTATATATATATATAGGCCAACGACACTAAATTGCGCATCAAGCAGGCGACCAACTAATTAGCGCTAATAAATTAATTAACTTTGTTGAATCTTGACAAGTTCTCTCGAATGAAAACATATTTTATTAAGTTGCCTCGTAATATATATACAATTAGTGTGCATGCGCGCATGGCATACCTTGCACATATCATTCGTGCATATATTTCAATATATATCTGAACATATTCTTGGGGATAAATATATATTTCAATCTTTCTCTCTCGATCTATATATATATCGTTGGTGGCAAAAAAACACACTTATATATACGCATGCTCTTTATGCGCAAAGGCGCGGGTGCCTCTAATAATGTGTGTGTGCACTCGATCGATGATCCCTAAACCTTAAACCCTAAAACCCTAAAACCCTAATCCATAATTATACCCTAAACATACACCCTAAACACCGTAAACACTAAACCCTAGACCCTAAAACCTAAACCCTAATTAAACACTACATATATATAGGCCAACGACACTTAATTGCGCATCAAGCAGGCGACCAAATAATTAGCGCTGATAAATTAATTAACTTGAATCTTGACAAGTTCTCTCGAATGAAAACACATTTGATTAAGTTGCCTCATAATATATATACAATTAGTGTGCATGCGCGCATGGCATACCATGGACATATCATTCATGCATATATATATCTCAATATATATCTGAACATATTCTTGGGGATATATATATATTTCAATCTCTCTTTCGATCTATATATATATCGTTGGTGACCAAGAAACACACTTATTATATATATACGCATGCACTTTATGCGCAAAGGCGCGGGTGCCTCTAATAATGTGTCTGTGCACTAGCTCGATCGATGATCCCTAAACCTTAAACCCTAAAACCCTAATCCATGATCCCTAATTATACCTCAAACGTACACCCTAAACACTAAACACTAAACCCTAGACCCTAAACCCTAAACCCCAAACCCCAAACCCCAAACCCTAAACCCTAATTAATTAACCTTAACCCTAACCCTACCCCTAAAACCCTAGCTAGCTAATCCTAATCCCTAATTATACCCTAAACGTACAACCTAAACACCCTAAACACTAAACCCTAAACCCTAGACCCTAAACCCTAAACACTACACCCTAAACCCTAAACCCTAACCCTAGACCCTAAACCCTAATTAAACACTAAACCCCAAACCCCAAACCCTAAACCCTAGACCCTAAACCCTAATTAATTAACCTTAACCCTAACCCTAACCCTAAAACCCTAGCTAGCTAATCCTAAACCCTAAACCCTAATTAAACCCTACATATATATATAGGCCAACGACACTAAATTGCGCATCAAGCAGGCGACCAACTAATTAGCGCTAATAAATTAATTAACTTTGTTGAATCTTGACAAGTTCTCTCGAATGAAAATACATTTGATTAAGTTGCCTCGTAATATATATACAATTAGTGTGCATGCGCGCATGGCATACCTTGCACATATCATTTGTGCATATATTTCAATATATATCTGAACATATTCTTGGGGATAAATATATATATTTCAATCTTTCTCTCTCGATCTATATATATATCGTTGGTGGCCAAAAAACACACCTATATATACGCATGCACTTTATGCGCAAAGGCGCGGGTGCCTCTAATAATGTGTGTGTGCACTCGATCGATGATCCCTAAACCTTAAACCCTAAAACCCTAATCCCTAATTATACCCTAAACGTACACCCTAAACACTAAACCCTAAACCCTAGACCCTAAACCCTAAACACTACACCCTAAACCCTAAACCCTAACCCTAGACCCTAAACCCTAATTAAACACTAAACCCCAAACCCTAAACCCTAGACCCTAAACCCTAATTAATTAACCTTAACCCTAACCCTAAAACCCTAGCTAGCTAATCCTAAACCCTAAACCCTAATTAAACCCTATATATATATATATAGGCCAACGACTCTAAATTGCGCATCAAGCAGGCGACCAACTAATTAGCGCTAATAAATTAATTAACTTTGTTGAATCTTGACAAGTTCTCTCGAATGAAAACACGTTTGATTAAGTTGCCTCGTAATATATATACAATTAGTGTGCATGCGCGCATGGCATACCTTGCACATATCATTCGTGCATATATTTCAATATATATCTGAACATATTCTTGGGGATAAATATATATATTTCAATCTTTCTCTCTCGATCTATATATATATCGTTGGTGGCCAAAAAACACACTTATATATACGCATGCACTTTATGCGCAAAGGCGCGGGTGCCTCTAATAATGTATGTGTGCACTCGATCGATGATCCCTAAACCTTAAACCCTAAAACCCTAAAACTCTAATCCATAATTATACCCTAAACATACACCCTAAACACCCTAAACACTAAACCCTAGACCCTAAAACCTAAACCCTAATTAAACACTACATATATATAGGCCAACGACACTTAATTGCGCATCAACAGGCGACCAAATAATTAGCGCTGATAAATTAATTAACTTGAATCCTGACACGTTCTCTCGAATGAAAACACATTTGATTAAGTTGCCTCATAATATATATACAATTAGTGTGCATGCGCGCATGGCATACCATGGACATATCATTCATGCATATATATATCTCAATATATATCTGAACATATTCTTGGGGATATATATATATATATTTCAATCTCTCTCTCGATCTATATATATCGTTGGTGGCCAAGAAACACACTTATTATATATATACGCATGCACTTTATGCGCAAAGGCGCGGGTGCCTCTAATAATGTGTCTGTGCACTAGCTCGATCGATGATCCCTAAAGTTTAAACCCTAAAACCCTAATCCATGATCCCTAATTATACCTTAAACGTACACCCTAAACACCCTAAACACTAAACCCTAAACCCTAGACCCTAAACCCTAAACCCCAAACCCCAAACCCCAAACCCCAAACCCTAAACCCTAAACCCTAAACCCTAATTAATTAACCTTAACCCTAACCCTACCCCTAAAACCCTAGCTAGCTAATCCTAAATCCTAAACCCTAATTAAACCCTACATATATATATAGGCCAATGACACTAAATTGCGCATCAAGCAGGCGACCAACTAATTAGCGCTGCTAAATTAATTAACTTGAATCTTGACAAGTTCTCTCGAATGAAAACACATTTGATTAAGTTGCCTCATAATATATATACAATTAGTGTGCATGCGCGCATGGCATACCTTGCACATATCATTTGTGCATATATTTCAATATATATCTGAACATATTCTTGGGGATAAATATATATATTTCAATCTTTCTCTCTCGATCTATATATATATCGTTGGTGGCCAAAAAACACACTTATATATACGCATGCACTTTATGCGCAAAGGCGCGGGTGCCTCTACTAATGTGTGTGTGTTGCGGTCAGAAACCCACCGGCGAGCAGCGACGGGCAACACAGTAGAGCCGGGAACAACTTAGGGCTGCGGCTGGCCCTGGTCCCTCCGAGCGACGGCCCGCAAAGCCTCTGGTATGCACGTCCGATGCTGGTGCAAGGGCGTGCCACCTGACCTATACCTGGTCAGGAAGGTGATGGAGATGCCTCGCTTAGTTTCCTGCATGGCATACACGTAAACATTAAATACGAGCCTCGATCGGCTCTCAGGTTATCCTGTGAATCGGCTCAAGGAGCCGATCCACCCATGATTCGTACGAGGTGCACGAATATATGGTGGTCCTGCTTGATCAAGATAAATCTAAAACGATCTACGACAATTTGGGGTTTTCACCGCATAATCGGATCATCCTACTCACGATTGGGCCTCGCGGCCACGCACGGTGATCGTAAGCCGATCCTAGACAAGGCCTAAAAACCAACACGAGGTTGATCCCCGGAACATCCTGTCTAGGGCTAGCAAACGACACCCTACGCGCCGCTGGATCCTCCAACCCTTTGTAAGGCCTAACTATTGTAGATATTAAACTAATCCTTGAAGAACAAGGAGCAACCGTAACGGATCGGATCTACTAAATAATGATCAAGCGGGGTGCCGCCCCTACACCTAAGATAGGTATAAGGGCGGCTAGATGTATAAGGGTTGCACTACGATAGCATATGATACGAAGAACAATGCTAACCCTAACACATCTAAGATAACTACGTTGCTCGCCATCAAAAAGGCTTCAGTACGAGCAACGCATGAACAACGAAATAAGCTTATGCTGCCTAGATCGCAAGATGATGCGATCTAGGCAGCATGATGCTTACCGGAAGGAACCCTCGAGACGAAGGAGTTGGCGATGCGCCGAGATTGATTTGGGGTGAACGTTGGTTGTTGTTTTTTTCATAAACCCTAGATACATATTTATAGTCCGTAGACTTTCTAACGTGGGAATAATCCCAACCGTGCACGAGACGAATTCTAACTAACCGACACGCATCCTAATATATTACAGATACACGGGCAAACTAGCCCAAAACTTTGTGTAACAGGCCGATTCACGTATTTCTTCTATATATAATCTTCAAGTCCATCTTGATCGCGGCCTACCTCTGACTCGGTCAAATTCTGGTGATAACACATGCCCCCTGGTTTTGGAATTGATAATTCCAAAATCACTCTGCTTTTCTTCGTCGGGTCATGTCGTGGCAGAGCAGAACCGTCGCAGCACCCTTCATCATGATGCCCTGCCTTCTCAACTATTACGCGTGATTTGACCGTTGTCTTTGGGCACCGCCTCCTCGGAAACTGCTGTGGCATTGAATCTCTACTATATCCCCTTTATTTAACCGCTCTGAACAATTTGCCACTTCATCCCTTTGCTCTGTTCCGGCCATCGGCACCCAAAAAAACCCCCAATCTCCCGTAGCCATGTCCTCCTCTTCTTCCTCCTCCGCCTCGTCAGTCTTCTCCGATTCTTCCTCATCTCGCGAGCCGACGCCGGAGTGGGGCTCGTTGGCGGCGCACGACATTCTCGCCCCAACGACGTGGGACAAGGAGGAACACGATTCCTTCATTTGGTCCGAGGATGACAAATCCTTGACTGACGGAGAGGGCGACCTTCAATTCCTCGTCGAAGGGGAAGAGGAGGCGGAGAGCGAGGACGACCGCTTCTCCTGGGACGATTTCACCTCCTCCGAGGAAGAGGCGGAGGAGGACGACGACGACTCCCTCGAAGGTTACCCACCAGCGAAGCGCCTCCGCACCTGGTGGGACGGCAGCGGCGATGACGACGATGAGGAAGATGAGGCTCCCGTAGAAGGCTACGGGAGTTCCGATGAGGAGCCTATCGCCGCTGTGGCCGGCGGCAGCGACGACGAGGGCAGCAACGGCCCTTAGATTAGGGACTAGTAGTAGTAGTCGGCTTTTGTCCTCTTCTTCTCTGAGCAATCGGCTCTTTCCTTGTAAGAAATCCCTCTATTAATGAAGAAAATGTTCCTCAATTAATTTCGCTTCCTTGTCAACTTTGCCGATCGTCAAACGAAGTCGTCGTATAGAGAGCCGATAGCAGGACATCGGCTCGTAATATAAACGCAATCTGAGGCCAAGCCGTCGCCTAAACACGCGGTCCAACAGGTCTAACTCACGTCCAAGCCACGTCCAAACTATCAGATTGAACTCCTCAGCAAGCCACTAGGAGATTCATCCCAAATATCATGATTTCTGGCTTGTACTTAACCTGCTAATTTGAGCTTATTCCTCTAGAGTCGATAGCAATGTATCGGCTTTATTATTCTGAAGTCGATGCCCATGCATCGGCTGTACTCGCATACTGTTGTCCCCGCATGTTTTCTCAAGTCGATGTCTGTGCATCGGCTGTGATTTTTTTTTACTGGCCGATTTAAAATCGGCCTCCATACCTTACTGCCCATCATCCCACATGCTTGGGAAATACTTCTTGAGGTGTTGACCATTGACGGCTACTGGGAACTTCACGCCGTCCAACTGTTCCAGCATGTATGCATTACCCTTCAGGGCCTGGACGACTTTGTACGGACCGTGCCAATTAGGAGACCATTTGCCATATGCCTTGTCCCTAGTTCCTAACGGCAACACAGCTTCCCATACTAGATCACCAACTTGAAACTCCTTTGGTCTAACCTTCTTATTGTAGGCACGAGCTACCCTGGCTTTGTTCTCCTTAATCTTCTCCAACGACCAAAGCCTAAGTTCTGTTGCGTCCTCAATAGTGTCACTCATGAAAGCTGCATATTCTTCAACTGTCAGATCATTCTGAAACGTGACACGTCTTGATCCAGCCGTAATTTCCCAAGGTAATACGGCTTCCTGTCCATAGACAAGCTGGTATGGCGAAGTCTTTATAGCTCCATGGCACGACATGCGGTAGGCCCACAAAGCTTCTGATAACTTTTCATGCCAATCCCTAGGGTTCTCGTCAATTTTTCTCTTGATCAAGCTCTGATTGGACGCTTCAGCTTGCCCATTGGCTTGAGCATAGTATGGAGATGATCGGATCAGTTTAATCCCCATGTCATCGCAGAACTTTCTGAATTCTTTAGAAACAAAGACCGAACCTCCATCGGTCGTGATAGTTTGGGAATCCCGAATCTATGAATGACGTGTTCTTTCACAAACTTGATCACATCTTCTGATTTCACCTTCTTCATAGGGACGGCTTCCACCCACTTGGTGAAGTAATCTGTGATAACCAAAATCCATTCATGTTTCTTACTCGACGCCGGATGGATTTTGCCGATCATATCCATGCCCCACCCTCGAAACGGCCAAGGCTTGATGATAGGGTTCATTGCTGATGCGGGTACCATCTGAATCTTCCCGAACATCTGGCACGCTTGGCACCCCTTGTAGTAATTGAAGCAATCTTCAAGCATGGTGGGCCAATAAAACCCTGATCGCCTGATTAGCCACTTCATCCTATGAGCCGACTGATGAGTTCCACAGGCGCCTTCATGCACCTCATGTAAAAGCCGATTAGACTCAGTTGGTCCCAGGCACTTGAGTAGTAACCCTTCCAATGTCCTGTAGAACATGTCGTCTCCTATGAGGACATACTTCATGGCTTTGTATCTTATCCGTTTAGGTGCCCCCCGAGCCGAATCTTTTAAGTAATTGAAGATTTTGGCTCTCCAATCATCCTGCTCCAGGAATTGCACCTGAACCTCTGCCCCGTCAGGTATGTCTGTATAGCCTGACGCCATTTGTGCGAGATTGTTGGCCTCGGTGTTTTGGGATCTTGGGACCCAATTAAAGTTGATGTACCGAAAACGTGTCATCAACTCACGGCATTCCATCCAATATGGGAAAAGCGATTCACTCTCGCACTTATATTCATCCGTGAGCTGGTTAATCACCAACTTGGAGTCTCCAAAAAGCTCTACTGCTTCTGCCCCGGCCTTGAGTAACAGCTCCATTCCCTTACGCACCGCCTCATATTCCGCGACATTGTTGGTGCAAGGGGTAGATAATCTGATTGAAAAGGAGTATGCTGCCCCCCGAGGTGACACGAGCAGAATGCCGATGCCACAACCATCGTCGCAAGCCGATCCATCGAAGAACATAGCCCATGCACGTATAGACAGTGCTGCTATATTGGTACTGATCCGTTCAGCTATGAGATCGGCCAATGCTTGCCCCTTGACTGCTTTCGCAGGCTGATACCGAAGATCGAACTCTGACAATGCAAACATCCACTTACCAAGTCGGCCTTTCAAAACAGGGGCCGCCAGCATGTGTTTGACAACGTCTGACTTGCATATGACGGTGATCTCTGCCGTCAAAAGGATGTGATGAAGCTTGGTGCAGGTGAAAAACAGGCAGAGGCAAAGCTTCTCGACCTCAGGATACCTTGTCTCCGCGTCCAACATCCTTCTGCTGAGGTAGAAAACGACCTTTTCAACACCCTCGTAAAGTTGTACCACCACCGAAGCGATGGACGTGTCAGCTACTGACAAGTAGATGTAGAACGGCCTGTCCTGTTGGGGCGGAACTAGCACAGGCGGCGTCGTCAGATACCGCTTAATCTCATCAAACGCCTGCTGCTGTTCTGCCCCCCAGTGAAACTCGTCGTCAGATTTAGTTTTCACCAGTGCCATGAACGGCTCGATTCGTCCTGACAGGTTAGAAATGAATCGTCGGACAAAATTGATCTTGCCGATGAGACGTTGGAGTTCCTTCTTCGTGGTGGGCGGCTGCATGGTACGTACCGCCTCTTGACTTTTCAGGCCGATCTCAATTCCCCGTTCATGAACCAGAAAACCTAGGAACTGACCAGCGGTCACACCAAAAGCACACTTCTTCGGATTCATTCTCAGTCCGAACTTCCGAGTTCGGTCTAGGACGCGCCGTAAATCATCCAAGTGTCCCTCCATGGAGACAGATTTGACTACCACGTCGTCGATGTAGATTTCCACCAACTTACCGATCAGATCGTGAAATATATAATTCATGGCTCGTTGGTACGTTGCACCAGCATTCTTCAACCCAAAGGTCATGACTACATATTCAAACAAGCCTACTGCCCCCGGTACTCTGAATGCGGTCTTGTGTATATCTTCCGGAGCCATGAAGATTTGGTTATAGCCGGCGTTGCCATCCATGAAGCTCAACACCTTGTGGCCAGCAGCTGCGTTGATCAATGTTTCTGCCACAGGCATCGGATACTCATCTTTCGGAGTGGCTCTGTTGAGATCTCGGAAATCGATGGCCACACGCCATCGGCCGTCCTTCTTCTCTACAGGAACGATACTGGAGATCCACTCAGCATACCTGCATGGCCCGATGAACCCGGCGGCCAACATCTTCTCGATCTCTTTCTTGACTTCTTCCAGAATTTCGGCCCTCATCTGACGTGCTCGTTGTTGGAACGGCCGAAATCCTTTCTTAAGGGGGAGCCGATGTTCAATGATGCTCCTGTCCAAACCAGGCATTTCTGTGTAATCCCATGCAAAGCAATCTGGGTATTCTTTTAACAGAGCTATCATCTGACCCCTGAGCTGTGGATCTAACTTCTTGCTGATAAAAGTTGGTCACGGCTTATCCCCAGGACC
Organism: Lolium perenne; assembly: GCF_019359855.2. Taxonomy (NCBI): domain Eukaryota; kingdom Viridiplantae; phylum Streptophyta; class Magnoliopsida; order Poales; family Poaceae; genus Lolium; species Lolium perenne. The sequence continues at coordinate 158,737,888 of NC_067247.2, forward strand.
GATGTCGACTTCCTCTAGCTCATCAGCCGATGTAAACCCATACCCTAGCTTTCCGTCACCTGTGAGGTCGACGCCACATACTGGGAGAGCAGGTGGTGCGGGTAATACGGGCCGATCGCTAGAATCGGCCTTCATCTTGATCATCACCAGGATCTTTTGGCAGTGTCGGGGCCGATCGCGTGGAGCGGCTTCCTCCTTATCTTCGCTATGAGAGCAGCTGCCCTCGTCTCTACCCTTGCCAGGGCGGTGCCCCAGTTCTACCATGTTGATGTTGAACGAGTATCTTGGCTGGCATCTCCCAGGGCACATGTCTTCCACCATGTCAACGGCGTATGCCGGTGAATTCGGCACTTCTGGTGCCGCCAATGCGAATGACAACGGTGGACGGGACTGGAGTGGCACCTCTCCTTGGTAGGCCCCGAGAGCTGGTCCTGACGGCGAGCACTTATGCCTCATGATTTCCTGTATCATCCGAAAAGCGACACACTCCAAAGTATTCACCAGGCTTTCAGAATGGCGACGCAGCGAGTGAGTCACCATGTAGCTAATCTCCTGACGCAGGGACCTGGTGCGTTCTTCTGACGGGACGGACAGGTCCACTCCATCGAGCGCGCCTTCAGGTGAGAACCCTTTCCACCTGATGCCATGCGAACGGGTTCTGTGAAAAGAGCCGATGAGGTCGGCTTCGAGGATCGCTTTGACCTCGTCATACTTCTTCTTGAGCTTGTCGGTCAGATCCTCGTACGTGACTGGGGTGCCGTCCGCCATCTCAGATGTAGATGGCGATGTGGTTGATGTCGAAGATTGTCCCACCGGGCGTGCCAGAATGTGTTGCGGTCAGAAACCCACCGGCGAGCAGCGATGGGCAACACAGTAGAGCCGGGAACAACTTAGGGCTGCGGCTGGCCCTGGTCCCTTCGAGCGACGGCCCGCAAAGCCTCTGGTACGCACGTTCGATGCTGGTGCAAGGGCGTGCCACCTGACCTATACCTGGTCAGGAAGGTGATGGAGATGCCTCGCTTAGTTTCCTGCATGGCATACACGTAAATATTAAATACGAGCCTCGATCGGCTCTCAGGTTATCCTGTGAATCGGCTCAAGGAGCCGATCCACCCATGATTCGTACGAGGTGCACGAATATATGGTGGTCCTGCTTGATCAAGATAAAGCTAAAACGATCTACGACGATTTGGGGTTTTCACCGCATAATCGGATCATCCTACTCACGATTGGGCCTCGCGGCCACGCACGGTGATCGTAAGCCGATCCTAGACAAGGCCTAAAAACCAACACGAGGTTGATCCCCGGAACATCCTGTCTAGGGCTAGCAAACGACACCCTACGCGCCGCTGGATCCTCCAACCCTTTGTAAGGCCTAACTATTGCAGATATTAAACTAATCCTTGAAGAACAAGGAGCAACCGTAACGGATCGGATCTACTAAATAATGATCAAGCGGGGTGCCGCCCCTACACCTAAGATATGTGTAAGGGCGGCTAGATGTATAAGGGTTGCACTACGATAGCATATGATACGAAGAACAATGCTAACCCTAACACATCTAAGATAACTACGTTGCTCGCCATCAAAAAGGCTTCAGTACGAGCAACGCATGAACAACGAACTAAGCTTATGCTGCCTAGATCGCAAGATGCGATCTAGGCAGCATGATGCTTACCGGAAGGAACCCTCGAGACGAAGGAGTTGGCGATGCGCCGAGATTGATTTGGGGTGAACGTTGGTTGTTGTTTTTTTCATAAACCCTAGATACATATTTATAGTCCGTAGACTTTCTAACGTGGGAATAATCCCAACCGTGCACGAGACGAATTCTAACTAACCGACACGCATCCTAATATATTACAGATACACGGGCAAACTAGCCCAAAACTTTGTGTAACAGGCCGATTCACGTATTTCTTCTATATATAATCTTCAAGTCCATCTTGATCGCGGCCTACCTCTGACTCGGTCAAATTCTGGTGATAACAGTGTGTGCACTCGATCGATGATCCCTAAACCTTAAACACTAAAACCCTAATCCCTAATTATACCCTAAACGTACACCCTAAACACTAAACCCTAAACCCTAGACCCTAAACCCTAAACACTACACCCTAAACCCTAAACCCTAACCCTATACCCTAAACCCTAATGAAACACTAAACCCCAAACCCCAAACCCCAAACCCTAAACCCTAAACCCTAGACCCTAAACCCTAATTGATTAATTAACCTTAACCCTAACCCTAACCCTAAAACCCTAGCTAGCTAATCCTAAACCCTAAACCCTAATTAAACCCTACATATATATAGGCCAACGACACTTAATTGCGCATCAAGCAAGCGACCAACTAATTAGCGCTGATAAATTAATTAACTTGAATCTTGATAAGTTCTCTCGAATGAAAACACATTTGATTAAGTTGCCTCATAATATATATATAATTAGTGTGCATGAGCGCATGGCATACCTTGCACATATCATTCGTGCATATATTTCAATATATATCTGAACATATTCTTGGGGATAAATATATATAGTTCAATCTCTTTCTCTCTCGATCTATATATATATCATTGGTGGCCAAAAAACACACTTATATATACGCATGCACTTTATGCGCAAAGGCGCGGGTGCCTCTCTAATAATGTGTGTGTGCACTCGATCGATGATCCCTAAATCTTAAACCCTAAAACCCTAATCCCTAATCCCTAATTATACCCTAAACATACACCCCCTAAACACCCTAAACACTAAACCCTAAACCCTAAAGCCCTAAACCCTAAACCCTAAACACTAAACCCTAAACCCTAAACCCTAACCCTAACCCTAACCCCTAGCTAACCCTAAACCCTAAACCCTACATATATAGGCCAACGACACTTAATTGCGCATCAAGCAGGCGACCAACTAATTAGCGCTGATAAATTAATTAACATGATTCATGCATATATTTCAATATATTTTTGAACATATTCTTGGGGATATATATATATTTAAATCTCTCTGTTATCTCGATCTATATGTCGTTGGTGGCCAAGAAACACACTTATATATATACGCATGCACTTTATGCGCAAAGGCGCGGGTGCCTCTAATAATGTGTGTGTGCACTCGATCGTTGATCCCTAAACCTTAAACCCTAAAACCCTAATCCCTAATCCCTAATTATACCCTAAACGTACACCCTAAACACCCTAAACACTAGACCCTAAACCCTAGACCATAAACCCTAAATGTACACCCTAAACACCCTAAACACTAAACCCTAAACCCTAGACCCTAAACCCTAGACCGTATACCCTAACCCTAAAACCCTAGCTAGCTAACCCTAAACCCTAATTAAACCCTACATATATATATATAGGCCAACGACACTTAATTGCTCATCAAGTAGGCGACCAATTAACTAATTAGCGCTGATAAATTAATTAACTTGATTTTTGACAAGTTCTCGATCTCCAATGAAAACACATTTGATTAAGTTGTCTCATAATATATATAATTAGTGTGCATGTGCGCATGGCATACCTTGCATATCATTCGTGCATATATTTCAATACATGTTTGAAGATATTCTTGGGGATATATATATTTCAATCTCTCTCTCTCTCGATCTATATATCGTTGGTGGCCAAGAAACACACTTATATATATACACATGTACTTTAATTTATTTGCCTCACAATATATATAATAAATATGCATGCATGGCCTAACCATGTATGCTTATATATGTGTTTAATTTGGAGATTTCAATCGCTCTCTCGCCGCTCTCTCGTTGGTGGCCAACAACACACACATGCACTTTGTGCGCAAAGGCATGTGCCTCTAATAATGTGTGCGCAGTCGATCGGTCTAGTTTTGATTAATCATAGCACACAAATATAGAAGTTGTATTTGAATCCACACAACCCTAATCTAAAACACATAGCCCCTAACATGGCCTAATTAACTGACCCCTTCTCTCTAGCTAATTAGTGGAAATTGCACAAAATCAAAAGGGGTCCCTCACTAATTATACATATATATCTAGATTGTGATAAACTTTTGCCACATATTTGGTGGATGGGTGCATCTTGGCATGTAAAACAATTAATGTTTGCAAATGGCGTTGCCAAAATTTATGTACAAATGATTTCTTTCCATCCAAAGTGCATAAAATGGGAGGTTTAATGAAGAAGGTACAAATAAAACAGCTCAACATGCCTCCACACCCCGATTTTCACAGGAAGTAGAGCATATTTAAAGGATAATTCCAGAGTTTTACTATTTTTCAAGCAACTTTGCTAATTTCCACCCACTCACATGACTTTATGTCAATTTAACGAAAATAGGGCGAATTTAAACTACATGGGCGGGATAGTTTGAATTGTGCGCGTGGCAAAGGGAACCGCCTATTCCTCAACCTTGTGCACGGCAAATTACACACGCAACTCCATTAAACACCACCTACCGGGCGGCCCGGCCGCATGACCCCCCACCCACCGCTACACAACTTATCCCCGTCCGTGCGAAGAGCTTCCCCTCCCCGTCCCATCCGTGCGAATAAGAAGCTTCCCCTCCCCGTCGTTCTTCTCGAGACGCACCGGCGGTCAAGTTGATCCACGGTAGGGTTGCTATCTCTAGCTCAATCATGCATCGGGCAAGACGGCCTAACGATTTATATTTTCTTGATGCTGCTAAACAAAATCGTCAGTATGCTCAAACTAATTGGCACTTTATAGTTTTCTGCTCGATTTGTCCTCGATCAATTTGTTCATTTGCGTGGGCATATAGAGTCAGTTCTGCACTCGATCCGTTAATTTTCTGAAATGCCATGGCAGAGATTTGTACACGATCTATTTGCTAAAATGTCGATGGGCATTTTTTGTTTTGTACTCGACATGATTGCTGAAATGCATAATCATGTACTAGTATAGTTTTGTACTCGATGGATATACATTTCCTACTTCGCCTTAAATTAATCACCAACCATTGTATCTCATAATTCAACAGATGGACAGAACTTGGATACTGCATGGACACTTATGTTCCCCTTCATATATAAATGGTGTTCAACCCTTTATGGGGTTTATTAGAGCTCATGAAGGTCACGACCTGGACGTGTATTGCCCGCGCTGCACATGTATGAATGGTGAGAAGAGGCCTCACCATGTAGTGGAAGATCATTTACACATTTTTGGGATGGACCGCACATATGTTAGGTGGGTTTATCATGGTGAACCACATAATGATCCTTCAGCGGGAGAAGCAGATCTTGCTCACACTGTATGTGTGCTGGCATATGTAGTTAATTATTTATATTGATGCTGCCGCTGTTTCGATCAATAGTTTGCATTGCTGTGCAAGTTCTGTACTCAAATTTAACTTGTTGCAGATGGATGGACGGGAAGGAGAGAAAAAGTGCTTGCTTCAGGAACTGGGTTTCAGCTCTGGGACATGTGTTGTGCCAGATGAGAAGGTAAATATGTAAAATGGCATTTGTTCAGGTTGCATCCCTTAGATGTTTGTCTAATCTGTTGATGTACTAATTGCAGAAGCATAGAGTTGAAGAGGTCTCTCAGTTTGATGGGAGATTTGAAGATGAATCTCAGTTTGATGCACCTGTGGATGGTACTGATGACGGGCCTTTCATAGACGAAGGTCCTGCACCTGAGATTATCCAGCCTACAGAAGGAGGCCGTGGACCGAGTACACAACTTTGCGTTGAAGTGGATGCACGCCCAGAGATCATCAGTTGCGTCCGGGTAGTCTCAAGACCACCCAACCCTGATGCACCTGTGGATGGTACTGATGACGAGCCTTTCATAGACGAAGGTCCTGCACCTGAGATTATCCAGCCTACAGAAGGAGGCCGTGGACCGAGTACACAGCTTTGCGTTGAAGCGGATGCACGCCCGGAGATCATCAGGGGCGTCCCGGTAGTCTCAGGACCACCTAGCCCTGATGCAAAATGTTGAGCTACTTTATGATTCGTACTTTTATGTTCTGGTGCTGTAGTATGTACTATCTTTGTTATGATTTGTATGCCTTTGGCGCTAGAACTATAATTAAGTACTCAGTGGATGATCGCGTTGCAAAATTTGACACCCACACAATCAGTTCATCGTATGAGTAGTAGCACAATTACTTCTACAACCAGTCCTGCCAGCGCATTAATTGGTAGCATGAAACACTTTCAGGCACTCCCCTCTGATTCATATTAATTGACTCAATTTTGTCTAGATATGGATGTATCTAGATGCATTTGTTAACTAGACTAACAAACTTGAGTCAGTTAATATGAATCGGTATCAGGGGCGTCCCGGTAGTCTCAGGACCACCTAGCCCTGATGCAAAATGTTGAGCTACTTTATGATTCGTACTTTTATGTTCTGGTGCTGTAGTATGTACTATCTTTGTTATGATTTGTACGCCTTTGGCGCTAGAACTATAATTAAGTACTCAGTGGATGATCGCGTTGCAAAATTTGACACCCACACAATCAGTTCATCGTATGAGTAGTAGCACAATTACTTCTACAGCCAGTCCTGCCAGCGCATTAATTGGTAGCATAAAACACTTTCAGGCACTCCCCTCTGATTCATATTAATTGACTCAATTTTGTCTAGATATGGATGTATCTAGATGCATTTGTTAACTAGACTAACAAACTTGAGTCAGTTAATATGAATCGGTGTAAACCGCCCAAGTCCTCCAGCAGCTAGTTTATTGACTCTGGACTCCAAGCCTCTCGCGGCAAGCCATCGACAAAGCTTTGACCAGATCTTGGCCCGCTTTTTTTTTGGCGAATAGCAAAGCTTTGACCAGTTCCTCTCGGGATACAGCACGCCGGTGAGCTTGCACGGTTGCCATGAGCACTTTCCGGCGGAACTTCCTCTGCAGCGCCCTCAAGCCGCCGCTGCGAGACAGCACGCAGTGCCTCGAGGTGGACGGAACGGACGAACTCGGGATCTCAGGGCGGGGGGTCCGCCTCGTCCGGGAACGATCTCCAGCGGGTTAACGAGGACATGCATGGCGGCCAGGGGATTTGGTTTTTTTTTTGTTGTTGTTTGAGCTTGGGATTTGGGGTTTTTCCGGATAGGGGAGGAAGAACCGAGGAAGAGGAAGGAACAGCCCACGTGCTTGGCGCGTGGCAGTGTGCTTGAATTTCGATTTTTTGTGAAATGTTTCATTTCCCCGCTACAATTCGGGGGTTTTCTTGACGCGCCAATGCGTCCCGCCGTGCAGGTTCAAGTGAATTTGGGGTGCCACACTATGGGCCCCGGTTTCGATGAGACATGTAATGACTAGTCACAGCAGTAAGTTCACTGTGTAATAAAATATGTTACCCCTCCCCTTTATGTAGCCCCCTTTGTCTCTCCCGATCGAGTGCCGACAGCCGACGGATGCAAGCCGCTAGCTCGATCCCCTCCTTTCGCCTCCACTATCCAGGCATCCAGCTTGGAGGGGCAAGCTGCATCTAGACCAAGCGGATTAGGTAGTACTAGTAATGCTCTTTCCTTTCTCGAGATCGGTTCTTTTTTCCTCACCTCGATATCTTGCGCATCTACTATTTCCTATTCTAGGCGAAGGGGTGTCTTTCTGGTCACCCTCGCGCTGGGAGTGATTGATGGGGGTGGGGGGCGGGGGCTACCTTTGCTTGGATTGGGGTGTTCTTCCTTTATTTGTCGACATTTGCAACCTTTGTAGTTTCTGCAGATCCTCAATGTATCTTTTGTCGGCTTGTACGGAAAGGAAATACCTCGGTGGTGGTGGTGGGGGCAATGGAGCGTAAGGCCACCACGCATGTGGGCGGTTGGCTGAGCCCGAGCTGCGTCCCCAGCCCCGCAAAGCAGGTACTCCGTTTGCTTATCCACTCTGTCTGTCTGCATCCTCAATCTGTTCCGGTTCTGGAAGATGCTTAAAGTAGCACATGTCTTCAGCTGTTTGTGCATAAAGCCTCTGTGACACCATGCTCTATATTCTCTGTATCAGGTTGGTACCTCCAGGTTCCGTGCTGAGGCTATGTGGAACGAGAATAGCGCCCCACCTGCTGCAGGAGCATGGCCCGATCTGCAGCACAAGAAGCGAAATGCCACTGCCGAGCTGGGCAGGGACCGCCGAGGGGTAATTTTTTAACCAACTTACCATGATGTAGTACGAATCTGATACTCCCTCGGATCCAAATTAATTGACTCAACTATACGCAGATACGGATGTATCTAGATGTGTTTTTAGCTCTAGATACTACTACCTCCATCCCAAAGCTTAGGGATTATATTATTTTTAGAAAGTCAAACTATATCATGTTTGACTAAGCTTTTACCAAAAATCATTAACATGCAAAATACAAAATTAATATCATTAAATAGGTTGTGAAATATATTTTCCTACGGTATCTACACAATATTATATTTGTTGATAGAATGTTCTAAATTTTTGGTCAAACTTTACTTGTTTTGATTTCTCAAAAATAAATAAGCGTTAAGCTTTGGGATGGAGGTATCTAGACAAAGCTGAGTCAACTGGAGTAATTTTTTTGTCTGTCCATAGCTAGTGTTCATGGTGCAAAAGGCTAAGAGCATCCACTATATGCATCAGTCTATCTCATACAGTAATTCAATATCACTGCTGAGGTCTGCCTTTTGTTTTGCTATTCATATGCAGACTGAAACTTTAGGGCCTTTACTCAAAAGGAAGATCAAAACTGCGGCTGATCAGGCTGCCAGTATGTTGATGCCGCCCCCATCTTCTAAATGCCTCTACAAGCACAAGGCCACGCGCCCGCTGGGTGGTGATCTTTTAATGAATATGGTATATTTTCTTAATCCACAAAATATGCCTTGATATTTGTCTGTTTATTGTCGGTTTTTTCTAATGCTTGCCAAAAGTTTACAACAACAACAACAACAACAACAACCAAGCCTTTCAGTCCCAAACAAGTTGGGGTAGGCTATAGTTGAAGCCCATAAGATCTCGAAGCCAAAAGTTTAGAAACACCAAATTCGTTTGCTTACAATCATCATACAGTAATGTTCATCTACTCTCCAGTTCCCCTAACCCAACAAAAAATGATGTTAATTACGATTTTTAGATTAAAAGAGCACCATTAGGCACTGTTAATTACGATTTTGAGATTAAATGTCATTTGCAATTGCTAATTACAATTTTGAGGCAAATGATTAGTTTAACCTTGATCTGTTCCGCTCTCCATTTTTCCCAACCGAAAAAAATGTAACCATTCCAATCCTCTGAAATGGAACCATTCCATTCCATTCCACGCTGTTTCAGAACCGAACACACCCTTGCATTGTTGTGAACTGTTGTCCATACACAGCCATACCCTTCCACTTACATCCAGCACTATATGCATCAGTCTGTCTCAGAGTCATTCAATATCACTGCCGAGATCTGTTCCCATTCTTATGCAGGCTGAAAGCTGCGCGCCTTTACTCAAGTGGATGCAAAATGAGGCTGATGAGGCTGCTGTGAGGACGATGGTGCCGGCACCATCATCCGAAAACCTCTACAAGCACGAGGCCATGGGCCAGCTGGGTGGTGACCTTTTAATGAATCTGGTATATTTTCTTAATCCACATACATGATTTTATTATTATCTGTTTAATTACTGTTGGCTTTGCCTAATGCTTACCAAAAGTTCAGAAACACTGCGTTTGCTTACAATCATCATACACTAATTTTTTACTTTTCAGTCTGTCTCATCCAGTATATAAACTGTTGAGTTCCGTTGGCTTCTTTTGTAATCATTTGCATTGTTGTCAACTGTTGTCTATGCACAACCCTATTCTTCCACTTACATCCCGCACTTTTTGCATCAGTCCATCTCATAGATTTATTAAATATCAATGATGAGTTCTGTTGCTATTCATATGCAGGATGAAGCTTATGTGCCTCTACTCAAATGGATAAAAAATGATCCTGATGAGGCTGCTTTGTGAAGATGATGGTGCCGCCACCATCTTGAAAACCACCTCAACCACAAGGCCACGCGCCACCTGGGTGGTATCCTTTTTAAGCAGATATATTTTCTTAATCCTCATACATGATTTGATTTGTCTGTTTATTGCCGGCTTTGTCTAATTATGCTTACCAATAGTTCAGAAACACACACAACCCTATTCTTCCACTTACATCCAGCACTATATGCATCAGTGTCTCATAGATTCATTTTATATATCACTGCTGATGTCTGTTGCTCATCAATTTTCATATGCATCGAAACTGCTAAGCCTTCATTGGTCAAAAGGATTGCAACTGCTGCTGATGAGGCATCTGCAGAGGCTGCCACCAAGTTACTGCCAGCCCCACCTTCTGGATGCTTATATAAGCTCAAGTCCAAGGACCAGCCGGGCCGTAACCATCCAAGGTTTCGGGTATATTTTCTTAAGCTACATATACATGCCATGATTTATTTCTGATATGATAAACGGCTCTTTCTCATGCTGCTTGGAATTCGGAAACGCCAAATTAGCATGCTTATATTCATCATACACTAAATTTTGACTGTTCCGTTTGTAACATAGTGTTATGCACTCGCTTGTCAACATTTGCATTGCTCTGAACTATGCACTTTACACAACCTAATTCTTCCACTTACATTCAGCGCTACGCACCAGTAGTACCTCCCATGTTTCCTTCACCATCCCGATGCCGAGCTTGCGGGAATATGGCAGGCCCATGTACATACCCCGCATATAACACCTCCTATGGCTCTATCTACCTTTCTAATAACTCCTTCACAGAGTTACAGGTATGTATTCTCAGTGGTTTAGCATGAATTGGCATATAGTAAAGTCTTGTTTTTAGTCTTCCTGCTTCTTACATTAGTATCAATTTTCACCTGCAGACTGTACCTTGTGAACTTCGTCCAATGATTAACCAGATGTGTCCGCATGAAGGGTCTTTCACTATGCATGGCAATGGAAAATTGATGAACACCTACACGGTCTATGAGGTGTATGTCTACAAGATGCAGGCCATCACATATTTGTATGGACATGATTGGAGAAAGTTTGCTTTTGACTACGGTCTGAAGAAGGGCGACGAGCTGAGGATCGAAACTCAAACGGGCAGATATACGTAATCGCTACAGTAGTTGGAGACACTTCCAAATATATAATATCTAACTTTTTATTACTAATATCCTTTGATTACTGAATTCTGATCAGTTCTTATAAAAAATTCACTCTGTTCTAGCTTGATGGGTATAACATGATCAAATCATAAGATCCCCAGATGGAACATGAGCGCAAGTCACAAAGGGCACCCACACCAAAGACCGGCTTCCCACTCTCCCCGCATCGGCACCGGTTCTGTACCAGCACCATTTATTGCATCTACCCGAGGCCCCTACATCAGCATTGGTTCTGTAGAGGCCCCATATACTACACCTGCCCGGCAGGCTCCTGCATCAAGATCGGTTCCTCTAGCCGCACCGTTCTGCACCTGCCCAACAGTCTCCTGCATCGGCACCGGTTCCTCTAGAGGCACCGTTTATTGCACATGCCAAGAAGTCTCCTGCATCGGCACCAGCTCGTGTACCATCCCAGGCTCTGCATCCGCCCCACCGGATCACCGAGGTCTCGGCTCATTGCCGTGGCCACCCGTGTGGTGACCAGGACGCATCACGAAGGCTATGTTCATGAGTATATGATAGCATAACTGCTCTTATCTTGATGTCTTCTCTGCTCAAAGTCTCACATGGTTCAGTCTTCAGTGCATTGGTGCCATTGACTAATTTTTGTTGGTATCTCTTGCTTTGAATCAGAAATTGCCTAAAAGTATCGCCAAGGATCTCAATGCTGGCCGAAGGGGCAAGATTTCCCTCGTCATGGAGAGTGAAGGTCTCACCGTGGAGGGACGGTACTCCGTCAGTCCCACAGATGGCCGCTTGGCTGTTACTTCCAGGTGGAAAAAGTTCATTGACGGTGCCAAACTTCGCATTGGATCAAAGTTGAAGGTCAAGATCTTTCGATGCCACTGTGACATGCTGGTCATCAAGTTTGCGGTTGTCTAGTTCTATTGTCCCATGAGCCCTTAGCAAATGCATTTGTAGTTATACTTATATAAGGTTATCTTATCTGAACTGATAATTAATTGTATGGGTGGTAAAACTCTGGCAAGCTTTTGCTCTTAGCAAGTATGTATGTATGATCAGCTATTATGATAACTAATGTTTGTGTTCATCTTAATTTGCATTTCCGTTTTAGAAAAAACTTAATTTCTATTTTGGCTGACCTGTTAGAGAACTATCAGATTGAATCCACAACATGATTCAAATAGATTCATTACACCAAGCCACATGTCTTGACCTTGCTATACACTAGTTCCATTAATCAGTGCAAGAAGGCTTACCTGAGCTGCCTGAACCACGGCAGATTCGAATCCACCTTAGCTATCTAGCTAGAAATACAACCTTTGCAGAAAGAGGATTTGCAAGACGGGAGGTGACATTGGGGACCCATGAGCCAGCAGCGTCGTCAACGTTTTAAAGGCGGCAGGAGATCGAAACAAAAAAAAACCAAAAATCAGTTGGTAAACAAAATCCAAGAAATGAAACTTTTACCTTTCTGAGAGGATGACATGCGGGACCCATGAGGCAGCAGCATCCTCAACTATTCCAAGGCGGCAGGGGATCAAAATAAAAATAGGAAATAGCCAGTAATTATTTAGTGTAAAATATAAATCTATAATAGGAAACCTTTATTGTTCATAGAGGATGACATGTGGGACCGACCTGCCAGCTGCGTCGTCATGGTTTCAAAGGGGGCAGGGGATCAAAAGAAAAAGGCAAATAACCAGAAATTAGGGGTAAAAAATAAATCTAACAAAGGAAACTTTTATTGTTCATAGAGGATGACATGCGGGACCCACGAGCCAGCAGCTTCCTCAACGTTTCAAAGTCGGCATGAGATTGAAAGAAAAAGGCAAGTGACCAAATATCAGGAGCCAAAAATAATCCAAGAAAAGAAATTTTATTGTACATAGAGGATGACATGCGGGTCCCATTTTGCAGCAGCGGTCTCAACATTTCCAAGGCGGCACAGGACCAAAAGAAAAATGAAGTAGCCAAAAATCAGGGGGTGAAAAAAATCCAAGAAAAGAAAGATTTCAATTGGGCTGCATCTGGACATCTGGGCCTTCGAACTATCCTGCTGGGCCTTTTGACCCGTACAATTTCAGCCCACTCCAAAATAGGAAAGTTTGGATTTTTCTAAAAAAAACAGGAAAGTCCTATGCTTCGCAAAAACACAAAACAAGGAGATTCAACATATAAGTTTGTTTATGTAAAAATAAAGATTTAATTTATCCATTTGCGATAGCTCAGAGCGAAATACAATGTTTATTGTCTGCAAAATAATCAAGATATCACATGTTTCTTGTACGGGGAGGCTGACATCGGGGACCCATGAGCCAGCAGCGTCGTCAACGTTTTAAAGGCGGCAGGGGATGGAAAGAAAAAATAAACCAAAAATCTGTTGGTAAAAAATACAAGAAAAGAAACATTTTCGTTCTGAGAGGATGACATGCGGGACCCATGAGGCAGCAGCATCCTCAGCGTTTATTGTTCATAGAGGTTGACATGTGGGACCCATGAGCCAGCAGCGCCCTGAACGTTTTAAAGGCTGCAGGAGATCGAAAGAAAAAATAAGCCAAAAATCGTTTGGTCAACAAAATCCAAGAAAAGAAACATTTACCGTTCTGAGAGGATGACATGCGGGACCCATGAGGCAGCAGCATCCTCAACGATTCCAAGGCGGCAGGGGATCAAAAGAAAAAGGAAATATCCCGAAATTAATTAGGGGTTCAAAATAAATCCATCAAAGGAAACTTTTATTGTTCACAGAGGATGACATGTGGGACCGACCTGCCAGCTGCGTCGTCATCGTTTCAAAGGGGGCAGGAGATCAAAAGAAAAAAGCAAATAGCCAGAAACTAGGGGTCAAAAATAACTCTAAGAAAGGAAACTTTTATTGTTCGTAGAGGATGACATGCGGGACCCATGAGCCAGCAGCTTACTCAACGTTTCAAAGGCGGCATGAGATCGAAAGAAAAAGGCAAGTGACAAAATATCAGGAGCCAAAGATAATCCAAGAAAAAAACTTTATTGTACATAGAGGATGACATGCGGGTCCCAATTAGCAGCAGCGGTCTCAACGTTTCAAATGCGGCTTGAGATCAAAAGAAAAAGAAAGTTGATTGTACATAGAGGATGACATGCGGGTCCCATGAGTCAGCAGCTTACTCAACGTTTCCAAAGCGGCAGGGGATCAAAAGAAAAAGGAAATAGCCAAAAATCAGAGGGTGAAAAAAACCCCAAGAAAATAAAATTTTATAGCACATAGAGGATGACATGCGGGTACCATGAGCCAGCAGGTTCCTCAACGTTTCAAACGTGGCATGAGATCGAAAGAAAAAGGCAAGTGACCAAATATCAGGAGCCAAAAATAATTCAAGAAAAGAAACTTGAGTGTACGTAGAGGATGACATGCGGGTCATTTAGCAACAGCGGTATCACCGTTTGAGAGGCTGCACGGGATCGAAAGAAAAATGCTGACCAAATATCAGGAGCCAAAAATAATCCAAGAAAAGAAATTTTATTGTACATAGAGGATGACATGCGGGTCCCATGAGCCTGCAGGGTCCTCAACGTGGCATGAGATCGAAAGAAAAATGCAAGTGACCAAATATCAGGAGCCAAAAATAATTCAAGAAAAGAAACTTGATTGTACATAGAGAATGATATGCGGGTCCCATTTAGCAGCAGCGGTATCACCGTTTGAGAGGCTGCACGGGATCGAAAGAAAAATGCAAGTGACCAAATATGAGGTTCCAAAAAAAATCCTAGAAAAGAAAGTTTTATAGTACATAGAGGATGACATGCGGGTCCCATTTAGCAGCAGCGGTATCATCGTTTGAGAGGCTGCACGGGATCGAAAGAAAAAGGCAAGTGACCAAATATGAGATTCCAAAAAAAATCCTAGAAAAGAAAGTTTTATAGTACATAGAGGATGACATGCGAGTCCCATTTAGCAGCAGCGGTCTCACCGTTTGAGAGGCGGCAGGGGATCGAAAGAAAAAGGTAAGTGACCAAATATGAGGTGCCAAAAAAAATCCAAGAAAAGAAAGTTTTATAGTACATAGAGGATGACATGCGGGTCCCATTTAGCAGCAGCGGTATCACCGTTTGAGAGGCGGCAGGGGATCGAAAGAAAAAGGCAAGTGACCAAATTTGAGGTGCCAAAAAAAACTCCAAGAAAAGAAAGTTGATTGCTCATAGAGGATGACATGCGGGTCCCAATTAGCAGCAGCGGTGTCAACGTTTCCAAGGCGGCAAGGGATCAAAAGAAAAAGGAAGTAGCCAGAAATCAGGGGGTCAAAAAAAATCCAAGAATAGAAAGAATTTTGGTTCATAGAGGATGACATACGGGACCCATGATCCTGCATTGTAAACGGCTCGATCGGAGAGCGTTGAACGAGATGGCGCGATCGAGAAAAAAAACAATGCCAGAGAGGCTGCCATCTGGGCCCTACATCCCTCGGCGGTGCGGATTTGCGTTGACTCAGCCAGCGAACCCGAGAATTCGAGATGCACCACGTCTCGGGCCACCATACGCAACGTTTTGGCCGGTTTCGTCGGGCTAGGTGGTCTCAAAAACGAGAAAAAAAATGTTTTGACATGCACAACGGACAGACCCAAAATCGTCGGCCATGGTACACCTGCAACCACGGCGCGACTTCAACTTCGTCGGCCATGGCAACTTTTCTTATAGTGATATATACTTCTAGAGTTGATCTCCTTGTCATGTTTTCAAGAATTAAGTGGAATGAATACCATGAGGTTCATGGTAGGAATAAAGGTTAGTTTAAGACATGGAAGAGATAAGTTAGGAATAGTTTCTTCTATTATTGTTACTTGATTTCCAATTAAATGGATGTTCATATGTTATGGCAAGGAATACCATGTTATGATCTTTAATAAGATTAAGTAATTGATCCTTGATTAATATGTTCTTGTGTTGGTTTTAATTCCATTTTATCTAACCCCTAAGATCAAATAATCTCTACCCAAAACAAGGTTTTAACAAAGTCACATTGAGGTTTATAGCACTGAACTTGATGAGCTACTTCAATTCCACCAAGGTCAAGTGAAACTTCAGTTACTGTGACTGTTTTACTTTTAAGCGCGAAAATTCCCCGGATTTTCTATGCATGAATGCAATGCACACATCTGTTTCCTCTATTTTTGTAACCCCAATTTCTGGGATATTACACCTACTCCATCTAAATGCACATAATATAAAAATATATTTTATGATGCTTCTAAAAATATTAATTTAGGATTATAAACGTTAACACCTTTTTTATATGTAGTTGGTCAAAATTTGAGAAATTTAACTTTATCTAAATATTATAAACATCATATTTTAAAATAGAGGGAGTATATAATACTACGTAGTTGTATACGATACTAGGCCAACTTTAGAAAGTTCAAAGATTACTCTGGCAGTCAAAACAGAAGAGGAATTAGTACATCTCAGAAAATATAAGTTCTCACCATTATCTGGCAATTTGTCTTCGCTTAGGGTATCTCCAGCGGCGCGACGCAAACGGTCGCTGAGCGACCGTTTTCATCCGTCGTGACCGGAAATGCGTCTAGCACCAACTCCAGCGGGGCGACGTAAAATGACTGGGCCGTCTGTGGAGATGCAAACCTGGCCCAAATATGCGCCAGGTTTGCATCTCCGCGGACGCTCCGCGGACGCGCGGAGCGTCCTCCATTTCTTACCCGGTCCCGCAAGTCAGGGACAACGGAATCGACCTTCTTTTTCCCCTTCTTTGTTGTCCTAGTGCGACGCCACCACCCCAACCCCACCCGCTGCGTCCCGCCGCAGCGCCGCAGTAGTCGCCGTCGGCTCCGTTGTCGCCGCGCGGGAGAGCAGGATCATACTCGGGCTTGGCTCCGCCGCGTACCTGCCTGCTGTTTTTGGGCCAAACGCTCCCGGTTGAGCCGCCCACGCCCTGTTCGTTCAATTGCGTCGGTAGGTTTCTTACTCGTGTTTTTGGCGCCATTGTGCGCGACCATTGATCCGCACTTTGTACCCACGTAGATGGACATGTGGCAGATGTTGGACAAGTTCCGCGCGGAGGTCGTCGACTCCTCTTCCGACGAGGAGTCCGATCAGTCGATGCAGACATTGGCAACTACTGCGGCCTCCATGATCCACGAGTTCACCTCAAACCCGGGCCAGGAGCACCGGGGCTCTGTGAAGGGGCGCTCCAAAAACCTGCTGCACAATAGAGTGGAAGGGAAGCTCCGGCTCCACAAGGACTACTTCCACCTCACCAATCCGGTGTTCCCAGAAAAATTGTTCTGGCGCCGGTACAGGATGTCAAGGGACCTGTTCTTGGTCATTCTACGGGGCGTCAGAAACTACAACCCCTACTTCCAATGCAGGCCCGATGCAACAGGTGCGCTAGGCTTCACCTCCTACCAAAAATGCTCCGCGGCTGTTCGCATGCTCTCATATGGAATTGTTGACTGCCAAAACCCACCGGCGGGCAGCGGCCTGTCAACACAGTGGAGAGCCGGGAAGAGCCTAGAGCTGCGGCTGGCTGAGACCCCTCCGAGCGACGGCCCACAATGTTCTTCTGGTCACACGCGGCGATGCGAAGTGCAAGGGCGTGCCACCTGACCTATACCTGGTCAGGAAGGTGATGGGGATGCCTCGCTTAGTTCCTGCATGGCATACACGTAAACATTAAATACGAGCCTCGATCGGCTCTCAGGTTATCCTGTGAATCGGCTCAAAGAGCCGATTCACCCATGATCCGTACGGGGTGCACGAATACTTGGTGATCCTGCTTGATCAAAATATAGCTAATGAGATCTACGACGATTTAGGGTTTTCACCGCATAATCGGATCATCCTACTCCAGGTTGGGCCTCGCGGCCACGCACGGTGCTCATAAGCCGATCCTAAACAAGGCCTAAAAACCAACATGACGTTGATCCTCGGAACATCCTGTTTAGGACTTGCGAACGCCACCCTACGTGCCGCTGGATCCTCCACCCCTTTGTAAGGCCTAACTATTGAAGATATTAAACTAATCCTTGCAGAGCAAGGAGCAATCGTAACGGATCAGATCTACTAGATGATGAACAAGCAGGGTGCCGCCCCCACACCCGAGATGGGCGTGAGGGCGGCTAGACATGCAGGGGTTGCACTACGTAAGCATGTTATACGAAGAGCTATGCTAACCCTAACACATCTATGATAACTATGTTGCTCGCCATCAAAGACGCTTCAGTACGAGCAATGCATGAACAACGTGGAGCTTGTGCTGCCTAGATCGCAAGATGCGATCTAGGCAGCATGTCGCTTACCTGATTGAAACCCTCGAGATGAAGGAGTTGGCGATGCGCCGAGATTGGTTTGTTTTGGGTTGAACGTGAGTTGTTGTTTATTCCATAAACCCTAGATACATATTTATAGTCCAGCGGACTTTCTAATGTGGGCGTGCACCAAACCGTGCACGAGTAAGATTCTAACTTCTAAACTAAGATGCGATCTAATATTTTACAGATACACGGGCAATTAAGCCCAACTCGGTATAAAAGGCCGATCTTCGTGTTCTCTCCAAAAATAACCTTCAGGCTTATCTTGATCGTGGCCCACCTCCAACTTGGTCAAATTCTGGTGATAACACATGCCCCCCTGGTTTTGGAATTGGTAATTCCAAAATCACTCCGTCGGGTCATGTCGTGGCAGAACCGTTGCAGTATCCTTCATCATGATGTCCTGCCTTCTCAACTTCTCCGCGTGATCTGGCAGTTTTTTTTTTTTCTTTAGGCACCACTTCCTCGGAAACTGCTGTGGCATTGAATTTCCACTATATCCCCTTTTATTTAACCGCCATGAACAGTTCTCCTCTGCATCTCCTCCGCATTAGCACTCCAAAAGCCCTCCTGCCACCATGTCTTCTTCCTCCTCTGCTCCATCGGATCCTTCCAGCCAGTCCTCCACATCCCGTGAGCCGACGCCGGAGTACAACCCGGCAGAGGTCCACGCGGCAAACACCCGCCGCGCCATTGCGGCCGGGGAGGAGTCAGACCACGACTTCTCCATCTGGTCCGAGGACGACCAATCCTCGACGGACGGGGAGAGCGACCTCCGCTTCCTCGCCGTTGGGGAAACGGAAGAGGAGAGTGACGACGACAGCTTCTCCTGCGACTTCACCTCTTCCGGGGAGGAGAAGCAGGAAGAGGAGGAGGAGGACGACGACGAGAGCTCCTCCGACGAGCCGCCGGCCAAGCGGTTCTGCCCTTGGCCGGGCAATCTTAGCGACTTCGACAGCGACGAGGGCGACGCTGATGAAGAAGATGAAGACAACGAGGGCCCGGTCGGCGGCCATTGGAGCGACGACGAGCCCGCCGGGAGCAGCGCCGATAGTGGCGACGACGGCGACGATGAGGGCAGTGACGGCCCATAGATAGGGCCTGTAGAATAGGGCCAGTAGTAGTAGATGGGGCAATGGATCCCCTAGTATTTCCCTTTTGAGAGCAATTAGCTCTTTATGTAAGAAATCTCATCTAATCAATGAAGAACTTTTCCCCAATTTTGATTTTGCCGATTCCTTCTGAGTTTAATTGAGCCGATTCCCTCTTCTACTGACCTTGCCGATTCGTCCCCTTTGCCAATGCGTAATGAGCCGATCGCACCGCATCGGTCCTTTGAAATTCACCCTTCTCTTCTTCAGCTGATGATTTTCCAAATCTGGTAGAAAATGCAGGATCTTCAGGAAAATCTTTAAACTTTTCCAACCAAACCCAATAATCCTTTTCAGTACCCATCACTGTGAAGAAGGTTGCAATGAAGGACCAGCCGATGGTATCCCCATCGGCTCTTTAAGCAAAGTATCCACTAGGCCTGCTGCCCCCCGAGCCTTACTCGAGCCTGCTGCCCCCCGAGCCTCACTCGAGGCGAGAATGTCAGAGAGAATGCGCCACAGCCGATCCTCTTTCTTCCTCCAACAGCCGATAATCTTCCGTTTCAGCTAAACTAGCTCCAAAGATTGGAAATCCTTGACAAAAAAGGTTCAGGAACCCGGATCGGCTCGAAGCAGCTGAAGAAGTTTCCATTGTTATACGCCCTCGAGGCAACAGAAGGCACCACCGTTGGTCTAGATTTGGTGGAGACTCGATAAACGTTGCATAATTCCACTAAAGTCGATGGCTGCGCATCGGCTGCCTCTCAATTCTAAAGTCGATGCCCTTGCATCGGCTGTAAAAAGTTTTTTTTTTACTGGCCGATTTTTTCCTATCGGCCCCCAGTATTTCATTGCACACATGTACCCCTGCATCCGGTTCCCCTGTTTAGGTGCCCCCCGAGCCGAAGCTGTCAAAGAATGGCAGATATCGGCTCTGTAATTCGCACGTCGGCTCCTGATAGGGTCGAGGGTGAACACAAGCAGAACATGTGGCGAGGATAATTTTGGCCGATTGCTGGGATCGGCCTCCATAATGATTGGGGCGCTGACTGAAGGTTCTGTAATGTCCCTTCATAGACCTTTGGGGCCGATCACAAGGACCAGCCTCGCCAAGTTGCACATCGCATCGCTTCAACTATATGGTCAGGCCAGTGGATAAAACCAACTTAACCCTTCCCTTTGTCACATCAATGCGCTCGCAGTCGTCCAAGTTGATGCCTGAAAGGGGTTCTTGGCCTGCTGCTTCCCATGCGTTCATGCCAGCCGTTGAAATTTCGGCTGAGTCATCGGCCTGGATGACCTCTACCTCATCTCCATCCCACTGTATTATGCATTGGTGCATCGTGGAGGGAATACAGCAGTTGGCGTGGATCCAATCTCTTCCCAGCAGCACAGCATAACTGCTTGTGCTATCGACGATGAAGAACGTTGTAGCGATAGTTTTCCTTCCTACGGTCAGATCCACGTTCAGAACTCCTTGTGCCTCAGACGCTTGGCCGTTGAAATCGCTCAAAGTTACGTTGGTCTTGATTAGATCCGAGCTAGAGCGTCCCAGCCGACGTAGCATAGAGTACGGCATGATGTTAACTGCCGCTCCGGTGTCCACCAGCATCTTATTTATAGGCCTCCCATCGATATATCCTCGCAAGTACAGGGCCTTCAGATGTCTGTAGCTCCTTTCTCGTGGCTTCTCAAAGATAACCGGCCGTGGGCCGCGATCCAAGTTGTGCCACGGATGTCTCATCTAACCCTGGAGCACTGAACTCTGAAGGGAGGATGAACACCATGTTCGTGCCAGCCGATGTTTCATCATCGGCTCTCCTTTGTTTGGGGCGCCACTCCATTCTCCGTGGACGACCCTCTTCATCCAGGGCTCGCTGAACCTTTGCAGCCAGATCCGGCCGTGCCTTCCTTAGTGTATGCAGGTATAACCTTTCGGCTTCCTCCAGGCCGCGCAACCGCTGAACCCTGCGTTTTTGTGAACGGCTGAGTCCGTCAGGGCACCACCTTGGACGGTGGTACCTGTCTTCTTCTTCTGGTCCCTCGTCTCCGGAATCCTCCAGATCTGCCCAACGAGTTGACTCAGCGCATTTGCTTTGTGGCGGGAGAGGCCCTAAGCGCTTGAACACAGACACGTTGGCTGCCTCCTTCTTCTTCTTGTTGCATTCTGGGCAATTGCCGATTGTGGGCAATCGGCTCATTCCTGAATCCCAGCAGTGTCTGAAGAAAGGGCAATCCCAGTGTCTGGCGTTGTCATCTTGCTCCCTTGACTTGTCCGTGGCACGGCGCTCGTGTTCCTCCTCATCGCGATCCTGCCGACGATGTCTTCTGGCTTCTCTAGCCAGACGATCTCCTTCATCATCATAGTTGGACCGTCGGCGTTGGTCATACTGACTCACATATTTGTTGAGGAGGTGATCAGAGAGAGGTCGTTGATATCTTATGTTCTTCACTTCTCCCTCTGTGACGTAGCGCTTACCATCATGATGGAGCCGATCGCGTGGAGCGGCCTCCTCTGTGTCCTTGCTATGAGAGCAGCTGCCCTCATCTCCATCTTTGCCAGAGTGGTTCCCATGTCCTACCATGTTAATGCTGAACGTGGGACCTGGCTGGCAACCCTCAGGGTAGATGACTTCTACCATGTTAACGGCGGGGAAGGGTTGGGTGTCGACCTTCATGGCGTACTGGTTGAAAATTAGACGCCCCTTCTCTATCGCCGCTTGGATGTGCTGACGCCACACCTGCGGTCGTTGGTGGCATGGGAAAGCGAGTTGTGGAATTTGCGGTGCGGCTTTCCGTTTAGCTCTTGCGCCGTGGGGAACTTGAGACCTTCAGGAATCGTCAAGCTGTTTCTCCTTGAGCAGGAGGTCGAAGATTTGTTCAGTCTTGGTCACGTCAAAATCAAATCCCCTGGGCGGCCCTGGTGGCTTTACCCATTTGCAGGATACGGGGGTTCCTCCCCGAGTCCACTCAGCCACTGCTACTTCTTGGTCTCCCGCAGGCACCTCATCTTCCTCTGTATCGACCATGACTACTGCACGCTTGAACTTGTCTTGGTACAGGTCTGGGTGGCGCTGTTCATATGCTGATAGTTTCTGAACCATGTGCGCCAGCGAGGGATAATCTGCTTGGGAGGCCATGTCCTTGAGCTGTGTTGCAAGGCCAGCTACTGCCAACTCGACTGCTTCCTTTTCAGTTATACGAACCGAATAACATCGGTTCCTAAGATTCCTGAAGCGCTGGATGTACTCTGTCACCGTTTCTCCGCGCTTCTGACGTAGTTGTGCTAGATCGGCAATGCTAGACTCGGAAGCTTCTGAATGGTATTGCGTATGGAATTGTTCTTCCAATTGCTTCCAAGACTGGATGGAGTTTGCTGGCAGAGAGGTGTACCATCCAAAAGCCGATCCTGTGAGGGACTGTGAAAAGAGCCTCACGCGTAGCTGATCCGACACTGAAGCCGGTCCTAGTTGCGCCAAATATCGGCCGACGTGCTCGATGGAGCTGGAGCCATCTGATCCACTGAATTTGGAGAAGTCAGGGAGCCGATATTTAGGTGGCAGCGGGATCATCTCGTACTCGTCAGGGTACGGCTTGGAATAGCCGATTGCCCTTCTTTTCGGCACCATGCCGAACTGGTCTCTCAGTATGGTACTGATCTGATCCGCTGTGCTGGCTGCAGAAGTTGCACTCTGAAGGTTCGCCGGGGTGGCGTACTTAGCCAGCCATGCTTGCCTTTCCAGCTCTGAGCCAACTGCAGGAGCTGGGCTCGGGAGTTTCGTCGGGGTGGCGTACTTAGTTAGCCACGTCTGCTTCTCAAGCTCTGTTGCTGACGTTTCTCCTGTTTTCGCCGGATTCCCTGATGTTGTGGCCTGGTTTGAGAGTGCCCAGTTGCCACAATCTGGCACATACGTGCACGCGTATCCTTGAGGGATCTCCTTAGGCGCCTTAGTCAAGAACTGGTAGTCACTAGGGTCACCACCAATCTTGTAGACGACGAATGCCGGTGTAGCCGGCACTTCAGGTGGTGCTGCCAACGCATATGGCAGCGGTGGACGGGACTGGAGCGGCAACTCTCCTTGATGCGTCCCGAGAGCTGGTCCTGACGGCGAGTACTGGTGGCTCATGATCTCCTGGATCACGCGCAGAGCGAGACGCTCCAACACGTTGACCAGGTTTTCAGAGTGGCGGTGTAGCGAGTGAGCCACCAAGTAGTTGATCTCCTGCCGTAGGCCCCTGGTGCGTTCCTCCGATGGGGCAGAGAGATCTATCCCATCGAGTGCACCTTGCGGTGAGAATCCCTTCCATCTGATGCCATGGGAACGGGTTCTCTGGAAAGAGCCGATGAGGTCGGCTTCGAGGGTGACCTTGATCTCGTCGTATCTCTTCTTGAGCTCGTCAGGCAGCTCCTCGTAGGTGACTGGCGTGCCGTCCGCCATCTCAGATGTAGATGGCGATGTGGTTGATGTAGACGATTGTCCCACCGGGCGTGCCAGAATGTGTTGACTGCCAAAACCCACCGGCGGGCAGCGGCCTGTCAACACAGTGGAGAGCCGGGAAGAGCCTAGAGCTGCGGCTGGCTGAGACCCCTCCGAGCGACGGCCCGCAATGTTCTTCTGGTCACACGCGGCGATGCGAAGTGCAAGGGCGTGCCACCTGACCTATACCTGGTCAGGAAGGTGATGGGGATGCCTCGCTTAGTTCCTGCATGGCATACACGTAAACATTAAATACGAGCCTCGATCGGCTCTCAGGTTATCCTGTGAATCGGCTCAATTCACCCATGATCCGTACGGGGTGCACGAATACTTGGTGATCCTGCTTGATCAAAATATAGCTAATGAGATCTACGACGATTTAGGGTTTTCACCGCATAATCGGATCATCCTACTCCAGGTTGGGCCTCGCGGCCACACACGGTGCTCATAAGCCGATCCTAAACAAGGCCTAAAAACCAACATGACGTTGATCCTCGGAACATCCTGTTTAGGACTTGCGAACGCCACCCTACGTGCCGCTGGATCCTCCACCCCTTTGTAAGGCCTAACTATTGCAGATATTAAACTAATCCTTGCAGAGCAAGGAGCAATCGTAACGGATCAGATCTACTAGATGATGAACAAGCAGGGTGCCGCCCCCACACCCGAGATGGGCGTGAGGGCGGCTAGACATGCAGGGGTTGCACTACGTAAGCATGTTATACGAAGAGCTATGCTAACCCTAACACATCTATGATAACTACGTTGCTCGCCATCAAAGACGCTTCAGTACGAGCAACGCATGAACAACGTGGAGCTTGTGCTGCCTAGATCGCAAGATGCGATCTAGGCAGCATGTCGCTTACCTGATTGAAACCCTCGAGATGAAGGAGTTGGCGATGCGCCGAGATTGGTTTGTTTTGGGTTGAACGTGAGTTGTTGTTTATTCCATAAACCCTAGATACATATTTATAGTCCAGCGGACTTTCTAATGTGGGCGTGCACCAAACCGTGCACGAGTAAGATTCTAACTTCTAAACTAAGATGCGATCTAATATTTTACAGATACACGGGCAATTAAGCCCAACTCGGTATAAAAGGCCGATCTTCGTATTCTCTCCAAAAATAACCTTCAGGCTTATCTTGATCGTGGCCCACCTCCAACTTGGTCAAATTCTGGTGATAACAGGAATGGCTGCGAATATATTCGATGAGTATCTTCGAATGGTGAGAGCACCTGCCTTGAGGCCATGTACGTGTTTTGCCGAGCCGTGATTGCCGTGTTCGGAGAGTATTACTGCAGGGAGCTAACTGTTGAGGATACAAGACGGCTCCTGTCTATCAACGAGTCTAGAGGGTTCCCATGAATGACTGGCATCATAGATTGCATGCACTGATAGTGAAAAAACTGTCCATTTGGATGGCAGAGTGCGTACAACGGACATGAGGAGGGAAAAACTGTCATTCTTGAAGCTGTCATATCTCAAGATTTATGGATTTGGCATTCGTTCTTTCGCATGGCCGGTTCCAACAATGATATCAATGTGTTGCACCGATCACCGGTTTTCAACCGGCTCATGCAAGGCAAAGCTCCCCGGGTGAGCTATGAGATCAATGGAAATGCATATGACAAGCCATATTATCTTGCTGATGGCATCTACCATGAATGGGTCACATTGGTGAAGACTGTCTGTAATCCAAACTCCGAAAAGACGATGAGATTTGCCAAGATGCAAGAGGCTTGCAGGAAAGATGTGGAGCGCGGATTTGGTGTGCTCCAAGCTCGGTGGGCAATTGTCTGTCACCCGGCAATAACATACTCGCTGAAGACATGCATGAGGTGATGACATGCTGCGTGTTCATGCACAACACGATCGTTGAGAACGAGCTTCCCCTAGATGCAAATACGAAAATGCGTCGGGCCGCTGGAGCCACCCCTAGATGCAAACGAACGCGTGGATAAAAACGATCTATCTCGTGTCCGCCGCGCGACGCAAACGGACATTTCAAACGGTCCAAATACGTCGCGCCGCTGGAGATGTCTTACCTTCCCAATGCACGCACGCGAGAAGCAGCAAGCGAGCTGCCTTGGCCTCGCTCGCCGTGCCGTGTGACGAGACGAGTCGAGTCGGCGGCAGTCTGACATGACGCATCGGTCGCCGTCCCTCCACGTCTCCACCCAATCATATAGCTCGCCGCTCCGTATTCTTCGCCACACCACAACGAGTACTAGTACTACTTCATCCATGCCAGCACTCAGCAGCTCCTAGTAGTAGTACCAGCTCAAGCTCTCGCTGCACCTGAGCTTGGTAGCGAGCCGCCATGGGAGTTCCTTCCTTCTACCGATGGCTCGTGGAGAAGTACCCCAAGATCGTCACCCCCGCCGTCGAGGAAGAAGAGTACGACGGAGAATGCCGGCCCGTCGGCCCTGCTGATGCTGACGTGTGTTACGACAACCTCTACCTCGACATGAACGGCATCATCCATCCCTGCTTCCACCCCGAGGACCAGACGGTAACTTTGATCTCTCTATGCTGAATTGCTGATGCGCGTCAACCGATCCATGTAATCTCGCGAGTTGTCGGTGGACCGAGCGATCTGGTCTCTCATCTCACCTGCGTTTTTTTGCACGCGCGCAGGGGTGCCCCCCTCCGGTGACGTTCGACGAGGTGTTCCGGTCCATGTTCGACTACATCGACCGCCTTCTCCGCATCGTCAGGCCTCGGCGGCTCCTCTACCTGGCCGTAGGTTCGTCCATGGCTTCTTCCTCTTCCTCCCCCACGCTGCTTCGTCTCCAATCTCTTTGTACTAGTGGACGCACGCATGCATGCTCGCTTGACGAAACTTCCATGCCCACTTGCATGCATGCAGATGGAGTCGCCCCTCGCGCCAAGATGAACCAGCAGCGAGCCCGGCGCTTCAAATCCGCCAAGGCCGCAAAAGAGGCCGTACGTCAAGAAGTTTCTTCCATTTCCAATTCGTGCAATCTTGTTAATACCTCTTGAAGATCTTGCTTTGTTTTTCTTCCAGGAGACTGAGGAGAATCTTCTGAGGGAGAGGTTCAGGGCTCAGGGGAAAGAGCTGCTGCCGCAGGAGCAGGCGCCACGCGAGGTCTCTGACCCCAACATCATCACGCCGGGGACTGAGTTCATGGAGAAGCTCTCGGTGGCGCTGGAGTACTACGTCCGCACACGATTGAACAACCACCCTCGGTGGAAACACATCAAGGTTATGTTCTGATCCTAAATTTGCAGCAAGAATACGCCCCACGTGTTCATATGAACTGCTGAATGGAAACTGTTTAATTTTAACAAAAAATGTGCCTGTTTCTGAAGGTGATACTCTCTGATGCAAATGTTCCTGGAGAAGGGGAGCACAAGATTATGTCGTTTATCCGTGCGCAGCGGAGCATGGAAAGCTACGATCCCAACACGCGCCATTGTCTCTATGGCCTGGTATGAAATGTAACACTTCCCAAAGAACTATGTTTGAAGCTGTGTACTGTACTGAAAGCCTGAAGAATTACACAGGATGCGGATCTGATAATGCTCGGTTTGGCATCTCACGAAGTTCACTTCTCTATATTGCGAGAGGTATGTTAGTCCCTCCGTGGTGATCGATTATCCTGTGACACCATATGCCGCATATGGAAATTCCGTAGCAGTATCTAAGTTTCAGCAGTCAAAGTAAAAAAACTTGCATTTTGTAGTTGCATTGGAGATGACAATTCTCTTCTGTTAACTTGAACAGGATGTGCTACGCCAACATCATCAACCGGAAAATTGTGTCCCTGTGACTAAAACAAGTTTCACAGCCCAAGAGTTACCAAAAGTTAAGTGCAGAGGCTGGTTCCCCAGGATAACACAGGCAGAACCTGAGGGCAAGTTGCCCAAGAAACCATATCAGGTTTGTCACCATCCCCCTGCAATCATATATCTGGAAGGTTACCATTCTAACTAAGCGAATTATGCCATTTACCTTACTGCAGTTCCTCAACATATGGGTTCTGAGAGAGTACTTGGAGCTTGAAATGACTATACCGGGGTGCAAACATGACATCGAGAGGCTAATAGATGACTTCATCTTTATCTGTTTCTTGACGGGAAATGACTTCATTCCACACATTCCATCAATCGAGATACATGAAGTATGTGTGTACCTGTGTGGTCTTAGTTTTACTTTGTCGTCTGTGGAAATGGTATTTTAATCTCTCATGTATGTTCCATTTAACAGTTTGGAGTCGATCTTCTCATTGATGTGTACAAAACTACGTTCAACAAAATGGGAGGCTATATTGTCGACACGGACAAAGTATCTGGATAATCTAAACCTCATTTCTCATCGATGATTATTTGTGTGTTACTTTAATGTTGTTCAATTTCCGCTACTGAAAACAGATCAAAGAAAAGCATGCCGCTTGTCTGAAAGTCTCAAGGTTGGAGAAGTTTTTCCATGAATTGTCGTTGCATGAAGAGAAAATATTGCTGAAAAGATATGAACTACGGGAGGTATCTTATCATCCTTGGCAAGAGTTTGCATGCACCCCCAGTCAGCATTTGTTGATGTGTCTGTTGTTGTGTTACCTGCAGAAGTTACTTCGCAAGATACAGCGTGAAGCTACAGAAAATGACTGGAATGAAAGAAACTATGACATTGTGGTAAGGATTGGTTATAGTAAACGAGAAATGTACATGTGCAGAGATCTCATAGATTCTTCTGGAGTTCTGGTGCAGGAAGAAAGTTCCGACCTTGACTTGATGGACAAATGTTTTTCGAAACAAGACGGCATCTTTACTTCTACCGATGGCAAACCTGATGTATGTGCGTTTTGTTTATTTCTGCTACATATTAATTGAACTTGCTGGTTTCATGTATGTATATTTTCTGCTAATCTGATTGTGTACCTATCTGTCAGGTTAATGAGAATACCTTAGAGATGAAGACAATTTTAAAGGATAATCTTCGTAGAAAGGAAGACCTTTTCAGAAGTGGATCCTCTAAACATGACAGGGTTAGTGTCACAAATTAGGGTAATATTTCTTCTATGTGCAAATATTGACATATCTACTACAGATAAGACTGGGATTGCCAGGATGGAAGTCTCGGTTTCACAAAGAGAAGTTTGGTGCTGAAACCTCCAATGAAGTTGGCAGGCTGCAAACTGAAATGGTTCTGATTTTCCTTGGTTCCTGGTTCAAATGGAGTCTCTCATGAGGCTTGGTAGGGTTATAGCATTTTTGGTTGTCTAGTATGTTTAATTTGTATTTTTGCTGATCTAGGTTCAGAGTTATTTGGAAGGATTATGTTGGGTGCTGCGATACTATTTTTCCGACATGCCGTCATGGAGTTGGTAGGACAAAAAGAAATCTTTTTTATCTGTATTTCGTCACACGCAGTCATTTAGTTGTTTCGAATTACATGTAGTGACTGATGATAGTATAATAGATGGACAAATGTTTGATGGTACAATTCTTTTATGCAGGTACTATCCATTCTATTATGCTCCTTTCGCATCGGATCTGAAACGCCTATCTCAGTTCAAGATATCTTTCACTCTGGACAAACCACTAAAACCATTTGATCAGCTAATGGCAGTGTTGCCACCAGAAAGGTATGTTTTGTCAAGCACACTAATCATTTCCTGGGGGCTTTGCCTTCTTTTCGATTTTTTTTTAATCATTGCCATTTCCTGAGAAATACTCGCAATTTTTCAGCTCATGCGCCCTTCCAAAATGCTACAGCAAATTAATGGGCTGCGAAGAGTCTACAATACAAATGTTTTACCCATCAGGTATATCTGTTATCATGTATTACTAGTTGATATATTCAGATTATTGTATACTGAAGTAGCATGCAATTCACTTGTTTACAGAGCTGGAGATTGATACACATGGAAAACGTTTCTTGTGGCAAGTAAGATATTCTTTCATATGCACTGGTTTAACTGATAATTTGAATCTAAACTGATCAAGTGACCATGCTAATTTAGGTGCTATATCTAAAAAGAAATGACTGACCCTAGTTTCCAATGAATATATAATTTCAGGGTGTTGCAAAGTTGCCATTCATAGATGTGAACCTGCTGCTTTCAGCCACCAAGGTGGTAGAAAAAGATCTTGCGGTAAAACAATGCCTCACCATCTATACTAGTAGTATAGTAATTAATGTTACACTAAATCAAATTAAATCATAAGTCACAGTCATATGGTATTTTACCTTGGTTGCACATCAGCTTCATGAGATGAAACGGAATACTATCCGGCAAGAGAAGATCTTCCTAAGGAACTCGAATGCTCTTGCTAACAATGCTGCATTTACGGAAGTGTCCAAGTGCACAGCAAAAAAGCTTATGATATCCACTAGGTACTGGAAGGATGAACAAATGTAATCCTAACTTCTATATTCTGTTCAGAGTTCCATAGCAATGCAGAAGTAATCCCAAATTTTCCATTTGTATCTCCAACAGTGAAATCTCAGGCTGGTTATCTCTAGATGAGGATGCTGCAGGCAATGATCTCTTCCGCTCACCGATTAAAGATCTGCCAGACATTGCATGCGATCAAACAATGCAAGTTTTTGCTTCGGCTTATTATGTTCGTGCCCTGGGGGTCGCTTGGGCTATCTCATGCTGATTTAAAATCCCGTCTTCTGATGTTTCAGATCAGCTGTGTTCTTCAACCCTGATGCAGCGAAGCCAATCTCAAGGCTCCTCGACGATGTCAGACTCCCCGACAAGGTAGATTGACGCAAATTGGTGTACAATTTCTTTGGT
Source organism: Lolium perenne (assembly GCF_019359855.2). Classification (NCBI taxonomy): domain Eukaryota; kingdom Viridiplantae; phylum Streptophyta; class Magnoliopsida; order Poales; family Poaceae; genus Lolium; species Lolium perenne. The sequence continues at coordinate 158,768,638 of NC_067247.2, forward strand.
CAATCTGAAGCTATTCGACCTCTGAATGTTCTGTGTCGTGCAGTCTCTGAGCGAATCTGACATTCGGAAGAGGCCGATGTGGCACACGTACCCGGGCCCAAGGCCGCCCATCGTCAGCTGCAGGCCAGAGACTATGTGGAAAGCGAGCTCGCCGGCGATGCAGCCGAGAGAGGAGGTCAGGAACGCTGGAACTGGATGGATGGGGCGTGGGAGAGGAAGCGCGCCCGCCGCGTCCGCCACCACCGAGACGTGGCAGGTCGGCAGGAGCAGCTGCGGACGGGGGAGAGGGAATGTCGCCGGTGCCGTCGAGACGCTGCAGCGGTGGAGCGGCAGCTACGGCAGAGGTTCTGAGGGCGCCCAGTTCAACGGCGACGGTGGTGCGTACAGCTTCCGACCGGGAGGCGCTTGGGCAGGAGGGGGCAGCTCAGGGCAGAAGCAGCAGACGGCGTGGCGGCCGGTGGGGCCGTGGGCGAGAGGAGGTGGCCGTGGCGGTGGCGGGAGCGGTCAGTCCCGTGCCTGGTAGAACTGATGGATTAGCAGGGTGTCATTCTTGGTCTAGCGGTATTTTGCAGCAAACTTCATCGTTTGATGAGACAAACTATTAGTAGAACGGATGTATTCTTTTGCTGTTTTGCAAATTCTCATTCGATCCTAAACCGTAGGAACGTACCGTGATTTGTGCAAGTCATGTTTGCAATTGAAAAAAATGCTCTAACTCATCAAATTGCTTTGTGATTCAAAATCAGTCACGAGTTGCAAGCGTCTCCAAATGGTGCATCTAGTAAAGTATTAGTCATGGCGAGTTGAATATGTTGTGTGAGATAGTATAGTTGATTTCCGCTATGCTTGCCAAAATTCCTTTTAGCTACCGAGCTCCAGTGAGCTTGTTCTTTTCTAAAAAATTCAAAACTTCATTTTGTAGGTCTCTGAAAACTCTTGAAATGGATCATACAAGTTTGTAATCATAAATCATATTTGTACTACTATAAGTTTGTCATTCATGATACAAAATGGATTTTCAAATATATTTATTAGAATATGCCATGTGGGATCTAGTTTTATGATTTTGCCATGAATTTGGATTTGGTTTGGACGAATGGGAAGCATTACGTTTTCAGTTTCCAGAATTGGTTCGCATGAGGCTAAACCCAACCATATTCTTACTTATAATATTTTTTTTCACGTTTTTCATGTAAGGACAGAGAACTAATTTGGTGGAACTTGGGTGTGCCCACAACCTCCAAAACTTAGTTCAAGCGTCAATACGGACAATAGCGTTTTGGCACATAGATCTGAGCGCACCTATTATAAGATTTACGTGAAATTTCCAAAAAGTTATGAAGAAAAAGCATAGACGTACATCCGGACATGTCCGCATACAAAAAATTTGTAAGAAAAAGACATTTTTGTGGGATGTGCAAAAAGGCAAAAAACAAACCTCTGAGAAGGTATTTTGGAGGGCCAAAAAATTGTCTTTTTTACACAAGTTGCAAAAAATATTATATTTTCACGAGAGTTTATGTCTGAACATAGAATGTCCAGATGTACACTTAGAATTATTTTTCATATTATTTTTGATATTTTAAAATATGTTTTTCACACCTATGAGCCAAAGTAGATTTATTCTCCTTTCACGTATGAAATTTCATGTTCTAACCCGTTCTGGCAAAAAAACCAATCTATTTTTAGATAAAAGGAATATATTAATATCGATAGATAGCAATTACACTCAGTCTCTGCAACAACGCAGAACCTCAATGGTAATACGGATGAACACGACAAAAAACTAAGAAAAAGAAGTCCGCTATGATACTTTAGTCCTAGCAACAACAGTGCAACCACCACCAAGAACAACACCTAAAATTCAGACTCTCCACAAGCGACCCCTCCAAGAAGGAAACTATACACAAGCGACGTCGTCGCCCGATCAAAAGATCTTAGGTTTTCACCTTGGAGATAGTCTCCACTCTAAAAACAATACCTTCAACAAGATCATTGCTAGGCAAAACCAAGGCCAGACCTTGGATTTTCACCCTGAAAGATAAGACTTTGAACTTCACCTGTGTTGCTGCCTTCACTTGCATAATGCTGTTACGAGACCCAGAATACCAAGCAAATCCTGCAATAACACCACAACTCGATCCTCCTCTACTAGTCCTCCAATCTGGCCTTCAAAAAATTCTCTGTCTCTGATACACCATGGACCAGAATGTCATCTGCTGGCAACATATAACAGAGCTTCGCGTCGGTCCCTCCAGAACCAAATGATCGGAATAAAAGCATGGGTGTGCACGATCGAATACCTCTCAAACCAACAAACTTCAGACACGAGCACTGTTACAAATTGCCAGTGGAGCCTTTCGGAACTCAACATCCAGCCAAATCCAGACGGACATGCATCCCGAAGATCTTCGTCTTGGCGCGAGAGAAATCCGAGGACCACACCTTTATTCATGCCGATCGAGCAGCCCCCATGCGACCCGCTAGAAACCTGCAGGCCGTTGTTCCAAACCGTACCAGCGACCCAGAGGGCAAGGCCAGCAGGGGGAAGGAGAGGATGGTGCAGGGTCGATCCTCTACCAGAACCGGCTCAACGCGCAGCGAAGATCGAGATCGGAGGGGGGGGGGGGGTGCAGCCTGGGAGACATCCAGATCGAGATCTAGGATCACCACTGCCGCCACCCGCCAGCCCAACATCTTCACTCTAGCCATGGCGCCACCGGGAATAGAGATCTTCACCTCCACCCCGACCAGGGGTGTCGCCCTGGACGCTGCACGGCGATGACCCGACCAGACCCGCCCTAGCAGCCATGACGAGGATCCCCGGTGACCTCCACCCCCAACCACCCTTCGGCGGCTGGGTCCGCCGCCACCACGGCGAGGGCTGGCGGTGGCGGCGGCGAGAGGAGGGCGTGGCGGGGGACTTGGCGGCGTGATGGCGCGTGACGGTGATGGATTGTTGTTTCCTCCCCGGCGACGGCGCCAGCAAAGTAGCTGCTTGTGACGGTAAAGCACACGTCCGTTGGGAACCCCAAGAGGAAGGTATGATGCGTACATCAGCGAGTTTTCCCTCAGTAAGAAACCAAGGTTATCAAACCAGTAGGAGATGAAGGCCACGTGAAGGTTGTTGGTGAAGGAGTGTAGTGCGGCGCAACACCAGAGATTCCGGCGCCAACGTGGAACCTGCACAACACAATCAAAATACTTTGCCCCAACTTAACAGTGAGGTTGTCAATCTCACCGGCTTGCTGAAAACAAAGGATTAAACGTATGGTGTGGAGAATGATGTTTGCTTGCAAAGAACAACAGAGAACAATGATTGCAGTAGGTTGTATTTCAGATGTAAAAGAATGGACCGGGGTCCACAGTTCACTAGTGGTGTCTCTTCAATAATATAAATAACATGTTGGGTGAACAAATTACAGTTGGGCAATTGACAAATAGAGAGGGCATAACAATGCACATACATATCATGATGGCTACTATGAGATTTACTTAGGTCATTACGACAAAGAACATAGACCGCTATCCAGCATGCATCTATGCCTAAAAAGTCCACCTTCGGGTTAGCATCCGCACCCCTTCCAGTATTAAGTTGCAAACAACAGACAATTGCATTAAGTACTGTGCGTAATGTAAACAATACAAATATCCTTAGACAAAACATTGATATTTTATCCCTAGAGGCAACAACATATCCACAACCTTAGAACTTTCTGTCACTGTCCCAGATTCAATGGAGGCATGAACCCACTATCTAGCATAAATACCCGCTCTTGGAGTTACAAGTATCAACTTGGCCAGAGCCTCTACTAGCAACGGAGAGCATGCAAGATCATAAACAACACATATATGATAGATCGATAATCAACTTGACATATTATTCCATATTCATCGGATCCCAACAAACACAACATGTAGCATTACAATAAGATGATCTTGATCATGATAGGCAACTCACAAGATCTAAACATGATGGCACAATAGGAGAAGACAACCATCTAGCTACTGCTATGGACCCATAGTCCAAGGATGAACTACTCACGCATAAGTCCGGGGGCGGGCATGGTGATGTAGAGCCCTCCGGTGATGATTCCCCTCTCCGGCAGGGTGCCGGAGGAGATCTTCAGACCCCCCGAGATGGGGTTGACGGTGGCGGCGTCTCTGGAACTTTTCTCGTATTTTGTCTCCCTGTACTAGGGTTTTCCGATACGAAGGAATATATAGGCGAAGAGGCAGCGTCGTGGGAGCCAGGGGTGGGCTCCCCACACCTGGGCGCGCCAGGAGGTGGGGCCGCGCCGCCCTATGGGGTGGCCCCCCTGCTTGCCGTCTCCGACTCTTCTTCGATGTTCTGGAACACTCCGTGGAAAATAGGGCCGTGGGCTTTTGTTTCGTCCAATTCCGAGAATATTTCCTGTGTAGGATTTCTGAAACCAAAAATAGCAGAAAACGGGAACTGGCGCTTCGGCATCTTGTTAATAGGTTAGTACCGGAAAATGCATCAAAATGATATAAAGTATGAATAAAACATGTAGGTATTGTCATAAAACTAGCATGGAACATAAGAAATTATAGATACGTTGGAGACGTATCAAGCATCCCCAAGCTTAATTCCTACTCGCCCTTGAGTAGGTAAACGATAAAAAGAATAATTTCTGAAGTGACATGCTACCAACATAATCTTGATCAATACTATTGTAAAGCATATGAGATGAATGAAGTGACTCAAAGCAATGGTCTCTAGTTTGCTAACAAAAAGATAATGACTAAACAACTGAATCATATAGCAAAAACTTTTCATGAATAGTACTTTCAAGACAAGCATCAAAAAGTCTTGTGTAAGAGTTAACTCATCAAGCAATAGATTCTTAATAGAAGGTTTTGAAGCAACACAAAGGAAGATTTAAGTTTTAGCAGTTGCTTTCAACTTTCAACATGTATATCTCATGGATAATTGTCAACACAAAGTAATATGATGAGTGCAATAAGCAAGCATGTAAGAATCAATGCACACAGTTGACACAAGTGTTTGCTTCTAAGATAGAAAGAAGTAGGCAAACTGACTCAACATAAACTAAAAGAAAGGCCCTTCGCAGAGGGAAGCAGGGATTAAATCATGTGCTAGAGCTTTTCAAGTTTTGAAATCATATAGAGAGCATAAAAGTAAAGTTTTGAGAGGTGTTTGTTGTTGTCAACGAATGGTAGTGGGCACTCTAACCCCCTTGTCAAACAGACTTTCAAAGAGCGGCTCCCATGAAGGACGTTATCTCTACCAACAAGGTAGATCATCCCTCTTCTCTTTTGTTTACACATGTACTTTAGTTTTATTTATGGATGACACTCCTCCCAACCTTTTTCTTTTGCAAACCATGGCTAACCGAATCCTCGGGTGCCTTCCAACATTTCACATACCATGGAGGAGTGTCTATTTGCAAAATTAAGTTCCTTACTGATGAATCAGGGCAAAACATGTGAAGAGAATTATTAATGAAAGTTAATTAATTGGGGCTGGGAACCCCGTTGCCAGCTCTTTTTGCAAAATTATTGGATAAGCGGATGTGCCACTAGTCCATTGGTGAAAGTCTGCCCAACAAGATTGAAAGATAAAACACCACATACTTCCTCATGAGCTATAAAACATTGACACAAATAAGGAATAATAAAGTTTTGAATTGTTTAAAGGTAGCACATGAAGTATTTACTTGGAATGGCAGAAAAATACCACATAGTAGGTAGTTATGGTGGACACAAATGGCATAGGTTTTGGCTTAAGGTTTTTGATGCACGAGAAGCATCCCCTCTCAGTACAAGGCTTTGGCTAGCAAGGTTGTTTGAAGCAAACACAAGTATGAACCGGTACAGCAAAACTTACATAAGAACATATTGCAAGCATTATAAGACTCTACACTGTCTTTCTTGTTGCTCAAACACTTTTACCAGAAAATATCTAGACCTTAGAGAGACCAATCATGCAAACCAAATTTCAACAAGCTCTACGGTAGTTCTCCACTAATAGGTTTAAACTACATGATGCAAGAGCTTAAACATGATCTACTTGAGAGCTCAAAACAATTGCCAAGTATCAAATTATTCAAGACAATATACCAATTACAACATGAAGCATTTTCTGTTTCCAACCAAATAGCAATAAGTGCAGCGGCTTTCAGCTTTTTCCATGAGCATTAAAAGTAAAACGAAGAACACCAGTGTTCATATAAAAAGCGGAGCGTGTCTTTCTCCCTCACAAGGATTGCTAGGATCCGAATTTATTCAGAGAATGAAAATAACAAAACGAAAATAAAAGCACACAGACGCTCCAAGTAAAGCACATAAGATGTGACAGAATTAAAATATAGTTTCACTAGAGGTGACCTGGTAAGTTATTGATGAAGAAGGGGATGCCTTGGGCATCCCCAAGCTTAGATGCTTGAGTCTTCTTGAAACATGCAGGGATGAACCACGGGGGCATCCCCAAGCTTAGACTTTTCACTCTTCTTGATCATATTATATCATCCTCCTCTCTTGATCCTTGAAAACTTCCTTCACACCAAACTCAAAACAATCTCATTAGAGGGTTAGTGCATAATAAAAAATTCACATGTTCGGCAAGGACACAATCATTCCCAACACTTCCGGATATTACCCAAGGTTACTGAAATTTAATGGAGCAAAGAAACCAACTCAAACACAGTAAAAGAGGCAATGCAAAATAAAAGGCAGAATCTGTCAAAACAGAACAGTCCGTAAAGAAGAATTTTTTAGAGGCACTTAACATGCTCAGATGAAAAAGCTCAAATTTAGTTGCGTACATATCTGAGGATTACTCACGAATTTTTTCAAGATTTTACGATTTTCCTACAGAGAGAACAGCTCAAATTCGTGACAGCTAAAAATCTGTTTCTGCGCAGAAATCCAAATATAGTATCAACTTTCTATCAAAGACTTTACTTGGCACAACAATGCAATAAAGTAAAGATACAAAGGTATTGCTACATTAGTAGCAAGCACCTTGACTCAAATATAAAACAAAAATTGCAGAAATAAAATAATGGGTTGTCTCCCATAAGCGCTTTTCTTTAACGCCTTTCAGTTAGGCGCAGAAAGTGAAAATCAAGTAACATCAAGAGAAGAAGTATCAACATCATAATTTGTTATAATTATATAATCAAAAGGAAACTTCATTCTCTTTCTAGGGAAGTGTTCCATACGTTTCTTAAGAGGGAACTGATATTTAATATGTCCTTCTTTCATATCAATAATAGCACCAACGGTTCGAAGAAAGGGTCTTCCCAACACAATAGGACAAGATGCATTGCATTCAATATCCAAAACAACAAAATCAACGGGGACAAGGTTATTGTTAACCGTAATGTGAACATTGTCAATCCTCCCCAAAGGTTTCTTTATAGAATTATCAGCAAAATTAACATCCAAATAACAATATTTCAAAAGTGGCAAGTCAAGCATATCATAGAGTTTCTTAGGCATAACAGAAATACTTGCACCTAGATCACATAAAGCATTACAATCAAAATCATTGACCTTCATTTTAATGATGGGCTCCCAACCATCTTTTAACTTCCTAGGAATAGAAGCTTCAAGTTTTAATTCCTCTTCTCTAGCTTTAATGAGAGCATTTGTAATATGTTTTGTAAAGGCCAAGTTTATAGCACTAGCATTAGGACTTCTAGCAAGTTTTTGCAAGAACTTAATAACTTCAGAGATATGAAAATTATCAAAATCAAAACCATTATGATCTAAAGCAATGGGACCATTGTCCCCAACACTTTGAAAAATTTCTGCACTTTTATCACAAACAGTTTCAGCAGTTTCAGGCAATTTTGCATGCTTTGTAGTAGAAGTAGAAACATTGCCTACACCAATTATTTTACCATTGATAGTAGGAGGCTTAGCAACATGTGAAGCATCAACATTACTAGTGGTGATAATAGTCCAAACTTTAGCTACATTATTCTCTTTAGCAAGTTTTTCTTCTCTTTCCCACCTAGCATGCAATTCAGCCATCATTCTAATATTGTCATTAATTCGAACTTGGATAGCATTTGCTGTAGCAAGAATTTTGTTATCATTATCCTTAGGTTTAGCAGCCATTTTATTAATTAAAGAAGCTTGTGACTCAGACATGTATGAAATTCGGTGTTCAGCATTTGAAAGCTTAGTTTGCAAATCAGAAATTTCCATATTCAAATTCTCAAGTTGATTCCCTATATTTTTTAACAAGGCAGATTGTTCATTCATAGTTTTAGTAAACAATTGATTTTGCTCATATTGTGATTGCATAAAGCTCTTAGTAGCTCTTTCAATTTCTAGCATCTTTTCCTCACTAGGCAAAACAGATCTACCATAAGAATTACCACTATTAGAAGGATATGGCCTATAGTTGTTACTAAAATTATTCCTATAAGCATTGTTGTTGAAATTATTATTTTTAATGAAGTTCACATCAACATGTTCTTCTTGAGCAACCAATGAAGCTAAAGGAACATTATTAGGATCAACATGAGATCTACCATTAACAAGCATAGACATAATAACATCGATCTTATCACTCAAGGAGGAGGTTTCTTCAACATAATTTACCTTCTTACCTTGAGGAGTCCTTTCAGTGTGCCATTTAGAGTAGTTGATCATCATATCATCAAGAAACTTTGTTGCAGCACCCAAAGTGATGGACATAAAAGTACCTCCAGCAGTTGAATCCAATAGGTTCCTTGAAGAAAAATTTAATCCTGCATAAAAGGTTTGGATGATCATCCAAGTAGTTAGTCCATGGGTAGGGCAATTCTTTACCAAAGAGTTCATTCTCTCCCATGCTTGGGCAACATGTTCATTATCCAATTGCTTAAAGTTATAATGCTACTTCTCAAAGATATAATATTAGCAGGAGGATAATATCTTCCAATGAAAGCATCTTTACATTTAGTCCATGAATCAATACTATTTTTAGGCAAATATAGCAACCAATCTTTAGCTCTTCCTCTTAAGTAGAAAGGAAACAATTTCAGTTTTATAATATCCCCATCTACATCCTTATACTTTTGCATTTCACAAAGTTCAACAAAATTATTAAGATGGGCCGCAGCATCATCAGTACTAACACCAGAAAATTGCTCTCTCATAACAAGATTTAGTAAAGCAGGTTTAATTTCATAAAATTCTGCCGTAGAAGCAGGTGGAGCAATAGGAGTGCATATGAAATCATTATTATTGGTGCTAGTGAAGTCACACAACTTAGTATTCTCAGGAGTAATAGTTTAGCAATAATAAAATAAATAAAGCAAACCGAATTAAATAAAGTAAAACAAGTAACTAATTTTTTTGTGTTTTTTGATATAAAGAAATCAAACAAGACAGAAAATAAAATAAAGCAAGACAATAAACAAAGTAAAGAGATTGGGTGTGAGAGACTCCCCTTGCAGCGTGTCTTGATCTCCCCGGCAACAACGCCAGAAAAGTGTTTGATGGCGCGTGACGGTGATGGAGTGTTAATTCCTCCCCGGCGACGGCGCCATCAAAGTAGCTGCTTGTGACGTTAAAGCACACGTCCGTTGGGAACCCCAAGAGGAAGGTATGATGCGTACAACAGCGAGTTTTCCCTCAGTAAGAAACCAAGGTTATCGAACCAGTAGGAGATGAAGGCCACGTGAAGGTTGTTGGTGAAGTTAGTGCGGCGCAACACCTGGGATTCCAGCGCCAACGTGCAACCTGCACAACACAATCAAAATACTATGCCCCAACTTAACAGTGAGGTTGTCAATCTCACCGGCTTGCTGAAAACAAAGGATTAAACGTATGGTGTGGAGAATGATGTTTGCTTGCAAAGAACAACAGAGAACAATGATTGCAGTAGGTTGTATTTTAGATGTAAAAGAATGGACCGGGGTCCACAGTTCACTAGTGGTGTCTCTCCAATAAGATAAATAACATGTTGGGTGAACAAATTACAGTTGGGCAATTGACAAATAGAGAGGGCATAACAATGCACATACATATCGTGATGACTACTATGAGATTTACTTAGGGCATTATGACAAAGAACATAGACCGCTATCCAGCATGCATCTATGCCTAAAAAGTCCACTTTCGGGTTAGCATCCGCACCCCTTCCAGTATTAAGTTGCAAACAACAGACAATTGCATTAAGTACTGTGCGTAATGTAAACAATACAAATATCCTTAGACAAAGCATTGATGTTTTATCCCTAGTGGCAACAGCACATCCACAACCTTAGAACTTTCTATCACTGTCCCAGATTCAATGGAGGCATGAACCCACTATCTAGCATAAATACCCCCTCTTGGAGTTACAAGTATCAACTTGGCTAGAGCCTCTACTAGCAACGGAGAGCATGCAAGATCATAAACAACACATATATGATAGATCGATAATCAACTTGACATAGTATTCCATATTTATCGGATCCCAACAAACACAACATGTAGCATTACAATAAGATGATCTTGATCATGATAGGCAGCTGATACGCGTACAGCACGCGTCCGTTGGGAACCCCAAGAGGAAGGTGTGATGCGTACAACGGCAAGTTTTCCCTCAGTATGAAACCAAGGTTTATCGAACCAGTAGGAGCCAAGAAGCACGTTGAAGGTTGATGGCGGCGAGATGTAGTGCGGCGCAACACCAGGGATTCCGGCGCCAACGTGGAACCTGCACAACACAACCAAAGTACTTTGCCCCAACGAAACAGTGAGGTTGTTAATCTCACCGGCTTGCTGTAACAAAGGATTAGATGTATAGTGTGGATGATGATTGTTTGCAGAGAACAGTAGAACAATTGCAGTAGATTGTATTTCAGATGTAAAGAATGGACCGGGGTCCACAGTTCACTAGTGGTGTCTCTCCCATAAGATAAATAGCATGTTGGGTGAACAAATTACAGTTGGGCAATTGACAAATAGAGAGGGCATGACCATGCACATACATGATATGATGAGTATTGTGAGATTTAATTGGGCATTACGACAAAGTACATAGATCGCTATCCAGCATGCATCTATGCCTAAAAAGTCCACCTTCAGGTTATCATCCGAACCCCTTCCAGTATTAAGTTGCAAACAACAGACAATTGCATTAAGTATGGTGCGTAATGTGTTGACACCGATTTTGTCTTAAACTAAAATGCCGATGATTATGAGACGTAGTAAATTAAATAATATAAATTTTAAAATAAAGCTTTCCGGTCATTATAGAAATTCATCTACATATATTTCGACAGCGATAGCATCGGTCCAACATTGACCTAAATTAATGACATCGCGAGCGGCACTAAATTTTGATATGTTCGATCATGATGTAGCGGCCGGCTTTGCCCCGACAACCTTATAAAATATGGTCGTGCCGAACTAAAATGGAAAAATAAATTTTATAATCCATATACAAAATTATGGGTGGATGCATGTTAGCTAATTCATATGTGTATACTAGCTAGCTAGCCAATTCATATCGTACAGATACCAGGATGCAGCCCTTAATCACGTGCATGCATGGATTCAGCGGCATCGTTGCTTAACTAATCAGCCCATGTCCATAAACAATACATACATCGCTAGCTACAGGCTTGCAGCAGCTCACCACTTATTAGGCCAGGCTAATTAAACTCCTAATGCCCATTAGAGAGCACGAAGAGAGAGCTGGCTGCACAAAGCATATCCACTCAGTCAACACGATGTCCGCGCCGCCAAGATTCCTGGACCTGCACGATCGAGAGAACATGGGCACGATCGCACGATTTCCTTACGGCCGGCATCGCTCCGATTGTCTATATAAGGGCCTTCCCCGCTCATCGCTAAAGCTAATCAGAAAATCACGAATCAGAAAATCACGAATCGCAAATCACAATCACCTGCGCCTGTGCTTGCCTACCATAGCTCGCCCAGCGCCCACATACATATACACTGCCGTCGACCCCATACGTCGCCGGCCGCTTCCGCCATACGTCGCTGCGTCGCTCGCCTCCGGCGACTCGACATACACCCTACCATAAGTGTTGTTGTCTAGTCGCCGTAGGACAGCACCAGTCCGGACGTCGCCGCTGCATCTTCCGTTCGTCTTCAGCGACAAGATGCTTTAGGCTGCTCAAACTACTCAAATTAATCTACCTCCTTGTTTTGGTCTCATGGTGAAATCCCATGATGATACAGATCAGGATAATCAACTAAATCCTTAATTTGGTCTCATAGTGATCTTCGATTCTATGATGATACAAGTAAGGTACACCTAATAAAATTCATCTTGTTTTGGTCACATGATAATTATAATCCATGCTGATACAAATCAACTGCAGAATTAAGATAAATGAAACGCTGCCAAATTTGATCGCTCATACTAGTTCTCCTTAGTCTCAGCTAGGTTGATAGTTTCTCCTTGGTTTGGTCGTATGGTGACTTGTTGTCCCTTGCTGATACAAATCAGGGCCCGGCTATTATCTACCATACATATATCTCTCATGATAGAAGCATGATAAAATATTTACTCAAAGTTATTTGAACCCTGAATTCGCATATACCTTGAGTTAATGATTCATGCATGTTTTAACTCTGTATAATTAAACTGAATGCATGATGCTTGGTTACGCTGGGTGCATATATCCTGTGCCACACTAGTGCTAATTAATACAACCAAGCATAAACTGCATTTGGTCATACTACACGTGAGGCAAGTGCTGCACCGTGCTAGTAATGATACAAGTGCAGTAAACCAAATGATGTTTGCTTTGACCCACCTAGCTAGCGATCAGTATAAGGTCTACCTAGGGAAAATGAAACTTGATGCATGTTGTTCCATTCATATTAGACTATGCAGGCGCTTCATATGGATGTGTGCATTAGTCGAACCAGAGATAATGATCTTATATTCATTTTGCGCTAGATATAAAATAGTGCACTTGTTGCAAATAAAAATATTCATGCATGACATTTGCTTTATATATTAGTCTCATATCGCTAGACTAATAACTTCATCATGCCCATGAAAAATAGATCGACTTGTATTCTTGTTCGGTCACACTACATGCTATGTTATGGTAGTGATGATACAGACAAGAGAAAATATCCATACTTCGCTCGGTTATACTACACGTGGGCATATTGCTACACAGCGTTAGTAATAATACAAGTGAAGTGACATCTAATAAAATATGTTCATATAGAAACACTAGTTTCTCATACAAAACTAGTGAATTATCATATGTGTTAAAATCACATTGCGCCATCAAGTTGCATGCATATACTCAATGAAAAGCCAGCATGCTCATAAATAACCATATACTCTTGTTTGGTCACACTACATGATATGCCATGTTAGTGATGATACAAATGAGAAGAAATAACCATACTTCGCTCGGTTATGCTACACGTGGGCATATTGCTACACGGCGCTAGTAATAATACAAGTGAAGTGGAACTTAATTAAATCCATCCTTCTGGAAACACTAGTCGCTCATACAAAACTAGTGCATTAGCTTAGGTGGAGAAATCATATCTCATCATCAGTTTGCATGCATATATCCAATATAAGTTCAGCATGCATTAAATCGACTTATATTCTTGTTTGATCACACTACATCCTATGCTATGATAGTGATGATACAAATAAAAAGAAATATCCATACTTCTCTCGGTTATGCTACATGTGGGCATATTGCTACACGGCGCTAGTTATGACAAAAGTGAGGCCAAAGTTAATCAAATTTTCATGTGGCATACATATCTAAGACACATAGGGTAAAATCATGCCTACCCAAATCAACTTGCATTTTGTATTAGTCATCATACTAGTAATATAAAATGAAGTTGAGTAGAAACTAAACTTGTTGCATGTTAAAACATATAGCATGCGCTATCTGTTGTCCAGTAGTCGTTTGGTTTAATTATCAGACCACGAAATACTAAATCATGGTACAATTAAATATGTACAACAAAATCTAGCTAGACAAGTATCCAAAATAGATGAATCAAGTCTAGAATGCAAAATGAACTCTTCATACGAGTTCCCATGCTTTAAAAGTCAAATCTGAAAATCCACATATCGCGGCTGCCATATACTCTCAAAATGGATTGGCAGCCCCCCATATTACATTACCTTGCATATACCTTAACTTCTACGCAAGGCCCAAATTAAATAAATATGCATGTAGGTTAATTCATGATATGACCAATTAACCTCCATATCTCCCACCAAAATATCAGGAATTAAACTAGGCATATTCCTTGTCTTGATAAAATACTCGGTACTATACCCTTAGTACTAAATGAAAACATGAAAGGCTTATTATATGCAGCCATCGCTGCATGTATGTAAAACCTATACATGCATGGTATGTGGCCAAAACTGCATGCATTACCTTCGGATGCCCCTCTAGATGGCTAATAAAACAACTTCACCAAATAATTAAGCAATGAGCTAGTTAGACAAATGGCGTATCCGATGCATGCATTCTGCTTGTACTTCTAATTCTAGTGCGAGTGCCAAATATTCTACTTGTATCTCTTATATTAGTGCAAGTAAAAATATGACGTTTATACTAATATAAATAACGTCAAAATATGATAACTCAAAGACGACTTTGAAGGCTCCGCCGAGCACGCCGGCGTCGACGACAGCGAGGAGGACTTAGTCTTTAGTTAATTTGTAATAGTAATAGGATGTAATCCTTTGTAACGTTGGAATTCTTAATCAGGGGTTTTCTCTCCGGAGATGTAATTAACAGTTCTTTTATGTAAATGTGAAAGTTCTGGAAATAAAGTACCTGCAATGTTTGATATCTTTTATTTATCTTATGCATTACGCATTTAAATTACTATCTGTCTCTATGACGTGGACGCGTACATTAGCTATTTTTGTCGCCGCCATTTTCCCGTCATCATAATGTAATCAATAACTACATCCTCAGACATAGCATCAATGTTTTATCCCTAGTGACAACATCACATCCATAATCTTAGAGGTTTCTCTCACTCCCCCAGATTCACGGAGACATGAACCCACTATCGAGCATAAATACCCCCTCTTGGAGTTAAGAGTAAAAACTTGGCCAGAGCCTCTACTAATAACGGAGAGCATGCAAGATCATAAACAACACATAGGTAATAGATTGATAATCAACATAACATAGTATTCTCTATCCATCGGATCCCAACAAACACAACATATAGTATTACACATAGATGATCTTGATCATGTTAGACAGCTCACAAGATCCGACAATAAAGCACATAAGGAGAAGACAACCATCTAGCTACTGCTATGGACCCATAGTCCAGGGGTAGACTACTCACTCATCACTCCGGAGGCGACCATGGCGGTGTAGAGTCCTCCGGGAGATGAATCCCCTCTCCGGCAGGGTGCCGGAGGCGATCTCCTGAATCCCCCGAGATGGGATTGGCGGCGGCGGTGTCTCTGGAAGGTTTTCCGTATCGTGGCTCTCGGTACTGGGGGTTTCGCGACGAAGGCTATTTGTAGGCGGAAGGGCAGGTCAAGGGGCGTCACGAGGGGCCCACACAGTAGGTCGGCGCGGCCAAGGGCTGGGCCGCGCCGCCCTATCGTCTGGCCACCTCGTGGCCCCACTTCGTCAGCTCTCCGGTCTTCTGGAAGCTTCGTGTGAAAATAGGCCCCTGGGCGTTGATTTCGTCCAATTCCGAGAATATTTCCTTACTAGGATTTCTGAAACCAAAAACAGCAAAAACAAAGAATCGGCTCTTCGGCATCTCGTTAATAGGTTAGTGCCAGAAAATGCATAAATATGACATAAAGTATGCATAAAACATGTAGATATCATCAATAATGTGGCATGGAACATAAGAAATTATCGATACGTCGGAGACGTATCAGCATCCCCAAGCTTAGTTTCTGCTCGTCCCGAGCAGGTAAACGATAACAAAGATAATTTCTGGAGTGACATGTCATCATAACCTTGATCATACTATTGTAAGCATATGTAATGAATGCAGCGATCCAAACAATGTAAATGACATGAGTAAACAAATGAATCATATAGCAAAGACTTTTCATGAATAGTACTTCAAGACAAGCATCAATAAGTCTTGCATAAGAGTTAACTCATAAAGCAATAATTCATAGTAAAGGTATTGAAGCAACACAAAGGAAGATGAAGTTTCAGCGGTTGCTTTCAACTTGTAACATGTATATCTCATGGATATTGTCAATGCAAAGTAATATAACAAATGCAATATGCAAGTATGTAGGAATCAATGCACAGTTCACACAAGTGTTTGCTTCTTGAGGTGGAGAGAGATAGGTGAACTGACTCAACATAAAAGTAAAAGAAAGGTCCTTCAAAGAGGAAAAGCATCGATTGCTATATTTGTGCTAGAGCTTTGGTTTTGAAAACATATAGAGAGCATAAAAATAAAGTTTTGAGAGGTGTTTGTTGTTGTCAACGAATGGTAGCGGGCACTCTAACCCCCTTGCCAGACAAACCTTCAAAGAGCGGCTCCCATTTTATTTTATTTTTGTGTGGCACTCCTTCCAACCTTTCTTTCATAAACCATGGCTAACCGAATCCTCGGGTGCCTGCCAACAATCTCATACCATGAAGGAGTGCCTTTTTATTTTAGTTTTATTATGATGACACTCCTCCCCACCTTTGCTTTCTCAAGCCATGGCTAACCGAATCCTTCGGGTGCCGTCCAACAATCACATACCATGGAGGAGTGTCTATTTTTTTGTTAATTAATTTGGGACTGGGAATCCCATTGCCAGCTCTTTTTGCAAAATTATTGGATAAGCGGATGAAGCCACTAGTCCATTGGTGAAAGTTGCCCAACAAGATTGAAAGATAAACACCACATACTTCCTCATGAGCTATAAAACATTGACACAAATCAGAGGTGATAAATTTGGAATTGTTTAAAGGTAGCACTCAAGCAATTTACTTTGGAATGGCGGAGAAATACCATGTAGTAGGTAGGTATGGTGGACACAAATGGCATAGTGGTTGGCTTAAGGATTTTGGATGCATGAGAAGTATTCCCTCTCGATACAAGGTTTAGGCTAGCAAGGCTATTTGAAACAAACACAAGGATGAACCGGTGCAGCAAAACTCACATAAAAGACATATTGTAAAGATTATAAGACTCTACACCGTCTTCCTTGTTGTTCAAACTCAATACTAGAAATTATCTAGACCTTAGAGAGACCAATTATGCAAACCCAATTTTAGCAAGCTCTATGTATTTCTTCATTAATAGGTGCAAAGTATATGATGCAAGAGCTTAAACATGAGCACAACAATTGCCAAGTATCACATTATCCAAGACATTATAGCAATTACTACATGTATCATTTTCCAATTCCAACCATATAACAATTTAACGAAGAAGAAACTTTCGCCATGAATATTATGAGTAAAGCCTAAGGACATATTTGTCCATATGCAACAGCGGAGCGTGTCTCTCTCCCACACAAAGAATGTTAGGATCCATTTTATTCAAACAAAACAAAAACAAAAACAAACCGACGCTCCAAGCAAAGCACATAAGATGTGATGGAATAAAAATATAGTTTCAGGGGAGGAACCTGATAATGTTGTCGATGAAGAAGGGGATGCCTTGGGCATCCCCAAGCTTAGAGGCTTGAGTCTTCTTGATATATGCAGGGGTGAACCACCGGGGCATCCCCAAGCTTAGAGCTTTCACTCTCCTTGATCATGTTGTATCATCTCCCTCTCTTGATCCTTGAAAACTTCCTCCACACCAAACTCAAAACAACTCATTAGAGGGTTAGTTCACAATCAAAATATACATGTTCAGAGGTGACATGATCATTCTTAACACTTCTGGACATTGCACAAAGCTACTGAAAGTCAATGGAATCGAAAAATCCATCAAGCATAGCAAAACAGGCAATGCGAAATAAAAGGCAGAATCTGTCAAAACAGAACAGTTTGTAAAGACGAATTTTATTGAGGCACCAGACTTGCTCAAATGAAAATTCTCAAATTGAATGAAAGTTGCGTACATATCTGAGGATCACTCACGTAAATTGGCATAATTTTCTGAGTTACCTACAGAGAATTTGGCCCAGATTCGTGACAGCAAAGAAATCTGTTTCTGCGCAGTAATCCAAATCTAGTATGAACCTTACTATCAACGACTTTACTTGGCACAACAATGCACAAAAATAAGATAAGGAGAGGTTGCTACAGTAGTAAATAACTTCCAAGACTTAAATATAAAATAAAAGTACTGTAGTAAAAACATGGGTTGTCTCCCATAAGCGCTTTTCTTTAACGGCTTTCAGCTAGGCGCAGAAAGTGTATATCAAGTGTTATCAAGAGACGAAGTGTCAACATCATAATTTGTTCTAATAATAGAATCAAAAGGTAACCTCATTCTCTTTCTAGGGAAGTGTTCCATACCTTTCTTGAGAGGAAATTGATATTTAATATTACCTTCCTTCATATCAATGATAGCACCAACAGTTCGAAGAAAAGGTCTTCCCAATATAATGGGACAAGATGCATTGCATTCAATATCCAAGACAACAAAATCAACGGGGACAAGGTTATTGTTAACGGTAATGCGAACATTATCAACTTTCCCCAAAGGTTTCTTTGTAGAATGATCAGCAAGATTAACATCCAAATAACAGTTTTTCAATGGTGGCAAGTCAAGCATATTATAGATTTTCTTAGGCATAACAGAAATACTTGCACCAAGATCACATAAAGCATTACAATCAAAGTCATTGACCTTCATCTTAATGATGGGCTCCCAACCATCCTCTAGCTTCCTAGGAATAGAAGCTTCGCGTTCTAGTTTCTCTTCTCTAGCTTTTATGAGAGCATTTGTAATATGTTTCGTGAAAGCCAAATTTATAGCACTAGCATTAGTACTTTTAGAAAGTTTTTGTAAGAACTTTATAACTTCAGAGATGTGGCAATCATCAAAATTTGAACCATTATAATCTAAAGCAATGGGATCATCATCCCCAATGTTGGAAAAAATTTCAGCAGTTTTATCACAGGCAGTTTCAGCAGTTTTAGCAGTTTCAGGCAGTTTTTCACGCTTTGCATTTGAAGTGGAAACATTGCTAAGACCAATTCTTTTACCATTATTAGTAGGAGGTGCAGCAACATGTGTAGCATTAGCATTACTAGTGGTGGTAATAGTCCAAACTTTAGCTATATTATCTTCTTTTTCATTTTCTTCTCTTTCCCACCTAGCACGCAATTCGGCCATCAATCTTATATTCTCATTAATTCTAACTTGAATGGCATTTGCTGTAGTAACAATTTTATTATTATGATTTTCATGAGGCATAACTTTCAATTTCAAAAGATCAACATCAGCAGCAAGACTATCGACTTTAGAAGCAAGTATATCAATTTTCCCAAGCTTTTCTTCAACAGATTTGTTAAAAGCAGTTTGTGTACTAATAAATTCTTTAAGCATAGCTTCAAGTCCAGGGGGTGTGTTCCTATTATTGTTGTAAGAATTCCCATAAGAATTACCATAGCCATTGCCATTATTATAAGGATATGGCCAATAGTTGTTACTAGAATTGTTCCGGTAAGCATTGTTGTTGAAATTATTATTTTTAATGTAGTTTACATCAACATGTTCTTCTTGAGCAACCAATGAAGCTAACGGAACATTATTAGGATCAACATTAGTCCTATCATTCACAAGCATAGACATAATGGCATCAATCTTATCACTCAAGGAAGAGGTTTCTTCGACAGAATTTACCTTCTTACCTTGTGGAGCTCTTTCCGTGTGCCATTCAGAGTAATTAATCATCATATTATCAAGAAGCTTTGTTGCTTCACCAAGAGTGATGGACATAAAGGTACCTCCAGCAGCTGAATCCAATAGGTTTCGTGAAGAAAAATTCAGTCCTGCATAAAAGGTTTGGATGATCATCCAAGTAGTCAGTCCATGGGTTGGGCAATTTTTAACCAAAGATTTCATTATTTCCCATGCTTGTGCAACATGCTCAGTATCCAATTGTTTAAAATTCATTATGCTACTCCTCAAAGATATAATTTTAGCAGGGGGATAATATCTACCAATAAAAGCATCCTTGCATTTAGTCCATGAATCAATACTATTCTTAGGCAGAGATAGCAACCAATCTTTAGCTCTTCCTCTTAATGAGAAAGGGAACAATTTTAATTTTATTATGTCACCATCTACATCTTTATACTTTTGCATTTCACAAAGTTCAACAAAATTATTGAGATGGGCAGCAGCATCATCAGAACTAACACCAGAAAATTGCTCTCGCATAACAAGATTTAGTAAAGCAGGTTTAATTTCAAAGAATTCTGCAGTAGTAGCAGGTGGAGCAATAGGTGTGCATAAGAAATCATTATTATTTGTGGTTGTGAAGTCACACAACTTAGTATTTTCAGGAGTACCCATTTTAGCAATAGTAAATAAAGCAAACTAGATAAAGTAAATGCAAGTAACTAATTTTTTGTGTTTTTGATATAGCAAACAAGATAGCAAATAAAGTAAAACTAGCAACTAATTTTTTTGTATTTTGATTTAGTGCAGCAAACAAAGTAGTAAATAAAATAAAGCAAGACAAAAACAAAGTAAAGAGATTGCGATGTGGAGACTCCCCTTGCAGCGTGTCTTGATCTCCCCGGCAACGGCGCCAGAAAAAGAGCTTGATACGCGTACAGCACGCGTCCGTTGGGAACCCCAAGAGGAAGGTGTGATGCGTACAGCGGCAAGTTTTCCCTCAGTATGAAACCAAGGTTTATCGAACCAGTAGGAGCCAAGAAGCACGTTGAAGGTTGATGGTGGCGAGATGTAGTGCGGCGCAACACCAGGGATTCCGGCGCCAACG
The DNA here is from genome assembly GCF_019359855.2 of Lolium perenne. Classification (NCBI taxonomy): domain Eukaryota; kingdom Viridiplantae; phylum Streptophyta; class Magnoliopsida; order Poales; family Poaceae; genus Lolium; species Lolium perenne. The sequence goes on from NC_067247.2 coordinate 158,789,495, forward strand.
TGGAACCTGCACAACACAACCAAAGTACTTTGCCCCAACGAAACAGTGAGGTTGTCAATCTCACCGGCTTGCTGTAACAAAGGATTAGATGTATAGTGTGGATGATGATTGTTTGCAGAGAACAGTAGAACAATTGCAGTAGATTGTATTTCAGATGTAAAGAATGGACCGGGGTCCACAGTTCACTAGTGGTGTCTCTCCCATAAGATAAATAGCATGTTGGGTGAACAAATTACAGTTGGGCAATTGACAAATAGAGAGGGCATGACCATGCACATACATGATATGATGAGTATTGTGAGATTTAATTGGGCATTACGACAAAGTACATAGACCGCTATCCAGCATGCATCTATGCCTAAAAAGTCCACCTTCAGGTTATCATCCGAACCCCTTCCAGTATTAAGTTGCAAACAACAGACAATTGCATTAAGTATGGTGCGTAATGTAATCAATAACTACATCCTCGGACATAGCATCAATGTTTTATCCCTAGTGGCAACAGCACATCCATAATCTTAGAGGTTTCTCTCACTCCCCCAGATTCACGGAGACATGAACCCACTATCGAGCATAAATACCCCCTCTTGGAGTTAAGAGTAAAAGCTTGGCCAGAGCCTCTACTAATAACGGAGAGCATGCAAGATCATAAACAACACATAGGTAATAGATTGATAATCAACATAACATAGTATTCTCTATCCATCGGATCCCAACAAACACAACATATAGTATTACAGATAGATGATCTTGATCATGTTAGGCAGCTCACAAGATCCGACAATGAAGCACATAAGGAGAAGACAACCATCTAGCTACTGCTATGGACCCATAGTCCAGGGGTAGACTACTCACTCATCACTCCGGAGGCGACCATGGCGGTGTAGAGTCCTCCGGGAGATGAATCCCCTCTCCGGCAGGGTGCCGGAGGCGATCTCCTGAATCCCCCGAGATGGGATTGGCGGCGGAGGCGTCTCTGGAAGGTTTTCCGTATCGTGGCTCTCGGTACTGGGGGTTTCGCGATGAAGGCTATTTGTAGGCGGAAGGGCAGGTCAAGGGGCGTCACGAGGGGCCCACACAGTAGGTCGGCGCGGCCAAGGGCTGGGCCGCGCCGCCCTATCGTCTGGCCACCTCGTGGCCCCACTTCGTCAGCTCTCCGGTCTTCTGGAAGCTTCGTGTGAAAATAGGCCCCTGGGCGTTGATTTCGTCCAATTCCGAGAATATTTCCTTACTAGGATTTCTGAAACCAAAAACAGCAGAAAACAAAGAATCGGCTCTTCGGCATCTCGTTAATAGGTTAGTGCCGGAAAATGCATAAATATGACATAAAGTATGCATAAAACATGTAGATATCATCAATAATGTGGCATGGAACATAAGAAATTATCGATACGTCGGAGACGTATCAGCAGCTCACAAGATCTAAACATGATGGCACAATAGGAGAAGACAACCATCTAGCTACTGCTATGGACCCATAGTCCAAGATGAACTACTCACGCATCAGTCCGGAGGTGGGCATGGTGATGTAGAGCCCTCCGGTGATGATTCCCCTCTCCGGCAGGGTGCCAGAGGAGACCTTTAGAACCCCCCTGTGATGGGGTTGACGGCGGCGGTGTCTCTGGAACTTTTCTCGTATTTTGGCTCCCGGTACTAGGGTTTTCCGATACGAAGGAATATATAGGAGAAGAGGCAGTGTCGGGGGAGCCAGGGGGTGGGCTCCCCACACCTGGGCGCGCCAGGAGGTGGGGCCACGCCGCCCTATGGGGTGGCCCCCCTGCTGGCCGTCTCCGACTCTTCTTCGATGTTCTGGAACACTTTGTGGAAAATAGGGCCGTGGGCTTTTGTTTCGTCCAATTCCGAGAATATTTCTTGTGTAGGATTTCTGAAACCAAAAACAGCAGAAAACAGGAACTGGCGCTTCGGCATCTTGTTAATAGGTTAGTACCGGAAAATGCATCAAAATGATATAAAGTATGAATAAAACATGTAGGTATTGTCATAAAACTAGCATGGAACATAAGAAATTATAGATACGTTGGAGACGTATCACGGCGGCGCAATGAGATCGCCCTAGGGAGCGACCCACGGGGGTACATGTTCGTGTGTCGGGTGTAGAAGACCTAACCTAAAAGAATCTATTGGAAGAGATTATACGGTTACTAGCAAAAGTGTCCGTGAGTTGCACCGGGTTAGCCCGGGTTTGCAAGCGACCACACGGGGATAGGCTTTGCTAGGAGCCTGAATGTAGGCCTGGAATTAAAGCTTGAAACTTGCGAGTTAAACAAGTAATTCAAAACTCCACTCGTCTCGACTCGAATTTGACATATAATGAGTCGATCCAAGTTTCAACTTTTACCATTAAAGGAGTTCAAGCTAAACGAGGCGAGTTCATATAGCTCACGAGTAACTTGTCTAACTTGATAAAAAATCAATATTAGGTTGTACAATCTGAGATTAAAGAAGCTAATCAGGTCATGTGGCCATGTCCCGCCGACCCAAGTAAAAAGGACACAGATGTCCCCTAGAGGAGGGATGAATAGGCGGTTTAAAACTTTTAAGACACGGGCTTAACAAATGTGGAATAAAACTAGCATTTACTTTGTCAAGCTCAAAGCCTATATACTATGGTTCACCTATGTGCACCAACAACTTATGCTAAGCAAGACAAGCAACTGTGTGATAGCAAGATATATAACTTCAAGCACAATGGCTATCACAAAGTGAAGTACATAAGTAAAGATCTCGGGTATAGAGATAACTGAGGCACGCGGGAGACGATGATTTATCTCGAAGTTCACACTCTTGCGAGTGCTAATCTCCGTTGGAGAGGTGCGGTGGCTTAGTGCTCCCGAACACCACAAGAGGCCTCACCTTGAGGTGTGGTTGCTCGATGCACACCAATGCCACAAAGGCCTCACCCCAAGATACGGTAGTCACACCACACACCGAGCGCCACGAAGGCGCCTCGCCTTATTCTCCGGTGACCCTCGCCACAAAGGCCTAGGTCACGGTTCCACTAAGGGATTTCCTTCGAGGCAGAAACCGGACCTTACACAAAGCTTGGGGCATGCATCCACAACTTAATTGGAGGCTCCCAAGAAAGAGCCACAAAGGCCTCAAATCTGTCTAGGGTTCCAAGAACCCAAGAGTAACAAATTTCTTGGTTTCACTTCCACGAATCAATGTGCATAACTCAAACCGATGCACCAAATGCAAAGGGAAATCCTCCACTCCCAACTTCCACCAAAGCTACAAAATCTTGTGGGGGGAGAAGAGAGGAAGAACAAAGGAAATTCACAAAGAACTCCAAGATCAAGATCTAGAGGATTTCACTCACAAAGAGAGGGATTTGATTGGTAGAAAAGTAGATCAAGATCTCCTCTCTATTTTCCCTCAAATGGGGGCAAAAATCATGGAGGGGTTGAGAGATAGAGCAACCTTCTCCAGGTGAACAATGGAGGAGAGAGAGTGTGAGAGAAGACATCAGATTCTGGGGAAGAAGAAAGCTGTATATAGCCCCCACGAAATATGACCATTGGGGGTAACCATGCCGGATTATCCGACCCCCGGCATGAAATGTCCGGCCAAAAATCCGGGGCCAATACAGGGGCTCACGCCCAAAAGTCCTTGGCAAATTTTCGGGGGCCGAATTATCCGCCACCACTTGGGCCGGACAATCCGCCCCCTGAAAACTGGCAGAGACAGCAAAACGAGAATGAGCATAACTTGAGCATCCGGACTTCGATTTTGATGATGTTGGGCGTTTCGAAGCTAGTAACAAGATCTAAAAGATCATGCAGGGAACCATCACAGTCGAACAAGGGAGGATAGAAATAAATGATGAAAGGTTTGACCTATCTAAAAAAAGACATACCGGTAAAACCTCCAACCTCGAAAATGCAACAAGTTTCCCGTCCAAAAACTATTCTCGATGAACTAGAGCTTTTCATGAGAATAAGCACAAGCTCTAAATCATCACATGGATAATATCCAAATAACAATGAAGAAAGATGATGCAAGGATGCAAAAGTTTGAGCTCTCCGAAGGATACGATTGAGTTACTCACTCGAGAGCCCTCTTGATAGTACGACAACTAAACTATAAACCAGTCTCCAACTACACCATGAGACCGGTAAGAATGAAACCCTATCAAGAGCAAACCTTAACCTTGCGCGTTCCTCTCGAGCTCAATGATGACGATCTTGACCGTAGCAAGATGGAACACATTTCTTGATAGTGCTTGCTTGAGGAAGTGTTGTGGATTGCTCCCCCATAATCCACCATGGGAGAGCTTCTTTTTCGGTGCAACTTCACATATCCATGATCACCATATGGATGGCAAGCTTCAAGAAAATGATCTTTTCGAGCTGGCTCATCTTGAACTTGCACTTCATTTCTTCATTCTTCATCATATTGATGTCTTGAAGTTAAACTTGAGGGCTCACTTCATCTTCATCTTCATGACATACTTGACACACAATATTCTTCATTAAATTTTTATTATTGCAACCTTGAAGCCAACATATGGTTCAATCATTGCATATGGACAACTCCTATAAATATAACTCAATGCAAACATAGTTCCATAGGGATTATCATCAATTAACAAAACCACACATGGAGGCTCCATGCACTTTCACCAAGCCCACTTGTGGTAGGTGATATCCAAGTACACTTGTGGTTTGTTGATTTGCCTAGCAATGTTTCTAGTTAATATGGTTTATGCATTCTATAACGATCTGTTAATAGTATTATTTATATGATAAAATTATTGATTGTTGTGGTTTATCGATTGTATTGTTGCGTATCATATTTATAATAAATTTTATATACCATTTATGCCTAAATAATCAGGAAAAAGGCATCATGTATTATACATGTTTTTTTAACAGTTTTAAACGAGCCGCTCGTGAGATTTGCGAGTCAAGCCGATTTGCCGAGTTTCAAATCTAGAATCGATTGTTAAACGAGTCGAATCGAACTAACTGTCTAGTCGACCATATTTTTAGCTAGCCGAGCTACTCAGGATTACCTACATGGGAGTGCTGGTATGAGCCATAAAAAATAGAAACGCCAGCCCAACATGCCGTGAGTGACGAGTCCAATCCCGCTCGGCCTTTGCGTCAACTGTGGTTTGACTGATGGGCCCTACATATCAGGTTTGCAATCGATCGACCTAGGAGGATCTCTAGCCGCGTCCCCCAAAACGTTCCCTAAACAGCGTGGGATCGAGCGTTTAGGAGACGCGTTTGGGGGACGTCGCTCCCCAGCCGCGTCCCCCAAACGCCGCCCCCAACTTTTTATGGGGTTTTCGAAAACAACCATTTATTAAACATTGCATACAAATAAATATGTTTGCCAAAATTGTTTTCAAATTAAAATACAACAAACAATAAAACACCTAAACAAATATAAATAATGAGGCTAGATCAAGGGGCCGCGGTATTTTCTCGTTGACATAGGCATCCCAAATGTGCCTACTGAATAAAATACCCGAGGTTATCTGGAGGCCCACGACTCGAAGCTTTCAAGGCCCAGAAGCCCGGCGAACATCGATAAGGAATCTAGAGTTATATTAGGAATCACGAATCATGTAATCTTACGGGAAAGACTTGGATAGCTTCCCAGATCTTGTAACTTGTACGACACGAAAACCCTCGGCTCTTCCTCCTATATAAAGGGGAGCCGAAGGGAGGAGAAAGGATCGAATCTATTGTCAACATACACCCTAGTTTTCTTAGTCGAGCACCTTTTCGGCTGAACCTTCGAGATCTACTTGCCATCTACTTTCTACGAAACCCTAAGTCTATAATCCGTAGGAATTGACAAGTTAATTCCTTGTCAATTGGCGCCATCTGTGGGAATTGGAGGCTGCAAGGAGGTGATCTCGATGGCATCGTCAACATCATCAACGACAAGCAATGCGATGGACAGAGGTAAACAGATCCAACCTGATCTCGACGATTTTGTTCCTCACCCTCCTGCTCGTTTGCATGCATATGTCGATCTGGAGGAGTCGACGGAGATGACGTTTGGGAGTTTCCGCTTCCGCGTCGGGAAAGAAGGATCTTGATACGTCTCCAACGTATCTATAATTTCTGATGTTCCATGCTTATATTATACCAATTGCTACATGTTTTATATGCACTTTATATCATATTATGGCATTTATTGGACTAACCTATTAACAAGATGCCACAGTGCCAGTTTCTGTTTATTATGTATGTTTATTGCAGAAAAGGCCCAAAAACCAAAGTGCTCGGAAAAATCCAGAAAAATCACAGAAATTCTATTTCGCCAGAAGACTCACGGAGCCAGAAGGGCCAGGCCAGAGGAGGCCCAGGGCCTCCTCCCCATCAGCCGGCGCGGCCAGGTGGGGGGCCGCCCCACCCTATGGTGTGGGCCCCTCGGGACTCCACCGACGCTGCCCTTTCGCCTATTTAATCCCTCGCGACGCGAAAACCCGATAGGAATCAATCATATTCCAGAAAGACTCCAGGGGCGCCGCCGCCATCGCGAAACCTAGTTTCGGGGGTCAGAAGTTCCTGTTTCGGCACGCCGCCGGGACGGGGAATTGCCCCCGGAGTCATCTCCATCGACACCACTGCCATCTTCATCGCCATTGATGTCTCCCATGATGAGGAGGGAGTAGTTCTCTCCCGAGGCTGAGGGCTCTACCGGTAGCTATGAGGTTCTTCTCTCTCTCCCATGGTGTGATCTTTATGTGATCATGAGCTTTGTATCACTATTAATCTATGTGCTACTCTAGTGATGTTATTAAAGTAGTCTATCCCTCCTCCATGATGTAAAGTTGACAGTGTGTGCATCATGCAGTACTTGGCGTAGGTTATGATTGTAATCTCTTGTAGATTATGAAGTTAACTATTACTATGATAGTATTGATGCGATCTATTCCCCCTTTGATAGCTATTGTTGACAGTGTGTATGCTATGTTAGTACTCGGTCTAAATTGCAACGGTCTATTATGCACTCTAGAGGTTACTTAAATATGAACTCCGGATGTTGTGGAGCTTGTTTACTCTGGCTTGAGGTGTGCTTTTGTAGCCCTACACAATGAATGGTGTTTGTTATCCAACAAGAGAGTGTTTGAAAGTAGCATTTATTTATTCAGTTATGTGATCATTGTTGAGAGTGTCCACTAGTGAAAGTATGATCCCTAGGCCTTGTTTCTAAGCATTGAAACACCGTTTCCAACAAGTTCCGCTACATGTTTGCTTGCTGCCATCTTTATTTCAGATTGCAATTACTACTTACAATCATCCATATTACTTGTATTTCACTATCTCTTCGCCGAACTAGTGCACCTATACATCTGACAAGTGTATTAGGTGTGTTGGGGACACAAGAGACTTCTTGTATCTTAATTGCAGGGTTGCTTGAGAGGGATATCTTTGACCTCTACCTCACTGAGTTCGATAAACCTTGGGTGATTCACTTAAGGGAAACTTGCTGCTGTTCTACAAACCTCTGCTCTTGGAGGCCCAACACTGTCTACAAGAATAGAAGCGTGCGTAGACATCAAGCTATTTTCTGGCGCCGTTGCCGGGGAGGTAGGGTAAAAGGTATTCACATCCTCCGACTACTAAGCTATTTCCTAGCACTGTTGTCGGTGTGTGAGTGCTCGAAGTTATTTCCTTTAGATCCTGCAATTATATCTTTTTGTTTCTTATTTTTATTTTCACTAGTTAGGCTTAATGGAAAACAACAAAAAAATTAGAGATCTTTATGAACTTTATATTGAATTAGGACATGATGTGTTTGAAGAGAGAATTAAAAAACCCATGGAACTTTGTTCAGAAAATAGTTGTAGCAATGTTATTAGCATAAATTCTTTGGACACCATTATTTTTAATGCTATGGAAAAACCCAAGCTTGGGGAAGCTAGTTTATCTAAAAATCCTTTTTGCTCCTCAGCTTTGGAAGAAGTATTTTGCCTTGATAATGCTTTGTCTCCAATATGTGGTAATTCGAATGAAGCTTGTGATATTCCAAATCCACCTGTCGAAAGTATTCCATATAAAATACCTATGGAAATTATTGAACGTGTTATGGATAACCGCTATGAAGGGGATGGAACTGTCCATTCTGGAGATCATTTACTGTTTTTACATGAATTATGCGGGTTATTCAAGTGTGCAGGTATTTCTATGGATGAAGTTAGGAAGAAACTATTCTCTATGTCGCTGTCTGGTAAAGCTGCGCATTGGTATAAATTGCTGAAGAATAGGCATTCTCTTGATTGGAAGGATATTATGCCTCTATTTTATTCTAAATTCTATCCTCCAAGTGAAATTCACAAAGACCAAAACCGCATATATAATTTCTGGCCTCATGATGGAGATAGTATTGCCCAAGCATGGGGAAGATGGAAGTCTTTAATGCTTAAATGCTCCATTCATGAGCTTCCTGGTAATATCATCATTGATAATTTCTATGCAAGACTTTCTTTTCAAGATAAAACCTTGTTGGATACTACTTGTTCTGGATCATTCACGTGCAACAAAGAAGAGTTTAAATGGGACCTTCTTGATCGGATTCAGGAGAATACTGAAGATTGGGAGAACGACAAAGGTAAAGAATCAGATATAAACTATGAATATGAATGCATTAAGTCTTTCGCTCAAACCGCTGATTTTCAAGAGCTTAGTGCTAAATATGGTCTTGATCCTCACATTATGGTCGATTGCTATAGAGTCTTTGCTTCTCATATTAGTGTTCCTAAAGAAAATTGGTACATGTATCATGAACCTTTTAAATACACTTGCATGGAAAATGAAATTGTTGTTAATGATTGCGATGAACATGCTCAAACTCCTGAGAATGCTATTTCCTATAAGCATGTTAATTTTTGTGGAGTTCATAGACCTTGTGAAAATAATAAAATTGAAGAAGAATATTGTATCCATCACAGAAATGAGAAAACTAGAAAGTGGTCTAGGGCTCTAGATGATCTTGGTGAAAAAGTTTGTGCCCTCTATCCTTTTATTTGTGAACTTTGCCATAGAGTGGGTCATTTTAATTTTCAATGCTCCTCCAATGATAATTCGAACCTCATAAGTGCTGCAAATTTGTATTGTGATGATGAAATCACTCCTAATCAGCATGATGAACTTACATTATTTTTGGAGTGTGAAGAGTTATTGAGAAAAACTTCTTTGGTGGATATGAGTGCTCTTGATATTAATAGTGTCCTGCATGGGTGTCTTTCTTATTGCATTGATAATTGCCATACAAATACTTACATACAAAATATTTTAGAAGATGACACTTTGCCAAAATATGATAGGACCGCTGTGTGCTTTGAACTTATTAATGAAAAGGAGGAATCCTCCCAAGTTTCTTCTATTGTTTCTTGAAATAAATCAGGTTATGTGGATAAGCCTCCCTTCAAGCCTCTTCCTCCTAAAGAAGGGAACGAGGAGAAGGAAAAGAAGAAGAAGAAGAAGAAGAAGAAGAAGGAAAAGAAGAAGAAGAAGAGGGGGAATAAAAAAGAAAGAGGTAACGGCATATCTGTAGGATAACGTTGCATAGAAAACAAAAATTTTCCTACCGCGAACACGCAATCCAAGCCAAGATGCAATCTAGAAGACGGTAGCAACGAGGGGTTTATCGAGTCTCACCCTTGAAGAGATTCCAAAGCCTACAAGAGGAGGCTCTTGTTGCTGCGGTAGACGTTCACTTGCCGCTTGCAAAAGCGCGTAGAAGATCTTGATCACGATCCCTCCGGCGCCACGAACGGGCAGCACCTCCGTACTCGGTCACACGTTCGGTTGTTGATGAAGACGACGTCCACCTCCCGTTCCAGCGGGCAGCGGAAGTAGTAGATCCTCTTGAATCTGATAGCACGACGGCATGGTGTCGGTGGCGGTGGAGAACTCCGCCGGAGCTTCGCTTAAGCTTGCGGGAGCTATGGAGGAGAGGGGGGCGGCTAGGGTTTGGGAGGGGGTGGCCGGCCACTTGGGGGGTGCGGCCAGCTTGTGGTCTTGAGGTGGCCGGCCCCCTCCCCTTGTCCCTCATTATATAGGTGGAAGCCCCAAGGGTTGGACTACAAGTCTCCGAATAAGACCCGAACCCAAAACCTTCCATATGATAGGGAAACCTACCCAAGCTAGGACTCCCACTAGAGGTGGGAGTTCCACCTTCCATGGAGGGGGTGGCCGGCCCCCCTTGGGGGGGTCCACTTGGGACTCCTCCCCCTCTAGGGTTGGCCGGCCATGGAGGTGGAGTCCCTCCGGGACTCCACCTTCCTTGGTGGTTTCTTCCGGACTTTTCTAGAACCTTCTAGAACCTTCCATAGAACCTTCCGCATCATTTTAAATCACATAAAATGACATCCTATATATGAATCTTATTCTCCGGACCATTCCGGAACTCCTCGTGATGTCCGGGATCTCATCCGGGACTCTGAACAAATATTCGAACTCCATTCCATATTCAAGTTCTACCATTTCAACATCCAACTTTAAGTGTGTCACCCTACGGTTCGCGAACTATGCGGACATGGTTGAGTACTCACTCCGACCAATAACCAATAGCGGGATCTGGAGATCCATAATGGCTCCCACATATTCAACGATGACTTTAGTGATCGAATGAACCATTCACATACGATACCAATTCCCTTTGTCACGCGATATTTTACTTGTCCGAGGTTTGATCTTCGGTATCACTCTATACCTTGTTCAACCTCGTCTCCTGACAAGTACTCTTTACTCGTACCGTGGTATGTGGTCTCTTATGAACTTATTCATATGCTTGCAAGACATTAGACGACATTTCACCGAGAGGGCCCAGAGTATATCTATCCGTCATCGGGATGGACAAATCCCACTGTTGATCCATATGCCTCAACTCATACTTTCCGGATACTTATTCCCACCTTTATAACCACCCATTTACGCAGTGGCGTTTGGTGTAATCAAAGTACCTTTCCGGTATAAGTGATTTACATGATCTCATGGTCATAAGGACTAGGTAACTATGTATCGAAAAGCTTATAGCAAATAACTTAATGACGAGATCTTATGCTACGCTTAATTGGGTGTGTCCATTACATCATTCATACAATGATATAACCTTGTTATTAATAACATCCAATGTTCATGATTATGAAACTAATCATCCATTAATCAACAAGCTAGTTAAGAGGCATACTAGGGACTCTTTGTTGTCTACATATCACACATGTACTAATGTTTCGGTTAATACAATTATAGCATGATATATAAACATTTATCATAAACATAAAGATATAAATAATAACCACTTTATTATTGCCTCTAGGGCATATCTCCTTCAGTCTCCCACTTGCACTAGAGTCAATAATCTAGATTACATTGTAATATACCTAACACCCATGGCATTCTGGTGTTGGTCATGCTTTGCCCTAGGGAGAGCTTTAGTCAACGGATCTGCTACATTCAGATCAGTGTGTACTTTGCAAATCTTTACTTCTCCATCTTCGATGTACTCGCGAATCGAGTGGTAATGCAGCTTGATATGCTTCAGCCTCTTGTGTGACCTTGGCTCTTGTGCATTGGCGATGGCACCCATGTTATCACAGTAAATGATTAATGGGTCCAATGCACTAGGAACCACACCGAGCTCTACAATGAACCTCTTCATCCATACCGCTTATGTTGAAGCCTCTGAAGCCGCTATGTACTCTGATTCTGTTGAAGACTTCGCCACCGTGCACTGCTTCGAGCTTGCCCAGCTTACTGCAGCACCATTCAATATAAACACGTACCCAGACTGTGACTTAGAGTCATCAGGATCAGTGTTCCAACTTGCATCGGTGTAACCACTTACAACGAGCTCTTGGTCACCTCCATAACAAAGAAACATATCCTTAGTTCTTTTCAAGTACTTCAGGATATTCTTGACCGCTGTCCAGTGTTCCATTCCTGGATCACTTTGATATCTGCTAGTCAAACTAACAGCATGTGCTATATCCGGTCTAGTACATAGCATGGCATACATGATAGATCCTACTGCCGAGGCATAGGGGATATTACTCATCCTTTCTCTTTCTTCTGCCGTAGCTGGTCCTTGAGTCTTACTCAAGACCTTGCCTGATAACATAGGTAAGAACCCTTTCTTACTTTCATCCATTCTAAACTTCTTTAGAATCTTGTCCAGGTTTGTACTCTGTGATAGCCCTATTAGGCGTCTTGATCTATCTCTATAAATCTTGATGCCTAATATATACGATGCTTCACCAAGGTCTTTCATTGAAAAACTATTATTCAAATAACCTTTTACACTGCTTAATAGTTCTATATCATTCCCAATCAATAATATGTCATGTACATATAATATCAGGAATGCTACAGAGCTCCCACTCACTTTCTTGTAAATACAGGCCTCTCCATGACACTGTATAAACCCGAAGTCTTTGATCACCTTATCAAAGCGTCAGTTCCAACTTCTTGATGCTTGCTTCAGTCCATAGATTGAACGCTGAAGTTTGCATACTTTGTCAGCATTTTTAGGATCGACAAAACCTTTGGGTTGTACCATATACAACTCTTCCTCAATGTCTCCATTAAGGAACGCCGTTTTGACATCCATCTGCCAAATATCATAATCGAAAAATGCAGCTATTGCTAACAAAATCCTCACAGATTTTAGCTTCGATACAGGTGAGAAAGTCTCATCGTAGTCAACTCCTTGAATTTGTCGGAAACCCTTTGCGACAAGTCGATCTTTATAGACAGTAATATTACCATCAGCATCTGTTTTTCTTTTGAAGATCCATTTATTCTCGACAGCCTTTCGGCTATCAGGTAAGTCTACCAAAGTCCATACTTTGTTATCATACATGGATCCCATTTCGGATTTCATGGCTTCTTGCCATTTGTTGGAATCTGGGCTCATCATCGCTTCTTCATACGTCGCATGGTCCTCATCATTGTTATCCACAATCATGACATTTAGACAAGGATCATACCAATCAGGAGTGGCACGTTCCCTTGTCGATCTGCGAGGTTCAGTAGTTTCCTCGTTCGAAGTTTCATGATCATTATCATTAGCTTCCTCTGTTGCCGGTGTAGGCGGTACAGTACAACTTCCGCATCGCGCTACTCGATCAACGAGTATAGATTCATCAATCTCATCGAGTTCTACTTTTCTTCCAGTCACTTCTTTAGTGAGAAATTCTTTCTCAAGAAAGGTTCCGTTCTTAGCAACAAAGATTTTGCCTTCGGATCTGTGATAGAAAGTGTACCCTATAGTTTCCTTAGGGTATCCTATGAAGACGCATTTCTTCGCTTTGGGTTCTAGCTTGTCCGGTTGTAACTTCTTTACATAGGCTTCGCAACCCCAAACTTTCAGGAACGACAGCTTAGGTTTCTTATTAAACCATAATTCATACGGTGTCGTTTCTACGGATTTTGATGGTGCTCTATTTAAAGTGAATGCGGCTGTCTCTAATGCATAACTCCAAAAAGATAACGGCAAATCGGTAAGAGACATCATAGAACGAACCATATCTAAGAGAGTTCGATTACGACGTTCGGACACACCGTTTCGTTGAGGTGTTCCCGGCGGTGTCAATTGTGAAAGTATTCCGCATTTCTTTAAATGCATGCCAAACTCATAACTCAGATATTCACCTCCACGATCAGATTGTAAAAATTTAATCTTCTTGTTACGTTGATTTTCTACTTCACTTTGAAATTCCTTAAACTTCTCGAAAGTTTCGGATTTATGTTTCATGAAATAGATATACCCATATCTACTCAGATCATCTGTGAATGTTAGAACATAACGATAACCACCGCGCGATGCTACGCTCATTGGTCCGCACACATCGGTATGTATGATTTCCAATAAGTCAGTAGCTCGCTCCATCATACCAGAAAATGGAGTCTTAGTCATTTTACCCATTAGACATGCTTCGCATCTATCAAGTGACTCAAAGTCAAGTGATTCAAGTAATCCATCAGTATGGAGTTTCTTCATGCATTTCACTCCAATATGACCAAGACTACAGTGCCACATATAAGTAGAATTATCATTCAATTTAATTCGTTAGCATCAACGTTATGTATATGCGTATCACTACTATCGAGATCTAACAGAAATAAGCCATTCTTTTGTGGTGCTCGGCCATAAAAGATATTATTCATAAAAATAGAACAACCATTATTCTCAGACTTGAATGAATAACCGTCTTGCATTAAACAAGATCTAGATATAATGTTCATGCTCAACGCGGGTACAAAATAACAATTATTTAGGCTTAAAACTAATCCCGAAGGTAGATGTAGAGGAAGTGTGCCGACAGCGATCACATTGACCTTGGATCCGTTTCCAACGCGCATCGTCACTTCATCTTTCAGTAGTCTTCGTTTATTCTTTAGTTCCTGTTTCATGTTACATATATGAGCAACCGAACCAGTATCAAATACCCAGGTACTAGAACGAGAACCAGTGAGATAAACATCTATAACATGTATATCAGATATACCTTCTTTCTTCTTCTTGACAAGGCCGCTCTTCAGATCAGCCAGATACTTGGAGCAATTACGCTTCCAGTGTCCCTTCTCCTTGCAGTAATAGCACTCAGCATCAGGCTTAGGGCCGTTCTTAGGTTTCACAGGAGGCGTGGCAGCTTTCTTGCCACCCTTCTTGAATTTTCCCTTAGACTTGCCCTGTTTCTTGAAACTGGTGGTCTTGTTGACCATCAACACTTGGTGCTCTTTCTTGATCTCAATCTCAGCAGCTTTTAGCATGCCAAAGAGTTCAGGTAACTCCTTGTTCATGTTCTGCATATTGTAGTTCATCACAAAGTTCTTGTAACTTGGTGGCAGTGATTGAAGGACACGATTTATCCCCAGTCTGTTAGGAATCACTATTCCCAAGTCACTGAGTTTCTTCGCATGCCCGGTCATGGCGAGCATGTGCTCACTAACGGAGCTGCCTTCTTCCATCATACAGCTGAAGAAATGTTTCGATGCTTCATAGCATTCCACAGCCACATGAGTCTCAAAAATAGCTTTCAGCTCTTTCATCAACTCACGAGGATCGTGGTGCTCAAAACGTTTTTGAAGATCGGATTCCAGACTGCACAGGATGGCACACTGAACTTGAGACTACCGAGTTTTCCGAGTCACGTAAACAGCTTTTACTTCATCGGTTTCAGTTTCTGCAGGAGGGTCACCTAGCGGTGCATCAAGCACATATTGCAGATTTCCGCCAGAGAGGAAGATCCTCACATGACGGAACCAGTCGGTGAAGTTGCTACCGTTGCTCTTAAGTTTTTCTTTCTCTAGGAACTGGTTAAAATTGATTGGGGACGCCATCTCTACAACATATATTTGCAAAAGTTTAGACTAAGTTTATGACAAATTGAGTTCAAATTTTAATTCAACATAATTAAAAATCTAGGTGAACTCGCACTCAAAACAATATCCCTCGCATTGTCTTAGTGATCACACGAACCAAATCCACCGCACCTAAGTCCGATCATCACAAGACAAGGTGTGATTTCAATGGAGAACACTCAAAGTGTTCATCATATCAACCATATGATTCATGCTCTACCTTTCGGTATCACGTGTTCCGAGACCATGTCTATACATGCTAGGCTCGTCAAGGCCACCTTAGTATCCGCATGTGCAAAACTGTCTTGCACCCGTTGTATGTACTTGTTGATTCTATCACACCCGATCATCACGAGATGCTTCGAACCGACAAGACTTGGTAACGGTGCTACTAAGGATGAACACTTTATTATCTTGAGATTTTAGTGAGGGATCATCTTATAATGCTACCGTCGCGATCTAAGCAAAATAAGATGCATAAAAGGATTAACATCACATGCAGTTCATATGTGATATGATATGGCCCTTTTTGTCTTTGCGCCTTTGATCTTCATCTCCAAAGCACGGACATGATCTCCATCATCTTCGGGCATGATCTCCATCATCGTCGGCATAGCGTCAAGGTCAATGGCGCCGTCTTCATGATTGTCCTCCATGTAGCAACTACTACAACTACTTTGAAATACTACTCAACATGAAATTTAAAGACAACCATAAGGCTCCTGCCGGTTGCCACAATACAATAATGATCATCTCATACATATTCATCATCACATTATGGCCATATCACATCACCAAACCCTGCAAAAACAAGTTAGACGTCTCTAATTTGGTTTGCATATTTTACGTGGTTTAGGGTTTTCGAGAGAGATCTAATCTACCTACGAACATGAACCACAACATTGATACTAATGTTTTCAATAGAAGAGTAAATTGAATCTTCACTATAGTAGGAGAGACAGACACCCGCAAAGCCTCTTATGCAATACAAGTTGCATGTCGAACGAGGAACAAGTCTCATGAACGCGGTCATGTAAAGTTAGTCCGAGCTGCTTCATCCCACTATGCCACAAAGATGCAAAGTACTCAAACTAAAGATAACAAGAGTATCAACGCCCACAAAATCATTGTGTTCTACTCGTGCAACCATCTATGCATAGACACGGCTCTGATACCACTGTAGGATAACGTTGCATAGAAAACAAAAAATTTCCTACCGCGAACACGCAATCCAAGCCAAGATGCAATCAAGAAGACGGTAGCAACGAGGGGTTTATTGAGTCTCACCCTTGAAGAGATTCCAAAGCCTACAAGAGGAGGCTCTTGTTGCTGCGGTAGACGTTCACTTGCCGCTTGCAAAAGCGCGTAGAAGATCTTGATCACGATCCCTCCGGCGCCACGAACGGGCAGCACCTCCGTACTCGGTCACACGTTCGGTTGTTGATGAAGACGACGTCCACCTCCCGTTCCAGCGGGCAGCGGAAGTAGTAGCTCCTCTTGAATCCGACAGCACGATGGCGTGGTGTCGGTGGCAATGGAGAACTCCGACGGAGCTTCGCTTAAGCTTGCGAGAGCTATGGAGGAGAGGGGGGCGGCTAGGGTTTGGGAGGGGGTGGCCGGCCACTTGGGGGGTGCGGCCAGCTTGTGGTCTTGAGGTGGCCGGCCCCCTCCCCTTGTCCCTCATTATATAGGTGGAAGCCCCAAGGGTTGGACTACAAGTCTCCGAATAAGACCCGAACCCAAAACCTTCCATATGATAGGGAAACCTACCCAAGCTAGGACTCCCACTAGAGGTGGGAGTTCCACCTTCCATGGAGGGGGTGGCCGGCCCCCCTTGGGGGAGTCCACTTGGGACTCCTCCCCCTCTAGGGTTGGCCGGCCATGGAGGTGGAGTCCCTCCGGGACTCCACCTTCCTTGGTGGTTTCTTCCGGACTTTTCTAGAACCTTCTAGAACCTTCCATAGAACCTTCCGCATCATTTTAAATCACATAAAATGACATCCTATATATGAATCTTATTCTCCGGACCATTCTGGAACTCCTCGTGATGTCCGGGATCTCATCCGGGACTCCGAACAAATATTCGAACTCCATTCCATATTCAAGTTCTACCATTTCAACATCCAACTTTAAGTGTGTCACCCTACGGTTCGCGAACTATGCGGACATGGTTGAGTACTCACTCCGACCAATAACCAATAGCGGGATCTGGAGATCCATAATGGCTCCCACATATTCAACGATGACTTTAGTGATCGAATGAACCATTCACATACGATACCAATTCCCTTTGTCACGCGATATTTTACTTGTCCGAGGTTTGATCTTCGGTATCACTCTATACCTTGTTCAACCTCGTCTCCTGACAAGTACTCTTTACTCGTACCGTGGTATGTGGTCTCTTATGAACTTATTCATATGCTTGCAAGACATTAGACGACATTCCACAGAGAGGGCCCAGAGTATATCTATCCGTCATCGGGATGGACAAATCCCACTGTTGATCCATATGCCTCAACTCATACTTTCCGGATATTTAATCCCACCTTTATAACCACCCATTTACGCAGTGGCATTTGGTGTAATCAAAGTACCCTTCCGGTATAAGTGATTTACATGATCTCATGGTCATAAGGACTAGGTAACTATGTATCGAAAAGCTTATAGCAAATAACTTAATGACGAGATCTTATGCTACGCTTAATTGGGTGTGTCCATTACATCATTCATACAATGATATAACCTTGTTATTAATAACATCCAATGTTCATGATTATGAAACTAATCATCCATTAATCAACAAGCTAGTTAAGAGGCATACTAGGGACTCTTTGTTGTCTACATATCACACATGTACTAATGTTTCGGTTAATACAATTATAGCATGATATATAAACATTTATCATAAACATAAAGATATAAATAATAACCACTTTATTATTGCCTCTAGGGCCTATCTCCTTCAATATCCCCGCGTGTATGAGATAACAATAGGTAACCATAAGTATGTTGCTCCTAATGATTATTATGATAATGAATCTGAGTACAGTGATATTCCTATGCCCTTTACCTACATTAGTGATCATGATTTAGAAGAGCACACTACTTTTGATATTGAAAATCTCTGGGAAACTAATTCTGAAAATGATGATGTTAATAATTGCCATAGTATTAGTACTATCCATGCTTCTTCCCATAATGATATAGAAAGCTCTAAGCTTGGGGATGAGGTGTTTGAAAATCCTTTTGCAACTGATGATTATATGTTTGATACATCTCCTTCTAGTAACAATGATGGTGTGGTTACAGATGAACATACTGTGGAAGATAACTATTCTATTTCTTATGATGACACTATGCCTCCAATCTTTGATAATTATTATAAAGAATGCTATGACATAGGTTATAATTATCCTTATGGAACTTGTCATAGTTATGATGGGATTGCCAAAAACAATTCCCTTAGTATGCAACTTGTTTACCATGTTCAAATTCTTGATAATGATCCTGCTCCAATTACTATTAATGAGAAGAATTCTTCTTATGCCAAAATTAATGATACTTTTATGCATATGAACCATGATAAGAATGTTTTAGGTGATGGTTATATTGTGGATTCCATCAATGATGCTACTGAAAGTTATTATGAGAGAGGGAAACATGGTTATATGCATCTTAATAATATTAAGTTTCCCCTCTTTATGTTAAGAATCTTGAAGTTGCGCTTGTGTTGCCTTTCTATGCTTGTTGCGTTATGCTTACATGCCTTGTTTATTTACAAGATTCCTTTTCATAGGAAGTGGGTTAGGCTTAAATTTGTTTCATAGTTGCTTTTTGATGCTCTCTTTGCTTCAACTCTCATCCTTATGTGAGCATCATTAAAATTATTGAGCCCATCTTAATGGCTATAAAGAAAGCACTTCTTGGGAGATAACCCATGTTTTTATTTTTCTACTGTTTTGTTGTGTCTTGGAAGTTGTTACTACTATAGCAACCTCTCCTTATCTTTATTTTATTGCATTGTTGTGCCAAGTAAAGTCTTTGATAGTAAGGTTGATACTAGAATTGGATTTCTGCGCAGAAACATATTTCTAGCTGTCACGGATTTGAGTAGGTCTCTCTGTAGTTAACTCAGAAAAATCTGCGAAAATGCATGAGTGATCCTCAGATATGTACGCAACTTTCATTCAATTTGAGCTTCTTCATCTGAGCATGTTAAGTGTCTCGTAAAAATTCATCTTTACGGGCTGTTCTGTTTTGACAGATTCTGCCTTTTATTTCGCATTGCCTGTTTTACTGTGTTTGAGTGGATTTCTTTGCTCCATTAAATTTCAGTAGCCTTGAGTAATGTCCAGAAGTGTTGGGAATGATTGTGTCCTTGCTGAACATGTGAATTTTTTATTATGCACTAACCCTCTAATGAGATTGTTTTGAGTTTGGTGTGGAGGAAGTTTTCAAGGATCAAGAGAGGAGGATGATAAGATATGATCAAGAAGAGTGAATAGTCTAAGCTTGGGGATGCCCAAGTGGTTCATCCCTGCATATTTCAAGAAGACTCAAGCATCTAAGCTTGGGGATGCCCAAGGCATCCCCTTCTTCATCAACAACTTATCAGGTCACCTCTAGTGAAACTATATTTTTATTCCGTCACATCTTATGTGCTTTATTTGGAGCGTCTGTGTGTTTTATTTTTGTTTTGTTATTTTCATTCTCTGAATAAATTCGGATCCTAGCAATCCATGTGTGGGAGAGAGACATGCTCCGCTTTTTCATATTTAACACTAGTGTTCTTCGTTTTACTTTTAATATTCATGGCGAAGGTTAAAAGCTGCTACATTTATTGCTATTTGGTTGGAAACAAAAAATGCTTCATGTGGTAATTGGTATATGGTCTTGAATAATTTGATACATGGTAGTTGTTTTGAGCTCTCAAATATATCATGTTTAAGCTCTTGCATCATGTAGTTTGAACCTATTAGTGGAGAACTACGGTAGAGCTTGTTGAAATTTGGTTTGCATGATTGGTCTCTCTAAGGTTTAGATATTTTCTGGTAAAAGTGTTTGAGCAACAAGGAAGACAGTGTAGAGTCTTATAATGCTTGCAATATGTTCTTATGTAAGTTTTGCTGTACCGGTTCATACTTGTGTTTGCTTCAAACAACTTTGCTAGCCAAAGCCTTGTACTGAGAGGGAATGCTTCTCGTGCATCCAACCTTGATCCAAAACTTATGTCATTTGTGTCCACCATAACTACCTACTATGTGGTATTTTTCTGCCATTCCAAAGTAAATTGCTTGCGTGCTACCTTTAAAAATTTCATTCCTTGTCTTTGCAATACATAGCTCATGGGAAAGTAGCCTAAAAAACTATTGTGGTAATGAATATGTCGCTTATGTATCTTATTTCTTATAAGTTGCTTGTTGAGCGGTAACCATGTTATATGGGGACGCCATCAACCTGTTACACCTTTGTTGAATATCATGTGAGTTGCTATGCATGTTCGTCTTGTCTGAAGTAAGGGTGATTTGTCATGATTGAATGGTTTGAGTATGCATATTGTTAGAGAAGAACATTGGGCCGCCAACCAAAGCCATGTATCATGGTGGAAGTTTCAGCTTGGACATTAATCCTCAAATCTCTTATGAGAATATTATCTGTTGTTGAATGCTTAAGCATTAAAGAGGAGTCCATTATCTGTTTTCTATGTTGTCCTGGTATGGATGTCCTCAAGTTGAGATCTATCAAAATCGAGAAATCAAATGCGATTTATCTCCTTGGACCTTTGTACAGGTGGCATAGAGGTACCCCTTTGTGACACTTGGTTGAAACATATGTAATGCAATGATAATCCATGAAAATCCGAGCTAATTAGGACAAGGTGCGAGCACTATTGGTATTCGATGCATGAGGCTTGCAACTTATAGGATGTTTTATGCATAACACATATGAATTATTACTACCGTTGAAAAAATTGTTTCCATGTTTTCAAAATAAAAAGCTCTAGAACATAAGTAATCCCTGCTTCCCTCTGCGAAGGGCCTTTCTCTTACTTTATGTTGAGTCAGTTTACCTACTTCTTTCCATCTTAGAAGCAAACACTTGTGTCGACTGTGTGCATTGATTCTTACATACTTGCTTATTTGCACTCATCATATTACTTTGTGTTGACAATTATCCATGAGATATACATGTTGAAAGTTGAAAGCAACTGCTGAAACTTATATCTTCCTTTGTATTGCTTCAAAACCTTCTATTAAGAATCTATTGCTTTATGAGTTAACTCTTATGCAAGAGTTATTGATGCTCGTCTTGAAAGTACTATTCATGAAAAGTCTTTGCTATATGATTCAGTTGTTTAGTCATTATCTTTACCATTGCTTTGAATCACTTCATTCATCTCATATGCTTTACAATAGTATTGATAAAGATTATGATAGTAGCATGTCACTTCAGAAATTATCCTTGTTATCGTTTACCTACTCGAGGACGAGTAGGAACTAAGCTTGGGGATGCTTGATACGTCTCCAACGTATCTATAATTTCTGATGTTCCATGCTTATATTATACCAATTGCTACATGTTTTATATGCACTTTATATCATATTATGGCATTTATTGGACTAACCTATTAACAAGATGCCACAGTGCCAGTTTCTATTTATTATGTCTGTTTATTGCAGAAAAGGCCCAAAAACCAAAGTGCTCGAAAAAATCCAGAAAAATCACAGAAATTCTATTTCGCCAGAAGACTCACGGAGCCAGAAGGGCCAGGCCAGAGGAGGCCCAGGGCCTCCTCCCCATCAGCCGGCGCGGCCAGGAGGGGGGTCGCCCCACCCTATGGTGTGGGCCCCTCGGGACTCCACCGATGCTGCCCTTTCGCCTATATAATCCCTCGCGACGCAAAAACCCGATAGGAATCAATCATATTCCAGAAAGACTCCAGGGGCGTCGCCGCCATCGCGAAACCTAGTTTCGGGGGTCAGAAGTTCCTGTTTCGGCACGCCGCCAGGACGGGGAATTGCCCCCGGAGTCATCTCCATCGACACCACCGCCATCTTCATCGCCATTGCTGTCTCCCATGATGAGGAGGGAGTAGTTCTCCCCCGAGGCTGAGGGCTCTACCGGTAGCTATGTGGTTCATCTCTCTCTCCCATGGTGTGATCTTTATGTGATCATGAGCTTTGTATCACTGATGTCTACGGGTGCTTCTATTCTTGTAGACAGTGTTGGGCCTCCAAGAGCAAAGGTTTGTAGAACAGCAGCAAGTTTCCCTTAAGTGGATCACCCAAGGTTTATCAATCTCAGGGAGGAAGAGGTCAAAGATATCCCTCTCATGCAACCCTGCAACCACAAAGCAAGAAGTCTCTTGTGTCCCCAACACACCTAATAGGTTGTAACATCCCAACCTTGTTTATCTAAATAAAGGAGTGATCATGTGCATTTCATGCATTTAGTTTGCATTTGAGCAAAAATTTGCATTTGCATTTTCTAATTATGCAAAGTCCTTCTCTATTTTTTTCTCCATTCAAAATCTCTCAAGATTTATAAAATAAACAACATGGCATTGTTGTTATTCAATAAGTCCATGTTTGTTCTTTTATTCTATGGTAATTTTGAGTTGTCAAAATTTGATTCAAAACAGATTTGAAATTGGTTTTGAAAAGAGAAACAAAAATCAGAAAAAGAAAAGGAAAAAAAATAGAGGGAGGAACCTCTCTCTCCCTCTCCCTGGGCCGCAGCCCATCTCCTCTCTCCCTTCTCTCCCTGGCCGAACGGCCCAAGTGGCCCAGCCGCACCCAACTGCAGCCCAGCACTTCTCCCAGGGGGGTTTTTGGAAAATTGCCGTCTTCCCCGCCGACCGAAGCAGCTCGGTGGAGAGCTGCCGGCCGAGCGATGGCGCCGGCGGCCAGGATGAGCTCCGCCTCCCCCCGGCGGCTACAAATAGCTTGCCGCCGCCGCCCCTAACCCTAACCCCCCACTTCTCCCCTTCCCCGCGGTCCTCGACGCCCCCAGAAACCCCAACCCTAACATCACTGCCGGCCGGCCTCCGGCCAAATACGTCGCCGGCGAGCGTCCCCGGCCATCGCCGTCGACGCCATCGAGCTCGTGGTGAGCTCCTCTCTCTCCCTGTGCCCTCGCCCTGCTCCCCCTCGCCTCCTAGCGCCGCGGCACCATGGCAACTGCCCCGGCCTCCGCCGCACCTCGCCGCCGGCCACTCTCCGGTGGCCAATAGCCGGCGGCGCCGCCACCAATAGGTTGCCCGCGTCGCCAGGACCCTTTCCCCCACTCGCGCGCGCTCGATTACGCCCCAAATCGTCCGATTGCAACCTCACCGGAGTTGTACTGTGAGCCATGGCCGCGCTGACGTCAGCATGACGTCAGCGTGACGTCATTTATCTTTTTTCCTATTTTCTGTAATTCTTTTCTAATTCTGTTATTAATTTCAGTAAATAGAAATAAATTGACATGTGGGTCCTCTTGTCAGAATTTTAGTAATTTCATAAATGTTTGGAAAAGAATAAAATTATGACAAGTGGGTCCAAATTATTAAACTTTTATTATTATTTATATAATTTTCTGAAATTGATTTAAAATGAACTAAATTTTGGAAATTCATAAGTAATTCATTTTAAATCAGAAAAATATAAAATTATATATCAAAATGATCAGAAAAACATTTCCTAATTGTTTATCCATGTTTCATACATGTTTGACCCAATTAAATATGAGCCTTAGTAGAAACCCTAAATCGACCCCTCTCATGTGCCGGAGTCGATACCGAACCCCTTTAATTTCCATCGATGCATCTAGGGTTACCCAAACCCCTTTAATATGACATGTCATCATATTGTATGTGCATTGCATTGTACCTTGTCTTGATTGTGCTCTTCCTTTCCGGTGTTTGGTTCTTCATCGATAGGGACCGAACGCGAGCCTGAGATCAACGCCACCGAGGAGCAGCACCAGAACAACGAGGGACAAGGCAAGCCCTAACCTGGTTCATATATGGTTTCGAAATGCTTTACTTCTGGTTCTTACATATTGCATCCGCTTCAAATATGTTTTATCGGCAGTTCTAGATATCCTATGTGTGCATATTCCATCCTTGTAGCCCAGAGTTACCGATCCACCGCTCCCAGCAAAACTAGGTCTGAGCTTGTTCGCATCGCTAGAGCCGTATATGTGTTATGCTTAGCCATGCTTAGCTGTTGAAGTCTGATCCATCCGGTTGATGAATCAGAGCTATGAATGAACCTAGTTTGACAGGATGGCGTGGTAAGATCAGTGATGATGTTAATAAACATGCTAAAGGCTTGGATGGGCCGCCACATGGGGATGTGGTGATTTGACTCGTTCTCGCCGATACTAGGACATGAGTTCTCGCCTTCGGAACCAAGACTGAGCGTACAACCACACGGGGCCCATGGGAACCCCTTGGCCCTAACTTACCTAGCTTACCCATGAGTCAATTAGTTTGCGAGTTCCATTTGCCATACGCATGGGGGAAAGGTGGAAAAGGTTTTCAAAGTGCATCATACAGGGCGTGGCTAGGGTGAAGGATGCTGGAGGCATTGAACTGGATCCCCTGCACACAATGACCGGGACCGCCTCGGAGAATGGCTACCTACGATGACGGAGCTCCCCAGTTAGTTTGACTCATGGAATAGGCGAAGTAAGGGAAAGGTTTTGGTCGACCACCCTCTGCCAGCACACCAAGGAAGTGTGTTAATCTATAGTGGCATTAAGAGTCGGTCGGCGCGTGTGGGTAAAGTTGTACACCCCTGCAGGGTAAATCTTTTCGAAAAGCCGTGTCCACGGTTATGGACGTCTTGGTGATGGATTCTGTGATCATAGACAACTTGAACCTAATCGTAAAACTTGATGTCAATGTGTGATAAGGATCCCTTCTCAGGGTGTCGAGGGGGTGATCCTAGGTGATAGGTTCAGGTGATGATGAAGATTCGGTGGATTCAACATGATGATCTTAGAGCTAGAGTTGATATCGCTCTCTTACCCTTTTTGAAAATGATCTGAATAGACGAGCTTCTGCTCCCTCCTGTTTACAAAGGAAAACTGGCTTTCTGCAAAATAAGCTCCACATAAAGCCTCGCATACCCGCTTTGCTAACAGGTTGTACTAAGTCTTGCCGAGTCCCTGTACTCAGCCTTGCATGTTTTGTTTCAGAGGAAATCCTTCCAACTGATGGTGGCTTCTACCTCGACGTCGACGAGTAGTCCGGAGTTCCTCAGGCGGCAGCCTGAGACTTATGGGTTGGGACGTCGCCTTATGTTATGGCCTCCTCGGACCTTTGCAGTCTTGTTATCTAGATAACATAATTTGCTTTCCGTTGCTTGTTGAATTGTGGTCAGTGACCTCTGCGTGTAATAAATTTGTATCTTAACTCTGCTAAGAGTTGTAATATATTTGCTTTCAGTCGTAGAGTCACTGTTGTGTTACCGATTCTCACCCTGTAGGCCCTAGAGATCTAGGTTAGGCTTATGCCAGATGTGATATCTGGGTTTGTCTAGCCCTGACCACCGGGGTTCCCGACAGGTTTTGGTATCAGAGCAGGACTGCCTATAGGAAACCCTTTCGACTGGTCGATGTTGAGTCTAGTAGTTGTGAAAACTATTTGAAAGCTAAAAGTATTTGCAAAAGCATCTGAATAGGATTCTTTTTACTCCTTATCTGGTGTCATTCCAATGCTGAGTCATCTTACCTTGTTTTGATTGAAAAAGGTTTTATCTCCACCCTGTTATTTCCAAACTTATAGGATCTACGGGTTTGGGTTGTTTTCTCCATAAGTACTCCGTACTTGGTTGCTTAACTCAGTGTTCCTAAAGTTACATCAGTTGATCTGAATCTTGTTCCTTCTATTCAGTGAATGTTATCATTCCGTTGAACTCTTTCCAAGGAATTTGTTTCTCATGGTTTTTGTCTTTCTCTTCAGGATGGCTGGTCGTGGTCGTGGTCGTAACCGACGTGGACAAAACAATGCTGAACAGGAACTGCCGCCACCTCCCACAATGGCGCAGGTTCTTAACAACATTGAGACCAACCGCCTGAGGAATGAACAACTTCTGGAGCGCGTAGCTCAAAACACAGAGCGTCGTCCCGACAACTGTGTCACACTTGGGGACTTCATCCGTGCACTGCCTCCTGTCTTCACCCACCCCAAGGAGCCTCTTGATGCAGATGATTGGCTTCGCACCATCGAACGCAAGTTCAACGCTCTTCATGTTCCACCAGGTGAACGCGTGAACTTCGCCACCTACCAGTTAGAAGGTGCCGCTGGTTCTTGGTGGGAAGGTTTTCTGGCTCTTCAAGCGCCAGGACATGATGTTACCTGGGAGGAATTCGTCACAACTTTCCGTGCAGCCTATATCCCCAAGACTGTCATGGACATCAAAAGGAGGGAATTCCTGGACTTTTCTCAGGGGAAGCTGGATGTGGAGACATATGGACGTGAGTTCACTCAGCTGTCTCGCTATGCACCCCGTGATGTGGTTGATGATGCTGATAAGCAAGATCTGTTCCTCAAGGGACTTAACCCTGAGCTTCGCTATGAGATGCTGCCTTTCACCTTCCAGTCATTCCAAGACCTGCATAACCGTGCTCTTCTGATGGAGAACGGGAGGAAGGATATGGAAAAAATCCAAGAAGCGTGAAGAAGGTGATTCTCGTGCGTCTTCCTCTCACAACAAGAAGCGCCGAGTCTGGGTCCCTTACAGTGCTGTACCTCGTGCTCCCTATGCACCAAGGTCTTCTGGCAATAACTCTAAGCCACCCTCTGGTGGTTCAAGCTATCGTCCTGCCATGGGTACTGTGCCTAGTGGTGCTTGCTACTCTTGTGGTCAACCTGGCCACTACTCAAAGGAGTGCCCCCATAAGCCTGCTGGTCGTGGATATTCCCAGCCCAAGAAGGATGACAAATACTCCTCTGGTCGTGCTCGTCTGACCCATGTCTCTGCTGATGAGGCTAAAGAGGATCCAAGCGTCCTAATGGGTACGCTCTATATAAACTCAATCCTAGCTACAGTTCTGTTTGATTCTGGAGCATCGCATACATTCATATCTCAATAGTTTGCACAAAAGCATGATATACCCTTCGAGACAATGCCCTCCCCTCTAGAGATCACAACTCCTGGTTCTCATTGGCAAACTATCTGGATTACCCCTGAGGTTATAATCAGTATAGGGCCAGTGTGGTTCCCCACCTCTCTCATTGCCCTCAAGTCAACTGACATTGATATCATCTTGGGCATGGATTGGCTAGTAAAGCATAAGGCTGTCATTGATTGCGCAGCTAGGTCTGTTGTACTAACCAATCTTTCTGGCAAAAGTGTTCTGTACTGGGCTCCATCCGCAATACCTCCGTCGGCAAGGTTTACCCCGGAAGCCGAGTTTTATGCTATTGAAGCCCTGCCTAAACCAGAAATCTCTGATGTCTGGGTGGTCCGTGACTTCCCAGATGTCTTCCCTGAAGAGTTACCTGGCATGCCACCTGATCGAAGTGTGGACTTTGTCATTGAGTTAGTCCCCGAAACTGCTCCTGTTTTCCGGAGACCATATCGTATGCCTCCGGAAGAGTTGGTTGAACTGAAGAAGCAGTTAGAGGAGTTGGAAGAGAAGAACTTAATACAACCCAGTACTTCTTCCTGGGGTTGCCCTTCCCTCTTTGTCAAGAAGAGAGATACCAACATTCCGCGGCTGGTTGTTGATTACCGTCCACTCAACGCAGTGACAATCAAGAACAAATACCCTCTTCCTATAATCAATGATCTTTTTGATCAGTTGTCCGGTGCCACAGTCTTCTCCAAGATGGATTTGAGATCAGGGTACCATCAAATCAAAATCCGCAAGGAGGACATTCCAAAGACAACGTTCACAACTCGTTATGGTCTTTACGAGTACACTGTCATGTCCTTTGGCCTTACAAATGCTCCAGCCACGTTTATGCGGCTCATGAACTCTGTTTTCATGGAGTATATTGACAAGTTTGTCGTGGTCTACATCGACGATATTCTGATCTACTCCAAAACCGAAGATGAACATGAGGAACATCTCCGTCTGGTGCTAACCAAACTTCGTGAGCACCGTCTCTACGCCCTCCAAATGTGAGTTTTGGTTAAAAGAGCTCATATTCCTTGGTCATGTTATCTCTGAAAAAAGGTGTTGCAGTCATTCCAGATAAAGTTCAAGCCGTTCTTGACTGGAAGACACCTAAGTCAGCTAAGGAGATTCGGAGTTTTCTTGGTCTGGCGGGTTATTACCGCCGATTCATTGAAAATTTCTCCAAGATTGCCAAGCCAATGACCGATCTTCTCAAGAAAGACAAGAAGTTCGAATGGTCAGAAAAGGCTGAAGAGAGTTTCCAGGTTTTGAAAACCAAGCTGACTACTGCTCCTGTGCTCGTCCTTCCGGACACAAGCAAAGACTTCGTTGTCTATTGCGATGCCTCCCTCCAAGGGCTCGGATGTGTGTTGATGCAAGATTGCCATGTGGTGGCCTATGCCTTGATGCGTGTAGTTGACACGTCCGTTGGGAACCCCAAGAGGAAGGTGTGATGCGCACAGCGGCAAGTTTCCCTCAGTAAGAAACCAAGGTTTAATCGAACCAGTAGGAGTCAAGAAGCACGTTGAAGGTTGATGGCGGCGGGATGTAGTGCGGCGCAACACCAGAGATTCCGGTGCCAACGTGGAACCTGCACAACACAACCAAAGTACTTTGCCCCAACGAAACAGCGAGGTTGTCAATCTCACCAGCTTGCTGTAACAAAGGATTAGATGTATAGTGTGGATGATGATTGTTTGCAGAAAACAGTAGAACAGTATTGCAGTAGATTGTATTTCAGTAAAGAGAATTGGACCGGGGTCCACAGTTCAATAGAGGTGTCTCTCCCATAAGATAAACAGCATGTTGGGTGAACAAATTACAGTTGGGCAATTGACAAATAGAGAGGGCATAACAATGCACATACATGTCATGATGAGTATTGTGAGATTTAATTGGGCATTACGACAAAGTACATAGACCGCTATCCAGCATGCATCTATGCCTAAAAAGTCCACCTTCAGGTTATCATCCGAACCCCCTCCAGTATTAAGTTGCTAACAACAGACAATTGCATTAAGTATTGCGCGTAATGTAATCAGTAACTACATCCTCGAACATAGCACCAATGTTTTATCCCTAGTGGCAACAGCACATCCATAATCTTAGAGGTTTCTGTCACTCCCAGCATTCACGGAGACATGAACCCACTATCGAGCATAAATACTCCCTCTTGGAGTTACAAGCATCTACTTGGCCAGAGCATCTACTAGTAACGGAGAGCATGCAAGATCATAAACAACACATAGACATGAATTGATAATCAACATAACATAGTATTCTCTATTCATCGGATCCCAACAAACGCAACATATAGAATTACAGATAGATGATCTTGATCATGTTAGGCAGCTCACAAGACCCGACAATTAAGCACAATGGGGAGAAGACAACCATCTAGCTACTGCTATGGACCAATAGTCCAGGGGTGAACTACTCACACATCACTCCGGAGGCGACCATGGCGGCGTAGAGTCCTCCGGGAGATGATTCCCCTCTCCGGCAGGGTGCCGGAAGCGATCTCCTGAATCCCCCGAGATGGGATTGGCGGCGGCGGCGTCTCTGGAAGGTTTTCCGTATCGTGGCTCTCGGTACTGGGGGTTTCGCGACGGAAGCTATTTGTAGGCGGAAGGGCAGGTCAGGGGGCCACACGAGGGGCCCACACTATAGGTTGGCGCGGCCAGGGCTTGGGCCGCGCCGGCCTATAGTCTGGCCACCTCGTGGCCCAACTTCGTCTCCTCTTCGGTCTTCTGGAAGCTTCGTGGCAAAATAGGACCCTGGGCGTTGAATTCGTCCAATTCCGAGAATATTTCGTTACTAGGATTTCTGAAACCAAAAACAGCAGAAAACAGCAACTGGCTCTTCGGCATCTTGTTAATAGGTTAGTTCCAGAAAATGCATGAATATGACATAAAGTGTGCATAAAACATGTAGATATCATCAATAATGTGGCATGGAACACAAGAAATTATCGATACGTCGGAGACGTATCAGCATCCCCAAGCTTAGTTCTGCTCATCCCGAGCAGGTAAAACGATAACAAAGATAATTTCTGGAGTGACATGCCATCATAACCTTGATCATACTATTTGTAAACATATGTAATGAATGCAGCGATCAAAACAATGGTAATGACATGAGTAAACAAGTGAATCATAAAGCAAAGACTTTTCATGAATAGCACTTCAAGACAAGCATCAATAAGTCTTGCATAAGAGTTAACTCATAAAGCAATAAATCAAAGTAAAGGTATTGAAGCAACACAAAGGAAGATTAAGTTTCAGCGGTTGCTTTCAACTTGTAACATGTATATCTCATGGATATTGTCAACATAGAGTAATATAATAAGTGCAATATGCAAGTATGTAGGAATCAATGCACAGTTCACACAAGTGTTTGCTTCTTGAGGTGGAGAGAAATAGGTGAACTGACTCAACATAAAAGTAAAAAGAATGGTCCTTCAAAGAGGAAAGCATCGATTGCTATATTTGTGCTAGAGCTTTTATTTTGAAAACATGAAACAATTTTGTCAACGGTAGTAATAAAGCATATGAGTTATGTAAATTATATCTTACAAGTTGCAAGCCTCATGCATAGTATACTAATAGTGCCCGCACCTTGTCCTAATTAGCTTGGACTACCGGATCATCGCAATACACATGTTTTAACCAAGTGTCACAATGGGGTACCTCCATGCCGCCTGTACAAAGGTCTAAGGAGAAAGCTCGCATTTTGGATTTCTCGCTTTTGATTATTCTCAACTTAGACATCCATACCGGGACAACATGGACAACAGATAATGGACTCCTCTTTAATGCATAAGCATGTGGCAACAATTATTATTCTCATATGAGATTGAGGATATATGTCCAAAACTGAAACTTCCACCATGAATCATGGCTTTAGTTAGCGGCCCAATGTTCTTCTCTAACAATATGCATGCTTAACCATAAGGTGGTAGATCTCTCTTACTTCAGACAAGACGGACATGCATAGCAACTCACATGATATTCAACAAAGAATAGTTGATGGCGTCCCCAGAAACATGGTTATCGCACAACAAGCAACTTAATAAGAGATAAAGTGCATAAGTACATATTCAATACCACAATAGTTTTTAAGCTATTTGTCCCATGAGCTATATATTGTAAAGGTGAAGAATGGAAATTTAAAGGTAGCACTCAAGCAATTTACTTTGGAATGGCGGAGAAATACCATGTAGTAGGTAGGTATGGTGGACACAAATGGCATAGTGGTTGGCTCAAGGATTTTGGATGCATGAGAAGTATTCCCTCTCGATACAAGGTTTAGGCTAGCAAGGCTTATTTGAAACAAACACAAGGATGAAGCGGTGCAGTAAAACTCACATAAAAGACATATTGTAAACATTATAAGACTCTACACCGTCTTCCTTGTTGTTCAAACTCAATACTAGAAATTATCTAGACTTTAGAGAGACCAATTATGCAAACCAAATTTTAGCATGCTCTATGTATTTCTTCATTAATGGGTGCAAAGTATATGATGCAAGAGCTTAAACATGAGCACAACAATTGCCAAGTATCACATTATCCAAGACATTATAGCAAATTACTACATGTATCATTTTCCAATTCCAACCATATAACAATTTAACGAAGAAGAAACTTCGCCATGAATACTATGAGTAAAGCCTAAGGACATACTTGTCCATATGCAACAGCGGAGCGTGTCTCTCTCCCACAAAGTGAATGTTAGGATCCATTTTATTCAAACAAAACAAAAACAAACCGACGCTCCAAGCAAAGCACATAAGATGTGATGGAATAAAAATATAGTTTCAGGGGAGGAACCTGATAATGTTGTCGATGAAGAAGGGGATGCCTTGGGCATCCCCAAGCTTTGACGCTTGAGTCTTCTTAGAATATGCAGGGGTGAACCACCGGGGCATCCCCAAGCTTAGAGCTTTCACTCTCCTTGATCATGTTGTATCATCTCCCTCTCTTGATCCTTGAAAACTTCCTCCACACCAAACTTAGAACAACTCATTAGAGGGTTAGTGCACAATCAAAATATACATGTTCAGAGGTGACATAATCATTCTTAACACTTCTGGACATTGCACAAAGCTACTGAAAGTCAATGGAATCGAAATATCCATCGAACATAACAAAACTAGCAATGCGAAATAAAAGGCAGAATCTGTCAAAACAGAACAGTTCGTATTGACGAATTTTATCGAGGCACCAGACTTGCTCAAATGAAAATGCTCAAATTGAATGAAAGTTGCGTACATATCTGAGGATCACTCATGTAAATTGGCATAATTTTCTGAGTTACCTACAGAGAAAATAGCCCAGATTCGTGACAGCAAAGAAATCTGTTTCTGCGCAGTAATTCAAATCTAGTATGAACTTTACTATCAACGACTTTACTTGGCACAACAAAACACTAAACTAAGATAAGAAGAGGTTGCTACAGTAGTAAACAACTTCCAAGACACAAAATAAAAACAAAGTACTGTAGTAAAAACATGGGTTGTCTCCCATAAGCGCTTTTCTTTAACGCCTTTCAGCTAGGCGCAGAAAGTGTGTATCAAGTATTATCAAGAGATGGTGCATCTACAGCATAATTTGTTCTAATAATAGAATCATAAGGTAACTTCATTCTCTTTCTAGGGAAGTGTTCCATACCTTTCTTGAGAGGAAATTGATATATAATATTACCTTCCTTCATATCAATAGTAGCACCAACGGTTCGAAGAAAAGGTCTTCCTAATATAATGGGGCAAGATGCATTGCATTCAATATCCAAGACAACAAAATCAACGGGGACAAGGTTATTGTTAACCATAATATGAACATTATCAACTCTCCCCAAAGGTTTCTTTTTAGCATTATCAGCGAGATTAACATCCAAATAACAATTTTTCAATGGTGGCAAGTCAAGCATATCATAGACTTTCTTAGGCATAACAGAAATACTTGCACCAAGATCACATAAAGTATTACAATCAAAATCATTGACCCTCATTTTAATGATGGGTTCCCAACCATCCTCTAGCTTCCTAGGAATAGAAGTTTCAAGTTTTAGTTTCTCTTCTCGAGCTTTTATGAGAGCATTTGTAATATGTTTTGTGAAAGCCAAGTTTACAGCGCTAGCATTGGGACTCTTAGCAAGTTTTTGTAAGAACTTTATAACTTCAGAGATGTGGCAATCATCAAAATCTAAATCATTATGAGCTACAGCAATGGGATCATCATCCCCAAGGTTGGAAAAAATTTCAGCAGTTTTATCACAAGCAATTTCAGCAGTTTTAGCAATTTCAGGCAGTTTTGTACGCTTTGCACTAGGAGTAGAAACATTGCCAACACCAATTATTTTACCATTAATAGTAGGAGGTGCAACAACATGTGAAGAATCAACATTACTTGTGGTGGTAATAGTCCAAACTTTAGCTACATTTTTCTCTTTAGCTAGTTTTTCATTTTCTTCTCTATCCCACCTAGCACGCAATTCAGCCATTAATCTTATATTCTCATTAATTCTAACTTGGATGGCATTTGCTGTAGTAACAATTTTATTTTCAATATCCCTATTAGGCATAACTTTCGATTTCAAAAGATCAACATCAGAGGCAAGACTATCAACCTTAGAAGCGAGAATATCAATTTTATTGAGTTTTTCCTCAACAGATTTGTTAAAGGCAGTTTGTGTACTAATAAATTCTTTAAGCATAGCTTCAAGTCCAGGGGGTGTATTCCTATTATTATTGTAAGAATTCCCATAAGAATTAGCATAACCGTTACCATTATTATAAGGATATGGCCTATAGTTATTACTAGAATTGTTCCGATAAGCATTGTTGTTGAAATTATTATTTTTAATGAAGTTTACATCAACATGTTCTTCTTGGGCAACCAATGAAGCTAACGGAACATTATTAGGATCAACATTAGTCCTATCATTCACAAGCATAGACATAATAGCATCAATCTTATCATTCAAGGAAAAGGATTCTTCGACAGAATTTACCTTCTTACCTTGTGGAGCTCTTTCCGTGTGCCATTCAGAGTAATTGATCATCATATTATCAAGAAGCTTTGTTGCTTCACCAAGAGTGATGGACATAAAGGTACCTCCAGCAGCTGAATCCAATAGGTTCCGCGAAGAAAAATTCAGTCCTGCATAAAAGGTTTGGATGATCATCCAAGTAGTCAGTCCATGGGTTGGTCAATTTTTAACCAGAGATTTCATTCTTTCCCATGCTTGTGCAACATGTTCAGTATCTAATTGTTTAAAATTCATTATGCTACTCCTCAAAGATATAATTTTAGCAGGGGGATAATATCTACCAATAAAAGCATCCTTGCATTTAGTCCAGGAATCAATACTATTCTTAGGCAGAGATAGCAACCAATCTTTAGCTCTTCCTCTTAATGAGAAAGGAAACAATTTCAATTTAATAATATCACCATCTACATCCTTATACTTTTGCATTTCACATAGTTCAACAAAATTATTAAGATGGGCAGCAGCATCATCAGAACTAACACCAGAAAGTTGCTCTCGCATAACAAGATTCAGTAAAGCAGGTTTAATTTCAAAGAATTCTGCTGTAGTAGCAGGTGGAGCAATAGGTGTGCATAAGAAATCATTATTATTTGTGGTTGTGAAATCACACAACTTAGTATTTTCAGGGGTGGCCATTTTAGCAGTAGTAAATAAAGCAAACTAGATAAAGTAAATGCAAGTAACTAATTTTTTTTGTGTTTTTGATATAGAGTGCAATAAAGACAGTAAAATAAAGTAAAACTAGCAACTAATTTTTTTGTATTTTGATATAATGCAGCAAACAAAGTAGTAAATAAAATAAAGCAAGACAAAAACAAAGTAAAGAGATTGGGAAGTGGAGACTCCCCTTGCAGCGTGTCTTGATCTCCCCGGCAACGGCGCCAGAAATTTGCTTGATGCGTGTAGTTGACACGTCCGTTGGGAACCCCAAGAGGAAGGTGTGATGCGCACAGCGGCAAGTTTCCCTCAGTAAGAAACCAAGGTTTAATCGAACCAGTAGGAGTCAAGAAGCACGTTGAAGGTTGATGGCGGCGGGATGTAGTGCGGCGCAACACCAGAGATTCCGGCGCCAACGTGGAACCTGCACAACACAACCAAAGTACTTTGCCCCAACGAAACAGCGAGGTTGTCAATCTCACCAGCTTGCTGTAACAAAGGATTAGATGTATAGTGTGGATGATGATTGTTTGCAGAAAACAGTAGAATAGTATTGCAGTAGATTGTATTTCAGTAAAGAGAATTGGACCGGGGTCCACAGTTCACTAGAGGTGTCTCTCCCATAAGATAAACAGCATGTTGGGTGAACAAATTACAGTTGGGCAATTGACAAATAGAGAGGGCATAACAATGCACATACATGTCATGATGAGTATTGTGAGATTTAATTGGGCATTACGACAAAGTACATAGACCGCTATCCAGCATGCATCTATGCCTAAAAAGTCCACCTTCAGGTTATCATCCGAACCCCCTCCAGTATTAAGTTGCTCACAACAGACAATTGAATTAAGTATTGCGCGTAATGTAATCAGTAACTACATCCTCGAACATAGCACCAATGTTTTATCCCTAGTGGCAACAACACATCCATAATCTTAGAGGTTTCTGTCACTCCCCCAGATTCACGGAGACATGAACCCACTATCGAGCATAAATACTCCCTCTTGGAGTTACAAGCATCTACTTGGCCAGAGCATCTACTAGTAACGGAGAGCATGCAAGATCATAAACAACACATAGACATGAATTGATAATCAACATAACATAGTATTCTCTATTCATCGGATCCCAACAAACGCAACATATAGAATTACAGATAGATGATCTTGATCATGTTAGGCAGCTCACAAGACCCGACAATTAAGCACAATGGGGAGAAGACAACCATCTAGCTACTGCTATGGACCCATAGTCCAGGGGTGAACTACTCACACATCACTCCGGAGGCGACCATGGCGGCGTAGAGTCCTCCGGGAGATGATTCCCCTCTCCGGCAGGGTGCCGGAGGCGATCTCCTGAATCCCCCGAGATGGGATTGGCGGCGGCGGCGTCTCTGGAAGGTTTTCCGTATCGTGGCTCTCGGTACTGGGGGTTTCGCGACGGAAGCTATTTGTAGGCGGAAGGGCAGGTCAGGGGGCCACACGAGGGGCCCACACTATAGGTCGGCGCGGCCAGGGCTTGGGCCGCGCCGGCCTATAGTCTGGCCACCTCGTGGCCCCACTTCGTCTCCTCTTCGGTCTTCTGGAAGCTTCGTGGCAAAATAGGACCCTGGGCGTTGATTTCGTTCAATTCCGAGAATATTTCATTACTAGGATTTCTGAAACCAAAAACAGCAGAAAACAGCAACTGGCTCTTCGGCATCTTGTTAATAGGTTAGTTCCAGAAAATGCACGAATATGACATAAAGTGTGCATAAAACATGTAGATATCATCAATAATGTGGCATGGAACACAAGAAATTATCGATAGGTCGGAGACGTATCATGCCTCTCGACAGTTGAAACCACATGAGCTCAATTATCCTACTCATGATCTCGAGCTTGCAGCTGTGATCCATGCTCTTAAGCAATGGTGACCTTACCTTTATGGTAATCGTTGTGAGTTGTACTCAGATCATCAAAGTCCGAAGTATCTTTTTACCCAGCCAGATCTGAATATCAGACAAAGAAGATGGCTAGAAGTCATAAAAGATTATGACTTGGGTCTCAACTATAAGCCCGACAAAGCCAATGTCGTTGCTGATGCGCTAAGTCGGAAGTCCTATTGCAACAGTCTCATGGTTAAGCAAGCGCAACCTTCTCTCTATGAGGAACTTGCAAAACTCAACCTTGAGATTGTTCCTAGTGGATACCTTGCTAATCTAGAGGTGAAGCCCTCTCTTGAAGACCAGATCAATAAGGCTCAGAAGCAAGATTCTGGCATTACCGAGATCAAGAAGAACTTTGCTAGCGGAGTTGCTAAATGTTTCTCCATTGATGATCAAGGTACCGTTTATTTCGGTAAGCGTCTAGTCGTGCTGGATAAATCGGATCTCAAAGAGCTAATCCTTAAAGAAGCTCATGAATCACCCCTCTCCATCCATCCTGGTGGTACCAAGATGTATCGGGATCTTCGCCAAAGATTCTGGTGGTCCGGGATGAAGCAAGAGATCGCTAAATTTGTTGCTGAATGCGACGTTTGTCGTCGCGTAAAAGCTGAACATCAAAGACCTGCTGGCACTCTCCAAACTCTATCAATTCCAGAGTGGAAATGGGATGAAATTGGCATGGATTTCATTACCGGTCTCCCCAAGACCAAAAATGGAAGAGATGCTATATGGGTAGTCATTGACCGTCTATCCAAGGTTGCTCACTTCCTTCCTATCCGAGAAGACATAAAAGCTAGTCAACTATCAGATCTATATATCTCACGGATAGTCACTCTTCATGGTGTTCCTATGAAGATCGTCTCTGATCGTGGAAGTATTTTCACCTCAAAGTTCTGGGCTAGCTTTCAACAAGCTATGGGATCGTCTTACCTTCAGCACAGCCTATCATCCTCAAACCGGTGGTCAAACCGAAAGAGTGAATCAAATTCTTGAAGACATGCTCAGGGCCTGTGTTATATCCTTCGGTAAAGATTGGGAAAAGTGCCTTCCATTTCCCGAGTTCACCTATAACAACAGCTTCCAAGCTAGCTTGGGCATGGCACCTTTTGAAGCTTTGTATGGCAGAAGGTGTAGAACTCCTTTGAACTGGTCCGAAACTGGAGAAAGAAAGTTCTTTGGACCAGATATAATCAACGAAGCAGAAGATCAAGTTCGCCTCATTCGCGAGCGTCTGAAAACTGCTCAGTCACGTCAAAAGAGCTACTATGATCGCCATCATCAAGAAGTGAAGTATGAAATTGGTGATCAAGCTTATCTTCGGGTCACTCCAAGAGGACCTAACCTATCGAGAACATCCTGTTCGTATCCTTGATGAAGCCGAGCGTAAAACTCGACGTAAGAGCATCAAGTTTCTGAAAGTTCAGTGGTCTAATCATTCTGAGCAAGAAGCAACCTGGGAACGAGAAGATCATTTACGATATGAGTACCCTTCCTTCTTTTCTAAAATATAGGAATCTCGAGGACGAGATTCTTGTAAGGGGGGTAGAGTTGTAACATCCCAACCTTGTTTATCTAAATAAAGGAGTGATCATGTGCATTTCATGCATTTAGTTTTCATTTGAGCAAAAATTTGCATTTGCATTTTCTAATTATGCAAAGTCCTTCTCTATTTTTTTCTCCATTCAAAATCTCTCAAGATTTATAAAATAAACAACATGGCATTGTTGTTATTCAATAAGTCCATGTTTGTTCTTTTATTCTATGGTAATTTTGAGTTGTCAAAATTTGATTCAAAACAGATTTGAAATTGGTTTTGAAAAGAGAAACAAAAATCAGAAAAAGAAAAGGAAAAAAAATAGAGGGAGGAACCTCTCTCTCCCTCTCCCTGGGCCGCAGCTCATCTCCTCTCTCCCTTCTCTCCCTGGCCGAATGGCCCAAGTGGCCCAGCCGCACCCAACTGCAGCCCAGCACTTCTCCCAGGGGGGTTTTTGGAAAATTGCCGTCTTCCCCGCCGACCGAAGCAGCTCGGTGGAGAGCTGCCGGCCGAGCGATGGCGCCGGCGGCCAGGATGA
This sequence comes from Lolium perenne, assembly GCF_019359855.2. Classification (NCBI taxonomy): domain Eukaryota; kingdom Viridiplantae; phylum Streptophyta; class Magnoliopsida; order Poales; family Poaceae; genus Lolium; species Lolium perenne. The sequence continues at coordinate 158,828,674 of NC_067247.2, forward strand.
GCTCCGCCGCCCCCCGGCGGCTACAAATAGCTCGCCGCCGCCGCCCCTAACCCTAATCCCCCACTTCTCCCCTTCCCCGCGGTCCTCGACGCCCCCAGAAACCCCAACCCTAACATCACTGCCGACCGGCCTCCGGCCAAATACGTCGCCGGCGAGCGTCCCCGGCCGTCGCCGTCGACGCCATCGAGCTCGTGGTGAGCTCATCTCTCTCCCTGTGCCCTCGCCCTGCTCCCCCTCGCCTCCTAGCGCCGCGGCACCATGGCAACTGCCCCGGCCTCCGCCGCACCTCGCCGCCGGCCACTCTCCGGTGGCCAATAGCCGGTGGCGCCGCCACCAATAGGTTGCCCGCGTCGCCAGGACCCTTTCCCCCACTCGCGCGCGCTCGATTACGCCCCAAATCGTCCGATTGCAACCTCACCGGAGTTGTACTGTGATCCATGGCCGCGCTGACGTCAGCATGACGTCAGCGTGACGTCATTTATCTTTTTTCCTATTTTCTGTAATTCTTTTCTAATTCTGTTATTAATTTCAGTAAATAGAAATAAATTGACATGTGGGTCCTCTTGTCAGAATTTTAGTAATTTCATAAATGTTTGGAAAAGAATAAAATTATGACAAGTGGGTCCAAATTATTAAACTTTTATTATTATTTATATAATTTTCTGAAATTGATTTAAAATGAATTAAATTTTGGAAATTCATAAGTAATTCATTTTAAATCAGAAAAATATAAAATTATATATCAAAATGATCAGAAAAACATTTCCTAATTGTTTATCCATGTTTCATACATGTTTGACCCAATTAAATATGAGCCTTTGTAGAAACCCTAAATCGACCCCTCTCATGTGCCGGAGTCGATACCGAACCCCTTTAATTTCCATCGATGCATCTAGGGTTACCCAAACCCCTTTAATATGACATGTCATCATATTGTATGTGCATTGCATTGTACCTTGTCTTGATTGTGCTCTTCCTTTCCGGTGTTTGGTTCTTCATCGATAGGGACCGAACGCGAGCCTGAGATCAACGCCACCGAGGAGCAGCACCAGAACAACGAGGGACAAGGCAAGCCCTAACCTGGTTCATATATGGTTTCGAAATGCTTTACTTCTGGTTCTTACATATTGCATCCGCTTCAAATATGTTTTATCGGCAGTTCTAGATATCCTATGTGTGCATATTCCATCCTTGTAGCCCAGAGTTACCGATCCACCGCTCCCAAAGAAACTAGGTCTGAGCTTGTTCGCATCGCTAGAGCCGTATATGTGTTATGCTTAGCCATGCTTAGCTGTTGAAGTCTGATCCATCCGGTTGATGAATCAGAGCTACGAATGAACCTAGTTTGACAGGATGGCGTGGTAAGATCAGTGATGATGTTAATAAACATGCTAAAGGCTTGGATGGGCCACCACATGGGGATGTGGTGATTTGACTCGTTCTCGCCGATACTAGGACATGAGTTCTCGCCTTCGGAACCAAGACTGAGCGTACAACCACACGGGGCCCATGGGAACCCCTTGGCCCTAACTTACCTAGCTTACCCATGAGTCAATTAGTTTGCGAGTTCCATTTGCCATACGCATGGGGGAAAGGTGGAAAAGGTTTTCAAAGTGCATCATACAGGGCGTGGCTAGGGTGAAGGATGCTGGAGGCATTGAACTGGATCCCCTGCACACAATGACTGGGACCGCCTCGGAGAATGGCTACCTACGATGACGGAGCTCCCCAGTTAGTTTGACTCATGGAATAGGCGAAGTAAGGGAAAGGTTTTGGTCGACCACCCTCGCCAAAGACACCAAGTAAGTGTGTTAATCTATAGTGGCATTAAGAGTCGGTCGGCGCGTGTGGGTAAAGTTGTACACCCCTGCAGGGTAAATCTTTTCGAAAAGCCGTGTCCACGGTTATGGACGACTTGGTGATGGATTCTGTGATCATAGACAACTTGAACCTAATCGTAAAACTTGATGTCAATGTGTGATAAGGATCCCTTCTCAGGGTGTCGAGGGGGTGATCCTAGGTGATAGGTTCAGGTGATGATGAAGATTCGGTGGATTCAACATGATGATCTTAGAGCTAGAGTTGATATCGCTCTCTTACCCTTTTTGAAAATGATCTGAATAGACGAGCTTCTGCTCCCTCCTGTTTACAAAGGAAAACTGGCTTTCCGCAAAATAAGCTCCACATAAAGCCTCGCATACCCGCTTTGCTAACAGGTTGTACTAAGTCTTGCTGAGTCCCTGTACTCAGCCTTGCATGTTTTGTTTCAGAGGAAATCTGCGGTGACCCAGCGTACCACTGCATGGTGTAGTACACAAGTCGTTGACATAACACAAGTGAAACACCGTTCCACCCATATTACATCCCTCAGAGTGGTACAACAGAAACATATGCGAGTCCAAGGTATGTCTATAGAAGTACACAAGAGCTGTTTACATAAGATCAACACAACCTCCTACTTTACAGTGAGGTAAAACTTCAAATAAAGCTCCAGAAGAACGTCTCGTAGTCTACCTTATTGCTAATTCAAGTTTAAGAGCTACTTGGCTTGCTATAGAATTCTAGCTACTTAGGTGCTAGGATTAGGGAAAGATTCTCTTCTATTACTAATCTAGGTTTCCATTATAGCTGATGCAGAAGTTGACTCCATTGACTTCTTTGATTGGATTCTTCATCTCGTTGCAGTTGACTCCTTTGTCTTCGAGTTCCACGGTAGTTTCTCCTTCGGTGCCTTGATCTAAGAAGGGGGTTCAAACGAGATAGAATGAGTACGAGCGTACTCAGCAAGTTCATATTAGGAAATATGTGTATCATGCACTAGCTACAGCCATAGACCAGAAAGTCATAGGCCAATGCAAGTTTTCATAAACATTTCTTCAAAAGGTTTATTTTATTCTGAAAACTATGCCCGTCAGTCTTCACAGGTTGACTAGAACTTCATGGAGTTCCTTTCTGCCGCGTTCTGTCAGTTCCCTTCCCGGAACAGGGAGTGACAGTCACAATTCTTGATACCCTCTGCAGAGGTGCGTTACTTTACCACACAAGAGATCTTAACCATGTTGCCGGCCGAGAGTATGTCCCCGTCCACACTTCCTTTGGTGTGAGGCCCAGTATAAGATCCAAGCCAATCACTGCCTTCTCCGCGACCCTGCAAACCCACCCTTTTGTCCACCCGCACACCTCCAGTAGACTTCCCCCGATAATACGGCTTTACTCATGGTGTACTTTGGACAATCCTTCATAGATCGTAGAGCCATCATCACTAATGGATGGGGATTTAAAAGGCTATCCCAACCTACGGCAGTGCCTCCAACACCCCGCCGGCTCTACCAATCCGTTGGCGTGCGTAAGGGAAAAGATACGGTGACTTCCCCAGAGCCATTATAGATCTTATGGATAACGCGATATGTACGGCGCTAGAATCACTGGATGGCATTGGTAATTAATCCTAGGGTGATATAACCCATGCAATGGAACCTCCACCATATCAACACATACCATGGTTCCATTGCCCACCACATAGTCATATTCATAATTATAAAATAATACTTTGCTTTTCAATGCATGAGTGATAAGTATAGTACTTTGCATATAGTTTGATACAAATAATCAAATGACATGAGCAAGCGATGAACTTGCCTTTCTTGACTGCAAGATTATGCAGGCAAAAGCTTCAATACGTGAGAACTCCAAATGCTGAAATACCATCATCGTCCGGTAAGGACAATGTTTAAAGAAGTGGCAAAGATGCTATAATGCATAGTATGAGATGCAATCGTCCCGAGCGTATCCTAACCTCGATGATTTAGGATGTATGAGTTGTAAAGATTTCTTTAGGGTTGGTTGCATTTTTAGAATGGTTCTCAAACAAGGTTCTTATTAGGGTTTGGTTATATTAGCATCATAACCAAGTGATATAAGGCATCATAACAATCATATACATAAGAATAGTGATGGAATAATATGTAAAGAACAGTTGTCAATTTTAAGTTCTACAGAACATGGTTGATGATTATTTATATTATACTTCAAAAGAATAACTTTTGAAGAACATGTTGTTTAAGAAACATTTAGTATTTCAAAGAAGGATAGGGCTTCTAAGGTTTGATTGACATTTGTACTTCAAAAGAATAACTTTTGAAGAACAGGTTAAATAAGAATATGAACTACTATGCATAGGAGCTATGGCTTCTAGGGTTTACTATTGGATTCATTTAGTTTCACAAATAGAAACTAGTTGGGTTCTTAAGTTGAATGGGCTTCTATATAGCAAGTATTGGTAAGGTTATTACTATGGTTTCCCATATACATCATATAAAAGGATGGTTATTTAAGATGGTTTTATAAATTAGCTATTAGGGTTTACTATGGTTTCACAATTGTTTTACTAAATAGTCTCTAGTGGTTTCTAAGCTAAGTGACTTATCATTTTCTAAGTAGGGTTTAGTTGGATAGGAGCATGTTATGTGATTTGCTACACAAGGTTGGTATTAGGGTTTATCATTATGGTGCTACTAGGGTTTGATGGTTGAAGTTGATTCTAATGGTATGGTATGTAGGATTGATGATCAAGGGTGCTAACAAGTGGTAACAGGCTAGGGTTTATACCTAAGTGATGCTTAGTGAATCATATAGGTTTTAATTAAGAACCAGAACATGAAATGACAAGCTCATGGGAATTGGTTTTTATGTTGATGGATCATGATTAAGCATTAATTGGCTACTCATCAAGGCTCTATATGTAAAGTTTAAGTGGCTATGATCACATGGGCTAAACCCCTAGGGTTTTAGGATTTCACTATTTAGGATGAACACATAAAATAATGGGATCCAGGTCTTACTTAAATTCAAACTAGGGTTTCTAAATTATGGTACAACTCCTAAAATGATGATTGATAAATAGAGTTGTGGTTACTAATTACTTTGAATCAAAATTGGTAATGGTTTAACATTTTATTAATTTTTTTTACAAGATTTAATAATTAGAGTAACTCCTATTTTGGTTTAATTAAGAATCAGGGTTTAATAATTGTTATTAGGGTTTAAAATAATTAACTTGTTAACTAAAGATGTTTAAATAAGTTTTGATTTACCAAAATAATATTGGCTTATAATATTTTCTTGAGTTATTACTATTTAAAGAAAATAGAAAATAGTAATTTGCAATTAGGATTTATGAATTACCACTAATAATTAAGTTAATGCAAATATGGTAAATAAAATTAATCCTAACATTTTTACTTAGTTACTGAATAGTTAAAATTTAATTTTTACACTTAACAATTTATTGAATTCAAATTGTATTTTAAATAATTGAAATGGCATAATTAATAAGGTTAAAAATAAGTGAATTTTTATTTTGACACACATTTTTGTTTTATATTTTATTTGAATAGAGTTTATTTTTGTGAGCATTTTGATATATTATTTATCTTTTTCTGAGTTGAAATGGATTTTATACAATTTTGCAACTTTTCAGTGATTTTCTGGAATTTGAAATAAATCTAAAACACTAAACTTACCGATTCAGATCTACCCGCAGGGACAGACAGGTGGGACCCGTGCGTCCACCTCAGCAGCCACGCGGCAAGGACCGGTCAACCTTGACCGCGTGTTTGACCTCACCGGCGTTTAACCGCCGGTGGTCTGCTGAGGACGGCGCCGCCGTTTTAGTGCCTCCCGAGACGAGCTACTGATACTTTTCGATTCCCTGGAACCTAACGAGCACGATGGGGTGGTTGCCCTCCTCAGAGGACCACCGGAGCTACGCCGGCGACCAGGTCCCGCGGCGGTGCACTCCGGCCAACTATCGAACGGTGGCTACGGGACGCGCAAGGATGTAATTAAGGGCTTCAGAGATGCGCTGGTTCACCTTGAATCGATTGTAGTGGTCGGAGGCGAAGAAGATGGTCGGAGACGACGAGGAGTTCGCCGATTCCGACGAGGTGCTGCGGAAGGGATCAACCAAATTGGACTGATTGAGGAAGCTCTTGATCGATTCCTTGCTCGAGGATGATCTGCAGGCTCCCGCGCATCTCCCAGGTCACTCGATGGTCTCCGGGGTGCTCTCAATCGAAGGCTAGCCGGAGGATCTATTTGACAGCCCGCCGGGGTGTGGTGAAGATAGGGAGATATTGAGAGTCTGAGAGAGATTGAGGAAGGGGTAACAAGCTAGCTAGGGTTCTGGCGCGTCTCCTCGAGCTTTTATAGCTCGAGTTGAGCTCGGAATCGACAATGACGACCCGCCGGAGATGGTACAGATGCGGCGGTGATGGTTTTGAGTGCTGTGGGCACGAATCTTGGCGCCAAGGGATAGACTCGGACGCAGAAATGATTGGGCGAGGTTCTGAGGGACTCGTTGACGTCCGGCGGCGTTCTTATCCTCGTCGAGGACGTGGCCGAGCTCCTCCTCTGCGCTGTCGACGCCGGGGAAGAAGAAGAACGAGGCTTTTCTCTTCGCACGAATTTTAAAGCGACCGAAACGGTAAGTGGCTTTGGGCTGGGCTGCGTCTGGGCTGTGTTGGCCTGCTACGGTGCTGGTCCTGGGCTGCTGCTGGGCTGCACGGCTGTAAGCCAGTGAGCTTTCCCTCTCTTTTCTCTTTTAAATTTCTGTTTTGTTTTCTATTTTCTTGTTTGAATTCAAATTTGAATTCTGTGTGAATTTGCAGGTTCTTAAATATGTGAATCTTAATAGAACTTGATAGTGCTACTTGCTGCATATTTGTTCTGTTCAAACAAATATTTAATATTTGATTGTATGGATGCTTTGGTGAAATATAAATAAAGTAGATATGGGTTCGTTCATAATTTTATGTGAGTTATTATTTCTAGGGTTTAAGAAAATGGTTGAACAAACTCTATAATTACCAATCTTGCTTAGCAACTTCTAGCTTAAATTATCTCAGATCGATCCTATACTCATCATTGGTTAACTCAACTACTTATCTGAATACTATTTCATTTGGTTCACTAAACAAATTCCTTGGAAGGCAAAATAGAATCTAATATTGGTTCACTCAACTCACTTAAATGGCATTTAAGCTTAGGTATATATGGCTTGGGCTATACTTGTGATACATGATACACAAGTTAGGAAACAATATTTTATGTGGGGCTAATCCTATGTGAAAGGACTAGGGTTTTGGGAATACTTCACTAATTGAAGTATAAAATAGGCATGAGGCATGGCAGGGTTATAATTATAATCCAAAGTAATCCATGGGTTGGAATTCACATGTAGTTTAGGGTTTAAGTAGTGATCACCAATATAATACACAACTAGAATTAGGATATGGGCATAAGCTTGGGTTATGTTTCACTAATGGAACATGGCTCTCACCTTCAAGATTAAAGGTTGGTTTGAACAAGTAGAATTTAATACTACTCTAATATTCTCTAGGATAGACATGGCTATGGTTAGCATCTATAATCTCTCTCACTTCTAAATGTCTTGTAATAGCCTAAGGTCCTACTCAAGATATGATGATATGATCCTCTAAATATATGGTTTGCCTAGGAATACTACCTTGGTATCTTACGTAGCTTGTTCTTCTGGAAATCTGATAAACCTGCATCTTGTGGTATGCCTCCACCTCCTAGTTTCTTCATCTTGATCCTAGCTAATTCACATGGAGTGGCTCTATGTGTTTGTTCCCATGTATCATGGTACTTGATGAGCAAATGGATGAAGGGTGTGGCTCTATTTATAGGCTTGGGCAAGCTCTAGTATCATGACACATAGGTGGTGACTCTTGTGTTGGTTTGATGAGTAAGGTGCTTGGTTGTCATGCCCTCATCCATAGCAATCCTTTGAGCATGAGGTGGCAAGACTTGGAAAGCAAGTCATGTAGATATTTTCATCCCATGTGGCATAGAGATTATCCTCTCATATGATTTATTTTTTTAGATAGCCAAGTGGCATTTGTTACTAAATATCTTGTGGATGGTTTTATTATTGTTGATGGGTCACTATATCATATTTGATTGGATTATATTATAATATTGGTCAAAAGGTTAAGTTTGAAGGTTATTCCTCAAATTTGGATAGTTGGTGTTTGATTTCACCAAGGCATGATCATATGAGTTTCAAAATACTCATAGTTAATTTTATTCAAATAGTTTGAACTATAATTGGTAATGTAAATGGATTTAGTTTTATGATATTCCATATACTTAATAAGTTATGATTTAAATAAGAATGTGTGGCTTTTATGCATTTTAGACCCTGTGGTTTACCTTATTTGGTAATAAGTTTATAAGTGAATTAATTTACACACAAAGGTAGTTGCTAACTTTTAAGTGTTAATAAGTTAGGGTTTGATTCTTAAAGAATGTGTTGTTGTAAAACTAATTCTATTTGATCTAATCCATAGATCAAATCATCTCTACCCAAAACAAAGTTTTAGCAAAGATCACAGTGAAGTTTATAGCGCTTGACTTGATGATCTACTTCAATTCCAGCAAGACAAGTGAAACTTCAGTTACTGTGGTAAGTTTTATTTGAAAGCGCGAAAATTCCCCGGATTTTCTATGCATGAATGCAATGCACACTTTGGTGTTCTCTCATTTTATTGCCTCTAAACCTGGGATATTACAAAATCCTTCCAACTGATGGTGGCTTCTACCTCGACGTCGACGAGTAGTTCGGAGTTCCTCAGGCGGCAGCCTGACACTTATGGGCTGGGACGTCGCCTTATGTTATGGCCTCTTAGGCCCTTTGTAGTCTTGTTATCTAGATAACATAATTTGCTTTCCGTTGCTTGTTGAATTGTGGTCAGTGACCTCTGCGTGTAATAAATTTGTATCTTAACTCTGCTAAGAGTTGTAATATATTTGCTTTCAGTCGTAGAGTCACTGTTGTGTTACCGATTCTCACCCTGTAGGCCCTAGAGATCTAGGTTAGGCTTATGCCAGATTGTATATCTGGGTTTGTCTAGCCCTGACCACCGGGGTTCCCCACAGGTTCCGGAGTGCCGAGTTCACCTATAACAACAGCTTCCAAGCTAGCTTGGGCATGGCACCTTTTGAAGCTTTGTATGGCAGAAGGTGTAGAACTCCTTTGAACTGGTCCGAAACTGGAGAAAGAAAGTTCTTTGGACCAGATATAATCAACGAAGCAGAAGATCAAGTTTGCCTCATTCGCGAGCGTACGAAACCGCTCGACCACGTCAAAAGAGCTACTATGATCGCCATCATCAAGAAGTGAAGTATGAAATTGGTGATCAAGCTTATCTTCGGGTCACTCCTCTCAAGGGTGTCCGTCGCTTCGGTATCAAAGGCAAACTAGCACCTCGCTATGTTGGTCCTTTCCGCGTCCTTGCCAAGCGTGGTAATGTTTCTTACAAGTTGGAGTTACCTTCCAATTTTCCTGAAGTTCATGATGTCTTCCATGTGTCCCAACTCAAGTGTTGCTTCAAAGATCCTATCCGTGGTGTTGATCGACCTCCAAGAGGACCTAACCTATCGAGAACATCCTGTTCGTATCCTTGATGAAGCCGCGCGTAAAACTCGACGTCAGAGCATCAAGTTTCTGAAAGTTCAGTGGTCTAATCATTCTGAGCAAGACTGGGAACGAGAAGATCGTTTACGATCTGAGTACCCTTCCTTCTTTTCTAAAATCTAGGAATCTCGAGGACGAGATTCTTGTAAGGGGGGTAGAGTTGTAACACCCCAACCTTGTTTATCTAAATAAAGGAGTGATCATGTGCATTTCATGCATTTAGTTTGCATTTGAGCAAAAATTTGCATTTGCATTTTCTAATTATGCAAAGTCCTTCTCTATTTTTTTCTCCATTCAAAATCTCTCAAGATTTATAAAATAAACAACATGGCATTGTTGTTATTCAATAAGTCCATGTTTGTTCTTTTATTCTATGGTAATTTTGAGTTGTCAAAATTTGATTCAAAACAGATTTGAAATTGGTTTTGAAAAGAGAAACAAAAATCAGAAAAGGAAAAGGAAAAAAAATAGAGGGAGGAACCTCTCTCTCCCTCTCCCTGGGCCGCAGCCCATCTCCTCTCTCCCTTCTCTCCCTGGCCGAACGGCCCAAGTGGCCCAGCCGCACCCAACTGCAGCCCAGCACTTCTCCCAGGGGGGTTTTTGGAAAATTGCCGTCTTCCCCGCCGACCGAAGCAGCTCGGTGGAGAGCTGCCGGCCGAGCGATGGCGCCGGCGGCCAGGATGAGCTCCGCCGCCCCCCGGCGGCTACAAATAGCTCGCCGCCGCCGCCCCTAACCCTAATCCCCCACTTCTCCCCTTCCCCGCGGTCCTCGACGCCCCCAGAAACCCCAACCCTAACATCACTGCCGGCCGGCCTCCGGCCAAATACGTCGCCGGCGAGCGTCCCCGGCCGTCGCCGTCGACGCCATCGAGCTCGTGGTGAGCTCCTCTCTCTCCCTGTGCCCTCGCCCTGCTCCCCCTCGCCTCCTAGCGCCGCGGCACCATGGCAACTGCCCCGGCCTCCGCCGCACCTCGCCGCTGGCCACTCTCCGGTGGCCAATAGCCGGCGGCGCCGCCACCAATAGGTTGCCCGCGTCGCCAGGACCCTTTCCCCCACTCGCGCGCGCTCGATTACGCCCCAAATCGTCCGATTGCAACCTCACCGGAGTTGTACTGTGAGCCATGGCCGCGCTGACGTCAGCATGACATCAGCGTGACGTCATTTATCTTTTTTTTCCTATTTTCTGTAATTCTTTTCTAATTCTGTTATTAATTTCAGTAAATAGAAATAAATTGACATGTGGGTCCTCTTGTCAGAATTTTAGTAATTTCATAAATGTTTGGAAAAGAATAAAATTATGACAAGTGGGTCCAAATTATTAAACTTTTATTATTATTTATATAATTTTCTGAAATTGATTTAAAATGAATTAAATTTTGGAAATTCATAAGTAATTCATTTTAAATCAGAAAAATATAAAATTATATATCAAAATGATCAGAAAAACATTTACTAATTGTTTATCCATGTTTCATACATGTTTGACCCAATTAAATATGAGCCTTAGTAGAAACCCTAAATCGACCCCTCTCATGTGCCGGAGTCGATACCGAACCCCTTTAATTTCCATCGATGCATCTAGGGTTACCCAAACCCCTTTAATATGACATGTCATCATATTGTATGTGCATTGCATTGTACCTTGTCTTGATTGTGCTCTTCCTTTCCGGTGTTTGGTTCTTCATCGATAGGGACCGAACGCGAGCCTGAGATCAACGCCACCGAGGAGCAGCACCAGAACAACGAGGGACAAGGCAAGCCCTAACCTGGTTCATATATGGTTTCGAAATGCTTTACTTCTGGTTCTTACATATTGCATCCGCTTCAAATATGTTTTATCGGCAGTTCTAGATATCCTATGTGTGCATATTCCATCCTTGTAGCCCAGAGTTACCGATCCACCGCTCCCAGCAAAACTAGGTCTGAGCTTGTTCGCATCGCTAGAGCCGTATATGTGTTATGCTTAGCTGTTGAAGTCTGATCCATCCGGTTGATGAATCAGAGCTACGAATGAACCTAGTTTGACAGGATGGCGTGGTAAGATCAGTGATGATGTTAATAAACATGCTAAAGGCTTGGATGGGCCGCCACATGGGGATGTGGTGATTTGACTCGTTCTCGCCGATACTAGGACATGAGTTCTCGCCTTCGGAACCAAGACTGAGCGTACAACCACACGGGGCCCATGGGAACCCCTTGGCCCTAACTTACCTAGCTTACCCATGAGTCAATTAGTTTGCGAGTTCCATTTGCCATACGCATGGGGGAAAGGTGGAAAAGGTTTTCAAAGTGCATCATACAGGGCGTGGCTAGGGTGAAGGATGCTGGAGGCATTGAACTGGATCCCCTGCACACAATGACCGGGACCGCCTCGGAGAATGGCTACCTACGATGACGGAGCTCCCCAGTTAGTTTGACTCATGGAATAGGCGAAGTAAGGGAAAGGTTTTGGTCGACCACCTCTCGCCAAAGACACCAAGGAAGTGTGTTAATCTATAGTGGCATTAAGAGTCGGTCAGTGCGTGTGGGTAAAGTTGTACACCCCTGCAGGGTAAATCTTTTCGAAAAGCCGTGTCCACGGTTATGGACGACTTGGTGATGGATTCTGTGATCATAGACAACTTGAACCTAATCGTAAAACTTGATGTCAATGTGTGATAAGGATCCCTTCTCAGGGTGTCGAGGGGGTGATCCTAGGTGATAGGTTCAGGTGATGATGAAGATTCGGTGGATTCAACATGATGATCTTAGAGCTAGAGTTGATATCGCTCTCTTACCCTTTTTGAAAATGATCTGAATGGACGAGCTTCTGCTCCCTCCTGTTTACAAAGGAAAACTGGCTTTCCGCAAAATAAGCTCCACATAAAGCCTCGCATACCCGCTTTGCTAACAGGTTGTACTAAGTCTTGCTGAGTCCCTGTACTCAGCCTTGCATGTTTTGTTTCAGAGGAAATCCTTCCAACTGATGGTGGCTTCTACCTCGACGTCGACGAGTAGTTCGGAGTTCCTCAGGCGGCAGCCTGAGACTTATGGGCTGGGACGTCGCCTTATGTTATGGCCTCTTAGGCCCTTTGCAGTCTTGTTATCTAGATAACATAATTTGCTTTCCGTTGCTTGTTGAATTGTGGTCAGTGACCTCTACGTGTAATAAATTTGTATCTTAACTCTGCTAAGAGTTGTAATATATTTGCTTTCAGTCGTAGAGTCACTGTTGTGTTACCGATTCTCACCCTGTAGGCCCTAGAGATCTAGGTTAGGCTTATGCCAGATGTGATATCTGGGTTTGTCTAGCCCTGACCACCGGGGTTCCCGACATAGGTGCACTAGTTCGGCGAAGAGATAGTGAAATACAGGTGGTATGAATAAGTATGAGCAGTAGTAACGGCGCCAGAAAAGTGCTTGCTGGCGTGTGGTTAATGGTGGTAATATTGCAGGCAGTAGGGATGCAGTAAAACAGTAAACAAGCAGCGATAGCAGTATTTAGGAACAAGGCCTAGGGATTATACTTTCACTAGTGGACACTCTCAACATTGATCACATAACAGAATAAATAGATAGATGCTAGACTCTACACCCTCTCGTTGGATGATGAACACCACTAATTGCGTAGGATTACACGAACCCTCAATGCCGGAGTTAACAAGCTCCACAATATTCGATATTCATGTTTAAATAACCTTAGAGTGCAAGATAGATCAACATAACCAAATAGATCACATCAATACCATCATAGTAATAGTTAACTTCATAATCTACAAGAGACCACAATCATAAACTACGCCAAGTACTACATGATGCACACACTGTCCACATTACATCATGCAGGAGGAATAGAGTACTTTAATAACATCACTAGAGTAGCACATAGACGAATAGTGATACAAAACTCATATGAATCTCAATCATGTAAGGCAGCTCATGAGATCATTGTATTGAAGTACATAGGAGAGAGATTAACCACATAGCTACCGGTAAAGCCCCGAGCCTCGATGGAGAACTACTCCCTCCTCATGGGAGACAACAGCGGTGATGAAGATGGCGGTGGTGTTGATGGAGGAGCCTTCCGGGCGCACTTCCCCGTCCCGGCGGCGTGCCGGAACAGAGACTCCTGTCCCCCAGATCTTGGCTTCGCGATGGCGGCGGCTCTGGATGGTTTCTCGTACCGTGGCTTTTTCGTATCGAGGTTTTAGGTCGAGGACCTTTATATAGGCGAAGAGGCGGAGTCGGAGGGTCGAAGAGGCGGTGAGGGGGTAAGGCGGCGCGGCCAGGGCCTGGGCCGCGCCGGCCACCCTCCTGGGCCCACCAGGCCTCCCCTCTGGCGACTCTCGGGTGTTCTGGAAGCTTCGTGGAAAAATAGGATGCTGGGCGTTGATTTCGTCCGATTCCGAGAATATTTCCTTACTAGGATTTCTGAAACCAAAAACAGCAGAAAACAGGAACTGGCCCTTCGGCATCTCGTCAATAGGTTAGTTCCGGAAAACGCATAATAATGACATAAAGTGTGCATAAAACATGTAGATATCATCAATAATGTGGCATGGAACATAAGAAATTATCGATACGTCGGAGACGTATCAGCATCCCCAAGCTTAGTTTCTGCTCGTCCCGAGCAGGTAAACGATAACAAAGATAATTTCTGGAGTGACATGCCATCATAACCTTGATCATACTATTGTAAGCATATGTAATGAATGCAGCGATCAAAACAATGTAAATGACATGAGTAAACAACTGAATCATATAGCAAAGACTTTTCATGAATAGTACTTTCAAGACAAGCATCAATAAGTCTTGCATAAGAGTTAACTCATAAAGCAATAATTCAAAGTAGAGGTATTGAAGCAACACAAAGTAAGATGAAGTTTCAGCGGTTGCTTTCAACTTATAACATGTATATCTCATGGATATTGTCAACATAGAGTAATATAACAAGTGCAATATGCAAATATGTAGGAATCAATGCACAGTTCACACAAGTGTTTGCTTCTTGAGGTGGAGAGAAATAAGTGAACTGACTCAACATAAAAGTAAAAGAATGGTCCTTCAAAAAGGAAAGCATCGATTGCTATATTTGTGCTAGAGCTTTGATTTTGAAAACAAGAAACAATTTTGTCAACGGTAGTAATAAAGCATATGTGTTATGTAAATTATATCTCACAAGTTGCAAGCCTCATGCATAGTATACTAATAGTGCCCGCACCTTGTCCTAATTAGCTTGGATTACCGGGATTATCGCAATGCACATGTTTTAACCAAGTGTCACAAAGGGGTACCTCTATGCCGCCTGTACAAAGGTCTAAGGAGAAAGCTCGCATTGGATTTCTCGCTATTGATTATTCTCAACTTAGACATCCATACCGGGACAACATAGACAACAGATAATGGACTCCTCTTTTATGCATAAGCATGTAGCAACAATTAATTTTCTCGTATGAGATTGAGGATATATGTCCAAAACTGAAACTTCCACCATGGATCATGGCTTTAGTTAGCGGCCCAATGTTCTTCTCTAACAATATGCACGCTCTAACCATAAAGGTGGTAAATCTCCCTTACTTCAGACAAGACGAACATGCATAGCAACTCACATGATATTCAACAAAGAGTAGTTGATGGCGTCCCCAGGAACATGGTTATCGCACAACAAGCAACTTAATAAGAGATAAAGTGCATAAGTACATATTCAATACCACAATAGTTTTTAGGCTATTTGTCCCATGAGCTATATATTGCAAAGGTAGAGGATAGAAATTTTAAAGGTAGCACTCAAGCAATTTACTTTGGAATGGCGGAGAAATACCATGTAGTAGGTAGGTATGGTGGACACAAATGGCATAGTGGTTGGCTCAAGTATTTTGGATGCATGAGAAGTATTCCCTCTCGATACAAGGTTTAGGCTAGCAAGGTTTATTTGAAACAAACACAAGGATGAACCGGTGCAGCAAAACTCACATAAAAGACATATTGTAAACATTATAAGACTCTACACCGTCTTCCTTGTTGTTCAAACTCTTTACTAGAAATTATCTAGACCTTAGAGAGACCAATTATGCAAACCAAATTTTAGCAAGCTCTATGTATTTCTTCATTAATAGGTGCAAAGAATATGATGCAAGAGCTTAAACATGAGCACAACAATTGCCAAGTATCACATTATCCAAGACATTCTACCAATTACTACATGTAGCATTTCCCGATTCCAACCATACAACAATTAACGAAGCAGTTTCATCCTTCGCCATGAACATTAAAAGCTAAGAACACATGTGTTCATATGAACCAGCGGAGCATGTCTCTCTCCCACACAAGCATTTATTCAAACAAAAACAAAAACAAGAAACATACAGACGCTCCAAGTAAAGTACATAAGATGTGACCGAATAAAAATATAGTTTCAAGAGAAGGAACCTGATAATTTGTCGATGAAGAAGGGGATGCCTTGGGCATCCCCAAGCTTAGAAGCTTGAGTCTTCTTGAAATATGCAGGGGTGAACCACCGGGGCATCCCCAAGCTTAGAGCTTTCACTCTCCTTGATCATAGTATATCATCCTCCTCTCTTGACCCTTGAAAACTTCCTCCACACCAAACTCAAAACAACTCATTAGAGGGTTAGTGCATAATCAAAATTCACATGTTCAGAGGTGACACAATCATTCTTAACACTTCTGGACATTGCACAAAGCTACTGAAAGTCAATGGAATCGAAAAATCCATCAAGCATAGCAAAACAGGCAATGCGAAATAAAAGGCAGAATCTGTCAAAACAGAACAGTCCGTAAAGACGAATTTTATTGAGGCACCAGACTTGCTCAAATGAAAATGCTCAAATTGAATGAAAGTTGCGTACATATCTAAGGATCACTCACGTAAATTGGCATAATTTTCTGAGTTACCTACAGAGAATTTGGGCCAGATTCGTGACGGCAAAGAAATCTGTTTCTGCGCAGTAATCCAAATCTAGTATCAACCTTGCTATCAAAGACTTTACTTGACACAACAAAACACAAAACTAAGATAAGGAGAGGTTGCTACAGTAGTAACAACTTCCAAGACTCAAATATAAAACAAAATTACTGTAGCAAAATAAACACATGGGTTATCTCCCAAGAAGTTCTTTCTTTATAGCCATTAAGATGGGCTTAGCAGTTTTAATGATGCACTCGCAAGAAATAGTATTTGAAGCAAAAGAGAGCATCAAGAAGCAAATTCAAAACACATTTAAGTCTAACATTCTTCCTATGCATAGGAATCTTGTACACAAATAAATTCATGAAGAGCAAAGTGACAAGATCAGGAAGATCAAACAAGTGTAGTTTCAAAAATTTCAGCACATAGAGAGGTGTTTTAGTAACATGAAAATTTCTACAACCATATTTTCATCTCTCATAATAACTTTCAGTAGAATCATGAGCAAACTCAACAATATAACTATCACATAACGCATTCTTATTATGAGTCTCATGCATAAAATTATTACTCTCCACATAAGCATAATCAATTTTATTAGTTGTAGTGGGAGCAAATTCAACAAAGTAGCTATCATTATTATTCTCATCATCAAATATAGGAGGCATATTGTAATCATAATCAAATTTATCCTCCATAACAGGCGGAACCAAAAGACTACTATCATTATAATCATCATAAATAGGAGGCAAAGTATCATCAAAGTAAATTTCCTCCTCAATGCTTGGGGGGACTGAAAATATCATGCTCATCAAAACCAGCTTCCCCAAGCTTAGAATTTTCCATAGCATTAGCAACAATAGTGTTCAAAGCATTCATATTAATAACATTCCCATTAGCATGCATATAAAGTTCCATGGGTTTTTTAATTCTCTCTTCAAACACATCATGTCCTAATTCAAGATAAAGTTCATAAAGATCTCTCATATTTTTGTTGTTTTCCATTATGCCTTACTAGTGTAAACAAGAAACAAAAAGTTGCAATTGCTGGATCTAAAGGAAATAGCTTCGAGCACACACACAACGGCGCCAGAAAAGTACTTTACCTGGGACCGGAGTATGAGAGCCTTTTACCTTTCCTCCCCGGCAACGGCGCCAGAAAAGTGTTTGATGTCTACGGGTGCTTCTATTCTTGTAGACAGTGTTGGGCCTCCAAGAGCAGAGGTTTGTAGAACAGCAGTAAGTTTCCCTTAAGTGGATCACCCAAGGTTTATCGATCTCAGGGAGGAAGAGGTCAAAGATATCCCTCTCATGCAACCCTGCAACCACAAAGCAAGAAGTCTCTTGTGTCCCCAACACACCTAATAGGTGCACTAGTTCGGCGAAGAGATAGTGAAATACAGGTGGTATGAATAAGTACGAGCAGTAGTAACGGCGCCAGAAAAGTGCTTGCTGGCGTGTGGTTGATGGTGGTAATATTGCAGGCAGTAGAGATGCAGTAAAACAGTAAACAAGCAGCGATAGCAGTATTTAGGAACAAGGCCTAGGGATTATACTTTCACTAGTGGACACTCTCAACATTGATCACATAACAGAATAAATAGATAGATGCTAGACTCTACACCCTCTCGTTGGATGATGAACACCACTAATTGCGTAGGATTACACGAACCCTCAATGCCGGAGTTAACAAGCTCCACAATATTCGATATTCATGTTTAAATAACCTTAGAGTGCAAGATAGATCAACATAACCAAATAGATCACATCAATACCATCATAGTAATAGTTAACTTCATAATCTACAAGAGATCACAATCATAAACTACGCCAAGTACTACATGATGCACACACTGTCCACATTACATCATGCAGGAGGAATAGAGTACTTTAATAACATCACTAGAGTAGCACATAGACGAATAGTGATACAAAACTCATATGAATCTCAATCATGTAAGGCAGCTCATGAGATCATTGTATTGAAGTACATAGGAGAGAGATTAACCACATAGCTACCGGTACAGCCCCGAGCCTCGATGGAGAACTACTCCCTCCTCATGGGAGACAACAGCGGTGATGAAGATGGCGGTGGTGTCGATGGAGGAGCCTTCCGGGGGCACTTCCCCGTCCCGGCGGCGTGCCGGAACAGAGACTCCTGTCCCCCAGATCTTGGCTTCGCGATGGCGGCGGCTCTGGATGGTTTCTCGTACCGTGGCTTTTTCGTATCGAGGTTTTAGGTCGAGGACCTTTATATAGGCAAAGAGGCGGAGTCGGAGGGTCGAAGAGGCGGTGAGGGGGTAAGGCGGCGCGGCCAGGGCCTGGGCCGCGCCGGCCACCCTCCTGGGCCCACCAGGCCTCCCCTCTGGCGACTCTCGGGTGTTCTGGAAGCTTCGTGGAAAAATAGGATGCTGGGCGTTGATTTCGTCCGATTCCGAGAATATTTCCTTACTAGGATTTTTGAAACCAAAAACAGCAGAAAACAGGAACTGGCCCTTCGGCATCTCGTCAATAGGTTAGTTCCGGAAAACGCATAATAATGACATAAAGTGTGCATAAAACATGTAGATATCATCAATAATGTGGCATGGAACATAAGAAATTATCGATACGTCGGAGACGTATCAATCACTATTAATCTATGTGCTACTCTAGTGATGTTATTAAAGTAGTCTATTCCTCCTCCATGATGTAAAGTTGACAGTGTGTGCATCATGTAGTACTTGGCGTAGGTTATGATTGTAATCTCTTGTATATTATGAAGTTAACTATTACTATGATAGTATTGATGCGATCTATTCCCCCTTTCATAGCTATTGTTGACAGTGTGTATGCTATGTTAGTACTCGGTCTAAAATGCAACGGTCTATTATGCACTCTAGAGGTTACTTAAATATGAACTCCGGATGTTGTGGAGCTTGTTTACTCCGGCTTGAGGTGTGCTTTTGTAGCCCTACACAATGAATGGTGTTTGTTATCCAACAAGAGAGTGTTCGAAAGTAGCATTTATTTATTCAGTTATGTGATCATTGTTGAGAGTGTCCACTAGTGAAAGTATGATCCCTAGGCCTTGTTTCTAAGCATTGAAACACCGTTTCCAACAAGTTCTGCTACATGTTTGCTTGTTGTCATCTTTATTTCAGATTGCAATTACTACTTACAATCATCCATATTACTTGTATTTCACTATCTCTTCGCCGAACTAGTGCACCTATACATCTGACAAGTGTATTAGGTGTGTTGGGGACACAAGAGACTTCTTGTATCTTAATTGCAGGGTTGCTTGAGAGGGATATCTTTGACCTCTACCTCCCTAAGTTCGATAAACCTTGGGTGATTCACTTAAGGGAAACTTGCTGCTGTTCTACAAACCTCTGCTCTTGGAGGCCCAACACTGTCTATAAGAATAGAAGCGTGCGTAGATATCAGATCTCTGCGTGCATGGCGAGGAAATCAACAAAATCTGATCAACCTTCGCAAGATGCCTGACACTCATAGGGACCAACATGTTTCCTGACCTTATTCTTGTGGTCATCCTGGATGATCATATTGTGCATGATCACACAGGCATGCACCACCTCCCACATTTGGTCGTGAGACCAGGTTAGAGCAGGGTACCGGACAATTACAGATTGAGCTTGAAGCACACCAAATGCCCACTCGACATCCTTCCTACAAGCCTCATGTCGCGAAGCAAAGTGGAAATTCTTCTGACCTGATGGACCCGGGATTGTTTTGATAAAAGTGGCCCATTTTGGATATATATCATCGGCTAGATAATAGCCTTTGGTATATTGGTGGCCATTGTTTTGATAAAAGTGGCCCACTTTGGATATATATCATCGGCTAGATAATAGCCTTTGGTATATTGGTGGCCATTGATCTCATAGTTGCATGGTGGAGCATGACCTACCACTAGTTTGCTGAACATCGGAAACTGCTGCAACACGTTGATGTCATTGTGTGATCCCGCCATGCCAAAAAAAAGAATGCCAAATCCACATGTCATAATCTGCCACAACTTCAAGCACCACACTGCAATATCCATGACGCTCTTTGTATATACCTTGCTTTGCAAACGGGCCGTTCTTCCATGACCAATGCATGCAATCGATGCTTCCAAGCATCTCAGGGAATCCTCTCGCATCATTTTGTGCCATGATCCTTGCAGTCTCTTCTTTAGTTGGACCTCTCAAGTAGTATTTGCCAAACTTTCTCACCACAACTCGACAAAACATGTACATGCACTCAATGGTAGTAGACTCACTCATGCGAAGGTAGTCGTCCTGTGTATCAGCAGGTGCTTCGTATGCAAGCATCCTCATGGTGGCGGTGCACTTATGAATCGACGAAAACCCGACAACGCCTACAACGTCGTGCTTCAGCGTGAAGTAGGGATCGAACTCTCGAACGCTGTGGAGGATATTAATGAACAAACCCTTGCTCATCCTATACCGGCACCGAAAATTGTCGGCTTTTTGATACGTTCCAAACGTGTCTATAACTTTTGATGCTCCATGCTTGTTTTACACCAATTGCTATATGTTTTGTTTACACTTTGTGGCACTTTTATGCATTTTCTGAAACTAACCTATTGACAATATGTGTAATATCCCAGGTAATGGGGTTACAGGAATAGAGGAAACAGATGTGTGCATTGCATTCGTGCATAGAAAATCTGGGGAATTTTCGCGTTTTAAAGTAAAATAGTCACAAGTTTCACTTGATCTTGGTGGAATTGAAGTAGCTCATCAAGTCAAGCGCTATAAACCTCAATGTGACTTTGTTAAAACCTTGTTTTGGGTAGAGGTGATTTGATCTAAGGGATTGGATCAAATGGAACTAAAACTAACCAATAACACATTAATCAAGGATCAACCATTTGATCTTCTAAAAGATCATAGTATGGTATTCCTTAAAACAACACATGGATGTTTATTCAACTACAAACCACATTATAAGAAAGAAGTAAGGAACTATTAGTTACTTATCTTTTCCATGTATTAAACTCATCAATGTTCCTACCATGATCCACATGGTATAGTTTCAACTCTAATCTTAAACTCATGTCAAGGACATTCACAAAAGTTCTTTATCAAACCTTGACTTGTCCATCCTACTTCAACCATAAACCTCAGAGAAAGTGATCGAGGTTTTCTTGTGTTGGTTCAATTGGTTTAGATCATCGACATTAGTGCGATAAAATTGGACATGACCTTTGTTGAATTTATTATGTTTTGGAGGGAAAAGTTTCGAATTCAAATTCAAATATGTAAGACATGAGTTCAAATATGAATATGAACTGGATTGGAATTTGAATTCCAAATAATTGTATACAATACAATACCTAAGATAAATAAAAGGGAATACAAAATAGATAAATAATTTAAACCTTATTACAAATATCATTATCACAATCATCTACAATTCTCATAAAGAGAAACAAAGTTACAAGTTACAAAAGTAATAAAAGATTATAAGGAAATAAAAGAAATTCTAAAACTAAATCTTGAAGCTCATAACCTTCGTCCATGTTCCCAGATCATTTTGTTTAACTTGATCACCTGCGAAACAAACAACAAGAACACAAAAGTAAAGAAAAGCCAAGTGGCCAGGTTAAAAAAAATGGAAAAGGAAGATCTTTCCCAGCCGATCTAATCCACAAGGGGGGATGCACTGAGTCACATCCAGCAGCCGTGCAGGCTAACAGCACAGTCACCGTGTGCATGTAAGAGCTGTCAACCAAGGACATGCACTAGGCAGAGTATAAAATGAAAACATGCCGTGTTGTCCAAACACAGCCCTAGTTACAGATTTATTTTCAAGCCAACGCTCAGAACCAGAGCAACAAGAACTCATCTCAGTTCTTCATCCAAACCATTGGGCCATCACAAATAAATCAAACCAGAGAAAACGCTAGTTAAACCGAACCACAGCTGGAAGCTAAAGCTGAAGCAAGGATCATTGTGATATAGCTGAGCCAGGAGGAGCAGGCTCAACTCAAGGAGGAAGAACAACCAGAACATGACGCACCAGATGGGAGAAGCCAGGAGGATCAAGCATGCCACTAGAAGCAGGTTAGATCATAATCCAGAAGATCAAGCTACAGAAGTGCAGCAGGTATACATCAACTAAAGATCAGGAGGCATATGTTCTTAATTTGCATAAATATCCCGGGGAAAATAAAAGGTTAATCTGCAAATCAAGCAAATTCATCTACCCTTCAACTAGAACTTGCCTAGGAGGATTTGATGGATTATTTCTCGCAGATTACAGAGAAGTGCTCTGTTGAATCATCCTCGAGATTAGGAAAGCCACCTAGTAGTATCTGTTCTTAAATCAAATTTTGCCTCAGCCTATTGCATCATTGGCTAGGCCAAAGAGCAAGTACTAGTATATGTCCTAATCAGATTATAGGAAGGAAATAGTGAGGGGTGAAGAGAGAGTGGTTTGGCAACCAGTACCAAGTAATATGGGCAGTGACTATGCTCTGTCTAGAAATACTTGTTTAAATCACACAAAAACATCAAAATCACTAGGAAGCAGAAAGCAAAGCATATATTTTCTCTAGATCATATCATAAGCCTCTATATGATCACATGATCCCCAAGAACACTAAATAACACATCCAGAAATCAATCACAGTAAGTTAGCATGCTTATAAATATCTGGCAGCAAGTATATAACAGGAATTACATTTCCTATCATCAAGAACTTGCACAACAATACCAAGAATATTTAAAACAGTAAAGGAAGTATTAATAGGTCATTTAATTGCATGCTTTTGATCAATTAATTGATCTAACACACATTTAATTAGGATGCTAACAATATATTTCAGCACATACTTCTTTCATGTATACACTTATGCACCTTCCATATACATGGAAATGTTTGCTATCTACACTGCACAACACGTATATATATTGTTTGAGATGTATGAATGTGGATCATATGCATCTTTGGATGGATATGATCATTTTACCGGCAATAGTACCTATACTACTTCCAAATCATGAAAATCTACAAGAACATCTATGGAATTGCTTTACCAGATGGCTAAATTAAGTATAGCATCTGTTCATGCAAGTTATACTTACATAGCACATGACTACATCAACCAAAGTGTATCCAAAAGAGTAATTACAATGCTCCTGGGTGATCAAAGGATCACCAGGAACTTCTCTAGCAATTCAATCATCTACAATCAGCAGCCTATAACCATTTGAATGATCTGAACATATAGCCAACGTTTACGAGTTAGATAGACAGAAAGACCAACACCAGGACCTAGATGAATTATAACTTGCTGCTGTACATACAACTCCAATTATACAGCAGTAGAACCATTAGCACCACCTCCATTACACACAACGTCATGGCTCCCTGCCCAATCACGAGATCAAGGTGCACACAGTGAAAGAGACAGGAAGGAAAGAGTAGCTCACCGGGTGGGTGGTGATGTTTGAGTCGATGAGGTAGTCGTAAAGGGCCGGGCAGCCACAGACCTACCGCGGGAGGCCGCGGCCAGTCCACGCCGCCGCAGCAGCAGCGGGTGGTGGTCGTCGATGTCGAACCAGGGGAGCAGGAGCTCGTGAGATCGCTGTAGAAGTCGTAGACGACGAGGACGAGCTCATGGTTTTCGTTGAGGCTGCAGTCAGCGGTGCGGAGGCACTGATGCCGCGCCGGCGAGCTCAAGTTAGGGTTCCACACAGTCGCGCGCGTGCGCGCGGGCAGGAACCATTCGTGGCGGAGAATAGCCAGCTTGCGACGGAGGTAGCAGTGGCCGGAAATCAGAAATGTCGGAGGCGGCCGACGGCGGCCAGGACGGCAGCAGGCGGCGCCGGAATCGGCCGGCGACGGCCGGAACAGGAGGCGGCTAGGGTTTCGCCTGGTCGCGAGCGCGGGCGAATTCAAGCATACCGGCGGCAGGAAAACAATGGAGGAGAGTGAGCTGGAGCGGAGCCGGCGACCAGCGGCGGATTCGGCCGGCAGCGCCGGGTCGGCAGCAGGTGGCGGCTCGGTCGCATGAGGGGAACGAGCGGGGGCGAGGTTGTGTTCGTGAGCCTGCGTCTGTGCAGAGAGAGAGAGAATTGAGCGACAGAGACGTGAGAGGCTGGGCGGTTGGACCGTGTTGGCCTCTCGCGGCCACGTCTATGATCTGAATATGTGTATGTACGTGCGTCCTAGTTGGCCTAATTAGTTGCTCCCTGTGTGTAGCACTAATACATGGAACTAATATACACACATGTGTAGATTTAATATTTACATGCTAAATAAAAGTGTTGACTAATTTAACTTTGCATAGATAAAATTATTCTAAGTATCAAACAAACATTAAAAAAAACAATTGTACTTTGAAATATAAAAATATATGTTGACGCTTAAGCTGAATTTATGGAATGTTAAAATATTAATTCAATCTCAAACATGTTATAAATATCATCATAATTATTTAAACATGATTTAATAAATAAAACTTAAGATGTGATTTTTGATTAATAAAAATAATAATCTATAAAAAAACCAGAATAAAAGGAAATAATTTTAAAGTATATTAGTGTACTCATTTACATTTAATTAATATTTTCTTAAACTTAATTAGTTAACTAAATCCAAAACAATTTAATACTTTAATAAATTCCTAAAAAATTGCTAAAAGTAATGTCTTTAAACTTAAATAAGCCATGAGTTGCTATAACTCATTTTCCAAAAATGACAATAGGAGTTTATACTCACACCTGCTCAAACCACACTTAGACCACATGACTTGCACATCCTTGATCCAAATCCAATTGTTTGACTAACTATGCATGACCATGTATGAATACATGTGAGAACTTTATGAATTAAACCTTAAATAGGAGGTCATACCTAAATCATGTGTTTCTCCTAGACAATCATTCTAATTTATAATGTTAACTCATATACTAATATAACCATAACTTGTTAGTATGTGATCATTCCAATGATGTACCTTATGTGCTTATAACCAACTAAACCTTACAAGTACTAAGAAAATTATGAACTATCCTATTTAGGAACCAGCCATTTCCTACTTAGTGTATCCAATAGCAAACCCTAGACATCATAAGTTTTAATTGAAATAATTCTTATTACCTAAGTAATATGTTCTTCAAAAGTTATTCTTTTGAAGTATATGATAAGTAATCATTAACCATGACATATAGTACTAAAACCTGAAGGAGATATGCCCTAGAGGCAATAATAAAGTGGTTATTATTTATATCTTTATGTTTATGATAAATGTTTATATATCATGCTAGAATTGTATTAACCGAAACATTAGTACATGTGTGATATGTAGACAAACAAGAAGTCCCTAGTATGCCTCTTAAACTAGCTTGTTGATTAATGGATGATTAGTTTCATAATCATGAACATTGGATGTTATTAATAACAAGGTTATGTCATTGTGTGAATGATGTAATGGACACACCCAATTAAGCGTAGCATAAGATCTCGTCATTAAGTTATTTGCTATAAGCTTTCGATACATAGTTACCTAGTCCTTATGACCATGAGATCATGTAAATCACTTATACCGGAAAGGTACTTTGATTACACCAAACACCACTGCGTAAATGGGTGCCTATAAAGGTGGGATTAAGTATCCGGAAAGTATGAGTTGAGGCATATGGATCAACAGTGGGATTTGTCCATCCCGATGACGGATAGATATACTCTGGGCCCTCTCGGTGGAATGTCGTCTAATGTCTTGCAAGCATATGAATGAGTTCATAAGAGACCACATACCACGGTACGAGTAAAGAGTACTTGTCAGGAAACGAGGTTGAACAAGGTATAGAGTGATACCGAAGATCAAACCTCGGACAAGTAAAATATCGCGAGACAAAGGGAATTGGTAATTTATGAGAATGGTTCATTCGATCACTAAAGTCATCGTTGAATATGTGGGAACCATTATGGATCTCCAGATCCCGCTATTGGTTATTGGTCGGAGTGAGTACTCAACCATGTCCACATAGTTCTCGAACCGTAGGGTGACACACTTAAAGTTGGATGTTGAAATGGTAGCACTTGAATTATGGAATGGAGTTCGAATATTTGTTCGGAGTCCCGGATGAGATCCCGGACATCACGAGGAGTTCCGGAATGGTCCGGAGAATAAGATTCATATATAGGATGTCATTTTATGTGAAATAAAATGTCGCGGAAGGTTCTATGGAAGGTTCTAGAAGGTTCTAGAAAAGTCCGGAAGAAACCACCAAGGAAGGTGGAGTCCACAAGGGACTCCACCTCCATGGCCGGCCAGCCCTAGTGGGGGTGGAGTCCCAAGTGGACTCCACCATAGGGGGCCGGCCACCCCCCACATGGGAGGTGGGAATCCCACCTTTGGGTGGGAGTCCTAGTTGGGCTAGGTTTCCCCCCTCCTATGGAAGGTTTTGGTTTCGGGTCTTATTCGAAGACTTGGACACCAACACTTGGGATCCACCTATATAATGAGGGGCCAAGGGAGGGGGCCGGCCACCCCAAGACCATAGCTTGGCCGCCCCCTTGAGTGGCCGGCCACCCCCTCCCAAACCCTAGCTTTGCTCCTCCACTTCATATTGCCCGCGTAGCTTAGCGAAGCTCCGCCGGACTTCTACACCGCCACCGACACCACGCCGTCGTGCTGTCGGATTCAAGAGGAGCTACTACTTCCGCTGCCCGCTGGAACGGGGAGGTGGACGTCGTCTTCATCAACAACCGAACGTGTGACCGAGTACGGAGGTGCTGCCCGTTCGTGGCGCCGGAACCGATCGTGATCAAGATCTTCTACGCGCTTTTGCAAGCGGCAAGTGATCGTCTACCGCAGCAACAAGAGCCTCATCTTGTAGGCTTTGGAAACTCTTCAAGGGTGAGACTCGATACCCCCTCGTTGCTACCGTCTTCTAGATTGCATCTTGGCTTGGATTGCGTGTTCGCGGTAGGAAAATTTTTGTTTTCTATGCAACGTTATCCTTCAGTGGTATCAGAGCCGTGTCTATGCATAGATGGTTGCACGAGTAGAACACAATGGTTTGTGGGCGTTGATGCTCTTGTTATCTTTAGTTTGAGTACTTTGCATCTTTATGGCATAGTGGGATGAAGCGGCTCGGACTAACTTTACATGACCGCGTTCATGAGACTTGTTCCTCGTTCGACATGCAACTTGTATTGCATAAGAGGCTTTGCGGGTGTCTGTCTCTCCTACTATAGTAAAGATTCAATTTACTCTTCTATTGACAACATTAGTATCAACGTTGTGGTTCATGTTCGTAGGTAGATTAGATCTATATCGAAAACCCTAAACCACGTAAAATATGCAAACCAAATTAGAGAGCGTCTAACTTATTTTTGCAGGGTTTGGTGATGTGATATGGCCATAATGTGATGATGAATATGTATGAGATGATCATTATTGTATTGTGGCAACCGGCAGGAGCCTTATGGTTGTCTTTAAAATTCATGTTGAGTAGTTTTTCAAAGTAGTTGTAATAGTTGCTACATGGAGGACAATCATGAAGACGGTGCCATTGACCTTGGTGCTTCGCCGACGATGATGGAGATCATGCCCGAAGATGATGGAGATCATGTCCGTGCTTTGGAGATGAAGATCAAAGGCGCAAAGACAAAAGGGCCATATCATATCACATATGAACTGCATGTGATGTTAATCCTTTTATGCATCTTATTTTGCTTAGATCGCGACGGTAGCATTATAAGATGATCCCTCACTAAAATCTCAAGATAATAAAGTGTTCATCCTTAGTTGCACCGTTATCAAGTCCTATCGTTTCGAAGCATCTCGTGATGATCGGATGTGATAGATTCGATAAGTACATACAACGGGTGCAAGACAGTTTTGCACATGCGGATACTAAGGTGGCCTTGACGAGCCTAGCATGTACAGACATGGTCTCGGAACACGTGATACCGAAAGGTAGAGCATGAATCATATGGTTGATATGATGAACACTTTGAGTGTTCGCCATTGAAATCACACCTTTTCTCGTGATGATCGGGTTTAGGTGCGGTGGATTTGGTTCGTGTGATCACTAAGACAATGCGAGGGATATTGTTTTGAGTGGGAGTTCACCTAGGGTTTTAATTATGTTGAATTAAAATTTGAACTCAATTTGTCATAAACTTAGTCTAAACTATTGCAAATATATGTTGTAGAGATGGCGTCCCCAATCAATTTTAATCAGTTCCTAGAGAAAGAGAAACTTAAGAGCAACGGTAGCAACTTCACCGACTGGTTCCGTCATGTGAGGATCTTCCTCTGCGGCGGAAATCTGCAATTTGTGCTTGATGCACCGCTAGGTGACCCTCCTGCAGAAGATGAATCCGATGAAGTAAAAGCTGTTTACGCGACTCGGAAAACTCGGTACTCTCAAGTTCGGTGTGCCATCTGTGCGATCTGGAATCCGATCTTCAAAAACGTTTTGAGCACCATGATCCTCATGAGTTGATGAATGAGCTGAAAGCTATATTCGAGACTCATGCGGCAATGGAATGCTATGAAGCATCGAAACATTTCTTCACTGTATGATGGAAGAAGGCAGCTCCGTTAGTGAGCACATGCTCGCCATGACCGGGCATGCGAAGAAACTCGTGACTTGGGAATAGTGATTCCTAACAGACTGGGATTAATCGTGTCCTTCAATCACTCGCCACCAAGTTACAAGAACTTTGTGATGAACTACAATATGCGTAACATGAACAAGGAGTTACCTCGAACTCTTTGGCATGCTAAAAGTCACGAGATTGAGATCAAGAAAGAGCACCAAGTGTTGATGGTCAACAAGACCACCGCTTTCAAGAAACAGGCAAGTCTAAGGGTAAATTCAAGAAGGGTGGCAAGAAAGCTGCCACGCCTCCTATGAAACCTAAGAACGGCCCTAAGCCCGATGCTTTGAGTGCTATTATCGCAAGGAGAAGGGACACCGGAAGCGTAATTGCTCCAAGTATCCGGCTGATCTGAAGAGCGGCCTTGTCAAGAAGAAGAAAGAAGGTATATCTGATATACATGTTATAGATGTTTATCTCACTAGTTCTCGTTCTAGTACACTGGGTATTTGATATCGGTTCGGTTGCTCATATTTGTAACTCAAACAGGAACTAAAGAATAAACGACAACCGCTGAAAGATGAAGTGACGATGCGCGTTGGAAATGGATCCAAGGTCAATGTGATCGCAATCGGCACACTTCCTCTACATCTACCTTCGGGATTAGTTTTAAGCCTAAATAATTGCTATTATGTACTGCGTTGAGCATGAACATTATATCTGGATCTTGTTTAATGCAAGACGGTTATTCATTCAAGTCTGAGAATAATGGTTGTTCTATTTTTATGAATAATATCTTTTATGGTCGAGCACCACAAAAGAATGGCTTATTTCTGTTAGATCTCGATAGTAGTGATACGCATATACATAACATTGATGCTAAGCGAATTAAACTTAATGATAATTCTACTTATATGTGGCAATCGTCTTGGTCATATTGGAGTGAAACGCATGAAGAAACTCCATACCGATGGATTACTTGAATCACTTGATTTTGAGTCACTTGATAGATGCGAAGCATGTCTAATGGGAAAAATGACAAAGACTCCATTTTCAGTATGATGGAGCGAGCCATCGACTTATTGGAAATCATACATACCGATGTATGTGGACCAATGAGCGTAGCATCGCGCGGTGGTTATCGTTATGTTCTAACCTTCACAGATGATCTGAGTAGATATGGGTATATCTATTTCATGAAACATAAATCCGAAACTTTCGAGAAGTTTAAGGAATTTCAAAGTGAAGTAGAAAATCAACGTAACAAGAAGATCAAATTTCTACGATCTGATCGTGGAGGTGAATATCTGAGTTATGAGTTTGGCATGCATTTAAAGAAATGCGGAATACTTTCACAATTGAAACCGCTGGAACACCTCAACGAAACGGTGTGTCCGAACGTCGTAATCGAACTCTCTTAGATATGGTTCGTAGTATGATGTCTCTTACTGATTTGCCGTTATCATTTTGGAGTTATGCATTAGAGACAGCCGCATTCACTTTAAATAGAGCACCATCAAAATCCGTAGAAACGACACCGTATGAATTATGGTTTAATAAGAAACCTAAGCTGTCGTTCTGAAAGTTTGGGGTTGCGAAGCCTATGTAAAGAAGTTACAACCGGACAAGCTAGAACCCAAAGCGGAGAAATGCGTCTTCATAGGTTACCCTAAGGAAACTATAGGGTACACTTTCTATCACAGATCCGAAGGCAAAATCTTTGTTGCTAAGAACGGAACCTTTCTTGAGAAAGAATTTCTCACTAAAGAAGTGACTGGAAGAAAAGTAGAACTCGATGAGATTGATGAATCTATACTCGTTGATCAGTAGCGCAAGATCGGAAGTTGTACCTGTACCGCCTACACCGGCAACAGAGGAAGCTAATGATAATGATCATGAAACTTCGAACGAGGAAACCATCGAACCTCGCAGATCGACAAGGGAACGTGCCACTCCTGATTGGTATGATCCTTGTCTAAATGTCATGATTGTAGATAACAATGATGAGGACCTGCGACGTATGAAGAAGCGATGATGAGCCCAGATTCCAACAAATGGCAAGAAGCCATGAAATCCGAAATGGGATCCATGTATGATAACAAAGTATGGACTTTGGTAGACTTACCTGATAGCCGAAAGGCTGTCGAGAATAAATGGATCTTCAAGAGAAAAACAGATGCTGATGGTAATATTACTGTCTATAAAGCTCGACTTGTCGCAAAGGGTTTCCGACAAATTCAAGGAGTTGACTACGATGAGACTTTCTCACCCGTAGCGAAGCTAAAATCTGTGAGGATTTTGTTAGCAATAGCTGCATTTTTCGATTATGAGATTTGGCAGATGGATGTCAAAACGGCGTTCCTTAATGGAGACATTGAGGAAGAGTTGTATATGGTACAACCCAAAGGTTTTGTCGATCCTAAAAATGCCGACAAAGTATGCAAACTTCAGCGTTCAATCTATGGACTGAAGCAAGCATCAAGAAGTTGGAACCGACGCTTTGATAAGGTGATCAAAGACTTCGGGTTTATACAGTGTCATGGAGAGGCCTGTATTTACAAGAAAGTGAGTGGGAGCTCTGTAGCATTCCTGATATTATATGTAGATGACATATTATTGATCGGGAATGATATAGAACTATTAAGCAGTGTTAAGGGTTATTTGAATAATAGTTTTTCAATGAAAGACCTTGGTGAAGCATCGTATATATTAGGCATCAAGATTTATAGAGATAGATCAAGACGCCTAATAGGGCTATCACAGAGTACATATCTGGACAAGATTCTAAAGAAGTTTAGAATGGACGAAAGTGAAAGGGTTCTTACCTATGTTACTGTGCAAGGTATTGAGTAAAACTCAAGGACCGGCTACGAGAAGAAAGAGAAAGGATGAGTAACATCCCCTATGCCTCGGCAAAGAGGATCTATCATGTATGCCATGCTATGTACAAGACCGGATATAGCACATGCCGTTAGTTTGACTAGCAGATATCAAAGTGATCCAGAATGGAACATCGGACAGCGGTCAAGAATATCCTGAAGTACTTGAAAAGAACTAAGGATATGTTTCTTTGTTATGGAGGTGACCAAGAGCTCGTTGTAACAAGTTACACCGATGCAAGTTGGAACACCGATCCCGATGACTCTAAGTCACAATCTGGGTACGTGTTTATATTGAATGGTGCTGCACAAGCTGGGCAAGCTCGAAGCGGTGCACGGTGGCGAAGTCTTCAACAGAATCAGCAGTACATAGCGGCTTCAGAGGCTTCATCGAAGCGGTATGGATGAAGAGGTTCATTGTAGAGCTCGGTGTGGTTCCTAGTGCATTGGACCCATTAATCATTTCTTGTGATAACATGGGTGCCATCGCCAATGGACAAGAGCCAAGGTCACACAAGAGGCTGAAGCATATCAAGCTGCGTTACCACTCGATTCGCGAGTACATCGAAGATGGAGAAGTAAAGATTTGCAAAGTACACACTGATCTGAATGTAGCAGATCCGTTGACTAAAGCTCTCCCTAGGGCAAAGCATGACCAACACCAAAATGCCATGGGTGTTAGGTATATTACAATGTAATCTAGATTATTGACTCTAGTGCAAGTGGGAGACTGAAGGAGATATGCCCTAGAGGCAATAATAAAGTGGTTATTATTTATATCTTTATGTTTATGATAAATGTTTATATATCATGCTAGAATTGTATTAACCGAAACATTAGTACATGTGTGATATGTAGACAAACAAGAAGTCCCTAGTATGCCTCTTAAACTAGCTTGTTGATTAATGGATGATTAGTTTCATAATCATGAACATTGGATGTTATTAATAACAAGGTTATGTCATTGTGTGAATGATGTAATGGACACACCCAATTAAGCGTAGCATAAGATCTCGTCATTAAGTTATTTGCTATAAGCTTTCGATACATAGTTACCTAGTCCTTATGACCATGAGATCATGTAAATCACTTATACCGGAAAGGTACTTTGATTACACCAAACACCACTGCGTAAATGGGTGGCTATAAAGGTGGGATTAAGTATCCGGAAAGTATGAGTTGAGGCATATGGATCAACAGTGGGATTTGTCCATCCCGATGACGGATAGATATACTGGGCCCTCTCGGTGGAATGTCGTCTAATGTCTTGCAAGCATATTAATGTGTTCTTAAGAGACCACATACCACGGTACGAGTAAAGAGTACTTGTCAGGAAACGAGGTTGAACAAGGTATAGAGTGATACCGAAGATCAAACCTCGGACAAGTAAAATATCGCGAGACAAAGGGAATTGGTAATTTATGAGAATGGTTCATTCGATCACTAAAGTCATCGTTGAATATGTGGGAACCATTATGGATCTCCAGATCCTGCTATTGGTTATTGGTCGGAGTGAGTA
Organism: Lolium perenne; assembly: GCF_019359855.2. Taxonomy (NCBI): domain Eukaryota; kingdom Viridiplantae; phylum Streptophyta; class Magnoliopsida; order Poales; family Poaceae; genus Lolium; species Lolium perenne. The sequence goes on from NC_067247.2 coordinate 158,862,054, forward strand.
CTCAACCATGTCCACATAGTTCTCGAACCGTAGGGTGACACACTTAAAGTTGGATGTTGAAATGGTAGCACTTGAATTATGGAATGGAGTTCGAATATTTGTTCGGAGTCCCGGATGAGATCCCGGACATCACGAGGAGTTCCGGAATGGTCCGGAGAATAAGATTCATATATAGGATGTCATTTTATGTGAAATAAAATGTCGCGGAAGGTTCTATGGAAGGTTCTAGAAGGTTCTAGAAAAGTCCGGAAGAAACCACCAAGGAAGGTGGAGTCCACAAGGGACTCCACCTCCATGGCCGGCCAGCCCTAGTGGGGGTGGAGTCCCAAGTGGACTCCACCATAGGGGGCCGGCCACCCCCCACATGGGAGGTGGGAATCCCACCTTTGGGTGGGAGTCCTAGTTGGGCTAGGTTTCCCCCCTCCTATGGAAGGTTTTGGTTTCGGGTCTTATTCGAAGACTTGGACACCAACACTTGGGATCCACCTATATAATGAGGGGCCAAGGGAGGGGGCCGGCCACCCCCAAGACCATAGCTTGGCCGCCCCCCTTGAGTGGCCGGCCACCCCCTCCCAAACCCTAGCTTTGCTCCTCCACTTCATATTGCCCGCGTAGCTTAGCGAAGCTCCGCCGGACTTCTACACCGCCACCGACACCACGCCGTCGTGCTGTCGGATTCAAGAGGAGCTACTACTTCCGCTGCCCGCTGGAACGGGGAGGTGGACGTCGTCTTCATCAACAACCGAACGTGTGACCGAGTACGGAGGTGCTGCCCGTTCGTGGCGCCGGAACCGATCGTGATCAAGATCTTCTACGCGCTTTTGCAAGCGGCAAGTGATCGTCTACCGCAGCAACAAGAGCCTCATCTTGTAGGCTTTGGAAACTCTTCAAGGGTGAGACTCGATACCCCCTCGTTGCTACCGTCTTCTAGATTGCATCTTGGCTTGGATTGCGTGTTCGCGGTAGGAAAATTTTTGTTTTCTATGCAACGTTATCCTTCAGAAGGTTATGTCATTGTGTGAATGATGTAATGGACACACCCAATTAAGCGTAGCATAAGATCTCGTCATTAAGTTATTTGCTATAAGCTTTCGATACATAGTTACCTAGTCCTTATGACCATGAGATCATGTAAATCACTTATACCGGAAAGGTACTTTGATTACACCAAACACCACTGCGTAAATGGGTGGCTATAAAGGTGGGATTAAGTATCCGGAAAGTATGAGTTGAGGCATATGGATCAACAGTGGGATTTGTCCATCCCGATGACGGATAGATATACTCTGGGCCCTCTCGGTGGAATGTCGTCTAATGTCTTGCAAGCATATGAATGAGTTCATAAGAGACCACATACCACGGTACGAGTAAAGAGTACTTGTCAGGAAACGAGGTTGAACAAGGTATAGAGTGATACCGAAGATCAAACCTCGGACAAGTAAAATATCGCGAGACAAAGGGAATTGGTAATTTATGAGAATGGTTCATTCGATCACTAAAGTCATCGTTGAATATGTGGGAACCATTATGGATCTCCAGATCCCGCTATTGGTTATTGGTCGGAGTGAGTACTCAACCATGTCCACATAGTTCTCGAACCGTAGGGTGACACACTTAAAGTTGGATGTTGAAATGGTAGCACTTGAATTATGGAATGGAGTTCGAATATTTGTTCGGAGTCCCGGATGAGATCCCGGACATCACGAGGAGTTCCGGAATGGTCCGGAGAATAAGATTCATATATAGGATGTCATTTTATGTGAAATAAAATGTCGCGGAAGGTTCTATGGAAGGTTCTAGAAGGTTCTAGAAAAGTCCGGAAGAAACCACCAAGGAAGGTGGAGTCCACAAGGGACTCCACCTCCATGGCCGGCCAGCCCTAGTGGGGGTGGAGTCCCAAGTGGACTCCACCATAGGGGGCCGGCCACCCCCCACATGGGAGGTGGGAATCCCACTTTTGGGTGGGAGTCCTAGTTGGGCTAGGTTTCCCCCCTCCTATGGAAGGTTTTGGTTTCGGGTCTTATTCGAAGACTTGGACACCAACACTTGGGATCCACCTATATAATGAGGGGCCAAGGGAGGGGGCCGGCCACCCCCAAGACCATAGCTTGGCCGCCCCTTGAGTGGCCGGCCACCCTCCCAAACCCTAGCTTTGCTCCTCCACTTCCTATTGCCCGCGTAGCTTAGCGAAGCTCCGCCGGACTTCTACACCGCCACCGACACCACGCCGTCGTGCTGTCGGATTCAAGAGGAGCTACTACTTCCGCTGCCCGCTGGAACGGGGAGGTGGACGTCGTCTTCATCAACAACCGAACGTGTGACCGAGTACGGAGGTGCTGCCCGTTCGTGGCGCCGGAACCGATCGTGATCAAGATCTTCTACGCGCTTTTGCAAGCGGCAAGTGATCGTCTACCGCAGCAACAAGAGCCTCATCTTGTAGGCTTTGGAAACTCTTCAAGGGTGAGACTCGATACCCCCTCGTTGCTACCGTCTTCTAGATTGCATCTTGGCTTGGATTGCGTGTTCGCGGTAGGAAAATTTTTGTTTTCTATGCAACGTTATCCTACAGTGGTATCAGAGCCGTGTCTATGCATAGATGGTTGCACGAGTAGAACACAATGGTTTGTGGGCGTTGATGCTCTTGTTATCTTTAGTTTGAGTACTTTGCATCTTTATGGCATAGTGGGATGAAGCGGCTCGGACTAACTTTACATGACCGCGTTCATGAGACTTGTTCCTCGTTCGACATGCAACTTGTATTGCATAAGAGGCTTTGCGGGTGTCCTGTCTCTCCTACTATAGTAAAGATTCAATTTACTCTTCTATTGACAACATTAGTATCAACGTTGTGGTTCATGTTCGTAGGTAGATTAGATCTATATCGAAAACCCTAAACCACGTAAAATATGCAAACCAAATTAGAGAGCGTCTAACTTGTTTTTGCAGGGTTTGGTGATGTGATATGGCCATAATGTGATGATGAATATGTATGAGATGATCATTATTGTATTGTGGCAACCGGCAGGAGCCTTATGGTTGTCTTTAAAATTCATGTTGAGTAGTTTTTCAAAGTAGTTGTAATAGTTGCTACATGGAGGACAATCATGAAGACGGTGCCATTGACCTTGGTGCTTCGCCGACGATGATGGAGATCATGCCCGAAGATGATGGAGATCATGTCCGTGCTTTGGAGATGAAGATCAAAGGCGCAAAGACAAAAGGGCCATATCATATCACATATAAACTGCATGTGATGTTAATCCTTTTATGCATCTTATTTTGCTTAGATCGCGACGGTAGCATTATAAGATGATCCCTCACTAAAATCTCAAGATAATAAAGTGTTCATCCTTAGTTGCACCGTTATCAAGTCTTATCGTTTCGAAGCATCTCGTGATGATCGGATGTGATAGATTCGATAAGTACATACAACGGGTGCAAGACAGTTTTGCACATGCGGATACTAAGGTGGCCTTGACGAGCCTAGCATGTACAGACATGGTCTCGGAACACGTGATACCGAAAGGTAGAGCATGAATCATATGGTTGATATGATGAACACTTTGAGTGTTCGCCATTGAAATCACACCTTTTCTCGTGATGATCGGGTTTAGGTGCGGTGGATTTGGTTCGTGTGATCACTAAGACAATGCGAGGGATATTGTTTTGAGTGGGAGTTCACCTAGGGTTTTAATTATGTTGAATTAAAATTTGAACTCAATTTGTCATAAACTTAGTCTAAACTATTGCAAATATATGTTGTAGAGATGGCGTCCCCAATCAATTTTAATCAGTTCCTAGAGAAAGAGAAACTTAAGAGCAACGGTAGCAACTTCACCGAACTGTTCCGTCATGTGAGGATCTTCCTCTCTGGCGGAAATCTGCAATTTGTGCTTGATGCACCGCTAGGTGACCCTCCTGCAGAAGATGAATCCGATGAAGTAAAAGCTGTTTACGCGACTCGGAAAACTCGGTACTCTCAAGTTCAGTGTGCCATCCTGTGCAGTCTGGAATCCGATCTTCAAAAACGTTTTGAGCACCATGATCCTCATGAGTTGATGAATGAGCTGAAAGCTATATTCGAGACTCATGCGGCAGTGGAATGCTATGAAGCATCGAAACATTTCTTCAGCTGTATGATGGAAGAAGGCAGCTCCGTTAGTGAGCACATGCTCGCCATGACCGGGCATGCGAAGAAACTCAGTGACTTGGGAATAGTGATTCCTAACAGACTGGGATTAATCGTGTCCTTCAATCACTGCCACCAAGTTACAAGAACTTTGTGATGAACTACAATATGCAGAACATGAACAAGGAGTTACCTGAACTCTTTGGCATGCTAAAAGCTGCTGAGATTGAGATCAAGAAAGAGCACCAAGTGTTGATGGTCAACAAGACCACCAGTTTCAAGAAACAGGCAAGTCTAAGGGTAAATTCAAGAAGGGTGGCAAGAAAGCTGCCACGCCTCCTATGAAACCTAAGAACGGCCCTAAGCACGATGCTGAGTGCTATTATCGCAAGGAGAAGGGACACCGGGAAGCGTAATTGCTCCAAGTATCCGGCTGATCTGAAGAGCGGCCTTGTCAAGAAGAAGAAAGAAGGTATATCCGATATACATGTTATAGATGTTTATCTCACTAGTTCTCGTTCTAGTACCTGGGTATTTGATACTTGGTTAGGTTGCTCATATTTGTAACTCAAACAGAACTAAAGAATAAACGACAAGCTGCTGAAAGATGAAGTGACGATGCGCGTTGGAAATGGATCCAAGGTCAATGTGATCGCAATGGCACACTTCCTCTACATCTACCTTCGGGATTAGTTTTAAGCCTAAATAATTGCTATTATGTACCTGCGTTGAGCATGAACATTATATCTGGATCTTGTTTAATGCAAGACGGTTATTCATTCAAGTCTGAGAATAATGGTTGTTCTATTTTTATGAATAATATCTTTTATGGTCGAGCACCACAAAAGAATGGGTTATTTGTTTTATCTCGATAGTAGTGATACGCATATACATAACATTGATGCTAAGCGAATTAAAGTTAATTATAAGTCATCATATATGTGGCACTGTCGTCTTGGTCATATTGGAGTGAAACGCATGAAGAAACTCCATACCGATGGATTACTTGAATCACTTGATTTTGAGTCACTTGATAGATGCGAAGCATGTCTAATGGGAAAAATGACAAAGACTCCATTTTCTGGTATGATGGAGCGAGCTGCGACTTATTGGAAATCATACATACCGATGTATGTGGACCAATGAGCGTAGCATCGCATGCGGTGGTTATCGTTATGTTCTAACCTTCACAGGATGATCTGAGTAGATATGGGTATATCTATTTCATGAAACATAAATCCGAAACTTTCGAGAAGTTTAAGGAATTTCAAAGTGAAGTAGAAAATCAACGTAACAAGAAGATCAAATTTCTACGATCTGATCGTGGAGGTGAATATCTGAGTTATGAGTTTGGCATGCATTTAAAGAAATGCGGAATACTTTCACAATTGACACCGCCGGGAACACCTCAACGAAACGGTGTGTCCGAACGTCGTAATCGAACTCTCTTAGATATGGTTCGTAGTATGATGTCTCTTACTGATTTGCCGTTATCATTTTGGAGTTATGCATTAGAGACAGCCGCATTCACTTTAAATAGAGCACCATCAAAATCCGTAGAAACGACACCGTATGAATTATGGTTTAATAAGAAACCTAAGCTGTCGTTCCTGAAAGTTTGGGGTTGCGAAGCCTATGTAAAGAAGTTACAACCGGACAAGCTAGAACCCAAAGCGGAGAAATGCGTCTTCATAGGTTACCCTAAGGAAACTATAGGGTACACTTTCTATCACAGATCCGATGGCAAAATCTTTGTTGCTAAGAACGGAACCTTTCTTGAGAAAGAATTTCTCACTAAAGAAGTGACTGGAAGAAAAGTAGAACTCGATGAGATTGATGAATCTATACTCGTTGATCAGAGTAGCGCAGTACCGGAAGTTGTACCTGTACCGCCTACACCGGCAACAGAGGAAGCTAATGATAATGATCATGAAACTTCGAACGAGGAAACTATTGAACCTCGCAGATCGACAAGGGAACGTGCCACTCCTGATTGGTATGATCCTTGTCTAAATGTCATGATTGTAGATAACAATGATGAGGACCCTGCGACGTATGAAGAAGCGATGATGAGCCCAGATTCCAACAAATGGCAAGAAGCCATGAAATCCGAAATGGGATCCACATCGTCACTTCATCTTTCAGCAGTTGTCGTTTATTCTTTAGTTCCTGTTTCGAGTTACAAATATGAGCAACCGAACCAGTATCAAATACCCAGGTACTAGAACGAGAACTAGTGAGATAAACATCTATAACATGTATATCAGATATACCTTCTTTCTTCTTCTTGACAAGGCCGCTCTTCAGATCAGCCAGATACTTGGAGCAATTACGCTTCCAGTGTCCCTTCTCCTTGCAGAATAGCACTCAAGATCGTGCTTAGGGCCGTTCTTAGGTTTCATAGGAGGCGTGGCAGCTTTCTTGCCACCCTTCTTGAATTTACCCTTAGACTTGCCCTGTTTCTTGAAACTGGTGGTCTTGTTGACCATCAACACTTGGTGCTCTTTCTTGATCTCAATCTCAGCAGCTTTTAGCATGCCAAAGAGTTCAGGTAACTCCTTGTTCATGTTCTGCATATTGTAGTTCATCACAAAGTTCTTGTAACTTGGTGGCAGTGATTGAAGGACACGATTAATCCCCAGTCTGTTAGGAATCACTATTCCCAAGTCACTGAGTTTCTTCGCATGCCCGGTCATGGCGAGCATGTGCTCACTAACGGAGCTGCCTTCTTCCATCATACAGCTGAAGAAATGTTTCGATGCTTCATAGCATTCCACTGCCGCATGAGTCTCGAATATAGCTTTCAGCTCATTCATCAACTCATGAGGATCATGGTGCTCAAAACGTTTTTGAAGATCGGATTCCAGCATCGCACGGGATGGCACACTGAACTTGAGAGTACCGAGTTTTCCGAGTCGCGTAAACAGCTTTTACTTCATCGGATTCATCTTCTGCAGGAGGGTCACCTAGCGGTGCATCAAGCACAAATTGCAGATTTCCGCCAGAGAGGAAGATCCTCACATGACGGAACCGATCGGTGAAGTTGCTACCGTTGCTCTTAAGTTTCTCTTTCTCTAGGAACTGATTAAAATTGATTGGGGACGCCATCTCTACAACATATATTTGCAATAGTTTAGACTAAGTTTATGACAAATTGAGTTCAAATTTTAATTCAACATAATTAAAACCCTAGGTGAACTCCCACTCAAAACAATATCCCTCGCATTGTCTTAGTGATCACACGAACCAAATCCACCGCACCTAAACCCGATCATCACGAGAAAAGGTGTGATTTCAATGGCGAACACTCAAAGTGTTCATCATATCAACCATATGATTCATGCTCTACCTTTCGGTATCACGTGTTCCGAGACCATGTCTATACATGCTAGGCTCGTCAAGGCCACCTTAGTATCCGCATGTGCAAAACTGTCTTGCACCCGTTGTATGTACTTATCGAATCTATCACATCCGATCATCACGAGATGCTTCGAAACGATAAGACTTGATAACGGTGCAACTAAGGATGAACACTTTATTATCTTGAGATTTTAGTGAGGGATCATCTTATAATGCTACCGTCGCGATCTAAGCAAAATAAGATGCATAAAAGGATTAACATCACATGCAGTTCATATGTGATATGATATGGCCCTTTTGTCTTTGCGCCTTTGATCTTCATCTCCAAAGCACGGACATGATCTCCATCATCTTCGGGCATGATCTCCATCATCGTCGGCGAAGCACCAAGGTCAATGGCACCGTCTTCATGATTGTCCTCCATGTAGCAACTATTACAACTACTTTGAAAAACTACTCAACATGAAATTTAAAGACAACCATAAGGCTCCTGCCGGTTGCCACAATACAATAATGATCATCTCATACATATTCATCATCACATTATGGCCATATCACATCACCAAACCCTGCAAAAACAAGTTAGACGCTCTCTAATTTGGTTTGCATATTTTACGTGGTTTAGGGTTTTCGATATAGATCTAATCTACCTACGAACATGAACCACAACGTTGATACTAATGTTGTCAATAGAAGAGTAAATTGAATCTTTACTATAGTAGGAGAGACAGACACCCGCAAAGCCTCTTATGCAATACAAGTTGCATGTCGAACGAGGAACAAGTCTCATGAACACGGTCATGTAAAGTTAGTCCGAGCCGCTTCATCCCACTATGCCATAAAGATGCAAAGTACTCAAACTAAAGATAACAAGAGCATCAACGCCCACAAACCATTGTGTTCTACTCGTGCAACCATCTATGCATAGACACGGCTCGATACCACTTTGTAGGATAACGTTGCATAGAAAACAAAAATTTTCCTACCGCGAACACGCAATCCAAGCCAAGATGCAATCTAGAAGACGGTAGCAACGAGGGGTATCGAGTCTCACCCTTGAAGAGTTTCCAAAGCCTACAAGATGAGGCTCTTGTTGCTGCGGTAGACGATCACTTGCCGCTTGCAAAAGCGCGTAGAAGATCTTGATCACGATCGGTTCCGGCGCCACGAACGGGCAGCACCTCCGTACTCGGTCACACGTTCGGTTGTTGATGAAGACGACGTCCACCTCCCGTTCCAGCGGGCAGCGGAAGTAGTAGCTCCTCTTGAATCCGACTGACACGACGGCGTGGTGTCGGTGGCGGTGTAGAAGTCCGGCGGAGCTTCGCTAAGCTACGCGGGCAATATGAAGTGGAGGAGCAAAGCTAGGGTTTGGGAGGGGTGGCCGGCCACTCAAGGGGCGGCCAAGCTATGGTCTTGGGGTGGCCGGCCCCCTCCCTTGGCCCCTCATTATATAGGTGGATCCCAAGTGTTGGTGTCCAAGTCTTCGAATAAGACCCGAAACCAAAACCTTCCATAGGAGGGGGGAAACCTAGCCCAACTAGGACTCCCACCCAAAGGTGGGATTCCCACCTCCCATGTGGGGTGGCCGGCCCCCTATGGTGGAGTCCACTTGGGACTCCACCCCCACTAGGGCTGGTCGGCCATGGAGGTGGAGTCCCTTGTGGACTCCACCTTCCTTGGTGGTTTCTTGGACTTTTCTAGAACCTTCTAGAACCTTCCATAGAACCTTCCGCGACATTTTATTTCACATAAAATGACATCCTATATATGAATCTTATTCTCCGGACCATTCCGGAACTCCTCGTGATGTCCGGGATCTCATCCGGGACTCGAACAAATATTCGAACACCATTCCATAATTCAAGTGCAACCATTTCAACATCCAACTTTAAGTGAGTCACCCTACGGTTCTAGAACTATGTGGACATGGTTGAGTACTCACTCCGACCAATAACCAATAGCGGGATACGGAGATCCATAATGGTTCCCACATATTCAACGATGACTTTAGTGATCGAATGAACCATTCTCATAAATTACCAATTCCCTTTGTCTCGCGATATTTTACTTGTCCGAGGTTTGATCTTCGGTATCACTCTATACCTTGTTCAACCTCGTTTCCTGACAAGTACTCTTTACTCGTACCGTGGTATGTGGTCTCTTATGAACTCATTCATATGCTTGCAAGACATTAGACGACATTCCACCGAGAGGGCCCAGAGTATATCTATCCATCATCGGGATGGACAAATCCCACTGTTGATCCATATGCCTCAACTCATACTTTCCGGATACTTAATCCCACCTTTATAGCCACCCATTTACGCTGTGGGGTTTGGTGTAATCAAAGTACCTTTCCGGTATAAGTGATTTACATGATCTCATGGTCATAAGGACTAGGTAACTATGTATCGAAAGCTTATAGCAAATAACTTAATGACGAGATCTTATGCTACGCTTAATTGGGTGTGTCCATTACATCATTCACACAATGACATAACCTTGTTATTAATAACATCCAATGTTCATGATTATGAAACTAATCATCCATTAATCAACAAGCTAGTTTAAGAGGCATACTAGGGACTTCTTGTTTGTCTACATATCACACATGTACTAATGTTTCGGTTAATACAATTCTAGCATGATATATAAACATTTATCATAAACATAAAGATATAAATAATAACCACTTTATTATTGCCTCTAGGGCATATCTCCTTCAGTCTCCCACTTGCACTAGAGTCAATAATCTAGATTACATTGTAATATACCTAACACCCATGGCATTTTGGTGTTGGTCATGCTTTGCCCTAGGGAGAGCTTTAGTCAACGGATCTGCTACATTCAGATCAGTGTGTACTTTGCAAATCTTTACTTCTCCATCTTCGATGTACTCGCGAATCGAGTGGTAACGCAGCTTGATATGCTTCAGCCTCTTGTGTGACCTTGGCTCTTGTGCATTGGCGATGGTACCCATGTTATCACAAGAAATGATTAATGGGTCCAATGCACTAGGAACCACACCGAGCTCTACAATGAACCTCTTCATCCATACCGCTTCGATGAAGCCTCACGGAAGCCGCTATGTACTACTGATTCTGTTGAAGACTTCGCCACCGTGCAATCGCTTCGAGCTTGCCCACCATCGCAAAGACCATTCAATATAAACACGTACCCGCATTGTGACTTAGAGTCATCAGGATCGGTGTTCCAACTTGCATCTGTGTAACTTGTTACAACGAGCTCTTGGTCACCTCCATAACAAAGAAACATATCCTTAGTTCTTTTCAAGTACTTCAGGATATTCTTGACCACTGTCCAGTGTTCCATTCCTGGATCACTTTGATATCTGCTAGTCAAACTAACAAAGCATGTGCTATATCCGGTCTTGTACATAGCATGGCATACATGATAGATCCTACCGCCGAGGCATAGGGGATGTTACTCATCCTTTCTCTTTCTTCTATTCGTAGCCGGTCCTTGAGTTTTACTCAATACCTTGCCTCGGTAACATAGGTAAGAACCCTTTCTTACTTTCGTCCATTCTAAACTTCTTTAGAATCTTGTCCAGATATGCACTCTGTGATAGCCCTATTAGGCGTCTTGATCTATCTCTATAAATCTTGATGCCTAATATATACGATGCTTCACCAAGGTCTTTCATTGAAAAACTATTATTCAAATAACCCTTAACATCGCTTAATAGTTCTATATCATTCCCGATCAATAATATGTCATCTACATATAATATCAGGAATGCTACAGAGCTCCCACTCACTTTCTTGTAAATACAGGCCTCTCCATGACACTTTGTATAAACCCGAAGTCTTTGATCACCTTATCAAAGCGTCGGTTCCAACTTCTTGATGCTTGCTTCAGTCCATAGATTGAACGCTGAAGTTTGCATACTTTGTCGCATTTTTAGGATCGACAAAACCTTTGGGTTGTACCATATACAACTCTTCCTCAATGTCTCCATTAAGGAACGCCGTTTTGACATCCATCCGCCAAATCTCATAATCGAAAAATGCAGCTATTGCTAACAAAATCCTCACAGATTTTAGCTTCGCTACAGGTGAGAAAGTCTCATCGTAGTCAACTCCTTGAATTTGTCGGAAACCCTTTGCGACAAGTCGAGCTTTATAGACAGTAATATTACCATCGGCATCTGTTTTTCTCTTGTAGATGGATTTATTCTCGACAGCCTTTCGGCTATCGTGTAAGTCTACCAAAGTCCATACTTTGTTATCATACATGGATCCCATTTCGGATTTCATGGCTTCTTGCCATTTGTTGGAATCTGGGCTCATCATCGCTTCTTCATACGTCGCAGGGTCCTCATCATTGTTATCTACAATCATGACATTTAGACAAGGATCATACCAATCAGGAGTGGCACGTTCCCTTGTCGATCATGCGAGGTTCAAGAGTTTCCTCGTTCAAGTTTCATGATCATTATCATTAGCTTCCTCTGTTGCCGGTGTAGGCGGTACAGGTACAACTTCCGATCGCGCTACTCGATCAACGAGTATAGATTCATCAATCTCATCGAGTTCTACTTTTCTTCCAGTCACTTCTTTAGTGAGAAATTCTTTCTCAAGAAAGGTTCCGTTCTTAGCAACAAAGATTTTGCCTTCGGATCTGTGATAGAAAGTGTACCCTATAGTTTCCTTAGGGTAACCTATGAAGACGCATTTCTCCGCTTTGGGTTCTAGATTGTCCGGTTGTAACTTCTTTACATAGGCTTCGCAACCCCAAACTTTCAGGAACGACTGACTTAGGTTTCTTATTAAACCATAATTCATACGGTGTCGTTTCTACGGATTTTGATGGTGCTCTATTTAAAGTGAATGCGGCTGTCTCTAATGCATAACTCCAAAATGATAACGGCAAATCAGTAAGAGACATCATACTACGAACCATATCTAAGAGAGTTCGACATTACGACGTTTAGGACACACCGTTTCGTTGAGGTGTTCCCGGCGGTGTCAATTGTGAAAGTATTCCGCATTTCTTTAAATGCATGCCAAACTCATAACTCAGATATTCACCTCCACGATCAGATCGTAGAAATTTGATCTTCTTGTTACGTTGATTTTCTACTTCACTTTGAAATTCCTTAAACTTCTCGAAAGTTTCGGATTTATGTTTCATGAAATAGATATACCCATATCTACTCAGATCATCTGTGAAGGTTAGAACATAACGATAACCACCGCGCGATGCTACGCTCATTGGTCCACATACATCGGTATGTATGATTTCCAATAAGTCAAGAGCTCGCTCCATCATACCGTAAAATGGAGTCTTTGTCATTTTTCCCATTAGACATGCTTCGCATCTATCAAGTGACTCAAAATCAAGTGATTCAAGTAATCCATCGGTATGGAGTTTCTTCATGCGTTTCACTCCAATATGACCAAGACGACAAAGTGCCACATATAAGTAGAATTATCATTAAGTTTAATTCGCTTAGCATCAATGTTATGTATATGCGTATCACTACTATCGAGATCTAACAGAAATAAGCCATTCTTTTGTGGTGCTCGACCATAAAAGATATTATTCATAAAAATAGAACAACCATTATTCTCAGACTTGAATGAATAACCGTCTTGCATTAAACAAGATCCAGATATAATGTTCATGCTCAACGCAGGTAAATAATAGAAATAATTTATGCTAAAAACTAATCCCGAAGGTAGATGTAGAGGAAGTGTGCCGATCATGATCACATTGACCTTGGATCCATTTCCAACGCGCATCGTCACTTCATCTTTCAGCAGTTGTCGTTTATTCTTTAGTTCCTGTTTCGAGTTACAAATATGAGCAACCGAACCAGTATCAAATACCCAGGTACTAGAACGAGAACTAGTGAGATAAACATCTATAACATGTATATCAGATATACCTTCTTTCTTCTTCTTGACAAGGCCGCTCTTCAGATCAGCCAGATACTTGGAGCAATTACGCTTCCAGGTGTCCCTTCTCCTTGCGTAAGAATAGCACTCAGCATCGTGCTTAGGGCCGTTCTTAGGTTTCATAGGAGGCGTGGCAGCTTTCTTGCCACCCTTCTTGAATTTACCCTTAGACTTGCCCTGTTTCTTGAAACTGGTGGTCTTGTTGACCATCAACACTTGGTGCTCTTTCTTGATCTCAATCTCAGCAGCTTTTAGCATGCCAAAGAGTTCAGGTAACTCCTTGTTCATGTTCTGCATATTGTAGTTCATCACAAAGTTCTTGTAACTTGGTGGCATTGATTGAAGGACACGATTAATCCCCAGTCTGTTAGGAATCACTATTCCCAAGTCACTGAGTTTCTTCGCATGCCCGGTCATGGCGAGCATGTGCTCACTAACGGAGCTGCCTTCTTCCATCATACAGCTGAAGAAATGTTTCGATGCTTCATAGCATTCCACGGCCGCATGAGTCTCGAATATAGCTTTCAGCTCATTCATCAACTCATGAGGATCATGGTGCTCAAAACGTTTTTGAAGATCGGATTCCAGACTGCACAGGATGGCACACTGAACTTGAGAGTACCGAGTTTTCCGAGTCGCGTAAACAGCTTTTACTTCATCGGATTCATCTTCTGCAGGAGGGTCACCTAGCGGTGCATCAAGCACAAATTGCAGATTTCCGCCAGAGAGGAAGATCCTCACATGACGGAACCAGTCGGTGAAGTTGCTACCGTTGCTCTTAAGTTTCTCTTTCTCTAGGAACTGATTAAAATTGATTGGGGACGCCATCTCTACAACATATATTTGCAATAGTTTGGACTAAGTTTATGACAAATTGAGTTCAAATTTTAATTCAACATAATTAAAAACCTAGGTGAACTCCCACTCAAAACAATATCCCTCGCATTGTCTTAGTGATCACACGAACCAAATCCACCGCACCTAAACCCGATCATCACGAGAAAAGGTGTGATTTCAATGGCGAACACTCAAAGTGTTCATCATATCAACCATATGATTCATGCTCTACCTTTCGGTATCACGTGTTCCGAGACCATGTCTGTACATGCTAGGCTCGTCAAGGCCACCTTAGTATCCGCATGTGCAAAACTGTCTTGCACCCGTTGTATGTACTTATCGAATCTATCACATCCGATCATCACGAGATGCTTCGAAACGATAAGACTTGATAACGGTGCAACTAAGGATGAACACTTTATTATCTTGAGATTTTAGTGAGGGATCATCTTATAATGCTACCGTCGCGATCTAAGCAAAATAAGATGCATAAAAGGATTAACATCACATGCAGTTCATATGTGATATGATATGGCCCTTTTGTCTTTGCGCCTTTGATCTTCATCTCCAAAGCACGGACATGATCTCCATCATCTTCGGGCATGATCTCCATCATCGTCGGCGAAGCACCAAGGTCAATGGCACCGTCTTCATGATTGTCCTCCATGTAGCAACTATTACAACTACTTTGAAAAACTACTCAACATGAAATTTAAAGACAACCATAAGGCTCCTGCTGCCACAATACAATAATGATCATCTCATACATATTCATCATCACATTATGGCCATATCACATCACCAAACCCTGCAAAAACAAGTTAGACGCTCTCTAATTTGGTTTGCATATTTTACGTGGTTTAGGGTTTTCGATATAGATCTAATCTACCTACGAACATGAATCACAACGTTGATACTAATGTTGTCAATAGAAGAGTAAATTGAATCTTTACTATAGTAGGAGAGACAGACACCCGCAAAGCCTCTTATGCAATACAAGTTGCATGTCGAACGAGGAACAAGTCTCATGAACGCGGTCATGTAAAGTTAGTCCGAGCCGCTTCATCCCACTATGCCATAAAGATGCAAAGTACTCAAACTAAAGATAACAAGAGCATCAACGCCCACAAACCATTGTGTTCTACTCGTGCAACCATCTATGCATAGACACGGCTCTGATACCACTGTAGGATAACGTTGCATAGAAAACAAAAAAATTTCCTACCGCGAACACGCAATCCAAGCCAAGATGCAATCTAGAAGACGGTAGCAACGAGGGGGTATCGAGTCTCACCCTTGAAGAGTTTCCAAAGCCTACAAGATGAGGCTCTTGTTGCTGCGGTAGACGATCACTTGCCGCTTGCAAAAGCGCGTAGAAGATCTTGATCACGATCGGTTCCGGCGCCACGAACGGGCAGCACCTCCGTACTCGGTCACACGTTCGGTTGTTGATGAAGACGACATCCACATCCCAGTTCAAGCGGGCAGCGGACGTAGTAGCTCCTCTTGAATCCGACAAAGACGACGGCGTGGTGTCGGTGGCGGTGTAGAAGTCCGGCGGAGCTTCGCTAAGCTACGCGGGCAATATGAAGTGGAGGAGCAAAGCTAGGGTTTGGGAGGGGGTGGCCGGCCACTCAAGGGGGGCGGCCAAGCTATGGTCTTGGGGTGGCCGGCCCCCTCCCTTGGCCCCTCATTATATAGGTGGATCCCAAGTGTTGGTGTCCAAGTCTTCGAATAAGACCCGAAACCAAAACCTTCCATAGGAGGGGGGAAACCTAGCCCAACTAGGACTCCCACCCAAAGGTGGGATTCCCACCTCCCATGTGGGGGGTGGCCGGCCCCCTATGGTGGAGTCCACTTGGGACTCCACCCCCACTAGGGCTGGCCGGCCATGGAGGTGGAGTCCCTTGTGGACTCCACCTTCCTTGGTGGTTTCTTCCGGACTTTTCTAGAACCTTCTAGAACCTTCCATAGAACCTTCCGCGACATTTTATTTCACATAAAATGACATCCTATATATGAATCTTATTCTCCGGACCATTCCGGAACTCCTCGTGATGTCCGGGATCTCATCCGGGACTCCGAACAAATATTCGAACTCCATTCCATAATTCAAGTGCTACCATTTCAACATCCAACTTTAAGTGTGTCACCCTACGGTTCGAGAACTATGTGGACATGGTTGAGTACTCACTCCGACCATCACTCCGACCATCATGGTATAGTACTAAAACCAACAATTGTTCATTACATGTTAGGATTATACCAAATGCTATTGTTGTGTAATAGTAATTTTATTGTTGTGATATATTGCACTACTTATTTATATTACCAAGTTAATCAACCTTAATAAGAACCTTGTTGTGAATCACTCTAAAAGTGCAATACACGCTAAACCAATCATATCAACTCACTAATCCTAAAATCATCGGGGTTAGGTCACGCTTAGAGCGAATGCATCTCATACTTATGCATTATTGCATCCTTGCCAATCTTTTAAACATCGTCCTTATCGGACGATGATGCTATTTCAGAATTTGGAGTTATTGCGTATCGAAGACCTTGCCTGCATAATCTTGCAGTCAAGAAAGGCAAGTTCATCACTTGCTCATGCCATTTGAGTATTTTTATCAAATTACTTGCAAAGTACTATGTTTATCACTATTGCATAAAAACCAAAACCACTATTTTCATAACTATGAATATGACTATGTGGTGGGCAACGGAACCATGTATTGTGTTGATATGGTGGAGGTTCCATTGCAAGGGTTTATATCCATCTAGGATTAAACAACAAATGTCGTCCAGTGATTCTTGTGCCGTAATACCCGTGTTAACCATAAGATCTGGAGTGGGGTGGAATAGTCAATTGTATTTCCACCTCTTGTACATCAACGGATGCGCTTTACCATAGACCCTTGATCCAAGAGAGCACAAGTGGTACCCTTGATCCAAGAGAGGACAAGTGGTAGGGTGGGGGTCCCGATGAAGTCCCCACGGTTATTGCGGTCTATGATGGGTTGCAGCTGCCGGCGAAGGAGTTCATGGTAGAGACCTGAACTGTTGTCGTGGTCGGGGGCCGTCCTTAATTGGTATAAGAGCACCGGCGAAGACTCAGGGTCGGAGTTTGCAGCAAAGTGTGGGTGTATGAGGTAGCGGAGGAATATGATTGGCTATGACCTTATACCGGGCCTCACACCAAAGGAAGTGTGAATGGGCATGCAACCCGGTTGGCACCAAGGTTAAGATCTCTTATGGGTAAAGCAACACACCTCTACAGAGTGTAAAGAACCGTGACCTGTCACTCCCTGTTCCGGGATATGGAACTGCGAACGCTGTCGGAAAGGAGCTCCATGAAGTTCTAGTAAACCGGTGAAGGCTGACGGACATAGTTCTTCTGAATAAAAGCAACCTTTTGAAGAAATGGTTATGAAAACTTGCATTGGTATTAGACTTTCTGGTCTAATGCTGTAGCTAGTGCATTAAACACCTCTTTCCTATAATGAACTTGTTGAGTACGCTCGTACTCATCCCACTCTTAAATCCCCTGCTTAGATATGGAGGCATCGAAGGAGTATCTACAGTGCAACTCGAAGGCCGAGGAGTCAACAGCTACTTCAAGAGACAGGACCCTATCAGAGGAGTCAGATACCACATCCAACAAGGAGAAAACCTAGTTTAGCCATAGAAGGGAACTAGCTTCCTAAACCTAGCTCCTATTTAGCTAAAATCTATTCATAGCCCCTATAGCTAGTCAAATACTCTACAAATAGAGTTCGTGATAGGATTAGACTACGAGTCGTTCTTCTAGAGTTTATTGCAGATTTACCTCATTGTAAAGTAGGAGGCTATGCTGATCTTATGTAACAGAGTCTGTATGTAATTCTATAGACATGCCTTGGACCCGCATATGTTTCTGTTGTACCACTCTGAGCGATATAATACTAGTGGAACAGTGTTTCATTGGTGTTATATCAGACTTGCATACTATACCATGCAGTGGTATGCCGGGTCACCACAATATGCCACAGTGCCAGTTCCCTATTTTCTGCTGTTTTTGTATTTTAGAAAAGTTGTACAGGAAATATTCTCGGAATCGGACGAAACAAAAACCAAAGTTCCTATTTTCCCGGAGCGAAGCCGGAGTCCAGAGAAGAGACGAAGGGGGGCCATAGGCTGGCCACACCTGCCCTAGGCGCGACCTGGCCCTGGCTCGCGCCTAGGGGTGGTGTGGGGCGCACAGGCACCCCACCGACCTCAATCCTCCGCCTATGTAAAGCCTCCGACGCAAAAATCCTAAATATACAAGCCTCCGTCCACGAAAAGTTCCGTAGCTCCGCCGCAGTCGCAGACAAGATCCGGGGGATAGAAGTCTCTGTTACGGCACCCGTCCGGGACGGGGAATTGCCCCCGGAGTCATCTCCGTCGACTCCACCGCCATCTCTATTATCGTTGCTGACTCCTATGATGAGGAGGGAGTAGTTATCCTTCGGGGCTGAGGGCTCTACTGGTAGCTATGTGGTCTGTCTCTCTCTCCCATGGTGTGATCTTTATATGATCATGAGCTTTGTATCTAGATGTCGTTATGCTATTCAAGTCAACTTTACTTATGTGATCTCCGGAGACTCCTTGTCCCACGTGTGTAAAGGTGGAGTGTGTGCACCGTGTGGGTCTCTTAGGCTATATTTCACAGAATACTTGTTAACTGAATTATGATTTGAGTTGGATATTTCTATGAAATTGTGGTGTGTTAGTACCGCCTATGAATTCTCAAAGTGCAGCGCGGGGTGTTCATTAGTACTTGGGAATACATTTTTAAGGTTTGCTTTTGCAGACCTACGCAGTGGATTAGTGTTCGTTATCCAGCCGGAGAGTCTTTCAGAGTAGCATAGTGAAGTGCTTATATTTATATTCATTTATGATATCATTGTTGAGAGTGACCACTAGTTAAAATATGATCCCTAGGCCTTGTTTCCAAACATCGAATCACCGTTTATTTACTGCTTTACTTCATGTTTATCCGCTGCCATATTTATTTCAGATCATTTGCATTTTACTATCTCTTCGCCGAACTAGTGCACCTATACATTTGACAAGTGTATTGGGTGTGTTGGGGACACAAGAGACTTCTTGTATCGTAATTGCAGAGTTGCTTGAGACGGATATCTTTGACCACTACCTCCCTGAGTTCGATAAACCTTGGGTGATCCACTTAACGGAAACTTGCTGCTGTTCTACAAACCTCTGTACTTGGAGGCCCAACACTGTCTACAAGAATAGAAGCGTGCGTAGACATCACCTGTGTTGCATCATTCGCGAAATAGTCGTTGTGCAGCATGGTATGCCCCTCTATCCTCTGTCGGGGCTTCGACTTCTTTATCCACGATCTTGATCCTCCGCGGCGCGGCCTCTTCCGCTTCTCCGCCTCGGCGTCAAGCCTGTTCTAGAGGGACACGATGATTAGCAAATGCTCCCTGATGTCGTCGCAAAAGGCTTGCTCGTCCTCCAGTAGTCGGACAAGCATCTCATCATCGCTATCCATGTCTGAAGCAAAATTAATGGTTAAAATTCAGCCACGGCAGACAAGGCAACAACAGCGACCTATCGCGCCTACTTGACAAGGCATCGAACACCTTATGTGCACGGAGGTGGGGCGGATTTGACGCCGCGCTGGCGAAGCGGCAGCGCCAAAAAGGCCAGCGAGAGCCAACCGCGATGACGGTGCCCGACTCAGAAGAGATGTGCCGTCGAAACGGGCGGCAAATCAAGCGGCAACGAAGGGGTGGGAGGCGCGGGATGGAAGGCGTGACGAGAAATAAAAGGCGCGGACCAACCATTATGGAAGTGGTCGCTGACAGGTGGGAGCCCGCCTCGCTTTTCGTTGTGTCCGGCGTGTTCGGAATATCCCTGTGGAGCGGGAACGGGCTCGGGACGCGCTGCTCGGCGCCCGCTAAATTCTTTTAAGGACGCTTTGGGCAACTCCGGTTGGAGATGCTCTAAGCCCGACATTTGAGTGAGGTGTAAGTGTAACGGCGACACTGTTCATTCGTTCAATTATTATGCTTAAGCAATTCAAAAGCGCAATGGTTTTTGGATTCATCTTGCGTTTGCTCTCCAGATGAAACCAGGAGTTGCTTTAGCTACTGAAATCCCGTAACCGCCTCCCTCTCCCACCTCAACACCGCCACGCTCACGCGCACAACCGGAAGGAAGGCAGGCAGGAGACGAAGCCGCGATGGCGCTGGTCCTCGGCTTCCCCGGTGGACGCGGCGGCGTTCGCCTCATCTTCTCCCGCCTGCTTCAGCGGCTTCTCGGGCCGCGCTCCCGTCGCCCCCGCGCTGTCGCCTCGCCCGCTTCGTACGCCAGAGACGAAGACGACGAGACCTCGCCGTTCATGGAGGGAATTCCGGGCAGCATCGTCTCCGACTCCACCTCCGGCTCTCACTACGCCCGCGATTCGGCCTACATGCGCATGTATGGGGCGAATCCTCTGCCATTCGGCCCACCCGAATGGCCTGCCGACCAGCTGTTCGACGTCGAGACTGCATGGCCTGAGAGCGCCAAAGGGGGCCTGGAGATGACGACCGGCACCAGGCACGCCGCACGGGTCCCCAGGGCGCGTGTTCCTGCACAGCCTCCGGTGGTCGTGGTTGAGACTGTTGCTGGCCAGACTCCCATGCTGCACATACCGCTGACCGATGGGCTACTAGCTTCGTTCCTGGCACAGGTATCTACAAGCCCTTTGTTGAAGCGTAACGGCTGTATATCTGAATCCTGTACATGTAACGTTCGGTAGACTTTAGGAGGTTTAGATCTAGAACTAGAGTATCGCATGCTTTGCCCATGACAGAGATGATAGAAGTGTGAGAATTCTAAGGTTCAGTTCCCTTGAGTAATTGTCAGGAAATTTGTGTGCACCTTATTCAGAAGTTACGTTGATATTTTCAGGCAGTGGGAGTTCACGCTGATGGCACTTATGGGGTGGCAGAAAACCCTGCATCCATCCCAACTTCCTCAGATAGCAAGGTAATTCAGTTAGTGTTCATATGGCATATTTTCATTATCTAGTATCGTAGTATGGATGAAACTCGAGAGTAGTCGAGAGAGAAGTTTTGTTTGGCTCTCAAGCACCTTTCAGAAACACGATCATGGGTCCACCACTGAGTGCAGCAACCATATAATACCATCACATTGCAGTCTCTTAGAAGATGAACAGGATACACGATAGCTGGAACCAGGGCAGTTGGCCCAGTCTGGAACTTATTCACAAGTTATGTTTTCATTTTGCAGGGAGTGGGAGTTCACACTGTTGGCACCGATGGGGTGACAGCGAATCGTCCATTGATCCCAACTTCCTCAGGCTCAGAGTCAGATAGCAAGGTAATTCAACTCGTATTTATATGTTATATTTCCATTATCTAATACCATAGTATTAATGAAATTCGAGAGTGAAGTTTTGTTTGGATTTATCACCTCAATGAGCTTTCAGAAACGAAATCATGGCTTACGTGATCATGGGTCTGCCGCTGAGTTTGCAGCAACCATATATAATATAATCACATTTCAGACTCTTAGAGACAAACAGTAAACATGATAGCTAGAGATGGAATGTGAACAACCAGAGCAGCTGACCCAGTCTGGAACTTTGAGTGCATGGTGGAACTTGAGGGCAACTTGGGGGCGAAGGGAAGGACGGAACGCTTATTGAGATGTGAGGCATCCGTGTCAATTGGGGGTCAGATGTCAGCGCCTAGACTGGGGGTGTTACAGTTGGGTAGATATGTGAGATGATTTGGACTGTGGTCTCTCTTTTAAGTTTATGTGAATGTGGTCTAAGTATATATAAACCTGTATAATGAGAGAAGAAGCGATTGATGAATACTCCAAGCCTCTATCTCTGTTGTATTTTCTCTATCCCCTTTTCTCTAGTCAATTTGATCTCCACTAGGTTGAGGGTACATTTTGTTAGCACTTAGCAGATGATGTGTTTGATGAGCCAGCAATGTGGCTCATGATTATCACATGCATGAAGAGTCCCATATTACAGTATATATGTTTCATTTTATTTTAGTAGATCTATCAGAAATTGGCATTCTTACTATTGCTAATGATTATTTGAATAATTTAGGGAGCACCAACCCAATGGATGAAAGTGTTTAGGGGCCTGCTTCTGGCGCACGTCTTCTTCGCATTGCCTTTAGTTGTGATCTTTTTCCCAAGATATGAGAAGGGGGCGAAGAATGATTTGCTGCTCAGTTTGTTTGACAGAAAAGAAGTGGGTATCGAGAAACTAGTTGTGTTAGCTCTGTTTGTAGCTCATGCAAGTCTTGGCTCGCTGGGTGTTCTGCTCGCTCATATTGCAGATGGTCAATGCATGGGATTCGTTGGCTCACTTACTCTGTGCATCATCATCTCTGTTGTGGGATTCATCGATTACATCTTCTTCAAGGCTCTCCCTACTGAGACAACCTATATTGTACTTTTTCTGGGCCATTTCATTGCGATGCTACTATTGATCTGCGGTCTGTGGGCTAAATTTGTGGGGTTTTCACCATGCTGCTGTTCGAAGGTAAACTATTATCTTCATTTTTTGTGTGTTCCTGGTAATATTATCTGCCAGCAGATTTTTCTTGTTGTGATTCGAAGATAAATATGTTCCTCTGGCATGTACAGGTGGATTCTAGGAGACGGCTGCCAGTTTGACCTGCTTGCTGGACACCTTTTGGCGTGACCATTGCTGACTCTATTAGGCTGTCTTGGATCGTCTACCTCATCCTGTTTGACCTGCTTGCTGGACACCTTTCAGCGGTGCTGACGATCATGGGAAATTTGGCTGACTCTGTTCAGCTTCTTTGCCAGATGCACATACGATGCAGCTACATGTGGATAACTAGTCATAGAGTTTGCAAGAAAAACTAACAAACAGGTAGTTTCTCTGCGGTTGAGGGCCACACGCATCACCATCCGCAGCAACTATATAGTCAACATGCAGGAAATACTCTTTTGGTGCGGCCTATTCGAATGGATTGCCAACAAACTGGTGGGCTAAACTTTGTTCAGTGTTTCGTCCAATCGATGTCTAGCACTTTGTCACCTTGTATGAAATCTGTGATTGCAAGGCGTGTTTCAGAGTATGATGTCTTTCATGAAATTGATCCTGCTGTATGTTCAATTCGGAGATAAATTCTTGTTTTGCTTAAATACTGTCTCCTTTTTGGAGTGTAGAAATTCAGTTGCATATTGTAGACAAGAGTTGTTAAGTTTCGTTGATGTGCTGAACATACAACTTTCACGATGCATTGGTTTGTGTCAAGTGTTAGTTATAGTTAACATTCATCTGTTCAATGTACATGCTCCCTCTGTTCTGTTTTTTTTGCTCTATTCATTGTTATCTACATAATTATTTATCTGATATGGCGATACAAGTCTATAAAAGTACCAATTGCCTTTTGTGTCTATGACAGGCTGCTCGTCATTTTTTCCACGATTGAGCAATTGTTTTTTCGTGAGACAAATAGCACTTTTTCACTTATAGCGTGCATTTAGTTTTCCTAACTATTAGCATTCTGCCAGAGAGAAGAACTGCATGTTAAGAGAGAAGAGAAACTTGGTAAGTTTTGATATTCCGTGTCCTTCCGAATGCACTCTGAATTTGTTTGCAAGAATTTTTTTCTAATATAGCAAAGAAAATAATGTTTATCTGTTGGATTTGCTGTGTAGTTTACATGCTATAGTAGTTCATGAATGCTGAGTGGTAGATTCAGTGTATTCTTAGCCTGCACGGCACATCTAGTTGCATCTAGATATATATATGTATATAGTAAACAGCATGTTGTTCAGCTGTGGCTGGGTACCATGTGTATCATAATATACGGCAACTGTTCAGTCAATAGTGATATACTACCTCTAGCCCGAATTACTTGACGCAGAGCACAGGCAAAGCAAAGCCAATCAACCTTTTGTGGGGCCGGAGGGAGTAATATCTTTTGTGGTGTGGCCTGTGGATGGACTACATACGTGCAGGGTTAATACTTGTGCAGCTTTACAATCGGTGACTACACTTTTGTCACCACGTACAGAATCAGTGATTAAACTAAACTGGTTGTGTTTCAAGTTCATTTTGTAGATGTGTACTTGTTGCATTTTTCTCTTGGTTTGCTCTGCGTCAACTATTGTTAAGTTTTCTCTGCTCAATGCACAATCTCTCCCAGTTTTCTTTTCCCCCCCATATAGTTTGTTCATAACCGGAATGGTTGTTCTTCTGATAGTTGGTAAGGAACTGATTGCAAATAAAATAAAAGATCAAGTGTGCTATTTGGATGTTTATATATCTCAGATTCTCAGGTTCCTGAGTAGCTTACTTTCAACAGTTACAGACCAGTAGCTGTTTGCTCATATGCAAGTGCAAGTATAATTGTTGGACTGGAACTGGAACTCTTATATGGCTTTACATTTTCTAGGTATTTCGTTTAGGAGCAACAGGTAGCTGTCTGCATTTTCTTCTGTATGATCAGATTAAGTGTAGCAGTCAATATCGGGCAGTGTTGTTCACTGAATATAGGACAGCTTTAAAACTTAGCTTTTAATGGTTTGTATGTTTTATACTAGTGGAGTTCATGAATGCTGGGTGGGTGGATCCAAGAGCAGACAAATGCCATTTCAAAGTTTCAAAAAAAATCAGAAAAAATACTAGATGTAGATAATGATGAAATCTACTAGTGTGCAAAAACCAATCCAAAATTCGTTCTATTTTAGGCTGAGAAAAAAATGACAAGTGTGTGGATCTGGGTGCGGTGAACGGTGCACGTTTTCAAAATTTTAAAATTTGTCAGATTTATCATTTTTGTGTAGCCTAGAATACAACAAATTTTGAATTGAGATTTTGCATGCTGGTAAAGTTCAACATTATCTAAACCTAGGATTTTTTCTGCTCTTTTTAAAACTTCCAAATGCTGATTTTGAATTGTTTTTTTTTAACGGACACCATGGAGCTTGGGCTCCATTTGTGGTTTCCGGACTATGCCTATTAGAAGTCGCGGGTCTTGAGCACCGGCCCGTATCACAATCTACGTTGTGTGGCTGTGGCTTCTGAATGACCCGGAGCCAATCCTTAAAGATTTTTTATGTGTTGATCGTTTGAATTCAAAGGATTGTTTTTTTTACAAGTAGCTCACTGAACGTGCCACTCCGTAAGGATTGAAATTCTCTGTGCGCTCTGTTTTGTAGAAGAAAAATTCTAGAAGCAAATAGGCTCTTAATCATTTTTCCAGACCACTGTTTTCACCTCCTCCAGACTCAGTTGATGCAAGCCAAAACTTCTGATTCTGCCCCACGTTTCATCAGTTTGTAAAAGTTGAGTTTGTATCGTCTACAGACAAAGTGTTCCATTTTACAACATGGATCTGATTGTTTCTGTACATGTACCCTTTTCAAGGTTCAATTTGGAGATGAAGTTCGACCAGAGAAAAACGTGGGGGGTTACTATTCGCCACATAATTTTTTTTTTACATTTATAGGATCGCCACATGTCACGACATGTGGTGGTGATGTGGCAAATAATAGAAGTTTAAAGAAAAGTGTGGCAAATGATAAAATATCTTGTTGTTCGCACAAGGGACCCTGGAGGCACCAAAACCTAGCCCCAAAAGTCTCCCACCCCTGTACTCCCCTGGCCACTGCAGGTGCCGGTGGTGGCGGCCACGCCCGGCTGTCAAAGGTGGTGGGTGCGGTGGGCGCGCCCCGATGGGTTTCCTTTATGCGCGGAGGCAAGATGTCAAGCGGGCAACACATGGCGGCGAGATGGTTTGGTGGTTCTTGGTCGAGAATCTAGGCTTTGCAGGTTGTGCCATAACTGTCCACTCGATGCTAGAGAGACACGACAACGGTTATAGGCAGTGCAGACGGACCCTTTGTTAAGCGGGGGGTGGATGATGGACCGAGGTTGCGATCTCTCTAGCCGTCATGGCGAGGTGCTACAGTGGTGGTGGTGTGATCCAACATAGATGAGGTTGCCCCAATCTGGTTTACAGAGACCTAGGCATGTGCGGCGATACAAACGGAAGTCCTACCCGTCTTCGGTCGCTGCCGCCAACGATGGTTGTTGGAGATGTATTCCTAATAGGTGGACCGAAGACATGGAGAAAGTTCTAACACAGGTGGTTGCGTCGGTGTGTAAGGCCCAAGACTACTAAGAGAAGACCAACATCCAAAGGCCGAAAACCCTAGTGGCCTAGAACTGGTCAACGTTATTCCTCCATTGGGACCATTAAACGACTTGGAGGTTCAGTGTGGCCCTCTTCCGCCGCTCGTCGTTGTTCAAGGTTGGTTTTAAGAGGCGCAATGTACGTCATCGCCGGTGTTCTCACGACCGACCAAGTTTCGTTATCTACTTGTCATCTCCTTTTAGGCATTCAAGGGTGGATGGTGCATTGGCAAGGGGAATTTATTTGGAGTTGTTGATTTTCGGAGGCGACTGACATTGGTTCACTTAGGAAAATTCTTATAGGTAGGAATGTATTATGTGGAGCACCTAAAAATACGTGCTCCACAAAATAATTATGTGGCTCATAAGTAAATATGCTTCACACAATTTTTCAACTTCTGTGACGCATTAAACAGTGATGCGCCACAAAATTGGTCCTTTATATGGCGCATGTACTACCTCCATACCGGATTAATGGTCAATTACGCATTTCGAGAAACAAGTTTGACTACTAATTTGGTCAATAAAATATAAGATATATACCACAAAAATTATATTATTGAAAACATTTTTAAAATACGAATCCAACGGTATAATTTTTGTGGCATATATCTCATATTTTGTTGACCAAATTTATAGTTAAACTTGTTTCTCGAAATGCGTAATTGCCCATTAATTCGGTATGGAGGTAGTAGCCAAATACGCCACATAAATAATGTGGGGGCCCCACGTGGGGTCCGGTACTACATATGGGTGAAGGCAATTCTGTAACGCGTGTGGGGGCCCACGCCTGCAGTACATCAATATGCCACATTTTTTGTGCCACATTTTTGTGGCGCATATATCAATATGCGCCACAAAAGTCCATCTTTCTGTGGCGCATATTGGCATATGCGCCACAGAACCTGTGAAGTAGATCAGGCTTTTAGCTAGGCAGCTTTCGCCTCCTAGCTACTAGCACCCCACCACCCTTTTCATTCTTGTCTCCTCCAACCAGCTCGTCTTGCTCCTCCCTCCCACTTTATTTTGGTTATACTTTCCTCCATTGTTGATAGCTCTAAACCTATTTTGGTTGATATATTTGTGAGGGGAAGCCACTCCAACTTGTAGAGGGTACTACTTCGCTTTCCTCCTCCACATCTCTCTTGCTCCATTATTTTGTCTCCAACACCCCATCCTCTTGCTCCACTATGGTTGGTAGATTTGTGAGAGGTTGAGTAGACGGATGCATGTTTTGTGTGGCCGACGATTGAGTAGTTGGGAACTTGACTACGTTAGAGAGACGATGCCGATGTTCCGTGTGAGATGGGCCAAGAGCGTCGAAAAAGATAGCTGGTATTTCACCACCATGGTTATACCCGATGTCAAATCGAAGACCCCCTCCACGAAAAATTAGCCTGGGTGCTCGGTAGCCAAGTTTACCGATGCTTCTTCATTACCGACCCATCAAAGTCCAGCCGTGTGGTCGTGAGGAGGGGCAAGAGGAGCATCATCGGAATGGAAGGAGCCACCAACAAGCAATACATCGACATGAACGGCGATCCAAAGATCGAAGAGGAATTCAACAAGTACTTCGACATGCCTACTACTTATTTTAAAGTAAGAAGGAAGACCACCCTACCGGCTAAAGGTTGCCCGTACACGAGAATAAATCTCAAGGTGGCCAGGCTAAAGTATTCAACCGCGATGAAGAAGGGCAAGAACATTGACAAGAGACGCTAGTCATCTCGGAACCGAGAAGATTATGGATTTTTTTGTGTGTACTAATGCACACATATATTTACTTCGAAAAAAATCATTATATGTGTGACAAGAATGTGTATATGATGCGAGGTTTTTTTTGAATTATCTATATTAATTAACATAATTGATAGATGGAACCTTCATTTATTTCTTGAATAAAACACTAGGAATGTATTAAAGGAAATACTTTTAAAAATAAAACACTATGAATATATTAACATAATTGATGCAAGGATTTAGAAATAAATTTTATAAAGGAAATTCTGTGGTGCATTAATGTTGAAATTCTTTGGCGCATGTGGAAACTGGTGCGCCACAGAAAGTTGAAATTCTGTGGCGCATATGGAATTTGGTGTGCCAGAGAATACCGGTTCGTCCCCCTTCTCCTTCTCCTTCTCCTTCCCCAATTCCCCAATCGCGCGCTGGAACCCTAGCCTCGCTTCCGCAGCCTAGCTCTCGCCTCTGCACTCGCCTCGCCGCACCGCGGCCAGGACCAGGAGCAGGAAGAGGATGCCGCCGCATTGACGAGGAGCAGGATGTTGCGTCGAGCAGGAGCAGGATGCAGCCGCGCCGAGTAGGAGCAGGACGTTGCCGGCGGTGAGTACCTCGCCTCCCCTCTCCCCCTCCCCTCTCCATTTTCTTCCGGTTAGTTGGGGATTTGTTGCAAGTGATCAACGCCAGATATATATTATCTTCTTTCTCTCCATCCGGCTAGTTGGGGATTTGTTTTCTTCGAATTACTAATACTAGATCCAATGTTCTTATGATATACAGTTCACTGATAAATTAGCCACTGAGTATACAATGTTCTGTGACTACTGGTAAACTGAGTGCTCTAAACGCACGTTGTTGTTGTGTGCGACTTAACTATATGTGGTCATTGTTCTTTGATTGTCATCAATGTTATCTGTTAGGTTTATGAACGCTTTTCTCTCATATTTTTATCAACATATATGCATCATGTACTAATATGATATACTAATATGCCTTGTCAATAGAGATGCCGACGTACGTTGTGTACATGGGTCGGATTCCAAGTGTCTACGAGGAGTGACGTGACTGTCACCAACAAATGCATAAATTCAGCGGGAACAACTACAAGGGGTACGCGACTGGAGAGGAGGCGGTAGCACAGTGGAGGAGACACGTGTGGAAGAAGAATCGGTTGAAGTTCTTGGTCCCCCCTTGCTCACAGGCACCACGGTTGTACTCTATTTTACCTTAGTCTAGGTGGTGACTAAGTGATGTGATGATGAACATTTGTAATGTGAGATAATGAACACTTGTGTAATAATTCAGCTCTAAATGATGTCATGATGAACATTTGTGATTGTATTATGTCATTTCGTGTATAAAATGTCTTCTCTTTGTATTTTTGGATATTTTTTTATATAAAACCTGATATTTCTATATATTTCCTATATAATACCTGATCTGTACCTGTATTTTGTACATAAATGCATAAATTCAAAAATCCTAAAAAAACACTTATGTGGCGAATATAGGAGAATTTTGTGGCGCATATTGCAGTATGCGCTACAAAATTCTGTGTCGCGTGTTTTCTGTGGCGCATGGCATATACGCTACATAAACTAAAATACGATGCACCACATATGAGAGTTTTCCTATTAGTGGTTGAGACGCGACTTTGTTGCTCAACTTAAAGTGCCTCTTATGCCTGGCGTAGAGTTTGTATTATGCTTATTGAGTAGTTATTGTATACACCGAGTTGTAGCCGTCTTAACTTTTTTGGAGAAGAGGATTGGAGGAAACGTTTTCTAGACGGACTCGGTCGGGGATCTCCTGTCCATAAACACCGCGTGTAGGCAGGTAGCTGCTCGTTGCCCTGAAAAACGAGGTAGCTGCTCCTTCAACCTAGTTCCATCCTTGTGTGGACATATCGATCAGTCGGCGACATCCTTGCGCCAAGCGCCATGGCACCGGCGAGCAGTAGCACGTGCGCCGAACCGCCGCAGCAGCAACAGCCGCCACGCCGCCTGTTCCGCCGGCTCCTGTGGGAAGACGCGGCGACGGGAGGCGACGGCGGCGCGGTAGATGCGCCTCTCCTGGAGTCCGAGCCGACGGCGGCGACGTCCTGCTGCGATAGCCATGCCGCTTACATGTTCTGCATGACATGCGGTCACGTATGTCCTCGATGAATCCCTTCTCCGCATGCAAGAGTTTCTTCTGTTTCCTAACTTCCTCGTACAGTACGATTCTACGAACTAATCCGCATACTTTTTTTTTGTTTGCTTGTAGACTGCTCTGGCCCTGTTCGGCGCTTTTGCGATCTACGTGCTCTGCATCGTGCACCATTAACACGCTCGAGCGATGATTCCTGTAGTGACGAGGTTCCAATGACGATGTATGCAATTAAAACAGATGAGCTTGTATGTCCTTTTTTTTTTCTTTGACAAATCTAACTCTTTGACCAAACTAATGCCTCAACCAATCCGGATGAAACTTTTTTTTTGAAGTAACTAATCCGGATGAAACTACTTCAAAACCTAACCCAAAATTCAACGCCAACGAAAATAGAGACAAAATAGTGTAGGTCGCCATCTGACCTTTCCCGGGCCGAGCAAGGTCACCTAGCTAGCCGCAAAGGTAGGTCGGTGCTTACCCGCAAAAAAAAAGGTAGGTCGGTGCTATGACACTGTAGAAAAACGGCCATTAATACCGGTTCCAAAGGGGCTTTAGTACCGGTTTTGGAAATGAGCTTGGCTCCATCCTCGTTGCCGCCGAAGTTAGAAATAGTTTCACCAAAGGATAGGTGAGGCATTAGCCAAAGGGCTAAATTTATCAAAGTGATAATATGTCTCTGTATATATTGATGATTTAAGTTCTCTAGACAGAACTTGCGCTCAACTTTTATGGTTTTTTCCTTGGAAATAACCTATGATCTGTATTGACAGTTATAATTAGCAAATAGCTAAGGCATATAAGTTTTGCATCAAAGATCAGCTGTCAAGGCTGATATGTGCAGATTTTCATTGTAGAGTAAGGGCATCTCCAGCGCCTAGATGCAAAGAGACGCACCTCACAGACGAAAAATGGGTCAGCAGCCTGACACAAACGGACGCACCTCACCGGTGAAAAATGAGTCTGCACTTCAGCCCAGCGGCACGGCGTAAAATGATCAGACTGTCTGCGGGGACGCAAACTCGACCCAAATTTACGCCGTGAATGCGTATGCGCGGACACAACACGTGACCTTGTCTTCCTAGGCGGTCTTGCACGTCAGGGACATCGAAATCGAACGCATCCATTCGTGTTCCCCTCAATTTTGTTTTTGCGCCGGAGCGGCCCAAGCCCCAGGCCGAGCCCAACTACCGCGGAAGAGCAACCGTTGGAATAATCGAGGCGTCTTACCAATCACAGGAACCACCGCGGACGAGCAACCGGTGCCCTCTTCTATTTATGCGACCCCTTCTCGGTTCCGGGAGCATCGATATAAAATTCGTACGCGTCATCCGCAGTGGCGGACGCAGAAAAAAATTTGAGGGTGGGCACACTCTAAATTTTTTTTTTGCACTAGCCCTTATGCGATTTTTTTGCTAAATTAGTACATAGTAATATACTAGCGAGGAGCATGTGCTTGCTACGAAATACATATTGAAGAACAATAACGAACAAAATAAGAGCTCAAAAATAGAAAATACCCTAGTTGTGTTTGAGCATTTTTGTAAAAATAGATGAGTTTGTTAGATTAATTACAATAACTAAAATGCACTCAACCCTGTTACCATGTGGTAACTATCTTCGGGAAAATCGCCAGTTGTGCACTGTATTTTCTATCTTCATAGGTTACAGAAACAAATTATTACGTTTTAGGCTGTTACATAAATATATACCTACTAATAAAGGAAGGAAGGTTTCTCCTCTTTTTTTCGTCCGTTTTTCTCTTGCCCCTATTTGTTAATCACAATTACAGGTGATGCCACCGGTTAATAAGTGTGTCCAGTCGATGCCTCTATGCGTTCTCGTCTCGATGGCTAACTGGGCTCAATCGCCCTCCCGCGTACACACATGCGAAGGCCCAACATCAACCAAGCCGGGACGTTCGTTTCCATGGTAACCACTTGAGCTAGCCTAGCGTATAAAGTATCCCATCGCTAGAAATAGTACCACCTCGGTAAACTATACATAGTTTTGCCGGCTTATATAAGCAAGTTCCTTGGATATAAACAAGCCGTCCTGAATCCTGAAAAGATGAGACAACAAGAAAGAAAGGAAAGCTCGGTTGGGTGCAGAAATCGTAAGATGGGAGGGCATACGAGGGATGAGTATAATATGTTGGCTATATTGGATGGACGGATAAAATAATTGCATCGATCGAACAGAGATCGCCTCCAGCGCTGCCGACCGCGGCGAGGTTCTCAGGGTGTAGGACACGGACGGCAGCCCAGCTCGACGTAGGAGCGCCGGCGTGGCTGCATGCTGAATGGTGATTCTTTAGAACTGACACAGCCTCAATGCTTGTGACTTCCTACAAATTCTGATTTTAGGATTTCATTGATGAAAAGTAGCTAAAAAGGTAACTTTTAATTATTTGAATTTTTTATACATACACATATCATGTCTTTGAATTATTTGGAGGTTAAGGGAATTTTTCATAGGGTTTTTGGTTCATTTTCACACCATTAGAAACATTCCTAGCAATTTTTCAGTATAACATTTCACCAAAACTCAAACCAAGTAATGGTTGGGTTGCGTCATTATTTTCGTTGCAAGGCACGGGCACATTTTCTGTCTATACCACAGCATAGCCACGTACTCCTCTGTGTGGAGCCCCTTCATGCGGCGATTACCGATGTGTGATGCTGGTTGATATCGTTCAGTGATCAATTTGCCATGTAGGGATTTTGGATGGCCATAATTAAGACCATAATTAGTGCAATGAGTGATCATAGACTCGCTCGACGACTCGTAATCATATGATGAGGACCAGGTCCCGCCTACCGGAGCCTCGCCATGCACACAGTGGTGCTTGTGTGGGAGATTTCACTTTCTCTGGAGGTGGATTCGAGTTTATTTTCACGGAGAAACCATCAAAGGCTTGGAGCTTTAATTCTATTTTTTAAATGAACATATTTTGCTCATCCGCAGCAACGCGCGGGGCATTGTGCTAGTAAAACTCAATGGCACATCTCATTAAATTCAAAATAAGGTGTTGGGCAGGGGCCGGGGGCTTTGAGTTAAAAACTTTGCACATGGGCATTCAAATTCTCAATGAATTGAACTGTTTTCTGAAACTGCGGCTCACGGTTAGATTTATCCTCACCTACAAGAATTTGTATAATTAAAAAGAACGTTGAATTCCTTCAGTTTCATATCATTATCTTCTGACCGGAGAAATCATCTTGGTAAGGACTGCACCATCTTTCCATCGAAGAAGTCATTCTGTAGTAAATTAAGCATAACTTTATTTATGGTTTTAAAGGTTTAATTATACAAGTTAATGGATATGAGACATGTCTTTTCTATACTTTTCGTCGGGGTGACATCTACAGGTATGCTAGCATGAGCATTTTATAAAAATTTGGTAATTATGGGTTGTCTAAATGGAGATTTACCGGCTACGGCTAGCTGCGGGCTGATCCGGCTCGATCTGACGATAGCTGTTGGCCACTTGGCGTGCTGCAGCTTTGGTCGTGCGGCCGCGGGGCCAAGCTACGAGCGGCGTGAGGGGGACGAGGAGAGGCCGGCGAGTGGCGGGCGCTGGAGCTGGGTTGCTGACTAGCGTGTGTTTGGTTCTGGACCAAAACATGGATGGGATGGGATGATCCTCTTTCTTGATATGTTTGGTTACAGATTAAGTTGGATGGGACCATCCCCATAAAGGAATATTCCTTGAAAATCATGAATCAACCCGTCCCTCCAAATCGACCGAACCTCCCGATCCACCTTTTCCTAAAAAGGTGAACCGTTGCTTAATCCATCTCCCTCCTCTCTAATCGCGCACCGCGTCTTGCCCACCTCCGGCTTGCCTGCAGTGGACAGAGAAAGCATCGGCGATGTCGCCGACGGCGAGAGCGGTGGCCTGGGCGAGTGCGGCGCCCTAGGCGCGCGCGGCGGCCTGGGCGAGCGGGGCTGTCTCGGCCCTAGGCAGCGCGGCGGCCTGGCGAGCACGGCGGTCTCGGCCCAGGGCAAGCGCGGCGGTCTGGCGATCGCGGCGGTCTCGGCCCCGGGCAAGCGCGGCGCTCGGGCACGGCCAGCGGCGGCGGCGGCCGCGCACGGCCCGCGGCGGCGGCGGCTACATACGGCCCGACGGCGGCGGCTGCGCACGGCCGGGCTGGGCACGGCCAGGCGGCGGCGGCGGCTGCGCACGGCCGGGCTGGGCACGACCAGGCGGCGGCGGCGGCTGCGCACGGCCGGCCGGGCACGGCCAGCGGCGGCGGCGAGCTGCGCCGGTCGGCGGGCGGCTGCGCACGGCCCGGCGGTGGCTCGTTGGGATGAAGGAGCAGCATCATCTGTGCGTGAGCTCGATAGGCGGCTCGCGAAGATGACGTTTTTTTTTGCTAATTGCAATTGGACGGCTGTTAATCAATTGTTATTAGTATCCTAACATAAACACACTTCATCCCATCCCACTAAGATCTTCAAACCAAACAGAATATGGGATCACCCAATATGGACCATCCCATCCCCAAAAAATCTGGATGATCCATCCCATCCCTCTCAAGTCACCAACCAAACGCACGCTACGCTGAGTTAGGGATAGATTGTTCGCTTGCTCTCCTCGTTGGGTGGTTTCTTAGTTTCCTGGACCCTGAATAGTAGTAGCACGTAAGAAAACTTCAAAAATTTTGGGTGGGCCATGGCCCCCCTGGCCCCCCCGCTGGGTACGCCCATGGTCATCCGTGATGCCAATCTCCCACCGGACGCCAAAATAATCTATGCGGTTTTCCTTGCCATCCGACTCCGACATGCCAACACCATGAGCAACCTTTTCTTGCCATCCGACTCCGACAGCTAAGGCAAGTCACTAGGATGGCGACATTGGTGGGAAAGGGCTCAAACGCTGAGTAGCTCAAGCTCCCCATCGAGCGACGCCAACGCCGCCGACTAGGAGGCGCACGACGCCATAGCCAACAACCAGGAGGAGGAGGGAGACGCCATCGCTGATGGCTAGGAGGAGGAGGAGGAGGGAGAGGATGAAGATGCTAGGTGGGCACGGCTGGAGGAGGAGGAGGAGGAGGCGACAGAGGAGGCGGCGAAGAAGAACAAGAAGGCGAAAGCCCGAGCGGAGGCAGAGGCGCAAGAGGCACACACCAATGACGAGGGAGTGGAGGAGGAGGATTACTCGAAGGACGACTCGTTGGATGAGGAGAGGGAGACACACTCGTCGGAGCCTACTGACTCATCTGAAGAGGTGACGAGCAGGAAGGGTCGCCGTGATGATGGCGCGGAAGGGCCTTCCAAAAGCAAGAAGTAGATTATTGTTTCAATGTTTCAAATTGCTCAACTAAAGTTTGTAATTATTTCTATGATTTGAAACTTTATTTTCGCAGTTTGTGTGGCTATTTTTCTTCAAACATTGCACTATTTTGGTCCAACCAGACCAAATTGCGTCATGCCGCAAAGGGCACCCCCAGACGCAAACGATTAGTCCTAGTCCGAAGGCCTATTTCGCGTTCGCGGCCCAACGCAAACGGACACGTGCGGTCACTTTTGACATCCGAAATGCGTCGGGCTGCTGGAGATGCCCGTTGTTCAGGTTTAGATAAAGGTCATCACAGGAAACTAAGAGCATCTCCCTTGACGGCTCCAATAATAGCAACTCCAATAGCTATTTGGGGGTCGACGTGTTTTTTGAGCTCACACTCGTGCACTCTAATAATAGGCGTTCGTGTTTTCAAGCCCAATAAAATCGTCGGCAATCCCACGTTGACCCTTTGGATGAGACGTGAATTAGGCGCGCCGACACCCGGTGACACGTTGGATTTCATATGCGGGGCCCGCCTGGCAGTCACTAGCCCCAAGACCCTACTTCTATTCCCCAATTCCCTTTCACTCCCGTCCGCAGCTTCATTTCTCCTGCCCACCTACCCAGCTCCCGCCCGCTACTCCAGCTCCCACCCTCCCGTCCGCATGAGGTGTACCGCAAGAGAATCGGCAAGGAGGTGATGACAGCCCAAGCGGCGGCGACATTGGCGCCCATGCCGGTATCGCCAACAACACCAGTCGTGGAGCAGCCACGCGTGATCGACACCCAGCCGCCGGTGATCGACGCTGAGCCGAATGTCATGAAGGTGGCCCACCGAGGATCCTGTTCCAAAGACTCGGTATGTGCCATTATCTTCGACAGCTTCATGAACCTCTTTGGACTAGGCTTCACCTGTGTTTCTACACGAGGCTCGGCCACGGCTTGACTATGATGCTCTTTCGCTAGGTTCTGTGTCGATGATGAGCCGACGCGGAGCTTGCTCGCTGGCGGAGTTGGAGGTGCAGCAATACCATCCCCCCTGGGTGACCTTAGCCCGCATTTCCCTCAATCTCTTCCTCCACCCAGAGTACGCTTGGATGGGCCCAGATTCCCAATCCCCTCCGCCACCACCTCCAAACCCCTCCTCCGAGTACCCGCAGCCGCGTTGTTCTTCCTCGCCTCCATCCACAAGCAGCGCCAGGGTTAATTTCCAGGCCGGTGTAGACAACTGGAGATGAATGCACAGACCATTGACTTTCTGCTCCTAGTTGAGTTCTGGCGGACCATTGCTTGACGTTACTGCAGTGCCTTAGAAACTTCTTCGATCCAATAGAGTTCTTTGTACTGTTAAGAAAAGGAGCTGGTGCTCATCTTCTGCGGCAACGGTAAAGAATATGTGTCCTTGGTAGTTGCGGTAAAGTACAACGGCTTATATCCTTATTGTGTTATGTAACTTGTATGCGTACCAACTAGGTATTGCTATGTTTATAAATACAAGTAATGTATTTCTACGGAACGTACATCGTAAAAGAGGGGAGTTTTTTTTTAAGATTTAAGTTCCCTATGTGGTAGTGGGATTTAGATTCGCAAAGAAAAAGGTACTAGTAGACTCATGAAGTAGACTCTCGCTGTCCAGTAGAAATATAGATGCAGAGAACAGCGTAAGACGAACCGAAACAGAGCAAGAGGATGACAAGGCCTAGTCGCTCCATGTAGTGCTGCTTCTTAATTAATCGAAACAAGGATAAGGACAGGAAACCAAACCTTCGTGGAAACTAAAGCGAATCGGCAAAGGAAAAAGCGGTTGCCACTTGCTATGACAGAGGAAACAACTGCCTCTGTCGGTCTTCTTTGTTAGTGTTTCTACTCCAGTCGCTACTGCGAAACAAAACTCTCTTTCCCCTCTCTATCCATGCCAAAATTCTACTAGCTCCGGTAGCATCTGCCATGGGAATACCTTCTTTCTTCAGTTGGCTCGTGTGCAAGTACCCAAACATCGTCTCCTCTGCCTACGAAAGCGATGATGACGACGACGAAGAAGAAGGCGATGACACTGCCAAAGAAGAAAACAACAGCGCTGACAAAGAAGACGAACACGATGGCAAAGAAGAAGATGGTGAGAAATCATCCGCGACCGGTTCCAGTGAGGAGCGCATCATCTTCGACAACCTCTACCTTGACATGAATGACATCATCCATACTTGCTCCAGCCCGAAAAACAGAAAGGTAACAAAGACGCATCTCCATCCATGGCAGTCTGCTTAATTAATCTTGTGGGTCTTGAGTTTGGCTTTTCACTTGCATCTCTGCAGTTTTTGTCGCACATGGTTGATTACATAGATTTCTTGTTCTGGATCGTCAGGCCGAGGAGGCTCCTTTACTTGGCAGTTGGTACATACATACATGGATCTTCTTCTCAATCTGCAGTTTCCTCTTTTCATATATGGATCTGCTAAAATTTTCAGTTGCCTGAACCTTCGCCACTTAATACTGCATGCTACTTAGCATAAAACTACAGCCCGAGTAGCGTGCAATATCAGCAAAAAAAACATGTAACATCAACTTTTGGTATACCGCAATCCTGGCTTGGGAAGATCGATTTGCCGAGTAGAGCACAGCTCTTCAAGGCCACACCGTCTTCTTTCTATTCTTGACAATGCTGTTAAGGCATCGTCAAGCTTGTAGAAGCTGTGAGAACATGTAAATTCTTTGGCCTTCACCATTAATGAGTAACAAGGTAGAGGATCGAGTGGACCATCTCCTCCTCGCGTCGCCTCCTCCTGGCGACCGAGGGGGCGGAACCCTAGCCGCCGCCACACCCCTCCCCCCTCCCGTCTCCTCCTTCTCGTCGCCCCCCGAGGCGCCGGCGGCCAAGCTCGCGACGCCGGTGATCGGGGGCGGTGGGGTTCTTGGCTCTCGGCCCTCCGGCGCGGAGATCGGGGGAGGACCACGCGCGAAGATCGTCTCTACCGGCGCGGGAGCTCGGCCGGCGCCTCCTGCTCCGTTCTTCTCCGGCTGGAGCGGACGCGGGCCAGGGTGGTGTTCGGCGGGTCCCTGTTCCGGTGGGAGCCTAGGATCTGAGGCAGCGGCCTCGAGGGTTGAGGGCGGCGCCGCCGACGGCAGGGGCGCCGACCGGTGCTGTGGGCTGCTCCTCTTGGCTGCGCGGGCGACGAGGGAGCGAAGGCTGCTGCTCGTGGGGCGGGGGACCCCGTCCCCCACCTTAGATCTGAAGACGGTGATTCCCTGCAATGCGGTTCCCAACCTGGTGTGGCCGGTGCCTGGCGAGCTCGCCGGGTCTGCAACGTCAGGGCGTCGGGAATGGAAGCATTGGGCCGGGGAAACCCTTGACCGATGGGGCGGTCACGTCGGCGACGACGCTCTGCGCTGTTCCCCTCCCTGGAGGCGTCGACGAGGTTCATCTTCCTTCCCGCCCTCCTCCACCCGGGTGAAAACCCAATTCTTTCAGAATGGGCGGCGGCGGCGCGGTGACGCCGTTCCCTTGCTGAAGGGGCTGCCTTGGTTGGTGGAGGGGTGACGAGCTGCGTCTTCTGGGGGTTGCCAATGGCGGCTCCGCCGTGTCTTCGGTCAGCGGCTGCAGTTCTAAAGCTTGCGTCTTGTTGGTTGGTCTGTGCGGCGGTTGTAGATGTTGTCCGTGGGTTCGCGCGCGGAGGTGCTCCTGTTGCTTCTCCTGATCTGGGTTGTGCTCTGGGGAGCTTTTCCCCCTCACAACGGTGCGGCGCCCTCGATCCTGGGCGAGAAGGAAGGGTCCTTCTTCGGAGGCGGGAGCGGGTGCTCTTACTTCGACAGCTCGCCAAGTGATGACGAAGACTGGTGCTCTCCAATGGTGGTCCTTCCCGGCGTGTCTCCTCCTATGTTGATCAAGCGGATGTATGAGGGTCTCGACCATGATGCTGTGTTTCTTGTTGCTGCTTTCTTGTGGTGTGAGTTGCCTGTAAGGTGATCTTCAACACTATGTACTTTACCGATGTGGCGTTATTAATTTAACGCAGGGCCTAGGCCTAATGTTAAAAAAAAACAAGTTAGAGGATCATCTACTTTCCCCTTAAAAAAGGTATGCAGGTTATAGATGAGGTGAGGAAAGGATGAGAATGATTAGATTACTGGATATTGATTAGAATTCCACGCAACTTGTTTTTAAACAACCCCTTCAGATATTTAATTATTTGGTTCGGATCAAACCGCAGATGGTGTTGCCCCTCTCGCCAAAATGAACAAGCTGCGACAGGGTTACTTCAAAACTACCAAGGATGATACAGATTCGGTGAACTCTTAAGTGTATTTTCTTTTCATTTCCAGCATCTATGGCACGATAAATGTCATAATTAATGAAAATCGTATCGGTACGTCCTTGGATCTAATTGCCAGGAGGTTGAAGCGAAGCTCTTGACAGACATATTCAAAGCTCAAGGGAAGGAGGTGGAACCGCGAGAGACATACGAGTTTCAAGATCCTACTGTCATCATGCCAGGCACAAAATTCATGGAGACAATATCAGGAGCATTGGAGTACTACATCCGCCGTCGAATCAGTACTGATCCCTGGTGGAAAGACATCAAGGTTTGACTTTGATTGTGGGCAT
This sequence comes from Lolium perenne, assembly GCF_019359855.2. Classification (NCBI taxonomy): domain Eukaryota; kingdom Viridiplantae; phylum Streptophyta; class Magnoliopsida; order Poales; family Poaceae; genus Lolium; species Lolium perenne. The sequence goes on from NC_067247.2 coordinate 158,902,281, forward strand.
CTTCCCCTCCATCTTTCACCCCAAAACACTGAAACAGAAAATCACTATTAGTTGTTAAAAGCGTTTAGATTATCCTTGACCCCGGTCAAGACAGTTTAGTCCACGCGAAGGTGAGGCGAGCAAACACTGAATCACATGGGCAGAGTAAGGAAAGGAGGAGGGGATTTCTGTTCAAGAGGCGCGGCAGCAGATCCAAGCAGTTTATTTGGTGATGATGGTGCAAGCAAGGGAGGTCTGAATGGTTCCATGTTTTGTTAATAGCCCTGCATTGGAATTCTGTCTACCTAAGGCATCTTAATCTGGTTTCGGCGGAGGCACTGTGACTGCACTGCATTTAATAAGCGGGTGTTTTGTAAATAGCCCTGCATTTAGCACATCATGAGGGAAGCGACATACCAGCAGTAGAACACCAGTCCCATCACAATACATTTTATGGTTGCGAGGTTGCTGATTTTGTCTAAAGGTTGGTCATTGCTTGATGAGTTCACAATATGTCTGTTTCTGAAGGTGATATTATCTGATGCAAATGTTCCTGGAGAAGGGGAGGACAAGATCATGTCTTTCATTCGTGCACAACAGAGCATGGAAAGCTATGATCCGAACACTCGTCATTGTATATATGGGCATGTACGAACTTTAACTGCACGGTGCACTTGACCGTTATCTCAGTATTCAAAGTTTCCGCGGTATTGAACTAGATATTTGAGATGTTCACTCATGTCCAGTTATACGGTTAACTCCGATGAATTATTGCAGGATGCAGATCTGATTATGTTGGCTTTGGCGTCTCACGAAGTTCATATTTCGATCTTGCGGAAGGTCTGTTACTCCCTACTCAATACTACTTCAGGTTTCAGAAAGATTTATAACATGTTTAACCCTGTGATATCATTTACAGAAACCACATTCAACAGGAGCAAGTCCCAAGGGCAGGCCACCCAATGAACCGCATCAGGTTTTTTCCCCTTGGAACCTACCACGGAAGAGTTCTCATTTTAACCATGCAGATAACGTCATTTACCTTACTGCAGTTCCTAAACGTATGGGTTCTGAGAGAGTACTTGGAGCTTGAAATGGCGGTACCAGCTTGGAAACATGACACTGAGAGGCTAATAGATGACTTCATCTTTATTTGTTTATTGATGGGAAACGATTACATTCCACGGATTCCCTCACTTGAGATACATGAAGTATGTATATGTGATTCTAGATACTAATAACCCTTATGCTTGTTCATTGATGTGATTGTTGCTCTTATCCATGTTCCTGTGACAGTTCGCAGCTGATCTCCTCATTCAAGTGTACAAAATAACTTTCAAAGAAATGGGAGGTTATATTGTCAACACAGAAAAAGTACCTAACGAATGTCAGAATTTTATTTCATCTTGGTTTCCTATTGAGTTGTACCTTCATTCTCTTCATGTAATTGTGTTGCTACTGAAAACAGATCGAAGATAAACATGCTGCGTACCTCGATGTCTCAAGGTTGGAGAAGTTCTTGCAGGCACTGTCCTTGAGTGAAGAGAAAATTTTCCTCAAAAGATTTGAACTGCGGCAGGTATATTAACATCCTCGTTAATAGTGTGCACTTGTGCCAATAACCACTTCTCAATTGTTTATTTTTGGGTTGCTTGCAGAAGTTGCTGTGCAGGATACAACGTCAAGCTGCAGAAAACAAATGGAAGGAAAGAAACTCTGACAATGTGGTAGGATTAATTATAGTTACAAAATAAAGTGTATATGTGGCAATCTTACGGTCCCTCTACTCAGGAAGAAAGCCCCGATGGCTCAGACCCAGCTTCGAAGATGGTTTTGACACAAGGCAGTACTTCTACTTGCATCTCTGATAAGTCCGATGTATGTTTTTTTGTCTACAAATCAAGGATGCTTGAAACTGGCTCCTGACTGATTCCCTATATAGATTTTCTTGTTTTTCTGAGAGTCTGTTTGCAGGTTGAAATGAATACCGCAGAGCTCTGGAGAAATGTGGATGATATTCTAAAAGATAAGGATGATCTTTTTAAAAATGGAGCCTGTAGCCATGACAGGGTTAGTGACATATATTGCTATAAATAGTATTCTTCCTTGTGCAATTTCTCACTTCTACTGCAGATAAGACTGGGCTCACCAGGATGGAAACCCCGATTCTACAGAGAGAAGTTTAGTGCTGAAACTTGTATCGAAATCGGAAGGATACAGACTGAAATGGTAGCGATTTTTTTTTCCATCCAAATGGAGTCTCATGAGGCTTGGCATGGGGCATTTTACTTCACTATAATGTTATTTTTCTTACTTTTGTCCTTTTACTTATATTTTGCTGTGGGTGAACCCTTTTCTTATGGAATTTAGGTTCAGAAGTATTTAGAAGGATTATGTTGGGTGCTTCAATGCTACTTTTCCGAAGTACCGTCATGGAACTGGTATCTAGATAAACCGATACAAATTATATGTCTTTTTGTCATTTCCTTAAATACTGTAATTTCATGGTTCTGAATTTTTTATTTTCATTACGTCATTTGACTAAAGCACTATAAGAATAATATTATGATAAGAGTGATAATGGGTTCAATATATGTGCCAGACAAATGCTTACATTATCTGTCTTATGGTGAACTTTACGTGTTTTCGCAGGTACTACCCATTTAATTATGCTCCTTTCGCATCTGATCTCAAACTTCTGGATCAATTCAAGATATCTTTCACCATGGGAAAACCATTAAAACCATTTGACCAGCTAATGGCGGCTTTGCCACCAGAAATGCATGTCCTGTCATGTGCCCTTCCAAAATGTTACAGTAAATTAATAGGCTGCAAAGAGTCTATAATACAATTGTTCTATCCGCCAGGTATACAAATAAAATAATTAATGCATCAAAGTACATTTGTTATTCTTGAATTTACATCGTCGGACTATCGATCAACTTATGTAGATCAAATTCTTTTGTCACCAGAGCTTGAAATCGATGCAGACGGGAAACGTTTCTTGTCACAAGTAAGCCACTCTGGTGCACCAGGACAAACTGAATCAACAGATAATTTCATCCTAAACTGATCAAGTGTCGATGTGCTTAGTATGGCTAAGCTACACTTTTTTTGGTGATAAGACTGAAGCAAAAAAGGACTATGGTGCTAATTTTAAAAGAATATATTGTGCTAAATTTCAGTGAAATAAATTGTTTCAGGGTATTGCAAAGTTACCATTCATAGATGAGAAACTGCTGCTTTCAGCCACCAAAACGGTCGAGAAAGATCTGACGGTAAACTTACTGAACTACTATTGCATAAATTACAAGTCACAGGTGATGGTAGTTTACCTTGTTTACACACTAGGTGGATGAGATGGTACGGAATACTATTCGGCAAGAGAGGATCTTTCTGAGGAACTCAAACAATCTGGCAAATGCTGCAGCATTTGTTGCACTGTCTGACGACTCGCAGGAAAAGCTTCCGATATCCACTAGGTAATTGAAGTCTGAACTGAACTTATGTGAGCTTGATGTTGACACATTTGGGCGTTTACATTTTTTTCAGAGCAATGTGGAACTGATGCTGGTTTTTCCGGTTTCCCTTTGGCAGTGATATCAGCGGATGGTTATCTCCAGATGTTGGTGCTCCAAATATCTTCTTTAACCGTTTACGGGCCATCAAAGACGACCAGACGATGCAAGTTCCCTCTATATAGACTATCCTGTTCATGCATTTGAGATAATTACCAGCTCATGTCCTTTTTCTCGTATCATGTTGTGATGTCTCAGATCAGCAGTGTTTTTCAACCCCGAGGCAGTGAAGCCGATCCCCAGACTGCTGGACAATGTCATCCTACCTGACAAGGTAGATTGGTACGAAGTGGTACATAATTCTGATTGATTCGCACCTTCATTCGATCTCTGAATGTTCTGCAGACGGTAACTGAATCTGACATTCCGAAGAGGCCGCTGTGGTACACGTACCCAGGCGCAAGGCTGCCGCTGGTCACCCGAAAGCCAGATAACCTGTGGAAGGCGAGCTCGCCGGCGATGCCGAAGGAGGAGGTGAAGAACGGCGGAACGGGGTGGTTGGGTCGGGGCAGAGGAAGCGTCGCTGCCGTGGCCATCGCCGCCGAGACGCAGCAGATCGGGAGGAGCAGCTGCGGGAGGGAGAAAGGTGACGCCGAGACGCTGCCGCAGAGGAGCGGCGGCGGCGGCTACGGGAGGGGTTCCCACGGGGTGGCCGCGACGCAGAGCCGAGGCGGCAGGTTCGACGGCGGCGACGGCGGTGCGTACAGCTCCCGACCTGGAGGAGCTTGGGCAGGAGGCGGCAGTGCGGTGCAGAGGGAGCCGACAGCGTGGCGGCCGGCGGGGGCGTGGGCGAGAGGAGGCGGCCGTGGCGGTGGCGGTGGCAGGAGCGGGCAGCCCCGTGCTTGGTAGACCTATTTTTTCTTTGGAATGTGTAAAACTGATGAATCGATGTTGCCGTATCTTTCTACAGTATAATTTTTAAACGTACTTTAAATTAAGTTAAGTTAATAAAGATACATGATGTTAAAAGTTCAGCTTACAAGTAAGGCACACAAAGCAAGAAAAGAAACACCGTTTGAGACGAAGCTTCCATCCATCCTCACTCTCAGAACTTTGAAGAAGAAGTTGTGAAATAGGCACGCCAGAAAAATGCCCTCAATCCTCGACAAATCGTAGAGGTCTTAGAACTACGTCTCTACCTCCGAAGAAGGCCCATGCCTCCTCGCCTTGGGTCAAAAGGCCCTGGGTCAAAAGGCGTTGAACCATCGGAAAGTAGAACAACTCACCCTAGAGCACACAAGAAGGACACACCAAATGGGCTGCCAGGAGAAAAACACGGAGCAGGACCAAAACCTCACACCCTTTATCCACAAACATTGCCATAGCAACGAGCACCCATCAGGATGCAAGCTTTAGGATGAAGCCACCAAAAGAAGACATGGCAAAAAATAACAACATAACCGCTGATGAAGGCCGCAACCGACCATGGTAGAACGCCGCCACCAGGTGCCCACATGCCACCGTTCACCTTCCGCCATCCCAAAGCGGCACCTCCAAGGAGGACACGACGTCAGAACGCCGCGCTGCCCAATCCCAGGGATTTAGGTTTTCACCCGGGAGGGGGAGGAAGGGGATGGGGTTGGACCTCAGCATCACCTCTAAGGAATGCGCCCGAAGCGCCATTGACGCCATGACAGCCACCGCCGGCCCAAGGTTTCCTCGGGCCAAAGCTCCAGCCCCAAGCACCACGGCTACCCACCAGCTCCGGCGAGGCCAGATCCGGAGGCATCGGGTTGAGAACAGTCCATGCACGGGCCCAACTAGACAAGAGTTCTACAGTATACTCTCATCTGATTAAAGTTAAACCTTACCATGTTTAACCAGTTTCGATCGAGTCAGACTCTTTGGAACTGATCCAATGATGTAACGGGAGAATTGAAGTCTGGAATCGGTGCATTGCGATCTTAACTAAATGTTTCTTAAAAGCCAATTAGATAACCTGAGGTGACTTTCCATCATTTTCCAAGAAATGCTAATCAAGTGGCGTACGAATTAGTGAAATTTGCTTATATAGCACAAAGGAGATACATGTGTGGGAAGGTGATCTCCAAATTTTATTTTATCTCATTTAATTCGTGATTCAACATTGTCATCACTTAAATAAAAGCACCAAGTTGCATTGCTTCAAAAAAAAACCTAGTTATATGTACTATATAGCATGTTTTTTATCTTATCTAAATAGCATGTATTAAAAAAGGGAAAATAATCGCCTTAGCTATCAACCATTGTCCATTGCACATGCTCTTAAAGGTTTTAGAACCTATTTGATTCAGAGGATCTACATAGACAATTTTCATGATTAAATCTTCTATGATTTTTTCTATGATAGTTTAATTTGGACGATTAATTTTTATAGGAATTTTTCGAAGAAATCATTTGCACGAGATTTCATAGGAAATCTGAAGGACATATTTGATATGCATGATAGGAAAAACGTAGGAAGATGAAAAACAAAGGATTACAATGTCATGACCCCCCACTACAATCCTATAGAAATTCACATGAACTAAAGTTTGTTTGATTCCAGAGGAAATGCAAATGATTCTTAAAAAGAGGTAGGAGTGGATGTTAGATTTTCTATAAAATGTAGTGCACATGATTTCTTAGAAAAAAAAATCCTATGAGAACTAATCCTACAGATCAAACAACCATAGTAGAAAATTTTCCTATGGGATTTTAACCCTATAGATTTTCTATGCAAATTCTTTGAATCAAACATGCCGTGATACCTCTTTTTAGAATCCTTTGCTTTTATTGTGGTGAAATCAAATAAATGTTGGTTCATATATCAGTTCCTATAGGATTGGAGTGGGCATAACATTGCAATCCTATATTTTTCATATCCCTACGTGTTGCCTATCCTACAAATTAAACATGCCTTTAAAGTTAATGTACAATATTACATCTCAAATTAATGAAGCATGTTTAGGGTATTTATTCTTTTTAATCCTCTTCCATTCTTTCCGGTTGGGCAACATGACTAATGGGAATGATATGGATTTTGAAGTTTGGAGGATCACAATCCAGTATGAAATTTTCCCTAAGGAAACCCTGTGATCAAAGGCATGACACCTATAAAATTTCTATGGATTGTCTCTCTCTCCCCCTCTATATATAGTAGTATATAAGTATATATACCTCGATTTCATAAGAGTTTTAGAAAGCTATTCTAATCGCTTTATTTACATGTAGTGATGTACAATCAAGACTCTTTACAAGCGTTTTCATGTGTTTCATCCAAATGACCATTTCAATATTTTTTTGTGTCTTTTATCCTCAGTTTTGTACTTGCAACAGTGTAGTTCCTATGTTTTTTTTTTCTATTCTCGTGTTTCTCAATCCAACAATTTAAAGAAGCCGCCTCTTCGACTTGGCATTATTTGATTTTCTTAGCTGCATCTTCGACTTGGCGTGTCAAATTTTCTTTCCAACTATCCGCATGTACAAAATAGGAACATGTATAGGTCAGTGTCAAAGACAGATACAATTAGACCCCATGCACTGCAAGGTGTTTAAAGAGGTTATAAAGAATATGTTTGTTTCTAATAAATAACCTACTTTGTAATGGAGTTTAGACCCATTTGCCTCTATAATTCTTCGGGTAGCCTGACACCCAGAATTCATCACTTTAAATTCCAATTCCTAATTTGCAAGTCCAGTAGCAACATTCAACATTGGAAACTACTATGTATATTTTTACAAGAAACCATTGCCTTTTTAGAATACTACTTATTTAATAAATTTCATCTTGAGCTATGACACAATAATTAAGTCAATAAAACCTATGATAAAGGTATGTATGAAGTAATATCTCACCAACCGCCAAATTCAACCAAGTGACCCGTTAACACATGGTATCGCATTTTTACTGAATTTTTTCATACACATGAAAACTCTAATTGTTTCCGAATTACTAGCTAAATGTCAGTCCGCTACTGCGAATGTCTTTTGCGATATTCCTTGAGTTGTTAATTTATATCCTTGTCCAAACAAAATGCTCCACCAACTTAGATCTTGATTGGAGTAACGGCCCACAATTTTCGTCTTTTTTTTTATAATGAAGGGCGTTTTGCTCTCTCGGTTTGGAACTATTTAGACACTATTTAATTAGCTGATCCATTCTGGGCACGCTCTTGTTTCTGAACATCTCTCGATCCTTTGCTTCTGGGGCACGTCTAAGTACGTACGAGTTCCTTCATGATTTGAATACAAAGCACCGCATTATTAGTTGGCTGTTGTAGGTAAAGTGTCATCCACGTTCCCGTTCTTGAGAGGGCTATGTACGTAGTACTCGCATCTAAGCAACTGAGCCAATACAATGGAATGATTACACATGCTTAGAGCATGTCTAATAGATTCCTTAAAAGGGTCAAACCCGTATAATAACCGCCGAAATACGGGTTGGGCTCTACCCGGCCGTCTAGCAGGCCCCGTAAAAATGGCCCCCGCGTCGATTTTTCCTGGTTTTGATTACGGGGCGGGTCTTCGCCCCGTACTTGTGCGGGGTGGGAGCGGGAATAGAGGGCCAAACCAGTATCCGATTTCAGCAAACGCGCGCGGACATTTCAGTTTTGTTGGAGATATGCCCAAGAGGCAATAATAAAATGATTATTATAATATCTTTAAGTTTATGATAATGTTTACATACCATGCTATAATTGTATTAACCGAAACATTGATACATGTGTGTTATGTGAACAACAAGGAGTCCCTAGTAAGCCTCTTGTATAACTAGCTTGTTGATTAATAGATGATCATCGTTTCATGATCATGAACATTGGATGTTATTAATAACAAGGTTATGTCATTATGTGAATGATATAATGGACACACCCAATTAAGCGTAGCATAAGATCACGTCATTAAGTTATTTGCTATAAGCTTTCGATACATAGTTACCTAGTCCTTATTACCATGAGATCATATAAATCACTTATACCGGAAAGGTACTTTGATTACATCAAACGACACTGCGTAAATGGGTGGTTATAAAGGTGGGATTAAGTATCCGGAAAGTATGAGTTGAGGCATATGGATCAACAGTGGAATTTGTCCATCCCGATGACGGATAGATATACTCTGGGCCCTCTCGGTGGAATGTCGTCTAATGTCTTGCAAGCATATGAATAAGTTCATAAGAGACCACATACCACGGTACGAGTAAAGAGTACTTATCAGGAGACGAGGTTGAACAAGGTATAGAGTGATACCGATGATCAAACCTCGGACAAGTAAAATATCGCGTGACAAAGGGAATTGGTATCGTATGTCAATGGTTCATTCGATCACTAAGTCATCGTTGAATATGTGGGAGCCATTATGGATCTCCAGATCCCACTATTGGTTATTGGTCGGAGAGAAGTCTCAACCATGTCTACATAGTTCACGAACCGTAGGGTGACACACTTAAGGTTTGATGTCGTTTAAGTAGATATGGAATATGGAATGGAGTTCGAAGTTTTGTTCGGAGTCTCGGATGGGATCCAGGATATCACGAGGAGGTCCGGAATGGTCCGGAGAATAAGATTCATATATAGGAAGTCATATTCCAAGTTTGGAAATGATCCGGTGCATTTATGGCAGGTTCTAGAAGATTCTAGAAAAGTCCGGAAGAGCGGCACTATGGAAGGTGGAGTCCCGGAGGGACTCCACTAGCATGGCCGGCCAAACCCTAAGGGGGAAGAGTCCCAGGTGGGCTCCACCTTGGTGGCCGGTGTAATGTCCCAGGTTTAGAGACGATCGAGGGGTAGATTTTAGAAAGGGATGTGCATTGCATTGTAATTTACGGGGAAATTTCGCGCTTTTAAACAAAAACTGCATCGAAGGGGGACAAGTTTCTCTCTCGACACCTTACAGGGTTAGGGTTTCGAGAGTGCGACAAACCTGTTCCTTATTCAACTAAACTAGGGTTTTGAGAAGAGAGTGGAGAGTTTGCATCACAAACTTAAGTTGCATGATTGAATTCTAAACTAAGTTGTATGATTGAATTCAATCCAAATTTGAATTCAAACATCAAATGATTATCACATAATTCAAACTTGAGATAATTTCATAAACAATTATCTATAATCAAGATTATAAGTAATACAACAATTATGTAAAGCTCATTAAGGAAAATGGGAGCTTTATTGATAATCACACATTATACATTGTCAATTACAATATCCAGAATTGAAATAAATGAATTATTACAACACATTACACAAATTTGGATAAATAGAAAAAGAAGATAAAAGAAAAGTACAAGTATGAATCTGTCCTAAATACTACAATGTGAATATCATCTAATCTTGAGCTTGAAGATCATCATATTCATCTTGATCAATTGTTGATCCCTGCACATAATCACAACAAATAAAAGTTATGCCAAGTGGCATAGCCACTTGGCAGGTTAGAAATCAAATGAAAATATGAAATAAGCAGATAGGACCAAAGTGGACGAGCTGATCCATGCCACAGTCAAGTTCCAGGTCCAAGTGCACAGCACCTGTCTACACACACACACAGCCTGCTCACAGGGCTGTGTGCATGCAGCACACACACACAGTGAGTCACCCAAAGAGAAAGGTGGAGCTGTCGACCAGGGATGCAATGGCTGGCCACATATAAGCTTTTCCCAGCCAAAACCCTAGTCATTTGCTTCATCCATCGACAGGCAGCAGTGGTAAGCCACCAAGAACAGTAAGAATAGCTCAAGAACACCAAGAACAGATGAACAGCTAAAGTTGTTTCATCCACTCCACAATCACCAGAAATTAAACCAAGACCACAAGCTTGCTAGGAGGAGCAGGGCAAGCAAAAGATCATCAAAGAAGCAAACCCTCTACACCAACAATATTTCTAGGAGCTGGAGTGAGGTATACAAATCATCATGAACAAACCAGATGGTTTTGTTCATAAATAAGCATATGCATCAAGCACACACAAGAAAAAGGGTGTGAGAACTAGTTTGATCATCATCTGGCTACTAAGCCTTTTGGTGCAAGCAAACTAGAGAACAGACAGTGGGAGATTTCCAAGGGGAACATTGGCATGTCAACAAGATGACATACCAGAGAAATCCAACCTGGATTAATCCCTAACTAGCCATTCAAAATCATCTAGCACCTAAAGCCAAGCAAGCCATCAGATATTAGACAGATCATGTCTATTTTTGTTGTCAACAGCAAAGATACTGGAAAATCAACATGGTTTCTTCCAGTGAGATATTCACCAAATCACAGCCAGCCAACAAAGGTGGGAGCTACCCTAACAGCAAAGATTTGCACGGGCCACCTCAACCACTTCACCAAATCCCACAGAGAAGCCATGCACAAATATCATCACCCAGATGGGTTCAAAAAGGAGCTAGGGTTCCCAATAGATGTTGGCATCCCTCTAGCTCAATCTTATTAATATTAAGATGATCATTACTGATAAACAGCTCACATCATTTATCTATTTAGCCAAGCAAGGAATTACAGATAAATGAAACAGGACCGATAACCAAGCACCAACTCCTTGCCAGTGAACCAATGGCTCACTGCAAGCATCAGATGATGCTTGAGCAAGCATTACCATTCACTAGCACAAGTGTATGCATCACACAGACACCAGGAGAGCACCAGCTAAACATAAGCATGAAACATCAGCCAGTCACCAAGCATCTGATGATTATAAGATCATCAGAGCTTGGCAGAGCATGCTAGAGCCAAGCCTAGCATCAACACATGCACCCTATAAATTAATTGATCACAGAACAGGAATAATGGCCTAGCAGACAATCAAATACATGTTATATAATTGTATACAGAAGCACATCATCAAGGGATGGTGTTGTTTAGCCCACATGCATGCTCAAGTGAGCAAGACTATGAATGATAGCACACTGAAGAGCACCCAAGTGCACTGGTTCTTGCAAATTTGCAAGAAATTGCACAATATAATCAAGCCAGGGACAGGATTATGCACACACAATATGTCCAAGTGACAGTAAAAATAATAGGAGCAAGCCAGTAGGCCATGAGCATCACTGGATGCTCATGAGCAATCACAGGAGGGCCACAACAGGAGATCACCATGAACAGAAGTAGCTAGGAAGCACAGAAGCATGGCAAGAATAAAGACAAAGAAGCAAAAGATACGCATAGCAAGAGAGCAAGCACATTAGCTAGGAGCCATGGCGCATGTAGGCAGCAGCAATGAGCACAGCCACGTAACAAGTATAGGCACAAGGGACAAGAGCGAGGCGAGCTAGCTCAGAAGAACAGGAGAGGAGGATGAACTAGCAGTAGAGAAGGAAGAAGGAAGAGGATGGCGGCGCACGTACCTGGAGCGGAGCACCATAGCGTGCCACGGCGGCACGGCGGCACGGGCCACCACGGCAGCGCCAAGCCGCGCCTGGCCTGACGTCGCCGAGCGCGAGCGCCCAAAGACCGCCACAAAGACCAGAGCATCGGCGGCGAGGAGATCGCCATGGATCCCCACAAGACGGCGAGAGGCGACGAGGGCGAGCGAACAAGGACGCCAGCGTCAGATCGACGCGGACCACCGTGTCCGCCGTCGAAAGGCGGATCAGATCCACTTGATCTCGCCGGCGGCGACCGCCGGAGTTGGCCGGATTAATTCGGCGACGGCGAGGCGACCACGGCGCCGCGAGAGCCACAGAGAGAGGGGTTAGGGTTTCTGCGCGAGGAAGAAAGGGGCGAGTGGGCCGACCGAGCCCAAGTGTGGCTCGTGTTAGGGTTAACCCGCTGGGCCACCCTGACAGGTGGGCCCAGGGGCATTATAGTCATTTCACAAAATGAATTAAAACAGAAACTTTGAAATTACATAAGAAATGTTTAAAAGCTCTAAAAAAATAATTAAAAATATGAAAATAGATCAGCATAAAATTCTCTATCATAATAAAATACAAAAGTGAATTTTTGAGGACAATTAGGAATAAGTCTTCATTTGATGATTTAAATAATCATTTAAATCACACATATTATTTTCAATAAAGAAAATAAGTCCATTAATGCATTTGGACTTTAAAAACACCTTGACAATATTTCAAGGTTGTATTTACCCTAAAGCAAGTATCTCCAAGTTGTTCTTAGTATTAACCTCTCACATGAAATAACAACGACATCGGAAGGGGGGAACAAACCCTAAAACTGGAATCATGCATAATTGCTTCTTTAACCATTGCCCTTATCGGACAATGATGCTATTTTTCAGAGACAGAGGACAAGGGTCAGTCCACACCATCCAACTGCAAAACTTTGCAGTGTTCAGGCAAGTTCATCACTTGCTCATGTCATTTGAGTATTTCTATCAAATTACTTGCAAAGTAATATGGTTATCACTATCGCATAAAAATCAAAACCACTACTTTCATAACTATGAATATGACTATGTGGTGGGCAATGGAACCATGGATTGAGTTGATATGGTGGAGGTTCCATTGCACGGGCTTATATCCATCTAGGATTAAACAACAAATGTCGCCAGTGATTCTTGTGCCGTAATATCCGTGTTAACCATAAGATCCGGAGTGGGACAGAGTAGTCAAAAGTGTTTCCACCTCTCGTTCATCAACGGATGCTCATTATCGGGTGCTCATGATCTTGCGAGACTTGATGCAGGGGTGGGAACCCGTAGAAGTCCCAACGGTAATGAGGTCTATGATGGGTTGCATCTGCCGGCGTAGGAATGTATGGTAGAGCCCTGCATTGACGTCGTGGTCGGAGTCCACCCTGAAATCTATGGGAATAATGGGGCCGGCGTGGACCCAAGGTCGGAGTATGCAACAAAGGGTGGGTGTTCGAGGTAGCGGAGGAACATGATTGGCTAGACCTTATACCGGGCCTCACACCGAAGGAAGTGTGGACGGGAAAGCTGCCCGGTTGGCACCAAGGTTAAGATCTCTTATGGGTAAAGCAACACACCTCTGCAGAGTGTAAAGAAGCGTGACTGTCACTCCCATTGCAGGATAAGGAACTGCGAACGCGGCCGGAAAGGAGCTCCATGAAGTTCTAGTAAACCGGTGAAGGCTGACGGACATAGCTCTTTCGAATAAAAGCAATCTCTTGAAGAAATGTTTATCAAAACTTGCATTGGTATTAGACTTTCTGGTCTAATATTGTAGCTAGAGCATTAAACACCTCTTATCTATAATGAACTTGTTGAGTACGCTCGTACTCATACCACTCTTAAATCCCATGCTTAGATTGTCTGAATCGTCTGGAGGAGGACTACGGCAACAATGAAGGAGCCGAGATCATCGGCTATGAAGAACCAGACCTCTCTGGAGGTATAGAAGGCGTAGACTACCTCATCGTCTACGGATCCGGGGAGGCTTCCCGAGGAGATCAAGCCTAGAGATATCCAGTAGTAGTAGTAACCGAGCAGCCCGAACTCTTAGTATTTAGCTGCTCGAGGAAATAAATGTATAACTTAATGAAACTCTTATATTGTAAGCTAAGTTGGGTTCACCTCGAACCCAGGAGTATTCCTCTTAGGACCCAAGAGGAGCTCCAAGATGACATGTGTATGATAGTTGTAATAATAAATGAATGAGTTATGGACCTGCTATGTTCTGTTGTACTACTCTGAGGGATGTAATATTTGCGGAATGGTACTTCGTGAATGTTATATCAACGACTGGCATACTACAACATGCAGTGGTATGCAGGGTCACCACAGTTGGTATCAGAGCAAAAGCTTTGACCTTAGGTTGGAACCTAGTAAATGGGACCAAACGTTAGGAGTCAAATAGGACTAGTAAAGAATTCTCTAAAAAATATGGTGTATATTCAATTGAGAATACAACAATCATATCTTTTAGTGCGATAATTCTTTATTATCTCTATTATGATGCATTATTACTAATCTTATAATCTTTCTATTTCTACAGCCAACATGGCAAGTTCACGTTCCGGACGAAACGTGAAAGTGATGGATTCCACACTGAGTGAATACGAAGGAGGACTTGCAGATATTCTACGAGCCATGTTACTTGAATTTGGGTGTGATCCCCAGATCCAAGTAAAGAAATACATGTACTATGATGGTACTGTATTGGCTAAGTGTAGGGTAGGACTGCGACTTCCCGAATCTCTGGGAATGAGCGTAGTCATGCCAGCAGGGGAAGCCAGGACAATCAACACAGCCTACCATATAGCTGTTATGAGAGCCATAACCGACATTCGGGAACATAAGACGAAAGAGCTTATGGGTTCCGAATTCTCCCATATTCCTCATAATCAGGAGGAAGAAGATCCCATGCTTAACCACTACAAATATGCAAAACGCAAACCCATAGCAGCTGCAAAATATATGGATAATAGCCGCAACTTCATATCATTACTCTTTCAGTTGAACCATCATCTGACGGGAGCAATTGATACGATGCTAGAGGAGTTTACTGAACCCAAGGAGGAGATTAGGGGGAAAGAACCTATGGAGAATGTGGTTCATACACCAGTCTATTCAGCTGGTGACTACATAAGTATTGATCCTCTTGAGCGTGAACCTACACCTGTTACACCTGGGAACTATCTGGGTAGTTCCTATGGGGGATACGAGGGCGGAGAGGAATCCGGAAACAATCAGCGTTCCGAGACTCCTATCGAAAATTCCACGGGTTGGCGTTGGGGATCCGATCTTTGGAACTCATAGTACTTCTGTGTATTATGATGGGGAGATGAATGATGACGCCACAACCCAGAACCAGAGTTATCCTAGTAATGAAGGAGTTGATGGAGGGTATCCGACACAGGTTGAGTCGGGTATGAGTGTTGGAAACACCTATGGCGGAGCTACAGGGGAGTACACCCGATGGGTGGACTATGATGCACTTAATGATCAGTTTGTGAACACTGATTTCTCCCTAGGATCATCATCTGATTCGGATTACCAGCCGACGGGGAGACCTTATGTTCCAGGGTCTATCAGGAGGACGACACGTTCGACCGGATGGAAGCCTGGGATGTACCGGGAGTGAAGATCGACTAGAGTCCACCAAGGGAGGCGAGGCTATAATACACAAGTACCACGTGTATTATAGTATGTAATATTTGTATAAATTTGTACATATACTTTAATAAGTGAGTTTGCATACTCACATCGACTTGAGTATTGTAATAAGACCACTTAAGTATGTATATACATGATATATGTTTTGTATGATTTGGATTTGCTTCTTGATTTCCATTGCGTGACTAGTTCTGTGCACAAAGTTGTGCTCAGAAAACTTGCGCATGGAGTAATTATGAGTATCATCTTGTGTTGCAGAACTACGGGGTTATGTCGGGAGCGTTAGGAGAGGAGACCGAAGCGCAGCGCATGGAGCGCGAAGCAAAACAAAAGGAAGAGGCTGAGGGAGCAGCCAGAGATCAGTTTCCACCACCACCACCCATGACGCAGCAGAATTTTGTCCAGTACATGCAGCTGGTAGAGGAAAGACAACGTGTAACGTTGGAGCAGCAGAACAAATTCTTCCAAGAATTGCTGCAACAGAACAGGGTGGAAAGACCCGAGAATCCGGGAGTCACATTAGCAGACTTCCAGAACACCAAGCCTATATCTTTCGCATACGCGCCCGAGCCAATGGACGCGGAAGATTGGCTTATGGATACTGAGCGAAAGCTCAATACTGTTGGATGTAACGACCAAGAGAAGGTTCGTTATGCTACCCACCTGCTGTGTGGACCTGCCGCATCATGGTGGGACAATATCGTAGCCGTTTATTCGGCTGGAAAGGTATTTACCTGGGAGGAATTCGCAAGGAAGTTCAGGGAATCCAATGTCCCTGAAAGTATTGTGGAGCTGAAGCGTCGAGAATTTGAAAGTCTCGAGCAGAAGGACAAGGCAATCCTGACTTATGTTAGGGAATTCTCCAAGCTGTCCCGGTACGCCGTTGAGGAAGTCAACACCGAGGACAAGAAAAAGAAGAGGTTTCTGAGGGGGTTAAGTCCCCAGTTCAAGGTACAGCTCCGTATGATGAGAGCAACGGAGTTTCAAGAGTTGGTGGATGCTGCCATCACTCTGGAAGATGATTTCAAACAACTGCAGGAGGAGAAAAGGAAAAAGGCCAAGTTTGAGCCTAAGAGGTTTGTTAGTAACAAGCCTAATACCAGCTTGAGTTTCAAGCCCAGATACAACAACAACAACAACAACAACAACAACAACAACAACAACAACAGCAACTACTACGGTAGTAGGAAGAACCAAGCATTCCAGTCTGCAAATCAAATAGTTTGCGTGTCGTGGATTCACAGGGCATTTTGCCAAGGACTGTAAGAAGCCAAAGATTATATGCTTTGGTTGTCACCAGGAGGGGCACATGCTGAAGGACTGCCCCAAGAGAAACACCGGAGGAGGTCAATCCGGAGGAGGTGGAAGTCGAGGAGGAAACACCGGAGGGAACTGGAAGAATAAGAAGCCCTTCGGCAAGCTGAATTGTACTAGTCTGGAGGAGGTGGTCAACTCCGATCAGGCGGTGATAGGTACGCTCCAGATACTCACTCATCCTGGCAAAGTACTTTTTGATACTGGTGCAACTACATCATTCATTTCTCAATAATTCATCATCAAACATGGGATTAGTTGCAATAAGTTAGACACACCCATAACCATACTTTCTGCGGGGGGAACGATAGTAGTAACCCATACCAAACAAAAACAAGTCATCATGATCAATAAGTGCGCGTTTGACGCGGACCTGTTCATTCTACCGATGAAGGACATTGATGTCATTCTTGGTATGAACTGGTTAGAAGCTAATGGAGCATTGATCGACTGTGTGAACAAGACGGTATCTTTGAAAAGACCCGATGGAAGTAGAATGATCTACCAAGGCGACAAACATACACAGATTGAAGTTGAGCTACAGCTGAACATCATGAAGGAAGTGAAATTGGAAGATATACCTGTAGTGAATGAATTCCAGGATGTATTTCCTGCGGAATTACCTGGAATGCCACCAGATAGGGAGATAGAATTCACTATCGACCTAATTCCAGGAACAGCTCCGATTGCTAAAGCACCATATAAGATGGGGCCTAAGGAGTTGAAAGAACTTAAGGAGCAATTGGATGACTTGGAACAGAAAGGATTTATACAAGAAAGTGTTTCACCATGGGGATCACCTGTGATCTTCGTGGATAAAAGGGATGGAGGAAGAAGGATGTGCGGAGATTACAGGAATCTGAACAACGTCACAATCAAGAACAAGTATCCACTTCCAAGAATACAAGATCTATTTGATCAAGTTAGAGGCGCGGGAGTCTTTTCCAAGATTGATCTAAGATCCGGTTATCACCAGATAAAGATCAAGAAGGGAGACGTTCCAAAAACTGCCTTTGTCTCAAGGTATGGACATCATGAATACCTTGTAGTGCCTTTTGGATTAACCAATGCCCCAGCAATATTCATGAATCTCATGAATAAGATCTTCATGCCATATCTAGACAAGTTTGTCATCGTATTCATCGATGATATCTTGATATATTCCAAGAACAAGGCCGAACATGCTGAACATTTGAGGTTAGTGTTGCAAACACTAAGGGAACATCAACTCTATGCCAAATTTAGCAAGTGTGAATTTTGGCTAGATCAAGTGGAATTCCTTGGTCATGTTATTAGTAAAGATGGAATAGCTGTTGACCCGAGTAAGGTAGCAGCAGTTCTAGAATGGGAAGCACCCAAGACTGTCAAGGAAATCCGAGGATTCCTAGGAATGGCAGGATATTATCGGAGATTCATTGAAGGATTCTCTAAGATAGCAGGACCAATGACAAAGCTGTTAAGAAAGAACACACCATTCGTGTGGTCAGAGGAGTGTGAGAAGAGTTTTCAAACTCTGAAGGAGAAACTCACCACGGCACTGGTGTTAGCAGTTCCGGAAGTTGGCAAGGATTACACCGTGTACTGTGACGCATCCAAACATGGATTGGGTTGCGTACTCATGCAAGATCGGAAAGTGATATCTTATGGATCGAGGCAACTCAGACCTCATGAAGTGAATTATCCAACACATGACTTGGAACTAGCAGCAGTTGTATTTGCACTCAAAACTTGGAGACATTTTCTCTATGGAGCCAAGTGTGAGCTCTATACAGATCACAAGAGTCTCAAATATTTCTTCACTCAGAAGGAACTCAACATGAGGCAGAAAAGATGGCTTGAGCTAATCAAGGATTATGATTTGACAATCAATTACATTCCAGGGAAGGCCAATGTTGTAGCAGATGCCTTGAGCAGGAAGAGCACCGGAGGAGTGGAACAAGAAATCTCACCGGAGTTGAGGAAGGAAATAAGTCAAGCCCAAATACAGCTTTGGGAGAAGGAAGCCCATGAAGGATTATCGGCGTTGCAAGTAGCCGATGAGTTAAATGTTAACCTGAAGAATGAGATAATGATGGGTCAGCTGGACGATCCATTTATCGTTGAGGAGATGAGAAGAATAGATGAAGGAAGACCATCAGAATTTCACCGCGGAGAATCTGGATCATTATGGTTCCAGAAGAGAATTTGCGTTCTGGATATTGCTGAAATTAAGGAAGTAATACTCCGGGAAGCTCATCAAACACCATACTCCATTCATCCGGGAAGTACAAAGATGTACATGGATCTAAAGGAACTATTCTGGTGGAATAACATGAAGAGAGAAATAGCACAATATGTGGTGGAATGCCATACCTGCCAGAGAGTGAAGGCTGAACACCAGAGTCCGGCAGGAAAGTTACAACCTTTACCTATTCCTGAGTGGAAATGGGAGGAAATAGGGATGGATTTCATCACCGGACTACCCATGACTAATAAAAAGAAGGACATGATATGGGTAATCGTGGACCGGTTGACCAAGAGTGCACACTTCTTAGCGGTAAATCAGCAGGATAAAGGAGAAAAACTCATCGATCTCTACATCAAAGAGATCGTGAGTAAGCATGGAGTGCCCAAGAAGATCGTGTCGGATCGAGGATCCGTGTTCACATCAGCATTCTGGAAGCAACTACACGAAGCTTTAGGATCCAAGTTGGACTATAGTACCGCTTATCATCCCCAGACAGGTGGACAAACCGAGAGAACCAACCAGATCTTAGAGGATATGCTCAGGGCTTGTGCCCTAGACTTCGGAGGATCATGGGAGGAGCACTTACCACTAGCAGAGTTTTCATACAATAATAGCTATCAAAGCAGCATCAAGATGGCACCGTTTGAAGCTCTCTATGGAAGAAAGTGTAGATCACCGATATGTTGGTATGAAGCCGGAGCAAGCAAAGAGTTCAACCCTGATTATGTCAAGGAAAATCAACAAATAATTGACATCATCAGAGATAGGTTGAAAATAGCCCAAAGTCAGCAAAAGAGTTACGCCGATCAGAAGAGGAGAACATGGGAGCCACGAGTTGGAGACATGGTATATCTTAAGGTAAGCCCGATGAAAGGACTCCAGAGGTTTGGAGTAAAAGGAAAGCTCAGTCCTAGATACATAGGACCTTTCAAGATTTTGAGTCAAAACCGAGGATTAGCCTTTGAATTGGAATTACCGGGAAGGTTATCTCAGGTTCACAATGTATTCCATGTGTCGCAACTCCGAAAGTGTCTGAAAACCCCTGATGAACCAGTATCACATGAAGAGCTCGAGTTACAACCAGATTTGACTTACATTGAGAAACCAGCCAAGATTCTCGAGGAGAGCTGGAAACAACTCAGAAATAAAGCTATCAAATACTGCAAGATACAATGGAAGCATCACCCCGAGAGGGAAGCTACCTGGGAAAAGGACGAAGACCTGAGGAAAACATACCACGAACTCTTCAGGTATTACAACCACAACTTCGGGACGAAGTTTTCTTTAAGGGGGAAAGGTTGTAATGTCCCAGATTTAGAGACGATCGAGGGGTAGATTTTAGAAAGGGATGTGCATTGCATTGTAATTTACGGGGAAATTTCGCGCTTTTAAACAAAAACTGCATCGAAGGGGGACAAGTTTCTCTCTCGACACCTTACAGGGTTAGGGTTTCGAGAGTGCGACAAACCTGTTCCTTATTCAACTAAACTAGGGTTTTGAGAAGAGAGTGGAGAGTTTGCATCACAAACTTAAGTTGCATGATTGAATTCTAAACTAAGTTGTATGATTGAATTCAATCCAAATTTGAATTTGAAATTCAAATTCAAACATCAAATGATTATCACATAATTCAAACTTGAGATAATTTCATAAACAATTATCTATAATCAGGATTATAAGTAATACAACAATTATGTAAAGCTCATTAAGGAAAATGGGAGCTTTACTGATAATCACACATTATACATTGTCAATTACAATATCCAGAATTGAAATAAATGAATTATTACAACACATTACACAAATTTGGATAAATAGAAAAAGAAGATAAAAGAAAAGTACAAGTATGAATCTGTCCTAAATACTACAATGTGAATATCATCTAATCTTGAGCTTGAAGATCATCATATTCATCTTGATCAATTGTTGATCCCTGCACATAATCACAACAAATAAAAGTTATGCCAAGTGGCATAGCCACTTGGCAGGTTAGAAATCAAATGAAAATATGAAATAAGCAGATAGGACCAAAGTGGCCGAGCTGATCCATGCCACAGTCAAGTTCCAGGTCCAAGTGCACAGCACCTGTCTACACACACACACAGCCTGCTCACAGGGCTGTGTGCATGCAGCACACACACACAGTGAGTCACCCAAAGAGAAAGGTGGAGCTGTCGACCAGGGATGCAATGGCTGGCCACATATAAGCTTTTCCCAGCCAAAACCCTAGTCATTTGCTTCATCCGTCGACAGGCAGCAGTGGTAAGCCACCAAGAACAGCAAGAATAGCTCAAGAACACCAAGAACAGATGAACAGCTAAAGCTGTTTCATCCACTCCACAATCACCAGAAATTAAACCAAGACCACAAGCTTGCTAGGAGGAGCAGGGCAAGCAAAAGATCATCAAAGAAGCAAACCCTCTACACCAACAATATTTCTAGGAGCTGGAGTGAGGTATACAAATCATCATGAACAAACCAGATGGTTTTGTTCATAAATAAGCATATGCATCAAGCACACACAAGCAAAAGGGTGTGAGAACTAGTTTGTATCATCATCTGGCTACTAAGCCTTTTGGTGCAAGCAAACTAGAGAACAGACAGTGGGAGATTTCCAAGGGGAACATTGGCATGTCAACAAGATGACATACCAGAGAAATCCAACCTGGATTAATCCCTAACTAGCCATTCAAAATCATCTAGCACCTAAAGCCAAGCAAGCCATCAGATATTAGACAGATCATGTCTATTTTTGTTGTCAACAGCAAAGATACTGGAAAACCAACATGGTTTCTTCCAGTGAGATATTCACCAAATCACAGCCAGCCAACAAAGGTGGGACCACCGTGTCCGCCGTCGAAAGGCGGATCAGATCCACTTGATCTCGCCGGCGCCGACCGCCGGAGTTGGCCGGATTAATTCGGCGACGGCGAGGCGACCACGGCGCCGCGAGAGCCACAGAGAGAGGGGTTAGGGTTTCTGCGCGAGGAAGAAAGGGGCGAGTGGGCCGACCGAGCCCAAGTGTGGCTCGTGTTAGGGTTAACCACTGGGCCACCACAGCAGGTGGGCCCAGGGGCATTATAGTCATTTCACAAAATGAATTAAAACAGAAACTTTGAAATTACATAAGAAATGTTTAAAAGCTCTAAAAAAATAATTAAAAATATGAAAATAGATCAGCATAAAATTCTCTATCATAATAAAATACAAAAGTGAATTTTTGAAGACAATTAGGAATAAGTCTTCATTTGATGATTTAAATAATCGTTTAAATCACACATATTATTTTCAATAAAGAAAATAAGTCCATTAATGCATTTGGACTTTAAAAACACCTTGACAATATTTCAAGGTTGTATTTACCCTAAAGCAAGTATCTCCAAGTTGTTCTTAGTATTAACCTCTCACATGAAATAACAACGACATCGGAAGGGGGGGAACAAACCCTAAAACTGGAATCATGCATAATTGCTTCTTTAACCATTGCCCTTATCGGACAATGATACTATTTTTCAGAGACAGAGGACAAGGGTCAGTCCACACCATCCAACTGCAAAACTTTGCAGTGTTCAGGCAAGTTCATCACTTGCTCATGTCATTTGAGTATTTCTATCAAATTACTTGCAAAGTATTATGGTTATCACTATCGCATAAAAATCAAAACCACTACTTTCATAACTATGAATATGACTATGTGGTGGGCAATGGAACCATGGATTGAGTTGATATGGTGGAGGTTCCATTGCACGAGCTTATATCCATCTAGGATTAAACAACAAATGTCGCCATTGATTCTTGTGCCGTAATATCCGTGTTAACCATAAGATCCGGAGTGGGACGGAGTAGTCAAAAGTGTTTCCACCTCTCGTTCATCAACGGATGCTCATTATCGGGTGCTCATGATCTTGCGAGACTTGATGCAGGGGTGGGAACCCGTAGAAGTCCCAACGGTAATGAGGTCTATGATGGGTTGCATCTGCCGGCGTAGGAATGTATGGTAGAGCCCTGCATTGACGTCGTGGTCGGAGTCCACCCTGAAATCTATGGGAATAATGGGGCCGGCGTGGACCCAGGGTCGGAGTATGCAACAAAGGGTGGGTGTTCGAGGTAGCGGAGGAACATGATTGGCTAGACCTTATACCGGGCCTCACACCGAAGGAAGTGTGGACGGGAAAGCTGCCCGGTTGGCACCAATGTTAAGATCTCTTATGGGTAAAGCAACACACCTCTGCAGAGTGTAAAGAACTGTGACCTGTCACTCCCTGTTCCGGGATAAGGAACTGCGAACGCGGCCGGAAAGGAGCTCCATGAAGTTCTAGAAAACCGGTGAAGGCTGACGGACATAGCTCTTTCGAATAAAAGCAATCTCTTGAAGAAATGTTTATCAAAACTTGCATTGGTATTAGACTTTCTGGTCTAATATTGTAGCTAGAGCATTAAACACCTCTTATCTATAATGAACTTGTTGAGTACGCTCGTACTCATACCACTCTTAAATCCCATGCTTAGATTATGCAGATAAATGTCCTGGAGGAGGACTACGACAACAATGAAGGAGCCGAAATCATCGGCTATGAAGAACCGGACCTCTCTGGAGGTATAGAAGGCGTAGACTACCTCATCGTCTACGGATCCGGGGAGGCTTCCCGAGGAGATCAAGCCTAGAGATATCCAGTAGTAGTAGTAACCGAGCAGCCCGAACTCTTAGTATTTAGCTGCTCGAGGAAATAAATGTATAACTTAATGAGACTCTTATATTGTAAGCTAAGTTGGGTTCACCTCGAACCCAGGAGTATTCCTCTTAGGACCCAAGAGGAGCTCCAAGATGACATGTGTATGATAGTTGTAATAATAAATGAATGAGTTATGGACCTGCTATGTTCTGTTGTACTACTCTGAGGGATGTAATATTTGCGGAATGGTACTTCGTGAATGTTATATCAACGACTGGCATACTACAACATGCAGTGGTATGCAGAGTCACCACAGCCGGCCAGCCCCACCTCATGGAAAGGTGGGAGTCCCACCTTGGGTAGGACTCCCCCCTTGAGTAGGTTTCCCACCTTTGGGAAGTTTTGGTGTTGGGGTCTTATTCGAAGACTTGGACCACAACTCTTGGGGCTTCCACCTATATAATGAGGGGCAAGGGGAGGGTGGCCGGCCACTCTTGGCTCAGCCTTGGCCGCACCCCTTTGAGGGCCGGCGCCCAAGACCCCTCTCCCCAAACCCTAGCTACCTCTCCTCCACCTCCTCTCCCGCATATGCTTAGCGAAGCTCCGCCGGAGATCTCCATCGACACCGCCACCACGCCGTCGTGCTGTCGAGATTCCAAGGAGGATCTACTACTTCCGCTGCCCGCTGGAACGGGGAGAAGGACGTCGTCTTCATCAACACCGAACGTGTGACCGAGTACGGAGGTGCTGCCCGATCGTGGCACCGTGATCAAGATCTTCTACGCGCTTTTGCAAGCGGCAAGTGATCGTCTACCGCAGCAATAAGAGCCTACTCTTATAGGCTTTGGAAATCTTCAAGGGTGAGTCTTGATCATCCCCTCGTTGCTCCCGTCTTCTAGATTGCATCTTGGCTTGGATTGCGTTCTCGCGGTAGGAAATTTTTTGTTTTCTATGCAACGAATCCCTACAGTGGTATCAGAGCCGTGTCTATGCATAGATGGTTGCACGAGTAGAACACAATGGTTTTGTGGGCGTTGATGCTCTTGTTGTCTTTAGTTTGAGTACTTTGCATCTTTGTGGCATAGTGGGATGAAGCGGTCCGGACTAACTTTACATGACCGCGTTCATGAGACTTGTTCCTCGTTCGACATGCAACTTGTATTGCATAAGAGGCTTTGCGGGTGTCTGTCTCTCCTACTATAGTGAAGATTCAATTTACTCTTCTATTGACAACACTAGTATCACCGTTGTGGTTCATGTTCGTAGGTAGATTAGATCTCTCTCGAAAACCCTAAACCACGTAAAATATGCAAACCAAATTAGAGACGTCTAACTTGTTTTTGCAGGGTTTGGTGATGTGATATGGCCATAATGTGATGATGAATATGTATGAGATGATCATTATTGTATTGTGGCAACCGGCAGGAGCCTTATGGTTGTCTTTAAATTTCATGTTGAGTAGTATTTCAAAGTAGTTGTAATAGTTGCTACATGAGGTGAACAACCATGAAGACGGCGCCATGGACCTTGACACTACGCCGACGATGATGGAGATCATGCCCGTTGATGATGGAGATCATGTCCGTGCTTCGGAGATGAAGATCAAAGGCGCAAAGACAAAAGGGCCATATCATATCACATATGAATTGCATGTGATGTTAATCCTTTATGCATCTTATTTTGCTTAGAACGCGGCGGTAGCATTATAAGATGATCCCTCACATTAATATCAAGATAATAAAGTGTTCTCCCCTCGTATGCACCGTTGCCAAAGTTCGTCGTTTCAAAGCATCTCGTGATGATCGGATGTGATAGATTCAACGTTCATATACAACGGGTGTAAGCCATGTTGCACACGCGGAATACTTGGGTTTGCTTGACAAGCCTAGCATGTACAGACATGGCCTCGGGACAACGGAAACCGAAAGGTTGAACACGAGTCATATGGATGATATGATCAACATGTTGATGTTCACCATTGAAGCTACATCATCTCACGTGATGATCGGTTTTGGTGTAGTGGATGTGGATCGTGTACCACTTAACAATTATGAGGGATGTTGTATTAAGTGGGAGTTCATTAGTAATTAGATTAAAACATGAACTAATTATCATAAACATAGTCTGAGTAGTATTTTTAATTAATTTTGTAGTATTGGCATCCGTTTTCTACCATGCGCTAGTCTTGTTATTGAGATAGAAATACTGTTTAAATCTGACAAGAAACTTTACGGATTGGTACCGTATTGTTAAGAATCAAGAATTGATTAAGTCCTATTGCAAACTTTTAGTAGACCTCACATTGTTGATTCAAAGAGCTATGGTTTCAATTAGTACCTAAAGTTATCTTGTCTCCGTGAAACTTGAAGTTTAAATCTGTTTGAAAAGTAAGGAGTTGAAAATTTAGTTTTCAGAAATAATCAAGGTATGAGATATATGTGATATCTAAGACCTTATTGCAAGATGATAGAATATAATTTGATGAGACTACATAAACTCATAAGTTTTATGGGAATGTACGAAGGTTGAAGACGCAAGGCGTCCCAATCCTCCAACTATTGGGGCACTAACAATATTTGCATATCCATGAAGTTATCATCCTTAGTATGCACCGTTGCTAAGACTCGTCGTATCGAAGCATCACGTGATGATCGGGTGTTATAGATTCTACGTGTGCATACAACGGGTGCAAGCCAGATTTGCACATGCGAATACCAAGGTTAAAACTTTATGAGCCTAGCATGTACAGACATGGTCTCAGAAAGTCATCATGATACAATGGATAAAATTATGAGTGAAATTGTTCATCATATTACAAGGTTACTAATAGTGAAATCCGGAACACTTGTCATATGATAATCAACTTCAAAGTAAGAACCTCAAGGTTATTGGAATTTGACCAACAAACCGAGAAGTCATTGAAGTTGATGTGTTTTTCTGAATAATGAGGAAAGCAAAAAGAGAAACTACAAAAGATTATTGGCAGAAAGAAAGAAAAGACTAGAATGTCTAGCTCAGGTGTATATAAATGATATACATGTTATGGTTATATTCCTAGTTAGGTCACACAATGAAATTCTTGGGTATTTGTACCATATTGGTTGGTATGAAGTGTCATACAAAACAACGCAATACAAGAATACAATGGCCTAAGTGACTGACAAGGAATATGATAGGAATGCACGACTGGAACAAAATAAACTGTTATTATGTTCGTCGTTAGCATTCTATCTAGCCCTTAGAATTTATAATAAAGAACTTAATAATTGTTATTTTGCTCTGGTCAAATGAAAACAATGAGTTGTTCAAATTATGACATAACTCCATATACGATGGATAAGTTATTATAAATCTTAATGGTGAAACACACATACATAACACTGACGCTAAAATGCCATAAGGCAAATGATTTGAATTCCACTTATTTGTGGAACCGCCATTTAGGTCATGTTAGAAAGGAACGCATGAAGGAACTCCATGCAAATGGATTTTTGGAGTCATTTGATTTTTGAATCATTTGGCGCTTGCAAATCTTTTCTAAAGAGAATGATTAAAATACCGTTCATAGGCCAAGAGTTGAACGGGCAACTAACTTAGTGAAAACATACATGATGATATATGTGGTTCACTGGGCATAGTTGTGCGCGGGTGATTCTTCTACTTCATGAAAACTTCCAACAATAAATTGAGTATATATATGTGGATATATTCGATAAGGAAGAAGTTTGAAACATTTGAATGGATTCAAATAAATTTCAGCATGAAGTGGAAATCATCGTAATAGAAAAATCAAATATCTATGATTGGATCATTGGGAAAATATTTGAATTACGAGTTTTAGCGAACATCTAAGAGAGTCATGAAATTGTTCTACAACTCACATTTCTTGGAGTATCATAATGATGATACAGTATCCGAGAGATGTATCCAAATCTTGTTGGATCAATGATGAGATAAAATATTGATGCCATTATATTTTTTGTGGATTATGCTTTAGTGACTACCGCTTTTACACTTAATAGAGTATCATCATGATCCGTTGAAATGACACCATACGAGTTATGGCATGGGTATGAATCCTAATAGTCTTTTCTTAAATTTTGTTATGCATAGCATAAGTAAATAAGTTTACAACCAAAATCGGATGAATGTCTTTGTTGGTTATCCTAGAGAATTGATTGGGAATTCTTCCCACTATGGAGACAAAGACAAAAGTGTTTGTCAATGTTTCTTATTTCCAAGAAATTGTTTCTAGCGAAATTTTTGAGTGGGAGGACAATAGAACTTGATAAAGTTTATGAACCTGAGCATAATGATCAGAGTAGCGCAGCATCGGAATTGGTTTCGGAAGCGGCCACGACGATCATGGCTCCCATGACTACAAAGTGTTTTAGCCATGGAGATCGAAGTACATATTGAACCTTGTAGGTATGGTTTACTTTGTGATCAAATAAATGATTTGTGGACAAAGGATTGATTTTGAACAATGATAAACCAACTACAAACAAAGAAGTTATGATGGCCCCTGACTCCGTTAAAATGGCTATACGCCATGAAATCCAAGATAGATGAATACTTTTTGAAAGTAAATGGATCTATGAAATTGATGAAGCTTGACTTGTCGAAAAGTTGTTTGCGACAAAGTTCAAAGAGTTGAATACAATAAGATTAGATCTTCTGTAGCAATGCTTATAGTCTATATGGATTATTCTAGTAATCACTACATATTTCTTTTATGAGATATGATAGTAGGATGACAAAATACATTACTTATCAGAAGTGTGTATTAAAGGTGTATACAAGATACAGCCAAGAGTTTTGCTGGTCCGTGGAATACTAGATAGGTATACAAACTTCAATTGGATGAAGTAAGTATCATAGAGTTGGAATCTTCACTAGATGAAATAGTCAAAGAGTTTTTTGATTTCATCAGAGACGATGAAGAGACTTGCATTTGCAAGAAATTAAGTGGGAGCGCTGAGACATATTTATAATACTTTATGTAGATGACATATAGTTGGTTATAAATGATGTAATTATATACTTGATTAAAAAGGTTTCATTGAGAAATTAACTTCAATGAAAGGATATGGACTAAAACAAATTTAGTAACAAGATCTATGAAGATAGATTTAAACACATAATAAGTTTAAGTCAAAGTACATAGAATGGATATTGAAGTAGTTCAATATAGAAATATTAAGAAAATGTTCTTGTCATGTGAAGTTTTAACAAGACTTGAGTGTATCTGACACTCAATGAGTAAAAACACATGAGTGATTATAGATCACAAATAATATGTACACAATCAGATGTCATGTGCTCTTAAAAATGTTATGAGCATGTACCAGAATGATTCATGTGATGATCATTGAAAAACAGTAAGAATATTCTTGAGTACTTAAGAAGAACCAAGAATATATATATATAGTTTTTGTATGAAGAAATGACAAACAAATCGCTGTAAATTGTTGCACCGATATTTGTTTTGTCATGTATGAAAATAAAATTTCAATTTCAAATTAGACTAAGTGTTGTTTAAAAGGTAGCACAATGAGCTAGAAGTTGTCTATACTAGATTTAGAAGAGTTCTAAATATTGTGACGGATTCTACAAAAGAAGGCAGAGTATGTCATTGTTTTGACAATGACAAAGGATGTTAAGTCAAGAGGTTCTTTTAGAACTTGGTGTAGTTCCGACAGAGTCAGAACTTTGAAGCTATATTGTGTGTGACAATATTAGTGACATATTTCAAACCGCGGAATTAAGGTTCCACCAGAAGACCAAACATATTTAATGCCGACTCATTTGGAAATGAGTGATGCGTTGAGACGCAAATGAATTACAAAATACATACGGTTCTGAGCATGTCAGATCCGTTGACTAAAACCTCTCTCGTGAGCAAAACATGATAAAGCACCGGAAAGTCAAGGTGTTATATCTTTACAAATGTAAACTAGATTATTGACTCTAGTGCAAGTGGGAGACTGTTGGAGATATGCCCAAGAGGCAATAATAAAATGGTTATTATAATATCTTTAAGTTTATGATAATGTTTACATACCATGCTATAATTGTATTAACCGAAACATTGATACATGTGTGTTATGTGAACAACAAGGAGTCCCTAGTAAGCCTCTTGTATAACTAGCTTGTTGATTAATAGATGATCATCGTTTCATGATCATGAACATTGGATGTTATTAATAACAAGGTTATGTCATTATGTGAATGATATAATGGACACACCCAATTAAGCGTAGCATAAGATCACGTCATTAAGTTATTTGCTATAAGCTTTCGACACATAGTTACCTAGTCCTTATGACCACGAGATCATATAAATCACTTATACCGGAAAGGTACTTTGATTACATCAAATGCCACTGCGTAAATGGGTGGTTATAAAGGTGGGATTAAGTATCCGGAAAGTATGAGTTGAGGCATATGGATCAACAGTGGGATTTGTCCATCCCGATGACGGATAGATATACTCTGGGCCCTCTCGGTGGAATGTCGTCTAATGTATTGCAAGCATATGAATAAGTTCATAAGAGACCACATACCACGGTACGAGTAAAGAGTACTTGTCAGGAGACGAGGTTGAACAAGGTATAGAGTGATACCGATGATCAAACCTCGGACAAGTAAAATATCGTGTGACAAAGGGAATTGGTATCGTATGTGAATGGTTCATTCGATCACTAAGTCATCGTTGAATATGTGGGAGCCATTATGGATCTCCAGATCCCACTATTGGTTATTGGTCGGAGAGAAGTCTCAACCATGTCTACATAGTTCACGAACCGTAGGGTGACACACTTAAGGTTTGATGTCGTTTAAGTAGATATGGAATATGGAATGGAGTTCGAAGTTTTGTTCGGAGTCTCGGATGGGATCCAGGATATCACGAGGAGGTCCGGAATGGTCCGGAGAATAAGATTCATATATAGGAAGTCATATTCCAAGTTTGGAAATGATCCGGTGCATTTATGGCAGGTTCTAGAAGATTCTAGAAAAGTCCGGAAGAGCGGCACTATGGAAGGTGGAGTCCCGGAGGGACTCCACTAGCATGGCCGGCCAAACCCTAAGGGGGAAGAGTCCTAGGTGGGCTCCACCTTGGTGGCCGGCCAGCCCCACCTCATGGAAAGGTGGGAGTCCCACCTTGGGTAGGACTCCCCCCTTGAGTAGGTTTCTCACCTTTGGGAAGTTTTGGTGTTGGGGTCTTATTCGAAGACTTGGACCACAACTCTTGGGGCTTCCACCTATATAATGAGGGGCAAGGGGAGGGTGGCCGGCCACTCTTGGCTCAGCCTTGGCCGCACCCCTTTGAGGGCCGGCGCCCAAGCCCCCTCTCCCCAAACCCTAGCTACCTCTCCTCCACCTCCTCTCCCGCATATGCTTAGCGAAGCTCCGCCGGAGATCTCCATCGACACCGCCACCACGCCGTCGTGCTGTCGGGATTCCAAGGAGGATCTACTACTTCCGCTGCCCGCTGGAACGGGGAGAAGGACGTCGTCTTCATCAACACCGAACGTGTGACCGAGTACGGAGGTGCTGCCCGATCGTGGCACCGTGATCAAGATCTTCTACGCGCTTTTGCAAGCGGCAAGTGATCGTCTACCGCAGCAATAAGAGCCTACTCTTATAGGCTTTGGAAATCTTCAAGGGTGAGTCTTGATCATCCCCTCGTTGCTCCCGTCTTCTAGATTGCATCTTGGCTTGGATTGCATTCTCGCGGTAGAATTTTTTTTTGTTTTCTATGCAACGAATCCCTACAAGTTTCCCCCACCCATTTTTCCCCGCGCCGCCGCCACAGCCACCCGCGCGCCGTGATACGTCTCCGACGTATCGATAATTTCTTATGTTCCATGCCACATTATTGATGTTATCTACATGTTTTATGCACACTTTATGTCATATTCGTGCATTTTCTGGAACTAACCTATTAACAAGATGCCGAAGTGCCGATTCTTTGTTCTGCTGTTTTTGGTTTCAGAAATCCTAGTAAGGAAATATTCTCGGAATTGGACGAAATCAAAGCCCAGGGGCCTATTTTTCCACGGAGCTTCCAGAAGACCGAAGAACACACGAAGTGGGGCCACGAGGTGGCGACACCACGTGGCGGCGCGGCCCGGGGGGGCCCGCGCCGCCCTATGGTGTGGCCCCCTCGTCTGGCCCCCGACTCTGCCCTTCCGCCTACAAATAGCCTCCGTGACGAAAACCCCAGTACCGAGAACCACGATACGGAAAACCTTCCAGAGACGCCGCCGCCGCCGATCCCATCTCGGGGGATCCAGGAGATCGCCTCCGGCACCCTGCCGGAGAGGGGAATCATCTCCCGGAGGACTCTACGCCGCCATGGTCGCCTCCGGTGTGATGTGTGAGTAGTCTACCCCTGGACTATGGGTCCATAGCAGTAGCTAGATGGTTGTCTTCTCCCCATTGTGCTATCATTGTCGGATCTTGTGAGCTGCCTAACATGATCAAGATCATCTATATGTAATTCTATATGTTGCGTTTGTTGGGATCCGATGAATAGAGAATACTTGTTATGTTGATTATCAAAGTTATGCTTATGTGTTGTTTATGATCTTGCATGCTCTCCGTTACTAGTAGATGCTCTGGCCAAGTAGATGCTTGTAACTCCAAGAGGGAGTACTTATGCTCGATAGTGGGTTCATGCTCGCATTGACACCGGGACGATGTGATGAAAGTTCTAAGGTTGTGTTGTGCTGTTGCCACTAGGGATAAAACATTGATGCTATGTCTAAGGATGTAGTTGTTGATTACATTACGCACCATACTTAATGCAATTGTCTGTTGCTTGCAACTTAATACTGGAGGGGGTTCGGATGATAACCTGAAGGTGGACTTTTTAGGCATAGATGCAGTTGGATGGCGGTCTATGTACTTTGTCGTAATGCCCAATTAAATCTCACTATACTCATCATGATATGTATGTGCATTGTCATGCTCTCTTTATTTGTCAATTGCCCAACTGTAATTTGTTCACCCAACATGCTGTTCGTCTTATGGGAGAGACACCTCTAGTGAACTGTGGACCCCGGTCCAATTCTCTTTACTGAAATACAATCTCTTGCAATCTGTTCTACTGTTTTCTGCAAACAATCATCTTCCACACAATACGGTTAACTCTTTGTTACAGCAAGCCGGTGAGATTGACAACCTCACTGTTTCGTTGGGGCAAA
Organism: Lolium perenne; assembly: GCF_019359855.2. Classification (NCBI taxonomy): domain Eukaryota; kingdom Viridiplantae; phylum Streptophyta; class Magnoliopsida; order Poales; family Poaceae; genus Lolium; species Lolium perenne. The sequence continues at coordinate 158,935,264 of NC_067247.2, forward strand.
GTACTTTGGTTGTGTTGTGCAGGTTCCACGTTGGCGCCGGAATCCCTGGTGTTGCGCCGCACTACATCTCGCCGCCATCAACCTTCAACGTGCTTCTTGGCTCCTCCTGGTTCGATAAACCTTGGTTTCTTTCTGAGGGAAAACTTGCTGCTGTGCGCATCATACCTTCCTCTTGGGGTTGCCCAACGAACGTGTGAAATACACGCCATCAAGCTCTTTTTCTGGCGCCGTTGCCGGGGAGATCAAGACACGCTGCAAGGGGAGTCTCCACTTCTCAATCTCTTTACTTTGTTTTTGTCTTGCTTTATTTTATTTACTACTTTGTTTGCTGCACTAAATCAAAACACAAAAATATTAGTTGCTAGTTTTACTTTATTTGCTATCTTGTTTGCTTTATCAAAAACACAAAAAAATTAGTTACTTGTTTTACTTTACTTAATATCATGCATGTTTTTATTTCACTAGTTAAGCATAATGGAAAACAACAAAAATATGAGAGATCTTTATGAACTATATCTTGAATTAGGACATGATGTGTTTGAAGAGAGAATTAAAAAACCCATGGAACTTTATATGCATGCTAATGGGAATGTTATTACTATGAATGCTTTGAACACCATTGTTGCTAATGCTATGGAAAATTCTAAGCTTGGGGAAGCTGGCTTTGATGAGCATGATCTTTTTAGTCCCCCAAGCATTGAGGAGAAAATTTTCTTTTATGATTACAATATGCCTCCTATATATGATGATAGCCACCTTGTTGAATTTGCTCCCACTACAACTAATAAAATTGATTATGCTTATGTGGAGAGTAATAATTTTATGCATGAGACTCATGATAAGAATGCTTTATGTGATAGTTATATTGTTGAGTTCGCTCATGATGCTACTGAAAGTTATTATGAGAGAGGAAAATATGGTTGTAGAAATTTTCATGTTACTAAAACACCTCTCTATGTGCTGAAATTTTTGAAGCTACACTTGTTTTATCTTTCTACGCTTGTTGCATTATGCTTCTTGAACTTGTTTATTTACAAGATTCCTCTTCATAGGAAGCATGTTAGACTTAAATGTGTTTTGAATTTGCCTCTTGAAGCTCTCTTTTGCTTCAAATACTATTTCTTGCGAGTGCATCATCAAAACTGCTGAGCCCATCTTAATGGCTATAAAGAAAGAACTTCTTGGGAGATAACCCATGTGTTATTTTACTACAGTACTTTGTTTTTATTTTGTGTCTTGGAAGTTGTTTACTACTGTAGCAACCTCTCCTTATCTTAGTTTTGTGTTTTGTTGTGCCAAGTTAAGCCGTTGATAGAAAAGTAAGTACTAGATTTGGATTACTGCACAGTTCCAGATTTCTTTGCTGTCACGAATCTGGGTCCACCTCCCTGTAGGTAGCTCAGAAAATTAAGCCAATTTACGTGCATGATCCTCAGATATGTATGCAACTTTCATTCAATTTGAGCATTTTCATTTGAGCAAGTCTGGTGCCATTTTAAAATTCGTCAATACGAACTGTTCTGTTTTGACAGATTCTGCCTTTTATTTCGCATTGCCTCTTTCGCTATGTTGGATGAATTTCTTTGATCCACTAATGTCCAGTAGCATTATGCAATGTCCAGAAGTGTTAAGAATGATTGTGTCACCTCTGAATATGTCAATTTATAATGTGCACTAACCCTCTAATGAGTTGTTTCGAGTTTGGTGTGGAGGAAGTTTTCAAGGATCAAGAGAGGAGTATGATGCAACATGATCAAGGAGAGTGAAAGCTCTAAGCTTGGGGATGCACCCAGTGGTTCACCCCTGCATATATCAAGAAGACTCAAGCGTCTAAGCTTGGGGATGCCCAAGGCATCCCCTTCTTCATCGACAACATTATCAGGTTCCTCCCTGAAACTATATTTTTATTCCATCACATCTTATGTGCTTTTTCTTGGAGCGTCGGTTTGTTTTTGTTTTTGTTTTGTTTGAATAAAATGGATCCTAGCATTCACTTTATGGGAGAGAGACACGCTCCGCTGTAGCATATGGACAAGTATGTCCTTGGTTTCTACTCATAGTATTCATGGCGAAGTTTCTCCTTCGTTAAATTGTTATATGGTTGGAATTGGAAAATGATACATGTAGTAATTGCTATAAATGTCTTGGGTAATGTGATACTTGGCAATTGTTGTGCTCATGATTAAGCTCTTGCATCATATGCTTTGCACCCATTAATGAAGAAATACATAGAGCATGCTAAAATTTGGTTTGCATATTTGGTTTCTCTAAGGTCTAGATAATTTCTAGTATTGAGTTTGAACAACAAGGAAGATGGTGTAGAGTCTTATAATGTTTTCAATATGTCTTTTATGTGAGTTTTGCTGCACCGGTTCATCCTTGTGTTTGTTTCAAATAAGCCTTGCTAGCCTAAACCTTGTATCGAGAGGGAATACTTCTCATGCATCCAAAATACTTGAGCCAACCACTATGCCATTTGTGTCCACCATACCTACCTATACTACATGGTATTTTCCAGCCATTCCAAAGTAAATTGCTTGAGTGCTACCTTTAAAATTCCATCATTCACCTTTGCAATATATAGCTCATGGGACAAATAGCTTAAAAACTATTGTGGTATTGAATATGTAATTATGCACTTTATCTCTTATTAAGTTGCTTGTTGTGCGATAACCATGTTTACTGGGGAACGCCATCAACTCATTGTTGAATTTCATGTGAGTTGCTATGCATGTTCGTCTTGTCTGAAGTAAGGGCGATCTACTCTGAGTTGAATGGTTTGAGCATGCATATTGTGAGAGAAGAACATTGGGCCGCTAACTAAAGCCATGTTCCATGGTGGAAGTTTCAGTTTTGGACAAACATCCTCAAATCTCTAATGAGAAAAGAATTAATTGTTGTTGAATGCTTAAAGCATTAAAAGAGGAGTCCATTATCTGTTGTCTATGTTGTCCCGGTATGGATGTCTAAGTTGAGAATAATCAAAAGCGAGAAATCCAAATGCGAGCTTTCTCCTTAGACCTTTGTACAGGCGGCATAGAGGTACCCCTTTGTGATACTTGGTTAAAGCATATGTATTGCGGTGATAATCCAGGTAGTCCAAGCTAATTAGGACAAGGTGCGGGCACTATTAGTACACTATGCATGAGGCTTGCAACTTATAAGATATAATTTACATGATGCATATGCTTTATTACTACCGTTGACAAAATTCTTTCATGTTTTCAAAATCAAAGCTCTAGCACAAATATAGCAATCGATGCTTTTCCTCTATGAGGACCATTCTTTTACTTTCAATGTTGAGTCAGTTCACCTATTTCTCTCCACCTCAAGAAGCAAACACTTGTGTGAACTGTGCATTGATTCCTACATACTTGCTTATTGCACTTATTATATTACTCTATGTTGACAATATCCATGAGATATACATGTTACAAGTTGAAAGCAACCGCTGAAACTTAATCTTCTTTTGTGTTGCTTCAATGCCTTTACTTTGAATTATTGCTTTATGAGTTAACTCTTATGCAAGACTTATTGATGCTTGTCTTGAAGTGCTATTCATGAAAAGTCTTTGCTATATGATTCACTTGTTTACTCATGTCATACACATTGTTTTGATCGCTGCATTCACTACATATGCTTTACAAATAGTATGATCAAGATTATGATGGCATGTCACTCCAGAAATTATACGTGTTTATCGTTTTACCTGCTTCGGGACGAGCAGAACTAAGCAGGGATGCTGATACGTCTCAGACGTATCGATAATTTCTTATGTTCCATGCCACATTATTGATGTTATCTACATGTTTTATGCACACTTTATGTCATATTCGTGCATTTTCTGGAACTAACCTATTAACAAGATGCCGAAGTGCCGATTCTTTGTTTCTGCTGTTTTTGGTTTCAGAAATCCTAGTAAGGAAATATTCTCGGAATTGGACGAAATCAAAGCCCAGGGCCTATTTTTCCACGGAGCTTCCAGAAGACCGAAGAACACACGAAGTGGGGCCACGAGGTGGCGACACCACGTGGCGGCGCGGCCCCGGGGGGGCCCGCGCCGCCCCATGGTGTGGCCCCTCGTCGGCCCCGACTCTGCCCTTCCGCCTACAAATAGCCTCCGTGACGAAAACCCCGGTACCGAGAACCACGATACGGAAAACCTTCCCGGAGACGCCGCCGCCGCCGATCCCATCTCGGGGGATCCAGAGATCGCCTCCGGCACCTGCCGGAGAGGGGAATCATCTCCCGGAGGACTCTACGCCGCCATGGTCGCCTCCGGTGTGATGTGTGAGTAGTCTACCCCTGGACTATGGGTCCATAGCAGTAGCTAGATGGTTGTCTTCTCCCCATTGTGCTATCATTGTCGGATCTTGTGAGCTGCCTAACATGATCAAGATCATCTATCTGTAATTCTATATGTTGCGTTTGTTGGGATCCGATGAATAGAGAATACTTGTTATGTTGATTATCAAAGTTATGCTTATGTGTTGTTTATGATCTTGCATGCTCTCCGTTACTAGTAGATGCTCTGGCCAAGTAGATGCTTGTAACTCCAAGAGGGAGTACTTATGCTCGATAGTGGGTTCATGCCTGCATTGACACCGGACGATGTGAGAAAGTTCTAAGGTTGTGTTGTCTTGTTGCCACTAGGGATAAAACATTGATGCTATGTCTAAGGATGTAGTTGTTGATTACATTACGCACCATACTTAATGCAATTGTCTGTTGCTTGCAACTTAATCTTTGGAGGGGGTTCGGATGATAACTTTGAAGGTGGACTTTTTAGGCATAGATGCGGTTGGATGGCGGTCTATGTACTTTGTCGTAATGCCCAATTAAATCTCACTATACTCATCATGATATGTATGTGCATTGTCATGCTCTCTTTATTTGTCAATTGCCCAACTGTAATTTGTTCACCCAACATGCTGTTCGTCTTATGGGAGAGACACCTCTAGTGAACTGTGGACCCCGGTCCAATTCTCTTTACTGAAATACAATCTACTGCAATCTTGTTCTCTTGTTTTACGCAAACAATCATCTTCCACACAATACGGTTAACTCTTTGTTACAGCAAGCCGGTGAGATTGACAACCTCACTTTGTTTCGTTGGGGCAAAGTACTTTGGTTGTGTTGTGCAGGTTCCACGTTGGCGCCGGAATCCCTGGTGTTGCGCCGCACTACATCTCGCCGCCATCAACCTTCAACGTGCTTCTTGGCTCCTCCTGGTTCGATAAACCTTGGTTTCTTTCTGAGGGAAAACTTGCTGCTGTGCGCATCATACCTTCCTCTTGGGGTTGCCCAACGAACGTGTGAAATACACGCCATCACGCCGCCGCCGGAATCCGTCAGATCCGCCCCCCTCCGCCGCCCGCCGAGCCGCGCGGCGCTGCGTCCACGCCCGCCGCACCTCCGCCGCACCCCCGCCGAAGATCCGCGTCCATCCGCACGCGCTGCCGCACCCCCGCCGCGGTCTTCTCCACCGTTTTCGCTGGTGAGTATTCCGCCGCATTCTTCTTCATTCTTGCCGGTAAAATGGACATGTTTGGAGGTTGATGTATGCTTCACCGTGGTAGATGTCTTCGGAGGATGTGCATATGGCGGATTTGGAGGATTCGTCAACCGATTGGTCCTCGTCGGATTGAAAATGCCGAGACTCATCACCATCTCTTCCAAGATCTCATTGATCAGCACTGACAGTTGCATGGCCAATGAATTTTTACATTCATTTCCTATTGTTGTATGTGTGAAACATTTATCTTGCTTGTTTGATTGCGGGAACATTTGTTATTTGTTTAATTTTTCTATTTAGAACATTTGTTGGCAGTTCCAAAAAACATTATTATAATAATTATGACGATTATTGTGTGATTTAAAACTTTTATTCAATGAGAAAGTTGTGTTGGTTCTAATATTCAATTTGTCAAAAACCCTGTTTTGAGGGGTCGGCAACTCGTCCGAGCTAGTAGAACCGTATCCCCACCCCGTAAAACAGAATAGCTCGGATGGAGTTTTCGGCCGGTGAAACTGAATACAGGAAAAGGGGTGAAAAAATACGGGGCATGTTAGACATGCTTTTATTTATCTCATCTAGTAGAGCCATTAGGTATACACGGGTTCTCGTGACCTTTACTTTTGGAGTGAGTTTAACTTTGTTCTGACAGTTCCAGTTTAACTGTCCATACACGCACACGCTCACAAATTCAAAAAGAACTGCGTTTCTCCCTCACTCTCGCTATCTAGACGTTGAGCTGTCAACGCAATGATCTACCGGTAGGCTATTTTTTTTTGCATCTTGCTGTCCATGCATTAGATCTCGTCTTGTTTCCTCCTCTTTTCTTTTATTTTCATGTCGCCATCATTTTCCATGTGATAAGCTGTTCGTAGCAAAAAGAAGAAGGAGAAAAGAAAAAAATTATATGTGCTGCGGCCCATGGAGCTAGCTCAGCCCATAATTTTCTTTGCGTCAACTAACTAAATTTGGTGCGAGTAGTTAGGGAACAACCTTCAGACTGCTCATAGTGGGTAAGACTAGCCACAATGGGAGTATCATAGGTAGTATCATGCATTCCATGCATGCAAAATGCTGATGTGGCAGTGCAATTAAGGATGAGAGAGAGGGTACTAGTATCATAGGTAGATACTGTATCATAGCACATACTACTAGAAAAATTAATGTCAAGTAAATCTTGTACATATATTTGCATTGAGATTCTACAAAACAATTAATATATGGAGACTATAATACTAGTATATGATACCATGCATTGTGGAGATAGTAACATCTAGTAGTATCATATGCATGATACTTCTATATGATACTATGCATTGTGACTAGTCTAACATAGGTGGTAAGACTGCTCATAGTGGGAGTAACTTAGGTAGTAACATCACACAACCCAAGGCATTTTGGTGACATGGCATGACAATGAATGAAGAAAGAGAGTGAGGTGGTAACTAGCTATGTTACCATAACATCACACACTCCAAGGCAAGTTGAGTCTACACCATAGTAAATGACACAATGCATGACACCACATATGAGTTACTACCCACTATGGAGATAGTAACTTACACTAATAACATATGTCATGTTACTAGTCTAAGTTACTCCCCACTATGACTAGCCTAATATCACACACTTTAAAGCATTTTGGTGACATGACATACCAATAAATGAAGAAAAAGAGTGATGTGGTAACTAGCTATGTTACCATAACATCACACATTTTAAAGTAATATGAGTCTACAACATAATTAATGACACATTGCATGACACCATATCTAAGTTACTACCCACTATGGAGTAGTAACATGACATATGTTACTAGTCTAAGTTACTCTCCACTATGAGCAGCCTAAGAGCTCAGATTGCACTGCACTCAAAATGCACGGCAATTAATTAAACGTCAACATGAAGTCTACTCTCTAGCGATCGACCTGAAACTGTCCATGTCATGCTTTTGTTTTTACTCAGGCGTTCGTATTTAGTCTGAAAATAACAGACTTAAATTGAAGTTGATTTATTGCAAAAAAAAGAAAAGGACAAAAAAATGGAGTCGCTAGAGGAGTGGAGGCCGGAGGGCAGCGTCGGCCATCAGTTGATGGCCCATCACGTACGGTAGGTGGGAACCGAGGACCCAGCCGAGAAAGGTAGGCAGCCAGACACAGCCAGGCCGCCGACTAGCCTAGCCTCCGCGTGTCCACCGTCACTGCCCAACCGCGTAGCAGCACCGACGACGAGCTCGACCGACTCTCTCCCGATGATTTCTCTTCTTCGCGGCGAATTCGAACGGCTTAACTATTAGTCTGGGATACGTCTACGTCGCGATATGTTCTTCTGCACGTACATTTCCTGGTCACTTCTACAAAACGTTGACCGCGTGCATTGTGCAACCACTTGCAAAAGCGATAGAATGCCACTTCGTACCGAGGCTGGCCAGTAGTCCAGTACCCACTCTCTTTCAGCGTTAACTTACAACGGAGGATGATTGAACCATTGAGGCATTGAGTCTAAAGGGTCAACCTTTAGTAGATAAAGAAATGAGCGTAGCTTATTTGGTTAGAAAAATGGATGTATAATAACCTAGCTAGTTAGATTTAAGTCCAAACAAACATAGATTTGAGTTTTATTATTTCAAAATATTATTGTAGTGGTCTCCTCTACTGCATTTCTTTCAAAACAATCTCTAGCATTAACGCTTTGACGTCTCATTAATTATGATAAATTTTTTAGTGGAGGCAACAAACATGAGTGGTAAAGAGAAGCAACTTTGGTGCACATGAGCTCCAGTGCTCCCGATTTTCAAGATATTTAAAATTTATACTTTTGTGTTTCAGAAAATCATCAAATTAATTCCATGAATACATAATAATGTTTTGAATACTCGTGTGAAGTTTCAGTAGAAAGTACGCTGTATTTTGATCAACAGGAAAAAAAAACAATTTTGTGGCTGTGTATAGGGCATATATTTGTCGGAAATTTATATTTTATGTATAGCCCTAACATATCTTTCTTCAAAATTCCTGCCGTACCTTTGAAATGTTTATATGTATGTACGTATTTAATTTAAAAAATTGAAAATCTAAAAAAAATATGATTTTTAAAACTCAGGAGCATTGGGCTCATGTACAAAATACACTTTCCGGTGGTGAAGAAAGAATAGTACTACTAAAATTGCACCTTGCAAGTGCAGCATAGCACACTAACGTCCCCAAAGGATACAATTGTGCACTACTTGGACATGATTTGGATACTGATAATATGTTTATAGTTTTTTACCATTCGACAGTTATCATTTCAAGAGTACTTCACTTGTTTTATTTTGATAATGTATTCATTCTCATGAGAATGAAACCATTATCTTTGCACTACGTTTCTCGTCTCGTCTAGCAATGCCTTGTAACTAATTTTTCAAGTGTCAAAGGTTGTTGTAAAAGAAATACACATAGAAAACCATGCTTTTCTTTGTGCATGTAAGGAAAATACAAGTTTGGCCCCATGTTAATAAAAAAAGCGTGACTCCTTTTTTTTCACTACTAGAGGTCTATTTATATATGTTTCCCCTAGGGAGAATTTTTTTGTATTCTAAAAATTTACATGAACCAACATAAACAAAACATGTTCAAATGACTCAGAAGTTTTAAGCTTTTGACGAATTTACAAAGTTTTCCGTGGAGCATGCACTCCCTAGAGTCATATCAAGCAGAACTCGTGTGCAAAGTGTCGGCATTATCGATGAGTTTATCCCCATTAAAGAACACCATGCACGGTTGCCGCTGTTGCACCACTTGCCAAACATGGTTGCGTGTGTTCATGTCGCGTACTCCACCGCCTCCACAATGCGTGTCATTTTCCCTCTTGTAGTTGACATTTGCTCCTTGTTTGATTGACCGCCCCACCGTCAAGGGCTTCGCCTTCGTAATCCGCTAGTCCCCTTAGGGCACCCCCATTCCCAATGAGCATGGTAGAAAATGAAGTTGGAAGTTTAAAAACACATCTCTTGTAGATATACTTGTCGTCTTGGATCCATTATCCTTTCCCGCCTCACAATCTTTATCTTGCCTCACCATATATTCCATGTATGGTGCGTGACCACAACCCACCTATTATGATTATGGGCGACATTTTTCAGCTGACTAAATAATAATCTTTTCTCGGTTAACATTGATAATCATCTAATGAAGATTTTATCATTTCCTCATACTTACAAAATATCAACTCTTAGATCGTATGGTTCTTAAAATCGGCTTGGAAATAGATATTTCTTATTACCATAAAAATGCAAAACTATTATGATTGAATAAGAAAACTTAGGCAACTTCTCAACTAGTTTGATGTGCCATACTTTTTCACACCAATCTTTTGGTAAAGTTATTTCTTCGAGTAATCTGTGATAAAATTAACCATCCCCCCTAATATAAATCTTTACATGAAATGGAGCACCAAAAACCTATTTTGGTCAAGAAGTTAGAGAGAGACCAAAATAAACTAAAATGCCAATTGAAGGACATTCCCATCGAAACTTTGGCAACAACAAATGAGCTGATAAACCCATCAAGTGGATAAGCAACTCATTTATCAGCTCTTGAAATAGAATTTTGCGTTGGCCCACCATTTCAGCGATCGCTAGAAACCATCTCGGCGAGATTGTTCTTGCGGTCTGCTCCCCTATCATGGATTGCTCTGACGCTGAAGATGCAGGGGCTAAAGATGTGATGAAGGGAATTATGTTACTAGTAGGTTCTAGCCATTACAATATCATCCTTGAGCTTGATTGTTCTAGGGAAGTTGTGGCACAAGGATCATCCTTGACCAACCGATCTGTGCAATGGCCTACCTATGACAGAGCCAGGTTGTTGATCAAGGTGTTTTCTGAATTTAGAGTTGATTCAGATAAAAGAGAGAGTAACAAGGTTGCAGATTGCCTTGCTAAACTAGCCAGATCGATTGGTAGTTGTATCTAGTTTAAAATTTTCATATGTTGTTTGTGACCTTGTAACACATGACTCAAACATGATGTTATTAATTAATAATATATGGTTCTCGTACTAAAAATGTACCAAAATTCACTTTGCAAATGCAGCATATATCACAATAACATCCCTAAAGGATATGATTGTGCACTACTTGAATCAGATTTGGCTATTGATAACATGTCTACATTTTTTTACCTCTCCACAATTGTCATGTCAAGAGTATGTAATCTTTTTATATTGTTCATGAAAATGAAACTATATCTTTGTATTACGTGTCTCGTCTTACAATGCCACATAATCCCATTGGGAAAGACAAGTTTGGCCCCATGTCAATAAAAAGTGTGACTTTTTTGAACTTCTAGAGCTCCAATTATGTTTCTGCTATGGCACATGTTTTTTTTGTTTTGTGAAACTTTACATGAATCCGCAGAAACCAAACATGTTCAACTGACATAGAAAATTTGAGCTTTTAATGAATTTACAGTTCATCGTGGAGCATGTACTCCCTGGAGCCATATCACGCGGCACTTGTGTACAAAGTGTCGGCATCATATCGAGGAGCTTATCCCCATTAAAGAGCGTCATATATGGTTGCCGCTGTTGCGTCACTTGCCAAACGTGGTTGCGTACACGTTCATGCCGCGTACTCCACCGTCTCCTCAATGCGTGTCTTTTTCCCTCTATAGTTGACCTTTGATGCTTGTTTGATTGACCGCCCCACCGACAAGGGCTTCACCTTCGTACTCCACTAGTCACCTAGGCACCCCCATTGCCAATGTGCATGGTAGAAAATGAAGTTGGATGTTTTAAAAACACGTCTCTTGTAGATATACTTGTCTTCTTGGCTCCATTACCCTTGCCCGCCTCACAATCTTTTATCTTGCCTCACCACAGACTCCGTGTATGATGCGTGACCACACCTCACCGTTTTATGATTATGGGTGACATTTTTCAGTTGATTAAATAATAATCTTTTCTCGGTCAACATTGATAATCATCCAATAAAATTTTATCATTTCCCCATGCATAGAAAAATGTCAATCCTTAGATTGTATGGTTCTTAAAATCGCCTTAGAAAAAGATATTTGTTATTCCTATACAAATAGCAAAACTATTATGGTTGAGTAGCAAAACTTACACAATTTCTCAATTGGTTTGATGTGCCATACTTTGTCACATCAATTTTTTTGGTAAAGTTATTTTTTCGATTAATATGTGATAGAATTAGACATCCCTTAACAGAAATCTTCACATGAAATGGAGGACCAAAAACCTTTTTTTTTTGCCAAGAAGCTATAAAAGGAACAAAATAAACTAAAATGCCAATTGGAGCATGATCTCATCAAACTTTGGCAACAATCAATGAGTTGATAAACCCATCGAATGGATAAGCAACTAATTTACCAGTTCTTGAAATAGAGTTTTGCTTTGGCACACCCATCCAACAGATAAATATTCAATTAATGACAAGTTATTTGCCTCCAAAATTTATACAACAGCCACTAAAACACTGCCTCACCAAGAAAAATACTCCTAGCTACAAAAACATGTGTGAAAACAGTGAAACGAAATAAATGGAACCGCTGTAAATATGTGCCTCAGTATTGCCGCGAAATAAAAGGCCATGAGATGGAAATCAATAAAAACCTGCAGAAAAAAGAGAGAGGGAAGCAGCGAGGAAGGGCAGATCTGTTCGCCCCGATTTCTCCTCCCCTATTTATAGCGCCCTCCCCTCCGGCTCCGGGCACCACCACCACCACCACCACCACTTCTCCTCATTGTCCTCGCGCTCCGAGTCTCCGACGACCAACCGCGCCACGCACCACTAGGCTGCCTGCCGCCAAGGTACACACCAGATCACTCTCCTCCTCCTACCTCTCGATCCGCGAGTGTGCTTCCCGCCTGTTCATCCCGTTTGCGTGTGCGTGTGCGTGGCGAGATCTTGTGGTTGTTGCGTGATCCTGATTATGCCTTGAGTGGCTTCTTGTTCGTCCCGTTCTCCGCGTAGTGAGATCTGACCCCTCTCCGCCGATCGAGCTCTCCTCCGGCCTTCGCGCCATCTCCGTGCCCATTACCTGTAGCTGTACCGGGTTGCCGTAGAGGGGGAGATCCGTCCAGTCTGGCACGGATTTCTTTGCTGGTGGAGTACTGAATTACTGGTAGCAGTTTCTTTCCCAGAAATACCGGGGGTTCAGTTCTCCTCTGTCGTACTACTGGTAGATCTTGGCACTGTACATTATGCGCCAGGTAGCAGTAATAATTATTCAAAAATGTTTACCAAGCCTGAATGGTCTGAGCTACGGAGAAAATTAACAAGGGAAAATTTCACCTGAATTATTTGGTCTATATTTTTGTAAATTGTCTGATTGCTTAATATGTAGATAATAGATTCATGTATGCATGTGCCCTCTCACGATTTAAGCGTGACATCATAAGAATTTGCAGTACTAAAATGTTGCCGCTCCCTTGTGATTATTACAACTTCAGATGAATAGTTGCAGTAACTTTGAGTAACATTGACTGTTTATTTCCATGGATTTTTTCCCCCTGTATTTTTACTGCAGAGGATTAGGTAGTCATGCTAATTTTGTTTACAAAGTTCGAAACTTTTGATGTTTCATGTGGTGCGTGCTTCTCTGAAGTTTTCTCTGCAGTAACACCCTCCTGTTCCTTATATTTCTGATTGCTATATCTATGCTGAGTTCTTGTGCAGTAATCATGACAATTCTGTTTCCTCAGACAGGCGAGATGGTGAAGATCTGCTGCCTTGGAGCTGGCTATGTCGGTGGCCCGACAATGGCGGTCATCGCCCTCAAGTGCCCTGACATTCAGGTGGTTGTGGTAGATATCACCAAGTCCCGTATTGATGCCTGGAACAGTGACACTCTCCCAATCTATGAGCCTGGCCTCGATGATGTCGTCAAGCAGTGCCGTGGAAAGAACCTCTTCTTCAGCACTGACATTGAGAAGCATGTTAGTGAGGCTGACATCATCTTTGTGTCTGTCAACACCCCAACCAAGACCCGCGGTCTGGGAGCTGGAAAGGCTGCTGACCTCACCTACTGGGAGAGTGCAGCTCGCATGATTGCCGATGTGGCCAAATCCGACAAGATCGTGGTCGAGAAGTCCACTGTCCCAGTCAAGACTGCTGAGGCAATTGAGAAGATCTTGACCCACAACAGCAACGGCATCAACTTCCAGATCCTCTCCAACCCTGAGTTCCTTGCTGAGGGTACTGCCATCAAGGACCTGTTTAACCCTGACCGTGTTCTTATTGGAGGACGGGAGACCCCGGAAGGCCAAAAGGCTGTTCAGACGCTGAAGGCTGTGTATGCTCATTGGGTTCCTGAGGATCAGATCCTGACAACCAACCTATGGTCTGCAGAGCTGTCTAAGCTTGCAGCCAATGCATTCTTGGCTCAGAGGATCTCCTCTGTGAATGCCATGTCAGCCCTCTGCGAGGCCACTGGTGCAAATGTTTCTGAGGTATCTTATGCTGTGGGCAAGGACTCTAGGATCGGCCCAAAGTTTCTCAATGCCAGTGTTGGATTTGGGGGCTCTTGCTTCCAGAAGGATATTCTGAACCTGGTTTACATCTGTGAGTGCAATGGCCTCCCTGAAGTTGCCAACTACTGGAAGCAGGTCATCAAGATCAATGACTACCAGAAGAGCAGGTTCGTGAACCGTGTTGTTTCCTCTATGTTCAACACTGTTGCAAACAAGAAGATTGCAGTGCTTGGCTTTGCATTCAAGAAGGACACTGGTGACACAAGGGAGACTCCTGCTATTGATGTCTGCAAGGGTCTGCTTGGTGACAAGGCTAAGATTAGCATTTATGATCCTCAGGTGACTGAAGACCAAATCCAGCGTGACCTTGCGATGAACAAATTTGACTGGGACCACCCTGTCCACCTTCAGCCAATGAGCCCCACTACCACAAAACAAGTCTCAGTTACCTGGGATGCGTATGAGGCTACCAAGGATGCCCATGGTATCTGCATCTTGACTGAGTGGGATGAATTCAAGACACTTGACTACAAAAAGATCTACGACAGCATGCAGAAGCCTGCCTTCGTTTTTGATGGACGGAATGTCGTTGACTCTGAGAAGCTCAGGGAGATTGGATTCATTGTCTACTCCATTGGCAAGCCACTTGATGCCTGGCTGAAGGACATGCCTGCTGTGGCTTAAATAAACTTGTGATCCAGGAAAGAGAGGCGCGTCAGCGCAATCCATGAGCAGCTATTGATAGGGTTCAGTTATAGTTGCTACTTATCTTATGCCAGAAATTCAGAATGTTATTCTTTGTTTCCTTTTTTAAGTTTTTTTTCCGGGTTTACAGTCTTAGAATGGCATGGTCATTGGGATGTGCCTCCTCATTCCTTTGATCCATTGCCATAGCTTTGTAGCGAATGTCTGTTGTTGCATTTGTATTATGTTACTGGTGTTCATCCTGTTGGTTATACATGTACCTTAAGTTACTTAAAGATTATCATAGCAGTCTATGTATTAGCCCATTCATCGTTTCTTTCGTTAGATATAGCTTGTTGTGAGTTTTGCTACTGAGATGGCTGCAGTTTGGACATGAACATGACTGTTATGTAATTGTACAAACGAACAATTTGACCCCAATTCAATCGAATCCTGATTAGATAGGAATATTAATAGCTATGCATGGCTCAAGTTTGGTCGGTTTGTGCTCTTTGTTCCTTGGCTACAGATCACTGTGGAACATTGTCGACTCAATCAGCTTTTGTTGTTTCTACTTATGATTTTGTTCCCTTTCCAAGGTTGATTCCACCATGCCTTGTCTTACTTTCTTGTGTGTGTTTGTCTCAGTTCTTCCAAAAGGTACTACCCCTACTGGCAAGTGAGATTAGAGGCTGACAGAGCTGCGGTTGAGATGCCAAAGGTCAGTCCCTCTCAGGATGTATGCTTCCACTAGTTATTATCACTGGAACGTTGCATCTTGAGCAGTATTCTGTAACCTCTCAGATGAATGAGCACAATGGTAGAGACTGAAGAAAGATATCCAATAATTGACAGGTTCAGTTTCTTCCTGCAGTCTGCTTGTTCTCATGCAAGTTGCAACTCTGATAATAATCATCATGCTGCTTTGAACTGTTATAACTCTGATTTTTTTTTCACTCTTCCATATTAACTGGAGCAATCCTGGAGCCTTTTTTTACCAAGCTCTGATGTTGCTTAAGCTTTTGAATAAATGTGGGGAACTCAAAAGCCACATCGTTTGGTCAGTGATGTGGGAATTTTGCGTATTTATCTGAGATCTCTCGCTGTTTAGGTGTGCATCAAGAAGGCACACTCGCTTGGATGTGTCCGCTGTGTGTATGTGAATTATTGTATATGCCAAAATGTCACCCTGGTGTCGGTGGATGATTGGTATGGCCTTGATGACTAGGACAATTCTGCCAAGAGGTTGGTGTCCAGATCTGTGAATGATTGTCTAGCTAGTTGTCCCATTGAAAACGCGATGCACATTTGCTTCGTGCCAAGGACCATGTCCTTGTCCAGAATATTCCAAACCATGCCTCTGTTGTGAAATGAAAGCGTACCCAGGTAAATTTCAGGTCAGAGTTGCATCGAGAGAAATCAAGTGATCTTCATTCAGTGAGAGTTATATTTGTTCGGTTATTTTTCTTGGATTCATGTTTTGTTGAAGAGGGACGTTGGCCTGTAAACTATACAGAATACAGTTGGAGTTCTATAATTCTTTTTTTAAGAACAAACTTGGGTCTCCTATATAACGGAACTTGTGGGTGGTTTAACACATGATATCTCTGCATGAATTACGGTTTTATGTGTTCCTAGGAATGTTTTAATTATTCTGGATGAACTTTGGTTGGTTTGTGCTGTTTCTTGCCTGGGTAAGGCCATCGTGGAATATATATTAGACTAGCACATGAGCAATGGTTAATCAGGACCGAGAGTCTGTAACGTTTTGGTGTTCCTACTTAGGGTTGCCCACTTTCGCTTTCATTCATGGTTGCTTTTTTTTTTTTTTTTTTTTTTTGCGGGAATAGAAAATGGCATTAAAGCTTGAGTCTTACAAAGAGGGACAGAAGAAAGCAAAAAATTACACATAGGTCCCTCCAGACCCCGATGTCAACGCCGACAAGGACGAGCCGGTGGCGCGCCGGATCCGCCGCTGCTCCTCTAACGCCTTGGAATGGAAGCAGCCCCCACGCGGCCGGGAAGTCGCCGGACAATGGCCCCTGAGGACCTACATCCGAAGCCGTCGTCTTCATCGCCAAGCTCCACGCCATCTTCATCTTCAAGATCAGCTGGTACCAGATCGGCCGCCTCCGATCTGCACGGGGGAAGAAGAACTCGGCCGATCCACAGAACGCCGAGCTCGAGGAAGACACACGCACGCCGCCGGAGCTCCAGGGAACACCACCGACGAAGGAGAGAGGCGCCGTCTTCAAAACCCGCATCGCCGGCGTCTCCTCCTCCACAACGCCGACGAGCGGAACCCTAGGAGAGCCTACACTATGTACAAACAGGGAATCGGCGATTCGCCGTCCTCCCGCCGCCGGAGCGGCCGCCGGAGGGCGGAGAATCACCGACCCCTTGCTCGCGAGGTGGAACCCCTGGTGGATCTCAAGAAATCGCCCTGCTCACTGTAGCGGGAGAGGGGAACGGTCCAAGCTCCGTTCTGATCATTCATGGTTGCTTCACTATGCACTGTCTTGCCTTTTTGTTTCTTTGGTTCAGTTCATTAACCACTGATCTCAATAATTCAAGCTACTGAGATCAGAGGTTGATGATGCTGAAATTGTGATGCCATAGGTCAACTAGGACAAGATCTATGGTTGAAGTAGGCATCATCACGACATCACCACTCATGTCATCTGGGGGGACAAACACTCACTCCAGGTAAGCAGACATACAGTGGTAAGCAGACATACAGTGGTAAGCAGACATACAGTATTCAGTAACCTCCCTTATAGTATGAATGAACATAAAACTAGAGACTGAAAAACCAAAATTGATTTCAGGTTGAACTTTGAGGATTTGCTTCCGAGAAACAATCTTGGAGCCTCTTAGCCGTGCTCTGGTATTGCTTAAGCTTTTTTCATAAATTGTGCATGGAACTCAAAACTGCCGGGGTTCAAATCTCGGTGCTCACCTGCACATGTATTCGCCTCCGATCCTTTGCGATTTAGGTACTCACGAAAGGGAACATACTCGTGCTGTGTGCCTGAGGCGCTACACATGCCAAGAGCAAGATGCCACCAAAGGTGTTGGATGATTGGTGCGGACATTCAGACTTGGTGAGGATTCTACAAGAGGTTGGTAACAACCACATCTGTTTGCCAGGTAGCCAGTTGTCCCATCCAAAAATGCGAAACGCGAAACATGTTTTGCTTGGCACCATTGACGTCTACTCCCTCCAATCCCTTTTAACTAGTCGGATTTAGTTTCCAGGTACGTCCTTGTCCAGAATATTCCAAACCATGCATATGAGCTTCGTTGGTCTTTGGTGTGAAATGGTGTGTGAGCTGAGTTCCACAGAGACATATCAGCAGGTCATAGGTAGGGTGAGTTAGAGGAATTGACGCGAAAGGTTCACTCAGATGATCATCATTCAGCAACAATCATTCCGTTGGAATCCAATGGTATCTTCTGTGCAGGAGGGTTGTCGACATGTACGGTCCTCACTTAGATCCCATATGTGAATTACACATAATCTATATTTGGAACACTTACCTTCCATTATATTGGAGCATTACCTAGGAAATCATGGAACACCTCCTAATATCTATCGGTACATTTAACTTGCACTCATAAACTTCCCAGGAAATCAACATACTACAAGACACTGCATATTTTGATAAAAAAGAATGATGTACCTCTAATTTTAGATATTCAAGGATGGTTAGTTTTTCTAAGTAAGTCAAAGCAGGAACCTCAAAAACACACATATTGGGACAAGCAAAAAAATTCTTAGCATGTGAAGGTCTTCAGTGGCATGTGTGTAATCTTGAACTTTTTTTTATTAGAGTGGGGAGATTTTAACTTTCTTGTGCATCATCTTTTTTTCTTTTCTTTTGAAACGACTTGTTTGTGCATCATCTTTTTTTTCCTTTGAAATGGCTTTCTTGTGCATCAACTTTTTTTCCCCTTTGAAACGGCTTTCTTTCTTGCGTCATCGTTAGGGCCCTAGACGGTTAGACCTTGTTTGGCGCTAGAGTATTAATGGGGCTTAGTGGGATAATCCACAGCAAACTCCAAATCCCCACTTATTCTAAATGCATGTTTGGTTCTAGAGTATTGACCGAGTTTAATCTCCGCTTATCCCCACTTTTTTTTTTCCAAATTTTAGTTTTTTTTTTCAATCCCCAATACTCTACCTTTACCTAGTGGGTTGAAGATGGGGTTTGGCAGGGATTAGGTGACGATAGGGATTCATCCAATACTCTAGAATATTATCTCCATTAATCCTCACAAACACTCTACCAAATGCCTTAGGGAGCTTGTTGTTGCCGGCGGATCCTCTACGGATTCTCGTGGGCTTCTGTTGTTGACGCTAGTTTAGCAAAGATTTTACTGGTTGGGCTGCTTTGTTACTTTCATGGGCCCAGAAAGAGCATATCATATTATTTCTCTCATTGAGGACCTGGTGGTTGCGATGACTGCAAACAGGGCAATTCACGCCCACAATTTCTGAAGAAAGGTTGAAATTTTTATATATAGAAAATAGCTGATTTTATTGATCAATTAACTAGAATACATCAGATCGTAAAACTTAACATACATGTGAACAACAAAGATTGTTGATAAAACCAAATGATCAAACAAGTTCCATCACAGAACCGAACGGGTATAAGGGAGGCGATCAGATAACTCTAAAATCCATCTAGGCTTTTGTCCCTCTCGCCGGCAAAGCTGCCGGTTTGCTCCGTCTCCGGTGGTCTTGGGGTCTTGGATGCGTGGTGGACAGTGGCCTCTTGCCGGTGGGATGGTTTCAGGTCTTCGTTTAGTTTGTTTTGAGTGTCTTCTTGAGGATGATGAGGTGGCGACTACATCCTGAAATCAGAATAAGGTCCTCCCCGCCCTACCTTCGCTCCGGTGGTGCATCTAGCACCAACAGAGAGCACATGGAGTTGTGTGTCCGGTGGATCTCCTGGGATCCGGTTGGTTTTCGTGTTCGCTGGTGTGGTTTCAGACAGTCTCTTCGGATCTACGGTTGTCATCATTTGCGATGGTTACTGCTCTGGTGCGCTGGTCCTTTGGGGCCTTAGCACGGCAACTTCTCGTCTCTCTACTACAACAAACTCTACTACGACAAGCTTTACCTAGCTCCGGTGATGGAGGGGCGAGGACGGCGGCACGCCTTCGGCTCGCGCTAGTGTCTGTAGTCATCGCTAGGTGGTTCAATGATCTATTTGTAATTTTTGTTACTTTTAAGCATCTTTGTACTGCTGTTTAATAGATCTGTGAAATTTCGCAAAAAAAAAAAGTTCCATCACAAAACTAATTGCGGTGACCCAGCATACCACTTCGTGTTGGAGTGTGCATTGGCATAACACTCACCAAAGACCATTCCATTAATATTACATCCAATAGTGTGGTATAATAGAAACATCGCGGGTTGGTACGGTTGCTGGTGCAAATGTTCCGATTTTGGTAAATCCGACTGTTGCTATGCAGCCGAGCAACCAGGGTGTAGAGCCTCAGATAGTTCAAGATAGTGCAAAAGAAGGGGATGGATCAGGACCAGCAAAGAAAAAGAAGGAGGACAAAGAGTCTTGTTTCCGTTGCAAAAAACCTGGTCACTTTATTGATGATTGTACTACACCTTTTTGTGATTTATGTGAGTCCATCCATCACTTATCCTCAGCCTGTCATCTTTTGCAAGCCCCAAAACCTACTGCTATTCTGCATGGTTATGCGAATGAGGCACTTATGTTCTTTGAGATGACATGTGGTGCATACAAGGCAAAGGTGGAGAACCCTAGGCTTGCCAAAGTATCTGTGGAGGGTGAGGTTTTGACTATACCTGAGATAATTGAGTATATGAAGAGGATTGTGCCACATGAAAAATTTCAATGGGAAGTTTATCATTACAAGGATAATATATATAGAGTGAAGTTGCCAAGCAAATATGAAGTGCAGAGGCTCAAGAATTTTGGATCTTATGTTTGTCCAAATAAGGAAACTGTGCTGTTCTTTGATTTTTGGTCCTCCGTGGAGGAGCCATTATATATGCTGCCAGAGGTGTGGGTTCGTGTTGATGGGATACCTTCTGACATGAGAGCTGATTATTTGTCTTTGTGGGGAATTGGTTCTCTCTTTGGCAAAACTTTGGATGTGGATATGCCTTTTACTCGTAAGAATAAGTTGCTTCGGATCAAGATTGGATGCTTGGACCGCAATCTTATTCCTCTGGATAGTGATGTTTTTATTAGGAGGGGTTTCTACAAGCTACGTTTTGAGGTGGAGGCAGGAGATGGTAGTCAGGAGGTGAATATGACGGAAGCAAATAATGATAACAATGGGGGAGGTGACCCAAATAATGGTCTGAGACAAGGTGAAAGTCTTAATGATATGGAGATGGATGCTAGAGGCATGGAGAATGGGGAAAATGCTCAAAGCAATGGTATAGATGGGAATGGTGAAAAAAATGGGGTAGAGGGAATGCAAGAACATGGTGCACAAGTGGAGGAAATTTGTATTGGGACTTTGAAGGTGCCTCTTTCCCCAGTAGGTAATATGCTTTCTGATAATAATTTGCATCAAGAAAATAATTTTTTCTCGCCTATATCGCATGCTAATATTATACCGCTACAAGACAGACAAGGTGTTGATTCCTATGCTGATTTTTTTCCAGACAGATCCGCCTTGGTATCGCCGAAGGGTATTGGGCCAAGGGCCTTAGATACGGTGCTGTCGGCTGACAGCAATCACCTGAATTGCAGTGCTGGAATGGTCACAGGTGGACATCAGTGTGTAGTGGCGATGGCCACTGTTAATCTGCCAGCTGTTCATGTGACACAGGGTCTGGGTCAGGCGTCTTTCGCGAGCTGTTTGATGGCCAATGGCGTGCAGCAGACCAACCAGGCATTGCTGATTGCTGCTGACAGCCGTGCGGCCGTGCCTCTGCGGAACATTGAGGAGGTCCGGGTCGAGCTTGTAGGGGACAGGGATGTTGGAGATGCTGCTGCTAAGCTTGGATCGGATGCGGTCACGCTGGCTGGTACCGGGCAGCCCTCTACGCTCGTCTCGCCGCAGAAGATCCCTGCTACTACTGATCTTGCTGCTCATGATGATGGGCCAATTATCAGGCCAACAGCACATGTTCTGGGCAGATCTTCTGTGCATGGAGCTGGTATGAGTGTGGGTGTGTCTTCTCATAATTCGACTGATAATGAATTCTTACAATCTGATTCTTATGTTTGTCATATTACTGATGCAGATGGTTCGTTGGAACCCATGATCAAACAAGCTGATAATGTTATGGGAAGCCCTTTGGTTCATAATAGACGAGAGATACTTACAGTTGATTCTCAAGGTATTCGGAGGAATGCCTCAAATTTCAATTCTGCTGGTGGGTCTCTTATCCTTTCCGAGTTGTCAAACAATAATAATATACATAAGGCATCTATATCTATATCTGACAATGATGCTGTACCTCATTGCCCTTCATTAGAGGATGTAATTGCATTTGGGGGAATTCCGAAGCCCACTGGTGTGAGGTCGAGTACCAGGTTGGGTGGCCAACCTAATGCTGACATGCCTCAGATGGAAAAGGCAATGATGATGGCGCAGTCTCGTGAAAAGTCTTTCTCTTCAGGTCAGTTCACTACTCCCATGCATTCTATCATTAATATTCCAGATTCTGAGATAGTTAAGAGGGCAAATCGATTAGGTATATCCTTAGGTAACTCACCTGATGAGATAGGTAAATCTGTTAAAGGACTTAAATTGGTAGAAGAGGAACGTATTTTAACTATTTTGGAAAATAAGAAGAATGAAATGGAGGAAATGGAAGAAGGTATGGAGACTCTTGTATTGTCAAAAGTATCCACCTTATGTGAGGACTTGATTGATGATGATGAGATCCCTATGGATCTGGAGGACCACGTGGAACATCTTAATCCAGTGATGAAGGTTAAAAAAAATTAGACAAAGGAAAGTTTATGATACTAGTAATATCCGTAAGAGTACTAGGAAAAGAATTAGAAAACAATTTTCATAATGCAGAATTTAAAAGGTATTAATTGGAATCCAGGGGGTTTTGGTGATACTGCGAAGCATTTATTTGTCAAAGAGGCAATTCGGGAACACAAATTAGATTTCATAGCTTTGTTGGAAACTGGGAGATCTAATTTCTCGATTCCGTTTTTGAATCAATTAGCGGCTGGATATAATTTCTCTTGGTTCTGTTTACCACCACATGGTCGTTCAGGAGGTATTCTAGTGGGAATAAATTCTGATACGCTACAGGTGTTAAATGTAAGCACGGGAGATTTTTGTGTTAAGCTACATATTAAATGTAAGAGAGATGGTTTTGAGTGGATTCTAGTGCCGGTCTATGGGGCTGCCCAAGATGAGCACAAAGCTGAATTTTTGGCTGAATTGGTAAGAACTTGTGAATCTGAAACACTACCTATGTTGGTAGGGGGTGATTTTAATATTATACGTAAAAGGGAGGAGAAAAATAATAATAATTTCAAAGCGCGTTGGCCCTTTGTTTTTAATGCAATTATTGAACATCTCAACTTGCGTGAAATTGCACTCACTGGGAGACAATTTACATGGGCAAGTAGAAGAAATGAACCTACATATGAGAAGCTAGATAGAGTCTTAGCATCTACCTCGTGGGAACAGAAATTTCCTTTAGTGACTGTTAGAGCTTTAACTAGAGCTGAATCCGATCATACTCCAATACTGATAGACTCTGGCGTGAAAGCACACCTGGGTAATCAAGCAAAATTTTCTTTTGAGCTACATTGGTTGCGTCAAGAAGGTTTTTTTGAAATGATAGTAAAGGAGTGGAACTCAGTTAGAAGTGGAGCTAATCCGATGGAGGTTTGGTTGAATAAGCTAAGACATATAAGAAGATTTCTTAAGGGATGGGCAAGAAATCAGAGTGGTAAATATAAGAAAGAGAAAGAGAGATTATTAAATATTATTGATCATCTGGATTTAAAAGCAGAAACAAACTCTTTGGATACTAATGAAAGGGAAGAGTTGAAAAAGGCTAATGATAGTCTATCTAGATTAAGGAGAGAAGAGGAGTCAAAATGGGCTCAGAGAGCGAAGGTCAAACATATTCAAGAAGGGGGTAATAATACGAGATATTTTCACCTAATAGCCAATGGTAAACATCGAAAGAAGAAGATCTTCCAACTTGAACAGCAAGAGGGGACTATTGTTGGGGAAGATAATCTAAAAGTTTATATTACTGAATTCTATAAGAAATTATTTGGAGAACCGACTCAAACAAATATTTCTTTAGTTGAGAATGAAACTAATGACATAACGCAAATCTCGTCAATTGAGAATGAGATCTTGACGGCCCCTTTTACTGAAGAGGAGGTTCACCAAGCTATCTCACAAATGGAGCTGAATAAAGCTCCTGGGCCGGATGGATTTCCAGCTGAATTCTATCAAAAATTTTGGGAAGTAATAAAAAATGATCTCATGGCTCTGTTTGCGTAGTTTACTAATGGGGACTTGCCCCTTTATAAGCTGAACTTCGGAGTTATCACATTACTACCCAAAAAAGAGAATGCGGTTCAGATTCAGCAATACAGACCTATTTGCTTACTTAATGTATGTTTTAAGATTTTCACTAAGGTTGGTACTAATCGCATATCTGGGATTGCCCCGAGGGTTATTAGACCAACGCAATCCGCATTCATGCCTGGGAGAAATATTTTGGAAGGAGTGGTCATACTCCATGAAACTATTCACGAGCTACATAATAAAAAGATGGACGGGGTCTTATTTAAGATTGATTTCGAGAAAGCGTACGATAAGGTAAAATGGCCATTTTTACAGCAAACGTTACGAATGAAAGGTTTTGCGTCGGAGTGGGGAAGACTTGTAAAACAATTTGTACAAGGTGGTAGTGTTGGGGTGAAGGTTAATGATGATATTGGTCATTATTTTCAAACAAAAAAAGGTCTAAGGCAAGGGGATCCTCTGTCTCCAATGCTTTTTAACATTGTGGTGGATATGCTTGCCATCTTAATTGAAAGAGCCAAAGAGGATGGTCAAGTCGGAGGATTAATTCCTCATTTAGTTGAGGGAGGTCTCTCTATACTACAATATGCTGATGATACTATCCTTTTTTTGGAACATGTCCTCAACAAAGCTGTCAACATGAAACTAATCTTGTGTCTTTTCGAAGAACTCTCGGGACTCAAGATCAATTTCCATAAAAGCGAGATTTTTTGTTTTGGAAAGGCAAAAGAGGAGGAAGACCAGTATAAGCAGATCTTTGGATGTGATGCTGGACAACTCCCTTTTAAATACTTAGGTATTCCAATCCACTACAAGAAACTCAAAAATTCTGATTGGTATCCGGTAGAAACACGGTTTGAGAGTAAATTAGGATGCTGGAAAGGGAAGTTACTATCTTATGGAGATAGGTTAGTACTTATTAATTCAGTATTAACTAGCTTACCGATGTTTATGTTGTCTTTCCTACAAATACCCGTTGGGGTAAGGAAACGTTTGGACTTCTATAGATCTAGATTCTTCTGGCAGTCCGACGAAAACAAAAGAAAATACCGGCTTACTAAATGGAATATTGTCTGTCGCCCCAAGGATCAAGGGGGCTTAGGTATTGAAGTTCTGGAGATTAAAAATAAATGTTTATTGAGCAAATGGTTGTTTAAACTGCTTAATGAGGATGGGGTGTGGCAGGAGTTGCTACATAATAAATACTTACGACAAAAAACATTATCCGAGGTTCAACCGAAGGCGTCTGACTCTCCATTCTGGAAAGGTTTGATGGCCGTTAAACAGGAGTTCTTTTCTAGGGGTTTTTTCGAAGTGGGTAATGGATTGCAGACCCGCTTTTGGGAAGATACATGGTTAGGCAAGACTTCTTTGGCTCATCAATACCCTTCACTATATAATATTGTCCATCATAAAAATGTGACCGTTGCACATGTATTAGGCCAATCACCGCTGAATATTACATTTAGAAGAGTGTTAAATGGTAATAAATGGAATTTGTGGTTGCAACTATGTAGGAAATTAATGGCCGTACATTTGAATAATGAGGGAGATCGTTTTATTTGGGGATTGACACCGAATGGTCAGTTTACAGTGAAGTCCATGTATGAAGATCTTATGTGTGATCATACCCCCTTCCTAAGAAAATATCTGTGGAAAGTTAAAATTCCGTTAAAAATTAAGATTTTTATGTGGTTCTTAAGTAATAAGGTGTTATTAACTAAGGACAATCTAGCTAAACGACATTGGAATGGGTGTACAAAATGTGTTTTCTGTGGGGAACAGGAGACTATCCAACACCTTTTTATTGAATGTCCTTTAGCTAAACTCTTATGGCGTGCAGTTAATTTTACCTATGATCTTCCACCTCCCACCAATATTACTAATATGTTTGGTAATTGGTTAAATGGAGTAGATAGACAATCCAAAGCGTATATCCGTATTGGGGTTTCTGCTTTATGTTGGTCTATCTGGAGGACCAGAAACGATATAATTTTTAATAAAAAAACCTCTTTTCATTTTTTGCAGGTTATCCATATGGTTTCCCATTGGGTTCAGCTTTGGGCTCTGCTTTCGCCGGAAGGACAGCGGGATGCTATGGTTACTGGATGCACACGTCTCCTGATGGTCGCTCAGGATATCTTGTGCCAGGCTGGTTGGCGACATGCTAGAAGGATATGTTGAATGTCATCTTAGTATGTTATTTTTTCGAAGGATGATTTTTGTATCAATCCTCCATGCTGCGTGAGTTGTAAGACTTGATTACTTGATTTTTAATAAATGGCCGTGTGCATCATCACGATGCAGAAGCCGGGATATATTCCCATTTCGAAAAAAAAATGTCCTTCAGCCAGGCATCAAGTGGCATCAGGTAAAAAGTGGGTTAATTCTTCTTTTTTGAAGATAAAAAGTGGGTTCATTGGTAACACTGTTAGGTAAATTTATCTATTTTAAAGGCGTCGAGGTGCTCTCTTTTGGTGCAAAGGCGTTCATGTATATCACTCTGATACATGTGCCGAGCTTTAAACCAGGTTTGAAAACTCACGTATTTAAATGTTTAATCTAAAAAATGAACATTATATGAATGCCTAGGAAACTAAGCCATGCATGCACGTGAATATAGCTCGTCTAACACGATAAACCTTATCGTCACTACACAAGGGTGGACAATGCGCTATGGTTTTTAAAATCTTGTGCGATGGGGCAAACATTCACAACGATCCTTTTTCCATAATCGTCGGTGATATGAAGGGCCATCACAAACAAATTTTGTATAGCGAGCGTCTGCATGCTATTGTTTTGTCGTATGTGTCCAGCCCATTTCGCATAGGACCTTTGTTGTTCCCTCGTATGCTGATTGCTCATATTGCAAAAGTTTTTATTCTGCACCGATTAATTGTACCTGCAGATCCATGATAATGGCAGATGTATGCCAACTGAACACTCATGCAAATGTAGTAGAAAATCTTAATTATATTTGATTTCATATCTGATACATTATATGTATTTATATATTTGCGGAGCTCTTTTACGGTGATTGGCACGGAACTTTGGTTCCGTTCGAGTTCCGTCTAATCCGATTTTTCGTGACCGTTGATTAAAACAATCATAACTTTTATCAAATTGGTATAATGATTCACAATCAAAAAACGTACATCCAGCAGTCGACCTAACCTGGCCATAGCAATCAAGATCGAGAACCTACGCCAATAAAAAAACGGCCAAGATCTTCGTCTCAAAAGATCGCCGTTCTAAGCGAACGCCGCCGCGGCCAAGATCTTCGTCTCCCCTACCGACCATGCCGTCCGTGATCGGAAACGGGATCGCGCGGGCTGAGCTTGAGAGTGGAAGTCGGCCGCCTTGGCCTGCTGGCCGAAGTAGTCATCCGCCGTCACGTTCGCCTCGTCTTGCACGGGGTACCCGTCTGTTCTTCGGCAGTCGGAGCTGTCGTCCTCATGTACAGGATCGGGACCGAGCAGTCAAGCCAGAGCCGGCCCGAGGGATCGCTCGCCGCCACCTCCTCATCTACGGGATCACGGCCGCCGCCCCGTCGACATCTGCGGGAACCCTAAGACGTTCTACTCCGCGGCCTAGTCCGCTGCGACGCCGCCGCTCTCCTCGTAGGCGGGATCGGAGTAGGCGGCCACCGCTGCAATTCATGGTAAAGATGCACAATATAGGTCAGAACCTCCAAACACGCCTCAGCTGCAGCCACCAGCACACACGCTTCCTCGTCAACAAGGACATCCCCATCACTTTCTCAGCTTACATCGATGCCAGGTTCTATGCCAGGGCCATCGCCAGTGAACCCAGCACTACCGTCCATGGCACACCCGATGGTACTATTCACCGATGCCTTATCTGTATTTCGTTCTGATAGCTTAATATTAGATTTTAGTTAGGTCTTATGTCTGTTTTGCTCTTCAACATTTCGTTATAATAGCTTACTCGATCTAGTAGGACTCTGGATACGTTTTTCTTGCTACAAGTTTTATAGTGGTTGGCATTTTTAATAACCCTCCATACATCCTGATCTGACGGTGCTAAATAGACGGAACCAAACTGACGGAACCAAAAGTATGGGACCGGAACCAAATTATGTGGGACCGGAACCTCTACTAGATTTTACGAAAAATGTAAAAGACGAACGACCTTTTGATCGGCTGAACCATCAGATTAGCTTGCACGCATCTTAAATACACCCAAATCTATCTTTCACACCGTTGCTAACCTGGTGGCATCTGATGATGCGGATCAGTAATAAAATCGTAGGAGTTGAACTAAAAAAAAGGATTGAACCTTTTAGCATCTGATGATTGAACGATGTAAGCCTTTTTTTTAATCTATCGTTGACGTTTGGCGGTATCTCATGATGCGGATATGAAATAAAATCATAGAAGTTTCTAAAAAAGTGAAACAACAAGATTTTGATTCATAGCTTGTTTTGCCCCAGAAAAGGGCAAGTCCAAATTCAATCTTCAAATAGAGACGCAAAAAGTTCAATCTATCTATGAGCAATGTCAAACTAAATACAAAATTTTGATTCATAGCTAGATTTGTCCTTTTAGTTTCTCTATCAAATTTGGATCTGAAATTTTAAGGATAGTGACACAAATCTAGTCAACTCAACAGTTTTTTTCACAATTTTTAGGGATGCTACCAACCAAAGTGTATGTTGTAGCAGAGAAACTTTCTCGGAACGCCCTTCAAGTTACAAAATACAAATAACCAATGGGATTCAACTTCATACAGTCTGGCAGTCTGATACAACCAAAGTTATAGATAACCAAACTTTACAGATGACAAAAGAGTCGCAGAGGTTGATTGCTAGACAAACTAGCAGAGCATATGCTCAGCACGAGGAAGCGAAAAGAAACACCACCTCCTAACTTCACATGAGCTACCCGCCACTCGCAGGCAACTCGACCGCCATGAGCTTTTGTGGCGACTGAGAACAGGAGCTCATATACTCTAGTCCACAGACTCTCTTTCCTGTGTACATGGCCACAGGTGATATGAACAGCCAGAACGTTTTCATGGCCGCAGGGAGACGACAACCGACCTGGCAAAAGCTTCACAATCCTAAGCATGGCAATTGTCACCACAGAAATCATGGTCTCGCGTTACTAGACGGAATTACAAGACCATGTACCACAGAATGAATAGCTTCTTACACACCGGGACAAGAAGGTTCCGAGAGTTGGATAACCTGTAAAAGATGTTAGCAGCCCAAATCAGAATAATTTCTCGCTAAAGTAAGATGGCCTCAGATATCACAGAAAATAGTTTATCTTGCAACGAGCAGACATTCTCGACAAAAAAGGTAATTTTAAAAAAAGGACCCATGGTTCTGAACATAGTATGTCCGTGAACTTTGATAACATAATATAACGATTTAAGCCATATGCACAAACCAAGAACTAATGCTGAGAAAAGTGTTTCTATTAATTAGCATAGTATAACCATTTAAGCCATTCCAACGCTAGTTAATAGGGGTAGAGAGTGAAATCAACACAATAACTACACTCTTTAGTTCCCTAAAGGACATACATTTTGAAACAGAGTATCCAAATGCTGAGGACAGATATAGTGAAGAGGATGGAGTAACAACCATCTGGGTTTGCAAAGTCAGGTATGAGATAGATGTTACCTTTTCCATGGAATCTAAGTGGGACTGCCATTGGGAAATATATTGTTTTGCTTGAGCGTCTAAATTCTCTACTCCACCCATATTTTTCAGCAATATTTTATCATTCCTATTTTCCGATTCATTTGTCAATTCACCATCTTCTGACAATCTCAAAACATCCATAGGTTCTCCCAGATCAAGGTCACTGTGACTTTGTTCAGTGCTGTATCTTTCCTTGTGTTCGATTTCATCATCAGACAACTCTAGTGTTCTTTCAAGAAAGAGCTCGTATTCAGCATTACACAAAGTGTTCCTGAAACAGGAACATAGTAACATTAAGTAAAATCATCCCCAGTACACTTAAGCATGGTTATCATGTTTGTGAGTAGGCCTACAGAGAAGATAGTAAATGTTGTGATGAGCTAATGGGCACAGTTCAGCTGCAAAAACAAGATCTTGTTGTCTAGCTGAGATTAGCACTCCAGTGTTACTGATATACACCATACTGACAGTACCAAACCAAACAGAACACAGAGTTTAAACAGTGTAGTTCTTCAAAGAGAAGTAAAGGGAATATGTCATAAAGGGGGAAAAATCAGAAACCAAAGGGGCTAAACACACACACACACATACAGCAAATGTGTACATACACATGCTTGATACCTCTCTCTCTCTCTCTCTCTCTCTCTCTCTCTCTCTCTCTCTCTCTCTCTCTATTCTCGTTTGGGTTCTGAAAGAACAAATATCATCCACGTACATGATAAAATTGATGCTTCAGTAACTATTGATTGACAGTGATTTTTACATGACAAACTCCATATTGAAATTCTTCCCAATCAATTATAATCCATTAGGACATGTCAAGAAAAAAACTTGCAAACGAAGAGCATCAGGGGAGGATTTGTTAGACCTGCAACTTTCAGGCCAGATCCGCTGGCGGCGGCAGTAGCATAGCCCACAATCTCTTAGTGTGGCGATGGAAGAGGCGGGCTAGCGCCGGGGCGTTGGGAGGACGGGGAGGCGACGGGGTGTGCGCTAGCGCAAGAAGGCCAGGCGGCCCCGTGATCGAGATGTAGTACCAGGGAGCACGAATTGGAGCCTTCTGCAGCTAGGGTTAGTTGAGGCCACAGTTGAGGATGTAGAAGGAAGAAACGGTGGAATTGGTAGAGGATAGGTTAGCTGAGCTCGCACGGTGAAGGGCGGCGTTGGAAGCAGCCGACGTCGGCCAAAATCGGAGGAGGCAGCGCCTGCCGGCTGCGATGGAGGAGAGGGGGCGGCCGCGGAGGCTGGCGGCTGCGACGGAGGAGCGGGAGCAGCCGCGGCAGCTGGCGGCGCAATTGAGGAGAGGGCGGCGGCGTGTTTGAGGAGAAAGGAGGAGTTCATGAAGAATTTTTCTGATTACTATTTGATGAATTGATGAGTTGACCTTTAAAACGTGTAGTTTAGAATTGTTGAAGTATTATAGAAGTTACACACCGATTTAATCAACGGCTACGAAAAAATATATTAGACGGAACCTAGATTAGATTAGACGGAACCAAAGTTCCGTGCCAATCACCGTAAAAGAGCTCTTTTCTTGCACTGAAACTGGAGTAGCAATTTCTGCACATTTTTCGATTCATATGAGGAAAAACTCCTGCGATGAACATGATTCTAAGATTGGATGTGAGTAGCAAACAAATCTTGATCTTTATTTGGTTTTATGCTCTTTTCATTTAAACAAGAACTTGATGTGAACGAGGAGATGCCTTGAAAGCTGAAACGCATGTAACCAAGTCGTACATTAATTAATTTGAGGCGCTAGGATATCTCCTTCTGAAACTTTCCCATCTCATCTCTCTGCAGAAGCTTATGACCCTCTTGATCCAAATGGGAACATCACTATCAAATGGGATATCATGGAGTGGACCTCAGATGGCTATACTGTAAGTACACCATAACTATATTCTGTCCCAATCTGCCTTGTATCATTAACACATACTACCTATATAATATGCAGCTGCTATACTGAAACTTTGTCATCACTTAAGATCACAATCCACGAGTGCTGCGAGCGATGCTGATTGAGTCCCTGATGGATGAGTTCCACGAGAACCACCCTTACGAATCAAACAAGGAGCTTTTCTCCATATTCATTCTATGTTTTTGTCCTGTGTGTGTAAGATCATTGCCGAGTGGGATCGCAGCAGTGATCTCCTTTGTATGTTTTATCTTATCTTCTGTTTGTTTGTATAAACTTCTACTACTCGTTTGTGACAGTGCAAACTGGAGGCCTCTTTCTGTATTACCAGGCAAGCTGTAATCTCCTGTCAACTGATATTTTACCATTGTAATTATGTTTGTTTGCTTTAGAATACATGCCAGGAGGTAATCTATATGACGTTCTCCGCGGGAGATTACGTCCACGGCTCCGACGAGGAGGACGCCGTCATCGCGCAGGTGGCGGCGATCACGGAGGCGGAGGAACGCGCTCGCTTCCGGCGGGAGGAGGCCGACCCCATCCCCCAAGTCAGGGAGTATGAGGCGGCGCGCCGGGAGGAGCGCGTCAGTAGGAGCTCCTCTCCTTCCTCCGCATCGACGCCGTCCTCCGCCTCCACGCATTCCTCCGCCACCACCGACACCGCCACGCGCAGAGGCCATCGGGGCCTCATTTTGGTCGGAATTAGCTCGCGCGGTTAGGGCTAGTAGTTAATTTAGGTTTTTAGTATATATTATGTAAATTTTGATGCTCAATAGGAGCATCAAAGTATCATGTATATGTGTTCATCAATGAATTCTCCTGCGATAATTTTAATTTTTTTTTAGTTCGTGTTTTACGGTTTCTGTTTTGCGCACTAGTGCCAAAATCATCCTAAGCGATGTTTTCGGGAGAGTGAATAGAGCTTTTTCGGTAACTGTTAGAGATGCTCTAAGACCCTCAGGCTAATGTAAAAATTTATCACATCTGGACGCCCCTGCCGCTCCTCCTATCGCCAGCCATGTCTGAACACCGCCTTCTCTTCTCCCCTCGCCGGCCACGTCAGAACGCCGCCACCACTCCTTCCCTCCCTGGCCACGTCCCCTCCATCGCTGCCCAGACCTTGTCGAAGTGCACAAAGGCGTCGTTATAGTCCTGCCGTGGAGGTGCTCTGATTCTAGTAAGACATCGTCGCAGTCGTAGGTCATGGCGTCCAGCGACGGCGGCAGGAAAGCTGAGGTGGAGACAACGAGCAAGGACGACGCAGGGCGGAGGCGGACCGAGGGGACGGTTGAGAGAGTTGTGGCTGGAGAAGCTGCAGCCAGCTGGGGCTCCGTCGCGGGGATCGCCGAGAAAGAAATGGGCATGGTTGAGAGGGTGAGAGAGGATAA
Source organism: Lolium perenne (assembly GCF_019359855.2). NCBI lineage: Eukaryota > Viridiplantae > Streptophyta > Magnoliopsida > Poales > Poaceae > Lolium > Lolium perenne. The sequence goes on from NC_067247.2 coordinate 158,968,439, forward strand.
GAGGCTGGCAAACGATTGAGAGAGACATGATAATGGGATTGATGTGCATACGATCATTACTGTCCGATGTGCGTACGAAAGTGCATCCCCACCATGAGATGGTTAGGCAATTGATGTGCGTGCGGCTTTGATTTTGTTGTCGTATAAGGATCGGATGCAAAACATTCTATGTGTTGATTTAAGATTCGTGCAGTTTATCAGATGTTTTGGCCATTTAAAAGGACGCTCGTTTTTTATAATTTTCGTAAAAAATATTAGTGGTTCCGGTCCCACATATTTTGGTTCCGGTCCCATATTCTTGGTTCCGTCAGTTTGGTTCCGTCTATTTATAACCGTTAGATCGGGTTCGATGAACGGTTATTAAAAATGCCAACCACTTTAAAACTTGTAATATTTGCGACATAGCTTTATCAGGTAGCTCCACAAACGAGAGAAAGATACACAAAACAAGAGAGTTTGTAGTTTTTCTTGGCCAAGTAGCTCTTCAAAGGAGAAAGATACACAAAACAAGAGAATTTGTAGTTTTTCTTGGTCATGTCTTTGTCTCCATGATGGTGATGTACCTTGTAAGGGTAAAATGAAGATATTTCTCCATTTATCCTTGGGTCACCATCGTTGTAGGGTAGATGCCCGTCGTTGTAGGCAGTGCACTTCCTGTTTTGCAAATATTGCTAAAGGATCTGAAAAATAGTACAAGATGGTGTTCATTGTGATAGTCGTAAACATGAATCGAAAAGATTATTAGATGTGCAAACTAAATTAATTAGTCACTTACGTGCAACTGCGGATGTTGTGGGAGAAGGGTGAGGTTGAATACAACAAGAGAAAGGCATAGTGACACGTAGCGACAAAATGGACGCCACACACCTTCCATTGCCTTCTTCTTAGGCAGTGTTCTCAAAATAAGATCCCTATTATACAAGCATATAGTGAAATAATATTAATAGAGTCGGAATAACATGTAGATGATGCTTAAGCTAACACAACCGATATTGCCACGCACAATATTCTAAGCGATCCGACGAAGTGCATATGTAGATCTAACCCAACTATACTAAGCATCAAGCTAATTAAGAAATCCACCATAGATGTGAAGGAATTAAGAAAGAACACATTCATGTTAGTAGATATAGGTAGATCTTAAGCACGCAACCACCCTAATAGCAAACTAATTAACAATCAACCTCACATTTGAAGGAATTAAAAAAAAACATATTCCGATTAGTGCACATAGGTTGATCTAAATTGCACAACCACAATAATAGAAAACTAAGTAACATATCGGTTGTGCATTTGAATGAATTAAAAAATACGAAGGATTTAACAACATTTGGGAGGGAGCAGATGTGGCGCCAGTGCACCTCACACCTTCCACCATGCACACTAGGTCGGGAGGCCAGCTATCTACACCTGCGTCAACGAAGAGGATGTGCCGATGCAGATGCAGCACGTCGCCGACTTGTGGATGAACATCACACCGGAAATGCAACACCTCGCCGACGTTTGCTCTGACCATGTGTGCTTTTTGGTATTGCTCATAAGCATATAAGAGCGGGTGGCAGTTAATGTGGTGAGTGCCGTCTTCTGGAGATATTGTTATTCCCCTTTTATAAGGTAGGATTCAACCAAATGGGCCTTGTCGGGCCACTGAACAAAATACACAACACATCCTTGAGGTCGCACACGGGTATGTTTGCATGAATAAATACAGGTAATTCGCATATGGGTATGTTTGCATGAACAAAGAACACAACAAAGCACAAAACACAGCCTTGAGGTCACACACTGGTAGGTTGCACACGGGTATTGTCGAGATCATACACAGATATTCTTGAATAAAACGTTTTTATAGGTGATGTAATAAACAATCGATTATCCCTCTATATTCCCAAGATATATATGACACCTAATTAATTGTAGGGCGAGATATATATAATAAAACGTAGTTCATAATATTTAGTTATAGGCCGGAAGGACTCCAATCAAACATGGTTGCCCTAGCTACATGTTATAAAAGACAACTAATTTAACACATTACATAGTTAATAATAACTACTCAGCACTAATTAACGGGTTGTTTACTGTCAAGTCCTTGTATGAAAATCTTATGTGTGACCGTACTTTTTTTGCGAAAGTATCTCTGGAAGGTTAAAATTCTGCTTAAGATTAAGATCTTCATGTGGTTCATGAGTAATAAAGTACTGTTAACTAAGGATAATCTAGCTAAACATCATTGGAATGGGTGTACAAAATGTATTTTCTGTGGGGAACAGGAGATCATTCAACATCTTTTTATTGAATGTCCTTTAGCTGAGTTTTTATGGCGCACGGTTAATTTCACTTATGATCTTCCACCTCCCACCAATATTACTAATATGTTTGGTAATTGGTTAAATGGAGTAGATAGACAATCTAAGGCTTAGATCCGGATTGGGGTTTTTGCTTTATGTTGGTCTATTTGGAGGGTCAGAAATGATATAATTTTTAATAAAAAAAAATCTCTTTTCACTTCTTGCAGGTTATTCACATGGTTTCCCATTGGGTCCAGCTTTGGGCTCTACTTTCCCCGGAGGGACAACGAGATGCCATGGCTTCTGGATGCACACGGCTCCTGATGGTCGCTCAAGATATCTTGTGCCAGGCTGGTTGGCGACATACTAGAAGACTATGTTGAGTTGTAGTCGTAGTATGGTTTGTTTTCGATGGTTGATTCTTGTATCAATCCTCGGTGATGCGTGAGTTGTAAACAATGCTTTTTTGGAACCTCTTTCTAATAAATGGTCGTGTGCATCGTCATGATGCAGAAGCCGGGGTGTACCCCCATTTCGAAAAAAGCACTAATTAATAACTTCTCACTACTCACTACACACTAGACGTTCTCCTCGTCACCACACATGTTTGCGACGTTGTTGGAGGCGGCTCCGCCGTTCCTGGGACCTGATGCTCTGTCCCATAAGGCCTTGAACCCTGCCGCGAGGCTTCCAAATGCTCACAATCTTGTCGAGCCTTCCAACGGGAAACTTTAGACAACGTAATGTGCGAACAGGTTCGCGCCGAGAGGCCTCGTGCTTCTTCTTGGCACGCTGCTATTCCTTGAGGAGAGACTCTAGTGACTGCTCCAGCATCATATGCTCCTAGATTTGCTCCTCTATCAACTATAGGTCATGCGGGATTGCCACATACAAGAGAGACGATCAGTCTTCTTATTGCGAGGTTTATTGAAACTAGTGTGTTTGCTGGAGTGTTGCTGGGTGCCAATAGGGCATGCGGCGGCTTGGAGCTTTATTTAGAGGTAGGAGGGGCTGCCAATGAAGTTGGCTCGTCGCCAACATGTGGCATTAAGGAGGCGAAGATGCTACATGCGTTGAAAGAGAGCCCAAAAGACAAACGATTTTAATTTATTGCTGTTTAGGATGGCGAGAGGAAAAGAAACAGTGCAAAATAAAGGGAGCGTAGCAAACAATTTACACACGATTTCTATACACGGAAACCTCATGTGTGATGCTGCGTGTGGGACTAATCACAATGGGAAGTATCATACACTAGTATCATGTACATGGTACTAGTTTGTGATACCACCTCCACAATGCATAGTATCATAACATGGTATCATACTTATATCATATTTAATGTTTTGTAGAATCTCAATGCAAATGTGTGTACACGATGTATTTGTCATGAAGTTTTCTAGGTTTATGTGTCATGATACTGTATCATATTATGATACTACTCTCATCTCTCACCTCATTAATTAATGTGACACATCAGATTTTTACCAACAAATAATAATACTACTTATGATACTTCCATTGGGGCTAGTCTGAGCGACGATGGTTACGTTGGATGGGTGCGTATGCGGATTTTCTGTTACGGGTAAATGCATTTCCGTATGCGTTGTACCCTTTCTGGGGATTATCTAGACCGTGTGCACACTGTCGAAATTATTAGGCGTCACCGTTGTTTCTCACCACACACGTATAACACCTTCTGTGTATCATAAGAGGCTTTAAAAGACTGGATTGCCATGGTGTAATGTATCCGAAAGCCTTTGACCAAGTCATGTTATATGCAACATTTGTAATAGCACAAAATTGGTGTAATATATATTCCAACACTATTGTCTAGGTTTTACTTTTTCCTACAAATCGTAGCATTTTAAATTAATTAAGACGGGGGTGTGCTTTATTTGTGACATGTGTGTGACGTACCTTTTTACCGTCGGATTGGACAAAGCTGGAAGCAAAGAGCATCTCTAGCCGCGTCCTCCAAAATGATCCCAAACAGCGCTAGATTAAGCGTTTATGGGACGCGTTTTCTTTGTGCCGCGTTAAGAGGACGTCGCTACTCAGCCGCGTCCCTAAACAGAATTTGACATTTTTAAAATTTAATCGAAAACAGTTGAATTCATTCAAACTTACTATATATTACATAGATTTGAACGAAATTCGATGAAATTTGAACATACACCCTAATCTAGCAGTACTTGCGGCGGCCAGAGGGATTGTAGTATTGGTGAAATTTGTACATGTCGTCGAGGAACACGTCCTTCTTCCCGTGCTCGTCGGGCTCGTCGACGGGCTTGTCCTTCACTACGCCGCTTGGCCCAGCTTCGCTGTTGTTGGTGAGGTCGACGAGCGGCATCCCAATGTCGCGGATGGACATGGCGATCGCCGCGTTGAGGTTCCCCTACAGGCGTCCTTGTCGTACAACGACGCCATGTACGCCGCGTGCAACCCTGGGAAGTCCTCGGGGTTGTCGCTGTTGGCGATAAATCGCTGCCGCCGCTCGTACTCCGCCATCTGCGCGGCCTTCACGGATTCCTCGTCGTCCTGCTCCTCCTTCACCTCCGGCTTCAGAACGAGGCGGGCGCCTCCGGCGCGCCTCTGCTGCGGCCGCGCTGGTTCACGGATGTTGATGCTGCTGCCGCGCCTCCGAATCGCAGGCGGCGTCGCGTAGTCAGGTCTTCCTTCACCTCGCGCTTTGGCACACTGTACGGCGTGGCGTGGTGCGACGAAGCCATCGATCGCGCCGGCCCCAAAGAAGAAGAGTTCGAGGAGGACGAGTACATCCTCCTCGGTTGCCAGCGTGCTACGGCCGAAGGAGATGGCGGCAGAGAAGTTAGCATCTCCAACCTTGCGGCGCCCCTGTGGATGCCGTCGATGACGCCGAGAGGGTGCGCCCCGGAACGCCCCAAAAAAGGACGCGCCACTCCTTGTTCCCCGTGTTCCTCCGGCCGACGAGGCCATCAGTGCTGTTCATGTCGGCATCGTACTGCGCCTGGAAGAAGTCCGCCCACCAGTCGTCGTTACCGGTGGGGGCCTAGGTGGGATCGGATTGCTCCTTGGCGCTAGGGCGAGCACGCTGGGTCCTGATCACATCCTTCCAGCGATCGGTTCCCGGCGGCGGCGGGACGACGATCCCGTTGACGACCATCCTCTAGTTGTCGCTGCTTGGCAGGCGCATGTCCGGCAGGACACGGTACCGCGTACGGTACATCGTCGACGTCTCCGCCACCATGAGGCTACCGCGCCCGAAGCCGTTCGCAACGAGGATGTTCTTGTGGGAGGACGACATCGGCGCTGAGGAGGCCAGAGGAAGGAGTTGCGGTGAGATTGAAAGCGGCGAGATTGGAATGGGGAACATGGCGAGAGGATGGAGGGGATGCTTTTTATTGTACAATGGTGGCAGCTGGGCATTGGCTGCAGTAAACGCCGGCGCGGATGGCCACGTGGCCATGCACGACGAGATGCTTCACTGCGTCGCCTGGGAAAGTTGGGCGCCATTAGCGTCGCTTGACCAGAGGTAGGCGATGGGGTTTAAACTTCCGTGTCACTGACGTGTCAGCCCGCTAGTCCCCGCCTCGCTTCTCGCTCTGTCCAACGTGCCCGGAGCATCTCCTGTGGACCAGGGACGGGCTCGGGGTGCCGGACACCGTATTGAACCGCACCGGACGGAAGGAGGCTTTGAAACGTGCGGCTAGGAACGAAAAAATATCCAGCGCGTCCCAAATATCTTTGGGAATCCTTTTGAAGGACGCGGTTGAAGATGCTCTAATATCTCCATCGTGGTAACACTTGAAAGCCCACAAGCTTGCTTGCTACCTAAAGGAAGATAGTGGATGTCGACACCTGTTTGATCGCTACACTATCGCCAAGTTAAGCACGGCATTTTAAAACCTAGCTGATGGATGGCAACTTATGGCGTGGGTGTGCCACCAAAAATCGGGCTTGAAGCTGCCTTACCAACGATCCGATTGCTGATGGCTGTTGGTCACAACTACTACACAAAAGTTTCTATGATAAAGGAAGTTTTAGTACTTCAATGCGTGTGTACCAATATGTGGATAAATTCAAAGTTCTCTAAGAAAATGTGCCTTGTGTGTTAACAGATTGTCCACTAGTAGAAATAACTTATAGACCTAAAAAATAGTAGCGGCACAGTATAGAAATGTCACGCCGCCGCTATTTGGCCATAAGACTGGCGACGTACCAAATTCTCGTATGCTGCTAGTCTTTACCTACTAATAAAGGGAGTAAGGTTTCTCCCCAAAATTTTCGTCCGTTTTTTATTTACCCTCAACTCTCGATCAAAATTACAAGGTTTTGCCACCGCTAAGTTACATACTCCCCCGATGACCCAGAAACGGAACCTAGGTTCCTTCTCTGTCGCACCGCTAAGTTACATCCTCGGTGGCGGCTCGATCGCACGTGGCGGCTGCTGCCTCCCTCCTCCGACGGGACGAACGGGACGCCTCGCCTCCTAAACCCTCGCCGCCGACCACGACGTCTCCGCTTGCCTGGTGCGGATTGTCGTGCCCTCTGCCCCAACCCACGCGCAGCAGCTCCGAGCCTGCAACTCCCCAAGTTCTCTTCTATTCTGCAACGACAGAGGCAAGCGATTCAACCCGATGGAGAGCCGAGGAAGCCGGGGGCAGCGCTGGTGGGGCGCCGCATGGATTCGCATGATGCAGGACAGTACGGGGCGCTGCCAGATCCACTGGATGTAGGAGAGGGCGTATTGCCGCCGGAATTCACGCGGTGCAGGATCTGGTGGCGCGCCATCAGTCGCCAGGATTGGCAGTGGGATGGCGGCAAGTCGAGGGGATGGAGGCGTGGGGTCGGGAGGGACTACTGGTGTTTGTCGCCATTGTCCAAGGCTATTGGTCTTGGTCGCCTTCGTCCGTGTAGAGAAGGGTTTTGGAGATTGCACAGCACCAATAGGGCCGGCTGCTCATATATATATAGGCGGACACATGTACAATTACAGGTACAACCCTGAGAAAACACGGGGACCTATATCTATACAATATGTTACTCAACACCCCCCCGCAGTCGAAGGGTCGGCACCGACACACAGACTGGAGCGAAACTCAGGAAAAGTCGTGGATGGCAATCCCTTCGTCATGATATCGGCAAATTGCTGAGACGTCGGTACGTGAAGAACTCGAACGCGACCGAGGGCAACTTGCTCACGAACAAAGTGGATATCCAACTCGATGTGCTTGGTGCGCCGATGATGAACGGGGTTGGCGGAGAGGTAGACAGCCGACACGTTGTCGCAGAAGACCACCGTAGCCTTGTCAACAGGACAAGATAGCTCGGACAGTGGCGACGGAGCCATGTGCACTCAGCCACAGCGTTGGCCACGGCGCGGTACTCGGCCTCAGCACTGGAGCGGGACACGGTGGGCTGCCTCTTGGAGGACCAAGAGACAAGCGACGAGCCGAGGTAGACACAGTAGCCGCTGGTGGAGCGGCGCGTATCCGGGCAACCCGCCCAGTCCGCGTCAGAGTAGGCGACAAGGTCAGTCGACGTCGAGGGCGAAGCATGCAATGTCAAGCCGTAGCCCATGGTACCGCAGACGTAGCGGAGAATCCGCTTCACCGCGGCCCAATGAACATCCCGAGGAGCATGCATATGCAGACACACCTGCTGCACGGCGTACTGGAGCTCCGGTCGCGTCAGTGTCAGAATGCGAAGGGCACCGACGATGGAGCGATAGAACGGCGCGTCGGACGCCGGCGACCCATCAACGGCGGAAAGCTTGGCCTTCGTGTCGACGGGAGTAGGCGCCGGGTTGCGATTAAGCATCCCGACACGCTCGAGGAGCTCGTGAGCATACTTCCGCTGATGGAGAAAGAACCCGTCCGCACGTCGGACAACCTCGATGCCGAGGAAGTAGTGAAGCGGGCCAAGATCCTTCAACGCGAACTCAGCGCGAAGGCGGTCGGTGAGCTGTCGAAGAAGAGCAGCGGTGGATGCCGTCAGAATGATGTCGTCGACGTACAGCAGCAGGTATGCCATGTCGTTGCCGGTCCGGTAGACAAATAGGGACGCATCGGAACGCGTGGAGCGGAAGCCCAGCTGATGCAGGAAGCCGGCGATGCGCTGGTACCAGGCGCGGGCGCTGCTTCGATCCATACGAGAGACCGAGAGAGCAAGCACACGTCATCGGGCGCTCGGGGTCGACGAAGCCGGTGGGTTGCTGACAGTACACCCGTTCCTGCAGATGGCCATGAAGGAAGGCGTTGGAGACGTCCATCTGATGCACGGGCCACGCACGAGACGCGGCGAGGTGCAGCACCGTGCGGATCGTGCCCGGTTTGACAACCGGGGCAAACGTATCCGTGAAGTCGACACCAGCGCGCTGCCGAAAGCCGCGCACCACCCAGCGCGCCTTGTAGCGCTCGAGAGTACCGTCGGAGCCGAGCTTGTGCTTGAAGACCCATTTGCCGGTGATGACATTGGCGCGAGGGGGCCGGGGAACGAGCTCCCAGGTCCTATTACGCTGAAGCGCGTCGTACTCCTCCTGCATGGCGGCGCGCCAATGCGGGTCGCGCAAGGCAGCGCGAGCCGAGGTGGGCACCGGCGAAGGGGCGGTCGCCGAGCCGGCGGGAGAGCCGGTCTGACCGGCCTGGTGACCAGACTGGCCGGTCGACGGTCTGGTCTGACCGGGCGCTTGGCCGGGTCGGCTGGTGGAGGGGGCGCCGCCGTCGTGCGGCAATATGCTATTGCCGCTTGCCCAGAAGGCCGACGCAGTAGACGGAGAAGCCGCGCAGACATACTGGTCGGCGGGGTAGCGTGTAGACGGCCGCCGTACGCCTGCGCGGGCGCGGGTGAGCATGGGCTCAGGAACCGCAGCGACGGGTGGCGCAGGCGACGACGAAAGCGGCCGCCGCGGCGATGGCGCCGCGGACGAGGGCGCTGGCGAAGCGCCGCGGCGAGGCGCCGCAGCAGCGGGGCGCGCGGCGAGGGCGCCGCATGAGCGAAGGCGCGCGGACGGGCCGCTGCGGCGAAAAGCGCCCAGCGCAGCGGCGCCGCGGGCGAGGGCGCCGCAGGCGACGGGGGCGCCGCGGGCGACGGGGCCGCCGCGGGCGAGGGCGCCGCTGGCGACGGGGGCGCCGCGGGCGAGGGCGCCGCTGGCGACGCAGGTGACGGGGGCGCCGCGGGCGGTGCGGACGCCGAGGGACCAGGCGGGGGGGCCACCGTAGTCAGGCGTCGGCGCGCGGCCGCAGGAGGGCCAGGCGCCGGGGACGCCGAGGACCAGCGGGGCCGGCGCCGGGGGCCACGCGGTCGGTCGTCGGCGCGCGGCCGCAGGAGGAGCCAGCGGGCGCCGGGAGCGTCGTCGGAGGTGTCGCCATGAGTCCCTGCTGAAACGGAAAAACCAACTCGTCAAAGTACACGTGCGGGAAGTGATGACACGATGAGAGACCGGGTCGTAACAGCGGTAACCCTTGGTGTTGGCGGGGTAGCCGAGAAACACACAAGGGAGGGAGCGCGGCGCAAGCTTATGCGCGACGGTGGCAGCGGTGTTGGGAAAACACCGGCAGCCGAAGATGCGGAGGTCATCATAGGTAGGCGGCGCACCGTAAAGGAGATGATGCGGCGTGTAGGACCAACGCACACGACACGGGCGGATGTTGACGAGGAGAGTCGCCGTGGCAAGGGCATCCGGCCGAGAATCGCGGGGGCATGGAGGCATGGAACAGAAGGGTGCGGACGCGATCGTTGAGGGTACGAAGCATCCGTTCGGCACGGCCATTACGCGAAGAAGTGTATGGACACGTGAGGCGGAAGATGGTGCCGTGGGTGGCGAAGTGAGCGAATGGTGATGTTGTCGAACTCCTTGCCGTTGTCGGTCTGTAAAGCGTGAATGGAGCGACCAAACTGAGTGGAGACGAACGCGAAGAAGGCGGTGAGGGTGGTGGCAACATCTGACTTACGGCGAAGTGGAAAAGTCCATACAAAATGCGAGTAATCATCAAGAATCACAAGATAATAATTATAACCAGAGTTACTCGGGACCGGCGAGGTCCATACATCACTATGAATGAGTTGAAAGGGAAAAGACGCGATCATGTGGAGGACGAACTAAACGGAAGACGAACATGTTTGCCTAGACGACATGCTTCACAAGAGTGAGCATCCGTTTTATTACAAGTGAAGGAGAAGCCTTGCATTATTTGACGCAGAGTGGCGGAGCTAGGATGGCCAAGACGGGCGTGCCAAAGGTCGACACCGGCGGAGAGGGCGAGCGGACGGCCGGTGGTGGTGGAGGCCGCGCCAACGGGGTAGAGATCGCCGGGGCTGTCACATCGGTGGAGGAGCATCCGGGTACGACCATCCTTGACAGAGAAACCAAAAGCGTCAAATTCCACAGTCACAGGGTTATCACGACAGAAAGATTTAACGAAACAAGGTTTTTGATCAAGTCAGAGAAACGAGAACATTATGGAGAGAGAGGGAGTGGAGGCGGAAGGAAAAGAGACAGAACCAGTGTGAGTAATAGGAAGAGCATGACCGTTGCCAACGATGATGCGAGAAGAAGTGGAAGCGGGTGTGGAAAAGGAGAGGTTACCGGGATGCGCCGCCATATGCGCGGAAGCGCCGGTGTCCATGAACCAGTCGCCACCGCCACCATACGCCCCGGAGGGGCGCTACGGAGGGCGGTCGGGAGCGCGGGATCCCACGGGGTCGCACCCGGAGGGCGGCGTGGCCGGGCAGGCTGGGGCGCCGCGTAGAACGCCTGGTGGGAGGCTGGACGCGGCCCCATAATGCCGGGTAGGCGCGCGGCACGGGCATGGAGTAGGCGTGAACAACCCCGGTCCACGGGTTATGACCGGCAGTCCATGGCGGAGGCGGTGTCTTGCGCGGGACGAGGCGCGGGGCGGCGGCATTGGCGCCACCGTTGCCACCGCCACGGCGACGACGGCCACGGCGGCCACCACCGGAGGAGCCGGCTGGCCGGTCCAGGCCGGTCGGCCGGCCGGGGCGCCAGCGTGCCCGGTCCGAGGCGGTCTGGCCGGCTCGTGACCGGTCTGACCGGGCGGCGGGCGGCGGCGCGGGAAGCCCGGCGGCGGACCCGGGGCGGCGCGCAGGCGCGGGCGCAGAGTGCGGCGCCGCGGGAGAAGCCAGCGGCGAAGGCGGTGTGGGCCGCCCGAGCCCGGAGGTGCTTGAGGCGGCGCTCCTCGAGACGCAGGTACGCCACGGCCTGCTCGAAGGTGGGCGTGGTGAGGAGCGTGAGGTTGGAGGCGGCGTTGCTGAGATCCTCGCCAAGACCCGCCGACAGGGTGGAGAGCATGATCTTGTCATCGATCGGGAACTCCAAGTCGCGGAGCTCATCGGAGAGACTCTTCAGCTTGAGGGCGTAGTCATCGAGGGACAGGTCGTTCTGGTGGGTGCCGAAGAACTCCTGTTGGAGGAAGGTGACCCGCTGGATTTTGTTGTCGGTGAAGAGGCCGGTGATCTTGTCCCAGACCGTGTGGGCGGAGTCGCCGTCGCGGACGACAGTGCGGAAGATGTCGTTGGAGACGGTCTGGTAGAACCAGCGGATGATGGTGGCGTCGATGGCGAGCCACTCAGGGTCATGTGGCATGGCGAGGAGGTCGATGGTGCCGTCGACGTGATCAAGGAGATCATACTCGCGGAAGAGCAGCCCGAAGTACGTCTTCCACGGGAAGAAGTTGGCAGCGGTGGTGGAGAGCTTCAGCGGCACGCGATCGGCGATGGGGATGTCGCGGATGACGGCGACGGAGGGGCCGGCGAAGGGGTTGCTGCTGCCGGAGCCGGAGGATGAGTCGAAGCGCGCCATGGCGGAGGCGGTGGTGGTGGGGAGGGCCGGCGGCGCCCTAGATGAGAAGGGCGGCGGCTAGGGTTGGAAGTGGGGAGGGCCGGCGGCGCCCTAGAGAGGAGGGGGCGGCGGCTAGGGTGGATGGCGGAAGCGGAGGTGGTGGGGGAGGGCCGGCGGCGCCCTAGAGGAGGGCGGCGGCTAGGGTTGGGGAGGGCCGGCGGCGCCCTAAGGAGGAGGAGGGGCGGCGGCTAGGGCAGGACCCGAAGGGTCTCTGATACCATGTAGAGAAGGGTTTTGGAGATTGCACAGCACCAATAGGGCCGGCTGCTCATATATATATAGGCGGACACATGTACAATTACAGGTACAACCCTGAGAAAACACGGGGACCTATATCTATACAATATGTTACTCAACAGTCCGCGTGGTGAAGTGCGCCACCCTCGCGAGCGTTCATCTCGCGTCCGCTCTTGCCTTTACCAAAGAATCGGTTTGACTGCAACGCACGATTACTAAATTGGTGCATTCAGAATACCACCAAAATATAATTGCTACTGCTGATCTCCCACAGAAGATTTCTCCACCAAAAATGATTCACTCTTCTATGCCCCTTACTGTAAAGTACCATCAGAGCATCGTATCTCAATGTTCCTTATTTCTTTCATACTTGAACGCACAGAATTACTGTAAAATGCTCAAACACTCGAACTATTTGCTATGGAGAAATCTATAAGTGTTTTACAAACCCCTGCTTCCTGTTTGCAGCCCAGAACTGAGGAGCAGCAGGGACGAGCGCATCCTCGACACTGCAGCGATTGACGCCGGGGACGAGCGCATCCTCGACGCTACAGCGATTGACGCCGTGAAGGTGTACGCCGGCGTGGACTAGCAAGGCTGCTACGCATCAGATGGCGTTGAGAAATGATTCGAGCTCCTCCACATTGTGTCCGAGGAATATTGAAGATCTCAGGTGAATATGTTTGTCAACAAGTATGGAGAGTTGTGGCAAGTGGAGTAGACAAGCTTATATTCGCTGGAATTTCCCTGGAAACCCAATGTTTAGTAATGGTGGGGCGGAAAGGATTCATGCTAATTGGACTGATCCGTTTGTTGCTTTTCAAGCATGGTTTTTGAGGTCTGAAGTTTTCTTTCTAAGATTGTACGAGTGGAATGACTAATGATAAAATTCAGCTGATGGAGGATGGTGTCACGTCCTGACAGTTGCTGAGGCAGAAAAGATAATTAAAAAAATAGGGTGTATGATATACAAATATCAGGCTTCAAAGTTGGAAACGAATTGTCAAATTGGGATGAAATATACATTGTTTTACATTATACAAACTTGCGTCTTTCTTGTTTACCAGATGTACACTTTGCTTGTTGGATTGTTGTCATAAGGTTTACTACCACGAAATATATGGAGGTGGATTGGATTATGAGATTGTAAATATTGCCTTCTCCAATTCTGTAAGAGAGAAAAAGGCTCTCCTACTAGCTAGCCACCCTTATTGGCAGAGATTGCTATGGTTGATCAATTAAGTGTATGGTGTGAGTTAATCAAAGAGCACCATCGGGATTAACCAATTAAGGGATGCCTAATTTGGAGAAATGTCAACATGAAAGGTTTACGAGAGCGTTTGAATATTTGTTTCTCACAAACCCGATGCAACGCACGGGCACTTTTCCTAGTATTTACCTATGAGAGAAAATGTATGTCATATGCGTAGTGGTAGTTGTATTATGTGTATGATTTTGTTAGTTGTTAGATTAGAAAATTGTAGATACAAAATGTTAGTTAATTTAGATGGCATTGTTAGTTAATTTATATTAGGAAGGTTGGCGACCACGATATGCCGTGCCCATGGCATACCTGGCCATGGGCAGCCCGGCCCGAGGCCCGGCCCAAACAACTTGGGCTTGGGCCTAGAAATGTTGGCCCGACACCCGGGCCAGGTCGGGCCTGGGTAGCCCAGAAATGCCATTTACACTACGGCCTGGCCTATGGCCCGACAGGGTTGGAGGGTAATTGGTTGGGCCGGGCTGGGCTTGGGCCTGAATTTCGAGCGTCGGGCTTTTCTCGGCCCGGCCTGGCCCGAGACATGGCCAGGTATAGCCCTTGGTATCTAGATCGTTGGTTAAAATAGTGTAGAACTAATACTATATCATGGGATGGAAGCATTGTTCATGTAACGTAAAAGTGCTAGTGTCGTGACACGGCTCAGATTTTTTCCCCACCCTTAGATGACCGTGAAGCGATGAAAAAATAGGATAATAAGGATAGAAATCACCGAATGATCCTAGTGCGATGGCAAAATATAGGATAGCATACTAGTAGCACTATACTAAGGCGGTTGAAAAGGTGACGGACTACCGAGCAACTTTTTTTTTTTCGAGAGATACCGTACAGAATGTAGTAGTATTTTCGACGACTGAAAAAGGCGACATATGGTAAAGTATTTATTTCTAAAGTCGCTACAAAAAATGCTAGTATTTTATTTGGCTGAGATAGGCGGTAGAAGATGGAGTAAGTATATTTTTCTTAAGACACCATAGAAGAGTGCATCAGTATTTTCCCATGTAAAATGGACTGCGGGCGGTGGAGTAATACATTTTCTTGTGGTACTATAGACAAACACTAATATTTCTCTGTATAAAGAGGCGGTGATTATTGGAGTACTTATTTTCCTAGTTTATTGTAGAAGAAAGGAGTGGTATGTGTTCCCATGAAAAATATTTTTTTAGAGTACCACATTGGTATTTTGTCCGGATAAAAGAGTCGACCAATCATAAAATATATATTTTAAAAGTAGAGATGCGGAAGAACAAACGTTAGAGAACTAAGTTCGTGCACCGAAATACCGTTGAAAAAAGTCCATTGAAAAATTACTGTTACGGAATTACCGGCGAAGAATAATTACTATTAGATAAGTACCCCCCTTGAAAAATTATTGGCATGTAGCTTACGTTGGTAAACTAACCTCGAAGCTGGTGATTGGTACCGATATACTTTCGTAAAAAATAGATAATTAACAAATTTAATATATTAAATAGTTAACATCGGAAATCGCTGCCAATATGAAAGATTTGTATTGCCAAAATATTGTCTAAAAGTTTCTCAAAGCCGAGGATTTACTATCAAAAATTACCAAGAAATTTTCTGGAAATAATTATAACAAAAATTACTATCAAAAAATGGGAAAAAGAAAAAATAAAAGGCAAGCCCATGGCACTGTCCATGGACACTGTTCATGAACGGTGCCCTCGAGGGATGTGGTGAGAGAAAAACTGGGGGAGTGCTGTACACCGACCTGGTCGGTGTATACGGGCCACCGCACATCCCACCGACCAGGCCGGTTGGTTGGGCCGCGGCCCATTAGTAGTAGGTACGTTTTTTTCTTTTTTTGCTGTTTTTTGTTAATATTTTTCATTTTCAATATCTAACTTAAAAAAAAACAATTCGTAGAACAAAATTTTAAAATCTGTTCAGATTCGAAATTTTAGAAATTAAAAATGTTCAGATTTTGATTTAATTTTGTTCAAAATTCAAAATTATTCCGAAATTTGGAAATTCGTTCAAGATTAAAATTTGTTCAAATTTCAAAAATCGTTCAAATTTCAAAAACCGTTCGAATTTTTTAAAAAATTCAAAATTCTTCTGAAATTTGGAAATAGTTCAAGATTAAAAATTTGTTCAAATTCGAAATTCGTTCAAATTTTAAAAATCGTTCAAAACTTAAAATTTGTTCAAATTTCAAAATTCGTTCAAGATTAAAAATTTGTTCAAATTTCGAAATTCGTTCAAAAAAATTCAAAACTTGAACATTTTTCAAATTTTTATAATTTTCGAAAATTATTTTTAAACATAAAATAAAACGTGAGGAAAAAAAAGAAACAGTGAAAAAGAAAACAGAAAAAAAAGAAAAAAAAACAGAAAACAGAAAAGAAAAAGGAAAAAAGAAAGAAAGAAACATGAAAAAACGCCTAACCGGGCCGGCCCACACCGCGCGCGGGCGTGTGCGGCGCGGTGCAGGTGCCAACCTGGTCGGCATATAGGAATTGCGGAAAAACTATCCCACCTTTATATAGAGGAAAAGAAAAGGCAGGCCTATGGAACTGTCCATGCACGGAGCAGTGCACTTGAGGGACGTGGTGAGAGCAAAACTGTCCGGCCTTTATATAGGTAAATATGACATTGTTAGTCGACTTAGATGACATTTTGGTTAGTAAATATGTTAGTTAATTTAGATGACATTGTTGGTTGGCGTAGATGAAATAGTTAGTTCATTTGTACCTATTTGATTTAGATGATGAATTGTGCAGTAGACTAGAAACTTGTGTTTTCTTGTACACATGACATGGCACCGTGCCGAGTTTGCAAGAATGAGCATGATCAGGGCTCTCTTGTGTGGGGCTCCTGATTCCATATATCTAGAGACATTTTGAGAATTTAGTGGTAAAAGAAACTAGTATTTTCATACATTTCTACCCATTTATGGCACATTATCATTCATATAATGTGTATTTTTGGTGCGCCGACTATCTAGTGCAACGTAAGATTGCAGTTTAATGACCTTACACCTATCAAAATCATGGTTCTACCATACTATTTTACGACTTTACGATCCAAATTGACTGAACTAGTTCTACGATTTTACCCAGTAGAATCTAAGATTTTGTTGACTCTGAAAGTTATGGCCATATGGGTTTGCCATCCGACCATAGAGGTTTCCGATTTAGAATCAAGATTCTGACAATTAATGTGCCATTCCGCGTAAATGGGAAGACATACAATCCTCATGTCTAGAAAAAGACAATCGAGGACTCGCTTGGGAGGCGTCGGATGGAACCAGATCGTTACTTGAAACCATCTCCATGGGAGAAGAGTCAAAGATATTTATATGTGCTAAACTGTATATATATATACAGGTAAATTAACTGGTGCTCCATGGTGTCCGGGCACCATACGTAGGTAAATTAACTGGTGCTCCATGGTGCCCGGGCACCATACGTAGATACGCGTATTTTTTTGCTTTGTAGTACACATACCCGAGGGTATACATACCTAAGTTACACATACCTAAGGTATACATACCTAAGATATGCATACTCAAGTGATACATACCTAAGGTATTGCATACCTAAGGTGTACGTACACTGATACGTGTATATATATGTTAGGTATGTGTAACTTGCATGTGTGTATGTTAAGTATGTAGGAAGCACAGATGGGGCACCATGGTGTCCGGGCACCAAACGTGTATTTCATACATACCTGGAGTGTACGTGTCTAAATTACACATACATAAGGTTTACATACCTAACATATACACATACAAGTTACACATACCTAACATTTACATACTTAACATACACACATGCAAGTTACACATACCTAACATATATATACACGTATCAGTGTACGTACACCTTAGGTATGCAATACCTTAGGTATGTATCACTTGAGTATGCATATCTTAGGTATGTATACCTTAGGTATGTGTAACTTAGGTATGTATACCCTCAGGTATGTGTACTACAAAGCAAAAATACGCGTATCTACGTATGGTGCCCGGGCACCATGGAGCACCAGTTAATTTACCTACATATATATATATATATATATATATATATATATATATATATATATATATATATATATATATATATATATATATATATATATATATATATATATATATATATATATATATAGACACACACACTAGCTGTGTATTTATGTATATCTTATGTATTGTACCCCTCGCATAGACACGAGGTGGACCCTTTGTATGTCCGATTATATATAAGCACCACGGACCCTTGTTCAGGGTTACGCTTCCCATATTGTTTTACATGGTATCAGAGCGAGGCTTCCACGACCGCATCTAGGTCGTGCCTCAGCCGCCACCGCCGCCATCGCTCGCCGCTGTTTTCTCCTCGCAACGTAGTATTTTCTGGCGATCGCTTCTCGCGGCCATGGCATTCCAGGCGTCGTCTTCCTCCTCCTCCGCGGCGCCGGCTTCTGGTGGCCTCAACGCTAGTCTCTTGGAGAAGCTCACGAAGGGACAACTTCTTCTTTGGAAAACACAGGTGTTGCTGGACATCCGTGGCGCTCAGCTGTTTGGGCTCCTGGACGGATCGATGCCGGAACCTGAGAAGGAATTGAAGGAGACGGACACACACGGGAAGGAGGTGAAGATCCCTAATCATGTGTATGCTCAGTGGATTGCAGCGGATCAGACTGTGCTCAGTTATCTCGTGCGGAACATGTCACGGGAGGTTCTCACGCAGATGGTCAGCTTGACCAGTGCTACGAGTGTTTGGAAGACGGTGATGGAGATGTTCGGCGTCACAGTCCAAGGTGCGTGTGGTGCAACTCCGTACACAGCTGAACAAGTGTAGAAAAGAAAATAAGACTGCTGCTGTCTATTTCAATGAGATAAAAAATCTGGTAGATGAGATGGCTGCCGCCGGGAAGACAATGAAGATGTTATATCGCATGTACTAGCCGGCCTTGATGAAGAGGTTTACAATGGTTTTTTGGCTTCTATCAACGCCCTGATCAAGGCGGATAAGTATGTCAGCTTGAGCGATTTTACGCTCAGCTGATCTCGTATGAGGCACGGCTAGATGATCAGAATCCTACTGGTGATTCTTTGGTAAACGCAGCCACACGTGGTGGTCATGGTGGTTCACGTGGTGGACAACATGGTGGTCGTGTTCGTTATCTCGATCAGCTCGGATATGAGCGCGGTTATGAGCGGCCACAGCAGTATGAGCAGCGTGGTTATGACCAGCGTGGCTACCAGCCTCGAGGCAATGGAGGTGGCAATGGTGGCCGTGCAAATCAGGGATTACGCTAGAATTATGGCGATGCTCCTAGGCCCGTTTGCCAGGTATGTGGCAAGGAAGGGCACATTGCATTAGCTTGCTGCAAAAGGTTCAATAAGAACTATCGTGGTCCTGAGAAGTCTATTGGTGCAGCTGTTGGACAATACGGAGTTGATACAAACTAGTACTCTGATTCTGGAGCAACTGATCATGTTACCGGAGAGCTTGAAAAACTTCATGTGAGGGTTGATACGTCTCAAACGTATCTATAATTTTTCATGCTCCATGCTTGTTTTACACCAATTCATATATGTTTTGCTTACACTTTGATGCACTTTTATATGATTTACGACACTAACCTATTAACAAGATGTCGTAGTGCCGGTTCCATGTTTTCTGTTGTTTTTGTATTTCAGAAAAGTTGTATAGGAAATATTCTCGGAATTGGATGAAACAAAAGCCGAAGTCAATATTTTACCGAAACGAAGACAGAGTTTGGAGGGGGGACAAAGTGGCGCCACAGGGCTGCCAGACCACCCCATGGCGTGGCCTAGGTGTGGACCGCGCCTAGGGGTGGTGTAGGCCCCCCAGGCGGCCACCGACCTCGCCTCCTCCGCCTATTTATTCACGATCTTGGGAAAATCCTGGATACCCGAGCCTCCATCCACGAAAAGTTCCGTCGCGGCCACCATGGCAGAACCCATCTCGAGGGGTTCTGAAGCTCTTCCCGGCACCCTGTCGGAGGGGGAAATCATCGCCGAAGGCATCTACATTGCCATGCCTGCCTCCGAAGTGATGCGTGAGTAGTTCATCCCTGGACTATGGGTCCATAGCAGTAGCTAAATGGTTGTCTTCTCCAATTTGTGCTTCATGTATAGATCTTGTGAGCCGCTGATACGTCTCCAACGTATCTATAATTTCTGATGTTCCATGCTAGTTTTATGACAATACCTACATGTTTTGCTCACACTTTATAATGATTTTATGCATTTTCCGGAACTAACCTATTAACAAGATGCCACAGTGCCAGTTCCTGTTTTCTTCTGTTTTTGGTTCCAGAAAGGATGTTCGGGCAATATTCTCGGAATTCGACGAAACAAAAGCCAAACATCTTATTTCACCGAGACGGACCAGAACACCGAAGGGGAGCCGGAGAGGAGGCCCAGGGCCCCCATCCCACACTGGGGCGCGGCCTAGGAGGGTGGCGCGCCGCCCTATGGGGTTGGCCCCCCAGGCACCCCCTCGCGCCGCCTCTTCGCCTATCTTATCCCTCGCGACGTGAAAACCCTACACCAATTGATGAAACTCCAGAAAGACTCCAGGGACGCCGCCGCCATCGCGAAACTCCGTTTCGGGGGACAGAAGTCTCTGTTCCGGCACACCGCCGGGACGGAGAATTGCCCCCGGAGTCATCTCCATCGACATCACCGCCATCTTCATCGCCGTTGCTGTCTCCCATGATGAGGAGAGAGTAGTTCTCCCCCGAGGCTGAGGGCTCTACCGATAGCTATGTGGTTCATCTCTCTCTCCCATGGTGTGATCTTTATGTAATCATGAGCTTTGTATCACTATTAATCTATGTGCTACTCTCGTGATGTTATTAAAGTAGTCTATTCCTCCATGATGTAAAGTTGACAGTGTGTGCATCATGTAGTACTTGGCGTAGGTTATGATTGTAATCTCTTGTAGATTATGAAGTTAACTATTACTATGATAGTATTGATGCGATCTATTCCCCCTTTCATAGCTATTGTTGACAGTGTGTATGCTATGTTAGTACTCGGTCTAAATTGCAAGGGTCTATTATGCACTCTAGAGGTTACTTTAATATGAACTCCGGATGTTGTGGAGCTTGTTTACTCCGGCTTGAGGTGTGCTTTTATAGCCCTACATAATGAATGGTGTTTGTTATCCAACAAGAGAGTGTAGAAAGTAGCATTTATTTATTCAGTTATGTGATCAATGTTGAGAGAGTCCACTAGTGAAAGTATGATCCCTAGGCCTTGTTTCTAAGTATTGAAACACCGTTTCCAACAAGTTCTGTTACATGTTTGCTTGTTGCCATATTTATTTCAGATTGTAATTACTACTTACAATCATCCATATTACTTGTATTTCACTATCTCTTCGCCGAACTAGTGCACCTATACATCTGACAAGTGTATTAGGTGTGTTGGGGACACAAGAGACTTCTTGTATCGTAATTGCAGGGTTGCTTGAGAGGGACATCTTTGACCTCTACCTCCCTGAGTTCGATAAACCTTGGGTGATCACTTAAGGGAAACTTGCTGCTGTTCTACAAACCTCTGCTCTTGGAGGCCCAACACTGTCTACAGGAATAGAAGCATGCGTAGACATCAAGCTATTTTCTGGCGCCGTTGCCGGGGAGGTAAGGTAAAAAGTATTCACATCCTCTGACTACTAAGCTATTTCCTAGCACTGTTGCCGGTGTGTGAGTGCTCGAAGCTATTTCCTTTAGATCCTGCAATTGCATCTTTTTGTTTCTTATTTTTATTTTCACTAGTTAGGCTTAATGGAAAACAACAACAAAAATAGAGATCTTTATGAACTTTATATTGAATTAGGACATGATGTGTTTGAAGAGAGAATTAAAAAACCCATAGAACTTTGTTTGCAAAATAGTTGTAGCAATGTTATTAGCATGAACTCTTTGAACACTATTATTGCTAATGCTATGGAAGAATTTAAGCTTGGGGAAGCTGGTTGTGATATTTTTAGTCCCCCAAGTTTTGAGGAGAAAATTTTCTTTGATGATACTTTGCCTCCCATTTATGGTGATTATAATGATAGTGGTATTTTGGTGCCACCTACTATGGAGGATAAAGTTTATTATGATTATACCATGCCTGCAATTTATGATGATTACAATGATGGTTGTGATAGTTTTACTCCCACTATTACTAATAAAATTGATTATGCTTATGTGGAGAGTAATGATACTTTTATGCATGTAGCTCATGATAAGAATGTTTCATGTGATAGTTATATTGTTGAGTTTGTTCATGATGCCACTGAAAATCTTTATGAGAGAGGACAATATGGTTGTAGGGATTTTCATGTTACTAAAACACCTCTCTTTTTGCTGAAAATTTTGAAGTTGCGCTTGTCTAGTTTTCCTATGCTTATTGCATTATGCTTACATGACTTGTTTATTTACAAGATTCCTTTTCATAGGAAGTGGGTTAGACTTAAAAGAGTTTCTTATTTGCTTTTGATGCTCTCTTTTTCTTCAACTCTTATTTCTTGTGAGTGCATCATTAAATTTACTGAGCTCATCGTAATGGCTATAAAGAAAGCACTTCTTGGGAGATAACCCATGTATTTATTTTGCTACTGGTTTGTTGTGTCTTGGAAATTGTTACTACTGTAGCAACCTCTCCTTATCTTTATTTTATTGTATTTTTGTGCCAAATAAAGTCTCTAATAGAAAGTTGATGCTAGATTTGGATTTCTGCGCAGAAACAGATTTCTAGCTTTCACGAATTTGAGTAGGTCTCTCTGTAGAAAACTCAGAAAAATCTGCCAATTTTCATTCGTGTTCCTCAGATATTTACTCAACTTTCATTAGTTTTGAGTTTTCTGATTTGAGCAACGGAAGTACCTGTAGAAAATTCGTCTTTACTGGCTGTTCTGTTTTGGCAGATTCTGTCTCTGTTTTTTTGCATTGTCTCTTGTGGACTTTAAGCAAGGCTTTCTAGACGTGGAGAGGTGTAGCTAATGTTTTATTGAGTTCTTGCAATGTGTCACTACAGGACCAAAGTGGATTAAAGTTTTTTGAGTACTAACCCCTCTAATGAAGTTTATGAGAAGTTTGGTGTGAAGGAAGTTTTCAAGGGTCAAGAGAGGAGGATGATATATGATCAAGAAGAGTGAAAAGTCTAAGCTTGGGGATGCCCCCGTGGTTCATCCCTGCATATTTCAAGAAGACTCAAGCATCTAAGCTTGGGGATGCCCAAGGCATCCCCTTCTTCATCAACAACTTATCAGGTCACCTCTAGTGAAACTATATTTTTATTCGGTCACATCTTATGTGCTTTAGTTGGAGCGTCTGTGTACTTTTATTTTTGTTTGTGTTTGAATAAGATCGGATCCTAGCAATCCTTGTGTGGGAGAGAGACACGCTCCGCTTTTTCATATGAACACTGGTGTTCTTCGTTTTACTTTTAATGTTCATGACAAAAGTTGGAAGCTATTGCACTTATTGTTATTTTGTTGGAAACAGAAAATGCCTCATATTGTCTTGGATAATTTGATACTTGGCAAATTTTTTGAGCTCTCAAGTAGATCAAGTTTAAGCTCTTGCATCATGTAGTTTAAACCTATTAGTGGAGAACTACCGTAGAGCTTGTTGAAATTGGTTTGCATGATTGGTCTCTCTAAGGTCTAGATATTTTCTGGTAAAAGTGTTTGAGCAACAAGGAAGACAGTGTAGAGTCTTATAATGCTTGCAATATGTTCTTATGTAAGTTTTGCTGTACCGGTTCATACTTGTGTTTGCTTCAAACAACCTTGCTAGCCAAAGCCTTGTACTGAGAGAGAATGCTTCTCGTGCATCCAAAACCTTGAGCCAAAACCTATGCCATGTGTGTCCACCATAACTACCTACTATGTGGTATTTCTCTGCCATTCCAAGTAAATACTTCATGTGCTATCTTTAAACAATTCAAAACTTTATTACTCCTTATTTGTGTCAATGTTTTATAGCTCATGCGGAAGTATGTGGTGTTTTATCTTTCAATCTTGTTGGGCAGACTCTCACCAATGGAGTAGTGGCTTCATCCGCTTATCCAATAATTTTGCAAAAAGAGCTGGCAACGGGGTTCCCAGCCCCAATTAATTAACTTTCATTAATAATTCTCTTCACATGTTTTGCCCTGATTCATTAGTAAGCAACTTAATTTTGCAAATAGACACTCCTTCATGGTATGAGAAATGTTGGAAGGCACCTGAGGATTCGGTTAGCCATGGCTTGAGTAAGCAAAAGGTTGGGAGGAGTGTCATCCATAAATAAAACTAAAGTACATGTGTAAACAAAAGAGAAGAGGGATGATCTACCTTGCTGGTAGAGATAACGTCCTTCATGGGAGCCGCTCTTTGAAAGTCTGTTTGATGAGGGGGTTAGAGTGCCCGCTACCATTCGTTGACAACAATAAACACCTCTCAAAACTTTACTTTTATACTCTCTATATGATTTCAAAACTTAAAAAGCTCTAGCCCATGATTTAATCCCTGCTTCCCTCTGCGAAGGGCCTTTCTTTTACTTTATGTTGAGTCAGTTTACCTACTTACATCCATCTTAGAAGCAAACACTTGTGTCAACTGTGCATTGATTTCTACATACTTGCTTATTTGCACTCATCATATTACTTTGTGTTGACAATTATCCATGAGATATGCATGTTGAAAGTTGAAAGCAATTGCTGAAACTTAAATCTTCCTTTGTGTTGCTTCAATGCCTTTTACTTTGAATCTGCTGCTTTATGGGTTAACTCTTATGCAAGACTTTTTGATGCTTGTCTTGAAAGTACTATTCATGAAAAGTTTTGCTATATGTTATCTATTTGTTAGCAAACTATAGATCGTTGCCTTGATTCACTTCATTCATTTCATATGCTTTACAATAGTATGATCAAGATTATGTAAGTAGCATGTCACTACAGAAATTATTCTTTTTATTGTTTACCTACTCGAGGGTGAGTAGGAACTAAGCTTGGGGATGCTTGATACGTCTCCAACGTATCTATAATTTCTGATGTTCCATGCTAGTTTTATGACAATACCTACATGTTTTGCTCACACTTTATAATGATTTTATGCATTTTCCGGAACTAACCTATTAACAAGATGCCACAGTGCCAGTTCCTGTTTTCTGCTGTTTTTGGTTCCAAAAAGGCTGTTCGGGCAATATTCACGGAATTCGACGAAACAAAAGCCAAACATCTTATTTCACCGAGACGGACCAGAACACCAAAGGGGAGCTGGAGAGGAGGCCCAGGGCCCCCACCCCACACTGGGGCGCGGCCTAGGAGGGCCCTGATACGTCTCCAACGTATCGATAATTTCTTATGTTCCATGCTTGTTTTATGATGATACACACATGTTTTATACATAATTTATGTCATATTTATGCATTTTCCGGCACTAACCTATTAACGAGATGCCGAAGAGTCAGTTGCTGTTTTCTGCTGTTTTTGGTTTCAGAAATCCTAGTAAGGAAATATTCTTGGAATTGGACGAAATCAACGCCCAGGATCTTATTTTTCCACGAAGCTTCCAGAAGTCCGGAGAGGAAACGAAGTGGGGCGACGAGGCGACGCCACACTAGGGCGGCGCGGCCCAGGTGCTAGCCGCGCGGCCCTAGCGTGTGGGCCCCTCGTGGCGCCCCCTGACCTACCCTTCCGCCTACATAAGCCTTCGTCGAGAATAGTTCCAGTACCGAGAGCCACGATACGGAAAACCTTCCAGAGACGCCGCCGCCGCCAATCCCATCTCGGGGGATTCAGGAGATCGCCTCCGGCACCCTGCCGGAGAGGGGAATCATCTCCCGGAGGACTCTTCACCGCCATGGTCGCCTCCGGAGTGATGTGTGAGTAGTTCACCCATGGACTATGGGTCCATAGCAGTAGCTAGATGGTTGTCTTCTCCTAATTGTGCTATCATTGTTGGATCTTGTGAGCTGCCTAACATGATCAAGATCATCTATTTGTAATGCTACATGTTGCGTTTGTTGGGATCCGATGAATAGTGAATACTGTGCTATGTTGATTATCAATCTATTATCTATGTGTTGTTTATGATCTTGCATGCTCTCCGTTATTAGTAGAGGCTCTGGCCAAGTTTTTACTTGTAACTCCAAGAAGGAGTATTTATGCTCGATAGTGGGTTCATGCCTCCATTAAATCTGGGACAGTGACAGAAAGTTCTAAAGTTGTGGATGTGCTGTTGCCACTAGGGATAAAACATCAATGCTATGTCTAAGGATGTATTTGTTGATTAGATTACGCACCATACTTAATGCAATTGTCTGTTGTTTGCAACTTAATACTGGAGGGGGTTCGGATGATAACCTGAAGGTGGACTTTTTAGGCATAGATGCATGCTGGATAGCGGTCTATGTATTTTGTCGTAATGCCCAATTGAATCTCACACTACTCATCATAACATGTATGTGCATGGTCATGCCCTCTTTATTTGTCAATTTCCCAACTGTAATTTGTTCACCCAACATGCTATTTATCTTATGGGAGAGACACCTCTAGTGAACTGTGGACCCCGGTCCATTCTTTTACATCGAATACAATCTACTGCAATACTCGTTCTACTGTTTTCTGCAAACATCATCATCCACACTATACATCTAATCCTTTGTTACATCAAGCCGGTGAGATTGACAACCTCACTGTCACGTTGGGGCAAAGTAATTTGGTTGTGTTGTGCAGGTTCCACGTTGGCGCCGGAATCCCTGGTGTTGCGCCGCACTACACTCCGCCGCCATCAACCTTCAACGTGCTTCTTGGCTCCTACTGGTTCGATAAACCTTGGTTTCTTACTGAGGGAAACTTACTGCTGTACGCATCACACCTTCCTCTTGGGGTTCCCAATGGTCGCGTGTTGAACGGAAAGACATACGTCAACTACGCGCAGCAGGCCCCCCCAGGTACCCCCTCGCGCCGCCTCTTCGCCTATATTATCCCTCGCGACGTGAAAACCCTACACCAATTGACGAAACTCCAGAAAGACTCCAGGGACGCCGCCGCCATCGCGAAACTCCGTTTCGGGGGACAGAAGTCTCTGTTCCGGCACGCCGCCGGGATGGGGAATTGCCCCCGGAGTCATCTCCATCGACATCACCGCCATCTTCATCGCCGTTGCTGTCTCCCATGATGAGGAGGGAGTAGTTCTCCCCCGAGGCTGAGGGCTCTACCAGTAGCTATGTGGTTCATCTCTCTCTCCCATGGTGTGATCTTTATGTGATCATGAGCTTTGTATCACTATTAATCTATGTGCTACTCTATTGATGTTATTAAAGTAGTCTATTCCTCCTCCATGATGTAAAGTTGACAGTGTGTGCATCATGTAGTACTTGGCGTAGGCTATGATTGTAATCTCTTGTAGATTATGAAGTTAACTATTACTATGATAGTATTGATGCGATCTATTCCCCCTTTCATAGCTATTGTTGACAGTGTGTATGCTATGTTAGTACTCGGTCTAAATTGCAACGGTCTATTATGCACTCTAGAGGTTACTTTAATATGAACTCTGGATGTTGTGGAGCTTGTTTACTCCGACTTGAGGTGTGCTTTTATAGCCCTACACAATTAATGGTGTTTGTTATCCAACAAGAGAGTGTAGAAAGTAGCATTTATTTATTCAGTTATGTGATTAATGTTGAGAGAGTCCATGATACGTCCAATTTGCATCACTATTTTATATCATAATTTGCTGTTATTCATTGATATATTTCATATTGGGACACAATACTTATGTTATTTCATCTATTTTGCATGTTTCATCATTATTGGAGGATCAAGCACCGGAGCCAGGATTCTGCTGGAAAAAGCACCGTCAGAACGCAATATTTCGGAAGATCAACTGTGGAAGGAAATTATACCAAAAATCCTATTTTTCAAGATGACGAAGGAAGCCAGAAGGAGGAGCCAGGAGGACCCAGGGTGGGCCGACACCCTAGGGCGGCGCGGCCCATGGCCTGGCCGCGCCGCCATGTGGTGTGGGGGGCCCACAGCCCCTTTCGCCTCCTTTTCTTCGCGAAATCCTTCGTCCCGAAAACCTAAGCCACAGAGGGTACCTCGCGAAGAGTTACAGCCGCCTCTGCGGGGCGGAGAACACCAGAGAGAAAAGAGCTCTCCGGCGGGCAGGAATCCGCCGGGGAAATTCCCTCCGGGAGGGGGAAATCGACGCCATCGTCACCGTCATCGAGCTGGACATCATCTCCATCACCATCATCATCATCTCCACCATCATCACCGCCGTCTCCACCGCTGGACACCGTCACCGCCGTAGCAATTTGGGTTTGATCTTGATTGTTTGATAGGGGAAACTCTCCCGGTATCGATCTCTACTTGTTGTTGATGCTATTGAGTGAAACCATTGAACCAAGTTTATGTTCAGATTGTTATTCATTATCATATCACCTCTGATCATGTTCCGTATGATGTCTCGTGAGTAGTTCGTTTAGTTCTTGAGGACATGGGTGAAGTCTAAATGCTAGTAGTGAACTATGGTTGAGTAATATTCAATGGTATGATATTTAAGTTGTGGTGTTATTCTTCTAGTGGTGTCATGTGAACGTCGACTACATGACACTTCACCATTTATGGGCCTAGGGGAATGCATCTTGTATTCGTTTGCCAATTGCGGGGTTGCCGGAGTGACAGAAACCTAAACCCCCGTTGGTATATCGATGCAGGGAGGGATCGCAGGATCTCAGAGTTTAAGGCTGTGGTTAGATTTATTCTTAATTACTTTCTTGTAGTTGCGGATGCTTGCAAGGGGTATAATCACAAGTATGTATTAGTCCTAGGAAGGGCGGTACATTAGCATAGGTTCACCCACACAACACTTATCATAACAATGAAGATTATTTAGCCGTATGTAGCGAAAGCACTAGACTAAAATCCCGTGTGTCCTCGAGAACGTTTGGTCATTATAAGTAAACAAACCGGCTTGTCCTTTGTGCTAAAAAGGATTGGGCCACTCGCTGCAATTGTTACTCTCGCACTTTACTTACTCGTACTTTATTCAACTGTTACATCAAAAACCCCTGAATACTTGTCTGTGAGCATTTACAGTGAATCCTTCATCGAAACTGCTTGTCAACACCTTCTGCTCCTCGTTGGGATCGACATTCTTACTTATCGAAAATACTACGATACACCCCCTATACTTGTGGGTCATCAAGAATATTTTCTGGCGCCGTTGCCGGGGAGTGAAGCGCTATTGGTAAGTGGAATTGGTAAGGAAAACCTTTCTTTGTTTGTGCTGATTTTATTTCTGCTGCTATAAGTCATTATGGAGAGATCTTCTCTTCAATTTTTATTTGGGAAATCTACTACTACTGCAACGGTAGTGGATGAGGCGCCAGGTGAGGAAGTGATACCATATAAAATACCTATGAAAATTATTGAACGTGTTATGGATAACCGCTATGAAGGGGATGGAACTGTCCATCCTGGTGATCATTTACTGTTTTTGCATGAATTATGCGGGTTATTCAAATGTGCAGGTATTGCTATGGATGAAGTGAGGAAGAAACTATTCTCTCTATCGCTGTCTGGTAAGGCGGCGCATTGGTATAAATTACTGGATAATGGGGATTCTCTTGAATGGAATGATATTGTGCCCCGGTTTTATTCTAAGTTCTATCCTCCAAGTGAAATTCACAAGGATCGGAATCGCATATATAATTTTTGGCCTCATGATGGAGAGAGTATTGCCCAAGCTTGGGGAGATTGAAGTCTTTAATGCTCAAATGCCCCATTCATGAGCTTCCTGGTAATGTTATTATTGATAATTTCTATGCAAGACTTTCTTTTCAAGACAAGACCTTGCTGGATACTTCTTGTTCTGGATCATTTACACGCAACAAAGAAGAGTTTAAAAGGGACCTTCTTGATCGAATCCAATAAAATACTGAAGGTTGGGAGAACGACAAGGATAGAGAATCAGGTATAATTTATGATTATAAATGCATTGAAGCTTTTATGGATACTGATAAATTTCGTAATATGAGTGCTATATATGGTCTTGATTCTCAAGTTGCTGTAAATCTTTATAAAGCTTTTGCCTCTCATTATGAATTGCCAAAGAAGAATTTTGATAAGTATCATGAACCGTATAAAGATAAAATTGATTCATCTATTAATAAATGCGTTGTAGTTGAAACTGCTGATCATGTTATTCCTGAAGCTTATATTGAAAAAACTCCTTTCCCTGCTAAAATGAAGGAGTACTCTGTTATAAATAGTGCGGTTCATAAAAGTGAAAAGAAACCTGTAGAACCTGAAGAACAAATAAAAGTTGAACCTGCTGTTGCAATAGTTAAAGATCTTGTGACTGAAAATGTGGAGGATGGTCATATTATTTTCTATGAAGATGCTTCTAATATTGTTTCACATCCTAATAAACCCAAACAAGCTAGTGTTCCTATGCTATCTGTTAGAATTGGTGATCATTGCTATTATGGATTATGTGATATTGGTGCAAGTGTTAGTGCTATTCCTTATGAGCTTTACACGGAGATTATGCACGAAATTGATTCTTGTGAACTTGAAGATATTGATGTGGTTATTCAGCTGGCTAATAGAGAAACTATTTCTCCAATTGGTATTGTTCGAGATGTGGAAGTTTTATGCGGTAAGATGAAATATCCTGCTGACTTTTTGGTACTTGGTTCTGCTGCTAGTGATTATTGTCCTATTATTTTTGGTAGACCTTTTCTAAATACTTGTGGAGCTATTATAGATTGCAAGAAAGAGAAAATTTTGACTAAATTTGCTGGTGAATCTTATGAGTTTAACTTCTCTAAATTTACTAAAACTCCTTATAAAGCTGATTTGCCTAGTAATGATTTTAAAATGGAGCAGTGTGCATCTATTGTTCTTGTTCCTAATAATCCTTTGCAGCAATATTTGGAGGATAGCGAGAGTGAAGTTTTTAGGAAAGAAAGATATGAGCTTGAGGAAATTTTTCTCCACCAACCTATTCTGAAGCATGATTTACCGGTGGAAGATCTGGGTACAACACCGCCACCAAAGGAAGATCCTGTTTTTGATTTAAAGCCTTTGCCTGATAATCTTAAATATGCTCATATTGATGATAAGAAAATATATCCTGTTATTATTAGTTCTAAGCTTTCAGAGATTGAAGAAGAAAGGTTATTGGAAATATTGAAGAAACACCGAGGAGCTATTGGCTATACTCTTGATGATTTGAAGGGGATTTCTCCGTCTATTTGCCAACATGCTATTAATATGGAAGATGATGCAAAGCCTGTTGTTGAACCTCAGCGTCGTCTAATTCCGAAGATGAAGGAAGTGGTAAGAAATGAGGTATTAAGACTTCTTGAAGCTGGTATTATATATCCTATTGCTGATAGTAGATGGGTTAGTCCTGTGCATTGCGTTCCCAAGAAAGGAGGAATGACTGTTGTGCCTAATGATAATGATGAGCTCATCCCTCAAAGAGTAGTTGTAGGGTATAGAATGTGCATTGATTTTCGAAAAGTTAATAAAGTTACTAAGAAAGATCATTACCCTTTACCATTTATTGATCAAATGCTAGAAAGATTGTCTAAAAATACTCACTTTTGTTTTCTTGATGGTTATTCTGGGTTTTCACAAATTGCTGTTAAAGCTAAAGATCAAGAGAAAACCACCTTTACTTGCCCCTATGGAACTTATGCTTATAGACGTATGCCTTTTGGTTTATGTAATGCTCCTGCTACTTTTCAAAGATGCATGTCTGCTATTTTTCATGGTTTTTGTGAAAGTATTGTAGAGGTATTCATGGATGATTTTTCCGTCTATGGGAATTCTTTTGATAGTTGCTTGCGAAACCTTGATAAAGTTTTGCAGAGATGTGAAGAAACTAACCTTGTTCTTAATTGGGAGAAATGCCACTTTATGGTTAATGAAGGAATTGTATTGGGACATAAAATTTAACAGAGAGGTATTGAAGTTGATAGAGCTAAAGTTGAAGCAATTGAGAAGATGCCCTATCCGAGGGATGTTAAAGGTATTCGTAGTGTTCTTGGTCATGCTGGGTTTTATAGGAGGTTTATTAAAGATTTCTCCAAGATTTCAAAGCCTCTTACTAATCTTCTTCAAAAAGACGTACCTTTTGTTTTTGATGATGATTGTAAGGAAGCTTTTGAAACTCTTAAGAAAGCCTTAACAACTGCTCCTATAGTTGAACCTCCTGATTGGAACTTACCCTTTGAAATTATGTGTGATGCTAGTGATTTTGCTGTAGGCGCTGTTCTTGGACAGCGAGTAGATAAAAAACTGAATGTTATTCATTATGCTAGTAAAACTCTTGATGCTGCTCAAAGAAATTATGCTACGACTGAAAAAGAATTATTAGCTGTAGTTTTTGCTTGTGATAAATTTAGATCTTATATTGTTGATTCAAAAGTTACTATTCATACTGATCATGCTGCAATTAGATATCTTATGACAAAGAAAGATGCTAAGCCGAGACTTATTAGATGGGTACTTCTGTTGCAAGAATTTGATTTACATATTGTAGATAGGAAAGGTGCTGATAATCCTGTTGCTGATAATTTGTCTAGATTGGAAAATATTGCTTATGATCCTGTTCCTGTTAATGATAGTTTTCCGAATGAACAATTGGCTGTAATAAAGGTGAGCTCGCGAGACAGTCCTTGGTATGCTGATTATGCTAACTTTATTGTTTCCAAGTACTTGCCTCCAACCTTTTCAGCTCAGCAAAGGAGGAAATTCTTTTATGACTTGAGGCATTATTTCTGGGATGACCCACACTTATATAACGAAGGAGTGGATGGTATTATGCAAAGATGTGTTCCCGAATATGAACAACAAGAGATATTAAGTAAATGCCATGGTAGTGCTTATGGAGGACATCACGCTGGAGAAAGAACCGCGCAAAAGGTTCTACAATCAGGTTTTTATTGGCCAACTCTCTTCAAGGATGCGCGAAAGTTTATTTTATCTTGTGATGAATGCCAAAGGGTTGGTAATATCTCCAGACGTAATGAAATGCCTATGAATTATACTCTTGTTATTGAACCGTTTGATTGTTGGGGATTTGACTTCATGGGACCTTTTCCCTCTTCAGAAGGTAACACTCATATACTTGTTGCTGTTGATTATGTTACTAAATGGGTGGAAGCTATACCTACAAAAAGTGCTGATGGTGAGACCTCTTTAAGAATGCTTTTAGATATTATTTTTCCTAGATTTGGAGTGCCTAGATATATTATGACTGATGGAGGTTCTCATTTTATTCATGGAGGTTTTAGAAAAACTCTTGCTAAGTATGGTATTAATCATAGAATTGCTTCCGCTTATCATCCTCAAACTAGTGGTCAAGTGGAATTATCAAATAGAGAGATTAAATCTATTTTGGGAAAGACTGTTAATAAAACTAGAAAGAATTGGGCTAGTAAATTGAAGGATGCACTATGGGCTTATAGAACTGCTTATAAAAATCCCATGGGAATGTCACCTTATAAAATGGTTTATGGGAAAGCTTGTCATTTACCTTTAGAACTAGAGCACAAAGCTTATTGGGCTGTTAGAGAATTAAATAAAGATCCTAAACTTGCCGGTGATAAGAGGTTGTTGCAATTAAGTTCTCTAGATGAATGGAGAAGTGAAGCTTATGAAAATGCTAAACTCTTTAAAGAGAAAGTTAAAAAATGGCATGATAGAAGGATTATCAAAAGAGAATTTAATATTGGGGATAAAGTCCTATTGTATCGGTCTCGTCTCAGATTCTTTGCAGGGAAATTACTCTCGAAATGGGAAGGACCATATGTTGTCGAGGAGGTGTATCGTTCAGGAGCAATTAAAATTAGCTCTCTCCAAGGCAATGCTACGCAAGTGGTGAATGGACAAAGACTCAAGCATTATATCTCGGGTGATTCTTATAATGTTGATGTTGATATTATTCAAGTGGAAACACCGGAGGCTTTCATAAAAGGGCAAATTGACAGTCCGCCAGAACTCGACTTTGAATAGGTAATAGTACTGGTAATGAAAAGTACGCAATTTACTTTCCGAACAATATTTTCGCTGTTTTTGGAAAATATGAAAAATTACGAGTTCGAAACAGAGTGGAAAGGACGCACGAGGGGGCGCCACCATAGGCCGGCGCGGCCAAGCCTGGGCCCGCGCCGCCCTATGGTTTGGCCGCCTCGTCGCCCCTCTCCGACTCTGGTTCGATCTGGTACTTTCCGTTTGTCGTGAAATTTTTTGCTATATAATCCCCCGGACCCCTGGAGGTCCGTATATCGTGTTCTCGACGTGTTTTGTTTCGAGCTGTTTCTGCCAGGATCTGTTTTCGGTCTAGAAGCACCATGGTCTCCAAGAACAAGGGCAAGGAGTTTCCGGATGAAGATGATCGGGATCTTGGGTGGAAAGAGGAAGACAAGGACGTCAAGGAAGAGGATGAAGAAGAGGTGGAGGAAGATTCGCGCGCACACCCGCGTGCTACCATCGCAAGCATCAAGGTGGTGGACAACCCTTTTAGTGCAAACAAGAGCGCAAGAATTCGCACTGGAGGAGCGGTTCCACGTCATTACCTAGCTCCGAAGTCATCCTTATCAGGCACTCATCACCCCTTCCACAATCTAATTTTCAATAATCAAATTGAAGGGACTCCCAAGGCAGCACTGCCTAGCCAGTGTGATCTAGATCGCTCTAACACTGCAGGAGAGAAGGAGCCTGAGGCTGAAGAGTGGGGAAATAACTCCAAGAGCTGGGACTCGCCGTCGGACAGACTCCTTAACCGCGTCGAGCACAATTCAGAGATGATTCGCAATCTCATATACAGGATTGATGAGCTTCAGGAGCTTATTGAGAAGCTTGTCAGGAATTCATCACCACCATCTCCGCAGGAGTAATTCATCATCGGTATTGGCATCCCCTTGGTTTGTTCCAAGCTTGGGGGAGTGCCGCGGTATCACATTATCACTACCTTTTTACTTTTTATTGTCAAGTAGTGTCATATCATGAGTAGGGAAGTTATCATATAAGATGGGTTGCAGTTTGGAAGTATCTCTCCTTTAGTTGGTTGTCTATGTATCCCTTGGTGTGAGTTATCATTATGGAATATTAATGAGAAGTCTTATCATTTACATATTGCACATCTTATTTTAGTTTGCAATCTCTACTATATGATTTACCTTGTCATTAGTATTGGTATCACTTTGGGAGCATTGAATAAATCTATTTGGTTTTGGCAAACTTAGCATTGGTCAATAGCAACAACACTTTGAGGTTTAAGTAGAAAAGAGAAATACATGTAGATGTTTCATTGTCTTTCTTTCTTGTTAGCTCATAGCTTATTATTCTGAAGTTAAAATTGTTTGTGCTTACAAGGAAGATGCATGATTGTTTCTATCACATGTATATTTGTTTGTTTCCCTCGACTCTTATGCTTGCTAATTAACCTTGCTAGCCAAAGACACATCTTGAGAGGGAATACTTCTCGTGCATCCAAACCTTAACCCAAACCTTAACCCAAACCTATGTCATTTGTGTCCACCATACCTACCTATTACATGGTATTTTCTGCCATTCCAAGTAAATACTTCATGTGCTACCTTTAAACAATTCAAAACTTAGTATTTCTTATTTGTGTCAATGTTTCATAGCTCATGAGGAAGTATGTGGTGTTTTATCTTTCAATCTTGTTGGGCAACTTTCACCAATGGACTAGTGGCTTCATCCGCTTATCCAATAATTTTGCAAAAGGAGTGGCAATGGCATTCCACGTCCCCAATTACTTAAACTAAATAGACACTCCTCTATGGTATGTGATTGATGGACGGCACCCGAAGGATTCGGTTAGCCATGGCTTGTGTAAGCAAAGGTTGGGGGGAGTGTCATCATCATAATAAAACTAAAATAAAAAGGGCACTCCTTCATGGTATGAGATTGTTGGCAGGCACCCGAGGATTCGGTTAGCCATGGTTTGTGAAAGAAAAGGTTGGAAGGAGTGCCACACAAAATAAAAATAATATGGGAGCCGCTCTTTGAAGGTTGTTTGGCAAGGGGGTTAGAGTACCCGCTACCAGTCGTTGACAACAACAAACACCTCTCAAAATGTTACTTTTATTCTCTTTATATGATTGCAAAACTGAAAAAGCTCTAGCACATGATTTAATCCCTGCTTCCCTCTGCGAAGGGCCTGTCTTTTACTTTATGTTGAGTCAGTAAACCTATTTCCCTCCATCTCAAGCAAGCATTTGAGTAGTTGTGATCAAACCATTATATTGTGATTTGCTTCATCATGTCTTTTATTCTTCCTTGTTTAGTACAAGTTTTATCTGAATGAATATAGCTTTGCAAGTTATCAATGATCATGAAAAGACCATTATGATTGAGTATGCAAGTTGTGCCTTATAAACTTTAACATGAGAGCGCTGCTCAATGAGATAAGTATAATCTGTTAATTGTTCTCTGACCAAGAACGAAGTTTGCCATCACCAATTATGATTTCTTATGCACCTTTATTTGTGATTACCTTATACTTGTTTCAAGTTGAGTTATATGAGGAAGTTGTTTACTATAATGTTTTGTGTGAATGAATATGATGCTTCTTGTCCGTATTTTATTTATCGACTCTTCACTCCATAAACATGTGGTCCTGTTTACTGAGTTCAGTCTCGCTTGGGGACAAGCGAAGTCTAAGCTTGGGGGGAGTTGATACGTCCAATTTGCATCACTATTTTATATCATAATTTGCTGTTATTCATTGATATATTTCATATTGGGACACAATACTTATGTTATTTCATCTATTTTGCATGTTTCATCATTATTGGAGGATCAAGCACCGGAGCCAGGATTCTGCTGGAAAAAGCACCGTCAGAACGCAATATTTCGGAAGATCAACTGTGGAAGGAAATTATACCAAAAATCCTATTTTTCAAGATGACGAAGGAAGCCAGAAGGAGGAGCCAGGAGGACCCAGGGTGGGCCCACACCCCAGGGCGGCGTGGCCCATGGCCTGGCCGCGCCGCCATGTGGTGTGGGGGGCCCACAGCCCCTTTCGCCTCCTTTTCTTCGCGAAATCCTTCGTCCCGAAAACCTAAGCCACAGAGGGTACCTCGCGAAGAGTTACAGCCGCCTCTGCGGGGCGGAGAACACCAGAGAGAAAAGAGCTCTCCGGCGGGCAGGAATCCGCCGGGGAAATTCCCTCCGGGAGGGGGAAATCGACGCCATCGTCACCGTCATCGAGCTGGACATCATCTCCATCACCATCATCATCATCTCCACCATCATCACCGCCGTCTCCACCGCTGGACACCGTCACCGCCGTAGCAATTTGGGTTTGATCTTGATTGTTTGATAGGGGAAACTCTCCCGGTATCGATCTCTACTTGTTGTTGATGCTATTGAGTGAAACCATTGAACCAAGTTTATGTTCAGATTGTTATTCATTATCATATCACCTCTGATCATGTTCCGTATGATGTCTCGTGAGTAGTTCGTTTAGTTCTTGAGGACATGGGTGAAGTCTAAATGCTAGTAGTGAACTATGGTTGAGTAATATTCAATGGTATGATATTTAAGTTGTGGTGTTATTCTTCTAGTGGTGTCATGTGAACGTCGACTACATGACACTTCACCATTTATGGGCCTAGGGGAATGCATCTTGTATTCGTTTGCCAATTGCGGGGTTGCCGGAGTGACAGAAACCTAAACCCCCGTTGGTATATCGATGCAGGAGGGATCGCAGGATCTCGAGTTTAAGGCTGTGGTTAGATTTATTCTTAATTACTTTCTTGTAGTTGCGGATGCTTGCAAGGGGTATAATCACAAGTATGTATTAGTCCTAGGAAGGGCGGTACATTAGCATAGGTTCACCCACACAACACTTATCATAACAATGAAGATTATTTAGCCGTATGTAGCGAAAGCACTAGACTAAAATCCCGTGTGTCCTCGAGAACGTTTGGTCATTATAAGTAAACAAACCGGCTTGTCCTTTGTGCTAAAAAGGATTGGGCCACTCGCTGCAATTGTTACTCTCGCACTTTACTTACTCGTACTTTATTCAACTGTTACATCAAAAACCCCTGAATACTTATGCTGTGAGCATTTACAGTGAATCCTTCATCGAAACTGCTTGTCAACACCTTCTGCTCCTCGTTGGGATCGACATTCTTACTTATCGAAAATACTACGATACACCCCCTATACTTGTGGGTCATCAAGAATATTTTCTGGCGCCGTTGCCGGGGAGTGAAGCGCTATTGGTAAGTGGAATTGGTAAGGAAAACCTTTCTTGTTTGTGCTGATTTTATTTACGCTCGCTGCTATAAGTCATTATGGAGAGATCTTCTCTTCAATTTTTATTTGGGAAATCTACTACTACTGCAACGGTAGTGGATGAGGCGCCAGGTGAGGAAGTGATACCATATAAAATACCTATGAAAATTATTGAACGTGTTATGGATAACCGCTATGAAGGGGATGGAACTGTCCATCCTGGTGATCATTTACTGTTTTTGCATGAATTATGCGGGTTATTCAAATGTGCAGGTATTGCTATGGATGAAGTGAGGAAGAAACTATTCTCTCTATCGCTGTATGCAGTAAGGCGGCGCATTGGTATAAATTACTGGATAATGGGGATTCTCTTGAATGGAATGATATTGTGCCCGGTTTTATTCTAAGTTCTATCCTCCAAGTGAAATTCACAAGGATCGGAATCGCATATATAATTTTTGGCCTCATGATGGAGAGAGTATTGCCCAAGCTTGGGGAGATTGAAGTCTTTAATGCTCAAATGCCCCATTCATGAGCTTCCTGGTAATGTTATTATTGATAATTTCTATGCAAGACTTTCTTTTCAAGACAAGACCTTGCTGGATACTTCTTGTTACGGATCATTTACACGCAACAAAGAAGAGTTTAAAAGGGACCTTCTTGATCGAATCCAATAAAATACGAAGGTTGGGAGAACGACAAGGATAGAGAATCAGGTATAATTTATGATTATAAATGCATTGAAGCTTTTATGGATCTTGATAAATTTCGTAATATGAGTGCTATATATGGTCTTGATTCTCAAGTTGTTGTAAATCTTTATAAAGCTTTTGCCTCTCATTATGAATTGCCAAAGAAGAATTTTGATAAGTATCATGAACCGTATAAAGATAAAATTGATTCATCTATTAATAAATGCGTTGTAGTTGAAACTGCTGATCATGTTATTCCTGAAGCTTATATTGAAAAAACTCCTTTCCCTGCTAAAATGAAGGAGTACTCTGTTATAAATAGTGCGGTTCATAAAAGTGAAAAGAAACCTGTAGAACCTGAAGAACAAATAAAAGTTGAACCTGCTGTTGCAATAGTTAAAGATCTTGTGACTGAAAATGTGGAGGATGGTCATATTATTTTCTGTGAAGATGCTTCTAATATTGTTTCACATCCTAATAAACCCAAACAAGCTAGTGTTCCTATGCTATCTGTTAGAATTGGTGATCATTGCTATTATGGATTATGTGATATTGGTGCAAGTGTTAGTGCTATTCCTTATGAGCTTTACACGGAGATTATGCACGAAATTGATTCTTGTGAACTTGAAGATATTGATGTGGTTATTCAGCTGGCTAATAGAGAAACTATTTCTCCAATTGGTATTGTTCGAGATGTGGAAGTTTTATGCGGTAAGATGAAATATCCTGCTGACTTTTTGGTACTTGGTTCTTTGCTAGTGATTATTGTCCTATTATTTTTGGTAGACCTTTTCTAAATACTTGTGGAGCTATTATAGATTGCAAGAAAGAGAAAATTTTGACTAAATTTGCTGGTGAATCTTATGAGTTTAACTTCTCTAAATTTACTAAAACTCCTTATAAAGCTGATTTGCCTAGTAATGATTTTAAAATGGAGCAGTGTGCATCTATTGTTCTTGTTCCTAATAATCCTTTGCAGCAATATTTGGAGGATAGCGAGAGTGAAGTTTTTAGGAAAGAAAGAGATGAGCTTGAGGAAATTTTTCTCCACCAACCTATTCTGAAGCATGATTTACCGGTGGAAGATCTGGGTACAACACCGCCACCAAAGGAAGATCCTGTTTTTGATTTAAAGCCTTTGCCTGATAATCTTAAATATGCTCATATTGATGATAAGAAAATATATCCTGTTATTATTAGTTCTAAGCTTTCAGAGATTGAAGAAGAAAGGTTATTGGAAATATTGAAGAAACACCGAGGAGCTATTGGCTATACTCTTGATGATTTGAAGGGGATTTCTCCGTCTATTTGCCAACATGCTATTAATATGGAAGATGATGCAAAGCCTGTTGTTGAACCTCAGCGTCGTCTAATTCCGAAGATGAAGGAAGTGGTAAGAAATGAGGTATTAAGACTTCTTGAAGCTGGTATTATATATCCTATTGCTGATAGTAGATGGGTTAGTCCTGTGCATTGCGTTCCCAAGAAAGGAGGAATGACTGTTGTGCCTAATGATAATGATGAGCTCATCCCTCAAAGAGTAGTTGTAGGGTATAGAATGTGCATTGATTTTCGAAAAGTTAATAAAGTTACTAAGAAAGATCATTACCCTTTACCATTTATTGATCAAATGCTAGAAAGATTGTCTAAAAATACTCACTTTTGTTTTCTTGATGGTTATTCTGGGTTTTCACAAATTGCTGTTAAAGCTAAAGATCAAGAGAAAACCACCTTTACTTGCCCCTATGGAACTTATGCTTATAGACGTATGCCTTTTGGTTTATGTAATGCTCCTGCTACTTTTCAAAGATGCATGTCTGCTATTTTTCATGGTTTTTGTGAAAGTATTGTAGAGGTATTCATGGATGATTTTTCCGTCTATGGGAATTCTTTTGATAGTTGCTTGCGAAACCTTGATAAAGTTTTGCAGAGATGTGAAGAAACTAACCTTGTTCTTAATTGGGAGAAATGCCACTTTATGGTTAATGAAGGAATTGTATTGGGACATAAAATTTCTGAGAGAGGTATTGAAGTTGATAGAGCTAAAGTTGAAGCAATTGAGAAGATGCCCTATCCGAGGGATGTTAAAGGTATTCGTAGTGTTCTTGGTCATGCTGGGTTTTATAGGAGGTTTATTAAAGATTTCTCCAAGATTTCAAAGCCTCTTACTAATCTTCTTCAAAAAGACGTACCTTTTGTTTTTGATGATGATTGTAAGGAAGCTTTTGAAACTCTTAAGAAAGCCTTAACAACTGCTCCTATAGTTGAACCTCCTGATTGGAACTTACCCTTTGAAATTATGTGTGATGCTAGTGATTTTCTTTGTAGGCGCATTTGTTCTTGAATGACGAGTAGATAAAAACTGAATGTTATTCATTATGCTAGTAAAACTCTTGATGCTGCTCAAAGAAATTATGCTACGATTGAAAAAGAATTATTAGCTGTAGTTTTTGCTTGTGATAAATTCAGATCTTATATTGTTGATTCAAAAGTTACTATTCATACTGATCATCTTTGCAATTAGATATCTTATGACAAAGAAAGATGCTAAG
The DNA here is from genome assembly GCF_019359855.2 of Lolium perenne. Classification (NCBI taxonomy): domain Eukaryota; kingdom Viridiplantae; phylum Streptophyta; class Magnoliopsida; order Poales; family Poaceae; genus Lolium; species Lolium perenne. The sequence continues at coordinate 159,009,608 of NC_067247.2, forward strand.
CCGAGACTTATTAGATGGGTACTACATTGCAAGAATTTGATTTACATATTGTAGATAGGAAAGGTCTTGATAATCCTGTTGCGATAATTTGTCTAGATTGGAAAATATTGCTTATGATCCTGTTCTGTTAATGATAGTTTTCCGAATGAACAATTGGCTGTAATAAAGGTGAGCTCGCGAGACAGGTCCTTGGTATCTTGATTATGCTAACTTTATTGTTTCCAAGTACTTGCCTCCAACCTTTTCAGCTCAGCAAAGGAGGAAATTCTTTTATGACTTGAGGCATTATTTCTGGGATGACCCACACTTATATAAAGAAGGAGTGGATGGTATTATGCGAAGATGTGTTCCCGAATATGAACAACAAGAGATATTAAGTAAATGCCATGGTAGTGCTTATGGAGGACATCACGCTGGAGAAAGAACCGCGCAAAAGGTTCTACAATCAGGTTTTTATTGGCCAACTCTCTTCAAGGATGCGCGAAAGTTTATTTTATCTTGTGATGAATGCCAAAGGGTTGGTAATATCTCCAGACGTAATGAAATGCCTATGAATTATACTCTTGTTATTGAACCGTTTGATTGTTGGGGATTTGACTTCATGGGACCTTTTCCCTCTTCAGAAGGTAACACTCATATACTTGTTGCTGTTGATTATGTTACTAAATGGGTGGAAGCTATACCTACAAAAAGTGCTGATGGTGAGACCTCTTTAAGAATGCTTTTAGATATTATTTTTCCTAGATTTGGAGTGCCTAGATATATTATGACTGATGGAGGTTCTCATTTTATTCATGGAGGTTTTAGAAAAACTCTTGCTAAGTATGGTATTAATCATAGAATTGCTTCCGCTTATCATCCTCAAACTAGTGGTCAAGTGGAATTATCAAATAGAGAGATTAAATCTATTTTGGGAAAGACTGTTAATAAAACTAGAAAGAATTGGGCTAGTAAATTGAAGGATGCACTATGGGCTTATAGAACTGCTTATAAAAATCCCATGGGAATGTCACCTTATAAAATGGTTTATGGGAAAGCTTGTCATTTACCTTTAGAACTAGAGCACAAAGCTTATTGGGCTGTTAGAGAATTAAATAAAGATCCTAAACTTGCCGGTGATAAGAGGTTGTTGCAATTAAGTTCTCTAGATGAATGGAGAAGTGAAGCTTATGAAAATGCTAAACTCTTTAAAGAGAAAGTTAAAAAATGGCATGATAGAAGGATTATCAAAAGAGAATTTAATATTGGGGATAAAGTCCTATTGTATCGGTCTCGTCTAAGATTCTTTGCAGGGAAATTACTCTCGAAATGGGAAGGACCATATGTTGTCGAGGAGGTGTATCGTTCAGGAGCAATTAAAATTAGCTCTCTCCAAGGCAATGCTACGCAAGTGGTGAATGGACAAAGACTCAAGCATTATATCTCGGGTGATTCTTATAATGTTGATGTTGATATTATTCAAGTGGAAACACCGGAGGCTTTCATAAAAGGGCAAATTGACAGTCCGCCAGAACTCGACTTTGAATAGGTAATAGTACTGGTAATGAAAAGTACGCAATTTAATTTCCGAACAATATTTTCGCTGTTTTTGGAAAATATGAAAAATTACGAGTTCGAAGCGGAGTGGAAAGGACGCACGAGGGGGCGCCACCATAGGCCGGCGCGGCCAAGCCTGGGCCCGCGCCGCCCTATGGTTTGGCCGCCTCGTCGCCCCTCTCCGACTCTGGTTCGATCTGGTACTTTCCGTTTGTCGTGAAATTTTTTGCTATATAATCCCCCGGACCCCTGGAGGTCCGTATATCGTGTTCTCGACGTGTTTTGTTTCGAGCTGTTTCTGCCAGGATCTGTTTTCGGTCTAGAAGCACCATGGTCTCCAAGAACAAGGGCAAGGAGTTTCCGGATGAAGATGATCGGGATCTTGGGTGGAAAGAGGAAGACAAGGACGTCAAGGAAGAGGATGAAGAAGAGGTGGAGGAAGATTCGCGCGCACACCCGCGTGCTACCATCGCAAGCATCAAGGTGGTGGACAACCCTTTTAGTGCAAACAAGAGCGCAAGAATTCGCCTTTGGAGGAGCGGTTCCACGTCATTACCTAGCTCCGAAGTCATCCTTATCAGGCACTCATCACCCCTTCCACAATCTAATTTTCAATAATCAAATTGAAGGGACTCCCAAGGCAGCACTGCCTAGCCAGTGTGATCTAGATCGCTCTAACACTGCAGGAGAGAAGGAGCCTGAGGCTGAAGAGTGGGGAAATAACTCCAAGAGCTGGGACTCGCCGTCGGACAGACTCCTTAACCGCGTCGAGCACAATTCAGAGATGATTCGCAATCTCATATACAGGATTGATGAGCTTCAGGAGCTTATTGAGAAGCTTGTCAGGAATTCATCACCACCATCTCCGCAGGAGTAATTCATCATCGGTATTGGCATCCCCTTGGTTTGTTCCAAGCTTGGGGGAGTGCCGCGGTATCACATTATCACTACCTTTTTACTTTTTATTGTCAAGTAGTGTCATATCATGAGTAGGGAAGTTATCATATAAGATGGGTTGCAGTTTGGAAGTATCTCTCCTTTAGTTGGTTGTCTATGTATCCCTTGGTGTGAGTTATCATTATGGAATATTAATGAGAAGTCTTATCATTTACATATTGCACATCTTATTTTAGTTTGCAATCTCTACTATATGATTTACCTTGTCATTAGTATTGGTATCACTTTGGGAGCATTGAATAAATCTATTTGGTTTTGGCAAACTTAGCATTGGTCAATAGCAACAACACTTTGAGGTTTAAGTAGAAAAGAGAAATACATGTAGATGTTTCATTGTCTTTCTTTCTTGTTAGCTCATAGCTTATTATTCTGAAGTTAAAATTGTTTGTGCTTACAAGGAAGATGCATGATTGTTTCTATCACATGTATATTTGTTTGTTTCCCTCGACTCTTATGCTTGCTAATTAACCTTGCTAGCCAAAGACCTGTACTGAGAGGGAATACTTCTCGTGCATCCAAACCTTAACCCAAACCTTAACCCAAACCTATGTCATTTGTGTCCACCATACCTACCTATTACACGGTATTTTCTGCCATTCCAAGTAAATACTTCATGTGCTACCTTTAAACAATTCAAAACTTAGTATTTCTTATTTGTGTCAATGTTTCATAGCTCATGAGGAAGTATGTGGTGTTTTATCTTTCAATCTTGTTGGGCAACTTTCACCAATGGACTAGTGGCTTCATCCGCTTATCCAATAATTTTGCAAAAGGAGCTGGCAATGGGATTCCCAGTCCCAAATTAATTAAACTAAATAGACACTCCTCTATGGTATGTGATTGATGGACGGCACCCGAAGGATTCGGTTAGCCATGGCTTGTGTAAGCAAAGGTTGGGGGGAGTGTCATCATCATAATAAAACTAAAATAAAAAGGGCACTCCTTCATGGTATGAGATTGTTGGCAGGCACCCGAGGATTCGGTTAGCCATGGTTTGTGAAAGAAAAGGTTGGAAGGAGTGCCACACAAAATAAAAATAATATGGGAGCCGCTCTTTGAAGGTTGTTTGGCAAGGGGGTTAGAGTACCCGCTACCAGTCGTTGACAACAACAAACACCTCTCAAAATGTTACTTTTATTCTCTTTATATGATTGCAAAACTGAAAAAGCTCTAGCACATGATTTAATCCCTGCTTCCCTCTGCGAAGGGCCTGTCTTTTACTTTATGTTGAGTCAGTAAACCTATTTCCCTCCATCTCAAGCAAGCATTTGAGTAGTTGTGATCAAACCATTATATTGTGATTTGCTTCATCATGTCTTTTATTCTTCCTTGTTTAGTACAAGTTTTATCTGAATGAATATAGCTTTGCAAGTTATCAATGATCATGAAAAGACCATTATGATTGAGTATGCAAGTTGTGCCTTATAAACTTTAACATGAGAGCGCTGCTCAATGAGATAAGTATAATCATTAATTGTTCTACGACCAAGAACGAAGTTTGCCATCACCAATTATGATTTCTTATGCACCTTTATTTGTGATTACCTTATACTTGTTTCAAGTTTTGTTATATGAGGTAGTTTTTTACTATAATTTTTTGTGTGAATGTATATTTTGCTTCTTGTCCGTATTTTATTTATCGACTCTTCACTCCATAAACATGTGGTCCTGTTTGCGAGTTCGGTCTCGCTTGGGGACAAGCGAAGTCTAAGCAGGGGGAGTTGATACGTCCAATTTGCATCACTATTTTATATCATAATTTGCTGTTATTCATTGATATATTTCATATTGGGACACAATACTTATGTTATTTCATCTATTTTGCATGTTTCATCATTATTGGAGGATCAAGCACGGAGCCGAGGATTCTGCTGGAAAAAGCACCGTCAGAACGCAATATTTCGGAAGATCAACTGTGGAAGGAAATTATACCAAAAATCCTATTTTTCAAGATGACGAAGGAAGCCAGAAGGAGGAGCCAGGAGGACCCAGGGTGGGCCGACACCCTAGGGCGGCGCGGCCCATGGCCTGGCCGCGCCGCCCTGTGGTGTGGGGGGCCCACAGCCCCTTTCGCCTCCTTTTCTTCGCGAAATCCTTCGTCCCGAAAACCTAAGCCACAGAGGGTACCTCGCGAAGAGTTCTGACCGCCTCTGCGGGGCGGAGAACACCAGAGAGAAAAGAGCTCTCCGGCGGGCGAGGAATCCGCCGGAAATTCCCTCGGGAGGGAAATCGACGCCATCGTCACCGTCATCGAGCTGGACATCATCTCCATCACCATCATCATCATCTCCACCATCATCACCGCCGTCTCCACCGCTGGACACCGTCACCGCCGTAGCAATTTGGGTTTGATCTTGATTGTTTGATAGGGGAAACTCTCCCGGTATCGATCTCTACTTGTTGTTGATGCTATTGAGTGAAACCATTGAACCAAGTTTATGTTCAGATTGTTATTCATTATCATATCACCTCTGATCATGTTCCGTATGATGTCTCGTGAGTAGTTCGTTTAGTTCTTGAGGACATGGGTGAAGTCTAAATGCTAGTAGTGAACTATGGTTGAGTAATATTCAATGGTATGATATTTAAGTTGTGGTGTTATTCTTCTAGTGGTGTCATGTGAACGTCGACTACATGACACTTCACCATTTATGGGCCTAGGGGAATGCATCTTGTATTCGTTTGCCAATTGCGGGGTTGCCGGAGTGACAGAAACCTAAACCCCCGTTGGTATATCGATGCAGGAGGGATCGCAGGATCTCAGAGTTTAAGGCTGTGGTTAGATTTATTCTTAATTACTTTCTTGTAGTTGCGGATGCTTGCAAGGGGTATAATCACAAGTATGTATTAGTCCTAGGAAGGGCGGTACATTAGCATAGGTTCACCCACACAACACTTATCATAACAATGAAGATTATTTAGCCGTATGTAGCGAAAGCACTAGACTAAAATCCCGTGTGTCCTCGAGAACGTTTGGTCATTATAAGTAAACAAACCGGCTTGTCCTTTGTGCTAAAAAGGATTGGGCCACTCGCTGCAATTGTCACTCTCGCACTTTACTTACTCGTACTTTATTCAACTGTTACATCAAAAACCCCTGAATACTTGTCTGTGAGCATTTACAGTGAATCCTTCATCGAAACTGCTTGTCAACACCTTCTGCTCCTCGTTGGGATCGACATTCTTACTTATCGAAAATACTACAATACACCCCCTATACTTGTGGGTCATCAGTCCACTAGTGAAAGTATGATCCCTAGGCCTTGTTTCTAAGTATTGAAACACCGTTTCCAACAAGTTCTGTTACATGTTTGCTTGTTGCCATCTTTATTTCAGATTGCAATTGCTACTTACAATCATCCATATTACTTGTATTTCACTATCTCTTCGCCGAACTTGTGCACCTATACATCTGACAAGTGTATTAGGTGTGTTGGGACACAAGAGACTTCTTGTATCGTAATTGCAGGGTAGCTTGAGAGGGATATCTTTGACCTCTACCTCCCTGAGTTCGATAAACCTTGGGTGATTCACTTAAGGGAAACTTGCTGCTGTTCTACAAACCTGTGTTCTTGGAGGCCCAACACTGTCTACAGGAATAGAAGCGTGCGTAGACATCAGCCGCCCTAAATGATCAAGATCATCCTTATGTAATCCTATATGTTGTGTTTGATGGGATCCGATGAATATTGTATACTATGTTGAGATCGATTATATATTTATATCATATGTTATTTGTGATCTTGCATGCTCTCCGTTGCTAGTAGATATTCTGGCCAAGTAGATGCTTGTGACTCCAAGAGGGGTATTTATGCTCGATAGTAGGTTCATCCCTTTAGTAATTTGGGAGAGTGAAAGTAACTTCTAAGATTATAGATGTGCTGTTGCTACTAGGGAGAAACAACAATGTTTTATCCGAGGGTAATTCTATTGTTTACTTTACACATGTTGCTTAATGCGATAATCTGTTGCTTGCAATTTAATACTGAAAGGGGTTTGGACAATAACCGTAAGGTGGATTATTAGTCATAGACGCGGTTGGATTACAATCTATGTATTATGTTGTAATGCACAATCAAATCTCATAGTAATCATCTTGTCATGTATGGTCGATATTCTATCAATTACCCAGCTTTAATTTGTTCACCCAACATGCTATTTATCTTTATGAAGAGACACGTCTAGTGAACTATGGACTCCGGTCTTTTCCTTTACACTAATACAATCATCCTGTTCTATTTACTTACTGCAATTCATGTTCCCTTTAATTACTGCAAACATCTCTTTCCACTCAATACGTCTAATCCTTTGTGTTCAGCAAACCAGTGAGATTGACAGCCTCACTGCAAGTTGGGGCAAAGTGATTTGGTTGTGTTGTGTGCACGTTCCACGTTGTTGCTGACGCTGGTAGTGCGTCCTGCCACTAGTCAGCTAGCAACAACTTCAGAAGTCACGCATTTCTCCTACTGGTCGATTAAACCTTGGTTTCGTACTGAGAGAAAACTTGCTGCTATGATCTCACACCTTCCTCTTGGGGTTTCCCAACCGCTTCCACAACAACGCTCAGCAAGATTGTCTGGCGCCATCACCGGAACACCATCAAGATTTTCTGGCGCCGTTGCCGGGGAGAAAGAGGATTCTGCAAGGGGAGTCTCTCATCTCCAATCTCTTTACTTTGTTATAGTTTACTTAGTTTACTTAGTTTACTTTATTTTGTTTTATTTACTTTATTATATAAAAAACACACAAAAATAGTTTCGTTTATAGTTGTCTTTATATGAAAAACACAAAAAATTAGTTTCTATTAGCTATTATTTCTGTTGGTTAGTTTTAATTTTGCTAAAATGAGTTCCACTGAAAATACTAAGTTGTGTGACTTTACTAGCACCAACAACAATGATTTTATTTGTACACCTATTGCTCCACCTACTCCCGAGGCAGCCTTCTATGAAATTAAACCTGCCTTATTAAATCTTGTTATGAAAGAGAAATTTTCTTGTGTTAGTACTGAAGATGCCGCTTCACATCCTAATAATTTTGTTGAACTTTGTAAGGTGAAAAAATATAAGTATATAGATGGTGACATTATAAAACTGAAACCTGTTTCCTTTCTCTTTGAGCGGTAGAGCTAAAGATTGGTTGCTATCTTTGCCTAGAAATAATATTAATTCTTGGGTTAAATGCAAAGATGTTTTTATTGGAAAATATTATCCTCCTGCTAAGATTATATCTTTGAGAAGCGACATAATGAAATTTAGACAATTTGATAATGAACATGTTGCTCAAGCTTGAGAAACAATGAAATCTTTGGTAAAGAATTATCCCACTCATGGACTGGCTACTTGGATGATCATCCAAACTTTTTATGCAGGACTAAATTTTTCTTCAAGAAACCTTCTGGATTCAGCTATTGGAGGTACCTTTATGTCCATTACTTTGGGGGCTGCAACTAAATTACTTGATGATATGATGATAAATTATTCTGAATGGCACAACCGAGAGAGCTTCACAAGGTAAGAAGGTAAATTCTGTCGAAGAATCCTCCTCCTTGAGTGAACAAATTGATACTATTATGTCTATTCTTGTTAATGGTAAAGCTTATATTGATCCAAGTAATATTCCGTTAGCTTCTTGGTTGCTCAAGAAGAGCATGTTGATGTGAATTTCATTAAAAACAATAATTTCAACAACAATGCTTATAGGAATAATTTTGGTAGCAACAATTATATGCCATATCCTTCTAATAATGGTAATGCTTATGGCAATTACTATGGTAATTCCTACATCAATAATAAAAGTGCACCCTCTGATTTTTAAGTCATGCTTAAGGATTTTATTAGTAGATAAACTACTTTTAATAAAATTATTGAGAAAAAGCTTGGAAAAATCGATATTCTTGCTTCTAAAGTTGATAGCCTTGCTCATGATGTTAACTAGATGATACTCCGCACGCTGTTGCGGGAATTCTTAGCAATATAATTTTTTAACTAAAAATCTACATTGGAAATTATCTTATATCACATTAATCCTTCATGAAATACTTAACAAAAAAGTTATAGATTAGAAATGGGTAGCCGTGAGCATGCACCATCATGATAATATTTGGATTCAAGTAAAATAAAAGATGGCACTGCATACATGTTCTGGCACCGAAAATTTAACTATAAAGAAGGGTAACCGAAACTCCCAGAATAAATGTTTACACCAGCAGGTCTGCAGCTTTTTTGGACCTCAGCTATGGCCAAACTATGAATCTATGTCCTTCCGCAGACAGAAAAGTCTTGAGTCATAAACATTCATATTATCCAACAATAGAAGAGAAATATTGTGCTCCAGGCCCATGCGACATCAATTAATTAGAAGAATTATGAAGAATGGTAATTTATTTGCATATATATATCTCTGACATATGCCCACTGCAAAGAACCGATGAAGAAAATATGGTTGAGCCTGAAACAAAATGGAAGTGGCTGGCTAAGATGAAGCCATTGTTTTCTTTAGTATCACTCAAGCAAGATGAAAGATTTTTTTTATGGAAATGATTAAAGAGTTACATACCTGAGTACCACTGTTTTGCGAAAACATACCTGAGTACCGGACTAAGAGAAACTGGCGATGGCTGATCAAGTGCAGCAGATCTGCAGTCTTCACTTGTAAGAAAAAAACGATGCTAGGTTTGATGATGTGGCCTTGTAGTCGATGTTGATGAAAAGTGTAATGGCTTCCTCCGATAGATTCAAAGTTCAAGCACCTTCAATGTGTAGCATCCTGGTACAAAAACAAATCGACTCGGAACGTATCAAGAATCCATGTTGAGACTTGAGGACGGATCAATAATCATCAGGCTCGACGACGAACCTCAGGGTTGGTCGAGGTTTATTGATGTTTGTTTCGAAAGGATGAACTGGATCGAACTCCGGATGTAGGCGGCAGGCCAGCCGGCTGCAGCGGATGATTCCCAGGGAAGTAGTTGACTGCTCCGTTGATGAATCCGGAGGCCATATATCACCATCATCTTGAGCTCTACCACTACAAACATAGAGCATTAGCGACATGCACCACGGGAAAATGATAGTGACTCAGTGCCGTTCGTCTTCTTGTAGGACTCCAAGGTAGAGAGGTACTGCCTTTTTTATATGACCGCTCGGCCTTTCATCTGGTGAAGAAATGTAAGCGAGTAAACAGTTACAAATGGAAGAGGAAGACATGCAAATCAGAATTCGAAGGGGAAAGGGCGCATGTCAGAAATACTTAAGATGCGTCTCCATGGACAACAGGGAATTATTGACGTGCTGGTGCAAAGGAAGAGAAAAGGACACATGCGTGCAAAGGATGCCAAGAGAAAATGAAACGTGTTGTGAACCTATGGATGATGTGGCAGAAAAAACCTAAGAAGGCATGAAAGATAATGTGGCATAGCTGCATGTTGAGAGAAATAAGTTAGTGGGGATGATCTTCTTAATGCATGATCAATAAATTAGGAAACAGAAACATCAATGAATGAATTGGGCAATTATTTAGGAAGTATATTTGTTTGAATGAGGTGGCAATTTTATGACACATGGAAAGCTAGGATTGCTCAAATATGCTTGATGAGGTGGATAGGCTGCATGTGAAGAGAAATGGGATCACTTATTAAGAATATAAAGATTTTATTAAATTAAAAGTGTTTCCTCATGATGTTAAATAAACTAATTTTTTAATGCCATTCAAGTTAGAATTGATGAAAATGTTAGGATGTTGGCGGATTTGCATGCTAGGTGGGAAAGAGAAGATGAAATTGCTAGAAATAATAATTTAAATAAAGTTTGTACCATCACCACCACCAGTAGTAATGAAGTTTCAAATGCTAGTCACTCTCCTACTATTAATGGTAAAATAATTGGTGTAGGACTAGTTCCCGCTCCCTCTATAAAATTGCCTAGAACAACTGAAACTGCTTCTGATAAGTGTGCTGAAATTTTTCGGAGTATGTGAGACAAGAGTCCTTTTCACCTTTGATAAAAATGACTTTGATTTTGATGATTGCAATATCTCTGAAGTAATTAAGTTCTTACAAAATCTTGCTAGAAGTCCAAATGCTAGTGCTATAAATATGGCTTTTACAAAGCACATTACAAATGCTCTTATGCAAATTAGAGAGGAGAAATTAAAGCGTGAAATCTCTATTCCTAGAAAGTTAGAAGATGGCTGGGAGCCTATCATTAAGATGAAAATAGATGGTTTTGTGACCCTCTTGAGCACTACAAATATTGCTAAGCACACTACAGTACATTTTCTTCTGGAAATTATCTTTGTTTTTATCCAAATTTGTTGAAAAATCCTCTTATTTTTTTCCATTGCCAAATTTACCTTGAAGTTGACTACACTCCTTGGGTTCCCTGCTGGATGTGTGGTTGGAGTATGCTTTGAGGCACGTAGCAGGATAAGCAATGTCCCCGTACACGACGAATCCAGATAGCTGCCTCTCCCTCCGAATTGAGGCGTGGAAGAACTTAATTTAGACCACACCTCTACAGGTTGGATAAGTTGTGCTCATCACTCCCAAGACCACCATACGCGGGGCTTTCCTATCATATTTGTCATCGAAATCATCTGTGATTTGGTGGAGTTATACTATTGTTTGTTTGATGTGATGAACTTGCATCGTTTGATACTTTTGATGGAGGTAAAACTATCAAACATGTCAAATTATAGGTTGTTGATAATATAAAATCATCGTTGTTAAAACTATCATATAATTACCATCAGCTAGATACTTGCGGCGTGCCACATACATGCAGCTAAGGCTCAGTTTGCCACGCCACTGATAGGCCTTTTTCTACTAGTGGCCGGATCAAATGAAGCATATATATGGGTAAAAAAAGAAATGTGATATCAACTTTTTTCTGTCACCATGCCAGCCCTAAGAAAACTCCATCAAACATAGTTCACATACTGGAAAATGGTGGCGCAAAATGACTTTGTTCAATGAAGCATGTCAGAAACGGGCGACTGAGAGTTTATCATAGAGGTTTTGTTAAATACAATTTTACAGTTTACGATATTACCATAGAGGTCCAATATGATCCAGAATTATAATTTTTACTACCTTGGTCGAGATAGTTTAGTTGAGATAAGAGCTGAAGTTGATTCGAAGCAGTTGAGACACAAGCAGTGACAGAGCGCAGTTGAGACACTAGTTGCAGTTGAGATGATGCAGTTAGACCTGAGTTGCACTCGAGGCACAAGTAACAGGCAGGGGCGATTCAGCTGAGACATAGATTACCCAATATTTACGAGGTATAGACCTTTACCTGAAGTAACGGTAACATCGCAATGCTAGTCTCGTGAATATGCATTTTGTAACAAATATGATGCCAAAACTCCCCATGCAAGTGTTAGATTCAACTAGTATAACAATGAACGCACAGGCTCTTTTATACTCATTAAGAATCGGTATATATTTGTCTGGTGTGCCGATGTCATGCGAACAGTTTTCCTTTGGGGTGAGTGTATGCGCGTATATGTGAGCGTCTACGGTTGTACTGTGTTTCTCAAAAAAAAAAAAAAAAGTAGAGAGATCGAGAGATGCTCCTTTTGAGAAGAAAGTAGTATGGTTATCTCTTCTCACCTTTTTAGAACAAATAAAAGCAAATGGGGGAAAACACAAATAAAAGCATCATGGGATCGGTATAAGTAATAATTTGTGTGCACGGTGCTAATTTATGGAAAGAATAGATAATCATGTGAGGAAGATTGAAGAGGTACACGCATGAATGCGTTACAAACTATCTTTGAACATGTTTCAGTAGATCTCATTTTTTATGATAGAAAGTTGCACACGACAAATTCCCTACTTACACATGTTTTCCTTTAATTTACATTTATTTATAAGAGAGAGAGAGAGAGAGAGAGAGAGAGAGAGGATATATATTATCTTTCCAGGATTCTAAAGCACCAAACTTTCGGGTCTCTAATGACCAAGAGCCGGATGCTTATCTTTAGCTAACCTTTCTTTTAAATATCCCTCATGTTAACCTACCTTTTGACACCCACTACTTTTAAGATGGGGAGGAATGTGGATTTGGAAAATCTAAAGCACGAAAAGGAGGATCCTTTTACTCAAATGGCATCACCATACTAAAAGCAAATGCACCTTTAGGTCATCTCCTTAGTAAAGATTGCTCTCCTTGCCTTCTAAAGTACCTCCAACTTTCTACAACTCCGAAGTCATTAGTCATACAAACGATAGAACGATATATATATACATTAATTCTCGTTCACACTTAGAGATATATGAAATACAAAGCTAAAACGTACGTGTAGAACACACACATATATATGTGCCTACTGCAAGTGCACACATAGGTCGACTTTGCGGAGTATATATGGCATCAAGGAGTAAAAACCAAGCTTATGATCTTATTTTCTCCTTTTCTCTATTATTCTGTTTTACGATGAAAATGGATTGACAGCGAAAACTATCAAATTTCAGGAATATTGCAGATTTCATACTGCCACATGGAACACATCCACCCAAGTCAGTACACTGGACGTGATCTGCAACTGGACAACGATTTATTCTAGTGGATGCTAAAATTCTTGGTAATTGCTTTGGTGACGAGGACAGCTTTCTTCCTTTGAAGAACTTGCTTGCAGGAATAAACATCTTTCCAACTTACGTGTCATATCTACCTAATTTGGTCTCCATGATAGCACCAAAAGCTCATGAACATATCATGTCACCATTTTATAATATATATGAGCTGTATGTTGTAATTAGGACTTGGTAACATGTATAATTGTGCTGAAATGATTGTAAAACTGGGCGAGATCGATGTCGTGGGAAGCACTTGGTAATCTATTAATTGCATAATCATATATACAATCCAAGTTGTGCTAATTAGGTTCCTCTTTCCTTTGAAAAGGGTGGTTCCAGTAAGAAGGGCGCATGATGATTCCACGAGACCAGAATAATATCATGCCTACAACCAACTAAACATCTATTTCCACCTTGTGGGGAGCAGAACGCAGCATATATGGTTGTTGATTGCAATTGATGTTCCACAAACCCCATCAGCATTAAAAAAATATCGCCGTATGCAAGACATCAATTATCATGTGACTACTTTGAGAGTCAGCACAATGACCAGGCCAATTCATCTAGTTTCTGCACTATATGCATACCCAAGTTATTTTTATTTGTCTATAACTCTTGTACCTAAACACTAACTAGCTAGAATCATGTTCTTTAATAACTGGAACGCATGAAGCAACCCAACTAATTCCTTCAAGCATGTAAATGGTACATATATATACTTAGATAAGAAAGTTAATTTTGTTTTTTTTCTTTTGCGAAAAATCCATCGATCTACTAATAATAATCAACAGAAGATAGCAAAAAAAATTATAACAAGAAAAAAATCAAGGGATACAAAAGATAGCAAATCCAGCTTTTTCTTATATGGGACTTCAATGGACCCAATCAATTAATTAAGAACAAGAGAGTTAATTTAATTAACAAAAAATATAACATGACAAAAAATATAAAGGGATACAAAATATAGCAAATTTATAACATGACAAAAAGCTCTAAAAGAATTTATAACATGACCAAAAATATCAAGGGACACAAAAGATAGTAAATCCAGCCTTTTCTTAAATGGGACTCAAATGGACCCAATCAATTAATTAGGAACAAGAGAGTTAATTTCATTAACAAAAAATTGCGACACGGCCAATACAGTACCTTCATGGAACATGAACCCTCAGAGCACCACATGCCGACTTGGCTACCAACATCAAGAACAAGACTACCTCCGAGATGACGTGCACGAATCATCATCATCACTACTTCTTGAGCCAGCGACTCCGATGTCACCTCAAATGACCATGGTCGAAGTTCTCATGGGACACACGATGCCCATGTCGGCACATGCGAAATAGTTAGTTACACACGCCAATGATGACACAACTTTGATTTTGATGACCAGCTTCGTACAAGAGATAATTCTAGGCTCATGCCGACCAAGATCAGTAGTGAGACAACTCCCCACCTGGCACCGTTGCCGCTTATAGGATGACTCGACAACTTTGACTTCACTACAACATAGTTAGGAAGTCCAGTAAACATGTCGGGAAATCCTACTAACGAAATCTTGCCGTTAGTCGGACATCAATATTTTCACCATTGTCGTTAGCACATAGTTTGTCGACGAAAGCGGACAAACTGCCCCGACCACCACCGTCATCCACAAGATCATTTTGTCAAAGCAAACTCCAAAGACGATGCTCTCAATGAGAGAACACCCAAAGTGCCGCCACCGTCTATCCGGGTTTCCTCCGGAGCTTCTAAGTTGGAGGATCGAGGGGAGCACATCACCTAGATGACGCCCTTAGAAAGGTAACATTATCCGCAGGCGATGCTGTCGTTTACTATGGGCAAAGACGGGAGACGATTTACACCCGGTGAAGCCTCGAGAACCTCCAGTCCTAGCCAAAGCACCATCTGCCACAACCCACCTACTTAGTTGCGTCCACCGTGAATTTCACAAGAACTATGTATGATTTTCCATGGAAAAAAACAATTTCCTCAAAAAACTTTGGAATTTAAGCGTCCCTACAAGTCATAAACCTTGAGATTTAATCATATCAAACTGATGCTTGGTGGATAATTTAATTGGCATTCATAACTTACATGAAAAAAAACAAAGAAATGGTAGCAGAGTCACCGCATATGATGATGTATGAGTTCACATAATTCTTTGTAAGAACTCATAGGAAATATTTTGGCATAACCAGATAAATTTTTTCCCATGTAAAATCGACAAAATTAGTTGGCCACAAAACTTTATACTGCCAGAGACATAATTAAAGACCAAACACCAATATACATATGCTTGTTTCTTGTACATGAGATGATGGCTATAGGTCTAGGTCTACAGAAAAAAAAAGAACAAACAAGTCTGTGTTAATCTGATCGTGAGAAGAAAAATGAGAAGCAAGCTCACTAGTGTGACAAACCTATAGCTAGTCGGAAGAAGAAAACACCATCCACAACATCATTGATCTCCACATCATCAACTAATCTCTCTTTTTGCTCCTCATCTCTCTCTTCATCATCATCGGCAGCTGCGCAGGCGTTCAAATCCAAGCTTAAACATGGCGGCTTCATTTTCTCTTTCTCCACTCCGCTGTCTTCCTCATCGCCATCGTTATTGATGCTGACCCTCTGCTTGACCCTAGGGGATGAAGCCCTAGACCTTGAATCGAATGCTTCGCAGCTCAACACTACGATGGCATCCTCCAGACTGACCTCATTGCCGTTGCAGTCTCTGATCCTCCCACTCTCAATCGCATTCTTGATGCTCATTTCCGAGCCAATGTCTAACTGCTCAATGTCTTCGATCATTACCACCCGGCGCGGGTTCTCATGTATCACTTCGTAGAATCTTTGCGGGTAGCTATGCTCGTAGTCCGGCGATCTTTGCCTCTTGCCGGCAAACTCGCCGGAGCTCGAACCGGAGTGCACCGGGGTGAAGCCGGCTGATGAGATGGAGGTGAAGTCATTATAGGAACCGAAGACGAGCTTCGCTAGCTCCAGTGCCATGGCCTTCTTGCCATCGCCGTCGGTCCCTTGGAAGAGCAGCCACGTGGCCGAGCTAGGCCTAGGCCTCGGCGTGAGAGGCTCTCTCCGGCTCGCCATCCCGGACCGGCATCGGAGCACGGTACTCGCAACGCCCGGTGCCACGTCCTTAATGTGCCTCGGGACGCCGTCCTCGAGTGTGCTGCTGAGGATCTTGAGGTTCTCCGCCGTGAGTTCCGTGAACTTTGGCCGGCGGCGTTCCGCTGTGCCAACGCCGTCGAGTGAGCTGGAGTTGGACTGCACCGAGATGGATTCCGGACTAGGGTTTGTTGCAGTATGCAACTGATGATAATCAAGTCGCCTCTCCGCCGTCATAATCGCCGGGCCGTGATGGTTCGGCGGCCACGGTGTCCTCGGCTCGAGATGCCATGGCTTGGACGAGCTCATCATCATTATTGAATTGGTGGTGTTGTAGCCCGAGAGGGAAGAAGCCGCCGGAGATAACGGGGATGAGAAGCTCAACGTGAGCTCTGATGTGTGGTGGTGCGTTGTTGATTCATTGCGAGTGGGATTCCACAGATCTTGCAGCTGCACGCACAGAAAAATGTACAAATGCCTAATTAGTACTTTGTGAAGGAAACATTCACTCGCAATGTTATTATCTAGGCATGATAATTTGTAGACTACGTGCACATGTACCTGCTCAAGATTGCTGCCGCCACTGCTCGCCGGTGTGGTGTGATATGGGTCATGGTACCGGCGAAGCCACGACGGTATGCTCGTCTCTGGCGACGGCGTCCGTGCGTTTGCGTAGCAGGTGAGGTGGCTGTCGCCTGTAACGGCCGAGCTGCTGACCAAGGGCCATCCCATTGTCGATCTTCTCGCTTGCTGGCTAGCCTGCGCCTCACTGCAAGAAGAGAGAAACGCACTTCCATTAGATTCGATATCATCAATCATCATCCGCATATCTTAACAACTTCTAATTTTATAGACAAACCGATGCAGTATTAACGACCAAAGAATCGAAGGAGCGATGATCGATCATGCACGTACCTGGTGCAGCTGAGGCTTAGCACGAGGCCGCCGCCGTCGGGCACGACGACAGGGTGGATCCCCCAGACAGTCTCTAGAGACGGCTGCCCGACCCCGCACCTCATGAACACCATGCTGCTCGCAAACCCTATCAGCCAGAACCTTCCGCCGCCAGAGCCAGAGTCGCCGGACACCAAGCCGCTCACCTCCATGACGGCGTGCTCTACAGGGCAGTAGTGCTGCTGTGACTGCCCGCCGTGCACGCTCGCCGCGCCTCTTCTCGTCTGCCAGGACTCCGCGGCGTAAGCGAGGTCCTCGAGGATGAGCACGACGCCCTTCCCGGCAGCGCACGCCTCGCGCAGGAGTGCGCGCAGCTCGCCGGCCTTGGCATCCACCTCCTCCTTCGCCAAGCCCCGAAACGACGCGATGGAGAGGGGCACGAACTGGACGCTCTTGAGGCGCTCGTGTTGATGGTACGGGAGGTCCAACTTGCTCACCCTGTCCATCACGGCCTTCACCGCCGCCTCTGCGCCCTCGCCGACGACCACCAAGCACCGCTGCGCCTCGCTCGCCATGCAATCGAGCACGCGCATGGCGTCCTTGTGGGGGACCGATTTGTCCCTGGACTCCTTGGTAGAGCTCGTCCTGGTGGTGTTCGTCCCGGACGGCGACGACGAGGAGACAGACCTCTCCACGTTGGCCTTGACCTGAGAGCTGGAGAAGCCGGCCTCGCGCATGACGCGGCTCACGCTCGGGTCGTCGAGGATGGAGACAATGAGCTGCTCCAGCTCAACCTTGGATGCGATCACCGGCGCCGCTGTCGGCTGGATACCGTCCCCGGCGCCCCCGCGACGCTGGTGTGCTTGTGCGCGTTTGAAGGCGGCAACGAGCGCGTTGGACAGGGCGGGGGCCGTGCCGCCCAGCCGATGTTGATGGAACATGGCCGCCGCGCCGGAGGCTGTAGGGAGGCGGTTCAGCGCCACGTTGAAGCAGAGCTCAAGGGCTTTGCACTGCAGAGGGTGAGAGTGGGAGCGGAGGCAGGCCGTGCGGAGAAGCCCCGCCGGCGCAGGGGGGAGTAGCATGGCGGTGGCGACGTGGAGCGGAGTGACCTGCGCGTGGCCGCGGCGCCGCGCCAGTGTCACTGCCTGCCTCACAACGGACGCCGCCTCCGCCGCCAGCGCCTGCTGAACCGCGCAGCCGCCGGCACGCATCTTTCTAAAGAAAGCTGGTTCTTTGCTGAATCCCACCTGGCCTGGCTAGCTTGCTCTCTAGACTACTAATGGAGTTGAGTTGTTCTGTGTTAATTTTTGATCATACATACGGGTAACCAGTGTCATATACTACCAGTCTAGTTACTATCTGGTCTGATGGCAGGAAGTTAATTAGCAGGAAGCTTGAGCATGGGATCTTGTAGGTTAGTGTCACTGTCTGTTTGTTGTAGTGCTGTCATAGTCTCATAGGTGTTAAGACGTCTAGTTCACATTGTAATCATCTCTCTCCCCCTCCCTGTTGTGCATTGGAAAATGTGGTAATCTTTTGCTATAGGGAAGGGAGAAATTGGCTAAAGGTGTCTTGCGCAAAGCATGTGGGGGCTACCTATCTACATGACCGGGATGCAAAGAGAGCAGATAGCTTTGCTATGTGAGAAATGTCTTTGTCCGATGCACGGGAGGTCCATTTAGGGCATATCCAGCGGGCCGGTCCATCGGGTTCTAGCGTGTCTGATTTGGTCCGCGTAAACAGCGGACAAGTCACGCATGCTCCAGCGGGGCGACGTAAACGGGTCGACTCGTCCGCCTGATGCATTCGTTCACCAAATTTGGGAACCGATGCATCGGCGCGTAGAGCGAGCGTGTCCTTCCGTGTCCACCCGCGCGCATATTGGGCCCGTATGGAAGCGACCCAACGGCTGAAAGGCTGACCGGCGGTAGCGACGGAAGTGACCCGGCGGCTGAAAGGCTGACCGATGTATCGATAGACGCGACCCGGCGGTAGAAGGCTGACCGGTGGCTGCAGCCATGGCCACAAAGCCGCTGCCACCGTCACCTTCGCTAGCTCCTCCATCAATGCGGATGCTCGAGCTCCGCGCTAGCATCCAATGCCCTTCGCCTATTTAAGTGATGCCTCCGCCGTGGTCATCACCACCAAGCTCCCACCCACCAAGCATCTCAACCGCGTAGCTAGCAAGCCTTCAAAAAAGGCACCACCTACTCCATGTTGGGCCTCAACGGGCGCACGGCGCCTCCGCCTCCCCCTCCATCTCCGCCTCCGCAGCTGGTGCAGAGAAGGAGCCCGTCGGACATAGAGGAGTCCGTCCTCATGAACGTGCAACAAGATGTCGACGCGGAACGTGAAGCTGAAGAGGAGCAGCAGGAGCCGGTCGTCGACCCGTAGCAGGAGGCGATACTGGAGTCTTACCGGTTGGCGAACAACTAGAGGAACACCGCCCGCATCCTAGAGCAGGCGGACCAATAGCTTCTCCAGCGCGCCATGGTGGTCTCCCGCGAGCGGTTGGCTACCGAGGAGGCTTGCCGGCTCCTCATGGAGGCCGAGCGACAGAGAATCCTTTATCTAAATGCTCGGACGCTGGCCGAGAAACGCCGCCGCGAAGATGAGCGGCTCACCCTCAACGCCGAGTAGACCATGAGGTGGCGGTTCGCGTTGATCCAGCAGGCCACCTCTGCACCGTCGAGCACCATGGAGAACAACGGCAAAGCTGGGCCATCATGACCGCCAACAGAGGGCCAGTAGGGGTTTTAGTTGCTTTCATTCAAACATGTAGTATAACGAATTTTGAATGAGTGTTTCAGTTTATACCGTGTTTTAAGTTGCTTTCATTTAAACACGTATATATATCACATCGTCAAAATGCACCAGCCCGGACCGAATGGGTGGCGGCTCCAGACAGGCCGGACCACGCGACAGATCCAGTCCGCGGACCGACCCAAAAGGACAAAAACATACCGTTTGGATCGCCAATTTAGACCGGCCCGTTGGAGATGCCCTTAGTATCACTAAGTTTTGTTGTGTTTTTCTCGGCACTTAACATAAATCTAGATGAAACTTCATCATACACGTATGCACGAATCTCAAAGCCCCAAATCAACGGCTAAAACATGTATAGTATATCACATGTCTACGTCCACCCGACTTAGGAGAGGAATCTAGCACCAATATCCTCGCTGGAATTCCAGGGCGACTGGTTTAATACGATGACATTGACATTTTAAGAGTTACTAGGAAGTTCGTCGTGGCGGCACGCCACGCCCTTGGCTGTTAATTCTTTTGTTACAGTATTTTAGAAGTACTACTATATGGGTGTTGGTGTCACTGATCAAGAAAGGCAAGTAGAGCGATTTTCTCGCAAAAAAACAGGAGTGAGATATTCTTTCTTAATAGTGATCTCAATTTCGGGAAGAAGAGGCAGAACCGCAGAAGCAAAAGGGTCAAACTCTTCCATCAGGGAAAGACAGAAGGATGAAGGTGTAAAATCACTTGTTTGAAACATCTTTAAAATAGCCTTTTCTGTTAGAAGTTGTATTTTCGGTGGTCAAAGGAAATGAATCAGAAAATATGAAAGTGCTAATCGTGACGCGAAGAAAAAAGAGAGGGTAGAATGGAAAAAAAAACATCAGATAATCGTAGGGCGATGGATAAATTACGGTAGTATGCCAGTAGCCCTATAAACCAACTGCAATGCACGGAGCAAGGACAACGCACACCGGTTGAAAAACGTACCACATAGCAAGGTTTTTCAGAGATACCGAATAGAAGGCATTAGTATTTTTGTCGTCTAAAAGAGGCGGTGGATGGTGGAGTATCTTGTTTCCGGAGTTGCTACAGAAGAAAATGGTAGTATTTTCTCTAGATGAAAGAGACATCGGATTATGGAGTTAGTATATTTTCTTAAAGGTACCGTAGAAAAAAGGTAATAGTATTCTTCCTAGGTGAAAGAGGCGACAGACGGTGGCTAGAAAAATTATGCACCGTTGAAGAAATACTGGTGGGTAATTACTGCCAATAACAACGGTTGCGGTTGAAGATTCATGTAAAAATTATCATGCTTGTGCGTTGTTGAGAAATTACGGACACAGAAATATGTGCGCTCGAAGAGTTACTATTAGTTAGCTAACAATGTTTCATAGTTGACGTCGGCAAGTTTTGTTGATGTTCAAGATTTCTACAAAAAATTACTTTCGAGGAAAATATAGGTAGTTACTACCTCGTGAAATTCACTGGTTAACGCGAAAAAATAGAATCACCACTGAGAAATTATACTCTAGTGAAAATTACTCACGGATAACTAAATCACGGTTGAATATTTCTAGTTATAAATTGCTAAAAAAATGAATAAAGTTAAAAAGTAGCCCTAAGACACTATTCATGCGTGGGCACTGTTCATCCGCTTATGAATAGTGCTTGGGGCGCTCTGGTCACGGCAAAAGGTGTCGTCTTTTATATATAGTGTTATCGAAGAGTTACTATTAGTTAGCTAACAATGTTTCATAGTTGACGTCGGCAAGTTTTGTTGACGTTCAAGATTTCTACAAAAAAAATGACTTTCGAGGAAAATATAGATAGTCACTACCTCGTGAAATTCACTGGTTAACGCGAAAAATTAGAATCGCCACTGAGAAATTATACTCCAGTGAAAATTACTCACGGATAACTAAATCACGGTTGAATATTTCTAGTTATAAATTGCTAAAAAACGAAAAAAGTTAAAAAGTAGGCCCACGACACTGTTCATGCATGGGCACTGTTCATCCACTTATGACTAGTGCTTGGGGCGCTCTGGTCATGGCAAAAGGTGTCGTATTTTATATATAGTATTATATTTGTGAAAGTTTAAAACATTTTAACTGTCAAATCTAAATCCAATTTACGATACATCTTTAGTGTCATTTGTTTTTCGATGAGATCTTTAAGACAAGACACATGGAATGCTTTAAGAAATTACCAATGTATTATGTACCAAAGTTAACACATGTTAACTATTTTTTTACGAAAAGATAGAATATATTATTTGAAACCAGCCCTTACAAGAACATCCTAACAAGCAGAAGAAATATATAAGTCCTTGAAGATTTAAGCACCATCATCCTTATGCATCCCTCGATGACATTCTTGGAACGTCATATGTGGGTTGAAGAAGATTTATTCAACTCTAGGTTTTTCCAAGTTGAAGATGGTTTAATAACTTGACTTTTGGGAGGATGTTTGGCCAAGTAATACACCATTATATCAATTGTACATCTCTTATACAACATGGGTGATTTCAGAATAAAGGTGGTGGTTCTAAGATTTTTCTCGCACCAAGTTTGAAGATCTGTTGGATGCTTGTTCCCACCAGTCGGGGTGGATTGTCAGGTTCCGGAAGACCCTGCCGGCGAAATTCATTGAGCGATAAATGCCTGAAGATTGCTGGATTGGTGGTTTCGGTCGTGTGCACCCACATTTTTTATCTGACCGTTTGGTTCCAGAGGGAGCGCTTCGAAACTCTGCTGGTTGTTAATATCATGGAGTTCGTTTTCTTTCCATGGTGCTAGCGGAGAAGGTCATCAATCCAAGATCGGTGGAATAGCTATGATGGTCGGATCTTGGTGGTGAGATGGAATTGGCTTGGTGCTGCGTGATTTGAAATAGCAACTGGTATGTGGGGGCGACTGCACAGAAGAAGTTCAGAGTCTTGTCTTTCAGGGTGAAAGTCCAAGGTCTGGCCTTAATTGGTTGTGCCTGACAATGTTCTTGTTGAAGGCATTGTTTTGAGAGAGATGCCTTTCTTCAGGTTGAAAACCTAAGATCTATGATCGGGCGATGATAGCGTTTGTGGACTGTTTCCTTCTTGGAGGCGTCGCTTATGGCGAAGCTGATCTTCTGGTGTTGTCTTGGTGGTGTTAGTGTTGCTGTTTCAAGTTATGGATCTCTGTAGCGGGGCTTTTCTTTTTGTAATTCTTTTCTCTTTTTTTGTCTCTGTGCATCCTTTATGCCACTAGAGTATAATGTTGTTGATGAGGCTGGGTGTAATTAGTATCTCCACGATATTAATATATGCTCTTTATCGAAGAAAAAAAGTAACATCGTTTTAGAAGGTTCTTGTCTAGTAACAAGTTGTAACAAGTTGATTCTTGATTGCACTTATTCCAAAGGTTAACGATGGTCCATTTGGAGTCGGATAAGGTTCTTTGGAAACTTAGTATGGTGACCTCATGAATGCATGCTAGGTTTGTTCGTAAGTATCCGTTGAAACCAAAGATCCCACTGAAGATAAAGATATATATGTTTTCTCAATAGAAACTTTTTACTTACTATGAATACTCTTGCTAAAAGAAAGTAGAATGGTTGTAAAAAATGTTGTTTTTGTGACTTACATGAGACCATTCATCATTTACTTATCCCGTGTATTTTTTCTATCTTGTATGTCATATAGTATATATTACTTACAATCTTCCCCATCAACCAATATCATTTGGAAGTTGATTGAATGGGACAAGCGGAAAAACTAAGGCTCTATTCTTAACTTTATGTTGGTTGATATGGAGTTCCGAAATAATACTGTTTCTAACATGACTGGAGCATTCCATCTTTTACAGGTTATCGTTCTGACCATACATTGGATTCAGCTTAGGTCGTTTATCCTCCCTTCAGATGAGCCACAGATTATGGTTTCTGGATGCAACTATCTGGTAATAACTGCTTGTATATCTTTATACATAGTGGCTGGGCGGCATAATTTCAATAAAGGTCGCTTTATTATTCAATTTTTTTAAAAAGTACATCTGACTTCTGCATAACTAGGATATACACATACGCACAAAACTAATGAAAGAGAGTAGAATAAAGAAGCTCGATACAAGAAAATAATAAGAAAGTGTATCAACGACTCATAAGGTGGTGGGGACAAGATTATGCTGCCATCCATGTTGGATATAAATTCGCTCGCCCCTTTCTCCAACCATGTAAACACCTTCGTAAAGAGGTCGCGATTCTCCAAACGCTGAAGAGACGATCATGAACGGAGCATAGAGGTACATCGGTAAATAACATGCAACAAAGAACATTTATAAACCTTGTCATTTCTACATAGCTAAATCTTCCAAATAACGGCAAATCACACCCTAATTAGTATTTTAAACCTACGGTCTACCCCATAGCTAATTGCTGAAAATGTTGGCAACACTACATGGAGGGTATTAGGTAGAACCTATTTGGATGATTGACCATATAGGCCGTGCATATTGGCACTGCAAGAATAAATATTTTATTGTCTCCTCGTGATGAAAAAACACACTTTTCTACTTTCATGCCAGTTACGTTTTGCAAGGTTGTCTTTAGTGAGAATAATCCCTTGACGAAGATACCATGCGAAGACCTTAATCTATAGAAAAAAATTCATCTTCAAAATTTTCTTATTGTTGGATCAGCGCTCTATACATGGAATCCACGAAGAATTTACCATTCCCATTTAGGTTCCAAGGAAACTCGTCCACCCCTTGCGTCATTGGACAGAAGCCAAACATTGTAGCAATGCATTACAAGATGCAAGCCAGAGCCCAACTAAGTATCTTTTGAGCGTCATATTCGGTGGGGAAGTTTCCATCAGCTTAGCTAAGGTATCACCTTTGTGACGGACAATGTTGTAAAGAGCAGGATATTTTTCCCGGGGCGTGGTATTTTCTAACATTTGTCCTCCTAGAACCTTATCTCAGATCCATTCTTAATATAGAAAGAACCATATGAGAAGAAGTACTTCTTCGTCGCCATAAGACCAACCCAGAAATGTGAATCCCCAATAAACTTGAGATAACGCACAAGAGCTAACATATTTTCTCCTCGGAATGGTTTGCCGAATCCCATCTTTGGTAATTAGCTTGGCCAGCCATTTACCCAAAAGAACAATGTTCTTAACCTCAAGTTTGTGAACACCAAGCCTTCCTTAATCTTCTGGGTGGCAAACGACACTCCATTTAGTAAGTCAGTATATATTTCTTTTTTCCACTATCAGCTTGTCCGAACAATCTAGATCAGAAATAACCCAATCCATGTAAGACTTCTTTGGGAAGTTGGAAGAAGAAAATCATGTACAACACCATATTCGTAAGTACTGAATTAAGTACAAGAAGTGATAGAAATTTTCCTTTCCAACTACTGAATCGTTTTTGAACTCTTTCCTCGACGTGTTTCCATTCAGCATTGGTAAGCCTCTGAGAATGTATCGGAATGTCTAGATAGCTAAGTGGAAACTTGCTCAACCCGCAGCCAAAAAGCTCACCATATAGGTTGGCATCGTGTTGAGCCTCGCC
Source organism: Lolium perenne (assembly GCF_019359855.2). Lineage (NCBI taxonomy): Eukaryota > Viridiplantae > Streptophyta > Magnoliopsida > Poales > Poaceae > Lolium > Lolium perenne. The sequence goes on from NC_067247.2 coordinate 159,035,003, forward strand.
AAAATCATATAATTGCTCGAAGGCCAATAAAATCAATTTCAGCTTTCTCGCTTTCACAAGGTCATGCTTCATAAGATAATCGTATCATCGGCGTATTGAAGAATGGATAGTCCCCCATCGACGAGGTGTGGAACCACCCCTTCAATTTTCCCATCATGTTTTGCGTGCCCAATAATAATAGCAAGCATATCAGCAACTATATTAAATAACATGAGTGATAATGAATCGCCTTGACGTAAACTTTTTTTTTGTTTGGAAGTTTCTACCGACATCACCGTTGATGGCTACAGTTCTTCCGAAAAAACCATCGCTGACTTTGGTAACTGGCGGCACATTAGTAGGCTACATATTATATATGTGTTCCGTGTTAGATCTTTTCCACTTGTTTATTCATGTATAAAAATGTGGTTCTTAAATTTGGATGTTTTTAATGATGAGCTTCATAATAAAAAAGGCTTTGTGCATCGGTTGATGCAGGTGCCAGGGTTATACTCCCTTTAAAAAAACTAGCTCAATGGGTTGTAACGTTATCTGACTTGGTTGCATCCTGCTCGATCTTTAGACCTAGTTGTAGAAAGACGGCGCTACATCACATGACATGTATAAAAACAATACTGTATATTCTTGTATGCTAGGTAATACTATTTTCACTAGCTGGAAGCCTGTAACTACCTTGTACTACCTTCTGCGAAAACAGGTTTGGCCCTTTTTGGATTGTTCATAGGATATTTAGGATTCCGATGCCTTCAAATTTGTATATGTAATAATTTCATAGGATTCCATCACATTTCATGTTATTTTCCATAGATTTTGCAAATCATCTGTTTTGTACTTCCATTCTTAGCAATATTGTGTATTTTCATGTTCCAATGTTATGCATTCATGTGATAGAGAGAGGTAAAAGTCTCAAGCTACGCAGTATGCAATGTTGTGTACCTCAGAGGATGCATCCTTCGTGGGAGAAGCACTTCGACATCCTGATATGTGAGTCTTCGGAGGAAACCCTGATCCTTCCGGATCTCTTGATGGTTCACACTGTGCATCGCTACTCTTCTTGGAGACATCATTTAGGAACCCATATCTTTACTAGCTAGCCGATGTCGTCATCTTTTCATGCGTGTGCTACTCCCGAAGAAACCGCAGATCAGGGTCTCTCAAATAAGACATGCTAATTTGTTTTACCTTGCAATTACCGCACTTTTCCTATTTAATTTGTATCTTGGATTGTGTCGATGGATGGAGATAGGCCATAGTTTAAGTTTTACTTGCAGATGCAAACATAAGAGATAAAGATAAAATTAAGCACATCACGTGTAAATGATCTAACATAGAAATGATTTGTGGGCAGCACATTCATAAATACTACTATAGCCCCTATGAGCCATAGACATAGCATATAGTCTCTTGCTCCAACCGTTATATCACGAAACACCGGGCTATGCATGATTATTATGTAAAATACAAACCAAGTCATTAAAAAAGATGATGTTGCTCTTATTTCTAAGCGAATCACTAAACAAATACTGCAATCCCCTTGCTGTCACTAGGTTTTACGCGTAGACTTCTCACCTCGAATATTGATCAATTCTAGAGGTCTGGGGTATCTGACAAGTTCTCGGATTGAGGTAAGATACAATGATACGAATAGAAATCTCCTGTAAAATCACCACACAATATTCCCATGAAATTAGATGCACACATTGTTGCGAGGCGAATCCTCAACACGCAGCCCGTCGGGACTACTTACTCATAATAACATGATCAAGGATATAAAACATTGTAAATTTACTTAGAACAATAGCAAATATTCTTACAAGGTCGCCAATCGCGTGGAGATCACAATTACATGCTATGGCTATATATGACTATGAGATGGGATGGGATGGAGATGGAGATAATGAAGTATGGTGGTGGTGAAGCAATGGATCTTCCTCGGGGTGTGTTTGTGATGAAGTCTGAGAATGGCGGATGGAGCCTCGAAATATATAGGCATCTTCACGAAAGTTGCTCCGTTTGACCAGGTGAAGTCGGTGCCATGTGGTACGGGCTGACGGTATGGATGAGCTCCTCCCGTACCAATGCTTGTTAACACTTCGAGACGTGTCTCTTCGACCATAAGTTGACTTGTGAGTATTGGCAACTCATGATTCTTCCATTTTTTTTGTCCAGATTTTGCCATAATTCTGTATCACACCATTTAAAACAAGGATTTGCATATATTTTCAATAATTATTCATTATTAGCAAGGCTAGAGAGATATTTTATCAATTTCTTGACTTAATATGTGATTTAAACACAGATAAATATGGTTGTTTACACAGCCATCATCGCACCACCTACAAACTTGATGAAGGGGTGACCGTGTCAGGGCCTCATTCCCAGACCTGACCAACATGCATCATAAGATGACATGAGGCCTCACCGAAACGCCCAGCAACGAGTTAGACACACAAACCGGTCCAACAAACCCTGAACGCACACCATTGCACAAGCTGGATTATTCGTTACCACCATCTTCCGCTGACCCATCTTCAAGAAGGATCAAAGCATTGACCTTGGTAGGCCTGCCATCGGTGCCACCACGGTGCCAGATAGCGCCTCCGCCCTACACATATCCATCATCACACGCCTACCGCCGACACCCCTCTTCACCACGCCACCATCGACGCGGTAGATGAAATACCTCTCCGCCAGTAGACTCCTGCAGGCACCACGAGTTCCAAAATGATGCCCCCAAAGTGCTGCCATCGTTCGTTACAGGAGACCCAGATCTAAGGTTCCCCATGGAACATCTAGCAGGAGGCGCGAGATATGCAACCACGAAGCCTTCAACAAGGTAACGGCGCACGAGGACGCCGCCATCATCAGCTCTGATGAGTCAGAGCCCGGCTCTCACCGGTCACACTACGGGAAAAACAGGCGCTGCCGTGCAGCGTTTCAATGCCGTGAGCCGCCGCACGGCAAAGAAATCATTGCCGTGCGCAGCAAGCAGCACGCACGGCAACAACAATCCGCACGGCAACATGTGAGAGCAGCACACGGCAATGAAGGCAAGCACGGCAAAGACAGAAGCGGCGCATGGCAAAGAATCAAATGACGGCAAAGTACAAGGAAACCTCACGGCAAAGAAAGGAGGACGGCAAAGTCCCTACGTGCCGCACGGCAAAGAAACCATGCACGGCAAAGGCCCTGGGCATTGCCGTGGCTCGCCCCTTTGTCGTGCGGACAGGTTAGTTGCACGGCAAAGGCACCTTTGCCGTGCGTTCCCTTCTTTGCCGTTCGCCAATATAATTTTTTTTGTTTTTCTTTCTATTTTATTTCATCTAATACTTATATTTATTTGTTAATTAGTTTTTCTTTTTTATGACTATTTATTAGACAATGTGCAATACAAAATTACTCTCCATATATGTTCATCCCCCACATATATCACGGTTTCGGAGCAACCCGCGGTTCGGAAAATCTCCTAAGTGTTATCGCCCAACGGTGAGGAAGGTCACACCGGGGAGCTACTTTTGCACCATTAGACCTTGCACCACACTTTCACACATATCATAGGTCCACATGCAAGATTTGGTGGGGTTCCGGTGCTCCGGCGGTCGTTCTCCCCCTCCCCCCCCCCAAAACAGCGGAATGTGTTCCCCGGCGGGTCTACCCCCCTAGATTTCTCCGCGCGAGGGTGCACCAATGTACTTTTTCATTCTTTTAGGTTTGTTTAGGACATATACACATGGAGAACCAAGATTCGGACCCTTTGGCACATATACCCGCAGCTAGAGCCATTGTCACACGATCGAGGGTGTGCCTGATCTACTGGTTAGGGTTAGGTGTAGGGTTAGGGCTAGGATTTAGGGGGTAGGGCTAGGGTTTAGTTTAAAGGTAAGTATTTATGGTTAGGTATAGGTTTAGGGTTTAGGGTTAGGGTTAGGGTTTATGATGCATGGTTCTGCAGCTCCGGTGTCGTGGTTTAGGGGTTTAGAGGGGTTTAGGGCTCGAAGCCTCCCCAGTTTAGGGTTTAGGGTTTATGGGAGCTACTTTTGCACCATTACACCTTGCACCACACTTTGACACATATCATAGGCCCACATGCAAGATTTGGTGGGGTTCCGGTGCTCCGGCGGTCGTTCTCCCCCTCCTCCCCCAAAACAGCGGTATGCGTGCCCCGGCGGGTCTACCCCCTAGATTTCTCCGCGCGAGGGTGCACCAATGTACTTTTTCATTCTTTTAGGTTTGTTTAGGACATATACACATGGAGAACCAAGATTGGGACCCTTTGGCACATACACCCGCAGCTCGAGCCATTATCACACGATCGACGGTGTGCCTGATCTACTAGTTAGGGTTCGGCGTAGGGTTAGGGCTAGGGTCTAGGGTTTAGGGGAGCTACTTTTGCACCATTACACCTTGCACCACACTTTGACACATAGCATAGGCCCACATGCAAGATTTGGTGGGGTTCCGGTGCTCCGGCGGTCGTTCTCCCCCTCCTCCCCCCAAAATAGCGGAACGCGTGCCCTGGCGGGTCTACCCCCCTAGATTTCTCCGCGTGAGGGTGCACCAATGTACTTTTTCATTCTTTTAGGTTTGTTTAGGACATATACACATGGAGAACCAAGATTGGGACCCTTTGGCACATATACCCGCAGCTCGAGCCATTATCACACGATCGAGGGTGTGCCTGATCTACTGGTTAGGGTTAGGTGTAGGGTTAGGGCTAGGGTCTAGGGTTTAGGGGAGCTACTTTTGCACCATTACACCTTGCACCACACTTTGACACATATCATAGGCCCACATGCAAGATTTGGTGGGGTTCCGGTGTTCCGGCGGTCGTTCTCCCCCTCCTCCCCGAAAACAGCGGAACGTGTGCCCCGGCGGGTCTACCCCCCTAGATTTCTCCGCGCGAGGGTGCACCAATGTACTTTTTCATTCTTTTAGGTTTGTTTAGGACATATACACATGGAGAACCAATATTGGGACCCTTTGTCACATACACACGCAGCTCGAGCCATTATCACACGATCGACGGTGAGCCGGATCTACTGGTTAGGGTTAGGTGAAGGGTTAGGGCTAGGGTTTAGGGGGTAGGGCTAGGGTTTAGTTTAAAGGTAAGTATTTATGGTTAGTTATAGGTTTAGGGTTTAGGGTTAGGGTTAGGGTTTATGATGCATGGTTCTACAGCTCCGGTGTCGTGGTTTAGGGGTTTAGAGGGGTTTAGGGCACGAAGCCTCCCAGTTTAGGGCTTAGGGGAGCTACTTTTGCACCATTACACCTTGCACCACACTTTGACACATATCATAGGCCCACATGCAAGATTTGGTGGGGTTCCGGTGCTCCGGCGGTCGTTCTCCCCCTCCCCCCCAAAACAGCAGAACGTGTTCCCCGGCGGGTCTACCCCCCTAGATTTCTCCGCGCGAGGGTGCACCAATGTACTTTTTCATTCTTTTAGGTTTGTTTAGGACATATACACATGGAGAACCAAGATTGGGACCCTTTGGCACATATACCCGCAGCTAGAGCCATTGTCACACGATCGAGGGTGTGCCTGATCTACTGGTTAGGGTTAGGTGTAGGGTTAGGGCTAGGGTTTAGGGGGTAGGGCTAGGGTTTAGTTTAAAGGTAAGTATTTATGGTTAGGTATAGGTTTAGGGTTTAGGGTTAGGGATAGGGTTTATGATGCATGGTTCTGCAGCTCCGGTGTCGTGGTTTAGGGGTTTAGAGGGGTTTAGGGCTCGAAGCCTCCCCAGTTTAGGGTTTAGGGTTTATGGGAGCTACTTTTGCACCATTACACCTTGCACCACACTTTGACACATATCATAGGCCCACATGCAAGATTTGGTGGGGTTCCGGTGCTCCGGCGGTCGTTCTCCCCCTCCTCCTCCCAAAACAGCGGTATGCGTGTCCCGGCGGGTCTACCCCCCTAGATTTCTCCGCGCGAGGGTGCACCAATGTACTTTTTCATTCTTTTAGGTTTGTTCAGGACATATACACATGGAGAACCAAGATTGGGACCCTTTGGCACATACACCCGCAGCTCGAGCCATTATCACACGATCGACGGTGTGCCTGATCTACTAGTTAGGGTTCGGCGTAGGGTTAGGGCTAGGGTTTAGGGTTTAGGGGAGCTACTTTTGCACCATTACACCTTGCACCACACTTTGACACATATCATAGGCCCACATGCAAGATTTGGTGGGGTTCCGGTGCTCCGGCGGTCGTTCTCCCCCTCCTCCTCCCAAAACAGCGGTATGCGTGCCCCGGCGGGTCTACCCCCCTAGATTTCTCCGCGCGAGGGTGCACCAATGTACTTTTTCATTCTTTTAGATTTGTTTAGGACATATACACATGGAGAACCAATATTGGGACCCTTTGTCACATACACACGCAGCTCGAGCCATTATCACACGATCGACGGTGTGCCTGATCTACTGGTTAGGGTTAGGTGTAGGGTTAGGGCTAGGGTCTAGGGTTTAGGGGAGCTACTTTTGCACCATTACACCTTGCACCACACTTTGACACATAGTATAGGCCCACATGCAATATTTGGTGGGGTTTCGGTGTTCCGGCGGTCGTTCTCCCCCTCCTCCCCCCAAAACAGCGGAACGTGTGCCCCGGCGGGTCTACCCCCTAGATTTCTCCGCGCGAGGGTGCCTGATCTAGTTGTTAGGGTTAGGGCTAGGGTTTAGGGCTAGGGCTAGGGTTTAGGGCTAGGGTCTAGGGTTTAGGTTTGTTTAGGATATACTTATGCGCAAAGCTTTATTGATAAATGCACACATAAATCAACTTAAATATTTGAAATGCATGCTGAATTTTTTTGAAACTGAAAGCATGATACATACTTTATTAAATGATACACATATTGAAAAAACAGGTTTAATGTAATGTAGATATAGAAATGAATGTTGTTGATAATTAAAATAAAAAAATAAAAAAATCTTTGCCGTGCGCAAGCGCACGGCAAAGAAACCTGCCACACGGCAAAGGCTTCTCCGCGCACGGCAAAGCTCCTTTGCCGCACGGCAAAGGGCTTCGCACGGCAAAGCGTGCGGATAAGTCTTGGTCGGGACGCGCTGAGCGACAAAAACGCCCAGATCGATTCCCCCGCTGCCGCCGCCGAGCTCCCCCACTCCTCCCCCGCCGCCGCCTCCCGCACACGCCGCCGACACCATTGACGCCGCCGCCTCCCGCAGGCACCGCCGCCACCACTCCCGCCGTCGCCTCCCGCACACGCCGCCGCCACCACTCACGCCGCCGCCTCCCGCACACGCCGCCGCCACCACTCACGCCGCCGCCTCCCGCACACGCCGCCGCCACCACTCACGCTGCTGCCGCTCCCCCTGTCCCCCAGCCCGCGCCGCCTCGCCGCCTCGCCACCACCACCCGAGCTGCCCCTGCCTAGCCTCCCACACCCCTGCCCCTGCCTCCCGCGCCGTGCCTCCCGCTGCTGCCCTGCCTCCGGTGCCCCTGCACAAAGGTTAGTGATAGTGTAGTATAAATTAGTGATATGGTAGTATAGTATAAGTTAGTGTAGTATGAATTAGTGTAGAGTATAATAGGATTAGTCTAGTATAAATTAGAAATAGGATTTTGGTTTGGATATGATTTTAGTTTAGTATAAGATTTTAGTGTAGTTTAAACTAGAAATAGGTGTTTAGAAGTCGGATATGTTAAAAGTAGTCCCATATAGCAAAAATGAGATAATGTGCTGCAAGGAAATTTAAGGTAAAAGTGGTCAAATGAATTATTTTCTCGTTATGCAGGTGATGCTTCGAGGTGGACACGGGGGGCAGCGTCGTGGGGGTGTTTGACGGGGGGAAGGCGTCCCGGAACTTCTTCGGCGATTCTCTCACGCGTCTAGGGTATAAATCTCCCTCCCACCTTTACATGTACCTAGGTTTTCTTTGTGTCTAGATCACCAAGTCTGTCGCGATACCTAGGCGTCTCTTCCCGACCGTAAGGGTTACGCGGATAAATATGTATTAGTGGTCTCGCATATTATGAATCGTAACTCTTACGGCATTTATCGGGACAGCCGGCGGATGCGTAGTTGGGTACGTTCTCCCTGCTCTACCCCGATCCGAGACAGGATTTCGGTAGCGCCTCCCCGTTGTTCTCCGGATGCACACCCCTCTCGGCTTTTTGCCGAGACGTGTATCGGGAGAGCAGCGGGGAGGTGCTGCCGAAATTCTGTCTCGGATCGGGGTAGAGCTGGGAGAACGTACTCAATCTACGGATCCGGCGGCTGCTAGGAGCCCACCTAGTAGAGTTTCAGGTTGATGCACGCGTAAAAAAAAAGATATGATGCATTTATTTCCTATTTGATATATAAATGCTATGTTCGTCTGTTTTGTTGCTGATTAGAGGATGACTAATCGTGGCTGGATGTACGATGGCAGAATCAGTCAGTGGAACTATACTGATGAATGGGGAGAAAAGACCGAGCAGTTTGTGTATAGGGCGTTTGCCATCCCTAGCAGACCTATAAGAGTTTGGTGCCCTTGTAGTAAGTGCGCTAACCAAAAGGCACAGGACAAGGACACTATGAGTATGCACCTAATCAAGTTTGGGTTCACACCGTCCTACAAGATTTGGACTTACCATGGAGAAAAGGCAAAGAAACGTGCTAGGAAGGAGGTGCGGCAGATTCAACCAAGGGGGGAATATGACACTGGTTTTGATAGGTGCTTAGAAAACTTGGCTAATGGTGATGTGCCTGAAAGCTCTCATGTAGAGGTGGAGACACCTCAGGATGCGGAGACAAGTGAGGACCCGGAGGAAAACACAAAGGAGTATTATGAGGCTCTGTTTGCTTCGCAGAAACCCCTACATGAAAATACAGAGGTTACCCAACTAGATGCCATCGCTCGCCTTATGGCCTTGAAGTGCCATAGGAACTTGTGCAGAGATGGGTTCGATGAACTTCTGGTCATCGTAGGTAGCCTTCTGCCGAAAGGGCACCTCTTGCCACAAAACTTCTACTATTCGACCAAATTGCTCAGTGACCATAAGATGTCATCTCAGCAGATACACGCATGTCCAAAGGGATGCATGCTATTCAGAGAGGAGCACGCTGACACAAATTATTGCATCAAATGCAATTCCTCTAGGTACTTTGAGGTAGACCGCAATGGTGATGGTCAGAAGAGGCAGACCACGATTGCCAAGAATATCCTCCGCTATCTTCCAGTTCTACCGAGGATCCAGCGGCTCTTCATGACCGAGGATACTGCCCAGCAGATGAGGTGGGCCGTGGAAGGAAACAGATACACCGACAAGATGATACATCCGTCGGATGGTACTGCATGGAAGAACTTTGTCAAGAAATTTCCACTGAAAGCAGGTGACCCGAGGAGCGTAGCGATTGCGATATCAACCGATGGGTTCAATCCATATGGTATGTCGGCTGCGGTATACGGTTGTTGGCCAGGTGTTTGTTATTTCCATGAACCTCCCCACAGGCGTCTGCATGAGATCAGAGAACATGTTTGTGTCGATGATAATCCCAGGGCCCAAATACCCGGGTAAGAACATGAATGTGTACCTGGAACCGCTGGTGGATGACTTGGTTTGTGGCTGGGAAGGTCGCGGGATCCGAACATATGACGCATCAAAGAAGGAGTACTTCGATATGTATGTGTGGTACCACACGTCCCTGCATGACCCGGCCAAAGACGTGCTTTGTTCTGCGGGTGGTGTACACATGGGAAGTGGCCTTGCCCACAGTGCAGCATGTGCCATTACTTTCTTCTGGCTAAACAAGGGAGGCAAGTATTCATGCTTTGATGAAGCTCGACAGTTCCTTGAGCGGAGGCATGCATACAGGAGTGATGTAAAGAGTTTCAAGAAAGGCCGTGTTGTCCGTGGCCCGAAGCCAATTCTGAAGACCGGAACGGAAATCAAGGCCGAGTTAGATGCTCTTCAGCCTAGCCCTGATGGTAATGGTTTCTTGGGATATGGGGAGACACACCAATGGACTCACAAGTCGTGCTTATGGAAGCTCCCTTACTTTGAGTTTCTCGAGCTCCCGCATAACATTGATGTAATGCACACCGAGAAGAATATCAGTGAAGCCATTTGGAGCACGATTGTGGACACTGAGAAGACGAAGGATAACATAAAGGCTCGAATTGATCAAGAAATGTGGTGTGATAGGATGGAGTTGAACATGCAGCCACCTAATGGTGCCAAAAAAACTTGGACTAAGCCACACGCTCCGTTCTGCCTCACAAAGGCCCAAAAAAGGGAGGTCTTCCAATGGATGAAGGACTCCTTGTTTTTCCCCGATGGGTTCGCAGCCAACTGGATGAGGGGCCTGAACATTGAAAGCATTTGCGAGTACAAGGACTGAAGAGTCATGACTACCACATATGGCTTGAGCGGATAATGCCGGTGATGATTCGAGGCTATGTCCCTGAGAAGACTTGGCGAGTGCTAGCGAGGTTGAGTTTTTTCTTCCGCCAGATTTGTGCTAGGGAGTTAGACACTAAAGTGATTGAGAAGCTGGATGAAGAGGCACCCGTGTTGCTTTGCGATCTAGAGAAGATCTTTCCTCCAGGGTTTTTAAATCCGATGCAACACATGATCCTGCACCTCGCGGAGGAGTGCTTAAAGGGGGGCCCGAATTGGGGCCGTTGGCAGTTTGGTCCAGAGAGAGAAACACAAAAGCTTCGTCAAATGACTGGCAATAAATGCAAGATCGAAGCATCCATAGCCGAGGCAGTCCTGAACGTGGAGGTGGCAAACTTCACCACTATGCACTATGATCCCAACATTCCCACAAAGCACAACCCGGTCCTCCGTTACAATGCCGCCAACAATGAAGAAGTACCCAAGCTTAGCATCTTCGTGGGGCTTGGTGGCAAGTCAAGTGGCTCGAAGCCGTACAGAACGGACCTACATGAGCGGACCTTGATCCACTCGTATGTCTTAAACACCATGGTCGAAGTGAAGCCGTACATCGAGTAAGTGCGAACCATTTAATTATTCGCAAACATTCACTCGTATGTTCGTGGCTAACTCTTCCTCTTTTCATCGGTATAGGAAATTCAAGGCTATACATTGGAAGAATACCCACAGGGAGCCACTAGTAGGAAAAGCCTCATCAGTGGCGCACGAAAAATGGATTCTGTGGCGCATGGGAGGTGCGCCACAGAAACGTCGCCACAAAAATAAGGTTTCTGTGGCGCACCTGCCCATGCGCCACAGAACTAAGGTTTCTGTGGCGCACTTGTTCTTAGGTGCGCCACAGAAAAGGGTGCGCCACAGAATTGGTTCTAAGTGCGCCACAGAATTTGCTTGTATTATACACGATTTTGTGCTGCCTGCTATACATATGCAGTTTATACACAGCAATACAGATACACAATACAGATACACAGGTTATATACAGCAACATTCAGATATAATATAAATATCATGTACATTGCACAGATATAACATAGACATCATCATCACATTACTTAGAGCCCGATCGAGATACATATATAGTGGCAAGTGTCAAATGTTTTGCATACAACTCTTAATTCATACAAAATTCACAATTTCGAGATACAAAGTAGTCTTCATCCGGTTCCTCCTTTGCTCCGTCATCTCTACCCACCAGGCTCGCTTGCATCGGGGTCCTTCATCCAGTTCCTACTATGATGAAAATGGAAGAAAGTGAGACCAACAAGTCCGATGCACAAGAGAAATGGAATAAATGCCTCATACATTGTTGGTCAACACAAATATTAACATTCAGGGACGGTGTAAGTGAGACCAAGTCCGATGCACAAGAGATTGATATTTGTGCTATCTTACCAGGCTCACTTACGCCGCCCCCGAGTGTACGGTGACCAAACATTTTAATCATCGGCATTTTGAAAATCTCAAAGCAAATGGAATGACAAAATGGAATAAGTGCCTCATACATTGTTGGTCAACACAAATATTAACATTTAGGGATGGCGTCAGTGAGGCCAAGTCCGATGCACAAGAGATTGATATTTGTGCTATCTTACCGAGCTCACTTACGCCACCCCCAAGTGTACGGTGACCAAACATTTTAATCATCGGCATTTTGAAAATCTCAAAGCAAATGGAATGACAAAATGGAATAAGTGCCTCATACATTGTTGGTCAACACAAATATTAACATTTAGAGATGGCGTCAGTGAGGCCAAGTCCGATGCACAAGAGATTGATATTTGTGCTATCTTATCAGGCTCACTTACGCCACCCCCAAGTGTACGGTGACCAAACATTTTAATCATCGGCATTTTGAAAATCTCAAAGCAAATGGAATGACAAAATGGAATAAGTGCCTCATACATTGTTGGTCAACACAAATATTAACATTTAGGGATGGTGTAAGCGAGGCCAGGTAGGATGCACAAGAGATTGATATTTGTGCTATCTTACCAGGCTCACTTACGCCACCCCCAAGTGTACGGTGACCAAACATTTTAATCATCGGCATTTTGAAAATCTCAAAGCAAATGGAATGACAAAATAGAATATGTGCCTCATACATTGTTGGTCAACACAAATACTATGGTCAGAAACCATAGTTGCAGTATACACCGCCGTATACTTTGCGAAAGGGCCCCCTTTCCCGGTCGGCGTTCCGTCAACGGGTGCTTGACGACACAACAACGCCGATCTGCATCTCCGGCGCAGAACCACGCCAGTCCCTCGCTGTCCAGTGAACGAGTCCTTGATGCAAAGACCGTGCCGGCCTGCCCAGCATTATGCCGGGCCATGTTGCCGCGCTTCAAGCCGTGTGTCCCGCGCCCTGCAGGAGTGCGGGCGCGTGATCGACACGGCCTGAAGCGCGACAACGAGGGTCGGCATGATGCTAGGGAGGCTGGCACCGTCTTGGCATTAAGGACTCGTTCACGCATCGGACGGCGAGAGAAGAAAAGTGGTGCTGCGCCGAGAGGCATGTCGGCGTTGTTGTCTCGTCAAGGACTCGTTCACGGAACGGTGGCCAGGGAAAGGGGGCTCGTCTACCAAGTAGATTGCGGCGTATAGGTGACCAAACATTCTAATCATCGGCACTAAAAGGGAAGAAAGAGCCAAGTGGTCTCGCAACTAGAGATCATATGGCTCATTCTTTGTTGAGTCGAAAGAAATATTAACATTCCGGGATGGGGTCAGTGAGGCCAGGTAGGATGCACAAGAGATTGATATTTGTGCCATCGCACCAGGCTCACTGGCCCCACCCCAGAGTGTACAAGTGACCAAACAATTTAATCATCGGCACTAAAATGGAAGAAAGGCCAATGAAATTAAGAAGTAGCTAGTATATATGAACTAAATGGAATGCCTCATACTTTGTTGGTCGAAACAAATATTAACATCCAGGGATGGAGTAAGTGAGGCCAGGTAGGATGCACAAGATATTGATATTTGTGCCATCACACCAAGCCTCACTTGCTCCACCCCCGAGTGTACGAGTGATCGACCAACCATCTAATCATCGACAAGTAAATCACTTGGGGTAATGTTAAAATGTTTGTCTCCATATTTGGGAGACATTTTTAATATTGGAGTCTAGCTAATGGAAATCAAGAACTAGTCTTGATCTCCAAATGGTGATTAGAGGGAATTTATTCATCTTAAGCAACATTAGGGACAAATGGGATCATGCAAGGGACTTGGGTCATTTGGATCATAAGGCATCAATTAAGGAGGCAACCAGGGACAAAGGGAAACATTTGATGATCCATTATCATAGGCAACAAAGCGACAACTTTTTCCCCTCTAATCTAGCTAGAGTCCTTAAAAGAAATCCATCATAAGCATGGTCAAATACACATATATAGCATTTGGAGAGCAAACAAGCAGTAGCCATATCACTCAATCCAATAATATAGTAATTTGGATCATAAGGCATCAATTAAGGAGGCAACCAGGGACAAATTAAGGGAAACATTTGATGATCCAGTAAGTGCATGACACTTTGAGCTACCCAAGAATAAAGGCCAACAGTGGATAAACATCTGCTCAACCATTTCTTGCACTAGAGGAAAAGTAACCAACATTGAAACTTGAATAGTCAAGTGACACTACAAGCAGCTCACACACACAAAGGGAAACATTTGATGATCCATTATCATAGGGACATAAGTCAAGATGCTCAAACACACATAGCATGCATGGAGCAGATGCTCCAAAGGGATTATTCATCACTTGGTATATAGACCAAGTGATGCTTTGCAAAAGAGAGGCCAATCAAGAACCGGTAAATCCGAGTAAGTGATAGATATGCCTAAACAAGCAACAACACATAGCATATCCCAGCTAACCAGATGAGACAAGTCTTGGTAGCCAACTGAATCACCTAGCACCACCTAGCCTTTTAAAACCATCGAAGCAGTCCTTTTTCTTCAAAGGATACCACAGTGGCATTCATTTACATGATCCCCTACCGTGGATATCTCTATTTTCATCAAAGCCAACACAAGAAATAGAAATTTATCATTACTCGGTTGAGTTCAAAACAAAGCTGGGGTACCATAAGGGATTATTCATCACTTGGTAGTAACCAAGTGATGCTGGCAAGAGAGAGGCCAAGCCTGAGCTAGTCAATCCAGTAGAGATGGATATGCATAAGTAAGCAAGAACACATAGCCTATCCAAGTTAACCAGGATAAAACCAACCTTGACAACCAACTTAATAACCTAGCATCACCTAGTCTTTTAAACCATCAGAAACTTCCCATTTTATTCAAAGGATACCACGGTGGCATTCATTTACATGATCCCCTACGTGGATATCTCTATTTTAGCATACCATAAGCTCACAAGAATCCATCAAGTAAATATGTACAGAGACATAGCAACAGCCATGTCAAACACAAGCACATAGGGTGGAATAACAATGTTTGGTCATCATTTAATCATAGACCAAGTGAAGCCTGGTACAAATGGCAAGGACCAGGAATTTGACCAACTCAAGTCACCATGGTTATGCCAACCAATTGAATAGTAGCATCTTCCAAATGGAACTAGGAAGGAAACCATCCCAGATGATTTACCAAGCCAGCAGTTCATGACTGCAAAGGCCAATTCAACCACCAAACCATCCAAACCACCAAGCCTACACACTTATCATTACCCAACAGGATTCAAAATGAAGCTAGGGTCCCCAACAATAGTTGGCATCCATCTAGCTTAAGTAAATACGATAATAGAATCATTCTTGCAAAGTAGTTCATCTCAATTATCTACATTAACAAGATAAAGTTTCACAGATAAATGAATTAGTCAACTGCTAGGCAACAGGGATGCTTGGCAAGCATCATGCATCCATTCATATGCTTTTCAAAGCATAAGCAACCACCAGTACATGGTGAGAAGCTATACAAATCAAGCAACAACACAGTATATCAAGCAACATGCATAGATAGAGAAAGTAGTAAGTAATTATCAACCAATTGGTGATCAAATGATCACCAGAGCTTGCAAACACAAGCCATAGGGGCAGCGGAGGAGGAATTAAGAGGGAGAGGAGGGGAGGGGAGAGAGAGCACCGATGCCAGGGGTGGAGGACGAGCTTGAAGATGACGGCAGGGGTGGAGGAGGAGGAGGAGGCGGCGGCGGATCCTCCACCTTGCCGCGACGGCGGCCCCTCCTCGCGGCGGCCCCTCCTCGCCGTAGGGGCAGCTTGTGCTGCAGGTGGCGGGGATGGGAGGACCGCGGCGGCATGCGCCCCTCGCGGAGGAAGGCGGCGGCGACGGCGGCGGTGACGACCATGGAGGATCCAGGTGACCACGGAGGAAGGCGGCGGCGGCGGATCCAGGCGACCACGTAGGAGAGGGGAGAGGGGAGAGGGGAGGAATCCTCCAGGCGACCACGGAGGAAGGCGGCGGTGGCGGATCCAGGCGACCACGGAGGAGAGGGGAGAGGGGAGAGGGGAGGGGCTCGGGAGGGGAGAGGTGAACAGGCGGGGGAGGGCACGGGCGCGCGAGATGATATAAGTCCCTTAATTCTGTGGCGCACCGGAGAAGGTGCGCCACAGAATCAACTACTTCTGTGGCGCACCAAAGCCAGTGCGCCACAGAAAAGTTATTTCTGTGGCGCAGCACGACATGTGCGCCACAGAAATACCTACAGTAATAAATGGTGGTGGCAGGATGTGGGCCCCACATAGTTTCTGTGGCGCACTACCCAAGCGTGCGCCACAAAATTAAGCTATTTCTGTGGCGCACCCAGAATGGTGCGCCACAAAATAATATTCTGTGGCGCATTTTTAGTGGTGCGCCACAGAAATAAGCTCCGCCTATAAGGGTTACCCCGGAAGAATCCAAGCAAATTTTTGACAAAGGCGGCGGTTTCGGTTTCAGTAGCTGGTTTTGTAATTTGGTACTATTCTATCCAAATTAGCTAGCACTTCCGACATTTATCGGTCATTTCTCGTTCTAAACTTCTTGTGCTAAACTTGTAGGCAAGAACTGACAAAGAGATGAAGTCAGAGCTAAGAAAAATTGCTAGGGGCTTTGACCATTCCGTAGAAGCGTTCAACTCCTATGACGTGAACGGGTATCGCTTCCAGACCCATCAATACACAACAAGCCGGCCCAACGCGAAGACAATAAATAGCGGGGTGGTATGTCAAGGTGATGATGGGCTCCATTACTATGGAAGAGTCGAGGGTATATACGAGCTGAATTACGGGTTTCACAAAGGGCTAAATCCCGTCGTCTTCAAATGCCATTGGTTTGACCCACGTCGGGTGAGATGGGATCCTGAAATTGGGTTGGTTGAAGTTCAAAGGAACTCCGTTTATAAGGGAGAGGATGTGTACATCTTGGCTACCCAGGCCTTTCAAGTATTCTATCTCCCGTACGCGTGCAAAAACCCGACAAAACGTCTACATGGATGGGATGTTGTGATGACGGTGCCTTCACGCAATAGGCCGCCCCCGCCAAACAAGGACGATTACCGCCGCGTAGACCCCTCAGCAAGGAGTGTCGAGTTTTATCAGGAAGAAGGGCTCCCCGGCCATTTCACAATCGGCTTGCCGACTATCGATGACATGGTCGTAGACGATGAACAAGAAGACGCGGGCATGGATGGAGACAATGCAGAAGATGAAGCTGAGGATGTTTGTGCCCCGGAAGACCTGAGTTTGCTCGAGGCGTTCAAAGCAGGGATTGACCTCGATGCAGATGGACCACCTCCATGTTTCATTGATGATTATTGGTTCGCCGAGCCTGATGACGATGAGGAGACACGCGGTCCAATCACGGATGGCGACACAGGCTACTGATGTATGTAGTAGTAATTGTGAGGCTAGCCTATTTGTAATAACTCTGTGTAACCGTGATTGTCTAGCTAGGTTATTTGTAAGAACTCCGTGCTATGTTTGAGAGAACTCTATGCTAGCTATTTGTTGCTTCCACTAATTAATGTTCATCTATTTGCATTATTGTTGCTTTCATTAATGTTCATCTACTTATATTTCTGTTGCTTTCACTAATATTTATCTCTTTACAATATTGCGTACTAATAAACCACTCTCTTCATTTGTGTTTGCAGGTGATTGAAGCATGCCGCCAAAAAAAAAGAAGGGGTGGCGGTCTTAAAAAGAAGCTCAAGGACTTGGTAGGTGTAGGGTCTTCGAGGCGGGGCCGAGCTACTACCCCCCCCCCCTCCTAGCCCCCCTCCCGTCGCTCCCCCAGTGCACGTGCGACCGCGTAGGAAGAATGCGACGCGGGTACTCACTCCTAGTCCTAGCCCCCCTCCCGCAACCGATGATGATGATGATGAGGTGGAGGACCAGGAGCACCACAGGGGTGGGGAGGACCAGGAGGAGGAGGAGGGGGTTGGGGAGGACCAGGAGGAGGAGGGGGTGGGGAGGACCAGGAGGAGGAGGGGGGTGGGGAGGACCAGGAGGAGGAGGGGGACGAGGAGGACCTCTCGGAGGATGAGGGGTTGGGGAACTTACCGTTTGATCCTGATCCAAACCTAGTTTGGGATGCGCCGCCGGATTACGAGTACGTTCCAGCTTTGGAGAGGCTGAGGCCACGTGATAGGAGGCCATATCGGCGTGGGATAACAACGCTCCCCGCGCTGAAGCACTGGCGCTACAGCCATGTTGTTCTAGTGCCCTATGGAAGGAGGTACATGTTAATTTTTGGCATTTCGTTATCGCAATTTTGTCATTATCAAAATTATTATCACATACATATTGATGTTGTCGTTTCATGGTGCAGCTCGTTCACGTATGAAGACCCGTCACAGAAGCCGCCACGTGGGTACTCGAACATCCTTGGGGGCCTACTTAGAAGGTATTTCCCTGGGATAGTCAATCTCCCTAGTGGTGGCTGCGACGTAGCTTGGAGGTGGTGGCACTACAGCCTCGCGGAAGATGCTCTTGGCCGCGGCACCTTGGCGGACTGCGTTGTTGGCAAATTTTGGGTACGTGACTTTGGACTTCTTACCATTCATACACTCTCCTTGGTTGACAATAATTGCACTAATGCCCCTTGTTTTACCTATGTGCATGGTTGCAGAAATACTTCAAGAAGGCCGAGGGCAAGGAAAATGCGTGCGATGATGTCCTTCACCAGCTTGCAAGGAAGAGGGTGACTGGCATGCACTACGAGGCACGTATTCAGTGCGTCCGCAACTGGCATGCCGACCGCTTCGTCCACATGAGTAAGGAGGACGCTCGCGACACGCTCATGCAGCCGTGGCAGTACATGCAGGTATTTGCATTTGTGTGTTATTGATTTCTTTATCGTCATGTAGTTTATTTTACCATAATGGGTTTATCTTGTGCATGTAGAACCCTCCTCAGTACGTCGGCGAAGACGACAGGTGCTTCCTTGCGATGGTCATGTGGTGGACATGCCCCCAGTACCTCAAGAAGCACGAGGAGGGCAAGAAGAAGCGGGCAGAGATGCGAGGTGGATCGCATATCCAAGGCAGCCTCCCCATCTCTCTTCACCTGCAGAAGGAGGTGAGCAAATTAATGGTTCCTTCATTATTTGAATTCATGTTATATATTTGCTAACTCTGCAAGGGTGTGCCACTTCACTTTATTACATGTTCTCTTTTGCAGGAAGTGAGGACAGGAGCGAAGCCTAACGTCTTTGCCGTGCTGAAGAAGATGAAGCAAAGGAAGACGCCGCATCCTGAGACGGGGTCCGTGTGGGTTAACCCGCAATCCGAGACCCAGTGCACGTCCTATGTCTCCAAGTTCAAGCAGAAGTACGGCGAGGAGGCCAACCTAGAGGCCGAGGACTTTGACCCTGAGGTTGCGGTGCTTGCGGGAGAAGGCTTGAAGCATGGCCGCCTATGGTTTGGTGACGGGGTTGTCGACCCAGCGACGGTTCCCTCTCTCCGCCAGATCCGCCGTGGTCGTAAGAGCGGCCAGCCTGAGGTAGAGCCCCGGCCACGGGCTTCGGATCTAGCTGTCGAGCGGTTACGGGTATGTTCTTCCTCCGGCCTCTACCTTTCCTTTACATGCACATGCTTTCCATATAAATGTTAATGACATCGCGGACACATCGTAGGCGGAGATGGCAGAAAAGGAGCAGGCGGCCCAGGAGCACGCACGGAACTTGGAGCGGCAGGTTCTGGAGTATCGGCAGCAGCAGGCACAGATGATGCTGCAGATGCAACAACAACAGCAGATGATGCAGCAGCATCAGGCACAGATGAGCTGACTGATGAGCCAGACGGCTCTGTCTTCTCCACCGGGGAGTATTCCTGCTCCTCCACCTTACTCCATGCCGTGGATGCCGCCACCGCCCACTCAGACCCCGGGGACACCTCTCACCGTGAACAACATGAACATCATCCGGAGCATGAACCGCGGTGAGTCCTCTTGTGCCCAACCCGCTACTTGTACTTGTTCAAGTGTTCAATATGCAAATGCAAATGTTCATTCCATCAACCTTGTAGATTATATGTCACAAGGCAATGACGATGAGGCCGGCGGAAGCGGAGGAGGACAATAAGGTTGATGGCATGGTCTTGATGGATTTGTGGACATTGCACTTGTTATGGATTGTACTTGTACTTGATGTGTGTTGATGTATTTGTGGACATTGCACTTGTTATGCATAAACTATGTGTGTTGATGTATTTGTGGTGTTGTTGATGTGTTTGGTGATGCTATGGTGAATATATATGTTGTATATGTTATATATATGTGAAATGCTATTTTGAAATGCAGGGATTAGTGGAAA
Source organism: Lolium perenne (assembly GCF_019359855.2). Classification (NCBI taxonomy): domain Eukaryota; kingdom Viridiplantae; phylum Streptophyta; class Magnoliopsida; order Poales; family Poaceae; genus Lolium; species Lolium perenne. The sequence continues at coordinate 159,055,183 of NC_067247.2, forward strand.
ACAGAAAAAAAAAATCCAGGGGCCTTTGCCGTGTGTATGCACACGGCAAAGGACTTTTGGTCACTTTGCCGTGTGCACACGCACGACAAAGAGGCCACGTGGCGCTCACCTGTGTCGCCTGGGAGGTCCTGGAGGGTCTGCTGCAAAGGCCTTTGCCGTGCGGGCTGGCCCTCTGCCGCACGGCAAAGATAAGGGCACGGCACAGAAACAGCGCACGGCAACGTTGCCACGCACGGCAAAGGAGGAGCCGCACGGCAATGTCACCGCGCACGGCAAAGTCCCGCACGCACGGCAACGCTCTGCCGCACGGCAAAGTGCCGCACGCACGGCAAAGAATAGGGCGCACGGCAACGGTCTTTGCCGTGCAGATAAGCGGTGCGCACGGCAATGTTTCCTTTGCCGTCGCTCGCTTTGCCGGGCAGCCTTTGCCGTGCGTGCACGCACGGCAAAGCCTTTGCCGTGCGTATAGCGGCATTTGCCGTGCAAAGTGCCGCACGGCAACGTCAGTCTTTCCCGTAGTGTCACCCGCCTCGCCCCGTAGATGCAGGCCAATGGCCGATCCGCGGAGGAGGACGCCTCCATGCCTTCTTTCATGATCCACCAGGATCACCACTGCCGCGCCATCACCTCCACCAGAAGGCAGCGATGACGACTGGTGATTTCGGGTATATATTTGTATGCTTTTGCTAGACTTGTTGAATAATACTCCTTTTACTGCAGAGACCAGAGTTTCAACCTCCTTTTTTGAAAAGAGAAAACTGGTTTGTACCGACCGGAGGTATATAACTATATATATACAGTTCTCTGATGTATTCGGTCCTGTAAAATGAAACTCCATTGATGCACACGGTAATACTTGTTAGATCGTGGACAGAGCGGGTTCAATTGGCTGCATACTTGCCAAGCCAAAATCTGTCAATGATTGCAAAATTAGCTCCCTTATTATGGTACTCCAGACGGTAGGGCCAGTCCTAAATATTCTGGCACTTTACACTTTCGCAATTAAGGTAAAAGTGAAAGAACAAAGCAAACAAGTGGATGAATTACACTGATGTGCTTGCTAGTGCTTGCCACTGTTCATCAAGTCTTTTCGTTAAAGAAAAAACTGTTCATCAAGTGATCAAGTCCCTCGGTTTCTGGCTCTGGTCTGCCACAAGATAGAGAACCGGACGGTAACCGTGTACGTTCTTGCTCGCGCTCTCCAGCTAGCTCCCAATTGAGCTGTTGCTGTCAATCTGTGTTTGTCTTATCTCCAACTCCATGGTCTCTTCATCTCTTATGCTCCAGTGTTCTTTTGCTGCAAACATGCCTGACAAATCCGATCGCTGGCGCGCAGAGAGGGGCAGTGGGAAAGAGACAGACAATAAACCCTGCATTTTCATGGGGGCTGCCAGGTGGCTGGAATTGCTAAATTTCACCAGCATTTCTAAGCATTTGGATTAATTCTGCAAACCAGTACAGAATGCAAAGATTAAAAAAAATAGTTAACCGAGATAAACAGTGAACATAAGTGAACCTATGCAGGTGAACTTTCTATTTTCACCATTTTTGTTAAAGCTCCAAGCATTACGGAAATTGCCCATTGCTTAGCAATGTTGTCCTTGGCCACTGCACGAGTTTTTCAGTCAAAAGAGGTCACCTTTGTCACTCCCCGATGCATGGTCCAAAAGCCTCACAAAAGACAGTATTCATGATTAGAACCAATATATTGAAAACACCACCAAAATGCAGTAAAAGAAGTGCCTGGAGGGGGAAAAGCGATGGGAGGAAAAAGCCTCTAAAAAGAAGAGGAAAAAGGTGAGGCGAAGTAGTAAACTATTCAGGGGCACATACAATGTTAACAAGTTTGGTCGATCAGGGCTCCATCAATAGTCTATTTCTTTAAGAATCAGCTCACCCATGTTAATTAATGTGAGAAGAAAAAAAGCAGGTTCCCTTTTAATTATTTTTCTTCATGATGAACCAAAGGCTTTATCAAGCTTGATTTATCCATGTTTTCTGAAAGTAAAGGCATTGACATCGAAAGCACTAACATGAAATTTTCTTGCCAAACACTCAAGTCAGTTGTCTAATTAATTAAGCACCCTTGCGTCTTTTTTTGCATGATTTAGGAAAAACCTTTTTGAAGAGTTCTATATTTTAATTTTTTTTCTTTTCCCTCACCAAGCAATTAATTAATATGAATCTATGCTAACAAAATGCTAGTCAGAATCGATGTTTTCTAGGATAACCATAATGGTGTCGATAAATAAAGTTGAAAAAATGCGGAAAAATGCTGATCGGCCTGTCTATGAGTTACTCCATCTTGATTTTTATAAGATGCATTAGTTATTCAAAGTCCAGTCATTATTTGACTAGGCTCACAGAAAAAACTATCAACAGCTACAACAATAAATAAACAAATTTTTAAAATATATTTCATGATGGATCCAATGGTCTCGTATTGATAATTTAGATGTCGGTGATTTTCTCGACATATTTGGTTAAATATAAAAGTTTTACTTCTCAAAAAGTAAATGCACCTTATAATTAAGAAGAACATATGGGTAACATATTGATCCATGAAAAATGGAAACTGGAGCGCTCACTTGAGTTAGCAAGATCAAAGGGAGCTCATGTTCGAGCTGTCGGAGCATCACCATACTTCCCCCACCCCAACTGGATCTCGCCGTAGATATAGACAATGAGGCAAGAGATGCTATTTTATAGGCAGCGGCGCAGGATTAAGAAAAAATATGGTGGGGCGGCTATTGAGGGAAAAACAATTAGGCAAACAAGCCACCAGCCAGCTGTAGCTACAAAACGGTTCATGCTGCAAAAAAATCATGTCACTATCGCGAACAAGTCCCGAATGTAAAATAGTTTTTAATGTATGCAGCATTTTTTAAAATATGACAATATTCTGCAATATTACTATGCAGCTATATCCAACATTTTTGTCTAGCTCATTCAACATTGCTTGATGTATGTAACATTGGAGCAATCTCCCTATAGCATATGCATATAAATTATTATAGCACTTTGCCCATATAACACAACAAAAAAGATGGACACATATCAAACTGCAACAACGCATGTAACATCCACAAATTTTTTCAAATCTAACTCCACTATCGACCATGGCTGACACCACCATCTGCCGATTCGAGCTTGTCCGCCACACATCCAGATGGCTGGTCAGAGGTTCACCAGAGCCAGACACGGCAACCCCCATACTAATTCACCGCCCTGAGGTTGTCTTCAGGGCCGGCCCTAGGATGTCAGGGGCCTGGTGCAAGACAAAAAAAAATAGGCCCCCTATACACAAATAGTTATAGAGCTTTTGTATATCTCCACACAAAAGGTAGACCCTTCTTGTATATATTTCCATAGCAACTTATATGTTAAACACAATTCTTTCAATTATGTTTTTTTAGTTTTAATTCTTTCAAATATTTTAATAGAGACGTTACATTTAGACACATTTCTCGTTTGTTGCTTTTCCTAACCAAAAACACAAACGCTACAAGAATTTGAAACAAACGCACATGAAGCAGTGATGAATTTTCTTGCTGGAAATCAACAAATCAGGAACTGCTCCTCCATTAGGTCCTCAAACTGGCTAGAAATCTTAACGGAGTCACGGACAGTGATTATGGAATGGGGAAAACGAGTAGCCCAGAGAAGGCGATGCGACTGGAATCGATGCGCAATGCTCGGTTCTTTTTTTTAGCGATAGCTGCCTGTGGGTCTTTGCGTGCGTTGCATTCCTAAGCTGCTAGCGATTAGGCTGCCCCGGTATAATTTTCTCTAAGCTAATGGGCTTGCATGTACAGTACGTACCTGGGTTGGGGCCCTAGCAGCTGGGGGCCCTGTACCACCGCACTGGCTGCACGTGCTCAGGGCCGGCCGGCCCTGGTTGTCTTCTCCATGTCCAACGGCCATGTCTGTCATGACCATACAATGGACGTCCGGACATGTCTAGAAACACATCGCCATGTGGTTGCCATGTGTTCTACCAGCGCTGCTGCGCCCAGCGTAGACTGTGTGCTGCGGCTTAGAGCAGTGTCGTGCGCCCGTCACCCACTGATCACGGCGCCCGCCGCTCCATGCACCCATCACAGCCTGACGCTAGGGTTCCTAGGTCCTGTCTCGTCTAGTCGTTTGGAATGGAACTGTAAGTTGAGCTGCTACTACCTATGCTCCAGTGAGAGAACTTGGTCCAGCTGAGCTCTAGGCTCCCTGACAATGAATGACTAATTCGAAGACCTGAAGTTCTCGTAACCCAGTATGAGAAATTGTTCTAACACTACGGGAAAACAGGGCATTGCCGTGCGCCACTTTGCACGGCAAAGACCCCTATATGCACGGTAAAGGCTTTGCCGTGCGTGCACGCACGGCAAAGTCTGCCCGACAAAGCGAACGTTGCCGTGCGCATGGCCGTTATGCACGGCAAAGGTCTTTGTCGTGCGTGCACCTCTTTGCCGTGCGGTAGGGCGTTGCCGTGCGCTCAGGGATTTGCCGTGGGCGGTGACATTGCCGTGCGGCCTTCCCTTTGCCGTGCGCGCAAACGTTGAGAATTGGCACATGAGACATCTAGCGGTAACTTTTTTTTTTTAGATGGAACTCATGATTCCATTAAAAACCAGGCTCAGCAGAATCGCTGGCTAACAACACACGTACATCCTCCGGCAACGAATCAAGCCATAAAGTTTTGAGGTCTGGCTTTCGCGGACCGTAATCGGCAAGGTAATGAGCTACATTATTACAAGTGCGTGGAGCAAATGAGAACTTAAAAGAGTTGAAAGATAATTGCATGAATAGAGGTAGATCTCGATAGATAATGCCTTCTGTTGCACGATCAAACTCTATCCCTTGCATTGCTCTGACCAAGTTTTGGGAGTCTGATTCAATCTGAATCCTCGTCATATCCCATTCTGCAGCTGCCCTCGCTGCCTCCTCAGATGCACGCGCTTCCGGCAGAGCTGCACTGGACGCATATGGAATATGTCCCGCTCCTGAACCTTTGACGTGTCATGCATGGTCCCTGACGACGAAACCCCATCCTCCTATGCCGATCGCCTCACAATACGACCCGTCCACATTGAATTTCAGATTTCCTGCAGCCGGTGGATGCCAAACTGCAGTGCTTACAGCATCATAGTTGGAGTACTCCCTCACTCTGTTTATTCCCTAGCGATAATTATGCAACACCATTCACTAGCAAATGTATTAAATAGACACGGTAGCTTCACCACCTACTCATGGCCCATCATGCCCACTGGTTTTGCAGTCCAACAACATAGGCCTACTATATAGGCTCGGATCAGAAAGGACCTGTTAGTTGTCCTCACTAGTCACACCTCGGCCATTTTAGCCACATGGGCATCATAGTCTTTGGCAGGCATAATGTATTGGTCTACCAACATCAGCATCTTGTTTGGTTGCCCGTATTTTAGCATGGTACATTTTATACACGGCGTGCAAACCATACAAGCTTTGCACTGTGTTGTGTTCAGCTGATCTAGTTTATTTTTAATTCCTTTAATACATATACTGATCCTTCGATTCGAGAAAATCTCTACATGAAAATTTTCGATATGGATATTGTGATACCACTTAGGACATTGGTTCCTAGTTCTATTGCTTGTTTAAAATTCTATTTTGCCTTCATCTTTCTAATTTTTTCAGACAAACTTTGCTAAATTGGGCATACACAGTCGACCATTTGAAATTTTCTTTAAGAAGGAGCTTCATCTCACTATTTCACACAACTTTTATATATTATAAGTTTTCGGAAGAAACGCGCTACCCAGACGGGTAGCTGCGCACCACTTCCGCAGCCGACACGCGCCGCTTTGGTCAAACGTGATTAACCCCACGCGCGGTCTTAACACACTAGCGTTTTAGTGTAACCATCGCCCGCGCGGAAAAAAAACTCACTCGCCCCTGTACGGCTTCATCCTCTTCTTCCCTACCCTATTCTCCCGCCTCTGTGCTCAACCGTAAGTGTGTTGATAGACGCCGGCGCCTCTCCCTTGTCGTACGGCCACCCCAGACTCCGCCATTTGCCAGATCTGGAGCTCCTCTGCCTGATCTACTCATTTCCCCCAACTAGTTTGTAGCTAATCCCCACCCAATCAGCTCCGCCCTCCAATTCCAATCCTGCCAGAGCTGCTCAAGGGCGTAGATTTCCAGAACAACAGATGAAAAGGGTGTCGATTCCGGAGCTCCGCTGAATCGATTTGGACCGGCCACAACTACCCTTATGATGTTCGCGGTTCAAGGTGGCGCCTGCAAGCAGCGAATCAGCAGTGCGGGATGGCGTTGGTATGCTGTGGTTGAAGCATGGTGATGTGCATCACTGGAGCTAGCTAACAACTAAGCATTGTACTCCCTCCATGCAAAAATGTAAGACGCTGGGGAGTTGTTCCGACTAGGTGAAAAAGTTACAAAAAGACACCAGACATCGATACCCTTGTAAAAAATTTGAATCCCGATCTCGATTTCCCCGCCACCCCACACCGGAATCGATCCTCCAAGGCCATCTCCTTCTCCGCCAGCGTGCTTCTCATCCCCACGGGAATCGATCCTCCCCGGCCATCTTCTCCCCTAGCCAGCTTCTCCCCCAGGAGGAATCGATCATGTCCATCCAGGAGGCACGCATGGCCCAGCTCGCCACACGATCCATGCGTTCACATTCAGCTCCGACCGGTCGAATTGATCCCCTGTCTCATCACCTAGTTGAACTCCAGATCTGATTGTTCACCTCCAGGTCCGCCCTAATCGTTCACCTCCAGGTCGATTACCCAGCTGTACTCCAGGTCCGGGTCCGATCGATCCACTGGCGCGTCGCCCAGCTGCACTCCGGGTTGCCCAGCTCGCCGGCTGCTGCACTTCCCGAAAGCTAGCCACCGCCCCCTAGCCAGAAGCTCGTCCAGGGCTTCCCTTGGAGGCGCTAGGGCCATGAGTTTACAAGGACGTTAGGCAAAGCACTACTTCCTCGATCGTTTTCGCGTCCCAAGGTCATCGAGGTCGCGCCTGAAGAACAATGGTGCTTCCAGATCTCAATTTCAGTCCACCTGAAGAACAAGAAGAGGATGTCAAACATCCAGGTACTGCACTACTAAATCAACTTCTAAATCGAACAAAAGCATGCAGGGCACTACTCCAGAATTCTGATACACAATCTTAAGAATACTAGTTTCCATGTCTTATCACAACAAGACATCAATTTTGAGATATAATCATTGCAAAAAGGAGAAAAAGACTTCAAACTTCTCTAGATGGAAAATGACAGTTAACTGATGGCAAATCCTATTGATTGCCGGTGACCTGATGATGACGGTTGATAGCAACGCCAAAAAGATCTTGATACTTTGGGACTCAAGGTGCAGAGGGTTGTTTTTTTCGCAAGCACACCAAAGTGTGCCTTATCTTTATAGAAGGTAGAATTATGAATACAAGAAGACTGCAACTCGCTGCGGACAACGAGCGCGGACAGACTCCACTCCGGCTAGTCCTAAGACAGCCACCACCAACACCACAAAAACAAAGCAAAAAAGCATGTCCTAGACTAAACACCAACGCCGCGTCTCGACCAACGCCGGTCACCTCCGAAGAACAACAACTCACACTGGCTTCCCTTGTCGACGCACCATCCACCCTTGATGCCGAAAGGAGGTGGCAAGTGAATGGCGGGACTTGCTAGACCCGAGGAAGGCACTGTCTTGGACTCACCGGCGACGACGTACATTGCACCGCTGAGGAAAAGCCATGAACAGCAGCGATCGCCGGAGGAGCGCAACAAAAGACCTCCAAGCTGTGTCTCCAAACACGATGCTCCCAAGAGAGGAACGGCGTCGATGACGCCGCCGTCGTGCCGATCCAACTCCGAATCTAGGCTTTCGCCCGGAGACAACTACCAATACCACGAGGTAGCAAGGGACACTACTCGGCGACGCCTCCAAGGAGGAAAAAACGACACCCGCGGGCGCCATCGTCGCCGGCCCGACAAAGTCGAGCAGGACTTTCACCCGAAGTGTCACCGTCGCAGTGCCATCGAGTATTGGGACACTGTCCATGTAGCCTCGCACCGCCGCCGCTACAGCTCCTTGCCTTCGTAGACGCAAGGTTGTGGTCTCCAACGACGTGCTCGGACTCCCCATCTCCGTCTTCCACCTACTGCACAGCCGAGAAGCTGCATCCTGGACCTTCTCCCACCTTCAGCTCAGTCGAAGGGCACGCCGAACCGTCACTGTCGCGCCAGCTCCAGGCGGACAGCCCTCCACGGTCGCTGCCCCGTGACCCAAATCGGGCCCGGATGGACCCAGATCCGGCCCGCCACGCCACATCCAGGGCCAGCCACGCCGGCACCTCCGCTGCCTCACGCCGCCTCCAGGAGAACAGCGCGGACCGACCCCTCGTGGCGCCTCCAGCTCCTCCTCCGTGGCCCAGGTCAGCCCGCGCCGCCGCCGCAGGCGCCGACTCCTCCAGACCCCACGTCGCACGCGAGCCCTCTGCAGCATCCCCGGCTGAGCTCAGCCGCTCCAGCCTCTCTCGCCCGCCGTGCGCCGCCGCCCTCCCTCCACCTCCATGCGCAGCCCCAGATGACGCCACTCCCCCGCGCGCAGGAGGCCCGTCGGGGCGCAGCACCCTCCTCGCCTGCTGCCTTTGACGGCCAGGCGCCGCCACCACCGCCGGCGTCGGCAGCGGCAGCGGCCAGCGGGAGCGCCCGGGGTGTGGCCTGTGTGCGCTAGGGTTTTCTCCTCCGGAGTCGCACGCGCGTGCGACCCGGGAGGCGTTTAGTTGGCGGCTCGCTGCGTATACTACTGATCTTTACTCTGCAGAGTGTTGTATCAACAAAGTATCTTCAAGAGTATTTTCTAGAGCCGTTGCCTAGAAACCGAAAGGAGTTACATCATAGTGCTTGCCGCGTAAAAGGTATTTCCTACAATAATCTTCTTACAACTACGTCTCACCAAACCTTGGAGTCATGGGGAGGTAACACCACTGCGAGCTCTCTTATCTGTTTTAGATTTTGTACTGTATTTTACTATGAAACTTGCCCGTGCATTGCATCGGAAGTAAACTCTACGTCGCTGAAAAACACAAATAAATTCTCATTCGTACAGTAGTCATCTTTAGAGCTTTATGTTGAAGCGCGCTCGCCAAAGTTGTCTCCCAATCAGCCAATGAGGCCGGAGGGGTCGAACAGGTCGCATGCATACAGGCCCCCATCCGGCCGGGTTGCCGTCAAAGGTTGATAAGCGCCAGCGCGCTGGACATGGTGTATGTCTTCCCACATCGACGGCTGTGGCGATCAGTGGCGCATCCTGGTCTGCAATTCTGCATGCAACGTCTCGCCTGAAGTGTCCTTCTCTTGCACTGCCTCGGCCGTTTCCCGGGCGCCGGAAGTAGCACGGCGTCGTTCATGTCGAACTCTTCAACCTCGGTCGCTACTCGCTACCCAATCGGTGCCGCGCGTGTCTCGGAGGTACTTTGTTCGCTGGGAACCGTAGATATACCGCGCGGGTGGTGCAGGACTCGATCGAGTCCTTGAACGTACTACACGGAAAAACATATATACCGTATAGGGGAGTTCGCTTATGTGAATTAGTTTCTCAGAGGATAGTAGAGGCGAGGTGACGATGATCTACTCCTTGTACTACACGCTCGCCTGCTCGCGCGTGACAAGTTGTCGATCTCACGCAGCGCCGTCAACGCCGGCAGCCCGGAGGCCTCGTAACCGTCTTCTCCCCCAGTAGAAGTACGTCTGGTCGGACCTTTGGCTGCTGCCCAACTTGAGGTTACTAACTTGGTCCCCGACAAGTCCATGTCGATCTCCAGTTGTCCCTCATGTACCTGCGGGCGCTCCGCAGGCCACAGCGGCTCACCATGCCCGGCGCCATCAGCGACTTCCTCGGCTTTCACACGCTGAGCCCTCCTCAGGAGCACCTCCGTGATGGTCTTCCAGAACACACGCCGTCTTCCTGATCCTACCGGCCAGCCTATGGTAGGGTTTTCGGTTGGCAATCGAGCTGGGCGACGAATTGGTTCGATAGGCTTCTATCTGATGTACAACTTGAGGGCGGCCTGGTTTTGTTTGTTCCGTAGGTATGGTTTAGGGCATCACGAACGGGGTGATGCATATTGGACGCCCAAAAGTGATCGCGTACGTCTGTTTGCGTCGCTTCGCGGACATATTTTGACTGCGCGTTCATTTACGTCTAGGTATGCTTCCAGCAGGACGACCTATTTTTTGTTTCGCATTAATCTTTAAAAAGCATAATGTACGATAAACTATAGAAACTACGGTTGGTAGCCTAGACTACTTGCTGCCCGACGGCCAGGCCCCGTCGTTGCGTCCTTCCCTCGTCTGCTTCTCCGCCGTTAGCCGTGCGACCGCTAGAGCTCGGTGCGCCGCCGCGTCCTCTAACAGGAACCGCCACAGCATCTCGTTCGTGGCATCCTCGGCCTTCTTGAGTGTCTTGAAGGAGTCGACTAACGTCCTTTGCTCCGCCGCCTTCTCCTCCGGGGTAGGCGCATCAGGGTCATCACAAGACCATGAGATGTCGGAGGAGTCATCCTCTGCGGCGGCCGCCACCCTGCGGCGTTCCATCTCGGCGTCGAACGCCGCGTGGGCCACCCGCTCCTCCTCTGCTTCCTTCTCCGCGTCAGCCAGGAACTTCGCGTCCCTGACCGGGTCGAGGAGATCATCGGTGCTGTCGTCGTCGTCGAACTCCTCGTCGGAGCTCGAGGCCGGGGGAGGTGGAGTCAGAGGTGGGGCGCGGTAGCCTGGCCGCGGCCGGCGCTACTCACGGTGGCAAAGGTGGAGGCTGTGCGGCGGCAGCGCTACGGTGGAGGTTGTGCGGCGGCTAGGGTTTTGTGTGGAGGAGATGCGATGTGCGCGCCCCTGTTTATATAGGCCGGATGCAGGCGACGGGGGCGGCACGCGTGACATGGCCATTACTTTGTGTGCAGAGGTAGGTGGTAGCCGCGCGCCACGCGAGGCATCGCCATTATGCGGCCGCAGACTGCCGAAGCGACGCCTCGGTGCCAGTACTGGTGGGCCTGAGAAGATGCATCGAGTCTGGTCACTACCACGCGGGCCTGATGAAATGTTCGCCAGACGCGAGCGGACACTTTGCGCGTCCTCGCAGCGTCCGCATAGACGCATCCGAGGCGCATATTTGGGCCAGGTTTGCGTCGTTGCGAACGGCTCGGTCACTATGCGTCGCCCCGCTAGAGCTGGTTCCTGGCGCATTTTCAGCCCGCGGAGATGTAAATGGTCGCTCAACGTCCGTTTACGTCGTCCCGTTGGAGATGCCCTGACAGAAAGGAGGCAAGAGGCAGGGGTTACGTCCTCTTGTTTTGAACAACAACCGACTTGGTGGGGAAATTGACCCGGTCACGATACGTGGTAACTGACAAAGTATCAACTTGTCAATGCCTACAAGTTGTAGACTAGGGTTTCGTTGGAAGTAGAGGGCAAGTAGATCTCGAGGGTTTCAGCCGAAAAAGTACTCGACTGCTTATGCAAACTAGGGTTGCGTGAACAATGACTTGATCCTCTCTTTGTCCCTCGACTCCCCCTTATATAGGAGACGGAGCCGAGGATTTCGTATTACACAAGTTTACAGATTCCGGGAGACTCTTTGAGTCCAACCCGTAAAGTTACAAATCTCTTTATTTCTAATACAACTCTATCTTTCCTTAACAACTAATCGGGCTCCCGATCTTCATATTCTTCGACTTCATGGGCCTTCAGCAAACCCAGAGTACCATCTTCGGCAGGCCCATTGGGGATGCCTATGTCAGTAGCCCCCGAGATTTTGCCTGAATCGGAGAATCAGGGAAAATCTCCAACTTAACAATTACCATATAACTCTCTTCGAGTTAACTCATATCTTTAATAAGACAAACATATATTGTACAGGGATAACGGTAATTGGGGCTAGTTCATCTGACGGATCAGGTACTAGCTAACTGCTCTTGTGGCAATCCGCAAAAACCTACTTCAAGATCATGTCCCCGGACATGATCTCGGGATACTGGCGTAACTCGACATGTGCCGCTTAAGGTCTTACCAGATGCCGAGTTCCAGTCATGTTTTTATCGGGTACCTAATGTCAACACCCGGATTTTTAAGTCCAGATGCCTATTATGCCATACATCGCAATCCCAGAAAGATTGTTTTTGCGAGACATAACAGTTGATATCATAAGTCATCATTCAATACAAACCATAATCGTCTTACAAAAGTAGATCCCATGATCCAATATTACACAAATAGTTGATCTAAGGATCAACGAACACCATACATAGCGGAAGCGTAGTAGTAGTGGACTATCTAATCCACATGCCAACCCTTGATGTTAGAAGAACTCCTAGTTGTGGTAGACGTCCTGCTGGCCGTTATCCTCGTACTGCTGCTCATCTTCATAGTCTGGCCATTTTTATAGCCAGGGACATAGCCGTGAGTACTTTCAAAGTACTCGCAAACTAATACTAATGTAAGTACTTATCATTTTTAGTAATGGGGTGCTAAGCTCTAGGTTTATTTGCATAAAGCCAATTTTAGTTCATAAGCATTTAGTAAAAGACTCTTCATTTGCTAACTAACTCAAGTGGGAACATTAGTGTCATTCCCACAACTCAGTTGTGATTCAAGTCAAGTTCACCATTCAATTCATCATTCTGTTAAGAGAAAACATCTGACAACGGAACAGTATGGCCTTTCCAATCGTCCGTAACCGTGGACACGGCTATTCGAATAGATTTACACTCTGCAAAGGTTGCACACTTGTGCCACAACATTTGATTACATCCGTCAGGGATAACCCTGAATAATCATAACTCAGTACGCGGATCGTCAACCATAACCTTTCACTTACATATCCTAGTATAGACACCTCTCCCCATGAGCTTGGCCTCCCAGTGAAGACAAACCGTCAGCCTGGGAACTGCAGAGGGCTTGGGCCGGATATTTACCTCATTTCACGTCATTTCACATCAGTTCACTTTCAACGGAGTCAGCCTCGGCATAACCCCTATGACGCTTGTTTAGAGGGAACCCATACTAAGACACATAAACTTCCAGTTAAGCCCTACCCATAATCAGGTATTGTGGGGGTACTAAATAATTGGAATGGTATCGCATCCGAACCCAACCATCAGTTTTGATCAAATTCATCATGTCATTCAAGTCATATTCACCTTCAAAATCTTTCAAAGTCATTTCATTTCATATGTTCCCATCTAGAGTAGTCAATTTTATTTGTTAGCACTAGCAGCTAGTCATGAGGGGTGCTAACTAGCTTGTATTGCTTTTAGGCTAAGTTTGATACTCTTGTAGTACTTTACACTTAGACCAAAGTTAACTATAAAAGTAAGCTTTAATAATCAAAGTAAAAGCTTGTAAAAATAAAACTTGGGATTGGCTCATGAAGCAAAAAAGTAATAGTGAGTGTGCCTTGCTCTGGTAGAGCTTTCCACTTTGCAAGAATATTAGCTTGCCTTGGTTGGTGTACTGATCAAAGTGGTCTTCCTCTTCCTGGAAGTAGACCTCCTCCTCCGGGTACTCCTCTGTACTAGCGTCTAAAAACGGATACGAGGTAACAATCACCAAACAAGCTTAAGAGCTAGACTAAGCACACTCAAAGAGCACACAAACTAATCTATCACCACATTGCTAACATGTTGGTTGACTTGGTTTTCTTCTTAAGAAAAATAATTTCCTCTCATTACAAAAATTGAATAAGGTTTCTATTTAGTTCCTTGAGGAAATAATTTCCTCTCATTGAATCTTGTTAATATTTAAGTTCATCAACTAAGTAATGTATGAACCCATGTTGACCAAGGTCAACCATTCATAATCATCATTTGAGAAATTGATTTAAATGAGGTAGAGTACCTCATGCAATTTTAACACTACCATACTTATGATTTAACATCACCAAATAATTCAATATGAGATTATATAGACCATGGTCACTACCTCATATTAAGTTACTTGGGACAAGATTTAAATGAGGGAAAACATCTCATATGATTTATTAAATAGTTTTGGACAATATCAATTGACTAGACATAGCCATAGAGCCCTTTATTTAAACTAGGCCATGATCACACAAAGTAACCATGTCATATTTTTGCAGAAACATGTAGAGTATGTAACATGTGATTTATGAGAGTTGGAATCAACTTAAATGCATTTTTGGTTGATTTTTAAATAATGTTTGAAGTTGCAAAAGTCCCTGCCTTTTATTTTTGTCACATTAATTCTACAAAGAATTTCATGATGAGACCAGCGGGGTTGGATAGATCTTTTCTCTAGCTTTCCAACCATATGCAATTCATCAAATTTGGTTTAGCCTATTTGATTCTATTTAGATTTGAACAAAGCATCTGTAAGCAATTTTGATTTAAACTGAAAATACGAATTTGAATTAGTGGGCTCGCGCGGGAAACTAAATGGGCCAAATTGATTTAAACGGGGGAAAGCCAGCCCACCATGCGTCCAACACACGTGGGCTGCCCGACGAGGGGGCTCCACCAGTCAGCCTCTGTTTACACAGCGAATCGGTACGGGGGCTATGAGACGCACGATTAGAACGAGATCCGATGGATCTCATTCATCGTCGTCGCCGGCGAGAAATGGGTACTGGCGCGGCGAGGCTAGGGGTCCGGTGAGCTCACCAGTGCTCCAGCAAGGGTTGGCAGTGTGCACGAGGACGATGTCGACGACGGTGAAGCTCCTGGTACCGGCGGCGTGTCCTGGGGCGGCTCCAATCGACGGCGGTGTCTGCGGCGGCTTCACGGCTCCGGCGATGCAATTGCGTGGCTACGGTGGCTAATCGAGAAGGGGAGGTGGTCGAGGAGGTTGAGGGAGATGAGAGGAGCGAGTTGGTGTGGAGAATGAAGCGAGGGGAGCTCGCTATTTATAATAGCGGAAGGGGGCAGGGTGTTGGGGCTAGGTCGACCATGGCGCGGGCGTTGCGGCGAGCTAGAGGGGTAGGCGAGGGCGCGACGTTGTTCAGCGTGTCCAGGCGGTCCTTCTGGCGGCAATGGCGAGGCTGGGTGGTGCCAAATTTTGTCGGGCGCGTGCGAGCATCTGCGCGGCAGTGGCGGGATGTTTGCTTCGTCTCCGGCGACGGCGGGCGCGGGTCGGCGACCAGGAGGTGTCTGCGATGTTCCTGGTACAGGGGTGCATCATAGGGCAGAAGAGGGGGTCCAGGGGAGGTCTGCAGCGTTGGGGCGACGCGTGCCCCTGGCGTGCTCCGTCGGGCGCACGGCGACATGGCCGTGCACGTCCTAGCGTACTGGGCGTCGTGGGCACGGTCCGGTCTGGGCCGTGTCGTGCTCCTTTCGGCCAACGGCGAGTACAGGCACGCTCAGTAGATCAAGGGGGAGCAGAGGGACATGGTGGCCAAGGCTGCAGTGAAGTGAGGCTAGGGTTGGCATGGGGAGGGCATGGCATGGCCGGCATGGTCGTGTCCATGCCACATTGGCCGTGTCTAGGGTGAAAAAGGGTTGGCATGGTGTCGGAGGGGACCAGGGGACAAGGCTTGGTCAAGTGGTGTTCAGAAATTGGCCAAACACTATTTCAAATAGTGAATTTGGATTTGGATTGATTTTGCTCACCAAGTGTTTGTACAAATGGCCGCATGAAATGAAGTTTGAAAATTTTGAATGAAACTTGTTGGACTTGGTTCAAATGATCAAAGACACACACTGGTGGTGGTGGTGTTCAAAAATAAATTGTTTTGCAAAAATTCAAAATAGGTAAGATCTTGAATTTGTTTCAAAGTCCCCACTAGGCTTGAGCATATATTTTGATCTAGCAAGAATTTGCAGGGGTGTGCTTTACCAAAATTGTTCACCTTGATGTTGTCTTGGATGAGGTGCAAAGAGTTGGAATTGTTTGGTTTGAAAATCTCTAAATACAGAGGCTCAAAGTAGGCATCAGGCTAAAATTGGCAGATTTGACCATTAGTGCATGTGAGCACAATTTGATTTCAAATTTGATTTAATTAGAGTTTCTTTGCTTCCAAAAGTGTTAATAATTGTTTATTAACATTCTCCAACTAATGGTGCAAGCCAAAATGGTCTAGGTTGAAGATTTGCAAAAATGGCATAAACCATATGTGAGGGTTTTCGTGATTTTTCTATTTTATTTCTTTTCTTCCTCTTTGCTTTTCTTGGTGATCTTCAAAGGATCCAAGTTAGGGCTTTAGGTAGTAGGCATAAGAAAGCAAGCAATCATCATGGCAATCTCATACAATAATGCACAAACCTTATGCATGGCACTATATGCAAATAAAAGTTTTCGTTGGTTCCAAAATTTGGGTAATTGAAATTCTTCTTCTTCATTGATTTGAAATTTGGGATGTTACACCTAACGCGTCCGTTAGGATTTCTCTTCGTATCTGTTGATACGGAAAAAAGTAGCAAACCGCCGTCAGAGACGGTGCCACGCCGCACAGAACGGATCCGGGGACTTACCTTCGCAAAGTTTTGCGGCATTCAGAGATTATTTGCGACTGAGGCACTCTGAGAATATATTGTCGAGTATCTTTTTCGGTTGATGGAATAGCCCATTTATTCGAGTCAATCGGACGACTTGTATATTTTATCTTGTCTTCCCGATGGGAGTATATGAAGAGTTATTTGTATAACTCGAAATATACCAGTCATGCTGTTTTGTAAATTCATGGGGCACGCGAACAGCGTTCCCGATGGGAGTAGCCCCCGAGGCTATAGCCAAGTGCTTGTACTTGGTTGTAGGCTCACCGTTGTAGCATCTTTGTCACTATATTGTATTCTTCTCGAATTCTTCCATCTTTATCGGGTGCGCGACCAGCGCTCCCGATGGGAGTAGCCCCCGA
Source organism: Lolium perenne (assembly GCF_019359855.2). Lineage (NCBI taxonomy): Eukaryota > Viridiplantae > Streptophyta > Magnoliopsida > Poales > Poaceae > Lolium > Lolium perenne. Next base: position 159,072,051 of record NC_067247.2, read on the forward strand.
GCATTTGAACAAAAACTTGTATTTGGTCAAATGCTCCCGAGGTTATCAGTATTCCTTCACTGTCGCCAATTTTCAAAACACCACAACCGAGATTTTTCCACTGGTAAGGTGACATCAGTGCTGACGATAGCCATGACCACTGTATCGGAAGACGCGAGTTCTGTCCTTTCACTGACCTGTGGGCCCAAAATCTGCGACATATTGACACGTTACGCAAGTGGGGGACACACGTCCTCCGCTTTTTCTGGCACGCGCGCTATAGCGCCTGTCCAGTTCCATCATGGTAAAAATACCATTTTACCCCTTGAACCACGTGTAGATCATCAAGTCCATTCTTATACCATCCAACGGAGCGACGTTTTGGATGATCCTGCTATAAATACTCGTCGTCTTCCTCGTCAATCCCCTTCGCCGCACCATTGCTCATATCTCCTCTGCTTCAATCCCCATTGCAACCACAAAAAGCTCCAACGCTCACACCGTGCCCTACTCCCTCAACGTCATTCGTCGATGCCACCGCGGCCAAGACTCACGAGGCACAACACTCCCGAAGCAACGATGGCGGCGCAAGATCTGGGAACCACGGAGTGGGAGAGATCCAAGATCTCCGCGCAGGACATCAACCTACTGAAGAAACTTGGCCTGAGCAAGAAGAAGGACGCGCTACGCTTCCCCAGCGAGGAGAGCTACCCGACGCCTCCCATTGAATATCGGGTTAGCTTCGTTGACCACCTCATCCGCGGCCTTTCTACGCCCATCCATGATTTTCTTCGTGGATTGCTGTTCGTGTATGGGCTGCAACTTCATCATCTTACCCCCAATTCCATCCTTCATGTCTCTATTTTCATTACTCTTTGCGAGTGCTTCCTTGGAGTCCATCCCAATTGGGCTCTGTGGAAGCGCATCTTCTTCCTCCGCCGCAATGGCTCCCACAACATTGCCTACAACATAGGCGGTGTTGTTATTTGCGTCCGCCCTGATGTCGAGTATTTTGACGTCAAATTCCCCGACTCCGTCCAAGGGTGGCGCAAAAGATGGTTGTATGTTCGCGAGGAATGCGCCGACTCGCTGGAACACAACATTCCCCCTTTTAACGACAGCGACAAAATCCTCCGCCGCCGCTCCTGGGATGCAGAAGCTACCGACGAAGAAAAATCGGCGACAGAAGCGCTGATGAAACGCATCCACGAGCTCCAGAACACCCGTGGCCAAGAGCTATCGGGTATCCAGATAACGGCGTATTTCCTTAGGATTAGGGTGTAGCCTCTGCAGGCCCGCAAGAATCCTCTTTGGATGTATGCTGGCGACGAAGATGTGGATCGCGTCTCGAAGGATCTCTCAGTGAAGGATCTGGAAAGGCTTGTTCGGAAAATTTCCTCGTTGAGCAAAAAGGACGCCATTCCAAACTCATGTCGCGTGAAGCCGTATCGCAGCACCAACGCTCTCCCTAAGGTGAACTATTTTTACCCTTTCGAAGTTTAGCATTTGTCGACTAGTATTTTGCGCTGAATTCCTTATTGTCGATATATCTTGTCATTTTGTAGAAACACCAATTCCTATCTTCTCTTCCTCCGCTACCCGAAGGCGGGGAAGTCGAGGAACGGACCGTCATTACTGACGACAATAAGGGTACTTCTCGCCCTGAGAGTGAAGTTGCGGGTTCTCACAAATCCGCGGTTTCCTCCGAAAAAGAAGTTGAAACTGAAGCTTCTGAGTCTTCGCGTTCGCTCCCTTCAGCTGCTTCCCCGAAGAATAAGAGGAAGAGGGAGGAGCTCGAAGATTCCGGCACCTCCAAAGCGGGGAAATCTCCTATCCAGGAGACTTCTCCCGAAAAAGAGGGGAAAGCCTTCAACCCCTACGAGGATGCTCTTGTTAGCTCGTAAGTTTACTTGGCTTTTTGTATTATTTGCTATATTGCTTTTTCTGTGTCTTCACATATATATTATCTTTTAATGCGTAGTGGCGACGAAGAAGAGGAACCGATTGTTAATGTGACTGCTCATACGAGCACATCACATACCTTGGTGCTTTCCGACACTCGCCTTGCTACCGAAGAAAACTCGCCTCCTCAGCGGGATATAGGGGACTTGACTCCTCCCAGCAGGCCCTGTGCCCCTTCGCCGAAGAAGGCGAGGGTTGAATCTGTCGAAGGATCAAACCTTCTACCCACGAGTTCGTCGACTCCCTCCTTGGATGACGTAAGTGGCCTCACCACTCCTTTTTACTGCTGTCGATCTTTTTCTTCTGGTTTTCTTATCCCTTTTCGCTCAGCCTCTGATGCAACAATTTATTCGTCTCGGTACTCAATTCGTTGGGTATCGCGACCTTGCGAACAGTTTGAAAGGTACTTCTCTTATCTCTTCTTTGTCAAACAATTTTTTGCTCTGCTACTTTGTTGTAACTTTTGTTGCTGTCTTTTACCAGAGGATCTCGCCAAAGCTAATAAGCGCGCCGATGATCTTGCTCTCGAGCTAGCGAAAAGCGAAAAAGCTCGTGAGAAAGCTAAGCTAGACGCTGCCTTGGTTGAGGGTCTTCGAAAAAGACTCCATGATGCTGAGAACGTTTTGAGTGAACGCACAGCTCAACAGCTTGCTTGTGAAGCTGCCATCGCCGCTCGCTTGGAGTCGCAAAACCGACGCTTTGTCAATAAGTATCAGCCATTTTCCTCGAGTTGACTCTAGCACTATTTTTTGCGTATACTTATTGATAATCTGCAATTTTCTTCATCAGGGAAGACTAGCCAGGAATATGGGCTTGAAAAGCCGGACGATGACCGTCTCCTTGACGCACTTTCTCTCCTCGAAATTTATGGAGATGAAGTGCGCCAAAGCATCTCTGATGCCAAGGCGGCATTTTCTCGGCTCTTCCCCTACTTCTTCCCGAAGACAGATGAGCCCAACACTTTTGCTGCGCTTGCCAAGCGCTTCATTCTGAAGGAAGATCTTGGGTTAGCTCTTCGGCAAGAAAACCTGAAGATTGGCGTTGAAGGCACCATTGCTTTGGTTGCCGAGAGCCAACAGCATGTCGACTGGGCTAAAGTTGGTGATGTGAAGAGTATGGAGACGAAGAAATGGCAATATTTGATCAAGGCCGCCAAGCCAAACTCGAAGAAAATCCTCTCCTTCCTCGGATACAAACCAACTCCTTCCCCCAGTGCTTCAAAGCCGGAGGTCAAGTAGACCATCTTGTCCTTGGTTTCTTTTTTCCCTTCCTCTTTTGTTAGTGTCGTTGTAGGTGCTTTTGCGACAGTCTATCATTGGTTCACTAGGAACCATCCTATTTTTTGTAACGCGCTTGTAAATATACAATATGAATCAATGAAGTGCTATCTTGCCAAGTTATTGATGTCGATATTCTTTTTCCAGTTAATTTTTGACAACTATACCGTGGTTCCTCGTTCCTCGGATGCCTTGCCCACTTCTTCCTTTGCAAAGAGAACTCCCGCTGATAATCTCAATGAAGATTCTTTGAGTACTGAACCTGATCAAACATTGAACAAACTCCGACAGCAGCTTCAAGCGATGAAGAAACAAGTGCTTATAGTAATGGAGCAATCCCGAAAGTCGTCCGAGAAAGAGAAACAGGCACTCCATCAAGCCCAGGAAGCTTTGACTCTAAAGGAAGCTGCGGTCACCGAAGCCGCCCAAGCTGCTACTCGAGAAAACTTTATGCTCGAGTTGATGACTGACGGAAGCCAGGATATGGCGGGTATGCTTCTTGTCTTCCCAGTTTCACCAATCTATTTGATTCTTGTCTCTTATTCATGTGTTTTGGTTGAACAGGCACTTTTTTGGATACTGTCGCCGAAGATCAACGTGTGGAGGCGAGATCCACTCATCTTATAAGGCTTGCCCAGGAGCATGGTTCAAATTTTTGGGTGACACCGGATCGCACCCGAGGAATTGTTAGATTTCAAGATCACGCAGGTCAAGTTTGCGACTTCCTTGATTTCTGTACGAAGACATTGGCTCTGATTTATAAAACTATGTTTCCTCGAAATGCCCAACCGAAGACTCTTCCTGATTTGATGAACAAGTTTCGGGATGCTCCTCGCATTCATAATTTTGTGAAAGCCCAATTAACTGTGGGAGCTCGATTTGCTATGATCATGCTGCAGATTGTCTATCCGAAATTGGATATGACTAAGATTGTTGAATTATGCCATGCTAAACTAAAAAGGTGGAGGAGGAATATCGAAAAGATCAACGAGATTGTCACGCCTGTAGCCGATGAGATGATGGACGATTTGCTTCGGATGGATGCGGAATTCTTCGTCAAGGGCAACTATGCTGAACATATGAGTACCTCCGCTGTCGACGAGAGGATTAACATAGATGACCTGTTGGGTCTTGAATAGTTATTTTTTGCTGTCGAAATTCTCTTGTAAAAAGGGGCCTTGTATATTGTAAATGCTATTTTGTAAATTGTTTTGTATTTTTTCTTTATTTCAAGCCCCCGAGCGTTTGTCGGTGGCTATATTCTTTTTATTAGTTTGCGAGGTTTCTTGAACCAAGGCAAAATATCTTTGGAACTATATATTGTGGACTTGAGTATATATATTCTATTTTGCGGATCACAAGCCCCCGAGCCTATCGAAGAAAAAGATTATATCACCAATATCTTTATTATATTGCAGCACCGCGAGTCCGCCTCATTAAAAACCTTCCAGGCCCACTCGGTGCCCTGAAAGGAAAAGAGTGCGTCTGAAAACTCGCGGGCGTTTCAGTACATTGTATGTTTACATAGAAGACTATATTTTGACTCAGGCATAAAAACGCCTAAGCTGCGCCACGTTCCAAGGATTTGACTCTTCAATCCCTGTTTTCTTGTCCTTTATTCTGTATGCTCCTCCTTCAATTACTTCTGTGATGATGTATGGGCCTACCCACGGTGACTCGAGTTTTTCATGGCTGTTTTGTGTGAGCCGAAGAACTAAGTCGCCCACCTGGAAAGACCGTGGTCGCAATCGTCGACTGTGGTAATTTTTCAGATCTTGCTGGTATTTGGTGACCCTTGACAGTACCTCATCCCGAGCTTCGTCGAGTGCATCGACATAATCTTCCAGTGCCCTTCTCGAGGTTTCTTCATCAAATTCTGCTACTCTCGGGGAGTTGTGTTCTATTTCTATCGGCAGCACTGCCTTAGCTCCGTGGACCAGAAAAAACGGAGTTTCCTGTGTTGTTGTATTTGGTGTTGTTCGTATGCTCCATAACACGCTTGGCAAATCCTCTGGCCAGGTGTGTCGAGCTTTTTCCAATGGTGTCAACAGGCGCTTCTTGATGCCATTGCAGATAATGCCGTTTGCTTTCTCGACTTAACCATTGGTTTGCGGGTGTGCCACCGAGGAGAACTGTAATTTGATGCCTACCTCTGCACAGTACGCCTTGAACTCCTTGGATGTGAAGTTGCTGCCGTTGTCTATAACTATGCTATGAGGAACTCCAAACCGAAAGACGATGCTCTTGATGAATTTAATTGCCGACGCTGCATCTGGTGAATTTATCGGTTTTGCCTCGATCCACTTTGTAAACTTGTCGACAGCTATGAGCATATACTCGTAACCTCCTGGCCATGCTTTATGTAACTTTCCCACCATATCAAGGCCCCATTGAGCAAAGGGCTATGACAATGGTATTGGCATCAACTCTGCTTCCGGAGAATGTGGTTTCGCGGCAAACCTTTGGCAGGCGTCGCAGGTTCGTACTATGTCCTTTGCATCTTCGATTGCTGTTAACCAGTAAAATCCTGCCCTGAAAACCTTGGCTGCTATAGCTCGACTACTCGCGTGGTGTCCACACACGCCTTCGTGTACCTCCTTTAATAGCAATCGGCCTTCTTCAGGTGTGACACACCGCTGTAAGACTCCCGATATACTCTTCTTGTAAAGCTCGCCCTTAACCACGGTGAAGGCTTTGGATCATCGAATAACTCGCCTTGCTTATACCGGATCTTCGGGTATTTCCTTCCTTGAGATATATGCAATATAAGCTTGCATCCAAGGGATTTGCACCACCATCACCTCATGCGACTCTTCTTCATCTCCCGATATATTTGCTTCTATTGCTGCAGGAGCCCCCGAGCCCTTCTCGACTTTTGCCTTTTTCTTTGGCTGTTTTTTCACCTTGGTCGATCTTTCGCTTATCTCTTCCCAAAATACTCCAGGTGGTATCGCCAAACATTGAGATCCGATGTTTGCCAGAACATCGGCTTCATCATTGCTGACTCTGCTGATATGATTCACTTCGCATCCGTCGAAAAGCTTCTCAAGTTCATTGTATAATCCTTTGTAAGCTATCATACTATCGTTGACTGCATCGCATTGATTCATCACCTGTTGAGCCACTAATTGGGAGTCATCGAAGATTTTTAACCGGGTCGCACCACAAGCTTTCGCCATCTTCATCCCATGTATCAGCGCTTCATACTCTGCCTCGTTATTGGAAGTGTTAGGGAACGTCATCCGTAGTACATACTTCAATTTGTCTCCTTGGGGTGAAACTAATATCACGCCTGCTCCAGCTCCTTCTAACCTTTTGGACCCGTCGAAATTCATAGTCCAAGTTCTCGACAAATCTGGGGGTCCCGTATTTTGCAGCTCCATCCACTCTGCGATGAAGTCTGGCAATATCTGCGACTTTATTGCTTTTCTTTTTTCATATGTGATGTCCCGAGGGGAAAGCTCTATTCCCCATAGGGAGACACGACCCGTAGCTTCCGGGTTATTCAATATATTGGACAAAGGCGCTTCATTGACCACTATTATCGGGTGTGCCGAGAAATAGTGTCGCAACTTTCTTGCTGTTGTAAATACTCCGTACGCCAGCTTCTGATAATGCGGGTATCGTTGTTTTGAAGGAGATAAAACTTCACTAATAAAATATACCGTCCTCTGTACTCCATGAAGTTTTCCTTCTTTTTCGCGCTCGACCACAAGCACTGTGCTGACCACCTGAGGTGTGGCCGCGATATATAGAAAAAGAGGTTCTTTTTCCTTCGGTGCCACTAGTATTGGTGGTGTCGAGATTGTGCGTTTGAGATCCTCGTAAGCTCTATCTGCTTCTTCGTTCCACTCGAACTTTTCTCCTTGCTTAATCAAGGCGTAAAACGGCAATGCCTTTTCTCCTAGTCTGGCGACGAATCTGCTTAAAGCTGTGACTCGTCCAGTTAACTGTTGTATCTCTTTTAACTTTGTTGGCTTCCGCATCGTTATGATGGCCTGAATTTTCTCCGGGTTAGCCTCAATTCCTCTTGCTGACACCAGGAACCCGAGAAGTTCTCCCGCGGGGACGCCGAAAGAACACTTCGTCGGATTGAGCTTGAGGCAGAACTTGTCGAGGTTGTCAAAGGTTTCCCTAAGATCATCGATCAAAGTTGACCCCTTCTGTGTTGTTATTATGAAATCGTCGATGTATAGTTGAACGTTCTTGCCAATCTGCGTGGCAAGGCATTTTTGCATCATCCGCTGATATGTTGCACCCGCGTTTTTCAACCAGAAGGGCATTGTTCTGTAGTAGAACACGCCATAAGGGGTAATGAAAGCTGTTTTGACTTCATCTTCTTCGTTTAGTCGAATCTGGTTATAACCGGAATATGCATCCAAGAAGGAAAGACGTTCGCAACCTGCCGTGGAGTCGATAATTTGATCGATCCTTGGGAGGGGAAAGTGATCCTTTGGACAATGTTTATTGAGACACGTGAAGTCGACGCACATGCGAAGGACCTCTGTGTTTTTCTTCGGGACCAGCACTGGGTTTGCTACCCACGTGGCTTTTGTGTGTATCTCTTTGATGAACCCAACTTCTCTGAGTCGATTGATTTCTGACAGCATAGCCTTGCGGTTTGGCTCCGAAAAACGCCGCAAGGGTTGTCTGATTGGCCTAGCCAATGGATCCAAGTTTAAGGGGTGCTCGGCAAGTTCCCTGGGTACTCCTGGCATGTCGGCTGGACACCATGCAAAGATTTCCCAGCGCTCATAGAGGAACTCGACGAGCGCGCTTTCCTATGCGAGGTCCATGTTTGTGGCGATAGATATCATCTTCTTTGGATCTGTCGGGTGTATCTGTACTTCCTTCGAGTTCTTAGTAGTATCAAAGGTTGGTTCTTTGAGAGGCCTTCCGACATCTGGCAACACATCGTAATCTGTTGTCAGCTTTGACGCCATGTATTCTGCCTGCATCCCGAAGGTTTCTGACAGTCGATGAAAATCCTTGTCGCACTTATCTACTACCGCGAAGCTGCCTTTCACTGTAATTGGTCCTTTGGGTCCAGGGAGCCTCCATAACAGGTATGTATAGTGTGGTACTGCCATGAATCAGGCATATGCAGGTCGTCCCAATAGAGCGTGGTACTGTGACAGGAAATCCACGACTTCGAACTCCAGCCTTTCTATCATGTAATTCTCTCGGGTTCCAAACTGAACGTCGAGATTAATCTTCCCCAATGGATATCTTGGCTTGTCTAGTGTGATGCCATGGAAACGCGTATCCGTTGGTTTTAAGTTTGCCAGGGATATATTCATTTTCCTCAATGTATCTACGTACATAAGGTTTAAAGTGCTGCCTCCATCTATGAATACTCGTGAGACGTCAAACCCTGCGATCACTGCTGGTAAGATTAAAGCTGATTGCCCTGGTCGAGGGACTTGTTGCGGGTGGTCTGCAATGGTAAAGCCAATATCTTGTCCCGACCAATTTAAGTACTCAATCGTTGGTGGAGGCATCTTCTCTGCCATAAAGACCTGTCGCAAAATTACTTTTTGAGCTCTATTTGACGGCCTGGCCTTCCGAATCATTGACACCGCGTCTCCATTGGTGTCGATATAAGGAGGTGGGTTTGGTGCTGCCGCTATTTGTAACTGGTGTCGGTTTGCGTCTGTGATCGTGGGGGGAGGTGGAAGGTGGACTTCGCCCCTTGGCCCCTAGGGGTATCTGTTTGCTGCTTGTGCATTGGCATGCCCTGCAAACCTGTTCAACGCCTGAAAAGTTCGACAGTCTTTCTGCAAGTGTCCTGACTGCCTCTTTCCATTGTTGTCGAGATAAAAGTGCATTTGGCATGGTCCGTTCATCATATCCTCGGGAGATATGTATGGCCTCTGGAACCTCGGACCATTATTTTGCCTACTTGGACGGGGGGCCGTCCTTGTAGTCGTTGCGCTGCTCCCCGCTGTTTTGATAATCATCGCGATTGTTTCCTCCGTTATTTCCTCGAAAGCCAACCGATATTTGGCCGGGAGCATCATAATCTGAGGACTGTTGAGAAAATCATCGTCTATTTTGGAAATTTCAGTTGCGGTCCTCCTCAGGTGACCTGTGCCGTTTGTTGTGAACAGCATCTTCTCCATCTGCCCATCTATTCGCTATTTCCATGAGTGCTGCTATTGTCTTTGGATTGGTTCTCCCCAAATCCTCAACAAAGTCTCTCCTTCGGATACCAGCGACAAATGCGTCTATCGCCCTCTTGTCAGATATATTTTTTGCCAAGTTTTTGATGATGTTCCACCTCTGGATATATGTTCTCATTGACTCGTCATATTTCTGCCTGCAAGCCCTCAATTTCTCCAATGATGCAGGCTTCTTGCATGTGGAACGGAAATTCTTTAGGAATATGTCCTCGAAACTTTCCCAGCTGTCGATAGACCCAGGGGACAACTTCTTTATCCATGATCGCGCGACACCACTCAGGTGCACTTGAATGCTTTGCATGGCTGTTGCTCTGGTTCCACCCACTAACTTTACCATCTCCAGATAGTCGATTAGCCAATCCTCAGGATCTTGTGATCCATCGAATTTTTTGTAATTATCGGGTAACTTAAACCCTGAAGGAACTCGAGTTTTGCGGACTCGTCTCGTAAAGCACGGGAGTCCACACATATCTTCTTCATCAACCTATGGTGAGTGTCGACGTTCCCTTCGTTCCTGTCTCGCTCTGTCCACTCTTGCTTGCGTTGTTGTGTCTCTTGCTCCACTTGTTCTCGCCGGATCTTGTACTGCTGCCGCAGGTCATGGACTATTTTGCCTTGCAGATCCTTCGCGAGGCGTGTTTGCGAACGCTGTTCCCATGGCTCCAACTCCTGCCATGGCCATGTTATACAATGCTTCTCTTGGGTCTCCCGGAGGTGGCCTGGATGCAAGGATGAAAGCTTGTGTCGCCATGTATCCCGCTTCTGGTGTTTTGGGAATAATATTCCCCTCGTGTCGATTGACATAAAGGACATGTCGAGGTTTTGAATTAAATTCTCCCTGTCAGCCTCAGGTATATTTTGCAGCCGAGATCTTGCTCTATTTCGAGCTGCTCTGTGACTATCTCCCGAAGTGCCTGATTGTCGGCTCAACTCTGCCCTTCGCCTGCTTGACTCGGCAGCTGCCTCCTTTCTTCTATTCAGATCAGCTGTCTGTTTTTCTAATTCTCGTCCAACACGGGTGAGTCTGTATTGGTATGCTTGCAATTCTTCCGCCGTAGCAGTTGTGTTCATTGGTTCTGTACCATCCATGGCTCTTGCGGCTCTGTCCCACGCTGCTTGTAGGAGTTGAACCCTTAGACGCGGTGTAGGCCCGACATATTTAGTGCCTAAACTTCGCCTGAGATCAGCGGGATCGACATATGGGTTTCCCGCATGGTCGAAAGCCTCTGACGTCTCCTCCGCGCGACTTGCTTCTCCAACTACATAGATTTGATGGTACTTTGAAGCTGTACCTTTGCTGGGATTGGTGACACCATCGTATAGATCGGTGAAGACCTCCCGAACAGAAGCAGATCTATCGATGAAGTTATAGCTGTCGACGCTATCCGAGTCGCTGCTTATACTGGAGTCCGCGAATGACTCAGAGGATATGCCACCGAAGATCTTGATAATTTCCCCGCTTGTGGACGACTTGCCGAGGCGCGGCGATGAAATTTCTTCGGCGTCGACCTTTAACGATGATGATGATCCTGAAAAATCAGAATCGGCCGCCGATAATCCCGACGATATCAGAACCTCGAGACGATACGATCCTTTCTTCTCGACGCGGAAGTGGAACTTTCCAAACGTCATCTCCATAGGCTCCACCATATACGCATATGCATCCAAACGGGAGGGCGGGTGAGGAATAAAATCGACTAGATCAGTTTCGATCCGTTTACCTCTATCCATCATGTTGCTTGCGACCGAAGAAGTCGACGATCTTGAACATGCCATCGAGATCAGCTCCTTGTCGCCTCTAATTCCCACAGACGGTGCCAATTGACAAAGTATCGACTTGTCAATGCCTACAAGTTGTAGACTAGGGTTTCGTTGGAAGTAGAGGGCAAGTAGATCTCGAGGGTTTCAGCCGGAAAAGTACTCGACTGCTTATGAAAACTAGGGTTGCGTGAACAATGACTTGATCCTCTCTTTGTCCCTCTACTCCCCCTTATATAGGAGGCGGAGCCGAGGGTTTCGTATTACACAAGTTTACAGATTCCGGGAGACTCTTTGAGTCCAACCCGTAAAGTTACAAATCTCTTTATTCCTAATACAACTCTATCTTTTCTTAGCAACTAATTGGGCTCCCGATCTTCATATTCTTCGACTTTATGGGCCTTCAGCAAACCCCGAGTACCATCTTCGGCAGGCCCATTGGGGATGCCTATGTCAGTAATGGATCGAGCAAGTTAACTTAGAGCGACGTACCGAACAAACGAGGGACGATGGAAAACACACGGACGAAACAAGGAAACCTTTCTCCCTTTATTATTAGGTATAGATTTGTCTTCTTTTTAGTCTTTGTTTGCTTGTTTTTAGTTTTTGCTTGTTAGTTCTTTTAAAAAAATTGAAAAACACATAAAAATTAGTACTAATTGTCTTCTGAAAATCATGGGGAAAGAAATACTAAACTGTGTGATTACACAAACACTTCTAATGATTATTTTATTGCTAAGCATATCACTACACATGAGATAACTGCTAAAAGCTTTGTAGTAAGTCCTGGGTTATAAAATCTTATAACTAGGGAACAATTTGGCGGTAGTGCTAGTGAAGATTCCTCTATACATTTACATGATTTCTAAGAAATTTGTGATATGCAAAAGTTTAAAAATGTGGTAAACAACATTATCAAGATCAAATTATTCTCATTTTCTCTTAGAGGAAAAGCTAAATAGTGGTTATTGTCTTTACCTGCTGCTAGTATTAATTCTTGGGGTGATCTTAAAGAGTCTTTCATTTAAAGTATTATCCACCTATTAAGATTTTACAAAATAGAAATAGCATCTTGTCATTTAGACAAAAATGAACATGTAGAAATAGTGTGGGAAAGAATTAAAAACATACTTAGAACTTGCCCATCAAATGGAGTTAATGAATGAACTATCTTACACTCTTTCTACAATGAGTTAAACATAATGTCTAGAAGCATGATAGATTCCGCTGCGGGAGGTGCTTTTATGGGTAAAACTGTTCCTGAAGCTAAAGCCATATTAGAAAACATGTTACATAATTGATAAGGGGTAGCCCGATCTTCTCAGTAAGCAACGGTGGTGATGATGATCATGGGATGATGGCAGCGGAGATAACTTGATGAAGTGGACGATAACTTGTATGATGCAGCGAGATCTCTCGATTGGTCCCTGTCGCCAATGCAACAGCTCTCAACCCTGCAAGATATTCGCAACTCCACACACTTGCGCACGTAGCCGCCGACCACGAAACGGTAGGTTGCAACCTTCTAATTCCCAATGGAACAACATATCACACAAGACTTTCAGGGGTACCACACCAAATCAATGCAATTGGATGTAGAGATTAAATAGAGTTGCAAAGCAATCAACTATGAACTAGGGTTTATCTTAAACGTGGTCTAAAGCTACTTTGGGGGCGTCCTGGGCACTTATATAGGAGTTCAGGACGACCTCAGGTCGAAAAAGTACGAAAATAACCGACCCAGAATAGATTTGGTCGAGACAGACTCAGACTCGGCTGGTCTGGAGGCCGGTCGACCGGGCAGGCCGGTTCAAACCGGGCCTGGCGCCGGGTGCTGACCGGGCGTGGGAAGTGCTCTGCAGTACCCCGTCCGGTTGGCATCAGTGTGTAGTCCGATTGGCGCCGGGTGGGATCCGGCGTGCCGCCCGGCTGGACCGAGCCAGCGACCGGGCGCGCCGGCGTGGCGGCCGGTCTGACCGGATGCTGGGCCGGCCTGGACTTCATCTTCCTCTCTCGCGCATGCCTCCCGCTCCTCCCTCGCACGTCCATGGAATATCTTCATGTCCAGCTCCGTGTCCAGCTTCACGTCCATCTTCATGTCCAGCTGCTCCTCTCCTCCTCGTGCGATGCTTGCTATGCTTGATCATACATAAGTAATAGCACTTAGGCAGTATAAAGTTCTCATCAATCAAAGTATCGTTTAGGAACAAGTTCACCTGTTGTTTAAGTAGCTTCGCACGAGCCCTTGTAATAGGTCCAATCCTAACTTCATTGGACTTGAGCTTCAGAGCAGGTTCATCTTCATCTTGCAATGACGGAGGTAGTAATGAGGTAGGGATGTCCTCATCATCTCCCCCCTTCAAAAGGCGTCGACCTCGACGCTCCAAGGTCTTCTCCGTCATATGGTGTCAAATTAGCAACATTGAAAGAATACTGACACCAAACTCATCAATTGGAAGATCTATCGAGTATGCATTATCATTGATCTTGGCAAGCACTTTGTAAGGACCAGCACCATGAGGAAGCAACTTGGACTTCCGCAGCTTCGGGAACATATCCTTGCGAAAATGTACCCAGACCATATCACCAGGCTTGAACAATATCTCCTTGCGCTTCTTATTCATCCTTGCAGCATTGCTCTTGCCTTTCTTCTCTATCAACTCTTTAGTCTTCACATGAATCTTTCGCACAAAATCTGCCCTCTTTGATGCCTCCATATTGACTCTCTCATGTATGGGCAAAGGCAACAAATCAAGTGGAGTAATGGGTTTGAAACCATACACCACCTCAAAGGGACACAGCTCTGTGGTAGAATGTTCCGCCCTGTTGTAAGCAAACTCCACATGCGGCAAACACTCTTCACACTCCTTCAGGTTCTTCTTGATCATGGATCTCAACAGTTGTGACAATGTTCTATTCACCACTTCAGTTTGACCATCAGTTTGGGGATGACAAGTAGTACTGAAAAGTAGCTTCGTCCCCAGCTTTCTCCACAGCGTCTTCCAAAAGTAGCTCATAAACTTCACGTCACGATCAGAAACAATAGTCTTCGGGGCTCCATGTAGACGTACAATCTCCCTGAAAAACAGGTTAGCAATATGCGACGCATCGTCGCTCTTGTGGCAGGCAATAAAGTGTGACATCTTAGAGAATCTATCCACTACCACAAATATAGAATCATGGGCTCTTTTAGTACGTGGCAAACCCAACACAAAATCCATACTAATATCCTCCCAAGGTGTAGTAGGTGCCGGTAAAGGAGTATACAAACCGTGAGGCTTCAGCTTGGACTTGGACTTGTTGCAAGTAATGCATCTCTTCACATACATGTCCACATCCCGCCTCATCTTTGGCCAATAAAAGTGGTCAGCTAGCATGAGTAGCGTCTTCTCATGCCCAAAGTGACCCATCAAACCTCCAGCATGTGATTCCTGCAATAAGAGCAAACGCACAGACGATTTTGGAACACATAGTTTGTTAGCTCTAAACAAGAACCCATCATGTATGTGATATTTTTCCCATGCTTTACCAAGAGCACACAAGCGATATGGTTCAGCAAAATCATGATCAGTAGCATACAAATCACATAGTATCTCTAAACCAGGAATTTTAACATCAAGTTGAGTTAATAGCATATTCTTCCTAGATAGAGCATCAGCAACAATATTATCTTTTCCCTTCTTATGCTTAATAATGTATGGAAAAGACTCAATGAACTCAACCCACTTAGCAAGACGCTTATGCAAAGTAGATTGGGCTTTCAGATATTTCAATGCTTCATGATCAGAATGTATGATAAATTCTTTTGGCCACAAGTAATGTTGCCAAACCTCAAGAACTCTAATTAAAGCATACAATTCTTTATCATATATAGGATAGTTCAACTTAGCACCAGAAAGTTTCTCAGAAAAATATGCAATTGGGTGACCCTCTTGCATCAACACACCACCAATTCCAATACCACTAGCATCACATTCAATCTCAAATTGCTTATTGAAATCAGGAAGTGCAAGCAACGGTGCAGAAGTTAACAATCATTTCAGTTCATCAAAAGCATGATCTTGGGCTGCGCCCCACTCAAAAACAACACCCGTTTTAGTCAAGTCATTCAAAGGTGCAGCAATAGTACTAAAGTTGGGCACAAATCTTCTATAAAACCCAGCTAGACCATGAAAACTTCTTACTTGACTCACATTCATGGGAGTAGGCCAATTTTTAATAGCTTCAATTTTAGACACATCAACTTCTACTCCATGCTTAGAGACAACATAACCAAGAAATATGACCTTGTCTTTGCAAAATGTGCACTTCTCAAGATTACCATAGAGTTTATTATCACGCAACACTTGCAAAACATGTCGAATATGTATAGTATGATCAGATTCATTGCGGCTGTAGATTAATATGTCATCAAAGTACACAACCACAAACTTGCCAATAAAATCACGCAAAACATGGTTCATCAGTCTCATGAAAGTGCTAGGTGCATTAGTTAAACCAAAAGGCATTACTAACCACTCATATAAACCAAATTTTGTTTTAAAGGTTGTTTTCCATTCATCCCCTTTTTTCATCCTAATTTGATGATAACCACTACGCAAATCAATTTTAGAGAAAACAGCAGCACCACTCAATTCATCTAGCATATCCTCTAAACGGGGAATAGGATGACGATATCGAATAGTAATGTTGTTAATCGCTCTACAATCTACACACATGCGCCATGTACCATCTTTCTTAGGAACTAGAATAATAGGAACAACAGAAGGACTAAGGCTTATGCGGATATAACCTTTGTTGAGTAGCGCTTGTACTTGCTTCTGTATCTCCTTCGTCTCTTCGGGATTTGTTCTATATGGCGCCCTATTGGGCAGCGAGGCGCCGGGGATCAAGTCAATTTGATGCTCAATACCACTCAATGGTGGTAGTCCTGCTGGCACCTCCTCCGGAAACACGTCGTGGAATTCCTGCAAAACATTAGAAACAACAAGAGGAAGAGGGGTCATATCGTTAGAAACCAAAACCGTACCCTGTATAGTAGCACAAGAGGCATGGCCGTAGGATCCTCTCAAAATTCTCTCATGTCTTCTTTGGTGGCTAAAAGCACTAAGGAATTCACTCTCTCACTTTTCGTTATATCACTCACGACATTACAATTGTCTCGCCTATCTATAGGTGCATCCTCCAAGTTTACTTCAACTTTCTGACGAGATTCATTGACAATCTGTTGTGGTGACATAGGTTGTAAGTTGATTTTCTTGCCCTTGAACTCCAAGTGATATGTATTGGCACGGCCATTGTGTTGCACATAACGGTCATATAGCCAAGGCCGCCCCAATAGTAGATGACACACCATCATAGGAACCACATCAAAATCAATGCAATCCTTATATGGTCCAATTTCAAACTCAACACGCACCATGTGGTTTACCTTCATCTCACCATTGTTTCTCAACCACTGAATATAGTATGGATGCGGGTGCGGTAGATACTTCAACTTCAGCTTGGTACACAACTCCTTGCTTGCTAAATTGCGACAACTCCCGCCATCAATAATAACCTTGCAAGCCTTGTCAGGACCAACTAAAGCCTTAGTTTGGAACAAATTGCAGCGCTGAGTAGATGCACTTGGCAACACATTAAAAGCACGCTGCGACACAACAATAGTGCAAGCATCAGACGGATATGCATCTTCACCATCAGTGTCATAGTCATCATCTTCTGGAGCATTTGGATCAACATCATCTCCCGTCTCATACGCATTGTCCTCATTAACTATCATAACTTTGCGGTTAGGACAATCTCTCTTGAAGTGACCCTTGCCACCACATGTATGGCAATTCATATCGCGGTTGCGCGCAGTAGACATGCTAGAACCACTCGTACTTGCAGCAGTTTCGGGCTTCTTTGTGTTGGACACATTGGAGACCGGCTTGCTAGACGGAGTAGAGTAAGGGGCGGAGCGCGTTGATGGCGTCGGCGCCGTAGGTGGGGGCGCGCAAGGCGTGAAGCGCCCAGCTCCCGTAGCACGACCTTTAACCTTTGCTTCTTCAGCCAACTGTGATTTAGCTTCTCTTGGATGATGTAGTAATAGATTCATATTGGTGTAGCTGTAATGACGAACAATGCCTTTGATATCATACTTCAATCCATTGAAGAAACACTGCATTGTCATCTCTAGAGACTCATGGCCACAGCCATGCTGCATTAGCATCTCCATCTCCATGTAGTATTCATCAACAGTCTTCACACCTTGTCTCAATAGGGTCAACTTATCATATATTGTACGCAAATAATTAGTGGGCACAAAACGAGAATTCATCGCCTCCTTCATAGCACGCCATGTGATAATAGGTGGCTCACGATCCTCCTGTCGATTACGAACAAGTGCATCCCACCAACGCAATGCATAACCATCAAATTCGGAAGAAGCAAGCTTGATCTTCCTATCTTCAGTATAATTATGTAAGCGCCATAACTTCTCAATTTTCAGCTCCCAAGAGAGGTATTCTTCAAGATCAGCTCCTCCTTCAAACTTGGGTATGGAGAACTTGGGCTTACCCAAGCCATCTTCTTCTTCAAATCCGCGACCATGGCGTCCAAGTTCAGCAAAACCACGCCCACGGTTGCCATGTCCTGCACCACGACCAACACCGGGTGCTTCATCCTAAAAATCGGGGTCTTCATCCTCTTGTTGCTGTAGGTTTGTAAGGTTCTCAACAGACATTTGCAAAACTTGAAGACTGCGCTGGATATCAGTCATTTGATCTTTCATTGTATTGACGGTCTCACTAGTAGCATCCAGCTTCTGGGAGATCCCTTAGACCGTTCCCCTAAGCTCATCATCCTCAGTGCGGAATTCACGTCGCATCTCATTACGAAGAGCCTCATACTCCCTCCATGTGATGATATCTGCGGAATTCTTGTTTTCCTGGTTAACAAGTTTAGCATCACTAGCAGACATGATTAGTAGGTTAGTGCACTAAATCAAAAATATATGGTGGTACTCTCACAATTCACTCAAAAACTGATAAGAAAAGGAAATCTTACTGTTCCAAAGTAAATTAGTGTTGCTTACCACTTGTAACAACTAGTGCACGGATGTAGCGAAGCGAATATCAAGGGTATAAGAACAATCACATGACAAAGCAGGATATATGTGGGGCTGTAGGTAGGTGCTTGTGACGGTAAAGCACACGTCCGTTGGGAACCCCAAGAGGAAGGTATGATGCGTACAGCAGCAAGTTTTCCCTCAGTAAGAAACCAAGGTTATCGAACCAGTAGGAGATGAAGGCCACGTGAAGGTTGTTGGTGAAGGAGTGTAGTGCGGTGCAACACCAGGGATTCCGGCGCCAACGTGGAACCTGCACAACACAATCAAAATACTTTGCCCCAACTTGACAGTGAGGTTGTCAATCTCACCGGCTTGCTGTAAACAAAGGATTAAACGTATGGTGTGGAGAATGACATTTGTTTGCAAAGAACAGCAGAGAACAATGATTGCAGTAGGTTGTATTTCAGATGTAAAAGAATGGACCGGGGTCCACAGTTCACTAGTGGTGTCTCTCCAATAAGATAAATAGCATGTTGGGTGAACAAATTACAGTTGGGCAATTGAAAAATAGAGATGCATATACATATCATGATGACTACTATGAGATTTACTTAGGGCATTACGACAAAGAACATAGACCGCTATCCAGCATGCATCTACGCCTAAAAAGTCCACCTTCGGGTTAGCATCCGCACCCCTTCCAGTATTAAGTTGCAAACAACAGACAATTGCATTAAGTACTGTGCGTAATGTAATCAATACAAATATCCTTAGAGAAAGCATTGATGTTTTATCCCTAGTGGCAACAGCACATCCACAACCTTAGAACTTTCTGTCACTGTCCCAGATTCAATGGAGGCATGAACCCACTATCGAGCATAAATACTCCCTCTTGGAGTCACAAGTATCAACTTGGCCAGAGCCTCTACTAGCAACGGAGAGCATGCAAGAACATAAATAACACATATATGATAGATCGATAATCAACTTGACATAGTATTCAATATTCATCGGATCCCAACAAACACAACATGTAGCATTACAAATAGATGATCTTGATCATGATAGGCAGCTCACAAGATCTAAACATGATAGCACAAGAGGAGAAGACAACCATCTAGCTACTGCTATGGACCCATAGTCCAAGGATGAACTACTCACGCATCAGTCTGGAGGCGGGCATGGTGATGTAGATCCCTCCGGTGATGATTCCCCTCTCCGGCAGGGTGCCGGAGGCGATCTCCTGAATCCCCCGAGATGGGATTGGCGGCGGCGGCGTCTCAGTAACTTTTCTCGTATCGTGGCTCTCGGTGATAGGATTTTCGCGACGGAGAGAATAAATAGGCGAAGGGGCAGAGTCGGGGGACGCTCGAGGGGCCCACCCCATAGGACGGCGCGGCCAGGGGCCCCACCGCGCCGCCTTGTGGGGTGGCCGCCTCGTGGCCCCTCTTCGTCTCCTCTTCGGTGTTCTGGAAGGCTCCGTGGAAAATAAGACCGTGGGCTTTTATTTTGTCCAATTCTGAGAATATTTCCTGTGTAGGATTTCTGAAACCAAAAACAGCAGAAAACAGGAACTGGCGCTTCGGCATCTTGTTAATAGGTTAGTGACAGAAAATGCATCAAAACAATGTAAAGTGTATATAAAACATGTGAGTATTGTCATATAACTAGCATGGAACATAAGAAATTATAGATACGTTTGAGACGTATCAAGCATCCCCAAGCTTAGTTCCTACTCGCCCTCGAGTAGGTAAACAATAACAAGGATAATTTCTGAAGTGATATGCTACTATCATAATCTTGATCAATACTATTGTAAAGCATATGAGATGAATGAAGTGATTCGAAGGAATGGTCTAGATGATGACTAAACAACTGAATCATATAGCAAAGACTTTTCATGAATAGTACTTTCAAGACAAGTATCAATAAGTCTTGCATAAGAGTTAACTCATAAAGCAATAGATTCTTAATAGAAGGTTTTGAAGCAACACAAAGGATGATTAAAGTTTCAGCAATTGCTTTCAACTTGTAACATGTATATCTCATGGATAGTTGTCAACATAAAGCAATATAACAAGTGCAATAAGTAAACATGTAAGAATCAATGCACACAGTTGACACAAGTGTTTGCTTCTAACATAGAAAGAAGTAGGTAACTGACTCAACATAAAGTAAAAGAAAGGCCCTTCGCAGAGGGAAGCATGGATTACTGATGTCTACACACGCTTCTATTCCTGTAGACAGTGTTGGGCCTCCAAGAGCAGAGGTTTGTAGAACAGCAGCAAGTTTCCCTTAAGTGAATCACCCAAGGTTTATCGAACTCAGGGAGGAAGAGGTCAAAGATATCCCTCTCAAGCGACCCTGCAATCACGATACAAGAAGTCTCTTGTATCCCCAACACACCTAATACACTTGTCAGATGTATAGGTGCACTAGTTCAGCGAAGAGATAGTGAAATACAAGTAATATGGATGTATATGAGTAGCAATAGCAATCTGAATAAAATATGGCAGCGAGTAAACATGCAACAGAACAGTAAATAAACGGAGATTCGATATTCGGAAACAAGGCCTAGGGATCATACTTTCACTAGTGGACACTCTCAACATTGATCACATAATAAAACCACTCTACACTCTCTTGTTGGATGACAAACACCATTAATTGTGTAGGGCTACAAGAGCACCTCAATGCCGGAGTTAACAAGCTCCACAACATTCGATGTTCATATTTAAATAACCTTAGAGTGCATAATAGATCATTGCAATTATACCGAGTACTAACATAGCATGCACACTGTCACCATCACACTATGAAAGGAGGAATAGATCGCATCAATACTATCATAGTAATAGTTAACTCCATAATCTACAAGAGATTACAATCATAACCTACGCCAAGTACTACATGATGCACACACTGTCACCATTACATCATGAAGGAGGAATAGAGTACTTTAATAACATCACCAGAGTAACTAGATCACAAAGAGAGAGATGAACCACATAGCTACGGTAGAGCCCTCAGCCTCGGGGGAGAATTACTCCCTCCTCATCATGGAGACAGCGATGGCGGTGAAGATGGCGGTGGAGATGGCTTCCGGGGCCACTTCCCCATCCCGGTGGCATGCCGGAACAGAGACTCCTGTCCCGCAGATCTTGGCTTCGCGATGGCGGCGGCTCTGGAAGGTTTCTCGTACAGTGGCTTTTCCGTATCGAAGATTTAGGTCAGGGAGGCTTATATAGGCGGAGAGTCGGAGTCGGAAGGGCCACGGGGGACCCCGCCCAGTAGGGGGGCGCCCCCCTTGGGCCGCGCCGCCACCATGTGTGGTGGCCCTGGGCCTCTCCTCTAGCCCCTCTCCGGTGTTCTGGAAGCTTCGTGGAATTATAAGATACTGGGCGTTGATTTCGTCCAATTCCGAGAATATTTCCTTACTAGGATTTCTGAAACCAAAAACAGCAGAAAACAGGAACTGGCACTTCGGCATCTCGTTAAAAGGTTAGTTCCGGAAAACGTATCAAAACGATATAAAGTATGAATAAAACATGTAGGTATTGTCATAAAACTAGCATGGAACATAAGAAATTATAGATACGTTTGAGACGTATCAAACATCCCCAAGCTTAGTTCCTACTCGCCCTCGAGTAGGTAAACGATAACAAGAATAATTTCTTAAGTGACATGCTACCAACATAATCTTGATCAACATTATTGTAAAGCATATGAGATGAATGCAGCGATTCGAAGCAATGATGAAGACAATGGTTAAACAACTGAATCATATAGCAAAGACTTTTCATGAATAGTACTTTCAAGACAAGCATCAATAAGACTTGCATAACAGTTAACTCATAAGCAATAAATTCTTAGTAGAAAGCTTTGAAGCAACACAAAGAAAGATATAAGTTTCAGCGGTTGCTTTCAACTTGTAACATGTATATCTCATCGATAGTTGTCAACATAAAGAAATATAACAAGTGCAATAGGTAAACATGTAAGAATCAATGCACACAGTTGACACAAGTGTTTGCTTCTAAGATAGAAAGAAGTAGGAAAACTGACTCAACAATAAAGTAAAAGAAAGGCCCTTCGTAGAGGGAAGCAGGGATTAAATCATGTGCTAGAGCTTTTCAAGTTTTGAAATCATATAGAGAGCATAAAAGTAAAGTTTTGAGAGGTGTTTGTTGTTGTCAACGAATGGTAGCGGGTACTCTAACTACCTTATCAACCAGACTTTCAAGAGCGGCTCCCATGAAGGACGTTATCTCTACCAGCAAGGTAGATCATCGCTCTTCTCTTTTGTTCACACATGTACTTTAGTTTAGTTTAGTTTTTATTTTTTTTATTTTTTAGATGACACTCCTCCCAACCTTTGCTTTCTCAAGCCATGGCTAACCGAATCCTCGGGTGCCTTCCAACAATCACATACCATGAAGGAGTGTCTATTTGCAAAATTAAGTTGCTTACTGATAGATCAGGGCAAAACATGTGAAGAGAATTATTAATGCAAGTTAATTAATTGGGGCTGGGAACCCCGTTGCCAGCTCTTTTTGCAAAATTATTGGATAAGCGGATGAGCCGCTAGTCCATTGTGAAAGTCTGTCAGAAGTAAATGACAAGATCGAAAGATAAAACACCACATACTTCCTCATGAGCTATAAAACATTGACACAAATAAGAGATAGCTTTTGAATTGTTTAAAGGTAGCACATGAAGTATTTGCTTTGGAATGGCAGAGAAATACCATGTAGTAGGTAGGTATGGTGGACACAAATGGCATAGTTTTTGGCTCAAGGATTTGGATGCACGAGAAGAATTCCCTCTCAATACAAGGCTAGGCTAGCAAGGTTGTTTGAAGCAAACTCAAGTATAAAACGGTGCAACAAGACTCACATATGAACATATTGTAAACATTATAAGACTTTACATTGTCTCCTTGTTGTTCAAACACCTTAACCAGAAAATATCTAGACTTAGAGAGCCCAATCATGCAAACCAAATTTTAACAAGCTCTATGTAGTTCTTCATTAATAGGTGCAAAGTACATGATGCAAGAGCTTAAACATGATCTATATGAGCACAACAATTGCCAAGTATCAAATTATTCAAGACATTATACAAATTACCACATGAAGCATTTCCTGTTTCCAACCATATAGCAATTAACGAAGCGGTTTTCAACTCCGCCATGAACATTAAAGATAGAACTAAGAACACCAGTGTTCATATGAAAAAGCGGAGCGTGTCTCTCTCCTACACAAGCATGAATTTATTCAATCATAAACAAAAATAAAAGCAAATAGACGCTCCAAGTAAAGTACATAAGATGTGACCAAATAAAAATATAGTTTCAAGAGAAGAAACCTGATAAGTTGTCGATGAAGAAGGGGATGCCTTGGGCATCCCCAAGCTTAGATGCTTGAGTCTTCTTGAAATATGCAGGGATGAACCACGGGGGCATCCCCAAGCTTAGACTCTTCACTCTTCTTGATCATAGTATATCATCCTCCTCTCTTGACCCTTGAAAACTTCCTCCACACCAAACTCGAAACAAACTCATTAGAGGGTTAGTGCATAATCAAAATTTCACATGTTCAGAGGTGACACAATCATTCTTAACACTTCTGGACATTTCCCAAAGCTACTAGAAGTCAATGAAAAAAGAAATCCATCCAACACAGCAAAAGAGGCAATGTGAAATAAAAGGCAGAATCTGTCAAAATAGAACAGTCCGTAAAGACGAATTTTTTAGAGGCACTGGACTTGCTCAGATGAAAATGCTCAAATTTAATGAAATTTGCGTACATATCTGAGGATCACGCACGTAAATTGGCAGATTTTTCTGAGTTACCTACAGAGAACCCTGCCCAAATTCGTGACAGACAGAAATCTGTTTCTGCGCAGTAATCCAAATCTAGCATCAACTCTACTATCAAAGACTTTACTTGGCACAAAAATGCAATAAAATAAGATAAGGAGAGGTTGCTACAGTTGTAACAACTTCCAAGACTCAAATATAAAATAAAAGTTGCTGTAGTAAAATAAAAACATGGGTTATCTCCCAAGAAGTGCTTTCTTTATAGCCATTAAGATGGGCTCAGTAATTTTAATGATGCACTCCCAAGAAATAATAGTTGAAGCAAAAGAGAGCATCAAAAAGCAAATTCAAAACAAATTTAAGCCTAACATGCTTCCTATGCATAGGAATCTTGTAAATAAACAAATTCATGAAGAATAATGCAACAAGCATAGAAAGATAAAACAAGTGTAACTTCAAAAATTTCAGCATATAGAGAGGTGTTTTAGTAACATGAAAATTTCTACAACCATATTTTCCTCTCTCATAAAGATTTTCAGTAGCATCATGAACAAACTCAACAATATAACTATCACATAAAACATTCTTATCATGAGCTATATGCATAAAATTATTACTCTCCACATAAGCATAATCAATTTTATTAGTTGTAGTGGGAGCAAATTCAACAAAGTAGCTATCATTATTATTCTCATCAAGTGTAGGAGGCATAGTATAATCATAATAAAATTTACTCTCCATAGTAGGCGGCACTAAAAGACCACTATCATTATAATCATCATAAATAGGAGGCAAAGTATCATCAAAGAAAATTTTCTCCTCAATGCTTGGGGGACTAAAAATGTCATGCTCATCAAAACCAGCTTCCCCAAGCTTAGAATTTTCCATATCATTAGCAACAATGGTGTTCAAAGCGTTCATACTAATATCATTTCTACTAGCATGCAAATAAGATTCTATAGGTTTTTTAATTTTCGCAGCAAACAATCCATGTCTTAACTCAGGAAATAGAATAAAAAGCTCATTGTTGCTTTCCATTATGCCTTACTAGTGTAAACAAGAAACCAAAAGATGCAATTGCAGGATCTAAAGGAAATAGCTTCGAGCACTCACAACGGCAATAGAAAATAACTTAGTTATCTGGGACCGGAGTGTGAATGCCTTTTACCTTTCCTCCCCGGCAACGATGCCAGAAAAGTGCTTGATGTCTACGCACGCTTCTATTCCTGTAGACAGTGTTGGGCCTCCAAGAGCAGAGGTTTGTAGAACAGCAGCAAGTTTCCCTTAAGTGAATCACCCAAGGTTTATCGAACTCAGGGAGGAAGAGGTCAAAGATATCCCTCTCAAGCAACCCTGCAATCACGATACAAGAAGTCTCTTGTGTCCCCAACACACCTAATACACTTGTCAGATGTATAGGTGCACTAGTTCGGCGAAGAGATAGTGAAATACAAGTAATATGGATGTATATGAGTAGCAATAGCAATCTAAATAAAATATGGCAGCGAGTAAACATGCAACAGAACAGTAAATAAACGGAGATTCGATATTCGGAAACAAGGCCTAGGGATCATACTTTCACTAGTGGACACTCTCAACATTGATCACATAATAAAACCACTCTACACTCTCTTGTTGGATGACAAACACCATTAATTGTGTAGGGATACAAGAGCACCTCAATGCCGGAGTTAACAAGCTCCACAACATTCGATGTTCATATTTAAATAACCTTAGAGTGCATAATAGATCATTGCAATTATACTGAGTACTAACATAGCATGCACACTGTCACCATCACACTATGAAAGGAGGAATAGATCGCATCAATACTATCATAGTAATAGTTAACTCCATAATCTACAAGAGATTACAATCATAACCTACGCCAAGTACTACATGATGCACACACTGTCACCATTACATCATGAAGGAGGAATAGAGTACTTTAATAACATCACCAGAGTAACTAGAGCACAAAGAGAGAGATGAACCATATAGCTACGGTAGAGCCCTCAGCCTCGGGGGAGAATTACTCCCTCCTCATCATGGAGACAGCGATGGCGGTGAAGATGGCGGTGGAGATGGCTTCCGGGGGCACTTCTCCATCCCGACGGCATGCCGGAACAGAGACTCCTGTCCCGCAGATCTTGGCTTCGCGATGGCGGCGGCTCTGGAAGGTTTCTCGTACCGTGGCTTTTCCGTATCGAAGATTTAGGTCAGGGAGGCTTATATAGGCGGAGAGTCAGAGTCGGAAGGGCCACGGGGGACCCACACAGTAGGGGGGCGCGCCCACCCTTGGGCCGCGCCGCCACCATGTGTGGTGGCCTTGGGCCTCTCCTCTAGCCCCTCTCCGGTGTTCTGGAAGCTTCGTGGAATTATAAGATACTGGGCGTTGATTTCGTCCAATTCCGAGAATATTTCCTTACTAGGATTTCTGAAACCAAAAACAACAGAAAACAGGAACTGGCACTTCGGCATCTCGTTAATAGGTTAGTTCCGGAAAACGCATCAAAACGATATAAAGTATGAATAAAATATGTAGGTATTGTCATAAAACTTGCATGGAACATAAGAAATTATAGATACGTTTGAGACGTATCAATTACTCATGTGCTAGAGCTTTTTATTTTGAAAACATGGAAACAATTTTGTCAACGGTAGTAATAATTCATATGTGTTATGCATAAAACCTCTTATAAGTTGCAACCCTCATGCATCGAATACCAATAGTTCCCGCACCTTGTCCTAATTAGCTCGGACTTCCATGGATTATCATTGCATTACATATGTTTCAACCAAGTGTCACAAAGGGGTACCTCTATGCCACCTGTACAAAGGTCCAAGGAGATAGATCGCATTTGATTTCTCAGTTTTGATAGATCTCAACTTAAGGATATCCATACCGGGACAACATAGAAAACAGATAATGGACTCCTCTTTAATGCTTTAAGCATTCAACAACAGATAATATTCTCATAAGAGATTGAGGATTAATGTCCAAGCTGAAACTTCCACCATGATACATGGCTTTGGTTGGCGGCCCAATGTTCTTCTCTAATAATATGCATACTCAAACCATTTAATCATGAGAAATCTCCCTTACTTCAGACAAGACGAACATGCATAGCAACTCACATGATATTCAACAAAGTAAAAAGTTGATGGCGTCCCCAGAAACATGGTTACCGCTCAACAAGCAACTTATAAGAACTAAGATACATAAGCGACATATTCATTACCACAATAGTTTTTAGGCTACTTTCCCATGAGCTATGTATTGCAAAGACAAGGAATGAAATTTTAAAGGTAGCACACAAGCAATTTACTTTGGAATGGCAGAAAAATACCACATAGTAGGTAGTTATGGTGGACACAAATGGCATGAGTTTTGGCTCAAGGTTTTGGATGCACGAGAAGCATTCCCTCTCAGTACAAGGATTTGGCTAGCAAGGTTGTTTGAAGCAAACACAAGTATGAACCGGTACAGCAAAACTTACATAAGAACATATTGCAAGCATTATAAAAATCTACACTGTCTTCCTTGTTGCTCAAACACTTTTACCAGAAAAATATCTAGACCTTAGAGAGACCAATCATGCAAACCAAATTTCAACAAGCTCTACAGTAGTTCTCCACTAATAGGTTTAAACTACATGATGCAAAAGCTTAAACATGATCTACTTGAGAGCTCAAAACAATTGCCAAGTATCAAATTATTCAAGACAATATACCATTTACCACATGAAGCATTTTCTGTTTCCAACCAAATAGCAATCAACGAAGAGGCTTTCGACTTCGCCATGAACATTAAAGTAAAGCTAAAAACACAAGTGTTCATATGAAAAAGCGGAGCGTGTCTTTCTCCAACACAAGGAATGCTAGGATCCGATTTTATTCAAACATAAACAAAAACAAAAACAAACAGACGCTCCAAGTAAAGAACATAAGATGTGACGGAATAAAAATATAGTTTCACTAGAGGTGACCTGATAAGTTGTTGATGAAGAAGGGGATGCCTTGGGCATCCCCAAACTTAGATGCTTGAGTCTTCTTGAAATATGCAGGGATGAACCACGGGGGCATCCCCAAGCTTAGACTTTTCACTCGTCTTGATCATATCATATCATCCTCCTCTCTTGACCCTTGAAAACTTCCTCCACACCAGACTCAAAACAATCTCATTAGAGGGTTAGTGCATAATCAAAAATTCACATGTTCAGAGAGGACACAATCATTCTTAACACTTCTGGACATTACCCAAGGCTACTGAAAGTTAATGGAACAAAGAAATCCACTCAACACAGTAAAAGAGGCAATGCGAAATAAAAGGCAGAATCTGTCAAAACAGAACAGTCCGTAAAGACGAATTTTTTCGAGGCACTCAACAGGCTCAGATGAAAAAGCTCAAATTGAATGAAAGTTGCGTACGTATCTGAGGATCACGCATGAATTTTTTCAGCATTTTACGAGTTTCCTACAGAGAGATCTACTCATATTCGTGACAGATAAAAATCTGTTTCTGCGCAGGAATCCAAATCTAGTATCAACTTTACTATCAAAGACTTTACTTGGCACAACAACGAAATAAACATGATAAGGAGAGGTTGCTACAGTAATAACAACTTCCAAGACACAACAAAACAGTAGTAAAATAAAAAACAACATGGGTTATCTCTCAAGAAGTGTTTTTCTTTAACGCCTTTCAGCTAGGCGCAGAAAGTGCAAATCAAGTATTATCAAGAGAAGAAGCATCAACAGAGGAGTTTAGAGTTTTCTCAACAATGCATTGTATCTTATCTATGTAAGAAAATCCTATTTCGTTACTCTTAGGCTTACTATCCTCCTCAAACAAATTTTAAGGAACAATCCAAGCAAAATTCTTTTCTAGTGCCTCATGCATTCCTATGAGTTTATGAGGTATTGGTATTTTAATATCCCCCTCACAATTGGCTTTATTAGTGTATTTTAGCCTATCTTTTTCCATCTTTTCAAGGGTACTTGAAAAATTGGTATAAAAGCCAAGCATCTTATGTTTAATAAAGACTTTCCTAGCTTCTCTAGCTACATCACCAAATTCTCTAAGAAGGGTTTCTAAAAGAAAATCTTTCTTTTCTCCTTCTTCCATATCACAGAGTGTAAGAAACATATGTTGCATTATAGGATTAAGATTAACAAATCTAGCTTCCAACATGTGCACTAAAGAGGCAGTAGCACTTTCATAATTAGGAACAAGTTCCACCAAGTATCTATCTTCAAAATCTTTAACCGTACTAACATGAGTGAAAAATTCTTCTATATTATCTCTTCCAATGATAGACCCATGCCCTACCGATATATCTTTCAAAGTGAACTTAGGGTGAAACATGATGAAATAAACAAAGGTAAACTAATAAATAAAGTAAATGCAAGTAACTAATTTTTTTGTGTTTTTGATATAAAGAAAGCAAACAAGACAGAAAATAAAATAAAGTAAAGTAAAGCAAGACACTAAACAAAGTAAAGAGATTGGATGTGAGAGACTCCCCTTGCAGCGTGTATTGATCTCCCCGGCAACGGTGCCAGAAAAAGAGCTGCTTGTGACGGTAAAGCACACGTCTGTTGGGAACCCCAAGAGGAAGTTATGATGCGTACAGCATCAAGTTTTCCCTCAGTAAGAAACCAAGGTTATCGAACCAGTAGGAGATGAAGGCCACGTGAAGGTTGTTGGTGAAGGAGTGTAGTGCGGCGCAACACCAGGGATTCCGGCGCCAACGTGGAACCTGCACAACACAATCAAAATACTTTGCCCCAACTTGACAGTGAGGTTGTCAATCTCACCGGCTTGCTGTAAACAAAGGATTAAACGTATGGTGTGGAGAATGATGTTTGTTTGCAAAGAACAACAGAGAACAATGATTGCAGTAGGATGTATTTCAGATGTAAAAGAATGGATCGGGGTCCACAGTTCACTAGTGGTGTCTCTCCAATAAGATAAATAGCATGTTGGGTGAACAAATTACAGTTGGGCAATTGACAAATAGAGATGCATATACATATCATGATGACTACTATGAGATTTACTTAGGGCATTACGACAAAGAACATAGACCGCTATCCAGCATGCATCTACGCCTAAAAAGTCCACCTTCGGGTTAGCATCCGCACCCCTTCCAGTATTAAGTTGCAAACAACAGACAATTGCATTAAGTACTGTGCGTAATGTAATCAATACAAATATCCTTAGACAAAGCATTGATATTTTATCCCTAATGGAAACAGCACATCCACAACCTTAGAACTTTCTGCACTGTCCTAGATTCAATGGAGGCATGAACCCACTATCGAGCATAAATACTCCCTCTTGGAGTCACAAGTATCAACTTGGCCAGAGCCTCTACTAGCAACGGAGAGCATGCAAGAACATAAATAACACATATATGATAGATCGATAATCAACTTGACATAGTATTCAATATTCATCGGATCCCAACAAACACAACATGTAGCATTACAAATAGATGATCTTGATCATGATAGGCAGCTCACAAGATCTAAACATGATAGCACAAGAGGAGAAGACAACCATCTAGCTACTGCTATGGACCCATAGTCCAAGGATGAACTACTCACGCATCAGTCCGGAGGCGGGCATGGTGATGTAGAGCCCTCCGGTGATGATTCCCCTCTCCGGCAGGGTGCCGGAGGCGATCTCCTGAATCCCCCGAGATGGGATTGACGGCGGCGGCGGCTCAGTAACTTTTCTCGTATCGTGGCTCTCGGTGATAGGGTTTTCGCGACGGAGAGAATAAATAGGCGAAGGGGCAGAGTCGGGGGACGCTCGAGGGGCCCACCCCATAGGCCGGTGCGGCCAGGGGCCCCACCGCGCCGCCTTGTGGGGTGGCCGCCTCGTGGCCCCTCTTCGTCTCCTCTTCGGTGTTCTGGAAGGCTTCGTGGAAAATAAGACCGTGGGCTTTTGTTTCGTCCAATTCCGAGAATATTTCCTGTGTAGGATTTCTGAAACCAAAAACAGCATAAAACAGGAACTGGCGCTTCGGCATCTTGTTAATAGGTTAGTGCCGGAAAATGCATCAAAACAATGTAAAGTGTGTATAAAACATGTGAGTATTGTCATATAACTAGCATGGAACATAAGAAATTATAGATACGTTTCAGACGTATCAGTAGGGTACCTATTTGCACCAATAACAAGCTCTAGCGCTGATCGTAGACAACCAAAGATACTCACACAAGGCGATTAATGTGGCAATGCAACTATATGGAGGAAATGTTGAAATGCACTCGAGAGACACTAGCAAAGCTCAACAAAACAGGCACAAAGATTGCTCAACTACAGGTGCAGAAAAGTAAACTAGGCCGTCACTTGATCTTACTAGCACTTCACACTTTTTCTTTTTGGATTTTCTTTTTGGAACGCAGCTATGTAGCTCTTTTTGCTTCTTTTCTATTTTCTTTTTTTTTGATTTTAGGACACAACTCCTTGATAACACGGCCAACAATATATGCAAAGCACCAAAACCCTAATGAGCAGCCTGTCGAGCGGTAAAACTAGTCTCTTCTGGGGAATTTCCTAGTTACGTATATCGATAGGTTGCGGCTATGGTTGGGAACAAGCACACTGTACACTATGTGGACTCGGAGTAGCAAAAACTGACACTAGATGAAAGCGGAAACACAAACCCTAACAATACTAGATGGAAGAAAAAGATACGAAAAAACAACTACGAAAAGCAACTAAAAATCGAAATTAGTGCAATCTAAAGCTATGGAAAACCCTAACCCTAATATTTTTGGCTTTTTCTGGATAGGAAAACACTCACAACTCAACTATGGGGTGGATTGTGGATGGCTTACCGAGGAAACCTGAGAATCTGATACCAAGAGGATGAGGGGTAGCCCGATCTTCTCAGTAAGCAACGGTGGTGATGATGATCACGGGATGATGGCAGCGGAGATAACTTGATGAAGTGGATGATAACTTGTATGACGCAGCGAGATCTCTCGATTGGTCCATGTCGCCAGTGCAACAACTCTCAACCCTGCAAAATATTCGCAACTCCACACATTTGCGCACGTAGCCGCCGACCACAAAGCGGTAAGTTGCGACCTTACCAATGGAATAGCAGATCACACAAGACTTTCAGGGGTTCCACACCAAATCAATGCAATTGGATGTAGAGATTCAATAGAGTTGCAAAGCAATCAACTATGAACTAGGGTTTATCTTAAACGTGGTCTAAAGCTACTTTGGGGGCGTCCTGGGCACTTATATAGGAGTTCAGGACGACCTCAGGTCAAAAGAGTACGAAAATAACCGACCCAGAATAGATCTGGTCGAGACAGACTCGGACTCGGCCGGTCTGGAGGCCGGTCGACCGGGCCTGGGACCGGGCAGGCCGGTTCAAACCGGGCCTAGCGTCGGGTGCTGACCGGGCGCGGGAAGTGCTCTGCAGTACCCCGTCCGGTTGGCATCAGTGTGTAGTCCGGTTGGCGCCGAGTGGGATCCGGCGTGCCGCCCGGTTGGACCGAGCCAGCGACCGAGCGCACCGGCGTGGCGGCCGGTCTGACCGGATGCTGGGCCGACCTGGTCTTCATCTTCCTCTCTCGCGCATGCCTCCCGCTCCTCCCTCGCGCATCCATGGAATATCTTCATGTCCAGCTCCGTGTCCATCTTCACGTCCATCTGCTCCTCTCCTCCTCGTGCGATGCTTGCTCCCTCCTCATACCTGATCATACATAAGTAATAACACTTAGGCAGTATAAAGTTCTCATCAATCAAAGTATCGTTTAGGAACAAGTTCACCTTTTGTATAAGAAGCTTCGCACGAGCCCTTGTAATAGGTCCAATCCTAACTTCATTGGACTTGAGCTTCACAGCAGGTTCATCTTCATCTTGCAATGATGGAGGTAGTAGTGAGGTAGGGATGTCCTCATCAATAATCATAGTCAATCCATACTGAAAGTGAATTCAATTGAGGAAGAAAATCGCATATGTAATAAAATTGATGCCATACTTGTTCACATAGCCAAACAAAATAATGACAATGTCCCTTTACAAGAATTAGTTGGAAACAACAATGAAAATGTGGATGTTAATTTTATAAGAAACTTTGGCAACAATGGATATGGGAACAACAATAATAACTATGGGGCCACCTTATGTGCCCAACAAATATGCTAGTGGTAGTAACTCTAACGAATTAGAAAACACCATTAGATCTTTTATTGCTACACAAAAGGAGTTGCATAAAAAATTCATAGCAAAATTTGAAAGCAAGATGCTTTGATTGATAAAGTTGAGCTCTTAACACAAGAAGTTGTGTCTTTCAAAAATATCATAAATAGCATTGTAAGAAACATGAATGATAAGTATCTATGAATCATAAAGCATGCTTAGGAGAATTCTATAGAATTGTTGGAAGATTCTTTGTCCTCTCTTTTCATGAATATTTCTTTTGACTCTTGAACATGAGAAAGTAAGCAGGAAATGTATGTGCTAAACTTCCAACAAAATAAAAATTAGAAAGCATAAAACATGGTTTTGAGCTATCCAATTCATGTCAACAATAATAGTAAGGATGGGGTACCAAGTATCTCATGTATGAAGATATCTATGTGTCATGAGTTTGACCTCTTTTATGAGTAAGTGTTTCCTCATTTTATTGAATGATAAGGACTACACCTCTTCTTACTCAGCTTCGGGTTACCAAGACCTTTCAACATACATGTTTCAACCAAGTATCACAATGGGGTACCTTCATGCCGCCTGTACAAAGGATCAAAGGAGATATGTATCTCAACTATAGGCCATCCATACTGGGACAACATGAACATCATACATTGAGCATTCTCTCTAACTCTCTTCTCACTTTTTCTCATACTCTTTTGTATTTCTTTTCTTTTTTCACAACTCTTTTTATTTTACTTTTTCACTCTTCCAATTGAGGATGCTCGTTGCTGAAACTTTCACCATGATTAAGCATGGCTTCGGTTAGCGTCCCATTTCTCTTCTCTAACAATGTAGGCATACTTTCTTAACATAACCTACATTCATTCCACAAGAGATAGCCATCAACAAAATAAAATAAATGATGATCAACGCATGGTGCAATACTGATGACGGCTACTAGCAACGCCAAAAAGATCTTGATATGTTGGCAATCCAAGTGCAGAGTGTTGTATCAAGGGAGTATCTTTTGTAGAAGGGTGACTCGAGGGTTTATATCGAACTCTTGGGGAACTGGATGAAAGAGTGTACTCTTCTCTCTTCTACAAGCAATCCTGTAGGTAAAGTAAATGTCTTGTGTCCAACTCCACCATGTGGTTGTCAATCACAAGGTTTTGCGTAAGTAAATAACACAAGTAGAAATAAAACAAGTAAAACTAAACTAGATAAGACAACTAAGTATAAAACTATAAAGAGGTTGATTGTTTTTGGTGTTTTGGATGCAAATAACAAAAGTAAATATTTTTGTATTTTCGGATTAAAATAGTGCAGCAAATAGAAAACAATGTAAAACCAATATAAAGGTGTTTCTTATGATAAAAAGTGGACCAGGGTTCATGGGTTCACCTGACTATTCTCTCGTAAAGTTGTGTTGGACAAAAAGCAATTCATCAATGAGATATCAAGGTACAGATAATATTATATGTAAGATCAGAATTAATATGGGCATCACGTCCTAACATAGAGATGATGCAACACACCTCTCCTATACTCCACAAGAAAGAAATTTCATCAATCTTGTATCAAGAAATTAACAAAGCATAGCAATAAGTACTCTGACATGAAGTTTAAATATCAAATATGCTACCTTGAACAAACAAGATCATCATTGCTATCACATGATGAACATAGCACATGCATTCACTTTATCCCTAGTGAGGTAGCAAAAGAAAGGCAAAGCCATAATAGATCTTGAACATATTGTCACTATCCAATCACTAAAACCATGCTACTCCATCTAGCACACACATCACCCCACACACGATCTTGCATAGATGTTGGATCAGAACATAAACTTAAGAACGGGGTACATAATATGAATCTATCAATGCATCTCACTGTATAATAAGATCAAATCTCATAAAACAATATCATAGAGTAAGGATCCGCCATATAGGTATTACAAATATAGCCATAATCATGATAGGCAGCTCATATGGCATTAAGAACTATGAAGAACATGAGAGAAATAGATCAAGCTACCGCCACAAAACCGTAGTCTAGAGGTGGACTACTCCCTTTTGGTCATGGTGATGATGAAGACATTGGAGAAGGTGGAGATCCCTCCGGTGGTGATCCCAGCGGAGTTTCGCCTCCAATCTTCTCTACAGCAGCCTCCATTTTGGTGTTTCTGTCTTTCTGCGGCGCTCTCCTCCCGAGAACTCTCTGAGGCCATATATATAGTCGATTTTAGGGCAAATACGTCGGTTCGCAAAAGAATCGGGGCAAACGGGCGATCAACGGCTGAAAGAGGTTGGGTGGCGCGGCCAGACTTCTTGGCTGTGACACCTCGTCTCTTTTGGCCCTCGGGCCTCTCCAGGTGAGCTTCCAGGGACCACGATGTTCCTCCCGATGAAAAAGTGATGATCCAAAAATCTCAGGTCAATTTGACTCCGTATCGGTCTCTGAAAGTGAAAAATACACAAAACAGGGTTTTCCTGTTCTGCTGCGTTATAAACCAAATAAAGGGGATCATTTGTAAATCCCCATAAATCAATGTAAAACATTGTATTATCATCATATATGTTACAAATATGTGGTAATTCAATATGATAAAGGACAAAGTTCATGTATGCATTTTACATGCATCAACATCCCCAAGCTTAACCTATGCTCGTCCCGAGCATCAAGGTGATAAAACTAACATGAACTTTGGAGTTTATAATATATAGCTTCTAAATAATCATGCAACGTATCACAAGTCAATAAAGAATGACGATAAGTAATATGAACTCATCAAGTGATAACTCTTACATTCTACATAGCATGCATAAATGTAAATAGCATTGTAAGTAACACGGATGATAAGTATTATGAATCATAAAGCATGCTTGGAAAGATACTATGAAATTGTTGGAAGACTTTGCCTCTCTTTTCAGGAATATTTCTTTTGACTCTTGAACACAAGAAAGTAAGTAGGGAATGTATGTGCTAAACCTCAAACAAAATAAAAAGTAAAGAGCATAAAACATGGTTTTGAGATGTGCAATATGTGTCAACAATAATAATAAGGATAGGGGACCAAGTATCTCATGTATAAATATATCTATGTGTCATGAGTTTGACCACTTATGAGTAAGTATTGCCTCATTTTCTTGAATGCTAAGGACTACACCTCTTGTTACTCAACTCCGGGTTACCAAGATTTTTCGACATACATGTTTTAACCAAGTATCGCAATGGTGTGCCTTCATTCCACCTATAGAAAGGACCAAAGGAGATGTGCATTTCAACTATCGTCCATCCATACCGGGACAACATGAACAACATACATTGAGCATCCTCTCTAACTCTCTCTCACTTTTTTCTCATACTCTTTTTTGTTTCTTTTCTCATACTTTTTTTCACAACTCTTTTTTCACTCTTTCTATTGTGGATGATCATTGCTTAAACTTCTACCATGATTAAACATGGCTTTGGTTAGCGGCCCATATCCCTTCTCTAACAATGCATGCTTACTTGCTTAAATAACCTCTACTTATTTCACAAGAGATAGCGTCAACAAAAAAATGATGATCAACACAGGGTGCAATACCCCAAAAGTGCAATGTTGAAAGACTTCCCCAGTAAACATGGTTACGGTCTAGCTCATTACTCATAATCAGTCAAACCAACAACATGCATAGTGGTACTTCCTACCAAACCTTACTTTCTTATGAGCTTTAAATTACACAAAAAGGAAATTTTGAAAAAGGTTGGAGGAAAAAATCACACATTATACTTGGAATAGAAAGTGCTATGTAGGTAGGCATGATAGACATTGGATTTTAGTTGAGCTTGGAAACAAGTCTATGCTTGTGTAAGAATTCAAATCTTTTGGCTAGCAAGAGGTCTAAAAGCATGCAATAGTATCCATAGACTATTCATTCATCATCAAACAATGATACTTAAAATTAAAAATCTATGTATACTAGCAAGAAGTAGCACTGAATAAGGCACATAACAAATCATCACTCAATAGAGCATGTGAAACAACAAATACAATACACAAAATAAATTTCAGCTTTTAGGCATTCCTCCATTTCTTTTAAAAGCATGCAAGTTATTTTACTTTGAACATTCAGAGATAAAGAGTTTGGTCCAGTAGCTCATGCATATTCATTACAACACTCAATATGATGGTCCTCTCATAAAACAAAACAAAACTAGACACAACTAAAACAAGGACGCTTCAAGTTTTTGAGAAAATTCAATGTTGCTCAAACCAGGAGTTTTTTTAAATGAGTCCAGTGGAGTTGCATGGTCATCCCCAAGCTTATTATCTTCATCATACTTGAATCATCTTAGTGTTATATTCCTCAATTCCCTGTGAAGAAATTTCAACACAAACTTTTCTGCCCATTCTTTTCCATGGGTGACATTAGAGGTAAAAGGAAATCATGCTTGCTGATATTTTACTCAATAATAAAATTTTATCTTCATGAACCAGAGATACCTAATGTTATACTCATTCTAGTATATATATCCAAGTAAAAAATCATTTTGACACTCAAAAGAATGGATCTAACAAAGCAAGGCAGAATCTATCCAGAATTTTTGCAACAAAACTGAATTTTTAGTACGAATTTGAAACCTCAAAAAATTAATCCAATTTATGTAAAACTAGAGGATGAAAATTTGAAGCTACAACATTAATATAAAAAAATTAGGAGCTACCATTGAGGAAATAAAAATCGTGTACTAAAAAGTGCATCGTAGAAATCAACCACTCCATATTATGTTTGCAACTATAAACATCCAAACCGGTAAAAACTTGATACTTCATTTAAAAACCAGAGAGTAAAATAAAAGAAAACTAACATGCTACAGAAAGCATGCAAAAATAAAAACCACAAATAAAAATATCTCGGGCTGCCTCCCGTAAAACGCTTTCTTTATAGCCATATATCTAGGCTTACTTACTTGATTCAAGTGACATGGAAATTATGTGGTAGCATAAATGCTACCTCCTTATTCCTTGTAAAGTGTTCCATACACTTCTTATGAGGTAACTAAAACTTAACAATTCCTTCTTTGGAATCAATGATAGCTCATGTTGTTCTCAGAAAAGATCTTCCAAGGATTATAGGACTAGAGGTATTTCTCCCCATATCCATAACAATGAAATCAACAGGAACATATGTCATATGAAATTCAACCATTACATATTTTACTTTTCATATAGCCTTTTTGGTTGAATCATCAGCAAGTAATAAATTAATAGAGAATTTTTCCATATTTTTAAGGTTTAGTAATTCGTATAGCTCTTTTGATATGACAGAAACACTTGATCCTAAATTTAGAATAGCATGGTGTGTTTGTTTGTCAATAGATATTAAAATCTTGGGGATCCATACATGCCCAAGCTTAGGTGGTATCAGCGCCTCATTATTATACCTCTAAATATTTTCTTTGATTACATGGTTAGCCATATAAGAACCAAAACCAGCTTGATTAACATTGATAGTGGGATCTGTAGCAAATTTCTCAAGTATAGCAATCAATTCATTCAAGCTACGTTTATCAAGACCCAAGAGTGGTTTGCTAGCTTCACTAAACATTTTAACTTCTTCAATTTCCTTTTCCCTATTATATAGTTCAAAATTTTCATGCCTATCATCAAAATCATCCTCGTGAACTTTGACTTTTTTCAAGAATTCCTATAACTTTTACTTCTATGAGGAAACCATCTAGCATAACAAAAGCGTTTTAGGCTGTTAAATTCATAAAGCTACCCCCACTTTGGTTATCAAGATACATTTTACATGTATTTCCCAGACCACTATAGAACAGATATATTAGCATCCAATCCTTTAAAACCATTTTTTGTTCCATATGCAAGTCCATTAAATCATTCCCAAGCATTTACTAAAATTTCATTCTTATTCTGCTTAAAGGAAGAAATGATTTCTCTAATATGGCTTACAATTTCAGGTGATCCAAATCTTTCTACAAATGCATCTTTAAAATTAAATCAAGAACTAAAGTTTCTAGGTGGCCATTTTAACATCCAATCTAAAGCTTTACCACCAAGAGAGTAAGGAAAAAGTTTAACTTTGACAAATTATTATTTGTGTTCCTCACATTAAGAGTTTTGCACTTATCATTGAATCTTTTCAAATGTTCCATAGGTTATTCAAGGTCTTTCATAAAATCGATGTTCATAAATAAATTTGACTACTTTAGGATCAATTTCAAAAGACTAAATAGGTATATCATTATCTTGAGGAAAATTCTTCACACTAAAAGGCCAATGAGTCCTTCTTTCCATGATTTTCAACAGATAGTTTCTGCTACTTTTATGTGTTTTTCAATTTTAAGAATAAGAACTAACAAGCAAGAACTAAAAACGAGCAAACCAAGACTAAAAACAAGACAAATAACATACGATGCAAAATCTAAAAGAGATAGGAGAGCTCACAATGATGTTACCGCAACAGCCACTGTAATGCAACTCTTTTCAGTTCCCCGACAATGGCGCCAGAAAATATTCTTGATGACGGCTACTAGCAACGCCAAAAAGATCTTGATACGTTGGGACTAGAGTGTTGTATCAAGGGAGTATCTTCCCCACAAGGGTGACTCGAGGGTTTATATCGAGCTCTCATGGGAACTTGATGAAAGAGTGTAATCTTCTCTCTTCTTCAAGCACTCTTGCAGGTAAAGTAAATACCTTGTGTCCCCAACTCCATCGTGTGGTTGTCAAGCACAAGGTTTCGCGTAAGTAAATAACACAAGTAGAAATAAAACTATAAAGAGGTTGATTGTTTTTGGTGTTTTCGATGCAAATAAGAAAAGTAAATATTTTTATATTTTCGGATTAAAATAGTGCAGCAAACAGAAACAATGTAAAAGCAATATAAAGGTGTTTCTTATGATAAAAAGTGGACTGGGGTTCATTGGATCACTTGACTGTTCTCTCGTAAAGTTGTGGTGGATAAAAAGCAATTCATCAACGAGATATGAAGGTACAGAAGATATTATATGTAAGATCAAAATTAATATGGGCATCACGTCCTAACATAGAGATGATGCAACACACCTCTCTTATACTCCACAAGAAAGAAACTTCATTAACCTTGTATTAAGAATTAATAGAGCATAGCAATAAGTACTTTGACATGAAGTTTGAATATCAAATATGCTACCTTGAACAAACAAGATCATCATTGCTGTGACATGATGAACATATCACATGCATGCACTTTATCCCCAGTGAGGTAGAAAAACAAAGGCAAAGTCATAATAGATCTTGAACATATTGTCACTATCCAATCACTAAAATAATGCTACTCCATCTAGCACACACATCGCCCCACACACACTCTTGCATAGATGTTGGATCAGAACATAAACTTAAGAACGAGGTACATAATATGCATCTATCGATACATCTCACTATATAATAAGATCAGATCTCATAAAGCAATATCATAGAATAAGGATCCACCACATAAGTAGTACAAATATGATCATAATCATGATAGGTAGCTCATATGGCACTAAGAACTATGAAGAACATGAGATAAATAGATCAAGCTACTGCCACAAACCCGTAGTCCAGAGGTGGACTACTCACTCTTGGTCATGGTGATGATGATGAAGACGTTGGAGAAGGTGGATATCCCTCCAGCGGTGATCCATGCGGAGTATCTCCTCCAATATTCTCTGCAGCAGTCCCCGTTTTGGTGTTTCTATCTTTCTGCGGCGCTCTCCTCCCGAGAACTCTTCGGGGTCATATATATAGTCAGTTTTAGGGAAAAAATACATCGGTTCATGAAAGAATCAGGGCAATCGACGGCAGAAAGAGGTTGGGTGGCGCGGCCAGACTTCTTGGCCGCGCCACCTGGTCTCTTTTTGCCCTCGGGCCTCTCCAGGTGAGCTTCCAGGGCCCATGATGTGTCTCCCGATGAAAAAGTGACGCTCTAAAAATCCTAGGACAATTTGACTCTGTATCTGAAAGTGGAAAATACACAAAACAGGGTTTTCCTATTCTACAGCATTACAAACAAAATAAAGGGGATCATTGGTAAATCCCCATAAATCAATGTAAAACATGGTATTATCATCATATATGTTGCAAATATGTGGGAATTCAATAAGATAAAGGACAAAGTTTATGTATGCATTTTACATGCATCACATGGGCATACCCAAGCTTATGATCTTGCTACTTCTGGTCCTCTATATCTTCCTCACCATATCATGTTACTCATCTCAAATAAATAAATATTTTCATCTCCATGATACTCCAATGCCTACAAAATGGTTAGTTATCCAAACAAATGATATGATAATTTCTACCAAGATAGGAACTATAGGAATCACTAGGAAACCATTTTATTCAAAAACCTAAAATATATAAAGAAAGGAAACACTCTTTTTATTTTATTTTTACTGTAGGAAGAGTTTTAATGATAAAGACTTTGCAATGGTTCCATTGGCATTAACAACACATGCTCAAGGTCGACCCCAACTTCTCCATTGCTCATCCTTCTCATTTACTCTTCCATACTTTTTTTTTATTTTATTAAAACTTAGAAACTCACTAATATGTAACAAGAAGTAAAGCTATTTAACAAGGATATAAAGGTGTGATCAAATTAAAATTTACTTGAAAGCATATGGAGCACACCACAAGATTTGAAACCATTAAGTTTTCAGTCTCACTCTCTTCCTATGCATTGGCATTTTATATATGAATAAATAACAGCACTCAATGGTAGTCAAAGCATATAATGACCAGTAGCTTGCATTTTAAATAATATATAAATATAAAGAGGGCTCTTATCTCTTCCTCTTTCATATAATTTGCAAACATCAAGTGTAAACTCAATAACATAGTTGTGAATAAAATCACCACATAAAGAAAAATCATCTAATGAGCATATTGTATCAT
This sequence comes from Lolium perenne, assembly GCF_019359855.2. NCBI lineage: Eukaryota > Viridiplantae > Streptophyta > Magnoliopsida > Poales > Poaceae > Lolium > Lolium perenne. The sequence goes on from NC_067247.2 coordinate 159,114,188, forward strand.
CTATTTCTTTTAGATCATCATTATCCTCCCATAAAGTAGACAAACTTATTTCACATAGAGGATCATCATCAATATTATAATAAGGGGTGTTTTATGTGTTACCATTGTTGGGAGTTAGAGATGGGTAGCTACTCCATTCTTCCTTCTCTTGTTCGTCTTCATGATCTTCTTGGGGTTACATGGGCATCCACAAGCTTATGCTTTTATTATCCTCTTCCTGCTTCTTTTGTTCTTCTTTGTCTTCCTCTTGGGGCTGCATGGACATCCCCAAGTTTATGCTTTCATCATCTTCTCCCTGCAAAATATTAGTTCTCTCCTGGGCAGCCGTGCCCCTCTTCTTAAATTCAACAACATAGATATTTGCCATGCAGTTGGTTTTACAATAATTAAGGATACCAATGATCAAACTTTTAAATTTAGAAGCTACGGGGCAAGTTTCATGTTCACAAATGAAAGTGACTAATTCAGAGGCTGCCCTCTAAATAAAAAATTGCTCTACTTGTTCCATCTCTAAATGAGCATAATCACACCTATGATAAGATGCAATAACATATTCTCCATGGGATCTACATTGAAATTCAAAGTGTCTAAAATTTTGTTCAGAGCAACAGTTTTTATCTTCATGATAGTCAAACAACTCAATAACAATATAATTTAAAATTTTCAAGCAATGTTCTAATAATATCCCTTCTTGTGAAGAAGTGAGCCTAGCTCACTTGGTTGGGGAAGTGGATGTACAACCCAGCCATCCAGGTTCAAGTCCCCAGGGCCGCGAATTTGGGTTCTTATTATTTAAAAACAAAATCACTATAGGGGCTTCCCCTACCGTATTCCTTTCAAAAAAAAATCCCTTCTTGTGATTATGTATGTTGCTTAGCAATCTTAGCAGCATTCAAGTACATAAGAAAAGTGTCATTGATATTCATACTTGTGCTCATAATAGGAGTACTTTTGGTATTTTCCATTTTATAAAGTAAGGGTACTAAAAGTAAACTAGCAATGCAAGCAAGAATAGAAGCTTAGCGCTATGCTCCCCAGCAATGGCGCCAGAAAAGTATCTTGATAACCCCCAAGTGCAGGGGAACACCGCGGTACAATTCGATAAGTATTTTAGTGCCACACCCACGAGAAGTTGAAGGTAAACTATCTATTCTCTAAAGCCCTATAACCCACTTATATGGCCTTCTATGAAAAGCTAGGAGATATGGTGTGTGTGTGTGTAGAGGTTTTACTAGAAACTATAAGTGCTAAAAATAAAATGCAAGTGAAACAAATGCAAGGAAAGTAAAGTGCAATAAAGTAAAATGCAAAGAAGTGAAGTGAAGTGGAGTAACTCAAGAGAGCAAGTGTTCAGGCAAATTGGTATTTCATTTGTGTGGTTGTCACAATTAGTGAAGCTCATTATAGTCTTGTTAGTGTTTCTTCTAGGGAGGAGCCATAGATAGGTGTAGACGTTGATATGGGCACATACACCCCTAGTGATTGATCCTACGGCCATCGGAATGTGCACACAAAGGAATTATTAAGACATAAAGTCCAACCACCGTTGTAAGTTTAAAGGTCCCCATAATTGGACCCCCCGTTAACATGGATCTAAGAATCGGGACAAGGTTTCTGTCACTCCTGTTATCCCTCATCCTATCAACATGCAACGGTGATAACCTTATGCATCCTCTTGACATATGTGTGCACTCATATATCAATACAAAAGATCATCATAGAAGATAACAAATACTTGTATGCAACCAACAACAAAGTATATAACAATTGCCATCAACAATTCACTACTCAAACAACAACATAGAGATACAATAGATCATGGGAAAACAATATATTGCATCATACATCATGTTTGCCAAGAGATTATAGAGGGGGATGATGAAGATTCGTTGTAGATGTTGATTAATATGATGAAGATGGTGTTGATGCCCTCATCGGAGGGGGGGGGGTGGATTCCACCGAAGGCGATTCCGGTAGCATTTCCCCCCTCTGATCTCTACCGCCGGTGTCCTGCTGACTCTATGTTATGTGGTTTTGATCTACACTGCCGTAGTCTCGACGAAACCCCCCAGAGTCATATATATATATATATATATATACTTTTTTAGGTCAAAATAAGTTTGTCGGTGAAAAGATGAGGCGAAAAAGACGCTCGAGATGAAAATGAAGGTCGGTGGCGCGCCCAAAGGGGGAAGGCGCACCACCACCACTCTTTCCCATCCTGTTAACCTCCTGGTGGCCCACTTCAGCTCATTTTGTTCGTCTCAAAATTTCCGAAGCATGGCCCCTGACCTTGCCCTTTTTGGAGTCTCGTAGGTCCTGTAATGTCAAAAACACTTAAAAGTGGCGTTTCCTGCCAAACAAAATTAGAACCGGATGAGGGGGGATTGTTTAGAAAATCCCCTAATATGTTATATAAGATGCAAATATGTAGTAATATGTTGCAATAAAGTGCAAAGTACATGTATGCATTTTACATGCATCAACATGCATCAGAGATCCCTCCGGAGGCGGCTCCGGTAGCGCTTCCCCTCCAATCTTCCCCGCTTTAGCCTCTATTTTTGTGTTTTGGTGTTTCTGTGGCTCCCCCCTCGAGGGAACCCTATGGGGTCGTATATATAGGGTATTTTAGGTCAAACGTAGTCTGTGGGCGAAAGAATCAAGTAAATCGGAGGGCCGAGTCTCAAAAGAGCATGGTGGCGCGCCATCTGGTGCCTTTTGGACCTCCAAGCCCTTCTCTTGAAATCCAAGTGCTCCATATGCTTCTTTTGGTGAAATATTAATATCCTCGCAGTTCTACATCAATTTGACTCCGGTTAGATCCCTACAAAACACGGTTTTCATGTCGTGCAGAGTTATAACCCAAATAAAGCGGATCATTGGTAAATCCCTAGAAATAAATGTAAAACATGGATATAACATCATATATGTTGCAAATATGTGGGAATATGTATCAATAAATGCTTGTGACGGTAAAGCACACATCCGTTGGGAACTCCAAGAGGAAGGTATGATGCGTACAGCAGCAAGTTTTCCCCTCAGTAAGAAACCAAGGTTATCGAACCAGTAGGAGATGAAGGCCACGTGAAGGTTGTTGGTGAAGGAGTGTAGTGCGGCGCAACACCAGGGATTCCGGCGCCAACGTGGAACCTGCACAACACAATCAAAATACTTTGCCCCGACTTAACAGTGAGGTTGTCAATCTCACCGGCTTGCTATAAAAAAAGGATTAAACGTATGGTGTGGAGAATGATGTTTGTTTGCAAAAAACAAAAGAGAACAATGATTGCAGTATGTTGTGGGTATACTTCATGGGTGTACCATCGACAGTGCCTAGATCCGGCAAGCCCGGGTGGTCCATAGACGGTGATGTGGCATGTGGCCCATCGGGCGGCCCAGTTGCTGTTGATCATGAAGGATGAAGTCCGGCCCAGGATCAGTTAGCCGGATCCGCACCGACCTTTGGAGGAACCCGGATCCGTGGAGGCCCATTAGGAACCCGGATCCAGTACGACGTATATGAAAGGCGGATCCTTGATGTACACGGCAAGACATTGTACCATAGTTAGGCAATCTGTAATCCGGCTAGGACTCTCCATGTAAACCCTAGATCCGTGCGCCTTTATAAGCCGGATCCCGGGAGCCCTAGAGGCACAACCACAACTCATTGTAACAACGTGCAAGCGCCCAGATAATTCCAGACAAGCAACAGTAGGCCCTGTCATCGTGCAGGTGTTCCGAAGCTGGGTAACTCACGTACCACCGTCCCGTGTGCACTCCGCCCTATGGCCCCCACTTCTTCTCCCCCTCGTGAGGATCCCTCCTCCGAGGTACCGTCGAATAGGCAACGATAGTTGGCGCCCACCGTGGGGCCAGCGGCGTCTGGAGGCCGGAACCGGGAGGGTTCCGCCATGGGAAGCTACGACGACACGATCGCGGTGGGGCGTGTTCTTTATGCCGGAAATCTTCCGATCGTCCCTCCGGATGAGTGCTGGATTCCGGCTAACACTAACCCCGTCAAGCTCTCCATCGTCCCAATCGGCGGCATCCACATCTTCATTGGTGAAACCATCGACTCCGACGGAAACGCCCTGGTAAGTAACGCTGACGCGACCGCCGATGAGGAGGACGCAGTCACGAAGATCCGATCTGAGTCGCAGGAACTTCCTAAGGAAGATTCCGCCTTAGATCTGAAGAAATCAAAACCCACCCAATCCGCCCCTGAGCAGGAAATAACAGTGGAAGACCAATGCAGATCCGCCTGGGTCTCCCAGGTGTTAGAGAAGCAAAGGTGTCACTTCGTGCACTTCATAGCCCATACTGCCGGAGCCGCCCCTCAAGAAGTCGGAGCTGGCCCCGTGCAGGATGAGGCGCCGGAAAACGCTGTCGCTCCGGATCAGCAGGTCGCTGTCGGAGAAAGCGAAGCTCCGGGGCAAGAGGGTGCTGGAAACCCTGAGGAATCAATCCTCGGCAACCTAAGCCCAAATTCCGACGATGCTTCATCCATGGATATGGAAGAGTTCAACCGCAAGCTAGAGGAACTCGGAGCTGGTGAGCAATCTGACGCAGAATCCACCCCGCCTATGCAGGTTCTCGCAACCGTGGCACCGCTGGATGGGCAGGAAACGGAAGATGAAGACTCCACCCCCGACCCAGAACAATCCAACGCAGGATCTCCGTTATCACGGGAACGATCGCGCAGGGTAGTTTTGTCTCTGGAAGAGATGGTCGAGCAAGCACGCATGGATTTAGTCGCACAGTCTGATGTCCTCAACAAGCCGATAACCCCTGACAACGCTGCAGATCTGGAGGCCTTAGAAGCCACAAGGAAGGAGATGCTGGCTACTGCCAAAAAGTTCGCCAACACCGCAGCTGCGATGCTGGATGAGAGGACAGAAGCTGCCAACTTTGTGGTCCACTTTCAGAAGAAGGACCGCGAGGTTGATGAATCTCTTGCAAAAGTCAGGGAACTCGAGAAGCACTGGGAGGCCAAGGTGAAATTCGTTGAAGAGGAGGAAGCTAGGATTAGGCGTGAAGCCATCCCTCCTCGCAGGATTACCTTCGCAACCCCCACAGAGTAGCAGCCGCTCGCAACTCCAAAGGATAACATGAAGAAGGCTGCGGAGATCTTGAAAAAGAAGGATGAGGAGATTGACATCGACTATGTTCGCACGCTCGTTGCATCAGCAATGCAGCAGCAGAGCAATGCCGATACTTCGCGCAGGTTGGAATCCAATCCGGATCACTGTGTATCTACCGCGCAGAAGGATGCCCGCGTCAATCGCCACCCTGATGATGAATCGCGCACCGGATCCACGGAGCACAGAAGAAAAACAAGGGAGCACCCGAATCCAATCCCCGTGCCGTCAAAGACGCCTCCGTCAGATCCGAAGAAGGGAAAGGATGCAATGTACACTGGTAGGAACAAGTACCGGAACCCGTCACCTCCGCCTAATGGGTACCCGCGTCCCCCGCCGCCTCGCCGCCGCAGTCCAGCCGGAAACACCAGACCCCATGGGCCGGGTGGAATTAACATCCGCGACAACATGCCGCCGCCAAGGTCCAGGGAGCGTACGCCGGAGCCACATCGGAACCAGAACAACGGTCGTGAGCCGGAGCCCAGAAGGAGCCGGAACAACGACCGTGACCCCGAGCCCGGGAGGAGCCGGAATGCAGAGCGTGAGCCGGAGCCCCGCCGTAGCCGGAACGACGGAGGAGACTATCACCAAGGTGAAGGTAGCCACCGGAGCCGGAGCGTGCCACGGGAAGATCGCCGGGAATCAGAGGGAGGGAGCAAAAAATCTTACAGGCCCCCTCGCAGATCTCCCTCACCGCCACCTAGTGGCGGAGGCGGAGGCGGTGGCCGAAGATCTCGTTCTCGCTCAAAAACCCCGGGCGGCAGCCCACGTGATGCCCGAGAACGCCTCAATGAGTACAGATCTGACTACATTGGCCCAAAATGCTTTGGCAGGATGATTCGAGAGGAACCAAAGCCAAAGATGAATCTCAAGCTACCCGGAAATCTGAAGAATTATGATGGCACGGAAAGACCGGATACCTGGATTGAGGATTACTATAACTAGCACAGTGACCCTCGCAAATGCAAGGGCATCACCCAAAAGAACCTGTATGAAAATGATAGTAATAGTTCAGAGCCGCATGGATAATTTCTTTGATAAAAAAGTTATGATTTTTTCAAAAAAGGAAAAAGTTTTTATGACGTAAATAGAAAACGTTTACTTTGTTGACGTTGGACCAACCAAACAGTGAGAAGTTTTGTATAACTTTGTCTTGAATTTCTTCTTTTTATTTTCTCGGTCGGTTTAATATACATGGCCTTGTTCTATAGCATATTTAATTCCAAATATGGACGTACTCCAACCCCAAATTGGTGCACTTTTAAATGATTAGTTTTCTAAAAATTAAAATTGAATTACAAATTGAAAATAAAAATAGAAAATAATTTGAATTCAATTATTTACATTTGTTCTAGCCATTGTTAAAAGCTAGAAAATTTGGACATGAAGCTGTCGACGGCACATTGTATTTAGGATTGAAAGTTGCGATAATTTTGCTATTTGTTCTCTCACTACCCGCTCCAGTCCCTCACTCTTGTATTTAGACGCCCATTACTCACACTTTTCATGGAAATGCGTGAATGTTAGTTCCTCATGCGCATACCTAGATTTTATCTCCAACCACAACTCAATTTCTTCACTTTTTAGAAGGTCCTTACACTCGTTATTAATATGATGTCTTGTCCGCTCCTTGACAACATAATATTTCTTGTTGCTTGAAACTCTATAAAGTCATCGGCGAGCTCCATATGAAAAAACAATAACAATTCTCCGATCACCGTTACCTGGACAACACCTTGTAAAATAATCACAGCCTAGGTCTGCTGCTATGTTGAAGCATTATCAGACGTGATTACTTGATCTTGTGTCTAAGCAGTGCTTCAATCTCGGATCCGAATTTGGTGCACCTAGCCCCAGTTTCTTTTTATAAATTTGACATTCGTCTTTTGATTTTAGAAATGCAATATTTATTTCTAAAATACATATACATGGTCCGTATATCCGTGCAAAATTTCAGTGGAAAACTCCTAATGTTTTTGGCTATGGAAAAGAATAAATTTCTGAGTATATAGCCATTATATAATATTATTTCTATCAGACATGTGTCCTTTTTGTAATTCAAAAAATATAATGTATTTTTGAACAAATTTTTGCTCTACAATTTTATGTACATATCATAGCTACGTATTTTCTCGCAGATTTTTCGGAGACTGAAAAGTGCGATTTTCCAAATTTCAAAAAAAAAAGCCTTCGCTGGCAATCAATAGGAACGATGAGTTTTTGTGTGGTGTCGTATATTTTTTTTTTACTTCCGTTGACTGAAAGTTGGAGATCTCTTTCTCTACATGCAAGAAGGAGACGGGAAATTTACTTCCGTCGGCTGAAAGTTGGAGATCTCTTTCTCTAGATGCAAGGAGATGGTTAATTTGAATTCAATTATTTACATTTGTCTAGCCATTGTTAAAATCTAGAAAATTTGGACATGAAGCTGTCGACGATACATTGTATTCAGGATTGAAAGTTGCGATAATTTTGCTATTTGTTCTCTCACTACCCGCTCCAGTCTCTCACTCTTGTATTTAGACGCCCTTTACTCTCACTCGTCATGGAAATACTTGAATGTTAGTTCCTCATGCGGACATACCTAGATTTTATCTCCAATCACAACTCAATTTCTTCGATTTTTAGAAGGTCCTTACACTCGCTATTAATATGATGTCTTGTCCGCTCCTTGACAACATAATATTTCTTGTTGCTTGAAACTCTATGAGGTCATCAGCGAGCTCCATATAAAAAACAATAATAATTTTCCGATCACCGTTACCTGGACAACACCTTGTAAAATAATCACAGCCTAGATCTGCTGCTATGTTGAAGCATTACCAGAGCGTGATTGCTTGATCGTGTGTCTAAGCAGTGCTTCAGTCTCGGATCCGAATTTGGTGCACCTAGCACCAGTTCCTTTTTATAATGTTGACATTTGTATTTTGAATTTAGAAATCCAAAATTTATTTCTAAAATACATATACATGGTCTGTATATCCGTGCAAAATTTCAGTGGAAAACTCCTAGTGTTTTTGGCTATGGAAAAGAATAAATTTCTGAGTATATAGCCATTATATAATATTATTTCTGTCAGACATGTGTCCTTTTTGTAATTCCAAAAATATAACGTATTTTTGAACAAATTGCTGCCGTACAATCTACATGTACATATCCTAGCTACGTATTTTCTTGCAGATTTTTTGGAGACTGAAAAGTGCGATTTTCCAAATTTCAAAAGAAAGCTTTCGCTGTGTTCCTATAGAAAAATTTACTTCGGTCGGTTGAAAGTTGGAGATCTCTTTCTCTAGATGCAAGAAGGGGACGGTTTTTTTTTTCTGAAAGAAAAAGGAGGCGGCCTAGGTAAGATAACTGATTGATATCTTTCCTTCTATTAGTGCGGGGCAATCCATGCAAACTCTTTGCTTTCCTCTTTTAATCTATCCGGTCTCTATCACATATACGTGTTCACCTGTATCTCTTGAAGGTTCAATTTTCTGATCGTGTAGGGCCGGAACGTGTGTTACTTAACGTGTCATTAGATACTTTTGTACACATATATCATTGTACGTAACACTATTTATTTTTTAATCTCAGACGTTAAAATTTACATCATTGGTTCATATTATTTTAGCATATATGGATTAACCTGATGGCTCGAAAAACAACCTTATTTTGCTTTTAGTATATAATAGATCCATGCGAACTCTTTGCTTTCCTCTTTTAATCTATCCGGTCTCTATCACATATACGTGTTCACGTGTATCTCTTGAAGGTTCAATTTTCTGATCGTGTAGGGCCGGAACGTGTGTTACTTAACGTGTCATTAGATACTTTTGTACACATATATCATTGTACGTAACACTATTTATTTTTTAATCTCAGACGTTAAAATTTACATCATTGGTTCATATTATTTTAGCATATGTGAATTAACCTGATGGCTCGAAAAACAACCTTATTTTGCTTTTAGTATATAATAGAAATAGATGTTGTAACCTTCGCCGGAGGAACCCCTAATATCGCCTACCGCATGCTTCAGCTGTACCTTGTAGGTCCAGCCCGGATCTGGCTCAGCGACCTCGAGAAGAACTCCATCTTTTGCTGGTTTGACCTGAAGAACGCTTTCGAGAAACACTTCAGGGGCACCTACAAGAGACCTGCCACAACAAGCGACCTACAGGCATGTATCCAGAAGAAGGGTGAAACATCGAGGAATTTCCTCACCCGATGGTTGGCATGCAGAAACGAGTGCGAGAACGTTGATAACCGCACAGCAATGCACGCCTTCATTGGTGGCTTGCAGCGAGGAGGACTGCTGCAGCACAAGCTGACCTGCTTGGTCAATGCAAATAAGCTTACTTTGGATGACATGATCACCATCGCCAGTGATCATACTGCCGCCGATGACGACGCAGGCGGAGATCTAGCAGCTACAGCAATCCCCCTGCACCAGCAAAAGAAGAACCGTGATAACGGCATCAGCAGCGGCACCAAGCGGAAAAACCCCCCTGATGACAAAAAGAGCGGCTAATCCGACTTGATCGCCATGGCCTTCCAGCGCGGAGGCCAAGGAGGCGGAAGAGGCCGCGGCCGCGGTGGCGGAGCTGGAAGGGGCCAGCAGCGTGGCGATGATGTCACCGCTGCCGGAACCCGCGCCCCCCAAACTTATGAAGAGTACAGAGACATGCCTTGCCTGGCCCACCTGGATCCGGCTACAGGGAAGTCCACTCACACAAACCGCAACTGCAAGTGGGTCAATGATCTAAAATCTGACCCGGAAGCAGGATACAAACGAGCCCGGAAGCACCGCCCACGCGGCAAAGGAGGCAAGGGCAAGAACAAGGACAAGGATGAAGACAGTTCCGAGGCGATGGACGAGGATGACGCTTCGCCGGATCCCAAAGCCGGATCCGCAGCTAAACCTAACCCATTCGACAAAAAGAGTGCGGGCGCATACCACACCTTCCTTGGAACTCCAACAGTCCGTGCAAGCAAATCAGCTCTCCGGATCCTGAACGCCACAGTTCCCGCTGTGCCGCAGTATGTCAGGTGGTCGGAAACTCCGTGTACGTTTGACAGAAAGGATCATCCTACTGTCATTCCGAAAGAGTGCTACGCCTTGGTTGTAAGTCCCCGCATCGACGGGTATGATTTCTCCAAGTGCCTCATGGATGGAGGAGTCAGCCTGAACATCATGTACCTGGAAACTTTGGAGCGGATGAACCTTACCAAGGAACAGCTAAAGCACAGCACCACTGAGTTTCATGGTGTGGTTCCGGGTAAAAAGGCAAATTCCCTGGGCAGCATCAGACTTCCCGTGGCCTTCGGCGATGCAAATAACTTCCGCCAAGAGATGATCACGTTCGAAGTCGTGCCCTTCAAAAGCTCCTACCACGTCATCTTCGGCAGGCCCACCTACCACAAGTTTCACGCTAGAGCGTGCTACATCTACAACAAGCTCAAGATCCCGGGTCCCAAAGGTATGATTACCGTATCCGGAGACTACAAGAAGGCTCATGAATGCGAGTTAGGCGAAGCCGCCTTCGCAGAGTCTGTGATATCTGGAGAGGAGCTGTAAGGCTACAGAGCCGCGGTGGATCCGACTGAGATGCAGACCACCAAGAAGCAGATCTCCGAACAGAAGACCTCCTTCAAGGCCGCGATAGAAACCAAGAAGCACGACCTCATTGTAGGTGACGCCTCCAAGCAGGTTTCAGTCGGAGCCAACATGGACCCCAAATAGGAAGACGCGCTCGTCGAGTTCCTCCGCGCTAACATGGATATCTTCGCATGGCAACCTTCTGACATGTCCGGAGTACATAGGGAACTCGCCGAGCACTACCTCAACATAAATCCGGGGGCTAAACCGGTGAAGCAAGCTATGCGACGCTTTGGAGATAAGAAGCGCCGCGCCATAGGAATGGAACTAGCTAAGTTACTAGAGGCAGGTTTTGTAATAGAAGTTATCCATACTGATTGGGTCGCAAATCCCGTCCTTGTACCCAAAAAGAACACTGAAATACTAAGAATGTGCATCGATTACTCCGGCTTGAACAAGCATTGTCCGAAGGATCCGTTCCCCTTGCCGCGCATTGACCAAGTCATTGATTCGACGGCAGGGGCGGAACTTCTATGTTTTCTTGATGCATATTCCGGGTATCATCAGATCCGGATGAAGGAGTCTGACCAAAAGGCGACTTCGTTCATCACCCCCTTCGGCACTTACTGCTATGTCACCATGCCCTTTGGTTTGAAAAATGCAGGTGCCACCTACCAACGTACGATGCAGCGGTGCCTGAAGGATCAAATTGGCCGGAACATGCACGCCTACGTCGACGACATCGCGGTCATGACCCGGAAAGGATCCGACTTGATCAGTGACCTCACAGAAACCTTCGACAATCTCCGCCGGTACAAGATGATGTTGAATCCGCTGAAGTGCGTCTTTGGCGTGCCAGCCGGAAAACTCCTTGGCTTCATAGTCTGTCACAGAGGCATTGAGGTTAACCCGGAGAAAATCAAGGCAATCCTGTGTATCAAACGGCCAACTTGTCTCAAAGATGTGCAACGACTAACTGGTTGCGTCGCAGCAATCAGTAGGTTTGTTAGTCGTCTTGGCGAGAAGGCGCTACCTTTGTACAAGCTGTTGAAGAAAACAGACAAATTCATCTGGGACGACGTAGCTGACGCAGCACTTCAGGGTTTGAAGGAAATACTCACCTCCCCACCTATCCTGGCGGCCCCAGTAGAGTCAGAGCCAATGATCCTTTACCTGGCAGCTACCAACAAAGTCATCAGTCTCGTCATCGTGGTGGAGCGAAAGGAAGAAGGTCATGAGTATGACGTCCAAAGACCAGTCTATTATATTAGCGAGGTACTGACGGAGTCAAAGCAAAGATACCCTCACTTTCAGAAGCTAGCTTATGGAGTGTTCCTAGGCAGCCGGAAGCTGAGACACTACTTCCAAGAGCACCCAGTAACAGTCGTAAGCAAGGCTCCGCTGTCGACGATTCTCAACAACGCTGACGCAACAAGATGTACGGCAAAATGGGGCATCGAGTTATCCGCATTCGACATCGCTTACAAGCCTAGGACTGCGGTTAAATCCCAAGTCTTGGCAGATTTCGTTGCAGATTGGACAGAAGCTCCGGATGCAAATCTGGAGCCGGAACCAGAAACATGGGTCATGCACTTCGATGGATCCAAGCAGCATCAAGGCTCAGGAGCCGGAGTCACCCTGAAGTCCCCTACCGGAGAAGAACTGCAGTATATTCTGCAGATTCACTTCGAAGCTACAAACAATATGGCGGAATACGAGGCTCTACTACACGGTCTGCGCATCGCTAAGGAAATCGGGATCAAGCACATCATATGCTGTGGAGATTCCGACCTGGTGGCACAACAAGTAGCCGGAACCTGGAACGCCAGAAACTCCGTCATGGCGGCCTATAGAGACGAAGTTGACGAGATCGCCAAGTGCTTCCTCGGATACGAAGTCAAGTACGTCAGGAGAGACGATAACGCAGCGGCAGACATGCTATCCAAGCTCGGATCAAGGCCATTAGTGACGACAAAGTTCAAAGAGTTACAATGGCTCTCTCTCCCACCCACCCACCCTCCAAGCCTTAGGCCTCTTCTTCGCCGGCGATCTTCCAAGGCAGTGGTGATCCTGGATTTCTGATCCAATCATCTTCACCAGCGTCGTCTCCTTGTCAAGGTGATACCCATGTCTCCTTTCCCCCCTCCTCTTGGCCGTTGGAAAGTTTCTTTTGAAGATCTTGATGGTGTTGGTAAGAACAAAGCTGCACAAGGGTTCCTCTTGCTTTGGCCTAAAGGTTGGTTAGCTTTGGTCAACCACAAAGATGCACCAATTGTTGGGAAGCACTTGTCAAATGGGGAGACTTTCTACTCTGGTTCTTTTGTGAGGTTCCCCTCTCACATGGTTTTTGTTCAAGCTTGTTTGGTTTCTCCACCTGGTTTTTCTTCTTTTCCTGAAGCTCCCCCGATAAAGTGGCGTGTCACTTATGCTCCCTTGGTTTCTTCATCTGTGAGATCTGATTCTAAGCCAGCTTTTGCTAAATCTGCCTTTCTCATCCTCAAGCCTCATGCTCAAAGGATCGTGTTACTAGATTCCAAGGAGCAAGTGATTGATGCAAGGTTCTTGCTTATTAATGAGAAAATTCGTTCTGGTATTATCTTGGACCTTAAAATTTGTACGGTTCTTGTGGGGGAGAGGATTATCACTGATTCTATTGAGCAAGCCATCAACATGATCAATGAAGGGTCAGTTGGTAATGTGAGATCAGAATCACCTTTGGTTAGTCCATGCAGTGGCATTTGTCTGGATTTTTCTATTGGTAAAAGCTTTGAGGACAGTTGCATGAGGAAATTTGGTCTTCCTATCGTCAGAAACAAGAGTTTTTCAAGAAGAGGATTTATTTTAGTGGCTTCTTTTGGAAGAGCAAGGTTCAAGCTTGATGTGCATACTGTTGCTATTGCCCTTCAAGCCTGTTTTGGAGGTCATGCTGCTCTCTTTGATGTCAAATTCTTAAGGGATAGATCATTCAGCTTTTCAGTAACTTCAAGTGCTATTGGGTTTGAAATATATAATGTCTGCAAATTCTCTAACACAGATTTTGAGTTCTTTGTTAGCCTTTGGGGCAATGGAGGTCCTAATTGGATATTTGAGGAAAAGAAATTTTATCGTGAGCAAGATCAAGAATGGACTTTGGTACAGAAGAAAAATGGGTCAAGAGCTTCTGCTTTCCAACGGCTACAATTTCCTTCATCTGTTCCTCCTGTCCGACAAGGCTCTGCGGTTTCAAGAGGTAATGACATAATTAATAGCTTTGATACAAATGGTGTTAAGGAGCGTGATTCTAGAGTTTTAATTGCTCCTTTGAACAATTTGAATGGCTCTGGTCTTGGGAACGGTGATAGCTCTTTTTTGGTCGGAAAGGTGGCGAAGTTGCCGGGCCTCTTACCGTTTTTCACATTCCCGTCGTTCCCGCAACCAAAATGGCCTGATGATTCTTTCCTTGTTTGGTTCAAAGCCCATGGGCCTGCCACGCAGTTAGAGGAAGTTTCCTCTTTTAGGGATTTTTCTTTTTTCCCTTCTCCGACAGTGCACAGTGTTGCTGCCTTCTCGTCTTCTTCGCCCCTATCTCCCTCCTCGGAAAACCCTGGTCTCGTGGAAGAAATTCATCCACCGCCACTCCCTCCGCCACCTTTGCTGTCCATGGCCAATATACCCATAGATCCTCGTCAGTTTGTGCCTCCTGGATTCCAGATTTTGCACATTCCAGGGCGTGTTGGAGTGAAGCGGGTGGTAGTTCCGAGAAGACCAAGAAATCATGAGCACTTTGCGATTGCTACCATTGAACCAGTTCCTCCAGGTCAGATTCCTTTTGCAAACATCAATGAGGTACTTTCTGAGTTCCTCACAGAGCAGGAGAATGTTGGATTTGTCAGCTTGCAACCATGTCCTTTTGGTGCCGCTTATGTTCAGTTCAACAATGTCAGTGATAGAGATAGGCTGATTAGTTCTAGTCCTATTGGTTTTGGTAATGTCCATGTGTCATTCATTAAGCACAATGAGGGGCCAAACTGGAGAAGGTTCAATTTCAACAGAGATGCTTGGGTGCTGATGGTAGGGCCCCCCATTGATCATATTTGTCTTGAAGATATCAATGCTTGTTTTGCTGATATTGGCTCTGTACTGCTTTGGGAAAGGGACCCCACTAACAAGGGTAGGCTTTTGGCAAAAGTTAGAGTTTCAGATTTGGAGGATATACCAAGGAGTGTCAGATTAACTGAAGGAAACAGAGCAGAGGCTGAATCTTGGACTTTTCTAGTGGAGGTCCTGCAGCAGAACTTGCTTGGTGGGGGCCCACAAGATGAGGACCCACTTCCTGATGTTGGTGTGGACCCACATCCACTTCCTAACCTGGATGGTGGCATTCCTCTTCAGCAGCCAAACCCTTTTCCTGATGTTGATCAGCAACAGCAGGAAGCAGAACAAGAGCCTGATGCAGCTGAAGTTGGTTGGGGACATTGGGCTATGGGAAACAATATTCTTCAGGAGGAGCAGCAGTTGGAAGTTGACATTGCTCCTAATCTAGCTTTCCAAGAGCTTCTTGATGCTATTCAAGCTGAGGAGATGGATGTGCTACCTGGAAATGCACCAAATAACAAAGAAAGAAAGAACATTACTTTTTCTGTGCACAGTCCTGAAGGTGCTCTCTCAAATGATTCTGTGAACAACATGCAGTTGGTTGTGTTTGGTCTACCTGTGGAGGATGAAGTTAATCAGCTGGATGTGCCCTTGGGAGATGGTTTGAACAATCTCATCAATGCTTATCAGGATGAAGAGGAAAACTTGGTTGAAGATGAAATGGATGGCATGGTTCATGACTTGGGAGAAGATCTGATTATTCCAAACAATATGAATATGCTGCCTCCTGAAGAAGCTCACATTGTCCTAGGCAGAGTAGAAACTTTTTTCTTCTCTGCTCCTGAAGAACATAACCTGCATGCTAGGTTCTCAAAGCAAGGCATGGATATTTGGGAGAAATTCTTTGCTCCAAACCTTCTCTCAAATGATCCAAAAGGAAATACCAAAGTGCTTCAAATTCCTGTAAGTTGGTTTAATTTTGTCACCCTCATGCTCATGACCCCAGAGAAGTTTGATTGGGCAAAAGAATTCCTTTATTCTCAACTCTGGGAAATTATTCAGGAACCTATATCTACTGAACCAACTGTTTCTTTCTATATTCCTGATAAATGTGCTGTGTCCCAGGCTCCATCATGCCTTCTGACAGATTACACTGATCAAATTTCGACCCCTGAAGATTCTGGTTTGGATCTCTTGGTTTCACCCAAAAGGAAGAGAAGAGAAAGTAAGATACCTCTGGTTGAGTCTGAGGTAAGAAGAAGTCCCAGACTGATTTTACTAAATGAAGGATTTAAGAATCATGCTTCTTCCAATAATAGAAATTGTTTGACTTGCAATGCTTCTCCCCCTATGATTAATTCCAAGGTGGTTAAAAATTTGGCTTCATCTTTCTGTAAGGTTGATGAGAAGGAAATAGATAAGAGGTTGATGAAGAAAAGCAAGCTAGACACTGGAATAAACAAAGCTCCAGGCCCATCTGCTTCAAGCCTTGGAGGGAATGCATGCAAAGAGACTGTGAAGAAGGGAAAAGAGATTGCCAGGAAGTCTGAAGGATCAGGCAAAGAGAAAAAAGATGGAGCTGCTGGTGGGGCTGCTCAGGGGGCCAAAAAAAGGCCTAGCAAATAGATGTTCCCTATGTATCACAATTCAAAAGCTTTTGATGTTGGGGGAGTTGGAAACTTAGTCTTGATGGTTTCCAGTGGGCTTGTGTCTTGTAATAAGATTATGCTTTTGTACCTGAAATGTTCATCACCTGTCCTGACTGCCTGGGTTGTTTGCAAGAATTGGTTGTTCATCACTTATTCTTTTCCTTGCTTTGGGTTTTTTATCTTTTCATACACCCTGTGCTGTCTGCTAGAACAATGGTTGTTTCTAGCCCCAAATTATAGATACAACTGGTTTCCCAATGAATAGACAAAGAAAATGGAAAATTATGAACTAGAATTTGAGGGGGATTAACTCTGAGAAAAAATGGTTAGCTCTCTATAGCAAAATAGAAGAATCTGGATGTGATATTATTTGCTTACAAGAAACAAAGAGGGAGAGATTTGATTTGGAGTATTTGAGGAAATTTTGTCAAAGGAAATTTGATAAATTTGAATTTGTGCCCTCAATTGGAGCTTCAGGTGGCATTATTATAATTTGGAATGGCTCTGCATTTAATGGTGAACTTGCTTTCTCCAATGAATTTTCTCTTTCAGTTAAATTCACCTGCAAATTATCAGATGCTTCCTGGATCCTAACAAACATTTATGGACCATGCCAACATGATAGAAAAGATGGTTTTATTGATTGGTTTGCAAATATTGACATGCCTGATGACACTGATTGGATTATCATGGGAGACTTCAATCTCATTAGGAAGCCTTCTGATAGAAACAAGCCTGGTGGTAATGTGAATGATATGTTGAGTTTTAATGAAGCAATTAGCACTTTGGGTCTTATTGAAGTCCCTTTAAAGGGCAGGAAATTCACCTGGAGCAACATGCAGCATGATCCTCTCCTTGAAAGATTAGACTGGATTTTTACATCAGCCTCTTGGACAAGTTCTTTTCCATCCACTTTTGCTCATGCTTTGACTAAACCAACCTCGGATCATGTACCTTGTGTAGTCACCATTGGAACAAATATACCCAGATCAAATGTTTTTAGGTTTGAAAATCCTTTGGTTCTTTGCCGTACCAATTCAAGGACATTGTTAAAAATGCATGGAATATTCCAGTGGGTTTTAGTGACAGTGCAAAGATGATTAATGCCAAATACAAGAACTTGAGAAGAGCATTGAAACTTTGGGCAAAAAATCTTCCTTCTTTAAAGATTCTTATTGACAAAGTACACTCAGTCATTGGTCTTCTGGATACTATGGAGGAGTTCAGGACTTTATCCCTGGAAGAGTGGAATCTCAGAGATATTTTAAAATCCCATGTGATCACTTTACTTCAAAATGAAAAATCCTATTGGAAACAAAGAGGGAAAATAAAATGGGTGAAGTTAGGAGATGCAAATACAAAATTCTTTCATACTAAGGCAACTATTAATTATAGAAAGAATTACATTGCTTCCTTGAGAAATGATCAAAATATTGATATATCTGATCATGAAAGTAAAGCTGAAATTCTTTGGAATGCTTTCAAGGAGAGGATGGGTAAATCTGATGATCCAGATATGCATTTCAATTTGCAGGACTTATATGATAATCCAATGAGCAGTGAGATGAAAGAAGGATTGGAAGTTCCTTTCTCTGATGAAGAGATTGATAGGGTCATCAAGAGCCTGCCAAATGATAAGTCTCCAGGACCAGATGGATTCAATAATGATTTCATCAAAAATTGTTGGGATATTATTGGAGCTGATGTCAAAAAAGTAATCAAGGATTTTTATGATGGGAATATTTCTTTGGAAAGCATTAATTCTTCCTTCATCACACTCATTCCAAAGATTGATACTCCTCTGCTTCCAGGGGACTTCAGACCAATTTCTCTCCTCAACAGTACCCTAAAGATTGTGACTAAATTATTAGCCAACAGATTACAGAAGGTCATACTAAAGCTGGTACACAAGAATCAATATGGCTTCCTCAAAAAAAGATCAATTCAAGACTGCCTTGGTTGGGCTTTTGAATATTTATTCCAATGCCACAAATCACAGGAAGAAATCATACTTCTGAAATTGGACTTTGAAAAGGCTTTTGATAGAATTGAACACAAATCCATTCTAAGAATCCTAAGAGCTAAAGGCTTTGGTGAAAAATGGATTAAATGGATTGAAATCATTTTGTCATCTGGAACTTCTTCTGTTTTACTAAATGGTATTCCTGGGAAAAAGTTTTACTGTAAACGAGGAGTTAGACAGGGGGATCCTTTATCCCCTCTTCTTTTTGTCTTGGCTGCAGATCTTTTACAATCCATTCTCAACAAAGCAATGGATCAGAACTTAATTTCAAGACCAATTCAGTGTGCTTGTGATGATTTTCCTGTGATACAATATGCAGATGATACTCTGATTATTTTAAAAGCTGATGCAATGCAATTGGTTAGTCTCAAAGCTCTTTTGCACTCTTTTGCTGAATCCACTGGTTTGAAGGTGAATTACCATAAATCCAATATGATTCCAATCAATATGGCTACTGAAAAGCTGAATCATTTTGCTGCCACCATAAACTGTAGAACTGGAACCTTTCCTTTTACTTATCTTGGATTGCCTTTGTGCATTATCAAACCTTCTATGGAGCATTTCATACCTATAATTCAAAGGGTCCAATCAAGATTGGGTGGCATTGCTGATTTTCTGAATTATGGTGGAAAGCTGCAGTTAGTCAAATCAGTTCTTTCATCTCTACCAATTTTCTTTATGGGCTGTTTTGATGTACCCATAACTATAAAAGATCAAGTGGTCAAATACATGAGACACTGCCTTTGGAGGAAGAAAAATGGAGATGTACAAGCAAGGGGATCAGCTCTCATTTCATGGAAAAAAATCACAAGACCCAAAAATCAAGGTGGATTAGGAGTGTTAGATCTGGACACTCAAAACAGAGCATTGCTGTTAAAAAATTTGGACAAGTTCTATAATAATCATGATATCCCTTGGGTCAAATTAGTGAAAGGAGCTTATTATAACAATGGTACTCTTCCAGGAGGATCAGTGGAAGGATCTTTCTGGTGGAAAACTCACTTGAAACTTGTTGATACTTTTAAAGGATTGGCAAAGTGCAATTTAGGGAATGGGAAATCAAGCTTGTTCTGGCAAGATAATTGGGATGACAACTGCCTAATGCAAAGTATGCCTCATCTGATCACTTATGCAAGGAATCATTTGATAACTGTCAGGGATGTTCTGGACACTGAATTCTTAGAAGATCTTTTTCACCTGCCTCTCTCACAGCAAGCTTATTCTGAATTTCTTCAAATGGAAATGATCTGTCAAACTGCTAGAGAGAAAATAAGTAATGATGAATCTGATAAATGGAGTTACATATGGGGAAGTAATACTTTCTCTGTTCACAGAGCTTATAATTGTTTAATTGGATATCAAGAGGCACAGCCACACTTTGGATGGATATGGAAATCTTCTTGTCAACCAAAACACAAATTCTTCTTTTGGCTTCTTCTTCATGACAGGCTCAATACCAGGAACTTATTAAAAAGAAAAAATATGATTCTACCTTCTTATTATTGTGTACAAAATCTCTGTCATCAACAAGAGGAAGACATCACTCACTTATTCTGGAATTGCAACTTTGCTAAAGTCTGCTGGAATTACATCTGTCCTCAGAGAAGAAGAAATGGGACAATTTTTCAAGCTTTCTATGATATAAAGAAAAAACTAAATGTTCCCTTCGCTATGGAGCTTATAATTTTAGCAGCATGGGGCATTTGGATTTCGAGAAATAATAAAATCTTCAACAATCAGGAGCCAAGTTTTGAATCCTGGAAAGCCATCTTTCTTCAAGAAGCAAAGATGCTCACTTACAGAATGAAGAAGAAGCATGCAGATTCTTTTAAGGAATGGCTACAATCTCAGACTTAGATATTTTTGTACTCTTTTCTTCTTTCTTGTTTTTTCTTTATAGAGGATCTCCCTCTACCTTGTACTTTGATAAACTCCTATTAATTTAAAAATTGCAGTGGGTTATCCCACTGTTTCACCTTCAAAAAAAAATCCAAGCTCGGATCCGGCAGGAAACAAATTCCGCCCGGCATTTTCCTGGAGCACTTACGGATACCCTCAGTTAAGGGCGCTAACCCGGAAAATCCAGAGGTGGCAGTATCTCCGGCAAAGGAAGTGATGGTTATCATTCCGGCTTGGACCCAGCCTTTCCTGGACTACCTCATTGATCAGAAGTTGCCGGAGGACGAGGTCCTCGCACGACAGATCATTAGACGAGCAAGATCCTACACAATCGTTGACGGACAGCTCTACAAATGAAGCGCAACGGGAGTATTCCTCAAATGCGTCTCCAATCAAGATGGCATTGAAATCCTCAGAGAGATCCACGCAGGGGATTGCGGGCATCACGCCGCTCCCAGGTCCCTCGTTGCCAAAGCTTTCCGGCTAGGATTTTACTGGCTCACAGCTAAAGAAGATGCTGACAAGTTGGTAAAAACCTGCCGAGGTTGTCAGTACTACGCTACTCAACCAAATGCTCCAGCCCAAGAGCTGAAGACTATCCCTATCACCTGGCCGTTTGCGGTCTGGGGGCTCGATATGGTTGGTAAGTTAAAGAAATCATCTCCTGGTGGTTTTGAGTACCTCCTGGTCGCTATTGATAAATTCAGTAAATGGATCGAGGCAAAGCCAGTGAGAAAAGCCGACGGTGCTACGGCACTCAAATTCATCCGCAGCCTCGTGACAAGATTCGGCATCCCGCACAGCATAATCACAGATAATGGCACAAACTTCGCCCAAGGAGAATTGAAGGATTACTGCCATGACGTTGGGATCCGACTAGACTTGGCATCAGTGGCTCATCCACAGTCCAATGGTCAGGTCGAAAGAGCCAATGGACTCCTCTTATCCGGAATAAAACCACGCCTTAAAGAACCGCTGCGCCGCGCAGCCGGAGCTTGGGCTGAGGAGTTAGACTCTATCCTGTGGAGTTTACGAACTACCCCCAACAGGTCAACAGGATTCACTCCGTTCTTCCTGGTATACGGATCCGAAGCCGTGCTCCCCTCCGACATCATCCACGATTCACCGCGAGTTTCCGCCTATGATGAAGAAACTGCTGACGAGGCCAGACAGCTATCTGTGGACCTGATCGAAGAAGCTCGGAACTTAGCAGACCAACGCTCCACCATTTACCAGCAGAAGCTCCGACGCTATCATAGCCGTCGAGTCCGGAATCGCTCGTTCATGGCCGGAGACCTGGTTCTCCGCCTTCGCCAGGTGAAAGATCACAAGCTACAATCTCCATGGGAAGGACCCTTCGTCGTTAGCAAAGTGCTTCACAATGGATCATACTACCTTGTCGATTTCCGAGAGCTAAAGGATAGACCTTCTAACTGGCGCCGAAAACGCAAGAGGGAGGATCCGGATAACATCTACGACGAAACAGAGCGTCCTTGGAACATTGCACAGCTACGTCCTTTCCACACTTAGCATAGAATTACATACATTGTAATAATCATACATGATGAATGAAATAAAGCTTTTGGTTCACTCGTTGAGTCTTTTACCTCCTTTACTTGTTCATTTTAGATCGTGTATGCTTTTTCCGACTAAAACTGCAGAGCTGGATATTTCCGCCTAGGCGTGTATGGAAGTTGTGATTTCTCAAAATCGTCCTTTAGGACGTAAGCTTAAGTTTTCTGATGGAAATTTTTTCTGTTGCGAATTTGTGGATTCCTAGTAGCGATTTCCGGCACCTTGGCTGGGGGCTTGTTTCCGCGGTTATTGACGGATTGCCATTGGGCTTCGTCGCCGCTGGCGAGCGTTTCTGGCTAAAGGGCTTCCGGCTCGTGGAAGGTCAAGCGAATAAGCCGGAAAACATAGAAATCAGCACTTGCTTTCCAACAAAACGAAACATGCAAATAATATTAAACAGATAGCAGGATAAGTATCTTCCGCCCACGCATGACTGTTTCGTCCCTAGCTACTTAAGAATTTAAAGTTATATTACAAACCCACTCCGGGGCCAAAATGATGCATCAGTTTTAGCTGCTTCGTAGGTTCTACTCGGAGGATTGTTCCTCATCCGAAGCAATGTAGGCGGAGCCATCGCCAGAGTCATCGCCGGAGCCCTCTTCGTCGTGATCCGCGCTTGACCCGGAGCCTTCCTCGGCGAAATCGTCTTCGGGGAGGTCCTCCTCATCTTCATCCTATGCGTCAGAGAATCCCGCGGGCAGATCGTGCTTATTGTACCAAAACGAGTGGTTAACTCGTCCGACAAAGAGCCGATCATACCCTTGGGTCTCCGCGAGGAGGACCCTCATGTTGGTGCCTTTGGGGGCTCCGCGTGAGACGTCAGCGAAGTTCATGGTAGGGAAGTGCGCCTTGCACGTCGCCAACACGAGGGAAGCAACTCTGCGAGCAGAAGACTCTTGCCAATCCTTGATGAGTTCCGGCACCTGCTTGATAAGCTTGGTCATGGTGTCGATCACCGTGGTTCCGGCTCTCTTCAAGGATAGTGATTTGGCGACTCCGCGACATGCCTCGAAGAGGCTATCAATAGAGCTCTGCACCTCCTCATACGCTTTAGTCCTTTTCAGGGTGGCATCCTTCGTCCACTCAAAACCGAGGCTCGCTGCGAAAAATACAATAAGTTTTTTCCGCGAGCAGAAGCACAAGTATGAAGAAGTCGGAATTACAAAGAAAGAAAATAGAGGTCCTTACGGAAGATCATTTTATCAATCGCCTCCGCCTCCGCTTCATACTCCTTGTTCTTCGCGACCAAGGTAGAGATCCGCTGTTGACTTTTCTTCAGTTTCTCAGCGAGATCCGACAGTTCTTGGGCATGTTTCTCCAAGAGTTCCTTTTTCTTCTTGGACTCCTCCTCGGAGGATTCCTTCAGGAATTTCTTGAGAGATTCATTCTCTGCCTCAAGTACTTCTATCTTGGCGGAAATGGAGTCGATTGATGGGCGTTTGGCAATATCATCTGGAACTCGGAATTTCAACAACAAAGTTAATATAGTTGCATTGACGATACTGGGGGCTCAGTCGGAATTGTTACCTTCAAAACCCTTGATACAGGTCTCCAGCAGCGCAATGGCCTTCTGATTATCCGCGTTCCTGGTTTGAAGCAGTTCAATTTCTTGTCTCTGCTCCAGCACGTGGGTGCGCAAATCTTCGTGCAATTTCCGTGTGTTCTGTGAGAGCAGTTTTAAGGGTTAGACGGAAAATCAAACTTGTGGGGGCTGGACGGAAGTTAAAATCTTTAGCATGTGAAAATTTTGATTTTCCGCTACAATCTACAAAGTTTAAGACATTGGCTCATAAATTTTACTCGGAAAAATGCATAAACCAATTCCTGGGGGCTGGTGTTACCTGACGCACATTCTTGTGCTTGGCGAAAAAGGCCTTGATTCCGCCCTCAAGCTCAATCAACTCCTTCACCTCAGTGTTCGCAGGCCCCCACACTTCCTCCATCATCTTGGAGATCTCCGCGTGGCATTGAGAAAGGGGGACCTTTTGCAGAATCGGGAAGAAGTGAGGATGAGTTTGAGGCGTGCCGGTGGCGCCGCTCAAGAGGAGTTTCCTCTCGATTTTGTCAGCCGGAACGTCAGTAGAGGTAGCCGTGGGCTGCTCGGGCGGAGGAGCGGATGAGGAGGCACCCTTGCCGGAATCGCCCTTGTCCGGAAGATCATCAACGTTGATGACGACCTTTGGATCCGACTTGGCTGCGGATGAGGCCTTGGGCGGAACCTCCACTTCTGGGGTAACTGGAATAGAAGCCGGAGACGGCTTGACCCTCTTCTTGGTAATCTTGGGGGCTTGGCTTCCGGAACTTTTGCTGCAACAAAAGAATAAGAAGCATAACCAAGTTAGTGTATGATAACTCGCAACAGCAAAAAGATATTGTGACGGAAACCAGATGCTTACCCAGTTGGTATAAAGAATTGCTGGATGTTGGGTTGAGCGCAGTTGCTGGTATCAATAAGTTTGAGGCGTTTCTTCTCCGCCTCCGCCTTACGGGTAGCCGCGATGCTTGCTGGCTCACGGGCGCGTTTGGCTACAGGGCTGGAGGGAGCAGTCCTTTTCCTCTTGGTGAGACGCGGAGCTTCGGGAGCTTCCGCCTCAGATGCGGCTTCCGGGTCGTTGTTCCCTGAATGAGGGACCCGGAGGAGAGTTCCGAGTTCGCCTTCCTCGAGGGCTTCGAGCTTTGTTACCAAGCTGAGACTTAGACAAAATTTAAGGTATGAAGGATTTGATAGGCGCGTCAAGATAACGTACCGCAGTCCCGGAACCATTGGTGTGGATGTCTATGTTACACACGTGAACATGAAGTTCACGCGGAATCTTGATGAGGACCCAGATCCTCTTATCGATGGCGTCGGCGGAGAGGTTGTCTTTTGTGGTGCGCATTGGATCGTCGCGCCCCATGTAGTGGAACATCAAGTGGTCTCGATGCTGCAGTGGTTGAACACGCTTGGTAAACCAAGACATGGTAAGATCCTTCCCCGACCGGCCCTCCTCCGTGAGCTTGCAGATCCGCCTAACAGCGCGGGTCAGCTGAGGTGAGTCGGAGAGGTGGGGGCACTGTGTCCATGCCGGAGCTTCACTGGCGGGACTGTTCTTGAATAATGGAAGTTTCCTGACGCTCGCCGGGTCGGAGACGTCCTTCAGGTAGAAGAAGCCTTCGGACCAGTACCGCGCGGATTCGTGGCGGTCGGTATGGGGGTAGACGCGGCCGGGGCGGAGCATGAAGGTGATGGATCCGCAAGTCGCCAACTCAGAGGTTTGGCGGATCTTCTCCTTCTTGACGGAGAAATAGTATTGGAAAAGAGGAAGTTCGGGAGTTACCCGGAGGTGGCCCTCGCAGAGAGTGACATGGTTGCTGATCGCCAGGACGCTGTTCGGCGATATGTTGTGGGGCTGGAGCCCGTACGCTTTCAGGATTTCCGAGAAGAAATCCGATGGCGGGAAGGAGAAACCTCGCTCCACCAGCGCCTTTGTTACCACCATCTCGCCATCCTGAGGGGCTGGAGCCAGGGAACCCGGAACTGTTCGCCAGCTTCTGGGGAGCAGAAAACCTTCTGCCTCTAAGTTCTTCAGCTCCGTGTCAGTGGTGGTGCAGGGCCACCATTTCCCTTTGGCTTCAGCATCTCGCTGACGAGCTTTGGATTTCTTGGCGGCAATTTCTTCCGCCTTCTGTTCTGCCTTTTCCTCCCCGGAGGCTTTCTCCGGGTTAGCAGAGGTTCCTTCGGTGTCCTTGCCGGAATCCTTGGTGGAATCCAGGTGGACCGGGGCGAAGGGTGGAGGGGCGGAGGAGATAGGAGTCGCCATGATCGGCTCAGAGGTTGGAGGCGGAGTCGCAGAAGACATCTGAAGAAAGAATAGTGACGGAAAACATAACTTAGTCGGATCCACATTGTCTTCCTAAGGATCATCCCTTCCAACTACGGCGAAAGACTAAAGCTCGAGAACTCACCGTGATGGATTCCGCGGTGGTCGGGGTCGCCGGCGACGAGGATTTCGCACGGTGGCTCGCCGAAGTTAAGAACTTGATGAACTGCGCAGTGGTGAAATCGCTCCGGCGAAACTCCGGCGAGTTTTCCGGCAGACTCCGGCACGGCGGAGGAGGAGCTCGCGGGCGGCGCTTCGCAGAGAGGTGAAAGAGGGGGTGAATGGAGAGATTAGGGTTGACGGTGGATATTTATAGGCCGAGAGGAGGAGATTCGTGTTCCGCATCCTGTGGTCGGAATGCAAGCGTCGCGCCGTTGGATGCGTGACATGTGTCAAAACCCTAAACGGTAAAAATGGCTAAGGATAAGTTACCGCTCAAGTCGCGCGAAAATGGCGCCAGAATTGGCGGAACCGTTTGAGTCTATTAAGATTCCGGGTAAAAGCGTGAAGATAAGTAATTCTCATTCGCAAGCAGGGGAGTAACCCGGAGACATGTTTTAAAACTGTCGATGGATGAAGTCCCGCAGGATGGGGGATTTTCTGACTAAAGGTTGGGAAAGAAGAAAATGTGAAGTTGGAGTTCTCCAAATTTCTCCGCGTTACCAACAATGCCGGAGACCATAAGGTGCTAGCATGGCGGAAACTGCAGGCGAAACTCGGAGAACTCTGGGGGCTACTGTTGTGGGTATACTTCATGGGTGTACCATCGACAGTGCCTAGATCCGGCAAGCCCGGGTGGCCCATAGACGGTGATGTGGCATGTGGCCCATCGGGCGGCCCAGTTGCTGTTGATCATGAAGGATGAAGTCCGGCCCAGGATCAGTTAGCCGGATCCGCACCGACCTTTGGAGGAACCCGGATCCGTGGAGGCCCATTAGGAACCCGGATCCAGTACGACGTATATGGAAGGCGAATCCTTGACGTACACGGCAAGACATTGTACCATAGTTAGGCAATCTGTAATCCGGCTAGGACTCTCCATGTAAACCCTAGATCCGTGCGCCTTTATAAGCCGGATCCCGGGAGCCCTAGAGGCACAACCACAACTCATTGTAACAACGCGCAAGCGCCCAGATAATTCCAGACAAGCAGCAGTAGGCCCTGTCATCGTGCAGGTGTTCCGAAGCTGGGTAACTCGCGTACCACCGTCCTGTGTGCACTCCGCCCTATGGCCCCCACTTCTTCTCCCCCTCGTGAGGATCCCTCCTCCGAGGTACCGTCGAATAGGCAACGACACAGTAGGTTGTATTTCAGATGTAAAATAATGGACCGGGGTCCACAGTTCACTAGTGGTGTCTCTCCAATAAGATAAATAGCATGTTGGGTGAACAAATTACAGTTGGGCAATTGACAAATAGAGATGCATATACATATCATGATGACTACTATGAGATTTACTTAGGGCATTACGACAAAGAACATAGACCGCTATCTAGCATGCATCTATGCCTAAAAAGTCCACCTTCGGGTTAGCATCCGCACCCCTTCCAGTATTAAGTTGCAAACAACAGATAATTGCATTAAGTACTGTGCGTAATGTAATCAATACAAATATCCTTAGACAAAGCATTGATATTTTATTCCTAGTGGCAACATCACATCCACAACCTTAGAACTTTCTGTCACTGTCCCAGATTTAGTGGAGGCATGAACCCACTATCGAGCATAAATACTCCCTCTTGGAGTCACAAGTATCAACTTGGCCAGAGCCTCTACTAGCAACGGAGAGCATGCAAGAACAT
Organism: Lolium perenne; assembly: GCF_019359855.2. Classification (NCBI taxonomy): domain Eukaryota; kingdom Viridiplantae; phylum Streptophyta; class Magnoliopsida; order Poales; family Poaceae; genus Lolium; species Lolium perenne. The sequence continues at coordinate 159,141,792 of NC_067247.2, forward strand.
AAACAACACATATATGATAGATCGATAATCAACTTGACATAGTATTCAATATTCATCGGATCCCAACAAACGCAACATGTAGCATTACAAATAGATGTTCTTGATCATGATAGGCAGCTCACAAGATCTAAACATGATAGCACAAGAGGAGAAGACAACCATCTAGCTACTGCTATGGACCCATAGTCCAAGGATGAACTACTCGCGCATCAGTCCGGAGGCGGGCATGGTGATGTAGAGCCCTCCGGTGATGATTTCCCTCTCCGGCAGGGTGCCGGAGGTGATCTCCTGAATCCCCCGAGATGGGATTGGCGGCGGCGGCGTCTCAGTAACTTTTCTCGTATCGTGGCTCTCGGTGATAGGGTTTTCGCGACGGAGAGAATAAATAGGCAAGGGGGCAGAGTCGGGGGCGCCCGAGGGGCCCACCCCATATGGCGGCGCACTCAGGGGTGGGGCCGCGCCCCCCTATGGTGTGGCCGCCTCGCGTCCCCTCTTCGTCTCCTCTTCGGTGTTCTGGAAGGCTCCGTGGAAAATAAGACCGTGGGCTTTTGTTTCGTCCAATTCCAAGAATATTTCCTGTGTAGGATTTCTGAAACCAAAAACAGCAGAAAACAGGAACTGGCGCTTCGGCATCTTGTTAATAGGTTAGTGCCGGAAAATGCATCAAAACGATGTAAAGTGTATATAAAACATGTGAGTATTGTCATGTAACTAGCATGGAACATAAGAAATTATAGATACGTTTGAGACGTATCAATAAACTACAAAGTTCATTTATGTATTTTACATGCATCAGCATTACGTTCGAACATAGAGATGATGCAACACATATCTTTTATACTCCTCAAGAAAAGGAAAACTCCAAGCAATCATGAATTAATAATCAACAGAGTATAGCCTTAGGAAATTATATATGACGTTTTAATTAAAAATATGCTACCTTGAACACACAACATTATCAAGCTGTCACATGATAATTATAGCAAATGAATTCACTTTATCCCTAGTGAGACAACAAAAGAAAGGTAAATACCATAGTAGATATTGAATTTGGTGTCACTATTAAATCACTATAACCATGCTACTCCATCTAATACACACTTATCCCCACACAGGCTCTAGCATATACGTTGGATCAGAACAAGTACTTAATAACGGAGTACATGGTATATATCTATCAATACATCTCACACATAATAGGTTCAAATATCTTATATCAAATCATAGAATAAAGATCCACCACATAGGAATTACATATATGACCATAATCATGTTGGGCGGCTCATTAATTTGCCACTAGATCTATGAAGAACTAGAGAGAAATAGATCAATCTACTGCCACAAGCCCATAGTCCAGAGGTCGACTACTCCCTCTTCATCATGGTGATGGTGGAGACATTGGAGAAGGTGGAGATCCCTCCACGGGGGCTAGGGGGCGGGTGACAATGGTTTAACTTGTCAATGCCTACAAGTTATAGACTAGGGTTTCGCGGAAAGTAGAGGGAAAGTAGAGATCTCGAAGGTTCAGCCAAAAATGTGCTCGACTGTGAAAAACTAGGGTTTGTGTTGACAATGATTCGATCCCTTCTTTCTCCCTCGGCTCCCCCTTATATAGGAGGTGGAGCCGAGGCTTTCCTATCGTACAAGTTACGAAGTCCGGGAGGCTATCTGAGTCCTTCCCATATTATTACAAGACTCTCTATTCCTAATCTATCTCCATTTTCCATATCGATGCTTATTGGGCTTCCGGCTTCATAAACTTTGGTTCGTGGGCCTTCTACCATCCTCGGGTGCCTTATTCGGAATGCCCATTTGGGATGCCTATGTCAGTAGCCCCCGATATTTTGCTTGAATTCTAGAGTCGAGTAAAATCTCCGTCGTAAATTAAATTCAATCCATAAATTCTTTGGATTACCATAACACTTTGCCCAAGGTATTTATATTTTGTGCAGGGATAATGGTAGATGGGGCAGGTTCATCAGATGGATCAGGTATCAGTTAGCTGCTCTCGTGGCAAACCCGAAAAAAACCTACTTCAAGATCAAGTCCCTGGACTTGACCTCGGGATACTGGCGTAACTCGACATGCGCCGCTTAAGGTCTTACCATGAGCCGAATTCCAGTTATATTTTATCGAGTATCTAACGCGTCTGCTAGGATTTTTCTTTGTGTCTGTTGACACGGATAAAGTAGTAGAGCACATTCGGGTGCGATACCACGCCACACAGGACGGATACTGGGGACTTACCATATTACGGCATCCAGAGTTTTTAACGCGTCGGACGCGTTCTGAGAATATATTGTCGAGTGCCTTTATCGGCTGCTGGAATTGCTAATTTCTTTGAGTTGTTTAATGATAATATCTTGGTCGCCCGATGGTAGTACATGACGAGTTATATGTAACTCGAAGATGTACGACGATAATTCCTTGCCTTATATTTTGTCTTTCTCACCCTCTTGTTTCTTCTCCTTTTCATATATTATCGTGTGCGCGACCAGCGCTCCCGATGGGAGTAGCCCCCGAGGCTACAATCGAGTGCTTGCACTTGGGTGTAGGCTCAACTTCCAATATCCATCCACTCTATATTTTTTAAGTACAACTTGATGCTCCCTTTCTTTCTTTATTTCATCGGGTGCGCGACCAGCGCTCCCGATGGGAGTAGCCCCCGAGGCTACATCCGAGTGCTTGTACTTGGTTGTAGGCTCAGCTTTTGCCACTTTTACCAACTCTATATTCTTGTCTTGCAATTTGTCCTCTTATCATAAGTGTGAACAATACTTCCGATAAGAGTAGCCCCCGAGCATATGAACAGATGCTTGCATTTGATCATAGGCTCCCGAAGTTCTTATTGGAGCATTCTTCGGTACGAAAAAATGATCGACGAGCTTCTTCGGTACGACATTGCCTTCTTCACAGATCTTCGGTATGATGACTCGACACAGATTGTTCATGCTGCCAAGGATAACATAACCATAGATAGATTTATGTAGAAACTATTTTTCTCTTTTCCTGATACATTTGGTCTGAGCCGAATGTATTTGTAAATCGTATATATTGTAATTATTGCTAGATTTGTGTACAATCAAGGAAAATTTTTATGTTATCTTTTCCCTTGAGCCCCCGAGTATCTCGGTTGACATAATTATCTTTATTGTTCACGAGGGTTATGTGTAACCAAGTCGTGTATATTGGCGAGTGCGCTGTAGTTGAATATATTGTAATTTTGTCGGGTTCAAGCCCCCGAGCGTTGCTTAAGAAAAAGAAGAAGTATTTTTCATCACTATTTTTTATTTCAACCATGCTATATTGCAGCATCGCAAGCCTGCCTCATTAAAAACCTTTCAGCCCCACTCGGTGCCCTGAAAGGAAAAGAGTGCGTCTGAAAACTTGCGAGCTCTTCAGATACAATGTGTGTTTACATGGATTGTATTCTATGGTCTTCTTTCTAAGCGTAGAAACATCGCAGCTACGCCACGTTCCACGGGTTTGGCTCGTCATTGCCTGTCTTCTTGTCCTTCAGCCTATATGCTCCTCCTGGAATTACTTTAGTAACTATGTATGGCCCCACCAATGGAGACTCGAATTTTTCATGGCTATCTTGTGTGAGCTGAAGAACTAGGTCGCCAACTTGAAAGGCTCTGGGTCGCAAATGTCGGCTGTGAAAGTTTTTGACGTTCTGCTGGTACGTGGTTACTCTTGACGGTACTTCATCCCTAGCTTCGTCGAGTGCGTCTACATCATATTCTAGCGCATTTCTTGAGGTTTCTTCGTCATATTCTGCAACTCTGGGAGAGTTATGCTCTATTTCTATCGGAAGTACCGCCTCAGCTCCGTGAACCAAAAAGAACGGAGTTTCCTGAGTCGCTGTGTTGGGTGTTGTTCGTATGCTCCATAACACATTGGGTAGCTCATCAATCCAAGTGTGCCGTGCTTTCTCTAGTGGTGTTAGCAGTCGCTTCTTGATGCCATTGCAAATGATGTCATTTGCTTTCTCGACTTGGCCATTGGTTTGCATGTGCGCCACCGATGCAAAATGCAGTTTGATACCTACTTCTTTGTAGTACTCTTTGAATTCTCGGGAAGTGAAATTGCTGTCGTTGTCTGTAACTATCCTGTTAGGGATGCCAAATCGAAAAACTATCTCCTTGATGAAGTTCACCGCTGATGTTGCATCTGCCAAAGTTACTGGTATTGCCTCAATCCACTTGCTAAATTTGTCGACAGCGAGGAGCAAATACACGTTTCCTCCTGGCCAGGACTTGTGTAGTTTTCCCACCATATCGAGCCCCAATTGTGCGAAAGGACACGCCAATGGTATTGGCATCAACTCTGCTGCTGGAGAGTGGGGTTTAGCCGCGAATCTCTGGCACGCATTGCACATGCGTACTATATATTTTGCATCTTCTATTGCTGTCAACCAATAAAATCCTACTCGAAAAGCTTTGGCTGCTTTTGCTCGACTGCTTGTGTGGTGGCCGCATAGTCCTTCATGTATGTCTTTCAGTATAACTCGCCCTTCTTCGGGTGTGACGCACCTCTGCAACACCCCTGAGATGCTTCGTTTGTATAGTTCTCCCTTGACCACGGTGAAGGCTTTGGATCGTCGGATGACTCGCCGTGCTTCTACCGAATCTTCGGGTATCTCTTTTTTTGTGATGTACACCAGGTAAACATGCATGTATGGAACTTGTATCATCATAACATCCTCTGGTTCTTCCTCATCTTCCGATGTTTTTGTTTCTTGGACTGCTGGAGCCCCCGAGTCTTTCTTGGCCTTTTCCTTTTTCTTCGGCTGCTTCGGTGCTTTCTTCGCCTTGGTTGATCTCTCGCTTATTTCTTCCCAGAAAACGCCAGGTGGTATCGGCATGCATTGCGAGCCGATGTTTGCCAAAACGTCGGCTTCGTCATTGCTGAGCCTGCTGATGTGATTGACTTCACAGCCATCAAAGAGTTTTTCGAGTTCATTGTACACCTCCTTGTACGCTATCATGTTGTCATTGGCTGCATCGCACTTGTTCATCACCTGCTGAGCTACCAGCTGGGAATCGCCAAAGATTTTTAAACGGGCAGCGCCGCACGCCTTTGCCATCTTCATCCCGTGTATGAGGGCTTCGTATTCTGCCTCATTATTGGACGCGTTGGGGAACGTCATCCGCAATATGTATTTCATTTTGTCGCCTTGGGGTGACACGAGTATCACGCCTGCTCCAGCTCCTTCCAATCTCTTGGACCCGTCAAAGTTCATATGCCAGGTACTCGATAAATCTGGGGGTCCCGTATTTTGCAGTTCCATCCACTCTGCGACCAAGTCCAGCAGAATTTGCTACTTGATCGCCTTTCTTTTTTCATATGTGATGTCCCAAGGGGAAAGCTCGATTCCCCAAAGGGAGACACGTCCTGTGGCTTCTGGATTGTTTAGGATGTTCGAGAGGGGTGCCTCATTGACCACTATTATCGGGTGTGCCACAAAATAGTGCCGTAGCTTTCTTGTTGTTGTGAATACTCCGTATGCTAGTTTCTGATAATGTTGGTGGTGCTGCTTGGATGGTGACAAAACTTCACTGATGAAGTATACTGGTCGCTGAACTCCATGGATCTTACCTTCTTCTTCTCGTTCTACCACGATGACTATACTGACCACCTGAGGTGTGGCCGCGATGTATAACATGATAGGTTCTTTTTCTTTCGGAGCCACCAATACTGGAGGTGTCGAGATTGTGCGTTTGAGATGCTTAAAAGCTTTGTCTGCTTCTTTGTTCCACTCTAACTTATCCCCTTGCTTGATGAGCGTGTAGAAAGGCAGCACTTTTTCTCCCAATCTGGCGACAAACCTGCTCAAAGCTGCGACACGGCCAGTCAACTGCTGTATCTCCTTGAGCTTGGTTGGTTTCCTCATCGTCATGATAGCCTGTATTTTCTCGGGATTGGCCTCGATTCCTCTGGCTGACACTAAATATTCGAAGAGTTCTCCCGCAGGAACACCAAAGGAACATTTCATCGGGTTCAGCTTGAGGCGAAACTTGTCGAGGTTGTCGAAGGTTTCCTTGAGATCATCAATCAGGGATGACCCTTGCTTTGTTGTTATGACGATGTCGTCTATGTATACTTGGACGTTCTTGCCAATCTGCGTGGCGAGACACTTTTGCATCATCCTCTGATAGGTGGCTCCCATGTTTTTCAACCCGAAGGGCATTGTTCTGTAACAGAACATGCCATAAGAGGTTATGAAAGCTGTTTTGACTTCATCTTCTTCTTTTAAGCGGATCTGATTGTAACCAGAATACACGTCTAGGAAGGAAAGATGTTCGCAACCCACTGTGGAGTCGATAATTTGATCGATCCTCGGGAGGGGAAAGTGATCCTTTGGACAATGTTTACTGAGACACGTGAAGTCGATGCACATGAGAAGGACGTCAGTGTTTTTCTTCGGGACCAGCACAGGGTTAGCGACCCATGTGGCCTCGGTGTGTAATTCGTTGATGAAATTCGCTTCTCTCAGTCGACGAATTTCGGATAGCATAGCTTTGCGGTTTGGCTCGGAGAAATGCTGCAAAGGTTGTCGAGTTGGTCTAGCTCTTGGATCTAGATTGAGAGGGTGCTCGGCAAGTTCCTGGGTACTCCTGGCATGTCAGTTGGACACCATGCGAAGATTTCCCAGTACTCACAGAGGAACTCGACGAGCGCACTTTCCTATGCGCTATCCATGTTTGTTGCGATAGCTGTCGTCTTCTTGGGATCTGTCGGGTGAATTTGCACTTCCGTGGAATTTTTGGAGGTATCGAAGGTTTGATCCTTGAGTGGCCTTCCTCCGTCGGGTAGCACGTCGTAGTTGGTGGTGAGCTTGGATGCTTCATACTCAGCCTGCATCCCAAAGGTTTCGGAAAGCTTATGGAAATCCTTGTCGCATTTATCTGCTAAAGCAAAGCTTCCTTTCACTGTGATTGGGCCATTGGGTCCAGGAATCCTCCATAATAGGTATGTATAATGTGGCACAGCCATGAAGCTGGCATACGCGGGTCGGCCCAATAGAGCATGATATTGTGATGGAAAATCGATAACCTTGAACTCCAGCTTCTCCCTACTGAAATTCTCTCGGGTTCCAAACTGTACATCGAGTAATATCTTTCCCAGGGGATAATTCGGCTTCTCTGGTGTGATACCTTGGAAACGCGTGTCCGTTGGTGTCAAATTTGCCAGAGAAATATTCATCTTCCTCAAGGTATCCGCGTACATGAGGTTCAGACTGCTTCCTCCATCTATGGATATATGTGAAACCTCGAATCCCGTGATCACTGCTGGTAAAATCATAGCTGATTGTCCCGGTCGTGGAACCTGAGGTGGGAGGTCCGCTTGAGTGAATCCTATATCCTGTGCCGACCAATTAAGGTACTCGATGGTTGGTGGAGGCATCTTCTCTTCCATGTATACCTGTCGCGAAATTACCTTCTACTCCCTATTCGAGGGTCTGCCCTTTCTGAATCATCGACACTCCTCCCGTTGTGTCAATGTAGCCGCCATTATTGACTGGAGGTGCCACCAACTGCAACTGATGTTGGTTGGAGCTGGTAATTGCGGGTGGTGGTGGCAAGTGGACTTCACTCCTTGGCCCATATGCATGCCCTCTGTCTGCTGCTTGTGCATTGGTGTGCTCCGCATACCTATGCAAAGCTTGGAAGGTTCGACAGTCCTTCTGAAGATGGCCTGACTGTCTTTTCCCTTCACTGTCTAGGTAAAAATGCATCTGGCATGGCCCGTTCAGAAGTTCTTCGGGTGATATGTTGTATGGCCTCTTGAACCTTGGTCGATTATTTTGTTTGCTGGAGTTTGGCGCATCTCTATGATCATTGCGCTGCTCGTTGCTTCTGAGATAATCGTCCCGATGATTTCCTCCACTATTTCCTCGGAAGCCAGCTGCCACTTGGCTGGGACCGTCGTAATCTGAGAATTGGTGAGAGTATCGTCTCTGATTTTTATTGTTGTTTCTGTTGCGATCCTCCTCGGGTGATCTATGTCGTTTTTTTGAACAGCGTCCTCGCCATCCGCCCAGCAATTCGCTATCTCCATGAGCTCTGCTATTGTTCTCGGGTTGGATCTACCAAAATCCTCGATTAGGTCTCTTCTTCGGATCCCCACAACAAATGCGTCGATTTCTCTTTCGTCAGATACGTTTTCTGCCGAATTTTTATGATGTTCTATCGCTGGATATACATCCTCATTGGTTCGTCATACTTCTGCTTGCAGGCCCTTAGCTGCTCTATTGATACAGGTTTCTTGCACGTGGAACAGAAATTTTTCACGAACAAGTCCTCGAAACTTTCCAGCTGTTGATGGACCCTCCTGGTAATTTCTTTATCCACGACCTTGCGGCTCCGCTGAGGTGAACCTAAATGCTCTGCATGGCTGTTGCTCTAGTTCCACCCATCAATTTCACTGTTTCCAAGTAGTCGACTAACCAATCCTATGGGTCTTGCAAACCATCAAACTTTTTATAGTTGTCAGGTAACTTGAAGCCAAAGGGAACCCAAGTTCTGCGAACTCGTTGGGTGAAGCAAGGGAGTCCACACATGTCCTCTTCATCAACTTCTGGCGATTGCCGCCTTGATCTATTTTCGCGTGCTTTGTCGACTCGAGTTTGAGTCACTGTGTTTCTTGCATCACCTTCCCGTGGAGGGTCTTATGTTGCCACCGTTGTAGGTCGAGGACTATTTTTCCTTGGACTATTTCTTCATGGGTCACTTTCGGGTTGCGGTGTGCTTGAACCCGCTATCACTGTCCCCATGATGCCAACTCCCGCCATAGTCATCTGGTACAATGCTTCTCTGGGATCTCTGGGAGGTGGCTTGGATGCCAGTATGAAGGCGTGAGTCGCCATATATCCTGCTTCCGGTGTTTTGGGGATGATGTGCCCTCTTGTATCTATCAACATAAAGGACATGTCGAGGTTTTGGATCAAATTCTCGCGCTCATTCTCGGGCACGTTCGCCAGTCGAGATCTTCCTCTTGCGCGTGCCGCTCTGTGAATATCTCTCGAAGTTCCTGATTGTCGGCTCAGGTTGTCCCTGCGCGCACTTGATGCGGAAGCTGCAGCTCTTCTATCGTCAAGTACCTTTCTTTGTTTTTCTAGTTCACATCCGACACGAGCGAGTCTATATTGATAAGCTTGCAATTCTTCTGTTGTGGCTGTTGTGGTCATCGGCTCCGTGCCATCCATGGCTCTCTAAGCTCTGTCCCAAGCTTCTTGCGGAAACTGCACTTTTTCCGAGGTGTAGTCCCGACGTACTTATTTCCGGTTCCTCGCGTAAGATCAGCGGGATCGATGTATGGATTGCCCAAATCACCGAAAGCCTCTGACGCCTCCTCTTCTGGACGACTTGAGTCACCGATTGCACAGATTTGATGATATATTGTAGCTTTATGTTCTTCTTCAAGGTCGGTGACACCGTAGGATAGATCGGCGAAGACCTCCCGAATAGAAGTAGATCTATCGATGAAGTCGAAGCAGACGATGCTTTCCGAGTCGTCGCTCAGATCGGAGTTCGTGAACGACTCGAAAGACAAGTTGCCGAACATATCGGCGAGTTCTCTGCCGATGGCGGGCTTGGTGAAGCTTGACGATGAAACCTCCTCGTCGCCTGACTCGATGATTGATGTTGATGATACCGAAAAGTCGGAGTCGGCCGCTGACGGTCCCGAAAAAATCGGTGCCGCAAAACGGTGTGATCCTTCTTTCCCGACGAGGAAGTGGAAACTCCCGAACGTCATCTCCGTCGACTCCTCCAGATCTGCATATGCATGCAAACGGGCGGGAGGGTGAGGAACAAAATCGACGAGATCAGGTTTGACCTGTTTACCTCCGTCCATCCTGTTGCTTGCTACTGATGATGTTGACGATGCCATCGAGATCAGCTCCTTGTCGCCTCCAATTCCCACAAACGGTGCCAATTGACAAGGGTTTAACTTGTCAATGCCTTCAAGTTGTAGACTAGGGTTTCACGGAAATAGAGGGCAAGTAGATCTCGAAGGTTCAGGCGAAAAAGTGCTCGACTGTGAAAAACTAGGGTTTGTGTTGACAATGATTTGGTCCCTTCTTTCTCCCTCGGCTCCCCCTTATATAGGAGGTGGAGCCGAGGCTTTTGTATCGTACAAGTTACAAAGTCCGAGAGGCTATCTGAGTCCTTCCCGTATTATTACAAGACTCTCTATTCCTAATATATCTCCATTTTCCATATCGATGCTTATTGAGCTTCCGGGCTTCATAAACTTCGGGTGGGCCTTCCGCCATCCTCGGGTGCCTTATTCGGCAGGCCCATTCGGGATGCCTATGTCAGCGGGGCTTAGTAATACATCTAACAAATTCGACCAAATGTTCTACTATTTAGGAAAGTGGGAGCTCAGAGATGACTACCTAATATTATTGTTATCCTGAACATTGTGTATGATGATTCAGCTCATGGCTCATTGCCTTTATCTCACAGCGGAAACCTTTAAAGATAAACATTGGTAGAATATTAATGATATATAAGAGTTTCATATATGAAAAACAAAGACAAAAAGGATGCTACTTGAGTATTTCATATATGAAAAGGTAGGAAGAAAATTGTGTGCTTTTACTGCGCGGGACTATAGGGTCTACTTAGAGATGTAGTGCATGATGGGAAAATCAATTATTTTTATTATTTCATTAAATAGATACAAAATAAGAAAATAAATTTCAAATTCTTAAATAATTTATGTCACTATCTTTTTTCTTTTACACCTCTGCATTGATTCCTTCATTTTAATTCACTCTCAATTACTATACCCTATAATATATTGTGCATAATCTTAGCCTCAAGCTCAACAATTAATTAATTGAGATACGATAAACGATATATTTGCTCGATTTCCTGTATTAAAAGAAGATTATATATGAGATATATTAATTATAAATTGAATGCTAGAATAAATATGGCAAGTGCACGAAAAATTGCCTTGGACCACATAGAAAGACACATGGCTTTTGAAACCAAGTTAAGTTACCTTGTGTAGTACATTTAAAAAATATTTACCATAGAAGATGCAATATCTTTTTCATGTAAATTTTGGCCTTGTTCGAACATTCTTTGCATTCATTTAGAAATTTAATAAATTTCATGGTATTAAGGATATAATTAAAATTTGAACTACATGCGCAAAAAAAACTCTGAATGCAAGGAAGAGAAATATATTTAATTACACATCTAACTGTGTAGCTTCTCTAGAATATATATATAATAACGTTCAAATGTTCACTTTGTAAATTAAAACCAAAATAATTATCTAAAATGCTCTAAATATTTTCTATGTGTATGTTAACATGTTGATACATGTAAAATATATACATGAACTTTTTTGTTCATTATATGTTATTGATTGATATTTATATGAGATATGATGTTCCCCACATGTTTTCAATGATTTTGGCAAATTTCCACAAAAGTACCCACTATTTTGGTATTTAACTCTTTGAGGAAGAAAAACCAATTTTTCGTATTTTAACTTCCCCGGAGCTACGAGACTCAAAAAGGGAAAAGATCAAAGGGCATGCTTGAGAAAATTTGAGATGAATTCAACGAGCTAAAGTACAACCCCGGGAACCCAACAACTTGTCCTAGAGATCCCATGGTGTGGGCCAAGGGCAGCCGCTCCACAATGGGGATCTGGATCCTCTCGAGCATCGCCTCGCCTCCTACTTTATACGGCACTCTCCGTATCACGAAAAACTAACACCCTAATTGTCCATGATTTTTCTAAATCGACGGCAGAGGAGTAAGTCTTCTCCTTCTCCGGGAGAGGGTAGATCTCGCTGCTTTGTGGCCTCCATAGTGGTCAAATCGCCGCCATCAATGGTCACCAACTCCTCCTTGGCATAGGGTGAAATGTCTACCTCACCATCTTCACTAGCACCACCATCAGAATAATCACCATCTCCAAGATCGATGTCATGCCCCCAATAGCTTGTGTACATCCGAATACTAGGACATGTTTGTGGTGTCTTGTGCATGTTTGTACTTGGCTTTTGAGGTTTTTTGTGGTGAAGCCATGTTTTCGGATTGTGCTGTAATCCGTATGCCACTGATCATGTCCATGGTTCAATGTTATGAATAGTTTCCCCTGTTCCTCATGACATAGGATGACTTAGCCATTATTTCTAAATAATATGCTTTGAGTATTTGGTCAAGTTTTATACGCTGTTGTGGTTCTATGATGGTAATATGTGAATGTAAACTCTATGTTTCTTCATCTATATGGGCTCATAGAGCTTCACCTTAGGGTAAGGAAGAGAGTAGGGATGGTTAGAGTTGATAGCAATCATCTTCCAAATCTGAGACTTCCAATAGGGGGTTCTTGATTGAGGACCATAAATTTTATAGAGGTGGTTGGATTTATGCCTTAATAACTCCATTGTTTGCGCATTAATGTGTCCTAGGATCAATCACTAGGAGTGTGTTTACACGCATATAGATCTACACCTATCTTAGGCTCTGTCCATATAGGAACAAAACTTGACAAAACATTCATCGTGTTCATTTTGAAATTACGTGATTAATAAAAGGTGTCACCCTAGGTAACGTTTGAGTCACATGCATGATCACCAATCTTGTCCTCTTGCTACATAGATGATTGAGATTTCTCTGAAAAGATCTTATTACTTTGTTACAATTTCTTGTTTTACACTTTATTTTGTAGTAAATTGTGAAAATATATAAAGGAGTCCAAATTAGAGTCAACTTTAGAATTTCCAGAAATCTGTCTCTGCAGACCAGGTATTAAAGATTGTCTAGTAGATTCTCTAATATGAAGTCAAATTAAAATAATAAAATTGATAAACTTATGGTTAATTTCCTGGCAGTAATTTTTATATAAAATACACATCCAAAATGGAGTTCGTATGCAGATAATCCGGTTTTAGTGAAGCGTAGAGAAGCAGTTTTTGGATTCCGAAAGTTGGTGACATGATTGACTCAAACTCTTGGAATATATATGATGGATTCGGTAAGCCATGACTTCATAGACTTGTGGGGGAAGAAAGGAGTCTCTCGGAAGATTTTATAGGTGTCCAAGATCCCTTAAATCAAAGGGGCATCAATCCCATGGCCTAGATTGCATCTCCACTTCTATATATTAAGGGGAAACCCTACTTTTGGAGGCCCCAAGACATATTGTGATGAAAATTCCTCCTCTTAGCAACCGTCAAGGATGGGTAGAAGCTCATCCACACCAGCACCAAGTCAAGGAAGAAGGGGGCAACGGGCCATCTCCCCGTAGGGTTGTCGCCTTCCCAAGGGGCTCCGCCATCACCGCCCATAGCCGATGGGATGGAGTCGCCGAAGTTGTGGACGCCATGGCCATCTCCACCATCGCCACTTCTTCACCAAGCTCCTCCTCTCCATCAACAACTCCATCAAACCTTGGTATTTGTAATGTTTCTATTGTGAGTAGTTCCCCATGTTCCCAATGGCATGGGATGAATTGGTTATGATTTCTATATAACATTTGTGCGTATTTGATCAAGTTTTATTCTTTGATATGGTTTTACGATGGCAATATGCGAACATCGACTTTATGTGACTTCACCTATATGGGCTCATAGGGATGCACCTTAATGTAATGAAAGGGAGTATGAATAGCAAGAGATGATAGAAAACTTTTCCAAATCTTTAGAGTTGCATTAGGGGGTTTATAAGATCGGGGATCTTAGAAGTTAAAGCAATGGTTGGACATTTATGTATTACTAAATCCCTAGTTGGCTTATTTACATGTCTTAGGGACCAATCATTAGGGGTGTTTTTGCTCATGCTTGTGGCTGCATCTATTTTAGGCTTCGTATAGAAGAGTAAAACTTAACAAGATGTTTACCATACTATTTTTCAAATCTTTATGCCATGAAGTCCATGCCTCCCTCAGAAAATCTTGTCTCGCATAAGTACACACCTACGGTTGTTGCATTGAGGATTGGATTTTCTCTTAAAATATCATTTACATTATTGCACATTTACTTTCTTGCATATTTACTTGTTTGTATATTTACTTTCCTGCATTTTTACTTTCAGTTTTAATCCTCTCAAAAGAAATCTTACTTGTGTATTTAGGTTTTTTAGTGCATAATAATTAGAATTGTCAATGCAAGGAAACAAGTCAGATTTAAGTAATCTTATTTTAAAACCACATACTATAGGGAAAAAGCCCCGCAGCTTCCCACCTTTTATTATTAATTAAAAAACAACAGGGTACAAAACATGATGAAGAGGAAACAAACTAAAGAGCTAAAAAATAAAAACCTATCAGGCTATACAAGATATATAACAGGAGCTTATACAAGAGAAGCCACCCACTTCAACAATTTGTCTTATGATCCTTCTTGAATCTCTGTGCATGAAGTGATATATCATGAATGAACAGAGCACGCCATGTTGCAAAACATGGCCTAACATGATCAAAGATACAAGCATTTCTCACTTTCCAAATATGCCAGCAAGCAATGATTACCACTTCAGTGAAAAAAGAATGCTTGAACCTCCTCCTTGCCATCTCAGCAGTCTGAACCATTCTGCCATACTGTCCCCAAGAGATCTGTAAATAATTCCACACTCTAGTACTGAAATTACAATTAAAAAAGAGATGATCTCTATCTTCATGAAAATGTCCAGCACATAATACACAATTATAATTATCTGTCACATTCCAGTGCCTCCTCTAGATCATATCTTTCGTATTAAGTCTGTCAGTGAGCAATAACCAGGCAAACATTTTTAGCTTCATAGTATACTTACTCTTCCAAATCCAAGCAAACTATGGATCCACCTATATATGGTCATACAAAGAGAGATAATAATGATGTGCCTTGTATGCACCCTTAGCACACTTCCATTCATCATGTCCAATAGGGACCAACTGTAACTGATCTAGCTTATCCTGAATGAAGCAGAACTCCTCATAAGCCTGTGCCGACAGAGATCTATGAAATTCATCTGACCTATCAAGGAGAAGTGACATATCCCTTACTGAAAACAGTCTGGGGGGTCTCTCACTAAGTGAGTTTCCTGATCCATCAAAATTCCATTCATCTGTCCAGAACAAGACTGTTTCACCACTCTTGACTTCTGGTCTTACCACAGATCTATATTTATCCATCAGAGTGGCCACATCCCTCCACCAATATGATCCACATAGCTTAGCAGCATGAGGGACATCAAACTCACAATATGTACTCCATATTAATTTAACACAAGGAATGGCCCTTTTAGAATTGTAAAATTTGTGTAGGACTAACAGAGCATCATTCTTCTTCTGGAAATCTACAATTCCCAAACCACCTTTTAACTTTGGCTTACAAATCATGTCCCAAGCAGCCAAAGATTGCTTAGGGGTATCCAATTTATCCCTCCATAAACACTGCCTAATAATTATATTGAGCTGCTTAATTATACCAGGTGAAATATGAATTGTACATAGCATGTGTAGAGGCATGGAGGAAATAGCAGAATTTATAAGCTACAATCTAGCTCCTTGTGTCAGGAAGCATGAAGTAGATGTGAGCCTTCTCTCCAGCCTATGAACAATGGGTGAAAGATCTTGTATAGATGGCCGTGTAGTGCCCACAGATAGTCCCAGATATGTAAAGGGAGGAGTACCAATCTGACAGCCAAAACCAGCAGCTTATTGTGCCATAGTATTATCAGGAACATTAATACCCATCATGGAGGATTTATGATAATTTATCTGTAAACCAATTAATTTGAGAAAACCTTCAAATTTTCCTTCAGAGCAAGCACCTGAGTCATCTCAGCCTGCATAATTAATAAAGTATCATCTTCATACTGAATAATTTGAAAATCTGGATCAGCATTGTTTACAGGCAGATTTATAGCACCATCTCTTAGTAACCTATTGACTGCAGACTGTAGCAAGTCCCCCCCCCCCAAGCACATAAAGAAGTGGTGATAAAGGATCACCCTGCCTGACTCCCCTCTTATAGTAGAATTGTTTACCAGGAACTCCATTAACAAGGACCGAAGACACCCCAGAAGATAGGAAATCCTTTACCCAGCTAATCCATTGATCAGAAAAACCCTTATGTTTTGATATCATGAACAAGGCATCATGCTCCAAGGCATCAAAGGATTTTTCAAAGTCTAACTTACGAATAATTATGGGCTTCTTGGAAGCATGACACTGATACAAATATTCTAGTGACCAAGCAAGACAATCTTGTATTGTCCTTGACTTAATGAAACCATACTGGTTTTTGTGAATGCACTCTAGAATTCTTCCATGTAGCCTAATAGCTGCCATCTTGGTGAGAAACTTTAAGCAGACATTTATCAAAGAAATTGGCCTATAATCATTGATGGTCTCAGGGGCATTTATTTTTGGCACCAGAGTTATGAAAGAGGAGTTTAGGCTCTCCAAAGATATTTTCCCAGCATGAAAATCATTAGCCACCCTGTAAAAATCTTCTGCAATTATATTCCAGCACTTTTTAAGGAATAAACCATTAAACCCATCAGGGCCTAGTGCTTTATTAGTTGGCATATATTTGATTACTAAATCCATTTCCTCTTTACTAAAATGCTTTGTCAAATCAGAGAGACCAGAGACAACTGTGAGTAAATCAGCTAGATCAAAACCCATATTTATACCTCTTGACTGCCCCCATTCTTTCTTTAAATTTAGTGTTGACAATTCCTGCCATTTGCTAATGATCTGATATAATTTCTCCATTTTCATTATTCAATCCAGAAATAGTGTTTCTTCTGTACCTTTGACTTGCCATGGCATGGAAGAATTTTGTATTGTCCTCCCCAACCTTTATCCATCTGATGGAGCATCTATTCCTCCAATATTTGCACTGAGATTTTTGTAGTTTTTCAAGATGCAGCTTAACTATTTTCCTGAAATTAAATTCTGCAGTAGTGAGAGGCCTCTACTGCTCTACATTATCCAGAATCAAAAAAGCTCTATTACATTTCTCAATGAGAAACTTTATAGTGGAAATACTGGTCTGCCACTTCTTCAGATCATACCTAAGTGTTTTTAAATTATGAGCCAAGACAGCAGCTGCATTTGTTTTGTGTGATTTCTATGTCCATGAATCCTTTACACATTGCAAAAAGGTAGGATGATCCACCCAATAGCTCTCAAATCTGAAGATCCTTGTTTTAGGTATGACAGTATCAATTGTAACCACACAAGGTACATGGTCAGAGGAAAAATTTGCCATGGGAAGAACCAAAGTATATGGGAAATGAGTAGTCCAAGTGGGAGTTGTAAAAAACCAATCCAGTTGTTCAAGCAACGGTTGTTGATGCATATTAGACCAAGTGTACATTCTCCCCTTTATAGGCAATTCCACTAAACCCAAGTGTCCAATTATATCATTGAAAATAAACATATCATTTACATCTCCTCCTGGCTTATTTCTGTTTTTACTTGATCTGATAAAATTGAAATCTCCAAGCAGTAACCACAAAGTATCTGGTGGGATTGTCAAATTATATAGCCAATTAATAAAATTATCCCTTTCCACTCCCTTACAGGGCCCATAGACAGATACAAGTGTCCAATTTTCAGCATTATGTGTAGATGTGAAGTTAATGACAATAGAGAAACGCTATAATTCCACAAGGGTGCCAGTAAATACTGCAGAGTTCCACAAAACAATATGGCCAACAGAGGCTCCAACTAAGAGGGTGAATAGGCAAAAATATCAAAATGCTTTGGACAAAAACCTCTGATAATTCGATGATCAAAGTATTCCATTTTTGTTTCTTGCAAGCATATTATTGAACACTAACTTTCATGAATTTTCTGTCTCACACCTAATTGTCTCCCTTTTGAGTTAAGACCTCTAACATTAAGATCAAGCACACACCATTTTCTAGTTGTGATATTATCCATTACATATATTGGAATAGAGCAGCAAAAGCCATCAGCTAGGCAAGAATTTGTGGACAATACATAACTCAATATAGTAGCAGAGAGCAACAGAAAGTATCAAGCACTAGACTGACATATGACTGTTATTACAATAACTGACAGCAAAAGGATAAAATGCAACAAAAGCCAGCACACCACAACACCCATCATTGCATTGTGTGGTTTAATCATCTCTAGAACTCTGTGAGTCAGAAGCCCTATCTGGAGCAGCCATAAGCTTCTCCTTAGTCAATTCTTTAGGGTCAATTCCCAGAGACAAACCAATCTGCTGTAGCAATGGGATAGGTGTTGGTGGCAGTGTACAATTTGCTGACTCACTGCCCTTTTGCTCAGTGTTTCCATCCATGTCCCTGCCCTAGCCAGTGTCAGAGCATTGTGGTGGAGCTTCACTGCAGTCTTTCTTCTGGGTGAGTCTTCTCTGCACCTTTCTTTTCTTGCTGATAGGGGATCTTGTATCAATCAAGGCAACATGTCTATGTCCATCATTTTTGGCAGAACTTCTAGTACTGCGCCTGACAGATGTGTCCACCATAGGTGTTTCTGTCTTATGAGTTCTTCTTCTCCTGGTTACTTTCTTCACTCTAGATGTTGATGGATATGCAGTGAAACAACAGGTACAAGATCATCAGATTCTTCCCCAAAGGTTAACATCCTTGCCACTGGTTTAGTGACATTCCTTTTCCCATGCAAGTAAACAGTAAAAGTGGCTCTGTCTTCGCCTGTGGGAGAGAATTTAGTATTCTATTGAAAGGCTTCAGTCCAGTTCCTCTTAGACAGCAGAACAAATTTAAAAGGAGCATGCAACAAAGGTGGAGCAGGTACATCATGAGGTGCAACAAAAGGCAAAGCCTTCTTCAACAAACTTTCACATTGCATCAGTGGCGGTAGAGCAGGACCAAACATATTTGTTCCAGTTCCCAAAAAAGAGTGTATTAGTTCCATCCCTATGCCATGTTTATTGATCAGTGGCTCCTCGAAGCAAATAAGGGCAGAATTAATGATAACATTTTGCTACACTTCATTCTCTCCATTATCATCATTGTGATTTGAATCAGCAGATGCGTTGATAATTGAACTGTCTACACCCTCTTCCACTACTTCTTCTTCTTCCACCATAGGATCTGCTTGCACCACAGGCTCCTCTTGTTGTACTGGCTTCTAGACTTCCTCTACATTGCCTGGTGGATGATGTGGCTGCTGTAAGTGGGGCTCAGGTAAATTCCATCCAATCTCTGGGAACTGAGGTAGCACAAAGTTATTGTTATCCATGAACATATTCCCTGGGAGTGGATGTGGGTTTCCATCCAAGGGCATCTGGTCTTCATCTTGTGGAACAATGTCAGCAAAAATTCTTGTATCCTTGATGGATCCTATCCATAAAAATATAATAGCTAAAACTTAAAAAAGATCAAAAGTTTCCATGCATCTAATAGGGTTTGTTGTGCATATATTCTAAATTAGGTATAAAAGTATAAAGTTTTATGACCCCATGAGACCATATTTAAAATTTGAGATAGTTTCACAAAACTCGGATTGTACATTACTTTGTAGTTCATGCATCACCGAGGAAGCATCATACCATTTTAAGGTGTATGAATTTTGAACACCGTGAAACATTTTTTTTTCACCATTGCCACCTCACATCTGGTCTACAACTTATTTTACAGTAGAATGCACAAATATACCGTTGTGTTTCACCTTATTATCAAGTAATTTGTGTTTTCTATAATTTGTAATACCAAATTAATGTAAGTTTTTAGTAAATCTCTATACAATCTTTCTTTTAATACATGATGCGGAGAAAATATAGTCATTGATAGCTCACTTCATTAATTGTTGACCTTGCAGACAAAATGTGTATATCATGCTGGAGTAATTGCGAGTTTGCTGGAATGGAGGAATCAATGCAGAGGTGTAAAACCAAAAGACAGTGATGGAAAGCATTTACTAGAAATTGACCTTTATTTTGTAATGGTCTTGCATCCAATTAATGGAGTAATAAAAATCATTTAATGTCCCCTCCTCTAAATTTGTATATAAACCCCAATATCCCCCCACAACCAATTCACACAATTTTCATCTCGCCTTTTGTTCATCCAGGTAATCAACTGGCACATCCCTTCATTTATGTGTTCTTCAGGTTAGATTTTAAAATAAAATTTTATAAAACCATTGATTTGTTTGTGATGTTGATATTCAAAGGTGCCTTTCGTGTGATCAAGGTTGTGATCCATGAGCGGACGCAATAGCAACGATGTTCAGGATGGCGAAAATAGTGGCTCGTCTTCTCCAAGCTCATGTATGTCTTCCACTGATACCACAGGCGGAGAGAAGGTTATGTTGCTTGGAGTGTGTCAGCGCTGCAATTTTTATTGCATGCAAACAAGGGAAGAATACCCCATTTGTATCCAATGCAAGCAACCCTTCCTCATCCACATCCAGACCGCCATTGACAATATGAATCGCAACAAGCACCAGTGAGTAAGACTTGGGTGGTGCTGAGATTAATATGTTAGTCATCACAGGCTGGATATTTCTTGTAATAATACACCGTAGAGACTTTTTCCTATGGTGGCATAGTAAAAAACCTTGAAATAATGCTAGCGCTTTTATATGTAAACCTCTTAATAAGGTGATGATGGCAATTATTCTATTTTTAAGTATTGTCTTCACCTATATATGGTGAAATTGTTGCTTTCAAAGCACTTGTGTTATTCAATTAATATATGGTGCCTCGCAAAAAGTACAATGATTCTACACCAAGATTCAGCCCACCTGGATGCAGGTAATATAAATTTTCCCTCTTCGATTGGATTTATATCGAGGACAGCGTATACATTTATGAGTGTGCTGATTTAGATGGACAACCCAATGATTCTATGAGGACGAAACTTGGTCGAATGCTCTAGATCACCACCAGCTTATGTTATCTTCAGGCTTGTGTTGTAGATATTGGATATCAGCAATTGAGCATCTTGGTATTCAGACTAGGGCTTGGGGAGACTCCATTAGTATATTTAGTTCTTTACTTAGCATGTTTAATTCATATTACTATCTAAGAAATGTATTATTTGAACATGCATGAATTGCATAAGTTTAAACCTTATTGAATAGGAGAGGACTCATATCCTACTAGATCCATGACGATGCACCCCTTGGGAGTAAATATGAGGTAGTTTGTTTGATGACATGTTGAGGAAGATCTTGGTGTTGTTCTTGGACTTGGTGATCACAACTTCAGAGTTCTTTATCACAGATCAGATGATATTCTTAAACTGCACTAGATGTCATTGTTGCATCAAGCTTAGCACATGTGCCTTGAGTTGTTTAACAAAGAGAATTCTTCTTCAGCCTTTGTGGGATTGTATACTTTGTAGATAAACATTAGGTACATGACTTCTATATGTACCTGTAAAGCAGGATAAAAGATGTAGAACTTGACAGAAGCCTTCAATCTAAACGGTGTTTGGCTTCTTAATTCTTCATGCATTGTTATTTGAACATGCCTTTCTTTCTGTAAGAATGCTCTGCGTGAGGCATTCCCTTTTTTGATTGTGTTCTTCATACAATTCCTTACTTGACTCATGTCCATGGATATGCTTTGTAGTAGCGGCCAATCAAGTTTCTTGTAGTTAAACCTCTTGTTGGGACTTTGTACTTGAGTACAGTAGAAAAACCCCACTAAAACTACTCGGAGGGCATCATATGTACTTTCAAGTGTTTAGCTCTTGGTCCATGTGCACATGGTGAGTATAGTTATGAAAGGAATATCTAGACTTGCTTAAGAGCATTGCTAGATTATGAGAATGAAGATCACAAAAGCCTAGGGATCCTTTTTTCGAAAAACAAAGGTTAAACCATGAATAAAAATGCATTATTTTCGCTTGGTCATCATCGCCCCACCTATCTTGAAGGCTCCGGACGAGTCAGAGCCTATGCTCCTCTACCTGGCAGCTTCCAACAAGGTCATCAGTCTCGTTATCGTGGTGGAGCGAAAGGAAGAAGGTCATGAGTACGGAGTCCAAAGACCAGTCTATTACATAAGCGAGGTCTTGACGGAATCCAAGCAAAGATATCCTCACTTTTAGAAGCTATCCTATGGAGTGTTCCTATGTAGCCGGAAGCTGAGACATTACTTCCAGGAGCATCCCATGACAGTTGTGAGGAAGGCTCCATTGTCAACGATCATCAACAACTCCGACGCAACAGGGCGCGTAACGAAGTGGGCAATAGAACATTCCGCCTTCGACATCAACTACAAAGCCAGAACTTCAATCAAATCTCAAATTTTGGCGGATTTTTTCGTCGATTGAACTGAAGCGCCGGAGGGCACACCTGTACCGAAACCTGAAGCCTGGGTCATGCACTTTGACGGATCCAAGCAACATCAAGGCTCGGGGGCTGGAGTTATCCTAAAGTCACCTACCGAAGAAGAACTGCAGTACGTTCTGCATATTCACTTCGAAGTTACAAATAACATGGCAGAATATGAGGCTCTACTACACGGTATGCACATCGCTAAGGAAATTGGGGTCAAGCACATCATATGTTGTGGAGATTCCGACCTGGTGGCACAACAAGTATCCGGAACCTGGAACGCCAGAAACTCCGTTATGGCGGCTTATAGAGATGAAATTGACGAGATCGCCAAGTGCTTGATGACCCACAAGTATAGGGGGTGTATCGTAGTATTTTCGATAAGTAAGAATGTCGATCCCAACGAGGAGCAGAAGGTGTTGACAAGCAGTTTCGATGTAGGATTCACTGTAAATGCTCACAGACAAGTATTCAGGGGGTTTTGATGTAACAGTTGAATAAAGTACGAGTAAGTAAAGTGCGAGAGTAACAATTGCAGCGAGTGTCCCAATCCTTTTCAGCACAAAGGACAAGCCGGTTTGTTTACTTATAATGACCAAGCGTTCTCGAGGACACACGGGATTTTAGTCTAGTGCTTTCGCTACATACGGCTAAATAATCTTCATTGTTATGATAAGTGTTGTGTGGGTGAACCTATGCTAATGTACCGCCCTTCCTAGGACTAATACATACTTGTGATTATACCCCTTGCAAGCATCCGCAACTACAAGAAAGTAATTAAGAATAAATCTAACCACAGCCTTAAACTCTGAGATCCTGCTATCCCTCCTGCATCGATATACCAACGGGGGTTTAGGTTTCTGTCACTCCGGCAACCCCGCAATCGGCAAACGAGTACAAGATGCATTCCCCTAGGCCCATAAAGGTGAAGTGTCATGTAGTCGATGTTCACATGACACCACTAGAAGAATAACACCACAACTTAAATATCATAACATTCAATACTACTCAACCATAGTTCACTACTAACATTTAGACTTCACCCATGTCCTCAAGAACTAAACGAACTACTCACGAGACATCATATGGAACATGATCAGAGGTGATATGATGATGAATAACAATCTGAACATAAACCTTGGTTCAATGGTTTCACTCAATAGCATCAACAACAAGTAGAAATCGATACCGGGAGAGTTTCCCCTATCAAACAATCAAGATCAAACCCAAATTGCTACGGCGGTGACGGTGTCCAGCGGTGGAGACGGCGGTGATGATGGTGGAGATGATGATGATGGTGATGGAGATGATGTCCAGCTCGATGACGGTGACGATGGCGTCGATTTCCCCCTCCGGGAGGGAATTTCCCCGGCGGATTCCTGCCCGCCGGAGAGCTCTTTTCTCTCTGGTGTTCTCCGCCCCGCAGAGGCGGCTGTAACTCTTCGTGAGGTACCCTCTGTAGCTTAGGTTTTCGGGACGAAGGGTTTCGCGAAGAAAAGGAGGCGAAAGGGGATGTGGGGCCCCCATACCACATGGTGGCGCGGCCAGGCCATGGGCCGCGCCGGCCTGTGGTCTGGCCCCACCTTGGGCCTTCTCAGCTCCTCCTTCTGGCTTCCTTCGTCATCTTGAAAAATAGGATTTTTGGTATAATTTCCTTCCACAGTTGATCTTCCGAAATATTGCGTTCTGACGATGCTTTTTCCAGCAGAATCCTGGCTCCGGTGCTTGATCCTCCAATAATGATGAAACATGCAAAATAGATGAAATAACATAAGTATTGTGTCCCAATATGAAATATATCAATGAATAACAGCAAATTATGATATAAAATAGTGATGCAAATTGGACGTATCAACTCCCCCCCAAGCTTAGACTTCGCTTGTCCCCAAGCGAAACTGAACTCGGTAAACAGGACCAAATGTTTATGGAGTGAAGAGTCGATAAATCAAATACGGACAAGAAGCATCATGTTCATTCACACAAAACATTCTAGTAAACAACTTCCTCATATGACTCAACTTGAAACAAGTATAAGGTAATCACAAATAAAGGTGCATAAGAAATCATAGTTGGTGATGGCAAACTTCGTTCTTGGTCAGAGAACAATTAACAGATTATACTTATCTCATTGAGCAGCGCTCTCATGTTAAAGTTTACAAGGCACAACTTGCATACTCAATCATAATGGTCTCCTCATGATCATTGATAACTTGCAAAGTTATATTCATTCAGATAAAACTTGTACTAAACAAGGAAGAGTAAAGACATGATGAAGCAAATCACAATATAATGGTTTGATCACAACAACTCAAATGCTTGCTTGAGATGGAGGGAAATAGGTTTACTGACTCAACATAAAATAAAAGACAGGCCCTTCGCAGAGGGAAGCAGGGATTAAATCATGTGCTAGAGCTTTTCAGTTTTGAAATCATATAGAGATAATAAAAGTAACATTTTGAGAAGTGTTTGTTGTTGTCAACGACTGGTAGCGGGTACTCTAACCCCCTTGCCAGACAACCTTCAAAGAGCGGCTCCCATTTTATTTTTTATTTTGTGTGGCACTCCTTCCAACCTTTCTTTCACAAACCATGGCTAACCGAATCCTCGGGTGCCTGCCAACAATCTCATACCATGAAGGAATGCCTTTTTATTTTAGTTTTATTATGATGATGACACTCCCCCCAACCTTTGCTTACACAAGCCATGGCTAACCGAATCCTTCGGGTACCGTCCATCAATCACATAACATGGAGGAGTGTCTAATTAGTTTAATTAGTTTGGGACTGGGAATCCCATTGCCAGCTCTTTTTGCAAAATTATTGGATAAGCGGATGAAGCCACTAGTCCATTGGTGAAAGTTGCCCAACAAGATTGAAAGATAAAACACCACGTACTTCCTCATGAGCTATAAAACATTGACACAAATAAGAGATACTAAGTTTTGAATTGTTTAAAGGTAGCACATGAAGTATTTACTTGGAATGGCAGAAAATACCATGTAGTAGGTAGGTATGGTGGACACAAATGGCATAGGTTTGGGTTAAGGTTTGGATGCACGAGAAGTATTCCCTCTCGATCAGGTCTTTGGCTAGCAAGGTTAATTAGCAAGCATAAGAGTCGAGGGAAACAAACAAATATACATGTGATAGAAACAATCATGCATCTTCCTTATAAGCACAAACAATTTTAACTTCAGAATAATAAGCTATGAGCTAACAAGAAAGAAAGACAATGAAACAACTACATGTATTTCTCTTTTCTACTTAAACCTCAAAGTGTTGTTGCTATTGACCAATGCTAAGTTTGCCAAAACCAAATAGATTTATTCAATGCTCCCAAAGTGATACCAATACTAACAACAAGGTAAATCATATAATAGAGATTGCAAACTAAAATAAGAGGTGCAATATGTAAATGATAAGACTTCTCATTAATATTCCATAACGATAACTCACACCAAGGGATACATAGATAACCAACTAAAGGAGAGATACTTCCAAACTGCAACCCATCTTATATGATAACTTCCCTACTCATGATATGACACTACTTGACAGTAAAAAGTAAAAGATAGTGATGATGTGATACCGCAGCACTCCCCCAAGCTTGGAACAAACCAAGGGGATGCCAATACCGATGATGAATTACTCCTGCGGCGATGGTGGTGATGAATTCCTGACAAGCTTCTCAATAAGCTCCTGAAGCTCATCAATCTTGTATGTGAGATTGCGAATCATCTCCGAATTGTGCTCGACGTGGTTAAGAAGTCTGTCCGACGGCGAGTCCCAACTCTTGGAGTTATTTCCCCACTCTTCACCCTCAGGCTTCCTCCTTCCTGCAGTGTTAGAGCGATCTATATCCCAATTGCTAGGCAATGCTGCCTTGGGAGTCCCTTCAATTTGATTATTGAAAATTAGATTGTGGAAGGGATGGTGAATGCCTGATAAAGATGTTTTCGGAGCTAGGTAATGACGTGGAACCGCTCCTCCAGTGCGAATTCTTGCGCTCTTGTTTGCACTAAAAGGGTTGTCCACCACCTTGATGCTTGCGATGGTAGCACGCGGGTGTGCGCGCGAATCTTCCTCCACCTCTTCTTCATCCTCTTCCTTGACGTCCTTGTCCTCCTCTTTCCACCCAAGATCTCGATTATCTTCATCCGGAAACTCCTTGCCCTTGTTCTTGGAGACCATGGTGCTTCTAAACTGAAAACAGATCCTGGCAGAAACAGCTCGAAACAAAACACGTCGAGAAAACGATATACGGGCCTCCAGGGGTCCGGGGGATTATATAGCAAAAAATTTCACGACAAAAGGAAAGTAACAGATCGAACTAGAGTCGGAAAGGGGCGACGAGGCGGCCAGACCATAGGGCGGCGCGGGCCCAGGCCAGGCCGCGCCGGCCTATGGTGGCACGCCCTCGTGCGTCTTTTCCACTCTGTTTCGAACTCGTAATTTTTCATATTTTCCAAAAACAGCAAAAATATAGTTCGGAAAGTAAATTGCGAACTTTTCATTACGATCTTTGTTACCTATTCAAAGTCGAGTTCTGGCGGACTGTCAATTTGTCCTTTAATGAAAGCCTCCGGTGTTTCCACTTGAATAATATCAACATCAACATTATAAGAATCACCTGAGATATAATGCTTGAGTCTTTGTTCATTCACCACTTGCGTGGCATTGCCTTGGAGAGAGCTAATTTTGATTGCTCCTGAACGATACACCTCCTCAACAACATATGGTCCTTCCCATTTCGAGAGTAATTTCCCTGCAAAGAATCTGAGACGAGACCGATACAATAGGACTTTATCCCCAATATTAAATTCTCTTTTGATAATCCTCCTATCATGCCATTTTTTAACTTTCTCTTTAAAGAGTTTAGCATTTTCATAAGCTTCACTTCTCAATTCATCTAGAGAACTCAATTGCAACAACCTCTTATTACCGGCAAGTTTAGGATCTTTATTTAATTCTCTAACAGCCCAATAAGCTTTGTGCTCTAGTTCTAAAGGTAAATGACAAGCTTTTCCGTAAACCATTTTATAAGGTGACATTCCCATGGGATTTTTATAAGCAGTTCTATAAGCCCATAGTGCATCCTTCAATTTACTAGCCCAATTCTTCCTAGTTTTATTAACAGTCTTTTGCAAGATAGATTTAATCTCTCTATTTGATAATTCTACTTGCCCACTAGTTTGAGGATGATAAGCGGAAGCAATTCTATGATTAATACCATATCTAGCAAGAGTTTTTCTAAAACCACCATGAATAAAATGAGA
Source organism: Lolium perenne (assembly GCF_019359855.2). Lineage (NCBI taxonomy): Eukaryota > Viridiplantae > Streptophyta > Magnoliopsida > Poales > Poaceae > Lolium > Lolium perenne. Next base: position 159,169,342 of record NC_067247.2, read on the forward strand.
ACCTCCATCAGTTATAATATATCTAGGCACTCCAAATCTAGGAAAAATAATGTCTAAAAGCATTCTTAAAGAGGTCTCACCATCAGCACTTTTTGTAGGTATGGCTTCCACCCATTTAGTAACATAATCAACAGCAACAAGTATATGGGTGTTACCTTCTGAAGACGGAAAAGGTCCCATGAAGTCAAATCCCCAACAATCAAATGGTTCAATAACAAGAGTATAATTCATAGGCATTTCATTATGTCTGGAGATATTACCAACCCTTTGGCATTCATCACAAGATAAAATAAACTTTCTCGCATCCTTGAAGAGAGTTGGCCAATAAAAACCTGATTGTAGAACCTTTTGCGCGGTTCTTTCTCCGGCGTGATGTCCTCCATAAGCACTACCATGACATTTACTCAATATCTCTTGTTGTTCATATTCGGGAACACACCTTCGCAGAATACCATCCACTCCTTCTTTATATAAGTGTGGGTCATCCCAGAAATAATGCCTCAAGTCATAAAAGAATTTCCTCCTTTGCTGAGCTGAAAAGGTTGGAGGCAAGTACTTGGAAACAATAAAGTTAGCATAATCAGCATACCAAGGACTGTCTCGCGAGCTCACCTTTATCACAGCCAATTGTTCATTTGGAAAACTATCATTAACAGGAACAGGATCATAAGCAATATTTTCCAATCTAGACAAATTATCAGCGACAGGATTATCAGCACCTTTCCTATCTACAATATGTAAATCAAACTCTTGCAAAAGAAGTACCCATCTAATAAGCCTCGGCTTAGCATCTTTCTTTGTCATAAGGTATTTAATTGCAGCATGATCAGTATGAATCGTAACTTTTGAATCAACAATATAAGATCTAAATTTATCACAAGCAAAGACTACAGCTAATAATTCTTTTTCAGTTGTAGCATAATTTCTTTGAGCAGCATCAAGAGTTTTACTAGCATAATGAATAACATTCAGTTTTTTATCTACTCGCTGTCCAAGAATAGCGCCTACAGCAAAATCACTAGCATCACACATAATTTCAAAAGGCAAATTCCAATCAGGAGGTTCAACTACAGGAGCAATTGTTAAGGCTTTCTTTAGAGTTTCAAAAGCTTCCTTACAATCATCATCAAAAACAAAAGGTACGTCTTTTTGAAGAAGATTAGTAAGAGGCTTTGAAATCTTGGAGAAATCTTTAATAAATCTCCTATAAAACCCAGCATGACCAAGAACACTACGAATACCTTTAACATCCCTCGGATAGGGCATCTTCTCAATTGCTTCAAGTTTAGCTCTATCAACTTCAATACCTCTCTCAGAAATTTTATGTCCCAATACAATTCCTTCATTAACCATAAAGTGGCATTTCTCCCAATTAAGAACAAGGTTAGTTTCTTCACATCTCTGCAAAACTTTATCAAGGTTTCGCAAGCAACTATCAAAAGAATTCCCATAGACGGAAAAATCATCCATGAATACTTCCACAATACTCTCACAAAAGCCATGAAAAATAGCAGACATGCATCTTTGAAAAGTAGCAGGAGCATTACATAAACCAAAAGGCATACGCCTATAAGCATAAGTTCCATAGGGACAAGTAAAAGTGGTTTTCTCTTGATCTTTAGTTTTAACAGCAATTTGTGAAAACCCAGAATAACCATCAAGAAAGCAAAAATGAGTATTTTTAGACAATCTTTCTAGCATTTGATCAATAAATGGTAAAGGGTAATGATCTTTCTTAGTAACTTTATTAACTTTTCGAAAATCAATGCACATTCTATACCCTACAACTACTCTTTGAGGTATGAGCTCATCATTATCATTAGGCACAACAGTCATTCCTCCTTTCTTGGGAACGCAATGCACAGGACTAACCCATCTACTATCAGCAATAGGATATATAATACCAGCTTCAAGAAGTTTTAATACCTCATTCCTTACCACCTCCTTCATCTTCGGAATTAGACGACGCTGATGTTCAACAACAGGCTTTGCATCATCTTCCATATTAATAGCATGTTGGCAAATAGAAGGAGAAATCCCCTTCAAATCATCAAGAGTGTAGCCAATAGCTCCTCGATGTTTCTTCAATATTTCCAATAACCTTTCTTCCTCAATCTCTGAAAGCTTAGAACTAATAATAACAGGATATATTTTCTTATCATCAATATGAGCATATTTAAGATTATCAGGTAAAGGCTTTAAATCAAAAACAGGACCTTCCTTTGGTGGCGGTGTTGTACCCAAATCTTCCAACGGTAAATCATGCTTGAGAATAGGTTGGCGAAGAAAAATTTCCTCAAGCTCATCTCTTTCTTTCCTAAAAACTTCACTCTCGCTATTCTCCAAATGTTGCTGCAAAGGATTATTAGGAACAAGAACAATAGATGCACACTGCTCCATTTTAAAATCATCACTAGGCAAATCAGCTTTATAAGGAGTTTTGGTAAATTTAGAGAAGTTAAACTCATAAGATTCACCAGCAAATTTAGTCAAAATTTTCTCTTTATTGCAATCTATAATAGCTCCACAAGTATTTAGAAAAGGTCTACCAAAAATGATAGGACAATAATCACTAGCAGCAGAACCAAGTACCAAAAAGTCAGCAGGATATTTAATCTTACCACATAGAACTTCCACATCTCGAACAATACTAATTGGAGAAATAGTTTCTCTATTAGCCAGCTGAATAACCACATCAATATCTTCAAGTTCACAAGAATCAATTTCGTGCATAATCTCCGTGTAAAGCTCATAAGGAATAGCACTAACACTTGCACCAATATCACATAAACCATAATAGCAATGATCACCAATTCTAACAGATAGCATAGGAACACTAACTTGTTTGGGTTTATTAGGATGTGAAACAATATTAGAAGCATCTTCACAGAAAATAATATGACCATCCTCCACATTTTCAGTCACAAGATCTTTAACTATTGCAACAGCAGGTTCAACTTTTATTTGTTCTTCAGGTTCTACAGGTTTCTTTTCACTTTTATGAACCGCACTATTTATAACAGAGTACTCCTTCATTTTAACAGGGAAAGGAGTTTTTTCAATATAAGCTTCAGGAATAACATGATCAGCAGTTTCAACTACAACGCATTTATTAATAGATGAATCAATTTTATCTTTATACAGTTCATGATACTTATCAAAATTATTCTTAGGCAATTCATAATGAGAGGCAAAAGCTTTATAAAGATTTGCAGCAACTTGAGAATCAAGACCATATGTAGCACTCATATTACGAAATTTATCAGTATCCATAAAAGCTTCAATGCATTTATAATCATAAATTATACCTGATTCTCTATCCTTGTCGTTCTCCCAACCTTCAGTATTTTCTTGGATCCGATCAAGAAGGTCCCTTTTAAACTCTTCTTTGTTGCGTGTAAATGATCCAGAACAAGAAGTATCCAGCAAGGTCTTGTCTTGAAAAGAAAGTCTTGCATAGAAATTATCAATAATAACATTACCAGGAAGCTCATGAATGGGGCATTTGAGCATTAAAGACTTCAATCTCCCCCAAGCTTGGGCAATACTCTCTCCATCATGAGGCCAGAAATTATATATGCGGTTACGATCTTTGTGAATTTCACTTGGAGGATAGAACTTAGAATAAAACCGGGGCACAATATCATTCCATTCAAGAGAATCCCCATTATCCAGTAATTTATACCAATGCGCCGCCTTACCAGACAGCGATATAGAGAATAGTTTCTTCCTCACTTCATCCATAGCAATACATGCACACTTGAATAAACCGCATAATTCATGCAAGAACAATAAATGATCTCTAGGGTGGACAGTTCCATCCCCTTCATAGCGGTTATCCATAACACGTTCAATAATTTTCATAGGTATTTTATATGGTATCACTTCCTCACCTGGCGCCTCATCCACTACCGTTGCAGTAGTAGTAGATTTCCCAAATAGAAATTGAAGAGAAGATCTCTCCATAATGACTTATAGCAGCAAGCAGAAATAAAATCAGCACAAACAGTAAAGGTTTTCCTTACCAATTCCACTTACCAATAGCGCTTCACTCCCCGGCAACGGCGCCAGAAAATAGTCTTGATGACCCACAAGTATAGGGGGTGTATCGTAGTATTTTCGATAAGTAAGAATGTCGATCCCAACGAGGAGCAAAAGGTGTTGACAAGCAGTTTCGATGAAGGATTCACTGTAAATGCTCACAGACAAGTATTCAGGGGGTTTTGATGTAACAGTTGAATAAAGTACGAGTAAGTAAAGTGCGAGAGTAACAATTGCAGCGAGTGGCCCAATCCTTTTTAGCACAAAGGACAAGCCGGTTTGTTTACTTATAATGACCAAGCGTTCTCGAGGACACACGGGATTTTAGTCTAGTGCTTTCGCTACATACGGCTAAATAATCTTCATTGTTATGATAAGTGTTGTGTGGGTGAACCTATGCTAATGTACCGCCCTTCCTAGGACTAATACATACTTGTGATTATACCCCTTGCAAGCATCCGCAACTACAAGAAAGTAATTAAGAATAAATCTAACCACAGCCTTAAACTCTGAGATCCTGCTATCCCTCCTGCATCGATATACCAACGGGGGTTTAGGTTTCTGTCACTCCGGCAACCCCGCAATCGGCAAACGAGTACAAGATGCATTCCCCTAGGCCCATAAAGGTGAAGTGTCATGTAGTCGACGTTCACATGACACCACTAGAAGAATAACACCACAACTTAAATATCATAATATTGAATACTACTCAACCATAGTTCACTACTAACATTTAGACTTCACCCATGTCCTCAAGAACTAAATGAACTACTCACGAGACATCATATGGAACATGATCAGAGGTGATATGATGATGAATAACAATCTGAACATAAACCTTGGTTCAATGGTTTCACTCAATAGCATCAACAACAAGTAGAAATCGATACCTGGAGAGTTTCCCCTATCAAACAATCAAGATCAAACCCAAATTGCTACGGCGGTGATGGTGTCCAGAGGTGGAGACGGTGGTGATGATGGTGGAGATGATGATGATGGTGATGGAGATGATGTCCAGCTCGATGATGGTGACGATGGCGTCGATTTCCCCCTCCGGGAGGGAATTTCCCCGGCGGATTCCTGCCCGCCGGAGAGCTCTTTTCTCTCTGGTGTTCTCCGCCCCGCAGAGGCGGCTGTAACTCTTCGTGAGGTACCCTCTATAGCTTAGGTTTTCGGGACGAAGGGTTTCGCGAAGAAAAGGAGGCGAAAGGGGCTGTGGGGCCCCCACACCACATGGTGGCGCGGCCAGGCCATGGGCCGCGCCGGCCTGTGGTCTGGCCCCACCTTGGGCCTTCTCAGCTCCTCCTTCTGGCTTCCTTCGTCATCTTGAAAAATAGGATTTTTGGTATAATTTCCTTCCACAGTTGATCTTCCGAAATATTGCGTTCTGACGATGCTTTTTCCAGCAGAATCCTGGCTCCGGTGCTTGATCCTCCAATAATGATGAAACATGCAAAATAGATGAAATAACATAAGTATTGTGTCCCAATATGAAATATATCAATGAATAACAGCAAATTATGATATAAAATAGTGATGCAAATTGGACGTATCAGTGCTTCCTCGGATACGAAGTCAAGTACGTCAGGAGAGACGACAACACAGCGGTAGATATGCTGTCCAAGCTCGGATCCGGCAGGAAACCCATTCCGCCTAGAATCTTCCTTGAGCACCTACGGACACCCTCAGTAAAGGACGCTAACCCAGAAAAACCAGACATGGCAGCGTCTCCGGCTAAGGAGGTGATGGTTATCACTCCGGCTTGGACTAGGCCTTCCCTGGACTACCTTATCGACCAGAAGCTGCCGGAGGATGAAGTCCTCGCGCGACAGGTCGTCAGACGAGCAAGGTCCTATACGATAGTTGATGGACAACTCTATAAACAAAGTGCAAACGGGATTTGTCTGAAGTGCGTCTCAAATCAAGATGGCATCGAAATTCTCAGAGAGATCCACCAAGGTGATTGCGGGCATCACACCTCTCCCAGGTCCCCCGTTGCAAAGGCTTTCCGGCAAGGTTTTTACTGGCTAACAGCCAAAGAAGATGCTGAAAAGATAGTCAAAACCTGCAGAGGTTGCCAGTACTATGCTACACAACGAAATGCTCTGGCTCAGGAGCTGAAGACCATCCCTATCACTTGGCCGTTTGCGGTCTGGGGGCTCGACATGGTCGGAATATTGAAGAAATCACCCCCTGGCAGTTTTGAGTACCTCTTGGTCGCTATTGACAAGTTCAGTAAGTGGATCGAGGCGAAGCCAGTGATAAAAGCCAATGGTGCTACGGCACTAAAATTTGTTAGCAGCCTCGTAGTGAGATACGGCATCCCACACCGCATTATCACAGACAACGACACAAACTTCACGCAGGGAGAACTGAAGGATTATTTCAATGACGTAGGGATCCGGCTTGACCTTGCCTTTGTGGCTCACCCACAATCCAACGGGCAGGTCGAGCGAGCCAACAGCCTCATACTAGCCGGAGTCAAACCTCGCCTCTAAGAACCGCTGCAGCGAGCAACCGGAGCTTGGGCTGAGGAGTTAGATTCTGTTCTGTAAAGTTTATGAACTACCCCTAACAGGTCAACTGTATTTACGCCATTCTTCCTAGTATACGGATCTAAAGCTGTGTTCCCTCCGACATCATCCATGATTCCCCGTGAGTTTCCGCCTACAATGAAGAAACTGCTGACGAGGCTCGCATCTATCTGTGGACCTGCTCAAAGAAGCTCGGAACCTAGCTGATCAACGTTCCACCATCTACCAGTAGAAACTCCGACGGTATCATAGCCGTCGAGTTAGGAACCGCTCGTTTAAGGAAGGTGACTTGGTACTCCACCTTCGACAGGTGAAAGAGCATAAGCTGCAATCTCTATGGGAAGGACCTTTTGTCGTCAGCAAAGTGCTGCACAACGGATCTTACTACCTCGTTGATATATGTGAGTTAAAGGATAGACCTGCCAATTGGCATTGGAAACGCAAGAGGGATCCGGGTGACGTATATGATGAAACAGACCGTCCTCGAAATATAGCACAGCTACGTCCTTTCCAAACTTAGCATTTTTCGCATTACATACTTTGTAATAATTATGATACATGATCAATGAAATAAAGCATATAGTGCACTCTTTGAGTCTTTTACCTCCTTTACTTGTTCATTTTTGGATCGTGTATGTTTTCCGACTAAAACTGCAGAGCTGGATGTTTCCGCTTAGGCGTGTATGAAAGTTGTGATTTTCAAAATCGTCCATTAGGACGTGAGCTTAAGTTTTCTGGTGGATGAGCTTTTCGTTGCGAACTTATGGATTCCTGGTAGCGACTTCCGGCACCTTGGCTAGGGGCTTGTTTCCGTGGTTATTGACGGATTGCCATTGGGCTTCATCGCTGTCGGAGAGCATTTCCTGCTAAAGGTCTTTCCGGCTCGTGGAAGGTCAAATAAGTAAGCCAGAAAACTTAGAAACTAGCACTTACTTTCCAAACAACGAAACATGCATATATAACTTAAACGGATTGCAGGATAAGTTTCTTCCGCCCATGACATGCATTTGTTTCATCCTAGCTACTTCAAATACTTAAGTTATATTACAAACCCTCGAAGGGGCCAAAATGATGAAGTGTTCATAGTTTTTCCGCAGGCACAAGTTTTTTACTTCTCCTTAGCCGGAGAAGAAGGATCCTCATCATCTGTCTGGGCCTCGCTCTTCTCCACATCCTTAGATGGAGAAGAAGCACCCTCATCGCCGTTCTTCGCCTTTTTCTTCTCGGCTTCCTTGGAGCTGGTCCATGTGTTCTAATTCCCGTCCTCGGATCCAGCTGGTCTCGCCTCCGCTTCACGTTCCTTCTCAAGCTCTGCTTCGAGAGGTTCGTCAGCAGGAAGCACCACTTTGTCACAGAACTCGTCATGGCGAATGCGCCGTGCGATCCGAGTGTCGTAACCACTGCAAGCATCCAGAAGTTGATCTGCATTCGCATCCGGAGGAATGCCAGCGGTGGTCACGTTGATGTCCAGAGTCGGAACACGAGCCAGACACATCGCAAGGGACATTTGAGCAGCACCTCGAGCTGAAGAAGCTTGGAGATCAACCACAAGCTCTGGCAGGACGTCCATCCTCTTGATGAGCTCGCGGATGTCGTAGGTTCGACTGTCTTTGATCGCCAAGTTGTGGTAGATCTTGCGACAGGCGGAGATTAGATCTCTGCAATCATCTCCGGCCAGCCGGATCAGGTCCCCGCGCGGAAAAAGCTCACGTCGGGCCTCATCATATCCAAGTGGTTCTATAATCACAAGTTGATCAGGGTTAAGCGTCATTCAGAGTTATGGAGAATATTTTCGATTTTGGGCTCCGGATACTTACCCATGACGTCAGAGTTCAGATGGTCCAATCCGTGTTCCGCTTGCATCATATAAGCCCGGAGTGTTTGGACGTCAGCTTGGAGGATCTTAAGCGTAGTGCTGTCTTTCCTCCGCTTCTCTACCAGATCAGCTTTCTCTCTAATGAATTCGGAATTCTTTTCAGCCAGCTGCTTCTCAGTGAGTTCCCGCTTATCTTCCGCCTCCTTAAGTTTTGACTCCAGGTCCTTGTGGGCGGAATGCAGGTTCTCAAGTTCTGATGAAGCAGTGACCAGAGAGGTAGACGCACATGTTCAAAGTAACAAAATTATCAGCAAAATTAAAGTCGGAAGATCAGCGTAATGACGTAGTGGTCGGAGATATACCTCGGGCTTCCGCAAGCATTTTCTCCAGCTCCCCAATCCTTTCCTTAGCATAGTGAATTAGATCCGCCTGACTGAGAGTGACGCGGCGCTGCAAAGAGATGTTCTTATGAAACTCATAGTGCAGCGCTTGTTGTTCCTACAACAGTGACAAAGAAGGATAAAGTTCCAATTGCATGTAACTAAGTGTAGATCTTTTCGAAGTATCATTGCCGAAAATCTTTCCGACATGACGCTTGGGGGCTACTACGACACTTTAAAGTTTTCTCAGGATGGTTTACTCAAAGTATTAAGGTGAAAACTAAGCTTGGTTTCCGCCTAGATACTTGGAGGATACTGGGAAGATTGGTTTACCTTGCGCTTGCAGAGAAGTTGATCGAGAAACTCGCAGATTTCCCTTTTGTTATTATGAATGTCGAAACATTCAGCATCAGCTTTGCCCCATGCATTGTTCAGCATGGAGTTCCGCAAATCCTGCTCGAGCTCCCATTTTTCCGCCTCTGTGAGCTTGTTGAAGAACTTGGTGGAGTATGCCTTGGGATTAGCATAGAGGTCAGAAGGGTCGCCAAAGTTGGCCGGAAATACGATGGCATCATGAGCTATAGCTTCAGCCTTGTCTGCAGAAGTGACTTCCGCATCCTCTGGACCTTTGTCTTCAGCTCCCTCAGGGGCAGCCTGCTTGGTGGCGGAGTAGCTTCCGTGCTTTCTCCCGCTGCTCACTAGAATTATTTCCACTTGAGTTTCAGTGGCGGGGTCAGGAGTGGGTTGAGCTTCAGGCGGAGTGGATTGGAGAGCATCGCTTGAGGTGCTTGGCGGAACTAGGGTGGCGGGGCCAATGGCCGGAGATGTCCGGAGAAAGCTGGTGATTGGCTTCTGGGTGAAACCCGTGAAGCAGCGATCTTCTGGTTCCTGAACCAAGTAATGAAAATATATAAGTGGCAAAATTAACTTTACAACAAAAGAGTTTATAGTCCGGAAAGCTTACGAGGCTCCGGGAAATGTCAGGCGTGTCCCTTTTCCGGAGGTAGCAAGCAGCTTGATGCGATCGCGCTCCGCCTTCCTGGAATTGAGGCGTCAAGGGCCAGAGGGAGCTGTGGTTTTTGCCTTCTTGGCGGAGGCCTCGCCGCTGGCTCTGGCATCAGTACCGGAAACCTTGGCGTGGGGACGTTTGGTAGCGCGAGGGGCGGTTTTCTTCTTGGGAGCTTGTTCCTCCCCCTCTTCTTCGTCCTCCGGATCCTCCTCCGCCTTTCCAGCGTCTGTAGGAATGCAGAAAATATCTCGCAAGTATTCCTCTGCCAAGGTGTTAAGCTGAAAGAGGAAGTGTTGAAAAAGTTAGAACAATTCAAAGATAAGAAGTAAAATTACTAAGTGCAAAATGTACCGGAGGGCATTTGTTGTTGAGGTACATGTCCTTGTTGATTTCCGGGACCTCCTGGCCCCGGGTGAGCTTCACAAGTGTCTGAATCCTCTTGTTCAGAGAATCCGTCGGTAAGCTGTCCTTAGTCGCCCGAAGCTGATCATCAACTCTGGAGTATTCGCAGATCAACCGCTTGTTGTATTTCAGCGGCTGGATCTGGCGGGTAAACCAGCTCAAGGTCATGTCCATTCCAGTTAGACCATCGTGGACCAGCCAGGAAATTCTCTGGGCCATACTCTCCAGCTCCAGATGATGGGCAAGGTTGGGGATGAAGCTCCAGCTAGCGACCTCCTCTGGAGGGTTGTTGATGAAGGCGGGGAGGCCGTCGTGGCAACCCGGAACTGAGATGTTCTTCAGGTAGAACCATCTGGCGTTCCAATACCGGACGGATTCATGAGAGGCGAGAGCCGGAAACACTCTCTTGGTGTGGAGCACGAAGGTCATGCTGCCGAAGTTCACCATCACTTTTTCCTTCCTCTCTTTCTTCACTCTGTAGAAGAATTGCCAGAGCCGGACGTCCGGGCGGACTCCAAGGTAACCTTCGCTAATAAGGTATTAACTTATCAATGCCTACGGGTTGTAGACTAGGGTTTAGTTGGAAGTAGAGGGCAAGTAGGTCTCAAAGGTTTCAGCCGGAAAAGTACTCGACTGCTATGAAAACTAGGGTTACTGGAAAACAATGAATCGATCCTTTCTTTGTCCCTCGACTCCCCCTTATATAGGAGGCGGAGCCGAGGGTTTCGTGATGTACAAGTTACAGAGTCCGGGAGGGTTTCGTGAACCAACCCGCGATATTTACAAGTTGATATTCCTAATACAACTCTATCTTTCCAAACTATGTAAAACTTCGGGTCGTGGGCCTTCAGTAAACCTCGGGTACCTTCTTCGGCAGGCCCATTGGGGATGCCTATGTCAGTAGCCCCCGAGATTTTGCTTGAATCGTAGAATCAAGGAAAATCTCCATCTTTACAATCTGCATATGATTTCTGCAAGTCGACAAATTTTTATAAAGGAATTGTATATTGTACAGGGATAACGGTAATTGGGGCTGGTTCATCTGACGGATCAGGTACCAGTTAACTGCTCTCGTAGCAATCCACCAGAACCTACTTCAAGATCACGTCCCTGGACATGATCTCGGGATACTGGCGTAATTCGACATGTGTCGCTTAAGGTCTTACCAGATGCCGAATTCCAGTCATGTTTTATCGGGTACCTAACGCGTCCGTTAGGATTTTTCTTCGTATCTGTTGACACAAAAAAAGTAGCAAAGCGCCGTCAGAGGCGGTGCCACGCCGCACAGGACGGATCCCGGGGACTTACCTTCGCAGAGTTTTGCGGCATCCAGAGATTATTTCGCGACTGAGGCGCTCTGAGAATATATTGTTGGGTGCTTTTTCTGGCTGTTGGAGTAGCACATTTATTCGAGTCAATGGATGACTTATATTGTTTTTAACATAACCTCCCGATGGGAGTATATGAAGAGTTATTTTGATAACTCAGAATATGCTCACCAAGACTTATTCAAATTTCATCGGGCACGCGAACAGCGTTCCCGATGGGAGTAGCCCTCGAGGCTACAGCCAAGTGCTTGTACTTGGTTGTAGGCTCACCTTTTTAGCATCTTTGCCACTATATTGTCATATTCTATGCTTCTATTCATATTTATCGGGTGCGCGAACAGCGCTCCCGATGGGAGTAGCCCCCGAGGCTACAGTCGAGGATTTATACTTGGTTGTAGGCTCCAATTTCTCTCTGTCGCTATATTTTGAAATGTCCCCTTTCGAACCATCTCCATCAAATTTCTCGAAACCTTTTTATAAAGTAGCCCCCGAGCATTTGAACAAAAACTTGTATTTGGCCAAAGGCTCTCGAGATTACCAATCGTCTTTTACTATCGCCACTTTTCATAAAATTCCAGCCGAAGTTTTCATTGGTAAAGTGACATCAGTGCTAACGATAGCCACGACCACTGTGTTGGAAAGACGTGAGAGCTGTCTCTTCACTGACCTGCGGGCCCAAATTCTGCGACCTGTTGACACGTTACGCAAGTGGGGGACACACGTCCTCCGCTTTTCCTGGCACGCGCTCTGTAGCGCCTGTCCAGTTCCATCATGGTAAAAATACCGTTTTACCCCTTGATCCACGTGTACAGCATCAAGTCCATTCATAGACCATCCAACGGTGCGACGTTTTGACTGAACTCACTATAAATAGGCTTCGTCTTCCTCCGTCAATCCCCTTCGCTTCGCCGCACCAAAAATCCTATCTGCCCACATCTTCTTAGCAACCACAAGAGCTCCAGCGCCCAAGCAATCACCTACTTTCTCGACGCCATCGTTGATGCCACCGCGGCCAAGACTTTCAAGGCACAGCACCCCCGAAGCAAAGATGGCAGTGCCAGATCTGGGGAACACGGAGTGGGAGAGATCCAAGATCTCCGTGCAGGACATTAACCTGCTGAAGAAGCTTGGAATAAGCAAGAAAACTGACGCATTGCGTTTCCCCAGCGAGGAGAGCTACCCGACGCCTCCCATTGAGTATCGGGTTAGTTTTGTTGACCATCTTATCTGTGGTCTCTCTGCACCCATCCACGATTTTCTGCGTGGTTTTCTTTTTGTGTATGGGCTGCAACTTCACCATCTTACTCCCAACTCCATCCTCCACATCTCTATTTTCATCACTCTTTGCGAATCTTTCCTTGGAGTCCAGCCTAACTGGGCTCTATGGAAGCGCATCTTCCTCCTCCGCCGTAATGGCTCCCCCAACGTCGCCTATAACATAGGCGGTGTTGTTATCTGCGTCTGCCCTGATGTCGAGTATTTCGACGTCAAATTCCCTGACTCGGTTCAAGGGTGGCGCAAAAAATGGTTGTATGTCCACGAGGAATGCGCCGACTCGCTGGAACACAACATTCCCCCTTTCAACGGCAACGAAAAAATCTTTCGCCGCCGCTCCTGGGATGCAGAGGCTAGTGACGAAGAAAAATCGGCGACAGAGGCGCTGATGACACGCATCCACGAGCTTCAGAATACCCGCGGACAAGAGTTGTCGGGTATCCAAATCACGGCACATTTCCTTAGGATTAGGGTGCAGCCTCTGCAGGCTCGCAAAAACCCCCTCTGGATGTATGCTGGTGACAAGGATGTGGATCGCATGTCGGTAGATTTGTCGGTCAAGGACTTAGAAAAACTTGTCCGAAAAATCTCTTCGCTCAGCAAGAAAGATCCCGTCCCATCGTCTTGCCGCGTGAAACCATATAGCGCCACCAACGCGCTCCCCCAGGTAATCTATCTTTACCGTTTTCTTGTTTGTTCTTCACTCTGTTTTTTTACTGCTACTTCTTCGACTACTGCTATTGATACAATTTCCTGTCGACATTTTCCTATCTTGTCCAGAACCACAAGACTGCGTCGCCTCTTCCTCCCCTTCCCGAAGGTGGAGATGTCGAAGAGCACGCAGTCGTCACCGAAGACACCCAGGTTCCCTCTCAACCTGAGAGCGAAGTCGCGGTTTCTCAAAAACCCACGGCTTCCTCTAAAAAAGAAGTTGAATCCGAGGCTTCGGAATCCACGCAGTCCATTCCTTCCGTCGTTTCCCCGAAGAAACGGAAAAGGGGTAACGCAGAAGGCTATGGCACCTCCAAGCTTAGCAGCTCTCCCGTCGAGGAGACTGCTCCAAGAAGCACTGCTCCCAAAGAATCGGAACCCTTCAACGCCTATGACGTTGCGCTTGTCAGCTCGTAAGTTGCTCTGTCGCTTCTTTTAATCATAGTATGTCTAATATCTTGTTTCTATATCAAATAATCTCTTTTTATTTTGCGCGCAGCGGCGATGAAGAAGAAGAAGAACCCGCCGCCAATGTGACTGCTCCTATGAGCATGTCTCATACTTTGGCTTTATCGGAGACACGGCGCACGGTGGAGGAAACCTCGACTCCTTATTCAGATCTTCAGAGGTCGACTCCTGCCACTAGCCCCCGAGCCTCTTCGCCAAAGAGAGCGAGGGTTGAGCAAGGCGAAGAGTTCAACTTTGCTGGCGGTTCAGCGACTCCACCTTTGGACGATGTAAGTCTATTATTTTTATTTTTATTTCTGCCGAGTTTTTTCCACTACTCTCAACCTTTCTTTCCCTTTCCTTTGTTGTAGCCTCTGATGAAGCCCTTCATTAACCTTGGCGCCCAATTTATTGGGTACCGCAACACTTGTGATGGGCTGAAAGGTATTTTGTCGAATGACCTGTTTTTTCTATTCCCGAAAAACTTCCTTTATCCGTATGCAGTTCTAACTTCTATCATGTGTCCTTTCGACAGAAGCTCTCCTTGCGGCGGACAAACGGACTGAAGACCTTGCCAGCAAGCTCAAGGCGAGCGAAGAGGCTCGCGAGAAGGCTGAAAAGGATGCCTCTTGTATTGAAGATCTTCGAAAGAGGCTTCACAAAGCAGAGACTGCTTTAAGTGAAAAAATCACCCAGCACGTCGCTCGTGAAGGAAACATCGCCTCCCGCCTGGAATCATTGAATCGTCGGTTTGTCAGTAAGTTCACTGATCCTACCTTCGTTCTTTTCGCTGGTTTTCCACCTCTTCTTCTTTGTTGAGGACCCAAGCTTTTGTTCTAGCAGGGAAAATGAATCAGGATTTTGATCTGGATAAGCCTGAGAACGACCGTCTTCTCGACACGTTGTCTCTTCTCGAGATTCATGCGGATCTGGTGCGCCGTAGCATCTTTGACGCCCAGGCTGCGTTTTCGCGCCTAATCCCTTACTTCTTTCCGAAGAAAAAGGAACCCGATACTTTTGCTATCCTTGCCAAGAGCTTCGTTCCCCAAGAAGATCTTGGGCTTGCTCTTCATCAAGAAAATTTGAAAATTGGCGTAGAAGGCACAATAGCACTGGTTGCCGAGGGCCAGCAAAATGTTGACTGGGCGAAAGTTGGTGATGTGAAGAGCATGGAAACGAAGAAATGGCAATCTTTGATCAAGGCCGCCAAGCCGAGCTCGAAGAAAATCCTCGCCTTCCTCGGATACAAACCAATGCCTTCCTCCAGTTCCGCCAAGCCAGAGGTCAAGTAGATCGCCCTGCCTATCTTTTTCTTTTCTTTCTTTTGACGCATGTCGCCATATATGTAGCCTGCGACAACGTATGATTGGTTAACTAGGATCCAACCTTTTGTAAGCACTATGTAAATATATCAATGGAAGTCTATTTTATGCGATGATTGATGTCGAGCTTTTTCTTTCCAATTGGTATTTGACAACTGTACTCCGACTCCTCCTCCTTCCCACGCTTTGCCTACTTCCTCTTGCTCAAAGAAAATATCAGCTGATGTCGAGTTCACTGAAGATTCTTCGGGTATGGGTCCAATACATGACTTGAAAGAACTCCGCCAACAGCTTCAATCAATGAAGAAACAAACACTCTTGATAATGGAACAATCTCGAAAGTCGTCGGAGACGGAAAAGGTTGCGCTACAGCAGGCTCAGGAAGCCATAGCTTCAAAAGAAGTTGCAGTCGCTGAAGCTACGCAGGCTACCTCCCGAGAGAACTTTATGCTTGAGTTGATGACTGAAGCAAGCCTAGAAATGGCAGGTATACTCCTCAAGCTGAACCTTCTGATGTCTACGTTCCCCCTCCTTTCCTGTAGACAGTGTTGGGCCTCCAAGAGCAGAGGTTTGTAGAACAGCAGCAAGTTTTTCCCTTAAGTGGATCACCCAAGGTTTATCGAACTCAGGGAGGAAGAGGTCAAAGATATCCCTCTCATGCAACCCTGCAACCACAAAGCAAGAAGTCTCTTGTGTCCCCAACACACCAAATAGGTGCACTAGTTCGGCGAAGAGATAGTGAAATACAGGTGGTATGAATATATATGAGCAGTAGCAACGGTGCCAGAAAATAGCTTGCTGGCGTGTAGTTGATGGTGGTAGTATTGCAGCAGTAGTAACACAGTAAAACAGTAAACAAGCAGTAGTAACGCAGCAGTATTTAGGAACAAGGCCTAGGGATTACACTTTCACTAGTGGACACTCTCAACATTGATCACATAACAGAATAGATAAATGCATACTCTACACTTTTGTTGGATGATGAACACATTGCGTAGGATTACACGAACCCTCAATGCCGGAGTTAACAAGCTCCACAATAATGCTCATGTTTAAGTAACCTTATAGTGTAAGATAGATCAAAGGACTAAACCAAGTACTAACATAGCATGCACACTGTCACCTTCATGCATATGTAGGAGGAATAGATCACATCAATATTATCATAGCAATAGTTAACTTCGCAATCTACAAGAGATCATGATCATAGCATAAACCAAGTACTAACACGGTGCACACACTGTCACCTTTACACACGTGCAGGAGGAATAGAACTACTTTAATAACTTTGCTAGAGTAGCACATAGATAAATTGTGATACAAAACTCATATGAATCTCAATCATGTAAAGCAGCTCATGAGATTATTGTATTGAGGTACATGGGAGAGAGATGAACCACATAGCTACAGCGGAGCCCTCAGCCTCGGGGGTGGATTACTCCCTCCTCATCATGGAGGCAGCGATGGCGGTGAAGATGGCGGTGAAGACGGCGGTGGAGATGGCTCCGGGGGCAATTCCCCGTCTCGGCAGGGTGCCGAAACAGAGTTCTGTCCCCCGAATTGGAGTTTCACGATGGCGGCGGCGCCCCTGGAGTCTTTCTGGAGTTTCGTCAATCGGTCGAGGTTTTTAGGTCAGGGGCTTTATATAGGCGAAGAGGCGGCGCAGGAGGGCTTCTGGGGGGCCCACACTATAGGGGGGCGCGGCCCCCCCCTGGCCGCGCCGGGGTGTGGTGTGGGGCCCCCAGGGCTCCCCTCTGGTCCTTCCCGGGTGTTCTGGATGCTTCCGATGAAAATAGGAACTTGGGCGTTGATTTCGTCCGATTCCGAGAATATTTCGTTACTAGGATTTCTGAAACCAAAAACAGCAGAAAACAGGAACTGGCACTTCGGCATCTTGTTAATAGGTTAGTTCCAGAAAATGCACGAATATGACATAAAGTGTGCATAAAACATGTAGATAACATCAATAATGTGGCATGGAACATAAGAAATTATCGATACGTCGGAGACGTATCACCTTCCTCTTTTCTTTGTCTGTTTTCTGGGTCTAACTGGTGTACTGTCGCCAAATAGGTCCCTTTATGGATGCTGATGCCGAAGATCAACGAGTTGACACAAGGTCAAATTTCCTTGTTAATTTGGCACTGGACCATGGCTCTCTTTTTTGGGCTACACCTGAGCGCACCCAACAAATCGTCAGGTTTCAGGACCGCGCGTGCCAAGTTCGTGAGTTCCTTGAATTTTGTACCAAAACATTGTCTATGGTTTACAACTCCATGTTTCCTCGGAATGTTCAACCTAAGACCCTTCCTGAGCTGATGGACAAATTTAAGGACTCACACAAAATCCACGGTTTTGTAAGAGCTCAACTAGTAGCTGGCGCCTGATACGTCCCAAACGTATCTATAATTTCTTATGTTCCATGCTACTTTTATGATGATACTCACATGTTTTATACACATTATATGTCATTATTATGCATTTTCCGGCACTAACCTATTGACGAGATGCCGAAGAGCCGATTCTTTGTTTCTGTTGTTTTTGGTTTCAGAAATCCTAGTAAGGAAATATTCTCGGAATTGGACGAAATCAACGCCCAGGGGCCTATTTTTCCACGAAGCTTCCAGAAGACCGGAGGAGATAAGAAGTGGGGCCACGAGGTGGCCACACAACAGGGCGGCGCGGCCCAGCCCCTGGCCGCGCGGCCCTAGCGTGTGGGCCCCTCGTGTGGCCCCCTGACCTGCCCTTCCGCCTACTTAAAGCCCCCGTGGAGAAACCCCCAGTACCGAGAGCCACGATACGGAAAACCTTCCAGAGACACCGCCGCCGCCAATCCCATCTCGGGGGATTCAGGAGATCGCCTCCGGCACCCTGCCGGAGAGGGGAATCATCTCCCGGAGGTCTCTTCATCGCCATGATCGCCTCCGGATCGATGTGTGAGTAGTTCACCCCTGGACTATGGGTCCATAGCAGTAGCTAGATGGTCGTCTTCTCCTCATTGTGCTATCATGTTCGATCTTGTGAGCTGCCTATCATGATCAAGATCGTTTATTTGTAATCCTTCATGTTGTGTTTGTTGGGATCCGATGAATATTGAATACTATGTCAAGTTGATTATCAATCTATCATATATGTTATTTATGTCCTTGCATGCTCTCCGTTGCTAGTAGAGGCTCTGGCCAAGTTGATACTTGTGACTCCAAGAGGGAGTATTTATGCTCGATAGTGGGTTCATGCCTCCATTAAATCTGGGACAGTGACAGAAAGTTCTAAGGTTGTGGATGTGCTGTTGCCACTAGGGATAAAACATCGATGCTTTGTCTAAGGATATTTGTGTTGATTACATTACGCATCATACTTAATGCAATTGTCTGTTGTTTACAACTTAATACTGGAGGGGGTTCGGATGATAACCTGAAAGTGGACTTTTTAGGCATAGATGCATGCTGGATGGCGGTTTATGTACTTTGTCGTAATGCCCTGATTAAATCTCATAGTACTCATCATGATATATGTATGTGCATTGTTATGCCTTCTTTATTTGTCAATTACCCAACTGTAATTTGGTCACCCAACATCTGCTATCTTATGGGAGAGACACCACTAGTGAACTGTGTACCCCGGTCCTATTCTTTACATCTGAAATACAATCTACTGCAATACTTGTTCTTTACTGTTCTTCGCAAACAATCATCTTCCACACAATACGGTTAATCCTTTGTTCACAGCAAGCCGGTGAGATTGACAACCTCACTGTTACGTTGGGGCAAAGTACTTTGGTTGTGTTGTGCAGGTTCCACGTTGGCACCGGAATCCCTGGTGTTGCGCCGCACTACACTTCGCCGCCATCAACCTTCAATGTGCTTCTTGGCTCCTCCTGGTTCGACAAACCTTGGTTTCTTTCTGAGGGAAAACTTGCTACTGTCTGCATCACACCTTCCTCTTGGGGTTCCCAACGGACGTGTGTTAATTGCACGCATCAAGCTCTTTTTCTGGCGCCGTTGCCGGGGAGATCAAAACACGCTGCAAGGGGAGTCTCCACTTCCAATCTCTTTACTTTGTTTTTGTCTTGCTTTACTTTACTTTATTTACTACTTTGTTTGCTGCACTTAAACGAAACACAAAAAAATTAGTTGCTAGCTTTACTTTATTTACTATCTTGTCTTGTTCTCCATATTAAAAACACACAAAAAATAGTTACTTGCATTTACTTTATCTAGTTTGCTTTATTTACTACTGCTAAAATGAATACCCCTGAAAATACTAAGTTGTGTGACTTCACAAACACTAATAATAATGATTTCCTATGCACACCTATTGCTCCACCTGCTACTACAGCAGAATTCTTTGAAATTAAACCTGCTTTACTGAATCTTGTTATGAGAGAGCAATTTTCTGGTGTTAGTTCTGATGATGCTGCTGCCCATCTTAATAATTTTGTTGAACTTTGTGAAATGCAAAAGTATAAGGATGTAGATGGTGATATTATAAAATTGAAATTGTTTCCTTTCTCCTTAAGAGGAAGAGCTAAAGATTGGTTGCTATCTTTGCCTAAGAATAGTATTGATTCATGGACTAAATGTAAGGATGCTTTTATTGGTAGATATTATCCTCCTGCTAAGATTATATCTTTGAGAAGTAGCATAATGAATTTCAAGCAATTGGATAATGAACATGTTGCTCAAGCATGGGAAAGAATGAAATCTTTGGTAAAGAATTGCCCAACCCATGGACTGACTACTTGGATGATCATCCAAACCTTCTATGCAGGATTGAATTTTTCTTCGCGGAACCTATTGGATTCAGCTGCTGGAGGTACCTTTATGTCCATCACTTTAGGGGCAGCAACAAAGCTTCTTGATGATATGATGATAAATTACTCTGAATGGCACACTGAAAGAGCTCCACAAGGTAAGAAGGTAAATTCTGTTGAAGAAACCTCCTCCTTGAGTGATAAGATTGATGTGATTATGTCTATGCTTGTGAATGGTAGATCTAATGTTGATCCAAATAATGTTCCTTTAGCTTCATTGGTTGCTCAAGAAGAGAATGTTGATGTGAACTTCATTAAAAATAATAATTTCAACAACAATGCTTATAGGAATAATTTGGGTAACAACTATAGGCCATATCCTTCTGCTAATGGTGATGGTTATGGTAATTCTTATGGGAATTCTTACAACAATAATAGGAGTGTACCCTCTGGTCTTGAAGCCATGCTTAAAGAATTTATTAGTACACAAACTGCTTTTAACAAATCTGTTGAGGAAAAGCTTGATAAAATTGATATTCTTGCTTCTAAGGTTGATAGACTTGCCTCTGATGTTGATCTTTTAAAATTGAAAGTTATGCCTAATAAGGATAATGAAAATAAGATTGTTACTACAGCAAATGCAATCCAAGTTAGAATTAATGAGAATATAAGATTAATGGCTGAATTGCGTGCTAGGTGGGATAGAGAAGAAAATGAGAAACTAGCTAAAGAGAATAATGTAACTAAAGTTTGGACTATTACCACCACTAGTAATGTTAATGATTCACATGTTGCTACACCTCCTACTATCAATAGTAAAATAATTGGTGTTGGCAATGTTTCTACTCCTAGTGCAAAGCGTGCAAAATTACCTGAAATTGCTAAAACTGCTGAAACTGCTTGTGATAAAACTGCTGAAATTTTTTCCAACATTGGGGACAATGATCCCATTGCTGTAGATCATAATGGTTTAGATTTTGATGATTGTAACATCTCTGAAGTTATAAAGTTCTTACAAAAACTTGCTAGAAGTCCCAATGCTAGTGCTATAAATTTGGCCTTTACAAAACATATTACAAATGCTCTCATAAAAGCAAGAGAAGAGAAACTAAAACATGAAACTTCTATTCCTAGGAAGTTAGAAGATGGTTGGGAGCCCATCATCAAGATGAGGGTCAATGATTTTGATTGTAATGCTTTATGTGATCTTGGTGCAAGTATTTCTGTTATGCCTAAGAAAATCTATGATATGCTTGACTTGCCACCATTGAAAAATTGTTATTTGGATGTTAATCTTGTTGATAATGCTACGAAGAAACCTTTGGGGAGAGTTGATAATTTTCGTATTATGGTTAAAAATAACCTTGTCCCCGTTGATTCTGTTGTCTTGGATATTGAATGCAATGCATCTTGTCCCATTATATTGGGAAGACCTTTTCTTCAAACTGTTGGTGCTACCATTGATATGAAGGAATGTAATATTAAATATCAATTTCCTCTCAAGAAAGGTATGGAACACTTCCCTAGAAAGAAAATGAAGTTACCTTATGATTCTATTATTAGAACAAATTATGATGTTGATGCTTCATCTCTTGATGTTACTTGATTCACACTTTCTGCGCCTAACTGAAAGGCGTTAAAGAAAAGCGCTTATGGGAGACAACCCATGATTTTACTACAGTACATTGTTTTATATTTGAGTCTTGGAAGTTGTTTACTACTGTAGCAACCTCTCCTTATCTTTATTTTATTGCATTGTTGTGCCAAGTAAAGTCTTTGATAGTAAAGTCAATACTAGATTTGGATTACTGCGCAGAAACAGATTTCTTGCTGTCACGAATCTGGGCAGAATTCTCTGTAGGTAACTCAGAAAAATCTGCAAATTTACGTGCGTGATCCTCAGATATGTACGCAACTTTCATTCAATTTGGGCATTTTCATCTGAGCAAGTCTGGTGCCACTTTAAAATTCGTCTTTACGGACTGTTCTGTTTTGACAGATTCTGCCTTTTATTTCGCATTGCCTGTTTTGCTATGTTTGATGGATTTCTTTGTTCCATTAACTTTCAGTAGCTTTGTGCAATGTCCAGAAGTATTAAGAATGATTATGTCACCTCTTAATATATGAATTATGCACTGACCCTCTAATGAGTTTGTTTTGAGTTTGGTGTGGAGGAAGTTTTCAAGGGTCAAGAGAGGAGGATGATACAATATGATCAAGAAGAGTGAAAAGTCAAAGCTTGGGGATGCCCCCGTGGTTCATCCCTGCATATTTTAAGAATACCCAAGCGTCTAAGCTTGGGGATGCCCAAGGCATCCCCTTCTTCATCGACAACATTATCAGGTTCCTCTAGTGAAACTATATTTTTATTCCGTCACATCTTATGTGCTTTACTTGGAGCGTCTATTTGTTTTTGTTTTTGTTTTGTTTGAATAAAATTGGATCCCACAATCCTTTATATTGGAGATATTACGCTCCGCTGTTTCGTATGAACACATGTGTTCTTAGCTTTATTCTTAAATGTTCATTGCGAAAGTTGAACTACCTCATTCATTGATATATGGTTGGAAACGGAAAATGCCGCATGTGGTAAATGGGTTAATGTCTTGAATAATGTGATACTTGGCAATTGTTGTGCTCATATAGATCTTCTTTAAGCTCTTGCATCATGTACCTCGTACCCATTAATGAATAACTACATAGAGCATGTTAAAATTTGGTTTGCATGATTGTTCTCTCTAAGTCTAGATATTTTCTGGTTGAGGTGTTTGAACAACAAGGAGACGATGTAAAGTCTTATAATGCTTACAATATGTTTATATGTGAGTCTTGCTGCACCATTTCATACTTGAGTTTGCTTCAAACAACCTTGCTAGCCTAGCCTTGTATTGAGAGGGATTCTTCTCGTGCATCCAAATTCTTGAGCCAATGACCATGCCATTTGTGTCCACCATACCTACCTACCACATGGTATTTCTCCGCCATTCCAAAGTACATTACTTGAGTGCTACCTTTAAAATTTCCATTATTTTCCTTTACAATATATAGCTCATGGGACAAAATAGCTTAAAAACTATCGTGGTGAAGAATATGTACTTATGTGTCTTATTTCTTAGTAAGTTGCTTGTTGAGCGGTAACCATGTTTTCTGGGGACGCCATCAACTCTTTTACCTTTGTTGAATATCATGTGAGTTGCTATGCATGTTCGTCTTATCTGAAGTAAGGGCGGTTTTCACAATCATATGGTTTGAGTGTGCATACTGTTAGAGAAGAACATTGGGCCGCTAACAAAAGCCATGATTCATGGTGGAAGTTTCAGTGTGGACAGCTAATCCTCAATCTCTTATGAGAATACTATCTGTTGTTAAATGCTTAAGCATTAAAAGAGGAGTCCATTATCTGTTGTCTATGTTATCCCGGTATGGATGTCTAAGTTGAGAATAATCAAAAGCGAGAAATCCAATGCGAGCTTTCTCCTTAGACCTTTGTACAAGCGGCATAGAGGTACCCCTTTGTGACACTTGGTTGAAACATATGTTATGCAATGATAATCCATGTTAACCCAAGCTAATTAGGACAAGGTGCGAGCACTATTAGTATACTATGCATGAGGCTTGCAACTTATAAGATGTCTTATACATAACTCATATGCTTTATTACTACCGTTGACAAAATTGTTTCTTGTTTTCAAAATAAAAGCTCTAGCACAAATATAGTAATCAATGCTTCCCTCTGCGAAGGGCCTTTCTTTTACTTTATTGTTGAGTCAGTTTACCTATTCCTTCTATCTTAGAAGCAAACACTTGTGTAAACTGTGTGCATTGATTCTTACATGTTTACCTATTGCATTTGTTATATTACTTTGTGTTGACAATTATCCATGAGATATATATGTTGAAGTTGAAAGCAACCGCTGAAACTTATATCTTCCTTTGTGTTGCTTCAACGCCTTTACTTTGAATCTATTGCTTTATGAGTAACTCTTATGCAAGTCTTATTGATGCTTGTCTTGAAAGTATTATTCATGAAAAGTCTTTGCTATATGATTCATTTGTTTACTCATTATCTTCATCATTGCTTCGAATCGCTGCATTCATCTCATGTGCTTTACAATAGTATTGATCAAGATTATGATAGCATGTCACTTCAGAAATTATCTTTGTTATCGTTTACCTACTCGAGGGCGAGTAGGAACTAAGCTTGGGGATGCTTGATACGTCCCAAACATATCTATAATTTCTTATGTTCCATGCTACTTTTATGATGATACTCACATGTTTTATACACATTATATGTCATTATTATGCATTTTCCGGCACTAACCTATTGACGAGATGCCGAAGAGCCAGTTGCTGTTTTCTGCTGTTTTTGGTTTCAGAAATCCTAGTAAGGAAATATTCTCAGAATTGGACGAAATCAACGCCCAGGGGCCTATTTTTCCACGAAGCTTCCAGAAGACCGGAGGAGATAAGAAGTGGGGCCACGAGGTGGCCACACAACAGGGCGGCGCGGCCCAGCCCCTGGCCGCGCGGCCCTAGCGTGTGGGCCCCTCATGTTGCCCCCTGACCTGCCCTTCCGCCTACTTAAAGCCTCCGTCGCGAAACCCCCAGTACCGAGAGCCACGATACGGAAAACCTTCCAGAGACGCCGCCGCCGCCAATCCCATCTCGGGGGATTCAGGAGATCACCTCCGGCACCCTGCCGGAGAGGGGAATCATCTCCCGGAGGTCTCTTCATCGCCATGATCGCCTCCGGATCGATGTGTGAGTAGTTCACCCCTGGACTATGGGTCCATAGCAGTAGCTAGATGGTCGTCTTCTCCTCATTGTGCTATCATGTTCGATCTTGTGACCTGCCTATCATGATCAAGATCGTTTATTTGTAATCCTTCATGTTGTGTTTGTTGGGATCCGATGAATATTGAATACTATGTCAAGTTGATTATCAATCTATCATATATGTTATTTATGTTCTTGCATGCTCTCCGTTGCTAGTAGAGGCTCTGGCCAAGTTGATACTTGTGACTCCAAGAGGGAGTATTTATGCTCGATAGTGGATTCATGCCTCCATTAAATCTGGGACAGTGACAGAAAGTTCTAAGGTTGTGGATGTGTTGTTGCCACTAGGGATAAAACATCGATGCTTTGTCTAAGGATATTTGTGTTGATTACATTACGAACCATACTTAATGCAATTGTCTGTTGTTTACAACTTAATACTGGAGGGGGTTCGGATGATAACCTGAAGGTGGACTTTTTAGGCATAGATGCATGCTGGATGGCGGTCTATGTACTTTGTCGTAATGCCCTGATTAAATCTCATAGTACTCATCATGATATATGTATGTGCATTGTTATGCCTTCTTTATTTGTCAATTGCCCAACTGTAATTTGTTCACCCAACATCTGCTATCTTATGGGAGAGACACCACTAGTGAACTGTGGACCCCGGTCCTATTCTTTACATCTGAAATACAATCTACTGCAATACTTGTTCTTTACTGTTCTTCGCAAACAATCATCTTCCACACAATACGGTTAATCCTTTGTTCACAGCAAGCCGGTGAGATTGACAACCTCACTGTTACGTTGGGGCAAAGTACTTTGGTTGTGTTGTGCAGGTTCCACGTTGGCGCCGGAATCCCTGGTGTTGCGCCGCACTACACTTCGCCGCCATCAACCTTCAACGTGCTTCTTGGCTCCTCCTGGTTCGATAAACCTTGGTTTCTTTCTGAGGGAAAACTTGCTACTGTCTGCATCACACCTTCCTCTTGGGGTTCCCAACGGACGTGTGTTAATTGCACGCATCAGCGCCAGGTTTGCCCTTATTATGCTTCAGATCTACCACTCCAAACTTGATATGACAAAGGTGGTGGAAACTGTCCATACCAAGCTGCGGCGACGGCGAAGAGGTGTCGATAAAATCGATGCAGTGGTTACCCCAGTAGCTGAAGAGGTAATTGGTGACCTTCTTCGGATGGATGCCGACTTTTTTGCAGATGGCCATTACGCCGATTTTTTGGGTGCCTCTGCCGAAGAAGATAGAATAAACATTGATGATATATTAGGTCGCCACTAGATTTATTTCTTTGGTAGATAGCTTATTTTGTCGAAAGAATTTGTAACTTGTTATATATATATTGTAAGACAAATGATATGTATTTTTCTCTTCTCTAGCCCCCGAGTGTTTTGGTGGCTAATGTCTATGTTTTTATTTGTGTTTGCGAGGTTTTTTAGACCAAGGCAAATAAATTTTTATTGAGTGTATATTGTATTTGCGGGTATGAGCTCCCGAGCCTGTCGAAGAAAAAAGGTGTATATCTCCAGTATCTTTATTATATTGCAGCACCGCGAGTCCGCCTCATTAAAAACCTTCCAGCCCCACTCGGTGCCCTGAAAGGAAAAGAGTGCCTCTGAAAACTCGCGAGCGTTTCAGTACATTGTATGTTTACATATATATCTTGACTTAGGCGTAAAAACGCCTAAGTTGTGCCACATTCCAGGAATTTGGCTCGGCAATCCCTGTCTTCTTGTCCTTTATCCTGTATGCTCCTCCTTCGATGACCTCGGTGACGATGTAAGGGCCTAGCCACGGCGACTCGAGCTTTTCATGGCTGTTTTGTGTGAGCCGAAGAACTAAGTCGCCCACCTGGAAAGATCTTGGCCGCAATCGTCGACTGTGGTAGTTTTTCA
Organism: Lolium perenne; assembly: GCF_019359855.2. NCBI lineage: Eukaryota > Viridiplantae > Streptophyta > Magnoliopsida > Poales > Poaceae > Lolium > Lolium perenne. The sequence continues at coordinate 159,196,053 of NC_067247.2, forward strand.
TATCTTGCTGATATTTGGCGACTCTAGATAGTACTTCATCTTGAGCTTCGTCAAGTGCATCCATATCATCTTCTAGTGCCTTTCTTGAGGTTTCTTCATCAAATTCCGCCACTCTCGGGGAATTATGCTCTATTTCTATCCGCAGCACTGCTTCAGCTCCATGAACCAGAAAGAACGGGGTTTCCTGCGTTGCTGTGCTGGGTGTCGTTCGTATACTTCATAGCACGCTAGGTAATTCCTCTGGCCAAGTGTGCCGAGCTTTTTCCAATGGTCCTAACAGGCGCTTCTTGATGCCGCTGCAGATGACGCCGTTTGCTTTCTCGACTTGACCGTTGGTTTGCGGGTGCGCAACTGACGAAAAATGCAGCTTAATTCCTACTTCCGCACAATAAGCTTTGAATTCCTTTGATGTGAAATTGCTACCATTGTCTGTGACGATGCTATGAGGGACTCCAAACCGGAAAATGATGCTCTTAATGAATTTGATCGCTGATGCTGCATCTGGCGAATTTATTGGTTTTGCTTCAACCCACTTGGTGAACTTGTCGACAGCCACAAGCATATACTCGTATCCTCCTGGCCATGCCTTGTGCAATTTTGAGAGGAGGAGGAAGGAATTGGGGAAGATGTTATGTGGTTGGAGTCCGTAGGTGTTGAGCACCGATAGGAAGAATTCTGAAGGCGGAGGCAAGAGGCCTCGCTCCACCCACGCTTTGGTGAAGACCTGCTCGTCAGGTTCCGGGGTCGGAGTGCTGGAGTCCTTGGTGAAGCTCCAGGAATCCGGAGCCACAAGCCCTTCCTTCTCGAAGGCCCTGAGCTCCAACTCGGTGACTTCGCTGGGCCACCACTAGCCCTTCTTCCCTTCACAGTTCCGGGCTTTGGAACCTTTCTTCTATTCCGCTTCTTGTACTTTGGCTGCCATTCGAGCTTGCCCTTCTAGTTCCGCCTGGATTTCCTCTAAAGTTGGGATGCGTCCGAGGATATTGTTGGAAGAGGTGGAGTAAGGTTGAGCTAGCTTGGTGTCGGAAATGTTGGGCAGAAGGAACGCTAAGGGTTCGATGAAGGTTGGTTCCGTTGAGTTTGGTGGAGGGCTACTCGGAGAACTATCTATGAATCTAGGCGAGCTATCGGACATATTTCCGGCTGCATGCATGATAGTAAAGAACTTAAGAAGCTGGATTGTCGTTGCCTAATCGACGGTACCTCGGAGGAGGGATCCTCACGAGGGGGAGAAAAAGTAGGGGTCATTGGGCGGAGAGTCCTCGGGACGGTGGTACGCGATTTACCCAGCTTCGGAACACCTGCACGATGACAGGGCCTACTGTTGCTTGTCTGGAATTATCTGGGTGCTTTCGCGTTGTTACAATGAGTTGTGGTTGTGCCTCTAGGGCTCCCGAGATCCGGCTTATATAGGCGCCCGGATCTAGGGTTTCTATGGAGAGTCCTACCCGGAATACAAGTTTCCTAACTACGGAATATTACATTGCCGTATACGTCAAGGATCCACCTATGCGTAACTTGTCGTCATGGATCCGGCTTCCTTCATGGGCCTTCACAGATCTGACTCCTGGCATAGACCTCCATGGATCCGGGTACCTCCATGGGCCTCCATGGATCCTGCTACCTCAGTAGGTCGGTTCGGACCTGGCTACCTCAGTAGGTCGGTTCGGATCCGGCTACCTCAGTAGGCCGGTTGGGATCCGGCTCCTTGTTCCTGGGCTGGACATCTTCCATCTAGATCAACAGCAACTGGACTGCCCGGTGGGCCATATGCCATCACCACCATCTGTGGGCCACTCGGGCTTGCCGGAATCGAACCATGTCGATGGTATACCTATGAAGTAGCCCCCGGAGTTCTCCGAGATTCACCGTTCTTCCGTCCAGCTCAGCTTGCGCATGTATCTTCATTCTTTGGCTTGAACGAATAATGGAGAATCTTGAAGGACTCCAAACTTCATATCTCCAACCAAGTATTGGTCGGAAACTTCATGATCCAATGGTCAGATTCTTCGGAGATACCATCCAACGTAATCTTCGGTATGGATCCGACTAGCCAAATGTAGGTTCAGATCTGACTAGCCAAAATATAGGTTCGGATCCGACTACAAAAATATAGTTGCGAATCCGACTACCATAATGTAGGTGCGGATCCGGCTACCAAAATTTAGGTGCGGATCCGGCTACCAAAAATTGAGGTGCGGATCTGGCTACCAAAATTCAGGTGCGAATCTGGCTACCAAAATATAGGTGCGGATCCGGCTACCAAAAATCTAGGTGCGGATCCGGATACCAAAATCTAGGTGCGGATCCGGCTACCAAAATCTAGGTGCGGATCTGGCTAGTTAGCCGGATTTTCGCCATCTTGAAAATTTTCTTGACATAACCATATGTAGCCCCCGAGCGTTGATTCGGCTTGCTCCAAGGAGACTCGATGCTCAGAAACATAGCCCCCAAGCGTCAGGGTGGAAATTTTTCGGCTTGTTGCTCCAAAGACAACTTCATCGATGTAGCCCCCGAGCACCAAGGTGAATTTACTTGAAAATTCGGCTTGGAGCTCTTAGAGTAGCTTCATCTGACTTAGGTATAGTGTAAATCCCAAGTATCTAGGCGGAAATTTCCAGCACTATTACTCGAAAGGAAACACACTTTTCATTTAAGATCAAAATCGCAGCCCCCGAGGGTTGGTTCCGGCTAAGCATAGCGGAATCAAGCATCATGTACCTGATACATAAACATAAAAACACATTTATATTAAATTGTTTCTTTGATCATGTTCAACGAACAAATGTAAGGCAAAACAAAAACAGCCTTTGAACAAATGTTTTAAAGCTGAAACTATGCAGCAGTTGAACAACATAAAACTGTTAAGGCAGAAAAAACTCATCTATCTTGAACAGTTAAATCAATTTATATGTTTTAAGCAAGTGCTGGTTTATCCATTCTTCTGGTTTATATGCTTGACTTTTCGCGAGACGACAAACTTTAAACACAGAACATCTGCTGAGGCGATAGCGCTTAATAGCGAAACAATCAAGAACCGTTTAAGTACCGAAATGTCACTACTAAGGAATCCACATATAAACAACAGAAAACGTGTAGGCCAGAAAACTTAAGCTAACGGCCGAAGGCGGAAATTTTGTAGCGTACTGGAGCCTTAGGCGGCAAAAACAGTATAAATTTTTTCACGAACGCGAGGCAAATCGTGGAAAATATATGATCAACAATGAAAACCGTAAAAGACTCAGGACATGAGTGAACCAATCTTAATCTCATGATCATAAAATATTAAATATAAATAGGGACTTAGCTGTTTAAATGTAGCTGACGTCGGAAGCCAAGGTGGAATGAAACCGGTCACAGCAAATGTGCGGACTTAACAGTCCTGAATCTGGCCGTGACAGCTCATCGCGAAGTAAAGCCGGAAAAATCGGCGTAGGTGTAATGATCCGGAGCTGCTTTACGCAGAATCCTCACACGTTGAATGTTCGATCGGTCGAAAAGTATGGCGTCCTGGCCGAGAAATTTATGCACGCGGTGATCCACACGTGAATCCTCGCTTTTTTCCGCTTCAATCCTTTTCTCTTCTCAAGAAAACATGCACAGGTCGACTGTGGGCTGTTGCCGGAGCAAGGAGCCAGAATCCGATCCAATGTGATCTGTTTGCCTGTATGGATTGCGGCCAGCGTGCAAATTGTATGCATAGGCACCATTCAATCAATGACCACTTCACGTGAAGATGCAGATTACATGCATAGTTTCTCCACTAGGCTGAATCCCTGTAGTCGTCTTTTTATTCATGCGACGTGTGCTCCGGCACGTTCCTGTAGATACTCGTTCTGCCTTTGTTCATGTGTGTCATGCAACTGGTTCTAAACGAACCGCGGCGGCAGAGCCGGTCAAAACGGGGTTGGAAACAAACGCGGCGGTAAAGCCAGCTCAGGCGGAATCGAAACAATCCGCATTGGCAAAGCCAGCTACGACAGAGTCGGAAACAGACCAACGCCATGCCACGGAGGAATCAAAACACACCGCGGCGGCATAGCCAGCCATAGCGGAATCACGACAGCTAGCAGTATAATTGTTCTTTGCTTCACATACGTGGAGGAGTAGCCATGTCGGAAGCACCTGTGCTTGCATGGATTTTGCGGATCTTCACGTGATGTAGTACGAAAGATGATTTCCCCTTTTTCTTTTAGAGACTCCAAACAAAGCATCGATTGGTACTCCGTATACGCAACATGTATTTGGCCAGATGTGGATCCGGACTAGCCTGGTACACACGCACAAGGCGGATCCATCCTTAAGAGGTTCGTGCTCAAATTCTTCTTCCGCCGACGTGTATCCTGCTCAAAGGCGATCGGAAATTCCTGATCTAGAGCGGTTCCACCCATGGGCGGATCCTGCTCCGATCGGATCTTCACGAGCTTCTCTGGTTTGATGGCGGTCCGTGCGAAACTTACCAATGTGTTTCTAGCGAAATTGACGGTTCCGCTGCTGATGATGTGGAACCCGCCCGGTTCCGACCTTCAGACGCCGCAGGCCCCACGGTGGGCGCCAACTGTCGTTGCCTAATCGACGGTACCTTGGAGGAGGGATCCTCACGAGGGGGAGAAAAAGTAGGGGCCATTGGGCGGAGAGTTCTTGGGACGGTGGTACGTGATTTACCCAGCTTCGGAACACCCGCACGATGACAGGGCCAACTGCTGCTTGTCTGGAATTATCTGGGCGCTTTCGCGTTGTTACAATGAGTTGTGGTTGTGCCCCTACGGCTCCCGGGATCCGGTTTATATAGGCGCCCGGATCTAGGGTTTCTCTGGAGAGTCCTACCCGGAATACAAGTTGCCTAACTACGTAATATTAGATTGCCGTGTACGTCAAGGATCCACCTATGCCTAACTTGTCGTCATGGATCTGGCTTCCTTCATGGGCCTTCATGGATCTGACTCCTGGCATAGACCTCCATGCATCCGGGTACCTCCATGGGCCTCCATGGATCCGGCTACCTCAGTAGGTCGGTTCGGATCCGGCTACCTCAGTAGGTCGGTTTGGATCCGGCTACCTCAGTAGGTCGGTTCGGTTCCGGCTACCTTCGTAGGCTGGTTGGGATCCGGCTCCTTGTTCCTTGGCTGGACATCTTCCATCTTGATCAACAGCAACTGGGCCGCCCGGTGGGCCATATGCCATCACCACCATCTGTGGGCCACCCGGGCTTGCCGGAATCGGACCATGTCGATGGTATACCTATGAAGTATATCCACAACATGGATCCTACTAATGTCTATCTTTTACAAGCCCGGTGGACTTACCGGCAATGGCATGGCGGTTCCTCGTGACGCCGGCGAAGGGTGAGCTCGAAGACTTGACGCGTTGGCCTCCGGTGATACCACGAATCGGCGGCGGAGCTCTTTACATGGTCAAATGCGTGCGGTTAGGGTCGAGATTGACCTTGGACCGACGGCGTCTGAAATTTTCCGGGGAGAAGCTCGTCGGCGCGAGATCTGTTGGGCGGCGCTGACGCGAGGTTGAAGACAAAGTGGTGAGATGAGGTGAAAGAATGGAAGTGACTGTGTGGTCGGGGTATTTATAGGCCCTGGAGATGCGTGTGCCGGATCCTACGGTGAGAACTGAATGGTCGCGCCGTTGGATGACCGCCACGTGTCCTAGGTAAAATGCGGTGAAACTGAAGCAGCGGTGACCTAACAGCACGTCTCCGATATTTCCGGTTGAGATTCGCATATCCGAAAATTTAGCGTGGGAAAAGGGGAAGTTGTGTGCGACATGGGCGAGACATCTGCTAAGTTACTGTTACAGAAGAACGAATGATTTCCGGTTGAGTGAAGTCGGAAACGATGAAGTTTTGGAAGCTCTTCGAGATTCTCTTTGGATCCAGACAGATAGGCGGAGGAATGATGATTCTTGAATAACTTCGGGGGCTACTGTTGTGGGTATACTTTATGGGTATGCCAACGACATGGTCTAAGATCCGGCAATCCTGGGTGGCCCACAGATGGTGATAGTGGCATATGGCCCGTCGGGCGGCCCAATTGCTGTTGATAGAAGATGGATGAAGTCCAGCCCAGGAATAGGAGCCGGATCCCAACCGACCTACAGGAGTATCCGGATCTATGGAGGCCCAATGAAGTATCTGGATCCAGTACGGCATATAAGGAAAGGTGGATCCTTGACGTGCACGGTGACGTGGGAATTACCCTTCGGGTAACTAACATTGCCCTATCCTGTACGGCCCAACTGGAGGCCCATGAAGATATCCCATGGCAAGGTGAGCCACTAGGACGGTGCTGGAGAGGATTCTTTGAAGAACAAGACGGAGAGGAGCCAAACAAGGATAGTTTAGAGCTAGGTCTTTTGTAAACCTAGTCGTACCCGGACAGATCTCTTGAGACCTGGCCTCCTATATAAGGGCCAGGAGAGGGGCTGCCGAGGGACACAATCAATCTTAGCAACTTTAGCCACCATAAGTCTAGAGCTAGGTCTCCATAGCACTTAGCCTCTCGACGAGATCACAGCCGAAACCTTCGGCACCCCATTGTAACCCGATATTTTCATAATCAAGATCAGACAGGCAGGACGTAAGGATTTTACCTCATCGAGGGCCCCGAACCTGGGTAAATCGCTCTCCCCGCTTGTCTGTTAACCGATGTCTCGTGTCAGCCTACAGGATTCCATCAACCCTAAGCCCCAATCGGAAGGCATTGCCGAGGAGTACCCTCGACAATTGGCGCCGTATGTGGGTACCCTGTCGGCACAAGATCCGTCATCAGCAGATCCAGTCATGTCGTCGGCAGCTTCATTGACGCCATCATCGTCATCATCGCCAATCCTAGGAAGTCCGATTCGATTCGGCTCCTATGAGTTCACCCCGCACAGCGACTCCTCTCGCTCGACTTTTTCAGATCTACAAGGAAACATGGAGATGACGTTTGGCAGCGTCCATTACAACGTCAATGCGGAAGGAGTCCTTCGACTGCTAGAACCGTACGCCCCCAGATCAGCGAGGAAATCACCACCATCGGCCGCGGGGCCAAACATGTCGTCATCAGTCAACCTTTCGGCTGGCCTGACAGACTCGACGAACTCATCCTCGCCATCAACCCCTCGGTCGACGTCTTCGATGTCGGTTGGATCCGATAACCCCGTACCGTCAGAGATGACCTCGTACTACTGCTTTAACTGCGACACCAGGCACGGGTTGGGATCGAGCGACACACCGTTCATCTGCAGCGCCCAGTATTCATCGGGAGAGGATAGTGTCGACAGCGTTGTCAAGGAAGTCACCTGGAGAACGGCACGCCACCAAGTTTATGCTGCCAACAACACAGGAAACGCAAGGAACGGGGGAGGTGGAGATCACACCCCTCGCTCTAGCAGGCGACGTAGCTTTGAAAACAGTGCTAGTAACAATAATAGCGACTACACCATCGCGGAGGAAGAATGAGTAGCTGCCAGGGCAGCTGTGCTTAACAACACACGGCTTCCCACCGGAACCTCGGTTGGAACCCTCAATGCCTATCGCTCAATATTGGAGAAGAATCGGGAGCGGCTATCGAATGAGCAAGCCACCCTCGAGAGACGTCTGCTTGCGGCAGAACAATCAAGCGAACGGCGAAGGAGCTCGCGGGGGAGCGCTTCCCGAAGCAGCCAAGGCGCGGGGAAGCACCGATCAAGGCTATCCAGACTTTCAGAAGACAATGCTAGGGAAATAACATCAAACCTATCAAGGTCCTTCATGACCACGGACACTACAGGAATGCTAAGGCCAAAAACTGTCGAAGGAGCAACTGCCAACCTCGCGGCGTACCTCATCGACCAACGACCCGAAGGTTCTATGGCTCAAGCTCATCGGGGCGCCCTGGAAAGCCTCGCAATCTTGGGAGACAACCTGGTCCCACGAAAGGAAAAGACCATGCTCCAAGCTAGCAGCTCAAAGCATCGCTCAAGGGACGCCCGAGACGAGATTACCCAGAGCAGAATCGACAAAGCCAGGCGACGGCGAGCCGCGATGGGGAAGACGATAGCGACGCCTCAGAAGAAAGCCAGGAGTACGACGGCGAGTTGAGGGGGGCTGATTGCTTGAGCTACAAGATCCGTGAAACAATGCCACCCAAGAAGTTCAAACCCACCCCTAGTGACGCCGCTAAGTATGATAGGCAGCAGGAGCCGAGGTCATGGATAGACGATTACCTGCAGACTGTGATCCTACACAAAGGAAATCAGATAGCAGCGATGTAGTGCCTGCAGCTTTACCTGAAAGATTCGGCACGGGCCTGGCTGAGAGGCCTGCCGAAGGGATCCATCAAATCATGGGACGACATGGTGGACGCTTTTGTCGCTAACTTCCAAGCGATGTACAAGAGGCCTGTTGGGATCGAGGAGTTACGGCATTGCCAGCAGAAGCAGAAGGAGTCGATGCGCGCATACATCGGAAGATTCACCAAACTCCTGAACGCTACCGAAGTTGTTTCCGTCGACAGAGCAATCGATGCCTTCAGCGACGGCATCCGACGTGAAACCTACATAGAGGAACTTAGGCGCAAGAAGCCGAAGACCACAACCAAGTTAATGGAAATCGCCAATAGTTGGGCTGATGGTGAAGACAACGTACGGAGACCATGACAACGCAGCGATGACGAAGACGATGATCAGCCGAAGAATGATTCGGGTGGTCGTAGGGATCGCCGCAAGAAAAAGAAAGACCGCAGTTACGACGACAACAGCCTGGTAGCCGGCGGATATTCCGATCGGCAAGATGATCGGTATGATGACAGGCGAGATGATCGACAAGACGGCAATCGGAGCAACTCTGGGAACCGCGGCAACTACAAACCACGACCTTAGAGGACCCCCGAGTTACCCTTCGCTGAGCAGATAAACGCTCCTTGCTACCTGCATGCATACATCGATTCTAAAGACAATAAGAAGAAGTCAAGTCACCTGCTCAGAGATTGTCAACAGTTCATCGAGATGCAGAAGCTCATTCAGCAGCAGCAGCAGCTACCACCACCACCGCCTCCACCTCAGCACCAGGTCCAGCAAGTTCAGCCTCACAACAACAACGAGTCCTTTCCGCCACCACGAGGGCAGATGAGCATGATCCACAGAACTGGTGTTTCGCGAAGGGAGATGAAGAAGCTCACCCAAGAAATCAACCTGGCGGAAATTATCATGGCTAATATCCCTGAATACATCGACTGGTCATCTCAGAGCATTACGTTCAGCAGAGCAGATCACCCGATGACAATTCCAAAGCCAGGACATGCTGCGTTAGTAGTTGAGGCGCAAATTGGAGGATTTAAGATGAGCAAAGTTTTCATGGATGGTGGAAGCGGACTAAACCTGATATTCCTCGACACGATCAAAAGTATGGGAATTACAATGAGGATGCTAGAAGAGACAGATACCTGTTTTCATGGGATCCTCCCCACCTCACCGGCGTACTCTATTGGCAAAGTTTATCTGAACGTTGTCTTTGGTAAACCCGACAACTTTAGGAAGGAAAAGATCGAGTTCAAGGTGGTAAATTGGGAATCACAGTACCACTCTATACTCGGAAGATCAGCTTATGCCAAGTTCATGGCTGTGCCGCACTACGCATACCTCAAGCTGAAAATGCCTGGGAACAATGGGACAAACATCACAGTCTATGGAAGTTTTTCACGCTCGGATAATTGTGATCGCGATTTTCAGAGGATCGCTGCAAAGTTTGGGCTCATGCAGGAAGCTGTTGATCTCCCCTCAAAATTGTCGGCACACGATAGTAAGGAAGATGAACGCGTTAGGAAGATGAAAAAGAAGCCAGCCGATCTTGCTTTAGAAGCTTCGATAGTGAAAACTTCGGCAGCTGATGGCATGGCGGTCATAGAAGAAAACAAAACACTGGCAATCACCACCGGGACTCCCGGTGAAATCAATGACGCTTCCAAAATCGCTGACGTGATGGACAAGCTAGAACCCTCCTCTTGCTTAAGCGGACGAATAGCATTTAGTTTTTTTTTCTTTTCAGCAGGGCTCTTTTTCGCCCCTTAGTCTCTTGCTTACTTTATTAATGAGAACTTAAGCTTTGTTTCCTTAAAAGCATTGCAGTAATTCGGAACACCCGAACCACATCATCATGAACCTTGTTTGCATATTTCGGCGAACACTGGTGCGATGAAGAACACGTCCAAAGATTGCACTCCAAAAAAGCCTCTGTTCGGTACTTTCCTTTGCTATAGATGCCTCAAAGAGTGCCACAAATAGCAAGGATCAAGAAACACGTATATTAACGACCCACGTTCGGTACTTTACTTATGGAAGTATCAAAGAACGACGGAGTCATCGGCAGAGCTAGTGCTACCGATATATTCGGGAGCTGCTGTCAAGACATGCATCGGTTGAAAGCAAAGTTGCACATACAACAGGTTTAGCAAGAGCCGCAACACGAGCTGATCACTCAAATAATTTGCTGACCAACGAACACACATACGCTTAAACGAGTAATTAAGATTCGCTCCTTCAAAATTTGCCAACGGCATTAACATGGTAAAAGTGCATATATATGCATCTACCGATAAAAATAGTTTAAGCCTAATAATCCAAACACTCGGATGTAGTAAGTAACCAAGTCTTCTATTTACAATAGGAACACGATTCTGAATTATTCTTGTGGAGTTTCTTTTTCTTCAGATGCCTTCGAGGTTTCTTCAAGCCTGTCGACAATTATAGTGGCAGGCAGTCCCACCTTCGGGTACAGCGGTTCCAAATCGCCCACCGCATTGGCAATTGATAGCAGGTTTGCCGAAGGATAACGCACAAGGATGAGGGCAAGTGTAATTCTATCTCCTGCAAAAAGTTGAGCTCGAACCAAGCTTCGGATCTTCTTGGTGTTACTAAATTCTGACATTAAAGTCAACAGCGTGGGAGGGACCGCGTTCAAAGGGAACATCATCTTCCATATTACTCTCAGCCCTTTATATCACTTGTCGAAGAAGCGATGGACCTGCTGGAAGCCTTCGAGTGCTCTTTCCAGAAAACTTCATCTAATGATGATAGCTGAGTCAATGCGTTTACACGCTCGTGAATCCACTTGTTCTCCTCAGCAGGGTGATACGTCTCCGACGTATCGATAATTTCTTATGTTCCGTGCCACATTATTGATGATATCTACATGTTTTATGCATACTTTATGTCGTATTTATGCATTTTCCGGCACTAACCTATTAACGAGATGCCGAAGAGCCAGTTGCTGTTTTCTGCTGTTTTTGGTTTCAGAAATCCTACAAAGGAAATATTCTCGGAATTGGATGAAATCAACGCCCAGGGGCCTATTTTTACACGAAGCTTCCAGAAGACTGGAGGGGAGACGAAGTGGGGCCACGGGGCACCGCCACACTAGGGCGGCACGGCCCAAGGGGGGCCCGCGCGGCCCTAGCGTGTGGGGCCCCCGTGACTCTCCCGACTCCGCCCTTCCGCCTACTTAAAGCCTCCGTCGCGAAACCCCCAGTACCGAGAGCCACGATACGGAAAACCTTACTGAGACGCCGCCGCCGCCAATCCCATCTCGGGGGATTCAGGAGATCGCCTCCGGCACCCTGCCGGAGAGGGGAATCATCTCCCGGAGGACTCTTCACCGCCATGGTTGCCTCCGAAGTGATGAGTGAGTAGTTCACCCCTGGACTATGGGTCCATAGCAGTAGCTAGATGGTCGTCTTCTCCTTATGTGCTTCATTGTTGGATCTTGTGAGCTGCCTAACATGATCAAGATCATCTATCTGTAATGCTATATGTTGTGTTTGTCGGGATTCGATGGATAGAGAATACTATGTTACGTTGATTATCAATCTATTACCTATGTGTTGTTTATGATCTTGCATGCTCTCCGTTATTAGTAGAGGCTCTGGCCAAGTTTTTACTCTTAACTCCAAGAGGGAGTATTTATGCTCGATAGTGGGTTCATGCCTCCATTAAATTTGGGACAGTGACAGAAAGTTCTAATGTTGTGGATGTGCTGTTGCCACTAGGGATAAAACATTGATGCTATGTCCGAGGATGTAGTTATTGATTACATTACGCACCATACTTAATGCAATTGTCTGTTGTTTGCAACTTAATACTGGAAGGGGTTCGGATGATAACCTGAAGGTGGACTTTTTAGGCATAGATGCATGCTGGATAGCGGTCTATGTACTTTGTCGTAATGCCCAATTAAATCTCCCTATACTTATCATATCATGTATGTGCATTGTCATGCTCTCTCTATTTGTCAATTGCCCGACTGTAATTTGTTCACCCAACATGCTATTTATCTTATGGGAGAGACACCTCTAGTGAACTGTGGACCCCGGTCCATTCTTTTACATTAAATACAATCTACTGCAATACTTGTTCTACTGTTTTCTGCAAACAATCATCATCCACACTATACATCTAATCCTTTGTTACAGCAAGCCGGTGAGATTGACAACCTCACTGTTTCGTTGGGGCAAAGTACTTTGGTTGTGTTGTGCAGGTTCCACGTTGGCGCCGGAATCCCTGGTGTTGCGCCGGACTACATCCCGCCGCCATCAACCTTCAACGTGCTTCTTGACTCCTACTGGTTCGATTAAACCTTGGTTTCTTACTGAGGGAAACTTGCTACTGTGCGCATCACACCTTCCTCTTGGGGTTCCCAACGAACGTGTCAACTACACGCATCAAGCAAATTTCTGGCGCCGTTGCCGGGGAGATCAAGACACGCTGCAAGGGGAGTCTCCACAATCCAATCTCTTTACTTTGTTTTTTGTCTTGCTTTATTTTATTTACTACTTTGTTTGCTGCATTATATCAAAACACAAAAAAATTAGTTGCTAGCTTTACTTTATTAACTGCTTTGTGCTCTATATCAAAAACACACAAAAAATATTAGTTACTTGCATTTATTTTATCTAGTTTGCTTTATTTACTACTACTAAAATGGGTACTCCTGAAAATACTAAGTTGTGTGACTTCACAAGCACAAATAATAATGATTTCTTATGCACACCTATTGCTCCACCTGCTACTACAGCAGAATTCTTTGAAATTAAACCTGCTTTACTGAATCTTGTTATGAGAGAGCAATTTTCTGGTGTTAGTTCTGATGATGCTGCTGCCCATCTTAATAATTTTGTTGAATTATGTGAAATGCAAAAGTATAAGGATGTAGATGGTGACATTATAAAATTGAAATTGTTTCCTTTCTCATTAAGAGGAAGAGCTAAAGATTGGTTGCTATCTCTGCCTAGAAATAGTATTGATTCATGGACTAAATGTAAGGATGCTTTTATTGGTAGATATTATCTTCCCGCTAAAATTATATCTTTGAGGAGTAGCATAATGAATTTTAAACAATTAGATAATGAACATGTTGCTCAAGCATGGGAGAGAATGAAATCTTTGGTAAAGAATTGCCCAACCCATCGACTGACTACTTGGATGATCATCCAAACCTTTTATGCAGGAGCGAACTTTTCTTCGCGAAACCTATTGGATTCAGCTGCTGGAGGTACCTTTATGTCCATCACTCTTGGTGAAGCAACAAAGCTTCTTGATAATATGATGATTAATTACTCTGAATGGCACACGGAAAGAGCTCCACAAGGTAAGAAGGTAAATTCTGTCGAAGAAACCTCTTCCTTGAGTGATAAGATTGATGCTATTATGTCTATGCTTGTGAATGATAGGACTAATGTTGATCCTAATAATGTTCCGTTAGCTTCATTGGTTGCTCAAGAAGAACATGTTGATGTAAACTTCATTAAAAATAATAATTTCAACAACAATGCTTATCGGAACAATTCTAGTAATAACTATAGGCCATATCCTTATAATAATGGTAACGGTTATGGTAATTCTTATGGGAATTCTTACAACAATAATAGGAACACACCCCCTGGACTTGAAGCTATGCTTAAAGAATTTATTAGTACACAAACTGCTTTTAACAAATCTGTTGAGGAAAAGCTTGATAAAATTGATATTCTTGCTTCTAAGGTTGATAGACTTGCCTCTGATGTTGATCTTTTAAAATTGAAAGTTATGCCTAATAAGGATATTGAAAATAAAATTGTTACTACAGCAAATGCCATCCAAGTTAGAATTAATGAGAATATAAGATTGATGGCTGAATTGCATGCTAGGTGGGAAAGAGAAGAAAATGAAAAACTTGCTAAAGAGAATAATGTAGCCAAAGTTTGGACTATTACCACCACTAGTAATGTTAATGCTCCACATGTTGCTGCACCTCCTACTAATAATGGTGAAAGAATTGGTGTTGGCAATGTTTCTACTTCTAATGCAAAGCCTGCAAAACTGCCGGAAACTGCTAAAGCTCGAAATCGCCTATGATAAAACTGCTGAATTTTTTTCCAACATTGGGGATGATGATCCCATTGCTGTAGATCATAATGGTTTAGACTTTGATGATTGCCACATCTCTGAAGTCATAAAGTTTTTACAAAAGCTTGCTAAAAGTCCCAATGCTAGTGCTATAAATTTAGCCTTTACAAAACATATTACGAATGCTCTCATAAAAGCTAGAGAAGAGAAACTAGAACGTGAAGCTTCTATTCCTAGAAAGCTAGAGGATGGTTGGGAGCCCATCATTAAGATGAAGGTCAATGACTTTGATTGTAATGCTTTATGTGATCTTGGTGCAAGTATTTCTGTTATGCCTAAGAAAATTTATGATATGCTTGACTTGCCACCATTGAAAAACTGTTATTTGGATGTTAATCTTGTTGATAATGCTACAAAGAAACCTTTGGGGAGAGTTGATAATGTTCGTATTATGGTTAACAATAACCTTGTCCCCGTTGATTTTGTTGCCTTGGATATTGAATGCAATGCATCTTGTCCCATTATATTGGGAAGACCTTTTCTTCGAACTGTTGGAGCTATCATTGATATGAAGGAAGGTAATATTAAATATCAATTTCCTCTCAAGAAAGGTATGGAACACTTCCCTAGAAAGAGAATGAAGTTACCTTTTGATTCTATTATTAGAACAAATTATGATGTTGATACTTCGTCTCTTGATAACACTTGATATACACTTTCTGCGCCTAGCTGAAAGGCGTTAAAGAAAAGCGCTTATGGGAGACAACCCATGTTTTTACTACAGTACTTTTATTTTATATTTGAGTCTTGGAAGTTGTTTACTACTGTAGAAACCTCTCCTTATCTTAGTTTTGTGCATTGTTGTGCCAAGTAAAGTCGTTGATATTAAGGTTCATACTAGATTTGGATTACTGTGCAGAAACAGATTTCTTTGCTGTCACGAATCTGGGCCTAATTCTCTGTAGGTAACTCAGAAAATTATGCAAATTTATGTGAGTGATCCTCAGATATGTACGCAACTTTCATTCAATTTGGGTATTTTCATTTGAGCAAGTCTGGTGCCACTTTAAAATTCGTCTTTACGAACTGTTCTGTTTTGACAGATTCTGCCTTTTATTTCGCATTGCCTCTTTTGCTATGTTGGATGAATTTCTTTGATCCATTAATGTCCAGTAGCTTTGTGCAATGTACAGAAGTGTTAAGAATGATTATGTCACCTCTGAACATGTAAATTTTTATTGTGCACTAACCCTCTAATGAGTTGTTTCGAGTTTGGTGTGGAGGAAGTTTTCAAGGATCAAGAGAGGGAGATGATACAATATGATCAAGGAGAGTGAAAGCTCTAAGCTTGGGGATGCCCCGGTGGTTCACCCCTGCATATTTTAAGAAGACTCAAGCGTCTAAGCTTGGGGATGCCCAAGGCATCCCCTTCTTCATCGACAACATTATCAGGTTCCTCCCCTGAAACTATATTTTTATTCCATCACATCTTATGTGCTTTACTTGGAGCGTCGGTTTGTTCTTGTTTTTGTTTTTGTTTGAATAAAATGGATCCTAGCATTCATTGTGTGGGAGAGAGACACGCTCCGCTGTTGCATATGGACAAATATGTCCTTAGGCTTTACTCATAGTATTCATGGCGAAGGTTGAATCTTCTTCGTTAAATTGTTATATGGTTGGAATCGGGAAATGCTACATGTAGTAATTCTAAAATGTCTTGAATAATTTGATACTTGGCAATTGTTGTGCTCATGTTTAAGCTCTTGCATCATATACTTTGCACCTATTAATGAAGAAATACATAGAGCTTGCTAAAATTTGGTTTGCATGTTTGGTCTCTCTAAAGTCTAGATAATTTCTAGTATTGAGTTTTGAACAACAAGGAAGACGGTGTAGAGTCTTATAATGTTTACAATATGTCTTTTATGTGAGTTTTGCTGCACCGGTTCATCCTTGTGTTTGTTTCAAATAACCTTGCTAGCCTAAACCTTGTATCGAGAGGGAATACTTCTCATGCATCCAAAATCCTTGAGCCAACCACTATGCCATTTGTGTCCACCATACCTACCTACTACATGGTATTTCTCCGCCATTCCAAAATAAATTGCTTGAGTGCTACCTTTAAATTTCCATCATTCGCCTTTGCAATATATAGCTCATGGGACAAAATAGCCTTAAAAACTATTGTGGTATTGAATATGTACTTATGCACTTTATCTCTTATTAAGTTGCTTGTTGTGCGATAACCATGCTCCTGGGGACGCCATCAACTCTTTGTTGAATATCATGTGAGTTGCTATGCATGTTCGTCTTGTCTGAAGTAAGGGAGATTTACCACTCATTAAATGGTTAGAGCATGCATAATGTTAGAGAAGAACATTGGGCCGCTAACTAAAGCCATGAATCATGGTGGAAGTTTCAGTTTTGGACATATATCCTCAATCTCATATGAGAACATTAATTGTTGCTACATGCTTATGCATTAAAGAGGAGTCCATTATCTGTTGTCTATGTTGTCCCGGTATGGATGTCTAAGTTGAGAATAATCAAAAGCGAGAAATCCAAATGCGAGCTTTCTCCTTAGACCTTTGTACAAAGTGCATAGAGGTACCCCTTTGTGACACTTGGTTAAAACATGTGTATTGCGATGATAATCCTGGTAATCCGAGCTAATTAGGACAAGGTGCGGGCACTACTAGTATACTATGCATGAGGCTTGCAACTTGTAAGATATAATTTACATGATACACATGCTTTATTACTACCGTTGACAAAATTGTTTCATGTTTTCAAAATAAAAGCTCTAGCACAAATATAGCAATCGATGCTTTCCTCTTTGAAGGACCTTTCTTTTACTTTTATGTTGAGTCAGTTCACCTATTTCTCTCCACCTCAAGAAGCAAACACTTGTGTGAACTGTGCATTGATTCCTACATACTTGCATATTGCACTTGTTATATTACTTTACATTGACAATATCCATGAGATATACATGTTATAAGTTGAAAGCAACCGCTGAAACTTAATCTTCCTTTGTGTTGCTTCAATACCTTTACTTTGATTTATTGCTTTATGAGTTAACTCTTATGCAAGACTTATTGATGCTTGTCTTGAAGTACTATTCATGAAAAGTCTTTGCTTTATGATTCAGTTGTTTACTCATGTCATTACGATTGTTTTGATCGCTGCATTCATTACATATGCTTACAAAAGTATGATCAAGGTTATGATGGCATGTCACTCCAGAAATTATCTTTGTTATCGTTTACCTGCTCGGGACGAGCAGGAACTAAGCTTGGGGATGCTGATACGTCTCCGACGTATCGATAATTTCTTATGTTCCATGCCACATTATTGATGATATCTACATGTTTTATGCATACTTTATGTCGTATTTATGCATTTTCCGGCACTAACCTATTAACGAGATGCCGAAGAGCCAGTTGCTGTTTTCTGCTGTTTTTGGTTTCAGAAATCCTACAAAGGAAATATTCTCGGAATTGGACGAAATCAACGCCCAGGGGCCTATTTTTACACGAAGCTTCCAGAAGACCGGAGGGGAGACGAAGTGGGCCACGGGGCGCCACCACACTAGGGCGGCGCGGCCCAAGGGGGGCCGCGCGGCCCTAGCGTGTGGGGCTCCCGTGACTCTCCCGACTCCGCCCTTCCGCCTACTTAAAGCCTCCGTCGCGAAACCCCCAGTACCGAGAGCCACGATACGGAAAACCTTACTGAGACGCCGCCGCCGCCAATCCCATCTCGGGGGATTCAGGAGATCGCCTCCGGCACCCTGCCGGAGAGGGGAATCATCTCCCGGAGGACTCTTCACCGCCATGGTCGCCTCCGGAGTGATGAGTGAGTAGTTCACCCCTGGACTATGGGTCCATAGCAGTAGCTAGATGGTCGTCTTCTCCTTATGTGCTTCATTGTTGGATCTTGTGAGCTGCCTAACATGATCAAGATCATCTATCTGTAATGCTATATGTTGTGTTTGTCGGGATCCGATGGATAGAGAATACTATGTTATGTTGATTATCAATCTATTACCTATGTGTTGTTTATGATCTTGCATGCTCTCCGTTATTAGTAGAGGCTCTGGCCAAGTTTTTACTCTTAACTCCAAGAGGGAGTATTTATGCTCGATAGTGGGTTCATGCCTCCATTAAATCTGGGATAGTGACAAAAAGTTCTAAGGTTGTGGATGTGCTGTTGCCACTAGGGATAAAACATTGATGCTATGTCCGAGGATGTAGTTATTGATTACATTACGCACCATACTTAATGCAATTGTCTGTTGTTTGCAACTTAATACTGGAAGGGGTTCGGATGATAACCTGAAGGTGGACTTTTTAGGCATAGATGCATGCTGGATAGCGGTCTATTTACTTTTTCGTAATGCCCAATTAAATCTCACTATACTTATCATATCATGTATGTGCATTGTCATGCTCTCTCTATTTGTCAATTGCCCAACTGTAATTTGTTCACCCAACATGCTATTTATCTTATGGGAGAGAAACCTCTAGTGAACTGTGGACCCCGGTCCATTCTTTTACATTAAATACAATCTACTGCAATACTTGTTCTACTGTTTTCTGCAAACAATCATCATCCACACTATACATCTAATCCTTTGTTACAGCAAGCCGGTGAGATTGACAACCTCACTGTTTCGTTGGGGCAAAGTACTTTGGTTGTGTTCTGCAGGTTCCACGTTGGCGCCGGAATCCCTGGTGTTGCGCCGCACTACATCCCGCCGCCATCAACCTTCAACGTGCTTCTTGACTCCTACTGGTTCGATTAAACCTTGGTTTCTTACTGAGGGAAACTTGCTACTGTGCGCATCACACCTTCCTCTTGGGGTTCCCAACGGACGTGTCAACTACACGCATCACAGGGTTCAGAGCTATGACTAGCAAAAGAAACAAGGGATGATAAGACGATGCATTTCGTAGAAAAACAAGGAGCAAGAGGACAAGGGGGCTTACAGTTCAAACTTTGTGTGGCCCTATGCAATTCAGTAAGAGCATAGCGCTCTACGTCAGCTGCAAGCTCGCTCTTCTTTCTGATAATAGCAGCCAAGGCATAAGTACTGCGCATATCCTTTTCCATCTGCGCAATCCGATCCTTCATACGCTGGAGTCGATCACTCTCAGAGACAGCACCCGAAGAATCATCGACAAATGCAGGCACAGGGAAAACCTGCAAAACATTGTTAAAGGGCATGATGGATTGTATGGATTCAGCACTGGAAGTTATTCCCATCGGGAGAGTGCAAGTAAAAATGTCGTAACAAGAGTACACTGGCAACATTGCCAGCATGGAATTTATTACAACCACACAAGTCTTATGGCAGGACATTGTTTTAATCAAGCTAAATTACAAGAATCAGGGGCCTGGGTCTGGTTTGACAAACTTGGACCAACTGATGATTTCTTTGCTGAAACCAGCTCAAGGATTTGGCGAGCACACTTAAGAGCCGAGGTTGTAAAGACACCCAGGTCGACAAATTGCCCATCTTGCTCTTTCGGCAGCTCTTTGGACATCTCTTCAATATCGGCTTTGAAGCCATGAACCATCATGAGTTGGAAGGCTAGGAGGGTGCCATAGGTACGCGAAGTACGTTTGAATACCTTGATAACTTCCTTGGTGTTGACGGCGAAAGCGTCGATCAGCTGCCCCAAAGTCTTGTCTTGATTAATCTTGGGGAAGATCATCGAGTGCATCCGTGCCATGGCTCCCTTGCCCTTCTGGAGGAGGTCCTGCGTGAGCTGGTGAGAAGCAAGAGTCATCGACAGAGCATTCGCCGGGGAACTGTTTGGAAGCTTGTCCAGAGCCTCGACAGGGATATCAGAAGCCTCTGTGAAGAACGAAATAAGAGGAGTTCATTAGCAAAGGATTGAATCCGCAAGGCAATAATCAACAAGAGAGTAGAAAGGGAATTACTGAGCAAGGCTAAGGAAGATTGGCGAACAAGATCATCTTTTCAATCGCCCGAGCTTCAGCGGCTAGCCTGGATGCCTCTTCTCCAGCCCCTCGAGCTCCTCCGTCAGGGAGTCGACTTCCTGGCGAGCTTCGGCAGCTATTTTTATTGCGCCCTCCAACTTTGAGGAAGAAGACTGGACCTCCTTTTGCAGTTGGGCCTTGTCAGCTTCCAGGGAAGTGTATTGGGAGGCGAAAGTTTCTAAAGACGATATGACAGCTCGCAAATCCTTAGGAAATAAGAAAAAACAGGTATCAGATGAAGAACTGTCGACCAAAGGTCCATTCTTGCGCTGGAACAGAAAAATACTTACAGGTTTCCCTGAAGAAGGAGTTGCGGCTGCCGAAGGAATATCCTTCCCCTTGGAAAGGGAAGAAGCAGTCGATATCTGGGCCGTGGGGGCTGCAGTAGGGGCCGAAGCCTCGGAAGCTGCAGGATTCGGCGGAACAGTGCTAGACTTGACCTTCTTGGGCGGAGGCTCAATGAGACCTTCGTCACTGCGAAAAAGAAAATTGGCAGAGTCAAGAAGAGAATGTGAATGGCAAGGACAGAACACAAATTCAGGGAAAGGAAGCAAGGATTTACAGGTCAAAAAGATCATCTTCGTCGGCAAAGCCGCCAGACGGTCTCTTCAAAGGCGACGCTTCGGCCTCCTCCACAACTGCATCAATAAAGGCAGCACGATCAGCGTCGTCATCATGCATTGACCCCGCTGTGTCGCTAATATCATTGGCTGGGGATGGAGGATTGATAAAGTCAGCCTCAGAGTTCATCGGATCATCGCGTTCATCCTTTGGGCTTGCGTTTTCTTCAGTATGAAATTCTACAGGGGCTGAGGAATCTCTTCCCTCAGAAGTATCGTTCAGCAGGTTTCGCAAGTCTTCAGGAGCTATGGGGATCTGTCGAAGTAAAACAAGTAAGAACAATGGCAGTCACATTGATCAAGGGAAACAGCGCAATAAGAGTATGGAGAGGAAAATTTACCTACATTGGCGGATGATCAACATCAAATGGTGGATGGGAAGATATCAGCGGGATTGAATCAAGCAGTTCCTTTTCTGATAATTCGGCGATATTTATCCTAGTCTCGTCCTTGGGACCCGAATGTAACCACATCGGGTGAGCCCTGACCATGATCGGCTAAACTCGACGCTTCAAGAACACAGCGGCTACCTCCGTGCCTATCATGGTCTGGCCATCGGCTTCTTTGATCCGAAGAAATCTATCAAATAACTTGTCGACTGCTGGCTTTTCATCAGGAGAAAGGGTATTCTTCCAAGACTGCTTAGGCTTGGATTCGAGAACATCGGAGAAGCGAGGAAGCTGGGATTCAATTGTTGAAGACTCCCTAATGTAGAACCACTTCAGTCTCCACCCTTACACAGATTCTCTCATCGGAAAGTTGAAGTAGTTAACTTCTTTGCGAGCGACAAATCCAACTCCCCCGATGACAAAGGATCCGCCGCTACTGTTGTACCTTTTCACGAAGAAAATTTTCTTCCACAATCCAAAGTGGGGCTCAATGCCCAAAAACGCTTCGCAGAGGGTGATAAAAATAGCAAGGTGAAGGATTGAGTTGGGAGTCAGCTGCCACAGTTGGATCTCGTAAACTCGAAGAAGGTGATGAAGGAATTTGTGGGCAGGGAGTGAAAGACCTCGGTACAAGAAAGACAAGCACATCACGGTAAAACCAACGGGAGGATTGGGCCGTGAAATAGCACCTGGGAGAATGACATTCCCCTCGTCGGAAGAAATTAATCCAAGGCTCCGAGCCTTCTTTTCATCACGCTTTGGGGTGGTAGACGCCAGCCAATCATCGGGGTTGGGCCCAGCCGTGGAGCTTGACGGTGCTGGCGGCGCCAGAGCTGGAGGAGAAGCATCTGGAGCGCCTCTCTTCGGCGGATTTGGAGAAGCCTTGGCGACGGTGCCGCTGCTCGCAGCGCTGGTGGCGACGGTGGAGTTCTTCTTCTTGACCATTTTTGGATCTGAGGAAGATCTGGGAGCGGCAGCGGCGGCGCAGCGGTTATGGGAGAAGAAGATGGATGAAAGAGAAGAGGACGCAAAGTTGGAGTATGGAAAGGGGAGAGCTTGCCCCGAAAGATTATAAAGTACAAGGAAACCTGAGGAATGAGCGAGCACGTGTCATTGTTCCTGATTTATTAAGAGGACCCTCTTTTCATCATTGATCGCAGAAATTGAGGAGACGCCTTGATAATTGTACGCGAGTAGCAGTCATTTCTTAAAACAGAACCGTGCAGAACTAGGGTGGGCCCGTCAGGTCACGTCTTGTCAATCAAACCACAGCAGTGGTTGCGTCATCAATGACATCGTGAAGCCCGCTGGAAGCATCCGAAGAAAAACGAAAAGCATCGGGTGGTCAACTTGAGCCTACGCACGGATTGCAAGCATCCGCACCTAGACTCGGGGGCTACTCCCATCGGGAGCGCTGGACGCGCACCCGATAAACGTGAACTCGAAGATATTCCTGTGAAGAAGGGCCTGAAGAAATATTTGAAGAAAAGGATGGAATGCTCAGCTCAAGTCTGCACCCGGTCACAAGCGCCCGTGTCCAGACTCGGGGGCCACTCCCATCGGGAGCGGTGGACGCGCACCCGATAAAACTTTTTTGCACTCCAGGATCATGCCTGGGGACTTGATTCTGTGTAGGGTAACATTGTTTTGCCATCGACAGTTAACCAGCAAAGCTGGACACGTTGATCAATATCCTTTACGCGTTAAACTTTACTGAAAAATACAAGCCTCGATACAAATGTATCGGGTGACCTATGAAGACCGGCAGAAAACTTCGGCAGAAGAAGACGTTCGAGTAGCACAACTTGAGTCTATGCACGGATTGCGAGCATCCGCACCTAGACTCGGGGGCTACTCCCATCGGGAGCGCTGGACGCGCACCCGATAGAAGAAGATGATGCTACAAGATGGAGAAGAACATTCTGTGGAGGCATGCTTTAGTCTCTACCCGAAATATCTTCGGCTAGACAATCGGGGACTACTGACGTGGGCATTACCCTTCGGGTAACTGACATTGCCCTATCTTGTACGGCCCAACTGGAGGCCCATGAAGATACCCGATGGCAAGGTGAGCCACTAGGACGGTGCTGGAGAGGATTCCTTGAAGAACAAGACGGGGAGGAGCCGAACAAGGAAAGTTTAGAGCTAGGTCTTTTGTAAACCTAGTCGTACCCGGACAGATCTCTTGAGACCTGGCCTCCTATATAAGGGTCAGGAGAGGGGCTGCCGAGGGACACAATCAATCTTAGCAACTTTAGCCACCATAAGTCTAGAGCTAGGTCGCCATAGCACTTAGCCTCTCGACGAGATCACAGCCGAAACCTTCGGCATCCCATTGTAACCCGATATTTTCATAATCAAGATCAGACAGGCAGGACATAAGGGTTTTACCTCATCGAGGGCCCCGAACCTGGGTAAATCGCTCTCCCTGCTTGTCTGTTAACCGATGCCTCGTGTCAGCCTACAGGATTCCATCAACCCTAAGCCCCAATCGGAGGGCATTGCCGAGGAGTACCCTCGACACACGGTAATGTAATATTCCATAGATAGGCATCTTCTATTCCGGCTAGGACTCTCCTTGTAAACCCTAGATCATGGCGCCTATATAAGCCAGATCCCAGGAGCCCTAGAGGCACAACCACAACTCATTGTAACAACGCGAAAGCGCCCAGATAATTCCAGATAGGCAGCAGTAGGCCCTGTCATCGAACAGGTGTTCCGAAGCTGGGTAAATCGCGTACCACCGTCCCGAGGACTCTCCGCCCAATGGCCCCTACTTCTTCTTCCCTCCATGAGGATTCCTCCTCTGGAGTACCGTCGAATAGGCAACGACAGTCAAACTCCGGCTATCCCTCATCCTATCAACATGGAATGGTGACAACCTTGTACATACCCCAACATATGTGTGCACTTATATGTTAGTACAACAAGATCATCATAGAATATAACATATACTTGTATGCAATCAACATAAACTACTCCCTCCGTCCCAAAATGTAAGGCGCCTAAGGATTAGTCAAAAGTCAACGTTTTTTAAGTTTGACCAAGTTTATACACAAAAATATGAATATTTACAATACTGAACCAACATCAATAGATTCACCATCAAGTATATATTCTTAATATGTCCATTCGATATTGTAGATGTAAATATATTTTTCTAAATATTTGTTCAAAGTTTGTAATGTTTGATTTTTGACCAATCCTTAGACGCCTTACATTTTGGGATGGAGGAAGTATGTCACAATTGCCATGAACATGTCATTGCTCAAACAAAGACATGGAGACACAAAATACCATGGTAAATTGATAGTTTCCACTACACATAATGTTTGCCAAGAGATTACAAGGTGTAGATGAAGATGTTGATGTAGAAGTTGATGAAGAGGTGCAGTACCAAGATGAAGACGGCGATGAAGATCCCCGTGGAGGCGGCCCGACGTGTGACTCCTGGAGGGGCGGCGGCCCTAGGGGGTAGCGCCCCCTTGCCCCTTCTTCTTCCTTGGACTTGGTACTGTTGTTGAAGAGGTTCTTCCCCTCCTTGGCCGCTGCCAAGGAGGAGGATTTTCGTCACAGTGGATGAATGCCTCCAAAACAAGGGTTTCCCCTCAATATATAGAGGTGGAGATGCAATCTTGGCCATGGAACGGATGCCCTTCGATCCAAGGGCTCTTAGGCAGCTCTAAAACCTTCCTAGGACTCCCCTCTGTCCTTTATGAGCCCATAGAGTCGTTTCTTCGCCGAATCACTCAAATATGGAAAGAGTTCGAGTTAATCACGTCACAAATTTACGTGTTTCCGGAACTACCTCTATACCCTTCTGCAAAACGAGCATATCTTTCGCACACGAACTCCATTTCGGGCGTTCTTCACATAAAATTAAACTTCTGCCAATTCTCCCCAACTTCTATCTCGTGCACTTTTTCCATTTGAGGCCATCTTCGGGTTTGTTTTGGGCAATCTTTAAAAAAATAGTCTACATGGACAGATTTCAAGAAACTCCAGATTTCACCATAAGAACCCATTTACTTCCATATTTGTCTTATTTCCTACTCAACAAAGTTTAAAACAGGAACGTTTGCACTTTTGCAACTATTATTAGGTTAGTCCCAATAAATATAATAAAGTTGCAATATAATAAGGATTTTATTACAATAAACTACAAAGTTCATAGCTACATTTTACATGCATCAACATCCCCAAGCTTAACCTATGCTTTTCCTCAAGCATAAAGGTGATAAAACTAACATGAACTTTGGAGTTTATTACATTACTTCTAAAATACTTTGACAAGAACTTTTCTCTATGCATGCATAATAAATTTAACATGGCAAATATTTGATACATAGCTTCGTCAATGAATATCAAAGTGTTACTAAATATCCACTATGTTGGTGTGTTGCTATCTATGCATGGTGTAAAAGAGATAATATACGGCAACACTAGTTGGACATGGTTCATTGATTGTAGCAACAAGAAAAATTCTCACATCGCGTTTGATTGAATCATGAGCAAGGTTTTTGAGATTTTTGATTCCTTCAATTGTTAACTAGTAATTCATCATACTTGCATTGCAAACCAAATAATAGGAGAATGTAGTATCCTTCCAGTCCTTTAATATTTAGACGCTCATAGAAGACTCATAGATGAGTAAGTAGCTAGTATCTTAGTTGACCAAAGGATAGAGTGAAAGTGGGATACGTGTTCGCTTCTTAGCTTTAACATATTATGAGTGGCTGGAGTTCTTCCCCTTTTGAGTATATTGGCATTTCTTTCATTTGCTTTTGGGAACTTCTTAGTTTTAGCCCTTTCTTTGGTGGCATCATACTGGCCAACTCATTGGATTCAATCTCTTCTTCTCTTTTTTTTTTCTTTCTCTTTTTCTTCCTCTTTTCTTATTTTTTTCCTTTTCTTTTTCTAAGTGGTGGCTCATTGGTTCAAAGGCTAGCAAGAGGTTGGTTGGTCATCTAAAGATACTATCAAACGACTTACATATGATTCAACGATGAGGTTCAACATTTGAAAGAGTGGACTGTACGTCACACAAACATCAACCTTCATATTTTAAAGACGCATAGGAAATAGTTTTTCATAATTGAATATGTGCCAAGTCCGTAATAACAAGCATAATGGGATGCATAGACTTTTATTCAAAGCTATTATTTATCAATCAAGTATAAGTAATTTTTTTCAATAATATCTCATTTTCATCAAATATAGCAAGGAGAACACAAACATAGAAAACATCTAATCTCACTTCCCATGCATACTTGACTTTCAGCCTTTTGTTTTTGTCCCCTTTTTCTTTTAATGGCATGCAACTTATTTTCATTAAGATATTTAAGAATATGACAATTTATTTTAGTATCTCTTTTATAAGAATGCAAGGCATTTGTCATGATGTTATTATTTATTTAAAGCCAAAACTAGACACAAATAAAATAAAAGACGCTCCAAGTTTCTGCGAGAATTCTATGTTGCTCAGAAAACAAAGTTTGGAAGTGTCCAGACTGAGAGTTTTAAAATAAATCCAGTGGGGTGCCTTGGGCATTTCCAAGCTTATGATCTTCACCATTCTTGAATAGCTCTTGGTGTGATGTGTGAAAAAACTTCAACAAAAAAATTTCTCACTTTTTTTCTACGGGGTGACATTTAGTGGTACAAGAATAGCATGGTTCTTGCTATTTTATTCAAGGATAAAATTATATATTTATGAACCAGAGAGCACATAATGTCCTAATCATTCTAGTATATCAAAAAAATTAAGAAAAAAATATTTTGATACTTAAAAGAATGGTTCTAACATTAAGAGGCAGAATCTTTCCAAAATTTTAGCAGCCGAACTGAATTTTTCCGACCACTTAGACATATCAAAAATTGTAACCAATTTTTGTTCATATAGAGGATGAAAATTTCCAGCTACTGTGAATTTATCAAGATTTTAAGAGTTACCAGAAAAATTAGAAAAATCGTGCACTAAAAAGTGCAGCGCGGGAATCAACAACTCCATTTTTGTTTCGCAACTTTTAACATTCAAATAGGTAAAACTTTGTACTTTAATTTAGAAACCAGAGAGTAAAATAAAAAGAAACTATCTTGAAACATCAAGCATGCATAGGAAAAACTAAAAAAACTCAAAGATAAATGAAAATATGGTCCCCACAAACATTCGAAGGGATCTTGAAGATAAAACTAGAACATGAGTTTAAAATGATTTACTTGAGATATTTGAAATAAGAGGGGGATGCATGGGCATCTCCAAGATTATGATCTTCCTACTTTTGGTCCTCTACTTCTACCTCATCATATCATGTTACTCATCTTAAACAAAGAAATATTTTCATCTCCATGATATTCCAGTGACTACAAAATGGTTAATTCTCCAATAATATGATAATTTCTACCAAGTTGGAAACTATAATAATTATTGGGAAAACATTGTATTCAAGAACTAACATTATAAAATAGAAGCACTCTTTTTTATTTTATTTTAATGTAGGAAGAGCTTTAATGATATATTAAGTAACAGTAAAATAGGTCGACACATCAACTTGAGAGCGATAATCGTTGGATCCCCGCTAATGGATGTTTCTAATTGATCGGTCGTCAAACGTCACCCAGGGAAATTTTCTTACCCGCGACCACACGTATCATAGGCCCCAACGTCACCGGGCTATGCTTGCCAAGCAGGGTTGGAGGCTCCTCACGAAGCCGGACTCTCTATGTGCACGTATCATGAAGGCGAAGTATTTCCCTGATTGCTACATGTTTTAAGCACAGTGCAAAGATGGTATTTCGTACGCTTGGCGGAGTATACTGAAAGGAATCGAGGTTCTGTGGCAAGGTGTTATCAAGAGAGCCGGTGATGGCGCTATGTGGCAGGACCCTTGGCCACCAAGGTCCTGGAGTCGGCGACAAATCATTGTTCGGGGCCAGAAAGTGATCTCCAAAGTGAGTGAACTATTGGATCCTACCACTGGCACTTGGGATGTGGCTCTTGTGTGTGATACCTTCTGTGACCAAGATGCAAGCACTATTCTAGCATTAACTATGTATGAGGATATGGAATATGATTGGGCGTGGCATTTGATTAAAAAGGAATTTTCAGTGTCAAGTCTGCATATAAGCTACAGAGACAGTTGACTGATATTCAGTTGGGATAACAGGAGAGTTCAAATTCTATGCAAGTTCTAAACTAGAAAGAAATATGGCATGCAGAATGCACACCAAACGTTCGACAATTTTTATGCGCATTGCACATAATAGTTTGCCGTTCCGTTTGAATTTGCAGCGACGAGGTATATATGGAAATTGACCCTATTTGCCCACTATGCAATCGCCTTGAATGAGGATGGGTGTCACTTGTTTTTGAGGTGCAAAACTGTCAAGCCTTTGTGGCGAAGCTTAGGCCTAGAAAAGATTCGCAAGAACCTAGTAGAATGCAGTGGCCCTAGAGATGTTATCTCTCGAATTCTACAGCTTAGAAAGGACCTGAAGCTGTGAATCTTGGCCTTGCTTTGGTGGCGATGGAAAGACAGGAACAAGGTAGTTGCAGGTGAAAGGGCAATACAGAAGTGAACCTGCTTCGACTGATCACTTAAACTGTAGATGATTTTCAGCAGTTGCACTAACGAGCGAGCGAAACAATGAAAGCATAAACACACCTGGACGGTCCCTTCAGAGGATGAGCTTAAGTTAAATATTGATGGCAGCTTTTGTCCAGTCAATCGAAAGGGAGGGTGGGGCTTTATTCTGCGCAACACTAACGGTGAAGCAGTGGGTGCAGGTGCTGGAGCTTTGCAATATGTGTATGATGCCCTTTAGGCTGCGTTTGGTAGCAAAGTTTTTTTGAAGTATTTGTGCAATACCACAGTTTTTAAAAATACCACAGTTTCAAATACTTTGATGTGTTTGGGTACGACTAAAAACTGCAGTATTAATACTTTAGTATCCCTAAAACTGTGGTATTTTTGAAGTATTGCAAAAACAACTTCAGACCTCTTTTTTCTAAAACGGAGGAAGAGATAAAACCACTGTCGCCTCGCTCGCTACTTTGAGCTGCTGCCGCCGCCTATATTCTTGACAATCAGATCGCTTCAGCCATGAGCAAAGGAGAAAGAGTGATTTCATCCATTATCTATTTCCGTTGGTTTGATCCGGCAGCTGGCCTGCGAGCGAGCTTGTGTAGAAGGGCTATTGCTCCGGTGTCCCCCCCCCCCCCCCCCCTCTAAACTTTGTTCTATTTAGACGGCTAGGATCTGCTGATACCCCTTCGTGGGTTGACTTAACATGTGTGTTTGGTTCATGGGCAAATATGTACGGGATGGGATGGGATAAAATATGTTTAATTAACGATTAATAGAAAAATATAAATATGTCATTAACACAACGGTTAATATGTAATTAGCGGATCCTTTTCCCTTTGTGGTGGAGGCCGGACCTAGCGGGCGGCCGCCTACCCGTGCCTAGCAAGGTCACTACCCGCACATACTTAGCGAGGCCGTTTCTTCGACTGTGTGTGGCGCAGACGTAGCACGCTCGTTGCTCGCCACGCCATGGCCGAGCTAGGGAGCCACGTTGAAAATCAAGCCCGCCGCTTACCGCGCCCTGGAGGCCGCCGATGTCGAGCTGGGGAGCCACGCGGAAAAGCAAGCCCACCGCTCGCCGTGACATGGTGGCCGCCGCTGAGCTGGGGAGCCACACATACGACGGTGGCAGGTGTCGGAGTCGCGTCGATGGCCATGGATTCTCAGGTGGCTAGTGAGATTAGTCATGAAATTCACGGATCATATGGTCCAGCCTTTCTCAGAAATATTCGGCTTTTGGGATGGGATCATCCATATTTTCTGGTCACGAACCAAACACACGTTTACCACCTGAACGTCGTTCGCCAAGGGGGGGACACCGGAGCACAGCCCGTGTAGAAGAGCTTGATCTCCTTGTATCTGCTCTGCGCGGGACTTTGGTGGCGGCGCTCGTTGCCGCAGGCAGAACGGAGCAGCGGTACTTTGCCGTAACATTATCGGTCAAGGTGTCCATACCGGCCTCTTGTTGTTATAGTTTCGTGCATGAATTCAGTGCAATCAGTGCAGATTCCAACAACCATGCATGCAGATATGCAATAGCCATGCACACATCTATATGTCAAAAGAAATCATACATTTATACCTATATAAAAGTTAACCCCTTTTGCTCCAAGGAGAGCGTTTTTGGTCATGTTCACGTAGCTATTTTATCCAATCAAACCGTGCCACGATAGAGATTTTTACTGTAGATGGAGACCGGTAACTGTAGATCATTTATCTCTGGGATTTGTTTCTCCTTTTTTTCCGCGTGAGAAATCCGTGATGACCGGCTCCTTCCCGGTATTCCCACTTTATAGCTTCCGGTAATCGCTCTCTCTCCTCCTTTTGTTCACCTTCAGTTACCGGTCAACCGGTTTATTTCCCACGATGGATTGGTCAAAGCGGTGTTGCCATCTCCAGAACAATCCAGGTCCTCTTCCTTGCCAATCCCCACCGCTGCTCTCTTCCTCCCCAATTCTCATCGCTCAAGTTCCAAAAAAAAAATCCCATCGCTGCCACTCGAGTGCTCCACCCGGTGGGGCGGCGTCCCATCTCCCTCCATGGCTGCCGTGTCTGTACCGACGTATCAAGGTTGAACATCCCCAGGACGAGCTCCTATGTGCCTTGGCCCTGCTGTGTCTAGACAGCTGCAGCTCCCCACGACCTCGCCGGTTCGTCCGATCTATGCCTGCTCGGCATGTAGCAACACAACCTTCTTCCCCCACTCCTCGGGCGCCATCGCCGTCGACGCATACTGTACCAAGAGTCACACAGGGTGCGCTGGGTTCATCCCGCTCCTTCGAGCTGGGGAACACCCACAGGTTGAGGTGGCATGGCTCCGCCATCACCATCGTCAGCCAGGTACACTTCATCGGCCGTCGGTGCACTATCATCGGTTCAGAGGAGGATAGGCGGAGCCTGGCAGGATCAAGATGCTTTCTGCGGTGGTGTATCATCTGTGCCATCCTCTTCTGGATTGTTTTCTTCATTTGTTCCTTACTTTTCTCTACGGGTTTATCAGTTTGTTGCTTTCTGCTCCCTAAAGAAGATTTTACTTTGTGATGTAGGCCATTGGTGTTTCTCAGCGGCACCTAGCTATTGTTAGTCCAGCGCCATAGCGCTCTGCCATCAAGCTGGGTATCCGATGAGTGCAGGTCATCTTTACAGGCCATCAGTGCTGAAGACACACCCTACTATCCAATATTTGATTACCCCTACATGGAAGCAGATGTGAAGCTAACCCAATTTAATAACTGTTTTTTCAATAGGAATCCAGATCGTGGAAAAATTATATCCTTTTCTTCCCAAGATCACTGCAATTCAGCTCCGTACATGATAGCCTGTATTTTGTGTGCTAATTATGTTGTTCCATTATAGATGCCTAATTCTGCTACCTGACAAACACAGTCAAAGTAGCTCTTATTTGATCCACTCTCCTAGCATCAGAGGAAAAGATAATCTTGCAACATTACTATATATCAAATGCCAATATCAGTAACTGTGCAAAAATAAAACAGAAAGCAGTAGACAGGAAGTTCTTTTATAAGGTTAGTATGCTGTATTCACATATATCCACTTCAGAATTTTGTATGTTCAGATCAGAAAATTGCATCTTCTCCATGAAATAAAGATTTATCTTTGACAGATATTACAGGGAAACACAATGAAGGAATATGTCCCAACCAAGAGCTTTCACCAACAAAGAGAACAACTGAAGGAAAGAACAACTTATACATTTGGGGATGTTCACTTTTTCTCACATGTTCTCACTTCTCTGCTTTGCTTTGAAGACAAATATTGGTACTAGCATTCTTTTTCCAAGTATTTTTTGGTAATTTTATTGCGCATTACGAGTCATCCTTTTTGTTACTTTGTCGGACATGCCTTATTATATTAATGTGAGCTTCTGTTATGTCCACATAGTTGCAGATGACTTGCCATTTGATCAGTGTGTTGGATACTTTAGTTCATACTAAGGGAGCTTATTGCGTGTTCAGCGACAGCCGACTGTACCTAATCCTATCAAGAAAAAGATGTTGGAAGACTGTGTTATCTTCAGGCGGTAGTGCATAGAAGGATTGGTATCTGATGCTCAGTGCATAAATTCCTTCTATTACATTGCAGACTGTGTTATCTTCAAAGCTTTGAGAGAAGAAAATACTCTGTTCAGATTCTCAGATTTTAGTTGTCGTACCGACCTATTCATGTGCTCATGTTTTTTTTATGTTATTTAGAAAAAATGAATCCATCTAAATGCTACTGTGGTAAGTTCCTGAACATTATTCAGTCTCAAAATTTCCATTGATATATCCATTATAGGGGCTAATCATCTGGAATCTTTTGCACAAATAAGACTATGTTTATGCAGCCTATCCAACCTTCTATCCACTACCGCCTGCAGTCAAGATTCTCAGATTTTAGTTGTCTGTACTATACCGACCTATCCATGTGCTCATGTTTTTTTATGCTATTTAGAAAAAATGAATCCATCTAAATGCTACTGTGGTAAGTTCCTGCACATTATTCAGTCTCAAAATTTCCATTGATATATCCATTATAGGGGCTAATCATCTGGAATCTTTTGCAGGAACAAGACCATGTTTATGCAGCCTATCCAACCTTCTATCCACTACCGCCTGCAGTTATTCAGTACTAAAACTACTCACGGAATGCCTCCAATTTGTCACGGCATGTCTACTTGGAGACACAATGTGATCAGTTCCTACTTGCAAGCACAATGTGATAAGTTTAGACAATGCCTAGAATGTGTTACATGCATTTCTTATTAGTGATGCACATCAAGTCAAGGCATAATTGGAGTCCCAAATTTTGCATCTCACGTTGTTGTTAAAAAATGTGACCAATTAGTCTACTAATTAATACAAAACATCTATAGATTGCCTGGTTTAAGTTCTGTCACTTTACTCAGCATCTGTATAATGGCATCTTTTCTTGCCTCTCCGGTATTTTGTTTATATATTGATCTGGTGGGAATTATTTGCCTTACGGAGAAAAGCACTGAAAAGCGGTACGACCAGAGGCAGTATAATTCCTATCCGATGAACATAATCTGAACCTTTTTTGTACATGAATCTGAACTAATTTTTGCTTGAGGACTTGTGCTTGCTGTCCTGTTTTAAGTGAGATACTCGCTGGTTGTTGGAATTGGATGGTTGCAAAATCGGCATCTAGAATCATTGTACGGTTATAGACCCCCAGTCTCAGTGGAAAGAACAGGTTGATCAACATCTAAATTGCATTGCCTCCTGATGAAACCAACGGAGCACATGCTAAAGCAAGCTACCAGTGGAACAGACTTTTGGGTTTGAAGTACTGCAGCATGTTTCAGAGTTTAGCTATGAAATAGTACAGAAGGTGTGTGTGCCAGATAGGAATGATATTTCTGGATTTTCCTAAAAGATTATGTGGTTTGGCAGCCACTTGATCATACATTTTGTAGGACGGAAACAGGAAATTCCTTCATCACCTGTACATTAACTAAATATATGGAATTGGTTGGTACAAGTAAACATCAACATAGAACAGTCAAATTCTTGACACAACAGCAAAAAAGTTTATCTTCTCTTCTTTCAATAATTCATTTCACCTACAGAGAGGAATGGAACACGAAAACGCTTTACAGTATACCAGCAAGAAGTAGCGTACCAGGCCCTCCATCCATTCCTTGGAGATCCGATTCGAACGAGCGCTGCAACAACAGAGCGCCTCCCCAAGACACCCGCCACCACCGGCACCGCGATGTCAGCGGAGCGCTTCGGATCCCCACCCTCCCCACCGGCTCTGCTTCTTTCTCCCCCGCCGTCGTCGATGGTAGTGAACAAGCCACCTCCAAGCGTGGCCGCCAGCTACAGCCTACGCACGCCGGCGCCATAGTCCCAGGCACCAGCTCTACGCCGGATCGACATCTTGTGGGGAAAAGAATAGGAAGTAGGCGCCAGCGATTCTCCTTCCGCCATGCTTGATCTCGAGCTCCAGCAGATCTATTGCTCTTATTTTTCTCTCTATAAGCTACTGGTCAGTTTACCACTTTACTAGAAGGAACGAGCCTCCTCTCTATTCGTTTTGTTATTTCAGTTACTGTAGCTTCAAGCAGGAAAAAAAGACACAGCCGAGCACTGCATGAAAACATAATAATTAAGAAAAAAAAACTATTGGATATGCCAGGTTCAACTAAAAATTGTATCCGTCAACTATCTAGACTGAAAAGCGTGTAGATCAATTCAGACAGCACTTAATACTACATCCAGATGCATTTCATTTGAAGTT
Source organism: Lolium perenne (assembly GCF_019359855.2). Lineage (NCBI taxonomy): Eukaryota > Viridiplantae > Streptophyta > Magnoliopsida > Poales > Poaceae > Lolium > Lolium perenne. The sequence continues at coordinate 159,230,772 of NC_067247.2, forward strand.
CAGTACGGATCAGAAAAGATAATTACACGTACAAACTCCGTGAGGATCTAGCCTACTGCAAACAGTACAACAGCTCTTACTTTTTTTTTTTTGCAAAAAGATCTGGGATTAAAAGAAAACATTAAACAGTACAAAACACCTTAAAAAAATTACAACAAAATCCTTAAATGCTCTTCGTTTTCGTCGACGGTGCGCCGCCGATGAAGCTCCATGGCGATCCGAAGATCCCTTCAAACAGAAGAGGTCCTCGAAGACCACATCACTCCCACAAGCTTCTCGACGTCACAGCAAAGGTTATCTAAGTTACACCTATACTAACACTACTGCATTAGAAACTAATACTTCTCAGCAATCTCTTCAAACTGGCTGGCCCCCTCAAAAAATGCAACCAAACAAGCATCTTCTTAGCTAGCAACATAAGGAGAAGCCACCAAATTACACCCAGGATTGACCCCTTCTAACGTTCGACACCATTTTACCCTCAGGGCTTCAACTTTCAATCTTTCTTCTTCAAAACGTCCTATTTTCTATTTTCTGCACTGACACCACTTAAGATCCTTCGTCTCAAATGTGCAATTCTTCTACTTCTGCTAGAAAATTAGCAACACGGGCGCGGCGTGCCGCCGCGCCTAAACTTACTAGTTAGTATAAAACATGGTCAGGGATGGTAAAATAGCACTTCCCAAACACCTTGATGTTTTTGCCAAAACTGAGAAATACTATAGTATCAAGAAACTGCAGTATTTTTCCCTATGCGCAAAAATACTTCAGTTTTGTAATACTTCAGTTTAAAAAAAACTTTGTTGCCAAACTAAGCCTTAGGCTGAAGCTGATGGGTGTCTTGCTGGCCTTCAATGGTCGAAGACGCCCAGCCTCCCAGCCTCCCAGCCCTAACCGCCGCCGCCGCCGCCGGTAGCGCCTCCGGGGCAAAGATCCACGGGGCGTGGCGGCGGCGGGGGCCCTTCCTCGTCGACGCATGGTGGACGGCGGCCGGATCTCCCCTCCTCGAGCTTGGCGGACGCGCAGATGGGATGGGTGGCGGCGGCCTGCGCTGCGCCGCCTTCTCCCGTCGGCTCTCCCATGGTGGATCGGCCAGCGCGGTTGGGATGGGCGGCGGCGGCCTGCGCTGCGCTTCCTCCTCCCGTCGGCTCTCCGCAGCACTCCGGCAGGGGCTGGTGGTGAGCGGCGGCCAGGCCCATGGCCTGCGCCATTTCCCCCCCGCCTCTCGCCGGTGAGTGGAGGCGATCTTGGGCTTCACCCGCGACACGAGGTCGCCCGGGGCAGCAACCTTGGGTACGACGGTGGAGGTGGCCCTCTTCTTCGCCGGAGAGGGTCGGCCTGCGGTTGGTGGTGGTGGATCTATCGATCTATCACCGCTTTCCGGCGGCGAGATTGAGATGCTTGGAAGCCGGCGACGGAGTCGCCGGTGGAGGGTTGGAGTGGCCATCCCGGGATGGTCGCCGACGTGGGGGTCCGACCTGAATAAAGGATGTGGTCCTAGGGTCTCTCTTGCGTGAAGAGGAAGACCTACCGGAGGCCTGGACTCGTGATCTAGCCGGAGTGTTGAGTTCCGAAGGCTCGGTAGGCGAATGTAACAGTGTTTGTGCCTCGGAGTTTCTTGGATCGGTGGTATTCGGTCGTGCGCACCCATGCTTTTATTCCGACCGATTGGTTCTGGAGGGAGCGGCGCGAAGCTCTTTTTCTGTGTTGACATCAAGTGACTATGGATCCATGATGAAAGTCGGAAGAAGAGAAGTTCATGAAGGCCGGAGGGGAGGACTAGCTAAGGGAGGTTCAAGTCTCCGCGCTGTTGAGGGACTTGCTTGGTGTTTCGGGCTTCACAACAGCGGTATGATAGTAGGGGCGATAACACAGGTGAAGTTCAGAGTCTTACCTTTCAGGGTGAAAACCCAAGGTCTGGCCTTAACTGGTTGTGCCTGGCAATGACCTTGTTGGAGGCATTGTTTTGAGAGTGGGGACTATCTTCAGGGTGAAAACCTAAGATCGTTGATCGGGCGACGACGGTGTTAGAGCACTGTTCCCTTCTTGGAGGCGTCGTTTTTGGAGAGTCTGTATTTCAGGTGTTGTCTAGGCGGTGGATGTATTGTTGTTGTTAGGTCCGAGATACTGTAGCGGAACTTTTGTTTCTTAGTTTTCTTTTCTTTTTTTGGCTGTGTGCATCCGTAGTGCCATTAGGGTGGTGCGTTGTTGCAGAGGCTGGGTGTAATTGATATCTTTTTGATATTAATATATTCCCTTTATCGAAAAAAGTTCATGGGGTATAAGCAAATCCAAGTGGAGACCGATTTCCAAAAGCTGGTTCAAGCCATCGCAACTAATGTTCTTCCGTGAAATTAAGTTTCATACTACTCTCAACTTTTCTAGTTTTTCCATTACGTATTGCCCAAAGGCATGTAATAATGTTGCGGACACTTTAGCGACGTATGGAGCAAACTTAGGCCATCAATCCTCAGCTGTTTGACCGGATGGTGCGCATGAGTTTGTTCATGTTTAGTGGCCAGCGATCTATCTGCGTCCACCAGTTAATGGAAGTTCATGTTCCATCTAAAAAAAAACGTTACCGGGCTTCTACTCCCGAGACTGATCTCGTTAACCTGTCGTCAATCGGGCCAAATTGAGCTGAGAAATAGAGAGGCCCAGCTTGTGCATCCCTTCCATCCGTCGCTGGCACTTCTGCGCCGCCATGACCAGGATGCACAACGTCCTCCCCTGTTTCCTCGCAAAGAAAGATGTGAAAGGGGCGCGTCGGCCGCCCACATGGATGGGCCCATCTGTCCGGCGGTAGTACCCACCACGATGAGCCATATGTACGGTGGTGGCTTCATCTGGCCAGGCAGCGGCCACGCTTTGACATTCCTTCGATGCCGACTGTGATCTTTACTGCAGGTAATACTCGGATAGGTATTTGGTGCACATGGGCACCAATGCTCCCTCCACTTTCAGATTTTTTAAATTTTTAAAATCTCACACTTCTTTTTTCCAAAAATTATAGCATTAAATATGTAGATAGATATGTACATGAGGACTCTACGTAAAAAAGTCCCGGTAAAAATACTTTAAATTTTGAGAAATACAAAATAAACAAATTTCTGACAAAAAGACATACTATTTTAATACTATTGTACTACCATTTGCTGTCACAAATTTGTTTTTTTATATTTTCCAAAATACAACGTATTTTTTAACGGGAATTTTTTGCAAACACACATACTGTACATATTTATTTATATATTTAACACCATAATTTTTAGAGACACAGAAGTATATTTAAGACCATATGTCAAAGATACTTTTTGGTAATACTCGCCCCTCTTTCCGATCATGATCATGGATCACATCTAGAGCCGCCAGTGAGGGCATGGAGATACCGCCGCGGAGTCCGAAGAAAGACACGGAGATGCCGCCCCTGAGTCGGCGCAATTTGAGGTCTGCCGCTGCACCTTCTCCACTTTCGATACATCTTCCGTTGGTTTATCTGAATCAAATCTTAGAACGTCTGCAGAAACAGGAACACACCGTGTTTGGTTGATGCGAATCAATCATAGACCTGCTGGCAGCAAACGGAAATGTCTTTGACTCCAGCGGTACGAACGAGAACTCTTGCTGCTACATGGTAGGGACCCTGAACAGAGGAGGTTTGTGCAATGTGTGTAGGTAACTAGGTATCATGTTTGCTCTAGATACGTTGATTCCACATTTTTCTCGGTTGGTTCCAGGCTCAGTACGGAACATACAAGCAGATTTTTCCCCATATAATCATTATTTACCTGTGTGAGCTGGGTTGTTGATAATACGAGTTTTCCCTGAGAGTTTCAAGTGCTGCAGACTACTTTCAAGGCTAAATATTAATAACGGTGATGCTTCGACGCCCAGAAAAAATCCAGTTGTTCAAAGTGCAGCTACAAGTATGACGTGTGTTACAAAACCGCGCAATAAAAGTAGATCAAACAAATAACAAGAACACGATTTTTTATGTGGAAAATCCAAACAGGAAAAATCACGAAACGCACGGCGGCGCTTTCATTATAATTGGAGGAGTATTACAATACACGAGAGGACATACCCTCTACGTGCTATCAATATGGTGTATCTCTATCTCATCTATTCTATGGCTACCTTGGACTATATATAGGGGCAAACAACTCTCTTTCCTGGCGGACACGAAATAGAGTTGTAGCTGTGCTACGTCTAGCACGGTTGGCACGCCGTAGTCCTTTTGAACTCCTTCCATAGTACAACAGATAAATAGATTTCGGGTCATATTCAAAAATCTTCACCTTGAGCCGAAATCCCTTGCAACAGTCGTCATATATAGCATTCAACTCCTTAACTAAAGTCATCACAAGTAAACCTTGTGCCTTGAAACGTCCATATGACTAATAAACTTCTCATGAAGTCAAATTGAGCAAATCAATCTTGGGTCGTCCAGAAAACAACACAGCTATCAACAAAGCAGACAAACGAATATGGGTCTTCCATAAAATCCAAAAGTCTGACTCTGTTCCACTGACCTTAACAGAAAAAGAAACTGCTCAATCATCAAATATCATAAGTCATCATATGTCATGTGGTGCTTGAACGAGCGCATAGCTCATAGTGCAACATTTTGGTGTACATAACATTGTGAAGAACTCATCTCATGAAATCTGAACGTGCTATAAACCAGAGAGCACAAACATCGGCAAACCTACTCATGCAAGCACATCTGGTACGAAGGGCATATTGTACACCAAAAACTGCCGATCTGTAATGGCTAATGAAAATCCATGACATGGTCAAAAATGTCTCTGTAGAACAACTGTCGGATGAAGAAACCTCAACATGCAATGGAGCTTCAACCCTGCAATAGACCCCTCTTGAAAAAGCATAGACAACTGAATTGCACAGAAACTTACATTACTAAATGTTGTAGTATCTAGCAGAAACAATGTCCTTCTTGCACCTCAAATAATCCTCATCACTAACGAACTTGAGTAACAAAGCAAAACCTTCACATACATAACAGCAAAAACTCTTGAGAGCAAAGAGTATAATGTTGGCTACCAACAGGCATAAAAATTACCTCCTCCATATTTTTATTTTCTGATAACTAAATTGTGTTCTTCATATAATTGCAGCAACATAATATCGGAACTTGCATCCATCATATCTTCTGGCAGGCTACAATTCACCAAAAACTCCACCTTAAACTGAAAACTATAAAATGATGATCATACCAGGGGCAAAACATCAAACATAGGTGGAGCGGGATTCTTTTCTTTTCTCCTCGTCAGTCCAAACAGCAATATGCTTATTTCCGAAACATAAACGGCTTGCGCCAACAAACATCTGCATCTTAACTTGCCATAGAGAAAACCTTTGTCACCATCCAGCAGCGAAATATCCAACTTCATGGTAGCCATGAGTAGATTAATCTGTGGTGCAAAGTAGTACAAGTCCAACAGAAAAAAAATTGTAGACATAAAATAGATAGCACCTTATTTATCTTGAAGTGTGGACTTAGCAAAAACGGAGAGTCAGAAAGAAATCTGAACTAGTACTCCTGGGACTTCACGTCAAACAACAGAAGCACGGCAGATTGGTTTTGATACCTTGGGACTTGATCGTCTCTTAACCGGCTGATGGAAATTATCTGAGATGGAATCGATCCCCAAGGCGCTGCTTAGGGAAACGACAGCAACGGAAAAGTCCCCTGTCTTCAGCAGATCGATACGGAAGCAAACTCGAGTACAACGACACGAAAACGGATCGGAACGTTAGGAAGAAAAGTGCACTCAGGTGAAAAACTCAACCTAAGATCGCTAGAGAACGGCACACTAGACGCCGACGAGGAACTGTGTCAATCTTCAGATCCGATTTCACCGCAAACCACAACCGTGGCTTTACCCTGATGAAGTTGCTTGATGCTGCACGACGCAGCGATTGATCCAAACGACGCGGTGTTGCCCCAGCATAAAAGAGGAATATGGGCCAGCCAATCGATCTTGAAAACTTGTGCTCTGATACCACTTGTTATAAAATCACGCAATAAAAGTAGATCAAACAAATAACAAGAACACGATTTTTTACGTGAAAAACCTAAACGGAAAAACCACGAAACGTATGGCGACGTTTTCACTATAATTGGAGGAGTATTACAATACACGAGAGGACATACCCTCGACGTGCTATCAATATTGTGTATCTCTCTCTCATCTATTCTATGACTACCTTGAACTATATATAGGGGCAAACAACTCTCTTTCTTAACGGACACGAAATAGAGTTGTAGATGTGCTACGGCTAGCACGGTTGACACGCCGTAGTCCTTTAAGACTCCTTCCATAGTACAACAGGTAAATAGATTTCGGTTCATATTCAACACGTGCAAGTGTGTGATTTCTTTATGCACATGAGGCGCATGTGAAGGTATATGACAATTCTGATCAACTAAATCATTTTTGGTAGAAATGTCCTAATTATCCTGTGCAACATACTATAGTGCAGTTTCCTTGACTGCAGATAAAACCCAAAGCCGGCGTGCATTGCCGCGCCCATGTCAAAATAATTCAGTTGTCGCGCCCGTCTGTTTTGGCAATAAAATCATACTGTGAGACGAGGTTGTGCTGTTAGACCATGGGGAGCTAAAACTTAATCAGATAGGTTGTTCTGTATATCAAGGGTTCAAAATGATTTTGCAACTTTACTGCATTAGAAATCTAACTTAAATTTTGGTTCTGCTCAGTGTCTCTAGGTTGCAAGAGATGACCATTTGGTTGGCTTCCAAAACCAAAGTAGCAGATGTGAAAATTGATCACACAGAATGAGCATCAATGACCTTGAAGAGATTTCGGTGTGCTCGATTGGGCCGTTTCTTTTTTTTAGTTTATTGTCGGTGGTAGCATCCCACGATCCAGTTCGCAAAGAGGCTCTGATCTGCAATTTAAAGGCGAGGAAGAAAAGCATGTTTTGAAAGGAGAAGATCCACTAAATATGGTAACAGTTCACCCATTTGAGTATACTGTTTTTTATGTATTATGTGCTCTCGTGTCAATAGCTGCAGCCTGCAAGTACTTTCAATAGCTTGTTATTACTTAAGAACTGACCTTCTAAACCGGTTATCTATTACATGCTATCTCTTAAGTTTTTATGCCCGATATATTACTTCTCCTTGTTATGTTGCACATAATGCTCTGTTTTTGAGTGTTCGTAGTCCATGTGTCGCATAGGCTATACCTCACCAGCATAAAATGCCTAAACGTTCTCAAGTACATGATTAGGGAGTAGATGATTCTTTTGGATCAACATTTTTCTAGCAGGTTTCAGCACAGCCTGATGTATCTACATAGCACCAGGAGAAGAACACTTTCAAAATAGGTACACCATATACCCTCACTAATTTTTGTGTGCCTGAACTAGCAAGTATAAATGACAAGCATGTGGTTTCCGGATCTCATTAGGGCAATAATATTTCCAAAAGATAAGTCACATATTACTGCTACCTTGCCCAATTTATTGTGTGCATGATTTTCCTGGATGCCTGGAAAAAATTGCACTTGTACTAGCAACTATCAAACCAGCATGTGGTTTCTAGATCCTGGACACAAAAGTTAAAGCTTTACATCTCTGAAATCACAAAGCTGAAGCTTCCTATATCTGGAAAGAAAAAAGCCATCTGTTATGTGTTGCTCCCAAGGCCAAGGATCTCATGCCTATAGTGTCATGCTTAATGTTGCCGAGAGTTCCACCAGGGAGCGGATCAAGGCACTAAAGCTTATGAATTAACATTGTTCTTCTTTAGAAAAATTCTGGTCTGTAATAACTTAGTTAATGTGCTTTTGCTGGAACAAGCTCGGCATTATTCAGGATGTCCGTTTGGTTTCCATCTAATGTGTTATTTTGGATGTTGATTACAAATTTGGGAACTTGATCAGTCAAATACTGGATGATAATTTTCCATAATATTGGTGTTGTTGATGATGCGTTACTGTGGCTGACCCTTGCTTTTAGATGCCAACAGGTTTGATTTGGTTATTCTTTTATAACTAGGACAAATGCCCGTGCGTTGCAACGGGATAAAATCAACACCGTACAGAAGCCAAAAACAAGTTCACATTGGCACAACTGAGACGTGTCGCAAAAATCGGTTAGCACCCATACCTCCACAACGTGCTCCGTGATTATGTGCGCCACTACTACATGCTTTTGCTTTGACTTCTCCCTTCTCTCAACATTGATCCATTGTAACATGCAAGTATTGCATAGTTCGGGTGAATTATTATTACGACATACAAGATTAATGTGTTCTTCTCAAGTGTCTCGCATGAACTGCATTGGCTAGTATATTGGTTAACTTTTTTATTCACATAAAAAATTAACCCTAAATTTCTTATGTTCTAGAAACAGAAGGGAGGAGTAATTTAAGGGTCATCAAAATAGCAACATTGAGGTTTACAGTGAATTTTGTAAGCAAGACCAGTTTCATCAACTCATGTATTTTTAATCATTATTATATAATATAACATCTCTAGGATGCACGCAATGTCCTTCATTTCCCGCGAAACTCATCAATTAGTTCGTAATTAACCCAACACAGCTGTGAAATTAACACTGCATTCTTACTGTGCTATTGTCCGCCATCCCGCCCCGCTTGCATCTCTAAGCATCTCTTCGGCCTAGTAAGAAGATTAGATAAATGGCATCACATAAAGCTTCTAACCTAATCTCCCCGCAAAGGTTAGTCAATATACTATAAACCAGGAGCAAAGTAAAGCAAACAAAAAAAAAGTAAGGTGTGTATCTTTTGAATCTGAACAAAAATGTGGTCAGCTAAGCATTAATCATGTCTCACGAAAAAAGAAAGGATCAATGATGTATGAACCAAACACTTACATCTCGACAAGTAAGCAACAAAAGGAAAGGATCATGTCTCAGGAAACATACACCTAAACTTTGCAACTGCACTATGTCAATAGTAGATCATCACCATCCAGTGATACCAAAAAGGCAAAAACTATATCATAATCATCATCATCTTTGGCAGCTTGGGGAGATGCTAGCATAAGTCTAGATTAAACCTGTTCAATGATACAGAGCATCGGCAAATTATTACTCAGATCACATCGTCTCACTCCGAGTGCCACCATATGCTCCTCACGCCATAGCTCATCAGACCAGCTTCGCACTCAACGTCAGATTTGGACGAGCGCACCGGCAGCTGGACAAGAGGGAGGAACTCAGAAGCATCTGTACTTGCAGGAAAATATATCTTCAAGTGCTTGTTTGAGCTAAATCAAAAATTTCAATGAATTATTCTAAACGTGCAATTGGTAAACTATACTTCTCAAGCTAAACTTTTGAGTGCATTTCTTGGATATGACGCACACAATAGACATAAATCATCACTTGCACACATGTATTCATTTTTTAACTCCCTTTGGAATAATTTCCATTCTACAGAAAGTTAACTACAATTACGGGTTTAGGATTTGTCCAATGAACAATGCAAACTTGCACTTTGGAAAAGGAACCGGACTTCCATGCACATAACTGATTGTACAATAATAAGAAGTGATTGTATCATTTATAGGATTCCTAACCTGGACAGAAATTGGTTGACAACATGCTTCCCCAATCTCCTCCCTTGAGACGCAATTTCCACAAATTTAAGAGAAACCGTGTGGAACTCGTTCACCCCTGGCATGGCGACGTCAGCGACGGCGTGTGCATTGGGTTGCGTGCATGGGACGAATTGCTTGGAACTGCCACAAAGTACTTCAGTTGGAGGGCATTCCAGCGGGGCTTGTTCTGAAAATACACGAGGAGAGACTAAACATCAGAGACATGCTTTAAATCAAGAAACTGAATAGACATCTGAGTACAAAGCTGTATAGATAACATGTATGCCACATATACAGAATATTTCAGGTAGACAACAAACCATTCTTTACCTTTGTTCTAATCATCCCCCATGATAAAAATCAAATATTGGAATAGACATCTGAGTACAAATCTGTGTCTCTTTTGTTTAAGTTACTTAATTAGACCTCCTTGGTTACTTTTACATTCAAACGATTGTAACTGTCAGCCAAATAAAGGCAGGCATCTTACCATGTGCAGAATTTTCAGAACCAAAGGCCATAGACCCTGTATCATTTGAAAGCTGATATTAATTAGTTACATCAGCTTCAAGCGATGCAGACTGAACCTTTCTACAGACAAATACTCTTCCTAAACCATGGCAGCAGCAAATAGAGTTTGTTTTTGGTCGCATTCAGTGACAATTGAGGCAACACTATACCCTAAGCTACAACATGAGATGTGTGATGTTCATGGGGCAATGCTCAAAGGTCTGCACAACCTGGATGCACATAAGATGACCTTTCCACACGCCGTTCGTTGAATCGAAAATTTTCTTTGTAAAAGGTAAAATATAAATAAGTAGATGCAACATTAGCCATGTCATGTAAAATACTGTTTCTCAGCATTGTTCACATAATGCATCCTAATAACTTTACAAATTTGACCAAATGGGCAAATAAATTTGAAAACCTGATTGGTTGTTTCATAAAACACAAATATGCAGCCTAAAATACGCAATATATGATGTTGTCAGATAGCAGCGAAACCTCCAACATAACATGATAAACTGGGTCGCTGGGAAACGGGAAAAAAGAGCTGAATAACAAAAGTTGAATGAATGAAAGTAACATCCCAGCATGGACAGCCCCAGACCAGTGTGCCTCCAACCTCACTCCCGAACACGGATCTACCAAATCACACTGGAGACAAGGGGGGAACACGTGCACCTCAGGTCGGAGCGAGATATCAAGCAGCCTTGAGCAGGATGGGATGTGCATGAACTAACCTGAACCGGCATCGCCGGGCCAAAGTCAATCTTCGATCCACCCCTATCAAAACATGCGGAAGAAGACGGGCCAGGTTGCTCTGGATTCATGGACCCCAGGGGTCCCCATATTCAATCCACCCCTGATCCAAACTTTATGTACTTCTGTTTCAGCAAGGAGATAAGCAAACACGTCAAAGCTTTTAACTCCAGAAAAAATTCCGCTTGTATGTAGTTATCAGAGAAGGATAAAATTAGTGAATAGCATGTCACATCAAACATTAGTTCGGATTGTGAAAGTCCAAACCATAATCAGTCATTCACGGGCATCACTCTAGCAAACAAATATGCAATTAATTTTCATAGAAAATAAGGAATGAGAAACAATTACTATTCTCCTTCGAGGAAGGCGATAGGTACAATGTATTCGTAGAACTAAAAGCTTCAGATTCAATCTTATGCAAGGAAGTGCTTTAGAAATAAGTGTCCCTGAAGTAAAAGAAGTGCTTTAGAATCCTGTAATGGAAGCAAACAAATATCATCCAAGGTGATTTCTTTAGCTAGTCATTCACAAAACATGTCACACAGATAAAAGGTAAGAACAATATAATTCTTGGTTGAACAAATGGAAAATAACAGAACTGAGATGCATTACAACAAAAATGAATTGCATAATCGAGTCACTTCTTGTTATTGACCCCAGATCACTAAGTATGGCTTATAAGAAGCCATAAGCAGTACACAAATCTGAACTCGCCGGCACATGAAAAAAATATATTAGGGGTCTACAAACCAATATCATCTTAGTTGCTTCATACTCAACCAATTTCTGGAATAGGAGGATATAAAGTGAGGTAAAGTGGAGGCAACATTAAGCAAAGCGAAGACAGTATTGTGAAAAAAAAGAGTATATCAGGAAAAGCAAGAATGTAGCAGATCGTGTTCGGTACTTACTCTAGACTGCATGCACACACAAAAATGGTAACTAAATGCTGAAACAATGATGTTGTTTCGTGGTAAAAGATCAGTATAAAGATAAAGCATCCCAGTCTAGGGCCATCACCGTTTCAAATTTAGCCAATCATAACATCAGCAATACATGCTTTATACATCAGGGTAGAAATAAAGTTGTGTAATATGCATCACAGCATACATGACCAGAAGAAACATATACCGGAGCTTTGCCTGCAGATTTTTAGCTCTTGGATCTACCAAGGCTTTGACTGCAAGTTTATCAAGAAGATATTTAGCTACGGAGAAAGAGGCGGGTATGTTACTATTGACAATTGGGAATGACACTACAGAAGAATAATTAAATATCTTACGAGCATCAACTATTCTAAATATATTACTTCATTGTTAGCAGACTGGTGTTTGTTTACTTGCAGTATCAAGCTTAAGATGCACTACCATTGGTTTTACGTAACACTGGAGATCACCTCCCACGGCATGAAACCTAAATCATGATCATTGCGACTTAATCTTGATCGGCCAGACAACGAAAGAGGACAGCTAGCAACAAATTATTTTTGCTCTGTAAATTATAAACAATTCAAGTGAAGATAACTGACAAATATTATGATCCAAAGATAGGTCACTGCAATATCTGAATGCTAAAGAATTGTTTGCTTAAACCATGCTTACCTTGCATGAACCGCAGAAGCTCCATCATGCTCGAAGAATCTTTGGTACCGAAGTGAAGGACACATTGTTGTCGTCCTGTAAAAGGTTTCTAGTTTCAGTCATGAGAATATAAAATCAATGACGTATCGCCCGATGGCCTTGAATCTTTTAAAGATGAGATAACAAACAGTCACAGTACCCTTGCGAGCAACAAATATTTACCAATGTGCCTTAACAGAATGAACACCAGAATAAAGGTCCAGCACAACAGTGTATCCCAAGTTAGTACGGCTGTGTGTTAATCAAGACATCGCCAAAATTCCAAAACTTGCACCGATGAGGACAACGTCCAAAATAAAAAGACCCGAAGTATCTATATAAATCGCAAAAACAGAAGAGCCCAATTCAGTTGCACTGTAAATTCAATTGCGAGACCCATTTTCTATAGGCTTCTTACTTTTTAAGTGCAACAGCAAGCAAAACGCTCTAGCTTAGAGCCAGAGAAAGACTCAAAGCTAAACCCCAAAAAATAAGGATCCGCTGCGATTCAGCAGCTCTGACAACCTCCGCAACAATTCTTGCTATGTGCAACCTATGGGGAGATTTCACAGCTCCACCACAATGATGTGCCTTGGGGACAAATCTGGTGCCCTCCAAATTACTCTGCTCACATATTTAATCATAACCAACAGCAACAGCTGCTTACTTGTTTGGGGATGTTGAAGTACCGGTATTGTCGTGAATCATTGCGAACTCCTGTCAAGAGTGCATCAACAGTTTAGTCAGTTCCCATATTCTAGAATTTGTGTACATGAGTTTCATTTTTTTGTCATGTGCTTGAACCATACTACTATGCTATGTACTATGCAATCTAGTATGAACTGTGAAAAATTAGTAACGGGACACAAGGAAACACTCACCTGCTCTATATGTCTGATGACCATAATTTGAAGCAGGGTCATAATCCAGTAGGCATATTTCAAACAATTCAGCAGTCGAGACCCATGTTCGGGACAAAAAAAGAGCAGACAATCTACAGATAAATAATGGAATAGATGAATGAGTTGGTAGATGGGAAAATATGCTACATCTGAACCCAAAATGAAAGAAAATTAGGCGTTCATCGAAAAGTGATTAGAACTCAAAATCTGGGGGGAATGGTGCCTAAAAATGATCGACTGGAAAAGGAAATACTCACTTCGGTCCTCTCCTGTGATGCAGCGGTGTTTGGAGGTCAACCCAGCTCGGCTCGATGTTGGATCCGGTCAGCGTTTCTATGAAGCAAAAAAAGCACAGCCTCATGGTCGCGGCTATTTCATACTCCTTCAAAAGTACATAGCAGGTCCAAATTGTAAAAGCATAGGCCATAACCACCCAGTGAGTGACAATCTAGAGCCACAAGAACACTAACCAAGCATACACTCAACATAAAATCATTGATCTTCTCGTCAAGATGCGGTGAAACTATGCCACTATATAAGTTCAAAAGTATCATATGCAGCGTAATGAGTTACCTGGATATAATTTGCTTGAATCCTAAACACCCTGTTGACCCTACTCTTCATCAACACAACAACACTGCTCTTAATCAGCAAGACCGACACATCACCTAGAGACCTGTACATGGGTTTCCATTCAGAGATATCATTTGATGGGTGTCTCAAACAATATGACACATATTATGTTCCTACCAATTTACTCATAAATCTCATTAGTGATAACTTGCAAACGAAAATCACATGACAGAGAGAGGAAAATCTAATATGGTTAAGTTATCGTTAATTGTAGGAAAATATCAGAAAAAATAAATTATTGAGTATACAATATGGCATAAAAAGGAACCAATGTGAACCTGCAGAGTTTGGATTTTCCACAAATACCTTATATGCATAGATACAAAACGTATACAGAAACAAACATGAGAAATGATGGGGAGTGGATAGGAGAGGGGAGGAGACAAATCAATAACAGAAAAAAACACGCAGGAGGCTACAAGTGCCCTTACCTGGCTTGTGAGGTCGAGGATGACCTTGGCGGCCTTGAGGGAGAGGGTGAAAGGGAGGAGCTTGAAGGATGGCTGCACGAAGCAGAGGCGGCGCTGCTCCCGATGAGGATGACGACGCAAGATCAAGGTGAAGCTCGAGGTGGAAGGCGGTACATCGAGGCGCTGCTGGCGCCCCCGCGCGCCTTCGCGTGCCGCTCCATCACCGTCGAGGGCGAAGCTCCAGCAACCCCTCCTGCCTGACGAGCTCGGGGGTGCTGGGAGCGTGAGACCGCCTGGCGGCGCCCTACCCGCGCGCCTCGTCGCCGTGCTCGGCGGCCTCCTCGTCTCGCGCCGAGAGCTCCGTGGCGAGGAAGACGGGCGCTCCGCGATTGGGGAGTGGATGGCGACGGGCGGAGGATTGGGGGATTTGGGGGAGAGAAATTGAGAGCTAGGTGGTAGTCGACGTGGTCGAGCAGACAGCGGGCAAGATCCTGGCGAGCGACGGCGGGCAAGATCGTGGCGAGCGGCGGCGGGCAGGTGGTAGTCGACGTGGTCGAGCAGCGGCGGCCGAGGTTCTGGCGAGCGGCGGCGTGGAAGAAAGCGGGGCAGGGCCAAACCCTAGGAAGCGGTGGTTCCTGAGAGATGCAAAGGAGGCGAGGTAGTGGTGCTTGGGAAACGGATTAGTTGGGCTTGGCCCATCTGTGCGGTAGCAACGCGAGTGAGTATCGTTTTACATAGGACGACGAAGGACGACGAGTGGGACGACCAAAACTACGAAACGTATTGGCAGAATAAGGAACCACTTCAGTCTTTTTAAGTAGTAGAGATAGAGATTGCTTAAAGCACAAACTACAAGCAAGTCCATCCTTCCATTGCATTGGCAAAGCATCACCCATTGGGTTACAAGCATCTCAATTTTCCATTGAATCGACATAGCATCAATTATTCACTGCTGAAATATATCAGATAACTTGTTGCATGTCCAAAAGCAACAAAAAGACACAAACACACACCTACATGTGCTTTTTATTTGCCTCCATCTTCACCATTCCTTTTCGAGATCTATAAATTCAGCATTTTTCTCACCAAGCATTTGTTTCAGGCGTACCTCATCTTGCATTTCGTTAGCATCTTCTTCACCAACCTCATCAGCTAACGCATTGTCATCTTTCAAGCACAATGCCGCTCCCTATAAGAACAAGCATGGCCTGAATACATGCTCTCAGGACATGGTGGAAAAAAGATATCCAAATGTAGCTTTATGCTTGGAGCCACGTATTTCCCAATAGAACCCTAATTAAAAAAAATGGAGCTACAATGGATATAGTGGGGATGTTTGTGTACAATAGCTCCTTCCAGTATTCCTTGTGCAGTCGTGTGTCGAAGCGCCAATCCTATACTTCACATCATGTAATTCGAACATTTCAAATTTGCTCATACTTTTTAACATATAATTTTTAGAATATTTGTTTTGTTATTTCACTATATGGACGGGCGCGGCAAAGTGAGCCGTCGTGATCTAATAAACTTTGCAATGGTTCCATTGGCATGAACAACACATGCTTAAGGTCGACCCCATCTTCTCCATTGCTCATCTCTCTCATTTACTCTTCATAGTTTATTTTTTATTTTTATTAAAACTTATAAACTAATTACTATGTAATAATAAGTTAAGTTATTTTACAATTTAATAAGGAAATAAAGGTAATCTCAAACTGAGTTTTACTTGAGAGCATATGGAGCACACCATAAAATTTGAAACCATTAACTTTTAAGTCTAACTCGATCTCCTCCTATGCATTGGAATTTTATATATGAATGGAACTTAATGGGTAGCAAATGCATGTAACGACCGGTAGCTTGCATTTTAAATAGATGGACACATAAAGATGGCTCTTATCTCTTCCTCTTTCATTATAGTTGCAAGCATTAAAGGTGAATTTAGCCACAAATTATTTAGTAGAGTCACCAAATAAAGATAAATAATCTAATGAGCTTATGGTCATCTATTTATTTTACATCATCATGATCCTCTCATAGATTAGACAAACTTATTATCACATAGAGTATCATCATCAATAGTATAAGAAGGGATGTTTACAGGAACTTGTGTGTTACCATTGTTGGGACTTGGAGATGGGTAGCTACTACATTCTTCCCCCGCTTGTTCTTCTACATCCTCTTTTTGGGGTGCATGGGCATCCTCAAGCTTATGCTTTTGTCATCCTCCTTCTTTTGTTCTTCTTTGGCACTTTTAAAATGATGTCTTGCCTTCAAAATATTAGTACACAAGGGAATCTTCTAACATAGTTGTCTAGCATATCTTTCATATATTTGCGAGACTCCCGAGAAATCTCCATATCATCTTTCCTTATCTATTATTTTTTATGGTTTTAATTTTATATTCAAGGTACTGAAAGTAAACTATTAATGCAAGCAAGAATAGAAGTCTAGTGTTACGCTCCTCGGTAACGGCGCCAGAAAAGTGTCTTGATAACCCCCAAGTGCAGGGGACCACCGCAGTACAATTCGATAAGTATTTAAGTATCGAACCCACGAGGACCTGAAGGTAGACTACCTATTCTCTAAATCCCTTTAACCCACTTATATGGTCTTCTATGCAAAGGTATGATCTATAGTGTGTGTGTGTGTGTGAGAGAAGAGGTTTTTACTATTAAACTACAAGTGCTAAAAATAAAATAAAATAAAATGTGTAAAACTAATGCAAGAAAAGTAAAGTGTAGTAAAGTAAAGTGAGATGAAGTGAAGTACGTGTTCTGGCAAATTGTTATTTCATTCATGTAGTTGTCACAACCAATGAAGTTTAGTATAGTCTTTTTAGTGTTTCTTTTAGAGAGGAGCTATAGATTGGTGCAGCCATAAACATGAGCAAATACATCACTAGTGATTGATCCCAAGGCCAATTATGAAAAATCAAGAAAATTATTAAGACATAAGTCCAACCACCGCTGTAAGTTTAAAGGTCCCATAGTAATACCCTCTTTGATTAAACATGAATTAATACAACATGTATCTCTAAGACTTGGTATTCAGTTTCTGTCAAACTCCGGCTATCCCTCATCCTATCAACATGCAACGGTGACAACCTTGTCCATCCTCAACATATGTGTGCATTCATTGAGTAACAGTAAAATGGGTCCAGCTAGGAGCCACCACAGCGCTAGACGATCCTAACCGTACGATTTAATCTTTACTATTAAATGGGAGTTGGTCGTTTGACACTCAACGCACTTTGATGGTCGTCATTAAAACAATCCGGACCGTCAAATCATCCCAACATCTATATACCTATACCTAATAATAAAGGAGCTAAGGTTTCTGCCAAAAAGTTTCGTCAACGCTTTTTTTAGACCGTTTTGCCCTCCCACCAAATCGCATAATACACGCAAAAGTCACCGTACCGGTTCCGTTCAGTTTATACTCTTTCTAGGGCTCGTCGGTCAGGCGGCAGGGAAAGCAGGCGCGGCGCGTCGCCCGCGAGCTGGAGCTCCTCGATCTCCCCTGCACCGGCAATCCCCCAGCCTCCCCGATCCCATGCGCGACGGACGGCGCTCCGTTCCCTTCCGCAGAGGGCGGGGTTTGCTGCGCCGCCGTTGGCCCTGCATCATATCCCCTCACAGCCACTGCCTTGGTCCAGGGCTCGCAACGCCGCCGCCCTTTCCTCTCCTTTTCCATCGGCCAGAAGCTCCGGCTGGAAGACCGATGAGAAGCAGCACGGAGCGGTCGAGTAACTTCAGCGAAGACGGCAACAAATAATGCTTGGATCCATCATACCGATTGGCTGGTCAAACTGAACCGCATCTTCCTCCACCTCGCGATTCTCAGCCCCCACGGAAGGGAGTTGACAAGGGGTGGATTCGTCCGTCGGATTGGCGGGCGTGCTAGACTCAGTCAGATTTCCTCTTTGGGGAGGCTGCAAGCAGAGGATTTTGAGAAGACCAGAGGAACAAGACAAATACAAGCAATGTGGATTTTTTTTTTCTTGGTCGATGTGGTGCCTGTCAGCCTGTTTCAAGCGATGGGCAGAAAACCAGCCTACCTACCGTGGACTCGACTGAGCATTTGTTTAGCCACAAAGAGGTAATTCACCATCAACCGTGTTGTTCCTTTAATCTGATCTACATTATTTTGATTTCAAATAACAACATTACAGCAGAAAATTTCCCAATGGATTTATTCTTTTGCAAACTCTGAACTGTTGGTTTGTTATTTTACTTTAAATTGCTGGTTTTGTCAGATTTGTTTATCCATAGCTTCATTATTTTCTGGTACATTACGTCTTTAGAGTGTTTTTTTTTCGGTTTCCCAAGATGATGCAGAGCATCGGGGATTCGAGCCGGGCATTGCGAGATGAAGGCCACCTGGACCTCGGTCTAGGGAGACGAGCAGCGACGCAAGCCACTGGTTCACTGAGCCAACACGGAGCGTTGTGCATGTCGATCGGCCCTCGAGCTAGGCAGCACGAGGTGTAGGCTCCCAGCTTCGAGCATGACACCGGTGAGGGGAATTCGTGGAAGGGGAGGGCACAACGTTGTCTGCAAGGGGTGTAGCTACAACTGCGATGCCTCAGAGATGAGAAGGTCGGTGGCATTCGTGTGAAATGGAAGGAGAATCCGTAGCAACGCACAGGTAATTTTCCTAGTCTCCGCTCAAGCTTGAACCGTCCGATTGGTAAACATCGCCACCTGCCCTCTCAACTCTCGCAGCGGCATTCAAATAATTGCCAAAAATTCCACTCATTATCATAAATGCCTTTCTATTTCCCTAATCAGGCCATCAACTTCAGATTCTTGCCCCAAAATCGTGTCTTTCCCTTCTCCTCGTCATCCCCTTTCCAAGATCTGAGACTGGCGATGGGGCGGAGGCTCAGTTTGGCATCGTGTTCCATAGGCGCTCGTGATCCCCTCTGTGGTACGTGGTCAGCCGCCACCTTCCACTTCGACCTCTCGCCCGCCCACCCAATTACCCAACACAGACGCTGACGCGCGGCAATTCCTCCTCCGGTCGCCACTCCCTGGCATAATCCCTCTCGCTGGCGGATTCTCCCTGCTCCACCTTGTCGGGATTTCGAGGAGCTCGTGAACGAAGTCTCTCGCGCCGTCGGCGAACAGGTGAGCTTGCAGCCTCCCGCTCTCTCCACCATCATCCCTTCCCTCTAGCCTCCCACACAATTTTGGTGGCCTCAATGGAGGAGATATGTTTGACCCCATTCTTCTTGATATCCCTGTCCCCTCCCATCTCTATTCTCTCTCTCAGATCAGGCCACCATGGCCAACAGGGAGAGGTTGCTGGTCGCACAAGCAACCGCGGCTGCCGGAGCCATGGATTTAGGTGCGTCGCACGACCTCCACATGCGAGCTCTTTCTTTTCGACTATTTTATTGCTTGATAGCAGAATTTTTTTGTACACTTGTAATTCCTGGTCTGATGGCTTCTGAAGGTAAGTTCAGGTTACGGGCTTCAGATGGTGTTGATACAAAACCGAAGCATTTTCAACATTTATCTCTACAAAGTGTAAAGGGCGAACAAAAAACGTAAATAGTTTTTTTTTTTTTTTTTTTTTGAGCAAGCCATCACCCTTTATTGATCATTCAGAAACATAGGGATACAAAAAGGGTCTGGTGTATACCCGAGCCATACATAACGCCCGGTGTTCAGATATGGCTCTTATAGGGCTTGCCTGTCTTTTGCACGACATCTTGCTTTGGATGAGGATAAAAGTCGGAGATGATTTCCCGAATCTCAGGTTTGTGCTCCTGAAGCTCTGGTTTCCTAAATACTACATTTGGGTATTCTATAAAGCGCCTCTCCACTGTTGCCAATTCCTCAGCATAAGCGTTTAGTTACATTATATGATTCTCCTCTTTATCATCTCAAAATATGGGCGCTCAGTAATTGAAGTGATGTTTTATCTATTGAGAGGATTAAATCCATTGATTCAAGTTAAAGTTCCGCATTGTTCTTCTGTAAATCAATTTGTGTATTTCCTTTTTCTAGATTACATTCTTTACAAAATGGTACGACCTTGCTTTGTTGACTGAAATCCAAAATAATTGCAAATTTGTTCTCTTCACAAGTTTTGTGTGAATATAGAACATGTATCTCTTAGTTTACTTTGCAATGATTTTCGTTTTATCCCCAAGGATTCATTGTAAATTTATCGTTTTCTCCCCAAGGATTCATTGGAAAGTCAAATAAGAGACACGTATGCACATGGTTTTCGCTTTAGATTACTTCACAATTGTTGCTAGGTAGATAGGTACACACATGAGCTTGAGATGTTAGTAATTGGTGATTTTCCCATGCTTGCAAAATATAGGTATATGTGTCTGATTCAAATTCAGAGGATGATAGTAAATTCACTGAGTTAATTTCAGTTGACACTTTTGATAATTTCAATTGACACTTTTGAGAAAAGAGCATAAAGCCTGTACATCAATCCAACTAATAGAGGCCCATTCTATTTTCCCGAGCTAAGGAAAAAAATAACAGTATAAGTGCTCTTCATTATACGTGATCAGGTCAAAATGCTTCTGCTGTAAGAAAATATAGTATTGCTAATTTTAAGCTGAAAGGAGATGGTCATTTTCATTACGAAATAACAATGGTGTATCTGGTTCTGCTGAAGAACTATCGTTATCGTTATACCAGGGGACCGCGCGCGGATCCCCGCCACCCCCATCACCGGCCGCGCTAGGCTTCGCCGGTGGCAGCCTCAGGGGACGGCGAGGAGGGGGGAGAGGGGTGGGGAAGGCGGCGGCGGGGAGGGTTAGAGAATTCTTACAGCTGGTCGCTTTGTCATGAGCAACTGTCATTTGCTTGGTAGCTTCTGTCTAATTTGTTAGACAACACCCTGAATATATCTTTGATGTCTGTTTGTAGAAACCTGGTTGTGATAAGGAAGTTCATGTAAGGTTACTGAAGGTATTTTGTACGGAGATATGTGCACTGGAGACATAAGAAAGAGACACAGTGGTCCTTTGTTGCCCCTGCGTTGGAGCTTATCATTTAAAAGCATGGCATGCGATGTAAGTTTCAATATTTTTTCTTTGTTCTCTTCTATGATAAGATTCTATGTACACTGCATGACCTGTGATTCTTCTATGTCATTATATGGGCAGCAAAGAGAGAGCGGATGTAGTAAGCGCAGAGATGATTGGTACCTATGTTTTGTTGTCTGCTGGAATCTCGGCGTTCATATAGGGAAGAGTCGTCTTCCTTTGAACAATCTCTAATGGTATGCTCCACTCAAACATACCTATAGATTTTTTTGGCAGCATATGAATATATCCACTGGTGTATGAAACAATCTATCTCATATTAGAACTCCCATTTTCCTTGATGTCAGTATAAGATCAAATGCTTACATAAGAGAATAATCATCGGAAATTGATAATGTGGTCTTTAATTTGGAATTTTCATATCGAACCATACCTGGGTATTGCACCGGGGGTTGTTTATTCACTGCATTATTCACCTAATTCTGTAATGAACTTTGAAGAGGGATTGCTAAATTCTAATAGTAAGAATTTGAGACAAATGTGTTACATGCACCTATTTTTTGTTTCTGGAAATTCTGCTTGAGGATAGTTCTCATTCTGTTACATGCATGCCATGGACGCGGAGGGGTTGTTGGCGGTATCGGTGATCAACCTAGGACTGGTGCGGTGGCGTTGTCGCTCTTCTCCATGTTGAAGTAGCAGCCAAGGAACACGCTTATGTACCTACCACAGCGGATGGAGGCAGGAGGCGTTGGTGGTGGCTTGTGGCCAGTGTGCGCGGGGCTGCTGACCCTGGCGCGACATGCTTTTCATAACTCTTTTCTTTTTCAGAATAGATTTGAGAAGTAGTAGGAATACCCATATTTTAGAGTATATGATTTTTTGGGCTGTAGATGGTTCCCTTCGCTATCTGATACAATGATATTACTGAATTTTCTACATGTAAGTTGATGTAAACCACAAATGGAAAGCTAATTTTTTTACGATGAAATGGTTCCTGTACTTTGTTCTTCTTTGTTAATCCTAAATTATACTCATAACTCGTAAGGGCACCAACTTTGTTACAGCACTTCTTACAATGTTATACTCCGTATAATATTTTTCTCCATGAAGATGTATATGCCTTAGATTCGTGGTATTGCCTAAAGTGTTATCACTGCCACAACCAGTAACGTCAAGAGTCTATAATGGTAATTTGGAGTTTTCCATAAGGTTTAAATTGTTAATGCAACTTCTCGATGATTTGATAGTAAAATAAAATTATATATTCAAATTAAATCAAAATTGTTAAGAATATCTATACTGCAGACATTATCACATATTTAGGAGCATGAAATTTAAGGAACCGTAGCAACGCACGGTTGAATAGGCCAGTTTTCGTGGCTGGGCTGCTACTGCCCACATCGACCTAGGCCCTTGCTGGTTGTTTGGGCCCCAAAACTGTCTAACGGGCCGACTTGTTTGCTCATGCGGTTGATTACTCCCCGGCCCGAGCGGTTCTCCTCTTCACATCTACCTAGCGGCGACGGCGACGGCGACGGCGGCGTGCGGCACGAGCACGAATCAGCCATCTTCCTCCCTCTTCCTTGCCTCACAGACATTTCTGTTCTTTGTTTCAGGAATTGCGGACTCACTGGGGGCTGGATTCAGTGTGGGGGCATTAGGTTTTGCGGCCTCTCGATGTGCGCTTCTCCACCTTGATCTCTATCATTATCCAAACAGTTTGGATCTTTGTGTTTAATTTTTTCTTGATCTGTAGGCAGAAGAAGCATGATCTGGGATTAGACGTATGCATCAACTAGGCTCAGGCCTCATGGCGCTCCATGCTTCCGTGAGAAGCTGATGTAGCTGAGGCGCCAATTCTAATCTGCCGGCCTCGCCACAACGAGGTAATGCACCAATCACATCTTTAATGTTCGTCTGGAATATTGAGGCGTGTCTCATTCTGATGGTGGATTGGTTCCAGTTGGGTCTGACAGGAGAAGTTTTTGGCAAACATGAGGCAGCTCCGCAGCTGTAGAGCCGTACACATGAGACTATATGAGAGATGTTCGAGCTCTGGCGTGCCACTGCAATGACCGTTTATTGATAGGAATCCCTCTAAAAACCATGCCGATCTTCTTTGACAAGTTAGTGTTGCTACTCTCTTTGGAATTTAGTTGCACCACTAGAGGATACTGGATATGTAGATTAGATGAAACATAGCTAGAAGATAAGTTATTTGGCCGTACATAGAAAAACGATGGCTCCCAGCTTGGGAGTTGCATAAGCATTTGTAGTATCATGTATTTTGCTTGCTCGAACACTAACTATGGCAGTATCATTCATGTTTTGATATATTTAGACTGCAGTCTCACGCTGCCATCCAAGACGGCTGCATCGCTTCTTCCCTATGCTGTCCAAGAGGTGCGAGGAGGATCGAGCAGGAAGACCCACTGAGATTGACAACAAGCAGCATTGTACCCTGATCAAATTATCGACTCTAAGAACCTGAACAAAGACACAAAGTAGGTCCATCCTGTCTCATTCACCTCCTTCCCTTTGCTTTGGATTTTCTGCTATCAAATGTCTTTCCATCGATCCAGCTTCAGTGATGTTTACGATGAAGTTTTAATATGACTTGTTTGGTGTGAGCAGTTTTACTTAGGTGAAGTCTGTGAAGATAGGAGAAAAGGCTTAAAACGAAGAAGGATGAGGCAGCTAGCCCATATAGATGTAGTGAGTCTTAACTCATTGTTCATTATCATGGAACTTTTGTTTACATGCCTATTCTTGCTATTGATGTGATTCTATGTATGCCCAACTGACAAACACTTTCAGATGGAGCTCATAAGAGTGAGAAGAGCCAAAGAAGAAAGGTGACACTAATAAGAACCCGTATTTTTTTTATACGAATACTTCTACTGAACACAAGAAAGTGCTTGCTTCTCAAATGATGAAACAATATAACCCGCCTGCTGCGGAGAAAACATATGCTGCCTTTTTCACTTTATTAGATCATGCCGTAAAAAGTATCGAATTCATAATCATAAAATTCTCACAATTATCTATTATCCTTCTCCTATTGTCATGTAGATGGTATATGGGGTGGGAATCATCACAGTATTTTGCAGGACCACCGCCTGTTACAGTAAGTCCTTCCATAATCCCAATTGTATATGATCATATTCAGAATAAGCATTTGCTCATGTCATCATGTAAATTGTTCATAAGCTAATTTTGTGCAGTAAATATTAGTGAATGTAACAATGAATATTGATTAGTGTGACTCTTCCAATTAGCATAGGTACTCACGTCAGCTATCGCGTTGGCTGATAAGTGATAAATTCCGCATAGAACATGTGTACTAGGAACCAATGCCCAAAATTCTTTCTTCTGCGAGAGTTGTATTTTTTATATTGCTTGCAGCCTGATATTATTTCCTAATTACCATGGGATCAACTCAAACACTTTGTTTATTATTGATTCTTTTCTTCCTATTTTTACTCCAGCAACTTTTATATAACAAAATTGCTTCCCTCCATAGGTGGTAGTGGTGGAAAAGAAGCGCATGCTAAAGAGGAAGCTGTCAAGACATGATTATGGCGTGGGAAATTTATATTGAGGTAAGCACTTGATTTCTGACCCATTGCATATTGCATAGTGTCTCACCAGTAATGAAGTCATGTTTGTCAACCCAGTAAATAATCATATTGATAAGTGGGTTTTCTTTTATTTAGTGGTCTATCTCTGCTTCGCCTAATTGGGTGACCAAAATTTACATTGCCATTTAATGAATTGACATATGAACCTAATTTATCAAGATAACTTTTGGGTTGAGGTCCATTTCATTGATCCCATACTTAAATTTGTTGGTTGATTTTCACATTTCCAAATCCTATCCTTCAATCATATTGTTAGCAGGTCTATATGGTGCCACGATATGGAGACAATAAGCTATGCCTGGACCGTCGCTTGATTGTTCACACAAAGTACAATTCTTTTTCAATTCCTCCATAGCTATAGGTAGAGAAAGCGACTTTGAACTCTGATCAATTTATTCTTTTTACTCTTGAATCCCATGTATGTTTTTAATGTTTTACAATGGATGATTGATGAAAAGCTGCAACTAATGCTTTTTCCGGGTCGTACAAGGAGGGTGGAATATATAAAGGTTTGTTTGCCTGAATTTTTTAGTATGTTCTCTTGAGCTTTTGTGTTTGGCAATCCTATGTTGTTTGAATCTTTTCATGTTACTATATGTCCTCTTAGATTATTTATCTGCAGGCAACGGATTGCATACTTACACAACAATTTCTGATATTGAGTTTCATGACTTGCAATTTTGAACCATATATGGTGGACAGCTTGTTTCATTGGATGTGTGAGTAGAATGCAATATTGTATCTTGCATTCTAAATTGCTGTTTTTTGGGTTGATCATTTGGACCTTGAAGAGACTGCTTATCAGCAAAACCTTCTCTCTATATTGATACCCTATATTACTTGGCATTTATTTAAAATCATTTGATCTTTTAACTACCGAGTCCATCTATACCAAGGCATGAATGTGTAGAAATTTGGATGGTGCATGTAAATCTACTTCTGTGTCGTTGTATATATGTGGAAAAAGGACGGGCGCAGCATCGCGTGTTATCATGATCTAGTATGTTAGTACAACAAGATCATCATAGAATATAACATATACTTGTATGCAACCAACACAAACTATCTCACAATTGCAATGAACAAGTCACTACTCAAACAAAGACATGGAAACACAAAATACTATGGAAAATTTTCATCTTTGTGGTGCCGGCGCTGACATGCGTGGTTGCTGCCCTGAGAAATTCTGGAGGGAGCTGGATTACTCCCGCCATGATTGGAGTGGTGTCCGCCATAGCTGCCTGAAGGTGGTGTGGGAGGTGGAGCGAATTATTTCTGTTAGGCTTTGTTCGTTTAATCCCTTGAAGCCAGGGATTGATCTGGATTTTTTTTTTTTGCGAGAAATCCACCGATCTATTAATAATCATCAACAATAGTACAAATAATGCAAAACGTAAAGAAAATTACAAATTGGTACTCGAACCACCTAGCGATGACTACAAACACTAGCATGAGCCGAAGGCGCGCCGTTGTCCTCGCCCCTCCATCGCCGTAGTCAGGCAAAGCTTGTCGTAGTAGAGCTTGTTGTAGTAGACAGACGGGAAGTCGTCGTGCTAAGGTCCCAAAGGACCAGCGCACCAGAGCAGCAACCATCGCCAATGATGACAACCGTAGATCGGAAGAGACTGACATGAAACCACACCAACAAAGACGAAAACCGACCAGATCCCAGGAGATCCGACGGGCACAAAACTCCACACGCCCTCCGTCAGCGCTAGATGCACCACCGGAGCGAGGATAGGGCGGGGAGGACCTTATTCTGACATCAGGATGTAGCCGCCGCCTCACCATCCCAAAAAAGAGACCGAAAAGTAAACTAAATTAAGAACGGAAACTCCCCGCCGGCGAGGAACCGTGGTCCGCGACACCTCCAAGGCCCCAAGGCCACTGGAGGCGGAGCGGACCGGCGGTATCGCCGGCGAGGAGGACGGAACCCTAGATGGGTTTGTGTTTTTTTCCGCCGCCTGGGTTGTCTCTCACGTACCGGTTAGAAAACCTTCTTCCTGTAGTACAGATAGGCACTGCGAGGTCCTTTTCCAGCACACCAAATTTTGCTTTTCATTTACTCCATGATAGGAAAACTAGCCCAATTCATCCCCGCCATGTCTTCTCATTTGGTTTGGATTTTCTTTCTCCCCACTTGGCCCCTGGAAGAATTTCCATGACGTGGTCCGACGACAAAGTGAAGGAAGGATCGGTTGGACGGATTGGGCGAGACTGAACTGAACAGGTTATTTTTTGGAGGGATGAATCAGGATTGGTCTGACATGGATCGGGTGATTGTACAGGATCAACCCAATCCATGTCTGGAATAGTTCCACGTTTGTACAGGATCAACCCAATCCATGCCAAATTTATTGAACACGCTCAACCGTTTGAAATTTTCTTTGAGTAGGTTCACCTCACTATTCCACATGACTTTCGTGTTGAAAGGTTTTTGTTTCGGTGGACATTGATAAATAGATAAATGACTCGCTAGTATACTGTAATTCGTACATATGTGTGAGTATATTTTGGAATACTGTTGGTCAACTTCTCACTTGCCATCTTCATGAACGGCAATGTGGTGATGAATGATGATAGAGAGGTGAGAGGTGATAATCCATGGTGGTGGTGGCATGGTGATGTTCGTCTTCGTGGTCGGCGACGTGGTGATGCTTGTGATCGGCGGTGTCATGGTGGTATTCGGCTTCGTGGTCGGTGATATGGTGATGCTTGTGAGGGGCGTGATCGGCGGTGTCATGGTGGTGTTCTGCTTCGTGGTCAGCGACGTGGTGATTCTTGTGACCGGCGTGACGAGCGATGTCATGGTGGTGTTCAGCTTCGTGGTCAGCGACGTGGTGATTCTTGTGACCGGCGTGACGAGCGATGTCATGGTGGTGTTCAGCTTCGTGGTCAGCGAGATGGTGATGCTTGTGACCAACGTGAACGACAATGTCATGGTGGTGTTCAGCTTCATCGTCGGCGACATGGTGATGCTTGTGACTGGCGTGAACGGTGGTGCCATGGTGGTGTCTGGCTTCCTGATCGTTGACGTGCCGATGCTTGTGAACGGTGGTGCCATGGTGGTGCTTGGCTTCGTGATCACTGACGTGGTGATGCTTGTGACCAGCGTCAACATCGGTGCCATGGTGGTGTTTGGCTTCTTGATCGTGATGCTTGTGATGGGTGAGGTAAGATCACCATGTTGCCATATAGGTGAGACTAGGAAAAATATGTGACCATCAAACAACACTTTGGTACCAACTGATGCAACCCAGGCTATCAAATAAAGTGCCTCTTTTAACCTAGAGATCTATCGAACGAGATGTGAATTTCATCTCACTGCGCTAGTGAAACGAAAAAAAAAATCCACCCAGATTACCAAACGGGCCCTAAAAGGCACATAGAAAAGTGTGTGAGTCTCTGAGAAATAAAGGAGGCTCGATAGTTTGACCAGACCCTTCATGTTTTTGTCCAATGGATGTGTAGAAGGAAGAAGGTCCGGCTCCTTCAAAAACTAGACGATCAAGAGATAAGTAAGAGGTTGACCAATATAGGTTACACTAAATGCATAACTAGCACACGAGAACTTACAATATACTAGTGAGTTGCAGTTATATTCGTCTAGGTCGTCTACCGAAACGAAAAACTTACAACACGAAAGTTGTGAGAAATGGTGAGGTGAAGCTACTCAATGTAAATTTCAAATGGTAACAATCATGTACGATCATTTTGACAAAAGTCACACAAAAAAGCTTCAAACATGAACTTCAAATTTAACATTTACAATTCATGAAACTCAAAATAAATTATCGGAATGAAATTATATCATGGACACACATCTTTCTATCTAGAGCTTATTTTAAATCAAAGCATTCTTGGGGGTAGCATTGTCTATACGTGTCCGGACGCTCCCAACAAATAAGGGCATCTCTAGTGATCCGTCGAAAAGTTGTCGCGCACGTCCGTTTGCGTCGGGTCGTGGACACATAAATGATCGCTAGTCCACGATTGTTCGTTTGCTGGAAGCCCCATCCGCCTGACGCATTTTTAGTTTCCAAAAAATCATTTCTTTTGTTTGCAAGATCGATACATTTACATAGATTTTGATACATAATTTGAAACCTTGAAAAATGAGAAACCCTAATTAGAGGGGAGCCACACTGCGCAGGCCCGCACCGAGGCATTCACGGTGTAAACTTAGGCAGCGTTTGCGGCCCCTCAGACAGCCTCTCGAAGGCTCACGTTGGTGCCTACATCGGTGTTGGGGGAGGCGGCAGACGACTCTTCGACGGGTGTGTGGTCGGTGGCGACCTCCTTTTCTTAGTTTTTTTTTCTGTGTGCATATATACTGACATTAGAGTATTGCATTATTGCAGTTAAATGTAATTGATATCTCTCGATATTAATATATACTTTTTATGGAAAAAATGTATGTTTGACCACATCTTTCAAACGCAGATAGCCGTGGGCGGGACGACGTGGCCCCAACAATTCGCCGGCAGCAGGACCCACCTAACACCGCCGCTCACCATGCCGCCGTCTCGCCGTCCACGCCCCAAATTCCGCACCCTTCTCCTGCTCTTGTCTACTCGGTATTCCTCACCATTCCGCGAGCACACCCACGTTAGAGACTGAGGCTGCCATGTGGACCCACCCAACACCTTCCAAGCCAATTATTTCCCCTTCTTGTTATCGAATTATTCCTCTCCGCCAGGCGCCAGGAGATATCTTCTTTTTTGTTTAAAAGAGACTAGACGAGAAATCTTCTCTCCTTCTCCAACCACCAGCTGTGCGTGATACGAACCGATCGTGCTATGGTGGCAGCCGTGCTGGAGCCTCCGTCGCGGCGGCGGCACCGGCTGGCGAACTCTACCACCGGCGACTTCGAGCTCCGGCACTGGCGCCCGGCCAAGAAAAGCGGCTCCACCGGGATGAAGGGCCGATGGGTGCCGCCTGAGATCGAGATCCCCGGCGGCGAGGCAGGGAGCTACACAAGCCTCCGCGACATCATGTCCTCGCCGGAGTACGCCGCCGCCAACAAGGCCCACTCCCCCGCGGACGGAGGCGGGGACGTGCACATGATACGCCACCCGCTCGTGAAGCACGCGGCGTACGCGTACCTGCAGCTGACGCCATCGGCGCGGGAGGACCTCAGCAGGCGGCGCCACCGGAAGCGTGGTCCTCTCTGCCGCCTCATCCTGAGCTGCGTCGACTTCGTCGGGGCCTTCTTCGCCCCAGCGTGAGCCTCACGGTTCTCGGCTGCCTTTTTTTTTGACCTTTTCCTGCTTGTTTTTTTCAGTCCTCTGTTTCTTTGCGCTTTAAGTCCCGGTGTAAGAAGGAATTCGTCGTCTTCTTTGTTGGGTTGCAATTCTTGTAAATAGTTGGTAGGATTAGGAGCAAAAGATCGATGATCATCGCAAGTCGAGGTTACCTTTGATTTGAGCCTATTATATTGTGAGCCTTTTTTGGTCGTCATGAACTAGAAACTGATGCAAGTAAAGAAAAGGATGAAATTTCTATCATCCTCATACAGTCACATAGGTTTATACTTCACATTGGATATGATTTGCTATGTACTCTGCTTTTCTTGTGCCTTCCTTTGATGTTTGATCCAATCTATGTACACGATCATCCCCTAAAACTGAAAGCAACTACTGCTCCCGGATCGTCAATACTTGCCACTGTACTGTCGCCGGGGCGGCTTGGCGCCGGCCAACGAAGAGCGTATAACTTGGGCCACGGCTGCAGCGTCGAGGTCGACGGGGCCACCACCGAAGATGGACTCCTGTGGCGGAGGCGACGGCGGCCGGCGTTTGGTGGCGAAGGGGCTCCACCCTGTACCCCCGGACGACTTCTTGTTCCTCTGCTGCACATGCAAAAGTTGAAGATATCAGAGAGTTGATCGTTGGCAAATAAAGATACTGTCCCTAGTGCGTTGCATCTACCACGTCAAGATTCGTGCACATGCCCATTTGGTTGGCGGGGCGCGAGCCTATCCTCAAAGCTTGACGCTCCGGCGGAACGTGCGCACGACGATGACTTCCGCTGTTGCCCGTCACTGTCTGTTTGGGCCAGGTTTGAACCAAAGTAGTGAGAGCTGACAACGATCAGGGAGGTGGATGTGCTTGGGCCAGATAGGTCCTTAGCTGAAGATGGATGATGTGTGCAAGACTAGCCCCGCAGATTGCGAAACTACGCACCGAGTTTGGGTGTCATTTTCCCTATATTTTCGCACTTTTTTTATGTCTTAGTATGTTCCCTGTGTTGTTTGATATTTGTAATGAACAAAATATTACTGTGGCTGGAGCTGCTGCTATGGGATGGAGATTCTCTTATAGAAGATGGTTGACTCCTGATCTCATTATTCAGGAGGCTGGGTTACTTCAGCTGATGAATCAAATAAATTTGACTCAGGAAAATGATTATCCTAGATGGAAATGGTCAAAAAACGGCTGTTTTACTGTGAAATCCGTGTACAAACAGATATGTGGGAATGGTAGAGACAGATCCTTTAAGCATCTGTGGAAGAGCAAAATTCCTCTCAAAATCAAAATTTGGCTCTGGTTAATTTGGCATAATGCAATAGCTACCAAGGACAACCTCCTCAAACGCAATTGGTCTGGGAATCCCAACTGCCAGTTTTGCAATGAGCAAGAAACCATCTCTCATCTCTTTTTTGGCTGTTCTGCAGCCAAATTTGTCTGGAGTGCAGTGGCTACTACTGTTAAATCTCCCACTCGACCTGGGAGTTTCTCACAATTCTTTTGGTGGTTTCCCCAATTTGCTTCTGTCAGCCGCAACACCCAGATAGCTGGTTTAGCAGCTATCTGCTGGGCTATCTGGAAAACTAGGAATAAAGCCTGCTTTGAGCAAAAGATGATTAGCTCTCCCTTTGATCTAACCAGCTACGCTGCTGTTTTTATGAATTATTGGGCAGGTTTACATGGAGAACAAGATGTTTCAGATCTTCGTGCTGGTGCAGACGGGCTTTTGCGCCTGGCTGAGGTGGCTGGAGTAAGATCTTCTGGAAACGATGGTCGTGGCGATCTTCTGCGTTTGGAGGATAGAACTGGAGAAGATGCAAATGATGATGCTGCTGCCTGATTGTTCTGGGAGTTATGCTTATAGTTGTTTCTTTTGAGTAACATCTTCCCCTTTGGCTGAAGATTGTTAGCCTTTTAAAACTGTTTGTTTGGTCCTGTAATATTCCCTAAAACGCTAGCATTAGGCGGCGATCCTCCGCTTTTGTTTTGTTGTTCGTGAACACTGGTGTATTTTCGTTATCTCCCCTGATAATGAAAATTTGATCCTTGGTGGATCGTTTGGAAAAAAAATGTCTTAGTACATCTAGTCTTCAGAATATTCGGACACTAGATTAATCTAGTCTCTGCATAAACTGATGCACGCTGCAAGTTTTCGTGTCCTCTTCAGCCTTCAGACATCGATTTTTCTCGAGGCAGAGGATGCATGCTAGCCTTGGCAGTTGGGACTGCCTGACTGCAATGCACGGACAACTGCCCCTGTCTATTTGCGAAAGTGGGTGCAGCTCGAGAGTAGGAGCTGTGACTGTGAGGGCTCGATTTGGCAGAAAGGGCAAAGCTCTTTAATTGCCTCACAATTTTGTTTGACGGCAGCTGGAATTTCATCAGATATGGAGTGGTGGAGGCGTTCTTGATACATGGTTTCTGGCTGCGGCAGTTGAAGAGGAGCAGAACGACTAACGAGGAATGAAAAGTAGTTCCACGATTCCAATACTGCCTACAAGTCGAAGCACATCCCCAAATACGCGGATCGCACTACTGTGAACTATCCTTTCTATACCATGGAAGATATGAATGCTTCATAGTTAGCATTCGTATGAAATTTTGGCAGAGAAACACACATATGTACGTAGTTACCTCTGAAATTGATGCTTGGGGTTCGTCAGAGACGACATATCGCAGAACATCCATGAAGAAGGTCGTCCCTTTGTCAGCGAAGTTCTTCATGTAGAACGAGAGCAGATGCCCGGATCTAGCTCTCAGATGCATCAACCTTTGCTCGATGTTTGGCTCGTACTGCATCACCATAGGCCGGAGGAAGGTGTCATACACAATGTCGCTGCCCTGAAGAAACAAGAGATCTCAAGAAACAATTGGTGGACCCGTATAAGAAGCTAGATAATCCAATTGCTTTTGCTTGTTTCTGTTTTTTTAGTTTTCTTGGGCAAACGTTGAGGAACAGATGTAATTAGTTTCTCACCTTTGTCTTGGGGTACCACAAGTAAACAAAGAAAGCAAGCTTGATTTCTCCATACATTGGCATCCTGGTATGGACAAATTATAGCATGCACGCATAAATGAAAAGGGAACTTCGAAACAGAACGGGAAAAGACCTCGTAAAAAAATGGAGTTGATTTAACTAACCATGAGATGAAGCTCTCGACGGCTATCACCATGGCCACTATGATCCTGAAATGTATGCACCAACTCAACTGTTAGGAAGGCAACAAGCATTTGAGCTCTAGCACAAGAAGTGCCTAGTGCTGACAGGCTTAAGAACATAAATGCTGGACAGTTTCAAGTGTATAACAATGCACTTAAATAAAAGGCCAACAAGCTGAGAAAATACGTATTAGAACATACATATTTTGAGCAACTGTAACACTTGCTACTACAAGGAACCTTTGTTGCATATTTTGCTGAATATACTGTGACAGTCAATATAAGTTAGGTATTGTGCTTTACATGTTCTTACTATCATGGAATTAGTCTCCTGGTTAATTCTTTAAACAAGTAAACTGGCAACAAATAGAAGTTCAACTGAACTTCCGTGTCTTCTTTGATCATTTATGAGTTCAAGGTTTAGCCATGCTCAAGTCCCGACAATAGAATAAGAGCGAATTTAACAAAAACACAACTATCAGACAAAAGGTTTCACCAAACAACAACCGAAGGAATATTTTTCAGAAAATCAGAACTTTTGCAGTAAGTTGTTTCAAAGAAACGAAATCTCATAACTCCATTTGACAGCATTTCTGACAGTTTGTTCCCACTAGTTATGTCCATGTGGCAAAGGTGCCCGGTTTCTCTCCTTTTTTTAGGTGAGGACCAAACCATACTTAAACCAAACTATTTCGAACTTTTCACTTTTAAAGTTAATTCCGAAAATTAGTTAAAAAATTCAAAACATATTAAAAAATTGGCAAATCAGCAGTTTGTTCCTTTACTGAATTTGAATTTATCTAACGTAATTCTTCAAGGTTGGTTGAAAACTTTCAAATTTTGGTCAAAAGATACACAAAGTCTAAACCTGTATGCAGAAAGAGGTAAAAAATATTCAAAGAAATGAAATCTCATAATTTACTCCATTTGACAGCATTTCCGACAGTTTGTTCCCACTTGTGGCAAAGGTGCCTGGTTTCTCTCCTTTTTTGGGTGAGGACCAAACCGTACTTAAACAAAACTATTTTGAAGTTTTCACTTTTAAAGTTTCCATCTAAAATTAGTTAAAAAATGCAAAACATATTAAAAATTTGGCAAAATCACCAGTTTGTTCCATTTTCAAGTTTTGTTGAATACTTTCAATTTTTGGTCAAAAGATACACAAACTTCAAACCTTCTATGCAGAATGACATAAAAAATATATTCATTACATGTAACTTGAATTACTAGATTTTTTTCATCTTTTTAAAACATGGTGTTTTGAAAAAGAATTTGGCCAAAGGTTACAAA
This sequence comes from Lolium perenne, assembly GCF_019359855.2. Lineage (NCBI taxonomy): Eukaryota > Viridiplantae > Streptophyta > Magnoliopsida > Poales > Poaceae > Lolium > Lolium perenne. Next base: position 159,265,588 of record NC_067247.2, read on the forward strand.
AATGCCAAAAATGCAAACCTGATTGACAAAGTGGGCCCAAAAGTTTCTAGCTTACTCGCTACATGTACTTTGAATTGCTGCAAAACTTTCATACTTTTTGTAAAAATGATTTTTGATGTGTTTTTGGCCAAAAATTATAAAATATGAATTCCAAACAGTTTGTTTGATGTCCGGTCTTGTCCGTAGGAAAAACGTGAGGGAAACTAGCCAACTTTGTCACAAGGACCAAAAGAGGAATCAGGGTGTCGGAAATGCTATCAAATATATGCACTAAATCACATCATTTCGATTATTTGATATAACTTACCCCAAAAGTTGTAGTTGTACAACAACAAAAAATCTTTGATTGTGGTTTCATGAACCTATCCCCGATTGTTATGGTTTTGTGAATTTTTCTCGGAGGATAAAATATGATGCTAGAAGCATTCCCTTGGAGTAATTCGGACAAAACATAATTTCAATGTGAAATAAAAGCAACATGCAGAAAGAACTTGTAATGGTTCGACAACACATTATAAATCTGTAGCTATTACAAACTACCCCCTCTCTGTTCCAAATTATAATTTTTTTAAAATATTCCAGTGTGAACTACATCGAACGAACAGTCACTGAAATGTGTCTAGCTACATACTCCCTCTGGTCTCTTTTAATTGACTCGAATTTAGCACAACTTTGTACTAAATCTGAGTCAATTAAATAGGACCGGAGGGAGTACGATTCAGAAAAAGCTAGAACATCTTATAATCAGAACCGACTGATACAATATCTACATGAATTGTGGTACTTCTATCTTGTCACTGAACTGTCGGTGCTTCATCTCCACCCTAACCATGCCCGTTCATCATTTCATTACAAGTTAATTTTGACCCCATTTGAAAAATATTTCAACCATCATTCGATGTTTTGATGGGCTTCCAAAACGTCTTATAATTTGAAGCAGAGCTATTGCTGTTTTATGCATTGCGGTGGATTAAGATAATTTCGTCACCAGTCTGTCTAACCAAAACTGTCGCAGCTACTTTTACTCGATACGTTGTAAAATAAGTTTGGCGCGCAGTTTTTATGGCTGCATAGTAAGCTTAACAAAATCACGTCTGAATATTCAGGCATGCAGCATCTGATCTAATCCAGGGCAGTGATATAGTATTGTCAAATTGTGGACGCCAGCACCTTGTTAGGTACAGGGGCTCAAATTCAAAAGAGCACTGGACTAGACAGAAACAGATTTATAAGGCCAAAATGCCAAGTAGCACACAAGAGGTGAGCCTAGTGTGATCAATAATGTACCTCCAAAACAGCTGCTAATAATTTGCCGGGCAATAGGTTGTCTGAATCATCAGCGGAAAGTACAATTAGACACCAAACACCCACCTAAAACTGCATCTTATTATCTAAACAGAATCAAAGCGATACAGAAAAAAGAAGAAAAGTTGGCATTATATCGCAGCACATGAACCTTTGCCGAGATACACATAGAAAATGCCATGTTATGAATGAAAAGGGCAAAGGGACTAGCACTAAAGTTACCATGATGCATGGTATCACGTAAAGAAGAAGGGAGAGGGAAAAAAATAAAAGCAATGCAATCCATTCAAGTTTTGCATCACACGCTACATCCTGATCTCTTTTGTTTTTTGAATAGAAAAAAAACAGTTGGATGGATTCATTTCACTGAGTCAATGGTAGAAACAGAAGCAGGTGAAGCAGGTAAAACAGTTTCTCGTGGCGTTGCTGGTGCTAGTTAGCAGTAAGGTGGTTGACCGAATATACGGAGAGGAGTTGTGTCGTACGTACCAGTATTGGCACCAGAAGCGGAGCATGTGGGCGTCGTTGGGGCGCGCCTCCACCGTCTTGAAGCACTCGAACGCCGGCATGGCGTAGCCGAACAGCAGCCTGCGCGCGTCATCAATGGCGACTCCGGTGAGCCACGGTCGAGCCGCACTGCTAACGAGCCAGCACGTACGGGTAGAGAGCGATGATACAGAGCAGGGGACGACTTACAGCAGGATCCTGGAGAGGAGCTCCCCCAGCATCTCGCCGGACCGGACTGGAGACTGGACGCGCGCGGGTTGTGACGGCGGCGCGCGTCGACCTCGCCGCCGAGACAGTTGATCGAAATCGCCGCTGCGTCTCGGAATGGCTGGGAGATTTGCTTGGAAGAGTGAGCGGTTGTTGCTTGGGGGAGACGGGACGGGAGAGCGAACTTGGAAGCGGAGGCGAGGAGCAGGAGACGCGACTGCGACTGCGACTGCGACTCTGCGACGAGTTGTGCCGCTTTGAGTTTGATGATGAGTTAGTCCACTGCAGGTGGGCCCGTGACGTGCCTTGTAGTGTTACCGGTATATCCACCCAGACAGACTCGTGTTTGCTCTGCACCGACGTTAGCTTCCCTGCACTTGTGTGTCAGTGATATGGTGGGTCCGAGGAGAGGACGGTCGCGGTATCTTGTCTTGGTCAGCGACTCTGAAGCAGTCTGTCAGTTTTCTTATAGTTGTTCAACGGTTTCATTCTGTAAAAGAAAACCCGGTTTTCATTCAACATCCCCGCATAAATTCCGGCAATGCGGGAACTCCGTGTTCCTCATGCACCCGCACCGCTAGCCAGGGCCTGCCGAGAGCAACTACTGCATTCACAGGTTGTACATGCTTCGTTTAATTAGTTTATGTAACATCCCTGTTTTGCTAAACACTAATTAGAAGTTGTTTGTGCATCATGAGCATCATTTAAAATGCATTAAGAAAAATTTGCAAATAAATCAATGTGGAAACCCAAATGTGTGCAAACTTCCCTCTGTTTAAAATCCTCGTAAAATGTTTCAAACCAAATAGTTGGACCCTATAATTAGAAGGGCTATTTTACCTAAAGTTTCAGAGAGGTTTTGGATCTTTAAAAGAATTCAAAACACCAAAATTTAGAGTTGTTTTAGCCCTGTTTTAAAATTTCAGAGAAATCCCCAAAGCCTAGGGGGTTTTCTAAAATTTCCCCTTTGTCTTCGTCGGCAGACACGCACGCTGCTGCGTGCCGCCGCTCCGGCCGTCCATCCTGGCCACGATGCGCGCCGCCGTTCGCCGCCCCTGGGAGGGGATAAGGCCGCCACGACGCCCTGCCCCTCTCCCTATCCTCTCCCTCTCTCCCTCGCGCGCCTCTCTTCCTGTTCTCTGTGAGCGCGCGACCAAACCCTAACCGGCTGGCCACCGCTCATCGTCGTCTCTCTGGCCACCCCCGCGCCCAGCCGCGACCGCCATCGGCTCCGCCTTGTCGTCCTCGACCTCCCCGTCGAAGGAATCGACCGGGGAGCCCCGAAATCGCCCCCGCCGCCCTCGTCTTCCCCGCGGCCGGCCACCGTCTCCGACGACCATGGCATCACCGTACGGCCGCCTCTGCCTCGTTTGAGCCCACCATCGCGTAGCTGGTGAGCTTTCGGTTCTCCTGAGCCCCTCCTCCCTCTCCGTGCTGCCCTGTGTCGCCATCGCGTCGAGCGCCACCGTCGGGCTCCGCTCGGCCTCGTCGCCGGTGCTGCTCCGACGGCCAATAAGTGGCGGCGCCACCACCAGGTGGTCGCCTGTGTCCGCGCGGTTCCAACGTGCTAAGCGGCGCAACCAGGCGAGCCCTGGAGCGTCTGCTCTGCTCCTCGCCGGTGCCGGTCCGCCGTGGTCAACCACCGGCGGTTGACTCCGGTGGGACCCGGTTGCCAGGTGGCTTTTCTTTTATTTTGTTTTATTATTTTCTGTAAATAATAAATCCATGACAGGTGGGGTCCGTCTGTCAGACATTTAATCATTTCGTAAATATTTAGGAAATAAATAAAACACTGACAGTGGGTCCGGCATATCAGACTTTTAGAATTTGAATAAATGTTGTAAAATTCATAATTTATTCATTTTAAATAAAAAATAGGTATAATATATCAAAATCTTTAAAAAAATGAGATCTACCTTTTAGTTACTACATCATACATAGTTAAACAACTTCAATTAACAATGTTGTTAGAATAACGAAACACCACTTTATGGAAGTCATCGAAATGCAATGTTTTATGCATTCAAATTCCATTTAATTTGAGAATGATGTATTAGGGTTAGTTTCCATACCTTTAACATGTCATATCACCATCTTTGTATGCGCATTGCATCGATGCCATGTGTTTATTGTTATTTCTCTCTTTCTAGTGTTTGCTTCTTCGCGATCGATAGTGCACGAGTTCGAGACGATGAAGTCCGACAACGACGCAGATCAATACTTGTCCATCGACGAACAAGTCAAGCACAAGATCTCCGAAGATTCCATATCTCTTTGTCAGGGACAAAGGCAAGCCCTAGCCTGGTTCATATATGATTTCGAAATGCTTTTACTCTGGTTCTTACATATTGCATACGATTCAACTGTCTTTTATCGATAGGTAGAGTTACCCTATCTATTGCATGTTCCACCCTTGTAGCCTCAAATACCCTGATCCACTGCTTCTAGCATAACTAGGTTTGGCATGTGTGCATCGCTAGAGCCTTTATATCTTTATGCTTAGCCATGCTTAGTTTGTTACGCTGCTACTCCGGTCTTCGGACTGGAGTCTTACAATGAAATGAATCTAGCATGACAGGTTGACGTGGTAAGTGTAGAGATGTTGTTAAACATGATTAAAGGCTCAGACGACAGGCCACATTGGGATGTGGTGGGTTGTTTCGTTTCTGCCGACCCTAGGAACCGAGTTCTCGCCTCTTGAACCAAGACCGAGCGTACAACCACACGAGGCCCTATTATGGTACCCTCTCGACTCACTAACTTGCCTAGTAGATTCCATGAGTCACATAGTTTGCGCGTTATCTGGTCATATGCATTGCATTTTGCTTGGGGTTAAAGGTACATAACAGGCAGGTAAGCGTGGTCGTGGTGGCTCGGGGTTGCGGCCTCTGGGGAAACCCACCTCGGCACACATCGTTAAGGACCGACTTCGGGACTTGACCCGTTACGGCGGAACAATCCTTAGCGCGTGACTCATGGTCTCGGCAACAGCAAGGTAAAGGTCGTGGTCAACCACCCTCGGCCGACTTTCCAAGGAAGAGAGCTAATAATTTGGCATTAATAGCCGGTTGGTACGTGTGGGTAAAGTTGTGCACCCCTGCAGGGTTATGAATCTTTTCGAAAAGACGTGTCCACGGTTACGGACGACTTGGGAATGGATTCTGTGATCATAGACAACTTTAACCTGATCGTAAAACTTGGCAAACAATGTGTGTCTACGGATACCTCCTCCGGGTGTTGAGGGGGTGATCCGAGGATAGTGGTTCGAGATGATGAAGATTGGTGGCTACAATATGATGATCAATAGAGATCGAGATATCGCTCTCTTATCCCCTTTTAAAGGTTCTGAGTAGTCGACTTTCTTATCTCTCTTGTCTTACAAAGGAAAACTGGCTTTACGCAAAAGAAGCTCCACAGAAAGCCCGCATACCCGCTTTGCTAAAAGGTTGTACTAAGTCTTGCTGAGTCCCTGTACTCAGCTTTGCATGCTTTTGTTTCAGAAGAAGTCGCTCCAACATATGGTGGTTTCTAGTCGACATCGACGAGTAGCTTGGGGTTCCCAGGTGGCAGCCTGGAATCTATGGGCTGGGACGTCGCCGTTATGCTCCTAGCCTCTTAGGCCTTTTGCTAGCTTGCTATGTCTAATAGCATAACTTCGTTTCTGTTGATTGACGTATGCCAGGTCAGTGACCTCTGCTTGTAATGATTTGGTTCTTCGCTCAGTTATGAGCTTGTATTACCTTTTTGAGTTGTAGAGTCACTGTTGTGTTACCGATTCTCTCACTGTAGTCTCTCAAGCTCTAGGTTAGGCTTATGTCAGATGAAGATCTGGTATTTGTCTAACCTTGATCCCGGGGGTGCCACAGGTTTTGGTATCAGAGCAGGACTGCCTGTAGGAAACCCTTTCTACTGGTCGATGTTGAGTCTAGTGTTTGTGAAAACTATTTGAAAACTAAAAGTATTTGCGAAAATCTGATTAGGCTTCTTTTTACTCCTTATCTGGTATCGCTCTAATTCTAAGGTGCATTACCTTGTGTTGATTTGAAAATTTTCCTATCGTTTCTAGTCTTTCAAACTTAGGTGCCTCGAAGGCATGTCGTTCCTAAACCAGTTGACCTAGTGCAGAGTTCTCTAGAGTCGAGTGTGTCCTGTGCATCCTCCTTGTTTTGTTCTAATAGAGAGATTTCTTTCCATCATGATCTCTTCATTTTGTGGGTTCCACATCATTCTGTTCTAGGCTTCGAGGTTTCCTTTCACCTTGAATGCCTCCTTTCTATTTTCTTGGGTACTTCAGAAGCTATGCATTGCTTTTAGATGGTACATCGTGACTACCACCTCGAAGTGTCTTTTGTGTCACTCATCTAGCAGTTACTCCTTTCTCGGGTTTTAACCCTTGGACTTGAACCGAAGGTCCCTGATTATGCTGGATTCTAATGAATCTTAGTACATGAAGCTGGCCTTTAACCCAAGATCCATGCCATTGAACACTGGTGTTAATGTTCAAACACTACCTCAGGGTGGCTAAATTCAAATCAAGCTATCCATCAAGCTTGTGGTTATTGTCGTGTTGAATTGCGGCAATAAAGATCTTTTCCTTACAGTTGCTATCGCAGAGGTTCTTTCATCGAAACAAATGGATCACGACAAGAGTGCTCTTTGTGAACACCTCCTTTTTCAACATGAGTTTCACAGAAGTGTTATCTTGTGCATCTACATCTCAGAAATTCTGGTCTTGATCGTGTTCCTCCTCTCCAGTTGCTTTCCGACCTTTGTCAGCTAGTTAGCAGTCAAGTTGTAAATGTGCATTGGTGTTTTCCAATGCATATTACTCTGGTGGTTAGTAAAGACCATCCACTTCGGTATGTCAGGAGAAACAAACTCCAGTACCTTGTCCATTTCAAAGACTTGGTCAAAGTCTTGTAATCCGCAGATTAAGAGGCCTCGTTAGCTTCTGTTCTGTTCTACCATAGAGTATCACCCTCTTTTATATCATGAGTTCGTGCTGAGTCTCATGGCCTTATTGATGAAGTGATGCTCTTACATATCTTTACTCGCCCTTCCTCCGAGATGTCTGTGCTTGGGAATGTTGAGGTTTGCGTATTGATATGGCCATCTGAGATTCTTAGCAATTCTCATTGCTTCGAAATCCAAGGACATTTGTGTCGTTCTTAGTATGGTTGGTTCACCAACTATTAAGCGAAGTTTGATCGTGTTGCCAAGTCCATTTATTCAGGCACATCGTCGGTCAAAGAGTTAGGTTTATGGTGAGGCTCTCAAGACCATATCGTTTGCTTTGTAAAGCAAGTTCCCCTCTCGAACTCAGTGATATACCAGTGGTTCGTGATATTCTAGCGGTCTTTCTAGAAGTATTACCATGTTGTTACATGACCGTGTTGTCGAGTTCATGAGTACGTTGGTTCGTTGAACTACTCCTTCTCCAAGAGTTGTGCTGGATAACCCTGGACTAGTTGGTTGAGCTTAAACAACAACTTGGAGAGTTGAAAGACAAAAGCTCTACCTAACTTTCTTCCTTCATAAAGGGATGTCTAGTGTTGTTTGTGTTGAAGTCGGAAAGTATCTCCTCGATGGATATGCTATCTTCCCCATATTTGATTTGAGTTTGGGCTACCGTCAAATCAAATTCAGTTCCAAGGACTATCTTGATGATGTTTATACCCATGATGTCTCGTTTGAGTATGCCTTCATGTCCTTTAGTCTGACCAATATTTCTGTTGTGTCCATATAGAATATGAGTCCCTCATTGGAGTATCTTGATAAGTTTGTTGTTGAGCCCATCGATGACATCCTTATTCTCTCCATGTTTAAAGAGGTTCATATTGGACAAGTGGCACTAATGTTGGAAACTTTTAAGAACAATCTTTGTGTTATCATGAAGTATGTGTTCTGGATGTTGGTAGTGACCTTCTCTGGTTCACATGCTTTTTCTGAAAGTTGTCGCCGTGAATTCAAGTCGAGTTTCCTTTGTTTTCCTTAGGAACCATCGCAAGTCGGCCATGCATGTGCGAAGTATTTTTGAGATGGAAGGTTGTTACCTCCATTCTTTGAAACGTTCCTCTATTCACACTAAGCCACTGACTGGTTTGTTTGGGAAAGAGAAGAAGTTTAAGAGCTTCAAAATCTTCTTTGATGTCCCTACCAGGACTCAATTGTGTTACATTGCAAGTTCAGATGCACACAATTGTCTTTGACATTTGCAACCACATGTATTATGCAATCTAGCTCAATCCTTTGGAGCTTGAAATTGTGGTCCATATCTTGAGAATCTAGCAACTTTACCTTGGCGGTAACTGTTGCAAATCTTACATTCAAACATTCTGAGTCCGAAAGTATCTTTACACCTAACCTAAGCTGAATCTCAAGCGGCAATGATGGTTGGTGTTTCTAAAGCTTTGTAAATCCGGCAAGATTGATGTCGTGGTTAACACAATTAGTCGAAAGACCTAATGCCAAGATTCTTGAAGTAACAAGAATAACCACTCTCCATAAGGATCTTGTGTGGCTTATTCTAGGAGTTGCCCTTATGATGCTTTTCAAATCCTGAAGTCTTGACCGTCACTTGATGACCTATTGAAGGCTAGTCAATAGCCTAATGTTGGTGTCTAGAACATCAAGAAGAACATTATAAGCAGAGTTACTAAATGTCTCTCGGATAATCCCTCGAAATCATTTCTCTGGTGACAACAACTTCGTTCGGAGAAATTTCACTCACCGCTGAACCTTGGCACTTCCCTAGCCAGTACCCTTCCCTTTCCGTTGGCCAGTACCTGAAATTCTAATCAATTCACACGTTGTGTGAATTCGTCAGCCATCTGTGGTCCCTAGCCTTTTGAATACACTTCAATCGTTTCATGCACCCATACCAAAAGAGTGACTATGATTCTTAAATCCAAAATTGCTATGGTTGGATAATCATTTGTGTTTCCACGAGTCACCCTCTCTAAGAGTGCCTCGTCATGCTATCAAAGGCAGTTTAACTCCTCACTACCTTGTCCTTCATGTTCTTATCGAGCGTGGAGCAATTGTTTACCAAAAAATTGAATTTTCTTTCATCTCCTCCTTTACCTTGATGTGTCTCATGTCTGTTAGCTCAAGAGTTGTTTCCGAACACTCCTTCCATGAGTTAACCATGAGATACTCGATCTTTGTAAAGATCCACCGTTCAGAATTATTCCCTCTTACCTTTGGAGCGAAGAAGACAAAATGAAGAGTTCTTCATGGTGATGTGGGTCAACTTCTTCATGGTATCGTGGATGAACTTCCTCAACAAAGAAGATCGACGTGGTATCAACAAGCTCGTTGAAGACCGGTGTAGTCCCTATTACCTTCTCTTTTCCTACCTCGGGGACAAGATTCTTGTAAGGGGGATAGAGTTGTAACATCCTGTTTTGCTAAACCCTAATTAGGAGTTGTTTGTGCATCATGAGCATCATTCAAAATGCATTAAGAAAAATTTGCAAATAAATCAATGTGGAAACCCAAATGTGTGCAAACTTCCCTCTGTTTAAAATCCTCTTAAAATGTTTCAAACCAAATAGTTGGACCCTCAAATATAATTAGAAGGGCCACTAAGTATTTTACCTAAAGTTTCAGAGAGGTTTTGGATCTTTAAAAGAATTCAAAACACCAAAATTTAGAGTTGTTTTAGCCCTGTTTTAAAATTTCAGAGAAATCCCCAAAGCCTAGGGGGTTTTCTAAAATTTCCCCTCTGTCTTCGTCGGCAGACACGCACGCTGCTGCGTGCCGCCGTTCCGACCGTCCATCCTGGCCACGATGCGCGCCGCCGTTCGCCGCCCCTGGGAGGGGATAAGGCCGCCACGATGCCCTGCCCCTCTCACTATCCTCTCCCTCTCTCCCTCGCGCGCCTCTCTTCCTCTTCTCTGTGAGCGCGCGACCAAACCCTAACCGGCTGGCCACCGCTCATCGTCGTCTCTCTGGCCACCCCCGCGCCCAGCCGCAACCGCCATCGGCTCCGCCTTGTCGTCCTTGACCTCCCCGTTGAAGGAATCGACCGAGGAGCCCCGAAATCGCCCCCGCCACCCTCGTCTTCCCCGCGGCTGGCCACCGTCTCCGACGACCATGGCGTCACCGTCCGGCCGCCTCTGCCTCGTTTGAGCCCACCATCACGCAGCTGGTGAGCTTTCGGTTCTCCTGAGCACCTCCTCCCTCTCCGTGCTGCCCTGTGTCGCTGTCGCGTCGAGCGCCACCGTCGGGCTCCGCTCGGCCTCGTCGCCGGTGCTGCTCCGGCGGCCAATAAGTGGTGGCGCCACCACCAGGTGGTCGCCTGTGTCCGTGCGGTTCCAACGCGCTAAGCGGCGCGTCCAGGCGAGCCCTGGAGCGTCTGCTCTGCTCCTCGCCGGCGCCGGTCCGCCGTGGTCAACCACCGGCGGTTGACTCCGGTGGGACCCGGTTGCCAGGTGGCTTTTCTTTTCTTTTCTTTTATTTTGTTTTATTATTTTCTGTAAATAATAAATCCATGACAGGTGAGGTCCGTCTGTCAGACATTTAATCATTTCGTAAATATTTAGGAAATAAATAAAACACTGATAGTGGGTCCGGCATATAAGACTTTTATTATTTTCCGGAAATTCCAGAATTTGAATAAATCTTGTAAAATTCATAACTTATTCATTTTAAATCAGAAAATAGGTATAATATATCAAAATCTTTAGAAATGCAATGTTTTAGTTACTACATCATGCATAGTTAAACAACTTCAATTAACATTGTTGTTAGAATAACGAAACACCACTTTATGGAAGTCATCAAAATGCAATGTTTTATGCATTCGAATTCCATTTAATTTGAGAATGATGTATTAGGGTTAGTTTCCATACATTTAACATGTCATATCATCATCTTTGTATGCGCATTGCATCGATGCCATGTATTGATTGTTATTTCTCTCTTTCTAGTGTTTGCTTCTTCGCGATCGATAGTGCACGAGTTCGAGACGATGAAGTCCGACAACGACGCAGATCAATACTTGTCCATCGACGAACAAGTCAAGCACAAGATCTCCGAAGATTCCATATCTCTTTGTCAGGGACAAAGGCAAGCCCTAGCCTGGTTCATATATGATTTCGAAATGCTTTTACTCTGGTTCTTACATATTGCATACGATTCAACTGTCTTTTATCGATAGGTAGAGTTACCCTATCTATTGCATGTTCCACCCTTGTAGCCTCAAATACCCTGATCCACTGCTCCTAGCATAACTAGGTTTGGCATGTGTGCATCGCTAGAGCCTTTATATCTTTATGCTTAGCCATGCTTAGTTTGTTACGCTGCTACTCCGGTCTTCGGACTGGAGTCTTACAATGAAATGAATCTAGCATGACAGGTTGACGTGGTAAGTATAGAGATGTTGTTAAACATGATTAAAGGCTCAGACGAGAGGCCACATTGGGATGTGGTGGGTTGTTTACTTTCTGCCGACCCTAGGAACCGAGTTCTCGCATCTTGAACCAAGACCGAGCGTACAACCACATGAGGCCCTATTATGGTACCCTCTCGACTCACTAACTTGCCTAGTAGATTCCATGAGTCACATAGTTTGCGCGTTATCTGGTCATATGCATTGCATTTTGCTTGGGGTTAAAGGTACATAACAGGCAGGTAAGCGTGGTCGTGGTGGCTGGGGGTTGCGGCCTCTGGGGAAACCCACCTCGGCACACATCGTTAAGGACCGACTTTGGGACTTGACCCATTACGGCGGAACAATCCTTAGCGCGTGACTCATGGTCTCGGCGACAGCAAGGTAAAGGCCGTGGTCAACCACCCTCTGCCGACTTTCCAAGGAAGAGAGGTAATAATTTGGCATTAAGAGTCGGTTGGTACGTGTGGGTAAAGTTGTGCACTCAAGCAGGGTTATGAATCTTTTCGAAAAGCCGTGTCCACGGTTACAGACGACTTGGGAATGGATTCTGTGATCATAGACAACTTTAACCCGATCGTAAAACTTGGCAAACAATGTGTGTCTACGGATACCTCCTCCGGGTGTTGAGGGGGTGATCCGAGGATAGTGGTTCGAGATGATGAAGATTGGTGGATACAATATGATGATCAATAGAGATCGAGATATCGCTCTCTTATCCCCTTTTAAAGGTTCTGAGTAGTCGAGTTTCTTATCTCTCTTGTCTTACAAAGGAAAACTGGCTTTACGCAAAAGAAGCTCCACAGAAAGCCCGCATACCCGCTTTGCTGAAAGGTTGTACTAAGTCTTGCTGAGTCCCTGTACTCAGCTTTGCATGCTTTTGTTTTAGAAGAAGTCGCTCCAACAGATGGTGGTTTCTAGTCGACATCGACGAGTAGCTTGGGGTTCCCAGGTGGCAGCCTGGAATCTATGGGCTGGGACGTCGCCGTTATGCTCCTGTCCTCTTAGGTCTTTTGCTAGCTTGCTATGTCTAATTGCATAACTTCGTTTCCGTTGATTGATGTATGCCAGGTCAGTGACCTCTGCTTGTAATGCTTTGGTTCTTCGCTCAGTTATGAGCTTGTATTACCTTTTTGAGTTGTAGAGTCACTGTTGTGTTACCGATTCTCTCACTGTAGTCCCTCGAGCTCTAGGTTAGGGTTATATCAGACGAAGATCTGGTATTTGTCTAACCTTGATCCCAGGGGTGCCACAGTTTATTGTTGGACGAACAATGATTTCAAGAGTACCACACGTGTTGGGAGGCTGATTTGCCAGTGTCCTTTTTTCTTAAATGATGAAAAATGTATTTTCAAGGTTCAGAAGATTCCGAAACAGTTTCAGGAATACGCATGCATGGTCCATATATCCATGCAAAGTTTTGGCAGGAAACACGTTTTGTTTTGGGATATAGAGAGATGAGGACATCTTTGGTCTTTTAACATTTTCTTGCATTGATCAAGACCAATAAAATTAGAATTGGACCAATCAGACGAGCACATGCAAAGTTACTAAAAAAAACATGTGAATTCACTCTTATTATCTATGTTCCAATAAATAAGGCTTATATCATTTTTTTAAACTCAATTAATGTGAAGCTCGAGCAAATTTTTTGGAAAAAAATAACATGCAAAATACGAAATCAGTATCATCAGATGCATTGTGAAATATATTTTCATGTGATATATATAGAATATCGTATTTGTTGATAGATTATTCTAAAATTTTGCTCAAAATTTAGGCTTGAATTTTCAAAAAAAAATCTTATTCATAGGGCATAGGGAGTAGTTGATTCTAATATTTTCTCTCATGAAATTTGTTGTGGGTATGTTTGATGGGTGTACCATCGACAGTGCCTAGATTCGGCAAGCCCTGGCCCATAGACGATGATGGTGGCGTATGGTCCATCGGGCGGCCCAGTTGCTGAAGATCAAGATGGATGAAATCCAGTCCAGGAACGAGGAGCTAGATCCACCGACCAACTCTGGAAGTCGGATCCGGTCTGGCCCATCAGGGGTAGCCGGATCCAGTATAAGGCAAGGCGGATCCTTGACGTGCACGGCAATGTAATATTCCGTAGTTAGGCGACTTGTATTCCGTCTAGGACTCCGTGTAAACCCTAGATCCTGGCGCCTTTATAAGTCGGATCCCGGGAGCCCTAGAGGCACAACCACAACTCATTTTAACAACACGAAAGCGCCTAGATAATTTCAGACAAGCAGCAGTAGACCCTGTCATCATGCAGGTGTTCCGAAGCTGGGAAAATCGCGTACCACCGTCCCGAGGACTCTCCGCCCAATGGTCCCTACTTCTTCTCCCCCTCATGAGGATCCCTCCTCCAAGGTACCGTCGAATTGGCAACAACAAATTTTTTTTGTACTGCCCAAGTCTTTGCATAGATGAATGATGTGATATGAAGAATAAGCAAGCGTTGCACGTGGAGGAGACGAGTTGTAGCAAGAAAAATCACATACTGGTTTTTACTGTCAGCAAGTGTTTATACATTAAATATGTACCCATTAACTTTGGTGCTATTCTTATGATATTATATGATACTTGCATGCTATATTATGTTACCAAGCTGTTTTACAATGATTTCAGGAATTTTCCACTAAGTCTCCATTTATTTGTTATTTAACTTTCTAAGGAAGAAAAACCTCTTTTTGGTGTTTTGAGGAGCGATAAGACTCGATAAAGTGCAAGATCAAAGAGCATGCTTTGCAAACTTTGAGATGGGTACAACAAGCTAAAGTAGAGCATCATGAGGCCGATAGGGTGCATATTGGGGCCCATGGCACTGCCCTCTACCTAGGTCGTGCCTCCGGGCCTCTTTTGGCCTTCCAGACTTCGTTATGCCTCAATCTTTTCGTGTGGTGGCATGTTTTCATCTAAAACCATCTATATATGGCCCTTGATATTTTTTTCTCATGAGGCGCTGAAGCGGAGATAAAAACAAAAGAAAGAGATAACAGCCCGCCACCGGAGAAAGATTGGAGAGGGAACCACCACTACTACGAAAAAGCCTATTACTAGCGCACCAAAAGATCCTACCAGTGGCGCACCATGTGATGGAAACAACTCTGTGTGTACCAACTCATTGGAAATCCAAGTGTAGAGTGTTGTAGCAAGCGTATTTTCCCCACAAAGGTTACTCGAGGGTATATATCAAGCTCTCCGAGAATTGGCTTAGAAGCTTAATTCTTCTTCTCCTCTTCTAGCAACCTGCAAAGTAAAGTTTTTGCCTTGTGTCCCCAACTCCACCGTGTGGTTGTCAAGCACAAGGTTTCGTATTAGTAATAGGAAATATAATGATAACTTAAAGTAAAGTAAAGTAAACAAACTAAGCAAGCTAAATAAAAACAGTAAAAGGATAATGGTTTTTGGGTTTTGTGTGTGTAAGTGGACAAAGTATTTTTGCATTAATAAATAATAGTAAATATAAAGTGTGGTAATGGTGTTGGAAAGTTGTTTCTAATGATTTAAAATGGACCGGGGTTCATGGGTTCACTTGTCTAGTCTCTTTTCAAGTTGTAGTGGACACAAGCAATTCATCAAAGACATAATATTGGTGAAACTTCAACATGTGTTTGATAAGCATTCATATGGGCATTACGTTCTAACATAGAGATGATGCAACACATATCTCTTGTACTCCTCAGGAAAGGAAAAACTCCAAGCAATCTTGAATTAAGAATCAATAGAGTATAGTCTTAAGTAATTTGACATAATGTTTGAATCTCAAATATGCTACTTTGAACAAACAAGATTATCAAGCTATCAAATGATAATTATAGCACATGGATTCACTTTATCCCTAGTGAGGTAGCAAAGGAACGGTAAATATCATAGTAGATCTTGAATTTGTTGTCACTACCACCATTCTACTCCACCTAATACACACTTCTCCCCACAGATGCTCTTGCATAGAAGTTGGATCAGAACAAGTACTTAAGAATAGGGTACATGATATATATCTATCAATACATCTTACGCATAATAGGTTCAAATTGCATATATCAACATCACAGAATAAAGATCCACCACATAGGAATTACATATATGACCATAATCACGTTGGGCAGCTCATATGGTGCTAGATCTATGAAGAAAAAGAGAGATATAGATCAAGCTACTACCACAAACCCATAGTTCAAAGGTGGATGATGATGCTTGTCGTTACGCCGACTTCACACTGTTGGGGACCACAAGAGGAAGGTGTGATGAGCACAACAGCAAGTTTTCCCTCAGTACGAAACCAAGGTTTAATCGACCAGTAGGAGAAAGGCGTGACTTCTGAAGTTGTTGCTGGCTGACTAGTGGCAGGGCGCACTATCGGCGTCAGCAACAATGTGGAACCTGCACAAAACACAACCAAAGAACGTTGCCCCAACTTATAGTGAGGTTGTCAATCTCACCGGTTTGCTGAACACAAAGGATTAGGCGTATCAACTGGAAAGAGATGTTTGCAGAAAGTAAACAGAACATGATTGTAGTTGAATTTATCAGTAAAGGAAATAGGATCGGGGTCCACATGTCACTAGAGGTGTCTCTTGATACGTCTCCTACGTATCGATAATTTCTTATGTTCCATGCCACATTATTGATGTTATCTACATGTTTTATGCACACTTTATGTCATATTCGTGCATTTTCTGGAACTAACCTATTAACAAGATGCCGAAGTGCCAGTTCCTGTTTTCTGCTGTTTTTGGTTTCAGAAATCCTAGTAACGAAATATTCTCGGAATCGGACGAAATCAACGCCCAAGTTCCTATTTTCACCGGAAGCATCCAGAACACCCGGGAAGGACCAGAGGGGGGGCATTGGGCCCCCAGACCATAGGCCGGCGCGGCCCAGGCCCTGGCCGTGCCGCCCTATGGTGTCGTCGCCCCTTCGACCCTCCTGCGCCGCCTCTTCGCCTATATAATGCCCCTGGATCGAAAACCCTGATACGATCGACGAAAACCACAGAAACCTTCCAGAGCCGCCGCCATCGCGAGGCCAAGATCTGGGGGACAGGAGTCTCTGTTCCGGCACGCTGCCGGAGCGGGGAAGTGCCCCCGGAAGGCTTCTCCATCGACACCGCTGCCATCTCCACCGCCATCTTCATCACCGCTGCTGCTCCCATGAGGAGGGAGTAGTTCTCCATCGAGGCTCGGGGCTGTACCGGTAGCTATGTGGTTCATCTCTCTCCCATGTACCTCAATACAATAATCTCATGAGCTGCTGTACATGATTGAGATTCATATGAGTTTGTATCACAATTCATCTATGTGCTACTCTAGCAATGTTATTAAAGTAGTTCTATTCCTCCTGCACGTGTGTAAAGGTGACAGTGTGTGCACCGTGTTAGTACTTGGTTTATGCTATGATCATGATCTCTTGTAGATTGCGAAGTTAACTATTGCTATGATAATATTGATGTGATCTATTCCTCCTACATATGCATGAAGGTGACAGTGTGCATGCTATGTTAGTACTTGGTTTAGTCTATTGATCTATCTTACACTATAAGGTTACTTAAACATGAGCATTATTGTGGAGCTTGTTAACTCCTGCATTGAGGGTTCATGTAATCCTACGCAATGTGTTCATCATCCAACAAAAGTGTAGAGTATGCATTTATCTATTCTGTTATGTGATCAATGTTGAGAGTGTCCACTAGTGAAAGTGTAATCCCTAGGCCTTGTTCCTAATACTGCTGCGTTACTACTGCTTGTTTACTGTTTTACTACGTTACTGCTGCTGCAATACTACCACCATCAACTACACGCCAGCAAGCTATTTTCTGGCACCGTTGCTACTGCTCATACTTATTCATACCACATGTATTTCACTATCTCTTCGCCGAACTAGTGCACCTATTAGGTGTGTTGGGGACACAAGAGACTTCTTACTTTGTGGTTGCAGGGTTGCATGAGAGGGATATCTTTGACCTCTTCCTCCCTGAGTTCGATAAACCTTGGGTGATCCACTTAAGGGAAAACTTGCTGCTGTTCTACAAACCTCTGCTCTTGGAGGCCCAACACTGTCTACAGGAAAGGAGGGGGAACGTAGACATCAAGCTATTTTCTGGCGCCGTTGCCGGGGAGGAAAGGTAAAAGGTACTCACACTCCGGACCTCGGCTACTAAGCTATTTTCCGGCGCATTGTAAGTACTCAAAGCTATTTCCTTTAGATCCTGCAATTGCAACTTTTTGTTTCTTGTTTACACTAGTAAGGCATAATGGACAACAATGAGCTTTTTACTCTATTTCCTGATTTAAAACATGGATTGTTTGATGCGAAAATTAAAAAACCTATGGAATCTTATTTGCATGCTGGTAGTAATATTAGTATGAACGCTTTGAACACCATTGTTGATAATAATATAGAAAGTTCTAAGCTTGGGGAAGCTGGTTTTCATGATCTTTTTAGTCCCCCAAGCATTGAGGAGAAAATTTTCTTTGATGATACTTTGCCTCCCATATATGATGATTATAATGATAGTGGTCTTTTGGTGCCACCTACTATGGAGAGTAAATTTTGTTGTGATTATACTATGCCTCCTACACTTGATGAGAATAATAATGATAGCTACTTTGTTGAATTTGCTCCCACTACAACTAATAAAATTGATTATGCTTATGTGGAGAGTAATAATTTTATACATGAGACTCATGATAAGAATGCTTTATGTGATAGTTATATTGTTGAGTTTGCTCATGATGCTACTGAAAGTTATTATGAGAGAGGAAAATATGGTTGTAGAAATTTTCATGTTACTAAAACACCTCTCTATGTGCTGTAATTTTTGAAGCTACACTTGTTTTATCTTCCTATGCTTGTTACTTTGCTCTTCATGAACTTGTTTATTTACAAGATTCCTTTGCATAGGAAGCATGTTAGACTTAAATGTGTTTTGAATTTGCCTCTTGATGCTCTCTTTTGCTTCAAATACTATTTCTTGCGAGTGCATCATTAAAACTGCTGAGCCCATCTTAATGGCTATAAAGAAAAGAACTTCTTGGGAGATAACCCATGTGTTATTTTGCTACAGTACTTTGTTTTATATTTGTGTCTTGGAAGTTGTTTACTACTGTAGCAACCTCTCCTTATCTTAGTTTAGTGTTTTGTTGTGCCAAGTAAAGTCTTTGATAGTAAAGTAAGTACTAGATTTGGATTACTGCGCAGTTATAGATTTCTTTGCTGTCACGAATCTGGGTCTACCTCCCTGTAGGTAGCTCAGAAAATGAAGCCAATTTATGTGCATGATCCTCAGATATGTACGCAACTTTCATTCAATTTGAGCATTTTCATTTGAACAAGTCTGGTGCCATTTTAAAATTCGTCAATACGAACTGTTCTGTTTTGACAGATTCTGCCTTTTATTTCGCATTGCCTCTTTTGCTATGTTGGATGAATTTCTTTGATCCACTAATGTCCAGTAGCATTATGCAATGTCCAGAAGTGTTAAGAATGATTGTGTCACCTCTGAATATGTTAATTTTTATTGTGCACTAACCCTCTAATGAGTTGTTTCGAGTTTGGTGTGGAGGAAGTTTTCAAGGATCAAGAGAGGAGTATGATGCAACATGATCAAGGAGAGTGAAAGCTCTAAGCTTGGGGATGCCCCGGTGGTTCACCCCTGCATATATTAAGAAGACTCAAGCGTCTAAGCTTGGAGATGCCCAAGGCATCCCCTTCTTCATCGACAACATTATCAGGTTCCTCCCCTGAAACTATATTTTTATTCCATCACATCTTATGCACTTTACTTGGAGCGTCTGTATGTTTCTTGTTTTTGTTTTTGTTTGAATAAATGCTTGTGTGGGAGAGAGACACGCTCCGCTGGTTCATATGAACACATGTGTTCTTAGCTCATAGTATTCATGGCGAAGTTTCTTCTTCGTTAAATTGTTATATGGTTGGAATTGGAAAATGATACATGTAGTAATTGCTATTAATGTCTTGGGTAATGTGATACTTGGCAATTGTTGTGCTCATGTTTAAGCTCTTGCATCATATGCTTTGCACCCATTAATGAAGAAATACATAGAGCATGCTAAAATTTGGTTTGCATATTTGGTCTCTCTAAGGTCTAGATAATTTCTAGTATTGAGTTTGAACAACAAGGAAGACGGTGTAGAGTCTTATAATGTTTTCAATATGTCTTTTATGTGAGTTTTGCTGCACCGGTTCATCCTTGTGTTTGTTTCAAATAAGCCTTGCTAGCCTAAACCTTGTATCGAGAGGGAATACTTCTCATGCATCCAAAATACTTGAGCCAACCACTATGCCATTTGTGTCCACCATACCTACCTACTACATGGTATTTCTCCGCCATTCCAAAGTAAATTGCTTGAGTGCTACCTTTAAACAATTCAAAATTTATCACCTCTGATTTGTGTTAATGTTTTATAGCTCATGAGGAAGTATGTGGTGTTTATCTTTCAATCTTGTTGGGCAACTTTCACCAATGGACTAGTGGCTTCATCCGCTTATCCAATAATTTTGCAAAAAGAGCTGGCAATGGGATTCCCAGTCCCAAATTAATTAACAAAAATAGACACTCCTCCATGGTATGTGATTGTTGGACGGCACCCGAAGGATTCGGTTAGCCATGGCTTGTGTAAGCAAAGGTTGGGAGGAGTGTCATCATAATAAAATTAAATAAAAAGGCACTCCTTCATGGTATGAGATTGTTGGCAGGCACCCGAGGATTCGGTTAGCCATGGTTTGTGAAAGAAAGGTTGGAAGGAGTGCCACCCAAAATAAAATAAAATGGGAGCCGCTCTTTGAAGGTTTGTCTGGCAAGGGGGTTAGAGTACCCGCTACCATTCGTTGACAACAACATACACCTCTCAAAACTTTATTTTTATGCTCTCTTTATGTTTTCAAAATCAAAGCTCTAGCACAAATATAGCAATCGATGCTTTTCCTCTATGGAGGACCATTCTTTTACTTTTATGTTGAGTCAGTTCACCTATTTCTCTCCACCCCAAGAAGCAAACACTTGTGTGAACTGTGCATTGATTCCTACATACTTGCATATTGCACTTATTATATTACTCTATGTTGACAATATCCATGAGATATACATGTTACAAGTTGAAAGCAACCGCTGAAACTTAATCTTCCTTTGTGTTGCTTCAATGCTTTTACTATGAATTATTGCTTTATGAGTTAACTCTTATGCAAGACTTATTGATGCTTGTCTTGAAGTGCTATTCATGAAAAGTCTTTGCTATATGATTCACTTGTTTACTCATGTCATACACATTGTTTTGATCGCTGCATTCACTACATATGCTTTACAAATAGTATGATCAAGATTATGATGGCATGTCACTCCAGAAATTATCTGTGTTATCGTTTTACCTGCTCGGGACGAGCAGAACTAAGCTTGGGGATGCTGATACGTCTCCGACGTATCAATAATTTCTTATGTTCCATGCCACATTATTGATGTTATCTACATGTTTTATGCACACTTTATGTCATATTCGTGCATTTTCTGGAACTAACCTATTAACAAGATGCCGAAGTGCCGGTTCTCGTTTCTGCTGTTTTTGGTTTCAGAAATCCTAGTAACGAAATATTCTCGGAATCGGACGAAATCAACGCCCAAGTTCCTATTTTCACCGGAAGCATCCAGAACACCCGGGAAGGACCAGAGGGGGGGCACTGGGCCCCCAAACCATAGGCCGGCGCGGCCCAGGCCCTGGCCGCGCCGCCCTATGGTGTCGTCGCCCCTTCGACCCTCCTGCGCCGCCTCTTCGCCTATATAATGCCCCTGGATCGAAAACCCTGATACGATCGACGAAAACCACAGAAACCTTCCAGAGCCGCCGCCATCGCGAGGCCAAGATCTGGGGGACAGGAGTCTCTGTTCCGGCACGCTGCGCCGAGCAGGGAAGTGCCCCGGAAGGCTTCTCCATCGACACCGCTGCCATCTCCACCGCCATCTTCATCACCGCATTGCTCCCATGAGGAGGGAGTAGTTCTCCATCGAGGCTCGGGGCTGTACCGGTAGCTATGTGGTTCATCTCTCTCCCATGTACCTCAATACAATAATCTCATGAGCTGCTGTACATGATTGAGATTCATATGAGTTTGTATCACAATTCATCTATGTGCTACTCTAGCAATGTTATTAAAGTAGTTCTATTCCTCCTGCACGTGTGTAAAGGTGACAGTGTGTGCACCGTGTTAGTACTTGGTTTATGCTATGATCACGATCTCTTGTAGATTGCGAAGTTAACTATTGCTATGATAATATTGATGTGATCTATTCCTCCTACATATGCATGAAGGTGACAGTGTGCATGCTATGTTAGTACTTGGTTTAGTCTATTGATCTATCTTACACTATAAGGTTACTTAAACATGAGCATTATTGTGGAGCTTGTTAACTCCGGCATTGAGGGTTCGTGTAATCCTACGCAATGTGTTCATCATCCAACAAAAGTGTAGAGTATGCATTTATCTATTCTGTTATGTGATCAATGTTGAGAGTGTCCACTAGTGAAAGTGTAATCCCTAGGCCTTGTTCCTAATACTGCTGCGTTACTACTGCTTGTTTACTGTTTTACTGCGTTACTACTGCTGCAATACTACCACCATCAACTACACGCCAGCAAGCTATTTTCTGGCACCGTTGCTACTGCTCATACTTATTCATACCACCTGTATTTCACTATCTCTTCGCCGAACTAGTGCACCTATTAGGTGTGTTGGGGACACAAGAGACTTCTTGCTTTGTGGTTGCAGGGTTGCATGAGAGGGATATCTTTGACCTCTTCCTCCCTGAGTTCGATAAACCTTGGGTGATCCACTTAAGGGAAAACTTGCTGCTGTTCTACAAACCTCTACTCTTGGAGGCCCAACACTGTCTACAGGAAAGGAGGGGGAACGTAGACATCATCTCTCCATAAAGAAATAGCATGTTGGGTGAACAAATTACAGTTGGGCAATTGACAGAATATCGATTCAATACATGACAAGATGATTACTATGAGATTTGATATGGGCATTACAACATAATACATAGACCGTAATCCAACTGCGTCTATGACTAATAATCCACCTTCAGGTTAGCGTCCGCTGACAAGGGATTAACTAGTCAATGCCTACAGATTGTAGACTAGGGTTTAGTTGGAAGTAGAGGGCAAGTAGATCTCGAAGGTTTCAGCCGAAAAGTACTCGACGACTAGAAAACTAGGGTTGTGTTGACAATGAATCTATCCCCTTTCTGTCCCTCGACTCCCCCTTATATAGGAGGCGGAGCCGAGGGTTTCGTGACAAACAAGTTACAAAGTTCGGGAGACAATCTGAGTCCATCCCGTAATAATTACAAGTCGACATTCCTAATACAACTCTATCTTTCCTTGTCAACAACTAATTGGGCTTCCGGGCTTCATAAAACTTCGGGTCGTGGGCCTTCAGTAAACCCCGGGTACCTTTCCTGGCAGGCCTATTGGGGATGCCTATGTCATCCGCACCCCTTCCAGTATAAAGTTGCAAGCAACAGACAATCACATTAAGCAATGTGTGTAAAGTAAACAATAGAATTACCCTCGGATAAAACATTGTTGTTTTCTCCCTAGTAGGAACAACACATCTACAACCTTATAAGTTATAAAGTCACTCTCCCAGAAGACTAGAGGCATGAACCTACTATCGAGCATAAATACCCCCTCTTGGAGTCACAAGTGTCCACTTGGCCAGAGTTTCTACTAGCAACGGAGAGCATGCAAGATCACAAATAACGTATGGCATGAATATATAATCAATCTCAACATAGTACATGATACGTCTCAAACGTATCTATAATGTCTTATGTTCCATGCTACTTTTATGATGATACTCACATGTTTTATACATACTTTATGTTATTATTATGCATTTTCCGGCAATAAACTACTGACAAGATGCCGAAGAGCCAGTTGTTGTTTTCTGTTGTTTTTTGTTTCGAAAATCCTAAAAGGAAATATTCTCGGAATTGGACGAAATCAACGCCCAGGGTCTTATTTTTCCACGGAGCTTCCAGAAGACCGAAGAGCATACGAAGTGGGGCCACGAGGGGCCGTAACCATAGGGCGGCGCGGCCTGCATGGGGCCCGCGCCGGCCTATGGAGTGGGGCCCCTGCGCTGCCTCCAACTCTGCCCTTCCGCCTACTTAAACTCTCCGTCCCGAAAACCCTATTACCGAGAGCCACGATACGGAAAACCTTCCAGAGACGCCGCCGCCGCCAATCCCATCTCGGGGGATTCAGGAGATCACCTCCGGCACCCTGCCGGAGAGGGGAATCATCTCCCGGAGGATTCTACATCACCATGATCGCCTCCGGACTGATGTGTGAGTAGTTTATCCCTGGACTATGGGTCCATAGCAGTAGCTAGATGGTTGTCTTCTCCTCATTGTGCTATCATGTTAGATCTTGTGAGCTGCCTATCATGATCAAGATCATCTATTTGTAATGCTACATGTTGTGTTTGTTGGGATCCGATGAATATGGAATACTATGTCAAGTTGATTATCAATCTATCATATCTGTGTTGTTTATGATCTTGCATGCTCTCCATTGCTAGTAGAGGCTCTGGCCAAGTTGATACTTGTGACTCCAAGAGGGAGTATTTATGCTCGATAGTGGGTTCATGCCTCCATTGAATCTGGGACAGTGACAGAAAGTTCTAAGGTTGTGGATGTGCTGTTGCCACTAGGGATAAAACATCAATGCTTTGTCTAAGGATATTTGTGTTGATTACATTACGCACCATACTTAATGCAATTGTCTGTTGTTTGCAACTTAATACTGGAAGGGGTGCGGATGCTAACCCGAAGGTGAACTTTTTAGGCATAGATGCATGCTGGATAGCGGTCTATGTACTTTGTCGTAATGCCCAATTAAATCTCATAGTAGTCATCATGATATGTATGTGCATTGTTATGCCCTCTCTATTTGTCAATTGCCCAACTGTAATTTGTTCACCCAACATGCTATTTCTTATTGGAGAGACACCACTAGTGAACTGTGGACCCCGGTCCATTCTTTTACATCTGAATACAATCTACTGCAACCATTGTTCTCTACTGTTCTTTGCAAACAAACATCATTTTCCACACCATACGTTTAATCCTTTGTTTACAGCAAGCCGATGAGATTGACAACCTCACTGTTAAGTTGGGGCAAAGTATTTTGATTGTGTTGTGCAGGTTCCACGTTGGCGTCGGAATCCCTGGTGTTGCGCCGCACTACACTCCGTCACCAACAACCTTCACGTGGTCCTTGACTCCTACTGGTTCGATAAACCTTGGTTTCTTACTGAGGGAAACTTGCTGCTGTACGCATCACACCTTCCACTTGGGGTTCCCAACGGGCGTGTGCTTTACGCGTCAACAAGCTAAATTTCTGGCGCCGTTGCCGGGGAGATCAAGACACGCTGCAAGGGGAGTCTCCCACTTCCAATCTCTTTACTTTGTTTTTGCTTTGCTTTACTTTATTTTATTTACTGCTTTGTTTGCTTTCTATATCAAAAATACAAAAAAAAATTAGTTACTTGCATTTACTTTATTTACTGTCTTGCTTTCGTTCTCTATATTAAAAACACAAAAAATTAGTTACTCGCATTTACTTTATTTAGTTTGCTTTATTTACTACTGCTAAAATGGGTACTCCTGAGAATACTTAGTTGTGTGACTTCACAAGCACAAATAATAATGATTTCATATGCACACCTATTACTCCACCTGCTGATACGACATAATTTTATGAAATTAAACCTGCTTTACTAAATCTTGTTATGAGAGAGCAATTTTCTGGTATTAGTTCTGATGATGCTGCTGCCCATCTATTGACGCGTAAAGCACACGCCCGTTGGGAACCCCAAGTGAAAGGTGTGATGCGTACAGCAGCAAGTTTACCTCAGTAAGAAACCAAGGTTTATCGAACCAGTAGGAGTCAAGGAACACGTGAAGGTTGTTGGTGACGGAGTGTAGTGCGGCGCAACACCAGGGATTCTGGCGCCAACGTGGAACCTGCACAACACAATCAAAATACTTTGCCCCAACTTAACTGTGAGGTTGTTAATCTCATCGGCTTGCTGTAAACAAAGGATTAAATGTATGGTGTGGAAAATGATGTTTGTATGCGAAGAACAGTAGAGAACAATGTTTGCAGTAGATTGTATTCAGATGTAAAAGAATGGACCGGGGTCCACAGTTCACTAGTGGTGTCTCTCCAATAAAATAAAGCATGTTGGGTGAACAAATTACAGTTGGGCAATTGACAAATAAAGAGGGCATAACAATGCACATACATATCATGATGACTACTATGAGATTTAATCGGGCATTACGACAAAGTACATAGACCGCTATCTAGCATGCATCTATGCCTAAAAAGTCCACCTTCGGGTTAGCATCCGCACCCCTTCCAGTATTAAGGTTCAAACAACAGACAATTGCATTAAGTATGGTGTGTAATGTCATCAACACAAATATCCTTAGACAAAGCATTGATGTTTTATCCCTAGTGGCAACAGCACATCCACATCCTTAGAACTTTCTGTCACTGTCCCACATTCAATGGAGGCATGAACCCACTATCGAGCATAAATACTCCCTCTTGGAGTTACAAGTATCAACTTGGCCAGAGCCTCTACTAGCAACGGAGAGCATGCAAGATCATAAACAACACATATATGATAGATTGATAATCAACTTGACATAGTACTCCATATTCATCGGATCCCAACAAACACAACATGTAGCATTACAAATAGATGATCTTCATCATGATAGGCAGCTCACAAGATCTAACATGATAGCACAATGAGGAGAAGACAACCATCTAGCTACTGCTATGGACCCATAGTACAGGGGTGAACTACTCACACATCAATCCGGAGGCGATCATGGTGATGAAGAGTCCTCCGGGAGATGATTCCCCTCTCCGTCAGGGTGCCGGAGGCAATCTCCTGAATCCCCCGAGATGGGATTGGCGGCAGCGGCGTCTGATACGTCTCCAACGTATCGATAATTTCTTATGTTCCATGCTACTTTATTGATGATACCTACATGTTTTATACATACTTTATGTCATATTTATGCATTTTCCGGCACTAACCTATTAACGAGATGCCGAAGAGCCAGTTGCTGTTTTCTGCTGTTTTTGGTTTGAGAAATCCTAGTAAGGAAATATTCTCGGAATTGGACGAAATCAACGCCCAGGATCTTATTTTTTCCACGAAGCTTCCAGAAGTCCGGAGAGGAAACGAAGTGGGGCGACAAGGCGGCCACACACTAGGGCGGCGCAGCCCAAGCCCTGGCCGCGTCGGCCTGTTGTGTGGGCCCCTCGCATCGCCCCCTGACCTACCCTTCCGCCTACTTAAGCCTTCGTCGATAATAACTCCAGTACCGAGAGCCACGATACGGAAAACCTTCCAGAGACGCCGCCGCCGCCAATCCCATCTCGGGGGATTCAGGAGATCGCCTCCGGCACCCTGCCGGAGAGGGGAATCATCTCCCGGAGGACTCTACACCGCCATGGTCGCCTCCGGAGTGATGTGTGAGTAGTTCACCCCTGGACTATGGGTCCATAGCAGTAGCTAGATGGTCGTCTTCTCCTAATTGTGCTATCATTGTTGGATCTTGTGAGCTGCCTAACATGATCAAGATCATCTATCTGTAATGCTATATGTTGCGTTTGTTGGGATCCGATGAATAGTGAATGCTATGTTATGTTGATTATCAATCTATCATCTATGTGTTGTTTATGATCTTGCATGCTCTCCGTTGCTACTAGAGGCTCTGGACAAGTTTTTGCTTGCAACTCCAAGAGGGAGTATTTATGCTCGATAGTGGGTTCATGCCTCCATTAAATCTGGGACAGTGACAGAAAGTTCTAAGGTTGTGGATGTGCTGTTGCCACTAGGGATAAAACATCAATGCTATGTCTAAGGATATATTGATTGATTACATTACGCACCATACTTAATGCAATTGTCTGTTGTTTGCAACTTAATACTGGAGGGGGTTCGGATGATAACCTGAAGGTGGACTTTTTAGGCATAGATGCATGCTGGATAGCGGTCTATGTACTTTGTCGTAATGCCCAATTAAATCTCACACTACTCATCATCACATGTATGTGCATGGTCATGCCCTCTCTATTTGTCAATTTCCCAACTGTAATTTGTTCACCCAACATGCTTATTCTTATGGGAGAGACACCTCTAGTGAACTGTGGACCCCGGTCTATTCTTTTACATCGAATACAATCTACTGCAATACTCGTTTTACTGTTCGCTGCAAACATCATCATCCACACTATACATCTAATCCTTTGTTACAGCAAGCCGGTGAGATTGACAACCTCACTGTTACGTTGGGACAAAGTACTTTGGTTGTGTTGGGCAGGTTCCACGTTGGCGCCGGAATCCCTGGTGTTGCGCCGCACTACACTCCTCCGCCATCAACCTTCAACGTGCTTCTTGGCTCCTACTGGTTCGATAAACCTTGGTTTCTTACTGAGGGAAAACTTGCCGCTGTACGCATCACACCTTCCTCTTGGGGTTCCCAACGGGCACGTCGACTGCGTGCTAGCATCAAGACATTTTCTGGCGCCGTTGCCGGGGAGATCAAGACACGCTGCAAGGGGAGTCTCCACTTCCAATCTCTTTACTTTGTTTTTGTCTTGCTTTATTTTATTTAGTACTTTGTTTGCTGCATTATATCAAAACACACAAAAATTAGTTGCTAGCTTTACTTTATTTACTGTCTTGTTTGCAATCTCCATATTAAAAATACAAAAAAAATTAGTTACTTGCATTTACTTTATTTGCTTTTTGTTTATTTCATCATGTTTCCTCCTAATTTTACTTTAAAAGATATACCGGTAGGACAAGGGTCTATAATTGGAAGAGATAATATAGAAGAATTTTTCACCCATGTTAGTATGCATGAAGATCTTGAAGATATACCCCTGGCAAAAACTGTCCCTACCTATGAAAGTGCCTCTGCTTGTTTGGTACGCATGATAGAAACTAGATTTATTAGTCTCAACCCCATGATACAACACATGTTCCTTACACTTTCTGATATGGAGAGGGGAGAAAAGAGAGATTTTGTTTTAAAAGTCCTTGTGCGAGAATTTGAGGATATAGCTAAAGAAGCTAGAAAAGTTTTTATTAAGCATAAGAGGCTTGGTATGTTCACCGATTTTAAAAGAACACTTGAAAAGATGGACATGGATAGAATAAAGTATACTAATAATGTTAATGATGGTAGGGAGATTAAAGCACCAATACCTTGCAAGCTCCTAGGAATGCATGAAGCTCTAGATGATAATTATGCTTGGCTTGTCCCTGAAAATTTGTTTGATGAGAATAGCAAGCCTAAGACTAATGAAAAGGGAGCCTCCAAAATTTACATATACAAAATACAATGCATGGTTGAGAAAACTCGCTGTTGATGCTTCGTCTCTTGATAATACTTGATACACACTTTCTGCGCCTAGCTGAAAGGCGTTAAAGAAAAGCGCTTATGGGAGACAACCCATGATTTTACTACTGCACTTTTGTTTTATATTTGAGTCTTGGAAGTTGTTACTACTGTAGCAACCTCTGCTTATCTTAATTTTGTTGCATTGTTGTGCCAAGTAAAGTCTTTGATAGTAAGGTTCATACTAGATTTGGATTACTGCGTAGAAACAGATTTCTTGCTGTCACGAATCTGGGCTGAATTCTCTGTAGGTAACCTAGAAAATTCTGCCAATTTACGTGAGTGATCCTTAGATATGTACGCAACTTTCATTCAATTTGAGCATTTTCATTTGAGCAAGTCTGGTGCCTCTTAGAAATTCGTCTTTACGGACTGTTCTGTTTTGACAGATTCTGTCTTTTATTTCACATTGCCTGTTTTGCTATGCTTGATGGATTTCTTTGTTCCATTAACTTTCAGTAGCTTTGTGCAATGTCCAGAAGTGTTAAGAATGATTTTTTCACCTCTGAACATGTGAATTTTGATTATGCACTAACCCTCTAATGAGTTGTTTTGAGTTTGGTGTGGAGGAAGTTTTCAAGGATCAAGAGAGGATGATGATACAATATGATCAAGGAGAGTGAAAGCTCTAAGCTTGGGGATGCCCCGGTGTTTCATCCCTGCATATTTCAAGAAGACTCAAGCATCTAAGCTTGGGGATGCCCAAGGCATCCCCTTCTTCATCGACAACATTATCAGGTTCCTCTAGTGAAACTATGTTTTTATTCCGTCACATCTTATGTACTTTGCTTGGAGCGTCTGTATGTTTTTTGTTTTTGTTTTGTTTGAATAAAATGGATCCTAGCATTCATTGTGTGGGAGAGAGACACGCTCCGCTGTTGCATATGGACAAATATGTCCTTAGGCTTTACTCATAATGTTCATGGCGAAGGTTGAAACTGCTTCGTTAATTGTTATATGGTTGGAAACGGGAAATACTACATGTGGTAATTGGTAGAATGTCTTGAATAATTTGATACTTGGCAATTGTTATAGATCATGTTTAAGCTCTTGCATCATGTACTTTGCACCTATTAGTGAACAAATACATAGAGCTTGTTGAAATTTGGTTTGCATGATTGGTCTCTCTAAAGTCTAGATATTTTCTGGTGAGGTGGTTGAACAACAAGGAAGACAGTGTAGAGTATTATAATGCTTGCAATATGTTCTTATGTAAGTTTTGCTGTACCGGTTCATACTTGTGTTTGCTTCAAACAACCTTGCTAGCCTAAGCCTTGTATTGAGAGGGAATACTTCTCGTGCATCCAAATCCTTGAGCCAAAAACTATGCCATTTGTGTCCACCATACCTACCTACTACATGGTATTTCTCTGCCATTCCAAAGAAAATTGCTTGAGTGCTACCTTTAAAATTTCATTCCTTGTCTTTGCAATATATAGTTCATGGGAAAAATAGCTTAAAAACTATTGTGGTAAAGAATATGTAGCTTATGTATCTTATTTCTTATAAGTTGCTTGTTGAGCGGTAACCATGTTTCTGGGGACGCCATCAACTATCACCTTTGTTGAATATCATGTGAGTTGCTATGCATGTTCGTCTTGTCTGAAGTAAGGGGCGATTTACCATGAGTTGAATGGTTTGAGCATGCATATTGTTAGAGAAGAACATTGGGCCGCTAACTGAAGCCATGATCCATGGTGGAAGTTTCAGTCTTGGACAACAATCCTCAATCTCTTATGAGAATATTATTTGTTGTTGAATGCTTAAGCATTAAAGAGGAGTCCATTATCTGTTGTCTATGTTGTCCCGGAATGGATGTCTAAGTTGAGAATAATCAAAAGCGAGAAATTCAATGCGAGCTTTCTCCTTAGACCTTTGTACTGGCGGCATAGAGGTACCCCTTTGTGATACTTGGTTAAAACATATGTATTGCGGTGATAATCCAGGTAATCCGAGCTAATTAGGACAAGGTGCGGGCACTATTGGTATACTATGCATGAGGCTTGCAACCTGTAGGATATAATTTACATAACACATATGCTTTATTACTACCGTTGACAAAATTGTTTCTTGTTTTCAAAATAAAAGCTCTAGCACAAATATAGCAATCGATGCTTCCCTCTGTGAAGGGCCATTCTTTTACTTTTATGTTGAGTCAGTTTACCTATTTCCTCCCATCTCAAGAAGCAAACACTTGTGTTAACTGTGCATTGATTCTTACATACTTGCATATTTGCATTCGTCATATTACTTTATGTTGACAACTATCCATGAGATATACATGTTACAAGTTGAAAGCAACCGCTGAAACTTAATCTTCCTTTGTGTTGCTTCAATACCTTTACTATGAATTTATTGCTTTATGAGTTAACTCTTATGCAAGACTTGTTGATGCTTGTCTTGAAAGTACTATTCATGAAAAGTCTTTGCTATATGATTCAGTTGTTTACTCATTGTCTTTACCATTGCTTTGGATTGCTGCATTCATTACATATGCTTACAATAGTATTGATCAAGATTATGATGGCATGTCACTTCAGAAATTATCTTTGTTATTGTTTACCTACTCGGGACGAGTAGGAACTAAGCTTGGGGATGCTGATACGTCTCCAACGTATCGATAATTTCTTATGTTCCATGCTACTTTATTGATGATACCTACATGTTTTATACATACTTTATGTCATATTTATGCATTTTCCGGCACTAACCTATTAACGAGATGCCGAAGAGCCGATTCTTTGTTTTCTGCTGTTTTTGGTTTCAGAAATCCTAGTAAGGAAATATTCTCGGAATTGGACGAAATCAACGCCCAGGATCTTATTTTTCCACGAAGCTTCCAGAAGTCCGGAGAGGAAACGAAGTGGGGCGACGAGGCGGCCACACACTAGGGCGGCGCGGCCCAAGCCCTGGCCGCGCCGGCCTGTTGTGTGGGCCCCTCGCGTCGCCCCCTGACCTACCCTTCCGCCTACTTAAGCCTTCGTCGATAATAACTCCAGTACCGAGAGCCACGATACGGAAAACCTTCCAGAGACGCCGCCGCCGCCAATCCCATTTCGGGGGATTCAGGAGATCGCCTCCGGCACCCTGCCGGAGAGGGGAATCATCTCTCGGAGGACTCTACACCGCCATGGTTGCCTCCGGAGTTATGTGTGAGTAGTTCACCCCTGGACTATGGGTCCATAGCAGTAGCTAGATGGTCGTCTTCTCCTAATTGTGCTATCATTGTTGGATCTTGTGAGCTGCCTAACATGATCAAGATCATCTATCTGTAATACTATATGTTGCGTTTGTTGGGATCCGATGAATAGTGAATGCTATGTTATGTTGATTATCAATCTATCATCTATGTGTTGTTTATGATCTTGCATGCTCTCCGTTGCTAGTAGAGGCTCTGGCCAAGTTTTTTCTTGCAACTCCAAGAGGGAGTATTTATGCTCGATAGTGGGTTCATGCCACCATTAAATCTGGGACAGTGACAGAAAGTTCTAAGGTTGTGGATGTGCTGTTGCCACTAGGGATAAAACATCAATGCTATGTCTAAGGATATATTTATTGATTACATTACACACCATACTTAATGCAATTGTCTGTTGTTTGCAACTTAATAGTGGAGGGGGTTCGGATGATAACCTGAAGGTGGAATTTTTAGGCATAGATGCATGCTGGATAGCGGTCTATGTACTTTGTCGTAATGCCCAATTAAATCTCACACTACTCATCATAACATGTATGTGCATGGTCATGCCCTCTCTATTTGTCAATTGCCCAACTGTAATTTGTTCACCCAACATGCTTATTCTTATGGGAGAGACACCTCTAGTGAACTGTGGACCCCGGTCCATTCTTTTACATCGAATATAATCTACTGCAATACTCGTTTTACTGTTCTCTGCAAACATCATCATCCACACTATACATCTAATCCTTTGTTACAGCAAGCCGGTGAGATTGACAACCTCACTGTTACGTTGGGACAAAGTACTTTGGTTGTGTTGTGCAGGTTCCACGTTGGCGCCGGAATCCCTGGTGTTGCGCCGCACTACACTCCTCCGCCATCAACCTTCAACGTGCTTCTTGGCTCCTACTGGTTCGATAAACCTTGGTTTCTTACTGAGGGAAAACTTGCCGCTGTACGCATCACACCTTCCTCTTGGGGTTCCCAACGGGCACGTCGACTGCGTGCTAGCATCAGCGTCTCTGGAAGGTTTTCCGTATCGTGGCTCTCGGTACATGGATTTTCGCGACGAAGGCTATAAGTAGGCGGAAGGGCAGGGTTGGAGGCGGCGCAAGGGGCCCACACCATAGGGCGGCGCGGGGCCCACCTAGGCCGCGCGGCCCTGTGGTGTCGGCGCCTCATCGCTCCACTTCGTATCCCCTTCGGTCTTCTGGAAGCTTCGTGGAAAAATAAGACCCTGGGCGTTGATTTCGTCCAATTCCGAGAATATTTCCTTTGTAGGATTTCTGAAACCAAAAACAGCAGAAAACAACAACTGGCTCTTCGGCATCTCGTCAATAGGTTAGTGCCGGAAAATGCATAATAATGACATAAAGTGTGTATAAAACATGTGAGTATCATCATAAAAGTAGCATGGAACATAAGAAATTATAGATACGTTTGAGACGTATCAAGCATCCCCAAGCTTAGTTCCTACTCACCCTCGAGTAGGTAAACGATAACAAAGATAATTTCTGAAGTGACATGCTATCAAAATCTTGATCAATACTATTGTAAAGCATATGAGATGAATGAAGTGATTTGAAGCAATGGTAAAGACAATGAATAAGCAACTGAATCATATAACAAAGACTTTTCACGAAAAGTACTTTCAAGACAAGCATCAATAAGACTTGCATAGGAGTTAACTCATAAAGCAATAGATTCTTAGTAGAAAGTTTTGAAGCAACACAAAGGAAGATATAAGTTTCAGCAGTTGCTTTCAACTTCAACATGTTTATCTCATGGATAATTGTCAACACAAAGTAATATGATGAATGCAAATAAGCAAGTATGTAGGAATCAATGCACACAATTGACACACGTGTTTGCTTCTAAGATAGAAAGAAGTAGGTAAACTGAATCAACATAAAAGTAAAAGAAAGGCCCTTCGCAGAGGGAAGCAGGGATAAAATCATGTGCTATAGCTTTTCAAGTTTTGAAATCGTATAGAGAGCATAAAAGTAAAGTTTTGAGAGGTGTTTGTTGTTGTCAACGAATGGTAGTGGGCACTCTAACCCCCTCATCAAACAAACTTTCAAAGAGCAGCTCCCATGAAGGACGTTATCTCTACCAGCAAGGTAGATCATCCCTCTTCTCTTTTGTTTACACATGTACTTTAGTTTTAGTTGTTTTTTTATGGATGACACTCCTCCCAACCTTTTCTTTCACAAGCCATGGCTAACTGAATCCTCAGGTGCCTTCCAACAATCTCATACCATGGAGGAGTGTCTATTTGCAAAATTAAGTTGCTTACTGATGAATCAGAGCAAAACATGTGAAGAGAATTATAAATGAAAGTTAATTAATTGGGGGCCGGGAACCCCGCTGCCAGCTCTTTTTGCAAAATTATTGGATAAGCGGATGAAGCCACTAGTACATTGGTGAAAGTCTGCCCAAAAAGATTGAAAGATAAAACACCACATACTTCCTCATGAGCTATAAAACATTGACACAAATAAGAGACAATAACTTTTGAATTGTTTAAAGGTAGCACATGAAGTATTTACTTGGAATGGTAGAAAAATACCATGTAGTAGGTAGGTATGGTGGACACAAATGGCATAGTTTTTGGCTCAAGGATTTGGATGCACGAGAAGTATTCCCTCTCAATACAAGGCTTTGGCTAGCAAGGTTGTTTGAAGCAAACACAAGTATGAACCGGTACAGAAAAACTTACATAAGAACATATTGCAAGCATTATAAGACTCTACACTGTCTTCCTTGTTGTTCAAACCATCACCAGAAAATATCTGGACTTTAGAGAGACCAATCATGCAAACCAAATGTCAACAAGCTCTATAGTATTTCTTCATTAATAGGTGCAAAGTACATGATGCAAGAGCTTAAACATGATCTATTTGAGCACAACAATTGCCAAGTATCAAATTATTCAAGACATTATACCAATTACCACATGAGGCATTTTCTGTTTCCAACCATATAACAATGAACGAAGCAGTTTCAACCTTCGCCATGAACATTAAGAGTAAAGCTAAGAACACATGTGTTCATATGCAACAGCGGAGCGTGTCTCTCTCCCACACAAAGAATGTAGGATCTGATTTTATTCAAACAAAAACAAAAATAAAAACATACAGACGCTCCAAGTAAAGCACATAAGATGTGACAGAATAAAAATATAGTTTCACTAGAGGTGACTTGATAAGTTGTCGAAGAAGAAGGGGATGCCTTGGGCATCCCCAAGCTTAAATGCTTGAGTCTTCATGAAATATGCAGGGATGAACCACGGGGGCATCCCCAAGCTTAGAGTTTTCACTCTTCTTGATCATATTGTATCATCCTCCTCTCTTGATCCTTGAAAACTTCCTCCACACCAAACTCAAAACAAACTCATTAGAGGGTTAGTGCATAATCAAAAATTCACATATTCAGAGGTGAAATAATTATTCTTAACACTTCTGGACATTGCACAAAGCTACTGAAAGTTAATGGAACAAAGAAATCCATCAAACATAGCAAAACAGGCAATGCGAAATAAAAGGCAGAATCTGTCAAAACAGAACAGTCCGTAAAGACGAATTTTTCTGGGGAACTTAACTTGCTCAGATGAAAATTCTCAAATTGATTGAAAGTTACGTACATATCTGAGGATCACGCACGTAAATTGGCAGAATTTTCTGAGTTACCTACAGAAGGGGCGGCTCAATTTCGTGACAGTAAGAAATCTGTTTCTGCGCAGTAATCCAAATCTAGTATCATCTTTACTATCAAAGACTTTACTTGGCACAACAATGCAATAAAATAAAGATAAGGAGATGTTGCTACAGTAGTAACAACTTCCAAGACTCAAATATAAAACAAAAGTGCTGTAGTAAAATAATGGGTTGTCTCCCATAAGCGCTTTTCTTTAACGCCATTCAGCTAGGCGCAGAAAGTGTGAATCAAGTATTATCAAGAGATGAAGCATTAACTTTCTTACTAGGGTCGTTGCGCCTACCCTTCTTACTCTTATTCTTACTCTTTGGTTTAGGGAATATATGACCGCATCCGGGCGTAGAGGCAAAATTTAGAGTGCCTTTCCCCACATCTATGATTGCTCCCACGAGTTTCAGCAGGGATCTTCCAAGTGTTATTTGTCCTGTCCCTACACATTCAACAACGAGATAATTAGTGGATACTGTCCTTCCAAGAAAGGTTGTGAACACACCTTCAGCTATTCCCTTAGGAATTATAACAGAGTTATCAGTAAGAGTTATTCCTTCTCCTCCTTCAGTAAGTTCCCAAAGTGTCAAAGATTCATAAATATTTTTAGGCATAAGGCAAAACTCAGACATAATATCACAACGAGCATGAAAAGTTTCACCACAAATAGCAAATTTAATGGTAGGCACCCACATTGAAGGTTCAAAGCTTAATGGAACATAATCATAATATTCGCGAATCTGGTTGTACCCCTCTTTTAAACAGGATATATTTGTTTCGAGAGTGTTTAATCTATTATGAATGCTAGCAAGAGATGAATCATAATTATTAGCGGAGCTAGATGATGTAACCAATTTTTTTATGGCATTAAAAGCTTGATCCCCATCACAATGAAGGAAATCTCCTCCCACTACAGCATCTAAGGCATACCTATAGCGAAGAATAAGTCCAAAATAAAAGTTACTAAGAAGCAAACTTAGAGTCATTTTAGGTTTAGTTTTACTATAATAATCAAAAATTCTAGACCAAGCTTGTTTAAAATTCTCCTCACCACCTTGTTTAAAAGTAAACATCGATTCCTCAGGTGATAAAGTAAATGCAAACAAGACAGTAAATAAAGTAAATGCAAGTAACTAATTATTTTGTTTGTTTTTAATATGGAGAACGCAAACAAGACAGTAAATAAAGTAAAGCAAGTAACTAATTTTTTTTGTATTTTGATATAAGTAATCAAACAAAACAGTAAATAAAATAAAGTAAAGAAAGACAAAAACAAAGTAAAGAGATTGGAAGTGGGAGACTCCCCTTGCAGCGTGTCTTGATCTCCCCGGCAACGGCGCCAGAAATTTATTTGCTGGCGTGCAGTTGACGTGGGAGTTAGAAATCTCCGTGGTGTAATTTTCCTTCACTTCCCCGGCAACAGCGCCAGAAATTTAGCTTGTTGACGCGTAAAGCACACGCCTGTTGGGAACCCCAAGTGGAAGGTGTGATGCGTACAGCAGCAAGTTTCCCTCAGTAAGAAACCAAGGTTTATCGAACCAGTAGGAGTCAAGGAACACGTGAAGGTTGTTGGTGACGGAGTGTAGTGCGGTGCAACACCAGGGATTCCAGCGCCAACGTGGAACCTGCACAACACAATCAAAATACTTTGCCCCAACTTAACAGTGAGGTTGTCAATCTCACCGGCTTGCTGTAAACAAATGATTAAATGTATGGTGTGGAAAATGATGTTTGTATGCGAAAAACAGTAGAGAACAATGTTTGCAGTAGATTGTATTCAGATGTAAAAGAATGGACCGGGTCCACAGTTCACTAGTGGTGTCTCTCCAATAAAATAAAGCATGTTGGGTGAATAATTACAGTTGGGCAATTGACAAATAAAGAGGGCATAACAATGCACATACATATCATGATGACTACTATGAGATTTAATCGGGCATTATGACAAAGTACATAGACCGCTATCCAGCATGCATCTATGCCTAAAAAGTCCACCTTCGGGTTAGCATCCGCACCCCTTCCAGTATTAAGTTGCAAACAACAGACAATTGCATTAAGTATGGTGCGTAATGCAATCAACACAAATATCCTTAGACAAAGCATTGATGTTTTATCCCTAGTGGCAACAACACATCCACAACCTTAGAACGTTCTGTCACTGTCCCAGATTCAATGGAGGCATGAACCCACTATCGAGCATAAATACTTCCTCTTGGAGTTACAAGTATCAACTTGGCCATAGCCTCTACTAGCAATGGCGAGCATGCAAGATCATAAACAACACATATATGATAGATTGATAATCAACTTGACATAGTATTCCATATTCATCGGATCCCAACAAACACAACATGTAGCATTACAAATAGATGATCTTGATCATGATAGGCAGCTCACAAGATCTAACATGATAGCACAATGAGGAGAAGACAACCATCTAGCTACTGCTATGGACCCATAGTCCAGGGTGAACTACTCACACATCAATCCGGAGGCGATCATGGTGATGAAGAGTCCTCCGGGAGATGATTCCCCTCTCCGGAAGGGTGCCCGAGGCGATCTCCTGAATCCCCCGAGATGGGATTGGCGGCGGCGGCGTCTCTGGAAGGTTTTCCGTAACGTGGCTCTCGGTACAGGGGTTTTCGCGACGAAGGCTATAAGTAGGCGAAAGGGCAGGGTTGGAGGCGGCGCGAGGGGCCCACACCATAGGGCGGAGCAGGCCCCACCCAGGCCGCGCGGCCCTGTGGTGTCAGCGCCTCGTCGCCCCACTTCGTATCCCCTTTGGTCTTCTGGAAGCTTCGTGGAAAAATAAGACCCTGGGCGTTGATTTCGTCCAATTCCGAGAATATTTCCTTTGTAGGATTTCTGAAATCAAAAACAGCAGAAAACAACAACTGGCTCTTCGGCATCTCGTCAATAGGTTAGTGCCAGAAAATGCATAATAATGACATAAAGTGTGTATAAAGCATGTGAGTATCATCATAAAAGTAGCATGGAACATAAGATATTATAGATACGTTTGAGACATATCACCATCTTAATAATTTTTATGAACTTTGTGAAATGCAAAAGTATAAGGATGTAGATGGTGACATTATAAAATTGAAATTGTTTCCTTTCTCCTTAAGAGGAAGAGCTAAAGATTGGTTGCTATCTTTTCCTAAGAATAGTATTGATTCATGGACTAAATGTAAGGATGCTTTCATTGGTAGATATTATCCTCCCGCTAAAATTATATCTTTGAGAAGTAGCATAATGAATTTTAAGCAATTGGATAATGAGCATGTTTCCCAAGCATGGGAAAGAATGAAATCTTTGGTCAAGAATTGCCCTACCCATGGACTAACTACTTGGATGATCATCCAAACCTTTTATGCAGGATTGAATTTTTCTTCGCGGAACCTATTGGATTCAGCTGCTGGAGGTACTTTTATGTCCATCACCTTAGGTGCCGCAACAAAGCTTCTTGATGATATGATGATCAACTACTCTGAATGGCACACTGAAAGGGCTCCACAAGGTAAGAAGAAACCTTTGGGGAGGATTGATAATGTTCGCATTACGGTTAACAATAACCTTGTCCCCGTTGATTTTGTTGTCTTGGATATTGAATGCAATGCATCTTGTCCCATTATTTTGGGAAGACCTTTTCTTCGAACTGTTGGTGCTATTATTGATATGAAGAAGGTAATATTAAGTATCAATTTCCTCTTAAGAAAGGTATGGAACACTTCCCTAGAAAGAGAATGAAGTTACCTTATGATTCTATTATTAGAACAAATTATGATGTTGATGCTTCATCTCTTGATAACACTTGATTCACACTTTCTGCGCCTAGCTGAAAGGCGTTAAAGAAAAGCGCTTATGGGAGACAACCCATTATTTTACTTCTGCACTTTCGTTTTATATTTGAGTCTTCGAAGTTGTTACTACTGTAGCAACCTCTCCTTATCTTTATTTTATTGCATTTTTGTGCCAAGTAAAGTCTTTGATAGTAATGTTGATACTAGATTTGGATTACTGCGCAGAAACATATTTCTTGCTGTCACGAAATTGAGTAGCCCCTGATACGTCCAAAAAGTATCTACTTTCCCGAACACTTTTGCTATTGTTTTGCCTCTAATTTGTGTATTTTTGATATAACTAACACAGACTAACTCTGTTTTCAGCAGAATTGCTCTGGTATCTTGTTTTTGTGCAGAAATTCAACTTTCGGGAAAATCCTCGGAATTTATACCAAAGGGCCTATTTTACCAGAAGACTCTCGGAGCCAGAAGGGCAAACCAGGTGGAGGCCCGAGGGCCCCACACACCAGGCCGGCGCGGCCCAGGGGGGGCGCGCCGCCCTAGTGTGTGGCCCCCTCGGCTGGCCTCCGACGCCCTCCTCTGGACTACTTAAAGGGTTCGATCTAAAAAACGCGTGGACGAAGTCGAAGTCACCAGAAACCCTCCAGAACGCCGCCACATCGCGAAACTCCGTCTCGGGGACCAGAAACTCCGTTCTGGCACTCCGCCGGGACGGGGAATTGGAGGAGATCATCGCCATCATCACCACCGACGCCTCTCCATCGACCAGCAATGCTTCCCCCATCCATGTGTGAGTAATTCCCCCGCTGTAGGCTGAACGGGATGGTAGGGATTGGATGAGATTGGTCATGTAATAGCATAAGATTGTTAGGGCATAGTGCCTAGTGTCCGTAATTGGTACTTTGATGATATTGTTGCAACTTGTTATGCTTAATGCTTGTCACTAGGGCCCGAGTGCCATGATGTCAGATCTGAACATGCTATTATTTCATCATGATATGCATTGTTTTATGATCTTACCTGCAAGTTGTATACACATGTCGCTGTCCGGAACCAAAGGCCCCGAAGTGACAGAAATCGGGACAACCGGAGGGGATGGCGGTGATGTGAGGATCACATGTGTTCACGGAGTGTTAATGCTTTGCTCCGGTACTCTATTAAAAGGAGTACCTTAATATCCAGTAGATTCCCTAGAGGTCCGGCTGCCACCGGCTGGTAGGACAAAAGATGTTGTGCAAGTTTCTCATTGCGAGCACGTACGACTATATACGGAACACATGCCTATGGATTGCTTTGTACTTGGACACCGTTTTATTATTATCTGCAAATGCCCTGCCTTGATTGTTACATGAGTTTCTCTCATCCATGCAACGCCCGTCATCCATCCCTGTGCCTACAGTATTTTAATCCTGCTGTTTACTATAATCGTTACTGCTGTCTCTGTTACTCTGCGGCTGTTATTTCACTACTGCTACTGCTATAAAACTGTTACTACTGATAAACTCTTGCGAGCAAGTCTGTTTTCAGATGCAGCTGAATTGACAACTCCGCTGTTAAGGCTTTCAAGTATTCTTTGTCTCCCCTTGTGTCGAAACAATAAATTGGGTTTTACTTCCCGCGAAGACTGTTGCGATCCCCTATACTTGTGGGTCATCAAGACTATTTTCTGGCGCCGTTGCCTGGGAACATAGCTTTATTTGGAGGTTCACTTGGACTGATATTGTTCGCTGCAAATTCTCCATCATGGGTAAATCTCGCGATTCTGAAGTCGCCATATTACCATCCAATACAAGAAAAGGTACAACTCTGAGTACCTCTGCTGCTCTTGATTCACCATCTGTGATAAGTCAACTTGTTTCACCGCCGCAAGCTTCACTTGCTGGTACTTCTGCTGAATCGGAAAACTCTCATAATATTGATAATGTTTCTGCTGTGCTTGATGATAGCGGTTCATTGGGATCCTTTCTAGATGCTACAATTGCTAGGTCTAGACAAATTGAAAATGCTGAAACTCCTAATGAAAATGCTGCTACACCTGTTAATTCACCTGAACTTGATTATTCTAGTGATGATCCTGATGAGGATTATGTGGAACTTAATGATGATTTTATTGATAAATGCAATGCTTACTGATGCAAGAAAAATTAAAAAGTTTCTCGCACAATATACTGTTAGACATAAGCTATCTCCTGATCCTAAATTTGCCACATCTCCTATATGCATTAAGGATAAAGATTATGATTTTTCTCTTGATCTATCTCATATAGTGACAAGGTATTAACTTATCAATGCCTACGGGTTGTAGACTAGGCTTTAGTTGGAAGTAGAGGGCAAGTAGATCTCGAAGGTTTCAGCCGAAAAGTACTCGACGATTATGAAACTAGGGTTTGAGAAACAATGATTCGATGCTTTCTTTGTCCCTCGACTCCCCCTTATATAGGAGGCGGAGCCGAGGGATTCGTGTTGTACAAGTTACAGAGTCCGGGAAGGTTTCTAACTCACCCCGCAAGATTACAAATAACACTTCCTATTACAATTCTAGCTTTCCTTAATAATATCTTGGGCTTCCGAATCTTCTTATTCTTCGGGTAGTGGGCCTTCAGTAAACCCCGGGTACTATCTTCGGCATGCCCATTTGGGATGCCTATGTCAGTAGCC
This sequence comes from Lolium perenne, assembly GCF_019359855.2. Taxonomy (NCBI): domain Eukaryota; kingdom Viridiplantae; phylum Streptophyta; class Magnoliopsida; order Poales; family Poaceae; genus Lolium; species Lolium perenne. The sequence goes on from NC_067247.2 coordinate 159,307,872, forward strand.
CCCGAGATTTTGCTTGAATCGTAGAGTCAGGGAAAATCTCCACTGTTTATTTTTATTCGACAACTTTAACTTTTCTATATTTCTTCACATAAATTTCTATATTGTACAGGGATAATGGTAGTTGGGGCTAGTTCATCTGATGGATCAGGTACTAGTTAACTGCTCTAGTGGCAATCCGCAAAAACCTACTTCAAGATCACGTCCCTGAACATGATCTCGGGATACTGGTGTAAACTTCGACAGGTGCCGCTTAAGGTCTTACCATTCTGTCGAGTCCCAGTACAATTTATCGGGTACCTAACGTGTCCGTTAGGATTTTTCTTCGTATCTGTTGATACGGATAAAAGTAGCAAACCGACGTCAGAGACGGCGCCACGCCACACAGAACGGATCTGGGGTCTTACCTTCGCAAATTTGCGGCATTCAGAAATTGATCGCAACTTTGGCGTTCTGAGAATATATTATCGAGTGCTTATTCGGCTGTTGGAATGGCACATTTTATCGAGTCAAAGATGACTTATATTGCTCTCCCGATGGGAGTATATGCAGAGTTATTTATAACTCGAAATATACTCTTTTGCTCTGCTATCTTTCTTTTTCTCTTTCTTTCTTTCTTTTTTATGATTTCATCGGGTACGCAAGCAGCGTTCCCGATGGGAGTAGCCCCCGAGGCTACAGCCAAGGACTTGTACTTGGTTGTAGGCTCCACGCCTTATTCCACTATATTTTCTTTTATCTCCCGAAGTTTTCATAATTTCTCGGGTGCGCGAACAGCGCTCCCGATGGGAGTAGCCCCCGAGGCTATGAACAAATATTTGTATTTGATCATAGGCTCACGCCATTTCTATTTTGTCTTTCTTGATCTTTTCATTTTTCCAAAGTAGCCCCGAGCATTTGATCAAAATCTTGTATTTGATCGAAGGCTCACCAATATTTTTTTTTATGTCGCCTTTTATGAAACTATTGAGACGAATTTTTTCTTCTGCCAAGGTGACGTTATTGCTGACGATAGCCACGATTGTGGGTCAAAAATCACGAGAAATCTTTTCCCGCTGGCTTGCGGGCCCAATTTTTCCATTATCTTGACACGTCGTGCAGGTGGGGGACACACGTCCTCCGCTTTTCCTGGCACACGTACCGTAACTCCTCCAATGTAAAAATACTTTTTTACCCTTGTTTCCATGTGGTTATCATCTGCCGCACACTTTTTCCATCCAACGGTCCACCGTTTCGCCGCACCTCTATATAAGATCTCCTTCTTCTTCCTCGAGCACTTCCGCTCGCGCCGTTCTTGTGCTCTCCTCTGCAAAACCTCCTACGCTCCACAATTCCATAAGCTCATCTTCTCCAAGCTGCCTTCCTGTGCCATTGTTGATGCCATCGCGTCGTTTGATCAAACACAGCACACCGGAATCCTCAATGGCTGCCGTGGATCTGGGAACCGCGGAGTGGGAACGGTCCAAGATTTCCACTCAGGACATCAATCTCCTGAAGAAGCTGGGGATCAGCAAGAAGCCCAAAGCGTTGTGCTTCCTCAGTGAAGAAAGCTACCCAATCCCTCCAATGGGGTATCGGGTAAGTTTTGTCGACCACCTCATCCGCGGTCTTTCCGCCCCCATTCATCCTTTTCTCCGCGGACTGCCCTTTATTTACGGTCTGCAACTTCACCACCTGACGCCCAATTCCATCCTCCACATTTCTATTTTCATCACCCTCTGCGAAGCCTTCCTTGGCGTCCAGCCTAACTGGGCGCTATGGAAGCGCATTTTCTTCTGTCGCCGCAATGGCTCTCCAAATGTCGCCTATAATATAGGCGGCGTTGTAATTTCCGTTCGCCCCATCGTCGATTACTTCGATGTCAAACTCCCTGACTCAGTTCAAGGATGGCGCAAGAAGTGGTTGTACATTCAGGAGGAGAACCATGGATGTGCTGAAGACAACATCCCTCCTTTTGATGGTGCCGAGAAAATTCTTCACCGCCGCTCCTGGGACGCAGAGGCTACCGAAGAAGAAAAAATAGCGACAGAAGCCATGATGACTCGCATCCATGAGTTGCAAAATACTCGCGGCAAAGAGTTATCAGGTATCCAAATCACGGCATACTTTCTTAGAACCAGAGTGCAGCCGCTTCAGGCTCGCAAATACCCTCTCTGGAAATATGCTGGCGACAAGGACGCAGATCGGTTGTCAGCGGATTTAGAGGTCAAGGATTTAGAAAAACTTGTCCGAAAAATCTCGTCTCTCAGCAAAAAAGATCCTGTCCCTTCTTCTTGTCGTGTAAAACCATTCAGCGCCACCAATTCACTTCCCAAGGTATACTTTGTCGCTTGATTTGCTATTGCTTTGCTATCTTTTTTTTATTCCCCTGCTTTTTGACATCTTCCCCTGCTTTTTGTATAGAACCATCCAAATCTTGTCTCGCTTCCTCCCCTTCCTGAAGGTGGAGAAGTCGAGGAAAGGGCCGTTGTCACCGACGACAACCAAGATGCTCCCTCTTTTGTGAATGAACCCATGGATTCTCTAAAATCTGCGGGATCTTCTGAAAAGGAAGCTGCCTCCGAAGGCACTGCATCGGCACAATCTCCTCCTCCTGCTGTTTCCCCAAGGAACAAGAGGAAGAGGAATGATGCCGAAGATTCCGGCACCTCCAAAGCCGAAGAAGTTGGTCCTTCACGTCAGAAGGCAACTTATGATCCATATCTTGAATCCCTCATCAGCTCGTAAGTCACCTTTATTTTTCCTTATGTTTGTACTCGAAGATTTTCGTCTATCTTGCTTTTTATGCTGTCGACTTTTTTAATCGCAGTGATGATGAGGAAGAAATACCAACTCTTGATGTGGCTGCTCGAACGAGTACGTCACATACTTTAATTGTTTCGGAGACGCCAGTTGAAGGAGAGAAATCCTCGCCTCCTCAACAAAACGTTGGTGCTCCCACTCCTCCTTCAAGCCCTCTTGTCCCTTCACCAAAAAGGACGAGGGTGGAAACGATCGTGGAGCCTACCCTCCAATTGGGTAGCTCCTCCAATCCTCTCTTGGATGATGTAAGTTCTTAATTTGCTTGTCATTATCTATATTTCCTCTGTTTGCTTCTTTATGTCTTCATATTTTTCCCATACCGACGTTTTCTTTCTTTGTTCTTCTTTGACAGCCTATGATCAAAGAGCTTGTTCGTATCGGTGCCCAATTCATTGGGTACCGTGAATATGCCAGCAAGACCGAAGGTAATAACTTTTTTATGACCCTTGTTTGTAACTTCTTGCTCCTGTTTTGTCGCAATTTTGACGATTCTTTACTTTTTTGGCAGAGAAACTTGCAGAAGCCAACAAGCTTGTCGACACTCTTGCTCAGAAACTGGAGCAAAGTGAAACGGCTCGCAAGAAAGCTGAACTTGACGCTAGCCAAGCTAAAGCAGAGGCTGAGAAGGCCAAGGCAAAAGCTGCTGGTGTCGAAGATCTGCAAAAAAGACTTGATGATGCCGAAACTGCTTTGAACGAGCACAAGGCCGCCCAGGCTACTCGTGAAAATGCGATCATCAAGCGCTTGAACACGCAGAATCGGCGCTTCCTCGGTAATTTTGTCGATCCCATCTATTTTTCTTAGACTTGCTTTTCCTTGCTTGCTCTCGACCAACATATATTTTCTGCGGCAGGTAAAACAAATCAAGAATTTGAGCTTGAAGATCCCGACAATGATCCTCTCCTTGACGCACTCTCTTTCCTGGAGTTTCATGGAACCGTAGTTCGTGAAGGCATGGAGCATGCTGACGCAGGATTATCAAGGCTGTTCCCCTACTTCTTCCCGAAGAAAGAGGAGCCCAAGACTTTCCTTGCTCTTGCTAAGGACTTCAATCCACCGGAAGATCTTGGACTGAAGATGCACCAGGAGAACATGAAGATTGCTGTCGAAAGCACTGTTGCCTTGGTCGCTGACAGCCAACAAACTGTTGACTGGATGAAAGTTAGCGACACCGAACAGATAGAGCAAACGAAATGGCGATCTTTGATCAAGGCAGCCAAGCCCAACTCGAAGAAAATCCTGGCCTATCTCGGGATCAAGCCTTCTTCAACTCCTAGCTCATCAAGGCCGGAGGTCTAGTTGAATGCCTCTTCTTTTTCTTTCTTTGTTTTTTCTTTTTCTTTTGCTTTTGTCGCCATACTAGCTTTGGCGACAATTACCTTAGTAGTCCTTTTGGAGAACTCCTTCTGTAATATCCATGTAAATTTCCTGGAAATCAATGAAATTCTTCCTTGCACTATCATTGATCCTGAGACTTTCTTTTCCAGTTAATATTTGATAACTACTCGACCAATCCTTGCTCTGCCGATACTTCGCCTGCTTCTTCGTTCTTGAAGAAAACCCTTATCGGAGATTTTTCAAGTGAACATTTGTCGCAAGATTTGCAAGAACTTCGCCAACAACTCCAATCCATGAAGAAACAAACTCTTGCGATGATGGAACAATATCGACAAGCATCCGAAAGAGAGAAAATTGCTCTTCAACAGGCGAGAGAAGCCATTGCTGCAAAGGATGCTGCTGTTATTGAGGCTACCGAAGCTTCTTCTCGCGAGAATTATATGCTTCAGCTAATGACTGACGCCAGCCTGGACATGACAGGTATGTTTCCTGTTCATAACCATGTTGGATGTTGTTCTTGCTGTTTTTCCTTCCTTGACAATTTATTTGCTGTACCAGGCTCATTTTTGGATACTGCTGCCGAAGATCAACGTGTTGAAGCTCGAGCCAATGTTTTGCTTAGATTGGCTGCACAACATGGATCTAACTTTTGGGTTACTCCTGATCGCACCCGCCAAATTGTCAGATTCCAAGATCGCGCGGCTCAGGTCCGTGACTTCCTTGACTTCTGTATGAAGACTTTATTTTTAGTTTATGGAACCATGTTCCCTCGGAACAAGATGCCAGAAACTCTTCCTGCTTTAATGGAAAAATTTCGAGATGCTCCTCGAATCCATGGCTTTGTGCGGGCTCAACTCTCTGCCGGCGCAAGATTTGCCATGATGATGATAAAAATTTGCTATACAAAATTGCCCATGGATCAAATTGTTCCCACGTGCCTGGCTAAAATGTCGAAGAAGAAGAGAAATATGGGCAAGATTGATGATCTGGTGACTCCTGTCGCCGAAGATATGATGGATGAACTTCTTCGGATGGATGCTGAGTTCTTCGTGAAGGGAAGCTATGCCGAGCATAGTACTCGTCCTTCCAATGAGCGAATAACCATAGACCATGTGCTAGGTATCCATTGAGGGTTTTTTTCCTGTAGTTCCACCATTGATACATCTTTGTGTATTTGTAAACATGATCTATATTGTAAAGCTGTCGACTCTGTAAATATGTATTGTTTCTATTTTTGATCACCGAGCCCCCGAGCCTTTGGCTGGAGTTTATACTGTTTTGCTATCACGAAGATTTTTCTCTTGTTCCAAGGAGATATATATATTTCGCTGTCGATGGGTACAAGCCCCCGAGTGTCTTGGTGGAGCCGTTCTATATTTTTGTTGCGAGGTTTTTAAACCAAAGCAGTAAAATTTCGACGAGTACTCTATATTTATAGTTGTTAGCTTCCGATGTTCTATTTGGCGAGGTATTCTTGTACCAAGGCGAAATATTTCGGCAAGTCTAATTTATCTATATTTTGTATATTTTGTAACTTGAGGGTGCTGAGCCCCCGAGCGTGTCGAAGAATAAGAAGTATATCTCCACTATCTTTATTATATCGCAGCACCGCGAGCCCGCCTCATTAAAAACCTTTCTGGCCCCACTCGGTGCCCCGAAAAGGAAAAGAGTGCGTCTGAAAACTCGCGGGCGTTTCAGTACATTGTATTTTTACAAAGGAGGACTATATTTCGACTTTAGGCGTAGAACCGCCTAAGCTGCGCCACGTTCCAGGGATTTTTCTCGGGAACCCCTGTCTTCTTGTCCTTGATCATGTATGCACCTCCTTCTATGACTTCTGTGACGATGTAAGGGCCTAGCCATGGCGACTCGAGCTTTTCAGTGCTTTTTTGATTTAACCGTAAGACCAAATCTCCGACCTGAAAAGATCTTGGCCTTAACCGTCGACTGTGGTAGTTTTTGAGGTCCTGCTGGTATTTGGTGACTCGTGAAAGTACTTCATCTCGAGCTTCATCGAGTGCGTCTACGTCGTCCTCCAAAGCTTTTCTTGAAGTTTCCTCGTCATACTCTGTCACTCTTGGAGAATCATGCTCTATCTCAATTGGCAGTACTGCCTCAGCTCCGTGGACGAGGAAGAACGGAGTTTCTTGTGTCGCCGTATTTGGTGTTGTTCGGATGCTCCATAAGACACTTGGCAATTCTTCTGGCCAGGTATGTCGAGCCTTTTCAAGCGGTCCTAGAAAGCGCTTTTTGATACCGTTGCAGATGATGCCATTGGCTTTGTCGACTTGGCCATTGGTTTGCGGGTGCCCAACTGACGCAAAGTGCAATTTAATGCCTACTTCTGCGCAGTACTCCTTGAATTCCTTGGATGTAAAGTTTGTACCGTTGTCTGTGACAATGCTATGAGGCACTCCGAACCGAAAAACGAGGCCTTTCACAAACTTTATTGCTGATGCTGCATCTGGTGAATTTATTGGCTTCGCTTCTACCCACTTTGTGAATTTGTCGGCAGCAACCAACAGGTACTCATATCCTCCTGGCGAAGCTTTGTGCAACTTGCCCACCATATCGAGTCCCCATTGGGCAAAAGGCCACGACAATGGTATTGCCATCAGCTCTGCCGCCGGGGAGTGAGGTTTTGCGGCGAATCTCTGGCACACGTCGCAGGTTCTTACTATCTCTTTCGCATCCTCGATTGCTGTCAACCAGTAAAATCCTGCCTGAAAAACTTTGGCTGCAATAGCTCGACTGCTCGCATGGTGACCACATATTCCTTCATGCACATCCTTTAGGATTATCCTTCCTTCTTCGGGTGTGACACACCTTTGCAGGACGCCTGAAATACTTCGTTTGTATAACTCCCCTTTGATCACTGTGAAGGCTTTGGACCGTCGAATAATTCGCCTTGCCACAACTGGATCGTCGGGTATTTCTTTCCTGAGGATATACGATATGTAGGCTTGCATCCAAGGGACTTCTACCATCATCACAAGCTCCTGGTCTTCTACGTCCTCCACGGCCTCTTTGAGGGGCGCCGAAGTTTTTTCTTCTTTTGCTTTTTTCTGCGCCTTCTTCGGCTTTGTGGATCTCTCCGCTATTTCTTCCCAAAATACACCTGGCGGGATTGGGAGGCACTGCGACCCGATGTTTGCGAGAACGTCGGCTTCATCATTACTCAACCTACTGATGTGATTTACCTCGCATCCATCAAACAGCTTCTCAAGCTCATTGTATACCTCCTTGTATGCTATCATGCTATCATTGACTGCATCACATTGGTTCATAACTTGCTGAGCCACCAATTGTAAGTCGCCAAAAAATTTTAGTCGAGTTGCGCCGCAAGCTTTCGCCATCTTCATCCCGTGTATGAGGGCTTCGTATTCTGCTTCATTGTTGGATGCATTTGGGAACGTCATCCGTAGGACATATTTTAACTTGTCGCCTTCAGGTGATATAAGTATCACTCCTGCGCCAGCTCCTTCTACTCTCTTGGATCCATCAAAGTTCATAGTCCAAGTTCTCGACAAATCTGGAGGTCCCGTGTTTTGCAGCTCCATCCACTCTGCAATGAAATCTGGCAAAACTTGCGACTTGATTGCCTTTCTTTTTTCGTACGTGATGTCCCGAGGGGAAAGTTCTATTCCCCAAAGGGAGACACGTCCTGTAGCTTCTGGATTGTTCAGTATATTTGAGAGAGGTGCTTCATTGACTACTATTATCGGGTGTGCCGAAAAATAGTGGCGCAACTTTCTTGCCGTTGTAATCACTCCATATGCTAGTTTCTGGTACTGCGGGTACCTCTGTTTGGAAGGCGATAAAACTTCACTGATGAAATATACCGGCCTTTGTACTCCATGGAGTTTCCCTTCTTCTTCTCTTTCGATGACTAGCACCGTGCTAACCACTTGGGGTGTGGCTGCAATGTATAGCAGGAGAGGTTCCTTTTCCTTCGGCGCCACCAAGATTGGTGGTGTCGAGATCGTGCGTTTCAGATCCTCGAAAGCTCTATCGGCTTCTTCGTTCCACTGGAATTTCTCCCCTTGCTTTATCAAAGCGTAGAACGGTAACGCTTTTTCTCCCAGCCTGGCGACGAATCTGCTTAAAGCTGCGACTCGCCCAGTTAGTTGCTGTATTTCTTTCAACTTTGTTGGCTTCCTCATTGTTACGATAGCTTGTATTTTGTCGGGGTTTGCTTCAATCCCTCTTGCTGAAACTAGAAACCCAAGAAGTTCTCCTGCTGGGACGCTGAAGGAGCACTTCGTCGGGTTCAGCTTGAGGCAGAACTTGTCGAGGTTGTCAAAGGTTTCCTTGAGATCCTCGATCAGCGTCGCCCCCTTTTTTGACGTTATGACGACATCATCGATGTATACTTGCACATTTTTTCCAATCTGTGTCGCCAAACACTTCTGCATCATCCTCTGATATGTTGCTCCCGCATTTTTCAAACCAAAGGGCATTGTTCTATAGCAGAACACGCCGTAAGGTGTGATGAACGCTGTTTTCACTTCATCTTCTTCTTTTAATCTGATCTGGTTATAACCAGAATATGCATCCAAAAAGGAAAGACGTTCACATCCTGCCGTGGAGTCGATAATTTGATCGATCCTCGGGAGGGGAAAGTGATCCTTTGGACAATGTTTGTTGAGACACGTAAAGTCGACGCACATGCGAGGGACCTTAGTGTTTTTCTTCGGCACCAACACAGGATTTGCTACCCATGTGGCCTCTGTATGCAACTCCTTGATAAAACCAGCTTCTCTTAGTCGATCAATTTCTGACAGCATAGCCTTGTGATTTGGTTCCGAAAAACGTCGCAAGGGTTGTTTGATTGGTCTCGCTAGTGGATCCAAGTTTAGGTGGTGCTCGGCAAGTTCCCTGGGTACTCCTGGCATGTCAGCTGGACACCATGTGAAGATTTTCCAGTTCTCACGGAGGAACTCGACGAGCGCGCTTTCCTATGCGAGGTCCATGTCGTTTGCGATGGACGTCGTCTTTTTCGGGTCTGTCGGGTGAATCTGCACCTCCTTAGAGTTTTTCTCAGTATTGAAAGTTGATTCTTTATTTGGCCTTCCAACGTCTGGCAGCACGTCGTAGTCAGTCATGTGCCTTGACGCCAAATACTCAGCTTGCATCCCGAAAGTTTCTGATATTTGATGAAAATCCTTATCACATTTATCGGCTAGGGCAAAGCTTCCTTTGACTGTGATTGGTCCCTTAGGTCCAGGCATCCTCCACAACAGGTACGTGTAATGTGGTACCGCCATAAATCTAGCATATGCTGGTCGTCCCAACAGAGCGTGGTACTGTGACGGAAAATCTACAACTTCGAACTCCAGTTTCTCGATTCTGTAATTTTCTCGGGTCCCAAACTGAACGTCGAGATTAATCTTCCCTAGCAGATAGCTTGGCTTCTCTGGTGTGATACCGTGGAATCTCGTGTCTGTTGGCTTCAGGTTTGCTAGGGATATGTTCATCTTCCTTAATGTATCTGCGTACATAAGGTTTAAGCTGCTGCCACCATCTATAAACACGCGAGATACGTCAAATCCTGCGATAACCGCTGGTAGTATGAGTGCTGACTGCCCTGGTCGAGGAACTTGCTGTGGATGGTCCGCTATAGTGAAGCCAATGTCTTGCCCGGACCAGTTAAGGTACTCGACTGTTGGTGGAGGCATTTTTTCTGCCATAAACACCTGTCGCGAGATTACTTTCTGAGTTCTATTGGATGGCCTTCCCTTCTGAATCATCGAGACCGCTCCGTTAGAGTTAGGATCAATGTAGGGCGGTGGTGGAGGTGCTGCCGCTATTCTGAGCTGATGTCGATTGTCGTCCGTAATCGCGGGAGGAGGTGGCAAGTGAATCTCACTCCTGGGTTCTCGAGGATTTCTCTGTGCTGCCCGAGCATTAGCATGCTCTGCCCACCTTAACATTGCCTGGAAATTGCGACAATCTTTCTGCAGATGTCCTGACTGTCTTTTCCCGTTGCTGTCGAGGAAAAAGTGCATCTGGCACGGCCCGATCATCATCTCTTCGGGAGACACAAAAGGCCTCTGGAACCTTGGCCCGCTATTTTGCCTATTGTTTCGAGAGTCATCTCTATTGTCGTCCCGTTGCTCATTGCTTCTCTGGTACTCCTCTCTGTTGTTTCCTCCTGCGCTTGATCGGAAACCAGCTGAGATTTGTCCTGGAGCATCATAGCTCGAGTACTACCGAGGAAATCATCGCCTTGGTTGATAATTTCGACTTCGGTCTTCCTCTGGCGACCTATGCCGTTTGTTGTGAACAGCATCTTCTCCATCTGCCCATCTGTTTGCTATTTCCATTAACGCGGGTACTGTCTTTGGATTGGTCCTTCCCAAATCCTCGACAAAATCTCCACGCCTGATTCCTGCGACAAACGCATCTATTGCTCTCTCGTCAGATATATTTTCTGCCGAGTTTTTGATGATATTCCACCTTTGGATATATTTTCTCATAGGCTCGTCTGGCTTTTGTCGGCACGCTCTCAACTCCTCCAATGACGCAGGTTTCTTGCACGTGGACCGGAAGTTCTTGACGAACACGTCCTCGAAGCTTTCCCAGCTGTCGATAGATCCTAGAGGAAGTTTCTTTATCCAAGATCGTGCGGCTCCACTCAAATGCACCTGGATGCTTTGCATAGCTGTTGCTCTGGTTCCTCCTGTGAGCTTCACCGTCTCGAGATAGTCAACTAGCCAATCCTCTGGATCTTGAAGGCCATCGAATTTCTTGAAGTTATCAGGTAACTTGAATCCTGAAGGGACTCGAGTTTTTCGCACTCTCCTCGTGAAGCACGGCAAGCCACACATATCCTCATCGTTTAACTCTGGGGACTGCTGATGTTCCCTCCTGCTTTGTCGCGCTCTATCGACCCTTGCTTGTGCTGCCGTGTCCCTTGCTCCACTTGGTCCTTCGGGGGCTGCTGCTGCTGCTGCTGCCGCAGGTCGTGGACTATTTTGCCTTGTTGTTCCTTCGGGAGGTGTTGATACAAACGCCGTCCCCATGGCTCCAACTCCTGCCATCGCCATGTTGTATAGTGCTTCCCTTGGATCTCCTGGGGGTGGCCTGGATGCAAGGATGAAAGCTTGTGTCGCCATATACCCAGCTTCTGGTGTCTTAGGGATGATGTTTCCTCTCGTGTCTATCGACATAAAAGACATGTCGAGGTTTTGAACCAAGTGCTCTCTTTCTCCTTCAGGTACGTTTTGCAACCTTGATCTTGCTCAGTTCCGAGCTTCTCTGTGGCTATCACCCGAAGTTCTAGATTGTCAACTCAGTTCTGCCCTTCGCCTACTTGATGCAGAGGCTGCCTCCTTTCTTCTGTTTAGCTCAGCTGTCTGTTTTTCCAATTTCCTTGCAGCTCGTGCGAGCCTATATTGATATGCTTGTAATTCTTCTGGCGTGGCTGTGGTAGCCATTGGTTTTGAGCCATCCATAGCCCTTGCGGCTCTATCCCATGCTGCTTGCGGGAGTCGAACTCTGTCTCGCGGCTGTGGCCCGATATATTTATTGCCTAGGCCTCGTCGCAAATCAGAGGGATCGACGTATGGATTTCCCAAATCGTCGAAAGCCTCAGATGTTTCCTCCTGATCATGACTTGGCTCTCCGATGACATAAATCTGATGATACTTTGTATTCAGATCTATGTTGGGTTTGGTGACACCATCATGAAGATTGGCGAAGACCTTGCCCACTGTAGTAGATTTGTCGATGAAGTCGTAGCTGTCGAGGGTACTCCTCGCCAATGCCCTCCGATAGGGGCTTAGGGTTGATGGAATCCTGTAGGCTGACACGAGACATCGGTTCACAGACAAGCGGGGAGAGCGATTTACCCAGTGTAACATCCCTGTTTTGCTAAACTCTAATTAGGAGTTGTTTGTGCATCATGAGCATCATATAAAATGCATTAGGAAAAATTTGCAAATAAATTAAAGTGGAAACCCTAGGTTTATGCAAGTTTTTCTCTATTTGAAATGCCTTTCAAATGTTCCAAACATTAAACTTTATGATGTGTGGTACTTTTGAAATGATCAAATGATGCCACTTAATGTTGGTACAAGGTCTTGGAAGTTTCTGGTTTTCAAAATAGCCCAAAACAATAAGTACAAACGGTTTTAGCCATGTTTCTAATTGTTTTTAGGAAAACAGAAAAAAACCAGGGGGGTATTTGAAAAACGGGCTTTGTCTTCTACCTCTGCCAGGCAGGCACCTGCGTGCCCTGCCGGCCGAGGCCGACGCGGCCACCTCCTGCTTGTCGCCGCCCCCGACCAGGAGACGTCCTGCGCCCTCCCTCCCTCGACGCCTCCCTCGTCCCTATCTTCCCCCTCTCTCGCGCGCCCTTCTCTCAGGCTCTGCTCGCGCGCACACCCGAGCAAACCCTAGCCCGGCCATCTCTCCTCGCCGTCGTTCTGTGCCGCCCCACGCCAAGCCGACGCCACCATCAGCTCCGCCACGTCGCCCTCGTTCTCCTCCACCAAACAGCGCCAGCGGAGGAGCTCCCAATCGGCCCAATCGACGGGAGCCCGACCCGCCGGCCTCCGCCGCTCGCCGGAGCTCCGAGCTGCCCCTCGCCTCTCCGTCGCCACCAGCGGCACCAGGGTGAGCAGGCGGTCCTCCCCGTGCCCCTGGCCCTCCCCCTTTCCTCCTGTACCGCCCCCGCATCGTGAGCCTGCCCGCGCCGCCGCCGGACATGGACGCCGGCGTGTCTCCGGTGACATTTAGTGAGCGGCGCCGCCACCCTAAGGTTCCTCGCGAACCCGCGCGTCGAACGCGCCCGTCCATGAGCTCACCCGCGCGCGAAATCGACCAGGCCGTGCTCGACCTGTGAGGTCAAGCTCTGGCTGATGTCATGCTGACGTCATAATGACGTCAGCCAGCCCCTTTTATTTTTTTCCAGATTTTGTATAAAGTTTGTAAATTCAATATCTATTTCGTTATAAATCAGAAAAAGGTGTATAATATGTCAAAATGATCAGAAAAGTGAAACCTATCTACTTATGCTATCATCATGCATAGTTAAGCAACTTCAATTGACATTTTTGTTAGAATAACGAAATACTACTTTAGGGAAGTCATCGAAGTGCAATGTTTTATGCATTCGAAATTCCATTTAATTTGACAGTGATGTATTAGGGTTAGTTAACATGTCATATCATCATCTTTGTATGCGCATTGCATCGATGCCATGTTTTGAATGTTATTTCTTTATTTATAGTGTTTGCTTCTTCGCGACCGATAGAACACGTGACCAAGACGATGAAGTCCGACAACGACGCAGATCAATACTTGTTCACCGACGAACAAGTCAAGCATGGGATCTCCGAAGATCCACATTGGTTTGTCAGGGACAAAGGCAAGCCCTAGCCTGGTTCATATATAATTTTGAAATGCTTTTATTCTGGTTACTACATATTGCACACGATTCAACTGTCTTTTATCGATAGGTAGAGTTATCCTATCTATTGCATGTTCCGCCCTTGTAGCCTCAAATACCCTGATCCACTGCTCCTAGCATAACTAGGTTTGGCATGTGTGCGTCGCGAGAGCCTCTATCTCTTATGCTTAGCCATGCTTAGTTTGTTACGCTACTACTCCGGTCTTCGGACTGGAGCCTTACAATGAAATGAATCTAGCATGACAGGTTGACGTGGTAAGTATAGAGATGTTGATAAACATGATTAAAGGCTCAGACGAGAGGCCACATTGGGATGTGGTGGGTTGTTTCGTTTCTGCCGACCCTAGGAACCGAGTTCTCGCCTCTTGAACCAAGACCGAGCGTACAACCACACGAGGCCCTATTATGGTACCCTCTCGACTCACTAACTTGCCTAGTAGATTCCATGAGTCACATAGTTTGCGCGTTACCTGGACATATGCATTGCATTTTTGCTTGGGGGAAAAGGTACATAACAGGCAGGTAAGCGTGGTCGTGGTGGCTGGTGGTTGCGGCCTCTGGGGAAACCCACCTCGGCTCACATCGTTAAGGACCGACTTCGGGACTTGACCCGTTACGGCGGAACAATCCTTAGCGCGTGACTCATGGTCTCGGCGACAGCAAGGTAAAGGTCGTGGTCAACCACTCTCTGCCGGCTTTCCATGGAAGAGAGCTAATGTACTGGCACTAAGAATCGGTTGGCGCGTGTGGGTAAAGTTGTGCACCCCTGCAGGGTAATGAATCTTTTCGAAAAGCCGTGTCCACGGTTATGGACGACTTGGGAACGGACGTGGAGATCATAGAGAACATGAACCTAATCGTAAAACTTGGCAACCAATGTGTGCTTACGGACACCTTCTTCGGGTGTTGAGGGGGTGATGCGAGGATAGTGGTTCGAGATGATGAAGATTGGTGGATACTATATGATGATCAATAGGGATAGAGATGTCGCTCTCTTATCCCCTTTCAAAGGTTCTGAGTAGTCGAGCTTCTCTTCTCTCTTATCTTACAAAGGAAAACTGGCTTTACGCAAAAGAAGATCTACCAGAAAGCCCGCATACCCGCTTTGCTAAAAGGTTGTACTAAGTCTTGTTGAGTCCCTGTACTCAGCTTTGCATGCTTTTGTTTCAGACGAAATCGCTCCAACAGATGGTGGTTTCTAGTCGACATCGACGAGTAGCTTGGGGTTCCCAGGTGGCAACCTGGAATCTATGGGCTGGGACGTCGCCGTTATGCTCCTGGCCTCTTAGGCCTTTTGCTATCTTGCTATGTCTAATAGCATAACTTTGCTTCCGTTGATTGATGTATGCCAGGTCAGTGACCTCTTCTTGTAATGCTTTGGTTCTTCGCTCAGTTATGAGCTTGTATTACTTTTTGAGTCGTAGAGTCACTGTTGTGTTACCGATTCTCTCACTGTAGTCTCTCGAGCTCTAGGTTAGGCTTATGTCAGACGAAGATCTGGTATTTGTCTAACCCTGATCCCGGGGGTGCCACAGGTTTTGGTATCAGAGCAGGACTGCCTGTAGGAAGCCCTTTCTACTGGTCGATGTTGAGTCTAGTGTTTGTGAAAACTATTTGAAAGCTAAAAGTATTTGCGAAAATCTGATTAGGATTCTTTTTACTCCTTATCTGGTATCGCTCTAATTCTAAGGTGCCTTACCTTGTGTTGATTTGAAAGTTTTTCTATCCCTTCTAGTCTTTCAAACTTAGGTGCCTCAAGGGCATGTCGTTTCTAAACCAGTTGACCTAGTGCAGAGTTCTCTAGAGTTGTGTGTGTTCTTTGCTTCCTCTTTGTTTGTTTGTTTTGATAGAGAGATCTCTTTCCATCATGATCTCTCTAATTTGTGGGTTCCACATCATTCTGTTCTAGGCTTCGAGGTTTCCTTTCGCCTTGAATGCCTCCTTCCTATTTGCTTGGGTACTTCAGAAGCTATGCATCGCTTCTAAAAGCTACATAGTGATTACTACCTCGCACTGTCCTTTGTGTCACTCATTTAGTAGTTACTCCTTTCTCGGGTTTTAACCCTTGGACTTGAACCGAAGGTCCCCGATTATGCTGGATTCTATCTTAGTACATGAAGCTGGCCTTTAACCCAAGATCCATTCCATTGAACACTGGTGTTAATGTTCAAACATCTCATCGGGATGGCTAAATTCAAATCAATCTAGCCTTCAAGCTTGTGGTTGTTGTCGTGTTGAATTGCGGCAATAAATATCTTCCCCTTCCACTAGCTATCGCGGAGATTCTTTCATTGAACCAAATAGATCACCACAAGAGTGCTCTTTGAGAGTCTTATATCTATGTCTGTGACTCCGCCACACCTTTTTTTTTTCAACATGAGTTTCACAAAAGTGTTAACTTGTGCATCTACATCTCAGGAATTCTGATCCTGATTGTGTTCCTCCTATTTAGTTTCTTTCCAACCTTTGTCTGCTAGTGAATAGACAAGTTCTAAATGTGCATTGGTGTTTTCCAAATGTATGTTATTCTTGTGGTTCTTCAAGACATTCCACTTCAGTATGTCAGGAGAAACAAACTCCAGTACCTCGTCCGTTTCTAAGACTTGGTCAAAGTGTTGTAATCTGCAGATTAAGAGGCCTCGTTAGCTTCTGTTCTGTTCTACCTTAGACTATCACCCTCTTCTATATCATGAGATCGTGTTGTATCATGACCTTATTGATGAAGTGATAATCTTACATATCTTTACTCACCCTTCCTCCGAGCTGTCCGTGCTTGGGAATGTTGGGGTGTGCATATTGATGTTGCCATCTAAGATTCTTAGCAATTGTTATTGCTTCGAAATTCAAGGACATTTGTGTCATTCTTAGCAGGATTGGTTAACCAATCACTAAGCAAAGTTTGACCGTGATGCCAAGTCCATTTGTTCAGGCGCACCTTTTTGGTCAAAGAGTTAGGTTAATGCCAAAGCTCTCAAGACCACATCGGTTGCTTTGTAAAGTAAGATTCCCTCTTGATTTCAGTGATATACCGGTGGTTCGTGATATTCGGGATGTCTTTCTAGAAGTATCGCCATGTTGTCACATGACCGTGTTGTCGAGTTCATGAGTATGTTGGTTCGTTGAACTACTCCTTCTCCAAGAACCGTGCTGGATAACCCTGGACTAGTTGGTTGAGCTTAAACAACAACTTGGAGAGTTGAAAGACAAGAGCTCTATCCAACTTGATTCTTCTTAAAGGGATGTCTAGTTTTGTTCGTGTTGAAGTCAGGAAGTATCTCCTTTATGGATATGCTATCTTCCCCATATTTGATTTGAGCCTGGGCTATCGTCAAATCAAACTCAGTTCCAAGGACTATCTTGATGATGTTTATACTCATGGTGTCTCGTCTGAGTATACCTTCGTGTCCTCTGGTCTGACCAATATTTTTGCCAAGTTCATGTAGAATATGAGTCCCTCATTGGAGTATCTTGATAAGTGTGTTATTGAACCCATCAATGACATTCTTATTTCCTCCATGTTTAAAGAGATTCATATTGAACAATTGGCACTAATATTGGAAAGTTTTGAGAACCATCTTTGTGTCATCACGAAGTATGTGTTCTGGATGTCAGAAGTGACCTTCTCAGGTTCATGTGCATTTGCTGAAAGATGTCACCGTGAATTCGAGTCAAGTTCCCTTTCTTTTCCTCGGGAATAATCGCAAGTCAGTTATGCATGTGCGGAATATTCTTGAGATGGCAGGTTGTTACCTTCATTCCTTGAAATGTTCCTCTCGCACCCTAAGCCACTGATTGGTTCGTTCAAGAAAGAGAAGAAGCTTAAGAACTTCAAAATCTTCTTTGATGTCCCCATCAGGACTCAACTGTGTTACTTTGCAAGTTCATATGCACACAATTGCCTTTGGCAGTCGCAACCATATGTATCACGCAATCTAGCTCGATCTTTTGGAACTTGACATTTGTGGTCCATATCTTGAGAATCTATCGACTTTACCTTGGTGGTAATTGTTGCAAATTTTCATTCGGACATGCTGAGTCTGAAATATCTTTACACCTAACCTAAGCTGAATCTCAAGCGGCAATGATGGTTAGTGTTCCTCAAGGATTTTTGGCATAGGTCTCTTTGTAAATCCGGCAAGATTGATGGCGTGGTTAACACAATCAGTCGGAAGGCCTAATGCCATAATCTCTTGAATCATCCAGAATAACCATTCTCCATAAGGATCTTGTATGACTTATTCTAGGAGTTGCCCTTATGATGCTTTTCAAATCCTGAAGTCTTGACCTCCGCTTGATGACCTATTGAAGGCTAGTCAATAGCCTAATATTGGTGTCTAGAACATCAAGGAGAACATCATAAGCAGTGTTGCTAAGTGTCTCTCGGTCAATCCCTTGAAATCATTTCTCCGGGGACAACAACTTCGTTAAGAGAAATTTCACTCACCGCTGATCCTTGGCACTTCTCTAGCCAGTACCCTTCCCTTTCCGTTGGTCATTACCTGAAATTCTAATCAATTCACACGTTGTGTGAATTCGTCAGTCATCTAGGCCGTAGCCTTTTGAGTAGATGATACGTCTCCGACGTATCGATAATTTCTTATGTTCCATGCCACATTATTGATGTTATCTACATGTTTTATGCACACTTTATGTCATATTCGTGCATTTTCTGGAACTAACCTATTAACAAGATGCCGAAGTGCCGATTCTTGTTCTTTGTTTTTGGTTTCAGAAATCCTAGTAAGGAAATATTCTCGGAATTGGACGAAATCAAAGCCCAGGGGCCTATTTTCTCACGAAGCTTCCAGAAGTCCGAAGGAGAGACGAAGAGGGGCCACGGAGGGGCCACACTATAGGGCGGCGCGGCCCCCCCTTGGCCGCGTGGCCCTGTGGTGTGGGGCCCCCGTGCCGCCTCTTGACCTGCCCTTTCGCCTATAAAAAGTCTCCGTGACGAAAACCCCAGTACCGAGAACCACGATACGGAAAACCTTCCAGAGACGCCGCCGCTGCCGTTCCCATCTCGGGGGATCCAGGAGATCGCCTCCGGCACCCTGCCGGAGAGGGGAATCATCTCCCGGAGGACTCTACGCCGCCATGGTCGCCTCCGGTGTGATGTGTGAGTAGTCTACCCCTGGACTATGGGTCCATAGCAGTAGCTAGATGGTTGTCTTCTCCCCATTGTGCTATCATTGTCGGATCTTGTGAGCTGCCTAACATGATCAAGATCATCTATCTGTAATTCTATATGTTGCGTTTGTTGGGATCCGATGAATAGAGAATACTTGTTATGTTGATTATCAAAGTTATATCTACGTGTTGTTTATGATCTTGCATGCTTTCCGTTACTAGTAGATGCTCTGGCCAAGTAGATGCTTGTAACTCCAAGAGGGAGTACTTATGCTCGATAGTGGGTTCATGCCTGCATTAACACCTGGGACGATGGAGAAAGTTCTAAGGTTGTGTTGTGCTGTTACCACTAGGGATAAAACATTGATGCTATGTCTAAGGATGTAGTTGTTGATTACATTACGCACCATACTTAATGCAATTGTCTGTTGCTTTGCAACTTAATACTTGGAGGGGTTCGGATGATAACCTTGAAGGTGGACTTTTTAGGCATAGATGCAGTTGGATGGCGGTCTATGTACTTTGTCGTAATGCCCAATTAAATCTCACTATACTCATCATGATATGTATGTGCATGGTCATGCTCTCTTTATTTGTCAATTGCCCAACTGTAATTTGTTCACCCAACATGCTGTTCGTCTTATGGGAGAGACACCTCTAGTGAACTGTGGACCCCGGTCCAATTCTCTTTACTGAAATACAATCTACTGCAATACTGTTCTACTGTTTTCTGCAAACAATCATCTTCCACACAATACGGTTAATCCTTTGTTACAGCAAGCCGGTGAGATTGACAACCTCACTGTTTCGTTGGGGCAAAGTACTTTGGTTGTGTTGTGCAGGTTCCACGTTGGCGCCGGAATCTCTGGTGTTGCGCCGCACTACATCCCGCCGCCATCAACCTTCAACGTGCTTCTTGGCTCCTCCTGGTTCGATAAACCTTGGTTTCTTTCTGAGGGAAAACTTGCTGCTGTGCGCATCATACCTTCCTCTTGGGGTTGCCCAACGAACGTGTGAAATACACGCCATCAAGCATATTTTCTGGCGCCGTTGCCGGGGAGATCAAGACACGCTGCAAGGGGAGTCTCCACTTCTCAATCTCTTTACTTTGTTTTTGTCTTGCTTAGTTTTATTTACTACTTTGTTTGCTGCACTAAATCAAAATACAAAAAAATTAGTTGCTAGTTTTACTTTACTTCCTATCTTGTTTGCTATATCAAAAACACAAAAAAATTAGTTCACTTGCATTTACTTTACTTATTTCATCATGTTTCCTCCTAAGTTTGTTCTTAAAGATGTACCGGTAGGTCGAGGATCTATCCTTGGGAAAGACAATATAGAAGATTTTTTCACTCATATTAGTACTGTCGAAGATTTTGAAGATAGACACTTGGTAGAACTTGCCCCCACTTATGAAATTGCTGTTGCTTCTTTAGTACACGCATTAGAAGCTAGATTTGTTAATCTTAATCCTGTGATTCAACATATGTTTCTTACACTCAGTGATATGGAAGAAGGAGAAAAGAAAGATTTTGTATTAGAAACCCTTCTTAAAGAATTTGGGGGAATAGCGAGAGAAGCTAGAAAAGTTTTCACTAAATATAATATGCTAGGTTCTTATACCAACTTTGCTAGTACCCTTGAGAAGATGGAAAAGGATAGACAAAAGTACACTAATAAAGTTAATTATGAGGGGGATATTAAAACATCAATACCTTGCAAGCTCTTGGGAATGTGTGAGGCACTAGAGAAGAATTTTGATTGGATTGTTCCTGAAGATTTGTTTGATGAGAATAGCAAGCCCAAGACTAATGAAAAGGGAGCCTCTGAAACTCACATAGAAAAGATAATATGCATAGTTGAAAACAATCCACACCCCGCTGAGAATGCACCACCCTTCGATAATACTTGATACACACTTTCTGCGCCTAGCTGAAAGGCGTTAAAGAAAAGCGCTTATGGGAGACAACCCATGTTTTTACCTACAGTACTTTGTTTTTATTTTGTGTCTTGGAAGTTGTTTACTACTGTAGCAACCTCTCCTTATCTTAGTTTTGTGTTTTGTTGTGCCAAGTTAAGCCGTTGATAGAAAAGTAAGTACTAGATTTGGATTACTGCACAGTTCCAGATTTCTTTGCTGTCACGAATCTGGGTCCACCTCCCTGTAGGTAACTCAGAAAATTAAGCCAATTTACGTGCATGATCCTCAGATATGTACTCAACTTTCATTCAATTTGAGCATTTTCATTTGAGCAAGTCTGGTGCCATTTTAAAATTCGTCAATACGAACTGTTCTGTTTTGACAGATTCTGCCTTTTATTTCGCATTGCCTCTTTCGCTATGTTGGATGAATTTCTTTGATCCACTAATGTCCAGTAGCATTATGCAATGTCCAGAAGTGTTAAGAATGATTGTGTCACCTCTGAATATGTCAATTTATAATGTGCACTAACCCTCTAATGAGTTGTTTCGAGTTTGGTGTGGAGGAAGTTTTCAAGGATCAAGAGAGGAGTATGATGCAACATGATCAAGGAGAGTGAAAGCTCTAAGCTTGGGGATGCACCCGGTGGTTCACCCCTGCATATATCAAGAAGACTCAAGCGTCTAAGCTTGGGGATGCCCAAGGCATCCCCTTCTTCATCGACAACATTATCAGGTTCCTCCCCTGAAACTATATTTTTATTCCATCACATCTTATGTGCTTTTTCTTGGAGCGTCGGTTTGTTTTTGTTTTTTGTTTTGTTTGAATAAAATGGATCCTAGCATTCACTTTATGGGAGAGAGACACGCTCCGCTGTAGCATATGGACAAGTATGTCCTTGGTTTCTACTCATAGTATTCATGGCGAAGTTTCTCCTTCGTTAAATTGTTATATGGTTGGAATTGGAAAATGATACATGTAGTAATTGCTATAAATGTCTTGGGTAATGTGATACTTGGCAATTGTTGTGCTCATGATTAAGCTCTTGCATCATATGCTTTGCACCCATTAATGAAGAAATACATAGAGCATGCTAAAATTTGGTTTGCATATTTGGTTTCTCTAAGGTCTAGATAATTTATAGTATTGAGTTTGAACAACAAGGAAGACGGTGTAGAGTCTTATAATGTTTTCAATATGTCTTTTATGTGAGTTTTGCTGCACCGGTTCATCCTTGTGTTTGTTTCAAATAAGCCTTGCTAGCCTAAACCTTGTATCGAGAGGGAATACTTCTCATGCATCCAAAATACTTGAGCCAACCACTACGCCATTTGTGTCCACCATACCTACCTATACTACATGGTATTTTCCGCCATTCCAAAGTAAATTGCTTGAGTGCTACCTTTAAACAATTCAAAATTTATCACCTCTGATTTGTGTCAATGTTTTATGGCTCATGAGGAAGTATGTGGTGTTTATCTTTCAATCTTGTTGGGCAACTTTCACCAATGGACTAGTGGCTTCATCCGCTTATCCAATAATTTTGCAAAAAGAGCTGGCAATGGGATTCCCAGTCCCAAATTAATTAACAAAAATAGACACTCCTCCATGGTATGTGATTGTTGGACGGCACCCGAAGGATTCGGTTAGCCATGGCTTGTGTAAGCAAAGGTTGGGAGGAGTGTCATCATAATAAAACTAAAATAAAAAGGCACTCCTTCATGGTATGAGATTGTTGGCAGGCACCCGAGGATTCGGTTAGCCATGGTTTGTGAAAGAAAGGTTGGAAGGAGTGCCACCCAAAATAAAATAAAATGGGAGCCGCTCTTTGAAGGTTTGTCTGGCAAGGGGGTTAGAGTACCCGCTACCATTCGTTGACAACAACATACACCTCTCAAAACTTTATTTTTATGCTCTCTTTATGTTTTCAAAATCAAAGCTCTAGCACAAATATAGCAATCGATGCTTTTCCTCTATGGAGGACCATTCTTTTACTTTCAATGTTGAGTC
Source organism: Lolium perenne (assembly GCF_019359855.2). Taxonomy (NCBI): domain Eukaryota; kingdom Viridiplantae; phylum Streptophyta; class Magnoliopsida; order Poales; family Poaceae; genus Lolium; species Lolium perenne. The sequence continues at coordinate 159,330,482 of NC_067247.2, forward strand.
AGTTCACCTATTTCTCTCCACCTCAAGAAGCAAACACTTGTGTGAACTATGCATTGATTCCTACATACTTGCTTATTGCACTTATTATATTACTCTATGTTGACAATATCCATGAGATATACATGTTACAAGTTGAAAGCAACCGCTGAAACTTAATCTTCTTTTGTGTTGCTTCAATACCTTTTACTTTGAATTATTGCTTTATGAGTTAACTCTTATGCAAGACTTATTGATGCTTGTCTTGAAGTGCTATTCATGAAAAGTCTTTGCTATATGATTCACTTGTTTACTCATGTCATATACATTGTTTTGATCGCTGCATTCACTACATATGCTTTACAAATAGTATGATCAAGATTATGATGGCATGTCACTCCAGAAATTATATGTGTTATCGTTTTACCTGCTCAGGACGAGCAGAACTAAGCTTGGGGATGCTGATACGTCTCCGACGTATCGATAATTTCTTATGTTCCATGCCACATTATTGATGTTATCTACATGTTTTATGCATACTTTATGTCATATTTGTGCATTTTACGGAACTAACCTATTAACAAGATGCCGAAGTGCCAGTTGCTGTTTTCTGCTGTTTTTGGTTTCAGAAATCCTAGTAAGGAAATATTCTCGGAATTGGACGAAATCAAAGCCCAGGGGCCTATTTTCTCACGAAGCTTCCAGAAGTCCGAAGGAGAGATGAAGAGGGGCCACGGAGGGGCCACACTATAGGGCGGCGCGGCCCCCCCCTTGGCCGCGCGGCCCTGTGGTGTGGGGCCCCGTGCCGCCTCTTGACCTGCCCTTTCGCCTATAAAAAGTCTCCGTGACGAAAACCCCAGTACCGAGAACCACGATACGGAAAACCTTCCCGGAGACGCCGCCGCCGCTGATCCCATCTCGGGGGATCCAGAGATCGCCTCCGGCACCCTGCCGGAGAGGGGAATCATCTCCGGAGGACTCTACGCCGCCATGGTCGCCTCCGGTGTGATGTGTGAGTAGTCTACCCCTGGACTATGGGTCCATAGCAGTAGCTAGATGGTTGTCTTCTCCCCATTGTGCTATCATTGTCGGATCTTGTGAGCTGCCTAACATGATCAAGATCATCTATCTGTAATTCTATATGTTGCGTTTGTTGGGATCCGATGAATAGAGAATACTTGTTATGTTGATTATCAAAGTTATATCTACGTGTTGTTTATGATCTTGCATGCTTTCCGTTACTAGTAGATGCTCTGGCCAAGTAGATGCTTGTAACTCCAAGAGGGAGTACTTATGCTCGATAGTGGGTTCATGCCTGCATTAACACAGGGACAAAGGATGAGAAAGTTCTAAGGTTGTGTTGTGCTGTTGCCACTAGGGATAAAACATTGATGCTATGTCTAAGGATGTAGTTGTTGATTACATTACGCACCATACTTAATGCAATTGTCTGTTGCTTTGCAACTTAATACTGGAGGGGGTTCGGATGATAACCTGAAGGTGGACTTTTTAGGCATAGATGCAGTTGGATGGCGGTCTATGTACTTTGTCGTAATGCCCAATTAAATCTCACTATACTCATCATGATATGTATGTGCATGGTCATGCTCTCTTTATTTGTCAATTGCCCAACTGTAATTTGTTCACCCAACATGCTGTTCGTCTTATGGGAGAGACACCTCTAGTGAACTGTGGACCCCGGTCCAATTCTCTTTACTGAAATACAATCTACTGCACATCGTTTCTCTTTGTTTTCGCAAACAATCATCTTCCACACAATACGGTTAATCCTTTGTTACAGCAAGCCGGTGAGATTGACAACCTCACTGTTTCGTTGGGGCAAAGTACTTTGGTTGTGTTGTGCAGGTTCCACGTTGGCGCCGGAATCTCTGGTGTTGCGCCGCACTACATCCCGCCGCCATCAACCTTCAACGTGCTTCTTGGCTCCTCCTGGTTCGATAAACCTTGGTTTCTTTCTGAGGGAAAACTTGCTGCTATGCGCATCATACCTTCCTCTTGGGGTTGCCCAACGAACGTGTGAAATACACGCCATCAGTAGACAACAATCATTTCATGTACCCTTGCCAGAAAAGTGACTATGATTCTTAAATCCAAAGTTGTTATGGTTGGATAATCATTTGTGTTTCCACGAGTCACCCTCTCTAAGAGTGCCTCGCCATGGTATCAAAGGCAGTTTAACTCCTCGCTACCTTGTCCTTCGTGTTCTTATCAAGCGTGGAGCAATTGTCTACCAAAAAGTTGAAACTTCTTCCGTCTCCTCCGTTACCTTGACGTGTTTCATGTTTGTTAGCTCAAGAGTTGTTTTTCAACACTCCTTCCATGAGTTGACCATGAGATACTCGATATTTTAAAGATCCACCGTCCAGAGTTATTCCCTCTTTCCTTTAGAGTGAAGAAAGCAAAATGAAGAGCTCTTCATGGTGATGTGGGTCAACTTGTTCAGGCTGTCGTGGATCAACTCCTTCGACAAAGAAGATCATCGTGGTATCGACAAGCTCGTTGAAGATCGGTGTAGTCCTTGTTACCTTCTCTTTTTCTACCTTAGGAATCTCGGGGACGAGATTCTTGTAAGGGGGATAGAGTTGTAACATCCCTGTTTTGCTAAACTCTAATTAGGAGTTGTTTGTGCATCATGAGCATCATATAAAATGCATTAGGAAAAATTTGCAAATAAATTAAAGTGGAAACCCTAGGTTTATGCAAGTTTTTCTCTATTTGAAATGCCTTTCAAATGTTCCAAACATTAAACTTTATGATGTGTGGTATTTTTGAAATGATCAAATGATGCCACTTAATGTTGGTACAAGGTCTTGGAAGTTTCTGGTTTTCAAAATAGCCCAAAACAATAAGTACAAACGGTTTTAGCCATGTTTCTAATTGTTTTTAGGAAAACAGAAAAAAACCAGGGGGGTATTTGAAAAACGGGCTTTGTCTTCTACCTCTGCCAGGCAGGCACCTGCGTGCCCTGCCGACCGAGGCCGACGCGGCCACCTCCTGCTTGTCGCCGCCCCCGACCAGGAGACGTCCTGCGCCCTCCCTCCCTCGACGCCTCCCTCGTCCCTATCTTCCCCCTCTCTCGCGCGCCCTTCTCTCAGGCTCTGCTCGCGCGCACGCCCGAGCAAACCCTAGCCCGGCCATCTCTCCTCGCCGTCGTTCTGTGCCGCCCCACGCCAAGCCGATGCCACCATCAGCTCCGCCACGTCGCCCTCGTTCTCCTCCACCAAACAGCGCCAGCGGAGGAGCTCCCAATCGGCCCAATCGACGGGAGCCCGACCCGCCGGCCTCCGCCGCTCGCCGGAGCTCCGAGCCGCCCCTCGCCTCTCCGTCGCCACCAGCGGCACCAGGGTGAGCAGGCGGTCCTCCCTGTGCCCCTGGCCCTCCCCCTTTCCTCCTGTACCGCCCCCGCATCGTGAGCCTGCCCGCGCCGCCGCCGGACATGGACGCCGGCGTGTCTCCGGTGACATTTAGTGAGCGGCGCCGCCACCCTAAGGTTCCTCGCGAACCCGGGCGTCGAACGCGCCCGTCCATGAGCTCACCCGCGCGCGAAATCGACCAGGCCGTGCTCGACCTGTGAGGTCAAGCTCTGGCTGATGTCATGCTGACGTCATAATGACGTCAGCCAGCCCCTTTTATTTTTTTCCAGATTTTGTATAAAGTTTGTAAATTCAATATCTATTTCGTTATAAATCAGAAAAAGGTGTATAATATGTCAAAATGATCAGAAAAGTGAAACCTATCTACTTATGCTATCATCATGCATAGTTAAGCAACTTCAATTGACATTTTTGTTAGAATAACGAAATACTACTTTAGGGAAGTCATCGAAGTGCAATGTTTTATGCATTCGAAATTCCATTTAATTTGACAGTGATGTATTAGGGTTAGTTCCAATAACTTTAACATGTCATATCATCATCTTTGTATGCGCATTGCATCGATGCCATGTTTTGAATGTTATTTCTTTATTTATAGTGTTTGCTTCTTCGCGACCGATAGAACACGTGACCAAGACGATGAAGTCCGACAACGACGCAGATCAATACTTGTTCACCGACGAACAAGTCAAGCATGGGATCTCCGAAGATCCACATTGGTTTGTCAGGGACAAAGGCAAGCCCTAGCCTGGTTCATATATAATTTTGAAATGCTTTTATTCTGGTTACTACATATTGCACACGATTCAACTGTCTTTTATCGATAGGTAGAGTTATCCTATCTATTGCATGTTCCGCCCTTGTAGCCTCAAATACCCTGATCCACTGCTCCTAGCATAACTAGGTTTGGCATGTGTGCGTCGCGAGAGCCTCTATCTCTTATGCTTAGCCATGCTTAGTTTGTTACGCTACTACTCCGGTCTTCGGACTGGAGCCTTACAATGAAATGAATCTAGCATGACAGGTTGACGTGGTAAGTATAGAGATGTTGATAAACATGATTAAAGGCTCAGACGAGAGGCCACATTGGGATGTGGTGGGTTGTTTCGTTTCTGCCGACCCTAGGAACCGAGTTCTCGCCTCTTGAACCAAGACCGAGCGTACAACCACACGAGGCCCTATTATGGTACCCTCTCGACTCACTAACTTGCCTAGTAGATTCCATGAGTCACATAGTTTGCGCGTTACCTGGACATATGCATTGCATTTTTGCTTGGGGGAAAAGGTACATAACAGGCAGGTAAGCGTGGTCGTGGTGGCTGGTGGTTGCGGCCTCTGGGGAAACCCACCTCGGCTCACATCGTTAAGGACCGACTTCGGGACTTGACCCGTTACTGACGGAACAATCCTTAGCGCGTGACTCATGGTCTCGGCGACAAGAAGGTAAAGGTCGTGGTCAACCACTCTGCCGGCTTTCCATGGAAGAGAGCTAATGTACTGGCACTAAGAATCGGTTGGCGCGTGTGGGTAAAGTTGTGCACCCCTGCAGGGTAATGAATCTTTTCGAAAAGCCGTGTCCACGGTTATGGACGACTTGGGAACGGACGTGGAGATCATAGAGAACATGAACCTAATCGTAAAACTTGGCAACCAATGTGTGCTTACGGACACCTTCTTCGGGTGTTGAGGGGGTGATGCGAGGATAGTGGTTCGAGATGATGAAGATTGGTGGATACTATATGATGATCAATAGGGATAGAGATGTCGCTCTCTTATCCCCTTTCAAAGGTTCTGAGTAGTCGAGCTTCTCTTCTCTCTTATCTTACAAAGGAAAACTGGCTTTACGCAAAAGAAGATCTACCAGAAAGCCCGCATACCCGCTTTGCTAAAAGGTTGTACTAAGTCTTGTTGAGTCCCTGTACTCAGCTTTGCATGCTTTTGTTTCAGACGAAATCGCTCCAACAGATGGTGGTTTCTAGTCGACATCGACGAGTAGCTTGGGGTTCCCAGGTGGCAACCTGGAATCTATGGGCTGGGACGTCGCCGTTATGCTCCTGGCCTCTTAGGCCTTTTGCTATCTTGCTATGTCTAATAGCATAACTTTGCTTCCGTTGATTGATGTATGCCAGGTCAGTGACCTCTTCTTGTAATGCTTTGGTTCTTCGCTCAGTTATGAGCTTGTATTACTTTTTGAGTCGTAGAGTCACTGTTGTGTTACCGATTCTCTCACTGTAGTCTCTCGAGCTCTAGGTTAGGCTTATGTCAGACGAAGATCTGATATTTGTCTAACCCTGATCCCGGGGGTGCCACACCCAGGTTCGGGGCCCTCGATGAGGTAAAACCCTTACGTCCTGCCTGTCTGTTCTTTGATTATGATGACAATGGGTTACAATGGGGTGCCGAATACTTCGGCTGAGATCTAGTCGAGATTGCTATTGCTAGGGTTACCTAGCTCTAAGCTTTTCCGGGCTAAGATTGCTAAGATTGTTCGTGTTCCTCGGCAGCCCCTCTCCTGGCCTTTATATAGGAGGCCAGGTCTCAAGGGTCCTAACCGAGTACGACTAGGTTTACAGTAGTTTAGATCCAATCTTTCCTTGTTTGTTCGCTTCCTTGTCTTGCCCGTCAAGGAATCTTTTGGTGCGCCGACCTAGTGGCCCATCTCGCCTTCAGGTATCTTCATGGGCCTCCAATTTGTCAATACCGGATAGGGCAATACTGGTTACCCGAAGGGTAATGCCCACGTCAGTAGCCCCCGAGTGTCTAGCCGAAGATAATTCGGGTAGAGACTAATGCATGTTTTCTCCTGACATTCTTCTCCATCATTGTTCTTGTTCATCTTGATTATGCTTCATCTTCTTTTTATCGGGTGCGCGTCAGCGCTCCCGATGGGAGTAGCCCCCGAGTCTAGGTACGGATGCTTGCAATCCGTGCGTAGACTCAAGTTGTACTACTCGAATACTTTCCTCTGCCGAGTTTTTCTCAAGTCTTCATAAGTCATCCGATACATTTTCTTTACGCAAAGGATAATGAGTAACGTGCCCAACTTTTGTTGGTTAACTGCCGATGGCAAAACAACGTTACTCTACACAGAATCAAATCCCCAGGCATGATCCTGGAGTGCAAAAAACTTTTAACGGGTGTACATCATATCCTCCCGATGGGAGCAATTAACGTGCCCAACTTTTGTTGGTTAACTGCCGATGGCAAAACAACGTTAGTAACGTGCCCAACTTTTGTTGGTTAACTGCCGATGGCAAAACAACGTTACTCTACACAGAATCAAATCCCCAGGCATGATCCTGGAGTGCAAAAAACTTTTAACGGGTGTACATCATATCCTCCCGATGGGAGCAATTAACGAGTCTGGGTACAGACTCAAACTTTTTTCCTTCGACTGCTTATTCTGTCGAACCTTCTTTTTATCGGGTGCGCGTCAGCGCTCCCGATGGGAGTACCCCCCGAGTCCAGGTTCGGATGCTTGCAATCCGTGCGTGGACTCAAATCCTTCATCCTACGACTTTTTATGTTTCCTTCGAATGCTTTCACTTTATGACGTCATTGCTGACGTGTAACTGCCGCGGGCTGATTTGACGGGTCCTGACATGACGGGCTAGCCCTAGCTCTGTGCAATCAGTTTTTTAGGGCTTGACCACTATACGCGTAACGATCGAGGTGGCTCCTCGATTTTCGCGCAATCGTGGGCGTAATGGGCCGTCAGTTCCTCCCCTTCCTCAAGCGCCATATGCTTACTTAACTCTTAACTTCTCCTTAAAATCTCCAAAGGGCAAAAAATTCCCAATCTTCTCCACGGTTCCCGCAGCATCTGCTCATTCTCCCCCTTCTTCCTTCTTTCGTTATTGTCGCGCCGCCACCACAGCTTTTTCAATCTTCCTCAGATCTCGTGATGGTGAAGAAGAAGAATACTGCCGCCGCCGCTAGCTCCACCAGCGGAGGTGCCGCCACCAAGTCCTCCTCTTCTCTTCCGAAGGGGAGCGCTCCGAGCGCCCCTCCCCCAGCTCCGGCGCCGCCAGCGCCGTCGAGCTCAATGGCCAAACCTGGGGACTGGGTAGCTTCAACCGTCACCAAGCGTGACGAGAAGAGGTCCCGAAGCTTAGGATTGATATCCTCCGACGCGGGAGATGTGATCCTTCTAGGTGCGATTTCTCGGCCTGATCCTCCTGCTGGATTTTCCGTGATGTTCTTATCTTTTCTTCACCGAGGCCTTTCGCTCCCCACTCATGGATTCCTCCTCCATCTCTTGCGGACGTACGAAATCCAATTATGGCAACTTACCCCCAACTCAATCCTCCATGTTGCTGTGTTCATCACCCTTTGCGAGGCGTTTTTGGGTATTGAACCTCATTTCGGGCTGTGGAAGAAGATCTTCTATGTGAAGAGATACAGCAGTAGTAATGGGTACTTTGTCACCGGAGGAGTAGGTTTTGTTGCTCGCTCAGAAGTCAATTACTTTAATTTCCCAATGAGAGAGTCCGTGCAAGGATGGAGGCTAAAATGGTTTTACGTCAAAGATTCCTCGTCACCCGAGTGTCGACTCCCCTGCTATGCCGATGTTTCTGAAGCCAAGCCCAAGGACTCTTGGAAGAACATTCTCTCAGCCGACGAAAGGGCCTCAGCCGAAGAATTGTTTGCCAAATTCCTTCGAATCAAAGAGGCTGACGGCCAAACTATGATTGGTACGGAGGTGGCAGCAGTATTCCTGAAGCGTCGAATCCAGCCAGTCATGGCCAGAGTTCACCCGATGTGGTTGTACTCAGGCCCAAAGGATGAGACCAGGATTAATGCTGCCGATCTATCAGAGAAAGAGTTGCTTGATGAAGTCCGTCGCCTTACTTCCTTCAACCAGGAAGATTCGATTCCGCTGATCTCTTCTTATGCTCCCCTTGACGTTGATCATCCACCATCAGGGGTATTTTCCTTTCGTCACATCTCTACTATAGCTTCTTGCTTAGCCGACATAATTACCTTTGTTCTTACTTGTCATTTTTCTTTGCCAGATCCCTATGGCTTCTGAAAATACACGTGATTCACCGGATGATACTTCTGAGGGGAGAGACTCCTCAATCCCCGTAGATTTTCACACCACCGAGCAAACAGGTCTAGAGGATGAATATAATGGTCCGATGGATCTTGAAGTTGCCCACGCTGATCTTCCCTCCTCAGCCGATAACACTTGTATCGCAGATGGATCAGTGCGTAACGTCGACACTGATCGTGATACTTTTGTTGATGCAGCTGCGGAAGGGGTCAAAGCTTCTCCAGCGAAGAGGTCAACCGGCGGCTTTGCCGATGAAGATGATCTCTTCGACATGTAAGTAGTTCTTTTCTGAAAGTTATGCTTTGCCTTCTTTACTTTTCACACCCTTTTTATAATCATAGTCGACCATTCTCCTTTGCAGTGACGAGGGCTTTATCGAGCCTCCGCCTAAAAAGGCCAAATCTGATGCTGTCTCGCCGGTCGTGGTGGCTTCCGAAGCTTCAGCTCCCAAGGCTGCCCCCATGGCTCAAGCATCGACTGCTTCTTCCCTTTCCAAAGGGAAGGATATTTCTCCAACTACTGCTACCGCGGTTCCTTTTTCTGTAAGTCCTCTTTTGATCGCAATACAGATTTCTTGGAGCGTGCCTTGTTTAATTGTTTTTCTTTCTTTCTTAAGGACCTGCGAGGCGTTATTTCTTCTCTGGAGGTTTTCGCCTCCCGATTCACTTCCCTAGAGGCTGACAAAGTTCGACTGCAAGAGGAAGTCGAATCTTCTTCCTCGAAATCGGACTCGCGCAGTCAAGATAGCTGTCGCGGCTCGCCAAGAGATTGATTCTCTGAAGGAGGAACTGGCCAGACTGAGAGAGAAGCTGAAGGAGGAGGAAGCATCCAGGCTGGTGGCTGAAGCTCGAGCAGCCGAAAAGGATGAAGTCCTTCGTCAATCTTCTTTGGCCTTGCTTGGTAATTTCTAACATACTTCTGTCAAATGGCGTACTTATGGATTCAAACTTTTTGTTAATGACTGAATTTTTTCCTTCCTTTTCACTGCAGAGGCAGCAAACATCCCTGTCGATGCCCTGGAGAGAGTTCCAAATAATTCCCCAGCGAATGCTGTATCAACGATTCTTGCTTCTCACCAGCTTACTCAAGAGCTTCTTGTGAAGGGAAAGGGTGCCCTGGCACGGATGCACTCGATGATCTTCCCCAAGATTAAGCAAGAGAAGACCCTGGGACAGCTAATCGATACCTTCGCGGTTGACACCAAGGAGGTCATCGAGGTATTCAAGCGTACATCGCGCACTTTTGGTGCTGTCCTTGCCTTCCAGCTTATGATGGGTTACGGCTTTAAGGGTGACATCGAGGAAATGACTAAGGGTCTTCCAAAAGAGCAAGACGGGCAACCTGTTGATTTGAGCACCTTTAAGGCATCTGCTCTTACTTGTGCCCGTCAGCTCCTTGAACTAGTTTCATCAAGGAAGTCGTCGACTGGCCCCAGTTTATCGACTCAAACCCAGCTCCCTTGATTCTTGTAACAAACTTGTGCCTTGAGCTGATGCGAAACGTTGCTCTGCCGCAAAACTCATGCTTGTAATAAACTCCGTGCTAGCAGTGTTGTTAGCACACTTTTGTTATGATATCATTTTCTTGCACTTCTCCCGATGGGAGTTATTTTGGATGTTCGGCTGTACCATATCCATCACCTCTTTATAATCAGTATTTTCTGCAGGTCTTCCCAGTACCCTCGTTTGCAGACGACTCATCGGGTGCTCTTCCTGAAAACGATCGGATCCAGCACATGAAAGACCGGATCACGCAGATGGAAAAGGACTTACGCAGCACTTATGCCTTAGCTGCCATCATCAATAAAAAGAGCGAGATTGCAGCCGACGTGGAGCGGTACATTCTTGGCGAGCTGCATAAGGCTACCGAAAGTTTAAACTGTAAGTTTCCAGATCCCTTTGCCTGTTTGCTAGCAACTTCTTGTCTGAGACTTTATTAATTCGTTTGGCAGTCATAGCGTTGAACCATGCGGAAGAGAACAAGCGGATACACGAGCGAGTGCATGCTTTGACTCAGCTTTCCTCATCCGAAGAGATTTTCTGGCGGGAACACTCGAAGGCCTCGGCTGTCGTCAAATTTCAGGATCGAGTGCAACAGGTCCACCAGTTCTTCGACAAATGCTACAAGGCTATGAGGGTAGTTTGGAAAACAATGTTCCCTCTGAATGCAGTTCCCCCTACCCTTTTGACTTTGATGTCTGAATTTGGAAGCGCCAAGAAGGTTCGGGAGCTAGTAAGATCTCAAGTCTTTGCAGGGGCCAAGTGCCCGCTTTCCCTTGTGCTTGCTTGTTATCCTTCAGCTTGCTTGTTGTCTATCGCCAATGCAACTGGTGATTTCGAGGAGCTGTACCCGAAGGTTTTAGCACCTGCCCATATAATTGTCGACAGGCTTGAGGAGATGTCAACGGTACCTGAAGAAAAGGAAACTCCGCAAGGGTGATGTAAAGGTGTAAAATTACTTTTGTAAATTGTATTGGCTAGTCCATCCGAGTGTTCGGATTTTTGAGCCGAAACTTTTTATCTGGTTGATACATGAATATGTACTTTTACCATGCCGTTGGCAAATATTCAAAGGAGCGAAGCTTAATTGCCCGTTGGATGTATGTGTACTAGTTGGTTAGCAAATCATTATGAGTGATCAGCTCGTGTTGCAGGTTTTGCTAAACCTGTTGTATGCGCAACTTTGCTTTCAACCGTTTGTAAATTTCAACAGTCATTCCCGAATTTTTCGGGTGTAATGATTCTGCCGATGAGCCCGTTGCTCTCTGATATTTCCATAAGTGAAATATCGAGCATGGGTTGTGTGTAAGTTTTTCCAAACTCTTGCTTTGTACGGCACTCGTAGAGGCATCTGAAGCAGAGGGGAGGATTAATGTCCTTATTCTTCTTTGCAGTGCTCGTAGAGGCTCTTGCCCTGAGCGCTATCTTCTGCCGCGCGTTAAGTCATGCCGTTACTTGGCAGCAGCACGGTCATAGATGCTTTAGATGACTGCAATACTTTAACAAGAATCGAAACTTTTATTGAGAAGGTAAATACGAAACAAGAGGGCGAAAAACAAGAGGCCCTGTGTAAAGTAAAGGAAAAATTTAAAAACTAAGGAAGTGTTTTATCAAGGAAGGGGTTCTTCTCTTCTTCAGAGGCATCTTCCGATTTCTTTGCCATGCTGATGGTTGCTGCAGCGCTATTGATTTCGTCAGGTGCTTGGGCAGTGATTGTTAACATCTTGCCGCCTCCTATCTCTTCTGCTTTGGCCACTGCCGAAGCTTTTTCCGCCGATGCTTTTGCTGCTGGTGCTTCAGGAGTTGGCTTCTTCTTGATCTCCCTGTCGAGTTTTTCCTCCTTGATTTCTTGTATCGTCAATTTTGGCGGGGGGTCGACAGTCCCTTGCCGTGGCCCAAACTTTGCAGCAATCCTTTGGAAGTCATGATCACAATTGTCCGAGCGTGAGAAGCTTCCGTAGACTGTGATGTTTGTCCCGTTGTTCCCTGGCATCTTCAGCTTGAGGTATGCATAGTGCGGTACAGCCATGAACTTGGCATAAGCTGGTCTCCCGAGTATGGCGTGATACTGCGATTCCCAATTCACGACTTCAAACTCGATCTTCTCCTTCCTGAAGTTGTCGGGTTTGCCGAAAACGACGTTTAGGTATGCTTTGCCAAGAGAGTACGCTGGTGAAGTAGGGAGTATCCCATGGAAGCGAGTATCTGAGTCTTCCAACATTCTCATGGTGATCCCCATACTTTGAATTGTGTCAAGGAATATCAAGTTGAGTCCGCTTCCTCCATCCATGAAGACTTTGCTCATCTTAAACCCTCCTATCTGTGCTTCGACCACTAGGGCGGCGTGCCCTGGCTTTGGTATTGTCATCGGGTGGTCCATTCGACTGAACGTGATTTCCTGAGACGACCATTCGACATATTCAGGAATGTTCGCCATGACGCTTTCTCGCTGAGTTGATTTCTCGGGTGAGCTTCTTCATCTCTCTCCTTGAAACACCTGTCCTGTGGATCATATTCATTTGCCCACGTGGCGGTGGAAACGCCTCGTTGGGTTGATGAGGTTGAGCTTGCTGTACTTGATGCTGTGACGGGGGTGGCGGCGGTGGTGGTGGTGGTAGCTGTTTCTGGCCTGCCTGCTGGATGAGTTCATGCATATCGAGAAACTGCCGACAATCCCTGAGCAGGTGGCTAGACTTTACTTTTCCATCCTTAGAATCGGTATAAGAATGTAGGTAGCAAGGGGCGTTGATCTGTTCAGCGTAAGGCAATTTGGGGGTTCTCTGAGGTCGTGGTTTATAGTTGCCACGGTTCCCAGAGTCGTTCCGATTACCGTCCTGTCGATCGTCTCGCCTGTTGTCGTACCTATCATCCTGCTGATCAGAGTAACCTGCGGCCACCAAGTTGTTGTCATCGTAACTGCGGTTCTTCCTTCTCTTGTTCCGATCCCTTCGGCCACCCGAATCATTTTTCGGCTGGTCATCCTCTTCATCGTCACTGCGCTGTCGTGGCTTTCGGACGTTGTCTTCACCATCGGCCCAGCTGTTGGCGATTTCCATTAACTTGGTTATGGTTTTCGGCTTCTTGCGCCCAAGTTCTTCTATATAGCTTTCACGCCGGATGCCATCACTGAAAGCGTCGATTGCTCTGTCGACGGATACGTCTTCCGCAGCATTCAGGAGTTTGGTGAACCTCCCGATATATGCGCGCATCGATTCTTTCTGCTTTTGCTGACAGTGCCGTAACTCCTCGATCCCGACGGGCCTTTTGTAGGTTGCTTGAAAGTTAGCGACAAAGGCTTCTACTAGGTCATCCCATGACTTGATGGAACCCTTCGGCAGCCCTCTGAGCCAAGCTCGTGTTGAGTCCTTTAGGTAAAGCTGCAGGCATTGCATTGCTGCTATCTGATTCCCTTTTGCAGAATCATCGTCTGCAGATAGTCCTCTATCCAGGACCTCGGTTCCTGCTGCCCATCATATTTGGCGGCGTCGGTAGGTGTAGGTTTGAACTTCTTGGGTGGCATCGCCTCCCGAATTTTGTAGCTCAAACAATCGGCTCCTCTAAGCTCACCGTCGTTCTCCTGGGTCTCGTCTGAAGAATCACTGTCAAGTTCTTCTCTGATGGCGCGTCGTCATCTTGCTTTGTCGATCCTGCTCTGTGTAATTTCGTCCTGAGCGTCTTTTGCGCGGTGTTTTGACCCGTTGGCCTGCAGGGTCTTCTCTTTCGGTGGAACTAGATTATGTCCTAGTATCGCAAGACTCTCCAAAGCGCCACGGTGGGCCTGAGCCATGGATCCTTCGGGACGCTGGTTAATGAGGTATGCTGCAAGATTGGCTGTTGCTCCTGCGACAGTTTTTGGCCGTGGCATGCCCGCGGTGTCCGTGGTTATAAAGGACTTGGTCAGGTTTGATGTTATCTCCCTTGCGTCATCTTCCGAAAGTCTGGACATCCTCGATCGATGTTTGCCTCCTCCGTGGGTACTTCGGGAGGCACTCCCCTGCGAGGCCCTTCGTCGCTCGCTGGACCGGTCTGCCGCAGATAGGCATTTCTCGAGGGTGGCTTGCTCCTTAGACAGGCGCTCCCGATTTTTCTCCAATATGGAGCGGTAAGCGTTGAGTGTGCCAACCGTGGTTCCCGCCGAAAGCGGTGTGTTGTTGAGCACGGCTGCCTTGGCTGCTGCCCACTCTTCTTTTGTAATGGTGTGGTCGCTATTGTCATTGCTGGCGCTATCCCCAAAACTAGCCCGCCTGCTGGAACGGGGGGTGCGTTCTCCGTCTCCTCTATTAGTGACGTAGACTTGGAGGGGCGCCACTCTTCGGGTGTCTCCTCGGGCGATGCTATCGATGTTGTCCTCTCCCGACGAATAGTAGGCGTTGCAGATGAATGGCGTGTCGCTTGACCCTAGTCCATGCCTGGTGTCGCAGTTCACGCAGTAGTACGAGGTTATCTCCAAGGGCACGAGGTCATCAGATCCAACCGACATGGAGGATGCCTAACGAGGGGTCGATGGCGCGGACGGACTCGACGGGTTTGCCAGGCCAGCCGAAAGGTCGGGTGTCGATGACGCGCTTGGGCTTGTCGATCTGGAGATAGGAGATTCCAGCAGCCGGAGGATTCCTTCTGAGTTGACGTTGTAGTGGACGCTCCCGAACGCCATCTCCATGTTGCCTTGCAGACCAGAGAAGGTGGAGCGAGATGATTCGCTGTGCGGGGTGAATTCGTAGGAGCCAAAACGGATCGGGCTTCCCAGATGAGGCGATGATGGTGCTGATGAAGCTGCTGATGACATGACGGGTTCAGCCGATGTCCGATCTTGTGCCGACAGGGTTCCCACAGACGGCACCAATTGTCGAGGGTACTCCTCGCCAATGCCCTCCGATAGGGGCTTAGGGTTGATGGAATCCTGTAGGCTGACACGAGACATCGGTTCACAGACAAGCGGGGAGAGCGATTTACCCAGGTTCGGGGCCCTCGATGAGGTAAAACCCTTACGTCCTGCCTGTCTGTTCTTTGATTATGATGACAATGGGTTACAATGGGGTGCCGAATACTTCGGCTGAGATCTAGTCGAGATTGCTATTGCTAGGGTTACCTAGCTCTAAGCTTTTCCGGGCTAAGATTGCTAAGATTGTTCGTGTTCCTCGGCAGCCCCTCTCCTGGCCTTTATATAGGAGGCCAGGTCTCAAGGGTCCTAACCGAGTACGACTAGGTTTACAGTAGTTTAGATCCAATCTTTCCTTGTTTGTTCGCTTCCTTGTCTTGCCCGTCAAGGAATCTTCTGGTGCGCCGACCTAGTGGCCCATCTCGCCTTCAGGTATCTTCATGGGCCTCCAATTTGTCAATACCGGATAGGGCAATACTGGTTACCCGAAGGGTAATGCCCACGTCAGTAGCTGTCGACACTGCTTGAGCCATCGCTTATATAGGAGTCCGCAGATGACTCAAACGACATGTCACTGAAGATCTTGGCAAGTTTTTCTCTTGCCCTGGTGCTGATGAAGCGTGACGACGAAGTTTCTTCCTCTCCTGATTCGGTTGACGATGTATAGCTTGAAAAATCGGAATCGACCGCCGACGATCCCGACGAAATCGGAATTTCGACACGATACGATCCCTCTTTCTCGACGCGAAAGTGAAATCTTCCGAACGTCATCTCCATAGGCTCCTCCAGATACGCATATGCATCCAAACGGGAGGGCGGGTGAGGAACAAAATCGACAAGACCAGTTGCGATCTGTTTACCTCGATCCATCGCGTTGCTTGCGGTTGATGAAGTCGACGATCTTGCGGTTGATGAAGTCGACGATCTTGAACGTGCCATCGAGATCAGATCCTTGACGCCTCTAGTTCCCACAGACGGCGCCAATTGACAAGGTATTAACTTATCAATGCCTACGGGTTGTAGACTAGGGTTTAGTTGGAAGTAGAGGGCAAGTAGATCTCGAAGGTTTCAGCCGAAAAGTACTCGACGATTATGAAACTAGGGTTTGAGAAACAATGATTCGATGCTTTCTTTGTCCCTCGACTCCCCCTTATATAGGAGGCGGAGCCGAGGGATTCATGTTGTACAAGTTACAGAGTCCGGGAAGGTTTCTAACTCATCCCGCAAGATTACAAATAACACTTCCTATTACAATTCTAGCTTTCCTTAATAATATCTTGGGCTTCCGAATCTTCTTATTCTTCGGGTAGTGGGCCTTCAGTAAACCCCGGGTACTATCTTCGGCAGGCCCATTTGGGATGCCTATGTCATATAGCTATTGTTGAGAAAACACCCTTTTGTGGTACTGAAAAAGAAAGTGCTGTAGAACACATGAATGAACTTTTTCTATGAGTAGTTTGTTTTCTGATGATGTTAAGATGCGCACTTATTTTGTTGCTAAAATTTTTCCTTTCTCATTAAAGGATGATGCTAAAACTTGGTATAATAATTTGCCTCCTGGTTCTATTAAAAGTCCAGGTGATTTTCTTAATGTTTTCTTTCGGAGATACTTTCCTGCTAGTGCTCAACATGCTGCTTTACAGAAAATTTATAGCTTTGACCAGGAAGATGGAGAGAAATTGCCTGAAGCATGGGCAAGATTTTGTTCTCTTATCAGAGCTCGACCTGGACATGATTTGGAAAAGCATGATTTACTTGATATATTTTATAGTGGACTAACCGTTGAGTCTAGAGCATATTTGGATAGTTGTGCTGGTTGTGTTTTCAGGAAAAGAACTCCAGAAGAAGCTGAAGAATTATTGGCTAAAATAGGCCGGAATCATGATGATTGGACTACACCTGAACCAACTCCGACGCCAATATTGAAGAAGAGGGGTTTGATTAAATTAAATGATGAAGATATGAGGGAAGCCAAGAAGTCTCTTAAGGAGAAAGGTATTAAATCCGAAGATGTGAAGAACTTACCTCCCATAGAAGATATATGTGAGATAATTCCCCCTTCATCCATGATTGAGGTAAACTCCCTTCAACTCTTTACTAGGGAAGATATTCCGTATTCAAAACCTCCTGCTCAATGCTTAGATGAGTTTGATAATTATATTGTTAAGCAAGAAAATTTTAATATGAGAGTAGAGAATCATCTAATAGAAAATTCTCAAGCTATTAGTAATTTGCATGATATTGTGGAGAGAACCTCCAATGATGTTAAGATGCTTGTTAAACATTTTCAAATGGTTCAAACTCAAATTGATCAACTCACTAAAGTGCAAAATGACTTGTTGAAAAATAATTCTAAAGAGAAACATGCTTATGAAGTAACAACTAGAGGCGGTGTCTCTACCCAGGATCCTCTATATCCTGAAGGGCATCCCAAAAGAGTTGAACAAGATTCTCAACGAATTAAACCTAGTGCTCCTTCTAAGAAAAAGAAGAAGAAACATAAAACTGTTGTAGAATCCTCTGAACCTGTTAATGATCCAAATAGTATTTCTATTTCTGATGCTGAAACTGAAAGTGGTAATGAACATGAAAATGATAATGATAAGAATGATGTTTCTGATAAAGAAGAAGTTGAAGATGAACCTGAAAAGCATGCTAAAAATAAAAAGTATACTAAAGAAGATTTTATTGTTAAGAAACATGGTAATGAAAGGGAACCTTGGGTACAAAAGCAAATGCCTTTTCCTGCTAAGAAACTAAAATCAAAGGAAGAAGAACACTATAATAAATTTTGCGATTGGATGAAACCTTTATTCTTGCAAATCCCTTTGACTGGTGCTATTAAATTGCCTCCTTATTCAAAGTATATGAAAGATATTGTCACTAACAAAAGGAAAATCCCTAATGAGGAGATTTCCACTATGCTTGCTAATTACTCTTTCAATGGCAAGGTTCCAAAGAAGTTGGGCGACCCAGGTATACCTACTATTCCTTGTTCTATTAAGAATAATTATGTTAGAACTGCTCTATGTGATTTGGGAGCAGGTGTTAGTGTTATGCCTTTTTCTCTTTACAAGAGACTTTATTTAGATAAGTTGATACCTACTGATATATCTTTGCAAATGGCTGATAAATCTACTGCTATTCCTGTTGGTATATGTGAGGATATTCCTGTTCAAGTTACTAATAACTGCTTGATATTAACTGATTTTGTTGTGTTGGAAATGCCTGAAGATGATAATATGTCTATTATTCTTGGGAGACCTTTTCTTAACACCGCAGGGGCTGTTATTGATTGCAATAAAGGAAAGGTTACTTTCAATGTTGATGACAAGGAGCATACCGTCTATTTCCCCAAGAGGATTGATAAAGTATGTGGAGTTAATACTATTTTTAATGTGAGAACTATCAAAGTTGGAACTATTGATTGTCCTACATATGAGCCTCAAGAAGGATATCAAAATCTTATGATTGGATCCATATCAATACAATTCAAGGTAACATGATTGATTTGAGGTTTATTTCTTCTTATGCTATGTAAAATTTATTTGGTGGCAAGACTTGATCAACCTTGTTAACAAATACTTTTTATATGCATAGAGGAGGTAAACAACATTTCTTTCTTCCTCCACTTATTCTACTTGCTATAGCACTTTTGATTTGCAAAGTTCCTTAGTTGTATAGAAATTCCAAAATCTTTTTCTGCCCAGTAATAATAAACTTAATACCCAGAAATGTGCATTTTTCAAAGTTTTCAAAAATTCACAAAATTATACCGTTGGTCTTATTTTTCGAAGACGCACCTGGGAGCACCTGGAGATGACCAGTGGGGCACCCTAGGGTGGCACCCCATAGGCCGGCGCGGCCTAGAAGGGGGGCGCGCCACCCTGGTGTGTGGGCTCCCCCTTGCCCCACTTCTTTATCTCTTCCTCCCACTCTCTTCTCTCTCCCGAAAAAACCAGCACCAGCTTTCTCTCACTCGCGTTTCTGCTCAAGAGCTCAAGATTTCTCGATCTCTTTGCTCAGCCCAGATTTCTGTCTGAAATTTGGCACATTTGCTCTCCGGTATGTGACTCCTCCGATTATTCAAGTAGAATTTTGTTTGGTTGAGTATATCTTGAATATTTTGCTGCTGTAGGTAACATGTTTAGTGAGCTTGCATGCTTGTTCTAAGATGTATAAACTCATTTTGATGCATGATTAGTACTCTAGCAAGTTCCTATAGTAGTTCTCCTCAATTATATGTCACCAAATCAAATTTTAGAATGTTTGTTGAAAAATTTCAGAAAAGGAAGATGGATAATTTCAACTTTGGAGAAGTGTTTGAGAGAGAGACGACCAGCACGGGAAGGCCCTCTAGGACCGCCACTCGATTCAGGCGATCCTACAATGAGGATGTCATCGCGCCAAGCTTCGAGCCCGAAGAGGACAATGGAGTCCCCAACGCTTCATCTTTCCCATGTTATGACTTTTTGAGTAATGCATGGTTGCTGGATGATTTCTTGACCCTCGTTGATAAGGCGGGCTTAACCGCCTATATGGGAGATGAAAGGGAGCAATACCTCATGCTCACCAAAATCTTTGTTGAGAGCTTCAAGTTCGACAACAAGCACTATCGCCCGACAGTTGCATTCAAGATTTATGGTAATCCTATTACTATTAAATTGGGAGATTTTTGTGTTGCATTGGGAATTGCCCCTGTAGGTACAGCAAGGAGGATTGAGGACAACCCCAGGGCCTTGCTTGAGCTCTATCGAGAGATCACCAATGATGATTGCCGCACCATTCAGCGTGGCAAGATAAGAAACATCCAACTCCCAGCCATTAAGTATTTTGCCTATTACATTGCTACTAGCATTCTTGGTAGGGAGAACACTAGCAATATTTCTAGCTATCATCTTGCTTTCTTAATTGCTGCACTTACTGGAGATACACCTTATCATCTTGGTTCTCTTATTGCTCGCCGCTTGTCTAGCAAGGGGCCTATTTTTGGAGGAATTATTGCATCACGCATTTTAGCGCATCTAGAACTTCCTCTTGACCCTACTGATGTGCCATTAACTCCTATAAGGCTTGATATTGCTGCTATGAAGAACCATCAATTTGTTACAGCTGACTCTAGTTTAGATAATATGGTCTATAGAATGTTGTTTGCTGACGGGGATGAGAGGGAAATCCCTTTGCCACAGCCAGTTTTGTTCAGTATTGACAGGAAACCATGGTCGCGCTCTAAGGAGGAGGTGGATGAGAAATTGAAGATACAAGGCTTCCACCAGCAGCATGACTCCGAGGACGCCGAGCCCTCCTACGACTACACCGTCACGTATCCGGGTGCTTCTTCCAGCACATACCCGGAATATGATCCGTCTTCATACTACGGAGGTGCTACTTCATGGGCACCATGGGATTGATCTCCACTTAGGCCAAAAGCCTAAGCTTGGGGGGAGGTATACCGGCATCACTCATTCTTTGCATATTATGGTTGCTGGATACTTGTATATACTTGTTTAGTTTCTTTAAGTGGTTTTCTAATGAGAGGGAGATGATATTTGGGGAAGTGCTGCCTGAAAACAGATTCTGGACTGTTACCGAAAAAATTCTCAAAAATAGCCAGGACATCATTTTGCGAAGCAAATTTTTGTGCATGTTCCCCAGGTTGTTATCTAACTTTCATTAGTTGAACACTTTTCGATTTGAGCAGCAGAAGAATTTCTTAAAAATCGATTACTGTACTGCTGTCAAGTTTGACGAATTCCTGCTGCTTTGCGTTTATGTGACTCTTCTAGTTTCCATTCTCTTGTTTTTACTTTGTTTCTTTCCTAAAACACAAAAAGACCAAAAATATTTCTGTTGTTTCTCTTCATCATTTGTTTATTTTGGGTTTCTTGCATTTATTTTGCTTATTTGCTATCATTGGTTTGCTATAAGAAAATCCAAAAAGATTTTGCTTTGTTTGCTTGTTTCCTTTTGTTCTTGTTTCCAATTCGAAAATACCAAAAATATTTGTTGTTCTTCTTTGGTTTTGTAAAGTTCATTATGAGTTCAATGGTCTTCGGTGGCTGGAGCGTGGTTTTCATTTCATATTATCCAAGCTACACAAGTGAAAGGCAATAATAACGATCTACGACAATTCGACTGTGGTGAGAGGCTGGTATGAACTCTATTTGTTTTCATTTTTGTACATATACTCATCCATGTGAGCATACTTAGTTGGTTCATGTGAGGTATATGTAATTTAAGAAAGTCTAGTAGTTCATGATCTCTCATGTTTAGCTCCAATTTATTAATATGAGTAGCATGTCATGGATGTTTGCTTGCATTGTTTTATTCATAAATAGGTATGGCATTGTGGTATCCTCCTCTGAATAATTCATTTGAATCGACTTGGCACATGCTCACGCATGCATATGACTGAACAAAAGTCAATTAAGCCTCTATGATCTACATTGCTTCAGAGTTCTTGTATCACTTTTATGCCTCCATTAATTTATTTTGCCGCAAGCATGATTATGACAGTGACTGCTCTCTTGATTTGTCGCTCCCTAGTCTATTGCTAGCCTTCACTTGTACTGAGCGGGAACGCTGCTCGTGCTTCCAAATCCCTGAAAACCAAGTTGTTCCAAAGTGTCCACCATAAATACCTATGCATGGCATTTCAAACCATTCCAAGTAAATTCTCATGCGCTATCTTTAAACCTTCAAAATGCTTCTCAATTTGTGTTAATGTTTTATAGCTCATGAGGAAGTATGTGGTGTTTATCTTTCAACCTTGTCATTTACTTTTGACGGACTTTCATAATAAGAGCTGGCAACGGGGTGCCCAGCCCCAACTAATAACTTCATTAATAATTCTCTTCACATGTTTTGCTCTGATTCATCAGTAAGCAACTTAATTTTGCAAATATACACTCCTCCATGGTATGAGATTGATGGTAGGCACCCGAGGATTCGGTTAGCCATGGCTTGTGTAAGCAAAGGTTGGGGGGAGTATCACTCATAATAAAAACTAAAGTACATGTGTAAACAAAAGAGAAGAGGGATGATCTACCTTGCTGGTAGAAATAACGTCCTTCATGGGAGCCGCTCTTGAAAGTCTGGTTGGCGAGGTAGTTGGTGTACCCTATTACCATTCGTTGAAAACAACAAACACCTCTCAAAATAATTTTACTCCTGTTTTAAAAATGAAAAGCTCTAACGCATGTTAATCCCTGCTTCCCTCTGCGAAGGGTCAATCTTTTACTTTTATGTTGTGTCTCCATCCTTTCTTTGAGCACTTTCTTGAGAGCATAACTGTCATTCTTAGTCTAATATGCTTGTCCCAAAATATGATTGACTGTGGTGTAACTTTGATGCTTTTATCTTTGACAATCTCTATTTCTAGTCTTTCTATGAACCTCACAGGTGCCTGGGCATTTATGTTTTGCTGTTCAAATTCGGGCAAGCGAGATACCACTTTATCATACCCTTTTATGAACATTGCAATCCTGCTTATAGACATGATTCATGATGCTTATTATTAATTGTTGGTACCTTTCCATGATTGACATAGCTATTAGATGATCTTATTGCATGTACCTTATTATGAACTGCCTAAGTGATAGCCATATCATGAGAATATTTACATCATATGAGCAAATGTGTTCGTGAAAGTTTTTTTATCGCACTCAGTTGTTAACTGAATTGCTTGAGGACAAGCAATAAGCTAAGCTTGGGGGGAGTTGATACGTCCAAAACGTATCTACTTTCCCGAACACTTTTGCTATTGTTTTGCCTCTAATTTGTGTATTTTGGATACAACTAACACGGACTAACGCTGTTTTCAGCAGAATTGCTCTGGTGTCTTGTTTTTGTGTAGAAATTCAACTTTCGGGAAAATCCTCGGAATTTATACCAAAGGGCCTATTTTACCAGAAGACTCTCGGAGCCAGAAGGGCAAGCCAGGTGGAGGCCCGAGGGCCCCACACACCAGGCCGGCGCGGCCCAGGGGGGCGCGCCGCCCTAGTGTGTGTCCCCCTCGGCTGGCCTCCGACGTCCTCCTCTGGACTACTTAAAGGGTTCGATCTAAAAAACGCGAGGACGAAGTCGAAGTCGCCAGAAACCCTCCAGAACGCCGCCACATCGCGAAACTCCGTCTCGGGGACCAGAAACTCCGTTCTGGCACTCCGCCGGGACGGGGAATTGGAGGAGATCATCGCCATCATCACCACCGACGCCTCTCCATCGACCAGCAATGCTTCCCCCATCCATGTGTGAGTAATTTCCCCGCTGTAGGCTGAAGGGGATGGTAGGGATTGGATGAGATTGGTCATGTAATAGCATAAGATTGTTAGGGTATAGTGCCTAGTGTCCATAATTGGTACTTTGATGATATTGTTGCAACTTGTTATGCTTAATGCTTGTCACTAGGGCCCGAGTGCCATGATCTCAGATCTGAACATGTTATTATTTCATCATGATATGCACTGTTTTATGATCTTACCTACAAGTTGTATACACATGTCGCTGTCCGGAACCAAAGGCCCCGAAGTGACAGAAATCGGGACAACCGGAGGGGATGGCGGTGATGTAAGGATCACATGTGTTCACGGAGTGTTAATGCTTTGCTCCGGTACTCTATTAAAAGGAGTACCTTAATATCCAGTAGATTCCCTAGAGGCCCGGCTGCCACCGGCTGGTAGGACAAAAGATGTTGTGCAAGTTTCTCAGTCGAGCACGTACGACTATATACGGAACACATGCCTATCGATTGCTTTGTACTTGGACACCGTTTTATTATTATCTGCAGATGCCCTGCCTTGATTGTTACATGAGTTTCTATCATCCATGCAACGCCCGTCATCCATCCCTGTGCCTACAGTATTTTAATCCTGCTGTTTACTATAATCGTCACTGCTGCCTCTGTTACTCTGCTGCTGTTATTTCACTACTGCTACTGCTATAAAACTGTTACTACTGATAAACTCTTGCGAGCAAGTCTGTTTCTAGGTGCAGCTGAATTGACAACTCCGCTGTTAAGGCTTTCAAGTATTCTTTGTCTCCCCTTGTGTCGAATCAATAAATTGGGTTTTACTTCCCGCGAAGACTGTTGCGATCCCCTATAGTAGTGGGTCATCAGCCCCCTCTGTAGGTAACTCAGAAAAATCTGCCAATTTACGTGCGTGATCCTCAGATATGTACGCAACTTTCATTCAATTTGAGCGTTTTCATCTGAGCAAGTTAAGTGCCTCTAAAAAATTCGTCTTTACGTATTGTTCTGTTTTGACAGATTCTGCCTTTTATTTCGCATTGCGTGTTTTGCTATGTTTGATGGATTTATTTGTTCCATTAACTTTCAGTAGCTTTGTGCAATGTCCAGAAGTGTTAAGAATGATTATGTCACCTCTGAATATGTGAATTTTTGAGTATGCACTAACCCTCTAATGAGTTTGTTTTGAGTTTGGTGTGGAGGAAGTTTTCAAGGATCAAGAGAGGAGGATGATACAATATGATCAAGAAGAGTGAAAAGTCTAAGCTTGGGGATGCCCCCGTGGTTCATCCCTGCATATTTCAAGAAGACTCAAGCATCTAAGCTTGGGGATGCCCAAGGCATCCCCTTCTTCATCGACAACTTATCAGGTCACCTCTAGTGAAACTATATTTTTATTCCGTCACATCTTATGTGCTTTACTTGGAGCGTCTGTATATTTTTATTTTCGTTTTATTATCTTAGTTCTCTGAATAAAATCGGATCCTAGCATTCTTTGTGTGGGAGAGAGACACGCTCCACTGTTGCATATGAACACTGGTGTTCTTAGCTTTACTTTTAATGTTCATGGCGATGGTTGAAAACTGCTTCGTTCATTGTTATTTGGTTGGAAACAGAAAATGCTTCATCTGGTAATTGGTATATTGTCTTGAATAATTTGATACTTGGCAATTGTTGTGCTCAAATAGATCATGTTTAAGCTCTTGCATCATGTACTTTACACCTATTAATGAAGAACTACCATAGAGCTTGTTGAAATTTGGTTTGCATGATTAGTCTCTCTAAAGTCTAGATATTTTTTGGTGAGGTGTTTGAACAACAAGGAAGACAGTGTAGAGTCTTATAATGCTTGCAATATGTTCTTATGTAAGTTTTTTTGTACCGGTTCATACTTGTGTTTGCTTCAAACAACCTTGCTAGCCAAAGCCTTGTACTAAGAGGGAATTCTTCTCGTGCATCCAAATCCTTGAGCCAAAAACTATGCCATTTGTGTCCACCATACCTACCTACTATATGGTATTTCTCTGCCATTCCAAAGTAAATTGCTTGAGTACTACCTTTAAAATTTCATTCCTTGTCTTTGCAATATATAGCTCATGGGAAAATAGCCTTAAAAACTATTGTGGTAAAGAATGTCAACACCCGGATTTTTAAGTCCGGATGCCTATTATGTCATACATCGCAATCCCAGGAATATTGTTGTTGTGAGGCATAATAGTTAAGTATCACAGTCATCATTCATTACAAACCATAAGTCTTACAAATTTGGAATCACATGATCCATATTACACGAATAGTTGATCTATTGATCAACAAACAAACACAAGTTCATAGTTCAACATAGCGGAAGCGTAAGATACAAGGACTCTCTAGTCCACAGGCCAACGCTTGACGTCGGAAGGCGCTTAGTTGTCGTAGGCGTCCTGCTGGTCATCCCCTTGGTCATCTTCATACTCTGGCCATTTGAATAGCCAGGGACAAAGCCGTGAGTACTTTAAGTACTCGCAAACTAATACTAATGTAAGTGCTAGACATTCTAGTATGGTTTGCTAAGCTCTAGTTTATTTGCATAAAGCTAGTTTTAGTTCACAAGGTTTGAGAAAAGCTTATTCAAGTGCTAACTAACTCAAGTGGGAACATTAGTGTCATTCCCACCATTCAAGTGGTGATTTCAATTCAATCCACCACAAGTCATTTCACCATCATCTTTCAACATCATTTTCAAAGATATGACATCGGAAACTGTATGGCCTTTCCAACCGTCCGTAACCGTGGACGCGGCTATTCGAATAGGTTTACACTCTGCAGAGGTTGCACACTTGTGCCACAACATTTGATTTCATCCGTCGGGATTACCCCGAATCATCGTAACACAGTACGCGGATCATCAACCATAACCTTTCACTTACAAATCCTAGTATGAGCACCTCTCCCCATGAGCTTGGCCTCCCAGTGAAGACCAACTGTCAACCTGGGAACTGCACAGGGCTTGGCCGTACAATTCACCTCCAATTCACATCATTTCTCAACAACGGAGGCAGCCTCAAGCGTAACCCCTATGACGTGTGTTCAGAGGGAACCCATACTAAGATGCATAAACTTCCAGTTAAGCCCTACCCATAATCAGGTATTGTGGGGGTACTTAATAATTGGAAAGGTATCGCATTCAAACCAACATCATTGTTTATCAAAAATCACCATCTTCTCTTGTTCACATTCACCTTCAAAAATCATTCAATGGAATGCATCTTCATTCCAAGGTTTCAAATCCATTTCAAATTCACATTGTTCCCATCTAGAGTAGTCAAGTTTTATTTCATTAGCACTAGCTCTAAATCATGAGGGGTGCTATCTTGCTTTGCTTGGAAGAGACTAACCCACTACTCTAGTATCCAACTTGTACTTTGACCAAAGTTAACTATAAAAGTAACTCATTTAGAAAACAAGTAAAAACTTGTAATGTAAAAACTTGGGATAGGCTCATGTAAGAAAAGGTAAGAATCATGGTGCCTTGCCCCAAGGGGCTTTGCACTTTGCAAGAATAATAGCTTGCCTTGGTAGTTCTCAAACTGTTCCTCCTCCTCCTCTTGGTAGCAACCTTCTTCTTCGGTGTACTCTCCGGTGCTACCGTCTAAATTTGAATACGAGTATAATTACTCACTAATTCAATGGCTATTCCATACATCACAAATAAATACACAAACTATTCTAGGCACACAAATAATCTACTTAGGGTGCATGGGTTGTGTTGTTTAAACAGAATTCACATTTTTGAGAAATAAACACACAAACTATTCTAGGCACACAAATGATAGTTTCCATAGGGTTCTTGAGAAATAATTTCCTCTCATTGAAATCTTCTTAAGATTTAATTTCTCAAGCAATCATGTATGAACTCATATTGACCTAGGTCAAATGTTCATCATCATCATTTGTGAAAATGATTTAAATGAGGTAGATCACCTCATACTATTTAAATAACACAATATTTGATTTAAATCTCAAGTAATTCATATAAGAGAGTTTGGGACCAGGGGTCCAAACATCCCATGAATTCATGTGAGACAAGTTTAAATGAAGTATAAGACTTCACAAAATTTACTTTAATAGTTTTGGACAATATCAAGTAGTTAAACTAGCCATAATATCCATCATTGAACTATGGCATGATCATACAAAGTGACCACACCATTTTATTGCAGAAACAATTAGTTTAAGTCAAATGTGAGCTATTAGAGTTGGAACTAACTTAATATCTTTTTTGGTTGATTTTTAAGAATTATTTGAATAGGGAAAAGTCCCTGTCTTGTTATTTTTATCACATTTATTCTACAAAGAATCTGGCCATGAGGCCAGTGGCATTGGCTAGATAATTTCTCTAGCTTTCCAACCATATAAAGTTCATCCAATTTGGTTTAGCCAATTTGATTCTATTGAATTTCAAAGTGGCAGCAGTATTCAGAAATCATTTGAATTAATTAAATCAAGTTTGAAATAAAAGGGCCGGCGGGAAAAGCTAGCTGGGCTAAATGATTTGAAAACGACCCAAAGCCAGCCCAGCCACGGTCCAGTGCCACGCGGGCTGCCTGACAGAGGGTCCCGCCTGTCCGCGAGTGTTAAACGCCGAAGCGGTATGGGCGAGTCTGAGGCGTTGGATTAGAACGCGATCAAACGGCTGTGGTTCATCGTCCCGCCGGCGAGAGGGGAGTTCACCGGCGGCTTAGGTAGGGGGTCGGAGAGCTCACCGTGGCTCCAGCTAGGGTTGGCAAGGTGCGCGATGACGTTGTGGACGGCGGCGAGTCGACTGGTAGCAGTGGCTCGTCCTGGGGTGGCTCCAATCGACGGCGGCGTCCACCAGGTACTGGCGGCTCCGATCTCCAAATTGGAGCAGCTCCGGCGACGATCGAGTGAGTGGAGTGGTGGTGGCGAAGCAGTGAGAGGTGGGGAGTGAGCTGGTGTGGTTGGTTTGGTCCAGGGAACCTCCTATTTATAGAGTCGCATGAGGGTTGCGGGGCAGTGAGGTGGTCGACATGGGCGCGGCGTCTCCGGCGGCTGGTCGAGCTAGGCGAGGCTATGGCGATGCTCTACGGGTCCAGGCGGTGCTACTGGCAGCGACAGCGCGGTCGGGGAGCGTCGGAATCGCTCGCATTGCTTCCGTGTCTGGCGGTGTCCGCGGCGGAGCAGGGTCTCCTTCTCCGGCGGCGGTGGGCACGGGTCGCGGTCTTGGCTGTGTCTGGCGGCGTCCAGGTGTCGAGTGCGTGCTCAAGGCGTTGAGAGCTGGCCCAGGGCGAGTGCAGGTTGGCGGCGCGGCGCGTGTACTGGGCGTGTCCGCGTCGTGCATGCGTGCGACGTGAGCGGCATCCAGGGCGGGTGCTGGCGCGCGTCGTCCGGCGTCTGGTCGCCGTTCCTTCGACCATGGCGGTGCTAGGGCTTGCTAGGGGATGCGTTGGCGCACGGTGGCGAGGTGGTCCTGGCAGAGGAGCAAGGGGAGAAGAGGGAGGTCGACGAGCTCGGGGACATGGCCGGCATGGCCATGCCCTAGCTTGCTCTCTCTCTCCCTTAGCATCACTATGCCTCAATTAAGGTTTAAGGGGACCAGGGAGCACAATGTGATAGGTTAGTGTAGTTTAGGTTAGGTATATTCACTATTTGCAACTATTGCAAATAGTGCCCGAATTTGTAAAATACAAAAATAACCAAATTTGAAATAATTCAAATGGTGAAAGTTTTTGAAATGTGAGTGTTGATATAAGTTGTAAATGACCAGAGAGATTTTGAGGTGGTGGTGGAAAAATTAGAAATCAAGAATTGGCCAAAATGGCTAAGTGTAGAATGTTGCATATGTGAGAAAGTTGGAACTTTGGATGAGCCTTGCTCATGATCAAAGATGAATTTGGCATGATGATCTTCACCAAATTTGTTCACCTTGATGTTGACTTTGAAATAGTGCAAGGAGTTAGCAAGAGTTGGTTTGGGAAAATTGAATGGCAAGGGCTCAAAGTGGTGATCAGACTAGAATTGTCAACATTGACCATTATCATATGTGAGTTGGATTTGTGTTTGAATTCCATTTGAATTGTGAATCTTTGATTCCAAAAGTTGTAGTAAGTGTTTAATAACATTACTCAACTAATGGTGAAGACCAAATAGGTCTAGGGTCAAAATTTATAAAAATGCCATAGGGCATATGTGAGGGTTTTTAGGGTTTTCCATTTAATGGAATTTCTTCCTCTTTGATTTATTTGGTTGGTGATCTTCATATGATCACACTAGGGTTTTAGAGCATATCAAATACAAGTAATAACAATCATCATGGCATATCACTCAAATGCACAAGTCCTATGCATGGTACTATATGCAAATAGAAAAGTTTTTGTTGGTTTGAAATTTTGCTTTCTGGAATTCTCTAACTTTCTTTTTATTGAAATATGGGGTGTTACAAACCCTTCCCCTTACAAAAGATCTCGTCCCGAGATCGAAAAGAAAGTTAGGTACTAAATAGATCTGGGTACTCCTTCTTCATGAAGTCTTCGCGTTCCCATGTGGCTTCATCCTCGGTATGATTGCTCCATTGTATCTTTAGAAACTTGATGCTTCGGGTGCGGGTGGTTCGGTATGCTTCCTCCAGGATGCGAATCGGCACTTCACGGTAAGTCAGATCCTTGTTGATATCCACCAATCGGTGATCGATGTTCTTGAACACTTCGGTCTTCTCCGGGACTTCAAGGCACTTCCGGAGAAGTGAGATGTGAAACACGTCGTGCACCGCCGACATTTCTTCAGGCAACTCCAGTTGATAAGATACTTCACCTCGGCGGCTGAGGACTTCGAAAGGTCCGACATAGCGGGGTGCAAGCTTTCCTTTCAGCTGAAACCTTTGCATTCCTTTCAAGGGGGATACTTTGAGATAGACGAAGGCTCCGGTCTCAAAGGTCATCTCCCGACGTCTCTTGTCGGCGTAGCTCTTCTGTCTGGATTGCGCCGTCTTGAGGTACTCTCGGATCTTGTGGACTTTCTCTTCGGCTTCACGAAGGACATCTGGGCCAAAAACTTGGCTCTCTCCGACTTTCGACCAGTTCAGGGGGGTACGGCACTTCCTTCCGTACAAGGCTTCGAAGGGGGCCATCTGTAGGCTGGCTTGATAGCTATTGTTGTAAGAGAATTCGGCGTAAGGTAGGCAGTCTTCCCACTTGGATCCGTATTCCAGTACGCATGCTCTAAGCATGTCTTCCAGTATCTTGTTTACTCTCTCAGTCTGTCCGTCGGTCTAAGGGTGATAGGCGGTGCTGAAATTTAGGCGAGTGCCTAGTCCTTCATGCACTTTCTACCAGAACCTTGAGGTGAACTGTGATCCTCTATCTGACACTATCGATTTGGGGGTTCCGTGCAGAGCGACTATTCTGGAGATGTAAAGTTCAGCTAACTTTGGGCCTTGATAGGTGGTTTTGACGGCGATGAAATGGGCGACTTTGGTCAATCTATCGACCACTACCCATATGGAATCATTGCCTTTGCTGGATTTGGGCAGTCCGGTGATAAAGTCCATTCCTACGGAGTCCCATTTCCATTCCGGAATCTGGAGGGGTTGTAACAGTCCGGCGGGTCATTGATGTTCTGCCTTGACTCTCTGACAGATGTCACACTTAGCGATATAGCTACCGATCTCTCTCTTCATTCCGTGCCACCAAAATTGTTCTTTTAGGTCCTGGTACATCTTGGTACCTCCGGGGTGGATTGAATAAAGGGTGTCATGGGCTTCTTGCAGGATGACTTGTTTCAAGTCAGAGTCCGATGGTACACAGAGACGTTCTTTGTACCAAAGAACTCCGGCTTCGTCTATGGTGAATCCGGGGGCTTTTCCTGCGGCTATCTGTTTCTTGATTCCGTCAATGCTAGCGTTGTCCCTCTGGGCTTCCTTGATTTGACCAACCAAGGTGGGTTGCAGTTCTATGCTGGCTAGGAATCCTTCGCTCACAAGTTCAAGTCTGAACTGTTCAAACTCTTGATGCAAGCTGGGCTGTTCAGTTGCGAGCATGGAGTTCAACTGGCACGGCAGTCGACTCAAAGCATCCGCTACCACATTGGCCTTGCCGGGGTGGTAGTGAATCTCCATATCGTAATCCTTGATCAGTTTGATCCATCGGCGTTGCCTCATGTTTAACTCTTTCTGGGTGAATATGTATTTGAGGCTT
Organism: Lolium perenne; assembly: GCF_019359855.2. Taxonomy (NCBI): domain Eukaryota; kingdom Viridiplantae; phylum Streptophyta; class Magnoliopsida; order Poales; family Poaceae; genus Lolium; species Lolium perenne. The sequence continues at coordinate 159,361,724 of NC_067247.2, forward strand.
TTGTGGTCGGAGTAGATCTCGCATCGATTACCCATGAGGTAATGACGCCAAACTTTCAGGGCTAAGACCACGGCTGCAAGTTCGAGGTCATGGGTTGGGTAGTTCTGTTCATGTTGCTTGAGTTGTCTTGAAAGGTAGGATACAACCTTGCCTTCTTGCATAAGCACGCATCCAAGTCCAGTCTTGGAGGCGTCGCAATATACGTCAAAGGGCTTTGCGATATCCGGCATGATCAGGATTGGGGCTGTTGTCAGTCTACTCTTGAGCTGTTGAAAGCTCTCTTCGCATTTGTCGGTCCACTCAAACTTTCTGTCCTTCTTCAGCAATTGGGTCATTGGTCGAGCGATGCTCGAGAAACCTTCTACAAATCTGCGGTAGTATCCGGCTAATCCAAGAAAAGCGCGGACCTCGGTTTGTGTGGTTGGGGCTTGCCATTCCATAACAGTTTTGATTTTGGCGGGATCTACGGCAATTCCTCCTGCAGACAAGATGTGTCCCAGGAATCCAACTTCTTCCAGCCAAAACTCACACTTGCTAAACTTGGCATACAACTTGTGCTGTCTAAGGGTTTCTAGGACAATCTCCAAATGCTGTTCATGTTCCTCTTCGGACTTGGAGTAGACGAGGATGTCGTCGATGAAGACAACGACAAACTTGTCCAAAAAGTTCATGAAGATCTTATTCATGAGATTCATGAAATAAGCGGGGGCATTGGTCAGTCCAAACGACATGACGTTGTACTCATACAACCCATATCTGGTGGTAAAGGCAGTTTTTGGAATGTCGATGGCTCGGATCTTCAATTGGTGGTATCCAGTTCTAAGATCTATCTTGGAGAAAACTCTGGATCCGGTGAGTTGGTCAAACAAGTCTTCTATCTTGGGTAGGGGGTATTTGTTTTTGATGGTGACATCGTTAAGCTTACGATAGTCCGTGCATAAACGATTTGCACCATCCTTCTTGTCGACAAACAAGATGGGGGATCTCCAGGGGGATGCACTTGGTCTAATCAAACCTTTGGCTAACATGTCATCTATTTGCTTCTTCAGCTCCACAAGCTCGGTTGCGTTCATGCTGTAGGCTCTCTGGGCGATGGGTCCAGTTCCGGGGATTAGCTCGATGATAAACTCGATATCCCGATCCGGGGGCATACCGGGTAGATCATCCGGAAACACATCAGGGTAGCGACAAACGACCCTGATTTGATCCAGAGTTGGCTTGGATACACTTTGGTTGCAGGTAAATTTTCTGGGTAGTTTTTCAGAGACGTGCTCAACTACGATACCGGTGCTGCTAGTCATGGTTATGGCTTTCTTGGCGCAGTCTATCAATCCGTTGTGCTTGGACATCCAGTCCATTCCTAGGACAACTTCCAAACCTTTGGTTCCAAGTATGATTAGATTTGCAAAGAAATCTACATCATGAATTTTGATTGGAACATTTTTGCAAAATTTTCTGGCTTTGGTGGTTGATCCGGGGATTTGAACTATCATAACATGCTTCAAACAGAGGGGTTGAATTTTACTTGTTGATGCAAAGTCTTCGGTGACAAAAGAATGAGATGCTCCGGAATCAAACAACACTCTGGCAGGGATGTGGTTGACAGAAAACATACCCAGTACAACATCTGGTGCTTCCTGGGCTTCTTCGGCGTTCATGTGGTAGAGGCGGCCGTTGCGGTTGTTGGGGTTGTTGGGAGCGAACTTCTTGCCGGTGGAGACACGGCGTTGCTGCTGAGCAGGTGCAGCGGTGTTGCCGGCGAGCTTGGCAAGACGCTTGGGACACTCGTTGGAGTAGTGCCCCACTACACCACACTCATAACAAGTGATAGTGGTCTTGTCCTGCTTGTTCGCAACGGGAACGGCATTGCTTCCGGTTCTGGGAGTAGTGTTGGTGTTGTTGTTGTTGTTGTTGTTAGGGGCTCGGGGTGGAGCGCGGTTGTAGTTGTTGTTGTAGCCTCCTGGCTTGGAATTTCCTCCACTCCGGTTCTGATAACCGGGGCGAGAGTTCTGCATCTGGGGTTTGTTGTTTCTCGGAGTGAAACCTCCGCTTGAGCTAGGGCGAAACTTTTGGGGGTGGCTTGATCCACTCTGATTCGCCATGCGGCGCTTGCGGTTCTCATTGGCTTGGTTTAACTTGCCCTCCATCTGGATGGCGGAGTCGACAAGGGCTTCAAGGTCGGCGAAGGGGATGTTGACGAGGACAGTCTGCATCTCATCATGCAGTCCATTCAGGAATCTCTCCTTCCACTTCTCAATGGTGTCGGTCTCATCAGGGGCATACCTTGACAGTGTGAGAAACTTGTCGCGGTATTCAACCACCGTCATGCGACCCTGTTTCAGTTCACAGAACTCATCCCTCATCTTCTTGATAAGACCCGGGGGTACATGGTACTTGCTGAACTTGAGTTTGAAATCCTCCCAAGTCATGAATTGACCTCCGTTCATGGCACGGGTGCTTGTCCACCAAGCGCGGGCTGGTCCAGCGAGATAGTGGGTGGCGAACAACACTTTCTCGTTGGCTTCCACTCCGGCTACCTCCAGATTGTTCTCCATGGTCTGGAGCCAATCGTCGGCGTCGAGGGGCTCCTCGGTCTTGCTAAACACCGGAGGGTTGGTGTTTTGGAAGTTCTTGAGCTTGGATCCGGGGTGGTCATGATTTCCATGGCCTTGGTTGGCGATGTTCTGCAAGGCGATGAGGTTGGCTTGGCGTTCGGCTCTCTCGGTTTCCCGGTCAGCAAGCATGGTTTGCAGCAGTTGCAGCATCGCGTCGTTGGTGCGATTTGGAGGGGCCATCTGAAGATGTAGAAGATTATGAGATAAGAGGGAACATTCTATGGGTCATTTTGGTTAAGTTTGAAAACAATTTGAAAACTTGTAATCTTTTCATGACAAACATAACATTCATTCATTCATGCAACACATAGTACAAATTACACACATACTCCAATGGTTTTAAGAACCATTCTCATGCTACGATACAAGGGACGGGATACAACTCACACCTACTATAAGTGGAACTAGTGCAACTACTCCTCATCATCGACATCGATCGGGACGTAGTCGTCGGGTCCTGCCTCCAGGAACTCGTAGTCCTCCTCCTCGGTGTTCTCGTCCTCCTCAAAGTCGTTGTCGTCGCTCAGGAAGGCATCTCCTCCCTGAATGTCGATGCCTCCATCGTCATCCTCCAGCTGACGAATCTGATCCTCCTGGGCCTTGACAGTGGCCTCAAGGGACGCGATCCGGGCGCGAAGGCGACGAATCGTAGCGTCCTTCTTGGCACGCTGCTGGCGAAGGCTCTTGCGGTCGTTGTTGAGTAGCTTGATCGCCTCACCCTGCTCGGTGATGTGAGCATGGGTCTGGTTCACGTAAGCGCGAGTGGCGTCGAGGTCCCTCTGAGTCTGGTAGAGCATGAAGTCCAGGTGCTCAGCATGGTGACTCAACTCCGGGTGCGGCTGCAACTCCATAGGCACTCCCGCAGCATCACGCCTCACAAGGTGGGCGTAGCGAGAGGAGAGGATGCGCACCACGTTCTGTCCACAGAGGCGCGCAAGTGCCTCCTGAAGGCCACATGCGAGTCCGTCGAGCCAGTTGCTCTCGCGGAAGGAGAAGAGGATCCTCTCCGAAGTGGGAGGCTCCATCTTGCCCCTCAAGTCGGCAGTGATCACCCACTGCAACTCTCCTCCGGGTGTGTCGTCCAGCTGCACCCCGTGAAACTCGGGGTGTGGGCGCCCAAGGAAGTCAGAGACGGCGTTGAGGTCGTGCTCGAAGATCAAGCTCCCTCCGTTCCCAAGCTGATAAAACTTGGTGTTGATGGGTTCATTCGGCTCCATCTGAAAGAGAATTGGATGAGTAAGTTAGAGAGTGTAGAGTGTGGCAAAATTTTTAGTTGATTCAAATAAGATAGAACATGTTTCATCAAATTTTGGCAAAGTCTCAAAGACAAGAGTGTAGTAAATTTTCACAAATATTTTCTTTCATTTGATTTCAAAGCTAAGTTTTTCAGAACGCCCATTCTAACTAAGGTCTTCTAAGGTCAAACAATGGCTCTGATACCAACTTGTCAACACCCGGATTTTTAAGTCCGGATGCCTATTATGTCATACATCGCAATCCCAGGAATATTGTTGTTTCGAGGCATAATAGTTAAGTATCACAGTCATCATTCATTACAAACCATAAGTCTTACAAATTTGGAATCACATGATCCATATTACACGAATAGTTGATCTATTGATCAACAAACAAACACAAGTTCATAGTTCAACATAGTGGAAGCGTAAGATACAAGGACTCTCTAGTCCACAGGCCAACGCTTGACGTCGGAAGGCGCTTAGTTGTCGTAGGCGTCCTGCTGGTCATCTCCTTGATCATCTTCATACTCTGGCCATTTGAATAGCCAGGGACAAAGCCGTGAGTACTTTAAGTACTCGCAAACTAATACTAATGTAAGTGCTAGACATTCTAGTATGGTTTGCTAAGCTCTAGTTTATTTGCATAAAGCTAGTTTTAGTTCACAAGGTTTGAGAAAAGCTTATTCAAGTGCTAACTAACTCAAGTGGGAACATTAGTGTCATTCCCACCATTCAAGTGGTGATTTCAATTCAATCCACCACAAGTCATTTCACCATCATCTTTCAACATCATTTTCAAAGATATGACATCGGAAACTGTATGGCCTTTCCAACCGTCCGTAACCGTGGACGCGGCTATTCGAATAGGTTTACACTCTGCAGAGGTTGCATACTTGTGCCACAACATTTGATTTCATCCGTCGGGATTACCCCGAATCATCGTAACACAGTACGCGGATCATCAACCATAACCTTTCACTTACAAATCCTAGTATGAGCACCTCTCCCCATGAGCTTGGCCTCCCAGTGAAGACCAACTGTCAACCTGGGAACTGCACAGGGCTTGGCCGTACAATTCACCTCCATTTCACATCATTTCTCAACAACGGAGGCAGCCTCAAGCGTAACCCCTATGACGTGTGTTCAGAGGGAACCCATACTAAGATGCATAAACTTCCAGTTAAGCCCTACCCATAATCAGGTATTGTGGGGGTACTTAATAATTGGAAAGGTATCGCATTCAAACCAACATCATTGTTTATCAAAAATCACCATCTTCTCTTGTTCAAGTTCACCTTCAAAAATCATTCAATGGAATGCATCTTCATTCCAAGGTTTCAAATCCATTTCAAATTCACATTGTTCCCATCTAGAGTAGTCAAGTTTTATTTCATTAGCACTAGCTCTAAATCATGAGGGGTGCTATCTTGCTTTGCTTGGAAGAGACTAACCCACTACTCTAGTATCCAACTTGTACTTTGACCAAAGTTAACTATAAAAGTAACTCATTTAGAAAACAAGTAAAAACTTGTAATGCAAAAACTTGGGATAGGCTCATGTAAGAAAAGGTAAGAATCATGGTGCCTTGCCCCAAGGGGCTTTGCACTTTGCAAGAATAATAGCTTGCCTTGGTAGTTCTCAAACTGTTCCTCCTCCTCCTCTTGGTAGCAACCTTCTTCTTCGGCGTACTCTCCGGTGCTACCGTCTAAATTTGAATACGAGTATAATTACTCACTAATTCAATGGCTATTCCATACATCACAAATAAACACACAAACTATTCTAGGCACACAAATAATCTACTTAGGGTGCATGGGTTGTGTTGTTTAAACAGAATTCACATTTTTGTGTTTCATATGTAAATGATAGTTTCCATAGGGTTCTTGAGAAATAATTTCCTCTCATTGAAATCTTCTTAAGATTTAATTTCTCAAGCAATCATGTATGAACTCATATTGACCTAGGTCAAATGTTCATCATCATCATTTGTGAAAATGATTTAAATGAGGTAGCTCACCTCATACTATTTAAATAACACTATATTTGATTTAAATCTCAAGTAATTCATATAAGAGAGTTTGGGACCAGGGGTCCAAACATCCCATGAATTCATGTGAGACAAGTTTAAATGAAGTATAAGACTTCACAAAATTTACTTTAATAGTTTTGGACAATATCAACTAGTTAAACTAGCCATAATATCCATTCATTGAACTATGGCATGATCATACAAAGTAACCACACCATTTTATTGCAGAAACAATTAGTGTAAGTCAAATGTGAGCTATTAGAGTTGGAACTAACTTAATATCTATTTTGGTTGATTTTTAAGAATTATTTGAATAGGGAAAAGTCCCTGTCTTGTTATTTTTATCACATTTATTCTACAACGAATCTGGCCATGAGGCTAGTGGCATTGGCTAGATAATTTCTCTAGCTTTCCAACCATATAAAGTTCATCCAATTTGGTTTAGCCAATTTGATTCTATTGAATTTCAAAGTGGCAGCAGTATTCAAAAATCATTTGAATTAATTAAATCAAGTTTGAAATAAAAGGGCCGGCGGGAAAAGCTAGCTGGGCTAAATGATTTGAAAACGGAACAAACCAGCCCAGCCACGGTCCAGTGCCGCGCGGGCTGCCTGACAGAGGGTCCCGCCTGTCAGCGAGTGTTAAACGCCGAAGCGGTATGGGCGAGTCTGAGGCGTTGGATTAGAACGCGATCAAACGGCTGTGGTTCATCGTCCCGCCGGCGAGAGGGGAGTTCACCGGCGGCTTAGGTAGGGGGTCGGAGAGCTCACCGTGGCTCCAGCTAGGGTTGGCAAGGTGCACGATGACGTTGTGGACGGCGGCGAGTCGACTGGTAGCAGTGGCTCGTCCTGGGGTGGCTCCAATCGACGGCGGCGTCCACCAGGTACTGGCGGCTCCGATCTCCAAATTGGAGCAGCTCCGGCGACGATCGAGTGAGTGGAGTGGTGGTGGCGAAGCAGTGAGAGGTGGGGAGTGAGCTGGTGTGGTTGGTTTGGTCCAGGGAACCTCCTATTTATAGAGTCGCATGAGGGTTGCGGGGCAGTGAGGTGGTCGACATGGGCGCGGCATCTCCGGCGGCTGGTCGAGCTAGGCGAGGCTATGGCGATGCTCTACGGGTCCAGGCGGTGCTACTGGCAGCGACAACGCGGTCGGGGAGCGTCGGAATCGCTCGCATTGCTTCCGTATCTGGCGGTGTCCGCGGCGGAGCAGGGTCTCCTTCTCCGGCGGCGGTGGGCACGGGTCGCGGTCTTGGCTGTGTCTGGCGGCGTCCAGGTGTCGAGTGCGTGCTCAAGGCGTTGAGAGCTGGCCCAGGGCGAGTGCAGGTTGGCGGCGCGGCGCGTGTACTGGGCGTGTCCGCGTCGTGCATGCGTGCGACGTGAGCGGCGTCCAGGGCGGGTGCTGGCGCACGTCGTCCGGCATCTGGTCGCCGTTCCTTCGACCATGGCGGTGCTAGGGCTTGCTAGGGGATGCGTTGGCGCACGGTGGCGAGGTGGTCCTGGCAGAGGAGCAAGGGGAGAAGAGGGAGGTCGACGAGCTCGGGGACATGGCCGGCATGGCCATGCCCTAGCTTGCTCTCTCTCTCCCTTAGCATCACTATGCCTCAATTAAGGTTTAAGGGGACCAGGGAGCACAATGTGATAGGTTAGGGTAGTTTAGGTTAGGTAGATTCACTATTTGCAACTATTGCAAATAGTGCCCGAATTTGTAAAATACAAAAATAACCAAATTTGAAATAATTCAAATGGTGAAAGTTTTTGAAATGTGAGTGTTGATATAAGTTGTAAATGACCAGAGAGATTTTGAGGTGGTGGTGGAAAAATTAGAAATCAAGAATTGGCCAAAATGGCTAAGTGTAGAATGTTGCATATGTGAGAAAGTTGGAACTTTGGATGAGCCTTGCTCATGATCAAAGATGAATTTGGCATGATGATCTTCACCAAATTTGTTCACCTTGATGTTGACTTTGAAATGGTGCAAAGAGTTAGCAAGAGTTGGTTTGGGAAAATTGAATGGCAAGGGCTCAAAGTGGTGATCAGACTAGAATTGTCAATATTGACCATTATCATATGTGAGTTGGATTTGTGTTTGAATTCCATTTGAATTGTGAATCTTTGATTCCAAAAGTTGTAGTAAGTGTTTAATAACATTACTCAACTAATGGTGAAGACCAAATAGGTCTAGGGTCAAAATTTATAAAAATGCCATAGGGCATATGTGAGGGTTTTTAGGGTTTTCCATTTAATGGAATTTCTTCCTCTTTGATTTATTTGGTTGGTGATCTTCATATGATCACACTAGGGTTTTAGAGCATATCAAATACAAGTAATAACAATCATCATGGCATATCACTCAAATGCACAAGTCCTATGCATGGTACTATATGCAAATAGAAAAGTTTTTGTTGGTTTGAAATTTTGCTTTCTGGAATTCTCTAACTTTCTTTTTATTGAAATTTGGGGTGTTACAAAGAATATGTCGCTTGTGTATCTTATTTCTTATAAGTTGCTTGTTGAGCGGTAACCATGTTTCTGGGGACGCCATCAACTATTACACCTTTGTTGAATATCATGTGAGTTGCTATGCATGTTCGTCTTGTCTGAAGTAAGGGTGATTTATCATGATCAAATGGTTTGAGTATGCATATTGTTAGAGAAGAACATTGGGCCGCCAACTAAAGCCATGCATCATGGTGGAAGTTTCAGTTTGGACATTAATCCTCAATCTCTTATGAGAATATTATCTTTTGTTGAATGCTTATGCATTAAAGAGGAGTCCATTATCTGTTTTCTATGTTGTCCCGGTATGGATGTCCTAAGTTGAGATCTATCAAAAACGAGAAATCAAATGCGATCTATCTCCTTGGACCTTTGTACAGACGGCATAGAGGTACCCCTTTGTGACACTTGGTTGAAACATATGTTATGCAATGATAATCCATGTAAATCCAAGCTAATTAGGACAAGGTGCGAGCACTATTGGTATTCTATGCATGAGGCTCGCAACTTATATGATGTCTTATGCATAATACATATGAATTATTACTACCGTTGACAAAATTGTTTCTATGATTTCAAAATAAAAGCTCTAGCACAAAAATAGTAATCCCTGCTTCCCTCTGCGAAGGGCCTTTCTTTTACTTTATGTTGAGTCAGTTTACCTACTTCTTTCTATCTTAGAAGCAAACACTTGTGTCAACTGTGTGCATTGATTCCTACATACTTACTTATTTGCACTCATCATATTACTTTGTGTTGATAATTATCCATGAGATATACATGTTGAAGTTGAAAGCAACTGATAAAACTTATATCTTCCTTTGTGTTGCTTCAAAACTTTCTACTAAGAATATATTGCTTTATGAGTTAACTCCTATGCAAGTCTTATTGATGCTTGTCTTGAAAGTACTATTCATGAAAAGTCTTTGCTATATGATTCAGTTATTTAGTCATTATCTTTACCATTGTTTCGAATCACTTCATTCATCTCATATGCTTTACAATAGTATTGATCAAGATTATGATAGTAGCATGTCACTTTAGAAATTATCCTTGTTATCGTTTACCTACTCGAGGGCGAGTAGGAACTAAGCTTGGGGATGCTTGATACGTCTCAAACGTATCTATAATTTCTTATGTTCCATGCTAGTTTTATGACAATACTCACATGTTTTATATACACTTTATATCATTTATACGCATTTTCCGGCACTAACCTATTAACAAGATGCCGAAGCGTCAGTTCCTGTTTTTCTGCTGTTTTTGGTTTCAGAAATCCTATACATGAAATATTCTTGGAATTGAACGAAACAAAATCCCAGGGTCTTATTTTCCACGGAGCTTTCCAGAAGATCGAAGGAGATACGAAGTGGGGCCACGAGGCGCCCACACCATAGGGCGGTGCGACCAAGGAGGGGCCCTCGTGCCTCCCCCGACTCTGCCCTTCCGCCTACTTATACTCTCCGTCACGAAAACCCTATTACCGAGAGCCACGATACGAGAAAACATACTGAGAGGCCGCCGCCACCAATCCCATCTCGGGGGATTCAGGAGATCGCCTCCGGCACCCTGCCGGAGAGGGGAATCATCACCCGGAGGACTCTACATCACCATGATCGCCTCCGGACTGATGTGTGAGTAGTTCATCCTTGGACTATGGGTCCATAGCAGTAGGTAGATGGTTGTCTTCTCCTCATGTGCTATCATGTTTAGATCTTGTGAGCTGCCTATCATGATCAAGATCATCTATTTGTAATGCTACATGTTGTGTTTGTTGGGATCCGATGAATATGGAATACTATGTCAAGTTGATTATCAATCTATCATATATGTGTTGTTTATGATCTTGCATGCTCTCCGTTGCTAGTAGAGGCTCTGGCCAAGTTGATACTTGTGACTCCAAGAGGGAGTATTTATGCTCGATAGTGGGTTCGTGCCTCCATTGAATCTGGGACAGTGACAGAAAGTTCTAAGGTTGTGGATGTGTTGTTGCCACTAGGGATAAAACATCAATGCTTTGTCTAAGGATATTTGTGTTTATTACATTACGCACCATACTTAATGCAATTGTCTGTTGTTTGCAACTTAATACTGGAAGGGGTGCGGATGCTAACCCGAAGGTTGACTTTTTAGGCATAGATGCATGCTGGATAGCGGTCAATGTTATTTGTCGTAATGCCCTAAGTAAATCTCATATTAGTCATCATGATATGTATGTGCATTGTTATGCCCTCTCTATTTGTCAATTGCCCAACTGTAATTTGTTCACTAGACATGCTATTTCTTATTGGAGAGACACCACTAGTGAACTGTGGACCCTGGTCCATTCTTTTACATCTGAATACAATCTACTGCAATCATTGTTCTCTGTTGTTCTTTGCAAACAAACATCATTCTCCACACCATACGTTTAATCATTTGTTTACAGCAAGCCGGTGAGATTGACAACCTCACTGTTAAGTTGGGGCAAAGTATTTTGATTGTGTTGTGCAGGTTCCACGTTGGCGCCGGAATATCTGGTGTTGCGCCGCACTACACTCCTTCACCAACAACCTTCACGTGGCCTTCATCTCCTACTGGTTCGATAACCTTGGTTTCTTACTGAGTGAAACTTGCTGCTGTACGCATCACACCTTCCACTTGGGGTTCCCAACGAACATGTGCTTCACGCGTCATCACTCACCATAAGTAATGGTGCGCCGCTGCTAAGTTTTTCCCAATTGCGCACTGGTTTGTGGTGCGCCACTGGTATATAGCAGTGGCGCACCAAAACTATAGTGCACCACTGCTAGCCATATTGTGGCTAGCTGTTTTCCTAGTAGTACGATGTTGGAATCGTCTCCGATGGCCTCTCCTCCGTCACCAAAGCCTTGACGTCACTCTCCGCCATGAGAAGAGAGTAGTCCACCCCTGAACTTGGAGTTTGTGGCAGTAGCTTGATCTAGTCTCTGTATGAATTGCCATCATAGTGATCTGTATGAGCTGTCTATCATGATTATGGTGTTATAGATGTAATTCATATATGGTGGTTATTGTGGTGCGAGATGATACATATTATGCATTTGCCGTAATGTTGGAAATTTTATAGCTTACTATACTCAGGAAGCATATTATGATTGTCAATTGCATCGGTTTGACAGCACCATTACCACACTTCAGCAAAAGATCATTGTAATTGTAATGTCTTTTGCCGATGTCACGAGGTGTTTGACAACACAAATTGTAGATACATGAGACGGGTGCACGATGCGCACGACAAATAAACCTTTACGTGTGCTATTATATTTGTGTTTTATATAAAGAAGCGTGATGTATGTAGATGTGTGCGGTATTGGAGGGTGTAACCATGTGGCAGTAATCGCAAGTAAAAAAAAGCGAGACTTGCATCCTTTGGTATATGCACATGTAGGGATAAAGGAGAACTCTACTCGGGACTAAGTGGAAAAGATGACATGCTTTATAGCACCTTTTGGTATTCTCAACTTCATGTTTTAGTACATATTGTCCATATAAATGTTACCATTTAAAGCCTGACAATTGTGTGTAGTTTATTATCCATAACACGATCACCACCATTGTTGAGAGACAAAGATGGAGTGAACCCATGAACCTAGCCAGGTCCATTGTTAACTTAGTAGTAAAACATTTGTCTTGTCCTCTTGTACTATAGAGGATTGGGATATTTGTGATATCCTCACAAGCATTACCTTGTTACTTTAAAACTTGAAAACACTCCATCACCCTTTGCATGTTTAATTTATTTAGTGAATACATAACTAGAATCAAGACACTCTAGTTTAAGAGAATAAATTGCTTTACCTTCTTGCTCCCGCGGTTTGATATATCATACTTTCGCATTGAGAGGTGCTACACCGATTAGATGCACTTAAGGGTTATCAAGTGCGTGAGGGAGGAGAAGGAGGAAGGTGTACCACATTAAGATGGTGAAATTAATCACTGGATCAAGATATGGTTGATGCCAGGACAAAACCTACAAGCAAGACGTGTTGCGAATAGGAATATTTACAGTGCTCCATATGTTACAATCAGGAATAATTGTCACCCCTTGTTAGAGGTGGATGACAATCATTAGTCCTTGGACAATGTTTTGATTAAACTCTAGAATCATACCGAATTGCTTGTAAGTGTTCCTGTGAATTCTTTATATTTCTCTTTGTTGCGCTCAAAAATATTTACCCCACTCCATTTTGTTTGGATTTGGGGTTTACTACTAGAAATCAAGTGTAATTTATTGTTTCATCGGAAATTGGGATGTTGCAGAACTCCTTCGTGGTTAGCGGCTACGTGTACAAATGTGTGGTGTTGCGGATATCTATAGAGGCGAGATCCATCACATTGGCAAAAGGGAAACAATTCTGTCGGTGTTTCATGAGTTATCTTCATCATCTATATATCATCGCTCAACAAGAAGATATGACCACCCCTCATAATAGCGAAAGATAAATTATGACCATATATAGGAGTAAAATGTTTAAAAAAATTGTCAATAAATTGTCTTCTCTATATTTCTCAAACCACAACATATTTTTACATGAAATTTCTAGCTTAAAAACTCGGTTTATATATCAAGCTATATATTTTTCGGAATTTTTTTTTGGAAACCTAGGATTTTGAGTTTCAAATTTTGCGAAAAACAGGCCAACTAGTGCTCAGGTGGATCAATGACTCTTACACGTACGACATGTGAAGCTATAGTATCGAAGTTCACAATGCCTCAACGCCTTGTTCGGTAGTACTTTGTTAAATCATCCACCGCTAAGACTAGTGGTAGTGGGGAGTAACATAGAGTAGTGCCATGCATATGACACTAGTCTAAGTTACCACCTTTATAGTGCATAGTAACTTAGATGTAGTATCATGCATGTGTATATTAATTTTTTTCGATAAAGAGCATATATTAATATCACGTAGATACCAATTACACCCAGCCTCTGCAATAACAGCATGCCCTAATGACATAAAGGATGCGCACAGCTAAAAAAGATAGAAGAATTACATAATGCTGTGTTTGGTTGCGTTGAATTGGGCTCGGAATCAGTTAATCTGGAATTTGAGGTCTGTTTCCACTGTTTGGTTAGGCCTTAGAATCGGAGCCTGGAAACTGAGGCGAATTCCCCGCACCGATTCGGCCCGTGTAAACTTCACTCTAAACTTTCCGAGGTCGGACCCTCGGAAACCCGTGGAATCGAAGCGGCCTCCCTCCCGAGTCCTGTCGCGAGCAGAGCGTGCCCGTCGCCGCCTCCCTCCCGAGTCCCGACGCGAGCAACCGGAGCGGCGGAGCCCCAGCGGTGGCGCGCAGGTTCGGTCCCCTCCTCTTCTCCCTTTCCCCGCTTCCCCTCTTCTTCCCTCTGCGTCGCCTCCCCTGGCCGCCCCTCTCCCGACGCGGCCGCCGCTTCCCCTGGCCGCCCCTCTCCCGGCTCGCCGAACTCTCCCCGTTGGAGCTCCAACTCGTGGGCATCTGCTTCGCGCAGGAGGGCCGCGATGCCTACCATGGAGCTCATGACCGCCATCGATCACCTGCGGCTAGATCGAGCGCCTCGTGGGCGCCGGCGGCGATGTCTCCGGCGGCGGAGATGGACTGCGCGCGCTATAGAGTTCGTCGGGGACATGCTCAGGAGGGGCAGCGTCGGGCGCGGGAGCGGAGTACGACAGCGAGCATGAAAGCCCCGTCGGGTACCTCGCCTGGAAGATGATTGCATTTAACTGCCCATTTATTTTCCCAAGTGTAATAATATACGAATGATAAGTCTGTGCTAAATAATATATACACACTGTAATATACACATGCTATTTTTATTTTTGTACAGTCCAAACTCAACAGACCACCAAATTCCATGGTTTATGCATCCAAACAGGATTTGGAATTAGGTTCACCCTTTAATTCCAACATAAAATTCCGAGTACATCCAAACTGCCGAATTCGAATTCGAAGCCAATTCATTTCCATCTTGAATTTAGAATCTGAAAGTCCAATTCAATTCCATAGAGGATTCTATACATCCAACCACAGCATAAAAGAAAAGTCCCACTACAGAGATCAAAAACTTTAACAACAACTCTGACACCACCAAGACAACGCCAGAAGATTAGCTTCTCCATAAGCGACACCTCAAAAAGGAACATGTGCACAAACGTTGTCGTCGCCCGATCACGGATCTTAGGTTTTCACCATGAAGAAAATCCTCTCTCTCAAAACAATGCCTTCAATAAGAATATTGCCAGGCACAACCAGTTAAGGCCAGACCTTGGATTTTCACCCTGAAAGATAGAACTCTGAACTTCTTCTGTGCAGTTGCCTCCACATACAAGTCGATGTTCGAAGTCATGAAGCTCCAAGCCAATTTCACTTCACCACCAAGATCCGACCACCGTTGCTCTTCCACCGATCTCGGCTTTCATGACCTTCTCCGCCAGCACCATGGAAAGAAAACTCCATGATATTAACAGCCAAAAGAGCTTCGAAGCGCTCCCTCTGAAACCAAACTGTTACATAAAAAACAAGGACGCACGACCGAAACCACCCAATCCAGCAATCTTCAGGCATTGATCGCACAATGAATTTCGCTGGCAGGGCCTTCCGGAACATGACAATCCAGCCAACCCGGCAGGAAGAAGCATCCAACCGATCTTCACTTGGCGTGAGAGGAATCCTAGGACAGCCACCATTATTCATGCCAAGCCGAGAGAAATGACGAGACACGCAAAGATGATGCCTCTGACAAGGTAACGATGCCAAGCGATGCCACCATCATCCACCAAGACCGAGGTCGAGGTGCGGTTCTCACCGGCTGCCCCGTCACTCCAAGCTCATCCCCGTCAGGATCCTCACCGCCAGAGATCAGTGTTGGATCCCAAGATCCACCACACTCGATCCCATCTTGGTCGTCCTCCTCCGAAGGAGAAAGGAGCCACAGCCATGGCCGGGGCCGCCGCCCCGACGCCCAGATGATGCAGCAGCGCCACCGGCCGTCGTCGTCGTCGAACAGAGGAGGTCGAGACCTCACCACCGCGACCGGAGCTCCGGCCGATGTCACGGCACGCATCACAACATATACATCGGTGTGGAGGGCGCCGCCTCTCACCCTTGGCCGCTCCCAGCCCCCCCGTCGCCACGCCGTGCATCCTTTGGTCGGCGACGTCTTTGGCGGTGGCGGAGGGAGGAGAGGACGATGGGGAGGGCGCTGGAGAGGCTTGTCATCGGATTCATCCCATGGGTGTATTAATTAGCTTTTAGAGTACCTTGAAAAGTGTGATGCTATGGTAACATAGTAGCTAGTTACAACATCGATCTCTTTCTTCATTTAATGTCATGTCATCAATTTGTCTAGTTAGCAATGCATGTACCTACATGTTACCTTATTTACTACCACTATGAGTAGTCTAATGCCTCAATGCCATGTCATGACGAACCTTATAGCATTGGCTGCAGGATTATTCGTAATGTAGTTCATCACAACCATATTTGTTTTTAGGGAAAGACCAATTTCGGCGTTACAAAGCTATCGTGGGCATGATTATTATCCATATCTAGCGTTTGATTGCTACTAGCTAGCTCGATCGAGACGCGGCATGCGTGACTTGGATCCGTAGATGAAACGAAACGTGAGGGGAAAGCCTAACCCCATCCAGTGATCTGGTCCATTTTTTGGGAGACACAAAAAGCAAGCCCAAGAAGTATAGAAGGAAAGTTTCCAGCTGTGGTGTTGGCATCCACGGCACACATAGAGTCCGATCGAAGCAACCGGGCGAGCATGCAAGCCATCGCACTTGCGTGCGCGGTTGCATGGACGTGCTCTAGATTTGTTCCCGTTTGGAAGTGTTCAAGTTTTAGTATTTTCTCTGTTCTAAAATGTTTATTTTGTATCGTCTTTATGTAATGTTTTGCCACTAATTATATGGATTGTAAATATATAAATGGTATCATCGTATTTGTCTTGTAAAGTTCTTTCATTTTATATATCTTTACAAATCTTCAAGACATTTTATAAGCATAAATCATAGTTAAAATTTGCAGTTGTAGACGAACAAAAATCAAAGGGCGTCTTACATTTTTGTATGGATGGAGTAATTTTGATGGAAAGCATCCATACAAAGTTGTGTTAACAGTTTTTTTTAACTATGTGATCACATGGTTTTCTTATAACGGCCAACAAAATGGGCCCCATAATAAGTCCACGTGTACACGTCGAATTCGTGCTTCCAGCATCCAAGCTTCCCACGGTCGGCGCCAGTGACAAAGGGTTAAGCTTGTCAATGCTCATAATGATGGACTTGCATTTCTAGGAAGGAGAATGCTAGCGAATCAACAAACCGGTTTGCTCAACTAGGCAGCCGATGCAAAGTATGATCAAGGGCGAATAGCCGAGTATATGAGAACTAGGGTTAGAGAGTATCACGTCTAGTTGAATCTATCCCCCCTCGGTGGCTCCTCCCGGCCCTTATAAGAGCATCTTCACCGGCGGCCCCCAAATAGTCGCCGGCAGAGGCGCTGGCACCTCCGTTTCGGGGACGCTGACACCTCCGTTTGGGGGACGCTGGCACTGCATCCTCTATTTGGGGAGCGGTTCCCACACCGGCGCCCCCAAATAGGCGCCCCGATAGAAGTATTGTTTACACAAAATACATATTTATACTTAGAGTTTCATTTTAATATCATTCAGGATAAAGGAATGAATAATATTTTCGGGAAAATCCGAGTAAAACATTATTCACTCCTCGACCATGATGACATTTGAAACCTACTTATCTCTAGCCTAGTACCTACTGTCCACCCGGCTCTGTGGAGGTGGACGATCGACCTGAGCTCTCTCCCATGCTCTCTCCGCTGCTCCTCCGTCGTCGATCCCCCACTGCTCTCTCTGTCACGAATGTCAAGTAGGCGGCTCTATCCGCGGCCACCGCCTCCTGGCGCAGCTGCTGCTCCAGCTCCTCCCGCCGCCGACGGTTATCCAACTCCTGCCTCTGTAGCCGGAGCTGCATCTCCGCCAAATGACGCGCCTCGTAGACTTCATCCTGACGATGCGTCTCCTCCCGCTGCAACCGCCGCAGCGCAAGCTCCTCCCACCCCTTCTGCCGTTGCGCCTCCAACCGGCGCTGGATCAGCGCCTCCCGCTGTCGCCGCGCCTCCTGGAACTTCAGCCGCTCCGCCTCCTCGAGTAGCAACCGGTTCTCCTCCTCCCGCTGCCACCGCTCCGCCTCCTGGCGCTGCCGCTCGCCCGCGTCGTAGGCATCTACGGTCGCCGCAACCTCCCACGCCTCGTACTCTACGAGCTGCGGGTCCGCCTCCACCACTTCTACGGCCACCTTTAGCGCCGCCTCGCCCCACGAATCCCATATTGTGCTTTTTTCTAGGATTTTTGCAGCAATGGCGGGGGAGGAGGGATAATATAGACCTCCGGCGAGGCGGAAAACATCTCGCGCGGTGTCGTGGCGGGAGACTTT
This sequence comes from Lolium perenne, assembly GCF_019359855.2. Taxonomy (NCBI): domain Eukaryota; kingdom Viridiplantae; phylum Streptophyta; class Magnoliopsida; order Poales; family Poaceae; genus Lolium; species Lolium perenne. Next base: position 159,379,563 of record NC_067247.2, read on the forward strand.
CCCGCGCGGCATCGTGGCGGGAGAGTTTCCGGCCAGGCGTCGTGGCGGTAAAATATTCCGCGCGGCGCCCTGGCGTCACTGACATGCAGCTCCGACGCCCAAAATTTTCATCCTCGCGAGGCGCCGGCACGCCCGATTCGTGCCCTTTCCCAGGGGCCGTCACGGGGTTACTGGCGCTTCTATTGGGCTCGAAAAATTGCCGGCGCCGTTTGGGGCGTGCCGGTGCGAGCCAATTTTCGCTCCCGGCCCCCAAAACGCTATCGGGGTGCCGGTGGAGATGCTCTAATATGGGCTAGGTCTGAGAGTTCACATCGAGGTCGTTTACATGATGTATGTCGGTTTACCCGATATAGGCCTAGATTTTCTGTTTTACATAGTATCTGGGTTTCGGCTTCATGTAGATTTTTTCATGGACCTTCGCCTATTCCTTCCCGAACTTTGCACCCTTCGCCTAAGTGCTTTTTAAGTCGTTGCTCTAGAAGAAAAGTGACTTAGTTATATTCATAGTTCTATCATTATTATCCATTTTGTGTACTCCCTTTTTTGGACGTTTTGGCAACAATACTTGCATCTACTTCAATAGTATTATGGTTGCTTGCATCCGTGAATGCAAAATCCTGGAAGCTTGACGTTTCTTTAAGAAACAATTGATTTTTCCTTTGAACAAGTTCGCTAGCTCCTCCCATCCACTAGTGAAGTTTTGCATATTTAGTGGGGGTAGCCAAAGCTCGGAGTTCTAGCTTTCTCAAGGTATCAAGCGGTGTTCTATATAAAAGACACTTGATACAAATTTTATGGTGGATCTAACCATTCAATGCCTCATGTCCTTGTGTTTTCACACCAAACTTCAAGCCTAGGGGCTTTCTTACAAGCTTTCCCCTATTCGTGTTTTCGCACCGGGATTCCAAGATTCATCTAAAGATTTTTTTTTGCATGTACCTTAATGGGCCACGCTGAATGCATTCTAGGTAAGAATCGCTTCAGGCACCACTCTCATATTTGACACTCGTGCGTCAAATAGGAGACCCAAGAACAAGACCTCCCTCAAAAGATCCCCAAATCTGGTCTACAGGTGGCAAAGCATATGTATATGGGCCGGTCCGACGCATGGCCACGGATATTTTCCCTAAGACGGCCCGGTCCATCCAATGTACTGGGCTCAGAAAAAACTGGATCGTCCCCACTAGAAACAGTGATAGGAAAATCAGACTTGTGCCGGTGATGAAATTATTCATGGGGTCGATCGGAAGGGTAAATTGACTCCTGGTTCTGCACTTCTGCTGCCCAGGCCCCAGGGATAATCAGGTCGAGCCATTACTCAGGTGAGCCAGCTCATGTATGCTGCCCCTAAGACAGTCTCCTGCATCCATTGCAACTGGACAATTAATACATTCACTCATCCTGAATTCTTGCTCCTCTCTGCTTCTGCTAAGCATTTATCACTTCAGCAAATGTGATAATCTCCCATTCAGTACTTCAGTAAGAGATAATCTTTGTTCAAGTTGGAGTGTATTCTTGGAGGCCTCCATGACACTGAACTTATGAGTTTTTCCTTCTTTACTCCTGCGATTTCCGTTCCCCGAGTTCGAAACAAGCCGTGGGCTAAAAACTTTCAGATAAATATAAATAAGCCGCTCTGGAGTTCCATTGGTTTAGTACAGGCGCAGGAATGAACATGCATGTTTCCAATCGAATCCAGCATGGTACTGGACAAGTACTAGATCCGAAACAAAGCTTGACGCATCTAACTGGCGGTAGATGGGAGTGGTAAAGAGTTTTAGCATTGAAGATGTACGCTGCTGCACCACAAGGTTGCGTCACCCTCCTGTGCTGCTGGCAGCTTCATAATTTTGCGGCAGCAGCAGGGCGGGCACAGGGAGGGCCATGATTTTTAGATAGAATATTGCTGCGGCCTGCCAGCCCAAACAAAGAAAATAAACTCTGAATCTCTGGCCCGGTCTGCTGTCTCCTCGACCCCCTGCCTGATTGATTATCTCTGTCGTCCGTCCGGCCGTAGCACTAGATCTCATGCCCTCATTTTCATCCACAGCAGCAGCATGCATGCGGAGGCAGGCTCATGGGTGATGACCTGACGATGAGCGACGCGAGTTACCTCGTCAGGAAGATGTCATCCATTCAGTCTATATGATAGCTCGTGTAGAGCAGGCAGATGCCAGATAGCTAGCCCAGCTCCCGCAATGCCTAGCAGTACCAGTTGGGTTTTTTTTTTCTGTTGAGAAACACAGTACAAACGCAGACGCTCACATACACGCGTATATATAAACTCCTATGAACGACACACGCACACCCTACCCCTGTGAGCACCTCCGGAAGACTCAGCCGGCGGATTGGATCTTGAAATTGACGAAGTCACCACATGCGTCTCGCTGTCGACGGGAAAGTCGCCTCCCACTGAATGAATATTCCGCCTTTTATGAGACACACAGATGTCAAACCTGGGGTTTGAACTCTGGTGGACTGGGGATACAACCATCCTCCTAACCACCCAACCTCAGGTTGGTTCTCTAGCACTTGGGTATTTGATTACCATTCATTCAATGGTCATAGAGTGTGTGTAAGAAACTGAAGAAAGTCGCCCAAAATTTTGCAGAGTTCAGATAATCATACAAATACCATCAAACAGGACCAAATATGTGGGTAGTAATCTTATGGCAACAGAAGTATGGATATATATATTTTTGAAACAAGCCAAGAAATTTGTCATTTTCGTTAGTAAATAAAGAAGAAGTTTAGATGTTCCACGCAAATGCTTACATAAGCCTACTCTTCCGGTAAGGCATTACACCCAAATTTAGCCCCGGCGATGCTCCATAAAGTAGCCCCCGTCTTTGAACTTGCTAATTATTGTCATTGTCGCCGAGGCGTGCTTCCGGAAAACACATGCGTTCCTCTCGTTCCAAACTTTATTTTAACCAACCGGTCCGTTGTCCAAATTTTATTTTGAAAAACCAACAATGCAAAGAACTTGCATTTTGGTAGAGCCCAAACCTACAATTCCAAACCATGACTTCAAGCGAAGAGTTGACCATGCCTTCAAATTGCGTTTTGTAAGCAAACGAGGGGGAGTATTGGCCATCGTTGGTGAATTTCCAAGTGATACTATCTTCGGCTCAAATAGTAAGCTCAACAGTGGCAACCATTTCCCAAAGCGTGACACATTGTTGGATGTGCTCCACTTGCAAACCTTGTCTCAAATCAAGTTGGCCTACCCACAAATTATTTTGGAGCGACTTCTTGAGGGTAGAATTCTTCTTCTTTGAGAGATCGAGATTATTTTTGGAGCAATGTCTTTGGGTCTCAATCCATCAAGACAAGGTGAAACCCAGAACTTAGCTTTGTCTCCATCTCCAACTTCGACAATCGTACACAGCAGTGTTGAAGAACTTGCCATCTTGCTTGGTGGGCTTGTTATTTTAAACATTACTAATTTTGCTACATGTGCTCTATTGGCTTTGGCATGAATATAATGTGTGCACTGCGGAGGAATGAAAAGGCTTGAATCGGTCTTTAAAACTAGCAAACAATCTCCCTATTAACTTTTATTTTTCTCCGAAAAGTTTGTCGCTCCATGCACACAAGTATGCACGTAGGAGGTTTTTGATCTTTTTTAGGACCTCCAAAGGAAGCTCGAGAGAGGTGAGGTAGCATATATGGTTCAAGTGGATGTAACCTTAGTTTAACATCTCGCCACGTGCTATAAACGTAAGCCCGATCCTTGTATTTCAGGTGGACGAACGTTACAGGGGAGCCACTTAAGTTTTCCTAGGAGGAAAATACTGTAGAAAAGATCCAAGGGAAGATACACACACACGTTCTAAACGAGTGGGCCTACGTGCGGCCACGCAAGGGCACGGAACATAGGCGAGGGAATGACGGATCGAGCTGGTTCTCTCTCCAATCGAGAATGTTCACCGCTTTGCACGCCGGCTAAGATGCACGTACGTACGGACATGCCGGGTCGAAGGAATAAACATGCATCGAATCATGCACGCCTTCAAAGTTCAGACCGACCGCAATGATCATCTGCCTCAAGACCATCTCCTCCCAAAAATCGATCAGAGACGAGGGGTAAAAGGTCCATGGATTTACTTCATTATATTACTGCCAACGTTGTTCCAAACTAGGTTAAAGATACTCTGATTTGGCTCTGTGGCTGGGGAGCAAGCCTCTCCTTGTGAACAATTTAGTAGGTTATATAGAGTTAAGTTTAGTAAAAAATGTGATGGCGTCTGAAGTTTTTCGAAAAAAGATGAGCAAGTATTTGGTTTAGGAGGATCCCATGGGGTGACCCTGCTGTTTTGTGACAAAATCTTAAAGATCTGTGTGAAAATATAGTGTTAAAGGATGAAGATGATTCTTGTAGATGGTTATGAAATCGTAGTGTCAAGTTTATTGGAAGATCTATGTATTTGGCTTTGAACACTTGTGCGGTGAAGTGGCCAAATCGGAAAATGTGGTGGATAAAAGTGCCGCTGAAAATAAAATAAAATAAAAATATTGTGGTTGATCTTTCATAAAAGTATTTTGAAGAAATATGTTCTGATTAGGCGAGGCTGGAAGGGTAAAGATAACAAATGTTGTTTTTCTGATGAACTAGAAACTATTCATCATCTATTTTATAATTGCAAGTTACCTAGATTCGTTTGGGGTGTTGTTGAGGTAGATTTTAATAATATAAGTAATTGAAGTAAAGTTAGAAACTTTGTTGCCATCCGTGTAACTGTTGTTATTTGATCTTTGTGGAATACAAGAAATGTTGCTTGTTTCATAGTGGTAGTGTACCAGATTTCCAGTTTGATTGACAAATGGGCTGGCTTGCAGAAAACAAACGCGCGCTAGCAAATCTCAACGGGGCCGGCGCATCGCTTGGTAAAGGTGGTAACTGTTGGACACCTCTGTTAACAAGAATTGTAGTCGCTGAGGAAAGCTGAGGAAACAAAAGATTGCAAAAGGAGACGGAGGGGGTTCACGTAGGATTTTAGAGTTATGTTTGTGTTCATGTTTTGGTGTAGTAAAATGTAAGATGCTAAAAGTCCAAGGTTTGTGCAGATCCAGGATGGTCGGTACAAGGTGGTAATTTCTGGATGTTTCTGGTTAGGTTTTGGTTATGTTAGGTTTTTATCTGTTTGGTAGAGCTCTCCAATTCCGTGTTTTTGAAGAGATAACCTCACCTATGATACACTCGGTTTCATTTCGGATGATATCAGGAGCTGGGAGTTCCTTAATTCAGAAAAAAGTTTCAAATTATCCATCTAAGTAGCTTTTTAAAAAGGCTTATATTATGAAACTATTGCAATAATACTTGACAGGTGTTAGCAGCATCATAGCTAAACCATGGATGTTTCTTCTACCCACATGCCATTGCAACTTGTAGATTTTTTTTTTCGAATAGGAGAACGTCGCTCCAGCCTCTGCATAATTGCTACTTGTAGATGATGATCCATATGCCATTACCGAAAAGCGCTTCAGCTGGCAAATGCTGATCTGCTCCGTTGTTGTGCATACCAACGTCGAGTGATGATCAGTGTTTGCTGATGATTTGGCATGCTGTTCTTCTGATCGACAAGTTTGGCAACACTGCAAATGATAAATGTATGCTTGCTTAAGTATCCGAAACATCCCATCACCCGTGAGGCGGCGTGAGTCCTATCTCCCATCACCATGAGCTTGATCCTTGCATCTACCATGATTTTACTCCCTCCAAAACTTCTTCCCCGGCCGGCAAAATGACTGTCTCTCGTCACTACTACTTTTTACCGCAGGTTACGATGATGATGATAACTCCTACTGGACGGTCTTGGGCCTGGGCCGGTGCCTGGTGGCCCAGCTACGACTCTGCAGTGAGCTGTGATGATGGAGGCATATGCAGCCAACAAGGTTAAACGGAACCCCTCTGCGGCTGCCCTGAATCTGATGAATGCAATGCCGGCAGCATGCAGCCACTGACAGTCTGACTAGTTTTGACTGCTGGTCCACCATCCACTTGTTATACGCACCAATGCACACTCTGCTAGGGCTTGACTCCACAGTGTGCCACCGTACAATACGTACATACTGGGAAATGATTGTATGTACGATCAAAACATGTAGCAGCATGCAGGTAGATGTGGAGTTTCACCTTGATCAACAGGTAGATTTTGACACAATATTACATCGAGAGAGATTAAACCTAGCGGTTTTCCACTCTTCATTGTTTCATAGGCAGCGACCCAACTCCCTCTCATCTCCACCGGCAAGGGCGTTAGTCTTCTCTCTCGCTGCTTGCCGCTCCGACTGACATGAGGGTGGGAACCTTCTTAGCATTTAGGGTTAAGGTTTGTTTGCCATAGTGCGTTGTTGGGTAGTGGAAACGACGCCTAGGCTGACAAATTTGTCTCAAGTCTACTCTCATATTGGCAATAATATTCACGGTCTCAAAATTGATGGCAACGTGTGCTTGTCGACCCTTCAGATCGGTGGTTCGGTCGTCTCGCCATTATACAGATCTAACGAGATTAATTTATCGACGTGTCGGTGACGTACATCATTATCAATGGCGGCGTTGATGGCTGGTGCGAGATGGATACTCTGGAGCGAGGATATTGGTCAAGAGGTGGTGGATCTATCGTTATCCCCGACTTCGTCAATGGGATGCGGTGGATCATGGTACAAGGAAGCATGGCGATGTCCGCCGGTCGACGTGCAAAAACGACATCTGCCCTCACTGCTTGTAGTGGGTCTGTTCTTAGACTCACAAACCCTTACTGACGATGCTTCTTTCAGTCTAGCAATACATGCCTGCGTCTAGGCGAAGTGTGAAGGGGGCTGCTTGCTCCCCGAGTGCAAAAAATCTAGAGTTGATTGTGCATTTTTCTATCCTCTGGATTATGTATGTGCAAAGTTTTTAGGACAATTGTATTTTCCAGAATTGTCTATTGGTTTTAATGTTTGTTTGTTCATCTAACTATTTTTCTACTAATTAAATATCGTGGTTGCTTAAAAAATTACATTGAGATTAGTGATTTTTGGGGTCAAGGTATGGTAAAATGGTATTTAGAGCATCTCCAATTGTCTCCCCGACGAGGCCCCCGAACGACGTTTTTTCCATCCGGACGGCGTAATTTGGCCCAGTCGCGCCCCCCGTTCCTCGTTTTCGTCCGGATTTGGGCCTAAATTCATCCGGCGATCCCACGCCATCCCCGGCCCCCCGGGGAGCGCTCGGGGAGTCCGGACGAAAGGAAAGCGCGGGAAACACCGAGGAAACTTCCCGCGCGTCTGGTGGCCCCAACTTGTCGGCGAGAGAAACCGATCGTCGTCCTCATCGCATCGTCTTCCGCGCGCTGTAAAAGCCTGCCGCCGGTCTGCATTCGCCGGCCACGCGGCGAGTTAATGTCGTCGTCTTCCGCGCACGCATCGTCTTCCGCGCGCACTAAAGGCTGCCGCCGGTCAGCTCGCCGCGGACGCGTCGCATTCCACGCGTCATTAATCACCCGCGCCAGCCGCGCCTATATACGCCGGTTCGCTCGCCGCGAGGCGTACCCCGTGCTCCACTCTCCCTCCACTCTCCCTCTACTCTCCCGATGGCGTTCTACGACGACGACGGCGCAGCCAACAACGGCTTCCCCCGCCGGTCGCTCCACGCGTGGGAGGGGCACCTCCTCCACCAGGCGGGGTACCCCTGCCCGCCGGACACGAGGCCTCCCGGCGGCGGGTGGCGGCTTAGTGCTGGCGGCGTACCAATCCCGCCGCCGCCTCGGGGCCACGCCCTCGACGTCGCCATCGAGGAGGCGCGGATGACCTTGACGGACGAGGAACGCGCCGAGCCACGCCACCACCCCGACAACTACACGGCGTGGAACTCGTACTTCCTGCGGCAGTGGGAGCGGGAGCTCGCCTCCTACGACGGCCCGCCGCCTCCGCCTCCGCGCAACAACGCCGCGGGCCGCCGACGTTGGTGGAGCGCGCCGGAAAGGACGCTGGCTAACGTCCTCGCGCACATCGAGGGCGGAAACTTCCCGGTGCTCACGATGCCCCCTCCATCGAGGGCATCGGCGAGCCGCCGCCGGGGAAACGTCTGGCAGCCACGCCGCATGGCTGCCAGTTCGTCGTCTTCCGGATCGGCGCCGAGGTCATCCTTCGCGCCGGTGAAGAGGGAGGAGGCGACGTCGCCTTCGACGCCGGTGCACGTCAAGAAGGAGCCGGCGTCTCCACCGCCGACCAGATGGCGCAGCAGCGGCGCCCTCGTCATCCGCGACCAACCCTCCCAGCCTGGGCGGAAGAGGAAGGCGCCGAAAAAGGAGGACGCCGCGGCCGCCGCCGCAAACAGGCTCGCCGAGGAGGAGGCGAAGCGCGCGGAGGACGCCGCCGTGGCGGAGGCGATCGCCGTGTCGCTCAACGACCCGGTGCCCGCCGACAACGCCCTCCCCGAGGACGCCGCCCTTGCGTGGTCCGAGCAAGGCGGGAGCGCGAGGAGGAGGAACAGACGGCGGCGAGCTGCCGGACACGGCCGCCGCACGCCGACTCGCCGCACGCGCCGCCCGCGCCGCTCCAACCGCCGCCGACGACGCCGCGCGCTACCGCCGTCTCACGACACCTCCATCCGCGTCGTTGTCCCCGTCGTCGACCTTGAGTCCTCGGACGACGAATGGTACAAGCCATCCCCGGCGGGGAGACGCCGCCAGGGCGTGGCCAAAGCCGCGCCGCCGAAGGTGCCGAAGGTCGAGGACGACGGCTCCGACGACGGCGGCGACGACTACACGGTGTTCTACCGCCGTTTGGGCATGTAGAGCGCCGTGTTTTAGAATTAGCATTTGAATTCCCCTAGCCGAATTCGAAATATAGTCGAATTCGGCCTCTATGTATGAACTCCGCCCGTTTTAGTCTAAATATCATTAAATTTAGTCTATATTCGCCCGAATTTAGCCAAAGTTTATCAAGTTTCCGTTTTTCAAACTCGCATCGTCCTCTTCGCCTGGGCACGCGGTTGAGAAACTACTCCTCCCCACGCCAAATCTTCCTCCAATCCGGACGAAAATTTCGCCGGATTTGGGCGTGGGGAGCGCCAACGAGTGGGGATGCTCTTACAGTTAGAGGTAGAGCGGCTGGATTAGCTCCAGCAGAGAACCATATATCGTGTATTTTTCCTTCTTTTATTAAGATAAAAACCATGTGCACCAGCATGTGCACAGAATTAAAGTACTCCGTACGATACTACTCCAACTACAGTGCTTGGAGTTCGAGCCGGATTCGATTCCGCCCTCCCCTCGCGGATCGTATCTCGGATCCCCATGGAATTCCCCTGCGCTTCCATCTCCGTTGCTGACCTTGACCTCAGGCTGTCAGTTTACTGCAGTGGTAGTAGTGTTTTTCATTTGGCAAAGAATTACTACTGCAGTAGTTGTACCAGTAGACCACCTGTATAGTGAAATTCACAGAGTTGCTGCCATTGATTTACCGCCCTGGTCAAACTACTGTAATAAAAAAATCCAAGAAAAATACGTGTACAGGGAACCATATTTATCCACCTGTATAGTGAAGCAGTCAAGCAGTATACTATGGCTACCAGTACATACATCGGCAGAGTAGTATTTTACAGCAAGTGACAGGGGGCAGGCTTTACTGGTGAGAATATGAGATAGGTGTGAGGAACCACCAACAACCGGGTGGATGGCCTGCCGCGCGTCACCGGAGTCACCGTCGATCGAGACTACATTAGTCAAAACAAAATACTGAGTACATTTTGCAAGCCAAGTAAACGACGTATGTGACGTAGCATTTTTATTGTCTATAATCGGCGTGGGAATATCGCATTTCTTACAAAAGAGGCTCATGGTATCCCAACCGAGCAAGAAACTTGACTAATTTGTGCAGAAGTTAAGCCAAGAACTTGCGCCAAGGCCCTTGCCAATATATGAGTTTCAGACTACAGTAAAATCCTCGCGGTGCAGCTCGCTGATGCTGATCCAAGGACGGCAGCTGATTATTTAAAGTACGTACGTCCTTGCTGTAATTAAAATAGTCCGTATACCTCTTCTCTCCAAGATCTTGTTGATATATCTTTGCGTATAAATACTGCAACAGTAATATTGATGGACATAAAGCCTTGATGCGTGATGTATAATATAATTAAAGTCTTCTGCAGATTTGCTAATTTGAAAAATTGACGTGTCCCAGGTAAGTTGCACATTTTACAAGTGAGTAAGTCTAGTCGTTGTGAGTAGACGACTACAAATTTCGACCAATTCTTTGTTCTCACGGAAGTGTGGATAAATATGGTTCTCTAAGGGGAGTGATGTTTTAGCACATGTGAGTGTATGCTCCCTTTATTTTGAAATACATGTTAGACACATTTTAAAATGTCAAAAAAATTGAAACAAAAATTTCGCATGTACATCTTCATGTGTTATGCGCTCACAAAGTCGTTTCATGAAAAATCGACATGTCATGTGGCGTGTGTAAAAAAGACAAAATTCGGTGCTGAAACAAAGACTTGTCACAACATAAATTTTCTCTTTTTCGCTTAGACTACAAAAAATATTATTTTTCGTGAAACTTAACGAATATCAAGGTTGGAAAAAGCGCTAGGCGTAAGCGAGGTGATAGGCATTCGCCTAGTGCCTAGGTGGGCATATAGTTTGTACCATAAAGTGTGTAAACAGGATATCATATGTGAATACACATTAATCTAGAGCATGTTAATGTGTAAATTACTATCAACTACGATTAGAATATGGCCATATGTCTCGACAGTGAAATATAGCATGATTTCTTCATGGGGAAGATAATTTCATGGTTTCCCTGCCTAGACTTCCGCTTATGTCCTAGGCGAGGCGTTTGTCCATCGCCTAGTGCTTAAGTGCGAGTAAGTGTCTCCTAGGCGTTGCCTTTTCCAACACTGACGAATACACATATATTATGGAGATGTACATGTAAATTTTTTTGTCAAAAATTTTTAACACTTGAGAATATGTTTTTATGGTAGAGGGATCATACGCACCCGGGAGCCGAATTAAGTTTCTCTTCTCTAAGGTGCAACTATATGGCAAGCTTTCTCCAGGGGCAAAAAAAAATATATCTAGAAATTAAGATAACCAAGCTAAACAAGGCTAGAAGTAACTAAGCATAAGTAAACCCTACTAATAACCTGACATTCTTCTCTGCGAGTTAACCCAACAAAGTATGAACTCTTCCATCATGACAGATGTAACATCCCAGGATTTGGGGTTACAAAAATAGAGGAACACATATGTGTGCATTGCATTAATGCATAGAAAATTCGGGAAATTTTGCGCTTTCAAATAAAACATGTCACAGTAACTGAAGTTTCACTTGAGTTGATGGAATTGAAGTAGATCATCAAGTCAAGTGCTATAATCCTCAATGTGACTTTTGCTAAAACCTTGTTTTGGGTAGAGATGAATTCATCTATGATTTAGATCAAATGGAACTAGAACTATTACACAACACCTTAACTAAGGATCAAATATCAAATCCTATAAAGGATCTCAACATGGTATTCCTTGCAACAACCTATGAATACTATTTAACTAGAAATCTAAGAAACCAACTAAAATTATGAATCCATTTCTTACTTATCTTTTCTATGTATTTAACTAATACATGTTCCTACCATGAATCTCATGGTATCCATTCCACTTCAATCTTGGATTCATGACAAGGAAATCCACTCTAGTAATCCTCCCTAGTTTTCATCATTATATTCTTCTCTATTAAAATTATCATACATCAAAACCTAGATAAGAGAGATCTATATCTATTAGAGAAGCAATGTCAACACTTGAGCTAAACCCTTGGACATATATCCATATGCCCACATCATCATCTTTAAGAAGAACCCTAGGGTAGTATTCAAGATATTTTCTAAAAAGGGAATCCATTTATATTAACCATAGATCTTGATGATCACGTCATCATCTTTGGAGCATAACCTTGAGATATTATTCAAGTCATTCCCAAGTAAGAGAAACCATTGATACCAACCTTAGCTATACCTATTAAAGAAGCAAGGACAATTCTTGAACTAAAGTATTAGGATATAAACCATCTCACCTTGGAGTGGTGAGATAATCTAGTATTAAATTGAACAAGACGATATCCATGAATTGATGAAGTAAGGAGGAGACTAATCCCACCAGTATAGCCAAGTGGAGCCTTAGCCTAGATATCTATGGAGATCTTGTGAGTATCTCATAAACCCTTGAGAAATCCATGCCTCTATAATAGAGCTCAAGGTAAAGTGTTACATACAAATAAGTTGATCAAGCACTTGATTTTGGAGGAGAGAACCATACCTCACCAACAATACTTTCAGAAGCCAACCCATGATCACCACAAAGTGGGTGTTGATCATTTAACCCTAAGAGCCTAGGATGGTGTGATGAAAGGAGTATATTAGAGAGAAGTTAGTGAGTAGTGAGTTGATCATGTCTAATGCATGATCATGCTTTGAAGATATATAAGTATTAGATAAAACTTTATATGGTAAGCAGATATCATCCATCACATGAAATTATAGGGAGATCACTAGTAAGCAATCCTAGATTTATATTCCACTTGTTCCTCAATTAGTGAACATAAGAAAACCTTAGTGCCAAACCCTATTCTTAATTTGGTGTGAATAAACATTCATCCTTATAACCAAAGGCAACCATGATGAGAACCCATAGCCACTCTAGATATTTCAAAGCTAGAGTAAAGATAATAATAGTAGTCAACTTGTAAGAGATAAAACCAATTCTCAAGTCTTTAGCAACTAGGTGAGCACATGAAATATTAGGCAAGTGACCATCTTATCATTGATAGGGAGACTAAACCCTAGTAAACCCAACATGGTGTCATCACATTCATAGATCATATCTCACCCTAAGTATGTATCCCATAGTGATCACAAGTAAACCATATTCCCATGTCCCAAGCTTAATTGGAGTATCACTTGGTGATAAGAGGTAAAACCTAAGATCATACCTTAGACTCAAGTATGAGTGAATGGATTAGTTAATAAACCATAACATGAATCAAGGTATCAACTCAACCTACCTTTGAGACCATGCCCATGTAGGAACACTCAAAAAATTGTTTTCCAAACAAATGTATTTACTTTGAGAGGAATAATATTTAGTGAAATTCAAACCAAGTTAGGAAATAATAAATTTAGAAAAACCCTAAATTATTTTCCTAGCCCTTAGTAATAACTAAGCACATGAAAGCATGACTATGAGATCATGTTCTCAAATAAGGTATAACTCTTTTTTATAAAGAAAATAAATTGAACCTCCTACCTATATTTAGGTAACCTAAAATTATTATAAAATATCTTCAATTCAAAAAGAAAAAGAGAATGAAAATAATGGTTATCCACATACTTATTTAAATGTTGAGTATATTCCAAGGACCATCATATTAATACTCATAAAATATTATTCAAGTTTTAGTGATTATTTAAAAGCCATATTCAAGAATGCGAATGTTTTCAAACAACTGTAAAACAGAATGGAAATGCAAATCAGATTATAATAGAAAATACAAAAAAAAGTAAAATAAAGGAAATGAGAAAAGAGGCTTACCAGAAACCAGGCCAGCACAGCCCGAAGGAGCCTAGTTCAGTCCAGTTGGCCAAGCCCACCAGCGGCCCGGCCCAACTTACCCCTTCGCCTAATATCCACGCGAGGTGGACGAAGCCGTCTTCGTCTCCTTCTTCCTCTGCACGAGCCTCAGCTCGATAGCACGACACCGACGAAGCCACGTCTCGGCCGCCGTTATTGACCGGGCGACCATCGACGACCGCCGGAGAGGTATAAATACCACGGATGAACCCTAGCCCTCGTTTCTCTTTCTCTTTGTTCCATTTTCACAAAAAAACTAAACCCTAGCTGCCCGAACAATTCTCGTCATCGCCGTTTGGAGCCTCCCAAGCCTCACCGGGGACACCATCGACATCGACGTGCTCGACTTGCGCACCGTGCAGGAGGAATCGAGCCGGAGCATCCCGGAGCATCGTCATCGACCTCGTCTTCTCCAATCGCCCGAGCCATCAATTCTGGTGATAAAGACCTCCATCAACCTTGTCGTTGCTTCCAGTGTGCTCATGGTGAGCTACTGCTTCTCGAGGACCCCTTAGTTTCTTCGTGCTCGCCTCCTATCGTTGTCGCGTCACACGCCTGTGAGCACCACCGCTCGGCCTCGTCGGCGAGCAAGCTCCGGCGATACATAGCTAGAGGCGCCACCCTCAAATTGTTCACCACATCATCCTGCGTCTAACCCGCCCATAGGCGCGTCCGCGTGTGCCCGGGAACGGCGACGCCGTCGCCGACATCCCCCCGGCCACCGTGTCGTCAGACACATTTTCAATTTTGAAACAGTCAACTGCCAACATGGAAGCTGACGTGGCCAAGGCCCACTAGTCAGTGACCGTGGGTAGGTTTTGTCCGGGTAGGTTTTGTATTTCTGTTTTAAATTTAAATTTCAGAAAATATCAGAAAATTTGCCAAATTATATGAAATTCATTTAAACTCAGAAAAATACAAATGAGATATCAAAATGCTCATAAAAATAAATTCTATTCAATAAAAATATAATATGAAATTTTATTAAAACAAAATTTTAATTGTTTAACCTTTATTATTCAAGCATTTCCTTTTATCCTAAATTCAAATAAAATTTAATAATTAGTAAAACTTTCTAAAATAAATAAAAACCATTAAGTAAAAAAAGAAAACACTTAAAATTATTTTCTTTTATCATTATGTGATTTACCATTAAGTAAAATTATTAGAGGGATTTAAACCATAAATTATCTTAATTATTAATCTTCTAAAAATAATAAAATGCTCAGTCCATTATTATTTTTATTTCAAAGTTATTAATAATTTTAACTTTATAATCAAGTTATTAACTTAAGAACTATATGACAAATAGGAAACCCTAGTTCCATTAAGAATAAAACAATAACCTCATAATTTCATGTGAAACCCTAAAAACCTAATTCTTTTGTGAACCAAACCCTAACTCTATTATTTTATGTGAAACCCTAAAACCGTCGAACTTATGAAATATATGTGTGTACCTTCATTTTCATTCATGGATTCATAACTAGTAACTCAATACATGTCCATGTCCACATAAAATATAGAAGCCCTATAGCTAATAAATTGGTATTCCATGTATGCATATCAATAAAACCTAAATGATCCGGTAGGACCACCTAAATATAAACCCTAGATCCTATTACCAAGGCCATCATCCTTAATTGACCATATTTAGTATCAAACCATTATGATCCATCCTAATGGTAACCATGTCTAGTACTGGATCTTACATGCTCATACCCACTAAACCCTACTAGCATTAGATATTTATGAAGCATCCTATTTAGGAACCAACTATTCTTTACTTAGTGATTCAAGAGGAAATCCTAGAAACCATAAGCCTTAATTGAAATACTTCTTATTATTTAAGTAACATGTTCTTCAAAAGTTTATTCTTTTGAAGTAGATAAAGAATAGTTAACAACCATGCCTAATAGGACCTATAGACCATAGCTATCTATCACTAGTAAGATATAACCAACCATGGTAGCAACCATTTATAATCAATTGCTTAATATGCCCTTGCTTAACCCAAACCATGTAACCATTACATGACTAGGAACTCAATAAAACTTTGTGGTGATCCATATAATACTTAATTAGGAAACTCAATCAAGAACCATAGTAAACCATAGAAGCAAATGGTTTCTACTTCAAATACTTATTATTTCGTAATTAAAACGTTCTTCAAAAGTTATTCTTTTGAAGTATATAATAAGTAATCATCAACCATTCATTATAGGACTTAAAATTGACAAATGGTCTTTACTTGTTATGCAACTACTATTCCTTGGTGTGTATGATTGTTATGACACATTATACCACTTGTTTATGATACTAAGACAACCAAAACCTAATAAGCACCTTGTTTGTGGAATCACTCTAAAAGTGCAACACACCCTAAACCAATCTTCCAACTCACTAATCCTAAATCATCGGGGTTAGATCACGCTTAGAGTGATTGCATCTCATACTTATGCATTATAGCATAATTTCCAATATTTTAAACATTGTCCTTACCGGATGATGATGCTATTTCAGAATTTGGAGTTATCCCGGATCGAAGTCCTTGACTGCATAATCTTGCAGTCAAGAAAGGCAAGGTCATCGCTTGCTCATGTCATTTTGAGTATTTTTACCAAATTACTTGCAAAGTACTATACGTATCACTCTTGCATCAAAAGCAAAGTACTATTTTCATAATTATGAATATGACTATGTGGTGGGCAATGGAACCATGGTATGAGTTCGGTGGAGGTTCCATTGCAATGGGTTTATATTCACATAGGACTTAACAACAAATGTCATCTAGTGATTCTTGTGCCGTAATACCGTGTTTACCATAAGATCTGTAGTGGGACGGAGTAGTCAGTTGTTCTTTTCCCTCTCACATACCAACGGATACAATTGCAGGTGGCCAGCATGCAGAGCTTAGGCGGGGAGCAAGCCCTTATAGCTTGTACTGTGAGTTGTATCTATGATGGATTGTAACGGGCTGGCCCAGGGATTGATCATAGAGTCGATCATGGCCAGTGGTTTACAAAAGAGTGAGTATGCGGGGTTGCGGGAGGACCCAGTGATTGGCTATGACTTATACCTGACCCCATACCAAGGAAGTGTGGACAAGCTCATGACTTGGTTGTGCAACAAGGATAAGATCTCTTATGGGTAAAGAAACACACCTCTACAAAGTGTATCAAATTGTGGCTTGTCACTCCCTGTTCCGGGTTTGGAACTGTGAATGCCGCTGCAAAGGAACTCCATGAAGTTCTAGACACCCGGTGAAGGCTGACGGGCATAGTTCTTCAGAATAACAGCAACCTTTTGAAGAAATGTTTACAAACACTTGCATTGCCTATGACTTTCTGGTCCATGGTTGTAGCTAGTGCATTAAACACCTCTTTCCTATAATGAACTTGTTGAGTACGCTCGTACTCATCCCTCTTTGAATCCCCTGCTTAGATATGAAGGCATCGAAGGAGAATCTACAGTGAAGCTTGAAGACAGAGGAGTCAACAATTTCAAGAGACATGACTCTGCCAGCGGAGTCAACGAAGTCAACCACTATAGGATGGAAACCTAGACCTGGAGTAAAAGGGAATCAATTCCCTAATCCTAGAACCTAAATAGATAGAGTTGATCTATAGTTCTGTAGTAACCCAAGTACCTCTATAGATAGAGTTCGTGATAGGTTAGTGTCATGGGCATACCCTTCAGGTATCCATTATTAGTATACCTAGCTCGGCCCAATATGGAGAAGGCTTAATATGGAGAAGGCTCAAGAAGGCAACCCGAAGAAGTAGTCGACTAGGACTCTAGTAAAACCCTAGGCTGGTTCCATATATAAAGCCAGCCAGGGCACCCGATAGAGAGGACAACAGATAGACAACATAGCTCCGCCTACGGCGGCACCATGTAAACCTACTTATGATCATATACTAGATTGCTAGCAGCACGTAGGGATCCTCCACCAAGGGGACCCGAAGCTGGGTACGTCGTGTGCCTAATCTCGCTCCCGAAATCTACAGCGTCGCTCTCTTTTGAAACCCAAGTCTACAATACGTAGGCATTGGCGAGGTGATCCCTCGTCAATTGGCGCCGACCGTGGGGACTGTGTCGACTGGATTTCGTTATCCGGACGGGATCCATCTTCATCATCAACAATGCTCGGATCGCATCTGGGTAGATAATCTACTTCAACCTCAATCACATGGAGAAGCAAGAGTCACGCAAAAATTACTTCACGCGACAAGCCAGGTGATATCTATCTAATCTTTGGCAGACCTTTTACATCAATTACGCGTACTAGTACTAGTCCAATCTAAGCGAAATTACTCACACGCAATGATGCTTTTGCACGCTTGAGTATGGTATTTTAATTTCAACTTGATTGATCGTACGAGAAACATGGCGAGAATAAAGACTATTAGATGATCGAGCAAGCGGAAACAATGAATCTCCACTTTGGAGCGAATCTGATTGGATCAAATGCCTTGGAGCGCTCGTCTCCATCATCATCAACAAACGGTGGTATATCTATCGACTTCCCGACTAAGGAACGCCTCGCGCCACACGTGCTACGTACGGTGCCGAAATTCAGTCTATCGTATTGTTGAGACTGGGCGGCCGATGCAAACCAGCAAGGCTCAAGATTAGGGATTGTATATAGATATGGCAAGACGTCAATACAAATCCTTGCCAGCAAATACGTACTCGCCAAATAGTACCTCACGTGGATTAAGATCTCAAGAAAAAAAAAAGAGGACAATCTATTTCATGCAAGTGCAAAGGATGTTCATGTGAAGCCAAAGAAAAAAAAGGGAGGAGAAGCGATCGTCGTGCGCCCAATATTGTCTCCTTGCCCGGGGACTACCGTCATGAATTCGCCATCCAACATAAAGATTAGCTTCGACGATTTTGCTACATCGATCATATTCGCCATCACACGTCCACCTCATCGATTACTGCTTCCCTACATGGATCAAGCCATCGAGTTCATCAGCGTCGAATATCCGATACAAAAATATCAGGTGTTAATTAAAACTTGTAAAATTTATTTGGTCAAATATTTTTTTGGCTCGTGCTGTTACTTGCTCGCAGAATTTTATGCACCGGAATATAATTGCAGATCAGGAGTAAGCTTCGACTACTTTGCTGTGTCGACCCCAGTCGCCATCGTGCACTTGCCACGCTCGAGAGCTTGCCTATCGCGGACTCGACATCGCAAACTCAACACACTCGGATGCTCACCCGTGGCGGATCCATCACATCTGTCGCGTCCTCTTCTTGACTACTCCCGGCCAGGCGTCGCGCGACTACATCGACTGCATCCACCACACGACCGGTTTCCACATTGGCACTGCCACACCCGATAAAAAATCTAGGTGTTCCTCTTCCGGGAGTTAATTATTATTTACTTTCGCCACACCAGAATACCTGTGGGATGTGACATTACATCATTACCGCAAATACACTAGATTACTCGGTGAATTTATGTTCTTCGGCTCTGGATACATCTTTCTCGGCTTAGTGAATTTATTTTCTTCGGCTTAGTGGATTTATTTTCTTCGGCTCTGGATACATCTTCCTCGGCTCAGTGGATTTATTTTTTTCGGCTTAGTGGATTTATCTTCTTCGGCTCAATGGATTTATCTTCTTTGGCTTACTGGATTTGTCTTCTTCGGATTCCTCTTATAAGGTTATCATTGGTTTCCTCTAATAAAATACTACCCGACGCATTTCCAGTGGATTTATCTTCAATATATGCTTCATATTTAATGGCGTAATATTTCATATGGATTCATCTCAAATACTTCATCTTGGACTCATCTCCAGTACTTCATCTTTAATGGCGTAATCTTTAATGGTTTAATCTTCAAATGATTTCATCTTCAATGGCGTAAATTTTCAGTGGATTCATATTAATTTATTGTCAATGGCTTCATCCTAAATGGCTTCACCTTATATGACGCAGCGACTCCATCAATTTCTTTCGACGTCACGGCTAACACTCGGGGGCTCGACAACGACTTCGCCGCTGGTCACAACTGCGAAATGGCGCCTAAGCAACAATCATGACATCACCCTAGCAGCGCTCGGGAACTCGGCTATTTCTTCATCAACAATTTGGCGGCATCTATTTTCACTATTTGGTGATTTATTGTGTCAAAAAAAACTATTTGGTGATTTCTACTTCGGCTCGACTTGTTTTCTGCACTCGAAGACTTCACATGCGTCGACTCCGTCGTGCCCAATAAGCTAAGTGTTTCTTTATTTTACATAAAGTTGATTATCATTTACTTTCGCCGCACCCGACACTCGGGGGCTACGCGGCATATATTCACTTTACATATCATCGAGTCCGAGCGTCGGACACCACATGTGAAAAAGAGAGTCAATGAAAAGATAGAAAAAATTTGTTTATTTGTGCAGGAGGAAGCAAATTTCAAAGTATACAAGTTGTTGAGCCTATGCCCGGATGCGTGCACCCGACCATAGGCTCGGGGGCTACTCCCATCGGGAGCGCTGGTCGCGCACCCGACGAAATTTTCTTCAAGGAAGTCGACAAAATCTTCTTCAAGGAGGACCCGGAGAATTTTCCTCAAGGAGGACCAGAAGAAATTTTCCTCAAGGAGGACCCGAAGAGTTTCCTCAAGGAGGACCCATAGAAATTTTCCTCAAGAAAGAACCCAAAGAAATTTTCCTCAAGGAGGACCCGAAAATTTTTTCTTCAAGGAGGAACTCGATGAAATTTTCATCAAGGAGGAACCTAAAAAAGGTGGAAAAATCTTCGGGTTCATTGACTCGTCATTTATTCCGATCAAGAGCATCAGCGATATACCTGATGACAATATGGAAGAACCCAATATATTCGGCCATCCCATCACGCTGCAAAAAAATATAGAAGAGCCCGAAAAATGGGTCATTACATAAGCCGAACAAGGCGCTAGACAACATATTCTCGGAGCGCGTCTGGTGCAGTAAAAACTCTGAATGCCGTGACTCGTAAAAAGGTCACAAAGGTAAGACCTCAGGATCCGTCCTGTGTGGCGTGGCATCGCACCCGAATGTGCTCTGCTACTTTATCCACATCAACAGATGTGAAGAAAAATCCCGGCGGACGCGCTGTGGACCTGATAATTTTTCTGGAATTCAGTTTCAGTAAGTCTAAAAGCGGCGCTTTCTGAATTACGCCAGTATCCCGAATTCGTGTTCGGGGATGCAAGTTTAAAGTAGTTTTACCTGGATTTGCCACTAGAGCAATTAACTGGTACCTGATCTATTAGATGAACCAGCCGCATTTACCAATATCCCTGTACAATATATTTTACGAAGATAATATAGTATTTCTTTAGTCTCGAGGAATTTGAAAAAGAGAAAAAGCACAGAAATTTAATTCGATTATGCAAATATATAAAGGTTTGTAGACTCAACTCGACTCTGCGACTCGAGTGGAGCCTACTGATACGTCTCCGACGTACCGATAATTTCTTATGTTCCATGCCACATTATTGATGATATCTACATGTTTTATGCATACTTTATGTCATATTTATGCATTTTCCGGCACTAACCTATTAACGAGATGCCGAAGAGCCAGTTGCTGTTTTCTGTTGTTTTTGGTTTCAGAAATCCTAGTAAGGAAATATTCTCGGAATTGGACGAAATCAACGCCCAGGGGCCTATTTTCACACGAAGCTTCCAGAATACCGAAGATGATACGAAGTGGGGCCACGAGGAGGCCAAACACTAGGGCGGCGTGGCCTGGCCCTTGGCCGCGCCGGCCTGTTGTGTGGGGCCCTCGTGTAGCCCCCTGACCTATCTCCTCCGCCTACTTATAGCCTTCGTCGTGAAACCCCCAGTACCGAGAGCCACGATACGGAAAACCTTCCAGAGACGCCGCCGCCGCCAATCCCATCTCGGGGGATTCAGGAGATCGCCTCCGGCACCCTGCCGGAGAGGGGAATCATCTCCCGGAGGACTCTTCACCGCCATGGTCGCCTCCGGAGTGATGAGTGAGTAGTTCACCCCTGGACTATGGGTCCATAGCAGTAGCTAGATGGTCGTCTTCTCCTAATTATGCTTCATTGTCGGGTCTTGTGAGCTGCCTAACATGATCAAGATCATCTATCTGTAATGCTATATGTTGTGTTTGTTGGGATCCGATGGATAGAGAATACTATGCTATGTTGATTATCAATCCATTATCTATGTGTTGTTTATGATCTTGCATGCTCTCCGTTATTAGTAGAGGTTCTGGCCAAGTTTTTACTCTTAACTCCAAGAGGAAGTATTTATGCTCGATAGTGGGTTCATGCCTCCATTAAATCTGGGACAGTGATAGAAAGTTCTAAGGTTGTGGATGTGCTGTTGCCACTAGGGATAAAATATCGATGCTATGTCCGAGGATGTAGTTATTGATTACATTACGCACCATACTTAATGCAATTGTCTGTTGTTTGCAACTTAATACTGGAAGGGGTTCGGATGATAACCTGAAGGTGGACTTTTTAGGCATAGATGCATGCTGGATAGCGGTCTATGTACTTTGTCGTAATGCCCAATTAAATCTCACAATATTCATCATATCATGTATGTGCATGGTCATGCCCTCTTTATTTGTCAATTGCCCAACTGTAATTTGTTCACCCAACATGCTATTTATCTTATGGGAGAGACACCTCTAGTGAACTGTGGACCCCGGTCCATTCTTAACATCGAATACAATCTACTGCAATACTTGTTCTACTGTTTTCTGCAAACAATCATCATCCACACTATACATCTAATCCTTTGTTACAGCAAGCCGGTGAGATTGACAACCTCACTGTTTCGTTGGGGCAAAGTACTTTGGTTGTGTTGTGCAGGTTCCATGTTGGCGCTGGAATCCCTGGTGTTGCGCCGCACTACATCTCGCCGCCATCAACCTTCAACGTGCTTCTTGGCTCCTACTGGTTCGATAAACCTTGGTTTCTTACTGAGGGAAAACTTGCCGCTGTACGCATCACACCTTCCTCTTGGGGTTCCCAACGGACGCGTGCTGTACGCGTATCAAGCTCTTTTTCTGGCGCCGTTGCCGGGGAGATCAAGACACGCTGCAAGGGGAGTCTCCACTTCCAATCTCTTTACTTTGTTTTTGTCCTGCTTTATTTTATTTACTACTTTGTTTGCTGCACTAAAATACAAAAAATTTAGTTGCTAGTTTTACTTTATTTACTGTCTTGTTTGCATTCTCCATATTAGAAACACAAAAAAATTAGTTACTTGCATTTACCTTATTTTTATTATCATGACTAGTCCTGTAGTTGTTACTCTATCACCAGAGGAATCGATCTTCACTTTTAAACAAGGTGGTGAAGAGAATTTTAAAGAAGCTTGGTCTAGAATTTTTGATTCTTATAGCAAAACTGAACCTAAAATGACCCTAAGTTTGCTTCTTAGTAACTTTTATTTTGGGCTTATTCTTCGCTATAGATATGCCTTAGATGCTTTAGTGGGAGGAGATTTCCTTCATTGTAATGGGGATCAAGCTTTTAATGCCATAAAGAAATTGGTTGCATCACATGATTCAGCTAATAACTTTGATTCAGCCCTTATTAGCATTTATAATAGATTAAACACTCTTGAGACAAGTGCATCTCGCTTGCACGAAAATTATAGCTATGTTCGTAACCGTCTTGATCAAGTTTTAGTAAACTCTGAACCTTCATTATGGGATCCTACTATTAAAGTTGTTATCGGTGATCAAACTTTCCATGCCAATTGTGATATTATGTCTGAATTTTGCCTTATGCCTAAGAGAATTTATGAATCTTTGACACTTTGGGGACTCGTTGAAGGGGGAGAAGGAATAACTCTTATTGATAACTCTGTTATAATTCCTAAGGGAATAGCTGCGGGTGTGCATACAACCATTCTTGGAAGAACAATATCCATTGATTATCCTGTTATTGAATGTGCAGGAACATGACAAATCACACTCGGAAGATCCCTGCTGAAACTATTGGGAGCAGTCATAGATGTGGGAGAAGGCACCCTAAAATTCACCTCTACACCGGGGGGTAGACATGTATTCCCTAAATCAAAGAGTAAGAAAAAGAATAAGAAAGGTAAGTGTAAAGCCCAAGGTAATGTTGGTGCACCATCTCTTGATAATACTTGATACACACTTTCTGCGCCTAGCTGAAAGGCGTTAAAGAAAGCGCTTATGGGAGACAACCCATGTTTTTATTTCTGCACTTTTATTTTATATTTGAGTCTTGGAAGTTGTTACTACTGTAGCAACCTCTCCTTATCTTAGTTTTGTGCATTGTTGTGCCAAGTAAAGTCTTTGATAGTAAGGTTCATACTAGATTTGGATTACTGCCCAGAAACAGATTTCTTTGCTGTCACAAATCTGGGCCTAATTCTCTGTAGGTAACTCAGAAAATTATGCCAATTTACGTGAGTGATCCTCAGATATGTACGCAACTTTTATTCAATTTGAGCATTTTCATTTGAGCAAGTCTGGTGCCCCTTAGAAATTCGTCTTTACGAACTGTTCTGTTTTGACAGATTCTGCCTTTTATTTCGCATTGCCTGTTTTGCTATGCTTGATGGATTTTTTGATTCCATTAACTTTCAGTAGCTTTGTGCAATGTCCAGAAGTGTTAAGAATGATTGTGTCACCTCTGAACATGTAAATTTTGATTGTGCACTAACCCTCTAATGAGTTGTTTTGTGTTCGGTGTGGAGGAAGTTTTCAAGGATCAAGAGAGGGAGATGATACAACATGATCAAGGAGAGTGAAAGCTCTAATCTTGGGGATGCCCCGGTGGTTCACCCCTGCATATTTCAAGAAGACTCAAGCGTCTAAGCTTGGGGATGCCTTGGGCATCCCCTTCTTCATCGACAACATTATCAGGTTCCTCTAGTGAAACTATATTTTTATTCCATCACATCTTATGTACTTTGCTTGGAGCGTCGGTTTGTTTTTGTTTTTGTTTTGTTTGAATAAAATGGATCCTAGCATTCATTGTGTGGGAGAGAGACACGCTCCGCTGTTGCATATGGACAAATATGTCCTTAGGCTTTACTCATAGTGTTCATGGCGAAGGTTGAATCTTCTTCGTTAAATTGTTATATGGTTGGAAACGGAAAATGATACATGTAGTAATTGGTAAAATGTCTTGGATAATGTGATACTTGGCAATTGTTGTGCTCATGTTTAAGCTCTTGCATCATATACTTTGCACCTATTAATGAAGAAATACATAGAGCTTGCTAAAATTTGGTTTGCATAATTGGTCTCTCTAAGGTCTAGATAATTTCTAGTAAAGAGTTTGAACAACAAGGAAGACGGTGTAGAGTCTTATAATGTTTACAATATGTCTTTTATGTGAGTTTTGCTGCACCGGTTCATCCTTGTGTTTGTTTTAAATAGCCTTGCTAGCCTAAGCCTTGTATCGAGAGGGATTACTTCTCATGCATCCAGAATACTTGAGCCAACCACTATGCCATTTGTGTCCACCATACCTACCTACTACATGGTATTTCTCCGCCATTCCAAAGTAAATTGCTTGAGTGCTACCTTTAAAATTTATATCCTCTACCTTTGCAATATATAGCTCATGGGACAAATAGCCTAAAAATTATTGTGGTATTGAATATGTACTTATGCACTTTATCTCTTATTAAGTTGCTTGTTGTGTGATAACCATGTTCCTGGGGACGCCATCAACTACTCTTTGTTGAATATCATGTGAGTTGCTATGCATGTCCGTCTTGTCTGAAGTAAGGGAGATTTACCGCTAGAATGGTTAGAGCATGCATAATGTTAGAGAAGAACATTGGGCCGCTAACTAAAGCCATGATCCATGGTGGAAGTTCCAGTTTTGGACAAATATCCTCAATCTCATATGAGAAAATTAACTGATGTTGAATGCTTAAGCATTAAAGAGGAGTCCATTATCTGTTGTCTATGTTGTCCCGGTATGGATGTCTAAGTTGAGAATAATCAAAAGCGAGAAATCAAATGCGAGCTTTCTCCTTAGACCTTTGTACAAAGTGCATAGAGGTACCTTTGTGACACTTGGTTAAAACATATGTATTGCGATGATAATCCAGGTAATCCGAGCTAATTAGGACAAGGTGCGGGCACTATTAGTATACTATGCATGAGGCTTGCAACTTGTAGGATATAATTTACATAACACATATGCTTTATTACTACTGTTGACAAAATTGTTTCTTGTTTTCAAAACCAAAGCTCTAGCACAAATATAGAAATCAATGCTTCCCTCTGCGAAGGGCCCTTCTTTTACTTTTATGTTGAGTCAGTTCACCTATTTCTCTCCATCTCAAGAAGCAAACACTTGTGTGAACTGTGCATTGATTCCTACATACTTGCATATTGCACTTGTTATATTACTTTACATTGACAATATCCATGAGATATACATGTTACAAGTTGAAAGCAACCGCTGAAACTTAATCTTCCTTTGTGTTGCTTCGATACCTCTACTTTGAATTATTGCTTTATGAGTTAACTCTTATGCAAGACTTATTGATGCTTGTCTTGAAGTACTATTCATGAAAAGTCTTTGCTTTATGATTCAGTTATTTACTCATGTCATTTACCATTATTTTGATCGTTGCATTCATTACATATGCTTACAATAGTATGATCAACGTTATGATGGCATGTCACTCCAGAAATTATCTTTGTTATCGTTTACCTGCTCGGGACGAGCAGGAACTAAGCTTGGGGATGCTGATACGTCTCCGACGTATCGATAATTTCTTATGTTCCATGCCACATTATTGATGATATCTACATGTTTTATGCATACTTTATGTCATATTTATGCATTTTTCGGCACTAACCTATTAACGAGATGCTGAAGAGCCAGTTGCTGTTTTCTGCTGTTTTTGGTTTCAGAAATCCTAGTAAGGAAATATTTGGACGAAATCAACGCCCAGGGGCCTATTTTCACACGAAGCTTCCAGAAGACCGAAGATGATACGAAGTGGGGCCACGAGGAGGCCAAACACTAGAGCGGCGCGGCCTGGCCCTTGGCCGCGCCGGCCTGTTGTGTGGGGCCCTCGTGTGGCCCCCTGACCTATCTCCTCCGCCTACTTATAGCCTTTGTCGCGAAACCCCCAGTACCGAGAGCCACGATACGGAAAACCTTCCAGAGACGCCGCCGCCGCCAATCCCATCTCGGGGGATTAAGGAGATCGCCTCCGGCACCCTGCCGGAGAGGGGAATCATCTCCCGGAGGACTCTTCACCGCCATGGTCGCCTCCGGAGTGATGAGTGAGTAGTTCACCCCTGGACTATGGGTCCATAGCAGTAGCTAGATGGTCGTCTTCTCCTAATTCTGCTTCATTGTCGGGTCTTGTGAGCTACCTAACATGATCAAGATCATCTATCTGTAATGCTATATGTTGTGTTTGTTGGGATCCGATGGATAGAGAATACTATGCTATGTTGATTATCAATCTATTACCTATGTGTTGTTTATGATCTTGCATGCTTGCTGGCGTGTAGTTGACGTGGGAGTTAGAAATCTCTGTGGAGTAATTTTCCTTCACGTCCCCGGCAACGGCGCCAGAAAAAGAGCTTGATACGCGTACAGCACGCGTCCGTTGGGAACCCCAAGAGGAAGGTGTGATGCGTACATCGGCAAGTTTTCCCTCAGTAAGAAACCAAGGTTTATCGAACCAGTAGGAGCCAAGAAGCACGTTGAAGGTTGATGGCGGCGAGATGTAGTGCGGCGTAACACCAGGGATTCCGGCGCCAACGTGGAACCTGCACAACACAACCAAAGTACTTTGCCCCAACGAAACAGTGAGGTTGTCAATCTCACCGGCTTGCTGTAACAAAGGATTAGATGTATAGTGTGGATGATGATTGTTTGCAGAAAACAGTAGAACAAGTATTGCGATGAGATTGTATTCGATTAAAAGAATGGACCGGGGTCCACAGTTCACTAGAGGTGTCTCTCCCATAAGATAAATAGCATGTTGGGTGAACAAATTACAGTTGGGCAATTGACAAATAGAGAGGGCATGACAATGCACATACATGATATGATGAATATTGTGAGATTTAATTGGGCATTACGACAAGGTACATAGACCGCTATCCAGCATGCATCTATGCCTAAAAAGTCCACCTTCAGGTTATCATCCGAACCCCTTCCAGTATTAAGTTGCAAACAACAGACAATTGCATTAAGTATGGTGCGTAATCTAATCAATAACTACATCCTCGGACATAGCATCGATGTTTTATCCCTAGTGGCAACAGCACATCCACAACCTTAGAACTTTCTATCACTGTCCCAGATTTAATGGAGGCATGAACCCACTATCGAGCATAAATACTCCCTCTTGGAGTTAAGAGTAAAAACTTGGCCAGAGCCTCTACTAATAACGGAGAGCATGCAAGATCATAAACAACACATAGATAATAGATTGATAATCAACATAACATAGTATTCTCTATCCATCGGATCCCAACAAACACAACATATAGCATTACAGATAGATGATCTTGATCATGTTAGGCAGCTCACAAGATCCGACAATGAAGCACAATTAGGAGAAGACGACCATCTAGCTACTGCTATGGACCCATAGTCCAGGGGTGAACTACTCACTCATCACTCCGGAGGCGACCATGGCGGTGAAGAGTCCTCCGGGAGATGATTCCCCTCTCCGGCAGGGTGCCGGAGGCGATCTCCTGAATCCCCCGAGATGGGATTGGCGGCGGCGGCGTCTCTGGAAGGTTTTCCGTATCGTGGCTCTCGGTACTAGGGGTTTCGCGACGAAGACCTTAAGTAGGCTGAAGGGCGGAGTCAGAGGGCTGACGGGGGCCCCACACGCTAGGGCCGCGCGGCCCCCCGGGCCGCGCCACCCTAGTGTGGCGGCGCCCCGTGGTCCCACTTCGTCTCTCCCTCGGACTTCTGGAAGCTTCGTGTGAAAATAGGCTACCGGGCGTTGATTTCGTCCAATTCCGAGAATATTTCCTTACTAGGATTTTTGAAACCAAAAACAGCAGAAAACAACAACTGGCTCTTCGGCATCTCGTTAATAGGTTAGTGCCGGAAAATGCATAAATATGACATAAAGTATGCATAAAACATGTAGATATCATAAATAATGTGGCATGGAACATAAGAAATTATCGATACGTCGGAGACGTATCAATGCTCTCCGTTATTAGTAGAGGCTCTGGCCAAGTTTTTACTCTTAACTCCAAGAGGGAGTATTTATGCTCGATAGTGGGTTCATGCCTCCATTAAATCTGGGACAGTGATAGAAAGTTCTAAGGTTGTGGATGTGCTGTTGTCACTAGGGATAAAACATCGATGCTATGTCCGAGGATGTAGTTATTGATTACATTACGCACCATACTTAATGCAATTGTCTGTTGTTTGCAACTTAATACTGGAAGGGGTTCGGATGATAACCTGAAGGTGGACTTTTTAGGCATAGATGCATGCTGGATAGCGGTCTATGTACTTTGTCGTAATGCCCAATTAAATCTCACAATATTCATCATATCATGTATGTGCATGGTCATGCCCTCTTTATTTTTCAATTGCCCAACTGTAATTTATTCACCCAACATGCTATTTATCTTATGGGAGAGACACCTC
Source organism: Lolium perenne (assembly GCF_019359855.2). Taxonomy (NCBI): domain Eukaryota; kingdom Viridiplantae; phylum Streptophyta; class Magnoliopsida; order Poales; family Poaceae; genus Lolium; species Lolium perenne. Next base: position 159,408,814 of record NC_067247.2, read on the forward strand.
TAGTGAACTGTGGACCCCGGTCCATTCTTAACATCGAATACAATCTACTGCAATACTTGTTCTACTGTTTTCTGCAAATAATCATCATCCACACTATACATCTAATCCTTTGTTACAGCAAGCCGGTGAGATTGACAACCCCACTGTTTCGTTGGGGCAAAGTACTTTGGTTGTGTTGTGCAGGTTCCACGTTGGCGCCGGAATCTCTGGTGTTGCGCCGCACTACATCTCGCCGCCATCAACCTTCAACGTGCTACTTGGCTCCTACTGGTTCGATAAACCTTGGTTTCTTACTGAGAGAAAACTTGCCGCTGTACGCATCACACCTTCCTCTTGGGGTTCCCAACGGACGCGTGCTGTACGCGTATCACCTACGCCCAACGGGAGCGCTGGATTTCATTAATTCCTCCAATAGAAGTCGATAAAAAGAGGTGATGCGCCCAGAAATATAGTTAAGTTCTTCATCGAGTAGTACAACTTGAGTCTATGCCCAAGTGCAAGCACTTGCCCATAGACTCGGGGGGCTACTCCCATCGGGAGCGCTGGCCGCCCACCTGATAGAAAAATAACTTCGAGAATCGTTGATATCATCTACGCTACACATGATCTACGATATTGACCTGATGTATTTCCGGATTAATGGCCTCGCCTTTTATTTCTTCGACTTTGGAGATGATTATGATTGGAGTCTCTACGCAAGTCTTCGACTTCCCTAGACACTCGAGGGCTACTGTCATGGGCATACCTTCGGGTACCTATTATTAGTATACCTAGCTCGGCCCAATATGGAGAAGGCTTAATATGGAGAGGATCCAAGAAGGCAACCCAAAGAAGTAGTCGACTAGGACTCTTATAAAACCCTAGGCTGGTTGCATATATAAAGCCAGCCAGGGCACCCGATAGAGAGGACAACAGATAGACAACATAGCCCCGCCTACGGCGGCACCCTGTAAACCTACTTATGATCATATACTAGATTGCTAGCAGCACGTAGGGATCGTCCACCGAGGGGACCCGAAGCTGGGTACATCGTGTGCCTAATCTCGCTCCCGAAATCTCCAGCGTCGCTCTCTCTTGAAACCCAAATCTACAATACGTAGGCATTGGCGAGGTGATCCCTCGTCAGTTAGGCTACGAGTTGTTCTTCTGGAGCTTATTTGTCCTTTTACCTCATTGTAAAGTAGGAGGCTGTGCTGATCTTCTGTAAAGAGTTTGTGTTGTAATTCTATAGACATGCCTTGGACCCGCATATGTTTCTGTTGTACCACTCTGAGGGATGTAATACTAGTGAAACGGTGTTTCATTGGTGTTATGTCAACGACCTGCATACTATACCATGCAGTGGTATGCTGGGTCACCACAATAGATCTTGAGGTGGTCACTAGGCTTCACAAGATATATATATATATACTCCATGGTTACTCCAATTTTCTAGGGTTTTTTAGATTATTAGGCAATTTCCGAGTGATTTTAATAACTACCGAAAGCACCATCAAATATGCACTAGCACACCTAGCTAACCATACACATCTGACTAAGAAAATCTAGCAGATCTGAATACGGAAGAAATACTAGTGCAAGGTACGAGATGAGAAGCACGGCCATAGTGTTGAATTCGGCGGAAATAGGGAGATCGGTAAGGAAGCAGCAAGCCGGTGAGGACGAAGTAAGCCGGCGATGGAAAAACTCGAACAACAACGAGAAGTCGCGCCAAGATGCTCCCGTAAAACCTTATCGTGTGTCTCCTGGTGCAGGATCTCAAAGGACGGGGTCTCGGATGGCTGCTCTCTTCCGGACAACCGTGCACGTCGTCGTCGGGATGGGGGAGACTGGAGAGGAGCACAGAAAAATAAACTTGTCGCGAGAGGGATGGAAGGGAGTGGGGAAGACACGACGCGAATGGCGGAGGAGGAGTGCACGTGAACTCCTTCTCTTACCACTCAATTAGTGGAGCTGCAACAGCTGCCCTTATAAGTTGTTTCAACTCTCTCCCAACTAGCAATATGAGACTAAACTTTGTGTTGCACAGTCCCTAATCTTCCATACTAGTTAAGCCTTGATATTCAGAATTTTTAGGCTATATGGGTACCTAGGTTGTAGCCCATATAATACATCAAGGTGTTGAATATAATTGCCTAGCCATATCTTCCATCAGATTGGTCTTTTCGTTGAACTGGCTAGACCATGCAACTCCACATGGTATCAGGCCATAAGGTTCTGTGTTTAAATCCTAACCAACGTAGTTTTTAAAATAAATATTTGTGGCCTCCAAAAAATCAAGGATACACATCTAAGGCCCGTGCGAGATCTAAAAAAAGGCCCACCAGCCTGAACATGAGGGGGTGTGTTGAATATAATTGTCTAGCCCTCTTTCATCGGATCGATCTTTTAGTCGAACTGGCTAGTGCATGCAATTCCACATACAAAGTTCTCTGCAAAACTATGAGAAAGATGCACGATGCGAAATCTGAGATGGATCGAATAAACATTAGGTTTAGTGAAATCAGGGACCTATATCTGCTCTTTCTTTTTCCTCACTTGTCACATGGATACCAGACTGGTGGAAAGAAAGGAAAGATAACAAGCCTTTGAATCTCCAAAATGTAATCACAATTCAGATCCAACAGTAGGTGTCACTTGGCCGATGAGAACCATCCTTTTTACCTCCCACAACTCGTGCTCCTTGGAAGTCTACAGAACTGCGTATAGAAGAATTCGATATGTACTTGTCTGACTTTTCCATGTTGGTGCTAGACATAAAATTAGTCAAGAAAATAGTTAAAACTAAAACTTCAATTGAGTTAGGACATAATATACATGTACAATCCCACGCTTGCGGTTTCAAGGGCGTGTAGACATTGCGGAATGATTAGTGGTCGCTGTCGAGATATCGATATCCAAACCAAACTCCATATCACTGCCACGCACTGCCTTGTTAGATTAATAGCAGTTGCTGCATGCGTCGAAAATATTGTCGCGCTCATGTAAGTTTTAGTTCCCGATCGATCATATCCAGACGCGTCGCGTTGAGTACGTGTTAGGCATCAATGTAGATGTGTTGTATTTTCTTATGTTTGACGGCAGCCGGCCCTAGCTAGATTATTTGTGGAGATATCAACTAATCGATCTACGTGGCTAGCTGTTATATTCAGGACGATCATTGCAATACTATCTAAGCAATCGACGATGGAGGAAGAAATTTAAGGATGTGTTCGGTTTTAGGATGAAGTGGAATGGATTCCATTCCACTCCATTCCATTCCACTTCATACTTGCGTTCGGTTGATCTGGAAAGGAGGGAATGGAACCACATAGAGTTAATCTAAAATTTAATTAATTAGAGCCTAATTAATCTAAACATTATTCATTATAGCCTAATTAGAGCCTAATTAGGCGTGGGGACGGCGGCCTCGTCCTTGCGCTGGTCGAGGAAGCTTGGGAGCGAGCTGGGGGAGCGCGGCGGCCGGGCGCCGGCGACCTCGGGTGCAGGTCCCGCATGGAGCCGGAGCAGGAGATGGCCGGGTGGCGGAGTCGGGCCAGCGCCGGCGCGCTCTGGGCCAGAGCTAGTGGCGGCCAGGCGGGAGCAAGGAGAGAGAGAGGCTCGGGGCCGGAGCTGGTGGAGGCCGCCGTCGCGCCGCGCCCGGACGAGGCCGCCGTCCCCACGCTGGACGAGGCCACCGTCCCCGCTCCGTCGCTGCCCGCGCCCGACGACCTCCGCGGCCGTGGCTGGTCGCATCCGCGCCGCCGCGCCTCGGGCCGTGGTCGGGGCGGACTCCGGTCGCCGCGCCTCCGGCCGTGCTCGAGGTGGCCGGCCTCCGGCCGCCGCGCCGTGCTCGAGATTGGGGCGGCGAGGGCGGCGTGCTCCGTCTCGCGTTGCTCCGGCCGGGAGAGAGAGAGGGGTTAGCACAGGGGAGAGTGAGGGATTAGCACGCAGATCGAGACATTCCACCTCATCCGGCATATTTGCCCGGACGGGTGCGTTCCGCATCTGGGCGGAATATTCCTTTTCGAGGAACGGTTCCATTCCATCCTGTCCCTGAACCGAACGCGAGAATGGCTCCAAGGAATGGAATGGTTCCATTCCATTCCACCTAATTCTACAACCGAATAGACCCTAATTTCTTAGGACAGGGAGAGGAGAATATACTAAGCAGGTGCACGATTCCCACGCCGTATTTCACGAGTCTACGGTCGAGGTGTAGTTCACACCGGACGTGCGTCATGCTCATGACGTGCGGCGTCTGTGAAACCAGGCGAGCTATGCGTGTCTGACCAGCGGCGCGGAGCACGACGCGCATGCCATGTCACACTGGCATGCATATACCGATTGCTCCCTGGCCATGAAATATATACACAAGCAAGCAAATATCCTCCAAACATGCGTTCGTCCCATTATATTAATATAGCAATACATCATATAACAATGATCGAACCGAAATGAAGAAAATGCTAGGCAACAACAAAGACATGCCACAAACAAACAAAAGAAGAAATAAAATGAAGACCAAGACGGGTTGACCGAGCAACAATGACCTTCAACCGCTCCGCCTTCCGAAGAAGTTCCACCTCGCTCCTAGCATTGAAGCGTCAAGTACCAAGCGGCACCTTCAAGAAGGGATGCGGCGTCGACGTCGCTGCTGCCCGGACAAGAGACCGGTCCTAGGGTTTCCCCCTTGCGCACCGAAGGAAATGGACCAAGGGTAGCCACAACGCCCTCCTAGAAGGAAATATGTCACCCACAGGCGACAGTGCGTTGGTGTCGGACGAGACGACATGGATTTCTCCTGGAAACCATCTCATCTACCCTCTGATGGTCCGCTGCACATGAGCCCTGCGAGGACAAAGGCTCACCACCACCTAACTCACCGCCCACTAGCACACGCCACCACAGTCAAGAAGTCACCATCATAGCCTCCCCGAGGCAACCGTCACGAGGATTGCAAGATGGCCGCAAAGGGCACATCTTGAAGCATGGCCATCAACACCGTGCGCTGGAGGGAACAACCTCCACCACAAAAGGCGGTAGCCAACTAGACGCGGCAGCAGGAGTACCAGACCCAAATGGGTCCAGCCGGGCTCAATGGGCCCGTAAAGGCCCCACGGAGGCACACCAATCCCAATGGGGTGGCCAGAACCCGAGTGGGCCCGTAAAGCCCGCAGCCGCGCTGCAACATGCCGACTACCGGCACCGTCAGCCTTACCCTCGTCATGGCCATCACCTCCACGGAGCTCCACGGCCGAGCAGAGAAACCCTAAACCCCTATATGAGGCCCGTAGAGCCCAGGTCTGGGGCGAGCGGGTGCTACCCCGCCAAGCTCACGTTGCCCCGCCACTGCCAGAGCAGCAACACCACACGCTGACGTCACACCTCCGCCGTTGCCGAGCCCGAGCCACCCGAAACGTGCCGCCACCAGCCCAGAGGAAGAGCCACCGCCGAGCAGTCATGGTCGCCCTTGGGGAGGCGAGGAGCATGGGTTTCCTCCTCCAAACATGGCATAACAAAAAAAGCTACAAGGGACATTCGACTAGGTCTACTCAGCCTCCGGTGACCTTGGCGTGAGGGAGTCGTGGAAGACCATGACTGCTCGCCGGTAGGATGATTCCCATTCTTTGTTTAGATTGTTTTTTGTGTCCTTTTTGACACTGTGAGGTGGATGCTAGATCTTGAAGTTATAATAATGCTATTTTTTCTATTCTCAGTCTTTTGAGGGCGTCTAGTGTTGATGGAGGTCACGTGGATTTCTGCGTTCTTCGGATCTCCTAGGATCCGGTTGGTTCCGTGTTCTTGGTGTTCTTTTAGGTTTGTCTTTTCCGATTTACCGGTCTCATATTTGCCGGCCATTATTGCTCTAGTGCGCTGGTCATTTGGGGATATAGCACGACGACTACCTAAGTGTGTACTACAACAAGCTCTATTACGATATGTTCGCCTTCAGTGATGGTGGAGCGAGGACGGTGGCGCGCCTTTCGCTCACAGTAGTATCTATAGGCGTGTCTAAGTGGTCTAATGGCCTACTATATTTTTTTCATCCCTTTTACTAGTTCTAGGTTAACCGAGAATTAACTTAATTGTAGGGTCAACTCGAGAACCATTAGATTTGCTTTGAGAATTCTTGTATATCAAAATTACACATGGGTGTGCAATTACAGGTGGTAGTGCTATTGCACATATTTTTTCTCAGTTACAAGTGAAATTAGGTGGTCGAGAATTAGGTTAGTTCTAGGTTATCGAAACCTAGTGGGGTTCAATTTTATTATTATTTATTAGTTTTTCGCAGCTATAGATATTTATCAATAGATTAGTGTTTTTTTGGCAAATAAATGAACACTAGATGATCACATGCCCAGCTCTGCCTTGGCAGTTGGACAGTTTTTCCATTTGCAAATTGGCAAGACAAGAGCATCAAGGCTAGCTAGAGAGGACAGTCAAAGTCAGCAGAAATAGCAGGGGAGGAATGATGAGCTAGCCTCCCCACATGGCCCAGCTAAAACCCACCAATCCTCTCTCAATTAACTATCCCATCGACTCCTAGTCAAATACTCCAACATATATAAACTACGTGCCCCTTATCACCGTCCCACACGAGAAAATATACTAACACCTCACTTGCCTAGTCGCATTTCCTAGGAGATTTGCTTGCGAGCTTGCAAAATCGCACACACCACACATCACCGTGCAAGCAATTAATCCCAACTCGCCTACACACCGGAACCGGAGCGCGCTTTATACACACCCGTTGAGCGACGCCCGACGTAGCCGGACTTGCGGGGATAGCCGCGCGCTAAACTGCCATACTGTTTCGGCCATGTCGTCCAGCGGCGCGCGCAGGGGTGTTGGCGCCGGCGGAGGGCACTTCCCGGTGGGCCGGCGCCGCCACGTGCCGGTGGTCGACACCGGGTGCAGCTGCCGCCCGCGCCGGCCGAGGGTGCAGCTCAGCCTGCCGTCTTTCCTCAAGCCTTCCTTATTCGCGAGCAGGCCTTCCGCGGCGGCGGGGCCGGCGAGGAGCAACAGCTCGTCAAGCCTCTTCCCGTCCTCCTCCTCCACCGCCTCCTTCTCCACCAGCTACGCCTCCTCCAACTGCTCCAACTACTACTCCTCCTACCACGGCTTCGGCGCCGCTCCCAAGAAGCAAGAACACCTTCCCGCGCCCAAGCTGCAGGTCCCAACGGCGACGCCGGCTTCCCCGGTCAACAAGATGCAGCCGGCGAGCGCGAAGAGGAAGCAGAAGAAGAGGCACAGTTACGTGGAGAAGAGAGCGGCTACGGCAGCGGAAGCGGAGCCGGAGCCGGAGGACGTGGGGCTGGCGGTGGAGAAGGACTCGTCGGACCCGCGCGCGGACTTCAGGGAGAGCATGGTGCAGATGGTGGTCGAGACGGGGCTCTGCAGCTGGGACGACCTCCGCTGCATGCTCCGCCGCCTGCTCGCCCTCAACTCCCCGCGCCACCACGCCGCCATCCTCACCGCCTTCGCCGAGCTCTGCGCCCAGCTCGCCTCGCCGCCCCCGCCCGCCGCGGCGGCATCTTCCTACCACTACAACCTCTAGCTACCCTGCTAGCTAGAGCTAGCTGAGGAGGTCTCGAGATCCTTGCACCACCTGGCGTCCCCGCTCTCCCTGCTGTTCAGGCTACCGGGTGGTGATAGGATCTCGCAGAAGAAACAAAGGTAGCTACCAGCTAGTACCGGTAGTACTAGCGCCATTAGGACAACAGCTAATTAAAAAAATTAGCAGTACCAGGTGTTTGTTTGATTTCTAGAGTCTCTTCTTGTTGTTGGATAACTAGTTTCTTAAATGGTTAGTTTGCTTGCTAGTGTTCGTTGTGAGGAGCTTGTGCTAGTGTGTGTGTGTGTGTGTGTGTGTGTCAAGTAGTGCATGGCCTTTTGTTTTGTGTGAAGGTCCATGCACGGAAAGTTCTAGCATCATAATTAGTAGGGTTTGCTAATTACAAAGTGTGTAGCTCAAGTATGTCTGTGATGTGCAGTGTTTGTATCATGTGAAACCTTGCTACTGAATGAGACTGTGTTGCTGGTACCAGTGAACTTCATTTTCTTCTGTAATGTTGCGCTTCTGCTTGTGATGCTCACGTATGTGGTGCACCCGTGAACTTTATCCATATCTGAAACACAAGCAATGTGCACCATCTCTTTATATGCTTCCGGTTTTTTAAGTGACTGATAATCTTTTTGTGTTACATTCACACATTCTACGTGCTCACAAAATCGTTTCACAAAAAACCTTGTGTAAAAGTTATAAATTCCGTGTGAAAAGAATTTTCAATGAGAGTTTCTTCTACGCAAGACACAAAAATTGTTTGTTCTCCGCAAAATTTGAAGTGCGCACATAGAATGTCATTATGTACATGGCGAATTTTGGTTAGTAATTTTCTAACATTCTAATTTTTTACATCTTAAGATGTTCTTAAAGCCTGACTTGGCACAAAAATCTCGGGCCGGGCCTGATAGCACCTGCAGGATGGGCCTAGGACGGAGATTTACGACTAACGGCCAGGCTAGGCCTCGGCTATACATTTTGGCGATTCAATTAAGAGGCCCGACAAGCTTTTGCATGCTCGTGCCGAGTTTGGGCCGCAGAATTGGGCTCGACGTCGGACTGGGGTCTAGGTATTTAGCATTGGGATTTTCCCGGTCGGTTGGCCCAAAAACTTCCAAAGTATACTGATAAGAGTCCGGCCAATGTAGAACCATTCTCGGCGGCATAGCCGAACGAAGATGGCGGAGGAGAGGTGTCGGAGGTTCCCCTATAAATAGTAGTTGTAGGGTTCATAACTGTAGTAGAAGTAGGGTTTGGGTTTAGTATTTTTTTCTACACGGCGCATGTTGTGATGCCACTCCTCTACTTGTTCCTGGTGCTTGCGAGCGGTGTCGGGATCACGCCATCCTATAGGTTGTCCATGGTGGATGTTGGTGCTGGGGGTAGATTTCAACGTTGGTACACAAAATAAGCTCACTGGAGCTCTGGGTTATGGTGCTTCGGACCAGCCTCCGCGGTGGCAGGAGATGGGAGGAATTCCCATAATCTAGAGCCTCATGGCAATTTCGTGGAGCTGCGTTATCCGGTTGCGGAGTTCATCAATGGCGGCATCTTTGAGCCAACATTATCTTTGATGAACATGGAAGCCACTCCGTGCTCGGGTGCCTTGTCCGCTTGACCTTCTTCTTCCTCCAGGCCGGTGTGCCATTGTGGATGATCTTCTTCGACCTCAGTCTGGCATTCCACGCTTACCTCGCCCCAAGTGGTCTCCTCGTCGGTGACGAGGCGAGCATTGGTACCTTGAGGTCTATGAGATGCAACGGTGGAGAGTATACCTGGGCATCCTTCGAGCTGGGTTGGGTCAGAAGAAGCCCCATCGTACAAAAACTAGGCCTAGGCCCGCCAAAAAGCCCAAAAGTTCGTCGAGCTGGTCGCTTCCCTATTTCTCATTTTTTGACTACCCAGGCCTGGCCCCGCCATCAGGGCAACATATTTAGGCCCAGACCTGGGAATTTTGGGTCAGGCTGCCCGTAGCCAGATATGGTGGAGAAGGACTTGATTGCTCTTTTTATTTCTTTCGAGGTCCTATTTGTAAAGTATAAGGACAATGTTGTAATTTTCTTTTTTGTAAGGTCCTCCTTGTATCTTGTACCCACCTCTTTGACTAATGCAGTTTAAAAAATGTAGTGCACATGTATATACACATACTTTACCCATATCTAAAACACAAGCAATGGGGAGTGGTGTTTTGGCACATGGGATCATATGCTCCCTCTAGATTGAAATGCATGTTACACATATTTTGAAATTTTTAGAAAATTAAAACAAAAAAATCACATGTACATCTTCATGTGATGCGCTCTCACAAAGTTGGTTCATACAAAATCGAATTGCCGTGTGGTGTGTGTAAAGAAGACAAAATTCAATGTTAAAATAAGGCTTTTTAGAAGGTAAAGTTTCTCTTTTTTACATAGACCACACAAAATATTCGTTTCTCGCGAAACTTGGAGAACCCACGTATATTGTGAAGATGTACATGTGGAATTTTTTGTCAAAAATTTTCGACATTTCAAAATATAATTTTTGTTAGAGGGAGTATATGCACCTGCGAGCCGAATTGAATTTCCGAAGCAAGGGTACTATCTCTTCATGTACTTTCTAGCTTAATTTCTAACAAAAGCATGGAGCTGTACATAGATATCTATGAAATAAATAAAAAAGGCTTGCTCGCAAAGTTTGTACTAGGAAGGAAGTAGAAGTAGAACCAGTGGATCACACCTGCAGGGTGCATCTGATCCGAGCTAGATCGTGTTCAGTTGCTAGGAAACGGAAAGAACAAGCAGACAGGTCATGCAGATCTCATGACCTCCCACCATATACTACGTGCCTAGCTTTCCTCAACTTGACTCTGTTCACCACATTTATGTACGTGCGTACGCCACTGTTTGGGCTCCCGATCCATCTCATTTATGTGCGTGCGTGTCCTCTTGTGCCTGTGACTGACTCGCTGCCAATGCTTTCACTGTGCCGTTCAAGTACTTCCTTTGCTTGCATCACGGGCGTCCTCCAACAGTAGGATGTATAACACTGCTGGACCACGGATGGGATCCGGCGCTCGGTATTTACGCTCCTCTGACGCAGGTACCTGTGTCTACGTGGGGGCATTATCTCTACGGGTATTGTTATTTTTCAAAGTAGTCTAGAGAAATGGTGCACTATGAACCAATCAAGGTTTAAACGGTTTTTAAAACATGCAGCTACTTCCATGCAACAGAAAACTACTCAGTGTGTATTGGATAAAAAATAATTAAATTTATAGTTCTGTACTAAGTCAAACTAATTTAAGTTTTGCTAAGTACCAACATCTAGAACAAAAATATAGGGATTTAGTAGATAATATAGTTTTATATTATATATATAGTGGACGTTGTAAATATTGACAATTTTATCTTTCAAAAAGCTGGTCAAACTTTTTAACTTTATTAGGATAAAACTAAAACTTCTATTATACAAAAACCGAGAGAGTATATTGTGTGAAATAATAGAACAGCAGTGATTGTTGTTGTATTGATTTGACTCAGCATGGGTTTGTGTAGAGGTACAAGAATAGGAGGGCAAAAAACAGAATGAACTGGAATAGGAGGGCAATAAACCTAATGGGTTTTCTCGAGATGAGGCCGACAAGAGAGTTGAGAGCAACATGTTTTCACGAACAACCTAGGTCTCCCTACTTATTTTTCAAAAAAAAACACATATGCTAATTTAGATTACTTCTAAGAAAACCGTTACGAGTTAGGAACCACTTTATGCTTTTGTACTTTGGTATTTTGCAAAATAAATCTCATGTTTCTAGTTTGTGGTGAACATTTTTTGACATGCAAGTATACTTATGATGTATGTGTGTAGTGGCAACTATATTTTACTTGTTAATGTGTGTGTGCATTGCGTATTGTCTAAAGTTAATTTTCCATGTTTAATTTGATGCATGTGTACTATCTAGGTGACTAGGTGTGGTTCCATGTTACTATGTATGCACTGCTTCAAATGTTACATGAGACGTCCTGCGGCTCACGGAGAATAATGCTTTTCAAAAAATTGCACTTAGAGCTATGTAACAATTTGTTTGTTTATAAGCATATATACATACAAAAAAGGCTCCAACTCCAGTGTCATTCACATAAAAAATGTTTACTTGATTTCATTTTTATAAGCATATATGCAAATAAGAGCATAAAAAAAATCATATAAAGAAAGATGTTTTCTAACTCATTAATATTTGTTTATTCATGTATAAGCATTTATATAGACATGTGTTAATATTTATTCATTCATATAGGTATGAACCAATATTTCGACATATTTTACCATTTCTTTACAACACACACAATTTAGGATCAAATTTTTTTTTTACAAAATTCAATATAAATTTAAATTTAAAAAAGACATAAAAGCTAACTACTAGCGTGCCACATTAACACGGCCAATTTAGGTGTGCATCCCGTCTGGTGGCCCGACACACATAATCGCTTTTCTTCGTTGTGTTTTTACTTATTTTTTTGTTTTGTCATTTGGTTCCTTTTCGTTTTTATGTTTCTTTCATTTTCCTTTATTTAATTTTTTCTTTTTTTTTTCTTGTTCATCTCTCCTTCTGTGTTTTCATTATTTCCATATTACCTTTATTTAGTCGTATTATAATATGTGAATACATGAGTATTTATTTATAACAACATTTACATTTTAATCTCATGAATATTTATCTTAAATAGGAACATTTCTCTAACCATGTCAAAAAGTTGTTGCGTAGACATTTATCTGACATGGTTTTTTTAAACGACGTGTATAATTATTTTGAGCTATATGAGCAGCCTTTTCTTAAATTTCTAAAAATAAACTCATGGAGAATATTTTTTAATAAATGTCAAGATTTAATGGAATTCTTTAGGCCTAGAGGATTCCACACATGGCAGACATTTGCACAGTCCACTATTGACAAATACGTGGTACCCAGAGGAGGCATAAGATCTTGGCAGGAGGCCAATATCCTTTGCCATCACAACCTGGTTGAACTGGGAAGAAGCTGGCCAATAGGAAGCTCTGTCGGCTTCCCGTAAGCCACGTCGTTTCGTGCGTTATCAAGGATAGTTGGGATACATGTTAACTCAGGTACGTCAGAGTAACAGTAGGGTCTCAAAAGAGTGACATCAAAGGAAGCGCACCCTTGCGTCAGTTCCTAACACCCCGAACTCTCGGGTACGGGCTCGTACCTTGGACTCCCACCATGACACATGAACATGGGACAATGGGACCGAGCTTACGGGAGGGGTTTCCGATATGGTGTTTCATATCGAAGTCCTCGCACCGTACCAAGGTAGACGTGGCCTCTTCTCCACCCTAAGAATTAGGCCACTCCCTCTTAGTATAAATAGGACCCTCTACCACAGGCGGAGGGAGGCCAAGCCAAGCAAGGCCAGACCAAGCCAAACCAAGCTAAGGCAACTCAAAGCAAAACCCTAGAAACACCAAGGGGTCTCGACCAAGCAAGCTCAAGACCTTCCACTCTCCTTCCTGGAGTTAATGAGGCGAAGAGCTCATCCCATTATATTCCAATTCATATTCTATTCTTACCCCACATGGAAGAACATGCCTAAGCCGGGTTCCCACTAGAAGCCGACACCACTAGCACCTGATACATACAATCCCATATACACAACAAGAACATAGGGTTTTTTCCATTCATCTATAGCCGGGCCTGAACTTGTATATCTCTTGTTTTTATAGGGTTGTTACCCCATCAAATCGTGGTCATGAAACCCCCACCTACATATAAATTTAAAACCGAGAATCCAAATCTCAACAACTATGATATGCAATTTTCACTCCTTTTCCTGTATAAGTATAAAAATTCATACTCTTATGAAAAATAAATACTCTAATATATTAGATTAGTTATTATCATTTTTTCAAAAATATTCACATATTATGGAATTATTCATATTTTCTTAAAAAATCATATATTTTTATAAAAGATGTTAACGGTGTAAATGAAATTCCCATGTTTTGTAAATGATGTTCATAGTATGAAAATGAAATGTTCAAATATTTAGAAAATATTTAGTGGTATACAATTTTTCACATATTTTATAAAATATGTTCTAAGTATGAAATGTTTATATATTTTTAGACAAGAGGTTCATGAGAAGGAATAAGAATATAAAGAAGACATAAACTAAGAAAGATACATATCCAGGGAGAAAGAAAAAGGAAGAGCAAAACAGAAAGAAATAAAGACAGAACGTAAATTCTCTTTTAAACGGAAAGAAAAATAAGGAAAGAGAAAAAACACAAACGAACGTAGAGCTATTGGGCCAGCCCAGCAGGTAGAGCCATCAGGCGGCAAACACCTTATTCGCTGCGTCGAGCAGTAAATAAGATCTTCCGGTCACTTTGGGTGGTGCTATGTCCCGACCTGGTCGGCGCCGACCATGTCCCGCGCACCCCCCGGTCGTCCGTGGGCTTGGCCCATTATCGCTGATTTCCGTTGGTTCGGTTCTGCTGTTAACTGGCCCGCGGCCCATCAGGTAACCTCTTTTCTTTTTCGTTTTCTTATTTTGTTTCTTTTTCTGTTCATAGTTTTGTTTTTAAAACTAACATTTTACAGGCTTTTTATATATTCAAAAAAAATTCAAAATTTTCACTCTACAGATTTTTAAAATATTCGATTTTTTTTTTCAAAATTTGTAAATCTTTAAAAATTTTAAAAAATTTCAAAATTAATATTTTGTTCAAAATTCAAAAAAATTCAGATTTCAGAAAACGTTCAAAATTTAAATTTGTTCAAATTTCAACATTCGTCCAATATTTGGAAAAAAAATTCAAGATTTAAATTTTGTTCCAATTTCGAAATTCGTTCAAATTTAAAAATCATTAAAGATTTAAAAATTTTCAAATTCGTTCAAAATTCAAATTTTTATCAAATTTCAAAATTCTTTCAAATTTTGTCAAACTTGAACTTTTTCAAATTTGAAAAATTTCCAAAATTATTGAACTTTTAAATTTGATAATTTTCCAAAATTACTTTTAAAGAGAAAAATTAAACAAGAGAAAAAAGAAACAGTAAAAAAGAAAACAGAAAAGAAAAAAAAAGAAAATAGAAAACAGAAAAGAAAAGAAAAGAAAAAGGAGAAAAAACAAGGAAAAACACCTAACCGGGCCAGCCCACACCACGCGCGGGGGTGTGCGGCGCAGTGCAGGTGCCGACCTGGTCGGCACATAGGAAACGCGGTCACATTTGCTTCTTTTTGCCTGTATATAGTTTTCGTGGGCTGGGTAACGTTGGTAATTAGGGCCATGAGTTATTGGTCCATGCAGATCGTAGTGTAGTCTAAAATCTGTGGTGTTGAACAATCGACCTTGGCCTCTCCTCCACCAAGTTTCACTAATTACTAGATCCATCAGTTTCCTCAAATAAGATGCACACCTATTTTAAAATAAATTTTGATTTTAAAAATTATATAATAAATTACTAACGTAGTTAGTATTGTTGAATTTGTACTTCCTCCGGAGCGCACGTAGTTCAAGTAATTGCATTGACCACTATTTTGATTAATAAAATATATAATGCATGTCACAAAAATTATATCATTGGAAAGCCTTCCTATGAATCTAAGGGTATAGATTTTATAGACATAAAATTTATATTTTGTCGACCAAATTAGTGGTCAATGTTTGTCTTTAATTGCGCGCACGCCTGGTACTCCCTCCGTCCCAGTTCATAGGATTTGCGCGTGTTTCTAGATCGTAAATTTAACAATGATAATACAAGATATATATTACAAAATATATATCATTAGAAAGCTCACATGTTCTACTTTCTAATGATATATTTTTTGTGTTATACAATTATTATTATGTTGGCCAAATTAAGAATCTTGAGATACGCGTAAGCCCTATGAACTGGGACGTAGTACTTTCCAATGATGTTAATTTTATACAAACAATTTTTATACTCTTATTTTAAAAAACACGGAAAGTTAGGAGGCATTATTCTTTGAATGGAGGGAGTAACAATTACGCTAGTAAACGCGAATCCCAAGCCAATCTGGTTCTAACATCAGCGCACTAACTTGACAAGATGGCTGCATTGACTTAGGGCATCTCCAGCGGCGCGACGCATTTCGGACACACAAAATATTTGTGGGCGTCCGTTTACGTCGCCTGGCGGACGCGGAAATGGTCGCTTGTCCATTTGCGTCTGGGGCTGGCTCCAGCGGCGCGACGCAAATTCGGCGCATGCAAGAATACAAAAATTGGTCCAAATTGAGGGCTGAAACTACTTTGCACGAAATTTTACAGCCGCAAACTGAGGGTTGAAACAAGTTCATCACACTTTGCACATGTTACGGCGCAAAGTGGAGTCCAAAAGGGGCACAACAAGGCCTAAATAGCAATAAAAATGTCCAAAAGGAGGCCAAGGTGCTGGTCGCATGGCGCCGGCGATCAGGCGTCTCACGCGCGGATTTCGGCGCACCTCTTGATGAACCAGGTCCTGGTGTCGTCGTCGACGTTGCTCAAGTCGGCTAGCATGATCCTAGTGTCCTCTGCAAGGATCTTGGCCTTGGCGTCCATCCTCCTAGCCCCGGCGTCAAGAAATTTGGCCTCAGAGTCTGCCTTCTGGATCTCAATTACCTCTTTGGCGAGGTTGTGGTAGATGGCAGCTGCGGCCTCTTTTTTTAGACGCCTCTTCTCATCCCTAGCAGCCAAGGCGGCACGATTGTAGGCCATTATCTTCTCCATGCTCTGCGTGAACGCAATGGCATGCGCCTCCCGGACAAGATCGGCCTTGGTAGCCTTATGGCCTCGTGGACGAGGTGGAAGGACTGGACGGCCTTGATCGTCGTCTTCGTCGTCGAGGGTGACCGCTGTCCCATTCTTCACAGCTTCTTGGTAGGCCGCAACGCTTATCATCCACTTGTTGTTGTCTTTGAGCACCTCCCAACAATGGACCATATGGAAGCCCTTCTTATGCGTCGCCATGAACTTCTCCAAGGCGCGGGATACCTGCAATCATAACCGCCAATGATGTACATACAATGATGCAAATTGTGTAGAATGATGATGGTTGTATCGTGTTTACCACTGTCATGACGCCAGTGCCGCTTACGGGGTTGTTAATAGCATGTTCGACCGCCGAGCAGAACTTGCTTGTCTCTTGTTTGATGTAGTTCCATCTTTTCCGGAGGGACTCTTCCGTCCGAGGGCCTGTGATATGGTAGGGCGGGTGCATCCTGGTCTCGTTGTACTGCTGCAAGACCTTGGCCCAATAGACCTTGCCCTTTTGCTGGGCGCCATTAATACAATCTTGCGTCGTTGCCAGCCACGCTTCACACAAACACTTGTCCTCGTCGTCGACGAAGCCTTGTGTCCTGCGGCTCTCCCCCTTCTTCTTGGTGGCAATGTCCGTGGGGATAGGATGTGTTGGCGCGTCGTCGAAGTCGTCCACGCACACGGGTGTTGGCTGCATCTGCTGGGTGGCGAACAGTCGTGCGGTGTCGATGTCCTCCGCAGCTTGCGTTGGTGGCCAGTCATCATGCGCGCCTGTCCCGACCAGATCATCGCGAACGAAGCCGCCCCCGTAGATAATTTCTTGGATGTCTGAATCATGGCGGTCCTTCCAATAGTCCTACGAACGACCGGACATCAGACGCATGATACACGACACTCGCACACACTGACAGAGCTCACGTACCGGGTCGTCCATCGTCGGGGCAGGCGGCGCCATTTCGTCGAACAGGATGCGGGGTTGCGGCATGCTCTCCTCCGGCACCTGGCGCGTCTTCTGTGTCGCGCCCGGGCAGGAGTCACCACTTCTAGGCGTCCGGTTGAGGTCGGGAACCGCCGCCCCGGTCAACTTCACCGGCGGCAGGCCGGAGGCGAACCGCGATGCCGCGTGGCCCTGCAAGGGAGCGGGAGTTCCAGGGCGTAGCTGGGAACTTACCGAGCTGACCGACGAGGCCGGAGGAGCGACGCCGGCGATCCCCTCTCTCTTGACGAGCATGTAGCCCTCCGCTAAGGTCGGATGGAGGGCTACTTGCGTGACGCCGGCTTTGATCTGCATCTGCCAGGCCTGCTGGTTGGCGGCCGCGGTAGTCTTGATCTTCTGGTTCTTGCGCCGCCCGCGACGCTTCGCGGCCTCCACGATTTTCTCCTCCAGGGAGAGCACCTTCTTTGCCGCCTTCGGCTTTGCCTCCCGGCCGCCGCCGGTGGCGGCCCGCTTTGCTTCCGCCAGAGCTGCAGCCTCCATTCTAGCTATGGTCGTGGCTACGGGGGAGTGTGGGGCGGCGGCGGGTGCGAGGGTTTGCTCCGCATCCATGGCGGTAGCTGCGGCGGCGAGGACGTCCATCGCTTCTGGACTGCTCGCGCCGGTCTAGTTTGCAATTTCGCGCGGGGAATGACCAGTGGCGGAAATAATATCGGCCTCCAGCCACTGACGCGCGGGTCCTACGTCTTTTTCGGCGGACACTCGGCGTGACCGCCGAGCGTCCGCGGGCCAGGTTTGCGTCTCCGCGGACGGCCCGGTCACTTTGCATCGTTCCGCTGGAGCAGGGCTCAGACGCATTTCCGCTCACGATGAACAAAAACGATCGCTCAACGACCGTTTGCGTCGTCCCGCTGGAGATGCCCTTGCTACTAAAATTCAGAGTATGGAGTTCGCTCTCTGCTCACATAGTCACATGGACGCACGCAGGCCGGCAATGCCGCAAATTTGAATCTTTGCATGTGGGACAGTGCACGTACTCTACTTGTCGCAGTACACTTCCCTCCGATTTTGAGCTCGACGGTCTTAAATGCGGCACCGGAATAGTGGCTGCCGCGTATACAAAATTCATGCAATGGCGATCCCCTCGTTGGAAGTCTCAAATGCTCTGAACCCGATGATGCGGGCGTACGCTGCCGCTCCTCGTGGCATGCGGCGCAGGGCAAGGGCAATCCGTTCCTCCCCTCGCGCGCACTCTACGCTACATCCATTTAATTCTTTGTTTTTTACCCCGCACCACAAATATAGCATTAGATACATGCAGCTCTTTTGTTGAAAAATTTAAAAATAGCATTTTAAAATTTTCAATTCTGAAAATCAATCTAGATGTACACATGTTGTGCAAAAATGATAAATTCTGACATCTATACTAGTGAACAGTGCAAACTTTCAAAACCCTAGATTTTGCTATTTTGTGCAGCCTCGAATATATGGTATCTGGAGTTTAAATTTTGCATAGTGATAAACTCGACATTGTCTGTATCTGGACAATTATTCAGATTTTTTTTTTCATACGGAGCATAACTTTGGGTTCTACTACCGAAAGATAACGGAACATAGTGTTTTCTTTACAAAGCCTACTCCAAAAGGAGCAAAAGACAGCACACAAAAAAAAGAGAAGGACAACGGAACCAAAGAAAGAACCACATCTAGAATTCAACCTACTTTCCTGAATCTATACCAAACCATCTCCCTAGATCATTTCAAGCGTGCAAACAGCCTCAGAGTTAACGTTTTGAAGTAAACTTTTCAAAGACAACCAAACCTCTACAACTTCGAGGTAACCAGCAAACAGAGCGAGCATTATCACAGATGATTACAAAGTAGATTAACACCGCATTGACACAAAGGTTAAAACGTCTTCAGACGTTGACAAGGAATAGGCACGGTCAACCCTTCACCTAAGCTCGACGTTCACCATCTTGATCAGGCGCTGAGTCCAACAAATCTTCAATCCGCAACATCCTCCAGGACGAAGAAGTTGTTTCAAGCGAGCGTGCCTGCAGCTGGAGAGCTTGAGCACCTGCGAGAATATCTTCTTTGTCAACACCCAACTGTAAACCAGCCCAATATCTCAAAAAGGAACATGCATAGCAAATGGTTTTCTTGTCAATTTAAATTAAAAACATGCTTTATTTCTTAGTTTCCACATTGCCCAACACAAAGCTGCAACACCCACCACATGCAAATTAGTTTTTCCAGGCTAAAACCTTGCAATCCAAGTAAAATATTGCAAGAAATTCTCAGGTCTATTATATGCTCCAAGTATTTTGCTCACTATACTCCACATATATTTAGCAACCGAACAAGTAAAATGAGACGGTGGATAGTCTCAGGTTCATCACAGAACCTACAATTGAATTCCCCTTGCCAACTTGTTTTCTTCATGTTATCTTTTGTCGCAATTGCATTATGCCAAATTAACCAAAGCCAAATTTGAAATGTTGGCGGGATTTTAGCCTTCCAAATGTAATTAAAGTTTCTTTTCCTCAAATGTTCATGCAATTTGTTAGACAAGGATTTAACCGTAAACATCCCAGACTTTGTCTAGTCCAAATGGGTTTATCTTTGTCTGCACCTAGGGGATAAGCTATAATTTTATCCATAATTCTCCTTAAATGTTGTTGTTGTTGTTGTTGTTGTTGTTAACCATTTAATTAACCATCTTCTAAAAGTGAAATGCCAATTCAAACCATTTGTTTCTGAAAATGAAAGTTCCTGTTCATTACAACTTTCATGAAGATTGGGATATAACTTAGAGGGCCAGATGTGCACCAAGCATCATCCCATAAACTAGTGGTTTTCCCATTACTAATCAACTATGTCTATTCTCCAAATAAAAATGTTTAAATTTCAAAAGATCAGATCAACATACAGAATCAGTTTGTATATGATGAACCAGAGCAATGCACGTGTTATGAGCATATTTAGTTTGTATGATTTCTTGCCGCAACCCCTCATCATTTTCTAACTTCCACCACCATTTATATAGCAAACTAATGTTCATTTTATCAATATTTTTAATGACCAAACCCCCTCTGTCCTTGGCTCTACTAAGAATTTACCATTTCACCATATGATATTCTTAACAAAATGGCACCTTGCCAAAAAAATATTTTCTAAATTTTATAAGCTTTTAACTGAAAGTTATAGGAAATTTAAACATAGAAATGTAGAAATATATAGATTTCATTAAAAAAAGAGTCAACCAAAACATTCCTACCAGCCAAATACATAAATCTCCTTGTCAACCATCCAAGTGTTTTAAAATCATTTCTGCAATAAATTTCAAATTTCTAATCATAATTCTATATCCACTTTCAGGAGCACCTAGATATTTGATAGGCCAACAACCTAACTGCCAGTTCAAAACTTCAGCATATTGTTCCTGTATTATACTATCTTCCAAAACCAACATCACTTCACTTTTGTCAGACTTTATTTTCAACCCATCCATATCTTCAAACATATATAAATAATTTTGACATTTATAGCCATATCAATGGTATATTGAAACATGAATACAACATCATCATCATACTGTAAAATACAAATCCCATGGTCAACAATATGTGGGACCAACCCTTTAATAAAACATTTTTTTGCACTCTCTCACAACTTTGAAAGTGCAAAAATTTCTCCCTAAAGAATGATTGATTCTAACACATAAAATACCTCCAACTACAACCTGTTTCATCCATCCACACCAAGTGTCATTAAAACCACTGAGTTCCAAACATTGAAACAAGAAATACCAGTTTATTTTATCATAAGCTAAATCAATTTTTTGAATACCACTCCTTCTTATTTTTTAATTATAGACTTATGCAAAATTTCATGTAATGTCATTACCCCATCCATAATGTTTCTACCCTTAATAGAGACAGTTTGACAAGAGAACACAATTTTATCAATTGCAGGATCAAAATGAGTAGAAATCGCCTTAGAGAAGATCTTAAAGAACACATTCAATAAACAAATAGGTATAAACAAGTGTATCATATCATCACCTTTATTTTTAGGAATCAAAGTAATAAATCCAAAGTTCAATCTCGTAAGGTCCAACCTACAAGAATGGAACTCCTCAAAGAGATGCACCAAATCATTTAAATTACTTTTAAACAAGTGTATCATATCAACACCTTGCTTTTAAATTATGTGTTTCGGGAAACCATCATACCTGGAGGATCCAGGACATTTATGGGCTAATTGCAACGAAATAAAGATATTTCCTTTTGAAGCCAAATCCATCCTGGCGACCCAGGGGCTTTAACGGGCATCGGTACGGGCGGGGGTGACCGTACCATCCGACCGTACTGGTCGGCGCCGCCTTCGTCTTATCAAACCAAACCCTTTCTGTGAAGGCAAGACGACAAAAAATACAACACAACAGCCATCATTCGCACCAGAACAAAAGAGATCAGATCTGAAGAGGGAGAAGACCATCCTCGACTCCACCAAAGATTAATCTCATCAAGATCATCACCTCATCCATTACATCCCACTTGTACACTGATACGTCTCCAACGTATCTATAATTTCCGATGTTCCATGCTTGTTTTATGACAATACCAACATGTTTTGTTCACACTTTATATCATTTTTATGCGTTTTCCGGAACTAACCTATTGACGAGATGCCGAGAGGCCAGTTGCTGTTTTCTGCTGTTTTTGGTTCCAGAAAGGCTGTTCGGGCAATATTCTCGGAATTGGACGAAATCAACGCCAAACCTCCTATTTTTCCCGGAAGGCTCCAGAACACCGAAGGAGAGTCGGAGGAGTGCCAGGGGGGCCCCACACCCTAGGGTGGCGCGGCCCAAGGGGGGGCGCGCCCCCCTATGGTGTGGCCAGCCCAGGCCCCCTCCGACTCCGATTCTTCGCCTATTTAAGCCGTCGTGACCTAAAACCTCGACACCAATTGACGAAACTCCAGAAAGACTCCAGGGGCGCCGCCGCCATCGCGAAACTCCAATTCGGGGGACAGAACTCTCTGTTCCGGCACCCTGCCGGACGGGGAATTGCCCCCGGAGCCATCTCCACCGCCGTCTTCACCGCCATCTTCACCGCCATCGCTGCCCCCATGATGAGGAGGGAGTAATTCACCCCTGAGGCTGAGGGCTTCGCTGTAGCTATGTGGTTCATCTCTCTCCCATGTACCTCAATACAATAATCTCATGAGCTGCTTTACATGATTGAGATTCATATGAGTTTTGTATCACTATTATCTATGTGCTACTCTAGCAAAGTTATTAAAGTAGTTCTATTCCTCCTGCACGTGTGTAAAGACGACAGTGTGTGCACCGTGTTAGTACTTGGTTTATGCTATGATCATGATCTCTTGTAGATTGCGAAGTTAACTATTGCTATGATAATATTGATGTGATCTATTCCTCCTACATATGCATGAAGGTGAAAGTGTGCATGCTATGTTAGTACTTGGTTTAGTCCTTTGATCTATCTTACACTATAAGGTTACTTAAACATGAGCATTATTGTGGAGCTTGTTAACTCCGGCATTGAGGGTTCGTGTAATCCTACGCAATGTGTTCATCATCCAACAAAAGTGTAGAGTATGCATTTATCTATTCTGTTATGTGATCAATGTTGAGAGTGTCCACTAGTGAAAGTGTAATCCCTAGGCCTTGCTCCTAAATACTGCTATCGCTACTTGTTTACTACTGCTGCGTTACTACTGCTTGTTTACTGTTTTACTGCGTTACTACTGCTGCAATACTACCATCATCAACTACACGCCAGCAAGCTATTTTCTGGCACCGTTGCTACTGCTCATACTTATTCATACCACCTGTATTTCACTATCTCTTCGCCGAACTAGTGCACCTATTAGGTGTGTTGGGGACACAAGAGACTTCTTGCTTTGTGGTTGCAGGGTTGCATGAGAGGGATATCTTTGACCTCTTCCTCCCTGAGTTCGATAAACCTTGGGTATCCACTTAAGGGAAAACTTGCTGCTGTTCTACAAACCTCTGCTCTTGGAGGCCCAACACTGTCTACAGGAAAGGAGGGGGAACGTAGACATCAAGCACTTTTCTGGCGCCGTTGCCGGGGAGGAAAGGTAAAAGGCACTCATACTCCGGTTCCAGGTAAAGTACTTTTCTGGCGCCATTGTGTTTGTGCTCGAAGCTATTTCCTTTAGATCCTGCAATTGCAACTTTTTGTTTCTTGTTTACACTAGTTAGGCATAATGGAAAACAACAAAAAAATTAGTGAGCTTTTTAATCTTTTTCCTGATTTAGAATTGTTTGATGCGAAAATTAAAAAACCTATGGAACCTTATTTGCATGCTAGTAGCGATGTTATTAGTATGAATGCAATTACTGCTAATGCTATGAAGAAGTCTAAGCTTGGGGAAGCTAGTTTTTGTGGTCTTTTTAGCTTCCCATCTTTTGGGGAGAAAATTTGTTCTGATAATGCTTTATCTCCCATATGCGATAACTCTAATAATGCTTCTGATATTTTAAATCCACCTGCTGAAAGTATTCCGTATAAAATACCCATGAAAATTATTGAACGTGTTATGGACAACCACTATAAAGGGGATGGAACTGTCCATCCTAGAGATCATTTACTGTTTTTGCACGAATTATGTGGGTTATTCAAGTGTGCAGGTATCTCTATGGATGAAGTGAGGAAGAAGCTATTCTCTGTTTCGCTGTCTGGTAAAGCAGCGCATTGGTATAAATTGTTGGAGAATAGGCATTCTCTTGGTTGGGAGGAAATTGCATCTCTCTTTTATTCTAAATTTTATCCTCCGCATGAAGTGCATATTGATAGGAATTATATTTATAACTTTTATCCTCGTGATGGAGAGAGTATTTCTCAAGCGTGGGGGAGATTGAAATCACTAATGCTCAAATGTCCCATTCATGAGCTCCCCCGTAATGTTATTGTTAACAATTTTTATGCGAGACTTTCAGGACAACACAAGGACTATCTGGACGCGTGTTCGGAAGGATCTTTCACAAGCAAGGAGGTTGAAGCTAGGTGGGACCTCCTCGATCGGATTGAGGACAACGCTGAAGGATGGGAGAACAATGAAGGTAAAGAGTCAGGTATAAATTATGATTATGAATGCATTGAAGCTTTTATGGATACCGATAAATTTCGAAATATGAGTGCTACTTATGGTCTTGACTCTCAAGTTGCTGCGAATCTTTATAAAGCCTTTGCTTCTCATTTTGAATTACCTAAAAATAATTTTGATAAGTATCATGAACCTTTTAAAGAGGCTTGCATGAAGAATGAAATTGTTGTTAATTATTGCAATAAGCATGCTCAAACTCCTAAGAATGCTATTTCCTATAAGCATGTTAATTTTTGTGGAATACATAGACCTTGTGGAATTAATCAAATCAAAGATGAATATTGTATCCATCATGCTAATGAAAAAACTAGAAAGTGGTTTAGGGCTCTAGATGATCTTGGTAAAAAAGTTTGTGCCCTCTATCCTTTTATTTGTGAAGTTTGCCATGAAGTGGGTCATTTTAATTTTCAATGCTCCTCCAGTGATATATTGAACCCAATGAGTGCTGCAAATTTGTATTGTGATGATGAAATTACTCCTAATCAGCATGATGAACTTACTTTATTTTTGGGGTGTGAAGAATTGTCGAGAAAAATCTCTTTGTTACATATGAGTGATCTTGATATTGATGATGTCCTGCATGGGTGTTTTTCTTATTGCATTGATAATAGCCATACAAATACTTACATACAAAATATTTTAGAAGATGACACCTTGCCAAAATATGATAGGACTGCTGTGTGTTTTCAACTAATTAATGAAAAGGAGGGATTCCCCCAAGTTTCTTCTATTGTTTCTGAAAGTAAATCAGGTTATGCGGACAAGCCACCCTTCAAGCCTCTTCCACCTAAAGGAGGGAACGAGGAGAAGGAAGAGAAGAAGAAGAAGGGAACGAAGAAGAAGAAGAAGAAGGGGAATAAAAAGAAAGAGGTAACATCATATCCCCGCGTATATGAGATAACAATAGGTAACCGTAAGTATGTTGCTCCTAATGATTATTGTGATAATGAATCTGAATATGATGATCTTCCTATGCCCTTTACATACATTAGCAATCATGATTTGAATGAGCACACCACTTTTGATATTACAAATCTCAGCGAAATTGATTCTATTTCTTATGATGACACTATGCCTCCGATCTCTAATGATTATTATAAAGAATGCTATGATGTAGGTTCTAATTATCCTTATGAAACTTGTCATAGTCATGATTGGATTACCAAAAACAATTCCCTTAATAGGCAACTTGTTTACCATGTTCAAATTCTTGATAATAATCTTGCTCCAATTACTATTAATGAGAATAACTCTTCTTATGCCAAATTTAATGATACTTCTATGCATATGAACCATGATAAGAATGTTTTAAGTGATGGGTATATTGTGGATTTCATCAATGATGCTACTGAAAGTTATTATGAGAGAGGGAAATATGGTTATATGCATCTTAATGATATTAAGTTTCCCCTCTTTATGTTGAGAATCTTGAAGTTACTCGTGTTTTATCCTCTTATGCTTGTCACTTTGTTCTTCATGAATTCATTTGTGTACAAGATTCCTCTTCATAGGAAGCATGTTAGACTTAAATTTGTTTTGAATTTGCCTCTTGAAGCTCTCTTTTGCTTCAAATACTATTTCCCGCGAATGGATTATTAAAACTGCTGAGCCCATCTTAATGGCTATAAAGAAAGAACTTCTTGGGAGATAACCCATGTGTTATTTTGCTACAGTACTTTGTTTTATCTTTGTGTCTTGGAAGTTGTTTACTACTGTAGCAACTTCTCCTTATCTTAGTTTTGTGTTTTGTTGTGCCAAGTGAAGCCTCTAATCGAAGGTTGATACTAGATTTGGATTTCTGCACAGAAACAGATTTCTATCTGTCACAAATCTGGGATTTTCTCTCTGTAGAAAAATCAGAAAAATATGCCAATTTACGTGCGTGTTCCTCAGATATGTATGCAACTTTCATTAGTTTTGAGTTTTCTGATCTGAGCAACGGAAGTATTTATTAGAAATTCGTCTTTACGGACTGTTCTGTTTTGACAGATTCTGCCTTTTATTTCGCATTGCCTCTTTTGCTATGTGGGATGGATTTCTTTGTTCCATTAAACTCCAGTAGCTTTGAGCAATGTTCAGAAGTGTTAAGAATGATTGTGTCACCTCTGAACATGTGAGTTTTTGATTATGTACTAACCCCTCTAATGAAGTTTATGAGAAGTTTGGTGTGAAGGAAGTTTTCAAGGGTCAAGAGAGGAGGATGATATACTATGATCAAGAAGAGTGAAAGCTCTAAGCTTGGGGATGCCCCGGTGGTTCACCCCTGCATATATCAAGAAGACTCAAGCGTCTAAGCTTGGGGATGCCCAAGGCATCCCCTTCTTCATCGACAAATTATCAGGTTCCTTCTCTTGAAACTATATTTTTATTCGGTCACATCTTATGTGCTTTACTTGGAGCGTCTGTGTGCTTTTGTTTTTGTTTTTGTTTGAATAAATTGGATTACATCATGCTTGTGTGGGAGAGAGACACGCTCCGCTGTTGCATATGAACACATGTGTTCTTAGCTCATGATATTCATGGCGAAGTTTCCTCTTCGTTAAATTGTTATATGGTTGGAATTGGAAAATGCTACATGGAGTAATTGCTATAATGTCTTGGGTAATGTGATACTTGGCAATTGTTGTGCTCATGTTTAAGCTCTTGCATCATATACCTTACACTTATTAGTGAAGAAATACATAGAGCTTGTTAAAATTTGGTTTGCATGAGTGGTTTCTCTAGAGTCTAGATATTTTCTAGTAAGATGTTTGAACAACAAGGAAGACGATGTATAGTTTTATAATGCTTGTAATATGTCTTTTATGTGAGTTTTGCTGTACTAGTTCGTGCTTGTGTTTGCTTCAAACAACCTTGCTAGCCTAAACCTTGTATCGAGAGGGAATACTTCTCATGCATCCAAATCCTGAGCCAAACAACACTATGCCATTTGTGTCCACCATACCTACCTACTATGTGGTATTTCCTGCCATTCCAAAGTAAATTGCTTGAGTGCTACCTTTAAACAATTCAAAATTTATCACCTCTGATTTGTGTCAATGTTTTATAGCTCATGAGGAAGTATGTGGTGTTTAGCTTTCAACCTTGTCATTTACTTTTGACGGACTCTCATATGGACTAGTGGCACATCCGCTTATCCAATAATTTTGCAAAAAGAGCTGGCAATGGGATTCCCAGTCCCAAATTAATTAACAAAAATAGACACTCCTCCATGGTATGTGATTGTTGG
Source organism: Lolium perenne (assembly GCF_019359855.2). Classification (NCBI taxonomy): domain Eukaryota; kingdom Viridiplantae; phylum Streptophyta; class Magnoliopsida; order Poales; family Poaceae; genus Lolium; species Lolium perenne. The sequence goes on from NC_067247.2 coordinate 159,436,450, forward strand.
ACGGCACCCGAAGGATTCGGTTAGCCATGGCTTGTGTAAGCAAAGGTTGGGAGGAGTGTCATCATAATAAAACTAAAATAAAAAGGCACTCCTTCATGGTATGAGATTGTTGGCAGGCACCCAAGGATTCGGTTAGCCATGGTTTGTGAAAGAAAGGTTGGAAGGAGTGCCACCCAAAAATAAAATAATTCATGGGAGCCGCTCTTGGAAGTCCGGTTGGCGAGGTAGTTAGTGTACCCATTACCATTCGTTGACAACAACAAACACCTCTCAAAACTTTACTTTTTATGCTCTCTATATGTTTTCAAAACCAAAGCTCTAGCACAAATATAGCAATCGATGCTTTCCTCTTTGAAGGACCATTCTTTTACTTTTATTGTTGAGTCAGTTCACCTATTTCTCTCCACCTCAAGAAGCAAACATTTGTGTGAACTGTGCATTGATTCTTACATACTTGCTTATTGCACTTGTTATATTGCTTTGCATTGACAACTATCCATGAGATATACATGTTACAAGTTGAAAGCAACCGCTGAAACTTAATCTTCCTTTATGTTGCTTCAATACCTTTACTAAGAATTTATTGCTTTATGAGTAATTCTTATGCAAAACTTGTTGATGCTTGTCTCGAAAGTACTATTCATGAAAAGTCTTTGCTATATGATTCAATTGTTTACTCATTGCATTTACATTGTTTCGAATCGCTGCATTCATCTCATATGCTTTACAATGGTATGATTAAGATTATGTTGGTAGCATGTCACCTCAGAAATTATCTTTTATCGTTTACCTACTCGAGGACGACTAGGAACTAAGCTTGGGGATGCTGATACGTCTCCAACGTATCTATAATTTCCGATGTTCCATGCTTGTTTTATGACAATACCAACATGTTTTGTTCACACTTTATATCATTTTTATGCGTTTTCCGGAACTAACCTATTGACGAGATGCCGAGAGGCCAGTTGCTGTTTTCTGCTGTTTTTGGTTCCAGAAAGGCTGTTCGGGCAATATTCTCGGAATTGGACGAAATCAACGCCAAACCCCCTATTTTTCCCGGAAGGCTCCAGAACACCGAAGGAGAGTCGGAGGAGTGCCAGGGGGGCCCCACACCCTAGGGTGGCGCGGCCCAAGGGGGGGGCGCGCCCCCCTATGGTGTGGCCAGCCCAGGCCCCCTCCGACTCCGATTCTTCGCCTATTTAAGCCGTCGTGACCTAAAACCTCGACACCAATTGACGAAACTCCAGAAAGACTCCAGGGGCGCCGCCGCCATCGCGAAACTCCAATTCGGGGGACAGAACTCTCTGTTCCGGCACCCTGCCGGACGGGGAATTGCCCCCGGAGCCATCTCCACCGCCGTCTTCACCGCCATCTTCACCGCCATCGCTGCCCCCATGATGAGGAGGGAGTAATTCACCCCTGAGGCTGAGGGCTTCGTTGTAGCTATGTGGTTCATCTCTCTCCCATGTACCTCAATACAATAATCTCATGAGCTGCTTTACATGATTGAGATTCATATGAGTTTTGTATCACTATTATCTATGTGCTACTCTAGCAAAGTTATTAAAGTAGTTCTATTCCTCCTGCACGTGTGTAAAGACGACAGTGTGTGCACCGTGTTAGTACTTGGTTTATGCTATGATCATGATCTCTTGTAGATTGCGAAGTTAACTATTGCTATGATAATATTGATGTGATCTATTCCTCCTACATATGCATGAAGGTGAAGTGTGCATGCTATGTTAGTACTTGGTTTAGTCCTTTGATCTATCTTACACTATAAGGTTACTTAAACAAGAGCATTATTGTGGAGCTTGTTAACTCCGGCATTGAGGGTTCGTGTAATCCTACGCAATGTGTTCATCATCCAACAAAAGTGTAGAGTATGCATTTATCTATTCTGTTATGTGATCAATGTTGAGAGTGTCCACTAGTGAAAGTGTAATCCCTAGGCCTTGCTCCTAAATACTGCTATCGCTATTTGTTTACTACTGCTGCGTTACTACTGCTTGTTTACTGTTTTACTGCGTTACTACTGCTGCAATACTACCATCATCAACTACACGCCAGCAAGCTATTTTCTGGCACCGTTGCTACTGCTCATACTTATTCATACCACCTGTATTTCACTATCTCTTCGCCGAACTAGTGCACCTATTAGGTGTGTTGGGGACACAAGAGACTTCTTGCTTTGTGGTTGCAGGGTTGCATGAGAGGGATATCTTTGACCTCTTCCTCCCTGAGTTCGATAAACCTTGGGTATCCACTTAAGGGAAAACTTGCTGCTGTACTACAAACCTCTGCTCTTGGAGGCCCAACACTGTCTACAGGAAAGGAGGGGGAACGTAGACATCATACACACAGAGAGAGAGATTGATACTTGTAAGATTAGGGATTGAAACCTCTATTCCATCTTGGTTTGTATTTGATTTGATCTTCAACTATTATGGCTTGCTACGGTAATATCAAGATGAACTTCATTTACTTTGCTATGATATCATTATGCTATTCTCCTCTCATATGTGAGTAGATCTCATTGGTGTGGGAGATGTAGGGGATTGGTGAGATGTGATGTGCCAATTTTCTTCCATCTATTTGTGAACTTACGTTTAAGATTATTATATATATGAGTATGAATGTTTATGTGCACCTAATGTAGTTATCAAATTTAAGAACCAGATAGCATGATCTCAAGAACTCATAAACAAGAACTTGTTTGCTAGTGCATCGGCGACCCCCAAGTGGCACGGGCGATATCAGAGATGGTTTAGCAATACTCAAGGAATCACAAGGAACCACCGAGTTTAAAGCTTTACTCCGGTCTAACCACCTTAATAGATGTGTTGACCATGGTTTTGGTAACAGGAAGAAGGATTATTGGAGGAACGTGAAATCAACCAAGAGGAGTCTTTCTCTCTTATGGGTTGCTTGCCTTCTTAGATATAAATAAGAAGAATCATATTCACTTGTCATATTTATTCATCAGGCACATTCACTAGCGCCATGAACTGAATCACCCCGCGCCTACCTTTCCACCTGCAGAAACCCATTTATTTCTTATTAGTCGTTTACTTTATGAACTTTACTCTATTGCATTATCAATACTCCAAAATCCTATCATTTACACTCACCACTTTCCATTTGATAGCGGTTGACAGGCTTGATGATTTCCCAGCAACTACACCAAAAACATCTTAATACGTTGGGACTCCAAGTGCAGAGTGTGCTTGTCAAGCACAAGGTTTCGCGTAAGTAAATAACACAAGTAGTAATAAAACAAGTAGAAACTAAACTAGAAAAAGCAACTAAGTAAAAACTATAAAGAGATTGATTGTTTTTGGTGTTTTAGATGCAAATAAGAAAAGTAAATATTTTTGTATTTTCGGAATAAAATAGTGCAACAAATAGAAAACAATGTAAAAGCAATATAAAGTTGTTTCTTATGATAAAAAGTGGACCGGTGTTCATGGGTTCACTTGACTATTTGCGGTGGACAAAAAGCAATTCATCAATTAGATATGAAGGTATAAATAATATTATATGTAAGATCAAAATTAATATGAGCATCACGTCCTAACATAGAGATGATGCAACACACCCCTCTTATACTGCACAAGAAAGAAACTTAATCAATCTTGTATTAAGAATTAACAGAGCATAGCAATAAGTGCTATGACATGAAGTTTGAATATCAAATATACTACCTTGAACAAACAAGATCATCATTGCTATCACATGATGAACATAGGACATGCATTCACTTAATCCCTAGTGAGGTAGCAAAAAAAGGCAAAGTCATAATAGATCATGAATATATTATCACTATCCAATCAATAAAACCATGCTACTCCATCTAATACACACATCACCCCACACACGCTCTTGCATAGATGTTGGATTAGAACATGAACTTACGAATGGGGTACATAATATGCATCTATCAATACATCTCACAATATAATAAGATCCGATCTGATAAAATAATATTATAGAACAAAGATCCAACACATAGGTATTACAAATATGGCCATAATCATGATAGGTAGCTCATATGGTACTAAGTACTATGAAGAACATGAGAGAAATAGATCAAGCTACTGCCACAAACCCGTAGTCCAGAGGTGGACTACTCCCTCTTGGTCATGGTGATGATGATGAAGACGTTGGAGAAGGTGAAGATCCCTCCGGCAGTGATCCCGGTAGAGTTTCCCCTCCAATCTTCTCTGCAGCAGCTTCCATTTTGGTGTTTCTGTCTTTCTGTGGCGCTCTCTGATGACCCACAAGTATAGGGGATCGCAACAGTCTTCGAGGGAAGTAAAACCCAATTTATTGATTCGACACAAGGGGAGCCAAACACTATTTGTAAGCCTTAAGAGCGGAGTTGTCAATTCAGCTGCACCTGGAAATAGACTTTCTCGCAATAGTTTATCAGTAGAAACAGTTTTATAGCAGTAGCAGTAGTGAAATATAAGCAACAGTGTAATAAGGACAACAGTAGTGATTATAGTAAACAGCAGGATTAAAAATATTGTAGGCATAGGGATGGATGAACGGACGCTGCATGGATAAGATAACTCATGTAATAGTCAAGACTAGGCATTTGCAGATAATAATAAAACAGTATCCAAGTATTAAACAACCATAGGCATGTGTTCCGTATATAGTCGTACGTGCTCGCAATGAGAAACTTCCACAACATCTTTTGTCCTACCAGCCGGTGGCAGCCGGGCCTCTAGGGAAACTACTGGTAATTAAGGTATTCCTTTTAATAGAGTACTCGAGCAAAGCATTAACACTCCATGAACACATGTGATCCTCATATCACTACAAGGGAAAGGCCTATTGCCGGCGCACCAAATAGGCTTATTGCCGGCGCACCTAAGCCCGCCGGTGCGAATGGGCCGGTGATAACAGCTCATTGCCGGCGCGCCTGGATGTTCGCCGGCGGTAAGGCAGCTACTGTCGGCGCACCGGCCCTGATTCGCCGGCAACTACCATATTCTACCGGCGCACTTGTTGCTGCGCCGGCAGTAGGGATGCCAGCACTGGCGCGTGCTTTGTGCGCCGGAAGTAGGTAATGTAGGTTCGCCGGCAGTAGCAGTCGAAAATAGAATTTTATAGCCTTTTTCCAGCTTATTACAATGCATATTTGCAAATTTATACAATAGTTCATATTTGTACAGCAGCACATGCAATATGAGAAGCACATAGAGAGTCAAGTATCATTTCGGTATCAATACACAAATACACAAGTCTCGTTCCGGAATGTTGATTCATACAACACATGTGCATATGCAACACCGAAGGACGAAGTTTCACAAAGTTAGAAGTCTCGGTACATATTCGTCGCAAGTGTCGTTATACACCTCACAATGTAGCTCCTAACCTAAACTACAATCACATAGAACATGACCAACATGGTCACGATGACCATCATCACGAAGGCCATGGTCTTCATCCGGTTCCTCCTCATGTCCCTCATCTCTCCCGCTAGATAACGGGCGTATCTTCCTTCCGCCTCCACCCTAGTAGGGTATCCCTTGTAGCTGTTGCCGCTGAAACGGTGCACCTGTCTCCGACAGTCCTCCCAGTCGTCGTAGACTCCAGGAACCCTCCCCTTGTACACGACATATGTCGTCGGCATCTCCATGCACAAGACAAGTAAAACGTTAGTACCAATGCAATGAACAAGTGCCAACTCAAATAAGAGACAAGTAGTATGAACTAAATAGCATGTGCCTCATACTTTGTTGGTCGAAATAAATAATAACATACAGGGATGGGGTCAGCGAGGCTAGGTAGGATGCACAATAGATTGATATTTGTGGCCATCACACCAAGCCTCACTAGCCCCACCCCGGAGTGTACAAGTGACCAAACATTTTAATCATCGGCCAATGCAATTAAGAAGTGCGAACTCAAATAAAAGACAAGTAGTACGAATTAAATAGCGTGCCTCATACTTTGTCGGTCGAAACACATATTAACATCCAGGGATGGAGTCAGTGAGGCTAGGTAGGATGCACAATAGATTGATACTTGTGGCCATCGCACCAAGGCTCACTGGCTCCACCCCCGAGTGTACGAGTGACCGAACATTCTAATCATCGGCGAACTCCAAATACGAGGCAAGTAGGGGTCGAGTAAATGCAAATAATTATTAAGGTATCTACGCCATAATCTTGAAATATATAGCAAAGTAAATGAAACTATAGACACATGTTCAGATGCACATCCATACAACTAAATAAAAGCAACAAGTCGATTCTATGGGAATATGTAGCAATTATTACAATACGAAAGTTCAAAGACATATCGTTCAAGCTTTAGCAGTAGTGTTCCCATCGTAGTATCAGGTTGTACGCCTAGGGGGGAATGGACGGCAGCCCTCAAGCGTGTTGAACGGCCTCTCATCACGCGACATCTCCAAGCGGAGTTCTATCTCGTCATTAGGTGGTAGACCGTAGCCGTAGAAGAACTCGCCAGACCTAGTGTTGACATCCTGCACGATTACCGTGCAAATGAACTGCTGGATGCGACCCCAGTTCTTTCTAATCTCTCTATCAGGGGCATCCGCCATGTTTGCAAACCTGTTTCTGAGACTCTCTGGCAGCAACATGTCATCTGCGTACTTTATGTACTCCTGCATCTGAAGGATGGCGTACCGCGCGTCCATCCCATTGTCTTCCTTCGACTGCCTGAGGCAGGGGAAGTTGGTTGTGTGGGTTAAGACCAAGCCTCCTCGGGATTTTCTCTCTACTTTGAGGGGGCCTGCCTTGTTGGCGAAGCCGGTGAGAGCATCATTGAGAAGGGCCCTGATGTGGGAGTAGTCTTTCTTCTTGTCCCTACCCGAGTCGAGATAGACTGCATGCGAGTGTTGCGGGTGCACGACGATGAGGGTGCAGAACTTGTCTCTGCGGAAAACACACGGATTAACCTTTGGAAATGCAAATGGAGATATAGGATAGAATGGTGATGGGGACTAGCGAGTGATTACTTACTCGGGGAAGTAAGGGATGAGAATGGCGCCCTTCTTAATGTTCGCCAACATGAAATCCTCGACCTGCCGGGTGGCAATCGCCCGATCCCCAGGGTTGCAGATGATGCTCTCCCGCATAGAAGGGGTCCATTATCGCGATGGTCGGCGTCCCCTCCTTAACGATCTGGGAAGACAAGCTAAGAGCAACTAGGCGAACCACACTAAAGTGGAGCATTTGCATGCGAAAGATGGTGAAGATGTCATTGAACCGGATGAAGCACAAGTCCGCGGGGTACTTCTCGACGAAGTTCATGCCAGTTGGCACCTTCGCCATGAAGAGAGGGTAACTAGGATCTTTTGATTTGAGAAGCTGCTTCTCCAAATAGAGGACTTGGTTATGCAAGCTCGCCATATCCGCGGTGAGTCTGTTGATGACATGCTCCGGCAGCATCGGTTCACCCAAGTGATGGATAGGTCGCCAATTGTTTGGCAACTTGTCAAGGAGTGGGACCTTGTCCTTGGATTTGGCTGTAACACCCCAAATTTCAAAACAAAGCAAAAAGGAATTTACTTTTTCCAAAAATGAGAACCAACAAAAACTTTTCTTATATAAGGTATTAGGCTTATTGCTCCTATCTATTACTTGTGTTCTTGCCTTGATGAGTGTTAGTATGCTTAGGTGACCCACCCTAAAACCCTAGAGTGATCAAGTAAAGATCACAAACCAAATAAAAACAAAAAGAGAAAGAAATCAAATAAGAAGAACCCTAAGCCCTAACCTTTTCAAAACTCCTTTGATCTATTTTGAGAAACCCTGAATAAAGGAAAAACTATATGTGGGCCTATAGCCCTAATATGCGAATCTGAAACCTTACCCCTTTTCTTCTGCTAAATAGTGGTGAACCTTTGCCAAAGTTACTAAACCCTCAACCTCACCCCTCTTGTCCTCAATCTTGGAAGAATAAAATAAAAAGGAAAAATCTTATTTAAGAAAAGAGGCAGATATGCCTATGGCCCTTTTTGTAAAACTTTCCCTAGGCCTTTCTACTTGATGTAGAGAATTGGAAAACCTTCTTGAACCCTAGTTAGTGCTTTTTCAACGCAATCCAAATGTGGAACACAAGGTTTTCAAAAAGAGAGTAATAATGCCATAGAGGCATATGAGAGCAAAATATCAAATTAGTGAAATTGAGGATCTTGACCCTAGACTTGAAGTTGAATGGTTGGATCACTCCTATATGCCATTTCAACACCCAACAACATCTTTGGGTCAAGCCAAGTTCTATTAAAAATCAAATGCCACATATGCATAGAGGCATATGTGACCCCTAGCCATTTTCACAAATTCTTGTCCTATGCACTTCTACCTTTACCAAAATGGGTGAAACCATCTCTGAACCCACGCTAACCCTAATTTGACCCTCACCCTTGCTCAAGTGAAGCAAGGGGAGCATCTTACAAAAATAAGAAAAACTTGACTTGTCACCTCTTATGTGTTTTGGCCAATTTTACAAATCTTTGAGCTAGACCTTTTGGAATGGTTTCAATGGTTTGAAAATGTTTCTAAACTAATAAAAATGACATTAGAGTCAACAAAGTCAACCCAAATGGAGAGAAACCCAATAGTGGGATAATTCCATTTTCCTCACACACACATAGGGCCAATTTATCAACTCTTGACCTAGGCACCAACCTTGCCTCAAAATGGTTGGAACCTTGCATCCAACTTCTTCTAGCATCAAACAAACCCCCCTCTGGTCAAATTGAAGCAAAGAAAAATAAAAGAATAAAGGTGGAAAAATCACAAAACCCTCACATATGGCTTATGCCATTTTTCTAAATTTTGACCCTAACCCATTTTGGCCTTCACCATTAGTTGAATAATGTTACTAAACATTTATTACAACTTTTGGAATCCAAGAAACCCAATTCAAATCAATTTCAAACTCAATTAGGGATCACATGTGATATTGGTCAAATCTGCCAATTTTAGTCTGATCACTACTTTGAGCCCTTGCCATTCAATTTTCTCAAACTAAATCTTGCTAACTCTTTGCACCATTTCAAAGTCAACATCAAGGTGAACACTTTTTGTAAAGAGCACCATGCCAAAATCATCTTTGATCAATAACTATGCTCATGCAAAGTTGCAACTTTTAATTAAGTGGAACAATCTCCCACTTAGTGAACTTTGCAATATTTTGATTTTCTAAATTCCACCACCACCTCTCTTTGCCTCTGGTCATTTAGAACCAAACCAAACACACCCTTTTCAAATTAGTCAACCTTTTGAACTAAATCAAATTTGGACAAAATTTGTGAAATGCAAATAGGGAACTATTTGCCACTATTTCAAATAGTGTCCTACACCCAACCCTAAGTCCCTAAACCTCTCTACCCTGTCCCCTGGTCCCCTCTCTGCCTCACCACCCACAGAAACCCTAGAGGAGCTAGCCAAGCATGGCATAGCCATGCCATGCCGGCCATGTTCCCCCTCTTCTTCTCTCCTTCCTCACCAGCCGTGCCCACCATGTCCTGGAGCTCCACCTCACCTCCCTGAAGCTGCCTAGCCCCACCATTGCCGGAGAGGAAGTCTCTAGGGCTGGCACACGTCGTGCCCAGAGCGCCCAGGGCCATGCCGAGGACGTCGTGCGCGCGCCCGTGGACATGCCCTGGCCACGAGTCGCCTCGCCGCAGCACACCTCCCCTGGACCCCCTCGCTGCACGTTGAGCATCACCGTCGTCGCGCCAACCCACCAGACACGCTCCCATGCTCTCGCGCTGCCTGTCGCCGACGACCAGCTCACCGGACCCCCGTAAGCCTGCCGCCAGTATCTCGCCTCTCGCGCGCTCGCCAGACCGTCCCCCACCTCATCTCCTAGCTCTCTAGCCTCGCCGTGATGTCGCCTACCTCGCCCTGCTCCCTCCTACCCCTCTGCATCGCCGGCGACACCGCGCGCATGCCGCCATCACCACTGCCCCGCAACACCTCGCGCCGCTATAAAAGGGAAGCAACCCGGGACAATTTCTTCACACTCACTCGCTTCCCTCCTCATCCTTGATCTCCTCGACCACCTCCTCGCCTCGATTAGCCACCGGAGCCTCTCAATTTCATCATCACTGCCGAGCGCCGCCGCGGAAGCTCGCCGCCGATTGGAGCCCTCCCCGGAGACGCCACTGCTACCAGGAGGACCGCCGTCTTCGACAACGTCGCTGCGCACATCGCCGTTGATCGCCGGAGTCCCAGCTCGCCGTCGACCCCCTACCGCCGCCGTGCCAGCGCCTCCCTCGCATCGTCGACGACGACGATCCACGACCGCCCGATCTGCATCTAATCCAACGGCCCGCATCCTTCCATACCGTTTCGGTAAGCCTCCCTCACTGACGGGTGGGACCCCCTGTCAGCTGGCCCGCTGCGCGCTGGACGCACTGCTGGGCTGGCCCAACTCTGCCCCGGGCATTTTCAAATCTTTGGGCCCGTTTAATTTCCCGCCGGCCCTGTTAATTCAAACTCCTTTTAAACTTTTCCAAATAATTGTAATACTGCCTCCACTTTGAAATTCAACCATTTCAAATTGGCTAAACCAAATCTAGTGAATTTTATACCGTTGGAAAGCTTAGGAAAAGATCTAGCCAATGCCACTGGTCCCACCTCAAGATCTTGTGTAAAATTAATCTGACAAAAATAACAAGACAGGGACTTTTCTGTCTTAAAATAATTCTTAAAAATCAACCAAAATAGATATTGAGTCAATTCCAACTCCTTTAGCTCACATTTGACTTACACTAATTGTTTATGCAATAAAATGGTGTGGTCACCTTGCATGATCATGCCCTAGTTTAAGTAGTGGGTAATATGGCTAGTTTAACTAGTTGATATTGTCCAAAACTATTAAGTAATTCATATGAAGTCTTATGCTTCATTTAAATCTTGTCTCAAATGAATTCATGTGATGTTTGGACCCCTGGCCCAAACTCACCTATATGAATTCCTTAGAGATTTAAATCATTTGTAGTGTTATTAAATGGCATGAGGTACTCTACCTCATTTAAATCTATTTCTCAAATGATAATGATGAATGGTTGACTTGGGTCAACATGATTTCATGCATGATTGTTTGAGAAATTAAATCTTAAGAAGTTTTCAATAAGAGAAAGGTATTTCTCAAACACTAGATGGAAAACTATCACTTACATATGTAGGGAGAGGAAATTATTTTCCCAAACCACACAACCAATGCACCCTAATTGTAGTATTTGTGTGAATAGAATAATTGGTATAAGTACAAGCAATGTTAGAATAGCCAATGAATTGTTGAGGATGTGAAATCACCTCAATGGTAGTTGTTAACCTAGTTACAACTATGTGTTAAATCTTATGAGAGGCTTTCCCTCTCATTTAAATCTTGTTCTCAAGTATTTCAACATGAGGTATGGACCATGGTCTATATAATCTTATGTTGAGTATTTGGTGACATTAAATCACTACCAGGTTAGTATTAAATTGTATGAGGTATGGAACCTCATTTAAATCATTTTCTCAAATAAGGAGTATGAAGAGGTTGACTTTGGTCAACCTAGGTCATATTTTGTTCACAAGAGAAATTAAATCTTAATAAGATAATGGGAGGAAATATCTTTTGCTTGAATAAGAGGAACACATCCACCCACTTAATAGTAGTGTGGGATGCTAGTTTAAATTGTGTGAAGCTTGTGTGTGCGTAGTTAGTATGTAAATTTGGTATGATGATTGTATGCCCCGTATTCGTATTTTAGACGCTAGTCCCGGAGACCATCAGGAAGAGGAGGACTTCTACAACAAGGAAGGAGAAGAGAACTTAGACCCTCACTTCATACCAAGGCAAGCCAATACCGATGCAAGTTAATCTGTAGCAAGCTGATAGTATTGCAAGTTATTACCAACGCAAGTTAGCACTGATAGAAATTACCTTTGCAAGGTGATATTGTTTGCAAGCTAAGATATGTAGTTTGCAAACTAATATTCTTGCAAGGTGCAACGCCCCTTGGGGCAAGGCACCATGAATCTTACCCTTTTCCTACATAGCCTATCCCAAGTTTATACATTACCAGTTTTTACTTGTTTTCTCAACAAGTTGCTTTTATAGTTAACTTTGGTCAAGGTAAAGAAGTTTACTAAAGTAGTACAGTTAGCAAGCTACCACCAATGCAAGCTAGCTTGAGGCAAACCATTTTGGGTTGCACAATAATACTCTTGCAACTTGCTAAGCTCTCTATGAGCAGAGCATTCCCCTATTTTACTTTAGGCTTTTGATCCAATTTTCCAGTTTTTACTTTACAAGCCTTTTTACTTTGGTTTTATCAAAGTACTTTTTGATTCATGATTCACTTGGCTAGTATTGGACTAGTACAAGAGTATCAAACTTAGCCTAGAAGCAAAGCAAAATACTTAGCACCCCTCATACATAGATGCTAGTGCTGATTTGAAAGTGACTCCTCCATTTGGGAAACTGGGAACTGAAATGAATTCGAAAACCTTGGAATGACGAGTCATTCTATTGAAAGATTTTGAAGGAGTCTTGAAACCTTGGAATGGAGATGCATTCCATTGAATGATTTTTGAAGGTGAATATGACCGGGAATGACTCGGTGAATTTTACAAAAACACTGATGGTTGGGTTCGGATGCGATACCATTCCAATTTTACCGTACCCCCACAATACCTGAATCTGGGTAGGGCTTAACTGGAAGTTTGTGTGTCTTAGTATGGGTTCCCTCTAAACAAGCATCATCGGGGTTATGCCGAAAGCTGCCTCTACCACAAACAACTGAGAAGATACGATATGATGCGCGATGAGGTGAATGTCCGGCCCAAGCCCTGTGCAGTTCCCAGGTTGACAGTTGGTCTTCACTGGGAGGCCAAGCTCATGGGGAGAGGTGCCTATACTAGGGTATGTAAATGAAAGGTTTTGATTGGTAGTTCGCGCATCGCGTACGATAAATCAGGGCCAGTTACCCCTGACGAGCTATTGCAATTGTTGTGGCACAAGTGTACAACCTCTGCAGAGTTAAACCTATTCGAATAGCTGCGTCCTCGGTTATGGACAGTTGGAAAGGCCATACTGTTCCGTCATCAGAACTTTTCGAAAACTATGAGTGGTGAAGGGTGACTTATGTTTTGAACTTGAGACTTTGATCTGGAAATCACAACAGAGTTGTGGGAATGACACTAATGTTCCCACTGGTTTTGGATAGCATTCCAAAAGTGGTTTACAAAAATGTTTGTGAAATAAAACTTGCTTTATGCAAAAGAAACTAGAGCTTAGTACCCCTTACTAGACTTGTTAGCACTTACCTTAGTATTAGTTTGCGAGTACTTTAAAGTACTCACGGCTGTGTCCCTGGCTATTCAAATGGCCAGATTCTGAAGCAGAACAACAGTTTGAAGAAGACGACCCGCAGGACGCCCACGACAACTAGGGAGCCTTCTGACGTCAGACGTTGGCCTGTGGACTAGAGAGTCCCTTCTACTTTACGCTTCCGCTATGAAACTATGAACTTGGTGAATGTTGATCCCTAGATCAACTCTGTGTGTAATATGGGATCGTGTGATCTCTATTTGTAAGACGACTATGGTATGTAATGAATGATGACTTATGATATTCAACTGTTATGTCTCGCAACAACAATATTCCTGGGATTGCGATGTATGGCATGACAGGCATCTGGACTTAAAAATCCGGGTGTTGAGAAGTTGGTATCAGAGCCATTGTTTGACCTTAGGAGACCCTAGTTAGAATGGACGTCTGAAAAACTTAGTTTCAAAAACCAATGAAGTGAATATTTGGGAAAACTTGTTCTTACTCTTATCCTTGAAATCCTTTTTCAAAAAAAATGAGCAATCTCTACTTCCTTTGCAAACTTACACCAAAAATTTGCACACTTGACTACTTCTCTAATTTACTCCTCTTTGCTCCCAGATGACGTACCAATGGGAGTCCTATCAGCTTGGTCCCGAAGGCGACCTCAAGTTCGAAAAAGAGTTGAAGCAACTAGTGGATTATCTAGGACACCCGTACCCCAAGTTCTTCGGAATGCCACTCAAAGCTAAGTCAGGAGAACCACCTCAGTGGGACGTTTCTACTGATCTACGAAGGAAGCTTGATGCCCCGGTATGGGAAACCATTTGGATTGTCAGAACGGGAAACACTTGGAAGGAAGGACTAGCAGAAGCGATGCAAGAAGCAATTTTTCGTCTGTGTGGACAAAATAAGGACAAGATCAAGAACACTCGCTTCATCTACTACCCAAGACATGACCCCTGGGGAGAACCAATGACCATGCCCCCACCGCAACCAAGGATGAACCCCTACGAAGCACCTCAGGACTTCAGGTAGTACAAAACCCGCAGGGACTTGGACAACGCCCTCGCCTCACGCCAAGCACCTCAACCGTGAAGAAGAAGAGTCCACCCGGGAGAATAGTATCACTCCAGCACTTAAGTAGGTGTGATTTGTATCAGGATCCCCTTGTATCGTAGAACGAATGAATGGTTCTTCAAACCAACGGTGTGTTAGGTTTGTAATGTGTGATGTTTGGTATGAATGAAAAAGTGTTGCTGGTTTTTACCCCCTCAACACTCCTCAAGTTTTCAAGTTTTCAATTATTGAATTTTAACTCAAACAAACCATAGAAGTTTCCCTCTTACCTTATTATCTACTTCGATGTTCAGATGGCCCCTCCTACCCGCAACAACTCCCGTGCCCAAGCAAATCAGATACCCCCTGAGCACGCCAGGATGACTGAAGCCATCAGCATCTTTGCAATGGAGCGCAAGGCACTTCGCCACCAACACGCCAAGAAGGACTACCTCATTGCCCGCCTCCGCGTGAAGATAGCATCACTAGAACGGCTCATCCCAATACTCCACCATGCCCCCAGAGCCAAGTCCATTGTGACCTGCTACGCATGCGGTGCTACTGGTCACTACTCTAGTAAGTGCCCGGTGAAAGCCGCCAGCAATGCCCCCAGGACGGGAAGCAATGCTGTACCCATCGCCCAAACAAGCAAGTCAATGGTAACCTGCTATGAATGTGGAACTGTGGGTCATTTCTCCAATGAATGCCGCAAGAAGCTTGCCAAGATCGCCGCCAACCCCTCTGCACCGGCACAAAGCAGCACCATATCGCAACTAGAAGAAAGTTTGCTCCAAACTACCCGAACAACCGCACCGGTCGCTACTACCACCTGAAGACCGCCGAAGCACAAGAAGCATCTCGGAACATGACAAGTATGTTTCCTACTAAATCAAACCGCCCAATCTCTCCTAGGAACCTAACTCCTCTTAAAATCTCGGGACGAGATTTGTTTAAGGGGGAAGGGTTTGTAACACCCCAAATTTCAAAACAAAGCAAAAAGGAATTTACTTTTTCCAAAAATGAGAACCAACAAAAACTTTTCTTATATAAGGTATTAGGCTTATTGCTCCTATCTATTACTTGTGTTCTTGCCTTGATGAGTGTTAGTATGCTTAGGTGACCCACCCTAAAACCCTAGAGTGATCAAGTAAAGATCACAAACCAAATAAAAACAAAAAGAGAAAGAAATCAAATAAGAAGAACCCTAAGCCCTAACCTTTTCAAAACTCCTTTGATCTATTTTGAGAAACCCTGAATAAAGGAAAAACTATATGTGGGCCTATAGCCCTAATATGCGAATCTGAAACCTTACCCCTTTTCTTCTGCTAAATAGTGGTGAACCTTTGCCAAAGTTACTAAACCCTCAACCTCACCCCTCTTGTCCTCAATCTTGGAAGAATAAAATAAAAAGGAAAAATCTTATTTAAGAAAAGAGGCAGATATGCCTATGGCCCTTTTTGTAAAACTTTCCCTAGGCCTTTCTACTTGATGTAGAGAATTGGAAAACCTTCTTGAACCCTAGTTAGTGCTTTTTCAACGCAATCCAAATGTGGAACACAAGGTTTTCAAAAAGAGAGTAATAATGCCATAGAGGCATATGAGAGCAAAATATCAAATTAGTGAAATTGAGGATCTTGACCCTAGACTTGAAGTTGAATGGTTGGATCACTCCTATATGCCATTTCAACACCCAACAACATCTTTGGGTCAAGCCAAGTTCTATTAAAAATCAAATGCCACATATGCATAGAGGCATATGTGACCCCTAGCCATTTTCACAAATTCTTGTCCTATGCACTTCTACCTTTACCAAAATGGGTGAAACCATCTCTGAACCCACGCTAACCCTAATTTGACCCTCACCCTTGCTCAAGTGAAGCAAGGGGAGCATCTTACAAAAATAAGAAAAACTTGACTTGTCACCTCTTATGTGTTTTGGCCAATTTTACAAATCTTTGAGCTAGACCTTTTGGAATGGTTTCAATGGTTTGAAAATGTTTCTAAACTAATAAAAATGACATTAGAGTCAACAAAGTCAACCCAAATGGAGAGAAACCCAATAGTGGGATAATTCCATTTTCCTCACACACACATAGGGCCAATTTATCAACTCTTGACCTAGGCACCAACCTTGCCTCAAAATGGTTGGAACCTTGCATCCAACTTCTTCTAGCATCAAACAAACCCCCCTCTGGTCAAATTGAAGCAAAGAAAAATAAAAGAATAAAGGTGGAAAAATCACAAAACCCTCACATATGGCTTATGCCATTTTTCTAAATTTTGACCCTAACCCATTTTGGCCTTCACCATTAGTTGAATAATGTTACTAAACATTTATTACAACTTTTGGAATCCAAGAAACCCAATTCAAATCAATTTCAAACTCAATTAGGGATCACATGTGATATTGGTCAAATCTGCCAATTTTAGTCTGATCACTACTTTGAGCCCTTGCCATTCAATTTTCTCAAACTAACTCTTGCTAACTCTTTGCACCATTTCAAAGTCAACATCAAGGTGAACACTTTTTGTAAAGAGCACCATGCCAAAATCATCTTTGATCAATAACTATGCTCATGCAAAGTTGCAACTTTTAATTAAGTGGAACAATCTCCCACTTAGTGAACTTTGCAATATTTTGATTTTCTAAATTCCACCACCACCTCTCTTTGCCTCTGGTCATTTAGAACCAAACCAAACACACCCTTTTCAAATTAGTCAACCTTTTGAACTAAATCAAATTTGGACAAAATTTGTGAAATGCAAATAGGGAACTATTTGCCACTATTTCAAATAGTGTCCTACACCCAACCCTAAGTCCCTAAACCTCTCTACCCTGTCCCCTGGTCCCCTCTCTGCCTCACCACCCACAGAAACCCTAGAGGAGCTAGCCAAGCATGGCATAGCCATGCCATGCCGGCCATGTTCCCCCTCTTCTTCTCTCCTTCCTCACCAGCCGTGCCCACCATGTCCTGGAGCTCCACCTCACCTCCCTGAAGCTGCCTAGCCCCACCATTGCCGGAGAGGAAGTCTCTAGGGCTGGCACACGTCGTGCCTGCAGCGCCCAGGGCCATGCCGAGGACGTCGTGCGCGCGCCCGTGGACATGCCCTGGCCACGAGTCGCCTCGCCGCAGCACACCTCCCCTGGACCCCCTCGCTGCACGTTGAGCATCACCGTCGTCGCGCCAACCCACCAGACACGCTCCCATGCTCTCGCGCTGCCTGTCGCCGACGACCAGCTCACCGGACCCCCGTAAGCCTGCCGCCAGTATCTCGCCTCTCGCGCTCGCCGGACCGTCCCCCACCTCATCTCCTAGCTCTCTAGCCTCGCCGTGATGTCGCCTACCTCGCCCTGCTCCCTCCTACCCCTCTGCATCGCCGGCGACACCGCGCGCATGCCGCCATCACCACTGCCCCGCAACACCTCGCGCCGCTATAAAAGGGAAGCAACCCGGGACAATTTCTTCACACTCACTCGCTTCCCTCCTCATCCTTGATCTCCTCGACCACCTCCTCGCCTCGATTAGCCACCGGAGCCTCTCAATTTCATCATCACTGCCGAGCGCCGCCGCGGAAGCTCGCCGCCGATTGGAGCCCTCCCCGGAGACGCCACTGCTACCAGGAGGACCGCCGTCTTCGACAACGTCGCTGCGCACATCGCCGTTGATCGCCGGAGTCCCAGCTCGCCGTCGACCCCCTACCGCCGCCGTGCCAGCGCCTCCCTCGCATCGTCGACGACGACGATCCACGACCGCCCGATCTGCATCTAATCCAACGGCCCGCATCCTTCCATACCGTTTCGGTAAGCCTCCCTCACTGACGGGTGGGACCCCCTGTCAGCTGGCCCGCTGCGCGCTGGACGCACTGCTGGGCTGGCCCAACTCTGCCCCGGGCATTTTCAAATCTTTGGGCCCGTTTAATTTCCCGCCGGCCCTGTTAATTCAAACTCCTTTTAAACTTTTCCAAATAATTGTAATACTGCCTCCACTTTGAAATTCAACCATTTCAAATTGGCTAAACCAAATCTAGTGAATTTTATACCGTTGGAAAGCTTAGGAAAAGATCTAGCCAATGCCACTGGTCCCACCTCAAGATCTTGTGTAAAATTAATCTGACAAAAATAACAAGACAGGGACTTTTCTGTCTTAAAATAATTCTTAAAAATCAACCAAAATAGATATTGAGTCAATTCCAACTCCTTTAGCTCACATTTGACTTACACTAATTGTTTATGCAATAAAATGGTGTGGTCACCTTGCATGATCATGCCCTAGTTTAAGTAGTGGGTAATATGGCTAGTTTAACTAGTTGATATTGTCCAAAACTATTAAGTAATTCATATGAAGTCTTATGCTTCATTTAAATCTTGTCTCAAATGAATTCATGTGATGTTTGGACCCCTGGCCCAAACTCACCTATATGAATTCCTTAGAGATTTAAATCATTTGTAGTGTTATTAAATGGCATGAGGTACTCTACCTCATTTAAATCTATTTCTCAAATGATAATGATGAATGGTTGACTTGGGTCAACATGATTTCATGCATGATTGTTTGAGAAATTAAATCTTAAGAAGTTTTCAATAAGAGAAAGGTATTTCTCAAACACTAGATGGAAAACTATCACTTACATATGTAGGGAGAGGAAATTATTTTCCCAAACCACACAACCAATGCACCCTAATTGTAGTATTTGTGTGAATAGAATAATTGGTATAAGTACAAGCAATGTTAGAATAGCCAATGAATTGTTGAGGATGTGAAATCACCTCAATGGTAGTTGTTAACCTAGTTACAACTATGTGTTAAATCTTATGAGAGGCTTTCCCTCTCATTTAAATCTTGTTCTCAAGTATTTCAACATGAGGTATGGACCATGGTCTATATAATCTTATGTTGAGTATTTGGTGACATTAAATCACTACCAGGTTAGTATTAAATTGTATGAGGTATGGAACCTCATTTAAATCATTTTCTCAAATAAGGAGTATGAAGAGGTTGACTTTGGTCAACCTAGGTCATATTTTGTTCACAAGAGAAATTAAATCTTAATAAGATAATGGGAGGAAATATCTTTTGCTTGAATAAGAGGAACACATCCACCCACTTAATAGTAGTGTGGGATGCTAGTTTAAATTGTGTGAAGCTTGTGTGTGCGTAGTTAGTATGTAAATTTGGTATGATGATTGTATGCCCCGTATTCGTATTTTAGACGCTAGTCCCGGAGACCATCAGGAAGAGGAGGACTTCTACAACAAGGAAGGAGAAGAGAACTTAGACCCTCACTTCATACCAAGGCAAGCCAATACCGATGCAAGTTAATCTGTAGCAAGCTGATAGTATTGCAAGTTATTACCAACGCAAGTTAGCACTGATAGAAATTACCTTTGCAAGGTGATATTGTTTGCAAGCTAAGATATGTAGTTTGCAAACTAATATTCTTGCAAGGTGCAACGCCCCTTGGGGCACGGCACCATGAATCTTACCCTTTTCCTACATAGCCTATCCCAAGTTTATACATTCCCGGTTTTACTTGTTTTCTCAACAAGTTGCTTTTATAGTTAACTTTGGTCAAGGTAAAGAAGTTTACTAAAGTAGTACAGTTAGCAAGCTACCACCAATGCAAGCTAGCTTGAGGCAAACCATTTTGGGTTGCACAATAATACTCTTGCAACTTGCTAAGCTCTCTATGAGCAGAGCATTCCCTATTTTACTTTAGGCTTTTGATCCAATTTTCCAGTTTTTACTTTACAAGCCTTTTTACTTTGGTTTTATCAAAGTACTTTTTGATTCATGATTCACTTGGCTAGTATTGGACTAGTACAAGAGTATCAAACTTAGCCTAGAAGCAAAGCAAAATACTTAGCACCCCTCATACATAGATGCTAGTGCTGATTTGAAAGTGACTCCTCCATTTGGGAAACTGGGAACTGAAATGAATTCGAAAACCTTGGAATGACGAGTCATTCTATTGAAAGATTTTGAAGGAGTCTTGAAACCTTGGAATGGAGATGCATTCCATTGAATGATTTTTGAAGGTGAATATGACCGGGAATGACTCGGTGAATTTTACAAAAACACTGATGGTTGGGTTCGGATGCGATACCATTCCAATTTTACCGTACCCCCACAATACCTGAATCTGGGTAGGGCTTAACTGGAAGTTTGTGTGTCTTAGTATGGGTTCCCTCTAAACAAGCATCATCGGGGTTATGCCGAAAGCTGCCTCTACCACAAACAACTGAGAAGATACGATATGATGCGCGATGAGGTGAATGTCCGGCCCAAGCCCTGTGCAGTTCCCAGGTTGACAGTTGGTCTTCACTGGGAGGCCAAGCTCATGGGGAGAGGTGCCTATACTAGGGTATGTAAATGAAAGGTTTTGATTGGTAGTTCGCGTACTGCGTACGATAAATCAGGGCCAGTTACCCCTGACGAGCTATTGCAATTGTTGTGGCACAAGTGTACAACCTCTGCAGAGTTAAACCTATTCGAATAGCCGCGTCCTCGGTTATGGACAGTTGGAAAGGCCATACTGTTCCGTCATCAGAACTTTTCGAAAACTATGAGTGGTGAAGGGTGACTTATGTTTTGAACTTGAGACTTTGATCTGGAAATCACAACAGAGTTGTGGGAATGACACTAATGTTCCCACTGGTTTTGGATAGCATTCCAAAAGTGGTTTACAAAAATGTTTGTGAAATAAAACTTGCTTTATGCAAAAGAAACTAGAGCTTAGTACCCCTTACTAGACTTGTTAGCACTTACCTTAGTATTAGTTTGCGAGTACTTTAAAGTACTCACGGCTGTGTCCCTGGCTATTCAAATGGCCAGATTCTGAAGCAGAACAACAGTTTGAAGAAGACGACCCGCAGGACGCCCACGACAACTAGGGAGCCTTCTGACGTCAGACGTTGGCCTGTGGACTAGAGAGTCCCTTCTACTTTACGCTTCCGCTATGAAACTATGAACTTGGTGAATGTTGATCCCTAGATCAACTCTGTGTGTAATATGGGATCGTGTGATCTCTATTTGTAAGACGACTATGGTATGTAATGAATGATGACTTATGATATTCAACTGTTATGTCTCGCAACAACAATATTCCTGGGATTGCGATGTATGGCATGACAGGCATCTGGACTTAAAAATCCGGGTGTTGACATTGGCCGCCGCCTTGTCTCTGGCGTCCTTCTTATTTGCCCTCTTCCTCTTCTTGGGTTGTAGTGCTGGACCATCCATCGCCATAGTGGCCGTAGCACGGAGTGTGTTTTGGCTCAGCATCTTTTTAACGGCGGCGGTGGCGACCTCCTCAGGATTTTCCTCCTCAGCCGTTTTGAGAATCGAACAGCTTCTTGGAGCACACATATTTCAAGGCCGGCGCATCCTCATGGACAACTTGTGAAGACGTAGGAATATCCCATTGGAAGTCGTCACGTTCGTATTCCTCGGCCTCTGGCGCCGCTGGCTGTTGTGGTGGGGCGCTGACCACCGGCGCAGCTGGCCGTTGTGGTGGGGCGCTGACCTCTGGCGCAGCTGGCCGTTGTGGTGGGGCGATGACCACCGGCGCCGCTGGCTGTCGTGGAGGGACGCTGACCTATGGCGTCGCAAGGTGCTTGTCTTTGCTTGTCGTCGACCCCGAGTAGGTGTTGATCCTAATTAGGGTCTTCGGCCATAGCAGTACCCAACCCTTAAGTGAGGCCAGATTCAACGGGCTATCGTCATCGGCACCATGCGGTTGATTAGGAGGAAACAAATCCTCATAGCCCGGTAACGCCCGATCCACTTCAACCCGGTAAACGTCATCCTGCATATCTCGTGTGTGCCACTTCTTATCCAGGGGCTGAAGGATGGACCCCCTCGCGACGTCTTTGAGTTCGTCGTTTACTCTCATCGGGAAGGTGCATGGCGTTGAGAGCGCCTGCGAGAACATGTGTATGGCGTTAGAGAGAGGGCAAGGATGACGAAACTAATATATTAACTTGATGTACACATTAGTTAATTACCGTGAGGGCGTTGAGCTCGGCTAATGTCGACGGGCCGGCACATGCGGCGGCGGGCGTGCAAGTGACGGAGGGGCTGCTACCCGGCACGGACGGTGAATCCCTAGCACCAGCGACATTGCCGGCGGCCGGAGGAGTCTCCATTATAACATTGTCATTGCCGGCGGACGGCGGCGCCATCGAGTTGCTGCCGTCGAAGCTAACCACTTGCATTTTCGGGGGGGGGCCTTGTTTGCCACCCTCATACCACGCGTGTAGAGCGTTGAAATCTGCTTGGACTGAAGCGGCGACTTCAGCTTTGACTTCAGGTACGAGTGTAGCTTTGAGTTGCGGTACTAGTTGCGGTACCAAACCAGCTTGGACGTGGGCTAGGATTGACTCCCTCATTTCCTCCGCCTCCCGCTGCTTCCTCTCATTGCGCGCATTTTTATCGGCCGCAGACGACAAGCCGTAGTGACCATGCTTGTAGCCTGTACCGGCGCCAGCCACACGGCCTCTATGCGGCCTTCTCGTCGGTGAATGCTCATTAACGATGTTTAGCGCCCGTACGAGAGGCTTGTCCTAGGCTACCCTGCCCGTCGACGCCTGGGACGAGGAGCCTTCGTCACATTGAGAAAGTTTTTGTCTTTCTTCTTCCTGCGGAAGAAACGCGAACCATTTAGAAATGTTGCTACTATTATATGAACGATACTTGATCTAATTAAACCGGTAAATTGCTTACCAGTTTTTTCTCCAACGCCAGGACCTTCTTGTCGTTCGTGAACCAAATTATGTCGGTTACGACCTTCGGGTCCGTGACAAGTTCCCCGGTTAGTTTCTTCTTATGGTACCGGGACCTGATGAATCTTCTTTCAAGCGGGTCCTTGTACTTGAGCCAGGGGTTCTCAATGCCGGCATTTACATACGCCTCGTCCTCCTTCGCCCAATAGGGCTCCTTTCCCTCGTACCCACGGCTCCCAAGGTTGTGGTTGCCGATGTTAAGCTCCCGCATTTCCTTCCCCCACAACTTGCGATTCTTGGTTGATTGTAGCTCTTCATTGGCCACAAAAGCATCAAAGTCCGCTTGGGAGACATGCGGAAAGGCGGAGTGGACCTCTTCGAAACCTTTGCCCTCAGCAATCAGCTTCCGCACCATGTACTTATAGCTACTGAGGTGTTTGGTGAACTTCAGGAGGGCTTGTGAGTTCACAATGTTGTTGGTTTGATGACTGGAGGCGTAGTCGCCTAGGAACTTGTATCGTGCGTGCAACCTCGCAATGAGCTGGGCTCGCAAAGGCGCTTTGTTCTCAGCTCGGAGGTCCGTCTCGTTGAGATTGACGACCTCTCGGAGGATACATGCCAGTTGGTTGCCGTACCCCTTGGCAACATCCTTAGGCTCCACCGGCAAACCACTGGCGGGGTCCACCTCTTTTATTGTGTCTCTGCCGGTGGTGACCGTGTTTTGGTGCCTTGCCTTCCGCGGCCTCTTGGAACCACTTGTCCCGGTGCCACTACTCCCGGCAGCGCCGCTAGGATCGTCGCCGCTTGTCTCGCCGCCACCCCCGGCGGCGCCGGTTGCCTCATCGGCGCTAGGCTCGTAGGTACTACCCCCGGCGGCGCCGCTTGCCTCGTTGCCGCTTGGCTCGTCGGCACTACCCCCAGCGGCATCCTCCATCTCATGGTCCTTGTCGCCGCCAACACCAGCGGCCTCGGCATCCTCCTCCGTCCTAAAGAAGTGCCTATTGTAGTGCTCCTCTAACTGTTCTTGAGACGGCATGGTGGCTTGCACTAATAGAAGATGAAAAAGAGTTAGAATTCACGGAAAAATTCGGCATGACCTTTGCTAAAAATTGGTCATGCCGAGTGCTAGAGTTGCCGGAACGGAAATAAATCGACATTCCGGCACTCAATAGCAACTCAATCCCTGTAACAAAAATACAAGCATCTTGACAACACATGTAAATATTTACAGACATGTAAATGTGTAACAGACATCAACTAAGCAATATTTACTAAATCTGAACATGCATACATTATCTTCATTTTCATTTCTTTTCCAACCAGCAGCAAGAGAGCAGCAGCTTCATTTTCATTTTTTTCCAACCAGCAGCAAGAGAGCAACATGAGCTTAATTTCATTTTCTTAACCAGAGAGCAACATGAGAACACCCAAAATTGTACAATGCTCTCCAGTTTAAAAATAGGTCACAGATTATATAGCAGACTTAAATAAACATGTGCAAAACAATAAATAGGAACTCATAGTATTGCATTTTCCAAGAAATACTAGTTCACCTTGTGGCTTCTATTACAGAAGCAAATGAATACCCAATATTGCTACTGCACAGAATACCCAAATGAATTCTCATGTATGCTTACTGACCACTTTAAAAAATGTATGCTTACTGAAGAGCAAACAATTGAAGGCCTATCACATTGTTTACAGTTTGACAACAATAAAAGTATTCAGTGGCAAGCAGAAGCATCTGAACTAAATGAACTAAATTTCAAACCAGAGAACAAAATCATTTTCTTTTCTTTTTTTAAACCAGAGAATAAATGAAGTTTGCAAACAGGGGCACCACAATTATATACCCCCACAGAGAAACCAAATACATTACTGCTAGCATTTGAAATCTAGTCAACAACTATCTCTGGTTCATGGGTGAAAAGTTGAGCTCTGCCAACAAGATTATCCAGAATAGCAGTAGCATTTCCATTTCATTAGGCATTTAATTAAATTAAAACCCCAATTAAATGAACCAGTAGCATCTCCGATTCATTTCATTAGGCATTTAATTAAATGAACCAGTAGCATTTCCATTTTATTTTCACTATAAATTGAAGCAAACCAGAAGCAAACCAGAGACATTTGCAACCAGAGACAACATTTCCATCTCAACCAGAAGCAAACCAGAAGCATTTAGTATAGAAAGCATTTAGTAAATATTAATTGAAACCCTAAAAACTAACCAGCAATGAACTCCACCTAATAAATTGAAACCCTAAATACTAACCACCATTTAATTTTAAACCAGTAGCTAAACCAGTAGTAGCATTTGCTACTGCCAACTAGTGTTCATTTCATCATATGAACCATGTACTGCTAGCAAATTTTATTAACTAAACCTACTAAATCATTTTAACCAGAGAACCATCATATTATTATGAACATACCAGGAACAACTATAAACTACAAATATTGGTTCAGTTTTAGAAGTTCCCTAGTAATTTGGGCAAACTAGAAACAAAACATTTACTCCTAATTCATACTTCAAGCATTTAAATCAACTAATCATCAATTTTTCTATTGGTCAGTATGATGGTTGGTATTGGTCAGCGTTGCAAATGGACAGACTTGACTCCCTGCCATTTGTAGAAATGAGCCTGATTGCTGTTTGTTCATTCTGTATGAACCCTAACATTGAAAAAGCCTAAATCATCAATTTTGCTGTAGAAAAAGCCTAACATTGAAATATGTATGAACCCTAAATCATCAATTTTTTATAAACCAGAGAATTGATGGACAGAACAGGAGGGGATCGAGCATACTGCAAGCATTTAAATGAACCCTAAATCATCAATTTCATAGCAATGCAGGGTACAGGAGGGGATCGAGCATCAATTTGAACCAATTTCATAGCAATGGGCACAGTAGGGAAGGGGGAGGGGGAGAGGGAAGGGGAGAGGGAAGCTCACGGTGGCGGCAGCGTGGTCTTCCTCCAACGGCGGCGACAACGTGTTCCTCCTCCAACGGCGGCAACAGCGTGGTCCTCCTCGAACGGCGGCGACAGCGTGTTCCTCCTCCAACGGCGGCGGCAGCGTGGTCCTCCTCGACGTCCCCTACTCCAACGGCGGCGGCAGCCTGGTCTGTGTATAGGGCAGGTGGTGGGGGCTGGTGGAGGGGGATGGTGGCGAACGGTCGAGGACGGTGTGGTGGGGCAGTGAAGCTCACGGCGGCGCTCGATCGATCGAGAGGGTGGCGGTTAGGGTTCGTCGATTGGGAATGGGGAGGGAGAAGCTGTGGTCGCGTGCGGGTAAGTCCCAGGTATACACGGACTAGACTTATTGCCGGCGCACCAGGGCTTTGGTGCGCCGGGGACAGGTAAAAAAAAAACCCCCGGCGCACCAAAGCCCTGGTGCGCCGGCAATAAGTCTAGTCCGTGTATACCTGGGACTTGGCCCAGATCATGCAATATGACCTCCCCAACTCATATTTTCTTTTGTTTTTCTTTATTTCTTTTCTGTCCTTTTCTATTATATTTATGTTCTTATCTTTTCAAGATAATAGCCAAGAAATATGCATGAGTTATATATGCAAAAACAATTTCAAAATCTTAATTAGGCATTACAAAAAAATATGATTTATATATTACATACACAAAATATTGGCCAACACAATATTAATTAGTCATACATAAAATATTGGCCATGACCATATGAGTAGTTATGAATTACACAAAATATGAGTTATAGATTGCAAATAAAGTTTTACATCATCGATTGAGAAGAGTGTTTCGCTTTCTTCTTGCTTTTCTTGCTTGTCGTTGAATAATTTAGCCCCGTGTCATGACTTCTTCTTTTGAAGGGTCGACCTGACCTCGGTAGCGTGGTCCTGCTTCTTCTTGTGGTGTATGTTGTGTCTTCGTCCTCGGATTCTTCCATCATTGGGTCTCCGACTTGTCCTTCGAAGTCTTCCTCGTTGGCGACTCCATCCATTCCGACGATGGTCCTCTTGCCTCTCCTCACGATAACACGGCTAGGCCTGGATGGGTCGGTTATGAAGAAGCATTGGTGCACGTGTTCTGCCAGTACCCATGGCTCATTCTGCGCGGTGGCGTTCGTGGACTTTGATTTGTTGGCTTCGGGTAGAAACATGGTGGTGAAATACCGGTCTTATTTTGTGACGCTCTTAGCCCATCTGATACGGAACATCGGCACTTTCTCCCCAGCGTAGCTAAGCTCCCAGATTTCCTCGATTCTTCCGTAGTATCTAGTCTTTACATCACCCGTCCAGGAATCCATCGTTACCCCTGAGTTCTGGTAAACACTGTTCTTATCTTTTTCTTTCGTGTAGAATGTGTACCCGTTGATATCGTACGCTTGTTAAGTCATGATGTTGGGCACGGGGCCATGTGATAAGGCCAATACTAGTTTATCCTTGTCAGAATCCATTGGTGGGGGATTAGCATCAATGTGGTCTTTGAACCAGCGCGCAAAAGAGGAGTTGTGCTCTCTGTATATTTCTGCTTTTGTCATCATCGGCTTGCCACTGTTCTCTATCAGGGTTTTGTGCTCTTTCAACCAAGGATCGATCAAGTCAATGTGTTGTAGCGCTACTAAGTTGGCCCTGTCAAAGTCGGAAGTCCGACCAGACATGTGCACGTGCAGTTCCTTCCTTCCATTTTTGTGGCCTACTCCCTTGAACCTGCGGATGTGCTTGTTTTGAGGCAAACCAACAGGGTCCTCGATGTCTAGATAATTCGTGCAGAAAGAGATGCACTCTTCGGTGAGCCAGCCCTGGGCGATGCTTCCATCCGGATGTGACCTGTTACGAACGTATCCTTTAATGACCCCATTCATTCTTTCAAACGGCATCATGTTGTGTAAGAATGCCGGCCCTAGACTGACGATATCATCCATGATATGGACCAACAGATGGACCATCACGTCAAAGAATGCAGGCGGGAAGTACATCTCAAGCTCACATAGGATCACCACGATCTCTTCCTGGAGCCTTGCGAGTTTCTTCACGCTTATCGACTTCCGAGTTATGACGTCGAAGAAGTTACAGAGCCCAGTCAGCGTTGCAGGGACATGTGATACGTCTCCGACGTATCGATAATTTCTTATGTTCCATGCCACATTATTGATGATATCTACATGTTTTATGCACACTTTATGTCATATTCGTGCATTTTCTGGAACTAACCTATTAACAAGATGCCGAAGTGTCAGTTGCTGTTTTCTGCTGTTTTTGGTTTCAGAAATCCTAGTAAAGAAATATTCTCGGAATTGGACGAAATCAACGCCCAGGTTCCTATTTTGCCCGGAAGCATCCAGAACACACGAGAACCACCAGAGAGGAGGCACAGGCCCACCAAACCCTAGGCCGGCGCGGCCAGGGGGGGGGCCGCGCCCCCCCTATAGTGTCGGCGCCCCTTCGACCTTCTGACGCCGCCTCTTCGCCTATATAAAGCCCCTGGACCTAAAACCTCGAGACGGAAAAATCACGGTACGAGAAACCTTCCAGAGCCGCCGCCATCGCGAAGCCAAGATCTGGGGGACAGGAGTCTCTGTTCCGGCACGCCGCCGGGACGGGGAAGTGCCCCCGGAAGGCTCTTCCATCGACACCACCGCCATCTCCATCAATGCTGCTGTCTCCCATGAGGAGGGAGTAGTTCTCCATCGAGGCTCGGGGCTGTACCGGTAGCTATGTGGTTCATCTCTCTCCTTATGTACTTCAATACAATAATCTCATGAGCTGCCTTACATGATTGAGATTCATATGATGATGTTTGTAATCTAGATGTCATTATGCTAGTCAAGTGGGTTTTACTTATGTGATCTCCGGAGACTCCTTGTCCCACGTGTGTAAAGGTGACAGTGTGTGCACCGTGTGGGTCTCTTAGGCTATATTTCACAGAATACTTATTCACTGTTATGAATGGCATAGTGAAGTGCTTATTTATATCTCTTTATGATTGCAATGTGTTTTTTATCACAATTTATCTATGTGCTACTCTAGTGATGTTATTAAAGTAGTTTTATTCCTCCTACACGGTGTAATGGTGACAGTGTGTGCATCCGTGTTAGTACTTGGTTTATGCTATGATTGTGATCTCCTGTAGATTACAAAGTTAACTATTGCTATGATAGTATTGATGTGATCTATTCCTCCTACATAGCGTGAAGGTGACAGTGTGCATGCTATGTTAGTACTTGGTTTAGTCGTATTGGTCTTTCATGCACTCTAAGGTTATTTAAATATGAACATTGAATTGTGGAGCTTGTTAACTCCGGCATTGAGGGTTCGTGTAATCCTACGCAATGGTGTTCATCATCCAACAAGAGTGTAGAGTATGCATTTATCTATTCTGTTATGTGATCAATGTTGAGAGTGTCCACTAGTGAAAGTATGACCCCTAGGCCTTGTTCCTAAATACTGCTATCGCTGCTTGTTTACTGTTTTACTTCGTTACTACTGCTGCGTTACTACTGTTTGTTTACTGTCCTGGGCAAAGCACTTTTCTGGTGCCGTTGCTACTGCTCATACTTATTCATACCACATGTATTTCACTATCTCTTCGTCGAACTAGTGCACCTATTAGGTGTGTTGGGGACACAAGAGACTTCTTGCTTTGTGGTTGCAGGGTTGCAAGAGAGGGATATCTTTGACCTCTTCCTCCCTGAGTTCGATAAACCTTGGGTGATCCACTTAAGGGAAACTTGCTGCTGTTCTACAAACCTCTGCTCTTGGAGGCCCAACACTGTCTACAGGAAAAGGAGGGGGCGTAGACATCAAGCTATTTTCTGGCGCCGTTGCCGGGGAGGAAAGGTAAAAGGCACTCATACTCCGGTCCCAGGTAAAGTACTTTTCTGTTGCCGTTGTGTGTGTGCTCGAAGCTATTTCCTTTAGATCCTGCAATTGCATCTTTTTGTTTCTTGTTTACACTAGTTTGGCATAATGGACAACAATGAGCTTCTTATTCTATTTCCTGATTTAAGACATGGATGGTTTGATGCGAAAATTAAAAAACCTATGGAACATATTAATATGAACGCTTTGAACACCATTGTTGCTAATGATATGGAAAATTCTAAGCTTGGGGAAGCTGGCTTTGATGAGCATGATATTTTTAGTCCCCCAAGCATTGAGGAGAAAATTTACTTTGACGATACTTTGCCTCCTATATTTGATGATGAGAATAATAATGATAGCTACTTTGTTGAATTTGCTCCCACTACATCTAATAAAATTGATTATGCTTATGTGGAGAGTAATGATACTTTTATGCATGTGAATAAGAATGCTTTATGTGATACTTATATTGTTGAGTTTGTCCATGATGCCTCTGAAAGTTATTATGAGAGAGGAAAATATGGTTGTAGAAATTTTCATGTTACTAAAACACCTCTCTATATGCTTAAAATCTTGAAGTTGAGCTTGTCTAGTTTTTCTATGCTTGTTGCATTATGCTTCTTGAATTTGTTTATTTACAAGATTCCTTTGCATAGGAAGCATGTTAGACTTAAATGTGTTTTGAATTTGCCTCTTGATGCTCTCTTTTGCTTCAACTACTATTTCTTGCGAGTGCATCATTAAAACTGCTGAGCCCATCTTAATGGCTATAAAGAAAGAACTTCTTGGGAGATAACCCATGTGTTATTTTGCTACAGTACTTTGTTTTATATTTGTGTCTTGGAAGTTGTTTACTACTGTAGCAACCTCTCCTTATCTTAGTTTAGTGTTTTGTTGTGCCAAGTAAAGTCGTTGATAGTAAGGTTCATACTAGATTTGGATTACTGCGCAGAAACAGATTTCTTTGCTGTCACGAATCTGGGCAAAATTCTCTGTAGGTAACTCAGAAAATTATGCCAATTTACGTGAGTGATCCACAGATATGTACGCAACTTTCATTCAGTTTGAGCATTTTCATTTGAGCAAGTCTGGTGCCCTTTTAAAATTCATCTTTACGGACTGTTCTGTTTTGACAGATTCTGCCTTTTATTTCGCATTGCCTCTTTTGCTATGTGGGATGGATTTCTTTGTTCCATTAACTTCCAGTAGCTTTGGGCAATGTCCAGAAGTGTTAAGAATGATTGTGTCACCTCTGAACATGTGAGTTTTTGATTATGCACTAACCCTCTAATGAGTTTGTTTCGAGTTTGGTGTGGAGGAAGTTTTCAAGGGTCAAGAGAGGAGGATGATATATTATGATCAAGGAGAGTGAAAGCTCTAAGCTTGGGGATGCCCCGGTGGTTCACCCCTGCATATATCAAGAAGACTCAAGTGTCTAAGCTTGGGGATGCCCAAGGCATCCCCTTCTTCATCGACAACATTATTAGGTTCCTCCCCTGAAACTATATTTTTATTCGATCACATCTTATGTACTTTACTTGGAGTGTCGGTTTGTTTTTGTTTTTGTTTTGTTTGAATAAATGCTTGTGTGGGAGAGAGACACGCTCCGCTGTTGCATATGGACAAGTATGTCCTTAGTTTCTACTCATAGTATTCATGGCGAAGTTTCTTCTTCGTTAAATTGTTATATGGTTGGAATTGGAAAATGATACATGTAGTAATTGCTATAATGTCTTGGGTAATGTGATACTTGGCAATTGTTGTGCTCATGTTTAAGCTCTTGCATCATATACTTTGCACCTATTAATGAAGAAATACATAGAGCATGCTAAAATTTGGTTTGCATATTTGGTCTCTCTAAAGTCTAGATAATTTCTAGTATTGAGTTTGAACAACAAGGAAGACGGTGTAGAGTCTTATAATGTTTTCAATATGTCTTTTATGTGAGTTTTGCTGTACTAGTTCATCCTTGTGTTTGTTTCAAATAGCCTTGCTAGCCTAAACCTTGTATCGAGAGGGAATACTTCTCATGCATCCAAATACTTGAGCCAACCACTATGCCATTTGTGTCCACCATACCTACCTACTACATGGTATTTCTCCGCCATTCCAAAGTAAATTGCTTGAGTGCTACCTTTAAATCTCCATCATTCGCCTTTGCAATATATAGCTCATGGGACAAAATAGCCTTAAAAACTATTGTGGTATTGAATATGTACTTATGCACTTTATCTCTTATTAAGTTGCTTGTTGTGCGATAACCATGTTCCTGGGGACGCCATCAACTCTTTGTTGAATATCATGTGAGTTGCTATGCATGTCCGTCTTGTCTGAAGTAAGGGCGGTTTTCACAATCAAATGGTTTGAGTATGCATACTGTTAGAGAAGAACATTGGGCCGCTAACTAAAGCCATGAATCATGGTGGAAGTTTCAGTTTGGACATAAAACCTCAATCTCTTATGAGAATATTAACTGTTGTTGAATGCTTAAGCATTAAAAGAGGAGTCCATTATCTGTTGTCTATGTTGTCCCGGTATGGGTGTCTAAGTTGAAGAATGATCAAAAGCGAGAAATCCAATGCGAACTTTCTCCTTAGACCCTTGTACAGGCGGCATAGAGGTACCCCTTTGTGACACTTGGTTGAAACATATGTTATGCAATGATAATCAGTGTTAACCCAAGCTAATTAGTACAAGGTGCGGGCACTATTAGTACACTATGCATGAGGCTTGCAACTTGTAAGATATAATTTACATGATACATATGCTTTATTACTACCGTTGACAAAATTGTTTCATGTTTTCAAAATAAAAGCTCTAGCACAAATATAGCAAACGATGCTTTCCTCTTTGAAGGACCATTCTTTTACTTTTAATGTTGAGTCAGTTCACCTATTTCTCTCCATCTCAAGAAGCAAACACTTGTGTGAACTGTGCATTGATTCCTACATATTTGCATATTGCACTTATTATATTACTCTATGTTGACAATATCCATGAGATATACATGTTATAAGTTGAAAGCAACCGCTGAAACTTAATCTTCCTATGTGTTGCTTCAATGCTTTTACTTTGAATTATTGCTTTATGAGTTAACTCTTATGCAAGACTCATTGATGCTTGTCTTGAAGTACTATTCATGAAAAGTCTTTGCTATATGATTCACTTGTTTCCTCATGTCATTTACATTGTTTTGATCGCTGCATTCACTACATATGCTTTACAAATAGTATGATCAAGGTTATGATGGCATGTCACTCCAGAAATTATCTTTGTTTATCGTTTACCTGCTCGGGACGAGCAGAAACTAAGCTTGGGGATGCTGATACGTCTCCGACGTATCGATAATTTCTTATGTTCCATGCCACATTATTGATGATATCTACATGTTTTATGCACACTTTATGTCATATTCGTGCATTTTCTGGAACTAACCTATTAACAAGATGCCGACGTGCCAGTTGCTATTTTCTGCTGTTTTTGGTTTCAGAAATCCTAGTAAAGAAATATTCTCGGAATTGGACGAAATCAACGCCCAGGTTCCTATTTTGCCCGGAAGCATCCAGAACACACGAGAACCGCCAAAGAGGGGACACAGGCCCACCAAACCCTAGGCCGGCGCGGCCAAGGGGGGGGCCGCACCCCCCTATAGTGTCGGCGCCCCTTCGACCTTCTGACGCCGCCTCTTCGCCTATATAAAGCCCCTGGACCTAAAACCTCGAGACGGAAAAACCACGGTACGAGAAGGAGATCTTTCACGTATTCCAGGATGTCGTCGATGCTTGTGTCCGTCCATCCGTGTTTCGCCTTCATCTGCAGCACATCGAGAGCTACTCTCAAGCGAGACTCCCCCAACCCGCGACCTGAGTCGTACAACGGAGTATTCGAGTCTATCTCGAGTTGCTCAAGTTTTGATTTCTGCTTGGCACCTTTCGTGTTTTCGAGAAGCAGATCTTGAAGATGAGGGTCCCGCACGACTGAAGCTAGCGGCACCTCTTCGTCGTCGTCAAGGTTATTGTCATCGTCAAGGTTATCGTCCTGTGCGACAAACTCTTCATCGTCATCAATATCATGATGCCCTCCTTCTTGCCGGCCATTATTACCACCTGCTGCCGTCGCCCCATTGACCTCCGCGCCATCATCACTCATCCATTGAGTGTGTCCATGCATGAAACCATTAGTGAGCAGGTGCCCCTGCAATTTGCCTGAATACGGGTCAAACCATTTCCCTCGTTTGCATCTCCGGCACGGACACAATACCTCCGTGCGGTTATTTTCATACATGTCGATGATCGCGTGTTTCAGATATCTCATCACGATGCTTTCACTCATCTCGATAACCATTATCGCCTGCATGGTAAGATTACATAATTGATTAGAACCATGCATCCGTAGGTAGTTTTCACGGAAAATTTTGGCATGACCTTCCTACACGGTAGGACATAGGAGCGCCAGAAATGTGCCGAAACGGAAACTTAACGAATCAACATTTCGGCGCAACGTTGGCAACTCATTTTCAACGCCAACACACACAAGAACAAACACAACATATATATATATATGCCACACACGAGAGCTTTGCTTCAAATGTCCAACATACGCCGATTTCATTCCTCAATTTGTTCATTAATCACCTATTTGTTTGATATATTCGTCGATGAGATCGAGACGACGCGCCGCGATAATGGCGCATGGAAGCCGACTTTCTAGATCTAGAACTAGATAGATTGAGCGGTCAATGCGCGATAGATAGATCTAGATCTACATAGGGATGTGGGAGATGCATGTTGGAAGGGAAGATTTGCTCAAAAATATGATTTAGTTTGGTCAAATTGGCTAAAGTTGGGGTAGAAATGGGCAAAAATTAGGTGGGTTGGGAGAAGGGTCGGGTTGTGTGGATGAGGAGTGAGTGTAGTGGCTTGTGTGAGTGCTGGTTGGTGGCTGTAATAAGTCCCAGGTTACTGCCGGCGCACCAGGACCTGGGTGCGCCGGCAGTATATAGCCCATCCGGCTATATCTGCTCCAGACCAGGCCCACGAAGCATTGCCGGCGCACCAGCCCATGAGCGCGCCGGCAATAGAAAATTACCGCCGGCACGCTCCTGGGCTGGTGCACCGGCAATGCTTCGTGGGCCTGGCCCGAGTTGGGCGAGGTATTGCCAGGAAATAGCGCCGGCGCGTCGGATCAACAGGTGCGCCGGCAGTGGGCAGGCATCGCCGGCGCGACGCTTTTTTGGTGCGCCGGCAACAAGTTCCACCGGCGCATGCCTATGGTGGTGCGTCGACACCACTTGCCTCCACCTATAGGCTTTTCCCTAGTAGTGTATCACAGCCTTCCCCTCCGGTTGTCCCAATTTCTGTCACTTTGGGGCATCGGGTTCCAGACAGCAATATGTGTATATAACTTGCAGGTAAGATCATAAAACAATGAATATCATTATGAATCAATAACATGTTCAGATCTGAAATCATGGCACTCGGGCCCTAGTGACAAGCATTAAGCATAACAAGTTGCAACAATATCATAAAAGTACCAACAACAGATACTAGGCACTATGCCCTAACAATCTTATGGCTATTACATGAACAATCTCATCTAATCCCTACCATGCCCTTCAGCCTACAGTGGGGGGTTTACTCACACATGGATGGGGGAAGCATGGATGGTCGATGGAGAGGTGTTGGTGGTGATGATGGCGATGATCTCCTCCAATTCCCCGTCCCGGCAGGGCGCCAGAACGGAGTTTCTGATCCCGAGATTGGGTTTCGCGATGGCGGCGGAGTTCTGGTTGTCTTCTAGAAAATTGGTCGAACCCCCGTGCGTTTTTAGGTCAAGGGCTTTAAGTAGTCAAGAGGGGAGCGTCGGGGGCTGGCCGAGGCGGCCTCACCATATGGCGGCGCAGCCATGGGCCCACCGCGCCGCCACGTGGTGTGCGCACCTCATTGCCCCCCTCCGTCACATCTTCTGGCTCCGTGGGTCTTCTGTAAAAATAGGCCCATTGCAATTATTTCCGGGGATTTTCCTGAAAGTTGATTTTCTGCACAAAAATAAGACACCAGGGCAATTCTGCTGAAAACAGCGTTAGTCCGTGTTAGTTGTATCCAAAATACACAAATTAAAGGCAAAACAATAGCAAAAGTGTTCGGGAAAGTAGATACGTTTTGGACGTATCAACTCCCCCCAAGCTTAGCTTATTGCTTGTCCTCAAGCAATTCAGTTAACAACTGAGTGCGATAAAAGAACTTTCATGAACACATTTGCTCATATGATGTAAATATTCTCATTATATGGACGAATACTTAAGCAATTCATAATAAGATAAATGCAAATAAAGTCATCTAATAGTTGTGACAATCATGAAAAAGATACCAACAAACTAATAATAAGCATCATGAAACATATCTATAAGCAGGATTGCAATGCTCATAAAAAGATATGATAAAGTGGTATCTCGCTTGCCCATATTTGTACAGCAAAACATAAATGCCCAGGCACCTCTGAAGTTCATGGGAAGACTAGAAGTAAAGACTATCAAAGATAAAAGCATCAAAGTTATACCACAGTTAACCATATTCTGGGACAAACATATTACACTAAGAATGACAATTATGCTCTCAAGAAGGTGCTCAAAGAAAGGATGGTGACTCAACATAAAAGTAAAAGATTGACCCTTCGCGGAGGGAAGCAGGGATTAACATGTGCTAGAGCTTTTCACTTTTAAAACAGAAGTAAAATTGTTTTGAGAAGTGTTTGTTGTTGTCAACGAATGATAGTGGGTACTCTAACTACCTTGTCAACCAGACTTTCAAGAGCGGCTCCCATGAAGGACGTTATCTCTACCAGCAAGGTAGATCATCCCTCTTCTCTTTTGTTTACACATGTATTTTAGTTTCATTATGGATGACACTCCTCCCAACCTTTGCTTACACAAGCCGTGGCTAACCGAATCCTCGGGTGCCTTTCAACATTCACATACCATGGAGGAGTGTCTATTTGCAAGTTAAGTTGCTTACTGATAAATCAGGGCAAAACATGTGAAGAGAATTATTAATGAAAGTTGTAATTAATTGTGGCTGGGCACCCCGTTGCCAGCTCTTCTTGCAAAATTATTGGATAAGCGGATGTATATGCCACTAGTCCATTGGTGAAAGTCTGACTGACAAGATTGAAAGATAAAACACCACATACTTCCTCATGAGCTATAAAACATTGACACGAATTGAGAAATACTTTGAAGGTTTTAAAGGTAGCACATGAAAATTTACTTGGAATGGTTTGAAATGCCATGCATAGGTATTTATGGTGGAAACTTTGGAATAACTTGGTTTTCAGGGAATTGGAAGCACGAGCAGCATTCCCGCTCAGTACAAGTGAAGGCTAGCAATAGACTGGAAAGCGACAATGAAGAGAGCAATAACTGTCATAATCATGCTTGCGACAAAATAAAATTAACGGAGGCATAAAAGTGATACAAGAACTCTGAAGCAAAGTAAATCATCGAGGCTTAATTGACTTTTTGTTTTTTCAGTCAAATGCATGCGTGAGCATGTGCCAAGTCAATCCAAATGAATTATTCAGAGGAGGATACCACAATGTCATACCTATCTATGAATAAAACAATGCAAGCAAATATTTATGACATGCTACTCATTATTAATAAATTGGAGCTAAACATGAGAGATCATGAACTACTAGACTTGCATTAAATGACATATACCTCACATGAACCAACTAAGTATGCTCACTGATACGTCCCAAACGTATCTATAATTTCTTATGTTCCATGCTACTTTTATGATGATACTCACATGTTTTATATACATTATATGTCATTATTATGCATTTTCCGGCACTAACCTATTGACGAGATGCCGAAGAGCCAGTTGCTGTTTTCTGCTGTTTTTGGTTTCTGAAATCCTAGTAAGGAAATATTCTCGGAATTGGACGAAATCAACGCCCAGGGGCTTATTTTTCCACGAAGCTTCCAGCAGACCGAGGGAGAAACGAAGTGGGGCCACGGGGCACCGCCACACTAGGGCGGCGCGGCCTAAGGGGGCCCGCGTGGCCCTAGCGTGTGGGGCCCCCGTGACTCCTCCGACTCCGCCCTTCCGCCTACTTAAAGCCTTCGTCGTGAAACCCTCTGTACCGAGAGCCACGATACGGAAAACCTTCCAGAGACGCCGCCGCCGCCAATCCCATCTCGGGGGATTCAGGAGATCGCCTCCGACACCCTGCCAGAGAGGGGAATCATCTCCTGGAGGGCTCTTCATCGCCATGATCGCCTCCGGATCGTTGTGTGAGTAGTTCACCCCTGGACTATGGGTCCATAGCAGTAGCTAGATGGTTGTCTTCTCCTCATTGTGCTATCATGTTAGATCTTGTGAGCTGCCTATCATGATCAAGATCATCTATTTGTAATGCTACATGTTGTGTTTGTTGGGATCCGATGAATATTGAATACTATGTCAAGTTGATTATCAATCTATCATATATGTTGTTTATGTTCTTGCATGCTCTCCGTTGCTAGTAGAGGCTCTGGCCAAGTTGATACTTGTAACTCCAAGAGGGAGTATTTATGCTCGATAGTGGGTTCATGCCTCCATTGAATCGGGACAAAGGATGTTAAAGCAAGTTCTAAGGTTGTGGATGTGCTGTTGCTACTAGGGATAAAACATCGATGCTTTGTCTAAGGATATTTGTGTTGATTACATTACGCACCATACTTAATGCAATTGTCTGTTGCTTGCAACTTAATACCGGAAGGGGTTCGGATGATAACCTGAAAGTGGACTATTTAGGCATAGATGCATGCTGGATAGCGGTCTATGTACTTTGTCGTAATGCCCTGATTAAATCTCATAGTACTCATCATGATATATGTATGTGCATTGTTATGCCTTCTTTATTTGTCAATTGCCCAACTGTAATTTGTTCACCCAACATGCTATTTATCTTATGGGAGAGACACCACTAGTGAACTGTGGACCCCGGTCCATTCTTTACATCTGAAATACAATCTACTGCAATTGTTCTTTACTGTTCTTCGCAAACAAACATCATCTTCCACACTATACAATTAATCCTTTGTTACAGCAAGCCGGTGAGATTGACAACCTCACTGTTAGGGCAAAGTACTTTGATTGTGTTGTGCAGGTTCCACGTTGGCGCCGGAATCCCTGGTGTTGCGCCGCACTACACTTCGCCGCCATCAACCTTCAACGTGCTTCTTGGCTCCTACTGGTTCGATAAACCTTGGTTTCTTTCTGAGGGAAAACTTGCTACTGTACGCATCACACCTTCCTCTTGGGGTTCCCAACGGACGTGTGTTAACTGCACGCATCAAGCTCTTTTTCTGGTGCCGTTGCCGGGGAACTGAAGAAAAGCTACACCACGGAAATTGCCCACTCCCACGGCAACAGCTCTTTTTCTGGCGCCGTTGCCGGGGAGATCAAGACACGCTGCAAGGGGAGTCTCCCACATCCAATCTCTTTACTTTGTTATTGTCTTGCTTTACTTTATTTTATTTTCTGTTTTGTTTGCTTCTTTATATCAAAAACACAAAAAATTAGTTGCTTTACTTTATTTCATTTGTCTTGTTTGCTTTCTCTATAGCAAAAACACAAAAAAATTAGTTACTTGCATTTACTTTATTTAGTTTGCTTTATTTACTACTGTTAAAATGAATACTCCTGAGAACACTAAGTTGTGTGATTTCACTAGTTAGGATTAATGGAAAACAACAAAAATATTAGAAATCTTTATAGTATTTATCTTGAGTTAGGACATGAGGTGTTTGAAGAGAAAATTAAAAAACCTATGGAACTTTATATGCATGCTAATGGCAATGTTATTAGTATGAATGCTTTGAACACCATTGTTGCTAATGCTATGGAAAATTCTAAGCTTGGGGAAGCTGGTTTTGAGGAGCACGATATTTTTAGTCCCCCAAGCATGGAGGAGAAAATTTACTTTGATGATACTTTACCTCCTATATATGATGATTATGGTGATGAGAATAATAATGATAGCTATCTTATTGAATTTGCTCCCACTACAATTAATAGTAATGACTATGCTTATGTGGAGAGTAATAATTTTATGCATGTAGCTCATGATAAGAATGATTCATGTGATAGTTATATTGTTGAGTTTGTTCATGATGCTACTGAAAATCTTTATGAGAGAGGACAATATGGTTGTAGGGATTTTCATGTTACAAAAACACCTCTCTTTTTGCTTAAAATCTTGAAGTTGCGCTTGTCTTTTTTTTCCTATGCTTATTGCATTATGCTTACATGACTTGTTTATTTACAAGATTCCTTTTCATAGGAAATGGGTTAGACTTAAAAGTGTTTCTTATTTGCTTTTGATGCTCTCTTTTGCTTCAACTCTTATTTCTTGCGAGAGCATCATTAAAATTACTGAGCCCATCTTAATGGCTATAGAGAAAGAACTTCTTGGGAGATAACTCATGTATGTTTTTACTACTGTTTTGTTGAGTCTCGGAAGTTGTTACTACTGTAGCAACCTCTCCTTATCTTTATTTTATTGCATTGTTGTGCCAAGTAAAGTCTTTGATAGTAATGTTGATACTAGATTTGGATTACTGCGCAGAAACAGATTTCTTACTGTCACGAATTTGAGTAGAATTCTCTGTACGTAACTCAGAAAAATCTGCCAATTTACGTGCGTGATCCTCAGATATGTACGCAACTTTCATTCAATTTGAGCATTTTCATCTGAGCAAGTTAAGTGCCCCATAAAAATTCGTCTTTACGAACTGTTCTGTTTTGACAGATTCTGCCTTTTATTTCGCATTGCCTGTTTTGCTATGTTTGATGGATTTCTTTGTTCCATTGACTTTCAGAAGCTTTGTGCAATGTCCAGAAGTGTTAAGAATGATTATGTCACCTCTGAATACATGAATTTTCAATTATGCATTAACCCTCTAATGAGTTTGTTTTGAGTTTGGTGTGGAGGAAGTTTTCAAGGGTCAAGAGAGGAGGATGATATACTATGATCAAGAAGAGTGAAAAGTCTAAGCTTGTGGATGCCCCCGTGGTTCATCCCTGCATATTTTAAGAAGACTCAAGCATCTAAGCTTGGGGATGCCCAAGGCATCCCCTTCTTCATCGACAACTTATCAGGTCACCTCTAGTGAAACTATATTTTTATTCAGTCACATCTTATGCGCTTTACTTGGAGCGTCTATTTGCTTTTATTTTTGTTTTTGTTTGAATAAAATCGGATCCTAGCATTCTTTGTGCGGGAGAGAGACACGCTCCGCTGTTGCATATGAACACATGTGTTCTTAGCTTTATTCTTAATGTTCATTGCGAAGGTTAAACTACTTCGTTCATTGATATATGGTTGGAAACGGAAAATGCCGCATGTGGTAATTGGTATAATGTCTTGAATAATTTGATACTTGGCAATTGTTGTGCTCATATAGATCATGTTTAAGCTCTTGCATCATGTACTTTGCACCTATTAATGAAGAACTACATAGAGCTTGTTAAAATTTGGTTTGCATGATTGGTCTCTCTAAGTCTAGATATTTTCTGGTTAAGGTGTTTGAACAACAAGGAGACGATGTAAAGTCTTATAATGCTTACAATATGTTCATATGTGAGTCTTGCTGCACCATTTTATACTTGAGTTTGCTTCAAACAACCTTGCTAGCCTAGCCTTGTATTGAGAGGGATTCTTCTCGTGCATCCAAATCCTTGAGCCAAAAACTATGTCATTTGTGTCCACCATACCTACCTACCACATGGTATTTCTCTGCCATTCCAAAGTACATTACTTGAGTGCTACCTTTAAACTTCTATTCTTTGCCTTTACAATACATATCTCATGGGAAAATAGCCTTAAAAACTATTGTGGTGAAGAATATGTACTTATGTATCTTATTTCTTAATAAGTTGCTTGTTCAGCGGTAACCATGTTTCTGTGGACTCCATCAACTTTTACACCTTTGTTGAATATCATGTGAGTTGCTAGGCATGTTCGTCTTGTCTGAAGTAAGGGCGATTTTCATGATCAAATGGTTTGAGTATGCATATTGTTAGAGAAGAACATTGGGTCGCTAACTAAAGCCATGAATCATGGTGGAAGTTTCAGTTTGGACGCAAATCCTCAATCTCTTATGAGAATATTATCTGTTGTTAAATGCTTATGCATTAAAGAGGAGTCCATTATCTGTTGTCTATGTTGTCCCGGTATGGATGTCTAAGTTGAGAATAATCAAAAGCGAGAAATCCAATGCGAACTTTCTCCTTAGACCTCTGTACAGGCGGCATAGAGGTACCCCTTTGTGACACTTGGTTGAAACATATGTTATGCAATGATAATCCGTGTTAATCCAAGCTAATTAGGACAAGGTGCGGGCACTATTAGTATTCTATGCATGAGGCTTGCAACTTATAGGATGTCTTATACATAACACATATGATTTATTACTACCGTTGACAAAATTGTTTCTATGTTTTCAAAATGAAAAGCTCTAGCACAAAAA
Organism: Lolium perenne; assembly: GCF_019359855.2. NCBI lineage: Eukaryota > Viridiplantae > Streptophyta > Magnoliopsida > Poales > Poaceae > Lolium > Lolium perenne. Next base: position 159,478,905 of record NC_067247.2, read on the forward strand.
TAGTAATCCATGCTTCCCTCTGCAAAGGGCCATTCTTCTACCTTATTGTTGAGTCAGTTTACCTACTTCTTTCTATCTTAGAAGCAAACACTTGTGTAAACTGTGTGCATTGATTCTTACATGTTTACCTATTGCACTTGTTATATTACTTTGTGTTGACAATTATCCATGAGATAAACATGTTGAAGTTGAAAGCAACTGCTGAAACTTATATCTTCCTTTGTGTTGTTTCAAAGTTTTCTACTAAGAATTTATTGCTTATGAGTTAACTGTTATGCAAGTCTTATTGATGCTTGTCTTGAAAGTACTATTCATGAAAAGTCTTTGCTATATGATTCAGTTGTTTACTCATTGTCTTCATCATTGCTTCGAATCGCTGCATTCATCTCATATGCTTTACAATAGTATTGATCAAGATTATGATAGCATGTCACTTCAGAAATTATCCTTGTTATCGTTTACCTACTCGAGGGCGAGTAGGAACTAAGCTTGGGGATGCTTGATACGTCCCAAACGTATCTATAATTTCGTATGTTCCATGCTACTTTTATGATGATACTCACATGTTTTATATACATTATATGTCATTATTATGCATTTTCCGGCACTAACCTATTGACGAGATGCCGAAGAGCCAGTTGCTGTTTTCTGCTGTTTTTGGTTTCAGAAATCCTAGTAAAGATATATTCTCGGAATTGGACGAAATCAACGCCCAGGGGATTATTTTTCCACGAAGCTTCCAGAAGACTGAGGGAGAAACGAAGTGGGGCCACGGGGCGCCGCCACACTAGGGCGGCGCGGCCTAAGGGGGGCCCGCGCGGCCCTAGCGTGTGGGGCCCCCGTGACTCCTCCGACTCCGCCCTTCCGCCTACTTAAAGCCTTCGTCGCGAAACCCTCTGTACCGAGAGCCACGATACGGAAAACCTTCCAGAGACGCTGCCGCCGCCAATCCCATCTCGGGGGATTCAGGAGATCGCCTCCGGCACCCTGTCGGAGAGGGGAATCATCTCCCGGAGGGCTCTTCATCGCCATGATCGCCTCCGGATCGATGTGTGAGTAGTTCACCCCTGGACTATGGGTCCATAGCAGTAGCTACATGGTTGTCTTCTCCTCATTGTGCTATCATGTTAGATCTTGTGAGCTGCCTATCATGATCAAGATCATCTATTTGTAATGCTACATGTTGTGTTTGTTGGGATCCGATGAATATTGAATACTATGTCAAGTTGATTATCAATCTATCATATATGTTGTTTATGTTCTTGCATGCTCTCCGTTGCTAGTAGAGGCTCTGGCCAAGTTGATACTTGTAACTCCAAGAGGGAGTATTTATGCTCGATAGTGGGTTCATGCCTCCATTGAATCTGGGACAGTGACAGAAAGTTCTAAGGTTGTGGATGTGCTGTTGCTACTAGGGATAAAACATCGATGCTTTGTCTAAGGATATTTGTGTTGATTACATTACGCACCATACTTAATGCAATTGTCTGTTGCTTGCAACTTAATACCGGAAGGGGTTCGGATGATAACCTGAAAGTGGACTATTTAGGCATAGATGCATGCTGGATAGCGGTCTATGTACTTTGTCGTAATGCCCTGATTAAATCTCATAGTACTCATCATGATATATGTATGTGCATTGTTATGCCTTCTTTATTTGTCAATTGCCCAACTGTAATTTGTTCACCCAACATGCTATTTATCTTATGGGAGAGACACCACTAGTAAACTGTGGACCCCGGTCCATTCTTTACATCTGAAATACAATCTACTGCAATTGTTCTTTACTGTTCTTCACAAACAAACATCATCTTCCACACTATACAATTAATCTTTTGTTACAGCAAGCCAGTGAGATTGACAACCTCACTGTTATGTTGGGGCAAAGTACTTTGATTGTGTTATGCAGGTTCCACGTTGGCGCCGGAATCCCTGATGTTGCGCCGCACTACACTTCGCCGCCATCAACCTTCAACGTGCTTCTTGGCTCCTACTGGTTCGATAAACCTTGGTTTCTTTCTGAGGGAAAACTTGCTACTGTACGCATCACACCTTCCTCTTGGGGTTCCCAATGGACGTGTGTTAACTGCACGCATCACTCACATGGATGAGTATATTTATAAAAATGAAAACAAATAGAGTTCATACCAGCCTCTCACCACAGTCGAGTTGTCGTAGATCGTCATTATTGCCTTTCACTTGTGTGGCTTGAATAATATGGAATGAAAACCAAGCTCCAACCACCGGAGACTGCTGAACTCCATAATAAACTTTAAAAAAACGAAGAAGAACAAAAAATATTTTGGATTTTCGATATTAGAGTCACCGAACGGAAGCAAAATCTTTTTGGATTTTCTCATAGCAAACTAACGATAGTGAATAAAGCAAAATAGGGACAAGAAACCAAATAAACAAATGATAAAGAGAAACAACAGAAATATTTTTGGTCTTTTTGTGTTATTAGAGAAGAAACAAAGCAAAAACAAGAGAATGAAACTAAAAGAATAATAGAAAAGCAAAGTGGCAGAAATCTGCCAAAACTTGACAGCAGTACAGTAATTATTTTTTTTCGAAAATCTTCTGCTGTTCAACTCGAAAAGTGCTCAACTAATGAAAGTTAGATAATAACCTGGGGAGCATGCAAAAAAATTGGCAGCTCAAAATAACATTCTGGCTACGCATAGGAATTTTTTCAGTATCAGTCCAGAATCTGTTTTTTAGACAACACTTCCCCAAATATCATCTTCCTCATATTAGAGGAAACCATCGGCACACAAATGAAATAAAAAGTAAAAGTAAAGGTTACTATAGTAGTAAAAACCTTCAAAAACAAAAATAAAAACCTACTGAAATAAAAATAACCGAAAGAGAAACAACCAAAAGAAGCGAAACAAGTATATACAAATGACCGGCAATTGTAATATGCAATGAATGAGTGATGCCGGCGTACCTCCCCCCAAGCTTAGGCTTTTGTCCTAAGTGGAGATCAGCCCCAGCGAGGGTCAGGGTTCCACGCCGGTGGATCATATATGGCATGGTCGTAATAAGATCCCTGTGCAGAAAAAGAAGATGAAGGTTCCACATGCCCAGAATACTGATGTGAAGAACTTGCTGCGTCGGATGACAAGTCGAGGGGATCCTCGGCCTCCTCCATGCCATCCCCTGCGTGATGGCCGCACCTCTCTATATATGCATCAAGTTCATCTTCTGTGACCGACCAACCGTTCCTGGAATCAATGTTAAACAAAGCAGGTGCAGACAATCCAACTAGCCTTTCAGATTTAATTACTCTCCACTTTTTCTTGAAAAAGGTATAGGACAGGTTATTAAAGTTAGACCGATTAGAAACAAAGTCATGTTTTATTATAGAAACAATATCAAGTTTCTCTACAGAGAGCTGAACATCAAGAGGGTGAGGTTCTACACCATGCATAGCTAGCAAACGAGAGGCAATGAGACCTCCACAAATTCCTCCTTTATCACGGTTAGTAGCAAGCCTAAATGCTATCAAAGCACCCAAATTATAAGTTCTATCACGTTGCAATGCAACAGCTAAGAAAACCAAGTCATGGATGGATAACTTATTTGCATTCTTTCTAGCAAGAACGCACTTGGTGATAAAGTAAGCAAAATAGCGAATAGATGGGAGTTGAATACTACGAATTTTACCACTCTCATCCGAAAAGCTTCTCCCTTGACAGATCATTTCATATAGTTTCAAGAGTTGCTGTGGCAGCCCTCTAATCCTCTCACGTGATCCCCACTGTGGCACTTTGATAGCTGCACAAAAATCATCAAAGGGCAAATTGATAGTTTTATTGTAGATTTTATATTGGACCATGGGGTTAGGTTGGGACCAATGGTATTCATAATCCTGCACCACTGACATGGTTAGTTTTGCATATTGGTAAGGTTCACCAACAACAAAATCTTCTAACCCTGCATTAGAAATTAGATTTTGAACATCCTGAAAAATTCATGCACTCTTCATGAAATCGGTACATGGGTAGTAGGAGGGGAATACCCCCTCTTCACGGTGGACTCTCATAACTTCATGCACCTCCAATTCGTGTTGATTGAGTTGATGTCTATTCCACTCCATTTTCTGAAATTTTTCAACAAGCATTATAAAAGTTGATTTTGAGACATATAAATGACGGAGACTACTATAGGAACTTGATAGAGTACTAAACATGCATCAAAATTAATTTTTACAACTTGAATCAAGCATGCAAACTCACTTAACATGTCACCTACACCAGCAAATTACTCAAGATATACTCAACTATACAAAATTATATTTGGATAATCGGAGGAGTTACATACCGGAGAACAAATGCTCCAAATCTCAGCAGCAAAGATGGGCTGAGCAAGGAGATCAAAAATTTCGAGCAAGAACAGCAATAAACTCGGGTTTGAACAATGGTGTCATGTTTTCCCGTGGAAGAGAGTGGAGTGGTAGGTGGATGAGTGAGTGGAGGGCCAGGTGGGGCCCTCACCACAAGGCGGCGCGCCCCCCTTGCTGGCCGCGCCAGCACATGGGGTGCAGCCCTGGGGTGCCCCACTGGTCAGCCCCAGGCACTCCCAGGTTGCATTTTTTTTAAAATAGGACTAGTGGTATAATTTTTATAAATTTTTGAAAACTTCGAAAAATGCACATTTCTGGGTGTTAAAATAACTGTTTCAGGGTAGAGAATGATTTCCAAAATTTCAAACAACTAAAGCATCTTGCAAAACAAGTAGTACTACAGCAAGTAAAACAAGTGGAGAAAGAAAGAAATGTTGTTTAGCTCTTCTATGCATTTAAAATGTACTTGTTAACAAGGTTGATCAAGTCTTGCCACCAAATAAATTTTACATGACATAAGAAGAAATAAACCTCAAATCAATCATGTTACCTTATATTGTATTGATATGGATCCAATCATAATATTTTGATATCCTTCTTTAGGCTCATATATAGGATAATCAATAACTCCCACTTTGATAGACCTCAAATGAGAAATTGTATTAACTCCATATACTTTATCAATCTTCTTGGGAAAATAAACAGTATGCTCCTTGTCATCAATATTGAAAGTAACTTTTCCTTTATTGCAATCAATAACAGCCCATGCAGTGTTAAGAAAAGGTCTTCCAAGAATAATAGACATATTATCATCTTCAGGCATTTCTAACACAACAAAATCAGTTAATATTAAGCAATTATTAGCAACTTGAACAAGAACATCCTCACATATACCAACAGGAACAACAGTAGATTTATCAGCCATTTGCAAAGATATATCAGTTGGTATCAACTTATCTAAATAAAGTCTCTTGTAAAGGGAAAAAGGCATCACACTAACTCCTGCTCCCAAATCACATAGAGCAGTTCTAACATAATTATTCTTGATGGAACAAGGGATAGTCGGTATACCTGGGTCTCCCAGCTTCTTTGGAACCTTGCCATTGAAAGAGTAATTAGCAAGCATAGTGGAAATCTCCTCATTAGGAATTTTCCTTTTGTTAGAGACAATATCTTTCATATACTTTGAATAAGGAGGCAATTTAATAGCATCAGTCAAAGAGATTTGCAAAAACAAAGGTTTCATCCAATCACAAAATTTATTATAGTGTTCTTCCTCCTTTGATTTTAGTTTCTTAACAGGAAAAGGCATTTTCTTTTGAACCCAAGGTTCTCTTTCATTACCATGTTTCTTAGCAATAAAATCTTCTTTAGTGTACTTTTTATTTTTAACATGCTTTTCAGGTTCATTTTCAATCTCTTCTTTATCAGAAACATCATGCTTATCATTATCTTTATCATGTTCATTACCACTTTCAGTTTCAGCATCAGAAATAGAAATACTATTAGGATCATTAACAGGTTCAGAAGATTCTACAACAGTTTTATGTTCCTTCTTCTTTTTCTTAGAAGAGGCACTAGTTTCTTTAGTTCATTGAGAATCTTGTTCAACTCTTTTGGGATGCCCCTCAGGATATAGAGGATCCTGAGTAGAAACACCTCCTCTAGTTGTTACTTCATAAGCATGTTTTTCTTTATGAGTATTTTTTAACAAGTCATTTTGCACTTTAGTGAGTTGATCAATTTGAGTTTGAACCATATGAAAATGTTTAACAAGCATCTTAACATCATTGGAGGTTCTCTCCACAATATCATGCAATTTACTAATAGCTTGAGAATTTTCCATTAGATGATTCTCTACTCTCATATTAAAGTTATCTTGCTTAACAACATAATTATCAAATTCATCTAAATATTGATCAGGAGGTTTTGAATAAGGAATGTCTCCTTTATCAAAGCGTTGAAGAGAATGTACCTCAATCGTGGATGAAGGGGGAGTTATCTTACATAAATCTTCTATGGGAGGTAAATTCTTCACATCTTCAGATTAAATACCTTTCTCTTTAAGAGATTTCTTGGCTTCCCTCATATCTTCATTATTTAATTCAATCATACCCCTCTTCTTCAATATTGGTGTTGGGGTTGGTTCAGGTGTAGTCCAATCATCATCATTTTGGCCTATTCTAGCCAATAATTCTCCAGCTTCGTCTAGAGTTCTTTTCCTGAAAACACAACCAGCACAACTATCCAAGTATGCCCTAGACTCAATGGTTAGTCCACTATAAAATATATCAAGTAAGTCATGCTTTTCCAAATCATGTCCAGACCAAGCTCTAAGAAGAGAGCAAAACCTTGTCCAAGCTTCAGGCAATTTCTCCCCATCTTCCTGGTCAAAATTATAAATTTTCTGCAAAGCAATATGTTGAGCACTAGCAGGAAAATATTTTCGAAAGAAAACATCAAGCAAATGACTTGGACTATCAATAGAATCAGAAGGCAAACTATTATACCAAATTTTAGCATCATCCTTTAATGAGAAAGGAAAATTTTTAGCAACAAAATAAGTACGCTTCTTAATATCATCAGAAAACAAGCTACTCAAAGTAGAAAGCTCATTCATGTGCTCTACAACACTTTATTTTTCAGTACCACAAAAAGGTGTTCTCTCAACAATAGATATATGAGATAAATCAAGAGAAAAATCATAATCCTTATCCTTAATGTTTATAGGAGATGTGGCAAATTTAGGATCAGGAGTCTAGACCTAGCAATTGTAGCATCTAGAAAAGGACCTAATGAACCATTATCATCAAGCACAGTAGAAGTATCATCAAAATTATCAGAGGAATTTTCAGATTTAGCAGAAGTACCAACACGTGAAGCTTGTGGTGGTGAAACTAGTTGACTTATCACAGATGGTGAATCAAGAGCAGCAGAGGTACTCAGAGTTATACCTTTTCTTGTAGTCGATGGTAATATGACGACTTTAGCATCGCGAGTTTTACCCATGATGGAGGATTTGCAGCGAACAATATCAATTCAGGTGAACTTGCAAATAAAGCTATGCTCCCCGGCAACGGCGCCAGAAAATAGTCTTGATGACCCACAAATATAGGGGATCGCAACAGTCTTCGAGGGAAGTAAAACCCAATTTATTGATTCAACACAAGGGGAGCCAAAGAATATTTGTAAGCCTTAACAGCGGAGTTGTCAATTCAGCTGCACCTGGAAATAGACTTGCTCGCAATAGTTTATCAGTAGCAATAGTTTTATAGCAGTAGCAGTAGTGAAATATAAGCAACAGTGTACTAAGGACAGCAGTAGTGATTATAGTAAACAACATGATTAAAATACTGTAGGCATAGGGATGGATGAACGGGCGCTGCATGGATAAGATAACTCATGTAATAATCAAGACTAGGCATTTGCAGATAATAATAGAAAAGTATCCAAGTACTAAACAACCATAGGCATGTGTTCCGTATATAGTCGTACGTGCTCGCAATGAGAAACTTGCACAACATCTTTTGTCCTACCAGCCGGTGGCAGCCGGGACTCTAGGGAAACTACTGGTAATTAAGGTACTCCTTTTAATAGAGTACCGGAGCAAAGCATTAACACTTCGTGAACACATGTGATCCTCATATCACAGCCTTCCCCTCCGGTTGTCCCAATTTCTATCACTTTGGGGTCTCGGGTTTCGAACAACAATATGTGTATACAACTTGCAGGTAAGATCATAAAACAATGAATATCATTATGAATCAATAACATGTTCAGATCTGAAATCATGGCACTCGGGCCCTAGTGACAAGCATTAAGCATAACAAGTTGCAACAATATCATAAAAGTACCAACAACGGATACTAGGCACTATGCCCTAACAATCTTATGGCTATTACATGAACAATCTCATCCAATCCCTACCATCCCCTTCAGCCTACAGCGGGGGATTTACTCACACATGGATGGGGGAAGCATAGATGGTCGATGAAGAGGCGTCGGTGGTGATGATGGCGATGATCTCCTCCAATTCCCCGTCCCGGCAGGGTGCCAGAACGGAGTTTCTGATCCCAAGATTGGGTTTCGCGATGGCGGCGAAGTTCTGGATGTCTTCTGGAAAATTGGTCGAACCCCCGTGCGTTTTTAGGTCAAGGGCTTTAAGTAGTCCAGAGGGGAGCGTCGGGGGCTGGCCGAGGCGGCCTCACCATATGGCGGCGCGGCCATGGGCCCACCGCGCCGCCACGTGGTGTGCGCACCTCGTTGCCCCCCTCCGTCACATCTTCTGGCTCCGTGGGTCTTCTGTAAAAATAGGCCCATTGCAATTATTTCCGGGGATTTTCCTGAAAGTTGATTTTCTGCACAAAAATAAGACACCAGGGCAATTCTGCTGAAAACAGCGTTAGTCCGTGTTAGTTGTATCCAAAATACACAAATTAGAGGCAAAACAATAGCAAAAGTGTTCGGGAAAGTAGATACGTTTTGCACGTATCACTCTCCTCCCGAGAACTCGTCGGGGTCATATATATAGGGGTTTTAGGGCAAAATACATCGGTACGCGAAAGAATTAGGGAAAACAGGCGATCGACGGCTGAACGGAGGTGGATAGCGCGGCCAGCCTTCCAGGCTGCGCCACCTATGATCTTTCGGCCCTCGGGCCTCTCCGGGTGTGCTTCAAAGGCCCATGTTGTTCCTCCCGATGAAAAAATGATGCTCCAGAAAACCCAGGTCAATTTGACTCGGTATAGGTCTCTGAAAGTGAAAAATACGCGAAACATGGTTTTCCTGTTCTGCAGGGTTATAAACCAAATAAAGGGGATCGTTGGTAAATCCCCATAAATCAATGTAAAACATGGTATTATCATCATATATGTTTCTAATATGTGGGAATTCAATATGATAAATGATAAAGTTCATGTATGCATTTTACATGCATCACCATTTCAATTCTTGCAGTCAATAAACCTAAGACTTGTGACACCTTGGGTGTGACAGAAATACCGCAGATAAACATCCTCCTACGCTCCTTGTTGGGATACGATATAAAAACCGGAAATAATACTTCCATGAAAATATGCACGAATGACCCTGTGTTCCTTTAGCAACTATCTTTCATTTGACCTACTATACCAAGTAAATCTTTTTGTAAATTTGACCTAAATACCAACTCCTTAGAAGAGAAAGGATGAAGTTCTTCGAAGATCTGAAAATCTTGTAACTATAAAATAATCTTTTTTTCCTTTTAACTGGTCACCTCTCAAATTTATTCATCTTCCTTTAAGAGCATTCTTCACATTTTTTTAGCTTTTAAGATAAAAAACTAAGAGAATCCTCCCCCTGAACAAGAATTAGCCATGTCTTTTTAACTTTATGCAAAAAGTCTACCTCCTTTTTCCCAAAGAAGCTCATAACTCGATGTTGTAGAACGTTTTGCATGATCATTACTTAAATTCAGAAGCAAAAGATTATGATCAGAATAGTCCCTCACCACTTTTTGAACCATGGCCAAGGGGAATATATCCTCCAAACCCCTTGAAACTAGCACTCTATGTAAAATTTTCCAAACTGGGGTTTATGATTATTTGACCAAGTAAACCCCCTGTCATAACCAATTCCCTGAGCTCATATAATGTGATGATGGAGTTAAACAATTCATTATGTTTATTGTCTTTGAACTCCTTGTTCTTTACAGAGGCAAATCTCAAAATATTAAAATCCCCACCTAACGTGAAAGGTAACCTTTGATGAGAGCAAATTTCAGCTAATTCTGATAGAAAAATATCCTTACCAGAACCATGAGCAACTCCATAAATCACAAACAGAACCCACTTTTGATTAACCTTTTTTGTAAAAAATAATAGCCTTCAAATGATACAAGCCTGTCGAAAAGGAAACTACATCTAGTTCCATCTAGGATTCCTTTAGATTTCCCCCTAGACGGCAACCAATGCCATTTGAAATTCCTAGAAGGCCCTAATTTTCACAAAAAGCTACTAGATAGAATCTTCAACATAGTCTCCTGAATCCCTATGAATTGTACCTCAAATTCTTTGACTAGGTCCTTTAAACAAGATAAAAACACTTCCTCAAATCCCCTCTACTATTCGAGATAAGACCAACCATTTTAAATTACTTTTTTCTTTCTGTATGGCTCCTAGTCTCGGTGTAGAACCTATCTGCATGTACCCCATAGGATTAGAAGAACCAGCAACACCTAGTTGTGGTAACTTATGAACCACCAGAAAGGATCGTATGCCGCACCTAGAGGGGGTGGGGGTTAATAGGTTGTACCAAATTTTTAGTTCTTTTTCATTTTAGGCTTGACACAAAGGTAAATTATCTAGACATAAAACTATGTGAATTTACCTAGATGACGAGCTACACAACTAAGCAAGATACAACAATGCAATAAAGGATACATGTAACAGAGAGTGGAGCACGCGGAGACACAAGAGATGATTCCCGTAGTTCCTTTCTTTTAAGGGGAAGTACGTCTACGTTGGAGGGGTGTGGTTGCCACAAATGCCTAACCAACCCCACAAAGGGCTCACACACTTGTTTGCACTCGTCGAATTCGGTTTTGATCCGACCTTCCAATAGACTCACTTGTTTGCTAGGCGACAGTGATGGGATCAATACTCACCACCTTCTAAGAATCACGAAAGCATCGGTCTTCCAATAGACCCACTTGTTTGCTTGGTGCCGGTGATGGGATCAACACTCACCGCCTTCTAAGAATCATGAACGCATCGGTCTTCCAATAGACCCACTTGTTTGCTTGGCAGCGGTGATGGGATCAATATTCACCGCCTAAGAATCACAAAAGCATCGGTCTTGCAAAGACTTCGACTTGGTCCGTCGGTGATGGAAAGGTTCATGGCCGCCTCCTTCTTGATGCTCGCCTTGACGCGCCGTGGTGGAGTACTTCCACCGGATGAGGATGGACTCCAACTCATCTTTCGACATCCCCGTATGCTTCGTATTCGGCGGCGCTTGCTTACGTGGCTTGACGAAGGCCCCTTTTATGCCACTCACCACCTTCTGGTTTTTCGGCGGCGAAGGAGTTCGACTTGCGTTGGCGGCGACAACGTGAATTGGCAGGAAAGAGTAGCGGCGAAACGGGAGAATTGAAATAGGAAGAGGAAAGGGAATGGGAAAGTTAAATATAATTTGGCTATGTCAATGACAAGGGTGGCACGTCCATCATGATCCGCCTTGCCGTTTGTGTTTGTCACGCCCGCAATGTCTCTGTGATTGGGGACGAATAGGGGATGCTAGACTGGCTACTCAGCCATGCCAAACAGAATACCCGTGGATGAACGGGAATTTCTGTCTAAGACGCTCAGTAGTCTTTAGGTCATCGTTTGAGGGTCGTCTGGATGCTCTAAAGTGCATACCTGCATTATCTAATTTGTTTCTAGCCACAGACATGTACGAATTTCCATCTATTTCAAAAAGTTTATAGTAACAGAATTCTATTTTTCTTGCGTATCTAGATTGCTAGCTTTGGTAACCTAACGTATACTACTATTTAGGCGAGCAAAGCACAACCGTTTGGTACACATGCATTTGTAATGTTCCCAGAATCGAATTTTACCCTGGTGAATTTTCAAATGGAATGAGCCAAGGCAACGTAGAGAGCAGGTAGTACCACACTAGCACGGTGCTCTACTTTGATTCCATCCGATCTCGATCGAATAGAGCATGGTCCACCGTGGAGTACGATTATCAATCTTGATTCCCGCATCAATAGATACCTTGATTGTCATCGTAGCGCCACTAGCTACAAGCGGAAGTTTCGGTCAGTCTCGAGGTACTTAAAATAAGCGGTAAACGGGTACCTTAAAATGAGAGAAAAAGCGCGCGCACGCATCACGGGAGATTAAGTATACAGATGCAGACGGTTTAGAAGGTTCGGCCATAGTAGTGCCAAACTCTGCGGTGCAGTGGAAGCGTGCTGTTATCCATGGAAGAATCTCTCTTTTCCCTTCTCCGTTACACGGGGATCGATCGGAAAGCAGAAGGTTAATTTAGCACATGAGCTTATTGTTTGACCATGTCGGCGTTCCCAACATGCGTGGGTTTCCTAGCTAGTTAGCCAAGTTCGTACAAATTTAAACTATTCAACGATGATCTATTCAAAACGATTTGGGCCTTTCGAGGATAACGACGGGGCAGATATCAATGCGGTCATGAAATTAAAGGAGTATAGCAGTTGACCAATTTGAACTATGCTACAGCCGTAAGCATCATCAGAAGCACAAATCAGGAGACATTTTCTCTCTTCTTATCCCGAAAAAGATAAAGCTAGGAGACGCTCGGCTGCAATTTTCAAACTTCATTTCTGCAGAGCCTTCGATTTCATTAGCCGGAAGCCCTCGATCGGACCTTTTGCCAAAGATTTCCCCATGCTTTGGTGGACCTGGATCAAAATGATCAAGCTCAGTAGCTGAAATGTTATCGCGGTATTTCTAACAACTGGATCCAATATTATCGCGGTCATCAGGGTAGCCTTCTCTCACCCTTCTTATTCAACAATTTTGTAGATGTGCTGCAACAACTACTCCTCCATGCCTCACGCGAAGGCCTCCTCCTTCACCCTCTCATTGATGACCTCCATTGTCATATCCTTTAATGCATCAACTGACACTCTCATTATCGGCCGTGCTATTCCGCAAGGGCTCAGTGTGTTCTCCATTCATGCTTAGAACTCTGCGCTCCATGAAATATTCCCCTCTAAACTGTATTTATACTAACTGCTCCATGTGCTTGCTGGTTCGTCGCATGTCTGGTTGGACTGCCAGACCTGACATGGAAGACGACCACTTACTCGATACCCCTTTCGGGAAAACATTTTTGTGGACCTTGATACCTTTAGGTCAATTTCGAAAGTCTCTATTTGAATTGGCTCCGGTAATGCCTTTTGGTTTGATCATTGGCTTGAGTCTGCCCCCTTAATGTGCGCCTCCCATCCCTCTTCACTCAGTCCACTCGGCCCAATGCCTATGTCTACTTCATCCTCGCCTTAGGCCTCCACCACAACCTTGGGCCTTTTGTTTCCAATGCCGCTATGGCTGGCCTCACACCGCTCTCGCCTTTGAAGTTGGTTATGTTGATATTTGCGTCGATGTCCTAGACACCTTGATTGTCGTCGCACTAGCAAAATACTTCCGAAACAAGTTTCCATGTCAACTCCTTCAGGCACTTGCACATCGACGATGAGGCGAACCAAGGTTTGGAGAAGCGCTGCCCCCTTGAAGTGTAAGATCTTCTGCTGGCCAGCCCAAAGAGACGATTCCGCCACCAAATCTCCAACTCGGACTCATGCCCCTCTTGCACTTAACCTGAAGACACTGATCACTTGCTCCTAAGCTGCCCCAAGGCCCTGTGATGTCGATGTTGTTAGCTTCGTAGGCTTGTGGTCATCCCGCTATCGCAGCATCCATTGCTTGGAATGTTTGGAAAATAAGAAATTACATGTCTTGAGCGCCATTAACATGAATGTCTCATTGGTCTCTTGAAGATGCATACATGATGTTCGACTTTGGCCATACCACCGATGCACTACGTCTTCATCTCGCCCCTTCTAAATTCTTGGTGTAACAATCATGAACCTCCTTTCTAAACCCTTGTTTCTCCGCCCATCAAAAACTTGGAATGAACCCCTGTTATACTCCTTGTGTTGTTATTATAAAGTGTTTGGCCCAACGTAAGCCCGCCGCAGTCCCAGTAAAAAAAGAGCTAGGAGAAAGGAAGAAACGGTTAAAAATTCCAATCAATTTGTTTTTAGCATGGTCAACGTAAGGGTATGTTGTGTGCATCGAGGGATATCCCCTTTTTTTAAAGAAGGCAAGGAATACATTTCTGCATTTAGGCTAGCCATAATGGGGATATCGTAAGCAATAATTATGTATATCATGCATGTAAATGCTGATATATCACTGAAGTTAATGATGACAGATAGTATTATTATAATATTATGTGTAGATACCGTATCATAGCGTATATAGCTAGAAATATTAATATCAAATTGATCTTGTACACAATTATTTGCATGAAAATTCTACGAATTAGTAAATATAATACAAAGACTATTGTACTACCATATAATACAATACATTATTGAAGATAGTATCTTATACAAGTACTGTATGATATATCCGATACTAGTGTACTATGTCTCTGACTCATTAAGGTTCTCTCGGATTTATCAAAATTTAGAGCATCTCCAGTCGCGTCTCCTAAACCGTCCCCTAAACGGCGGCGGATTGAGCGTTTGAGGGACGTGTTTCGTTCGTGTCCCGTTTGGGGGATGTCGCTCCCCAGCCGCGTCCCCCAAACGCCGGCCCCAAATATTAAAATACTCTTTTTTTGTTTTTTTGTATTTTTATTTCAATAAAGAGAAGAAATATTCCACAAACTAATACATAATTGGGAACGTGGTTTACATGAAGACATAATTTGGAACATGGTTTTCCACAAACTAATACATAGTTTGAACCATGGTTGACATAAATATAAATATTGCAAAACAACTAAACCTAACTAGGCCGTGCATCGAAGGTTTTGTATGTTCGCTGCCAAGAAAGAATACTCGAGGGCATACCCAGTCACCCAAACTGAAAAATCCAGCTGGTGAGGGTGCCCCTATTGGTTCTTCCGAGGAAGAACAACCAGAAACCTTCGTGCAGATATTCGTTGCGAAGAAACAACACTCATCAGTCGTCGTCCTGGTCGCTGCTGTCGCCGTGGTAGTTTCGGCGGCAACGCGCCTCGTCGAACACCTTGACGCTCATGTCCCTCTCGCCAAAGTAGGAGAACACGAGCACGAAGCCGGCTTCGAGGCGGTGGTAGCGCGTGAACTTCTCCCAGCCGATGTGGAGTACATCTTGCCGCGCGCGTCGTAGATCACGTCGACGATCCACCGGTAGCAGCCGTAGTCATCCTCCTGCAGATGCAGCTAGCGCGGGCGCTCGTCGCCGGCGACAAAGTCGGCAAAGGTGTCCGGCAGCCTCTGGATGCCGTGTGGGTCGCCCTTGAGGACGACGATGAACTCGAACAGCACGGGCCCCTCCTCGTCCTGCATGTCCGACGATGAGGACGACGGTGGCATCGCAGGCGACGGCGAGCGTGCAGCTCTTCCGCGGCCGCGGCCACGACCACGACCACGGACGCGAGCTCGGCCTCCGCCTCTACCAGCCATGTCGTCGACTCTTGAGATGGTGGCGGCTAGGGTTGGGGAGAGAGGCACTAGGGTTTGTGTGTGAGAGGGACGATGAGAGGCGGCCCTTTTTATAGGTCGGATGGAGGCGAGGGAGCGGTGGCGCTCATTAACGCCGGCACGCAGAGCTAGGCGCGACGAGACGCTTCGCTGCTCCTCTGCGAGAACTGCACCGTCGTTGCGCGCCAATAACTTCCGTCGCGAGGTAGGTGATGGTTAGGTTAAAATTCAGTGTGCCGCTGACGCGTCGATCCCGCCACTCCCTATAATATCCAAGGATTTGGGGTTACAAAAAGAGAGGAAACAGATGTGTGCATTGCATTCATGCATAGAAAATCCGGGGAATTTTCGCGCTTTAAAGTAAAACTTGTCACAGTAACTGAAGTTTCACTTGACTTGGTGGAATTTAAGTAGCTCATCAAGTCAAGCGCTATAAGCCTCAATGTGACCTTTGTTAAAACCTTGTTTTGGGTAGAGATGATTCGATCTAAGGATTTAGATCAAATGGAACTAAAACTAACACAATAACACATTAATCAATGATCAATTGCTTGATCTTATAAAAGATCATAATATGGTAATCTTTCCCATAACATGTGAACATCTATTCAATTGCAAATCAAGTAACAATAAAATGAAGAAACTATTCTTGACTTACCTTTTTCATGTCTTAAATCAATCTATGTTTCTACCATGAACCTCATGTTATTCATTTTACTTCATTCTTGGAAACATGACAAGGAGATCAACTCTAGAAGTATATATTCTTCTCTATTCCAAATTATTATACATCAAACCTAGAGAGGTGAGAGTTCCATATTATTTATTAGATCAGCAATGTCAATCTTTGAGCATATGGATGTATTAAAATCATCATCTTTAAGAAGAACCCTAGGATATTATTTAATATATTTCCTAGAGAGAGAAACCAGTTATGTTAAACATAGATATTGATGATCACATCATTCTTTATGGAGCCTAACCTTAGGTTAGTATTATAGTCCTTCCCAAATGAGAGAGACCATTCATATAAATCCTAGTTTTACCTATTTAAGAACCAAGGACAATTGTTGAACTAAAGTATTAGGATTTAAACCATCTCAACTTAGAGTGGTGAGATGATTTAGGATCAAATGGAATAATATCATATCCATGAATTGATAAAGTAAGGAGGAGACTACTCCAATTAAGTTAGACAAATAGAACCTTAGCCTAGATACCTAAAGAGATCTTGTGAGTAGCTCATAAACCCTTGAATGATCCATTTCTATATAATAGAACTCAAGCTATGGTGTCACTAACTTGTGAATTATTTGATGATCATAAGTAAAACACTAAACTATATCTAAATTCTAGTTTGTGATTCACTTGGGTGATCACAACTATAAACCTAGGCCATAATTGAGATTCAAACCATATGCCATTAGATGAATATATTTAGAACCCTAGAATTGTTCACTAGCTAAATCTTATGCTTCAATTATTGAACATAAGAAACACCTAGTGCTAAATCTCACAATTAAATCCATGTGTGGTGATCAACCACTTATCATTATAACCAAGACCAAACCATGATGAGAGTAGTACCTACTCTAGTTATTTTAAGGTGTTACTAAAATATAATAATAGTACTAAACTTGGAAGGAATTCTAGTAGAATTTCCAATTCATTAGCACATGGTTATGTACCTAAAATTAATAGGCAAGTGACAACATTCTCAAATAGGAGATCAAGTCTTTAGAGATATTTTAGCACATGAAATCATGCCATTAAATCACTTTCTTATTAGAAATCAATAAATAAATATTACTTTGAAATTGTTTGTTGCGAAGAAATACCAAATAAAACCTACATATCACTAAGTAAGAAAAATATCATTTGGAAAATAATTTGAATATTTCCAAGATGATATTCAAATTCATGTCCATATGGATACTTAATTCAAATCCCAATACTAATTATTAAATCAATGTTTAGTATCCATATTAAATTTCCTAATACACAACAATAAACTTTAAAGTGTCTTGGGTAAATTCCATTAGACTTTAAACATATTCAAAGTTCTGCAAAATAGAATGAGAATTAAAATCAGATTCAAATAGAAAATATTTTTTCGAAAAATGGAAAATAGAAAAGAGGAGAAAACCTTACCTGGCTTACCAGCCGACGCAGCCCAGCAGCAGCCTGCCAAGCATCCCAACACCGCGGCCTAGCCCAGCCCACCATACCCCTTCGTGAAATATCAACGAGGGAGGGTCGTCCTCATCCTCTCCAGCGCGCATGGACGACAGCACGACGACGTGCTCGTCTTCCCCTCTCGCTGGCGACCTACCTTGGCTCGGCGTCGTGACGAGGCACGCTCCAGCGCCGTATAAAAGCTCCACAACGAACCCTAGCCTCCGATTTCTTCCTCCTCTGCCCAATTTCTTCCCAGACGGAAACCCTAGCACGCCCGGCCTACGACCATTGTCGCCGATGGAGACCTCCCCAGGCCTCGTTGTGACCACCAACTTGATCGCGTCCTCGACTTGTTCTTCGTGCAAGAGGAATCGAGCCGCCGTGCTCGGAATCACCGTCGACGATCTCATCTTCTCCGACACCGTCATCAAGCAATCCCGGTGACTGCGACCTCCCCTCGTCGACAAGCCCGCCGTGCTCGCGGTGAGTCGCTGACTCTCCAGAGCATCCTAGCTCTTTCTCTAGCGTCCCCTAGCATGTTCTGCGACAAGTGACCGTGCCCGCCGCCGCAGTACCACGCCACCAGCCACGCTCCGGTGACCTAATCGGAGCGGCGCCGCCACCAAATTGCTCACCATGACACGCTGAGTCGATTAGGCATAGTGGTGTGTATGCGGGAGTAGCACAACACCGACGCCATCGCCGTATGATCGCCGGCAGTGAGCTCCCCTGGCCACGTCACCTATTTTGACACAGTCAAGGCCACTGGCCCACTAGTTAGTGGCTATGAGTAGCTTTAGCCCGGGTGCATTTAGTAGTTTTCAGTTTTAATTCAAAATAATTACTGAAACTTTGCAGATATTTATAAAATTCATTTTAACTCAGAAAAATATAAATGAGATATCAAAATTCTTATAAAAATAAAATCTATTCAATAAAAATATAGTATGAAATTTTTATTTTTAATAAAAATTTAATTGTTTAAACCATTATTAATTAAGCCTTTTCATTTATTCTAAATTCAATTAAAATTCAATAATTAGGAAAATTTTATAAAATAAATAAAAACCTGTAAGCAATTAAAGAAAACACTAAAACTAAATTTGCTTTTATCAATATATTATTAAATCCTTATTAGAAGGATTTAAACCATAAATGGTACTTATCATAATTATTAATTCTTGAAAAATAATAAAAGGCCAAGTCCAATATTATTTTTAATTCAAAGTTATTAATAACTTCCACTTGATAATCAAGTTATTACCTTAAGAATTGCATCACAAAGAGGAAACCCTAATTTCATATTGGATGAAACCATAATCTTATCATTTCATGTGAAACCCTAAAACCCTAATTCAATTATGAACCAAACCTTAACTCGATTATTTTGTGTGAACCCTAAATTGCCCCTAACCTAAACCCTAGGTTAGAACATATGATCATGATACTTTCTTTTCAATCATAGAACCATAATAGCAACTAAATACTTGCCATGTCCACATAAAATGTGGGAGCCCTATCACTAATAATTTAGTATTCCATGTGTGCATACCATCCAACCTAAATGATCAACTAGGATCAACCAAGTCTAAACCATAGTTCCTATCCTCAGAGACATCAATGATACGTCTCAAACGTATCCATAATTTCTTATGTTCCATGCTAGTTTTATGACAATACTCACATGTTTTATACACACTTTACATCATTTATATGCATTTTCCGGCACTAACCTATTAACAAGATGCCGAAGTGTCAGTTCCTATTTTCTGCTGTTTTTGGTTTCAGAAATCCTACAAAGGAAATATTCTCGGAATTGGACGAAATCAACACCCAGGGTCTTATTTTCCACGGAGCTTCCAGAAGACCGAAGAGCATACGAGGTGGGGCGACGAGGCGCCCAGACCACAGGGCCGTGCGGCCAGGGTGGGGCCCGCACCGCCCTATGGCGTGGGGCCCTCGTGCCTCCACCGACCCTGCCCTTCCGCCTACTTAAACTTTCCGTCGCGAAAACCCTAAGGAGATAAGCCACGGGACGAGAAAAGTTACGAAGCCAAGTTCGGGGGACAGAAGTCTTTGTTCCGGCACGCCGCCGGGACGGGGAATTGCCCCCGGAAGGCATCTCCATCGACACCACCGCCATCTTCATCGCAATTGATGTCTCCTATGATGAGGAGGGAGTAGTTCTCCCTCGTGGCTAAGGACTGTACCAGTAGCTATGTGGTTCATCTCTCTCCCATGTGATCTTTATGTGATCATGAGCTTTGTATCACTATTAATCTATGTGCTACTCTAGTGATGTTATTAAAGTAGTCTATTCCTCCTTCATGATGTAATGTTGACAGTGTGTGCATCTTGTAGTACTTGGCGTAGGATATGATTGTGATCTCTTGTAGATTATGGAGTTAACTATTACTATGATAGTATTGATGCGATCTATTCACCCTTTCATAGTTATTGGTGATGGTGTGTATGCTATGTTAGTACTCGGTCTAAATTGCAACAGTCTATTATGCACTCTAGAGGTTACTTAAATATGAATTCCGAATGTTGTGGAGCTTGTTAACTCCGGCTTGAGGGAGCTCTTGTAGCCCTACACAATGAATGGTGTTTGTTATTCAACAAGAGAGTGTGAATGTAGCACAAGTGAGGAGAAGTTATTTATTTATTATGTGATCAATGTTGAGAGTGTCCACTAGTGAAAGTAGGATCCCTAGGCCTTGTTTCCAAATACTGCAAACATCGCTTATTTACTATTTTACTGCATCTTTCCTTCCTGAAATATTACCACCATCTATACCACCTGTGTTTTACTATCTCTTCGCCGAACTAGTGCACCTATACATCTGACAAGTGTATTAGGTGTGTTGGGGACACAAGAGACTTCTTGTATCTTAATTGCAGTGTTGCTTGAGAGGACTATCTTTGACCTATACCTCCCTGAGTTCGATAAACCTTGGGTGATTCACTTAAGGGAAACTTGCTGCTGTTCTACAAACCTCTGCTCTTGGAGGCCCAACACTGTCTACAGGAATAGAAGCGTGCGTAGACATCAAGCTATTTTCTGGCGCCGTTGCTGGGGATCTGAAGAAAAGTTACACCACAGAGAATTGCCTCCCACGGCAACAATCTATTTTCTGGCGCTGTTGCCGGGGAGGTAAGGTAAAAGGTATTCACATCCTCCGACTACTAAGCTATTTCCTAGCACTGTTGCCGGTGTGTGAGTGCTCGAATGTATTTCCTTTAGATCCTGCAATTATATCTTTTTGTTTCTTGTTTTTATTTCACTAGTTAGGCTTAATGGAAAACAACAAAAATATTAGAGATCTTTACAGTATTTATCTTGAGTTAGGACATGAGGTGTTTGAAGAGAAAATTAAAAAACCTATGGAACTTTATATGCATGCTAATGGAAATGTTATTAGTATGAATGCTTTGAACACCATTGTTGCTAATGCTATGGAAAATTCTAAGCTTGGGGGAGCTGGTTTTGATGAGCATGATATTTTTAGTCCCCCAAGCATGGAGGAGAAAATTTACTTTGATGATACTTTACCTCCTATATATGATGATTACAATGATGACTATCATATTTTCAGTCCACCTACTATTGAGGAGAAAATTAATTATGATTACAATATGCGTCCTATATATGATGATTATGGTGATGAGAATAATAATGATAGCTATCTTATTGAATTTGCTCTCACTACAATTAATAGTAATGACTATGCTTATGTGGAGAGTAATAATTTTATGCATGTAGCTCATGATAAGAATGTTTCATGTGATAGTTATATTGTTGAGTTTGTTCATGATGCTACTGAAAGTTATTATGAGAGAGGGAAACATGGTTATATGCATCTTAATAATATTAAGTTTTCCCTCTTTATATTGAGAATCTTGAAGTTACTCGTGTTTTATCTTCTTATGCTTGTCACTTTGTTCTTCATGAATTTATTTGTGTACAAGATTCCTTTTCATAGGAAGTGGGTTAGACTTAAATGTGTTTTGAATTTGCTTCTTGGTGCTCCTTTTGCTTCATTTTCTATTTTCCATGTGAGCATCATTAAAATCTACTGAACCCATCTTAATGGCTATAAAGAAAGCACTTCTTTGGAGATAACCCATGTTTTTATTTTGTTACTGTTTTGTTGTGTCTTGGAAGTTGTTACTACTGTAGCAACCTCTCCTTATCTTTATTTTATTGCATTGTTGTGCCAAGTAAAGTCTTTGATAGTAGGGTTGATACTAGATTTGGATTACTGCACAGAAACAGATTTCTTACTGTCACTAAATTGAGCAGCCCCGTCTGTAGGTAACTCAGAAAAATCTGCCAATTTACGCGCATGATCCTCAGATATGTACGCAACTTTCATTCAATTTGAGATTTTTCATCTGAGCAAGTTAAGTGCCCCAGAAAAATTTGTCTTTACGGACTGTTCTGTTTTGACAGATTCTGCCTTTTATTTCGCATTGCCTGTTTTGCTATGTTTGATGGATTTGTTTGTTCCATTAACTTTTAGTAGCTTTGGGAAATGTCCAGAAGTGTTAAGAATGATTATGTCACCTCTGAATGTGTGAATTTTTGATTATGCACTATCCCTCTAATGAAGTTTATGAGAAGTTTGGTGTGGCGGAAGTTTTCAAGGGTCAAGAGAGAAGGGTGATATAATGTGATCAAGAAGAGTGAAGAGTCTAAGCTTGGGGATGCCCCCGTGGTTCATCCCTGTATATTTCAAGAAGACCCAAGTGTCTAAGCTTGGGGATGCCCAAGGCATCCCATTCTTCATCAACAACTTATCAGGTCATCTCTAGTGAAACTATATTTTTATTCCGTCACATCTTATGTACTTTACTTGGAGCGTCTGTATGCTTTTATTTTCATTTTGTTATTTTCATTCTCTGAATAAATTCATGCTTATGTGGGAGAGAGACACGCTCCGCTTTTTCATATGAACACTAGTGTTCTTCGCTTTTACTTTTAATGTTCATGGCGAAGGTTGAAACTGCTTCGTTCATTGTTATATGGTTGGAAACAGAAAATGCTTCATGTGGTAATTGGTATATTGTCTTGAATAATTTGATACTTGACAATTGTTGTGCTCAAATAGATCATGTTTAAGCTCTTGCATCATGTACTTTGCACCTATTAGTGGAGAACTACTGTATAGCTTGTTGAAATTTGGTTTGCATGATTGGTCTTTCTAAAGTCTAGATATTTTCTGGTGAAGTGTTTGAACAACAAGGAAGACAGTGTAGAGTCTTATAATGCTTTCAATATGTTCTTATGTAAGTTTTGCTGTACTGGTTCATACTTGTGTTTGTTTCAAACAACCTTGCTAGCCAAAGCCTTGTATTGAGAGGGAATACTTCTCGTGCATCCAAATCCTTGAGCCAAAAACTATGCCATTTGTGTCCACCATACCTACCTACTATGTGGTATTTCTCTGCCATTCCAAAGTAAATTACTTGAGTGCTACCTTTAAAATTTCATTCCTTGTCTTTGCAATATATAGCTCATGGGAAAATAGCCTTAAAAACTATTGTGGTAAAGAATATGTAGCTTATGTATCTTATTTCTTATAAGTTGCTTGTTGAGCGGTAACCATGTTTCTGGGGACGCCATCAACTATTACACTTTTGTTGAATATCATGTGAGTTGCTATGCATGTTCGTCTTGTCTGAAGTAAGGGAGATTTATCATGATAAAATGGTTTGAGTATGCATATTGTTAGAGAAGAACATTGGACCGTTAACTAAAGCCATGAATCATGGTGGAAGTTTCAGTTTGGACACTAATCCTCAATCTCTTATGAGAATATTATCTGTTGTTGAATGCTTATGCATTAAAGAGGAGTCCATTATCTGTTTTCTATGTTGTCCCGGTATGGATGTCTAAGTTGAGAATAATCAAAAGCGAGAAATCCAATGCGAACTTTCTCCTTAGACCTTTGTACATGCGGCATAGAGGTACCCCTTTGTGACACTTGGTTGAAACATATGTTATGCAATGATAATCCATGTAAATCCAAGCTAATTAGGACAAGGTGCGAGCACTATTGGTATTCTATGCATGAGGCTTGCAACTTATAGGATGTCTTATGCATAACACATATGAATTATTACTACCGTTGACAAAATTGTTTCTATGTTTTCAAAATAAAAGCTCTAGCACAAAAATAGTAATCCATGCTTCCCTCTGCGAAGGGCCATTCTTTTACTTTATGTTGAGTCAGTTTACCTACTTCTTTTTATCTTAGAAGCAAACACTTGTGTCAACTGTGTGCATTGATTCTTACATGTTTACTTATTGCACTTGTTATATTGCTTTATGTTGACAACTATCCATGAGATATACATGTTACAAGTTGAAAGCAATTGCTGAAACTTAATCATCCTTTGTGTTGCTTCAATGCCTTTTACTTTGAATCTATTGCTTTATGAGTTAACTCCTATGCAAGTCTTATTGATGCTTGTCTTGAAAGTATTATTCATGAAAAGTCTTTGCTATATGATTCAGTTGTGTAGTCATTGTCTTTACCATTGCTTTGAATCACTTCATTCATCTCATATGCTTTACAATAGTATTGATCAATATCATGTTGGTAGCATGTCACTTAAGAAATTATCCTTGTTATCGTTTACCTACTCGAGGGCGAGTAGGAACTAAGCTTGGGGATGCTTGATACGTCTCAAACGTATCCATAATTTCTTATGTTCCATGCTAGTTTTATGACAATACTCACATGTTTTATACACACTTTACATCATTTATGTGCATTTTCCGGCACTAACCTATTAACAAGATGCCGAAGTGCCAGTTCCTATTTTCTGCTGTTTTTGGTTTCAGAAATCCTACAAAGGAAATATTCTCGGAATTGGACGAAATCAACGCCCAGGGTCTTATTTTTTCCATGGAGCTTCCAGAAGACCGAAGAGCATACGAGGTGGGGCGACGAGGTGCCCAGACCACAGGGCCGCACGGCCAGGGTGGGGCCCGCGCCGCCCTATGGTGTGGGGCCCTCGTGCCTCCACCGACCCTGCCCTTCCGCCTACATAAACTCTCCGTCGCGAAAACCCTAAGGAGATAAGCCACGGGACGAGAAAAGTTACGCAGCCGCCGCCATCGCGAAGCCAAGTTCGGGGGACAGAAGTCTCTGTTCCGGCACGCCGCCGGGACGGGGAATTGCCCCCGGAAGGCATCTCCATCGACACCACCGCCATCTTCATCGCAATTGTTGTCTCCTATGATGAGGAGGGAGTAGTTCTCCCTCGAGGCTAAGGGCTGTACCGGTAGCTATGTGGTTCATCTCTCTCTCCCATGTGATCTTTATGTGATCATGAACTTTGTATCACTATTAATCTATGTGCTACTCTAGTGATGTTATTAAAGTAGTCTATTCCTCCTTCATGATGTAATGTTGACAGTGTGTGCATCATGTAGTACTTGGTGTAGGTTATGATTGTGATCTCTTGTAGATTATGGAGTTAACTATTACTATGATAGTATTGATGCGTGATACGTCCAATTTGCATCACTATTTTATATCATAATTTGCTGTTATTCATTGATATATTTCATATTGGGACACAATACTTATGTTATTTCATCTATTTTGCATGTTTCATCATTATTGGAGGATCAAGCACCGGAGCCAGGATTCTGCTGGAAAAAGCACCGTCAGAACGCAATATTTCGGAAGATCAACTGTGGAAGGAAATTATACCGAAAATCCTATTTTTCCAGATGACGAAGGAAGCCAGAAGGGGGAGCTGAGAAGGCCCAAGGTGGGGCCAGACCACAGGCCGGCGCGGCCCATCGCCTGGCCGCGCCACCATGTGGTGTGGGGGCCCCATAGCCCCTTTCGCCTCCTTTTCTTCGCGAAACCCTTCGTCCCGAAGACCTAAGCCACAGAGGGTACCTCACGAAGGGTTACAGCCGCCTCTGCGGGGCGGAGAACACCAGAGAGAAAAGAGCTCTCCGGCGGGCAGGAATCCGCCGGGGAAATTCCCTCCCGGAGGGGGAAATCGACGCCATCGTCACCGTCATCGAGCTGGACATCATCTCCATCGCCATCACCATCATCTTCATCATCATCATCGCCATCTCCACCGCAGCACCTCGTCACCGCTGTAGCAATTTGGGTTTGATCTTGATTGTTTGATAGGGGAAACTCTCCCGGTGTTGATTTCTACTTGTTATTGATGCTATTGAGTGAAACCGTTGAACCAAGGTTTATGTTCAGATTGTTATTCATTATCATATCACCTCTGATCATGTTCTATATGATGTCTCGTGAGTAGTTCGTTTAGTTCTTGAGGGCATGGGTGAAGTCTAAATGTTAGTAGTGAACTATGGTTGAGTAATATTCAATGTTATGATATTTAAGTTGTGGTGTTATTCTTCTAGTGGTGTCGTGTGAACGTCGACTACACGACACTTCACCTTTATGGGCCTAGGGGAATGCATCTTGTACTCGTTTGCCGATTGCGGGGTTGCCGGAGTGACAGAAACCTAAACCCCCGTTGGTATATCGATGCAGGAGGGATAGCAGGATCTCAGAGTTTAAGGTTGTGGTTAGATTTATTCTTAATTACTTTCTTGTAGTTGCGGATGCTTGCAAGGGGTATAATCACAAGTATGTATTAGTCCTAGGAAGGGCGGTACATTAGCATAGGTTCACCCACACAACACTTATCATAACAATGAAGATTATTTAGCCGTATGTAGCGAAAGCACTAGACTAAAATCCCGTGTGTCCTCGAGAACGTTTGGTCATTATAAGTAAACAACCCGGCTTGTCCTTTGCACTAAAAAGGATTGGGCCACTCGCTGCAATTGTTACTCTCGCACTTTACTTACTCGTACTTTATTCAACTGTTACATCAAAACCACCTGAATATTTGTCTGTGAGCATTTACAGGGAATCCTTCATCGAAACTGCTTGTCAACACCTTCTGCTCCTCGTTGGGATCGACATTCTTACTTATCGAAAATACTACGATACACCCCCTATACTTGTGGGTCATCAAGACTATTTTCTGGCGCCGTTGCCGGGGAGTGAAGCGCTATTGGTAAGTGGAATTGGTAAGGAAAACCTTTACTGTTTGTGCTGATTTTATTTCTGCCTGCTGCTATAAGTCATTATGGAGAGATCTTCTCTTCAATTTCTATTTGGGAAATCTACTACTACTGCAACGGTAGTGGATGAGGCGCCAGGTGAGGAAGTGATACCATATAAAATACCTATGAAAATTATTGAACGTGTTATGGATAACCGCTATGAAGGGGATGGAACTGTCCATCCTGGTGATCATTTACTGTTTTTGCATGAATTATGCGGTTTATGCAAGTGTGCAGGTATTGCTATGGATGAAGTGAGGAAGAAACTATTCTCTATATCGCTGTCTGGTAAGGCGGCGCATTGGTATAAATTACTGGATAATGGGGATTCTCTTGAATGGAATGATATTGTGCCCCGGTTTTATTCTAAGTTCTATCCTCCAAGTGAAATTCACAAGGATCGGAATCGCATATATAATTTTTGGCCTCATGATGGAGAGAGTATTGCCCAAGCTTGGGGGAGATTGAAGTCTTTAATGCTCAAATGCCCCATTCATGAGCTTCCTGGTAATGTTATTATTGATAATTTCTATGCAAGACTTTCTTTTCAAGACAAGACCTTGCTGGATACTTCTTGTTCTGGATCATTTACACGCAACAAAGAGGAGTTTAAAAGGGACCTTCTTGATCGGATCCAAGAAAATACTGAAGGTTGGGAGAACAACAAGGATAGAGAATCAGGTATAATTTATGAGTATAAATGCATTGAAGCTTTTATGGATACTGATAAATTTCGTAATATGAGTGCTACATATGGTCTTGATTCTCAAGTTGCTGCAAATCTTTATAAAGCTTTTGCCTCTCATTATGAATTGCCTAAGAAGAATTTTGATAAGTATCCTGAACCGTATAAAGATAAAATTGATTCATCTATTAATAAATGCGTTGTAGTTGAAACTGCTGATCATGTTATTCCTGAAGCTTATATTGAAAAAACTCCTTTCCCTGCTAAAATGAAGGAGTACTCTGTTATAAATAGTGCGGTTCATAAAAGTGAAAAGAAACCTGTAGAACCTGAAGAACAAATAAAAGTTGAACCTGCTGTTGCAATAGTTAAAGATCTTGTGACTGAAAATGTGGAGGATGGTCATATTATTTTCTGTGAAGATGCTTCTAATATTGTTTCACATCCTAATAAACCCAAACAAGTTAGTGTTCCTATGCTATCTGTTAGAATTGGTGATCATTGCTATTATGGTTTATGTGATATTGGTGCAAGTGTTAGTGCTATTCCTTATGAGCTTTACACGGAGATTATGCACGAAATTGATTCTTGTGAACTTGAAGATATTGATGTGGTTATTCAGCTGGCTAATAGAGAAACTATTTCTCCAATTGGTATTGTTCGAGATGTGGAAGTTCTATGTGGTAAGATTAAATATCCTGCTGACTTTTTGGTACTTGGTTCTGCTGCTAGTGATTATTGTCCTATCATTTTTGGTAGACCTTTTCTAAATACTTGTGGAGCTCTTATAGATTGCAAGAAAGAGAAAATTTTGACTATTTGCTGGTGAATCTTATGAGTTTAACTTCTCTAAATTTACCAAAACTCCTTATAAAGCTGATTTGCCTAGTGATGATTTTAAAATGGAGCGGTGTGCATCTATTGTTCTTGTTCCTAATAATCCTTTGCAGCAACATTTGGAGAATAGCGAGAGTGAAGTTTTTAGGAAAGAAAGAGATGAGCTTGAGGAAATTTTTCTTCGCCAACCTATTCTCAAGCATGATTTACCGGTGGAAGATTTGGGTACAACACCGCCACCAAAGGAAGATCCTGTTTTTGATTTAAAGCCTTTGCCTGATAATCTTAAATATGCTCATATTGATGATAAGAAAATATATCCTGTTATTATTAGTTCTAAGCTTTCAGAGATTGAGGAAGAAAGGTTATTGGAAATATTGAAGAAACACCGAGGAGCTATTGGCTACACTCTTGATGATTTGAAGGGGATTTCTCCTTCCATTTGCCAACATGCTATTAATATGGAAGATGATGCAAAGCCTGTTGTTGAACATCAGCGTCGTCTAATTCCGAAGATGAAGGAGGTGGTAAGGAATGAGGTATTAAAACTTCTTGAAGCTGGTATTATATATCCTATTGCTGATAGTAGATGGGTTAGTCCTGTGCATTGCGTTCCCAAGAAAGGAGGAATGACTGTTGTGCCTAATGATAATGATGAGCTCATCCCTCAAAGAGTAGTTGTAGGGTATAGAATGTGCATTGATTTTCGAAAAGTTAATAAAGTTACTAAGAAAGATCATTACCCTTTACCATTTATTGATCAAATGCTAGAAAGATTGTCTAAAAATACTCATTTTTGCTTTCTTGATGGTTATTCTGGGTTTTCACAAATTGTTGTTAAAACTAAAGATCAAGAGAAAACCACTTTTACTTGTCCCTATGGAACTTATGCTTATAGGCGTATGCCTTTTGGTTTATGTAATGCTCCTGCTACTTTTCAAAGATGCATGTCTGCTATTTTTGATGGCTTTTGTGAGAGTATTGTGGAGGTATTCATGGATGATTTTTCCGTCTATGGGAATTCTTTTGATAGTTGCTTGCGAAACCTTGATAAAGTTTTGCAGAGATGTGAAGAAACTAACCTTGTTCTTAATTGGGAGAAATGCCACTTTATGGTTAATGAAGGAATTGTATTGGGACATAAAATTTCTGAGAGAGGTATTGAAGTTGATAGAGCTAAAGTTGAAGCAATTGAGAAGATGCCCTATCCGAGGGATGTTAAAGGTATTCGTAGTGTTCTTGGTCATGCTGGGTTTTATAGGAGATTTATTAAAGATTTCTCCAAGATTTCAAAGCCTCTTACTAATCTTCTTCAAAAAGACGTACCTTTTGTTTTTGATGATGATTGTAAGGAAGCTTTTGAAACTCTAAAGAAAGCCTTAACAACTGCTCCTGTAGTTGAACCTCCTGATTGGAATTTGCCTTTTGAAATTATGTGTGATGCTAGTGATTTTGCTGTAGGCGCTGTTCTTGGACAAATGAGTAGATAAAAAACTGAATGTTATTCATTATGCTAGTAAAACTCTTGATGCTGCTCAAAGAAATTATGCTACAACTGAAAAAGAATTATTAGCTGTAGTCTTTGCTTGTGATAAATTTAGATCTTATATTGTTGATTCAAAAGTTACGATTCATACTGATCATGCTGCAATTAGATACCTTATGACAAAGAAAGATGCTAAGCCGAGGCTTATTAGATGGGTACTTCTTTTGCAAAAATTTGATTTACATATTGTAGATAGGAAAGGTGCTGATAATCCCGTTGCTGATAATTTGTCTAGATTGGAAAATATTGCTTATGATCCTGTTCCTGTTAATGATAGTTTTCCAAATGAACAATTGGCTGTAATAAAGGTGAGCTCGCGAGACAGTCCTTGGTATGCTGATTATGCTAACTTTATTGTTTCCAAGTACTTGCCTCCAACCTTTTCAGCTCAGCAAAGGAGGAAATTCTTTTATGACTTGAGGCATTATTTCTGGGATGACCCACACTTATATAAAGAAGGAGTGGATGGTATTCTGCGAAGGTGTGTTCCCGAATATGAACAACAAGAGATATTGAGTAAATGTCATGGTAGTGCTTATGGAGGACATCACGCCGGAGAAAGAACCGCGCAAAAGGTTCTACAATCAGGTTTTTATTGGCCAACTCTCTTCAAGGATGCGAGAAAGTTTATTTTATCTTGTGATGAATGCCAAAGGGTTGGTAATATCTCCAGACGTAATGAAATGCCTATGAATTATACTCTTGTTATTGAACCATTTGATTGTTGGGGATTTGACTTCATGGGACCTTTTCCGTCTTCAGAAGGTAACACTCATATACTTGTTGCTGTTGATTATGTTACTAAATGGGTGGAAGCCATACCTACAAAAAGTGCTGATGGTGAGACCTCTTTAAGAATGCTTTTAGACATTATTTTTCCTAGATTTGGAGTGCCTAGATATATTATGACTGATGGAGGTTCTCATTTTATTCATGGAGGTTTTAGAAAAACTCTTGCTAGGTATGGTATTAATCATAGAATTGCTTCCGCTTATCATCCTCAAACTAGTGGTCAAGTAGAATTATCAAATAGAGAGATTAAATCTATTTTGCAAAAGACTGTTAATAAAACTAGAAAGAATTGGGCTAGTAAATTGAAGGATGCACTATGGGCTTATAGAACTGCTTATAAAAATCCCATGGGAATGTCACCTTATAAAATGGTTTACGGAAAATCTTGTCATTTACCTTTAGAACTAGAGCACAAAGCTTATTGGGCTGTTAGAGAATTAAATAAAGATCCTAAACTTGCCGGTGATAAGAGGTTGTTGCAATTGAGTTCTCTAGATGAATGGAGAAGTGAAGCTTACGAAAATGCTAAACTCTTTAAAGAGAAAGTTAAAAAATGGCATGATAGAAGGATTATCAAAAGAGAATTTAATATTGGGGATAAAGTCCTATTGTATCGGTCTCGTCTCAGATTCTTTGCAGGGAAATTACTCTCGAAATGGGAAGGACCGTATGTTGTCGAGGAGGTGTATCGTTCAGGAGCAATCAAAATTAGCTCTCTCCAAGGCAATGCCACGCAAGTGGTAAATGGACAAAGACTCAAGCATTATATCTCAGGTGATTCTTATAATGTTGATGTTGATATTATTCAAGTGGAAACACCGGAGGCTTTCATCAAAGGACAAATTGACAAATCCGCCGTAACTCGACTTTGAATAGGTAACAAGATCTTGGTAATGAAAAGTTCGCAATTTACTTTCCGAACTATATTTTTGCTGTTTTTGGAAAATATGAAAAATTACGAGTTCGAAACGGAGTGGAAAAGACGCACGAGGGCGTGCCACCATAGGCCGGCGCGGCCTGGCCTGGGCCCGCGCCGCCCTATGGTCTGGCCGCCTCGTCGCCCCTTTCCGACTCTGGTTCGATCTGGTGCTTTCCTTTTGTCGTGAAATTTTTTGCTATATAATCCCCCGGACCCCTGGAGGTCCGTATATCGTTTTCTCGACGTGTTTTGTTTCGAGCTATTTCTGCCAGGATCTGTTTTCAGTTTAGAAGCACCATGGTCTCCAAGAACAAGGGCAAGGAGTTTCCGGATGAAGATAATCGAGATCTTGGGTGGAAAGAGGAGGACAAGGACGTCAAGGAAGAGGATGAAGAAGAGGTGGAGGAAGATTCGCGCGCACACCCGCGTGCTACCATCGCAAGCATCAAGGTGGTGGACAACCCTTTTAGTGCAAACAAGAGCGCAAGAATTCGCACTGGAGGAGCGGTTCCACGTCATTACCTAGCTCCGAAAACATCTTTATCAGGCATTCACCATCCCTTCCACAATCTAATTTTCAATAATCAAATTGAAGGGACTCCCAAGGCAGCATTGCCTAGCAATTGGGATATAGATCGCTCTAACACTGCAGGAAGGAGGAAGCCTGAGGGTGAAGAGTGGGGAAATAACTCTAAGAGTTGGGACTCGCCGTCGGACAGACTTCTTAACCGCGTCGAGCACAATTCGGAGATGATTCGCAATCTCACATACAAGATTGATGAGCTTCAGGAGCTTATTGAGAAGCTTGTCAGGAATTCATCACCACCATCGCCGAAGGAGTAATTCATCATCGGTATTGGCATCCCCTTGGTTTGTTCCAAGCTTGGGGGAGTGCCGCGGTATCACATCATCACTATCTTTTACTTTTTACTGTCAAGTAGTGTCATATCATGAGTAGGGAAGTTATCATATAAGATGGGTTGCAGTTTGGAAGTATCTCTCCTTTAGTTGGTTATCTATGTATCCCTTGGTGTGAGTTATCGTTATGGAATATTAATGAGAAGTCTTATCATTTACATATTGCACATTTTATTTTAGTTTGCAATCTCTATTATATGATTTACCTTGTTGTTAGTATTGGTATCACTTTGGGAGCATTGAATAAATCTATTTGGTTTTGGCAAACTTAGCATTGGTCAATAGCAACAACACTTTGAGGTTTAAGTAGAAAAGAGAAATACATGTAGATGTTTCATTGTCTTTCTTTCTTGTTAGCTCATAGCTTATTATTCTGAAGTTAAAACTGTTTGTGCT
The DNA here is from genome assembly GCF_019359855.2 of Lolium perenne. Lineage (NCBI taxonomy): Eukaryota > Viridiplantae > Streptophyta > Magnoliopsida > Poales > Poaceae > Lolium > Lolium perenne. The sequence goes on from NC_067247.2 coordinate 159,511,872, forward strand.
TATAAGGAAGATGCATGATTATTTCTATCACATGTATATTTGTTTGTTTCCTTCAACTCTTATGCTTGCTAATTAACCTTGCTAGCCAAAGACTTGTACTGAGAGGGAATACTTCTCGTGCATCCAAACCTTAGCCCAAACCTATGTCATTTGTGTCCACCATACCTACCTACTGCATGGTATTTTCTGCCATTCCAAGTAGATACTTCATGTGCTACCTTTAAACAATTCAAAACTTAGTATCTCTTATTTGTGTCAATGTTTTATAGCTCATGAGGAAGTATGTGGTGTTTTATCTTTCAATCTTGTTGGGCAACTTTCACCAATGGACTAGTGGCTTCATCCGCTTATCCAATAATTTTGCAAAAAGAGCTGGCAATGGGATTCCCGGTCCCAAATTAACTAAACTAAATAGACACTCCTCCATGGTATGTGATTGATGGACGGCACCCGAAGGATTCGGTTAGCCATGGCTTGTGTAAGCAAAGGTTGGGGGGAGTGTCATCATAATAAAACTAAAATAAAAAGGCACTCCTTCATGGTATGAGATTGTTGGCAGGCACCCGAGGATTCGGTTAGCCATGGTTTGTGAAAGAAAGGTTGGAAGGAGTGCCACATAAAAAGAAAATAATATGGGAGCCGCTCTTTGAAGGTTTGTCTGGCAAGGGGGTTAGAGTACCCGCTACCAGTCGTTGACAATAACAAACACCTCTCAAAATGTTACTTTTATTATCTCTATATGATTTCAAAACTGAAAAAGCTCTAGCACATGATTTAATCACTGCTTCACTCTGCGAAGGGCCTGTCTTTTATTTTATGTTGAGTCAGTAAACCTATTTCCCTCCATCTCAAGCAAGCATTTGAGTGGTTGTGATCAAACCATTATATTGTGATTTGCTTTATCATGTTTTTATTCTTCCTTGTTTAGTACAAGTTTTATCTGAATGAATATAGCTTTGCAAGTTATCAATGATCATGAGGAGACCATTATGATTGAGTATGCAAGTTGTGCCTTATAAACTTTAACATGAGAGCGCTGCTCAATGAGATAAGTATAATCTGTTAATTGTTCTCTGACCAAGAACGAAGTTTGCCATCACCAACTATGATTTCTTATGCACCTTTATTTGTGATTACTTTATACTTGTTTCAAGTTGAGTTATATGAGGAAGTTGTTTACTAGAATGTCTTGTGTGAATGAATATGATGCTTCTTGTCCGTATTTTGTTTATCGACTCTTCACTCCATAAACATGTGGTCCTGTTTACCGAGTTCAGTTTCGCTTGGGGACAAGCGAAGTCTAAGCTTGGGGGGAGTTGATACGTCCAATTTGCATCACTATTTTATATCATAATTTGCTGTTATTCATTGATATATTTTATATTGGGACACAATACTTATGTTATTTCATCTATTTTGCATGTTTCATCATTATTGGAGGATCAAGCACCGGAGCCAGGATTCTGCTGGAAAAAGCACCGTCAGAACGCAATATTTCGGAAGATCAACTGTGGAAGGAAATTATACCGAAAATCCTATTTTTCCAGATGACGAAGGAAGCCAGAAGGGGGAGCTGAGAAGGCCCAAGGTGGGGCCAGACCACAGGCCGGCGCGGCCCATCGCCTGGCCGCGCCACCATGTGGTGTGGGGGCCCCATAGCCCCTTTCGCCTCCTTTTCTTCGCGAAACCCTTCGTCCCGAAGACCTAAGCCACAGAGGGTACCTCACGAAGGGTTACAGCCGCCTCTGCGGGGCGGAGAACACCAGAGAGAAAAGAGCTCTCCGGCGGGCAGGAATCCGCCGGGGAAATTCCCTCCCGGAGGGGGAAATCGACGCCATCGTCACCGTCATCGAGCTGGACATCATCTCCATCGCCATCACCATCATCTTCATCATCATCATCGCCATCTCCACCGCAGCACCTCGTCACCGCTGTAGCAATTTGGGTTTGATCTTGATTGTTTGATAGGGGAAACTCTCCCGGTGTTGATTTCTACTTGTTATTGATGCTATTGAGTGAAACCGTTGAACCAAGGCTTATGTTCAGATTGTTATTCATTATCATATCACCTCTGATCATGTTCCATATGATATCTCGTGAGTAGTTCGTTTAGTTCTTGAGGACATGGGTGAAGTCTAAATGTTAGTAGTGAACTATGGTTGAGTAATATTCAATGTTATGATATTTAAGTTGTGGTGTTATTCTTCTAGTGGTGTCGTGTGAACGTCGACTACACGACACTTCACCTTTATGGGCCTAGGGGAATGCATCTTGTACTCGTTTGCCGATTGCGGGGTTGCCGGAGTGACAGAAACCTAAACCCCCGTTGGTATATCGATGCAGGAGGGATAGCAGGATCTCATAGTTTAAGGCTGTGGTTAGATTTATTCTTAATTACTTTCTTGTAGTTGCGGATGCTTGCAAGGGGTATAATCACAAGTATGTATTAGTCCTAGGAAGGGCGGTACATTAGCATAGGTTCACCCACACAACACTTATCATAACAATGAAGATTATTTAGCCGTATGTAGCGAAAGCACTAGACTAAAATCCCGTGTGTCCTCGAGAACGTTTGGTCATTATAAGTAAACAACCCGGCTTGTCCTTTGCGCTAAAAAGGATTGGGCCACTCGCTGCAATTGTTACTCTCGCACTTTACTTACTCGTACTTTATTCAACTGTTACATCAAAACCCCCTGAATACTTGTCTGTGAGCATTTACAGGGAATCCTTCATCGAAACTGCTTGTCAACACCTTCTGCTCCTCGTTGGGATCGACATTCTTACTTATCGAAAATACTACGATACACCCCCTATACTTGTGGGTCATCAATGCGATCTATTCCCCCTTTCATAGCTATTGGTGACGGTGTGTATGCTATGTTAGTACTCGGTCTAAATTGCAACGGTCTATTATGCACTCTAGAGGTTACTTAAATATGAATACCGGATGTTGTGGAGCTTGTTAACTCCGGCTTGAGGGAGCTCTTGTAGCCCTACACAATGAATGGTGTTTGTTATTCAACAAGAGAGTGTGAATGTAGCACAAGTGAGGAGAAGTTATTTATTTATTATGTGATCAATGTTGATAGTGTCCACTAGTGAAAGTAGGATCCCTAGGCCTTGTTTCCAAATACTGCAAACATCACTTATTTACTGTTTTACTGCATCTTTACTTCCTGCAATATTACCACCATCTACACCACCTGTGTTTTACTATCTCTTCGCCGAACTAGTGCACCTATACATCTGACAAGTGTATTAGGTGTGTTGGGGACACAAGAGACTTCTTGTATCTTAATTGCAGGGTTGCTTGAGAGGACTATCTTTGACCTCTACCTCCCTGAGTTCGATAAACCTTGGGTGATTCACTTAAGGGAAAGTTGCTGCTGTTCTACAAACCTCTGCTCTTGGAGGCCCAACACTGTCTACAGGAATAGAAGCGTGCGTAGACATCAAGCTATTTTCTGGCGCCGTTGCCGGGGATCTGAAGAAAAGTTACACCAGAGAGAATTGCCTCCCACGGCAACAATCAACCCTAATTATCCATGTTTAGCATCACACCATTGTGATGAAGCCCAATGGAAACTATGCCCAATGCTTTACCTTACATGCTAATACCCACTAAACCCTACTAATGTTAGATAATTATGAATCATCCTATTTAGAACCAACCATCCCTTACTTAGTGGCTCCAATAGTAAACCCTGGACAACCTCAACCTTAATTGAAATACTTCTTATTACTTAAGTAATATATTCCCTCAAAAGTTAATCTTTAGAAGTAATTAAGGACTAGCCTCCAACTCTGCTTAATAGGACCTATAAACCCTAGCTACCTATCACCAATAAAGTACAACCAACCCTGATAGCAACCATATACAATTAATTTCTTAAGGTGTTCATGCTTAAGTAAAACCATACAAGCCCTAGTTGCTAATGAATCCAACATTGTTGTGATCCATCTAATCCTTACTCTAGAAACCAATTAAAACCATAAAACTCCACCACCCTAATTATCATACTTGTTCTTTATTAAAGGACATATTCTTCAAAGTTATTCTTTTGAAGTATATGATAATTAATCATTAACCATGCCATATAGTGCTAAAACCAACAACTGATCATTACATGTTAGGATTATACCAAATCTTAATGTTGTGTGCTATTAATATTATTGTTGTAATATATTGCATTACTTGTTTATGATATCAAGTAACCAACCCTTAATAAGAACCTTGTTTATAAATCACTCTAAAAGTGCAACACACCCTAAATCAATCATACCAACTCACTAATCCTAAATCATCGGGGTTAGGTCACTGATAACCCACAAGTATAGGGGATCGCAACAGTCTTCGCGGGAAGTAAAACCCAATTTATTGATTCGACACAAGGGGAGACAAAGAATACTTGAAAGCATTAACAGCGGAGTTGTCAATTCAGCTGCACCTGGAAACAGACTTGCTCGCAAGAGTTTATCAGTAGTAACAGTTTTATAGTAGTAGCAGTAGTGAAATAACAGCAGCAGAGTAACAAAGACAGCAGTAGTGATTATAGTAAACATCAGGATTAAAATACTGTAGGCACAGGGATGGATGATGGGCGTTGCATGGATGAGAGAAACTCATGTAACAATCAAAGCAGGGCATTTGCAGATAATAATGAAACGGTATCCAAGTACTAATCAATCAATAGGCATGTGTTCCATATATAGTCGTACGTGCTCGCAATGAGAAACTTGCACAACATCTTTTGTCCTACCAGCCGGTGGCAGCCGGGCCTCTAGGGAATCTACTGGAAATTAAGGTACTCCTTTTAATAGAGCACCGGAGCAAAGCATTAACACTCCGTGAACACATGTGATCCTCATATCACCGCCTTCCCCTTCGGTTGTCCCAATTTCTGTCACTTTGGGGCCTCGGGTTCCAGACAACAATACGTGTATACAACTTGCAGGTAAGATCATTAAACAATGCATATCATCATGAAACAATAACATGTTCAGATCTGAAATCATGGCACTCGGGCCCTAGTGACAAGCATTAAGCATAACAAGTTGCAACAACATCATAAAAGTACCAATTACGGAAAGTAGGCACTATGTCCTAACAATCTTATACTATTACATGACCAATCTCATCCAATCCCTACCATACCCTTCAGCCTACAGCGGGGGAATTACTCACACATGGATGGGGGAAACATGGCTGGTTGATGGAGAGGCGTCGGTGGTGATGATGGCGATGATCTCCTCCAATTCCCCGTCCCGGCGGAGTGCCAGAACGGAGTTTCTGGTCCCGAGACGGAGTTTCGCGACGGTGGTGGCGTACTGGATGGTTTCTGGCGACTTCGACTTCCCGTCTCGCGTTTTTAGATCGAAACCCTTAAGTATTCCAGAGGGGGGCGTCAGAGGCTGGCCGAGGGGGCCACACGCTAGGGCGGCGCGCCCCCCCTACAGGCCGCGCCGGCCTATTGTCTGGGGGGCCTGGGCCTCCCCCAGGCCTGCCCTTCTGGCTCCGTGATTCTTCTGGAAAACTAAGCCCTTCGACATAAATTCCGAGGATTTTCCTGAAAGTTGAATTTCTGCACAAAAACGAGACACCAGGGCAATTCTGCTGAAAACAGCGATAGTCTGTGTTAGTTGCATCCAAAATACACAAATTAGAGGCAAAACAATAGCAAAAGTGTTCGGGAAAGTGGATACGTTTTGGACGTATCAACTCACCCCAAGCTTAGCTTATTGCTTGTCATCAAGCAATTCAGTTAACAACTGAGTGCGATAAAAGAACTTTCACGAACACATTTGTTCATATGATGTAAATATTCTCATGATATGGCAAGTACTTAAGCAATTCATAATAAGATACATGCAAATAAAATCATCTAATAGCTATGTCAATCATGGAAAAGGTACCAACAAATTAACAATAAGCATCATGAATCATGTCTATCAGCAGGATTGCAATGTTCATAAAAGGATATGATAAAGTGGTATCTCGCTTGCCCGTATTTGTACAGCAAAACATAAATGCTCGGGCACCTTTGAAGTTCATGGAAAGAATGGAAATAGAGATTATCAAAGATAAAAGCATCAAAGTTATAACACAATTAATCACATTTTGGGACAAGCATATTATACTAAGAATGACAGTTGTGTTCTCAAGAAAATGCTCAAAGAAAGGATGGAGACTCAATGTAAAAGTAAAAGATTGACCCTTCACAGAGGGAAGCAGGGATTAACATGTGCTAGAGCTTTTCATTTTTCTAAAGACAGAAGTAAAATGGTTTTGAGAGGTGTTTGTTGTTGTCAACGAATGATAGTGGGCACTCTAACTACCTCATCAACCAGACTTCCAAGAGCGGCTCCCATGAAGGAAGTTATCTCTACCAGCAAGGTAGATCATCCCTCTTCTCTTTTGTTTACACATGTATTTTAGTTTCATTATGGATGACACTCCTCCCAACCTTTGCTTACACAAGCCATGGCTAACCGAATCCTCGGGTGCCTTCCAACATTCTCATACCATGGAGGAGTGTCTATTTGCAAATTAAGTTGCTTACTGATAAATGAGGGCAAAGCATGTGAAGAGAATTATTGATGAAAGTCAATTAATTGGGGCTGGGAACCCTGTTGCCAGCTCTTTTTGCAAAATTATTGGATAAGCGGATGTGCCACTAGTCCATTATGAAAGTCTGTCAGGAGTAAATGACAAGATTGAAAGATAAACACCACATACTTCCTCATGAGCTATAAAACATAAACACAAATTGAGAAGCATTTTGAAGGTTTTAAAGGTAGGACATGAGAATTTACTTGGAATGGTTTGAAATGCCATGCATAGGTATTTATGGTGGACACTCTGGAATAACTTGGTTTTCAGGGGTTTGGAAGCACGAGCAGCGTTCCCGCTCAGTACAAGTGAAGGCTAGCAATAGACTGGGAAGCGGCAATCAAGAGAGCAGTAACTGTCATAATCATGCTTGCGACAAAATAAATTAACAGAGGCATAAAAGTGATACAAGAACTCTGAGGTAAAGTAAATCATCGAGGCTTAATTGACTTTTGTTCAGTCATATGCATGCGTGAGCATGTGCCAAGTTGATTCAAGTGAATTATTCATAGGAGGATACCACAATGTCATATCTATCTATGAATAAAGCAATGCAAGCAAATATTTATGACATGCTACACATATTAATAAATTGGAGCTAAACATGAGAGATCATGAACTACTAGACTTTTTTAAATGACATATACCTCACATGAACCAACTAAGCATGCTCACATGGATGAGTATATGTACAAAAATGAAAACAAATAGAGTTCATACCAGCCTCTCACCATAGTCGGATTGTCATATATCGTCATTATTGCCTTTTCACTTGTGTAGCTTGAATAATATGGAGTGAAAACCAAGCTCCAACCACCGAAGACCATTGAACTCCAAAATGAACTTTACAAAACCAAAGAAGAACAGCAAATATTTTTGGTGTTTTCGAATTTGGAAACAAGAACAAAAGGAAACAAGCAAACAAAGCAAAATCTTTTTGGATTTTCTTATAGCAAACCAACGATAGCAAATAAAGCAAAATGAAAGAAAGAAACCAAAATAAACAAATGGTAAAGAGAAACAACAGAAATATTTTTGGTCTTTTTGTGTTTTAGGAAAGAAACAAAGCAAAAAACAAGAAAATGAAAACTAGAAGAGTCACATAAACACAAAGCAGCAGGAATCTGCCAAACTTGATAGCAGTACAATAATCGATTTTTAAGAAATTCTTCCGCTGCCCAGCTCGAAAAGTGTTCAACTAATTAAAGTTAGATAACAACCTGGGGAACATGCACAAAATTGTCTTTGCAAAATAACGTTCTGGCTGTTTTTGAGAATGTTTTTGGTATCAGTCCAGAATCTGTTTTCAGGCAGCACTTCCCCAAATATCATCTCCCTCTTATTAGAAAACCACTTTAAGAAGCTAAACAAGTATGTACAAGTATCCAGCAACCATAATATGCAAAGAATGAGTGATGCCGGTATACCTCCCCCAAGCTTAGGCTTTTGGCCTAAGTGGAGATCAATCCCATGGTGCCCATGAAGTGGCACCTCCGTAGTACGACGAAGATGGATCCTGTTCTGGGTATGTGCTGGAAGAAGCACCAGGATACATGATGGTGTAGTCGTGGGAGGGCTCGGCGTCCTCGGAATCATGCTGGTGGTGGAAGCCATGTATCTTTAGCTGCTCATCCACCTCCTCCTTAGAGCGCGACCACGGTTTCCTGTGAATACTGAACAAATCTGGCTGCGGTAAAGGGATTTCCCTCTCTTCCCCGTCAGCAAACAACATTCTATAGACAATATTATCTAAACTAGAGTCGGTTGTAACAAATTGATGACTCTTCATAGCAGCAATATCAAGCCTTATAGGAGTTAATTTCACATCAGTAGGGTCAAGAGGAAGATCTAGATGTGCTAAAATGCGTGAGGCAACAATTCCTCCAAAAATAGGCCCCTTGTTAGACAAACGACGGGCAACAAGAGCACCAAGATGATAAGGTGTCTCTCCAGTAAGTGCAGCAACTAAGAAAGCAAGATGATAACTAGAAATATTGCTAGTGTTCTCCCTACCAAGAATGCTAGTGGCAAGATAATAAGCGAAATATTTAATGGCAGGGAGTTGAATGTTTCTTATCTAGCCGCGCTGAATGGTGCGGCAGTCATCATTGGTGACTCCTCGATAGAGCTCCAGCAAAGCCTTGGGATTGTTCTCGATCTTCTTCGCTGTACCTACAGGGGCAATATCCAATGCAGTACAAAAATCCTTCAACTTCATAGTAATAGGATCATCATAAATCCTGAATGTAACTGATGGTTGGTAGTGTTTGTTGTTGAACTGAAAGCTCTCAACAAAGATTTTAGTAAGCATGTGGTATTGATCCCTCCCGTCCTCCATGTAGGCGGTTAAGCCCACATTACCAACGAGGACCAAGAAATCATCCAGCAACCCTGCATTACTCAAAAAGTTATAACATGGAAAAGACGAAGCGTTAGGGACTCCATTGTCCTCTTCGGCTTCGAAGCTCGGTGCAATGACATCCTCATTATAGGATCGTCTAATCCGAGTGGATGACCTTGAGGGTCTCCCCGTGCTTGTCGTCTCTCTTTCAAACATTTCTCCAAAGTTATAGTTATCCATCTTCCTTTTCTGAAATTTTTCAACAAACATTATAAAATTTGATTTGGAGACATATAATTGAGGGAAACTACTATAGGAACTTGGTAGAGTACTAATAATGCATCAAAACTAATTCTTACAACTTAGAACAAGCATGCAAGCTCACTAAACATGTTACCTACAGCAGCAAAATATTCAAGATATACTCAACCAAACAAAATTCTACTTGGATAATCGGAGGAATCACATACCGGAGAGCAAATGTGCCAAATTTCAGACAGAAATCTGGGCTGAGCAAAGAGATCGAGAAATCTTGAGCTCTTGAGCAGAAAAGCGAGTGAGAGAAAGCTGGTGCGAGTTTTTTCGGGAGAGAGAGTGAGATGGGAGAAAGAGATGAAGTGGTGGGGCAAGGAGGGCCCCACACAACAGGGTGGCGCGCCCCCCTTGCTGGCCGCGCCGGCTTGTGGGGTGCCACCCTGGGGTGCCCCACTGGTCATCCCCAGATGTTCCCAGGTGCCTCTTCGAAAAATAAGACCAATGGTATAATTTTTGTGAATTTTTGAGAACTTTGAAAAATGCACATTTCTGGGTATTAAATTTATTATTACTGGGCAGAAAAAGATTTGCAAACCTCTAAACAACTAAAGCATCTTGCAAAATAAGTAGTGCTACAGCAAGTAAAACAAGTGGAGGAAGAAAGAAATGTTGTTTAGCTCTTCTATGCATATAAAATATACTTCTTAACAAGGTTGATCAAGTCTTGCCATCAAATAAATCTTACATGTCATAGGAAGAAATAAACCTCAAATCAATCATGTTACCTTATATTGTATTGATATGGATCCAATCACAAGAGTTTGATATTCTTCTTTTGGCTCATATATTGGACAATCAATATCTCCCACTTTGATAGATCTCACATTAGAAATTGTATTAACTCCACATACTTTATCAATCCTCTTGGGAAAATAAACAGTATGCTCCTTATCATCGACATTGAAAGTGACTTTTCCTTTATTGCAATCAATAATAGCCCCTGCGGTGTTAACAAAAAAGGTCTCCCAAGAATAATAGACATATTATCATCTTCAGGCATTTCCAACACAACAAAATCAGTTAATATCAAGAAGTTATTAGTAACTTGAACAGGAACATCCTCACATATACCAACAGGAATAGCAGTAGATTTATCAGCCATTTGCAAAGATATATCAGTTGGTATCAACTTATCTAAATAAAGTCTCTTATCAAGAGAAAAAGGCATAACACTAACACCCGCTCCCAAATCACATAGAGCAGTTCTAACTTAATTATTCTTAATAGAACAAGGAATAGTCGGTATACCTGGGTCACCAAGCTTCTTTGGAACTTTGCCATTGAAAGAGTAGTTAGCAAGCATAGTGGAAATCTCCTCATTAGGAATTTTCCTTTTGTTAGAGACAATATATTTCATATACTTTGAATAAGGAGGCAATTTAATAGCATCAGTCAAAGGGATTTGCAGGAATAAAGGTTTCATCCAATCACAAAATTTATTATAGTGTTCTTCTTCTTTTGATTTTAGTTTCTTAGCAGGAAAAGGCATTTGCTTTTGAACCCAAGGTTCTCTTTCATTACCATGTTTCTTAGCAATAAAATCTTCTTTGGTATACTTTTTATTTTTAGCATGCTTTTCAGGTTCTTCTTCAACCTCTTCTTTATCAGAAGCATCATTCTTATCGTTATCTTTATCATGTTCATTACCACTTTCAGTTTCAGCATCAGAAATAGAAATACTATTAGGATCATTAACAGGCTCAGAGGATTCTACAACAGTTTTATGTTTCTTTTTCTTTTTCTTAGATGGAGCACTAGTTTCAGTTCGTTGAGAATCTTGTTCAACTCTTTTGGGATGCCCTTCAGGATATAGAGGATCTTGGGTAGAAACACCACCTCTAGTTGTTACTTCATAAGCATGTTTTTCTTTAGAACTATTTTTCAACAGGTCATTTTGCACTTTAGTGAGTTGATCAATTTGAGTTTGAACCATATGAAAATGTTTAACAAGCATCTTAACATCATTGGAGGTTCTCTCCACAATACCATGCAATTCACTAATAGCTCGAGAATGATGTCTACGGGTGCTTCTATTCTTGTAGACAGTGTTGGGCCTCCAAGAGCAGAGGTTTGTAGAACAGCAGCAAGTTTCCCTTAAGTGGATCACCCAAGGTTTATCGAACTCAGGGAGGAGGAGGTCAAAGATATCCCTCTCATGCAACCCTGCAACCACAAAGCAAGAAGTCTCTTGTGTCCCCAACACACCTAATAGGTGCACTAGTTCGGCGAAGAGATAGTGAAATACAGGTGGTATGAATAAATAGTAGCAACGGCACCAGAAAAGTGCTTTGCCCAGGACAGTAAACAAGCAGTAGTAACGCAGTAAAACAGTAAACAAGCAGCGATAGCAGTATTTAGGAACAAGGCCTAGGGATCCCGCTTTCACTAGTGGACACTCTCAACATTGATCACATAACAGAATAGATAAATGCATACTCTACACTCTTGTTGGATGATGAACACATTGCGTAGGATTACACGAACCCTCAATGCCGGAGTTAACAAGCTCCACAATTCAATGTTCATATTTAAATAACCTTAGAGTGCATGATAGATCAACACAACTAAACCAAGTACTAACGCAGCATGCACACTGTCACCTTCACGCTACGAAAGGAGGCATAGATCACATCAATACCATCATAGCAATAGTTAACTTCGTAATCTACAAGAGATCACAATCATAGCCTACGCCAAGTACTAACACGGATGCACACACTGTCACCATTACACCGTGCAGGAGGAATAAAACTACTTTAATAACATCACTAGAGTAGCACATAGATAAATTGTGATACAAAACACATTGCAATCATAAAGAGATATAAATAAGCACTTCACTATGCCATTCATAACAGTGAATAAGTATTCTGTGAAATATAGCCTAAGAGACCCACACGGTGCACACACTGTCACCTTTACACACGTGGGACAAGGAGTCTCCGGAGATCACATAAGTAAAATTCACTTGACTAGCATAACGACATCTAGATTACAAGCATCATCATATGAATCTCAATCATGTAAGGCAGCTCATGAGATTATTGTATTGAAGCACATAGGAGAGAGATGAACCACATAGCTACCGGTACAGCCCCGAGCCTCGATGGAGAACTACTCCCTCCTCATGGGAGACAGCAGCGTTGATGAAGATGGCGGTGGTGTCGATGGAGAAGCCTTCCGGGGGCACTTCCCCGTCCCGGCGGCGTGCCGGAACAGAGACTCCTGTCCCCCAGATCTTGGCTTCGCGATGGCGGCGGCTCTGGAAGGTTTCTCGTACCGTGGCTTTTTTCGTATCCAGGTTTTAGGTCCAGGGGCTTTACATAGGCGAAGAGGCGGCGTCAGAAGGTCAACGGGGCGACGACACTATAGGGGGGCACGGGCCCCCCCTTGGCCGCGCCGGCCTAGGGTTTGGTGGGCCTGTGCCCCCTCTCTGGCGGTTCTCGTGTGTTCTGGATGCTTCCGGGCAAAATAGGAACCTGGGCGTTGATTTCGTCCAATTCCGAGAATATTTCTTTACTAGGATTTCTGAAACCAAAAACAGCAGAAAACCGCAACTGGCACTTCGGCATCTTGTTAATAGGTTAGTTCCAGAAAATGCACGAATATGACATAAAGTGTGCATAAAACATGTAGATATCATCAATAATGTGGCATGGAACATAAGAAATTATCGATACGTCGGAGACGTATCAGCATCCCCAAGCTTAGTTTCTGCTCGTCCCGAGCAGGTAAACGATAAACAAAGATAATTTCTGGAGTGACATGCCATCATAACCTTGATCATACTATTTTTAAAGCATATGTAGTGAATGCAGCGATCAAAACAATGTAAATGACATGAGTAAACAAGTGAATCATATAGCAAAGACTTTTCATGAATAGTACTTCAAGACAAGCATCAATGAGTCTTGCATAAGAGTTAACTCATAAAGCAATAATTCAAAGTAAAAGCATTGAAGCAACACATAGGAAGATTAAGTTTCAGCGGTTGCTTTCAACTTATAACATGTATATCTCATGGATATTGTCAACATAGAGTAATATAATAAGTGCAATATGCAAATATGTAGGAATCAATGCACAGTTCACACAAGTGTTTGCTTCTTGAGATGGAGAGAAATAGGTGAACTGACTCAACATTAAAAGTAAAAGAATGGTCCTTCAAAGAGGAAAGCATCGATTGCTATATTTGTGCTAGAGCTTTGATTTTGAAAACAAGAAACAATTTTGTCAACGGTAGTAATAAAGCATACGTATCATGTAAATTATATCTTACAAGTTGCAAGCCTCATGCATAGTATACTAATAGTGTCCGCACCTTGTCCTAATTAGCTTGGACTACCGGGATCATCGCAATGCACATGTTTTAACCAACTGTCACAAAAGGGGTACCTCTATGCCGCCTGTACAAAGGTCTAAGGAGAAAGCTCGCATCGGATTTCTCGCTATTGATTATTCTCAACTTAGACATCCATACCGGGACAACATAGACAACAGATAATGGACTCCTCTTTTATGCATAAGCACGTGACAACAATTAATTTTCTCATATGAGATTGAGGATATATGTCCAAAACTGAAACTTCCACCATGAATCATGGCTTTAGTTAGCGGCCCAATGTTCTTCTCTAACAATATGCACGCTCTAACCATAAGGTGGTAGATCGCTCTTACTTCAGACAAGACGAACATGCATAGCAACTCATATGAAATTCAACAAAAGGTAGTTGATGGCGTCCCCAGGAACATGGTTATCGCACAACAAGCAACTTGATAAGAGATAAAGTGCATAAGTACATATTCAATACCACAATAGTTTTTAAGCTATTTGTCCCATGAGCTATATATTGTAAAGGTAGAGAATGGAAATTTAAAGGTAGCACTCAAGCAATTTACTTTGGAATGGCGGAGAAATACCATGTAGTAGGTAGGTATGGTGGACACAAATGGCATAGTGGTTGGCTCAAGGATTTTGGATGCATGAGAAGTATTCCCTCTCGATACAAGGTTTAGGCTAGCAAAGTTATTTGAAACAAACACAAGGATGAACCGGTGCAGCAAAACTTACATAAAAGACATATTGTAAACATTATAATACTCTACACCGTCTTCCTTGTTGTTCAAACTCTTTACTAGAAATTATCTAGACCTTAGAGAGACCAATTATGCAAACCAAATTTTAGCAAGCTCTATGTATTTCTTCATTAATGGGTGCAAAGTATATGATGCAAGAGCTTAAACATGAGCACAACAATTGCCAAGTATCAAATTATTCAAGACATTTTACCAATTACTACATGTAGCATTTTCCGTTTCCAACCATATAACAATTAACGAAGCAGTTTCAACCTTCGCCATGAACATTAAAAGCTAAGAACACATGTGTTCATATGAACCAGCGGAGCGTGTCTCTCTCCCACACAAGGATTTATTCAAACAAAAACAAAAACAAAAACAAACAGACGCTCCAAGTAAAGTACATAAGATGTGACCGAATAAAAATATAGTTTCAAGAGAAAAAACCTGATAAGTTGTCGATGAAGAAGGGGATGCCTTGGGCATCCCCAAGCTTAGACGCTTGAGTCTTCTTGAAATATGCAGGGATGAACCACCGGGGCATCCCCAAGCTTAGACTCTTCACTCTTCTTGATCATAGTATATCATCCTCCTCTCTTGACCCTTGAAAACTTCCTCCACACCAAACTCGAAACAAACTCATTAGAGGGTTAGTGCATAATCAAAATTTCACATGTTCAGAGGTGACACAATCATTCTTAAGACTTCTGGACATTGCCCAAAGCTACTGGAAGTTAATGTAACAAAGAAATCCATCCCACATAGCAAAAGAGGCAATGCGAAATAAAAGGCAGAATCTGTCAAAACAGAACAGTCCGTAAAGACGAATTTTAAAATGGCACCAGACTTGCTCAGATGAAAATGCCCAAATTGAATGAAAGTTGCGTACATATCTGAGGATCACTCACGTAAATTGGCATAATTTTCTGAGTTACCTACAGAGAATTAGGCCCAGATTCGTGACAGCAAGAAATCTGTTTCTGCGCAGTAATCCAAATCTAGTATGAACCTTACTATCAACGACTTTACTTGGCACAACAAAACACTAAACTAAGATAAGGAGAGGTTGCTACAGTAGTAACAACTTCCAAGACTCAAATATAAAACAAAGTACTGTAGCAAAATAAACACATGGGTTATCTCCCAAGAAGTTCTTTCTTTATAGCCATTAAGATGGGCTCAGCAGTTTTAATGATGCACTCGCAAGAAATAGTATTTGAAACAAAAGAGAGCATCAAGAGGCAAAAATAAAACACATTTAAGTCTAACATGCTTCCTATGCATAGGGATCTTGTAAATAAACAAGTTCATGAAGAGCAAAGTAACAAGCATAGGAAGATAAAACAAGTGTAGCTTCAAAAATTTCAGCACATAGAGAGGTGTTTTAGTAACATGAAAATTTCTACAACCATATTTTCCTCTCTCATAATAACTTTCAGTAGTATCATGAGCAAACTCAACAATATAACTATCACATAAAGCATTCTTATCACGAGTCTCATGCATAAAATTATTACTCTCCACATAAGCATAATCAATTATATTAGTTGTAGTGGGAGCAAATTCAACAAAGTAGCTATCATTATTATTCTCATCATCAAATATAGGAGGCATATTGTAATCATAATCAAATTTATCCTCCATAACAGGTGGTAACAAAAGACTACTATCATTATAATCATCATAAATAGGAGGCAAAGTATCATCAAAGTAAATTTCCTCCTCATTGCCCGGGGGACTAAAAAGATCATGCTCATCAAAACCAGCTTCCCCAAGCTTAGAATTTTCCATAGCATTAGCAACAATAGTGTTCAAAGCATTCATATTAATAACATTCCCATTAGCATGCATATAAAGTTCCATGGGTTTTTTAATTCTCTCTTCAAACACATCATGTCCTAATTCAAGATAAAGTTCATAAAGATCTCTCATATTTTTGTTGTTTTCCATTATGCCTAACTAGTGTAAACAAGAAACAAAAAGTTGCAATTGCAGGATCTAAAGGAAATAGCTTCGAGCACAAACACAATGGCGCCAGAAAAGTACTGTTACCTGGAACCGAAGTATGAGTGCCTTTTACCTTTCCTCCCCGGCAACGGCGCCAGAAAATAGCTTGATGTCTACGGGTGCTTCTATTCTTGTAGACAATGTTGGGCCTCCAAGAGCAGAGGTTTGTAGAACAACAGCAAGTTTCCCTTAAGTGGATCACCCAAGGTTTATCGAACTCAGGGAGGAAGAGGTCAAAGATATCCCTCTCATGCAACCCTGCAACCACAAAGCAAGAAGTCTCTTGTGTCCCCAACACACCTAATAGGTGCACTAGTTCGGCGAAGAGATAGTGAAATACAGGTGGTATGAATAAATAGTAGCAACGGCACCAGAAAAGTGCTTTGCCCAGGACAGTAAACAAGCAGTAGTAACGCAGCAGTAGTAACGCAGTAAAATAGTAAACAAGCAGCGATAGCAGTATTTAGGAACAAGGCCTAGGGATCCCGCTTTCACTAGTGGACACTCTCAACATTGATCACATAACATAATAGATAAATGCATACTCTACACTCTTGTTGGATGATGAACACATTGCGTAGGATTACACGAACCCTCAATGCCGGAGTTAACAAGCTCCACAATTCAATGTTCATATTTAAATAACCTTAGAGTGCATGATAGATCAACACAACTAAACCAAGTACTAACGAAGCATGCACACTGTCACCTTCACGCTACGAAAGGAGGCATAGATCAATTCAATACCATCATAGCAATAGTTAACTTCGTAATCTACAAGAGATCACAATCATAGCCTACGCCAAGTACTAACACGGATGCACACACTGTCACCATTACACCGTGCAGGAGGAATAAAACTACTTTAATAACATCACTAGAGTAGCACATAGATAAATTGTGATACAAAACACATTGCAATCATAAAGAGATATAAATAAGCACTTCACTATGCCATTCATAACAGTGAATAAGTATTCTGTGAAATATAGCCTAAGAGACCCACACGGTGCACACACTGTCACCTTTACACACGTGGGACAAGGAGTCTCCGGAGATCACATAAGTAAAATTCACTTGACTAGCATAACGACATCTAGATTACAAGCATCATCATATGAATCTCAATCATGTAAGGCAGCTCATGAGATTATTGTATTGAAGCACATAGGAGAGAGATGAACCACATAGCTACCGGTACAGCCCCGAGCCTCGATGGAGAACTACTCCCTCCTCATGGGAGACAGCAGCGTTGATGAAGATGGCGGTGGTGTCGATGGAGAAGCCTTCCGGGGCACTTCCCCGTCCCGGCGGCGTGCCGGAACAGAGACTCCTGTCCCCAGATCTTGGCTTCGCGATGGCGGCGGCTCTGGAAGGTTTCTCGTACCGTGGCTTTTTTCGTATCGAGGTTTTAGGTCCAGGGGCTTTATATAGGCGAAGAGGCGGCGTCAGAAGGTCAACGGGGCGACGACACTATAGGAGGGCGCGGGCCCCCCCTTGGCCGCGCTGGCCTAGGGTTTGGTGGGCCTGTGCCCCCTCTCTGGCGGTTCTCGTGTGTTCTGGATGCTTCCGGGCAAAATAGGAACCTGGGCGTTGATTTCGTCCAATTCCGAGAATATTTCTTTACTAGGATTTCTGAAACCAAAAACAATGAAAACGACAAGCGGCACTTCGGCATCTTGTTAATAGGTTAGTTCCAGAAAATGCACGAATATGACATAAAGTGTGCATAAAACATGTAGATATCATCAATAATGTGGCATGGAACATAAGAAATTATCGATACGTCGGAGACGTATCAGAGAACTTTCCATTAAATGATTCTCTACTCTCATATTAAAATTTTCTTGCTTAACAATATAATTATCAAGCTCATCTAAGCATTGAGCAGGAGGTTTCGAATACGGAATATCTTCCCTAGTAAAGCGTTGAAGAGAGTGTACCTCAATCATGGATGAAGGGGGAGTTATCTTACATAAATCTTCTATGGGAGGTAAATTCTTCACATCTTCGGATTTAATACCTTTCTCCTTAAGAGACTTCTTGGCTTCCCTCATATCTTCATCATTTAATTTAATTAAACCCCTCTTCTTCAATATTGGTGTCGAGGTTGGTTCAGGTGTAGACCAATCATCATGATTCCGGCCTATTCTAGCCAATAATTCTTCAGCGTCGTCTGGAGTTCTTTTCCTGAAAACACAACCAGCACAACTATCCAGGTATGCCCTAGACTCAATGGTTAGTCCACTATAAAATATATCAAGTAAATCATGCTTTTCCAAATCATGTCCAGGCCGAGCTCTGATAAGAGAGCAAAATCTCGCCCAAGCTTCAGGCAATTTCTCTCCATTTTCCTGGTCAAAATTGTAAATTTTCTGCAAAGCAATATGTTGAGCACTAGCAGGAAAGTATTTCCGAAAGAAAATATCAAGCAAATCACTTGGACTAGCAATAGAACCACGAGGCAAACTATTATACCAAGTTTTAGCATCATCCTTTAATGAGAAAGGAAAAATTTTAGCAACAAAATAAGTACGCAACTTGACATCATCAGAAAACAAGCTACTTAAAGTAGAAAGCTCATTCATGTGTTCTACAGCACTTTCCTTTTTAGTACCACAAAAAGGTGTTTTCTCAACAATAGATATATGAGATAGATCAAGAGAAAAATCATAATCCTTATCCTTAATATTTATAGGAGATGTGGCAAATTTAGGATCAGGAGACAGTTTATATCTAACAGTATGTTGTGCAAGAAACTTTTTAATTTTACTTGCATCAGTAGTAGTATTGCATTTATCAATGAAATCATCATCAAGTTCCACATAATCCTCATCAGGATCATCACTAGAGTATTCAAAAGACTCGGGTGAATTAACAGGTGTAGCAGCATTTTCATTAGGAGTTTCAGTATTTTCAATTTGTCTATACCTAGCAATTGTAGCATCTAGAAAAGATCCTAATGAACCATCATTATCAAGTACAGCAGAAGCATCATCAACATTATAAGAGGAACTTTCAGATCTAGCAGAAGTACCAGCATGTGAAGCTTGTGGTGGTGAAACAAGTTTATCTATCACAGATGGTGAATCAAGAGCAGCAGAGGTACTCAGAGTTGTACCTTTTCTTGTAGTGGATGGTAATATGGCGACTTTAGAATCGCGAGGTTTACCCATGATGGAGAATTTGCAGCGAACAATATCAATCCAAGTGAACTTCCAAATAAAGCTATGCTCCCCGGCAACGGCGCCAGAAAATAGTCTTGATAACCCACAAGTATAGGGGATCGCAACAGTCTTCGCGGGAAGTAAAACCCAATTTATTGATTCGACACAAGGGGAGACAAAGAATACTTGAAAGCCTTAACAGCGGAGTTGTCAATTCAGCTGCACCTGGAAACAGACTTGCTCGCAAGAGTTTATCAGTAGTAACAATTTTATAGCAGTAGCAGTAGTGAACTAACAGCAGCAGAGTAACAAAGACAGCAGTAGTGATTATAGTAAACAGCAAGATTAAAATACTGTAGGCACAGGGATGGATGACGGGCGTTGCATGGATGAGATAAACTCATGTAACAATCAAAGCAGGGCATTTGCAGATAATAATAAAACGGTATCCAAGTACTAATCAATCAATAGGCATGTGTTCCATATATAGTCGTACGTGCTCGCAATGAGAAACTTGCACAACATCTTTTGTCCTACCATCCGGTGGCAGCCAGGCCTCTAGGGAATCTACTGGAAATTAAGGTACTCCTTTTAATAGAGCACCCGAGCAAAGCATTAACACTCCGTGAACACATGTGATCCTCATATCACCGCCTTCCCCTTCGGTTGTCCCAATTTCTGTCACATTGGGGCCTCGGGTTCCAGACAACAATACGTGTATACAACTTGTAGGTAAGATCATTAAACAATGCATATCATCATGAAACAATAACATGTTCAGATCTGAAATCATGGCACTCGGGCCCTAGTGACAAGCATTAAGCATAACAAGTTGCAACAACATCATAAAAGTACCAATTACGGATACTAGGCACTATGCCCTAACAATCTTATGCTATTACATGACCAATCTCATCCAATCCCTACCATCCCCTTCAGCCTACAGCGGGGGAATTAATCACACATGGATGGGGGAAACATGGCTAGTTGATGGAGAGGCGTCGGAGGTGATGATGGCGATGATCTCCTCCAATTCCCCGTCCCGGCGGAGTGCCAGAACGGAGTTTCTGGTCCCGAGACGGAGTTTCGCGACGGTGGGGGCGTACTGGATGGTTTCTGGCGACTTCGACTTCCCGTCTCGCGTTTTTAGATCGAAACCCTTAAGTAGTCCAGAGAGGGCGTCAGAGGCTGGCCGAGGGGGCCACACGCTAGGGCGGCGCGCCCCCCCTACAGGCCGCGCCGGCCTATTGTCTGGGGGGCCTGGGCCTCCCCCAGGCCTGCCCTTCTGGCTCCGTGTTTCTTCTGGAAAAATAAGCCCTTCGACATAAATTCCGAGGATTTTCCTGAAAGTTGAATTTCTGCACAAAAACGAGACACCAGGGCAATTCTGCTGAAAACAGCGTTAGTCCGTGTTAGTTGTATCCAAAATACACAAATTAGAGGCAAAACAATAGCAAAAGTGTTCGGGAAAGTGGATACGTTTTGGACGTATCAGTCACGCTTAGAGCGATTGCATCTCATACTTATGCATTATTGCATCCTTGCCAATCTTTTAAACATCGTCCTTACCGGACGATGTTGCTATTTCAGAATTTGGAGTTATTGCGTATCGAAGACCTTGCCTACATAATCTTGCAGTCAAGAAAGACAAGTTCATTGCTTGCTCATGTCATTTGAGTATTTTTACCAAATTACTTGCAAAGTACTATACTTATCACTCTTGCATGAAAAGCAAAAATACTATTTTCGTAACTATGAATATGACTATGTGGTGAGCAATAGAACCATGGTATGAGTATGGTGGAGGTTCCATTGCAATGGGTTTATATCCATCTAGGATTTAACAACAAATGTTGTCCAGTGATTCTTGTGCCGTAATACCCTTGTTAACCATAAGATCTGGAGTGGGACGGAGTAGTAAAGTGTGTTCTCTCCTCTCGTTCATCAACAGATGCGCTTACCGTAGTCACTTGAATCCGGATATGGACAAGCGGAGTGTGATACGTCTCCAACGTATCTATAATTTCTTATGTTCCATGCTAGTTTTATGACAATACCTACATGTTTTGCTCACACTTTATAATGATTTTAAGCATTTTCCGAAACTAACCTATTAACAAGATGCCACAGTGCCAGTTCCTGTTTTCTGTTGTTTTTGGTTCCAGAAAGGCTGTTCGGGCAATATTCTCGGAATTCGACGAAACGAAAGCCCAAGGCCTTATTTTCCCCGGAATGTTCCAGAACACCGAAGGAGAGCCGGAGGGGGGCCAAGGGGGACCCAAACCATAGGGGGGCACGGGTCCCACCCTGGCCGTGCCGCCATGTGGTGAGGGAGCCCTGTTGCCCCTCTGACTCTGCCTCTTCGCCTATAAAACCCCTTGTGACCTAAAAACTCGACACGGATTGACGAAACTCCAGAAAGACTCCAGGGGCGCCGCCGCCATCGCGAAACTCCATTTCGGGGGACAGAAGTCTCTGTTCCGGCACGCTGCTGGGACGGGGAATTGCCCCCGGAAGCCGTCTCCATCGACACCACCGCCATCTTCATCGCCGTTGTTGTCTCCAATGATGAGGAGGGAGTAGTTCTCCCCCGAGGCTAAGGGCTTTACCGGTAGCTATGTGGTTAATCTCTCTCTCCCATGTACTTCAATACAATGATCTCATGAGCTGCCTTACATGATTGAGATCCATATGATGAGCTTTGTAATCTAGATGTCGTTATGCTATTCAAGTGAATTTTACTTATGTGATCTCCGGAGACTCCTTGTCCCACGTGTGTAAAGGTGACAGTGTGTGCACCGTGTGGGTCTCTTAGGCTATATTTCACAGAATACTTGTTCACTGGGTTATGATTTGAGTTGGATGTCTCTATGAAATTGTGGTGTGTTAGTACCTCCTATGAATGCTCACAGTGACATCGTGGGGTGTTTATTAGTACTTGGGAATACATCTTTAAGGTTTGCTTTAATTTGCAGCCCTACACGGTGAATTAGTGTTTGTTATCCCGCCAGAGAGTAATTCAGAATAGCATAGTGAAGTGCCTATATTTATATTCCATTATGATTGCAATGTTGAGAGTGTCCACTAGTGAAAGTAGGATCCCTAGGCCTTGTTTCTAAGCATTGAAATACCGTTTCCAACAAGTTCTGCTACATGTTTGCTTGCTGCCATCTTTATTTCAGATTGTTATTACCACTCATATTCATCCATATCACTTGTATTTCACTATCTCTTCGCCGAACTAGTGCACCTATACATCTGACAAGTGTATTAGGTGTGTTGGGGACACAAGAGACTTCTTGTATCTTAATTGCAGGATTGCTTGAGAGGAATATCTCTGACCTCTACCTCCCTGAGTTCGATAAACCTTGGGTGATTCACTTAAGGAAAACTTGCTGCTGTTCTACAAACCTCTGCTCTTGGAGGCCCAACACTGTCTACAGGAATAGAAGCATGCGTAGACATCAAGCTATTTTCTGGCGCCGTTGCCGGGGACCTGAAGAAAAGTTACACCACAGAGAATTGCCTCCCACGGCAACAAGCTATTTCTGGCGCCGTTGCCGGGGAGGTAAGGTAAAAGGTATTCACATCCTCCGACTACTAAGTTATTTCCTAGCACTGTTGCCGGTGTGTGAGTGCTCGAAGGTATTTCCTTTAGATCCTGCAATTATATCTTTTTGTTTCTTGTTTTTATTTTCACTAGTTAGGCTTAATGGAAAACAACAAAAAAAATAGAGATCTTTATGAACTTTATCTTGAATTAGGACATGATGTGTTTGAAGAGAGAATTAAAAAACCCATGGAACTTTGTTTGCAAAATAGTTGTAGCAATGTTATTAGCATGAACTCTTTGAATACTATTATTGCTAATGCTATGGAAGAATTTAAGCTTGGGGAAGCTGGTTTTGAGGAGCATGATATTTTTAGTCCCCCGAGCATGGAGGAGAAAATTTACTTTGATGATACTTTACCTCCTATATATGATGATTACAATGATGAATATGATATTTTCAGTCCACCTACTATTGAGGAGAAAATTAATTATGATTACAATATGCCTCCTATATATGATGATTGTGGTGATGAGAATAATAATGATAGCTATATTATTGAATTTGCTCCCACTACAATTAATAGTAATGACTATGCTTATGTGGAGAGTAATGATACTTTTATGCATGTGAATAAGAATGCTTCATGTGATAGTTATATTGTTGAGTTTGTTCATGATGCTACTGAAAGTTATTATGAGAGAGGGAAACATGGTTATATGCATCTTAATAATATTAAGTTTCCCCTCTTTATGTTGAGAATCTTGAAGTTGCGCTTGTGTTGCCTTTCTATGCTTATTGCATTATGCTTACATGACTTGTTTATTTACAAGATTCCTATGCATAGGAAGTGGGTTAGGCTTAAATGTGTTTTTAATTTGCTTCTTGATGCTCCTTTTGCTTCATTTTCTATTTTCATGAGAGCATCATTAAAATTACTGAGCCCATCTTAATGGCTATAAAGAAAGCACTTCTTGGGAGATAACCCATGTTTTTATTTTGCTATTGTTTTGTTGCATCTTGGAAGTTGTTACTACTGTAGCAACCTCTCCTTATCTTTATTTTATTTCATTGTTGTGCCAAGTAAAGTCTCTAATAGAAAGTTGATACTAGATTTGGATTTCTGCGCAGAAACAGATTTCTACCTGTCACGAATTTGAGTAGATCTCTCGGTAAAAGAATCAAACAAAATCTGCCAATTTACGAGGGTGATCCTCAGATATATACGCAACTTTCATTAGTTTTGAGCTTTTTCATCTGAGCCTGTTAAGTGCCTCTAAAAAATTCGTCTTTACGGACTGTTCTGTTTTGACAGATTCTGCCTTTTATTTCACATTGCCTCTTTTGCTATGTTGAATGGATTTCTTTGTTCCATTAATTTTCAGTGGCTTTGGGCAATGTCCAAAAGTGTTAAGAATGATTATGTCACCTCTGAACATGTGAATTTTTGATTATGCACTAACCCTCTAATGAGTTTGTTTTGAGTTTGGTGTGGAGGAAGTTTTCAAGGATCAAGAGAGGAGGATGATTCAATATGATCAAGAAGAGTGAAAAGTCTAAGCTTGGGGATGCCCCCGTGGTTCATCCCTGCATATTTCAAGAAGACTCAATCATCTAAGCTTGGGGATGCCCAAGGCATCCCCTTCTTCATCGACAACTTATCAGGTCACCTCTAGTGAAACTGTATTTTTGTTCCGTCACATCTTATGTGCTTTACTTGGAGCGTCTGTGTGCTTTTATTTTCGTTTTGTTATTTTCATTCTCTGAATAAATTCATGCTTATGTGGGAGAGAGACACGCTCCGCTGTTTCATATGAACATTGGTGTTCTTAGTTCTATCTTTAATGTTCATGGCGGAGTTGAAAACCGCTTCGTTAATTGCTATTTGGTTGGAAACGGGAAATGCTTCATGTGGTAATTGGTATATTATCTTGAATAATTTGATACTTGGCAATTGTTGTGCTCAAATAGATCATGTTTAAGCTCTTTCATCATGTACTTTGCACCTATTAGTGGAGAACTACTGTAGAGCTTGTTGAAATTTGGTTTGCATGATTAGTCTCTCTAAGGTCTAGATATTTTCTCGTGAAGTGTTTGAACAACAAGGAAGACAGTGTAGAGTCTTATAATGCTTGCAACATGTTCTTATGTAAGTTTTGCTGTACCGATTCATACTTGTGTTTGCTTCAAACAACCTTGCTAGCCAAAGCCTTGTACTGAGAGGGAATTCTTCTCGTGCATCCAAAACCTTGAGCCAAAACCTGTGCTATTTGTGTCCACCATACCTACCTACTATGTGGTACTTCTCTGCCATTCCAAAGTAAATTGCTTGAGTGCTACCTTTAAAATTTCATTCCTTGTCTTTGCAATATATAGCTCATGGGAAAATAGCCTTAAAAACTATTGTGGTAAAGAATATGTAGCTTATGTATCTTATTTCTTATAAGTTGCTTGTTGAGCGGTAACCATGTTTCTGGGGACGCCATCAACTATTACACCTTTGTTGAATATCATGTGATTTGCTATGCATGTTCGTCTTGTCTGAAGTAAGGGTGATTTATCATGATTAAATGGTTTGAGTATGCATATTGTTAGAGAAGAACATTGGGCCGCTAACCAAAGCCATGGATCATGGTGGAAGTTTCAGTTTGGACATTAATCCTCAATCTCTTATGAGAATATTATCTGTTGTTGAATGCTTATGCATTAAAGAGGAGCCCATTATCTGTTTTCTATGTTGTCCCGGTATGGATGTCCTTAGTTGAGATCTATCAAAAACGAGAAATCAAATGCGATCTATCTCCTTGGACCTTTGTACAGGCGGCATAGAGGTACCCCTTTGTGACACTTGGTTGAAACATATGTTATGCAATGATAATCCATGTAAATCCAAGCTAATTAGGACAAGGTGCAAGCACTATTGCTATTCTATGCATGAGGCTTGCAACTTATAGGAAGTCTTATGCATAACACATATGAATTATTACTACCGTTGACAAAATTGTTTCTATGTTTTCAAAATAAAAGCTCTAGCACAAAAATAGTAATCCATGCTTCCCTCTGCGAAGGGCCTTTCTTTTACTTTATGTTGAGTCAGTTTACCTACTTCCTTCTATCTTAGAAGCAAACACTTGTGTCAACTGTGTGCATTGATTCCTACATGCTTGCTTATTGCACTTATTATGTTACTTTGCGTTGACAATTATCCATGAGATATGCATGTTGAAAGTTGAAAGCAATTGCTGAAACTTATATCTTCCTTTGTGTTGCTTCAAAACTTTCTACTAAGAATTTATTGCTGTATGAGTTAACTCCTATGCAAGTCTTATTGATGCTTGTCTTGAAAGTACTATTCATGAAAAGTCTTTTCTATATGATCAGTTGTTTAGTCATTATCTTTACCATTGCTTTGAATCACTTCATTCATCTCATATGCTTTACAATAGTATTGATCAAGATCATGTAGGTAGCATGTCACTTAAGAAATTATCCTTGTTATCGTTTACCTACTTGAGGGCGAGTAGGAACTAAGCTTGGGGATGCTTGATACGTCTCCAACGTATCTATAATTTCTTATGTTCCATGCTAATTTTATGACAATACCTACATGTTTTGCTCACACTTTATAATGATTTTATGCATTTTCCGGAACTAACCTATTAACAAGATGCCACAGTGCCAGTTCCTGTTTTCTGTTGGTTTTGGTTCCAGAAAGGCTGTTCGGGCAATATTCTCGGAATTCGACGAAACGAAAGCCCAAGGCCTTATTTCCCCCGGAATGTTCCAGAACACTGAAGGAGAGCCGGAGGGGGGCCAAGGGGGACCCACACCATAGGGGGGCGCGGGTCCCACCCTGGCCGCGCCGCCATGTGGTGAGGGAGCCCTGTTGCCCCTCCGACTCCACCTCTTCGCCTATAAAACCCCTCGTGACCTAAAAACTCGACACGGATTGACGAAACTCCAAAAAGACTCCATGGGCGCCGCCGCCATCGCGAAACTCCGTTTCGGGGGACAGAAGTCTCTGTTCCGGCACGCCGCCGGGACGGGGAATTGCCCCCGGAAGCCATCTCCATCGACACCACCGCCATCTTCATCGCCGCTGATGTCTCCCATGATGAGGAGGGAGTAGTTCTCCCCCGAGGCTAAGGGCTTTACCGGTAGCTATGTGGTTAATCTCTCTCTCTCCCATGTACTTCAATACAATGATCTCATGAGCTGCCTTACATGATTGAGATCCATATGATGAGCTTTGTAATCTAGATGTCGTTATGCTATTCAAGTGGATTTTACTTATGTGATCTCCGGAGACTCCTTGTCCCACGTGTGTAAAGGTGACAGTGTGTGCACCGTGTGGGTCTCTTAGGCTATATTTCACAGAATACTTGTTCACTGGGTTATGATTTGAGTTGGATGTCTCTATAAAATTGTGGTGTGTTAGTACCTCCTATGAATGCTCACAGTGACAGCGTGGGGTGTTTATTAGTACTTGGGAATACATCTTTAAGGTTTGCTTTTGCAGCCCTACACGGTGAATTAGTGTTCGTTATCCCGCCAGAGTGTAATTCAGAATAGCATAGTGAAGTGCCTATATTTATATTCCATTATGATTGCAATGTTGAGATTGTCCACTAGTGAAAGTAGGATCCCTAGGCCTTGTTTCTAAGCATTGAAACACCGTTTCCAACAAGTTCTGCTACATGTTTGCTTGCTGCCATCTTTATTTCAGATTGTTATTACCACTCATATTCATCCATATCACTTGTATTTCACTATCTCTTCGCCGAACTAGTGCACCTATACATCTGACAAGTGTATTAGGTGTGTTGGGGACACAAGAGACTTCTTGTATCTTAATTGCAGGATTGCTTGAGAGGAATATCTCTGACCTCTACCTCCCTGAGTTCGATAAACCTTGGGTGATTCACTTAAGGGAAACTTGCTGTTGTTCTACAAACCTCTGCTCTTGGAGGCCCAACACTGTCTACGGGAATAGAAGCGTGCGTAGACATCAGAGTGGTTGGGGAGCCCTAAGTCCCCACGGTAATGCGAAGGAATCAGGTCGAGAACCTTATTGTTGTCGAGGTCGAAAGGTATCCAAAGGGGTACACTGACCGGCGAGGACCCAAGGTCGGAATTGCAACAAAGGGTGGGTGTGCGAGGTCGCGTGGGAATGCATTATTGACTAGGACCTTATACCTGGCCTCACACCAAGGAAGTGTGGACGGAGTCTATAGCCCGGTTGGCAACAAGGTTAAGATCTCTTATGGGTAAAGCAACACACCTCTGCAGAGTGTAATGAATCGTGACCTGTCATTCCATGTTCCGGGTTATGGAACTGCGAACGCGGCCGGAAAGGAACTCCATGATGTTCTAGTAAACCGGTGAAGGCTGACGGACATAGTTCTTCTAAATAAAAGCAACCTTTTGAAGAAATGATTATAAAAACCTACATTGGTATTAGACTTTCTGGTCTTATGCCGTAGCTAGTGCATTAAACACCTCTTTCCTATAATGAACTTGTTGAGTACGCTCTTACGCATCCCACTCTTAAATCCACTGCTTAGATATGGAGGCATTGAAGGAGGATCTACAGTGCAACTCGAATGCCGATGAGTCAACAACTACTTCAAGGGATAGGACCCTGACAGAAGAGTCAAACACCACATCCAACAAGGAGAAAACCTAGATTAGCAATAGAAGGGAACTAGCTTCCTAAACCTAGCTTCTATTTAGCTAGAATCTATTCATAGCCTCTATAGCTAGTAAATACCTCTACAGGTAGAGTTCGTGATAAGATTAGACTACGAGTCGTTCTTCTGGAGTTTACTTGCAGTCTTACATCATTGTAAAGTAGGAGGCTATGTTGATTTTATGTAAAGAGTCGGAGTTGTAATCCTATGGACATGCCTTGGACCCGCATATGTTTCTGTTGTACCACTCTGAGCGATGTAATACTAGTGGAACGGTGTTTCATTGGTGTTATGTCAGACTTGCATACTACACCATGCAGTATTATGTTGGGTCACCACACTCCCCGCCTCGCTTTTCGGTGTGTCCGACGTCCCCGGAGCGTCCCCTGTGAGTGGGGACGGGCTCGGGGTGCCGGACACCGTATCGGTTCTGCTGAACAAAAAGCGGCATTGAAGGACGCGGCTGGGAACATTTTTTTATCCGACGCACCTCAAATCATTTTGAAAGACGGTTTGAGGGGCGACTGGAGATGTTTTTATTATCTCAGACAATCGTATGGGCTGATGGGAAGTGTGCTAATGCACGGAATGCAGGGAGAAGCCCTGAAGAGACTGCTCGCATTCAAATTCACCGCCGAGACTGCCGGTCTGATCCCAGGCTCACCATCACTCTTCTCAGTAGCGACGACCGTCACGGCCGTCGACGTCGACCTCTCATCAGCGTAACGTCGGTCTCCCGCCCACTGCTAGCTAATCGCGCGTGTACTTGGTCTTTTCAAGAGTAATAGTACCCCGTAGTTAGGCACGCAGTACTTTGCATAACCACATCAGTCCTGTTACGAGATGTGCAGCGTACACGGGCACATGCAGGCGTAATTGATTGGCTTCTGGTAGAGGTTCTGTACACATTAAATTATGTGTCTGCATGTCGCTGTGCCTGTGTGCGTATCGCACCGCCGAATATATATGCAACTTTATTTCAGGTTCACGTTATTTGGCCTGCCAAGCGGTCGGTGCCTGATCAGATCAGTAATCGACTCATGGATGAATTGCTGTTTAAGCTTCAGCTGCTGTATTGATTTCGAGTTTCTCAGAGTCAGAGTAATGGTACTCCTCCTATCTACAGTACGACTTCAGTTAATGTGTCACACATTGGATCCCTCCAACCTACACCCAGATTGTAAATGTGCATTGAATTTTAAAAAGAGAGGCAAATTAACAAACTTGATCATGAGCTTTCGTGCGA
Source organism: Lolium perenne (assembly GCF_019359855.2). Classification (NCBI taxonomy): domain Eukaryota; kingdom Viridiplantae; phylum Streptophyta; class Magnoliopsida; order Poales; family Poaceae; genus Lolium; species Lolium perenne. Next base: position 159,541,881 of record NC_067247.2, read on the forward strand.
TTGGGTTTGGAAAGCGAAAATTTCACGAGAATTTGGCAATAGTAAGACAAATTCTGGTGAAATTCTGGCGTTCCATCCAACTGGGCCGCAAATCAAACACGGCCACAGTAATTTGAGACCTCACTTGGCCGAATACAATTGCTTGTTAACTAATTCTGGAAGCTACTGTGTAATGCTGATGCTACGGTCGTCACCTGCCTTGTCGCCGACGAGGTCCTCCTCCTCCTTGTGGTGCAGGCCCTCCTGATCCGACGAAGCAGGCGAGGCACCGTCACTGCGGCAGCCGCATTGCTCCTCCGTCGGTGCAGTAGCCGTACGAGTGGTGGTGTCGCCGCAGGTGCTGCTGGACGTGCTGGTGCTGGTGGTGCTCCCGCCGCTCCTGCTCGTCGCGGACGTCGTCATCGTCGTCGCCGTGGTGGTGGCGGTTGGCGCGGCCGACGAGGACGGCTGCGCCGACGGCGTCCCGGCGAGTCCGACGAGCAGGTCGACGAAGGCGCCGACGATGAGGGCGTGGTTGTGCTTGCCGTTGATCCGGAGGTACCACACCAGGAGCTCCTCTAGGGCGTCCCAGCCGCGCAGGCCGTGCGCGGCCACCATCTCCTCCATGGACGCCCGGAAGTCCCCGTACGGGTCTTCCGAGTCCACCGCCACCGCCACGCTCTCCTCCACCAGCGACGACGGCTCCGACGGCGCCGCCATTTCCTCGGACGTCGCCGCTGCCGCCAACGATTTCCCCGGCGACAGGGCCATGATGGAGTTGGAGGCCGGGCCCGGGTCGACGAAGAAGCGGTCGGTGGAGGTCCGCCCGAGGCTGCGGATCACCGCCTCCGACCACTCCTCCGACGCGGTCGTCGTCGAGAAGCCGTCGTCGTCGTCGTCCAGCTCAAGCTCCAGCACCCCGTGCTCCTCCTCGTCGCCGAAGCAGGAGCCGTCGGCGGAGAGGTAGTCGAGCTGGTACACGGAGTTGACCGTCTTGTACATTTCTCCGGCACCCCCGCGGATGAGCCTCGCCGCCGCCGCGGGGTTCCTGCCCACGGCCGCGGCGGTGGCGCTGCAGGGCCGGCTCCTGTCTTCGTCGCGGAAGGAGCTGGTGTGTGGGTTCCGGCACGACGGCCACGGCCACGGCGGAGAAGACTCGTCGGCGCTGGCCGGGGGCTTGGAGAAGATGGAGCTGAAGCTTTTCCTGCCCATCGTACCTATCACAAGGAAGGATCGAACGGATCGGATCACCAGCAATGGACGAGCTGAGGAAGATGAGCTCGAGTAAGCGAGCTGTACTGTAGTCGATCTGTAGAGAGAAAGTGTTTGAGGAGATGCAGTGGAAGAGAGGGAAACGGGAGCAGTGTAGAGACACAAGTGCAATAAAGAGGGAGAGCGGAGAACACATGGGGATGGGCCGCCGATCATGTGCCTCTATTTATCTATGCTCTCTCTCTTTCAGTTGAGTCTGTGATACAAACTCAAAAATGCCTACCGTGTCAGTTCAGTTTATCTTGCTGGTCAGCTCTTCCCGATTTGGAATGCAAAGATCCATTTTGGAGTACATGAATTTTGTCCCCTTGTATTGAATTTGTATTTTTCTACGACTTTCGTATAGTTTCGTTTTTGATTTTGTTTCTTATATCAAGGCTATATATATTTAGATCATAGGTGATGCTACTCCATGGGCCGAGTTTTTTCTTATTACTCCATCCGATCCATAAAAAGTATAATTACTTAGTACAAATATTGTACTAACTTACTACTAAATCTTTAACACTTACTATGGATCGGAGGATGTATGTTATTCCACGTACTAAGAGCATCTCCAGTCGCATCCTCCAAAGCGTCCCCCAATGAGATTTAGGGGACGCCGGCAAAAAAAAAAAACGTTCCAGTCGTATGCACCAAAGGCCGCTTCGTTCCGGACGTGCTCCAAATATTGTCCGGCGTCCCTAGCCCATCCCCTGTGTATAGAGGTTCCATCAGGGACGCCGGACACGACTTTTACACTTGCTTTTTGTTTGGAGGTCGCGTTTGGGGGACGTGGCTAGGAAAGGGACCTCCTTCAAACGGAAATTTGGTTCAGACGTCCCCCAAATGACCAATCCGGCGCTATTGCCGGTCGCCGTTTGGGGGATGCGACTGGAGATGCTCTAAGTGCTCCCTCCTTGTCAAAATAAGTTTTTTTAAAAAGATAAAAGATATAAAGTTTGATTGATTATGTATATCAAAATATAAAAGTCGTGATTTTCAAATCAATACCATTAGATTAACCATGGTGTATATTTTCATATGGCCCTTTCTACTCTAATGGTATTGATTTGATGGTATTGATAGAGGCCGACACTAAAGTTAGAATAAGGCCCTCTCCACTCTATTCTCAATCCGGCGGTGAGCCAAGCGTTGATGTAGGGCGCGTGGAGTTGTCTTCACGGTGGATCTCCTGGGATCCGGTCGATGTTCATGCTAGTCGGTGTGGTTGCAGGTCTAACGCTTACAATATATGCTTCTCACCTTTGGCGAACTCTGGTCCGTCGGGCCCTTAGCTTGACTACTTATCATTTGTCTAGTGCAACAAGCTCTAGTACAATAAGTTTTGTCCAGCTCCAGTGACGTAGGGACGAGGACGGCGGCCCGTATTCGGCTCACTCTATTGTTTGCACTCTTCGCTAGATGGTCCAAGAAACTATTTGTAATTTTTGTTACTTTTAGATCTCTTAGTACTATTGTTATGATTATTAATAGATCGGTGAACTTTTCGCAAATCAAAGAGATCCTATGAATTTACTATTGAGATTCTCCCGCATTGGTCTATTTTTGTAATATGTGATAAAAAATGAAAGTGTGGCTAAAATAATGCACTATATTCATGCCAAGCTTTTAACATAACATATTCCCTCGGTTTTTATATGTAAGTGCACTACCAAAAATACGTTTTGCTAATATGCAAGGGCACTAACACTAATCGAGGCAAAATTGATTAGACTGCTATCTCGTAGAATGGTGCTTATTAATTTAAAAGTTCATGCTATCATAGAGAAAGTAGCACTACATGCAATATGTTTAATTAACCCAGAACACGAGACCATTTTCACGAAATTAATCGTGTCATTTATTAACTTTTCATGTTTTATTTATACCTGTAATTTAAGTTTGTGGTCTTGCATATAAAAATGGAGGGAGTAACAAATATGAATATGAGTTTGGCATATTTATGAAGCTGCAACGCTCGCTCCTTTGATTCATAGGATAGGAAAATCATAGAACTAGGAACAACATGGAATTAGGATGTCATGCCTAGTTAAATCCTATATGAATATGAGTTTTCTTTGATTGTGTTAAAGTAATTTTTCATGAGGTGACCTCACGTTTTTCCCTACAGAATTTGCACTACAATCTATGAATCAAACAATTAGTGTAGTGAAAAATCTCATAGAATTTAAATCCTATACAATTTCTATACAAATCCTCTAAATTAAAGGAGCACTAAATTTTGGTTATGTCGTCTGAAACTTGCAAGTCTGATTGCGTGACTAAATATCTCGCCATATGTAAACCATGTACTCCTTTTTTAAGATCAATGCTGTCAATTTGTGACTGAACATTTTTGGCGAATGACCCATGCAGCCAGATCTGTGTGCACGGTGAGAAAGGGCAATGTGGTTGACGCGATCGGTTGTACCGGTTGGTGAGATCAGTAAATATTTGCCCCACAATTTGTACAGTAGTTTTATATACTTGTTCGGAGATCAGATGGCCAATCATTCCGAGCTGACTCTACATGCAGACAATCTACAGTAGTACTACTCCGTATCAATTTGTGGGCGCCGACTGCCGAGAACAGGCTGCTGTAAAATTTAAAGTAAAACGACGGTAAAGGTAGCGACGTGCGCCGCTGAAACAAAAATAAAAAGAGGAAGAAGAAACAAAATCACCTGTATCAATTCAGGGGCTGCGACACGGCGTCATCGCCGCGATGCGTATGTTGGGTTTGACTTTGGCACATAGTTAATTAACTTCGAAATATTCTCTTTCGTACCGTATCTTCAACTCGCTTTATCTCTCCGTGCTATCATCAGTACCTTCAAACATGTCCATAGGTCACGGTTCTTCTCCGTGCGCAAGGGGCAGATGAGCCGGAGCAACGGCTAGTCGGCTACCGTTTAGGTGTACTTATTTTGCTCTTATTGTTCTTTGAAACAGTGTGTACTTTTAACGCGGGATATAAGATACACAAGGATAATACAAGACGATTTCGGAATTCGTCCGATCGACCCATTCACGAGTCAGGACACCATCCTCCATCAGCAGAAATCACGTAGCACGTAGGAGAGAAACTAAGCATATGTTCCTCTTATTTTAAAATGTCAAGACCTTAATTAGTTGAACCCGATTAGCCCTCGCCTTACCGAGATTAGAGCTAGGGCTCAATCCATATCGCCCCTGCCCGTTTTTGTAGGTTTCTTCTCCTCCACCACCAAGCCCCTGCAACCACCATTAACCTTTCCATCGGGGCGACGCCATGCTGCCTGACTCTAAGCTCCTCTTCAACCGGTCCACCACCATCCCGGTAATCCCTCTAAGCTCCCCTGCCACCCTTTTCATCTCCGACACTGATGGCTTGCACCCCACACTTAATTCTTTCCTCGCTGGTGCCGCCTTCGTCGTGGAGTCATCGACTCTAGCTCGTTGGTCTCTTCTCTGCCTTCTCTCTCTATTGATTTTAGGAAGGAACAAGGGTAACCATAATAAAGGGATAAGTTGGGACGGGATAAAGTGGGCCTAGAGCACGATTCACAGCGTGCTGATCCAAAGGTGGAGGAATCGTCCGAGCTCCAAATCGAGCGAAGGGGTAACTAATTACATAAACTTTTCTTCTGTACAGTATAATAGACTTGTCCAGGAGTCACGGCCGTTTTTACATGATCGACGGAGCGGCTACGTGTAGATGCCCATGAGGCCATGACCATGGATCATAATCCTGACTCGTGAGATGCGCGTGTCTCCCCAACGCCCACCACGAAGCTGGAGCCGGGGGTCATGATCGACGGTGTGCCGTTGGCCTCGTGATCCATTACAATGATCACATGGTCACAGTTGACCTTAATTATGCTCCATAATACAGTATATACATACACACGCTAGCGGCTGATTTGACGAATCATTCGCCCTACGTATACGTACTAGTCTCTTTTTTGGTTTGGGAATACACACTGCGATTATTCTCCGCGTGACAGCATGACGATACAAAGCTTCCAGCTAGGTTGCCCGGTCACCGTCGCGTGGTCAGGCAAACCGGTGCCACGTCGCGCCTCTTTTGGCTGGCTAGCTGCTGTGCAGGTGCTTCGCACACCCGCTTCCCTTGAATATACACACACGTGAATGTGTGATCGTGCCAGTGCAGTGCTAATGTTCTGGTTCTCTTCCTACCTTTCAAGGTGAAAATACAAGGTCTGGTCTTAACTGGTTGTGTCTGACAATGATCTTGTTGGAGGCATTGTTTTGAGAGCGGGGACTATCTTCAGGGTGAAAACCTAAGATCGTTGATCGGGCGACAATGGTGTTCGCGCACTGTTCCCTTCTTGGAGGCGTCGTTTTTGGAGATTCTGTAGGTGTTGTCTTGGCGGTGGATGTATTGCTGTTGTTAGGCCCGAGATACTGTAGCGGGACTTTTGTTTCTTAGTTTTCTTTTCTTCTTTTTGGCTGTGTGCATCCGTAGTGCCATTAGGGTGGTGCGTTGTTGCAGAGGCTGGGTGTAATTGGTATCGTTTTGATATTAATATATTCCCTTTATCGAAAAAAAAGATTAAGACTCTGGAACGAGACCGTCGATTGTGACTTGCACTTGCTATCATCTATCATATGACTTGCAATATGTATTACTCCATCCGATCTCCTGCCTCCTTGCTAAAATGTAGTGCATATATAATTTTTTTAAAAAGTGATATATTTTTCTACGTACTTGATCAAACTTTACATCGTCTGACTTTTCGAAAAAACTATAACAATTATCGTGTTAATTCAAATTTAAACTAAGGAACATGTTTTGGCACATATAGCGGAAGCCAAATAACTATATGATCGAGACGTTGAGAGGCCTTTTCTGCGAAGAAAAGCACCGACATGTGGGACAAAATTATTTTCTAAAACACAGCAACTCCAAATAACCCTTTCACAAGTGTATCATTCTTTCTTGCCAAAAGATTTTTTTTGTATCATTCTAGGTTTCACACACTGGACTTCGTGGGAGCTACCACCTTTCGCCTATAGTGAGAGCTAATGCAATATTTCCTGAAAATAAATCTAAATGGGCAGGGGATCGGCTCCACTAGTTAGTACCGCATGATTGTTCTAGATTTTTTATTTTTTATAGATCTTTCCAAAATGAAAATATTGTCAGCAATGACTTTAAATATTAATAAATTACGAATGAATCAAGGAAAATAATTCATTTTAAAAAATCCATTAATACTAGTTAATCAAAACTAAATAAAAAGGTCACACAGCAATGAAAAATACATTGATTAAAAACATTTATGTACTTTGCTTTTTTATTATATGTAAAACTATTTTTTTCCTCTAACTAGAAAATGTTCACGCCTTTCATAACAACTTTGCAGGAGTATAAGAAAAATGTACACATATTTTTCTTAGGGTAATATGAGATTTTATTCATTTATTATTATCGTTCAAAGGGAATCAAGTAAGGCATATCTTAAAGCCAAACGTGTTGACCCAAAGGCAAAGAAGCAGCTTCTTTTACAATAGAATGTGCATCCCTATTCAACTTCCTTTTTTTTCTCGAAGGAGAGTGAAACCCGACCTCTGCATCAAAATGGTGCACATAGCCTTGTTTATTTATATTATCTAACAAAGCCATACAAAGAAATGCAATGATCAACCCGAAGCATTCTCACTAGCGGCAATTGTCGGAAGTTTGATGAAGGGTGTGGCCGTGAACGGGCAGTGTTTCCTGACCTCACACCTACGCACATCATATTAAAACTGAAGGCCTCACCAACCTGCCACAACGACGAGCCGAGAGCACAAAACGGTTAAGCAGACCCTCAACATGCACTGTTGCTCACCGTCCATAAGTTACTGCATGTATCTTCCGTCGACCCATCTTTAGGACAATGATTAAGGCATTGACCGTCTGTGGCCTGCCATCGACGCCACAAACAAGAATCGGTTGCGAAAAGAGGCCACTTCGTGCACATGCCTTGCATCTACGCTATCGTGTGCTTTAGCGTATAGTATAGATGATTCAAAACGTTTGGTGATGTAAGTTTACCTATTTCGCACACAATTAGTCTTTTGCATGCCTAAATATTTTCACATTTATGATGGGTTTGTTTGTAGCAAGAATCTTCTTTTTTGTCAGAAGAGTGGTTTTTTGAGCTTAAAGTTGACTCTCTTGGATACAAAATATGTTTTGGTCTTATTCCACTTACTCAAAACTTATGTAGTTTCGAATAATAATTTTTTCATCCTATGAACAGTGGATTAGGATCATTATATATGGCATTAGCTAGTGTCACCTACAAAAATAAGATAGGGAGTGTTTTGTGATGAATGAACACCAAACACGAGAAAATATTCAATAAAGGTGAAAACCTTATACTTGGATGCCCCACATACCTCTCTATACATCAACGAACTCTTGGTTTGCAAACATTTTTAACTTGTTTTTATGGCACCATAATTGCTTGCATAAACTTAGTGTATCATTTGCATACTTTACTTATTTGCTTTAAAGACCATCATTAATGAACGTCGCATAGCAATAAATTCCATAGCTTTGAAAATATGATCAAGGACCTATAGAATAATAACAATGCCAAAGATTGTATAAAAAGAAGAGAACGGATAAGTAGCTATCGGGTCGAAGTATGTTCACTTTTAGTTTATGCATAACTATTTTGTTGTAGACTATGTAGAATTGTGCAAGTGTCATATCTAGGGTTAGCTTCTATTGTTCCATCTTTTAAGAGTAATAATTGATCTTTTACTATATTAAATGTAGTGTAATGTGCCATTGTTTGCAAACTTTAGTGGTCAACTTTCTCCCATTGTTAGCCGTTCACATACCAAGCAGGAATTATGTGTTTGTGCATCCAACTCCCTTAAGCCAAGTTTTTCTGTCTAGGTCGACCATGTCTATTTTTACACTCAGTTCATGAAGTACATAGTGGGGTGAAACATAAACTTGGCAGGCACAAATATCCTTTAGAATAGCAATAGAAGTTGAAAAAAAGATGAGGAGGTATACCCTTATATGTATATGAAGGGTGGTAAAAAAGAAAATCAAGAAACATAATAACAAGAGAGAACGAAAAGAGGCAAAAATTGATGCAAGTCAAGAAAAAAAAAGCAAAATATATATGAATAAATAAAGATGCTTAAAAAAGGGATTGAACTAAGCTATGATAAGAAATAACCGACCAAGACACTGTTTAGCACATGCTAACCCATTAATTATAAAGGGATTGAACTAAGCTAGCTAGTACTGCTCAGTGGACAACCTAATGCCGGTCATTCGACCGGCCTGTGCAATGTGTTGCGCAGCAGCCCAACACTAAGCTAATTTTTGGCCAAGGCAAAACATTGGGCCGTATGCGCATCCAGTGAGCCCAGCGAGTTCACGTCTCCTTACTGGGCCGTGCTGCCCTTCTTGTCGTCGCCGGTGGCGGGGAGGAAGTCGACGAGGCACGGCTGCTTACAGTTGATGCAGGTGGGATATTCCTCTTATTCTCAACAAAAAAAAAGGTGGGATATTCCTCTTTGGGCACCATGCAGTACATGAGGCACCGCTCGCACACCCCTATCATAATCGGCGATGGCTTGATGCCGCCAGGGCTGTCATCCGAGTCCGACGACATGCACTACCTCAGCGACAGCGAGTAGTTACTGCTGTCATCTTTACGTATACCCGCAAAAAAAATGTCATCTTTACGTAAATATGCTACTAACACCCTCCTTTTCTTCCTTTTTAAGATAAAAGGCTGGAAGGCCCAACATTAAATTAATAGGGTCTTCAAGAGGCGAAAAGGTACATGATGTTGAATCCAGCTTACAAGATCGATCCACACACCCACACAAACTAACAAAGAAGCTACATGAACGGCTATTACGCAGACTACGCTGAATCGGAGCAGAGAAAGACAACAACAATGTCGGGCCGGAGTTCACCCAAGAGCGAACCAACTCCACCGGCGTAGACGATGCCCCCCAGAGTCCGACCACCACTTGGAACTGGCCACTGCAGCCCACAACCAACAAGCAGCTCCAGGTAGCACAATGAGGGAGCAGGACACGAAACAAGCTTTGCCGGAGATCGCCAAATGAAGACCCACCATACGAAGATAACGCACCTCCGCCACCCGACCAACGGAGAGCCACATGTTGCGAGCTCCAAGACGGTGTCTTCAAGAAGAGTACGACACAAGAGCGTCGTCACCGCCCGTTCCGAGGATCGAGGGTTTTCACCCGGAGCTCGTAGATGGACAGAGAGAAGCCCCAACGACACCTTCAAGAAGGCCACGGCGTCCGCAGACATCGCCGTCGTGGCCCAAGCGGGCAAGGATTCCCCTCGGCAGAATCTCTCCTCCATCTACAGATGGGACCAACCAAATGGATGACTGATGACCCACAAGTATAGGGGGTGTATCGTAGTATCTTCGATAAGTAAGAATGTCGATCCCAACGAGGAGCAGAAGGTGTTGACAAGCAGTTTCGATGAAAGATTCACTGTAAATGCTCACAGACAAGTATTCAGGGGGTTTTGATGTAGCAGATGAATAAAGTATGAGTAAGTAAAGTGCGAGAGTAACAATTGCAACGAGTGGCCCAATCCTTTTTAGCACAAAGGACAAGCCGGTTTGTTTACTTATAATGACCAAACGTTCTCGAGGACACACGGGATTTTAGTCTAGTGCTTTCGCTACATACGGCTAATTAATCTTCATTGTTTTGATAAGTGTTGTGTGGGTGAAACTATGCTAATGTACCGCCCTTCCTAGGACTAATACATACTTGTGATTATACCCCTTGCAAGCATCCGCAACTACAAGAAAGTAATTAAGATAAATCTAACCACAACCTTAAACTCTGAGATCCTGCTATCCCTCCTGCATCGATATACCAACGGGGGCTTAGGTTTCTGTCACTCCGGCAACCCCGCAATTGGCAAACGAGTACAAGATGCATTCCCCTAGGCCCATAAAGGTGAAGTGTCGTGTAGTCGACGTTCACACGACACCACTAGAAGAATAACACCACAACTTAAATATCATAACATTGAATATTACTCAACCATACTTCACTACTAACATTTAGACTTCACCCATGTCCTCAAGAACTAAACGAACTACTCACGAGACATCATATGGAACATGATCAGAGGTGATATGATGATGAATAACAATCTGAACATAAACCTTGGTTCAACGGTTTCACTCAATAGCATCAATAACAAGTAGAAATCAACACCGGGAGAGTTTCCCCTATCAAACAACCAAGATCAAACCCAAATTGCTACAGCGGTGACGATGTGCAGCGGTGGAGACGGCGGTGATGATGATGAAGATGTTGATGATGGTGATGGAAATGATGTCCAACTTGATGGCGGTGACGATGGCGTCGATTTCCCCCTCCGGGAGGGAATTTCCCCGGCGGATCTCAGCCTGCCGGAGAGCTCTTTTCTCTCTGGTGTTCTCCGCCCAGCAGAGGCGGCTGTGACTCTTCGCGACCTATCCCCTGGAGCTTAGGTTTTCGGGACAAAGACGTTCGCGAAGAAAAGGAGGCGAGAGGGGGCTGTGGGCCCCCTCCTCACAGGGCGGCGCGGCCAGGCCTTGGGCCGCGCCGGCCTATGAGGTGGGCCCACCTCTGGTCCCCTCGGCTCCTCCTTCTGGCTCCCTTCGTCTTCTGAAAAAATAGGATTTTTCATATAATTTCCGTCAACTGTTGATCTTCCGAAATATTGCATTCTGATGGCGCTTTTTCCAGCAGAATCCTGACTCCGGTGCGCGATCCTCCAATAATCATGAATCATGCAAAATAGATGAAATAACATAAGTATCATCTCCAAATATGAAATATATCAATGAATAACAGCAAATTATGATATAAAATAGTGATCCAAATTGGACGTATCAACTCCCCCCAAGCTTAGACTTCGCTTGTCCCCAAGCGAAACTGAACTCGGTAAACAGGACCACATGTTTATGGAGTGAAGAGTCGATAAATAAAATACGGACAAGAAGCATCATATTGATTCACACAAGGCATTCTAGTAAACAACTTCCTCATATAATTCAACTTGAAACAAGTATAAGGTAATCACAAATAAAAGTGCATAAGAAATCTTAGTTGGTGATGGCAAACTTCGTTCTTGGTCAAAGAACAGTTAACAGGTTATACTTATCTATCGAGCAGCGCTCTTATGTTAAAGTTTATATGGCACAACTTGCATACTCAATCATAATAATCTCCTCATGATCATTGATAACTTTCAAAGCTATATTCATTCAGATAAAACTTGTACTAAACAAGGAAAAGTAAAAGACATGATGAGGTAAATCACAATATAATGGTTTGATCACAACAACTCAAATGCTTGCTTAAGATGGAGGGAAATAGGTTTACTGACTCAACATAAAGTAAAAGACAGGCCCTTCGCAGAGGGAAGCAGGGATTAAATCATGTGCTAGAGCTTTTTCAGTTTTGAAATCATATAAAGAGAATGAGAGTAATATTTTTGAGAGGTGTTTGTTGTTGTCAACGACTGGTAGCGGGTACTCTAACCCCCTTGCCAGACAAACCTTCAAAGAAGGGCTCCCATTTTATTTTTATTTTTGTGTGGCACTCCTTCCAACCTTTCTTTCACAAACCATGGCTAACCGAATCCCCGGGTTCCTGCCAACAATCTCATACCATGAAGGAGTGCCTTTTTATTTTAGTTTTATTATGATGACACTCCCCCAACCTTTGCTTACACAAGCCATGGCTAACCGAATCCTTCGGGTGCCGTCCATCAATCACATACCATGGAGGAGTGTCTATTTAGGTTAATTAATTTGGGACTGGGAATCCCATTGCCAGCTCTTTTTGCAAAGTTATTAGATAAGTGGATGAAGCCACTAGTCCATTGGTGAAAGTTGCCCAACAAGATTGAAAGATAAAACACCACATACTTCCTCATGAGCTATAAAATATTGACACAAATAAGAGATAGTAAATTTTGAATTATTTAAAGATAGCACACGAAGTATTTACTTGGAATGGCAGGAAATACCATGTAGTAGGTAGTTATGGTGGACACAAATGGCATAGGTTTGGGTTGAGGTTTGGATGCACGAGAAGCATTCCCTCTCAGTACAGGTCTTTGGCTAGCAAGGTTAATTAGCAAGCACAAAAGTTGAGGGAAACAAACAAATATACATGTGATAGAAACAATCATGCATCTTCCTTGTGAGCACAAACAATTTTAACTTCAGAATAATAAACTATGAGCTAACAAGAAAGGAAGATAATGAAACAACTACGAGTATTTCTCTTTTCTAATTAAACCTCAAAGTGTTGTTGCTATTGACCAATGCTAAGTTTGCCAAAACCAAATAGATTTATTCAATGCTCCCAAAGTGATACCAATACTAATAACAAGATCAATCATATAATAAGGATTGCAAACTAAAATAAGATGTGCAACTAGGAAGTTTGCGGCGCGGCGCACGCCGCGCCCGTGTTGTCTATGATGCGGCATTCTTTTTTAAAAAACAGCATTTTTAGGTTTAAGAGTGCGGGATTCTTTTTCAAAAATAGCTGAAGAAACATCTAAAACTCGACCGTGCCTTTGGTATAATGATCGTTGGTTACAATTTTGTAGAAATAATACAATATTTGGGTTGCTAAAGTACAGCAGAAGTGCCAATGAAATAGACGGCGAATGGTTCAGTGCTTTTGTGTCTAGATCGTTGGTTAAAATATTGTAGAAATAAAACAATATCTGGGTTGGTTGCTGAAGTACTGTAGAAGTGTCGGTGAAATAGGCGGCGAATGGTGGAGTGCTTTTGTTTTCGGTGTTTCTACAAAATGAAATGGTAGTATTTCTCCGGCCGAAAGAGGCAACGGGCGATGGAGTAGAAGAAGGTCTAGACGGCGGTAGTTGTTGTGCGTAGAGCATTTTTGGAGTTGCTACATGCTACTGAAAGAGGCGACGAACGGTAGAGTAAGTATATTTTTTTGAAGGTGCTTTAGAAGAATATAGTAATATTTTTTCGGTTGAAAGAAGCGACGAAAGGAGTATTTTCATAGGGTAAAAGATGGCCGTAGTCTAGACGAAAGATGGTTAAGTAACAACATGTTCTGATGGTTCCCGAGCAAATGTTAGTACTATTTCCCCAGATAAAAGAGCCATCCGATGGTCGTCGTAGTATAGGAGACAGAATGGTGGATAAACACCGAGGAGATTTTGTAGAGAAGATGGTATGATTTTCCCGGCTAAAAGAGGCGGCAGACGGTGAATTTTTTTGTTTCCGGTGTTGCTACCAAAGAAGGCAATAGTACTTCTCTCGGCTAGAAGAAGTGGCGGATAGTGTAGGAAATATATTTTTTCGAAAGCAGCGTAAGTATTTTTTTTTGAAGATAGCGTAGAAGAAGATGGCAAAGTTGGGCGATAGTTTGCCCTTAAGGTGGAAGTGGCGGGACCGGTTGAAAGATTGCAGTAGTATAGACGGCATACATGCAAAGAGTAACTATACTTTCCGAAAATATCATAGAAAAAAGGAGTAGTATTTTCCTAGAATAAATAGTGTTAACAAATGATGCAGTTTGTTCCAATAATTGTTCATGTAGCAATTTGCATACATGTACTGTTCATATGCATTTGCATGAACAGTAGCCAAGGGGGCTGAGGAGGCAGCAAATGGGGTCAGCCTGCTAGAAGAGGTGGCGGATATTGTAGGAAATATATTTTTTCGAAAGCAGCGTAAGTATTTTTTTTGAAGATAGCGTAGAAGAATATGGCAAAGTTGGGCGATAGTTTTCCCTTAAGGTGGAAGTGGCGGGACCGGTTGAAAGATTGCAGTAGTATAGACGGCATACATGCAAAGAGTAACTATACTTTCCGAAAATATCATAGAAAAAAGGAGTAGTATTTTCCTAGAATAAATAGTGTTAACAAATGATGCAGTTTGTTCCAATAATTGTTCATGTAGCAATTTGCATACATGTACTGTTAATATGCATTTGCATGAACAGTAGCCAAGGGGGCTGAGGAGGCAGCAAATAGGGTCAGCCTTTATATATTAAGATGTGCAATATGTAAATGATAAGACTTCTCATTAATATTCCATAACGATAACTCACACCAAGGGATACATAGACAACCAACTAAAGGAGAGATACTTCCACACTGCAACCCATCTTATATGATAACTTCCCTACTCATGATATGACACTACTTGACAGTAAAAAGTAAAAGGTAGTGATGATGTGATACCGCGGCACTCCCCCAAGCTTGGAACAAACCAAGGGGATGCCAATACCGATGACGAATTACTCCTTCGGCGATGGTGGTGATGAATTCTTGACAAGCTTCTCAACAAGCTCCTGAAGCTCATCAATCTTGTACATGAGGTTGCGGATCATCTCTGAATTGTGCTCGACGCGATTAAGAAGTATGTCCGACGGCGAGTCCCAATTCTTGGAGTTATTTCCCCACCCTTCAGCTTCAGACTTCATCCTTCCTGCAGTGTTAGAACGATCTATATCCCAATTGCTAGGCAATGCTGCCTTGGGAGTCTTTTCAATTTGACTATTGTAAATTAGATTGCGGAAGGGGTGGTGAGTGCCTGAAGAAGATGTCTTTGGAGCTAGGTAATAACGTGGAACCCTTCCTCCGGTGCGAATTCTTGCGCTCTTGTTTGCACTAAAAGGGTTATCCACCACCTCGATGCTTGCGATGGTAGCACGCGGGTATGCGCGCGAGTCTTCCTCCACTTCTTCTTCATCCTCTTCCTTGACGCTCTCGTCCATCTCTTTCCACTCGGGATTGATACGCGTACAGTACGCGTCCGTTGGGAACCCCAAGAGGAAGGTGTGATGCGTACAGCGGCAAGTTTTCCCTCAGTAAGAAACCAAGGTTTATCGAACCAGTAGGAGCCAAGAAGCACGTTGAAGGTTGATGGCGGCGAGATGTAGTGCGGCGCAACACCAGGGATTCCGGCGCCAACGTGGAACCTGCACAACACAACCAAAGTACTTTGCCCCAACGAAACAGTGAGGTTGTCAATCTCACCGGCTTGCTGTAACAAAGGATTAGATGTATAGTGTGGATGATGATTGTTTGCAGAGAACAGTAGAACAAGTATTGCAGTGGATTGTATTCGATTAAAAGAATGGACCGGGGTCCACAGTTCACTAGATGTGTCTCTCCCATAAGATAAATAGCATGTTGGGTGAACAAATTACAGTTGGGCAATTGACAAATAGAGAGGGCATGACCATGCACATACATGATATGATGAGTATTGTGAGATTTAATTGGGCATTACGACAAAGTACATAGACCGCTATCCAGCATGCATCTATGCCTAAAAAGTCCACCTTCAGGTTATCATCCGAACGCCTTCCAGTATTAAGTTGCAAACAACAGACAATTGCATTAAGTATGGTGCGTAATGTAATCAATAACTACATCCTCGGACATAGCATCAATGTTTTATCCCTAGTGGCAACAGCACATCCATAACCATAGGGGTTTCTGTCACTCCCCCAGATTCACGGAGACATGAACCCACTATCAAGCATAAATACTCCCTCTTGGAGTTACAAGCATCAACTTGGCCAAAGCATCTACTAGTAATGGAGAGCATGCAAGATCATAAACAACACATAGATTGATAATCAACATAACATAGTATTCTCTATCCATCGGATCCCAACAAACACAACATATAGCATTACAGATAGATGATCTTGATCATGTTAGGCAGCTCACAAGATCCGACAATGAAGCACATAAGGAGAAGACAACCATCTAGCTACTGCTATGGACCCATAGTCCAGGGGTGAACTACTCACTCATCACTCCGGAGGTGACCATGGTGGCGTAGAGTCCTCCGGGAGATGAATCCCCTCTCCGGCAGGGTGCCGGAGGTGATCTCCTGAATCCCCCGAGATGGGATTGGCGGCGGCGGCGTCTCTGGAAGGTTTTCCGTATCGTGGCTCTCGGTACTGGGGGTTTCGCGACGAAGACTATATGTAGGCGGAAGGGAAGGTCAGGGGGCCACACGAGGGGCCTAGACGACAGGCCAGCGCGGCCAGGGCTTGGGCCGCGCCGCCCTAGTGTCTGGCCACCTCGTGGCCCCACTTCGTCTCCTCTTCGGTCTTCTGGAAGCTTCGTGGCAAAATAGGCCCCTAGGCGTTGATTTCGTCCAATTCCGAGAATATTTCCTTACTAGGATTTCTGAAACCAAAAACAACAGAAAACAGCAACTGGCTCTTCGGCATCTCGTTAATAGGTTAGTGCCGGAAAATGCATAAATATGACATAAAGTATGCATAAAACATGTAGATATCATCAATAATGTGGCATGGAACATAAGAAATTATCGATACGTCGGAGACGTATCAGCATCCCCAAGCTTAGTTTCTGCTCGTCCCGAGCAGGTAAACGATAACAAAGATAATTTCTGGAGTGACATGCCATCATAACCTTGATCATACTATTGTAAGCATATGTAGCGAATGCAGCGATCAAAACAATGTAAATGACATGAGTAAACAAATGAATCATATAGCAAAGACTTTTCATGAATAGTACTTCAAGACAAGCATCAATAAGTCTTGCATAAGAGTTAACTCATAAAACAATAATTCATAGTAGAGGCATTGAAGCAACACAAAGGAAGATTAAGTTTCAGCGGTTGCTTTCAACTTGTAACATGTATATCTCATGGATATTGTCAACATAGAGTAATATAACAAGTGCAATATGCAAGTATGTAGGAATCAATGCACAGTTCACACAAGTGTTTGCTTCTTGAGGTGGAGAGAGATAGGTGAACTGACTCAACAATAAAAGTAAAAGAAAGGTCCTTCAAAGAGGAAAGCATCGATTGCTATATTTGTGCTAGAGCTTTGATTTTGAAAACAAGAAACAATTTTGTCAACGGTAGTAATAAAGCATATGTGTCATGTAAATTATATCTTACAAGTTGCAAGCCTCATGCATAGTATACTAATAGTGCCCGCACCTTGTCCTAATTAGCTCGGATTACCTGGATTATCATCGCAATGCATATGTTTTAACCAAGTGTCACAAAGGGGTACCTCTATGCCGCCTTTACAAAGGTCTAAGGAGAGAGCTCGCATCGGATTTCTCGCTATTGGTTATTCTCAACTTAGACATCCATACCGGGACAACATAGACAACAGATAATGGACTCCTCTTATATGCATAAGCATGTAGCAACAATTAATTTTCTCATATGAGATTGAGGATATTTGTCCAAAACTGAAACTTCCACCATGGATAATGGCTTTAGTTAGCGGCCCAATGTTCTTCTCTAACATTATGCAATGCTCTAACCATTCTAGTGGTAAATCTCCCTTACTTCAGACAAGACGAACATGCATAGCAACTCACATGATATTCAACAAAGAGTAGTTGATGGCGTCCCCAGGAACATGGTTATCGCACAACAAGCAACTTAATAAGAGATAAAGTGCATAAGTACATATTCAATACCACAATAGTTTTTAGGCTATTTGTCCCATGAGCTATATATTGTAAAGGTAGAGGATAGAAATTTTAAAGGTAGCACTCAAGCAATTTACTTTGGAATGGTGGAGAAATACCATGTAGTAGGTAGGTATGGTGGACACAAATGGCATAGTGGTTGGCTCAAGGATTTTGGATGCATGAGAAGTATACCCTCTCGATACAAGGCTTAGGCTAGCAAGGCTATTTGAAACAAACACAAGGATGAACCGGTGCAGCAAGACACACATAAAAGACATATTGTAAACATTATAAGACTCTACACCGTCTTCCTTGTTGTTCAAACTCAATACTAGAAATTATCTAGACCTTAGAGAGACCAATTATGAAAACCAAATTTTAGCATGCTCTATGTATTTCTTCATTAATAGGTGCAAAGTATATGATGCAAGAGCTTAAACATGAGCACAACAATTGCCAAGTATCACATTATCCAAGACATTATAGCAATTACTACATGTATCATTTTCCAATTCCAACCATATAACAATTTAACGAAGAAGAAACTTTCGCCATGAATATTATGAGTAAAGCCTAAGGACATACTTGTCCATATGCAACAGCGGAGCGTGTCTCTCTCCCACACAAAGAATGCTAGGATCCATTTTATTCAAACAAAACAAAAATAAAAACAAACAGACGCTCCAAGCAAAGCACATAAGATGTGATGGAATAAAAATATAGTTTCACTAGAGGAACCTGATAATGTTGTCGATGAAGAAGGGGATGCCTTGGGCATCCCCAAGCTTAGACGCTTGAGTATTCTTGATATATGCAGGGGTGAACCACCGGGGCATCCCCAAGCTTAGAGATTTCACTCTCCTTGATCATGTTGTATCATCTCCCTCTCTTGATCCTTGAAAACTTCCTCCACACCAAACTGAAAACAACTCATTAGAGGGTTAGTGCACTATCAAAATTTACATGTTCAGAGGTGACATAATCATTCTTAACACTTCTGGACATTGCACAAAGCTACTGAAAGTCAATGGAATCGAAAAATCCATCAAGCATAGCAAAACAGGCAATGCGAAATAAAAGGCAGAATCTGTCAAAACAGAACAGTTTGTAAAGACGAATTTTATTGAGACACCAGACTTGCTCAAATGAAAATGCTCAAATTTAATGAAAGTTGCGTACATATCTGAGGATCACTCATGTAAATTCGCATAATTTTCTGAGTTACCTACAGAGAATTAGGCCCAGATTCGTGACAGCAAAGAAATATGTTTCTGCGTAGTAATCCAAATCTAGTATGAACCTTACTATCAACGACTTTACTTGGCACAACAATGCACACAACTAAGATAAAGAGAGGTTGCTACAGTAGTAACAACTTCCAAGACTCAAATATAAAATAAAAGTACTGTAGTAAAAACATGGGTTGTCTCCCATAAGCGCTTTTCTTTAACGCCTTTCAGCTAGGCGCAGAAAGTGTGTATCAAGTATTATCAAGAGATGATGCATCTACAGCGGGGTGTGGAGTTTTCTCAACCATGCATAGTATATTGGATACATAAGTTTCAGCAGCTCCCTTTTCATTAGTCTTGGGCTTGCTACTCTCATCAAACAAATTTTCAGGAACAAGCCAAGCATAGTTATTTTCTAGTGCCTCATGCATTGCTAGGAGCTTACATGGTATTGGTGCTTTAATCTCCCCACCATTATTAACATTATTAGTATACTTAATTCTATCCATATCCATCTTCTCAAGTGTTCTTTTAAAATCGGTGATCATACCAAGCCTATCATGCTTACTAAAAACTTTTCTAGCTTCTTTAGCTATATCCGCAAATTCTCGCACTAAGACTTTTAGAACAAAATCTCTCTTCTCTCCCCTCTCCATATCAGAAAGTGTAAGAAACATGTGTTGTATCATGGGGTTGAGACTAATAAATCTAGCTTCCATCATGCGTACCAAACAAATAGAAGCATCTTCATAAGTAGGGACAGCTTTTGCAAGGGGTATATCTTTAAGATCTTCATGCATACTAACATGGGTGAAAAATTCTTCTATATTATCTCTCCCAATTATAGACCCTTGTCCCACAGGTATATCTTTTATAGTGAAATTAAAAGGAAACATGTTGAAATAAGTAAATGCAAGTGCAAGTAACTAAATTTTTTTTGTGTTTTTAATATAGAGTGCAAACAAGATAGCAAGTAAAGTAAAACTAGCAACTAATTTTTTTGTATTTTGATATAATGCAGCAAACAAAGTAGTAAATAAAATAAAGCAAGACAAAAACAAAGTAAAGAGATTGCGATGTGGAGACTCCCCTTGCAGCGTGTCTTGATCTCCCCGGCAACGGCGCCAGAAAATCTGCTTGATACGCGTACAGCACGCGTCCGTTGGGAACCCCAAGAGGAAGGTGTGATACGTACAGCGGCAAGTTTTCCCTCAGTAAGAAACCAAGGTTTATCGAACCAGTAGGAGCCAAGAAGCACGTTGAAGGTTGATGGCGGCGAGATGTAGTGCGGCGCAATACCAGGGATTCCGGCGCCAACGTGGAACCTGCACAACACAACCAAAGTACTTTGCCCCAACGAAACAGTGAGGTTGTCAATCTCACCGGCTTGCTGTAACAAAGAATTAGATGTATAGTGTGGATGATGATTGTTTGCAGAGAACAGTAGAACAAGTATTGCAGTTGATTGTATTCGATTAAAAGAATGGACCGGCGTCCACAGTTCACTAGAGGTGTCTCTCCCATAAGATAAATAGCATGTTGGGTGAACAAATTACAGTTGGGCAATTGACAAATAGAGAGGGCATGACCATGCACATACATGATATGATGAGTATTGTGAGATTTAATTGGGCATTACGACAAAGTACATAGACCGCTATCCAGCATGCATCTATGCCTAAAAAGTCCACCTTCAGGTTATCATCCGAACGCCTTCCAGTATTAAGTTGCAAACAACAGACAATTGCATTAAGTATGGTGCGTAATGTAATCAATAACTACATCCTCGGACATAGCATCAATGTTTTATCCCTAGTGGCAACAAAGACATCCATAACCTTAGGGGTTTCTGTCACTCCCAGCATTCACGGAGACATGAACCCACTATCGAGCATAAATACTCCCTCTTGGAGTTACAAGCATCAACTTGGCCAAAGCATCTACTAGTAACGGAGAGCATGCAAGATCATAAACAACACATAGATTGATAATCAACATAACATAGTATTCTCTATCCATCGGATCCCAACAAACACAACATATAGCATTACAGATAGATGATCTTGATCATGTTAGGCAGCTCACAAGATCCGACAATGAAGCACATAAGGAGAAGACAACCATCTAGCTACTGCTATGGACCCATAGTGCAGGGGTGAACTACTCACTCATCACTCCGGAGGCGACCATGGCGGCGTAGAGTCCTCCGGGAGATGAATCCCCTCTCCGGCAGGGTGCCGGAGGCGATCTCCTGAATCCCCCGAGATGGGATTGTCGGCGACGGCGTCTCTGGAAGGTTTTCCGTATCGTGGCTCTCGGTACTGGGGGTTTCGCGACGAAGACTATATGTAGGCGGAAGGGCAGGTCAAGGGGCCACACGAGGGGCCCAGACGGGCCGGCCCGGCCAGGGCTTGGGCCGCGCCGCCCTGGTGTCTGGCCACCTCGTGGCCCCACTTCGTCTCCTCTTTGGTCTTCTGGAAGCTTCGTGGAAAAATAGGCCCCTGGCCGTTGATTTCGTCCAATTCCGAGAATATTTCCTTACTAGGATTTCTGAAACCAAAAACAGCAGAAAACAGCAACTGGCTCTTCGGCATCTCGTTAATAGGTTAGTGCCGGAAAATGCATAAATATGACATAAAGTATGCATAAAACATGTAGATATCATCAATAATGTGGCATGGAACATAAGAAATTATCGATACGTCGGAGACGTATCAGGAATCTTGAATATCTTCATCCGAAAGCCCCTTGCCCTTGTTCTTGGAGACCATGGTGCTTCTAGATTGGAAACAGATCCTGGCAGAAACAGCTCGAAACAAAACACGTCGAGAAAACGATATACGGACCTCCAGGGGTCCGGGGGATTATATAGCAGGAATTTGTATGTAATAAGGAAAGTACCAGGTCGAACCAGAGTCGGAGAGGGGCGATGAGGCGGCCAGCTCATAGGGCGGCGCGGCCTGGCTGGGGCCCGCGCCGGCCTATGGGGGCACGCCCTCGTGCGTCTCCTCCACTCCGTTTCGATCTCGTAATTTTTCATATTTTCCAAAAATACCAAAAACATTGTTCGGGAAGCAAATCGCGAACTTTTTATTACCAGTACTGTTACCTATTCAAAGTCGAGTTCTGGCGGACTGTCAATTTGTCCTTTGATGAAAGCCTCCGGTGTTTCCACTCGAATAACATCAACATCTACATTATAAGAATCTCCTGAGATATAATGCTTGAGTCTTTGTCCATTCACCACTTGTGTAGCATTGCCTTGGAGAGAGCTAATTTTTATTGCTCCTGAACGATGCACCTCCTCAACAACATATGGTCTTTCCCATTTCGAGAGTAATTTCCCTGCAAAGAATCTGAGACGAGACCGATACAATAGGACTTTATCCCCAATATTAAATTCTCTTTTGATAATCCTTCTATCATGCCATTTTTTAACTTTCTCTTTAAAGAGTTTAGCATTTTCATAAGCTTCACTTCTCCATTCATCTAGAGAACTCAATTGCAGCAACCTCTTATTACCAGCTAGTTTAGGATCTTTATTTAATTCTCTAACAGCCCAATAAGCTTTGTGCTCTAGTTCTAAAGGTAAATGACAAGCTTTTCCATAAACCATTTTATAAGGTGACATTCCCATGGGATTTTTATAAGCAGTTCTATAAGCCCATAGTGCTTCCTTCAATTTACTAGCCCAATTCTTTCTAGTTTTATTAACAGTCTTTTGCAAGATAGATTTAATTTCTCTATTTGATAGTTCTACCTGCCCACTAGTTTGGGGATGATAAGCGGAAGCAATTCTATGATTAATGCCATATTTAGCAAGAGTTTTTCTAAAACCACCATGAATAAAATGAGAACCTCCATCAGTCATAATATATCTAGGAACTCCAAATCTAGGAAAAATAATATCTAAAAGCATCTTTAAAGAGGTCTCACCATCAGCACTTTTTGTAGGTATGGCTTCCACCCATTTAGTAACATAATCAACAGCAACAAGTATATGAGTGTTACCTTCTGAAGAGGGAAAAGGTCCCATGAAGTCAAATCCCCAACAATCGAACGGTTCAATAACAAGAGTATAATTCATAGGCATTTCATTGTGTCTAGAGATATTACCAACCCTTTGACATTCATCACAAGATAAGATAAACTTCCTTGCATCTTTGAAGAGAGTCGGCCAATAAAAACCTGATTGTAGAACCTTTTGCGCGGTTCTATCTCCGGCGTGATGTCCTCCATAAGCACTACCATGACATTTACTCAATATCTCTTGTTGTTCATATTCAGGAACACATCTTCGCAGAATACC
This sequence comes from Lolium perenne, assembly GCF_019359855.2. Lineage (NCBI taxonomy): Eukaryota > Viridiplantae > Streptophyta > Magnoliopsida > Poales > Poaceae > Lolium > Lolium perenne. The sequence goes on from NC_067247.2 coordinate 159,565,147, forward strand.
ATCCACTCCTTCTTTATATAAGTGTGGGTCATCCCAGAAATAATGCCTCAAGTCATAAAAGAATTTCCTCCTTTGCTGGGCTGAAAAGGTTGGAGGCAAGTACTTGGAAACAATAAAGTTAGCATAATCAGCATACCAAGGACTGTCTCGCGAGCTCACCTTTATTACAGCCAATTGTTCATTCGGAAAACTATCATTAACAGGAACAGGATCATAAGCAATATTTTCCAATCTAGACAAATTATCAGCAACAGGATTATCAGCACCTTTCCTATCTACAATATGTAAATCAAATTCTTGCAACAGAAGTACCCATCTAATAAGCCTTGGCTTAGCATCTTTCTTTTGCATAAAGTATCTGATTGCATCATTATCAGTATGTATAGTAACTTTTGAATCAACAATATAAGATCTAAACTTATCACAAGCAAAGACTACAGCTAACAATTCTTTTTCAGTAGTAGCATAATTTCTTTGAGCAGCATCAAGGGTTTTACTAGCATAATGAATAACATTCAATTTTTTATTTACTCGCTGTCCAAGAATAGCGCCTACAGCAAAATCACTAGCATCACACATAATTTCAAATGGTAAGTTCCAATCAGGAGGTTCAACTATAGGAGCAGTTGTTAAGGCTTTCTTGAGAGTTTCAAAAGCTTCCTTACAATCATCATCAAAAACAAAAGGTACATCTTTTTGAAGAAGATTAGTAAGAGGCTTTAAAATCTTGGAGAAGTCTTTAATAAACCTCCTATAAAACCCAGCATGACCAAGAACACTACGAATACCTTTAACATCCCTAGGATAGGGCATCTTCTCAATTGCTTCAACTTTAGCTCAATCAACTTCAATACCTCTCTCGGAAATTTTATGTCCCAATACAATTCCTTCATTAACCATAAAGTGGCATTTTTCCCAATTAAGAACAAGGTTAGTTTCTTCACATCTCTGCAAAACTTTATCAAGGTTCCGCAAGCAATTATCAAAAGAATTCCCATAGACAGAAAAATCATCCATGAATACCTCTACAATACTTTCGCAAAAGCCATGAAAAATAGCAGACATGCATCTTTGAAAAGTAGCAGGAGCATTACATAAACCAAAAGGCATACGTCTATAAGCATAAGTTCCATAGGGACAAGTGAAAGTGGTTTTCTCTTGATCTTTAGTTTTAACAGCAATTTGTGAAAACCCAGAATAACCATCAAGAAAGCAAAAGTGAGTATTCTTAGACAACCTTTCTAACATTTGATCAATAAAAGGCAAAGGGTAATGATCTTTCTTAGTAACCTTATTAACTTTTCGATAATCAATGCACATTCTATACCCTACAACTACTCTTTGAGGTATGAGCTCATCATTATCATTAGGCACAACTGTCATCCCTCCTTTCTTAGGAACACAATGCACATGACTAACCCATCTACTATCAGCAATATGATATATAATACCAGCTTCAAGAAGTCTTAATACCTCATTTCTTACCACATCCTTCATCTTAGGAATTAGACGACGCTGAGGTTCAACAACAGGCTTCGCATCATCTTCCATATTAATGGCATGTTGGCAAATAGAGGGAGAAATCCCCTTCAAGTCATCAAGAGTGTAGCCAATAGCACCTCGGTGTTTCTTCAATATTTCCAATAACCTTTCTTCTTCAAACTCTGTAAGCTTAGAACTAATAATAACAGGATATATTTTCTTATCATCAATATGAGCATATTTAAGATTATCAGGCAATGGTTTTAAATAAAAGACAGGATCTTCCTTTGGTGGCGGTGTTGTACCCAGATCTTCTACCGGTAAATCATGCTTAAGAATAGGTTGACGAAGGAAAATTTCATCAAGCTCATCTCTTTCTTCCCTAAAAACTTCACTCTCACTATTCTCCAAATGTTGCTGCAAAGGATTATTAGGAGCAAGAGCAATAGATGCACACTGTTCAACTCTAAAATCATTATTAGGCAAATCAGCTTTATAAGGAGTTTTGGTAAATTTAGAGAAGTTAAACTCATAAGATTCACCAGCAAATTTAGTCAAAATTTTCTCTTTCTTGCAATCTATAATAGCTCCACAAGAATTTAGAAAAGGTCTACCAAAAATGATAGGACAATATTTACTAGTAGCAGAACCAAGTACCAAAAAGTCATCAGGATATTTAATCTTACCGCATAGAACTTCCACATCTCGAACAATACCAATTGGAGAAATAGTTTCTCTATTAGCCAGCCGAATAACCACATCAATATCTTCAAGTTCACAAGAACCAATTTCGTGCATAATCTCCGTGTAAAGCTCATAAGGAATAGCACTAATACTTGCACCAATATCACATAAACCATAATAACAATGATCTCCAATTCTAACAGATAACATAGGAACACTAGCTTTCTTAGACTTATTAGGATGTGAAACAATATTAGAAGCATCTTCACAGAAAATAATATGACCATCCTCCACATTTTTAGTCACAAGATCTTTAACAATTGCAACAACAGGTTCAACTTTTATCTGTTCTTCAGGTTCTATAGGTTTCTTTTCACTTTTATGAACCGCACTATTTATAACAGAGTACTCCTTCATTTTAGCAGGGAAAGGAGTTTTTTCAATATAAGCTTCAGGAATAACATGATCAACAGTTTCAACTACAACACATTTATTAATAGATGAATCAATTTTATCTTTATACGGTTCATGATACTTATCAAAATTCTTCTTAGGCAATTCATAATGAGAGGCAAAAGCTTTATAAATATTTGCAGCAACTTGAGAATCAAGACCATAAGTAGCACTCATATTACGAAATTTATCAGTATCCATAAAAGCTTCAATGCATTTATAATCATAATTTATACCTGATTCTCTATGTTTGTCGTTCTCCCATCCTTCAGTATTTTCCTGGATCCGATTAAGAAGGTCTCTTTTAAACTCTTCTTTGTTGCGCGTAAATGATCCAGAACAAGAAGTATCCAGCAAGGTCTTGTCTTCAAAAGAAAGTCTTGCATAGAAATTATCAATAATAACATTACCAGGAAGCTCATGAATGGAGCATTTGAGCATTAAAGACTTCAATCTCCCCCACACTTGGGCAATACTCTCTCCATCATGAGGCCAAAAATTATATATGCGGTTCCGATCCTTGTGAATTTCACTTGGAGGATAGAACTTAGAATAAAACCGGGGCACAATATCATTCCATTCAAGAGAATCCCCATTATCTAGTAATTTATACCAATGCGCCGCTTTACCAGACAGCGATGTAGAGAATAGTTTCTTCCTCACTTCATCCATAGCAATACCTGCACACTTGAATAAACCGCATAATTCATGTAAGAACAGTAAATGATCTCCAGGGTGGACAGTTCCATCCCCTGTATAACGGTTATCCACTACACGTTCAATAATTTTCATAGGTATTTTGTATGGCATTTCTTCCTCACCTGGCGCCTCATCCACTACCTTTGCAGTAGTAGTAGATTTTCCAAATAAAAACTCAAGAGAAGATCTCTCCATAATGAATTATGGCAGCAGGTAGAAATAAAATCAGCACAAACAGTAGAAGTTTCCCTTACCAATTCCACTTACCAATAGCGCTTCACTCCCCGGCAACGGCGCCAGAAAATAGTCTTGATGACCCACAAGTATAGGGGGTGTATCGTAGTATCTTCGATAAGTAAGAATGTCGATCCCAACGAGGAGCAGAAGGTGTTGACAAGCAGTTTCGATGAAGGATTCACTGTAAATGCTCATAGACAAGTATTCAGGGGGTTTTGATGTAGCAGATGAATAAAGTACGAGTAAGTAAAGTGCGAGAGTAACAATTGCAGCGAGTGGCCCAATCCTTTTTAGCACAAAGGACAAGCCGGTTTGTTTACTTATAATGACCAAACGTTCTCGAGGACACACGGGATTTTAGTCTAGTGCTTTCGCTACATACGGCTAATTAATCTTCATTGTTTTGATAAGTGTTGTGTGGGTGAAACTGTGCTAATGTACCGCCCTTCCTAGGACTAATACATACTTGTGATTATACCCCTTGCAAGCATCCGCAACTACAAGAAAGTAATTAAGATAAATCTAACCACAACCTTAAACTCTGAGATCCTGCTATCCCTCCTGCATCGATATACCAACGGGGGCTTAGGTTTCTGTCACTCCGGCAACCCCGCAATTGGCAAACGAGTACAAGATGCATTCCCCTAGGCCCATAAAGGTGAAGTGTCGTGTAGTCGACGTTCACACGACACCACTAGAAGAATAACACCACAACTTAAATATCATAACATTGAATATTACTCAACCATACTTCACTACTAACATTTAGACTTCACCCATGTCCTCAAGAACTAAACGAACTACTCATGAGACATCATATGGAACATGATCAGAGGTGATATGATGATGAATAACAATCTGAACATAAACCTTGGTTCAACGGTTTCACTCAATAGCATCAATAACAAGTAGAAATCAACACCGGGAGAGTTTCCCCTATCAAACAATCAAGATCAAACCCAAATTGCTACAGCGGTGACGATGTGCAGCGGTGGAGACGGCGGTGATGATGATGAAGATGTTGATGATGGTGATGGAGATGATGTCCAACTTGATGGCGGTGACGATGGCGTCGATTTCCCCCTCCGGGAGGGAATTTCCCCGGCGGATCTCAGCCTGCCGGAGAGCTCTTTTCTCTCTGGTGTTCTCCGCCCCGCAGAGGCGGCTGTGACTCTTCGCGACCTATCCCCTGGAGCTTAGGTTTTTGGGACGAAGACGTTCGCGAAGAAAAGGAGGCGAGAGGGGGTTGTGGGCCCCCTCCTCACAGGGCGGCGCGACCAGGCCTTGGGCCGCGCCGGCCTATGAGGTGGGCCCACCTCGGGTCCCCTCGGCTCCTCCTTCTGGCTCCCTTCGTCTTCTGGAAAATAGGATTTTTCATATAATTTCCGTCAACTGTTGATCTTCCGAAATATTACATTCTGATGGCGCTTTTTCCAGCAGAATCCTGACTCCGGTGCGCGATCCTCCAATAATCATGAATCATGCAAAATAGATGAAATAACATAAGTATCATCTCCAAATATGAAATATATCAATGAATAACAGCAAATTATGATATAAAATAGTGATGCAAATTGGACGTATCAATGACCCACCACTGCAGCAAGCTTCTCGCCGATGCCACACCGCCCTCACGACCGTGGACACTAGCCAGCACCTGAGGCTCTAGCACGCCCACCGACCAGCAAGGTCCCATCTTCCAGGGCAGCTTCCCCGGCGTCCAAGAGCACGCACCTCAGAACCGATGAAGGAGACACGGCACCACAGCGAAGTCCTCAGAGACGTGAGACGGCAAGGGGAAGTTCCACCAGATAGATCGGCGGCCGGCAGCCCCTAGCTGCGGGCGCCCTTAGATGTGGGCATAGAAGGGAACACGGAAGTCCCACGACCCCTACCCCAGCCCGAGCGCCCGCCCCCTTCGCCTCCACCATGTCGTAGTCCGCTGGAACCCCGCATCGCGCCGCCCCTGACCTCCACCAACCCGAGGGACGTCCTCGCGCATCACGGGCTGCCGAGGAAGCTCCCGGCGGCACCGCCCCTGCAGCGAGTACACCGGGAACTCGAAGCCACCACGCCGCCGCACGACCATGCCACGACGCCCATCGACCAGCGTTGCGGCCCCACCGACCGCCGCAGCCTCCGCCACAACCACCGAGCAAGAGGGAGGAGAGTCCCTGCTACCGCCACCTAGGCTTCACCCTGGTGCGCCCCTGGCGGTGGCGAGGGAGGGGGAGGGAGAAGGGGAGGCCTGGCATCGCCCGATCTAGGGTTTCACCCTGCCGCTCGCGGGAGCGGGCAGGACGAAAACGCCTATGCTGAAACTTCACTCCCTCCTTTTATGTATACAATTTCATCTCAAATTTGAGTCCTTTGACAATCTATTTGACCAATTAACTCAAGAAGAAGTATATATTATGTGTAAGAGTTTCCAACAATATACATTTACTAAATGCATATATGTCATATTTTGTTGAATAAATCGATGATTACAGTTGGAAGAAAAATACGAGGTGGCCTTGTGGCAGAAAATGAGGCAGTTGGGCACTGCTTCGGTTGACCGGCTTGGTCCTACACGACATGTCTTGGCAATATTCATTGCCCTGGCAGTCCATTAACTTTACTGGCTCGTTTGATTTCTCGCAAGTACAACTTTTGTTCTACGATTCAGAACAATAAAGTGATGCAGTAAATGGAGTAGTAATTAATCATTAGTACTATAGCAACTTTATTGGTGTGTAATCACAGTTGTCTTTTTCTTTGTTTATTTTTACAAATTTACAGTACTTAAGTTCACTTTTGCCAAACTGATCTGACAATGAGTTTTATAACGTAACGGTCAGTAAGTTAAGACTAGTCACAATGAAAAGTATCATACGCTAGTATCATGCATATGATACTAGTTTATGATACTAACCCCACAATGCATAGTATCATAAGATAGTATCATAGTATCATCATATTTAATGTTTTGTAGAATCTCAATGTAAATGTGTGTATATGATGTGTTTGCCATTAAGTTTTCTAGTTTTACGTGCTATGATACCGTATCATATTATGATACCACTCTCATCTCTCACCTCATTAATTGGTGTGCCACATCAGATTTTTGCCAACATGGCATACATGATACTACTTATGATACTCCCATTGTGGCTAGTCTAAGGCTTGGGTTTTATTTAGATCATTGTACGCTACCTACTCGCTACGTTTCATTGTATCTACACTCCGTCCATAAGTAGATGACTAAGATTTATCTATAGATAGAGGTAGTATAACATATGGATAAACAAAATAATTTTAAAGATATAGCCCAAGGACACGAACATGTTCTAGCAGACTAGGATGGCCCACAATAGATATGTCAGCTGAATCACCGGGTGGCTGGGACCTGCTGGACAAAGACGGAAGGCGAAAGGCAGTCGGCCGGGTATCCCAAGCCAGATCCACCAGGAAGACTTAAAGTATACGAACCTGACACTCTTTAGCCGGGTTAACCGACTCGTCATCGTGTAAACCCTAGCCGGCTTCCTATATTGAGCCGAAATGGGCACCCCCCTTAAAGTACGTTCAATCACGCCATTGGCTAGCTACATTTTAGTTACAGACAGAGTTGGACCGCTCGGGAGCTAGATGCAAGTTGGACTAACAATCTCCTTGATCATGTCTCCCGAGAGGTTGGCGAACTAGATCTAGATTTCGTTGGAGAGGCCGGTAGCATTGCGGTCTATGGAATCCACATTTGTGGAGGCGGACCACATACTGCCCCTGTTTTGGTTGGAGGGCTCTCCCCGCGAGGGGTGTTGACTATGTATTTCCTTGGTCCCCAGATTAATGCTTGAAAATGGAAAATAGGTTGTCCATGGTGCGCCCAAGTGTTGCTCGACACCTCACTTGGGATAGGTCGCACCTAGGGTGGTGCATCGGTCGGGATCTAGACTGGTAAAGGCGGTAGCCTGTTGGTGCCCCTGATCTGAGTGGCGGAGATGTAGCTTGCTAATGCAATCAGCGATGAAGTGAACGTATGAAACAAAATGCATGCCCAGGATCGGTGGTATCGCTGCTGGTGTTGGCAATGGCATTGGCCATCAAACCATGACGTGGTAGATCCAAACGTGCAAATCCCCTACCTAGTGTGGCAACAATTGTGGTATTTCACCGTTAATAAATTTGTATTTGGCATTCGGTAGACTCAGATGGTAGCAGAAAATGACTTTAGACAGGTTCCCACCATAGGAAACACCTGCTTTAGCAACCCTACTTCATGTTTATGGCATCTTTGATTATTCGGGGTATGCTCGAATGAACTCAGGGTGGCTACTCGTCCATTGTGGTGGATGAAAGGTGGAGTTGTGAGGTGTGAGATGATATGATTTGGAAGGCCCATGGACATCCCTTACCTACGGATGAGCGGGAACCCAAACAAGATTATCCAGATGTGACCTGGGTTGGTTAAAAATCATATCCCACAGAATCCTCATGCAGATCTTTGATGACCCACAAGTATAGGGGATCGCAGAAGTCTTCGCGGGTAGTAAAACCCAATTTATTGATTCGACACAAGGGGAGACAAAGAATACTTGAAAGCCTTAACAGCGGAGTTGTCAATTCAGCTGCACCTGGAAACAGACTTGCTCGCAAGAGTTTATCAGTAGTAACAGTTTTATAGCAGTAGCAGTAGTGAAATAACAGCACCAGAGTAACAGAGACAGCAGTAATTATAGTAAACAGCAGGATTAAAAATACTGTAGGCACGGGGACAGATAACGGGCGTTGCATGGATGAGAGAAACTCATGTAACAATCATAGCAGGGCATTGATACGTCTCCGACGTATCGATAATTTCTTATGTTCCATGCCACATTATTGATGATATCTACATGTTTTATGCATACTTTACATCATATTTATGCATTTTCTGGAACTAACCTATTAACAAGATGCCGAAGTGCCGATTCTTTGTTTCTGCTGTTTTTGGTTTCAGAAATCCTAGTAAGGAAATATTCTCGGAATTGGACGAAATCAACGCCCAGGGTCCTATTTTGCCACGAAGCTTCCAGAAGACCGAAGAGTCAACGAAGTGGGGCCACGAGGTGGCCAGGAGGGCAGGCGGCGCGGCCCCACCCTTGGCCGCGCCAGCCTGTCTCCTGGGCCCCTCGCGACGCCCCTGACCTACCCTTCCGCCTACAAATAGCCTTCGTCGCGAAACCCCCAGTACCGAGAGCCACGATACGAAAAACCTTCCAGAGACGCCGCCGCCGCCAATCCCATCTCGGGGGATTCAGGAGATCGCCTCCGGCACCCTGCCGGAGAGGGGAATCATCTCCCGGAGGACTCTACGCCGCCATGGTCGCCTCCGGAGTGATGTGTGAGTAGTCTACCCCTGGACTATGGGTCCATAGCAGTAGCTAGATGGTTGTCTTCTCCTCATTGTGCTTAATTGTCGGGTCTTGTGAGCTGCCGAACATGATCAAGATCATCTATCTGTAATGCTATATGTTGTGTTTGTTGGGATCCGATGAATAGAGAATACCATGTTATGTTGATTATCAATTTATATCTATGTGTTGTTTATGATATTGCATGCTCTCCGTTATTAGTAGAGGCTCTGGCCAAGTTTTTGCTATTAACTCCAAGAGGGAGTATTTATGCTCGATAGTGGGTTCATGTCTCCGTGAATCTGGGGAAGTGACAGAAATCTCTAAGATTATGGATGTGCTGTTGCCACTAGGGATAAAACATTGGTGCTATGTTCGAGGATGTAGTTACTGATTACATTACGCGCAATACTTAATGCAATTGTCTGTTGTTAGCAACTTAATACTGGAGGGGGTTCGGATGATAACCTGAAGGTGGACTTTTTAGGCATAGATGCATGCTGGATAGCGGTCTATGTACTTTGTCGTAATGCCCAATTAAATCTAACTATACTCATCATAATATGTATGTGCATGGTCATGCCCTCTTTATTTGTCAATTGCCCAACTGTAATTTGTTCACCCAACATGCTGTTTATCTTATGGGAGAGACACCTCTAGTGAACTGTGGACCCCGGTCCAATTCTCTATACTGAAATACAATCTACTGCAATACTCATTCTACTGTTTTCTGCAAACAATCATCATCCACACTATACATCTAATCCTTTGTTACAGCAAGCCAGTGAGATTGACAACCTCGCTGTTTCGTTGGGGCAAAGTACTTGGTTTATGTTGTTCAGGTTCCACGTTGGCACCGGAATCCCTGGTGTTGCGTCGCACTACATCTCGCCGCCATCAACCTTCAACGTGCTTCTTGACTCCTACTGGTTCGATAAACCTTGGTTTCTACTGAGGGAAACTTGCCGCTGTGCGCATCACACCTTCCTCTTGGGGTTCCCAACGGACGCGTGTCGAACGAAAAGACAATACGTCAACCACGCGCATCAAGCAAATTTCTGGCGCCGTTGCCGGGGAGATCAAGACACGCTGCAAGGGGAGTCTCCATATCTCAATCTCTTTACTTTTTTTTGTCTTGCTTTATTTTATTTACTACTTTGTTTGCTGCACTAAATCAAAATACAAAAAAAATTAGTTGCTAGTTTTACTTTATTTGCTATCTTGTTTGCTATATCAAAAACACAAAAAAATTAGTTACTTGCATTTACTTTATCTAGTTTGCTTTATTTACTATTGCTAAAATGGGTACTCCTGAAAATACTAAGTTGTGTGACTTCACAACCACAAATAATAATGATTTCTTATGCACACCTATTGCTCCACCTGCTACTACAGCAGAATTCTTTGAAATTAAACCTGCTTTACTAAATCTTGTTATGCGAGAGCAATTTTCTGGTGTTAGTTCTGATGATGCTGCTGCCCATCTCAATAATTTTGTTGAACTATGTGAAATGCAAAAGTATAAAGATGTAGATGGTGACATTATAAAATTAAAATTGTTCCCTTTCTCATTAAGAGGAAGAGCTAAAGATTGGTTGCTATCTCTGCCTAAGAATAGTATTGATTCATGGACTAAATGCAAGGATGCTTTTATTGGTAGATATTATCCCCCTGCTAAAATTATATCTTTGAGGAGTAGCATAATGAATTTTAAACAATTGGATACTGAGCATGTTGCACAAGCATGGGAAAGAATGAAATCTTTGGTTAAAAATTGCCCAACCCATGGACTGACTACTTGGATGATCATCCAAACCTTTTATGCAGGACTAAATTTTTCTTCGCGGAACCTATTGGATTCAGCTGCTGGAGGTACCTTTATGTCCATCACTCTTGGTGAAGCAACAAAGTTTCTTGATAATATGATGATCAATTACTCTGAATGGCACACGGAAAGAGCTCCACAAGGTAAGAAGGTAAATTCTGTCGAAGAAACCTCTTCCTTGAGTGATAAGATTGATGCTATTATGTCTATGCTTGTGAATGGTAGTGACATAGGCATCCCAAATGGGCCTGCCGAAGATAGTACCCGGGGTTTACTGAAGGCCCACTACCCGAAGAATAAGAAGATTCGGAAGCCCAAGATATTATTAAGGAAAGCTAGAGTTGTAATAGAAAGTCTTATTTGTAATCTTGCGGGATGAGTTAGAAACCTTCCCGGACTCTGTAACTTGTATGGCACGAATCCCTCGGCTCCGCCTCCTATATAAGGGGGAGTCGAGGGACGCAGAAATCATCGAATCATTGTTTAAAAACCCTAGTTTTCATAATCGTCGAGTACTTTTCGGCTGAAACCTTCGAGATCTACTTGCCCTCTACTTCCAACTAAACCCTAGTCTACAATCCGTAGGCATTGACAAGTTGATACCTTGTCAATTGGCGCCGTCTGTGGGAATTAGAGGCGTCAAGGATCTGGTCTCGATGGCACGATCAAGATCATCGACTTCATAAACCGCAGAATCATCGACTTCATCAATCGCAAGCAACGCAATGGATCGAGGTAAACAGATCGCTACTGGTTCTGTTGATTTTGTTCCTCACCCACCCTCCCGTTTGGATGCATATGCGTATCTGGCGGAGCCTATGGAGATGACGTTCGGAAGGTTTCACTTTCGCGTCGAGAAAGAAGGATCGTATCGTGTCGAAATTCCGATTTCGTCGGGATCGTCGGCGGTCGATTCCGATTTTTCAAGCTATACATCGTCGACCGAATTAGGAGAAGAAGAAACTTCGTCGTCACGCTACATCAGCACCAGGGCAAGAGAGAAGCTCGCCAAGATCTTCAGCGACATGTCGTTTGAGTCATCTGCGGACTCATATATAAGCGATGGCTCAAGCAGTGTCGACAGTTACGGCTTCATCGACAAATCTACTACAGTGGGCAAGGTCTTCACCAATCTCAATGATGGTGTCACCAAACCCAACATAGATCTGAATACAAAATATCATCAGATTTATGTCATTGGAGAGCCAAGCCATGACCAAGAGGAAACATCTGAGGCTTTCGACGATCTGGAAAATCCATACGTCGATCCCTCCGATCTGCGACGAGGCCTGGGCAATAAATACGTCGGGCCACAGCCGCGACACAGAGTTCGACTCCCGCAAGCAGCATGGGATAGAGCCGTGAGAGCTATGGACGGCTCAGAACCAATGGCAACCACAGCCACGCCAGAGGAATTACAAGCATATCAATATAGGCTCGCACGAGCTGCAAGAGAATTGGAAAAACAGACAACTGAGTTAAACAGAAGAAAGGAAGCAGCTTCTGCATCCAGCAGGAGAAGGGCAGAGCTGAGTCGACAATCTAGAACTTCGGGTGATAGCCACAGGGAGGCTCGGAACAGAGCAAGATCAAGGTTACAACACATACCCGAAGCAGAAAGAGAGCACCTGGTCCAAAACCTCGACATGTCCTTTATGTCGATAGACACAAGAGGAAACATCATCCCTAAGACACCAGAGGCTGGGTATATGGCGAGACATGCTTTTATCCTCGCATCTAAACCACCTCCAGGAGATCCAAGGGAAACACTGTACAACATGGCGATAGCAGGAGTTGGAGCCATGGGGACGGCGTTTGTATCAACACCTCCCGAAGGAACAGCAAGGCAAAATAGTCCACGACCTGCGGCAGCAGCAGCAGCTCCTGAAGGACCAAGTGGAGCAAGAGATACGGCAGCACAAGCAAGGGTCGACAGAGCGCGACAAAGTAGAAGAGAACATCGGCAGTCCCCAGAGTTAAACGACGAGGATATGTGTGGTTTGCCGTGCTTCACGAGGAGAGTGCGGAAAACTCGAGTACCTTCGGGATTCAAGTTGCCTGATAATTTCAAAAAAATTGACGGCCTTCAAGATCCAGAAGATTGGCTAGTTGATTATCTCGAGACGGTGAAACTCACATGAGGAACCAGAGCAACAGCTATGCAAAGCATCCAGGTGCATTTGAGTGGAGCCGCACGGTCTTGGATAAAGAAACTCCCTCCAGGATCTATCGACAGTTGGGAAAGCTTCGAGGACGTGTTCGTCAAGAACTTCAGGTCCACGTGCAAAAAACCTGCATCGTTAGAGGAGTTAAGAGCATGTCGACAAAAGCCAGACGAGCCAATGAGAAAATATATCCAAAGGTGGAACATTATCAAAAACTCGGCAGAAAATATATCTGACGAGAGAGCGATAGATGCGTTTGTCGCAGGAATCAGGCGTGGAGATTTTGTCGAGGACTTGGGGAGGACCAACCCAAAGACAGTATCCGCGTTAATGGAAATAGCAAACAGATGGGCAGATGGAGAAGATGCTGTCCACAACAAACGGCACAGGTCGCCAGAGGAGGACCGTGGTCGAAATTATCAACCGAGGCGACGATTTCCTCGGCAGTACCCAAGCTATGATGCTCCAGGACAAATTTCGGCAGGCTTTCGGGCAAACACAGGAGGAAATAACAGAGATGATTATCAGAGAAGCAATGAGCAGCGAGGCGATAATAGAGATGATTCTCGAAACAACAGGCAAAATAGCGGGCCTAGGTTCCCGAGGCCTTTCGTGTCTCCTGAAGAGATGATGAATGGGCCGTGTCAGATGCACTTTTTCCTCGACAGCAATGGAAAAAGACAGTCAGGACATCTGCAGAAAGACTGTCGCAATTTTCAGGCAATGTTAAGGTGGGCAGAGCATGCTAATGCTCGGGCAGCACAGAGAAATCCTCGAGAACCCAGGAGTGAGATTCACTTGCCACCTCCTCCCGCGATTACGGAAGACAATCGACATCAGCTCAGAATAGCGGCAGCACCTCCACCACCACCTTACGTTGATCCTAACTCCAACGGAGCGGTGTCGATGATTCAGAAGGGAAGGCCATCCAATAGGGCTCAGAAAGTAATCTCGCGACAGGTGTTCATGGCAGAAAAAATGCCCCCACCAACAGTCGAGTATCTTAATTGGTCAGGGCAAGATATTGGTTTCACCATAGCAGATCATCCGCAGCAAGTTCCTCGACCAGGGCAGTCAGCACTTATCCTACCAGCAGTCATTGCGGGATTTGACGTCTCTCGAGTATTCATAGATGGTGGCAGCAGCCTAAACCTTATGTATGCAGATACATTGAGAAAGATGAATATATCCCTAGCAAACTTGAAGCCAACAGACACAAGGTTCCATGGTATTACACCGGAGAAACCAAGTTATCCATTGGGAAGATTAATCTCGACGTTCAGTTTGGAATCCGAGAGAATTATAGAATCGAGAAGCTGGAGTTTGAAGTTGTGGATTTTCCGTCACAGTATCACGCTCTGTTGGGATGACCAGCATATGCTAGATTTATGGCGGTACCACATTATACATACCTGTTGTGGAGGATGCCTGGACCTAAGGGACCAATCACAATCAAAGGAAGCTTCGCCTTAGCCGATAAGTGCGATAAGGATTTTCATCGGATATCAGAAACTTTCGGGATGCAAGCTGAGTATTTGGCGTCAAGGAGTATGACCGACTACGATGTGCTGCCAGACGTCAGAAGGCCAAATAAAGAATCAACTTTCAATACTGAGAAAAATTCTAAGGAGGTGCAGATTCACCCGACAGACCCAAAAAAGACGACGTCCATCGCAAACGACATGGACCTCGCATAGGAAAGCGCGCTCGTCGAGTTCCTCCGTGAGAACTGGAAAATCTTCGCATGGTGTCCAGCTGACATTCCAGGAGTACCCAGGGAACTTGCCGAGCACCACCTAAACTTGGATCCACTAGCAAGACCAATCAAACAACCTTTGCGGCGTTTTTCGGAACCAAACCGCAAGGCTATGCTGTCAGAAATAGATCGACTACGAGAAGCTGGTTTTATAAAAGAGCTGCATACAGAGGCCACATGGGTAGCAAATCCTGTGTTGGTGCCGAAGAAAAACACTAAGGTCCTTCGCATGTGCGTCGACTTTACGTGTCTCAATAAACATTGTCCAAAGGATCACTTTCCCCTCCCGAGGATCGATCAAATTATCGACTCCACGGCAGGATGTGAATGCCTTTCCTTCCTGGACGCATATTCTGGTTACAACCAGATCAGATTGAAAGAAGAAGATGAAGTAAAGACAGCGTTCATCACACCTTATGGCGTGTTTTGCTACAGAACAATGCCCTTTGGTCTGAAAAACGCGGGGGCAACATATCAGAGGATGATGCAGAAGTGTTTGGCGACACAGATTGGGAAAAACGTGCAAGTATACATCGACGATGTCGTCATAACATCAAAAAAGGGGGCGACGCTGATCGAGAATCTCAAGGAAACCTTTGACAACCTCGACAAATTCTGCCTCAAGCTGAACCCGACGAAGTGCTCTTTTGGCGTCCCAGCAGGAGAACTTCTGGGGTTCCTAGTTTCAGCAAGAGGGATTGAAGCAAATCCCGACAAAATACAAGCTATCGTAACAATGAGGAAGCCAACAAAGTTGAAAGAAATACAGCAGCTAACTGGGCGAGTCGCAGCTTTGAGCAGATTCGTCGCCAGGCTGGGAGAAAAAGCGTTACCATTTTACGCTCTGATAAAGCAAGGGGAGAAATTCCAGTGGAACGAAGAGGCCGACAGAGCTTTCGAGGATCTGAAGCGCACAATCTCGACACCACCAATCTTGGTGGCGCCGAAGGAAAAGGAACCTCTCCTGTTGTATATTGCAGCCACGCCCCAAGTGGTTAGCACGGTGCTAGTTGTTGAAAGAGAAGAAGAAGGAAAACTCCATGGAGTGCAAAGGCCAGTATATTTCATCAGTGAAGTTTTATCGCCTTCCAAACAGCGGTACCCGCAGTACCAGAAACTAGCATACGGAGTAATTGCAACGGCAAGGAAGTTGCGCCACTATTTTTCGGCACACCCGATAATAGTAGTCAACGAAGCACCACTTTCAAATATACTGAACAATCCAGAAGCTACAGGGCGTGTCTCCCTTTGGGGAATAGAACTTTCCCCTCGGGACATCACGTATGAAAAAAGAAAGGCAATCAAGTCGCAAGTTCTGCCAGATTTCATTGCAGAGTGGATGGAACTGCAAAACACGGGACCCCCAGATTTGTCGAGAACCTGGACCATGAACTTCGATGGGTCCAAGAGAGTAGAAGGAGCTGGCGCAGGAGTGGTACTTATATCACCTGAAGGCGACAAGTTAAAATACGTCCTACGGATGACGTTCCCTAACGCATCTAACAATGAAGCAGAATATGAAGCCCTCATACACGGGATGAAGATGGCGAAAGCTTGTGGTGCAACTCGATTAAAAATCTTTGGCGACTCACAATTGGTGGCTCAGCAAGTTATGAACTAATGTGACGCAGTCAATGATAGCATGATGGCATACAAAGAGGTGTACAATGAGCTCGAGAAGCTGTTTGATGGGTGCGAGGTAAATCACATCAGTAGATTGAGTAATGATGAAGCTGACGTTCTCGCAAACATCGGGTCGTAGTGCCTCCCAATCCCACCAGGAGTATTTTGGGAAGAAATAGCGGAGAGATCCACGAAGCCGAAAAAGGTGCAGAAAAAAGCAAAGGAAGAAAAAACTTCGGCGCCCCTGAAAGAAACCACGGAGGACGAAGAGGACCAAGAGCTTGTGATGATGGTAGAAGTTCCTTGGATGCAAGCGTATATATCATATATCCTCAGGAAAGAAATACCCGACGATCCAGTTGAGGCCAGGCGAGTTATCCGACGATCCAAAGCTTTCACAGTGATCAAGGGGGAGTTATACAAGCGAAGTATTTCAGGCGTCCTGCAAAGGTGTGTCACACCCGAAGAAGGAAGAATAATTCTGAAGGATGTACACGAAGGAATATGTGGCCACCACGCAAGTAGTCGAGCTATTGCAGCTAAGGTTTTTCGGGCAGGATTCTATTGGTTGACAGCAATCGAGGATGCCAAGGAAATAGTACAAACCTGCGACGCGTGTCAAAGATTTGCCGCAAAACCTCACTCTCCAGCGGCAGAATTAACACCAATACCATTGTCGTGGCCCTTTGCCCAATGGGGACTTGATATGGTGGGCAAGTTGCACAAAGCTTCGCCAGGAGGATATGAGTACTTGCTGGTCGCTGTCGACAAATTCACCAAGTGGGTAGAAGCAAAGCCAATAAATTCACCAGATGCAGCGTCGGCAATAAAGTTTGTGAAAGGCCTCGTTTTTCGGTTTGGAGTGCCTCATAGCATTGTTACAGATAATGGTTCAAACTTTACATCCAAGGAATTCAAGGAATACTGTGCAGAAGTAGGCATTAAATTGCACTTTGCGTCAGTTGGGCACCCGCAAACTAACGGACAAGTCGAGAAAGCCAATGGTATCATCTGCAACGGCCTCAAGAAGCGCCTGCTAGGACCGCTTGAAAAAGCTCGACATACTTGGCCAGAAGAATTACCAAGTGTTTTGTGGAGTATCCGAACAACATCAAATACGGCGACACAAGAAACTCCATTTTTTCTCGTCCACGGAGCCGAAGCAGTATTACCAATCGAAATAGAGCATGATTCTCCAAGAGTAACAGAGTATGACGAAGAAACATCACAAAAAGCTCGGGAGGATGATATGGACGCACTCGACGAAGCTCGAGATGAAGTACTTTCACGAGTCACCAAATACCAGCAAGACCTCAAAAACTACCACAGTCGACGGTTAAGGCCAAGATCTTTTCAGGTCGGAGATTTGGTCTTGCGGTTAAATCAAAAAAGTACTGAGAAGCTCGAATCACCATGGTTGGGGCCTTACGTTGTCACGGAAGTCATCGACGGAGGAGCATACAGGATCAAGGACAAGAAGACAGGGGCTCCAGAGAAAAACCCCTGGAACGTGGCGCAGCTCAGGCGGTTCTACGCCTAGAGTTGAAATATAGTCCTCCTCTGTAAAAATACAATGTACTGAAACGCCCGCGAGTTTTCAGACGCACTCTTTTCCTTTTCGGGGCACCGAGTGGGGCCGGAAAGGTTTTTAATGAGGCGGGCTCGCAGTGCTGCAATATAATAAAGATAGTGGAGATATACTTCTTATTCTTCGACACGCTCGGGGGCTCAACGCCTTCAAGTCTCAAAATACGTACAATATAGACAAACTAGACTTACCGAAATATTTCGCCTTGGTACACTAACACCTCGCCAAATATGAACATCGGAAGCTAACAATTACAAATATAGTGTACACGTCAAAAATCCTATTGCTTTGGTCCAAGAACCTCGCAACAAAAAATATAGAACTTTGACACTAAGATACTCGAGGGCTTGCAACCCATCAATGAAAAAACAAAGATGTCTTATTACAACAGGAGGGAAAATCTTCGAAACAGTATAAAACTCCAGCCAAAGGCTCGGGGGCTCGGTGGTCAAAAACAGAAAAAATACAGAGTTGACAGCTTTACAATATAGATTGTGTTTACACATACACAAAGATGTATCAATGATGGAAATACAGCAAGAAGAGGGAAAAGTATTCAAGGGAAACCTAGCACATGGTCTATGGTTATTCGCTCAGTAGAAGGACGAGTACTATGCTCAGCATAGCTTCCCTTCACGAAGAACTCAGAATCCATCCGAAGAAGTTCATCCATCATATCTTCGGCAACAGGAGTAACCAAATCATCAATCTTGCCCATATTTCTCTTTTTCTTTGCCATCTTCGCCAGGCAAGTAGGAACAATTTGATCTATGGGCAATTTTGGATGGCAAATTTTTATCATCATCATGGCAAATCTAGCGCCAGCAGAAAGTTGAGCCCGCACAAAGCCATGGATTCGAGGAGCATCTCGAAATTTTTCCATTAAAGCTGGAAGGGTCTCTGGCATCTTGTTCCGAGGGAACATGGTCCCATAAACCAAGAATAAAGTCTTCGTACAGAAGTCAAGGAAGTCACGGACCTGAGCCGCGCGATCTTGAAATCTGACGATTTGGCGAGTACGCTCAGGAGTAACCCAAAAGTTAGATCCATGTTGCGTAGCCAGTCTCAGCAAAACAGTGGTTCGAGCTTCAACACGTTGGTCTTCGGCAGCAGTATCCAGAAACGAGCCTGGCACAGCAAGCAAAATATCAAGGAACGAATAAAAAAGAATAACATCCAACACGGTTATGAGCAGGAAACATACCTGTCATGTCCAAACTGGCGTCAGTCATTAGCTGAAGCATATAATTCTCGCGAGAAGAAGTTTCAGCAGCCTCAGCAATAGCAGCATCCTTCGCAGCGATGGCCTCTTTTTCCTGTTGAAGAGCAATTTTCTCTCCTTCAGATGCTTTTCGAGATTGTTCCATCATTGCCAGAGTCTGTTTCTTCATGGATTGAAGTTGTTGTCGCAGTTCTTGCAAATCTTCCGACAAGTGTTTGCTTGAAGAACCTTCGAGGGGGTTATCATCGGTCAGCATTTTCTTCGAAAAGGAAGAAGCAGGTGAAGCATCGGCAGAGCAAGGATTGGTTGAATAGTTATCAAATATTAACTGGAAAAGAAAAGTCCCAGGATCAATGATAAGTGCCAGGAGGAATTTCATTCATTTCTAGAAAATTTACATGGACATTACAAAGAAAGTTCTCCAAAAGGACTACCAGGGTAATTGTCGCCAAAGCTAAGGTGGCGACAAGGGCAAAAGGAATAAAAAAGCAAAGAAAAAGAAAAAAGGAGAGGCATTCAACTAGACCTCCGGCCTTGATGAGCTAGGAGTTGCAGATGGTTTGATCCCGAGATAGGCCAAGATTTTCTTCGTGTTGGGCTTGGCTGCCTTGATCAACGACCGCCATTTTGTTTGCTCTATCTGCTCGGTGTCGCCAACCTTCATCCAGTCAACAGTTTGTTGGCTGTCAGCGACCAAGGCAATAGTGTTCTCGACAGCAACCTTCATGTTCTCCTGGCGCATCTTCAGGCCAAGATCCTCCGGTGGATTGAAGTCCTTGGCAAGGGCAAGGAAAGTCTTAGGCTCCTCTTTCTTCGGGAAGAAGTAGGGGAACAACTTTGACAATCCTGCGTCAGCATTCACCAAGCCTTCGCGAATTTCTTGGCCATGAAACTCCAGATAAGAAAGTGCGTCAAGCAGAGGATCATTGGTGGGATTCTCAAGATCAAACTCTTGGCTTGTTTGACCTGCCATAGAAAATATATGTTAGTCAACAGCAAGTAAAAACAAAAGGAAGCAAGTCCTAAGAAAAATAGAAGGGATCAATAAAGTTACCGAGGAAGCGTCGATTTTGCGTGTTCAAGCGCTTGAGGATTCCCTTTTCACGAGTAGCCTGTGCGACCTTGTGCTCGTTTAAAGCAGTTTCGACATCCTCAAGTCTCTTCTGCAGTTCTTTGACACTAGCAGCTTTTGCCTTGGCCTCATCAGCCTCTGCTTTGGCTTGGCTAGCATCAAGTTCGGCTTTCTTGCGAGCCGTTTCACTTTGCTCCAGTTTCTGAGCAAGAGTGTCGGCAAGCCTGTTGGCCTCTGCAAGTTTCTCTGTCAAAATAGAAAAGAACAGTCAAAATTGCGACAAAAAAAGGGAGCAAGAAGTTAGAAACAATGGCAGCAAAAAAAAAGTTGTTACCTTCAGTCCTGCTGGCATATTCACGATACCCAATGAATTGGGATCCGATGCGAACAAGCTCTTTGATCATGGGCTGTAAAAGAAAAAAAAAGATAGAAAACATTGGTATGAGAAAAATGTGAGGGCATAAATAAGCAAACAGAGGAAATGCAGATACTGGCAAGAAAATTAAACAACTTACATCATTTAAGAGCGGATTAGAAGAACTACCCAATTGAGGGGCAGGCTCAACGATTGTTTCAACCCTTGTCCTTTTTGGTGAAGGAGCAAGGGGGCTTGAAGGTGGAGTGGTGGTGACGACGTTTTGTTGAGGAGGCGAGGGTTCTTCTCCCTCAACTGGCGTCTCCGAAACAAGTAAAGTATGTGACGTGCCCGTCCGAGGAGCCACGTCACGAGTTGGTACTTCTTCCTCATCATCACTGCGATTAAAGATCGACAGCATAAAAAGCAAGATGAGACAAAAATCTTCGAGTACAGAAATAAGGGGAAATCAAGGTGACTTACGAGCTGACGAGGGATGCGAGATATGGATCATAAGTTGCCTTCTGACGTGAAGGATCAACTTCTTCGGCTTTGGAGGTGCCGGAATCTTCGACATCATTCCTTTTCCTTTTATTCCTCGGAGAAACAGCAGGAGGAGGAGATTGCGCTGATGCAGTACCTTCGGAAGCACCGTCTTTTTCAGAAGATCCCGCAGATTTTAGAGAATCCGCGGGTTCATTCACAAAAGAGGGGACCTCTTGGTTGTCATCAGTGACAATGGCCCTTTCTTCGACTTCTCCACCTTCAGGAAGAGGAGGAAGCGAGACAAGGTCTGGGTGGTTCTGTAAAAAATAAAAATAAAACAGGGAAAGGTATCAGAAAAGGAGTTACAATAAAGATAGCAAAGCAATAACAAGACAATCGACAAGGATTACCTTGGGAAGTGGATTGGCAGCGCTAAATGGTTTTACACGACAAGAAGAAGGGACAGGATCTTTTTTGCTGAGAGACGAGATTTTTCGGACAAGTTTTTCTAAGTCCTTGATCTCCAAATCCACCGACAGCCGATCTGCGTCCTTGTCGCCAGCATATTTCCAGAGAGGATATTTGCGAGCCTGAAGCGGCTGCACTCTAGTCCTAAGAAAGTATGCAGTGATTTGGATACCCGATAACTCTTTGCCGCGAGTATTTTGCAACTCGTGGATGCGAGCTATCAAGGTTTCTGTTGACGCCTTTTCCTCTTCGGTGGCCTCCGCGTCCCAGGAGCGGCGGCGAAAGATTTTCTCGGCGCCATCAAAAGGAGGGATGTTGTCCTCCGCACATCCATGGTTCTCCTCCTGAATGTACAACCACTTCTTGCGCCACCCTTGAACTGAGTCAGGAAGCTTGACGTCGAAGTAGTCGACAGTGGGCCGAACAGAAATTACAACGCCGCCTATATTATAGGCGACATTGGGAGAGCCATTACGGCGACAGAAGAAAATGCGCTTCCATAGCGCCCAGTTAGGCTGGACGCCAAGGAAGGCCTCGCAAAGGGTGATGAAAATGGAGATATGAAGAATCGAGTTTGGCGTGAGGTGGTGGAGTTGCAGACCGTAGATGAAAAGCAGTCCGCGGAGAAAAGGATGAATGGGGGCGGAAAGGCCGCGGATGAGGTGGTCGACAAAACTTACCCGGTACCCCATTGGAGGGGTTGGGTAGCTCTCTTCACTGGGGAAGCACAATGCCTTGGGTTTCTTGCTGATCCCCAGCTTCTTCAGCATGTTGATGTCCTGGGTGGAAATCTTCGATCTTTCCCACTCCGCCGCCCCCAGATCCACGGCGGCCATGGAGGATTCCGGCGTGCTGTGCCTCGTCAATCGACGCGGTGGCATCAACAATGGCGCAAGGTTCGCAGCTTGAAGACGAGGAGTTTAGGTGGCTGTGGGTCGCAGGAGGAGGTTTGCAGAGGAGAGCAGGAGGACGGCACAAGCGGAAGTGCTCGAGGAGGAAGAAGACGATCTTATATAGGGGTGCGGTGAACCGGCGGACCGTTGGATAAGGAAAAATGTGTGGCAGATGATAGCCACGTGGCAACAAGGGTAGAAAAGTAATTCAACGTTGGGGAAGTTACGGTACGTGCGCCAGAAAAAGCGGAGGACGTGTGTCCCCCACTTGCACGACGTGTTAAGATAGTGGATCAATTGGGCCCGCAAGACAGTGGGAGAAGGCTTCTCGCGATTTTCGGATCGCAATCGTGGCTATCGTCAGCAATAACGTCACCTTGGCAGAGGAAGAAATTCGACTCTACAATTTCGTAAAAGGCGACATGGAAAAATAATGCTGAGCCTTTGATCAAATACAAGTTTTTGATCAAATGCTCGGGGGCTACTTTGGAAAAAAGAAAAAAGATCCAGAAAGACAACATAGAAATGGCGTGAGCCTATGATCAAATACAAAATATTTGCTCATAGCCTCGGGGGCTACTCCCATCGGGAGCGCTGTTCGCGCACCCGAGGAATTATAAAACTTCGGGAGATAAAAAGAAAATATAGTGGCATAAGGCGTGGAGCCTACAACCAAGTACAAGTCCTTGGCTGTAGCCTCGGGGGCTACTCCCTTCGGGAACGCTGCTCGCGTGCCCGATGAAATCATAAAAAAAAGAGAGAGAAGAAAGAAGACGAGAAAAGAATGAAAGAGCAAAGAGAAATATATCAGAGCAAAAGAGTATATTTCGAGTTATAAATAACTCTGCATATACTCCCATCGGGAGAGCAATATAAGTCATCTTTGACTCGATAAAATGTGCCATTCCAACAGCCGAAAAAGCACTCGACAATATATTCTCAGAACGCCAAAGTTGCGATCAATTTCTGAATGCCGCAAATTTGCGAAGGTAAGACCCCAGATCCGTTCTGCTGGGCGTGGCATCGCCGAAGACTGCGCTCTGCTACTTTTATCCGTATCAACAGATACGAAGAAAAATCCTAACGGACGCGTTAGGTACCCGATAAATTTTACTGGGACTCGACAGAATGGTAAGACCTTAAGCGGCACCTGTCGAAGTTTACACCAGTATCCCGAGGTCATGTCCAGGGACGTGATCTTGAAGTAGGTTTTTGCGGATTGCCACGAGAGCAGTTAACTAGTACCTGATCCGTCAGATGAACTAGCCCCAAATACCATTATCCCTGTACAATATAGAAGTTTATGAGAAGAAATATAGAAAAGTTGAAGTTGTCGAATAAAAATAAACAGTGGAGATTTTCCTTAACTCTACGATTCAAGCAAAATCTCGGGGGCTACTGACATAGGCATCCCAAATGGGCCTGCCAAAGATAGTACCCGCGGTTTACTGAAGGCTCACTACCCGAAGAATAAGAAGATTCGGAAGCCCAAGATATTATTAAGGAAAGCTAGAGTTGTAATAGAAAGTCTTATTTGTAATCTTGCGGGATGAGTTAGAAACCTTCCCGGACTCTGTAACTTGTATGGCACGAATCCCTCGGCTCTGCCTCCTATATAAGGGGGAGTCGAGGGACGCAGAAATCATCGAATCATTGTTTAAAAACCCTAGTTTTCATAATCGTCGAGTACTTTTCGGCCGAAACCTTCGAGATCTACTTGCCCTCTACTTCCAACTAAACCCTAGTCTACAATCCGTAGGCATTGACAAGTTGATACCTTGTCGCCTAATGTTGATCCTAATAATGTTCCGTTAGCGTCATTGGTTGCTCAAGAAGAACATGTTGATGTAAACTTCATTAAAAACAATAATTTCAACAACAATGCTTACCGGAACAATTCTAGTAACAATTATAGGCCATATCCTTATAATAATGGCAACGGCTATGGTAATTCTTATGGGAATTCTTACAACAATAATAGGAACACACCCCCTGGACTTGAAGCCATGCTTAAAGAATTTATTAGTACACAAACTGCTTTTAACAAATCTGTTGAAGAAAAGCTTGGGAAAATTGATATACTTGCTTCTAAAGTCGATAGTCTTGCTGCTGATGTTGATGTTTTGAAATTGAAAGTTATGCCTAATTAAAATCATCATAATAAAATTGTTACTACAGCAAATGCCATCCAAGTTAGAATTAATGAGAATATAAGATTGATGGCCGAATTGCGTGCTAGGTGGGAAAGAGAAGAAAATGAAAAAGAAGATAATATAGCTAAAGTTTGGACTATAACCACCACTAGTAATGCTAATGCTACACAAGTTGCTGCACCTCCTACTATTAATAATAAAAGAATTGGTGTTAGCAATGTTTCCACTTCTAATGAAAAGCGCGAAAAACTGGCCGAAACTGCTAAAACTGCTGAAACTGCCTGTGATAAAACTGCTGAAATTTTTTCCAACATTGGGGATGATGATCCCATTGCTTTAGATTATAATGGTTTGAATTTTGATGATTGCCACATCTCTGAAGTTATAAAGTTCTTACAAAAACTTGCTAAGAGTCCTAATGCTAGTGCTATAAATTTGGCTTTCACGAAACATATTACAAATGCTCTCATAAAAGCTAGAGAAGAGAAACTAGAACGCGAAGCTTCTATTCCTAGGAAGCTAGAGGATGGTTGGGAGCCCATCATTAAGATGAAGGTCAATGACTTCGATTGTAATGCTTTATGTGATCTTGGTGCAAGTATTTCTGTAATGCCTAAGAAAATTTATAATATGCTTGACTTGCCACCGCTGAAAAATTGTTATTTGGATGTTAATCTTGCTGATCATTCTACAAAGAAACCTTTGGGGAAAGTTGATAATGTTCGCATTACCGTTATCAATAACCTTGTCCCCGTTGATTTTGTTGTCTTGGATATTGAATGCAATGCATCTTGTCCCATCATATTGGGAAGACCTTTTCTTCGAACTGTTGGTGCTATCATTGATATGAAGGAAGGTAATATTAAATATCAATTTCCTCTCAAGAAAGGTATGGAACACTTCCCTAGAAATAGAATGAAGTTACCTTTTGATTCTATTATTAGAACAAATTATGATGTTGACACTTCGTCTCTTGATAACACTTGATGCACACTTTCTGCGCCTAGCTGAAAGGCGTTAAAGAAAAGCGCTTATGGGAGACAACCCATGTTTTTACTACAGTACTTTGTGTTTATTTTGTGTCTTGGAAGTTGTTTACTACTGTAGCAACCTCTCCTTATCTTAGTTTAGTGTTTTGTTGTGCCAAGTAAAGTCGTTGATAGCAAGGTTCATACTAGATTTGGATTACTGCGCAGAAACAGATTTCTTTTCTGTCACGAATCTGGCCAAAATTCTCTGTAGGTAACTCAGAAAATTATGCCAATTTACGTGAGTGATCCTCAGATATGTACGCAACTTTCATTCAATTTCAGCATTTTCATTTGAGCAAGTCTGGTGCCTCAATAAAATTCGTCATTATGAACTGTTCTGTTTTTGACAGATTCTGCCTTTTATTTCGCATTGCCTGTTTTGTTATGTTCGATGGATATTTCGATTCCATTGACTTTCAGTAGCTTTGTGAAATGTTCAGAAGTGTTAAGAATGATTATGTCACCTCTGAACATGTATATTTTGATTGTGCACTAACCCTCTAATGAGTTGTTTTGAGTTTGGTGTGGAGGAAGTTTTCAAGGATCAAGAGAGGGAGATGATACAACATGATCAAGGAGAGTGAAAGTTCTAAGCTTGGGGATGCCCCGGTGGTTCACCCCTGCATATATCAAGAAGACTCAAGCGTCTAAGCTTGGGGATGCCCAAGGCATCCCCTTCTTCATCGACAACATTATCAGGTTCCTCCCCTGAAACTATATTTTTATTCCATCACATCTTATGTGCTTTGCTTGGAGCGTCGGTTTGTTTTTGTTTTGTTTTGTTTGAATAAAATGGATCCTAGCATTCTTTGTGTGGGAGAGAGACACGCTCCGCTGTAGCATATGGACAAATATGTCCTTAGGCTCTACTCATAATATTCATGGCGAAAGTTTCTTCTTCGTTAAATTGTTGTATGGTTGGAAACGGGAAATGTTACATGTGGTAGTGTATAAATAAAATACTTGTAGAACATTGAGCTTTGATAACTTGATTCTTTGCAAATGTTTTGAGATATTTAGATGGTAAGGCTTGCTGGATAAATAAGTTAAAATTAGTAGTGGATTGTTGTCTTTAAGCTTGTGCCGTACTACAAACTCTATTTAAATAGTTGAAGGCGTAGTTGGACTTGATAGCTTTCCATGTCTGAGAGTTCATCGTAATAACTAAGTTGTGCTGAAGGTCGAGGGAGCTAGCGGGGTACTTGTGCCACCGTGAACGGCCCTCCTTGGAGTAAATTTTAATCATGCTCTTAATGATGAACCTGCTAGTTGTTTGCAATAAGCTTGGGAGTTCTTTTTGACTAATGTTAAGCTACGGTTTTTGGCACTTCCACCATCCAAATTTGCTAGCCTCTTCGGTACTGTGCATTGCCTTTTGCTCACATTGAGAATTGTGCATACTTCGCCGGTACATCCAAACCCGTGGGAGAACTTTCTCTTGTTCTCCTACACATAAGCCCATACATCTCCTCAAAACAGCCACCATACCTACCTACCACAACATTTCCATAGCTGTTCCGAGATATATTGCCATGCAACATCCATTTTTATATTACATGCCATGTTGTCATTTATTTTTTATATATTGCTTTGTATGATCATATACAGCTGATGTGTGGTTTACCCATGTTACGCTAGATCATTGCACATCCTGCTACACTGGCAGAGGCATACAGTTTCATACATCATGTTTCATTCATTATGAGTTATTTGTACCAAAAAATGTGTTGTCATATTAGGATGTTGCCCCTAAAAATGAAAAGAGCCGTGGAGGCCATCAAAAAGAAAAAAAAATAAGAAGAAAGAAAAAAAATGAAAAGAAAGAAAAAAAAGGGGAAAAGAAAAAGAAAAAAAAAAGAAAAAAAAGAGAATAAAGAAAAAGGGGGCAGCATTACTATCTTTTATCCACACTTGTGCTCATGTTTTAGCACCCGCATTATTCATAGTCATCATTTGTGCTCATGTTTAGCACCTACATTCATATGAGAGAGTTTTCATGTTTTACTAGTATAACTATGTGGGGAATTTACACTATAGAACTTGGGTTGTATATTCCAATGATGAGCCTCCTCAAAAGTGCTCTAGGTCTTCGTGAGCAACCAAGTTGGATGCACCCCCACTAGTTCCATTGGAGAGCTTTCATACACATATAGCTCTATGTGCATCCGTTGCATGGCAATCACTACTCCTTGCATAGCTTCGATCATAAGGCTTCCTCTTGTCTAATGGTCATTTACAGCTTTGCAAGCCTTTCTTCCATTTGGCCTTCCAAACCCCCATTAACGTTCTTTATGCCATAACATCCTGGTGCTAATACCAAATGCTTGCACTCACCGGTTGAGTAGACTTCGAAACAGTTGATTCATGACGTTCATGTTTATGTTTACTTGACTGAATCCTTCTTATGTTGTGAAAATTTACTTGATGCTTGGAATGAAGGATAGAAATTCTATGCTGAATACTTAATACATCTTTAATGAACTTTGTACAGTTGCATGTCTTTAAAGCAATAGTTCATGAAAACTTCTAGCTTGTCTAACTCTTGCATTATCATCTCTTATATCAATATAGATACTTGCTTTGAATGATTTGATCTCAGCTCATATGCTTTACAATAGTATGATCAAGGTTATGATGGCATGTCACTCCAGAAATTATCTTTGTTTATCGTTTACCTGCTCGGGACGAGCAGAAACTAAGCTTGGGGATGCTGATACGTCTCCGACGTATCGATAATTTCTTATGTTCCATGCCACATTATTGATGATATCTACATGTTTTATGCATACTTTACATCATATTTATGCATTTTCTGGAACTAACCTATTAACAAGATGCCGAAGTGCCGCTTCGTTTTCTGCTGTTTTTGGTTTCGTAAATCCTAGTAAGGAAATATTCTCGGAATTGGACGAAATCAACGCCCAGGGTCCTATTTTGCCACGAAGCTTCCAGAAGACCGAAGAGTCAACGAAGTGGGGCCACGAGGTGGCCAGGAGGGCAGGCGGCGCGGCCCCACCCTTGGCCGCGCCAGCCTGTCTCCTGGGCCCCTCGCGACGCCCCCTGACCTACCCTTCCGCCTACAAATAGCCTTCGTCGCGAAACCCCCAGTACCGAGAGCCACGATACGGAAAACCTTCCAGAGACGCCGCCGCCGCCAATCCCATCTCGGGGGATTCAGGAGATTGCCTCCGGCACCCTGCCGGAGAGGGGAATCATCTCCCGGAGGACTCTACGCCGCCATGGTCGCCTCCGGAGTGATGTGTGAGTAGTCTACCCCTGGACTATGGGTCCATAGCAGTAGCTAGATGGTTGTCTTCTCCTCATTGTGCTTAATTGTCGGGTCTTGTCAGCTGCCGAACATGATCAAGATCATCTATCTGTAATGCTATATGTTGTGTTTGTTGGGATCCGATGAATAGAGAATACCATGTTATGTTGATTATCAATTTATATCTATGTGTTGTTTATGATCTTGCATGCTCTCCGTTATTAGTAGAGGCTCTGGCCAAGTTTTTGCTATTAACTCCAAGAGGGAGTATTTATGCTCGATAGTGGGTTCATGTCTCCGTGAATCTGGGGAAGTGACAGAAATCTCTAAGATTATGGATGTGCTGTTGCCACTAGGGATAAAACATTGGTGCTATGTTCGAGGATGTAGTTACTGATTACATTACGCGCAATACTTAATGCAATTGTCTGTTGTTAGCAACTTAATACTGGAGGGGGTTCGGATGATAACCTGAAGGTGGACTTTTTAGGCATAGATGCATGCTGGATAGCGGTCTATGTACTTTGTCGTAATGCCCAATTAAATCTCACTATACTCATCATAATATGTATGTGCATGGTCATGCCCTCTTTATTTGTAAATTGCCCAACTGTAATTTGTTCACCCAACATGCTGTTTATCTTATGGGAGAGACACCTCTAGTGAACTGTGGACCCCGGTCCAATTCTCTATACTGAAATACAATCTACTGCAATACTCGTTCTACTGTTTTCTGCAAACAATCATCATCCACACTATACATCTAATCCTTTGTTACAGCAAGCCAGTGAGATTGACAACCTCGCTGTTTCGTTGGGGCAAAGTACTTGGTTTGTGTTGTGCAGGTTCCACGTTGGCGCCGGAATCCCTGGTGTTGCGCCGCACTACATCTCGCCGCCATCAACCTTCAACGTGCTTCTTGACTCCTACTGGTTCGATAAACCTTGGTTTCTACTGAGGGAAACTTGCCGCTGTGCGCATCACACCTTCCTCTTGGGGTTCCCAACGGACGCGTGTCGAACAAAAAGACAATACATCAACCACGCGCATCAGGCATTTGCAGATAATAATAAAACGGTGTCCAAGTACAAAGCAATCAATAGGCATGTGTTCCATATATAGTCGTACGTGCTCGCAATGAGAAACTTGCACAACATCTTTTGTCCTACCAGCCGGTGGTAGCCGGGCCTCAAGGGAATCTACTGGATATTAAGGTACTCCTTTTAATAGAGTACCGGAGTAAAGCATTAACACTCCGTGAACACATGTGATCCTCACATCACTACCATCCCCTCCGGTTGTCCCAATTTCTGTCACTTCGGGGCCATTGGTTCCGGACAGTGACATGTGTATACAACTTGCAGGTAAGATCATAAAACAATGAATATCATGATGAAACAATAACATGTTCAGATCTGAGATCATGGCACTCGGGCCCTAGTGACAAGCATTAAGCATAACAAGTTGCAACAATATCATCAAAGTACCAATTACGGACACTAGGCACTATGCCCTAACAATCTTATGCTATTACATGACCAATCTCATCCAATCCCTACCATCCCCTTCGGCCTACAGCGGGGGAATTACTCACACATGGATGGGGAAAACATGGCTGGTCGATGGAGAGGCGTCGGTGGTGATGATGGCGATGATCTCCTCCAATTCCCCGTCCCGGCGGAGTGCCAGAACGGAGAATTCTGGCTCCCGAGACAGAGTTTCGCGATGTGGCGGCGTTCTGGAGGATTTTTGGCGACTTCGACTTCTTGGTCGCGATTTTTAGATCGAACCTTTTAAGTAGTACAGAGGAGGGCGTCGGAGGCCGGCCGAGGGGTCCACACGCTAGGGCTGCGCGCCCCCCTCCTGGGCCGCGCCGCCCTAGGGTGTGGGGCCCTCGGGCCTCCACCTGACTTGCCCTTCTGGCTCCGTGAGTCTTCTGGAAAAATAGGACCTTTCGCATAAATTCCGAGGATTTTCCCGAAAGTTGGATTTCTGCACAAAAACGAGACACCAGAACAGTTCTGCTGAAAACAGCGTTAGTCCGTGTTAGTTGCATCCAAAATACACAAATTAGAGGCAAAACAATAGCAAAAGTGTTCGGGAAAGTAGATACGTTTTGGACGTATCAACTCCCCCCAAGCTTAGCTTATTGCTTGTCCTCATGCAATTCAGTTAACAACTGACGCGATAAAAGAACTTTCACGAACACATTTGCTCATATGATGTATATATTCTCATGATATGGCTAACACTTAGGCAGTTCATAATAAGATGCATACAAATAAGATCATCTAACAACTATGTCAATCATGGAGAGGTACCAACAATTAATAATAAGCATCATGAATCATGTCTATAAGCAAGATTGCAATGTTCATAGAAGAGTATGATAAAGTGGTATCTCGCTTGCCCATATTTGATCAGCAAAACATAAATGCCCAGGCACCTCTGAAGTTCATAGAAAGACTAGAAATAGTGATTGTCAAAGATAAAAGCATCAAAGTTATACCGCAATCAATCATATTTTGGGACAAGCATATTATACTAAGAATGACAGTTGTGCTCTCAAGATAGTGCTCAAAGAAAGGATGGAGACACAACATAAAAGTAAAAGATTGACCCTTCGCTGAGGGAAGCAGGGATTAACATGCGCTAGAGCTTTTCATTTTTAAAACAGGAGTAAAATTATTTTGAGAGGTGTTTGTTGTTGTCAACGAATGGTAATGGGTACACCAACTACCTCGCCAACCGGACTTCCAAGAGCGGCTCCCATGAAGGACGTTATCTCTACCAGCAAGGTAGATCATCCCTCTTCTCTTTTGTTTACACACGTATTTTAGTTTTATTATGGGCGACACTCCCCCCAACCTTTGCTTACACAAGCCATGGCTAACCGAATCCTCGGGTGCCTTCCATCAATCACATACCATGGAGGAGTGTCTATTTGCAAAATTAAGTTGCTTACTGATGAATCAGAGCAAAACATGTGAAGAGAATTATTAATGAAGTTTGATTAATCGGGGCTGGGAACCCCATTGCCAGCTCTTTTTGCAAAATTATTGGATAAGCGGATGTGTCACTAGTCCATAATGAAAGTCCGTCAAGAGTAAATGACAAGGTTGAAAGTTAAACACCACATACTTCCTCATGAGCTATGAAACATTAACACAAATTGAGAAGCATTTTGAAGGTTTTAAAGGTAGCGCATGAGAATTTACTTGGAATGGTTTGAAATGCCATGCATAGGTATTTATGGTGGACACTTTGGAACAACTTGGTTTTCAGGTGTTTGGAAGCACGAGCAGCGTTCCCGCTCAGTACAAGTGAAGGCTAGCAATAGACTGGGGAGCGACAAATCAAGAGAGCAGTAACTGTCATAATCATGCTTGCGGCAAAATAAATTAACGGAGGCATAAAAGTGATACAAGAACTCTGAAGCAATGTAAATCATAGAGGCTTAATTGACTTTTGTTCAGTCATATGCATGCGTGAGCATGTGCCAAGTCGATATAAATGAATTATTCAGAGGAGGATACCACAATGTCATACCTACTTATGAATAAAACAATGCAAGCAAACATCCATGACATGCTACTCATATTAATAAATTGGAGCTAAACATGAGAGATCATGAACTACTAGACTTTCTTAAATGACATATACCTCACATGAACCAACTAAGCATGCTCACATGGATGAGTATATGTACAAAAATGAAAACAAATAGAGTTCATACCAGCCTCTCACCACAATCCAATTGTCGTAGATCGTCATTATTGCCTTTCACTTGTGTAGCTTGGATAATATGAAATGAAAACCACGCTCCAGCCACCGAACACCATTGAACTCAAGATGAACTTTACAAACCAAAGAAGAACAGCAAATATTTTTGGTATTTTCGAATTGAAAACAAGAACAAAAGGAAACAAGCAAACAAAGCAAAATCTTTTTGGATTTTCTTATAGCAAACCAACGATAGAAAATAAAGCAAAATAAATGCAAGAAACCAAAATAAACAAATGATGAAGAGAAACAACAGAAATATTTTTGGTCTTTTTGTGTTTTAGGAAAGAAACAAAACAAAAACAAGAAATAGCAAACTAGAAGAGTCACATAAACACAAAGCAGCAGAAATTCGTCAATCTTGACAGCAGTACAGTACTCGATTTTTAAGAAATTCGTCCACTGCTCAAATCGAAAAGTGTTCAACTAATGAAAGTTAGATAACAACCTGGGGAACATGCACAAAAATTGGCTTCGCAAAATATCGTTCTGGCTATTTTTGAGAATATTTTCGGTAACAGTCCAGAATCTGTTTTCAGGCAGCACTTCCCCAAATATCATCTTCCTCTCATTAGAAAACCACTCAAATAAACTAAACAAGTATATACAAGTATCCAGCAACCATAATATGCAAAGAATGAGTGATGCCAGTATACCTCCCCCCAAGCTTAGGCTTTTGGCCTAAGTGGAGTTCAATCCCATGGTGTCCAGGAAGTAGCATCTCCGTAGTACGACGAAGATGGATCATATTCCGGGTAAGTGCCAGAAGAAGCACCCGGATACGTGACGGTGTAGTCGTAGGAGGGCTCGGCGTCCTCGGAGTCATGCTGCTGGTGGAAGCCTTGTATCTTCAGTTTCTCCTCCACCTCCTCCTTAGAGCGCGACCATGGTTTCCTGTCAATACTGAACAAATCTAGCTGGGGCAAAGGAATTTCCTTCTCATCCCCGTCAGCAAACAACATTCTATAGACCAAATTATCTGGAGTGGAATCAGCGGTAACAAAATGATGGCTCTTCATAGCAGCGATATCAAGCCTCTTAGGAGTTAATGGCACATCATTAGAATCAAGAGGAATTTCTAAATATGTTAAAATGCGCAATGCAATAGTTCCTCCAAAAATAGCCCCCCTGTTAGACAGGCGGCGAGCAATAAGAGACCCAAGATGATAAGGTGTCTCTCCAGTAAGTGCAGCAATTAAGAAAGCAAGATGGTAGCTAGAAATATTGCTAGTGTTCTCCCTACCAAGAATGCTAGTAGCAATGTAATAGGCAAAATACTTAATGGCGGGGAGCTGGATATTCCTTATCTTGCCACGCTGAATGGTGCGACAATCATCATTGGTGATCCCTCGATAGAGCTCCAACAAGACCCTGGGGTTGTCCTCAATCTTCCTTGCTGTACCTACAGGGGCAATACCCAATGCAACACAAAAGTCTTCCAATGTCATAGTAATAGCATTACCATAAATCTTGAATGCAACTATCGGGCCATAGTGCTTGTTGTGGAACTTGAAGCTTTCGACGAAGATTTTGGTGAGCATGTAGTATTGCTCCCTTTCATCTCCCACGTAGGCGGCTAAGCCCGCCGTGTTGACGAGGGTAAAGAAGTCATCCAACAATCTTGCATTACTCAAAAAATCATAACATGGGAAAGATGAAGCGTTAGGAACTCCATTGTCTTCTTCGGGCTCGAAGCTTGGCGCGATGACATCCTCATTGTAGGATCGCCTAAATCGGGTGGCGGTCCTAGAGGGCCTTCCGGTGCTGGTTGTCTCTCTCTCAAACACTTCTCCAAAGTTGAAATTATCCATCTTCCTTTTCTGAAATTTTTCAACAAACATTATAAAATTTGATTTGGTGACATATAATCGAGGGGAACTATTATAGGAACTTGCTAGAGTAATAATCATGCATCAAAACTAGTTTATACATCTTAGAACAAGCATGCAAGCTCACTAAACATGTTACCTACAGCAGCAAAATATTCAAGATATACTCAACCAAACAAAATTCTACTTGGATAATCGGAGGAGTCACATACCGGAGAGCAAATGTGCCAAATTTCAGCAGAAATCTGGGCTGAGCAAAGAGATCGAAAAATCCTGAGCTCTTGAGCAAAAACGCGAGTGAGAGAAAGCTGGTGCTGATTTTTTTGGGAGAGAGAAGAGTGTGGGAGGAAGAGATGCTAAAGTGGGGCAAAGGGGGACCCACACACCAGGGTGGCACGCCCCCCTTGCTGGCCGCGCCGGCCTGTGGGGTGCCACCCTGGGGTGCCCCACTGATCATCCCCAGGTGCTCCCGGGTGCATTTTCGAAAAATAGGACCAACAGTATAATTTTTGTGAATTTTTGAAAACTTTGAAAAATGGACATTTCTGGGCATTAAGTTTATTATTACTGGACAGGAAATTTTTTGAAATCTCTAATTAGCTAAGGAACTTTGCAAATCAAAAGTGCTACAGCAAGTAGAACAAGTGGAGGAAGAAAGAGATGTTGTTTACCTCCTCTATGCATATAAAAAGTATTTGTTAACAAGGTTGATCAAGTCTTGCCACCAAATAAATTTTACATAGCATATGAAGAAATAAACCTCAAATCAATCATGTTACCTTGAATTGTATTGATATGGATCCAATCATAAGATTTTGATATCCTTCTTTAGGCTCATATATAGGACAATCGATAGTTCCGACTTTGATAGTTCTCACATTAGAAATAGTACTGACTCCACATACTTTATCAATCCTCTTGGGGAAATAGACGGTATGCTCCTTATCATCAACATTGAAAGTAACATTTCCTTTATTGCAATCAATAACAGCCCCTGCGGTGTTAAGAAAAGGTCTCCCAAGAATAATAGACATATTATCATCTTCACGCATTTCCAACACAACAAAATCAGTTAATATCAAGCAGTTATTAGTAACTTGAACAGGAACATCCTCACATATACCAACAGGAATAGCAGTAGATTTATCAGCCATTTGCAAAGATATATCAGTAGGTATCAACTTATCTAAATAAAGTCTCTTATAAAAAGAAAAAGGCATAACACTAACACCGGCTCCCAAGTCACATAGAGCAGTTTTAACATAATTATTCTTAATAGAACAAGGAATAGTAGGTATACCTGGGTCGCCCAACTTCTTTGGAACTTTGCCATTGAAAGAGTAATTAGCAAGCATAGTGGAAATCTCCTCATTGGGGATTTTCCTCTTGTTAGTAACAATATCTTTCATATACTTTGAATAAGGAGGAAATTTAATAGCATCAGTCAAAGGGATTTGCAAGAATAAAGGTTTCATCCAATCGCAGAATTTATTATAGTGTTCTTCTTCCTTTGATTTTAGTTTCTTAGCAGGAAAAGGCATTTGCTTTTGTACCCAAGGTTCCCTTTCATTACCATGTTTCTTAGAAATAAAATCTTCTTTAGTATACTTTTTTATTTTTAGCATGCTTTTCAGGTTCATCTTCAACTTCTTCTTTATAAGAAGCGTCATTCTTATCATTATCATTACCATTATCATGTTCATTACCACTTTTAGTTTCAGCATCAGAAATAGAAATACTATTAGGATCATTAACAGGTTCAGAGGATTCTACAACATTTTTATGTTTCTTCTTCTTTTTCTTAGAAGGAGCACTAGGTTCAATTCATTGAGAATCTTGTTCAATTCTTTTGGGGTGCCCTTCAGGATATAGAGGATCCTGGGTAGAGACACCACCTCTAGTTGTTACTTCATAAGCATGTTTCTCTTTAGGATTATTTTTTAATAAGTCATTTTGCACTTTAGTGAGTTGATCAATTTGAGTTTGAACCATTTGAAAATGTTTAACAAGCATCTTAACATCATTGGAGGTTCTCTCCACAATATCATGCAAATTTCTAATAGCTTGAGAATTTTCCATTAGATGATTCTCTACTCTCATATTAAAATTTTCTTGCTTAACAATATAATTATCAAACTCATCTAAGCATTGAGCAGGAGGTTTTGAATACGGAATATCTTCCCTAGTAAAGCGTTGACGGGAGTTTACCTCAATCATGGATGAAGGGGGAATTATCTCACATATATCTTCTATGGGAGGTAGATTCTTCACATCTTCGGATTTAATACCTTTCTCCTTGAGAGACTTCTTGGCTTCCCTCATATCTTCATCATTCAATTTAATTAAACCCCTCTTCTTCAATATTGGCGTTGGAGTTGGTTCAGGTGTATTACAATCATCATGATTCCGGCCTATTTTAGCCAATAATTCTTCAGCTTCGTCTGGAGTTCTTTTCCTGAAAACACAACCAGCACAACTATCCAAATATGCTCTAGACTCAATGGTTAGTCCACTATAAAATATATCAAGTAAATCATGCTTTTCCAAATCATGTCCAGGTCGAGCTCGGATAAGTGAGCAAAATCTTGCCCAAGCTTCTGACAATTTCTCTCCATCTTCGTGGTCAAAGCTATAAATTTTCTGTAGAGCAGCATGTTGAGCACTAGCAGGAAAGTATTTTCGAAAGAAAACATCACGCAAATCAGTTGGACTTTTAATAGAACCAGGAGGCAATTTATTATACCAAGTTTTAGCATCATCCTTTAATGAGAAAGGAAAAATTTAGCGACAAAGTAAGTACGCATCTTGACATCATCAGAAAACAAGCTACTCATAGAAGAAAGTTCAATCATGTGTTCTACAGCACTTTCTTTTTCAGTACCACAAAAGGGTGTTTTCTCTACAATAGCTATATGAGATAGATCAAGAGAAAAATCATAATCTTTATCCTTAATGCATATAGGAGATGTGGCAAATTTAGGATCAGGAGATAAGTTATGTCTAACAGTATATTGTGTGAGAAACTTTTTAATTTTTCTTGCATCAGCAGTAGCATTGCATCTATTAATAAAATCATCATTAAGCTCCACATAATCCTCATCAGGATCATCACTAGAATAATCAAGTTCAGGTGAATTAACAGGTGTAGCAGCATTTTCATTAGGAGTTTCAGCATTTTCAATTTGTCTAGACCTAGCAATGGTAGCATCTAGAAAGGATCCCAATGAACCACTATCATCAAGCACAGCAGAAACATTATCAATATTATGAGAATTTTCAGATTCAGCAGAAGTACCAGCAAGTGAAGCTTGCGGCGGTGAAACAAGTTGACTTATCACAGATGGTGAATCAAGAGTAGCAGAGGTACTCAGAGTTGTACCTTTTCTTGTAGTGGATGGTAATATGGCGACTTTAGGATCGCGAGTTTTACCCATGATGGAGAATTTGCAGCGAACAATATCAATCCAAGTGAACTTCCAAATAAATCTATGCTCCCCGGCAACGGCGCCAGAAAACAGTCTTGATGACCCACAAGTATAGGGGATCGCAGCAGTCTTCGCGGGTAGTAAAACCCAATTTATTGATTCGACACAAGGGGAGACAAAGAATACTTGAAAGCCTTAACAGCGGAGTTGTCAATTCAGCTGCACCTGGAAACAGACTTGCTCGCAAGAGTTTATCAGTAGTAATAGTTTTATAGCAGTAGCAGTAGTGAAATAACAGCAGCAGAGTAACAGAGACAGCAGTAATTATAGTAAACAGCAGGATTAAAAATACTGTAGGCACGGGGACAGATAACTGGCGTTGCATGGATGAGAGAAACTCATGTAACAATCATAGCAGGGCATTTGCAGATAATAATAAAACGGTGTCCAAGTACAAAGCAATCAATAGGCATGTGTTCCATATATAGTCGTACGTGCTCGCAATGAGAAACTTGCACAACATCTTTTGTCCTACCAGCCGGTGGCAGCCGGGCCTCAAGGGAATCTACTGGATATTAAGGTACTCCTTTTAATAGAGTACCGGAGCAAAGCATTAACACTCCGTGAACACATGTGATCCTCACATCACTACCATCCCCTCCGGTTGTCCCAATTTCTGTCACTTCGGGGCCATTGGTTCCGGACAGCGACATGTGTATACAACTTGCAGGTAAGATCATAAAACAATGAATATCATGATGAAACAATAACATGTTCAGATCTGAGATCATGGCACTCGGGCCCTAGTGACAAGCATTAAGCATAACAAGTTGCAACAATATCATCAAAGTACCAATTACGGACACTAGGCACTATGCCCTAACAATCTTATGCTATTACATGACCAATCTCATCCAATCCCTACCATCCCCTTCGGCCTACAGCGGGGGAATTACTCACACATGGATGGGGAAAACATGGCTGGTCGATGGAGAGGCGTCGGTGGTGATGATGGCGATGATCTCCTCCAATTCCCCATCCCGGCGGAGTGCCAGAACGGAGACTTCTGGCTCCCGAGACGGAGTTTCGTGATGTGGCGGCGTTCTGGAGGGTTTCTGGCGACTTCGACATCTTGGTCGCGATTTTTAGATCGAACCCTTTAAGTAGTCCAGAGGAGGGCGTCAGAGGCCGGCCGAGGGGGCCACACGCTAGGGCCGCGCGCCCCCCTCCTGGGCCGCGCCGCCCTAGGGTGTGGGGCCCTCGGGCCTCCACCTGACTTGCCCTTCTGGCTCCGTGAGTCTTCTGGAAAAATAGGACCTTTCGCATAAATTCCGAGGATTTTCCCGAAAGTTGGATTTCTGCACAAAAACGAGACACCAGAACAGTTCTGCTGAAAACAGCGTTAGTCCGTGTTAGTTGCATCCAAAATACACAAATTAGAGGCAAAACAATAGCAAAAGTGTTCGGGAAAGTAGATACGTTTTGGACGTATCAATCTTGTGAATGGATCGTAGCGAACAAGAGGGGGGGTGAATGGACGCTACGTCAAGTTTTAGTCTTTTTCAATTTTAGCAGTGCGGAAGGTAAAGATGATTGCTTTAGTGTTGTCGGTGTTCCTACAATGATCCTAGACAAGTGCAACAAGCAAATGAACAAACAAGATTGTAAGAGTAAGGAGCAGGACAACCGGATGGCGCGGAGACGAGGCGAGGTTTGTTTCCCGCAGTTCCTCTCACAAAAGAGAGTACATCTGCGTTGAGGAGGTGCTAGCCTCACACAAGAGGCTAGGCAGCCACACCACGAAGGAAGGCCTCACCTTCTTCCTCGAGAGAGCTCCACAAAGGGGCTCCCCCTTCTCCACTATGACACCGGTCGAGGCGGTGATTCCTTCACAAGGTTGGGGCGAGCTCCACACCACAAGGAGGCTCCCAACAAACTATGGAGCTAGCACAACACTAAGCTAGCCTCCATAGGTGCACTTTCTCCAAGATCCCACCATAGGAACCCTAACACCAAGATTCACTAAGGAATAGCAAGTATTGGTGAAATATCTCTTGGTAGAACTATAGATCGGGGTCTCCTCCATCACTCCTCAAAATTTGGGCAAGATTGGTTGGATGGTTGGGGAGATCCTCAAGGTTTAAGCTCAGCAACAATGGAGGAGAGAGAGAGGAGAGATGAAATTGTGTTGGGGAAGAAGGGCCCTTTAAATAGGCCCTCCCGAATCCAACCGTTATGTCCAGTTTTTGCCTAAGCGGTACTACTGCTTTGGGTAAGCGGTACTACCGCTCTGAGTTCGAAATCCCACAGATCTTGTCCACGTGGACACAGAGCGGTACTACCGCTCGCGGTACCGCTCGAGGTACCGCAATGGGGTCCAAACCTTACTGGATCCAAAGTGGTACCACAGCGGTACTGCCATAACTAGTTACGGTACTTGAGCGGTACCGTGGGCGGTACTACCGCTTGCAAGCGGTACTACCGCTCAAGGTACCGCAGAGGTACCGTAACTTGTACAGTGGGTAAAATCGAGCGCAGAACACCAGAGCGGTACCGTGGGCAGTACCAGTAGGGGTAGCGATACTACCGCTACTGGTACCGGTAGTACCGGCCTGACAAAAATTGTTTTCTCCTCTTTTCCTCTCCAACCATGTCACCTCGCGATACACACAAAACCAGAAAACCTATAAGCTACGCTTCAGTCCTCCGATCTTGACGTGTCCAGCGAGGTCACCGTGCACTTGCAAATCTAACAATGATACTCAAAGCACACGGTGAGATTATTCAAGTGTTGTCATCAAACACACAAAACCCGGGGTTCAGACTTTGCTCTTTCAATCTCCCCCTTTTTGGTGTTTGATGAGAACACAATACTTTGCAATGGCATATGATATTATGATGAGATATTTAGATTTGCAAGAGCTTGACGGAGCTCCCCCTAAACATGTGCATATTTTGAATATGTATTTGAATACAAATGCACATGACCTAGAGGCATAACTCCCCCTAGATTTTACAAACCAAGTACATATGCAACAAGGATACTTGACATGTTCAAATAGCATATGCACAATATGGAGGCAACACAAGATCATGCAAGGAGTTTTGGGTGAAGTTATCATACCTTTGCCTTGAGAATACCCAAACTCACCGTAAGATGCCTCCATAGAGTTGATGTAGCCACAAGAAAAGATAAACAATCGAGGACCAAAAGGCTACAATCAATGAAAGTCCCCATGCAAAAACCCATCCGAATAGGAACTTCTCCCCCTTTGGCATCGGAACACCAAAAAGGAGGGTAAGGAAACTATAAGGATGGTAAGAGAGAACACGCAACCAAGCTTGCAAAAACCAAAAGGGAAACAAAGCTTGAATGAGACTCTCCAAAAACATGGAGAAAAAGATAGCAAAAGAAGAAGGACAAAAAGAAAGTCACAAAGAAACACGAAGAACCAAAAAACTCCTCAGGGAGGAGGTTGGTGGCCGAAGCCACCGTGTAAGAGTATAGTAGTGTGAGGTCACGTAGATGTAT
This sequence comes from Lolium perenne, assembly GCF_019359855.2. Taxonomy (NCBI): domain Eukaryota; kingdom Viridiplantae; phylum Streptophyta; class Magnoliopsida; order Poales; family Poaceae; genus Lolium; species Lolium perenne. The sequence continues at coordinate 159,606,551 of NC_067247.2, forward strand.
CTAGGACTCACGACTACAACTCAACATGACGCTCATTGGTCACTTGATTGACAAATATCATATGTTTTGGATTTCTTTATGCATTATGGGGGGGGGGGGATAGCTCAATAAGTTTAAACCGCACTCCCCCTATGTTCATGCGTGCCTTTCATCTAGATATATAGTTTGGGAGTGGTATGTGCGCACGACGGTCAAGAAAAGTTCGATGGATCAATGATATTTAGCTCATGCCTCAACTCAATGAAACGCTTCTCATCCAAGGGCTTCGTGAAGATGTCCGCCAATTGCTCCTTGGTACCAATGAAGGATAGAACAATATCTCCGCGAGCAATGTGATCCCGGATGAAGTGGTTCTTTATCTCAATGTGCTTCGTCTTGCCATGAAGAACCGGATTGTAGGCGATCTTGATTGCGCTCTCATTGTCACACAAAAGAGGCACCTTTCTATACTCGAGTCCATAATCCCGCAAGGTTTGCCTCATCCACAAGATTTGAGCACAACTACTTGCCGCGGTAACATACTCGGCTTCCGCGGTGGAGACGGAGACACAATTTTGCTTCTTCGAGGACCAACACACCAAGGATCTTCCAAGAAAGTGACAAGCTCCGGATGTAGACTTCCTATCAACCTTGTCGCCCGCCTAATCGGAGTCGGTGAAGCCAACCAAAGAAAAGTCTGTGTCCCTTGGGTACCATAGTCCGAAGTGTGGGGTATCAACTAAATATCGAAAGATCCTTTTGACCGCCACAATGTGGCTTTCCTTCGGGCTCGGTTGAAACCGTGCACACATACCAACGGTTAACATTATATCCGGGCGAGAGGCACAAATGTAAAGGAGCGAACCTATCATCGAACGGTAGAGCTTGGGATCCACCACCTTGCCGGTCTCGTCAAGGGAGAGTTGACACTTGAGATGCATCGGAGTTCCAATGCCTTTGGCGTCCTTCATGTCGAAGCGCTTGAGCATGTCTCGGAGGTACTTTGCTTGACTGATGAAGGTGCCTTGTCGCATTTGCTTGATTTTGAACCCAAGGAAGTACTTGAGTTCACCCATCATTGACATCTCAAACCTATTTGTCATCAACTTAGCAAACTCATCATTGAACTTTGTGTTAGTCGAGCCAAATATGATGTCATCTACATAGAGTTGGCATACGAAAAGCTCCCCATTGACTTTCTTAGTAAAAAGAGTGGGATCGGTTTTCCCCACTTCGAAACCACGGTCTACAAGCAACTCCTTTAGATGCTCATACCAAGCTCTAGGAGCTTGTTTGAGTCCATATAGGGCCTTTTTGAGCTTGAAGACACGGTCCGGGAAATGGGGGTCCTCGAACCCCGGGGGTTGCTTCACATATACCTCCTCATGTAAAGGACCATTAAGAAAAGCACTCTTAACATCCATTTGTTGCAACTTGAAGCCATGATGAGAGGCAAAGGCCAAAAGGATACAGATAGACTCAAGCCTTGCAACGGGTGCAAAGGTTTCACCAAAGTCCACGCTTTCAACTTGAGAATAGCCTTGTGCCACCAATCTTGCTTTGTTGCGGATGACGATGACATGTTCATCTTGCTTGTTCTTGAAGACCCATTTGGTGCCGATAACATTGCGGCAATGATCGGGTCGCTTCATGAGAGTCCACACATCATTCTTCTTGAAGTTGTTGAGTTCCTCTTGCATTGCAATCAACCAATCGGGATCTTCAAGCGCATCATTAACCTTGAGTGGTTCGACCATAGAGACAAAGGCGTGGTTCTCACAAAAGTTTGCTAGTTGCCTCCGGGTGGTTACTTTGCTCTTTAGATCACCAATGACATTACGCAAGGAATGGGACTTATAGCGCAAGTGTCTTGTAGTAGGATCTTCACGGCGAGTATCGGCTAAAGGAGTAGATTCTTGTGAGTCCTCTTGGCTTTCATCACGGTTTAGGTCCTCGCCTTGACCTTCATCGTTGTTGAAATGTGCATCATCATCATCATCATCATGAGAGCCGGATGACTCGGGGGTACTAGGAATGGGATTGTCCATAAAGATCATCCCCGAGCCATTCGGAGAAGAACTTGAAGCTTGGCCTTGGTCACTTGATGTTGGTTGTTGTGGTAGATCAGCTTGTGGTAGATGTTGTTCTTGAGCTTGTTGTGGTGAGCTTGCACTTGATTGTTGTTGTAGTTGTTGAGGTTGAACTTGAGGTTGTTGTAGAGGTTGGCTTGCACTTGTATGATCAACGAAAGAAGCTTGGCCTTGTGGTGTAGATGGCTCCACTTGGGTGGAACTTGGTCCTTCCCCGGTACTCATAGAAGGTAGCTCTTGAGGTCGGCGAATGTCAACACCCATCCTTCCTATGGCATCCGGGGGAATTGCATCTCCTTTCTCACAAGAAGCACTTCACCCCTCCAAAGATTTATCATCTTCATCGAATGTCACATCACAAGATTCTACAACTCGCCCATTTGACTTGTTGAAGACTCTATAGGCGTGAGAATCCGTAGCATAGCCAACAAAAATTCCTTCTTGAGCTCTTGAATCAAACTTGGATAGACGTGTGTCTTTGACAAGCACATAGCATTTGCATCCGAAGACCTTGAAATATGACACATTGGGCTTGTTGCTGGTGAGAATCTCATATGGTGTCTTCTCAAGACCTTTCCGAAAGTAGAGACGATTAGTAGCATGGCATGCGGTAGAGATAGCTTCCGCCCAAAAGTTGTAGTTAGACTTGTACTCCATCATCATGGTTCGAGCGGCTTCGATCAAGGTTCGATTCTTCCTTTCAGCGACCCCATTTTGTTGGGGAGTATATGGCGAGGAGTATTGATGTTGGATTCCTTCTTCGCCGAGGAAGTCATCCAAGGTGTAGTTCTTGAACTCCGTTCCATTATCGCTCCTTATTGCGAGGATCTTGGTGTCGTACTTGCGTTGAACTTGATTGGCAAACTCCATCATGGTCCGTTGCGTCTCACTCTTGTACTTGAAGAAGAATACCCAACAATAGCGTGAATAGTCATCAACAATGACGAGGCAATACTTGTTTCCTCCAAGACTTTCATGAGACGGTGGACCGAAGAGATCAACATGTAAGAGTTCCAAACATCTTGTGGTAGAGATGATTGTCTTGGCCTTGTGAGGAGCTCCATGCATTTTCCTTCTACGCAAGCCCTACAAACACGATCTTTGCAAAAGGAGACATCTTCTTTTAGTCTGAGAATGTGGCCACCCTTGTGGAGACTTTGCAAAGTCCTCATGTTGACATGGGCTAGTCGGCGATGCCATAACCAACCCTTGTCACCTTTGGCAAATAGGCAAAGAGCGGAAGATATTGTCTTTCTGGAGAAATCAACAACATACAATCTGTTCTCTACATATCCAACAAAAGCTACACGGAGTGTCTTGCTCCACAAGAGGACCACCATATGTTCATAAAAGAAAGTACATAGTCTCATACGAGCAATTTGATGAACGGAGAGTAAATTGTAACCAAGGGTCTCGACAAGGAGGACATTCACAAGTGAGATGTCGGGTGTTACCACCACGTTGCCAAGACCCAATACCTTAGAGCACGTGTTGTCGCCATATGAAATGGTAGAGTGAGAAGGCTCGAGGTCGACAACAATATTCTTGCTTCCGGTCATATGACTTGTGGCTCCACTATCAACCACCCACTTAGCGCCACCGGAAGCATAGTCCTACAAGGAATCAACTCTTGGATTTAGGTACCCATTTTCAATGGGTCCTATCATGTTAGTAACAAGGGGTTTGGGAACCCAAATAGTCCAATCAACATGGTCCTCTTGAGGACCAATAAAGCGAGCACGAATATGTCCATAGTAATCAACAAAAAGAACATGAGAGTGATTGTTAGAGCCGGCGAAACCCTTCGAGGCGGAGTTGGATCCTCCATCCCTTCTTGAGCTAGCATCGCTTTCCTCATGGTTGATCTCCATGTTCTCCTTGTTCTTCTTCTTCTTGGTCCTCCTATTCCTCTTCCTCTTTGGCTTGGTAGCCACTCCTCCTTCATTACAAGAGCCCTCTTTGGCTCCATCTTTGGCTTCAATGACTCCTTCCAAGTACTTGGCTTGAACTTGGAGTCTATCAATTTTTGCCTTCAAACGATTGACTTCATCTTCATGCTCCGGGTGAGGGTGAGTGATATCAAATACTTGGACTTCCTTTGCCTTCTTCACCCGGAAGTGTTCCATCAAAGCTTCTTCTTGGAGAGAGTTCATATTCATGAGTAGACGCTTGTCACTCTCCATCTTGGCAATGTCACTTTCATGAGTGCAACACGCACGGTCATTGCTCAGAGGAAAGTACTCCTTCAATGCTTCCTCTTGCATGGAATTGACCTCCATGAGCTTGGCTTCGCTCCTCTTCAAGGCGGCTATCTCTTCCTCATGATCACAACAAGTGACCTTCTCTTTGCTCATGCGGAGGCATTCCATCAAAGACTCTTCTTGCATGCTACTCAAACTCAATAGCTTGGCCTTGGTGGTCTCAAGAGTGGCAATTTCTTCTTCATGATTGCAACATGAGGTCTTCTCCTTGCACAAGCGGTAATACTCATCCAAGGCTTCTTCTTGAAGAGCATTGACCTCCAAGAGAAGAGCATTGTGCTTTCTCAAGGAAGCCACTTGATCCATAAGCTCGTCATGGCAAGAGATGGGGTCTTCCTCATATTTCTCCTTGTTGATTTCCTCGAGAGAAAGCATCTTCTTCTTGAGATCACCCATCAAACCAAGAGCATGATCTCGGTCCTTGGTGAGTTGGGAGATAATAGCATTGTTGGAGTCTTCAAGGGTGATGACGCTAGCTTCAAGAGACATACGCAAATTTTGTTCCTCCTCAAGTGCTTGATTGAGAGAGGCAATCTCATTTGCCGCCTCCCTTTCAAGCCTCTCCTTCTCCTCTATAAGGTCTTGTGCTGCACCAAGTTGGGCCAAGAGAGCCCCAACATGAGTCTTGGTATCCCCTTGCATGTTAGTGAGGAAATAATCCAAACCCACAATCTCACGCTTAATGGTGAGACTAGTGGCATCATCAATAGATAAAGCATTAGTTGAAGATGAGAGTTTGGAAGGGGGTTCTACCTCCGTGGATACCTTTGCCATAAGGCAATGAGCGTTGTTGGTGATGAGGTTCTCATTAGGAGAGTCGAAGAGGGAGATAGAGGGCGTGGTAATGGCGATGGCGGCCACTCCCTCTCCTTCCTTGTTGGAGCTCTTGTCCTCATGTTCTTCATCCTCATCGGAGGAGTACTCTTCTCGAATGATGAAGGCTCTAGGATTCTTGGTGAAGGAGACCTTGTCGTCATCGGGCTTGGAGGAGAACTTGGAGAATCCTTTGGAGAGTGACTTGAACTTTTCCTTGCGGACAAGCCTTCCACCATTATCTTCTCTTCTCTCAAAGATACAATATGCGACAAAATGATTCTTGTCACCGCAATTGTAGCATGTTCTCCCCCTTCGCCCCTCCCTTGGGCTCTTGGAGAAGCTTCTTGGAGAATCACGTGATCTTCTTGGTCTTGTGCTTCGGGACTTGTTTCCCTCCCAAAAGTTCTTGGCGGCGAGAGCCATGTGCTCATGATAGCTGGTCTTGAGATCATCCGATCCCCACTCAATGGGATCCTCATCGCTTTCACTAGCCTCATGAACCTTCATCTTCAATGCAAGGTTGGGCTTGCGGGTGTTGTGGGCGCGAGCAACAAGATCCTCCGCATTCTTCTTGGAGATGTCCAAAGCGATGACTTCGCTAAGAACTTCATCGGATGTCATAGCACGGAAGGAGGCATTTTGGCGGATGGCCATCAACTTCGCTTCCTCATAAGGGAGGAGAGCATTGTAGAACTTGCGCTTGATCCAATGGTCATCCACAAATGTTGCTCCAAGATCTTGCATTTGTACGGTGAGAGCGATGAGGCGCCGATACATTTCTTCGGGTATCTCTCCTTCATTCATGACGAAGTTGTCCGACATGTTGTTCACTTCATCAAAACGAGAGCTTTGGATGCTCTCATTCCGAGGAAGAGCTTGTCGAGTTTATCCCATGCTTCCTTGGCGGTCTTGAGCGAGCGGATATGAGCGCGGTCCTTGGGCGTGATAGCCATGTGAATCATGTTGATAGCGGTGGCGTTGAGTTGGTCATCCACCACTTCTCTTCTTGTCAAGTTCTTTGGGTCTCGTGGTGAGTAGCCCTCCTCGGTGATGCACCAAAGCTCGGTAGATGCACTGCGCACATGAGAACGCATTAAGAATTGCCAATTTTCAAAGCTATTTGATTCAAGTAACAGTGGTGAACCATGCGACAAGATATGTGGCGTAAGTATTGGAACGTTTATGGTGTAATCACTTGGTGGTGGCACCTCATGATAACCCCCTAGACGTTCCGTAACCGGTGTCTCATCCTTCCCCTTTGTTGAAGTGTCGGTCTCCCCAAGCCCTTCCTTTTGTGGATCTTTTGTCGATTGCGCGACAAAATCAAGAAGAGGAAATTGGTTAACTTTTGGTGGGGGATCCTCGGCACTTGCCTTAGGATCTACGATAGGGGTTGGTTTTTGAGCAACCAACTCCATCATCATCGTCTTCATTTGTTTAACGATGGATGACTCCAATTTCTTGAGGTCATCCAACATAGCCGTTGTGCTACCAACAGGAGATGATGGAGCGGGTGGCACAAAGGAAGGTGACCCATTCACAACCGGTCTCTTGTTCGGCCATTTCTTAGGCGGTAAAGCCCGAGCAAGAAAACCTTGCTCAGATACCAATTGAATGGATCGTAGCGAACAAGAGGGGGGTGAATGGACGCTACGTCAAATTTTAGTCTTTTTCAATTTTAGCGGTGCGGAAGGTAAAGGTGATTGCTTTAGTGGTGTCGGTGTTCCTACAATCATCCTATAAAAGTGCAACAAGAAAAGGAACAAACAAGATAGTAAGAGTAAGGAGCGGGACAACCAGATGGTGCGGAGACGAGGCGAGGTTTGTTTCCCACAGTTCCTCTCACAAAAGAGAGTACATCTACGTTGAGGAGGTGCTAGCCTCACACAAGAGGATAGGCGGCCACACCACGAAGGAAGGCCTCACCTTCTTCCTCGAGAGAGCTCCACAAAGGGGCTCCCCCTTCTCCACTATGACACCGGTCGAGGCGGTGATTCCTTCACAAGGTTGGGGCGAGCTCCACACCACAAGGAAGCTCCCAACAACCTATGGAGCTAGCACAACACCAAGCTAGCCTCCATAGGTGCACTTTCTCCAAGATCCCACCATAGGGACCCTAACACCAAGATCCACTAAGGAATAGCAAGTATTGGTGAAATCTCTCTTGGTAGAACTATAGATCGGGGTCTCCTCCACCACTCCTCAAAATTTGGGCAAGATTGGTTGGATGGTTGGGGAGATCCTCAAGGTTTAAGCTCAGCAACAATGGAGGAGAGAGAGAGAGGAGAGATGAAATCGTGTTGGGGAAGAAGGGCCCTTTAAATAGGCCCTCCCGAATCCAACCGTTATGTCCAGTTTTTGTCTAAGCGGTACTACCGCTTTGGGTAAGCAGTACTACCGCTCTGAGTTCGAAATCCCACAGATCTTGTCCACGTAGACACAGAGAGGTACTACCGCTCGCGGTACCGCTCGAGGTACCGCAATGGGGTCCAAACCTTACTGGATCCAAAGCGGTACCACAACGGTACCGAAGCGGTACTGCCATAACTAGTTACGGTACTTGAGCGGTACCGTGGGCAGTACTACTGCTTGCAAGCGGTACTACCGCTCAAGGTACCGCAGAGGTACCGTAACTCGTACTGTGGGTCAAATCGAGCGCAGAACACCAGAGCGGTACCGTTGGCGGTACCAGTAGGGGTAGCGGTAATACCGCTACTGGTACCGGTAGTACCGGCCTGACAAAAACTGTTTTCTCCTCTTTTCCTTTCCAACCATGTCACCTCGCGATACACACACAAAACCAGAAAACCTATAAGCTACGCTTCAGTCTTCCGATCTTGACGTGTCCAGCGAGGTCACCGTGCACTTGCAAATCTAACAATGATACTCAAAGCACACGGTGAGATTATTCAAGTGTTGTCATTAAACACATAAAACCCGGGGTTTAGACTTTGCTCTTTCATCTTGGCGTTGTGTCTTGTATTCAAGATGATGCACCATCCGTTCCCTGAATGAGTAGCAGAGTTATTAGGCCAATACGTCATTAGCCGAGTGGTGCCTATTCATGCCTGATGGGTCTAACCGAAGACAATTGTTGAGTTGTAATCCAAATTAAAATAAAGGCTAACTTCTTATGGAGTGGAGTGGAGGCTCGTCGCAAGGAGGCTTAGGACGTAGAAAATCTCTTGTCAACCATTATGTTAGATCCATTTTTGCTCAATGTTAATTAAAGGTATGCATGATAAGTACTCATGATAATTATGTTGATACAATGATAAAGCCAATTCCTGACTTAGTTGGTATATCTAATTTTTCCTAGTGGTTGTTTGCTGTCGAAATTAAGTGTTTTATTCCTTGCTCAGGGACAAGGTTACTTTGCATGCAATAAGATGGAATTTTATATCAACGAGGAGTTTGTTGAGTTGTGATCCAAATTCAAATAAAGACTAACTTTTGGGGGAGCAAAGCCGAGGCACGTTGCCAAGTGGCTTGGGCCATAGCGGAAGGCTTGTCCCAATGTAGGTATGGATCGGGTCAACCTAGGTCACCATTATTATATGTGCCTCTTGTAAGAGCATCTCCACCGGCGGCCCCCAAATAGTCATCGGCAGGGGCGCCGACACTGCTGTATGGGGGCGCCAGCAGTGCATCCTCCATTTGGGGACGATGTTCCCACACCGGCGCCTCCCAAACAGCGGTCCCCAACTTTTTTTTACAATATTTTGAACAACATATCAATCACATTTTATTCATACAATCATTATTCATACAATCAATCAAACAAATAGTACTTAAATTATTCATATAATCAATCAAACAAATAGTAGTTACATTATTCATACAACCTAATAAACAAATAGTACTTAAATTATTCATACAGGCAAACGGATGTTCTGAGCATTCTGCTCCTCCGTGAACAGTTGCACCATCATCTCGTCGTCGCTGTCCATCACGGTAATCGGATGAACACCTTGCAGGCGGGGCGCACTAGTAGGAAAAGCCTTATAGATGAGATCTTAATTCTGTGGCGCACCAGCTACATATGCGCCACAGAAATTCTTTCTGTGATGCACCGGATATGGTGCGCCACAAAAATAGCTTATTTTTGTGGTGCACCACATGCCCATGCACCACAGAAATAAGGTGGGGGCCGCCCCAATCATTGGTTTTACTAATTCTGTGGCGCACAGGATCACGTGCGCCACAGAATTAAGGCATTCTGTGGCGTACATGGTCCTGTGCGCCACAAAATTAAGACATTATGTGGTGCACCTTGCCTCGTGCGCTAGAGAAATAAGACATTTATGTGCCGCACGTGAGTTCCATGCGCCACAAAAGGTTTTTTTTGCCTCCCCACGCAACTCCACCCCCCGGATTGCCTTTTTTACCTCTGTAAAAAATAAAAGAAATAGATAGAAATTTTAAAAAATAAATTTCTTCAAGATGCCCATTTATTATGTCATCTTTTACCACTGAAAATTAACAAACATGAATTTCGACTTTTTTGCAAAATTGCGTGGAAAAATCATCAAAATGGATTTCTGGTTGCATACGAACTCGAAAAAAACGCACAATATATCAAAATATTCCCACGAAAATTCTACGTCTGAATTCACCCGGGCTTGCCCACTTGGACAATTTTTAGAATCCCCAAATTCGAAAAGAGTAAAAAGTTACGGCAAAATAAAGATTTTTTATTGCAAAATAGAAAATTTTTTAAAAAAATCTGTGGCGCACCAAGGGCCCATGCGCCACAGAATTAAGCTCCGAAATTTAAATTTCCTGCCGCCCTCCTCCACTTCTCCTTCTCCTCTCCTCCACTTCTCCTTGGATGCAAACTTATCCTCCTCCACTTCCCCTCCTCCTCAACTTGCCCTCCTCCTCTCCTCCTCCACCACCACCACCACCATCTCCTCCTCTTCCTCCTCCTCCTCCTACTCCGGCGAGGTACTCACCTGCAAAACAACGATATCCTCACCATCAGAAGCTGGCGTATGCAATATGGAGGGCAGCACAGAAACTACAACATTACTTTGCAGAGCATCCGATTGTTGTTGTCTCGAAAGCGCCATTGAAAAACATACTTACCAATCCAGAGGCGACAGGCAGAGTATCTCAATGGGCTATTGAGTTATCACCACATGATATCTCTTATGTTAATCGAACAGCAATCAAATCCTAGATCCTTCCTGATTTCTTGGTCGATTGGATCCAATCGCAAATCCCGGCAGCACCTGATATGTCGGGTTCATGGACGATGTATTTTGATGGGTCTAAGGGAAGTTCAGGTGCAGGAGCTGAAGTAGTGCTAATTTCACCGCAAGGAGACAAAATGAGATATGTTCTAAGGATGAATTTCTCGTTACCAACAAATAATGAAGCATAGTACGAAGCATTACTACACAATATGCGTATGGCCAAAGCATGTGGCGCTACTCGTTTAGATATCTACGGAGATTCAAATCTCGTAGTACAGCAGTCGATGAATCTGTGTGATGCTATTAGCGACAACATGATAGCTTATCGCCAGATGTACCAATCAATGGAAGCAAAATTCGAAGGCTGTGAGTTGAAACATATCGGCAGAGCCAACAACGACGAAGCCGATGCTCTGGCTAATATCAGTTCTACATGCTCTTCTATACCAGACGGAGTCTTCTATGAAGTAATTACTCAAAGTTCTATTAAAGTAAAAAACTTGGCACCTCCAGAAACGTCGGTTACTGACACGGGGGCCACACCCCAAGAAGCTGCCGAAGATGTTACTAAAGGATCTAAACAGCAAGTCCTTCTTCTTGAGCCTTTATGGACTGAACCTTTCTTGGCATATTTTATGGAGAAGAGGTTACCAAATGATGTGCGACGATGTAAAGCATTTATCGTGGTAGATGGCAACCTCAATAAACGAAGTATCTCTGGCATCTTTCAGCGGTGCATCGCCATTGACAATGGAAAGGCTCTGTTGTGATAAATACACGAGGGTACATGTGGTCATCATGCAAGTTGCAGATCACTTGTGGCTAAAGCTTTCAGAGCTGGATTCTATTGGCCAACAGCGGCAGCCGATGCAAGAGACCTAGTTCGGAAGTGCGACCCTTGCCAACGTTTTCCACCAAAGCCTCATGCACCTGCCACAGATTTAATGACAATACCTCTGGCCTGGCTCTTTGCGTAGTGGTGTTTGGATCAAGTTGGTCCACTACCGAAGTCATCACCCGGTGGTCATACTTATCTATTGGTAGCTGTCGATAAATTTGCCAAATGGATTGAGGCTATACCAGTAACCAATCAGAAAGCAAAAAACTGCTGTCAAATTCTTCAAACGAATAACTTGTCGTTTTGGTGTGCCTCACATCATCATTACAGACAATGGAACCAACTTTGACTCTGAAGAATTCCACCACTTCTGCAACATCAATGGTATCAAGGTCAAATTCGTTTCAGTTGCGCATCGAAAGGATCAATGGCCTAATATGCTATGGCATTAAAAAGCGCCTCACGGGTGCAGCTGAAGCTTGGGTCGAAGAATTACCATCAGTACTTTGGAGCTTGCGGAATACACCAAATAGGTCTATGCAATATACTCTGTTCTTCCTCATCTACGGAGCCAAAGCTATTTTACCTGCCGACGTTCGCTTTGAAGCACCTCGGGTAGCCTCATACAAAGAAGCGACTTCTGCACAAGCACTGCAAGATGCCGTAGATCTTCTTGATGAGGCTCGAGACATTGTCTTAGCACGAACATCAGTATATCATTAGGCGATACGGAATTATCGGAACCGAAGAGTTCGCACTCGAAGCTTCAGCGTCGGTGATCTAGTACTACGATTGAAGAAAGAAATGGCCCTAAAACTTGAATCTCCAAGGGAAGGACCGTTTATCGTCACTGAAGTCAAACAAGGAGGAGTTTATCGACTGAAGAATACTACTTCGGGAAAGACGTCGACAATCCATGGAACGTTGCACACTTGCGACAATTTTATGCATAGAATTCGATATTTTCTTTCTTGCATTATGGCTTCCTAGCAAGTTACGAATTATGACTAAAACTTATGATCAGCTTATGTGATTATTTCTTGAGCAACTGTTTGGGAATCCTTTTTTATCAATTATGACTCCCATCGGGAGCACCAGTTAAACAATGCATCGATAGACCACTCGGCAATACTCGGGGGCTGCAAGAATTGCTACAATATTATCGTTAACTAATACTCTCATCGGGAGCTATGGTTACCGAAATAATGTGGTCTTACCCAGCAACACTCGGGGCTGCAAAGGATTATTACAATATTGATATTAACTAATTCTCCCATCGGGAGCTATGGTTATCAACGTATAAGTATCCAACAAAGCAAAATATATATAAGATTTCATCAAAGCCTCAAAAATTCATGAGTGCTCTAGTAGATGGAAACAATACAACGTACAAAAGGCTCATACCGGTGCACCGTGTTATGAAGCCAAAAAAACATACAATCGACTCTGCAATTACTAGGGGGTCGTCGAGTGAGCAAACTAACTTGATCACTCAGTGCCCTCAACAAAATATTTTGGATGTACTTACGGTATAACGATTCATATTGATGTTAACAAAGAGCATCAAATGTATACAACATTACCCCTTGCAACGCAAGATCATCCTAAAATTGCACCATGTGCAAAAGTACTAAAGAGAATTTTTTACCACAGTAAGGTCTATTGATCTTCATGATTCTTCAAATCTCTTTCGGTACCTGCCTCTATTCTAGAAATGATAATGTGTGCAGAATGCCTAGCTATGGGATAATACTTATCTGATTTTACATTAGCATTGGCTATGGATTCCAAATCCATGGTCGGATGCCATTTTAAAACAAAAGCAATAGAAACCCTAGCTCCAGCTAGAAGCTCTTTACCACCAAATATTGAATCCTGGCTGGAGTCTTGAATCGACTGAATAGAGCTGATACAGTTTCAGGTGCTGGATCCAACGAAAACATGGTTTTCCAGACCATGGTCAAATGAGCATAATACTTATCGAAGTAATAGTGGACCTTCTAAGCTCGATATTCAAACTTTGCCTCAATTACAGCCTTCGACCTATTTCACCATAGCTCACAGTTCGGGTGAGAAAGGTCGGTCATCATTGCAATCTTTTCATGGATCCGTCGGTTTCCTTCTGATTCATCGGAAACAATGACTTGTGAAGATAAAATAGCAAAGTTAGCCTAAGATTGTTTTCAGAAGTGGTGATAAAGCTATGAAGATTGATTGCTTATAGCTTAGGCTCTCAGTAGCCACTCGAAGGCGATCTAAAGCTTGCTGCTCGGTTGTAGTTGCAATTTCGCTCTTTCTCTTCACCAGTGATGCCATACTATGAAGGCCAGCTATGTCTTTGTCCAGTCGAGAAATTTGATCACGCAGACGACGTACAAGGTCTGATTCATCAATAGCAGAATAATTCAGAGAACTTTCGACTCGGGAAGAAGTCGAATGAGTCTGCAATAAAGTATTCAATATACATTCTCAGAGGATAATCGAAAAAAATTCCCATCGGGAGCGCGTAAAGTATTTCATTCAAAAGGATGTTAAAGCACTGGCAACAGAGCCAGCTTAAATCTGCTACAAATTAAAGGTCAAATGTATTTAGATTACAACTAAAAATTAATGAGCTAGGCTTAATGAGTTTTGTGCCGATGGACTCGGTGCAGCTTCGGATGCAGTTTTCTTCTTGTCCTCATCAGCCAATTGAAGGAGCCGATTGGGGCACAACACCAAAAATTGCTTGAAAGGCTTAAGGTTAACAAGGCAGCCATCATCATCTACTGGAAGCTCCTTGGAGAATTTCTCCAATTCGGAGCTAAGTCCATGCCCCATCAGGAGTTGAAAAGTAAGGACTGCACCGTCAAGATGAGAGTGTCGCTTTAGTACCTCAATGGCGTCAGAAGACTCAACGAAGAAAGTCTCCGCCATTTCTCCAAGGATCTTGTTTTGATCCAACTTCAGGAACATCATCAAAAATAGTCTCGACAAAGCCCCCTTGGTTTTCTTCAAAAGATCTTGGAGTTGGTTGCTGGATTCAGTTGCAAATGACAAAGCATCCGACATTGAGTCCACTCGAAGCTTGCTTCTACAGTCGACAGGCCTGTCGGCAGTATCTGGAAAACTATAAAAATCAATTCATCACATCAGGAAGATATTGTAAACACCCGGATTTTTAAGTCCAGATGCCTATTATGCCGTAGATCGCAATCCCAGGAATAATGTTTTTGCGAGACATAATAGTAAGTAGCATAGAGTCATCATTTATTACAACACATATTGTCTTACAACATAGATCACATGATCCAATATTACACGAATATATTGTTCAACATCACAAATAGTAGCGGAAGCGAAGTAGTAGTGGACTATCTATTCCACAGGCAACGCTTGACGTTTAGAAGACGATCCTAGTTATCATAGACGTCCTGCTGTCCGTCATCCTGATACTGGTGCTCTCCTTCATAGTCTGGCATTTGAATAGCCAGGGCAAAGCCATGAGTACTTTAAAGTACTCGCAAACTAACACTAGAGTAATTACTTATTAAGTGTAGAAAGGGGGTGCTAAGCTCTAGGTTTATTTGCATAAAGCCAAGTTTTAGTTTGATAAACCTTTAGTCAAGCCTTGTCATGTGCTAGACTAACTCAAGTGGGAACATTAGTGTCATTCCCACAACTCATATTGATTCATCTCAATATCACCTTTCAATTCATCATTCCTTTTTAAGATCAAAATTTATGATAACGGAGATAGTATGGCCTTTCCAATCGTCCGTAACCGTGGACACGGCTATTCGAATAGGTTTAACACTCTGCAGAGGTTGTACTCTTGTGCCACAACTTTTGATTACATCCATCGAGGATAACCCCGAATCATCGTAACACAGTACGCGGATCATCAACCATAACCTTTCACTTATATATGCTAGTATGAGCACCTCTCCCCATGAGCTTGGCCTCCCGGTGGAAACCGCAGTTAACCCGGGAACTACACAGGGCTTGGGCCGTACATTCACCTCATATTAACATCATTCCACACTTAACGGAGGCAGCCTCGGCGTAACCCCTATGATGCTTGTTTAGAGGGAACCCATACTAAAATACACAAGTTTCTAGTTAAGCCCTACCCATAATCAGGTATTGTGGGGGTACTTGTATAATTGGAAGGGTATCGCATTCAAAACCCAATCATCAATTTTATCAAAAATCACCATCTTCTCTTGTTCATATCCACCTCCACTTTACTTTCTTTCAAAGTCATTTCACTTCACTATGTTCCCATCTAGAGTAGTCAAGTTTAATTGTTTAGCACTAGCAACTATATGAGGGGTGCTATCTAGCCTTGATTTGTGCTAATCTAACTTCAAGTATTGTTCTACTCTAGACCAAGTGAATCATAAATCAAAAAGTACTTTGAGATAAATAAGCAAAAGTAAAAGTAAGTAAAAACATGGGATAGGTAATACATAAAAGTAAAGTGTGATGGTGCCTTTGCTCTTGTAGAGCTAAGCACTTGTGTTTAGCAAGGGTTAGCTTGCCTTGAGCTGAGTAGTTATCGAAGTTCTCTTCTTCTTCCTGAGAGTAGGCCTCCTCCTCTTGGTATTCCTCGTTACTAGCGTCTATATACGAATACGAGGTATAAATACTAAACCAAGCTCACATACTATACTAGAAACACTTAAAAAGGTTCATACACTAATCCTATCATCAATCAAACATGGCATGGTGGATTATTGGATGAGTTCTTATTTAAAGAAAAAATGATTTCCTCTTATTATTACTATTTCTTAGCTTTGGTATGTAGCTTCTTAGAGAAATTAATTTCTTCTCATTACCTCATATTAAGATTTAATCTCTTCATATAATAATCAGGTATGAAATATAGGTTGACCCAAAGTCAACATTTCATATCTATTATATGTGAGTAATTTTAATTGAAGTGCTACACTTCACATAGTTCTAGTACTTAACATCTAAATGAATTAAAATCTCTAAGTAATAATTATCAGAGGTTCATTAGCCTAAGTCATTCCCTCTGGTTGTATTACTTAGGATCAAGATTTAAATGAGAGGGTAGTTCTCATATTACTTATTGAATTTGAATTCAAGTTTAATTGCACTAGAATTGACTACATAGCCATTTTATTTGATCTAGTCCATGATCATACAAATAACATGTCTATATTATTGCATAATCAATTAGAGGACATCATTTGTGATTTATTAGAATTGGAATCAATTCAAAATCTATTCTGGTTAAATTTTAAATAAAGTTTGAATGTACAAAAGTCCCTATATTGTCTTTTTTATCAATTTAAATCTGCTATGAATTTGGAGGTGGGACCAGTGGCATTGGTTAGATAATTTCATGGGCTTTCCAACGGTATAAAGTTTGCTAAATTTGGTTTGGAAGATTTCAAACTATTCAAATTTTACTAAACCATCTGCAGCACAAATTGAAATAAGTTTAAACCTAAATTTGAATCATGGGCTTGGGCGGGAAACCTTAACGGGCCGAAACGGTATTTAATTTTACTGCGCAGCCCAACAAGCATCTGGTGCGCTTGGGCCGCACTGACGAGGTGGGGGCCACCCGTCAGTGTGTTATAACACAGCGAAACGGTATGATCAATTTAGGCCGTAGGATTAGAAGAGAGATCGACGGCGTGTGAGCGTCGTCGTCTCCGGCGAGAGGCGAGCACACTGGTGGCGAGCCTAGGGGGGCGGGGAGCCTACCAGGCCATTGCAGGGGTCTGGCAGTATGCGCGGAGAAGTGGTTGTCGACGAGGAACGGCCTGGTGCAGCGGCGGCGCTCGGGGAGGCTCCAATCGAAGCAGAGCTTCCGCGAGCTCCGGCGGTCTAGAGCTCGCAATTCGAGCAGCTCCGGCGAGGACTGGTGAAATTGATGGGTGGAGGTGGCTCAGTGAGGAGAGGGGAGTGGATGGTGTGAGGAATGGAGGAGCCGATCGCCTCTATTTATAGGGTCGAGAGGTGGCCGCGGGGTGCTGAGAGGGAACGGCCATGGCGCGGCTCCTGTGGTGAGCGAAAGGGCAAGGCGAGGACTGCTACGGCTAGCTGGTGTCCTGGCGATGCTCGACGTGTAGCTGGCGCGACCAAAGCGTGACAGGATCGCTCGAGCGCATCCAATGTCTGTGGCGCGGCGTGCGGCAGTAAAGTGAGGAGGACAACGGCGACGGAGCAGGGGCAGGCCTGGGCTTGTGTCTAGCGTGTAGAGGGCGGGGTGGCGATGCTCGACGCAGGCGTAGCTTGGCCAGAGGAGGACGGAGGTGCTCGAGCGCGTGGTGTACTGGCGATGCCAGAGCGCGGTCACCGCGCGTGCTGGCGCGTCCTGGCGAGTTTTGGGCGAGCGCGTTCCGGCCAATGCCGTGCGTTGGCGTTGCTGGGGCGTGTACCATCGTCGTCCTTGAGTGTTGTAGATGCTCCAGGACAAGAGGATGAGTTGAAGTGGTGGCCAGAGGTGGAGAGGCCAAAGGTGGCCGGGTGTGCATGGCATGGAGCATCTCCTCTCACTTTCTCACTTTAACCAGCCATGGCAAGTACTGGGCTAGAGGCAGGGGTCATAGAGAGGGCTGATGATCACCAGGTAAAGTTGGTTTAGGCTTAGAACCATTGGATAATAGCATGTAACACTAAAGTGCAACATAGGCTCCCAAGTGTTTGATGAAATGGCCGCAAGAAACTTTTGTTTGAATTTTGATTTTCTTTTTGGTAGATCTCATTTATATAATTAATGTGTTGGATTGGTGGTGGTTTGGTCCAATTTGGAGTTGTTTTGCAAAATGGCAAATGTGACATGATCTTCTCTTTATTTCAGCATCACTACTTGTCACCTTTATACTGGTCATCCTAGTCAACTCTAGCCATGGTGGTCAACATCAAAGTTACTCACCTTGACATGGTCTTGGATGACATGGCTTTGGTTGACCAAGTTTAGTTTAAGAATTGAGAAAACCAGAGGGGTAAAGTAGTGAAGAAAATATTTTTGGGCCATATGACCATTATCATATGTATGTAGAAATTTTGATTTCCTTGTGTTTGATTCTTGATCCAAAGATGCAATTGTGTTAGTTTATCATATCTAAGTATTTTACAAGCAAGGGAGCAAGCAATTATGGCCTAGGGTGAAGATTTGCAATTTGGCATATTGTGTATGTAAGTGAAATATGGGTTTTTCCCATTTTCTTCATTTCTTCTCAAACTAGGGTTTAATCATCTTTGTTAGGGTTCAAATAGCAATTGATAATCATACTAACACTCATCATGGCAATTGCACAAAAGAAGATCACTCAAATGCATGAATCTATATGTGGCACTATATGCATAGAAAAAGTTTTTGTTAATTGCAAATTTTGAGTTTGGGAAATTTTCTTTCTTGTTGATTGTTGTTGAAACTTGGGATGTTACAAACCCTTCCCCCTTACAAAAGATCTCGTCCCGAGATCTGAGAAAACTAGGTACTAAAGAGATCTGGGTACTCAGTCCTCATAAAGTCTTCTCTCTCCCAAGTGGCTTCTTCTTCGGTGTGGTTACTCCATTGGATCTTCAGAAACTTGATACTTCGGGTACGGGTGGTTCTGAAAGCTTCTTCCAAGATGCGAATAGGTACTTCACGGTATGTCAGATCTGAGTTGATATCCACAGCTCGATGGTCGATGTTCTTGAAAACCTCGGTCTTCTCAGGCACTTCTAAGCACTTCCGGAGTAGCGAGATGTGAAACACATTGTGCACCGCTGACATTTCTTCCGGTAACTCCTGTTGATAGGATACTTCTCCTCGGTGACTCAGGACTTTGAAAGGTCCGACATATCGGGGTGCGAGCTTTCCTCTAAGCTGGAATCTCTGCATTCCTTTAAGAGGGGACACTTTGAGATATACGAAATCTCCGATCTCGAAGGTCATCTCTCGGTGTCTCTTGTCGGCGTAGCTCTTCTGTCTTGATTGGGCTGTCTTGAGGTACTCGCGGATCTTGTGAACCTTCTCTTCGGCTTCTCGGAGAATATCGGGTCCAAAGACTTGACTCTCTCCTACTTCCGACCAATTCAGAGGGGTACGGCACTTCCTTCCGTACAGTGCTTCAAAGGGGGCCATCTGCAAGCTGGCTTGGTAGCTGTTGTTGTACGAGAATTCTGCGTACGGCAAGCAGTCTTCCCACTTAGATCCATACTCTAACACACATGCTCTCAACATATCTTCTAGTATCTGGTTGACTCGTTCAGTCTGTCCATCCGTCTGCGGGTGATAGGCTGTGCTGAAATTCAGACGGGTTCCGAGTCCTTCATGTACTTTCTGCCAGAATCTGGAGGTGAATTGGGATCCTCTGTCGGATACTATCGACTTCGGGGTTCCGTGAAGGCTGACTATCCTTGAGATATATAGCTCGGCGAGTCTCGGTCCTTGATAGGTGGTCTTGACGGGGATGAAGTGGGCGACTTTGGTCAGTCTGTCGACCACTACCCGGATGGAATCATTTCCTTTACTAGATTTGGGCAGTCCGGTGATGAAGTCCATTCCTACGGAATCCCACTTCCATTCGGGAATCTGTAGGGGTTGCAACAGTCCTGCGGGGCGTTGATGTTCTGCTTTGACTCTTTGACAGATGTCACACTTGGCGATGTAGCTTCCAATTTCTCTCTTCATTCCATGCCACCAGAATTGTTCCTTCAAATCCTGGTACATCTTGGTTCCTCTGGGGTGAATGGAGTATAGGGTGTCGTGAGCTTCTTTCAGGATAACTTGCTTCAACTCTGAGTCTGATGGCACGCAAAGGCGCTTGTTATACCATAGCACTCCTTCTTCATCTACGGTGAATCCCGGTGCCTTTCCGGCGGCTATTTGGTTCTTGATCCCCTCAATGCTAGCATTTCCTTTCTGAGCTTCCTTGATCTGACTAATCAGGGTGGGTTGGAGTTCAATGCTGGCAAGGTATCCTTCGCTAACCAGTTCAAGCCTAAACTGTTCAAACTCTTCAAACAGGCTGGGTTGCTCGATTGCTAACATGGAGTTTAACTGACACGGCAGTCTACTCAGAGCATCCGCTACCACATTGGCCTTGCCGGGGTGATAGTGGATTTCCATGTCGTAATCCTTGATTAACTCTATCCATCTGCGCTGTCTCATATTCAGCTCCTTCTGCGTGAAGATATACTTCAGGCTCTTGTGATCCGAGTAAACCTCGCATCGATTACCCATGAGCTAATGACGCCATACTTTCAGTGCTAACACCACCGCTGCTAGCTCTAAGTCATGGGTTGGATAGTTCTGTTCATGCTGCTTCAGTTGTCTTAACAGGTAAGATATTACTTTGCCTTCTTGCATCAGCACACATCCAAGACCAATCTTGGAGGCGTCACAGTACACATCAAAGGGCTTGGTAATGTCCGGCATAACCAGTATTGGGGCTGTTGTCAATCTTAGCTTGAGCTGTTGAAAGCTCTCTTCACACTTGTCGGTCCAGTCGAACTTCCGGTCCTTCTTCAACAATTGAGTCATCGGTCTTGCTATGCTTGAGAATCCTTCAACGAATCGGCGGTAGTATCCCGCCAATCCGAGAAATGCACGGACTTCGGTCTGAGTGGTTGGGGCTTTCCATTTTTCAACAGTCTTGATTTTTGCGGGGTCAACGGCAATTCCTCCGGCTGACAAGATATGACCCAAGAATCCTACTTCCTTCAACCAGAACTCACACTTGCTGAACTTGGCATACAACTGATGCTCCCGAAGGGTATCTAGGACCACTTCCAAATGTTGCTCATGTTCTTCTTCGGACTTGGAGTATATGAGGATGTCGTCGATGAAGACAACGACAAACTTGTCCAGGAAGTTCATAAAGATCTTATTCATGAGATTCATGAAGTAAGCGGGGGCATTGGTCAATCCAAATGACATGACATTGTACTCGTACAATCCATATCTGGTGGTAAAGGCAGTTTTTGGAATATCGGTGGCGCGAATCTTCAGCTGATGGTATCCTGTCCGCAGATCAATCTTCGAGAACACTTGGGCTCCGGTCAGTTGGTCAAACAGATCTTCTATCTTGGGCAAAGGATACTTGTTCTTGATGGTGACATCGTTAAGCTTACGATAATCCGTAACCAAACGAGTGGCACCATCCTTCTTATCCACGAACAAAACTGGCGATCTCCAAGGTGACGCACTTGGTTGAATCAGACCTTTGAATAGCATATCATCCAGTTGCTTCTTCAATTCCACTAACTCTGCCGGGTTCATGCTGTAGGCTCTCTGGGCTATAGGTCCGGTTCCAGGGATTAACTCGATGATAAACTCGATATCCCGATCTGGGGGCATACCGGGTAGATCATCTGGAAACACATCAGGATATCGACAAACGACCCTGATCTGATCCAAGGTGGGTTTGGCTAGGCTTTGGTTGCAGGTGAACTTTTTGGGCATCCTTTCAGATATGTGTTCTACTATTATTCTGGTGCTACTAGTCATGGTGATGGCCTTCTTGGCACAATCAATCAGCCCATGATGTTTCGCCATCCAGTCCATTCCCAGGACTACTTCCAAACCTTTAGCTCCCAGGACAATCAAATTTGCATAAAATTCTATTTCATGAATTCTGATAGGCACGTCTTTGCAAATTTTTCTAGCTTTAGTGGTTGATCCAGGTATTTGAACTATCATGACATGCTTCAAACTGATGGGTTGAATCTTACTAGTGCATGCAAAATCTTCGGTAATGAATGAATGCGATGCTCCAGAATCAAACAGCACTCTTGCGGGTATTGAGTTAACAGAGAACATACCCAGCACAACATCTGGGGCTTCCTGAGCTTCTTCTGCATTCATGTGGTAGAGGCGGCCGTTGCGGTTGTTCGGGTTGTTCGGGGCGAACTTCTTGTTGGTGGTGACACGACGCTGCTGCTGCGCAGGGCCCGAGGTGTTGGCGGCAGTCTTGGCGAGCTTCTTGGGGCACTCGTAGGAGAAGTGCCCCGCCACTCCGCACTCGTAGCAGTTGTAGGTGGACTTGTCCTTGGGGGTGATGGGAACAGCATTGCTCCCAGTCCTTGGAGCGGTGTTGGAGTTGTTGTTGGGGGTGCGAGGTGGAGCGCGGTTGAAGTTGTTGTTGTGGTTGTTGTTGTTGTAGTTGTGGTGGCCTCCTGGCCTGGGGTTTCCTCCACTCCGGTTCTGATAACTCGGACGTGGATTCTGCATCGGGGGCTTGTTGTTTCTTGGGGCGAACCCTCCACTTGCACTGGGGCGATACTTGTGGTTATTGCTGGGCCCACTCTGGTTCATCATACGGCGCTTGCGGTTCTCATTGGCTTGGTGTATCTTCCCCTCCATCTGAATGGCGGAGTCAACGAGGGCTTCTAAGTCAGCAAAGGGGATATTGATCAGCACAGTCTGCATCTCATCGTGCAGTCCATTCAGAAACCTCTCCTTCCTCTTCTCGACAGTGTCCGTCTCATCCGGGGCGTACCTTGACAAGGTGAGGAACTTGTCGCGGTATTCTACCACGGTCATTCTGCCTTGCTTCAGTTCCCTGAACTCATCCCTCATCTTCTTGATCAAACCCGGGGGCACATGATACTTGCTAAACTTGAGTTTGAAGTCCTCCCAAGTCATCATTTGCCCCGCATTTAATGCGCGGGCACTGGTCCACCAGGCACGTGCAGGTCCAGCCAGATAGTGGGTGGCGAACAACACCCTCTCGTTGTCCTTGATGTCTACGCCCCCCTCCTTTTCCTGTAGACAGTGTTGGGCCTCCAAGAGCAGAGGTTTGTAGAACAGCAGCAAGTTTTCCCTTAAGTGGATCACCCAAGGTTTATCGAACTCAGGGAGGAAGAGGTCAAAGATACCCCTCTCATGCAACCCTGCAACCACAAAGCAAGAAGTCTCTTGTGTCCCCAACACACCTAATAGGTGCACTAGTTCGGCGAAGAGATAGTGAAATACAGGTGGTATAAATAAGTAGTAGCAACGGCACCAGAAAAGTGCTTTGCCCAGGACAGTAAACAAGCAGCAGCAGTAGTAACGCAGTGAAACAGTAAACAAGCAGCGATAGCAGTATTTAGGAACAAGGCCTAGGGATCATACTTTCACTAGTGGACACTCTCAACATTGATCACATAACAGAATAGATAAATGCATACTCTACACTCTTGTTGGATGATGAACACCATTGCGTAGGATTACACGAACCCTCAATGCCGGAGTTAACAAGCTCCACAATTCAATGTTCATATTTAAATAACCTTAGAGTGCAAGATAGATCAACAGAACCAAACCTAGTACTAACATAGCATGCACACCGTAACCTTCACACTATGAAAGGAGGAATAGATCACATCAATACCATCATAGTAATAGTTAACTTCACAATCTACAAGAGATCACGATCATAAACTACGCCAAGTACTACATGATGCACACCCTGTCCACTTTACACCATGCAGGAGGAATAGAATACTTTAATAACATCACTAGAGTAGCACATAGATGAATTGTGATACAAAACTCATATGAATCTCAATCATGTAAGGCAGCTCATGAGATCATTGTATTGAAGTACATAGGAGAGAGATTAACCACATAGCTACCGGTACAGCCCCGAGCCTCGATGGACAACTACTCCCTCCTCATGGGAGACAGCAGCGTTGATGGAGATGGCGGTGGTGTCGATGGAGGAGCCTTCCGGGGGCACTTCCCCGTCCCGGCGGCGTGCCGGAACAGAGACTCCTGTCCCCCAGATCTTGGCTTCGCGATGGCGGCGGCTCTGGAAGGTTTTCTCTGGTTTCGTCGAACTGGTCAGGGTTTTCGCGACGGAGGCTTTAAATAGGCGGAAGGGCAAGGTCGGTGGACTTCTGGGGGGCCCACACTATAGGGGGGCGCGGCCCCCCCTTGGCCGCGCCGGCCTAGGGTTTGGTGGCCCTATGCCCCCTCTCTGGCGGTTCTCGTGTGTTCTGGATGCTTCCGGGCAAAATAGGAACCTGGGCGTTGATTTCGTCCGATTTCGAGAATATTTCGTTACTAGGATTTCTGAAACCAAAAACAGCAGAAAACAGGAACTGGCACTTCGGCATCTTGTTAATAGGTTAGTTCCAGAAAATGCACGAATATGACATAAAGTGTGCATAAAACATGTAGATAACATCAATAATGTGGCATGGAACACAAGAAATTATCGATACGTCGGAGACGTATCAGTATCCCCAAGCTTAGTTCTGCTCGTCCCGAGCAGGTAAAACGATAACAAAGATAATTTCTGGAGTGACATGCCATCATAAACTTGATCATATTGTAAACATATGTAATGAATGCAGCAATCCAAGACAATGGTAATGACATGAGTAAACAACTGAATCATAAAGCAAAGACTTTTCATGAATAGTACTTCGAGACAAGCATCAATAAGTCTTGCATAAAAGTTAACTCATAAAGCAATAATTCAAAGTAAAGGCATTGAAGCAACACAATGGAAGATTAAGTTTCAGCGGTTGCTTTCAACTTGTAACATGTATATCTCATGGATAGTTGTCAACATAGAGTAATATAACAAATGCAATATGCAAGTATGTAGGAATCAATGCACAGTTCACACAAGTGTTTGCTTCTTGAGGTGGAGAGAAATAGGTGAACTGACTCAACAATAAAAGTAAAAGAATGGTCCTTCAAAGAGGAAAAGCATCGATTGCTATATTTGTGCTAGAGCTTTGATTTTGAAAACATGAAACAATTTTGTCAACGGTAGTAATAAAGCATATGTATCATGTAAATTATATCTTACAAGTTGCAAGCCTCATGCATAGTATACTAATAGTGCCCGCACCTTGTCCTAATTAGCTTGGACTACCGGATCATCGCAATACACATGTTTTAACCAAGTGTCACAATGGGGTACCTCCATGCCGCCTGTACAAAGGTCTAAGGAGAAAGCTCACATTGGATTTCTCGCTATTGATTATTCTCAACTTAGACATCCATACCGGGACAACATAGACAACAGATAATGGACTCCTCTTTAATGCATAAGCATGTGGCAACAATTATTATTCTCATATGAGATTGAGGATATATGTCCAAAACTGAAACTTCCACCATGGATCATGGCTTTAGTTAGCGGCCCAATGTTCTTCTCTAACAATATGCATGCTTAACCATAAGGTGGTAGATCTCCCTTACTTCAGACAAGACGAACATGCATAGCAACTCACATGATATTCAACAAAGAATAGTTGATGGCGTCCCCAGTGAACATGGTTATCGCACAACGAGCAACTTAATAAGAGATAAAGTGCATAAGTACATATTCAATACCACAATAGTTTTTAAGCTATTTGTCCCATGAGCTATATATTGTAAAGGTGAAGAATGGAAATTTAAAGGTAGCACTCAAGCAATTTACTTTGGAATGGCGGAGAAATACCATGTAGTAGGTAGATATGGTGGACACAAATGGCATAGTGGTTGGCTCAAGGATTTTGGATGCATGAGAAGTAATCCCTCTCGATACAAGGTTTAGGCTAGCAAGGTTATTTGAAACAAACACAAGGATGAACCGGTGCAGCAAAACTCACATAAAAGACATATTGTAAACATTATAAGAATCTACACCGTCTTCCTTGTTGTTCAAACTCAATACTAGAAATTATCTAGACCTTAGAGAGACCAAATATGCAAACCAAATTTAAGCATGCTCTATGTATTTCTTCATTAATGGGTGCAAAGCATATGATGCAAGAGCTTAAACATGAGCACAACAATTGCCAAGTATCACATTATCCAAGACATTTATAGCAATTACTACATGTATCATTTTCCAATTCCAACCATATAACAATTTAACGAAGAAGAAACTTCGCCATGAATACTATGAGTAGAAACTAAGGACATACTTGTCCATATGCAACAGCGGAGCGTGTCTCTCTCCCACACAGTGAATGCTAGGATCCATTTTATTCAAACAAAACAAAAACAAAAACAAACCGACGCTCCAAGCCAAGCACATAAGCTGTGATGGAATAAAAATATAGTTTCACGGGAGGAACCTGATAATGTTGTCGATGAAGAAGGGGATGCCTTGGGCATCCCCAAGCTTAGATGCTTGAGTCTTCTTGATATATGCAGGGGTGAACCACCGGGGCATCCCCAAGCTTAGACTTTTCACTCTTCTTGATCATAGTATATCATCCTCCTCTCTTGACCCTTGAAAACTTCCTTCACACCAAACTTCTCATAAACTTCATTAGAGGGGTTAGTACATAATCAAAAACTCACATGTTCAGAGGTGACACAATCATTCTTAACACTTCTGGACATTGCTCAAAGCTACTGGAAGGTAATGGAACAAAGAAATCCACCCAACACAGCGAAAGAAGCAATGCGAAATAAAAGGCAGAATCTGTCAAAACAGAACAGTCCGTAAAGACGAATTTTTAATAAATACTTCCGTTGCTCAGATCAGAAAACTCAAAACTAATGAAAGTTGCGTACATATCTGAGGAACACACACGTAAATTGGTATATTTTTCTGAGTTGCCTACAGAGAAAACAGCCCAGATTCGTGACAGATAGAAAACTGTTTCTGCGCAGAAATCCAAATCTAGTATCAACCTTCGATTAGAGGCTTCACTTGGCACAACAAAACACAAAACTAAGATAAGGAGAGGTTGCTACAGTAGTAAACAACTTCCAAGACACAAATATAGAACAAAGTACTGTAGCAAAATAACACATGGGTTATCTCCCAAGAAGTTCTTTCTTTATAGCCATTAAGATGGGCTCAGCAGTTTTAATGATGCACTCGCAAGAAATAGTATTTGAAGCAAAAGAGAGCATCAAGAGGAAAATTCAAAACACATTTAAGTCTAACATGCTTCCTATGAAAAGGAATCTTGTAAATAAACAAGTTCATGAGGAGCAAAGTAACAAGCATAGGAAGATAAAACAAGTATAGCTTCAAAAATTTCAGCACATAGAGAGGTGTTTTAGTAACATGAAAATTTCTACAACCATATTTTCCTCTCTCATAATAACTTTCAGTAGCAACATGAGCAAACTCAACAATATAACTATCACATAAAGCATTCTTATCATGAGTCTCATGCATAAAATTATTACTCTCCACATAAGCATAATCAATTTTATTAGTTGTAGTGGGAGCAAATTCAACAAAGTAGCTATCAAATATAGGAGGCATATTGTAATCATAATCAAATTTACTCTCCATAGTAGGCGGCACCAAAAGGCTACTATCATTATAATCATCATAAATAGGAGGCAAAGTATCATCAAAGTAAATTTTCTCCTCAATGCTTGGGGGACTAAAAAGATCATGATCCTCAAAACCAGCTTCCCCAAGCTTAGAATTTTCCATAGCATTAGCAACAATAGTGTTCAAAGCATTCATATTAATAACATTCCCATTAGCATGCATATAAAGTTCCATGGGTTTTTTAATTCTCTCTTCAAACACATCATGTCCTAATTCAAGATAAAGTTCATAAAGATCTCTCATATTTTTGTTGTTTTCCATTATGCCTAACTAGTGTAAACAAGAAACAAAAAGATGCAATTGCAGGATCTAAAGGAAATAGCTTCGAGCACAAACACAATGGCGCCAGAAAAGTACTGTTACCTGAAACCGGAGTATGAGTGCCTTTTACCTTTCCTCCCCGGCAACGGCGCCAGAAAATAGCTTAGTAGCCGAGATCCGGAGTGTGAGTACCTTTTACCTTTCCTCCCCGGCAACGGCGCCAGAAAATAGCTTGATGTCTACGCCCCCCTCCTTTTCCTGTAGACAGTGTTGGGCCTCCAAGAGCAGAGGTTTGTAGAACAGCAGCAAGTTTTCCCTTAAGTGGATCACCCAAGGTTTATCGAACTCAGGGAGGAAGAGGTCAAAGATATCCCTCTCATGCAACCCTGCAATCACAAAGCAAGAAGTCTCTTGTGTCCCCAACACACCTAATAGGTGCACTAGTTCGGCGAAGAGATAGTGAAATACAGGTGGTATAAATAAGTAGTAGCAACGGCACCAGAAAAGTGCTTTGCCCAGGACAGTAAACAAGCAGCAGCAGTAGTAACGCAGTGAAACAGTAAACAAGCAGCGATAGCAGTATTTAGGAACAAGGCCTAGGGATCATACTTTCACTAGTGGACACTCTCAACATTGATCACGTAACAGAATAGATAAATGCATACTCTACACTCTTGTTGGATGATGAACACCATTGCGTAGGATTACACGAACCCTCAATGCCGGAGTTAACAAGCTCCACAATTCAATGTTCATATTTAAATAACCTTAGAGTGCAAGATAGATCAACAGAACCAAACCAAGTACTAACATAGCATGCACACCGTAACCTTCACACTATGAAAGGAGGAATAGATCACATCAATACCATCATAGTAATAGTTAACTTCACAATCTACAAGAGATCACGATCATAAACTACGCCAAGTACTACATGATGCACACCCTGTCCACTTTACACCATGCAGGAGGAATAGAATACTTTAATAACATCACTAGAGTAGCACATAGATGAATTGTGATACAAAACTCATATGAATCTCAATCATGTAAAGCAGCTCATGAGATCATTGTATTGAAGTACATAGGAGAGAGATTAACCACATAGCTACCGGTACAGCCCCGAGCCTCGATGGAGAACTACTCCCTCCTCATGGGAGACAGCAGCATTGATGGAGATGGCGGTGGTGTCGATGGAGGAGCCTTCCGGGTGCACTTCCCCGTCCCGGTGGCGTGCCGGAACAGAGACTCCTGTCCCCCAGATCTTGGCTTCGCGATGGCGGCGGCTCTGGAAGGTTTTCTCTGGTTTCGTCGAACTGGTCAGGGTTTTCGCGACGGAGGCTTTAAATAGGCGGAAGGGCAAGGTCGGTGGACTTCTGGGGGGCCCACACTATAGGGGGGCGTGGGCCCCCCCTTGGCCGCGCCGGCCTAGGGTTTGGTGGCCCTGTGCCCCCTCTCTGGCGGTTCTCGTGTGTTCTGGATGCTTCCGGGAAAAATAGAAACCTGGGCGTTGATTTCGTCCGATTCCGAGAATATTTCGTTACTAGGATTTCTGAAACCAAAAACAGCAGAAAACAGGAACTGGCACTTCGGCATCTTGTTAATAGGTTAGTTCCAGAAAATGCACGAATATGACATAAAGTGTGCATAAAACATGTAGATAACATCAATAATGTGGCATGGAACACAAGAAATTATCGATACGTCGGAGACGTATCAGTCCTCCACTCCGGCAACCTCGAGATTGTTCTCCATGGTTTGGAGCCAATCATCAGCATCGAGGGGTTCCTCTGTCTTGCTGAACACCGGTGGGTTGGTGTTTTGGAAGTTTTTCAGCTTCGACCCTGGGTGGTCGTGGTTTCCGTGGCCTTGATTGCCCTGAGCAATCTGTTGAAGTGCAGCTAGGTTGGCTTGACGGTCAACTCTCTCAGCCTCTCTCTCTGCCATCATCTGTTGCAGCATTTGCAGCATTGCGGCTTCGCTGCGAGTTGGGGGTGCCATCTGAACAGTGATAGGGATCATGAGATGAGAGGGAAATTTCTATGGCTCATTTTGGGATAAAATTTCACATAACTTAAAACTTGATTTCATAATTATAATAATATTACGCACACAAACATAGTCATGGAGGTAGCAAATATTACAAGCCAAATGTTCCGGAGGGTTTGAAGAACCCTTTCAACAAACTACGATACATGGGGCGGGTACAAAGGACCGATACATAACACGTGACGCGAGTGCTCGGACGGGACTACTCGCCATCGACGTTGATAGGGTAGACATTGTCTACCCCGGCAGCCAGGTGCTCGTGGCCATCCTCGTAAGGGTGGAACTCCAGGTCATCGTCTTCCTCCTCCTCGTAGTCGTCGTCGTTGCTGACGTAGGAGTAGCCGTCCCCCTGGATGTTCTCCCCTTCACCTTCGCCCTCCAGCTCCAGGATCTGTTCAGCTTGGGTGGCGATGGTTGCCTTCAGAGTGGCGATCCTGGCCTTGAGGCGGTTGATGGCGTAGTCCTTCTTATGGTTGGCGCGGCGGAGTGCCCTGCGCTCCCCGGCGATGACCTTGATGGTCTCCGCCTGCTGCGCCAACTGGATGTGAGTGTGGTTGGCGTATTCGCGGGAGTTGTCGAGGTCGATGCGGGTCTCATTCAACATGAAGTCGAGATGATCCACATGATGGCGAAGTTGCGGGTGCGACGGCAGGTTCATTGGCACCCCGAGGGAGTTGTGCCTTGCATAGTGCACAAAGCGGCTATCCTCGAAGTCCATGAAGTTTTGCCCGCACAGACGTGCGAGCCCCTCCTGAAGTCCCCGTGCGAGACCATCCGCCCAGTTGTTCTCCCGGAAGGAGAACTGGATCCTTGCGCTCATTGGGAGCGTGAACCTTCCACGAAGGTCCACCATGATCACCCACTGGAGTTGACCACCGGGCTGGTCATTGATCATTCCACCAAAGACTTCCGGTGGTGGGCGCCCGAGGAATTCCGAGAGGGAGAAGAGGTCCCTCTCGAAAATGATCTCTCCACCGTTCCCCAACTGATAGAACTCAGTCTGGAGGAAAGGCTGCGCGTCAACGACGTGATCCATCTGTAGAGGGATTAGATGATTAAGTTAGAGAGGTGCAAGTGTTCCAAATTTTAATTCACTCATAAGAAAGAGCATGAATTTAAAGTTTGCCAAAGACTCTTCAAGGTAAGAGGGGGAATAAAGTTTTCATAACTAGTCAATTCATGGAATTTGAAGTTAAGTTTTTGAACGTCCATTCTAACTAGGGTCTCCTAAGGTCAAACAATGGCTCTGATACCAACTTGTAAACACCCGGATTTTTAAGTCCAGATGCCTATTATGCCGTACATCGCAATCCCAGGAATAATGTTTTTGCGAGACATAATAGTAAGTAGCATAGAGTCATCATTTATTACAACACATATTGTCTTACAACCATAGATCACATGATCCAATATTACACGAATATATTGTTCAACATCACAAATAGTAGCGGAAGCGAAGTAGTAGTGGACTATCTATTCCACAGGCAACGCTTGACGTTTAGAAGACGATCCTAGTTATCGTAGACGTCCTGCTGTCCGTCATCCCGATGATCGGTGCTCTCCTTCATAGTCTGGCATTTGAATAGCCAGGGCAAAGCCATGAGTACTTTAAAGTACTCGCAAACTAACACTAGAGTAATTACTTATTAAGTGTAGAAAGGGGGTGCTAAGCTCTAGGTTTATTTGCATAAAGCCAAGTTTTAGTTTGATAAACCTTTAGTCAAGCCTTGTCATGTGCTAGACTAACTCAAGTGGGAACATTAGTGTCATTCCCACAACTCATATTGATTCACCTCAATATCACCTTTCAATTCATCATTCCTTTTTAAGATCAAAATTTATGATAACGGAGATAGTATGGCCTTTCCAATCGTCCGTAACCGTGGACACGGCTATTCGAATAGGTTTAACACTCTGCAGAGGTTGTACTCTTGTGCCACAACTTTTGATTACATCCATCGAGGATAACCCCGAATCATCGTAACACAGTACGCGGATCATCAACCATAACCTTTCACTTATATATGCTAGTATGAGCACCTCTCCCCATGAGCTTGGCCTCCCGGTGGAAACCGCAGTTAACCCGGGAACTGCACAGGGCTTGGGCCGTACATTCACCTCATATTAACATCATTCCACACTTAACGGAGGCAGCCTCGGCGTAACCCCTATGATGCTTGTTTAGAGGGAACCCATACTAAAATACACAAGTTTCTAGTTAAGCCCTACCCATAATCAGGTATTGTGGGGGTACTTGTATAATTGGAAGGGTATCGCATTCAAAACCCAATCATCAATTTTATCAAAAATCACCATCTTCTCTTGTTCATATCCACCTCCACTTTACTTTCTTTCAAAGTCATTTCACTTCACTATGTTCCCATCTAGAGTAGTCAAGTTTAATTGTTTAGCACTAGCAACTATATGAGGGGTGCTATCTAGCCTTGATTTGTGCTAATCTAACTTCAAGTATTGTTCTACTCTAGACCAAGTGAATCATAAATCAAAAAGTACTTTGAGATAAATAAGCAAAAGTAAAAGTAAGTAAAAACATGGGATAGGTAATACATAAAAGTAAAGTGTGATGGTGCCTTTGCTCTTGTAGAGCTAAGCACTTGTGTTTAGCAAGGGTTAGCTTGCCTTGAGCTGAGTAGTTATCGAAGTTCTCTTCTTCTTCCTGAGAGTAGGCCTCCTCCTCTTGGTATTCCTCGTTACTAGCGTCTATATACGAATACGAGGTATAAATACTAAACCAAGCTCACATACTATACTAGAAACACTTAAAAAGGTTCATACACTAATCCTATCATCAATCAAACATGGCATGGTGGATTATTGGATGAGTTCTTATTTAAAGAAAAAATGATTTCCTCTTATTATTACTATTTCTTAGCTTTGGTATGTAGCTTCTTAGAGAAATTAATTTCTTCTCATTACCTCATATTAAGATTTAATCTCTTCATATAATAATCAGGTATGAAATATAGGTTGACCCAAAGTCAACATTTCATATCTATTATATGCGAGTAATTTTAATTGAAGTGCTACACTTCACATAGTTCTAGTACTTAACATCTAAATGAATTAAAATCTCTAAGTAATAATTATCAGAGGTTCATTAGCCTAAGTCATTCCCTCTGGTTGTATTACTTAGGATCAAGATTTAAATGAGAGGGTAGTTCTCATATTACTTATTGAATTTGAATTCAAGTTTAATTGCACTAGAATTGACTACATAGCCATTTTATTTGATCTAGTCCATGATCATACAAATAACATGTCTATATTATTGCATAATCAATTAGAGGACATCATTTGTGATTTATTAGAATTGGAATCAATTCAAAATCTATTCTGGTTAAATTTTAAATAAAGTTTGAATGTACAAAAGTCCCTGTCTTGTCTTTTTTATCAATTTAAATCTGCTATGAATTTGGAGGTGGGACCAGTGGCATTGGTTAGATAATTTCATGGGCTTTCCAACTGTATAAAGTTTGCTAAATTTGGTTTGGCAGATTTCAAACTATTCAAATTTTACTAAACCATCTGCAGCACAAATTGAAATAAGTTTAAACCTAAATTTGAATCGTGGGCTTGGGCGGGAAACCTTAACGGGCCGAAACGGTATTTAATTTTACTACGCAGCCCAACAAGCATCTGGTGCGCTTGGGCCGCACTGACGAGGTGGGGGCCACCCGTCAGTGTGTTATAACACAGCGAAACGGTATGATCAATTTAGGCCGTAGGATTAGAAGAGAGATCGACGGCGTGTGAGCGTCGTCGTCTCCGGCGAGAGGCGAGCACACTGGCGGCGAGCCTAGGGGGTCGGGGAGCCTACCAGGCCGTTGCAGGGGTCTGGCAGTATGCGCGGAGAAGTGGTTGTCGACGAGGAACGGCCTGGTGCAGCGGCGGCGCTCGGGGAGGCTCCAATCGAAGTAGAGCTTCCGCGAGCTCCGGCGGTCTTGAGCTCGCAATTCGAGCAGCTCCGGCGAGGACTGGTGAAATTGATGGGTGGAGGTGGCTCAGTGAGGAGAGGGGAGTGGATGGTGTGAGGAATGGAGGAGCCGATCGCCTCTATTTATAGGGTCGAGAGGTGGCCGCGGGGTGCTGAGAGGGAACGGCCATGGCGCGGCTCCTGTGGTGAGCGAAAGGGCAAGGCGAGGACTGCTACGGCTAGCTGGTGTCCTGGCGATGCTCGACGTGTAGCTGGCGCGGCCAAAGCGTGACAGGATCGCTCGAGCGCATCCAATGTCTGTGGCGCGGCGTGCGGCAGTAAAGTGAGGAGGACGACGGCGACGGAGCAGGGCAGGCCTGGGCTTGTGTCTAGCGTGTAGAGGGCGGGGTGGCGATGCTCGACGCAGGCGTAGCTTGGCCAGAGGAGCATGGAGGTGCTCGAGCGCGTGGTGTACTGGCGATGCCAGAGCGCGGTCACCGCGCGTGCTGGCGCGTCCTGGCGAGTTTTGGGCGAGCGCGTTCCGGCCAATGCCGTGCGTTGGCATTGCTGGGGCGTGTACCATCGTCGTCCTTGAGTGTTGTAGATGCTCCAGGACAAGAGGATGAGTTGAAATGGTGGCCAGAGGTGGAGAGGCCAAAGGTGGCCGGGTGTGCATGGCATGGAGCATCTCCTCTCACTTTCTCACTTTAACCAGCCATGGCAAGTACTGGGCTAGAGGCAGGGGTCATAGAGAGGGCTGATGATCACTAGGTAAAGTTGGTTTAGGCTTAGAACCATTGGATAATAGCATGTAACACTAAAGTGCAACATAGCCTGCCAAGTGTTTGATGAAATGGCCGCAAGAAACTTTTGTTTGAATTTTGGTTTTCTTTTTGGTGGATCTCATTTATATAATTAATGTGTTGGATTGGTGGTGGTTTGGTCCAATTTGGAGTTGCTTTGCAAAATGGCAAATGTGACATGATCTTCTCTTTATTTCAGCATCACTACTTGTCACCTTTATACTGGTCAACCTAGTCAACTCTAGCCATGGTGGTCAACATCAAAGTTACTCACCTTGACATGGTCTTGGATGACATGGCTTTGGTTGACCAAGTTTAGTTTAAGAATTGAGAAAACCAGAGGGGTAAAGTAGTGAAGAAAATATTTTTGGGCCATATGACCATTATCATATGTATGTAGAAATTTTGATTTCCTTGTGTTTGATTCTTGATCCAAAGATGCAATTGTGTTAGTTTATCATATCTAAGTATTTTACAAGCAAGGGAGCAAGCAATTATGGCCTAGGGTGAAGATTTGCAATTTGGCATATTGTGTATGTAAGTGAAATATGGGTTTTTCCCATTTTCTTCATTTCTTCTCAAACTAGGGTTTAATCATCTTTGTTAGGGTTCAAATAGCAATTGATAATCATACTAACACTCATCATGGCAATTGCACAAAAGAAGATCACTCAAATGCATGAATCTATATGTGGCACTATATGCATAGAAAAAGTTTTTGTTAATTGCAAATTTTGAGTTTGGGAAATTTTCTTTCTTGTTGATTGTTGTTGAAACTTGGGATGTTACAGATATTATGGAGAAGTATCATACAAGTATGAATGAAACTTACTTAGCAAACTTGTAATGGACTCTCGAAGGGCACCCTCTTTTTCATCGGCTTCAATGAAAGCCTTGTACCGTGCCTCTGGAGCGTCCTTCATCTTCTTCTTCAACTTCTTCAGCTCGTCCTTTAAGCATGTGTTCTCGCTTTGCGTCTCGGTTGCTAGCTTGTTAGCTTCCAGCACTTGGTCAGCCGAAGCT
Source organism: Lolium perenne (assembly GCF_019359855.2). Classification (NCBI taxonomy): domain Eukaryota; kingdom Viridiplantae; phylum Streptophyta; class Magnoliopsida; order Poales; family Poaceae; genus Lolium; species Lolium perenne. The sequence goes on from NC_067247.2 coordinate 159,642,050, forward strand.
TTAATAACTTTGCGAAGTTGGAAGTTTTTGCTTCTAGTCGAGTAAAGTGATCAGCAAAATCTACCACAGCGTCAACTGTGGCATAAATTGGCTGCAACGTACAAAGGAATTAAATAATTATGTCAGAATAAACAACGAGCGTATCTTAGCCTATATTCAGCTTCCTTCAAAAAGCCAATCATCGGCTCAGGTGCTAGTGGGTACTACGATTGGTTATTATTTGTTGAAAAACAATATACTTACGTGATCACACAAAGATGAAGGAGAGGAGGCACTCGTTGAAGGGTTAACCGTCTAAAGAGGAACCTTGGATACGACTGTTCGTGGAGGAGGACTGACCATCCGATCTACCCCAGCAGTCTGCGGCATTGATTCCTTCGCAGAATCCGCCTTATCGGATAATATTTTTGCCCTCTTAGAGAGAGGAACTTCGTCATCATCTTCAGAGCTGAACAAAATGAAAGTTAGTGAAGCCGAAAGAAGTTAAATACAAGTAAAAAGGGGTAAGATGAAAATTATGATATTGATTCAATGTCATCCTCATCTGCGAAGAGTCTTGATGGCCTTTTCGAAGCTTGAGGAGTCGAAGTATCTCGGGAAGGTGTGGGAGAGACAGCTGTATCGACATCATCATCATCTCGTCCGCTAGGACTCGATTCCGCCGTCGCTATCAAGTCTTCGTTGATCTTCCTTTGACACATGGATTTAACATGAGCATCATCCTCGGGGACTTCGTCACTCGGAGCATCGCTATCATCGAGAATGTTCTGATCATCTTCAGTCTCTTCAGAAGCATCGTCATCTTCTGAAACTACTCCACTTTCGGGTGTAGGTGGATAACATTGAGCAACAGTAGAAGCCTGTCGAAAGAAAAGACAAAGAATCTTAGATTCAGAAACAAAAGTAACATCAGATGCAAAAACAAATAGAAATTACCTTAAAAGGTAGGTGCTTAAGATCAAGAGGAGGGCGAGTAGAAGTCATAACTATGGTATCCTTCTGGCTAAGGCAAGTCAGACGCCGCACTTCACTTCGAAGATCATCTTCAGATAAATCCAGAGTTGATGAGCCCTTGACATCACTGGCTGCACCCGACGCTTCAGGAACACTGAGATCACTTCAGTGTTGCACATCGTATGACCGCCTGCATCCTTTAGATCCAAGACCTTTTTGTACATATGGTCGGCTGTTGCGCTTTCTTCGACAGTCAGAGTGTTTTGCCAGTATTTCTTTGGCACGACAGCAAGGTGATACTGTTATCACCAGAATTTGACCAAGTCAGAGGTGGGCCGCGATCAAGATGGGCTTAAAGAATATACATGGAAGAAATACGTGAATCGGCCTGTTATGCAAAGTTTGGGCTAGATTGCCCGTGTATCTGTAATATAGTAGATCGCATCTTAGATTGAAAGATAGAGTTTAACCCGTGCACGGTTAGGTGCACGCCTAAATTAGAAAGTCCCCTGGACTATAAATATGTATCTAGGGTTTATGAAATAAACAACAATCATCGTTCACCACAAATCAATCTAGGCGCATCGCCAACTCCTTCGTCTCGAGGGTTTCTTCCGGGTAAGAATCATGCTGCCTAGATCGCATCTTGCGATCTAGGCAGTACAAGTTTATTCGTTGCCATGCGTTGCTCGTATTGAAGCCTTTTTGATGGCGGCAACGTAGTTATCTTAGATGTGTTAGGGTTAGCATTGTTCTTCGTATCATATGCTGTCGTAGTGCAACCCTTAGACATCTAGCCGCCCTTACACCTATCTTAGGTGTAGGGGCGGCACCCCGCTTGATCATTATTTAGTAGATCCGATCCGTTACGGTTGCTCCTTGTTCTTCAAGGATTAGTTTAATATCTGCAATAGTTAGGCCTTACAAAGGGTTGGAGGATCCAGCGACGCGTAGGGTGTAGTTTGCTAGCCCTAGACAGGATGTTCCGGGGATCAACCTCGTGTTGGTTTTTAGGCCTTGTCTAGGATCGGCTTACGATCACCGTACGTGACCGCGAGGCCCAATCGTGAGTAGGATGATCCGATTATGCGGTGAAAACCCTAAATCGTCGTAGATCGTCTTAGCTTTATCTTGATCAAGCAGGACCACCATATATTCGTACACCTCGTGCGAATCATGGGTGGATCGGCTCCTTGAGCCGATTCACAGGATAACCTGAGAGCCGATCGAGGCTCGTATTTAATGTTTACGTGTATGCCATGCAGGAAACTAAGCGAGGCATCTCCATCACCTTCCTGACCAGGTATAGGTCAGGTGGCACGCCCTTGCACCAGCATCGGACGTGCGTGCCGGAGGCTTTGCGGGCCGTCGCTCGGAGGGACCAGGGCCAGCCGCAGCCCTAAGTTGTTCCCGGCTCTACTGTGTTGCCCGTCGCTGCTCGCCGGTGGGTTTCTGACCGCAACACATTCTGGCACGCCCAGTGGGACAATCTTCTACATCAACCACATCGCCATCTACATCTGAGATGGCGGACGGCACTCCAGTCACGTACGAGGATCTAACCAACGAGCTCAAGAAGAAGTATGACGAGATCAAAGCGATCCTCGAAGCCAACCTCATCGGCTCTTTTCACAGAACCCGTTCACATGGCATCAGGTGGAAAGGGTTCTTGCCTGATGGTGCGCTCGATGGAATAGACCTGTCCGCCCCGTCAGACGAACGCACCAGGTCCCTGCGTCAGGAGATTAACTACATGGTGGCTCACTCGCTGCACCGCCACTCTGAGAACCTGGTGAACACTTTGGAGCGTGTCGCTCTGCGGGTGATCCAGGAGATCATGAGGCACCAGTACTCTCCGTCAGGACCAGCTCTCGGGACATACCAAGGAGAGATGCCACTCCAGTCCCGTCCACCGCTGCCATTTGCGTTGGCAGCACCAGAAGTGCTGAATTCACCGGCATTCATCGTCTACAAGATCGGTGGTGACCCTAGTGACTGCCAGTTCTTGCATGAGGCGCCTAAGGAGGTCCCTCACGGGTACATGTGCACATATGTGCCAGACTGCGGTAACTGGGCGCTCACAAACCAGTCCGCGACAGCAGGGACTTCTGGAAAAGCGGGAGGAACGTCAGCGACAGATCTTGAGAAGCAGACGTGGCTAGCTAAGTATGCCACTCCGACGAACCTCCAGAGCTCAGCTCCTGCAGTTGGCTCAGAGCTGGAAAAGCAAGCATGGCTGGCTAAGTACACCACCCCGGCGAATCTTCAGAGTTCGACTCCTGCAGCCAGCACCGCGGATCAGATCAGTACTATACTGAGAGATCAGTTCGGCATGGTGCCGAAAAGGAGGACAATCGGCTATTCCAAGCCGTACCCAGATGAGTACGAACTGGTCCCGCTACCACCCAAATATCGGCTCCCTGATTTCTCCAAGTTCAGTGGATCAGATGGTTCCAGCTCCATCGAGCACGTGAGCCGATATTTGGCACAGCTAGGAACGGCCTCAGCGTCGGATCCACTACGCGTGAGGTTCTTCGCACAGTCCCTCACGAGATCGGCTTTCGGGTGGTACACTTCGTTGCCACCAGACTCGATCCGGACTTGGAAGCAGTTGGAAGAACAGTTCCACATGCAGTACCACTCAGAAGCTTCCGAGTCTAGCCTTGCTGATCTGGCGCAGATACGTCAGAAGCATGGGGAAACTGTGGCAGAATACGTCCAGCGCTTCAGAAATCTGAGGAACCGATGTTATTCGGCTCGTGTGACTGAAAAAGAAGCAGTCGAGTTGGCAGTGGTGGGCCTTGCATCACAAATCAAGGATATGGCCTCCCAAGCAGACTACCCTTCACTGGCGCACATGGTTCGAAACGTCAAGATATGAACAGCGCCATCCGGACGTGTAGCTGGACAAATTCAAGCGGGCGGTAGTCCTGGTTGAGGCAGATGAAGACGAAGGCTCTGCGGGAGATCAAGAGGTAGCAGTGGTTGAATGGACTCGGGGGGCAACCCCCGTGTCCTGCAAATGGGTTAAGCCACCAGGTCCGCCCAGAGGGTTCGATTTTGACGTGACTAAAACTGAGCAAATCTTCGACCTCTTACTCAAGGAGAAGCAGTTGAAGATACCCGAAGGCCTCAAAATCCCCACGGTACAGGAGCTGAACGGAAAGCCATACTGCAAGTGGCATAACTCGGTCTCCCATACCACCAACGACTGCAGGGTGTGGCGTCAGCAGATCCAAATGGCGATAGAACAAGGACGTCTGATTTTCAACCAGTACGCCATGAAGGTCGACACCCACCCCTTTCCCGCCGTTAACATGGTGGAGTGCACTTACCCTGAAGGTTGCCAGCCAGGATCCTCGTTCAGCATCAACATGGTAGGACCTGGGCACCACTCTGGCAAGGATGGAGACGAGGGCAGCTGCTCTCGTAGCAAGGACACGGAGGAGGCCGCTCCACGCGATCGGCTCCATCACGATGGCAAGCGCTACGTCACAGAGGGAGAAGTGAAGAACATGAGATATCAGCGACCTCTCTCTGATCACCTCCTCAATAAGTATGTGAGTCAATATAGCCAACGCCGACGATCCAGCGACGATGATGATAGAGACCGTCTGGCTAGGGACGCCAGGAGACATCGTCGGCATGATCGCGATGAGGAGGAGTACGAGCGCCGTGCCAAGGAAGAATCGAGGGAGCAAGACGACGAAGATAGGCACTGGGACTGTCCCTTCTTCAGACACTGCTGGGATTCAGGAATGAGCCGATTGCCTACAATCGGCAACTGCCCAGAATGTAGACAGAAGAGGAAGGATGCAGCTAACGTGTCCGTGTTCAAACGTCTAGGGCCTCTCCCACCTCGAAGCAAACACGCTGAGTCCCCTCGGATGGAAGATCTCGAGGATTTGGAAGACGAGGGAGAAGAAGAAGAAGACAGGTACCACCGACCAAGGTGGTGCCCTGATGGACTCAGCCGTTCCCAAAAGCGTAGGGTTCAGCGATTGCGCGGCTTGGAGGAAGCCGAAAGGTTATACCTGCACACGCTAAGGAAGGCGCGGCCTGATCTGGCCGCGAAAATTCAGCGAACCCTGGATGAAGAGGGTCGACCACGGAAAATGGAGTGGCGCCCCAAGCAAAAGAAAGCCGATGATGAGACATCGGCTGGCACAAACATGGTGCTCGTCCTTCCGACGGAGTTTAGTGCTCCAGGATTACACGAGGCACCCAATTTTGACGACTGCGAGCACATCAACGTGACGAAGGGCAGGGTTAGGCTAGTCTTATCCACTGGCCTGACCATGTAGCAAGAGCAAACCGATGAGCAAACGTGGCGAGGCCGATCCCTAAAGATCTATGAAGGAACATTACAAAACCTTCATTTGAGCGATTCAATATGGAGGCCGATTCCAGCAATCGACCAAAATTATCCTCACCACATGTTCTGCTTGGGATCTACTGGGCAGCGGTTTTACGTCGGCTGATGAGTTAGGAAAAATCAACATTGGGCCTACCGGAGTCGACGTGCAAATACGATGCCTTGGCTAAATTACAGAGCCGATATCTGCAGTTCCCTGACAGATTCGGCTCGGGGGGCGCCTAATCAGGTGAACATGTGAGGCGAACATGTGCAGATGAACATGTGTGCAGTGAAATGTTGGGGGCCGATAGAAAAATCGGCCAGTAAAAAAAAATTTCATGATATACAGCCGATGCAAGGACATCGACTTTAGAACTAAGAAACGAAGCCGATGCACAGCCATCGACTCTAGTACAATTACACAAGACCTACCGGCTATGTGCTCAAGGCTCAGATTTTCGCCAAGATGGTTTTCAGTTCGGCTTCAAGAGCTTCTGTTTCCTTGAAGGGAATGTACAATGAGAGCAGCCTCGGCTGCAATGAGCCGACAACCCTTTGCGCCAGTTCAGCAGTAACATCAGTTTGGCTGACTCTTCATGGTGGCTATCTCGGAGTACCAGATTACCTGAGGTCAAAGCTTTTTTGTTTGACCTGTGCATCCTCGCCGGTATTCTCGCCTTGATTAAGGCTCGGGGGGCAACTAACTTGGTAGATGCTCTGTTTTTGGGAGCCGATTGGAGTTGCATCGGCTGACCCTGCATCATAACCTTCTCCGAAAGCGGTGAGTTGTTGCAGAAGAAGACTGCTAAAACTACGGAGAGGAGCCGGAAAGGGGAGCCGTCGTCTTTTACAGGGTTTGGACCGACCTGTTGCTGCAAGAAAAGGAAGGAGACTGGATTCTCAAAATAGCCGATGAACAGTCATTGGCTATAGGATTGCGAAATATTATGGTCAGGTACCAAATCACAGCCTGATTTTGAGAAGTGCTTGACTGACGGTCTGATCGATATCTGAGTCCGGCTTCATGGGCGTCTAAAGGAAAAAATCCGATGCGTTGCTATCGGTCTTGGTGTGGCGAGCGGAAGGATTGAAATTGGATTAATTGAAAGATAAATTGGAAGAACAATTCTTATTAGTTCAAAGGAGCGGCTTTACAGGAAAGAGCCGATGGCTCTCAAAAGGGGGATCTGGTGCCTAGTGCACTGCTACTACTAGTCCTACTCTACTAGTCGTCGCTGTCCTCATCGTCGCCGTTGTCGATGCCGTCGGCGCTGCTCCCAGGAAGTTCCTCGTCGCTGCTGCCCCAGCCCTCGGTCGGAGCTTCTTCTTCCTCGTCATCATCATCATCCTCGCTGTCCGCCCAAGAGCGGAAGCGCTTTGTTGGCGGGTATCCGATGGAGGAGGAGGATTCATCCTCCTCCTCTTCCTCCTCGTCATCGTCTTCGCTGTCCGCCCAAGCGCGGAATCGCTTTGCCGGCGGATGCTTAGCGGGGGAGGAGGAATCGCCCTCCTCCTTTTCCTCTTCTTCCTCTACTTCTTCTTCTTCCTCCTTCCCGTTGGAGGAGGTGGGTTTCACCCAGGGATGGAGGTCGTCTTCGCTTTCGCTTATCAGCTCCCCTTCGATGAGGAACTTGAAGTCGTCTTCCCCATCGGTCAGAGGCAGGTCGCCATCTGACCCGACGAATGCTTCGGGTGGACTGTCTGGCACATGGTCGAAGCTCCACTCCGGCTCGCTCGAGGAGAAAGACTGGAGGGAGAGGCCGGAGGAGACGGAGGAAGAGGAAGACATTGCTACAGGGAAAGAGGTTTTTTTTGGTGCCGATAGCTAGAACAGAGGAAGGGGATGAAGAGGGCTAATCAATCGGCACGGTTAAATAATGAGGAGCCTAGTGGAGATTTAATGCCATTGCAGTTTCCGAGGAAGTGATGCTAAAACTATCAAATTTTGCAGAGAAGTTGAGAAGACAAGGCATCATGATGAAGGATACTGCAACGGTTCTGCTCTGCCACGACATGACCCGACGAAGAAAAAACAGAGTGATTTTGGAATTATCAATTCCAAAACCAGGGGGGCATGTGTTATCACCAGAATTTGACCAAGTCAGAGGTGGGCCGCGATCAAGATGGGCTTAAAGAATATACATGGAAGAAATACGTGAATCGGCCTGTTATGCAAAGTTTGGGCTAGATTGCCCGTGTATCTGTAATATAGTAGATCGCATCTTAGATTGAAAGATAGAGTTTAACCCGTGCACGGTTAGGTGCACGCCTAAATTAGAAAGTCCCCTGGACTATAAATATGTATCTAGGGTTTATGAAATAAACAACAATCATCGTTCACCACAAATCAATCTAGGCGCATCGCCAACTCCTTCGTCTCGAGGGTTTCTTCCGGGTAAGCATCATGTTGCCTAGATCGCATCTTGCGATCTAGGCAGTACAAGTTTATTCGTTGCCATGCGTTGCTCGTACTGAAGCCTTTTTGATGGCGAGCAACGTAGTTATCTTAGATGTGTTAGGGTTAGCATTGTTCTTCGTATCATATGCTGTCGTAGTGCAACCCTTAGACATCTAGCCGCCCTTACACCTATCTTAGGTGTAGGGGCGGCACCCCGCTTGATCATTATTTAGTAGATCCGATCCGTTACGGTTGCTCCTTGTTCTTCAAGGATTAGTTTAAAATCTGCAATAGTTAGGCCTTACAAAGGGTTGGAGGATCCAGCGACGCGTAGGGTGTAGTTTGCTAGCCCTAGACAGGATGTTCCGGGGACCAACCTCGTGTTGGTTTTTAGGCCTTGTCTAGGATCGGCTTACGATCACCGTACGTGACCGCGAGGCCCAATCGTGAGTAGGATGATCCGATTATGCGGTGAAAACCCTAAATCGTCGTAGATCGTTTTAGCTTTATCTTGATCAAGCAGGACCACCATATATTCGTACACCTCGTGCGAATCATGGGTGGATCGGCTCCTTGAGCCGATTCACAGGATAACCTGAGAGCCGATCGAGGCTCGTATTTAATGTTTACGTGTATGCCATGCAGGAAACTAAGCGAGGCATCTCCATCACCTTCCTGACCAGGTATAGGTTAGGTGGCACGCCCTTGCACCAGCATCGGACGTGCGTGCCGGAGGCTTTGCGGGCCGTCGCTCGGAGGGACCAGGGCCAGCCGCAGCCCTAAGTTGTTCCCGGCTCTACTGTGTTGCCCGTCGCTACTCGCCGGTGGGTTTCTGACCGCAACAGATACGCGTACAGCACGTGTCCGTTGGGAACCCCAAGAGGAAAGTGTGATGCGTACAGCAGCAAGTTTTCCCTCAGTAAGAAACCAAGGTTTATCGAACCAGTAGGAGCCAAGAAGCACGTTGAAGGTTGATGGCGGCGGAGTGTAGTGCGGCGCAATACTAGGGATTCCGGCGCCAACGTGGAACCTGCACAACACAACCAAGATACTTTGTCCCAACGTAACAGTGAGGTTGTCAATCTCATCGGCTTGCTGTATCAAAGGATTAGATGTATAGTGTGGATGATGATTGTTGCAGAAAACAGTAGAACGAGTATTGCAGTTGATTGTATTCGATGTAAACAATGGACCGGGGTCCACAGTTCACTAGTGGTGTCTCTCCGATAAGAATAAGCATGTTGGGTGAACAAATTACAGTTGCACAATTGACAAATAAAGAGGGCATGACCATGCACATACATGTTATGATGAGTATTGTGAGATTTAATTGGGCATTACGACAAAGTACATAGACCGCTATCCAACATGCATCTATGCCTAAAAAGTCCACCTTCACGTTATCATCCGAACCCCCTCCAGTATTAAGTTGCAAACAACAGACAATTGCATTAAGTATGGTGCGTAATGTAATCAACAATATATCCTTAGACATAGCATTGATGTTTTATCCCTAGTGACAACAGCACATCCACAACCTTAGAGGTTTCTGTCACTCCCCCAGATTTAATGGAGACATGAACCCACTATCGAGCATAAATACTCCCTCTTGGAGTTACAAGCAAAAACTTGGCCAGAGCCTCTACTAGCAACGGAGAGCATGCAAGATCATAAACAACACATAGATGATATTGATAATCAACATAACATAGCATTCACTTATTCATCAGATCCCAACAAACACAACATGTAGCATTACAGATAGATGATCTTGATCATGTTAGGCAGCTCACAAGATCCAACAATGATAGCACAATTAGGAGAAGACGACCATCTAGCTACTGCTATGGACCCATAGTCCAGGGGTGAACTACTCACTCATCACTCCGGAGGCGACCATGGCGGTGAAGAGTCCTCCGGGAGATGATTCCCCTCTCCGGCAGGGTGCCGGAGGCGATCTCCTGAATCCCCCGAGATGGGATTGGCGGCGGCGGCGTCTCTGGAAGGTTTTCCGTATCGTGGCTCTCGGTACTGGAGTTATTCTCAACGAAGGCTTAAGTAGGCGGAAGGGTAGGTCAGGGGGCGCCACGAGGGGCCCACACCACAGGCCGGCGCGGCCAGGGCCTGGGCCGCGCCGCCCTGGTGTGTGGCTGCCTCGTCGCCCCACTTCGTTTCCTCTCCGGACTTCTGGAAGCTTCGTGGAAAAATAAGATCCTGGGCGTTGATTTCGTCCAATTCCGAGAATATTTCCTTACTAGGATTTCTGAAACCAAAAACAGCAGAAAACAGCAACTGGCTCTTCGGCATCTCGTTAATAGGTTAGTGCCGGAAAATGCATAAATATGACATAAAGTATGTATAAAACATGTAGATATCATCAATAAAGTAGCATGGAACATAAGAAATTATCGATACGCTGGAGACGTATCAGCATCCCCAAGCTTAGTTCCTGCTCGTCCCGAGTAGGTAAACGATAACAAAGATAATTTCTGAAGTGACATGCCATCATAATCTTGATCATACTATTGTAAGCACATGTAATGAATGCAGCGATTCGAAGCAATGGTAATGCAATGAGTAAACAATTGAATCATATAGCAAAGACTTTTCATGAATAGTACTTTCAAGACAAGCATCAATAAGTCTTGCATAAGAGTTAACTCATAAAGCAATAAATTCATAGTAGAGGTATTGAAGCAACACAAAGGAAGATTAAGTTTCAGCGGTTGCTTTCAACTTGTAACATGTATATCTCATGGATATTGTCAATGTAAAGTAATATAACAAGTGCAATATGCAAGTATGTAGGAATCAATGCACAGTTCACACAAGTGTTTGTTTCTTGAGATGGGAGAGAAATAGGTGAACTGACTCAACATAAAAGTAGAAGAAAGGCCCTTCGCAGAGGGAAGCATTGATTGCTATATTTGTGCTAGAGCTTTGATTTTGAAAACAAGAAACAATTTTTTCAACGGTAGTAATAAAGCATATGTATCATGTAAATTATATCCTACAAGTTGCAAGCCTCATGCATAGTATACTAATAGTGCCCGCACCTTGTCCTAATTAGCTCGGATTACCTGGATTATCACTGCAATACATATATTTTAACCAAGTGTCACAAAGGGGCACCTCTATGCCGCCTGTACAAAGGTCTAAGGAGAAAGCTCGCATTGGATTTCTCGCTTTTGATTATTCTCAACTTAGACATCCATACCGGGACAACATAGACAACAGATAATGGACTCTTCTTTAATGCATAAGCATTTAGCAACAATTAATATTCTCATATGAGATTGAGGATATTTGTCCAAAACTGAAACTTCCACCATGGATCATGGCTTTAGTTAGCGGCCCAATGTTCTTCTCTAACAATATGCATGCTCAAATCATTCAACTCATGGTAAATCGCCCTTACTTCAGACAAGACGAACATGCATAGCAACTCACATGATATTCAACAAAGAGTAGTTGATGGCGTCCCCAGGAACATGGTTATCGCACAACAAGCAACTTAATAAGAGATAAAATGCATAAGTACATATTTAATACCACAATAGTTTTTAGGCTATTTGTCCCATGAGCTATATATTGCAAAGATAGAGAATGGAAATTTTAAAGATAGCACTCAAGCAATTTACTTTGGAATGGCGGAGAAATACCATGTAGTAGGTAGGTATGGTGGACACAAGTGGCATAGTGTTTGGCTCAAGGATTTTGGATGCATGAGAAGTATTCCCTCTCGATACAAGGCTTAGGCTAGCAAGGCTATTTGAAACAAACACAAGTATGAAGCGGTACAGCAAAACTCACATAAAAGACATATTGTAAGCATTATAAGACTTTACACCGTCTTCCTTGTTGTTCGACCCTTACTAGAAATTATCTAGACCTTAGAGAGACCAATTATGCAAACCAAATTTTAGCAAGCTCTATGTATTTCTTCATTAATAGGTGCAAAGTATATGATGCAAGAGCTTAAACATGAGCACAACAATTGCCAAGTATCACATTATTCAAGACATTCTACCAATTACTACATGTAGCATTTCCCGTTTCGAACCATATAACAATTTAACGAAGCAGATTCAACCTTCGCCATGAACATTATGAGTAAAGCCTAAGGACATATTTGTCCATATGCAACAGCGGAGCGTGTCTCTCTCCCACACAATAAATGCTAGGATCCATTTTATTCAAACAAAACAAAAACAAAAGCAAACATACGCTCCAAGCAAAGTACATAAGATGTAATGGAATAAAAATATAGTTTCACTAGAGGAACCTGATAATGTTGTCGATGAAGAAGGGGATGCCTTGGGCATCCCCAAGCTTAGATGCTTGAGTCTTCTTGAAATATGCAGGGGTGAAACACCGGGGCATCCCCAAGCTTAGAGCTTTCACTCTCCTTGATCATATTGTATCATCCTCCTCTCTTGATCCTTGAAAACTTCCTCCACACCAAACTTAAAACAACTCATTAGAGGGTTAGTGCACAATCAAAATTCACATGTTCAGAGGTGACATAATCATTCTTAACACTTCTGGACATTGCACAAAGCTACTGAAAGTTAATGGAATAGAAAAATCCATCAAGCATAGCAAAACAGGCAATGCGAAATAAAAGGCAGAATCTGTCAAAACAGAACAGTCCGTAAAGACGAATTTCTAAGAGGCACCAGACTTGCTCAAATGAAAATGCTCAAATTTAATGAAAGTTGCGTACATATATGAGGATCACTCACGTAAATTGGCAGAATTTTCCGAGTTACCTACAGAGAATTAGGCCCAGATTCGTGACAGCAAGAAATCTGTTTCTGCGCAGTAATCCAAATCTAGTATGAACCTTACTATCAAAGACCTTACTTGGCACAACAATGCAACAAAACTGAGATAAGGAGAGGTTGCTACAGTAGTAACAACTTCCAAGACTCAAATGTAAAACAAAGGTACAGTAGTAAAATAAACATATGGGTTATCTCCCAAGAAGTGCTTTCTTTATAGCCATTAAGATGGGCTCAGTAATTTTAATGATGCACTCCCAAGAAATAAGAGTTGAAGCAAAAGAGAGCATCAAAAGGCAAATTCAAAACACATTTAAGTCTAACCCACTTCCTATGAAAAGGAATCTTGTAAGTAAACAAGTTCATGAAGCATAATGCAACAAGCATAGAAAGACTAGACAAGCGCAACTTCAAGATTTCCAGCAAAAAGAGAGGTGTTTTAGTAATATGAAAATTTCTACAACCATATTTTCCTCTCTCATAATAATATCCAGTAGCATCATGAGCAAACTCAACAATATAACTATCAAATGAAACATTCTTATCATGAGTCTCATGCATAAAATTATTACTCTCCACATAAGCATAATCAATTTTATTAGTTGTAGTGGGAGCAAATTGAATAAAGTAGCTATCATTATTATTCTCATCAAGTGTAGGAGGCATAGTATCATCAAAAAAAAATTCTCCTCAATGCTTGGGGGACTAAAAATATCATGCTCATCAAAACCAGCTTCCCCAAGCTTAGATTCTTCCATAGCTTTAGAAATAATAGTGTTCATACTAATAACATTGCTACTAGCATGCAAATAAGGTTCAATAGGTTTTTTAATTTTCGCATCAAACAATCCATGTCTTAACTCAGGAAATAGCTTCAAAAGCCCACTGTTACTTTCCATTATGCTTAACTAGTGAAATAAAAACATGCATGATATTAAGTAAAGTAAAACAAGTAACTAATTTTTTTGTGTTTTCGATATAATGCAGCAAACAAAGTAGTAAATAAAATAAAGCAAGACAAAAACAAAGTAAAGAGATTGGAAGTGGAGACTCCCCTTGCAGCGTGTCTTGATCTCCCCGGCAACGGTGCCAGAAAACGGTCTTGATACGCGTACAGCACACGTCCGTTGGGAACCCCAAGAGGAAGGTGTGATGCGTACAGCGGAAAGTTTTCCCTCAGTAAGAAACCAAGGTTTATCGAACCAGTAGGAGCCAAGAAGCACATTGAAGGTTGATGGCGGCGGAGTGTAGTGCGGCGCAACACCAGAGATTCCGGCGCCAACGTGGAACCTGCACAACACAACCAAGATACTTTGTCCCAACGTAACAGTGAGGTTGTCAATCTCACCGGCTTGCTGTAACAAAGGATTAGATGTATAGTGTGGATGATGATTGTTGCAGAAAACAGTAGACCGAGTATTGCAGTTGATTGTATTCGATGTAAAGAATGGACCGGGGTCCACAGTTCACTAGTGGTGTCTCTCCGATAAGAATAAGCATATTGGGTGAACAAATTACAGTTGGGCAATTGACAAATAAAGAGGGCATGACCATGCACATACATGTTATGATGAGTATTGTGAGATTTAATTGGGCATTACGACAAAGTACATAGACCGCTATCCAACATGCATCTATGCCTAAAAAGTCCACCTTCAGGTTATCATCCGAACCCCCTCCAGTATTAAGTTGCAAACAACAGACAATTGCATTAAGTATGGTGCGTAATGTAATCAACGAATATATCCTTAGACATAGCATTGATGTTTTATCCCTAGTGGCAACAACACATCCACAACCTTAGAGGTTTCTGTCACTCCCAGCATTTAATGGAGACATGAACCCACTATCGAGCATAAATACTCCCTCTTGGAGTTACAAGCAAAAACTTGGCCAGAGCCTCTACTAGCAACGGAGAGCATGCAAGATCATAAACAACACATAGATGATATTGATAATCAACATAACATAGCATTCACTTATTCATCAGATCCCAACAAACACAACATGTAGCATTACAGATAGATGATCTTGATCATGTTAGGCAGCTCACAAGATCCAATAATGATAGCACAATTAGGAGAAGACGACCATCTAGCTACTGCTATGGACCCATAGTCCAGGGGTGAACTACTCACTCATCACTCCGGAGGCGACCATGGCGGTGAAGAGTCCTCCGGGAGATGATTCCCCTCTCCGGCAGGGTGCCGGAGGTGATCTCCTGAATCCCCCGAGATGGGATTGGCGGCGGCGGCGTCTCTGGAAGGTTTTCCGTATCGTGGCTCTCGGTACTGGAGTTATTCTCGACGAAGGCTTAAGTAGGAGGAAGGGTAGGTCAGGGGGCGCCACGAGGGGCCCACACCGCAGGCCGGCGCGGCCAGGGCCTGGGCCGCGCCGCCCTGGTGTGTGGCTGCCTCGTCGCCCCACTTCGTTTCCTCTCCGGACTTCTGGAAGCTTCGTGGAAAAATAAGATCCTGCGTGTTGATTTCGTCCAATTCCGAGAATATTTCCTTACTAGGATTTCTGAAACCAAAAATAGCAGAAAAAAGCAACTGGATCTTCGGCATCTCGTTAATAGGTTAGTGCCGGAAAAGGCATAAATATGACATAAAGTATGTATAAAACATGTAGATATCATCAATAAAGTAGCATGGAACATAAGAAATTATCGATACGTTGGAGACGTATCACAAGGACATCTTCGAATGGCGGCATGTTGGAACGCCGTCCTGGTACTGGAATGTCTTGAAGATAGAACCACTTCTTCCGCTAGCCTTGGACTAACTCCCTCATCGGGAAGTTGAAGTAGTTGACCTCCTTCCTGACAATGAAGCCGACGCCGCCAACCACGGGAGGTCCATCATTTCCGTTATGGCGCTGGACATAAAAAATCTTCCTCCACAAGCCCCAGTGGGGGTCGATGTCGAGGAAAGCCTCACACAAGGTGATGAAGATCGAGAGATGGATAATGGAATTGGGAGTCAGCTGCCAGAGCTGAATCCCGTAGAAGAAAAGGAGAGAGCGGAGAAACTCGTGGGCAGGGAGAGAAAGCCCACGATACAGAAAAGCCGCAAACATAATAGTAAAGCCTTTCGGAGGCTTTGGACATGAGGCAGAACCTGGATGAGCGAAATCAGATTCAACAGATGAGATGAGGCCGAGCGACCTCATCTTCTTCTCCTCACGCTTGGAGATGGTGGTAGCACTCCAATCAAGGCCAACCCTAGCTGCGCCTACCGTGGCACTGGAGTCTGCAGATCCCTTCTTCTTGCCCATGGTCGCTGAAGCTCGTGGAAGCTGAGGCAATATCAGGGAGGAGGCAAGGGAAGAAGATGAGCAGTATGGAGGCGTAAAAAGTGAAAACATGAAAATGGTCCCCATTTATAACAAGGAGTAATTGGAGATCGTGGCCATTATTTTGGCATCATGGAATGATGGGCCAGAATCTAATCGTACACGTGTCAACAAGGAGAGATAAACCGGCGGCCCATTACTCCCACTACGTGCGGAAATCGAGGAGGTGCCTCGGTCAACGCGCAAGGACTAGTCATTTCCTAACTGACCGTGCAGAAGTAGGGTGGGACCGTCAGGTCACGTCCTGTCAATTGAACCGCCGCAGTAACCACGTCATCAATGATGTCATCAAAAAGTTTCGGCTCCTCGTGAAGCATCCGAAGAAATCTAAAACATTTGAGTAGTACAATTTGAGTCTACACACGGTTGCAAGCATCCGTGCCTAGACTCGGGGGATACTCCCATCGGGAGCGCTGGCCGCGCACCCGATAAATATTATGGACCCGAAGGTTTCAGAAGACCCAGAATCATGCAGGGGGACTTGATTCTGAGTAGAGTAATGTTGTTTTGCCATCGGATGATTACCATAGCTTGCAAAAAACATATCGACAACTGGAAACATTCGAGTGGTACAACTTGAGTCTACACACGATTGCAAGCATCCGTGCCTAGACTCGGGGGCTACTCCCATCGGGAGCACTGGTCGCGCACCCGATAAAAATGAAGCTTTTTCGAAGCATTCAAGGTCTTTTGAAGATTTATAGACGTTCGATAGAAGACAACTTTAGTCCCTGTCCGAAGCTTTACTTCAGTCAGTCACTCGGGGGCTACTGATGTGGACATTACCGTTCGGGTAACCCATATTGTGCTACCTCTTGTGGCCCAACCAAGGGCCCATGAAGATCATCCATTGACCAAGGTGGGCCGCCATGTCAGTTCCGAAGAAATATATTTGGCGAACAAGGCATGAAGATGAATGATGACCCACAAGTATAGGGGGTGTATCGTAGTACTTTCGATAAATAAGAGTGTCGAACCCAACGAGGAGCAGAACGTGTTGACAAGCAGTTTTGATGAAGGTTTCACTGTAAATGCTCACAGACAAGTATTCAGGGGGTTTTGATATAGCAGATAAATAAAATACAAGTAAGTAAAATGCAAGAGTAATAATTGCAGCTAGTGGCCCATTCCTTTTAGCACAAAGGACAAGCCGATTTGTTTACCTATGATGACCAAACATTCTTGAGGACACACGGGAATTTAGTCTAGTGCTTTCGCTTCATATAGTTGATTAATCTTCATTATTTTGATAAGTGTTGTGTGGGTGAACCAATGCTAATGCACCGCCCTTCCTAGGACTAATACATACTTGTGATTAAACCCCTTGCAAGCATCCGCAAATACAAGAAAGTAATTAAGATAAATCTAACCACAGCCTTAAACTCTGAGATCCCGCTATCCCTCCTGCATCGATATACCAACGGGGGTTCAGGTTGCTGTCACTCCAGCAAACCCACAATTAGAAAACGAATACAAGATGCATTCCCCTAGGCCCATAAAGGTGAAGTATCATGTAGTCGATGTTCACATGACACCACTAGAAGAATAACACCACAACTTAAATATCAAACCATTAAATATTAATCAACATAGTTCACTACTAACATTTAGACTTCACCCATGTCCTCAAGAACTAAACGAACTACTCACAAGACATCATATGGAACATGATCAGAGGTGATATGATGATGAATAACAATCTGAACATAAACCTTGGTTCAATGGTTTCACTCAATAGCATCAATAACAAGGAGTAATCAACACCGGGAGAGTTTCCCCTATGAAATAATCAAGATTCAACCCTAGATGTTATAGCGGAGACGAGGTGCAGCGGTGGATATGACGGTGTCGATGGTGGAGATGATGGTGATGATGATCCCAATGAAGTCCAGCTCGATGACGGTGACGATGGCGACGATTTCCCCCTCCGGGAGGGAATTTCCCCGCCGGATTTCAGCCTGCCAGAGAGCTCTTTTCTCTCTGGTGTTTTCCGCCCCGCAGAGGCGGCTGTGTCTATTCTCGATAATCCCCCGCACCTTAGGGTTTTCGAAAGATGAAGTACGCGAAAGAGAGACGGCCGAGGAGGGTTGTGGGCCCCCTCCCCACTAGGCGGCGCGACCAGGGTGGAGCCCGCACCGGCCTATGGGGGGCCCATGGCGGCCCTCCTCGGCCCCTCCTTTTGGCTGGCTCCTTCTTCTGGAGAAATAAGACTTTCGGTGTATTTTTCGTCAATTGTTGATCTTCAGAAATATTGTATCCTGACGGTGCTTTTTCCAGCAAAATCTTGACTCCGGTGAGTAATTCTCCAATAATCATGAAACATGCAAAATAGGTGAAATAACATAAGTATCATCTCTAAATATGAAATATATCAATGAATAACAGTAAATTATGATATAAAATAGTGATGCAAAGGGACGTATCAACTCCCCCCAAGCTTAGACCTCGCTTGTCCCCAAGCGAAACTGAACTCGGTAAACAAGACCACATGTTTATGGAGTGAAGAGTCGATAAATGAAATGCGGACAAGAAGCATCACATTAATTCACACAAGGCATTCTAGTAAACAACTTCCTCATATAACTCAACTTGAAACAAGTAAAGGGAAATCACAAATGAAGGTGCATAAGAAATCATAATTGGTGATGCCAAACTTCGTTCTTGGTCAAAGAACAATTAACAGATTGTACTTATCTTTCGAGTAGAGCCTTTATATTAGAGCTTGTATGCTCAATCATAACAATCTCCTCATAATCATTGATAACCTTCAAAGCCATATTCATTCAGATAAAACTTGTACTAAACAAGGAAGAATAAAAGGCATGATTAAATAGATCACAATATAAATGGTTGGATCATAACAACTCAATTGCTTGCTTAAGATAGAGGGAAATAGGTTTACTGACTCAACATAAAGTAAAAGATAGGCCCTTCGCAGAGGGAAGCAGGGATTAAGTCATGTGCTAGAGCTCTTTAAGTTTTGAAATCATATAGAGGGCATAAAAGTATAGTTTTGAGAGGTGTTTGTTGTTGTCAACGAATGGTAGTGGGTACTCTAACCCCCTTGCCAAACAGAATTCCAAATAGCGGCTCCCATGAAGGACGTTATCTCTACCAGCAAGGTAGATCATCCCTCTTCTCTTTTGTTTACACATGTACTTTAGTTTATTTAGGGATGACACTCCTCCCAACCTTTGCTTTCACAAGCCATGGCTATCCGAATCCTCGGGTGCCTTCCAACATTTCACATACCATGGAGGAGTGTCTATTTGCAAAATTAAGTTGCCAACTGATGAATCAGGGCAAAACATGTGAAGAGAATTATTAATGAAAGTTAATTAATTGGGGCTGGGAACCCCGTTGCCAGCTCTTTTTGCAAGATTATTGGATAAGCGGATGTGC
Source organism: Lolium perenne (assembly GCF_019359855.2). Taxonomy (NCBI): domain Eukaryota; kingdom Viridiplantae; phylum Streptophyta; class Magnoliopsida; order Poales; family Poaceae; genus Lolium; species Lolium perenne. The sequence continues at coordinate 159,661,299 of NC_067247.2, forward strand.
CACTAGTCCATTGGTGAAAGTCTGCCCAACAAGATTGAAAGATAAAACACCACATACTTCCTCATGAGCTATAAAACATTGACACAAATAAGAGATAATAACTTTTGAATTGCTTAAAGGTAGCACATGAAGTATTTACTTGGAATGGCAGGGAAATACCACATAGTAGGTAGTTATGGTGGACACTGATGGCATAGGTTTGGTTTAAGGTTTTGGATGCACGAGAAGTATTCCCTCTCAGTACAAGTCTTTGGCTAGCAAGGTTGGTTAGCAAGCATAAGAGTTGAGGGGAAACAAACAAATATACATGTGATAGAAACAATCATGCATCTTCCTTGTAAGTACAAATAATTTTAACTTCAGAATACTAAGCTAATAGCTAACAAGAAAGAAAGATAATGAAATAATATATCTACATGTATTTCCCTCTTTTCTACTCAAATCTCGAAGTATTGTTGCTGTTGACCAATGCTAAGTTTGCCAAAACCAAATAGATTTACTTGATGCTCCCAAAGTGATACCAATACTAACAACAAGATCAATCATATAACAGAAATTGCAAACTAAAATAAGGTGTGCAATATGTAAATGATAAAACTTCTCATTAATATTCCATAACGATAACTCACACCAAGGGATACATAGATAACTAACTAAAAGAGAGATACTTTCACACTACAACTATCTTATATGATAACTTCCCTACTCATGATATGACACTATTTGATAGTAAAAAGGTAAAAGATAGTGATGATGTGATACCGCGGCACTCCCCCAAGCTTGGAACAAACCAAGGGGGTGCCAATACCAATAATGAATTACTCCTTCGGCGGTGATGGTGAGACGACCCTGATGGGAGTGAGGAACCGCTCTAGCATTCTGCGAAGTCGGTTATTCTCCTCCTGAAGTATCTCCACTTCCCTTCTCAGAGCACGGTATTGATCACAAAACTCATCGGTAACCCGTAAAACTACTTCCAAAGCAGGGAAAGAGTTGAGGCTAGGAGCAGGTGGTAAGAAGGGTCCCTGCAAGTTATGAGAAAAAGAACGTCGAGTGTTAACCGATCCCACCAAGATTTGCTTACTCCCACAGCTTGTTGCTCTCTTTTTATTGATGACATCTTCTTCACTTCTTCCTTGACACTCTCATCCATCTCTTTCCACTCAGGATCTTGAATATCTTCCTCTGAAAGCCCCTTGCCCTTGTTGTTGGAGACCATGGTGCTTCTAGATCAAAACAGATCCTGGCAGAAAACAGCTCGAAACAAAACACGACGAGAAAACGATATACGGACCTCGGGGGATATGGGGGATTATATAGCAAAAAATTTCACGACAAAAGGAAAGTACCAAGTCGAACCGGAGTGGGAGAGGGTCTCCGAGGAGCTGTCCCCGTATGGCGGCGCGGCCAGGGTGGGTCCCGCGCCACCACGTGGGGACACGCCCTCGTGCATCTCCTCCGCTCCGATTTGATCTCGTAATTTTTCATATTTTCTAAAAATAGCAAAAACATTGTTCGGAAAGTTAAACGCGGACTTTTTATTACCAGAACTGTTACCTATTCGAAGTCGAACTCTGCAGAACTATCAATTTGATTTTTGATGAAAGCTTCCGGAGTCACCACTCGAATAACATCAACGTCTTCATTATAAGAATCCCCAGAAATATAATGCTTGAGTCTTTGTCCATTCACCACTTGTGTGGCATCACCCTTCAGAGAACCAATTTTTATTGCCCCTGAACGATACACCTCCACAATGGCATATGGTCCTTCCCATTTTGAGAGTAATTTCCCTGCAAAAAATCTGAGACGAGACCGATACAGTAGGACTTTATCTCCAACATTAAATTCTCTTTTGATAATTCTTCTATCATGCCATTTCTTAACTTTCTCCTTAAATTTTTTAGCATTTTCGTAAGCTTCACTTCTCCACTCATCTAACGAACTCAATTGTAGCAATCTTTTCTTACCGGCAAGTTTAGGATCTTTATTAAGTTCTCTTACAGCCCAATAAGCTTTGTGCTCTAGTTCTAAAGGTAAATGACAAGCTTTTCCATAAACCATTTTATAAGGAGACATACCCATAGGATTTTTATAAGCTGTTCTATAAGCCCATAGTGCTTCCTTCAACTTACTAGCCCATTTTTTTCTAGATTTATTAACAGTCTTTTGCAAGATAGATTTAATTTCTCTATTTGATAATTCTACTTGCCCACTAGTTTGAGTATGATAAGCGGAAGCAATCCTATGATTAATACCATATTTAGCAAGAGTTTTTCTAAAACCACCATGAATAAAATGAGAACCTCCATCAGTCATAAGATATCTAGGAACTCCAAATCTAGGAAAAATAATATCTAAAAGCATTCTTAAAGAGGTCTCACCATCAGAACTTTTTGTGGGTATGGCTTCCACCCATTTAGTAACATAATCAACAGCAACAAGTATATGAGTGTTACCTTCTGAAGAAGGGAAAGGACCCATGAAGTCAAATCCCCAACAATCGAATGGTTCAATAACAAGAGTATAATTCATAGGCATTTCATTGTGTCTGGAGATATTACCAACCCTTTGACATTCATCACAAGATAAAATAAACTTTCTTGAATCTTTAAAGAGAGTTGGCCAATAAAAACCTGATTGTAGAACCTTTTGCGCGGTTCTATCTCCGGCGTGATGTCCTCCATAAACACTACCATGACACTTACTCAATATCTCTTGTTGTTCATATTCGGGAACACATCTTCGCATAATACCATCCACTCCTTCTTTATATAAGTGTGGGTCATCCCAAAAATAATGCCTCAAGTCATAAAAGAATTTCCTCCTTTGCTGAGCTGAAAAGGTTGGAGGCAAGTACTTCGAAACAATAAAGTTAGCATAATCAGCATACCAAGGACTATCTCGCGAGCTCACCTTTATTACAGCCAATTGCTCATTTGGAAAACTATCATTAACAGGAACAGGATCATAAGCAATATTTTCCAATCTAGACAAATTATCAGCAACATGATTATCATCACCTTTCCTATCTATAATATGTAAATCAAATTCTTGCAAAAGAAGCACCCATCTAATAAGCCTTGGCTTAGCATCTTTCTTTTCCATAAGGTACCTAATTGCAGCATGATCAGTATGAATTGTGACTTTTGAATCAACAATATAAGGTGTAAACTTGTCGCAAGCAAAAACCACAGCTAATAATTCTTTTTCAGCTGTAGCATAATTTCTTTGAGCAGCATCAAGAGTTTTACTAGCATAATGAATAACATTCAATTTTTTATCTACTCGCTGTCCAAGAACAACACCTACAGCAAAATCACTAGCATCACACATGATTTCAAAAGGTAAATTCCAATCAGGAGGTTCAACTACAGGAGCAGTTGTTAAGGCTTTCTTTAGAGTTTCAAAAGCTTCCTTACAATCATCATCAAAAACAAAAGGTACATCTTTTTGAAGAAGATTAGTAAGAGGCTTTGAAATTTTAGAGAAATCTTTAATGAATCTCCTATAAAAACCAGCATGACCAAGAATACTACGAATACCTTTAACATCCCTAGGATAGGGCATCTTCTCAATTGCTTCAACTTTAGCTCTATCAACTTCAATACCTCTCTCGGAAATTTTATGTCCCAATACAATTCCTTCATTAACCATAAAGTGGCATTTCTCCCAATTAAGAACAAGGTTAGTTTCTTCACATCTCTGCAAAACTTTATCAAGGTTTTGCAAGCAATTATCAAAAGAATTCCCATAGACAGAAAAATCATCCATGAATACCTCTACAATCTTTTCACAAAAGCCAAGAAAAATAGCAGACATGCATCTTTGAAAAGTAGCAGGAGCATTACATAAACCAAAAGGCATACGCCTATAAGCATAAGTTCCATAGGGACAAGTGAATGTGGTTTTCTCTTGATCTTTAGTTTTAACACCAATTTGTGAAAACCCAGAATAACCATCAAGAAAGCAAAAATGAGTATTTTTAGACAACCTTTCTAACATTTGATCAATAAAATGTAAAGGGTAATGATCTTTCTTAGTAACTTTATTAACTTTTCGATAATCAATGCACATTCTATACCCTACTACTACTCTTTGAGGAATGAGCTCATCATTATCATTAGGTACAACAGTTATTCCTCCTTTCTTAGGAACACAATGCACATGACTAACCCATCTACTATCAGCAATAGGATATATAATACCAGCTTCAAGAAGTTTTAATACCTCATTCCTTACCACATCCTTCATTTCAGGAATTAGACGACGCTGATGTTCAACAACAGGCTTTGCATCATCTTCCATGTTGATGGCATGTTGGCAAATAGAGGGAGAAATCCCCTTCAATTCATCAAGAGTGTAGCCAATAGCTCCTCGGTGTTTCTTCAATATTTCCAATAACCTTTCTTCCTCAAAATCTGAAAGCTTAGCACTAATAATGGCAGGATATATTTTCTTATCATCAATATAAGCATACGTAATATTATCAGGCAACGGTTTTAAATCAAAAACAGGATCTTCCTTTGGTGGTGGTGTTGTACCTAGATCTTCAACCGGTAAGTCATGTTTAAGAATAGGTTGACGAAGGAAAATTTCATCAAGCTCATTCCTTTCTTACCTAAAGACTTCACTCTCACTATCCTCCAAATGTTGCTGCAAAGGATCATTAGGAGCAAGAGCAATAGATGCACACTGTTCAACCCTAAAATCATTATTAGGCAATTCAGCTTTATAAGGAACTTTGGTAAATTTAGAGAAATTAAATTCATAAGATTCACCAGCAAATTTAGTTACAATTTTCTCCTTCTTGCAATCTATAACAGCTCCACAAGTATTTAGAAAAGGTCTACCAAAAATGATAGGAGAAGACTTACTAGCAGCATAACCAAGTACCAAAAAGTCAGCAGGATATTTAATCTTACCACATAGAACTTCCACATCTCGAACAATACCAATAGGAGAGATAGTTTCTCTATTAGCTAGCCGAATAACCACATCAATATCTTCAAGTTCACAAGAACCAATTTCATGCATGATTTCCGTGTAAAGCTCATAAGGAATGGCACTAATACTTGCACCAATATCGCATAAACCATAATAACAATGATCACCAATTCGAACAGAGAGCATAGGAACACTGGCTTTCCTAGACTTATTAGGATGTGAAACAATATTAGAAGCATCTTCACAGAAAATGATATGACCATCTTCTACATTTTCAGTCACAAGATCTTTAACTATTGCAATAGCAGGTTCAACCTTTATTTGCTCTTCAGGTTCTATAGGTTTCTTTGCACTTTTATTAACCACACTAGTTATAACAGAATACTCCTTCATTTTAGCAGGAAATGGAGTTTTTTCAATATAAGCTTCAGGAAGAATATGATCAACAATTTTAATTTCAACACATTTACCTATAGGTGAATCAGTTTTATCTTTGTAAGGTTCATGATACTTATTAAAATTCTTCCTAGGTAATTCAAAATGAGAGGCAATCTTTATAAAAGTTTGCAACAACTTGAGAGTCAAGACCATAAGTAGCACTCATATTACGAAATTTATCAGTACCCATAAAAGTTTTAATGCATTCATAATCATAATTTATACCTGACTCTCTATCTTTGTCGTTCTCCCATCCTTCAGTATTCTCCTGAATCCGATCAAGAAGGTCCCATTTAAACTCTTCTTTGTTGCGTGTGAATGATCCAGAACAAGTAGTATCCAGCAAGTTTTTATCTTGAAAAGAAAGTCTTGCATAGAAATTATCAATGATGATATTACCAGGAAGCTCATGAATGGGACATTTGAGCATTAAAGACTTCAATCTTCCCCATGCTTGGGCAATACTCTCTCCATCATGAGGCCAGAAATTATATATGCGGTTTCGGTCTTTGTGAATTTCACTTGGAGGATAGAATTTAGAATAAAATAGAGGCACAATATCCTTCCAATCAAGAGAATGCCCATTCTTCAGCAGTTTATACCAATGCGCCGCTTTACCAGACAGCGATATAGAGAATAGTTTCTTCCTAACTTCATCCATAGAAATACCTGCACACTTGAATAACCCACATAATGCATGTAAAAATAGTAAATGATCTCCAGGATGGATAGTTCCATCCCCTTCATAGCGGTTACCCACAACACGTTCAATAATTTTCATAGGTATTTTATATGGAACCTCTTTCTCACCTGGCGCCTCATCCACTACCTTTGCAGTAGTAGTAGATTTTCCAAATAGGAATTCAAGAGAAGATCTCTCCATAATGAATTATAGCAGCAGGCAGAAATAAAAACAGCACGTACAGTAAAAGTTTTCCTTACCAATTCCACTTACCAATAGCGCTTCACTCCCCGGCAACGGCGCCAGAAAATAGTCTTGATGACCCACAAGTATAGGGGGTGTATCGTAGTACTTTCGATAAATAAGAGTGTCGAACCCAACGAGGAGCAGAAGGTGTTGACATGCAGTTTTGATGAAGGTTTCACTGTAAATGCTCACAGACAAGTATTCAGGGGGTTTTGATATAGCAGATAAATAAAATACAAGTAAGTAAAATACGAGAGTAATAATTGCAGCGAGTGGCCCAATCCTTTTTAGCACAAAGGACAAGCCGGTTTGTTTACTTATGATGACCAAACGTTCTTGAGGACACACGGGAATTTAGTCTAGTGCTTTCGCTTCATATAGTTGATTAATCTTCATTGTTTTGATAAGTGTTGTGTGGGTGAACCTATGCTAATGCACCGCCCTTCCTAGGACTAATACATACTTGTGATTAAACCCTTTGCAAGCATCCGCAAATACAAGAAAGTAATTAAAATAAATCTAACCACAGCCTTAAACTCTGAGATCATGCTATCCCTCCTGCATCGATATACCAACGGGGGTTTAGGTTGCTGTCACTCCGGCAACCCCACAATTAGCAAACGAATACAAGATGCATTCCCCTAGGCCCATAAAGGTGAAGTATCATGTAGTCGACGTTTGATACGTCTCCAAGGTATCTATAATTTCTGATGTTCCATGCTTGTTTTATGACAATACCGACATGTTTTGTTCACACTTTATGTCATTATTATGCGTTTTCTGGAACTAACCTATTGACGAGATGCCGAAAGGCCAGTTGCTGTTTTCTGCTGTTTTTGGTTCCAGAAAGGCTGTTCGGGCAATATTCTCGGAATTGGACGAAATCAACGCCAAACCTCCTATTTTTCCCGGAAGGCTCCAGAACACCGAAGAAGAGTCGGAGAGGGGCCAGGGGGCCACCACACCATAAGGCGGCGCGGGCCAGACCCTGGCCGCGCCGGCCTAGGGTGAGGCCACCCTGTCAGCCCTCCTGCGCCGCCTCTTCGCCTATATAACCCCTTTCGACCTAAAAACGCGATACCAATTGACGAAACTCCAGAAAGACTCCAGGGGCGCCGCCACCGTCGCGAAACTCCAATTCGGGGGACAGAACTCTCTGTTCCGGCACCCTGCCGGGACGGGGAATTGCCCCCGGAGTCATCTCCACCGCCGTCTCCACCGCCATCTTCACCGCCATCGCTGTCTCCATGATGAGGAGGGAGTAATTCACCCCCGAGGCTGAGGGCTCCGCTGTAGCTATGTGGTTAATCTCTCTCCCATGTACCTCAATACAATAATCTCATGAGCTGCTTTACATGATTGAGATTCATATGAGTTTTGTATCACAATTCATCTATGTGCTACTCTAGTGATGTTATTAAAGTAGTCTATTCCTCCTCCATGATGTAATGTTGGCAGTGTGTGCATCATGAAGTACTTGGTTTATGCTATGATTGTGATCTCTTGTAGATTATGAAGTTAACTATTACTATGATGGTATTGATGCGATCTATTCCTCCTTTCATAGTGTGAAGGTTACGGTGTGCATGCTATGTTAGTACTTGGTTTGGTTGTGTTGATCTATCTTGCACTCTAAGGTTATTTAAATATGAACATTGAATTGTGGAGCTTGTTAACTCCGGCATTGAGGGTTCGTGTAATCCTACGCAATGGTGTTCATCATCCAACAAGAGTGTAGAGTATGCATTTATCTATTCTGTTATGTGATCAATGTTGAGAGTGTCCACTAGTGAAAGTATGATCCCTAGGCCTTGTTCCTAAATACTGCTATCGCTGCTTGTTTACTGTTTTACTGCGTTTCTACTGCCTGCTATATCACCATCCATCACTACGCGCCAGCAAGCACTTTTCTGGCACCGTTGCTACTGCTCATATATATTCATACCACCTGTATTTCACTATCTCTTCGCCGAACTAGTGCACCTATTAGGTGTGTTGGGGACACAAGAGACTTCTTGCTTTGTGGTTGCAGGGTTGCTTGAGAGGGATATCTTTGACCTCTTCCTCCCTGAGATCGATAAACCTTGGGTGATCCACTTAAGGGAAACTTGCTGCTGTTCTACAAACCTCTGCTCTTGGAGGCCCAACACTGTCTACAAGAATAGAAGCTCCCGTAGACATCAAGTACTTTTCTGGCGCCGTTGCCGGGGAGGAAAGGTAAAAGGCACTCATACTCCGGTTCCAGGTAACAGTACTTTTCTGGCGCCATTGTGTTTGTGCTCGAAGCTATTTCCTTTAGATCCTGCAATTGCATCTTTTTATTTCTTGTTTTACACTAGTTAGGCATAATGGAATACAACTATGAGCTTTTTGATTTATTTCCTAAGTTAAGACATGAATTGTGTGATGCGAAAATTAAAGAACCTATGGAGCCTCAATTGCATGCTAGTAGCAATGTTATTGGTATGAACGCAATCACTGCTAATACTATGAATAAGTCTAAGCTTGGGGAAGCTAGTTTTTGTGATCTTCTTAGCTTCCCATCTTTAGGGGAGAAAATTTGCTCTGATAATGCTTTATCTCCCATATGCGATAACTCTAATAATGCTTGTGATACTTTAAATCACCCAACTGCAAGTACTTCTTTCAAGATACCCATGAAAATTATTGAACGTGTTATGGATAACCGCTATGAAGGGGATGGAACTGTCCATCCTGGAGATCATTTACTGTTTTTGCATGAATTATGCGGGTTATTCAAGTGTGCATGTATCTCTATGGATGAAGTGAAGAAGAAGCTATTCTCTGTTTCGCTGTCTGGTAAAGCGGCGCATTGGTATAAATTGTTGAAGAATAGTCATTCTCTTGGTTGGGAGGAAATTGTACCTCTCTTTTATTCTAAATTTTATCCTCCTCATGAAGTGCATATTGATAGGAATTATATTTATAACTTTTATCCTCGTGATGGAGAGAGTATTTCTCAAGCATGGGGGAGATTGAAGTCACTAATGCTCAAATGTCCCATTCATGAGCTCCCCCGTAATGTTATTGTTAACAATTTTTATGCGAGACTTTCAGGACAACAGAAGGACTATCTGGATGCCTGTTCGGAAGGATCTTTCACAAGCAAAGATGTTGAAGCTAGGTGGGATCTTCTTGATCGGATTGAGGAGAACGCTGAAGGATGGGAGAACAATGAAGGTAAAGAGTCAGGTATAAATTATGATTATGAATGCATTGAAGCTTTTATGGATACTGATAAATTCCGAAATATGAGTGCTACTTATGGTCTTGACTCTCAAGTTGCTGCAAATCTTTATAAAGCCTTTGCTTCTCATTTTGAATTGCCTAAGAAGAATTTTGATAAGTATCATGAACCTTTTAAAGAGGCTTGCATGAAGAATGAAATTGTTGTTAATTATTGCAATAAGCATGCTCAAACTCCTAAGAATGCTATTTCCTATAAGCATGTTAATTTTTGTGGAATACATAGACCTTGTGGAATTAATCAAATCAAAGATGAATATTGTATCCATCATATTAATGAAAAAACTAGAAAGTGGTTTAGGGCTCTAGATGATCTTGGTAAAAAAGTTTGTGCCCTCTATCCTTTTATTTGTGAAGTTTGCCATGAAGTGGGTCATTTTAATTTTCAATGCTCCTCCAATGATAATCTGAACCCCATGAGTGCTACAAAGTTGTATTGTGATGATGAAATTACTCCTAATCAGCATGATGAACTTACTTTATTTTTGGGGTGTGAAGAACTGTCGCGAAAAATCTCTTTGTTACATATGAGTGATCTTGATATTGATGATGTCCTGCATGGGTGTTTTTCTTATTGCATTGATAATAGCCATACAAATACTTACATACAAACTATTTTAGAAGATGACACCTTGCCAAAATATGATAGGACCGCTGTGTGTTTTCAACTAATTAACGAAAAGGAGGGATCCTCCCAAGTTTCTTCTATTGTTTCTGAAAGTAAATCAGGTTATGCGGACAAGCCACCCTTCAAGCCTCTTCCTCCTAAAGAAGGGAACGAGGAGAAGGAAGAGAAGAAGAAGAAGAAGGGAACGAAGAAGAAGAAGAAGAAGAAGAAGAAGAAGAAGGAGAATAAAAAGAAAGAGGTAACGGCGTATCCTCGCGTGAATGAGATAACACTAGGTAACCGTAAGTATGTTGCTCCTAATAATTATTGTGATAATGAATCTGAATACGATGATCTTCCTATGCCCTTTACATACATTAGCGATCATGATTTGAATGGGCACATTACTTTTGATATTGCAAATCTCTGGGAAACTAATTCTGAAAATGATGATGATAATAATTGCCATAGTGTCAGTGCTATCCATGCTTCCTCCCATAATGATATAGAAAGCTCTAAGCTTGGGGAAGAGGTGTTTGAAAATCCTTTTGCTACTGGTCATTATGTTCTTGATACATCTCCTTCTAATAACAATGATGGTATGGTCATAGATAAACCGACTGTGAAAGATAACTATTCTATTTCTTATGATGACACTGTGCCTCCGATCTTTGATGATTATTACAAAGAATGCTATGATATAGGTTATAACTATCCTTATGAAACTTGTAATAGCCATGATTGGATTACCAAAAACAATTCCCTTAATATGCAACTTGTTTACCATGTTCAAATTCTTGATAATAATCTTGCTCCAATTACTATTAATGAGAAGAACTCTTCTTATGCCAAAATTAATGATACTTCTATGCATATGAACCATGATAAGAATGTTTTAAGTGATGGGTATATTGTGGATTTCATCAATGATGCTACTGAAAGTTATTATGAGAGAGGGAAATATGGTTATATGCATCTTAATAATATTAAGTTTCCCCTCTTTATGTTGAGAATCTTGAAGTTACTCGTGTTTTATCCTCTTATGCTTGTCACTTTGTTCTTCATGAATTCATTTGTGTACAATATTCCTCTGCATAGGAAGCATGTTAGGCTTAAATGTGTTTTGAATTTGCCTTTTGAAGCTCTCTTTTGCTTCAAATACTATTTCTTGCGAGTGCATCATTAAAACTGCTGAGCCCATCTTAATGGCTATAAAGAAAGAACTTCTTGGGAGATAACCCATGTGTTATTTTGCTACAGTACTTTTTTTTATATTTGAGTCTTGGAAGTTGTTACTACTGTAGCAACCTCTCCTTATCTTAGTTTTGTGTTTTGTTGTGCCAAGTAAAGTCGTTGATAGCAAGGTTCATACTAGATTTGGATTACTGCGCAGAAACAGATTTCTTTGCTGTCACGAATCTGGGCAAAATTCTCTGTAGGTAACTCAGAAAATTATGCCAATTTACGTGAGTGATCCTCAGATATGTACGCAACTTTCATTCAATTTGAGCATTTTCATTTGAGCAAGTCTGCTGCCTCAATAAAATTCGTCTTTACGGACTGTTCTGTTTTGACAGATTCTACCTTTTATTTCGCATTGCTTCTTTTGCTATGTGGGATGGATTTCTTTGTTCCATTAACTTCCAGTAGCTTTGGGCAATGTCCAGAAGTGTTAAGAATGATTGTGTCACCTCTGAACATGTGAGTTTTTGATTATGCACTAACCCTCTAATGAGTTGTTTTGAGTTTGGTGTGGAGGAAGTTTTCAAGGGTCAAGAGAGGAGGATGATATACTACGATCAAGAAGAGTGAAAAGTCTAAGCTTGGGGATGCCCCGGTGGTTCATCCCTGCGTATTTCAAGAAGACTCAAGCGTCTAAGCTTGGGGATGCCCAAGGCATCCCCTTCTTCATCGACAAATTATCAGGTTCCTTCTCTTGAAACTATATTTTTATTCGGTCACATCTTATGTACTTTACTTGGAGCGTCTATTTGTTTGTTTCTATTTTTGTTTTTGTTTGAATAAATGCTTGTGTGGGGGAGAGACACGCTCCGCTGGTTCATAGGAATACATGTGTTCTTAGCCTTTAATTTTCATGGCGAAGGTTGAAACTGCTTCGTTAATTATTATATGGTTGGAATTGGAAAATGCTACATGTAGTAATTGGTATGATGTCTTGAATAACTTGATACTTGGCAATTGTTGTGCTCTTGTTTAAGCTCTTGCATCATATACTTTGCACCTATTAGTGAAGAAATACATAGAGCTTGTTAAAATTTGGTTTGCATGAGTGGTTTCTCTAGAGTCTAGATATTTTCTAGTGAGGTGTTTGAACAACAAGGAAGACGATGTATAGTCTTATAATGCTTGTAATATGTCTTTTATGTGAGTTTTGCTGTACTAGTTCATACTTGTGTTTGTTTCAAACTACCTTGCTAGCCTAAACCTTGTATCGAGAGGGAATACTTCTCATGCATCCAAAATACTTGAGCCAAACACTATGCCATTTGTGTCCACCATACCTACCTACTACATGGTATTTCTCCGCCATTCCAAAGTAAATTGCTTGAGTGCTACCTTTAAATTTCCATTCTTCACCTTTACAATATATAGCTCATGGGACAAATAGCTTAAAAACTATTGTGGTATTGAATATGTACTTATGCACTTTATCTCTTATTAAGTTGCTCGTTGTGCGATAACCATGTTCACTGGGGACGCCATCAACTACTCTTTGTTGAATTTCATGTGAGTTGCTATGCATGTTCGTCTTGTCTGAAGTAAGGGCGATCTACCACCTTATGGTTAGAGCGTGCATATTGTTAGAGAAGAACATTGGGCCGCTAACTAAAGCCATGATCCATGGTGGAAGTTTCAGTTTTGGACATATATCCTCAATCTCAAATGAGAAAATTAATCGTTGTTACATGCTTATGCATAAAAGAGGAGTCCATTATCTGTTGTCTATGTTGTCCCGGTATGGATGTCTAAGTTGAGAATAATCAAAAGCGAGAAATCCAATGCGAGCTTTCTCCTTAGACCTTTGTACAGGCGGCATAGGGGTATCCCTTTGTGACACTTGGTTAAAACATGTGCATTGCGATGATCCCGGTAGTCCAAGCTAATTAGGACAAGGTGCGGGCACTATTAGTATACTATGCATGAGGCTTGCAACTTGTAAGATATAATTTACATGATACATATGCTTTATTACTACCGTTGACAAAATTGTTTCTTGTTTTCAAAATCAAAGCTCTAGCACAAATATAGCAATCGATGCTTTCCTCTTTGAAGGACCATTCTTTTACTTTTATGTTGAGTCAGTTCACCTATTTCTCTCCACCTCAAGAAGCAAACATTTGTGTGAACTGTGCATTGATTCTTACATACTTGCTTATTGCACTTGTTATATTGCTTTGCATTGACAACTATCCATGAGATATACATGTTACAAGTTGAAAGCAACCGCTGAAACTTAATCTTCCATTGTGTTGCTTCAATACCTTTACTAAGAATTTATTGCTTTATGAGTAACTCTTATGCAAGACTTATTGATGCTTGTCTTCAAAGTACTATTCATGAAAAGTCTTTGCTATATGATTCAATTGTTTACTCATTGCATTTACGTTGTTTCGAATCGCTGCATTCATCTCATATGCTTTACAATAGTATGATTAAGATTATGTTGGTAGCATGTCACCTCAGAAATTATCTTTTATCGTTTACCTACTCGAGGACGAGTAGGAACTAAGCTTGGGGATGCTGATACGTCTCCAACGTATCTATAATTTCTGATGTTCCATGCTTGTTTATGACAATACCGACATGTTTTGTTCACACTTTATGTCATTATTATGCGTTTTCCGGAACTAACCTATTGACGAGATGCCGAAAGGCCAGTTGCTGTTTTCTGCTGTTTTTGGTTCCAGAAAGGCTGTTCGGGCAATATTCTCGGAATTGGACGAAATCAACGCCAAACCTCCTATTTTTCCCGGAAGGCTCCAGAACACCGAAGAAGAGTCGGAGAGGGGCCAGGGGGCCACCACACCATAAGGCGGCGCGGGCCAGACCCTGGCCGCGCCGGCCTAGGGTGAGGCCACCCTGTCAGCCCTCCTGCGCCGCCTCTTCGCCTATATAACCCCTTTCGACCTAAAAACTCGATACCAATTGACGAAACTCCAGAAAGACTCCAGGGGCGCCGCCACCGTCGCGAAACTCCAATTCGGGGGACAGAACTCTCTGTTCCGGCACCCTGCCGGGACGGGGAATTGCCCCCGGAGTCATCTCCACTGCCGTCTCCACCGCCATCTTCACCGCCATCGCTGTCTCCATGATGAGAAGGGAGTAATTCACCCCCGAGGCTGAGGGCTCCGCTGTAGCTATGTGGTTAATCTCTCTCCCATGTACATCAATGCAATAATCTCATGAGCTGCTTTACATGATTGAGATTCATATGAGTTTTGTATCACAATTCATCTATGTGCTACTCTAGTGATGTTATTAAAGTAGTCTATTCCTCCTCCATGATGTAATGTTGGCAGTGTGTGCATCATGAAGTACTTGGTTTATGCTATGATTGTGATCTCTTGTAGATTATGAAGTTAACTATTACTATGATGGTATTGATGCGATCTATTCCTCCTTTCATAGTGTGAAGGTTACGGTGTGCATGCTATGTTAGTACTTGGTTTGGTTGTGTTGATCTATCTTGCACTCTAAGGTTATTTAAATATGAACATTGAATTGTGGAGCTTGTTAACTCCGGCATTGAGGGTTCGTGTAATCCTACGCAATGGTGTTCATCATCCAACAAGAGTGTAGAGTATGCATTTATCTATTCTGTTATGTGATCAATGTTGAGAGTGTCCACTTGTGAAAGTATGATCCCTAGGCCTTGTTCCTAAATACTTCTATCGCTGCTTGTTTACTGTTTTACTGCGTTTCTACTGCCTGCTATATCACCATCCATCACTACGCGCCAGCAAGCACTTTTCTGGCACCGTTGCTACTGCTCATATATATTCATACCACCTGTATTTCACTATCTCTTCGCCGAACTAGTGCACCTATTAGGTGTGTTGGGGACACAAGAGACTTCTTGCTTTGTGGTTGCAGGGTTGCTTGAGAGGGATATCTTTGACCTCTTCCTCCCTGAGATCGATAAACCTTGGGTGATCCACTTAAGGGAAACTTGCTGCTGTTCTACAAACCTCTGCTCTTGGAGGCCCAACACTGTCTACAAGAATAGAAGCTCCCGTAGACATCAACGTTCACATGACACCACTAGAAGAATAACACCACAACTTAAATATCAAACCATTAAATATTACTCAACATAGTTCACTACTAACATTTAGACTTCACCCATGTCCTCAAGAACTAAACGAACTACTCACAAGACATCATATGGAACATGATCAGAGGTTATATGATGATGAATAACAATCTGAGCATAAACCTTGGTTCAATGGTTTCACTCAATAGCATCAATAACAAGGAGTAATCAACACCGGGAGAGTTTCCCCTATGAAATAATCAAGATTCAACCCTAGATGTTACAGCGGAGACGAGGTGCAGCGGTGGAGATGACGGTGTCGATGGTGGAGATGATGGTGATAATGATCCCAATGAAGTCCAGCTCGATGACGGTGACGATGGCGACGATTTCCGCCTCCGGGAGGGAATTTCCCCGGTGGATTTCAGCCTGCCGGAGAGCTCTTTTCTCTCTGGTGTTTTCCGCCCCGCAGATGCGGCTGTGTCTATTCTCGATAATCCCCCGCACCTTAGGGTTTTCGGAAGATGAAGTACGCGAAAGAGAAACGACTGAGGGGGTTGTGGGCCCCCTCCCCATTAGGTAGCGCGGCTAGGGTGGAGCCCGCGCCGGCCTATGGAGGGGGCCCATGGCGGCCCTCCTCGGCCCCTCCTTTTGGCTGGCTCCTTCTTCTGGTGAAATAAGACTTTCGATGTGTTTTCCATCAATTATTGATCTTCAGAAATATTGTATCCTGACGGTGCTTTTTCCAGCAGAATCCTAACTCCGGTGAGTAATTCTCCAATAATCATGAAACATGCAAAATAGGTGAAATAACATAAGTATCATCTCTAAATATGAAATATATCAATGAATAACAGTAAATTATGATATAAAATAGTGATGCAAAATGGACGTATCAACGAAGAACAAGGAAAGTTTAGACATAGAACTCTTTGTAACCTAGTCGTACCCGGACAGACCTCTCGAGACCTGGCTCACAATATAAGGGGCAGGAGAGGGTCTGCCGAGGGACACACAATCACTTTAGCCATAACCATCGTAAGTCTAGATCTAGGTCATACAAAATCTTAGCCTCTCGACGAGATCTTAGTACAAGCCTTCGGCTGCTCCATTGTAACCCGATATTTTCGATAATCAAGATCAGACAAGTAGGAAGTAAGGGTTTTACCTCATCGAGGGCCCCGAACCTGGGTAAATCTCTCACCCCGTTTGTTTGGTATCTGATGTCTCGTGTTAGCCTGCAGGATTCCGTCAACCCTAAGCCCCAAAGGGTGGGCATTGCCGAGGATTACCCTCAACAACGGGTGTTACCTCTATGAAGGCCCAGAACCTAGGTAAATCTTTGCCTCTTGCTTGTCTGGTATCCGAAGTTTAGCGCTAACAAGCAGACTTCCGCTAACCCTAAGCCCCTCGTGGTGGGCATTACCGAGGAGCCACCTCCTCAGCCCTCACCCTCGTGCTTTTCCGGCCATATGAATGTCCATTGTGACAAGAAATTAATCATTATGTAAAAGACCTGCAGATGAGAACTTGATTTTTTTTCATTAAAGACTACATGGCTCCACGATGTCTAGATTGACCAGGTCGTCCCACCAAGGATTGCCCAACCAATCTGGTTGCTACTAGTGTCTGGATTGCGAAAACCCACTTGAACAAACTCCTTCCAACATAAAAGAGTTCTTCCCCACCCCAACGCCTCTCTAACGCACCACAAGTGAAATGTGAAAGAGGACATGCGAACACCATATGGTTAACTATCTCCAGTTCACCCACAAAGACCCCTTCAACCGAAAGAGTGACGGAAGGGTAACCCCAATCCTCCTCCTCGAAACACATCCTTCACCGGAAATTTGAGCTGCTCACAGCAAGCTAACAACGTCTATTTTTTTTACCGAGACTGCTCATGTCCAAGCATCCTCCAAAAATTTAACTTTCTCACCATCACCCAACATGTATTCTATCCCTCTCTTAAGACAATATTTCATGGAATGCAATCCTTTCCAAAATTGCGAACCATAACCAAGGTATTTCTTTATCAATAGTTTGTAGAAAATGCTCAGATCGCCACCTTCAAGTTTCATTATCCACTTAGCAAGCATTGCCATATTTCTTGCTTTGTTATCTTCAAACAAACCCGATCTCTTCATTACTTTCGAATCGAGGGGCCAACAACCCCCACCCCACCCAAATATTTTGTTGGCAACGAACTAACTTTACAATTAAAGAGAGTAGCCACCCATATATGTTATTCTCTCTCCACCCTAATCATAAAAACACACTCTTTTCATAATTAACTCAAACCCGACATTACCTCATACCAATACAACATTTATTGTAACAACTAACTGCTCGGACGGATCAAGGAAAATCATTGTATCGTCTGCGTATTGGAGACCAGTCGGCTGTTCATCTACCAAACGAGGGACTAGAACTTTTAGATGGACATTTACTTTTGCTGCCATGATCATAGCCCCTAGAAAAGGAATGGAGATAACGGTTCTCTCCTTCCTTTTGTGCCTTAGACCCCTGAAAGTTCAAAAATAGTCCCTGTTTTATCCATTAATGTTAATGCACACTCTTCCGGTCTCTACAGCTCATACAATCCGGTCTACGCATTTCGAGATAAAACTTTTACTACTAATTTTTCAATAAAATATAAGATATATATATATATATATCACAAAAATTATACTATCGGAAACTTCTTTTGAATATCAATCCAATGGTATAATTTTTGTGGCATATTTCTTATATTTTGTTGACTAAATTTGTAGTCAAAGTTGTTTCTGGAAATGCATAATACCCTTGTAAACTGGTATAGAGGTAGTACCATTAATCGAGTTTGAGGAGGCTTCTGAAATTTGACCGTCAGCAATTAAAAACGGCTAGCTTGTTAATTTGACACTCCCTAAATTTAACATGCTGTCTCCAGTCCCGAGCATGTAACGACAACGAAATAGAGTACACGTTTTGCATGATTGTGATCTTGTAGGCGTACACGTTATACTCTGGGGCCAATCTAGCTTAGAGCAATAATCCTACGTCTGCGGACGTTTCCTTAGGGAAAAATTCTTACGGACGCATCATAGGACACTGTGGTTGGAGGGCGATCTTAGAGTACAAATTAGCCCTAGTCTCCCGGTTGCTGGCTGGTTTGTAGCCGAGTTAGTTATAAATTAGTTACTCGTGCATGATTGTGACCCTGTAATATATGGTTCGTCAATCGAGATATATATGCGTGCTGCATCCCAAACAACTCTTCCACAAATCTCATCAGCGCCGGACTGGGTCATGGAGCGACGCATCATCGTCCTCCTCTCCCTTCTCCTCACCCTACTCCTCTCGTGCCATGCATCCGCAGCCGGCGGCACCCAGGCGAGGCGGCGGCATACGTCGCCGCTGGCGCATCGCCAGCGCGTGATCACCGCGGAGGCAGCGGCGACCGCCGCGGCCACGGGCGTGCCGGCGATGGTGAAGTACGACACGCGGTACTACACGCAGCGGTTGGACCACTTCAACGCGGCGCCGGCGAGCTACCGCACGTTCCAGCAGCGATACCTGGTGAACGCCACGTACTGGGGCGGCAAGACGGCGCCGATCTTCGTGTACGCCGGAAACGAGGGCAACGTCGAGCTCTTCACCAACAACACAGGGTTCATGTGGGAGCTCGCGCCCAGCTTCCGGGCCATGCTCGTCTTCATCGAGGTAAATCCTACAGCCAGCGATCATCGATCTCGACCTTGTTTTTCTCTTCATCGGATCATGTTGCACAGTTACATCATGATTAAGTTGCTGCATGCACGATTGCTGATGTGTTTCACTGACGGATCTTATGCGTGCAGCATCGGTACTACGGGCACTCGGTGCCTTTCGGTAGCGAGGAGGCGGCCTTCAGGAACACGAGCACGGCGGGGTACCTGACGACGACGCAGGCCATCGCCGACTACGCCACGCTCGTTCAGAGCCTCAAGTCCAACCTCAGCGCCCACGCGGCACCGGTCATCGTCTTTGGCGGATCCTACGGCGGTAGTAAGTACTAATCGATCAACTTTCAGTCATTGACCATGCAACATATGCAGTGCAGATCCTAAACCCGTAAGGTTCGATGGTTTTTTTTTTTTAAGGATGTAAGGTTCGATGTTAATTTATGCTAATTAGTTAACCGTAATCTTTCTGAAGATTACTTTTTGTAGTTTTTCTATCCTAAATTCGGACGAGAAAAAGGATCTTTAACTCCTTTAGAAACATTACCACCGTTTGTCCAATTGATTTATCTCATCCGAATTTAGGATAGAAAACTGAGCCATGCATTATAATCGTTGCGTCATGGATTATTGTGATTATGCAAGCTAATGTTGTGCATGGGTAGTGTTGTCGGCGTGGATGAGGATGAAGTACCCGCATGTGGTCATTGGCGCCGTCGCGTCGTCGGCACCAATTCTCAGCTTCTACGGCCTCGCCGAGCCCTACGCCTTCTACGACATCATCTCCAACGATTTCAAGGTGCCTAGCTTCTGTGCTTATAACCAACTACTCCATTCCATAATTCTTATTGTTGTTTTAGTTTAAATTTAAACTAAAACCATGACAAGAATTAATATATAACTGCGTCACATGATTAAGTTTAGGATATTGATCGAACTATGCAATCTGTATTTCCCAAGTAACATTCATATATATCCTCGTTGTATTAGAGTGAGAGCCAAAATTGCCACGACGTGCTGATGAACTC
This sequence comes from Lolium perenne, assembly GCF_019359855.2. Classification (NCBI taxonomy): domain Eukaryota; kingdom Viridiplantae; phylum Streptophyta; class Magnoliopsida; order Poales; family Poaceae; genus Lolium; species Lolium perenne. Next base: position 159,681,493 of record NC_067247.2, read on the forward strand.
TTGGAAAGAGCTGGACAAGGCGCTCTCCAATGAGGCAGGTCGGGCGAAGCTCAACAGTACATTCAAGATGTGCCGGTACGATCGACTTGTGTACATATAAGTGTGATCAGTAATTTCTTTGATCGGTTGATGAACTCGTATATTTGCATGAATGCAGAGCAAGCAGCGTGGACGCGATACCAAACTTGCTCGACACTGCCATCGTCTACTCCGCCATGACGGACTACCCGACGGAGTCCGGCTTCCTCACTCCCCTTCCTCCTTATCCCGTCAAAGCGGTGCGTGTCTCTTTCTATGTATACTTTCATCGGAGAGGATGTGTACATGAGATGTTTGTTTGACTGATTGATTGATTTTCGAGTTTCGGTCTCAGATTTGCCGGGCGATCGACCACCCATCGGCGGGCAAGGACACCTTCTCGAGGATCAACGACGCCATGATGGTCTACTACAACTACACCGGCCATGCAGACTGCCTTGGCGACGCCGAGGAGAACGACCCCTACGGCATGTACGATGGCTGGGACTGGCAGGCATGCACGGAGATGATTCTCATGAGCTACGGCATCCGTAACGGCAGCGTCCTCCCGCCAGAGCCCTTCAACTTCACCGAGCTCCTTGACGGCTGCCGCGCCTCCACCGGACTGCCGCCACGCCCATACTGGATCACCACCGAGTTCGGCGGATTCGTAAGTACACTCAAGCTTTGGGACTGAAAATTCATGGGCCGGGTTCAGTTACCAACTGATATTTTGTTTCAGGATATTGCACATGTTTTGAAGAGAACTGCTAGCAACATTGTCTTCTTCAACGGGCTGCGGGATCCGTGGAGCAGCGGCGGGTAATTTAACATTTCCAAACATTAGACCGGAACTGAATTTGTCATTGGTTCCGGCGCTTACTTGTATTTTCTTTCACATGTTGTGTAGTGTACTGAAGAGCATCTCCAAAAGCATCATTGCGCTGGTTGAGCCAAAAGGTTAGTCGTCTCATCACAATCTAACTAAGACTTCACTTTCTGGTCGAATTCTTAGTCAGCAATGGTGTATTTTACTGTGTTTCGTTTCATGTCCTACAATAGTTTTTGTTCGAAATGTTCTTCAGGTTCACATCATGTAGACTTGAGATTCTCCAGCAAGGAAGACCCCGATTGGCTTAAGCAAGTGCGGGTAAAGGAGACGAGAATCATAGCCCATTGGCTCAGACAATACTACAAAGATGAAGCCATGGGCCATAAATAGCAAGGGAATTTACTCTAGTTATCCCTTCTTATTTCCTTCTATTAGTTGAAGACTATTGTTTAGCACAGAAAGTAATAACATATATGTAGAACAGGAATTTAGGTTAGTTATCCCTCTTATTTCATTTTGTTAGTCGAAGAATACTATTTAGCACACAAAGTAATAACATATATATTTAGATGATCATATGTATCCCACTTTTTTCAATAACAAGAAAATACATTATGGAGTGCATATGTCTCATGAGATGAGCTGCATTGTACCTAGAAACACACCAAAGAGATATATTGAAGATCCCCCAAGGTCTCTTATCAACTTCTTTTTTATTGAAAGTACCGTGTCAAGTGATTCATGAATATGGGATTTTTACAGTTACACAGGGTGTATTGTAGATATTCTTGATTTGTAATTTAATTATAATTTTGCTGAAGTCATAAATCATAATATTATCTAAGGAAAAAAATACTACACGCTATGTTTGCATTACAAAGTAGCCAAGCCTTGTGCAGTGCATGCGTGCGATGGTCAGAATCAGATGGAGCATGGACTACACTTGGGGCACTGGCACGTCACCACACACCGTATGTGGCCGGTGATAATCCTGGACTAAGCATAGCAGGAATGGCATTAGCCTCCCAAATGAAGATACATATGAGCATAGAGTGACGAGCGTTGTTGAGTCTCATGAGCTCACAATGGAGATGTTGAAATCAAAATGCCTAGTTCAAATGGATCCCAAAGATATCCAAATAAAAAGGCTGCCACAAAATATTGTTCAAGAGGAAATCAAAAAAGTGGAGTTAATGAAAAACGGGGTATTACAAGAACCAAGTTATCTCCACTCTTTAGTGCGAGTAGTAAGAGATTGCACATTCCTATGGTCCGCAGCAAACGATGTAGACAGAGGTAGAGTACAATTCAAAGAACTGAAGGGATTGGAGTCTCTTGCGTATGGCTTCGAGTTGCTGGAATCTTTTCGGCAAGGGAGTCTCTTGAATTTCCACTATGAGGGGCTCAAGATTGCCTCTACCTCCCATGTTATCGATGATGGTCATCATAGGCATAGTCTTCAATTTCTTCTTTGCCGAATGGGTTCACTGATCAGCCACCGGACCTTCTCATGGAGTGTGCGCTATCATATGAGCGTCTTTGAGGAACGATTGTTCTCGGCTCGAACATATGTTCTTGATGGTTTCCCTCACGAAACTTCAAGGCAGACAATTGGAGTATACTGCAACAAAGTATCCCCTTTGGGGTGATTAGAACAAGGATACCATCCCTAAGTGAAATGAATTGTTTTTTGTTTTCGCTCTTACGGTTTTCTTTGCACACAGGAAAGATGGCACCCAAAATTGTTGTAAATTTTGATGGTACACGCATACTTGTGGTATCCGGAAGCAAGTGAAAATTTATTGTGTGAACCAAACATCATTATCTATCTTATAAGTTAAGCAATGAAGGATCACGATCTTAAGAAGATTATTGCAATATAAGAATTCATGATATGGCTCTAACTCCGGTTATAGTGACCTCGTGAGCCATGGTTGACCAAGGCTTGGATCATGCAATCAAGTGAAGAATTCACTGTTTTCTCAAGAGATTGTGATAGAGCATGAAGAAGATCAGGCGTTGACCAAGGTGATGTTCAAGATGTAGTCCGAAGAATGGTCATGAGAGAATTGAGACTATGGTGTACATGTGTCTTAAAGAATAATATTGTGTGAGGATACATGTTTTCATTGAAGACATCATCATAATGAATAGCAAAGAAAAGATACTATGTTGCCAAGATCAACACACAAAGCGTAGATGATACCAAGTTGCATCAAGTGATCTCGTGGTATGATAAGTCAATGTCAAATGCTCTTTGTGAATAAACACATGATCTATGGGTTTGGTGTTTCTATGTTGGGTTTTATATCTCTCCATGAGCTTGCATCAAAAGGAAGATTTAATATGGCCCATGGGGGGATGATATCAAACAGTGTCATCATCTACAGTTTATAAGCACTAGTTTAAGATCATAATCCCGAAGATATCATATTCTTGAAGCTCTCCATTCAATTTGGTGACAATGCAGATGTGAAGATATAACAAAATGAGTCTTTCTCATAATGGTTCATGGGGGAGCAATTTATGAGTCTTTCACCAAGCGAGCGCAATTGACAAAGTTGTTCCTATGTTTTAAATTAAAAAAAATCAACTTGCTTAGACTCGTGTGTCTGTGGACCTTAACATGCAAAAAATAATGCATCCCTTGGTATTTCTCGGTAATTTATTTCCTTCCGCTACCTCAGGCCCATGGAAAATAAAGAATCAAGTGAATGTTTGACTTCCCGCGAAAAAGCATGTGAGTAAAATGTTTAACTTTCAGAGGAATGGTAGGTAGAGATTCTTTCGCTCGAGACATTGTGAAAGGCAACAATGCCCGAGGAAGGGCTTTCGATGCAAGGTTTTTTTCCTAGGGTCTATGGATTAGAATTCTATTAAAAAATCTTATAGAACTCATACAATTCAAAGATGGCCCTAGATATGCTATATTTGCCACATTATCAAGTTGTTGTACATCACTCCAATCACATGTTAAGACTTGTATGATGGTACTTTTATTCCCCAAATGGTCTCATATAGTCTTTTGATTAGTGATACCGATATCGAATGGCCCTAGGTATATTATATTTGCCTCATTATCAGGTTATAGTGTTGGTGTACATCACTCACGATCACTTCCACAGTCAGTATCTTGACTTGCATAACATTTGTATGCCTAAATGAAATATAAATTATTGTATTTAGTAACCACCTTATTAATACTTGCGCCTTTTGTAATCCAAGACTCCCTCCACACTCATAAGATGGATTTTTCCCCTCCATCAGCCCTCTTTTTTTTGAGAAACCATCAACACTCATATAAGAACGATCTTATGAAGAGCACGGCATGATGAATTGATGATGATGATGAAGGCAGGGACCACGGCCCACTTAGCAGGCGATCCTGACAAGCCAGAGCAGCAAAAGCCCATCCAAGCACGAACTGGGATTCCGGCGACGTCACCCCCTGGCACACGAGTTTCAGGTGTCGCGTTCCTGATGTGACACCTCCTGCAACAAGTGGAGGAAATAATCTCACATGGCTTGGCAAAAAAAGTTCTCCAGATAGGGAGCTCAGCATACAGTGGGTAGAACGTACGGCCCCATATGCATGGGATCTTGCAGCAGGAATTACTGTACTGTTTCAGGCACGAGCTCTCACTTTTCAGTATCCAAAACCAAGGTACATGAGAGTAAGACCGATACGATCGGAGTTCAAACTTGAGCTGTTCCACAGGATAATCAATGGCCTGAAAATGCAGTGTTCATAGATGTTTATGAGTTTATCACCCATGCTTGCATGACCTGGAGCCGGAGGTAGGAGACCCAAACAACATGCAAACACTATCATTCTATCAATAGTTTGAGCAAAATGCATGGACACGTAGCCCGTTCAATCCAAGAATTCAGGATGATCTCGCTGTTTTCTCCTCTGCAAAGAGTGCACATGCCCTGCTCGTGGCCGGAAGAGCAGTTAGAGCGACAGGATACCATCTACGCGGAAAATTCTACAAAATTCCTGCATAACAAACGGGACATTTTCTGCTCCAAGAAGGCTTCTCTCGAGTAGAAAACTGCCATCTTTGAGTATCTACCTTACCAAAACAGGCAAATATACTAGTACCAAAATCTTCGAAAAGAAATGGAGGAGCTACAGATCCTGGGTGTTTTATTTCTTTCTTGTACACTGACAGCTAGAAAGCACAAAATAGTACCGATCCACACTGTTAAATTCCAAATAACAGAAACAAAACTTCTGTTAGCACTTCGCTCCAGAAACCATGCATGGTGACTGGAGACACTAGTTTTAGGAGCTGGAACTAAGCATCGGGCGTCTCCAACTGCAAGCACTATGGCAACTGAAGCAATGCAGATACACATCAGAAGCAAAACGGTAAAAACTAAGCTCATGTTGTGGTCTCATTTCTTAAGTGCATTCATTCTGTCCCTAAGGTAATACAGCTTTGCTCTCCTGACTTTCTTCCTGTCCAAGATCTTGATTTCTTTGATGTTTGGCGAGTACCTGAATGCGCAAGACAACTAGCATCAGGAAAATAGTCTGCATCAAACAAGTATTATGTGATGATATCTTTCATTTATTATGAATTCTTTAAAAACTTAAGACAACTTTTATGTGAAGGATTCAAGAAATTAACAGATCCTGGAGACAAAAGGAGAGCCTATATGAAGTATCCTACTCATGTCGTTCTTCCAATGTATTCGGTCCGATAGCAGACGCAGGACAGAGGCTATGTACTCATGAAAGGTGGTTTAACCGCAGCTGGATGCTAAACCACCACCCGGAACAAGATGGTTAGTTAATGGCGATTTCAACCAAATTTACCGCGCTAGAGATAAAAATAGAGCCAACTCCAACCGTAGTCGAATTGTGAGATTCCGCAACGCGCTAAACATTTGTGACCTCAAGGAGATACATCTTCAAAACCGCAACTTCACATGGAGCAACGAACAACAAGACCCTACTATGAGCAAGCTTGATGCCTTCTTTTGCAATGAAGATTGGGATGTCACTTTCTCCAAACACATATTACACGCCCTCTCATCGTCATTATCCGACCAATGCCCTCTCCTTGCAAATGAAAGTGGCCCCAAAAAGCCGAAATCCTTTCGCTTCGAAAACTTTTGGATAAAAATGCAGCGATTTGCGGAGGTTGTCAATGGAGCTTAGAATGATAATACCAATCATGTCGAATCGTGTCAACGCCCTTTTCACAAACTAAAGAACACCAGGAAGAAATTGAGGAAGTGGAGCAAAGGGCTTTTCTCCAAAGCTAAGGTTGAGCTTCAAATGGCGTTGAAGGTCATCCTCCAACTTGATATGGCGCAACAAAATAGAATGCTCTCTAATGAAGAAAGAGAGCTTAGATCAAGATTGAAGAAGAGAGTCATAGGGTTGGCGGCCCTAGAGAGATCAAGGAAGATACAAGCCTCAAGGATAACAACCCTAAAAGAGGGGGATGCGAACACTAGATTTTTCCATTTACGTGTCAATGCACGAAGACGGAAGAATCACATTCTACGCCTCAAGCACAATAATGGGTGGGTCACGTAGCATGACCAAAAGAAGAGCATCATACACAGCCACTTCAAAAATATAATCAAAAGGGGCCCTCTGCGATCTAAAAACTTCAATTGGACAACGATTCATTCCACACATTGTGACTTATCACTCCTCAATGGGGAGTTCACGAACGAGGAAGTCAAAGCCGCGGTGGATGGGACCACTTGTGATAAAGCCCCAGGCCCGGATGGGCCCGGATGGCTTTACGGGGGCTTTTTTTAAGCTTGTTGGGGCACAATAAAGGCTGATGTCATGGCGATGATCAACCATTTTTCGAGCTTACGCACCAATCACCTTCATTGGCTCAACTCCGCTAACATTGCTCTCATTCCAAAGAAAGAAGGAGCGGAGGAGATCACCGACTTCCGCCCAATAAGCCTCATTCATGCCGTCGCAAAATTAATATCCAAGATGTTGGCCACTCATCTTGCACCCTACATGAATATTCTTATCTCAAATGCCCAAAATGCCTTCATTAAGAAAAGGAGTATTCATGACAACTTCTTGTATGTTCGAAACGTGGCAAGGAAATTACATAGGTCCAAAATGCCAACGTTTCTATTCAAGCTTGACATCAAAAAAAGCATTTGACTCGGTTAGATGGGACTACTTGATCGATTTACTCCAACACTTGGGCTTCCCAAGCAAATTTCGGGATTGGATCGCAACCCTCCTATCAACCTCATCTTCAAGAGTGCTTCTCAATAGCATCGCCGGAAACCCCATCAAGCATGGAGGGGGGCTCTGACAAGGGGACCTGTTGTCTCCGCTCCTCTTTGTGTTGGCCATTGATCCACTTCATCACATTCTCCGGAAGGCCACTAAACAAGGGCATCTCCATAAGTTGAGGGGGTCGGATCCCGCGGTTCGCACCTCTCTTTATGCCGACGACGCCGCTATTTTCATGGTTCCCAACAAGGATGACATCAACTACCTTTCTACCACCTTGCAACACTGGAGATGTAACCAGAATTGTCACTAATTGCGCAAAAAGTCAAGTGGCGGCGATTAGATGTACAGAGCTTGATCTCAATGACATCCTTCAAGCCTTTCCGGCTTCCCGTACAAGCTTCCCAATGAAGTGCCTCGGACTTCCTCTTTCAGTCACTAGGCTAAAAAGGATACACTTTCAACTGTTAGAAGATAAAGTGGCCGCCAAGCTCTTCCCATGGATTGGGAAACATGTCACCATGGCCGGCCGGTCCACCCTTGTGAAGTCCGTCCTCACTAGCATTGTCATCTACTACATTACCGTCCTCAATGTGTCGGTGGAGGTGCTCATGAAAATTGATAGAATTCGAAGAGCCTTTCTTTGGGCGGCAAGTGATAAAGTCACCGGAGGAAAATGTAAAGTTAGTTGGGATATGGTGTGTAAGCCCAAGGAATATGGAGGCCTTGGGATTCCAAACATTGCAAAATTCGCTTTGGCTCTCCGCATGAGATGGCTTTGGCATGAATGGAGTGATGAGGCAAGACCGTGGGTTGGCCTTGGAAACCCATGCAACAACCAAGATAAAGAGCTATTCGCCGCGGCGACAAAGATCTCCATCAGAAATGGAAAGAAAGCACTTTTTGGGAGGCCCCTTGGCTTGATGGAAAAAAGACCAAAAGACATAGCACCCCTCGTCTACAAAATCACACAAGGAAAAAGGTGTTCCGTTAGCAAGGCTTTGGATGACAACTTTTGGATCTCCAAGATCAACACCAATGATGGCCTAACACTTGAGCACAATCACGCAATTTGCAACCCTTTGGGAAATGATTCAATCGGTGCAATTGAACCCTAACAACCCGGATTCCATCTCTTGGAAGCTCACCAATAGCGGATGCTACTCCTCCAAATCGGCATACAATATGCAATTCTTGGGTCACACAAATCATCATTGCCTTCCCTTGTTTGGAAACCTTGGGCTCCACCTAAATGCAAAACATTCGAGTGGTCGATTATCCAAAATAGAGTTTGGACGGCGGATAGGCTCCAAAAGAGGGGATGGACAAATTGTGGAAGGTGCAAGCTTTGCAACCAAGTTCATGAATCCGCCTCCCACTTGCTCTTCAAGTGTGTTGGCTTGGGCTACATGATGTTGACCCAAGTGCTTGGCATTCTAGAAGAAATGTCAAAGAATGGTGGACAGATGAGATCCATAAGCATAGGAAAGGTAGAAAGGCCATGGCTTCTCTTGCTATGTTGATATCATGGGAAATATGGAAGGAACGAAATGCACGTGTTTTCCGAAACAAAGCTTCCACCGCGAACATGGTAATAACAAAGATCAAAGATGAGGTTGCTACATGGAGTATGGCGGGAGCGAAAGCATTGAGTAATGTAATTCCGCGAGAGTAGGTGTTCGGTTTTTTTTGCTTGTCCTTGTTGGCCAAGTATGGGAATGTAAAACTCTCATACTTCTTCTTTATCAATGAAAATGGCAAGTCTTTTGCCTTGTTTCAAAAAAAACTAACACAGGACAAGCAATTGATTATGTACAGACAAATAGCAATTAACAAAATACTCTGTGCTTTGTATCAAACACTACTAGTATCTTTCACTGTTCACTTAAGGGTTCATTAACCATACTTAGCACTCCCACCATTCTAAAATATACAAATTTAGTCAAAAGTCAAATGTTTTCTAAGTTCGACCCAATTTTATAGACAAGAATATGAGCACTACAATACCAAATCAATATCAGCATATCCACCATAAAATATATATTCATAGTGTATTTATTCAATATTGTAGATGTTGGTAATTTCTTTTATATTTTTGTTCAAACTTAGTAAGCTTTGACTTATGACTAACTTCATAGAATGGAGGAAGTATGGTTTAGATGATATGTCATGGATTTACAACTAACAGAACTACACAAGGACCAGAATTAAGCTGGTGCCACCATTCCCATTGGCAGATGAGATATTATCAAGTATATCGAGAAGGCAGTGAATCCCGAATAGCTCAGAGACAGAATATAACAAAGCAAAAACTTTTTTTTAGTTCAGTCAACTATGATGTTCACATGCAAAGATCAGAAACAAAGCACTATCAACATGAAAATGGAAGAGAGAAGAACATATTGGGTGTGACTTACAGTGGAAAGACAGACTCAACTCCCACGCCAGCTACTAGTCTACGCAATCTGAAAGTTGTAGCAATCCCAGCATTGCGCCTTGCTATGACGATGCCTTTCAATGTAGACTCACGCCGCTTGTTCTCAGGCACTTGCTGTTTATATAGAGAATCAGAGCGACTGATATACAAATGAACAGCACTGAGGAGAGAATGCATTTACTTGGTACTTACCACTCTCATTTGGACAATACATCCAGGCTGCACATCAGGAATCTCCCTCTCTGTGCGGACTTTGTCGACTGCCTCTTTGTTCAAGATCTGAGAAATTCGATTCATGAATATGTTAAGCTGTTTAAGTGATCACTGCAACCTTACTGGATGTGATACGCCTCCTGGAAAATAACTCTTCTTACATTCATAATGTGCCTGGCCGTCTTGTCAGGCCTCTTGAACTTGATGTGTGGCGGGTGCTCAACCATGGGAGAGCTGGAATCTTCATCCTCGGCAGAAACCTCCGCAGCCCCCACTGTCGAGAACCCCCTCACCGACAAAACCTTGGTGCAGAAACCATAAGCCTGAACACCTTCGTGTGGAATGACTGGACTCTGCACATCAAAATTCAATCCGATAGACACGACCAGGATCAGTTACTAACATAGGAAGACAAGCCGGCAACAGGTATACCCAATACGATTACTGGCACACACACCACGATTTGACGAATCCAGCTGCAAGGCCTCAGAGGTTCTATGAACGACTGGGCAGCCCCGGGAGGAGTGCAGTCCAGGAACTTCAGAGACGTGCCGCGGGTTCCGGATCGATAGACATTCCGCAGCAAAGCCTGCATCCTGTGACCAGTCCTCTGCATACAAAAGTGCACACGGTGGGATCAAATTATGTGGGTAGACTCCATTCCTGGCAGGAAAGAAAGGAACGCACATAGTTGCGGATCTAGATGGTGTGCCTGCTTGCCGGAAGACTCTGCCGTGGTTCCACGCCCCGCCGCCGCCGGCGCAGAGTTGGATTTTGGTTCTATCGTGGGTGGGGATTTGGCGTGGCGTTTCAGGTTTCAGACAATCCGTCTATGCGAAGCACAGCAGTTCTAGAGAAGAGGTTCTACTGGCCTTGTTGGGCTTCCCATGTAGCGAGACTAATGGGCTGCTGAAGATTTGACGAGAAAGCTTTATTGGACTTCCCATTTATCCCTACTTTTTCTCAAAAAAAAAAAATTATCCCTACTAGGAGTGTTGTAAAATCTCGAAGCATTGTTGAATCATCAAATCTCCGAGGTTTAAGGGTGGTGAATTCTGTCTCGGCAGCTAACCACTACTGTTTGTTGATAATAGCATGTTGTTTTGTAAGACTAGTCATAGTGGAGAGTAACATTAGGTAGTAACATACATTATCAGAAAATGCTATATTTATTAAGTTGTAGACTCATTTTGCCTTGGAATATGTGATGTGATGGTAATATAGCTAGTTACCACTATCCTCTCTTTTCTCAATTAATAACATGACATGTCATGAAAATGCTTAGTTGGGACATTTAGACGAGCCAGAAGATCCCCCTGCCCGCTCCCCCGCTCTCCTAACCCTAACCCCTCCTCCCACCTCCTCGCCCCGCCGCCACCGACGGTCGCCGCCGGGCCTAGCCCGTGTGGTTGACGGCGGCGGTGAGGCTCCCCTCCTCGTGGTCGGCTGGCGGAGGGCTCAGCGCCCCGCGCGCGCAGGCTCTCCTCGCGAGCATGGCGATGGCACCCGGGCGGCGGCTGCGGGCGGCGCCGGCCGTCGGGCCAGCGGAGGCGGGCGGAACACGCGGCGGTGGGCGCTCAGGGCGGCGGCGCATCGGCCTTCTGCGCGGCCTGGGCGTTCTCCGGGAGGGCGCAGGTCGCAGGACCTAGGGGGTTTCGGCCGGCCGGGCAGGGGCCCGGCCCCGTTTCGAGCCCCCTGCGTGTCCCCTTTGCCAGATCTTGCGATGCCGGCAGCCGGGGTGGTTGCTGGCCGCAGATCTCGCTGCGGCTGTCCTTCCCCGCCATTCTTCAGATCTGATGTCGGCACGAGTCGTGGTGGCTGTGGGCAGCCCAGATCTGTGGAGGTGTTCTCTCACCTGGTGTTCTGCGTGGGGCAGAGGCCAGTGAGGTCGGTTGTCGTCTGTTCGGGAGCGGTTGTTCTGCATAGGTGGTGGCTCTCGGTGCTCTGTTGCGGTCCGGCGGCGCGAGGAGTTTGGTCTCAAGGCGGCGGCCTTGGTCGGTGGGAACCTTGCTGGTTGTCGGGCGAGCCAGAGGTTCTGGTGCTGGTCGTTGGCCATGGTCGTGTGGGCGACGTGGTCGCGGCGAGCAGCTTGTTGTGGCGGCGGTTCGGTTGTCATTCGACGGCCTAACCCTGTGTAGAAGAAGGAGAGGCCATGCCGAGGGGAAACCCTTGCCCTTTTGGGCCATGATGGCGACGTCTGTGGACGCCGTCCCCTTCCTGAAGGCGTCATGGGGCTTCTCTCCGTCTTTCTACAGTCTCCGGGTGAAAACCCAAGATCCTCGGATCGGGCGGTGGCGGCACTCCGGTGTCGCGATCTTCTTGAAGACATCGTCTTGGAGTCCATAACAAGTTGCTCTCCGAAGGTTGTGGGGCGAAGGTGGCTTCGTTTGGCGATCTTCGGCAAGGCATGCTCCGTCCCCCTTCCCGGGTCGAGCCTCCTTGGTGCTACTTCTCGGTCTGTGAGCATAGCGGGTCGGTCCTCGGTGGTGGTCGGCCTCCGGTGGCACTTCTGCGACGAAGGAGTGTTGTTGAGGCGCGCGTGAAAATGGCTCGCTCTCGGGTGAGCTCCGGCCCGACACTGTAGACTCCAGCTCTTCTTCGAGTCCTCGTAGGCGCTTTGGTTGAGCTTCTTGGTCGCGCTTCCGGTTGTAGCTTCTTCGGTAGTTCGTGTGGGTGTGTGGTGTCGGTCTGTAAGCTGGGTTCAGCACTTTGTATCAATCTCGCCGTTGTTGGCTTTGTTAATTCAAAGTCGGGCACGTTCAGTGCCTTTCATCTAAAAAAAAATGCTTAGTTGGCATTGTATGTTGTTAATGTTACTACTTATGTTACTCCCTGATGACCCACAAGTATAAGGGGTGTATCGTAGTATCTTCGATAAGTAAGAATGTCGATCCCAACGAGGAGCAGAAGGTGTTGACAAGCAGTTTCGATGAAGGATTCACTGTAAATGCTCACAGACAAGTATTCAGGGGGTTTTGATGTAACAGATGAATAAAGTACGAGTAAGTAAAGTGCGAGAGTAATAATTGCAGCGAGTGGCCCAATCCTTTTTAGCACAAAGGACAAGCCGGTTTGTTTACTTATAATGACCAAACGTTCTCGAGGACACACGGGATTTTAGTCTAGTGCTTTCGGTACATACGGCTAATTAATCTTCATTGTTTTGATAAGTGTTGTGTGGGTGAACCTGTGCTAATGTACCGCCCTTCCTAGGACTAATACAAACTTGTGATTATACCCCTTGCAAGCATCCGCAACTACAAGAAAGTAATTAAGATAAATCTAACCACAGCCTTAAACTCTGAGATCCTGCTATCCCTCCTGCATCGATATACCAACGGGGGTTTAGGTTTCTGTCACTCCGGCAACCCCGCAATCGGCAAACGAGTACAAGATGCATTCCCCTAGGCCCATAAAGGTGAAGTGTCGTGTAGTCTACGTTCACACGACACCACTAGAAGAATAACACCACAACTTAAATATCATAACATTGAATATTACTCAACCATACTTCACTACGAACATTTAGACTTCACCCATGTCCTCAAGAACTAAACGAACTACTCACGAGACATCATATGGAACATGATCAGAGGTGATATGATGATGAATAACAATCTGAACATAAACCTTGGTTCAACGGTTTCACTCAATAGCATCAATAACAAGTAGAAATCAATACCTGGAGAGTTTCCCCTATCAAACAATCAAGATCAAACCCAAATTGCTACAGCGGTGACGATGTGCAGCGGTGGAGACGGCAGTGATGATGATGAAGATGATGATGATGGTGATGGAGATGATGTCCAACTTGATGGCGGTGACGATGGCGTCGATTTCCCCCTCCGGGAGGGAATTTCCCCGGCGGATCTCAGCCCGCCGGAGAGCTCTTTTCTCTCTGGTGTTCTCCGCCTCGCAGAGGCGGCTGTAACTCTTCGCGAGGTACCCTCTGGAGCTTAGGTTTTCGGGATGAAGGCGTACGCGAAGAAAAGGAGGCGAGAGGGGGCTGTGGGCCCCCTCCTCACAGGGCGGCGCGGCCAGGCCTTGGGCCGCGCCAGCCTATGGGGTGGGCCCACCTCGGGTCCCCTCAGCTCCCCCTTCTGGCTCACTTCATCTTCTGGAAAAATAAGGTTTTTCGTATAATTTCCATCAACTGTTGATCTTCCGAAATATTGCATTCTGACAGCGCTTTTTTCAGCAGAATCCTGGCTCCGGTGCTCGATCCTCCAATAATCATGAAACATGCAAAATAGATGAAATAACATAAGTATTATGTCCAAATATGAAATATATCAATGAATAACAGCAAATTATGATATGAAATAGTGATGCAAATTGGACGTATCAACTCCCCCCAAGCTTAGACTTCGCTTGTCCCCAAGCGAAACTGAACTCGGTAAACAGGACCACATGTTTATGGAGTGAAGAGTCGATAAATAAAATACGGACAAGAAGCATCATATTCATTCACACAAGACATTCTAGTAAACAACTTCCTCATATAACTCAACTTGAAACAAGTATAAGGTAATCACAAATAAAGGTGCATAAGAAATCATAGTTGGTGATGGCAAACTTCGTTCTTGGTCAGAGAACAATTAACAGGTTATTCTTATCTATCGAGCAGCGCTCTCATGTTAAAGTTTATATGGCACAACTTGCATACTCAATCATAATAGTCTCCTCATGATCATTGATAACTTGCAAAGCTATATTCATTTAGATAAAACTTGTACTAAACAAGGAAGAATAAAAGACATGATGAAGCAAATCACAATATAATGGTTTGATCACAACAACTCAAATGCTTGCTTGAGATGGAGGGAAATAGGTTTACTGACTCAACATAAAGTAAAAGACAGACCCTTCGCAGAGGGAAGCAGGGATTAAATCATGTGCTAGAGCTTTTTCAGTTTTGAAATCATATAAAGAGAATGAAAGTAACATTTTGAGAGGTGTTTGTTGTTGTCAACGACTGGTAGCGGGTACTCTAACCCCCTTGCCAGACAAACCTTCAAAGAGCGGCTCCCATTTTATTTTTGTGTGGCACTCCTTCCAACCTTTCTTTCACAAACCATGGCTAACCGAATCCTCGGGTGCCTGCCAACAATCTCATACCATGAAAGAGTGCCTTTTTATTTTAGTTTTATTATGATGACACTCCCCCCAACCTTTGCTTACACAAGCCATGGCTAACCGAATCCTTCGGGTGCCGTCCATCAATCACATACCATGGAGTAGTGTCTATTTAGGTTAATTAATTTGGGACTGGGAATCCCATTGCCAGCTATTTTTGCAAAATTATTAGATAAGCGGATGAAGCCACTAGTCCATTGGTGAAAGTTGCCCAACAAGATTGAAAGATAAAACACCACATACTTCCTCATGAGCTATAAAACATTGACACAAATAAGAGATAGTAAATTTTGAATTGTTTAAAGGTAGCACACGAAGTATTTACTTGGAATGGCAGAAAATACCATGTAGTAGGTAGTTATGGTGGACACAAATGGCGTAGGTTTGGGTTTAGGTTTGGATGCACGAGAAGTATTCCCTCTCAGTATAGGTCTTTGGCTAGCAAGGTTAATTAGCAAGCATAAGAGTCGAGGGAAACAAACAAATATACATGTGATAGAAACAATCATGCATCTTCCTTGTAAGCACAAACATTTTTAACTTCAGAATAATAAGCTATGAGCTAACAAGAAAGAAAGATAATGAAACAACTACATGTATTTCTCTTTTCTAATTAAACCTCAAAGTGTTGTTGCTATTGACCAATGCTAAGTTTGCCAAAACCAAATAGATTTATTCAATGCTCCCAAAGTGATACCAATACTAAAATCAAGATCGATCATATAATAGAGATTGCAAACTAAAATAAGGTGTGCAATATGTAAATGATAAGACTTCTTATTAATATTCCATAACGATAACTCACACCAAGGGATACATAGACAACCAACTAAAGGAGAGACACTTCCAAACTGCAACCCATCTTATATGATAACTTCCCTACTCATGATATGACACTACTTGACAGTAAAAGTAAAAAGGTAGTGATGATGTGATACCGCGGCACTCCCCCAAGCTTGGAACAAACCAAGGGGATGCCAATACCGATGATGAATTACTCCTTCGGCGATGGTGGCGATGAATTCCCATCATCAGACTTCCAAGGAAGAGGCTCTCCATCAACAAACGACATCTTGGTCTCGGGAATCCTGAAACTCACGCTCAGCCATCTTCTTGTATTTGAAGACCTCTTGTTCTAGCTTCTCCATCCTGTCTTCCAAGCTTCCTTCTCCTTTAGGACCCTGGACATCCTTGATCTGCAGTTCTCCCTCAACGAGCAGCAACTCCTTGGGGTGCATCCTCAGCTCCTCCATGTACAAGTTGTCAACGTCCTTGCAGGAGCTGTCCTTCGGAGTTTCCGACGAAGACATGATGGCTCTAGATCCGAAGCAAATCCTGGCAGAAACAACTCGAAACAAAACAAGTCGAGAAAATGATATACGGACCTCCAGGGGTCCGGGGGATTATATAGCAGGAATTTTCACGACAAAAGGAAAGTACCAGGTCGAACTAGAGTCGGAAAGGGGCGATGAGGCGGCCAGCTCATAGGGCGGCGCGGCCTGGCTGGGGCCCGCGCCGGCCTATGAGGGCTCGCCCTCGTGCGTCTCCTCCACTCCGTTTCGATCTCGTAATTTTTCATATTTTCCAAAAACAGCAAAAATATTGTTCGGAAAGTAAATCGCGAACTTTCTATTACCAGTACTGTTACCTATTCAAAGTCGAGTTCTGGCGGACTGTCAATTTGACCTTTGATGAAAGCTTCTGGTGTTTCCACTCGAATAACATCAACATCTACATTGTAAGAATCACCTGAGATATAATGCTTGAGTCTTTGTCCATTCACCACTTGCGTGGCATTGCCTTGGAGAGAGCTAATTTTAATTGCTCCTGAACGATACACCTCCTCAACAACATATGGTCCTTCCCATTTCGGGAGTAATTTCCCTGCAAAGAATCTGAGACGAGACCGATACAATAGGACTTTATCCCCAATATTAAATTCTCTTTTGATAATCCTTCTATCATGCCATTTTTTAACTTTCTCTTTAAAGAGTTTAGCATTTTCATAAGCTTCACTTCTCCATTCATCTAGAGAACTCAATTGCAGCAACCTCTTATTACCGGCAAGTTTAGGATCTTTATTTAATTCTCTAACAGCCCAATAAGCTTTGTGCTCTAGTTCTAAAGGTAAATGACAAGCTTTCCCATAAACCATTTTATAAGGTGACATTCCCATGGGATTTTTATAAGCAGTTCTATAAGCCCATAGTGCATCCTTCAATTTACTAGCCCAATTCTTTCTAGTTTTATTAACAGTCTTTTCCAAGATAGATTTAATCTCTCTATTTGATAATTCTACTTGCCCACTAGTTTGAGGATGATAAGCGTAAGCAATTCTATGATTAATACCATATTTAGCAAGAGTTTTTCTAAAACCACCATGAATAAAATGAGAACCTCCATCAGTCATAATATATCTAGGAACTCCAAATCTAGGAAAAATAATATCTAAAAGCATTCTTAAAGAGGTCTCACCATCAGCACTTTTTGTAGGTATAGCTTCCACCCATTTAGTAACATAATCAACAGCAACAAGTATATGAGTGTTACCTTCCGAAGAGGGAAAAGGTCCCATGAAGTCAAATCCCCAACAATCGAACGGTTCAATAACAAGAGTATAATTCATAGGCATTTCATTGCGTCTGGAGATATTACCAACCCTTTGACATTCATCACAAGATAAAATAAACTTCCTTGCATCTTTGAAGAGAGTTGGCCAATATAAACCTGATTGTAGAACCTTTTGCGCGGTTCTATCTCCGGCGTGATGTACGTCCTCCATAAGCACTACCATGACATTTACTCAATATCTCTTGTTGTTCATATTCGGGAACACATCTTCGCAGAATACCATCCACTCCTTCTTTATATAAGTGTGGGTCATCCCAGAAATAATGCCTCAAGTCATAAAAGAATTTCCTCCTTTGCTGGGCTGAAAAGGTTGGAGGCAAGTACTTGGAAACAATAAAGTTAGCATAATCAGCATACCAAGGACTGTCTCGCGAGCTCACCTTTATTACAGCCAATTGTTATTTGGAAAACTATCATTAACAGGAACAGGATCATAAGCAATATTTTCCAATCTAGACAAATTATCTGCAACAGGATTATCAGCACCTTTCCTATCTACAATATGTAAATCAAATTCTTGCAACAGAAGTACCCATCTAATAAGCCTTGGCTTAGCATCTTTCTTTTGCATAAGGTATCTGATTGCAGCATGATTAGTATGTATAGTAACTTTTGAATCAACAATATAAGATCTAAACTTATCACAAGCAAAGACTACAGCTAACAATTCTTTTTCAGTAGTAGCATAATTTCTTTGAGCAGCATCAAGAGTTTTACTAGCATAATGAATAACATTCAATTTTTTGTTTACTCGCTGTCCAAGAACAGTGCCTACAGCAAAATCACTAGCATCACACATAATTTCAAATGGTAAGTTCCAATCAGGAGGTTCAACTATAGGAGCAGTTGTTAAGGCTTTCTTTAGAGTTTCAAAAGCTTCCTTACAATCATCATCAAAAACAAAAGGTACATCTTTTTGAAGAAGATTAGTAAGAGGCTTTGAAATCTTGGAGAAGTCTTTAATAAACCTCCTATAAAACCCAGCATGACCAAGAACACTGCGAATGCCTTTAACATCCCTAGGATAGGGCATCTTCTCAATTGCTTCAACTTTAGCTCTATCAACTTCGATACCTCTCTCGGAAATTTTATGTCCCAATACAATTCCTTCATTAACCATAAAGTGGCATTTCTCCCAATTAAGAACAAGGTTAGTTTCTTCACATCTCTGCAAAACTTTATCGAGGTTCCGCAACCAATTATCAAAAGAATTCACATAGACAGAAAAATCATCCATGAATACCTCTACAATACTCTCGCAAAAGCCATGAAAAATAGCAGACATGCATCTTTGAAAAGTAGCAGGAGCATTACATAAACCAAAAGGCATACGTCTATAAGCATAAGTTCCATAGGGACAAGTGAAAGTGGTTTTCTCTTGATCCTTAGTTTTAACAGCAATTTGTGAAAACCCAGAATAACCATCAAGAAAGCAAAAGTGAGTATTTTTAGACAACCTTTCTAACATTTGATCAATAAAAGGCAAAGGGTAATGATCTTTTTTAGTAACCTTATTAACTTTTCGATAATCAATGCACATTCTATACCCTACAACTACTCTTTGAGGTATGAGCTCATCATTATCATTAGGCACAACAGTCATCCCTCCTTTCTTAGGAACACAATGCACAGGACTAACCCATCTACTATCAGCAATATGATATATAATACCAGCTTCAAGAAGTCTTAATACCTCATTTCTTACCACATCCTTCATCTTAGGAATTAGACGACGCTGAGGTTCAACAACAGGCTTCGCATCATCTTCAATATTAATGGCGTGTTGGCAAATAGAGGGAGAAATCCCCTTCAAGTCATCAAGTGTGTAGTGACACGCATACAGCACACGTCCGTTGGGAACCCCAAGAGGAAGGTGTGATGCGTACATCGGCAAGTTTTCCCTCAGTATGAAACCAAGGTTTATCGAACCAGTAGGAGCCAAGAAGCACGTTGAAGGTTGATGGCGGCGAGATGTAGTGCGGCGCAACACCAGGGATTCCGGCGCCAACGTGGAACCTGCACAACACAAACCAAGTACTTTGCCCCAACGAAACAGTGAGGTTGTCAATCTCACCGGCTTGCTGTAACAAAGGATTAGATGTATAGTGTGGATGATGATTGTTTGCAGAGAACAGTAGAACAATTGCAGTAGATTGTATTTCAGTATAAAGAATTGGACCGGGGTCCACAGTTCACTAGTGGTGTCTCTCCCATAAGATAAATAGCATGTTGGGTGAACAAATTACAGTTGGGCAATTGACAAATAGAGAGGGCATGACCATGCACATACATATTATGATGAGTATTGTGAGATTTAATTGGGCATTACGACAAAGTACATAGACCGCTATCCAGCATGCATCTATGCCTAAAAAGTCCACCTTCAGGTTATCATCCGAACCCCCTCCAGTATTAAGTTGCTAACAACAGACAATTGCATTAAGTATTGCGCGTAATGTAATCAATAACTACATCCTCGGACATAGCATCAATGTTTTATCCCTGGTGGCAACAGCACATCCATAACCTTAGAGGTTTCTGTCACTCCCCCAGATTCACGGAGACATGAACCCACTATCGAGCATAAATACTCCCTCTTGGAGTTAAGAGTAAAAACTTGGCCAGAGCCTCTACTAATAACGGAGAGCATGCAAGATCATAAAGAACACATAGATATAAATTGATAATCAACATAACATAGTATTCTCTATTCATCGGATCCCAACAAACACAACATATAGCATTACAGATAGATGATCTTGATCATGTTCGGCAGCTCACAAGATCCGACAATTAAGCATAATGAGGAGAAGACAACCATCTAGCTACTGCTATGGACCCATAGTCCAGGGGTGAACTACTCACTCATCACTCCGGAGGCGACCATGGCGGTGTAGAGTCCTCCGGGATATGATTCCCCTCTCCGGCAGGGTGCCGGAGGCGATCTCCTGAATCCCCCGAGATGGGATTGGCGGCGGCAGCGTCTCTGGAAGGTTTTCCGTATCGTGGCTCTCGATACTGGGGGTTTCGCGACGAAGGCTATTTGTAGGCGGAAGGGCAGGTCAGGGGGCCACACGAGGGGCCCAGGAGACAGGCCGGCGCGGCCAAGACCTGGGCCGCGCCGCCCTACCTCCTGGCCACCTCGTGGCCCCACTTCGTTGACTCTTCGGTCTTCTGGAAGCTTCGTGTGAAAATAGGCCCCTGGGCGTTGATTTCGTCCAATTCCGAGAATATTTCCTTACTAGGATTTCTGAAACCAAAAACAGCAGAAAACAGCAACTGGCTCTTCGGCATCTTGTTAATAGGTTAGTTCCAGAAAATGCATAAATATGATGTAAAGTATGCATAAAACATGTAGATATCATGAATAATGTGGCATGGAACATAAGAAATTATCGATACGTCGGAGACGTATCAGCATCCCCAAGCTTAGTTTCTGCTCGTCCCGAGCAGGTAAACGATAAACAAAGATAATTTCTGGAGTGACATGCCATCATAACCTTGATCATACTATTGTAAGCATATGTAATGAGTGCAGCAATCAAAACAATGTAAATGACATGAGTAAACAACTGAATCATAAAGCAAAGACTTTTCATGAATAGTACTTCAAGACAAGAATCAATAAGTCTTGCATAAGAGTTAACTCATAAAGCAATAAATTCATAGTAGAGGTATTGAAGCAACACAAAGGAAGATGAAGTTTCAGCGGTTGCTTTCAACTTATAACATGTATATCTCATGGATATTGTCAACATAGAGTAATATAACAAGTGCAATATGCAAGTATGTAGGAATCAATGCACAATTCACACAAGTGTTTACTTCTTGAGATGGAGAGAGATAGGTGAACTGACTCAACATAAAGGTAAAAGAATGGCCCTTCGCAGAGGGAAGCATTGATTGCTATATTTGTGCTAGAGCTTTGATTTTGAAAACAAGAAACAATTTTGTCAACGGTAGTAATAAAGCATATGTGTTATGTAAATTATATCCTACAAGTTGCAAGCCTCATGCATAGTATACTAATAGTGCCCGCACCTTGTCCTAATTAGCTTGGATTACCGGGATTATCGCAATGCACATGTTTTAACCAAGTGTCACAAAGGGGTACCTCTATGCCGCTTGTAAAAAGGTCTAAGGAGAAAGCTCGCATTGGATTTCTCGCTATTGATTATTCTCAACTTAGACATCCATACCGGGACAACATAGACAACAGATAATGGACTCCTCTTTAATGCATAAGCATGTAGCAATAATTAATGTTCTCATATGAGATTGAGGATATATGTCCAAAACTGAAACTTCCACCATGATGCATGGCTTTAGTTAGCGGCCCAATGTTCTTCTCTAACAATATGCATGCTCTAACCATTAAATGAGTGGTAAATCTCCCTTACTTCAGACAAGACGGACATGCATAGCAACTCACATAATATTCAATAAAGAGTAGTTGATGGCGTCCCCAGGAACATGGTTATCGCACAACAAGCAACTTAATAAGAGATAAAGTGCATAAGTACATATTCAATATCACAATAGTTTTTAGGCTACTTGTCCCATGAGCTATATATTGTAAAGGTAAAGAATGGAAATTTTAAAGGTAGCACTCAAGCAATTTACTTTGGAATGGCGGAGAAATACCATGTAGTAGGTAGGTATGGTGGACACAAATGACATAGTGGTTGGCTCAAGGATTTTGGATGCATGAGAAGTATTCCCTCTCGATACAAGGTTTAGGCTAGCAAGGTTATTTGAAACAAACACAAGGATGAAGCGGTGCAGCAAAACTCACATAAAAGACATATTGTAAACATTATAAGACTCTACACCGTCTTCCTTGTTGTTCAAACTCAATACAAGAAATTATCTAGACTTTAGAGAGATCAATTATGCAAACCAAATTTTAGCATGCTCTATGTATTTCTTCATTAATAGGTGCAAAGTATATGATGCAAGAGCTTAAACATGAGCACAACAATTGCCAAGTATCACATTACCCAAGACATTTTAGAATTACTACATGTATCATTTTCCAATTCCAACCATATAACAATTTAACGAAGAAGAAACTTCGCCATGAATACTATGAGTAAAGCCTAAGGACATATTTGTCCATATGCAACAGCGGAGCGTGTCTCTCTCCCACACAAAGAATGCTAGGATCCATTTTATTCAAACAAAACAAAAACAAAAACAAACCGACGCTCCAAGCAAAGCACATAAGATGTGATGGAATAAAAATATAGTTTCAGGGGAGGAACCTGATAATGTTGTCGATGAAGAAGGGGATGCCTTGGGCATCCCCAAGCTTAGACGCTTGAGTATTCTTGATATATGCAGGAGTGAACCACCGGGGCATCCCCAAGCTTAGAGCTTTCACTCTCCTTGATCATGTTGTATCATCTCCCTCTCTTGATCCTTGAAAACTTCCTCCACACCAAACTCAAAACAACTCATTAGAGAGTTAGTGCACAATCAAAATATACATGTTCAGAGGTGACATAATCATTCTTAACACTTCTGGACATTGCACAAAGCTACTGAAAGTCAATGGAATCGAAATATCCATCAAGCATAGCAAAACAGGCAATGCGAAATAAAAGGCAGAATCTGTCAAAACAGAACAGTTCGTAAAGACGAATTTTATTGAGGCACCAGACTTGCTCAAATGAAAATTCTCAAATTGAATGAAAGTTGCGTACATATCTGAGGATCACTCACATAAATTGGCATAATTTTCTGAGTTACCTACAGAGAATTAGGCCCAGATTCGTGACAGCAAAGAAATCTATTTCTGCGCAGTAATCCAAATCTAGTATGAACCTTACTATCAACGACTTTACTTGGCACAACAATGCACAAAACTAAGATAAGGAGAGGTTGCTACAGTAGTAAACAACTTCCAAGACTCAAATATAAAATAAAGGTACTGTAGTAAAAACATGGGTTGTCTCCCATAAGCGCTTTTCTTTAACGCCTTTCAGCTAGGCGCAGAAAGTGTTTATCAAGTATTATCGAGAGGTAAAGCATCAACATTGGTGTTGGGAGTTTTCTCAACTATGCATTTTATCTTATCTATGTGAGTTTCAGAGGCTCCCTTTTCATTATTCTTAGGTTTGCTATCCTCATCAAACAAATTTTCAGGTACAAGCCAACCATAATTATTTTCTAGAGCGTCACTCATTCCTAGGAGCTTACAAGGTATTGTTGTCTTAATCTCCCCACCATCATTAATATTATTAGTGTACTTTACTCTCTCCATGTCCATCTTTTCAAGGATACTAACAAAATTGGTATAAGAACCAAGCATCTTATATTTAATAAAGACCTTTCTAGCCTCTCTTGCTACACCACCAAATTCTTTAAGAAGGGTTTCTAAAACAAAATCTTTCTTTTCCCCTTCTTCCATATCATCGAGTGTAAGAAACATGTGTTGGATTATAGGATTGAGATTAACAAATTTAGTTTCCAACATGCGAACTAAAGAAGCAGCAGCAATTTCATAAGTAGGAGCAAGTTCTACCAAGTGTCTAGCTTCAAAATCTTCAACGGTACTAACATGAGTGAAAAATTCTTCTATATTATTTCTCCCAATTATAGACCCACGTCCCACCGGTATGTCTTTTAGGGTGAACTTAGGAGGAAACATGATGAAATAAACCTAAGCAAATGCAAGTAACTAATTTTTTTGTGTTTTTAATATAGAGTGCAAACAAGATAGCAAATAAAGTAAAACTAGCAACTAATTTTTTTGTGTTTTGATTTAGTGCAGCAAACAAAGTAGTAAATAAAGTAAAGCAAGACAAAAACAAAGTAAAGAGATTGGGATGTGGAGACTCCCCTTGCAGCGTGTCTTGATCTCCCCGGCAACGGCGCCAGAAATTTAGCTTGACACGCGTACAGCACGCGTCCGTTGGGAACCCCAAGAGGAAGGTGTGATGCGTACAGCGGCAAGTTTTCCCTCAGTATGAAACCAAGGTTTATCGAACCAGTAGGAGCCAAGAAGCACGTTGAAGGTTGATGGCGGCGAGATGTAGTGCGGCGCAACACCAGGGATTCCGGCGCCAACGTGGAACCTGCACAACACAAACCAAGTACTTTGCCCCAACGAAACAGTGAGGTTGTCAATCTCACCGGCTTGCTGTAACAAAGGATTAGATGTATAGTGTGGATGATGATTGTTTGCAGAGAACAGTAGAACAATTGCAGTAGATTGTATTTCAGTATAAAGAATTGGACCGAGGTCCACAGTTCACTAGTGGTGTCTCTCCCATAAGATAAATAGCATGTTGGGTGAACAAATTACAGTTGGGCAATTGACAAATAGAGAGGGCATGACCATGCACATACATATTATGATGAGTATTGTGAGATTTAATTGGGCATTACGACAAAGTACATAGACCGCTATCCAGCATGCATCTATGCCTAAAAAGTCCACCTTCAGGTTATCATCCGAACCCCCTCCAGTATTAAGTTGCTAACAACAGACAATTGCATTAAGTATTGTGCGTAATGTAATCAATAACTACATCCTCGGACATAGCATCAATGTTTTATCCCTAGTGGCAACAGCACATCCATAACCTTAGAGGTTTCTGTCACTCCCAGCATTCACGGAGACATGAACCCACTATCGAGCATAAATACTCCCTCTTGGAGTTAAGAGTAAAAACTTGGCCAGAGCCTCTACTAATAAGGGAGAGCATGCAAGATCATAAACAACACATAGATATAAATTGATAATCAACATAACATAGTATTCTCTATTCATCGGATCCCAACAAACACAACATATAGCATTACAGATAGATGATCTTGATCATGTTCGGCAGCTCACAAGATCCGACAATTAAGCATAATGAGGAGAAGACAACCATCTAGCTACTGCTATGGACCCATAGTCCAGGGGTGAACTACTCACTCATCACTCAGGAGGCGACCATGGCGGTGTAGAGTCCTCCGGGAGATGATTCCCCTCTCCGGCAGGGTGCCGGAGGCGATCTCCTGAATCCCCCGAGATGGGATTGGCGGCGGCGGCGTCTCTGGAAGGTTTTCCGTATCGTGGCTCTTGCACCGGGGGTTTCGCGACGAAGGCTATTTGTAGGCGGAAGGGCAGGTCAGGGGGCCACACGAGGGGCCCAGGAGACAGGCCGGCGCGGCCAAGACCTGGGCCGCGCCGCCCTACCTCCTGGCCACCTCGTGGCCCCACTTCGTTGACTCTTCGGTCTTCTGGAGCTTCGTGTGAAAATAGGCCCCTGGGCGTTGATTTCGTCCAATTCCGAGAATATTTCCTTACTAGGATTTCTGAAACAAAAAACAGCAGAAACAAAGAATCGGCTCTTCGGCATCTTGTTAATAGGTTAGTTCCAAAAAATGCATAAATATGATGTAAAGTATGCATAAAACATGTAGATATCATCAATAATGTGGCATGGAACATAAGAAATTATCGATACGTCGGAGACGTATCATGTAGCCAATAGCTCCTCGGTGTTTCTTCAATATTTCCAATAACCTTTCTTCTTCGAACTCTGAAAGCTTAGAACTAATAATAACAGGATATATTTTCTTATCATCAATATGAGCATATTTAAGATTATCAGGCAATGGTTTTAAATCAAAGACAGGATCTTCCCTTGGTGGTGGTGTTGTACCCAGATCTTCCACCGGTAAATCATGCTTAAGAATAGGTTGACGAAGGAAAATTTCATCAAGCTCATCTCTTTCTTCCCTAAAAACTTCACTCTCACTATTCTCCAAATGTTGCTGCAAGGGATTATTAGGAGCAAGAACAATAGATGCACACTGTTCAACTTTAAAATCATTATTAGGCAAATCAGATTTATAAGGAGTTTTGGTAAATTTAGAGAAGTTAAACTCATAAGATTCACCAGCAAATTTAGTCAAAAATTTCTCTTTCTTGCAATCTATAATAGCTCCACAAGTATTTAGAAAGGGTCTACCAAAAATGATAGGACAATATTTACTAGCAGCAGAACCAAGTACCAAAAAGTCAGCAGGATATTTAATCTTACCGCATAGAACTTCCACATCTCGAACAATACCAATTGGAGAAATAGTTTCTCTATTAGCCAGCCGAATAACCACATCAATATCTTCAAGTTCAAAAGAACCAATTTCGTGCATAATCTCCGTGTAAAGCTCATAAGGAATAGCACTAATACTTGCACCAATATCACATAAACCATAATAACAATGATCACCAATTCTAACAGATAGCATAGGAACACTAGCTTGCTTGGACTTATTAGGATGTGAAACAATATTAGAAGCATCTTCACAGAAAATAATATGACCATCCTCCACATTTTCAGTCACAAGATCTTTAACTATTGCAACAGCAGGTTCAACTTTTATTTGTTCTTCAGGTTCTATAGGTTTCTTTTCACTTTTATGAACCGCACTATTTATAACAGAATAATCCTTTATTTTAGCAGGGAAAGGAGTTTTTTCAATATAAGCTTCAGGAATAACATGATCAACAGTTTCAACTACAACACATTTATTAATAGATGAATCAATTTTATCTTTATACGGTTCATGATACTTATCAAAATTCTTCTTAGGCAATTCATAATGAGAGGCAAAAGCTTTATAAAGATTTGCGGCAACTTGAGAATCAAGACCATAAGTAGCACTCATATTACGAAATTTATCAAGATTCCATAAAAGCTTCAATGCATTTATAATCATAATTTATACCTGATTCTCTATCTTTGTCGTTCTCCCATCCTTCAGTATTTTCCTGGATCCGATTAAGAAGGTCCCTTTTAAACTCTTCCTTGTTGCGCGTGAATGATCCAGAACAAGAAGTATCCAGCAAGGTCTTGTCTTCAAAAGAAAGTCTTGCATAGAAATTATCAATAATAACATTACCAGGAAGCTCATGAATGGGGCATTTGAGCATTAAAGACTTCAATCTCCCCCACGCTTGGGCAATACTCTCTCCATCATGAGGCCAAAAATTATATATGCGATTCCGATCCTTGTGAATTTCACTTGGAGGATAGAACTTAGAATAAAACCGGGGCACAATATCATTCCATTCAAGAGAATCCCCATTATCCAGTAATTTATACCAATGCGCCGCTTTACCAGACAGCGATATAGAGAATAGTTTCTTCCTCACTTCATCCATAGCAATACCTGCACACTTGAATAAACCACATAATTCATGCAAGAACAGTAAATGATCCCCAGTGTGGACAGTTCCATCCCCTGTATAACGGTTACCCACTACACGTTCAATAATTTTCATAGGTATTTTGTATGGTATCTCTTCCTCACCTGGCGCCTCATCCATTACCTTTGCAGTAGTAGCAGATTTTCCGAATAAAAACTCAAGAGGAGATCTCTCCATAATGAATTATGGCAGCAGGCAGAAATAAAATCAGCACAAATAGTAGAAGTTTTCCTTACCAATTCCACTTACCAATAGCGCTTCACTCCCCGGCAACGGCGCCAGAAAATAGTCTTGATGACCCACTAGTATAGGGGGTGTATCGTAGTATCTTCGATAAGTAAGAATGTCGATCCCAACGAGGAGCAGAAGGTGTTGACAAGCAGTTTCGATGAAGGATTCACTGTAAATGCTCACAGACAAGTATTCAGGGGGTTTTGATGTAACAGATGAATAAAGTACGAGTAAGTAAAGTGCGAGAGTAATAATTGCAGCGAGTGGCCCAATCCTTTTTAGCACAAAGGACAAGCCGGTTTGTTTACTTATAATGACCAAACGTTCTCGAGGACACACGGGATTTTAGTCTAGTGCTTTCGCTACATACGGCTAATTAATCTTCATTGTTTTGATAAGTGTTGTGTGGGTGAACCTGTGCTAATGTACCGCCCTTCCTAGGACTAATACAAACTTGTGATTATACCCCTTTCAAGCATCCGCAACTACAAGAAAGTAATTAAGATAAATCTAACCACAGCCTTAAACTCTGAGATCCTGCTATCCCTCCTGCATCGATATACCAACGGGGGTTTAGGTTTCTGTCACTCCGGCAACCCCACAATCGGCAAACGAGTACAAGATGCATTCCCCTAGGCCCATAAAGGTGAAGTGTCGTGTAGTCGACGTTCACACGACACCACTAGAAGAATAACACCACAACTTAAATATCATAACATTGAATATTACTCAACCATACTTCACTACTAACATTTAGACTTCACCCATGTCCTCAAGAACTAAACGAACTACTCACGAGACATCATATGGAACATGATCAGAGGTGATATGATGATGAATAACAATCTGAACATAAACCTTGGTTCAACGGTTTCACTCAATAGCATCAATAACAAGTAGAAATCAATACCGGGAGAGTTTCCCCTATCAAACAATCAAGATCAAACCCAAATTGCTACAGCGGTGACGATGTGCAGCGGTGGAGACGGCGGTGATGATGATGAAGATGATGATGATGGTGATGGAGATGATGTCCAACTTGATGGCGGTGACGATGGCGTCGATTTCCCCCTCCGGGAGGGAATTTCCCCGGCGGATCTCAGCCCGCCGGAGAGCTCTTTTCTCTCTGGTGTTCTCTGCCTCGCAGAGGCGGCTGTAACTCTTCGCGAGGTACCCTCTGGAGTTTAGGTTTTCGGGACGAAGGCGTACGCGAAGAAAAGGAGGCGAGAGGGGGCTGTGGGCCCCCTCCTCACAGGGCGGCGCGGCCAGGCCTTGGGCCGCGCCGGCCTATGGGGTGGGCCCACCTCGGGTCCCCTCAGCTCCCCCTTCTGGCTCACTTCATCTTCTGGAAAAATAAGGTTTTTCGTATAATTTCCGTCAACTGTTGATCTTCCGAAATATTGCATTCTGACGGCGCTTTTTCCAGCAGAATCCTGGCTCCGGTGCTCGATCCTCCAATAATCATGAAACATGCAAAATAGATGAAATAACATAAGTATTATGTCCAAATATGAAATATATCAATGAATAACAGCAAATTATGATATAAAATAGTGATGCAAATTGGACGTATCACTCCCCACTATGAGTAGTCTAAAGTGCCAGTGTGGAGGGTGCTAATGAAGTGGTCGAGGTTTTGGACACTTTATTTTTGTGATAGGAGGTTTTGGACATTTATTGTCAAGCCTCGTGGCAAATGATAAATTTTGACAAATCATCTATCCTTTCCTACAAGGGCTGCTCGGAGACTGCGCACGATGATATGAAAAGGATCATCAATGTCCAAAATAAACCTATCAGCGAGAAGTACCTTAGTATGCCTTCAGATATAGGATGATATGGCAATGACGCCTTTAAATACTTGAGGGACCGAGTCTGGAAAAGGGTACAAGGGTGGATGGAGAGTATACTCTCGGCAGGGGAAAGGAGATCTTGATCAAAGTTGTAGCTTGGGCTATTCAAACATATTTGATGTCATGCTTCAAACTACCACAAGGACTTTCTTAAAGCTTAAACTTGTCGATTCACAATTTTTGCTGGGGCAGCTAAGAAGGACAAAGGAGAACATGTTGGGTCTCATGGGAAGAGATGGCCATACCAAAATACGCAAGGTTACAACCTTAATCTCCTTGCAAGGCAAGCATGGCGCCTCCTGTAAAACCCAAAAACCTTGAGTGCTCAAATACTTAAGGTCATCTACTATCCATCGAGTGACCTCTTCTTGCTACACTGGGGTTCCACCCATCTCAAGTCTGGCGCTCGATCTTGAAAGGAAGAGACATCATGTAGCACAAGTTGATACGACGTATCTATACATGCGAGCATACTCAAGCGTGGGATGAAAGCTAGATGCCTCGTGATGAGGCCATGCGTCCTATCACTTGCTTATTAAAATCTGATATCTCGCTCTTTGTAGCAGATTTCATTGATCGACCAGACATCGGCCATCTAGGACATGTAAAAAACTCTAGGTTTACTTCTTACCAATGGACATCGAGGTGAATACTTCGATCCTTTTGAGCACCAGGAGAACTCATAACTTCTAGTCGTCGCATTTTGAGAGATCTAGAATATTTTTAGTAAGATCGGCATACCAGATGATTGTTAATACTAAACACAAATGAGAGGTCCAGTTAGAAGGAAGGGCAACATCTTTAGACTAGAAGAGATAGGAGAAAGACTGGATATCACTATAGAAGGCCAATGTACCTTTGAATATATGAATGTTTATGTGGCGATTGGTGAAGAACTCGATCCCTACGGGTGACGTGAGACACCGGCATAACATGGTCACAGATACATATCGTGCGGGCTATGCGGCGAAGATGACTCTTGCGCCATTCGCTGCTAGAATGCAGGATGGCCAGCAATAGGCACCGAGACCCCAAAACAATTGCAGAGCACATGTTCAGAACTGCATAACCTAGTGCCAAGCGATATTTTCTATGATTTCGTCACTTGGCCAAGAGTATCTGACTTGTTTCCTGGTCACACTTTGGGTAGCCTGGTTTTCTTCGGAGGAAAGGAATTCACAAAGGTATTTTCCAAAGCCCATTTTCTATACTTTGCTTTGTGTAAAGTTTCTAGTGGGATCTAGAGATAGAAGGGAGTAAGAAGAACATGTTAGCTGAAAATTGCTGGATCAGGTGGGATTCGATCGTGCGCACCCGTGTTTTTTCTGACCGTTTTGTTTCAGAGGGAGCGTTTCGAAACTATGTTGACTGTTAGAAACATGGGGCATGTTCTCGTTCCGGCCATGGTGATGGGGGAGAATGTCATAGAAGCCAAGATCTGAGGACTAGCAATGGTGGTTCGAGACTTGGTGGCAATGATGAATTGGCTTGGTGATTCATGACTTGGAGCAGCGGCATGCATGTAAGTGGGGGAGACTGCACAACAGAAGTTCAAACTCTTTCCTTTCAGGGTGAAAATCCAAGGTCTGCCCTTAATTGGTTGTGCCTGTGATGCATGTAAAATGCATACATGAACTTTGTCCTTTATCATACTGAATTCCCACATTTTTGCAACATATATGATGATAATACCATTTTTACATTGATTTATGGGGATTTACAAATGATCCTTTTTATTTGGTTTATAACTCTGCAGAATAGGAAAACCATATTTTGCATATTTTTCACTTTCAGACACTTATACGGAGTCAAATTGATCTGGGATTTTTGGAGCGTCACTTTTTCATCGAGAGAAGCACCCTAGGCCCTGGAACCACACATGGAGAGGCCTGAGGCCCGAAGGATACCAGGTGGCATGCCCTACCTTGTTGGACGCGCCACCCACCCTCTTTCGGCCGTCGATCATCCGATTGCCCTGATTATTTCGCCCACCGACGTAATTTGACCTAAAAATCAGTATATATATGGCCCCGGAGAGTTCTCGGGAGGGGAGAGCTACACAAACACAGAAACACGAAAACGAAGGCTTCCGCAGAGAAGATTGCAGGGGGAACTCCGTCGGGATCACCGCAGAGGAATCACCTTTTCCAACGTCTTCATCATCATCATCACCATGATCAAGGGAGAGTAGTCCACCTCTAGATACGGGTTTGTGGCAGTATCTTGATATGTTTCTCTCATGTTCTTCATAGTTCTTAGTGCCATATGAGCTGCCTAACTGGATTATGGACATATTTGTAATACCTATGTGGTGGATCAATATTCTATGATATTGTGCTATATGATATGATCATATTATGTGTAAGATGTATTGATAGATGCATATTATGTATCTCGTTCTTAAGTATTTGTTCTGATCCAACATCTATGCAAGAGCGTGTGGAGTGATGTGTGTATTAGATGGAGTAGCATGGTTTTAGTGATTGGATAGTGACAATATGTTCAAGATTTATTATGGCTTTGCATTTTCTTTTGCTACCTCACTAGGGATAAAGTGAATGCATGTGCTATGTTCGTCACACGATGATCTTGTTTGTTCAAGGTAGTATATTTGATATTCAAACTTCATGTCAAAGTACTTATGGCTATGCTCTGTTAATTCTTAATACAAGATTGATGAAGTTTCTTTCTTGTGGAGCATAAGAGAGATGTGTTGAATCATCTATGTGTTAGGACGTGATACTCATATTAATTATGATCTTACGCATACTATTATTTGCACATTCATATCTCATAGATGAATTGTTATTTGTCCACTATACTTAAAAGAGAGAATAGTCAAGTGAACCCCAGTCCACTTTTTATCATAAGAAACACCTTTATATTGTTGTTATCTTGTTTTCTATTTGATGCACTATTTTAATCTGAAAATACAAAAATATTTACTTTTCTTATTTGTATCCAAAACACCAAAAATAATCAACCCCTTTATAGTTTTTTACTTAGTTATTTTATCTAACCCCTTTACAGTTTTTTACTTAGTTATTTTATTTTAACTAGTCTAGTTTTATTTAATTTATTTCTACTTGTGTTTATTTACTTATGCAAAACCTTGTGCTTGAAAACCACATGGTGGAGTTGGGGACACAAGGCTTTTATTTTACTTGCAGGATTACTAGAAGAAGGGACATGAAAATACTCTTTGTCCAGTTCCCCGAGAGTTCGATATAAACCCTCGAGTCCCCCTTATGGGGAAGATACTCTGCTAATACAACACTCTGCACTTGGAGTTCCGGCGTATGAAGATCTTTTTGGCGTTGCTAGTAGCCGTCTTTTCTGACGCCGTTGCCGGGGAGCTGAAAGAAGTTACATCATAGTGGTTGCTGCGCTGAGAGGTATTCCCTACAAGAATCTTACAACTGCATCTCATCAAAGATTGGGGAGGTAACACCACTGTGAGCTCTCTTATCTCTTTAGTGTTGTTGCCGGTGTGCATATTCCCAATGCTAGGGGAAGATGTTGCATTTGGTCTGGATCTAACCCGGGCTCTGGGTGAAAACTTTGCAGGACCTTGGTCTCTGCGGACGATGTTGACGCGTTATCGCGCCATGCACCTTTTTGGAGGCGTCATCGCAAGACCCCTCTCCTTTGAATTCTCAAGCTCTGCTAGACTGTCGGCAAATCGTCAGGTTCCCCCTTGGGTTGTAGTTTAGGTGCGGTGAGGTTTGTTGGTGTGCACATGCTCGTGATTGCTCCGGCTAGGCTCTCATCCTAGATTAAGTTGCTGCTTCGGTTTGACGTTTTTCTATGTTGTACTTTTGTTGTTGGTTTGGTCGCATGTATATTGTAACTCATGGTACAAATCTAGTCGATTGACGAGTCTTCGTTAATTCAAAGTAGAGCCCAATTCAAGCCTTCACTCTAAATTTTACTCTTAAGACGATGGCAGCGCATCCATGGCACCTCACTAGATCCGGCGCCGGGTGGCCCTAGGAGCGCAACTCGCATGCGCTGCCGCTAGCTGCAGCTAGATCAGCGCAAGTAAACGAGGGCAGGGCAGCTGCGCACGGGGACCAGGAGCTGGACCGCGTGCGATGCGCGAACTGCGGCGAACTGTAGGGGGTGGGCCGCCGGCGCAGGAGCCAGGAGGGAAGAAAACGAAAGGACCAGCTCCTGTAGCTGCCGCGGCGCTCATGGCGAGCACTCATGCCTGGGCTGGCGCGTCGGCACGGCACCTGCCCATCGCGCACCCACTCGCTCACTTACACGAGGGATGCTCCGGTGCTCCCCCCTAAGTGAAGTTGAGGGGTCATATTGAGTTTTTTTTTTTTTAAGCGTTGGGCTAGCCCGAACCCATATCCAGCCCGTGTATACCCATATGTATGGATACGGTATATGTACGTGACGTTTAAAAAAAAAAAGGTGATCACGTGAGCAGTTAATTAAGATCTAATCCGCTTAAAACTCGCCGATCGTCGTGCATGTGTCTTCTGTTGCCGCGATCGTCGTGAGAAGAAGTTGTACTCCTCCGTCGTCGGAAACCCTAGCGCGAGCACGAGTTGGTGGTGGTAGGGTTGATCTTCCTCTCGGGAGGGATCGATCTGCCGCCGGCGCGCCGGCCGTCTCCGCCGTCGTGCACGTCCCCTTCTGTTGCCGCGATCGCCGTGAGCATTTTACTCCTAGTTGGAACCCTAGCGCGAGCCCGACGCATCAACCGAGCTGGTGGGGGTAGGGTTCCTCTTCCTCCCGGGTGGGATCTGCCGCTGGCGCGCCGGCCGTCTCCGCCGTCGCCGTTGATCGCTCCAACCAGATAAGTGTTGGCGAGCGCGGCTAGGGTTAGGGCCGGCTCCTCTTGCCCTTGAGCGTGGCCTAGCGGCTTCTTCCTCCTCGGACGCATCGATCGACCCCTGTGGTGGGTGTAGGTTTACTCCGGCCGGCGCATCGATCGATTGGTAGGTACGTACATGATAACTCACCTCTTGTTGGGTCATTTTAACTTGTGAAAGAATTTGATGCGGATGTACTGAATTTGAGATTTTTGTTGTAGCTAGGAAATGGATGAGACGATGTCTGTTGTTTGTGAGGTAGAGAATGTTCCTGGAATTGGAGTTCATGGAGATGAGTCAGATAATTCTAGAACGGGGCTTGGTAATGAATCTTTGTCAGGGAGGGAGAATATTTTCGTTGGTTCAAGGTCAGATAATTCCATGAGCTCAGAGCATGGGATGGAAGCAATTATTAATGTAAGTGTATTTGATATATTCAATTTTTTCATGGAAAGCAAATGCAGAAGGATAAATGTTTTAACATTGTCATGTTATCATTGAATATGTAGATGGACGACATTGACAATGATTATGAGAGAGATATTAGTGATGATGTTGAGTTGGATGAAAACAGCAATGAGGTACATGTAGTGTAATTGTTATTTGATATGCAATGAAATGAGATTACCATTAGAAAGTGGGAAACAGTAATGAGGTACATTTACTTGTTGTCTTAAATTTTTGCAGGAAATATTTGGACTTGAAAATGTGTATGACTATTATGGTGAATCCGACATGGAGAATTGTTTTTATGATGAGTCAGTAGTTGGCAAAAATTATGTGGAAGCAAAGCCGTCGAATAGCAATGAGGTACGTATTGGTTAATTTTTTGTGGAAACCAAATTTTTTTTAATAGCCACATAAAAAAATTAGAGTTTGACTGCTATGTTTTTATGTGACAGTCCCATGTTGATGATGGTGATGACGCGAACCTCAGTCAAGCTTGTCAGGCAGAGGATACGATAGAGTTGTACATGATGATAAAGGAGATGACTTTTCCTAGTGAAGAAGCTGCATTCGAATTCTACAACAGCTATGCCAACGATAATGGATTCAGCATCAGATTGGATAAGGTCAGATATAGCAAAAAAGTTACGAAACATAGGCGTTACAGGCGTTTTTTGTGTTCAAGGGAAGGTGAGCGTGATCCAAAGTTGATGACCGAAGAGGGACATAGCCGGAGGCTCAGACCACTGTCTCGATGCAACTGTGAGGCGCACATGACTGTGAAGCTGAATGAAAAACTTGGTTTCTGGTATGTTGATAGTTTTGATGACAAGCACAGTCATACGTTAGCAAGAGCGGATGAAACACCTTTTCTTTGGTCGCATAGAAAAATCAGAGATCATCAGAAGGCTGAGATCTTAGCTATGGGAGCTGCAGGTATTAGGAAGCACACCATAATGGATTCCATGATTAGCAGAAGTGGATGGTATGGCGGCGTTGGGTACATCCGACGGGATCTGTACAACCTTTGCGGCAAGGAAAAGAGGAAACTACTTGCGAAGGGTGATGCTGCCACGACCATAGGCATTATGCTCAGCAGAAAGGAGAAGGACCCAAGTTTTTATTTCGACTATGACTTGGATGAAGAAGGACGGCTGAAGAGAATGTTCTGGTGTGACTCGCAGTCTGTACAGGACTATGAGGACTATGGAGATGTGCTTGTGTTTGACAAAGACGTACAAGATGAATCGCTATCGTATGCCATTCATACCTTTTGTTGGTCTGAACAATCACCGTAGGACTACGGTTTTTGGTTGTGCCATAGTTTCGTATGAGAAAGAAGAAACTTATGTGTGGTTGCTGCAAACATTTCTGAAGGCAATGTGTCAGAAGAAGCCTTTGAGTGTAATTACGGACGCCGACTCAGCGATGATTAGGGCAATCCGCACTGTATTTCCCGATGTCTGGCACCGCATATGTTCTTGGCATGTTGAAAAAAATATGAAGATCCATCTCAGTCACAAGTCGTTGGGCAGTTCCGGTCTATGTTGTACTATAGCACGTCCATAGCCGAATTTGAGCAGAGATGGCAGGCTTTTTAAAAGATGGAAGACAGAGAACACGGAAATTTGGTTGAGGAGGATGTACAGGAAGAGGCACTGTGGGCTGCAGCTTTTTCTCGACAGAGGGTTTTTGGCTTGGTATGAAGAGCAACCAGCGGAGTGAAAGTCTGAATTCCTGCCTTCACCTGCACCTTGATGGAGAAATGACTTTGGTGGACATGATATTGCACTATGAGAATTGCATTACCCGCATCCGTGAGAACGAGGCACATGATGACTGCACGGCCTCACAGACATTACCTGTGCCCGTAACAAGCTGCAGGGATCTGGAGGTATTTGCTACCCACGTGTTTACGCCGGCAAACTTCTATATATTGCAGCTAGATTTGAGGTCAGTTGGCGGCATAGTGACTTTGGAAAGAAAGCTGGGATGTGGGTCTGAAACTTTTGTCGTGGCATGGCATAATAAACCAAAGAGGCAGTTCACCGTGGAATATACACCGGGAAATCCTAAAGAAACTATAAAGTGCAGCTGCAGGAGAATGATTCGAAAAGGACTCCCTTGCAAACATATATTCCATGTTCTATGTGTTCTCGCAAATATCTGAAATTCCAAAGTGTTGTGTTCTTCGTCGGTTATCAAAAGACGCAAGAAATGGACTGCCTCGCTAGGCGAACGAGTGATATGTTTGGAGTAGGTTGGTCAGGTACAGCGGATAGAATTGAATATAGCAAGGTCGGTGTGTTATCCTCGCAAGCTATGCATGCAGCATGCAAACACCCAACACTTTGGGCTCGATTCTGAGACAGTTTAAAGGACGTGATAGCAAAGGCGATTGAGTACGACAAGGAGGGTACGGTGGGTGCTGTTCCGATTTGTCTAAGCTCATTAGCAGTTGAACATGTGGAGGACCGAGAAGGAAACATGGTTAAGGTCCAGGATCCTATTAAAGTATCGAGCAAAGGTACACATAATTCAGATGATGACAACCGTCCCAAGTCTAAAAATGGAAGACCTCTATCGTACGACGAGCACAAAATTAAGTGCGGGGCTTGCAAAGAGCCAGGTCACAACCGGCGCAGCAAGAAATGCAAACTTAACAACAAGTGAGTGCCTACAAGCTGTCCTACTTACATAATTCAACAAAAGTAGCATTTTATAATTAGCATGTAATTTCCAATGCAGGTAGTACAAGAACTGTTACCATTATATATGTACTGGCGGCATCAGCAGTGGACTCATGCATCATCTTATGTTGAATGGCAACTCTTATAGATGTAGGGGTTTAAGTTTCAGACGATGAACCTACTGTTTGTAAAGTGGTGGATATGTTCACTCTGGTGTCTTTTGTGCTAATCTATGTAATCGTCGCGACTATTTGAACTACCTCTCTCTTTTTATGTGAAATT
This sequence comes from Lolium perenne, assembly GCF_019359855.2. Taxonomy (NCBI): domain Eukaryota; kingdom Viridiplantae; phylum Streptophyta; class Magnoliopsida; order Poales; family Poaceae; genus Lolium; species Lolium perenne. The sequence continues at coordinate 159,719,531 of NC_067247.2, forward strand.
GTATGTTCTTTTGCTGAACTTCAATAATCATGGAAGGATTACTGTGTTTATTATGTTTTTATGAGTGATTTGTACTGAACTATGTTCTCTTTTTATGAGTCAATTAACTCAATTCTTGTAAAGCTGATTTCTACTCGGTGGCTTCTCTTTTATGTATCCTGTTTTTTTCTTCAATTTTTTCTATATTATTGTTTGCTTTCATGTTGGTTCTCTGTACTATAGTTTTATTCTTTCCTATAATGTTTCACAATAAATCGTAATATTTTCGATTCCATTACAAATTTGTGATAACACAAAGAATTATCTTTCCTAAATGATGTTAAAATAATAAACCAACAATTTTTTTTGCATGCGTGGATGTTGAGCTTTACGTGGTGGGTATAGCATGTCTTGGGCCGATAGAGTTGGCGGCCCAATTAAATATAAAGCCTAACTCGATGGGCCGTTTCTATTTAACAAAGTGTTCCCTAACTCGCTGTTAGGGTTCGTCTGTGTTGCCTATGTCTCGCCGCGGGGGTGATCGGCGGCTGCACGCGATCGTGAACTCATCGGATAGAGCGGATCCGATGGACGGCGACCACGGATGGGCGAAGGTTACATCTGTTGTGCATTACAACAGAGGGAAGATGAAGACTGCGGCAGCACATACCCTAGTTGAGCCGGTTAGTACCTGATTATTTGCTGTTTTATAAAAGAATTCTTCCATAACCCATAATCTGCTATGATGAAATATAGGATGATGACGAAGGCATGGTTCAGTTTGTTGATGTTTTGCCGCAGTACGAGTTTGATCCATTGTACTACGGTATTGAGAAGAACACAAAGAACAGGTGTGGCCACTCGGTGTTCCCTGCTCGCCGTGTTTGCAACGACGGTTACGACACTGGAAGACGGTTTTTGGGTTGTCCATATGAGGTATACTTTCAAACCATATAATTTCATGTTTGAACTTTATTTATATGCTATGTTTTCATATGATATGTTTTCTTTCAGGGAATACATACATGCGCGTATGTAGAGTGGGTTGACAGTGAATGGAAAGGAAGAGAAAGATATGTGATAGGGCAACTATCCGAGAAGATCAACAAGGTGCAGAACGAAAATGAAGACAAAGAAAAAACCTTGAAGATACAATTGAAAATGCAGAGAAAAGTGTTGAAGTCTAAGGACAATATTATTTGCTTTCTAGCAACAATGTGTGTTGCAATGTTTGGGTTAGTAGTAGGAATAATATGCAAGCATTTCAAGTAGTTGTTTTATTTGCAACATATTCAAATTAGTCAGGTGTGTAATTGGAAATGTCAAGATGAAAAAATTATTTCCAATGATGTGGTCATGTCAAAATATCATGCAAGTGTGTTTCGGTGTGTGGATGAAAAATTAAATGTGGTTTCAGATGAAATGGAAGTGTGTTTTTGTTTGTACCTGAAAAATGCTACTGTGTGTGAGTTTGTAGCTGAAAAAAGGCTACTATGCATATCCGTTCGGAACTTTAGCCCCATTTTTTGAAGCAACCTATTTTTCAACCTCCTCCAAATGTCCTCAAAATTTTCACACATGGTATGTAACAGAAATAAACATGGAATGTGATGATATTTTTATCATTATGAATATTTTTGAATTAGGATGTGGCGAAAAGGGTTTTATGGTGAATATGAGTCTAACTTGCACTAAAATAGAGAAAACACCTTGGATGGGGCCAATATTCTTGTAGAGTGAATGGTGCAGGCATGTGCAAGTGTGGCCTCACCCTAGCATGCCCATCTACCTGATTTACCCAAAAAATGCATGTTTCCGCTTAAAACCCTATGTTTCGGGTGTCTGGGTGCAACTAACCATGGTGTACCCCACAATATTCTTGTAAACTTAATTTTTAAATGTTTTTTATTAATAATTGATATTACATACATGGGAGCCTATAAAAAAAATTTGAGGTGATTTAGAGATGGTCGAAAAATTCACTTGCTCTACGACGGACCGTTTGGTATAACTTTATCCCCATTTTTTAAGCAAGTGATTTTTTCGACCTCCTCCAAATCACCTCAAATTTTGTAGACATGGTATGTAACACAAACAATCATGGAATGTGAAGATATTTTTCATTTTTAGATATTTTGGAAGACCTAGTGGATGCTCCATGGTTGGGAGGTGCCGATACAAGGGTTTTAGGGTCAAAATGGGTCTACCATGGCCTAAAACATACCCAACCACCTTGGATGGGGCCAATATTTGGCACACTTGTGCATGCTGGTGTGCCCCACCCTTTTTTAATTGCTCTTTGTAGGTTGGTTTTTGCATTCATGGTGATCCCATGGTTGGGAGGTGCCGATACAAGGGTTTTAGTGTCAAAATGGGTCTACCATGGCCTAAAACATACCCAACCACCTTGGATGGGGCCAATATTTGGCACACTTGTGCATGGTGGTGTGCCCCACCCTTTTTGGATTGCTCTTTGTAGGTTGGTTTTTGCATTCATGGTGATCCCATGGTTGGGAGGTGCCGATACTAGGGTTTTAGGGTCAAAATGGGTCTACCATGGCCTAAAACATACCCAACCACCTTGGATGGGGCCAATATTTGGCACACTTGTGCATGCTGGTGTGCCCCACCCTTTTTTAATTTCTCTTTCTAGGTTGGTTTTTGCATTCATGGTGATCCCATGGTTGGGAGGTGCCGATACTAGGGTTTTAGGGTCAAAATGGGTCTACCATGGCCTAAAACATACCCAACCACCTTGGATGGGGCCAATATTTGGCACACTTGTGCATGCTGGTGTGCCCCACCCTTTTTTAATTTCTCTTTCTAGGTTGGTTTTTGCATTCATGGTGATCCCATGGTTGGGAGGTGCCGATACTAGGGTTTTAGGGTCAAAATGGGTCTACCATGGCCTAAAACATACCCAACCACCTTGGATGGGGCCAATATTTGGCACACTTGTGCATGGTGGTGTGCCCCACCCTTTTTTAATTGCTCTTTCTAGGTTGGTTTTTGCATTCATGGTGATCCCATGGTTGGGAGGTGCCGATACTAGGGTTTTAGGGTCAAAATGGGTCTACCATGGCCTAAAACATACCAAACCACCTTGGATGGGGCCAATATTTGGCACACTTGTGCATGCTGGTGTGCCCCACCCTTTTTTAATTGCTCTTTCTAGGTTGGTTTTTGCATTCATGGTGATCCCATGGTTGGGAGGTGCCGATACTAGGGTTTTAGGGTCAAAATGGGTCTACCATGGCCTAAAACATACCCAACCACCTTGGATGGGGCCAATATTTGGCACACTTGTGCATGCTGGTGTGCCCCACCCTTTTTTAATTTCTCTTTCTAGGTTGGTTTTTGCATTCATGGTGATCCCATGGTTGGGAGGTGCCGATACTAGGGATAAGGTGCACGCGCCAATACAAACTTTTCCCCTAAAATTTGAGTAACAAAATCTTGATTATAATATATGTATATAGTATCGTTGGATTCACATTGAAAATACACTTTATAATGATACTAATCTAATACAAATATTAATCATGTATTTGAAGTAATGTTTGGCAAACATATCCGCCGGCTCAGTCTTCTGGAGGTGCTCATAGGGGTAGGGTGTGCGTGTGTGCGTTCATAGGGGTGAGTGTATGCGCGTGTATATGAGCGTCTGCGTTTGTACTGTGTTTCTCAAAAAAAAAAAAAAAAAAAAAAGCTCCTAAACCGATGACTTGTAGAGCAACGTGGCAAGGGAGAGGAGGCTATGGTGACGTGTAAAGCTACCTGGCGAGGGACCTGAGGCGTCCGCGCATATAAAAGCTTCGTCTCCCACATCTGCGGCCATTTCCCCCCGTTCCCCACCTCTCCGAGAATCTCTCCGCCAAAAAACCCCTCTCCCTCTCCATCTACCTCGCTCCGCCGGTAGTTTAGGTTTTCGCATCGCCGATCCAGTCGATTCGGCGGCGATGGAAGCTGCGGGAGTAGCAGTTGGCGCGGACGATCTGGAGAACTTGGCGGCCGTCGATGTTGCTGCATCGGCGGAGGCGGTTGGAGGCGAAGGCGGTGGTGGAGAGTCCAAGATTACGGCGGTCGCTGCGAGGTCCACCGTCGTCGATGCCTCTCGTCATCGGGTCGGTCGTCGTCGGCCCGGTGGTCGCGGCACGGGCGGATCTGGACGCGGAGGAATCTGCGGAGGAGGATTCGTCGTCCTTGGCGGAGAAGGCCGTGCCGGATCTGCTCGCTGCGCCGGCGTCCGGCGACGTCTCGGAGGTGAAGCCGGACTTGCATATGGAGGTAACTGCTCGTTCTGCCCCTTTTTTCCCTGTGGATTAACGGGTCTACCAGGCTACCTTATCCAAACAACATCTTAATTACTTGCTCTGATAATGTTGATACTGGGTAGGTTATGCTCGGGGTTTACTCTGACGTTATCACGGTAGCAACTATGGAGCTTAACTAATGTTCTATGCTGTGCCGTGATGTTTGTTCATTTTGTTCATGTGCTGGATAGTTGCACAAGGATCTCTATTGTACAAATCAGAGGGAGTAGTTGATGTAAATGAACTATGCCTGATTACAAATGCATAACACAAGTTAGAATCTCAAATCATGATAGTGATTCTTAGTTTTTACACTAGGTCTAACCCTTTTAAGTATTTTACTTTTGCAATAGGTACTACTAATTGCATGATATGGTCCACATAACCTAGCTTATAAATTCCATGTTTCGGTACTTTATTATCAAATTTAATTACTGCGCCGTAGGAAAATACAGCAACTTATAAATGTTGATCAAAATCATTTCTATTACAGAATAATAAATAAAGCATTTCTGTATGACATGATTACCATTACTTGTTTGTAATTAATAATAAGGACTTAGGAGTTAGGAGTATACATAAGATGATACAATGAAAGAATGTTAAATATGATATGGATTATTGTTTCCTTTTTGATTTTTTGGTATGCAAACTATTTTGATGACTTTTTCCTTGAGGGGATTAATGTGTGGATTTATCTTTTTGGTATGTAGGTTGGCGAAGGGTCTAGGAAGAGGAAGCGGGAGGACGTGGAACATGTGCCTCCTCCAAACCAGCATGAGGAAGAACTCACATCTGCTGATGCAGCAAACCAGGAGGAGGTGGTGGAACCTGTGCCTCCTCCAAACCAGCATGAGGAAGAACTGTTATCGCAGATGCAGCAAACCAGGAGGAGGTGGTGGAACCTGTGCCTCCACCAAACCAGGAGGAGGAAGAACCTGCGATGCTGATGCTGCAAACCAGGAGGAGGTGGTGGTGCTCGTGGATGGTCCATACCAGGACTTGGAGGAATCTGATGGCTCGCTGGAGGTGAGCAATATATTTAGTTGTGTACCCTTCCATCTATTTCATTTTGTTTGGTTTGCATCTGTAATTGTAATTTGTACACATTGTTCTTGTCTAGTATGACTCACAGGATTCTGCGGAGTCGGTTGACAGCAGGAACATGGGGTCATTCAAAAGGAAGCTCCTGGAGAAGCTGCATAATGGGGACCTGCCTTTCAAGAAGCGTGGGAAGTACTTCTGTCCATGGCACAGGTCGAAGCCGAAGGGTGGCAAGCTTGATCATCTGAGGCAGCATGCCGAGGAGCTAGCCATCTCTGGCACCTCTAGGCAGATTAGGGTACAGCATTATGGACTGCTGGTGGTGCTCTCTGTCGAGGATGATGCCTAGATGTTGTGGACTGATGTGATGTTGTTGCTTTTGCTTTATGGCGTTGAACTATGTCAGTAATGAGTGTTGAACAAAGTTAGTTTTGTAAATAACTAAGTTATTTACCTAGTGTGACCATCTATTATATTGATGGTCTTATTTTGTGAATATGTGTGGAACTAAGTTATGTAATTAAGTATAATGTATGTATTGGTGTGCTGATGCTTAGCTATGTCTTGCCTTTGGAATGATGGTGGTTGCATGTTACATCCATATGCATCATCTGGTGCAACTTGTCATCTGCATAATTGTGCCGAGAAAATTGCTGATGGCTTCGGAATGCTGGTGGTTGCATCTTTGAGCACTTTGCGTCGCCTTGGTTGCCCTCCTCTCCACAGTAGCTATGTCTGCACTGAATTGTGCATAGGTGTACCAATTTTATGTTGTAATACAAAATTACAGAATAAAAATATAAATGAGTTGAGTCAGTCGGGCCGCATTAGGATAACTTAATAGTTCCGGTGGCCCAGTATTACCCAAATTGAAAAGCTAAAAAATAATGGCCTGACGGCCCATCCCGCACCTATATACAAGCTCAACGCTTTCTTATACCCTAATCGTGGGATTGCCTGATAAATTATTCCCATTTTTTTGCCGTCGCCGCCTCAGAACCCTGCGTACCATTGTGGAGCTGTCGTCGGTGAGAGGTATGATAAAACCCTATGCATATCCGTCCGGAACTAGATCATCTATCTCCCTCTCGTTGCTCATCTATCTCCCCTCTATTCTCCGTGCGGTTGTTTCGACAATTGATCAAATTGTCGACAACACATAGATCTCATACATTAGGCTGCAGCAATTATTGCCCAAGTACATGCGCCATGTTAGATCTGTTTTTCATCCGATGTCCCGGGCCTAATATGCATTCATTTTTGTCATCTATTTGTCGACAACACCTACATTAGCTACGAGAATCGCAATCAGTTTCTCATCTATTTGTCGACAACACCTAGATCTGCTACGATGCTCGCAATCAGATTCTCGTCTATTTGTCGACAACACCTAGATCTGCTACAGTAACATGCAGTACTAAAAGATTGAATCTTGTACATTTTGAGGTCATACTATTGAAGTTGTCATGTAACATATGTCATAGATCATCATGAATGTTACATTAAATGCATTTTTTATAACTATGTTTGATCACTCGTAATGGTATGAAGGTGAACATGGACGCTCACGTACCTGAAGTTGTTGCTCCTGGGGATGCGCAGAAAAGAATTACTATGAGAGGTAAGAATGATCCTTCCAACAAAAATGTTTCAGTACATATATTATTGTTCATTAATATCCAAAATTATGCATTCAGGTCCAGGAATTATGGGGAATGCAGATTTTGACTCCTTCGTGTGTTTGCCAATCTGGTGGAGATGGATGATGAACAACTTGCTAGATCGAAGCGTGTAGTTTGTAAGCACAACCCAAGTAGACCCCTCTATGTCTTCACCATAAAAAATTCAATCATCATCAAGGGCAAAGCCAAAATGGTAATCAATTTTTGAATAAATCATAAGCCATCATTACTGTCCAAGCGTATGTCAAATTTTTTTGCTAACAAATGATTGCTCATTGACTCCTTTTGCAGTACTTCTCAAAGGCCTACACCATGGAGTACATTGTGAAGAATCTGAAATTACCATCCGAAATTCAAGTCTTTTCCAGGAATAGAAAAGTTGCTAAAGTTAGGATGGTCTTGAGCAAAGTAGGGAAAACTGCCATGATTACCTCAAATTGGATGGATGTTGTGAAGCAAAATAAGATGCAAGTTGGTGACATCTACATATTCTGGTTTCGTGGTAGCAAGGAGGGTGGTCTGAAGCTCCTAGTTGATCAACTATGAAATCACCACGTATTTTAAATGCTTACACATGACAACTGTGTCATGAAACATGGACATTAGTGTGTGCTACATATTATGTTTGATTAATTGTTAACGCATGTTTTATTGTCATGACATTAGTGTGTGCTGCATATTATGTTTCAATAATGATTTACGCATGTTTTATTGTCATGAAATAGTGGTGTTTGCTATTAATCGATCACATAAGCACTGCATAAAAAGTGGCGTCATCATGCACCAAATCTAGGCCATATTGCGTAGCTTCAAGCTGTGCAGGGCCCGCGTAAAAAGGTAGCCCATTTCGGTGTGTTCCCACATAACGTGATTTAATTTCGGCTGGGGAGTTGGCATTTTTTGTGCAGGGCAGTTCACAGCGAGTCATCTTCCGTCCCCTTCTTTCTCCTGCTCATTTGCCATTTATTCTCATAAAGGCATTTCCCACCGATTCATCTTCCCTCCCCTTCTTTCTCCTTCTTTCTCCACACTGCCCTCTTCGTCTACCTCTCCAAATGGACCAGGAAAGAGAGTTCAGCAATCACAGCACTGACATGGATCAGGAAAGGGAGGTTAGCAATCAGAGCAGTGACACGGATCAGGAATGGGAGGTTACCAGTCACAAAACTGAAATCCGGAAGATTGTCGCACATCAAACTGAGATTGAGGTTGTCTACACCGACGACAACCATAAAGCAGCCGAGATTGTGGACATGTACGAGCAGTGGTTGAGCAAGGATGAATACAAGTTCATGGGCCTGGACTTCGAGTACTGCGACCCGGAGTACAAAGGTGACTATCGGATCGCCGTCGTCCAACTGGCGATGAAAGATCACGTATTGGTCTACCAATGGTCAAGGTATGTATATTTGATTTTTACAGTGGCTCTTGCAAACTTGAAATATGAAACCCGGTTTTACATAACCTCTATCATCTTGATTTGATGCTTCATGCTAGTTCATTTCTGTGATTTGATATTTTTGATGTGGTTACTTAGTTGTTATTTAGTTACTCATGTGCCTGTAGTTATGGTAAATCCCCCTCACAAACATAGTACTGGTACTCATTCATCTTTAAGGATAAAATCTGAACTTCTAAATCCATTTGAATGTACTGATATGAACCATGATATGTACTTCCATTCAAGTTCAGACAAAAAATGTTAAATGACACGTAGGAATGAAATATTATCACATAATTTCATTGCATTTCACAACTCAATTTCAGCATTTTTTCCCAACAATATTTTACCAGTTAATCTTTTCCATTTTTATGGTGGAGCAGTAGCCAACCGTGGTGTCCCAAACTCATGGATTTCCTACGCAGTGGTGTCCACTTTGCTAGCGTCGATATCAGAAATGACAGAATAGCAATGCAGCGAAGTTGGAATATTGAGATACCAATTGAGTACCACATCGATCTGCAGGACTTGTTCCAGCTTGAACGCGACAGGACTGGGATGGCTGACATGGCAGCCGCACTCATCGATATGAGCTACAAAGGAATGAAGAAAGAATTCCCATCTGTCCAGCACAAGTTCTGGGAGAAGAATCCCCTCGATGAAATTAATCTGGAGTATGCAGCCAGAGATGGGTTTGTGGCGTACAAACTGTACCATATAATCCGTCAATGCAACTATGGACAGCGCCACCGGCTACCTCCGCAAGCAACACCAACTGCATTGCAACCCAGTTCAACGGGCGGCACAAAGGCTTCTTCATCGAGCAGCAGCAAAGGAAAAGAATTGGCTGGCACCAAGCGCCCAAGTGGGGATGAAGCGTGGACACACACTCGCATCACTGATGGGCATGAATATTGGACTGCCGCGTCCTGGAGTTTTCCCATGTGTTATCAAACAAGCCCTCCTCGTTTTCGTGGGGGCCACTGGGACGAGTGGCCAGAGGAGAAGAAGCCGAAGATAGATTGGAGTGGTGCTGCCCCAAACACACCCTAGATAGATCTATGTTCTGTGAAGTGTGTATGTTGATACTACGGTTTTGTAAATGGGTTGAACTACTTGACTAAATGCAAAGTGTGTGTGTGCACCTGAAAAAATCTTCAACGAAATTGATGTGTGTACGTGAAAAATTCTAGTGTGTGTGAGTGTGTAGCTGAAAAAAGGCTACTATGTTGGTGTATGATTCTTTACAAATGCAAAGCGTGTGTCTACACCTGAAAAAATCGCACAACGAAAATGATACCGACTTGGTACACTGTGTTTGTGTATGTAGCTTAAATGTTACTTTCAGTGTTTGTGTGCAACTGAAAAATCATCAAGAAATCATGATCAAAAAATATGTACGTGTGTGTCTGTATGTGCACCTCAATAAAACAAGAAACAAGAATATATGATTAAGCAAACAAAATAATAGGATAGCCATATGTCTTGAACAAAACGAAAAAGTATTCATGGTCACTTGACAACATAACATAGTTGATAGAAGGAAAAAAGCTATTCATGGTCAGGAAACCTTCTTCGGGACTAAAACCTAACCACTCAAACTTTTATCTTCCATTTTCTATGTCTTCTTGTTGATCCTGGAAGCGACGGACCGAATTCTCTCTTTCACCATCTCTAACGTGTTCGAAGGTGATAACATCATTTCAGCGACAATTCGTCTTCGCCTTCCATTAATTTTGATCTAAACAATATTACGAAATATGGGTTAGATGTAACACATTTTTGTTAATCCAAGGGTGTACATACAGACGATTTTTAACAAACCTGTGAAATCTCTGCAGTCATCCGGTCCCCATCCCAATGCTCCATGCATTCCATCACAAACAATCCACAAGAGTTCCTGTTGTAAATGCAAAATCTCGATAACGTTAATCCTCTCATGTATTGATCATAAACTTAAATTGGTGTAACATTAACTCACCCGTCATGTTGCTGCGGCATGTCGTACTCTAATATCGGCCACTTTGAAACGTCGGGATGATTTCCACTCGTGACTTCGTTGGCCACTTGCATGTCATCTGCAATTTGGCGCCGCTGTAGAGAGATAACAGTTATGCTAATTTGCGCAATTCAGTGTGTTAGAAGTAATGTGGACAATTTGTTTTTCACTTACAAGTGCCTCAACAGTCTCCAACGTAAACTCTAGAGGATAAAGCGAGTCGAGAACTTGGAATTCTTGCTTTGGTGTGTGCATGACAACGGTCGTCCAGTGTGTATTGCCAATGTTGAGTGGAAAATAAACCTGCAAAAAATTAGAACATATGAAAAAAATGAGATGTCATTCGGCAAGTTTATTAGCAGAGTACTACAATATTTTATAACAATCATATATTACGTACCTTGTCACGGACGGTGTATTCCGTCAACACTCTACCAACCGCGCCAGATCTTACCATCGCGCTATCCATGTTCTTGCTGGATTCTTTGGGTTTGTCTCCGGCAATTGCCCGGTCTACTAGATATTTTGATCTCCATGCTGGACACAAGAAGCGATCATCCCCAACACGGAGGTTCAAATGCCCAATGTAACCATCAATGACCTGCGAATAACATAATGACATTATATGTTAATAACATACATGTAAATATTAAATGTATGGAATAGATGTGTTCTACACACTTACATCATCGGACAACCATTTTTCGTCGAGAACAACACGTAGCCGCTCAGCGTTAACTTCATCGCCCCTGGCACTCCGGTAAACATTCTTTTTTTTGTGCTGGTCTGAGCGAGATGCAAGCTCGAGGAAGACTATAGCTGCGTCTACAAGTTCAGCCGTCAAATCGCATGATGCATCCGGTTTTGCATTTTTATCTGCTCCAGATTTATCATCGAAATTCAGAGCTGCATGCATATGAAAATGATTAGCAAATACAACATTTCTTATAGAGAATATTAAAAATAATGGGACAAATAAACTACCTTTTGTGGATGAACCACGGACTTGACGCTTGGAGCGTCTGTCTAGAGCATAGGGAGATTGAAATTTTTTGGGAATTGTTCGCTTCCTCTTCCCAGCCAACTCATCTTCCTTTGATTTAGATAAGAACTTGCTAATACTTACTGCGTCGAGATCAATTTCTGAATCTGATGTCACCGGATCAGCATTTTCAATGATGAACGGATTATCCGGTGTGCTACCAACATCGCCAAATGGCTTTCCTGCTGGAGTACCATTCAGTCCACCAGCCTTGTCAGGTGTGCGCATAGCATCATTTGCATTCTTGGTAGTACCATTCTTAGCAGGCTCCTTTAATTTTTTTTCCAATTTATCAACTTCATCAGCCAGGTTCATGTCAATGATACGAATAGAATCTCCACCTCCTGCTGAATCGCTCTCTTCCTTGTACATGAACTCTTTTTTATCACGAGGGCCGTTCCGGAAAGAGTTGACATCTTCCTGGTCCTCCATGTTACCGGAAACCGGTGCGGCTGCTGGTTTGTAAGTCACGCCTTCCTTATTAAACATCTCCAATGTTCTCTGCAACACAAAAATATATAAGTTCATGAACGATTGCATTTTCAATAACAAAAGAAAATGACACAACAATTAGGCGTTTCACCTGAGCACATAAGGCAGGGATGGTAGCCAACATCTTCTGCAATTGTGCATCTAGGTAACCCGTTAAACGATTTATCAGAATTTCCGTCTGACCGTTATCAATGGGTTTTGGAGCCTGTTTCTTTTTTGGAACAGCACTCGCGGGCTTGGCGTTATTCTGATGAGCAGCCACAGGATCTGGCACAACTGGCTCCATCATCCGATACTCTTCAGTGATATTTTCATCAATCTGCACGTTATATAATGCAAGAGTTAAGTACTACAGTTTTGAATTGATTATTTACAAAATTAAGTGTGCCTATTCGTAACACTGAAATTAGTACCTTCACGTTACCACGACCTCGACCATTCTCATAGTCAAAATTGTCTCTCCGCGTGGCAGCTGCTTCATTCCAGTTCCTCATTAGAGGGCGCATGGACAGTTTAGGATTAAATGCACAGTCGCCTTCTAGCGGCTGACATTTTTCCCAGTACAAGTACTGCATGCATGTAAACAAAGGAGAGTAAATTAATTATCTATACGTGAAAAATGCAGTGAGATGTAGTATGCACAACACTCCGACATAAGACCATACATACCTGCAACATTCCTAAGTTCCCTTTTGGCCACTGACGGATTTGTCTACCTTTTCTTACCAGCCTAATGCTATCCAACAGAACCCTAAGAGTGAATGCATTCCAATTGATTTTTGAGATTCGGTTCACATCTTCTACCAGTGCATAGAACTTGTGTGGGACAATCTTCGTCGCCATAGGAGCAAGTACTGTTCCCAGAAGCACTAGCACTACCCTCCTCAGGAAGTCATCATCGGCAAGTTTACTTTTAATGATGTCGTCAATTAATTCGTCGATAACGATGTTACCGGTTGATTTGCTTATGAACTGTGGTGGGATGCGATGCTTCACGTCTTCACCTTCCTCAGTAAGTATTTCCCCAGCAGAAAATCCTTCATTAACCAGACCAAGGAGACACTCAACATCAACAAAACCAAGAGACACCACGCCATTGTTCTCTCCTATTTCGAATGTACCAGTGGCAGGGTCAAAAACATCAAGCATGAACCTGGAACAAAAATGAAGATGAATCAATAAGTAATATGCAAAAATAATCCACGAATTACAAATGACATATGAACACGTGATGAAATATTACGTAATATACATGTGAGAAGGTGTACCTGATCAATATTGTACGCATCTTCACAGAAGGAATCATCATCATACTTCTTAAATTAGTTAGAGCTAGTCTAGCACGTTGATCCACGGTAAGACGGGCCATGAGCCTACACCATTTTTCGATGTTGCAGCAAACTTCACCCCTAAGCTCGTCCATTCTATCAAGGAAAAACACTATATTACGAAAGTAATATGTCACGTACAAAAAACTAAATTAAATGTGCAAGAGGGAGACTTGAATACAACATGATTTTACATACGATGCGTGGGATGACATTATTTTCATGCTACAAGAGCGATGCATATATAGGAAAACTGCTGACAAAGGATCGACTGGATCCGACGTATTCGGGCATGAAGTCACGTTAAAGTTTTACTTAACCTAAACGAATTGACTACAGGTGTGCACATGCATGCACACAACCAGCACAACAACTCCAAGTCCTAATCAGATTCAACACTTAAGAAAATTATTCTAACAACTGCAAATATGAAGACACACGGCGACTCTAGAGGAGCGGCGACTCTAGAGGAGCGGCGACTCTAAACTATACAAATTTTAGTTGCTTCATACGATGTAGATACGAAGGTCTTGATGTGTACTTACTTGACGAGGCAGTGTTGGAACCGTCTTGGTCTGTCTCCGATGAGATCTAGGTGACGGTGTTGGGCCTGGCGTGGAGAAGATTCCTGGGTACGGCGGTCTCAGGTGAGGGTGCCTTGCAGATGGCGGCGGTGGCGGGGATGAGAGCCTTGGAGACGGAGGAGGCGAGAAGAATAGAGAGGGCGACTGCGCGGGCGGTGGCGGTGGCGGTGGCGGTGGCGGCGGCTGTAGCTAGGGTTTGCACGATCTCAATGACGGCAGCACGAACACCTTTTTATAGGCCGACCACGTCGTCCGTCATTTCCGGAACATGCCATGCGCAAACCATGCACGATAAGATCGTGGCGCGCGTGAAGATCCTAATGGTGCGTTTCCATCCGCCGTTTCGGGTTGTGCCTTTTTTTAATAACATTTTTTCACTTTCATTATTGTTGCATATGGCATTTTGGTTGGTCCATGTTGGGCCAACGAAATTAAACAACAAAATTATAGTCTATACTTATCATGAACAATGTTGATATGTAAATATGGACAACATTAATAAAATATGTTTTACCTTGGATGGGATCACCATTTTGACCCATTTTGACCCTAAAACCCTAGTATCGGCACCTCCCAACCATGGGATCACCATGAATGAAAAAACCAACCTACAAAGAGCAATCCAAAAAGGGTGGGGCAGACCACCATGCACAAGTGTGCCAAATATTGGCCCCATCCAAGGTGGTTTGGTATGTTTTAGGCCATGGTAGACCCATTTTGACCCTAAAACCCTAGTATCGGCACCTCCCAACCATGGGATCACCATGAATGCAAAAACCAACCTACAAAGAGCAATCCAAAAAGGGTGGGGCAGACCACCATGCACAAGTGTGCCAAATATTGGCCCCATCCAAGGTGGTTTGGTATGTTTTAGGCCATGGTAGACCCATTTTGACACTAAAACCCTAGTATCGGCACCTCCCAACCATGGGATCACCATGAATGCAAAAACCAACCTACAAAGAGCAATCCAAAAAGGGTGGGGCACACCACCATGCACAAGTGTGCCAAATATTGGCCCCATCCAAGGTGGTTGGGTATGTTTTAGGCCATGGTAGACCCATTTTGACACTAAAACCCTTGTATCGGCACCTCCCAACCATGGGATCACCATGAATGAAAAAACCAACCTACAAAGAGCAATTAAAAAAGGGTGGGGCACACCACCATGCACAAGTGTGCCAAATATTGGCCCCATCCAAGGTGGTTTGATATGTTTTAGGCCATGGTAGACCCAATTTGACACTAAAACCCTTGTATCGGCACCTCCCAACCATGGGATCACCATGAATGAAAAAACCAACCTACAAAGAGCAATCCAAAAAGGGTGGGGCACACCACCATGCACAAGTGTGCCAAATATTGGCCCCATCCAAGGTGGTTGGGTATGTTTTAGGCCATGGTAGACCCAATTTGACACTAAAACCCTTGTATCGGCACCTCCCAACCATGGGATCACCATGAATGAAAAAACCAACCTACAAAGAGCAATTAAAAAAGGGTGGGGCACACCACCATGCACAAGTGTGCCAAATATTGGCCCCATCCAAGGTGGTTGGGTATGTTTTAGGCCATGGTAGACCCAATTTGACACTAAAACCCTAGTATCGGCACCTCCCAACCATGGGATCACCATGAATGAAAAAACCAACCTACAAAGAGCAATCCAAAAAGGGTGGGGCACACCACCATGCACAAGTGTGCCAAATATTGGCCCCATCCAAGGTGGTTGGGTATGTTTTAGGCCATGGTAGACCCATTTTGACCCTAAAACCCTTGTATCGGCACCTCCCAACCATGGGATCACCATGAATGAAAAAACCAACCTACAAAGAGCAATTAAAAAAGGGTGGGGCACACCACCATGCACAAGTGTGCCAAATATTGGCCCCATCCAAGGTGGTTTGATATGTTTTAGGCCATGGTAGACCCAATTTGACACTAAAACCCTTGTATCGGCACCTCCCAACCATGGGATCACCATGAATGATTAATACAACCTACAAAGAGCAATCCAAAAAGGGTGGGGCACACCACCATGCACAAGTGTGCCAAATATTGGCCCCATCCAAGGTGGTTGGGTATGTTTTAGGCCATGGTAGACCCATTTTGACACTAAAACCCTTGTATCGGCACCTCCCAACCATGGGATCACCATGAATGAAAAAACCAACCTACAAAGAGCAATTAAAAAAGGGTGGGGCACACCACCATGCACAAGTGTGCCAAATATTGGCCCCATCCAAGGTGGTTTGATATGTTTTAGGCCATGGTAGACCCAATTTGACACTAAAACCCTAGTATCGGCACCTCCCAACCATGGGATCACCATGAATGAAAAAACCAACCTACAAAGAGCAATCCAAAAAGGGTGGGGCACACCACCATGCACAAGTGTGCCAAATATTGGCCCCATCCAAGGTGGTTGGGTATGTTTTAGGCCATGGTAGACCCATTTTGACACTAAAACCCTTGTATCGGCACCTCCCAACCATGGGATCACCATGAATGAAAACCAACCTACAAAGAGCAATTAAAAAGGGTGGGGCACACCACCATGCACAAGTGTGCCAAATATTGGCCCCATCCAAGGTGGTTTGGTATGTTTTAGGCCATGGTAGACCCATTTTGACCCTAAAACCCTAGTATCGGCACCTCCCAACCATGGGATCACCATGAATGCAAAAACCAACCTACAAAGAGCAATCCAAAAAGGGTGGGGCACACCACCATGCACAAGTGTGCCAAATATTGGCCCCATCCAAGGTGGTTGGGTATGTTTTAGGCCATGGTAGACCCATTTTGACCCTAAAACCCTTGTATCGGCACCTCCCAACCATGGGATCACCATGAATGAAAAAACCAACCTACAAAGAGCAATTAAAAAAGGGTGGGGCACACCACCATGCACAAGTGTGCCAAATATTGGCCCCATCCAAGGTGGTTGGGTATGTTTTAGGCCATGGTAGACCCATTTTGACACTAAAACCCTTGTATCGGCACCTCCCAACCATGGGATCACCATGAATGAAAAAACCAACCTACAAAGAGCAATTAAAAAAGGGTGGGGCACACCACCATGCACAAGTGTGCCAAATATTGGCCCCATCCAAGGTGGTTTGATATGTTTTAGGCCATGGTAGACCCAATTTGACACTAAAACCCTTGTATCGGCACCTCCCAACCATGGGATCACCATGAATGAAAAAACCAACCTACAAAGAGCAATTAAAAAAGGGTGGGGCACACCACCATGCACAAGTGTGCCAAATATTGGCCCCATCCAAGGTGGTTTGGTATGTTTTAGGCCATGGTAGACCCATTTTGACCCTAAAACCCTAGTATCGGCACCTCCCAACCATGGGATCACCATGAATGCAAAAACCAACCTACAAAGAGAAATTAAAAAAGGGTGGGGCACACCACCATGCACAAGTGTGCCAAATATTGGCCCCATCCAAGGTGGTTTGGTATGTTTTAGGCCATGGTAGACCCAATTTGACCCTAAAACCCTTGTATCGGCACCTCCCAACCATGGGATCACCATGAATGAAAAAACCAACCTACAAAGAGCAATTAAAAAAGGGTGGGGCACACCACCATGCACAAGTGTGCCAAATATTGGCCCCATCCAAGGTGGTTTGGTATGTTTTAGGCCATGGTAGACCCATTTTGACCCTAAAACCCTTGTATCGGCACCTCCCAACCATGGGATCACCATGAATGAAAAAACCAACCTACAAAGAGCAAGTTAACTAGGGTGGGGCACACCACCATGCACAAGTGTGCCAAATATTGGCCCCATCCAAGGTGGTTTGGTATGTTTTAGGCCATGGTAGACCCATTTTGACCCTAAAACCCTTGTATCGGCACCTCCCAACCATGGGATCACCATGAATGAAAAAACCAACCTACAAAGAGCAATCCAAAAAGGGTGGGGCACACCACCATGCACAAGTGTGCCAAATATTGGCCCCATCCAAGGTGGTTGGGTATGTTTTAGGCCATGGTAGACCCATTTTGACACTAAAACCCTTGTATCGGCACCTCCCAACCATGGGATCACCATGAATGAAAAAACCAACCTACAAAGAGCAATTAAAAAAGGGTGGGGCACACCACCATGCACAAGTGTGCCAAATATTGGCCCCATCCAAGGTGGTTTGATATGTTTTAGGCCATGGTAGACCCAATTTGACACTAAAACCCTTGTATCGGCACCTCCCAACCATGGGATCACCATGAATGAAAAAACCAACCTACAAAGAGCAATCCAAAAAGGGTGGGGCACACCACCATGCACAAGTGTGCCAAATATTGGCCCCATCCAAGGTGGTTGGGTATGTTTTAGGCCATGGTAGACCCATTTTGACACTAAAACCCTTGTATCGGCACCTCCCAACCATGGGATCACCATGAATGAAAAAACCAACCTACAAAGAGCAATTAAAAAAGGGTGGGGCACACCACCATGCACAAGTGTGCCAAATATTGGCCCCATCCAAGGTGGTTTGATATGTTTTAGGCCATGGTAGACCCAATTTGACACTAAAACCCTTGTATCGGCACCTCCCAACCATGGGATCACCATGAATGAAAAAACCAACCTACAAAGAGCAATCCAAAAAGGGTGGGGCACACCACCATGCACAAGTGTGCCAAATATTGGCCCCATCCAAGGTGGTTGGGTATGTTTTAGGCCATGGTAGACCCATTTTGACACTAAAACCCTTGTATCGGCACCTCCCAACCATGGGATCACCATGAATGAAAAAACCAACCTACAAAGAGCAATTAAAAAAGGGTGGGGCACACCACCATGCACAAGTGTGCCAAATATTGGCCCCATCCAAGGTGGTTTGATATGTTTTAGGCCATGGTAGACCCAATTTGACACTAAAACCCTTGTATCGGCACCTCCCAACCATGGGATCACCATGAATGAAAAAACCAACCTACAAAGAGCAATCCAAAAAGGGTGGGGCACACCACCATGCACAAGTGTGCCAAATATTGGCCCCATCCAAGGTGGTTGGGTATGTTTTAGGCCATGGTAGACCCATTTTGACACTAAAACCCTTGTATCGGCACCTCCCAACCATGGGATCACCATGAATGAAAAAACCAACCTACAAAGAGCAATTAAAAAAGGGTGGGGCACACCACCATGCACAAGTGTGCCAAATATTGGCCCCATCCAAGGTGGTTTGGTATGTTTTAGGCCATGGTAGACCCATTTTGACCCTAAAACCCTAGTATCGGCACCTCCCAACCATGGGATCACCATGAATGCAAAAACCAACCTACAAAGAGAAATTAAAAAAGGGTGGGGCACACCACCATGCACAAGTGTGCCAAATATTGGCCCCATCCAAGGTGGTTTGGTATGTTTTAGGCCATGGTAGACCCATTTTGACCCTAAAACCCTTGTATCGGCACCTCCCAACCATGGGATCACCATGAATGAAAAAACCAACCTACAAAGAGCAATTAAAAAAGGGTGGGGCACACCACCATGCACAAGTGTGCCAAATATTGGCCCCATCCAAGGTGGTTTGGTATGTTTTAGGCCATGGTAGACCCATTTTGACCCTAAAACCCTTGTATCGGCACCTCCCAACCATGGGATCACCATGAATGCAAAAACCAACCTACAAAGAGAAATTAAAAAAGGGTGGGGCACACCACCATGCACAAGTGTGCCAAATATTGGCCCCATCCAAGGTGGTTTGGTATGTTTTAGGCCATGGTAGACCCATTTTGACCCTAAAACCCTAGTATCGGCACCTCCCAACCATGGGATCACCATGAATGAAAAAACCAACCTACAAAGAGAAATTAAAAAAGGGTGGGGCACACCACCATGCACAAGTGTGCCAAATATTGGCCCCATCCAAGGTGGTTGGGTATGTTTTAGGCCATGGTAGACCCATTTTGACACTAAAACCCTTGTATCGGCACCTCCCAACCATGGGATCACCATGAATGAAAAAACCAACCTACAAAGAGCAATCCAAAAAGGGTGGGGCACACCACCATGCACAAGTGTGCCAAATATTGGCCCCATCCAAGGTGGTTTGGTATGTTTTAGGCCATGGTAGACCCATTTTGACCCTAAAACCCTAGTATCGGCACCTCCCAACCATGGGATCACCATGAATGCAAAAACCAACCTACAAAGAGCAATCCAAAAAGGGTGGGGCACACCACCATGCACAAGTGTGCCAAATATTGGCCCCATCCAAGGTGGTTGGGTATGTTTTAGGCCATGGTAGACCATTTTGACCCTAAAACCCTAGTATCGGCACCTCCCAACCATGGGATCACCATGAATGCAAAAAACAACCTACAAAGAGAAATTAAAAAAGGGTGGGGCACACCACCATGCACAAGTGTGCCAAATATTGGCCCCATCCAAGGTGGTTTGGTATGTTTTAGGCCATGGTAGACCCATTTTGACCCTAAAACCCTAGTATCGGCACCTCCCAACCATGGGATCACCATGAATGTAAAAACCAACCTAGAAACACCAAGCCAAAAAGGGTGGGGCACACCACCATGCACATGTGTGCCAAATATTGGCCCCACCCAAGGTGGTTGGGTATTTTTTAGGCCATGGTAGACACATTTTGACCCTAAAACCCTAGTATCGGCACCTCCCAACCATGGAGCATCCACTAGTTATTCCAGAATATCTAAAAATGAAAAATATCTTCACATTCCATGATTGATTCTGTTACATACCATGTCTATAAATTTTGAGGTGATTTGGAGGAGGTCGAAAAAATCACTTGCTTAAAAAATGGGGCTAAAGTTATACCAAACGGTCCGTCGTAGAGCAAGTGATTTTTTCGACCATCTCTAAATCCCCTCAATTTTTTATAGGCTCCCATGTATGTAATATCAATTATTATTAAAAAAATTAAAAATAAACTTTACCATTTTATTTCAATCAGTATACTTTCAAGTATATATTTTGATAAAGGACAATTCGAAAACAAATTAATGAAAACATACAAGGTTGGGTTGATCTGCCAACCTTCAATGCATCTTTTGTACTTTTTCTGTATATGAACTTTTTACAAATTCGATTTTTTAAATTCACATATGAAATATCAGATACAAATAACATATGAAATTGCTACTCTGTTTTATTCTCATGACATTGGTGGTTGCTATTCTCATCACATAGCGGCTTGCTATTCATTCATGTAACTTATCTACTATGTTTTTTAAACTATTGAATACATTATGACAGAGATCAAATTGGTACATAACTCAATATTACTGAACTATCAAATTTTCAAACAAGCAAAATTTTAGAATTACCATTTCCTTGCAAACAAGATAATATTTATGGACTACCATTTTTCCAACAGAACATGGATGGTAGATAAAAAGGCTGACAATACTTTGTAGCCATCCATAACTTCACTTATCTTATAACAAAGTGAAGAACCAGCAAAAGCAAACACAGTGTGCTACATACCATCTAGCACAGTACAGTGCATACATAGCTACCATAGCTAAAGTTCACATGCCTAGCAAGTCCATACATAGTTACCGCACCATAACAGAAGGTGCACACATAAACTAGCAGTTCTTAATAACATACATTACTTAACATCATCATATCTACTGATGATGTACTTCTTCACTAACTTTTTCAGGCATTCAGTCAATCCTGACCATAGTACTCCAGTACTTTCCTCAGGGCAGCATGGTTCGCCTTGTCGCGGAGATCCTTCGGGTGCACCTCCTTCACATGGCTAACAAGTCCTTCACGCATACCATCCCTAGGAACCTGCTTGGAGGGATGGAACTTGCAGTAGTACCTCCCATCAGGTTTCATGTAAGCACTGATTCCCTCAGCCCAGATCTTCTCCTCCACCTTCTTCTCATATGACAGCACATTGTACTTGCTGACTTCATTATCAGATGAAGCATCTGAGTTGTACTGCAAAACAACAATGTCACAATCATATGTCACAACTATTGTACAGCAATGAGTTCAATAAACTTGTCAACCATGCACAATCAATATTGAGAATGCTCTCTTACCGACACGGCGTCCCCGGACTCGACCTCGCTGGAAATGTAGGAGTGGCCAGAGTCCTCCGAGTCATCAAACTCCTCAAACTTCCTCTTGCGGACAGAGGAGGTCTCACCAAGCTGATGGAATATATACAGATTATTATGTCAATCTAAATTGCAATCATACCAGCATAACACATATACTACAAATCCTTATTGCAATCATTACAATAACAGGCCAGTAACATTATATTTCTCCTACTATGTTAAGGTGAAACATAATTCTGTCAACCTATCATTAATACTGATCTTAATATCATAGAGTAATCATAGTCAATATTATGTTTCACCTTACCATAATGTTGCTCATAATAATAAATTTCATAGAGGAAATAGAGTCCAGATTCTATAGAGGAATGCCCTGGAGCAGCAGTACCATAATAATAAGCAATAATTATCACCATAAGATGTTAACTAAGCAGCATTTAGGGGTTTTTAGCTTCTAACACCCATAAGTGGAGGTCCTGCCAAATCATACCTTTTCAAATAATAGATACACATGCTATTATTCATACTGTGGTGATGTACAATTATAGTAACTACATATTTTCCCATATGTTTGTGTACAATCATGTATATATACTAATTGATAAAATTGAACATAACCTGTGACTGCATAATATTTTTTACAAAATAAATGCAGGGAACAAATTATTATGTCAATGTTGTTGCCATCATAGCAAGATAACACTCCTGGAGCACAACAACATTACCATAGATTTAGAAATCAATGTGAATCCTAAAGCAATTATGCAATCATGTAATAAAAACTTACTAATGAAGCTCTGTACCAAACAATTGATGATACTACTAACAAATAAATTGTGCACGCGGTAATCAAACCAGATAAATTGTGCACAGGGTATATAAATTGGGGTCACATGACAATAAAATCCCCCTTAACTACGAATGCACACGGATGTCAAACCAGATTAAAAAAAACCCTTGCCAACATACACAAACCATAGGACAATCTGCTAGATCCATTTGGTCCACAGTAATCAAGCCCTTATCACAATTCATATATGATTCGTCTGTTCTTCGGTTTGATCTAACCCTAATCACCATCAAATAAGGGCAAATAAGCTGAGGAGTTGAGAGGATAGCACATACCAGAGGGTCTTCCGCCATTGGCTGCACATTCAGATCCGGCACGATCTCGCCGCCGAGTCCGTGCTCCTGCTCATCCGCCACCGTCAGCACCAAGCCTCCGCCCGACGCGGCCGCACCACGACGGCTCCATCCACCCGGCACCACATCTGCCTCCGCCACGCCGGTGTTCTTGACCAAGGTAGCGGCGGACGCCCGCGCAGTGGAGCTGCTACCCTCCATCGGCCTCCGATTCGACGGAAATGCGCGGAGAAGAAGGGATTGGAGAAGAGAACTGGCACTGGAGACGGAGTGGAGAAGACGAAGTGGCCGAGGGAGAGGGTTTTCTCCGTACCTGATTTGGGGGGGAAATGGTGGGGCGAGGGAGGCGGAGCAGCCGACGAAGGTTTTATACGTCCCTTCCTCTTCGGTACACGCACGTGACTTCGCCACGTACACGACGGTAGACCGAATACGTACAGAACAGTCGCGGGCCATACGGGCTTGTACGGGCCCTATACGTATCTGTCAGAAACGTCAAATTACGAAATTAACCCTGAATCCGAACAGGTATCGCACGATCAGAACCGTTGATGTGTTTTGACCATTCCACTTTTCGCCAGGGGGGGAGCACCGGAGCAGAACCGCACTTACACACCTTCACCTGCTGCTGCTGCTGGGTGTGCCTTTTCCCCGGACATCGATCGCAGTGTCGTGCAAAGACATGATGCGTTTGGACACTGCTCACACCTCACCATCTTGTGTTCTTGCTGGTGTGACGTACTAGTTCTTTTTCGCATAAAATTCACGCAAATGTCTCTCACGTTTTGCTCAAAGCCGTAATCGACAAAATATACCACGAGGTAACCATGAACTAACTAGAAGGAGATGGCTATTACCAATTCTAGGGTGTGCTTGAGAAATGGGATACCCGCAAAATAACTCAACCTAAAAAAAATAGTCTAAGGGAGAAGGCAGTGAAGCCCCATGGCTCTAGCTTTTGACCATGATCTCGTTTCCGCTTTAATATTGCCAATCAGCAAGGGGCACCAAGGGGCGAGCGGCGTCGAAGACGGTCGCATTCCGATGCTTTCAAATCCACCAAGCCGTGACCATAACCAACGATGAGCTTCCTTAGGCAACTACCGAGGGGTGAATCGCAGCATCATCGACCACCATTCCACGATGTTACCCTCCACAATGGGAGGGACTGAGGTAGATCAAATCCATGACATCACCTAATGCCAAATCGTTCGTGAGAATGGGCACCCGGTATGGTTATGCGCCTTAGTCTGCTCCGGCTGGTCACACGAGGGCATCTCGACGAGTGTGGCAAACCACGTCGCACAAGCCGCTCACATGTCATGGCAAGCAGCCAACCCATGTCTTCCAGATCATCTTCCATGATGTCGATACAATCAATCCTTGAATGAGTATGTCGTAGCACGATTGGGAAGAGTACTAGCCATCACCAATACACCGCCACACTAACTGGATCCACAGTTATTGAGTGAACCGGCCATGAACTATCTAGGAGGAGATGGTTATCATCAGTGCAAACACATTCTATTTTAGGGTGTGTGCTTGAGAAATGAGCGATCTACGAATCGAGGCTAGCCCCGATGGTAATAATGTGCCAATGTGTTCAACAAGCGGTAGCATGGATGCTTGCTGGTAGAGAGGTCTTCGAGCACTTAGCACTCGTTTTTCGTCTCATGCCGTCCTACCAATGGATTGGTCCTTACCGATCTAAAGCGATTTTTCTGAACATGGATACTCCTGAACCCGATTAAACTTTGTTCGGGACTAAGTTACATGGTTGTGAACCACTAAGTTACAGAAATCTCGGGGAGGAGGGAGTTTCCTTCATACTATTCATTTGAAACTTGTCATTGTTCTCCAAGCTACATACGTTTCAATTTCGGTATAAAAAATGTCATGCACATACATACCTGCATCCTCTACATGAAAAAAAATTGTTTAGAATTTTTGAAGCTCTAGAAATATGAATTTTTTTTACCGCTATAGTACAGCAGGTTCCAATGAACCTAGGTTCCATTGTGTATTTCCGCTTTCCGATTGTATTGTGGTAGATGATCCAGGGAGAAGATGACTATGAATATGGCATGGGCGACAAAATTTGCACAAGAAAAGTTAAAAAGGAACTATAGGTGAGATTTAGACAGGATCACACTTACAATCTTTACCTTGGGGACTTCTCTTTTTGGCTATATATTTTTGTAAGTCGATGTGTTCACTCAATAAAATTATTTCTTGATGCCTTTAGATCGACATCTTTTTCAATAAAATTATAAATATAAGCCTAATTGTGTATACGGCGTATGTTGTCCTTCCTCAGAAAGAAAACCTCTTCCTCGCATTCTTGCGTCTGCCACTGTCTCCCGTACGTACTAGCTACTCGCTAGTCGCTAGCATGACAGCATGCAGGCTCTGCAAGGGGTATGCAAAGGCATCTGAAAACATACCAATTTCTTTCTCACCTTCTCAATCACGTCAGTCTTCAGTGCGCCAGTAAAAAAACAAGTCAGTCCGGTTTAGATCGTCTGGACCTCATCTTTGCGCGTCCCCACGGCACCAAAAAGATCTGCTCAAAAGATCGCATCGCAGGGGCCAGGGGAGGCAAATTCAGCTGCACACACTTGCAGCACTTCTTGGTACAGAAATTTAGGCAGCCTAGCTCACACACACGACAATGAATGCAGAATGGTAGCTGTGCACGCCATGGTCCCAGCACACAAATGCTCAGATCTTGCAAAATAGTATAGGCTCGAAAAAGAAAGTTCAAAATCGATTTCTTATTCTCTCTCCAGAAACACACGAAGATACATGGCAAAATGAGCTAGATTGAATTATGGAAGATCCTATCACTGGGGTTTTTTTCTCCAGAAGCGGCCAAATCGTGAAAATTATGCTGTGGAATCTTGAGTGAGTTTCCCATATAAATAGACATTGCTTAAAAACCAAGGCATAAACATAATTCAGTATAAGCTCAAAAAGAAAGTTCAACGTCGATTTCTTTTTTTCTCCAAAAAAATACAGGATGATCCATGACAAAATGAGCTCAACTGAATCATGGACGACCCTATCACTGGGTTTCTTTTTCCAGAAAAAAAAAACGGCCAAATCGTGTAAATTATGTTGTGGAATCTTGAAATAAGTTTCCAATCTAAATAGACGTTTGCTTTAAACAGAAGCCTTGTCTGTCACCATATTCATAGATGCAAGGACCATAGGTTCATGGGCAGGGCCTGTTCATGGGTCTTAAGCTAATACCATCATAATGATGTACAAATCAGATTAGGAGCTTCAGGTCTTCTAGGCATAGCTCAATCTCGAAGAAGTGATTTCTACCATTAATTTTGTACTAATATGTCATCAAACAACGACGGTGCTGTTTTTTTTTTCTGTAAAACTTACTTTCCCAAAAGCCTAGTTACAAGCATTATAATTTCCATAAAGTTATCTAGATACTTTTGCTTTTGTAATATTAAAGGTCCAAGACTAGTAATGCTTAATTGAACACTTCACATGGTGGCATGTATATTTTTGTGCATAGAGGAGAGTAACATGCTGCACTCATGGCCATTAGTCCTACATCTGCATGAACTTGGCAAAACATGCATGGCCTCAAGGAAAGGAGTTGCGACCACAAGGATAACTAAACTAGGAGCATTAGCATGTGTCCCCCTTATCTTGAGTTATCTTGTATTCAATTCCATAGGATACCAACTCATTCATGTGCATGGAAAAAACCAAACCTGCATTATCAAAAGATTGGGCAGGTGAGCTGCATGATTGAGTTAAGAAAAAAGGACCTGCAGCGTGGCTCCCTAGTCCCTACTCATGGTCATGTTTAAATATCATACACTTGGTCAAAATTCACAACAAGTGCATGCACTATGCCAATGTAGCGAATGAGTGTCAATATTGTAGTTACCATCTAGTACTTGGTGCCTCTCTTTGTAAAAGTACACGATAAAGTTAAGTTGCAACTTGCAGGTAATGCATTGTTTCTTTCCTGATGATCCTTGACCAAAGTCTAGACATGCAATTGGCAATATGAAAATTAAACGTCTATGTTTAAGTTGCTGCATACCCAACTTGTTATTCTGGAAATTTGGAAAACATAACTTGACTCAAAAAAAAAAAAAATACTACCATTCCACTTGACATGTATTGCCCATTTTCTGAAAATAAAGTAAGTCCCTATCCAACTTCTACAAAAGGGGCCATCATATAACCTAGAGCTGCAATCGAGTAGCCTTCTCCGATTGTATTGACAAGAAAGACACAGAACTTAATTGAACAGATTGAAGTGTGCATGTTTCATACTCCAAGAGATGCTAAACATAGGAGTTGAAGTTTAACCAGGTCTACCTACGCAATTAAGTATAGATACTCTTTTGCAATACATTTAGCTGTCGAGCCTCCATTTTCTTTATTGCATATTCAGTGTGCATGCACATACAAAACAACAGAATATCTAATTTTTCAGGGGTAACTGGGGACAAAAATCTTATCACCTGATTCACGATTTGTTGGAAACTAGAGAGGGTGTGCATGGTCTCGGTGCAGGTCCAGTCTTCATCCTGGCGTTTGGGAACTTGAAGCACCATGAACACTGAATAGAAAGCAGAACAGGCAATGACAAGGCCACGTGAGATTATCATCACATACATACATATTGCCATTATTCTGGTACAGGATTAGCAATAAGCAGGGGCACAAGGAAAGATAATGAAATGAATGGGAGGATGATTTATTTAGATCCGTTAAAATCGTTGTGATGATTAGATTCTCGACAGTACCTCCTAACATAAAAATGACCTCCTCGGTTCCTCTAAAGTTTGACAAACTGCATAATACTTAACATAAGCATGTATACATTAGTCAGCACACAATGTATCTAGCCATAACGGCTTCCCCCAAACCATGTGATGGAATACCTGTCTCCAAAGAAGCAAGCAAAGCGACATCGCTGATTTTGTCCCTGATATTTTACGGAATCTGATACAGATCTGCCATTATAAATCTATAAAAAAACAGTTCACCAATTGTCCTGTGATTCCTATTCTTCAGCAAAGATAGGTGTTCCCCAAATGCCCAATGCTTAATAAGATATATAAGAGAGCCACTAATCTGCAAAGGTCATGCAACGCAAGAAATTAAATCAATTCACCCACGCAAATCCCCTCCTCTGTACCCTCAAGAGAGGCAGGTTGTCATGGCCTCATGGACCCGTAGAGGTACTGTAGCGCATAAACCGGTATGACAGCACGTACCAGGGCCGCAGATCTAGTTTTTTATGGTGTGGGTTAGCAGATTATATCAGTCACGTAGACTGAATTGTTAGAAATAGAGCTTGAGGAGTTCAGAGCATATAGTCATGTCAACCTTGTAAGCTGCTTATAGCTTATGACCATTCAAGACAATAATTGGTCTCTCAATCCCAAATCAATTGTACATTTCTCCCTGCTTTCCCAGCCATGAACTCGGTTAGTTTACTCATGACACAAGTTGTCTTGCACCAAATGAAAATAATACTACTACCTTACAGTCAAATTCAAGAATCCAGCCAAAACCAGCTCGTTGCTTGCAAGTCCTGCCCTGTTAGGTTGTCAGCCACGCATTCAATTAGACAGACCTGGCAAAAAACTTGATTGTGTTGAATCTGAGATCAAAAAATATGGCTGGTGCTAGTACTACATGATAGCGCACGATAATTAAATCGCACGGTCCATACTCCCTCAAATGTCACATCAGGCGAGACCAGGCAGTACCCTGACCTGAACAAGTAATTGTCTACCAGCTATTCCAAGCGGACCACAAGTGCAAACTATAAATTGCTGCAAAATTTATCAACCCATCTCTTCCAGCTAATCCATCCATACGATCGATGCAGAGGCTGAGGTTACAACCTCCATTGTCTAAATGATCCCTCCGCTGACTGGGTACAGTAAATGGACAGTTCAAAATGCACAGTAAATGGACTCTTATTGGCAATAGACTGCCAAAGCCAGGTTAAGGCCCTGTTTGCAACCCAGGATTCTCGCAGGAAACAATTTATTTCCTGCGGAAAAAGGAATATATTCCTTAGTCCCAAAAACGGGACCTTACAATGGTTGAGCTAATGACAGTGGTTACTCACACATAGAGCCTCCAACCACCAAGGCACATGGAAGCAGTGGTAGGGCCTACTCTATTCTACTCCACCTCTTGGATGGCTGTGATTAGGCCACAATGGCCAGGCACCAACTTTGAAGCACCATCACCTGATCATTCCTCATCGGCAGCTAGCTAGACGCTGAAACTACATATTCTAACCTCACCATCAGCAGCAGCTACACACTGAAACCAACCAAATAGATATTCTAACCTCAGCAACTTTGAAGCCCTTCACTTTGATTCTTCCTGTCTACCTAGGTTTAAAAAATACTATGCTCTCCCAGTCCAAGATCGAATGCACTGAGCTGTGCCCTCATGTACCAGAGAAAATATTAATTCATCACATGGGCACCCCCCAAAGCTCCCCTTGGTAGGCTATAAATGCCTGCCCATGACATCTGCATGGTTCTCTACACCACACACCATCACCACATACAGGAAGAACCTAACACGTTTTCCTCCCAGTAGTATGGCCATGAATCATATCTCCCAGGAGCACCCCAATGCATGGCCATGGGGGGTAGCCATGTACGCGAACCTGCACTACCAGCAGTACCACTACGAGAAGGAGCACCTGTTTGAGAAGACCCTGACGCCCAGCGATGTGGGCAAGCTCAACAGGCTGGTGATCCCCAAGCAACATGCCGAGAGGTGCTTCCCTCTTGGTGGCGACTCCGGTGAGAAGGGCCTGCTCCTGTCCTTCGACGACGAGGCTGGCAAGCCATGGCGGTTCCGGTACTCGTACTGGACGAGCAGCCAGAGCTACGTGCTCACCAAGGGCTGGAGCCGGTACGTCAAGGAGAAGCAGCTGGACGCCGGGGACGTTGTGCACTTCGAGAGGGTGCGCGGCCTCGGCACCGGCGACCGTCTGTTCATCGGCTGCAGGCGCCGCGGCGACGTTGGTGCACCAACGGCAGTGGCACCACCTCCCGCTGTGCGTGTCGTGCCTGCGTCTGGACAGAACACCAGGGAGCAGCAGCAGCCATGGAGTCCAATGTGCTACAGCACATCCAGCTCGTACCCTACAAGCCCAGCCAACTCCCATGCCTACCGTCGTTCAGCGGAGCATGATCACAGCGACATGCATCATGCCGGTAAGATTAAGAATGCATGAACTGAAGAACAAAGCAAGATGCAATACCATTTCATACCTCTCTGGCTTAACTAACATCGTTTCTGGTGAACAATCGCAGGAGAATCCCAGTGGGACGCAGACACCAGGAGCTGTAGTGCAGCCTCGGCACCGACGAGGAGGCTCAGGCTGTTCGGCGTGAACCTCGACTGCGGGCCAGAGCCAGAGGCAGACACCGAGATGGCAGCACCAGCGATGTACGGCTACGTGCACCAGAATCCCTACGCCACCGTGTCTCCAGTGCCCAGCAACTGGTCAGTCCCGAAACATCATTAAGTTAAATGATTGATCACGAAAAGCAGCCACATATAAATCTGACAATTGACCAATCAAGAACTTAATATATTGACAGGGGCAGTTCATGAATAGGATGACGAGCAGATCTGAGGCCATGCGTTGCACGGTGGAACAAGTTACTACCACCACCACCACCAGCCTACTACTGCTGCTCTGCACCAAGTGACATGTTTGAATTGACCCGTGGAAGGGAAAGGAAGGAAGTGGGGAGATCCCATGTTCCCCCGTCAATCTTCCATCCACCCATCCATCGATCACCAGGAAGCCCTTTGTCTGTTTTTTCTTCACTTTTTGTCTTCCAGAAACCCTATTTTCTGTACGGAACCCTGGCAGCACGGTTGGGTGCGGAGAGGTTTCAGGAAACATCAAGTTAAAGAGAGATGGAGAGAGAGAGCTAGACAGACAGACTTGTGTATGTATGTGTCATGTCTGAGTGAGTGAGTGCTTGAGTGGGTCCAAGAAGAAGCTCCGAAGCTGATGTATCCTCTCCTGCCTCCTCAAGAAACAAAGTAACATTCCCATGGAGATTTTGTTCTCTCCCAATCTCCCCTCTGTTCTACTGTTGTACAGTTCATGCAATCAATTGCTAGTGTAGATGCTTTCACTTTTGCAATCAATAGGTTCAATGCTTTCACTTTCACCTACAACCAGCAGGGGTGTGCATGCGCAATGCATTCCCTTACTTTAAATAGTGGCTATAATCACTATGTTTCCTTCAAGACATTAATCCCTGTTAGGAAAAGGGATTGAGATCAACTAATTCATGCGGAATACATGAAAACATTGCCACTCTAATAAAGCCAATGCCCAACATAAAGAACTGATGTGGCGTAAATGATACCAACATCTGGAGATTTTCATGTCTTAATATTTAGTTAAGTTGTTGGTCTCTACCTTTTTGTTCCCCCCGAAAGGAAAAGTTTAACAAAAGGTGAATGCACAAGTGGGCTTAGCTCTCCCTAATAGGATACTAAGAAAAGGCCGGCTAAGTTAATGGTCTAAGAGACGCCAAGTCCAGACACAAAAGGCCGCTAAACTCCAATAACCAGCAAGATTCCTCACAAACATGTAGCAAAAGAAAAATAAGTTATGTCTCCTGCTTTTGTTGCCTATGTAAAAAAAAAAAACTAGCATGAGGCAAACAACATGTTATTATTCTGGCCAGTCAATGTTTCAAAGTAGATGCCTGGAAATGCATGACCTAAGCTAAACTGACTTCGAATACCTGCTCTTAGGTCTTAACAGAGGGCAAGCCGTAGCTACCTCTAAAAGATTAACCGAGCTGTCAGCTTGTGAAACACGCCGAAGCTAAAATAAAGTGCCCGGAGAATCTAGATTAAAAGCCTAACACCTAGGTAACCCAAACTGGTGCAAGCACTTGTTGTAAAGACTAAAGATTGCAGGTGCAAGTTGCCTGAGAAGTAGGTCTTGCTACATGGATGTACTTAGTGGAGAATACTGAGACAAGCTATTAAACAAGGTACTATATCATTCGACTGATTAGGGGATTAAATAATGAATATGCAGGCTGCAGGTTCATCTTAATGAGACTTGCATCATCAACTGTGATAATGACGATTAAACTAGCAGGCTACGACTGTATCAACAATGAGATTTCCTGTCTACTGCTAGAACACGAGCCATGTGCAGTGCAGGAGGCTAAGCCTTCCCTAATTCCAAAAATGTGAAACTTATCCTAGGGTTACATAATTAACACTTGAACACCAAATGTAATTTATCTTAGCACTAGCACAAATGAGCATGTGGTGCAATTATGATAAAGCAGACGTTGTAAGTTGTAACACATACCAAGAAGAAGGGATTATCAAAGGTGGATCCGCAAAGTACAAACTAATCACATCATTCACGTAAAGACTTGCTGGTAAATTTACAGTTTTTAATCTGGGACCAAACCTATCAATATATTATACCCTACTGAGTAGCATTATAGCGAAAAGTCACTGCCTGGGACACAACAAAATACAGGACTACCAAAGAAACATCAAGGTAAAACATGAACACATATGACAATGCCATGAGAATGCATCAGACGAGTGAATGGCCACCCACCCCAGGCAAATGGGGTACCAGAGGCCCGATCGACCCACAAACTGGACCTACTATATGCTGGCCATGATACACCCATCAGGCATCAGCCATTGGATCTCGTTGCTTTCCAAATAAGTCACTGCCTTCATGGGGCTCATGAATAAGCATGGTCCACAAGAAACGCGCTGGCCTGATGAATGTTCATCTCTTACTGTAGTTATATGCATTGTTTGCCGTTTTCCTCAGTCCCTGCTAGTGGTTTTAGATGCCAGCTTTTGTACAGAAACAGTACTTTCCTTGAGAAAACATGCTCAGGACATAGAGATGCTGGGCCACTGGAGGAGTCTAAGGGCATAAGACATTTCTGGTTGTACTATGAATCTATGGTGTGGAAACTACACATATATTTAAGCTGTTAATGATAACATATGGACAAACATCTAACTGTATTGAGATTTTCTCCCATGTCTTCTTGTGGTACCGAGAGAATGAGTAGGTCTCGGGATTGTTGTCAGATATGCCTCAACAAAGAAATTAGTTTGATATATATACTTTTGAGCAATGCAAGTGACGAGAGTTGCCACAGGAAGAAAAACACAGTATCAAAATTTAGGAATCAGTTTTGTCACAAACAAAAGAAACATGTGTCTGTGATGAGGAAGCAGCTACATGCCATCATATAATGAAAATGGGAGCTCAAAAAGTGTAAGGCATTATTTCTAGAATATTCAATATTCTTGTCCTTTAGCATGTTGATGCCAACCCAAGACTGTAGACAAAGAAAACATTATTGGCAAATAAATTTTGCATAATGTCCAAGCACATTACTAGAGCTTCAGGCAATCTGGTTTCCAAATGTATCAGAAGAGATGGATCACAAAAGTAAGTTATATATTGATTTTTCTTGAATGAAAAAAGTTATAAAAGGATTAAAACATACACAAATAGGTTTGTAGTAATGCAACGATTTTCCAATAAGGCAATAACAATGATGTTCAATGCAACAAAATGAAAGAGTATGAAAAATGAAACAAGTGTTACGCAGAACACATGAGAGAACCACCAAGGAGAGAATGGGACATACCACTTTCAAGAGATCGTGATTTTGGAGTGGAGACAATGATGAGAATGATGAAATCAGAGCTAACCAAGATGTATGTCAATCAGTGCAGCTATCTACTGCAGCACACTAATATACAACAGTGCCCATTATTTGCAGCTTTCTGAGACACTCAAATCGACAGGGGTCTAGGAAAGAAAAATCAACTTTAGGCGTATATTTGTACCATGATAAATCTTGCATACCAAAGAAGCATTTTCGTATGATGTATGACATAACTACTGTACAAGATAAGAGCTGCGTAGGTCACTCAGTTTGTTCAAATGATCAAGGACCCACATCTGTGCTTCCATTTGCTATGCACAGTTCAGATGATACTGCTGATATTACACCGAATGGGGTCAGCAGCATGACATTATTGACTTGAATGGCCAATCTCTCAGTATAAGTCCTGACATGGATCTTTAAAGCAGCAGAACCACTACCCACAGGACAATAATGTGCTACATGATGAGGGCACCACTTGAAGATGATTGCTATTCCTGATTCAGTTCTCAATCCACAGAAGTCCCCACAAGAACATGAACCATCCTTAAAATGGTGAAATCTACTGATATCTCTGACAATGACCAGAAGTTCCATAAAACGTGTTGCAACTTTCATGAACTCATGAAGAATGGTATTCTCCACGGATCCTAAGGTTTTCCATATTCTACTATAACTGGTACTACTAGAATGTAAGATGATTAAACAAAGGCCAGTGCCAACCTCTCAGTGTGGTGTTTAAGCAGCTCCTGGCTCCTCCTTTTGTAGCCATGAAAACATTATGCAGCAGTAGTGTTATGCAGGTCACACCGTGTACTGGCCCTGTGAGCAAATGTTGGCATCTCACGGTAAATTCAGTCCAAATATATGGATCAGCCATTCTAGGTGTTCTATCCTCAAAATTTTCTCCCAGTTTCAACTGCCAGCATATTTACTGTATCGGAATGCCAAATATAGTTTCCACCATTGTCAGATTCAAGTGGGAAAAATGCTCGGTTGCTGTTCTGGCTATTATTACATGCAGCCGCTGGCCCTCAATTAACAATGCTAAACTTGCGCATGTACTCAGGATAGCAGAAAAAATGACATCAGCCAACAGTACTCCTTCCCCTTGTGCTCTATAAAGACCATTATACACCTGTCCAGCAAGCAAGGAGCTCCATGTAACTGCAGTTTTCTGTGGCATCTTTTCACAAATCAATCGCTCATCCTTAATCTTATTAGATTTTGCATAAACATCATGAACTACAGTACTGACAGAACTGTTGGAGTCCAGTGAAAGCTTGAGGGCCATGGCATGTAACTGCTTGCATCTACAGAAGCATATCTTGGCATAACATGCAGAGCGCTGAAAAGGTAAATTCACTCAGGTGCTAAATCCACTCAGGTGCATTTCTGAAAAAAGCTTCATAACTTGCATACATCTCCACTATGAGTACCCAGCAATCATGGTATTCCATGACACTATTCTTTTGACAGTCATTGGATAAAAAACATGACGAGCACAATCATTCTGGTCACGTTCTGTTAACAGACTGATAAGAATATTGCATGTGAGAGTATCTGTTACCAGACCAAGATGAATAGATAACCAATGACAGCTTTTCCCAACCAAGAGGGCAAGAGGGACCTCCTCTCTGCACATAGCAATGCCACGACAAAAACAAGGTAATAATTTAAGGAACTTTCCTATCTCAGATTGGCTCCTGTTGCTTACTTCCTATAATGCAGCGATATAACGGTGTCGGCATGGCAGCATGTACCATGAACACAGTTACAAACCCATCCATGCCAACATGTAAATTAACATACAAAGATCACCAACATCAAGTCTACTAGCCCGACGACATTTTAGCATAAGGTGATTCAACCATAAAGCGAATTTTTGGAACCTGGGTTCAGCGGAACCTGATTAAACTTACCCGACCACTAAGTTATATAGTTACCCAATCACTATTCATCTGAAACCTGTGATTTTTTCCTAAGCTACATACTTTCGAATTTGGGTAAAAATTGGCAGGCATATACATACGTGCATCCTCTACATGCAAAAAAATTATTTTGAATTTTTGGAGGTCCGGAAATATGGATTTTGGGACGGTACAGTAAATCAGGTTCCATTGAATCCAGGCTCCACCACGTATTTTCGATTCAACCAATGAAGTTTTCCGCTTCCTTGAACAGTACTATGTAGTCTGTGAACAGGCACAAAAGGTTAAGACTTAAGAAAAAGAGACGCAAGCAAAATAAAATTCCCTGTATAACTCCTCCCGAAAAAATGCCAAATACCAATACACCAACAAAACCAACCACAGTAGTAGTACGCATAATCATCTTTTAAGGAAAACTGCAAGGGGTGCCCCTACAGTATATACAGTGGCCGAAATTTGCATCCAGAGGGGTTTGAACGCAGGTGGTACACATAATCATTTTTTAAGGAAACCTGTAACGGATGTCCCTGCAGTACATACACAAACCGAAATTTGCCTCCACGAGGGTTTCACTTCCGCATATACCTGGCATATGTTGGGCTGGGCCAAGGAAAGCCCGAGGCAGGAAAACTAGGCCCAGGCCCGGGAAAAAAGCCCGGAAGCCGGTCGGGCAGGCGCGCCTCGGGTTGCCTCGTTAAAGAGGAATCCTATTCATCACCCGCGGGTGATGAGTACAAACCATCGCCCGCGTGGTGGTGAGTTTGGGCCGCGGCCCATCAACAGGCAGGGAGCAGTAGGCCACGGGTTTTTCGGTTTTTGACAAGTTTTTTCTGGTTTTTCTTGGGTTTCGGTTTTCTTTCGATTTTTCTTCGATTTTTTCTTTTTCCTGTTTTTTTTAACAAATTTTAAAGTCAAGCAAATTTTAAAGTTAAGAAAATTTCAAATTCGAACAAATGTTTAAAGTAAGCAAATTTTTAATCTGAGCAAATTTCAAATCTGGGCAATTTTTAAATCTAAGCAAATTTCGAATCTGGGCAAATTTGAAATCTAAGCAATTTTCGAATATGAGAAAATTTCAATTCTGAGGAAATTTCAAATCTAAAGAAATTTCAAATTTGGGAAATTTTGAAACAACCGAACTAATGGGCCAGGCCCATTAACGGTTCCCCCTTAGCGATGGTTAGCACCTCCCCTCGTTAAATCGTGTTTTCAGGCTACCCAGGCCCGGCCATCGGGCCAACAATTCTAGGCGCAGGCCCAGGATTAAAGGGCCAGCCCATGGCCAGATATACTTCCGCACAGTATTTTTGTTTTCCTATTTATTAGAATGAGATCTACATGTTGAAAACAAAGTTATTAGAAGAGGACCTGCTGCTGTTTTAGGCGCATTACTGGAGAACAATCCCTACAAGAGGTACAAAAAGATGTCCCCATACATAATGACTAGACAACATAACTTCAAGACCCATCAGTTCAGTACAGCCCAGAAACACACAGATTCTTTTTTTTTATAGCAACTCCTGCCCAGATCACCTCGTTCCATAGCCAGGTACAGTTCCTTACGGCACCTCTAATTCTAACTAACCAACTTAAATTTCTGCATATGTGCTTAATTACTAAATTGTCACAACAGACAACCGTACACAAACAATGAACGTCGAAAGCTAACATCTAACTGCATTGAGCTTGGAATACACCACATCGAAACGGTAGAGCTAGATATAGGATAAGTACGAGGTAAACCAGATACCTCTCGGTGGGGCTTTCCGTCGAGCAGCACCGGTGCACAACGACCGCGATGCCTTGCCTCGGCCGAAACTACCAGCACCAGCCGCTCGGGGATGCAAACACCGCGCGCTTCGGGAGGCTAGAGCCGCGGCGCGACGAGGAATGGGGAGGAGGAGTAGACAGCGCCGGGTAGACGTTAAGGATACGAAGGAGGGAGTTGATCGGGAAAAAAACAGAGGGAGGAAGATGAAGAGGAGGAGGTGGAAGAGATGTACGTACTAGTTTTTTCGGCCTTTGGGCTTCGGGGTTTCTGTACAATTGAGTCTGGGCCTTCGGGCTGCCCAGGTTCCAGTATTTAATTATTTATTTATGGTGGCTTATTGCAGTATTAGACTCTGGGCCTCTAGGCCACCCAGTTTATACAAATGGATGTGGTGGTGTAAGTGTTTTCTTCTTCGAGAGAGAGGAGTTATTTTTTGATAAAAGTAATATATTAATATCGAGAGATACCAATCTCGCAAGCGTAATACCCTAATGACAATGTAATATACACACAGCTAAAAAAAAAAGAGGAAACTAAGAAAAAAGCCCCGCTAGTATATTTCAGTCTTAGCAGCAACAATATTTGTCTGGGCTCTCCAAAAGCGACTGCCTCCAAGAAGGGAACAATGCACAAGCGTCGTCGTAGCCCGTTCAAAAGATTTTAGGTTTTCATCTTGAAGATAGTCGTCACTCCCAAAACAATGTCTTCAGCAAGGTCATTGCCAGGCACAACCAATTAAGTCCAAGCCTTAAATTTTCATCTTGAAAGATAAGACTCTAAATTTGCCGCCCCCACTTTCATACTGTCGCTGCGAAACCTAGAACACCAAGCAAGTCCTTCAACATCATAGGGACTCGAACCTCCATTGCTAGTCCTTCAATCAAGCCTTCATAATATTTCTCCGCATCTGATTCATCATGAACCAGAATGTCATCTAATTAATGGTAACACATAACACTGCTTCGCGCTGCTTCCACCAGAACCAAACTGTCAGAATAAAGCATGTGTGCGCACGACCGAGTACCAGCCGATCCAGCAAACTCCAAGCATAAGGTGCACTGTCTAAATCCACTATTTTTTTTGATCTTCGGTAGACTAAACACCCATACAATCTCGATTATAAACAAATTAGACACAGCAACACTTTCCACCTCTCTTCCTTCCTTAGGGGCCTGCGTACCCATACCGAAAACGATTGACTCTTTTTATGGGCGCTTTCGACTAGGCTCTCGTTAAGGAATCGGCCCAAACAAGACCGAGATTCTCCACTCCGGCCAGATGAAGAACGACCGACCTTAGGATGGTCAATGTCTTCGCAGAAGAGGAAACCTATGACCGTCATCTTTATTCTTTGATGCAGACAAGCATGCCCCCACGCTGCCATCCGCCCCCAACGTCAATGGAGGAGGTTCAGAGATCGGTGGACAAGCAACAGCCGAGGTCCGCGTGACCCAGATCAAGTCAGCGTGGCCCAGAAACAAGCCTTGCATCCCAGATTGGGCCCGCTAGGCGGACACTGGCGAACCATGCCGCCACGGCACGCGGTACTGGTAGCCGCTATTGACACCATCCTCGCTCCGCAAGGTCGTCGTCGCCGTGCATGGGGCTGCCGTCCCGGCTTCCATATGATGCAGGCGGAGCAACCCATAGCGTGCAGGAGGCGCAGCCGATTCGGACTCCTCGAGGCCCCAAGGAACGAGATCAGGCCAAACCGCCACATCTCGCCGCCATTCTTCGGACACCACCGCCGCGCACCACCGCCACGATGGGAGGTCGGGAGGCCACCACCCACCCCAAGGTTGCGTCGTGCAGAACTGCCGAAGCCGGAAGGCCCCCTGCCGCCAAGCCACACGGGATTTGACCAGCGGCTTCCAGTGGCGGTGGGGGAGGGAAGGGATGTGGGAGGGCGGCTTGGGGACAGGGGTTCCCCGGAGTGGTCTGGCGCCGCCACCCGGGGGAGAGTTAGGTTGGGGGAGGGGTGTTAGCTCGAGAGAGGAAATCGGTCTTCAAGAAACAAAAAAGGCCTAGCGTGGAATTAAACAAGTACAATTTCTTTCGATAAAGACACAAGTACAGGGGAACACAACATTATATCTTACAATTGTATGTCCATTGAAATTCCTGCCGCTATCTAACTACAAACCAGCAAAAATTTGCAACACCTCCATCGACCTTCCGAAGGGGGTCACCCATAGCATCATGGCTCTTCTCCGGGCTTTTCTTGGGCGGGCAAAGACAAAGTGACAGGGGGCAAGTGCAAAGTTAATTGGGACAAAGTTTGTCGTCCTACCAAGCTTGGTGGCCTTGGTATCTTGCACCTTGAGAAGTTTGCCGCCGCTCTAAGGCTAAGATGGTTATGGCTTGAGTGGACCGATGATTCGAAATCTTGGATCGGTCTTGGTAATCCTTGCAATAAGGAGGACCGGACACTTTTTGCGGCCGCCACTTTTGTCAATATAGGAAACGGTGAAAAAGCGAAGTTTTGGACCTCTCCTTGGCTTGGAGGACTTTGCCCATGTGATTTGGCGCCCTTGATCTTTACAATGTCCAAGAAGAAGAATTGCAATGTCCGGAAGGCTCTCCACAACAACTTTTGGGTCAATCAAATCAAGATCTCTCACGAGTTTGGGGTGCCTCACATTGAGGAATTTGTCAACATTTGGGGTCTCCTTCAAGATGTGCACCTACCTCATGATGTTCCGGACACCATTACTTGGAAGTTCACTAATGACGGGAAATATTCCGCCTCCTCGGCCTATAAGATGCAATTCGAAGGCCTTGTCTCAACCACCCTAAATTCTACGGTTTGGAAAGTTTGGGCGCCTCCAAAGTGCAAGTTCTTCGCTTGGTTGGTCATGCAAAATAGAGTTTGGACGGCGGATAGGCTTCAACGTAGAGGGTGGGAAAATTGTGGAAATTGTCCTCTATGCAACCAAGTCCAAGAGACGGCGGACCACCTCATGTATAAATGTCGCTTCACCTTGCGAGTGTGGAAGGAGATTCTAGCTTGGTGCGGTATTTATGATAGATCCCCTGAGTCTTGGATCAATGAGCCAAATGTTGATGCGTGGTGGACAAATATTGCCTTAGGAAGAGGTCAACATAGGAAAGCCTTAGCATCCTTGCTCATGCTAATCTCTTGGGAAGTTTGGAAGGAACGCAACGCTAGAGTCTTCCGACACCACCTTTCCGCCACAAATGTCATCATTGCCAAGATCAAAGATGAGGCTCGGCTTGGTGCTTGGCCGGCGCTAAGGATTTGCACAATATAATACCGGGAGAGTAGGCTTTTGTTAAAGTCCTAGGGCTTGTCCTAGGCATTTGTTATGGAACTCTAAACTTCTCTATTAATGAAAATGGCAAATCTTTTGCCTCGTTTCAAAAAAAAAAAAAATTGCAACCGAACGTACAAGAAGTCTGGCTATCTGAGTATCTGACAATCTAGACAAGGAAGCTAGCTCACAATGGCAAATGCAATCGAGTAGCTAGCAAGGTTGCTGCTAGTGCGCCCGCAGGAAGAAGGAAGGCATGGGGAGCATGGTCGGCTCCGGCGATGCGTAGAAGTTCGTCCCGGCGAACGCGGCCTGCTGCATCATTTCCTTGTGCGCCACCGCCCTCGTCATCTCTTCGGCAGTTTACGAAATGTAAATGTCTGGCTTTGTAACTATTTGCAATCACTTTCAGAAAATATAGAATTGCTAAAAAGAAAGTGCATTGCCCTCGCTCTGTATAGAAAACTGAATCTGGTCGATCACAACTTTCCCTACCGTACAATTCAAAGGCAGGTAATCACAATTCACAAGATTCACTGTATCAAGTGAAGAACAAGTCGCTTACATTGAAGAACTAAAGTGTATCCAGTGAAATGCTTGCTGCTAGTGCTATCTAATTACAAACTAGCAAATATTTGCAACCGAACGTACAAGAAGTCCGGCTATCTGTCAATGTAGACAAGACAATGGCAAATGCAATCGAGTAGCTAGTTAGGTTGCTGCTAGTGCGCCGGCAGGAAGAAGGAAGGCATGGGAAGCATGGTCGGATCCGGCGATGCGTAGAAGTTCGGCCCGGCGAACGCGGCCTGCTGAATCCTGGACATGTCCTTGTGCGCCGCGGCCGTCGTCGTTGCAAAGTTCTCCGTCGTCATCTCTTCGGCCTGAGGCAGATTGCCCATCTCCTCTGGGCGATACTTCTTGTGCAAGTCCCAACGCTCGGCCGAGGATGCGCGGCTAGGCGGGCGCTTGTTGTTGCCGCCCTGCAGGCGGCCATGATCTGTCGACGTCCTGCTCGGAGTCTTGAGTTTATTGATGTCCCAGCGTTCGACGGAGTCGGCGCGTCCAGGACTCCCGCCGCTGGCCGACGATGACGATGAAGCGGGGCTGCCGCTGCAGGACTTCTTACGTTCCTTGTTGGCGTCCCACCTGTCGGCGGAGTCAGCGCGGCCGGGGCTCCCGCCGCTTCCGGACGACGACGAGACGGTGCTGCAGGGGTTCTTGTACTTCTTGATCACGTCCCACCTCTGCACGAAGTCCGCGCGGCCGGGCATGGCGGAAAGCGCCAACAGCATGGCCACGACGGACGGCGTTGGCAACAGCGGCAACATCTTGCTCTTGGGAGGTGTCGGGAGGATTGGCACCATTTCGGTTCTTGGTGGCGTCGGGAGCAGCGGCGGGAGGAGAGAAGCTGCCGCCATTGCAATGGATGCTTGCAAGTCAGCCGTCTAGATCGAGGAGGCAATTGATCGGCCGACACGGGAAACAGAGGAATAGATGATGGCTCGATGGGACGCCGTCGAGCGCATATTTATGCATGCGACTGGAACGAATTTGCCTTGAGCGCGTGGAGCTGGAGTCCGGGTTGATCTGGAGTTGATCTCGGAGTGAACAGACGGACACAGAAATTAGAAATCGAGCCTCTCTTTCTTTTTCAGGGAAACCTCCTCGTGGAGCCTTCACTCGGTTTCGTAACGAGGAGAGGCACTGATACAAAAAAGCAGCTGGGGATGCGGCCCGAAACGGAGTAAAGGCCCAACAAGAATCCCCTCCCCTACTCCTCCCTGGCTTGGAAGACCATCATTCTTCTCTTTATTTTCTTCCATAGGACAGAAAAAAGGGAGAGCGAGCAAGGGAGACATATAACAAGTCGCCGCCGGCGATCCAGCTCGTCGGAGTTGGATCCACTCTTCACCCAAACATATAGGGGGGAGGGGGCTCCGTCATGCCGGGGTTTGACTCCGGTCTTGTGCCTCGTCAACTAACATGAATTTCACCACACCCTACCTATGCTTTCCTAGGTACCTGCATCAAGAACTTTTGTCTAGATCCGACGCGAGGGGTGCATCGGGTTCGGCTTTGCTGGTGTCACGCAACAGACAACCTGAGGGTGGCGGCGATATCGGTTCACCACCATGTGCAATTCGGTGGGGTGTTGTTGGTGTCCAGACGAAAGTCTTACTCCTATGGAGTTGATGCCGGAGACACCTTTGGGTATCTCCACCTTTAAGGCAGCCTTTATGTGGATTACCTACTCTGTTGCATTTTCTCCGATGAAAACCTCTGATATCTTTGATCTAGTATCGGAGGAGATACACATCGCTTACCTCCATGGAGGCATCATCTTTGAACTTCCATTCCTTGTCGGCTAGTTGGCTTCGCTCCGGACATGTGGTTGATTAGCTTGGCTGAAGCGTGGAAGGTTGTGGTTCTGTTTCCTTATTTGTAGTGCCTCCGGCATGGAGTGCTCAACGGGCTCTTGTCTCTGAGCAATGCCTTGTGTCCCCGTGGTAAGCTAATTTCTTTGGCATTCCTTCGGATTGGTTGGCCTAGCTCTCTCAGATCTATTCGTGGCGCCAAGGAGGTCTCGGTGACCGTTGTCCTCCGATGTAGTATAGGCTCTCGGTGTCACTATGTGACCTCGAGAGATCTTTGGAAATCCCCTACTCCTTTTAGGGTGAATGCGTTAATCACAAACGGTTCTAAATATGTATTACCTAATCTCCTAAACTGAAAAGGCTATCTATCACATATTCAACTTATTCAGGGACCTAGCAATCCCATGCCTTTTATATTGTTGACCACCAAAACCCACCGGCGAGCAACGACGGGCAACACGTAGAGTCGGGAGGCTCCCAGGACTGTTGGTGGGCCCTGGTCCCTCAGGCGACGGCCCGCAATGCTCCGGCACACGTCCAAGCTGGTGCGAGGGCGTGCCACCTGACCTATACTTGGTCAGAAAGGTGATGGATTGCTTCGACTAGTTTCCTGCATGGCATACACGTAAACATTAAATACGAGCCTCGATCGGCTCTCAGGTTATCCTGTGAATCGGCTCAAGGAGCCGATCCACCCATGATTCGTACGAGATCTATGATAACATGGTGGTCCTGCTTGATCAATATTAAGTTAAAACGATCTACGATGATCTAGGGTTTTCACCACATAACCGGAACATCCTACACGTAATTGAGCCTGGCAGACACGAAAGATGATAATAAACCAACCCTAGACAAGGCCTAAAAACCAATATGGAGTTGATTCCCGGAACATCCTCTCTAGGATTAGCAAACTATACCTTACGTACTACTGGATCCTTCAACCCGTTTGCAAGGCCTAACTATGTAGATATCAAACTAATCCTGGAAGAACAAGGAGCAATCATAACGGATCAGATCTACTAAACAACGATCAAGCAAGGTGCTACCCTTACACCTAAGATAGGAGTAAAAGCAGCTAGATGTCTAGGGATAGCATATATAAACGCATACATCAAGATAAAACGATGCTAACCCTAACACATCTATGATAACTACATTGCT
Source organism: Lolium perenne (assembly GCF_019359855.2). NCBI lineage: Eukaryota > Viridiplantae > Streptophyta > Magnoliopsida > Poales > Poaceae > Lolium > Lolium perenne. The sequence goes on from NC_067247.2 coordinate 159,763,900, forward strand.
CGCCATCAACAAGGCTTCAGCACGAGCAACGCATGAACAACGAATAAACTCAATACTGCCTAGATCGCGAGATGCGATCTAGGCAGCATGGTGCTTACCCGGAAGAAACCCTCGAAACAAGGGGTGGCGATGCGCCTAGATTGGTTTGTTGTGAACGTGATCGTCCTCCTTTCTCAATAACCCTAGATACATATTTATAGTCCGTAGACTTTCTAACTTGGGAATAATCCCAACCGTACACGAGCTAAACTCTATCTTTTAATTCTAACCGACACGTAACCTACTATAATTTACAGATACACGGGCAATCTAGCCCCAAACTCTTGCACGAGGCCGATTCATGAATATTTCCCGTGTATATTCTCCAAGCCCATCTCAATCACGACCCACCTCCTGACTTGGTTAAAATCTGGTGATAACACATGCCCCCCTGGTTTTGGCAATGATAATTCCAAAACCACTCTGTTTTTTCTTCGTAGGGGGTCATGTCATGGCAGTGTAGAATCGTCGCAGTATCCTTCATCATGATGCCTTGCCTTCTCAGCTTCTCCGCGTGATTTGACAATTTTACCTTCCCCATTTTTTTTTCTTTTTGGCACCACTTCCTCGGAAACTGCTGTGGCATTAAATCTCCACTATATCCCCTTTATTTAACCGCGCCGAACAGTTCGCCTCTTCATCCCCTTGCTCTGTACTAGCCATCGGCACAAAAAACCCCCCTCCTCTGTAGCAATGTCTTCCTCTTCCTCCTCCTCCGCCTCGTCGGGTCTTTCTTCCCAGTCCTCCTCTTCCTCATCTTCCTCCTCCCGCGAGCCCACGCCGGAGTGGGTTTTGATGGAGGAGTACAACCGCCGCGCCCCAGAGGAATGGGACCAGGAGGACCACGACTCCTCCGTCTGGTCTGAGGACGACAAGTCCTTGACCAGCGGAGACGACGACCTCCAGTTCCTCGCCGATGGGGAGCTGGAGGCGGAGAGCGAGGATGACTCGTTCTCCTGGGACGACTTCACTTCCTCCGACGAGGAGGAAGAAGAGGATGTTGGAGATATGCCCAAGAGGCAATAATAAAATGGTTATTATAATATCTTTGAGTTTATGATAATGTTTACATACCATGCTATAATTGTATTAACCGAAACATTGATACATGTGTGTTATGTGAACAACAAGGAGTCCCTAGTAAAGCCTCTTGTATAACTAGCTTGTTGATTAATAGATGATCATCGTTTCATGATCATGAACATTGGATGTTATTAATAACAAGGTTGTGTCATTATGTGAATGATATAATGGACACACCCAATTAAGCATAGCATAAGATCACGTCATTAAGTTATTTGCTATAAGCTTTCGATACATAGTTACCTAGTCCTTATGACCATGAGATCATATAAATCATTTATAAAGGAAAGGTACTTTGATTACATCAAACGCCACTGCGTAAATGGGTGGTTATAAAGGTGGGATTAAGTATCCGGAAAGTATGAGTTGAGGCATATGGATCAACAGTGGGATTTGTCCATCCCGATGACGGATAGATATACTCTGAGCCCTCTCGGTGGAATGTCGTCTAATAGCTTGCAAGCATATGAATAGGTTCATAAGAGACCACATACCACGGTACGAGTAAAGAGTACTTGTCATGAGACGAGGTTGAATGAGGTATAGAGATACTGATGATCAAACCTCGGACAAGTAAAATATCGCGTGACAAAGGGAATCGGTATCGTATGTGAATGGTTCATTCGATCACTAAGTCATCGTTGAATATGTGGGAGCCATTATGGATCTCCAGATCCCGCTATTGGTTATTGGTCGGAGAGAAGTCTCAACCATGTCTACATAGTTCACGAACCGTAGGGTGACACACTTAAGGTTTGATGTCGTTTAAGTAGATATGGAATATGGAATGGAGTTCGAAGTTTTGTTCGGAGTCTCGGATGGGATCCAGGACATCACGAGCAGTTCCGGAATGGTCTGGAGAATAAGATTCATATATAGGAAGTCATTTTATAAGATTTAAAATGATTCGGAAGGTTCTACGGAAGGTTCTAGAAGGTTCTAGAAAAGTCCGGAAGAAATAAGGATGGAAGGTGGATTCCCAGAGGGACTCCACCCACCTTGGCCGGCCAGCCTAAGGGAGGAGGAGTCCCAAGTGGACTCCCCACCATGGTGGCCGGCCACCCCACCAAGGAAAGGGGGGAGTCCCACTCCCCCTAGGTTTGGACACTTGGAAGGTTTTTGTTGGGGTCTTATTCGGACACTTTGACCTAAACCTTGGGGCTTCCACCTATATAAAGAGGGGGAGAGAGGGGCTGGCCGGCCACTCAAGCCACCACCATGGCCGCACCCCTCAAGGGTGCCCTAGCCGGCGCCCCTCTTCCCAAACCCTAGCACCCCTCCTCCACCACCTCTCCCGCATATGCTTAGCGAAGCTCCGCCGGAGATCTCCATCAACACCGCCACCACGCCGTCGTGCTGCCGGGATTCCGAGGAGGATCTACTACTTCCGCTGCCCGCTGGAACGGGGAGAAGGACATCGTCATCAACACCGAACGTGTGACCGAGTACGCAGGTGCTGCCCGATCGTGGCACCGTGATCAAGATCTTCTACACGCTTTTGCAAGCGGCAAGTGATCGTCTACCGCAGCAATAAGAGCCTACTCTTATAGGCTTTGGAAATCTTCAAGGGTTAGTCTTGATCATCCCCTCGTTGCTACCGTCTTCTAGATTGCATCTTGGCTTGGATTGCGTTCTCGCGGTAGGAAAATTTTTGTTTTCTATGCAACGAATCCCTACAGAGGAGTCCGACGATTCCCTCGAGAACTACCCGCCGGCGAAGCGCTTCCGCGCCGGGTCGGATGACGATGACAACGATGACGACGAGGAAGAGGAGGCTCCCATCGAGGGCTACGGGAGCAGCGACGAGGAGCCCACCAGCAGCAGTGCCGACGGCAGCTTCGACGGCGACGACGAGGGCAGCGACGGCCCATAGAGTAGCATCTACTAGTATAGGACTAGTAGTAGTAGTAGATTGGTCAATAGACCTCTCTTTTGTTCTTCCTTCCTCGAGCAATCGGCTCTTCTCTGTAAGAAATCCCTTCTATTAATGAAGAAAATGTTCCTATGTCAATTTTGCTCCCACATCAATTTTGCCGATTGTCGCAGTAAGTCAACGCGCAAAGAGCCGATGGCAGCGCATCGGCCTTTACCATAAAACGCGATTAAGGCCAAATCAGTTGCCTATTTACACGGTAATATGCAACCTTCGTCTGAGAGAATAAAATCAGATCCCCCAAATTGCCGTCCAAACAGGTCCAATTCGCGTCCACGCAAACCTTAGATCTCAAACGCACAGATTCAACTCCTTAGCGAATCCAATGGGAGAATCATCCCAATGCCACGGTCTCTGGCCTGATAATAATTTGTTAACTGTTCAATTGAGCCTGTTCCTCTAGAGTCGATGGCGGTGCATCGGCTTTTTAGTCTGAAGTCGATGTCTGTGCATCGGCTGTACTTGCATCTTGTTGTTTTGCATATTTTTCTAAAGTCGATGTCTGTACATCGGCTGTGATTTGTATATAAATTTTTTTTACTGACCGATTTTATGCATCGGCCTCCATATTTCACTGTCCATCATCCCACATGCTTGGGAAATACTTCTTAAGATGTTGACCATTGACAGCTACTGGAAATTTAACACCATCCAGCTGCTCGAGCATGTATGCATTACCCTTCAAAACCTGGTCGACTCTGTACGGCCCGTGCCAATTAGAAGACCATTTACCCCCGAGCCGAATCTTTCAAGTAATTGAAGATATCGGCTCTCCAGTCATCTTGCTCCAGGAAGTGTTGAACCCCTCGTTGCTACCGTCTTCTAGATTGTATCTTGGCTTGGATTGCGTTCTCGCGGTAGGAAATTTTTTGTTTTCTATGCAACGAATCCCTACAGTGGTATCAGAGCCGTGTCTATGCATAGATGGTTGCACGAGTAGAACACAATGGTTTTGTGGGCGTTGATGCTCTTGTTATCTTTAGTTTGAGTACTTTGCATCTTTGTGGCATAGTGGGATGAAGCGGCCCGGACTAACTTTACATGACCGCGTTCATGAGACTTGTTCCTCATTCGACATGCAACTTGTATTGCATAAGAGGCTTTGCGGGTGTCTGTCTCTCCTACTATAGTGAAGATTCAATCTACTCTTCTATTGACAACATTAGTATCACCGTTGTGGTTAATGTTCGTAGGTAGATTAGATCTCTCTCGAAAACCCTAAACCACGTAAAATATGCAAACCAAATTAGAGACGTCTAACTTGTTTTTGCAGGGTTTGGTGATGTGATATGGCCATAATGTGATGATGAATATGTATGAGATGATCATTATTGTATTGTGGCAACCGGCAGGAGCCTTATGGTTGTCTTTATATTTCATGTTGAATAGTATTTCAAAGTAGTTGTAATAGTTGCTACATGAGGTGAACAACCATGAAGATGGCGCCATGAACCTTGACGCTACGCCGACGATGATAGAGATCATGCCCGAAGATGATGGAGATCATGTTCGTGCTTTGGAGATGAAGATCAAAGGCACAAAGACAAAAGGGCCATATCATATCACATATGAACTGCATGTGATGTTAATCCTTTATGCATCTTATTTTGCTTAGATCGCGATGGTAGCATTATAAGATGATCCCTCACATTAATATCAAGATAATAAAGTGTTCTCCCCTCGTATGCACCGTTGTACAGTTCGTCGTTTCGAAGCATCTCGTGATGATCGGAAGTGATAGATTCAACGATTCACATACAACGGGTGTAAGCCATGTTGCACACGCGGAATACTTGGGTTTGCTTGACGAGCCTAGCATGTACAGACATGGCCTCGGGACAACAGAAACAGAAAGGTTGAACACGAGTCATATGGATGATATGATCAACATGTTGATGTTCACCATTGAAGCTACATCATCTCACGTGATGATCGTTTTTGGTGTAGTGGATGTGGATCGTGTACAACTTAACAACTATGAGGGATGTTGTATTAAGTGGGAGTTCATTAGTAATTAGATTAAAACATGAACTAATTATCATAAACATAGTCTGAGTAGTATTTTGAATTAATTTTGTAGTATTGGCATCCGTTTTTCTACCATGCGCTAGTCTTGTTATTGAGATATAAATACTGTTAAAATCTGACAAGAAACTTTACGGATTGGTACCGTATTGTTAAAGTATCAAGAATTGATTAAGTCCTATTGCAAACTTTTAGTAAACCTCACATTGTTGATTCAAAGAGCTATGGTTTCAATTAGTACCTAAAGTTATCTTGTCTCCGTGAAACTTGAAGTTCAAATCTGTTTGAAAAGTAAGGAGCTGAAAATTTAGTTTTCAGAAATAATCAAGGTATGAGATATATGTGATATCTAAGACCTTATTGCAAGATGATAGAATATAATTTGGTGAGATTACATGAACTCATAAGTTTTATGGGAATGTATGAAGGTTGAAGACGCCAGGCGTCACAATCCTCCAACTATTGGGGCACTAATAATATTCGCATATCCATGAAGTTATCATCCTTAGTATGCATCATTGCTAAGACTCGTCGTTTCGAAGCATCACGTGATGATCGGGTGTGATAGATTCTACGTGTGCTTACAACGGGTGCAAGCCAGATTTGCACATGCGAATACCAAGGTTAAAACTTTACGAGCCTAGCATGTATAGACATGTTCTCGGAAAGTCGTCATGATATGATGGATAAAATTATGAGTGAAATTGTTCATCATATTACAAAATTACTAATAGTGAAATCTGAAACACTTGTCATATGATGATCAACTTAAAGTAAGAACCTCAAGGTTATTGGTATTTGACCAACAAACCTAGAAGTTAATAATGTTAAAGTGTTTTTCTGAATAATGAGGAAAGCTAAAAGAGAAACTGCAAAAGATTTTTTGGCAAAAAGAAAAGAAAAGACTAGAAGGTCTAGCTCAGGTGTATATAAATGATATACATGTTATGGTTGTATTCCTAGTTAAGTCACACTATGAAATTCTTGGGTATTAGTACTATATTGGTTGGTATGAAGTGTCATACAAAACAACGCATTACAAGAATACAGTGGCCTAAGTGACTGACAAGGAATATGATAGGAATGCACGTCTGGAACAAAAAATAAAGTGTTATTATGTTCGTCGTTGGCATTCTATCTAGCCCTTAGAATTTATAATAAAGAACTTAATAATTGTTATTTTGCTCTGGTCAAATGAAAACAATGAGTTGTTCAAATTATGACATTACTCCATGTACGATGGATAAGTTATTATAAATCTTAATGGTGAAACACACATACATAACACTGACGCTAAAATGCCATAAGGCAAATGATTTAAATTCCACTTATTTGTGGAACCGCCATTTAGGTCATGTTAGAAAGGAACGCATGAAGGAACTCCATGCAAATGGATTTTTGGGGTCATTTTGATTTTTGAATCATTTTGGCGCTTGCAAATCTTTTCTAAAGAGAATGACTAAAATACCGTTTATAGGCCAAGAGTTGAACGGGCAACTAACTTAGTGAAAACATACATGATGATGTATGTGGTTCACTGGACATAGTTGTGTGCGGGAGATTCTTCTACTTCATGAAAACTTCAAACAATGAATTGAATATATATATATATGGATATATTCGATAAGGAAGAAGTTTGAAACATTTGAATAGATTCAAATAAATTTCAGCATGAAGTGGAAATCATCGTAATAGAAAAGTCAAATATCTATGATTGGATCATGGTGGAAATATTTGAATTACGAGTTTTAGCGAACATCTAAGAGAGTTATGAAGTTGTTCTACAACTCATGTTTTTTTTTGGGATTATCATAGTGATGATGAAGTATCCAAAAGACGTATCCAAACCTTGTTGGATCAATGATGAGATAAAATATTGATGCCATTATATTTTTTGTGGATTATGCTTTAGTGACTACCGCTTTTACACTTAATAGAGCATCATCATGATCCGTTGAAATGACACCATACGAGTTATGGCATGGATATGAATCCTAATAAGTCTTTTCTTAAAATTTTGGTATGCATAGCATAAGTAAATAAGTTTACAACCAAAATCGAATGAATGTCTTTGTTGGTTATTCCAGAGAATTGATTGGGAATTCTTCCCACTATGTAGACAAAGACAAAAGTGTTTGTTAATGTTTCTTATTTCCAAGAAATTGTTTCTAGCGAAGTATTTGAGTGGGAGGACAATAGAACTTGATAAGGTTTATGAACCTGAGCATAATGATCAGAGTAGCGCAGCATCGGAATTGGTTCCAGAAGCGGCCACGACGATCATGGCTCCCATGACTACAAAGTGTTTTAGCCATGGAGATCGAAGTACATATTAAACCTTGTAGGTATGGTTTACTTTGTGATCAAATAAATGATTTGTGGACAAAAGATTGTTTTTGAACAATGATAAACCAACTACAAACAAAGAAATTATGATGGGCCCTGACTCCATTAAAATGGCAGTACGCCATGAAATCCAAGATAGATGAATACTTTCTTGAAAGTAAATGGATCTATGGACTTGGATGAAATATCCTTGAAAAAGCTCAACTTGTCGAAAAGTTGTTTACGACAAAATTCAAAGAGTTGACTACGATAAGATTAGATCTTCCATAGCAATGCTTATAGTCTATGTGGATTATTCTATTAATCACTGTATATTTCTTTTATGAAATATGCTAGTAGGATGGCAAAATACACTACTTAACAGAAGTGTGTATTAAAGGTGTATACAAGATACAACCAATTGTTTTGCTAGTCCGTGGAATACTAGATAGGTATACAAACTTCAATTGGATGAAGTGAGTATCACGGAGTTGGAATCTTCACCAGATGAAATAGTCAAAGAGTTTTTGATTTCATCAGAAACGATGAAGAGGCTTGCATTTGCAAGAAATTAAGTGGGAGCGTTGAGACATATTTATAATACTTTATGTAGATGACATATAGTTGGTTATAAATGATGTAATTATATACTTGATTAAAAGGTTTCATTGAGAAATTAACTTCAATGAAAGGATATGGACTGAAACATATCTAGTGTCAAGATCTATGAAGATAGATTGAAACACAAAATAAGTTTAAGTCAAAGTACATAGAATGGATATTGAAATAGTTCAATATAGAAATATTAAGAAAATGTTCTTGTCATGTGAAGTTTTAACAAGACTTGAGTGTATCTGACACTCAATGAGTAAAAACACATGAGTGATTATAGATCACAAATAATATGTACACAATCAGATGTCATGTGCTCTTAAAAATGTTATGAGCATGTACCAGAATGATTCATGTGATGATCATTGAAAAACAGTAAGAATATTCTTGAGTACTTGAGAAGAACCAAGGATATATATATAGTTTTGTATGGAGAAATGACAAAACAAATCGCTGTAAGATGTTGCACCGATATTAGTTTTGTCACATATGAAAATAAAATTTCAAATCTCAAATTAGACTAAGTGTTGTTTAAAAGGTAGCACAATGAGCTAGAAGTTGTCTATGCTAGATTTAGAAGAGTTCTAAATATTGTGACGGATTCTACAAAAGAAGGCAGAGTATGTCATTGTTTTGACAATGGCAAAGGATGTTAAGTCAAGAGGTTCTTTGAGAGCTTTGTGTAGTTCCGATAGAGTCAGAACTTTGAAGCTATATTGTGTGTGACAATATTAGTGACATATTTCAGACTGCGGAATTAAGGTTCCACCAGAAGACCAAACATATTTGATGCCGACTCATTTGGAAATGAGTGATGCGTTGAGACGCAAATGAATTACAAAATACATACTGTTCTGAGCATGTCAGATCCGTTGACTAAAACCTCTCCCGTGAGCAAAACATGATAAAGCACCGGAAGGCCAAGGTGTTATATCTTTACAAATGTAAACTAGATTATTGACTCTAGTGCAAGTGGGAGACTGTTGGAGATATGCCCAAGAGGCAATAATAAAATGGTTATTATAATATCTTTGAGTTTATGATAATGTTTACATACCATGCTATAATTGTATTAACCGAAACATTGATACATGTGTGTTATGTGAACAACAAGGAGTCCCTAGTAAAGCCTCTTGTATAACTAGCTTGTTGATTAATAGATGATCATCGTTTCATGATCATGAACATTGGATGTTATTAATAACAAGGTTGTGTCATTATGTGAATGATATAATGGACACACCCAATTAAGCATAGCATAAGATCACGTCATTAAGTTATTTGCTATAAGCTTTCGATACATAGTTACCTAGTCCTTATGACCATGAGATCATATAAATCATTTATACCGGAAAGGTACTTTGATTACATCAAACGCCACTACGTAAATGGGTGGTTATAAAGGTGGGATTAAGTATCCGGAAAGTATGAGTTGAGGCATATGGATCAACAGTGGGATTTGTCCATCCCGATGACGGATAGATATACTCTGGGCCCTCTCGGTGGAATGTCGTCTAATAGCTTGCAAGCATATGAATAGGTTCATAAGAGACCACATACCACGGTACGAGTAAAGAGTACTTGTCATGAGACGAGGTTGAACGAGGTATAGAGATACTGATGATCAAACCTCGGACAAGTAAAATATCGCGTGACAAAGGGAATCGGTATCGTATGTGAATGGTTCATTCGATCACTAAGTCATTGTTGAATATGTGGGAGCCATTATGGATCTCCAGATCCCGCTATTGGTTATTGGTCGGAGAGAAGTCTCAACCATGTCTACATAGTTCACGAACCGTAGGGTGACACACTTAAGGTTTGATGTCGTTTAAGTAGATATGGAATATGGAATGGAGTTCGAAGTTTTGTTCGGAGTCTCGGATGGGATCCAGGACATCACGAGCAGTTCCGGAATGGTCCGGAGAATAAGATTCATATATAGGAAGTCATTTTATAAGATTTAAAATGATCCGGAAGGTTCTATGGAAGGTTCTAGAAGGTTCTAGAAAAGTCCGGAAGAAATAAGGATGGAAGGTGGAGTCCCTCTGGGACTCCACCCACCTTGGCCGGCCAGCCCAAGGGAGGAGGAGTCCCAAGTGGACTCCCCACCATGGTGGCCGGCCACCCCACCAAGGAAAGGAGGGAGTCCCACTCCCCCTAGGTTTGGACACTTGGAAGGTTTTTGTTGGGGTCTTATTCGGACACTTTGACCTAAACCTTGGGGCTTCCACCTATATAAAGAGGGGGAGAGAGGGGCTGGCTGGCCACTCAAGCCACCACCATGGCCGCACCCCTCAAGGGTGCCCTAGCCGGCGCCCCTCTTCCCAAACCCTAGCACCCCTCCTCCACCACCTCTCCCGCATATGCTTAGCGAAGCTCCGCCGGAGATCTCCATCAACACCGCCACCACGCCGTCGTGCTGCCGGGATTCCGAGGAGGATCTACTACTTCCGCTGCCCGCTGGAACGGGGAGAAGGACGTCGTCATCAACACCGAACGTGTGACCGAGTACGGAGGTGCTGCCCGATCGTGGCACCGTGATCAAGATCTTCTACGCGCTTTTGCAAGCGGCAAGTGATCGTCTACCACAGCAATAAGAGCCTACTCTTATAGGCTTTGGAAATCTTCAAGGGTTAGTCTTGATCATCCCCTCGTTGCTCCCGTCTTCTAGATTGCATCTTGGCTTGGATTGCGTTCTCGCGGTAGGAAAATTTTTGTTTTCTATGCAACGAATCCCTACAGAGGAGTCCGACGATTCCCTCGAGGACTACCCGCCAGCGAAGCGCTTCCGCGCCGGGTCGGATGACGACGACAACGACGACGACGAGGAAGAGGAGGCTCCCATCGAGGGCTACGGGAGCAGCGACGAGGAGCCCACCAGCAGCAGTGCCGACGGCAGCTTCGACGGCGACGACGAGGGCAGCGACGGCCCATAGAGTAGCATCTACTAGTATAGGACTAGTAGTAGTAGTAGATTGGTCAATAGACCTCTCTTTTGTTCTTCCCTCCTCGAGCAATCGGCTCTTCTCTGTAAGAAATCCCTTCTATTAATGAAGAAAATGTTCCTATGTCAATTTTGCTCCCACATCAATTTTGCCGATTGTCGCAGTAAGTCAACGCGCAAAGAGCCGATGGCAGCGCATCGGCCTTTACCATAAAACGCGATTAAGGCCAAATCAGTTGCCTATTTACACGGTAATCTACAACCTTCGTCTGAGAGAATAAAATCAGATCCCCCAAATTGCCGTCCAAACAGGTCCAATTCGCGTCCACGCAAACCTTAGATCTCAAACGCACAGATTCAACTCCTTAGCGAATCCAATGTGAGAATCATCCCAATGCCACGGTCTCTGGCCTGAGAATAATTTGTTAACTGTTCAATTGAGCCTGTTCCTCTAGAGTCGATGGCGGTGCATCGGCTTTTTAGTCTGAAGTCGATGTCTGTGCATCGGCTGTACTTGCATCTTGTTGTTTTGCATATTTTTCTAAAGTCGATGTCTGTACATCGGCTGTGATTTGTATATAAATTTTTTTTTACTGGCCGATTTTATGCATCGGCCTCCATATTTCACTGTCCATCATCCCACATGCTTGGGAAATACTTCTTAAGATGTTGACCATTGACAGCTACTGGAAATTTAACACCGTCCAGCTGCTCGAGCATGTATGCATTACCCTTCAAAACCTGGTCGACTCTGTACGGCCCGTGCCAATTAGGAGACCATTTACCCCCGAGCCGAATCTTTCAAGTAATTGAAGATGTCGGCTCTCCAGTCATCTTGCTCCAGGAACTGTATCTGAACATCTGCTTCATCTGTTGCGTCCTTATAGCCTGATGCCAGCTGTGCTAGGTCGTTGGCCTCGGTATTTTGTGACCTTGGGATCCAATTGAAATTTATGTACCTAAATTGTGCCATCAGCTCATGGCATCGCATCCATAATGGGAAGAGTGACTCACTCTCGCACTTATATTCCTCCGTGAGCTGGGAAATCACCAATTTTGAATCTCCAAAAAGTTCCACAGCCTCTGCCCCGGCTTCCAAAAGCAACTCCATTCCCTTGCGTATTGCTTCATACTCCGCAACATTATTGGTGCAAGGGGTAGATAACCTGATTGAGAAGGAGTATGTTGCCCCCGAGGCGACACGAGTAGAATGCCGATGCCACAACCATCGTCACAAGCCGATCCATCGAAGAACATGGCCCATGCACGTACAGATAGTGCTGCTATGTCCGTGTTGATTCGTTCAGCAATCAGATCGGCCAATGCTTGTCCCTTGACTGCCTTCGCAGGCTGATACCGGAGATCAAATTCTGACAACGCAAACGAGTCGGCCTTTCAACACAGGGGCCGACAACATATGTTTGATGACGTCTGACTTGCATATGACAACAATTTCCACTGACAGAAAGATGTGACGAAGCTTGGTGCAGGTGAAAAATAGGCAGAGGCACAACTTCTCGATCTCAGGGTACCTTGTCTCTGCATCCAACATCCTTCTGCTGAGGTAGAAAGCCACCTTCTCCAGACCATTATAAAGTTGTACCACTACTGACGCGATGGAAGTGTCAGCCACTGATAAGTAAACATAGAACGGTCTGTCTTGCTGAGGTGGCACCAACACAGGCGGCGTCGTTAGATACTGTTTAATCTCGTCAAACGCTCGCTGCTGCTCTGCCCCCCAGTGAAACTCGTCATCAGATTTAATTTTCACCAACGCCATGAACGGCTCGATTCGTCCTGACAGATTGGATATGAACCGTCGGACGAAGTTGATTTTGCCGACGAGACGTTGGAGTTCTTTCTTCGTGGTAGGTGGCTGCATGGTTAAGATGCGCCTCCACGACTCTTCAGGCCGATCTCAATTCCAGGTTCATGAACCAAAAAACCCAAGAACTGACCGGCCGTTACACCAAAGGCACACTTCTTTGGATTCATTCTTAGCCCGAATTTTCTAGTTCGGTCCAGGATGCGTCGCAAATCACCCAAGTGCCCTTCTATGGAGACAGACTTAACCACCACGTCATCGATGTAAATTTCCACCAACTTGCCGATCAGATCATGAAAGATGTAATTCATGGCCCTTTGGTATGTTGCACCGGCATTCTTCAGCCCAAAAGTCATGACCACATATTCAAACAAGCCCACTGATCCAGGTACTCTGAATGCAGTCTTGTGTATATCTTCTGGAGCCATGAAAATTTGGTTGTAGCCGGCGTTGCCATCGATGAAACTCAACACCTTATGGCCTACAGCTGCATTGATCAATGTTTCTGCCACAGGCATTGGATATTCATCCTTTGGAGTAGCTCTGTTGAGATCTCGAAAATCTATGGCGACACGCCATCGGCCGTCCTTTTTCTCTACAGGTATGATACTAGAAATCCACTCAGCATACCTGCATGGCCTGATGAACCCAGCGGTCAACATTTTCTCGATCTCTTTCTTGACTTCTTCAAGAATTTCGGCCTTCATCTGACGTGCTCGTTGCTGGAACGGCCGAAATCCTTTCTTGAGAGGGAGCCGATGCTCAATTATGCTCCTGTCTAACCCAGGCATCTCTGTGTAATCCCATGCAAAGCAATCTGGGTATTCTTTTAACAGAGCTATCATCAGGCTCCTCAGATGTGGATCTAACTTTTTGCTGATAAAAGTTGGTCGTGGTTTATCCCCAGGACCAATGTCAACCTCTTCTAGCTCGTCAGCCGATGTAAACCCATACCCTAGCTTTCCGTCTCCTGCTAGATCGATGCTCAACACAGGCAAAACGTATGGCGAGGATAATATGGGCCGATTGCTGGAATCGGCCCCCATTTTGATTGCATTGCTCAATGAAGGTTTACATCTTGTTTGTGGTCTACTATATCTACGTGACATGCTCGAGTTGAGATCATTACTTCTTATTTTTTGGGGCCAATCACAGGGATCGGCCTTGTCACGCAAGTCCATAGACTTTGCTCTTGCTATACTGTCAGGCCGGTGGATAAGACCAGCCTCACCCCGTTTTTTGTCACTTCGATGCGCTCACAGCCGTCCAAACTGACTCCAGAGAGTGGCTCTTGGTCTACCGCGTCCCAAATGTTCATGCCAGTCATCGAAATCTCGGCTGAGTCATCTGCATGGACGACCTCCACTTCATCTCCATCCCACTGTATCAAGCATTGGTGCATTGTGGACGGAATGCAGCAGTTGGCGTGAATCCAATCTCTCCCTAGTAGGACAGTGTAGGTGCTTTTGCTGTCGACGATGAAGAATGACGTGGGGATTGTTCTTCGGCCTACAGTCAGATCCACGCTCAGAACGCCTTGAGCTTCTGATGCTTGGCCGTTGAAATCTCTCAATGTGACGTTGGTTTTGATCAGATCTGCGCTAGAGCGTCCCAGGCGACGTAGCATGGAGTACGGCATTATATTGACTGCCGCTCCCGTGTCAACCAGCATCCTGTTGACGGGCTGCCCGTTGATATAACCTTTCAAGTACAGGGCCTTCAAGTGTCTGTAGCTCCTTTCTCGCGGCTTTTCAAAGATAACTGGCCGTGGGCCGCAGTCAAGTTGTGCTACAGATGCCTCTTCTGTTCTTGGTGCACAAAACTCCGACGGAAGTATGAACACCATGTTTGTGCTAGCCGATGTCTGATCATCGGCTTTCTTTGGTTTGGGGCGCCACTCTTTCTTCTATGGACGACCCTCTTCGTCCAAAGTTTGCTGAATTTTCGCGGCCAGATCGGGCCGCGCTGTCCTCAGTGTGTGCAGGTATAACCTCTCGGCTTCCTCCAAATTACGTAGCCGTTGCACCCTACGCTTCTGAGAGTGGCTGAGTCCGTCAGGGCACCACCTTGGTCGGTGGTATCTATCTTCTCCTCCTTCTTCTTCACCTTCATCTTCCAACTCCTCGAGATCTTCCACTCGAGAGGACTCAGCTTGTTTGTTCCGAGATGGGAGAGGCCCTAGACGTTGGAATACTGACACGTCTCCTACGTCCTTCTTCTTTGGTCTACATTCTGGGCAGCTTTCGATTGTAGGCAATCGGCTCATTCCTGAGTCCCAGCAGTGTTTAAAGAAAGGGCAGTCCCAGTGACGGTCCATGTCTTCTTGCTCCCTTGACCTTCCCTTAGCGCGACGCTCATATCCTTCGTCGTCTCTATCATACCGACGATATTTTCTGTCGTTGACGTTAAGCCGACGATCTCTTTCGTCAGCCGTGTCATACCGCCGGCGTTGGTCATACTGACGCTCATATTTGTTAAGAAGGTGCTCGGAGAGTGGCCGTTGGTACCGCATGCTTCTCACTTGTTCCTCGGTGACGTACCGTTTATCATCATATCTGGGCCGGTCGCGTGAACCGGCCTCCTCCTTGTCCTTACCACGAGTACGACTGCTCTCTTCTTTGTCCTTGCCAGGGTGGTATACAGGCCCTGCCATGTTAATACTGAACGAGAAATCTGGCTGATGCCTCGTAGGGTAACTGTACTCCACCATGTTGACAGCGGGGAACGGTTGCGTGTCCACTTTCATGGCATACTGGCTAAAAATCAGACGGCCTTGTTCTATCGCCATTAGGATCTGCTGACGCAACACTTTGCAGTCGCTGGTGGTATGGGTGAACGAATGATGCCACTTGCAGTATGGCCTTCCGTTTATCTCTTGCACCGTAGGGATTCTATGGGCTTCGGGTAACTTCAGCTGCTTCTCCGTAAGCAAAAGATCGAAAATCTGCTCAGCTTTGCTGACGTCGAAGTCAAACCCTTTTGCGGGACCTTGTGGTTTAACCCACTTGCAGGACACGGGGTTTGCCCCCCGAGCCCATTCAGCCACGGCTACTTCCTGGTCTCCTGCAGAGTCTTCATCATCTTCTGTCTCAACCAGGCTTATCGCGCGTTTGAATTTGTCCTGGTACAATTCTGGGTGGCGTTGTTCATACAATGAAAGTTTTTGAACCATATGCGCCAGTGAAGTGTATTCCGCTTGGGAAGCCATGTCCTTGATCGGCGACGCGAGACCTACCACTGCCAAATCAACTGCTTCTTTCTCATTCAAACGAGCCGAATAGCATCGGTTCCTCACGTCCCTGAAGCGCTGAATGTATTCTGACACTGTTTCTCCGCGCCTCTGTCGTACTTGTGCCAGATCGGCAATGCCAGCCTCAGAAGCTTCCGAATGATATTGCATGTGGAACTGCTCTTCCATCTGCTTCCACGTCCGGATTGAATCTGGTGGCAACGAGGTGTACCATCCAAAAGCCGATCCCGTGAGAGACTGTGCAAAAAACCTTACGCGTAGCGGGTCCGATGCTGAGATCATGCCCAACTGTGCCAAATATCGGCTCACATGCTCAATTGAACTAGAGCCTTCTGAGCCACTAAACTTTGAGAACTCAGGGAGCCGATACTTGGGTGGCAGTGGGATCGTGTCATACTCGTTGGGGTACGGCTTGGAATAGCCGATTGCCCTTCTTTTCGGCACCATGCCGAACTGGTCTCTCAAGATTGCGCTGATCTGGTCCACTCTAGGAGTTGCAGGGGTTGAATTTTGCTGATCTGTTGGGGTGGCGTATTTAGCCAGCCACGCCTGCTTCTCGGCATCTCCTCCAGTAATTGCTCCTGTGGTTCCAGAAATTCCTCTTGTGGCTCCAGAACTTCCTCCTGCTGTAGTCTGGTTCGTGCGCGCCAAGTTGTTGCAGTCTGGCACGTACATGCACGTGTATCCATGCGGGATTTCCTTAGGCGGTTCCAGCATGAACTGGTAATCAGCAGGGTCGCCTCCAATCTTGTAGACGACGAACGCCGGTGAACCCGGCGGCTCTGGGGCTGCTAGCGAGAACGGCAGCTGCGGTCTGGTGTAGAGCGGCATCTCTCCTTGGTGAGTCCCTAGTGTAGGTCCTGCCGGAGAGTACTGATGCTTCATGATTTCCTGGACCACACGAAGCGCAACGCGCTCGAAAGCATTCACCAGGCTCTCAGAATGACGATGTAGCAAATGAGCTACCATGTAGTTAACTTCCTGGCGTAGAGCTCTGGTGCGTTCTTCTGAAGCAGTAGACAGATCCACCTCATCGAGAGCGCCTTCAGCGGAGAACCCTTTCCACCTAATGCCGTGTGAGCGGGTTCTCTGGAAAGAGCCGATGAGGTCGGCTTCGAAGAGAGCTTTGATCTCGTCATACTTCTTCTTATACTCGTCAGTCAGATCTTCGTACGTGACTGGGTCTTCCGCCATCTCTGATGCAGATGTTGATGTAGATGTTGATGTAGAAGACTGTCCCACCGGGCGTGCCAGAATGTGTTGACCACCAAAACCCACCGGCGAGCAACGACGGGCAACACGTAGAGCCGGGAGGCTCCCAGGACTGCTGGTGGGCCCTGGTCCCTCGGGCGACGGCCCGCAATGCTCCGGCACACGTCC
This sequence comes from Lolium perenne, assembly GCF_019359855.2. NCBI lineage: Eukaryota > Viridiplantae > Streptophyta > Magnoliopsida > Poales > Poaceae > Lolium > Lolium perenne. The sequence continues at coordinate 159,781,319 of NC_067247.2, forward strand.
AAGCTGGTGCAAGGGTGTGCCACCTGACCTATTGAAAGTGCATGGAGCCCCCATGTGTGGTTTTGGTAATTAATGACAATCCCGATGGACTAATGTTTGCATTGAGTTATATTTTTAGGAGCTGTCCATAGGCAATTCTTGAACGATATGTTGGCTTCAAGGTTGCAATAAGAAGAATTTAATGAAGGATATCAAGTGTCAAGTATGTCTTGAAGATGAAGATGAAATAAGCCCTCAAGTTACTTCAAGACATCAACATGTTTGTATTAGGTTGCAATAAGAAGAAATTGATGAATGATATCAAGTGTCAAGTATGTCTTGAAGATGAAGATGAAGTGAGCCCTCAAGTTACTTCAAGACATCAATATGATGAAGAATGAAGAATGAAGTGCAAGTTCAAGATGAGCCAACTCGAAGAGTTCATAAGCTTGAAGCTTGCCATGGAGAAATGAAGTGCAAGTTCAAGATGAGCCATCTCGAAGAGATCCTTTGCTTGAGTCTTGCCATCCATATGGTGGTCATGGTTATGTGAAGACGCGCCGAAGAAGAAGCTCTCCCATGGTGGATTATGGGGGAGCAATCCACAAGACTTCGTCAAGCAAGCACAATCAAGAAAGGCGTTCCATCTTGTTGCGGTCAAGACCGTCATCATCAAGCTCAAGTGGAATGCGTAAGGTTAAGGTTTGCTCTTGATAGGGTTTCTTTCTCACCGGTCTCATGGTGTAGTTGGAGACCGGTTTATAGTTTAGTTGCCGTACTATCAAGAGGGCTCTCGGGTGAGTAACTCGATCGTATCATTCGGAGAGCTCAAACCTTTGCATCCTTGCATCATCTTTCTTGGTTGTTATTTGGATCTTATCCATGTGATGTTTTAGAGCTTGTGCTTATTCTCATGATAAGCTCTAGTTCATCAAGAATGGTTTTTGCACGGGCTACTTGTTGCATTTTCAAGGTTGGAGGTTTTACCGGTATGTCTTTTTTAGATAGGTCAAACCTTTCGTCATTTATTTCTATCCTACCTTTCTGGACTATGATGGTTCCCTGCATGATCTTGTAGAGCTTGTTACTAGCTTCGAAACAAGCCCAAGATCATCAAAATCGGAGTCCGGATGCTCAAGTTATGATCATTCTCGTTTTGGTGTTTCTGCAGTTTTCAGGGGGGCGGATATTCCGGCCCAAGTTTGGGGCGGATAACCCGCCCCCCCCCCCCCCCAAAAAAAAATCCGGTTTTTGGGAAAATCCGGCCAAATATCCGGCCCCCTTACTGAGAGCAGTTTTCTCATGTCCTTAGCCGTTTTTTGGGGCCCGGATATTGTGCAAATATCCGGCCCGGAAAATCCGGCCTGAGCACACCCAAACGGTCATATTTCGATGGGAGGGGGTATTTAAGCCCCCCTTCTTCCTCCTTGGGCAGCTATCTCTTCCCATTTGTGCTCTCCACCATTGTTGACCTTGAGAGCTTCCCTTTCCCTCTACTCCTCCTATGCTTCTTGAATCTTTTTGAGGGAAAAGGAAGAGGAGATCTAGATCTACATTCATACCAATCAAATCCCTCTCTTTGTGAGGGGAATCCACTAGATCTATATCTTGGAGAAATTTGGTGTTCCTCCTCTTATTTGTTCTTCCTCTCTTATTCCCCCAATAGCTTTTGTAGCTTTGTTGGAATTTGAGAGAGAAGGACTTGAGCATCTTTGTGGTGTTCTTGCCATTGCATTTGGTGCATCGGTTTGAGTTCTCCACGGTGATTCGTGGAGGTGAAAGCAAGAAAGTTGTTACTCTTGGGTTCTTGGAACCCTAGACGGATTCTAGGCCTTTGTGGCATCTTTGTGGTGTTCTTGGGGACTCCAATTAAGTTGTGGAGAATCTTCAAGGGCAAGGCCTTTGTGGCATCTTAGTGGTGTTCTTGGGGACTCCAATTAAGTTGTGGATATTCTTCAAGGGCAAGGCCTTTGTGGCAATTTGTTGGGAGCCTCCAATTAAGTTGTGGAGATAGCCCCAATCTTTGTGCGGGTTCGGTAACCTCCCTAAGGTTACATAGTGGATCGAGGACATCCCTCTTGGTGGGAATTCTCGAGGAGAATACGGTGGCCCTCGTGCATTTGGAGTGACTTGTCCTCCACACCGCTCCAACGGAGAGTAGCACTCGCAAGAGTGTGAACTTCGGGCTACATCATCGTCTCCCGCGTGCCTCGGTTATCTCTATACCCGAGCTCTTTACTTATGCACTTTACCTTGTGATAGCCATCGTGCTTGAAGTTATATATATCTTGCTATCACATACTTGCTTGTATTGCTTAGCATAAGTTGTTGGTGCACATAGGTGAACCATAGTATATAGGCTTTGGGCTTGACAAAGTAAACGCTAGTTTTATTCCACATTTGTTAAGCCCATCTCGTAAAAGTTTTAAATCACCTATTCACCCCCCCCCCCCCCTCTAGGCGACATCTGTGTCCTTTCAATTGGTATCAGAGCAAGGTCTGTCATTCTTAGGCTTCACCGCCTTGAGAGTAAAGATGTCGGTTAGGGGATTAGTGCACAATAACTTGTTTATATTTGATGGCAGAAATTATGCTCTATGGAAAATTTATGTGCTTAAAATCTTACGGGGTATGTCCCCGGACATGGAGCGATTTCTTGGCATGGGTTTTTCTTCTCCTAAGGATCCTCAAAATTTATCTCTTGAGGAGGAGAAAAACTCTTGCCTCGATGCTCTTGCTTCTCATGTGTTTTCCATTGTTGTGAGAAATGTAGTTATTTCTTCAATCATGCCTTTTGGGAGCTCTCATGAATTATGGACAAAGCTTCAAGATAAATATGATGTGTCCAATATTATTGAGGATGATTGTATTACTTCCACTTCCGGCCGTGATGAGTTCTCATCTTCATCCACTTCACCAAAGTGTGGTAAGACACAAGGTAATGATATGGTGAGTGGTGATGAAAATTGCAATGTTGATATTGAGCTTACTATTGATGATTCTTCATCTCTATCTCATTGCAATGCTTCATCTTTGGACTTAAACACATCTAGCACTAGAAATGATTTACATGCTTGTGTTGATAGTCCTTGCATATCATGTGTAAGTTGCTTGAATAAATCTCATGATGATATGCTTGCATTGTCTTGTGGCCATGATAAAAATGCTTCTATTTCTCTAGTTGTTGTGTGTCTAACAATGTAGAGGAAACCAAAGATTCTATTGGTCAAGACAAGATCTTGAAAGGAGCCTCAAGTAACTCCTCATCTTTATCTCACGGTCCTCATGTATGCCTTATGGCCAAGGGTTCCACGGTACCTCCTACCATGGAACCTAATATGTCTCGTGGTGATAAGGATGAGGATGAATATGAAGAAGAGGATTGGGTTGTCTCTCTACACGATAAGGGTAAGAGTGTATTCAAAGTTCTTTGCAAAGATAAAATTGCTAGCACTCACTTCTTTGAAATCTTGACTACCGCTATTGAGAGCCAAAAACTTATTTGGATGCATGAGAACACCATTGATAAAATGGGTGCTCTTGAACGTGAGTACGCCAATGATGTGGCATCTCTAAAGGATGAACTTGAAGAAGAACAAACCACCAAGGAAGCTCTTGAGGAAACCTTTGCTCTAGAATTGTCTAGAGAAAAGGAAAACCATGATAAAGCTCTTGAAGTGGCAAATGAACTAAAGCTAAAAAATGATAAGCTTGTGTTTGTGTTATCACCAGAATTTGACCGAGTCAGAGGTGGGCCGCGATCAAGATGGGCTTGAAGGATATACATGGAAGAAATTCATGAATCGGCCTTTATATGTAAAGTTTGGGCTAGTTTGCCCGTGTATCTGTAATATAGTAGGATACGTGTCGGTTAGTTAGAGTTTGGCTCGTGCACGGTTGGGATTATTCCCACGATTAGAAAGTCTACGGACTATAAATATGTATCTAGGGTTTATGAAATAAACAACAATCACGTTCATCACAAACCAATCTAGGCGCATCGCCAACTCCCTTGTCTCGAGGGTTTCTTCCGGGTAAGCATCATGCTGCCTAGATCGCATCTTGCGATCTAGGCAGTACAAGTTTATTCGTTATCCATGCGTTGCTCGTACTGAAGCCTTTTTGATGGCGAGCAACGTAGTTATCTTAGATGTGTTAGGGTTAGCATTGTTCATCGTATCATATGCTATCGTCGTGCAACCCTTAGACATCTAGCCGCTCTTACGCCTATCTTAGGTGTAAGGGCGGCACCCCGCTTGATCATTATTTAGTAGATCCGATCCGTTATGGTTGCTCCTTGTTCTTCAAGGATTAGTTTAATATCTGCATAGTTAGGCCTTACAAACGGGTTGAAGGATCCAGTGGCGCGTAGGGTGTAGTTTGCTAGCCTTAGACAGGATGTTTCGGGGATCAACCTCATGTTGGTTTTTAGGCCTTGTCTAGGGTCGGTTTACGATCACCGTGCGTGGCCGCCAGGCTCAATCACGAGTAGGATGTTCCGATTATGCGGTGAAAACCCTAAATCGTAGTAGGTCGTTTTAGCTTTATTTTGATCAAGCAGGACCACCATATATTCGTACACCTCATGCGAATCATGGGTGGATCGGCTCTTTGAGCCGATTCACAGGACAACCTGAGAGCCGATCGAGGCTCGTATTTAATGTTTGCGTGTATGCCATGCAGGAAACTAAGCGAGGCACATCCATCACCTTCCTGACCAGGTATAGGTCAGGTGGCACGCCCTTGCACCAGCATCGGACGTGCGTGCTGAAGTCTTTGCGGGCCGTCGCTCGGAGGGACCAGGGCCAGCTGCAGTCCTGGGAGCCTCCCGGCTCTCCTGTGTTGCCCGTCGCTGCTCGCCGGTGGGTTTCTGACCGCAACACATTCTGGCACGCCCGGTGGGACAATCTTCGACATCAACCACATCGCCATCTACATCTGAGATGGCGGACGGCACTCCAGTCACGTACGAGGATTTGACCGAGGAGCTCAAGAAGAAGTATGACGAGGTCAAAGCAATCCTCGAAGCCGACCTCATCGGCTCTTTTCACAGAACCCGCTCACATGGCGTCAGGTGGAAAGGGTTCTCGCCTGAAGGCGCGCTCGATGGAGTGGACCTGTCCGCCCCGTCTGAAGAACGCACCAGGTCCCTGCGTCAGGAGATTAACTACATGGTGGCTCACTCGCTGCACCGCCATTCTGAGAGCCTTGTGAACACTTTGGAGTGTGTCGCTCTTCGGGTGATCCAGGAAATCATGAGGCATCAGTACTCTCCGTCAGGACCAGCTCTCGGGACTTACCAAGGAGAGATGCCACTCCAGTCCCGTCCACCGCTGCCATTCGCGTTGGCAGCACCAGAAGTGCCGAAGTCACCGGCATACGCCGTTGACATGGTGGAATGCACGTACCCTGGGAGGTGCCAGCCAAGATTCTCGTTCAACATCAACGTGGTAGGACTTGGGCGCCACCCTGGTAAGGGCAGAGACGAGGGCAGCTGCTCTCATAGCGAGGACAAGGAAGGAGCCGTTCCACGCGATCGGTCCCGACACTTCCAAAAAATCCTGGTTACAATCAAGATGAAGGCCGATTCCAGCAATCGGCCCATATTATCCGTACCACACGCTCTCCCTGCATTTGGTGTCGACCTCACAGGTGACGGGAATCTAGGGTATGGGTTTACATCGGCTGATGAGCTAGAAGAAGTCGACATCGGTCCTGGGGATAAGCCGCGACCAACTTTTATCAGCAAGAAGTTAGATCCACATCTCAGGGGTCAGATGATAGCCCTGTTAAAAGAATACCCAGATTGCTTTGCATGGGATTACACAGAGATGCCTGGGTTAGACAGGAGCATCATTGAACATCGGCTCCCCCTTAAGAAAGGATTTCGGCCGTTCCAACAACGAGCACGTCAGATGAAGGCCGAAATTCTGGAAGAGGTCAAGAAAGAGATCGAGAAGATGTTGGCCGCCGGGTTCATCAGGCCATGCAGGTATGCTGAATGGATCTCCAGTATCGTCCCTGTAGAGAAGAAGGACGGCCGATGGCGTGTGGCCATCGATTTCCGAGATCTCAACAGAGCCACTCCAAAAGATGAGTATCCGATGCCTGTGGCAGAAACGTTGATCAATGCAGCTGCTGGCCACAAGGTGTTGAGCTTCATGGATGGCAACACCGGCTATAACCAAATCTTCATGGCTGCAGAAGATATACACAAGACCGCATTCAGAGTACCAGGGGCAGTAGGCTTGTTTGAATATGTAGTCATGACCTTTGGGTTGAAGAATGCTGGTGCAACGTACCAACGAGCCATGAATTATATATTTCACGATCTGATCGGCAAGTTGGTGGAAATGTACATCGACGACGTAGTAGTCAAATCTGTCTCCATGGAGGGACACTTGGGTGATCTACGACGCATCCTGGACCGAACTCGGAAGTTCGGACTGAGAATGAATCCGAAGAAGTGTGCCTTTGGTGTGACGGCTGGTCAGTTCCTAGGTTTTCTGGTTCATGAACGGGGAATTGAGATCGGCCTGAAAAGTCAAGAGGCAGTGCGTACCATGCAGCCGCCCACCACGAAGAAGGAGCTCCAACGTCTCATCGGCAAGATCAATTTTGTCCGACGATTCATCTCTAATCTGTCAGGACGAATCGAGCCGTTCATAGCACTGGTGAAAATTAAATCTGATGACGAGTTCCACTGGGGGGCAGAACAGCAGCAGGCGTTTGACGAGATTAAGCGGTATCTGACAACGCCGCCTGTGCTAGTTCCGCCCCAACAAGACAGACCGTTCTATATCTACTTGTCAGTAGCTGACACGTCCATCGCTTTGGTGGTGGTGCAACTCTATGAGGGTGTTGAAAAGGTCGTTTTCTACCTCAGCAGAAGGATGTTGGACGCGGAGACAAGGTATCCTGAGGTCGAGAAGCTTTGCCTTTGCCTTTTCTTCACCTGCACCAAGCTTCATCACATCCTTTTGACGGCAGAGATCATCGTCATATGCAAGTCAGACGTCGTCAAGCACATGCTGTCGGCCCCTGTTTTGAAAGGCCAACTTGGTAAGTGGATGTTTGCGTTGTCGGAGTTCGATCTTCGGTATCAGCCTGCGAAAGCAGTCAAGGGACAAGCGTTGGCTGATCTTATAGCTGAACGGATCAATACCAATATAGCAGCACTATCTATACGTGCATGGGCTATGTTCTTCGATGGATCGGCTTGTGACGATGGTTGTGGCATCGGCATTCTGCTCGTATCGCCTCGGGGGGAAATGTACTCCTTCTCCATCAGGCTATCTACCCCTTGCACCAACAATGTCGCTGAGTATGAGGCAGTGCGTAAGGGAATGGAGTTGCTGCTGGAAGCCGGGGCAGAAGCGGTAGAGCTTTTTGGAGACTCAAAGTTGGTGATTAACCAGCTCACGGATGAATATAAGTGTGAGAGTGAATCGCTTTTCCCATATTGGATGGAATGCCGTGAGTTGATGACACAGTTTCGGTACATCAACTTTGGGTCCCAAGATCCCAAAACACCGAGGCCAACGATCTCGCACAAATGGCGTCAGGCTATAAGGACATATCAGACGGGTCAGAAGTTCAGGTGCAGTTCCTGGAACAGGATGATTGGAGAGCCGAAATCTTCAATTACTTAAAAGATTCGGCTCGGGGGGCACCTAAACAGATAAGATACAAGGCCATGAAGTATGTCCTCATAGGAGACGACATGTTCTACAGGACGTTGGAAGGGTTACTACTCAAGTGCCTGGGACCAACTGAGTCTAATCGGCTCTTACATGAGGTGCATGAAGGCGCCTGTGGAACTCACCAGTCGGCTCATAAGATGAAGTGGCTGATTAGGCGATCAGGGTTTTATTGGCCCACCATGCTTGAAGATTGCTTCAAGTACTACAAGGGATGCCAAGCGTGTCAGATGTTCGGGAAAATCCAGATGGTACCTGCATCAGCAATGAACCCCATCATCAAACCTTGGCCATTTCGAGGTTGGGGCATGGATATGATCGGCAAAATCCATCCTCCGTCGAGCAAGAACCACGAGTGGATTCTGGCCATTACAGATTATTTCACCAAATGGGTGGAGGCCGTTCCCATGAAGAAGGTAAAATCGGAAGATGTTATCCAATTTGTCAAAGAACATGTCATTCATAGGTTTGGGATTCCCCAAACCATCACGACCGATGGAGGTTCGGTCTTTGTCTCTAAGGAATTCAGAAAGTTCTGCGATGACATGGGGATCAAGCTAATCCGATCATCTCCATACTATGCTCAAGCCAACGGGCAAGCCGAAGCATCCAATCAAAGCCTGATCAAGCTGATTAAGAGGAAGATTGACGAGAACCCTAGGGTGTGGCATGAAACGTTGTCAGAAGCTTTGTGGGCCTATCGCATGTCATGCCATGGAGCTATAAAGACCTCGCCGTACCAGCTTGTCTATGGGCAGGAGGCCGTATTACCTTGGGAAATTACGACTGGATCGAGACGTGTCACGTTTCAGAATGACCTGACGCCTGAAGAGTATGCAACCCTGATGAGTGACACTATTGAAGATGCAACAGAACTTAGGCTTTGGTCGTTGGAGAAGATTAAAGAGAACAAAGCCAGGGTAGCTCGGGCATACAATAAGAAGGTGAGACCAAAGGAGTTTCAAGTTGGTGATCTAGTATGGGAAGCCGTGTTGCCACTAGGAACCAGGGATAAAGCATATGGCAAATGGTCTCCTAATTGGCACGGTCCTTACAAAGTCATCCAGGTTCTGAAGGGCAATGCCTACATGCTTGAACAGTTGGATGGTGTGAAGTTCCCAGTGGCCGTCAATGGCCAACATCTCAAGAAGTATTTCCCAAGCATGTGGGATGATGGGCAGTGAGGTATGGAGGCCGATTCTAAATCGGCCAGTTAAAAAAAAAATCACAGCCGATGCATAGACATCGACTTGAGAAAACATGCGGAGACAACAGTATGCGAGTACAGCCGATGCACGGGCATCGACTTCAGAATAATAAAAGCCGATGCACGGGCATCGACTTCAGAATAATAAAAGCCGATGCATTGCTATCGACTCTAGAGGAACCAGCTCAATTAAGCAGGTTAACAGATCGGTTTCAGACCAGAAATCATGATATTTGGGAGGAATCTCCTAGTGGGTTTGCTGAGGAGTTCAATCTGCGCGTTTAAGGTTGGAGGATGGTTTGGACGTGAGTTAGACCTGTTGGACCGCGTGAATAGGCAACGGTTTGGCCTCAAATCGCGTTTATAAGTACAAGCCGATGCCCTGCCATTGGCTCTCTGTACAGCGACTTCGTTCGACGATCGGCAAAGTTGACAAGGAAGCAAAATTAATTGAGGAATATTTTCTTCATTAATAGTGGGATTTCTTACAAAGAAAGAGCCGATTGCTCAGGGAAGAAAGAACAAAAGCCGACTACTACTACCAGTCCCTAATCTAAGGGCCGTTGCTGCCCTCGTCGTCGTCGTTGCTACCGCCGGCGCAGCTGCTGATAGGCTCCTCATCGGAACTCCCGTAGCCTTCTACGGGAGCCTCATCTTCCTCATCGTCGTCATCGCTGTCGTCGTCCCACCAGGCGCGGAGGCGCTTCGCCGGTGGGTAACCTTCGAGGGAGTCGTCGTCCTCCTCCGCCTCTTCCTCGGAGGAGGTGAAATCGTCCCAGGAGAAGCGGTCGTCCTCGCTCTCCGCCTCCTCCTCCCCTTCGACGAGGAATTGAAGGTCGCCCTCTCCGTCGGTCAAGGATTTGTCATCCTCGGACCAGATGGAGGAATCGTGTTCCTCCTTGTCCCACGACGTTGGGGCGAGGATGTCGTGCGCCGCCAATGAGCCCCACTCCGGCGTTGGCTCACGGAAGGGAGATGATACGTAGGAGAGGTTCGAGGAGGCAGAAGAGGAGGAGGAGGAAGAAGACATGGCTACGGAGGAATGCGGGTTTTTTGCCGATGGCTGGTACGGAGCAGGAGGGTGAAGGGGCGAACTGATCGACACGGTTAAGTAATGAGATATTGGGGAGAGTTAATGTTACAGCAGTTTCCGAGGAAGTGGTGCCAAAGAATTGTTGAATCGCGCATAGAAGTCGAGAAGGCGAGGCATCATGATGAAGGATACTGCGGCGGTTCTGCTCTGCCACGACATGACCCGACGAAGAAAAAGCAGAGTGATTTTGGAATTATCAATTCCAAAACCAGGGGGGCATGTGTTATCACCAGAATTTGACCGAGTCAGAGGTGGGCTGCGATCAAGATGGGCTTGAAGGATATACATGGAAGAAATTCATGAATCGGCCTTTATATGTAAAGTTTGTGCTAGTTTTCCCGTGTATCTGTAATATAGTAGGATACGTGTCGGTTAGTTAGAGTTTGGCTCGTGCACGGTTGGGATTATTCCCACGATTAGAAAGTCTACGGACTATAAATATGTATCTAGGGTTTATGAAATAAACAACAATCACGTTCATCACAAACCAATCTAGGTGCATCGCCAACTCCCTTGTCTCGAGGGTTTCTTCCGGGTAAGCATCATGCTGCCTAGATCGATCTAGGCAGTACAAGTTTATTCGTTATCCATGCGTTGCTCGTACTGAAGCCTTTTTGATGGCGAGCAACGTAGTTATCTTAGATGTGTTAGGGTTAGCATTGTTCATCGTATCATATGCTATCGTCGTGCAACCCTTAGACATCTAGCCGCCCTTACGCCTATCTTAGGTGTAAGGGCGGCACCCCGCTTGATCATTATTTAGTAGATCCGATCCGTTATGGTTGCTCCTTGTTCTTCAAGGATTAGTTTAATATCTGCATAGTTAGGCCTTACAAACGGGTTGAAGGATCCAGTGGCGCGTAGGGTGTAGTTTGCTAGCCTTAGACAGGATGTTCCGGGGATCAACCTCGTGTTGGTTTTTAGGCCTTGTCTAGGGTCGGTTTACGATCACCATGCGTGGCCGCCAGGCTCAATCACGAGTAGGATGTTCCGATTATGCGGTGAAAACCCTAAATCGTAGTAGGTCGTTTTAGCTTTATTTTGATCAAGCAGGACCACCATATATTCGTACACCTCGTGCGAATCATGGGTGGATCGGCTCTTTGAGCCGATTCACAGGACAACCTGAGAGCCGATCGAGGCTCGTATTTAATGTTTACGTGTATGCCATGCAGGAAACTAAGCGAGGCACATCCATCACCTTCCTGACCAGGTATAGGTCAGGTGGCACGCCCTTGCACCAGCATCGGACGTGCGTGCCGAAGTCTTTGCGGGCCATCGCTCGGAGGGACCAGGGCCAGCCGCAGTCCTGGGAGCCTCCCGGCTCTCCTGTGTTGCCCGTCGCTGCTCGCCGGTGGGTTTCTGACCGCAACAGTTTGTTAATGCTAAACTCCTTGATGATTTTGAGCAACTCAAAAAGGGCTCAAGGGTTATTGAGAGTGCGCTCACCAAACTCACCGAGTCGCATGAGCAACTTAAAGCTTCTTATCTAAAAGAGCATGACAACTTGCCTTCTCCCATTGCTATTAATAATGATGCTTGTGCTACTAACTCTACTTCTTGTGAAGCATCTATCTTGAAGGAGAATGTTGAGCTAAGGGCTCAACTTAAATTGCTAACTAGCAATTATGGGAAATTGGAAGAAAATCATGGAAAGCTTTCTAGCTCCTATGAGGATCTTCTAGCCTCTCATTATAGGCTAAAGTTAGCTCACGAGGCTATAATATCTAAGGCAACACCTTGTGAGCCTCATGTGGGTACTAGCACTACTACTCAAAATGCTATATTGCCATGTGCTAGTCCTAGTAATTCATCCACTCATAGTATTGCTAAATCTTGTGATGAATTATCTTCCTTGCCTTGTTGCTCTAACAATGAAGGTTCTACTTCCTCTAGTACTTGTGTTGCTACTAACCATGTAGAGGAAATCAAAGAGCTCAAGGCCCAAGTCACCTCTTTGAAGACCGACTTGGTAAAGAGTCATGAAGGGAAATGCAAACTTGACACGATGTTAAGTGTGCAACAATACCCCAATGACAAGAGTGGACTTGGATTCAAATCCAACAACAAGAACAAGTCCAAGAAGAACAACAACAAGAAGGGCCAAGTACAAGTCAAAGACCCGGCCAAGATTGTTTGCTTCAAGTGCAAAATTGAGGGGCACCATGTTAGATCTTGCCCTTTGAAGAAGAAGCAAAAAGGGAAGCGGCCTCAAGCTCAAACACATATTCAACCTCAAGTTGAAGAAATGCCACTTCCCAAGAAGAATCAAGCCAATGCTCCCATTGTGGAGAAATCTAGTGAGAAGAAGGAGAAGAAAAGAACTTGCTACATATGCCGCGAGAAGGGCCACATCTCCTCCTTTTGCACTATTGGTACCTCATCCAACTCTATCACCATTGATGATGTTTATTCTCTTCGTAAGGATGAGGGTGGCAATGTGTTTGCCAAATATGTTGGTGCTCAAAGTGGTGTCAAGAAAAGAACCATTTGGGTTGCCAAGCCTATTGTGACTAACCTCTTAGGACCCAACTTTGTTGGGGACCAACAATCCAAAACTTGATCAATAGGTTCTTGTTGGAGGGCATTGGAGACTTGGCTACATCATGAAGAATTAAGGGATCTTCATCATTTATATTATCTCAAGCCAAGTCTTGGTTATCATGCTTCTATCATATATTCAATGTTCCTCCTTGCGGTAACATGTGCTCAACTCATTTATATTGAAAGTTACTCGCCCCTTTGCATGTGTTAATTTTTGTTCCTAACATGTGTTTGTATATGTTGTGATTCCTATTTGCTTTTCTTGAGAAATCAAGTCTATGCATGTTGGGTTGCACACCATGTATTTGTGTTTGTGTTGGAGCCACTTTGCATCTTGTTGTATCTTATATGGCTCTTATGAGCGATTAATGGACTATCCCATTTTGGGGGAGTGATATTTCTTTGGGAATTTCATGATCCTAACAATGTGTGTACATGAGGAATATCACTTAGAATTGATATTGCAAGATTATCTAGTCTCTATGTGGTATGTCATCTTCATGAGAAATTCAAATTCTAATGTCCATTAATATCTCTAGTTGGATCTTATTTGCCTCTTGTGAAAATAAATTCCTTATTATCACATTATTGGGGAGTAATAAGATTTGTGCATATTACAAGCCTAGAAAATGTGAACATTTGAGGTTGTGTCACATAGAATTGATATCGTAAATTATCTCTCTCCTATGTGGCATGTTTGCTCAAACAAGCTCCAATTTGCTTAAATAGCTTCATTGCTAATATCTTTGTGGATCTTATTTGTGAAAGTTTTTCTTGGCATGGTTTTTCACAACGTGTCCCTCAATACATTTTTGGGAAACCATGTGCTTCAAGTCATACTATTAATTGCTTCGCATGTTGGTATGAATACTATTAATCGCTTTGCATGTTGGTATGAATACTATTAATTGCCTTGCATGTTGGTATAACTAAATGAAGCTATCAAGAAACTATCTTTGCATGATGGTTAACTCTTATCTTTTACCATATGCTTTATTCGTTGTAAATATGATCTTATATATACTTACAAACTACCACCGGGAAATATTTCCTAATACCTCTTGTCCTAGGACAATTGGTAATCAATTATGAGGTAGATATTTATTGATCATATCTACATTGGCTCTTGTGTTTAAATTGCCTTATCTATTGCCATGAATTTGTTGTGCTTTAACTCCCATGTGTCTTCCTTGCATCTTATGGATCTAATTTGTCTATTCAAACTTTCTTAGCATTTTTAGTAGATATAGGTAGCGTGATGATCCTAGTTTTGTGCATTTTGTATCCATATTCCAAATCCTAGATAATGCACTAATCTTGGGGGAGCTCTCCTATATTTGTTATAATGCTTAAACTTCTCTTGATCATTATCAAAAATTTGGTTTTGGGAGACATAAATTTTCTTTTTGGTACTTTGTGCCATCATAAAAAGTGTCGAGGGTTTGGTTTATTTGTTGGAACCTTGCTCTCTTGGGAGTTGGTTATCTCATTCCTTTGTGCTTAGGCTTAATTAGCTTCTTATAATGAGATAAGTCTTTGGAGTCAATCTTGTGTTGATTTGATTCTTTGATATAATTTGGGAAACCATTATCTCTTGATTTATTTGGTGTTTTGTCCAAATTGTATCTTCCTTTGGTCCTTGAAAGTATTGTGCATGCATATTTAATATATGTATATCTTATGACATGTGTCACTTTCATTTATCCAATATATAGGGTAAACTCCATCAAATCCTAATTTGGTTTAGATGTGCATGAAATTCAATTTCATATCTATATGCACATATAATTGTGGAGTTTGTCCTATATGTTGTAGTGTGTCTAACTACTTCGGACCCAATTAGTTTGGGGACCATTTTGTACTTACCTTTGTGTTAGGTACAATGGATATGCATTGAATGCTTGTCTCACTCTTTGAAAGAAGTGGTGACTCAATGGTAACTTGAGGCAAGCTAGGATGGTCAACGAACACATATCTACTACATCCACACCAATGTTATCTCGGTAACAAGTATCTTCTCATGCATACTTTTCTTGTATCCAACCTTATGGTTGCATCTTGGCATGAATCTCTTGATTTGCAAATGTTGTGCTTCTTGCAAAAGTCTTAATGAAACATCTTTATTGTGAATGTGAGTAATTTGAGATGAGTGCATTTGTTGGGAAGTATTTTAAATCATGCTCATGATTCATCCATCCCAACTATGCCTATCTAGCAATTTTATTGCATATCAATTCCTCAAGGCTCTCACATGTGCAATATAGATGAAAGTGCAAATTTAGTTATTTCTTTTGGTATCCACGTTTGTCATACTTGTTGACTTTCTCAATGCATCCCAACTATCTTCTTTCCCTTGTTGATATTTGTGATGTATTTTAGATGTTTGTGGTTGAAGTTCATGAATGTACAATAAGATAAAATTGAGCCTTTGGCCATGCTATTAAGCAAAAATTCTTATTGGTATATTGCATGACTTCGTCTTGGATATCATGCTATATTTGTTGCGTATCTATTTTGTGTGTGCATGTTTCTTTGTGGATAAATATCTTTATGATATTGCCCACTTAGAGAAACTTATACACATAAGAGATGATACATCTCCTTTTGATATAATATTTATTTATTGCGTGTTGATTGGTCATGCTAAGCAATATAATTCATTGAATACTATGATGATGCTTTTTGCTCATCCTTGTAATAGTCTTATAATATGCTTTATCATGCCTTTCACATATCCTCTTGGTTGAGCCTTTTATTATGATGCCTCTTACTTGTTGCTCAACCATTTGTTTGTTGCAAGTGTTAAGCTTATTTTTCTATCTATGATCTATTGAAAATGTTTCTGTTTTAAATGGTAATGAGGGAGTGAGGATTCCATGTTATGCATATTGTATTCAAATACACCATTTTAATTTATGCATGTACCTTGGGGAGCTTCCTCATTTGATTTAGAGCACTATCTTTTTGTGATCATTAGAGTTTGATTCACTTGGTATCTTTTGTTTTTTAATGATATTATGGGAGTGATGATTCCATGTTTGTGCACTTTATACTCCAATGCAAGTTGTCTAGTTTTGTGCACAAACCTTGGGGAGCTTCCTCAATTATTTAGAGTAATCTTCTTGATCTTATCATAATATCTATCTTTATTTTGGTATCTTCTTTGTGGTTCATTTGGTTGCTTGCTTCATTTGTTGAAGCTTCTAGACTTTGTTATCTTTTTGCAATCTTTGATCCTATCTATAGTGTGATTCCTTCCGAATATTCGTCATTGGATACGTGCATTTGATTCCACTCAAATTATGAGAAATGCACACGCTATGGAGGAACTCTCACTATATTGACGTTCTAAAATTTTCACCCATTTCGGCAATTGGTGCCAATGGGGGAGAAGTTTGGAGGGTTTAAGGGAATTTGGTTAGAATTTGGTTATGTCTTTGCTTTGTGCTTAAGCATGTGCCTTTATTGCATTGCATCTTGTTGCTTTGCATAGTTGAATAGTTAGAGGAAACTCTACTAGGCTTTGAATGCCAATATATGCAATGAAAGTCAAGATCATTCACACACGCATATATTATGGGGGAGTTTGCTCTATATATTCAACTTGCTTGCTACTTCAATTCCTTATATAAACCCTCTCAAAGAGATTGTCATCAATTACCAAAATGGGGGAGATTGAAAGTGCATGGAGCCCCCATGTGTGGTTTTGGTAATTAATGACAATCCCGATGGACTAATGTTTGCATTGAGTTATATTTTTAGGAGTTGTCCATAGGCAATTCTTGAACGATATGTTGGCTTCAAGGTTGCAATAAGAAGAATTTGATGAAGGATATCCAGTGTCAAGTATGTCTTGAAGATGAAGATGAAATAAGCCCTCAAGTTACTTCAAGACATCAACATGTTTGTATTAGGTTGCAATAAGAAGAAATTGATGAATGATATCAAGTGTCAAGTATGTCTTGAAGATGAAGATGAAGTGAGCCATCAAGTTACTTCAAGACATCAATATGATGAAGAATGAAGAATGAAGTGCAAGTTCAAGATGAGCCAACTCGAAGAGTTCATAAGCTTGAAGCTTGCCATGGAGAAATGAAGTGCAAGTTCAAGATGAGCCATCTCGAAGAGATCCTTTGTTTGAGTCTTGCCATCCATATGGTGGTCATGGTTATGTGAAGATGCGCCGAAGAAGAAGCTCTCCCATGGTGGATTATGGGGGAGCAATCCACAAGACTTCGTCAAGCAAGCACAATCAAGAAAGGCGTTCCATCTTGTTGCGGTCAAGACCGTCATCATCAAGCTCAAGTGGAATGCGTAAGGTTAAGGTTTGCTCTTGATAGGGTTTCTTTCTCACCGGTCTCATGGTGTAGTTGGAGACCGGTTTATAGTTTAGTTGCCGTACTATCAAGAGGGCTCTCGGGTGAGTAACTCGATCGTATCCTTCGGAGAGCTCAAACCTTTGCATCCTTGCATCATCTTTCTTGGTTGTTATTTGGATCTTATCCATGTGATGTTTTAGAGCTTGTGCTTATTCTCATGATAAGCTCTAGTTCATCAAGAATGGTTTTTGCACGGGCTACTTGTTGCATTTTCAAGGTTGGAGGTTTTATCGGTATGTCTTTTTTAGATAGGTCAAACCTTTCGTCATTTATTTCTATCCTACCTTGCTGGACTATGATGGTTCCCTGCATGATCTTGTAGAGCTTGTTACTAGCTTCGAAACAAGCCCAAGATCATCAAAATCGGAGTTCGGATGCTCAAGTTATGATCATTCTCGTTTTGGTGTTTCTGCAGTTTTCAGGGGGGCGGATATTCCGGCCCAAGTTTGGGGCGTGTAATCCCCCCCCCCCCCCCCCCGAAAAATCCGGTTTTTGGAAAAATCCGGCCAAATATCCGGCCCCCTTACTGAGAGCAGTTTTCTCATGTCCTTAGCCGTTTTTTGGGGCCCGGATATTTTGCAAATATCCGGCCCGGAAAATCCGGCCTGAGCACACCCAAACGGTCATATTTCGATGGGAGGGGGTATTTAAGCCCCCCTTCTTCCTCCTTGGGCAGCTATCTCTTCCCCTTTGTGCTCTCCACCATTGTTGACCTTGAGAGCTTCCCTTTCCCTCTACTCCTCCTATGCTTCTTGAATCTTTTTGAGGGAAAAGGAAGAGGAGATCTAGATCTACATTTCTACCAATCAAATCCCTCTCTTTGTGAGGGGAATCCACTAGATCTATATCTTGGATAAATTTGGTGTTCCTCCTCTTATTTGTTCTTCCTCTCTTATTACCCCAATAGCTTTTGTAGCTTTGTTGGAATTTGAGAGAGAAGGACTTGAGCATCTTTGTGGTGTTCTTGCCATTGCATTTGGTGCATCGGTTTGAGTTCTCCACGGTGATTCGTGGAGGTGAAAGCAAGAAAGTTGTTACTCTTGGGTTCTTGGAACCCTAGACGGATTCTAGGCCTTTGTGGCATCTTTGTGGTGTTCTTGGGGACTCCAATTAAGTTGTGGAGAATCTTCAAGGGCAAGGCCTTTGTGGCATCTTAGTGGTGTTCTTGGGGACTCCAATTAAGTTGTGGAGATTCTTCAAGGGCAAGGCCTTTGTGGCAATTTGTTGGGAGCCTCCAATTAAGTTGTGGAGATAGCCCCAATCTTTGTGCGGGTTCGGTAACCTCCCTAAGGTTACATAGTGGATCGAGGACATCCCTCTTGGTGAGAATTCTCGAGGAGAATACGGTGGCCCTCGTGCATTTGGAGTGACTTGTCCTCCACACCGCTCCAACGGAGAGTAGCACTCGCAAGAGTGTGAACTTCGGGCTACACCGTCGTCTCCCGCGTGCCTCGGTTATCTCTATACCCGAGTGACATAGGCATCCCAAATGGGCCTGCCGAAGATAGTACCCGGGGTTTACTGAAGGCCCACTACCCGAAGAATAAGAAGATTCGGAAGCCCAAGATATTATTAAGGAGAGCTAGAGTTATAATATGAAGTGTTATTTGTAATCTTGCGGGATGAGTTAGAAACCTTCCCAAACTCTGTAACTTGTACGACACGAATCCCTCGGCTCCGCCTCCTATATAAGGGGGAGTCGAGGGACGCAGAAATCATCGAATCATTGTTTCTCAAACCCTAATTTCATAATCGGCGAGTACTTTTCGGCTGAAACCTTCGAGATCTACTTGCCCTCTACTTCCAACTAAACCCTAGTCTACAACCCGTAGGCATTGACAAGTTAATACCTTGTCAATTGGCGCCGTCTGTGGGAATTAGAGGCGTCAAGGATACGATTTCGATGGCACGTTCAAGATCGTCGACTTCATCAACCGCAAGCAACGCAATGGATAGAGGTAAACAGATCGCTACTGGTCCTGTTGATTTTGTTCCTCACCCGCCCTCCCGTTTGGATGCATATGCGTATCTGGAGGAACCTATGGAGATGACGTTCGGAAGGTTTCACTTTCGTGTCGAGAAAGAGGGATCGTATCGTGTCGAAATTCCGATTTCGTCGGGATCGTCGGCGGTCGATTCCGATTTTTCAAGCTATACATCGTCAACCGAATCAGGAGAGGAAGAAACTTCGTCGTCACGCTTCATCAGCACCAGGGCGAGAGAAAAACTTGCCAAGATCTTCAGCGACATGTTGTTTGAGTCATCTGCGGACTCATATATAAGCGATGGCTCAAGCAGTGTCGACAGCTACAACTTCATCGACAAATCTACTACGGTGGGCAAGGTCTTCGCCAATTTTAACGATGGTGTCACCAAACCCAACATAGATCTGAATACAAAGTATCATCAGATTTATGTCATCGGAGAGCCAAGCCATGACCAAGAAGAAACATCCGAGGCTTTCGACGATTTGGGAAATCCATACGTTGATCCCACTGATTTGCGACGAGGTCTAGGCAATAAATATATCGGCCCACAGCCGCGAGACAGAGTACGACTTCCGCAAGCAGCATGGGACAGAGCCGCAAGAGCTATGGATGGCTCAGAACCAATGGCTACCACAGCCACTCCGGAAGAATTACAAGCATATCAATATAGGCTTGCACGAGCTGCAAGGGAATTGGAAAAACAGGCAGCCGAGCTAAACAGAAGAAAGGAGGCAGCCTCTGCATCAAGTAGGCGAAGGGCAGAGCTGAGTCGATAATCTAGAACTTCGGGAGATAGCCACAGAGAAGCTCGGAACAGAGCAAGATCAAGGTTACAAAACGTACCTGAAGCAGAAAGAGAGCACTTGGTGCAAAACCTTGACATGTCTTTTATGTCGATAGACACGAGAGGAAACATCATACCCAAGACACCAGAAGCTGGGTATATGGCGACACAAGCTTTTATCCTTGCATCCAAACCACCCCCAGGAGATCCAAGGGAGGCACTGTACAACATGGCAATGGCAGGAGTTGGAGCCATGGGAACGGCGTTTGAGACAACACCTCCCGAAGGAACAGCAAGGCAAAATAGTCCACGACCTGCGGCAGCAGCAGCGGCAGCTCCCGAAGGACCAAGTGGAGCAAGGGACACGGCAGCACAAGCAAGAGTCGACAGAGCGCGACAAAGCAGGAGGGAACATCGGCAGTCCCCAGAATTAAACGACGAGGATATGTGCGGCTTGCCGTGCTTCACGAGGAGAGTGCGAAAAACTCGAGTCCCTTCGGGATTCAAGTTACCTGATAATTTCAAAAAATTCGACGGCCTTCAAGATCCAGAGGATTGGCTAGTTGATTATCTCGAGACGGTGAAGCTCACAGGAGGAACCAGAGCAACAGCTATGCAAAGCATCCAGGTGCATTTGAGTGGAGCCGCACGATCTTGGATAAAGAAACTTCCTCCAGGATCTATCGATAGCTGGGAAAGCTTCGAGGATGTGTTCGTCAAGAACTTCCGGTCCACGTGCAAGAAACCTGCGTCGTTAGAGGAGTTGAGAGCGTGCCGACAAAAGCCAGACGAGCCAATGAGAAAATATATCCAAAGGTGGAACATCATCAAAAACTCGGCAGAAAAAATATCTGACGAGAGAGCGATAGATGCGTTTTTCGCAGGAATTAGGCGCGGAGATTTTGTCGAGGATTTAGGGAGGACCAATCCAAAGACAGTATCTGCTTTAATGGAAATAGCAAACAGATGGGCAGATGGAGAAGATGTTGTTCACAACAAACGGCATAGGTCGCCAGAGGAAGACCGCGGTCGAAACTATCAACCAAGGCGACGATTTCCTCGGCAGTACCCGAGCTATGATGCTCCAGGCCAAATTTCGGTGGGTTTCCGAGCAAACACTGGAGTAAAGAATAGAGATGATTATCAAAGAAGCAATGAGCAGCGAAGCGACAATAGAGATGACTCTCGAAACAATAGGCAAAATAGCGGGCCAAGGTTCCCAAGGCCTTTCGTGTCTCCTGAAGAGATGATGAATGGGCCGTGTCAGATGCACTTTTTCCTCGACGGCAACGGGAAAAGATGTTGGAGATATGCCCAAGAGGCAATAATAAAGTGGTTATTATTTATATCTTTATGTTTATGATAAATGTTTATATATCATGCTATAATTGTATTAACCGAAACATTAGTACATGTGTGATATGTAGACAAACAAAGAGTCCCTAGTATGCCTCTTAAACTAGCTTGTTGATTAATGGATGATTAGTTTCATAATCATGAACATTGGATGTTATTAATAGCAAGGTTATATCATTGTATGAATGATGTAATGGACACACCCAATTAAGCGTAGCATAAGATCTCGTCATTAAGTTATTTGCTATAAGCTTTCGATACATAGTTACCTAGTCCTTATGACCATGAGATCATGTAAATCACTTATACCGGAAAGGTACTTTGATTACACCAAACGCCACTGCGTAAATGGGTGGTTATAAAGATGGGATTAAGTATCCGGAAAGTATGAGTTGAGGCATATGGATCAACAGTGGGATTTGTCCATCCCGATGACGGATAGATATACTCTGGGCCCTCTCGGTGGAATGTCGTCTAATGTCTTGCAAGCATATGAATAAGTTCATAAGAGACCACATACCACGGTACGAGTAAAGAGTACTTGTCAGGAGACGAGGTTGAACAAGGTATAGAGTGATACCGAAGATCAAACCTCGGACAAGTAAAATATCGTGTGACAAAGGGAATTGGTATTGTATGTGAATGGTTCATTCGATCACTAAAGTCATCGTTGAATATGTGGGAGCCATTATGGATCTCCAGATCCCGCTATTGGTTATTGGTCGGAGTGAGTACTCAACCATGTCCGCATAGTTCACGAACCGTAGGGTGACACACTTAAAGTTGGATGTTGAAATGGTAGAACTTGAATATGGAATGGAGTTCGAATATTTGTTCGGAGTCCCGGATGAGATCCCGGACATCACAAGGAGTTCCGGAATGGTCCGGAGAATAAGATTCATATATAGGATGTCATTTTATGTGAATTAAAATGATGCGGAAGGTTCTATGGAAGGTTCTAGAAGGTTCTAGAAAAGTCCGGAAGAAACCACCAAGGAAGGTGGAGTCCACATGGGACTCCACCTCCATGGCCGGCCAACCCTAGTGGGGGTGGAGTCCCAAGTGGACTCCCCCTTAGGGGGCCGGCCACCCCCCATATGGGAGGTGGAACTCCCACCTCTAGTGGGAGTCCTAGCTTGGGTAGGTTTCCCCACCATATGGAAGGTTTTTGGTTCGGGTCTTATTCGAAGACTTGGAGACCAACACTTGGGGTTCCACCTATATAATGAGGGGCCAAGGGGAGGGGGCCGGCCACCCAAGAACCACCAAGGTGGCCGCACCCCTAGTGGCCGGCGCCCCCTCTCCCAAACCCTAGCGGCCCTCTCTCCTCCACCACATCCCGCACGCTTAGCGAAGCTCCACCGGATTTCTCCACCACCACCGACACCACGCCATCGTGCTGTCGGATTCAATAGGAGCTACTACTTCTGCTGCCCGCTGGAACGGGAGGTGGACGTCGTCTTCATCAACAACCGAACGTGTGACCGAGTACGGAAGTGATGCCCGTTCGTGGCGCCGGTGATCAAGATCTTCTACGCGCTTTTGCAAGCGGCAAGTGAACGTCTACCGCAGCAACAAGAGCCTCATCTTGTAGGCTTTGGAATCTCTTCAAGGGTGAGACTCGATAAACCCCTCGTTGCTACCGTCTTCTAGATTGCATCTTGGCTTGGATTGCGTTCTCGCGATAGGAAATTTTTTGTTTTCTATGCAACGAATCCCTACAGTGGTATCAGAGCCGTGTCTATGCATAGATGGTTGCACGAGTAGAACACAATGTTTTTGTGGGCATTGATGCTCTTGTTTTCTTTAGTTTGAGTACTTTGCATCTTTGTGGCATAGTGGGATGAAGCGGCCCGGACTAACTTCACATGACCGCGTTCATGAGACTTGTTCCTCGTTCGACATGCAACTTGTATTGCATAAGAGGATTTGCGGGTGTCTGTCTCTCCTACTATAGTGAAGATTCAATTTACTCTTCTATTGATAACACTAGTATCACCGTTGTGGTTCATGTTCGTAGGTAGATTAGATCTCTCTCGAAAACCCTAAACCACGTAAAATATGCAAACCAAATTAGAGACGTCTAACTTGTTTTTGCAGGGTTTGGTGATGTGATATGGCCATGATGTGATGATGAATATGTATGAGATGATCATTATTGTATTGTGGCAACCGGCAGGAGCCTTATGGTTGTCTTTAAATTTCATGTTGAGTAGTATTTCAAAGTAGTTGTAATAGTTGCTACATGGAGGACAATCATGAAGACGGCGCCATGAACCTTGACGCTACGCCGACGATGATGGAGATCATGCCCGTTGATGATGGAGATCATGTCCGTGCTTTGGAGATGAAGATCAAAGGCGCAAAGACAAAAGGGCCATATCATATCACATATGAACTGCATGTGATGTTAATCCTTTATGCATCTTATTTTGCTTAGATCGCGACGGTAGCATTATAAGATGATCCCTCACATTAATATCAAGATAATAAAGTGTTCTCCCCTCGTATGCACCGTTGTACAGTTCGTCGTTTCGAAGCATCTCGTGATGATCGGATGTGATAGATTCAACGATTCACATACAACGGGTGTAAGTCATGTTGCACACGCGGAATACTTGGGTTTGCTTGACGAGCCTAGCACGTACAGACATGGCCTCGGGACAACGGAAACCGAAAGGTTGAACACGAGTCATATGGATGATATGATCAACATGTTGATGTTCACCATTGAAGCTACATCATCTCACGTGATGATCGGTTTTGGTGTAGTGAATTTGGATCGTGTACCACTTAACAACTATGAGGGATGTTGTATTAAGTGGGAGTTCATTAGTAATTAGATTAAAACATGAACTAATTATCATAAACATAGTCTGAGTAGTATTTTGAATTAATTTTGTAGTATTGGCATACGTTTTACTACTATGCGCTAGTCTTGTAATTGAGATACAATTACTGTTAAAATCTGACAAGAAACTTTACGGACTGGTACCGTATTGTTAAAGAATCAAGAAGTGATTAAGTCGTATAGCAAATTTTTAGTAAACCTCACATTGTTGATTCAAAGAGCTATGGTTTCAATTAGTACCTAAAGTTATCTTGTCTCCGTGAAACTTGAAGTTCAAATTTGTTTGAAAAGTAAGGAGCTGAAAATTTAGTTTTCAGAAATAATCAAGGTATGAGATATATGTGATATCTAAGACCTTATTGCAAGATGATAGAATATAATTTGGTGAGACTACATAAACTCATAAGTTTTATGGGAATGTACGAAGGTTGAAGACGCAAGGCATCCCAATCCTCCAACTATTGGGGCACTAACAATATTCGCATATCCATGAAATAATCGTCCTTAGTATGCACCGTTGCTATGACTCGTCGTTTCGAAGCATCACGTGATGATCGGGTGTGATAGATTCTACGTGTGCATACAACGGGTGCAAACCAGATTTGCACATGCGAATACTAAGGTTAAACTTTATGAGCCTAGCATGTACAGACATGGTCTCAGAAAGTTGTCATGAATTGATGGATAAAATCATGAGTGGTAATTGTTCATCGTATTACAAAGTTACTAATAGTGAAATCTGAAACACTTGTCATATGATGATCAACTTCAAAGTAAGAACCTCAAGGTTATTGGTATTTGACCAACAAACCTAGAAGTTATTGATGTTGAAGTGTTTTTCTGAATACTGAGGAAAGCTAAAAGAGAAACTGCAAAAGATATTTTGGCAGAAAGAAAGAAAAGACTAGAAGGTCTAGCTCAGGTGTATATAAATGATATACATGTTATGGATATATTCTTTGTTTTGGTCACATAATAAAATTCTTGGGTATTCGTACTAGATTGGTTGGTATGAGATGTCATACAGTACAACACAATACAAGAATATGATGGCCTAAGTGACTGATAAGGAATATGGTAATAATGCACGTCTGGAACATAATAAAGTGTTATTATGTTTATCGTTGGCATTCTACCTAGCCCTTAGAATTTATAATAAAGAACTTAATAATTGTTATTTTGCTCTGGTCAAATGAAAACAACGAGTTGTTCAAATTATGACATTACTCCATGTACGATGGATAAGTTATTATAAATCTTAATGGTGAAACACACATACATAAACACTGACGCTAAAATGCCATAAGGCAAATGATTTGAATTCCACTTATTTATGGAACCGCCATTTAGGTCATGTTAGAGAGGAACGCATGAATAAACTCCATGCAAATGGATTATTGGAGTCATTTGATTTTTGAATCATTTGGCGCTTGCAAATCTTTTCTAAAGAGAATGACTAAAATACCATTTATAGGCCAAGAGTTGAACGGGCAATTAACTTAGTGGAAAAATACATGATGATGTATGTGGTTCACTGAGCATAGTTGTGTGCGGGGGATTCTTCTACTTCATGAAAACTTTCAACAATGAATTGAGTATATATATGTGGATATATTCGATAAGGAAGAAGTTTGAAACATTTGAATGGATTCAAATAAATTTCAGCATGAAGTGGAAATCATCGTAATAGAAAAATCAAATATCTATGATTGGATCATTGGGAAAATATTTGAATTACGAGTTTTAGCGAACATCTAAGAGAGTCATGAAATTGTTCTACAACTCACATTTCTTGGAGTATCATAATGATGATATAGTATCCGAGAGATGTATCAAACCTTGTTGGATCAATGATGAGATAAAATATTGATGCCATTATATTTTTTGTGGATTATGCTTTAGTGACTACCGCTTTTACACTGAATAGAGCATCATCATGATCCGTTGAAATGACACCATACAAGTTATGGTATGGGTATAAACCCTAATAGTCTTTTCTTTAAATTTTGGTCTAAAAGTTTACAACCAAAATCGGATGAATGTCTTTGTTGGTTATCCCAGAGATTTAATTGGGAATTCTTCCCACAAGACAAAGACAAAAGTGTTTGTCAATGTTTCTTATTTCCGAGAAATTGTTTCTAGTGAAGTATTTGAGTGGGAGGACAATATAATTTGATAAGGTTTATGAACCTGAGCATAATGATCAGAGTAGCGCAGCATCGGAATTGGTTTCGGAAGCGGCCACGACGATCATGGCTCCCATGACTACAAAGTGTTTTAGCCATGGAGATCAAAGTACATATTGAACCTTGTAGGTATGGTTTACTTTGTGATCAAATAAATGATTTGTAGACAAAGGATTGATTTTGAACAATGATAAACCAACTACAAACAAAGAAGTTATGATGGGCCCTGACTCCATTAAAATGGCTATACGCCATGAAATCCAAGATAGATAAATACTTTTTGAAAGTAAATAGATCTATAAAATTGATGGACTTGGATGAAATATCCTTGAAGAAAGCTCGACTTGTCGAAAAGTTGTTTACGACAAAGTTCAAAGAGTTGACTACGATAAGATTAGATCTTCCGTAGCAATACTTATAGTCTATGTGGATTATTCTAGTAATCACTACATATTTCTTTTATAAGATATGTTAGTAGGATGGCAAAATACATTACTTATCAGAAGTATGTATTAAAGGTGTATACAAGATACAACCAAGAGTTTTGCTGGTCCATGGAATACTAGATAGGTATACAAACTTCAATTAGATGAAGTGAGTATCACGGAGTTGGAATCTTCACCAGATGAAATAATCAAAGAGTTTTTGATTTCATCAGAAACGATGAAGAGGCTTGCATTTGCAAGAAATTAAGTGGGAGCGCTAAGACATATTTATAATACTTTATGTAGATGACATATAGTTGGTTATAAATGATGTAATTATATACTTGATTAAAAAGGTTTCATTGAGAAATTAACTTCAATGAAAGGATATGGACTAAAACAAATTTAGTGTCAAGATCTATGAAGATAGATTGAAACACATAATAAGTTTAAGTCAAAGTACATAGAATGGATATTGAAGTAGTTCAATATAGAAATATTAAGAAAATGTTCTTGTCATGTAAAGATTTAACAAGACTTGAGTGTATCTGACACTCAATGAGTAAAAACACATGAGTGATTATAGATCACAGATAATATGTACAAAATCAGATATCTTGTGCTCTAAAAAGTTAGGAGCATATATCAGAATGATTCATGTGATGATCATTGAAAAACAGTAAGAATATTCTTGAGTACTTGAGAAGAACCAAGGATATATATATATATAGTTTTGTATGGAGAAATGACAAAACAAATCACTGTAAGGTGTTGCACCGATATTGGTTTTGTCACATATAAAATATAATTTCAATCTAAATTTG
Source organism: Lolium perenne (assembly GCF_019359855.2). Classification (NCBI taxonomy): domain Eukaryota; kingdom Viridiplantae; phylum Streptophyta; class Magnoliopsida; order Poales; family Poaceae; genus Lolium; species Lolium perenne. The sequence goes on from NC_067247.2 coordinate 159,808,635, forward strand.
ACTAAGTGTTGTTTAAAAGGTAGCACAATGAGCTAGAAGTTGTCTATGCTAGATTTAGAAAAGTTCTAAATATTGTGACGGATTCTACAAAAGAAGGCAGAGTATGTCATTATTTTGACAATGACAAAGGATGTTAAGTCAAGAGGTTCTTTTAGAACTTGGTGTAGTTCCGACAGAGTCAGAACTTTGAAGCTATATTGTGTGTGACAATATTAGTGACATATTTTAGACCGCGGAATTAAGGTTCCACCAGAAGACCAAACATATTTAATGCCGACTCATTTGGAAATGAGTGATGCGTTGAGATGAAAATGAATTACAAAATACATACGGTTCTGAGCATGTCAGATCCGTTGACTAAAACCTCTCCCGTGAGAAAAACATGATAAAGCACCGAAAAGCCAAGGTGTTATATCTTTACAAATGTAAACTAGATTATTGACTCTAGTGCAAGTGGGAGACTGTTGGAGATATGCCCAAGAGGCAATAATAAAGTGGTTATTATTTATATATTTATGTTTATGATAAATGTTTATATATCATGCTATAATTGTATTAACCGAAACATTAGTACATGTGTGATATGTAGACAAACAAAGAGTCCCTAGTATGCCTCTTAAACTAGCTTGTTGATTAATGGATGATTAGTTTCATAATCATGAACATTGGATGTTATTAATAACAAGGTTATGTCATTGTATGAATGATGTAATGGACACACCCAATTAAGCGTAGCATAAGATCTCGCCATTAAGTTATTTGCTATAAGCTTTCGATACATAGTTACCTAGTCCTTATGACCATGAGATCATGTAAATCACTTATACCGGAAAGGTACTTTGATTACACCAAACGCCACTGCGTAAATGGGTGGTTATAAAGATGGGATTAAGTATCCGGAAAGTATGAGTTGAGGCATATGGATCAACAGTGGGATTTGTCCATCCCGATGACGGATAGATATACTCTGGGCCCTCTCAGTGGAATGTCGTCTAATGTCTTGCAAGCATATGAATAAGTTCATAAGAGACCACATACCACGGTACGAGTAAAGAGTACTTGTCAGGAGACGAGGTTGAACAAGGTATAGAGTGATACCGAAGATCAAACCTCGGACAAGTAAAATATCGCGTGACAAAGGGAATTGGTATTGTATGTGAATGGTTCATTCGATCACTAAAGTCATCGTTTAATATGTGGGAGCCATTATGGATCTCCAGATCCCGCTATTGGTTATTGGTCGGAGTGAGTACTCAACCATGTCCGCATAGTTCACGAACCGTAGGGTGACACACTTAAAGTTGGATGTTGAAATGGTAGAACTTGAATATGGAATGGAGTTCGAATATTTGTTCGGAGTCCCGGATGAGATCCCGGACATCATGAGGAGTTCCGGAATGGTCCGGAGAATAAGATTCATATATAGGATGTCATTTTATGTGAATCTGAAGGTATATATGATGCCCCCCCACGGGGGCCTCACAGCGTATCCACGATAGGGGGACCAGCCCGCGCCGTTCGATCTTGGAGGCAGCGCCCGCGTCGATCCGGACCGCCCGTCTTCGGAACAAAACCGAAACCGACGAAACCTAGCCCGAAGGCCCAATCCCCTCGCTTCCTCCTCCCCAATCGACTGGCCTCCTCCTCCCCCAATCGCACCTCGTCCAGTTGCCGCCGCCGCCCCCACGTCGATCCCAACCGCGCCTCCGCCCGTCGCCGCTGCCGACGACGAAGGTCCCAGACCGCGCCCCATCCCCGTCGTTTGTGCCTCGTGGTCTTCTCCATCGAGACAGCAAGCCGCCTCTCTCCCAATCCCCGCACGCGGCTGTCTCCCCAATCCCCTCCCTCCTGGATGGGAATAGGCGAAGCCGCACCGCGTCGCAAGAGGGAGCCTGGAGCGGCGAAATCAGCTACGTCGACGAATCGAGCGTGGCCGCATCTCGTGTGGTCTTCCTCTTACGTCCCAGTCTGAATCTCCTCATGAACACGTGAGGGAGGTGATACTGACTCGAGCGCCGCCGCAGTTCCCTTCCCTGGAAGCCTACAGCTCCACGGGTCCTGCTCGATGGTCGTGCTTGTCGCGTGCCCGTGGGCTGGGCGCCTGAAGCAGGGCAAGGCAGAGCATGCGCTGGCCTATGAACTTTGCTATTTTTCAGGTATTCTCTATTCTATATAGCTCTGTATGCTTTGCGGTAAAATATCAGTTAGATCGGTTCACTGGAGAGCGGATGTTGATGCTGCCCTTTGCAGGTATCAGGAAATGGAATCACCTGATGTTTGCAAGCCATGCCCGACATAACTGGTCGATGTAAATATGGTGCCAAATGAGATTGTATTTCTTGGTGTACTGTAACCGTGGAGGATTGGTTGATCAAGGACTCATGTAGACTCGTCGTTTTCTTGTTAGATGAGATGTTGCTCAAGGAGAATAATATTTGATCAATGAAGCTAACATACACATGAGTCAAAGGATTCAGTTCATGCCTCTTAGTGTTGTTGTTTCATTTATGCTAGCTTCATTAACATGCAGCTAGAACAACAACAGAGATACAAGGTTTGTATTTCTATTTTGTGTAGAGTTTATTCAGTTCAACTCATCGGTGGAAGATGCTGACCTGACTGCTAATATTCTCTCTTATGACTCATTTATTTCTGGTGGACTTGTAGCATGATGAAGACACTCGAGAGACCTGCAATAACTCTCTTATGTCTCCTCCGGCGCCCCATACATGCAGCTAGAACAACAACAGAGACACAAGGTCTGTACTTCTATTTTGTGTAGAGTTTATTAAGTGACCTGACTGCTGATATTCTCTCTTATGACTCATTTATTTCCCCTGGACTTGTAGCATGATGAAGACACTCGAGAGACCTGCAATAAGTGGAGACGAGATAATGGTAGTATGATTCAGATTTGAGGAAACACCGTGTGACTTGCTTCTCTTCAGTGGATGTTTACGCAAGATAATCTCTGCGAAAACTTGAATTTTTTTATGGTTTGAGTTAATTGATGGTAGATTGCTATTGTTTGTACATATGTTTGTTATGCACTTACCGTTTACTCATGATATAGTTTTAACTCAAGCATGGTTAATATAGTGTTCGGAGAAGATGAGAAAGGATCATTTCTCTTAAATGTTTCACCAAGGTACATGGGTGCAACTTTGTTGTATTGAACATGATTCATTTGCATTGGTTTAGCTTTGGGTGATGCAAGCCCTAATCATATTTACATTTCCTTTCCGTTGTCGCTTTTAAAGACCATGTTGCGATGGCCGACAATGCATTGCCTATGTAGATGATAATTTTAGCGTTCCTTGTCTCGGCAAAATCAACAACTGTTAATTTCTATATTATATATATTCCTCTGGTTATTTACTGTGGTTTGTGATGATTTGTAAAACGTAAAAATTATTAGCATTTCCCTATCTATACATGGGTCTTACGGGATCATGTGCCAAGGCGCACCCAATATGTATTTTTTTTTCTTTAGGTAGCGGCTTTTGAAGAGAACAGAAGTCTATGGACTGAGCTAACATACATATGAGTCAAAGGATTCAGTTCATGCCTCTTACTGTTGGTTTTTCATTTATGTTGGCTTTATTAACGAGAATCAGTAATGTATTATTTTCATCATCTTCTGTACAATAGATGTTGATGATTCATCTTCAGATATATGTTCGTTTTTGGGACCAGAGTACCAATTCAATAGGCTGCTAGATGGACTGGAAACCAGATATGGTAAGGCCTCCAAGATAGGTGTTGTTATTTATACATATTTGTTCGCCATGCATTGTCGGATGCCAAATGTTTTCATGCTAATTTTTTTTTGCGTTTGTCGCAGTTTTCTCTGCAATTTCAGGTCCATTGCGTGCCTAATGCTATCTCCTTGTGGACCCAGGCAGGGAAATATCCTAGGATGCATCTTGCTGAATTTATCAATTTTATTCTATTTGAAAACGTGGTATGCTTCACCAAGCCTTCGACATGTCAAAAATACTCTGCTATTTTGATCATACTTGCTATTTTGATTCATCTGGGGTAGCTATGATCTATTATTAGTATATCCTGGTATATGTGCTCCCCTTTAGGTTATGCTTGACAATTATGCATCATATCAATTTATGTTATCTCAGATGTTGGATTTTATAAATAGCGCTCTTAATAGCCTTTGTGGATGCCTGTCACCTAATGTTTCTAACTATTAGCGGTAAGGGTTATTGCATTTTTCTTAAGTTGGCCTTCATAGTAATATGATTTCTCCATTAACAGAAAAATATAGGTAATACTGCTGACCTCAAAATAGAAATTAGCTTTCCTAGGTACTTTATCTTTCAACCTTTCCACTTGGTAGGAATATTTTGTTCAGGTTCAGAGATGGTTCTTCATTCTTGGCTTGGGTTGAACTTGCTCTTTGTTATTAGGCTGCTTCTTTTAGGGTTAATGTGTGAGTTCCTCTTTTCAATTTAGTACATCCACCCTGTGTGTAAATGTTTTATTTATTTGTTGTATGTCCTCTTCCTTTAACTCATCTCTAGCATGAAGAGCTTGCTCACCACTATTGCTTCCAGTCAGGATGGGATGATGTTGTTTAGGAGGTGTTCATAGTACCAGGTCTCCATAGACATGACCGTTTCAGAATAGGAACAAGGTAATAACACTCCTGATTGAGAATCTCATGGCGTGTCTATTGTTTCTGGATTACACCTTCCCATGTGCTGTGACTATTGTTCCCTTGATTGACAATCTCATGCAACACTTCAGAGATTGTTAGTTAAATTTGTATGCAAATATGCAATCTTATACTATCACACGCACTTTAGTTTAAAATGCTTAACATAGATATCGAACTGCATTTTTGTATTATTTTTAGTTGTTGTACTATTATTCCTCCTATTTTGTCAGCCCAGAAAGATAAAGGGAAGTTTCTGCTGCACAAAGATTCATAAATGGGATACATAATAGATCATCTCTTACGTATCTGATTATCTATGTCCAGGATGCAGTCTAGGTGTTTGAAAACTGAAGTGAAACCTGCTATGTAAGGACATTGTTCGTATTTTGCAATGCAACTATTCCAGATGCTTTAGATTTCAGAGCATTTGGGTTGTTATGCATGTATGAATGTTTTCTCTTTATGTTGTGCATTTGAACTGTGGTAGTTTGGAGTGTGCTCGTTTATTTACCTGCATGCTTCTTTTGCTTGTATCAACACCCATTTGTTCTAATTATATTTTGTTGTGCTTTCTACTGCTTTTAGTGCAGTTTAATTCATAGAAAGTAAGCACAGTTAAGCATGTTAACCTCTTCTTTTTCTTAGATGCATCTTACATCACTACAAAATATGATATGGTGTCGAGTGTTGCTCTGTTCTTTCATTCTGTCAATTGTGGTATATTGCAAAGCTACTCGTTCTTTGGCGTAGCTCCTGAGATGAGACTTGTTCTTCAGTTTCTCAAGATGTTTGTGAGCACCCAGCTCCGATGCCTCATTTAGCTTTCATGTCATCCTATGTTATGGTGGTTAAACCTGTAGTTGGTCATTTTGACAGTCAATGTAAAATGAGCCAACCCGACCGTAGAGCCTAAGCAAAAAAACAAAGGCTGACTGACGTTTGCCCATGGAAATAGTGGATTAGTTCGTATCCCTTCAAGAATCAATAGTTGTGATACCTTGAAGAATAATGAAGAAATTATGCTGTGTACGATTAGTGAAAGGTAATTCTCATAGACATAGGCCCTTTTAATTGTTCATCATATTCCTCTGATATATTATCCATGTTTTTGAGATTATGTTTCCTAAACAGTTGTCTTTCCTTTCCATGTGGCTTAGCTACAAGTGTTTAGTATTGAAGCACCTCTTTCTTTGTTGTCTTTTTTTTTCTTAACTGTATCCTGCTCATATCCTGGAAATATTTGGAGTAAACTTAGGTATAGAAAACGTTAGTTTATATTTAGGATGGTGCACTTCTCAAAATAAAATCAATATTCTTTACTTAGTGGCTGCGTTGCCAAAATGTGGTCATGTGTACTCAATACTACTGTGATAGTAGGCTGATACGCATAAAGTTTTTAGATGCAGCATTAGAGCTTATTCCGTTTACATTGGTTTCTATTTCTAGATATCTACATGATGTGGTGTTTCCTTATGATTCTGTTTTTCCGTTGAATACATTTAGTTCTAATCAGAATTACAATAGATTTGTTGTAGGGTCTAAGAGTCTTTTAGTAGAGTACCGAGATTTTTAAAAAAGTGTCTTCTACCCATGAATAGTCTCCTTCAAACAAGTGAAAGTGCCAATGATCTACGTTTTACGAGTTCATTCTTTTATACATATCATTACACATAGTTTTTCCAGATGGGCTCTTCCACTTGCCACTTGATATCAGAATTTAAAGTGGAAGGCCTTTTTTACTGCTATGTTGGATCTCAAGGAATACTAAGATATAATAGACATGATGTAGTTATGACCATCTACCTTTTATAAAATACTGCTGCCCCTTTTTTAATGGTAGATTTCTTTTGTTTAGAAATGGAAATACTGCTTAGGTCATCCTATGGACCCGCTACGTTTTCTTTGCTCTACATGTTTGGTTTCTTCTCAAATTTATTTTATACTGTCACATTGTTCAGTCAAGGAACAACTCGAGCAACATGTACATATTTCAGGCAATGGAACCTGTGATGGCTTGCTAAGAGCTGGAGAAAAGCATTTATAGTGTCCCTTACAGGTGGATGTATGCTTGTATTTCTGCTTGGATACTGTATGAAGAAACTTAAAAATGTATATTCAAATTTGGTGCACCATATTTCTTTTTATTGTGCCATACTTTGTCCATGACAGCAAGTATGATTTGTGTCGCAGACGTTGAGAAAATCCTCTTGACCCACTAAATATCCATGGCTACTGATCTGGTGAAACTAATATTGGTAGCAAGTTGAACTGTACTTCATGGATGACAAGATGTAGTTATGTCGCTTCACGTTGTATGATAATATCATTTGCCCATTTCACTTCCAAACTAAAATCGCTGATTATAAGTTAATTGGTTCATTCCCAATTATGTGCTCTCTTCCCATCTGTTATTTAGATTATGTGCCTTTTAATTTGAATCCTCTCTGATGTGTGCAGACATGAAATATTTTCAATTGCTTTTCAGTTCTGAAATTAGCTCCTCTCTTCATGTATTGCCGTGGGACTAATCAAGGACCTGATCATCGAAGGTGGCGGTAAGGCGTGTGAGCAATTAATTATCAGGTGTTAGCTTGGAAAGGCATATGCAAGTGTTGTCTTTGGGAGCCTTGAATTCCTGCAAGTTCATTTCCAACAACAAATGTAGATTTTGATTCCTAAATATAATAAGAAACTGAATCTGTATTACATTTTCGTTCAGTAATATGTGACTATCTGTGCCAGTTTTGTACATATTAGAAAAAAAACTACAATCAAGACAAATTTAAACACATGTTATCTGATTCTTTATGAATATTTGAAATAGGGTTTTATCATCGATTTGTACAAATGCTAACACGGAGGTTTGTTAATTCTGGAGCTTTTGTAATTCTCAAAATATATTGCTTTAGTGAAATTTTTAGTGCAGTTATATAAAAGTTATATAAAATGTATATTGGCAAGAGCTTCACGGGATCGTGCGCCAAGGCGCACATCTAAATCTAGTTAAAATGATGCGGAAGGTTCTATGGAAGGTTCTAGAAGGTTCTAGAAAAGTCCGGAAGAAACCACCAAGGAAGGTGGAGTCCACATGGGACTCCACCTCCATGGCCGGCCAACCCTAGTGGGGGTGGAGTCCCAAGTGGACTCCCCCTTAGGGGGCCGGCCACCCCCCCATATGGGAGGTGGAACTCCCACCTCTAGTGGGAGTCCTAGCTTGGGTAGGTTTCCCCACCATATGGAAGGTTTTTGGTTCGGGTCTTATTCGAAGACTTGGAGACCAACACTTGGGGTTCCACCTATATAATGAGGGGCCAAGGGGAGGGGGCTGGCCACCCAAGAACCACCAAGGTGGCCGCACCCCTAGTGGCCGCCCCCCCCCCTCTCCCAAACCCTAGCGGCCCTCTCTCCTCCACCACATCCCGCACGCTTAGCGAAGCTCCGCCGGATTTCTCCACCACCACCGACACCACGCCGTCGTGCTGTCGGATTCAAGAGGAGCTACTACTTCCGCTGCCCGCTGGAACGGGAGGTGGACGTCGTCTTCATCAACAACCGAACGTGTGACCGAGTACGGAGGTGCTGCCCGTTCGTGGCGCCGGTGATCAAGATCTTCTACGCGCTTTTGCAAGCGGCAAGTGAACGTCTACCGCAGCAACAAGAGCCTCATCTTGTAGGCTTTGGAATCTCTTCAAGGGTGAGACTCGATAAACCCCTCGTTGCTACCGTCTTCTAGATTGCATCTTGGCTTGGATTGCGTTCTCGCGGTAGGAAAATTTTTGTTTTCTATGCAATGAATCCCTACAAAAGACAGTCAGGACATCTGCAGAAAGATTGTCGCAATTTCCAGGCGATGTTAAGGTGGGCAGGGCATGCTAATGCTCAGGCAGCACAGAGAAATCCTCGAGAACCCAGGAGCGAGATTCACTTGCCACCTCCTCCCGCGATTACGGACGACAATCGATCAGCTCAGAATAGCGGCAGCACCTCCACCACCACCCTACGTCGATCCTAACTCTAACGGAGCGGTCTCGATGATTCAGAAGGGAAGGCCATCCAATAGAACTCAGAAAGTAATTTCGCGGCAAGTGTTCATGGCAGAAAAAATGCCTCCACCAACAGTTGAATACCTTAATTGGTCAGGGCAAGATATTGGCTTCACCATAGCAGATCATCCACAGCAAGTTCCTCGACCAGGGCAGTCAGCACTTATCCTACCAGCAGTCATCGCAGGGTTCGACGTCTCTCGCGTATTCATAGATGGCGGCAGCAGCTTAAACCTTATGTATGCAGATACACTAAGGAAGATGAATATATCCCTGATACGTCTCCGACGTATCGATAATTTCTTATGTTCCATGCCACATTATTGATGTTATCTACATGTTTTATGCACACTTTATGTCATATTCGTGCATTTTCTGGAACTAACCTATTAACAAGATGCCGAAGTGCCAGTTCCTGTTTTCTGCTGTTTTTGGTTTCAGAAATCCTAGTAACGAAATATTCTCGGAATCGGACGAAATCAACGCCCAGGTTCCTATTTTCACCGGAAGCATCCAGAACACACGAGAGGGACCAGAGGGGGGGCACTGGGCCCCCAGACCATAGGCCGGCGCGGCCCAGGCCCTGGCCGCGCCGCCATATGGTGTGGTCGCCCCTTCGACCTTCCTGCGCCGCCTCTTCGCCTATATAAAGCCCCTGGATCGAAAACCCTGATACGTTCGGCGAAAACCACAGAAACCTTCCAGAGCCGCCGCCATCGCGACGCCAAGATCTGGGGGACAGGAGTCTCTGTTCCGGCACCCTGCCGGAGCGGGGAAGTGCCCCCGGAAGGCTCCTCCATCGACACCGCTGCCATCTCCACCGCCATCTTCATCACTGTTGCTGCTCCCATGAGGAGGGAGTAGTTCTCCATCGAGGCTCGGGGCTGTACCGGTAGCTATGTGGTTCATCTCTCCCATGTACCTCAATACAATAATCTCATGAGCTGCTTTACATGATTGAGATTCATATGAGTTTGTATCACAATTTATCTATGTGCTACTCTAGCAAAGTTATTAAAGTAGTTCTATTCCTCCTGCACGTGTGTAAAGGTGACAGTGTGTGCACCGTGTTAGTACTTGGTTTATGCTATGATCATGATCTCTTGTAGATTGCGAAGTTAACTATTGCTATGATAATATTGATGTGATCTATTCCTCCTACATATGCATGAAGGTGACAGTGTGCATGCTATGTTAGTACTTGGTTTAGTAGTGTTGATCTATCTTACACTATAAGGTTACTAAAACATGAGCATTATTGTGGAGCTTGTTAACTCCGGCATTGAGGGTTCGTGTAATCCTACGCAATGTGTTCATCATCCAACAAAAGTGTAGAGTATGCATTTATCTGTTCTGTTATGTGATCAATGTTGAGAGTGTCCACTAGTGAAAGTGTAATCCCTAGGCCTTGTTCCTAAATACTGCTGCGTTACTACTGCTCGTTTACTGTTTTACTGTGTTACTACTGCTGCAATACTACCACCATCAACTACACGCCAGCAAGCTATTTTCTGGCACCGTTGCTACTACTCATACTTATTCATACCACCTGTATTTCACTATCTCTTCGCCGAACTAGTGCACCTATTAGGTGTGTTGGGGACACAAGAGACTTCTTGCTTTGTGGTTGCAGGGTTGCATGAGAGGGATATCTTTGACCTCTTCCTCCCTGAGTTCGATAAACCTTGGGTGATCCACTTAAGGGAAAACTTGCTGCTGTCCTACAAACCTCTGCTCTTGGAGGCCCAACACTGTCTACAGGAAAAGGAGGGGGGCGTAGACATCAAGCTTATTTTTAAGGCGCCGTTCTTGAGGGGAGGAAAGGTAAAAGGTACTCACACTCCGGACCTCGGCTACCAAGCTATTTTCCGTCGTTGTAAGTACTCAAAGCTATTTCCTTTAGATCCTGCAATTGCATCTTTTTGTTTCTTGTTTACACTAGTAAGGCATAATGGACAACAATGAGCTTTTTACTCTATTTCCTGATTTAAGACATGGATGGTTTGATCCGAAAATTAAAAAACCCATGGAACATATTAGCATGAATACTTTGAATACCATTGTTGCTAATGATATGGAAAATTCTAAGCTTGGGGAAGCTGGTTTTGATGAGCATGATCTTTTTAGTCCCCCAAGCATTGAGGAGAAAATTTTCTTTGATGATACTTTGCCTCCTATTTATGATGATTATAATGATATTGGTCTTTTAGTGCCGCCTACTATGGAGAGTAATTTTTATGATGATAACACTATGCCTCCTACACTTGATGAGAATAATAATGATAGCTACTTTGTTGAATTTGCTCCCACTACAACTACTAAAATTGATTATGCTTATGTGGAGAGTAATAATTTTATGCATGAGACTCATGATAAGAATGCTTTATGTGATAGTTATATTGTTGAGTTTGCTCATGTGGCTACTGAAAGTTATTATGAGAGAGGAAAATATGGTTGTAGAAATTTTCATGTTACTAAAATGCCTCTCTATGTGCTGAAATTTTTGAAGCTACACTTGTTTTATCTTCTTATGCTTGTTACTTTGCTATTCATGAACTTGTTTATTTACAAGATTCCTATGCATAGGAAGCATGTTAGACTTAAATGTGTTTTGAATTTGCCTCTTGATGCTCTCTTTTGCTCCAAATATTATTTCTTGCGAGTGCATCATTAAAACTGCTGAGCCCATCTTAATGGCTATAAAGAAAGAACTCCTTGGGAGATAACCCATGTGTTATTTTGCTACAGTACTTTGTTTTTATTTTGTGTCTTGGAAGTTGTTTACTACTGTAGCAACCTCTCCTTATCTTAGTTTTGTGTTTTGTTGTGCCAAGTAAAGCCGTTGATAGAAAAGTAAGTACTAGATTTGGATTACTGCGCAGTTCCAGATTTCTTTGCTGTCACGAATCTGGGTCCACCTCCCTGTAGGTAACTCAGAAAATTAAGCCAATTTACGTGAATGATCCTCAGATATGTACGCAACTTTAATTCAATTTGAGCATTTTCATTTGAGCAAGTCTGTTGCCATTTTAAAATTCGTCAATACGAACTGTTCTGTTTTGACAGATTCTGCCTTTTATTTCGCATTGCCTCTTTTGCTATGTTGGATGAATTTCTTTGATCCACTAATGTCCAGTAGCATTATGCAATGTCCAGAAGTGTTAAGAATGATTGTGTCACCTCTGAATATGTTAATTTTTATTGTGCACTAACCCTCTAATGAGTTGTTTCGAGTTTGGTGTGGAGGAAGTTTTCAAGGGTCAAGAGAGGAGGATGATATACTATGATCAAGAAGAGTGAAAGCTCTAAGCTTGGGGATGCCCCGGTGGTTCACCCCTGCATATATCAAGAAGACTCAAGCGTCTAAGCTTGGGGATGCCCAAGGCATCCCCTTCTTCATCGACAAATTATCAGGTTCCTTCTCTTGAACTATATTTTTATTCGGTCACATCTTATGTGCTTTACTTGGAGCGTCTGTATGCTTTTATTTTTGTTTGTGTTTGAATAAATTGGATTACATCATGCTTGTGTGGGAGAGAGACACGCTCCGCTGGTTCGTATGAACACATGTGTTCTTAGCTCATAATATTCATGGCGAAGTTTTCTCCTTCGTTAAATTGTTATATGGTTGGAATTGGAAAATGATACATGTAGTAATTGCTATTAATGTCTTGGGTAATGTGATACTTGGCAATTGTTGTGCTCATGATTAAGCTCTTGCATCATATGCTTTGCACCCATTAATGAAGAAATACATAGAGCATGCTAAAATTTGGTTTGCATATTTGGTTTCTCTAAGGTCTAGATAATTTCTAGTATTGAGTTTGAACAACAAGGAAGATGGTGTAGAGTCTTATAATGTTTTCAATATGTCTTTTATGTGAGTTTTGCTGCACCGGTTCATCCTTGTGTTTGTTTCAAATAACCTTGCTAGCCTAAACCTTGTATCGAGAGGGAATACTTCTCATGCATCCAAAATACTTGAGCCAACCACTATGCCATTTGTGTCCACCATACCTACCTACTACATGGTATTTTCCGCCATTCCAAAGTAAATTGCTTGAGTGCTACCTTTAAAATTCCATCATTCACCTTTGCAATATATAGCTCATGGGACAAATAGCTTAAAAACTATTGTGGTATTGAATATGTAATTATGCACTTTATCTCTTATTAAGTTGCTTGTTGTGCGATAACCATGTTCTTCGGGGACGCCATCAACTTTTCATTGTTGAATTTCATGTGAGTTGCTATGCATGTTCGTCTTGTCTGAAGTAAGGGCGATCTACACTGAGTTGAATGGTTTGAGCATGCATATTGTTAGAGAAGAACATTGGGCCGCTAACTAAAGCCATGATCCATGGTGGAAGTTTCAGTTTTGGACAAACATCCTCAAATCTCTAATGAGAAAAGAATTAATTGTTGTTGAATGCTTAAGCATTAAAAGAGGAGTCCATTATCTGTTGTCTATGTTGTCCCGGTATGGATGTCTAAGTTGAGAATAATCAAAAGCGAGAAATCCAAATGCGAGCTTTCTCCTTAGACCTTTGTACAGGCGGCATAGAGGTACCCCTTTGTGATACTTGGTGAAAGCATATGTATTGCGGTGATAATCCAGGTAGTCCAAGCTAATTAGGACAAGGTGCGGGCACTATTAGTACACTATGCATGAGGCTTGCAACTTATAAGATATAATTTACATGATGCATATGCTTTATTACTACCGTTGACAAAATTGTTTCATGTTTTCAAAATCAAAGCTCTAGCACAAATATAGCAATCGATGCTTTTCCTCTATGAGGACCATTCTTTTACTTTTATTGTTGAGTCAGTTCACCTATTTCTCTCCACCTCAAGAAGCAAACACTTGTGTGAACTGTGCGTTGATTCCTACATACTTGCTTATTGCACTTATTATATTACTCTATGTTGACAATATCCATGAGATATACATGTTATAAGTTGAAAGCAACCGCTGAAACTTAATCTTCCTTTTTGTTGCTTCAATACCTTTACTTTGAATTATTGCTTTATGAGTTAACTCTTATGCAAGACTTATTGATGCTTGTCTTTAAGTACTATTCATGAAAAGTCTTTGCTTTATGATTCAGTTGTTTACTCATGTCATTACCATTGTTTTGGATTGCTGCATTCATTACATATGCTTTACAAATAGTATGATCAAGATTATGATGGCATGTCACTCCAGAAATTATCTGTGTTATCGTTTTACCTGCTCGGGACGAGCAGAACTAAGCTTGGGGATGCTGATACGTCTCCGACGTATCGATAATTTCTTATGTTCCATGCCACATTATTGATGTTATCTACATGTTTTATGCACACTTTATGTCATATTCGTGCATTTTCTGGAACTAACCTATTAACAAGATGCCAAAGTGCCAGTTCCTGTTTTCTGCTGTTTTTGGTTTCAGAAATCCTAGTAACGAAATATTCTCGGAATCGGACGAAATCAACGCCCAGGTTCCTATTTTCACCGGAAGCATCCAGAACACACGAGAGGGACCAGAGGGGGGCACTGGGCCCCCAGACCATAGGCCGGCGCGGCCCAGGCCCTGGCCGCGCCGCCATATGGTGTGGTCGCCCCTTCGACCTTCCTGCGCCGCCTCTTCGCCTATATAAAGCCCCTGGATCGAAAACCCTGATACGTTCGGCGAAAACCACAGAAACCTTCCAGAGCCGCCACCATCGCGACGCCAAGATCTGGGGGACAGGAGTCTCTGTTCCGGCACCCTGCCGGAGCGGGGAAGTGCCCCCGGAAGGCTCCTCCATCGACACCGCTGCCATCTCCACCGCCATCTTCATCACCGCTGCTGCTCCCATGAGGAGGGAGTAGTTCTCCATCGAGGCTCGGGGCTGTACCGGTAGCTATGTGGTTCATCTCTCCCATGTACCTCAATACAATAATCTCATGAGCTGCTTTACATGATTGAGATTCATATGAGTTTGTATCACAATTTATCTATGTGCTACTCTAGCAAAGTTATTAAAGTAGTTCTATTCCTCCTGCACGTGTGTAAAGGTGACAGTGTGTGCACCGTGTTAGTACTTGGTTTATGCTATGATCATGATCTCTTGTAGATTGCGAAGTTAACTATTGCTATGATAATATTGATGTGATCTATTCCTCCTACATATGCATGAAGGTGACAGTGTGCATGCTATGTTAGTACTTGGTTTAGTAGTGTTGATCTATCTTACACTATAAGGTTACTAAAACATGAGCATTATTGTGGAGCTTGTTAACTCCGGCATTGAGGGTTCGTGTAATCCTACGCAATGTGTTCATCATCCAACAAAAGTGTAGAGTATGCATTTATCTGTTCTGTTATGTGATCAATGTTGAGAGTGTCCACTAGTGAAAGTGTAATCCCTAGGCCTTGTTCCTAAATACTGCTGCGTTACTACTGCTCGTTTCTTCGTTTTCCGTGTTACTACTGCTGCAATACTACCACCATCAACTACATGCCAGCAAGCTATTTTCTGGCACCGTTGCTACTGCTCATACTTATTCATACCACCTGTATTTCACTATCTCTTCACCGAACTAGTGCACCTATTAGGTGTGTTGGGGACACAAGAGACTTCTTGCTTTGTGGTTGCAGGGTTGCATGAGAGGGATATCTTTGACCTCTTCCTCCCTGAGTTCGATAAACCTTGGGTGATCCACTTAAGGGAAAACTTGCTGCTGTCCTACAAACCTCTGCTCTTGGAGGCCCAACACTGTCTACAGGAAAAGGAGGGGGGCGTAGACATCAATCCCTAGCAAACCTGAAACCAACAGACACGAGGTTCCATGGTATCACACCAGAGAAGCCAAGTTATCCGCTGGGGAAGATCAATCTCGACGTTCAGTTTGGCACTCGAGAAAATTACAGAATCGAGAAGTTGGAGTTTGAAGTCGTAGATTTTCCGTCACAGTACCACGCTCTGTTGGGATGACCAGCATATGCTAGATTTATGGCGGTACCACATTACACGTACCTGCTGTGGAGGATGCCTGGACCTAAGGGACCAATCACAGTCAAAGGAAGCTTTGCTCTAGCCGATAAATGTGACAAGGATTTTCATCGGATATCAGAAACTTTCGGGATGCAAGCTGAGTATTTGGCGTCAAGGAGTATGACTGACTACGACGTGCTGCCAGACGTTGGAAGGCCAAATAAAGAATCAACTTTCAGTACTGAGAAAAATTCTAAGGAGGTGCAGATTCACCCGACAGACCCGAAAAAGACGACGTCTATCGCAAATGACATGGACCTCACATAGGAAAGCGCGCTCGTCGAGTTCCTCCGTGAGAACTGGAAAATCTTCGCATGGTGTCCAGCTGACGTGCCAGGAGTACCCAGGAAACTTGCCGAGCACCACCTAAACTTGGATCCACTAGCGAGACCAATTAAACAACCCTTGCGATGTTTTTCGGAACCAAACCGCAAGGCTATGTTGTCAGAAATTGATCGACTAAGAGAGGCTGGTTTTATTAAGGAGTTGCACACAGAAGCCACATGGGTAGCAAATCCTGTGTTGGTGCCGAAGAAAAACACCAAGGTCCTTCGCATATGCGTCGACTTTACGTGTCTCAATAAACACTGTCCAAAGGATCACTTTCCCCTCCCGAGGATCGATCAAATTATCGACTCCACGGCAGGATGTGAACGTCTTTCCTTCCTGGATGCATATTCTGGTTATAACCAGATCAGATTAAAAGAAGAAGATGAAGTAAAAAACAGCGTTCATCACACCTTACGGCATGTTTTGCTACAGAACAATACCCTTTGGTCTGAAAAACGTGGGAGCAACATACCAGAGGATGATGCAGAAGTGTTTGGCGACACAGATTGGCAAAAACGTGCAAGTATACATCGACGATGTCGTCATAACGTCAAAAAAGGGGACGACGCTGATCGAGGATCTCAAGGAAACCTTTGACAACCTCGACAAATTCTGTCTCAAGCTGAACCCGACGAAGTGCTCCTTCGGTGTCCCAGCAGGAGAACTTCTTGGTTTTCTAGTTTCAGCAAGAGGGATTGAAGCAAATCCCGACAAAATACAAGCTATCGTAACAATGAGGAAGCCAACAAAGTTGAAAGAAATACAGCAACTAACTGGGCGAGTCGCAGCTTTGAGCAGATTCATCGCCAGGCTGGGAGAAAAAGCGTTACCGTTTTACGCTCTGATAATGCAAGGGGAGAAATTCCAGTGGAACGAAGAAGCTGATAGAGCTTTTGAGGATCTGAAACGCACAATCTCGACACCACCAATCTTAGTGGCGCCGAAGGAAAAAGAACCTCTCCTGCTGTACATTGCAGCCACACCCCAAGTGGTTAGCGCGATGCTAGTTGTCGAAAGAGAAGAAGAAGGAAAACTCCATGGAGTGCAAAGGCCAGTATATTTCATCAGTGAAGTATTATCACCTTCCAAACGGCGGTACCCGCAGTACCAAAAACTAGCATATGGAGTAATTGCAACGGCAAGAAAGTTGCGCCACTATTTTTCGGCACACCCGATAATAGTAGTCAACGAAGCACCTCTTTCAAATATACTGAACAATCCAGAAGCTACAGGACGTGTCTCCCTTTGGGGAATAGAACTTTCCCCTCGGGACATCACGTATGAAAAAAGAAAGGCAATCAAGTCGCAAGTTTTGCCAGATTTCATTGCAGAGTGGATGGAGCTGCAAAACACGGGACCCCCAGATTTGTCGAGAACTTGGACCATGAACTTTGATGGGTCCAAGAGAGTAGAAGGAGCTGGCGCAGGAGTGATACTTATATCACCGGAAGGCGACAAGTTAAAATACGTCCTCCGAATGACGTTCCCTAACGCATCCAACAATGAAGCAGAATATGAAGCCCTCATACACGGGATGAAGATGGCGAAAGCTTGCGGTGCAACTCGATTAAAAATCTTTGGCGACTCACAATTGGTGGCTCAGCAAGTTATGAACCAATGTGATGCAGTCAATGATAGCATGATAGCATACAAGGAGGTGTACAATGAGCTCGAGAAGCTGTTTGATGGATGCGAGGTAAAACACATCAGTAGATTGAGCAATGATGAAGCCGACGTTCTCGCAAACATCGGGTCGCAGTGCCTTCCAATCCCGCCAGGAGTATTTTGGGAAGAAATAGCGGAGAGATCCACGAAGCCGAAAAAGGTGCAGAAAAAAGCAAAGGAAGAAAAAACTTCGGCGCCCCTCAAGGAAGCCATGGAGGACGAAGAGGACCAAGAGCTTGTGATGATGGTAGAAGTTCCTTGGATGCAAGCATACATATCATATATCCTCAGGAAAGAAATACCCGACGATCCAGTTGAGGCAAGGCAAGTTATTCGACGATCCAAAGCTTTCACAGTGGTCAAAGGGGAGTTATACAAGCGAAGTATTTCAGGCGTCTTGCAGAGGTGCGTCACACCCGAGGAAGGAAGAATAATCTTAAAGGATGTACACGAAGGAATATGTGGCCACCACGCGAGTAGTCGAGCTATTGCAGCCAAAGTTTTTCGGGCAGGATTCTATTGGTTGACAGCAATTGAGGATGCCAAGGAAATAGTGCGAACCTGCGACGCGTGCCAAAGATTTGCCGCAAAACCTCACTCTCCGGCGGCAGAACTGATGCCAATACCATTGTCATGGCCCTTTGCCCAATGGGGACTTGATATGGTGGGCAAGTTGCACAAAGCTTCGCCAGGAGGATATGAGTACCTGCTGGTCGCTGTCGACAAATTCACCAAGTGGGTAGAAGCGAAGCCAATAAACTCACCAGATGCAGCGTCGGCAATAAAGTTTGTGAAAGGCCTCATTTTTCGGTTTGGAGTGCCTCATAGCATTGTCACATATAACGGTTCAAACTTTACGTCCAAGGAATTCAAGGAGTACTGCGCAGAAGTAGGCATTAAATTGCACTTCGCGTCAGTTGGGCACCCGCAAACCAATGGCCAAGTCGAGAAAGCCAATGGTATCATCTGCAACGGCATCAAAAAGTGCCTGCTAGGACCGCTTGTAAAAGCTCGACATACCTGGCCAGAGGAATTGCCAAGTGTTTTGTGGAGCATCCGAACAACACCAAACACGGCGACACAAGAAACTCCGTTTTTTCTCGTCCACGGAGCCGAAGCAGTATTACCAATTGAAATAGAGCATGATTCTCCAAGAGTAACAGAGTATGACGAAGAAACATCACGAAAAGCTCGGGAGGATGATATGGACGCACTCGATGAAGCTCGAGACGAAGTACTTTCACGAGTCACCAAGTACCAGCAGGACCTCAAAAACTACCACAGTCGACGGTTAAGGCCAAGATCTTTCCAGGTCGGAGATTTGGTCTTACGGTTAAATCAAAAAGGTACTGAAAAGCTCGAATCACCATGGCTAGGCCCTTACGTCGTCACGGAAGTCATCGACGGAGGAGCATACAGGATCAAGGACAAGAAGACGGGAGCTCCCGAGAAAAACCCCTGGAACGTGGCGCAGCTCAGGCGGTTCTACGCCTAGAGTCGAAATATAGTCCTCCTTTGTAAAAATACAATGTACTGAAACGCCCGCGAGTTTTCAGACGCACTCTTTTCCTTTTCGGGGCACCGAGTGGGGCCGGAAAGGATTTTAATGAGGCGGGCTCGCGGTGCTGCAATATAATAAAGATAGTGGAGATATACTTCTTATTCCTCGACATGCTCGGGGGCTCAACGCCTTCAAGTTACAAAATACATACAATATAGATAAACTAGACTTGCCGAAATATTTCGCCTTGGTACAATAATACCTCGCCAAATATAACATCGGAAGCTAACAAATTATAAATATAGTATACTCATCAAAATCTCATTTCTTTGGTCTGAAAACCTCGCAAGAAAAATATAGAACTTCAACACCAAGACACTCGGGGGCTTGTAACCCATTGATGGAAAAATAGATATATCTTCTTACAACAAGAGGAAAAATGTTCGAGATACCAAAACAATATAAACCCAAGCCAGAGGCTCGGGGGCTCCAACAATATAGGTCACTTTACAATATAAACAAATTTCTTCGGAACAAAAAGAGATCAAAACAATACAGACATAATTTCTCGCAATATAGTACAGCTCAATCAAGGCCTAAAATACTATCTATGGATAAACCTCTGGTTGTTTTGTGTTCAGCATAGGTTCCCTTGACGAAGAATTCTGAATCCATCCGAAGAAGTTCGTCCATCATCGACTCGGCCACATGAGTCACCATCTCATTGATTGTATCAATATCATTCTTTCGCCGCGATTTCTTGGCCAAGCAATCAGCAACAATCTTCGTCAGGTCCAACTTGGGATGGCAGATGTTAATCATAATCATGGCGAACCTTGCTCCAGCAGTTAATTGAGCTCGCACAAAATTATGAATGCGAGGGGCATCTCTGAATTTCTCCAATAGTCCAGGAAGAGTTTTTGGAGCCTCATCTCGAGGAAATAAAGTCTTGTATACAAGGGTTAAGGTTCTCGAGCAAAAATTGAGAAATTCGCGCACCTGGCAAGCGCGATCTTGGAACCTAACAATTTGCTGGGTCCGTTCAGGGGTGGCCCAAAATAGACAGCCATGGTTAAGAGAAAGATTGACGAGAAGATTTGTTCTGACATTCACTCTTTCATCTTCAGCGGCAGCGTCAAGAACAGAGCCTATTAAGTGACAAGGCAAGAAATTTAAGGGGAGGCACAGTAAAACGAGAAAGAAGCAGTATGAGGTTGGAAAAACATACCTAGCATATCCGTGCTAGCTTCAGACATTAGCTCGAGCATGCTATTTTCTCGAGCAGTGGCCTTTTCAGCTTCCGACACAGCAGCATCTTTGGCAGCTATGGCCTCTTTGGCTTGTTGGAGAGCAATTTTCTCTCTTTCAGATGCTTTTCGAGATTGTTCCATCATTGCCAGAGTTTGCTTTTTCATGGATTGAAGTTGTTGTCGAAGTTCTTGCAAATCTTGCGACAAATGTCTGCTTGCAGAACCTTCGATGGGGTTATTATCAACTAGCGTTTTCTTCGAGAAGGAAGAAGCAGGCGAAGTATCGGCAGAACAAGGGTCAGCGGAGTAATTATCGAATATTAACTGGAAAAGAAAGTCTCAGGATCAATGACAGTGCAAGATAGAATTTCATTAATCTTCAGGAAATTTACACGGACATTACAGAAGAAAGTTCTCCAAAAGGACTACTAAGATAATTGTCGCCAAAGCTAAATATGGCGACAATAACAAAAGAAATAGAGAAAGCAAAAGAAGAGGCATTCAACTAGACCTCCGGCCTTGATGAGCTAGGAGTTGCAGATGGCTTGATCCCGAGATAGGCCAGGATTTTCTTCGTGTTGGGCTTCGCCGCCTTGATCAACGACCGCCATTTTGTTTGTTCTATCTGCTCGGTGTCGCCAACTTTCATCCAGTCAACAGTTTGTTGGCTGTCAGCGACCAAGGCAACGGTGCTCTCGACAGCAATCTTCATGTTCTCCTGGCGCATCTTCAGTCCAAGATCCTCCGGTGGATTGAAGTTCTTGGCAAGGGCAAGAAAAGTCTTGGGCTCCTCTTTCTTCGGGAAGAAGTAGGGGAACAGACTCGATAATCCTGCGTCAGCATGCGCTATGCCTTCGCGAACTTCGGTTCCATGAAACTCCAGATAAGAGAGTGCGTCAAGGAGAGGATCATCGACGGGATTTTCTAGATCAAATTCTTGGTTCGTTTTACCTGCCGCAGAAAATATATGTTGATCGACAACAAGCAAGGAAAAGCAAGCCTAAGAAAGATAGAAGGGATTGACAAAAGTTACCAAGGAAGCATCGATTCTGCGTGTTCAAGCGCTTAATAATCGCCTGTTCACGAGTAGCCTGTGCGGCCTTGTGCTCGTTTAAGGCAGTTTCAGCATCATCAAGCTTCTTTTGCAGATCGTCGACACTAGCAGCTTTTGCCTTGGCCTTCTCAGCCTCTGCTTTAGCTTGGCCAGCGTCAAGTTCAGCTTTCTTGCGAGCCGTTTCACTTTGCTCTAGTTTCTGAGCAAGAGTGTCGACAAGCTTGTTGGCTTTTGCAAGTTTCTCTGCAAAAATAGTAAAGAATCGTTAAAATTGCGACAAAACAGGAGCAAGGAGCTATAAACAAGGGTCAGCAAAAAGTTATTACCTTCAGTCCTGCTGGCATACTCGCGGTACCCAATGAATTGGGAACCGATGCGAACAAGCTCTTTGATCATAGGCTATCAAAGAAGAACAAAGAGAGAAAACGTTGGTATGGGAAAAATATGAAGGCATGAAAAAGCAAACAGAGAAAATATAGATAATGACAAGAAAACCAAGAACTTACATCATCAAAGAGAGAAGTGGAGGAGCTACCCAATTGGAGGGTAGGCTCCGGGATTGTTTCAACCCTTGTCCTTTTTGGTGAAGGAACAAGAGGGCTTGAAGGAGGAGTGGGGGCGCCAACATTTTGTTGAGGAGGCGAGGATTCTACTCCTTCAACTGGCGTCTCCGAAACAACTAAAGTATGTGACGTGCTCGTTCGAGCAGCCACATCAAGAGTTGGTATTTCTTCCTCATCATCACTGTGATTAAAAGTCGACAGCATAAAAAGCAAGATAGACAAAAAAATTCGAGTACAAAAAAGGGGGAAATAAAAAGTGACTTACGAGCTGACGAGGGATTCAAGATATGGATCATAAGTTGCCTTCTGACGTGAAGGACCAACTTCTTCGGCTTTGGAGGTGCCGGAATCGTCGACATCATTCCTCTTCCTTTTGTTCCTTGGAGAAACAGCAGGAGGAGGAGATTGCGCTGACGCAGTGCCTTCGGAGGCAGCATCCTTTTCAGAAGATCCCGCAGATTTTAGAGAATCCACGGGTTCATTCACAAAAGAGGGGGCCTCTTGGTTGTCATCAGTGACAACGGCCCTTTCCTCGACTTCTCCACCTTCAGGAAGAGGAGGAAGCGAGACAAGATTTGGATGGTTCTGTAAAAAACAGGAGAAGATATCAGAAAAGGAGTTACAAAAAAGATAGCAAAGCAATAACAAATTAATCGACAAAGATTACCTTGGGAAGTGGATTGGCGGCGCTGAATGGTTTTACACGGCAAGAAGAAGGGACAGGATCCTTTTTGCTGAGAGACGAGATTTTTCGGACAAGCTTTTCTAAGTCCTTGACCTCTAAATCCGCTGACAACCGATCTGCGTCCTTATCGCCAGCAAATTTCCAGAGAGGGTATTTGCGAGCCTGAAGCGGCTGCACTCTAGTCCTAAGAAAATATGCCGTGATTTGGATACCTGACAACTCTTTGCCGCGAGTATTTTGCAACTCATGGATGCGAGTCATCAGGGCTTCTGTCGCTATTTTCTCTTCTTCGGTAGCCTCTGCGTCCCAGGAGCGGCGGCGAAGGATTTTTTCGGCACCATCGAAGGGAGGGATGTTGTCTTCTGCACATCCATGTTTTCTTCTTGAATGTACAACCACTTCTTGCGCCACCCCTGGACTGAGTCAGGAAGTTTGACGTCGAAGTAATCGACGGTGGGGCGAACGGAAATAACAACGCCGCCTATATTATAGGCGATGTTGGGAGAGCCATTACGGCGACAAAAGAAAATGCGCTTCCATAGCGCCCAGTTAGGCTGGACGCCAAGGAAGGCCTCACAGAGGGTGATGAAAATGGAGATATGAAGGATGGAATTAGGTGTGAGGTGGTGAAGTTGCAGACCGTAAATAAAGAGAAGTCCGCGGAGAAAAGGATGAATGGGGGCGGAAAGACCGCGGATGAGGTGGTCGACAAAACTTACCCGATACCCCATTGGAGGGGTTGGGTAGCTTTCCTCGCTAGGGAAGCTCAGCGCGTTGGGCTTCTTGCTGATCCCCAGCTTCTTCAGCAGATTGATGTCCTGGGTGGAAATCTTGGACCTTTCCCACTCCGCGGTTCCTAGATCCACAGCGGCCATTGATGATTCCGGTGTGCTGTGCCTGGTCAAACGGCGCGGTGATATCAACAATGGCGATGGAATGCAGCTTCGAGAAGATGAGCTTAGGGGTTTGAGGAGCGCAGGAGGAGGTTTTGCAGAGGAGAGCAGAGGTGCGGCGCGAGCGGAAGTGCTCGAGGAGGAAAAAGGAGATCTTATATAGAGGTGTGGTGAAGCGGCGGACCGTTGGATGGAAAAAATGCGTGGCAGATGATAACCACGTGGAAGCAGGGGTAAAAAAGTATTTTAACATTGAAGAAGTTACGGTACGTGCGCCAGAAAAAGCGGAGGACGTGTGTCCCCCACCTGCACGATGTGTTAAGATAGTGGATAAATTGGGCCCGCAAAGCAGCGGGAGAAGACTTCTCGCGATTTTTGACTGGCAATCGTGGCTATCGTCAGCAATAACGTCACCTTGGCAAAAGGAAAAATTCGCCTCAACTTCTTCATAAAAGGCGACATGGAAAAATAATGCTGAGCCTTTGATCAAATACAAGTTTTTGATCAAATGCTCGGGGGCTACTTTGGAAAAAAGAAAAAGAAAGACAAGATAGAAATGGCGTGAGCCTATGACCAAATACAAATATTTGTTCATAGCCTCGGGGGCTACTCCCATCGGGAGCGCTGTTCGCGCACCCGAGCAATTGTAAAACTTCGGGAGAGGAAAAAATATAGTGGCATATGGCGTGGAGCCTACAACCAAGCATAAGTCCTTGGCTGTAGCCTCGGGGGCTACTCCCATCGGGAACGCTGTTCGCGTGCCCGATGAAATCATGAAAAAGAAGGAAAGAAAAAGAAAAAGAAAGATATCAGACCAAAAGAGTATATTTTGAGTTATAAATAACTCTGCATATACTCCCATCGGGAGAGCAATATAAGTCATCTTTGACTCAATAAAATGTGCCATTCCAACAGCCGAATAAGCACTCGACAATATATTCTCAGAACGCCAAAGTTGCGATTAATTTCTGAATGCCGCAAATTTGCGAAGGTAAGACCCCAGATCCGTTCTGTGAGGCGTGGCATCGCCAAAGACTGCGCTCTGCTACTTTTATCCGTATCAACAGATACGAAGAAAAATCCTAACGGACGCGTTAGGTACCCGATAAATTTTACTGGGACTCGACAGAATGGTAAGACCTTAAGCGGCACCTGTCGAAGTTTACACCAGTATCCCGAGATCATGTCCAGGGACGTGATCTTGAAGTAGGTTTTTGCGGATTGCCACTAGAGCAGTTAACTAGTACCTGATCCGTCAGATGAACTAGCCCCAACTACCATTATCCCTGCACAATATAGAAGTTTATGTGAAGAAATATAGAAAAGTTAAAGTTGTCGAATAAAAATAAACAGTGGAGATTTTCCCTGACTCTATGATTCAAGCAAAATCTCGGGGGCTACTGACATAGGCATCCCAAATGGGCCTGCCGAAGATAGTACCCGGAGTTTACTGAAGGCCCACTACCCGAAGAATAAGAAGATTCGGAAGCCCAAGATATTATTAAGGAAAGCTAGAGTTATAATATGAAGTGTTATTTGTAATCTTGCGGGATGAGTTAGAAACCTTCCCGGACTCTGTAACTTGTACGACACGAATCCCTCGGCTCCGCCTCCTATATAAGGGGGAGTCGAGGGACGCAGAAATCATCGAATCATTGTTTCTCAAACCCTAATTTCATAATCGTCGAGTACTTTTCGGCTGAAACCTTCGAGATCTACTTGCCCTCTACTTCCAACTAAACCCTAGTCTACAACCCGTAGGCATTGACAAGTTAATACCTTGTCACCGAGCTCTTTACTTATGCACTTTACCTTGTGATAGCCATCGTGCTTGAAGTTATATATATCTTGCTATCACATACTTGCTTGTATTGCTTAGCATAAGTTGTTGGTGCACATAGGTGAACCATAGTATATAGGCTTTAGGCTTGACAAAGTAAACGCTAGTTTTATTCCGCATTTGTTAAGCCTATCTCGTAAAAGTTTTAAATCGCCTATTCACCCCCCCCCCCCCTCTAGGCGACATGTGTGTCCTTTCACCTATACCTGGTCAGGAAGGTGATGGATTGCTTCGACTAGTTTCCTGCATGGCATACACGTAAACATTAAATACGAGCCTCGATCGGCTCTCAGGTTATCCTGTGAATCGGCTCAAGGAGCCGATCCACCCATGATTCGTACGAGATCTACGATAACATGGTGGTCCTGCTTGATCAATATTAAGTTAAAACGATCTACGACGATCTAGGGTTTTCACCACATAATCGGAACATCCTACACGTAATTGAGTCTGGCAGACACGAAAGATGATAATAAACCAACCCTAGACAAGGCCTAAAAACCAACATGGAGTTGATTCCCGGAACATCCTCTCTAGGATTAGCAAACTATACCTTACGTACTACTGGATCCTTCAACCCGTTTGCAAGGCCTAACTATGTAGATATCAAACTAATCCTTGAAGAACAAGGAGCAATCATAACGGATCAGATCTACTAAACAACGATCAAGCAAGGTGCTGCCCTTACACCTAAGATAGGCGTAAAAGCAGCTAGATGTCTAGGGATAGCATATATAAACGCATACATCAAGATAAAACGATGCTAACCCTAACACATCTATGATAACTACATTGCTCGCCATCAACAAGGCTTTAGCACGAGCAACGCATGAACAACGAATAAACTCAATACTGCCTAGATCGTGAGATGCGATCTAGGCAGCATGGTGCTTACCCGGAAGAAATCCTCGAAACAAGGGGTGGCGATGCGCCTAGATTGGTTTGTTGTGAACGTGATCGTCCTCCTTTCTCAATAACCCTAGATACATATTTATAGTCCGTAGACTTTCTAACTTGGGAATAATCCCAACCGTACACGAGCTAAACTCTATCTTTTAATTCTAACCGACACGTAACCTACTATAATTTACAGATACACGGGCAATCTAGCCCAAACTCTTGCACGAGGCCGATTCATGAATATTTCCCGTGTATATTCTCCAAGCCCATCTCAATCATGGCCCACCTCCTGACTTGGTTAAAATCTGGTGATAACATATATATCATTCGATAAAGACCTCCAATCACCTCAGTGGGATAACCTTAGACGATGGTTGTCACTTTCCAGAATATTTGGTTTTACAGCTTGAGTTTGCGGGATTTTTTTAGTCGCTGACAGTGCGCTACTTGAGAATAGGTTTGCGCCAAACGACTTTTTTGGTAGCGAATTTGCGGTATCTAACATGCAATGGTTGTCTCTAAGAAGACACTCTCGTGGGTCTCTCGGAATCTTGGTTCACTCGAGGTCGAGGAAGTATGTGCAGTCGTGTCCATGAATAAAATTGAGCATCCGAGGTAAGTAGAAGTCACGTGGAAATATGTTGTAAAAAGTACTTAGATTTTATAAAAAGATTGTACTAAGGTTAAAATCCATTAAAAAGACATGCTAGGAATGGTTAAAGTATATACGGAAAGTTAGCAAATAGATGCATCATGTATTTACCATATCACAAAATTGTAGTTCACATTCAACTAGTAGCCAAAAATAATAGGTTACTGGAAAAGAGAGTGGATTTGCTACCCATAGGGGTAGCTACGCATGCAGGCATTGCCGTTAGATCTGCACCAAGATTTGTATTTATTTAGTTCCCCTTTGACCGAGTCCCACGCCTGATACAGTAAACGGAATAGCTAATCCGGGAAAGAAAATCCCGACCAGTGCTAATCGCCGCCAGGACAAGGTCCGCCGCTGCATCGCAGCGACGCGGCCCCTCCTCGCGACGGTCCCTCATCCGTGCCCCTTCCCTCCGTCGCCGTGGACGGGGACGACTACACCTTCGTGCGGAGTACAGCGGGTTTCCCATCCATGCGGTGCGGTCTCCACCTGCACAACGGCCGCGCTGTTGGGGATGTTCTTGGCGGCGAATCCAGATCAAGCTCGACCTAGGATGGATTAGGCGGCGGCGCAATTCGGCTGGCAGGGTAGCTCCGCTCCGATTCGTGCCTACTCCAACCCCACCAACCACCGCTCACCATCGCCTCCACTCACCTTACTTCACCTGCCGACAGCAGCAGTCAACCTCTGGAGCTCGAGCTGGCCGATGAGGCCAAATCTAATGCGGGAGGTGGCAAAATAGGAGTGGACAAGGATTGACAATTGAGGCAATTTAGAGATTGATATCCGCCGTCACTGCATCGTGCAATAGCAGCAGCAAGTATGTCGCCGACCTACACCTACCCATGAGCGTATCTGTCCATTAGCTGAACGAAGCAAAGATGGCTGCCATGAGTTGACCACCACCGTCCCGCACGAGAGCCTCAACGTCACCGTCTCGCGAGATGAGCGAGCGAGCGCTCGCGGAAAACTCCCTGGGACAAGCTGCAGGAGCGCTCAATATTGTACTGGGATGGATAGCTAATATTGTACTGGGATGGATAGCTAATATTGCTCGTATTTGAAACTCTTCCCCAATGCCTAATATTGGATTGGGACGAAGATCTCTCCGATTCCTCTAGATGAGAGCTTGTAGTTCTCTTGACTTGTCGCTGTTTGCTCCTTAGCTTGACCACGAGATTCAGTCTATCTCACTATATCCTCAATTGATTGATTCGAGCGTCCGTTAACTCGATTTGGATCGTTCAGCTCATGGCCACCATCTCTGCATGAGCCGCGTCATCTAGAGCAGGGTTGTGCACGGGTTCTTGTCCGTGCTGCTTGAAGAATGTCAGGCAAGCCTATGGCGAGCGCTCCGCCACCAACGCCGTCCAGCTAAATACATTGGCATCCGCGCAGATCGAGAGGAGGTGTCCTGATCAGAGCAAAACGTGGCCGTCTTCTGCGAGTCCGGGCGTGGGGAAGAGCCCAGCGAATACGTTGGCGTCCGGCTCCTCACTCTACCTCTCTCTCTCTCCAGAGAAACCAAATTATTTCCTGGCGGTCAATCGAGGAGAAACAGCTGAAAAAGATGATTTGGGTTTGGATCTGCCGCTACTGCTGCTTTCTCTCCTCCCGTGGACGCGCGTATGGAGAGTCAGAGCGCTGGAGCGGAGGGTCGGAGGCCACCGTGCCCCCGCCTACGAGCCGTAGCCACTGCGCCCGTGAGCCGTCGCTGATGAGGCAGGGACAACGCGAGGCGCCCCACTGGTGGTCGGAAGCGGAGGTAGGAGACCAGATTCGGTCGTTCGGAGGTTTGGTGGGGAATTTTTCTATCCGGTTTAACTACTAATTAAACTGCTAAACCTGATACAGTAATAGGCGGATGGGGTAATGAGGTTTGACCAAAGTGGACAGGTGTCATATGCCGAAGGGGTGCGCAGCTACTCCCGTGGGTAGCAGGTTTCATCCGTACTGGAAAAACTAATTCAATTTTTATAACTAAACTGGGTAAAAGGGTACCAAAAGTTTATAAAATGCGTGTTTGGTAGCTGGCATGCTCCCCAACTAGATTTCGATGGAGCAGAAATTGGGCTGATTGGATATTTGAGCTCCCTCCATGTGGTGGGTAGCACAGTTATTAAAGCGCCTTCAGATTATGCCCACTAGGAACGACTGAATCGGTTGTTTCCGTGGAGCCACCTATGTCTCGCGCTTGGCCGATATAAAAGGGAATCTTTTCTAGCACGAGCTTAGCCGAGCTTAGCCGACCATGGAGATAGCGGGAGCACTATTCCCTTTACTCTCCATTCTCACTCATCTCCGGTCGGGGTGGCGGCGGCAAGTGTACCTCGTCTTCTTCCTCTTCCTTGAGTTCTTCTTCGCCTCCACACCGATGCCCCTTACTGCAGCACTAAACTCTGAGCCTCTTAGGCCAGCCAATTTATACAAGTAAATGGTGGTCAACTTTTTCATTGTTTTTATTCGAGAGAGGAATCTGTCTTTGGGAAACAAAAGGCAGAGCACGGAATTCACTAGTAGAATCTGAAGGTGAGGGATCACAAGATTTACCGCATCAAGTAAAGATCAAGTAACTTTCACTGAAGAACTAAATTGTATATCCAGTGAAATGTCTGCCGCTACCTAATTACAAACTACTCAATATTTGCAACTGAACATACAAGAAGTCTGGCTATCTGACAATGCATCTAAACAGGAAGCTATCTCACAATGGCAAGTGCAATCGACTTGCTGCTAGTGCGCCCGCAGGAAGAAGGAAGGCATGGGAAGCATGGTCGGATCCGGCGATGCGTAGAAGTTCGGCCCGGCGAACGCGGCCTGCTGATTCCTGGACATGTCCTTGTGCGCTGCCGCTGCCGCCGCCGTCGTCGTCTCTTCGGTCTGACGCAGATTGCTCTTCTCCTCCGGGCGATGCTTCTTGTGCAAGTCCCAGCGCTCGGCCGAGGACGCGCGGCTAGCCGGGCGCTTGTTGATGCCGTCCTGCAGGCGGCCATGATCTGTCGACGTCCTACTCGGAGTCTTGAGTTTATTGATGTCCCAGAGTTCGGCGGAGTCAGCGCGTCCGGGGCTCCCGCCGCTTCCGGACGACGACGACAACGATGCGGCAATGGCGCCCTGAATCTCGTATTTCTTGTTTACGTCCCACCTGTCGACGGAGTCGGCGCGGCTGGGGTTCCCACCGCTTTGAGATGACGAAGGCGAGATGGTACTGCAGGGGTTCTTGTATTTCTTGATCGCGTCCCATCTCTGGACGAAGTCCGCGCGGCCCGGCATGCTGGAAACCGCCAACAGGACGGCGACCAGGGACGGCGTCGGCAGAAGTGGCAGCATCTTGCTCCTGGGCGGTGTCGGGAGGATCGGCACCATCTCGGTTCTGGGTGGCGTCGGGAGCAGCGGTGGAAGGAGAGAAGCTACTAACATTGCCATGGATGCTTGCAGATCACCTGTCTAGAGCGAGGAAGGAAGATACCACGAGCGCCACAAAGCAAAGCAATGCGTACTGCTAGGGCAAGCGACACCAAGAGAAACCAATGAACAGATGGGACGCCGTCGAGAGCGTACTTATGGTACTGGCACCGACTCTGCCTTGTGCATGTGGAGTCGGAGTCGATCTGGAGTGGAAGTCGGACTGAGCGAAGGGGCAGAAAATTGCAAATCGATCAAGCCTGGACTCGGTTTCGGATTAAGGAATGGTGCTGACCCACACAAGCAGTGGGCGCGGATCCTCTGCAGTTCTATTACTACTGTACGCCTAAAGTACTTGTGATAATCAGCCGTCAAATTCAATCCAACGGGCCTCCTCCCATTGCTCACTACACACAGAAATAGGAACTACTGGCACGCAACAGGAGTTGGAATCGGAGTCGATCCTGAGGTGAAGTCGGAGTGGGCACTGGGCATGGAAACTGGAAACCGAGTTCAGTCCGTGGAGCGAGGAACTGGGGGCAAGATAGCGCGTGGACCCTGGAGTCGGTTTCGGATTAAAAAGTGGCGCTGATCCAGAAATGCATTTGGGGATGGGCCGTGCTGAGCGTCGCCCAATGAGGCATACCTGTACGGTGCCTCCTCAACCAACCCGAACTGTTCCCTATCATTTCCCAGGTACTCGCGTCAAGCGCTGCTGTTCATTTGTGAGATGATGTCTCTAAAAATCTGTGGTCGGCGATATTTTACTGGGAACTTCTGTTGGTATGACCTGGAATTTCGAAGCGTACCAGACTACTGTGAATGTGGTGTCATGGTTCGTTACCCAGGGGATAGAAGTTTCCCGTTCTACTGCCTAATCTGCAGCACTCTATTTTTTTACTCCGTGTATATAACTGGTCATTGATCTGATACGGTGCATGAACATGCACTGAATCTATCTTTTTTTGTTTACGACCTCTTTTACGTGTGCTGTGCAATTAATTGTGAAGTAGTTTCAGTTATTTCTGTTGTCGGAAATGCTACAGTAGTTTCCTACTTTGTCTTTCAAATAATTAGTTTGGCATGTGAGCCTGTTCACTGTCAATGTTCAGTTAGTTAGCTAGTTGTTAGCTCACTGCCACGACCGGATTTTGGGAGGGCAGGATCACAACGGCAATGTCGGTAGAAGTGGTGACGCCTCAGAGAGGATCATGGGATGGCAATGGCACGATCGCATGCTCTGCCGCGTCCACGTTTTAGGCTGTTTTCAGTTAGCTTGTACTTAGAAAGTCCTGCTCAGGGAAATAATGATGGTGGGAAGACGAAATCTTCAGCACCTGCTCAGGGAAATTCTCTTGCTATTTCTCCAGTGGCTTTTGGCTCCTTTATGCCAAAATGTCAGGGTGCTAATCTGTTTGAAAGTTTTGGGGAGTCACCTCGTATGTGAAAGAGGATGAGGTTGTTTCTAGGTATGAAAATTTGTTTTCTAACCCTATTGTTACATATGATTTTTCTGATTCTTCTGTGTGTCCTAAGATTCTGTTTTCTACTTTTAGTGAGACTGTTCATGGTCCAGTTGAAAGGACCATTGACAGGCATGTTTCAGGAGGTATTGTTGCTGGTGGCTATATGATGCCTGCAGCAGGCATTCGATCGTCCGTTCCCGGCAATCATATTGCCGTTGGGCACGACATGGGCCGCTTTGTGAATGGCCATCCTTCGCCTATGATCGCGGCAGCCCTTCCCTTTATGCATGGTTCGCCCCATGCAACATCCTTGGGTATGTCCGAGGCGACCCTTTCGCCGGTTGCTAGGGGGGAGGCAGCTCTGCCGTCGACTCCTGCTACTCACCCTACTGTTGTTGTCAACTCGCATGCTGCTCACAGTGAGTGTGATGTCTTTATTTCCCCAACTATTGTTTCTTATGTATCTTGCAAATTCTCAAAAGAGCAAATTATAGCTTTTGGAGGTATCTCGGAGGATTCTGTTTTGGGGGCACGTTCGAGTGGATAACTGGGTGCTCAACCAAATGCTGACGCCACTCAGCTGGAGAGGGCAATGTTGCTTGCTCAGCGTCACAATGATCCTCTTGCACAAGGTATGTGTTCACCACTGAAATCTTCTTTTCTTGCGTTTTCTGATGATTGTATTTTAGAAAAAGTGGAGTTGTTAGG
The DNA here is from genome assembly GCF_019359855.2 of Lolium perenne. Taxonomy (NCBI): domain Eukaryota; kingdom Viridiplantae; phylum Streptophyta; class Magnoliopsida; order Poales; family Poaceae; genus Lolium; species Lolium perenne. Next base: position 159,841,291 of record NC_067247.2, read on the forward strand.
TGTGTCTTTTGGTGCTTCTCATGCATAACGTGTTGCGTCGGTCACTTTGTTGAAAGATAATGAGCAACACCGTACCTTAGCTATGTTGAAAAACATTATCCTCTTAGCTAATTCTAGTGAGAACCCCCCAACTTGTCTGGCAGTCTCTCGGGCTTCAGATTTATGCGACGATTTGGAAGATGATATGCAAATCTTTGATGATGAACCGATTGAGTTTGTAACTGGAGAAAATAAAATTAAGGGTAACCGTAAAAAGAAGTCTTATTGGTAAGACAAATGTTCGAAGAAGCAACCGTATTAGAATTAAAAAGAACTATTCTTAGATGGCTGGTTTAAGAGGAATGTCTTGGAATAGTGAGGGTTTTAGAGATCAGGGTAAACACTTATTTTTGAAGGAGTATATTCGTGATCATCATCTCGATTTCATTGCTCTGCTAGAAACAAGGAGGTCAAATTTTGCGGTACCTTTTCTCCATGATCTAGCTAGTGGCAAAGATTTTGCATGGTTCTTATCTCCACATGGGAGGTCTGGCGGAATCCTGGTTAGCATAAACACAAGTACGCTTTTGGTTAAAAATGTTGATAATGGGGAATTTTGTGTTAAATTGTCCATTAAATCAAAGTTGGATGGTTTTGAATGGGTTTAAGTGCCAGTGTATGGGGCATCACAGGATGCTCATAAACACCAATTTCTTTCGGAGTTAGTTCGTATGTGTGCTACTGGGACTTTGCCTATGTTATTAGTTAGAGATTTTAATATTCTCCGGAGGCCTGAACATAAAAGTAATGATAATTATAATCCTCGCTGGCCTTTTATTTTCAATGCAATCATCGAAAATCTTAATTTAAGAGAGATTTTTTTCTCTTCGGACGCCAATTTACTTGGGCAAGCCAGAGGGAGAACCCTACTTTCAAGAAATTGGATCAGGTTCTAACTAGTGTAGAGTGGGAACAAAAGTTTCCACTTGTCTCTGTTAGGGCTTTATCTTGACCAGGGTCTGATCACATGCCTTTGCTGATTGATTCTGGTCATCATGTGCATCGTGGTAATAGTGCTCGGTTTTGTTTCGAGATTTCATGGTTTCTGCAAGAGGGTTTTTTCAACTTGGTGGCAGCCGAATGGGCGGCGGTTTCTCCTGGAAACACACTGATGTGGGCATTACCCTTCGGGTACCCAACATTGGCCTAGCTCCTTCGGCCCAACAAAGGATTCATGAAGATCATTGCAGCCCATGATGGACCAGTACGTCGGTTGTGATGAAGGAAAGGCAGAAGGAGACGGTGGTAGACAAGACGAGGAAACATCGAATAAGGAGAGATTAGATTAGATCTCATTGTAACATAGTCAAATCCGAGCAGGACTCTCGGGACCTGGCCTCCTATATAAAGGCCAGGAGAGGGCCTGTCGGAGGATGTAGGGCAAGTGGGGAGTTTGTTACCTCATCTTGGACTTCTTGGTGATGGTGGAATCTCCATTTTACAGTACGCCGATGATACTATTTTGTTTATGGAGCATGAGGTTGAAAAGGCTGTCAATATGAAGTTGATTATGTGTATGTTTGAGCAGCTCTCTTGCTTGAAAATTAATTTTCATAAAAGTGAGCTTTTTGTGCTTTGGTAATGCTAAATACATGGAGCATCAGTATAGGGAAGTTCTTGGATGCGAATCTCGTACTTTACCTTTTAGGTACCTTGGTATACCTATTCATCATAGAACGCTTCGCAATGCAAAATGGAATCCGATAGAGTCCCGTTTTGCTTCTAAACTGGGTTGCTGGCGGAGCAAAATGTTATCATATGGTGATAGACTTGTTCTTATTAACTCGGTGTTAACAAGCTTGCCTATGTTCATGTTGTCTTTTCTTGAAATTCCGGTTGGCGTTAGGAAATGGCTTGACTTTTATCGATCTAGTTTCTTTTGGCAGTCCGATGAAAATAGAAAAGAAATGTCATCTATCAAAATGGAGTATGTTATGTCGGCCTAAGGACCAAGGGGTTCTAGGTATCGAAGTCCTTGAAATTAAGAATAGATGTATTCTTAGCAAATGTCTACTTAAGCTTTTGTCTGAGGATGGTATGTGGTAACCAATTTTACATAACAAATATCTTAAACACAAAACTTTGGCTCAAGTGGAGGCAAAGCCCACATATTAGATTCTGCCTTTGGAAGGGGCATATGTGGGTCAAGTATGATTGTTTTGCTAGAGGATGTTTCAAAGATGGATGTGGGTCTACCGTTCGCTTTTGAGAAGATGTTTGGTTAGGAGACTCCCCTCTTGCCGAGCAATATATGTCTCTCTACAATATTGTACAACACAAAAATGTGGTAGTTGCAACTGTCCTTGCCCAATCTACTCTTAATATTTGTTTTAGGATAGGATTAAATGATCATAAGTGTAATGCATGGTTACACTTGAGTCAATGTTTGATGTATGTGAATCTCTCTACTGAATTAGATAGGTTTGTTTGGAAACTTAATGACTCGGGTGTGTTTACAGTTAAATCCTTATACCATGATTTGATGAATGGACATACTCCTTTTCTTCGTAAATATTTGTGGAAGCTTAAGATTTCTCTTAAAATTAAAATTTTCATGTGGTTCCTTAATAACAAGGTTCTTCTTACCAAAGAAAAATTGGCTAAGTGTAACTGGAATGGGTGTCAAAAGTGTTGCTTTTGTGATTCCAATGAAACGTTGAACATGGTTTTCTTCATTGTCCTTTTGCTCAAATCGTTTGGCGCATGTTGTGTTGTTCCTATAATATTCCATCATTGTCTAATATTACTAATATGTTTGGTAATTGGTTGAATGGAGTAAATAATTTGGATAAAACAAGGATTCGTATTGGCGTTTCTGTTTTATGTTGGGCTATTTGGACAAGCAGCAGGGCCGTATCCAGAAATTTGAGGCACCGGTGCGAGATGCAACATGGGGCCCCCAAATAGGAAAACAAGTTGTCTCTTTGGGGCATCCGCTTCCCTTTTATCGCTTTAAATTTAGATTACTATCAATTGGTATGGACCGAGCCATAAATTAAAATATGGTTGGACTCAAGCAAACTGAGCCGAGCACCGACAAAAATTGAGGTAGAATATTGAGCACTTTTTTAATATGTATGCAAGCCTGGAGAAATACATCACTCGTATCTATATATCAATGAAAATACACACAAGTAGAGATTCGGATAAATACATACACTATTAAGAGAGGATCCAAGATGGAGCAATTTTTTCAAACGAAAAAGAAGGTGGAGTGATCGATCTGCCTTTGCTTATGGCATACATGCATTTCGTTGCTGTTAAGACCACTACGTTCATTCTGCGCAAAAAAAAAAAAAAATAGCACATTCATTTCAGTTGGACGCTGGGATCTATCTGCTAGTTTTAGTTGGGCTGGTTCGATCTTTGGGCCAACCGGTATCGCTAATAAAGATTTGGGTCGCTCGTGAATCAGCCTGTACCCCTTCGTTCATGGGACCCACGACTCAGATTCATCTCCTTCCTTTCTCCTTTCTTTCCCAGCGAGACCAACATCTTGACTGCTCAGATCCATGGAGATGCAAATGATGTATATAAGATTCGGGGGCCCCTAAAATTTGGGGGCCCTGTGCGGTCGCCCATCTCGCACGCCCTTGTCGACGGCCCTGACAAGCAGGAATGATATTGTTTTTAACAAGCAGAAGGAAACTAATTTTTTACATGTTATTCGAAGGGCTACGCATTGTATCCAGCTTTGGGCTTTGCTCCTCCGAGAGGATCAGCGGGTGGATATGGCTACTGGATATACCCGGCTGCTCATGGTTACTCAGGATTTCTTTTTCCGGACTACTGGGTGGCGTCATATTAATAGACTTGAGAATGTTTAGCTTTTTGTTGCTTCTCATTTTCTTCTGCTTGATTTTTGTCTCAACCTTAGATGATGCATTATTGTAATAAATGATTGATACTTTGGTACTTTTTTAAATAAATGAAATAGCCTTGTACATCTATTGATGCACATGCTGGGGCGCAGCTTCCATATCTAAAAAAATTAACATAATCAGAAAACGCTGCAAGTTTTGCACGCATCACCAAAAAATTCTGTGTCTCCACTTCCTTGTGTTCATCTCATCTTCTCTTTCAATCTCGGTGGAGCTTGATCGTTGGCAACTACAATTTCTTACATGACAATGTCAACACTTAATTTCACCCAATTTCTATTCGAGTCATTTCCATGATATGATCGGTTTGGCAATGTTGTTGGCCATATTTGCAACCCCGATGAAGGATAATCCGCTAGCTGCCACGATTTTTTGTTGGAAATATTTAGGAAGGCAGACCTAGATCTAATATTTTAGCCTGATAGCATTGGCATTTCGGTTCCCTTAGCGCTACCTCTGTTTAAAAATAGATGTCTTAGCAATTTAGTTGTAGATACATCAGTATCAAGAAAAAGTTGAGACACCTATTTTAGGCGGAGGGAGTATGTCATTTCTGATCAAACAACAACAAGAACATCAAAGCCTTTTTCCCAAGAAAGTTGGGTAGGCTAGATACGAAACCCAACAGAAATAAAAGCCATATTTCATTTCTGATCAAAGTTAGTAATTTATTTGGCTACACTTCCTTGATTAATAACTGTCGTAATTTTTGTCGGGAATAGTCTACTTACAACTTAAGTAGTGTTTCAGGAAAACCACAAATATAGCTCGAGCTACATGTAGCTCATTTTTTGAAATTTCGAAAATAATAATTAAAGTTTTTTTAAAAAATAATTTTTTTTAGATGTAGACAATCTTGTGTTCTACCAACGTGGCAAATTTTTAACTCAAAATACCTTGTGTTCGAGGCTATGCAAAATGACAAATTCTAATATTTATAATAATGAATAGTACAAACTCTCACAATCTCAAAAATTGTCAGATTTTGTCATTTTTGTACTGCCTCTAATATATGGTATCTTAGGTTCAGATTTTACAGAATAATAGAAGGAAAACGCTTTATATCAGGCGGAGGCTCCGCGAGACGCAACCTCCGGCTCCTTCTCATGACGCGTGTCTGCGGGTCCCACACCACCGTTCTCTCTCCCTTATCTTCCTCCTCCGTTCTCCAGTGTCTTTAATTCCCCAAATCCTATGCATCGAGATCTCGACGAAATCCCGTTTCCTGCGGCCAGCGCTCGCCGCCTCCGCCTCCACGCGATCTGACGCCGCCTCCACCTCCACCTCTCGCAACATGACCGGCGACTTCTCCACCGCCTCCCTCCCAGCTTACAGTAGGCTGGATTCTGCAAGGGCGCTGGCGGCGGTGCTCAAGTGGTGGGAGGCGTAGCTCCCATGGGTGGCCGGCGTTGCTCCCATGGGCGGCCGAGCCTGCTCCCACGCTTCGCCGTCGATGCTTCCACCATGGGCTGCTGGACCTGCTCCCACGACCAGCGGGGACCTGCTTCCAACGGGCGGCCGCCGATGCTCCCTAGGTCCGGCGGAGATGCTCCCACGGTGTTCCCACGGGTGGCGGGCGCTGCTCCCACAGCCTGGCAGAGATGCTCCCACGGGCGACGGGTGGTGCTTCCACGGCCGGTCGGCGCTGCTTCCATGGCCCGGCGGAGATGCTTCCACGGGCGGCCGGTGCTGCTTCCACGACATGGCGGAGATGCTCCCACGAGCGATGGGTGGTGCTCCCACGGGCGTTCGGCGCTGCTCCCACCGGCGATGGGCGATGCTCCCACCGTTCGTCGGTGGTGCTCCCACGGGCGGCCCAAGATTCTTCCATCGTCCGTTCTCCGTTGGTTGCGATGCGCCGGGGATGTTGCAAACATGCGGCGGCACAGCTACTGGAGGTGTGCGGTGCTGCTACATAAGGCCGCCGATATTGCTGCAAGGGTGCACGGTGGTGCTGTTGCACCGGCGACATCGCGTCGGGGTTCTCCGGCGACGGAGGAGCAACGCCGTCATTGTCAGCATCGCCTTCATGCTGCAAGCCCATCCTGGAGCACTGTCGCAGTGCTTCAGCCTCGCCGACTTCGGCGCCGCCTCCGTGCTGCAAGTCCACCGTCGGGCGTCGCCGCCTCCGTGTTGCAAGTCCACCATCGGGCGTCGCCACCTGTGCTGCAAGGGGAGCAATGGTGCTGCGATGGGCGTCTTCTCCGGCGACGGCGCAGGCGGTGGTGCGTGTAAGGGGATGGGGTGCTGCTGCGGGAAGAGCGCCGGCGGCGAGCTGCAAGCCAAAGTAGCAATGACCGGTGCTGCATCATGCTGCAAGCGAGGGCCCGCACCATGGCTTCGAAGCAGAGCACCGAGTAGCGCTGGCAGTTTTCAGGGGTGTGGCTACTTTTTTCTGTTCGTGGGGTGGTCCTGGGGGACACGTGTCAGGTGCTGGAGTCGGAGGCTTCGAGGAAAATATCTTCCGGAGGATTATCAGTACTATCCATAATAGAACTCAACATTGCCTACATCTAGTTTTTCTCAGATTTTGTTGTTGTGTAGGAATCGATAATTATACAACTTATTGTCATGGTATAAGTAGGTTGCCACTTCGCATTGCGCTTTTTTTACACGGATTGAGTTTTTTTTGGTTATGAGTTGGATGTGCCTCCCCGGTGCAGATGCCATGGGGTTAATATCATAATACATCTTGTAAGGTTTAGAAGGGAAAAAAATTCGTATCCGCAGTGTTGAGAAATTTTCCCTCAACCAGGGAATTGTTTTGTTACCGCAGGGAATTTTAGGGTAGGAGGCTGAACGTGGAACGTAATTTCATCGAGGATGGGGCGCTACAATGAGTAGACCACAAATATTGAACTTGCATCATAAGTATTGCACATCCACTATTTAACGTAATAATTGCTTAATTAGCATCAAATGCAACAATTTCCAAGCCAAATGTATCAATCAGATGCTGTTGCGTACAAATTAATTCGTGATTTTGAAGTAGTATTACAACTATTGGAGTCAAACCAAAGCACTGGTAGTGGTAGAGTGCATTTGCACCAAATCTAAGTACAACATCCTGATCGATCAGAGAACACCTAGTGCGCCCGCAGAAAGAAGGAAGGCATGGGGAGCATGATCGGATCCGGCGAGGCGTAGAAGTTTGGTCCGGCGAACGCTTCTTGTGCAAATCCTCGAATCGTCGTCTCTTGGGCCTGAGGCAGATCGTCCTTCTCATCCGGGCGATGCTTCTTGTGCAAATCCCAGCGCTCAGCCGAGGACGCGCGGCTAGGCGGGCGCTTGTTATCGCCGTCCTGCAGGCGGCCACGATCAGTCGTTGGGGACGTCCCGCTCGGAGTCCTGAGCTTCTTGGTGTCCCACCGCTTGACGGAGTCGGCGCGTCCGGGGCTCCCGCCGCTGCAGTCCGACGATGACGATGACGATGCGCCGCTCGCAGCACCGGGAACCTTGTATTTCTTGTTCGCGTCCCACCTGTCAACGGACTCAGCGCGGCTGGGACTCCCACCGCTTTCGGACGATGGCGATATGATGCTCTTGTATTTCTTGGTCGCGTCCCACCTCTGGACGAAGTCGGCGCGGCCGGGCATGGCTGAAAGCGCCAGCAGCGCAGCGACGACGGACGGCGTCGGCAGCAGCGGAAGCATCTTGCTCCTGGGCGGCGTCGGGAGGATCGGCACCATCTCTGTTCTCGGTGGCGTCGGGAGCAGCGGCGGAAGAAGGGAAGCTGCGGCCATTGCCATGGATGCTTGATGATCAGCCGTCAAGAGCGAGCTAGCTAGGGCAAGCGCAGAGTCGATTGGAGACGAGGGAAACCAAGCAAAGAATTGATGGCTCCATTGGACGCCGTCGAGCGCCTATATAGTACTGGTACGACACATGGAGTTTGGAATCGAATTCGATCCTGAGGCGAAGTCGAACTCGGAGTGAGCATAGCACTGGGCATGGAAACTGGAAACCGAGTTCAGTCCGTCGAGCGAGGAACTGGGGGCAAGATAGCGCGTGGACGCTGGAGTCGGTTTCGCATTAAGAAGAGGCGCTGATCCAGAAATGCATTTGGGGATACGGCCTGAAACTGGCCCAACACGAATCCCCTCCCCTACCCCTCTCTGGCCCGGCCCAAGGCTATCATTCTTCTCTCTGTTTGCTCGCACGGAAATGGGAAGAGGAGTGCCAGCTAGGGAGACAGAAACCCAGCCACTGCCCTTCGCCCAGCCGCCACCGGCGATCCAGCTCGTCGGACTCGGGTCCAGTTTACGTCCGACCCCTGCCGGGGGGCCGTCTCGGGTTGAGACATACCTGTATGGTGTGCCTCCTCAATCAACCCGAACTCCTCCCTATCATTTCCCAGGTACTTTTGTGAGAGTATGTCTCTAAAAATCTCGGTGGAGCTTGATCGTTGGCAACAACAATTTCTTACATGGCAATGTCAACACTTAATTTCACCCAATTTCTATTCAGAGTCATTTCCATGATGTCATCGGTTTGGCAATGTTGTTGGCTATATTTGCAACCCCGATGAAGGATAATCCGGTGGGTATCGACAAAAATGACCCTTTTGCTAAAGAAATTAAGGAAATGAACTCAGCTGGAAATTATTTCACGAAATAACCCCTCCGCATAACGTCCAGGGCCGGGGCGCCATGCTAGCGGTTACGGCGCTGCGGTCAAGGGCGCCGTGCATCTGCAGTTGACCTGCCACGTCAAGGAAGCCGGGCCAGGTGTTTGCACGTATACCGCCAAGATGCGAGGCACCATGGTGTATGACGCCCTGATGCGAGGCGCCGTGGAGTGTGACACCCTGAGACGGGGCGCCATGATGTATAACGCCCTTGGCCTGGGCGGCATACTCGCGGTAAATCTTTAGAAACCTAAAGTTAAAACTGACCAATTCTGATATAAACTGATACTAGAAAAATTGCCCGTGCGTTGCTACGGGTTGATTCGTGCTCATGTCGTCGCTTGTCACCCTATACATGAGTACATTTTTCCTCTTGTCTTCATCATCGTCACTTTGGCGTCAAGGGCGTAGGCTAGTTCGTCCATCTCGATGCCGGTATATGTACATACATGCAACCTTGACTTTACTAAGTCAGATCCTTTGTCTAAGATTAGCCCATAGTCTTCATCGTCAGCCACTATCATCAGATCTGAGCTGTGACCTTCTCAAATGTAGTTTCACAATTTCCCTACTGAACGTGTGCACTACCAAAACAGGCATAGGAGAGTGCCCATGTTTTCCAACAGGTTTCTAACCCAATCATATGGTAGAGAATAAAAAAGATTATCAAACATAATTTATACTATTGAGAACACAGTCAAACTCACCACTTACTAATATAGTTAATTTTAATTGCACATGCAAACTAAGACACAATCTTACAGAAAAACGAGATTAGAAACACGATCACTGGGCCCAAATTTTACTCAGATCTATGAAAAATAGATATATTATAATAAATAATGATGCTTCATTCAAACCTTTTGTTTGCAGGATCAGGCTTCGTCGACGTACCATGGAAACTTAAAATTTTCAGCAAACAAAAAATAGTAACTTTAAAACATTACATCCAACTACAGCTAGTTGCACAGAACACATGCTTCAAGGATGATAAATACTTACCGTTTGAAAAGACACATAATATATTAATCAAAATTTCATTATAAATAGAGTTAACTGAAATGATTAGCACCTAAAAATACCATCCTAACTTAGCACTCTCCAATCTCCAACATTTTCTCTGGCCTCACATTGAATTTTCAACCGTCTCGTATCGTAGTTTCATGTTGCAGAAACTGTATAGTCTCTTGGATAGTGAAACATAGATCAAAGCGATTGTCACACCAAAACTTGGTGTCAGCAAAAATTGCTGCAGAATCACATTTTATTGTCGCGGTGTCATTTGGGAAAATGTTCTCTGAACACATATGAAGCTTCCTCCGCAGACCTGCAATCGTCAGTAATATATTCCAAGTAGAGAACATAGCCGCTTATCTGTTCTTCACACTGTACCTGTACCAGCTTTCCCTGTCCTAAAGTTAGAACATTTTTATGAGAGTGCAGCGTGCAGCTACTTCACAGGCAAGGAAAAATAATTCCTGTTCCTCACATTTAGCCCTCAAACATCAGTAGTTAAAGTACGAGGAAAAAAATTATAAATTTCACTATGGTGGATATTAGAGATCTACTCATTTACTTTCACCGAGGCATATGTATGCTTTACCATCTAGACTAAAGATCAAGACCATCCCCGAATCTCAATTTGAGACTCTCAAAGAGAGAAAACGACACATCAACCGTTCATCGTACTGTAGTTAGCGTGCAGCTCCTCCGCACTCAACACCATCTCCTCCTCGTCAATCCTCACCAGCTCTCTTAAAAAATTTTGAGGAGCATCGAGCCGGAGGCGCTCCAACTCCAGAGGCGCCATCTGGGACCTCAGCTGCGCGGGAGCACTCGATGACCTCTGCAGGGATGGGGTTAGGGTCTATGTCCTTGCAGTGAGCTCTGCGCGGGCGCAACTCGTCCGGGGCAGCCCTCGGCTTCCACGACTTTCACGGCGTTAAATTGTCTGGATAAAGTTCGCGTGGCCAACAGAGGCGGCGCGACGGCTGCAAGCTGCGCTTCCGCTCAAATCACGCAGGGACAAATTCCGATCGAAACGGAGAAGATAAATCGACGGGCAGTACGTATAAGTAGGAGAGTGATGGCGTGCGAGACGGAAGGAGAACGGGCCGGATTGGCGTCTAGGATGGTTACGCTCTCGGGGACGCGGTCTCCGGAATCTTCGCGATGAACTGAGATATTTTGGGCGAACGGACAGACCATGGACCTGCCAGTCAATGAGTATACCGTATTGGCAAACCGTTTTTTTAGTTGACTTGCCAGTTCGTTCTCGAGAGATGCATGATGGAATATGTTGGCTTGCACGCTACATAGATCGTGGGCCTGGTTATCCGGGGTGATTTGAGTGGGATCATGTTGGGCCCAGAAAAACACTGTTTGGCCCGTTTGTGACACCAGGCAGCCACCTATTCAGATTTAATAGTAAAGATATTGATGCAATCTTGATTGATCTAGTTCAGGCCATAGAAAAACTCACATTTATAGTACAGATCATTTTCATCTCGAAAATAATTCACGGACAAAGTAGTACATGACAACATCTTCAAAAGTAAAACAACATAGTTTATGTGACAACATAGTTCTCCAACGAGATGCTATTGATGTATCAACAACTTAATTATTTCTCCACCGAGAAAATAACTAGACTACTAAACTGAAACATAGCATGGTACAATTATGCATATTTTATCAGTGGTATTTTTTTACTCAGTTGTACAAGCAGCAGATACAATACTTATTTGTTATGCAATATGTCCAGCAAAGGAAAGCACAGAAAAATGCAACATTGAATGATTGAACTATATACTTTAGTAGGCAATTATGATATATGTGGATACACATATAAAGGAAAACATACCGCACAATCGGTGCTAATTGTGCGCGTCTTCCAGTCCTAATGAGCTTGTTGTACTCAAAATTGGCCATCTCATCGAAACCCGGATTGGGTTCAAGCAATATATATGTCATCACTTTGAAATGCCGGCGGGTTTAGTTGTGTACGAGCCACACCACGAAACCACATGAGATAGCAGTTAAATGTCGACGTATCGAAAGGCCGCGGGGTGGGAGGTGGAGTGCCTCTAAGCCTTCTTTGCTCGATCTTATCGATCTTGTGAAGGAACCTCTTGATGTGTACTTTATGTTCCTTGCTCCAATTCTTTATGCCCTTATTCTTGATCTTGTTGATGCTGCACATAGAATGTAATCTTTGTCAGTACTATGAAACAATCAAAATAACTTCAAGGTTTTTCATAAGTAATTACCCGTGAAGATGGAAAGAAGTGTCTTTGAACTTTGGCGGGTCTGCTGATATAATCCAAACTGTGTCATAACCCGATGTGGTAGGTGCCACTCTACGGGGTAGTAACAAATTAATGGGCCACACAACGTCCAAAGATGTGATTCGTCTAGGCACTTGGGGTTCAAAGCGAACGTGATATTGCGACCAATATTATCCGATGCTCCATATGGTTCCAAGTCACCTGTGCAAAAAAGAATCAACTATATTGTTACTAGTATTTTTTAGAACATCGAAATACGGATAGAACAACAAGAGAATGAGCTTACATGCTCCGGGAGCATGACATCGAGCCCGTTGACGTAGTGCAAGTATTGTGTCTTCGAAATACCGAAGAAACCTTCAACCTTGTCCCAATACCACACCCATGTAGCCATACGCTCCGGATCACCATGATCATCCCGCCGGTCATAACCGAAAGGTGCTGGCCGCCCAACTGGCAAGTGCTCCCAACACCATACTGACAAGAGGATCATCGGACCACCGATATTAGCTTCCTTCGACTTACTCTGGTCCGTTGGATCCGTGCCCCTACGGCACGCCTCGTCTAGCTGCACACACAATCAAAAATATGTAAGTATTACCGGACTCGAAATAACTTCCATTTTATCAAAACACTGAGTGGTTACCTGGCGGTACAAATGAGCAAGTGCAGCTGTACCCCAGCTGAGTCCATGCTCCAACCAGCAAACAACTGAAGCAACATAAAGGAAGCACGATCGCCGGTGGCGTCAGAAAAAAGAACCCGGCTGATTAGATACAAACAATATGCCCGGGCATATTGCTGCACCACTTCACTATCTTCGTCATATCCATCTGGGCACTGGCCAAAATTCTGAGCAATCCATGAATAAGTTGCACAAGCAGACATCTTCAGAATACCCGGTTCCTTCCCTATGAGGCCCTCCATAGTGGCACGCCATCCCTCAATATCAGTGCTAAAGCAAATAGGTTCACCCTTGATAGGAAGTAAATAGGTTCACCCTTGATAGGAAGTGCAAGGATCATAGAAACGTCCTGCAAAGTCACTGTCATCTCCCCACAATGGAAGTGAAAAGAATGTGTCTCGGGACACCATCGGTCAACGAGTGCCGTGATCAAACAAGGGTTCATCTTCGGCGTCCAACGAGACACGAGTGTGATGAAAGGCAGAAGCCCAGTCTGCCGAATATGCTTCGTGTATCGCTCGTCATACTTCATCTTTTCATTAATCCCACCGGACCTCAGGTGGAGCTGGTCAAAAACCCTTCCTTCCTCCTACATAAACCGTGCACGGTGGAGTTCATCGTACGAGTAATCGATGAGAGAATACCTACAAAATAAACCCAAAAATTAGTCATGGTACGACTTCACACAGCACATGCTACTACTGACAGAAATTCCACGGGCAGCATGTACTGGAGCAATATGAGAAGACCTTACAATAGAATTTCACTGAAACTAGTTTTGCATTCTACTTACAAATAGCTACTGGAGTAGTATACTACTTTTTAACCTCAACTTACAAATAGCTACTTGATTAATGGCAACAAAGGAAGACTAATAGCCAATTTTACGCTAGGATAAAAATAATAAACCCAACATACATATAGATCTTTTCAATAAGCTCATTTGTGCGAAAAAATTATGCCAACTACAACACCTGACACCAAAATTTATGCCAAATAAACATCAGGGAAAATAATACCAAGAGCTAACTAGTAATTAATACCTGCAACCAATTTTAGAGGACACAATGGCAAATCAAAATTCTAAGAACAATGTAAGATTGAAATTAAACCTAGATTTAAAACAAGATAGAGAAGTGATGATGCATTGTACCTTGAAGAATCAGACTCCATATAGGTGCCTTACGGATGCCAGACGGAGGCCGGCTCCAACCTTCAACGCGGAGTGGAGCTCGCGCGGCCGACCTCCATGGCGGCGACGGAGTGCATCGAGCCGCCGACTGAGAGAGACGGCGGGGTGGGGGGAGAATCGGCGGGCGGCGGCTATGCCTGTGGATACGGCGGTGGCGAGGACGGCGAGGGCAGCGGTCGGGGACGGCAGAGACGACGGGGGTGGCGGTCGGGGATGGCAGAGACGACGGGTGCGGCGGTCGGGAGGTGTCGCAAAGAGTGAGGCCACGACTGGTCGGGCTTGGGCGGCCAGTTCAACACAAGGGCACGACTCCCCGGGCGAGGGCGCCATACGACCATGGCGCCTCATTACAAGGCGCCATGCGTGCGAAGACATGGGCCCGGCCTCGTCGACGTGGCGGGTCAACTCTGGGATCATGGCGCCCTTGACCTGGGCGCCGTACGGTATAGCATGGCGCCCCATAACAAGGCGTTATACAAAGGGGTTATTTGTTGAAATAGTTTTGATCTGAGTTCATTTTATGAATTTCTTTGCCACAAGGGTTAGTTTTGTCTAATTCGCCGATAATCTGCTAGTTGCCACGATTTTTTGCAGGAAATATTTAGGAAGGAAGACCTAGATCTAATATTTTAGCCAGCTAGCATTGGCATTTCGGTTCCCTAAGCGCTACCTCTGTTTAAAAATAGATGACTTAGCACTTTATTTATAGGTACATCCGTATCTAGAAAAAGTTGAGACACCTATTTTAGACAGAGGGAGTATGCCATTTCCGATCAAACAACAACAAAAACATCAAAGCCCTTTTCCTAAGAAAGTTGCGATAGGCTTGATATGAAACCCAACAGAAGTAAAAGAAGCCATAATTTATTTCTGATTAAACTTAATAATTTATTTGGCTACGCTTCCTTGATTAAGAACTACAGTAATTTTTGTCGGGAATAGTCTACTTACAACTTAAGTAGATTGTTTCGGGAAAACCACAAATGTAGCTCGTTTTTTCAAAAAATTCAAAAATAATGTTTAAATTAAAAAAAAACTAAAAAAAAACTGGATGTAGACAATCTTGTGTTCTACCAACGTGGAAAATTTGCAACTCAAAATACCTTATATTGAAGGCTATGCAAAATGACAAATTCTGATATTTATAATAGTGAATAGTACAAACTCTCACAATCTCAAAAATTGTCAGATTTTTTGATTTTTGTGCTGCCTCTAATATATGGTATCTTAGGTTCGAATTTTACATAATGATAGAACTCAACATTGCCTACATCTAGTTTTTTTTCACATTTTTTTGAAACTTAGAATGCCATTTTTGAAAAAATTTAAAAAAAGAAGCTACGTGTAGCTCGTCCTACAAAAATCCACAACTCTGTGTTTTATTACTACTTTGCCACTTCCATTCCCTCCCTTTGTCCATTACTATTTTATTAAAGCGTCCATTACTATTTTATTAAACTTGGAAAGCAAATTCCTGGTTTATTAAAGTGACGATTACTATTACAGTAGTAGATTCCATGTAATAGCTGGCTAATCTTGTTATCTAATACAAAAGCACTATGAGAGTGGGTTTGAAAAAAAGAATTCGCCGAAATTATGTTATTTTACCTCATTAATTATTTGAAGTCGGCTCCGCCTGTTTAACCAACTTCAATATGCTTATTTTGTATGTAGAAGTGTCGTAATAACTTATCCAGTCGTAGTGCCATAATAACTTTCTCAATGTTAGTATCAATAGAAGTAGCTTCTTCATGGTACCATCAGATACAGCTACTAGGTATATGCAGCATGATCAGCATACAGAAAACAGATTGGCCCGTTTTTCGGTGATGGCGGTTGACACATTGCATACCATCTCGAAGTTTTTTAGATGAAATTTCTTGTTGTGTAGGAATCGATAATTATACAACTTATCGTCATGGTATAAGTAAGTTGCCGCTTCGCATTGCGCTTTTTTTTACACGGATTGAGTTTTTTTTTGGTAATGAGTTGGATGTGCCTCCCCGGTGCAGATGCCATGGGGTTAATATCATAATACATCTTGTAGTTAGAAGGGAAAAGAAATTTGTATCCGCAGTGTTGAGAAATTTTCCCTCAACCATGGAGTTGTTTTGTTACCGCGCAGGGAATTTTAGGGTAGGAGGCTGAACGTGGAACATCGGAAAGATTGAATGGAGCAGGTGCGCTCTGCGCAGCTTCACATTTTTTGTCCTTTTCTTTTTTGTATCTCTTAAATTATAAAATATTTAGATTAGATTTTTTTAAATCACTCAAAAATAACAAATAGAATGGAGGAAAATTAGTTTAGAATTTTTTTGTGCAAATTTCAAATTTAAATTATTTAAAATTTAAAATAAATTTTTGAAATACATATATAGACAATGATATAAAAAAATTCAAAATATTTTTCCCACATTTCAATTGTTATGTTTAAGTGATCTGCAAAATTTCGAGTTCAAATAATCTGTGGTGTGAGAGATACAAAAATGAAAAATTGTTTGAGAGGGGAACAAAAAAATCTTGCACGGATCTTGATGCAGTATACACGGTCTGGATATGGATGCTCACCAAGCACCTGCTCTAAAAGTCCAATCTCCATGGAACATAATTTCATCGAGGATGGGGCGCTAAAATGAGGAGACCATAAATATTGAACTTGCATCATAAGTATTGGGCATCCATTATTTAATGTAATAATTGCTTAGTTAGCATCAAATGCAACAATTTATACAAGCCAAATGATCAATCAGATGCTGTTGCGTACAAATTAATTCGTGATTTTGAAGTAGTATTACAATTATTGGAGATAAATCAAAGCACTGCTAATGGTAGAGTGCATTTGCACCAAATCTAAGTACAACACCCTGATCGATCAGTGAACAAAACTAGTGCGCCCGCAGAAGGAAGGAAGGCATGGGGAGCATGATCGGATCCGGCGAGGCATAGAAGTTTGGTCCGGCGAACGCTTCTTGTGCAAATCCTCGAGTCGTCATCTCTTGGGCCTGAGGCAGATCGTCCTTCTCATCCGGGCGATGCTTCTTGTGCAAATCCCAGCGCTCGGCCGAGGACGCGCGGCTAGGCGGGCGCTTGTTATCGCCGTCCTGCAGGCGGCCACGATCAGTTGTTGGGGACGTCCCGCTCGGAGTCGTGAGCTTCTTGGTGTCCCACCGCTCGACGGAGTCGGCGCGTCCGGGGCTCCCGCCGCTGCAGTCCGACGATGACGATGACGATGCGCCGCTCGCAGCACCGGGAACCTTGTATTTCTTGTTCGCCTCCCACCTGTCAACGAAGTCAGCGCGGCTGGGACTCCCACCGCTTTCGGACGATGGCGATATGATGCTCTTGTATTTCTTGGTCGCGTCCCACCTCTGGACAAAGTCGGCGCGGCCGGGCATGGCTGAAAGCGCTAGCAGCGCAGCGACGACGGACGGCGTCGGCAGCAGCGGAAGCATCTTGCTCTTGGGAGGTGTCGGGAGGATCGGCACCATCTCGCTTCTGAGTGGCGTCGGGAGCAGCGGCAGAAGAAGGGAAGCTGCGGCCATTTCCATGGATGCTTGATGATCAGCCGTCGAGAGCGAGCTAGCTAGGGCAAGCGCAGAGTCGATTGGAGACGAGGTAAACCAAGGAATTGATGGCTCCATGGGACGCCGTCGAGCGCCTATTATAGTACTGGCACGACACATGGAGTTTGGAATCGGAGTCGATCCTGAGGCGAAGTCGAACTCGGAGTGAGCAGAGCACTGGACACGGAAACTGGAAACCGAGTTCAGTCCGTTGAGCGAGGAACTGGGGCAAGATAGCGCGTGGACGCTGGAGTCGGTTTCGCATTAAGATGAGGCGCTGATCCAGAAATGCATTTGGGGATACGGCCCGAAACAGGCCCAACACGAATCCCCTCCCCTACTCCTTCCTGGCCCGGCCCAAGATTATGCTCGCACCGGAGTGAGAAGAGGAGAGTGAGCGAGGGAGACAGAAACCCAGCCGCTGCCATTCGCCGCCTCCGCCCTTCGCCCAGCCGCCGTCGCCGATCCAGCTCGTCGGAGTCGGATCCACTACTCGTCCGTCCCGCTCGGGTTGACGAATACGTGTACGGGCGGTGTGCCTCCTCAACCAACCCGAACTCCACCGCGCGGTCCCTATTGTTTCCCAGGTACTCGCGTCAACCGTCAAGCACTGCTGTTCATTTGTGAGAGGATGTCTCTAAAAATCTGTGGTCGGCGATATTTTACTGCGAACTTTTGTTGATATGAGCGGCGCACTGGAATTTCGAAGCGTACCAGTGAATGTGGTGTCATGGTTCATTGCTCAGGGGATAGAAGTTCCACTGCCTGATACCGCATAATCTGCAGCAGTCTATATGTTTTATTCCGTGTGTATATCACCGTTCGTTGATCTGATAGGGTGCTTCAGCATGTATTGATCGTGTCTAAATTGCTCTCGCCGAGTCCAATTCTGTGTTTACCTCCTTTGCGTGTGCTGGGCAATTATTTGTTAATACCGGAGTACATGGCAACATCAACGTTTAATTTCACACAACCTCTATTCGAGTCCTTTAACCCATGATATGCTCAGCTTGCCAATGTTATTGGCCACATTTGCAACCCCGATGACGGATAATCTGCTAGCTGCCATGTTTTTTGCTGGAAATAGTTAGGAAGGCAGTCCTAGATTTAATATTTTAGCCTGCTAGCATTGCCATTTCGGTTCCCTAAGTATGTCATTTCTGATCAACTTAGTAATGTATTTGGCTTCACTTCCTTGATTAATTGCCGTATTTTTGTCGGGAATAGTTTACTTACAACTAAGTTCTACCTCCGTTTCAAGGAATAAGGCGCTCTTGTTTTACGCGCTTTTTGTTTGACCAAGAATTACTTCAAATAGATAAACATTGTTTGTATGAAATTAATATCATTAAAAAGTTCTTTTCCGTACGAATCCAACGATACTAATTACATATAATATAATCAAGATTTTGTTGCTCAATTTTTATGATCAAAGTTTGTCTTGGAATACGTGTGCGCCTTATTTCTTGAAACGGAGGTAGTAATGTGCTTCATCACTACTTTACTAGTGCCACTTCCATTCCCTCCGTTTGCGTATATGGTTGGTTTATTTATGTGCTTACCTAGCTTCGCTCTCTTAATCACCTGCCATTTCATTACTATTACTACTAAACTTGGAAAGCAAATTCCAGCTTTATTAAAGTGTCCACTGTCCATTACTATTGGTAGTCTGATTCCATGGTATAGCTGGCTAATCTTGTTAACTTGATTACCTGCCATATTTCTACTTGTACCATATTCCATGATTTATTTCTTCCGCTGAGATTATTTTGCTATTTTTTGCTACGCAAGTTATTTGTCGGTCGTAACAATTCCAAGTGTTTATGTCTCTAATTTATTTTCACTCTGTATAGAGGAGGCACGTGTTGTGTATCTCAATCTCCTACCTTGCTAGTGCATTTGTTGATTTAGGGGTATTGTTGGGTAACTTGGTCCTTTTAGCCAATTTTATCTTAGCATAGTGAATCAAGTTCCAGCCACACTTCATAGCCAAGGAGATGTGGCTCGCTGGCTTGTAAATGGACTATCGACCCTGTGATCCCCAACTCGCCATGTTCCAACACTTCGCGCAGCCTACTTTCAGAGTCTGTTAATGAACCATTTGCCACAAAAGGGCATGAAAACAGATTAGACAATCCCTGTATTCTTTGCTCTTAACAATTATAGTTGGAAGCAGTACTTTATCTCAGTCTGTTAACAATTATAGCCGAGTCCTATTTTCCTCTGTAACTACTGTATTTGAAGTTTTGTTTGATCGTTTGTCATACCATTTTAGGCTTCTTCATTTAATGCATATAACTCATGGCTATTGTTGAAAACTTCAATCATTGCCTTGTTGTTGTGCATCATTAGCTCAATCTTCAGCCACTTATTATTGGATGATCCCTATTGACACACCAATAAATTAATACTGTTTGTACCCTCATTGTGGTCTGTTGTTAACATTCACACATTTTCAGTGCATAAGTTTATAAAATTAGCATAAGTGATATGCAGGTACCAGAACTCTGATTGGGTAAAAGTTGCTGAGATTTGAGAGTGTGTTTCGATAACGAATGTTTCTGAATATTACATCTCTTCCTGGTGAATATTTGTGTCCCATATGTCGGACATTTTTATGTCCCAAAGAAGCTATGCAAGCTCAGTGCACACATCTCTACTGCAAACCGTGTGTGCTTATGTTATGACAACACCACAAGCTTGCCCTTATGATGTCTACTTGGTGACGGAAGCCGATTCCAAGGTATTACTATCTTCTTAAGCTTTGAAAAATTTGCGAGTTAAGTATGTTTCAAGTCCCTCCCTTTGTTTACAACCTGCTTTTCGGTTTGCAGTCTTTGATGGAATCCAATAAATTCCTTGCCGAAACAGTTCGTAAAGTAGTGGTTGTCAATATCAAGGACATCTATCTGACTGTATCACACATGGCACTACTAGTGCTTACGGGAACTCTCCTGTTGTTTGTAACCGTTGTGGTACTCAAATTCTACATCGTCAAGTGCAAGAACATGCTCACCTCTGCCCTGTATGTCTATCATACCTTGAGTATGTATTTCAATAACTTTTTCCTACTCCGGAAAGTAATATGAATCGGAGAGAGTAGCATTAATCATTGTTAGATTTTTGTGTTATTTGTAGGGGCAGCCTCAAACACAACAGGCCGGTAGTAGTTTGACTCAGTCAACAGCTGCAAACAACCCAGGCTATCACACAGTATCCATATGCAGCTAACTCAACATCACCTTTGGTAATTGCTGCAGCAGCTCCTACTACAGCAGTGCCATCAGTGGCAACTAGTTCAGCTGGTGCAAGTGCAACCACAACAAGCATGGCGGCTGTGCTCCCATCTTCTGTGGCGGCACCTGTTGGTACTAGTCATGGGCAAGCAATTGGTCCTCAAACTCCAACAGCTGAGCAGTACCAGCAGCAATTCCATTACAAGCAGTACTACCAGCAACATTACCCAGAGGACACAATCCCAACATGCAGCAGTATCAACAGTACAGTATCAGTATCAACAGTACAGTATCAGCAGTACACACAATCTCAGATGCAAGTGGCACCCCAGAATGCAGCTCAAGCTCCTGCGCAATCTGCTTCATTCGTCGAAACTCAAAGTTCCGCAGCCCTCTCAGCCCGAACATATGGTGCCATCCCATTCCCAAAATCAGTCTGCCCTTCCGCAACTCCAAGCACCAGCAGTTCAGTCGCACCCTCGGCATAATTCACCATTGCAGCCAATACCTCAAATTCCACAGATGCAACCACAAAGTTAAGTACCTCTACAGGTGCCTCAACCCTAAGCACACTCAATGGCTCATCCACCAGCCTCTACTCAAGTTGGAAGTCAGCCATTTGCAATAGCTGCTACTCAAGGAACACCTCCTCAGTGCAGCCACATTCACAGCCTCATCCTCCAGAATATCAGCATCTTCATTCGCACAAACAACATTCGCAACTGCAGCATTTAACTCTGGAACAACATGTTCAATCTCACATCCAGCTCAACTCTCAAATCCAGCATCAACATCCACAAGTGCAGAAGCAATTTTACCCACAACCTCAGACATATTATCAGCCTCATCCAATGGCGCATGCACAACCACATCCTCCAGCGCAAGCAGTAACTAGCAATCAATCATATCCACATACTCAGCCAGCACATCACACGCTACAACATCCTGCACCGGTACGTCCTTCAGAATCAGGTTCCATTGCAAGGCCAACAGTCAACTAGGCCCCCTCAAGGAACTCAGCCTACACCACCATAACAGCAGCAGCAACATGTTGGTAAATATGCTTAGAGGACGTCAGTGCAGCATCCCTTCCCAGAGGCTGCAACTAGGTGTTCCTCTTAAAACACAGACCAGGGCAAAATAAATGATAAGCTGGCTAGGAAATTAATTCACATGGCCCAGATGTGCAGGGACACAATGAGTCTAAGGCCTCAGATACATCAAATGATCTCGAGAAAGGGGGGTCGTTACAGCAGACATCACAGCAAAATCTTGGGGCACCGGGTTCCTCAAGTATGGGACCACAACATCCAGCTGGACCTGATAGGATGCTTCCTGACCATGTGCTGCATCCTGGATCGTTGCCATATGTGCAAGGTCAGCCAAATCAAATGAAGCCTCCTGTGAATAGTTTTCCTGAAAACATTCAGCCTCCAAAGCAGCAACAACCATGTGGTTCATATCATTCTGAAATGGCACACATGGCACCTGTACCGAACCAAAACTGGACCTCAATTTCACTGACGGTATCCATCAGGCCTGATGATGGTATAATTAGGCCACTCATGGGTGGTCCATTTCCTGGACAACATGACACACCAGTACCTCATTTTGCCTCCGAATATGTAGCTCGACCATATCCTCTAGGTAATTATCTTGAAAAAACGAATACTTTGAGATTTATTATGTTCCTGAAAAGACTTTGAGATTTTTGCTATTGCAAGCATGCTGACCAAAGTTCCATCCATTCAGAAGCGGAGAAGAGCAACGGTGTTGGTGTTGGGCCACATGCTAGCTCAAGGGCTTGCCATGAAGCAGGACTCAATTCTTTACAGGAACATTTCAAGCCATTTGCAGCATATCCTGGCAGACACAACGCCAACCTTAAACATATTGAAGAGAATATGAAGGACTTTCCAGGGCCAACTCATCTTGAATGTGAGGGTGCACAATGGGGTCCTAGACCATTTGAAGGAAGCTTAAGTAGACCTGAAGGTTGCACAATGTGAGGGTGCACAATGGGGTCCTAGACCATTTGAAGAGAATATGAAGGACTTTCCAGGGCCAACTCATCCTGTGATTGCCTGGAAGACCTCCATTCTTAAACCACCCAGGTTCATATCCTATAGGCTTCTTTGAAGATTTTTCAACTGACTTTGTGTCAACTGGTGCAGAATTTGGCTATCACAGGATTGACGGAATGCCTACTCTGAGAAACGCAGGAAATAGTTTGAGTAGTTTAACACTTCATCTGAAACATCAGTTCTTCCTTTATGGACTCACTATGATCCTATCCATAATATTCCAATGGCCTGTTGTGTTTAAATGTTTTTTTTTGTCAATTTCTTCATGTGATAGGTGGTCATGGAGGTCCTCGTGAAGACAACCCTACTCTGGTAATCTTACTATCTAGCATGACTTTTGCAGTCCAGTGTCCCGCATCCTTGTTTCCACCCTGGTGATACTTTTGTTCCAAGAAATCTACATAGTGGTGGTCCCCTTGGATTTGCGTGGAATTGGACTTTCTGCTTACCACTACCAAGGTCACATGCAACAAGATGATCATTTTGCCATTAACTATTCTCGTAGTGGTTTTCAAAAAGAATATCACTACTTTGGTTCGGTAGGTTATTAATGTCGAACACATCAAGTTGTTCCTCTTTTATTTATTTGCTATGCATTATCACTTTCCATATTATGCCTACATATGGTTTAACTACTGAACTATTTATGGTGTCTTCTTTAGGGTAATAGGGTGGGCACTTAAGAAACGGAGATTACGGATGATGCCGAATATGCAAGTATATACAAGGGAACATCAACAGTGCGCAATCACTACGGGAGAATTCCTGTACGCCGACGGCGAAGCGATGTGCCGACGGCCAAATGTCGGGGCCGTCGGCACAGAAGCCTCCGGAACGCGGCGACAAGGATGGCCGTCGGCGTTAAATTGGCCGTCGGTACAGGCTGGAGGTGCCGACGGTCACCGTCGGCACAGTTCTGGCCGTCGGCACAGGACCACGGCACAACATTTTTTTTCTTTTTTTTTCACTACAGACCTGTGCCGTAGGTTATACTGTCGGCATAGCTTTTTTCTATTTCTCCACGGCAGTCTTCAAAAAAGCATAACTAAATCATTCTAATTGAGAAAATTAAGTATAGTATATCAAATTTTGCAGAAAAACAATATCAAAAATGGAATATTTCAAATACCTAAACAAATCTTCTTAGAAATGAGCTATAATGTTCGAGGTTTCATGGCTTTCACACACGCCAAAAATGAAAACATGGTCATCCGTGGGTCGGATTAGAAATCCGCGTATGGAGTATTGCTTACCATCCTAGGGCCCACACACGTGCCAAATATAACCTCGTTTCGGCAAACTATCCTGGCGAGGCTGTTTTCCAACTCATTTCCCCTGAAATCCATAAAACTCCGGATGTTTGATAGCCCTTTTTGCGAAGGGTTTTTTCAAAATAATTGCCAGATCCTAGTTTTGACAAACAGAATAGTTACTATGACATATAAAATGACACCGCGCAGCTCCGTGGGATTTTTTGACTTCTTTCAGATTGCCATCTGGCCAAAACAGGGCCCTGAGACATGCGGTATCGCCGTACTGGGTGTGCGGGTGCACCCATTCGTGAACAAACTAAACGGGCAAAAATTAGCACATATAATGATGCGTCGTAGAACTAAATTTTTTTTTCCCACCTCATTTCCGATAAAGTCAATCAGATTTAAACTAGGGGTACTTGATCTAATGCTCATGATTTTTGGGCAAATTAAGTTTGTAGGTTCAAAATATGATATGGATGTCATATTTGTATTCCTCATTTTTCTGATCAATTTAGACATATTATTTGCCAAATTCGCATTTACTGATATTAATTATTCCATATTAAATAAAAAAGACAAAAAATAAAATTATTTAATTGTTTTCCAAATTCTATATTATTATTATTTATATATATTCATTGTTGTTTACTTAAGTGATTGTTTAGAATTCAAAAATATAGAGGTGTGGCATCACGGTCAAAGGGTTAATATGATTGATATGATAGTATTAACAACAAGGTGTCATTTCATTCATGGAAGCTCATCCGAAGAGAACTAAGAAGTTAAGTGCGCTGGGATAGGAGTATTGTGAGGATGGGTGACCAACTGGGAAGTTTGACTACAAGTGCAATTTGACCTAAGATTAGGTGTACTAAGTGTGATTGTGAAAGATTAACAAGTAAAAAAAGAATAAGAAGAAAATTAGAAAAAAAAAATAATTTGAATTTTTTTTGGAATTTTTTTTTGAAAATTTTGAAATACTATGCCGACGGCCAGTCTATGCCGACGGTGATCGGGCAATCCCCGACCAGAACTATGCCGACGATGCTACGCCGACGGTCACCGTCGGCACAGCCTGTGCCGACGGCCTTCCTTGATGTGCCGACGACTGGCGGCCGTCGGCAGACTGCAGCTCTCCCGTAGTGAATGGACATTGTTCTGAAAATGAAGGGTGATGTTGCAAAGAATCATAATATGTGTGTATTTTTGTACTAACTTGTGTGTCAGTAATCTTGCATTTTCCTGGTTTTAATCTCCACATATTATTATGAAGGCCACATATCATTCAGCACTAGATAATATTTTAAGGTATGTTTGGTGGGTTTGATTTCCTGAAGTGCAACCCTTTTGCTATACTGTTCAGTTGGTCACTTCCCTTTCTTTTGCTAGTTGCTGCTAATGATGTTTGGATCTATCTGAGACCATTGAGAAATGAGACATGCTCATGCATGTGTTAAGGTAGTGCCGTATGTTCGTAATGATACTTGTAGTGGTCTTGCCATTGGTACCATGTTGACCTGCTCCATAGTTTCTTTGCGGTGATAGACATTTCAGGGATCCGCCGTCTTGTCCTAATTGAGTCTGAGCTTGTGAGCAAGCAGGCGGAGGTTGTATGCAAGATGTTGGTGGCGAAATTCCTCTAGCTCCGCCAGTGCCTCTTTGTTGTTTTGCTGTTACCAGTTCACATGTTTCTATGTGGCTCTGATGGCTCGCAAACTATGTTGGATGCTGTGATTTCAATAATCTTAAAAAAAAAAAGCATTGAGTCAGTTTTAGATAAATCTGACAAATCTCTAGTTAAAGTGTGGAGTTTTGTTGCTCACATGTGTATGACTGTATGTTATCGCAATGATTGGATGTATGTCAGTTAAGGCATCCAAACTCCAAAACGTCAAATAGAGGGACCTAAATGGAAGGATAAAAAACAAAACGATCCAACATCAGATAGTTTTGTAGTCGAACTGGAAGAGCTCAGTGGCTGACCCCAACAAAAGTGTGTTGAGGAGCATACACATGCTAAACAAATCGAAGACAAATTATGCTATCTGGTATTGAGATCAACATTGGTGTATGAGCCAGTGTATGTAGAGCTGTTGATTCCACTGCAAGGCCATGTATTGTTTACTTCTAGTTAGTTATTACATTCTTCGAGATAGTCAGGTACCGTTCTTTGATTTGCTTATCATAGGTTTGAGGCTGAGAGTAGGACATCGCTAGAACCTAATGAAGGATAATAAGTTCCACGTTATAGACGCATATCAGTGTAAAGATATAATCGTATCTAGATAAAATTCAGCTATTTATTTTTAAACGGAGGGCATTATTGTAAAGATACAATCATATCTAGATAAAGTTCAGCTATTTATATTTGATCGGAGGTTCAATTCGCTAAACCATCGCTGCAGGCTTTTATTTCACCTTTTCGTAAGACAATTATATGTCTAGAAATTTTCATAATAAGTTTTTTTCTCAACTGATGTGCATGGGTCGAAAAACATGGCGGAGATCTTGCCTGTTGCTAAACATAAAAGCTAAAAATATAAGGAGAGCTGACGGGGCAACTTGACACTAGCTATCAAATCCATTGTCGTCTAGCTCGGTTAGGATATCTCGCTTTCACCCAGACGACCCGGGTTCAAATTCTGGCAATGGAACATTTTTGTTAACCATGAGCTCGTTTAGTAGCATGCATGAAAGTTGGTAGATGCATGAGCTAAGAAAGATTTCTTTTTTCGTGGACACTAAATAACAGGGCCCAAAACTGCTTGCACAGTACGGACCTTAAAGCAGTTAAAAATGGCCTCGGGCCAGGCTCCACAGCTACGCCCGAAACAGCCATTTCTCCGGGGCAATGCCCGTTACAAAAGAAAACACGTGAAGATTCTCTTGGTTTTCAGTGCCAGATTGTTGAGCCCTCACATGGCAGCCTCACATGCACGCAACCA
Source organism: Lolium perenne (assembly GCF_019359855.2). Classification (NCBI taxonomy): domain Eukaryota; kingdom Viridiplantae; phylum Streptophyta; class Magnoliopsida; order Poales; family Poaceae; genus Lolium; species Lolium perenne. The sequence continues at coordinate 159,868,086 of NC_067247.2, forward strand.
CTACCAAACAGCCAACCCAAAATCTCTTCCCAGCCCAGAATCTTCAGCCCATGATACCAACCGAAGTGGGAATTACGTCTTTTGCACCGTTTCCAACGGGCCAGTCTCCACCGGGTCAAGAACGTGCGTTGTTTCGGGGCTAGCTGCGCGGAAACATGAACCAATCCATTTTCACATTTAGCCATCAACGCGCGCGGGTCATGAGTACATCAGTAGAGGTAGTTTTGGACGCGTGTCCCGGCTAACCTGGTGATGTGGGCATTACCTTTCGGGTAACTTGTATTGTGCTACCTCTTACGGCCCAACTAGGGGCCCATGAAGATCATCCATTGGCCAAGGTGGACCGCCATGCCGGTTCCGAAGAAATATACTTGATGAACAAGACAAGAAGACGAAGAACAAGGAAAGTTTGGACGTAGGACTCTTTGTAACCTAGTCATACCCGGACAGACCTCTCGAGACATGGCTCGCAATATAAGGGTCATGAGAGGGTCTGCCGAGGGACACACAATCACTTTAGCCGTAAACACAAGAAGTAAGGGTTTTACCTCATCGAGGGCTCCGAACCTGGGTAATCTCTCTCCCCGTTTGTTTGGTATCCGATGTCTCGTGTTAGCCTGCAGGATTTCGTCAACCCTAAACCCCAAAAGGTGGGCATTGCCAAGGAGTACCCTCGACAATTGGCGCCATCTGTGGGAAACCTGTCGGTACAAGGCACATCATCGGCAGCTCCGGTCACATCAACAGTGTTTGTTTTGACTTCACCAACACCTTCAAGTCCAAGAAACTCGGTTCGTTGCGGTTCCTTCAAGTACGCACCACGCACTGAGGCCTCACGCCCGATCTCTTCGGAGTTACGCGGCAATATGGATACAACCTTCGGAGGGGTCCACTTCATCATCGATTCCGAAGGATTTCTCCGACTTCCCAGTTCAAATGTGTCAAGCCTAAGGACTTCGGCTCTAGAAACCATTGTTCCACTGACAGCTTCTGTAGGCCTACCCAGAAACAGCAGTGAAGGCAGAGGTCGCTTTGGTAGAAGAGAGGAGCGACGAAAGAGGCGAAGGGTTTCGACAATGCGAGAAGGGATGCTACAATGCGTAATCCAGCAAGAACTGCCTCCGTACACCTTATTTATCGGCTACGGAACAACATGATGCGCCATGTTATTTGCACTCTTATATCGACCCGAAGGATAATGTCGAGAAGGCCACTCATTTTACTCAGAGATTGTCGGCAGTTCCTCGACATTCTGAAGTTCTGTGACGATTTAAGGTCTGAATCACATGCAAAAGCTCGTTCGGCAAAAAAAAGCAGTAGCTTACAGCTACCCGCAGCAGTATATACCAGGCGAAGATATTTATGTACCAACCGAAGTTTATCCTGCGTCTCGAGGTCAAGTGAACATGATTCATAAGACCAGTTTTTCGAAAAGAGAGGCCAAGAAGTTTTCACGAGAAATAAAATTTGCAGAAGTAGCTATGGCAGCGGTACCCGATTACATCGATTGGTCCGATCAAAGCATTATGTTCAGCAGAGCAGACCACCCGACGGCCGTTCCTAGGCCCGGGCATGCTGCCCTAGTTCTTGAAGCACAGATTGGAGGATATAACATGAGCAAAGTGTTCATGGATGGAGGAAGCGGCATAAATCTTTTGTTCGCAAGCATGATTAAAGCAATGGAATTATCGGTCGATATGCTAAAAGAATCTGATACTGGCTTCCATGACATCATCCCAACCCAACCCGCTTATCCCCTCGGTAAAATTTCACTGGATGTCGTCTTCGGCACACCTAGCAATTTCAGAAAGGAGAAGCTCGAGTTTGAGGTAGTCGATTGGGAATCACAGTACCACGCCATCCTCGGCAGGCCAGCGTTCGCAAAATTTATGGTGGTTCCTCATTACGCATATTTGAAGTTAAAGATGCCAGGCAACAATGGGACAGTAATAACCGTTCACGGGAGTTTTTCTCGTTCGGATAACTGTGATAGAGAATTTCAGAAGATCGCTTCCAAGTTCGGAGTCAGGGAGGAACTCAATGCAATCGATGCAATCACCGATCATACACAACCACCTGATGATAATCGAAACACCAAATCCGAGGAGTTCGTCGTTACAAAGGAAGCAAAGAAGCATCAAGTGCACCCCTCTGACCTGAAGAAGACGGTCAATGTATCGGCGGACCTTATTACCGCATAGGAAAGCGCGCTTATCGAGTTCCTCCGTGAGCGCTAGGAAATATTTGCATGGGAACCATCCGACATGTCAGGTATTCCCAGGGAACTCGCTGAGCACGCCCTTAATGTTGACCCCAAAGCTAAACCGGTGCAGCAGACATTGCGTCGTTTCTCAGAACCAAAAAGAAAAGTCATCGGCGAAGAAGTTAATCGGCTCCGAAAAGCTAGTTTATTCGGGAGCTCAAGGAAGCTGAGTGGGTAGCCAATCCAGTCATGGTAACAAAGAAGGATACAACAGCTCTTTGCATGTGTATCGACTACACAAGTCTCAACAAACATTGCCCGAAGGACCACTTCCCGTTGCCTCGCATCGATCAAATAGTCGACACTACGGCAGGCTGCGATCGCCTCTCTTTTGTCGACGCCTATTCGGGATACAATCAGATCAAGCTCAAGAAAGAAGATCAGGAATTAACGGCATTCATAACTCCACATGGCGTTTACTGCTACAACGTCATGACCTTTGGATTAAAACATGCAGGCGCAACTTATCAGCTGTGCATGCAAGCTTGCCTCGGAGAGCAGATTGGCCGTAATATGGAGGTTTACATTGATGACATCATCGTCAAAACCAGGAATGCGACCACGCTCATTGACGATTTAAGGGGAACTTTTGATAATCTCGACAGATACAAAATCAAGCTGAACCCAAAGAAGTGCTTCGTCGGGGTACCAGGAGGCCAAGTACTCGGGTACTTTATTTCAACAAGAGGTATAGAAGCTAATCCCTTAGAGATTAAAGTTGTTCTTGATATGGAGCCACCTAGAAGTCTACAGCAAGTGCAACAGTTGGCAGGACGATTGGCAGCTCTTAGTAAGTTAATTGCAAAACTAGGAGAAAAGGCCTTACCATTCTACCAACTGATGAAAAAATCTGAAAAATTCGAGTGGACGGCAGAGGCGCAAGATGCCTTCGACAAACTGAAGAAGGTTCGGTCGACCTCTCCAGTTCTCGTAACCCCAAGGGAGAAGGAGCCAATGCTACTTTACATAGCTGCAACTGTTCAAGCCATCAGTTCTGTCCTTATCATCGAACGCGGAGAAGAAGGAAGAGTACATGGTCTGCAAGGCCCCGTTTATTACCTCAGCGAGGTACTCGCACCTGCAAAGCAACGATATCCTCACCATCAGAAGCTGGCATATGCAGTATGGAGGGAAGCACGGAAATTACGACATTACTTTGCAGAACATCCAATTGTTGTCGTCTCAGAAGCTCCATTGAAAAACATACTTACCAATCCAGAGGTGACAGGCAGAGTATCTCAATGGGCTATCGAGTTAGCACCACACGATATCTTCTATGTTAATCGAACAGCAATCAAATCCCAGATCCTTCCCGATTTCTTGGTTGATTGGATCCAGTCGCAAATCCCGGCAGCACCCGATATCTCGGGCTCATGGACGATGTATTTTGATGGGTCTAAGCGTAGTTCAGGTGCAGGAGCAAGAGTAGAGCTAATCTCGCCACAAGGAGGTAAAATGAGATATGTTTTAAGGATGAATTTCTCGTTACCAACAAATAATGAAGCGGAGTACGAAGCATTACTACATGGTATGCGTATGGCCAAAGCATGTGGAGCTACTCGTTTAGATATCTACAGAGATTCGAATCTTGTAGTACAGTGATACGTCTCCAACGTATCTATAATTTCTGATGTTCCATGCTAGTTTTATGACAATACCTACATGTTTTGCTCACACTTTATAATGATTTTATGCATTTTTCGGGACTAACCTATTAACAAGATGCCAGTTCCTGTTTTCTGCTGTTTTTGGTTCCACAAAAGCTGTTCGGGCAATATTCTCGGAATTGGACGAAACGAAAGCCAAACCTTCTATTTTATCGAGATGGACCCAGAACACCGAAGGAGAGACGGAGAGGGGCCAAGGGAGCCCCACACCACCTGGCGGCGCGGCCAAGAAGGGGGCGCGCCCAGGTATGGGGTGGGCCCCTCGGGACCCTTCCGACGCCGCCCTTTCGCCTATATATTCCTCGCGACGCGAAAACCCTACATCAATCAATCATATTCCAGAAAGACTCCAGGGCGCCGCCGCCATCGCGAAACCAAGATTCGGGGGACAGAATCTCTGTTCCGGCACGCCGCCGGGACGGGGAAGTGCCCCCGGAAGTCATCTCCATCGACGCCACCGCCTCCATCATGCTCCGTGAGTAGTTCCCCCATGGACTACGGGTTCTAGCAGTAGCTAGTTGGTACTCTGTCTCCCATGTACTTCAATACAATGATCTCATGAGCTGCCTTACATGATTGAGATCCATCTGATGTAATCGGTGTTGTGTTTGTTGGGATCCGATGAATTGTTACATTATGATAAGTCTATCTATATAAGTTTGTAAAGTTATTGTTGCTGCAATCTTGTTGTGTTTAATGCTTGTCACTAGTGCACGAGTGGCATGATCTTAGATTTAAGCTCTATAATCATTGCTTAGATTGTATCTGCAAGTTGTTTGCACTTGTCTATGTCCGGAACCCGAGGCCCCAGAGTGACAGCAACTGGGATAACTGGAGGGGATGGCTTAGATATAAGGATCACATGTTTTCACCAAGTGTTAATGCTTTGCTCCGGTGCTCTATTAAAAGGAGTACCTTAATTACCAGTAGTTTCCCTAGAGGCCCGGCTGCCACCGGCTGGTAGGACAAAAGATGTTATGCAAGTTTCTCATTGCGAGCACGTATGACTATATATGGAAAACATGCCTATATGATTAATAATCTTGATGTTCTATCTTAATGCTATTTCAATCCTATCAATTTCCCAACTGTAATTTGTTCACCCAACACTTGTCACTTGTTATTGGAGAGTTACCACTAGTGCAGATAGCTGGGAACACCGGTCCATCTTTCATCATCAAATACTCACTCGGTCCTATATGACATTAGAAGTAGTATCAACTATTTTCTGGTGCCATTGCCTGCGTATTCTTGCCGCTGCTGTTATTCTTGTTACTATTGCTCTCATATTACTGCTGCTTTCACATCACCCCTGTTACTAGTGCTTTTCCAGGTGCAGCTGAATTGACAACTCAGTTGTTAAGGCTTATAAGTATTCTTTGTCTCCCCTTGTGTTGAATCAATAAATTTGGGTTTTACTTCCCTCGAAGACTATTGCGATCCCCTATACTTGTGGGTTATCATACAACAGTCGATGAATCTATGTGATGCTATTAGCGACAACATGATAGCTTATCGCCAGATGTACCAATCAATGGAAGCTAAATTCGAAGGGTGCAAGTAGAAACATATCGGCAGAGCCAACAACGAGGAAGCTGATGCTTTGGCTAACATCGGTTCAACATGCTCTTCTATACCAGATGGAGTCTTCTATGAAGCCATCACTCAAAGGTATATTAAAGTAAAAAACCTCGGCACCTCCAGAAACATCGGTTACTGATACGGGGGCTACGCCCCAAGAAGCTGCCGAAGATGTTACTAATGGATCTAATCAACAAGTCCTTCTTATTGAGCCTTTATGGACTGAACCTTTCTTGGCATACTTGATGGAGCAGAGGTTACCAGATGATCCAATAAAAGCAAGACGCATCGTACGATGATCTAAAGCATTTATCGTGATAGATGGAGACCTCTATAAACGAAGTATCTCTGGCATCTTTTAGCGGTGAATCACCATCGACGATGGAAAGGCTCTGTTGCGAGAAATACACGAGGGAACATGTGGTCATCATGCCAGTAGCAGAGCAATTGTGGCTAAAGCTTTCAGAGCTGGATTCTATTGGCCAACAACGGCAGCCGACGCAATAGACCTAGTTCAGAAATGTGACCCTTGGCAATGTTTTGCACCAAAGCCTCATGCACCTGCCACAGATTTAATGACAATACCTCTGGCCTGGCCCTTTGCGCAGTGATGTTTAGATCAAGTTGGTCCACTACCGTAGTCATCACCCGTCGGTCATACTTATCTATTGGAAGTTGTCGATAAATTCACTAAATGGATTGAGGCTATACCAGTAACCAATCAGAAAGCAAAAACTGCTATTAAATTCTTCAAAGGAATAACTTGTCGCTTTGGTGTGCCTCGCAGCATCATTACAGACAATGGAACCAACTTTGACTCTGAAGAATTCCATCAGTTCTGCAACAGCAATTGTATTAAGCTCAAATTTGCTTTGGTTGCACATCCTCATACCAATGGGAAAGTGGAAAGGATCAATGGACTAATATGCGATGGTATTAAAAAGCGCCTCACGGGTGCAGCTAGAGCTTGGATCGAAGAACTACCATCAATACTATGGCGTTTGCGGACTACACCAAACAGGTCTACGCAATATATTCTGTTTTTCCTCGTCTACGGAGCCAAAGCTATTTTACCTGCCGACATTCGCTTTGAAGCACCTCGGGTGGCCTCATACAAAGAAGCGACTTCTGTCCAAGCACTGCAAGCTGCCGTAGATATTCTTGATGAGGCTTGAGACGTTGCTTTAGCACGAACGGCAGTATATTAGCAGGAGATACTGAATTATCACAGCCGAAGAGTTCGCACCCGAAGTTTCAGCATTGGTGATCTAGTACTACGATTGAAGCAAGACAGGACCCTGAAATTTGAATCTCCATGGGAAGGACTGTTTATCGTCACTGAAGTCATACCAGGAGGAGCTTATCGACCCAAGAATCCTACTTCGGGAAAATACGTCGACAACCCATGGAACGTTGCACACTTGCGACAATTTTATGCATAGTCGATATTTTTTCTTTCTGGCATTATGGCTTCCTAGCCAATCATGAATTATGAATCAAACTTATGATCAGCTTATGTGATTATTTCTCAAGCAACTGTTTGGGAACCCCCTTTTACCGATTACGACTCCCATCGGGAGCGCCAGTTAAACAATGCATCGACAGGCCACTCGACAATGCTCGGGGGCTGCAAGAATTGCTACAATATTATCGTTAACCAATACTCTCATCGGGAGCTATGGTTATCGAAATAATGTGATCTTACCCAGCAATGCTCGGCGCTGCAAATGATTCTTACGATGTTAATATTAACTAATTCTCCCATCGGGAGTTATGGTTATCAACGTATAAGCATCCAACAAAGCAAAATACATATAAGGTTTCATCCAAGCCTCAAAAATTCATGAGTGCTGCAGTCGATGGAAAAAATACAACGTACAAAAGGCTCATACTGGTGTACCGTGTTACGAAGCCAAACAAAAACATACAATCAACTCTAAAATTACTACGGGGTCATCGAGTGAGCAAACTGATACTATCACTCAGTGCCCTCGACAAAATATTTCAGATGGACTTACGGTTCAATAATTCATATTGATGTTAACAAAGAACGTCAAATATGTACAATATTACTCCTTGCAACGCAAGGTCATCCTAAAATTGCACCACGTGCAAGAATACTAAAGATAAATTTTTTAAGGTCTATTGATCTTCTTGATTCTTCAAATCTCTTTCGGTACCTGACTCCATTCTAGAAATAATAATGTGAGCATAATGCCTAGCTATGGGATAATACTGATCTAATTTTACATTAGCATTGGCTATGGATTCCAAATCCATGCTCGGATGGCATGCTAAAACAGAAGCAATAGCAACTTCAGCTCCAGCCAAAAGCTCTTTACGCACCAAAGATTGAATCCTGGCCGAAGTCTTGAATCGGTTGAATAAAGCTGACAGAGTTTCAGGTGCTGGATCCAAGGGAAACATGATTTCCCAGACCATGGTCAAAAGAGCATAATATTTATCAAAGTAATAGTGGACCTTCTGAGGCCGATACTCAAACTTTGCCACGATTACGACCTTTGGCATATTTGACCATAGCTCACACTTCGGTTGAGAAAGGTCGGTCATCATTGCAATTTTTTCATGAATCCGTCTATTCTCTTCTGATTCATCGGAAGCAACGACTTGTGAAGACAAAATAGCAAGTTAGTCTAAGATTATTTTTGAAAGTAGCAATAAAGGAAAGAAGAATTGATCGCTTACAGCTTAGGCTCTCAGTAGCCACCCGAAGACGATCTAAAGTATGTTTCTCGAATGCAGTTGCAATTTCGCTCTTTCTCTTCACCAGTGCTGTCATTCTTTGAAGGCCAGCTATGCCCTTATTCACTCGAGAAATTTGATCACGTAGACGACATACAAGATCCGATTCATCAATAGCTGAAGAATGCAAAGAATTTTTGATTCAGGCAGAAGTTGAAGGAGTCCACAATAAAGTATTCAATATACATTCACAGAAGATAATCGGCAGAAAACTCCCACCGGGAGCGCGCACTCCTATCGGGAGCGCGTAAAAGTATTTCATTCAAAAGGATGTTAGAGCATTGGCAACAGAGCTAGCTTAAATCTGCTACAAATTAAAGATCAAATGTATTCAGATTACAACTAAAAATAATGAGCCAAGCATAATCAGTTTTGTGTTGATGTATTTGGAGCAGCTTCGGATGTGGTTTTCTTCTTATCTTGGTCAACTAATTGAAAAAGTAGATTGGCGCACGACACCGAAGATTGCTTAAAAGGCTTAAGGTCAAGAAGGCAGCCATCATCATCATCCACTGGAAGCTCCTTGGAAAATTTCTCCGATTCAGAGCTAAGTCCATGCCCCATCAGGAGTTGAAAAGTAAGGACTGCATTGTAAAGACGAGAACGTTGCTTTAGTACCTCAATGGCGTCAGAAGACTCGATGAAGAAAGTTTCTGCCATCTCTCCAAGGGTTTTGTTTTGATCCAACTTCGGGAACATCATCGAAAATAGTCTCGACAACCTTGGTTTTCTTCAAAAGATCTTGGAGTTGGTTGCTGGATTCAGTTGCAAATGACAAGGCATCCGACATCAAGTCCACCCGAAGTTTACTTCTACGGTCGACAGGCATGTCGGCAGTATTTGGAAAATTATAAAAAGCGATTCATCGCATCAGAAAGATATCCTGGAGAAGTATCATACAAGTATGAAGGAAAACTTACTCAACAAATTCTTAATGGACTCTCGAAGGGCACCCTCCTTTTCATCGGCTTCAATGAAAGCCTTGTGTCGAGCTTCTGTATCGTCCTAAATATTCTTCTTCAACTTCTTCAGCTCGTTCTTTAAGCATGTGTTCTCACTTTGCACTTCGGCTGCTAGCTTGTTAGCTTCCGGTACTTGGTCAACCGAAGCTTTAATAGCTTTGTGAAGCTGGACGTTTTCTGCTTCTAGCCGAGTAGATTGATCAGCAAAATCTACCACATCATCAGCAGTGACATAAATTGGCTGCAACAAAGGAATTGAAAAATTATGTCAGAGTAAACAACAAGTATATCTAATCCTATACTTGGCTTCCTTCAAAAAATCCAATCATCGGCTCTGGGGCTAGCAGGCACTACGATTGGTTATTATCTGTTGAAGACGGTATACTTACGTGATCACGCAAAGATGAAGGAGCGGATGCACTTGTTGGAGGAATAATCGTCGAGAGAGGAATCTTGGCTACGCCTGTTCGTGGCGGAGGGGTGGTCATCCGGTCAACCCTAGGCATCGATTCCTTCGCAGATTCCGCCTTTTCAGACAATATTTTTGCCCTCTTCGAGAGAGGAACTTCATCATCATCCTCATAGCTAAACAAAATGAAAGTCAGTGAAGCCGAATGAAAGTAAAAAAGAAGTAAGAAGAAAATTACGGTATTGATTCAATGTCATCCTCATCCGCGAAGAGTCTTGATGGCCTTTTCGAAGCTTGAGGATTCGAAGTATCTCGAGAAGGTGCAGGAGAGACAGTTGTATCAGCATCATCATTATCTCGTCCGCTGGGACTTGATTCCGCCGATGCTTTCAAATCTTCGTTAATCTTCCTGCGACGCATGGATTTGACATGTGCATCATCCTCGGGGACTTCATCACCCAGAGCATCGCTATCCTCAAGAATGTTCTGCTCATCTTCAGTTTCTTCGGAAGCATCATCATCTTCTGGAGCTATTCCACTTTCGGGTGTGCGTGGATAGCATTGAGCAACAGTAGAAGCCTATCGAAAGAAAGGACAAGCAACCTTAGGTTCATAAACAAAAGTAACATCAGATGCAAAAACAAATAGAAATTACATCAGAAGGAAGATGCTTAAGATCCATAGGAGGGCGAGCCGAAGACATAACTATGATGTCCTTCTGGCTGAGGCAAGTTAGACGCCACACCTCATCTCGGAGATCCTCTTCAGAAAAATCAGCTGTGTTGATCCTTGATTTGTCCGTTGCACCAGTATACATCCATAGCTGATAAGCCCTTGACATTACTGGCTACACCCGACGCTTCAGAAACACTGAGACTACTTCGGTGCCACACATCATTTGACCTCCTGCATTCTTCAGGTCCAAGACCTTATCATAGAGTTGATCGGCTATTGCGCTTTCTTCGGCAGTCAGAGTGTTTTGCCAGGATTTCTTCGGCACAACATTAAGAACATCTTCGAATGGAGGTAGATTGGAACGACGCCCTGGTACCGAGATGTCCCAAAGATAAAACCACTTCTGTCGGTAGCCTTGGACTGACTCCTTCATCGGGAAGTTGAAGTAGTTGACCTCCTTCCTGACAACGAAGCCGACGCCGCCAACAACGGGAGGTCCATCATTGCCATTGTGGCGCTTGACATAAAAATCTTCCTCCACAAACCCCAGTGGGGGTCGATGCCGAGGAAAGCCTCACACAAGGTGATGAAGATCGAGAGATGGATAATGGAATTGGGAGTCAGTTGCCAGAGCCGAATCCCGTAGAAGAAAATGAGAGAGCGGAGAAACTCGTGGGCAGGGAGAGAAAGCCCACGATACAGAAAAGCGGCAAACATAACAGTAAAGCCTTTCGAAGGCTTTGGACGAGACGCAGAACCTGGATGGGCGAAATCAGATTCGACAGATGAGATGAGGCCGAGCGACCTCATATTGTTCTCCTCACGCTTGAAGATGGTGGAAGCACTCCAGTCGAGGCCAACCCTGGATGCGCCTGCGGTGGCACTGGAGCCGGCAGATCCCTTCTTCTTGCCCATGGTCGTTGAAACTCGCGGAAGCAGAAGGCAATGGTAGGAAGGAGGCAAGGGAAGAAGATGAGCAGTATGGAGGCGTAAAAAGTGAAAACGTGAAAAGGTTCCCCATTTATAACAAGGAGTAATTGAATATCGTGGCCGTTATTTTGGCAACGTGGGATGATGGACGAGAATCTAATCGTACACGCGTCAACAAGGAGAGATAAACCAGCGGCCCATTACTCCCACTACGTGCAGAAATCGAGGAGGCGCCTCAGTCAACACGCAAGGACTAGTCATTTCCTGACTGACCGCGCAGAAGTAGGGTGGCCCGTCAGGTCACGTCCTGTCAATCGAACCGCCGCAGTAACCACGTCATCAATGATGTCATCAAAAGCTTCGGCTCCTCGTGAAGTATCCGAAGAAATCTACAACATTCGAGTAGTACAACTTGAGTCTGCACACGGTTGCGAGCATCCGTGCCTAGACTCGGGGGCTACTCCTATCGGGAGCGCTGGTCGCGCACCCGATAAAAATGATGGACCCGAAGGTTTCAGAAGATCCAAAATCATGCCCGGGGACTTGATTCTGAGTAGAGTAGTGTTGTTTTTCCATCGCCAGTTAACCAGTATCGATGTATCGAGTAAAGCTGGGCACATTACTTAAATCCCTAGCGTGCTTTGAGTTGGAGTGATTTTTACCTGAAGTTATTGAAGACCCGATATACGAAAGATATCGGATGATTGCCATAGCTTGCAAAAACATATCGGCATCTGAGAATATTCGAGTGGTACAACTTGAGTCTACACACGGTTGCAAGCATCCGTGCCTAGACTCGGGGGCTACTCCCATCGGGAGCACTGATCGCGCACCCGATAAAAATGAAGCTTTTTCGAAGTATTCAAGGCCTTTTGAAGATTTATGGATGTTCGACAAAAGACAACTTTAGTCCCTGCCCGAAGCTTTTCTTCGGCCAGTCACTCGGGGGCTACTGATGTGAGCATTACCCTTCGGGTAACTTGTATTGTGCTACCTCTAACGGTCCAACTAGGGGCCCATGAAGATCCTCTATTGGCCAAGGTGGGCCGCCATGTCGGTTCCGAAGAGATATACTTGACGAACAAGGCAAGAAGACGAAGAACAAGGAAAGTTTATACGTAGGACTCTTTGTAACCTAGTCGTACCTGGACAGACCTCTCGAGACCTGACTCACAATATAAGGGTTAGAAGAGGGTCTGCCAAGAGACACACAATCACTTTAGCCATAACCACCGCAATTCTAGAGCTAGGTCATACGAAATCTTAGCCTCTCGACGAGATCGTCCAAGCCTTCGGCTGCCCCATTGTAACCCGATATTTTCGATAATCAAGATCAGACAAGCAGTAAGTAAGAGTTTTACCTCATCGCCGTTTGTTTGGTATCCAATGTCTCGTGTTAGCCTGCAGGATTCTGTCAATCCTAAGCCCAAAAAGGTGGGCATTGCCGAGGAGTGCCCTCGACACCTGGTTTCATGCGTAATTCACGCGCAATTAGGGCAATGGGTTCAAATCCCGGCAATGGAACATTTTTGTTAACCATCTCAATCCATTTTCACATTTGGCCATCAACGCGCGTGGGCCATGAGTACATCAGTAGAGGTAGTTCTGGACGTGTGTCCCGGCTAACCTGGTTTCATGCGTAATTCACGTGCAACTAGGGCAATGGGTATGTGCAATTACACATGTATGTGTAATTCTCGTATGTATGAATCAAGATGCAAATCTAACGGTCGTCAAATTGATCGGACTCTAACTTAGTTCTCAGCTAACCGGGAGTTAGCAATCCGGGGTAGTTATCACCACAATCGTAATGGAAAGATTCACATCCATGTAAAGAATCTTGGTAAGGCTCTCCAAGCCTTAAACATTATGATTGGAGTCACCATACTCAACCGAAGGGAAGAACCATGACGCCTTTGATGTATCATTGATTGGCCATTTGCTTGAAATTGGAGAGACAACCTTGCTTCTCATGTCATATACACCACAGGTACGAGTAATGCATCCTGTCCGCTTGACGGACCTAAGGCTGTAGTCGGCGAAATATATTTGATCTCCTCTCCCTTGGCCGGCATGGCTAGATGCGCTAATGGCCTTGGAGCAGTGCGTGCTAACAAAGAGCGCCTCATCGTCCAAGCTCTCCACATGTACCCACCGGGCCATCTCCAAATCTGCCTGGAAGACCTTGAACGCCATCTCAGTTGTGAGACAATGGTGCTCGCAGGGGATGGTCCATCGAAGCATGAGCAACTTATCCCCGCGTGAAGATACAACGAGGTAGCATTTCGTGGCGCCCCAGAGATTAGCGTAAGGCTTGTCAGGCTCCGGCGGCGGTGCCATGACGATCTGCTCGACTGGCGGCTCGACGTATGGTTCGCCGGTCCTCCTGACCTGCATGAGCTCGTGCGAGAAGAGGCCGCCATTCCGACACACGGTGTATATCTTGCCCTTGTACAGGGCCATGTCCTCGTACCACGTGCCGTTGCACGGACCGGTGGACCACGCGCGCGAGCCCGACCGGCAGCACGCCACCACGTCGGGGAGGCGGTGGTAGCTGATCTTGGCGGCGATCACGTCGCTCGTGCACACGATCACCTTCCAGATGTTGAACTCTTCCGAGTCGGAGGAAGAAGGAGGTACATTGCTGCTGTCGTCGTGATCGTCTCCATGGGGTAGTATGATAGGCGCCTTGCAGTGCCCTGGGAGCCGTATGACGGCGCCGGAGAGAGGGTTCTTGAGGTAGTGGCGGTGCGCGGGGCCCAACAGCCCTTCCTTGAACAGCACCCAGCCCTTGTTGGCGGAGAGCACGAGAGGCTTGTCAGGCCGGAGGTTGTGCTCCTCGCCCTCGGGGAGGCTCCGGAAGGTACCGTTGAGGAAGTTGAGCCACGGGAGCGGCTGCTGGGACGGCGGCAGCGGCGCCTGTTGCAGCAGCTTCGCTGCGTAGCGCCAGTGCCGGCACACGGAGCCGAAGCGGGCGCGGTCAGCGTAGGAGGGCAGCCGTTGGATCACGAGGCCCGCGAGCTCCGGCGGGAGGTTTGACCAGAGGGAGTATGGCAGTCCCGCAGGTACCGTCACCGCCTCTTCGCCTTTGCTTGCGCTGCCGCCCATGGATGGAAGATCGGTCGAGTAGAGCGGATCCGCGCACGTACTGTACGACTGTCTCACCGACCGCGAACAAGTTATAAATACACGGGGCGAACCCGATTCTGTCCGTATTCGAGTCAAATATGGATTTCAATCGGCCTTTGCTCTATCTGGCCTGATTTAAACTGGTCTGATTTGATTGCTTTAACTGACCAATCCAAAGTAAGCACGGGCAACAAAGAGAACCATAAGGGCACGTACAATGAAGACCCTTAATTTATTATTCTAAGCACTCATTTGCCTAATTATTATTGGTCTGCGGAAATGTTCGATGACAATAATCATCAATAGTAGTACAAAGAATTCAAAAGGTAATAAAACTTATAAATTGATCTTTAGACTACACAACAGGGATTTTTTTCTCGGCCGAGATTTCGGAAATCTCCCCGAAAACCGGAAATCTTGTTACCCTCCGAGAAACACTCATACCGGACAAAAAAACTCGGTTACATTTGAATTTGTACTTCATAAAAAACACGGTTAACTAGCGTACGAACGCGTTCATTTGTGCATAGAACGTTCTTTTTTGGTGACAGGTTGCCCCATTGGTGTGTTATTGCCTCAACGCCATCAACGCTAGCCCGGGCTCCCCTTCCTCCGAGGAATACCTCGCTTTTTGTCAACCACCAGAAGAGTTAGGTCTTTCAATTCCTTCTTCCATTTCTGATTGAGATCCTTCGCCTACCACTGGAATTTCGAAATAACCCGAACATTGCTTTCGTCATATCTTGAAAGATCGGAGGCCTTATCATTTGCTTTATCCACATCAGCCTGTGTCTCTATTTCAGAGGCTAGTAAGCCAGATTGTACTCGTGGCCAAAGTCATATTCAAGTTGTATACACCCATTTCACTACTTGATGTCCGTGGTAAGTTTCAGCCTGTAAGACTCCGTGGTTGCGGGTTCGAGTTCTACTCACAACAATTTTTTATTTTACCAAGGTTACTCAATCTATTAGGCTAAATTATCAAAAAAAATACTCCCTTCGATCCGAAATAAGTGTCAGACGGTTAATACACATGCCTTTTTACAGATAACCCCTTCTGAAATCGGAAAAACTATGGATCCTCATATCCAGGTGACCGGCTGACCGTTGCCGGCGTGCGGGCATCTGCACCAGACCGCCTCGGCCACGCGCGGGACGCGGGCTGGCGAACTTGACGGGGCACCACGCGCCGGCAAGGAAGCCCACCGCGCCGGCACGTTTCTAGGCTGAGGCGCTCTCTCGTCGGCGAGGATGTGTTGCGGGCATCGATCTGACGTGAGAGAGCGGAGGCCTTCAAACTGGGAGCGGAGGGTGGAGGTCCAGGTGGTGCAGCGCCGGCGAGATCGGATCGGAATCGAGGTTTGGTGGAGCGTCGTATGAGACGGGGGATCGAGGGAGACTTTTGTTTTCCTTTTTTCGTGAGGAAACCAGTCCATGGCTTGTCCAGCTGTGGGTTGGGAGTATGGGACGGAGATGGAATAGGATGGGTGGTGACAAGGTATTAACTTGTCAATGCCTACGGGTTGTAGACTAGGGTTTAGTTGGAAGTAGAGGGCAAGTAGATCTCGAAGGTTTCAGCCGAAAAGTACTCGACGATTATGAAAACTAGGGTTTGAGAGACAATGATTCGATGCTTTCTTTGTCCCTCGACCCCTCCCCCCCCCCCCCCCCCTTATATAGGAGGCGGAGCCGAGGGATTCGTATTGTACAAGTTACAGAGTCCGGAAAGGTTTCTAACTCATCCTGCAAGATTACAAATAATGCTTTCTATTACAACTCTAACTTTCTTTAACAATATCTTGGGCTTCCGAATCTGCTTATTCTTCGGGTAGTGGGCCTTCAGTAAACCCCAGGTACTATCTTCGGCAGGCCCATTGGGGATACCTATGTCAGTAGCCCCCGAGATTTTTCTTGAATCGTAGAGTCAGGGAAAATCTCCACTGTTTATTTTTACTCGACAACTTAAAACTTTTCTATATTTCTTCACATAAATTTCTATATTGTACAGGGATAATGGTAGTTGGGGCTAGTTCATCTGACGGATCAGGTACTAGTTAACTGCTCTAGTGGCAATCCGCAAAAACCTACTTCAAGATCACGTCCCTGGACATGATCTCGGGATACTGGTGTAAACTTCGACAGGTGCCGCTTAAGGTCTTACCATTCTGTCGAGTCCCAGTCATATTTATCGGGTACCTAACGCGTCCGTTAGGATTTTTCTTCGTATCTGTTGATACGGATAAAAGTAGCAAACCGACGTCAGAGACGGCGCCACGCCTCACAGAACGGATCTGGGATCTTACCTTCGCAAAGTTTTGCGGCATTCAGAAATTGATCGCAACCTTGGCGTTCTGAGAATATATTGTCGAGTGCTTATTCGGCTGTTGGAATGGCACATTTTATTGAGTCAAAGATGACTTATATTGCTCTCCCGATGGGAGTATATGCAGAGTTATTTATAACTCGAAATATACTCTTTTGCTCTCCTATCTTTCTTCTTTTCATTCTTTCTTTCTCTTTTTTTTTTATAATTTCATCGGGCACGCGAACAGCGTTCCCGATGGGAGTAGCCCCCGAGGCTACAGCCAAGAACTTGTGCTTGGGTGTAGGCTCCACGCCTTATGCTGCTATATTTTCTTTTTCTCCCGAAGTTTTACAATTTCTCGGGTGCGCGAACAACGCTCCCGATGGGAGTAGCCCCCGAGGCTATGAGCAAATATTTGTATTTGATCATAGGCTCTCGCCATTTCTATTTTATCATTCTTGATCTTTTCATTTTTCAAAGTAGCCCCCGAGCATTTGATCAAAAACTTGTATTTGATAAAAGGCTCATCAATATTTTCCATATCGCCCTTTTATGAGCTGTTGAGGCGAATTTTTCCTTCTGCCAATGTGACGTTATTGCTGACGATAGCCACGATTGTGAGTCCGAAAATTGCGAGAAGTTTTCTCCCGCTACCTTGCGGGCCCAAATTATCCATTATCTTGACACGTCGTGCAGGTGGGGGACACACGTCCTCCGCTTTTCCTGGCGCACGTACCGTAACTTCTCCAATGTTAAAATACTTTTTTACCCCTGTTTCCACGTGGTTATCATCTGCCGCACACATTTTTCATCCAACGGTCCGCCACTTCACCGCACCTCTATATAAGATCCCCTTCTTCTTCCTCGAGCACTTCCGCTCGCGCCGTTCCCCTGCTTTCCTCTGCAAAACTTCCTCCTGCGCCCCACAACTCCCTGAGCTCATCCTCTCCCAGCTGCATTCTCGCGCCATTGTTGATGCCACCTCGTCGGTTGATCAAACACAGCACGCCGGAGTCGTCAATGGCTGCCATAGATCTGGGAAGCGCGGAGTGGGAAAGGTCCAAAATTTCCACCCAGGACATCAACCTCTTGAAGAAGCTGGGGATCAGCAAGAAGCCGAAGGCGCTGTGCTTCCCTAGTGAAGAAAGCTACCCAACCCCTCCAATGGGGTATCGGGTAAGTTTCATCGACCATCTCATCCGCGGTCTTCCCGCCCCCATTCATCCTTTCGTCCGCGGACTGCTTTTTGTTTATGGTCTGCAACTTCACCACCTCACGCCCAATTCTATCCTCCATATCTCCATTTTCATCACCCTCTGCGAGGCCTTCCTTGGCGTCCAGCCTAACTGGGCGCTATGGAAGCGCATTTTCTTTTGTCGCCGTAATGGCTCTCCCAATGTCGCCTACAATATAGGCGGCGTTGTTATTTCCGTTCGCCCCACAGTCGACTACTTCGACATCAAACTCCCTGACTCAGTTCAGGGGTGGCGCAAGAAGTGGTTGTACATTCAGGAAGAAAACCATGGATGTGCTGAAGACAACATCCCTCCCTTCGATGGTGCCGAGAAAATCCTTCGCCGCCGCTCCTGGGATGCAGAGGCTACCGAAGAAGAAAAAATATCGACAGAGGCCCTGATGACTCGCATCCATGAGTTGCAAAATACTCGCGGCAAGGAGATGTCAGGTATTCAGATCACAACGTATTTTCTTAGAACCAGGGTGCAGCCTCTTCAAGCTCGCAAATACCCTCTCTGGAAGTATGCTGGCAACAAGGACACAGATCAGTTGTCGGCGGATTTAGAGGTCAAGGACTTAGAAAAACTTGTCCGAAAAATCTCCTCCCTCAGCAAAAAAGATCCCGTCCCTTCTTCTTGTCGTGTAAAACCGTACAGCGCCACCAATGCGCTTCCCAAGGTAATTAAACTTTGTCGATTGATTTGTTATTGCCTTCCTATCTTTTTTGTAACTCCTTTTTTGACACCTTCCATTGTTTTTTACATAGAACCATCCAAATCTTGTCTCGCTTCCTCCCCTTCCTGAAGGTGGAGAAGTCGAGGAAAGGGCCATTGTCACCGACGACAACCAAGATGCCCCCTCATTTGTGAATGAACCCGTAGATTCTCAAAAATCTGCGGGATCTTCTGAAGGTACTGCATCGGCACAATCTCCTCCTCCTGTTGTTTCTCCAAGGAACAAAAGGAAAAGGGACGATGTCGAAGATTCCGGCACCTCCAAAGCCGAAGAAGTTGTTCCTTCACGCCAGAAGGCAGCTTATGATCCATACCTTGAGTCCCTCATCAGCTCGTAAGTTACCTTTTATTTCACTTTATTTTGTACTCGAAGATTTTTGTCTATCTTGCTTTTTATGCTGCCGACATTTAATCACAGTGATGATGAGGAAGAAGTACCAGCTGTTGATGTGGCTGCTCGAACGAGTACGTCACATACTCTGGTTGTTTCGGAGACGCCAGTCGAAGGAGAGGAATCCTCGCCTCCTCAACAAAACGTCGGCGCTCCTACTCCTCCTTCAAGCCCTCTTGTCCCTTCACCAAAAAGGACAAGGGTTGAAACAATCCCGGAGCCTATCCTCCAATTGGGTAGCTCCTCTAGCCCTCTCTTGGATGATGTAAGTTCTTAATTTTCTTGTCACTGTCTATATTTCCTCTGTTTGCTTCTTTATGCTATCATATTTTTCCCATACCGACATTTTCTTTCTTTGTCCTTCTTTGACAGCCTATGATCAAAGAGCTTGTGCGCATCGGTGCCCAATTCATTGGGTACCGTGAATATGCCAGCAAGACTGAAGGTAATAATTCTTTGCTGACCCTTGTTTATAACTTCTTGCTCCTGTTTTGTCGCAATTTTGACGATTCTTAACTATTTTGGCAGAAAAACTTGCGAAGGCCAACAAGCTTGTTGACACGCTTGCTCAGAAATTGGAGCAAAGTGAAGCGGCTCGCAAGAAGGCTGAACTTGATGCTAGCAAAGCTAAAGCGGAGGCTGATAAGGCCAAGGCAGAAGCTGCTGGTGTCAAAGATCTGCAAAAAAGACTTGATGATGCCGAAACTGCTTTGAACGAGCACAAAGCCGCACAGGCTACTCGTGAAAAGGCGATCATCAAGTGTTTGAACACGCATAATCAGCGTTTTGTTGGTAATTTTGTCGATCCATTCTATTTTTCTTAGACTCGCTTTTCTTTACTTGCTGTCGACCAACATATATTTTCTGCGACAGGTAAAACAAACCAAGAATTTGAGCTTGAAGATCCCGACAACGATCCTCTTCTTGACGCACTCTCTATCCTTGAGTTTCATGGAACCGAAGCTCGCGAAGGTATTGGACATGCTGACTCAGGGTTGTTGCGGCTGTTCCCCTACTTCTTCCCGAAGAAAGCGGAACCCAAGACTTTCCTTGCTCTTGCCAAGGACTTCAATCCACCAGAGGATCTTGGACTGAAGATGCGTCAAGAGAACATGAAGATTGCTGTTGAAAACACTGTTGCCTTGGTCGCTGATAGCCAACAAACTATCGACTGGGCGAAAGTAGGCGACACAGAACAAATAGAGCAAACAAAATGGCGATCGCTGATCAAGGCGGCAAAGCCCAACACGAAGAAAATCCTGGCCTATCTCGGAATCAAGCCATCTTCAACTCCTAGCTCATCAAAGCCGGAGGTCTAGTTGATTGCCCCTTCTTTTTATTTTTTCTGTTTCTTTAGCTATTGTCGCCATATTAGCTTTGGCGACAATTACCTTAGTAGTCCTTTTGAAGAACTCCTTCTGTAATATCCGTGTAAATTTCCTGAAGATCAATGGAATTCTGTCTTGTGCAACCATTTGATATTGGAATTTTCTTTTCCAGTTGATATTTGATAACTACTCTACCAATCCTCATCCTGCCGATACTTCTCATGCTTCCTCCTTCTCGAAGAAGACACTAGTCGATGATAACCTCATCGAAGGTTCTTCAAGCAAACAATTGTCGCAAGATTTGCAAGAACTTCGACAACAACTTCAATCCATGAAAAAACAAATTCTGGCAATGATGGAACAATCTCGAAAAGCATCCGAGAGAGAGAAAATTGCTCTTCAACAAGCCAAAGAGGCCATAGCTGCCAAGGATGCTGCTGTGTCGGAAGCTGAGAAAGCCACTACTCGAGAAAATAGCATGCTCGAGCTAATGATTGAAGCTAGCGCGGATATGCTAGGTATGTTTTTCCAACCTCACACTGCTTCTTTCTTGTTTTACTGTGCCTCCCCTTAGATTTCTTGCTTTGTCGCTTAATAGGCTCGGTTCTCGACGCTGCCGCTGAAGACGAAAGAGTGAATGTCAGGACGAATCTCCTCGTCAATCTTTCTCTTAACCATGGCTGTCTGTTCTGGGCCACCTTGAGCGAACCCAGCAAATTGTCAGGTTCCAAGATCGCGCTTGTCAGGTGCGCGAATTTCTCAATTTCTGCACGAGAACATTAACCCTTGTTTACAAGACTTTATTTCCTCGAGATGAGGCTCCCGAAACTCTTCTTGGACTGATGGAGAAATTTAGAGATGCTCCTCGCATTCATAACTTTGTGCGAGCTCAATTGACTGCTGGCGCAAGGTTTGCCATGATTATGATACACATTTGCCATCCCAAGTTGGACCTGACGAAGATTGTTGCTGATTGCTTAGCCAAGAAATCGCGGCGAAAAAATAACATTGACTCAATCAATGAGATGGTTACTCCTGTGGCTGAGGCGATGATGGATGAACTTCTTCGGATGGATTCAGAATTCTTCGTCAAGGGGACCTATGCTGAGCACAAGACAACCAGAGGTTTATTCATAGATAGTATATTAGGCCTAAACTGAGCTGTACTATATTGCGAGAAATTATGTCTATATCTTGTCGATCTTTTTTGTTCCGAAGAATTTGTTTATATTGTACAGCAGCTTATATTGTTGGATCCCCCGTGCCTTTGGCTGGAGTTTATACTGTTTTGCTATCTCAAAGATTCTTCTTCTTGTTGCAAGAAGTTATATTTATTTTTCCATCGATGGGTTACAAGCCCCCGAGTGTCTTGGTGGCGAAGTTCTATATTTTTGTTGCGAGGTTTTCAGACCAAAGCAGTAAAATTTTGACGAGTACACTATATTTATAATTATTAGCTTCCGATGTTCTATTTGGCGAGGTATTCTTGTACCAAGGCGAAATATTTCGGTAAGTCTAGTTTATCTATATTGTGTATATTTTGTAACTTGAAGGTGTTGAGCCCCCGAGCGTGTCGAAGAATAAGAAGTATATCTCCACTAGCTTTATTATATTGCAGCATCGCGAGCCCGCCTCATTAAAAACCTTTCCGGCCCCCCTCGGTGCCCCGAAAAGGAAAAGAGTGCGTCTGTAAACTCGCGGGCGTTTCAGTACATTGTATTTTTACAGAGGAAGACTATATTTCGACTCTAGGCGTAGAACCGCCTGAGCTGCGCCACGTTCCAGGGGTTTTTCTCAGGAACCCCTGTCTTCTTGTCCTTGATCATGTATGCACCTCCTTCGATTACTTCTGTGACGATGTAAGGGCCTAGCCATGGCGATTCGAGCTTTTCAGTACTTTTTTGATTTAACCGTAAGACCAAATCTCCGACCTGGAAAGATCTTGGCCTTAACCGTCGACTGTGGTTGTTTTTGAGGTCCTGCTGGTATTTGGTGACTCGTGAAAGTACTTCATCTCGAGCTTCATTGAGTGCGTCTACGTCGTCCTCCAAAGCTTTTCTTGAAGTTTCCTCGTCATACTTTGTCACTCTTGGAGAATCATGCTCTATCTCAATTGGTAGTACTGCTTCGGCTCCGTGGACAAGGAAAAACGGAGTTTCTTGTGTCGCCGTATTTGGTGTTGTTCGGATGCTCCATAAAACACTTGGCAATTCTTCTGGCCAGGTATGTCAAGCCTTTTCAAGCGGTCCTAGCAAGCGCTTTTTGATACCGTTGCAGATGATGCCATTGGCTTTCTCGACTTGGCCATTGGTTTGCGGGTGCCCAACTGACGCAAAGTGAAATTTAATGCCTACTTCTGCGCAGTACTCCTTGAATTCCTTGGACGTAAAGTTGGTACCGTTGTCTGTGACAATGCTATGAGGCACTCCGAACCGAAAAACGAGGCCTTTCACAAACTTTATTGCCGATGCTGCATCTGGTGAATTTATTGGCTTCGCTTCTACCCACTTTGTGAATTTGTCGACAGCAACCAACAGGTACTCATATCCTCCTGGCGAAGCTTTGTGCAACTTGCCCACCATATCGACTCCCCATTGGGCAAAGGGCCACGACAATGGTATTGGCATCAGCTCTGCCGCCGGAGAGTGAGGTTTTGCGGCGAATCTTTGGCACGCGTCGCAGGTTCGCACTATCTCTTTGGCATCCTCTATTGCTGTCAACCAGTAAAATCCTGCCCGAAAAACCTTGGCCGCAATAGCTCGGCTGCTCGCGTGGTGACCACATATTCCTTCATGCACATCTTTTAGGATTATCCTTCCTTCTTCGGGTGTGACACACCTTTGCAGGACTCCTGAAATACTTCGCTTGTATAACTCTCCTTTGACCACTGTGAAAGCTTTGGATCGCCGAATAATTCGCCTTGCCACAACTGGATCGTCGGGTATTTCTTTCCGAAGGATATACGATATGTACGCTTGCATCCAAGGAACTTCTACCATCATCACAAGTTCTTGGTCTTCTTCGTCCTCCACGGCCTCTTTGAGGGGCGCCGAAGTTTTTTCTTCCTTTGCTTTTTTCTGCGCCTTCTTCGGCTTTGTGGATCTCTCCGCTATTTCCTCCCAAAATACACCTGGCGGGATTGGAAGGCACTGCGACCCGATGTTTGCAAGAACGTCGGCTTCAACATTGCTCAATCTACTGATGTGATTTACCTCGCATCCATCAAACAGCTTCTCAAGCTCATTGTACACCTCCTTGTATGCTATCATGCTATCATTGACTGCATCACATTGGTTCATAACTTGCTGAGCCACCAGTTGTGAGTCGCCAAAGATTTTTAGTCGAGTTGCGCCGCAAGCTTTCGCCATCTTCATCCCGTGTATGAGGGCCTCGTATTCTGCTTCATTGTTGGATGCGTTTGGGAACGTCATCCGTAGGACATATTTTAACTTGTCGCCTTCAGGTGATATAAGTATCACTCCTGCGCCAGCTCCTTCTACTCTCTTGGATCCATCAATGTTCATAGTCCAAGTTCTCGACAAATCTGGGGGTCCCGTGTTTTGCAGCTCCATCCATTCTGCAATGAAATCTGGCAAAACTTGCGACTTGATTGCCTTTCTTTTTTCATACGTGATGTCCCGAGGGGAAAGTTCTATTCCCCAAAGGGAGACATGCCCTGTAGCTTCTGGATTGTTCAGTATATTTGAAAGAGGTGCTTCATTGACTACTATTATCGGGTGTGCCGAAAAATAGTGGCGCAACTTTCTTGCCGTTGTAATCACTCCATATGCTAGCTTCTGGTACTGCGGGTAGCGCTGTTTAGAAGGCGATAAAACTTCACTGATGAAATATACCAGCCTTTGCACTCCATGGAGTTTTCCTTCTTCTTCTCTTTCAACGACTAACACCGTGCTAACCACCTGGGGTGTGGCTGCAATGTACAGCAGGAGAGGTTCCTTTTCCTTCGGCGCCACCAGAATTGGTGGTGTCGAGATTGTGCGTTTCAAATCCTCGAAAGCTCTATCGGCTTCTTCGTTCCACTGGAATTTCTCCCCTTGCTTTATTAAAGCGTAGAACGGTAATGCTTTTTCTCCCAGCCTGGCGACGAATCTGCTTAAAGCTGCGACTCGCCCAGTTAATTGCTGTATTTCTTCCAACTTTGTTGGTTTCCTCATTGTTACGATAGCTTGTATTTTGTCGGGATTAGCTTCAATCCCTCTTGCTGAAACTAGAAACCCAAGAAGTTCTCCTGCTGGGACGCCGAAGGAGCACTTTGTCGGGTTCAGCTTGAGGCAGAATTTATCGAGGTTGTCAAAGGTTTCCTTGAGATCCTCGATCAGCGTCGTCCCCTTTTTTGACGTTATGACGACATCGTCGATGTACACTTGCACATTTTTTCCAATCTGTGTCGCCAAACACTTCTGCATCATCCTCTGATATGTTGCTCCCGCGTTTTTCAGACCGAAGGGCATTGTTCTGTAGCAAAACACGCTGTAAGGTGTGATGAACGCTATTTTTACTTCATCTTCTTCTTTTAATCTGATCTGGTTATAACCAGAATATGCGTGCAGAAAGGAAAGACGTTCACATCCTGCCGTGGAGTCGATAATTTGGTCGATCCTCGGGAGGGGAAAGTGATCCTTTGGACAATGTTTATTGAGACACGTAAAGTCGACGCACATGCGAAGGACCTTAGTGTTTTTATTCGGCACCAATACTGGATTTGCTACCCACGTGGCCTCTGTGTGCAGCTCCTTGATAAAACCAGCTTCTCTTAGTCGATCAATTTCTGACAGCATAGCCTTGCGGTTTGGTTCCAAAAAACGTCGCAAAGGTTGTTTGATTGGTCTCGCTAGTGGATCCAAGTTTAGGTGGTGCTCGGCAAGTTCCCTGGGTACTCCTGGCATGTCAGCTGGACACCATGCGAAGATTTTCCAGTTCTCACGGAGGAACTCGACGAGCGCGCTTTCCTATGCGAGATCCATGTCGTTTGCGATGGATGTCGTCTTTTTCGGATCTGTCGGGTGAATCTACACCTCCTTAGAATTTTTCTCAGTGTTGAAAGTTGATTCTTTATTTGGCCTACCAACGTCTGGCAGCACGTCGTAGTCAGTCATGGGCCTTGACGCCAAATACTCAGCTTGCATCCCGAAAGTTTCTGATATCCGATGAAAATCCTTATCGCATTTATCGGCTAGGGCGAAGCTTCCTTTGACTGTGATTGGCCCCTTAGGTCCAGGCATCCTCCACAACAGGTACGTGTAATGTGGTACCGCCATAAATCTAGCATATGCTGGTCGTCCCAACAGAGCGTGGTACTGTGACGGGAAATCTACGACTTCAAACTCCAACTTCTCGATTCTGTAATTTTCTCGGGTCCCAAACTGAACGTCGAGATTAATCTTCCCTAGCGGATAGCTTGGCTTCTCTGGTGTGATACCGTGGAATCTCGTGTCTGTTGGCTTCAGGTTTGCTAGGGATATGTTCATCTTCCTTAATGTATCTGCGTACATAAGGTTTAAGCTGCTGCCGCCATCTATAAACACGCGAGATACGTCAAATCCTGCGATGACCTGAGGGAGATATGCCCTAGAGGCAATAATAAAGTGGTTATTATTTATATCTTTATGTTTATGATAAATGTTTATATATCATGCTATAATTGTATTAACCGAAACATTAGTACATGTGTGATATGTAGACAACAACAAATCCCTAGTATGCCTCTTAAACTAGCTTGTTGATTAATGGATGATTAGTTTCATAATCATGAACATTGGATGTTATTAATAACAAGGTTATATCATTATATGAATGATGTAATGTACACACCCAATTAAGCGTAGCATAAGATGTCGTCATTAAGTTATTTGCTATAAGCTTTCGATACATAGTTACCTAGTCCTTATAACCATGAGATCATGTAAATCACTTATACCGGAAAGGTACTTTGATTACACCAAACACCACTGCGTAAATGGGTGGCTATAAAGGTGGGATTAAGTATCCGGAAAGTATGAGTTGAGGCATATGGATCAACAGTGGGATTTGTCCATCCCGATGATGGATAGATATACTCTGGGCCCTCTCGGTGGAATGTCGTCTAATGTCTTGCAAGCATATGAATGAGTTCATAAGAGACCACATACCACGGTACGAGTAAAGAGTACTTGTCAGGAGACGAGGTTGAACAAGGTATAGAGTGATACCGAAGATCAAACCTCGGACAAGTAAAATATCGCGTGACAAAGGGAATTGGTATTATATGTGTATGGTTCATTCGATCACTAAAGTCATCGTTGAATATGTGGGAGCCATTATGGATCTCCAGATCCCGCTATTGGTTATTGGTCGGAGTGAGTACTCAACCATGTCCGCATAGTTCACGAACCGTAGGGTGACACACTTAAAGTTGGATGTTGAAATGGTAGAACTTGAATATGGAATGGAGTTCGAATATTTGTTCGGAGTCCCGGATGAGATCCCGGACATCACGAGGAGTTCCGGAATGGTCCGGAGAATAAGATTCATATATAGGATGTCATTTTATGTGAATTAAAATGTCGCGGAAGGTTCTATGGAAGGTTCTAGAAAAGTCCGGAAGAAACCACCAAGGAAGGTGGAGTCCACATGGGACTCCACCTCCATGGCCGGCCAACCCTAGTGGGGGAGGAGTCCCAAGTGGACTCCCCCTTAGGGGGCCGGCCACCACCCCATATGGGAGGTGGAACTCCCACCTCAAGTGGGAGTCCTAGCTTGGCTAGGTTTCCCCTCCATATGGAAGGTTTTTGGTTCGGGTCTTATTCGAAGACTTGGATACCAACACTTGGGGTTCCACCTATATAATGAGGGGCATTGGGGAGGGGGCCGGCCACACCAAAAGCCACAAGTTGGCCACACCCCCTTGAGGCCGGCCACCCCCTCCCAAACCCTAGCCGCCCCCTCTCCTCCATATCTTCCGCGTAGCTTTAGCGAAGCTCCGCCGGAGTTCTCCACCGCCACCGACACCACGCCGTCGTGCTGTCGGATTCAAGAGGAGCTACTACTTCCGCTGCCCGCTGGAACGGGAGGTGGACGTCGTCTTCATCAACAACCGAACGTGTGACCGAGTACGGAGGTGCTGCCCGTTCGTGGCGCCGGAACCGATCGTGATCAAGATCTTCTACGCGCTTTTGCAAGCGGCAAGTGAACGTCTAGCGCAGCAACAAGAGCCTCCTCTTGTAGGCTTTGGAATCTCTTCAAGGGTGAGACTCGATACCCCCTCGTTGCTACCATCTTCTAGATTGCATCTTGGCTTGGATTGCGTGTTCGCGGTAGGAAAATTTTTGTTTTCTATGCAACGTTATCCAACAGTGGTATCAGAGCCGTGTCTATGCATAGATGGTTGCACGAGTAGAACACAATGGTTTTGTGGGCGTTGATGCTCTTGTTATCTTTAGTTTGAGTACTTTGCATCTTTGTGGCATAGTGGGATGAAGCGGCTCGGACTAACTTTACATGACCGCGTTCATGAGACTTGTTCCTCGTTCGACATGCAACTTGTATTGCATAAGAGGCTTTGCGGGTGTCTGTCTCTCCTACTATAGTGAAGATTCAATTTACTCTTCTATTGAAAACATTAGTATCAACGTTGTGGTTCATGTTCGTAGGTAGATTAGATCTCTCTCGAAAACCCTAAACCACGTAAAATATGCAAACCAAATTAGAGACGTCTAACTTGTTTTTGCAGGGTTTGGTGATGTGATATGGCCATAATGTGATGATGAATATGTATGAGATGATCATTATTGTATTGTGGCTAGCGGGCGGAGCCTTATGGTTGTCTTTAAATTTCATGTTGAGTAGTATTTCAAAGTAGTTGTAATAGTTGCTACATGGAGGACAATCATGAAGACGGCGCCATTGACCTTGACGCTACGCCGACGATGATGGAGATCATGCCCGAAGATGATGGAGATCATGTCCGTGCTTTGGAGATGAAGATCAAAGGCGCAAAGACAAAAAGGGCCATATCATATCACATATGAACTGCATGTGATGTTAATCCTTTTATGCATCTTATTTTGCTTAGATCGCGACGGTAGCATTATAAGATGATCCCTCACTAAAATCTCAAGATAATAAAGTGTTCATCCTTAGTAGCACCGTTGCCAAGACTTGTCGTTTCGAAGCATCTCGTGATGATCGGGTGTGATAGAATCAACAAGTGCATACAACGGGTGCAAGACAGTTTTGCACATGCGGATACTAAGGTGGCCTTGACGAGCCTAGCATGTACAGACATGGTCTCGGAACACGTGATACCGAAAGGTAGAGCATGAATCATATGGTTGATATGATTAACACTTTGAGTGTTCGCCATTGAAATCACACCTTGTCTCGTGATGATCGGACATAGGTGCGGTGGATTTGGTTCGTGTGATCACTAAGACAATGCGAGGGATATTGTTTTGAGTGGGAGTTCACCTAGATTTTTAATTATGTTGAATTAAAATTTGAACTCAATTTGTCATAAACTTAGTCTAAACTTTTGCAAATATATGTTGTAGAGATGGCGTCCCCAATCAATTTTAATCAGTTCCTAGAGAAAGAGAAACTTAAGAGCAACGGTAGCAACTTCACCGACTGGTTCCATCATGTGAGGATCTTCCTCTCTGGCGGAAATCTGCAATATGTGCTTGATGCACCGCTAGGTGACCCTCCTGCAGAAACTGAAATCGATGAAGTAAAAGCTGTTTACGAGACTCGGAAAATTCGGTACTCTCAAGTTCAGTGTGCCATCCTGTGCAGTCTGGAATCCGATCTTCAAAAACGTTTTGAGCACCACGATCCTCATGAGTTGATGAAAGAGCTGAAAGCTATTTTTGAGACTCATGCGGCCGTGGAATGCTATGAAGCATCGAAACAATTCTTCAGCTGCATGATGGAAGAAGGCAGCTCCGTTAGTGAGCACATGCTCGCCATGACCGGGCATGCGAAGAAACTCAGTGACTTGGGAATAGTGATTCCTAACAGACTGGGGATTAATCGTGTCTTTCAATCACTGCCACCAAGTTACAAGAACTTTGTGATGAACTACAATATGCAGAACATGAACAAGGAGTTACCTGAACTCTTTGGCATGCTAAAAGCTGCTGAGATTGAGATCAAGAAAGAGCACCAAGTGTTGATGGTCAACAAGACCACCAGTTTCAAGAAACAGGGCAAGTCTAAGGGAAAATTCAAGAAGGGTGGCAAGAAAGCTGCCACGCCTCCTATGAAACCTAAGAACGGCCCTAAGCCTGATGCTGAGTGCTATTTCTGCAAGGAGAAGGGACACTGGAAGCGTAATTGCTCCAAGTATCTGGCAGATTTGAAGAGCGGCCTTGTCAAGAAGAAGAAAGAAGGTATATCTGATATACATGTTATAGATGTTTATCTCACTGGTTCTCGTTCTAGTACCTGGGTATTTGATACTGGTTCGGTTGCTCATATCTGTAACTCGAAACAGGAACTAAAGAATAAACGAAGACTACTGAAAGATGAAGTGACGATGCGCGTTGGAAATGGATCCAAAGTCGATGTGATCGCTGTCGGCACACTTCCTCTACATCTACCTTCGGGATTAGTTTTAAGCCTAAATAATTGTTATTTTGTACCCGCGTTGAGCATGAACATTATATCTGGATCTTGTTTAATGCAAGACAGTTATTCATTCAAGTCTGAGAATAATGGTTGTTCTATTTTTATGAATAATATCTTTTATGGTCGAGCACCACAAAAGAATGGCTTATTTCTGTTAGATCTCGATAGTAGTGATACGCATATACATAACATTGATGCTAAGCGAATTAAATTGAATGATAATTCTACTTATATGTGGCACTGTCGTCTTGGTCATATTGGAGTGAAACGCATGAAGAAACTCCATACTGATGGATTACTTGAATCACTTGACTTTGAGTCACTTGATAGATGCGAAGCATGTCTAATGGGAAAAATGACAAAGACTCCATTTTCAGGTATGATGGAGCGAGCTACTGACTTATTGGAAATCATACATACCGATGTATGTGGACCAATGAGCGTAGCATCGCGCGGTGGTTATCGTTATGTTCTAACCTTCACAGATGATCTGAGTAGATATGGGTATATCTATTTCATGAAACATAAATCCGAAACTTTCGAGAAGTTTAAGGAATTCCAAAGTGAAGTAGAAAATCAACGTAACAAGAAGATCAAATTTCTACGATCTGATCGTGGAGGTGAATATCTGAGTTATGAGTTTGGCATGCATTTAAAGAAATGCGGAATACTTTCACAATTGACACCACCGGGAACACCTCAACGTAACGGTGTGTCCGAACGTCGTAATCGAACTCTCTTAGATATGGTTCGTTCTATGATGTCTCTTACTGATTTGCCATTATCATTTTGGAGTTATGCATTAGAGACAGCCGCATTCACTTTAAATAGAGCACCATCAAAATCCGTAGAAACGACACCGTATGAATTATGGTTTAATAAGAAACCTAAGCTGTCGTTCCTGAAAGTTTGGGGTTGCGAAGCCTATGTAAAGAAGTTACAACCGGACAAGCTAGAACCCAAAGCGGAGAAATGCGTCTTCATAGGATACCCTAAGGAAACTATAGGGTATACTTTCTATCACAAATTCGAAGGCAAAATCTTTGTTGCTAAGAACGGAACCTTTCTTGAGAAAGAATTTCTCACTAAAGAAGTGACTGGAAGAAAAGTAGAACTCGATGAGATTGATGAATCTATACTCGTTGATCAGAGTAGCGCTGTACCAGAAGTTGTACCAGTACCACCTACACCGGCAACAGAGGAAGCTAATGATAATGATCATGAAACTTCGAACGAGGAAACTACTGAACCTCGCAGATCGACAAGGGAACGTACCACTCCTGATTGGTATGATCCTTGTCTAAATGTCATGGTTGTGGATAACAATGATGAGGACCCTGCGACGTATGAAGAAGCGATGATGAGCCCAGATTCCAACAAATGGCAAGAAGCCATGAAATCCGAAATGGGATCCATGTATGATAACAAAGTATGGACTTTGGTAGACTTACCTGATAGCCGAAAGGCTGTCGAGAATAAATGGATCTTCAAGAGAAAAACAGATGCTGATGGTAATATTACTGTCTATAAAGCTCGACTTGTCGCAAAGGGTTTCCGACAAATTCAAGGAGTTGACTACGATGAGACTTTCTCACCTGTAGCGAAGCTAAAATCTGTAAGGATTTTGTTAGCAATAGCTGCATTTTTCGATTATGAGATTTGGCAGATGGATGTCAAAACGGCGTTCCTGAATGGAGACATTGAGGAAGAGTTGTATATGGTACAACCCAAAGGTTTTGTCGATCCTAAAAATGCTGACAAAGTATGCAAACTTCAGCGTTCAATCTATGGACTGAAGCAAGCATCAAGAAGTTGGAACCGACGCTTTGATAAGGTGATCAAAGACTTCGGGTTTATACAGTGTCATGGAGAGGCTTGTATTTACAAGAAAGTGAGTGGGAGCTCTGTAGCATTCTGATATTATATGTAGATGACATATTATTAATCGGGAATGATATAGAACTATTAAGCAAAGTTGTTAAAGGTTATTTGAATAATAGTTTTTCAATGAAAGACCTTGGTGAAGCATCGTATATATTAGGCATCAAGATTTATAGAGATAGATCAAGACGCCTAATAGGGCTATCACAGTACATATCTGGACAAGATTCTAAAGAAGTTTAGAATGGACGAAAGTAAGAAAGGGTTCTTACCTATGTTACCAGGCAAGGTCTTGAGTAAGACTCAAGGACCGGCTACGGCAGAAGAAAGAGAAAGGATGAGTAAAATCCCCTATGCCTCGGCAGTAGGATCTATCATGTATGCCATGCTATGTACTAGACCGGATATAGCACATGATGTTAGTTTGACTAGCGAGATATCAAAGTGATCCAGGAATGGAACATCGGACAGCGGTCAAGAATATCCTGAAGTATTTAAAAAGGACTAAGGATATGTTTTTGTTATGGAGGTGACCAAGAGCTCGTTGTAAGTGGTTACACCGATGCAAGTTGGAACACCGATCCTGATGACTCTAAGTCACAATGCTGGTACGTGTTTATATTGAATGGTGCTGCGATAAGCTGGGCAAGCTCGAAGCGGTGCACGGTGGCGAAGTCTTCAACAGAATCGAGTACATAGCGGCTTCGGAGGCTTCATCGAAGCGGTATGGATGAAGAGGTTCATTGTAGAGCTCGGTGTGGTTCCTAGTGCATTGGACCCATTAATCATTTACTGTGATAACATGGGTGCCATCGCCAATGCACAAGAGCCAAGGTCACACAAGAGGCTGAAGCATATCAAGCTGCGTTACCACTCGATTCGCGAGTACATCGAAGATGGAGAAGTAGAGATTTGCAAAGTACACACTGATCTGAATGTAGCAGATCCGTTGACTAAAGCTCTCCCTAGGGCAAAGCATGACCAACACCAGAATGCCATGGGTGTTAGGTATATTACAATGTAATCTAGATTATTGACTCTAGTGCAAGTGGGAGACTGAAGGAGATATGCCCTAGAGGCAATAATAAAGTGGTTATTATTTATATCTTTATGTTTATGATAAATGTTTATATATCATGCTATAATTGTATTAACCGAAACATTAGTACATGTGTGATATGTAGACAACAAGAAGTCCCTAGTATGCCTCTTAAACTAGCTTGTTGATTAATGGATGATTAGTTTCATAATCATGAACATTGGATGTTATTAATAACAAGGTTATATCATTATATGAATGATGTAATGGACACACCCATTTAAGCGTAGCATAAGATCTCGTCATTAATTTATTTGCTATAAGCTTTCGATACATAGTTACCTAGTCCTTATGACCATGAGATCATGTAAATCACTTATACCGGAAAGGTACTTTGATTACACCAAACACCACTGCATAAATGGGTGGCTATAAAGGTGGGATTAAGTATCCGGAAAGTATGAGTTGAGGCATATGGATCAACAGTGGGATTTGTCCATCCCGATGACGGATAGATATACTCTGGGCCCTCTCGGTGGAATGTCGTCTAATGTCTTGCAAGCATATGAATGAGTTCATAAGAGACCACATACCACGGTACGAGTAAAGAGTACTTGTCAGGAGACGAGGTTGAACAAGGTATAAAGTGATACCGAAGATCAAACCTCGGACAAGTAAAATATCGCGTGACAAAGGGAATTGGTATTGTATGTGAATGGTTCATTCGATCACTAAAGTCATCGTTGAATATGTGGGAGCCATTATGGATCTCCAGATCCCGCTATTGGTTATTGGTCGGAGTGAGTACTCAACCATGTCCGCATAGTTCACGAACCGTAGGGTGACACACTTAAAGTTGGATGTTGAAATGGTAGTACTTGAATATGGAATGGAGTTCGAATATTTGTTCGGAGTCCCGGATGAGATCCCGGACATCACGAGGAGTTCCGGAATGGTCCGGAGAATAAGATTCATATATAGGATGTCATTTTATGTGAATTAAAATGTCGCGGAAGGTTCTATGGAAGGTTCTAGAAAAGTCCGGAAGAAACCACCAAGGAAGGTGGAGTCCACATGGGACTCCACCTCCATGGCCGGCCAACCCTAGTGGGGGAGGAGTCCCAAGTGGACTCCCCCTTAGGGGGCCGGCCACCCCCCCATATGGGAGGTGGAACTCCCACCTCTAGTGGGAGTCCTAGCTTGGCTAGGTTTCCCCTCCATATGGAAGGTTTTTGGTTCGGGTCTTATTCGAAGACTTGGAGACCAACTCTTGGGGATCCACCTATATAATGAGGGGCCAAGGGAGGGGGCCGGCCACCCCAAGACCACAAGCTGGCCGCCCCCCTTGAAGTGGCCGGCCACCCCCTCCCAAACCCTAGCCGCCCCCTCTCCTCCATAACTCCCGCGTAGCTTTAGCGAAGCTCCGCCGGACTTCTCCACCACCACCGACACCACGCCGTCGTGCTGTCGGATTCAAGAGGAGCTACTACTTCCGCTGCCCGCTGGAACGGGAGGTGGACGTCGTCTTCATCAACAACCGAACGTGTGACCGAGTACGGAGGTGCTGCCCGTTCGTGGCGCCGGAACCGATCGTGATCAAGATCTTCTACGCGCTTTTGCAAGCGGCAAGTGGTAGGAAAATTTTTGTTTTCTATGCAACGTTATCCTACACTTGCATCATGTAGTTTAAACCTATTAGTGGAGAACTACCGTAGAGCTTGTTGAATTTTGGTTTGCATGATTGGTCTCTCTAAGGTCTAGATATTTTCTGGTAAAAGTGTTTGAGCAACAAGAAAGACAGTGTAGAGTCTTATATTGCTTGCAATATGTTCTTATGTATGCTTTGCTGTACCGGTTCATACTTGTGTTTGCTTCAAACAACCTTGCTAGCCAAAGCCTTGTACTGAGAGGGAATGCTTCTCGTGCATCCAAAACCTTGAGCCAAAACCTATGCCATGTGTGTCCATCATAACTACCTACTATGTGGTATTTTTCTGCCATTCCAAGTAAATACTTCATGTGCTACCTTTAAACAATTCAAAGGTTATTATCTCTTATTTGTGTCAATGTTTTATAGCTCATGAGGAAGTATGTGGTGTTTTATATTTCAATCTTGTTGGGCAAACTTTCACCAATGGACTAGTGGCTTCATCCGCTTATCCAATAATTTTGCAAAAAGAGCTGGCAACGGGGTTCCCAACCCCAATTAATTAACTTTTATTAATAATTCTCTTCACATGTTTTGCCCTGATTCATCAGTAAGAAACTTAATTTTGTAAATACACACTCCTCCATGGTATGTGAAATGTTGGAAGGCACCCGAGGATTCGGTTAGCCATGGCTTGTGAAAGAAAAAAGTTGGGAGGAGTGTCATCCATAAATAAAACTAAAGTACATGTGTAAACAAAAGAGGAGAGGGATGATCTACCTTGCTGGTAGAGATAACGTCCTTAATGGGAGCCGCTCTTTGAAAGTCTGTTTGACGAGGGGGTTAGAGTGCCCACTACCATTCGTTGACAATAACAAACACCTCTCAAAACTTTACTTTTATGCTCTCTATATGATTTCAAAACTTGAAAAGCTCTGGCACATGATTTAATCCCTGCTTCCCTCTGCGAAGGGCCTTTCTTTTACTTTATGTTGAGTCAGTTTACCTACTTCCTTCTATCTTAGAAGCAAACACTTGTGTCAACTGTGTGCATTGATTCTTACATACTTGCTTATTTGCACTCATCATATTACTTTGTGTTGACAATTATCCGTGAGATATACATGTTGAAAGTTGAAAGCAACTGCTGAAACTTAAATCTTCTTTTGTGTTGCTTCAAAACCTTCTATTAAGAATCTATTGCTTTATGAGTTAACCCTTATGCAAAAAAAATTGATGCTTGTCTTGAAAGTATTATTCATGAAAAGTGTTTGCTATATGATTCAGTTGTTTAGTCATTATCAATTTGTTAACAAACTATAGACCATTGCTTTGAGTCACTTCATTCATCTCATATGCTTTACAATAGTATTGATCAAGATCATGTTGGTAGCATGTCACTTCATAAATTATTCTTTTTATCGTTTACCTACTCGAGGGCGAGGAGGAACTAAGCTTGGGGATGCTTGATACATCTCAAACGTATCTATAATTTCTTATGTTCCATGCTAGTTTTATGACAATACCTACATATTTTATGTATACTTTATATCATTTTTATGCATTTTCCGGTACTAACCTATTAACAAGATGCCGAAGCGCCAGTTCCTGTTTTCTGCTGTTTTTGGTTTCAGAAATCTTACACAGGAAATATTCTCGGAATTGGATGAAACAAAATCCCACGGCCCTATTTTCCATGGAGGATTCCAGAACATCGAAGAAGAGTCGGAGAGGGCCAGCAGGGGGGCCACCCAATAGGGCGGCGCGGCCTGGCCCTCTGCCGCACCCAGGTGTGGGGAGCCCACCCCTGGCTCCCCCGACGCTGCCTCTTCGCCTATATATTCCTTCGTATCGGAAAACCCTAGTATCGAGAGCCAAAATACGAGAAAAGTTACTGAGACACCGCCGTCGTCAATCCCATCTCGGGGGATTCTGAAGATCTCCTCCGGCACCCTGCCGGAGAGGGGAATCATCACCGGAGGGCTCTACATCACCATGCCCGCCTCCGGACTGATGCGTGAGTAGTTCATCCTTGGACTATGGGTCCATAACAGTAGCTAGATGGTTGTCTTCTCCTATTATGCCATCATGTTTAGATCTTGTGAGCTGCTTATCATGATCAAGATCATCTATTTGTAATGCTACATGTTGTGTTTGTTGGGATCCGATGAATATGGAATACTATGTCAAGTTGATTATTGATCTATCATATATGTGTTGTTTATGATCTTGCATGCTCTCCGTTGCTAGTAGAGGCTCTGGCCAAGTTGATACTTGTAACTCCAAGAGGGGGTATTTATGCTAGATAGTGGGTTCATGCCTCAATTGAATCTGGGATAGTGACAGAAAGTTCTAAGGTTGTGGATGTGCTGTTGCCACTAGGGATAAAACATCAATGCTTTGTCTAAGGATATTTGTATTGTTTACATTACGCACAGTACTTAATGCAATTGTCTGTTGTTTGCAACTTAATACTGGAAGGGGTGCGGATGCTAACCCGAAGGTGGACTTTTTAGGCATAGATGCATGCTGGATAGCGGTCTATGTTCTTTGCCGTAATGCCCTAAGTAAATCTCATAGTAGTCATCATGATATGTATGTGCATTGTTATGCCCTCTCTATTTGTCAATTGCCCAACTGTAATTTGTTCACCCTACATGTTATTTATCTTATTGGAGAGACACCACTAGTGAACTGTGGACCCCGGTCCATTCTGTTACATCTGAAATATAACCTACTGCAATCATTGTTCTCTGTTGTTCTTTGCAAGCAAACATCATTCTCCGCACCATACGTTTAATCATTTGTTTACAGCAAGCCGGTGAGATTGACAACCTCACTGTTAAGTTGGGGCAAAGTATCTTGATTGTGTTGTGCAGGTTCCACGTTGGCACCGAAATCCCTGGTGTTGCGCCGCACTACACTCCTTCACCAACAACCTTCACGTGGCCTTCATCTAATACTGGTTCGATAAACCTTGGTTTCTTACTGAGGGAAAACTTGCTGCTGTACGCATCACACCTTCCTCTTGGGGTTCCCAACGGACGTGTGCTTTACCGTCACAAGAAGCTACTTTGTGGCACCGTTGCAAGCCCTGTCACGCGCCAGCACCCATCATAGTGTATGGCGGAGCATTTGTGAAGTGGCCGGCCACCCCCTCCCAAACCCTAGCCGCCCCCCTCTCCTCCATATCTTCCGCGTAGCTTTAGCGAAGCTCCGCCGGAGTTCTCCACCGCCACCGACACCACGCCGTCGTGCTGTCGGATTCAAGAGGAGCTACTACTTTCGCTGCCCGCTGGAACGGGAGGTGGACGTCGTCTTCATCAACAACCGAACGTGTGACCGAGTACGGAGGTGCTGCCCGTTCGTGGCGCCGGAACCAATCGTGATCAAGATCTTCTACGCGCTTTTGCAAGCGGCAAGTGAACGTCTACCGCAGCAACAAGAGCCTCCTCTTGTAGGCTTTGGAATCTCTTCAAGGGTGAGACTCGATACCCCCTCGTTGCTACCGTCTTCTAGATTGCATCTTGGCTTGGATTGCGTGTTCGCGGTAGGAAAATTTTTATTTTCTATGCAACGTTATCCAACATGACCACTGGTAGTATGAGTGCTGACTGCCCTGGTCGAGGAACTTGATGTGGATGGTCCGCTATGGTGAAGCCAATGTCTTGCCCTGACCAATTAAGGTACTCGACTGTTGGTGGAGGCATTTTTTCTGCCATGAACACCTGCCGCGAGATTACTTTCTGAGCTCTATTGGATGGCCTTCCCTTCTGAATCATCGAGACCGCTCCGTTAGAGTTAGGATCCACGTAAGGCGGTGGTGGAGGTGCTGCCGCTATTCTGAGTTGATGTCGATTGTCGTCCGTAATCACAGGAGGAGGTGGCAAGTGAATCTCACTCCTGGGTTCTCGAGGATTTCTCTGTGCTGCCTGAGCATTAGCATGCCCTGCATACCTTAGCATTGCCTGAAAATTGCGACAATCCTTCTGCAGATGTCCTGACTGTCTTTTTCCGTTGCTGTCGAGGAAAAAATGCATCTGACACGGCCCGTTCATCATCTCTTCGGGGGACACGAAGGGCCTCTGGAATCTTGGCCCGCTATTTTGCCTATTGTTTCGAGAGTCATCTCTATTGTCGCCTCGTTGCTCGTTGCTTCTCTGGTACTCATCTCTGTTGTTTCCTCCTGCGCTCGCTCGGAAACCAGCCGAGATTTGTCCTGGAGCATCATAGCTCGAGTACTGCCGAGGAAATCGTCGTCTTGGTTGATAATTTCTACCGCGGTCTTCCTCTGGCGACCTATGTCGTTTGTTGTGAACAGCATCTTCTCCATCTGCCCATCTGTTTGCTATTTCCATTAACGCGGATACTGTCTTTGGATTGGTCCTCCCCAAATCCTCGACAAAATCTCCACGCCTGATTCCTGCGACAAACCATCTATTGCTCTCTCGTCAGATATATTTTCTGCCGAGTTTTTGATGATATTCCACCTTTGGATATATTTTCTCATTGGCTCATCTGGCTTTTGTCGGCACGCTCTCAGCTCCTCTAATGACGCAGGTTTTTTACATGTGGACCGGAAGTTCTTGACGAACACGTCCTCGAAGCTGTCCCAGCTGTCGATAGATCCTGGAAGAAGTTTCTTTATCCAAGATCGTGCGGCTCCACTCAGATGCACCTGGATGCTTTGCATAGCTGTTGCTCTGGTTCCTCCTGTGAGTTTCACCGTCTCGAGATAATCAACTAGCCAATCCTCTGGATCCTGAAGGCCGTCGAATTTCTTGAAGTTATCAGGTAACTTGAATCCCGAAGGGACTCGAGTTTTTCGAACTCTCCTTGTGAAGCATGGCAACCCACACATATCCTCGTCGTTTAGCTCTGGGGACTGCCGATGTTCCCTTCTGCTTTGTCGCGCTCTGTCGACCCTTGCTTGTGCTGCCGTGTCCCTTGCTCCACTTGGTCCTTCGGGAGCTGCTGCTGTTGCTGCCGCAGGTCGTGAACTATTTTGCCTTGATGTTCCTTCGGGAGGTGTTGATACAAACGCCGTCCCCATGGCTCCAACTCCTGCCATTGCCATGTTGTACAATGCTTCCCTTGGATCTCCTGGGGGTGGCCTGGATGCAAGGATGAAAGCTTGTGTCGCCATATACCCAGCTTCTGGTGTCTTGGGGATGATGTTCCCTCTCGTGTCTATTGACATAAAAGACATGTCGAGGTTTTGAACCAAGTGCTCTCTTTCTCCTTCAGGTACGTTTTGTAACCTTGATCTTGCTCTATTCCGAGCCTCCCTGTGGCTATCACCCGAAGTTCTAGATTGTCGACTCAGCTCTGCCCTTCGCCTACTTGACGCAGAGGCTGCCTCCTTTCTTCTGTTTAACTCAGCTGTCTGTTTTTCCAATTCCCTTGCGGCTCGTGCAAGCCTATATTGATATGCTTGTAGCTCTTCTG
Source organism: Lolium perenne (assembly GCF_019359855.2). Taxonomy (NCBI): domain Eukaryota; kingdom Viridiplantae; phylum Streptophyta; class Magnoliopsida; order Poales; family Poaceae; genus Lolium; species Lolium perenne. Next base: position 159,908,099 of record NC_067247.2, read on the forward strand.
GCGTGGCTGTGGTGGCCATTGGTTCTGAGCCATCCATAGCTCTTGCGGCTCTATCCCATGCTGCTTGCGGAAGTTGGACTCTATCTCGCGGCTGTGGCCCGATATATTTATTGCCTAGGCCTCGTCGCAAATTAGAGGGATCGACGTATGGATTTCCCAAATCGTCGAAAGCCTCAGATGTTTCCTCCTGATCACGACTTGGCTCTCCGATGACATAAATCTGATGATACCTTGTTTTCAGATCTATGTTGGGTTTGGTGACACCATCATGAAGATTGGCGAAGACCTTGCCCACTGTAGTAGATTTGTCGATGAAGTCGTAGCTGTCGACACTGTTTGAGCCATCGCTTATATAGGAGTCCGCAGATGACTCAAACGACATGTCGCTGAAGATCTTGGCAAGTTTTTCTCTTGCCCTGGTGCTGATGAAGCGTGGCGACGAAGCTTCTTCCTCTCCTGATTCGGTTGACGATGTATAGCTTGAAAAATCGGAATCGACCGTCGACGATCCCGACGAAATCGGAATTTTGACACGATACGATCCCTCTTTCTCGACGCGAAAGTGAAATCTTCCGAACGTCATCTCCATAGGCTCCTCCAGATACGCATATGCATCCAAACGGGAGGGCGGGTGAGGAACAAAATCTACAAGACCAGTTGCGATCTGTTTACCTCGATCCATCGCGTTGCTTGCGGTTGATGAAGTCGACGATCTTGAACGTGCCATCGAAATCGTATCCTTGACGCCTCTAGTTCCCACAGACGGCGCCAATTGACAAGGTATTAACTTGTCAATGCCTACGGGTTGTAGACTAGGGTTTAGTTGGAAGTAGAGGGCAAGTAGATCTCGAAGTTTTCAGCCGAAAAGTACTCGACGATTATGAAAACTAGGGTTTGAGAGACAATGATTCGATGCTTTCTTTGTCCCTCGACCCCCCCTTATATAGGAGGCGGAGCCGAGGGATTCGTATTGTACAAGTTACAGAGTCCGGGAAGGTTTCTAACTCATCCCGCAAGATTACAAATAATGCTTTCTATTACAACTCTAACTTTCTTTAACAATATCTTGGGCTTCCGAATCTTCTTATTCTTCGGGTAGTTGACCTTCAGTAAACCCCAGGTACTATCTTCGGCAGGCCCATTGGGGATGCCTATGTCAGGTGGACTGCGGGTTAAGTAAAAAAAACAGATACGACGTTGTTTTTGCAAAATGTCCCGTCGGGCACTTATTTCAAACCTGAGGGAGTAGTATTTCTTCCCAAGGGATTCGAACCCGTGCTTGGGCCATTCAAAGAACTCTGGCATAACCACCCTGCCTAGCGAGCTTTATAGTGTACAAAGGATATTTTATTTTTATTTTAAGGTTCAAAAAGTTTTAAATTCAAAAACTGTTTGAATTAATTTGCTCGGTAGATTTCTGAGATTTTGTGGTAACCGTGAATTTCGGTGCCCTCCGGTAAAAATTGTTAACCGAGAAAAAAAAAACCTTGCAACACACACTAGCGCGAGCAGACCGAAGGCGCTCCACCATCCTTGCTCTTCCACCATCGTAGCCGGACAGAGCTTATCTTAATAGAGTTTGTTGTAGTAGAAAACGGAAAATCGTCGTGCTAAGCCCACAAAGGACCAACGCACATGTAACACCCCAAAGCATAGGACCTCGGAAGGGTAGATATCGAATATGTGTTTGCATAGCATGCATCTCTAAAATACAGGAAAGTTTTGAACTTTTTATGTTTGCAAACCAAAGTGAAATCTAGTGACGAAATTGACCTGAGTCAATACTAGGATTTGAAATTCAAATTTCGACATTGACTTTGAGAAATTCATAATGTGGGGTAAATTTTGAACTTGAAAACGTAAACTTGTTTGCAACTAGTGTTAGCATTTTTTGATTGTAATGTGAAACCAATTAAACACATTTCTGAATTTTGAATTCAAAATTGAGATTTGACCAAGTCAAACTTGAATTAAAATAGTTTAAATCAAAACCATAAGTCTTTGATTCAAATATTTCTACAACTATCTGAAATAATATCACATACATCTCCAATACAAAATCATTCAATAACAACACATAAATATAATAACATGACTCCAAATTCAAATTTGAATTTAATAGTTGGAGCCGAATTAATATATTCATAACCAAATAAATAAAAATCATAAAATATGAAAAAAGGATGAAGAATTGAAGAATTTCATTCTCTATCGAGACCAAATCATTACATAGTCATTTAAAAGCTCAAGCAACCGGAATAAATTATAGAGAAAAGCCCTAATACAAACTACAAAAAATTAAAAAGAAGAAACCCCTAGCTTAAACCCTAACTAGCCTAGGCTACAATCTACACTACATGGACCATCTCCACTTCATTATCTTGATCTACATCATCACCAACACCACCTTGATCCACAACCTACACATACACACACCTAACCAAATTGGGGATATGCTACTAGGAAGATTCCTAGAAGCAAAGCAAATATGGGGAGTTTTTTCCTTCCAAACAAAGGCAACATGGAAATGAATTCTATCCAAATCATAAACCCACAATAATAATCAGCACTGGATCATGGTCAACATATTAGGCAATTGGGAAAGCATCATCTTAGGCAAATATTCATTAGGCAACCGGATCAAGTATCAGCTTTGGCAACATATCATTAGGCAACATATACCAATTAGGCAACCAAAACCTGAGAGACAACATGGACATGATCTACATATAGAAGTAGGCAAACATCTTAGGCAACAGTACCTTTTCCGACTTAGCCTCTTAGGCAGCAAACAAAGTCCCCCCCCCCCCCCCCACCATATTTATATGAATTCATAAAAAGCCGTCGGGAAGACAATGAACCAAATGAACATGAAATGTTGATAATCCACAAGTGCAGGGAATCACCGTAGTACAATTCGATAAGTATTTGAGTGTTGAACCCATGACGAATTGAAGGTAAACTATCTATTCTCTAAAGCCCTATAACCCACTTATATGATCTTTCGTGCAAAGCAATGAATTAGAGTGTGTAAGATGTGTTTTACTTCTATCTAGGAAATGATAGATTGCTAAAATTAAACACTGCAAGTAAACTAGTGCAAGCGAGTACACTAGGAGCAGGTATCTCAATGAAGCAATTGTTTAATAAAATTGTTATTTCATTTGTTTTGTTGTCGCAATTAGTGAAGCGCATGGATTGTCCTTTTGTTGTTTCTTCTAGAGAGGAGTCATAGATAGGTGCATCCAAAAACATGTGCAATTACACCCCCTAGTGATTGATCACAAGGCTGTTCTTGAGCAAACTAGGGAGATATTGAGACATAAAGTCCAACCACGATGTAAGTTTTAAGGTTCCCATATATCCCCCGCTAATTAACAATGAATTAATATAGCATGCATATTTAAGACTTGGGACACGGTTTCTGTCAATCTCCGGTTATTTCTCATCCTATCATCCTGCAAAGGTGACAACCTTATGCATCCCACAAAATATGTGTGCACTTGTACATGAGATCATCATGAAGATAACATATACTTGTATGCAACTAACAACAAACTATTTCACAATTTCCGTAAAGAAGTCACTAAACAAACATAGACATGGAGACACAATAGATCATGTGAAAACAATAAATTGTTTCACACATCATGCTTGCCAATAGATTACAATAAAGATATGGACGATGTTGTAGAAGGTGTTGATGAAGAGGTGCCTCCCCAAGGGGGAGAGGCGGCCATGCCAAGGAGGAGACGACGTCCGCGGCAGGGAGGCGCTAGCGGCTCCTTATGTGCGGCTGCCCTTGGGGTTGGCGGCCCTTTGCCCCGTTCCTCCTTGTTCTACTTGGTTCTATAGAGGAGCATTCCCCCTTGTAGATATAGTCCAAGGGGGTGGCAATTTCGTGGCTTATGGTGGCTGCCTATAAAAGTAGGATTTCCCTTCGATAATATATATAGGTGGAAATGCAATCTAGGTTATGGGATAGATTTCCTTTTTTTGTCTAAGGGCTCTTGGGCACTTCTAGAATCTTCCTAGGACCCCCCCCCCCCCCCCCCTCCTGGTAAGAGTTTGAGTCAATCACATAACCAATTTTTGGAGTCCAAAAACTGCTCTTGCACTCCACATTAATTGGCCTTTATTTTTAGCTTCGGTAGTCCTTTCGGGACGAATTTTTATGTCTAGAACGATTGGAAGAAAATTTCCATCAACTTTCATGTTTTGAATTTTTTCATTGGATGTCGTCTTCGAGCTTCTTCATGGAAATATTTGAAAACTGTTCCGCATGTGCATATTGCAGGAAACTCTTAATTTCAACATAATGAGCGGTTTCCTTTCATATTGTTGTGTTTCCTACACAACAGTGTAAAAAAATAACTTGTGCACTTTTGTAACAATTAGTAGGTTAGTACCAATAAATATAATAAAGTTTTAAGATAATAATAATTTTAACACAATAAACTATAAAGTTTATGGATGCATTTTACATGCATGAAGCATCCCCAAGCTTAACCCACGCTCGTCTCGAGTATGAAGGTGCTAAAACTAAACATGGACTTCAGACTTTGTTGCTATGGTGCTTATCATAAGACACAATCATGGCTACACAAGGTTAAATGTTTCATTCTTTAGAGAATAGCAACAAACAAATAAGCTATAAAGTTATATCTCTTATGCACTGCATCCATGCTTAACAATTAATAATTTTGTGTAAATATAAATAAGAGTATTATGGACATTTAAGCATGTAATAGAATTTGGTCCAAAATCATCTTATTTCTCTTTGTATATGAGGATACTTGAGTAGCAGAAAGTAAGTAGGGAATATACATGCCAACACTTTGATAATAGAGCATAAAGTTTTTGGATATGCAACTCATGTGAATGGTAATCATAAGAATGGGCATCACTAAAGTGAAAACAAGTATGGTTTATATTTTTGACTCCTTACAAGTTGAATGTCTCATGCGCATTGACCACAAGTACCCATTCCACATGCTTACTCAACTTGACCACAAGCTATTCGTTATAATATGCATATAGTTGCAAACAAGGTGGTCCTGAGGTACCTATTGTCCCATTGTACGAAGAGTCTTTTGGGACTATCCATACTCAAATGATAAGACAAACAGACAAATTAACCTCTTAGCACTTCTTTTTATTTACTATTTACATAGCTTTTTATTTCAAATTCTTCATTGGATGTTCATGTTGTAAACTTCAACCATCATGTTTAGCATGACTTAGGTTAGCGGCCCAATGCTCTGTCGGTGTTGAAGACTGACCATAGATCTAGCAAACTTGCATTAAAAGAAAAGATGTTTAATAGTCTCGTTGTGATGGCGTCATGATGGCAGAAGAAACATTTTTTACATCAACCTTGCCCAAGACAAAGTGGCAAAGGCATCACGAGCCACACTAACCGATAGGCACAGCCGGTGTGGGTGGTGAAGGGAATCCATAGAGAATGGTTCTTAGGGTTGTAACGACGTACGGGAATACCTCCATCACCAAGGTTGGTGCACTATTTTCACCTGGAGCTCATCGAGGCACGAGGTTGCATCCGCCTTTCTATTGGAAGTCGCTAAGGGATGCAAAACAACTCACCCTCACCAACCACTATAATCACACTCGCATGGGTCCCTCATGTCTGCGTAAAATCCAAGACGAGGGCCCAAGAGGCATAGAACACAAAACCGCCTCCCTCGCTCAATCTTGCATGCTAATTGGGGTTTCCCCTGAAGTTTCCCAAAGCGTAGGAGCGAGAGCACCGCCTCAACTGCGCCTTCAAGAAGGACGTGTTGCCCAAGGAAACATCTGTTGTCGAAGCCATCAGAACTGGGTAGCCAGGCCTAGCACCTCGCACGATGCCACATCTAGGCTCCTCGTCATAGCGACGAGCACCATTGTTGTCCGCATCATCACCCCTAGCCGCCAGATCGCAGCGAAACGGGACGACCGCCACCACGGACAACATGCCACACCAGCTGGCACAACTTAATTACTTCCACTAGCATGTGTTGCTTGTGCTCTAGTGCTCAGTGCGCAGCCAAACAACCGGGACCATGACCTGTCCAGGCAATGTTGGGCCCACCAACAGACGTACCCTCGACATCGCCTCTGCCGACTAGCCCCAAGCGCAACCCCCTCCCCACCCATGCTCTCGGGCTGCCCCACCACCATCGTGCTCGCTCGAGCCGCTGCGCCACTATAGCCATGGTCGGTCGCCGGCCATGAGAACTGGCTACTAGGTTTTTCTTTTCAAGCGGTACTTAAACAGGTGGAGGATCCACCCAATTTGATTATATCATGGAGTCAAAAAATCCAAATTTGAGTGTTTATCCTTTTTTGGACGATGAATGTGTGTATAGCTAGGCAGTACTTAAATAGGTGGAGATCCACCCAATTTGGTTATATCATGAAATGAGAAAATCCAAATTTGAGTGTCTATCCTTTTTTGGACGATGAATATTTGTATAGCGGGTGATGAGCCGGAAATTCAATTCGGCACATGAGAGCATATGCTCCTGCCACCCAAAAAACAATTTTGAAATGTCGAAAAAATTCGTACAAAAATTTTATCGCTTACGTATCGACATTTTACGTGCGCACATCAAGTTTTACGAAAAACTGAAATTTTTTGTGACTTCTATGAAAAAGAGAAACAAAACGTCTCGTACACAACCTTTTTCTACATCAAAATTTATCTTTTTTACAGATGACACTCAAAATGTCAGTTTTATGTGGAACCACTTTGTGAACGTGTAGAATTTCGAAATGTACACACTAAATTTTGTGTTTAAATTTTTCAACATTTTGAAAGTGTATTTAAAATAAAGTTTAACAACCCGGATCATATGCTCCCGGGTGCCAAAACACCATTCGAGTTGCCTGAAATTGTATATGGTAGACTAGTACTCTGTAGGAGTAGTTCCTAGCTAGGTGGCTACATCGATGAATCGTTGTCTCGAGAAGCAGTGTGCGTGTACTTGCTCGACCTGGTGACGATCCTAAATTACTAATTAGATATTTAGTTTTCTTTGCAGGAGATTTTTTTATGATCGAGACATGCTGTGACGTGCAGTTTAAGAAACGATAATTTATAATACGCCGCAAAGTATCTGAAAGAACAAGTAGTGCATTATTTCTTTTGAGTATTCATCAATGGCTAATTGGATACTGATTAAAAAGAATCCGTGATGTGAGAACCAACATGTGCTTGGATATTTAAGAGAACAGTGGCATCCCTAGCTTATCATAGTTTGAATTTTAGGTTTAACACTTTATTTGTATTATAAAGACGAAATATTTTTCAGTGTGAGTCGATATTTTCGTTGATAGCGAGAGGATGTTAATTAATCTGAAGCTCTTGTGGATCAATTTTTTCAACTTCAACTTAGTCTCTCTGATGTACTCACAACTCGCAGGGTGAGTGTATGTAAGTAATTTTAGTGTATCAATTCTTTCGCTGGTTATTTTTCTTTCGCTGGTTGATTTTTGTATCAATTCTTGGCGATGCGTGAGTTGTAAATCTTAAAGATCTTGAACTTTTATTAGTAAAAAGGCCGTGTGCATCATCACGATGCAGAAGCCGGGGTATATCCCTATTTAAAAAAAAGGTAATTTTAGTGTACAAAAAGTAAAAATCAGTGAGCGTCAACTCGTTGCATTCATCGATGGATACTTTGCGGACCTTTTTTTTTTTGTACGTGTTGGTTCAATGGTTCTCGCGTACTCCCTCTGACCTCAGTTACACCAAAAATGTCTTAATTTTGTTAAAAATTTGGATATTTATATTTTTTTATCAAAGTGAATGTATGTACATATTTTTAACCTTCTTTTGTACGTGCCGTGCTTTTTAAAAAAACTCGCGGCATGATAGTGGACCCACCTAGCAGGCGCCATGCCCAGATGCCGACCGCCAACACTGCCTCTGACCACGAACCACGTGTCGCCCACATGGCACGTCAGTCGTCTTATGGCGGGCCCAGCAGGACCACCACATCCTCTGCCCTGCTCCCGCCGGATCGACATCCCACACCACACGGACGGACGTACGGCACAGCTCAGAACGATACAATACGATACAGTATTACAGTAGCAGCAAGCTACACTACACTACACTGACAGCGTCGTCACCAAAGGCTTGGTTCGTCGCATGTACGTGCACCCACCACCACCAGCGCCAGGGAACAAACCCGCTAATCAACGGTCAGCGCACGCCTCTGCTTCCTGGATCGGTGTACACATCGGCACAGCCACACGTTCTGATTCAGTGTATGTGCACTGACGGTTATTCCATTCTGTGTACCGCGCGTTTACATCAAGAATTACATTAATTTTGTGAACAGCTCAACTATACGGCTTGTAGGTAGAATGACACGTGCCCGTGTTTGTTTTGTTACTGATTAGGTCCAACCTCGTGTATTCATCCTCTGTCCTCAAATACTTGTTGTAGATTTATCTAGGTAAGAATGTACATTGATGTGTTTTACTGTATGAATATATGTAACTTAGAAGATACGGGACATCTAATTTGAGATATATGGAGAATAATTTCCTTTTATGACAACTGTGTAGGCTCATGCGTTCTTCCTACGTACTACAAATTCATGTGGTCGTGCCAACAGGCGCTGCACGCTAGGCGGCCGAGGCCCTCGACGATGGATGCGGGAGTGAGACCCTGATTTGGTCGGCGACTTGTGTGGTGGTGCCGGTGGTGGGCACTGCCTTCTCTAGCTTCAGTGTTACTCTCCTCTGGGTGGTGAAGGCTAAAATCTGTGGTTTTCATCCTCGCCCCCATTTGCTCGGGCTGCAGCGAGGTGTATGGCCGGGGCGAAAGCCCTGGTCGGCGGTGGGTGATGCTAAACACGGCGACACCCGCGAGGATTGCTGCCTAGAGGCGTGTATGTTCATGGCCTTCACCATGCCTCCCGTTTCCTTGCATGTAAGGGGAAACCCTAGTTTTGATCAACCGAGCTAAGCATCGGCTGCCATGGTGTCGTTATCTTCTTGAAGATGCCATCTAGGTCATCGCGGAAAGACCAATGCGGCAATCAGAGATTGGGGCGTTGCGATATGATGTAGGTGTTGGCCGCTGCCCCAAGGCTTGGCCTTCCAGGGCGCAATGTACAACATGGCGGACGCATCTTGGTCGGCGTCTTCCCCGAGTTGGTCAAGACCTACCTTTCTTCTCGACGACTCCTCTACGTGCATGAGGGGATGCATGTTGGTCCAGGTTGCCTTGGCAACTTTGGTGCTGTCCTGCATGGTTCGTGACATGGTCCTAAACCTTGTGTTCCTTCTTCTCGAAATATAGTGGGATGTTGGGCTAGGCGAGTTGCTGGTTTCATGCATATATCGAAAAAACTAAAATATCTTACGTTAGCGAATGGAGGGGATATTATTAATTCCTTTATCGATGATATATAGTATAGTAAAAGTGCAGTTTAAAAAAGTTAGAAGGAAAACGGTGTATTGTGCTCATAATAAAATACTCCCCGTGTTTCTAAACAGATATCACATATTTATCTAAATTGGAATAGTACAAGCATTGAGAACTCTCGGGTGTGAGATGATTTTCCTCTCGGTACCGAAACATTATTGGGGAGCCTGATTACTCTGATCTCTAATTGTCTGAATAGATGTGTGCGTGGGCGCGCCAACACTATACTACACTCCGTGCTATTTAAAATAAGCAATGCTAAGTTTCTCGAAAACACTCTGACTTAAAGCGAACAACCAACACCTGGAGTTGGAATCAGTGTAGATTATTTCTCCATGTTGCAAAGGGGAGGCGAAAGACAACTGTTGATTCCTTACCAGAGGTCGAAAGATAGGAACACACGGCCTATATCCCGACTCCGCGGTTGGGCGGACAGGAAACAACAGCCGTGCAAGTGCAAGCATGGGCTCACCCACATCGCATCGAATGAAGGAAGATGAAACGAAAGCCACCACAGCCACCAAAATATAGGGAGGCCAATTGCTTGATCTGGGTAGCCGACTGCTGCCCTGCCCTACGTAAGTCGTCACGTACTACGTTTCAAGACGGTCTAGAAAACGAAAACATCTGTGCTTGGCTTGCTTAATTAGGAAGCAATACTTGGCACCGGCGCACAAAACAGATTCGGACGAGAAACGAAAACGGAATCATCATGCATACAAGGGATAGGTAATCCCCAAGATACACTAGATATACATTAATTTAATAATTTTGTTTGGACTCGCTGGATGGCACGGCTGTATGACGGTGGGTGTTACAAACTAGACAAGCAATATATAACGAATAATGAAAAAGGAAATTACAGCGGGTAACACAGGATTTAACGTGAAAAGCCTCTAGGCAAAAATCACAGGCGTCAGCCATCAAAACTTTATTATATTGGGAAGTATTTACAAATGTTGTGAATTATTTTATAATATGATAAACCTTAATCAGCGGCTTTCAAGAGGTATAAATAAGCTGTGATGATTTGTACCTCGCTTATACTGGATGCTAGGCACATAAACATCCAAATGTAGGCCGATGCTATGCTAATCCTAATTAGATGCTTACACTGGGCATTAGGGCTACCATCCATGGCCGGATCCAACGTATTCGCTAAGGAGGGCAGCTGCTCCCTTCTCAATTTCTTGTATCTTTGTAGTAGGCCAAACCAAATGATGATTTCCCCCTAGTCAGCAAAGAAATTTTCCTTATTTGGCACATCCTTGCCCCCTCTAATACTTTGTCCCTCCTTGGTCTTGCTAATCGCCATGTACACTTGTAGAGGGGACGTATGTGCATAAAGTATAAACCTAAGCTAATTGCTAGGCTAAAACGAAATGGAAGTTAACATCTGGTATTAAATCCAGTATCGCCAAGCTTCTCCACTTAGAGATGAGATGTTGGTGTTATTGTAGGCTAGCGAGGCTACTCAAACGTTCATTCTGACCTTGTTTACGAGAAAAGGCTAGGGCCAATTTACATGCATGGGGGTGTTTACCTGTTTGATTTTGCTTAGTCGAGATATTTAGATTGAGTAAAGTGTCGGCTCGTAGTTAAGTCATAAATCGTGAACCTAGACAAAGTGCTGAGCTACTACTTGTGATCGAGTGGACGCTAACTGGTCCTTTGGATGGAACTGCCAGGCTTGGCCGTACCCGTGCATGCAATGCAGCTAGCTCCGGCCGGCCGCAGCCAAACGGCCCAGTTGCTGAGTCTGAGTCGCGTTGTCTTCTAGGCGCTTCCGCTCACCGGAGTTGGCCCGTCCGGTTTCACACGCGGCGGCTCCTCCGCCCGTGCTGACCTGCGGGCTCCCCATCCCGGCGATCGGCGAGTCACCGGCCGGCCGGCCACCCCGCCCACGTGTACCGCCGCAGAATCCACGTCGACGCCCCGCAGCACGGGGAGTGGCTGGCCACTGCCGGCCCGGGCCCGCTCGCCTCGTTCGTCGAGCCGTTGCTGCATGCTGGGCACGGCACGCGGCGGCTCCACGTGCCTCTGCGACGTGGCCTCCGCGGACGGGCCAGATGCTCCCCATCCGGCCGCACAGGCGCTCGCAGACGCCGGTGAGGGGTACCACCTGTCCGACCTCCTTGCGCCGCCTCACCGGGGAAGGATATTTAAAGGGGAAGCAAGGGCCCCGCCGTACTCTCGCTTGGCACCGCTCCCCGCCTCCTCTTGGCCGGCCTCGCTCGCTAGCTCCTCCACCACCGGATTCGAACGAGATCTCGTGCGCCCCATCCCATGCCTGCTACTGATCGAGCCGACGGCGGGCAGCTCAGGCAATGTCGGCGGGTCGGCAGCGCCGACGTCGAGCTCCACGCCGCCATGGCGCTCGCCGACATGGCCGGGGTCGAGCACCACGCGCTCCCCACTCAGCACCACGCCGCCGCCGCCGCCCTACCCCAGGTAATCGATTTCTGCATCTCGATCTACCCAGCCCTGGGTTTCCAAGCAAGGAATTGAACTGATTCCTCGATGGATGGCGGCCGGCTTCGGTTCGCTTGCAGCAGGCGGCGACGGAGCACGAGGAGGACGAGGAGATGGCCAGCACGAGGCTGAGCCTGGAGCTGGGCAACGTCGGCCTCCAGTCCTCCCCTTGCTCCAGCAGCTCCAGCGGCGCCGGCCAGCAGCACCAGCCGATGCACGCGGCGGCGGCCGCCGCGGCCGTGACGGGGTACGGTACCAGCAGGCCGCGGAACGTGCTCACCGAGGTAAAGTCGCTCGCTTTCTTCATCTATCTACCTCTGCACATCAAAATTTCCACCGGCGCCGTCGCCTGAACCACCGATCCTGAAACGCGGAACATCATTGCAGGCCGAGAAGGAGGCGAAGCGGCTGCGGCGCGTGCTCGCCAACCGGGAATCCGCACGGCAAACCATCCTCCGCCGCCAGGTACGTGATTGCTACTTGCTCGCTCCTTATTGCACTTAAAAATTCCTCCTTTTCTCGTCAGACAATCCTCCGCAGTTTGAATCCCGGTCTGATCTGATCTGGTTCTGATTCCAGGCGATCCGTGACGAGCTGGCGAGAAAGGTCGCGGATTTAGCGTCACAGAACGAGAACATGAAGAAGGTTACTTGGATCAATCAACCTAGATTCAGCTATACGATTTCCAGTGATGTTCTTCATATGCCAAATTTGGAAATTCTGAATGTTCTTGTTTTGTGCAGGAGAAGGACATGGTTCTGGAGCAGTACATCTCCCTCAAAGAAACCAACAAGCAGCTGAAACAACAGGCACACCATCTTTCGCTTTCCTACCTTTAAATTTTATCCATTATTAGCACCATTTCTTCTTTCTGGGCAAAAGAAAATAAGGAGGATCGAACCTAGTATGTTCCAATCCAGCTCCAGTTGTTCCCCTGGGAGAGGAGGCCACATGCCCTACCAGTCAATCGCTGCCGTACACCTACTAATTATGGTCAAACAGGGAACTGTCGACTTTCCTTTTTTCATCAACGGGGAAGAGCCTGTCGACTGATGTTTGTATATTATTAATCGCAGTTGCTCTCTGACAGTGATCTGGAATAATATACTGCTTCTTGCTTTATTTGTCTTTGCTTCTTTGGGTATGTGTGCTTTCTCGGCGCAACACACATGCGAACGTGCTGCCGGGTGGTCGATTGAGTTAGAAGAAAATTGCGGCACGCATTGGCGCCTGCTTGCCCAAGCAGCTGACATGTGTGCGTATAGCTTTGCTGTATGAAACCATCATGGAAGGACAGGTGCAGATGACGTAACAAGTGGCCAAAGAGTATTGTTTTCTGTTCGGATAAACTCGACCCGACGCGATCGAGAAGCTGGCAAAACCCCCTACCCGAACTTTTCATGGGTACGACACGATGCCCAAACAAGGGGTGTCTAGTAAGATCCCGTCAAAATTCAACTTCCTATTTCAATTCGTGGTCTCTAGTTCAAATTTTATGATCAAATTTTGAGCTAGAAATCATGAAACGAACTATGATTCGGATTTTTGCGGGATCTAGCTTGCATCTCTACCCCCAAAATAAAGATGCTTGCGCTGATGTGCACAAATCTCAGCAAATCAGCCGCCGATTTAAAAAAAAAAACATAGAGAACAGAAGCTCCATTTCATTATCTCGATTGTTGGGAAGACATTGCTAACCGCGGCGTTTCGTATCTGCAAATTCAACCCTTCGAGCTCCCACGGAGCCAAGTAAGATTAGTCAGAAGCTCGCCATGCGCCATGTCGGTGGTGGCATGGGCGGCAAAAGGAGAGCCAGACACACATACAACCAAACTGTTGCTACTGCGGCCAGTCTTTAAGCCAGATCTGAAAAAAGTTGCACCGACAGTAATTCCGGCTCTTTTTACAAACACAAGTCAATTTTGTAGGGAACACACACACACACACACAAGGTTAACTGACTTTGGTCGTTCACATTTCACTAGTAGAGTAGTAGGGCAAGAGTAATTTTCCCCACGTCCAACACACGTCTCACAACGTTCTCCGTCAATACATGCAAATATTTGGTCGTGACTGAACCATGCCAGACCCAGAGACTAGTGCAGGTGCTGACCGAGTCGTGTTGTTTCCTCTTTGCAGGTGGCCAAGACGTCCAAGAAGAAGCCGTCCTCGACGCCGGCGACCACGCCCATGGACATCGCGCCGCCGGCCCAGCAAGCGGAAGCCTCCCCGCCGTCCACGCCACCGCAGCCAAGCTTCATGTACAGCGCGCCGCCGCCGGCCATGCCGGTGCCCTACGTCTGGGGCTCGTGGCCGCCGTGCGGGCCGGGGGCGTACGACCACGTCGGCAACAGCGCGGCGGGACACGCCCCGCCGCCGCTATGCATCCCGCCGCCATGCGCGTGGTACTACCCCGTCGTCGCCGCCGCCGACCCCCGCGGGTCGCCGACCTCCTACGTGCAGCCGCTCCAGGAAACGGCCGGCAGCCCGGGCGGCGGCGGAACCACGGGCGGGGAGGGCACCGACGAGGACGAAGACCCGTGCTCGCTGACCCTTGCCATCGACGCTGCCGACAAGAAGAGCGCCGCCGCCGGAGCGAGCGCTCACCAGAGCAGCGGCGGCGTGGTGGGAGCAGCTGTGGGCTTGCAGGTCGCGCTGAGCGGCAGGGAGAAGGCGGCCACGGCGGCGGAGGCCAGGAGGAGGAGGAAGGAGCTGACAAGGCTCAAGCACATGCACGCCGGCAGCCGCCATGGCGCTGCCGATCACTGGTAATTACGCTGCCGGTCTATGATCCTAGCGGATTACCAAGGGGACGCATGCATGCATGGCACTACTGCCGCTGAGTCACTGACATGGCATTGGTGATGAACTGATGATGACGATTGGTTTCTTGGAGGCAAGCAACAACAATACTGATATTAGTATAGTACAGTTTCTACCATTTTTCTACTAATAATGTCTTCAGTATTTCTATCTCCATCGTGTGTCTAGGAAGGTAGGTTTACATTTCAATTATGCCCTAAGGCACTGAAGAAATGTTTTCCGTTTTCTCATTCTTTGGTGCAATCTGTAACCGCCAAAAATAGTGGTCCGATGATGTATAGCACCGGAGTTGTGCGCAATGTAACGATTCTTTATGTACTAGTCAGTCGCAATTTTTACCAGCTCCAACAGTGAATCAACTGAAACGAATGTTTATTCATCGATCATGCTCTTATTCAGCCAAGGTTTTAGCTCCCGATTTTAAACCTTGGAGGGGTCGGGATTGCCAGTTACTGAGAAATCCAGAACAGTTAAGACAAATTTTAAAACCAAGTTCTAAAGTTTAATTTTTTGTATTTTTGGTAATCGGCAGGATTTTCAATTCTAATAATTTCAGAAAGATAGTTCAAATAATCTCGAAAGATTTGCCCCGGCAGGCATATTTCCCTGGTGTATGGGAAATGTACAATGGGGGTGGCGTAAGATTTCCTTTACAGTTGCCACGTAAGATTCCACGTAAGATTTTTTCTAAGTTGGCGAAGAGATTGAAGAAAGAGAAGATTGTCTTTTCTTAGGTGTCTATTTTCTCTATTGTATCATTTGTTTTCCCTTAGCAATTCAATTTCTTTCCAAATTTAATTAATTCTCATTTATTGGTAGGGATAACAATAAGAGATAATACATTATAACATTTATATTTAGTGTCTTCTTTAGATGACGTGAACTGTGAACTGCTAACAGAAGACAGAAGACGCGTCTTCCCTACCATTGAACATGCCCTAACCAAATCTCTGCTAAGAGCTCATGGTCGATCGAGTGATACACAAAAAAACACTATAATGAAAATTGGCATTTTATTCACCCTTTTTTCAATCACTTCTCTTGTGTTCTCTTTGGTCAATGCTCGATCACAGCCCATTGTTCCCATGCCTAGCCTCCATTCTCCTAGTAATTCTTTAATGTACAATTTTTTTTAGGCAAATGTTAAAAGCTACCACCTTCCTCACCACATGGGTTCACCATCTCTTGTTGTTTTTGCCATTGTTGAGATAGCTGCCACAATTCAAACATCATACCAATTATAGGGGTTCACCCTCTTTGTTTCTCGCTTGTTTTGGCTTCTAACAATCATAAGGTCCATATTTGGGCCTATCTATCCCTTAATTATAATTTTCCATTGGCGAGATCCAACGTTCGTTCGTTCTCTTCTCTCAGACTGGCACCATTGTCTTCCTTCCCCATCTAAACAATATGCCTACAAAATCAAAACACCAAATACTAACATTGATCACTCTAAGCCAACAAGTATCTGTTCTCCCACTCACCCTTAGTGAATCTCCATAATCTAGCCCTAGCATGTGAGATTACTTAAGATGGATCGCCGGAAAGAAAGAGAATGGAATAGAGAAAGAGGAAGAAAATATATGGCCACATAAAAATGATGTGATTCACAGTATAGAAAACAAAAAATTCACGAGGTGCGAAAAAATGTTAGCAACAAAAGAGAGATTATTTCTTCATGAACTTGAAGAACGTGAGCGGAAATGATTTATAACCATGGTTGATGTGCTCATACAATCCACGATCCAGTCTAATCAGCACAACAACTAGCGGCACCTTCGAAATGGGCACACATGCACCACCATGACGTCTCCTCCAACTTGATCCAGTGAGGTGATGGAAGAGGTAGGTGAGATCTAATCCAACAACACGAGAGCGTGATGATGGATATGGTGGGGAATTTATCTGTAACAGATTCCGTTAGAATGTTCATTTCTAGACATTTGTCCTACTTCACCTCCACCGAACTATAGGGACTAATGAAAATGTTGGAATTGGCCGCACTCATTAACTTACCAGATGAGGCACAATAATTATTCAACTCTTAATGTAGAGTTTCAACATTCAAAATATTTGTTATCATAAGAATAAGAGAGTCATGAGCGAATAATAAGTGAGGAACTACATGTGCATTACGGCACACCTTAACACCAATAAGATTTCCAACGTCATCCTCATGTTTAAGTAAGCTCGAGAACCCCTCAGCCCATAGCAAAAATAAATAAGGAGATAGAAAATCCCCCCCTCTGCAACCCCCGGGTAGAATAATATCATCTGATTCGTTTCTATTAACTTAGACTTGATACCGGAGAAGTTTGACACAGTTCATAATCAACTCAATCCATTCGAGATCAGAGATAAGCCTAATCATTATTTGCTCCGGAAAATACCATTCAAAGCGGCCATATGCTTTGCGCATATCGAGCTTGATAGCACATAGACTATATTTCCCCACTTTTGTTGATGATTGCAAGTGCACATAACAATTGTAGCTAGTTTCGAAATAAGAGTATCGAACCACAGAGAGCTATTGTTAGAGGTATTAATGCTGCTCGTTACTATTATCTAAATAGTACTCGTAAGTTATTATAGTTCGAAGTTAGAGTGTATAAAGGTTGTTTAGTGTTTGAGAGCATAAGTAACTAGAACAAAGAAATAAACAAAAGTTACCGAGAGCAGCAAGTATGATTGTGGGAATGACAATATGGTTAAGGAGTTCTTAGAAATTTGTTGGATCCACCTCTGCATTAGGATTAATGTTAATCAAGATAAAATATGTTTTTAATCATGTTGTGTATGGAGAGAGCTCCATAATAAGATGCACTCAGAAAACCATATGTCATTGCATCTCTAAAATAACCACTACGGGTAGCCTTTTTCAACCACAAATTGACTATCGCAATTAAGGGTTTCCCCATGGTTATTGATATGAGCTTAGTGAGTCTCTCTTTATCCCCCTCTTCCATTTGATAGAGCACCGCCACGGTAAATTCACTTCCTGTTGTATACTATATCATACTTCAAAGGGTAGTTCTCTCTCTAGTCTCTAAGGCAAATATTACATGATCCACTTCACATAATATCTAGAGAGAAAACTAACACACAATCATATATTAAAATCATAGATCATCTTTCATTCATCTCACAGTGATGCTAGGGTTTCTCCATCTCCCCCAAAACAAAGGAACTACTCACACATGAAGGGAATCAACATGATCTCAAACATATGAATGGAATATGGTAGTACAATTGAATACAATATGAGATCCACACTAGGGTTTGGGTTACAACCAAGTAAACAAAGGGGATCGGTGTTGGAGACGATGTTGTTGATCAGTGTTGAAGCCGTCAAGATCCAAGTCCCTTCTCCTTGAGTATGGTGGTGATAGTGGAGATTGATACGCGTACAGCATGCGTCCGTTGGGAACCCCAAGAAGAAGGTGTGATGCGTACAGCGGCAAGTTTTCCCTCAGTAAGAAACCAAGGTTTATCGAACCAGTAGGTGAAGGAGATATGCCCTAGAGGAAATAATAAAGTGGTTATTATTTATATCTTTATGTTTATGATAAATGTTTATATATCATGCTATAATTGTATTAACCGAAACATTAGTACATGTGTGATATGTAGACAAACAAAGAAGTCCCTAGTATGCCTCTTAACTAGCTTGTTGATTAATGGATGATTAGTTTCATAATCATGAACATTGGATGTTATTAATAACAAGGTTATATCATTGTATGAATGATGTAATGGACACACCCAATTAAGCGTAGCATAAGATCTCGTCATTAAGTTATTTGCTATAAGCTTTCGATACATAGTTACCTAGTCCTTATGACCATGAGATCATGTAAATCACTTATACCGGAAAGGTACTTTGATTACACCAAACGCCACTGCGTAAATGGGTGGTTATAAAGGTGGGATTAAGTATCCGGAAAGTATGAGTTCAGGCATATGGATCAACAGTGGGATTTGTCCATCCCGATGACGAATAGATATACTCTGGGCCCTCTCGGTGGAATGTCGTCTAATGTCTTGCAAGCATATGAATGAGTTCATAAGAGACCACATACCACGGTACGAGTAAAGAGTACTTGTCAGGAGACGAGGTTG
This sequence comes from Lolium perenne, assembly GCF_019359855.2. Classification (NCBI taxonomy): domain Eukaryota; kingdom Viridiplantae; phylum Streptophyta; class Magnoliopsida; order Poales; family Poaceae; genus Lolium; species Lolium perenne. Next base: position 159,926,955 of record NC_067247.2, read on the forward strand.
AACAAGGTATAGAGTGATACCGAAGATCAAACCTCGGACAAGTAAAATATCGCGTGACAAAGGGAATTGGTATTGTATGTGAATGGTTCATTCGATCACTAAAGTCATCGTTGAATATGTGGGATCCATTATGGATCTCCAGATCCCGCTATTGGTTATTGGTCGGAGTGAGTACTCAACCATGTCCGCATAGTTCACGAACCGTAGGGTGACACACTTAAAGTTGGATGTTGAAATGGTAGAACTTGAATATGGAATGGAGTTCGAATATTTGTTCGGAGTCCCGGATGAGATCCCGGACATCACGAGGAGTTCCGGAATGGTCCGGAGAATAAGATTCATATATAGGATGTCATTTTATGTGAATTAAAATGATGCGGAAGGTTCTATGGAAGCGGGACTCCACCTCCATGGCCGGCCAACCCTAATGGGGGAGGAGTCCCAAGTGGACTCCCCCTTAGGGGGCCGGCCACCCCCCCATATGGAAGGGGGGGAATCCCACCCCAAGTGGGATTCCCACCCTAGGTAGGTTTCCTTTTCATATGGAAGGTTTTGGTTTCGGGTCTTATTCGAAGACTTGGAGTCCAACACTTGGGGTTCCACCTATATAATGAGGGGCCAAGGGAGGGGGCTGGCCACCCCAAGACCACAAGCTGGCCGCCCCATTGAAGTGGCCGGCCACCCCCTCCCAAACCCTAGCCGCCCCCCTCTCCTCCATATCTCCCGCGTAGCTTTAGCGAAGCTCCGCCAGAGTTCTCCACCGCCACCGACACCACGCCGTCGTGCTGTCGGATTCAAGAGGAGCTACTACTTCCGCTGCCCGCTGGAACGGGAGGTGGACGTCGTCTTCATCAACAACCGAACGTGTGACCGAGTACGGAGGTGCTGCCCGTTCGTGGCGCCGGAAGCGATCATGATCAAGATCTTCTACGCGCTTTTGCAAGCGGCAAGTGAACGTCTACCGCAGCAACAAGAGCCTCATCTTGTAGGCTTTGGAATCTCTTCAAGGGTGAGACTCAATACCCCCTCGTTGCTACCGTCTTCTAGATTGCATCTTGGCTTGGATTGCGTGTTTGCGGTAGGAATTTTTTTGTTTTCTATGCAACGTTATCCTACAGTGGTATCAGAGCCGTGTCTATGCATAGATGGTTGCACGAGTAGAACACAATGGTTTGTGGGCGTTGATGCTCTTGTTATCTTTAGTTTGAGTACTTTGCATCTTCGTGGCATAGTGGGATGAAGCGGCTCGGACTAACTTTACATGACCGCGTTCATGAGACTTGTTCCTCGTTCGACATGCAACTTGTATTGCATAAGAGGCTTTGCGGGTGTCTGTCTCTCCTACTATAGTGAAGATTCAATTTACTCTTCTATTGAAAACATTAGTATCAACGTTGTGGTTCATGTTCGTAGGTAGATTAGATCTCTCTCGAAAACCCTAAACCACGTAAAATATGCAAACCAAATTAGAGACGTCTAACTTGTTTTTGCAGGGTTTGGTGATGTGATATGGCCATAATGTGATGATGAATATGTATGAGATGATCATTATTGTATTGTGGCAACCGGCAGGAGCCTTATGGTTGTCTTTAAATTTCATGTTGAGTAGTATTTCAAAGTAGTTGTAATAGTTGCTACATGGAGGACAATCATGAAGACGGCGCCATTGACCTTGACGCTACGCCGACGATGATGGAGATCATGCCCGAAGATGATGGAGATCATGTCCGTGCTTTGGAGATGAAGATCAAAGGCGCAAAGACAAAAGGGCCATATCATATCACATATGAACTGCATGTGATGTTAATCCTTTTATGCATCTTATTTTGCTTAGATCGCGACGGTAGCATTATAAGATGATCCCTCACTAAAATCTCAAGATAATAAAGTGTTCATCCTTAGTAGCACCGTTGCCAAGACTTGTCGTTTGAAGCATCTCGTGATGATCGGGTGTGATAGAATCAACAAGTGCATACAACGGGTGCAAGACAGTTTTGCACATGCGGATACTAAGGTGGCCTTGACGAGCCTAGCATGTACATACATGGTCTCGGAACACGTGATACCGAAAGGTAGAGCATGAATCATATGGTTGATATGATGAACACTTTGAGTGTTCGCCATTGAAATCACACCTTGTCTCGTGATGATCGGACATAGGTGCGGTGGATTTGGTTCGTGTGATCACTAAGACAATGCGAGGGATATTGTTTTGAGTGGGAGTTCACCTAGATTTTTAATTATGTTGAATTAAAATTTGAACTCAATTTGTCATAAACTTAGTCTAAACTTTTGCAAATATATGTTGTAGAGATGGCGTCCCCAATCAATTTTAACCAGTTCCTAGAGAAAGAAAAACTTAAGAGCAACGGTAGAAACTTCACCGATCGGTTCCGTCATGTGAGGATCTTCCTCTACGGCGGAAATCTGCAATATGTGCTTGATGCACCGCTAGGTGACCCTCCCGCAGAAACCGAAACCGATGAAGTAAAAGCTGTTTACGAGACTCGGAAAACTCGGTACTCCCAAGTTCGGTGTGCCATCCCGTGCGATGGAATCCGATCTTCAAAAACGTTTTGAGCACCACGATCCTCATGAGTTGATGAATGAGCTGAAAGCTATATTCGAGACTCATGCGGCCGTGGAATGCTATGAAGCATCAAAACATTTCTTCAGCTGTATGATGGAAGAAGGCAGCTCCGTTAGTGAGCACATGCTCACCATGACCGGGCATGCGAAGAAACTCAGTGACTTGGGAATAGTGATTCCTAACAGATCGGGATTAATCGTGTCCTTCAATCACCGCCACCAAGTTACAAGAACTTTGTGATGAACTACAATATGCGTAACATGAACAAGGAGTTACACGAACTTTTTGGCATGCTAAAAGCTGCTGAGATTGAGATCAAGAAAGAGCACCAAGTGTTGATGGTCAACAAGACCATCAGTTTCAAGAAACAGGGCAAGTCTAAGGGAAAATTCAAGAAGGGTGGCAAGAAAGCTGCCACGCCTCCTATGAAACCTAAGATCGGCCCTAAGCCTGATGCTGAGTGCTATTACTGCAAGGAAAAGGGACACTGGAAGCGTAATTGCTCCAAGTATCTGGCTGATACGAAGAGCAGCCTTGTCAAGAAGAAGAAAGAAGGTATATCCGATATACATGTTATAGATGTTTATCTCACTGGTTCTCGTTCTAGTACCTGGGTATTTGATACTGGTTCGGTTGCTCATATTTGTAACTCGAAGCAGGAACTAAAGAATAAACGAAGACTACTGAAAGATGAAGTGACGATGCGCGTTGGAAATGGATCCAAAGTCGATGTGATCGCTGTCGGCACACTTCCTCTACATCTACCTTCGGGATTAGTTTTAAGCCTAAATAATTGTTATTTTGTACCCGCGTTGAGCATGAACATTATATCTGGATCTTGTTTAATGCAAGACGGTTATTCATTCAAGTCCGAGAATAATGGTTGTTCTATTTTTATGAATAATATCTTTTATGGTCGAGCACCACAAAAGAATGGCTTATTTCTGTTAGATCTCGATAGTAGTGATACGCATATACATAACATTGATGCTAAGCGAATTAAATTGAATGATAATTCTACTTATATGTGGCACTGTCGTCTTGGTCATATTGGAGTGAAACGCATGAAGAAACTCCATACTGATGGATTACTTGAATCACTTGACTTTGAGTCACTTGATAGATGTGAAGCATGTCTAATGGGAAAAATGACAAAGACTTCATTTTCTGGTATGATGGAGCGAGCTACTGACTTATTGGAAATCATACATACCGATGTGTGTGGACCAATGAGCGTAGCATCGCGCGGTGGTTATCGTTATGTTCTAACCTTCACAGATGATCTGAGTAGATATGGGTATATCTATTTCATGAAACATAAATCCGAAACTTTCGAGAAGTTTAAGGAATTCCAAAGTGAAGTAGAAAATCAACGTAACAAGAAGATTAAATTTCTACGATCTGATCGTGGAGGTGAATATCTGAGTTATGAGTTTGGCATGCATTTAAAGAAATGCGGAATACTTTCACAATTGACACCGCTGGGAACACCTCAACGTAACGGTGTGTCCGAACGTCGTAATCGAACTCTCTTAGATATGGTTCGTTCTATGATGTCTCTTACTGATTTGCCGTTATCATTTTGGAGTTATGCATTAGAGACAGCTGCATTCACTTTAAATAGAGCACCATCAAAATCCGTAGAAACGACACCGTATGAATTATGGTTTAATAAGAAACCTAAGTCATCGTTCTGAAAGTTTGGGGTTGCGAAGCCTATGTAAAGAAGTTACAACCGGACAAGCTAGAACCCAAAGCGGAGAAATGCATCTTCATAGGATACCCTAAGGAAACTATAGGGTATACTTTCTATCACAAATCCGAAGGCAAAATCTTTGATGCTAAGAACGGAACCTTTCTTGAGAAAGAATTTCTCACTAAAGAAGTGACTGGAAGAAAAGTAGAACTCGATGAGATTGATGAATCTATACTCGTTGATCAGAGTAGCGCGATCGGAAGTTGTACTGTACCGCCTACACCGGCAACAGAGGAAGCTAATGATAATGATCATGAAACTTCGAACGAGGAAACTATCGAACCTCGCAGATCGACAAGGAACGTACCACTCGATTGGTATGATCCTTGTCTAAATGTCATGATTGTGGATAACAATGATGAGGACCTGCGACGTATGAAGAAGCGATGATGAGCCCGTATTCCAACAAATGGCAAGAAGCCATGAAATCCGAAATGGGATCCATGTATGATAACAAAGTATGGACTTTGGTAGACTTACACGATAGCCGAAAGGCTGTCGAGAATAAATGGATCTTCAAGAGAAAAACAGATGCTGATGGTAATATTACTGTCTATAAAGCTCGACTTGTCGCAAAGGGTTTCCGACAAATTCAAGGAGTTGACTACGATGAGACTTTCTCACCTGTAGGGAAGCTAAAATCTGTGAGGATTTTGTTAGCAATAGCTGCATTTTTCGATTATGAGATTTGGCAGATGGATGTCAAAACGGCGTTCCTTAATGGAGACATTGAGGAAGAGTTGTATATGGTACAACCCAAAGGTTTTGTCGATCCTAAAAATGCTTGACAAAGTATGCAAACTTCAGCGTTCAATCTATGGACTGAAGCAAGCATCGAGAAGTTGGAACCGACGCTTTGATAAGGTGATCAAAGACTTCGGGTTTATACGGTGTCATGGAGAGGCTGTATTTACAAGAAAGTGAGTGGGAGCTCTGTAGCATTCACGATATTATATGTAGATGACATATTATTGATCGGGAATGATATAGAACTATTAAGCAGTGTTAAAGGTTATTTGAATAATAGTTTTTCAATGAAAGACCTTGGTGAAGCATCGTATATATTAGGCATCAAGATTTATAGAGATAGATCAAGACGCCTAATAGGGCTATCACAGAGTAAATACCTGGACAAGATTCTAAAGAAGTTTAGAATGGACGAAAGTAAGAAAGGGTTCTTACCTATGTTACCAGGCAAGGTCTTGAGTAAGACTCAAGGACCGGCTACGGCAGAAGAAAGAGAAAGGATGAGTAATATCCCCTATGCCTCGGCAGTAGGATCTATCATGTATGCCATGCTATGTACTAGACCGGATATAGCACATGCTGTTAGTTTGACTACGAGATATCAAAGTGATCCGGGAATGGAACACTCGGACAGCGGTCAAGAATATCTGAAGTACTTGAAAAGAACTAAGGATATGTTTCTTTATTATGGAGGTGACCAAGAGCTCGTTGTAAGTGGTTACACCGATGCAAGTTGGAACAACGATCCCGATGACTCTAAGTCACGGTCTGGGTACGTGTTTATATTGAATGGTGCTGCGATGGCTGGGCAAGCTCGAAGCAGTGCACGGTGGTGAAGTCTTCAACAGAATCAGAGTACATAGCGGCTTCAGAGGCTTCATCAGAAGCAGTATGGATGAAGAGGTTCATTGTAGAGCTCGGTGTGGTTCCTAGTGCATTGGATCCATTAATCATTTACTGTGATAACATGGGTGCCATCGCCAATGCACAAGAGCCAAGGTCACACAAGAGGCTGAAGCATATCAAGCTGTGTTACCACTCGATTCGCGAGTACATCGAAGATGGAGAAATAAATATTTGCAAAGTACACACTGATCTGAATGTAGCAGATCCGTTGACTAAAGCTCTCCCTAGGGCAAAGCATGACCAACACCAGAATGCCATGGGTGTTAGGTATATTACAATGTAATCTAGATTATTGACTCTAGTGCAAGTGGAAGACTGAAGGAGATATGCCCTAGAGGCAACAATAAAGTGGTTATTATTTATATCTTTATGTTTATGATAAATGTTTATACATCATGCTATAATTGTATTAACCGAAACATTAGTACATGTGTGATATGTAGACAAACAAAGAAGTCCCTAGTATGCCTCTTAACTAGCTTGTTGATTAATGGATGATTAGTTTCATAATCATGAACATTGGATGTTATTAATAACAAGGTTATATCATTGTATGAATGATGTAATGGACACACCCAATTAAGCGTAGCATAAGATCTCGTCATTAAGTTATTTGCTATAAGCTTTCGATACATAGTTACCTAGTCCTTATGACCATGAGATCATGTAAATCACTTATACCGGAAAGGTACTTTGATTACACCAAACGCCACTGCGTAAATGGGTGGTTATAAAGGTGGGATTAAGTATCTGGAAAGTATGAGTTGAGGCATATGGATCAACAGTGGGATTTGTCCATCCCGATGACGGATAGATATACTCTGGGCCCTCTCGGTGGAATGTCGTCTAATGTCTTGCAAGCATATGAATGAGTTCATAAGAGACCACATACCACGGTACGAGTAAAGAGAACTTGTCAGGAGACGAGGTTGAACAAGGTATAGAGTGATACCGAAGATCAAACCTCGGACAAGTAAAATATCGCGTGACAAAGGGAATTGGTATTGTATGTGAATGGTTCATTCAATCACTACAGTCATCGTTGAATATGTGGGAGCCATTATGGATCTCCAGATCCCGCTATTGGTTATTGGTCGGAGTGAGTACTCAACCATGTCCGCATAGTTCACGAACCGTAGGGTGACACACTTAAAGTTGGATGTTGAAATGGTAGAACATGAATATGGAATGGAGTTCGAATATTTGTTCGGAGTCCCGGATGAGATCCCGGACATCACGAGGAGTTCCGGAATGGTCCGGAGAATAAGATTCATATATAGGATGTCATTTTATGTGAATTAAAATGATGCGGAAGGTTCTATGGAAGGTTCTAGAAGGTTCTAGAAAAGTCCGGAAGAAACCACCAAGGAAGGTGGCACCTCCATGGCCGGACAACCCTAGTGGGGGAGGAGTCCCAAGTGGACTCCCCCTTAGGGGGCCGGCCACCCCCCCATATGGAAGGGGGGAATCCCACCCCAAGTGGGATTCCCACCCTAGGTAGGTTTCCTTTTCATATGGAAGGTTTTGGTTTCGGGTCTTATTCGAAGAATTGGAGTCCAACACTTGGGGTTCCACCTATATAATGAGGGGCCAAGGGAGGGGGCCAGCCACCCCAAGACCACAAGCTGGCCACCCCATTGAAGTGGCCGGCCACCCCCTCCCAAACCCTAGCCGCCCCCCTCTCCTCCATATCTCCCGCGTAGCTTTAGCGAAGCTCCGCCAGAGTTCTCCACCGCCACCGACACCACGCCGTCGTGCTGTCGGATTCAAGAGGAGCTACTACTTCCGATGCCCGCTGGAACGGGAGGTGGACGTCGTCTTCATCAACAACCGAACGTGTGACCGAGTACGGAGGTGCTGCCCGTTCGTGGCGCCGGAAGCGATCGTGATCAAGATCTTCTACGCGCTTTTGCAAGCGGCAAGTGAACGTCTACCGCAGCAACAAGAGCCTCATCTTGTAGGCTTTGGAATCTCTTCAAGGGTGAGACTCAATACCCCCTCGTTGCTACCGTCTTCTAGATTGCATCTTGGCTTGGATTGCGTGTTCGCGGTAGGAAAATGTTTGTTTTCTATGCAATGTTATCCTACAGTAGGAGCCAAGAAGCACGTTGAAGGTTGATGGCGGCGAGATGTAGTGCGGTGCAACACCAGGGATTCCGGCGCCAACGTGGAACCTGCACAACACAACCAAAGTACTTTGCCCCAACGAAACAGTGAGGTTGTCTATCTCACCGGCTTGCTATAACAAAGGATTAGATGTATAGTGTGGATGATGATTGTTTGCAGAAAACAGTAGAACAAGTATTGCAGTAGATTGTATTCGATGTTAAGAATGGACCGGGGTCCACAGTTCACTAGAGGTGTCTCTCCCATAAGATAAATAGCATGTTGGGTGAACAAATTACAGTTGGGCAATTGACAAATAAAGAGGGCATGACAATGCACATACATGATATGATGAATATTGTGAGATTTAATTGGGCATTACGACAAAGTACATAGACCACTATCCAGCATGCATCTATGCCTAAAAAGTCCACCTTTAGGTTATCATCCGAACCCCTTCCAGTATTAAGTTGAAAACAACAGACAATTGCATTAAGTATGGTGCGTAATGTAATCAATAACTACATCCTCGAACATAGCATCGATGTTTTATCCCTAGTGGCAACAGCACATCCACAACCTTAGAACTTTCTGTCACTGTCCCAGATTTAATGGAGGCATGAACCCACTATCGAGCATAAATACTCCCTCTTGGAGTTAAGAGTAAAAACTTGGCCAGAGCCTCTACTAATAACGGAGAGCATGCAAGATCATAAACAACACATAGGTAATAGATTGATAATCAACATAGCATAGTATTCTCTATCCATCGGATCCCAACAAACACAACATATAGCATTACAGATAGATGATCTTGATTATGTTAGGCAGCTCAAAAGACCCGACAATGAAGCATAATTAGGAGAAGACGACCATCTAGCTACTGCTATGGACCCATTGTCCAGGGGTGAACTACTCACTCATCACTCCGGAGGCGACCATGGCGGTGTAGAGTCCTCCGGGAGATGATTCCCCTCTCTGGCAGGGTGCCGGAGGCGATCTCCTGAATCCCCCGAGATGGGATTGGCGGCGGCGGCGTCTCTGGAAGGTTTTCCGTATCGTGGCTCTCGGTACTAGGGGTTTCGCGACGAAGGCTATAAGTAGGCGGAGGAGATAGGTCAGGGGGCCACATGAGGGCCCCACAAGCTAGGTCGGCGCGGCCAAGGCCCAGGCCGCGCCGCCCTAGTGTCTGGCCACCTCGTGGCCCCACTTCGTATCATCTTCGGTCTTCTGGAAGCTTCGTGTGAAAATAGGCCCCTGGGCGTTGATTTCGTCCAATTCCGAGAATATTTCCTTACTAGGATTTCTGAAACCAAAAACAGCAGAAAACAACAACTGGCTCTTCGGCATCTCGTTAATAGGTTAGTGCCGGAAAATGCATAAATATGACATAAAGTATGCATAAAACATGTAGATATCATCAATAATGTGGCATGGAACATAAGAAATTATCGATACGTCGGAGACGTACCAGCATCCCCAAGCTTACTTCCTGCTCGTCCCGAGCAGGTAAACGATAACAAAGATAATTTCTGGAGTGACATGCCATCATAACCTTGATCATACTATTGTAAGCATATGTAATGAATGCAGCGATCAAAACAATGGTAAATGACATGAGTAAACAAATGAATCATATAGCAAAGACTTTTCATGAACTCTTCAAGACAAGCATCAATAAGTCTTGCATAAGAGTTAACTCATAAAGCAATAATTCAAAGTAAAGATATTGAAGCAACACAAGGGAAGATGAAGTTTCAGCGGTTGCTTTTAACTTGTAACATGTATATCTCATGGATAATTGTCAATGCAAATTAATATAACAAGTGCAATATGCAAGTATGTAGGAATCAATGCACAGTTCACACAAGTGTTTGCTTCTTGAGATGGAGAGAAATAGGTGAACTGACTCAACATAAAAGTAAAAGAAAGGCCCTTCGCAGAGGGAAGCATCGATTGCTATATTTTTGCTAGAGCTTTGGTTTTGAAAACATATAGAGAGCATAAAAGTAAAATTTTGAGAGGTGTTTGTTGTTGTCAATGAATGGTAGTGGGCACTCTAACCCCCTTGCCAGACAAACCTTCAAAGAGCGGCTCCCATTTTATTTTTATTTTTGGGTGGCACTCCTTCCAACCTTTCTTTCACAAACCATGGCTAACTGAATCCTCGGGTGCCTGCCAACAATCTCATACCATGAAGGAGTGCCTTTTTATTTTAGTTTTATTATGATGACACTCCTTGATACGCGTACAGCACGCGACCGTTGGGAACCCCAAGAGGAAGGTGTGATGCGTACAGCGGCAAGTTTTCCCTCAGTATGAAACCAAGGTTTAATCGAACCAGTAGGAGCCAAGAAGCACGTTGAAGGTTGATGGCGGCGAGATGTAGTGCGGCGCAACACCAGGGATTCCGGCGCCAACGTGGAACCTGCACAACACAAACCAAGTACTTTGCCCCAACGAAACAGCGAGGTTGTCAATCTCACCGGCTTGCTGTAACAAAGGATTAGATGTATAGTGTGGAAGATGATTGTTTGAAGAAAACAAGAGAGAACGATTGGCAAGAGATTGTATTTCAGTATAGAGAATTGGACCGGGGTCCACAGTTCACTAGAGGTGTCTCTCCCATAAGATAAACAGCATGTTGGGTGAACAAATTACAGTTGGGTAATTGACAAATAAAGAGGGCATGACCATGCACATACATATTATGATGAGTATAGTGAGATTTAATTGGGCATTACGACAAAGTACATAGACCGCTATCCAGCATGCATCTATGCCAAAAAAGACCACCTTCGAGTTATCATCCGAACCCCCTCCAGTATTAAGTTGCTAACAATAGACAATTGCATTAAGTATTGCGTGTAATGTAATCAGTAACTACATCCTCGAACATAGCACCAATGTTTTATCCCTAGTGGCAACAGCACATCCATAATCTTAGAGATTTCTGTCACTTCCCCAGATTCACGGAGACATGAACCCACTATCGAGCATAAATACCCCCTCTTGGAGTTAAGAGTAAAAACTTGGCCAGAGCCTCTACTAATAACGGAGAGCATGCAAGATCATAAACAACACATAGATATAAATTGATAATCAACATAACATAGTATTCTCTATTCATCGGATCCCAACAAACACAACATATAGAATTACAGATAGATGATCTTGATCATGTTCGGCAGCTCACAAGACCCGACAATTAAGCACAATGAGGAGAAGACAACCATCTAGCTACTGCTATGGACCCATAGTCCGGGGGTAGACTACTCACACATCACTCCGGAGGCGACCATGGCGGCGTAGAGTCCTCCGGGAGATGATTCCCCTCTCCGGCAGGGTGCCGGAGGCGATCTCCTGAATCCCCCGAGATGGGATTGGCGGCGGCGGCGTCTCTGGAAGGTTTTCCGTATCGTGGCTCTCGGTACTGGGGGTTTCGCGACGAAGGCTTTAAGTAGGCGGAAGGGTAGGTCAGGGGGCGACGCGAGGGGCCCAGGAGACAGGGCGGCGCGGCCAAGGGTGGGGCCACGCCGCCTGCCCTCCTGGCCACCTCGTGGCCCCACTCCGTTGACTCTTCGGTCGCCTGGAAGCTTCGTGGCAAAATAGGACCCTGGGCGTTGATTTCGTCCAATTCCGAGAATATTTCCTTACTAGGATTTCTGAAACCAAAAACAGCAGAAAACAACAACTGGCACTTCGGCATCTTGTTAATAGGTTAGTTCAAGAAAATGCACAAATATGACATGAAGTGTGCATAAAACATGTAGATATCATCAATAATGTGGCATGGAACATAAGAAATTATCGATACGTCAGAGACGTATCAGCATCCCCAAGCTTAGTTTCTGCTCGTCCCGAGCAGGTAAACGATAAACAAAGATAATTTCTGGAGTGACATGCCATCATAACCTTGATCATACTATTTGTAAGCATATGTAGTGAATGCAGCGATCAAAACAATGTAAATGACATGAGTAAACAACTGAATCATATAGCAAAGACTTTTCATGAATAGTACTTTCAAGACAAGCATCAATAAGTCTTGCATAAGAGTTAACTCATAAAGCAATAATTCAAAGTAAAGGTATTGAAGCAACACAAAGGAAGATGAAGTTTCAGCGGTTGCTTTCAACTTGTAACATGTATATCTCATGGATATTGTCAACATAGAGTAATATAACAAGTGCAATATGCAAGTATGTAGGAATGAATGCAAAGTTCACACAAGGGTTTGCTTCTTGAGGTGGAGAGAGATAGGTGAACTGACTCAACATAAAAGTAAAAGAATGGTCCTTCAAAGAGGAAAGCATCGATTGCTATATTTGTGCTAGAGCTTTGGTTTTGAAAACAAGAAACAATTTTGTCAACGGTAGTAATAAATCATATGTATCATGTAAATTATATCTTACAAGTTGCAAGCCTCATGCATAGTATACTAATAGTGCCCGCACCTTGTCCTAATTAGCTTGGACTACCGGGATTATCGCAATGCACATGTTTTAACCAAGTGTCACAAAGGGGTACCTCTATGCCGCCTGCACAAAGGTCTAAGGAGAAAGCTCGCATTGGATTTCTCGCTATTGATTATTCTCAACTTAGACATCCATACCGGGACAACATAGACAACAGATAATGGACTCCTCTTTTATGCATAAGCATGTAGCAACAATTAATTTTCTCATATGAGATTGAGGATATATGTCCAAAACTGAAACTTCCACCATGGATCATGGCTTTAGTTAGCGGCCCAATGTTCTTCTCTAACAATATGCACGCTCTAACCATAAGGTGGTAGATCGCCCTTACTTCAGACAAGACGAACATGCATAGCAACTCACATGATATTCAACAACGAGTAGTTGATGGCGTCCCCAGGAACATGGTTATCGCACAACGAGCAACTTAATAAGAGATAAAGTGCATAAGTACATATTCAATACCACAATAGTTTTTAAGCTATTTGTCCCATGAGCTATATATTGTAAAGGTGAAGAATGGAAATTTAAAGGTAGCACTCAAGCAATTTACTTTGGAATGGCGGAGAAATACCATGTAGTAGGTAGGTATGGTGGACACAAATGGCATAGTGGTTGGCTCAAGTATTTGGATGCATGAGAGGTATTCCCTCTTGATACAAGGTTTAGGCTAGCAAGGCTATTTGAAACAAACACAAGGATGAAGCGGTGCAGCAAAACTCACATAAAAGACATATTGTAAACATTATAATACTCTACACCGTCTTCCTTGTTGTTCAAACTCAATACTAGAAATTATCTAGACCTTAGAGAGACCAAATATGCAAACCAAATTTTAGCATGCTCTATGTATTTCTTCATTAATAGGTGCAAAGTATATGATGCAAGAGCTTAAACATGAGCACAACAATTGCCAAGTATCACATTATCCAAGACATTATAGCAATTTACTACATGTATCATTTTCCAATTCCAACCATATAACAATTTAACGAAGAAGAAACTTCGCCATGAATATTATGAGTAGAGCCTAAGGACATACTTGTCCATATGCTACAGCGGAGCGTGTCTCTCTCCCACACAACGAATGCTAGGATCCATTTTATTCAAACAAAACAAAAACAAAAACAAACCGACGCTCCAAGCAAAGCACATAAGATGTGATGGAATAAAAATATAGTTTCAGGGGAGGAACCTGATAATGTTGTCGATGAAGAAGGGGATGCCTTGGGCATCCCCAAGCTTAGATGCTTGAGTCTTCTTGATATATGCAGGGGTGAACCACCGGGGCATCCCCAAGCTTAGAGCTTTCACTCTCCTTGATCATGTTGTATCATCTCCCTCTCTTGATCCTTGAAAACTTCCTCCACACCAAACTCAAAACAACTCATTAGAGAGTTAGTGCACAATCAAAATATACATGTTCAGAGGTGACATAATCATTCTTAACACTTCTGGACATTGCACAAAGCTACTGAAAGTCAATGGAATCGAAATATCCATCGAACATAACAAAACAGGCAATGCAAAATAAAAGGCAGAATCTGTCAAAACAGAACAGTTTGTATTGACAAATTTTATTGAGGTACCAGACTTGCTCAAATGAAAATGCTCAAATTTAATGAAAGTTGCGTACATATCTGAGGATCACTCATGTAAATTGGCATAATTTTCTGAGTTACCTACAGAGAATTTTGCCCAGATTCGTGACAGCAAAGAAATCTGTTTCTGCGCAGTAATCCAAATCTAGTATGAACCTTACTATCAACGACTTTACTTGGTACAACAAAACACTAAACTAAGATAAGGAGAGGTTGCTACAGTAGTAAACAACTTCCAAGACACAAAATAAAAACAAAGTACTGTAGTAAAAACATGGGTTGTCTCCCATAAGCGCTTTTCTTTAACGCCTTCGCCTAGGCGCAGAAAGTGTGTATCAAGTGTTATCAAGAGACGAAGTGTCAACATCATAATTTGTTCTAATAATAGAATCAAAAGGTAACTTCATTCTCTTTCTAGGGAAGTGTTCCATACCTTTCTTGAGAGGAAATTGATATTTAATATTACCTTCCTTCATATCAATGATAGCACCAACAGTTCGAAGAAAAGGTCTTCCCAATATGATGGGACAAGATGCATTGCATTCAATATCCAAGACAACAAAATCAACGGGGACAAGGTTATTGTTAACGGTAATGCGAACATTATCAACTTTCCCCAAAGGTTTCTTTGTAGAATGATCAGCAAGATTAACATCCAAATAACAATTTTTCAATGGTGGCAAGTTAAGCATATTGTAAATTTTCTTAGACATATGTAAATACTTGCACCAAGATCACATAAAGCATTACAATCAAAGTCATTGACCTTCATCTTAATGATGGGCTCCCAACCATCCTCTAGCTTTCTAGGAATAGAAGCTTCGCGTTCTAATTTCTCTTCTCTAGCTTTTATGAGAGCATTTGTAATATGTTTCGTGAAAGCCAAATTTATAGCACTAGCATTAGGACTTTTAGCAAGTTTTTGTAAGAACTTTATAACTTCAGAGATGTGGCAATCATCAAAATTCAAACCATTATAATCTAAAGCAATGGGATCATCATCCCCAATGTTGGAAAAAATTCAGCGGTTTTATCACGAGAGCGAGTTTCGGCGGTTTTAGCGATTTCGAGGCAGTTTTTCGCTTTGCATTTGAAGTGGAAACATTGCTAACACCAATTCTTTTATTAGTATTAGTAGGAGGTGCAGAAACATGTGTAGCATTAGCATTACTAGTGGTGGTAATAGTCCAAACTTTAGCTATATTATCTTCTTTTTCATTTTCTTCTCTTTCCCACCTAGCACGCAATTCAGCCATCAATCTTATATTCTCATTAATTCTAACTTGGATGGCATTTGCTGTAGTAACAATTTTATTATGATGATTTTCATTAGGCATAACTTTCGATTTCAAAAGATCAACATCGGCAGCAAGACTATCGACTTTAGAAGCAAGTATATCAATTTTCCCAAGCTTTTTTTCAACAGATTTGTTAAAAGCAGTTTGTGTACTAATAAATTCTTTAAGCATGGATTCAAGTCCAGGGGGTGAATTCCTATTATTGTTGTAAGAATTCCCATAAGAATTACCATAGCCGTTGCCATTATTATAAGGATATGGCATATAGTTGTTACTAGAATTGTTCCGGTAAGCATTGTTGTTGAAATTATTATTTTTAATGAAGTTTACATCAACATGTTCTTCTTGTGCAACCAATGAAGCTAACGGAACATTATTAGGATCAACATTAGTCCTATCATTCACAAGCATAGACATAATAGCATCAATCTTATCACTCAAGGAAGAGGTTTCTTGACGAATTTACCTTCTTACCTTGTGGAGCTCTTTCCGTGTGCCATTCAGAGTAATTGATCATCATATTATCAAGAAGCTTTGTTGCTTCACCAAGAGTGATGGACATAAAGGTACCTCCAGCAGCTGAATCCAATAGGTTTCGCGAAGAAAAATTCAGTCCTGCATAAAAGGTTTGGATGATCATCCAAGTAGTCAGTCCATGGGTTGGGCAATTTTTAACCAAAGATTTCATTCTTTCCCATGCTTGTGCAACATGCTCAGTATCCAATTGTTTAAAATTCATTATGATACTCCTCAAAGATATAATTTTAGCAGGGGGATAATATCTACCAATAAAAGCATCCTTGCATTTAGTCCATGAATCAATACTATTCTTAGGCAGAGATAGCAACCAATATTTAGCTCTTCCTCTTAATGAGAAAGGGAACAATTTTAATTTTATAATGTCACCATCTACATCTTTATACTTTTGCATTTCACATAGTTCAACAAAATTATTGAGATGGGCAGCAGCATCATCAGAACTAACACCAGAAAATTGCTCTCTCATAACAAGATTCAGTAAAGCTGGTTTAATTTCAAAGAATTCTGCTGTAGTAGCAGGTGGAGCAATAGGTGTGCATAAGAAATCATTATTATTTGTGGTTGTGAAGTCACACAACTTAGTATTTTTAGGAGTACCCATTTTAGCAACAGTAAATAAAGCAAACTAGATAAAGTAAATGCAAGTAACTAATTTTTTTGTGTTTTTGATATAGAAAACAAGATAGTAAATAAAGTAAAACTAGCAACTAATTTTTTTGTATTTTGATTTAGTGCAGCAAACAAAGTAGTAAATAAAACTAAGCAAGACAAAAACAAAGTAAAGAGATTGGGATGTGGAGACTAAGCTTGCAGCGTGTCTTGATCTCCCGGCAACGGCACCGAGAAACGATCTTGATACGCGTACGAAAGACGCGACCGTTGGGAACCCCAAGAGGAAGGTGTGATGCGTACAGCGGCAAGTTTTCCCTCAGTATGAAACCAAGGTTTAATCGAACCAGTAGGAGCCAAGAAGCACGTTGAAGGTTGATGGCGGCGAGATGTAGTGCGGCGCAACACCAGGGATTCCGGCGCCAACGTGGAACCTGCACAACACAAACCAAGTACTTTGCCCCAACGAAACAGCGAGGTTGTCAATCTCACCGGCTTGCTGTAACAAAGGATTAGATGTATAGTGTGGAAGATGATTGTTTGCAGAAAACAGTAGAACAGTATTGCAGTAGATTGTATTTCAGTATAGAGAATTGGACCGGGGTCCACAGTTCACTAGAGGTGTCTCTCCCATAAGATAAACAGCATGTTGGGTGAACAAATTACAGTTGGGCAATTGACAAATAAAGAGGGCATGACCATGCACATACATATTATGATGAGTATAGTGAGATTTAATTGGGCATTACGACAAAGTACATAGACCGCTATCCAGCATGCATCTATGCCTAAAAAGTCCACCTTCAGGTTATCATCCGAACCCCCTCCAGTATTAAGTTGCTAACAATAGACAATTGCATTAAGTATTGCGTGTAATGTAATCAGTAACTACATCCTCGAACATAGCACCAATGTTTTATCCCTAGTGGCAATAGCACATCCATAATCTTAGAGATTTCTGTCACTTCCCCAGATTCACGGAGACATGAACCCACTATCGAGCATAAATACCCCCTCTTGGAGTTAAGAGTAAAAACTTGGCCAGAGCCTCTACTAATAACGGAGAGCATGCAAGATCATAAACAACACATATATATAAATTGATAATCAACATAACATAGTATTCTCTATTCATCGGATCCCAACAAACACAACATATAGAATTACAGATAGATGATCTTGATCATGTTCGGCAGCTCACAAGACCCGACAATTAAGCACAATGAGGAGAAGACAACCATCTAGCTACTGCTATGGACCCATAGTCCGGGGGTAGACTACTCACACATCACTCCGGAGGCGACCATGGCGGCGTAGAGTCCTCCGGGAGATGATTCCCCTCTCCGGCAGGGTGCCGGAGGCGATCTCCTGAATCCCCCGAGATGGGATTGGCGGCAGCGGCGTCTCTGGAAGGTTTTCCGTATCGTGGCTCTCGGTACTGGGGGTTTCGCGACGAAGGCTTTAAGTAGGCGGAAGGGTAGGTCAGGGGGCGACGCGAGGGGCCCAGGAGACAGGGCGGCGCGGCCAAGGGTGGGGCCGCGCCGCCTGCCCTCCTGGCCACCTCGTGGCCCCACTCCGTTGACTCTTCGGTCTTCTGGAAGCTTCGTGGCAAAATAGGACCCTGGGCGTTGATTTCGTCCAATTCCGAGAATATTTCCTTACTAGGATTTCTGAAACCAAAAACAGCAGAAAACAACAACTGGCACTTCGGCATCTTGTTAATAGGTTAGTTCCAGAAAATGCACAAATATGACATGAAGTGTGCATAAAACATGTAGATATCATCAATAATGTGGCATGGAACATAAGAAATTATCGATACGTCGGAGACGTATCACTCCTCCCCACCTTTGTTTTCTCAAGCCATGGCTAACCGAATCCTTCGGTTGCCGTCCAACAATCACATACCATGGAGGAGTGTCTATTTTTTTTTTGTTAATTAATTTGGGACTGGGAATCCCATTGCCAGCTCTTTTTGCAAAATTATTGGATAAGCGGATGAAGCCACTAGTCCATTGGTGAAAGTTGCCCAACAAGATTGAAAGATAAACACCACATACCCTCATGAGCTATAAAACATTGACACAAATCAGAGGTAATAAATTTTGAATTGTTTAAAGGTAGCACTCAAGCAATTTACTTTGGAATGGCGGAGAAATACCATGTAGTAGGTAGGTATGGTGGACACAAATGGCATAGTGGTTGGCTCAAGGATTTGGATGCATGAGAAGTATTCCCTCTCGATACAAGGCTTAGGCTAGCAAGGTTTATTTGAAACAAACACAAGGATGAATCGGTGCAGCAAAACTCACATAAAAGACATATTGTAAACATTATAAGACTCTACACCGTCTTCCTTGTTGTTCAAACTCTTTACTAGAAATTATCTAGACCTTAGAGAGACCAATTATGCAAACCAAATTTTAGCAAGCTCTATGTATTTCTTCATTAATAGGTGCAAAGTATATGATGCAAGAGCTTAAACATGAGCACAACAATTTCCAAGTATCACATTATCCAAGACATTTTACCAATTACTACATGTATCATTTTTTCGTTTCCAACCATATAACAATTTAACGAAGAAGATTCAACCTTCGCCATGAACATTATGAGTAAAGCCTAAGGACATATTTGTCCATATGCAACAGCGGAGCGTGTCTCTCTCCCACACAATGAATGCTAGGATCCATTTTATTCAAACAAAACAAAAACAAAAACAAACCGACGCTCCAAGCAAAGTACATAAGATGTGATGGAATTAAAAATATAGTTTCACTAGAGGAACCTGATAATGTTATCGATGAAGAAGGGGATGCCTTGGGCATCCCCAAGCTTAGACGCTTGAGTCTTCTTGAAATATGCAGGGTTGAACCACCGGGGCATCCCCAAGCTTAGACGCTTGAGTCTTCTTGAAATATGCAGGGTTGAACCACCGGGGCATCCCCAAGCTTAGAGCTTTCACTCTCCTTGATCATGTTGTATCATCTCCCTGTCTTGATCCTTGAAAACTTCCTCCACACCAAACTCAAAACAACTCATTAGAGGGTTAGTGCACAATCAAAATTCACATGTTCAGAGGTGACATAATCATTCTTAACACTTCTGGACATTGCACAAAGCTACTGAAAGTTAATGGAATCGAAAAATCCATCAAGCATAGCAAAACAGGCAATGCGAAATAAAAGGCAGAATCTGTCAAAACAGAACAGTTCGTAAAGACGAATTTTATTGAGGCACCAGACTTGCTCAAATGAAAATGCTCAAATTGAATGAAAGTTGCGTACATATCTGTGGATCATTCACGTAAATTGGCATAATTTTCTGAGTTACCTACAGAGAATTAGGCCCAGATTCGTGACAGCAAAGAAATCTGTTTCTGCGCAGTAATCCAAATCTAGTATGAACCTTACTATCAACGACTTTACTTGGCACAACAATGCACAAAACTAAGATAAGGAGAGGTTGCTACAGTAGTAACAACTTCCAAGACTCAAATATAAAATAAAAGTGCAGAAGTAAAAACATGGGTTGTCTCCCATAAGCGTTTTTCTTTAACGCCTTTCAGCTAGGCGCAGAAAGTGTGTATCAAGTATTATCAAGAGACGAAGCATCAACATCATAATTTGTTCTAATGATAGAATCAAAAGGTAACTTCATTCTCTTTCTAGGGAAGTGGTCCATACCTTTATTGAGAGGAAATTGATATCTAATATTATCTTCCTTCATATCAATGATAGCACCAACAGTTCGAAGAAAAGGTCTTCCCAATATAATGGGACAAGATGCATTGCATTCAATATTCAAGACAACAAAATCAACGGGGACAAGGTTATTGTTAACGGTAATGCGAACATTATCAACTCTCCCCAAAGGTTTCTTTGTAGAATTATCAGCAAGATTAACATCCAAATAACAATTTTTCAATGGTGGCAAGTCAAGCATATTATAGATTTTCTTAGGCATAACGGAAATACTTGCACCAAGATCACATAAAGCATTACAATCAAAGTCATTGACCTTCATCTTAATGATGGGCTCCCAACCATCCTCTAGCTTCCTAGGAATAGAAGTTTCGCGATTTAATTTCTCTTCTCTAGCTTTTATGAGAGCATTTGTAATATGTCAATTTTCCCAAGCTTTTCTTCAACAGATTTGTTAAAAGCAGTTTGTGTACTAATAAATTCTTTAAGCATAGCTTCAACTCCAGGGGGTGTGTTCCTATTATTGTTGTAAGAATTCCCATAAGAATTACCATAGCCGTTGCAATTATTATAAGGATATGGCCTATAGTTGTTACTAGAATTGTTCCGATAAGCATTGTTGTTGAAATTATTATTTTTAATGTAGTTTACATCAACATGTTCTTATTGAGCAACCAATGAAGCTAACGGAACATTATTAGGATCAACATTAGTCCTACCATTCACAAGCATAGACATAATAGCATCAATCTTATCACTCAAGGAAGAGGTTTCTTCGACAGAATTTACCTTCTTACCTTGTGGAGCTCTTTCCATGTGCCATTCAGAGTAATTAATCATCATATTATCAAGAAGCTTTGTTGCTTCGCCAAGAGTAATGGACATAAAGGTACCTCCAGCAGCTGAATCCAATAGGTTCCGTGAAGAAAAATTCAGTCCTGCATAAAAGGTTTGGATGATCATCCAAGTAGTCAGTCCATGGGTTGGGCAATTTTTAACCAAAGATTTCATTCTTTCCCATGCTTGGGCAACATGCTCATTATCCAATTGTTTAAAATTCATTATGCTACTCCTCAAATATATAATTTTAGCAGGGGGATAATATCTACCAATAAAAGCATCCTTGCATTTAGTCCATGAATCAATACTATTCTTAGGTAGAGATAGCAACCAATCTTTAGCTCTTCCTCTTAATGAGAAAGGAAACAATTTTAATTTTATAATGTCACCATCTACATCCTTATACTTTTGCATTTCACATAATTCAACAAAGTTATTGAGATGGGCAGCAGCATCATCAGAACTAACACCAGAAAATTGCTCTCGCATAATAAGATTCAGTAAAGCAGGTTTAATTTCAAAGAATTCTGCTGTGGTAGCAGGTGGAGCAATAGGTGTGCATAAGAAATCATTATTATTTGTGGTTGTGAAGTCACACAACTTAGTATTTTCAGGAGTACCCATTTTAGCAATAGTAAATAAAGCAAACTAGATAAAGTAAATGCAAGTAACTAATTTTTGTGTGTTTTTGATATAGCAAACAAGACAGTAAATAAAGTAAAGCTAGCAACTATTTTTTTGTTGTATTTTGATTTAGTAAGCAAACAAAGTGGTAAATAAAATAAAGCAAGACAAAAACAAAGTAAAGAGATTGGAAGTGGAGACTCCCCTTGCAGCGTGTCTTGATCTCCCCGGCAACGGCGCCAGAAAATCTGTTTCTGGCGTGTAGTTGACGTGGGAGTTAAAGATCTTTGTGGTGTAACTTTTCTTCAGATCCCCGGCAACGGCGCCAGAAAATCTGCTTGATACGCGTACAGCACGCGTCCGTTGGGAACCCCAAGAGGAAGGTGTGATGCGTACAACGGCACCCTCAGTAAGAAACCAAGGTTTATCGAACCAGTAGGAGCCAAGAAGCACGTTGAAGGTTGATGGCGGCGAGATGTAGTGCGGCGCAACACCAGGGATTCCGGCGCCAACGTGGAACCTGCACAACACAACCAAAGTACTTTGCCCCAACGAAACAGTGAGGTTGTCAATCTCACCGGCTTGCTGTAACAAAGGATTAGATGTATAGTGTGGATGATGATTGTTTGCAGAAAACAGTAGAACAAGTATTGCAGTAGATTGTATTCGATGTTAAGAATGGACCGGGATCCACTGTTCACTAGAGGTGTCTCTCCCATAATATAAATAGCATGTTGGGTGAACAAATTACAGTTGGGCAATTGACAAATAAAGAGGGCATGACAATGCACATACATGATATGATGAATATTGTGAGATTTAATTGGGCATTACGACAAAGTACATAGACCGCTATCCAGCATGCATCTATGCCTAAAAAGTCCACCTTCAGGTTATCATCCGAACCCCTTCCAGTATTAAGTTGAAAACAACAGACAATTGCATTAAGTATGGTGCGTAATGTAATCAATAACTACATCCTCGGACATAGCATCGATGTTTTATCCCTAGTGGCAACAAAGACATCCACAACCTTAGAACTTTCTCACATCGTCCTGCATTTAATGGAGGCATGAACCCACTATCGAGCATAAATACTCCCTCTTGGAGTTAAGAGTAAAAACTTGGCCAGAGCCTCTACTAATAACGGAGAGCATGCAAGATCATAAACAACACATAGGTAATAAATTGATAATCAACATAGCATAGTATTCTCTATCCATCGGATCCCAACAAACACAACATATAACATTACAGATAGATGATCTTGATCATGTTAGGCAGCTCACAAGACCCGACAATGAAGCATAATTAGGAGAAGACGACCATCTAGCTACTGCTATGGACCCATAGTCCAGGGGTGAACTACTCACTCATCACTCCGGAGGCGACCATGGCGGTGTAGAGTCCTCCGGGAGATGATTCCCCTCTCCGGCAGGGTGCCGGAGGCGATCTCCTGAATCCCCCGAGATGGGATTGGCGGCGGCGGCGTCTCTGGAAGGTTTTCCGTATCGTGGCTCTCGGTACTGGGGGTTTCGCGACGAAAGCTATAAGTAGGCGGAGGAGATAGGTCAGGGGGCCACACGAGGGCCCCACACGCTAGGTCGGCGCGGCCAAGGCCCAGGCCGCGCCGCCCTGGTGTCTGGCCACCTCGTGGCCCCACTTCGTATCATCTTCGGTCTTCTGGAAGCTTCGTGTGAAAATAGGCCTCTGGGCGTTGATTTCGTCCAATTCCGAGAATATTTCCTTACTAAGGATTTCTGAAACCAAAAACAGCAGAAAACAAAGAATCGGCTCTTCGGCATCTCGTTAATAGGTTAGTGCCGGAAAATACATAAATATGACATAAAGTATGCATAAAACATGTAGATATCATCAATAATGTGGCATGGAACATAAGAAACTATCGATACGTCGGAGATGTATCAGAGATCTTGTAGAGGTGGCGGCTATGGAGTTTGCAAGGCAGCAGGGCTCCGCCGTGGAGATATATGGTGATGGCCCTTTTTTCACTTGGCTCCTCCCCTTTTTATATAGGTCTAGGGGGTCTCCAATAGCCCCTCCCATGTTGTCTATGACCTAAAAAGGGTCTAGAAACAAACGGGAATGGATTCTGTGAAAAAACGTGTCTGGAGAGGCATAGTCCCGTGGTATGGGCAGACAGTACGATCAGATACGGTCGTGCTGATGGTCGCTATACCTTTTGTGATCTTTCGTGTTTTGGCCGCTATTTCCTCATAGTAACTCCGATTTGAATGTTCTTGGGCTCGTTGTACTCGTATGGACGAGAGATACAACACCATGGTCTTAAATATTTATTTTGAGATGATGAAAAATATCACTTTTTCCACTCCTCAAATGACTAAGTCTGGTGCCTGTAGCTCTTCCATATTTCTCTCTCTTAACAATTTTGCCTTGATTTATCTATAGTTGTCCATAACACCTAGACACATGTAAAAGACAAAGGAAAAATATTGAAATCATACTAAAACTACTAAATGTGCAAAGCTCATATGAAAGTGAATAAACATCGCAAGTACGCAAAATAGGCATAGATGTAGCTAGATGGAGCATGAAATGAATGACAATATGAGTAATTTTTATACTTAAAGACCTCAGTAAAGTATTAAAATTTGGAGCTACCATTTGTCGCATCTATTGCATGGTAGGATTCATATGCAACCAAGAATTTGTGAGTAATTAATCGTCCAGGAACAAAGGCACTCTAGGTGGGAGACATGATCTTAGGTAAAATTGTTTTCAGCCTCTTCACAAAGATTTTGGAAATAACTTTATATCGAACATTGCAAAGACTTGTCGAACGAAATTGAGTTACGTTTTTAGGGCCATCCACTTTAGGAATAAGAAAAATGATGGTATTGTTCCAACCTTGATCGCTGCAAGAACCTCGCCAGTTAATTCTTCTCCATAAGGACTCCAATATTATTTTTTAAAGAAAAAATAGCATAGAGTGACTTTACCTATCATAGTCGAGGCCAGGTTGATGTGATCAGATAGCAAACCTTGATCCTCACTCCAGTCTCCAGATTCGTTCCTCAATTTTTTATCGAGGATTTTCTTCCTCATTGCAGAGGCAAAATTGTGGAAGAAATTGGTGTTACAGTCGCCATGCTTCATCTAATTTTTACTATTGCGCTAGACCCACTTACATTTTTTTAGAGGAAAAGGCATAGCCCCGGTTCCATTTCCGAAACCACATTTACAGAGTTGAAATTATTCATGTTTTCACCAAACCTCGCCACCAAACTACAAAGGTGTTCTAACATGCATAACACATTACAACTGAAAAGAACACCAACACTATGACCAAAACACCACTAAAGCCTTCTACATCCCTTACCAACATTAACACGTTTGCTTCTAATGTCCCCGTCAGTAGCTGTGATCTTCAGAGGCTCCTCATCTTCACGAAACTGGTTCATAACACAGACCTTTGGCTTAGTTCTTACTAGTTCTCTTCTCGGGAGTTAGCCAGGCTCCAACCACATTAGCTAGGTTGTGGACCGAGTTACATGGGAGGCTATTGGGAGGGATGAGGAATGAACAAACAATTCTATCAAGGCCGTAGGCCTATGAGAATTGCCCTCATGAATACTGGTGGTGTCGACTCTCGGCTAATGTCAATTATATTTTTTCTTCACCTAATATCATTTTTTTAGAGATGAAAAATGTCAACTAAATGTATCTTTATCTTTACTATTATATTGGAGTTGGGGATGGTGTGCACTTTGACATCAAACATTGAAGAATTCATGACCGTTCAACATCTCCACTTAACATTTGATTCACGCCCACCATCGGATATCTTTGCCGATATTTGAATCTTTACTATTATATTGGAGTTGGGGATGGTGTGCACTTTGACATCAAACATTGAAGAATTCATGACCGTTCAACATCTCCACTTAACATTTGATTCACGCCCACCATCGGATATCTTTGCCGATATTTGAAGGTGGGAAATCCTGAGTAAAAGGAAAGCTACTGATATATTTCCAATCAATCTTTCCTAAATTTGGAAGGCTATCATCAGCAAATAAATTAATATCCCTAAATTTCCTTCTTTTCATCAAAAAGTATCACGTCAATCAAATCAAGTATTTTCTTATTTTGCCTAAAAAATATCACCTTATTCAAAAAAAAAAAAACATGTATTCGGCAGCAGATACATCACCTCAATCACGGATGGTTTCCTCATATACTTATACTTTTAAAGAGCTACCGTGCATACATCACCTCAATCACGGAGCAGAGCGTCGCGACGGCTGTAAACCTGTCGCTCCCCACGTGCGGTAGCGATGTTGGTGCTGGTGCCGCTACGTCATTGTTCCAACTCTGCAACTGCTACATGAACACAGTCCGTCTCCGGCGTGTGTTTGATCTGTTTGACAACAACAACGACAGAGAGATCACGATGGACAAGCTGGCGCAAGCGCTCAACTCGCTCGGTCTCATCGCGGGCCACACTGGGCTAACCACCACCATGGGTGTGTACGTCCACGAGGGCATGGAGGTCTCCGGTTCGAGGACTCCGCATTCCTCCACCACGCCCTTGAAGATGCGCTGGATGACCTGACCGAGGACGGCAATGCGGCCATTGGCGATGGGATGAGGAGGAGATGAGGGAGACATTCAAGGTGTTCGACATGGACATATGGTGGTAGGTTCATTTCTACCGCCGAGTTGCAAGAGGTGCTCAAGAAGCTAGGACTCTCCAGGGCAGCAACCATGCCATAGTGTGCAAGATGATCTGCAACGTCGACCGTGACGGCAACAACGTCGTCTTCGGCGAGTTCAAGTTCATGATGTAGGGAACACCATCTGGGGCACTTGAAGCATATCCATTGTTCGCGTATGAATCAATTAATTAATGGGATCCCACACATACATCCATACACTCAGCAAACTAAATTGAGTATGATCTTTCTTCACAAAAATAAATATAATACTGTATGATCTTGAAGTTATTTGTGTGCAGAGGTTGTGCAGGACCAAGATAAGGATGATTAGGAGTACGACACCCCTGCATGCCAATCGAACCACATGTTAGATGCATATTGATGTGCATGTGTGTGGCTACAACGAGTTCATGCATATGTACCTGCTGCTAGCCGGGTGATGTTTTCATGTTTACTTGTCCGAGGAGGATCACGAGAGGCTGCAAAACACCTGCATCACGACTGGTATGCCATCAGCTCGGTACATTAACGGTAGGGGTGTGCGGGGAATGACAAAACAACCCTATGCAAGTGATTGGCTGACACCAGCATCGAAGGAACGTAGCCCATGCGCGATGTTCGAGGAGTTGCGATTGCTGGAAGGACGGATGAAAGAGTGATCATCAATCTGCACTTTAGACATCAGTCCATTAACTAGATGTTATTTTTCGTGGTAACTAGAGAAAATGGGAACGTGTAATTTTTTTTAAACAAATGCAAATGGGGTGGAAATGCAGTAGCGTGGAGAGGGATGGGAGACGAATTTTACCACCATGTGGCCGAAATTAGCATCTTATGATGATTGGTAACATGAGTAGCCGAAGGGAAGCGGATGATGCACTCGTAATTGTTTCATCTTGGGCCGTAGCCATGTTTATGTCAGGTTCTTTTTGTGCAAACTCTAACGGTAGAGTTAAATTTGTCATTTTTACCCACGTAATGTGCATAGCAAACTCAAACATCAGGACAATCTAGGCCGTCTAATCAGCTCCCGCTTGATATCTAGCCATCCGTGCAATATACAATCAAACACTTTCCAAAATCAACAATCACTTTCTAAAATCAACGCAAGAGCATTAAGGGCATGTACAACGGGATGATGTCAGCCTTCCCTTAAGCTTGCCACGTCGGATTTTTTGCTTACTTGTAGGAGAGAGAAGGAAGGAAGAGAAGTCCGACTTCCCTTAGCTAAGGAGTGATCTCTTATGAAATAAGAGAATATTATTTTCCCTGTTGCACGACTTGTCTTTCCGTAGCCACACAATTTTCTTCGAAAAATAATCAATTCTCATTTATTATAAAGGATAACAATAAAATATAATGCATTGTACCTCTAATATTTAGCACCTTCTCTAGATGATGTTGACTGCTAAAGAAACATGTGCTTTCCCTACCATTGTACATGCCCTAACACCATACTGCCAAATAAGGAACTAAAGTATTCATCGTGAAATCGCTACAATCAAGAAATGACTGATCATCACGATCAATTACGATCAATTAGGAGACAACAATTGGTAATACATAGAAAGCAATCAAGATGAGTACCAGCGCAAGCACACCGCATTAGCGAAATAAAAAAATGGACTTGCCACCACTATCGTTTTGATTTCTGTCTTGCTAGCTATGATCGTCTTCGACCGCAACATGATGGTCTGACCCAAGCAGGTGCTCGACGTAAAGTAAGCTCGGTCATGACAGTGGACGGCCGCGGCGACCGCCAGAGCGACGCATCACCATACGCAACTGTAGGCATGTCTGCATGGCGGCAGGTGACAGACTGCCAAATGTCGGAAGGCGACAACATGTCAGCACGAGCGTCATCTACTCCGCTTCCCGCTGGAGTCCTGGACCGACAGCCTCGTCGATGTGATCGACGCCTCCACTGCCGTGACCGTCTCCAGCCACCTCTTGATCGACCACGACAAGGCCACACTCTTGCGGCACAAGGATGCTTTCTTTGGCGAGCGAAGAGTACAAATGCTAAAGAATATTAGAGGAGCAAGGAATCGTCAGATCATGTATGTTGGCCACAACATAATGAGGGTGAGAAATGCGAAGTAGATGTGTTTCATGTGCCTCCATTAGAAGTTGGGGACAAACAAAAAAATGAAGAAAATGCAAAACCAAGAGGTTAACACGAAACATAGAGGATACATTGTGAAGAGTGTCCCAGAGAAAACTGTAGCTGGTCACCATAAGATTATGTCATATACCACGTTGCCTCGGCCCACACCATAATTACTGTCATATACCACGCACCACAGCATGGGCCTCTGTACCCAACCCACGGGCCCTGTCCCTCTACTCTACCGGCCCATCCACGTCCCATCCGAGGTGTACATCGTACAACACTAGGACTGTGCTGTCTACTGTGAATGCGGCGAAATTTTACTGTCCCCTCTCCCCCTGCTCCAGTCTCCCAAGCTCCCCTACTGCTAGCTGCAGCCTGAGCGCCCGCAGCTCCCCTCAGATCCACCGCCGCCCATGCCGCCGCCGCCCATGCCGCCGCCGTCCAACGGCGGGAAGGTGACCCCGAACCTGGCCATGGACGCCGAGGGCACGCGCCTGCTCAACCTCACCGTCCTGCAGCGCCTCGACCCCGCCGTCGAGGACATCCTCATCACCGCCGCCCACGTCACCCTCTACGACTTCAACATCGACCTCAACCAATGGGTAACAAACCTCCCTCTCCTTACGCGTTCCTCGCTCCTGCCCCTTGCCGTGATTCACCGGAAACCTGATCCGATCCGATTTGCTTGCTTTGTGTCGCGCAGAGCCGCAAGGACGTGGAGGGGTCGCTGTTCGTCGTCAAGAGGTGAGCGACGGCTGATAGATAGCGGGGAGCTTTTGCTCTTGTGCCAGGCTGCGGAGGGGATCTGAATTGTTTCTGTTGTTGTAGGAACACGCAGCCGAGGTTCCAGTTTATCGTCATGAACAGGCGGAACACCGGTATGTCAATCTGTCATCCACCTGCTCGACTCTGAACTCTCCTACATGATATAGATCATTAGCAAGATTAGCCTTATGCTATTTCGAAGTAGTAAAACTATTCCAGTTTGCTGTCTGGCCACTCAAGTAACCCTACACAGTTCCAAACCCTGTCTTGGTTAAGCCATGTTAGTGATCTACTAATGGTGTCCCAGCCTTCTTTTTCAGGCATCTTTCACCTGAAATAAACCTAGCTTCAGTCAGCTCTATGCTTTGTATGATTATCCGATCAGCCAATGTTAGAGTTCTCGGGATCTCAGGGTAGCTGTTTAGTGGTCTGGCATTGGCTGCAGTAACAATTTTAAATCCATGGATTTATTTGGGGACTTGAGTTATTCTATCCAGAGTTCCAGACAATAATGCAGTTAGCGTTTTTGTAGGTTAGGAGCTGTATATAAATTGTGTGAACTGTCGCAAAACGATAGATGTTCATGTAAGCCACTGTGGGTGGGAAGGTGGATACTACATAAAACTCTGGCTAGCAGATCCTTTTGCAATTTTGTATTTTATTTGTTATTTCTGACTTACAGTTGAAAAAATGCATTCTTTGCATCTAAATAACATAAATTTGTTAGGACTAACAGTCAAATTGTGTTCATTCACGGTTTCTGATTGCCAAAGTTGTTTCATTGCCTTATGAAGCATTCAATCTCTTCTTCTTATCAGATAATCTCGTGGAGGATTTATTAAGTGATTTTGAATACGAACTTCAGCCTCCATATTTGTTGTACCGTAATGCTGCACAAGAAGTAAATGGTATTTGGTTTTACAATCAACAGGACTGCGATGCTGTAGCAAATCTTTTTGGAAGGTAAGGCTTTTATGTATCCTGTTCTCTCTTTAGATGCCTCCTTTCACTGGCTGGGGCGTTTATTGAAAATCATATGCATGTTACTCGAGGCATATTAAAATTGTAAAGGAAGTAAACTATCTGATCTTATATGCTTTTGTAAATTGAATGCGAGCTAGAACTGCATGTCCTGAAAGATAGAATTATCAATAACAGGCTAACCAAAATATTGTGTCCCATACAACAGATTGCATTTGTTGAGGGCACTGATGATAACACTAGTTCTTTTTCGAAATCGATTTCGAAAAAGAATGGATTCGGTCTTGTAGATGTCAGGGACGGCTGTTTCCATCAGTGGCTAGAAAGTATTGCATATTGTTTTTTAAGAAATCATCCTATCTCTGCAAATCATGATTGATTCTTTTGCTTAATTGAAAGCAATAATTTATATAGTCTGAACTTTGTTGTATTATTAAGGGGCCAACTATCTTTAGAGTTCTTTTACTATTATATCTTAGCATACCGGATTAAATTCCTTGTGATAATTTATGGACGTCTTTCCTTAAGTTGTGTTATTTCCATTTATCTTTGCAGGATACTGAATGCTTATGCCAGAGTGCCTCCAAAAGCAAAAGTCCCTTCCGCCATAAGGTATTTTCCCCTTGACTATACATGGGAGATGTTTTCATTGACTCATGCTGAATTCTTCTAATGTGCCACAGCGAGTTCGAGGAATTGGAGGCTGTTCCTACATCTGCTGCAATAGATGGTCCCCTTGAACCTCCGCCAGCATCTACGCTTATCTCTGATACTCCTGATGAATCACTTGCCAATTACTTTAGTGTACGTTTTCTTCAAATTTTCTTCGAGATCCTTCTAAATAATTTTCTGCTTTTCATACTGCTCACCAAATAGTATTTATGATGCCTTGGACTGTTACCTATAATAAAATAAATAATCACTTCTCTGGATCTGACCTCAAAGGCTGTGGTTGCATATTGGTTCTATACTGAAAATTTTCTTCTATACAAATATACAGGGCGCTGCAAGTATCGGGGGTTTATCAAGTGCGCCAATGGTCGGAAGAGCTCATCCATCCACCGAGAGCACTGCATCTTCCCACATGACTATTCATTCTGCTGCTCCGGTGCATCAAATACCCCCTCCTTTAGGGGGTTCATCAGCTCCACCACTGCCCCTCCAGGACACCCATGCTGGCCATTCCACAAATCTTTTAACACCGGCATTCTTTGCACCTCCCTCGTCGTCTTCTGCATCATTAGTGCCGGCAGTTTCCTCAATGATGCCCACCGCACCGCCTCTTCATCCAACTTCAGTATCTGCTCAATACCCTCAGTATGGGCATGGCACCCCGCTACTCCAACCTTTTCCACCACCTGCACCGCCTCCTTCCTTTGCCCCTGCACACAATGAAGGTCCCATGATTTCGCGGGATAAAGTTAAGGACGCCCTTCTGAGACTTGTTCAGGTATGTTTCATATCGAAAATCACAATCTGCAGTGCCTTTCATGACATACATTATTAATATGTTTGTAACCGATTCATCTTGTTTCCAACAGAGTGACGAATTCATTGATTTCGTTTACCGGGAGTTGCAGAATGCACATATGTAGACTTGCTTCCTAGGCTGCCTTGTTGCACGATTGCTTCTGTTCTTTGTGAGTTTTGTATTCTGGGTCCTGAAAACTTCTGTATAGCTTTGTGGTGATGTGTTATTGTAGATTCTTTATACTAGCAATGGATAGCATTTATGGTCTTGTTTCTGAACAACTATTGGCAGTGTCAATACTTTTGTGTAATTGAGAAAAATACAGAGCTTGTAAGGATGTTACAGCACCACCATTTCGTGTGTTGCGCTGATTGGCAATGACCTCAAAATCAGTATTTGCAAATGTCTGGTAATACCGAGTAATTACATGAGCATCAGATTCTGAAGTATCTTTCCTTTACAACATGAAGCGTGGCCTCCCAACAATGTGTCGGTGAGCTGTTCAGCGAATCTCACTTGTACAGATAGATATTCGTTGCTGAAGCAACACAGAGTACCTTCATGAACCAATGTATCTGTCAAGCAACTGACTAACTGTCAAGTGTTACCAAAAGATGAGCAATGAAAGTGAGGCCGGAAGAATAATGCACAAATGTAGATTCTATAGTTCTCAACTGTCAACGAGTATCTTCTCTAGTTACACTATCCGAACTTCTAGTACGAAAAAGGATAATCTTGGGTCTAAGCTCTACACATTTACACTGTGGCAGCGACTTGCAACGAACCTATTCACATTGCTTGCTTGCACGGAGCAAAACCCGTGCTGGTACTCACGGTCACCGCCTCAGCGGCACGTGAGCATGACGAGGAAGCCGACGAACGCCGCCGCGCCGACGCCGGAGCAGCAGAGGTCAACGAGGCCCTCGCGCCTGGCCTTCCACTCCTTCCGCGCGCTCTTCCCCTTGACGAACTCGGCGTACCGGCGCGCCGCCCGTGCCTCCGCCTCCGCGCCCCGGCCCCGCCTCGGGGCGGCCATGGCGGCGGCGAGCGCTGCCAGCCCGTCCCGCCCGCTGACCCCGCCGCCGTCGGCGTCCTCGACGCACAGGCTGACCTCCCGGACGTGGCCGTAGCGGTCGTCGCAGGTGACGGCGGCGTCCAGCGCGACGCCGCCGAGCACGACGGTGAAGCGCGCCACCGTCTCCCCCGTGAGCCAGCTCCGGTCAACGGACACGGGGCGGCGGCTGGACGCGTTGACGGCGCGGCCGGACGCCGGGTCGAGCAGCACCCAGCTGAGCGCGAGCTCCGCCGGCGCGATCTGCGACGGCGCCGTGAAGCCCTCCTGCAGGAGCGCGTCGACGCGGAACGGCGAGCCGAGGAACCACGGCGTGGAGGCGTCCGTGTCCACCACGCGCGACATGATGCAGACCCCCCTGTGGTGCAGGTCCACGGCCGACACGAGGCGGCTGGGCAGGGCAGGCGCCGCTGCCGTCGCCGCTGGTGTCGTCGCCGTCGGCGTCGCCGGGAACGGGAACGCGTCGGCGAAGAGCGCCCTGTGGCTGTGGAAGCCATCGCTGCCGCCGCGGCAGCAGGCTGGTTCAAGGGGGACGCTGGCGACCGACGGCCAGAGAGCGAGGCAGAGGCCGCGCCACGTGTCGGCGTCGGCGGCGAGGCCGTGGAAGCCGGAGCTGGCGCAGCCGAGCGCGGCCAGGGACGCGCCGTCGAGCCGGCGGAGCACGAGGGAGAGCACGTCCAGCGGGAGGTCGTCGATGCCCGTCTCCGCGTGGCCGCCGCACGCCGGAGAAAACTCGCGGTCCGTCATGTTCCCCTGAAGATGGCTGGTCGACGCAAGCTCGCCGCACCGGTGCAATTCGTTCCGTTGTGCGGGCTGTGAGTTGGTTAAGATGATGATGATGTACTTTGTCTATGTATGTATGTTTATATATATATAACTTTATATATATACTATGTGGAGCTGAAGGTGAGTGATCGCGGTCTGAAAGGGATAGGTTCTATCGACTGATCAACTCTGAACTCGCTTGCGTTGCCCCAAAGCAAAGCCCCCGAATTATAAAGATATGAAATGTTCGTGCAAACTGTTTCTGTGTTACTGACAAATGGGCCGTTGTAGCTCGTTGGACCGACGTGTCGGCCAAGGGATTCCACCTGCTAAATAGAAAATTGGAGGTGCTTCTAGTCTTGGGGGTGATGATGTGGGATTGAGTCGACACGTCACACGTACCGCATCTAACGATCCTAAATAAAAAAGGAGAAATCAAAGTAGAACAAGAAGACTGGAGTGGGGAGACGAGGCATGGCGGCTTGGGCTGGGCGTTGCCGTTGCAGGACCTGTCGTCTGCAGGCTGTAGCTCAACGTGTTAAAAATGGCAAAAATTCGACGGCTCTACCGTAGGTAAAGGGTTGACAACGAGGGTCCTTCCCCCCACGAGCATCTTTTTTTGTGTTGAAACGTACGTGTTCAGAAAATTCGCCTTCTTCCCTTTGCTTGGTCTCTTTATTTGTCACCAATCTATTAATAATCATCAACGGTAGCACAAATAACTTAATAAGTAATACTCCCACCTTGGCATAATGCAGTGCATATAATTTTTTTTTTTAAAGTTAAACGATGTTAAGTTTGATTAAATTTTTCGAGAAAATTATATACATCTACAATAACCAATATATACCATATGAAAATAACGAGGAATCTAATGGTACTGAATAGGTATTCTAGATGTTGATGTCTTTTGCTATATACTCGATCAAAATTTATTTCATTTGACTTAAAAAAATACTTATATGCACTACATCTTGGCAAAGAGGGAGTACAGATTATAACTAGATACTCGGAACATCCAGCGGCAGATGCAAACATTAGCACGAGTCGAAGATGCGATGTCATGCTCGCCCATTCATCGCCGGAGCCCTGGAAAGCTTGTCATAGTAAAACTTGTTATCGGAAATAGACGGACCAAAGGACCAACACACAGAGCAATAACCATGGCTTATGATGAAAACTTTACGTCCTGCGCACACGAGATCTCATTTAATTTTTTCCTTAGCATTTTAAAAGTTCAAAGTAAACATACAAGTACACATATTTGTCTAGTATGTACAAACAAATTTCCATCGAAATGTTTCTCATGTGTGATCTGCATGGAAAAGACAAAAATGGTGGAAGTACAAATTACTTTTATGATTTTTGTGTACAATACAGTCCAATGTACTATATTATCTAGCAAAAATCCCCGCAAATATAGGTAGCACGTGTGTATCCACGTGATTTTTCTATCTTTAAAAACACGGAGCCAAAACGTCTCTCCTAACAAAAGGTTAATCGTCTGACATAAGTAACTTGTAGTTTTGTTCAATAGGGACATGGTATTTCTGCACCTAGGTGCCTATGCACTCTTTCTTTGAAATGCATTTTGAGCATATTTATAAATGTTAAAAAAAATATAGAAGAAAATGTCTCGTGTATATCTTACATGTTACATGCTCACAAAATTATTTCAGCAAAAACTAACATGTTTTGTGCCCTATGTAAAAAAGACACCTTTTTGGTGCTAAAATAGTTTATTTCTCGAGACTTTTTTTTCTCTTTTTGCAAAGGGTACAAAAATTATCGATTTTATGGAAACTTTACGTGCACACATAGAACGTGTTTCTCTACATGTGAAAAATTTATATTCTTTTAACTTTTTTTTTGTACATATCGGGTGCATATGCACCTAGGATTACTTTTGATTTTTCGGCTCAATAGCCCAAGTCGGCGCGAAAGTTCACTTGTGAGCTCGGGTGACATGAAGCCCTTTGTTTTCCCAAATTTTGAAAACATGATTTTTAAGTTTTTATAAAAATTACAAGAAATAATTCTACATGTAGATATACTCTACCAACATTTAAAATCTGAACCCAAAATACCGGGCTTAACAAAATTGAAAAAATATGACAGACATCGGAGGCTTGAAAATTTGCACTCTTCACACTACTCGAGATGTCAGATTTTTTCATATTTGTGCAGCCCAAAATACTTGGTCATTCAAGTTGATATTTTTCTCATGTTGGTAAATTACATTATTTTCTACATCTAGAATTTTTTCTAGGATTTTTTTGAAACTTTTCCTTAAAAAAGGACTCCATGTCGCCCATGCTCCAAACGAGATCTACACTCATGGCCACCCCTATATCACAAATTCACAATCACCGCAAATGTTGCTTGATAGTATAGTGTTTCCCACTTGATCAATGCTCCCCCCGTTTTAAAATACTCTGATTATGATTTATACTCACGACATGTGCACAAAATTTGTATACATTTTTGTAAAGTGAAATAGAATTGCAAGACGAATACAGCGATACCATTTATATATTCTCAATCCATATATTTTAAAATATATTAGTGGTTAATGTTATGCATCAAAGATCTTGCGGAAAAAATCGGGCCTTACATTTTAGGACAAAAGCAGTATAAGACAAGGATACCTAACTAAACACGATTCCTGAAAAAGAAGTGAGAGAAATAAAGGGCATGAACCTTTTCGAGACTTCATGCATGCATGGTCCCTTTGACAGGGACAATTGTGGGATACAACAAACTTTTTCTTGCCTTTTTCCTTGCTGCAATTCATTTCTGGTGTATTTCTCCATTCAAATTCTCTCGACTTAACAATTTCACCAGCCGGGGAGATGCATCTAAATATTCACACACTGTTAAAGCAGTAACGCTGATCGGTGCTGCAGTTTGATACATGCATTGCACCCAACGATTTGCCTACTATGTACACGGTGCTCCCGTCATGTCGGAGCTGGCCAGTTCTGAAGCCATAACAGTTCTCCACTCTGAATATGTGCTCGCAGTATAAATTTTGTACAGTTTTGAACCGGAGATCTGCGTCTATATACGTACTCTGCACGCTAACTGAAATCCGTCGCCGTCGATCACTTTTTCTCATCAAAACCTGGCTTTTGCATACATACGTATGAGCTCGACATGGAACTGTTGTATATCCGATCGTGCCGTGAACCTGCCCCAAAAACGATGATAATTAATCACGCAGACGTCGACAGCTATATATACTGTGCTGAAAAGGTAGGGTTCGGTCGAGTTGGTTTCGTCTACAGCTGCACGTATGTATTTTGCCTGTCCTCTGTACAATGGCATGTCATGCTGCCTTTTCTTTTTTGCTGCCACGGGATCGTGCTACAAGTTGATGATTGAGGGGAAAAATAAATTAAGGTACTAGTACAATCATCGGTCATCAGTGACATGACATATGTAGGTTCTTGTCAATTTGCGATTGTCCTCTTTTCATTCTATATTTGATACCAGTACAAACTTAGGGGGTGTTTGTTGTGGCTTTTTTTGGCTTTTGGCTTTGGCAAAATCCACCAAAAGCACCTAAATAGGTGCTTTTTTGGCTTTTGGATTTTGGAAGCCAAAAACAAAGATCCTATTCTTTTGGCTTCCAAAATCCAAAAGCCAAAAAAAGCACCTATTTAGGTGCTTTTGGTGGCTTTTGCCAAAGCCAAAAGCCAAAAAAAGCCACAACAAACACCCCCTTAGACAGCTATGGCCGTATATATAAATCATATCTTGGGATCATTTGCCAAACAAAAAAATGTAGTTTATCCTAAATACTTGTCACATGCATGTTTAATAAACCTAGATATGTTTTAGCCTACATTGTATCTAAATTCACGACTGTGCCGGAGAAACTATTTTAAATAGTACTCCGTATTTACTGGCTTATCTCAAAGTTTGACGGAAAGTATGCATAAGAGCATGAATGCACTGAACAAGTCAGAGGGAAGAAGTTGGTCATGATTATAAAATCATTACTACCTCCTTTTTAAGGAATAAGACGCACGCGTATTTTAAGACGAACTTTGACCATAAAAATTAAGCAATAAAATTTTAATTTTATTATATGTAATTAGCACCGTTGGATTCGTACTGAAAAGCACTTTCTAATGATACTAATTCATACAAATAATCTTTATATATTTAAAGTATTTTTTAATCAAATAAAAAACACGTAAAAAGAGGACGCCTTATTCCTTAAAATGGAGGTAGTAGAAGCGAAATGCTTCAATAAACAACGATGAGTACTTCTAGAAGGTCAGGACTAGGACTATTCGAGAACCTTTTCCCAAGCAAGCACGCAACAAAACCGTTAGTGCTAGAGCAAGACCACTATCAATTTAGTACAGTACTATTTTGGCGGGGTACATATTTAATCACTTCTTTTGGCCTTGAAGAATAGTCACAGGTTCTATATAAACTTAGACAAATTATAATTTATATTTACCTAAATCTGTAACAGGTATTAAGTTTTTATTTGTCTCGGATCATGAGACAACCAAACAACATCAGGATGAACCTTGCCTCACTAGGCTAGGTGCACGGCGTATAAAAAGAGACATGACAAAATCTTGTACTCCATTCGTTCTGAAAAAGATATCTTAGCTTTATGTAAATTTATATGTATGTACACATTAAAACTCATCTAGATTGTTTCATCAATATCGTGAAAATGTTAATTAGACCGGGCCTTTGCACCCAACATGCCCTCCAAAGACTTCAAAAA
This sequence comes from Lolium perenne, assembly GCF_019359855.2. Lineage (NCBI taxonomy): Eukaryota > Viridiplantae > Streptophyta > Magnoliopsida > Poales > Poaceae > Lolium > Lolium perenne. The sequence continues at coordinate 159,965,377 of NC_067247.2, forward strand.
ATGCATGCAACCAAGAAGAAAATAAAGAGGAGAGAAAAAAGAAAACAAAGATTCCGCCGCAGTGATGAAACACTCTCAACAACAACACTCTAACCAGCACCGAATGCAAAACCTTGAATACAAAATAGATTCCCTTGAAAAAGAAAACAATGTACTCCGTATAACCGTTGTGGTCGTCCGATCGAATATCTTGGGTTTTCACCCCGGAAAAAGTCCTAATTTCCAAAACAATGCTTAAAGCTATTGCCAGGTACAATAAAAAAAGGGCATGTTGTATTGTGATCCAAATTCATATACTAAAGGGAGGCTAACTTCTGACGAGAGGAGCGAGGCCCGTCGCCCATACGTCGTGCCCTACAGGGACGCCTGCGGGGGGGGGGGGGGGGGGGCCGCAGCCCCCCGCGGTACGGTATGGATCGTTGGCACCGCCTATATATACATCTTGTAAGCCGCCGGCTAGGGCTTATCAGATTATAAGATAACCCACGGCGTTTGTAAACACCTCCCGATATAGTGAAGTTTTGCTGGCTGGCGCCCGTGGTTTTTTTCCCTTCTGTGCTGGAATGGGTTTTCCACGTTAAATCTTGTGTTCCCTGCGTGTATTCTTGTTTCGTTCTTCGTTATTTGCTTGTCACTTTTATAACAGGGCAAACCTTGGGTTTTTCACCCTAGAAATCGTAACTCGGTACCCGAGGAGCACCACCAAAAATGTAGTACACGTGTGCTGCCACCCACTCTTCGTTAAGGTTGCTGCAAGTCGCTAAACACTTGACACACAGAATAACCTACGTCGTCTAGTTTTCATGGCAACCAATACACCTCTCCGCCATTACAAACCTTCGATCGCAGCCACCATAACTTTTTCCACCTTTGTTAATTTCATGAAAATCTATATTTAAACATATCTCATGGCACCGATAAAAAAGTAAAACATCACGCCATGCCCTCATTAAGCCTCGCTCACTGAAGACGGCGTGCACAACCGGATCGATTCCGATGTTTATCTCCAGTGGCACCGTGTGCCAAACAACGGAAATCTCCGAGAGAAAGATCGGATCTCATCAGCGTCCAAATCAAGGAAGCCTTCATGAACCAGATCGACGGCTTAGCGCTCCAAGAACAGGAGGGACAAACCACCTTTATTCAGAACGTAGGCACCACAACACGCTCTTCAGAATTGCAGGCAAGAGAGCCCCTCCATGCTCGAATCCGAAGCAACAACGCGCAGACATCACAGGATCGAGGACGAAGAGCTCCTCATTGTACACCAGCACACCATCGAGGAGGAAGCCATGGCCGGTTGGCGTCGCAGGCCACTGAGCTCACGCTAGACGACCGACACACAGTGCGAGCCTGCACCCAGCCGACGAGCAGCCTGGTGCACCACCTCCAACTCCGGCCGCTGCGCCGTCCTCCACACCACAACCACGACGACCGCCACCGCTAAGATCCTCCAGGGCTGCTGCCTGAGATCACGCACTCCGCTGCCCACGTAGGACCGCCGGAGGACCCTGTCCCTTTGGGAGCGGGCTTCGCTGTCACCGCGGCCGGAGCCGGCGGCAAGAGAGGCAAGCAAGGGAGGGAGTGCTAAACAACAACCTGCTGCAACATTAGCCGCCGATCCAATGATTGATGTCTTCCGAAACCTCTCTGGGCAGGTTCGGCGTGGAGATGTCATACCATTCGTCATCGTGTTATCCTTGGAGTTGGTGGAGCGGTCGTTGGGCCGTCAGGTTGGCGCAGTCTCTTCCGCCGTGCTCCGTTTCCGTTGACACTCCTTTTGCTTGTGCGCCGCCGCCTCGTTATCGGCACCTACGTACGTACGCACGGCGATGCCACGGTCGTCTTTCCCATGCGCGTGGACGACCGCTCGTTCGCCACGCGTCTGCGCCACTGTCGTGCGGCGCGGATTGTTGAAGGGCCTGTCCACTGAATTCAGCTGCACGCATGTCTCGCGGGGCGTCCGAGTTCTGAATCTGCCAGCCAAATTTTCCTTTTTCTGAAAAAAAAGCATCACACCACACAGTCGCTAGCTAGTTCACGCATACTCAAATTCATCCAAAGCAAAGTCTTACACCTTGAAGACTGGAATCTTAGAATTCCATGATCGATCGACAGCACAAGTCTTAGTACTATGACCGGTGACAGTCACTCCACGAGCTATAATAAATATCGTGATTTTAATTTAATTTTCAATTAAAACCACGGCCACTTATTATGGATTAGAGCGATATCAATTTTGCCAAAAATACAAAATAAATAAAATAGAGATACCACTTCACAAATTCCACATTTTGTTTTTGCATGAAACACGGCGTGGGGTTTTTGTGGAGGAAATTCCTAATAAATTGTTGAAGGAACCTTGCTCTAGATACCACATATTATATCCCGTTATAACCCACGATAGCCGAACGTGAGATTCAGAAAATATGAAAAGAAGCTAGATTAGAGAAGACATGTTTAGTTTAGTTTAGTTCGGTTTGATGCCTTCTTCATGCCCATTCCAACCTTTATTCCAGGGCTACTATATGCCGCATTTAGCAGCGCCCGACGCCCACGCCGCCTCAACGAACCACTAATGGGTCAGGCCCATCAGGGGCCATCAACGCACGAGGTCGTCTTCTTCATCCATGGCACGTCCCAACCTCTCTGCTCTCTTCTCCTTCCTATTCTTGAGCGTTGCCATCGAAGCATATGCATTCGCTCTCGGCCCGCCCGCTGACATCGGCCTCATCGCCATCTCCCCCCACATGCAACCGGTGTCACGGTACCCCCACCCCTATCGGCGTCGGCCTCACCGCCGTTTCCCACCACCCGCGGTCAGCATGATTACGACGACGCCTAGCCACCCGACTTGCCTAAGCCGCCTCCACCAGTCTGCCACCCCTTGGCCGACCATTCCCCCTAAACTCTCCTTTCCCCCTTTCCTCTGGCATTGGTGGGACCCCACCCGTAATCCTAAGTTTGGTCGCATGCGAGACCCCACCCGCACACACAAACCTAAGATTTCTTCCTCGCCTTTGCCGACGCTACCGCGGCCAGGAGCTCGTCTCCGTCTCCGGTGAGGACTTGGTATCACCTCGTCGAGGCATCATAGCCAACCCGTAAGTCTTTATCTTGTTTCATGTAGACCCCATCATCGATGAGTCTTCCTTCGTTGCTAGCGGCGGTGATAGTGGGCCGGCCCATATGCAACACGGGAGGGAGGAGGTCGGGTATACAAGGCGGACGTACGGTGTTGCAACGTGCGGCATATAAGATTTTCCTTTGCCATCCCTCTGTGTCGACCAACTAGGCAAGCCCATAGTAGTAGAATCTCACTCCAGGGTGCAGGTGGGAGCTCCTAAACACCGCCTTCAGCATCTGTTGGGCCTGCCCAACTACTATATTTTTCGTTTTGGATTTTTGTTTTTTCTTATTCTTTTTTCCATTTCTGTTTTGTTTTTAAAACTTTCCGATTTTCAAAATATCCATATTTTCAATGGTGTACTATTTTCAAAAATTAAATACTTTGCAATTCTTAAATCTAACCATTTTAAAAATATGAATATATTTAATAAATCTGTACACTTTACAAATTAAAAATATTTCCAAATTCTAAACTTGGTTTAATATTTTTTTATATCTAAACATTTTTAAAAAATTGAACATTTTTGGAAAACTGTATTTTCTAAATATGAAATATTTTTAAAATATGAAAATTTTAAAATCTTTAAAATGGTGCAATCTCAACATTTTAAAAATCTAAGCATTTTTAAAAAGTTATAGAAGAAAAAGGAAAACAAAAAAGGAAAAGAAAATAAAAAAAGTAAACCGCCGAGAAATAGAAAAGTGAGTGAAACAGACAAAAAAAACATCAGAAAACCGACCAAAGCTGGAAAACTGCCCAGAAAACCACCCGAAAAACCTGCAAAACAGGAAAAACCGTGCCCGCGAGCTTGTTGAGCCAGGCCCATACGTCAAACGAGTGTGCGGCGCGTCCCTTGAGCGCCGCAACGGGCGGTGTATAGTAATCGCTCTCTCCTCCTCTCTGTGAGACTGTGACGCGAAAAAATAAAGAGAAGAATGATGGTCTTGGGTTGGGCCAGGGGTGAGTAGGGGATGGGATTCTTGTTAGGCCTTCACTCAGTTTCGGGCCGTATCCCAACTGCTTGTGGGCGTGGATCCTCTACAGTTCTGTTACTACTGTATAGGCGTACAGTACTTGTGAAAATCAGCCGTCAATTCAATCCAACAGGCCTCGCGTTGCACACAGAATATTTGCAAGTCCAGGCCGGAAACCAGTGTAGGCTGCACGTTCGGCCGGCCGGTGACGTCGGCCGCGTCGAGCGAGTCTATCGTCGGCCGCCGGTGCCGGTCTTGTAAGTGCAGTGTGGTTGCAAGTGCTGCCCCCTGCAAGTCCCGCAACTAGCAGACACAAATTGGCGCCTAGTTTTGTTCCTATTTCTGTGTGTAGTGAGCAATGGGAGGAGGCCCGTTGGATTGAATTTGACGGCTGATTATCACAAGTACTTTAGGCGTACAGTAGTAATAGAACTGCAGAGGATCCGCGCCCAGTAGTATAACATGCTCTCGACAGCGTTCCACATGGAGCCATCAATTCCCTGGTTTCCCTCGTCTCCGATTGACCAAGCGCTTGCCGTAGCTAGCCGATCAATCAATTAGTTCCTCGCCCTTAACGGCTGATCTGCAAGCATCTATGGCAATGGCGGTAGCTTCTCTCCTTCCGCCGCTGCTCCCGACGCCACCGAGAACCGAGATGGTACCAATCCTCCCGACACCGCCCAGGAGCAAGATGCTTCCGCTGCTGCCGACGCCGTCCGTCGTCGCTGCGCTGCTGGCGCTTTCAGCCATGCCCGGCCGCGCCGACTTCGTCCAGAGGTGGGACGCTACCAAGAAGTACAAGAGCATCATGTCGCCATGCATATCGTCGTTGTCCGAGAGCGTAAGGAGCCCCAGCCGCGCCGACTCCGTTGACAGGTGGGACGTGAACAAGAAATACAAGGTTTCCAGTGCTGCCAGCGCCGCATCGTCGTCATCGTGGACAGCGGCGGCGGTAGCCCCGGACGCGCGGACTCCGTCGAGCGCTGGGATACGAGGAAGCTCACGACTCCGAGCAGGACGTCCCCAACGACTGATCGTGGCGGCCGGCAGGACGGCGATAACAAGCGCCCGCCGAGCCGCGCGTGCTCGGCCGAGCGCTGGGATTTGCACAAGAAGCCTCGTCCAGAGGAGAAGGACAATCTGCCTCAGACTCAAGAGGCTACGACTCAAATCTCGAATTAATTTTTACGCAACAGCGCATACATCTGATTGATACATTTTGCTTGTAAATTGTTGCATTTGATGCTCATTAAGCAATTATTTATTACTTCAAATACGGTTGCATTTGATGCTCATTAAGCAATTATTACTTCAAATACTGTTGCATTTGGTCCGGGCTGCCTTCGAGTCGCGCTCGTGCTATGGTGGTATCTCGCTTGGTTCGTGACGCGGTTCGATGGCTACGTGCTCCATCTCCTCACCTCTTTTGGTATGATGTTGGGGGCGGGTCGTTCTCATCGGGTCGTTTGTAGCGGGATGTTGTAAGCCACTTGGCTATGTATCGTCTTGGGTGTGTGTGAAGTTGTATCGTCCATCGGCCTCTTCTTCTATGTGATTGATACGTCTTCCAGGACGTATTCTCGAAAAAAAAAGCAATTATTACTTCAAATACTAGCAGATGTGCAATACTATTGATGCAAGTTACAATATTTGTTGTTCTCCACATTCAGCCTCCTACCCTAAAATTCCCGGCAGTAATAAAATAACTCCTGGGCTGATTATGTTCAAATTCCAGCAACATTTTTTTAGAGCACTACTTTGTAATTGGGGCGATTGAGAGGGAAAAACTGTCAACATTGCGGATGCCATTTTTTCCTTGTAAATTACAAGTTGTATTGCGACATCACCCCCATGGCATCTACACCAAATGAGGCACACAACGAACTCATTAAAAAAAACTCAATCCGCGTAAAAAAAAAAGTGCAATGAGAAGTGGCAAGTTACATATACCATGATAAAGATGTGTTATAAGTTGTATAATTATCGATTCCTACACAACAAGAAATTTCGGCTAAAAATCTTCGAGATTGCTAAGCAATGTATCGAGTGCCATCACCGAAAACGGGCCAATCTGTTCTTGGTATGTTGATCATGCTGCATATCCCTAGTAGGCTCTGCATCTGATGGTAACACCAAGAAGCCACTTGTATTAACACTAACATTGAGAACACAGTTAGTTTCATATGTAACATGCCAGTGCCTCCTTTGTAATAAAACTCTAGTGTTTCTCCTATCAACTAACAGGAACCAAGCAAAGAATTTCGTTTTCATAACATAACAAGATTTCTATATCCATTTATAAAGTCACATAACTACAATGTTGGAATGCTGTTGAGTTAGCTGCATACAGATGTTGAATGACAGCCTGGGTTGTTGCAGCTGTTAACTGAGTCAAACTACTGCTGGTCTGTTGTATTTGAGGCTGCCCCTGCAAATAACACAAAAAGGTAACAATGATTAATGCTAGGTAAAAGTTTTAAAATACATAGAAGTCACTCAAGGTATGATAGACATACGGGGCAGAGATGAGCATGTCCTTGCACTTGACGATGCACAATTTGAGTACCACAATGGTTACAAACAACAGGGGAGTTCCCATAAGCACAAGTAGTACCATGTGTGGTGCAGTCAGATAGCTGTCCTTCATATTGGCAATCCCGGCGCCGCTCGCTGCTTAGCCGTCGCTCGCCTATTGCAGCACTCAGGCGGCATGCTGCCCGCCTATGCAGCACTCCCGGCGCCGCCCACTGCCACAGCACCGCCAAAGCCTGCACGGGAGGCCTGCCCTGCACATCCCCTGAACGCGGTGACAGGCTCTGCACTTCTTCCCTGCAGTTCGACCACTGAACTTCTTCAGGTTCGACTGCTTCTGTAACATGTTGCAGCATTACTCAGGATCAGCCTTTCACAACCAAAGTATGAAATCGGGACTCTTACGTTGGCTGTATGCAGTGGTCTGCATTTGAATGAAATCAATTACTGTAGATTAAGACACCTTTGACACTTGATTCAATATTTAGTTTTGGTCCGAGAATTGTTTGCATATGTGGTCAGATACATGTATGCTTGCAATTCATGCCACTGGGCTTTACAAACAACTTTCCAATATATTCAAATTCAAATGCAACTATAATTGCAGGATAGTGAAACCCGTAATCTATATGTCATCTTCCAACCAAACTCCATTTCAGGATATAACCAAGGGGCGAATCCAAGGTAGTTAATAACAAACGCACCGTTGAGCACGTAATTATGGTGAGAGATACTAAATTGCGCTGTATATGCAGATCCAAAAGAGAACAAGAGGCGGAGGGACAGAGAAAGGTATGCACAAAATAAAGATGAGATTTCAAAGAGACGGCGGAAATTGTGGCATATTGTCATTGTTTGGTTCATGGAACTTTCATGTCCGATAGGTATTGCTATTTCAAAGAGATCATGAGAACTTTACTGGAACTTTCATTTGCTCGCACAAGTGTGAGGATTTTGCTAGAAGTGATAATCTAATGTACGTGTATTGCCATTGCCATGAAAGGTTAGAAGTTTGAGATATTTTCAGCTACTTTTAGAGCAGCGTTCAAGGATTATATCTAACAGTAATTTAACGCTAAAGATTTAGCTTGTCTTTCCTTCTCCAAATAGAGATTTAGCTTATTTTTCATGGACGCTAGACACTTTCAAAATAGAATGATCTTCTTTTATCTCATATCTCATATCTCAATCGCATTATACCTTACAAGTAAGTGTTTTATAGACGCTCCTATTGATGCAGGAGTATTCACAACTATTTTTCCATGGGAATTTACATGAAAGCAAAAAAGTACTGCTTGTGTTATGAAACTGTCAAGCAGGAATAGATGGCTGCAGGATAAGTATTGCAAGTCTCAGCTTGTAATGGAACTACTCTCTTAAATTTCAAAAAAAAAAAAAATTCCAATATTGAAATAAGCAAGCATCATATAAAAGCAGACAGAGATACAAAAAAAAAGAGACCCATGGGCACTAGCACCCAGGACATATTCTTATAGAAGAAGCTAAATGAGCCACAAAATCCGCATTCGATGAGATTCGAACTCGGGTTGCAGGGTAGCCACCAACTCGAGCTAACCAACTGACCCTCCGGCCATTCTCAGCAGACAGAGATACCCACTCCTGAAATCATACCTTGTGCAGCATCTACCTGACACCAGTTGTGAAAGCAAGGAGAGCATGATTAGGGGTCTGGCCATTCTTGGAAACACCTGCCGCCAAACCACAAGTGGTGGACAAAATGATAAGCACATCACAATCGGCTGCTTCACAGGTCACATGGCACAACAAGTATTTAAGCAGTAAGAATTTATTGGTGTGTCAATAGGGATCATCCAATAATAAGTGGCAAACGATTGAGCTAATGATGCACGACAACAAGGCAATGGTTGAAGTTTTGAACAATATACATGAGTTATATGCATCAAATGAAGAAGCCTAAAATGTTATGACAAACTATCAAAGATAGTGGGGTTACAGAGGCAAATGGGACTTGGCCATATAGAAAAGGTACTGCATCCAACTATAATTGTTAAGGGCAAAGAATATAGGGATCGACTAATCTGTTTTCACCCCTTTTGTGGCGAATGTTTCATTAGCAGACCCTGAAAGTATGCTGTGAGAAGTGTTGGAACATGAGCAGTTGGGGAACATGGGGTCGATAGTCAATTTACAAGACAGTGAGCAGTGGCGGAGCGTGACAAAAAACAAAGAGGGGGCCAAAAAAGATCACCAAATCAACTTTTCATGCTAATTTTGCTGTAATTTGAATTGTAATATCGTGATATGATTTAAGATTGAAAATGCACTTGCTTTCTTGATTGTAGGAATTTACATACTACTTCCATCTACGAAAAAGTAAGGAGTATATGTTACTTTTTGTTCTAAGTTAAATTTTAATTACATTTGACCAACTTCTAAGAAAAAATAACAATATTTATGATACTAAATTAGTATCACTACATCTTCAAATGTAGCTTCAAAATATACTATTTTGGTGTCACATATTTTGATGTTTTTATATGAAGTTGGTGAAATATTAAATGTTTCAAAAAAAATAGAGTTTTTTTTAATTTAGGACAATAGCTAAGAGTAAGTATACTTATTCACGAAGGAGGAGTAGCAAGTAAGAGAGAAAATATACTTTGGCCATGATCGAGCCCTGCCCAACAGCGGCTTCTTGATTTCCAATTAAATTGACCACTTGTAGTTCTATTTGCAAAAATAGGAGGAGCAGTCTATTAATACTAGCTGGCAAGGAACGATGGCCCAAGCCCCAAGGTTAAATAAAAATACATACTGCTTTTTAGACTGTGCACTGCCTATCAGAACCCCATTCTAGACACCAGCACACACTGCGCCGACATGGGAAAGCGCGGGGTGAAAAGTCCTCTTGCTCCCCTGTGTTTGATTACCAAGCAGACCGGTAGAGTATAGGAAAATAAAGACGAATGATGCATAATATGCTAGTTACACTTTTGGAAGGGGGGGCTGTAGCCCACTTTCGTCCAGAGGTGGGACGCTACCAAGAAGTACAAGAGCATCATGTCGCCATGCATATCGTCGTCGTCCGAGAGCGTCAGGAGCCCCAGCCGCGCCGACTCCGTTGACAGGTGGGACGTGAACAAGAAATACAAGGTTTCCAGTGCTGCCAGCGCCACATCGTCGTCATCGTCGGACAGCGGCGGCGGTAGCCCCGGACGCTCGGACTCCGTCGAGCGCTGGGATACGAGGAAGCTCACGACTCCGAGCAGGACATCCCCAACGACTGATCGTGGCGGCCGGCAGGACGGCGATAACAAGCGCCCGCCGAGCCGCGCGTGCTCGGCCGAGCGCTGGGATTTGCACAAGAAGCCTCGTCCAGAGGAGAAGGACAATCTGCCTCAGACTCAAGAGGCTACGACTCAAGGATTTGCTCTGGGATTTGCACAAGAAGCGTTCGCGGGACCAAACTTCTACGCCTCGCCTGATCCGATCATGCTCCCCATGCCTTCCTTCTTTCTGCGGGTTCACTAGTTGTTCTCCGATGTGTTAGAATGTTGTACTTAGACTTGGGTGCAAATGCACTCTACCACTGTCCACTAGCAGTGCTTTTGATTTGATTGTAATAAATTGTAATACTCCAAATCTCGAATTAATTTTTACGCAACAGCGCATACATCTGATTGATACATTTCGCTTGTAAATTGTTGCATTTGATGCTCATTAAGCAATTATTACTTCAAATACTGTTGCATTTGATGCTCATTAAGCAATTATTACTTCAAATACTGTTGCATTTGGTCCGGGCTGCCCTGGAGTCGCGGTCGTGCTATGGTGGTATCTCGCTTGGTTCGTGACACGGTTCGGTAGCTCTGTGCTCCATCTCCTCACCTCTTTTGGTAGGATGTTGGAGGCGGGTCGTTCTCATCGGGTCGTTTGTAGCGGAGTGTTGTAAGTCGCTTGGCTATGTATTGTCTTGGGTGTGCGTGAAGTTGTATTGGCCATCGGCCTCTTCTTCTATGTGATTGATACATCTTCCAGAACGTATTCTCGAAAAAAAAAGCAATTATTACTTCAAATACTAGCGGATGTGCAATACTATTGATGCAAGTTACAATATTTGTTGTTCTCCTCATTGTAGCGCCCCATCCTCCATGAGAGTACGTTCCACGTTTAGCCTCCTACCCTAAAATTCCCGGCAGTAATAAAATAACTCTTGGGCTGATTATGTTCAAATTCCAGCAATATTTTTTAGAGCACTACTTTGCAATTGGGGCGATTGAGGGAAAAATTGTCAACATTGCGGATGCCATTTTTTCCTTGTAAATTACAAGTTGTATTGCGACATCACCCCCATGGCATCTACACCAAATGAGGCACACAACGAACTCATTAAAAAAAAACTCAATCCGCGTAAAAAAAAGTGCAATGAGAAGTGGCAACTTACATATACCATGATAAAGATGTGTTATAAGTTGTATATATAATTATCGATTCCTACACAACAAGAAATTTCGGCTAAAAATCTTCGAGATTGCTAAGCAATGTATCGAGTGCCATCACCCAAAACGGGCCAATCTGTTCTTGGTATGTGTTAAAGTCGAGATACACAATAAACGAAGAACGAAAAGTAAAACACTGCAGGGGACACGAGATTTTAACGTGGAAAACCCTTGCAACACACAAGGGAAAAACCACGGGCGCCAGCCAACAAAACTTCACTATTTCGGTGGTGTTTACAAACGCCGTGGGTGTACAATGATGCGACCCCAAACCCTAGCGGCGGCTTACAGGGAAAATATATAAACGGTGGCAACGATCCGTACCGGCGACGGGCCCAAGCCTACCGGCGACGGGCCTCGCTCCGCTCGTCAGAAGTTAGCCTCTTCTTGGAATTTGGATCACAAAATAACAAACTCCATCTTGAGACAAATTCCTTGTAGCATGAACTTCAACAATCACCTGAATCAACAAAGAAAACACTTGTTGGCGCCAATAGCCACTTGGGCTAAACAGTTATACCAACCAAGCTTGAGCAAAGCTCAAACTTGGACACAGGGACAGGCTTAGTCATCATATCAGCAGGATTATCATGAGTACTAATCTTGCATACCTTCACTTTACCTTTTGCAACCACATCTCTAATTGCGTGGTACTTAATATCAATGTGCTTTGTCCTCTCTCTGATCTTTAGTAAGATAAATAGCACTTTGACTGTCACTGAACAACTTAATGCAAGAATTATCTCCACAAAGCTCAGCATATAAACCTTTCAGCCAAACAGCCTCTTTACCTGCCTCAGCAATAGCCATGTACTCAGCCTCAGTAGTAGATTGTGCAACAGCATCCTGCAAAGTTGTCTTCCAGCTAACAGCACATCCACCAACAGTAAACACATAACCTGTGAGGGACCTTCTCTTATCCAAATCGCCAGCATAATCTGAATCCACATATCCGGCGAGCCCCTCACCAATCCTGCCAAATCTCAAGCAAGCTTTTGATGTGCCGCGAAGGTACCTGAAAATTCACTGAACAGCTTTCCAATGTTCTTTACCAGGCTTAGCCATGTATCGACTGACCAAACTCATAGCATATGACAGATCAGGACGTGAACAAACCATGGCATACATCAAGGAACCAACAGCACTAGAATAGGGAACTCGAGACATGTACTCAATATCATCTTCAGAGCTAGGACATTGCAAAGCTGACAACTTGAAATGAGAAGCAATAGGAGTAGTAACTGATTTTGCATCATGCATATTAAAACGATGAAGAACTTTCTCAATGTACTTTTCCTGACTAAGAAACAACAAACTAGACTTTCTGTCCCTTTTAATTTCCATGCCTAGTATTTTCTTAGCAGGACCAAGATCCTTCATCTCAAACTCACTACTTAATTGATTCTTTAAAATAGTGATCTCTTTCATGCTCTTGGCAGCAATCAACATATCATCAACATATAGCAGCAAATAAATAGGTGATCCATTAACAAACTTGATATACACACAACTATCATACTGAGATCTCTCAAAACCATGTGTAAGCATAAATGAATCAAACCTTTTATACCACTGTCGTGGCGACTGTTTCAGACCATAAAGGGACCTCTTTAATTTGCAAACAAGATCCTCCTTACCAGGCACAACATAACCTTCAGGTTGGTCCATATATATCTCCTCCTCTAACTCACCATGCAGAAAAGCAGTCTTTACATCTAGTTGCTCAAGCTCAAGATCATGCATAACAACAATACCAAAGAAAGTATGAATAGAACTATGCTTCACAACCGGGGAGAATACATCATTATAATCAACACCTGGAATTTGACTGAAACCTTTTGCTACTAACCTTGCCTTAAACCGTGGAGGCTCATTAGGAGACAAACCTTCCTTTCTTTTAAATATCCACTTGCAGCGGACATCCTTCTTTTGTTTAGGCAAGTGCACAACATCCCATGTGCCATTCTTCTCAAGCGATTGCATCTCTTCTTGCATCGCACCTACCCACTTCTCTTTATCAACCGAAGCAGTGGCTTCAGTATATGTAGCTGGTTCAATATCATGCTCCACCTGTTCAGCACAACTCAAAGCATAATCAACAATATCACATTCTTGAATTAATCGGGTAGGAGGTGTAATATCTCTCTTAGGGCGGTCAGCAGCAATAGACCGTCCTTGTCGCTGAACAATAGGTGGTGAAGGTGGAACATCATTATCATCATTGTTGGTTTCAGGAACCATATTTCCATTCTCCTTTGCGTGCTCCACCTGCACACCAATTCTGTGCTGCTCATCATCAGAAACATCAGGAGAATCAATAGCATCAGAAATATCAGTAGACGGACTATCATTAAACATAACCGCCTCATTAAAAACGACATTCCTGCTCAACACAATTTTCTTAGTTTCAGGATTCCATAATCTATATGTCTTAACTCCTGAACCATAACCAAGGAAGATGCACTTAACAGCCCTTGGCTCCAACTTTCCATTATCAACATGAGCGTAAGCAGTGCAACCGAAAACTCTCAAATCTGAATAATCAGCAGGCGAACCAGACCATACCTCAATTGGAGTTTTCTTATCAAGTGGAACAGAAGGTGACCTTTTGATGAGATAACATGCGGTGGAGGCTGCTTCAGCCCAAAAACCTCTATGCATCTTTGCATTAGCCAACATGCAGCGAGCCCTCGAAATAATGGTCCTATTCATGCGTTCAGCCACGCCATTCTGTTGAGGGGTGTACGGAATGGTATGATGTCTTACCATCCCATCATTGCTGCAAAACTCATCAAATTCATTTGAACAAAATTCCATACCATTGTCAGTACGGAGTATCTTAACCTTCTTTTCAGTTTGGGTTTCTACCATAACTTTCCACTTCTTAAAAGCATTAAAAACATCAGATTTATGTTTCAGAAAATATGGCCACACTTTTCTTGAGTAATCATCAATAATAGTAAGCATGTAATTAGCACCACCATTAGAAGTTCTACGGGACGGACCCCAAACATCAGCGTGTACATAATCTAAAATGCCTTTGGTGGTATGAACGGAAGCATTAAATTTTACTCTTTTATGCTTACCAAAGATGCAGTGCTCACAGAACTCAAGCTTACCTAAATCGCAACCATCAATTAGCTCTCTCTTTGTCAATTCTGCCATGCCAAGCTCACTCATATGTCCAAGACGCTTATGCCAAAGGTTAGTCTTACTAGATTCATCAGAACTAACAGCAGCAGCAATACCAGGCAAAGTACTACCTCTAAGGACATATAATTTCGCAGAATTCATATCACCAATCATAATAATGAGAGAACCTGATGATACCTTCAAAAGTTTGTTCCCACCTTTGTACTTGTACCTGTCACAATCAAGGGTACTCAAAGAGATCAAATTCCTCGCCATGGAGGTTATGTGTTTCACTCCTGTCAACGTGCGTGTCATCCCATCATGGGTCTTGATCTGAACAGAACCAATGCCAACAATGCTGCACTGGTTGTCATTCCCCACACGCACAAAATCACCACTCTGCACAGACTCATAAGAACTGAACCAATCTTTGTTACAGCAAATATGAAACGAATATGCAGTATCAAGAATCCATTCATCATCACGTGAAACACATGCAGTCAAGACAGCTAAGCAATCTCCATCAGAACTATCACTACCATCATTACCAGCAACAACAACAGCCTCACCCTTACCGGTGACAACAGCAGCCTTACCATTACCATCATTATTTTTCGGTTGGTAAGTTACGTTCCTTTTCTCCTTGTTCTGCAGCTTCCAACAATCATCAATATTGTGGTTAGATTTCTTACAATACCTGCAGAACTTGTCACGTCCTTTGGACTTTGAGCGACCTCTGCCGCCCTTGCTCTTATCTCTGTTGTTGTGGTAGTAGTTATCTCGCTGCTCAGGCCTGCCACGAACATCTAATGCCTCCGCCTTGGAGGATGAACTTTCAGCCCGCACCATAGATTTCATTTTCTCCTTTTGTTGGAGAGCATCATAAACTTCCGCGAGAGTTAGTTTGTCGTGGCTCAATAATATGGTGTCACGAAAATTACTGAAAGAATTAGGCAGCGAGCATAAAAGAAGAAGACCTAAATCCTCATCCTCATACTTAACTTCTATAGACTGCAAATCGGAAACAATCTCTTTCCAGGAAGATAGGTGATTCATTACCGAACCTCCCTCTTGCAACTTATGCGAGAACAGCTTCATCTTCACGTGCAATCTGCCCGTGAGATCCTTGGCAAACAGATATCCTCTAGTTTGACCCATAACTCGGCGGTGGTTTTCTCCTGCAGCACTTCCTGCAGAATATTATTGGACAGATGGAGTTGAATCAACGATAAAGCCTTACGGTCTTTCCGCTTCTCCGCATCGGTCCAGGTATCCTTCGCTTTCTCGCCGAAAGCATCGATCGCTTCATCCAGATCTGAAGATTGGGCGAGAATCGCCCTCATCTTCACTTGCCACAAAGCAAATCTCGTGGTGTAGTCCAGCTGCGGTAGATCGAACTTCAGTGACGACATCTCGTAAACCCTAGATCCAAAGAACACGGGCTCTGATACCACTTGTTAAAGTCGAGATGCACAATAAACGAAGAACGAAAAGTAAAACACTGCAGGGGACACGAGATTTTAACGTGGAAAACCATTGCAACACACAAGGGAAAAACCACGGGCGCCAGCCAGCAAAACTTCACTATTTTGGTGGTGTTTACAAACGCCGTGGGTGTACAATGATGCGACCCCAAACCCTAGCGGCGGCTTACAGGGAAAATATATAAACGGTGGCAACGATCCGTACCGCGGGGGGCTTCACGCCCCGCACCCCCCAGGTGCACCTGCTGGGCCTCGGTGTGGGCTAACTTCAGACTCGCTTCGCTCGGCCCAAGCCTACCGGCGACAGGCCTCGCTCCGCTCGTCAGAAGTTAGCCTTTTCTTGGAATTTGGATCACAAAATAACAGTATGTTGATCATGCTGCATATCCCTAGTAGGCTCTGCATCTGATGGTATCACCAAGAAGCCACTTGTATTAACACTAACATTGAGTACACAGTTAGTTTCATATGTAACATGCCAGTGCCTCCTTTGTGATAAAACTCCAGTGTTTCCCCTATCAACTAACAGGAATCAAGCAAATAATTTCGTTTTCATAACAAGATTTCTAAATCCATTTACAAAGTCACATAACAACAATGTTGGAATGTTGTTGAGTTAGCTGCATACAGATGCTGGATGACAGCCTGGGTTGTTGCAGCTGTTGACCGAGTCAAACTACTGCTGGCCTGTTGTATTTGAGGCTGCCCCTGCAAATAACACAAAAAGGTAACAATGATTAATGCTAGGTGAAAGTTTTAAAATACATAGAAGTCACTCAAGGTATGATAGACAAACGGGGCAGAGATGAGTATGTCCTTGCACTTGACGATGCACAATTTGAGTACAACAACGGTTACAAACATCAGGGGAGTTCCCATAAGCACAAGTAGTACCATGTGTGGTGCAGTTAGATAGCTGTCCTTCATATTGGCAATCCCGGCGCCGTTCGCTGCTTAGCCGTTGCTCGCCTGCTGCAGCACTCCGGCGGCATGCTGCCCGCCTGTGCAGTACTCCCGGCGCCGCCCACTGCCAGAGCACCGCCAAAGCCTGCACGGGAGGCCTGCGCTGCACATCCCCTGAACGCAGTGACAGGCTCTGCACTTCTTCCCTGCAGTTCGACCACTGAACTTCTTCAGGTTGGACTGCTTCTGTAACCTGTTGCAGCATTACTCAGGATCAGCCTTTCACAACCAAAGTATGAAATCGGGACTCTTACGTTGGCTGTATGCAGTGATCTGCATTTGAATGAAATCAATTACTGTAGATTGAGACACCTTGACACTTGATTCAATATTTAGTTTTGGTCAGAGAACTGTTTGCATATGTGGTCAAATACATGTATGCTTGCAATTCATGCCACTGGGCTTTACAAACAATTTTCCAGTATATTCAAATTCAAATGCAGCTATAATTGCAGGATAGTGAAACCAGTAATCCATGTCATCTTCCAACCAAACTCCATTTCAGGATATAACCAAGGGGCGAATCCAAGGTAGTTAACAACAAACGCACCGTTGAGCATGTAATTATGGTGTGAGATACTAAATTGCGTCGTATATGCAGATCCAAAAGAGGTCAAGAGGCGGAGGGACGGAAAAAGGTATGCACAAAATAAAGATGAGATTTCAAAGAGACGGCGGAAATTGTGGGATATTGTCATTGTTTGGTTCGTGGAACTTTCATGTCCGACAGGTATTGCTATTTCAAAGAGATAATGAGAACTTTACTGGAACTTTCATTTGCTCGCACAAGTGTGAGGATTTTGCTATAAGTGATAATCTAATGTACGTGTATTGCCATTGCCACGAAGGGTTAGAAGTTTGAGATATTTTCAGCTACTTTTAGAGCAGCGTTCAAGGATGATATCTAACAGTATTTTAACGCTAAAGATTTAGCTTGTCTTTCCTTCTCTAAATAGAGATTTAGCTTATTTTTCATGGACGCTAGACAATTTTAAAATAGAATGATCTTCTTTTATCTCATATCTCGATCTTTTATCTCATATCTCAATCACATTATACCTGACAAGTAAGTGTTTTATAGACGCTCCTATTGATGCAGGAGTATTCACAACTATTTTTCCATGGGAATTTACATGAAAGCAAAAAAAGTACTGCTTGTGTTATGAAACTGTCAAGCAAGAATAGATGGCTGCAGGATAAGTATTGCAAGTCTCAGCTTGTAATGGAACTACTCTCTTAAATTTCACAAGAACAAAATTTCCAATATTGACATAAGCAAGCATCATATAAAAGCAGACACAGATACCCACTCCTGAAATCATACCTTGTGCAGCATCTGCCTGACACCAGTTGTGAAAGCAAGGAGAACATGATTAGGGGTCTGGCCATTCTTGGAAACACCTGCCGCCAAACCACAAGTGGTGGACAAAATGATAAGCACATCACAATCAGCTGCTTCACAGGTCACATGGCACAACAAGTATTTAAGCAGTAAGAATTTATTGGTGTGTTTGGATCATCCAATAATAAGTGGCAAACGATTGAGCTAATGATGCACGACAACAAGGCAATGGTTGAATTTTTGAACAATATACATGAGTTATATGCATCAACTGAAGAAGGAAATTCAATTCGGCTCTTGGGTGCATATGCTCCCTCCATCCAAAAAACATATTTCTAATAGTTAAAAAAATTATCAAAAAAATTCGTATTTACATCTCGAAAATCTATGTGCGTTCGTGCAGTTTCACGAAAAACCGATATTTTTTATGATTGATCTAAAAAGACAAAATAAGTCTCACAAAAAGCCTTATTTTCTGCACTAAATTTTGTTTTTTTTACACAGCTCAAACTAGAAGTTGATTTTTCATGCAAAGACTTTGTGCGCACTTAGCACGTGAACATGTATACATGAATTTTTTTGTTTGGAATTTTTTGATATTTCAAAATGTATCAAAGTCACACTTCAAACTAAAGGGAGCATGTGCACGCAGGAGCCAAAACATCACTCCCGACTGAAGAAGCCTAAAATTGTATGACAAACTATCAAAAATAGTGGGGTTAGAGCATCTCCACCGGCGCGCCCCATAGTGACCCCGATAGCGTTTTGGGGTCGGCAAATGGGCTCACACCGGTGTGCCCCAAATAATGCTGGCGCTTTTTCGAGCCCAATAAAAGCGTCGGCAGCCCCGTGCCGGCCCCTTGGCGAAGGGCGCGAATCAGGCATGCCGGCGCCTCGCAAGGCGAATTTTTTTGGGCGTGGGAGCCGCATGTAGCCACACATCCCAAAATTATACATCTTTTCCACCAAAAACCCGTCCCCTCCATCGCTCATTTCTCCTGCCCGCCGCTCCATCTCCCATCCAGCCTCCAACCCGAAAAGCCCTCGCCGCCGCCATGCCACCGATCTGATAGGCTTCGGCGAAGGCCACGAAGCCGCCGACGAGATGTACCGTGAGCGCATCGGCCAAGAGGTGCTGGCGGCGCAAGCTGCATCGGCGTCTCCCCCAGCACCCTCCACGTTCATGTCTCCTCCGGCACCATCGACGTTCATGCCCCCCCCGGTGACCATGGATCCTGTTGCAGCGACGCAGCTGCGGTCGGGGCTTGCCGACGCGACGTGAGGAAGTCATCGAGGTTGAGCCGCCCTTGACCCCATTCATCTGATCAGTTGGCTTGGAAGCCGAAGTTGTTTTTTGCAGCCGGATACGGCTATTCGGTGGCCGTATGTTGGCCCAAACTTCATATTCGAAAACCTATTCAAATTTAGTGGCCGTGTGTTGGCTCAAACTTTAAATTTGAAAACTTATTCGAATTCCTATGCCTCTGTTTAAGTTTTTAATTCAAATCATCTATCGGGGCTGTCGTATGGGACGCGCCGGTGTGGGAGCAGCTTCCCCAAATGGAGGATGTTGTGCCGGCGCCCCAATACGACAGTGCCGGCGTCTCTGCCGGTGACTATTTAGGACGCGCAGGTGGAGATGCTCTTACAGAGGCAAATAGGACTCGGCCATAAAGAAAAGGTACTGCATCCAACTATAATTGTTAAGGGCAAAGAATATAGGGATCGACTAATCTGTTTCCACCCCTTTTGTGGCTAATGTTTCATTTGCAGACCCTAAAAGTATGCTGTGAGAAGTGTTGGAACATGAGGAGATGGGGAACATGGGGTCGATAGTCAATTTACAAGACAGCGAGTCACATATCCTGGGCTATGAAGTGTGTCTGGACCTGATTCACTACGGTAAGATAAAATTGGCTAGCTAGGAAGTCATATTCATTGTTGTGCGCTACTGGTAAGATGCTAATCGATTGGTTACACATAGAGCTAGCTAGCTAGATTATGTACCTAATCTTGTACTACATACAAATCTGCTAGTTTGACTCATGGTTATGATGTCAACCAAAATATTGAATTCATATTATGAGGTATTCTCACCATCTTAAATAAGAGGTGATCATATCACCCCAACCATGTTTCACACCCGAAACCAAACACAAATATGGTTGTGGTTAACCACTTTCCCAACCAACTCAACCAAACATAAAAAGTGGTTAACCCTAACCACGTGGTTGGGACCCTAAAAGTATGCTGTGAGAAGTGTTGGAACATGAGGAGATGGGAAACATGGGGTCGATAGTCAATTTACAAGACAGCGAGTCACATATCCTGGGCTATGAAGTGTGTCTGGACCTGATTCACTACGGTAAGATAAAATTGGCTAGCTAGGAAGTCATATTCATTGTTGTGCGCTACTGGTAAGATGCTAATCGATTGGTTACACATAGAGCTAGCTAGCTAGATTATGTACCTAATCTTGTACTACATACAAATCTGCTAGTTTGACTCATGGTTATGATGTCAACCAAAATATTGAATTCATATTATGAGGTATTCTCACCATCTTAAATAAGAGGTGATCATATCACCCCAACCATGTTTCACACCCGAAACCAAACACAAATATGGTTGTGGTTAACCACTTTCCCAACCAACTCAACCAAACATAAAAAGTGGTTAACCCTAACCACGTGGTTGGGGGTACCCATAGTCACTTTTTCATGCCCACAAACCAAACACATCCTAAAAGGACCGAGTTGCCCAACAATACCCCTAAATCGAAAAATGCAATAGCAAGGTAGGAAATTGAGATACACAACACGTGTCTCTTCTATACAGAGTGAAAACTAATTAGAGTCATAAACGCTTGGCATGGTGCGGCCAAAATAGCAAAATAATCTCAGGGGAAGAAATAAATCATGGAACATGGTACTAGTAGAAATATGGCAGGTAATCAAGTTAGCAAGATTAGCCAGCTACTAGATGGACCTTGCGCGCTTTGCTGCGCCGTTTCTTCATATTCTCGTTTTATTTTTTCCTTGATGTGTGCGCATTTGGCTTCACCTATGCAACGCTTTTCTGCGTCATAGATTACTATGAAATATATTCCCATAGATTACTATGAAATAAATTGTAATCCTTTCGAAGTATGAAAATACATTGCCAAGTGCACCGAGATCTAATAAATGACATGGAATACTCTTGAGCCCACTCACCATAGTACATGCATACCATTTAACCCAGCAAGTGTTGGATTTGATTCCAAAGTTGATTGCTTGGTTATGAAAACGCAGGCATGAAACTTTTCTTGGTAGCTAGATATGAATCATATGATTTCCTACAAACTGTATCATATAAACCGTGACTAAACAAGTGTACAATTGATGCAATACATTGTTATGAAATATTAATACTATACAATAGAGTAAGTATATTTAATCATAAAAAATAGGGAAAGTAAAAGAAATACATTAGCTCATTATTACAAAGGCAACGAACTTTAGTACGCTAGCTGTGGTAGGAACTCCTCATGATTGGCGACTTCAGTCTGCTACCGGATCCTCACAACGGGTGAGATAAAATACTCATATTTACCAATTTACATATCCTTTAGTTGATCTGTTGTGAAAGAGAAGTGATAATCCAACAACAGGAACATGCAGAGGTGACCTACATAAGTCAACGAAACAAATTGTAACTGTTTTGAAACATGTAGCAAATTGCAAGGAAAAATAAAAATTGGAAAGTGAATCAGATAGATGGACTACAGAAGGCTACACACGTCTAGATTAAAGTTAAACAAAATAATTTAGTGGGCAATAAAATTGGTTCAGGTGTGTTATGAGCAAAAACAACCTATGACATAAGTTGAAACGGGAAAATAAAATTTTGACTGTAATATCTTGCTTAAAAGGTGCAAATTTCACGAGCAAATAATAATCTTGGGAACCTGGATTGGCGAATCTCGACACCACATCTTAGTGCTCATATTCATGAGCCTGTAAATCAACAGGAACACATCAACACTAAGGTTTACCGGGAAAAGATGCACCTCATAATTAGTACTGCACATGTCATGGTTGCACTTGAAGAGAGAGTTTTAGTTGTGAATTCTTCAACTAACAAACCATATAATAGTTTCAACTTAAATATACTACGGAGTAAGGGGTTTCTTAACCAATGATCTACAAAGTATTAAATAGCTATAACAGTTAGGTCTTCATATATAGCCCAGAACAGGGACTAAAGATTAGAGCACAATAGGACAAACAATTTACCATTCCTTCTGTAAATAACAAAATACTACACGTCTGTTGATTTCTACATGATCCATGTGTCTGGTTAAGAAAAAAACTTGTGTATTTCAGAAATTAGTTTGGTTCCACTTTCCCTTCCATGTTGAGCTGAAAACTACCCCTTCTAACAGTTAACGTTGATTATATTTGAAACTTTCAGCCTCTACAACTTCACAATATAGCTCATCAATGAGTACCATATCAGCAAGAGCTTTTTATATATCCAGCCGGTCGAAGGAAGATAGTATGCACAATCCATTACAAACAAAGTTTCAACTTTGTTTGTGTTCTATTTCCCTCGCCCTTGATGGTAAAGAAGGGATCCATTTCCTTTTGAGTTCAACTTTAATAAATAAAAATATTGAAGAATCGCCATGCAACTGACCTTGGTATCGCTGTCTTCCTGCTCCTATTTTCACAAACATTTGTTACTGGTTCTGAACCTCTAGGTGTTGTTTTGTTTGTAGTAAAAGTAGTAGGTGGTGTAGCAACATCCTCGCCAGCAACTACATTTTCAGTCACTAAGGTAGCCCGGACCACATGCTCAGACATCTGAAAATCATGCATAAATCACTTAGAAGAACATATGTCACTCATTCTAGTTCAATCAAACAAGCATAAAGACTGATAGTGCACGGTTGCACTCACATCCGTGTCATATGATTTTTTAAGACTCCGAGTACAAAAGAATTACTGGTTGCCTTTCATGCTAAGCTTCTTAATTTCTGTATTGACCCTAAAATGGATTAATGCATTTCAAGTTTAGTGAAAAACAAAAAAAAATCATATGCCTGTTGTTGGTGAGTAAACAGAATGGACATGTACATACGGATATGGCATAACATAATTTTCTAACTTGCCTAAATAAGTTTTATGGAGTAAAAAAAGCCAGCATGCTTGAGGTTATTTACATTGCTTCTCAAATGACTAAGGATAGTCACCATGTACTTCCGACACTTCCAATTTTATTTAACTTGCTAATTAAGAGTTGGAACACAATTTTTTTTGCACATGATAGGCAAGATAACATCTAGCATTACTTAAGTGCTGGCCATAGAACCGCTTGCCAACACGGTCAAACAATCATCTGAACTTGAGAACCAAAATACATAAACACCAACGCTAAATCATAACAAACATCCTCTCAGTTGCCCCAAACTATTGTAGATGCAATATCATTCGCTTCGAAGAAATATAAATGTATGGATTGCAACAACATTGAAGAAAGTGAAGAGCTACATGATACAAGGGAACAACACATCTGACCGAAATAATATTCAACCAGCTGTAAACGTCACTCCGAATGATGCCATTGGATCCACTGGGTACAAATATTTACCAGTGCGTAGAAAAATACACCCATCACATCCCTATTCTCGAGAGATAATTCTAAGATAAGCTCACTCGTAAAAGTTTAAATGATCTAATAATATTAAACTATGATATCCTATAGCACATTAGTTATTTCGGTAGTTTCCTTTTGCTTCTAGATTGTATCAAAATCCAGTTGGCTGCTCATCCACTTGATCACTGTTAGTAATTTTAGTTTTCTTCAGCTATAGATTTAATGGGTTTCTAATTGCTTCTTCTATTCTAGGCTAACCACATTGACACTTTTACAAATTTCTTCTTTTACTGGACTTGAAGGCTGTATTGGTCATCAGAGTAAACCTATAATCTAAAGGTAAGTAAAAAGTGTTAGATTGGTTAATTTCAATACTGGATATCCTCCCCGCAAGAAAAGAGTGATCCAACTCAACTTCATAGCCAGTTTAATAGCTACAATATATATATATATATGCCTTTCACTAATATTATTTTCACCAAGCAACATACTTTTACTTATTCCAACCATAAATAAAAAATCCCACTCTACAACATATGAAAGGAGGTAATGCCTTCTAAAGCAATGGCTGAAGTAAAGACATATCGAAAGTAAAAGAGAGAAAGTGCACCTTGGTCCCTCAATAGAAGGTAAAACAAAGAAAGATTGACCACCCGCATGCCTTTACATCGAAGCCCACCGATGTGATCCGCCTGCGCCAGTGCCCGCCGACGCCACCCAACCACTTAGAAAGATGCCGATCCCACCCAAGAGATGCCCACAGCCACCACCCACCACGTTACTCCCCGCTTCCACCCGCCTACCAATATCATAACAAAAAAGAATCTTAAATATTTAAATGCACCGACACACAGAACCTAGTGACTCTTGAACTACAGAAATTTAGAATTACAGCTTCTAATCCTAAATGAATGAAATGATGATTTAAGGAAATGCCAAGTAATTCCGATGATGCACGTGAAGACATCTACAACTGAATTAAGAATTCAGTCAAAACTTTGGTTATACAAACTTTAGTAATTAATAAATAAAAACTTGAAGAAACTACAATGTGCCTACTTTGCCACAAACCAAAACGAACTGCAGAATGTTGTTTGAGATATCTCGAGAATATAGATCACAAAGTTTGCCACATCTATGTTGCACGACTTGCACACATTCAGATACAAAAGCCTGTATCAGCAATAAGGTCCCACCACCAAGGACTACAAACCACATCATGTGGTTCAATTTTCATTTCGTATCCACGGCTCCAGGCGCAAGGCACTTCCCCTTAGTATTCTGAACATCAAAAGACGTTCAGCGAAATGGACATAGAATTAGCATAAGAGTCAAAAAAAAATCTTAATAGAATTGCCAATAGAAGAATCTCATTTGAAAAAAATTAAATCATTACGAAGATTATATGATCGCTATAAGAGCAAAAAAAAATCATCATAATCAGTACAGTTCAACAGATTTGTAAGCTAGTCAGATCCTATGAGCCCAAAATCATCTTCAGGATAATTTATCAAGTGTACATATACCCTACCCACAAAATTAGCTGGCAGCTCTAACTGAAGAGAAGATTGTGAGGAACTTCTCTGGCTACCAAATTAGCTCCAGATCTAGTTTACAAAAGATTGTTGAAACGTCTACACTACCTTCCTTATGACCTTTCTTTATCAACACTTTCATATTTCTGCATTCAATCGATGGTAAATATGTTAGCCCTAGTCTGGCAGTTTGTTTCCTATGTGCACGGATCATTTGGTTGCTTGATATATCATGTGAAAGCACAAAGCAGGCAGATGCTTCACTTTTTATGGTCGATGTCTCACCTGTTTTACCGTTTTATCTTCATTTTGTTAACAATTTCTCTGCTGCCATACACAAGAAATTCTCTCAAATGTTTGCTGAAATATTTTTGTAGATAACAGGTCAATACTTTGGAAATGCAAAATTCACCAAGAAATGGCATCAAGATCGAGACAGTGAAAGAACGATTTTGTAAACTGCTCCATTAACATTTGAGTTGATTCAGAGACAAATATTCCATGGGTGAAAATATAGCCAGACATATCAAAAGGGATTGAAAACTGTAGAAACCTGAATGGTACACGAGGCAGCTCACAGCCAGCTTCAGCAAGCTGCGATGCACATGAGCCCAGTGGCAGAATGGAGCACAAATTCGTATCAGACATCCACGATGCATACATGAGGACACACTTGAATATAAAGGAACCATGGGCTATAACAAAGATGCTCATTGTACAGTTCAAGCAGATCAGCCTGTTAGCTGATAAAAAGTCTGAAGAGGAACCACCACCACCATACCTTACGTCAGAACACACTGCCCACCGGCGTGCTCCGCCCACCGTGAAACAAACTACAGCAGATGCTGAGGCTGCCCGCCGCTCACCATGTTGTGGATGCTACCCGCAGCGCCGCAGCCGCCGAGGCAACATGCTGCAAAGTTCGCTGATGTTACAGAGTCGATTCAGCCAGCCGATCCCATCCACCACTGACCTCTCGCCTAGCCACCGGGGCCAGCAATCGCTCACCAGACCTCAATCCGCCGAAGTCCGAAATCTACATCGCTCGATGTAGTCCGCCCGCCGCTAATCATGCCTTAGTTGCCAAAATCCACGCTGCCGCCGCTCGCCGTAGACGTCCGGTCGCTGTCGGAGACCAGCTGGCGACGTTAACGGCGGAAACAGGGGACTGGGCGGTTCCGCGGTTGCGGCTAGAGGGGATAGCAGGAGGACGACGATGTGGTCAAGCGGGGATGGAGCGGCGAAGCAGAACTAATTTTGTTGATTGGTTTGACCAAGCAACCGCCTTACGCGGGGACGAACCGTCATGAACACACCAGCGCACACGTTTTTGTTAAGATAATAAAACGCAACAACACGCTGACAGTAGGGACACAAGTAGCGATCACCGTGGAGCAACCACAGGCTCTCAGAACACTGGGAGCTTAGAGCTCTTTAGAGATACCATGGAATCAGACTACCACTTGAAATGGACACATTAATAAAGCTGGAAGTTGCTTTCCAAGTTTAGTAGGAGTAGTAATTGTAATGAAATGGCAGGTGATTAAGGCAGCGAAGCTAGCCAAATACATTAATAAACCAACTATATACGACAAACGGAGGGAATGAAAGTGGCACTAGTAATGAAACGCATTAGAGCATCTCCGCTAAAACAGCCGCGCGGCAAAAAAACTACCAATTTGGCGCTCGCGCGCAGCTCCAGCGGACGCGGGAAAAAAGCGCGCGCGCTAAAAAATTTGCCGCGCGTCCGCGTTTCCGCTATCCCGCGCGGGAGAATTGGCGCGTCCGCTGCCGCGCGCGCTATAAACGCGACACGCGCGAACGCGCCAACCGCCTGAACGTTCCACGCGTCTGCGCTCTCTCCCTCTCTCTCTCCCGCCGACGCTCCGCCTCCGCGCCGACGCGATCTCTCCCCCTCCCGCCGACGCTCCACCTCCGCGCCGCCGACGATGCCTCCGCGCCGCCGCCCGCCTCCGGCTACCACGGCGTTCGGGCGCGGCCGAGCGGTTCGACGCGGAGATCCGCTCCGGCGACGAGCGGATCCGCCTCGGCACCTTTGACACGGCGCACGAGGCGGCGCGGGCGTACGACGCCGTCGCGTGGCGTCTCGGCCGCTCCCGGCGGTCGATGAATTTTCACGACGTCTACACGCGGGAGCAGGCGGAGATGCTCGCGCCGCCGCCGCCCGTCATCACGCAGGAGCAGCAGCGCCGGCAACAGGAGTTGGAGCAGCGCCTCCTCATCGCGGAGCGCGACGAGGCGCTGCGCCTCGAGTGGGCGCGCCGCTTCCCCGAAGACGTCGCCGCCACCGAGGCCTTCTACGCGCAGAAGGAGGAGGAGAAGGCGGCGCTCAAGGCGAAGAAGAAGGCGAGCCGCGAGAAGCGCCGCGCCGAGTCCGCCGCGAGGAAGGCGGGGAGGGCCGAGAAGGCGGCGAGGAAGGAGGAGGAAAAGAAGAACGGCGCAGGGCCGTCGACGATCGTTCTGTCCTCCTCCTCCTCCTCCTTCGAGTGGACGTCGACGCCGGTGTCGGAGACGACTCCGAGCTCCCACTCGTCGGACTTCGATTGGGACTCCTCCGAGTAGCTTTAGATTTTCATTTTCGACTTCTATGTCGCGCTGTATCGTTGAACTTTTTAATTATATTCGTATTTTCGATCAAATTTTCATCGTTCGTTTGATTAATTTTGAAAAAACGGTCGAAACGCGCTGCAAAATACAGCCTCCGGCGGAGGTGCTTTTTTCCCGCACCAACGCGCGCTGCAAAATACAGCCTCCGGCGGGGGAAAATCGGTATCACGCGCGCCAGCGGTTTGCAGCGCGCCGAAACGGAGGTTTAGCGCGCCGCGTTTTAGCGCGCCTGTTGGAGATGCTCTTACTAAGTTGTAAGTAAACTGGCCGGGTGATTGGGAGGTGGCGGCGAAAGCAAAAACCATCTAGGGTTTCCATCCTCCTCGCCGGTGAAGCCGCTGGTCCGCTCCACCTTCGCTGGCCTTGGGGCCTTGTAAGTGTGGCGGACCACGCCCCCTCGCCAGCGGGAGGGTTCCCGTAATTTGTTTAGGTTGTTTCTCCATGTCTTCTTCAGAATGATGAGACGGCAGATACATCTTGAAGTCATAATAAGGTTCTCCCCACCCTATCTTTGCTCCAGTGGTGCGTCTAGCACCGTTGGAGGGCGTGTGGAGTCGTGTTCCCAGCGGGGTCTCCTGGGATCCAGTCGGTCTTCGTATTCGTTGGTGTGGTTTCGCGTCAGTCTGTTTGGATCTACGGTTGTCATCATTGGTGCTGGTTTCTGCTCTGGCGCGTTTGTCCTTTGAAACCTTAGCACGACTTCCCATCTGTCTACTATAGCATACGACAAGCTCTGCCTAGCTCCAGAAACCTAGTTGTAATCTTTGTTAATTTTGGGGTTGTTTGCCATGTTGTTGATGATTATTAAGTAAACTATTCCTGACAAAACTTATGGCAGTTAACCAAGAAATTGAAGCCAATTATATTACTAAGTTGATCAGAAATGATATACTGAGAGCATCTCCGGCCGCGCCCCCCAAAGCGACCCCCAAAGGTATTTGGGGCGCGTCAGACAATTTTTCGTTCCCAGTCGCGCGCCCCAAAGCCTCCTTCCGTCCGACGCGGTCCAATACGGTGTCCGGAGCCCGAGCCCATCCCGGTTCCACAGGGGATGCTCTGGGCATGCCGGACACAACGAGAAGCGAGGCGGGATCCCACCCGTCGGCAACCACATCCACAACGGTTGGTTCCCTCCTTTTATGTCTCGTCGCGTCTTGATACGTCCAATTTGCATCACTATTTTATATCATAATTTGTTGTTATTCATTGATATATTTCATATTTGAACACAATACTTATGTTATTTCATCTATTTTGCATGTTTCATGATTATTGGAGGATCGAGCACCGGAGCCAGGATTCTGCTGGAAAAAGCGCCGTCAGAATGCAATATTTCGGAAGATCAACAGTTGATGGAAATTATATCAAAAATCCTATTTTTCCAGATGACGAAGTGAGCCAGAAGGGGGAGCTGAGGGGACCCGAGGTGGGCCCACCCCATAGGCCGGCGCGGCCCAAGGCCTGGCCGCGCCGCCCTATGAGGAGGGGGCCCACAGCCCCCTCTCGCCTCCTTTTCTTCGCGTACGCCTTCGTCCCGAAGACCTAAGCTCCAGAGGGTACCTCGCGAAGAGTTACAGCCGCCTCTGCGAGGCGGAGAACACCAGAGAGAAAAGAGCTCTCCGGCGGGCTGAGATCCGCCGGGGAAATTCCCTCCCGGAGGGGAAATCGACGCCATCGTCACCGCCATCAAGTTGGACATCATCTCCATCACCATCATCATCATCTTCATCATCATCACCGCCGTCTCCACCGTTGCACATCGTCATCGCTGTAGCAATTTGGGTTTGATCTTGATTGTTTGATAGGGGAAACTCTCCCGGTATTGATTTCTACTTGTTGTTGATGCTATTGAGTGAAACCGTTGAACCAAGGTTTATGTTCAGATTGTTATTCATCATCATATCACCTCTGATCATGTTCCATATGATGTCTCGTGAGTAGTTCGTTTAGTTCTTGAGGACATGGGTGAAGTCTAAATGTTAGTAGTGAAGTATGGTTGAGTAATATTCAATGTTATGATATTTAAGTTGTGGTGTTATTCTTCTAGTGGTGTCGTGTGAACGTCGACTACACGACACTTCACCTTTATGGGCCTAGGGGAATGCATCTTGTACTCGTTTGCCAATTGCGGGGTTGCCGGAGTGACAGAAACCTAAGCCCCCGTTGGTATATCGATGCAGGAGGGATAGCAGGATCTCAGAGTTTAAGGCTGTGGTTAGATTTATCTTAATTACTTTCTTGTAGTTGCGGATGCTTGCAAGGGGTATAATCACAAGTATGTATTAGTCCTAGGAAGGGCGGTACATTAGCACAGGTTCACCCACACAACACTTATCAAAACAATGAAGATTAATTAGCTGTATGTAGCGAAAGCACTAGACTAAAATCCCGTGTGTCCTAGAGAACGTTTGGTCATTATAAGTAAACAAACCGGCTTGTCCTTTGTGCTAAAAAGGATTGGGCCACTCGCTGCAATTGTTACTCTCGCACTTTACTTACTCGTACTTTATTCATCTGTTACATCAAAACCCCCTGAATACTTGTCTGTGAGCATTTACAGTGAATCCTTCATCGAAACTGCTTGTCAACACCTTCTGCTCCTCGTTGGG
The DNA here is from genome assembly GCF_019359855.2 of Lolium perenne. Taxonomy (NCBI): domain Eukaryota; kingdom Viridiplantae; phylum Streptophyta; class Magnoliopsida; order Poales; family Poaceae; genus Lolium; species Lolium perenne. The sequence continues at coordinate 159,995,827 of NC_067247.2, forward strand.
TTCGACACTCTTACTTATCGAAGATACTACGATACACCCCCTATACTTGTGGGTCATCAAGACTATTTTCTGGCGCCGTTGCCGGGGAGTGAAGCGCTATTGGTAAGTGGAATTGGTAAGGGAAACTTCTACTGTTTGTGCTGATTTTATTTCTGCCTGCTGCCATAATTCATTATGGAGAGATCTCCTTTTGAATGTGTATTTGGGAAATCTGCTACTACTGCAAAGGTAGTGGATGAGGCGCCAGGTGAGGAAGAGATACCATACAAAATACCTATGAAAATTATTGAACGTGTAGTGGATAACCGTTATACAGGGGATGGAACTGTCCACCCTGGAGATCATTTACTGTTCTTGCATGAATTATGCGGTTTATTCAAGTGTGCAGGTATTGCTATGGATGAAGTGAGGAAGAAACTATTCTCTATATCGCTGTCTGGTAAAGCGGCACATTGGTATAAATTACTGGATAATGGGGATTCTCTTGAATGGAATGATATTGTGCCCCGGTTTTATTCTAAGTTCTATCCTCCAAGTGAAATTCACAAGGATCGGAACCGCATATATAATTTTTGGCCTCATGATGGAGAGAGTATTGCCCAAGCGTGGGGGAGATTGAAGTCTTTAATGCTCAAATGCCCCATTCATGAGCTTCCTGGTAATGTTATTATTGATAATTTCTATGCAAGACTTTCTTTTGAAGACAAGACCTTGCTGGATACTTCTTGTTCTGGATCATTCACGCGCAACAAAGAAGAGTTTAAAAGGGACCTTCTCAATCGGATCCAGGAAAATACTGAAGGATGGGAGATCGACAAAGATAGAGAACCAGGTATAAATTATGATTATAAATGCATTGAAGCTTTTATGGATACTGATAAATTTCGTAATATGAGTGCTACTTATGGTCTTGATTCTCAAGTTGCTGCAAATCTTTATAAAGCTTTTGCCTCTCATTATGAATTGCCTAAGAAGAATTTTGATAAGTATCATGAACCGTATAAAGATAAAATTGATTCATCTATTAATAAATGTGTTGTAGTTGAAACTGTTGATCATGTTATTCCTGAAGCTTATATTGAAAAAACTCCTTTCCCTGCTAAAATGAAGGAGTACTCTGTTATAAATAGTGCAGTTCATAAAAGTGAAAAGAAACCTATAGAACCTGAAGAACAAATAAAAGTTAAACCTGCTGTTGCAATAGTTAAAGATCTTGTGACTGAAAATGTGGAGGATGGTCATATTATTTTCTGTGAAGATGCTTCTAATATTGTTTCACATCCTAATAAGTCTAAGAAAGCTAGTGTTCCCATGCTATCTGTTAGAATTGGAGATCATTGTTATTATGGTTTATGTGATATTGGTGCAAGTATTAGTGCTATTCCTTATGAGCTTTACACGGAGATTATGCACGAAATTGGTTCTTGTGAACTTGAAGATATTGATGTGGTTATTCAGCTGGCTAATAGAGAAACTATTTCTCCAATTGGTATTGTTCGAGATGTGGAGGTTCTATGCGGTAAGATTAAATATCCTGCTGACTTTTTGGTACTTGGTTCTGCTGCTAGTGAATATTGTCCTATCATTTTTGGTAGACCTTTTCTAAATACTTGTGCAGCTATTATAGATTGTAAGAAAGAGAAAATTTTGACTAAATTTGCTGGTGAATCTTATGAGTTTAACTTCTCTAAATTTACCAAAACTCCTTATAAAATTGATCCGCCTAATAATGATTTTAAATTTGAACAGTGTGCATCTATTGTTCTTGCCCCTAATAATCCCTTGCAGCAACATTTGGAGAATAGCGAGAGTGAAGTTTTTAGGGAAGAAAGAGATGAGCTTGATGAAATTTTCCTTCGTCAACCTATTCTTAAGCATGATTTACCGATGGAAGATCTGGGTACAACACCGCCACCAAAGGAAGATCCTGTCTTTGATTTAAAACCATTGCCTGATAATCTTAAATATGCTCATATTGATGATAAGAAAATATATCCTGTTATTATTAGTTCTAAGCTTTCAGAGTTTGAAGAAGAAAGATTATTGGAAATATTGAAGAAGCACCGAGGAGCTATTGGCTACACACTTGATGACTTGAAGGGGATTTCTCCCTCTATTTTCCAACACGCCATTAATATGGAAGATGATGCGAAGCCTGTTGTTGAACCCAACATTGCCTAATTCCTAAGATGAAGGATGTGGTAAGAAATGAGGTATTAAGACTTCTTGAAGCTGGTATTATATATCCTATTGCTGATAGTAGATGGGTTAGTCCTGTGCATTATGTTCCTAAGAAAGGAGGAATGACTGTTGTTCCTAATGATAATGATGAGCTCATACCTCAAAGAGTAGTTGTAGGGTATAGAATGTGCATTGATTATCAAAAAGTTAATAAGGTTACTAAAAAAGATCATTACCCTTTGCCTTTTATTGATCAAATGTTAGAAAGGTTATCTAAAAATACTCATTTTTGCTTTCTTGATGGTTATTCTGGGTTTTCACAAATTGCTGTTAAAACTAAGGATCAAGAGAAAACCACTTTCACTTGTCCCTATGGAACTTATGCTTATAGACGTATGCCTTTTGGTTTATGTAATGCTCCTGCTACTTTTCAAAGATGCATGTCTGCTATTTTTCATGGCTTTTGCGAGAGTATTGTAGAGGTATTCATGGATGATTTTTCTGTCTATGGGAATTCTTTTGATAATTGCTTGCGGAACCTTGATAAAGTTTTGCAGAGATGTGAAGAAACTAACCTTGTTCTTAATTGGGAGAAATGCCACTTTATGGTTAATGAAGGAATTGTATTGGGACATAAAATTTCCGAGAGAGGTATTGAAGTTGATAGAGCTAAAGTTGAAGCAATTGAGAAGATGCCCTATCCTAGGGATGTTAAAGGTATTCGTAGTGTTCTTGGTCATCTTTGGGTTTTACAGGAGGTTTATTAAAGATTTCTCCAAGATTTCAAAGCCTCTTACTAATCTTCTTCAAAAAGATGTACCTTTTGTTTTTGATGATGATTGTAAGGAAGCTTTTGAAACTCTAAAGAAAGCCTTAACAACTACCCCTATAGTTGAACCTCCTGATTGGAACTTACCATTTGAAATTATGTGTGATGCTAGTGATTTTGCTGTAGGCGCTGTTCTTGGACAGCGAGTAAATAAAAAATTGAATGTTATTCATTATGCTAGTAAAACTCTTGATGCTGCTCAAAGAAATTATGCTACTACTGAAAAAGAATTGTTAGCTGTAGTCTTTGCTTGTGATAAGTTTAGATCTTATATTGTTGATTCAAAAGTTACTATTCATACTGATCATGCTGCAATCAGATACCTTATGCAAAAGAAAGATGCTAAGCCAAGGCTTATTAGATGGGTACTTCTGTTGCAAGAATTTGATTTACATATTGTAGATAGGAAAGGTGCTGATAATCCTGTTGCTGATAATTTGTCTAGATTGGAAAATATTGCTTATGATCCTGTTCCTGTTAACGATAGTTTTCCAAATGAACAATTGGCTGTGATAAAGGTGAGCTCGCGAGACAGTCCTTGGTATGCTGATTATGCTAACTTTATTGTTTCCAAGTACTTGCCTCCAACCTTTTCAGCTCAGCAAAGGAGGAAATTCTTTTATGACTTGAGGCATTATTTCTGGGATGACCCACACTTATATAAAGAAGGAGTGGATGGTATTCTGTGAAGATGTGTTCCCGAATATGAACAGCAAGAGATATTGAGTAAATGTCATGGTAGTGCTTATGGAGGACATCACGCCGGAGATAGAACCGCGCAAAAGGTTCTACAATCAGGTTTTTATTGGCCGACTCTCTTCAAAGATGCAAGGAAGTTTATTTTATCTTGTGATGAATGTCAGAGCGTTGGTAATATCTCTAGACGCAATGAAATGCCTATGAATTATACTCTTGTTATTGAACCGTTCGATTGTTGGGGATTTGACTTCATGGGACCTTTTCCCTCTTCAGAAGGTAACACTCATATACTTGTTGTTGTTGATTATGTTACTAAATGGGTGGAAGCCATACCTACAAAAAGTGCTGATGGTGAGACCTCTTTAAGAATGCTTTTAGATATTATTTTTCCTAGATTTGGAGTTCCTAGATATATTATGACTGATGGAGGTTCTCATTTTATTCATGGTGGTTTTAGAAAAACTCTTGCTAAATATGGTATTAATCATAGAATTGCTTCCGCTTATCATCCTCAAACTAGCGGACAAGTAGAATTATCAAATAGAGAGATTAAATCTATCTTGGAAAAGACTGTTAATAAAACTAGAAAGAATTGGGCTAGTAAATTGAAGGATGCACTATGGGCTTATATAACTGCTTATAAAAATCCCATGGGAATGTCACCTTATAAAATGGTTTATGGAAAAGCTTGTCATTTACCTTTAGAACTAGAGCACAAAGCTTATTGGGCAGTTAGAGAATTAAATAAAGATCCTAAACTTGCCGGTAATAAGAGGTTGCTGCAATTGAGTTCTCTAGATGAATGGAGAAGTGAAGCTTATGAAAATGCTAAACTCTTTAAAGAGAAAGTTAAAAAATGGCATGATAGAAGGATTATCAAAAGAGAATTTAATATTGGGGATAAAGTCCTATTGTATCGGTCTCGTCTCAGATTCTTTGCAGGTAAATTACTCTCGAAGTGGGAAGGACCATATGTTGTTGAGGAGGTGTATCGTTCAGGAGCAATTAAAATTAGCTCTCTCCAAGGCAATGCCACACAAGTGGTGAATGGACAAAGACTCAAGCATTATATCTCAGGTGATTCTTACAATGTAGATGTTGATGTTATTCGAGTGGAAACACCGGAGGCCTTCATCAAAGGACAAATTGACAGTCACTTGAACTCGACTTTGAATAGGGTAACAAGATCGGGTAATAAAAAGTTCGCGATTTACTTTCCGAACAATGTTTTTGCTGTTTTTGGAAAATATGAAAAATTACGAGATCGAAACGGAGTGGAGGAGACGCACGAGGGCGTGCCCCCATAGGCCGGTGCGGGCCCCAGCCAGGCCGCGCCGCCCTATGAGCTGGCCGCCTCGTCGCCCCTTTCCGACTCTGGTTCGACCTGGTACTTTCCTTTTGTCGTGAAATTTTTTGCTATATAATCCCCCGGACCCCTGGAGGTCCGTATATCGTTTTCTCGACGTGTTTTGTTTCGAGCTGTTTCTGCCATGATCTGTTTTCAGTTTAGAAGCACCATGGTCTCCAAGAACAAGGGCAAGGAGCTTTCGGATGAAGATATTCAAGATCCCGTGTGGAAAGAGGAGGACAAGAACGTCAAGGAAGAGGATGAAGAAGAGGTGGAGGAAGACTCGCGCGCACACCCGCGTGCTACCATCGCAAGCATCAAGGTGGTGGATAACCCTTTTAGTGCAAACAGGAGCGCAAGAATTCGCACCGGAGGAAGGGTTCCACGTCATTACCTAGCTCAGAAGACATCTTCTTCAGGCACTCACCATCCATTCCGCAATCTAATTTTCAATAGTCAAATTGAAAGGGTTCCCAGGGCAGCATTGCCTAGCAATTGGGATATAGATCGTTCTAACACTGCAGGAAGGATGAAGCCTGAGGGTGAAGAGTGGGGAAATAACTCCAAAAGTTGGGACTCACCGTCGGACATGCTTCTTAACCGCGTCGAGCACAATTCAGAGATGATTCGCAACCTCACGTACAAGATTGATGAGCTTCAGGAGCTTGTTGAGAAGCTTGTCAGGAATTCATCACCACCATCGCCGAAGGAGTAATTCATCATCGGTATTGGCATCCCCTTGGTTTGTTCCAAGCTTGGGGGAGTGCCGTGGTATCACATTATCACTACCTTTTACTTTTTACTGTCAAGTAGTGTCATATCATGAGTAGGGAAGTTATCATATAAGATGAGTTGCAGTTTGGAAGTATCTCTCCTTTAGTTGGTTGTCTATGTATCCCTTGGTGTGAGTTATCGTTATGGAATATTAATGAGAAGTCTTATCATTTACATATTGCACATCTTATTTTAGTTTACAATCTCTATTATATGATTTATCTTGTTGTTAGTATTGGTATCACTTTGGGAGCATTGAATAAATCTATTTGGTTTTGGCAAACTTAGCATTGGTCAATAGCAACAACACTTTGAGGTTTAAGTAGAAAAGAGAAGTACATGTAGTTGTTTCATTATCTTTCTTTCTTGTTAGCTCATAGCTTATTATTCTGAAGTTAAAACTGTTTGTGCTTACAAGGAAGATGCATGATTGTTTCTATCACATGTATATTTGTTTGTTTCCCTCGACTCTTATGCTTGCTAATTAACCTTGCTAGCCAAAGACCTGTACTGAGAGGGAATACTTCTCGTGCATCCAAACCTAAACCCAAACCTATGCCATTTGTGTCCACCATAACTACCTACTACATGGTATTTTCTGCCATTCCAAGTAAATACTTCGTGTGCTACCTTTAAACAATTCAAAATTTACTATCTCTTATTTGTGTCAATGTTTTATAGCTCATGAGGAAGTATGTGGTGTTTTATCTTTCAATCTTGCTGGGCAACTTTCACCAATGGACTAGTGGCTTCATCCGCTTATCCAATAATTTTGCCAAAAGAGCTGGCAATGGGATTCTCAGTCCCAAATTAATTAATCTAAATAGACACTCCTCCATGGTATGTGATTGATGGACGGCACCCGAAGGATTCGGTTAGCCATGGCTTGTGTAAGAAAAGGTTGGGGGGGAGTGTCATCATAATAAACTAAAATAAAAAGGCACTCCTTCATGGTATGAGATTGTTGGCAGGCACCCGAGGATTCGGTTAGCCATGGTTTGTGAAAGAAAGGTTGGAAGGAGTGCCATACAAAATAAAAATAAAATGGGAGCCGCTCTTTGAAGGTTTGTCTGGCAAGGGGGTTAGAGTACCCGCTACCAGTCGTTGACAACAACAAACACCTCTCAAAATGTTACTTTTATTCTCTTTATATGATTTCGAAACTGAAAAAGCTCTAGCACATGATTTAATCCCTGCTTCCCTCTGCGAAGGGCCTGTCTTTTACTTTATGTTGAGTCAGTAAACCTATTCCCCTCCATCTTAAGCAAGCATTTGAGTTGTTGTGATCAAACCATTATATTGTGATTTGTTTCATCATGTCTTTTACTCTTCCTTGTTTAGTACAAGTTTTATCTGAATGAATATAGCTTTGCAAGTTATCAATGATCATGAGGAGACTATTATGATTGAGTATGCAAGTTGTGCCATATAAACTTTAACATGAGAGCGCTGCTCAATAAGATAAGTATAATTTGCTAATTGTTCTCTGACCAAGAACGAAGTTTGCCATCACCAACTATGATTTCTTATGCACCTTTATTTGTGATTACCTTATACTTGTTTCAAGTTGAGTTATATGAGGAAGTTGTTTACTAGAATGTCTTGTGTGAATGAATATGATGCTTCTTGTCCGTATTTTATTTATCGACTCTTCACTCCATAAACATGTGGTCCTGTTTACTGAGTTCAGTTTCGCTTGGGGCCAAGCGAAGTCTAAGCTTGGGGGGAGTTGATACGTCCAATTTGCATCACTATTTTATATCATAATTTGCTGTTATTCATTGATATATTTCATATTTGAACACAATACTTATGTTATTTCATCTATTTTGCATGTTTTATGATTATTGGAGGATCGAGCACCGGAGCCAGGATTCTGCTGGAAAAAGCGCCGTCAGAATGCAATATTTCGGAAGATCAACAGTTGATGGAAATTATATCAAAAATCCTATTTTTCCAGATGACGAAGTGAGCCAGAAGGGGGAGCTGAGGGGACCCGAGGTGGGCCCACCCCATAGGCCGGCGCGGCCCAAGGCCTGGCCGCGCCGCCCTATGAGGAGGGGGCCCACAGCCCCCTCTCGCCTCCTTTTCTTCACGTACGCCTTCGTCCCGAAGACCTAAGCTCCAGAGGGTACCTCGCGAAGAGTTACAGCCGCCTCTGCGAGGCGGAGAACACCAGAGAGAAAAGAGCTCTCCAGCGGGCTGAGATCCGCCGGGGAAATTCCCTCCCGGAGGGGGAAATCGACGCCATCGTCACCGCCATCAAGTTGGACATCATCTCCATCACCATCATCATCATCTTCATCATCATCACCGCCGTCTCCACCGCTGCACATCGTCATCGCTGTAGCAATTTGGGTTTGATCTTGATTGTTTGATAGGGGAAACTCACCCGGTATTGATTTCTACTTGTTGTTGATGCTATTGAGTGAAACCGTTGAACCAAGGTTTATGTTCAGATTGTTATTCATCATCATATCACCTCTGATCATGTTCCATATGATCTCTCGTGAGTACTTCGTTTAGTTCTTGAGGACATGGGTGAAGTCTAAATGTTAGTAGTGAAGTATGGTTGAGTAATATTCAATGTTATGATATTTAAGTTGTGGTGTTATTCTTCTAGTGGTGTCGTGTGAACGTCGACTACACGACACTTCACCTTTATGGGCCTAGGGGAATGCATCTTGTACTCGTTTGCCAATTGCGGGGTTGCCGGAGTGACAGAAACCTAAGCCCCCGTTGGTATATCGATGCAGGAGGGATAGCAGGATCTCAGAGTTTAAGGCTGTGGTTAGATTTATCTTAATTATTTTCTTGTAGTTGCGGATGCTTGCAAGGGGTATAATCACAAGTATGTATTAGTCCTAGGAAGGGCGGTACATTAGCACAGGTTCACCCACACAACACTTATCAAAACAATGAAGATTAATTAGCCGTATGTAGCGAAAGCACTAGACTAAAATCCCGTGTGTCCTCGAGAACGTTTGGTCATTATAAGTAAACAAATCGGCTTGTCCTTTGTGCTAAAAAGGATTGGGCCACTCGCTGCAATTGTTACTCTCGCACTTTACTTACTCGTACTTTATTCACCTGTTACATCAAAACCCCCTGAATACTTGTCTGTGAGCATTTACAGTGAATCCTTCATCGAAACTGCTTGTCAACACCTTCTGCTCCTCGTTGAGTTCGACACTCTTACTTATCGAAGATACTACGATACACCCCCTATACTTGTGGGTCATCACGTCTCCCCTCCCGCGCCTCCCACCTCTCCATCACTGCTCGATTTGCCGACTGTCTCAACGACAAATCTCTTCTGAGTCGGGAACCGTCGTGTCGGTTAGCTCCCTCGCCGGCCTTTTCGCAGCCGCCGCTTCGCCAACGTGTCCCAGAACATGCCGTCAAATCCGCCCCACCTCCGCGCACAGAAGGTGTTCGACGTCTTGTCAGGTAGGCGCGATAGGTATCTGTTCGTTGCCTCCTCTGTCGCGGCTGAATTTTAACATATTATTTTGCTTCAGACATAGATAGCGACGACGAGATGATCGTCCGACTGTTGGAGGACGAGCAAGCCTTCGATGATGACATGCAGGAGCATTTGTCGATCATCGCGTCCCTCCAGAACATGCTTGACGCCGAGGCGGAGAAGCGGAAGAGGCCGCGCCGCGGAGGTTCAAGGTCGGGAAGAAAGAAGTCGAAGCCCCGGCAGAGGATGGAGGAGCATACCATGCTGCACAACAACTACTTCGCAGATGACGCAACACAGGATGGCAATTTTTGGCGCCGCTATAGGATGAGCAAGGATTTGTTCATGAATATCCTCCATGGCGTTCGAGAGTCCAACCCCTACTTTAAGCTGAAGCACGATGTTGTAGGCATTGCCGGGTGCACCGCCGCCATGAGGATGCTTGCATACGGAGCATCTGCCGATACACAAGACGACTACCTTCGCATGAGTGATTCTACTGCCATTGAGTGCATGTACAACTTTTTCCAAGCTGTGGTGGGAAAGTTTGGCAAATACTAGTTGAGAGGGCCAACTGAAGAAGAGACTGCAAGGATCATGGCACAAAATGCTGCGAGAGAATTCCCTGGGATGCTTGGAAGCATCGATTGCATGCACTAGTCATGGAAGAACTTCTCGTTTGCTTGGTAAGGTATATACAAAGGGCGTCATGAATATTGCAGTGTGGTGCTTGAAGCTGTGGCAGATTATGACTTGTGGATTTGGCATTCTTTCTTTTGCATGGTGGGATCACACAATGACATCAATGTGTTGCAGCAGTCTCTGGTGTTCAGCAAACTAGTGGAAGGTCATGCTCCACCATGCAACTATGAGATCAATGGCCACAAATATACCAAAGGCTATTATCTAGCGGATGGTATATATTCAAAATGGGCCACTTTTGTCAAAACAATCCCGGCTCCATCAGGTCAGAAGAATTACCACTTTGCTTCGCAGCAGGAGGCTTGCAGGAAGGATGTCGAGCAGACATTTGGTATGCTTCAAGCTCAATTTGCAATTCTCCGGTACCCTGCTCTAAACTGGTCTCACGAACAAATGTCGGAGGTGATGCAACCTTGTGTGATCATGCATAACATGATCATCGAGGATGACCGCAAGAATCAGATCGGAGACATGTTGGTCCCTATGAGTGTCAGTGCCCTCTTGGGGAGGTTGATCATGAGGTACCTGCAGATTTTGCTAATTTCCTCGCCATGCACACAAAGATCCGTGACAGCAATGTTCACGAGCAACTTCAAAATGATCTCGTTGAGCATATTGTGGAGGGTCAAAGGATTATCAGCAAATGCCGCGACGCCTTGATCTAGCCCCACTTATTATATTTGTTTAGTTGTTTTATTGTTTGTTATAATTTAATTTGAAAATTATTTTGGCAAACATATTTATTTGTATGCTATGTTTAATAAAATGGTTGTGTTTTCGGAAACCCTATCAAAAAATAGTTTAGGGCCGCCGCGTTCCCCAAACACGGCAAAAAGAAAACGCGTCCCCTAAAAGCTAAATCCAGCGTTGTTTGGAGTTCTCTTTAGAGGACGCGGCTGAAGATGCTCTGAGGTAACCAAAATGGCAGTGCTAACAGAAAAATATTAGATCTGGGGCTGCCTTCCTAACTATCTCCAACAAAAATCATGGAAGCTAGCAGGTTGTCCGTTATAGGGGTTGCATATGTGGTCAACTACATTGCCAAGTGATACGTCTCCAACGTATCGATAATTTCTTATGTTCCATGCCACATTATTGATGTTATCTACATGTTTTATGCACACTTTATGTCATATTCGTGCATTTTCTGGAACTAACCTATTAACAAGATGCCGAAGTGCCAGTTGCCGTTTTCTGCTGTTTTTGGTTTCAGAAATCCTAGTAACGAAATATTCTCGGAATTGGACGAAATTAACGCCCAGGGTCCTATTTTGCCACGAAGCTTCCAGAAGACCGAAGAGGAGACGAAGTGGGGCCACGAGGTGGCCACACCCTAGGGCGGCGCGGCCCCCCCTTGGCCGTGCAGCCCTGTGGTGTGGGCCTCGTGCCGCCTCCTGACCTGCCCTTCCGCCTACTTAAAGCCTCCGTTGCGAAACCCCCAGTACCGAGAGCCACGATACGGAAAACCTTCCAGAGACGCCGCCGCCGATCCCATCTCGGGGGATCCAGGAGATCGCCTCCGGCACCCTGCCGGAGAGGGGAATCATCTCCCGGAGGACTCTACGCCGCCATGGTCGCCTCCGGAGTGATGTGTGAGTAGTCTACCCCTGGACTATGGGTCCATAGCAGTAGCTAGATGGTTGTCTTCTCCCCATTGTGCTATCATTGTCGGATCTTGTGAGCTGCCTAACATGATCAAGATCATCTATCTGTAATTCTATATGTTGCGTTTGTTGGGATCCGATGAATAGAGAATACTTGTTATGTTGATTATCAAAGTTATGTCTATGTGTTGTTTATGATCTTGCATGCTCTCCGTTACTAGTAGATGCTCTGGCCAAGTAGATGCTTGTAACTCCAAGAGGGAGTATTTATGCTCGATAGTGGGTTCATGCCTCCATTGATATCCGGGACGATGTGATGAAAGTTCTAAGGTTGTGGATGTGCTTTGTTGCCACTAGGGATAAAACATTGGTGCTATGTTCAAGGATGTAGTTACTGATTACATTACGCGCAATACTTAATGCAATTGTCTGTTGTTGGCAACTTAATACTGGAGGGGGTTCGGATGATAACCTGAAGGTGGACTTTTTAGGCATAGATGCATGCTGGATGGCGGTCTATGTACTTTGTCGTAATGCCCAATTAAATCTCACTATACTCATCATGATATGTATGTGCATGGTCATGCCCTCTTTATTTGTCAATTGCCCAACTGTAATTTGTTCACCCAACATGCTGTTTATCTTATGGGAGAGACACCTCTAGTGAACTGTGGACCCCGGTCCAATTCTCAATACTGAAATACAATCTACTGCAATACTGTTCTACTGTTTTCTGCAAACAATCATCTTCCACACAATACGGTTAATCCTTTGTTACAGCAAGCCGGTGAGATTGACAATCTCACTGTTTCGTTGGGGCAAAGTACTTTGGTTGTGTTGTGCAGGTTCCACGTTGGCGCTGGAATCCCTGGTGTTGCGTCGCACTACATCCCGCCGCCATCAACCTTCAACGTGCTTCTTGGCTCCTCCTGGTTCGATAAACCTTGGTTTCTTTCTGAGGGAAAACTTGCTGCTGTGCGCATCATACCTTCCTCTTGGGGTTCCCAACGAACGTGTGAGTTACACGCCATCACCAAGCTGAGTATATTATGGATTAAATGACTCGAATAGAAATTGTTTGAATTTAAGTGGTGACATTGCCATGTGAAATAAGTGCACAGCACACGCAAAAGAGGTAACAAAAAGAAAGGGCAAGTTGGAGACTATCATTACATGTTCAAGCACCCTATCAGATCCGCACCGCACACCCTACAGGTATGCCTCAGCCCGATACGGGAGCCAAACCCCGGGGGGACGGACCCTACTCCGACGAGCTGGATCGGCGGCGGCGGCTAGGCGAAGGGCGAAGGGCGGAGGCGGCGATTGGCAGCGGCTAGGTTTCTGTCTTTTTGTCTCGCTCGCTCGCTCCCTCTCCTCTTCTCACTCCTGTAGTCCTGTGCGAGCAAATAGGGAGAAGAATGATAGTCTTGGGCCGGGCCAGCGAAGAGTAAGAGGGGATTCGTGTTGGGCCCGATTCGGGACGTATACCCAAATGCCTTTCAGGATCCACGCGCTATCTTCTGCCCAGTTCCTCGCTCCACCGACTGAACTCGGTTTCCAGTTTTCAGTGCTCACTCCGACTTCACCTCAGGATCGACTCCGATTCCAACTCCTTGTGCGTGCCAGCAGTATAACATGCGCTCGACGGCGTTCCATGGAGCCATCAATTCCTTGGTTTCCCTCGTCTCCCATTGACTTTGCATGCGCTTGCCCTAGCTCGATCTTGACGGCAGATCATCAAGCATCCATGGCAATGGCCGCAGCTTCCCTTCTTCCGCCGCTGCTCCCGACGCCACCTAGAACCGAGATGGTGCCGATCCTCCCGACACCGCCCAGGAGCAAGATGCTTCCGCTGCTGCCGACGCCGTCAGTCGTCGCTGCGCTGTTGGCGCTTTCAGCCATGCCCGGCCGCGCCGACTTCGTCCAGAGGTGGGACGCGACCAAGAAGTACAAGAACATCATGTCTCCCTGCATATCTTCGTCGTCGTCCGAGAGCGGCGGGAGCCCCAGCCGCGCTGACTCCGTTGACAGGTGGGACGCGAACAAGAAATACAAGGTTCCCGGTGCTGCGAGCGGCGCATCGTCATCGTCATCGTCGGACTGCAGCGGCGGGAGCCCCGGACGCGCCGACTCCGTCGAGCGGTGGGACACCAAGAAGCTCACGACTCCGAGCGGGACGTCCCCAACGACTGATCGTGGCCGCCTGCAGGACGGCGATAACAAGCGCCCGCCTAGCCGCGCGTCCTCGGCCGAGCGCTGGGATTTGCACAAGAAGCATCGCCCGGATGAGAAGGACGATCTGCCTCAGGCCCAAGAGACGACGACTCGAGGATTTGCACAAGAAGCGTTCGCCGGACCAAACTTCTACGCCTCGCCGGATCCGATCATGCTCCCCATGCCTTCCTTCTTTCTGCGGGCGCACTAGGTGTTCTCCGATCAATAATCAGGATGTTGTACTTAGATTTGGTGCAAATGCACTCTACCACTAGCAGTGCTTTTGATTTGACAGTAATAATTGTATTACTCCAAATATCTGATTAATTTGTACGCAACAGCATAGATCTGATCGATACATTTCGCTTGTAAATTTCTGCATTTGATGTTAATTAAGCAATTATTATATTACTTCAAATACTAGTGGATGGATATGCAACATTGTTGATGCAAGTTACAATATTTGGTGTTCTTCTCATTGTAGTGCTCCATCCTCGATCAAATTACGTTTCACGTTCGGCCTCCTATACCCTAAAATTCCCTGCAGTAACAAAATAACTCCCCGTTTGATTATGTTCGAATTTCAGACCACACGTTTTTTTTACCTCGCGAGCACTACTTTGTACTCAGGTTGATTGTGAGGAAAAAAATATCAACATTGTGGATACCAATTTTTCCTTGTGAACTGCAAGTTGTATTACGATATTACCCTCATGGCATCTACACCAAGGAGGCTCACACATCTAACTCATTACAAAATAAAAACTCAGTCCGCATAAGAACGCAATGAGAAGTGGCAATTTACATAGACCATGATAAAGATGTGTTATATGTTGTAGAAGTATCAATTCCTACACAATAAGTAACTTGCACTAGATGCAGGGTGTGCCGGCAAAATCCGGGGCCCTGTGCGAATTTAAAATGGGGCCCTATCTCAGTAGAGAAATATAACTAATGAATAATTACAATGTATATATGTTTCAGATAGATGCGCTCATAGATTCTAGACTCGGTGGTAAGATCCTCTTCAGATTGTCTTAAGAGAACATAGTTTAAAAGAGTATTAGACTAGGTATAGTATGATTTATACATGCAGCTTATGTGAGTTTTATTCAATGCTAATAAATTGAATAATTAAGTATTTCCCTCATAGACATCAATCAGAATAGAAAAAGTCGGAGAAAATAAAAAAAAAATACGGTTTGCTCAATGCTAATAAATTGAATAATTAAATGTTTGCCTACTAGACATTAATCGGAATAGAAAAAGTTGGACAAAAGAAGAAAAATATGAGTAGTTGCCTCATTTGGGAATCGAGCCACCGATATAGCACTTACCATCTACCGAACCGACGCGCCAGCGCTGGGCTCGAATGGTTTTGTTTATATAATCTGAAGTATGTATAATATATAGGTTGTAGTAAGATATAATCTTGGTGCTTCTTTTTTCAACCGATCCTCATAGTGTGTTGGTATTAGATTGTGTCAATGTTGGAATTATGCTCTAGTGGAAATCGTAGTAATTATCATATCTCTGTTTTCTGCCATAAAACCGTGAGGCGAAAACCCCACAACAATTTATTTCAAAAAAGACTCAATATTTAACTTATGTACAAATGGGGGGAAGGAAACTACCTAAACAAACAAAATTAAAATCTACCACAGACTAACAGTTGAGACAAATGCTATTTCTTTATCCTATACCCAAGCAAGAACATATCATGAATGAACATCTTCTTCCATCCTGCAAAGGATGGTCTCTCATGCCGGAAGATCTTGCCATTCATCTAGTTTCATAAGCATGTCATAGTCACTAACTCCATGAAAAAAGGCTTGGTATCTACTCTTGCAGCAGACCCTCCAAGGGGCACTAAAAAAATAAGTGAATTATGTACTCATAAGATCCTTTGTAGAAGAGAACACGTTGAGTTTCATATGAAACATGCTAGTGCCTCCATTGTAACAAAATCTCTAGTGTTCATCCTATCAATTAACAGTAACCAAGCAAAGAATTTGATTTTCATAACATAGCAAGATTTTCGACTCCACTTTTAAAGTCCTATAACAACAATGTTGGAATGAAGTTGCTGATAATATTTTGCAGATGTGAAAGTGGCACCCCAAGAATCATTGCTTATAGACAAAAAATATTTTCTCAATAATCTTTGCAAGAATTGAAACGCCCCATATGACTGACCTAACAAAGGTAGATATAATAACTGGGAGAGATATTGTTGCTCATAAACCTCTGCGGCAGTAAGATTTTAATCAAGCACATAAGGTAATAGTTTTTGGAATCTTTGCTATATAGGTTGTACGGGTATATTGTCCCTATGTGTGGTTTTGGTAATTAATGACAACCCCTATGGACTAATGTTTTCATTGAGTTTATATGAAGGAATATTCCATAGGTACTACTTGTATTCCATGTGTTGGATTCAAGTATGGATCCATGAAGATAAAGATATACCTTGTGTATTGGCATCAAGATCATCGATTTGAAGATATATGTGTGATATAATCAAGAAGAAGAAATGAAGAAAGAGTTCTTATGTGGAACTCAATATTAGCCATGCTCTAGCTTATGTGATAAGCAATGAATGATAAAGATCTTGAGAGCTTGATTCCAAGTGAAGAATTCAAGTTATGGCTCTAAGTCGGTGTCATGATAGTCTCATAAGTTGAGATATGGTTGACTAAAATTTAGAGCATGCAAAAAATGAAGAATTCTTTATACACCTCAAGATAGTATGATAGAGCATGAGAAGATACAAGGTTGACCAATACAAAGAGTGAAGAATAGATTCAAGTTTGGTCAACACATGAAGCATGAAGAATGTGCCCTTGTGTTGTCTATGTGGGTTAGGTATCTTTCCATGGGCATGCATCAAAAGTGAGATCTCATATAGCCTATGAGAGGATGATGGCAAGTGGTAAGCCTTGTCAATTATGCTTCATGAACTAACCCATCATATATGTGCCCTTGTGTTGTCTATGTGGGTTAGGTATCTTTCCATGGGCATGCATCAAAAGTGAGATCTCATATAGCCCATGAGAGGATGACGGCAAGTGGTGATCGTCATCAAGGTTGAGTTGGGCAAGTTCAAGTTGAGCATCTCGAGAGGATCATATGCTTGAAGCTTGCCGTCCATTTGATGATAATGGACATGTGAAGATGTAGATCAATGGAGCTTTCCCATCATAGTGTATGGGGGAGCATTTGTGAGTCTTCACGAAGTAACGATGATCAAGTAAGGCATTCCTGCTTGAGTGGAGCTTGAAGAGCTATCATCAAGATCAAGCGGGATGCGCAAGACAAAGGTATGGCCTTGTTAGGTTTTCCTTTTACCGGTCTTAAGGTGGTTGTTGGGAGACCGGATTATAGCATAGATAGCCGCACTATCAAGAGGGGCTTTCGGTTGGGTAACTTGATCACATCATCTTAGGGAGCTCAATCATTTGCATACTTTGCATATCCCTATTGCTTCTTAGTGTTTCTCTGTGAGAGGTTCTTGAGCTTGTTGCTAGCTTTACAACAAGCCCAAGTTCATCGAAAACGGAATTCGGATGCATCTTCTATTGCGTTTTCGAGTTTGGATGTCTTCACCGTTTCTTGACGGTGGGAGAATCCCTCTCTAAAAACATCTAAAAATATCCTGTGAGGAGTCTTGACACGCGTACAGCACGCGACCGTTGGGAACCCCAAGTGGAAGGTGTGATGCGTACAGCAGTAAGTTTCCCTCAGTTAGAAACCAAGGTTTATCGAACCAGTAGGAGTCAAGAAGCACGTTGAAGGTTGATGGCGGCGAGATGTAGTGCGGCGCAACACCAGGGATTCCGGCGCCAACGTGGAACCTGCACAACACAAACCAAGTACTTTGCCCCAACGAAACAGTGAGGTTGTCAATCTCACCGGCTTGCTGTAACAAAAGATTAGATGTATAGTGTGGATGATGATTGTTTGCAGAAAACAGTAGAACAAAGATTGCAAGAGATTGTATTTCAGTAAAGAGAATTGGACCGGGGTCCACAGTTCACTAGAGGTGTCTCTCCCATAAGATAAACAGCATGTTGGGTGAACAAATTACAGTTGGGCAATTGACAAATAAAGAGGGCATGACCATGCACATACATATTATGATGAGTATAGTGAGATTTAATTGGGCATTACGATAAAGTACATAGATCGCTATCCAACATGCATCTATGCCTAAAAAGTCCACCTTCAGGTTATCATCCGAACCCCCTCCAGTATTAAGTTGTTAACAACAGACAATTGCATTAAGTATTGCGCGTAATGTAATCAGTAACTACATCCTCGAACATAGCACCAATGTTTTATCCCTAGTGGCAACAACACATCCATAATCTTAGAGATTTCTGTCACTTCCCCAGATTCACGGAGACATGAACCCACTATCGAGCATAAATACCCCCTCTTGGAGTTACAAGCATCTACTTGGCCAGAGCATCTACTAGTAACGGAGAGCATGCAAGATCATAAACAACACATATATATAAATTGATAATCAACATAACAAGTATTCTCTATTCATCGGATCCCAACAAACACAACATATAGAATTACAGATAGATGATCTTGATCATGTTTGGCAGCTCACAAGACCCGACAATTAAGCACAATGGGGAGAAAGACAACCATCTAGCTACTGCTATGGACCCATAGTCCAGGGGTAGACTACTCACACATCACTCCGGAGGCGACCATGGCGGCGTAGAGTCCTCCGGGAGATGATTCCCCTCTCCGGCAGGGTGCCGGAGGCGAGCTCCTGAATCCCCCGAGATGGGATTGGCGGCGGCGGCGTCTCTGGAAGGTTTTCCGTATCGTGGCTCTCGGTCCTGGGGGTTTCGCGACGAAGGTATTTGTAGGCGGAAGGGCAGGTCAAGGGGCGTCACGAGGGGCCCACACCATAGGTCGGCGCGGCCAGGGCTTGGGCTGCGCCGCCCTGTGGTTTGGCCACCTCGTGGCCCCACTTCGTTGACTCTTCGGTCTTCTGGAAGCTTCGTGGCAAAATAGGACCCTGGGCGTTGATTTCGTCCAATTCCGAGAATATTTCCTTTCTATGATTTCTTAAACCAAAAACAGCTTAAAACAAAGAATCGGCACTTCGGCATCTTGTTAATAGGTTAGTTCCGGCAAACGCATGACTATTACATAAATTGTGCATAAAACATGTAGATATCATCAATAATGTGGCATGCACCATAAGAAATTCTCGATACGTCTGAGACGTATAAGCATCCCCAAGCAGTTCCACGCTCGTCCCGAGCAGGTAAACGATAAACAAAGATAATTTCTGGAGTGACATGCCATCATAACCTTGATCATACTATTTGTAAGCATATGTAATGAATGCAGCGATCAAAACAATGTATATGACATGAGTAAACAAATGAATCATATAGCAAAGACTTTTCATGAATAGTACTTCAAGACAAGCATCAATAAGTCTTGCATAAGAGTTAACTCATAAAGCAATAATTCAAAGTAAAGGCATTGAAGCAACACAAAGGAAGATGAAGTTTCAGCGGTTGCTTTCAACTTATAACATGTATATCTCATGGATATTGTCAACATAGAGTAATATAACAAGTGCAATATGCAAGTATGTAGGAATCAATGCACAGTTCACACAAGTGTTTGTTTCTTGAGATGGAGAGAAATAAGTGAACTGACTCAACATAAAAGTAAAAGAATGGTCCTTCAAAGAGGAAAGCATCGATTGCTATATTTGTGCTAGAGCTTTGATTTTGAAAACAAGAAACAACTTTGTCAACGGTAGTATAAAGCATATGTATCATGTAAATTATATCTTACAAGTTGCAAGCCTCATGCATAGTATACTAATAGTGCCCGCACCTTGTCCTAATTAGCTTGGACTACCGGGATTATCGCAATGCACATGTTTTAACCAAGTGTCACAAAGGGGTACCTCTATGCCGCCTGTACAAAGGTCTAAGGAGAAAGCTCGCATTGGATTTCTTGCTATTGATTATTCTCAACTTAGACATCCATACCGGGACAACATAGACAACAGATAATGGACTCCTCTTTTATGCATAAGCATGTAGCAACAATTAATTTTCTCATATGAGATTGAGGATATATGTCCAAAACTGAAACTTCCACCATGGATCATGGCTTTAGTTAGCGGCCCAATGTTCTTCTCTAACAATATGCACGCTCTAACCATAAGGTGGTAGATCTCCCTTACTTCAGACAAGACGAACATGCATAGCAACTTACATGATATTCAACAAAGAGTAGTTGATGGCGTCCCCAGGAACATGGTTATCGCACAACGAGCAACTTAATAAGAGATAAAGTGCATAAGTACATATTCAATACCACAATAGTTTTTAAGCTATTTGTCCCATGAGCTATATATTGTAAAGGTGAAGAATGAAATTTTAAAGGTAGCACTCAAGCAATTTACTTTGGAATGGCGGAGAAATACCATGTAGTAGGTAGGTATGGTGGACACAAATGGCATAGTGGTTGGCTCAAGTATTTTGGATGCATGAGAAGTATTCCCTCTCGATACAAGGTTTAGGCTAGCAAGGCTATTTGAAACAAACACAAGGATGAACCGGTGCAGCAAAACTCACATAAAAGACATATTATAAACATTATAAGACTCTACACCGTCTTCCTTGTTGTTCAAACTCAATACTAGAAATTATCTAGACCTTAGAGAGACCAAATATGCAAACCAAATTTTAGCATGCTCTATGTATTTCTTCATTAATAAGTGCAAAGTATATGATGCAAGAGCTTAAACATGAGCACAACAATTGCCAAGTATCACACTATCCAAGACATTTTAGCAAATTACTACATGTATCATTTTCCAATTCCAACCATATAACAATTTAACGAAGAAAAAACTTCACCATAAATACTATGAGTAGAGCCTAAGGACATACTTGTCCATATGCTACAGCGGAGCGTGTCTCTCTCCCACACAAAGAATGCTAGGATCCATTTTATTCAAACAAAACAAAAACAAAAACAAACCGACGCTCCAAGAAAAACACATAAGATGTGATGGAATAAAAATATAGTTTCAGGGGAGGAACCTGATAATGTTGTCGATGAAGAAGGGGATGCCTTGGGCATCCCCAAGCTTAGACGCTTGAGTCTTCTTAATATATGCAGGGGTGAACCACCGGGGCATCCCCAAGCTTAGAGCTTTCACTCTCCTTGATCATGTTGTATCATCTCCCTCTCTTGATCCTTGAAAACTTCCTCCACACCAAACTTAGAACAACTCATTAGAGGGTTAGTGCACAATTAAAATATACATGTTCAGAGGTGATATAATCATTCTTAACACTTCTGGACATTGCACAAAGCTACTGAAAGTCAATGGAATCAAAATACCCATCGAACATAACAAAACAGGCAATGCGAAATAAAAGGCAGAATCTGTCAAAACAGAACAGTTCGTATTGACGAATTTTATTGAGGCACCAGACTTGCTCAAATGAAAATGCTCAAATTGAATGAAAGTTGCGTACATATCTGAGGATCACTCACGTAAATTGGCATAATTTTCTGAGTTACCTACAGAGAATTTTGCCCAGATTCGTGACAGCAAGGAAATCTGTTTCTGCGCAGTAATCCAAATCTAGTATGAACTTTACTATCAACGACTTTATTTGGCACAACAAAACACTAAACTAAGATAAGGAGAGGTTGCTACAGTAGTAAACAACTTCCTAGACACAAAATAAAAACAAAGTACTGTAGTAAAAACATGGGTTGTCTCCCATAAGCGCTTTTCTTTAACGCCTTTCAGCTAGGCGCAGAAAGTGTGTATCAAGTGTTATCGAATGATGGTGCATCTACAGCGGGATGCGGAGTTTTCTCAACCATGCATAGTATATTGGATACATAAGTTTTAGCGTCTCCCTTTTCATTAGTCTTGAGCTTGCTACTCTCATCAAACAAATTTTCAGGAACAAGCCAAGCATAGTTATTTTCTAGTGCTTCATGCATTGCTAGGAGCTTACATGGTATTGGTGCTTTAATCTCCCCACCATTATTAACATTATTAGTGTACCTTATTCTCTCCATATCCATTTTTTGAGGAGACTAACAAAATTGGTATAAGAACCAAGCATATTATATTTAGCAAAGACCTTTCTAGCCTCTCTTGCTATACCACCAAATTCTCTAAGAAGGGTTTCTAAAACAAAATCTTTCTTTTCCCCTTCTTCCATATCACTGAGTGTAAGAAACATGTGTTCGATTATAGGATTGAGATTAACAAATTTAGTTTCCATCATACGAACTAAAGCAGCAGCGGCAATTTCATAAGTAGGAGCAAGGTCTACCAAGTGTCTATCTTCAAAATCGTCAACGGTACTAACATGGTTGAAAAATTCTTCTATATTATTTCTCCCAATTATAGACCCGCGCCCTACCGGCATGTTTTTTACGGTAAAATTAAAAGGAAACATAATGAAATAAGTAAATTAAATACAAGTAACTAATTTTTTGTGTTTTTGATATAGCAAACAAGATAGTAAATAAAGTAAAACTAGCAACTAATTTTTTTGTATTTTGATTTAGTGCAGCAAACAAAGTAGTAAATAAAACTAAGCAAGACAAAAACAAAGTAAAGAGATTGGGATGTGGAGACTCCCCTTGCAGCGTGTCTTGATCTCCCCGGCAACGGCGTCAGAAATTTAGCTTGACACGCGTACAGCACGCGACCGTTGGGAACCCCAAGTGGAAGGTGTGATGCGTACATCAGTAAGTTTCCCTCAGTTAGAAACCAAGGTTTATCGAACCAGTAGGAGTCAAGAAGCACGTTGAAGGTTGATGGCGGCGAGATGTAGTGCGGCGCAACACCAGGGATTCCGGCGCCAACGTGGAACCTGCACAACACAAACCAAGTACTTTGCCCCAACGAAACAAAGGAGGTTGTCAATCTCACCGGCTTGCTGTAACAAAGGATTAGATGTATAGTGTGGATGATGATTGTTTGCAGAAAACAGTAGAACAAGGATTGCAGTAGATTGTATTTCAGTAAAGAGAATTGGACCGGGGTCCACAGTTCACTAGAGGTGTCTCTCCCATAAGATAAACAGCATGTTGGGTGAACAAATTACAGTTGGGCAATTGACAAATAAAGATGGCATGACCATGCACATACATATTATGATGAGTATAGTGAGATTTAATTGGGCATTACGACAAAGTACATAGACCGCTATCCAATATGCATCTATGCCTAAAAAGTCCACCTTCAGGTTATCATCCGAACCCCCTCCAGTATTAAGTTGTTAACAACAGACAATTGCATTAAGTATTGCGCGTAATGTAATCAGTAACTACATCCTCGAACATAGCACCAATGTTTTATCCCTAGTGGCAACAGCACATCCATAATCTTAGAGATTTCTGTCACTTCCCCAGATTCACGGAGACATGAACCCACTATCGAGCATAAATACCCCCTCTTGGAGTTACAAGCATCTACTTGGCCAGAGCATCTACTAGTAACGGAGAGCATGCAAGATCATAAACAACACATATATATAAATTGATAATCAACATAACAAGTATTCTCTATTCATCGGATCCCAACAAACACAACATATAGAATTACAGATAGATGATCTTGATCATGTTCGGCAGCTCACAAGACCCGACAATTAAGCACAATGGGGAGAAGACAACCATCTAGCTACTGCTATGGACCCATAGTCCAGGGGTAGACTACTCACACATCACTCCAGAGGCGACCATGGCGGCGTAGAGTCCTCTGGGAGATGATTCCCCTCTCCGGCAGGGTGCCGGAGGCGATCTCCTGAATCCCCCGAGATGGGATTGGCGGCGGCGGCGTCTCTGGAAGGTTTTCCGTATCGTGGCTCTCGGTCCTGGGGGTTTCGCGACGAAGGCTATTTGTAGGCGGAAGGGCAGGTCAAGGGGCGTCACGAGGGGCCCACACCATAGGTCGGTGCGGCCAGGGCTTGGGCCGCGCCGCCCTGTGGTTTGGCCACCTCGTGGCCCCACTTCATTGACTCTTCGGTCTTCTGGAAGCTTCGTGGCAAAATAGGATCCTGGGCGTTGATTTCGTCCAATTCCGAGAATATTTCCTTACTAGGATTTCTGAAACCAAAAACAGCAGAAAACAGCAACTGGAACTTCGGCATCTTGTTAATAGGTTAGTTCCAGAAAATGCACGAATATGACATAAAGTGTGCATAAAACATGTAGATATCATCAATAATGTGGCATGGAACATAAGAAATTATCGATACGTCGGAGACGTATCAAGTCTCCATATCAATCGGGGTCCGGACACAAAAGTTATCACAGTTTTTGTATAACATGTTTTCCTGCTGACCCGGTTTCTCACCCGGCGTGACCGGCCGTCCCACCGGATGGCCCGGTTCAAACCGGCCCCTGGACTGGTGCCAACCGAGCACTATCCAGTAAGTGTTCCAGCTTCGCCCGGTGCTAGTCCAGCCTGTGGTCCGGTTTGGACTGGCCGGGTCCGGCCGGTGGCCCAGTCTGACCGGCCCCTGGACCGGACGGCCCGGTCCTAGGCCGGTTGGTTTCGTCCGTCGCCCCGTCTCCTGCTCTGTATATAATTGTCACGCTAAATCGTATGCAAGTAGGACAGCACAGTCCAGGCATATGAGGAATCTATGAGTAAACAAGGAAAAACGGACGCATGCACCCAGACTCCTCCCCGGTATCGACAAGGAAACCAACACGCTCACGACTCCTTCCCATATAGACTGGGCGCGATGCCCCCTTCAGGAACTACCGAAGTCTTTCGTCGGCGCCAGCTGGCTCGCGTCAATGGCGTCCAAGCTGTGCCCCGAGGTTGGCGATGATATGCGGTAGGAGTTGCAGTGCGCTGAGGTCGAAGACGATGGCCATGGCCTTGAGCACGAAGGTGACGTCCCTTGAGCAGTGGATGTAGCTCACCGGAGTTAGCTCACCACCTCGAAACCGAGCTTTCCGTCAGCAATGGATGTCCATGGTCGATGAATCATCCTCCAAAAATCCCGGGATGCATAAATATAAGCACTGGCCCTCGCCGGAGTTGTCGTCTCGCCGGAGTGGCCGCCTGCCGCACTTACGAGTCACCGCCTCAGCGAAGCTCGCGGTTCACCCGCGTGGACTAGGAGCCTTGGCTGTGCCTCGCTCAGTTCGCAATCTACCTGGTCCATGTCCTGTCCGAAAAGACCATGGCAAAGGCAGTTTTTTCCTTCTCAAGTTAGAGGATTCTGCGCTGGATTCAAGTTCCAGGAAGAAGCTGTTTTGTTTCTCGCGTTGGGCAGACTGCAGCTTAGCAGCTCGACAAAATTTGAAGGGAAGAAGATTGTGAACACCTAAAAGAAACCGCGTGTATTTTCAGATCCTTCAAAAAAAATAGTGAATCTGGCAACCGCGGCTGGCTGCGGCCAAGATCGGTCCTCGCTTGCCTCTGGCTGGTCCATCCGACGCTGGATTCGCCATCTACCTCTCGGCGTTCTGCCACACGAGGGCTGCGCCAGTTGCAGCGGCCGGGGAGATAAAAACGCCGCGCAGTAGCAGCTGGAATATATGCTCACCAAATACGATGATGGGCCGTTGTTGGCCTTCAATGCCGAGACAAGTCTTAGGGTGTGTTCCTTTTTTTTGAATGGGGTGGAATAGAATGGAACCATTCGATTCCACTGTCACAGAGCCATTTCATTCCTGTGTTCGGTTTGGACTCACGGAACGATTCCATCCCTGTATTCGGTTTTGGAATGGGATGAGAATGGAACGGAATGGGTGAGATGGTCACCCGATTAATTATTTTGAACGGTTCCATTCCGTTCCACCCCATCCCCAAACCAAACACACCCTTAGTTCATTGATTGCATCGGAGAGGTTTTGTTCTTGAATTCCTGGATGCGGCCGCGTTCGCAACATTGCTCTTCCAGCACAGAATATGAAAACAAATAAACACCTTGAAGGCAAAGTCACCAATGCTAGCAAGATGTCAGATATTAGCTCTGTCCATAAAAAGATGTCACAAATTCGTCTAAATTTAGTTGTATCTAGATACTTGTTAGCGTATAGTTACATCTAAATTTAGACAAATTTTTGATATACTTTTATAGACCGAGGGAGTGCTAGCTTTCAAACATGCAATGAATTCTTTTATTCTCCGACGCAAAGGTAGTCTTTCTGAACTTGGTTTCTCTAGGGTTTCAATCATTTACTATGACTGCTATATGAAAACTGCCGACAAAGGGGACTATATGAAAACTGCATTTTTTTATTTTTCATTTTGAAGTCTAATATATTTTCTCTGCCGCAGCAACGCGTGAGCATTGAGGCGATGTTCCTATCGACCGCGAGGTGTCCGTGACTTCGTCAATCTCAAGATCTGTCAGATTAGTTTCTTGAAATCGATTTTTCGGAGGTGCTCATATGAATATGGTGTGTGTCTATATTTATAGGGATGAGTGTATGTACGTATTTTGTGAACATCTAAGTACCTACCGTGTTTCAGCCAGACAAGGAGAAAATCAAAAAGCGTGTCTCCGACTATGCTGAAAAATATTCCTCTAGTGGAGCAAAGGATGTTCTCATTAAATCAGTGATACAAGCCATTACTACCTACTCCATGAGTGTGTTCAAATTCTCACAGGGACTGTGTGAAGATCTCATGAAATTGACAAGAGACTTCTGGTGGGGTGATGAAAATGACAGGAGAAGAATGCATTGGATGAGCTGGGATAAAGTTACGAAAAGAAAAGGGCAGGGCGGAATGGGTTTCAGAGATCTCCATTTGTTCAATGAAGCATTGTTGGCAAGACAGGCTTGGAGACTCATTGCTTTTCCAGATAGCTTATGTGCAAGGTTACTAAAAGCAAAATACTACACAAATGGAGAGTTAACAGATACTGCTTTTATTAGGAACCCATCTCCCTGTTGGCAAGGTATCATGTATGGCCTCGAGCTCCTAAAAAAAGGAATATTATGGCGTATCGGAAACGGGAAGAAAGTTCGGATTTGGAGAGATAATTGGATCCCAAGGGGAGACATGAAAGTCACTGCAAACTTGACAAACTCAAGATTTAGACGAGTAGATAAGCTTATAAATCACGAGGACTGATCATGGAAGGAAGATTTGGTAAGGAAAATTTTTATGCCCCATGATGCCGAGGAAATACTCAAAATTCGCTTGCCAAGAATTGATGAGAATGATTTCATATCTTGGATCCCAGAAAAACATGGCATGTTTACAGTGAAGAGTGCCTACAATCTGGCCCTTGATCTCAGATCCAATAATCCACCAAACTCAAGTGGAAATCTGAATGGGGATAGAAGTCTATGGAATACTATTTGGAGCGCAAATGTACCTCCCAAAGTAAAGATATTCACCTGGAAGTTAGCTACTAACAGCCTAGCTGTTCAGGTAAACAGAAGTAGAAGACTCCCCAATGTCTTGCCCACTTGCAGTATCTGTGGAATGGAGGAAGAAACTGGGTACCATGCGACTATGAATTGCACAAAGGCAAAGGCTCTAAGGCAAGGTTTGGCTGAAATCTGGGAACTACCACATGAATCTGAACTAGCCTTTACAGGGAATGAATGGGTCCTGGTCTTGCTAGACAAACTTTCAAAAGAGATGAGGGACAAACTGATGTTCATATGGTGGAGAGCGTGGCATCACAGAAATAATATAATTTTCGGCGATGGTAAAGCTTCTATCCAAAACTCGATCAATTTTCTACAGAGTTATTTAGCTACCTTGCAGAAGTTAAAGAAAGGAGAGCTTGTAGTGGATAGAAAAGGAAAAGGAAAAATAGACCAGAAGCAAATCATTGATGACAAGGTCCAAAATGCGATGCAAGTGCAGGAAAAAATTGGGAAAAACCACCCGATGGATGGATAAAATGCAATGTCGATGCAAGTTTTTTAAAGGAAGAAAGAAATGGTGCCTGGGGTGTGGTTCTACGGGACCACATGGGTAACATTGTGCTATCAGCTTGGGATGTCATCACTCACTGCCAATCAGCAACAATGAGAGAAGCTATTGCATGCCTTGAAGGTTTGAGATTGGGAATTGCAAATTGTACTTCAAATCTTATCATTGAGACAGATTGTGCTTCAGTTGTGGAGTCCTTTAGAGAGGATAGTAGCGACCGATCTGAGGTGTGTTTCATAGCGAAGGAATTCAACTCGTTGAGACCACCAGATCGACAAATTGTCATCTCTAAAGTGAGCAGAAACTGTAATAACGTTGCTCATGGTTTATGCCAACTTAGTCGTAATGTGTTGTGTCGTGAAGTGTTACAAGGTGCGGTGCCGACCTGCGTGTCGAAAGAGGCCTTGGATGATTGTAATTTAAACAATGTTTTCTGATTAATACACAACACATTTTCAAAAAAAAAAAGTACCTACCGTGTTTCGTAAAAAAAAAGTTCACCTTCCTTAGATGCACGGTACCTCATATGTCATTTTTTCGTGCAACCTGCCGTATGTGTTTGGCCCTTAGGACTGGAATGCACTACGTTACCAATCGGCCCAGCTGACCATTTTGTTTCTCGGGCTGCCGACCTCATCTCGCGCACCACAGAATGCAACTAGCACCTTCCTCCATTGTTGAAAAAAACAAAACCTAGCAACCTTCCTCCACTCCTCTCGATCCGCCGCCATGGCCGCCGTCGCCGCCGCGCCGATCCGCAAGACGGAGACCTACACCGACACTAAGCGCCGCGACGACGTCCGCGGCGTCAACATCGCTGCCTCGTGCGCCGTCGCCGACGCGGTGCGCACCTCCCTCGGACCGCGCGGCATGGACAAGATGATCTCCTCCGGGGACAACGAGGTCACCATCACCAACGACGGCGCCACCATCGTCTCCCTCATGGCCCTTCTCCAGCCCGCCGCCCGCATGCTCGCCGACGTGTCCCGCTCCCAGGACGCCGCCGCCGGCGACGGCACCACCAGCGTCGTCGTCCTCGCCGGATCCTTGCTTCGCCGCGCGCAGTGCCTCATCGCCGCCGGCGCGCACCCCACGGCCGTCGCCGACTCCCTCCACCGCCTCGCCGCCCGCGCCGTCGAGGTCCTCCAGGGCATGGCCATCCCCGTCGAGCTCTCCGACAGGGACTCCCTCGTCAAATCTGCATCCACGGCCCTCAACTCCAAGGTCGTCTCTCAGTACTCTAGCCTCCTCGCCCCCCTCGCTGTTGACGCTGCGCTCTCTGTGGTTGATCCCGCCCACCCAGAACTCCTCGATCTCCGCGGCATCCGCATTATCAAGAAGCTTGGTGGCACCGTCGATGATACTGAGCTTGTCCGGGGCCTCATCTTTGACAAGAAGGCTAGCCATGCTGCAGGGGGGCCATCTCGGATCGAGAATGCCAAGATCGCTGTCATACAGTTTCAGGTGTCTCCGCCCAAGACCGACATTGAGCAGAGCGTCGTCGTCTCAGACTATGCCCAGATGGACCGCATCCTCCGTGAGGAGCGGAACTACATACTGGGGATGGTCAAGAAGATTAAGGCGTCTGGATGCAACGTGCTCCTCATTCAGAAGAGCATCTTGCGCGATGCCGTCACCGATCTGTCGCTGCATTATCTCGCAAAGGCCAAGATTCTGGTGGTGAAGGACGTGGAGAGGGATGAGGTTGAGTTCGTCACCAAGACTCTCAACTGCCTGCCGATCGCCAACATCGAGCATTTCCGTGAGGATAAACTTGGCCACGCTGATCTTGTTGAGGAGGTGTCTGTCGGGGACGGCAAGATCGTCAAGATCACCGGTATCAAGGACATGGGGAGGACTGCCACCGTGCTTGTCCGTGGGTCCAACCAGCTGGTTATCGATGAAGCTGACCGCAGTCTCCATGATGCGCTATGTGTCATCAGATGCTTGGTGAACAAGAGGTTCCTCATCGCTGGTGGCGGTGCGCCTGAGATAGAGATGTCAATGCAGCTCGCTGCTTGGGCGAAGGAGCTCCATGGGATGGAGAGCTACTGCATCAAGGAGTTCGCTGATGCGCTCGAGGTAATCCCTTACACGCTGGCAGAGAATGCAGGGCTCAGTCCTATCACTGTTGTTACCGAGCTAAGGAACCGTCATGCCAAGGGTGAGAAGAACACCGGCATCAACGTGAGGAAAGGCCAGATCACAAACATCCTGGAGGAGAATGTCGTCCAGCCGTTGCTGGTCAGCACCAGCGCCATCACACTGGCGTGTGAGTGTGTTCGCATGATCTTGAAGATTGATGATATAGTCACTGTAAGGTAAGGTAAGGTAGTATTGAGGATTATCCCTTCTGGATTGCATTGTTCTTAAAGATATTGGTATCTTGCGGGTGCGCACTATGACCCTTTCTAGTTCTGTCCGGCTTGAGTTTATTTTTAGATTTACTAAAAGCTAGAATTTTATTTGTGAACGTTGCGCTTGATCTGTTTATTATGAGTTTGTGGTTTTGATGCCTGTCAAAGATATTGGTATCTTGAATTAGTTATTTTTGCTACTCCCTCAACCTACAGAAGATGTAATTTATACATTTTCAAGAAAACCATCAGATCAACGACTAGTAATATATACAGAAAATAAAATGAACAGAGTGCACACATCCTAAAAGCACATTGCTTGTAAAAAAAATTCCAATTTAGAGGACGGATTACTTGAAAACAGCTCTAGCAGACTGCCTAAAACAGGCCTCTAAATATAGTTTAGATGGGCCTGTAAAAGCTCCCCTCCAGCTTCTAATTATAGAGGCTACATGAGCATTTTACAGACGCCTTCTTTGACTGTTTTGTTCGTCGAGATTTTTCTCTCTTCATCTCCGAGCATGACACGGAACTCTGTTTGTTTGACTGTTTTTTTCGTCGAGATTTAGTGCCTGACTTTGCATACAGCATACTGTTGTTCAAACTCTGCTGCAGCCTTGCACTTAGTCGATAGTTTCCAGTAGCAAATAAACCTAAACCTGAAGGTGTCGTTTTGCACCGTAGCGTTTCAGATTCAGTTAGGAGTTTTGGATAGGTTCTGTTAGCTATTTTCTAGCTCTGCTCGATCTGGTTGAGGAGCATTTTATACCTTACTCTCTTTCGTTCTCCTCCCCTCTTTTTTTTTTTTTTCTGTCCTCCGTTCCTCATTTCTCCCCCTCAAACCTGCTGCTTGATGATGATCTTCCGAACTACTTTAGCGCGACAAATTTGGTTCGTCCGAGAGCTTTGGTCAGAATGTCTGCGAGCTGTTTATGAGTGCCCACGGTATTGATATTCATCTCTCTAGCTTCAATTCGCGCATGTAGTGGAACTTGGTGTCGATGTGGTTGCTACGCCTATGATGTGGTCAGCCTCAAACCCCGATGACCACGCAATTGCGCTCATGCCTGCAGCAGCGCACAATGGTGATCAAACAGGGATGAGATGGAAAATGTGGAAAAGAAAAAAGGAGAAAAGAAACGTGTATCAGACTAGCATATGGCCCCACATGACACGAACATTTTTTTTGCGACTTAGCATACTGTTGTGCAAACTCTGCTGCAGCTTTGCAGTTCCTCTGAGCTGGGAGTGTGGTTAGTCCGTCTTTTTCTTCTCCGGCGGCGGGGATTGTGACTGGATGTGATGTGGATGTGCTCAAGGACCTGGAGGGCTATCTTCATAATTTTTCTTTTTCTAGGGGTCTTTGTGCAAAAATCCTGTGTCTGCTGTCATCTGGATCTTTCCAGATAGGGCCACGTTTGCTGTAATCTCCATGGTTAAGCTAATGATATTACATGGTTTTCTCATTAAAAAAATAGTCGATAGTTTCCAGTAAGCAAATAAACCTGAATCTGCTGCTTGATGACGATCTTACAAACTCCAATTTTCTGACGCCGCTCGATGAATTTGGTTCGTCTGAGAGCTTGGGTCAGAATGTCTGTGAGCTGTTTATGTGTGCCCACATGATCGACATCCATCTCTCTAGCTTCAATTTCCTCGTGGATGTAGTGAAACTTCATGTCGATGTGCTTGCTATGCCCATGGTGCAAACGGAGGAATATATGCAACGGCTGCACCATAGATTCTATGCCGTTGGATGAAAGATGTGAGTATCAGATTTAACAAGGTGAACTGCTGGTGTAATTTACAAAGTAAACCTTGCAGTATTGTCAAACTGCAGAGACACTCCCATTCAATCCCCATCTTCTTCCACTTGCCTCTTCCATCTTGGGAGACTCACGATGTAGCTCTGTGGCATCGATGGGCAGAACGACAGCGAGGCTCGCATCACAGCCTGAGTGCTCCGGCGCGGCACCCATCTTGATGGCGAGGCTAGCTGGACGGCAGGTCCGCCTCACCGTGGTCTCGTGTTCTAGCACAGTCGTATTGCTATTCTCAGATCCATGTACATCCAGAGCCATTTGGGATGAGAAGGGAGGATATGGAGGGAGAAAGATGAGATCCCAATCCCAATACAATTTCTCGAGCTTGTATCCCATCGGAAATTCCTAATCTGGAATCAGTAGAAGAAAAATAAAAGAGAGATGCTTGAACGAACCTACCTCACGCATGTACAATACAAGACACACATGAGAGAGAGACGAAGCTGTGTCTGGGAAGAATACTACGAGTACGAGATCCATTGTGCAAATGTGCCAGCAGCGCGTCTGCTCGCTGGATCATGTCACTTCTTTTTCAATCCAAAGGATCACAGTATATGGGTGCAGCTGGTGCATGACTTGGACCGTTTCATCAGATACGTTCTGCCATGGTGCACTAGGTACAAAGCTATGACGGACTTGGTGTCCACAGGGCCGGATAGGGCGGGGCAGAGGGGCGCTCGCCCCGGGCCTCCAGGAGCTAGAGGCCTTGGCCCAAGATTTGTTTGCATATTTAATACACTTATACATATACTCTTTGGGTTGTATAATTTGAAATAATTCTAGAAAATATAGATGTTTTATGATGTAGCATACCGCTTCTCTACTCTGGTTCCTAATACCAGAAGAATCAACAATTACTCTTTAGGCCATACGGCTTAGAATAATTCTAGAAAATACAAAAGATCCAATCATACCTCTACTCTGACTCTTTTTACAAAAATAATTTAATACTTCTAAATATTTTTTCGTGGTGACACGATTTCTCTCTAGCCTTTCCAAATATGAACCACAACATCGACTCTCATAAATTTTCTCCGATTAATTTTAGAGATATATATGTATATACACATGTACACATGTAGCTATGGTAAAAATAAGAATAATGATATATAATTTTCTCGAACAATAGAAATAAATAGTTTCAATATCTTTACTGAGATTTCAAAGACCATGGATCTTTCAAATGTAAATATTATTTAGTTTGCTATTGCATTACCCGAATATTTCTCTTGTGAAATACTAATAATATTTTTTAAATTATGCGTAACCAAATGGCGGAACATGACGGAGATTGTTAGGGGTGCCAAGAACACCAATCGTACTTAAATTGTGAATAAAATGTAAAAAAGTAGCATAAATATATATCTTTAAGGAATTTTCCATAGTAGAGGGCCATGGCCCCCTGGCCTAAAAAGCTTCAACACTGTAAAGAAGGGGCCTTTGGTGTCGTGTTCAGCTTGAGCTTTGGTTTCTCGTGATGACGAGCTCGCCGGTGCGCCTGTTCAATTAGACACCTAGCATGTCGTAGTTTCTGCCAACATACTCGGCCTCGCAGGAAGAGATGGCTATCACTCCATGTGCTACGACACCAACCATCAAGACATGGCGCCATCGTCGCGACCAAAGACGGGACTTAGCCCGCCAAGCACGGCCCGTCACCGAGAAGGCCCAGCCCAAGAACTCCGAGGCCACATCGTCAGACAAATAGGAGATAGCAAAGGGAAGGAAGTCATCGACCAATTATTGTAACGAGCTCGGCTCCGTTCCCCTCCTGTCTCTGTTCTTCCTCCTCCTTACACAAATTCATCCGTGTGATACTCGATACTATGATCTAGTACCTATGTGTGCCGCGAGGTGTCGATCTAGTCCGTAGCAAGTGGTATCAGATGCCGTTTCGACCCCGGGAAATCTCGTCTTCGGAGTCGCGAAATCGCTGATTTTCGTCGGTAAAATCCTGTCGAAGGGTGCGAATCCTCCTCGGATTCGCGCGAAACACCGCCGGTGTACCCTAGATCGGTTCGACGGGAGGATAGCCAGGCGCGACGGCGAGATCCAGCCGACCTTCCCTCACGCAGCGAGTCGAGATGGCGGAGGTGTCCATGGCGGATCTCTGCAACCTGCTGGCGGCCGCGGCGGAGGCCAACAAGGCCACAGCGGAGGCGGGCCAAGTCAACGCCGAGCGAATCTCCGAGATCAACTCCTGCTGGAGAAAGGCGACTCTCGCGCGACAAGAAGAGGGCACGAAGGCGGCGTCGAAGATGGAGACGACGCTCGAGCGAGTGATCTCCGCCAACACGGCGCTCGATCGCTGTAACATCCCAAGTCTCAACAATAATAAATCAAGAAAGAGAATTTCCCAAACTCAAAATTTGCAACAAACAAAAACTTTTTCTATGCATATAGTGCCACATATAGTTTCATGCATATGAGTGTTTTTCTTTTGTGCAATTGCCATGATGAGTGTTGTTTGTTGATCAAAGAGTGCTTAAACCCTAATCAAAGATCACCTAACCCTAATTTGAGAAGAATAGAAGAAATAGAGAAAAACCCAATTCTCACTCACATACAACTTAGGCCAATTTTGCAAATCTTCATCAAAGACCACCATTGCTTGATCTCTTGCTTGTAGAATGCTTATATATGATAAACAAACACAAATGCATCAAAGAAACAAGAATCAAACCAAAGCAAATCTCAAAACTTACATACATGTGATAATGGTCAAAAGTGACTTTTATAAAATGTTCCCTACTTTACCCCTCTGGTTTTATCTTTTCTTAAACTAAACTTGGTCAACCATTGCCATGTCATCCAAGACCTTGTCAAGTTGAACAACTTTCATGTTGACCACCATGGCTAACTTTGACCAGGTTGACCAGAATGGAGTTGACAAGTGGTGATGTTGAAACAAAGTGAAGATGACCCCAAATTTGAAACTTTGCAATTCAACTCCAAAATGAATACCACCACCACCAATCTTTCACATTAATTATATAATTGAGTTGTACCAAAAAGATTTCCAAAATTCCACCAAAAGTTCTTGCGGCCATTTCTCCGAACACCTTGCAGGCATTATTCCAGAATCTGGTTACACCCTATTACACGATGGATTCTTGCCTAAACCAACTTTATTTCTTGATGATGACCCTCCTCTGCATCCCCTGCATCGAGCCTAGCCTTTGCCATCGTCGTTTAAAGTGGAAAATGGAGGAGAGAAGCACCACACCGTACCATGCCGGCCACCTCTGGCCAACATCTC
This sequence comes from Lolium perenne, assembly GCF_019359855.2. Classification (NCBI taxonomy): domain Eukaryota; kingdom Viridiplantae; phylum Streptophyta; class Magnoliopsida; order Poales; family Poaceae; genus Lolium; species Lolium perenne. The sequence goes on from NC_067247.2 coordinate 160,031,037, forward strand.
TCTAGCCTCCCTCTCAACCCATCTCCTTGTCCTGGAGCATCTCTACTGCTCAAGGAACCCCACCATGCATGGCCGAGCCTCGCCAAGGCACGACATTGGCCAGAACGCGCGCGTCCAAACCTTGCCAGTGCATGCGAGCCGACGCGGTGAGCGTGCTCTGGCCGCGCCAGTACGTCGCGCGCTCGAGCACCCTCGTCCTCCCCTGCACCAGCTAGCACTGCGTCGAGCATCCACTCGCCACCCTCTACACGCTAGACAAGCTCCATAGCCTGCCCCTGCACCGTCTCCGTCGTCCTCGTCGAAATCATCCCGCACGTACTGCCGCACTCGAATCAAGCCCTCGATCGATCCCGTCGCCCTTTTCTCTGCGCCGCTGCACGTTGAGCATCGCCAGGACGACGCCTACGCCTAGCTGTCCTCGCCTTGCCCTTTCGTTCACCGTAGACGCCGCGCCATGGACGCCCCTTCGCAGCACCCGCGGCACTCCTCCCTCCGCTATAAATAGAGGAGCTCTGAGCTCCATTTCTTCACACAACCTGCTCCCCTCTCATCTCTGCCTCTTCTCCACCCATCAATTCCACTCCACCTCGCCGGAGCAGCTCCAATTGCGAGCTCGTAGCCGCCGGAGCGCACGGAACATCGACATCGACTGGAGCCTCGCCGAGCTCCGCCGCTGTACCAGGGACTTCCTCATCTACTTCCACTTCACCGAGCAGCTTGCCCTCCCTCGCCGACGGCTTGGTACTCCCTCCGACCCCCTGGTCACGCCGCCAGCACGTCGGGATCTCGTCGGAGATGACGACGATCACCGACCGCTCGATCTCTCTCTAATCCAACGGTGCACATCACACGTACCGTTTCGCTAGTTTAAAAGCCACTGACGGGTGGCCCCCACCTCGTCAGGGCGGCCCAAGTGCACCAGTTGCTTGTTGGGCTGCGCTGTGTTATTTAAACTCGTTTCGGCCCATCTGCGTTTCCCGCCTAGCCCAACAATTCAAATATGGATTTGTTAATTATTCAAATACCCTGCTGATGCTTTAGTAAAATTTGAATAGTTTGAAATCTACAATTCCAAATCTAGCAAACTTTATACTGTTGGAAAGCCCATGAAATTATCTATCCAATGCCACTGGTCCCATCTCCAAATTCATAGTAGAATTAAACTGCTAAAAATAACAAGACAGGGACTTTTGCAAATTGAAACTTTATTTAAAATTCAACCATAATTGATTTTGAATTGTTTCCAACTCTAATAAATCACAATTAATGTCCTCTAATTGATTATGCAATAATATAGACAGGTTGTTTGTATGATCATGGACTAGATCAAAATAATGGCTATGTAGTCATTTCTAGTACATTTAAATCTTGGAATTTAAATTCTATAAATAGTATGAGAGCTACTCTCTCATTTAAATCTTGATCCTAAGTAATACAACCAGAGGAAAAGACATTAGGCTAATAAACCTCTGATTATTATTACTTAGAGATTTTAAATCATTTAAGTGTTAGTCTTAAATTGTGTGAAGTGTAGCACTTCATTTAAATTATACTCCCATATAATAGATATGAAATGTTGACCTTGGTCAACTTATATTTCATACCTGATTATTATTTGAGGAGATTAAATCTTAATAAGAGCTAATGAGAGGAAATTATTTTCTCTAAAGATCTGAATACCAAATTAAAGAAATAAATATAATGAGAGGAAATTATTTTTCTCTTAACTAAGAACCAACCAAGTAATCCACCATGCCATGATTAATATGATGCTAGGATTAGAGTGTGAATCTTTGGTGTGTTTTAGTCTAGTATGTAAGCTTGGTTTGGTATTTATACCTCGTATTCGTATATAGACGCTAGTAACGAGGAGTATCAAGAGGAGGAAGCCTACTCCCCTGAAGAGGAGGAGAACTTTGACAACTACCCTGCTCAAGGCAAGCTAACCCTTGCTAACCCCCAAGTGCATAGCTCTACAAGAGCAAGGCACCATCACCCTTTATTTTATGTCTTACCTATCCCATGTTTTTACCTTACATTTACCCTTGCTCATTTTTTCAAGTGCTTTTTAATTTATGATTCACTTGGTCTAGAGTAGAAAAATATTTAAAGATAGCTTAGAACAAATCAAAGCTAGGTAGCACCCCTCATGAAATAGTTGCTAGTGCTAATCAAATAAAATTGACTACTCTAGATGGGAACATGGTGAAGTGAAATAACTTTGAAAGAATGAGAAGTGGAAGGTGACATGGTTGACTTGGTGAATTTAAATGAAAACTGATGATTGGGTTTGAATGCGATACCCTTCCAATTATACAAGTACCCCCACAATACCTGATTATGGGTAGGGCTTAACTAGAAACTTGTGTATTTTAGTATGGGTTCCCTCTAAACAAGCATCATAGGGGTTACGCCGAGGCTGCCTCTGTTAAGTGTGAAATGATGTGAATGTGAGGTGAATGTACGACCCAAGCCCTGTGCAGTTCCCGGGTTAACAGTTGGTTTTCACCGGGAGGCCAAGCTCATGGGGAGAGGTTCCTATACTAGTATATATAAGTGAAAGGTTATGGTTGATGATCCGCGTACTGAGTTACGACGATTTGGGGTTATCCTCGACGGATGTAATCAAAAGTTGTGGCACAAGAGTAGAACCTCTGTAGAGTGTTAAACCTATTCGAATAGCCGTGTCCACGGTTACGGACGATTGGAAAGGCCATACTGTCTCCGTTATCAGATTTTGATCTTAAAAAGGAATGATGAATTTGAAAGGTGATATGGATTTGAATCACAATCATTTGTGGGAATGACACTAATGTTCCCACTTGAGTTAGTCTAGCACATGATAAGGCTTTACTAAATGTTTATCAAACTAAAACTGGGCTTTATGCAAATCAACCTAGAGCTTAGCACCCCCTTACTACACTCAATAAGTAATTACTTTAGTATTAGTTTGCGAGTACTTTAAAGTAATCATGGCTTTGCCCTGGCTATTCAAATGCCAGACTTTGAAGGAGAGCAACGGTATCAGGATGACGGACAGCAGGACGTCTACGATAACTAGGATCGTCTTCTAACGTCAAGCGTTGCCTGTGGAATAGATAGTCCACTACTACTTCGCTTCCGCTACTATTTGTGTTGTTGAACAATATATTTGTGTAATATTGGATCATGTGATCTATGGTTGTAAGACAAGTATGTGTTGTAATAAATGATGACTCTATGCTACTTACTATTATGTCTCGCGAAAACAATATTCCTGGGATTGCGATGTACGGCATAATAGGCATCTGGACTTAAAAATCCGGGTGTTGACAAGTTGGTATCAGAGCCATTGTTTGACCTTAGGAGACCCTAGTTAGAATGGATGTTCAAAAAACTTAGTTTCAAATTCTAGGAATTGACTAGTTATGAAAACTTTATTTACTCCTTATCTTTGAAGAATCTTTTACAAACTTTAAATTCATGCTCTTTCTTATGAGTGAATTAAAATTTGGAATAGTTGCACTTCTCTAACTTACTCATCTAATCCCTCTACAGATGGAGCACATCATCCCAGCGGAGCCTTTCCTCCAGACTGAGTTCTACCAACTGGGGAATGGTGGCGAGATCATTTTCGAGAGGGACCTCTTCGCCCTCTCGGAATTCCTCGGACGCCCACCTCCGGAGATCTTCGGTGGACAGGTGAATGACCAGCCAGGAAGTCAGCTCCAATGGGTCATCATGGTTGACCTCCGTGGAAGGTTCACGCTTCCCATGAGCTAGAGGATCCAGTTCTCCTTCCGGGAGAACAACTGGGCAGACGGGCTTGCCCGTGGACTACAGGAGGGGCTCGCACGTCTGTGCGGGCAGAATGCCATGGACCTCGAGGGGAATCGCTTTGCTCACTATGCAAGGCACAACTCTCTTGGGGTGCCCATGAACCTGCTGTCGCACCCTCAACTGCGCCACCATGTGGATCATCTCGACTTTATGTTGAATGAGTCCCGCATCGACTTGGACAACTCCCGCGAGTATGCCAACCACACCCACCTTCAGCTGGCCCAGCAGGCGGAGACCATCAAGGTCATCGGCGGTGAGCGCCGGGCTCTCCGCCGCCTCAACCTGAAGAAGGACTACTCCATCAACCGCCTCAAGGCCAGGATCGCCACACTGAAGGCGACCATCAAGACCCAAGCCGAGCAGATCAAGGAACTGGAGGGCGAAGGTGAGGGGGAGAACATCCAGGGGGACGGCTACTCCTACGTGAGCAACGACGATGACTACGAGGAGGAGGAAGACGACGACCTGGAGTTCCACCCTTACGAGGATGGACACGAGCACCTTGCTGCCGGGATAGACAACGTCTACCCGATCAACGTCGATGGAGAGTAGTCCCGTCTGAGCACTTGCGTCCCGTGATATGTATCTGTCCTTTGTATCCACCCCATGTATCGTAGATTGTTGAAAGGGTTCTTCAAACCCTCCTGATTGTTGGCTTGTAATATTTGCTACCTCCATGACCATGTTTGTGTGTGTAATATTATTATTGGGATTTCTATTTTCGTGCCCCTGGTTCGTTAGTTGTACTCAGTTTTCCCCAGCCTCTTAACTTTTCCTCAGTTTTCCCCTCCCTCTAGTTTGAAACCCCTCGCAGAGGCTCGGACGGGAGGGTTGCCGTCTGTTCAGAGGCCTTCCGTTACCGGTGACGGCTAGGGAGCCGCGGTGGTTTTGACTTGACCGTTGCTTTCGAAATGTGTTGTCTATTGACTGGAAGAGCTGACCCAAAGCTTTCCCCTCCGCCCGAGACTGGAGGAGCTCACACACCGCCCCTCCGCCGCCACGCCATCCTGCCCACCTACCTTATGGCGTCGTCCGCCGCCGAGCCGGCCCCGCCCCCACCACCACCCCCGGGCTCCGCCTCCACCAGATCTGGATCTACCCCTGTCCTCTTTGTAATTCCGTCTGGTGTGCCGACTATTGCCGCCAGCCGTGGAGAAGATTGGGAATCGGAGGGATCTAACGCATGGATTCCATCTGGGTAAGCATCATCTGCCTATGTGAATTAACAGTAGGCAGTTTTTGAGCGCCAATCGTTGTTGCTCAACTAAGCTGCGTTGCTTTTCGAATAGGATGGATCCAGTGGCGGCTTTTCGGCTGGTGGTTAGGCTGGATTCTAGCTTTACGCGTGATTCTCGAACGCTCGTAAAGACTGGGTTTTACTTTCCTGCGGTGGTTGCAACCACCATCTCGTTAAGGGATTTCAAAGCTAACATCTACGATAAGTACACCTGGAGCTCTTTCGATGCAGTTCATTTCGAATATTTCAACAGCCCGGAGGGAAGATTTATTCCACTAATTTCCGAAGACGGTCTGGGAATTCTTTTTAATTTGAATGCTTCTTGCTGGTTCGGTAAAATTCGTATCCATGTGGACGAGGGGGAGCCGGCCGGGCATCATCACAGTCTTGGGGCATCATCGGGTGGTCGGGCATCATGTCTCTCTCTCGCTTTGCGCCTCGCTAGTAGTGTGCGCCGCGGCGCTCCATGGAGGCCCACAGCAGCACCATCTGTCCCCAATGCTAGTGGTAGCCAGATCGTTCGTACGGTCGATGTGGAGGACGATGCAGACATTGAGGATCAGTGTCCTCAAGATGATGAGGATGAGTTGATATTTCCTGAATTGGTAGATCGATGCAGTAAGCAGGCAATGGAGGATCAATACATGGAAGATATTGCTTTTGGTGCCAGATTTGATGACACTGATGATGAAGAGAAGAATGAGAATGATGACAGCCTCGTTTTAGCCGATTACGAAGGTGAAGACTTGCCAACAATTGAGTGGAACAGGGAGAATCCCAAGCTTGCAGAAGGCACCGTGTTTCAAACGATGATGGACTGCCGTAATGCAATTACTACATATCACATTCTCACTAAGAATAATTATGAGGTTATTAAAAGTGAGCCAGGTAGGTTCACAATTAAATGCCCATACCCAAGGTGTAGGTTTAGGCTGCATGCATCCACAATGCGCAGAAGCAGCTTGGTTCAGGTACTACGCCAACCAGTTGTGTATTTAGATCACGGTGTAAAATTTGTTATCTATTACTGACATCCCTTATCATTATGTCTCAGATAAAGAAGAATAAGGAGATCCATAGGTGTCCACCTCTAGGGGGAGAGCCAGAGCTGAAAACAAAGCTAGCGAAGACTAGGTGGTTGGCAGATATAATCCTAGATTGGCTGAGAGAAAATCCTTCACTTGGTCCAACATCACTCGTAAAAAAGGTGGTTGAGAAGTATAAAATGGAAGTACCTTACATGAGGATGTTCTATGCAAAGGAAATGGCTCTTGACAAGATCAATGGTCCATGGAATGAAAGCTTTCAGTTGCTTTACACTTTCAAAGCTGAAGTGGAGATGGCTAGTCCGAGGCAGTGTTGTAGCGATAGACAAGCATACAGTTCCCTACAAATTGAAAAGCGGGAAGGTAATGCACAAGGAATGTTTTAGAAGGTCTTTTGTTTGTTTCAAAGCTTGCTGGAAATGCTTTTTGGACGGTTGCAGGCCTTATTTGGCCGTGGATGCATCAGCTCTTCATGGCAGGTTTAAAGGACAGCTAGTTGCTGCTACTGCAGTTGATTGGACATAATTGGATGTTCCCTGTTGCTTATGGGGTTTTGGAGGTTGAGTCACACGAAAGTTGGACTTGGTTTCTGCAGAATTTGCGCGACCTTATAGGTCATCCACCAGGACTTGTTATCCACGCAGACGCTTGCAAAGGTTTGGAGATTGCGGTAGAAGCAGTATTCCCTGGAGTGGAGCATAGGGAATGTATGCGACACTTGGTACATAATTTTACAAAGAAATTCAAGGGTAAAGTTTTTACTGACAACCTATGGCCAGCTTCATACACATGCAACTCTAGGAAGCATCTGTTTCATTTGGATGTGTTGTATAAACAAAAACCTGGGGTGAAGGAGTACTTGGATGAACATCATGGTAGGGTGTGGTCAAGAAGCCAATTCAATGAAATTTGCAAGGTAGACTATGTAACAAGTAACCTTGCGGAGAGTTTCAATTCAAAGGTCAAGTCATTGAAAGGGCTTATCTTTGTGGCAAATATTTGATAAGATTAGGCAGATGATCATGATAAAGATCGATCTGCGTCAAAGAATTGCATCCACAAATTATGTTGGCCATCTCATGCTCCCATCTTTGATTAAGTCTTTGCATGCCAGGGCAAAACAATTGAGGATGCAATGCGTCAGAAAAGTAATGGAGGCTGAGGTAACCTACACTGACAAAGAAAACATGCAGTGGAGGTATCCAGTGAGTTTGGTTGATAGGACATGCCATTGTAGGGGATGGCAGATCCGTGGGATACCCTGCATACACGAATTGTTTTTCATGAGTGTTATAGGGGGTGAAGAAGGTGAAGTTGATCAGTATATGTCAGAGTATTTCTCTGTTGCCAAATTTAGGGCTGCATATGCTATGAATGTTCCTACCTTGTTGGGAAAAGACCAATGGATGAAAGTCGATCCAGGCTTCAAACTGTACTCTCCAGTATTGACTAGACCGGCAGGTAGGCCGAGGAAGAATAGGATCAGAGCTAGTGCAGAGGGTGGTGCACCGATTCGAAAACGTAAGTGCAAACGTTGTGGAATTCCCTGGACACATTGCTAGGCTTTGTAAAAATGCGATTGACCCAGCTTTTGGAATGGAAGATCGGGCGGGAGCAGCAAATGCGAGAGGAGAATGAAGCAGCAATTCAACTTGAGATTGAAGCGACGAGTTCAACATGAGGTGATTGAAGCAGCAAATGCAGAGGAGATTGAAGCAGCAAATGCAGAGGAGATTGAAGCAGCAATTGAACATGAGGAGATTGAACCGATGGATCAAGAGCAGAGGGAACAGATGGATGTAGAATGGCTTCAACCGATGAGTCCAGAGGAGAGGGAACAGTATAATCGAGAGTGCCTCGAAAGTACTAATGCCATGGTAGAGGCTAACTTCGCAGAGTACATGGCAGAAGAAAAAGCACAAGCTTCGCAGAAGAAGAAGAACAACAAGAAAGAGGGCAAAAGGAAGGTAGACACCGGTAATATCCCTGGTAGGGTTACCCGGAGTAAGGTGGTGGCCCCGGCTAGTCACACCAGGAGCAAGAGAAAGATTTTATTCTGAACAACTAATTTGAATTTGTATGAACAATTTGTATTGGGGTTCCCTTTGTATTGGGGATGCCTTTATGTTGAACAATTTGAATTTCTATGAACAATTTGAATTTGTATGAACAATTTGTATTGAGGATGCCTTTGTGTTCAACAATTTGAATTTGTATGAACAATTTGTATGCCACGTTTAAGCCACATTTATCATTTTCTCTAGGGTTTAGGGTTTTATGGTTTTAGGGTTTTAGGGTTTTAGGGTTCAATTCAAAATAATTCAAAACATGGTGGAACCTTCCCATGGAGCCTTGTTATGTTACCTACAACCTAGAGAAATAATAATGGAAAAGGAAATATAGAGATATGAAGTTTTTATGCCAAAAGCTTCAAAACCACTTCCTAGTCCATGAGCTACTAGATATGAAGATGTAGGGCTTTCTGCTCAATACACCTCCCAAATACCCACTATGCTTACAAACTTTGTCCAAATGAGTCCAAATTCGTCACACTTGTGTATCTTTGAATTGCAAACAATATCTAGTCGGCCAAAATGTAATATATTGTTCAAATAACACAATTTTACAATTTTTATGCCAAAAGCTTCAATTTCCCTTAGTCCCTTTATTATTTGGGTGCCCCTGTTTTACTTAGTGTTACTCAGTTTTCCTCTCCGGGCCCACTTGTTGTACTCAGTCCTACTCAGTTTTGCCCTTCCGATAAACATTTCCTCACTTTTCCCCCTCTTAGTTCTACTCAGTTTTCCTAACTTGTACTCACTGGCTGATCTCTGATTGGTCGAGATGTATGTCACACGGATCTTGGTTGGTTGAAAGCTCAACGAACGCTTGCACCGTACGATCATTTATGATCGGACGGCCTGTATATCTCTCTCTACCACGATGGACGCATACGGAGACAAGAGCAGAGCACATACCTACCAACCCTGGCAGTCGCATATTCCAGTCGCATCTTCCTCTCTCCTCTTTCCTCTCTTACTCCGGCGGTCGCGGTGGCGCGGATCTAACCGTGCGTGCAGCGGCGCGGATCTAACTGTGCGTGCGGTGGCGTGCGGCGGCGCGGATCTAACTGTGCGTGCGGTGGCGTGCGGCGGCGCGGATCTAAGAGTGCCGGTGAGGATCTAACCGTCAGAAATAGTTGAAATGTCTCTCTCTGTCTCACTTTCGTTTCTCTTCTCAGATCTGTTGAATGATGAAGAACCCCAAGACGGCGGCCATGCCGACAGTGGTCATCGATGCCACGAACATTGAAGCCATCGCCTACAACATCGCTTCGACGGCGCAGATCCAGCATTCAATGTCGGAGGCTGTTGATGTCTCACTTCCGTTGCCCTCCTCAGATCCATTGCTGATGAAGGACAACAAGACGGAGGCCGTGCCGACAGTGGTCATCGATGCCACGAACATTGAAGCCATCGCCTGCAACCGCGCTGCAAAGCCGCCGTCTGACCCTCCGCAGATCCGTCGCTGATGAAGTACACCAAGACAGCGGCGGTTCCGACAGTGGTCATCGATGCCACGAACATTGAAGCCATCACCTGCAACCGCGCTGCAAAGCCGCCGATCCAGCCCTCCGCAGATCCGTCGCTGATGAAGTACACCAAGACAGCGGTGGTCATCGATGCCACGAACATTGAAGCCATCGCCGATAACATCGCTTCAACGGCGGATGGCGCAGATGACCACCCTCAGCCGCCCGTCGACCCGGCCTTTCTTGCCCATCGCTGCGCGGCCGTGTTCGACGCCGCAAATTGAGATAAATTATGATAAATTTGTATTTTTCAATTTCCAATTGGGATAAAATTGTTCGAACTACTACCACCGTCTCAAAAAAAGCTTCTCCACGTTCTTGATGTGTCCATGTACATCCGTATGTATGATTTGAATTATATCCCAACTTGATTGGGAAGATATTGTCCCATATTGATATGTATTTGATCCGGAGGCTGGTACATGCTTTCACTTTTGGGATCCCTTCACTTTTATAAAATGTTCATGCATGCTAAAATTATGGCGCGCATTACATAGCACAACTAGGAAATTGTACGCCATAATACAGTGCTTAGAGCCACAACAAAATACAGTGGTTAGAGCCATCTACTGAATAACAATTCTATACAAAATCGTCTACCAGAATCACATAACTGCTAGGACAGGGATGACACCTAATAAAACTGCCCAGATGAATCTACTTTTCTCCTCTCCCATCACTTTAAGTTCATGTTCTAGATTTTCTACCACTTGATCAAATACGGCAAGATCCGTCTCAACTCTCAACTTCTCCTTGCGAATAAGCTCTGAATTCTTCTTTTCTTCCTCCACAATACGCTTCAGCTCGAATATCATCAGGTTTTTACGGGCAAATTCATCACCTAAATTGGCCACCTTCTCCTCCAAATCCATCCTCTGGCTACACCACTGGGTTGATTCATCTTGGTATGCAATGTACCATGGATCATCGGCTTGCCTGGCTAACTGTAACAATAATGGAAAAAAGAACAACTCAAATCACTCCAACAGGCCATGGCGGAACTTTCAACGGTAGTACAGAGAGCTGAAGCTAGATACCTGCACTTCCGACGAGGTAGGAGAAGTAGAACGTGGCCACGACATGATCGAATCCCCACCCTCGCCGGTGTACCCGCTACGACCAGACATTGAGGACTATTTCGTACCTACAAACTCCAATAAATTACGGGAACCGAATCGATTAGGGGGCGGGGGAGGCAGAAGCGGAGGTCTTACCAAGCTATACTACCAATTGGTGCACGGAACAAATCCCGGTCATCGTGGGCGGTGGATCTGCTTGCGGCGGACTTTCCTGCGGTGGGTACAATGTGTGCGGACGAAACAAGTGCTGGAGCCGTGGTTGATGTGCAGCGCCGCAGTCCGTCTGACGCCGCCGGGGGACAGAGCCGGCGGCGCGACGAGGCGCCGGCGATGGCTGCTCCGTCCGATGGTGGGGAACGAGCTGCCAGCGGTTCTCCGGTCTAGCTTAAGAATAATTAATTAGCGAACTTGTTGCTTCTCTCTATGATATTCTCTAAAGAAATATATCAGAGCGGCAATATGTGTCTTTTCCTGAAAAATAGACGACCCCACTCGTCATTGGCTGCAGAGGCCCCACAGAGCGGCAATATATGATTTTCTCTAAATAAATAGACGACCCCACTGGTCATTGGGTGCGGCAGCCACAGAGCGGCAATATGTCTTTTCTGAAAAATATACAACCCCACTTTGGTCATTGCTGCGGCGGCCTGGAGCGGCAATATATGATTTTCTCTAAATAAATAGACGACCCCGCTGGTCATTGGCTGCGGCAGCCCCACAGAGCGGCAATATATGTCTTTTCCTGAAAAATATACGACCCCACTAGTCATTGGCTGCGGAGGCTCCATAGAGCGGCAATATATGATTTTCTCTAAATAAATAGACGACCCCACTGGTCATTGGCTGTGGCAGCCCCACAGAGCGGCAATATATGTCTTTTCCTGAAAAATATACGACCCCACTGGTCATTGACTGCGGCAGCCCTATAGAGCGGCCCCATTTGTCATTGGCAGCAACGCGTATAAAATCATGACATAAAACGGCCCACACGTCAGCGATAGATGGATGGCTGCTCCGACGTGTCTCGACCCTACCCGTCGGCACGAGACGGTCGGGGAGGAGCTGCCTGTGCGGCCCCACCGGTCGGACTAACGGTCAAGGCCTACGACTTTGGCCGGCTACCGGCCGTTCCAGCACTTGTGGGTGTTTCAAACTAGAGGAGGGGAAAACTGAGGAAAAACTAAGGGACTGGGGAAAACTGAGTACAACTAACGAACCAGGGGCACGAAAATAGAAATCCCATTATTATTTTATGAATCAAGTTTTAAATTGTGTGATTTTATCCCAAAATGAGCCATAGAAATTTCCCTCTCGTCTCATGATCCATATCCCTGTTCAGATGGCACCTCCAACTCGCAACATGACTCAGGAGGCGATGATGCAGATGTTGGCTGATAGAGAGGTTGAGAGAGCTGAACGGCAAGCCAACTTAGCTGCACTTCAACAGATTGCTCAGGGCAATCAAGGCCACGGAAACCACGACCACCCAGGGTCAAAGCTGAAGAACTTCCAGAACACCATCCCACCGGTGTTTAGCAAGACGGAGGAACCCCTCGATGCTGATGATTTGCTCCAAACCATGGAGAACAATCTTGAGGTTGCCGGAGTTGAGGACAACGAGAAGGTGTTGTTCGCCACTCACTATCTGGCAGGACCTGCACGTGCCTGGTGGACAAGTGCTCGCGCATTGAATGCGGGGCAAATGATGACTTGTGAAGATTTCAAACTCAAGTTTAGCAAGTATCATGTGCCCCCGGGCCTGATCAAGAAGATGAGGGATGAGTTCCGGGAACTCAAGCAAGGCCGAATGACCGTGGTAGAATACCGCGACAAATTCCTCACTTTGTCAAGGTACGCCCCGGATGAGACGGACACCACCGAGAAGAGGAATGAGAGGTTTCTGAATGGACTGCATGATGAGATGCAGACTGTGCTGATCAACATCCCTTTTGCTGACCTGGAAGCCCTCGTTGACTCCGCCATTCAGATGGAGGGGAAGATACACCAAGCCAATGAGAACCGCAAGCGCCTCATGATGAATCAGAGTGGGCCCAGCAATAACCACAAGTATCGCCCTAGCTCAAATGGAGGGTTCGCCCCAAGAAACAACAAGCCCCCAATGCAGAATTCACGTCCGGGTTATCAGAACCGGAGTGGAGGAAACCCCAGGCCAGGAGGCCACTACAACAACAACAACAACAACAACTTCAACCGCGCTCCGCCCCGAGCCCCCAACCACCACAACAACAACTCCAACACCGCTCCAAGGACTGGGAGCAACGCCGTTCCCATCACCCCCAAGGACAAGTCCACCTTCAACTGTTACGAGTGCGGAGTGGCGGGACGCTTCTCCTACGAGTGCCCCAAGAAGCTCGCCAAGACTGCCGCCAACACCTCTGGCCTTGCTCAGCAGCAACGCTGTGTCACCAACAACAAGAAGTTCGCCCCCAACAACCCGAACAACCGCAATGGCCGCCTCTATCACATGAATGCGGAAGAAGCTCAGGAAGCCCCAGATGTTGTGCTGGGTATGTTCTCTGTTAACTCAATACCTGCAAGAGTGCTGTTTGATTCTGGAGCATCGCATTCGTTTGTTACCGAAGATTTTGCATGCACTAGTAATATTCAACCCATCAGTTTAAAGCATGTCATGATAGTTCAAATACCTGGGTCAACAACTAAAGCTAGAAAAATTTGCAAAGATGTGCCTATCAGAATTCATGAAATAGAATTTTATGCAAATTTGATTGTTCTGGGAGCCAAAGGTTTGGAAGTAGTCCTGGGTATGGACTGGATGGCGAAACATCATGGACTGATTGATTGTGCCAAGAAGGCCATCACCATGACTAGTAGCACCAGAATAATAGTCGAGCACATATCTGAAAGAATGCCCAGAAAGTTTACCTGCAACCAAAGTCTAGCCAAACCCACCTTGGATCAGATCAGGGTCGTTTGTCGATACCCCTATGTGTTTACAGATGATCTACCCGGTATGCCCCCAGATCAGGATATCGAGTTTATCATCGAGTTAATCCCTGGAACCAGACCTATAGCCCAGAAAGCCTATAGCATGAACCCGGCAGAGTTAGTGGAACTGAAGAAGCAACTGGATGATATGCTATTCAAAGGTCTGATTCGACCAAGTGCGTCGCCTTGGAGATCACCAGTTTTGTTTGTGGATAAGAAGGACGATGCCACTCGTTTGGTTATGGACTATCGTAAGCTTAACGATGTCACCATCAAGAACAAGTATCCGTTGCCCAAGATAGAAGATCTGTTTGATCAGCTGACCGGTGCCAAAGTATTCTCGAAGATTGATCTGAGGACAGGATACCATCAACTGAAGATTCGTGCCACCGATATCCCCAAAACTGCTTTTACCACCAGATATGGATTGTATGAGTACAATGTCATGTCATTTGGATTGACCAATGCCCCCGCTTATTTCATGAATCTCATGAATAAGATATTTATGAACTTCCTGGATAAGTTTGTCGTTGTCTTCATCGACGACATCCTTATCTACTCCAAATCCGAAGAAGAACACGAGCAACATTTGGAAGTGGTCCTAGATACCCTTCGGGAGCATCAGTTGTATGCCAAGTTCAGCAAGTGTGAGTTCTGGTTGAAGGAAGTAGGATTCTTGGGTCATATCTTGTCTGCCGGAGGAATTGCCGTTGACCCCTCAAAAATCAAGACCGTTGAAGAATGGAAAGCCCCAACTACTTAGACTGAAGTCCGTGCATTTCTCGGATTGGCGGGATATTACCGCCGGTTCGTTGAAGGATTCTCGAGCATAGCAAGACCGATGACTCAGTTATTGAAGAAGGACAAGAAGTTCGAATGGACTGACAAGTGTGAAGAGAGCTTTCAACAACTCAAGAGTAGATTGACATCAGCCCCAATACTGGTTATGCCGGACATTACCAAGCCATTTGATGTGTACTGTGACGCCTCCAAGATTGGTCTTGGATGTGTGCTGATGCAAGAAGGCAAGGTGATATCTTACCTGTCAAGACAGCTGAAGCAACATGAGCAGAACTATCCAACCCATGACTTAGAGCTAGCAGCCGTGGTTTTAGCACTGAAAGTATGGCGTCATTACCTCATGGGTAATCGATGCGAGGTTTACTCGGATCACAAGAGCCTGAAGTATATCTTCACGCAGAAGGAGCTGAATATGAGGCAGCGCAGATGGATAGAGTTAATCAAGGATTACGATATGGAAGTCCACTATCACCCCGGCAAGGCCAATGTGGTAGCGGATGCTCTGAGTAGACTGCCGTGTCAGTTGAACTCCATGTTAGCAATTGAGCAACCTAGCCCGTTTCAAGAGTTTGAACAGTTTAGACTTGAACTGGTTAGCGAAGGATATCTAGCCAGCATTGAACTCCAACCCACCCTGATTAGTCAGATCAAGGAAGCTCAGAAAGGAAATGCTAGCATTGACGGGATAAAAAGCCAAATAGCTGCGGGAAAAGCACCGGGATTCACCGCAGATGAAGAAGGAGTGCTATGGTACAACGGACGCCTTTGCGTGCCGTCAGACTCAGAGTTGAAGCAAGTTATTCTGAAAGAAGCCCACGATACCCTCTACTCCATTCATCCCGGAGGAACCAAGATGTACCAAGATTTGAAGGAACAATTTTGGTGGCATGGAATGAAGAGAGAGATTGGAAGCTACATCGCCAAATGCGACATCTGTCAAAGAGTCAAAGCAGAACATCAACGCCCCGCAGGACTGTTGCAACCCCTACAGATTCCCGAATGGAAGTGGGATTCCGTAGGAATGGACTTCATCACCGGACTGCCCAAATCTAGTAAAGGGAATGATTCCATCTGGGTAGTGGTCGACAGACTGACCAAAGTCGCCCACTTCATCCCCATCAAGACCACCTATCAAGGACCAAGACTCGCAGAGTTATATATCTCAAGGATAGTCAGCTTGCACGGAACCCCGAAGTCGATAGTATCCGATAGAGGATCCCAATTCACCTCCAGATTCTGGCAGAAAGTACATGAAGGACTCGGAACTCGTCTGAATTTCAGCACAACCTATCACCCGCAGACAGATGGACAGACTGAACGAGTCAACCAGATACTGGAAGATAAGTTAAGAGCATGTGTGCTAGAGTATGGATCTAAGTGGGAAGACTGCCTGCCGTACGCAGAATTCTCGTACAACAACAGCTATCAAGCCAGCTTGCAGATGGCCCCCTTCGAAGCACTGTACGGAAGGAAGTGCCGTACCCCTCTTAATTGGTCGGAAGTCGGAGAGAGTCAAGTCTTTGGACCAGATATTCTCCGAGAAGCTGAAGAGAAGGTTCACCAGATCCGAGAGTACCTCAAGACAGCCCAATCCAGACAGAAGAGCTACGCCGACAAGAGACGCCGAGAGATGACCTTCGAGATCGGAGATTTCGTATATCTCAAAGTGTCCCCCCTTAAAGGAATGCAAAGATTCCAGCTTAGAGGAAAGCTTGCACCCCGATATGTCGGACCTTTCAAAGTCCTGAGTCGCCGAGGAGAAGTATCTTATCAACTGGAGTTACCGGAAGAAATGGCAGCGGTGCACAATGTGTTTCACATCTCGCTACTCCGGAAGTGCTTAGAAGTACCTGAGAAGACCGAGGTTTTCAAGAACATCGATCATCGAGCTGTGGATCTCAACTCAGATCTGACATACCGCGAAGTACCTATTCGCATCTTGGAAGAAGCTTTCAGAATCACCCGCACCCGGAGTATCAAGTTTCTGAAGATCCAATGGAGTAACCACACCGAAGAAGAAGCCACTTGGGAGAGAGAAGACTTCATGAGGACTGAGTACCCAGATCTCTTTAGTACCTAGTTTTCTCTCAGTTCTCGGGACGAGATCTTTTGTAAGGGGGAAGGGTTTGTAACATCCCAAGTCTCAACAATAATAAATCAAGAAAGAGAATTTCCCAAACTCAAAATTTGCAACAAACAAAAACTTTTTCTATGCATATAGTGCCACATATAGTTTCATGCATATGAGTGTTTTTGTTTTGTGCAATTGCCATGATGAGTGTTGTTTGTTGATCAAAGAGTGCTTAAACCCTAATCAAAGATCACATAACCCTAATTTGAGAAGAATAGAAGAAATAGAGAAAAACCCAATTCTCACTCACATACAACTTAGGCCAATTTTGCAAATCTTCATCAAAGACCACCATTGCTTGATCTCTTGCTTGTAGAATGCTTATATATGATAAACAAACACAAATGCATCAAAGAAACAAGAATCAAACCAAAGCAAATCTCAAAACTTACATACATGTGATAATGGTCAAAAGTGACTTTTATAAAATGTTCCCTACTTTACCCCTCTGGTTTTATGTTTTCTTAAACTAAACTTGGTTAACCATTGCCATGTCATCCAAGACCTTGTCAAGTTGAACAACTTTCATGTTGACCACCATGGCTAACTTTGACCAGGTTGACCAGAATGGAGTTGACAAGTGGTGATGTTGAAACAAAGTGAATATGACCCCAAATTTGAAACTTTGCAATTCAACTCCAAAATGAATACCACCACCACCAATCTTTCACATTAATTATATAATTGAGTTGTACCAAAAAGATTTCCAAAATTCCACCAAAAAGTTCTTGCGGCCATTTCTCCGAACACCTTGCAGGCATTATTCCAGAATCTGGTTACACCCTATTACACGATGGATTCTTGCCTAAACCAACTTTATTTCTTGATGATGACCCTCCTCTGCATCCCCTGCATCGAGTCTAGCCTTTGCCATCGTCGTTTAAAGTGGAAAATGGAGGAGAGAAGCACCACACCGTACCATGCCGGCCACCTTTGGCCAACATCTCTCTGGCCTCCCTCTCAACCCATCTCCTTGTCCTGGAGCATCTCTACTGCTCAAGGAACCCCACCATGCACGTACGAGCCTCGCCAAGGCACGGCATTGGCCAGAACGCGCGCGTCCAAACTTTGCCAGTGCATGCCAGCCGACGCGGTGAGCGTGCTCTGGCCGCGCCAGTACGTCGCGCGCTCGAGCACCCTCGTCCTCCCCTGCACCAGCTAGCACTGCGTCGAGCATCCACTCGCCACCCTCTACACGCTAGACAAGCTCCATAGCCTGCCCCTGCACCGTCTCCGTCGTCCTCGTCGAAATCATCCCGCACGTACTGCCGCACTCGAATCAAGCCCTCGATCGATCCCGTCGCCCTTTTCTCTGCGCCGCTGCACGTTGAGCATCGTCAGGACGATGCCTACGCCTAGCCGTCCTCGCCTTGCCCTTTCGTTCACCGTAGACGCCGCGCCATGGACGCCCCTTCGTAGCACCCGCGGCACTCCTCCCTCCGCTATAAATAGAGGAGCTCTGAGCTCCATTTCTTCACACAACCTGCTCCCCTCTCATCTCTGCCTCTTCTCCACCCATCAATTCCACTCCACCTCGCCGGAGCAGCTCCAATTGCGAGCTCGTAGCCGCCGGAGCGCACGGAACATCGACATCGACTGGAGCCTCGCCGAGCTCCACCGCTGTACCAGGGACTTCCTCATCTACTTCCACTTCACCGAGCAGCTTGCCCTCCCTTGCCGACGGCCTGGTACTCCCTCCGACCCCCTGGTCATGCTGCTAGCGCGTCGGGATCTCGTCGGAGACGACGACGATCACCCACCGCTCGATCTCTCTCTAATCCAACGGTGCACATCATGCGTACCGTTTCGCTAGTTTAAAAGCCACTGACGGGTGGCCCCCACCTCGTCAGGGCGGCCCAAGTGCACCAGTTGCTTGTTGGGCTGCGCTGTGTTATTTAAACTCGTTTCGGCCCATCTGCGTTTCCCGCCTAGCCCAACAATTCAAATATGGATTTGTTAATTATTCAAATACCCTGCTGATGCTTTAGTAAAATTTGAATAGTTTGAAATCTACAATTCCAAATCTAGCAAACTTTATACTGTTGGAAAGCCCATGAAATTATCTATCCAATGCCACTGGTCCCATCTCCAAATTCATAGTAGAATTAAACTGCTAAAAATAACAAGACAGGGACTTTTGCAAATTGAAACTTTATTTAAAATTCAACCATAATTGATTTTGAATTGTTTCCAACTCTAATAAATCACAATTGATGTCCTCTAATTTATTATGCAATAATATAGACAGGTTGTTTGTATGATCATGGACTAGATCAAAATAATGGCTATGTAGTCATTTCTAGTACATTTAAATCTTGGAATTTAAATTCTACAAATAGTATGAGAGCTACTCTCTCATTTAAATCTTGATCCTAAGTAATACAACCAGAGGAAAAGACATTAGGCTAATAAACCTCTGATTATTATTACTTAGAGATTTTAAATCATTTAAGTGTTAGTCTTAAATTGTGTGAAGTGTAGCACTTCATTTAAATTATACTCCCATATAATAGATATGAAATGTTGACCTTGGTCAACTTATATTTCATACCTGATTATTATTTGAGGAGATTAAATCTTAATAAGAGCTAATGAGAGGAAATTATTTTCTCTAAAGATCTGAATACCAAATTAAAGAAATAATTATAATGAGAGGAAATTATTTTTCTCTTAACTAAGAACCAACCAAGTAATCCACCATGCCATGATTAATATGATGCTAGGATTAGAGTGTGAATCTTTGGTGTGTTTTAGTCTAGTATGTAAGCTTGGTTTGGTATTTATACCTCGTATTCGTATATAGACGCTAATAACGAGGAGTATCAAGAGGAGGAAGCCTACTCCCCTGAAGAGGAGGAGAACTTTGACAACTACCCTGCTCAAGGCAAGCTAACCCTTGCTAACCCCCAAGTGCATAGCTCTACAAGAGCAAGGCACCATCACCCTTTATTTTATGTCTTACCTATCCCATGTTTTTACCTTACATTTACCCTTGCTCATTTATTTCAAGTGCTTTTTAATTTATGATTCACTTGGTCTAGAGTAGAACAATATTTAAAGATAGCTTAGAACAAATCAAAGCTAGGTAGCACCCCTCATAAAATAGTTGCTAGTGCTAATCAAATAAAATTGACTACTCTAGATGGGAACATGGTGAAGTGAAATAACTTTGAAAGAATGAGAAGTGGAAGGTGACATGGTTGACTTGGTGAATTTAAATGAAAACTGATGATTGGGTTTGAATGCGATACCCTTCCAATTATACAAGTACCCCCACAATACATGATTATGGGTAGGGCTTAACTAGAAACTTGTGTATTTTAGTATGGGTTCCCTCTAAACAAGCATCATAGGGGTTATGCCGAGGCTGCCTCCGTTAAGTGTGAAATGATGTGAATGTGAGGTGAATGTACGACCCAAGCCCTGTGCAGTTCCCGGGTTAACAGTTGGTTTTCACTGGGAGGCCAAGCTCATGGGGAGAGGTGCCTATACTAGTATATATAAGTGAAAGGTTATGGTTGATGATCCGCGTACTGAGTTACAATGATTCGGGGTTATCCTCGACGGATGTAATCAAAAGTTGTGGCACAAGAGTACAACCTCTGCAGAGTGTTAAACCTATTCGAATAGCCGTGTCCACGGTTACGGACGATTGGAAAGGCCATACTGTCTCCGTTATCAGATTTTGATCTTAAAAAGGAATGATGAATTTGAAAGGTGATATGGATTTGAATCACAATGATTTGTGGGAATGATACTAATGTTCCCACTTGAGTTAGTCTAGCACATGATAAGGCTTTACTAAATGTTTATCAAACTAAAACTGGGCTTTATGCAAATCAACCTAGAGCTTAGCACCCCCTTACTACACTCAATAAGTAATTACTTTAGTATTAGTTTGCGAGTACTTTAAAGTACTCATGGCTTTGCCCTGGCTATTCAAATGCCAGACTTTGAAGGAGAGCAACAGTATCAGGATGACAGACAGCAGGACGTCTACGATAACTAGGATCATCTTCTAACGTCAAGCGTTGCCTGTGGAATAGATAGTCCACTACTACTTCGCTTCCGCTACTATTTGTGTTGTTGAACAATATATTTGTGTAATATTGGATCATGTGATCTATGGTTGTAAGACAAGTATGTGTTGTAATAAATGATGACTCTATGCTACTTACTATTATGTCTCACGAAAACAATATTCCTGGGATTGCGATGTACGTCATAATAGGCATCTGGACTTAAAAATCCAGGTGTTGACAATCGCTCGGTGGCCGATCTTCGGCAGTCGATGGAGCGGGTGGTGACGCGGTTGAGATCAGTGGAGGCAACAGCGGCCAAGCTCTCGACGCATGAACAGCCCAGCGGGCGCCCCTCGTCACATCGAACCCAGGGTGTTGGTACTGGAGAGGATCAAACCTCCAGCCGCGCCCTGGTAAGGGGTGAGCAATCCGCAACCTATGATCATGACATTTTTGATAGTGATATAGAGGTGGACGAGATATATGATACTGATAACACAAAGGATATACATCACCATGGTCGCAACAATTTTGGGTCCAGGTTGCCCAAAGCAGACTTCCCTAGGTTTGATGGGGACAATCCAAAATTGTGGAAAAAGAATTCTGAAAAATACTTTAAACTGTATAACATTGAGTCCAAATTGTGGGTAGATTTTGCTACTATGCATTTTAAAGGAAATGCTGCATTATGGCTCCAAACGTATGAGGCGTTGCATAGCATTGATAGTTGGGCCGCGCTGTGTGTAGGAGTGTTTAGCAAATTCAATAGAGACAAATATGGTAAAATCATGGACATATTTTTTGCTCATAGGCAGAGTGGTAGTGTAGATGAATATGCTCATAAATTCGAGGAACTCATGCATAAAATCTTGCTTTACAACCATTCCTATGATGAGATATTTGTTGGATAATTAGGCACAATTTCCATGATTAATTCCAGAATATAAAACATGATGGTAGCAACTAGTAACATGTGAAACTCAAATATACTAGATGGATTAATCAACATGAGTAGCAGCAGCGCAAACGGTACAGCATCCATCGCTAAACAGATCGA
Organism: Lolium perenne; assembly: GCF_019359855.2. Classification (NCBI taxonomy): domain Eukaryota; kingdom Viridiplantae; phylum Streptophyta; class Magnoliopsida; order Poales; family Poaceae; genus Lolium; species Lolium perenne. Next base: position 160,052,788 of record NC_067247.2, read on the forward strand.
GATATGTAGCACGTACCGATCTGGTGGAGGTGGCGGTGGAGGTGTAGCAGATGATGTCGCGGCAGTAACGTTGTTGATGACAACGTTGTTGACGACGGGGACGACGGGTCGAAGTAGACGGCGTTGAAGACGACGGTAGGCAGCACCGCCCGACTTGGACGGAAGGCGACCCGTGATGAAGAGCTTGAGCAGTCGCGCAGAGCGCTTCCCAAAAACCTAATTCGCCCTCTCCCGTACAGGATCGCAAGGACGAGTGGTTCCGGAGACCTGCTCTCCCGTTCCCCGATGCACGTCGGCGCGCGGGATGGAGTAGGCTATGATGGCGGCGCAAGCAGAGAGAGGTAACTCGTGTATTAGATATATTTCTGCGGTAGCCGGGTAGGAGATTATATAGGCTCGGGAAACCCTAGGCAACGTGGGCCACACCCACATCGCACGAACGTTTCGAGTCGGTTACAGATAGCCCACGATCCGGGAGCGACCCGAACCGACTAACTGTGACGCGTCCGTCTAGGACTCTGTTCGTTTTCCTGAGCTGCAAAAAGTAAGGAAAGTCTCGGCTCGAGGCTCAATCCACTCGCGGCGCGGCGCGGCGCGGCGCGGCGCGTCGTGACGTGTCGAGTCGAGACGAGCGAGCGAGGAGGAGGAGGAGCGCGCGCGTGTAGCACTCCTATTCTCACTCACTTACTAGTGGTGGAACAACCCACCTTATAAGGTGGTCTAACTTCCTCCCAACTCTCCATGTGGGACTAAACTTCCCACCTCTTGCCACTCCCTAGTGAGCTGCCACCAACTTGGGCTCAAACTCACAAGGCTGCCACTATGTGGGCTTTGAGATTTATAGGGAAATCTGAAATCTAGTATGGGCCACTTAAAGTGGGCCCAATATTTCAACAATCCCCCACCAGATCTCAAATCCCATTTAGAGATTTACCATTACTCACTGCTTGTTTATATACCAGTGTTTCAGCGGAGACTGTTAAGTTGAACTTCCGCCTAGAACCTTAAGCTACATCCATTCACACTTGAACAATGGACTAAGCCTTGAATTGCAAGTTTTGCGTGAACAGGGTTTCACTCAAAGTCATGACCAGTACATGGCTGCCAGTAGCCTACCCCGCGGGTGAAGCATATGCGTCATACTTCGTGGTCTCTTCATGAGTTTACTAGAGATCACCCAAATCTCATAGATTGCGACGTTTAACAATCGGACTCATATAGGTGTGTTGTTTCAAGAATGCTCTGTAGGACAGCATCTTTGCTAATATAGCCAACATAAACACATTAAGGCTTGTTGCCAACCTGCCTTACAGCAATTGAGAGCTGTGCATCTTCACATAGAGAGGGTTACATAATACTCTCCTAAATTAAACCACTAGTTTGTTCTTCCCAGGTCCTAATTCATGGGATCTCCGATCACAAAGGTTGGGTTACCACTATGGTGTAACATCAACGGGTCTCAAACCCATCTCCCTCGATGCACTTTCTATCACATTACGTGATAGTCCCTTTGTAAAGGGATCTGCCAGGTTTTTTGTCTGTTTGAATATATGTAACAGTTATTACTCCGGAGTTTCGCAATTTCCTGACAGACTTCAAACGTCTCTTGACGTGTCTTGATGACTTCGCGTTATCCTTAGAATTGTTCACTTTGACAATTACAGTTTGATTGTCACAATTCAAAAGGATTGCCGGAACAGGTTTTTCAACCACAGGCAAGTCCATCAAGAGCTCACGCAACCATTACGATTCAACGGTGGTTGTGTCTAAAGCGATGAAGTTCTGCTTCCATAGTTGACCTCATCAATATGGTTTGCTTGCAAGATCTCCATGAAATCTTGCGCCACCTCCAAAGGTAAATACATACCCACTTGTGGCATACAGATCAGCTACATCTGAGATCCAATTCGAATCACTATATCCTTCAAGCACAGCTGGGTGCCCTGAATAGTGAATCCCATAATTCATTGTACCACATAGGTAGCGCATGACCCTATCAAGTGCATGCCAATGATCAGTACCCGGGTTTGACATGAACCTACTCAACTTGCTAACAGCAAAAGAGATGTCGGGTCTAGTCGCGCTCGCTAAGTACATGAGTGAGCCAACGATCTGAGAATATCTCAATTGATCTATGGCAATCCTCCGGTTCTTGCGTAGTGTCACACTGGGATCATAAGGTGTTGGAGAAGACTTGCTATCAATATAGGCGAACCGGCTCAAAATCTTCTCAACATAATGGGAGTGCGTTAGAGTAATCCCACTCTCGTTCTTAATCAGTTTGATGTTCAGAATCACATCAGCTTCTCCCAGATCTTTCATATCAAAACTCTTTGACAAGAAAGACTTGACCTCGTGTATTACTCTCATGTTTGTACCAAAGATCAGAATATCATCCACATTCAAACATAGTATAACAACTTCGCCCCCACCATAGCGATAGTAAACACACTTGTCAGCCTCATTGACAACAAAGCCTACAGAAGTTAAAGTTCTGTCAAACTTCTCATGCCATTGCTTAGGTGCTTGTTTCAGGCCATATAAAGATTTCAGCAACTTGCACACCTTTCTTTCTTCACCTTTTACTACAAACCCATCAGGCTGATCCATATAGATTTCCTCTTCCAACTCTCCATTAAGGAAAGCTGTCTTTACGTCCATTTGATGAACGATAAGACCATAGGAGGCAGCCATGGATAGTAGTACTCGAATGAGTGGTAAGTCTAGCGGCAATTGAATAAGTGTCGAAGTAATCTTCGCCTTCTCTCTGTGTGTAGCCTTTCGCTACAAGCCGCGCCTTGTACTTTTCAATAGTACCATCAGGTCTTAGCTTCTTCTTGAACACCCATTTGCAGCCCACAGGCTTGCATCCATGGGGTCGTTCTGATAGTTCCCAAGTTCCATTAGAAAGGATCGAGTCCATCTCGTTATGGACAGCTTCTTTCCAGTCATCTGCATCTGGAGATGCATATGCCTCTGCAATGGACGTGGGAGTATCATCCACAAGGTACACAATGAAATCATCACCAAAGGATTTTTCAATCCTTCGTCTCTTGCTCCGTTTAGGAGCTTCATTGTCATCCTTCTCAGTAACATTCTCATGTGATTGTTCAAAATACTCATTAGATGTACTGGACTCAGGAATTATCTCAGTAGAAATTCTAGCAATGCTATGCATATCTTTCATAGGAAACATATTCTCAAAAAATGTTGCATCACGAGATTCCATAATAGTATCAACATGCATATCAGGTACCTCGGATTGAACTACTAAAAATCTATATCCTACACTCCGAGGAGCATAACCTAGAAAGATACAATCCACTGTCTTTGGTCCAAGTTTGCGCTTCTTAGTAATTGGAATATTGACTTTCGCCAAACATCCCCATGTGCGCAAATACGAAAGTGATGGTTTTCTCCCAGCCCACTCCTCGTAAGGGGTTTTATCTTTGTTCTTGTTAGGAACTCTATTCAGGACATGACATGAAGTCAATAAAGCCTCCCCCCACCATGCCTTTGATAAACCAGCAGTGGCTAACATGGAATTCACCAAGTCAGTCAGCGTGCGGTTTTTCCTCTCGGCAACCCCGTTTGATTGGGGTGAATAGGGAGGCGTCCTTTCATGAATAATGCCATGTTCCTCACAGAATTCATCAAAGATTTTAGGAAAATATTCGCCACCACGATCCGACCTGAGACGCTTGATCTTTCTCTCTAGTTGATTTTCAACTTCGGCCTTATAAATTTTAAAGTAGTCTAAAGCTTCATCTTTAGTTCGCAACAAATAAACATAGCAAAATCTAGTCGCATCATCAATCAATGTCATGAAATATCTCTTTTCACCTTTTGTCAACACACCATTCATCTCGCATAGATCAGAATGTATGAGTTCTAGAGGTGCCAAGTTCCTCTCCTCGGCCGCCTTGTGAGGCTTCCGAGGTTGCTTTGATTGCACACAACTATGGCACTTAGAACCTTTGGCAATGGTGAAATTTGGAATTAAACTTAAACTGGATAGCCGAGACATTAAACCAAAATTAATGTGACATAAACGAGAATGCCAAACACTGGTATCATCACTAACATTGCCACATATATGGTTCACAGACTTATTACTGAAATCAGAAAGCGAAAAGCGGAACAAGCCTCCGCACTCATAGCCTTTACCAATAAATTGTCCAAACTTGGAAACAACTACTTTATTTGACTCTAAAACAACCTTAAACCCATCTCTGCATAGAAGGGAGCCGCTAACGATATTCTTGTTCATAGTAGGGACATCTTGCACGTTCCTCGAGTGCACGATCTTCCCGAAGTGAACTTCAGATCTACCGTGCCAACACCACGAACAGAAGCATGTGACCCATTCCCCATCAAGACGGAAGAATCCCGGGCGACCTGGTAAGAAGTGAACATGGATATGTCAGCACACACATGAACATTAGCACCTGTATCAATCCACCAACATGGAGATTGAAGTACCGAAAGAACAGTAAAGAGATTACCGTACCCATCAGCATTGCTAGCGGTCACCGTGTTGACTTGCCTCGCCTTTTTCTTGCGGTCTGCCCTCTGCCGGACAGTCCTTAGAAAAGTGGCCAGTCTCTCCACATGTAAAGCAGCTCAGATCCGCTTTGTTTATCATCTTCTTCTTCTTGAAGGTTGTAGTCTTCATAGGCTTATTGAAGGAGGGCTTGTTATTCCCTTTGTTCTTGCTTTGTAGGGTTTCTTTTGCACCATGTTGGCGCTAGACTGACCCTCTCCTTTCTCAGTATTATCCTTAGCCCGAGCTTTCTCCTCAACATCAAGAGATGCTATCAGATTTTCAACTGATATCTCCTGTCTCTTGTGTTTGAGAGTTGTGGCAAAGTTCCTCCATGAAGGGGGCAACTTAGCGATGATGCATCCAGCCACAAACTTGTCAGGTAAGGCACACTTAAGGAGCTCAAGCTCTTTCGCAATGCACTGTATCTCATGAGCTTGTTCGACTACAGAACGGTTGTTAACCATCCTGATGTCATGGAAGTTCTCCATGATGTACGATTCCTTTGCACACGCATCGGTTGCACCGAACTTAGCATTCAGTGCCTCCCAGAGCTCTTTACCATCTGTTATGTGCATGTACACATCACACAGACGATCAGCAAGAATACTCAGAACGCATCCGACGAAGAGAGTATTGTTTTCCTTGAACTTGTTCTGATCTTGGTCAGATATAGTTCCTTCAGGTAAACCATCAGTAACATCGAACACTTTCAGATGAGTAAGCCAGAGCATGGCCTTATACTGCCACCTCTTAAAGTGCACACCGGTAAACTTATCCGGCCTCAGTGCATCGGAAAAACCAGCCATTGTTAACTCAGGAAATTGCCTACAATTAGGTTTTTGGATTGTTGGATAATTAGGCACAATTTCCATGATTAATTCCAGAATATAAAACATGATGGTAGCAACTAGTAACATGTGAAACTCAAACATACTAGATGCATTAATCAACATGAGTAGCAGCAGCGCAAACGGTACAGCATCCATCGCTAAACAGATCGAGATATGTAGCACGTACCGATCTGGTGGAGGTGGCGGTGGAGGTGTAGCAGATGATGTCGCGGCAGTAACGTTGTTGATGACAACGTTGTTGACGACGGGGACGACGGGTCGAAGTAGACGGCGTTGAAGACGACGGTAGGCAGCACCGCCCGACTTGGACGGAAGGCGACCCGTGATGAAGAGCTTGAGCAGTCGCGCAGAGCGCTTCCCAAAAACCTAATTCGCCCTCTCCCGTACAGGATCGCAAGGACGAGTGGTTCCGAAGACCTGCTCTCCCGTTCGCCGATGCACGTCGGCGCGCGGGATGGAGTAGGCTACGATGGCGGCGCAAACAGAGAGAGGTGGAAACCCTAACTCGTGTATTAGATATATTTCTGCGGTAGCCGGGCAGGAGATTATATAGGCTCGGGAAACCCTAGGCAACGTGGGCCACACCCACGTCGCACGAACGTTTCGAGTCGGTTACAGATAGCCCACGATCCGGGAGCGACCCGAACCGACTAACTGCGACGCGTCCGTCTAGGACTCTGTTCGTTTTCCTGAGCTGCAAAAAGTAAGGAAAGTCTCGGCTCGAGGCTCAATCCACTCACCACGAGCGCGGCGCGTCGTGACGTGTCGAGTCGAGACGAGCGAGCGAGCGAGGAGGAGGAGGAGCGCGCGCGTGTAGCACTCCTATTCTCACTCACTTACTAGTGGTGGAACAACCCACCTTATAAGGTGGTCTAACTTCCTCCCAACTTTCCATGTGGGACTAAACTTCCCACCTCTTGCCACTCCCTAGTGAGCTGCCACCAACTTGGGCTCAAACTCACAAGGCTGCCACTATGTGGGCTTTGAGATTTATAGGGAAATCTGAAATCTAGTATGGGCCACTTAAAGTGGGCCCAATATTTCAACAATCCCCCACCAGATCTCAAATCCCATTTAGAGATTTACCATTACTCACTGCTTGTTTATATACCAGTGTTTCAGTGAGACCCATTAAGTTGAACTTCCGCCTAGAACCTTAAGCTACATCCATTCACACTTGAACAATGGACTAAGCCTTGAATTGCAAGTTTTGCGTGAACAGGGTTTCACTCAAAGTCATGACCAGTACATGGCTGCCAGTAGCCTACCCCGCGGGTGAAGCATATGCGTCATACTTCGTGGTCTCTTCATGAGTTTACTAGAGATCACCCAAATCTCATAGATTGCGACGTTTAACAATCGGACTCATATAGGTGTGTTGTTTCAAGAATGCTCTGTAGGACAGCATCTTTGCTAATATAGCCAACATAAACACATTAAGGCTTGTTGCCAACCTGCCTTACAGCAATTGAGAGCTGTGCATCTTCACATAGAGAGGGTTACATAATACTCTCCTAAATTAAACCACTAGTTTGTTCTTCCCAGGTCCTAATTCATGGGATCTCCGATCACAAAGGTTGGGTTACCACTATGGTGTAACATCAACGGGTCTCAAACCCATCTCCCTCGATGCACTTTCTATCACATTACGTGATAGTCCCTTTGTAAAGGGATCTGCCAGGTTTTTGTCTGTTTGAATATATGTAACAGTTATTACTCCGGAGTTTCGCAATTTCCTGACAGACTTCAAACGTCTCTTGACGTGTCTTGATGACTTCACGTTATCCTTAGAATTGTTCACTTTGACAATTACAGTTTGATTGTCACAATTCAAAAGGATTGCCGGAACAGGTTTTTCAACCACAGGCAAGTCCATCAAGAGCTCACGCAACCATTACGATTCAACGGTGGTTGTGTCTAAAGCGATAAGTTCTGCTTCCATAGTTGTCCTCGTCAATATGGTTTGCTTGCAAGATCTCCATCATACTGCGCCTGCTCCAAAGGTAAATACATACCCACTTGTGGCATACAGATCAGCTACATCTGAGATCCAATTCGAATCACTATATCCTTCAAGCACAGCTGGGTGCCCTGAATAGTGAATCCCCTAACTCATTGTACCACATAAGTAGCGCATGACCCTATCAAGTGCATGCCAATGATCAGTACCCGGGTTTGACATGAACCTACTCAACTTGCTAACAGCAAAAGAGATGTCGGGTCTAGTCGCGCTCGCTAAGTACATGAGTGAGCCAACGATCTGAGAATATCTCAATTGATCTATGGCAATCCTCCGGTTCTTGCGTAGTGTCACACTGGGATCATAAGGTGTTGGAGAAGACTTGCTATCAATATAGCCGAACCGGCTCAAAATCTTCTCAACATAATGGGATTGCGTTAGAGTAATCCCACTCTCGTTCTTAATCAGTTTGATGTTCAGAATCACATCAGCTTCTCCCAGATCTTTCATATCAAAACTCTTTGACAAGAAAGACTTGACCTCGTGTATTACTCTCATGTTTGTACCAAAGATCATAATATCATCCACATACAAACATAGTATAACACCTTCGCCCCCACCATAAGCGATAGTAAACACACTTGTCACCTCATTGACAACAAAGCCTACGAAGTTAAAGTTACGTCAAACTTCTCATGCCATTGCTTAGGTGCTTGTTTCAGGCCATATAAAGATTTCAGCAACTTGCACACCTTTCTTTCTTCACCTTTTACTACAAACCCATCATGCTGATCCATATAGATTTCCTCTTCCAACTCTCCATTAAGGAAAGCTGTCTTTACGTCCATTTGATGAACGATAAGACCATAGGAGGCAGCCATGGATAGTAGTACTCGAATGGTGGTAAGTCTAGCGACAGGTGAATAGGTGTCGAAGTAATCTTCGCCTTCTCTCTGTGTGTAGCCTTTCGCTACAAGCCGCGCCTTGTACTTTTCAATAGTACCATCAGGTCTTAGCTTCTTCTTGAACACCCATTTGCAGCCCACGAGGCTTGCATCCATGGGGTCGTTACGATAGCTCCCAAGTTCCATTAGAAAGGATCGAGTCCATCTCGTTATGGACAGCTTCTTTCAGTCATACGCATCTGGAGATGCATATGCCTCTGCAATGGACGTGGGAGTATCATCCACAAGGTACACAATGAAATCATCACCAAAGGATTTTTCAATCCTTCGTCTCTTGCTCCGTTTAGGAGCTTCATTGTCATCCTTCTCAGTAACATTCTCATGTGATTGTTCAAAATACTCATTAGATGTACTGGACTCAGGAATTATCTCAGTAGAAATTCTAGCAATGCTATGCATATCTTTCATAGGAAACATATTCTCAAAAAATGTTGCATCACGAGATTCCATAATAGTATCAACATGCATATCAGGTACCTCGGATTGAACTACTAAAAATCTATATCCTACACTCCGAGGAGCATAACCTAGAAAGATACAATCCACTGTCTTTGGTCCAAGTTTGCGCTTCTTAGTAATTGGAATATTGACTTTCGCCAAACATCCCCATGTGCGCAAATACGAAAGTGATGGTTTTCTCCCAGCCCACTCCTCGTAAGGGGTTTTATCTTTGTTCTTGTTAGGAACTCTATTCAGGACATGACATGAAGTCAATAAAGCCTCCCCCCACCATGCCTTTGATAAACCAGCAGTGGCTAACATGGAATTCACCAAGTCAGTCAGCGTACGGTTTTTCCTCTCGACAACCCCGTTTGATTGGGGTGAATAGGGAGGCGTCCTTTCATGAATAATGCCATGTTCCTCACAGAATTCATCAAAGATTTTAGGAAAATATTCGCCACCACGATCCGACCTGAGACGCTTGATCTTTCTCTCTAGTTGATTTTCAACTTCGGCCTTATAAATTTTAAAGTAGTCTAAAGCTTCATCTTTAGTTCGCAACAAATAAACATAGCAAAATCTAGTTGCATCATCAATCAATGTCATGAAATATCTCTTTCCACCTTTTGTCAACACACCATTCATCTCGCATAGATCAGAATGTATGAGTTCTAGAGGTGCCAAGTTCCTCTCCTCGGCCGCCTTGTGAGGCTTCCGAGGTTGCTTTGATTGCACACAACTATGGCACTTAGAACCTTTGGCAATGGTGAAATTCGGAATTAAACTTAAACTGGATAGCCGAGACATTAAACCAAAATTAATGTGACATAAACGAGAATGCCAAACACTGGTATCATCACTAACATTGCCACATATATGGTTCACAGACTTATTACTGAAATCAGAAAGCGAAAAGGGGAACAAGCCTCCGCACTCATAGCCTTTACCAATAAATTGTCCAAACTTGGAAACAACTACTTTATTTGACTCTAAAACAACCTTAAACCCATCTCTGCATAGAAGGGAGCCGCTAACGATATTCTTGTTCATAGTAGGGACATGCTGCACGTTCCTCAGCTGCACGATCTTCCCCGAAGTGAACTTCAGATCTACCGTGCCAACACCACGAACAGAAGCATGTGACCCATTCCCCATCAAGACGGAAGAATCCCGGGCGACCTGGTAAGAAGTGAACATGGATATGTCAGCACACACATGAACATTAGCACCTGTATCAATCCACCAACATGGAGATTGAAGTACCGAAAGAACAGTAAAGAGATTACCGTACCCATCAGCATTGCTAGCGGTCACCGTGTTGACTTGCCTCGCCTTTTTCTTGCGGTCTGTCCTCTCTGGACAGTCCTTAGAAAAGTGGCCAGTCTCTCCACATGTAAAGCAGCTCAGATCTGCTTTGTTTATCATCATCTTCTTCTTGAAGGTTGTAGTCTTCATAGGCTTATTGAAGGAGGGCTTGTTATTCCCTTTGTTCTTGCTGTAGGGTTTCTTCTGCACCATGTTGGCGCTAGACTGACCCTCTCCTTTCTCAGTATTATCCTTAGCCCGAGCTTTCTCCTCAACATCAAGAGATGCTATCAGATTTTCAACTGATATCTCCTGTCTCTTGTGTTTGAGAGTTGTGGCAAAGTTCCTCCATGAAGGGGGCAACTTAGCGATGATGCATCCAGCCACAAACTTGTCAGGTAAGGCACACTTAAGGAGCTCAAGCTCTTTCGCAATGCACTGTATCTCATGAGCTTGTTCGACTACAGAACGGTTGTTAACCATCCTGATGTCATGGAAGTTCTCCATGATGTACAGTTCGCCCACATCGGTTGTACCGAACTTAGCATTCAGTGCCTCCCAGAGCTCTTTACCACCTGTTATGTGCATGTACACATCACACAGACGATCAGCAAGAATACTCAGAACGCATCCGACGAAGAGAGTATTGTTTTCCTTGAACTTGTTCTGATCTTGGTCAGATATAGTTCCTTCAGGTAAACCATCAGTAACATCGAACACTTTCAGATGAGTAAGCCAGAGCATGGCCTTATACTACCACCTCTTAAAGTGCACACCGGTAAACTTATCCGGCCTCAGTGCATCGGAAAAACCAGCCATTGTTAACTCAGGAAATTGCCTACAATTAGGTTTTTGGATTGTTGGATAATTAGGCACAATTTCCATGATTAATTCCAGAATATAAAACATGATGGTAGCAACTAGTAACATGTGAAACTCAAACATACTAGATGCATTAATCAACATGAGTAGCAGCAGCGCAAACGGTACAGCATCCATCGCTAAACAGATCGAGATATGTAGCACGTACCGATCTGGTGGAGGTGGCGGTGGAGGTGTAGCAGATGATGTCGCGGCAGTAACGTTGTTGATGACAACGTTGTTGACGACGGGGACGACGGGTCCAAGTAGACGGCGTTGAAGACGACGGTAGGCAGCACCGCCCAACTTGGACGGAAGGCGACCCGTGATGAAGAGCTTGAGCAGTCGCGCAGAGCGCTTCCCAAAAACCTAATTCGCCCTCTCCCGTACAGGATCGCAAGGACGAGTGGTTCCGGAGACCTGCTCTCCCGTTCGCCGATGCACGTCGGCGCGCGGGATGGAGTAGGCTACGATGGCGGCGCAAGCAGAGAGAGGTGGAAACCCTAACTCGTGTATTAGATATATTTCTGCGGTAGCCGGGCAGGAGATTATATAGGCTCGGGAAACCCTAGGCAACGTGGGCCACACCCACGTCGCACGAACGTTTCGAGTCGGTTACAGATAGCCCACGATCCGGGAGCGACCCGAACCGACTAACTGCGACGCGTCCGTCTAGGACTCTGTTCGTTTTCCTGAGCTGCAAAAAGTAAGGAAAGTCTCGGCTCGAGGCTCAATCCACTCACCACGAGCGCGGCGCGGCGCGGCGCGTCGTGTCGAGACGAGCGAGGAGGAGGAGGAGCGCGCGCGTGTAGCACTCCTATTCTCACTCACTTACTAGTGGTGGAACAACCCACCTTATAAGGTGGTCTAAATTCCTCCCAACTTTCCATGTGGGACTAAACTTCCCACCTCTTGCCACTCCCTAGTGAGCTGCCACCAACTTGGGCTCAAACTCACAAGGCTGCCACTATGTGGGCTTTGAGATTTATAGGGAAATCTGAAATCTAGTATGGCCACTTAAAGTGGGCCCAATATTTCAACAATATTCTTTGTTAGAAGATTCATTTTGGGACTCAAGCCTGACATTCGTAGAGCTATAAAATTGCATAATTGGTAGTGTTGATGGCTACCACTCCATGCTTCTGCAAAGTCCACGAGACCAAGCTGTCGCCAAGTAGAACGTGACTCCTGTGGTGCTTCTGCGGACGTAGGTGTCGCCTGAGTGGTCGTTGTGGCTGAAGCCAACACGACGAGCTGTTCCTCCTGAATTGTACCTGCAGCCGTAGTCCAGCCTGCCGCGTACATTTCGCACGATCTGCTCGCTCATCCCCTCACTCCGGTGCGAGAAAATAGAGAGAATGCTGGTCTTTGGCCAGGCCAGGGAAGTGTAAGGGAGACGGTTTCTGTTGGGCCCAGTTTGGGCCTTATCTCCAAATGCCTTTCTGGGTCATGGCCTCTCCTTAAATCCGAAACCGATTTCCAAACCGAAAACGATTCCAGTTCCACGCGCAGACGCGCTACTCGATTGATCGGTTTCCAGTTTCCGTGTTCAGTACTCCAGTGCTCACTCCGACTTCGCCTCAGGATCGACTCCGAACTCCTTGTGTCCTGCCAGTACTATAATAGGCGCTCGACGGCGTTGCACATGGAGCCATCAATTCTTTGCTTGGTTTCCCTCGTCTCCGACCGTGCGCTTGCCCCAGCTTTTGACGTTCCCTGTGTCCTCCTCATCGACCGGTTTCTTTTGACAGCTGATCTGCAAGCATCCATGGCAATGGCAGCAGCTGCTTCTCTCCTTCCACCGCTGCTCCCGACGCCACCGAGAACCGAGATGGTGCCGATCCTTCCAACACCGCCCAGGAGCAAGATGCTTCCGCTGCTGGCTGCTGCCGACGCCGTCCGTGGTCGCTGCGCTGTTGGCGCTTTCAGCCATGCCCGGCCGCGCCGACTTCGTCCAGAGGTGGGACGCGATCAAGAAATACAAGAACCCCTGCAGCACCATCCCGTCGTCGTCTTCGTCGCCTGAAAGCGGTGGGAGCCCCAGCCGCGCTGACACCATTGACAGGTGGGATGCAAACAAGAAATACGAGATTCGCGGGGGTGCTACATCGTCGTCGTCATCGTTTGAGAGCGGCGGGAGCCCCGGACGAGCTGACTCCGTCGACCGGTGGGACAACAAGAAGCTCAAGACCTCGAACAGGACATCGCCAACAACAGATCGTGGCCGCCTGCAGGACGGCATCAACAAGCGCCTGGCTAGCCGCGCATCCTCGGCCGAGCGTTGGGACTTGCACAAGAAGCATCACCCGGAGGAGAAGGGCAATCTGCCTCAGACCGAACAGACGACGACGGCCGCGGCGCACAAGGACACGGCCAGGATGCAGCAGGCCGCGATCCAACCATGCTCCCCATGCCTTCCTTCTTTCTGCGGGCGCACTAACAGCAACCTAGCTAGCTAGCTACTCTATTGCATTTGCCGTTGTGAGATAGCCTCGCTGTCTACATTGTCTGATCATAAGTGATAACTCTTAGACAATATGCTTGATGTATTACCAGAGGGCCAAAGGCCACAATATATAGTACATGTACAGGTACAAATATGCAGGAAACCCTCTAACATATGGGGAAACTACAATATGCAGATATATACTCTAACACCCCCTCAAACTCATGGTGGATCCACAACACTGAGTTTGGAGAGTAAAAAGTCATGCTGCGCTCGAGTTTGTGCCTTTGTAAAGAAATCCGCCAACTGCAAATCTGAAGGCACATAATGAACCGCAACAACCTCATCCTGCACCTGAGCACGTGTATAAAAAGCATCAACACCAATATGCTTGGTCAGCTCATGTTTGACCGGATCACGTGCAATACTGATAGCACATGTAGTGTCAGACAAAAGTGGAGTGGGTGTCGTAACAGAAACCCCAAAATCTGCAAGCAACCACCGTAACCAGGTCACCTCAGCAATCAACAAAGCCATAGCCCGCAACTCAGCCTCAACACTCGAACGAGAAACCGCTACCTGTTTCTTCGTCTTCCAAGCAACAAGCGAACCACCAAGAAACACACAGTAAGCAGAAAGTGAACGACAATCCGTAGGATCACTCGCCCACGTAGCATCCGAGTAGCACTGGAGCTGGAGAGAGCTAGAACGAGGAAAGAAAAGGCGACGAGTGATCGTGCCACGAAGGTAACGAAGAACACGGAGGAGATGACTGTAGTGAACAGTGGTAGGAGCTGAGACAAACTGATTCAGAATATGAACAGGATAAGAAATATCAGGACGAGTGACAGCAAGATAAACAAGACTCCCAACAAGATGGCGATAACGTGTGGGATCAGGAAGAGGATCACCATCAGTAGGACGAAGCTTAACATTAAGCTCCATAGGAGTATCAACTGTGCGCTCATCCCCAAGAGCAGCACGAGCAAGAAGATCCTGAATGTACTTCTCCAGAGAGATAGAAAAGCCATCAGAAGTGGAGGAAACCTCAATCCCAAGAAAATAGCGAAGAGGACCAAGATCAGTCATGAGAAACTGATCACGAAGACGAGCCTTTACAAAGGCAATATACTCAGGATCATCACCAGTAATGATCATATCATCAACATAGAGAAGGAGAAGGGTGGGTCCACGAGGAGAAGTGTGAACGAAAAGTGTTGGATCATGAAGACTAGGAGAGAAACCAGCAGCAGTCACCACAGAGGCAAAGCGCTCAAACCAGGCACGAGGGGCCTGTTTGAGACCATAGAGAGAACGTCGAAGACGACAAATCATCCCATCGGGAACAGAATACCCAGGAGGAGGCTGCATGTAAACATCCTCACTCAACTCGCCATTAAGAAAAGCATTCTGAACATCAAGCTGGGAGACAGACCAGCGGCGAACAGAAGCAACAGCAAGAAGGGTACGCACAGTAGTCATATGAGCCACAGGGGCAAAAGTCTCATCATAGTCACGATCGTGCTCCTGCTGAAAGCCACGAGCCACAAGACGCGCTTTATAGCGCTCAAGAGATCCATCAGAGCGAGTCTTAATTTTATAGACCCACTTACACGTGATAGGACGAACACCAGAAGGGGGAGAAACAAGATCCCAAGTGCCAGTGCGCTCAAGCGCAGCGATCTCCTCTGCCATGGCAAGCTGCCATTCAGGATGACGCTCGGCATCCCGATAAGAAGTCGGCTCGGAAACGACAGAGAGACCATACTGACTAGGAGAGTAACGAAGTGGAGCACGACGCTGACGAACAGGCCGTGAAGGGGGAGGCTCATCTGCAGAAGACAAGTCATCAGAAGAAGAGGAAGAAGGGACAGCATCGGAAGGAGCCGAAGCCGGAGAACGAGGAGTACTAGGTGGACTAGACGAACGAGAGGATGGCGTCGAAGGGGGCGCATCAGAAGTAGGAGGGAGGGGAGGAGGGACAACAGGGGGTGCATCCGGAAAAAGAAGAAAATAAATATCATCCACCGGGTAAGTACCCGAGGTGGGGCGAGGATAGAAGGGACGCGTCTCATCAAACGTGACGTCACGAGAGATGCGCATCCGACGACCAACGGGGTCCCAACAGCGATAGCCCTTATGCTCATCATTGTATCCGAGAAAAACACACTCAACATACTGAGCGGTCAGTTAGGTGCGTTCGCGAGGAGGCAGAAGGACATAGCAGACGCAACCAAAAGAACGGAGAGTCGAGTAGTCTGGAGAAGCACCGGAGAGACGCTCGAGAGGAATGTCACCCTGTAGAGCAGCGGAAGGCTGAATGTTAATGAGGTGGGCCGACGTAGCAACAGCCTCAGCCCAGAAATGTGGCAGAAGAGAAGAAGCAACCATCATAGCACGAGTGGTCTCAAGAAGATGACGATGCTTACGCTCAGCGACGCCATTTTGAGCATGCGTGCCGGGACAAGAAAACTGAGCGAGGGTACCCTCCTCAGCAAGGACACCACGAATGTGCTGGGAGATATACTCACCAGCAGAATCAGCACACAACACACGAATGGGTGAGGAATACTGAGTGCGGACCATGGCCGCAAAACGCTGATAAATAGAGAGCACCTCACTGCGAGATTCCATGAAAAACACCCAGGTGTACCGTGAAAAATCATCAATGAATAAGATATAGTATCGATGGCCCCCTTTCGAAGCGAAGGGAGCCGGACCCCAAACATCTGAATGGACTAAATCGAACGGTCGTTGAGAGACAAACACACTAATAGGATAGGGAAGCTGAATCTGTTTGCCTAACCTACAGCCCTGACAGTGTAACGACCCATCTCCAGAGACAGACCCCAGAAGGCCACGATGAACCAAAGACGACAGGCGAGAGTCTCAAAGGTGACCAAGACGATGATGCCACTGCTGAAAAGAGCCGGTGACAGAGGCAACAACCGGAGGAGAACTGGCAGATGGAGTGGCAGCGGAAGGAACACGAAGCCAGTCTAACTCCCAAAGCCCCGGAGACTTACGGCTACGAGGGCCAGCTCCAACCAGGGCATGTGTGCGACGATCCTGAACCGCACAAGACTCAGCGTCAAGAATGACACGACAACCAGAATCGGTGAGCTGGCTAGCAGAGAAAAGGTTCATCTGAAGGCGAGAAACATGAGAAACATCGGGACGAGAGAAAGAGGGAGTAGAAAGGGTGCCTCTACTAGAAACGGGAATAGAGGTACCATCAGCCGTGACAACACGGACAGGAGAAATAAGAGACCGAAGAGCAGACAGGAATAGAAGACTCGAGAGGTCATATGAAAGGAAGCTCCGGAATCCGAGATACCACGGGGACGTACTGACCGTGTAGAAAGTGGTGGTCGCGCGGTGCCGAAGAGCTACCACGTAACCGACACCGCCCGGCGAGGAAGAGTACGCAGTAGCGAAGCGGACCACGAAGATCCACGAGAATGTCCCGATCGAGAGAGTGCAACCGCAGAAGATCACGAAGAGCCATCCTGGCGACGATCCTGGAACCGCCGACGTAAACCGGGATCCCGCGTCCAAGAGGTGGAGGAAGTGTGGCCAACCTTGCCATAGTAGGTGCAATGAGGACGAGGGCGGAGACTCGGACCGCGAGGCTGCCGACGTGGCGGAATCCCAAGCATCAAGTAGGCGGTGAAGCTGCGCTATCTCATGCGCAGAGAGAGGGCGCGACCGGAGAGGTCGACGTACAATCGAGTGCGACGAGGAGCTATCACCCACACGCACAGAGGCCACCAAAGGGGGCGACGGAGAGCAACACGCCGATGAAGAAAGAGTCGGCAAAGCGCGGTCATAACCACGTGAAGGGGCCGCGAAAGTCGATGTAGAGCAGCAGGCCGACATAGACGAAGTCGGCGAAGCGCGGGCAGAGCCGCGTGGAGAGGCCGCGAAAGTCGATGTAGAGCGGCAGGCCGACATAGGCGAAGTCGGCGAAGCGCGGCCAGAGCCGCGTGAAGAGGCTGCAAAAGTCGATGTAGAGCGGTAGGCCGACATAGACGAAGTCGGCGAAGCGCGGGAAGAGCCGCGTGAAAAGGCCGCAAAAGTCGATGTAGAGCGGCGAGCCGATGTAGACGGAGTCGGTGAAGCGAGGGCAGAGCCGCGTGAAGAGGCCGCAAACGGCGACGAAGAATGGCTAGCAATCATGTACGGAGGCAGCGGACAAATACCAAGAACCGAAGGTGGGCCCAGAGATAAGGCGGGGTCAGCGGAAGAAGACATCGGGTAACAACAGGCGACGACAGTTTTTTTTTTTACCTCAGCTGGAAGTCAACACGGCACGCACAAGAAAATCGCAGCACGGCACGGGCCGATCAGAGAGCAGAACGGAGGAGATCGAGAAGAGATCAGCCAGGGAGAGGGCCACGCGCGGGATCCAAAGCCAGGGAGCAGCCAGGGAGCAGGGAGCGGAAGAGATCAGCCAGGGAGAGGGCCACGCGCGGGATCCAATCGGCCAGGGCGGGCGATTCCAGGAAGAGATCAGCCAGGCCGGGCGATTCCAGGAAGAGATCGGGCGGGCGATTTCGCTCACGGCCGGGAAGAGACCTGCGACGGAGACGGCCACGGAGACGGCCGGACAGAGAGCGGCGGCCTGCGGTGGCGGACGAAGAACGGCAACTACGGCCGGGACAACGTACAGACTAGGACCAAGTTTTGCTCTGATACCATGTTAGACAATATGCTTGATGTATTACCAGGGGGCCAAAGCCCACAATATATATTACATGTACAGGTGCAAATATGCAGGAAACCCCCTAACATATGAGGAAACTACAATATACAGATATATACTCCAACAATAACCAGACTTGATGTACGTTCGGTTTCAAATTTTGACTGGTTTGTAACTAGATAGCAGCAAGCATGGGTTGCTTCTAAGGAAGATTGCTTTTCTACGGAAAATCGATGTTCCAGCTGCCTATAATGTTGTTACTTAGAAATATTTACCAGTCCATTGGTTTATTGAATGAAACCTGGCTCATGGAACAAGGCTTGGGGAATGGATTATGGAAGCAGAGATAATTGGAGGAAATCATGGATGGATTCCTGACCATCTGAATGAAGGGCATCTTGATTACTTCCTCTGCCTGCTTGCGGGGCTCAGCTTTCTGGACTTTGTGGTGTACATCTTGTGCGCAAACAAATTCAAGAACAAGAAAACAGCTTGAAATTTGAGGAACGCTAGGATTTTGATGGCGTTAATGCAGTTTGCTTGAGGGTCCAGACTCAGATGGTGTGTCATCATGTACATGGCAACTTTAATTATTATTATTTGAGACTATTCGATATTATTTGAAGCTTTCATTTTAGTTGTCAATTAATATGTTGTAGGTATTAATTTTTCTTGCCAAGGAAAATTGATAGTGCCTCGATCTTTGGTTCAAAGCCCAGCATCACATAGCTCCATTATTTTCTGTCTCCACCTGCTCATTACAACGACAGCCTCGGCTGCATAGGTTGAAGAGAGCTCACTACAGTACTCAAATTCATCAAGCAAAGAGAATTCAAACAATGGCTACTACTCCTATATAGAATGCTCTACATATCAGTTCTTTAAACAGGTGAAGAAAAAAAGGTAATGGACGTGAATGGGCCTGCTAGCTGCCGATCGGGGTGGCGGCTGCTGAGTTAGGC
The DNA here is from genome assembly GCF_019359855.2 of Lolium perenne. Taxonomy (NCBI): domain Eukaryota; kingdom Viridiplantae; phylum Streptophyta; class Magnoliopsida; order Poales; family Poaceae; genus Lolium; species Lolium perenne. The sequence goes on from NC_067247.2 coordinate 160,071,830, forward strand.
TGAAAGGGCATGCGCATGACACTCCACGGTCTGATGTAACATCACAAGCACCCGAAAAATTTAAGGACAAACTTACGGCAAATCTTATATAACTAAATAGTTCATCCCCACTAACATATTTCTCTAAACATGTAGCTATGCCACATCACCATGTGCCCACTAACTTACCATGTCATCAAATATTCACTAACTAGATTTTTCGTCTCACCATCAGGCCAAGTTACCGGGCTCTATAGTTTGCTCGTGCAATGTCGCATGCACTTCCAGCAGTTTCAGTTTGCTTCATCTTCCATTTATTCTCTACAAATGCAAACTGTCAATGTTATCAGCTGAGCCCGGAACAACAGCCGGCGTTTCGCTCGCGGCAAGATAGCCAGTTGTTTCCTACATCGTCCTTCCCATCTGATCTACTGATCTACCTAATTAGCCTCCGCATGCTATATCTGAAGCGTCAGAATGGTCATCAGGAAGAGAAGCAACGCCGTCTCGACGTGTTTCTTACTTAGCATCTACACCGTGGTCTACTGCAATTGTGATGTTCTCTGTTTCGGATGTAGAGAGTCACCGACCTTCCGGATGACAAATTGCATTTGTTTCTATTGTGAGATGCTATTCATGAATCTGATTTGGTCCACATATATTTTTATCAACCATATTACTGAAGCACCTAAGGACACGATGCCATCATCCACGGAGGTAACTGGTTTCCTAAGCTTTGTTTTGTCAGGATTGGAGTGATCTTGCAAGGTGTTTAATCCTGTATTTCTAAACACATCTCCAAGGTCTTCATTTTTTTTTCCGCCTTCAATTCGGATTGGCAACATGTCGTCTGAATCAATATGACCATTTGGTAGCAGAATTTGGATGAAATTCCACCTTAGATTCATGTTCATGCAGTCTGATTTATGAGTTAACCGGACGGGACTTTCTCTGGGATAGTCTCCATGTGTTAATGCAAGTTGTCAGCTCAAATTGGACCAGGTCTCCATGTGTTAATGCCACTGTTACAGATCCAACTAAATTAATTCAGTATGTAAGTTATCCACATTCACATATGCCGTTCAATGTTGTTTTTGGCTGGAGCGCAGCTCATTCTTTGATACTTTGATCATGTAAATACTTATATGATACAGTTTGAGATTTGTTGTACATAGGTATAAAATAAAGGTAATAAAAGTATGTGCATATGAGGTATGTATCTACTTTTTTCCCCGTGTGTTATGTTATATGAGTCTAGCTGGAGCTGGCTTATATCAGCACTGCTTGATATCTTTTTGTTTACATCTTTTATATTGTTTTATCATGGTTTGTGACTTTATGCCAGCAAACATTTGGTGCATTTACATGAAATCAGCCACAAGCTTAGTTTGTCTAAAATAATCTCAGGTAAACATTTGCCGGTCATGATTTATGATCAAGATGAGAAATTCAACCAATGTTTTTTTGCTCAGTCTCGGAAAAGGGACAAGATTTATTACTAGGCATTTTTCTTATTTATGTATTCAACTAATGATTAATCTAGCGATCTCCATTCCTAAAACTATTTTACTCCTTTCCCATAAAAAAATTAACGATTGTAATGGATGGGCAATAATGCTCGTAGGCTGGAATCAAGTCGATGTGATTCTTTTCCATCTGTAACCATGTCTTCACACTTTCACATCTGCTCGCCCAAGTTGATATTTCGATCTCCATGGATGCTTTATCCGCAACATTGGTCAACTCCAAACTGCTATCTAAGTCATCCTTCACTGGTATATATTTACTTTAATTTAGAAAATTATGAAATCATTAAAGATTTCTTTTTGTTTTCAACGGACCAAGTCGCAAGTCCCTTAAGTCTCTTCAAGAGAAAAATACTGAAATATATATTAGTTTCCATCCATTGTTTCCTTCTCGGATGCAGAGCTCTCTACCTATCATTTGACACTATTTTATTGCAATGTCACATAATCCAGGTAATCCCATGGTTAGCAATTGTTGGTTATCCAATAGGCTTGAAGGTGTTATGTTCTGTACATAGCTCTAAACAGGTCTATTTTCATTGGAGAACTTGCTCTCTTTGTTATCACATTGTTGGCAAGGGAATCGGTTCCAATTTTGTATCCTATTTCTTATTTCAGGATGAAAATTCTAATGCTTACTAATAAATACCGCAACAACACGCGGGGCATCATCTAGTACTATAGAAGGTCATACATGCTTATTCTGGGAAAGGTACAAATAAATATTTAACATCCCGGATAATTGATTCAGGGCCCACAAATCACATGACAGACTTATCTAAGAAATTTTCACCATATACCACTTGTTCTGGAAAGGATAGGTTACGTATAGCTCATGGATCTTCAACTCCCATAATGGCTTATGAGAACATTAATTGTACTCCGTCTTTATCTTTAAATCTGGTCTTACATGTGACCCGGACTTTTGGCTCTCATCTACACCGCCCCCTGAAATCCCACCGTCTGTTATTAACTTCATGATGTGTGTACAAGGTAAGGTTGTTTACTCAGAAATGTAGAAGTAAATGAGAATACAAAACTGTGAAACATAAATACGCATTCAATAGGCCATAGATGGTGTCACTGGTACAGCTAGCCCGGCACAGATTTGGTAGCTTGGGCAATTCATGGTCACATGAACAAATGATTGATTCAATAAATCAATAAGAACCAGAAAATCGTATAGAAATTTCTGCACAAGATTTTCCATTCTTTTTTTTCTACTCTTTCCCATCTCATGCCACAACATACTGTTTCATATGATTCCGAAATTTATTTTGATATTAACAGATTTATTATATGAACCGGATATTAATTTCTGATGATATCAACAGATTTTATATGGTAGAGAATTTCTAATACTATTTACACATGCAGATTATCAGATAAAAAAATCAGAACAAGCAATCCATATATATTTGGATTTGGACACTTACTGTTGAGAGTCCCTTGAACAGAAAAACATCTGGATGAACAAGAATATACCCAATTAATTCAACAAAAATAATGGACTATATGAAGAAAAAAAGTTCTTTGGTACTACATTTTTTTTTTCTGAACACGTCACAGTTCTTGTTCATGGAAGCCTGATGGTAGAATCTTCCAATCACAGGTTATACATACTGAACATATCACGTTATTATTGCTTCTTATCTTAGCTGGAAAGAATCATATTATGAACAGAAAATATTATTTTATCTTGTCCATGCATAAATTTGGCATATTATGAAAGAACCATAAAAGAAATATTCAGCTATCCAAGATCTATCAACACGATAGTAACAAAAACAAGAAATAACAGAATCCAAAATCCATTGAAAGAAATAGAGAAACCTATCTGAGATTTGAGGCAAGAAAATAAAATTTACGTGCTAAATCAAAACTTTCCACCATAAACTAAGGTAGATCTTATACAAGATGTGGATAGTGAAATACCCAAAATACATGACAGAGATTAGAGAAAAAATTGCTACTATAACACACCAACAAAGCACCATAGAAAGAAAGAGTTCGCTGGCATCTATTCCTAATAGGACACCATAGTGTGGAGGTGATGGGCACGGGGAGATCGGGTCTGGCCACATCGACGCTGGTAGACCACTTCCTGGTGGTGGCATCGGGATGGAGGTGTTGGCAGCCGTTCGTCCCGGAGGAGAAGAAGACGACATCGCGTTCGTGCTCTTCCCGGCGATGAAGCATGGATCCAGGGCGCCATGAGTCGGGGTTAGGAAGCAGAGGAGAAGATTAAGGCCTTGTTTACTTCTCTCGTATTTTTCTTCCCAATGGGTATGTGATGGGAGGGGATTTGGTGTTCACCCAATCCCCTCAAATACCCCTCCCCAAAAATACACTAGTATGATGGAGAGTTTTTGATACGAAATGTGGGGATGAGAGGGGATATCTCGGGATTATGTCGTTCAAAACCGGAGAAGTAAACGGACTAGAGGGATTTTCCGGGATCCGAAATAATCCCCTCCCATCCCCATAAATACTCTAGAAGTAAACAAGGCCTAATGCGGAAGTTTCTGTGGGGATTAACAGATGAGCTGGGATTTGGAGTTGGGATGGGGAACGAGAGGGAGATGAGGAAGGTGAGAGATGAGCCGCACACGGAAGGAATAAATGATTGAACGACGTCAGGTCGTGGGGCCCTTGTATTATGGGAATAGATAGATACGACTGAGAATACGTTTCTCTGTAGTGGTACAAACCATAACTGCGCTCAGCCATAATACTAATGAACGGTTCGCGATACAGAATAGAAGGTGAGATATGGGGTGGGTCTATCCGCAGGTTCTCCAAGGCATTTGTCTTGCATGTCCCTAATTGCTAGGCTCAAACTTCAACAAAATCGGGATATGATCTGACGTCGATGTTGCCAACAAATGTTTTACTTCAACCAACGGATATCGCGCACACCAGACTATTGTCGCCATTACCTTATCAAGCCTCAGTTGACGGTACGAGCCTCCCACCACTTTCTTCTCGAAAATCCACTGAAAACCAAAGATCGGTGAGTCCACAAACATGTGCAACTTCCCGGAAGGCCATGGCAACGTCCTAGTGTTCCTCCGGAACGAGAACCTCATTTTCCTTAGATGAAAGGAGCTCTCGCCCAGTTCCATTTCATAAGAAATGAAACTACAAAGTCAAGTCTGTTTTGTAGTTTTAACCCTTACACTCCACCTCTTAGAGAGTACCCGCTTACACCTCAAGCATACCACCTCAACGCATAACGGACACCCCAGTTCTACATCTAACAGGGGACACCGCTTCACCTTTTTGTCAAACTTCTTTTTCCCTTCCATTTTTGTCATATATATATTCATCCTGGCTTCACCACGAACTTCCGGAGTCCCAGGCCCGACCATCTTCATAGCAATCCTTCTCTTCTCCAGTACCATCCGATCTAGGGTAGCTACAGTGCCTTCTTCTCCAACTCCTCGCAACAGCTTCCAATTGTCGCCCTCCATTTCTCCTTGCACAGCGGCATCCATCTCTTCCAAATTACCTGAAAACTGGTCCAAGTTAGACGTCCAAAATGAATTTCATGTCCCATTTTCCATAAGTTCCAAGTGACAGTAGATGAAATAATATTCATTGCTCCATTAGTCTCATTGTTGATCCAAAATCTAGTGACCTGCTCATAATTAGACCCAATTTCTTTATTAATTAAAATAGAAATATAAGCCCAAACAGTTCTAGTCACATCACACAGAGATGACACATGTTCTCAAGTTCACTACAGATGAGACATCTAACATTCTGTACAACCTGCCTTTTAGCCAGATTGTCCCTAGAAATAATTATATTCCGTGAAACTAACCATAAGAAAACCTCCCTACGAGGTATATTCAACTTCCATATCACCCGCAAAAAGACATGTTTCACACCCCTGAAATTTACCACCGCATATGCCAGGAAGGAGGAAGAGAGTAGATTCGTGCTGGGCCTTGCTCCATCTAGGCCGTATCGGAGGCTCCCAGGCCATCTGCTCTTCTGGAGTTTTGGGTCAGCGCGTCTCCTTAATCCGAAACCGTGTCCAGCTCCACGCGCTAATCGATCGATTTCCAATTTCCATGTCCCTCTGCTCAGTCCGACTACGAGTCTACGATTCAGGGATCGACTCCGGCCTCTCCTCTCTTGTGTCGTGCCAGCCCATAAATATGCGCTCCACGGTGTCCCATGCAATCATCTATTCCTTGGTTTCCCTCGTCTCCAACCGAGCGCTTGCCCTAGCAGTACACGCTGCTTTGTGGCGCTCGTGCTGTCTTCCTTGTCGGCCGAGCAATTCCTTCCTCGCTCTGGACAGCTGATCTGCACGCATCCAGGCAATGGCAGTAGCTTCTCTCCTTCCACCGCTGCTCCCGACGCCGCCGAGAAGCGAGATGATGCCGATCCTCCCGACGCCGCCCAGGAGCAAGATGCTTCCGCTGCTACCGACGCCGTCCGTCGTCACCGTTCTGTTGGCGGTTTCGACCATGCCCGGCCGCGCGGACTTCGTCTAGAGGTGGGACGCGATCAAGAAATACAAGAACCCCAGCAGCACCATCTCGTCGTCATCATCTGAAAGCGGTGGGAGCCCCAGCCGCGCCGACTCCGTTGACAGGTGGGACGCGAACAAGAAACACCAGATTCCAGGCATTGCCGGATCCTCATCGTCATCGTCGGACAGCGGCGGGAGCCCCGGACGCGCCGAGTCCGCCGAACGCTGGGACATCAATAAACTCAAGACTCCGACCAGGACATCGACAGATCGTGGCTGCCTGCAGGACGGCAACAACAAGCGCCCGCCTAGCCGCGCGTCCGCGGCCGAGCGCTGGGACTTCCACAAGAAGCATCGCCCAGAGGAGAAGGGCAATCTGCTTCAGGCCGAACAGACGACGACGGCCGCGGCGCACATGGACATGTCCAGGATTCAGCAGGCCGCGTTCGCCGGGCCGAACTTCTATGCATCGCCGGATCCGACCATGCTCCCCATGCCTTCCTTCTTCCTGCGGGCGCACTAGCAGCGACCTAGCGAGCTTACTCCATTGCATTTACCATTGTCTGTCTACATTGACAGATAGCCAGACTTCTTGTACGTTCGGTTGCAAATATTTGCTGGTTTGTAATTAGATAGTACTAGCAGCAAGCATTTCACTTGATACAGTTTAGTTCTTCAATGTAAGCGACTTGTTCTTCACTTGATACAGTGAATCTTGTGAATTGTGATTACTTGCCTTCGATTTTTTTTTTTATATTAGTCGAAAATATAAGCGACTTGCCTTCGAATTGTACGGCAGGGAAAGTTGTGATCGACCAGATTCAGTTTTCTATACATAGCGAGGGCAATGCACACTCTTTTTAGCAATTTTATATTTTCTGGAAGTGATTGCAAATAGTTACAAAACCAGACATTTACATTTCGTAAACTGCAGTCAATTAATCGAACGGAATAAGAGGCAGGCCCAATAAGAATCTGAAGATTGTAGAATTGCTGCTATTTCATCGGCATTTTTCCTGCATCTCTTCATTCCAGCAAATTTTCATGTAAACCCCAAGTTCAACCTACCCTTGATGAGCCTTAATCCGCAGTTAGCGCTGGTTACAGTTTACAGGGTTTGAAGCTTTGTCTGTACTTCAGAAAAAATGGGCAAATTTCAGAGTAAAAATTGAGTGCCACCTGCAGTTAACTATGCAGCTTTCAGAAGAGTTAGTGTTTTTTTCCAGTCTAGTGGGCTTGACTGAAGCTTCATATGTATTCGTTTGTACAAGGAGCCAAAACACAAGTACACAACATGAGAACACACCACAGCAAGTTGGGTATTATTTTAATAATACATTTTTTGGTTAATTCCACAAATAACACTTGTTTTAAACAAAATCACAAATAATATATGGTCGGGGAGGGCTTTCCCGAGAGTGTCTTATCCGGACAGTATTCCCTGAAAAGGTGGAATCATGCGCGCTCAGTGTCTATTTGCTTGCCATTTCTCCACCAAATGAACTAGAAGCACCCAATCTACTGATGGGTTAGTTCGTGGAAGCGTTTTAGTGGTGTTGCATGGTGGTGGTAGTGCTTCTGTTGCTTCGTGGTGGAGATGGATCTGGTTTCATGAAGCTTGGCTGCTAACGGAGTTGCTTCACACTCTTCCAGGGTAAACCCTAATCCCTCGCTAATTGTATGTTAGTAGATTTAGTTATGCAAAGTATTGGTATGGTCAGGCAATTCTGTGTGTATTGGCTCGTTGGATTAGAGACATATTTAATTATCCTGGCAGTAAATATTTATTTAGTTGGTCCAGTAGTATATATATTTTTAATTGGCCCGATAGTAAATACTTACCGGTCTAAATTTTGTATAGTTGAGAAGACATGTCTGATTTAGTGAAATTTGTTGTTTATTACGGTTATAGCACTGTCCGAACAACTCCGGTGGGAGTTGACTTGAGTGAGTTTCAGTAAGTTGAATTGGATTTGCCAGCCCCACAAACTTGGCACGTTTGTCAGTTGAAAGAGATAGTAAATTTCCGGCTTAATCTTAAAACATACACTGTCGGTGTGCATGCTTTGTGGAGCAACTCTAGTACAAAAATATTCTGGCATTTGAAGCCGATAGATCGGATCTCTCGGTACGCGAGCACATGGGAAAGGGGGTCACTTCCCACAAAAGTGAGGGTGAGTTCGATCTAGGCCAGAGCAGTGAACCAACTGTTGTATCAAGTTCACACATTGCAGGCAGCGGCTTCGAATCAAGGAAGAGCGCATTCAACCAGAAGGAGGACATGCTGGGAGTGGCGAGGCTGATGGCGACGATGAAGAAGGGCACATGTGAAACTTGATGGAGGAGGAACACCAGGCTGGGTTGGCGGATGATCTTGATTCATCTAAATCTAACGATTCAGATGAAGAAGAGAACGAGGAAGAGATCCCGATCCCTTCTTCATGGAATCGGGACTTGTCGACCATAATGATCGTGAACGATTTTCATGATTCAGCTTTGGAGTACCACAAGAACAATATCTCATTTGGGCGATATATTCGGACAAGACATCTACAGGAAGCAACCACTTGGTAGGCAATGTCCATGCAAAGCGTTTTCGAAACAGTTGTTTCAAGTCATAAATATTTGACAGTGGTATGCAGCGATCATAGTTATCCCGCGAGGGTGCACGCCTACTGTCCGAAGTGGGACACAAAGTGGATTGTCATCGACTTTATGCCACATACTTGTGTCATTCAAAATATGCTGCTAGATCATCGAAACCTTATATCTATAGAAGTATGATTTTCTCTGCGACAAGCTTGATGAGTTCACTAAGGAGCTAGTTAAGCAGAGAAAAGTTGCACGAGCAACAACCATAGAAGCTCATGTAGCAGTAATAACTGCACATCGTACAACAGTTCCACCTCTCATAGAGCCTGAACCTGCTGGTCTTTGTGACTTGCCTAGATTTGACCAGCCCAACACTCGCTACAAAAAAGTTAATATCTACCACGGCATTTTTTTGTCGGCTAAGGGGTGTTTTTCATCGCTCAAGAGGGTAAGCCGACGGAACGGGTTCTATGGTGCATATCCCTAAAGATCCACCACGGATTTCCGAATTGACAGGTCTTTGTCGACGAAAAATTGAACCGTGGCAAAAGAGTTCAGGGGAGACCATTTACTGCTCACGTCATGGTAACTTACACGTGGTAGACGTAGTTAACTGGTCGATAATGCCGTTAATTGGGAAAACATCCGTGATAGATGACACTCTCACAGAAGGTCTGCTACGCCTTAAGAGGGCCATCACAATTACTTATTGGGCCTGGTCAACTGACATGGTTTGACCAGTCAACAAATAACTGGGTCGGCCCATTGAGTAAATAGGTCAGGCCTAATATCTTCAATTGACTAGTCAACTTGTTAAATAGGCCGACCCATTTAGCATGTTGGTCGGGCCAGATGTCTTGGTTCGAGCGGTCAACACATAAATTGGCCGGCCCATTTAGCATGCGGACTGGGCCACTTCCTTGGTTTGACCGGTCAACATTATGAATGGGACGGCCGAGTTAATAGGTAGGCTGGCCCAAATTATTTGTTTGACCAGTCAAACCCTAAATGGGTCAATCCGTTTAGGCCAATTTAGTTCGTTGGTAGGCCTAGTATGCCGGCTAATGGGCCAGCCCATTAGTGGATGGCCGGCCTATTAGAGGATGGGTCGGCCCATTCAAACATATCATCTACTAAATGGCCTGGCCCATTTGGCGGACATGATAGCCCAAATAGGTGATTTAATTGCTCCACGTATATTTAGTGGGCTAGCCCTTTTATATTACTCGGTCTGCCCATACTGTTAATGGGCCAACTCAATTGAATTGCTGGACCAGTCCATTTATGTTACTAGGCCGACCCATTTATGTCGCTGGGCCAACCCATTTATATTAATGGGCGGCCCATTTTTTTTTGTTGCTCGGTCTGCACATCCGTGGTAAATTCTTAATTATTATTCAAATGGGAAGCATTCAAAAATTTACACCAAGCAGCCCATTTAGAGCCTAATTCAGGTACACACAAATGCAGAAGTCACATGCAAAAAATCTAAATTTATTATTACAGCAACAAGATTTGCTAATTATTGGAGACCAAGAATTTTTTTTGAACAATAATTAAATTACAGTAGTTGCGTGAGAAGTCCACTCGATTGACCAACAACAGAATCGATGTTTAATTAGGGAGTTTCCACCACCAAACCACTGGCTTACCATGACAAATGCAGTGGAGATTCTTCATAACATTCTCTATCAATGTTTTCCTATTTTTCAATTCATGTATGTCTTGGCGTGTGATGGCAATTATTTGATTTGCTTCCTTGTTTCCTGCCTAAATATTTTAAGTGCCTCTTGGAGTGCACCCCCAAAATCTCTTTGTACCGAATTAAGTGGCCTGAATGATATCATGGGCCTATGCGAGCAATATGCACTCCCATTACTGCTTTGTGAAGCATCAATACTTGAGACAATGGCCCTTGCTTCCGGTTTCACATCTTTATTTGAAGCCTGAAATTAATATAACCCAAGTTACAACATCATATAATGCGATCAAATAACCACAATTTTATGAGCATCATTGCCATGATATAACAAAGTGTGCAATCAAAAGTAGAACCTCATACATCTCTTTCTTCTGGAATAAGTGGAACCGTCGATGTAGTGGACTGAGTGGTGTGAGTGCATGTGCCAGTGTCAGCGCTGCTATATGAAATAACTGCTACAATTGATGAAGGGATTGTCTCTACTGCCTTTGCAGATTTATTTGCAGGCTGAAACTAAGACAAAATAAGTTACACTACAATATCATACCATACAAGGCAAACGAACAGCACTGTTGTCAGAATTTTAAAAGAAACATGGGCCACATAACAAAGATTCCAGTCAAGCCACATGCCTCTTAGAACAAATCAAACTAGAGCATGGCGAAGATGTATATAATGAACCAAGAAACTAGACATGCTATGCCCCACAATGAAGCTAGGTCTCAGCACGACACTAATCTAGCAAATAGAGTCAAAAGATGGTTCTCGGGTTTTTGCTGCATGCGCCTTTGGTAACTGCCATTCTCTATTTTCGTGTAATCGTTATCATACCCGTTTTGGGCCGGTGTGCCTGCTTGACGTGGCTGAGGATATCGAGGAGGATGACCTCGAGCAGCTGAGTTTCCACCAGGTCGGGCCTCATAATTTTGGCCAGCACTGCCATGACCGACGTTGTGATGCCCGACACCTTGCCTTTTTCTGTCGGCATTGTGGTTGCTGACATTACAATGACCAACATAGCCTTGTCCGAGAACTAGTTTCCTGGCCAAAACCGGATCAAACAGAGTGATATGTTTGGAGTTTATACTCCCTTCATGCTTTCTGCCGACATGGGGGGACAATGCCTGCCCAAACAACTTTCCTAGGGTACCCCCATCCAACTGAATGTCTGGGAGGCACCAGCACCTGGATTTGCCCTGGTGAGCTCTGTATTCTAACAGTTAGCAATAGAAAAGTAATTCTCTAACTCGGGCTTGCTTCCTTGCGCAAAGCCTCGCCCGAGAGGTTCGGTAACTCATATGTAGCTGCCTGAGCTGCTTTAAGGTTCTTAGCCAGGGTACTATATTTGGGCTTATCAGCCGACACATATGTTGCGGACATCGAAGTGTTGGATCTACCATCACGAGCTAGCTCTCTATTGATGTTTCTACCTCGGTCCCGAACCTTGCCTACACGACTAGGCTCATTATTAACAGGAGTAAAGCCATGTGCTATGTTATACTCACAAACTATGATGCCCAGCTCTTGCCGAGTGCGAGCTATCTCGTTAGCCTCGCGGAGGATCTGCTGGCGCTGCTCCTCCAACTCGGTCTGCGTCATCACCAGATCCGCGTTGGTCATGACTGGCACTGCCAGCTTGTCGATAGCGGACTGAAGGACAGTCGGAGTAGATGGCGCGTTGGAGGTGCCGGCATTGCCGTTTACATTTCCTGCACCCTGGTCACGCGCCAGCGCCTGCACCGGCCATTATGCCACCACGCAGCTAGCGGGGCGATCATTACACCGGCCGCGTGCCGCACAAACAGCAAGAGGATTTTCTGCCACCTGCACCATGTCTGGGTACCTGCGCACATGAGTTGTAGCAACGTAAACACGGTGGCTACCAAAGTTGACGAACTGGCCGTTCCTTGGGAACGCCTACTTGCCGAAGTTGCCAGTGTTTTCGCTGACAAAGTCCAGCGAGCTGAGCCTCCAGACAAGGCTAGTGACCACACGTTTGCCAGTTACGACGGATCCTGTCCGGATGAAAACTCCAGCCTGCAACTGTCATCGTGGTGAACAGACATGCCATGGGTAGGCTTAAGTTGACTTTGGATGTAAAAGTTCATAGAGCCCCCATGTGTGATTTTGGTAATTAATGACAATCCATATGGATTAATGGTTACATTGAGTTATATTTCTAGGAGTTGTCCATAGGAAATGCTTGAACCATATGTTGGCTTCATGGTTGCAATAAGATGAAATGAGGTGCAAGTTCAAGATAACCCAACTCGGAGAGATCATATGCTTCAAGCTTACCATTCATATTATCTTCATGGATATGTGAAGATGCACCGAAGAAGAATATCTCCCATACTGGATTATGGGGGAGCAATCCGCAAGACTTCATCAAGCAAGCACAATCAAGAAAAGCGTTCCATCTTGTTGCGGTCAAGATTGTCATCATCGAGCTCAAATGGAATGCGTAAAGTTAAGGTTTGCTCTTGACTTGATAGGGTTTTTTCTTACCGCTCTCATGGTTTAGTTGGGAGATCGATTTATTGGCTAGGTGTCGTATTGTCAAGGGGCTCTCGAGTGAGTAACTCGATCGTATCATTTGGAGTGCGGTCAAACATTTGCATACTTGCATTATATTTCTTGGTTGTATTTGGATCTTATCCATGTGGTGTTTTAGAGCTTGTGGTTATTTCCATGACAATCTCTAGTTTATCGAAAACGGATTTCGCGTTTATCACTTGTTGCGTTTTCAATATCAGCAATTTTTCTGATTTCTCGTATTGAGAGGTTTCACTCTAAAAATAATAGAAAATCATTCCCAACTAGTTTCCATATTTTTGTTGGGGTATCTCTTGTCGTCCTCTTTCCAACAAAATTGGTTTCATATTGATCGGAGTTTCCAAACTCTAGTTATTGATTTTCTAAGTTTGCCCATATTTGTTTTTAATAGAAAAAGAGAGGAGTTTGGGCTGGCCGGTAGTACCGCCCGAGCACGGCCGGTAGTACCGCCCTAATACCGCCCGGGGTACCGGAAAAATGGCCAAACTTACAGTAGCCTCGCGACCGGTACCGCGGCCGGTAGTACCGACCGGGCCTAACCGGTAGTACCGGCCATTAAGGGTCGGTAGTACCGGCCTCTCCACTTCCGCGTGCAGAAGCCCTTGCCTGCTCCCCGCTTGATTCGTGTTGCACGCCTCACGCCCGGGCGGTAGTACTGTCGGGGATGGCCGGTACTACCGGCCCTAGCTGGCTAGCCCCAACGGGCAGAAAATCGTGCACCTCTTTTTAAGCCCCCTCTCTCTTTTGGAACCACTACTTCTTCTTCCTCCTCCTCTCTCTCTCAAGCCTCTCTCCTCCATTGTTGTTGACATCTTGAAGCTTGAGATCTTTCTCCCCTTCCAATAATTCTTGCATCTATTTGAGAGAAATATTGAGGAGATCTAGATCCACACTTTGACCAAACCAAATCATATCTTTTTGAGTGAATCTTTGGGATCTAGATCTTGGGGAACTTTGTGTTCTTCTTTTGTTCTTCCTCTCTTATTGCCCCAATAGATTTAGTAGCTTTGTTGAAATTTGAGAGTGAAGGATTTGGGCATCTTTGTGGTGTTCTTGCCATTGCATTTGGTGCATCGGTTTGACTTCTCCGCGGTGATACGTGAAGGTGAAAGTTCGTGAGATATTCACTTCGGGGGCTTGTTCCCGGAGCGTGTTCCTCTTGGATCTTTAGACCCTAGACGGCTTAGTGGTCTTTGTGGTGTTCTTGGGGACTCCAATTAAGTTGTGGAGTTTCTTCAAGGGCAAAGCCTTTGTGGCGATTTATTGGGAGCCTCCAATTAAGTTCTGGAGATAGCCCCAAGCTTTGTGCCGGTTCGGTGACCACCCTAAGGTTCCATAGTGGATCGAGGACATCCCTTTTGGTGGGAATTCTCGAGGAGAATACGGTGGCCTTCGTGCGTTTGGAGTGACTTGTCCTCCACACCGCTCCAACGGAGAGTAGCACTCGCAAGAGTGTGAACTTCGGGATATATCATTGTCTCCACCTCACTTCGGTTATTCTTATACCCGAGCTCCTTACTTATGCACTTTACATTGTGATAGCCTTCGTGCTTAAAGTTATATATCTTGCTATCACATAGTTACTTGTATTGCTTAGCATAAGTTCTTGGCGCACATAGGTGAACCTAGTTATATAGGTTCTGTGTTTAACAAATTAAACACTAGTTTTATTCCGCATGTGTTAAGCCATATTCGTAAAAGTTTTAAACCGCCTATTCACCCGCCCTCTAGGCGGCATCCGTGTCCTTTGAGGATGTGCGCCGGAGGATCCGGGGAGGGAAGGTGCGCTAGCAAAGACATATGGGACACAACGATCTACCCAGGTTCAGGGCCCTCGTGAGGAGGTAAAAACCCCTACTCCTTGTTTGAGTGTACAGATGTATCGAGGTGGAAACCCCACAATAATGGTGCTCCTTGAGTTGTTTAGCGAGAGGAGGAAGAAGAAGCATTGTGGCTCTATGCTTATGAGAATGAGAGTGTATAATGGATCGACCTGTGCTAAGGAAGCCCTGCACCCCATTATATAGTGGGGGCAGGTTACGTTGTCAAAAACCCTAGCATGGGATAAAGCCAGTTTATGTGACCTAGAAGTCTTCACCTACTCTGCCAAGGAGCTTCCACCTTGTCTCAAGGACACCTTCGATATGTCAGGGCATGCCTGTACTTGCCTCTGTACCACTCTTACCACTGTTCCCCCTGTCAGCGTGGTCAGCCCATGATGAGCTCATACCGCTCTTGGAATGTAGCCCATGCTTGCCATGATGATGAGATTTTGTGTGATTACGGGACGTGACTTGAGCGCTGACTTTGGGGATAGGCATATGACCGTTGGCCCTATGCGGATCCCTATGTCGGCTTCCACCAAGTAAGTCGGTTCTTGATTCCCAACACCCCTTGACATAATCTGAGTCAACCGAGTTAGGGTGAGTTGGACCCTGTATGCTGACATAGGTAAGTCGCTCAACATATGTCGGCAACCCCATACCCGGTCAACCCTTAAAAATTGATCAACAATAATTTTACTTGCATATAAGATTATTCAGCTTACCTAAGTTGACATTATGGAGATAACTTGGCCATTAGGCCATACCCTTAGCCTACCGGGGGTCATCCCCCCGACATTCCTCGACAATGGCTCTTGGTTAGTCGATGTCCACGAGCGCCGCGAGCCTCGACAAGGTTGGTGGCCTCGCACTTTCATTCGCACCAGCGCTGCACCTTGCGACACACCTTGCCTTGTCCTTTGCGTCGCCCTGAGGGGTTTTGATAGGCGGTGTTATTCGTGCCCAACGACAACCCTTGACCGCATTGCTACTTGCAAGTGCTCGACTCCTCCTCCGTGAGAAACAGCTTGTTGTCGATGTCTTCGATGGCAGTCACACATGTCGTAGCCTTCCTCGGCGGTGAGGAGCTTGCCAGCGACATCCTCGATCATCAGCGATCACATATCCACGGTCTGCTCGATCACATAGCTGGAACGCGTGAGGGTGGGATAGCTCGCTGTGCCGGTGCCTTGCACGACGCGCACGCGAATGACGATGTCACATATCCGCATGCCAAACTAGGCTATGCCCACGTCGCGGGGTTGGAGACCTGGAGGATCGCCGTGGTCTGGCCGCCGGCGGTGGGTCTTCTTGGACACACCACTAGCCTCCTGGCTCCACGAGTTCCCTTCTTCCCGTACGGTGAGGTAGACATGGCTATGATACAAAATGTCCTTGTTATTATCTCTCTCGTTCTCACTCCCTCTTTTCAGACGAAACTGAAAACGAACAAGTGATTTTGGTGCTGCGTGCCATGTGCAGTTTTTGTGTTTCTCCTTCTCTTATTCAAAGTTTACAACTGAAAGCACGAAAATAGGATCATGGGCATTAGTGAAGCTTGCATCACAGCTCCTCTCGCGCACGTCCTGTGGCCTGTGCTCACGCTGATCACGGCATCGTGCCGTCCCACGATACGATAGACGGAGCTCCTAATTACCAGCTAAACTAGTTGACTCGCCAGTGTACATGCACATCTGACCAATCACTTATTTGCTAACTGAAAGAACGGCTAACCGTATCCGAGACTCTCCCACCCAGGCCATCTGCTCTTCTGGAGTTTTGGGTCAGCGCGTCTCCTTAATCCGAAACCGTGTCCAGGTCCACTCACTAATCGATCGATTTCCAATTTCCATGTCCCTCTGCTCAGTCCGACTACGAGTCTACGATTCAGGGATCGACTCCGGCCTCTCCTCTCTTGTGTCGTGCCAGCCCATAAATATGCGCTCCACGGTGTCCCATGCAATCATCTATTCCTTGGTTTCCCTCGTCTCCAACCGAGCGCTTGCCCTAGCAGTACACGCTGCTTTGTGGCGCTCGTGCTGTCTTCCTTGTCGGCCGAGCAATTCCTTCCTCGCTCTGGACAGCTGATCTGCACGCATCCAGGCAATGGCAGTAGCTTCTCTCCTTCCACCGCTGCTCCCGACGCCGCCGAGAAGCGAGATGATGCCGATCCTCCCGACGCCGCCCAGGAGCAAGATGCTTCCGCTGCTACCGACGCCGTCCGTCGTCACCGTTCTGTTGGCGGTTTCGACCATGCCCGGCCGCGCGGACTTCGTCCAGAGGTGGGACGCGATCAAGAAATACAAGAACCCCAGCAGCACCATCTCGTCGTCATCATCTGAAAGCGGTGGGAGCCCCAGCCGCGCCGACTCCGTTGACAGGTGGGACGCGAACAAGAAACACCAGATTCCAGGCATTGCCGGATCCTCATCGTCATCGTCGGACAGCGGCGGGAGCCCCGGACGCGCCGAGTCTGCCGAACGCTGGGACATCAATAAACTCAAGACTCCGACCAGGACATCGACAGATCGTGGCTGCCTGCAGGACGGCAACAACAAGCGCCCGCCTAGCCGCGCGTCCGCGGCCGAGCGCTGGGACTTCCACAAGAAGCATCGCCCAGAGGAGAAGGGCAATCTGCTTCAGGCCGAACAGACGACGACGGCCGCGGCGCACATGGACATGTCCAGGATTCAGCAGGCCGCGTTCGCCGGGCCGAACTTCTATGCATCGCCGGATCCGACCATGCTCCCCATGCCTTCCTTCTTCCTGCGGGCGCACTAGCAGCGACCTAGCGAGCTTACTCCATTGCATTTACCATTGTCTGTCTACATTGACAGATAGCCAGACTTCTTGTACGTTCGGTTGCAAATATTTGCTGGTTTGTAATTAGATAGTACTAGCAGCAAGCATTTCACTTGATACAGTTTAGTTCTTCAATGTAAGCGACTTGTTCTTCACTTGATACAGTGAATCTTGTGAATTGTGATTACTTGCCTTCGATTTTTTTTTTTTTTTATATTAGTCGAAAATATAAGCGACTTGCCTTCGAATTGTACGGCAGGGAAAGTTGTGATCGACCAGATTCAGTTTTCTATACATAGCGAGGGCAATGCACACTCTTTTTAGCAATTTTATATTTTCTGGAAGTGATTGCAAATAGTTACAAAACCAGACATTTACATTTCGTAAACTGCAGTCAATTAATCGAACGGAATAAGAGGCAGGCCCAATAAGAATCTGAAGATTGTAGAATTGCTGCTATTTCATCGGCATTTTTCCTGCATCTCTTCATTCCAGCAAATTTTCATGTCAACCCCAAGTTCAACCTACCCTTGATGAGCCTTAATCCGCAGTTAGCGCTGGTTACAGTTTACAGGGTTTGAAGCTTTGTCTGTACTTCAGAAAAAATGGGCAAATTTCAGAGTAAAAATTGAGTGCCACCTGCAGTTAACTATGCAGCTTTCAGAAGAGTTAGTGTTTTTTTCCAGTCTAGTGGGCTTGACTGAAGCTTCATATGTATTCGTTTGTACAAGGAGCCAAAACACAAGTACACAACATGAGAACACACCACAGCAAGTTGGGTATTATTTTAATAATACATTTTTTGGTTAATTCCACAAATAACACTTGTTTTAAACAAAATCACAAATAATATATGGTCGGGGAGGGCTTTCCCGAGAGTGTCTTATCCGGACAGTATTTCCTGAAAAGGTGGAATCATGCGCGCTCAGTGTCTATTTGCTTGCCATTTCTCCACCAAATGAACTAGAAGCACCCAATCTACTGATGGGTTAGTTCGTGGAAGCGTTTTAGTGGTGTTGCATGGTGGTGGTAGTGCTTCTGTTGCTTCGTGGTGGAGATGGATCTGGTTTCATGAAGCTTGGCTGCTAACGGAGTTGCTTCACACTCTTCCAGGGTAAACCCTAATCCCTCGCTAATTGTATGTTAGTAGATTTAGTTATGCAAAGTATTGGTATGGTCAGGCAATTGTGTGTATATTGGCTCGTTGGATTAGAGACATATTTAATTATCCTAGCAGTAAATATTTATTTAGTTGGTTCAGTAATATATATTTTTTTAATTGGCCCGATAGTAAATACTTACCGGTCTAAATTTTGTATAGTTGAGAAGACATGTCTGATTTAGTGAAATTTGTTGTTTATTACGGTTATAGCACTGTCCGAACAACTCCGGTGGGAGTTGACTTGAGTGAGTTTCAGTAAGTTGAATTGGATTTGCCAGCCCCACAAACTTGGCACGTTTGTCAGTTGAAAGAGTGGTTGATAGTAAATTTCCGGCTTAATCTTAAAACATACACTGTCGGTGTGCATGCTTTGTGGAGCAACTCTAGTACAACAATATTCTAGCATTTGAAGCCGATAGATCGGATCTCTCGGTACGCGAGCACATGGGAAAGGGGGTCACTTCCCACAAAAGTGAGGGTGAGTTCGATCTAGGCCAGAGCAGTGAACCAACTGTTGTATCAAGTTCACACATTGCAGGCAGCGGCTTCGAATCAAGGCAGAGCGCATTCAACCAGAAGGAGGACATGCTGGGAGTGGCGAGGCTGATGGCGACGATGAAGAAGGGCACATGTGAAACTTGATGGAAGAGGAACACCAGGCTGGGTTGGCGGATGATCTTGATTCATCTAAATCTAACGATTCAGATGAAGAAGAGAACGAGGAAGAGATCCCGATCCCTTCTTCATGGAATCGGGACTTGTCGACCATAATGATCGTGAACGATTTTCATGATTCAGCTTTGGAGTACCACAAGAACAATATCTCAGCTGGGGCGATATATTCGGACAAGACATCTACAGGAAGCAACCACTTGGTAGGCAATGTCCATGCAAAGCGTTTTCGAAACAGTTGTTTCAAGTCATAAATATTTGACAGTGGTATGCAGCGATCATAGTTATCCCGCGAGGGTGCACGCCTACTGTCCGAAGTGGGACACAAAGTGGATTGTCATCGACTTTATGCCACATACTTGTGTCATTCAAAATATGCTGCTAGATCATCGAAACCTTATATCTATAGAAGTATGATTTTCTCTGCGACAAGCTTGATGAGTTCACTAAGGAGCGAGTTAAGCAGAGAAAAGCTGCACGAGCAACAACGATAGAAGCTCATGTAGCAGTAATAACTGCACATCGTACAACAGTTCCACCTCTCATAGAGCCTGAACCTGCTGGTCTTTGTGACTTGCCTAGATTTGACCCGCCCAACACTCGCTACAAAAAAGTTAATATCTACCACGGCATTTTTTTGTCGGCTAAGGGGTGTTTTTCATCGCTCAAGAGGGTAAGCCGACGGAACGGGTTCTATGGTGCATATCCCTAAAGATCCACCACGGATTTCCGAATTGACAGGTCTTTGTCGACGAAAAATTGAACCGTGGCAAAAGAGTTCAGGGGAGACCATTTACTGCTCACGTCATGGTAACTTACACGTGGCAGACGTAGTTAACTGGTCGATAATGCCGTTAATTGGGAAAACATCCGTAATAGATGACACTCTCACAGAAGGTCTGCTACGCCTTAAGAGGGTCATCACAATTACTTATTGGGCCCGGTTAACTGACATGGTTTGACCAGTCAACAAATAACTGGGTCGGCCCATTGAGTAAATAGGTCAGGCGTAATATCTTCAATTGACTAGTCAACTTGTTAAATAGGCTGACCCATTTAGCATGTTGGTCGGGCCAGATGTCTTGGTTCGAGCGGTCAACACATAAATTGGCCGGCCCATTTAGCATGCGGACTGGGCCACTTCCTTGGTTTGACCGGTCAACATTATGAATGGGACGGCCGAGTTAATAGGTAGGCCGGCCGAAATTATTTGTTTGACCAGTTGTTATCGCCAGATTTTAACCAAGTCGGGAGATGGGCCGCGATTGAGATGGGCTTAGAGGATGTGCACGTAAAATATTTATGAATCGGCTTTGTACGAGAGTTTGGGCTAGATCGCCCGTGTATCTGTACATTATGGTAGATTGAGAATTAAGAGATAGAGTTAGTTCGTACGAAGTTAGGTTATTCCAAAAATAGAAAGTCCACGGACTATAAATATGTACCTAGGGTTATTGAGAAAGGAGGACGATCACGTTCACAACAAACCAATCTAGACGCATCGCCACCCCTTGTTTCGAGGGTTTCTTCCGGGTAAGCGCCATGCTGCCCAGATCGCATCTTGCGATCTGAGCAGCATAAAGTTTATTCGTTGTTTATGTGTTGCTCGTACTGAAGCTTTGTTGATGGCGAGCAACACTGTTATCATAGATATGTTAGGGCTAGCATTGATAATTTCTTGATGTATTTGTTTAGTTATGCTACCCCTAGATATCTAGCTGCCTTTACACCTATCCTAGGTGTAAGGGCAGCATCTTGCTTAGTCTTTATTTAGTAGATTCGATCTGTTATGGTTGTTCCTTGTTCTTCAAGGATTAGTTTGATATCCATATGGTTAGGCCTTACAAACGGGTTGAATGATCCAGTAGTGCGTAAGGTACGGTTTGCTGATCCTAGAGGAGACGTTCCGGGAATCAACTCTATGTTGGTTTTTAGGCCTTTGCTAGGGCTGGTTTTCTGTTATCTTTCGTATCTGCCAGGCTCAACTATGTGTAGGACGTTCCGGTTATGTGGTGAAAACCCTAGATCATCGTAGATCGTTTTAACTTAGTTTTGATCAAGCAGGACCACCATGTTATCGTAGATCCAATACGAATCATGGGTGGATCGGCTCCTTGAGCCGATTCACAGGATAACCTGAGAGCCGATCGAGGCTCGAATTTAATGTTTACGTGTCTGCCATGCAGGAAATTAATCGAAGCAATCCATCACCTTCCTGACCAGGTATAGGTCAGGTGGCACGCCCTCGCACCAGCTAGGACGTGTGCTGGAGCATTGCGGGCCGTCGCCCGAGGGACCAGGGCCCACCAGCCGTCCTGGGAGCCTCCCGGCTCTTCGTGTTGCTCGTCGCTGCTCGCCGGTGGGTTTTGGCAGGCAACACATTCTGGCACGCCCGGTGGGACATTCTACATCAACTGCGTCAACATCTACAGCTGAGATGGCAGAAGCACCAGTCACATACGAAGCGCTGTCTGAGGAGCACAAGAAGAAGTATGATGAGCTTAAAGCTCTCTTCGAAGCCGATCTCATCGGCTCTTTCGAGAGGACCCGTACGCATGGCATTAGGTGGAAAGGGTTCTCACCCGAGGGTGCTCTCGATGAAGTGGATCTATCTACCCCTTCAGAAGAACGCACCAGGGCTCTACGCCAGGAAGTTAATTACATGGTGGCTCATTCGCTACACCGTCATTCTGAGAGCCTGGTGAACGCTTTCGAGCGCGTTGCGGTTCGCGTGGTTCAGGAAATCATGAAGCATCAGTACTCTCCGTCAGGACCTGCCCTAGGGACTCACCAAGGAGAAATACCGTTCCTGCATCAGACCGGGCACTGCCATTCTCGCTAGCAGCTCCAGAGCCGCCGGGTTCACCGGCATACATCGTCTACAAGATTGGAGGCGATCCTGGTGATTACCAGTTCCTGCATGAACCACCTAAGGAAATTCCGCACGGATACATGTGCACGTACGTGCCGGACTGCAACAACTTGGCGCGCACGAACCAGATTGCAGCAGGAGGGATTTATGGAACAGCAGGAGGGATTTCTGGAGTAGACGCCGATAAGCAGGCGTGGCTGGCCAAATACGCCACCGGAACGAATCATCAAAGCTCGGCCCCTGCAACTCATACAGTGGACCAAATCAGTGCAATCTTGAGAGACCAGTTCGGTATGGTGCCAAAAAGGAGGGCAATCGGCTATTCCAAGCCGTACCCCAACGAGTATGATTTGATTCCACTGCCGCCCAAGTATCGGCTCCCTGAGTTCTCAAAGTTTAGTGGCACAGAAGGGTCTAGTTCAATTGAGCATGTGAGCCGGTATTTGGCACAGTTGGGCATGATTTCAGCATCAGACCCGTTACGTGTAAGGTTTTTTGCGCAGACTCTCACAGGGCCAGCTTTTGGGTGGTACACCTCGTTGCCACCAGATTCAGTCCGGACGTGGAAGCAGCTGGAAGAGCAGTTTCACATGCAATATCACTCAGAAGCTACCGAGGCTGGCATTGCTGATCTGGCGCAAGTACGACAGAAGCGTGGAGAAACGGTGTCGGAGTACATTCAACGTTTCAGGACTGTCAGGAACCGATGTTATTCGGCTCGTTTGAATGAGAAAGAAGCAGTGGATCTGGCAGTGTTGGGCCTCGCGGCACCGATCAAGGATCTGTCTTTCCAAGCGGACTACACTTCACTGGCGCATATGGTTCAGAAATTATCATTGTATGAGCAGCGCCACCCAGAATTATACCAAGACAAGTTCAAACGCCCGATAGGCCTGGTTGAGACAGAAGAAGCTGAAGACTCTGCAGGAGACCAGGAAGTAGCCGTGGCTGAATGGGCTCGGGGGGCAAACCCCGTGTCATGCAAATGGGTGAAACAACAAGGGCCTGCGAAAGGGTTTGACTTCGACGTAAGCTAAGCTGAGCAGATATTCGATTTACTGCTTAAGGAGAAACAGCTGAAGTTACCCGAAGGCCATAAAATTCCTACGGTGCAAGAGCTGAACGGAAGACCGTACTGCAAGTGGCATCACTCGTTCACCCATATCACCAACGCCTGCAAAGTGTTGCGTCAGCAAATCCAATTGGCGATAGAACAAGGGCGTCTGATTTTTGGTCAGTATGCCATGAAAGTAGACACGCAACCGTTTCCTGCCGTCAACATGGTGGAATGCAGTCACTCCGTAAGGCGTCAGCCAGACTTCTCGTTCGATATTAACATGGTAGGGCCTGTATACCACCATGCCAGGGATAAAGAAGAGAGCAGTCGTTCTCGTGGCAAGGAAAAGGAGGAGGCCGGCCCACGCGACCGGCCCCGATATGATGACAGACGGTACGTCACCGAGGAACAAGTGAGAAACGTGCGGTACCAACGACCGCTCTCCGAGCATCTCCTCAACAAATATGAGCGCCAGTACAACCGACGCCGGCGGTACGACGTGGATGACGGAAGATATCGTCGGTCTGACGTAGACAATAGAAAGTATCGTCGGTATGATAGAGACGACGAAGGATATGAGTGCCGCGCTAAGGGAAAGTCAAGAGAGCAGGAAGACATGGACAGACACTGGGATTGTCCTTTCTTTAAGCATTGCTGGGATTCAGGAATGAGCCGATTGCCTACGATCGACAACTGCCCGGAATGTAGACAGAAGAAGAAGGACATAGGTGACGTGTCAGTGTTCAAACGTCTAGGGCCTCTCCCATCTCGGAACGAGCAAGCTGAGTCATCTCGGGTGGAAGATCTAGAGGAGTTAGAAGATGAAGATGATGAAGAAGAAGAAGATAGATACCACCGGCCAAGGTGGTGCCCTGATGGACTCAGTCACTCCCAAAAGCGTAGGGTTCAGCGGCTACGTAGCTTGGAGGAAGCCGAGAGGCAATACCTGCACACGTTGAGGAAAGCGCGGCCCGATCTGGCCGCGAAAATTCAGCAAACCTTGGACGCAGAAAGCCGTCCACAGAAGAAAGAATGGCGCCCCAAACAAATGAAAGCCGATGAGAAGACATCGGCTGGCACAAATATGGTGTTCATCCTTCCGTCGGAGTTTTGTGCTCCAAGAACCGAAGAAGCGTCGGTAGCTCAGTTCGACTGTGGCCCACGGCCAGTTATCTTTGAAAAGCCACAGGAGAAGGGCTACAAACATTTGAAGGCCCTGTATCTAAGAGGTTACATCAATGGACAGCCTGTCAGCAAGATGTTGGTTGACACGGGAGCGGCAGTCAATATAATGCCGTACTCCATGCTACGGCGTTTGGGACGCTCTAAAGAAGATCTGATCAAAACCAACGTCACACTGAGCGACTTCAACGGCCAAGCATCGGAAACGCAAGGCGTTCTGAACGTGGATCTAACCGTCGGCCGAAAAACCATCCCTACATCATTCTTCATCGTAGACAGCAAAAGCACCTATGCTGTCCTGCTAGGGAGGGATTGGATTCACGCCAACTGCTGCATTCCATCCACAATGCACCAATGCCTGATACAGTGGGATGGAGATGAAGTGGAGGTCGTTCATGCAGATGACTCGATTGAGGTCTCAATAGCTGGCATGAATATTTGGGACACGGAAGACCAAGGGCCGCTCTCCGGAGTCAGTTTGGACGGCTGTGAGCGCATCGAAGCTACAAAAAACGGGGTGAGGCTGGTCTTATCCACCGGCCTGACAGAGTAGCAGGTGCAAAGTCAACCGACGTACGTGGCAAGGCCGATCCCTGCGATCGGCCCCAAAAAATAAAAAGCAATGATCCTACCTCAAGCATGTCACGTAGTTATAGTAGGGAGATTCCCTCCCGTAGTAGAGCACAAATAGGGTGTAAACCTTCATTGAGCAGTGCAATCGAAATGGGGGCCGATTCCAGCAATCGGCCCAAATTATCCTCTCCATACGTTTTGCCTGTGTTCAGCATTGATCTAGTAGGCGACGGAAAGCTAGGATATGGGTTTACATCGGCTGATGAGCTAGAAGAGATTGACATTGGTCCTGGGGATAAGCCACGACCAACTTTTATCAGCAAAAAGTTAGATCCCCATCTGAGGGGACTGATGATAGCTCTGTTGAAAGAATACCCAGATTGCTTTGCATGGGATTACACAGAGATGCCTGGGTTAGACAGGAGCATCAATTGAACATCGGCTCCCTCTCAAGAAAGGATTTCGGCCGTTCCGGCGAAACAGCTTGACAGGATGAAGGCCGACATTTTAGAAGAAGTCAAGAAAGAGATCGAGAAAATGTTGACCGCCGGGTTCATCAGGCCATGCAGGTACGCTGAGTGGATTTCTAGTATCGTACCTGTGCAGAAAAAGGACGGCCGATGGCGCGTCGCCATAGATTTTCGAGATCTCAATAGAGCCACTCCAAAGGATGAATATCCCATGCCGGTAGCGGAGACATTGATAAATGCAGCTGCTGGTCACAAGGTTTTAAGTTTCATGGATGGCAATGCCGGCTACAACCAAATTTTTATGGCTCCAGAAGATATACACAAGACTGCATTCAGAGTGCCAGGTTCGGTTGGCTTGTTCGAATATGTAGTCATGACATTTGGACTGAAAAATGCCGGCGCAACAGGCCATAAATTACATCTTTCGTGATCTGATCGGCAAGTTAGTGGAGATATACATCGATGACATGGTAGTCAAGTCTGTTTCACCAGAAGGACACTTGGAAGACTTGCGACACATCCTGGACCGAACTAGAAAATTTGGACTAAGAATGAATCCAAAGAAGTGTGCTTTTGGTGTAACGGCCGGACAATTCTTGGGTTTCTTGGTTCATGAACGCGGGATTGAGATCGGCTTGAAAAGTCAAGAGGCAGTGCAAACAATGCAGCCACCTACCACGAAGAAAGAACTCCAGTCTCTCATCGGCAAAATCAACTTCGTCAGAAGATTCATCTCTAATCTGTCAGGGCGAATCGAGCCGTTCATGGGACTGGTAAAAATTAAATCTGATGAGGAGTATCGCTGGGGGGGCAGAGCAACAGCAAGCGTTTGACGAGATTAAAGAGTATCTAACGAAGCCACCAGTGTTGGTTCCGCCCCAGCAAGACAGACCATTCTATATTTACTTGTCAGTAGCTGACACTTCCATCGCCTCAGTGGTGGTGCAAGTTTATGATGGTCTGGAGAGAGTCGCTTTCTACCTCAGCAGAAGGATGTTGGATGCAGAGATAAGGTACCCTGAGATTGAGAAGTTGTGCCTCTGCCTATTTTTTACTTGCACCAAGCTTCGTCACGTCTTGCTGTCAGCAGAAATTGTGATCATATGCAAGTCAGACGTCGTCAAACATATCTTTGTCGGCTCTGTCTTTGAAAGGCCGACTCAGTAAGTGGATGTTTGCATTATCGGAGTTTGATCTCCGGTATCAGCCTGCGAAGGCAGTCAAGGGACAAGCGTTGGCCGATCTTATTGCTGAACGGATTAACATTGATATAGCAGCACTGACGGTCAGTGCATGGGCCATGTTTTTCGATGGATCGGTTTGTGATGACGGTTGCGGCATCGGCATTCTACTCGTGTCGCCCCGGGGGGCAACATATTCCTTCTCCATCAGGTTATCTACCCCTTCCACCAACAATGTCGCTGAGTATGAAGCAATACGCAAGGGAATGGAGTTGCTTATAGAAGCCGGGGCAGAGGCGGTGGAACTTTTTGGAGACTCAAAATTGGTGATTTCTCAGCTCACGGAGGAATACAAATGTGAGAGCGAGTCGCTCTTCCCATTATGGATGCAGTGCCGTGAGTTGATGGCACAATTTAGGTACATAAACTTCAATTGGATCCCGAGGTCGCAGAATACCGAAGCAAACGATCTCGCACAGATGGCGTCGGGCTACAAGGACGTAGCAGAAGGAGCCGATGTTCAGGTACAGTTCCTGGAACTGGATGACTGGAGAGCCGATATCTTCAATTACTTGAAAGATCCGGCTCGGGGGGCACCTAAACGGATAAGATACAAGGCCATGAAATATGTCCTTGTAGGAGATGACATGTTCTACAGGACTTTGGAAGGGTTGCTTCTCAAATGCCTGGGACCAGCCGAGTCGAATCGGCTCTTACACGAGGTACACGAAGGAGCCTGTGTAACTCACCAATCGGCTCATAAGATGAAATGGCTGATCAGGCGGTCAGGGTTTTACTGGCCCACCATGCTTGAGGATTGCTTTAGGTACTATAAAGGGTGTCAAGTGTGCCAGATGTTTGGGAAAATTCAGACGGTACTCGCATCAGCAATGAACCCCATCATCAAGCCTTGGCCATTTCGAGGTTGGGGCATGGATATGATCGGCAAAATCAATCCTCCATCAAGCAAAGGCCACGTATGGATCTTGGCCATTACAGATTACTTCACTAAATGGGTGGAGGCCGTCCCTATGAAGTCAGTGAAATCAGAAGATGTTATCAATTTTGTGAAAGAACATGTCATTCATAGATTCAGGATTCCCCAGACTATCACGACCGATGGAGGTTCGGTCTTCATTTCCAAGGAGTTTAGAAAGTTCTGCGAGGACATGGGAATCAAGTTGATCCGATCGTCTCCATACTATGCTCAAGCAAATGGACAAGCTGAAGCGTCCAACCAGAGCCTTATCAAGCTGATTAAGAGAAAAGTTGACGAGCACCCTAGGCGTTGGCATGAGGTATTATCAGAGGCTTTGTGGGCTTATCGCATGTCATGTCATGGAGCTATAAAAACCTCGCCATACCATCTGGTCTACGGACAAGAGGCCGTATTGCCCTGGGAAATTACGGCTGGCTCGAGACGTGTTACGTTTCAGAATGATTTAACAACTGAAGAATATGCAGCCCTGATGAGTGATAGAATTGAGGATCTAACGGAACTCAGACTTTGGTCGCTTGAAAAGATTAAAGAGAACAAAGCCAAGGTAGCTCGCGCATACAATAAGAAGGTGAGACCAAAGGAGTTCCACGTGGGTGATCTAGTATGGGAAGCTGTACTGCCATTGGGGACTAAGGATGCAGTGTATGGTAAATGGTCTCCAAATTGGCACGGGCCGTACAGAGTCGGCCAAGTTTTAAAGGGTAACGCATACATGCTCGAGGAGCTAAACGGTGTGAAATTCCCAGTAGCTGTCAATGGTCAGCATCTCAAGAAATATTTCCCAAGCATGTGGGATGACGGACAGTGAAATACGGGGGCCGATGCGGCCAAGTTTTAAAGGGTAACGCATACATGCTCGAGGAGCTGAACGGTGTGAAATTCCCAGTAGCTGTCAATGGTCAGCATCTCAAGAAATATTTCCCAAGCATGTGGGATGACGGATAGTGAAATACGGGGGGCCGATGCATGAAATCGGCCAGTAAAAAAAATATACATACAAAGCACAGCCGATGCACAGACATCGACTTTAGAAAAATATGCAAAAACAACAGGACACAAGTACAGCCGATGCACAGACATCGACTTCAGACTAAAAAGCCGATGCACAGCCATCGACTCTAGAGGTACAAGTTCAATTGAGCAGTTATCATTACATAGAGAGGCTCTACTGAAGGAATGCCTCGAGGGCACGGAGGGTGTCAGCACGGACACGATCCACCTCGGCGATCTCGGCCTCATCATCTTCGTCCTTGCCCGTCACCAGCTGTTTGTTCAGGGCACGTATTTCTGCCAGTTCAGTCTTCAGTTGAGCTTTGAGGCCTTCTGCTTCCTCTTGGGAGCGTGCGATAAGGGCTTCCATATCGTGGATGAGCTGTTTGGTTGCCCGGACCCTCTCTTCAAGGTCCTCCAACTCCTTTCGCAAGGTCTTGAGTTCAGCAGTGCTGACAGAGGTGTCAGTTTTGGCGTCCAAAGCTGCCTTTTTCTCATTAAGCCGCTGCCACTTGTCTGCAATATCGGCTTTCAACGGAAGCTGGGCATGGCGTAGGTCGATTCTCTGACGAGCCAACTTCACCCTTGACCTGTAGGCAGACAGAGTCACAACTGGCCAGAGTTTCACCTGCAACGTCACCGGGAGATGGGGCTGGATGTCTTCAAGAATGCTCTTCACTTCCTCGGGGTTTTCAACCAATGTCTCAATTGAGGAGGAGAGCAGGGCCTTGAGACGTTGGAGTTGACCGTGGGTAGCGCTGGGTCTGGCTCTTCACTTGCCCTAGAAGTAGCTAGTTCGATGGATTCAGGGTCGAACGCTAGCAAGTTTGAGAGGTCGTAACCCTGACCAACAACAAGAACAGCGTCAGTATGCAGCAAAAGAGAAGGGTAGAGCCAAGGGAAAGGAGTGTACCTCTCCTAAGACCAGAGGGACAGCCGATGATGAGGTGATCGGCTCTTGTGTTTCTGCTGTGGGCTTGGCCAAGTTGGCAACCTTGTCAGCTACACTCTTAGAGGTTGCTAGGTCCAGGGTGGCGGATGGCATCAGTACCTCCTCAACTTCCCCACTAGAGGTGTCATCAGTCTGCAAAGGAAGTGGTTAGCCAATGCGAGCAGCGATGGGTTAGCATGAAATATGAGCCGAGGAGAGTATGGAGGGTAATTACATTTGAAGCATCTTGGTTTGATGAAGGGGCTTGCGGTTCCTTTCGAGCTCTCTTGATACATCGGCTCTTTGTGCGTACTTTGGTTGGAGCTTGGGGGGCAACAAGTAACTGACCTTTTCTTGGAAGCCGATGGTGGCAAATCTGGCTGGCTCCGCATTGTGATTTTCACAGAGTTGCCCGAACTCGAATTCCCTCGACTGGAGTGGGTTTCCTCGCTGGAGTTGCCTTCAGTGGAGGCCTGTAAAAGAAGAGTTAGTAAGCACAAGCATATTTATAGAATCCCATAAGGGTAGATGAAATCAGTCAAGGCATGGATCAGCTTACGTGCAAACTTTCTTGAGCTGGAGTAGGGGTTTGGCGCTTCAAGGTCTTCCTGGCAGCTACTTTCCTCACTGCTTTTCTCGCCTTGATTGAGGCTCGGGGGGCAGCTGGCCCGGAAGATACTTTGCTTTTGAAAGCCGATTTTGGTGAAATCGGCTGGCTCTGCATCACAACCTTCTTCAAGGGTGGTGAGTTTTTGCAGAAGAGGACCACCGGAGCTGGTGGGAGGAATTTGAAGGGGGAGCCGTCATCATGTACAGGTTCTGGACCATCTTGTTGCTGCAAGGAGACAGAGCAAGGTTATAAAAAATCATTGTAAGCCACTACAAGAAAATTTGTGAGTGGTGGTACCTGTTCTGCAGGGATGTCATATTCAGCATCAAGTTGTTTTAGCAACGGTCCTAGAGCTCTCCTGAAGGCATGGGTCTTCCACATTGGCCACCAGCTCTCAAAACCATCAGTTGATGAAGTGAAAGAGAGGTTGTGAGGGACTGGGATGGCCAGAGCATCAAAGAAGGAGTAACATCTCTGACCGGTGAGGACATCGGGCAAATCAGCTCTGCTTTCTGTCAAGTGGTGGAGGAAGAAGTGTGGAGACACCTGCCCAAGACCAAACTGCCAGCCTGCTACGACCGGCTGATAACACTCATAACCAGGTTTGATGATCCTGTTTGAGGTGCTCATGCCAACTGGAAGGAAGCAAGGACGGATCATGATGGAATATAAGTGCCGGGTGCTGGGGTCATCGGCAAAGCTGTCTAGCCTGAAGGAGACTGGATTTTCAAAATTTCCAGATTCAGTGTAAGGAAAGAACAGAGGATTGTCCAGGCCTTGGAAGAAAATTCCGAACCACTCTGATGCTTCCTTGGGGATCAGTTTACTACCTGGAAGGCTATATAAAGCTTGGCCGTAGCTAGTGCATCGGATTTGCTTCCCATTGGTATCTGGAAAGGTGCAGGTGGCCAAAGGTGGGAAGTTTGGGATGTGGTTTTCGAAATACAGCTGAGCCCATAGCTGAATAAACCACCAGGGACCTCCTGTTTTGACTATCTTTTGGGAGAACAGATTGACAGACATCAGTTGGAGATATCGATAGACCTCTCCTAGGAACAGTTTGCCGATGCCAAGCTGGGTACCTCTGGCAAGTTCATAGGCCAAGGAAAGGTAGTTCTTGGTTGGAGCAAGTGAAGGGCCACAGAATATGAAGTGTTCCAACCAGAAATTCAAGATGGCCGTGTGTTCTTTCTGTTCTGAGGCCTTTGTTTTTCAAGTGGCGTCTAAGGTAGCCACCCCGGTTTGTGCACTCTTGTTTTGGAGGAGAGTGTGAAAGGTACCTTTGGTAGCATAAAAGCGAGAGGGGGCACAGGGGATGAAATGTCTAGACCAGTGATCATGGCCACATCTAGCAGAGTTGGTGTCATGGGGCCGTGGCCAAACATGAAGCAGTTCAGAGCGTCAGACCAAAAGTAGCCGATGGTTTTCAGAAGGTTTTCATGCTTCTCAAGGGGAGACAATGATAAAAACAAAGCATCGGCTATTCCTGTGGTTTCCCATGTGGCTTGGTGAGTTTTGGATACTCTACTGTACCATGACAGCCAATCTTCAGGAGGGTTTGGCCAGGCTCGTAAGCAGTCGGCCCAGGAAGTTGGATCTAAGTTTTGGTTCACGAAGGGAATCCTATTGGCCTCGCAAGAAATCAAATGGGCAGGACTCTCGGTAGAACGGGGGCCAAGACAAAGAGAATTTGGAAGAGAAGGATGCGGCAGCAGAATGTCTGATACCTAAAATTAATGATGGAATGAGACATTAATTCAGGTGTTTGCTGTTAATTCTAACACTATGCTCGGATGGCGAGGAGCGGTTGAGGATTACCTTCAGGCCAGAGACCGTAGCGTTGGCGCTGGATGATTCTGCCATCAGATTCGCTGCGGAGTTGAATCTGCACGATTGGGATCTGGGATTCGCGTGGCTGTGAGTTGAATCTGTTCGATGGGCGATTTGGGGATCTGAGTTTGCGTCTTTGATGGCGTGTAACTCACACGTTCGTTGGGAACCCCAAGAGGAAGGTATGATGCGCACAGCAGCAAGTTTTCCCTCAGAAAGAAACCAAGGTTTATCGAACCAGGAGGAGCCAAGAAGCACGTTGAAGGTTGATGGCGGCGGGATGTAGTGCGGCGCAACACCAGGGATTCCGGCGCCAACGTGGAACCTGCACAACACAACCAAAGTACTTTGCCCCAACGAAACAGTGAGGTTGTCAATCTCACCGGCTTGCTGTAACAAAGGATTAACCGTATTGTGTGGAAGATGATTGTTTGCAGAAAACAGTAGAACAAGTATTGGCAAAGAGATTGTATTTCAGTAAAGAGAATTGGACCGGGGTCCACAGTTCACTAGAGGTGTCTCTCCCATAAGATAAACAGCATGTTGGGTGAACAAATTACAGTTGGGCAATTGACAAATAAAGAGGGCATGACCATGCACATACATATTATGATGAGTATAGTGAGATTTAATTGGGCATTACGACAAAGTACATAGACCGCCATCCAACTGCATCTATGCCTAAAAAGTCCACCTTCAGGTTATCATCCGAACCCCCTCCAGTATTAAGTTGCAAAGCAACAGACAATTGCATTAAGTATGGTGCGTAATGTAATCAACAACTACATCCTTAGACATAGCATCAATGTTTTATCCCTAGTGGCAACAAGCACAACACAACCTTAGAACTTTCATCCTTTGTCTCAGGTGTCAATGCAGGCATGAACCCACTATCGAGCATAAATACTCCCTCTTGGAGTTACAAGCATCTACTTGGCCAGAGCATCTACTAGTAACGGAGAGCATGCAAGATCATAAACAACACATAGATATAACTTTGATAATCAACATAACAAGTATTCTCTATTCATCGGATCCCAACAAACGCAACATATAGAATTACAGATAGATGATCTTGATCATGTTAGGCAGGTCACAAGATCCGACAATGAAGCATAATGGGGAGAAGACAACCATCTAGCTATTGCTATGGACCCATAGTCCAGGGGTAGACTACTCACACATCACTCCGGAGGCGACCATGGCGGCGTAGAGTCCTCCGGGAGATGATTCCCCTCTCCGGCAGGGTGCCGGAGGCGATCTCCTGGATCCCCCGAGATGGGATCGGCGGCGGCGGCGTCTCTGGAAGGTTTTCCGTATCGTGGCTCTCGGTACTGGGGGTTTCGTCACGGAGGCTTTAAGTAGGCGGAAGGGCAAGTCAGGAGGGGGCACGAGGGCCCCACACCACAGGCTGGCGCGGCCAAGGGGGGGGCCGCGCCGCCCTAGGGTTTGGGCACCCCGTGGCCCCACTTCGTTTCGTCTTCGGACTTCTGGAAGCTTCGTGGCAAAATAGGACCCTGGGCGTTGATTTCGTCCAATTCCGAGAATATTTCGTTACTAGGATTTCTGAAACCAAAAATAGCAGAAAACAGCAACTGGCACTTCGGCATCTTGTTAATAGGTTAGTTCCAGAAAATGCACGAATATGACATAAAGTGTGCATAAAACATGTAGATAACATCAATAATGTGGCATGGAACATAAGAAATTATCGATACGTCGGAGACGTATCAGCATCCCCAAGCTTAGTTCTGCTCGTCCGAGCGGGTAAAACGATAACACGAGATAATTTACGGAGTGACATGCCATCATAATCTTGATCATACTATTTGTAAAGCATATGTAGTGAATGCAGCGATCAAAACAATGTATATGACATGAGTAAACAAGTGAATCATAAAGCAAAGACTTTTCATGAATAGCACTTCAAGACAAGCATCAATTAAGTCTTGCATAAGAGTTAACTCATAAAGCAATAATTCAAAGTAAAGGCATTGAAGCAACACAAAAGAAGATTAAGTTTCAGCGGTTGCTTTCAACTCATAACATGTATATCTCATGGATATTGTCAACATAGAGTAATATAATAAGTGCAATAAGCAAATATGTAGGAATCAATGCACAGTTCACACAAGTGTTTGCTTCTTGAGGTGGAGAGAAATAGGTGAACTGACTCAACATGAAAGTAAAAGAATGGTCCTCCATAGAGGAAAAGCATCGATTGCTATATTTGTGCTAGAGCTTTGATTTTGAAAACATGAAACAATTTTGTCAACGGTAGTAATAAAGCATATGTATCATGTAAATTATATCTTATAAGTTGCAAGCCTCATGCATAGTGTACTAATAGTGCCCGCACCTTGTCCTAATTAGCTTGGACTACCGGATCATCACAATGCACATGTTTTTACCAAGTGTCACAAAGGGGTACCTCTATGCACTTTGTACAAAGGTCTAAGGAGAAAGCTCGCATTGGATTTCTCGCTATTGATTATTCTTCAACTTAGACATCCATACCGGGACAACATAGACAACAGATAATGGACTACTCTTTTATGCATAAGCATGTAACAACAATTAATAATTTTCTCATTTGAGATTGAGGATATATGTCCAAAACTGAAACTTCCACCATGGATCATGGCTTTAGTTAGCGGCCCAATGTTCTTCTCTAACAATATGCATGCTTAATCATAAGGTGGTAGATCTCTCTTACTTCAGACAAGACGGACATGCATAGCAACTCACATGAAATTCAACAAAGAGTAGTTGATGGCGTCCCCAGTGAACATGGTTATCGCACAACAAGCAACTTAATAAGAGATAAAGTGCATAATTACATATTCAATACCACAATAGTTTTTAAGCTATTTGTCCCATGAGCTATATATTGCAAAGGTGAATGATGGAATTTTAAAGGTAGCACTCAAGCAATTTACTTTGGAATGGCGGAAAATACCATGTAGTAGGTAGGTATGGGTGACACAAATGGCATAGTGGTTGGCTCAAGTATTTTGGATGCATGAGAAGTATTCCCTCTCGATACAAGGTTTAGGCTAGCAAGGCTTATTTGAAACAAACACAAGGATGAACCAGTGCAGCAAAACTCACATAAAAGATATATTGAAAACATTATAAGACTCTACACCGTCTTCCTTGTTGTTCAAACTCAATACTAGAAATTATCTATACCTTAGAGAAACCAAATATGCAAACCAAATTATAGCATGCTCTATGTATTTCTTCATTAATGGGTGCAAAGCATATGATGCAAGAGCTTAATCATGAGCACAACAATTGCCAAGTATCACATTACCCAAGACATTAATAGCAATTACTACATGTATCATTTTCCAATTCCAACCATATAACAATTTAACGAAGGAGAAACTTCGCCATGAATACTATGAGTAGAAACCAAGGACATACTTGTCCATATGCTACAGCGGAGCGTGTCTCTCTCCCATAAAGTGAATGCTAGGATCCATTTTATTCAAACAAAACAAAAACAAAAACAAACCGATGCTCCAAGAAAAGCACATAAGATGTGATGGAATAAAAATATAGTTTCAGGGGAGGAACCTGATAATGTTGTCGATGAAGAAGGGGATGCCTTGGGCATCCCCAAGCTTAGACGCTTGAGTCTTCTTAGAATATGCAGGGGTGAATCACCGGGGCATCCCCAAGCTTAGAGCTTTCACTCTCCTTGATCATGTTGCATCATACTCCTCTCTTGATCCTTGAAAACTTCCTACACACCAAACTCGAAACAACTCATTAGAGGGTTAGTGCACAATAAAAATTAACATATTCAGAGGTGACACAATCATTCTTAACACTTCTGGACATTGCATAAAGCTACTGGACATTAATGGAACAAAGAAATTCATCCAACATAGCAAAAGAGGCAATGCGAAATAAAAGGCAGAATCTGTCAAAACAGAACAGTTCGTATTGACGAATTTTAAAATGGCACCAGACTTGCTCAAATGAAAATGCCCAAATTGAATGAAAGTTGCGTACATATCTGAGGATCATGCACGTAAATTGGCTTAATTTTCTGAGCTACCTACAGGGAGGTAGACCCAGATTCGTGACAGCAAAGAAATCTGGAACTGCGCAGTAATCCAAATCTAGTACTTACTTTTCTATCAAAGACTTTACTTGGCACAATAAAACACTAAACTAAGATAAGGAGAGGTTGCTACAGTAGTAAAAAACTTCCAAGACACAAAATAAAAACAAAGTACTGTAGGTAAAAACATGGGTTGTCTCCCATAAGCGCTTTTCTTTAACGTCTTTCAGCTAGGCGCAGAAAGTGTGTATCAAGTATTATCGAGAGATGGTGTGTCAACCTTACCTTGGGCTTTACCCTTACCTTTCTTATTGTTTTTCTTTCCCTTTGATTTATGAAATATATGATTTCCCCCCAGTATAGAGGTGAATTTCAGAGTGCCTTCTCCCACATCAATGACTGCTCCCAATAGTTTCAGCAGGGATCTTCCAAGTGTGATTTTTCCTGTCCCTACACATTCAATAACAAGATAATCAATGGATATTGTTCTTCCAAGAATGGTTGTATGCACACCTGCAGCTATTCCCTTAGGAATTATAATAGAGTTATCAATGAGAGTTATTCCTTCTCCTCCTTCATCGACTCCCCAAAGTTTCAAAGATTTATAAATGCTTTCAGGCATAAGGCAAAATTCAGACATAATATCACAGTAGGCATGAAGAGTTCGATCACCGATAACAATTTTAACAGTAGGATCCCACAATGAAAGTTTAGAGTTCACTAAAACTTGTTCAAGACGATTACGAACATGGCAATAGTTATCATCCAAGCGAGATGTACTTATCTCGAGATTGTTTAATCTACTATATATGCTAGTGAGGGCTGAATCAAAGTTATTAGCTGAATCATGTGATGCAACCAACTTCTTTATGGCATTAAAAGCTTGGTCCCCATTGCAATGAAGGAAATCTCCTCCCACTAAAGTATCCAAAGCATATCTATAGCGAACCATAAGACCAAAATAAAAATTACTAAGGAGCAAACTTAGAGTCATTTGAGGTTCAGTTTTACGATAAGAAGTAAAAATTCTAGACCAAGCATCCTTAAAACTCTCCTCATCCCCTTGTTTGAAAGTGAAGACTAATTCTTCAGGCGAAAAAGTAACAGGTTCAGAGCTAGACATGGCAACAAAAGTAACTATTTTTTTGTATTTTTAATATAGAGTGCAAGACAGTAAATAAAGCAAACTAGATAAAGTAAATGCAAGTAACTAATTTTTTTGTGTTTTTGATATAGCAAACAAGATAGCAAATAAAGTAAAACTAGCAACTAATTTTTTGTATTTTGATTTAGTGCAGCAAACAAAGTAGTAAATAAAACTAAGCAAGACAAAAACAAAGTAAAGAGATTGAGAAGTGGAGACTCCCCTTGCAGCGTGTCTTGATCTCCCCGGCAACGGCGCCAGAAAAAGAGCTTGATGGCGTGTAACTCACACGTTCGTTGGGAACCCCAAGAGGAAGGTATGATGCGCACAGCAGCAAGTTTTCCCTCAGAAAGAAACCAAGGTTTATCGAACCAGGAGGAGCCAAGAAGCACGTTGAAGGTTGATGGCGGTGGGATGTAGTGCGGTGCAACACCAGGGATTCCGGCGCCAACGTGGAACCTGCACAACACAACCAAAGTACTTTGCCCCAACGAAACAGTGAGGTTGTCAATCTCACCGGCTTGCTGTAACAAAGGATTAACCGTATTGTGTGGAAGATGATTGTTTGCAGAAAACTTGATAGAACAAGTATTGCAGTAGATTGTATTTCAGTAAAGAGAATTGGACCGGGGTCCACAGTTCACTAGAGGTGTCTCTCCCATAAGATAAACAGCATGTTGGGTGAACAAATTACAGTTGGGCAATTGACAAATAAAGAGGGCATGACCATGCACATACATATTATGATGAGTATAGTGAGATTTAATTGGGCATTACGACAAAGTACATAGACCGCCATCCAACTGCATCTATGCCTAAAAAGTCCACCTTCAGGTTATCATCCGAACCCCTCCGGTATTAAGTTGCAAAGCAACAGACAATTGCATTAAGTATGGTGCGTAATGTAATCAACAACTACATCCTTAGACATAGCATCAATGTTTTATCCCTAGTGGCAACAGCACAACACAACCTTAGAACTTTCATCCTTTGTCCCGGTGTCAATGCGAGGCATGAACCCACTATCGAGCATAAATACTCCCTCTTGGAGTTACAAGCATCTACTTGGTCAGAGCATCTACTAGTAACGGAGAGCATGCAAGATCATAAACAACACATAGATATAACTTTGATAATCAACATAACAAGTATTCTCTATTCATCGGATCCCAACAAACGCAACATATAGAATTACAGATAGATGATCTTGATCATGTTAGGCAGCTCACAAGATCCGACAATGAAGCATAATGGGGAGAAGACAACCATCTAGCTACTGCTATGGACCCATAGTCCAGGGGTAGACTACTCACACATCACTCCGGAGGCGACCATGGCGGCGTAGAGTCCTCCGGGAGATGATTCCCCTCTCCGGCAGGGTGCCGGAGGCGATCTCCTGGATCCCCCGAGATGGGATCGGCGGCGGCGGCGTCTCTGGAAGGTTTTCCGTATCGTGGCTCTCGGTACTGGGGGTTTCGTCACGGAGGCTTTAAGTAGGCGGAAGGGCAAGTCAGGAGGGGGCACGAGGGCCCCACACCACAGGCCGGCGCGGCCAAGGGGGGGCCGCGCCGCCCTAGGGTTTGGGCTCCCCGTGGCCCCTCTTCGTTTCGTCTTCGGACTTGTGGAAGCTTCGTGGCAAAATAGGACCCTGGGCGTTGATTTCGTCCAATTGCGCGCATATTTCGTTACTAGGATTTACGAAACCAAAAACAGCAGACAAGAATCGGCACTTCGGCATCTTGTTAATAGGTTAGTTCCAGAAAATGCACGAATATGACATAAAGTGTGCATAAAACATGTAGATAACATCAATAATGTGGCATGGAACATAAGAAATTATCGATACGTCGGAGACGTATCAGTCTTCAGACAAGGGTCGCAGGTTACCGTTTTAACAGATAACTGAGTTTGGCCTTACTAGCGTTTTATGGTAAAGGCCGATGCGCTGCCATCGGCTCTTTGAGCGTTGACTTACTTTGACAATCGGCAAAATCAATTGAAAGCATTTTTCATTGATGGAGAGGGTTTTTTACAAAGAAGAGCCGATTGCTCACAAAAGGAAGAACAAAAGAAGGATCTACTACTTAATCTACTACTACTAGTCCTATTCTAGTAGATTCTAATCTAAGGGCCGTCGCTGCCCTCGTCGTCGCCGTCGTAGCTTCCGTCGGCGCTGCTGCCGGCGAGGTCCTCGTCGCTGCTGCCGTAGCCCTCGGCAGGGGCTTCTTCTTCCTCCTCGTCGTCGTCGTCGTCCTCCGACCCGGCGCGAAAGCGCTTCGCCGGCGGGTACTCGTCGGAGGAGGTGTCATCCTCCTCTTCCTCCTCCTCGTCGGAGGAGGTGAAGTCGCCCCAGGAGTAGAGGTCGTCGTCGCTCTCCGCCTCCAATTCCCCGTCGACGAGGAACCGGAGGTCGTCCTCCCCGTCGGTTAGGGGTGCGCCGTCTGGCACGGCGGCGAAGTCCCAGTCCCTCTCATCCCAATGCTCGGGAGCGCGCTTCTCGTACGCTGCCATTTGGTTGTACTCTGGCATCGGCTCGCTGGAGGAGGAGGACTGGAAGGAAAGACCCGATGAGGCAGAGGAGGAGGAGGAAGACATGGTTGCAGAGGAGGGGGTTTTTCGATGGCTAGTGCGGAGCAAGAGGATGAAGAGGCGGACTGCTCGATGCGGTTAAATAAAGGGGATATAGTGGAGATGATTCAATGCTGCGGCGGTTTCCGAGGAGGTGGTGCCAAAAAAACTGTCGAATCGTGCAGTACAGAGAAGTTGAGAAGGCAAGGCATCATGATGAAAGGATACTGTGGCGGTTCTACTCTCCCACGACGTGACCCGATGAAGAAAAAATAGAGTGGTTTTGGAATTATCATTACCAAAACCAGGGGCATGTGTTATCGCCAGATTTTAACCAAGTCGGGAGATGGGCTGCGATTTAGATGGGCTTAGAGGATGTGCACGTAAAATATTTATGAATCAGCCTTGTACGAGAGTTTGGGCTAGATCGCCCGTGTATCTGTACATTATGGTAGATTTAGAATTAAGAGATAGAGTTAGTTCGTACGAAGTTAGGTTATTCCAAAAATAGAAAGTCCACGGACTATAAATATGTACCTAGGGTTATTGAGAAAGGAGGACGATCACGTTCACAACAAACCAATCTAGGCGCATCGCCACCCCTTGTTTCGAGGGTTTCTTCCGGGTAAGCGCCATGCTGCCCAGATCGCATCTTGCGATCTGAGCAGCATAAAGTTTATTCATTGTTTATGTGTTGCTCGTACTGAAGCTTTGTTGATGGCGAGCAACACGGTTATCATAGATATGTTAGGGCTAGCATTGATACTTTCTTGATGTATTTGTTTAGTTATGCTACCCCTAGATATCTAGCTGCCTTTACACCTATCCTAGGTGTAAGGGCAGCATCTTGCTTAGTCTTTATTTAGTAGATTCGATCTTTTATGGTTGTTCCTTGTTCTTCAAGGATTAGTTTGATATCCATATGGTTAGGCCTTGCAAACGGGTTGAATGATCCAGTAGTGCGTAAGGTACGGTTTGCTGATCCTAGAGGAGACGTTCCGGGAATCAACTCTATGTTGGTTTTTAGGCCTTTGCTAGGGCTGGTTTTCTGTTATCTTTCGTATCTGCCAGGCTCAACTATGTGTAGGACGTTCCGGTTATGTGGTGAAAACCCTAGATCATCGTAGATCGTTTTAACTTAGTTTTGATCAAGCAGGACCACCATGTTATCGTAGATCCAATACGAATCATGGGTGGATCGGCTCCTTGAGCCGATTCACAGGATAACCTGAGAGCCGATCGAGGCTCGAATTTAATGTTTACGTGTCTGCCATGCAGGAAATTAATCGAAGCAATCCATCACCTTCCTGACCAGGTATAGGTCAGGTGGCACGCCCTCGCACCAGCTAGGACGTGTGCCGGAGCATTGCGGGCCGTCGCCCGAGGGACCAGGGCCCACCAGCCGTCCTGGGAGCCTCCCGGCTCTTCGTGTTGCTCGTCGCTGCTCGCCGGTGGGTTTTGGCAGGCAACACCAGTCAAACCCTAAATGGGTCAACCCGTTTAGGCCAATTTAGTTCGTTGGAAGGCCTAGTATGCCGGCTAATGGGCCAGCCCATTAGTGGATGGCCGGCCTATTAGAGGATGGGTCGGCCCATTCAAACATATCATCTACTAAATGGCCTGGGCCATTTGGCGGACATGATAGCCCAAATAGGTGATTTAATTGCTCCACGTATATTTAGTGGGCTAGCCCTTTTATATTACTCGGTCTGCCCATACTATTAATGGGCCGACTCAATTGAATTGCTGGACCAGTCCATTTATGTTACTAGGCCGACCCATTTATGTCGCTGGGCCAACCCATTTATATTAATGGGCGGCCCATTTTTTTTGTTGCTCGGTCTGCACATCCGTGGTAAATTCTTAATTATTATTCAAATGGGAAGCATTCAAAAATTTACACCAAGCAGCCCATTTAGAGCCTAATTCAGGTACACACAAATGGAGAAGTCACATGCAAAAAATCTAAATTTATTATTACAGCAACAAGATTTGCTAATTATTGCAGACCAAGAATTTTTTTTGAACAATAATTAAATTACAGTAGTTGCGTGAGAAGTCCACTCGATTGACCAACAACAGAATCGATGTTTAATTAGGGAGCTTCCACCACCAAACCACTAGCTTACCATGACAAATGCAGTGGAGATTCTTCATAACATTCTCTATCAAAGTTTGCCTATTTCTCAATTCATGTATGTCTTGGCGTGTGATGGCAATTATTTGATTTGCTTCCTTGTTTCCTGCCTAAATATTTTAAGTGCCTCTTGGAGTGCACCCCCAAAATCTCTTTGTACCGAATTAAGTGGCCCGAATGATATCATGGGCCTATGCGAGCAATATGCACTCCCATTACTGCTTTGTGAAGCATCAATACTTGAGACAATGGCCCTTGCTTCCGGTTTCAGGCTTTATTTGAAGCCTGAAATTAAGATAACCCAAGTTACAACATCATATAATGCGATCAAATAACCACAATTTTATGAGCATCATTGCCATGATATAACAAAGTGTGCAATCAAAAGTAGAACCTCATACATCTCTTTCTTCTGGAATAAGTGGAACCGTCGATGTAGTGGACTGAGTGGTGTGAGTGCATGTGCCAGTGTCAGCGCTGCTATATGAAATAACTGCTACAATTGATGAAGGGATTGTCTCTACTGCCTTTGCAGATTTATTTGCAGGCTGAAACTAAGACAAAATAAGTTACACTACAATATCATACCATACAAGGCAAACAAACAGCACTGTTGTCAGAATTTTAAAAGAAACATGGGCCACATAACAAAGATTCCAGTCAAGCCACATGCCTCTTAGAACAAATCAAACTAGAGCATGGAGAAGATGTATATAATGAACCAAGAAACTAGACATGCTATGTCACACAATGAAGCTAGGTCTCAGCACGACACTAATCTAGCAAATAGAGTCAAAAGATGGTTCTCGGGTTTTTGCTGCATGCGCTTTTGGTAACTGCCATTCTCTATTTTCGTGTAATCGTTATCATACCCGTTTTGGGCCGGTGTGCCTGCTTGACGTGGCTGAGGATATCGAGGAGGATGACCTCGAGCAGCTGAGTTTCCACCTGGCCGGGCCTCATAATTTTGGCCAGCACTGCCATGACCGACATTGTGATGCCCGACACCTTGCCTTTTTCTGTCGGCATTGTGGTTGCTGACATTACAATGACCAACATAGCTTTGCCCGAGAACTAGTTTCCTGGCCAAAACCGGATCAAACAGAGTGATCTGTTTGGAGTTTATACTCCCTTCATGCTTTCTGCCGACATGGGGGGACAATGCCTGCCCAAACAACTTTCCTAGGGTACCCCCATCCAACTGAATGTCTGGGAGGCACCAGCACCTGGATTTTCCTTGGTGAGCTCTTTATTCTAACAGTTAGCAATAGAAAAGTAATTCTTTAACTCGGGCTTGCTTCCTTGCGCAAAGCCTCGCCCGAGAGGTTCGGTAACTCATATGTAGCTGCCTGAGCTGCTTTAAGGTTCTTAGCCAGGGTACTATATTTGGGCTTATCAGCCGACACATATGTTGCGGACATCGAAGTGTTGGATCTACCATCACGAGCTAGCTCTCTATTGATGTTTCTACCTCGGTCCCGAACCTTGCCTACACGACTAGGCTCATTATTAACAGGAGTAAAGCCATGTGCTATGTTATACTCACAAACTATGATGTCCAGCTCTTGCCGAGTGCGAGCTATCTCGTTAGCCTCGCGGAGGATCTGCTGGCGCTGCTCCTCCAACTCGGTCTGCGTCATCACCAGATCCGCGTTGGGCATGGCGCTTGCACCGGCCGTCGATAAGCGGGTGAAGGACAGTCGGAGTAGATGGCGCGTTGGAGGTGCCGGCATTGCCGTTTACATTTCCTGCACCCTGGTCACGCGCCAGCGCCTGCACCGGCCATTATACCACCACGCAGCTAGCGGGGCGATCATTACACCGGCCGCGTGCCGCACAAACAGCAGGAGGATTTTCTGCCACCTGCACCATGTCTGGGTACCTGCGCACATGAGTTGTAGCAACGTAAACACGGTGGCTACCAAAGTTGACGAACTGGCCGTTCCTTGGGAACACCTACTTGCCGAAGTTGCCAGTGTTTTCGCTGACAAAGTCCAGCGAGCTGAGCCTCCAGACAAGGCTAGTGACCACACGTTTGCCAGTTACGACGGATCCTGTCCGGATGAAAACTCCAGCCTGCATAGCTGATGGTCCCATGGTGGACCCCAACTGTCATCGTGGTGAACAGACATGCCATGGGTAGGCTTAAGTTGACTTTGGATGTAAAAGTTCATAGAGCCCCCATGTGTGATTTTGGTAATTAATGACAATCCATATGGATTAATGGTTACATTGAGTTATATTTCTAGGAGTTGTCCATAGGAAATGCTTGAACCATATGTTGGCTTCATGGTTGCAATAAGATGAAATGAGGTGCAAGTTCAAGATAACCCAACTCGGAGAGATCATATGCTTCAAGCTTGCCATTCATATTATCTTCATGGATATGTGAAGATGCACCGAAGAAGAATATCTCCCATACTGGATTATGGGAGAGCAATCCGCAAGACTTCATCAAGCAAGCACAATCAAGAAAAGCGTTCCATCTTGTTGCGGTCAAGATTGTCATCATCGAGCTCAAATGGAATGCGTAAAGTTAAGGTTTGCTCTTGACTTGATAGGGTTTTTTCTTACCGCTCTCATGGTTTAGTTGGGAGATCGATTTATTGGCTAGGTGTCGTATTGTCAAGGGGCTCTCGAGTGAGTAACTCGATCGTATCATTTGGAGTGCGGTCAAACATTTGCATACTTTCATTATATTTCTTGGTTGTATTTGGATCTTATCCATGTGGTGTTTTAGAGCTTGTGGTTATTTCCATGACAATCTCTAGTTTATCGAAAA
Organism: Lolium perenne; assembly: GCF_019359855.2. NCBI lineage: Eukaryota > Viridiplantae > Streptophyta > Magnoliopsida > Poales > Poaceae > Lolium > Lolium perenne. The sequence continues at coordinate 160,116,532 of NC_067247.2, forward strand.
CGGATTTCGCGTTTATCACTTGTTGCGTTTTCAATATCAGCAATTTTTCTGATTTCTCGTATTGAGAGGTTTCACTCTAAAAATAATAGAAAATCATTCCCAACTAGTTTCCATATTTTTATTGGGGTAGCTCTTGTCGTCCTCTTTCCAACAAAATTGGTTTCATATTGATCGGAGTTTCCAAACTCTAGTTATTGATTTTCTAAGTTTGCCCATATTTGTTTTTAATAGAAAAAGAGAGGAGTTTGGGCTGGCCGGTAGTACCGCCCGAGCACGGCCGGTAGTACCGCCCTAATACCGCCCGGGGTACCGGAAAAATGGCCAAACTTACAGTAGCCTCGCGACCGGTACCGCGGCCGGTAGTACCGACCGGGCCTAACCGGTAGTACCGGCCATTAAGGGTCGGTAGTACCGGCCTCTCCACTTCCGCGTGCAGAAGCCCTTGCCTGCTCCCCGCTTGATTCGTGTTGCACGCCTCACGCCCGGGCGGTAGTACTTTCGGGGATGGCCGGTACTACCGGCCCTAGCTGGCTAGCCCCAACGGGCAGAAAATCGTGCACCTCTTTTTAAGCCCCCTCTCTCTTTTGGAACCACTACTTCTTCTTCCTCCTCCTCTCTCTCTCAAGCCTCTCTCCTCCATTGTTGTTGACATCTTGAAGCTTGAGATCTTTCTCCCCTTCCAATAATTCTTGCATCTATTTGAGAGAAATATTGAGGAGATCTAGATCCACACTTTGACCAAACCAAATCATATCTTTTTGAGTGAATCTTTGGGATCTAGATCTTGGGGAACTTTGTGTTCTTCTTTTGTTCTTCCTCTCTTATTGCCCCAATAGATTTAGTAGCTTTGTTGAAATTTGAGAGTGAAGGATTTGGGCATCTTTGTGGTGTTCTTGCCATTGCATTTGGTGCATCGGTTTGACTTCTCCGCGGTGATACGTGAAGGTGAAAGTTCGTGAGATATTCACTTCGGGGGCTTGTTCCCGGAGCGTGTTCCTCTTGGATCTTTAGACCCTAGACGGCTTAGTGGTCTTTGTGGTGTTCTTGGGGACTTGATACGTCTCCGACGTATCGATAATTTCTTATGTTCCATACCACATTATTGATGATATCTACATGTTTTATGCACACTTTATGTCATATTCGTGCATTTTCTGGAACTAACCTATTAACAAGATGCCGAAGTGCCAGTTCCTATTTTCTGCTGTTTTTGATTTCAGAAATCCTAGTAACGAAATATTCTCGGAATCGGACGAAATCAACGCCCAGGTTCCTATTTTGCCCGGAAGCATCCAGAACACACGAGAACCGCCAGAGAGGGGGCACAGGGCCACCAAACCCTAGGCCGGCGCGGCCAAGAGGGGGCCCACGCCCCCCTATAGTGTGGGCCCCCCAGAAGTCCACCGACCTTGCCCTTTCGCCTATTTAAAGCCTCCGTCGCGAAAACCCTGATACGTTCAACGAAACCAGAGAAAACCTTCCAGAGCCGCCGCCATCGCGAAGCCAAGATCTGGGGGACAGGAGTCTCTGTTCCGGCACGCCGCCGGAACGGGGAAGTGCCCCCGGAAGGCTCCTCCATCGACACCACCGCCATCTTCATCAACGTTGCTGTCTCCCATGAGGAGGGAGTAGTTCTCCATCGAGGCTCGGGGCTGTACCGGTAGCTATGTGGTTCATCTCTCTCCTATGTACTTCAATACAATAATCTCATGAGCTGCCTTACATGATTGAGATTCATATGATGATGCTTGTAATCTAGATGTCGTTATGCTAGTCAAGTGAATTTTACTTATGTGATCTCCGGAGACTCCTTGTCCCACGTGTGTAAAGGTGACAGTGTGTGCACCGTGTGGGTCTCTTAGGCTATATTTCACAGAATACTTATTCACTGTTATGAATGGCATAGTGAAGTGCTTATTTATATCTCTTTATGATTGCAATGTGTTTTGTATCGCAATTTATCTATGTGCTACTCTAGTGATGTTATTAAAGTAGTTTTATTCCTCCTGCACGGTGTAATGGTGACAGTGTGTGCATCCGTGTTAGTACTTGGCGTAGGCTATGATTATGATCTCTTGTAGATTATGAAGTTAACTATTGCTATGATAGTATTGATATTATCTATGCCTCCTTTCTTAGCATGAAGGTGACAGTGTGCATGCTATGTTAGTACTTGGTTTAGTCGTATTGATCTTTCTTACACTCTAAGGTTATTTAAATATGAACATTGAATTGTGGAGCTTGTTAACTCCGGCATTGAGGGTTCGTGTAATCCTACGCAATGTGTTCATCATCCAACAAGAGAGTGTAGAGTATGCATTTATCTATTCTGTTATGTGATCAAAGTTGAGAGTGTCCACTAGTGAAAGTATGATCCCTAGGCCTTGTTCCTAAATACTGCTATCGCTGCTTGTTTATCGTTTTATCGCGTTACTACGCTGGCGTTACTACTGCTTGTTTACTGTCCTGGGCAAAGCACTTTTCTGGTGCCGTTGCTACTACTTATTTATACCACCTGTATTTCACTATCTCTTCGCCGAACTAGTGCACCTATTAGGTGTGTTGGGGACACAAGAGACTTCTTGCTTTGTGGTTGCAGGGTTGCATGAGAGGGATATCTTTGACCTCTTCCTCCCTGAGTTCGATAAACCTTGGGTGATCCACTTAAGGGAAAACTTGCTGCTGTTCTACAAACCTCTGCTCTTGGAGGCCCAACACTGTCTACAGGAAAAGGAGGGGGGCGTAGGCATCAAGCTATTTTCTGGCGCCGTTGCCGGGGAGGAAAGGTAAAAGGTACTCACACTCCGGATCTCGGCTACTAAGCTATTCTCCGGCGCCGTTGTAAGTACTCGAAGCTATTTCCTTTAGATCCTGCAATTGCATCTTTTTGTTTCTTGTTTACACTAGTTTGGCATAATGGACAAGAATGAGCTTCTTATGCTATTTCCTGATTTAAAACATGGATTGTTTGATGCGAAAATTAAAAAACCTATGGAATCTTATTTGCATGCTGGTAGTAATATTAGTATGAACGCTTTGAACACCATTGTTGATAATGATATAGAAAGTTCTAAGCTTGGGGAAGCTGGTTTTCATGATCTTTTTAGTCCCCCAAGCATTGAGGAGAAAATTTTCTTTGATGATACTTTGCCTCCAATTTATGATGATAGTAGTCTTTTGGTACCACCTGTTATGGAGGATAAAATTGATTATGATTACAATATGCCTCCTATATTTGATGATAGCTACTTTGTTGAATTTGCTCCCACTACAACTAATAAAATTGATTATGCTTATGTGGAGAGTAATAATTTTATGCATGAGACTCATGATAAGAATGCTTTATGTGATAGTTATATTGTTGAGTTTGCTCATGATGCTACTGAAAGTTATTATGAGAGAGGAAAATATAGTGGTGGAAATTTTCATGTTACTAAAACACCTCTCTATGTGCTGAAATTTTTGAAGCTATACTTGTTTTATCTTCCTATGCTTGTTACTTTGCTCTTCATGAACTTGTTTATTTACAAGATTCCTATGCATAGGAAGCATGTTAGACTTAAATGTGTTTTGAATTTGCCTCTGGATGCTCTCTTTCGCTTCAACTACTATTTCTTATGAGTGCATCATTAAAACTGCTGAGCCCATCTTAATGGCTATAAAGAAAGAACTTCTTGGGAGATAACCCATGTGTTATTTTGCTACAGTACTTTGTTTTATATTTGTTTCTTGGAAGTTGTTTACTACTGTAGCAACCTCTCCTTATCTTAGTTTTGTGTTTTGTTGTGCCAAGTGAAGCCTCTAATCGAAGGTTGATACTAGATTTGGATTTCTGCGCAGAAACAGATTTCTATCTGTCACGAATCTGGGCTGTTTTCTCTGTAGGTCACTCAAAAAAATATGCCAATTTACGTGCGTGTTCCTCAGATATGTATGCAACTTTCATTAGTTTTGAGTTTTCTGATCTGAGCAACGGAAGTATTTATTAAAAATTCGTCTTTACGGACTGTTCTGTTTTGACAGATTCTGCCTTTTATTTCGCATTGCTTCTTTCGCTGTGTTGGGTGGATTTCTTTGTTCCATTACCTTCCAGTAGCTTTGAGCAATGTCCAGAAGTGTTAAGAATGATTGTGTCACCTCTGAACATGTGAGTTTTTGATTATGTACTAACCCCTCTAATGAAATTTATGAGAAGTTTGGTGTGAAGGAAGTTTTCAAGGGTCAAGAGAGGAGGATGATATACTATGATCAAGAAGAGTGAAAGCTCTAAGCTTGGGGATGCCCCGGTGGTTCACCCCTGCATATATCAATAAGACTCAAGCGTCTAAGCTTGGGGATGCCCAAGGCATCCCCTTCTTCATCGACAAATTATCAGGTTCCTTCTCTTGAAACTATATTTTTATTCCATCACAGCTTATGTGCTTTGCTTGGAGCGTCTGTTTGTTTTTGTTTTTGTTTTGTTTGAATAAAATGGATCCTAGCATTCACTTTGTGGGAGAGAGACACGCTCCGCTGTAGCATATGGACAAGTATGTCCTTAGACTCTACTCATAATATTCATGGCGAAGTTTCTTCTTCGTTAAATTGTTATATGGTTGGAATTGGAAAATGATACATGTAGTAAATTGCTATAATGTCTTGGATAATGTGATACTTGGCAATTGTTGTGCTCATGTTTAAGCTCTTGCATCATACACTTTGCACCCATTAACGAAGAAATACATAGAGCATGCTAAAATTTGGTTTGCATATTTGGTTTCTCTAAGGTCTAGATAATTTCTAGTATTGAGTTTGAACAACAAGGAAGACGGTGTAGATTCTTATAATGTTTACAATATGTCTTTTATGTGAGTTTTGCTGCACCGGTTCATCCTTGTGTTTGTTTCAAATAGCCTTGCTAGCCTAAACCTTGTATCGAGAGGGATTACTTCTCATGCATCCAAATACTTGAGCCAACCACTATGCCATTTGTGTCCACCATACCTACCTACTACATGGTATTTCTCCGCCATTCCAAAGTAAATTGCTTGAGTGCTACCTTTAAATTTCCATTCTTCACCTTTACAATATATAGCTCATGGGACAAATAGCTTAAAAACTATTGTGGTATTGAATATGTACTTATGCACTTTATCTCTTATTAAGTTGCTCGTTGTGCGATAACCATGTTTCTGGGGACGCCATCAACTATTCTTTGTTGAATATCATTTGAGTTGCTATGCATGTCCGTCTTGTCTGAAGTAAGAGAGATCTACCACCTTATGGTTAAGCATGCATATTGTTAGAGAAGAACATTGGGCCGCTAACTAAAGCCATGATCCATGGTGGAAGTTTCAGTTTTGGACATATATCCTCAATCTCATATGAGAAAATTATTAATTGTTGTTACATGCTTATGCATAAAAGAGGAGTCCATTATCTGTTGTCTATGTTGTCCCGGTATGGATGTCTAAGTTGAGAATAATCAATAGCGAGAAATCCAATGCGAGCTTTCTCCTTAGACCTTTGTACAGGCGGCATAGAGGTACCCCTTTGTGACACTTGGTTAAAACATGTGCATTGCGATGATCCGGTAGTCCAAACTAATTAGGACAAGGTGCGGGCACTATTAGTATACTATGCATGAGGCTTGCAACTTATAAGATATAATTTACATGATACATATGCTTTATTACTACCGTTGACAAAATTGTTTCATGTTTTCAAAATCAAAGCTCTAGCACAAATATAGCAATCGATGCTTTTCCTCTATGGAGGACCATTCTTTTACTTTCATTGTTGAGTCAGTTCACCTATTTCTCTCCACCTCAAGAAGCAAACACTTGTGTGAACTATGCATTGATTCCTACATACTTGCATATTGCACTTATTATATTACTCTATGTTGACAAATATCCATGAGATATACATGTTACAAGTTGAAAGCAACCGCTGAAACTTAATCTTCCTTTGTGTTGCTTCAATACCTTTACTTTGATTTATTGCTTTATGAGTTAACTCTTATGCAAGACTTATTGATGCTTGTCTTGAAGTGCTATTCATGAAAAGTCTTTGCTTTATGATTCACTTGTTTACTCATGTCATATACATTGTTTTGATCGCTGCATTCATTACATATGCTTTACAAATAGTATGATCAAGGTTATGATGGCATGTCACTCCAGAAATTATCTTTGTTATCGTTTTACCTGCTCGGGACGAGCAGAACTAAGCTTGGGGATGCTGATACGTCTCCGACGTATCGATAATTTCTTATGTTCCATGCCACATTATTGATAATATCTACATGTTTTATGCACACTTTATGTCATATTCGTGCATTTTCTGGAACTAACCTATTAACAAGATGCCGAAGTGCCAGTTCCTGTTTTCTACTGTTTTTGGTTTCAGAAATCCTAGTAACGAAATATTCTCGGAATCGGACGAAATCAACGCCCAGGTTCCTATTTTGCCCGGAAGCATCCAGAACACACGAGAACCGCCAGAGAGGGGGCACAGGGCCACCAAACCCTAGGCCGGCGCGACCAAGAGGGGGCCCGCGCCCCCCTATAGTGTGGGCCCCCCAGAAGTCCACCGACCTTGCCCTTCCGCCTATTTAAAGCCTCCATCGCGAAAACCCTGATACGTTCGACGAAACCAGAGAAAACCTTCCAGAGCCGCCGCCATCGCGAAGCCAAGATCTGGGGGACAGGAGTCTCTGTTCCGGCACGCCGCCGGAACGGGGAAGTGCCCCCGGAAGGCTCCTCCATCGACACCACCGCCATCTTCATCAACGCTGCTGTCTCCCATGAGGAGGGAGTAGTTCTCCATCGAGGCTCGGGGCTGTACCGGTAGCTATGTGGTTCATCTCTCTCCTATGTACTTCAATACAATAATCTCATGAGCTGCCTTACATGATTGAGATTCATATGATGATGCTTGTAATCTAGATGTCGTTATGCTAGTCAAGTGAATTTTACTTATGTGATCTCCGGAGACTCCTTGTCCCACGTGTGTAAAGGTGACAGTGTGTGCACCGTGTGGGTCTCTTAGGCTATATTTCACAGAATACTTATTCACTGTTATGAATGGCATAGTGAAGTGCTTATTTATATCTCTTTATGATTGCAATGTGTTTTGTATCGCAATTTATCTATGTGCTACTCTAGTGATGTTATTAAAGTAGTTTTATTCCTCCTGCACGGTGTAATGGTGACAGTGTGTGCATCCGTGTTAGTACTTGGCGTAGGCTATGATTATGATCTCTTGTAGATTATGAAGTTAACTATTGCTATGATAGTATTGATATTATCTATGCCTCCTTTCTTAGCATGAAGGTGACAGTGTGCATGCTATGTTAGTACTTGGTTTAGTCGTATTGATCTTTCTTACACTCTAAGGTTATTTAAATATGAACATTGAATTGTGGAGCTTGTTAACTCCGGCATTGAGGGTTCGTGTAATCCTACGCAATGTGTTCATCATCCAACAAGAGAGTGTAGAGTATGCATTTATCTATTCTGTTATGTGATCAAAGTTGAGAGTGTCCACTAGTGAAAGTATGATCCCTAGGCCTTGTTCCTAAATATCGCTATCGCTGCTTGTTTATCGTTTCTTTGCGTTACTACTCACTGCGTTACTATCGCTTGTTTATCGTCTGGGCAAAGCACTTTTCTGGTGCCGTTGCTACTACTTATTTATACCACCTGTATTTCACTATCTCTTCGCCGAACTAGTGCACCTATTAGGTGTGTTGGGGACACAAGAGACTTCTTGCTTTGTGGTTGCAGGGTTGCATGAGAGGGATATCTTTGACCTCTTCCTCCCTGAGTTCGATAAACCTTGGGTGATCCACTTAAGGGAAAACTTGCTGCTGTTCTACAAACCTCTGCTCTTGGAGGCCCAACACTGTCTACAGGAAAAGGAGGGGGGCGTAGACATCAGGACTCCAATTAAGTTGTGGAGTTTCTTCAAGGGCAAAGCCTTTGTGGCGATTTATTGGGAGCCTCCAATTAAGTTATGGAGATAGCCCCAAGCTTTGTGCCGGTTCGGTGACCACCCTAAGGTTCCATAGTGGATCGAGGACATCCCTTTTGGTGGGAATTCTCGAGGAGAATACGGTGGCCTTCGTGCGTTTGGAGTGACTTGTCCTCCACACCGCTCCAACGGAGAGTAGCACTCGCAAGAGTGTGAACTTCGGGATATATCATTGTCTCCACCTCACTTCGGTTATTCTTATACCCGAGCTCCTTACTTATGCACTTTACATTGTGATAGCCTTCGTGCTTAAAGTTATATATCTTGCTATCACATAGTTACTTGTATTGCTTAGCATAAGTTCTTGGCGCACATAGGTGAACCTAGTTATATAGGTTCTGTGTTTAACAAATTAAACACTAGTTTTATTCCGCATGTGTTAAGCCATATTCGTAAAAGTTTTAAACCGCCTATTCACCCGCCCTCTAGGTGGCATCCGTGTCCTTTGAGGATGTGCGCCGGAGGATCCGGGGAGGGAAGGTGCGCTAGCAAAGACATATGGGACACAACGATCTACCCAGGTTCAGGGCCCTCGTGAGGAGGTAAAAACCCCTACTCCTTGTTTGAGTGTACAGATGTATCGAGGTGGAAACCCCACAATAATGGTGCTCCTTGAGTTGTTTAGCGAGAGGAGGAAGAAGAAGCATTGTGGCTCTATGCTTATGAGAATGAGAGTGTACAATGGATCGACCTATGCTAAGGAAGCCCTGCACCCCATTATATAGTGGGGGCAGGTTACGTTGTCAAAAACCCTAGCATGGGATAAAGCCAGTTTATGTGAACTAGAAGTCTTCACCTACTCTGCCAAGGAGCTTCCACCTTGTCTCAAGGACACCTTCGATATGTCAGGGCATGCCTGTACTTGCCTCTGTACCACTCTTACCACTGTTCCCCCTGTCAGCGTGGTCAGCCCATGATGAGCTCATACCGCTCTTGGAATGTAGCCCATGCTTGCCATGATGATGAGATTTTGTGTGATTACGGGACGTGACTTGAGCGCTGACTTTGGGGATAGGCATATGACCGTTGGCCCTATGCGGATCCCTATGTCGGCTTCCACCAAGTAAGTCGGTTCTTGATTCCCAACACCCCTTGACATAATCTGAGTCAACCGAGTTAGGGTGAGTTGGACCCTGTATGCTGACATAGGTAAGTCGCTCAACATATGTTGGCAACCCCATACCCGGTCAACCCTTAAAAATTGATCAACAATAATTTTACTTGCATATAAGATTATTCAGCTTACCTAAGTTGACATTATGGAGATAACTTGGCCATTTGACAATGTATCCACACCGTCTATGTTGCATCAAGATTCGTGCAAGTTCTTTTGGTTCCCCTCTCAAACAATTTCTCATTTTTGTATCTGTCACACCACACAATATTTGAACTCGAAAATTTGCAGATCACTTAAACATAACAATTGGAATGTGGAAAAAATATTTTTGATTTTTTATGTCATTATCTATATATGTATTTCAAGAATTTATTTTGAAATTTAAATAATTTAAATTTTAAATTTGCACAAAAAATTCGGATCTATTTTTCCTCCATTCTATTTGTTATTTTTGAATGACCTGCAAAAAATCAAATCGAAATGTTACATAACCTAGAAGATACAAAAAAGACAAAATGAAAAAAAGTGAAGGTGCGCAGGGCGCACCTGCTCCATTGAAGTACACTAGCAGCAAGCATTTCACTGGATACAGTTTAGTTCTTCAATGTAAGCGACTTGTTCTTCACTTGATACAGTGAATCTTGTGAATTGTGATTACCTGCCTTCGAATTGTACGGTAGGGAAAGTTGTGATCGACGATTCAGTTTTCTATACATAGCGAGGGCAATGCACTGTTTCACAAAAGAAAAAAAAGCAAGGGCAATGCACTTTCTTTTTAGCAATTCTATTGTCTGAAAGTGATTGCAAAAAGTTTCAAAACCAGACAATTAAATTTCCTAAACTACAGCCAATTAATCGAACGGAATAAGAGGCACGCCAAATAAGAATCTGAAGATCGTAGAATTGCTGCTATTTCATATATAGGCATTTTTCCTGCATCTCTTCATTCCAGCAAATTTTGATGTAAACCCTAAGTTCCACCCACCCTTGATAAGCCTTAATCTGCAGTTAGCGCTGGTTAAAGTTTACAGAGCTTGAAGCTGTGTCTGTATTTCAGAAAAAATCGGCAAATTTCAGTGTATAATTTGAGTGCCACCTGCAGTTAACTAATGAACAGCCGATCTGCAGCTTTCAGAAGAGTTAGTGTTTTCATTCCAGTGTGGTGACTGGTGACTGAAGCTGCATATGTATTCGTTCGCACCCTCACACTTTTTCACTTTCTCTTTTTTATCTCTCTCAAAATATTACATATTTTGATTTGATTTTTTTGTAAGTCACTAAAAAATAACAAATGGAATGGGACAAAAATAGTTCGGAATTTTTTTGTCAATTTCAAATTTCAAATAATTTAAAATTCAAAAACAATTCTTGAAATACATATATACATAATAAAATAAAAAATCCAAAATATTTTTCCCACGTTCCAATTGTTATATTTAAGTGATTTGTAAATTTTTTTTGTTCAAACAATGTGTGGTGTGAGAGATATAAAAATAAGAAATTGTTTGAGAGGGGAACAAAAAGAATTTGCACGAATCTTGATGCAGTATACACGGTATGGATACGGGTGCTCACCAAACACCTGCTCCAAAAGTCCTCTCGTTCATTTGTACAAGGAGCCAAAACACAAGTACACAACACGTGGACAAATCACTGAAACTTGGGTCACATCGATCCGTGCCACTTTCAGCCTCATGCGAGATGGGCTGCATATTGTTATCCGTATGCGCCATGGGGCCAAATTTGTAACACGACGAAAAAAACAGAATGTTCTTGAGAAAATCATGTTGTTTTTTCCGGAAAAAAAACTTTATTGAAAAAAATGGATTTGAATCATTTCCCATCGTGCCATCACATAGAGTAAGAGCATCTCTAGTGGATGGTCTATATGGACGTGTAAAGCCCGTTTACACGTTTTTGGCCCAAAATCAGTCTCCAGTGGATCGTGTATACGGCGGTGGAAGCTTTACACGTCCATCCACGACGCTACTCATCGTGGAAGTAAACACGCCCGAGCCACGCTCGTGAAAACGGAACCTCTTCTCCTCAGCTCTGCTCCCGCTCGCATCCCGCCTCCGTCCGGAGCCATCGAAACTCGCCGGCGGCCACTCCCCTCCGGTAAGCTCTCTCTCTCTCGCACCTTTTTTTTTCCGCATGTAGAGAAGAGGTCAGGGGAGGCGCGCGGCGGCCGGGCCCCATCTCCAGATGCAGTGGCCGCTTGGCTCGCCAGATGCGGCGGCCGCGCACGCCATGGAGATGGGAGGGCGCGTAGAGAGGGGCTGGCGTGCTGCGGCGGGCGCGGAGAGATGGGCTGGGGGGCTGCGGCCAGTGCGGCCTGGAGGGCAGCGGCGCTCGCCCTGGAGAAAGGGAAGGCGGCGGGTGCGGACTGGAGGCGGCGTCGCTCGTCCTGGAGAAAAGGAAGACGGCGGGTGCGGCCTGGAGGGTGGCGTCGGGTGCGGGTGCGGCCATGGACAGTGGGGAGGCCGACTTGGCCATGTCGATTTGGTATATGTCCATGTTAATTTGGGGCTTCTCCATGTCAATTTGATGCACGATTGTGGTCTGGGGCTAAAATAGTTGTGCTTTGATAGTGTTTTGCTACAGATTTTGTACTGATGTACAACCTGATGTGTACAAGAAGAACTCTATGGTTACTAATTTGATGTTGGTTGTGTGTCTTTGTTGATTGTTTGCAGATGGATGGTGATCAAATATAGCCGTTGGAATATACACGTCCTGATTTACACGTCCTGATACACGTTCCACTGAAAAACTGAGAGGTGTTAAATTTAGCAATATGTATATGAACGTGTATATAGAGATATACACGTCCAAATTTGCACCTTCCACTAGAGATGCAGTCAAGCTTCATGTCGAAAATAGTACCTACAAACATCGGGTTGTCATTAAGAAACCATTCTTTTGACAGTTCTGATTTCTGAACCAACATGGAGATCACTAAGTACAACCTGATACGTAGTATGAAGACTAGAATAGGCAACTTTAGGGTCAAATTTTAAAGGTGCAAACTGTTGAGAATTCTGGTATTCTGGTCAACCCAAACAACGGAAAGAATAGTGCAAAGTTGTAACCAGAGTGCATCTTGACCTGAAATATTTCTTTCTCTCACCAACAAGCCTAGCTAGTGCTACGATGGCATACAGAGTAGCACAATTTTCTTCCAACCCTTAATTGTCACGCCATGCCTGCTGCATCTGCAGGGATTGAATGCAGCAGCTTCAATCGTTGGCAGGTAACTTAATTTGGCGAGTAATTAGCCAAACGCAAGTTAAGGACTGACCTGCAAAGCATTTCGCGAGCTTTGTGGAACTTGAATCCAACCAAGAACTCGACAGTCCACAAGAAGGCAAGAAAACTCCAGGTGAGCACATGCCGAGCACGTGACGGGCAGAAGGATCCTATGCCTCGTTCATTTCGCTCCTGTTATGTAAGTGGCAGATCTTGTCTCAGCATAACGCACTACGGGAGAGCCGGCATGTGCCGACGGCCACCCGATGTGCCGACGGCCAAATGTCGGGGCCGTCGGCACAGAAACCCTCGTCGACCGGCGACGGAGTGGACCGTCGGCACAGGCCGGCCGTCGGCACACCACACATTGTACCAACGGTCACCGTCGGCGCAACAGCGGTCGTCGGCACAAGAAAATGGCGCCCGAAGGTCACCGTCGGCACAGGTTCACCCGTCGGCACAGGCAACGGTAGGTGGGCCCAGCCGTTAGGCTGTCACGGCGCCGTCTAGGCTATGCCGACGGTCACCGTCGGCGCAAACGCGGCCGTCAGCCAAGAGCCTGACAACTGGGTCCCTTCCCCTGCTGTGCCGACGGTGGCCCACGGCACAACCTCGGCCGTCGGCACAGCAAATGATGCCCCACCTTTTTTTAACATTTTCTACTACATATAATTGTTAATCTCAATCATTTTTATTTGTTTATTTCTTTCTTACTGCTAGTTTGGCGAACCCCTTTGCGGGAAACCTATATATGTATAAGGGCCGTATAAGGGCACAAAAGTGATATACTTAAGAACTTAAGACTCAGACACGATACAAAACACTTAAATAACTAGACTCACATACATACCAAAGCGCTTACAGAACTAGACCCACACACGAACCGAAACAGTTAAAGAACTACACCCACACAGAGGAACCAAAACACTTAAAGAAACTACACCCACACACATGAACCAAAACACTTAAAGAACTAGACCCACACACAAACCAAAGCATTTAAAGAACTACACCCACACACGAACAAAGCACTTTGGTATGTCCTCTGACACATGACCCGCTAGACACACGGACTCGACACACACACATATTAATCAGAGAAGTCGAAATCTTCATCCTCGCTGGGGGTGTCCTCTGAAGCGGTGGTTGTGAGGTTCCACGACCACCGTTCATCATTCTCCCCCCATGTCGACGCCTCTCCTTTGGCGTACTCTGCTTCAACCTCGGCCTTCCTCTGCCGCTTTCCCGCCCTCCTCTCTCTCCTGTACGTCTGCTTCTCCTTCCAGAATGCGCGCGTTGCCTCGACGTCTCCGGGATGGTCTCTGCGCCACTGTGCCATGAACTGCTCGTCCGCCTCGGTGGTATCAATCCGCCGCTGGCCAGCCCTGTACCGTCGCGCTTCACCCTGTGAGCGAAGTAGCGGCTCAGTAGAGAGACTCTGAGCTTCCGTCAGAGACCTGACCTCCGGGAAGTTCATTTCGTGGCGCGGCCGGCCAAACCTCCAAGCCGCAACGTCGTATGCGCGGGCAGCAGCCTCCTTCGTGTAGAAGGTGCCGAGCCACACACGCGTACCACCGGCGGTGATTTCAGCCGCGAAATGTCCCGCAGGCCGCAGGCGAACGCCGATGAAGCCCGTGTTGCTACGGCGACGAGGAGCCATCTCAGCGGCAGCTCAGCTCATAGGATTTTGTGGTTCTATTGGATGAGAGAAGTGATGAAGGGAGAAATGTTGCTGGTGCTGTTAGTGGAGAAGCCATGGCTATATATAGGCCGACGAGGGGCTGAAACAGCGGGAAAACATGGCGGGAGAGAATGGGCGGGAAAGGGTGGGCGGGAGAGAAGCAGCGGGAAAGGGTGGGCGGGAAAAAAGGGCGGGAGAGAAGGAGCGGGAAAGGGTGGGCGGGAAAAAAGGGCGGGAGAGAAGCAGCGGGAAAGGGTGGGCGGGAAAAAAAGGGCAGGAGAGAAGTAGCACGAAAGGGATGCAGTCTCAGGGAATGGCCCCAAAAGTTGTGTGTGTCCACATGGCATGCACAAAAGTGATTTGAGATGGTTCTATATCCAATGCTACCCCCTCCGGGTGTGCCCGGCTTCTCGGACATGGGGTTCCTACACTTAGGCAGATTCTGCATGTATAGGGGGGAACTCCCTCGGAGGTGAACCGGAGAGAACCTTGGGATCATATGGGATGATCCTTGTTTCCACATGTACCTATGACCTAACCAACTCAAACGTAGGCATATGCCCACCGGGGGACCCCCGATGGGATGCAGTCAAAGGGGTAGACGACGCGGTCAACAGAACTAGGGTTTCGTCAGAAATCGAGCATCGGACCTAGGGAATGGCCCCAAAAGTTGTGTGTATCCACATGGCATGCACAAAAGTGATTTGAGATGGTTCTATATCCAATGCTACCCCCTCCGGGTGTGCCCGGCTTCTCGGACATGGGGTTCCTACACTTAGGCAGATTCTGCATGTATAGGGGGGAACTCCCCCGGAGGTGAACCGGAGAGAACCTTGGGATCATATGGGATGATCCTTGTTTCCACATGTACCTATGACCTAACCAAGCTCAAACGTAGGCATACGCCCACCGGGGGACCCCCGATGGGATGCAGTCAAAGGGGTAGACGGCGCGGTCAACGGAACTAGGGTTTCGTCAGAAATCGAGCATCGGACCTAGGGAATGGCCCCAAAAGTTGTGTGTGTCCACATGGCATGCACAAAAGTGATTTGATATGATTCTATATCCAATGCTACCCCCTCCGGGTGTGCCCGGCTTCTCGGACAGGGGGTTCCTACACTTAGGCAGATTCTGCATGTACAGGGGGGAACTCCCTCGGAGGTGAACCGGAGAGAACCTTGGGATCATATGGGATGATACTTGTTTCCACATGTACCTATGACCTAACCAAGCTCAAACGTAGGCATACGCCCACCGGGGGAACCCCGATGGGATGCAGTCAAAGGGGTAGACGGCGCGGTCAACAGAACTAGGGTTTCGTCAGAAATCGAGCATCGGACCTAGGGAATGGCCCCAAAAGTTGTGTGTGTCCACATGGCATGCACAAAAGTTATTTGAGATGGTTCTATATCCAATGCTACCCCGTCCGGGTGTGCCCGGCTTCTCGGACAGGGGGTTCCTACACTTAGGCAGATTCTGCATGTATAGGGGGGAACTCCCTCGGACGTGAACCGGAGAGAACCTTGGGATCATATGGGATGATACTTGTTTCCACATGTACCTATGACCTAACCAAGCTCAAACGTAGGCATACGCCCTGGGGGAACCCCGATGGGATGCGATCAAAGGGGTAGACTACGCGGTCAACAGAACTAGGGTTTCGTCAGAAATCGAGCATCGGACCTAGGGAATGGCCCCAAAAGTTGTGTGTGTCCACATGGCATGCACAAAAGTGATTTGAGATGGTTCTATATCCAATGCTACCCCCTCCGGGTGTGTCCGGCTTCTCGGACAGGGGGTTCCTACACTTATTGTTTAGGGTTAGGGTTAGGGTTATGATTTGAGATGATCTATTCTATTCTTATTTTTTGTAGTAAATAGTGACAATATTTATTTTAAAAAATAAAAATAAAAATAAAAATAAAAAAATAAAAAAATAAAAAAACTACATGTGCCGACGCTCACCGTCGGCACAACCTCACCGTCGGCACAGGTGGGTCGACCATAATGGTCAGACCCACCCAACGCGCGCCCCACACACACGCAGAGCCCCCGCGCCACATCCACTCGACCACCCACCGTCGCCGCCACCCACCGCCACCCGCCGCCGCGCCATCCCCGCCGCCGAGCTGCTCCACCGCCGCCGCTCCAGATCCCGCCGAGCTGCTCCGCCGCCACCCGCCGTCGCGCCATCCCCGCAGCAACCCGGGCCGCTGATACGTCTCCGACGTATCGATAATTTCTTATGTTCCATGCCACATTATTGATGTTATCTACATGTTTTATGCACACTTTATGTCATATTCGTGCATTTTCTGGAACTAACCTATTAACAAGATGCCGAAGTGCCAGTTCTGTTCCGCTGTTTTTGGTTTCAAATCCTAGTAACGAAATATTCTCGGAATCGGACGAAATCAACGCCCAAGTTCCTATTTTCACCGGAAGCATCCGTAACACCCGGAAGGACCAGAGGGGGCACTGGGCCCTGCACCATAGGCCGGCGTGGCCTGTGCCCCGGCCGCGCCGCCCTATGGTGTCGTCGCCCTTCGACCCTCCCGCGCCGCCTCTTCGCCTATATAAAGCCCTGGATCGAAAACCCCGACACGTTCGACGAAACCACAGAAACCTTCGCAGCCGCCGCCATCGTGAGGCCAAGATCCTGGGGGACAGAGTCTCTGTTCCGGCACGACGCCGAACGGGGAAGTGCCCCCGGAAGGCTTCTCCATCGACACCGCTGCCATCTCCACCGCCATCTTCATCACCGCCGCTGCTCCCATGAGGAGGGAGTAGTTCTCCATCGAGGCTCGGGGCTGTACCGGTAGCTATGTGGTTCATCTCTCCCATGTACCTCAATACAATAATCTCATGAGCTGCTTTACATGATTGAGATTCATATGAGTTTGTATCACAATTTATCTATGTGCTACTCTAGCAATGTTATAAAAGTAGTTTTATTCCTCCCCGCACGTGTGTAAAGGTGACAGTGTGCACCGTGTTAGTACTTGGTTTATGCTATGATCATGATCTCTTGTAGATTGCGAAGTTAACTATTGCTATGATAATATTGATGTGATCTATTCCTCCTACATATGCATGAAGGTGACAGTGTGCATGCTATGTTAGTACTTGGTTTAGTCTTTTGATCTATCTTACACTATAAGGTTACCAAAATATGAACATAATTGTGGAGCTTGTTAACTCCGGCATTGAGGGTTCGTGTAATCCTACGCAATGTGTTCATCATCCAACAAAAGTGTAGAGTATGCATTTATCTATTCTGTTATGTGATCAATGTTGAGAGTGTCCACTAGTGAAAGTGTAATCCCTAGGCCTTGTTCCTAAATACTGCTATCGCTGCTTGTTTCATCGTTTTACTGCGTTACTACTGCTGCAATACTACCACCATCAACTACACGCCAGCAAGCTATTTTCTGGCACCGTTGCTACTACTCATACTTATTCATACCACCTGTATTTCACTATCTCTTCGCCGAACTAGTGCACCTATTTGGTGTGTTGGGGACACAAGAGACTTCTTGCTTTGTGGTTGCAGGGTTGCATGAGAGGGATATCTTTGACCTCTTCCTCCCTGAGTTCGATAAACCTTGGGTGATCCACTTAAGGGAAAACTTGCTGCTGTTCTACAAACCTCTGCTCTTGGAGGCCCAACACTGTCTACAGGAAAGGAGGGGGAACGTAGACATCAAGCTATTTTCTGGCACAGTTGCCGGGGAGGAAAGGTAAAAGGTACTCACACTCCGGACCTCGGCTACTAAGCTATTTTCCGGCGCCGTTGTAAGTACTCGAAGCTATTTCCTTTAGATCCTGCAATTGCATCTTTTTGTTTCTTGTTTACACTAGTTTGGCATAATGGACAAGAATGATCTTCTTATTTTATTTCCTGATTTAAAACATGGATTGTTTGATGCGAAAATTAAAAAACCTATGGAATCTTATTTGCATGCTGGTAGTAATATTAGTATGAACGCTTTGAACACCATTGTTGATAATAATATAGAAAGTTCTAAGCTTGGGGAAGCTGGTTTTCATGATCTTTTTAGTCCCCCAAGCATTGAGGAGAAAATTTTCTTTGACGATACCTTGCCTCCTATTTATGATGATTATAATGATAGTGGTCTTTTGGTGCCACCTACTATGTAGAGTAAATTTTGTTGTGATTATACTATGCCTCCTACACTTGATGAGAATAATAATGATACCTACTTTGTTGAATTTGTTCCCACTATTACTAATAAAATTGATTATGCTTATGTGGAGAGTAATAATTTTATGCATGAGACTCATGATAAGAATGCTTTATGTGATAGTTATATTGTTGAGTTTGCTCATGACACTACTGAAAGTTATTATGAGAGAGGAAAATATGGTTGCAAAAATTTTCATGTTACTAAAACACCTCTCTATGTGCTGAAATTTTTGAAGCTATACTTGTTTTATCTTCCTATGCTTGTTACTTTGCTCTTCATGAACTTGTTTATTTACAAGATTCCTATGCATAGGAAGCATGTTAGACTTAAATGTGTTTTGGATTTGCTTCTTGATGCTCTCTTTTGCTTCAAATACTATTTCTTGCGAGTGCATCATCAAAACTGCTGAGCCCGTCTTAATGGCTATAAAGAAAAGAACTTCTTGGAAGATAACCCATGTGTTATTTTGCTACAGTACTTTGTTTTATATTTGTGTCTTGGAAGTTGTTTACTACTGTAGCAACCTCTCCTTATCTTAGTTTTGTGTTTTGTTGTGCCAAGTGAAGCCTCTAATCGAAGGTTGATACTAGATTTGGATTTCTGCGCAGAAACAGATTTCTATCTGTCACGAATCTGGGATTTTATCTCTGTAGAAAAATCAGAAAAATATGCCAATTTACGTGCGTGTTCCTCAGATATGTACGCAACTTTCGTTAGTTTTGAGTTTTCTGATCTGAGCAACGGAAGTATTTATTAGAAATTCGTCTTTACGGACTGTTCTGTTTTGACAGATTCTGCCTTTTATTTCGCATTGCCTCTTTTGCTATGTGGGATGGATTTCTTTGTTCCATTACCTTCCAGTAGCTTTGAGCAATGTCCAGAAGTGTTAAATGATTGTGTCACCTCTGAACATGTGAGTTTTTGATTATGTACTAACCCCTCTAATGATGTTTATGAGAAGTTTGGTGTGAAGGAAGTTTTCAAGGGTCAAGAGAGGAGGATGATATACTATGATCAAGAAGAGTGAAAGCTCTAAGCTTGGGGATGCCCCGGTGGTTCACCCCTGCATATATCAAGAAGACTCAAGCGTCTAAGCTTGGGGATGCCCAAGGCATCCCCTTCTTCATCGACAAATTATCAGGTTCCTTCTCTTGAAACTATATTTTTATTCGGTCACATCTTATGTGCTTTTCTTGGAGCGTCAGTATGTTTCTTGTTTTTGTTTTTGTTGAATAAATGCTTGTGTGGGAGAGAGACACGCTCCGCTGGTTCGTATGAACACATGTGTTCTTAGCTTTTAATTTTCATGGCGAAGGTTGAAACTGCTTCGTTAATTATTATATGGTTGGAATTGGAAAATGCTACATGTAGTAATTGGTATGATGTCTTGAATAACTTGATACTTGGCAATTGTTGTGCTCTTGTTTAAGCTCTTGCATCATATACCTTGCACCTATTAGTGAAGAAATACATAGAGCTTGTTAAAATTTGGTTTGCATGAGTGGTTTCTCTAGAGTCTAGATATTTTCTAGTAAGATGTTTGAACAACAAGGAAGACGATGTATAGTTTTATAATGCTTGTAATATGTCTTTTATGTGAGTTTTGCTGTACTAGTTCGTGCTTGTGTTTGCTTCAAACAACCTTGCTAGCCTAAACCTTGTATCGAGAGGGAATACTTCTCATGCATCCAAATCCTGAGCCAAACAACACTATGCCATTTGTGTCCACCATACCTACCTACTACATGGTATTTTCCGCCATTCCAAAGTAAATTGCTTGAGTGCTACCTTTAAAATTCCATCATTCACCTTTGCAATATATAGCTCATGGGACAAATAGCTTAAAAACTATTGTGGTATTGAATATGTAATTATGCACTTTATCTCTTATTAAGTTGCTTGTTGTGCGATAACCATGTTCACTGGGGACGCCATCAACTACTCTTTGTTGAATTTCATGTGAGTTGCTATGCATGTTCGTCTTGTCTGAAGTAAGAGCGATCTACCACCTTATGGTTAAGCATGCATATTGTTAGAGAAGAACATTGGGCCGCTAACTAAAGCCATGATCCATGGTGGAAGTTTCAGTTTTGGACAATATCATCAATCTCATATGAGAAAAATAATTGTTGCTACATGCTTATGCATAAAAGAGGAGTCCATTATCTGTTGTCTATGTTGTCCCGGTATGGATGTCTAAGTTGAGAATAATCAATAGCGAGAAATCTAATGCGAGCTTTCTCCTTAGACCTTTGTACAGGCGGCATAGAGGTACCCCATTGTGACACTTGGTTAAAACATGTGCATTGCGATGATCCGGTAGTCCAAGCTAATTAGGACAAGGTGCGGGCACTATTAGTATACTATGCATGAGGCTTGCAACTTGTAAGATATAATTTACATGATACATATGCTTTATTACTACCGTTGACAAAATTGTTTCATGTTTTCAAAATCAAAGCTCTAGCACAAATATAGCAATCGATGCTTTTCCTCAATGGAGGACCATTCTTTTACTTTCATTGTTGAGTCAGTTCACCTATTTCTCTCCACCTCAAGAAGCAAACACGTGTGAACTGTGCATTGATTCCTACATACTTGCATATTGCACTTATTATATTACTCTATGTTGACAATATCCATGAGATATACATGTTACAAGTTGAAAGCAACCGCTGAAACTTAATCTTCCTTTGTGTTGCTTCAATGCCTTTACTTTGAATTATTGCTTTATGAGTTAACTCTTATGCAAGACTTATTGATGCTTGTCTTTAAGTACTATTCATGAAAAGTCTTTGCTTTATGATTCAGTTGTTTACTCATTTCATTACCATTGTCTTGGATTGCTGCATTCACTACATATGCTTTACAAATAGTATGATCAAGGTTATGATGGCATGTCACTCCAGAAATTATCTTTGTTATCGTTTTACCTGCTCGGGACGAGCAGAACTAAGCTTGGGGATGCTGATACGTCTCCGACGTATCGATAATTTCTTATGTTCCATGCCACATTATTGATGTTATCTACATGTTTTATGCACACTTTATGTCATATTCGTGCATTTTCTGGAACTAACCTATTAACAAGATGCAAGTGCCGCTCCTCGTTTTCTGCTGTTTTTGGTTTCAGAAATCCTAGTAACGAAATATTCTCGGAATCGGACGAAATCAACGCCCAAGTTCCTATTTTCACCGGAAGCATCCAACACCCGGAAGGACCAGAGGGGGCACTGGGCCCCTGCACCATAGGCCGGCGCGGCCCAGGCCCCGGCCGCGCTGCCCTATGGTGTCGTCGCCCCTTCGACCCTCCCCGCGCCGCCTCTTCGCCTATATAAAGCCCTGGATCGAAAACCCCGACACGTTCGACGAAACCACAGAAACCTTCCGTAGCCGCCGCCATCGCGAGGCCAAGATCTGGGGGACAGAGTCTCTCGTTCCGGCACGCTGCCGAACGGGGAAGTGCCCCTGAAGGCTTCTCCATCGACACCGCTGCCATCTCCACCGCCATCTTCATCACCGCTGCTGCTCCCATGAGGAGGGAGTAGTTCTCCATCGAGGCTCGGGGCTGTACCGGTAGCTATGTGGTTCATCTCTCCCATGTACCTCAATACAATAATCTCATGAGCTGCTTTACATGATTGAGATTCATATGAGTTTGTATCACAATTTATCTATGTGCTACTCTAGCAATGTTATTAAAGTAGTTTTATTCCTCCTGCACGTGTGTAAAGGTGACAGTGTGTGCACCGTGTTAGTACTTGGTTTATGCTATGATCATGATCTCTTGTAGATTGCGAAGTTAACTATTGCTATGATAATATTGATGTGATCTATTCCTCCTACATATGCATGAAGGTGACAAAGTGTGCATGCTATGTTAGTACTTGGTTTAGTCTTTTGATCTATCTTACACTATAAGGTTACCAAAATATGAACATAATTGTGGAGCTTGTTAACTCCGGCATTGAGGGTTCGTGTAATCCTACGCAATGTGTTCATCATCCAACAAAAGTGTAGAGTATGCATTTATCTATTCTGTTATGTGATCAATGTTGAGAGTGTCCACTAGTGAAAGTGTAATCCCTAGGCCTTGTTCCTAAATACTGCTATCGCTGCTTGTTTACTGTTTTACTGCGTTACTACTGCTGCAATACTACCACCATCAACTACACGCCAGCAAGCTATTTTCTGGCACCGTTGCTACTACTCATACTTATTCATACCACCTGTATTTCACTATCTCTTCGCCGAACTAGTGCACCTATTTGGTGTGTTGGGGACACAAGAGACTTCTTGCTTTGTGGTTGCAGGGTTGCATGAGAGGGATATCTTTGACCTCTTCCTCCCTGAGTTCGATAAACCTTGGGTGATCCACTTAAGGGAAAACTTGCTGCTGTTCTACAAACCTCTGCTCTTGGAGGCCCAACACTGCCTACAGAAAGGAGGGGGAACGTAGACATCAAGCTATTTTCTCGGCGCTCGTTGTCGGGAGGAAAGGTAAAAGGTACTCACACTCCGGACCTCAGCTACTAAGCTATTTTCCGGCGCCGTTGTAAGTACTCGAAGCTATTTCCTTTAGATCCTGCAATTGCATCTTTTTGTTTCTTGTTTACACTAGTTTGGCATAATGGACAAGAATGATCTTCTTATTTTATTTCCTGATTTAAAACATGGATTGTTTGATGCGAAAATTAAAAAACCTATGGAATCTTGTTTGCATGCTGGTAGTAATATTAGTATGAACGCTTTGAACACCATTGTTGATAATAATATAGAAAGTTCTAAGCTTGGGGAAGCTGGTTTTCATGATCTTTTTAGTCCCCCAAGCATTGAGGAGAAAATTTTCTTTGACGATACCTTGCCTCCTATTTATGATGATTATAATGATAGTGGTCTTTTGGTGCCACCTACTATGGAGAGTAAATTTTGTTGTGATTATACTATGCCTCCTACACTTGATGAGAATAATAATGATAGCTACTTTGTTGAATTTGTTCCCACTATTACTAATAAAATTGATTATGCTTATGTGGAGAGTAATAATTTTATGCATGAGACTCATGATAAGAATGCTTTATGTGATAGTTATATTGTTGAGTTTGCTCATGACACTACTGAAAGTTATTATGAGAGAGGAAAATATGGTTGCAAAAAATTTCATGTTACTAAAACACCTCTCTATGTGCTGAAATTTTTGAAGCTATACTTGTTTTATCTTCCTATGCTTGTTACTTTGCTCTTCATGAACTTGTTTATTTACAAGATTCCTATGCATAGGAAGCATGTTAGACTTAAATGTGTTTTGGATTTGCTTCTTGATGCTCTCTTTTGCTTCAAATACTATTTCTTGCGAGTGCATCATCAAAACTGCTGAGCCCATCTTAATGGCTATAAAGAAAAGAACTTCTTGGGAGATAACCCATGTGTTATTTTGCTACAGTACTTTGTTTTATATTTGTGTCTTGGAAGTTGTTTACTACTGTATCAACCTCTTCTTATTTTAGTTTTGTGTTTTGTTGTGCCAAGTGAAGCCTCTAATCGAAGGTTGATACTAGATTTGGATTTCTGCGCAGAAACAGATTTCTATCTGTCACGAATCTGGGATTTTATCTCTGTAGAAAAATCAGAAATATATGCCAATTTACGTGCGTGTTCCTCAGATATGTACGCAACTTTCGTTAGTTTTGAGTTTTCTGATCTGAGCAACGGAAGTATTTATTAGAAATTCGTCTTTACGGACTGTTCTGTTTTGACAGATTCTGCCTTTTATTTCGCATTGCCTCTTTTGCTATGTGGGATGGATTTCTTTGTTCCATTACCTTCCAGTAGCTTTGAGCAATGTCCAGAAGTGTTAAGAATGATTGTGTCACCTCTGAACATGTGAGTTTTTGATTATGTACTAACCCCTCTAATGATGTTTATGAGAAGTTTGGTGTGAAGGAAGTTTTCAAGGGTCAAGAGAGGAGGATGATATACTATGATCAAGAAGAGTGAAAGCTCTAAGCTTGGGGATGCCCCGGTGGTTCACCCCTGCATATATCAAGAAGACTCAAGCGTCTAAGCTTGGGGATGCCCAAGGCATCCCCTTCTTCATCGACAAATTATCAGGTTCCTTCTCTTGAAACTATATTTTTATTCGGTCACATCTTATGTGCTTTTCTTGGAGCGTCAGTATGTTTCTTGTTTTTGTTTTTGTTGAATAAATGCTTGTGTGGGAGAGAGATATGCTCCGCTGGTTCGTATGAACACATGTGTTCTTAGCTTTTAATTTTCATGGCGAAGGTTGAAACTGCTTCGTTAATTATTATATGGTTGGAATTGGAAAATGCTACATGTAGTAATTGGTACGATGTCTTGAATAACTTGATACTTGGCAATTGTTGTGCTCTTGTTTAAGCTCTTGCATCATATACCTTGCACCTATTAGTGAAGAAATACATAGAGCTTGTTAAAATTTGGTTTGCATGAGTGGTTTCTCTAGAGTCTAGATATTTTCTAGTAAGATGTTTGAACAACAAGGAAGACGATGTATAGTTTTATAATGCTTGTAATATGTCTTTTATGTGAGTTTTGCTGTACTAGTTCGTGCTTGTGTTTGCTTCAAACAACCTTGCTAGCCTAAACCTTGTATCGAGAGGGAATACTTCTCATGCATCCAAATCCTGAGCCAAACAACACTATGCCATTTGTGTCCACCATACCTACCTACTACATGGTATTTTCCGCCATTCCAAAGTAAATTGCTTGAGTGCTACCTTTAAAATTCCATCATTCACCTTTGCAATATATAGCTCATGGGACAAATAGCTTAAAAACTATTGTGGTATTGAATATGTACTTATGCACTTTATCTCTTATTAAGTTGCTTGTTGTGCGATAACCATGTTCACTGGGGACGCCATCAACTACTCTTTGTTGAATTTCATGTGAGTTGCTATGCATGTTCGTCTTGTCTGAAGTAAGAGCGATCTACCACCTTATGGTTAAGCATGCATATTGTTAGAGAAGAACATTGGGCCGCTAACTAAAGCCATGATCCATGGTGGAAGTTTCAGTTTTGGACAATATCCTCAATCTCATATGAGAAAAATAATTGTTGCTACATGCTTATGCATAAAAGAGGAGTCCATTATCTGTTGTCTATGTTGTCCCGGTATGGATGTCTAAGTTGAGAATAATCAATAGCGAGAAATCCAATGCGAGCTTTCTCCTTAGACCTTTGTACAGGCGGCATAGAGGTACCCCATTGTGACACTTGGTTAAAACATGTGCATTGCGATGATCCGGTAGTCCAAGCTAATTAGGACAAGGTGCGGGCACTATTAGTATACTATGCATGAGGCTTGCAACTTGTAAGATATAATTTACATGATACATATGCTTTATTACTACCGTTGACAAAATTGTTTCATGTTTTCAAAATCAAAGCTCTAGCACAAATATAGCAATCGATGCTTTTCCTCAATGGAGGACCATTCTTTTACTTTCATTGTTGAGTCAGTTCACCTATTTCTCTCCACCTCAAGAAGCAAACACTTGTGAACTGTGCATTGATTCCTACATACTTGCATATTGCACTTATTATATTACTCTATGTTGACAATATCCATGAGATATACATGTTACAAGTTGAAAGCAACCGCTGAAACTTAATCTTCCTTTGTGTTGCTTCAATGTCTTTACTTTGAATTATTGCTTTATGAGTTAACTCTTATGCAAGACTTATTGATGCTTGTCTTTAAGTACTATTCATGAAAAGTCTTTGCTTTATGATTTAGTTGTTTACTCATGTCATTACCATTGTCTTGGATTGCTGCATTCACTACATATGCTTTACAAATAGTATGATCAAGGTTATGATGGCATGTCACTCCAGAAACTATCTTTGTTATCGTTTTACCTGCTCGGGACGAGCAGAACTAAGCTTGGGGATGCTGATACGTCTCCGACGTATCGATAATTTCTTATGTTCCATGCCACATTATTGATGTTATCTACATGTTTTATGCACACTTTATGTCATATTCGTGCATTTTCTGGAACTAACCTCTTAACAAGATGCCGAAGTGCGTTCCTCGTTTTCTGCTGTTTTTGGTTTCGTAAATCCTAGTAACGAAATATTCTCGGAATCGGACGAAATCAACGCCCAAGTTCCTATTTTCACCGGAAGCATCCGTAACACCCGGAAGGACCAGCAGGGGGCACTGGGCCCCCAGACCATAGGCCGGCGCGGCCCAGGCCCTGGCCGCGCCGCCCTATGGTGTCGTCGCCCCTTCGACCCTCCTGCGCCGCCTCTTCGCCTATATAAAGCCCCTGGATCGAAAACCCTGACACGTTCGACGAAAACCACAGAAACCTTCCAGAGCCGCCGCCATCGCGAGGCCAAGATCTGGGGGACAGGAGTCTCTGTTCCGGCACGCTGCCGGAACGGGGAAGTGCCCCCGGAAGGCTTCTCCATCGACACCGCTGCCATCTCCACCGCCATCTTCATCACCGCTGCTGCTCCCATGAGGAGGGAGTAGTTCTCCATCGAGGCTCGGGGCTGTACCGGTAGCTATGTGGTTCATCTCTCCCATGTACCTCAATACAATAATCTCATGAGCTGCTTTACATGATTGAGATTCATATGAGTTTGTATCACAATTTATCTATGTGCTACTCTAGCAATGTTATTAAAGTAGTTTTATTCCTCCCGCACGTGTGTAAAGGTGACAAAGGTGTGCACCGTGTTAGTACTTGGTTTATGCTATGATCATGATCTCTTGTAGATTGCGAAGTTAACTATTGCTATGATAATATTGATGTGATCTATTCCTCCTACATATGCATGAAGGTGACAGTGTGCATGCTATGTTAGTACTTGGTTTAGTCTTTTGATCTATCTTACACTATAAGGTTACCAAAATATGAACATAATTGTGGAGCTTGTTAACTCCGGCATTGAGGGTTCGTGTAATCCTACGCAATGTGTTCATCATCCAACAAAAGTGTAGAGTATGCATTTATCTATTCTGTTATGTGATCAATGTTGAGAGTGTCCACTAGTGAAAGTGTAATCCCTAGGCCTTGTTCCTAAATACTGCTATCGCTGCTTGTTTACTGTTTTACTGCGTTACTACTGCTGCAATACTACCACCATCAACTACACGCCAGCAAGCTATTTTCTGGCACCGTTGCTACTACTCATACTTATTCATACCACCTGTATTTCACTATCTCTTCGCCGAACTAGTGCACCTATTTGGTGTGTTGGGGACACAAGAGAATTCTTGCTTTGTGGTTGCAGGGTTGCATGAGAGGGATATCTTTGACCTCTTCCTCCCTGAGTTCGATAAACCTTGGGTGATCCACTTAAGGGAAAACTTGCTGCTGTTCTACAAACCTCTGCTCTTGGAGGCCCAACACTGTCTACAGGAAAGGAGGGGGAACGTAGACATCAAGCTATTTTCTGGCGCCGTTGCCGGGGAGGAAAGGTAAAAGGTACTCACACTCCGGACCTCAGCTACTAAGCTATTTTCCGGCGCCGTTGTAAGTACTCGAAGCTATTTCCTTTAGATCCTGCAATTGCATCTTTTTGTTTCTTGTTTACACTAGTTTGGCATAATGGACAAGAATGATCTTCTTATTTTATTTCCTGATTTAAAACATGGATTGTTTGATGCGAAAATTAAAAAACCTATGGAATCTTGTTTGCATGCTGGTAGTAATATTAGTATGAACGCTTTGAACACCATTGTTGATAATAATATAGAAAGTTCTAAGCTTGGGGAAGCTGGTTTTCATGATCTTTTTAGTCCCCCAAGCATTGAGGAGAAAATTTTCTTTGACGATACCTTGCCTCCTATTTATGATGATTATAATGATAGTGGTCTTTTGGTGCCACCTACTATGGAGAGTAAATTTTGTTGTGATTATACTATGCCTCCTACACTTGATGAGAATAATAATGATAGCTACTTTGTTGAATTTGTTCCCACTATTACTAATAAAATTGATTATGCTTATGTGGAGAGTAATAATTTTATGCATGAGACTCATGATAAGAATGCTTTATGTGATAGTTATATTGTTGAGTTTGCTCATGACACTACTGAAAGTTATTATGAGAGAGGAAAATATGGTTGCAAAAAATTTCATGTTACTAAAACACCTCTCTATGTGCTGAAATTTTTGAAGCTATACTTGTTTTATCTTCCTATGCTTGTTACTTTGCTCTTCATGAACTTGTTTATTTACAAGATTCCTATGCATAGGAAGCATGTTAGACTTAAATGTGTTTTGGATTTGCTTCTTGATGCTCTCTTTTGCTTCAAATACTATTTCTTGCGAGTGCATCATCAAAACTGCTGAGCCCATCTTAATGGCTATAAAGAAAAGAACTTCTTGGGAGATAACCCATGTGTTATTTTGCTACAGTACTTTGTTTTATATTTGTGTCTTGGAAGTTGTTTACTACTGTATCAACCTCTTCTTATTTTAGTTTTGTGTTTTGTTGTGCCAAGTGAAGCCTCTAATCGAAGGTTGATACTAGATTTGGATTTCTGCGCAGAAACAGATTTCTATCTGTCACGAATCTGGGATTTTCTCTCTGTAGAAAAATCAGAAAAATATGCCAATTTACGTGCGTGTTCCTCAGATATGTACGTAACTTTCGTTAGTTTTGAGTTTTCTGATCTGAGCAACGGAAGTATTTATTAGAAATTCGTCTTTACGGACTGTTCTGTTTTGACAGATTCTGCCTTTTATTTCGCATTGCCTCTTTTGCTATGTGGGATGGATTTCTTTGTTCCATTACCTTCCAGTAGCTTTGAGCAATGTCCAGAAGTGTTAAGAATGATTGTGTCACCTCTGAACATGTGAGTTTTTGATTATGTACTAACCCCTCTAATGATGTTTATGAGAAGTTTGGTGTGAAGGAAGTTTTCAAGGGTCAAGAGAGGAGGATGATATACTATGATCAAGAAGAGTGAAAGCTCTAAGCTTGGGGATGCCCCGGTGGTTCACCCCTGCATATATCAAGAAGACTCAAGCGTCTAAGCTTGGGGATGCCCAAGGCATCCCCTTCTTCATCGACAAATTATCAGGTTCCTTCTCTTGAAACTATATTTTTATTCGGTCACATCTTATGTGCTTTTCTTGGAGCGTCAGTATGTTTCTTGTTTTTGTTTTTGTTGAATAAATGCTTGTGTGGGAGAGAGACACGCTCCGATGGTTCGTATGAACACATGTGTTCTTAGCTTTTAATTTTCATGGCGAAGGTTGAAACTGCTTCGTTAATTATTATATGGTTGGAATTGGAAAATGCTACATGTAGTAATTGGTACGATGTCTTGAATAACTTGATACTTGGCAATTGTTGTGCTCTTGTTTAAGCTCTTGCATCATATACCTTGCACCTATTAGTGAAGAAATACATAGAGCTTGTTAAAATTTGGTTTGCATGAGTGGTTTCTCTAGAGTCTAGATATTTTCTAGTAAGATGTTTGAACAACAAGGAAGACGATGTATAGTTTTATAATGCTTGTAATATGTCTTTTATGTGAGTTTTGCTGTACTAGTTCGTGCTTGTGTTTGCTTCAAACAACCTTGCTAGCCTAAACCTTGTATCGAGAGGGAATACTTCTCATGCATCCAAATCCTGAGCCAAACAACACTATGCCATTTGTGTCCACCATACCTACCTACTACATGGTATTTTCCGCCATTCCAAAGTAAATTGCTTGAGTGCTACCTTTAAAATTCCATCATTCACCTTTGCAATATATAGCTCATGGGACAAATAGCTTAAAAACTATTGTGGTATTGAATATGTACTTATGCACTTTATCTCTTATTAAGTTGCTTGTTGTGCGATAACCATGTTCACTGGGGACGCCATCAACTACTCTTTGTTGAATTTCATGTGAGTTGCTATGCATGTTCGTCTTGTCTGAAGTAAGAGCGATCTACCACCTTATGGTTAAGCATGCATATTGTTAGAGAAGAACATTGGGCCGCTAACTAAAGCCATGATCCATGGTGGAAGTTTCAGTTTTGGACAATATCCTCAATCTCATATGAGAAAAATAATTGTTGCTACATGCTTATGCATAAAAGAGGAGTCCATTATCTGTTGTCTATGTTGTCCCGGTATGGATGTCTAAGTTGAGAATAATCAATAGCGAGAAATCCAATGCGAGCTTTCTCCTTAGACCTTTGTACAGGCGGCATAGAGGTACCCCATTGTGACACTTGGTTAAAACATGTGCATTGCGATGATCCGGTAGTCCAAGCTAATTAGGACAAGGTGCGGGCACTATTAGTATACTATGCATGAGGCTTGCAACTTGTAAGATATAATTTACATGATACATATGCTTTATTACTACCGTTGACAAAATTGTTTCATGTTTTCAAAATCAAAGCTCTAGCACAAATATAGCAATCGATGCTTTTCCTCAATGGAGGACCATTCTTTTACTTTCATTGTTGAGTCAGTTCACCTATTTCTCTCCACCTCAAGAAGCAAACACTTGTGAACTGTGCATTGATTCCTACATACTTGCATATTGCACTTATTATATTACTCTATGTTGACAATATCCATGAGATATACATGTTACAAGTTGAAAGCAACCGCTGAAACTTAATCTTCCTTTGTGTTGCTTCAATGTCTTTACTTTGAATTATTGCTTTATGAGTTAACTCTTATGCAAGACTTATTGATGCTTGTCTTTAAGTACTATTCATGAAAAGTCTTTGCTTTATGATTCAGTTGTTTACTCATGTCATTACCATTGTCTTGGATTGCTGCATTCACTACATATGCTTTACAAATAGTATGATCAAGGTTATGATGGCATGTCACTCCAGAAATTATCTTTGTTATCGTTTTACCTGCTCGGGACGAGCAGAACTAAGCTTGGAGATGCTGATACGTCTCCGACGTATCGATAATTTCTTATGTTCCATGCCACATTATTGATGTTATCTACATGTTTTATGCACACTTTATGTCATATTCGTGCATTTTCTGGAACTAACCTATTAACAAGATGCCGAAGTGCCAGTTCCGTTTCTCGCTGTTTTTGGTTTCAGAAATCCTAGTAACGAAATATTCTCGGAATCGGACGAAATCAACGCCCAAGTTCCTATTTTCACCGGAAGCATCCGTAACACCCGGAAGGACCAGAGGGGGCACTGGGCCCCCAGACCATAGGCCGGCGTGGCCTGTGCCCCGGCCGCGCCGCCCTATGGTGTCGTCGCCCCTTCGACCCTCCTGCGCCGCCTCTTCGCCTATATAAAGCCCCTGGATCGAAAACCCTGACACGTTCGATGAAAACCACAGAAACCTTCCAGAGCCGCCGCCATCGCGAGGCCAAGATCTGGGGGACAGGAGTCTCTGTTCCGGCACGCTGCCGGAACGGGGAAGTGCCCCCGGAAGGCTTCTCCATCGACACCGCTGCCATCTCCACCGCCATCTTCATCACCGCTGCTGCTCCCATGAGGAGGGAGTAGTTCTCCATCGAGGCTCGGGGCTGTACCGGTAGCTATGTGGTTCATCTCTCCCATGTACCTCAATACAATAATCTCATGAGCTGCTTTACATGATTGAGATTCATATGAGTTTGTATCACAATTTATCTATGTGCTACTCTAGCAATGTTATTAAAGTAGTTTTATTCCTCCTGCACGTGTGTAAAGGTGACAGTGTGTGCACCGTGTTAGTACTTGGTTTATGCTATGATCATGATCTCTTGTAGATTGCGAAGTTAACTATTGCTATGATAATATTGATGTGATCTATTCCTCCTACATATGCATGAAGGTGACAGTGTGCATGCTATGTTAGTACTTGGTTTAGTCTTTTGATCTATCTTACACTATAAGGTTACCAAAATATGAACATAATTGTGGAGCTTGTTAACTCCGGCATTGAGGGTTCGTGTAATCCTACGCAATGTGTTCATCATCCAACAAAAGTGTAGAGTATGCATTTATCTATTCTGTTATGTGATCAATGTTGAGAGTGTCCACTAGTGAAAGTGTAATCCCTAGGCCTTGTTCCTAAATACTGCTATCGCTGCTTGTTTACTGTTTTACTGCGTTACTACTGCTGCAATACTACCACCATCAACTACACGCCAGCAAGCTATTTTCTGGCACCGTTGCTACTACTCATACTTATTCATACCACCTGTATTTCACTATCTCTTCGCCGAACTAGTGCACCTATTTGGTGTGTTGGGGACACAAGAGACTTCTTGCTTTGTGGTTGCAGGGTTGCATGAGAGGGATATCTTTGACCTCTTCCTCCCTGAGTTCGATAAACCTTGGGTGATCCACTTAAGGGAAAACTTGCTGCTGTTCTACAAACCTCTGCTCTTGGAGGCCCAACACTGTCTACAGGAAAGGAGGGGGAACGTAGACATCAACCGCCCCCGCCGCCGCGCCATTTCCCTGCAGCCCAGCCCGCCCCCCGCCGCCGCGCCTCTCCCCGCAGAGCCTAGCCCTCCCCCCGCCGCTGCGCCTTCCCGCAGCATCCCGCCGCCGCAGCAGCCCCAGCCCCCTGCCGCCTCACCGGCCCCTTGCCCGCAGCAGCCGCTGCCCCCTCAACGGCCGGCCATGGTAAGGCACTTGTTCTATTTTGTTTCTTTTTTTAGCTTTTTAGTAGTAGGAATTAGCTAGGTATATTGATGAAATTAAAATGGAAGAGAAAAGGCAAATACGTATATGTGTGAAATATAAATGGAAAAGGTATAGGAATTGGCAAAATATTGAAATGAAATTGAAATGGAATAGAAATAGGAAATAATTTGAAAGAAACATGAATAATGTAAATAGAAATTGAAATGATATTTAAAATGGAAATTGAAGTGAAATAAATTAGAATTTTGTAGAAATGCATTTGTTTTATCAATTGATGAATTTGCATTGACAAATTTTTATTATTTTAACTAGGTCCAGTAGTGAGCATCCCGCGTGACGATCCCGGATCTTGCGGCGCATCTCTACGGCCGTCGACATCGCCGGTTGTTCGACTACTTCCTCTACAGCCGAGGGTGAGCTGAATTGCCGACTCCCCCTCCGCATTTTTTATGTCATTAGATTTAATTTCTCCGTCAAGTCGCGTAACCTAGGTGTCAATTCCCGTCCGCAAGCGTTACGCGGATAAATATGCATTAGTGGTCAGCATATTTTGAACCGTAACGCTTGTGGCATTTACGGGACAGTCGCCGGACCCGTAGTTGGGTACGTTTTCCATGTTCTGCTCGGGTGCGAGACAGATCGTCAGCGCCTCCCTGTTGTTCTCCGGATGCACATCCTCTCGGCTTTTTGCCGAGACGTGTATCGGGAGAGCAGCGGGGAGGTGCTGCCGAAATTCTGTCTCGCACCCGAGCAGAACGTGGAGAACGTACCCAACTACTGGTCCGGGGGCTGCTAGGAGCCCCCCTAGTAGAGATGTAGGTTGATGCACGCGTTTCGCCGGTAGAAAAATAAAAATATGATGCATTCAATTTCATGCTACTATTTGTTGTTTGTCACGCAATAAAGCGGTGATGGCTGATAATGAGTGGATGTACAGTGGCCGTGTTAGTTCGACTCAAGTGACAGATGAATGGAAATGGAAGACCGATTTGTTAGTGAAGGAGTTAGCTCGTGGTTCGAAGGGGATTGTTCGTCCCCGTTGCCCTTGCAATGTCTGCAGGAGGCGTCATCCTAAGGATATTCTAGAGATGACTAAACACCTTTGGTGGAATGGGTATATGCGTGACTATGACCCGCCGGTCGACTTTTCTCGGCACGAACGTGATAGAGGTGAGGTGATGCGGCAGCGGATCGATGGCAATGAGAACGATGGCATCTTAAACTTGCTAGATGATCTTCGGGATGCTGACATGCCGTAGTTACCATGGGACGAACGATCTGAACCGGAGGAACCGCCTGAACCGGAGGGACCGCCACAACCGGAGGAACTTCCAGAGGAGGAACCTGAGCCAACCGCGAGGGCCTTCATTGATATGATGGCCTCAGCTAGGAGGCCTCTATACCCGGGTGCAAAAATGTCTCAACTTGATGGCATCACGCAGTTGCTAGCCGACAAGTGCATGTTTGAGAGTACTCGAGCATCCTTTGAAAAGACTCTGAACACAGTAGGTAACATGTTGCCTGAAGGTCATTGCTTGCCCAAGACCATGTACGAAACGAAGAAAATCTTGAAAGCATTGAAAATGGATTATGTAACATATGATGTCTGTCCAAAACTTTGCCTTTTGTTTTGGAAAGACTATGCGGATGACAATTACTGTGCCAAGTGTGGTCACTCTAGGTATCATGAGGTAGATGTAGGCAATGGTCAGAAGAGGCAGACAAAATTAGCCATAAAGATTCTTCGTTATCTCCCATTCATCAAAAGAATCCAGCGGCTTTAAATGTTCGAGGAGACTGCCAAGCAGATGACATGGCATAAGACCGGGATAAGATTGCAGGACGAGAAGAAACGGGTACCCATGGTACATCCATCTGATGGTCAATCATGGAAGCACTTCGATGAAAAGCACCCAAATGAGGCAAGTGAGGCTCGGAATGTTAGAATTGCGATAGCAACCGATGGATTCAACTCATATGGTATGTCGACTGCCGCGTATAGCTGCTGGCCCGTGTTTGTTATTCCGCCCAATCTCCCTCCTGGAGTCGTAATGCAAAGGAAGAACATATTCTTGTCGATGATCCTTCCAGGGCCTGAATATCCAGGGAAGAAATTGAGTGTCTTAATGGAACCACTTGTGGATGATTTGCACCACTCGTGGCATCACGGTACATTGACATACGACCGAGCATCAAAGAGAAACTTCATCATGAAAGTTTGGTTCCACTATTCGATGCATGACCTACCCGGTACGCCCTATTCTCAGGCATAGTACAGCTGGTAAGTTTCCATGCCCAAGTGTGCGAGCACGAACTAGAATTCAGGCACCTAAAAGCTGGACACAAATATGTTGCCTTTGACAAACACCGCAAGTTCCTCAGTCCAGGGCATCGGTTCAGATCTGACAAGAAAAACTTCACGAAAGGCGTAGTTGTGCTTGAACATAAAGAAATACCAAAGTTCAATGGTGCAACTGTTGATGCTGAGCTACGTGCTCTCCAGCCTAGTAAGGAACCCGGCCACCAATTTGAGGGATATGGTAAAACGCACAACTGGACTCACATAGCAGGCATAACAGAGCTCGAGTATTACAAGGACCTTGAACTTCCCCATAATATCGATATGATGCACACCGAAAAGAATTGCGGGGAGGCATTCCTTAACACCTGATGCAACATACCAGGCAAGTCAAGGGATAATGTTTCAGCTAGAGTCGATATTGAGGAGATATGTGACAGGGTGGCTCTACACATGCAGCCTCCTGAGGGCAATCGAAAAGGTTGGTTAAAGCCGCATGCCAAGTACTGTCTTGATAGCGCCGACAAGAAGGAGGCATTTACGTGGCTCAAATATGACGTGATGTTCCCTGATGGTTATTGTTCGAATATGAGTAAGGGAGTCAATCTTGCTACAGGAAAAATAAACGGGCTCAAGAGTCACGACTATCATATATGGATTGAGCGGCTGATGCCGGTGATGCTTCGAGGGTATCTCCCCGATCATGTGTGGCGAGTGCTTGCGGAGGTGAGCCATTTTTTCCGCACGGTCTGTGCTAAGCAGATATGTACCGAGGTGATTGAGAAGCTGCAGGAGCAAGTGCCGGACATGCTATGCAAGTTAGAGATGATATTCCCCCCAGGCTTCTTCACTCCGATGTTACATCTCATCGTGCATCTCGCCAACGAGGCACTCTTGGGGGGACCGGTGCAGTATCGTTGGCAGTTTTGTATTGAGAGGGAGTTCAAATATATTCGGTACAAATGTGGAAACAAAAATAAGATTGAAGCATGCATAGCTGAGGCAACTCTCCTCCATGAGATGGCAGACGCCACGACAATGTACTATGCCAATGATGTGCCCACTAAGCATAACCCGGTCGCTCGGTACAATTCCGACGAGCCCAAGCGTGACCCAAAGCTCTTGCTCTTCCAATATCCCGGTGGCAAGGCTGGTGCCTCAAAAGTGGAGAACATTTCGCCAGAAGAGAAGGATTGCATAATGCTTTACGTGCTTATGAACATGGAGGAAGTGGTCGATTTCATGAGGTAAAATGATGAACCAATTACTTTGCAACCAGTAACTTGGTTTTGGTCTAATACGTATTTTCTCCTTTCAGCCAATTCCATGATGAAATGTGGTCAGGAAGAAATGGTCCCACTCCCACGCTGTGGTACACTCTTCTGAAAGAGGGTGCCCCGCCCTTAAATAAAAGCTTCGTGAACTGGTTCCATGAAAAAGTAATTTCTCAAATGTTCCTCTTACTTTGCAATCCGTGACTTGTCTTATTACACGTAACTAATGCACCGTAATAATCTGAACTGAACTTGTAGGGAGCTGATCCCAACGTTGAGATGACGGATGAGTTGAGATGCGTTTCCCGGGTTTTAACCGTAGAGTCCATACGCATGAGAAGTATGATGTAAATGGGTATCGCTTCCATACGGAGTTTCACCAGAAGAACCGGCCTAATGCAAAAACAATAAATACTGGGGTCTACACCCGCGGAGCCGATGATCTTGATTACTATGGAAGGTTACAAAAGGTATACGAGTTGACGTTCAACAACGCAAACATAGAACTCAAGCTCTTTGTGTTCAAATGCCACTGGTTTGACCCACACGGTGGAATGAGAAGCACCCCCTCCATTGGTTTAGTTGAAGTTAGGCCTACAACCACCTACAGCGGATCCGACGTCTATGTTGTGGCTCACCAAACCAAGCAAGTTTATTATTTGTCCTACCCATGTCAGAATGAGGAACTCATGGGCTGGGAAGTCGTGTTCCAGGTATCGCCACATGGTAAGCTACCCATCCCCTCCGAGGACGATTACAACAACATTGACCCGGTAACATATGAGGGAATTTTCTATCAAGAGGAAGAGCAGTTCGGGGACCTTCAAATAGACATAGGTCTTCAGGATCTCCACAACGATGTACAAATGCGTGGTGAGACCGTGGTGGACCTGAAGGACATAGCTATGCTCACCAAGCGCCATGCGAACAAAGACAACATTGTCGAGACTCAACCGAAACCCAATGCCGACCATGAATACTCATATGATATCGATTTTGATAGTGAGGCTGAGAACCCAATGCCTAGAGATGAGAGTGGTGATGAATGGTGAGGGTCTTTTATGCTTAGTACCTACATTATCATTATGCTTAATACATACATTTGTCATTATGCTTAGTACCTACATTATCATTATGCTTAATACATACATTTGTCATTATGCTTAGTACCTACATTGTCATTATGCTTAATACCTACATTTTTCATTATGCTTAGTACCTATATTTGTCATTATGCTTAGTGTTTACTCATTTTCAACATGCTTATTAATTATTTTCTCTTTTCTTATGCAGGTAATTGCCCAATATGAGCGGACGGAAGGCATCATCGAGCTCCTTGCTTGATCAGATGCATCAGCGGAAGCCGGGGCGGGTGCTTCCAGACGGAGTGGAAGACCCATTGTTCCCACCCGGCGTTACGAAGACGCAGACGGAGGACGGGGAGGACGAGGGGGTGGACGAGGGGGTGGACGAGCTAGAGGACGAGGGGGAGGACGAGCTGGAGGATGAGGGGGAGGATGAGCTGGAGGACGAGGGGGGGATGCACAGCTCCTTCTAGCTGACATTCCCTCGCTTCACGGCCTGGCTTCACAGTCTATGGACGAGGAGGAGGACACTAGGGAGGAGGAGGAGGAGTCTAGGGACGAGGAGGCTTCGACGGAGATGGCTCCGAAGAAGTTGCGGATTCGTGGGGAAGCGCAG
Organism: Lolium perenne; assembly: GCF_019359855.2. Classification (NCBI taxonomy): domain Eukaryota; kingdom Viridiplantae; phylum Streptophyta; class Magnoliopsida; order Poales; family Poaceae; genus Lolium; species Lolium perenne. Next base: position 160,154,708 of record NC_067247.2, read on the forward strand.
GTTCCCGATGAGAGTAAGGAACCTGCTACGGAGGATGAGAAGTGGCTCCTTGTCCCAGGAAAGATAGAGTAAGTAGTAAGGTGATTTCATTTTCGTTATGACACTTAGCATTTTCTAATGTTTGATAATTGTGCAGTAATTTCACATATACGGGGAAGAATGTCCGCGTGCCAGGGAGTCTGATTGGAGCTGCTATTAGGAAGTACTGGCCGGGGATGTACACTCCGGTCCTTGGGGGCGAGTCCAAGCTAGCCTACACTTGGGAAGACTTTGAGATAGCGCCTTACCCTGGCTTTACTTCCGCCGCCGACGCCGTGATCAAGAAGTTTTGGGTACGTAATGCATACTCTTTGGGTTTCGTTCATATGTAGTTGATAACCCCATCGTGATAACTCATGCCTCTCACACTTTCTGTTATACTTGATTGCAGCGCAATTATAGGGTGGCGACTGAGCATAAGGAGAGGGCGGACGTGATCCTCCGTAACATGTGTCGGAAGTTGACACGGCAGCAGTGGTACAACCAGAGGATCACGTGCATCGGCCACTTCTATGCTGAGCAGGGCGTAAAGTACACAAAGCCTGAGATTGTGCAGGGACTCGCCTCGGCTATTACGATAGAGGACTTCATGTCGGTAAGTAATTGTCAATGCGATTCTATGTATTGCGGCTAACTTGCAACTATATTGTTTGTTCTTCAAATGAGTTTTGATTTTGCAGGTTGTACCACATTGGGCTGATAATAATAAGAGGGCCGCCTTCATGGAGTTGGTCAAGAATTGGGTCGACGAAAACCCCGATTTCAAGGCCGTGAGCGACCGGAACAAGGCCAACCGTGGGAATCAGGGAACACACAGTGCGGGGAGCAGCAGCACCGATCGCTATCGGGAGCGTCTGGTACATATAAAAATGGAACAAGCTGCATTTTTTTGATTTTCGATGATATGCATAACATTTGTTTTGTGATGCAGGGGAAGAAGCTCGGGAGGGAACTTGGTGAGATGGAAGCGTGGACGCACATGAAGCTGGTGACGCCCCGTCCGAACGAGCCTCGGCCCGCGCCTGAGATGTACTACGGCAAGGCCAAAGAGAGCAAGGAAAGATACTGCGAGGAGTACGCCAAGCTCCATCCAGAGGTGGAGGACCCTATGACCGAGCCGGTCGACGAGGTGGCGATGATGCTGGCGGGGTCCGGCCAGCCGCATGGACGTCCCCGCCTTCTTTGGGGGTTTCAAGCCTCGAAGAACTTCACGCAGATCAAGGCTACCCTCCCTCCCAGCCTACGCTACCTCCTCGCGGACTACATGCCGTTCTCGGGTAGAGGTAGATGTAAGTCATCCACACTTTCATCCTCTGTTTTGACTCTTGTTCCTGAATGGCTATGTTGATGAGACGCATTATTTCTGAAATTGTAGACTCAGCTCGAGGAGGCCTATGCAGTAGCTTACGAGGAGTATCTCGAGAAGATTAAGGAGCATGACCTTGTGAAAGATGCCTATGTCCAGTGGACGAGCAACCAGATGGCGGTAAGTTTCAATCTCTATGGTTGCAAAACATCATAATTCCCCATGTTTGAATCTGAGCTATCTCTCCCGTTTCTTGCAGAGTTTCACTCGGTTCATGATGACTGGAGTGCGAGAGGAACCACTCCCAGAGCCACCTCATCCGGGGCCGACGCCAGTGTTCCCGTCCAAGGAGGAGTTCTATATCATGTACAAGCGTCAGCGTCAGTTGACCCCGGTAAGTTGCTAACTTGGCTAAGTTGCTAACTTGGTGTGACATGGCTAAGTTGCTAACTCCCTCCAACATGTAGGGATTGGGAGAATCCGGGAACGACGCTCCTGATGGTACGCCGATGCACCCCGGTCGCTGTTCTCCTGGTGCTTCGCCGAACCTCGGCATGGTTACGCTTCCGGTGGCTCTCGTCGTGGTTCTACCTCCCCGAGCACCGTCGAAATACAGCGGCCTCGCTTCACCCACTCGGAGCTAGATCGTCTGGAGCTAGATCGTCTCTCGGGTGGTGCACCACCATAGTTTCTACATTGTACTAGCACATGATGACACGCTTCATCTTTGTAGTGGATCCCGTGTATGTACCATGGTCTTGTATGCTATATTTGTGCTATTTGTGAGATTTGATGCTATATGTGTGAGTTTTGGTGCTATACGGTGATATCTTTGTGTTCTATGGTGCTATATATGTTACTGGACATTCATATTTATAATATGTGCAGTTTCTGCAATTTTCTGAGCTAATAGAGCCAAAATGGCAAAAAACTGAAAAAATCCTGGGCTGGCTGTGCCGACGGTGTCACCGTCGGCACAGGCCCATAGGGTCTGTGCCGACGGTGACACCGTCGGCACAGCCGGCCCAGGTTTTTTTCGTTTTTTCCCAGATCCAGCAGGGAAGGTTTGGCGCCAAAACTGGGGGAAAAAAAATGGTGCCGACGGGGTCACCGTCGGCACAGCAGGGCAGTTAACGGCCGGCGCGTCACGGCGAGATGGGTTGCGCCGACGGTGGTGACGACCGACGGTGCCATCTTGTGCCGACGGTGAGTGCGCCGCCCCCGACGCGAGCTATGCCGACGAGCAGACGCCGACGGTGACCGTCGGCAGAGACGGTGCCGACGGTGGATTGTCCTGTGCCGACGGTGCGGGGCCGTCGGCGCACGGCGTGACTCCCGTAGTGACGGGATCGGATAGCGCCTTCAGCCCTACCGACTGTATCCTCTTCAATTTTTTGTCACATGAAAAACACTCCCATGCTTTTAATTTAGGACTCCAGAATGTCTTTCCAGATACACCGTAACTACACATTAGACAGTTGTGGAATCCACGTTGATTTGATTTAGGACTCCATATAGCGGACTTTTTGCAAAACACATCCAGGGGTTATCAGGTGACAATGGTTTAGTCTGTCAGTTGCCATCCACCATCAATAAAAAAATGCAGTATATTTTCTTTGATTTAAGTTGGGTCCTCCCCTTTTATGCGAAAAACGTTGATTGAGTTGAAGAGAAGTGAGAGATTGATCAGGCAACATAATTCTCACTAGATGCAACAGTTGATGGGTACATAGAGTTGCGGGTGTGTTTTGGGCCTTTTAAGTGAGTCTTATGCATCATTGTGAAAACAGGAAGGACCATCATTGTGCACGAAATGCTATATTTCAAATATCAAGTATAAACATCGATTTACTTAACCAATCTCGTGCACCATAGGATCCAACTTATCGCATGCCCGTCCAAATGTCAACAACGTCATCTTATGTGGTTGTTGTTCACATGAAGTGCTTCCATATCTTGCTTTTTCGTCCATCGAGTCCCCCCGCCCACCCACACACCTCCCTCCTAATAGGAAATTTCCGATTACACTCGATGTCCTACTCGCCTACATAGTACCATCGCCACTCACCAAACAAACAAGGAGGGGCGAGGATTTGTGAGGATCCCTCTATATTATCCATTATTCACATATTACAGTTGAGGTAGTGAAATACATATAAGTACTGTGGTAGGGGAACAAGAGGTGTATAAGAAACATATTTGGGATACACGTTTAGAGCTCACACATTATCTCAATGGAAAACCTTCCTTACAATGAGTTCCACCCGATCATTGCTCCTCCCAGAGACGGCGCACGCCATTGCTCCTCCCCGAGACGGCGCACGCCTCCAGTGCCCATCTTCTAGTCATATCATCCAACCATCCAACCATGATCTTGGAAATCGTCAAGGGTCATGTAACCCTTGTAGGTCTTGCCTCTAGTGCTTTCACCACCCATGTTACTTTCTTTTCTTGATCCCCTTGTATGCCCACTTAAGATGCCTCATTGGATGATCATGAGACCTTCTATGCAGTACCATGACATCCCCTCCTTGATTACCAACATGTCTCCAAATTGCTTCTCCTAGGGATCTCCTTGAATCTCTCACAAATTCTACTGAGTTGCTACAACATTTATGATGCTAGCCATGTGAATCAAACCTTGTGGACAAAGTGACCAGCCTAGAGACACCAATTCTCTTTAGTCCCACACCTTAATCAAGAACATGATATGAAGGCGGTTCGAAAGAAAAAAAATCAATATGAACATGTTCTAGGCTTGAGAACTTTGTTTAGTAAACATGGATGACATAATGAATCATGTTAGAGAGCAGAATCGGTATATTGTGGGACATTGTTCAATATCTATGTACAATGTGACAAGGATCATGGTAACTTGTGGGCCAATGTCCAACTCTCTGCACGATCTTATAAGGACCAAATAGAATTATGATCTCAACATATTCTTTATAAAAAAATGATCTCAACATACTATCACCAATGATTGGATTAAGTTTGCAACGTGAGATAAACCAAACCTACTTCTTGGAACTATCTCTTTGTGTGTTTATTATCTTCCCAAAACTTCATTTTCTAGTATGGTCGCTCCAAATGTTGATGTACCAACTTGGTCATAAGCTCGCATTCCTAAAGCTACTTATCCAATATAAGACTAGCACATGGTTCCACAAAGTTAATCCCGAAGTGCCTTGGTGCATGTTGTAAGGGTACATTGCCTCTATGTGTGGTTTTCGTAATTAATGATAATCCTTATGCACTAATGTTTTCACTGAGTTTTATATGGAGGAATATTCCATGTGTATTACTTGAAGACTATGTGTTGGATTCAAGTATGGATGTCATGAAGATAAAGATATACCTTGTGTCTTGGCATCAAGATCTTGAGAGTTTGATTTCAAGAGAATAATTCGAGATACGGCTCTAAAACAGTGTCATGATAGACTCATGAGTTGAGCTATGCTTGAATAAGGTTTATAGCATGCAATCAAATGAAGAGTTGTTTATGTAACTCAAGATATTATTATAGAGAATCACGAGATACAAGGTTGACCAAGACTAAGAGCGAAGATTGTATTCAAATTGGTCAACACATGAAGCATAAAGAATGTACCACATTAGATCATGTGATCTTGTGGTATGATAAGTTTTCTCAATTATGCTTTCTGAACTAACCCATCATATATGTGTCTTTGTGTTGTCTATGTGGGTTCAATATCTTTCCATGGGCATGCATCAGAAGTAAACATCCAATATAGCCCATGAGAGAATGACATCAAGTGGTGATTGTCATCAAGATTGAGAAGCACAAGTTCAAATGAGAATCTCGAGAAGATCATATGCTTGAATCTTGTTATCCATTTGGTGATAATGGACATGTGGAGATGTGCCTTAAAGCATGAAGAGTCATCATCAAGATTAAGCGAGATGCGTAAGGAAAATATATGGCCTTGTTAGGTTTTCCTTTCATTGGTCTCAAGGTGTTTGTTGAGAGACCGGGTTATATGATAGCTAGTCGCACTATCAAGATGAGCTTTTGGTTGAGTAATTTGAACGCATCATCCTAGGGAGCTCAATCCTTTCCATAATTTTAATCCTCTTATTCTTTATTTATTCTTGGTATGTCTCTGTGTGAGGTTCTTGAGCTTGTTGCTAGCTTTTCAACAAGCCCAAGTTGATCAAAAAGGGAATCCGTATACATCTTCTATTGCGTTTTCAAGTTTGGACATTTTTACCGGTTCTTCGTGTAGACATGTTCCACCTCTAAATTCATGGACAAATATCCTTTGATGGTTCCTAATATTTCAAAAAAAAAATTGTTTCATCTTAATTGCAGCTCAAGAACAATGTGAGGGGAGTATAGTTCAAAGGAAAAAAATGCAGTTTGAGAAGCCTTCGCGAAACCAGCGTGCAAACTGCTGCAGCCAGGCTCACCGCCGGACCAAACTGGCAGCCGCCAAAAATTCCAGTATATGTTGAACGGATCTACTGAGTGTTGTTTCGATTAGCGCCGGTCTGGTGGCCAACTAAAAGAGTCGGCGCAGGGTCTGGATGTCGACTGGCTCACTGAACCAAACCGGAGCTAGGCTCTGGCCCTGCCGAACTAGGTTGGCCCAGCCTCGTGCATCGGTGGTTAGTCTATCAGCCATTGCCATTCATCAGTGTGTGTGCCAAACTGTCCTGCGTGTGGCTTGGCAACGCCAAACTTACCACCTGACTAGGTCGGAGAGATTTCCCAAACGGCTAGTCTTTCACTCTTGAACTATATAAACCCTTTTATTCCTCCTTGAGGAGGTAAGGTCAATCATTCTTTGAGCTCTCTCTCACTCTCTACTCCATTGTTGAACCTCAAAACCTTACTTCCTCTCCCATCCCTCCTATGATTCTTACATCTTCTTGGGGGATTTGGAAGAGGGGATTGATGGAGCTTTACAACACCAGCAAAAACTCTTGAAACGTTGGGAATCCAAGTGCAGAGTGTGTAGTCTAGGATGTAATTTTCCCCAAAATGGGCAAGGGTTTATATCGAACTCTCGGGGAACTGAGCAAAGAGTTGTCTACCCCTCTCTTCTTCTAGTAATTCTGCAAAGTAAAATAAAGCCTTGTGTTCCCAACTCCACTGTGTGGTTGTCAAGCACAAGGTTTCGCGTAAGTAAATAAAACACAAGTAATAATAAAACACGTAAAACTAGATAAAATAAAGTAACTAAGTAAAAAAGCAATAAAAGGGTTGATTGTTTTGGGGGTTTTGGATTCAAATAGGAAAAGTAAATATTTTTGGATTTTTGGATTAAAATAGTGCAACAAATAGAAAACAAGACAAAAGCAATATAAATGTGTTTCTTATGATAAAAAGTGGACCGGGGTTCATGGGTTCACTTGACTATTCTCTCTTTTAAGTAGTGGACAATAACAATTCATCAATGAGATATCAAGATGCAAAATAATAACATGTGAAAGATACACATTCATATGGGCATCACGTCCTAACATAGAGATGATGCAACACATATCTCTTATATTACACAAGAAAGGGAAAACTCAATCTTGTATTAAGAATTAAGATAGCATAGCCATAAGTACTTTGACATGATGTTTGAATATCAAATATGCTTGAACAAACAAGATCATCACTTTTGTCACGTGATGAACATAGCACGTGCATTCACTTTATCCCTAGTGAGGTAGAAAAATAAAAGGCAAAATCATAATAGATCATGTATTTGTTGTCACTATTCAGTCACTAAAACCATGCTACTCCATCTAATACACACATCACCCCACACACCCTCTTGCATAAAATTTGGATTAGAACAAATACTTAAGAATGGAGTACATAATATGCATCTATAAATACATGCATCTTGCACATAATATGATCTGATCTCATAGCACAATATCATATAATAAGGATCCACCACATAGGTATTACATATATGGCCATAATCATGTGAGGTAGCTCATATGGCACTAAGAACTATGAAGAACATGAGCGAAATAGATCAAGCTACTGCCACAAACTCGTAGTCCAGAGGTAGACTACTCCTCCTTTATCATGGTGATGATGATGAAGACATTGGAGAAGGTGATGATCCCTCTAGCGGTGATCCCGGTGGAGTTTCCCCCTCCAATCTTCATTGATGCAACCTCTGTTTCGTGTTTCTATCTTCTACACCGCTCTCCTCCCGAGAAATCTTCGGGGCCATATATATAGTGATTTTTAGGTCAAAATACTTCGGTGGACGAAAGAATCAAGTGATTTGGGCGATCGATGGCCAAAAGAGGCTGGGTGGCACGCCACACATGTAGGGCGCGGCACCTGGTCTATTTTGGGCCTCAGGCCCATCCAGGTGTTCTTCCAGATCCCAGGGTGCTTCTCCCGATAAAAAAATGACGCTCCAAAAATATCAGGTCAATTTGACTATGTATATGTCTCTGAAAGCGAAAAATACACAAAACAGGAAATTCCTGTTGTGCAGAGTTATAAACCAAATAAAGGGGATCATTGGTAAATCCCCATAAATCAATTTAAAACATGGTATTATCATCATATATGTTGCAAATATGTGGGAATTCAATATGATAAATGAGAAAGTTCATGTATGCATTGTACATGCATCAGGGATCTAGGTCTACAATCTCCGCCAACGAATTCCTCCTCTAAGTGAGGGGAACTCCTAGGATCCAGATCTTGGAGTCATTAATTCACTTCCTCCATTTTTTTCTTCTCTTATTCCTCCCTAGCACATGTTGCTTTGGTGGGATTTGAGTGTAAAGGATTTGAACACCTCTGGTGTTCTTGCTTTGCATCTTTGCATAAGTGTTGAGATCTACATTACGATTTGTTCATGTGAGAGACCGTGAGCTTGTTACTCTTGGAGGGTGATCTCCTAGTTGGCTCGTTGGTTGGTTCTCCGGTGATCTCTTCGTGGAAGATTGTGAAGAGGGACGAGTTTCTCCTTCGCCGAGCTTCTGAAGTGATTGTGGAGCTTGCCATCCTCGGAGTGGAGGAAAAGCTAACCATAAGGAAAGGACATTTTCCTTCATGGAATTGGCTTGGAAAAGAATGTGAGCCTTCATGGCATTTGGGAGACCTTCGGACGTGCCTCACTTCGTTTGAGGGAACACGGGAATACATCTTCGTCTACGTGTGCCTTGGTTATCTCTATACCTGAGCTTACTTACTTGTGATAGACTTCGTGCTTGAAGAACTTATATGTTGATTATTGATACGCGTATAGCACGCGTCCGTTGGAAACCCCAAGAGGAAGGTGTGATGCGTACAGCGGCAAGTTTTCCCTCAGTAAGAAACCAAGGTTTATCGAACCAGTAGGAGCCAAGAAGCACGTTGAAGGTTGATGGTGGCGGAGTGTAGTGTGGCGCAACACCAGGGATTCCGGCGCCAATGTGGAACCTGCACAACACAACCAAATTACTTTGCCCCAACGTGACAGTGAGGTTGTCAATCTCACCGGCTTGCTGTAACAGAGGATTAGATGTATAGTGTGGATGATGATGTTTGCAGAAAACAGTAGAACGAGTATTGTAGTTGATTGTATTAGATGTAAAGAATGGACCGGGGTCCACAGTTCACTAGTGGTGTCTCTCCCATAAGATAAATAGCATGTTGGGTGAACAAATTACAGTTGGGCAATTGACAAATAAAGAGGGCATGACCATGCACATACATGTTATGATGAGTATTGTGAGATTTAATTGGGCATTACGACAAAGTACATAGACCGCTATCCAGCATGCATCTATGCCTAAAAAGTCCACCTTCAAAGTTATCATCCGAACCTCCAGTATTAAGTTGCTAACAACAGACAATTGCATTAAGTATGGTGCGTAATGTAATCAACAAATACATCCTTAGACATAGCATTGATGTTTTATCCCTAGTGGCAACAGCACATCCACAACCTTAGAACTTTCTGTCACTGTCCCAGATTTAATGGAGGCATGAACCCACTATCGAGCATAAATACTCCCTCTTGGAGTTACAAGTAACGACTTGGCCAGAGCCTCTACTAATAATGGAGAGCATGCAAGATCATAAACAACACATAGATAATAGATTGATAATCAACATAGCATAGTATTCCATATTCATCGGATCCCAACAAACGCAACATGTAGCATTACATATAGATGATCTTGATCATGTTAGGCAGCTCACAAGATCCAACAATGATAGCACAATTAGGAGAAGACGACCATCTAGCTACTGCTATGGACCCATAGTCCAGGGGTGAACTACTCACACATCACTCCGGAGGCGACCATGGCGGTGAAGAGTCCTCCGGGAGATGATTCCCCTCTCCGGCAGGGTGCCGGAGGCGATCTCCTGAATCCCCCGAGATGGGATTGGCGGCGGCGTCTCTGGAAGGTTTTCCATATCGTGGCTCTCGGTACTGGGGTATGCGCGACGAAGACTTTAAGTAGGCGGAAGGGCGGAGTCGGAGGGCGGACGGGGGCCCCACACGCTAGGGCCGCGCGTGCCCCGCCTAGGCCGCACCGCCCTAGTGTGGCGGCGCCTCGTCGCCCCACTTCGGTTCCGTTTCGGTGTTCTGGAAGCTTCGTGGAAAAATAGGCCCCTGGGCGTTGATTTCGTCCAATTCCGAGAATATTTCCTTACTAAGATTTCTGCAACCAAAAACAGCAGAAAACAACAACTGGCTCTTCGGCATCTCGTTAATAGGTTAGTGCCGGAAAATGCATAAATATGACATAAAGTATGTATAAAACATGTGTGTATCATCATAAAACAAGCATGGAACATAATAAATTATCGATACGTTGGAGACGTATCAGCATCCCCAAGCTTAGTTCCTACTCGTCCCGAGTAGGTAAACGATAACAAAGATAATTTCTGAAGTGACATGCCATCATAATCTTGATCAATACTATTGTAAGCACATGTAATGAATGCAGCGATTCGAAGCAATGGTAAATACAATGAGTAAACAATTGAATCATATAGCAAAGACTTTTCATGAATAATAATTTCAAGACAAGTATCAATAAGTCTTGCATAAGAGTTAACTCATAAAGCAATAAATTCAAAGTAAAGGCATTGAAGCAACACAAAGGAAGATTAAGTTTCAGCGGTTGCTTTCAACTTGTAACATGTATATCTCATGGATATTGTCAACATAAAGTAATATAACAAGTGCAATAAGCAAGTATGTAAGAATCAATGCACAGTTAACACAAGTGTTTGCTTCTGAGATAGAAGGAAGTAGGTAAACTGACTCAACATAAAAGTAGAATAAAGGCCCTTCGCAGAGGGAAGCATTGATTGCTATATTTGTGCTAGAGCTTTTATTTTGAAAACAAGAAACAATTTTGTCAACGGTAGTAATAAAGCATATGTATTATGTAAATTATATCCTACAAGTTGCAAGCCTCATGCATAGTATACCAATAGTGCCCGCACCTTGTCCTAATTAGCTCGGATTACCTGGATTATCATCGCAATACATATGTTTTAACCAAGTATCACAAAGGGGTACCTCTATGCCGCCTGTACAAAGGTCTAAGGAGAAAGCTTGCATTGGATTTCTCGCTTTTGATTGTTCTCAACTTAGACATCCATAATGGGACAACATAGACAACAGATAATGGACTCCTCTTTAATGCATAAGCATTTAGCAACAAAAAATATTCTCATAAGAAATTGAGGATTGTTGTCCAAAACTGAAACTTCCACCATGGATCATGGCTTTAGTTAGCGGCCCAATGTTCTTCTCTAACAATATGCATACTCAAACTATTCAACTCATGGTAAATCGCCCTTACTTCAGACAAGACGAACATGCATAGCAACTCACATGATATTCAACAAAGTGTTGATGGCGTCCCCAGGAACATGGTTATCGCTCAACAAGCAACTTATAAGAGATAAGATGCATAAGTACATATTCAATACCACAATAGTTTTTAGGCTATTTGTCCCATGAGCTATATATTTCAAAGGCAAAGAATGGAAATATAAAGGTAGCACTCAAGCAATTTACTTTGGAATGGCGGAGAAATACCATGTAGTAGGTAGGTATGGTGGACACAAGTGGCATAGTGTTTGGCTCAAGGATTTTGGATGCATGAAAAGTATTCCCTCTCAATACAAGGCTTAGGCTAGCAAGGTTATTTGAAACAAACACAAGTATGAACCGATACAACAAAACTTACATAAAAAACATATTGCAAGCATTATAAGACTCTATACCGTCTTCCTTGTTGTTCGACCCTTACTAGAAAATATCTAGACCTTAGAGAGACCAATCATGCAAACCAAATTTTAGGAAGCTCTATGTATTTCTTCACTAATAGGTGCAAAGTATATGATGCAAGAGCTTAAACATGAGCACAACAATTGCCAAGTATCACATTATTCAAGATATTATACCAATTACCACATGTAGCATTTTCCGTTTCCAACCATATAACAATTTAACGAAGAAGTTTCAACCTTCGCCATGAACACTATGAGTAAAGCTAAGGACATATTTGTCCATATGCAACAGCGGAGCGTGTCTCTCTCCCACACAATGAATGCTAGGATCCATTTTATTCAAACAAAAACAAAAACAAAAGCATACAGACGCTCCAAGGAAAGCACATAAGATGTGATGGAATAAAAATATAGTTTCACTAGAGGAACCTGATAATGTTGTCGATGAAGAAGGGTATGCCTTGGGCATCCCCAAGCTTAGATGCTTGAGTCTTCTTGAAATATGCATGGATGAACCACCGGGGCATCCCCAAGCTTAGAGCTTTCACTCTCCTTGATCATATCGTATCATCCTCCTCTCTTGATCCTTGAAAACTTCCTCCACACCAAACTTAAAACAACTCATTAGAGGGTTAGTGCATAATCAAAATTCACATGTTCAGAGGTGACATAATCATTCTTAATACTTCTGGACATTGCACAAAGCTACTGAAAGTTAATGGAATAAAGAAATCCATCAAACATAGCAAAATAGGCAATGCGAAATAAAAGGCAGAATCTGTCAAAACAGAACAGTCCGTAAAAACGAATTTTTTAGGTGCACCAGACTTGCTCAGATGAAAATGCTCAAATTGAATGAAAGTTGCGAACATATCTGAGGATCACTCACGTAAATTGGCAGAATTTTCTGAGTTACCTACAGAGGCTATTGCTCAAATTCGTGACAGCAAAAAATCTGTTTCTGCGCAGCAATCCAAATCTAGTATGAACCTTACTATCAAAGACTTTACTTGGCACAACAATGCAACACAATTAAGATGAGGAGAGGTTGCTACAGTAGTAACAACTTCCAAGACTCAAATATAAAACAAAGGTACTGTAGTAAAATCATGGGTTGTCTCCCATAAGCGCTTTTCTTTAACGCCTTTCAGCTAGGCGCAGAAAGTGTGTATCAAGTATTATCAAGAGATGAAGCATCAACATCATAATTTGTCACATTAGGTATCTTATATGCGCCGTTATCTATAGTGGTATTAAGAGTTTTATTAATTTTAGGCCTATAATGGTTTTTTGGTTTAGGCACCTTAGAGACATACATGAACTTTTGCTCCTTACCCACGTAAGCTTTCTCCTTAAACTTAATAGAAGAAAAAGTTGAACCCAAGGTTCCCATAGCTTCCTCAAGTTCACTAATCCTTTGGGTTTGATTATCATGAATAGCACAAGCTTCTAAGATGGCAATTCTCTCATTAATTCCACCTAGAGATTTATCAAGTTTATTAGTGCTATCAAGTAATACTCCCAAATTAGTCTCAATACTTGGAAGATTTTGCTCTATGGTCTCCAACTTTTTCATGACATCTTCAAGAGAGACTTCAATTTTAACTTTATTAATAGGTGGTATTCCAAATAGACTCTCAATAATGCAACTAGCTTCTAAAGCGGGAGTGCCTAGGAAATTACCTCCCGCAAGACAATCAAGAACATACCTATTCCAGCTAGAGATACCAACATAAAAAATCCTGAGTAGGATAGTGGTGGAGTGTTTCTTAGTGCACCTATTATGAGCATCACTAATTCTATACCAAGCATTTTTTAAACATTCTCCCCCTTGTTGCTTAAACGAACGAACTTCAACTTCAGGATTACTCATTTTAGCAATAGTAAATAAAGCAAACTAGATAAAGTAAATGCAAGTAACTAATTTTTTTGTATTTTTAATATGGCAAACAAGAAAGCAAATAAAGTAAAGCTAGCAACTAATTTTTTTGTGTTTTGTTTTAGTGCAGCAAACAAAGAAGTAAATAAAATAAAGCAAGACAAAAACAAAAATAAAGAGATTGGAAGTGGAGACTCCCCTTGCAGCGTGTCTTGATCTCCCCGGCAACGGCGCCAGAAAAAGTGCTTGATACGCGTACAGCACGCGTCCGTTGGGAACCCCAAGAGGAAGGTGTGATGCGTACAGCGGCAAGTTTTCCCTCAGTAAGAAACCAAGGTTTATCGAACCACTAGGAGCCAAGAAGCACGTTGAAGGTTGATGACGGCGGAGTGTAGTGCGGCGCAACACCCGGGATTCCGGCGCCAACGTGGAACCTGCACAACACAACCAAATTACTTTGCCCCAACGTGACAATGAGGTTGTCAATCTCACCGGCTTGCTGTAACAAAGGATTAGATGTATAGTATGGATGATGATGTTTGCAGAAAATAGTAGAACGAGTATTGCAGTAGATTGTATTCGATGTAAAGAATGGACCGGGGTCCACAGTTCACTAGTGGTGTCTCTCCCATAAGATAAATAGCATGTTGGGTGAACAAATTACAGTTGGGCAATTGACAAATAAAGAGGGCATGACCATGCACATACATGTTATGATGAGTAGTGTGAGATTTAATTTGGCATTACGACAAAGTACATAGACCGCTATCCAACATGCATCTATGCCTAAAAAGTCCACCTTCAGGTTATCATCCGAACCCCCTCCAGTATTAAGTTGCAAACAACAGACAATTGCATTAAGTATGTTGCGTAATGTAATCAACAAATACATCCTTAGACATAGCATTGATGTTTTATCCCTAGTGGCAACAACACATCCACAACCTTAGAACTTTCTGTCACTGTCCCAGATTTAATGGAGGCATGAACCCACTATCGAGCATAAATACTCCCTCTTGGAGTTACAAGTAACGACTTGGCCAGAGCCTCTACTAATAACGGAGAGCATGCAAGATCATAAACAACACATAGATGATAGATTGATAATCAACATAGCATAGTATTCAATATTCATCGGATCCCAACAAACGCAACATGTAGCATTACAAATAGATGATCTTGAGCTCACAAGATCCAACAATGATAGCACAATTAGGAGAAGACGACCATCTAGCTACTGCTATGGACCCATAGTCCAGGGGTGAACTACTCACACATCACTCCGGAGGCGACCATGGCGGTGAAGAGTCCTCCGGGAGATGATTCCCCTCTCCGGCAGGGTGCCGGAGGCGATCTCCTGAATCCCCCGAGATGGGATTGGCGGCGACGGCGTCTCTGGAAGGTTTTCCGTATCGTGGCTCTCGGTAGTGGGGTATTCGCGACGAAGACTTTAAGTAGGCGGAAGGGCGGAGTCGGAGGGCTGACGGGGGCCCCACACGCTAGGGCCGCACGGGCCCCTCCTGGGCCGCGCCGCCCTAGTGTGGCGGCGCCTCGTCGCCCCACTTCGGTTCCCTTTCGGTGTTCTGCAAGCTTCGTGGAAAAATAGGCCCCTGGGCGTTGATTTCGTCCAATTCCGAGAATATTACCTTACTAGGATTTCTGCAACCAAAAACAGCAGAAAACAATAACTGGCTCTTCGGCATCTCGTTAATAGGTTAGTGCCGGAAAATGCATAAATATGACATAAAGTATGTATAAAACATGTGTGTATCATCATAAAACAAGCATGGAACATAAGAAATTATCGATACGTTGGAGACGTATCAGTAATCACCACTACCATAAAGTGAAAGGATGACAATGTGACATGAGGTCGGCACAACAAGAAAACTTGCCAATATGCATTTAAAACATGAATATCTTGACAAACCCTCCACTAAGTATAGTGTTACCACATGGTGTGCAACCGGAGGAAGAACACCCCCTATGCCTTTGGCTTGAAGATAGACTAAACATTTGGCCACATGTTTTTTGATGTGTTTCTTCATTCCTAGGTAGGACGCCAAGCGGTTCACTCTCTGGTAGGTAGCACATAATTTTAAATGTACATCATGAGCAATGTTGGAAGGATATCTTACTATCATGGAGGACTTAGGCCTTGCCACATTCTACCTTTGTGCCTAATCAAACCATTGCGTAATGTTAAATACCCTTGTAGCACTTTTTTCAACCAAATTGGCTTACCTACAGGCAAGGATGACACGTCCTCACAATCGACAATATGTTGTCTTAATAGAGCTAGCATCAACAATTATATTTTCTAAATTCCCTTTTTTGTAGGAGATCTTAGTTGAGCTTTGAGTGGGCGACACCGGGGTAAATGTGAATGAAGTCTTGAGAGCTTGAAATATTAGATGTTACAATCATTGTGTATAATATATACTAGTTGTTCACGAACTACGTCTAATATAGATGAATCAGGAGAAGTAGCAGTTCGAGAGCAATAGAGGGGCATAAGAGACGAGTCAAGGATAGAAATCCAAGGTTCACACATTGGGCAAAAGACACTTACTCCAACAAACAACCTTCTTCTGGCATCCACATGCATGATCACCCTTCGAACAACGCTTGCCTCTAATCTCTGTCGTCTGATCATATCGCCTACCTGGGATCCCAGGCGAGGTGTTGACCTTATAGGGCTAGACTTCAGGCATTGACCTTCTCTTGAGTCGATTAACATGACGACGATTATGAGCCTACCATTCGGGTCATGCCTAACAAAAACCGGTGCAGAAATTCCAGACCCAGGCTCGGACCGGCCCGCCTAAATTTTAGGCGCAAGCCTGACCAATAATAGGAAAACCCGTCGGGCTTTGAGCCGCAGACTAGACCTCTTCCCTATTTCGCAAATGTCTATGGCCCAGCCATCTAGCCTAAAACTTAGGCCCAGGCCTGGCCCACGGGCATGCTCCGGTCCGGGATTTTCGGACCGGGCCGGGGCTTCCCATGCCGAGGTATACTTCTGACCATGACCGGAGTTTTCAACATTTTATGACCGTCTACTCTATTGTTCACATAACAACAATTCAAGGACTAAATACCAAACCCGGTAAAAGGTAGGAAAATCTACTATAGTCCCAAAAGCTGCGAGTCATCATGGTGGAAAAGGCTGAAAAGGGTTACCAGAAGAGAACACTACTACCTACCTGACAGCCGAGCCAGTTGAATGAATCAAGTACTCCCACGAGGCGGTTAGTTAAATTTGCTCATGATCGGCACATCACATCACCCATTTCCTTCGGTGGCACGCTTAAATAGAGGCAAAAGAAGCGCACCGCACGCGTGGATGTGAAGCAGGAGGGGGAGGGCGATCATCATCGCATCATCGTCGTCTTCGTCGTCGTGGAGTCAGGCCAGTAGGCAGGCACTGACCCTCCTCCCTTGAATCCAACTCCACCTCCACACGTATCCTATCCACCATTACCCACCAAACACCACCACGAGATTAAAAATCCTCTCTTTCTTCTCTATAAATCAAAGATCTCTCTCTCCTCTCTCTCTTTCCACTTGGATTTATTCTCGAGTATTTCCTGTCCCGTTTTGCTGTGGATTTGGACCACGCGCATGCAGCAACCAAATCCCCATCGGACCAGTCCCGGCAATCTCCGGTGGAGGGCGAAATCAATCCTAAATTAGCGCCCCGCCACCAAGAACTCCACTACAAGGCAAGGCAAGGCAAGGATTCCCCAATCCAATCATTCTCTCTCGCCGCAGGCATTTGGCCCACTTCCCTCCACCACCACCAGAGAAATCCCAAGAAAACCGAAATCGGTCCTACGCCGCACCAGATTACAGCCTCGTCTGTAATCATCATCACCTGAGAAGAGCAAGAGGGAGAGCTCGGGCGGAAAAAGGAGGAAGCAATGACGGAGGTGGCGCTGTTCCGGGGCCCGGCCAACCTCGCTTCCTCCGCAAGCCGCGGCTCCTCCTCCCCCTCCCCCTCCTCCTCCTCCCCGCGCTATTTAGCCGATAGCGACGTGCTCCAGAGACGAAGCAACGGCAGCAGCAGCGGCGCGGACAGCCCTGCAGGATCCGCGGAGCGACAGGCCGGGGGATCGGTGGAACAGGAGCGGTGGTCGTTCTTGGCGCTGCTGCTCGAGCTGCTGCGGAAGTCGCTGCTCGGGTGCAGGGTGGAGGGCGGCGCCGGCGAAGGCGGGATGGAGATAGGCCTGCCCACGGACGTCCAGCACGTCGCGCACGTCACCTTCGACAGGTTCCATGGCTTCCTCGGCCTCCCCGTCGAGCTCGAGCCCGAGGTGCCCCGCCGCGCCCCCAGTGCCAGGTCCGTCACTCTCTCCTTCTCTTCTCATGTTCATCGATTGATGATTGCTATTAGGTTCACAAGCCTGCTCCGGAGATGTGTTTCTAATCTGAGCTCAAAATGTTTCGGAATACCACCAGTATTCAGTTCCAACTTGAACTGCAGTTGCAACCTCTGTCTGTTTTGATCTGAAACTTGGCAGACAGATAAATTCTGGCGAAATTTATATTCCATTTGAATTATGTGTATATTGATAATCCGCTAGTACCCACAAAAAGAAAATCCGCTAGGACTTGCTCCCCCTTGCTGTTGCGTGTACTTGGCAGCCTGAGCTGGAACTCATCTACTACTATGGTAGATAAACTGTTTATGATGATGGGCCACCACTCTGTCTGCAAACAGTTCGTGTTGAGTTTTCCTCATGCTTCATTAATAATTAGCCAATCATGGCTCTCGATGCCTGTTATGGATAGAGTTGCGTGATGTTTCTGTAAGTGGTGGCACCACAAAATCAAGAAAGGGGACATTACTACCTACAACTTTTAATGAGGCTGGAAATGGAACAGAACACTGGAAACACAGTTTCTATTAGTTTAAAAGTAGAGAAAAAAATATAATGTTAAATTTGAAAATTATAAGCTTCTAAATTTAGTAGTGGCAGCCATTTTGTTCACTCTAGGCATTGGCAGTAGTGGTATTCCACCCATGTTATTTTAGTGCTCCCATCAACTCTAAAGTTGTTTTGACTTGTAAGCAAACCCACCAAATAAACATATTTTTGTTCAATATGGTTACACAGAGTCTGGTTATTTTAATTGGATTCCCAAAATCAAAAAGTAAATATTTAATTGGCACACACATGCCATTTGTTAAGTCTTACTTCTTGTTGGGTCAGTTCAGCTGTATCACATCTTGCTTTGTTTGGTAGGAGTGCTAATCCTTGCTATACAGATATTAAACTACATATGTATTTCATTCTGTGAAAAGTTTATCCTACGGTAGCTGTATTGTTGCTTCGTTGTTCTTTATTTTCTATTCGGCGCTCCTTCTGTATGCACAGTTGCACACACATTACCTGGCACAAATTTTAAAATCAAAGAGGACTTTTGATGGAGTTGATTGACCTAGGAATGTCAAGAAGTAGATTATTGCACACTCTGTCATGTAGGAAAGACTGAAAGAAGAACTGTTGGGAATTTTGCGATTTACTAGTGATATATTTTGTCTGGATTAGATGATTCCCTCATCTTGCTGGTGAACATTTGTCTGCTTCTGTTTGTTGTGTTTTCTAGACTTTGGGGACTTGAATAACTGTGTTTTTGCTTCGCGGTCCTCTCGGGCTTATACTAGAAAAATAGCAGAAAAAATAGTTTTGTATCGGGAATTCGAGGATGTTGTTATTATTTCTTTTTTTGGATAAAGTGTGGTCATTTTTTCTAGGTAATCTAGAAAGAATAGGTAAAGAATTCTCTATAGTAGGATAGAATCGTTTTGCCTCCAAAAGAAGATAAAGTGGCACAAACACCTAGTACCCATCTTCATAGTTGAAACTGGAGGATTATACTATTCAATTAATAAAACTAGAGCATAGGAATTGTGCTCATTCTATAGTTGGGAAACTTCTGGAATAAACAAAGGTCCTGAAAGTAAATGAAAAGTAGTTTCCTTGATATTTTAGGCACTTGAGATAGTAAACCAGAATATTCAGCACCGAATTCAGAGTGTTCTTGCATACCATATTAATTGTTGAAATCTGGTTCTTTAAAAGGTGCCTTGACTTTTCTTTAAAAACAAAAAACGTGAAATATGCCTTGACCTCAATGACTATGTGCTCCTATTTTTATATGGTATAAAGGTGTATTTTGGAGCATCGTGCATGATTTGTTCCAATTCATACTTCCTTGTGTTGTTGGTGTTCTTCAGCTAATTCAAACTTCAAATGCAGTGCCAGTGTCTTCGGAGTCTCAACACAATCAATGCAGTGTTCATATGATTCTAGAGGAAATAGTGTTCCGACGATTCTCTTGATGATGCAAAGACGTCTTTATGAACAAGGTGGTCTTCGGGTATGATGTCTTAGCATTTTAATTAACGTTTACTTGTCTTTTCAATCAGTGTTCCTGTAGTTTTTTCTGAGTTCTGACCACATTAATGTTGTTTTGTTTTTTTACTTTGCAGACAGAAGGTATTTTTCGTATAAATGCAGAAAATAGCCAGGAAGAGTTTGTGAGAGATCAGTTAAATAGTGGAACTGTGCCAGATGGCATTGATGTTCATTCTTTGGCAGGTCTAATCAAAGTAATCTTCCTTCTGTCATGTAGCTTATGACATTCCATTGAGATTACCACTCAAGATATTTATTATTGATGTGCTTATCTTCAATAGTCGGATTCTGTATCAGCACTTACCAGAGAATCGAGAGTTTCTTTTTAATGGAAATCAACCTTGTTTTTCAAATGTAAACCAAAGTTGTGATTCTTCTATACAACAAACTTTGTTGCAGAATATAATGCTGCTTTTCAGCGCAGTTATGTGATGCGGTTAACTGATTTGACATCACAATTTTTTGTCCTTCAATTAGTCAACTTTAGTTGGCAAAACAGTAATCCTAATAATAAAAGTTATACTCAATGTTTCATATATTTTCGATATTTTCAGGCCTGGTTTAGGGAATTGCCGAGTGGGGTGCTGGACTCTATCCCACCTGAACAGGTGATGCAATGCCAATCCGAAGAGGACTGTGCTCGGGTTGCCAAATGCCTTCCACCAACTGAAGCAGCCTTACTTGACTGGGCCGTTAATTTGATGGCTGATGTTGTCCAAGAAGAACAGATAAACAAGATGAATGATCGCAATGTTGCTATGGTTTTCGCACCAAATATGACCCAGGTAACGTGTTTTCCAGACATAAAGATAGCATCAATCATTTTAGTTGATGCTAATTGTTGCGCACATGTAAATGCAGATGGACGATCCTTTGACTGCACTGATGTATGCAGTACAAGTGATGAATTTCCTCAAGATGCTTATACAGAAGACCCTCAAGGATAGAGAAGAGTCTAACCTGGAAGATGCTTCTTTGCCACAAAAGGACCCGTCTGATGAAAACGGGCATCAGAACCCAAGTCTCCCCGTTAATTCTCAACCTGAAGAACTATCTGGGCGTTCTTCTTTCGTCAGGGAGGAGCCCCTTCTGTGCAGTCCTACACACAGCCCTGAAGATAAGCCTAGTGGGATTAATCCTGCTGAAGATGATTCCGTTGCTTGCACTGTCCAGACAAGTAATGTCCTGACGAGAATAGAGAGCTCCGCCAGTTGCTCACAGCCTGGTCTTGCTGCTTCGTCCACTGATGATGCTACATGCGCTACAGCTGTGAACTCACTTCAGGGCAGAGGGAGCCGTAGCCTGACTAGCAGGAGGACTAGAAAGGGCAAGCGGCAGTGTGGAACACCCACTGTGCCCCCAGCTGAGAAATCAAGAGGCACGAGCATAGTGAGCCGAATAAACTCAAAGGTTGAACGGATCGAAGCTTGGAGATAGAAATGCCAATGTCATTGCCGTTGTTTGTTGTGTAATAGATGACTGACCCAGTGTTTTCCTTGCACATTTTGAATTTTCAACGTCCTTTCGTGTTTGGACCATGATCATGTTGGTTTGAGATTCATCCTGCCGCCTTCACTAACTTATGTATCTTGCTTATGAGTAATTTGTGGCTGTTTGAGTGAATGAAAAGAAGGTCGTTGCTTCCTTGTACATGCATTTCTTCATTATCTGAAGTCTGAAGTTTCTGAACTTCCTAGAAGTTCTCTCTGGAGATTTTACTATCCTGACCTTTCTGAGGAGAGCCCTCAACCATCGTATTCACATTCATGTCCTCTTATTGCATCAGGTAGCTTTATTCTGCCTTCTCTCCTTCATTCTTTTCGTTTACTGAATCCATCCCGTGATTTTCCAGTTTTCACAAAAAGAAGTTATTCTACCTTTGTTTGTCCTCCATTCCTTTTCGTTCATCGAATCCACCACAATGTTTTCCAGTTTTCATGGAGAAAAAGGAAAATCACCGAGAGAAAATGCAATGCATCATCTTCCACCTAGCTTTCTGCCAGCTCAACTATGAATGGAACATATTCCTGTCCAGGGGCACTTGACACCAGTGTGATGCTCAGTGATAAGTGCATCACTGGTCGGGGAAAATCATCCCAATTTCTCGAGGGTTTTACCCATCGCGAAAATGCCCGGATTCTATTTCTCCGAGGGCTTTACCGATCACGAAATGCTTAAATTCTGTTCACGGTTCTCGCCATTATCGACCTGCTCCTGCGACAGTTGGAACCGGAATTCTTTCACGAAGATTGATCTGGAATGCCAACCTTACTATCCCTGTTATCACATATTCCATTTAGTCAGTGCAGGATCACCATCAAATTTGTTCGACCTGCCGATTTCCATGCATTTCTTGACATGTTATGCAGATCAGTGCCGAAGAACACACACGCTTGTGCAAGATGCACGTTTCCATTTCCT
The DNA here is from genome assembly GCF_019359855.2 of Lolium perenne. Classification (NCBI taxonomy): domain Eukaryota; kingdom Viridiplantae; phylum Streptophyta; class Magnoliopsida; order Poales; family Poaceae; genus Lolium; species Lolium perenne. The sequence continues at coordinate 160,177,009 of NC_067247.2, forward strand.
CCCAAGTTGCAGCTGGAGGAGTAGTATATACCAGCTCCACTTGTGAAAGGGGAAAAAAAATCCCAAAATTCCAATTCGACAGCCACATAGATGCCTCTTTCTTTATTGGGCTCTCCATTTCTCTCGCTATATATACCTCTCATCGACCCAGATTACTTGAGCAAATTCGACAGTTCAAAAAAAACATTAATTGCAGCTTTACATTGGAGGAGGAGAGCAGAGGAGTGTTAATTTGGTCGATGGCGCACATGGCGGCCGCGGACGGCTCGCTGCAGAGGCTGTTCGAGAAGCCGTTGCCGGAGAACCCGAGTCTGCTGGAGGTGCTAGCGGCTTGCAGCAACCACAACCACCAGAAGAAGCATCTGCTGCCGGCCGTCGACCCGACGTCCTTCACGGAGATCTTCGGTGAGCTCCACTTCCATGAGAGGCCTGAAGCCCGATTCGTACTGCCGACGCCACCACCAAACCCTGCCGCAGCAGTCCCTGCTCGAGCAGCGACGATGGTGTCGTGGCTCGACGCCGCTGATCGTCAGGCTGCCGAGAAGAGCAAGGACGACTCGTCGCTGGACGCGCTCCTCAGGCCGCCGAAGCCCGCGAGCTTCAGTTTGAAGAAGAGCGCGAGCTTCTGCCTGAAGAAGAGCTCCGCATCGCTGCTGCTGTGCACGGAGGGGCTCGGGTCCGAGAGCACCGTGGACTCGGACGACATGGTCAAGGGCGACGACGGCGATGCCGCCCTGACCCCCGGGAAGGAGTCGATGCCGGAGGAAGCGACGCACGGAGACGCGGGGCCATGGCTGCTGGGAGGAAGCAAGGACAAGGAACCGCCATCGTTCCCGCCGGCGATACGGTCGATCGGGCGCGGTGGGAAGCCGTGCGTATGCTTCCGGACGTTCCGCACGGATGGGCGGTTCGTGCTCACGCAGGTGGTAATCCCCGGGAAGGAGATTCTGCACGCCTCCCGCGAGGGCGGCCGCCTCAGGCTCCGGTTCGCCAACGCCGCCGCCGCAGCCGGCGGCGGCGACGAGGATGACGAGGAGCTGGAGCTCGGAGACCAAGAAGATCGCGAACACGGAACCTACAACACATGCATCGGCGCATGCGCTTAATAGGCAGTTTGTTTGTTAACACAAACACGGGTTTAGTGTGGTGACAAGCACGTGTTTGGTATTGCTATGGATTGTCGTACTAATTTTATTTGTAGCGCAGTTTATTATTTGAATTTGAATTTGAATATTAAGGTTTGTTTAATCAACAAAGATATTTTCCTCTTCAATATTGTTCGGCCGGGCGTCGACACCGGCGGTGACGAAAACCTAGCTGCCACTAGCTTCTACCTCTTCTTTCCCGCTTATTGCCGTTAGGGCATCTCCAGCGGTGCGACGCAAACGGACGTTGAGCGACCGTTTTCATCCGCCGTGACCGGAAATGCGTTTGGACCCTGCTCCAGCGGCGCGACGCAAAGTGATCTGGCCGTTCGCGGAGACGCAAACCTGGCTCAAATATGCGCCAGGTTTGCGTCTCCGCGGACGCGCCGAGCGTCCTCCATTTTTTACCCGGTCCCGCAAGTCAGGGACAGCGAAATCGACCGCTTCGATTTGCTTCTTTTTCCCCTTCTTTGCTGCCCTAGTGCGACGCCACAACCCCACCCACCGCCGTCCCGCCGCAGCGCCGTAGTACTCGCCGTCGACTCCGCTGTCGCCGCGCGGGAGAGCAGGATCGTACTCGGGGTTGGCTCCGGCGCGTACGCCCACGACCTGTTCGGTCAATTGCGCCGGTAGGTTTCTTCTCCTTTTTCGGCGCTATTTGTGCACGGTCATTGATCAACAGTTCGTACCCACACAAATGTACATGTGGCATATGGTGGAGAAGTTCCGCGCGGAGGTCGTTGACTCCTCTTCCGACGAGGAGTCCGATCAGTCGACGCAGACATTGGCAACTACTGCGGCCTCCATGATCCACGGGTTCACCTCAAACCCGGGGCCGAAGCACGGGGGCTCTGTGAAGGGGCACTCCAAAAACCTGCCGCGCAACAGAGTGGCAGGACAGGCCCGCCTCCATAAGGACCACTTCCACCTCACTAATCCGGTGTACCCGGAAAAAGTGTTCCGGCACCGGTACAGGATGTCAAGGGACCTGTTCTTGGTCATTCTACGGGGCATCAGAAACTGCGACCCGTACTTCCAATGCAGGCCCGATGCAACAGGTGCGCTAGGCTTCACCTCCTACCAAAAATGCTCCACGACTATTCGCATGCTCTCATATGGAATGACTGCGGATATATTTGATGAGTATCTTCGAATGGGCGAGAGCACCTGCCATGAGGCCATGTACAGGTTTTGCCGAGCCGTGATTGCCGTGTTTTGACAGCATTACTGTAGGGAGCCAACTGTTGAGGATACAAGGCGGCTCATGTCTATCAACGAGTCTAGAGGGTTCCCAGGAATGATTGGCAGCATAGATTGCATGCACTAGGAGTGGAAAAACTGTCCATTTGGATGGCAGGGTCTGTACAGCGGGCATGAGGAGGGACGAACTGTAATTCTTGAAGTTGTCATATCTCAAGATTTATGGATTTGGCATTCATTGTTTGGCATGGCCGGTTCCAACAATGACATCAATGTGTTGCACCGATCACCAGTTTTCAACAGGCTCATGCAAGGCAAAGCTCCCCGGGTGAGCTACGAGATCAATGAAAATGAATACGACAAGCCATATTATCTTGCTGATGGCATCTACCCTGACTGGGCCACACTGGTGAAGATTGTCCGTAATCCAAACTCCGAGAAAACGAGGAGGTTTGCCAAAATGCAAGAGGCTTGCAGGAAAGATGTGAAGCGCGAATTTGGTGTGCTTCAAGCTAGGTGGGAAATTGTCCGTCACCCGGCAAGAACATGGTCCCTGAAGACCATGCATGAGGTGATGACATGCTGCGTGATCATGCACAACATGATCGTTGAGAATGAGCGTCCTGATGGCCGCAATGAGAACCACTGGAAATTTCAAGGTGAGCTGGTTGCGCCACTTCCTGGAGCTTTATCTTGGGAGACTATCTACATATGAATGTAGAAGTCACTAACGAGAACGTCTGCAAACAGCTGCAGACGGATCTGATTGGGCATAAGTGGACATTGGCTGGCCATGAAGATCATGCCTAGAGGAATACTATCTTATTTTCATATAGACTTTTTAAAATTTGAATGTAATAACTATGACTTCGTTGAATTCTTTATTTTGTTGTTTGGAAACTTCATAATTGATGCAAACGCTGAAATGCGTCGGGCCGCTGGAGCCACCCCTAGGCGCAAACGGATGCGCGGACAAAAATAGTCTGTCTCACGTTCGCCGCACGACGCAAACGGACGCTAGAAATGCGTCGCGCCGTTGGAGATGCTCTTACCGAAAAGAGAGCAGTTAGGAAGCACTACAAGAAAAGTGGTGATCTATGATGTTTTGATCGTAACACTAGGTATTTCATCCCAAGAAACGTCACATATCTATGATAAAAAAATTCTTTTCGTTGCGTGGCCGGTGGACGGTCAAGAGCCCAGTTTCGCGTGACGTTTTCTTCATTTCGTCACATACTCCCTCCGTCCACAAATAAGTGGACGTGCGCGATTTTCAAGACAAATTACTAAAGAAGAGAAAAATTGCATTGGGAAGATGCAACCAACATCTCTCTCCTCTTTAATTATTTCACCTCCAATAGGCTAAGTGCATGTATAAAATTAAGATAACATGTGCTAGATATTATTGGGTTTGATTTCCGTGCAATGAGAGAGAAACAACTTTTACTAATTTAAAGTGCATTGGAAACATAGAAGTACACTCTTTCATGGACAAAGTTTAAAGCTAGTTATCCACTTATTTAAGGACGGAGGGAGTAGATTCATCGCGATTTTTGTGTCAAGCCTTGAAGTCCGATGAGATATTTTGTCCCATGTCGAAACGTCGCAGATTTCGTCACGCCGTTTCATCCCCAATTGATTTCGTCCCCATAGCTTTTTTCCCTGCTTTTCACCCCACCAATATCAAGCAATAGTCGAAGAGATTCCTTTACAAATCACTTTTGGAAGTTTAAAAACCGACATTGCATAAGTTGGGATTGCTTGGGCTATGGCTTTGAGTAATGTTTCTTTGCCACCCATAGAAAAATTCTTCGCGTTCCACCCACTTATGATTTGGCATACCCGATCGACTAGGTGCTGAAAACACTGTCCGTTCAATTCCCACATGAGATGGCAGCCCCAAATATTTATCTATTAGGGCTTCCACATTGATATTCAGTATGTTGCACACTGCTTCCTTATCCTATGCCAGTGTATTCAGACTGAAAAAAATACTCAACTTTGATTTACTTATTAACTGTCCCGAACTGGCACAATACATGTCCAACACTTTCCGGAGAGTGACTGCATTAGATGCATTCCTTGGAGATAAAAGAAGCTTGGCCGGCCACTTGGTTATGGAATCGTTTCGGTGTATGTCAAAATATATGTCCATCTTGGTACATGGAACTTTCTTTCTCTTTTCGAGGGAAAAACGCTTTCAACAAAAAAAGGACGGACACGAAACTTTTGCATATGCTTCTTGCTCCTTGACGACCTTTTAATCCCTGGTCCAGTCTAGCTAGCTAGCTGCATCGTCACAAGACTTGACCCGTGAGTGATGACTATGGACCAGATCGACCGGCATGGGAAAGGATGGGGGAAAGGCGGCTCGATCAATCGGAGCTCCTCAAATAGAAGTAGGCATGTAGCCAAGCTAGCTAGGTAGGTGCCTATATAAATACTAGGTACTACGAAACAGATGTCACCCTGCCAAAGCAACATGGAGTTTGTTCTGTCTCAACTTTTTTAGATATAAATAAAACTAAAATACTTATTTTTGGACGCTTAAAAATCATTGGTGAGCGTATGGAAAAAAGTCATTTGAGTGTGACTTAGCTTTGCTTCATAACATGTACTATGTACATAAAATAGTTGTTGCCTAGGTGTGTTGGGGGTGAAAGGGGGTAGACGGTTTAAAACTTTTACGATAATGGTTTCAACAAATACGAAATAAAACTAGCATTTATTTGTAAAACACAGCACCTATATATACAACAATTTACCAATGCATCAACAACTTATGCTGAGCAAGCAAGCAGCCAAGCGATAGCAAAATATATAAATTCAAGCATGAAGGTTATCACAAAGTAATATTCATTAGTAAAGAGTCCGGGTAATGAAATAACCGAGGAATACGGAGACGGCGATATATCCCGAAATCCACACTTTTGGAAGGGCTACTCTTTGTTGGAGCGGTGTGGAGGCCAAAGTACCCCAAACGCTACGAAGGCCTCACCCCAAACACTCTTGGAATTTTATTGATAGGATTGTAGATCTAGATCTCTTCTCTCTTTTTCTCAAATGGAAGGAAAAAATCATGGAGGGAACACAGAGAGAAAGAGAGAGAAAGCTCAAATAAGGTCAACAATGGGGCATGATAGCTCAATATTTAGCATTATTTTACTGAGGTTTTTAAGTATACTATTACTCATATTGTCACTCATTTTATGCTCCAGCTAGATACACCTATGCCTATTTTACATACTTACGAGTTCTTGTTCATTTTCATATGAGCATCACATATTTAGTAGTTTTAGTAGGATTTTGTCATGTTTTCTTTGTTTTTACATGCTTGTAGGTGTTATGGACAACTATGCACAAAGCAAGGCAAAAGGGGTCAAGAGAGTGAAATATGGAAGATCTACAGGCACCAGACTTAGTCATTTGAGGAGTGGAAAAAGTGACATTTGTCCATCTAAAAATAAAGATCTAAGACCATGGTGTTATAGCCCTCGTCCATACTAGTTCAACGAGACGAAGAACACCCAAATCGAAGTTCGTATGAGGAAATGGCGGCCAAAATACAAAAGCATCTGCAGGTTTAACGACCATCGGTACGGGCATATCCAGTCGTACCGTCCACTCGTACCACATGCCTGGACGCGTTTCTTCACAAAATCCGTCCACGTTTGTTCCTAGACCTTCCTTAGGTCAAAGGCAACGTGGGAGTGGCTATTGGAGACCCCCCTAGGTCTATATAAAGAGGGGAGGAGCCAAGGGACAGACACCCCATCACCAGATACCTCCACGGCGAAGTGATACGCGTACAACACGCGTCCGTTGGGAACCCCAAGAGGAAGGTGTGATGCGTACAGCGGCAAGTTTTCCCTCAGTAAGAAACCAAGGTTTATCGAACCAGTAGGAGCCAAGAAGCACGTTGAAGGTTGATGGCGGCGAGATGTAGTGCGGCGCAACACCAGGGATTCCGGCGCCAACGTGGAACCTGCACAACACAACCAAAGTACTTTTCCCCAACGAAACAGTGAGGTTGTCAATCTCACCGGCTTGCTGTAACAAAGGATTAGATGTATAGTGTGGATGATGATTGTTTGCAGAGAACAGTAGAACAAGTATTGCAGTAGATTGTATCGATGTAAAAGAATAGAACCAGGGTCCACAGTTCACTAGAGGTGTCTCTCCCATAAGATAAATAGCATGTTGGGTGAACAAATTACAGTTGGGTAATTGACAAATAGAGAGGGCATGACAATGCACATACATGATATGATGAGTATTGTGAGATTTAATTGGGCATTACGACAAAGTACATAGACGGCTATCCAGCATGCATCTATGCCTAAAAAGTCCACCTTCAGGTTATCATCCGAACCCCTTCCAGTATTAAGTTGCAAACAACAGACAATTGCATTAAGTATGGTGCGTAATGTAATCAATAACTACATCCTCGGACATAGCATCAATGTTTTATCCCTAGTGGCAACAGCACATCCATAACCTTAGGGGTTTCACACTCCCAGTTCACGGAGACATGAACCCACTATCGAGCATAAATACTCCCTCTTGGAGTTACAAGCATCAACTTGGCCAAAGCATCTACTAGTAACGGAGAGCATGCAAGATCATAAACAACACATAGATTGATAATCAACATAACATAGTATTCTCTATCCATCGGATCCCAACAAACACAACATATAGCATTACAGATAGATGATCTTGATCATGTTAGGCAGCTCACAAGACCTGACAATGAAGCATAATGAGGAGAAGACAACCATCTAGCTACTGCTATGGACCCATAGTCCAGGGGTGAACTACTCACTCATCACTCCGGAGGCGACCATAGCGGTGTAGAGTCCTCCGGGAGATGAATGCCCTCTCCGGCAGGGTGCCGGAGGCGATCTCCTGAATCCCCCAAGATGGGATTGGTGGCGGCGGCGTCTCTGGAAGGTTTTCCGTATCGTGGCTCTCGGTACTGGGGGTTTCGCAACGAAGGCTATATGTAGGCGGAAGGGCAGAGTCGGGAGAGTCACGAGGGGCCCACACGCTAGGGCCACGCGGCCAGCTCCTGGGCCGCGCCGCCCTACTGTGGCGCCGCCTCGTGGCCCCACTTCGTCTTCTCTTCGGTCTTCTGGAAGCTTCGTGGCAAAATAGGCCCCTGGGCGTTGATTTCGTCCAATTCCGAGAATATTTCCTTACTAGGATTTCTGAAACCAAAAACAGCAGAAACAAAGAATCGGCTCTTCGGCATCTCGTTAATAGGTTAGTGCCGTAAAAATGCATAAATATGACATAAAGTATGCATAAAACATGTAGATATCATCAATAATGTGGCATGTAACATAAGAAATTATCGATACGTCGGAGACGTATCGCATCCCTGCTTAGTTTCTCGTCGTCCTGTAAACGATAACAAAGATAATTTCTGGAGTGACATGCTATCATAACCTTGATCATACTATTGTAAGCATATGTAATGAATGCAGCGATCAAAACAATGTAAATGACATGAGTAAACAAATGAATCATATAGCAAATACTTTTCATGAATAGTACTTCAAGACAAGCATCAATAAGTCTTGCATAAGAGTTAACTCATAAAGCAATAATTCATAGTAGAGGTATTGAAGTAACACAAAGGAAGATTAAGTTTCAGCGGTTGCTTTCAACTTGTAACATGTATATCTCATGGATAGTTGTCAACATAGAGTAATATAACAAGTGCAATATGCAAGTATGTAGGAATCAATGCACAGTTCACACAAGTGTTTGCTTCTTGAGGTGGAGAGAAATAGGTGAACTGACTCAACAATAAAAGTAAAAGAATGGTCCTTCAAAGAGGAAAGCATCGATTGCTATATTTGTGCTAGAGCTTTGATTTTGAAAACAAGAAACAATTTTGTCAACGGTATTAATAAAGCATATGTGTTATGTAAATTATGTCTTACAAGTTGCAAGCCTCATGCATAGTATACTAATAGTGCCCGCACCTTGTCCTAATTAGCTTGGATTACCTGGATTATCATTGCAATGCACATGTTTTAACCAAGTGTCACAAAGGGGTACCTCTATGCCGCCTGTACAAAGGTCTAAGGAGAAAGCTCGCATCGGATTTCTCGCTATTGATTATTCTCAACTTAGACATCCATACCGGGACAACATAGACAACAGATAATGGACTCCTCTTTTATGCATAAGCATTCAACAACAATTAATTTTCTCATATGAGATTGAGGATATTTGTCCAAAACTGAAACTTCCACCATGGATCATGGCTTTAGTTAGCGGCCCAATGTTCTTCTCTAACAGTATGCAATGCTCTAACCATTTTAGTGGTAGATCTCCCTTACTTCAGACAAGACGAACATGCATAGCAATGATACGTCTCCGACGTATCGATAATTTCTTGTGTTCCATGCCACATTATTGATGTTATCTACATGTTTTATGCACACTTTATGTCATATTCGTGCATTTTCTGGAACTAACCTATTAACAAGATGCCGAAGTGCCGATTCTTGTTTTCTTTGTTTTTGGTTTCAGAAATCCTAGTAACGAAATATTCTCGGAATTGGACGAAATCAACGCCCAGGGTCCTATTTTGCCACGAAGCTTCCAGAAGACCGAAGAGGAGACGAAGTGGGGCCACGAGGCGGCCACACCCTAGGGCGGCGCGGCCCAGCCCTTGGCCGCGCCGACCTGTAGTGTGGGGCCCTCGTGTGGCCCCCTGACCTGCCCTTCCGCCTACTTAAAGCCTCCGTCGCGAAACCCCCAGTACCGAGAGCCACGATACGGAAAACCTTCCAGAGACGCCGCCGCCGCCAATCCCATCTCCTGGGGATTCAGGAGATCGCCTCCGCACTCCTCGCCGAGAGGGGAATCATCTCCCGGAGGACTCTACGCCGCCATGGTCGCCTCCGGAGTGATGAGTGAGTAGTTTACCCCTGGACTATGGGTCCATAGCAGTAGCTAGATGGTTGTCTTCTCCCCATTGTGCTTAATTGTCGGATCTTGTGAGCTGCCAAACATGATCAAGATCATCTATCTGTAATTCTATATGTTGCGTTTGTTGGGATCCGATGAATAGAGAATACTTGTTATGTTGATTATCAAAGTTATGTCTATGTGTTGTTTATGATCTTGCATGCTCTCCGTTACTAGTAGATGCTCTGGCCAAGTAGATGCTTGTAACTCCAAGAGGGAGTATTTATGCTCGATAGTGGGTTCATGTCTCCGTGAATCTGGGAGTGACGAAACCTCTAAGATTATGGATGTGCTGTTGCCACTAGGGATAAAACATTGGTGCTATGTTCAAGGATGTAGTCACTGATTACATTACGCGCAATACTTAATGCAATTGTCTCGTTGTTAGCAACTTAATACTTGAGGGGGTTCGGATGATAACCTCAAGGTGGACTTTTTAGGCATAGATGCATGTCGGATAGCGGTCTATGTACTTTGTCGTAATGCCCAATTAAATCTCACTATACTCATCATAATATGTATGTGCATGGTCATGCCCTCTTTATTTGTCAATTGCCCAACTGTAATTTGTTCACCCAACATGCTGTTTATCTTATGGGAGAGACACCTCTAGTGAACCTGTGGACCCCAGGTCCAATTCTCTATCTTTGAAATACAATCTCCGCAATACTTGTTCTACTCGTTTTCGCAAACAATCATCTTCCACACAATACGGTTAATCCTTTGTTACAGCAAGCGGTGAGATTGACAACCTCACTGCTTTCGTTGGGGCAAAGTACTTTGGTTGTGTTGTGCGAGTTCCACGTTGGCGCCGAATCTTCGGTGTTGCGCCGCACTACATTCCGCCGCCATCAACCTTCAACGTGCTTCTTGACTCCTACCGGTTCGATTAAACCTTGGTTTCTTATCGAGGAAACTTGCCGCCGTGCGCATCACACCTTCCTCTTGGGGTTCCCAACGGACGTGTCAACCACACGCATCAAGCAAATTTCTGGCGCCGTTGCCGGGGAGATCAAGACACGCTGCAAGGGGAGTCTCCACTTCCCAATCTCTTTACTTTGTTTTTGTCTTGCTTTATTTTATTTACTACTTTGTTTGCTGCATTATATCAAAACACAAAAAAATTAGTTGCTAGCTTTACTTTATTTACTGTCTTGCACTCTATATCAAAAACACAAAAAAAATTAGTTACTTGCATTTACTTTACTTGATTCATCATGTTTCCTTTTAATTTTACCACGAAAGACATACCGGTAGGACGTGGGTCTATAATTAGGAGAAATAATATAGAAGAATTTTTCAATCATGTCGATGCGTTGAAGATTTTGAAGATAGACACTTGGTAGAACTTGCTCCTACTTATGAAATTGCCGCTGCTGCTTTAGTTCGTATGATGGAAACTAAATTTGTTAATCTCAATCCTATAATCCAACACATGTTTCTTACACTCGGTGATATGGAAGAAGGGGAAAAGAAAGACTTTGTTTTAGAAACCCTTCTTAGAGAATTTGGTGGTATAGCAAGAGAGGCTAGAAAGGTCTTTGCTAAATATAATATGCTTGGTTCTTATACCAATTTTGTTAGTCTCCTTGAAAAGATGGATATGGATAGAATAAAGTACACTAATAATATTAATGATGGTGGGGAGATCAAAGCACCAATACCATGTAAGCTCCTAGCGATGAATGATGCACTAGAAAATAACTATGCTTGGCTTGTTCCGGAAAATTTGTTTGATGAGAGTAGCAAGCCTAAGACTAATGAAAAGGGAGACGCTAAAACTTATGTATCCAATATACTATGCTTGGCTGAGAAAACTCCAAACGCCGCTGTAGATGCACCACCCTCCGATAATACTTGATACACACTTTCTGCGCCTAGCTGAAAGGCGTTAAAGAAAAGCGCTTATGGGAGACAACCCATGGTTTTTACTACAGTACTTTGTTTTTATTTTGTGTCTTGGAAGTTGTTTACTACTGTAGCAACCTCTCCTTATCTTAGTTTTGTGTTTTGTTGTGCCAAGTAAAGTCGTTGATAGTAAAGTTCATACTAGATTTGGATTACTGCGCAGAAACAGATTTCTTTGCTGTCACGAATCTGGGCTGTTTTCTCTGTAGGTAACTCAGAAAATTATGCCAATTTACGTGAGTGATCCTCAGATATGTACGCAACTTTCATTCAATTTGAGCATTTTCATTTGAGCAAGTCTGGTGCCTCGATAAAATTCGTCAATACGAACTGTTCTGTTTTGACAGATTCTGCCTTTTATTTCGCATTGCCAGTTTTGTTATGTTCGATGGATATTTTGATTCCATTGACTTTTAGTAGCTTTGTGAAATGTACAGAAGTGTTAAGAATGATTATGTCACCTCTGAACATGTATATTTTGATTGTGCACTAACCCTCTAATGAGTTGTTCTAAGTTTGGTGTGGAGGAAGTTTTCAAGGATCAAGAGAGGAGTATGATGCAATATGATCAAGGAGAGTGAAAGCTCTAAGCTTGGGGATGCCCCGGTGGTTCACCCCTGCATATATCAAGAAGACTCAAGCGTCTAAGCTTGGGGATGCCCAAGGCATCCCCTTCTTCATCGACAACATTATCAGGTTCCTCCCCTGAAACTATATTTTTATTCCATCACATCTTATGTGCTTTTCTTGGAGCGTCGGTTTGTTTTTATTTTTGTTTTGTTTGAATAAAATGGATCCTAGCATTCACTGTATGGGAGAGAGACACGCTCCGCTGTAGCATATGGACAAGTATGTCCTTAGGCTCTACTCATAGTATTCATGGCGAAGTTTCTTCTTCGTTAAATTGTTATATGTTTGGAATTGGAAAATGATACATGTAGTAAATTGCTATAATGTCTTGGATAATGTGATACTTGGCAATTGTTGTGCTCATGTTTAAGCTCTTGCATCATATACTTTGCACCCATTAATGAAGAAACACCTAGAGCTTGCTAATTTGGTTTGCATATTTGGTTTCTCTAAAGTCTAGATAATTTCTAGTATTGAGTTTTGAACAACAAGGAAGACGGTGTAGATTCTTATAATGTTTACAATATGTCTTTTATGTGAGTTTTGCTGCGCCGTTCATCCTTGTGTTTGTTTCAAATAACCTTGCTAGCTTAAACCTTGTATCGAGAGGGAATACTTCTCATGCATCCAAAATCCTTGAGCCAACCACTATGCCATTTGTCTCCACCATACCTACCTACTACATGGTATTTCTCCGCCATTCCAAAGTAAATTGCTTGAGTGCTACCTTTAAAATTCCATCATTCACCTTTACAATATATAGCTCATGGGACAAATAGCTTAAAAACTATTGTGGTATTGAATATGTACTTATGCACTTTATCTCTTATTAAGTTGCTTGTTGTGCGATAACCATGTTTCTGGGGACGTCATCAACTATTCTTTGTTGAATATCATGTGAGTTGCTATGCATGTTCGTCTTGTCTGAAGTAAGGGAGATCTACCACCTTATGGTTAAGCATGCATATTGTTAGAGAAGAACATTGGGCCGCTAACTAAAGCCATGATCCATGGTGGAAGTTTCAGTTTTGGACATATATCCTCAATCTCATATGAGAATAATAATTGTTGCCACATGCTTATGCATAAAAGAGGAGTCCATTATCTGTTGTCTATGTTGTCCCGGTATGGATGTCTAAGTTGAGAATAATCAATAGCGAGAAATCCAATGCGAGCTTTCTCCTTAGACCTTTGTACAGGCGGCATGGAGGTACCCCATTGTGACACTTGGTTAAAACATGTGTATTGCGATGATCCGGTAGTCCAAGCTAATTAGGACAAGGTGCGGGCACTATTAGTATACTATGCATGAGGCTTGCAACTTGTAAGATATAATTTACATGATACATATGCTTTATTACTACCGTTGACAAAATTGTTTCATGTTTTCAAAATCAAAGCTCTAGCACAAATATAGCAATCGATGCTTTTCCTCTATGGAGGACCATTCTTTTACTTTTATGTTGAGTCAGTTCACCTATTTCTCTCCACCTCAAGAAGCAAACACTTGTGTGAACTGTGCATTGATTCCTACATACTTGCATATTGCACTTATTATATTACTCTATGTTGACAATTATCCATGAGATATACATGTTACAAGTTGAAAGCAACCGCTGAAACTTAATCTTCCTTTGTGTTGCTTCAATACCTTTACTTTGATTTATTGCTTTATGAGTTAACTCTTATGCAAGACTTATTGATGCTTGTCTTGAAGTACTATTCATGAAAAGTCTTTGCTTTATGATTCACTTGTTTACTCATGTCATATACATTGTTTTGATCGCTGCATTCACCACATATGCTTTACAAATAGTATGATCAAGGTTATGATGGCATGTCACTCCAGAAATTATCTTTGTTATCGTTTTTACCGCCGGGACGGAGCAAACTAAGCAGGGATGCTGATACGTCTCCGACGTATCGATAATTTCTTGTGTTCCATGCCACATTATTGATGTTATCTACATGTTTTATGCACACTTTATGTCATATTCGTGCATTTTGGAACTAACCTATTAACAAGATGCCGAAGTGCCGATTCTTTGTCTGCTGTTTTTGGTTTCGTAAATCCTAGTAACGAAATATTCTCGGAATTGGACGAAATCAACGCCCAGGGGTCCTATTTTGCCACGAAGCTTCCGGAAGACCGAAGAGGAGACGAAGTGGGGCCACGAGGCGGCCTCACCCTAGGGCGGCGCGGCGGCCCCTTGGCCGCGCCGACACTGTAGTGTGGGGCCCTCGTGTGGCCCCCCTGACCTGCCCTTCCGCCTACTTAAAGCCTCCGTCGCGAAACCCCCAAAGTACCGAGAGCCACGATACGAAAACCTTCCCGGAGAGACGCCGCCGCCGCCAATCCCATCTCGGGGATTCAGGAGATCGCCTCCGGCACCTGCCGGAGAGGGGAATCATCTCCCTGAGGACTCTACGCCGCCATGGTCGCCTCCGGGAGTGATGAGTGAGTAGTCTACCCCTGGACTATGGGTCCATAGCAGTAGCTAGATGGTTGTCTTCTCCCCATTGTGCTTAATTGTCGGATCTTGTGAGCTGCCGAACATGATCAAGATCATCTATCTGTAATTCTATATGTTGCGTTTGTTGGGATCCGATGAATAGAGAATACTTGTTATGTTGATTATCAAAGTTATGTCTATGTGTTGTTTATGATCTTGCATGCTCTCCGTTACTAGTAGATGCTCTGGCCAAGTAGATGCTTGTAACTCCAAGAGGGAGTATTTATGCTCGATAGTGGGTTCATGTCTCCGTGAATGGGGGGGAGTGACGAGAAACCTCTAAGATTATGGATGTCTTGTTGCCACTAGGGATAAAACATTGGTGCTATGTTCAAGGATGTAGTCACTGATTACATTACGCGCAATACTTAATGCAATTGTCTGTTGTTAGCAACTTAATACTGGAGGGGGTTCGGATGATAACCTGAAGGTGGACTTTTTAGGCATAGATGCATGCTGGATAGCGATCTATGTACTTTGTCGTAATGCCCAATTAAATCTCACTATACTCATCATAATATGTATGTGCATGGTCATGCCCTCTTTATTTGTCAATTGCCCAACTGTAATTTGTTCACCCAACATGCTGTTTATCTTATGGGAGAGACACCTCTAGTGAACTGTGGACCCCGGTCCAATTCTCTATCTTGAAATACAATCTACTGCAATACTTGTTCTACTGTTTCTGCAAACAATCATCTTCCACACAATACGGTTAATCCTTTGTTACAGACAAGCCGGTGAGATTGACAACCTCAACTTTCGTTGGGGCAAAGTACTTTGGTTGTGTTGTGCAGGTTCCACGTTGGCGCCGGAATCTCTGGTGTTGCGCCGCACTACATTCCGCCGCCATCAACCTTCAACGTGCTTCTTGACTCCTACTGGTTCGATTAAACCTTGGTTTCTTACTGAGGGAAACTTGCCGCTGTGCGCATCACACCTTCCTCTTGGGGTTCCCAACGGACGTGTCAACCACACGCATCAAGCAACTCACATGATATTCAACAAAGAGTAGTTGATGGCGTCCCCAGGAACATGGTTATCGCACAACAAGCAACTTAATAAGAGATAAAGTGCATAAGTATATATTCAATACCACAATAGTTTTTAGGCTATTTGTCCCATGAGCTATATATTGCAAAGGTGAAGAATGGAAATTTTAAAGGTAGCACTCAAGCAATTTACTTTGGAATGGCGGAGAAATACCATGTAGTAGGTAGGTATGGTGGACACAAATGGCATAGTGGTTGGCTCAAGGATTTTGGATGCATGAGAAGTATTCCCTCTCGATACAAGGTTTAGGCTAGCAAGGTTTATTTGAAACAAACACAAGGATGAACCGGTGCAGCAAAACTCACATAAAAGACATATTGTAAACATTATAAGACTCTACACCGTCTTCCTTGTTGTTCAAACTCAATACTAGAAATTATCTAGACCTTAGAGAGACCAATTATGCAAACCAAATTTTAGCAAGCTCTATGTATTTCTTCATTAATAGGTGCAAAGTATATGATGCAAGAGCTTAAACATGAGCACAACAATTGCCAAGTATCACATTATCCAAGACATTATAGCAATTACTACATGTATCATTTTCCAATTCCAACCATATAACAATTTAACTAAGAAGAAACTTTCGCCATGAATACTATGAGTAAAGCCTAAGGACATACTTGTCCATATGCAACAGCGGAGCGTGTCTCTCTCCCACACAAATAATGCTAGGATCCATTTTATTCAAACAAAACAAAAACAAAAAAACAAACCGACGCTCAAAGCAAAGTACATAAGATGTGATGGAATAAAAATATAGTTTCACTAGAGGAACCTGATAATGTTGTCGATGAAGAAGGGGATGCCCAAGGCATCCCCAAGCTTAGACGCTTGAGTCTTCTTGATATATGCAGGGGTGAACCACCGCGGCATCCCCAAGCTTAGATCTTTCACTCTCCTTGATCATGTTGTATCATCTCCCTCTCTTGATCCTTGAAAACTTCCTCCACACCAAACTCAAAACAACTCATTAGAGGGTTAGTGCACAATTAAAATTTACATGTTCAGAGGTGACATGATCATTCTTAACACTTCTAGACATTGCACAAAGCTACTGAAAGTCAATGGAATCGAAAAATCCATCAAGCATAGCAAAACAGGCAATGCGAAATAAAAGGCAGAATCTGTCAAAACAGAACAGTTTGTAAAGACGAATTTTATTGAGGCACCAGACTTGCTCAAATGAAAGTGCTCAAATTGAATGAAAGTTGCGTACATATCTGAGGATCACTCACGTAAATTGACATAATTTTCTGAGTTACCTACAGAGAATTTTGCCCAGATTCGTGACAGCAAAGAAATCTGTTTCTGCGCAGTAATCCAAATCTAGTATGAACCTTACTATCAACGACTTTACTTGGCACAACAATGCACAAAACTAAGATAAGGAGAGGTTGCTACAGTAGTAACAACTTCCAAGACTCAAATATAAAATAAAGGTACTGTAGTAAAAACATGGGTTGTCTCCCATAAGCGCTTTTCTTTAACGCCTTTCAGCTAGGCGCAGAAAGTGTGTATCAAGTATTATCGAGAGATGATGCATTGACATTCTTACCAGGGGCGTTGCTCTTACCCTTCTTACTCTTATTCCTACTCTTTGGTCTAGGGAATATATGACCGCATCCGGGTGTAGAGGTAAAATTTAGAGTGCCTTTCCCCACATCTATGATTGCTCCCATGAGTTTCAGCAGGGATCTTCCAAGCGTGATTTGTCCTGTCCCTACACATTCAATAACGAGATAATCAGTGGATACCGTCCTTCCAAGAAAGGTTGTGAAAACACCTTCAGCTATGCCCTTAGGAATTACAACAGAATTATCAGTAAGAGTTATTCCTTCTCCCCCTTCAGTAAGTTCCCAAAGTGTCAAAGATTCATAAATACTTTTAGGCATAAGGCAAAACTCAGACATAATATCACAACGAGCATGAAAAGTTTCACCACCAATAGCAACTTTAACGGTAGGCACCCACATTGAAGGTTCGAAGCTTAATGGAACATAATCATAGTATTCGCGAATTTGGTTGTACACTTCTTTTAAACAGGATATATTTGTTTCGAGAGTGTTTAATATATTATGCATGCTAGCATGGGATGGATCAAAATTATTATCGGAGCTAGATAATGTAATCAATTTTCTTATGGCATTAAAAGCTTGATCCCCATCACAATGAAGGAAATCTCCTCCCACTACAGCATCTAAGGCATATCTATAGCGAAGAATAAGACCAAAGTAAAAGTTACTAAGAAGCAAACTTAGGGTCATTTTAGGTTCAGTTTTACTATAAGAATCAAAAATTCTAGACCAAGATTCTTTAAAATTCTCTTCACCACCTTGTTTAAAAGTGAAGATTGATTCCTCAGGTGACAGAGTAACAACTACAGGACTAGTCATGATAATAAAAATAAGGTAAATGCAAGTAACTAATTTTTTTGTGTTTTTGATATAGAGATTGCAAACAAGACGGTAAATAAAGTGAAGCTAGCAACTAATTTTTTTGTGTTTTGATTTAGTGCAGCAAACAAAGTGGTAAATAAAGTTAAGCAAGACAAAAACAAAGTAAAGAGATTGGGATGTGGAGACTCCCCTTGCAGCGTGTCTTGATCTCCCAGCAGCGCCGAGAAAGAGCTGTTGCCGTGGGAGTTGGCAATCTCTGGGGTGTAAGTTTTCTTCAGATCCCCGGCAACGGCGCCAGAAAAAGAGCTTGATACGCGTACAACACGCGTCCGTTGGGAACCCCAAGAGGAAGGTGTGATGCGTACAGCGGCAAGTTTTCCCTCAGTAAGAAACCAAGGTTTATCGAACCAGTAGGAGCCAAGAAGCACGTTGAAGGTTGATGGCGGCGAGATGTAGTGCGGCGCAACACCAGGGATTCCGGCGCCAACGTGGAACCTGCACAACACAACCAAAGTACTTTGCCCCAACGAAACAGTGAGGTTGTCAATCTCACCGGCTTGCTGTAACAAAGGATTAGATATATAGTGTGGATGATGATTGTTTGCAGAGAACAGTAGAACAAGTATTGCAGTAGATTGTATCGATGTAAAAGAATAGAACCAGGGTCCACAGTTCACTAGAGTTGTCTCTCCCATAAGATAAATAGCATGTTGGGTGAACAAATTACAGTTGGGTAATTGACAAATAGAGAGGGCATGACAATGCACATACATGATATGATGAGTATTGTGAGATTTAATTGGGCATTACGACAAAGTACATAGACGGCTATCCAGCATGCATCTATGCCTAAAAAGTCCACCTTCAGGTTATCATCCGAACCCCTTCCAGTATTAAGTTGCAAACAACATATAATTGCATTAAGTATGGTGCGTAATGTAATCAATAACTACATCCTCGGACATAGCATCAATGTTTTATCCCTAGTGGCAACAGCACATCCATAACCTTAGGGGTTTCTGTCACTCCCCCAGATTCACGGAGACATGAACCCACTATCGAGCATAAATACTCCCTCTTGGAGTTACAAGCATCAACTTGGCCAAAGTATCTACTAGTAACGGAGAGCATGCAAGATCATAAACAATACATAGATTGATAATCAACATAACATAGTATTCTCTATCCATCGGATCCCAACAAACACAACATATAGGATTACAGATAGATGATCTTGATCATGTTAGGCAGCTCACAAGACCCGACAATGAAGCATAATGAGGAGAAGACAACCATCTAGCTACTGCTATGGACCCATAGTCCAGGGGTGAACTACTCACTCATCACTCCGGAGGCGACCATGGCGGTGTAGAGTCCTCCGGGAGATGAATCCCCTCTCCGGCAGGGTGCCGGAGGCGATCTCCTGAAATCCCCGAGATGGGATTGGCGGCGGCGGCGTCTCTGGAAGGTTTTCCGTATCGTGGCTTTCGGTACTGGGGGTTTCGCGACGAAGGCTATATGTAGGCGGAAGGGCAGAGTCGGGAGAGTCACGAGGGGCCCACACGCTAGGGCCGCGTGGCCAGCTCCTGGGCCGCGCCGCCCTACTGTGGCGCCGCCTCGTGGCCCCACTTCGTCTTCTCTTCGGTCTTCTGGAAGCTTCGTGGCAAAATAGGCCCCTGGGCGTTGATTTCGTTCAATTCCGAGAATATTTCCTTACTAGGATTTCTGAAACCAAAAACAGCAGAAAACAGCAACTGGCTCTTCGGCATCTCGTTAATAGGTTAGTGCCGGAAAATGCATAAATATGACATAAAGTATGCATAAAACATGTAGATATCATCAATAATGTGGCATGGAACATAAGAAATTATCGATACATCGGAGACGTATCACGAAGCCCTGCCGCCTTGAAGACTCCATAGCCGCCGCCTCCATAAGATCTCATCCATCACCACCACTCAAGAGGAGAAGGGACTTGGATCTTGAAGGCTTCAACACCGATCTACATCATCATCATCATCATCATCATCATCATCATCATCATCAACACCGTCTCCAACACCAATCCCCTTTGTTTACTCGGTTGCAATCCAATCCCTATTGTGGATCTCATCTTGTATTCAATTGTACTGTCATACTCCATTCATATGTTTGAGATCATGTTGATTGCCTTCATGTGTGAGTAGTTCCTTTGTTCTTGGGGAGAGATGTAGAAACCCTAGCTAGCTATATTATGATATGAATAAAGATGATTTATGGCTTTGTACTATGATTGTATGTTAGTTTTCTCTTGTGATGTTGCATGACGTCGACCATGTAATATTTGCCTTTGGTCATGAGAGGAAACTACCTTTGAAAGTATGGTAGTGCATACAGCGGGAAGTGATACCCCATGTGCGGTGCACTATTGTATGGAAGAAGGAGATAAGAAGGGAGTCGCAACGCTTAACGAATAACCACGGGGGTAACCCCTTAATTGTGATGGATCAATAGGTGTCTTGCCGAAGGTCATTGCAGCGGTTATTCAGGGATATGTTATGAGGTACATATTTCAACTTCGAGCCTTTCCCACATACAACGAGAGCAAAGATATAGATTATCTAGTTCGCGTTTTTAGTTAATGCTAGTGGTGGAACCAACAATCCCTGAGAACTCCTTAGCCATATTTTCATTCCCACAACCATACTCGCTGCTCTCGGTTACATTAGTTTACTTATTTGTTCTTGTTTACTTTTTCTATCAACACAAAACAACCTTTATATATTTTATCTTGGAATTAGAATAAATCAGAAGTACTCTCCAGATAATAGTAGCGAGGGGCATTAAGACCTCTACCAACTGCTCTCCGTGGTTCGATACTCTTACTTTGAAACTAGGTGCATTTGATCTGTGCTCTTGCAGTTATCATGGCAAGACTGAGCTATGCAAGATTTAGTACCATTGGGGAAGAAATCCCCTTAAATAGGAACCTCGAAAATCCAATCGTTGTGAGTAGAAGTTGTAGAGCCGGAAGTTCCACTTCGTGGGACCAGAACTTCCAGGGAACTACCAGGTAGAACATCATCTCAACGGTTAAAAGAGTCGGAAGTGTCGGGTGGTAATACTGTCCAAGTAGAGCAGACCAACTTCCAGAAATACCCAAACAACTTGCAGAGTCGAGACATAGCTGAAAACATCATTTCTGGTAGTGGTGGCAGTATTAGAGCGTGGTACTACCTCTGAGTGGTAGTATCGGCCATCACACTTTTCATGAGGGTAAGGGAAACATCCAAACTGTCCACATGCGGTAGTACGGGCCTCCCAAGCGGAAATTCCGGTCCAAAGTCTGCTTACGAAAATTGCAAAAATTAGAGTTTGGAAACTCCGTTTGAGGTGAAACCGTTCTAGTTGAAAAGATAAAAAAAAAGAGATACCCGGCATCCTTCATGGAGATCTTTCGTGATCTCCACTTCCACGAGAATCCTAGGGCCCGATTCGTACTGCCGATGCCACCACCACACCCTTGCCGCAACAGGTCCTGCTCACGGAGCGATGATGGTGTCCCGACTTGACACCGCCGATCATCAGGCTATTGAATTAGAGTATATTTTTCCACAAATTTAGAGGTGAAACCTCTCAACACTAAGTACCGGTAAAAACACCAATATAAAAAACGCAACAAGTATTTCGTGCGAAATCCATTTTTGATGAACTAGAGCCTATCATAAGAATAACCACAATATCTAAAACACCATATGGAGAAGATCAAAATAACAACCAAGAAATATGATGCGAAGTATGCAAAGGTTTAAGTTCCTTCCAAATGATACGATCAAGTTACTCATTCGAGAGCTCTCTTGATAGTTCGACAAACTAACTTATAAGCCGGTCTCATAACTAGCACAACGAGACCGGTGAGAGAGAACCCTACAAAGAGCAAACCTTTGTCTTACACATTCCACTTGAGCTTGATGATGAAGATCTTGATCGTTTCAAGATGAAACACCTTTGTTAATTGCCTTGCTTAGTGAAGTCTTGTGAATTGCTCCTCCATACTATGGGAGAGATTTTCTTCGGTACATCTTCACATGCATATCCATGATCACCACATGGATGGCACGCTTCAAGCACATGGTCTCTACAAGATGGTCTATCTTGAACTTGGACTTTGTTTTTTCTTTCTTCATCTTCTTGACGTCTTGAATATACACATGAGAGCCCATTCAATCTATGTCTTCAAAACATACTTGCCATAGACTCAATCCTCTCTCATGACCAATCTTCGGGTCACTCCTTGATTAATGCCTTGGTCATCATTTTATCTTCTTCTTTGAGCCTTGAAGCCAACAAGTGGTTCAATCATTGTCTATGGACAAATCCGACAAACAAAACTCAATGCAAACTTTAGTCCATAGAGATTGTCATTAATTACCAAAACCACCCACGAGGGCTCCATGTACTTTCAACTCGTATGAAAACTGCAAAGAGTGATGCAGTGTGTAAACTCAAGGTTTTCCCAAAGTGAGAAAAGACATATCGGTCTAGATCAAGAAACCCCAAATGTATGCTTATATTGAAATTAATAACCAGTAATGCACGCTCACCAGCATCTCGCGGCTGAGAACTTCGTAGCTCGACATAGCTCGCCCAATGCCCGCAACAGCCTATTGAAGCTTTCCTACGTAGAGAGGAGAGAAGGGAAGCGAAGTAGGGAGAGGTTTACAGACGCAGTGATCACATAGTAAGAACCGTCTAGCCGATGCTTCCACCGAGTGTAACACGGTAATCCAGTCACCTGCACCGGATCCACTGTGTAGGTCCTTTAGAATACACGACGACGTTAAATCTTCGTGCGCCCATTAAACTACGGCGTCTACGAATGCTGTTTTTCCTTCCACATCCGTAACATAATTATATGCCGATATCAATAATACCACAACAAATAGCCATATGTCGTCCTTTCTAGCCACCACGGAAGGTACATCCGCCGGGTAAAATACTTTTGATGGGACTTTTACGACGTGCAGCCCAGAATCCGTCGGGTAGGAGGCTTTTTTAAGTGTTTGTGCATTTAAAGGAGTCCCTAAAGTTCAAAATCCTTGTGGATTGTGATATTTGGTTACTTACTCTCTAGAAACTCTCACGGTGTCTTCCCAAGTCCAATTAAACACAAAAAACCACATAATATGCATCCGTTAGGGCCACTAAGTGAGATTTGCATGTCTTTTAGATGCTTGTTAGGCTCAGTAGGTACATAATTAGGTAAATGAGTCCAACAAACACCAAAACAAAAAAATTAGGACGAACATGGTTTTGATAATTCATTGATATGCCAACCGCGAGTCTAACCTTGTGCTCACTTCACGATTGTTGACCGTGGTACGTTGTGCTATATTTATAGTCCATTGTTGAAAATTAGCTATACAAAAAATTAAGGTGAATCAAATAACAAACAGACAAAATAGATGGATTATAATACCAAATACCAAAATGCAGTGTAACATTGTCAATATTTTTAGAGCCATGCAAAAGGAAAAGTAGCCCTAAAATAATTTAGCAACGACGACTGGCCGCGGAAACCACTTTGACTCATAAGTGTAGATGCATCTACCATCTAAAAAATATATTTCAAAATGTCTAATTTTTTTGATAAGTAATTCGAATGTATATCAAGACATTTTATCAAGATATTTTATGTTCACACACATAGTTTCGCTGTAAAAAGAATTTTATTTTTGTGGAATATGTAAAAATTACAATTTCAGTGATCTAAAATAGTTTTTTCAGGAGACAATATATTCCTATTTTTTACATAGCCTAAAAAATGTTTTTTCTTAAAACTTGACGAGTGAACATAAAATGTCTAGATGTACACCCAAGATTTCTTTTCAATTTGTTAACATTTTAAAATAGAATTAAAATACATCTTTCATATTTTTGAGTGGAAATGATAGATCTTTATTTCATAATAAGTGCACCTAAACTATGAGTCAAAACACCATGGCCGAGCCGGAAATACACAGTGGAACTTAGGTCCACAGAAACCCGTTGTACTGTAGCGGCAAAAACCGTATATCTAGAGCTTTAAAAACTCCGAACCAAAATTTTGCGCGTAGAGGATGCAAGTATGTACGTGCGTGCCATTTTTCATACTGAAATTTAAAAGTATGTAGTTTAGAAAAAAATGACAAGTTTCAAATAAATAGTATGAAGACAACTCACAAGAACAATATTTTTCAGTAACTTAAAAGTCGAACAACTATGTAACCAAGTTTTAGTCGGGTTCTATACATGGCCGGACCTTCTTTCTGCTATGCCTTCATCTTCAATTCTTCATGTTCATCTTCTCGGGAGGAGGCCCACATGCAGTGTCCCAAACCAAACAGCCACCGCTGGTCTTATCCTCCTCTACGGTTCCCTCCCACCCTCCCAAAACCTCTGCGGAAATGGAGGCCGCCGCTACACTCACGCTCTCCTCGTCCCCCGCCGCCGCGGCCCGCCGCTCGCCGGCGAGAGAAACCATCTCCGCCCTCCACTTCTGCCGCCTTCCCGTCCGCAGTCCGCGCCTCCGCGCTGCCCAGAGCCCGGCATCACGTGCCCTCTCCTCGGTCCGCCCCGCTCTATTGGCTCTTCCTACGGACTCGTAAATGTACGCATTGTTGTTTCTTTCCGTAACCTTCTACCCGTCCACCATCCTTGTGGAACTCAGGGGTCGAGGCGACGGCGGAGGGGGAGCGGGCTGGTGGTGCGCGCGGAGACGTTCGGGCAGCTCACCACCGGGCTCGAGTCCGCCTGGAACAAGCTGCGCGGCGTCGGTGAGTGACCCTAACATCCTTCTCCATTCTTGCCGGCGGAACAAAGCTTCCCGCGCTCTCGGTTGCTGTCTCTAGCTTCCCAGTGTACAGTGTACCGCAAAAGATTTTTGATGGTTCCATGCAATGCTCTTGTGATTTAAGATGTGCTGTCCAAGGAAAGCATTGCGGAGCCGATGCGGGACATCAGAAGAGCGCTTCTGGAGGCAGATGTAGGTGCAGCTTTGCGTATTCATTTCTGTCCCTGTATACAAGCACTTCGTGTGATGCTACTCTTGCTTCCTGCAGGTAAGTTTGCCGGTCGTGAGACGGTTCGTGTCGTCTGTGAGTGAGAAGGCCTTAGGTTCAGATGTTATCCGAGGAATCCGACCTGAGCAGCAATTAGTCAAGGTATTCTGTGATGATTGTGTCTGAATTTGTTGTTTTCTGCAACTAGGTTACTGCATGTTGGATAATTTGCTCACTGAAAAATGAAAATGTATATCGCGGGATGATGCCCCTAAGGATTTAACTAAACAAACTATGTTTGTTTGCGATGATGATTTCATATGATTGACTTTGCTGTTGTCTGCACTCTGCAGCTAAGTAATTGAATAATTTTTCAAATGAAAAGTTCTTTCCTTTCACAGTCACACTAGCAAGTAAAATGCTGTAACATGCTTAAACCGTTTCATTATATGAGATGTTAATAGCTTGTTCTTAGTAATTATGGTGAGCTGGTAACTACCTTTTCAAACTAATTTATTAATCGTCCGTGTAGATTGTGCATGATGAACTTGTTCAACTGATGGGTGGAGAAGTATCAGACCTGGTGTTCGCGAGAACTGGCCCAACGGTCATCTTACTGGCAGGTCTGCAAGGTGTTGGGAAGACTACTGTTTGTGCAAAACTTGCATTCTATCTGAAGAAACTGGTGCTTTCCTCAGCCTTTACTTTCGAGAATTTTAATAGCGTGTCAGTACACGATAACCTGTAGATACTTATACCAGAGTTAGGTTACAGGGAAAGAGTTGTATGCTGGTCGCTGCAGATGTTTACAGGCCAGCTGCCATTGATCAACTAACTGTACTGGGGGAACAGGTACTTCTTTGATGAACTTTACTTTTATGGTAAGCTGTAGTGCGTGCTACTGTAACTCTCGACTGACTTACAAAGTCAATGTGTGCTTGGGTTGTTTTTAAACTGAAAAGTTAAAGCTACCAAACTACATTTGTTTTCTGAATGCAATACTACAGTTTTCGCTTGGCTAAGAAAATGACATTGACAGGTGGGTGTGCCAGTTTATTCGGAAGGAACTGCAGCTAAACCTGCAGAAATAACTAAGAATGCCGTGGAAGAGGCAAAAAGAAATAATATCGATGCGATTGTAGTGGATACTGCTGGAAGACTGCAGGTAAGCCTTTTTTCAGTTTACTTATGGAAACTACTGCCTCTCCATCAATATTGTTGGTACCTGATCACCTTTCTCACATTCAGATTGATAAAGCAATGATGGTTGAACTGAAAGAAGTAAAGAAGGCAGTTAATCCTACAGAGATTTTGCTTGTTGTTGATGCCATGACTGGCCAGGAAGCTGCAGGTATCCATTTGTTGCTTGTGGCTACTATTCCATGTTGGATCCAGCAGGATCAACTAGCTCTAGTTTGAGCCACAAAAGAATAAGATCAGAAATACCTTGATCTGAAGATGATGCCATGTCTCCTCTTGTTTAATTGCTCACACCAGGATGGAGCAATTTGTGCTAGGTTCTTCCCAGTGCTTTAGTGCTAGCCTGATCGGTGGCTTAATTTGTGTGAGAGAGAGAGTGAGAGAGAGAGCTGAGAGCAGCCGTGTGTTCTCCTCTCTTCTAGGGTCATTTGACCCCTTTATATATGTTTAGCACTATGCACTAGGGGAACCAGCACCGTTGGATCAAAATCGATGTCTCCGATCAAGACACCACATAAGGATAGGTGGCCATTTACTGTAGCGTTACTGTAGCGCCGCCTTACTGTAGCCTCTTGTAGCACCGCCTCTGCGTAGCAGCCCAAAAAGATCTGACCTAGGAGAGCAGCCTAGATCACCAAAATATCCAACATTCTCCCCCTTGATCGTAAGGCTGATCATTATAAGCTCATTTTTCAACAAAATAATGCACTTAAGACGAAAAGATTATAATGGTCTGTTAGGTACCATTTAATCTAGTGACTATAGCACATTACTTCATATCAAAATGAAACTCTTTAATTTATGAGCTCCATAAACTTTATTCACATCATATATTAACTTAATTTACATAATTCTTTACATAAACATCATAGACATTACAGACTCATCTTTTGATAAAATGGTACACCAAGACAATAGGTTACAACAGTCAATTAAGTACTGCTAAACCAAATGACTATGGTTCCCATCCGATCTCAAAATGAGCCCCTTTTGGGGAGATGGTGCCATAATAGTTCCAACTTCTCCAGGATTAAAAGCTTTCAACCAAACCCATGCCGGCAACATGCTCTCTAAATACGCTGGGTGGTAAGCCTTTCGTGAGCGGATCCGCTAACATAAATTTAGTACTAATGTACTTGATATCTATTGTTTGATCCTGGATTCTATCTTTCACAACAAGATACTTAATGTCAATAAATTTGCCAGCTGCACTTGACTTGTTGTTACTCGCATAGATCACTGCGGGTTGATTATGTGATATAGAGTGAGAGGCACGGAAATCTTGTCAATCACTCTTAGTCTTTGGGATAAAATTCTTCAACCATACCGCCTGCCCGGTTGCCTCATAACATGCTACAAATTCTGCTGCATTGTCGACGATGCGATAACGGTTTGCTTTGAGCTTTTCCATGATATAGCTCCTTTTGCAAGGGTGAAGATATAACCTTTGATGTGGATTTCTTAGTATCAACACACCCGCAAAATCAGCATCTGAATAACCCACTATTTCGAGGTTATCAGATTTCTCATAAGTAAGCATGAGGCCTTTAGTACCTTGCAAATAACGCAAGACCTTTTTAGCAGCCTTCAGTGATCCAGACCTGGATTGGGTGATATCTGCCAAGCATCCCGGTCACAAAAGCTAAATCGGGCGAGTGCACACTTGTGCATACATAATACTCCCAACAATTGAGGCATAAGGAATTGACTTCATCTGCGCAGATTCATAATTATTTCTTGGGCCTTTGGAAAGTCCCAAATTTATCGCCCTTAACAATAGGAAGCAGTAGAAATTTGAGCACTTATACATATTGTACTTTTTCGAGTACCTTTTCAATATATGCTCTCTGAGATAGCCCCAAGATCCCTCTGGATCTATCCGGTGAATTTCAATTCCTAAAACATAAGTTGCTTCACGAGATCTTTCATATCGAACTTTGAAGACAGAAATCTCTTGGTCTCCATCAACATATTTTTATCCTGCGGCCAAGAGTATGTCATCAACATATAATATCAGGAAGATAAAATTACTCCCCCTGAACTTAACATAAACACAATTGTCCTTCTTATTTTCCTTAAAGCCAAATTTCTTTATGACTTGATCAAATTTGAGATACCACTCTCTTGATGCTTGTTTCAAACCATAGATGGATTTCTTCAGATGACATCCTAAATGTTTATTTTCTTCCATAACAAAACCCTCCGGTTGTGCCATGTATACATCTTCATGTAAGTCACCATTTAGAAATGCCGTTTTGACATCCATCACGATGTAGCTCTAAATTATAATGAGCCACGAGTGCCATAATTATTCTGAATGAATCCTTGAAGAGACGGGTGAAAAGTTTCATTATAATCAATCCCTTCTCTTTGAGTGAATCCTTTTGCCACAAGCCTTGCTTTAAACCTTTCGATATCACCCTTGGAGTCACGTTTGGTCTTATAGACCCATTTGCATCCAACTGTTTTGGCTCCTTCAGGGATTTCTACTAAGTCCCATACATCATTAGTGCTCATGGACTTCATTTCATCTTTCATAGCATCGAGCCATTTAGACGAATATTCACTTTCCATAGCCTCCTTAAATGAGGTGGGATCATTATCCAACAACTGGCTCATTTGTATCCTCACTCATGTAGGTGAGATAATCATCGGGAATAGCAGGCTTTCTAGCATTTGTGACCTTCTAAGAGGCTCATTATTCGGCACATTAATAACAGTTTGAGGCTGCTGATTATTTTCAATAAGAGCATCATTAGTTGTGACATACAGGAGCGATCGCCGGTGTATCGGCAGGTGTTGCATTAGCAGCACGTTGCCTTCTTGAATACACTCGTAATTGCTGTTCTTGGTCCTTTTGTTGTCCGATTATGTGAGCACCATCAGCTACAGGAGGCTGAAACTTGAGGTGCAATTTCGGTATGTACTTGGAAACAACTTGGCTCTTGGATTACGAGCATCGGGACATATTCCTGTTTTTCCTCCAAGACTATTTCTCACGGGAGTCATGCTCCCCCTCATCATATCACTTTCCAAGAACACAGCGTGTCTTGTTTCAACAAATTTCGTTATCTGATTTGGACAATAAAATCGATATGCTTTAGATTTGTCAGGATAACCAATAAAATGGCAATGATCGTCTTGGGGTCTAATTTTCCCATAACTTGGGATTAAAAATCCTTGCTTGACGAGACAGCCCCATACATGAAAATAATTCGGGGTTGGCTTTTTCCCGAGTCCATAA
This sequence comes from Lolium perenne, assembly GCF_019359855.2. Classification (NCBI taxonomy): domain Eukaryota; kingdom Viridiplantae; phylum Streptophyta; class Magnoliopsida; order Poales; family Poaceae; genus Lolium; species Lolium perenne. Next base: position 160,206,307 of record NC_067247.2, read on the forward strand.
TTCATACGGTGTTTTGGGCACCGATTTGCAGGAACCACGTTAAGAATACGTCTTCTTTGTTTTAAGGGCTTCCATCCATAAATTCACTGGTAAAGTGGAGTGGCTTAACATACTCACGCACCATATCCATAAGTGTGCGGTTTCTCCTTTGACCACCCCGTTTTCTTTGAGAGTTCACCGGTCTTGAGTATTGGCGGCAATGCCATTTTCACATAAGAATTTTGCAAATGGTCCAGGAATTTGACCATAAGTTGCATGTCTGCCGTAGTATTCACCACCACGATCAGATCTTACAACTTTAATTCTTTTATTACATTGATTTTCAACCTCGGCTTTGAAAATCTTGAACTTGTCTAATGCCTACGATTTTTCTTTGATTTGATAAATATATCCATAACGGGAGAAATCATCGGTGAACGTTATGAATGAATTATAACCGTCCACCGATCTCACATTAAACGGACCACATATATCAGGTATGAATTAATTCCAAAACTCCCGTGCTTCGGTTTGCACCTTTCTTAATTTTCTTGGCATATTTTCCTTTGATGCGATCGATACAATGATCAACATCCGCATTCGAAAAATCAAGAGAAGGAAGAACTTGATCTTTAATGAGACGCTCAATCCTCCCCCTCGAAATATGGCCTAAACGATAGTGCCATAATTTCGAAGAAGTCTCATTATTATTACGTTTGCGTTTGGTACCGACATTTATATTTGAGGTAGAACCCACATTATTTATATCATCACAAAGGGAAATTACATAAAGTTTGTCGTGTCGACAGGCAAGGCCAACATTATTATTGTCATACATAATTATACACTGCTTATTCCCAAAGTGACACTCATAACTATCATCATCTAAACATGAGACGGAAACTAAATTCCGTTTCATCGAGGAGTACATAAAGAACATTATTTAGCTGAAGCTTAAAACCGCCATGAAGTGTAGAGTGAAGTCTCCAATCGCCTCGGCATAAGCTTCAACACCATTAGCAACTCTAATTGTTCTTTCCCCTCTTTTAGGGTCTTCCTCATATTGAATCACTGCAACGAATTTACAACATGAATTGTTGCACACAGATCAATCCACCAAGTATTGGTGGCATAATTAACATAAAGGGATTCTTCAACAACAGTAATAGTGTCGGTACCTCTTTCTTTGAGCCATTTCTTGAAGCCAAAACAATCCTTTCGCCTATGCCCACCTTTTCCACAAAAGTGGCAAGCATTGGAATTATTTCCTTCAGCATTAGGCGCTTTTTCTGGCTTCTTTTGCTGTGAACCTTTTGAGGATTGGCCTTTTTCCTTGAACTTATAAGGCTTGGGCTTCACATATTCATTCACAAATTTTCTATACTTCTTCTTTTGTGAATGACCAAACTGATTAACATGATCAGATTCTGTCGACCTTAAGCCTTTCTTCTTCTTGCACACATCGCGCCATCATTTCATCAATCTCCCATTTAACATCCATCGCATTATAGTTGATCATAAATGGATCAAATTGGGGAGGCAAAGATGACATAATAAAATGGACGAGGAAACCATTAGAGATTTCCATCTCCATTGACTTTAGTTTGGCGGCCATGTTGCACTTTTTCATAATATGCTCTCGAAGACTTCCAGTGGGATCATATTTTTCATCAATTAGCCTTCTGATAAGACTTGTTGCATAGACTTTAGAAGACCCTTTAAATTGATGCTCAATTTTTGCAAAGTACCCTTTTGCTGTCTCACAATCAGGAAGGGCTCCCCTCATACTCTGTGTAATGGAGCCCTTTATCATCATAAGGCACTTGCGATTAGAGTCATCCCACTTAGCCTTAATAATGTCATATTCCTTCTTGAGGGCTTCATAATTTTCATTATTTTCTTTAGGCACCTCAGGAGGATCATTAAGGAGAGCATAATCAATACTGAGTAAGGCCATAGTGATCTCAAGCTTCTCCTTCCACGTGACATAATTGCTGCCATTTAGCTGTTCGATGCCATTTAGCATTCCAGCAATATTAGAGACATTAGTTGCTGCAAAAGAAAAAAAATTCAAAATGCTTTAGTAAGCATCATCATAATCATCATTAAATTTTATTGATCAAATTCAAATCAGCTTTGGCCAGAGATGAAAATGAACAACAAAATTTTGTGGACAAATATTCATCAATTAGCTTTGGCCAAATTGATAAATAGAAGCCACACATTAATGATCCTCATTCATTATTTTCTTTTACCGACCCGGTTCACATCAGCTTTGGCCGAAGTGAAAGCAGGACCAATAAAAGAATTTTGCAGTTAAAATGCCCGTCAAACAACTTTGGTCAGAATGACAAGGCATAAAACCACACTTTATTTGAGGATCCATAAACTTTATTTTGCAGCGGAAGCATTATCACATAATAATTATAGTGATAAATATCACCATAATTCATTAATCATAAATAAACTAAATAATAAATATAATAACAACATGCAAATTATCTAAGCATGGCAATTAAAATTGTGGCCTAAAATAAACATAATAAGCATAATCAATTCATCCAGAAAAATAGCCCTGAAAAGATATTTATTTCAGCCCTAATTTTTTTTTTTTTTTTATTAATATTAGCATAATAATCCTGCTTTGGCTGGGCCAAAATTGGCCCAGCCCCGACTAACTCCCCGATCCCTCCTGGGCCTTGGCCCATTAGCAACGTGCCAGGGCGACCTGGACCGTCGGATGCAATCCGACGGCCGAGAGCAGCATGCCTGGAACAAAACCAGCCCGCCGTCGCACGGCCCCGCGAAACCCTAGCCCATTTCATTTCCTCCTCTCTGAAACAAGCGGCTTAGCGCCAGCGACCAAGCGGACAATGGCGGCGAGTACCACGCGACGGGGAAGAAGACTCGGCGTCATCTAGGCCCTCTCGCCGGGAGTTGCGTGCGGCTTTGGCGGCGCGCGACTCCGTCGGCGGCTCTGGGCGGCACTCCCTGCGCGAGCGGCGAGCAGCGTGCGGGCGATCCCAGCGGCGAGCGTCGACGCCACTTGGCGCAAGTCCGGCACCGCGGCGGCCTTCAACGGCGACGTGCGCGCGAGGAAGGAACGCCGGGGCCCGATGCGGTGGTCGGCGGGTTTGCTCGGGTACATGCCGGGCAGAACCGCCATCATTAAATGGTGGCACTTGCCGGCGCCAGCGTACCGGCGGCAGCGACGACACCCATAAGGTAAATTCCACATCCATGAGTCTTAAGTTAGGGTTAGGGTTCCTCCAAAATGGGGAATTTCAAGATTTAGGGTTTCGGTAAATTGGGGATTTTGCTTTAGTGTTGATCACGGCATCAAATCAATCCATCCACACTTCAATTCACACTTAGCCGAAACCATAAACATCAAAATAGGGGAAAATTTCATCACTTTAGGGTTTCGGATTGGGAAAAAACATCAAGATTTATGCATAATTAACTTGTTTCCCCTTAAATCTTAATCAATCTTAAACCAGAAGCTCATAATTGAGGAGGGGAAAAGAGGACAACATTTCTAGGGTTTCTTGAAAAAATAGGAATTTAACATAAGAGCTTTAATTTCTTTAGTTAATAACTCAAATTGAAACCCTAGAGTGTCACATAATCTGTTAGGGCTTAGAGTGTGAAAAAACAGGGCTTAAACTTAAGGCATGATTAATAACCAGGAAGAACAGCCTTTAAACATAAGCATAAAATTCTTTCACAGAAGCAACTTGGGCATATGCCTTGACTTGGTGACAACATAAACACATGGGTATGTGCATATGCCCTTGATCTTGATCTTGGCTTGATAAATCAAGCATGAATCTTAACATAAGAGGGCTCAAACTTAAGAGCTAGATGCTCTGATACCATTGTTGGATCCAGCAGGATCAACTAGCTCTAGTTTGAGCCACAAAAGAATAAGATCAGAAATACCTTGATCTGAAGATGATGCCATGTCTCCTCTTGTTTAATTGCTCACACCAGGATGGAGCAATTTGTGCTAGGTTCTTCCCAGTGCTTTAGTGCTAGCCTGATCGGTGGCTTAATTTGTGTGAGAGAGAGAGTGAGAGAGAGAGCTGAGAGCGGTAGTGTGTTCTCCTCTCTTCTAGGGTCATTTGACCCCTTTATATATGTTTAGCACTATGCACTAGGGGAACCAAAGCACCGTTGGATCAAAATCGATGTCTCCGATCAAGACACCACATAAGGATAGGTGGCCATTTCTTTGTAGCGATTCGTAGTGCCGCCTTGTAGCCAGCTCTTGTAGCACCGCCCTACTGTAGCAGCCCAAAAAGATCTGACCTAGGAGAGCAGCCTAGATCACCAAAATATCCAACATTCTCCCCCTTGATCGTAAGGCTGATCATTATAAGCTCATTTTTCAACAAAATAATGCACTTAAGACGAAAAGATTATAATGGTCTGTTAGGTACCATTTAATCTAGTGACTATAGCACATTACTTCATATCAAAATGAAACTCTTTAATTTATGAGCTCCATAAACTTTATTCACATCATATATTAACTTAATTTACATAATTCTTTACATAAACATCATAGACATTACAGACTCATCTTTTGATAAAATGGTACACCAAGACAATAGGTTACAACAGTCAATTAAGTACTGCTAAACCAAATGACTATGGTTCCCATCCGATCTCAAAATGAGCCCCTTTTGGGGAGATGGTGCCATAATAGTTCCAACTTCTCCAGGATTAAAAGCTTTCAACCAAACCCATGCCGGCAACATGCTCTCTAAATACGCTGGGTGGTAAGCCTTTCGTGAGCGGATCCGCTAACATAAATTTAGTACTAATGTACTTGATATCTATTGTTTGATCCTGGATTCTATCTTTCACAACAAGATACTTAATGTCAATAAATTTGCCAGCTGCACTTGACTTGTTGTTACTCGCATAGATCACTGCGGGTTGATTATCGCAGTATAGAGTGAGAGGCTGGAAATCTTGTCAATCACTCTTAGTCTTTGGGATAAAATTCTTCAACCATACCGCTTTGCCGGTTGCCTCATAACATGCTACAAATTCTGCTGCATTGTCGACGATGCGATAACAGTTGCTTTGAGCTTTTCCATGATATAGCTCCTTTTGCAAGGGTGAAGATATAACCTGATGTGGATTTCTTAGTATCAACACACCCCGCAAAATCAGCATCTGAATAACCCACTATTTCGAGGTTATCAGATTTCTCATAAGTAAGCATGAGGCCTTTAGTACCTTGCAAATAACGCAAGACCTTTTTAGCAGCCTTCCAGTGATCCAGACCTGGATTGGACTGATATCTGCCAAGCATCCCGGTCACAAAAGCTAAATCAGGGCGAGTGCACACTTGTGCATACATAATACTCCCAACAATTGAGGCATAAGGAATTGACTTCATCTGCTTGTGATTCATAATTATTTCTTGGGCGCTTTGGAAAGTCCCAAATTTATCGCCCTTAACAATAGGAGCAGGCCGAGAGTGAGCACTTATACATATTGTACTTTTTCAGTACCTTTTCAATATATGCTCTCTGAGATAGCCCCAAGATCCCTCTGGATCTATCCCGGTGAATTTCAATTCCTAAAACATAAGTTGCTTCACCGAGATCTTTCATATCGAACTTTGAAGACAGAAATCTCTTGGTCTCCATCAACATATTTTTATCAACTGTGGCCAAGAGTATGTCATCAACATATAATATCGGGAAGATAAAATTACTCCCTGAACTTAACATAAACACAATTGTCCTTCTTATTTTCCTTAAAGCCAAATTTCTTTATGACTTGATCAAATTTGAGATACCACTCTCTTGATGCTTGTTTCAAACCATAGATGGATTTCTTAGGATGACATCCTAAATGTTTATTTTCTTCCATAACAAAACCCTCAGGTTGTGCCATGTATACATCTTCATGTAAGTCACCATTTAGAAATGCCGTTTTGACATCCATCGATGTAGCTCTAAATTATAATGAGCCACGAGTGCCATAATTATTACGAATGAATCCTTCGAAGAGACGGGTGAAAAAGTTTCATTATAATCAATCCCTTCTCTTTGAGTGAATCCTTTTGCCACAAGCCTTGCTTTAAACCTTTCGATATCACCCTTGGAGTCACGTTTGGTCTTATAGACCCATTTGCATCCAACTGTTTTGGCTCCTTCAGGGATTTCTACTAAGTCCCATACATCATTAGTGCTCATGGACTTCATTTCATCTTTCATAGCATCGAGCCATTTAGACGAATATTCACTTTCCATAGCCTCCTTAAATGAGGTGGGATCATTATCCAACAACGGCTCATTTGTATCCTCACTCATGTAGGTGAGATAATCATCGAGAATAGCAGGCTTTCTAGCCCATTTGTGACCTTCTAAGAGGCTCATTATTCGGCACATTAATAACAGTTTGAGACCGCTGATTATTTTCAATAAGAGCATCATTAGTTGTGACATCTGGAGCCGATCAGCCGGTGTATCGGCGGGTGTTGCATTAGCGACACGTTGCCTTCTTGAATACACTCGTAATTCTTGTTCTTGGTCCTTTTGTTGTCCGATTATGTGAGCACCATCGACTACGGGAGCTGAAACTTGAGGTGCAATTTCGGTATGTCTTTGGAAACTCTTGGCTCTTGGATTACGAGGCATCGGGACATATTCTGTTTTCCTCCAAGACTATTTCTCTGGGAGTCATGCTCCCCCTCATCATATCACTTTCCAAGAACACGGCGTGTCTTGTTTCAACAAATTTCGTTGTCTGATTTGGACAATAAAATCGATATGCTTTAGATTTGTCGGGATAACCAATAAAATGGCAAGCTGTTTGTCTTGGGGTCTAATTTTCCCATAACCGGATTAAAAATCCTTGCTTGGCGGGACAGCCCCATACATGAAAATAATTCGGGGTTGGCTTTTTCCGATCCATAATTCATACGGTGTTTTGGGCACCGATTTCTGGGAACCACCGTTAAGAATACGTCTTTCTTGTTTTAAGGGCTTCCATCCATAAATTCACCGGTAAAGTGGAGTGGCTTAACATACTCCGCACCATATCCATAAGTGTGCGGTTTCTCCTTTCAGCCACCGTTTCTTTGAGGTTCACCAGTCTTTGAGTATTGGGCGGCAATGCCATTTTCTGTAAGAATTTTGCAAATGGTCCAGGAATTTGACCATAAGTTGCATGTCTGCCGTAGTATTCACCACCACGATCAGATCTTACAACTTTAATTCTTTTATTACATTGATTTTCAACCTCAGCTTTGAAAATCTTGAACTTGTCTAATGCCTCGATTTTTCTTTGATTTGATAAATATATCCATAACGGGAGAAATCATCGATGAACGTTATGAATGAATTATAACCGTCCACCGATCTCACATTAAACGGACCACATATATCCGTATGAATTAATTCCAAAACTCCGTGCTTCGGTTTGCACCTTTCTTAATTTTCTTGGCATATTTTCCTTTGATGCGATCGATACAATGATCAACATCCGCATTCGAAAAATCAAGAGAAGGAAGAACTTGATCTTTAATGAGACGCTCAATCCTCCCCTCGAAATATGGCCTAAACGATAGTGCCATAATTTCGAAGAAGTCTCATTATTATTACGTTTGCGTTTGGTACACGACATTTATATTTGAGGTAGAACCCACATTATTTATATCATCACAAAGGGAAATTACATAAAGTTTGTCGTGTATCGACGAGGCAAGGCCAACATTATTATTGTCATACATAATTATACACCGCTTATTCCCAAAGTGACACTCATAACTATCATCATCTAAACATGAGACGGAAACTAAATTCCGTTTCATCGAGGGTACATAAAGAACATTATTTATTTGAAGCTTAAAACCGCCATGAAGTGTAAGAGTGAAGTCTCCAATCGCCTCGGCATAAGCTTCAACACCATTAGCAACTCTAATTGTTCTTTCCCCTCTTTTTAGGGTCTTCCTCATATTGAATCCACATGTGAATTTACAACATGAATTGTTGCACACTGAGATCAATCCACCAAGTATTGGTGGCATAATTAACATAAAGGGATTCTTCAACAACAGTAATAGTGTCGGTACCTCTTTCTTTGAGCCATTTCTTGAAGCCAAAACAATCCTTTTCGCCTATGCCCACCTTTTCCACAAAAGTGGCAAGCATTGGAATTATTTCCTTCGACATTAGGCGCTTTTTACGGCTTCTTTTCTTGTGAACCTTTTGAGGATTGGCCTTTTTCCTTGAACTTATAAGGCTTGGGCTTCACATATTCATTCACAAATTTTCTATACTTCTTCTTTTGTGAATGACCAAGCTGATTAACATGATCAATTCTGTCAGCCTTAAGCCTTTCTTCTTCTTGCACACATCGCGCCATCATTTCATCAATCTCCCATTTAACATCCATCGCATTATAGTTGATCATAAATGGATCAAATTGGGAGGCAAAGATGACATAATAAAATGGACGAGGAAACCATTAGAGATTTCCATCTCCATTGACTTTAGTTTGGCGGCCATGTTGCACTTTTTCATAATATGCTCTCGAAGACTTCGGTGGGATCATATTTTTCATCAATTAGCCTTCGATAAGACTTGTTGCATAGACTTTAGAAGACCCTTTAAATTGATGCTCAATTTTTGCAAAGTACCCTTTTCTTTGTCTCACAATCGGAAGGGCTCCCCTCATACTTTCTGTGTAATGGAGCCCTTTATCATCATAAGGCACTTGCGATTAGAGTCATCCCACTTAGCCTTAATAATGTCATATTCCTTCTTGAGGGCTTCATAATTTTCATTATTTTCTTTAGGCACCTCAGGAGGATCATTAAGGAGAGCATAATCAATACTGAGTAAGGCCATAGTGATCTCAAGCTTCTCCTTCCACGTGACATAATTGCTGCCATTTTTTGTTCGATGCCATTTAGCATTCCAGCAATATTAGAGACATTAGTTGCTGCAAAAGAAAAAAAATTCAAAATGCTTTAGTAAGCATCATCATAATCATCATTAAATTTTATTGATCAAATTCAAATCAGCTTTGGCCAGAGATGAAAATGAACAACAAAATTTTGTGGACAAATATTCATCAATTAGCTTTGGCCAAATTGATAAATAGAAGCCACACATTAATGATCCTCATTCATTATTTTCTTTTACCGACCCGGTTCACATCAGCTTTGGCCAGAAGTGAAACAGACCAATAAAAGAATTTTGCAGTTAAAATGCCCGTCAAACAACTTTGGTCAGAATGACAAGGCATAAAACCACACTTTATTTGAGGATCCATAAACTTTATTTTGCAGCGGAAGCATTATCACATAATAATTATAGTGATAAATATCACCATAATTCATTAATCATAAATAAACTAAATAATAAATATAATAACAACATGCAAATTATCTAAGCATGGCAATTAAAATTGTGGCCTAAAATAAACATAATAAGCATAATCAATTCATCCAGAAAAATAGCCCTGAAAAGATATTTATTTCAGCCCTAATTTTTTTTTTTTTTTTTATTAATATTAGCATAATAATCCTGCTGAACTGGGCCAAAATTGGCCCAGCCCAGCACTTTAACTCCCCCTGATCCCCTCCTGGGCCTTGGCCCATTAGCAACGTGCCAGGACGACCTGGACCGTCGGATGCAATCCGACGACGAGAACTGACTATGGGCCGGAACAAAACCAGCCCGCCGTCGCCTGGCCCCCGCGAAACCCTAGCCCATTTCATTTCCTCCTCTCCCGACAGCGGCGGCAACGCCGAGCGACCAAGCGACAGCGGCGGCGAGTACCACGCGACGGGGAAGAAGACTCGGCGTCATCTAGGCCCTCTCGCCGGAGTTGCGTGCAGCTTTGGCCAGCGCGCAGCTCCGTCGAGCGGCTCTGGACGGCACCCTGCGCGAGGCGAGCGAACGCGTGCGGGCGTCCCCGCGACAGCGTCGACCGCCAGCGCAAGTCCGGCACCGCGGCGGCCTTCAACGGCGACGTGCGCGCGAGGAAGGAACGCCAGGGCCCGGTGCGGTGGTCGGCAGGTTTGCTCGGGTACATGCCCGGGCAGAACCGCCATCATTAAATGGTGGCACCGGCGCCGCCGTGGCCAGCGACGGCGACGACACCCATAAGGTAAATTCCACCGCCATGATTCTTAAGTTAGGGTTAGGGTTCCTCCAAAATGGGGAATTTCATGATTTAGGGTTTCGGTAAATTGGGGATTTTGCTTTAGGGTTGATCACGGCATCAAATCAATCCATCCCCACTTCAATTCACACTTAGCCGAAACCATAAACATCAAAATAGGGGAAAATTTCATCACTTTAGGGTTTCGGATTGGGAAAAAACATCAAGATTTATGCATAATTAACTTGTTTCCCCTTAAATCTTAATCAATCTTAAACCAGAAGCTCATAATTGAGGAGGGGAAAAGAGGACAACATTTCTAGGGTTTCTTGAAAAAATAGGAATTTAACATAAGAGCTTTAATTTCTTTAGTTAATAACTCAAATTGAAACCCTAGAGTGTCACATAATCTGTTAGGGCTTAGAGTGTGAAAAAACAGGGCTTAAACTTAAGGCATGATTAATAACCAGGAAGAACAGCCTTTAAACATAAGCATAAAATTCTTTCACAGAAGCAACTTGGGCATATGCCTTGACTTGGTGACAACATAAACACATGGGTATGTGCATATGCCCTTGATCTTGATCTTGGCTTGATAAATCAAGCATGAATCTTAACATAAGAGGGCTCAAACTTAAGAGCTAGATGCTCTGATACCATTGTTGGATCCAGCAGGATCAACTAGCTCTAGTTTGAGCCACAAAAGAATAAGATCAGAAATACCTTGATCTGAAGATGATGCCATGTCTCCTCTTGTTTAATTGCTCACACCAGGATGGAGCAATTTGTGCTAGGTTCTTCCCAGTGCTTTAGTGCTAGCCTGATCGGTGGCTTAATTTGTGTGAGAGAGAGAGTGAGAGAGAGAGCTGAGAGCAGCCGTGTGTTCTCCTCTCTTCTAGGGTCATTTGACCCCTTTATATATGTTTAGCACTATGCACTAGGGGAACCAGCACCGTTGGATCAAAATCGATGTCTCCGATCAAGACACCACATAAGGATAGGTGGCCATTTACTGTAGCGTTACTGTAGCGCCGCCTTACTGTAGCTACTGTAGCACCGCCCTACTGTAGCAGCCCAAAAAGATCTGACCTAGGAGAGCAGCCTAGATCACCAAAATATCCAACATTCCAATGTCCTTGCTCCATGGACATATAGGAACTCAACTACAGGCCTGAAAGTTAACTACCCGACAATTCTGTAAAACTGTTATTGTTCCTAATGTGTTCATAGGGCAGGATGCTGTTCTGCTAATTTTATAATTTTGTATGCTCAAAGAGTACTTTCCTTTAATAGAGTTGTAACAACTTACACTGCTTCTTTCATGTTGTGCAGCATTGGTCACCACCTTCAACATTGAAATTGGTATATCTGGTGCTATATTGACTAAATTGGATGGTGATTCCAGGGGTGGGGCAGCACTTAGTGTTAAAGAGGTTATATTTGCCAGAAACTTCTTTTGCCATCATATCTGTGAATGCTTAGGATATCACCTATCATGCTTTCATGATAAGTTGATAATTTAGATAGGACTATTGTTCATCTACATTGGCCCGAGCTGTGAATTCCTTTTTAAAAATATACTTCATTGGATTTCCTTGCTTCTTTCACCAATTGTTGAGCAGTACATGGCTGGTTCAGCAGTTGCAGATGCTGGATTCATTACTGATGCAATTTTTGCGCTGTGTGCATCAGTGTACAATTGTGTATATTGTCTTCACTTGTATGTTGAAGAATATCTATATTTTATCGGTGATACAATATCTATGTTTTATCACCAGGCTATCTATTTGCACACATATATATCATATATGTTCACTCTATTCGAAATCCTTAGTATACCTGTGAGGTGTCCAAGTATTGTGATAAATTATTTCCCCCTATTTGTCTCCAAGTATATGTAACAGCATCAGTACTTATCATTTAATCGTTCATGTAGGTGTCTGGAAAGCCCATCAAGTTTGTAGGACGAGGAGAACGGATGCAGGACCTTGAGCTTTTCTATCCCGATCGCATGGCACAACGTGTTTTGGGAATGGGTGATGTCCTTTCATTTGTTGAAAAAGCACAAGAAGTCGTAAGTAGCTTCCTGTAAGACTGCTCTTCTGGTCTTGTCCGAAGCAATATTGTGATGGTTTTATGCATTTTAAATGATGCTGCAAATAGGTCCGTCAAGAGGATACCATGGAATTACAGAAGAAGATTCTGAGTGCAAAATTTGACTTCAATGACTTCTTAAAGCAAACACAAAATGTTGCCAAAATGGGTTCCATGAGCCGTGTAATTGGAATGATTCCAGGCATGAACAAGGTATATGAACCTGTGGGATTCATTCATTCCGCTGAAGTTGATGAATTAGATATGATAAAATCCCAGGACATGAGAACACTTCTCATTATATATAGATAACCCCTGCACAAATCCGGGAAGCTGAGAAAAAACTCGCATTTGTAGAGTCGATGATCAATGCAATGACAGCTGGTATGTTCCTCATAAACAGCTGTTATACATATGAAGGTTGTAGCAGTAGTGATGGTTCCATATGTCACTACATTTAATCCTTAAATTTTGCAGAGGAAAGGGAAAAGCCAGAGTTACTGGCTGAATCGCGGGAGAGGAGGATTAGGGTAGCTGAGGAATCCGAAAAGACAGAACAAGAGGTTCAGTCCTACTCTTGTGATCATATCACATTGTTTTTTCTTATGCCATCATCATTCAGCCCCTCCATGGAGTTAAAATGGTTGTCATTTTCCATATCAGGTGGGCCAATTGGTAGCCCAGCTCTTCCAGATGCGCGCTCAAATGCAGAAATTGATGGGTATGATGCAAGGGCAAGAAGCAATTGCAGGAATGGGAGATCTGGTGGACTCGCTTAACGCTGACGAGAAGGTAAGAATAATCGCCTCTGGCAGCATGAATGAGGTTCATCCTGTGAGTTTTGCCTGGACAACATTTAATGGCCTGAACTGTTGGTGCATATTGTTTAGGCACCTCCTGGCACTGCACGGCGGAGGAGACGGCGGAGTGAGCCACCGCGGCAGAGGGAGCTGGAGGCAGTGGGTGGCGCCCAGTAGGCCTTGATGTGCACCGGGTTGAAAGCTTTTACTTGAATAGTTGTGGATTAGCATGTAATGCTCTAGGCCTTGGTTCAGTTGATGTAGATACGGATCTTGCATGCTGTAAGTTTTCCTGTACATCTTTGCATTCTAAGATTACGATTCGTATATAAAGTTTGTGTGGGCGGGACATGCATTTTGAGAATGGAGAATTAATTACCTTCTACGTCGCCGATTCTAAGACTAAGATTCATAGATAAAGGAACTTAATTTTGGACGGAGATAGTAGCTAAGTGTATTTCTGAAAAGTGTAACTTCTGGTATATCGCCGGTTCTGTTGCGCCTGGGTGTAGTGTATGGCTGTCTTCTGTAATGTATGGCTCTACGGCTTGTATCCTTCCTTTATTTTCGTATTTGCACATGTGCTGTCAAAGTGTCAATGTTGTCTGTACTCTTTTGCGACTCATATAAATACTCTTTTCATATTGGGCGTACTGACCTAGCCGCCGCCTCCTCTCCCGCCCCCCTCCCGGGCGGCGGTGGAGGATCTATCCGCCCCGCTCCGAGCAGCCGCCCCCGGATCGCCGCACCTCAGCCACCGCTGCTGCCGGCCTCGGCCCCAACCCCGGCCTTGGCCTTGGCCCCGGCTTCGGCCCCGGCCCGGCCACAGCCCTGGCCTCGGCCACGGCGGCGGTGGCGGCGTCCCTTCCGTCGAATGATGAGGGGGAGGAGAGGGTTTCCACGGTGGCGTTCCATGGGAGGCGATGAAGCGCCGGTGGAGGAAGCCGGGCGGCACGACTACTTGGCCGGGGCTTGATGCTCTCCGTCGGTAGTCATGGAGGATTCGGTGGAGCGATGGCGGCCTCCGCCCCCGGTGGTGGTACGTATGATCCGCGCCGCCGTCTTCTTCCCTGGTGATCTGGCAAGAGGGACTGGCGGCGTGGGGGCTGCTGGTCTTTCTTTGTTTTTGGTGGCGGTCCTCGGGTTTCTTGCAAGCGAAGGTGAAGATCTACCGGAGGTCAGTTTGCTTTGATCTGGATGGAGAGATGAGTTCCGGAAAGCTCCGCTGGCGAATGGAGCAGTGCATATTTTGCATGCAGTTTGCTGGATCGGGTGGTATTCGGTCGCGCGCACCCATGTTTTTATTCCGCCCGTTTGGTTATGGAGGGAGCGCCGCGAAACTATATTCTGTGTTGACATCTGGTGGCTTTTTGGTCTATGGTGAAGTCAGAAGAAGGAATATCATGAAAGCCGAATTGGTGGACTGACTAAAGGAGGTTCGAGTCAACGTGATGCTGAGGGATCTGCTTGGCGTTCCGGGCTTGCAGCAGTGATATGCATGTGGGGGCGGCGACACAGGGGAATTTCGGAGTCTTACCTCTTAGGGTGAAAGATTGGAGGCATTGTTTTCAGTGTGGGGACTATCTTCAGGGAGAAATCCTAAGACCTTTGGTCGGGCGACGACGGCGCTGGTGCACTGTTTCCTTCTTGGAGACGTCGCTTTTGGAGAGTCTGTACTTCAGGTGTTGTTACGGTGGTGGTTGTATTGCTGTTGCTAGGTTCTAGAAGGCTGTAGCGGGACTTTTATTTCTTAGTTTTTTTTCTTTTTTTGGCTATGTGCATCCGTACTGCCATTAGGGTGGGCCGTTGTTGCAGATGCTAAGTGTAATAGGTATCTTTTGATATTAATATATTTTCTTTATCGAAAAAAAATATTGGGCGTACTGTTGCGGAAAAAAAAAACTGCATACCCGTGGGGCCGTGGGTTTCTGGTCCGACCTATATGTTTGACGGGTCTTAATGGTTTTTGTCGTTTTGGCGACCACTCGAAGCGGCGGCGGCGGCGGCGACGGCGACGCCGTATAGAAACTGACGCCGCCAACATCCCGACGCTTGCAGGAGCCTCATCAACGCCGACGCTTGCCCCAGCCTCTCCGTTCTCATCGCGAGTCCCACCGCCCGGCCGTACAACGTTTTTCCCCGATCCGCCCCATCCTCCCGCCGCTGGACGCTTCTCCGACCTGGAGCACACTAGATTTCTCTCCGGTAAGGTCTTCGTCCTTGTTCCTTTCCCTCCTCCACTTCGCTATGGTGTTCTCGTGATCTTCGTCGCAATGTCAGTGAGCTTGTCCGTCCCCGTGGTGTCAGTTATTGATTTGTTTATTTGTCCCTTTGTTGATTATTTGGTTCTCTGCCGTGATGTTAGTTATTCTTGCTTGGCTGTGTAGGCTACCCGATCTACGTGGGTTAGTTAATTGATGAAGGATGAATGAATGAACGCAGTTTCTGGATTCATCCTTCTAGCTTATGACATTTGTGCGTATATTCTCAGTTTCACAGATATCAAATTGTGACATGTTGCTTTGTTTGTTTAGTATCTTGTGTATGGCCAATATATGGATGATTGCTCAACAACCCTCCCTTGTGCTATTTGCTGGTTGCTGAATGAAGAGATTTCTCTTGGCTTGCTCGATTAGCAATCCAAAACAAGATTTCTCTTGGCTCCAAATATGAGCTAGAACCTGTTTTTTTTTTTAATTTTTTTTCCTGGAATGAGTATTTGATAGTAAGCCCGGTTGATTGTACAGAGTGTAGAGCCCGTGAGATAGCAGCTTGGTTGGCTGAAAAAGGACTGATAAAAAGTGAACCTCTTTGGTTTGGCTTTGTGGTGCAGATGCTGAATAGAAGCCATGTTGATGCTCCATTAGAAATGTTTCCAAATGTACTGATTGTTATAAAATATCTAGACCTAGGGTTTACTTTGCATTCGTTACAGCTGGATTTACATGACGAGGCTGGAACTTTTAAGAGGTCAAAGTAGCTGCTTTCACGTGAATTAGTTTTTTGTGATGTTGCTGGCTAGTTTGGTTCTGTAATATGTTTGATGAACAAACTGTCAGCGAGTTGTCTTTATAGTTAAAATTGGTAAGGTAATGTAAATCTTAGTGTAATCGTTCCTGTTGGATGTTGAGAACCTGCTCTGTTTAGAAACCTCAGTTGCATTCGTAAGATTGTTGATTGCAGTGGAAGTTTACCTGATATGTTTGGCACCATTTGGCCTAAACTGAATCCTGAAGGTTAATTTGAATAGATGCTGTCTTGTGGAGTTTGTACCGAGCACTTAAGTAGCAGTCACCTAGACTTTCGGTTCTGAATTCTTGTATTGTTACGAGTATGGAGTTCTAGATTTTTGCTCTGCTTAGTTGCCATAGAATCAACTAAAATGTGATTAAGGATGGGGCTGAACTAATAACGTGTACCGGTCTTGTGCTAGGGTTAACTTGAGGTTAGAGAGAACAAGTACTAGATTGCCTGGCTGATTCGTCCTTGCGCCAAGGACCAGACTAGGAACTTAATTAACCTGGAAACATGAATGTGTCTCCATTGTAGATTGTGTCAAGGACCAGACTAGGCAATTATGCAAATCTGTAGTTCTGTATCATTTGACGGGTTGTAGCTCTGCTCAATTAATTGGTCTAAAATCTGTAGCTTTGTGATTTGTTTTCATTTTCTAAATCTGTAGTTTCTCGGTTGTTGCCAAGATACCTCTAGTTCTTTAGTTCTAGGAGTGTAAATGTTCGGTTAACTGATTTGGGTCGAATGGTTTAATACTTGGTACTAAGGTCAACACTTCCAGCTTAAGAAAATGGCTCCACAGTGTACAATGTTTCTGCTACTATAACTGCCGCTAGTTAATCACATTTTGACCTATTGAATGTGTCAGATTGCTGCATGTTTTTTGATATATAAAACTTTAGCTCTAGCATGAGTAACTAAATTACACTATGGGATTGGATGCAATGTTTGTTGCTTTATTAAAATCCTCACTTGCTTGGATTGTTCTGTAGATTTTTAGTAACTTGAGTTCATGATTTGTCTCTTTTGATCTAGCTTTATTTTTCTGTAGTGGAAGATGCAAATTTATTCGTTTGTATTTTCAGTTTTCGCTGAGTATGTACCATCAATAGTTTGGATCAGAACAATCCATGATTTGGAATTTGTTTTTTTTCAAACATATTTTAAATTTAGTGATTGATAGGGTCTTCTATTAAACTCAGATTATTGTTTTGCCTGCGTTGATGATCTCTTGATTGGTAGGTTGAAACATGCAAATAAACTCCTTGAAGCACAATAAAAAACTGCCCTAGTAGGATTCCTGCTTATTATTGACTTTTTTAGCAGTATTAGTGCTTAATTATGCTTGTCAATAATATCCACTTTATTCGTATGTTGTAACATATTGACATGTTTGCTCTCTTGTTATGTTACAATTTTTTATTCTTTTTGTCAATGTCGAACTGTGGATCGATGCGAACAAGTGAACTGGTCTGAAATTCAGAAACCTGCAATGCTGATTTGAATTGATCCGAAATTTAAAAGACTTTATTGTTGTTTTATTTTGATTCTTCAGCTTGCATAGTTACGTTTGGTCACTATAGCTGAATTGGAAGGAAATAATTGAAGCTTTGCATGTTGCAAAGTGCAAACCAGCTCTTGAGGTACATCATATGAGGGCTTGGTTAGATTCATTAAAAGAGAATTCTTCTTGCTAGTTAAGCATGGCGACAACATCCCTAATTTCTGAAGCATTCAGAAGGTATGTAATCTGTAAGCTTCCTTATCATTTTTTTTTGTTTTGTAGCCTCTCAATTTTCCAGATGTTTCCCACTTTGATACGTTGAACAATTGTTGATGTTATTATCAATTCTATGAATTTACGATGTTATGCTAAAAAAATGTGTGTTATACCTCTATATATTGTACAAGTTTAAGAACCTGGGCCCACCCCTGGTCCTCGGAGGTGGCGGCTGAGCAGGGTGGCGCATCGAGGTTGTTCACGGGGGCCGCGGACTTTGCCGTGGACAATAACACATTCGCGCAGGCGCAGATCAGGGCTGCTTTCTACCCCAAATTCGAGAACGAGAAGTCCGATCAAGAGGTGCGTGAATTGCTCCTTGCTTCCATCACCTTGTGACAAACAATGCTAAGTGTTTCCTGAGCAATTATTGGGAGTTTTCCCCCATGATTATTTTGGTGATCAGACAATACATGTCGAAGTTACCCATATTGTGAGTTGTGTTCTCTGTTTCAATATTTTGACCTGAATTGTATTTATGAGTTAATGATTACCTTAATTTGCTGGGGACATGTTGTTGCTATGCTTATATTCCTGAAAAAGAATGTATCAGAAGTCCAGCTACTCTACTTTGTTCGACTCTGTTTGGCAAGTCATATTAAAGTTGGATAAATTCTGTGACAATGATTGTCGCCTCAGATTTCATCTCATACTGTTTTGAAAACCATAATTTATTTGGTTGCGAGCGAATTAACAAAAATCAGCAGACCCCAAAAATCTAAAAGCAGTTCTACCAAACTAGACTATCATAATAAATAGCATGGCTAAATCCAGGCTTAGTTTCTATATCATCCATTGCTTAATTGGTATAGGTTACCATTGTGTTGATGAATAATAAGGTTTTCTTTTACTTCTGGGTAATTCAAATGAAATTATCTGCTACACACTGTGAGCCCTACTTTTTAGCCATTGATGAACTCTTGTATATGCTCTCTGCAATCTGTGTGGCCTCAATGTTGGTTAATGTAACTTCATTTGGCTTATCTTATCATAGAAATGTTTAATGAATTGGCTATACAGTAGTAAACTTGTAATAGTACTGCTTTCTGGCACTATGGGGGTTTATTACTCACATTTACTGAATGGAGTTGTAATTCAAAACCTTTAGTGGGAACCTTAACCCCATTTTTGTGATGGCAGACAAGAAAACGGATGATTGAGATGGTGTCGCGTGGCTTTGCTACCATGGAGGTATATTTGATATTTTCTTTTATCATCTTTTGATTAATTACTGATTTTATTTTATTGAATTACTTATAATGATGGTTAAATCTTGTTTACCTAAAAAGATAAGTGTTTGTTCAGGTTACGCTGAAGCATTCAGGATCTCTATTCATGTATGCTGGTTATCGTGGAGCATATTCCAAGAATAGCTTTGGAAACATGTAGGTTGTGCTAGTTTGTCTTGATTTTTGTTGAGTTATTTAACTGACGTGTAATTCCTGCTTATAGTTACACTGCTGTGGGCGTTTTTGTCCTGGACCGTATGTTTCATAAAGCTTGGGGGAAGGAAGCTCCTCAAATGCAAGCTGAATTTAATGATTATCTCCAGGTATTCCATGCCTTTTTCCTTTAGAATTACTCGCCTTTTGACTTTGTATTTTCATATTTTTGTGTTTCTTGTCTTGGGATCTTTTGGTACTTGATACATTGAGTATTTATAAACATATAGTAATGACGCAGAACCTTCACCTAAGGAGAATATTATTTTCCATTTTATATTTCACTTCTTCTATTTTATTCACTATAGTTCTTAATTTGGCAGATCCTCAAACTAAGTAGCTTAAGACCTCATATGAGTAATTCCAAGCTTGTCTATGCTCTACGTTTCAAATTATCTGGCCTATAATTTTGGGACCTTGTTTCAAATCACAAGGCTTGCAGATTGAATTCATAAGTTTTTTCTCTCCCCACTCTTCAATATTTATAATAAATACGCGCACACTGATGCGGGTTAAGCCTACGAGGGTGACCCGATCTTACGAATTGACCAAGGAAAAGGAGGGGGTGAGGGATAAACACGGAGAACGAACAAGAACACGATGAACACATGCACAAACAACTCTATACAATCCGGTTTGCTCTCAACGGACTGAACCACTGTCCCGATAGAATCTCAAGAGAAAACAACGAGGTAGAATCTTCGAGAGAGATTGGTATGCAAATGGTAGAATCACAAGTATGAAAGAGTAGAGGTAAGTAGAGTTCCCAATCGGAAGAGACTTTGCAATACTAGAATCATACACACGAAAAAACAATCACATAAAGAGGGCCTTGGATATAACTCATACATTTGTGTCTTAGAGAGGTTGGGTTCCCCACGGGAGGTGGAGGCATAAGTCAAGTTCTACATATCATCATGCCTATGGTTTCTAGGGAGAAGGAGTCCTATATATAGGCTAAGGGGCACAAGAGGCTGCTGTGGGGCGAACTGGCCTGGTTGGACCATCCAAGGGGTACATGGCCTGTGGCCATATGCTTGGCGCAAAGGAAGGGCCGGAGACTCCGGTATTGATCTTCATGGGCACTCCGCTCTTGATCTTCATGGGCTGGAGACTTCGGTGTAAGACTCTAGAAGGCGCGCCAAGACTCCGAACCCCCATACTGAGAGCAAGGCAGTTGGGGTTGCTGGGCTGAGACTTTGGTGTCGAGTCGATGGGTCGGAGACTCCGGTTCTTGTAGGCCGGAGACTCCGATGTAGCTTCGCGTGGAGCATCTTCCTTCTTCTCTTCCATGCTTTTGTGACCTCCTTGAGTCCTCAGGCCTCCATGGCATTCTCCCTTCCCTCCGTACTTGTCGACGCATCCCTACCGTAAACATAGGACGGAGTATTAAGTAGCATACCATTCAAGAGAGACAATTCTAGGCACACATAAAGAAGAAGATTCACCTTTGCGTGACGTGTTGGTGTTGACGCACATGTGGTGAAGACCGAAGGTCGAGCTATATGCCTACATCACACACATAGACACACACACACAAAATCATGGCCACCTTAGTCCCCAAGCCATTAGTTATGCCTGGTGCTTACTTGAGAAAGAAGCCAAGTCATTGATAATCAAAGAAAGTTGTGAGTGAACGAGCCCAACTTTCCTATTCAAATATGACTCCCACCTTCAACAAATAGAGAAATCTCAATCATGGGTACCATGGTCATTTATCTCTATCGCTCTCTTGATATCATGGCCACCTTAATCCCCGTGCTTAACCAAAATGTTGTTAGAGATGTACCACTTTTCCTATATTTTCCTAGTGTATAAGGGGTTTCATGCATAGTGTCACACATGTACATGTATGGGCCTTTCTCCCTTGTGAATGATTGTTGCTCATTCCCAACAGCTAGGGTCTCTCTTGCATGCTGCAACTCCGTGCTGCTCTCCACCTTCGCTGATTGAATCTCTACTTGTCCGTCGTGCTCCTCTCTCTACTCCGATTCGTGCTGTCGTTTTCGTTGAGAATGTGTGGTCTTCTTCGTTCTGTGTGGCCGCGTGAGCCCACTTTCCGATCGATCTCGACCCGATTCCGGTCGCCACCTGCCGCCCTTGGCCGTCGCTGGCCCGATTCCAGCTGTCGCTAGCTCGTTTTCGTGCGCGGATCGCTGAGCTTCCTCAAGCCTCCTGGCCGCCGCTCGCAGATCAGGCTGCCGGCTACCGATTCCGGTCTCTCCTGGTTGGGGACATCCCCCGTTGCCCACGTCAGGGCCGATCGGCTCCTTTTCTTGTACATTCACTTCGAGCGAGCTCCGGTTATGTTCGTAACTCACATATCCCGATCTGGTCTGTGAGGGTTGGCCAAAAAAATGTGAGAGCATAGTCCCACTATGGCATCTTCTTCATCAGACCCTGTGACTCTTGCGCCACCCATGCCACATGTCCTTCCCGTTGATGCTTAGGCTGATAAGGAAGCCATCGGGAATGCCGAGGCTGCTGCAGATGATACTTATGATTAGCAGGTACTTACCTACTCAGATGCCCTCGGTATCTATCGGGATGATCGTGCTACTTATACTCAGTGGTGTGATGAGGATGCCAAGGCTGATGCAGTTCTCTCTCAAAGTGTTCAACCAGTTTATGGGCCTTGGTACTGTCTTTGAGATATAGTCTCACCGTCGTCAATGCTATCAGCCTTCTGGTGGCTCTCTATACTTATATGTCGTTCGTTAGGAGGGTGACTCCACTGTTGACGAGTTGTACACATAGATCTGGTGTCAGCTTGACTACCTCCGCAGCGTGTTGCCGGACTGCCAGGTCTGATGTGGAGTTTCAGCGCATATGTTTGATCCCAGGCGCGCTCAGTTGATTGCTCGAGGCTGTGTTATGATCTCAGAGGTGCTGTCTGAGTTTCATGCTGAGGAGACTCATCTACGTGGTGCTGGTTTACTTACCATACCCACAATACTCGTTGCTCGCACTCGTGCTGCTCTAGTGCCCTCTCCTTACAGTATTCCACCACTCTTGCCCATGCTGCTTGGTCGTGGAGGCCGTTCTTCTTACACCTGGGCAAAACTCGGGCCGGGTCGGGTTTCGGGCCAAGCCTAAAAAAGCCCGAAGCTGAAATGTCAAGCCTGAACCCGGCCCGACCCGACCGTCGGGCCTATAAATTGAGCCCAAACCTGGCCCGAACTGGCAAAAGCCCGGCCCGGATCGAGAAGCCCGACCCGAACCTTACCTAAATCGCAAAAACTGCAAGCCCGAGCCCGGCCCGGCCCGACGTTCGGGCTCAAAATTCAGGCCCGAGCCCGGCCTGAAGTGCAAGCCCGACTCGGCCAGGTCGGGCTGGGTCGGGCTGCCCATGCCCAGCTGTAGTTCTTCTCGCGGTAGGGGGCGATCTCGTCCTGGTATGCCATGTAAATATTGTTAGAAGCCAGGTCACCGAGAGACTGATTGCTTCAAGAAGATGTTGGACCTGCGCAACAGTGCGCCCACCTCCTCTCTTGGTACTCGGGCTCCTCCTGCAGCGGCCTCTTTCACAGAGCAATACATTGTGCGGCTTAAGCGCGCACTTGCCTCCTCTGGCTCCTCTTCAACGTGTGCTCTATGACTGCTGCTTCTAGCGATGAGCGTCCACCGTCTACAAAGTGAGGTACATCTCCGTGGGTTCTGGATTCTGGAGATTCTTTTCACATGTCTTCTGATTCTTCCGCTCTTTCTTCTCTTTGACCCCTTGATCTTCGTGTTAATCACTTGTCTTTCTGTTGCTAGTCGCGACAACCTTTCCACTTTGTACTTTTCTGTCCCTGATGTTTCTCATGTTTCCCGTCTTATCATGAATTTGTCTGATTCCGGTTGTCGTGTCATTCTTGATGATGATTCTTCCTCTGTCCAGAATCGTCACACTAGGGCTCTAGTTGGGGCTGGCCCTTGGTGCCGCGACTCCTAGGGTCTTGGGGTGCTCGACTAGCTTCGTGTTCCCTGCTGCTACTACACCCGCCAATCCATGTGCTCTTGCTGCTTCCACTACCTCCTCCTTTTAGTAGTGGCTTCATCGACTTGGTCATCTTTGTGATTCTCGTCTGTCATCTTAAGTTCGTCGAGGTCTTCTGGGGCATGTCTCAGGAAATGTCTCGTTACAGTGTCAAGGTTCTAGACTTGGCAAACGAACTCAATTACCATATCCCACTAGCGAGTCAGTGTCCAAGCGTCCTTTTGATTTGTTCCATTATGATGTATGGAGTCCGACTCCCTTTGCTTCGAAGGGGGTCCATTGCTACTAGGCTATTTTTATTGATGATTTCTCTCGCTACACTTGGCTCTACTCTATGACATCTCGAGGTGAGGTTATCTCTATATATAAGTGTTTTGTTGCCATGGTCCATATTTAGTATTCTACGCCTATTCGTGCATTTCGAGCTGACTTCGCTGGTGAGTATATCTCCCAGATGTTGCGTGGTTTCCTTGCTAAGCAAGATGCTCTTGCCCAGTTCTCGTCCCGGCGCCCATGCTCAAAATGGCGTAGCTGAGCACAAGCATCGCCACTTGCTTGAGACGGCTCATGCGATGATGATTACCGCCTCTTCCTCCTCACTTTCGGGCTTAAGCTCTGTCTGTTTCCTCCAATCTCATTAACATTCAACCCTTAACTGCCCTATAGGTGGGCATTCCTCTTGAGCATCTTTCTAGCCGCTCTCCTGATTACTCGGCGCTTCGCCTGTTTGGTTGCGTTTGCTATGTTCTTCTAGGTCCGCGCGAATGCACCAAGCTGACCGCTCAGTCCGTTGAGTGTGTTTTCCTTGGACACAGTGAGGAGCATAAGGGCTATCGTTGTTGGGATCCCGTTGGTCGTCGGATGCGCATTTATCGGGATGTGACTTTTGGTGAGTCCCAACCATTCTATCATCGTCCTTCCTCCTCGACCTTCTCTATGGAGGACATCTCTTTTCTCATGTTTCTAGATTCACCTCCTTTTGTGCGTCATGTCACCACTCCACCGAGTCCACCCACGGCCGATCTACCACCTTCTTCACCCACTAGCTCCTCCTCTCCCTCCTCACCACACTCTTCATCTTCCTTGCCTACGGTGATTCCCCCCTTACCGTTTCACCACTCATGTCCATAGTTATTAAAACGGAAACCAGTCAAGCTGCTGGTTCACGGTTCGCCGGTTCATCTGCTTCATGAGCGACAAAAAACCAGTGTAATTTGTAAGTATTTAATGTAATTTCGAAAAAAGTTAAACTAAAATCGAATATATAGCATCAATACAAACACAACGCAGCCGGTTGTGTTCATGAATAAGACGTAGGGTAGCTTTTGTGAAGGTCCCAGGTTCGATTCTCCTCTAGCGCATCTTAGTTTCCTTTATTTTTAGTGTTTTTTTACAATTTTGACCAGTTCTTCTTAAAAAACCGGAGAACTCGCTGGTTTCGGTTTTTTTTGTTCCGACCGCTGGCCCGGTCTGATTCTTAAAACTATGCTCCCGGCATCCACAAGATGATGATGATGCTCCTGGCATGCCTTCCACTTCTGGTGTGTCATCGTGTGTCATCTTCTCCGCCTGAGGCGCCTCACAATCTTCGTGCTTGGCCTCGTCCCCTTGATCGCTATTCTCCCACTCGCTATGGTCTTTTTGCTGTCTCTGAGCTGACTTCTTATCGCGATGATGTTCCTCATCCCGAATGGCAACTAGCGATGGCCGAGGAGATTGTCGCGCTTGAGCGCAGTGGCACTTGGGATGTTGTTACCCCTGCTCCCTTTGTTCGTCCCATCACGTGCAAGTGGGTCTACAAGATCAAGGCTCGCTTATGTTCTTCACTAGTATGTCTTTCAGCTTGACATGTAGAATGCTTTTCTTAATGGCGAGTTACGTGAGAAGGTTTACATGCAACCATCTCCAGGGTACTCTATTCCTGATGGCATGGTCTTTCGTCTCTAGCGCTCCCTCTATGGCCTTAAGCAAGCCCCTCGCGCTTGGTTTGAGCCCTTTGCCTATGTGGTGACTGCCGCTAGCTTTGCCCCTACCGCCCATGATTCGGCTCTCTTTGTCCACACATCTTCTCGTGGTCGGACTCTTCTTCTTCTCTATGCCGATGACATGATCATCACTGCTGACGACTCTGAGTACATTACCTTTGTCAAGGCTCGTCTTCGTGACCGGTTTCTCATGATTGATCTTGGTCCTCTTCGCTACTTCCTTGGGATCGAGGTTTCCTCTACCTCCGATGGCTTCTATATCTCCCAGGAGAAGTATATTCCTGACCTCATTACTCGTGCCGCTCCCAGTGATGAGCGCACTATCGAGACTCCTATGGAGCTCAATGTTCACCTTCGTGCCATTGATGGTGATCCCCTGTCTGATCTGAAGCGCTATCGTCACTTGGTTGGGAGCCTTGTCTACGTTGCTGTCACTCGTAGAGATATCTCCTATCCTGTTCATATTCTTAGTCAGTTCATGTCTCCTCCCACCACTGTCCACTACCATCACCTCCTTCATGTCCCACAATATCTTCGGGACACGATCTCTCGCCGACTCTTCTTTCCTCGTTCCAGCTCCTTCAGCCCTAGGCCTACTAGTTGCTTGGAAGATGAAGAATCAGACCACAGCCTCCCATTCGAGTGCAGAGGCTGACTTGCGAGCCATGGCTCTCTTGACAGCGGAGGTGACTTGGTTACGCTGGTTATTAGAGGATTTTGTTGTTTCTGCTGCCGCCCCAGCTTCTCTCTTGTTTGGGCAGAGGTGACAATATTGGCGCTATAAGCATTGCGCGTGACCCAGTGAAGCATCAGCTTACCAAGCACATAGGTGTTGATGCCTCCTTTGTGCGCGCTGCTGTGCAAGATCAGGTTCTCGCTCTACAATATGTGCCTTCCGAGTTACAGTGGGCTGACTTCTTCACGAAGACCTAGACTAGAGCGCAACATGAGTTCTTTCTCTCCAAACTCAGTGTTGTTGATCCACCATGAGTTTGATGAGCGTTGTTAGAGATGTATAGTCCCTTTTCCTATATCCCCGGTGTATAAGGGATTTCCTGCATAGTACCACACATGTACATGTATTGGCCTTTGCCCCTGTGAATGGTCATTAGGAATCACCATTGTAGCTATGCCGTTTAATCTTCCTTTGATACATAGTTTGTTGGAATTAGACACTCATCGACAATGTTCAGTTTATTCATAGGGATTTTCATCGTTCGCATTTCTGCTTCTCAGCAGCTTTCTTAAGATTCCTGATCTTGCCGATGTTTTATGCTTCCAGAAAAACCGGATAAACATTTCAATGGAACTTGTGACGGCTGAATTAGGAGACCATGGGCAACGGCCAAAGGATGATTATGGTATGCTCCCCTTCTTCCCCTGATTCATTTAAATTACCAATTCCCCTGATTCATGCAAATTGTGCTCCCCACATACTTTATTCATCGTTATTCATTAAGTTATAACTTCAAATGTATGAAGCATACATTTTTCTGCACTTTATTGTGGATAGGTGATGTATGTAAGAATAATAAATGGGGCAAATATTATTGGGGGGGGGGGGGGGATTGGGTTTCATTTACAAAGATAAAATTATCGTTTTGTGATAAGATTGCCACAACTGCTGATATAATGAATAAACTAAAATCACTGGAGTAGAAACGTTTTTATTATTTAGGAAACTAACAACTGTAGGAAGCTTCCTTGGGTAAACTTGAAATTTAATGTTTGCATTGACGTAGTAATATGGTTCTATTTGGGGTGTTAAAAAAACTCAACAAAAAAGCAGCACCATCCTTTTTCTGCTCATGTTATTCTGCCTGCAACATTATCCTGGTATTTTTCTTGCTTCTATTTTGGAGAGGTTACTTTACCCATTTGATTATGACACTATTTTTCAGTCCATTATATTTAGATTTTACCTTTCTTGAATGCATATTTATATCAGTTGTATTTTGGCCTTTATGAAGCCGTGGTCACAGCTGTAACAGAGTTGGGTCATGGAAAACCGAAGTTCTATTCTACTCCAGCCGTGATTGCCTTTTGTCGAAAATGGCGCCTATCAACAAATCATGTCTGGCTATTTTCCACAAGGTGACCATCTGACTACTCTATGTTAAGAAAATTCATTTGCTAAAGTTTCCGTTCCAAAGCTGTTTGATACGAGATGTCATCATGCTGTAATACGCCTCCTAGGAGGCTTGTAACCAAAACTTCACCTTTTCAGTGAAAAGAAACGCGTTTTCTCGAAAAAATTATTATTTAGTGATATTCCTTGTATGAGCATTTCACGCAACACCTTCTGATGATACAAATGTCAAATTTGACTTTTCTTCTCATGTTTTGCAATCTTTCGGTGTTTCCATAACTAAGTGCCTGTCTTGTCAGTTTTTTAGTTCATTATCACAATGGATTGTTGCTTCGATATGAATCATACACTCATCTATGCCAATGCTAGCAAATTTATTGAACATTTGTGTTGTTCTCCCATGTACCGTCAACTACTCTTTACATTGGCATGCACCTCTTTGGGGGATAAACTATTGTAGCTGTGAAGTTACTTTACACTGTACATACTGATAGACATTGGTCAACTGATTTTTAGTGTCTACGTCATCGTGTCATTCATCTGTTCAAGCCATTATTGCGGTGCCCTCACAAAGTGCACATCTGTACACTGCTGGGTCTTCTCTTAATATTGGAGTATTATTCTTTATGTTTATATCTTTGCAAGGGAATCTGCCACTTCTTTTTTCGGTGCCTATGATGCATTGTGTGAAGAGGGGACTGCCACACAAGTTTGCAAAGCCCTTGATAAAATAGCTGACATATCTGTACCAGGTAAGTCTATCTTGAATAGTAATTGCTGTCTTACACTCTCACTGCTGTTCTAATATGTTTTCATGTTTCTGTTTGTTTGTAGGGTCAAAGGATCATTTAGTGGTACAGGGTGAGATACTTGAAGGTCTGGTTGCCCGTATTGTTAGTCATCAAAGTTCAGATGAAATGAAAGAAGTCTTGAGAAGCCTCTCAGAGACTCCATTCCATGGAGGTAAGCCAGAAAATTATGTCCCCTTGTTTTTTGAGTGAAATTGATGAGCCATACAAGAGAGTTTCTCTACTTGAATATATTACTTCAAAAGAACAACATATAAATGTTTTTAGGAGCGATGGGAGGAGAGGAAATCACGCCACAGGCCGGCATGTTCCTTTGAGACCGGATCCTTACACCGGTTTGACCATGAAGTGAGATCATCTACTCCCTCAAATCCAAATTACTTGTCGCAGATTCAATGAACCTTAACAGATTTTAGGCAACAGTTTGCCTAAATCCGCGACAAGTAATTTGGATCAAAGCGAGTATTACACTTGAGATCGTAGCATAGGCAGCGTGGTCGTGATGTCTGAAGATCTTTGTGTTCCTAGAGTCCCAGATTTTTCATTGAATTATTAGAAGAACAGATGGAAAAATCGATCAAGGTAGGTGGTGTTGAGCCGTCGAAGTCAAAAGGTCGGTGATGCCGGAGAAGACTAGAGAAATCTGGAGACGTGTCCAAACAGTGACAGCATGCAGGCAGGTGAACAAAGATGGTCTTGGTCTTTAACAGCCAGCCCCACACTGGGGTCAAAACTGATAATCTAGGATGTGCTTCTTGAACAAGCTGCCTCTAGTGTTCAGCCTGTCTAGGCTTAGGAGCCAACCGAAAATCTTCAATTACTGCAGAGCAAATGTGACCATACAGGTCCCACCCTATCATCAGTCATCTGGGTGGAGAGAGCAGAGTAAGCTCCACGGGATGAGAATCTGTTGCCATCGAGGAGAGTCATGTCTTCCGCAGCATCGCCAAGCAGCAACCCCTGCAACAAAGAGCAAAGAGAAGCGAGCTCATCGGCAGCGGCCGAGGTTAGTCTGTTACGAAGGCCAAAATCGATCCCATCCTGAAACACAGAGTGAACAAAGGCATTTTGGTGGAAGTGGTGTGAGTAAATGTCAGGGAAAGCAGTAGCTAGGGGTTCTGGGAGAATCCATCTATCTAGCTAAAATTAGGTGGAGTGTACATTGCTAACCTTGCATTGGGTAATGAGTCTAAGAGTGTTTATATGCGTTTTGACCATCTTTGCAAGGTAGGATGAATTGGTAGAGTGGTGTATGGGGTAGGGTGAGTGGTAAAGTAGCCAATCTCTCCAAGTTAGGTTAGTGAAGTGCAAAAATATGTAAGCAAATTTCAGCAAAAGGCAATGGAAAGGCTCTATCTTTTTTTGAAAATCTTCCATAATATCATTGATCAAGACTTCTGAATATCCGTAGCGCGATGTACCACATCGTCAAGTCATCAAGAAGCAATCACGGACATCTTGTTGTGCAACTCATTCTTGATGATCTTTCTGGCCGAAAAATCCCTTTCGGTTGTTATCGTCGTTACCAGTAAAAGCAATACCAGCTCAATGAGGCGATAAACAGCATGAAACATTGTGTGGTTTTAAAATATCAAGGCAATCTCTAAAGTCTTCAAATTTGCGCGTAGGAATAATGAATAGGTCAAGGTTTGTATATGGTCACGCTCATGCTTATAATAAGATCCAAAATTAATCTCAAGCCCTCGAGTCCTCCTTAATTACCCCACCTAAAACATTGCTTAGAGTCAGCTTTTGTTAGATTGAGAATTTGATAGAGAAAGGGTTGGTTTCTGACTAGACTAGATCTAGTAACTGCTTTCGGTTAGAAATTGATAATACACAGTGTTCACTAAAACAAGCATAACTCTCTCATACGGAGTCTGTTTTCGACGTATGACCGCTCAAATTGTTCAGAAAAAACAAGTACATCTGAAATATTTCACCAAAAATCAAGGTAGGGTGGCTGCCCTACCTTGCCCTGCTAGGAGCTTTGCCCCTGTCCGCCAGGGCGTGCTCAGCCCACCCGCCGCATTCGTTGGCGGCAGGGAGAGGAGAGCTGGGGCGGTATTTTTTCTAGGGTTGGGGGGCCTCCGCGAACACCCCATGTGAGAAGTCCTGGAGTAGAGAGATTAAACGAGATCATGATAAATAAAAGATACGAGGAAATTCTCCTTGTTTAGTATTTTGCATAATATGGAAGTAAGGATAGAATAAAAATGCTGAGAAAGGAGAAAATGTCAAATACTGGAATAAAATACTGCTATTCTTATTTGGTTATCGCTTGATCCCCCAAGTTCTCATTTTGATTGCTACAGACGTACAAATAATAATATCATCTAGCAATTTTCGAGTGTACCATCGATGCCGTACGGCTGGACTGCAACGGTCTGTTCAATCGCATTAGGGATGAAGCAAAAGCTTTGGGCATATGAGCTTAGGGCTTCGATTGTGTTTGCCAGGAACTTGGGATGTGCATTAATTTTATCTTTGCGTAAGTTGTACCCCAGCCTCTCTAGCTTGAAAATACTTTTCATCCTTTTTAATGCAACAAGACGCAATGCTTTTGTGATTTCTCGGGGAAAAAACCCTTCACTTTTTGCAATGCATCTGAACATATTATAGCATGCTTTTGCAATTTCTCGGGAAAAAAACCCTTCACTTTTTATGACACATTGTATTTTTCATAATAAATATTTTGTGATGCATCTGAACATGTTATAGTAAATAATTCTCAGTGCAGTCGAGATGTGGAACTGTAAATACATTATACTTTAATCGTTGATGTACAAAGTAACTTTCCTGTGCAGTTGACTCCGATTTAGGACCAAGTTTACGTGAAATATGTGCGGCTAATAGGTCAGATGAAAAACAGGTATTATTTGATGTTGTAAGTGGTATTCACCTTATTCATGATTTTTATTAATTTTGTATCGGTTCTATCTTGCTGTAACTTCTTATTACTTTTACATGAACAGAAAATTAAAGCACTTCTTGAATATGTCGGATCTTCATTGTGTCCAGATCACTCTGATTGGCTTGATGCTCAGTCTCCAAGCGCTGATAAATCGTTTGTCACTTACTTTTTGGAAGCACATCCTACAGACTATGCAACTAAGAAATTGCAGGTTAGTAGTTTTTATTTGTTCTTGTCCAGCAATAAGTCTTTTACAATTGCTGTAGATAACAGGCATACTTACATGGTAGATGTTTTATAACTGCAAATGTCAGCATCCAATAACTAGTTCCACATGATCATTTATTTCTTCTGCACTGTTACAGGAGATGATTCGTTTGATGAATCAGAGACATTTCCCTGCAGCGTTCAAATGTTACTTGAAATACCAAAATGCTGATAACTTGTATTACAAGATGGTTATCCATGTGCGCAGTGATTCTATTTTTAGACGTTATCAGCAACAGATGAGGTACGATTGCGAAGTCAATCTCGCGTACCTTAATTCGTTGCAGTACCTTTTTTCTTTGCCTTTCTAGATTTATTACTCCCTCTGTTCAAAAATAAGTGTCTCAACTTTTTCTAGATATGGATGTATCTACAAATATATATCCGAATCTAGACAAAAGTAAGACGCTTATTTTTGGACGGAGGTAGTAGTATTTGTTATTAGATTTAATCAGTCACGTATATCTGTAGGAAAAATCAGGGGTTATGGCCACTGTACAGGGGTAAGATGGACGATGTGACTCAAAATTCTTCTTAATAAAATAAGACCGCGTGGCTTTGACAGATGCAATATTTCATGGTTAGGTTTCTTCGTTGATATAAACCTGTTCAAGGTGAACAATAAGAAGGCTGCTGAAGTTTCCAAAGACAGTAACACTTCACTGGAAATTATTGACTGTGCCTTGAATTCAAGTTTGTCAGCTAGGGATGGTCTGGATGGTGAGGACTCAAGTTTGATGCTCAAACTAAAATTCCTGAATTATAAGGTACTTCATTGTCATTGTTTTAAGCTTCTTTTTGAGCTTAGGTGTTCATTGGTCACTTCTTGATGTATGAGTACAAATGATGTTTACTCTGGATTGCTTTTTTTCATTTTGACATTCAATGCACATGTAAAATAAGTATTACATAGTCACTATAATGCTTATATGCTTGGCATATCTGTATGGACTTCTTTTCTTTAGAGGCTTTTTTATTCTTGGACGCTGGAGAGGACTGCAGTCATAAAAGTTTGAACTGATTGATATGCATCTGTATCTTCTAACGGTACTCTTACATGGCTACCTGACAGATCAGGACAATTTTAATTCGGGATGGCCTCTCCACCCTTTTCACAGAAGATGGCCTATCTGATTATCAAACTTATTACCTGAGGTATGTCATGTACTCAAATCTCAATTTTTCGTTCTTCACCTTTCCACTGTTTCTTCTGCAGTTTGTTGAAATAGATGAGCATTGCAGTTACTAGTCTTGATTTAGTTTCGTCCGGCCCATAATTTTTGTAACGCCCGAAACATTGCTAATGCATCCTCCAGACATCTACTTAGTTGATATGCATGTTAGTAGGAAATATTAATACATGTAAAGCGAGGCCGCTACCATGTTGGGGGGGCCTTCGATGCTATTCAAGAATTTTTCTTCAACAAATGATGATTTGATGCTTGAAGGTTTCAGCCATGTGATTTTTTTTTTAAAGCTGAGTTGTCAATTGTGACTACATAAAATTGTGGCTGGTGCTGTTGTATTGAATACGAACAGTGTTACCTCTGATATCAATGGTCCTGACTGTGTTAATAGGCAAATGATGAATTGGGGAACATCAGCACGTAAACAGGAAGAGCTTTGTGAACTGTTGGATCAATGGTATATTAACTTTTCTTCTCTTCATAGGAGTAATTGTTTGAAGTGTTACTTTATCAAACTACAGATGTTAATTTTTATTTTTATTTGCTAAAACAGGGCTGTCTACATTAGAGAGAAGTGTGGCAATAAGCCACTCTCAACCTCAGCGTATCTTAGTGAGGCAGAGCCTTTTCTTGAACAATATGCTAAGCGCAGCCCTGCAAACCGGGCTTTGGTAGGGGCTGTTGGTGTCTTGGTTCAAGCAGAAAATTTGAGAGATGGAGAGCATGATCTTCAGCCAGAACGTGGGGCAGCACCTTCTAGTCCTACAACGTCCCTGGTGATCCCTGGTGATGCTATCCATCCCCAACCCGATGTGCCGAACCTTGTCGATGATCATGCTCACGGCATGGTGGATTTGGAAGCATCGGAACAAGGACCTCTTGGACAACCCTTAGACCTTAGTATCCTTGCTGCTTGACACGATCAAATCAAAGGCAAAATCGTGGGTTAGCGCAGCAGCACGGGTCTTCAGCAGCTTCTCCCTAGTTAGCTTTGTGGGTTGAGTTATATGGCACGGTGTTAGTCTATTATTGGGCTTGTACATATAACTTTCTTTTCTATCAATGCATCAAAATGCAATGCTTTTTGCGTTTTTGCGACAAAAAGTCCTACACCATGTTTCCAAAACTGAGGGCCTTATTGTCTTCTTTCCTGGTAAATTATATTTCCTTTTAACAGATTATAAGGTTTATCTTTCATAAGCATTCTTCATCGACTGTTCAAATCATTAGAATAACTGATCTTTTAATAATTTCAAGATTCAAAAACTTGAGAATCATTTATCATCCGTACCATCCTTCAGGGCTGCAAGATTGGATTGGTGTCCGAGTAGTTCAATTTAAGTCACCCAGGCAAAGGTTGCGGTCACCTCATCTCTTGACTGGTAACCTTAACCATACTATCACCACCATCACACATAACCGTTCATCAGTTCAACTAAACAGTATGGCAGTTCATAAGTACAGTCCCTAGATAGTTACTACGAGTGGCAGTTCAAAAGCATAGTCACTAGCTACTACGAATGGAGGTTTAGCATTACAGTAGGGCGGTAATAAAATGGGTGATTCATTAGAGGGGGATGAAAGGGGAGTTCACAAAAGAGGGATCAAGGGTAGTTTCTTCTTCGTCTTCATCTTATTCTTCTTCTTCATCTTCTCCTTCTCCTCCTCCTTAGATGGTGGTATGCCCTCTTGCCTCCCACATTGGCTTTGCCCACTTAAGCCTCTTGATTTTCTAGGCTTCATTGTCGCCTACCTCAATGCCATGGCTGGTCTTAACTCCATCAGGAATAATAGGTACTTCGAAGTACTCATCTTTGCACAACCTAAGATCCAGTTGTGAATAATGCATCAAGTCAAGCAGCGTCGTAAGTGTGAAAGGGTTTCTGGTCAAGGACCTTAAACCTATTCTTCAAAGCAGCAAAATCCCTCCCAATGTTGACTCTAAGGCTTGAGTATATCAGGTTGAACAACTCTCGTATTCCGCGCTATATTCCTTGCACTAAACTCGATGAGATGGTACCTTGTTTTCTCGAAGGGTGGTAAAATCATAGGTCGGCATGCATATCCACCAACTTCTAGGTAGAACTTACCATCAGGGATTTGCAACCCATCAGGCGTGGATAAGCTCTCATCTAAGATGGATGCATCATGAGTTGAACCCTCCCAACCAGCAAGCACATATGTGAACCCTAGATCGAAATCCACAACAGCAAGGATATTCTGGCTGGTGTAGTGCTTCCTTCCCTGGAATGCTGAAGCCTGTGCTTTGCGCACCCTGTCACATGAGTATCATCGATAGCCCCAATACAATCATGTGAACTAATGAATAGACAGTCATGTTTGTGATCATAGGACGAGAATGAAGAATTCAACGAACATGAATTGTGATCACCCTGAAATACGGGAGCCACATGTAGATGTACTTAATCTTGGGTGGTGTGTTCTTTTTGATGGTGGCTTGATCATTTCGCCTAAGAGCTTCCCAACTACAAAAAATACATGCTGAAAGCAGCGAAAAATAGTCTTCACAGATCGCTTGAATGTGCTATGTATCACTCTGAACCTCTGGTTATGACCAATAACATGAAGAAACATGGTGACTTGCTCTTCCACATATGTGTGGATGCTATCTTGGAGCAACCCTGAACCGTTTTGGCAAGTGCATAGAAAGGGGCTCTTCTCATCCATAGCATTTAGATTGCCTCTACATCGTTGAAATTGTAGATGTAGTTCAGGTTGGCAATCCTCTCCTGATCTTGTGGTAACATTGGACTGTAGGTGCCAGGAGAATAGGCAACATGCCTAGCTTCTCTCTTGTGTAGCATCAAGATCTAGGCCTGAATGACAGTGATAAGTGCTGTGACATGATGCGGAAGCTCGATGTGGTCGTCCTACTAAAATCGATCTACAATTAGGAGCAGCCAAATCGATGCTACCCACTGTGCCAAAGTAGAGAAAAAGATTGCCGCTCACCCCCGCCATGCCGGATGATAGAGAGGAGCTAGAGGTGGACAAGAATGAGATCAACTTCTGTCTTTGATGTGCACGTTGACACGGGTCTTTGCCGGATACAAAGAAGAGAATCTCCTCCTCTTAAGGAGAGCGAGGGTACGATGTGGCAGTACAGGTCTAGGTCGCCTCCGCCACCGCCGCCGGTGTCGCAAGTGGGAAAATAGGATTTTTGCTAGGGGCTAGGTGGTAACCGAAAGAGAGAGGTGACCCCTGCTGCTTGTGACGGTAAAGCACACGTCCGTTGGGAACCCCAAGAGGAAGGTATGATGCGAACAACGGCAAGTTTTTCCCTCAGTAAGAAACCAAGGTTATCGAACCAGTAGGAGTCAAGAAGCACGTTGAAGGTTGATGGCGGCGGAGTGTAGTGCGGCGCAACACCAGGGATTCCGGCGCCAACGTGGAACCTGCACAACACAACCAAGATACTTTGCCCCAACTTAACAGTGAGGTTGTCAATCTCACCGGCTTGCTGTAACAAAGGATTAGATGTATAGTGTGGATGATGATGTTTGCAAGAACAGTAGAACGAGTATTGCAGTAGATTGTATTCAATGTAAAGAATGGACCGGGGTCCACAGTTCACTAGTGGTGTCTCTCCCATAAGATAAATAGCATGTTGGGTGAACAAATTACAGTTGGGCAATTGAAAAATAAAGAGGGCATGACCATGCACATACATGTTATGATGAGTAGTGTGAAATTCAATTGGGCATTACGACAAAGTACATAGACCGCTATCCAGCATGCATCTATGCCTAAAAAGTCCACCTTCAGGTTATCATCCGAACCCCCTCCAGTATTAAGTTGCAAACAACAGACAATTGCATTAAGTATGGTGCGTAATGTAATCAACAAATACATCCTTAGAAAAATCAATGATAGTTTATCCCTAGTGGCAACAGCACATCCACAAACTTAGAACTTTCATCACTTTGTCCTGCATTTAATGGAGGCATGAACCCACTATCGAGCATAAATACTCCCTCTTAGAGTTACAAGTAAAAACTTGGCCAGAGCCTCTACTAATAACGGAGAGCATGCAAGATCATAAACAACACATAGATGATAGATTGATAATCAACATAACATAGCATTCACTATTCATCGGATCCCAACAAACGCCACATGTAGCATTACAAATAGATGATCTTGATCATGTTAGGCAGCTCACAAGATCCAACAATGATAGCACAATTAGGAGAAGACGACCATCTAGCTACTGCTATGGACCCATAGTCCAGGGGTGAACTACTCACTCATCACCCCGGAGGCGACCATGGCGGTGAAGAGTCCTCCGGGAGATGATTCCCCTCTCCGGCAGGGTGCCGGAGGCGATCTCCTGAATCCCCCGAGATGGGATTGGCGGCGGCGGCGTCTCTGGAAGGTTTTCCGTATCGTGGCTCTCGGTACTGGGGTATTCGTGACGAAGACTTTAAGTAGGCGGAAGGGCGGAGTCGGAGGGCTGACGAGGGGGCCACACGCTAGGGCCGCGCGGGCCCCCCTGGGCCGCGCCGCCCTAGTGTGGCGGCGCCTCGTCGCCCCACTTCGGTTCCCTTTCGGTGTTCTGGAAGCTTCGTGGAAAAATAGGCCCCTGGGCGTTGATTTCGTCCAATTCCGAGAATATTTCCTTACTACGATTTCTGAAACCAAAAACAGACTTGACAAAGAATCGACTCTTCGGCATCTCGTTAATAGGTTAGTGCCGGAAAATGCATAAATATGACATAAAGTATGTATAAAACATGTGAGTATCATCAATAAAGTAGCATGGAACATAAGAAATTATCGATACGTTTGAGACGTATCAAGCATCCCCAAGTTTAGTTCCTACTCGTCCCGAGTAGGTAAACGATAACAAAGATAATTTCTGAAGTGACATGCTATCATAATCTTGATCAATACTATTGTAAGCACATGTAATGAATGCAGCGATTCGAAGCAATGGTAAAGACAATGAGTAAACAATTGAATCATATAGCAAAGACTTTTCATGAATAGTACTTTCAAGACAAGCATCAATAAGTCTTGCATAAGAGTTAACTCATAAAGCAATAAATTCAAAGTAAAGGCATTGAAGCAACACAAAGGAAGATATAAGTTTCAGCGGTTGCTTTCAACTTGTAACATGTATATCTCATGGATATTGTCAACATAAAGTAATATAATAAGCGCAATAAGCAAGTATGTAAGAATCAATGCACAGTTAACACAAGTGTTTGCTTCTTAAGATGGAGAGAAATGGGTAAACTAACTCAACATAAAAGTAGAAGAATGGCCCTTCGAAGAGGAAATCATTGATTGCTATATTTGTGCTAGAGCTTTGATTTTGAAAACAAGAAACAATTTTGTCAACGGTAGTAATAAAGCATATGCATTATGTAAATTATATCTTACAAGTTGAAAGCCTCATGCATAGATTACCAATAGTGCCCGCACCTTGTCCTAATTAGCTCGGATTAACATGGATTATCATCGCAATACATATGTTTTAACCAAGTATCACAAAGGGGTACCTCTATGCCGCATGTACAAAGGTCTAAGGAGAAAGCTCGCATTGGATTTCTCGCTTTTGATTATTCTCAACTTAGACATCCATACCGGGACAACATAGACAACAGATAATGGACTCCTCTTTAATGCATAAGCATTCAGCAACAAATAATATTCTCATAAGAGATTGAGGATTGTTGTCCAAAACTGAAACTTCCACCATGGATCATGGCTTTAGTTAGCGGCCCAATGTTCTTCTCTAACAATATGCATACTCAAACCATTCAACTCATGATAAATCACCCTTACTTCAGACAAGACGAACATGCATAGCAACTCACATGATATTCAACAAAGGGTAGTTGATGGCGTCCCCAGGAACATGGTTATCGCTCAACAAGCAACTTAATAAGAAATAAGATACATAAGTACATATTCAATACCACAATAGTTTTTAGGCTATTTGTCCCATGAGCTATATATTGCAAAGATAAAGGATAGAAATTTAAAGGTAGCACTCAAGCAATTTACTTTGGAATGATGGAGAAATACCATGTAGTAGGTAGGTATGGTGGACACAAGTGGCATAGTGTTTGGCTCAAGGATTTGGATGCATGAGAAGTAATCCCTCTCAATACAAGGCTTAGGCTAGCAAGGTTATTTGAAATAAACACAAGTATGAACCGGTACAGCAAAACTCACATAAAAGACATATTGCAAGCATTATAAGGCTCTACACTATCTTCCTTGTTGTTCGACCCTTACTAGAAAATATCTAGACCTTAGAGAGACCAATCATGCAAACCAAATTTTAGCAAGCTCTATGTATTTCTTCACTAATAGGTGCAAATTATATGATGCAAGAGCTTAAACATGATCCTTATGAGCACAACAATTGCCAAGTATCAAATTATTCAAGACATTCTACCAATTACCACATGTAGCATTTCCCGTTTCCAACCATATAACAATTTAACGAAGCAGTTTCAACCTTCGCCATGAACATTATGAGTAAAGCCTAAGGACATATTTGTCCATATGCAACACCGGAGCGTGTCTCTCTCCCACACAATGAATGTTAGGATCCAACTTTATTCAAACAAAACAAAAACATACAGACGCTCCAAGTAAAGCACATAAGATGTGATGGAATAAAAATGTAGTTTCACTAGGGGAACCTGATAATGTTGTCGATGAAGAAGGGGATGCCTGTAACATCCCAAAAATTTAAAAACAAAACAAATGAATTTCCCTAGTTCCAAATTTTGGAACTAACAAAAACTTTTATTCAATTAATTTTGATACATAGTTATCTTGTTAATTCTTGTGCTATTGCCATGATTGCTTGTTAAAGTATTTTGAAGTGAGCTTAAACCCTAAACCTCACCCCCCTTTTCATCACCCAAGTTAAAATAAAATAAAAGGAAATTAAATAGGAAAAAGGCATATGTGCCTATGGCTATATTTATAAATCTTTACCCTAAGCTCTTCTACTTTGTTTAGAGGTTTGGAAAACCTTCATACACCTTACCTAGTACTTATCAAACCATACCCAAGTTGAAACCAAAGAAAATAAAAAGAAACTAAAAATGCCATAGAGGCATATGAGAGTAAAATGGCAAATTTGTGAATTTAAGAATCTTGACCCTAAGACATGTTATGAATGGTTGGATCACCCCTCTATACCATTTCAACACTCAACAACATCAATTGGGCCAAGCCAAGTCAAATTAAAAATCAAATACAACATATGCATAGAGGCATATGTGACACATAGCCATAATACCCAATTCTTGTTCTATGCCTTTAAACCTTACCCAAATGATGTGAAACCATCTCTAAACCTGATCTAACACTAAATTGACGCTCAACCTTGCCCAAGTAAAGCAAGGGGAACAATTTACAAGATTAAGAAAAATTGACACATCACCTCTTATGTGTTATGGCCATTTTTGCAAATCCTTGAGCTAGACCTTTTGGAATGGTTTCCATGGTTTGGAAATGTTTCTAAACTAATAAGAATCACATTAGAGTCAAGAAAAATCAAATCAAAAAGAGAGAAATCAAATAGGGAGAAAATCCCATTTTCACTCACATACACATTTAGCCATTTTTGCAAATCTTCAATCAAGGCCACTTTGGCTTGTGCCATTGTTTGTAAAACACTTATATATCAATTACAAACCCAAATGCATCAAAGGAACCAGAATCAAATCAAAGAAATTTGCAAATGCAACTTACATATGATAATGGTCATGTGACCCTTTTATAAAATGTTACCCTCTTTACACCCCTGGTTTTGACTTTTCCTAAACCAACCTTGACCAACTCTCTCCATGTCATCCAAGACCATGTCAAGGTGAACCATTTTGCTGTTGACTACTAGTGCTGACTTTCACCAGGTTGACCAGAATAGATGAGGCAAGTAGAGACATTGAAACAAAGAGAAGATTCACCCCCTTTTTGAAACTTTGCAAATCAACACCAAATTGACCACCACCACCACCATTCTATCTCTCTGAATATATGATTGAGATCCACCAAAAAGTTTGCCAAAATTCCACAAAATTTCTCTTGCGGCCATTTTTACAAACACCTGGTGAGCAGAATCAACTATGAAGCCCATGCTGGATTTTTTTTGCTTGGACCAAGTCCACCTCTGCCCCTCTCTGCTGCCCTGGAACATCCTCTCACCCCTCAGCATCAATCCATCCACTTGCAAGCCCTGCACCTTGCTCACTTTGACCAAACCACAACCATGCCGGCCCTCTTGTCACCCACCATGCCATCACCATCTCGATCCCTTCACCTCAGCTGAGCCACAGCATGTCATTGAGCTTGCCCCGACCTTGATGAGCATGACCATGCCCTCCCTTGACCGAACCAGTGTCAGCACTGCCCAGGACTGGCGCGCCCAGCCACGCCCAGAACATGCCCACGCTCGCCAGGACACGCACGAGGACGCCCCGGAGCGCGACAGGACGCCGCCGTATCCCATCGCCTCACGCCTCCCCTCGCTCTCCCCATGCGCCCGTCGACTCACCACGGTCCCCTCTACCTCACGGACATCGCCAATTGGCCGTGGACCTGCTGTAGATGACGCCCTCGTCAAAGACCTTCCGCCACCGTACTGCCATGTTGCGAAGAAGATGACGACGCGCCTGTCTCTCCTCTGGCCTCGCCACCACTCTCGTCAGCCTCGCCTGGATGTCGCCAACACGCCACGCCCATGCCTTGCCCCTTCGTCGCCCTGGAACAATGAGCTCGTCGTCGACCTTCCACGGCACCCCGCAGCACCCCCTCACCCTATAAATAGAGGCACCCTCCGATCAAATTTCTCACGCCATTCCACTCCTCTCCTCTCTCTGATCCTCCACCGCTCCTCTCCCAACCACCTCGTCGCCGGCAGCCGCCCAATTGCGAGCTGAAGACCCGCAGCACCACCACCAAGCAAGCCGTCGATTGCGGCCACCAT
This sequence comes from Lolium perenne, assembly GCF_019359855.2. Taxonomy (NCBI): domain Eukaryota; kingdom Viridiplantae; phylum Streptophyta; class Magnoliopsida; order Poales; family Poaceae; genus Lolium; species Lolium perenne. The sequence continues at coordinate 160,247,764 of NC_067247.2, forward strand.
TGGAGACGCCGCCGGTGCCATCGACTTCCCCTGCCTCGACAACGTCGCCGCCGCACGTCGCCACCCCTCGCCGGAGCTCTAGCGCGCCGCCGACCCCTACCTCCGCCGCTCCAGCAAGCTCCTCCCCCCGACGAAGACGACGCCCCTGCGCCGTTCGATCGTCGTCTGATCCAACGGCCTTAAGCCCTGCGTACCGCTTCGGGTGAGTGACTCGCTGACCACTGGGCCCCATGCTGTCAGCAGCCCGTAGAGATACTGGGCTGGTTTCCTCTGTTTCAAATCTTTCGGCCCAGTAGTTTTCCCGCGCTGGCCCAGCTGTTCAAATTCGATTTAAATCAATTCCATCAAATGCAATACTGGTGACAACTTCAAATTTAATTTTCTCCAAATCTACTTGGCCAAATTTTACAAATTTTATATATTTGGAAATCTTAGAGTTTTCTCTACACAATGCCACAGGTTTGAAAGCTAGATCTGTTGTAGATTAAAGTAGCAAAATAAACAAGACAGAGACTTTTCTGACTTAGAATAATTATTAAAAATCAACCAGAAATGCTTTTGAGTTAATTCCAACTCCTATAAATCACATTTCACTTGTACTAATTGTTTATGCAAAAATATGCCATGCTTACTTTGAATGATCATGGCCTAGATTAATTAAAGGACTATATGGCTATTTCTAGTCAAAGATATTGTCCAAAACTATTTAACAATAACATGGGAGTGTTTCTCTCATTTAAATCTTGTCATGAACTTTTCAAATGAGATTTTTGATGAAATTAAATCTTTACCATGCTAGGGTTAAATTGTATGAGGTGTGATACGTCCAAAACGTATCTACTTTCCCGAACACTTTTGCTATTGTTTTGCCTCTAATTTGTGTATTTTGGATACAACTAACACGGACTAACGCTGTTTTCAGCAGAACTGTTCTGGTGTCTCGTTTTTGTGCAGAAATCCAACTTTCGGGAAAATCCTCGGAATTTATGCAGAAGGCCCTATTTTCCCAGGAAACTGACGGAGCCAGAAGGACAAGTCAGGTGGAGGCCCGAGGGCCCCACACCATAGGGCGGCGCGGCCCAGGGGGGGCCCGCGCGGCCATGTGGTGTGGCCCCCTCGGCCGGCCTCCGACGCCCTCCTTCGGACTATTTATCGGCCTCGACCTAAAAATGCACGGGGAGAAGTCGAAGTCGCCAGAAACCCTCCAGAACGCCGCCACATCGCGAAACTCCGTCGCGGGAGCCAGAAGTCTCCGTTCTGGCACTCCGCCGGGACGGGGAATTGGAGGAGATCATCGCCGCCATCACCACCAACGCCTCTACATCAACCAGCCATGTTTCCCCCATCCATGTGTGAGTAATTCCCCCGCTGTAGGCCGAAGGGGATGGTAGGGATTGGATGAGATTGGTCATGTAATAGCATAAGATTGTTAGGGCATAGTGCCTAGTGTCCGTAATTGGTACTTTGATGATATTGTTGCAACTTGTTATGCTTAATGCTTGTCACTAGGGCCCGAGTGCCATGATATCAGATCTGAACATGTTATTGTTTCATCATGATATTCATTGTTTATTGATCTTACCTGCAAGTTGTATACACATGTCGCTGTCCGGAACCGATGGCCCTATGGTAAATCGGGACAACCGGAGGGAATGGTAGCGATGTGAGGATCACATGTGTTCACGGAGTGTTAATGCTTTGCTCCGGTACTCTATTAAAAGGAGTACCTTAATATCCAGTAGTTTCCCTTGAGTCCCGGCTACCACCGGCTGGTAGGACAAAAGATGTTGTGCAAGTTTCTCATTGCGAGCACGTACGACTATAATTGGAACACATGCCTATTGATTGCTTTGTACTTGGACACCGTTTTATTATTATCTGCAAATGCCCTGCTATGATTGTTACATGAGTTTCTCTCATCCATGCAACGCCCGTCATCCGTCCCCGTGCCTACAGTAGTTTAATCCTTTGTTTACTAAAATCACTATTTGCTCTGTTACTCATTTCATTGTTATTTCACTACTGCTATCGCTATAAAACTGTTAATATCGATAAACTCTTGCGAGCAAGTCTGTTTCTGTGTGTAGCTGAATTGACAACTCCGCTCGTTAAGGCTTCCAAGTGTTCTTTGTCTCCCCTTGTGTCGAATCAATAAATTGGGTTTTACTTCCCTCGAAGACTCGTTGCGATCCCCTATACTTGTGGGTCATCAAGAGTATTTTCTCGGCGCCGTTGTCGGGAGCATAGCTTTATTTGGAAGTTCACTTGGATTGATATTGTTCGCTGCAAATTCTCCATCATGGGTAAACCTCGCGATACTAAGGTCGCCATATTACCATCCACTACAAGAAAAGGTACAATTACGAATACCTCCGCTGCTCTTGATTCACCATCTCGTGATTGATAAACTTGTTTCACCGCCACATGCTTCACATGCGGGTACTTTTGAATCTGAAAACTCTCATAATATTGATAATATTTACTGTGTGCTTGATGATAGTGGTTCATTGGGATCTTTTCTAGATGCTACAATTGCTAGGTCTAGACAAATTGAAAATACCGAAACTCCTAATGCTACTACACTGTTAATTCACCTGAACTTGATTATTTTAGTGATGATCCTGATGAAGATTATGTGGAGCTTAATGATGATTTTATTGAAAAATGCAATGCTACTACTGATGCAAGAAAAATTAAAAAGTTGCTTGCAGAACATGCTTTATTAGATATAAAGCTGTCTCTGATCCTAAGTTTGCCACATCTCCTATAAACATTAAGGATAAAGATTATGATTTTTCTCTTGATCTATCTCATATAGCTATTGTTGAGAAAACACCCTTTTGTGGTACTGAAAAAGAAAGTCTTTGTTGAACACATGACTGAGTTATCTACTCTAAGTAGCTTGTTTTCCGATGATGTCAAGATGCGTACTTACTTTGTTGCTAAAATCTTTCCATTCTCATTAAAGGATGACGCTAAAACTTGGTATAATAGTTTGCCACCTAATTCTATTAAAAGTCCAAAAGAATTGCTTGATGTTTTCTTCCGTAAATACTTTCCTGCTAGTGCTCAACATATTGCTTTGCAGTGAATTTAGAATTTTAACCAGGAAGATGGAGAGAAATTGCACGAGGCTTGGGCGAGATTTTGCTCTCTTATTAGAGCTCGGCCTGATCATGATTTGGAAAAGCATGATTTAGTTGATATATTTTATAGTGGACTAACCATTGAGTCTAGGGCATACCTGGATAGTTGTGCTGGTTGTGTTTTGAGTAAAAGAACTCCAGACGACGCTGAAGAATTATTGGCTAAAATAGGCCGGAATCATGATGATTGGACTGCGCTTTGAACCAACTCCAACGCCAATATTGAAGAAGAGGGTTTAATTAAATTGAATGATGAAGATATGAGGGAAGCCAAGAAGTCTCTCAAGGAGAAAGGTATTAAATCTGAAGATGTGAAGAATCTTCCTCCCATAGAAGATATATGTGAGATAATTCCCCCTTCATCCATGATTGAGGTAAACTCCCTTCAACGCTTTACTAGGGAAGATATTCCGTATTCGAAACCCCCTGCACAATGCTTAGATGAGTTTGATAATTATATTGTTAAGCAAGAAAATTTTAATATGAGAGTAGAGAATCATTTAATGGAAAATTCTCGAGCTATTAGTGAATTGCATGATATTGTAGAGAGAACCTCCAATGATGTTAAGATGCTTGTTAAACATTTTCATATGGTTCAAACTCAAATTGATCAACTCACTAAAGTGCAAAATGACTTGTTAGGGAATAATTCTAAAGAGAAACATGCTTATGAAGTAACAACTAGAGGTGGTGTCTCTACCCAGGATCCTCTATATCCTGAAGGGCATCCCAAAAGAATTGAACAAGATTCTCAACACATTGAACCTAGTGCTCCTTCTAAGAAGAAAAAGAAGAAGAAACATAAAAATGTTGTAGAACCCTCAGAACCTGCTAATGATCCTAATAGTATTTCTATTTCTGATGCTGAAACTGAAAGTGGTAATGAACATGATAAAGATAATGATAAGAATGATGCTCCTGATAAAGAAGAGGTTGAAGAAGAACCTGAAAAGCATGCTAAAAATAAAAAGTACACTAAAGAAGATTTTATTGCTGAGAAACATGGTAATGAAAGAGAACCTTGGGTGCAAAAGCAAATGCCTTTTCCTGCTAAGAAACTAAAATCAAAGGAAGAAGAACATTATAATAAATTTTGTGATTGGATGAAACCTTTATTCTTGCAAATCCCTTTGGTGATGCTATTAAATTGCCTCCTTATTCAAAGTATATGAAAGATATTGTTACTAACAAAAGGAAAATCCCCAATGAGGAAATTTCCACTATGCTTGCTAATTACTCTTTCAATGGCAAAGTGCCAAAGAAGTTGGGCGACCCAGGTATACCTACTATTCCTTGTTCTATCAAGAATAATTATGTTAAAACTGCTCTATGTGACTTGGGAGCCGGTGTTAGTGTTATGCCTTTTTCTCTTTATAAGAGACTTTATTTAGATAAGTTGATACCTACTGATATATCTTTGCAAATGGCTGATAAATCTACTGCTATTCCTGTTGGTATATGTGAGGATGTTCCTGTTCAAGTTACTACTAACTGCTTGATATTAACTGATTTTGTTGTGTTGGAAATGCCTGAAGATGATAATATGTCTATTATTCTTGGGAGATCTTTTCTTAACACCGCAGGGGCTGTTATTGATTGCAATAAAGGAAAGGTTACTTTCAATGTTGATGATAGGGAGCATACCGTTTATTTCCCCAAGAAGATTGATAAAGTATGTGGAGTCAATACTATTTTTAATGTGAGAACTATCAAAGTGGGAACTATTGATTGTCCTATATATGAGCCTAAGGAAGAATATCAAACTCTCGTGATTGGATCCATATCAATACAATTCAAGGTAACATGATTGATTTGAGGTTTATTTCTTCTTATGCTATGTAAAATTTATTTGGTGGCAAGACTTGATCAACCTTGTTAACAAATACTTTTTATATGCATAGAGGAGGTAAACAACATCTCTTTCTTCCTCCACTTGCTCTAGTTGCTGTAGCACTCTTAATTTGCAAAGTTCCTTAGTTAATTGGAGATTTCAAAAATTTTCCTGGCCAGTAATAATAAACTAAATACCCAGAAATGTGCATTTTTCAAAGTTTTCAAAAATTCACAAAAATTATACCGTTGGTCCTATTTTTCGACGAGGCACCTGGGAGCACCAGAGGGATGACTGTGGGGCACCAGAGGGTGCCACACCACAGGCCGGCGCGGCCAAGGAGGGCGCGCCACCCTGTGGTGTGGGCCCCTCCTTGCCCCACTATCTCATCTCTTTCTCCCGCATCTTCTCTCTCCCGAAAAAACTCGCACTGTGTTCCTCTCACTCGCGTTTTTGCTCAAGAGCTCCAGATTTCTCGATCTCTTTGCTCAGCCCAGATTTCTTGCTGAAATTTGGCACATTTGCTCCTTGGTATGTGACTCCTCCACCCATCCAAGTAGAATTTTGTTTGGTTGAGTATATCTTGAATATTTTGCTGCTGTAGGTAACATGTTTAGTGAGCTTGCATGCTTGTTCTAAGTTGTATAAACTAGTTTTGATGCATGATTAGTACTCTAGCAAGTTCCTATGGTAGTTTCCCTCAATTATATGTCACCAAATCAAATTTTATATCACTTGTTGAAAATTTCAGAGAAGAGATGAAGAAGTTCAACTTTGGAGAGTTGTTCAAGAAAGGAACAACCAGCACCGGGAGACCTTCTAGGGCTGCCACCCAGCTTAGGCGATCGTACAACGAGGATATCATCGCGCCTAGCTTCGCGCCCGAAGAGGACAACGGGGCTCCTAATGCTTCGTCTTTTCCATGCTATGATTTTCTGAGGAATGCAGGGATATTGGAGGATTTCTTCACCCTTGTCAACAGGGCGGGCTTAGCCACCTACATGGAAGACGAAAGGGAGCAATACTACATGCTCACCAAAATCTTCGTCGAGAGCTTCAAGTTCCACAACAAGCAATATGAGCCGACAGTTGCATTCAAGATCTATGGTAATCCTGTTACTATGGAATTGGAAGATTTTTGTCGTGCATTGGATATTGCCCCTGTAGGTACAGCAAGTAGGATTGATGACAACCCCCGGGACTTGTTGGAGCTCTATCGAGGGATTACCGATGATGATTGTCGCACCATTCAGCGTGGCAAGATAAGGAACATTCAACTCCCCGCCATTAAGTATTTTGCATATTACATTGCTACTAGCATTCTTGGTAGGGAGAACACTAGCAATATTTCTAGTTACCATCTTGCTTTCTTGAATATTGCACTTACTGGTCGGACATCTTATCACCTTGGTTCTCTTATTGCTCGCCGCCTATCTAATAGAGGGCCTATTTTTGGAGGAACTATTGCACTGCGCGTTTTAACATATCTAAGGCTTCCTCTTGATCCTAATGATGTGCCATTGGCCCCTAGGAGACTCGATATTGCTGCTATGAAGAGTCATCATTTTGTTACCACTGATTCTACTTTAGATAATATGGTCTATAGAATGTTGTTTGCTGACGGGGATGAGAAGGAAATCCCTCTTCCCCAACCAGGTTTGTTCAGTATTGACAGGCAATCATGGTCGTGCACTAAGGAGGAGGTGGATGAACATATGAAGATACAAGACTTCCACCAGTAGCATGACTCCGAGGACGCTGAGGCCTCCCACGACTACACCGTCACGTATCCGGGTGCTTCTTCTAGCACATACCCGGAATACGATCCATCTTCGTCATACTACGGAGATACTACCTCATGGTCTCGATGGGATTGAACTCCACTTAGGCCAAAAGCCTAAGCTTGGGGGGAGGTATACCGGCATCACTCATTCTTTGCATATTATGGTTGCTGGATACTTGTACATATTTGTTTTGTTCGTTTGAGTGGTTTTCTAATGAGAGGAAGATGATATTTGGGGAAGTGCTGCCTGAAAACAGATTCTGGACTGTTACTAGAAAAATTCGTGCGCACAGCCAGAGCGTTATTTTGAGCTGCCAATTTTTTTGCAGGTTCCCCAGGTTGTTATCTAACTTTCATTAGTTGAACACTTTTCTAGCTGAGTAACGTAAGATTTTTGTAAAAATCGATTTCTGTACTGCTGTCAGGTTTTGGCAGATTTCTGCCATCTGGCTTTTCTGTGTTTCTTCTAGTTTGCTATTTCTTGTTTTTGCTTTGTTTCTTTCCCAAAACATGAAAAGACCAAAAATATTTCTGTTGTTTCTCTTCACCATTTGTTTGCTTTGGTTTCTTGCATTTGTTTCGCTTTATTTGCTATTGCCAGTTTGCTATAAGAAAACCCAAAAAGATTTTGCTTTGTTTGTTTGTTTCCTCTTGTTCTTGTTTGCAATTTGAAAACACCAAAAATATTTGCTGTTCTTCTTTGGTTTTGTAAAGTTCTTTATGAGTTCAATGGTCTTCGGTGGCTGGAGCGTGGTTTTCATTTCATATTATCCAAGCTACACAAGTGAAAAGGCAATAATGACGATCTACGACAATCTGATTGTGGTGAGAGGCTGGTATGAACTCTATTTGTTTTCATTTTTGTACATATACTCATCCATGTGAGCATGCTTAGTTGGTTCATGTGAGGTATATGTTATTTGAGAAATTCTAGTAGTTTATGATCTCTCATGTTTAGCTCCAATCTATTAATATGAGTAGCATGTCATGGATGTTTGTTTGCATTGTTTTATTCATAAGTAAGTATGGCATTGTGGTATCCTCCTCTGAATAATTCATTTATATCGACTTGGAACATGCTCACGCATGCATATGACTGAACAAAAAGTCAATTAAGCCTCGATGATCTATATTGCTTCAGAGTTCTTGTATCACTTTTATGCCTCCGTTAATTTATTTTGCCGCAAGCATGATTATGACGATTCTTCGCTCTCTTGATTTGTCGCTCCCTAGTCTATTGCTAGCCTTCACTTGTCTTGAGCGGGAACGCTGCTCGTGCTTCCAAACACATGAAAACCAAGTTATTCCAGAGTGTCCACCATAAATACCTATGCATGGCATTTCAAACCATTCCAAGTAAATTCTCATGCGCTACCTTTAAAACCTTCAAAATGCTTCTCAATTTGTGTTTATGTTCCATAGCTCATGAGGAAGTATGTGGTGTTAAGCTTTCAACCTTGTCATTTACTTTTGACGGACTCTCATATGGACTAGTGGCACATCCGCTTATCCAATAATTTTGCAAAAAGAGCTGGCAATGGGATTCCCAGTCCCGAATTAATTAACTTAAATAGACACTCCTCCATGGTTTGTGATTGTTGGACGGCACCCGAAGGATTCGGTTAGCCATGGCTTGTGTAAGCAAAGGTTGGGGGGAGTGTCATCATCATAATAAAACTAAAATAAAAAGGCACTCCTTCATGGTATGAGATTGTTGGCAGGCACCCGAGGATTCGGTTAGCCATGGTTTGTGTAAGAAAGGTTGGAAGGAGTGCCAAATAAATATGCAATAATTCATGGGAGCCGCTCTTGGAAGTCCGGTTGGCGAGGTAGTTGGTGTACCCATTACCATTCGTTGACAACAACAAACACCTCTCAAAATAATTTTACTCTTGATTTCAAAAATGAAAAGCTCTAGCGCATGTTAATCCCTGCTTCCCTCTGCGAAGGGTCAATCTTTTACTTTTATGTTGTGTCTCCATTATTTCTTTGAGCACTATCTTGAGAGCACAACTGTCATTCTTAGTATAATATGCTTGTCTCAAAATATGATTGATTGTGGTATAACTTTGATGCTTTTATCTTTGACAATCACTACTTCTAGTCTTTCTATGAACTCCAGAGGTGCCCGGGCATTTATGTTTTGCCAATCAAATACAGGCAAGTGAGATACCACTTTATCATACTCTCTTATGAACATTGCAATCCTGCTTATATACATGATTCATGATGCTTATTATTAATTGTTGGTACCTCTCCATGATTAACATAGCTGTTAGATGATCTTATTTGCATGTACCTCATTATGAACTGCTTAAGTATTAGCCATAGCATGAGAATATATACATCATATGAGCAAGTGTGTTCGTGAAAGTTCTTTTATCGCTCAGTTGTTAACTGAATTGCTTGAGGACAAGCAATAAGCTAAGCTTGGGGGAGTTGATACGTCCAAAACGTATCTACTTTCCCGAACACTTTTGCTATTGTTTTGCCTCTAATTTGTGTATTTTGGATACAACTAACACGGACTAACGCTGTTTTCAGCAGAACTGTTCTGGTGTCTCATTTTTGTGCAGAAATCCAACTTTCGGGAAAATCCTCGGAATTTATGCAGAAGGCCCTATTTTCCCAGGAAACTGACGGAGCCAGAAGGACAAGTCAGGTGGAGGCCCGAGGGCCCCACACCATAGGGCGGCGCGGCCCAGGGGGGCCGCGCGGCCATGTGGTGTGGCCCCCTCGGCCGGCCTCCGACGCCCTCCTTCGGACTATTTATCGGCCTCGACCTAAAAACGCACGGGAGAAGTCGAGTCGCCGAAACCCTCCAGAACGCCGCCACATCGCGAAACTCCGTCGCGGGAGCCAGAAGTCTCCGTTCTGGCACTCCGCCGGGACGGGGAATTGGAGGAGATCATCGCCGCCATCACCACCAACGCCTCTACATCAACCAGCCATGTTTCCCCCATCCATGTGTGAGTAATTCCCCCGCTATAGGCCGAAGGGGATGGTAGGGATTGGATGAGATTGGTCATGTAATAGCATAAGATTGTTAGGGCATAGTGCCTAGTGTCCGTAATTGGTACTTTGATGATATTGTTGCAACTTGTTATGCTTAATGCTTGTCACTAGGGCCCGAGTGCCATGATCTCAGATCTGAACATGTTATTGTTTCATCATGATATTCATTGTTTATTGATCTTACCTGCAAGTTGTATACACATGTCGCTGTCCGGAACCGATGGCCCCGAAGTGACAGAAATCGGGACAACCGGAGGGAATGGTAGCGATGTGAGGATCACATGTGTTCACTGAGTGTTAATGCTTTGCTCCGGCACTCTATTAAAAGGAGTACCTTAATATCCAGTAGTTTCCCTTGAGGCCCGGCTGCCACCGGCTGGTAGGACAAAAGATGTTGTGCAAGTTTCTCATTGCGAGCACGTACGACTGTAATTGGAACACATGCCTATTGATTGCTTTGTACTTGGACACCGTTTTATTATTATCTGCAAATGCCCTGCTATGATTGTTACATGAGTTTCTCTCATCCATGCAACGCCCGTCATCCGTCCCCGTGCCTACAGTATTTTAATCCTGCTGTTTACTAAAATCACTACTGCTATCTCTGTTACTCTGCTGCTGTTATTTCACTCATCTCGCTATAAAACTGTTACTATTGATAAACTCTTGCGAGCAAGTCTGTTTCAGTGTGGCTGAATTGACAACTCCGCTGTTAAGGCTTCCAAGTGTTCTTTGTCTCCCCTTGTGTCGAATCAATAAATTGGGTTTTACTTCCCTCGAAGACTGTTGCGATCCCCTATACTTGTGGGTCATCAAGGTGCTTCACCTCATTTAAATCATTTTCTTAAATGATAATTATGAAGAGGTTGACTTTGGTCAACCTAGGTCATATATTATTCATAAGAGAAATTAAATCTTAATAAGATAATTATTTCTCTAAGTAATTAAAAGTAACACCTAAGTTAGTATGAGAGGAAATTATTTTTCTGAAATAAGAAAAACACACCACCAACTTAATAGTAATGTATGATGCTAGTTTAAGTTGTGTGAATCATGGGTGTGCTTAGTTTAGTAAATAAGTTTGGTATGATGATTGTGTACCCCGTATTCGTATTTTAGACGCTAGTACCAAGGAGTATCCAGAGGAGGAGGAGGTCTACTTCCAAGGAGAAGAAGACCACTTTGACCAATTCCCCAACCAAGGCAAGCTAATACTCTTGCAAAGTGCAAAGCTCACCATGAGCAAGGCATTACCCATTTACTTTATGTTCATGATCCTACTTCCCAGTTTTACTTTTCAAGCTTATTTACTTTTGTTTTATCAAAGTACTTTTTGATTTATGATTCACTTGGTTAGTATTGGATTAGTACAAGAGTATCAAAGTTAGCCTAGAAGCAAAGAAAATTACTTAGCACCCCTCATACTTAGATGCTAGTGCCAAATTAAAAATGACTACTCTAGTTGGGAACTTGTGAACTGAAATGACTTTGAAAACCTTGGAATGATGAGTCATTCTATTGAAAGATTTTGAAGGTGAATATGACTTGTGAATGACTTGGTGAATTTTACCAAAACTGATGGTTGGGTTCGGATGCGATACCATTCCAATTTTACAAGTACCCCCACAATACCTGAATCTGGGTAAGGCTTGACTGGAAATTTATGTATCTTAGTATGGGTTCCCTCTAAAATAAGCGTCATCGGGGTTATGCCGGAGGCTGCCTCTACAACAAAAGGAATGATGTGAAATAACGTGAAATGAGGTGAATGTCCGGCCCAAGCCCTGTGCAGTTCCCAGGCTAACTGTCTGTCTTCACTGGGAGGCCAAGCTCATGGGGAGAGGTGCCTATACTAGGGTATGTAAATGAAAGGTTAGGATTGGTAGTTCGCGTACTGCGTACGATAAATCAGGAGCGATTACTCCACTGACGAACTATTGCAATTGTTGTGGCACAAGTGTACAACCTCTGCAGAGTTTAACCTATTCGAATAGCCGCGTCCGCGGTCATGGACAGTTGGGAAGGCCATACTGTTCCGTCATCAGAACTTTTCTAAAAATATGAATGGTGACTTGTGAATTTGAATTTGAAAGGTGACTTTGACTTTGAATCACAACAGAGTTGTGGGAATGACACTAATGTTCCCACTTGAGGTAGTTAGCAAATGAGGAGTTGGTTTACTAAAATGTTTATGAACTAAAATTGGCTTTATGCAAAATAAACTAGAGCTTAGCACCCCTTACTAGAATTGTTAGCACTTACTTTAGTATTAGTTTGCGAGTACTTTAAAGTACTCACGGCTATGTCCCTGGCTATTCAAATGGCCAGACTATGAAGAGGAGCAGAACTATCAAGATGACGACCAGCAGGACGCCTACGACAACTAGGGAATATTCTGACGTCAGACGTTGGCCTGTGGACTAGAGAGTCCCTTCTATTTACGCTTCCGCTATGAAACTATGAACTTTGTGTCCGTTGATCAATAGATCAACTATTTGTGTAATATGGGATCATGTGATCTCGATTTGTAAGACGACTATGGTATGTAATGAATGATGACTTATGATATTCAACTGTTATGTCTCACAACAACAATATTCCTGGGATTGCAATGTATGACATAACAGGCATCTGGACTTAAAAATCCGGGTGTTGACAATGCCTTGGGCATCCCCAAGGTTAGATGCTTGAGTCTTCTTGAAATATGTAGGGATGAACCACCGGGGCATCCCCAAGCTTAGAGCTTTCACTCTCCTTGATCATATTGTATCATCCTCCTCTCTTGATCCTTGAAAACTTCCTCCACACCAAACTCAAAACAACTCATTAGAGGGTTAGTGCATAATAAAAATTCACATGTTCAGAGGTGACATAATCATTCTTAACACTTCTGGACATTGCACAAAGCTACTGAAAGTTAATGAAATAAAGAAATCCATCAAACATAGCAAAACAGGCAATGCGAAATAAAAGGCAGAATCTGTCAAAACAGAACAGTACGTAAAGACGAATTTTTTAGGTGCACCAGACTTGCTCAAATAAAAATGCTCAAATTGAATGAAAGTTGAGTACATATCTGAGGATCACTCACGTAAATTGGCAGAATTTTCTGAGTTACCTACAGAGACTACTGCTCAAATTCGTGACAGCAAGAAATCTGTTTCTGCGCAGCAATCCAAATCTTGTATGAACCTTACTATCAAAGACTTTACTTGGCACAACAATGCAACAAAATTAAGATAAGGAGAGGTTGCTACAGTAGTAACAACTTCCAAGACTCAAATATAAAACAAAAGTGTTGTACTAAAATCATGGGTTGTCTCCCATAAGCGCTTTTCTTTAACGCCTTTCAGCTAGGCGCAGAAAGTGTGAATCAAATATTATCAAGAGATGAAGCATTGGCTGCTCCATTATCTATAGTGGCATTAAGAGCTTTGTCAATTTTAGGCCTATAATGGTTTTTTGGTTTAGGCACCTTAGAGACATACATGAACTTTTGCTCCTTACCCACATAAGCTTTCTCCTTAAATTTAATAGAAGAAAAAGTTGAACCCATGGTTCCCATAGCTTCCTCAAGTTCACTAATCCTTTGGGTTTGATTATCATGGATAGCACAAGCTTCTAAGATGGCAATTCTCTCATTAACTCCACCTAGAGATTTCTCAAGTTTATCAGTGCTATTAAGTAATTCCCCCAATTTAGTCTCAGTACTTGGAAGATTTTGCTCTATGGTTTCCAACTTTTTCATGACATCTTCAAAAGAGATTTCAGTTTTAACTTCAGTAATAGGTGGTATTCCAAATAGACTCTCAATAATGCAACTAGCTTCTAAGGCGGGAGTGCCTAGGAAATTACCTCCCGCAAGACAATCAAGAACATACCTATTCCAGCTAGAGATACCAACATACAAATTCCCGAGTAGGATAGTGGTGGAGTGTTTCTTAGTGCATCTATTATGAGCATCACTAATTCTATACCAAGCATCTTTTAAACATTCTCCCCCTTGTTGCTTAAACGAACGAACTTCAACTTCAGGATTACTCATTTTAGCAATAGTAAATAAAGCAAACTAGATAAAGTAAATGCAAGTAAATAATATTTTTTTGTGTTTTTAATATGGCAAACAAGATAGTAAATAAAGTAAATCTAGCAACAAATTTTTTTGTGTTTTGTTTTAGTGCAGCAAACAAAGTAGTAAATAAAATAAAGCAAGACAAAAAAAAGTAAAGAGATTGGAAGTGGAGACTCCCCTTGCAGCGTGTCTTGATCTCCCCGGCAACGGCGCCAGAAAAAGCTTTGCTGCTTGTGACGATAAAGCACACGTCCGTTGGGAACCCCAAGAGGAAGGTATGATGCGAACAGCGGCAAGTTTTTCCCTCAGTAAGAAACCAAGGTTATCGAACCAGTAGGAGTCAAGAAGCACGTTGAAGGTTGATGGCGGCGGAGTGTAGTGCGGCGCAACACCAGGGATTCCGGTGCCAACGTGGAACCTGCACAACACAACCAAGATACTTTGCCCCAACTTAACAGTGAGGTTGTCAATCTCACCGGCTTGCTGTAACAAAGGATTAGATGTATAGTGTGGATGATGATGTTTGCAAGAACAGTAGAACGAGTATTGAAGTAGATTGTATTCGATGTAAAGAATGGACCGGGGTCCACAGTTCACTAGTGGTGTCTCTCCCATAAGATAAATAGAATGTTGGGTGAACAAATTACAGTTGGGCAATTGACAAATAAAGAGGGCATGACCATGCACATACATGTTATGATGAGTAGTGTGAAATTCAATTGGGCATTACGACAAAGTACATAGACCGCTATCCAGCATGCATCTATGCCTAAAAAGTCTACCTTCAGGTTATCATCCGAACCCCCTCCAGTATTAAGTTGCAAACAACAGACAATTGCATTAAGTATGGTGCGTAATGTAATCAACAAATACATCCTTAGACATAGCATTGATGTTTTATCCCTAGTGGCAACAGCACATCCACAACCTTAGAACTTTCTGTCACTGTCCCAGATTTAATGGAGGCATGAACCCACTATCGAGCATAAATACTCCCTCTTGGAGTTACAACTAAAAACTTGGCTAGAGCCTCTACTAATAACGGAGAGCATGCAAGATCATAAACAACACATAGATGATAGATTGATAATCAACATAACATAGCATTCACTATTCATCGGATCCCAACAAACGCAACATGTAGCATTACAAATAGATGATCTTGATCATGTTAGGCAGCTCACAAGATCCAATAATGATAGCACAATTAGGAGAAGACGACCATCTAGCTACTGCTATGGACCCATAGTCCAGGGGTGAACTACTCACTCATCACTCCGGAGGCGACCATGGCGGTGAAGAGTCCTCCGGGAGATGATTCCCCTCTCCGGCAGGGTGCCGGAGGCGATCTCCTAAATCCCTCGAGATGGGATTGGCAGCGGCGGCGTCTCTGGAAGGTTTTCTGTATCGTGGCTCTCGGTACTGGGGTATTCGCGACGAAGACTTTAAGTAGGCGGAAGGGCGAAGTCGGAGGGCTGACGAGGGGGCCACACGCTAGGGCCGCGCGGGCCCCCCTGGGCCGCGCCGCCCTAGTGTAGCGGCGCCTCGTCGCCCCACTTCGGTTCCCTTTCGGTGTTCTGGAAGCTTCGTAGAAAAATAGGCCCATGGGCGTTGATTTCGTCAAATTCCAAGAATATTTCCTTACTAGGATTTCTGAAACCAAAAACAGCAGAAAACAGCAACTGGCTCTTCGGCATCTCGTTAATAGGTTAGTGCCGGAAAATGCATAAATATGACATAAAGTATGTATAAAACATGTGAGTATCATCAATAAAGTAGCATGGAACCTCTCTTTGTCATTGGACTCCAATAGTGAGGGGAAGCCGTCGGGATGGCGCCATTGGTGGGAAAGAACTGCCACGCCTAATAGCTCTAGTTCCCCGCCGACGGACGGCCAAGAGGAGGAGTGGGAAGAGGAAGAGGATGGAGATGTAAGGTGGAGACGGATGGAGGAGGAGTAGGCAGCAGCAAAGAAGGAGGCAAGGACCTGGCCCGGGCCCGGGCGAAGGCGAAGGCGGAGGTGCAACCGGCGAGCACCAACGACGAATACACCAAGGACTACTCGTCGGAGGGGGACACAAGCTCCTCGGACGCGTCAAACACCATTACTTCTTTGAAAGAGGTGACGAGCAAGAAGCGCCTCCGTGAGGACGATGAGGCAGGGCCATCAAAGAAGAAGTAGCTTAGTACAAAAAATAGTTTGAACATATTTTTTCGCAGTTTTTATGTTTAATTTGTTTTAATATGTTGCACTACTTTGAAAATCTCGATTTAACCTACAAATTCCTTCTCTCTATTGAAATGAAAATGCAAAAAAGAGAGTTATTTTAATGTTTGGGAGGCGAGTTTGGAGGCCGCGGCGTGCCCCAAACGCGGCACGAAGCAGATGCGTCCCCCAAACGCTCGATCCAGTGCCGTTTGTGGGACGCGCCTGGAGATGCTCTAGTTGGTTTCCCAAAGAAGGGCGAAGCGGCCTGATCAGCTCTCATATCACCTCCGAAGTTAGTAAACTTTTATTGATTCTTCATTTATAAATGCGCCAAACAAATAACGAAGAACGAAATGAAAATGACAGCGGAGACGCAACATTTTAATGTGGAAAACCACTCCAACACAGAGGGAAAAAATCACGGACGTCAGCCAACAAAACTTCACTATATCAGGAAATGTTTACAAACACGGTGGGTTATCTTATAATCTGATTAACCCTAGACGGCGGCTTACAAAAGGTATATGTATATATAGAGCTGGCATCGCTCCGCTCGTCAGAAGTTAGCCTCCTTTTAATATAAATTTAGATCATGACATAACACGTCATCTTGCATCTAGATTAATTCAGTGCATAGATGGAGAGAAGTCCTAGCCACAAAGTTTACAAACCACTTCATTTGGATATAAATATTGCAAGCTTACAACCACTTCTAGCAATGCAGTTAAGCCAAGTTGACCAACAACATTTGGATTTTTACTGAAAATATATGGTAGGGCGCGCAAAGTAGTCAACATACAACAAAGTCGGCCTAGCAACTCGATTGTGAAAGACCACATAGCGGGCTGACACTGATCCACGAGACATTTTTCTTTTGGGAAACACGAGGCCTGCATCCATATCTAGCGAGCCCCACCTCCCCCCCCCCCACTCACACCACCCCTAACCCTAAGTCATTGGAGCCTCGCCGGATAGACCACACCCCGCAACCTCTCCCATAAGTTCTATGCCTCACACTAGCTCCGGTGAGGTCCTTCACTCGCCTCGCCGGTGACGTCCCGCGTCCACTTGTGGTGTCCTCGTTAGCAGCAAGGTGGGTAGATCACAATCTTCTTCCCTGGCCGCTCTCCTTCTTCGCTCTCTAACCCTAGATACGAATGTATATCTGAAAAAAATTCATATAAATACATTCGTGTAATGCGTATAACCAATGTTATAACCAATGCGTATAACCACTTAACGGGCCAGACCCCGCTACCCCTTTGGAGAATTGGCATGTGTGGTCTTTGCTTTTCTTGAACCCCTTTCCAGATCCACCTACCGACCTCTCCCCCCCTCGCCGCCGCCGGCCATGGTGGCCAGGGACGGGTGGGAGGGGCTCTGGCCCCTAGTATATGTAGGTGTCTTCAGCCTTTTCTTCTCCCTGGTGAATAAACAAGAGGCGGCCGGATCTAGATTCAACTCGATTCTTCTCTCAATCCTTTTTTTCCAAGGCCATGGCTACGGATTGGAAGTTGGGAGATGGATTAGAGGTGAATCCCATGTCGGCACCCCTTGGCCAAATCCATGGCGAGAGTTTGCTTTGGCTACCATCGCTCCCACATCCTTGTATCTCTTTCTCTTCTTCGCTGGGAGGACGATGTAGGATCCCATGGGCTAGATCCAGTACTGGCTATTGGGGCTTCTCCTCGTCAAGGCGCTCCGGTGGTCGGAGCCAGAGATGATGGGAGGGGTGCTACCAGAACTTCCTTGAATAAAGCCCTTTTCTTCTGCAAACTTGCTGCTACTGGCCTTGGTATGAATCCTATTCACTCTACTCATGGTGATTTGGAGTTTGATGGGTCGAGTGCTACTGGCGGCGGTGTGGTGAGTCAGCGGCAGAGGAGCTACAAAGCTACTCCTGGGAGTGCATCCACGGCAGTGATGCTTTTGCTGCCGTCTCTTACGGTCGAAAGGCGACCACTCCCACCTCTATCGTCAGCTACGGTTTCTTCCGGCCGGCGACTGCAAGGATGAACAACCTCCAGGCTATACTGCCAAGAAGGAGGCCCTTCTGCTCCAGCATAGCGTGCTCCCGCCATATCGTATAACCAATGTTATAAGGGTCAAATATGGATTACCCTTTTTTTGTTGAGAACACACGAGGACTTCACAATAAAACACATACGGAGTAGATACACCTTTATTTTGAAATAAATGTATCAATTTTTCTGGATACACATGTATTTATTTATAGCTATAAAATGTGTCTGGAAGAAGGTAAGCAATGCGGGCGGGCTGATAAGAAGGCCCGGCCCAACACCACAAAATCATCGTCTTCTCCGCTCCCAAACCACTCGCTGAGTCGCAGTACAGAGCCAGAGCCAGAGACGACGAAACCTACTCTATCTATCTCCACTCCATCGGCTTGCTACTGGTGGAACTGGATGGTGATGGAGACTTCCCTGCGTCTGCGCGGCGCCGATTCCACCAACGGCCAGCAGCTGCGCGCCACCGATTCCACTGCCGACCAGCGGCCGCGCGGCGCCAACTCCACCGCCGGCCAGCGGCGCCGCGGCGCCAACTCCACGGCAAGCCAGCGGCCGCGCGGAACCGACTCCACCGCCGTCCAGCAGGGCCTCCGTATCCACGCCAAGCAGAAGCTCCCCCTCGCCGCCAACTCCCTGCTCCAGGCACGCCCCCTCCATCTTCCTAATCTTCTCATCCTCTACCTCTGCCTGACCACGCACCTCAACCAATGTCGCGCAGGCTCACGCGGAGATCGACACGAGCACCGGGAATCCCAGCCACCTCGCCCTCCTCGCGAGGCACTTCTTCCCCGAGGTACCAACCTGCATTTCTCCCCTCCCAGCCCCACCTGCACTGTCAAACCAGCAAGAGACCGAGAGCGAAGCACTGATTCCTTCTTTCGCCGGTCAGCTGTCGGCCAACGTCGGGGCAGGAGTCCGGCTGGAAAACGGCAATATCTTCAGGTACAGCCTCCGCGGGAAGAAGGCCGTCGCCTTCACCCCCGACGGCCTCCTCGGACTCAACATCAAAGGCCGCCTCCTCGCCGACAAGGACTTCAAGCCGGTAAGGCGCTGCACATACCCCAACTAACTACCTGCATTTGGTTGCTCGTATTGCCATCTTGTTGTACCTGAATATCGCCGTTTCTTCTTACAGAGGACGGGGAGTGGTGCCGTCGAACTGGCTTGGACAATACTCGACTTCAGAAAGGGCCAGGATGTCAGGCTCAAAGCTGGCTACGAGCTATACCGCAAGGTACATCAGCTTCATTAGCTTACCCCACGATTTGCGCAATGCCTGCCTGCCCTGCCCTCATCACCATTGCCTGGCTCGCTGCTTGTCTTATAGAACTCATATTATTTATGCACAAGCACAATTGGTAACAGCTGCTTCCAAACTGCTAAAAGTGATTCCAAACTCATATTAAGATCACTGGCTTGGTCTGTGACCGAATTCTCTGTGAGTTAGCAGCTGACCATCAATAAACCATTTATAGGAAAGTGCAGGCTAGTTCCTCTTTCTCACAGCAGTATCTGTTAGTGTCCGTTATGCATCTTATTTGGTCGACTAAATTAATTTCCAGTTGGTATCTGTTAGTGTCTTGTTAGTTCTTATTTGCACCTCCACATGTCTTGTTAGTTCTTATTCTTCGGAATCAGGCTATTGTCGAAATACGAGGTTCCATCCCTTCCCTTTTGACCATCAGTAGAGACTCTGACGAGCATTTCTTCCTTACTGAACAAACACATCAGCGCGCTTGCCTGGTTCTAATTTTCGTTTGAAAACGTGTGATTGCAGATGCCTTATTTCCAGGTGAGGGAAAACAACTGGACTCTTAATGGCTATATGGATGGAAAATGGGATGTCAGATTCGATATGTGATTGGAAAGCTATTCGTGGAGGGTACTTTGTCTGGCGATCATTGGTGCCATAGGCGTCTTTTCTCCTTTTTCTGTAGTTGTCATGCCACCATTCTGTTTCCATGTATTGCTCTTGATAGATGGTAATATCATTCATTCATCGGCAAGCAACAGTTCATAGAGAATGCAGATGTAGAAACTTGCCATTTCTATTGATGGACATAGTCTGGAAGTTCAGAAGGATTCACTTGTCAACTTGGGTGTCTTTATGTGTAGCAGTTACGAGATGATTGGTTGCCGCAATTCATCCTTGCGGATGCAGATACCAAGACTCAGGTTCCTATAACTAGTTTCATGAAGGCATACATGTCTACGGATGTGAATGACAGTATACAAGAGGAAGGGACATGTAAGAAAACCAAAATTATAAACTTTACTATTTTACTCAAACTCCAGGTTGAAGGCAAACAAATTCCTCAGTAACTTCCACTTCAGCCTCTTTGAATTCATCCTTGTTCTTCTGAGGTTGAGATTTCCTCCATCTCAGGAGTAAGTAGTGAAGGTGGCCTTGGGCGCCATTGAAACTGCGCTATCATTCCCTTCAAACAAGAAGAACCAAAGCATGGAAGCTCTACCTACCTGGTAAAACTGTTCATTTGACACTAAATCTGCTTGCTAACGAAAGATTAGATTCGAAAACTGTTTCCCGTCTCATCAACTGAGGTAACTGCAGTAGCAACGAATCTGAAGAAAAACAAAACCATTCCAGTTCCACTAACATGATCATCCAAGGATGAGAGGGAAATGGACTTGGAATTTTCTTTGACAATATTGGTAGCCATTCAAACCTCAAAGGAACCCGGACCAGATTGAAGCTTTCCTCGATACCTAACGGCAGACTGAAAACATGGCTACACGTATTCAACTTTGTGATGGTCTCATTGAGCCCCAATGACAGTTATATGGGACATAGTCTCCCATTTTATTCTTACTTATTCATGTGTGATTTGAACCAATCTTTGAATTCCCGACCATTCGTTATTTATTTAATTACTTCGTCCTTCCCAAATTAATTTGGACGGAGGAGTATTTGATTTGAACAATTATTGTAATTTGGATTATTGTTGTATTGTGTGATGTTGAAACATTAATATTTTTTATTTATATTGCTATTCTATTGATATTTTATTTTCTAAAATCATAAATATGGACCAAACCTAGTAACCTGTTTCGTGGTAGCGCGAGGGCTTAGCCAAAAACTCGTACAACGAAATCGCTTTCAGGCTATCTACCCACGTTTTCCGGCATGGGGGGTTGATATGCTAGAGATGCTATAAGCTATAGGATTTTATTTCCAATTTGTACAATTATTCTTGTACATAATAATAACTTTTTACTACAGTAGAAATAACGAAGTTTCAGAGGCATATATAATAATAATGATGATGATTTTTTACTAACAATGATGAAGCTACTACTATCACAAAGGTTTCACTGCAAAAAAAAGCCACCCTTACCCGGGGAGCGGTGTTTTGGAATATGGGTCCATATGCTCTCTATATTTCGAAATGCATCTTACATACATTTTAAATTTTTAAAAAATTAAACTAAAAGTTCGCATGTACATCTTCACGTGCAAGGTGCTCACAAAGTCGTTTCATAAAAAATCGACTTATCATGTGATGTGTGTAAAAATGACAAAATTCAGTGCTAAAAATAATGTTTTTCACAATATAAACTTTCTCTTTTTTTTATAGACCACACAAAATATTAGTTTTTCGTGAAACTTGACGAATGCACGTATATTATGAAGATGTACGTGTAAAATTTTTGTCCAAATTTTTCGACATTTCGAAATTTAATTTTTTAGTAGAGGGAGCATACGCACCCGGGAGCTGAATTGAATTTCCGCCCTTACCCGTGGATATTTTGGACTGCACAAGCCGTAGTTGCCATGGAAAAGTTTTTTGTCGAGTATATAGTGCTTGCCCGACGACTAGATAAGAAGGGACATGATTATTTGTCGTGGCTGAGTTTATACTGCCACTTAGTGGTGCCGTGGTTGATATCACGCAAGAGAGGCGCTTATTAGTGCCGGGCTCGGGGAATGGAGGCATATATATTTGAATCATGCATTGTAAGCGTCGTTAAAGTTGGTCCCACAATAAAGAAAAGTCAACTAGCTTCCTTTCAGACATGGCTTTCTGATCGAGGTGTCCGAGGAAGAGTTTCAGAAGGCCCTTGAGGAAGCAAGGCAGGAAATGCGAGAATAGATCAACGCGACTAAGTCGACCTGTGAGGCTATGGCCGAGGCTCTGCAACCAATTTGGGAACAACTCGATGCCCTTAATCCATCTAATGATGAAGATCAAGGGATTGTAAAAGTTAATTATATATTCTGTGTTTTCCTTTTTTTTGAACTAATATATCTACCGAGCCGTGTTATTCTCTCAGAGGCTTCGATCTCGTGTTAGCCATATGATTATCTCTTTGTTGTTTTTTTTTGGTGATTCCTGAAATATAAGTTAGTGCATGGTTTGGGCCAACTATTGGCCCTTTGAGCAAATGCGGTCCATATAGCTGGCCCATAAAAGAAACTCTAACCCCACTTTGATCATCTATATAGAACATGGAATTGTTATGGCCTAGCACCACTTCCACTCCCGACTCCTGACGCCGCCGCACTATAATTTCCCACTAGTCACTCCCACTCCACCCTTAGATCTAACTGCAAAACACAGTAATCCCCTTGCTTGAGTGCTTAATTATACCCAAAATGTTGTAGTCCCCACACTTATCCACCGACGTGCGTAGTCGGTAGGTTTTATCTTCCTCCATTCTACAAATTCCGTTTCATCTTGATTTTTTAATCAGTTATTCACTCTTTTGCTCTTCTCTATTTTTTAGATCCTGGCGAGGTCATCGGTCTATGGCACATAGACAATGGACCTCAAATATGCGCTGAGGTTGGCATGGTATGGAGATAGAGGTGACCATTCATAGAGGATGGTCTCCAAGATATGCACGTGGACCCACGGTCTCCAAGATCTTCCACCCATGTCTAGATGGTCAAGTTAATACATAATAGAAAATGGTTCAATGTGTTTCGAATCATAATGAGTCTTCTCCTATTTAGGAGTTTTTTTTTAATTAATTAGATTTCTTAGATCTATGGGTGCTTAATAGAAAGGAGCTCACTATGTTTCCTCTCTTAAAATTGAAATCAACGCCCTTTAATTTATAAGAAGTGGTTGTAGTGTAATGTAATGAGTTTATTTGTAAAGAAATGTATTATCTTAATAACATTGATATTACAAGCTAAATGGAATGAAGAAACAAATTTTATTAGCGTTAATTGTGATTTACCTTTTCTACTGCCGAAAGGACCTGAAAACACGACAAAAATAATGCATTGCACCTTACCTGTACATGTCACAAAATTTGCGCCGTCTATTAATGTTACAAGGTGTTTTGGTGTGGCGCTGCGATAGGAGAGCGGGTGGCGAACCTGAAGTGCCATGCGAAAAGAAGAGTTGGATCTGCAGTGTCCATGTCGGCTTTTTTTTTTGCCGGTGCTAGGCGTGACCGTGGCTATTACAGATGTGCCTCGGCGTTTAAAAATGTTGGAGCCTGCATATCATGTTGCAGTATTTGATGCCCTTACTTTATTACAAATTGGGGTCACTATGTCGCGTAAAAAATATAGGTTCTCGTTAATAAACATAGAAATCTTAGTTTGTTCAGAGGGTTCATAGAGAAATAGATTGTGCTGATGAGCATTTCCTAAATTGGTTTGCAAGTACATGTGATTGTCCTACCTACTCCTGAAAGCCTAGCTCCATAAAAGAAACCTGATCAAACCTTTGTCTATGTAGTGTAACTCCTTATTTTGAGAGAATTGGCTACATGGTTTTTTACAAATGCCTTCATCTTTTAGAATGCCCAGCCAGATCTCCCCTTGTTCAAGGAGGATCTTAATTGGATTAAGAATATATAGAGCCTCTAAAAATGTAAAATCAGTTTTGAACTTGGGTGTAGATGCTCCTGATTGAATAAAAAATCAAACAAAATAACAAAAAAATTAAAAACCTGAAATTTTTGGACAATGAACATAAACAAGTGCCCTAACTGCACACCAAAAATCTCCAAGAAAAAACATATGTAGTGGTCTGTGGGAAAAAGATAAAATACGGTGTTGTTTGAAACATCTAGATTTGTTTCTTAATTACATCATTTCGATTTATCTTTTTTTGCACGGACTACTACAAATGTCTTTTTCCGAATATTTTTTGGTGTGCAGTTAGAACACTTGTTCATGTTCATTATCCAAAAATTTCAGATTTTTTAAATCTTTTTGTTATTTTTCTGATTTTTTTATTCAACCAGGAGCACCTATATCCGAGTTCACAAATGCCTCATCCCTCTAAAAAGTCAGATACACTCTTTTCCTCCTATATAGATTCCCTAATGTTTTGTTGTAGATCACGGATTTACCACTTTGGGCGTAGGGCTGGAAAGTCGATCTAGCGTCAGAAGCGTGTCGGGTCAGTGTAATGATACCACTCCTCCTCCTCATTTAATTCCTCCAACAGTTGGTTGCGGTTTCCATGAACGATTTCACCTAGTGTCGTTGATGCAAAAGGTATCCATACGTACGGGAGGAACTTGAGCAGCAGATTTTTAGATCCGATCGCACAACTAGAGTTTAGAGGTGGTGCTGGCTGTAGCTAGTTTCCAAAGCACTTGGAATAACGCAAGCCTATTTTACCGTAGAAACCTCCAAATATAGATACATCCACTCAAGACATTAGTTCTTGAGCCGAATCCCAAGGCTTAAGGCCTATTTTTTTTTTTAGAAAATCAAATAAAGCAAAGTTTAACCAAACTTTTAGAAGAATTTATAAATACATATGATATTTTATAGGTATCATATAAAAATATATTTCAGTATCTATCTAATGATATCTATTTTGTACTTTTCATGTTAATGATTTTTTATAAAAATAGTCAAACTTAACATATTTTGACTTTCTAAAAAAATATAGGCCTTAAGCCTTTTGGGTTCCCAACAACCGCGACTCGATAGGATTACAAATCTAGTTACCCTCTGATCCTATCTGAGTAGGTGCAATCAACTCTGGTCCAACCCATGTATAAGTTTCCTACAGTGGCGGACCTAGAAAAGATGCTGACTGGTGGCATGTCATTTGAGTGGGGGCACTTCTTCTCTAAATTTGCAAGTTTAAGTAAATTTCTTCCAAATATGTACAAATATTAATGGAAATAAATATTTTGAATGGCTCCCTACCTCTTAACTCTTAAGTGTGTGTTCTTATAGGTTCACGATCACACAAACACAATTTAACTTACCTTTGAGTTCCTACATGTGGCTTTTAGTACACTATTCGCCACAGGTCTCAGACTTAAGTCGATAGCTGGTAGCTAGTAGGTCCTAGCAGAAAATGCTAGCTCCCGAGTGCAAAGTCATTCCAACGAACCTTGACAATTTGTCATATGGAACATTCCTTTTTTCTCGCGATATATTTTCTCAAGCTCAAGAGTGTTGGTGGTCTTATTCCAGATAAAATTGAGGGTGGGGTATCTGTCTTACAATATGCGGATGATACAATTCTCTTCATGGAACATGATTTAGCGAAGGCCATTAATATGAAACTCACTCTATGTATTTTTGAACAATTGTCTAGCCTTAAGATAAATTTTCATAAGAGTGATTTATTTTGCTTTGGGAAAGCCATAGAAATGGAACACCAATATAAACATATTTTTGGGTGTACATCTGGGGCTCTACCATTTTGTTACCCTGAGATTCCTATCCATTACCGAATGCTTCGTAATTCTGAGTGGAATCCAGTGGAGAATCGTTTTGCATCGAAACTAGGATGTTGGAAGGGTAAAATGTTATCCTATGGGGACCGTCTTGTGCTCATAAATTCAGTGCTTACAAGCTTACCTATGTTTATGTTATCTTTTCTTGAAATTCCTAAGGGGGTAAGAAAGAGGCTTGATTATTATCGTTCTCGGTTTTTTTGGCAGTCCGATGATGATAAAAAGAAGTATAGATTGTCCAGGTGGAATATAATTTGTAGACCCAAAGATCAGGGGGGTTTGGGAATCGAGGTACTTGAACTGAAAAACATGTGCTTATTAAGTAAATGATTATTCAAGTTATTACATGAAGATGGGATGTGGCAACAAATATTACATAATAAATATATCAAGAATAAAACTTTAGCACAAATTGAGGCCAAACCCACCGATTCTCCTTTTTGGAAGGGTCTCATGCGGGTTAAACATGAATTTTTCAAAAGAGGAGCCTTTAAGGTTGGAAACGGAACAAGAGCACGCTTCTGGGAAGATAGTTGGCTAGGTGATCTTCCACTTTCTCTCCAATATCCATCTTTATACAATATAGTCCAACGAAAAAATGTGTCTTAATATTGGTTTTAGGAGAACACTTAATGAATATAAATATAATATTTGGTTACACTTATGTCAACGGCTGATGAATATTCAGTTAACAAATGAACCAGATAAATTTATTTGGAAATTAACTGATAGTGGATTATTCTGTGTTAAATCTATGTATATGGATCTTATGAATGGTCATACTAGATTCTTGCGGAAATATCTTTGAAAGATTAAAATTCCTCTTAAAATTAAGATATTCATGTGGTTTCTTAGTAATAAAATTTTGCTTACAACATTCCACCACCGTCTAATGTAACTAATATGTTTGGTAATTGGTTAAATTGTGTTAAAAAAGAGGATAAGGCTCATATTCATATTGGTATTTCGGCAATATGTTGGTCTATTTGGACTAGCCGAAATGATATTATTTTTAACAGACAGAAGGGAACAAACTTTTTGCAGGTTATTCTTCGTGCGACGCAATGGATACAACTATGGGCGTATATGCTTCCGGAGGACCAGCGGGGTATTATAGATACTGGATGCAACCGTCTGCTCAAGGTCACGCATGACTATTATTTTCAGGCTACTGGATGGCGTCATATTAGTAGGATTCGAGATGGCTAGTTTTTGTACTTTTCATCTTTAGCTGGTTTATAGTGTTGCATCAATGGTACACTTTCATGTGTAATACACACTCTTGTTTACATTACTATTTTAAATAAATGTCTGTGTGCATCGATTGATGCAGAGGCCGGGGCATCGCTCCCATATCGAAAAAAATTAAAAAAACATGTGGATAAATTTGTGATTAACTTGTTTTTTAAATTTCATTGGTTTGGTGAACATGTGGACATGGTCTAGTAAGTACAAATTTATCTGAAACAACCTTTATAGAACAATCATTTCCAATAAGCAAGAATAAAATAGACAACTGCCATTAAACAAGATAAAATGCACAAGATAGAAATAACCTAAAGGCATGAAGATAATGATGTATGCCTAGAGTTCGAATACTTGGGGCAACAAACATATCCATTGGAGAGGCTTGGATACAAAGCCTCCACGGTGATAGGGGACTAACCCTAGTCTCATTAAGCTTTGTAATTTTTAATTTTATGATGGACCAAAACCCTTAAAATTCCGTACATGTTGTTTTATTAATGTATTGTGCTGAATCACAAAGTTTAAACATTATGTTGTGTTGTTTGGGATAAAAGAAAAGAGAACTTTCTACAAAGTGAAGATAGTGAGTGAGTATGGACCTCGATATAAAATGGGACTACACATGTAAAGGTTTTACTTTCATGGGAGTCCATAAAATCCACTCTCTTGCGCTAAACCTACTAGTTATTTGAACGATGTATCCTAATGAGACAAAGTAACTTGGATAAGCGAATGGAGTATGCACAATATGTCAGATGGGTTGGAGGATAAGGGAACGACTTGAAGAGTGAGGGTGGCTAACCTACCTGGGTATACCAAGTCGTGTTTGCTGGTGGCTAGAGTAATAGTCGACATCAACGGAGGTGAGGTCAAGTGGTCAACCCCTAGCTTCCGCGCTTGGCTTACACCAAGACTTCCATTGATCTCTATTTTCTACCACCTAGCTTCCGCGCCTCTCTCCAAGAATGAATGAGCGAGTGAGATACTAGGTGGAAGAGGGAGCTGGGCTCCGTGT
Organism: Lolium perenne; assembly: GCF_019359855.2. Taxonomy (NCBI): domain Eukaryota; kingdom Viridiplantae; phylum Streptophyta; class Magnoliopsida; order Poales; family Poaceae; genus Lolium; species Lolium perenne. Next base: position 160,275,799 of record NC_067247.2, read on the forward strand.
GGAGGTGGCCGGTGGTGGAGGGGGCGGGGGTTTATAGGGATGACAAAACATAATTCTCGAGGCAAAACAGGGAGGACTCACATGAGTGGGTTATACTTTGTGGATGCAAGTGGAAGCCGAAACCACTCGTGGGCAATTGACCTGGTGCGTACCTTTGACCGTGTGACGGGCGTCCAAACCATGTGGTCTCACACATAGTTCTCTCCATCTCCTCCACAATGTTATCTCATATCCCCTTCTCCCCATCATCTTATCATCTTCCATGTTTTCTACTCCACTTTGTTCCTACCCAAGCGAGCTAAGTTAGAGCCAATGATGAGGATGGGGATGAGGCCGGCCAAGCCAGAGCCAACGAAACCGAGGCCGCCCACGGTGGTGAAGGCGTCAACAAGGAAGATGTTAAGTCGGAGTGGACGAAACAGCTGGATGCGACACATTCTAGCAATAAATTTAGGGGTGGGGTGGCGGTGGGGATGTGCTGGTGCCGGAGAAGAACTGATCATCCTCGGGCCTAGAGGGGTGGACGGGGAGTGGCGTACCGATGGTGGAGAGTTTTTGAAAAGGGCGGGACGGAGCAACATTGGCCGGTGGCGGTTAGGCCGGTAATGGGGCGAGCCATGGCGTCGGGGGTAGGGAAGGAGCCGAACAAGGGAAATTAGGGGATTTGAGGATGATATTGTTTGTCGTTTAGTGGTGGGAATTCAGCATTTGGAAAGTGCTAGCTGTTGCATTGTTACCGAGCAAAGCATTAAAAAGGGACGACAGGCAATACACACGTAAATCAATCACACGGGGTTTGGGGCGTCTATATAAGCAGCTCTATCCCACGGAGCGGTACCAGTAGTAGCCAGTGTGGACAAGAGCTAATTAAGCAGCTACCACACCACCGCACTTAGCTCACTCGTCCGTCGGTACCTGTCAAACAACCAGTTCGTTGCCACACCATGCGGACTCCTGCCAGCTTCATCCACTCCACCACCCCAGCTCCCACGTCCAGCTCGTCGTCTTCGACCTCGGCCACGGTCTCCATCGACCCCGACATGGTGGTCATCCTGGCCTCCCTCCTCTGCGCCCTCATCTGCGTCGTCGGCCTCGCCCTCGTCGCGCGATGCGCCTGCCGCCGCGCTCACCGCTCCTCCCCCTCTACCACCACCGGCATCAACTCTCGATCGCACCTCCCTCGGAAAGGCTTGAAGAAGAAGGCCATCGACGCGCTCCCCGTCACCGCTGCCTCTGGCTCTGGACAAGGGGAAGAGCTGGAGGATCAGTGCGCTATCTGCCTGGCCGACTTCGCCGCCGGGGAGCAGCTCCGCGTGCTGCCGCAGTGCGGCCACGCCTTCCACGTCGCTTGCGTCGACACCTGGCTCGGAGCACACGCCACCTGTCCCTCCTGCCGCGCCACCATCCTCGACTCCTCGTCATCATCATCGTCATCGCCGCCGCCGCCAGTCCCGGGCCGGTGCCGGAGGTGCGGAGCGACCTGCGTCGACGACAACGCTCCTGCTGCTGCTATGGACGAGAGCGGCTTCTTGCCGTAGCTTCCTAGATCATTAGCTCCAAGTCTCCAACTCTCCAGCAACTTTCCATCCTTGTTGCTTCTGAATTAATTTGGTACTCGATTAGTTACCTAGCTCGCCGAGATGATGTTTAGTATCGGTACGTATACTTAGTCAAAGAAAGAAATCAAGTGTGTGTAGATTTATCATCATTATACTTACGGATGTACAGCTTGTATGTATTAACTCTCAGATGATTTCGTGCACAAATTATATATTCGGAATCTGGCTTGAACTCCATCCTCCAAAAAATGGTGTGTTAAGGGTGAGTGGACAAATGGAGGCCGAGCTACATGTAGATCTTTATTTTTAAAAATTTAAAAATCATATTTTTAACTTTAAAAAATTCTGAAAAAAAATCTTTGATGTAGCCAATGATGAAATCTACAAACATGCAAAATCTCAATGTGAAATTCTTAATACTTTAGGCTAAACAAAAATGACAAACGTGTAAATATGAGAATAGTATATAAAACTTGTCAGATTTTGTCATTTTTGTGTAGTCTACCACACAAAGAATTTCACGTTGAGATTTTGCACGTTTGTAGATTCATCATTGTCTAGATCTAGGATTTTTTTTTTTAGATTTTTTTTGAAACTTAAAACTATGATTTGCAAATTTTTGAAAATAAAGGGCTACATGTAGCTCGGTCTCCGTTTGCAGTTTTCGGCACTAAGCTCGTCTTACAATAGTAGTGTTTATGCACAACATACGTACTTCCTCTTCTAAAAAAGTATCTTTAACTTTGTCAATGGAGAGATCACTAGATGGAATGTACAACGTACGCGTACTTACACTTCGTCCAGTCAAAATTATCTTTAACTTTCCTCTAGCCATATATAATTGGATGGAACGTATGATTCGGTCGAGCTAGCTACTTCTGGTTATTATCAACCACAGGAGGTTCCCTTTTGCTCCTGGCCGATGCTTTTCGCTGAATCAATCTAGCCTAAGCCTAGCCCAGGTATGCATCAGATATTAATAATGTCTTTGACCTCTGAAAGTAGGAGCGAAAGCAACGGAGGAGGCAGCAGTTAGTTTTAAGCCGTTGCAAGTGCCACCCAGGGACCCCCACCCCGTTATATTTCAGCCCTACGTTACTGGTTTCAGCTTTTCTTTTGGAGAGCATATCAAACCCAGGTTACAACTTATTTCATCCACGCTAATGTAAAAAGGCGTCGTCCACACACCACACATACAGTAACGGCAGCACAGAAGTAACAGCAATGAAACTTCCAGTTAGCTACTCTCTTCTCAATGACTAGCTTTTGGAATAGCAGAAGCGCAAAATTCCCAAACCACCAGGAAGAGGGAAAATAGCAAGCCGTGCAATTTCTGAAGACAACAGAAATTCTCCCGGTTCATTCGAACTTATACACTGAAAATATACATCGCCGGGCTACAGAGACGAGAGCAAGGCCGTATGTACGTATGTTGCCACTACTAGCATGCCGCAGCTAGACATCTCAAATACTGTATGTCCGTATTGGGTTCAACTGGTCGTACAGGAAGGTCGGCAGCAGCAACTACACCTCCAAGACGAGCATCTCACCGGCGGTAACCGCGCATCCGGTCCAGATCCCGCCGCCTCAGGTTGCCATACTTCCTCCTGGGCTGACCAGCTCCGGCTGCAGCCTGAATGATCACAGTTACGCAGAGCTCAGAACATATTAACAAAATGAGCATTATGTCACTGATGTTGATCTGGCTGATGCCTTTACCTGCTCTTCGGACTTAATGGACTCCATGAGATTTTCCATATCAGGTGTATCTTTTCCTTGCATGCCAGCCATCATTTTCTGCATTCGAGCGCGCATTTGGAAAAGCTGCGATACTAATTGACTCACCTGATGGCAAAGGAAGGTTCAGTTAGCTCCATGAGGTTTCATGGTTTATATACTAGATCACATAGGGTGAAACAGCGATGGGATGACCATTGAACCTGTTGTTCTGTCTTCCCAGAGTCCTTAGCCACTCTTCTCCTCCTCTCACGCGACTCAGCAAGTAACTCTGGTCTTTCCCTTTCATCTGCAGAGTCACGATAATTATTACTGGGAGAATGTTCATGACACAGCAGTCCTTTGAGATCATGTTCCACGAAATCAGGACTGCTACATCACTTGATCAATGAACTCGGTTCGTATAACTGGCATTGTCCCAGCAACGGCAACTGAGAATATTTAAATAGTGGCCCATCAATTCTAAACTCACCAAGTTATATGCCATATGCAAGATTCCTGTGTGAGACTTAACTAAATATTTTTTCTTTGAAACATAAAGATTTCATAAAAGAATAAAACAAGGAAAAAATGTTTGTTTCTAAAAGCAGGATGCTCTCAAACTACATCAACTTAAGCTACTTGGACATCCAAACACCAACCAAACAAATAGTTGACTGCAAATGAATGCCAGTCTATATATTCACATTATGTCATACTTTGTAATAAAACAAGCAGGAAACTGCTGGGTATTTGGCAAACTGATGAGTTCATAAATCAACAGTTAATCAGTTGGCTCAGCATGTTATCCAGGGTACAATAATATGTAAGAAAATGTAAGACAGTTTCCCTCATATATCAAGTTAGGGAACAAGCAAGACCATATCTTCATGATGTCTACTGAGTGTAGATTATACATACCAGCACTCATTACATTAATCATTGACTCCATAAACTTAACGTTTTTCTCAGCTTCGCGAATTTGTGCTGGAGTAACCTGCTCAAAACATGGTAAGAGTTGTTATCATCAGTTTTAGATCTATGCCAGTAAAGTTGACTTGTTCCAAAGAAATTAAGTGTAATAAATTAGGTTTAGAATTCATATTTGCACCTTATTCATGCCTGGAATCATGCCAAGTATACGACTGAATGAACCCATTTGCGCGATAGCTTTTGTTTGCTTCAGGAAATCATTGAAGTTAAACTTTGCACTCATAATCTTCTTCTGCAATTCTTCAGCATCATCTTGACGCATCTACATGCACACACATTTTACACCATATAAATATCAATTATTCTGTAATGAAAAACACAAGGAAATTGATATTCCACAGGAAGCTACTTACCACTTGTTGTGCTTGCTCAACAAATGAAAGTACATCTCCCATTCCCAAGATACGCTGCGCCATACGATCTGGATAGAAAGGCTCAAGATCCTCAACACGTTCTCCTCGCCCTACGAACTTGATGGGCTTTCCAGACACCTGAAGAGATCATCAATTGTGATATTTAGTATATGCATACTAATGGAAGGAAGGGAGACAGAAAATTTGCTAATGTAAGCATAACATCGCAAACACTGAATATTATTTAACCTTGCTCAATCCTGTCCATTTTCAGTTACTTTATAAGATTGGTGAAGAAAAACTAACTATGTATGAGGAAAAGATAAACCCCCGGAGTTAAGTAATGAACTTATGTAACTCCATGAAATAAATCGATTTTCATTAGATTTATAGGGACAGATAAACTTATGAGTTATGCCACAATACCTTTTGAAAGTAAATGAGGAATCTAGAAAGGTCAAACACAACCAAATGAATGGACATAACAATTGCAGTTCCTTCTAAGCACTACATAAGTATTTCTTTTTAGACAGAACCAATAATTTGTAGTTGGACAGTCACACAAAAATGGACAGATATTTTGCAAGTTTAGAGACCTCTTTGATACTTAGTGCTGCTCCACCTCTGGAGTCACCATCCAGCTTTGTCAATATAGCACCAGTTATACCAACCTCACCATTGAAGGCACCAACCAATGCTGATCATATTCATACCAGAAAAGCAACAAAAGTTAGTTAACAGTGCGACTCAAGCAAATGATGAAGTGTTTTTAAGTTCTATTGAAAAAAATGAAGATTTTAAGATTTGACTTCACAAGAATGACAAGTCCTGCTACTATAGTGAGTGTTGCTTCTGCTCTTTTGAAAAGAACGCAACAAATTGTAGGAAGAACTGATATAATTAAAGCGGACCAAACATGCCTCTATACATGTAGATTAAACATGACAAAGCATGGGACCTATATGGCTCCATCCAAATACATGGCATGTGTACATTAACAAGAAGTACTGCAATAGTCGGAGTCAAAATGGAAATTTCTTTTTCTGAATGCCATACAGTGCATTAGGTAAGTTACTTACAATAGACGAAGTATAAAATGTTTGGTCTAGAGGTCTACAGTATTCGAAGAAGAACAAGCAACTACAAACCTGCAGCTTCTTGACCAGTCATAGCATCAACCACAAGAAGAACTTCTGTAGGCTTCACTGCCTTCTTTACTTCTTTCAACTCATTCATCATAGCTTTATCTACCTAATGATAGAAGGGTTAATAAGCTGGTATCAGTTGTGCTGGTTAAACACAGTTGAAAGTAGCAGGAACGAGACAGTAGTTGACAGGAATTCCCCCATTTAAAGTTAATTAAACTATAACAACACAGATATGTAGCTTAGTTTAGCAGAAGAGAACAGCCAGGGTTAGTTTGATAACGTGGTTCGGAACAGCAATTGCACCACCTGGCAAAGAGTAAAAATACACTAATTTTCACACAAGCTCATCTCGTAACAGATTATCGTTACATCCAATTTTAAATACGCTAACCTAGAATGACAACTTTTAGTTGGTGCACTATGTTAAGTTTGACAAACATATAAATTTAAGCCAAAATAGAACCAACTTTGAGCTGCTAGTGAGTATAAGAATGACTGCAGTTTGATCATACATCTAGAATTTAACAGTTCAGCGTGATTATGATCTGATGCCCAAAGATCCATGTCTGCAATAAGTCAGCTGTTGAAAACTAGTGCATCACTGACGTTCAATTTCTTAGAATCATGATTGTAGGAAATCAGAGGAAAATAATTCGAGGATATAAGAGATTAAGAGTTACCTGCAATCTTCCAGCAGTATCCACTATAACTACATCAGTCTTTTTGCTTTTTGCCTCTTTCAAACCATTCTTGGCAATAGCTGAAGGTTTTGCTTCTGTTCCTTCTGAGTAAACTGGTACACCAACCTATCAACATTCAAAAAACTAACTGTAATATTCATTTCAAAATGTACACAAACATGTACAAATGCATCCAGTGGCAACCCTAAAGCCCTTTGGATCTAAGATAGCCACAGTTACTAACTAGAAAATGTTTTCAACTCAGTACTGCAGTGGAAAGCTTAAATTCACCAGGTGTACCTTTTTACCCAGAATAGTAAGTTGATCAATGGCAGCAGGCCTGTAAACATCAGCAGCAACCAGCATACAGCTCTTCCCCTGTAACCTGAGTCTGGTCTATAAGCATCAATAGCCTGGGCCATTTAGGAAAATGCATAAAGTAGAAAGGTCAGGAATGCACCTTCTTTTTGAGATAGAAGGCAAGCTTCGCACAGACAGTAGTTTTCCCAACACCTTGCAAACCTGCCAGTAAGATAACTGTTGGGCCAGATTTCGCATATACTAAATCAGATACCTCCCCACCCATCAGTTGTACAAGTTCATCATTCACAACCTGCATCATATAGCTGTTCTTAGTCCTCTACAGCTAGAAATGCATATATAAGACTGGGAAGACCACATTCACTAGTACGAAATAACGAGTGAACTACATAATTAAGGTAACTTGTGCACACAACAATTTTCACCCGTTAATGCAACAATTAGTAACTGGTAGGGCAAAGCCACCGTAAAAAATTTCAAACACTTCAGTACTAGAAGAAAACTTCAAGATGACCCAAACCCTACAACTCAAAATAAAACTGAAAAAGGAAGAAACCGAAAGGCTAAAATTAAAAAGACAGGAAAGAACAGACAGAAACCCAAATATTGTACAACCCTCCTGCTGCTGGCAAGGTTGTTGGTCAGGGAGCCTGGCATACAATGGCAGGCGCCAATGGCTTGGCTGTGGGATTAGATGACCCCACCACAGCTTGTCTGAAGACCCCCTTCATTTTATCTATATTTATCAAAAATATAGATAAAATGAAGGGGGTCTTCAGACAAAATGACCCAGCTATGTAGGAACTCTGACCCAATAGGAATTTTCTGGCTGGCTCCGCCGCTGGCAGGCGCCTAAGGGTCTTCGAACCGGCGAGCAACCACAGCTTCGCCTCACATAAGATCGATTCCAACAGTTCAGGATAGTTTGGAGTGGCACGATAAAAAAAGAAAAGCAGATATTGTGCAGCCTCCAGTGACAGTCAAAAATAAAAGTATGACATCCATAATTTATAATTTTATAGGATCCTAGGATCTGAGCGTACCTTCACCAACTGCTGCTCGGGTTCGACACCTGGGATCACATCAGTGCCTACAGCCTTTTCAGTAACGGACTCGATAAAACTTCTTGCTACTGGCACACTTACCTGCAGAGTAGGTTCTGCATCAGATTGTGAAGGAAAACAAGAAGCAAAAGGATACAGATACACAAGAAAGCCATGTAGTACAAGAGATGAGACATACATCTGCCTCCAAAAGTGCTCTTCTAATATCCCGCATCGGTTCGGCGATGTTTTCCTTCGTCAGTCGATCTTGAACCATGAAAGACATTTGACTCGTTATTTACAAGTACGATTTATGAAAAAAGTTACAGAGGGTGCGATCGGCATCGCTGATCCAGCATGAGAAACGACACATTTTATGACAGTGAAAATTTGATCAAACACAATGCCACTAGAGCATTACTTAGCAGTAGAGACGTGAGAAGAAAAAGATTATAAGGGTGTAGTAAGAAGCAAACTCACCGACGCCTCGCAGCTTGTTCCACGCGGACTCCAGGCCGGTGGTGAGCTGACCGAACATCTCCGCCCTCACAACCATCCCACTTCCCCTCCTCCTCCTCCTGCATCCCTGAGCACATCCCAAACACATAAAGGTAAGAATTTTTTTAAGAAAAATGCGAAGTAAGCACGAGATCGTTCTCTGAGGGAAGAATCCAAGGAGTTGCAGAAGCTGGGAGCGAACCGGGAATGGGGAAGCGAGGGCGCGAAAGGCAGCGGGACCTTGGGCCCCGCAGAGGTGGTAAGCGGGAGTGGTCACGCGGCGGAGGTGGAGAGAGGCCACGGTAAGACGGGACGGCGAGCGGCGGACGGCGGCGGGAGAAGAGGAGAGCGTGAGTGCAGCAGTGGCCTCCATTGGAGAGGACGGAGCGTTCTGCGGAGGGGAGGCAAGCAACGACGACGAGGATAAGAGCGTCAGCGGAAGTAACTTGAGATGGGCCTTTTGGGCTTTTTGGGGTATGGGGGGAAATGGAAGCCCCTGACACTTGGGCCCAGGTCATAAGCAATGGAGGTAGAGCATAGGCCCAGGTCCACCTCATAAGAGGTGGTTTTTTTCGTGTCATGAATACAAGGCCGCATCGTTTTTCGTGTCAAACTTTGACTACTGATTTAGTCAACCAAATTTAAATTATATGTTATTTGAAAATATACCATTAGAAAGTTTATTGAAATGTGTATTCGGTAATATAGTTTTGAATGACATGCAGATGCAGCACATATTTCGGTGATCCAATTAGTAATCAAAGTTTGCCTCAAAAAATAAAGTGACCTTGTATCCTATATAACTAAGAAGTTAATCCCCACTAAGGTATTTCTCTTAACATGCAGCATGTCCACGTCAGCATATCTGCCACGTAACCAGAAACTGACGCTCAGCTATTCCTCATGCAGTTCGCTTCGGTTTACATCGTGGTCGGTCGGATTCCACCGTCCTTCGTCCACTCTTTGCGTTCAGTTTCTGCAGCCCATAGTTCCAGGCTTTCCACCGACCTCAACTTTCAGCCCATCCAAGCCGACTCTATCTTCTCCATGGAACGCATCTGGACACTATCGTCCAGCCCTTGCTCAATCTCCAGACCAATCCAGTAGGATCCTCTGTCTTCCTCTCCCCCACCATTCCCGCAGGAATTAATTGCTTACGTTACTAATGGAGGAACACGAGAAGTCCTCAGTGCTAACTGCTAAGTCTCACACTCTATATTACTCGCATCACCGCATCTTCTGTCCGCATCTGCGACATATCTCCTACTCCCACCAGGGTGAGCCACTTCCTTACTGTATTCTTCCGTTTCCCTATCATCTGCTTATGTTTACTTCGTCACAATTTCACTTTCTTTTGGTTCTGCAGACTTAGGCCGACAAACCAGCCTTTGGAGATTTGGACACTTATGGAGACTTGGACGCTCATGACGTGATCTTTCCTAATCCCTCCGTCTCTACTCTTATTTGCTGTGCTGCTGTGGGTTCACATAAGGTCCTAGGTCCACCGATACTACTGGTATGTGATCTTTCCATCTGTTGCTAAATTTTGCTTCACACACATCTCTGTTCACTTTCTCTTCTATCGGTTAAGATTTCTTTTTAAAACTGAAACTTATCTACCGATGAAGTTCAGCGAAATGGTGAAGAAATTTCAGTTCATTGAACCGCGGCACTGGCTTATTTGGGTTTCATTTGCTGGTTATATTGCATAAGGAGTAAGTCACCACTCACCAGAACGTATCGGCTCTTCAGATTCTGTTGGTTAGTTCGTTTTAAGTCAAGCTTTCTACGCCTTCAGGTAAAAGAAGCTTTCTAGGCCTTTCTTCAAATTCTGCTCTTCTGCTGAAGCTTCTGCCTACTAATATTTTCTGAAGTTACTTGACAAGCATCTGTAAGGCAGCCATGTTATTTTTTTCATCAGCAAAAGACCAGCTTCCGTCTACTAAGTTTTTCTGGAGTTTGCTTTCATTTTCTTCCTCCTTTTAGCTTTCCCATATTAAGTGAAAAAAAGTCACAATCTGTTGTTAAGTGTGGCATTTTTCTCTTCCCGTATCTCATGGATACCATTGTACTAAGAAAGAAAGGGCACACTGCTGCATGGGGGAAGAATGTGAGACAGACGGACCGATACAGCCAGCAGGTCTTTTTTGCTTATTATTATTCTACCATCAAGAGACTGGTTGTCAATGAATAGTTATATAGAATATTGGAAGCATCATATATTTGTTCCTTTTGATGATACTAAAATTATTTCTACACGCACAAATACTAGGTGCAACTTAGTTTGTTTTTTTATGGTATGTCACACCTACTCCTATTCCAATTAATATTGTATCTGACTAGATTAAAATAATTTTACACTGAGAGTTTCAAACAATAAAAGAATATCCTAATCTTTTCAACAGTGTGCTTTCAAAATTATATTCTGAAGATCCCCAAATCTTAGGGAGCTCAAATGCATCTTCTGGATTAACGATGATCATATGCTGGCTCTGAACCTGCTACATGAAAATGTGTTATTTCTTGGCAGAATTCAAGCTGGTGGTTCACTCTTCTGCTGTGTATCATAACATATTGGCCTCATGATTAGTAATGCTTTATTAAGTTTTTGTAATCTTTTGCCCATTTATGTACTTTCTGTTGAAATATGGAAATTCCTTCACCATTTTTGGATTACCGTTGTTTAGTAGATTTTCTGCCTATTATAGCATATAGTGTATGCAGTAAATCAATTTTGAACTTCGAATGGAAAATGAGGTGCAAGTTTTCTCATAGACATTGAACTTAGCGGTCAAGTTTGAATTACTACTTTTTTCATGGTAAGAAGATTCTGAGAGTTGTGTTAGGCTCACCTCATGAACAACTTTTTGTACACCCAATTATGCTATATATATTGTATTCCGAGGTGTTTCTTCATATGTTCTAATTATATTATGAACAAATTTATTTCTAAAATTTCCGCAGCAACGCGCGGGGTAACATCTAGTTTAGTAATGGAGGAAGTACTTGGTTTTAGTAAGTGTACTTTCTGTACGTAATTTAGATTTTAGTATACGTGTACTTTGTTGTACTTCTGCCTTTATCCTTTTCTACTTCGGTTCATGGAATATATTTTGGTACACCATACCATGTACTCGAAAAAAATGGAAAAAAAGAGGTAAAGAAAGTAGAAAGAAAAAAGGATATGGCTAGGGAGCACTCGGATGCTAGTTAGTCCACCCAAGCACTCTCCCTAAAAATAGAAAGTTTGGTACATGAAGGCTTTACGTGCATTTAATATCATGTGATTTTTTTTAAAAAAATTCCCAACTTTTAAATCATTTCTCGAAATTGCGATCTATTTTCACAATTGGGTTTCTCACGACAAGATCTTTGAAACTAGATCCCATTTGTATATGTTTTTGATAAAAAAAATTCGAAAACCAACTCAATTGTTGCGGAAAAGCAACTCTAGTATTGCGGCGAAGCAACTTCATACAAAGAGTTTGTTACACTACTTTTTCTGTATATTTTGTACCAACTTAGTTTCTATTATACTCAGATAGAAACAACTTTCATCAACACTAGTATCCAGACATCAACTTTGCTCTACTAGCTGCCAATCCTAGTTTCTGGTACTGTTAGTAACTTGATTTTCTATGTACACAACTTAGTAGCAAAGAAAATACAACTTCATATCAAACAGTGCGCAACTTTGGTGCATCGGTATGCAACATCACGATAATGATATACCATTAGACAAACAATGATGCTAGCTGACTTAGTACTAGCGGCAGGTAATTTAGACACGGTGATATCCAAGTTCATGATAATAGAACCCAACTTCACCATATTATTCCTTGCCAACTCATTGTTAGCAGTACAAAACGTATGTGTGGTACTAGCAGACTTGTACTAGTGGTAGGTAACTTAGGTGTGTTGTTAGACAACTTAGTAATAGTGGTAAGCAACTTCAACGCAGTGGTAGCCATCCTCACAGCAGGAAAATTACGCGAGATGCAACTTCAACGTAGTGGTAGCCGTTCCTATTGTAGGAAAATTAGGACGAGATGCAACTTAGAAGCAGAGGGACACAAGTTCATAATAATGGTGTTCAACTTCAGCATAAATGGTGTTACACTACTAGGAAAAAGTGGTGCCGGCGCACCACGTTGGACATGCGCCGGTGGCAAGTGGTGCCGGCGCACCACTTTGCCACCGCGCCGGCGATGATGGCGCACTGCCGGCGCACCAGCAAAGAAGTTGCGCCTAGGCCTGGCCCGCAGCACATTTAGCCGGATCGGCTTAATACTGCCGGCGCACCCACGTCCTGGTGCGCCGGCAGTAACCTGGGCAGTTATTTATGCCCAACAACCACTTCCCCCACTACTATTACTCCACTCCCCCACACAAACCCGAGCCTTCTCCCAACCCAGCTCATTTTTACCCATTTCTACCCTCAATTTGGCCAATTTGACCAAACAAAATCATATTTTTTTTAGCAAATCTTCCCTTCCTACATGCATCTCCCACATCCCCCTATGTAGATCTAGATCTACTATCCCGCATTGACCGCTCAATCTAGATCTAGATCTAGAAACTCGGATTCCATACGCCGTGGTCGCGGCGCAACGTCTCGGTCTCGTCAACGAATATATCAAACAATTAGGTGATTAATGAACAAATTGAGGAATGAAATCGACGTATATTGGACATTTGAAGCAAAGCTCTCGTGTGTGGCATATATATATATGTTGTGTTTGTGCTTGTGTGTATTGGCGTTTAAAATGAGTTGCCAACATTGCGCCGAAATATTGATTCGTTAAGTTTCCGTTTCGGCACATTTCTGGCGCTCCTATGTCCTACCGTGTAGGAAGGTCATGTCGAAATTTTCCGTGAAAGCTACCGACGGATGCATGATTCTAATCAATTATATAATCTTACCGTGCAGGCGATAATGGTTATCGAGATGAGTGAAAGCGTCGTGATGAGATATCTGAAACACGCGATCATCGACATGTATGAAAATAACCGCACGGAGGTATTGTGTCCGTGCTGAAGATGCAAACTAGGGAAATGGTTTGACCCCTATTCAGGCAAATTGCAGGGACATATGCTCACTAATGGTTTCATGCATGGACACACTCAATGGATGAGTGATGATGGCGCGAAGGTCAATGGGGCGATGGCAGCAGGTGGTAATGGCCGGCAAGAAGGAGGGCATCATGATATTGATGATGATGAAGAGTTTGTCGCACAGGATGATGCAGATCAGTATGATGATGAACAAAATGTTGAAGACACGGACAATAACCTTGATGACGACGAAGAGGTGCCGCTAGCTTCAGTCGTGCGGGACCCTCATCTTCAAGATCTGCTTCTCGAAAAGACGAAAGGCGCCAAGCGGAAATCAAAACTTGAGCAACTGGAGACAGACTCGAATACTCTGTTGTATGACTCAGGTCGCGGGTTGGAGGAGTCCCGCTTGAGAGTAGCGCTCGATGTGCTGCAGATGAAGGTGAAACACGGATGGACGGACACAAGCGTCGATGACATTCTTGAATACTTGAAAGATCTTCTTCCTGCCGGGAACACGTGTCCTGGTAGTCTAGCCGAGGCCAAGAGAATCACGTGCCCTCTCGACTTACCCCACGAAAAGTATCACGCCTGCATCAACGACTGTATCATGTATCGCAAGGAGCACGTGGACAAGACCAAATGTCCTGTTTGTGACGTTGAACGGTACAAGAAAGGGAAAAAGAAAGCTCCTTGGAAAGTTGTGTGGTACTTCCCGCTCGCCCCCGGCTGCAACGGTTCTACACGGACCGCAAGGAAGCAATGCTCATACGCTGGCACGCTGAAAGAAATGAGGCAGTGTTGAATGATGTAGAGAGGATTGAACACCCAGTGCTGACACACACTTTGGATGCTAGCACGCTGAAAACAAGCACCTCCGCAGGTTCGAGGGAGTAGGCCACAAAAATGGAAGGAAGGAACTACACGTGCACATGTCTGGTCGGACTTCCGACTTTGACAGGGCACACTTAGTAGCGCTACAACACATTGACTTGATCGATCCTTGATTGAAAGAGCACAAAACCATGATAGAGAACAGTGGCAAGCCGATGATGACGGAAGCAGAAATATTCAGAGAGCACAACTCCTCTTTCGCGCGTTGGTTCAAAGACCACATTGATGCTAATCCCCCACCAATGGATTCTGACAAGGATAAACAAGTATTGGCCTTGTCACATGGCCCCGCGCCCAACATCATGATTTACCAAGCGTACGATATCAACGGGTACACATTCTACACGGAAGAAAAAGACAAGAACAGTGTTTACCAGAACTCAGGGGTAACGATGGATTCCTGGACGGGTGACTGATACGTCTCCGACGTATCGATAATTTCTTATGTTCCATGCCACATTATTGATGATATCTACATGTTATATGCACATTTTATGTCATATTTATGCGTTTTCTGGAACTAACCTATTGACGAGATGCCGAAGTGCCGATTCTTTGTTCTGCTGTTTTTGGTTTCAGAAATCCTAGTAAAGAAATATTCTCGGAATCGGACGAAATCAACGCCGAAGATCTTAGAATCCCCGGAAGCATCCAGAACACACGAGAGAGGCCAGAGGGGGGCCACAGGCCCACCAAACCATAGGCTGGCGCGGCCTAGGGGGGCCCGCGCCCCCCTATAGTGTGGTCGCCCCGTTGACCTTCTGACGCCGCCTCTTCACCTATATAAAGCCCCTCGACCTAAAACCTCGAGACGAAACTCCAGAAAGACTCCAGGGGCGCCGCCACCGTCGCGAAACTCCAATTCGGGGGACAGAACTCTCTGTTCCGGCACCCTGCCGGGACGGGGACTTGCCCCCGGAGCCATCTCCACCG
Source organism: Lolium perenne (assembly GCF_019359855.2). Taxonomy (NCBI): domain Eukaryota; kingdom Viridiplantae; phylum Streptophyta; class Magnoliopsida; order Poales; family Poaceae; genus Lolium; species Lolium perenne. The sequence continues at coordinate 160,290,992 of NC_067247.2, forward strand.
CCGTCTCCACCGCCATCTTCACCGCCATCGCTGCCTCCACGATGAGGAGGGAGTAATTCACCCCCGAGGCTGAGGGCTCCGCTGTAGCTATGTGGTTAATCTCTCTCCCATGTACTTCAATACAATAATATCATGAGCTGCTTTACATGATTGAGATTCATATGAGTTTTGTATCACTACTATTCTATGTGCTACTCTAGTGATGTTATTAAAGTAGTTTTATTCCTCCTGCACGGTGTAATGGTGACAGTGTGTGCATCCGTGTTAGTACTTGGCGTAGGCTATGATTATGATCTCTTGTAGATTATGAAGTTAACTATTGCTATGATGGTATTGATGTGATCTATTCCTCCTACATAGTGTGAAGGTGACAGTGTGCATGCTATGTTAGTACTTGGTTTAGTTGTGTTGATCTGTCATGCACTCTAAGGTTATTCAAATATGAACATTGAATTGTGGAGCTTGTTAACTCCGGCATTGAGGGTTCGTGTAATCCTACGCAATGGTGTTCATCATCCAACAAGAGAGTGTAGAGTATGCATTTATCTATTCTGTTATGTGATCAATGTTGAGAGTGTCCACTAGTGAAAGTGTAATCCCTAGGCCTTGTTCCTAAATACTGCTATCGCTGCTTGTTTACTGTTTTACTGTGTTACTACTGCTGCGTTACTACTGCTTGTTTACAGTCCTGGGCAAAGCACTTTTCTGGTGCCGTTGCCACTGCTTATATACATTCATACCACCTGTATTTCACTATCTCTTCGCCGAACTAGTGCACCTATTAGGTGTGTTGGGGACACAAGAGACTTCTTGCTTTGTGGTTGCAGGGTTGCATGAGAGGGATATCTTTGACCTCTTCCTCCCTGAGATCGATAAACCTTGGGTGATCCACTTAAGGGAAACTTGCTGCTGTTCTACAAACCTCTGCTCTTGGAGGCCCAACACTGTCTACAGGAAAAGGAGGGGGCGTAGACATCAAGCTATTTTCTGGCGCCGTTGCCGGGGAGGAAAGGTAAAAGGCACTCATACTTCGGTTCCAGGTAACAGTACTTTTCTGGCGCCATTGTGTTTGTGCTCGAAGCTATTTCCTTTAGATCCTGCAATTGCAACTTTTTGTTTCTTGTTTACACTAGTTAGGCATAATGGAAAACAACAAAAATATGAGAGATCTTTATGAACTTTATCTTGAATTAGGACATGATGTGTTTGAAGAGAGAATTAAAAAAACCCATGGAACTTTATATGCATGCTAATGGGAATGTTATTAATATGAATGCTTTGAACACTATTGTTGCTAATGCTATGGAAAATTCTAAGCTTGGGGAAGCTGGTTTTGATGAGCATGATCTTTTTAGTCCCCCAAGCATTGAGGAGGAAATTTTCTTTGATGATACTTTGCCTCCTATTTATGATGATTATAATGATAGTAGTCTTTTGTTACCGCCTGTTATGGAGGATAAATTTGATTATGATTACAATATGCCTCCTATATTTGATAGCTACTTTGTTGAATTTGCTCCCACTACAACTAATAAAATTGATTATGCCTATGTGGAGAGTAATAATTCTATGCATGAGACTCATGATAAGAATGCTTTATGTGATAGTTATATTGTTGAGTTTGCTCATGTTGCTACTGAAAGTTATTATGAGATAGGAAAATATGGTTGTAGAAATTTTCATGTTACTAAAACACCTCTCTTTTTACTGAAAATCTTGAAGCTGCACTTGTTTTATCTTTCTATGCTTGTTGCATTATGCTTCTTGAACTTGTTTATTTACAAGATTCCTTTTCATAGGAAGCATGTTAGACTTAAAGTTGTTTTGAATTTGCCTCTTGATGCTCTCTTTTGCTTCAAATACTATTTCTTACGAGTGCATCATTAAAACTGCTGAGCCCATCTTAATGGCTAAAAAGAAAGAACTTCTTGGGAGATAACCCATGTGTTATTTTGCTACAGTACTTTGTTTTATATTTGTGTCTTGGAAGTTGTTTAATACTGTAGCAACCTCTCCTTATCTTAGTTTTGTGTTTTGTTGTGCCAAGTAAAGTCGTTGATAGTAAGGTTCATACTAGATTTGGATTACTGCGCAGAAACAGATTTCTTTGCTGTCACGAATCTGGGCAAAATTCTCTGTAGGTAACTCAGAAAATTACGCCAATTTACGTGAGTGATCCTCAGATATGTACGCAACTTTCATTAAATTTGAGCATTTTCATTTGAGTAAGTCTGGTGCCCCAATAAAATTCGTCAATACGAACTGTTCTGTTTTTGACAGATTCTGCCTTTTATTTCGCATTGCCAGTTTTGTTATGTTCGATGGATATTTCGATTCCATTGACTTTCAGTAGCTTTGTGCAATGTCCAGAAGTGTTAAGAATGATTATGTCACCTCTGAACATGTATATTTTGATTGTGCACTAACCCTCTAATGAGTTGTTCTAAGTTTGGTGTGGAGGAAGTTTTCAAGGATCAAGAGAGGGAGATGATACAACATGATCAAGGAGAGTGAAAGCTCTAAGCTTGGGGATGCCCCGGTGGTTCACCCCTGCATATATCAAGAAGACTCAAGTGTCTAAGCTTGGGGATGCCCAAGGCATCCCCTTCTTCATCGACAACATTATCAGGTTCCTCCCCTGAAACTATATTTTTATTCCATCACAGCTTATGTACTTTGCTTGGAGCGTCGGTTTGTTTTTGTTTTTTTTTGTTTGAATAAAATGGATCCTAGCATTCTTTGTGTGGGAGAGAGACACGCTCCGCTGTAGCATATGGACAAGTATGTCCTTAGGCTTTACTCATAGTATTCATGGCGAAGTTTCTTCTTCGTTAAATTGTTATATGGTTGGAATTGGAAAATGATACATGTAGTATTTGCTATAATGTCTTGGATAATGTGATACTTGGCAATTGTTGTGCTCATGTTTAAACTCTTGCATCATATACTTTGCACCTACTAATGAATAAATACATAGAGCATGCTAAAATTTGGTTTGCATATTTGGTCTCTCTAAGGTCTAGATAATTTCTAGTATTGAGTTTGAACAACAAGGAAGACGGTGTAGAGTCTTATAATGTTTACAATGTGTCTTTTATGTAAGTTTTGCTGCACCGCTTCATCCTTGTGTTTGTTTCAAATAGCCTTGCTAGCCTAAACCTTGTATCGAGAGGGAATACTTCTCATGCATCCAAATACTTGAGCCAACCACTATGCCATTTGTGTCCACCATACCTACCAACTACATGGTATTTTTCCCGCCATTCCAAAGTAAATTGCTTGAGTGCTACCTTTAAACAATTCAAAATGCTTCTCAATTTGTGTCAATGTTTTATAGCTCATGAGGAAGTATGTGGTGTTTATCTTTCAATCTTGTTGGGCAACTTTCACCAATGGACTAGTGGCTTCATCCGCTTATCCAATAATTTTGCAAAAAGAGCTGGCAATGGGATTCCCAGTCCCAAATTAATTAACAAAAATAGACACTCCTCCATGGTATGTGATTGTTGGACGGCACCCGAAGGATTCGGTTAGCCATGGCTTGAGAAAGCAAAGGTGGGGAGGAGTGTCATCATAATAAAACTAAAAAGGCACTCCTTCATGGCATGAGATTGTTGGCAGGCACCCGAAGGATTCGGTTAGCCATGGTTTGTGAAAGAAAGGTTGGAAGGAGTGCCACACAAAAATAAAATAAAATGGGAGCCGCTCTTTGAAGGTTTGTCTGGCAAGGGGGTTAGAGTGCCCACTACCATTCGTTGACAACAACATACACCTCTCAAAATTTTACTTTTATTGCTCTCTATATGTTTTCAAAATAAAAGCTCTAGCACAAATATAGCAATCGATGCTTTCCTCTTTGAAGGACCATTCTTTTACTTTTATGTTGAGTCAGTTCACCTATTTCTCTCCATCTCAAGAGGCAAACACTTGTGTGAACTGTGCATTGATTCCTACATACTTGCATATTGCACTTGGTATATTGCTTTGCATTGACAACTATCCATGAGAAATACATGTTACAAGTTGAAAGCAACCGCTGAAACTTAATCTTCCATTGTGTTGCTTCAATGCCTCTACTATGAATTTATTGCTTTATGAGTTAACTCTTATGCAAGACTTATTGATGCCTGTCTTGAAAGTACTATTCAGGAAAAGTCTTTGCTATATGATTCATTTGTTTACTCATGTCATTTACATTGTTTGGATCGCTGCATTCATTACATATGCTTACAATAGTATGATCAAGTTTATGATGGCATGTCACTCCAGAAATTATCTTTGTTATCGTTTACCTGCTCGGGACGAGCAGAAACTAAGCTTGGGGATGCTGATACGTCTCCGACGTATCGATAATTTCTTATGTTCCATGCCACATTATTGATGATATCTACATGTTATATGCACATTTTATGTCATATTTATGCGTTTTCTGGAACTAACCTATTGACGAGATGCCGAAGTGCCAGTTGCTGTTTTCTGCTGTTTTTGGTTTCAGAAATCCTAGTAAAGAAATATTCTCGGAATCGGACGAAATCAACGGCGAAGATCTTAGAATCCCCGGAAGCATCCAGAACACACGAGAGAGGCCAGAGGGGGGCCACAGGCCCACCAAACCATAGGCTGGCGCGGCCTAGGGGGGGCCCGCGCCCCCCTATGGTGTGGTCGCCCCGTTGACCTTCTGACGCCGCCTCTTCGCCTATATAAAGCCCCTCGACCTAAAACCTCGAGACGAAACTCCAGAAAGACTCCAGGGGCGCCGCCACCGTCGCGAAACTCCAATTCGGGGGGCAGAACTCTCTGTTCCGGCACCCTGCCGGGATGGGGAATTGTCCCCGGAGCCATCTCCACCGCCGTCTCCACCGCCATCGCTGCCTCCACGATGAGGAGGGAGTAATTCACCCCCGAGGCTGAGGGCTCCGCTGTAGCTATGTGGTTAATCTCTCTCCCATGTACTTCAATACAATAATCTCATGAGCTGCTTTACATGATTGAGATTCATATGAGTTTTGTATCACTACTATTCTATGTGCTACTCTAGTGATGTTATTAAAGTAGTTTTATTCCTCCTGCACGGTGTAATGGTGACAGTGTGTGCATCCGTGTTAGTACTTGGCGTAGGCTATGATTATGATCTCTTGTAGATTATGAAGTTAACTATTGCTATGATGGTATTGATGTGATCTATTCCTCCTACATAGTGTGAAGGTGACAGTGTGCATGCTATGTTAGTACTTGGTTTAGTTGTGTTGATCTGTCATGCACTCTAAGGTTATTCAAATATGAACATTGAATTGTGGAGCTTGTTAACTCCGGCATTGAGGGTTCGTGTAATCCTACGCAATGGTGTTCATCATCTAACAAGAGAGTGTAGAGTACGCATTTATCTATTCTGTTATGTGATCAATGTTGAGAGTGTCCACTAGTGAAAGTGTAATCCCTAGGCCTTGTTCCTAAATATTGCTATCGCTGCTTGTTTACTGTTTTACTGTGTTACTACTGCTGCGTTACTACTGCTTGTTTACAGTCCTGGGCAAAGCACTTTTCTGGTGCCGTTGCCACTGCTTATATACATTCATACCACCTGTATTTCACTATCTCTTCGCCGAACTAGTGCACCTATTAGGTGTGTTGGGGACACAAGAGACTTCTTGCTTTGTGGTTGCAGGGTTGCATGAGAGGGATATCTTTGACCTCTTCCTCCCTGAGATCGATAAACCTTGGGTGATCCACTTAAGGGAAACTTGCTGCTGTTCTACAAACCTCTGCTCTTGGAGGCCCAACACTGTCTACAGGAAAAGGAGGGGGCGTAGACATCAGTGACGTAAAGACTATATACTACAGAAGGATCGAGAAAATCTGGGAGCATAGCTACGCTGGGGAGAAAGTGCAGATGTTCCGTATCAGATGGGCTAAGAGCGTCACAAAAGAAGACCGGTATTTCACCACCATGTTTCTACCCGAAGTCAACAAATCAAAGTCCACGAACGCCACCGCACAGAATGAGCCATGGGTACTGGCAGAACACGTGCACCAATGCTTCTTCATAACCGACCCATCCAGGCCTAGCCGTGTTATCGTGAGGAGAGGCAAGAGGACCATCGTCGGAATGTATGGAGTCATTAACGAGGAAGACTTCGAAGGACAAGTCGGAGACCCAATGATGGAATAATCCGAGGACGAAGACACAACATACACCACAAGAAGAAGCAGGACCACGCTACCGAGGTCAGGTCGACCCTTCAAAAGAAGAAGTCACTACACGGGGCTAAATTATACAACGACGAGCAAGAAAAGCAAGAAGAAAGTGACACTCTTCTCGATCGATGATGCAAAACTTTATTTGCAATGTAGTGTAATTCATAACTACTCATATGGTCGTGGCCAATATTTTATGTATAACTCATATTAATTGTGTTGGTCAATATTTTATGCATGCATGTATAACTAATATTAATTGCTTGGTTATTATCTTGAAAAGAGAAGGAAATAAAATAGTACTTGTGGGAAAAGAAAAGAGACAAGAAAGTGAAAATAAATAAAGAGATGAAGAAAAAGAAAAACAAAACAGAAAAGGAAAGCCAGACAGGGGCTGGGGGACAAGTCCCAGATATAGCCGGACTCACCTTATTGCCGGCGCACCACCTGTTTGGTTCGCCGGGGGTATAATTGTCCCCGGCGAACCAAACAGGTGATGCGCCGGCAATAAGGTGGGTCCGGCTATACTCCGGACTTAACCGCACGCGCCACACTCTCCTAATTCAATCCCCATTCTCACGAACCCTAACCGCGCCACCGTGCTCTCTGCTGCCGCCGCCACCGTCGATCTCGAGCGCCGCCGCATGCGCACGCCGGAGTCGCCGCGCAAGGAGGAGCAGGGCATCGCCGCGGAGAGGAGGGGGAGGTGTAAGGGTACATTGCCCCTATGTGTGGTTTTGGTAATTAATGACAACCCCTATGGACTAATGTTTTCATTGAGTTTATATGAAGGAATATTCCATAGGTTCTACTTGCTCTCCATGTGTTGGATTCAAGTATGGATGCCATGAAGATAAAGATATACCTTGTGTATTGGCATCAAGATCATCGGTATGAAGATATATATGTGATATGATCAAGAAGAAGAAATGAAGATGGAGTTCTTATGTGGAACTCAATATTAGCCATGCTCTATCTTAAGTGAGTATGAGAAGATACAAGGTTGAGTTGGGCAAGTTCAAGATGAGCATCTTGTGTGGATCACATGCTTGAAGCTTGCCGTCCATTTGGTGATAGTGAAGATGTGCATCAATGAACCTTTCCCATCATAGTGTATGGGGGAGCATTTGTGAGTATTCACGAAGCGACAATGATCAAGTGATGGGATGTGCAAGGCAAAGGTATGACCTTGATAGGTTTTCCTTTTGCCGGTCTTGAGGTGGTTGATGGGAGACCGGATTATAGGATAGATAGCCGCACTATCAAGAGGGGCTTTCGGTTGGGTAACTTGATCACACCGTCTTAGGGAGCTCAATCCTTTGCATACTTTGCACATTCTTATTGCTTCTTGGTATTTCTCGGTGTGAGGTTCTTGAGCTTGTTGCTAGCTTTACAACAAGCCCAAGTTCATCGAAAACGGAGTTCACATGCATCTTCTATTGCGTTTTCGATGTTGGGTGATTTTACCGGTTATTCATAATATAAGGTTCTATCTTTTATATTCATGATAAAATCCCCTCCTACAGATTCTTGGGTTTTCACTTTCTATTAGATAGCATTCGTTGTTATCTTCCAAACAAAATTGGTTTCATGCGATTCGGAGTTCGGGAGCAATTGTTATTAAAGAAAAAGGAAAGAGGAGAAAAGAATAAAAGGAAAAAGAAAAAGAAGGGGCCAGCCGACCGGCCGGTCTGACCGGACCGGCCACCGACCCACCTGGTCCGCGACCGGACCTGGCACTGGTGCCATCCGGGCTGTGTCCAGGGACTTCTGGCCCATGACCGGCCGCAGGCCCGGTCCACAACCGGCCTGCCCGGCGCACCCCCCGGCCTGACCGGATGCCACGCTGGGCCGCCTCCCCGCGCGGCCCGCTCCACTCCGTGCCGCCCACGCGCCGCCCCCCGCGCCCTGGCCGGGCTGGGCCTCACCGCCCCGTCGGCCCACCTGCTGCGCAGCCAGCGCGCTGTGCGCCTTGCTTTCCTGCCGCCCGCGCGGCTGTTGCTCAACCGATTCTTTGGGCCGGTCCGAGCCGGGCTGGCCGACTGGCGGCTGCTCGGTCGGCCGGCTGGCAGCCGGTGGGGCCGTTTTTGACTATTTTTTCTGCCCGATTTTCTGTCTTTTTCCCCCAACAGCTATTTTTCCCCTTTAGCTATAAATAGGCTTCTTCCACCTTGAGCCAAACTAGTTCTTCCCATTCTCTCTCCTCCATTGCTACTATTTGAAGAACTTGCTCTTCCCCTTGAATCCTTCAACCATTCTTGCTCATATTTGAGGATTTGAGAGAGGGGATCTAGATCTACACTTCCACCAAACCGTTTCTTCTCTAAGTGAGGGAATCTCTTGGGATCTAGATCTTGGAGTCTTTGGTTGACTTTCCCCCTTGTTCTTCCTCTCCAATCTCATCCTAGCATTCGTTGCTTTGGTGGGATTTGAGTGTGAAGGACTTGAACACCTTCGGTGTTCTTGCTTTGCATCATTGCATAGTGTTGAGCTCTCCACCACGATTTGTTCGAGTGAGAGACCGTGAGCTTGTTACTCTTGGAGGGTGACCTCCTAGTTGGCTTGGTGATTGGTGCTCCGGTGATCTCTTCAAGAAGATTGTGAAGAGGCCCGGGCTTCTCCTTCGTGGAGCTTGTGAAGTGGTTGTGGAGCTTGCCATCTCTGGAGCGGAGGAAAGGCTAACCATAAGGAAAGGGCCATTATCCTTCGTGGGTGTGGTTCGGAGAATAGGGTGAGCCTTCGTGGCGCGGGGAATCCTTCGTGGGACCTCCACTCCTCCAAACGTGACGTACCTTGTTGCAAAGCAAGGGAACACGGGAATACATCCTCGTCTCCGCGTGCCTCGGTTATTTCTATACCCGAGCTCTCTTTCCTTGTGATAGCCATCGTGCTTGAAGTACATATATCTTGCTATCACTTGTGCTACATATATCTTGTGCCTATCTTGCTTAGCTCTAGTTGCTATTGTTACACTTAGTTGAGCTTAGCATATTTAGGGTTTGTGCTTGTAAACTAAACGATAGTTTAATTCCGCATTCATACAAGACAAATCCGCAAGAGTTTGTAATTGCCTATTCACCCCCCTCTAGGCGACATCTCGATCTTTCAATTGGTATCAGAGCAAGGTCTCTCCTTGTTTAAGGCTTCACCGCCTTGAGAGTAAAGATGTCGGCTAGTATAGTGCACAATGACACAATTGTCTTTAATGGCACAAATTATCTTTTGTGGAGAAATTGCTTGCTTTGTAAGCTTCGGACCTTGTGTCCACATATAGAGCAATTTCTAGATGTCGGTTTTTCTCCTCCGATGGATTCTCAAAATCTATCTTTAGAGGATGAGAAAAACTTACATCTTGAAGCTCAAGTATCTAATGAGCTTTTATTCTCTTTGAGACCCGATTTTCGTAGGTTGTTGATATATATAAAGCGAAAATCGTCTCATGAGATGTGGATCAAGCTTAAGGAAATGTTTGGTGGATCCACTTCTCAATTGGTCGGTGGTGACTCCGAGGAGCTCTCTTCCCCTTCACATCATGAAGAGCTCCAAGTTGCTTCCACCTCCGGTCGTGATGATATATCATCTTCTTCCACTTCACCAACGTGTTGCAAGACACAAGGTAATGATATGGTGAGTGGTGAGGGAAATTGCAATGTTGATATTGTGCTCAATAGTGATGACTCTTCATCTCTATCTCATTGCAATGTTTCCTCTTTGGACTTAAACACATCTTGCATTGAAAATAATCTACATGCTTGTGTTGATAGTCCTTGCATATCATGTGTAAATTGCTTACATAGATCTCATGAGGATATGCTTGCCTTGTCTTGCTCCCATAATCAAAATGTTTCTATTTCCTCTAGTTGCTTGTTGACTAACATTGTAGAGGAAACCGAACACTCTATGCATCAAGACATGATTTCAAATGAGGATTCAAGAATATCTTCATCTTCATTCTCCGGTATGCACATGTGCCTTATGGCAAATGGACCAAAGGTATCTCCTACTTTGACTCCTAACACACCCTCTAATGATGAGAGTGATGATGATGATAATGATGAAGAACATAATATCTTGGTGCATGATATGGCAATGGTATATGCTTCTCTTCGTGGTAATAAAGAAGCTCGTGCTTATCTCGAACACTCTATGGATACCTTGAATAAATATAGGGAAACCATAGTGGAGTTGGAGTCCCATGTTGAAAATGGGGAAATGAGATTCACTCTCCTCAAGCATGAGCTAAAAGATGAGAAGCATGCTAATTTCATGCTTACACAAAAAATTGAATCCTATATGCATGAAAATGAGAAAACTATTGTTGATGCTTGTGCTACTAACTCTAATTCTTGTGAAGCATCGACCTTAAAGGAGAATGTTGAGCTAAGGGCTCAACTTGAGTTGCTAACTAGCAATTATAGGGAATTGGAAGAAAGTCATAAAAAGCTCTCAAGCTCTCATGATGAACTTCTAATTTCCTATGATGGGCTAAAGTTAGCTCATGAGGCAAGTATCACTAAGGTAACATCTTGTGAGCCTCATATGGATGTTAGCACAATCTCTACTACAAATGCTATATTGCCATGTGCTAGTCCTTGTAATCCATCTAGTCAAACTAGTGATACACCTTGTGTTGGATTACTCACTTTGCCTTGTTGCTCTAACAATGAAGCTTCTACTTCCTCTACTACTTGTATTTCTACTAACCATGTAGAGGAAATAAAAGAGCTCGAGGCTCAAGTCCTTTCTTTGAAGAAAGACTTGGAAAAGCGTCATGAAGGGAAATCCGCACTTGACAAGATGCTAAGTGTGCAACAATCCCCCAATGACAAAAGTGGACTTGGATTCAACTCCAATAACAAGAACAAGTCCAAGAGCAAGAGCAACAAGAAGAAGGGCCAAGACAAAGTCAAGGATCCGGCCAAGTTGGTTTGCTTCAAGTGCAAGGTTGAAGGGCATCATGTTAGATCATGCCCATTGAAGAAAAAGAAGCACTTGAGTGAGAAACAACAAGGGAAACGGCCACAAGGTCAAGGTCAAGCTCATGCTCGACCTCAAGTTGAAGATAGGGCACTTCCCAAGAAGAATCAAGATATTGTTCCCCAAGAGAAGAAATCAATAAAGAAGAGAAAGGGGAACACTTGCTACTTATGTCGTGAGAAGGGGCACTTTGCTTCTTCTTGCTTAGGTGGTACCTTATCTAACCCTATAATTGTTGATAATGATTATTCTCTAGGGAAGGATAAGGATGGCAATGTGTTTGCCAAGTTTGTTGGAACTCAAAGTGGTTTCAAGAAAAGAACCATTTGGGTTGCCAAGCCTATTGTGACTAATCTCTTAGGACCCAACTTGGTTGGGGACCAACAATCTCAAACTTGATCAATAGGTGCATGTGGAGGTCATTGGAGACTTGGCTACTTCATGAAGAATTAAGGGATCTTCATATATTATATTTTGACCAAGCCAAGTCATATGGATTATCATCTATATCTTATATCCAATGTTCCTCTTTGCGGTAACTTATACTTCAACTCATCATAATTATTGTAAGTTACTTGCCCCTTTGCATGTTTGGTTTTGTACCAAATATGTGTATGTATGTGTTGTGTCTTACTTGCTTATTTGTGTATTCAAGTATGTTTGTTGGACTCACCATATACTTGTGTATTGCTTTGAGCCTAATGCATCTTGATGATATCTTATTTGGCTCTCTTTGAAGTGATTAATGGAACATCCCATTTTGGGGGAGTGATATGCTTTGTGCATCTCTCTTTCTTTAAAATGTGTGTACATGGGTACCACCACTTAGTATTGATATTGCAAGATTATCTAGTCACTATGTGGTGTGCCATACTCATGAGAAATTCAAATTCTAAATATCCATTAATCATCTCTAGTTGAATTTTAGTTGCCTCTTATTTAGAAGAAATGTTTTATCACATTATGGGGGAGTAATATGTTTTGTACATATCACAAGCCTAGAAAATGTGAACATATGAGGTTATGCCACTTAGAGTTGATGCTCTTAATTATCTTGTTCCTAGGTGGCATGTTTGCTCAAACAAGCTCCATTCCTAATAAAAATATTTTATTACTCATCTTGTGGGCTTTTTGTTTGAATATGAAATTCTTGGTGCGGTTTTTCCTCAAATACATATCTCTATATCTTATTTGGGACACCGGTTGCTTCAAGTTATTCTAATCATTGCCGTGCGTGATTGTGTGACTAGTTGAAGCTATCAAGAATCTTCATCCGTGCATAGTGCTCAATTCTATATACTTATCCTATGCCTTTTATTGTGAAGTTGATCCTTACTAACATTGTGAATACTCCACCGGAAATTATTTCCAATATACTCATTGTCTTTGACAATTGATAACCTTGTATGTGGTTGAATTTTTGGATCATCTTCACCTTGGATTGTTTCTTATTGCCTTATTTTATTTCCAACAAATCTTTGTTGCTCCCATGTGTCTTCCTTGTCCCTTTGAAAAATCTTTTGATAAATTCTCTTGATTCATATCAAGTGTTTGTTTTGGAAGACAAACCTTTTCCTTACGGTACATTGTGCCATTGTGAAAAGTGTATAGGGTTTGGTTTATTTTGTTTGAACCTTGCTCTTTGGGGGAGTTTGCTATCTCATTCTTTCTTACATGATTTATTTGCTTGAATGAGATAAATCCTTGAGCATGTTTGCTTTATTTCATCCTTTATGCTCAATGGTTTCTTCTTAGTTCATTTGTTGAACTTTGTTGAACAAATCTTTTGTGATTTGCGTCTTTGATATATTTTGGACAACAAATTTGTTTGGTGACACCTTTATGCCTTATTCGATTCTTTTGGTGTTTTATCCAAAGTATATCTTTCTTGGATCTTTAAAGTCTTTATGTGTGCTTATATGTAATTTGTTTATATTTGTAGCATGCTTGCTTTGTTTGATCCATTATATAGGGTATACTCCATCAAATCCTAAATGGCTAAGATGTGCATGAAATTCAAATTTCATCTAAATATGCACATATTTATATGGAGTGTGTCCTATATATTGTGGTTTGTCTAACCATGTTGGACCCAATAAGTTTGGAGGCCAAGATGTACTTGAATGATGTTTTAGGTACATTGGAGATGCAATGGAGGCTTGTCTCATCTATAAGGAAGGTGTTATCACCATATGAGAATTGGAGTCAAGACTAGGATGATCGATGAACTCCTATCTACTACATCATGCCATTGCTATCTCGGTAACAAGTATCTTATTCATGCATACTCATATAGCATCCAACCTCTTGTAGGTTGCATCTTGGCATGAAATTCTTTATTTCGAAAATATTGAGGTTCTTGAAAAATCCTTTTAAAGAAAACTTCTTATTGTACACTTGAGTAATTTGAGAAGATGCATATGATGGGGATATATATATATCATGTTTATGATTCACCTATCCCAAATATGCCCTCTAGCAATTTATTGCATATCAATTCCTCAAAGAACTCTTATGTGCAATATTGATGAAATTGCGAAATAAATCCGCATTTGTGATACTTGTTGCCTCTCTCAAAACATTCCAACTAGCTTTACTTCCCTTATTGTTGGTTGTGATGTTTTTGAGATTTTACTTGGTTGAACCTCATTCATATACCATAAGTGAAAATTGGAGCCATAGGCTATATATATGCTTTATTAAGCAAACATCCTTTGGTATATTTTATGACTTCATCTTGGATACCTTGTCTTATCTATTTTGTTAACCTCTTGTGTGTGCATGTTTCTTTATGGATCACTTTGTCCACTTTAGAAACTCATATACATAAGAGCGCTAATCCATCACCTTGATATCCTTGTTCTTTGCCAACCATCTTCTTATCCTTTTGATTTTAGTGTTGTTGGTAAAGAAGATTTATGAGTGCTTAGTTTATTTGTTTTCCTTCTTGCACTCATATCTCGTAATTGTTGGACTAAAGTTGTTCTTGATAAGCATACTCTCTTTATCTTAGTTGTGTTCTAAATGATATATAGGGAGTGAGGATTCCATGTTTGTGCATATTGTATTCAAATGCAAACATTACAAATTGTGCACGAACCTTGGGGAGCTTTCTTATTTTTAGAGCACCATATCTCTCTTATCATGATATCTTTGTTTGTCCAATTGGATCCTTGATTGCTTGCCTTTATTTGTTGAAGCTCACTTCACCATATTATCTTTATGCAATCTTTGATCCTCAATATAGTTTGACTTCCTTCAAGTATTCATCATTGGATATGTGCACTTGATTCCACTCAAATTATGAGAAGTGCACACTTTGGGGAGGAACTCACATTATATTGGCCTTCTAAATTTTTCACCCATTTTGACAATCGATGCCAATGGGGGAGAAGTTTAGAGGGTTTAAGGGAATGGTTTTATACTTAAGCTTGGTTTGTGCTTAAGTGTTTTGCCTCTCATGCATTCCATATTTATATGTCTTGCATGGTTGTATATATATAGTGGAAACTATCCCAAATGTTAATCTTGACAATGTATGCAATGAATTCATGTTCATCACACGTGCATACATTATGGGGGAGTTTTCTCTATATATTGGTTCTACTCACATCCATTGCATTTGTTGTAGTTGTGTGAGTAGAGTCGGTTTTGATATGGACTAGTTGCTTTGTGTTACTTGACCATATCAAATACAACCTCTTGTATACAACTTATTCTCGGATAAGTTGCGTACTTGTCACTAATATTCATTATATAAACCCTCTTAGGCCTCGTTCGGTTGTGTTGGATTGAATCCACGCGTGGAACCATTCCAGGGAGGGATTGGGTGGATCCCGTCCTATCACCCCATCCCAATTAATCCCCACTTAACCCTTCCCTATAAATCCCATCTCAATTTCAACTGTTCTGTTAATCCAGCACGTCGCCAGTTCGTTGAGTCCTCCTTCGCTCGCTTGCCGTGCGCGCTCTCTCTCTCTCTGGGTCGTGGAAATTATTCCACGCCTCACTTGGCGATGATTTTTTTCCAGACCGATCCATTGAAATATGGAGGGGATGGACTGGGTCGTATTCCCGGTTGGGGTTAAACGAAGACTACAAAATTGATGGTCTGGAAATTTTTCATCACCGGGCTGGAAAACCAGAACCGGGCCTCAATCCAGATTGATCCCTGCCTCAAAGGGATTAAACGAACGAGGCCTTATTGTGGTTGTCATCAATTACCAAAATGGGGGAGATTGTAAGGGTACATTGCCCCTATGTGTGGTTTTGGTAATTAATGACAACCCCTATGGACTAATGTTTTCATTGAGTTTATATGAAGGAATATTCCATAGGTTCTACTTGCTCTCCATGTGTTGGATTCAAGTATGGATGCCATGAAGATAAAGATATACCTTGTGTATTGGCATCAAGATCATCGGTATGAAGATATATATGTGATATGATCAAGAAGAAGAAATGAAGATGGAGTTCTTATGTGGAACTCAATATTAGCCATGCTCTATCTTAAGTGAGTATGAGAAGATACAAGGTTGAGTTGGGCAAGTTCAAGATGAGCATCTTGTGTGGATCACATGCTTGAAGCTTGCCGTCCATTTGGTGATAGTGAAGATGTGCATCAATGAACCTTTCCCATCATAGTGTATGGGGGAGCATTTGTGAGTATTCACGAAGCGACAATGATCAAGTGATGGGATGCGCAAGGCAAAGGTATGACCTTGATAGGTTTTCCTTTTGCCGGTCTCGAGGTGGTTGATGGGAGACCGGATTATAGGATAGATAGCCGCACTATCAAGAGGGGCTTTCGGTTGGGTAACTTGATCACACCGTCTTAGGGAGCTCAATCCTTTGCATACTTTGCACATTCTTATTGCTTCTTGGTATTTCTCGGTGTGAGGTTCTTGAGCTTGTTGCTAGCTTTACAACAAGCCCAAGTTCATCGAAAACGGAGTTCACATGCATCTTCTATTGCGTTTTCGATGTTGGGTGATTTTACCGGTTATTCATAATATAAGGTTCTATCTTTTATATTCATGATAAAATCCCCTCCTACAGATTCTTGGGTTTTCACTTTCTATTAGATAGCATTCGTTGTTATCTTCCAAACAAAATTGGTTTCATGCGATTCGGAGTTCGGGAGCAATTGTTATTAAAGAAAAAGGAAAGAGGAGAAAAGAATAAAAGGAAAAAGAAAAAGAAGGGGCCAGCCGACCGGCCGGTCTGACCGGACCGGCCACCGGCCCACCCGGTCCGCGACCGGACCTGGCACTGGTGCCATCCGGGCTGTGTCCAGGGACTTCTGGCCCATGACCGGCCGCAGGCCCGGTCCACAACCGGCCTGCCCGGCGCACCCCCCGGCCTGACCGGATGCCACGCTGGGCCGCCTCCCCCGTGCGGCCCGCTCCACTCCGCGCCACCCACGCGCGCCCTGGCCGGGGCTGGGCCTCACCGCCCCGTCGGCCCAAGCTGCGCAGCCCGCGCGCTGTGCGCCCTTGCTTTCCTGCCGCCCGCGCGGCTGTTGCTCAGCCCGGTTGCTGGGCCGGTCCGACCGGGCTGCTGACCGGCCTGGCCGGCTGCTGCTCCGGTCGGCCGGCCTGGCAGCCGGCTGGGCCGTTTTTCTGACTATTTTTTCTGCCCGATTTTCTGTCTTTTTCCCCCAACAGCTATTTTTCCCCTTTAGCTATAAATAGGCTTCTTCCACCTTGAGCCAAACTAGTTCTTCCCATTCTCTCTCCTCCATTGCTACTATTTGAAGAACTTGCTCTTCCCCTTGAATCCTTCAACCATTCTTGCTCATATTTGAGGATTTGAGAGAGGGGATCTAGATCTACACTTCCACCAAACCGTTTCTTCTCTAAGTGAGGGAATCACTTGGGATCTAGATCTTGGAGTCTTTGGTTGACTTTCCCCCTTGTTCTTCCTCTCCAATCTCATCCTAGCATTCGTTGCTTTGGTGGGATTTGAGTGTGAAGGACTTGAACACCTCCGGTGTTCTTGCTTTGCATCATTGCATAGTGTTGAGCTCTCCACCACGATTTGTTCGAGTGAGAGACCGTGAGCTTGTTACTCTTGGAGGGTGACCACCTAGTTGGCTTGGTGATTGGTGCTCCGGTGATCTCTTCAAGAAGATTGTGAAGAGGCCCGGGCTTCTCCTTCGTGGAGCTTGTGAAGTGGTTGTGGAGCTTGCCATCTCCGGAGCGGAGGAAAAGCTAACCATAAGGAAAGGGCCATTATCCTTCGTGGGTGTGGTTCGGAGAATAGGGTGAGCCTTCGTGGCGCGGGGAATCCTTCGTGGGACCTCCACTCCTCCAAACGTGACGTACCTTGTTGCAAAGCAAGGGAACACGGGAATACATCCTCGTCTCCGCGTGCCTCGGTTATTTCTATACCCGAGCTCTCTTTCCTTGTGATAGCCATCGTGCTTGAAGTACATATATCTTGCTATCACTTGTGCTACATATATCTTGTGCCTATCTTGCTTAGCTCTAGTTGCTATTGTTACACTTAGTTGAGCTTAGCATATTTAGGGTTTGTGCTTGTAAACTAAACGATAGTTTAATTCCGCATTCATACAAGACAAATCCGCAAGAGTTTGTAATTGCCTATTCACCCCCCCCCCCCCCCCTAGGCGACATCTCGATCTTTCAGGAGGGCGTCACGTGCCGGCCACCGTCGCCACCGTCGCCGAGATGAGGAGGAGGGCGTTGCGCGCCGACTACCGTCGCGGAGAGGAGCAGCAGGGCGTCGCCACCATCGCCATTGGTAAGAACCCCTCTCCCTTCCCCTCTTCCTTCCCCTCTCCATCCCCCTCTTCCTTCCCTCTCTCTGCCTCCGAATTCTTGCGCCGATTCTTGCTTTTGTTCTTGCAGTAGTTCATAGCAAATTGAATTTCATGCCTACTTACTGTTTTGGCTCGTGTAATGGATGAGATGGAACTCATGTGTTAAGTATGCCTGCTTCATTTTAGTTGAGAATTTGTGATATGGTGGTATGAGTTGATTACTGCAATTTGCTTATGCTTGTTTGTCCCTGGTGTGCTATATGCTAAGTTGTTCCTATGCTTGTTCTTTGCGGTTTATCTGTTCATGGTTAACTTGTACCTGGAATTACTGAATTCTGTGTCAAGCTAGACGTTGCAGCTGTATGCTTCATATTAGTTTAAGCATTCCTAGCTGAAGTGATTAACATCCATTCTCCAGTAGTAAATGATTCGTTGCCTGATCAATGATGCCTAGCGTGCGTGTGCTTTGCATAATGCTCTGCATGTTTGGGTAGGCACGTTTGGCGAAGTAGTTATCTAACAGTGAAATAGGGGAGCAATTTCTTTGACCGAATTCTTGTTTAGAATCTAGAACTGACGTGCAGTATAGTTTATGGCTAGGGAAGCTCAATTGGTGTTTACCTGTTTGATTGAAAATTAGAAGGCAGAAATGTGGTGTAGTTTGTTGGGGAAAGTTAGCCCTGTAATTTGTAACATCAAATCATGTACTGTATATCAATACTTGATCCTGCAACATCCTTAGTAAGATTGTTGTTTCTCAAGTGCAGTGTATGGTAGAGATAACTGGTACTTCGCATTACCCCTGTAAGATAAAATGAATTATAGAACTGATCACCGTAACCTCCTAACATGAGTGACCATCTCATATTTGTTGTCTGGGTGTGATTAGCGTAGCTTCATTGGTTTAGGTGCACTTCTTCTGACAGCATATCTAGAGGTTACTAAGTATGGTTTGTTGCACTAAGTATGATTTGAAGGAGGCTCAGATTTGTCCAGTTGACACCAGAACGTAGGAACTGTGTTTTTGTTCATTGGTTGGTCAGTTTGATTTTTCTTATGGATCTGGTTTATTTAAATGCCTACTGCCAAGAATTAGTTGATATATAAAATTCATTGGTTGATATATAAAATGAATTGCTGGCAGTGTAGGTGTTGCATACTCATGGTCATAACAAGAATGGAATGCAAAAATGCTGAAGTGTCTAGTTACTGTTCTATTACATGAGCTTCTCTGGTTCATTTAAAACAAAATGAAAATTGGTGCTATGTTCATTTTCTGATTCATTTAAAACAAAATGAAAATGAAGATGTTGTGTGCATGCTGCTGCTATGCTGGTTGGAAAAGAAATGAAAATCAAGATGTTGTGCATGCTGCTGCTATGCATGCTGTTGTGCATGCTGCTGTCATTTCCATTTGAAAATGAAGCTGCAGAAATGAAAATGAAAATTTTGCTATGTATGATATATGTGAATTGCATGTCTGTTACAGGGATTGAGTTGCTATTGAGTGCCGGAATGTTGATTCATTTTCGTTCCGGCAATTCTAGCACTCCGCATGACCAATTTTTAGCAAAGGTCATGCCGAATTTTTCCGTGAATTCTAACTCTTTTTCATCTTCTATTAGTGCAAGCCACCATGGCGTCTCAAGAACAGTTAGAGGAGCACTACAATAGGCACTTCTTTAGGACGGAGGAGGATGCCGAGGCCACTGGGGTTGGCGGCGACGAGGACCATGAGATGGAGGATGCCGCTGGGGATAGTGCCGACGAGCCAAGCAGCGATGAGGCAAGCGGCGCCGCCGGGGGTAGTACCTACGAGCCAAGCGGCGACGAGGCAACCGGCGCCGCCGGGGGTGGCGGCGAGACAAGCGGCGACGATCCTAGCGGCGCCGCCAGGAGTAGTGGCACCGGGACAAGTGGTTCCAAGAGGTCGCGGAAGGCAAGACGCCAAAACACGGTCGCCACCGGCAGAGACACAATCTTAGAGGTGGACCCCGCCAGTGGTTTGTCGGTGGAGCCTAAGAATGTTGCCAAGGGGTACGGCAACCAACTGGCATGTATCCTCCTAGAGGTCGTCAATCTCAATGAGACGGACCTCCGAGCTGAGAACAAAGCGCATTTGCGAGACCAGCTCATTGCGAGGTTGGACTCACGATACATGTTCCTAGGCGACTACGCCTCCACTCATGAAACCAAGAACATTGTGAACTCACAAGCCCTCCTGAAGTTCACCAAACACCTCAGCAGTTATAAGTACATGGTGCGGAAGCTGATTGCTGACGGCAAAGGTTTCGAAGAGGTCCACTCTGCCTTTCCGCATGTCTCCCAGGCGGATTTTGGTGCTTTTGTGGCCAATGAAGAGCTACAAGCGACCAAGAATCGCAAGTTGTGGGGGAAGAAAATGCGGGAGCTTAACATCGGCAACCACAACCTTGGGAGTCATGGGTACGAGGGAAAGGAGCCCTATTGGGCGTAGGAGGACGAGGCGTATATAAATACTGGCATTGAGAACCCATGGCTCAAGTACAAGGACCCGCTTGAAAGAAGATTCATCAGGTCCCGCTACCATAAGAAGAAACTAACCGGGAAACTTGTCACGGACCCCAAGGTGGTAACCGACATAATTTGGTTCACGAACGACAAGAAGGTCCTGACGTTGGAGAAAAAACTTGTAGGCAATTTACCGGTTTAATTAGATCAAGTATCGTTCATATAATAGTAGCAACATTTCTAAATGGTTCACGTTTCTTCCGCAGGAAGAAGAAAGACAAAGACTTTCTCAATGTGACGAAGGCTCCTCATCGCAGGCGTCGACGGGCAGGGTAGCCTGGGACAAGCCTCTCAAACGGGCGCTAAACATCGTTAATGAGCATTCACCTACGAGAAGGCCGCATAGAGGCCGTGTGGCTAGCGCCGGTACAGGCTACAAGCATGGTCATTACGGCTTGTCGTCTGCGGCCGATAAAAATGCGCGCAATGAGTGGAAGTAGCGGGAGGCGGAGGAAATCAGGGACTCAATCCTAGCCCAAGTCCAAGCTGGTTTGGTACCGCAACTCAAAGGTTCACTCGTACCTGATATCATAGCTGAAGTCGCCGCTTCAGTCCAAGCTGATTTCAACGCTATCATCGCGTGGTATGAGGTCAGGGTGGGCATAAAAACCGTGAAACCGAAAACCGAACCGATGCCAAAACCGAACTAACCGAAATCTCGGTTTTTTCCATTAACCGCTATTTTTTCGGTTTCCATTTGTACTAACCGAATTAAATTTGGTAGAATTCGGTTTTTAGCCCCACCAACCGAACAAGACCGAATAGACCGAATTGAGTAACCTACCATCAATTTGTGCATAAACCGATCATTCCATAGATGCCCAATTACGTTTGATGTTCCAAAAATTGTTCATTCAATGTATGACTTTGGTCTTTGATGTACTAGCTTTTTCTGAATATAGCGTGAAGCCTGCATAATAGAACACGTCGCTCGAAGTCTTAGCTACCCCTTTTAATCGCTCACGAGTGATGCACCTATACCACGAGTGCCGCAGCCTACCAAATAGCATCCCTCCACGATTGGTGCTCATTTGTCGATTTCTTGCGTAGTTGATGCTTTTTGTGTTGATATGTCAATCACTATTTGCTTTCTTCGGTGATGCCTACTATTTGTTCAAGTGAGTAGGTTCATTCGGTTTTAACCAAAAACCAAACCGAATTTGTCGGTTAACCGAATCTTCGGTTTCCTAAATTTTCATGCCAATTTCGGTTACCATTTTTGAAAACCGAATTTGTTCAAAAACCGCAAAAACCGAACCGAAATTTTGGTTAAAACCGAATGCCCACCCTGAGTATGAGGGTAGCAAACAAGCCCCTCCCCCCCGCAAATGCAAGTGGTTAGCTTCGACGACAGAAACTCGATGGCGCCGCCGGCCGCCGGCTATGTTGATGTTATAATGGAGACTCCTCCGGCCGCCGGCAATGTCGCAGGTGCTAGGGATTCACCGGCCATGCCGGGTAGCAGCCCCTCTGTCACTTGTGCGCCCGCCGCCGCATGTGTTGGCCCGTCGACATTAGCCGAGCTCAATGCCCTCACGGTAATTAAGCTAGTGTACATCAAGTTAATATATTAGTTTCGTCATCCTTGCCCTCTCTCTAACGCCGTACACATGTTCTCACAGGCGCTCTTAACGCCATGCACCTTCCTGATGAAAGTGAACGACGAACTCAAAGACATCGCGAGGGGGCCTTCGCCCTCTGGATAAGAAGTGGCACACACGAGATATGGAGGATGACGTTTACCGGGGTTGAAGTGGATCGGGCGTTACCAGGCTATGAGGATTTGTTTCCTCCTAATCAACCGCATGGTGCCGATGACGATAGCCCGTTGAATCTGGCCTCACTAAAGGGTTGGGTACTGCTATGGACGAAGACCCTAATTAGGATCAACACCTACTCGGGGTCGACGGCAAGCAAAGAAAAGCACCTTGCGGCACCACAGGTCAACGTCCATCCACGACAGCCAGCGGCGCCGGTGGTCATCGCCCCACCACAATAGCCAGTGGCGCCAGAGGTCAGCGCCCCACCACAACAGCTAGCGGCGCCAGAGGCCGAGGAATACGAACGTGACGACTTCCAATAGGATATTCCTACGTATTTACAAGTTTTCCATAAGTTTGCGCCGGCCTCAAAATATGTGTGCTCTAAGAAGCCGTTCGATTCTCAAGAAACGGCTGAGGAGGAAAATCCTGAGGAGGTCGCCACCGCCGCCATCAAAAAGATGCTGAGCCCAAACACACTCTGTGCTACGGCCAATACGGCGATGGATGGTCCAGTAGTACAACCCAAGAAGAGGAAGAGGCCAAATAAGAAGGACGCCAAAGACAAGGCGGCGGCCAAATCCAAGGACAAGGTCCCACTCCTTGACAAGTTGCCAAACAATTGGCGACCTCTGCATCACTTGGGTGAACCGATGCTGCCGGAGCATGTCGTCATGGTACTCACCTCGGATATGAGGGGCTTGCATGAAACTGTCATGTATCTGAAGAAGCAACTTCTCAAATCAAAAGATCCTAGTTACCCTCTCTTTGTGGCGAAGGTGCCAACTGGCATGAACTTCGTCGAGAAGTACCCCGCAGACTTGTGCTTTATCCGGTTCAATGACATCTTCAACGTCTTTCGCATGCAAATGCTCCACTTTAGTGTGGTTCACCTAGTTGCTCTTAGCTTGTCTTCCCAAATCGTTAAGGAGGGGACGCCGACCATCGCGATGATGGACCCCTTCTATATGCGGGAGAGCATCATCTGCAACGCTGGGGATCGGGCGATTGCCACCCAGCAGGTCGAGGATTTCATGCTGGCGAACATTAAAAAGGGCGGCATTCTCATCCCTTACTTCCCCGAGTAAGTAATCACTCGCTAGTCCCCATCGCCATTCTATCCTATATCTCCATTTGCATTTGCAAAGGTTAATCCGTGTGTTCTCCGCAGAGACTGAAGGAGATATGCCCTAGAGGCAATAATAAAGTGGTTATTATTTATATCTTTATGTTTATGATAAATGTTTATATATCATGCTATAATTGTATTAACCGAAACATTAGTACATGTGTGATATGTAGACAACAAAGAGTCCCTAGTATGCCTCTTAAACTAGCTTGTTGATTAATGGATGATTAGTTTCATAATCATGAACATTGGATGTTATTAATAACAAGATTATATCATTGTATGAATGATGTAATGGACACACCCAATTAAGCGTAGCATAAGATCTCGTCATTAAGTTATTTGCTATAAGCTTTCGATACATAGTTACCTAGTCCTTATGACCATGAGATCATGTAAATCACTTATACCAGAAAGGTACTTTGATTACACCAAACGCCACTGCGTAAATGGGTGGTTATAAAGGTGGGATTAAGTATCCGGAAAGTATGAGTTGAGGCATATGGATCAACAGTGGGATTTGTCCATCTCGATGACGGATAGATATACTCTGGGCCCTCTCGGTGGAATGTCGTCTAATGTCTTGCAAGCATATGAATAAGTTCATAAGAGACCACATACCACGGTACGAGTAAAGAGTACTTGTCAGGAGACGAGGTTGAACAAGGTATAGAGTGATACCGAAGATCAAACCTCGGACAAATAAAATATCGCGTGACAAAGGGAATTGGTATTGTATGTGAATGGTTCATTCGATCACTAAAGTCATCGTTGAATATGTGGGAGCCATTATGGATCTCCAGATCCCGCTATTGGTTATTGGTCGGAGTGAGAACTCAACCATGTCCGCATAGTTCACGAACCGTAGGGTGACACACTTAAAGTTGGATGTTGAAATGGTAGAACTTGAATATGGAATGGAGTTCGAATATTTGTTCGGAGTCCCGGATGAGATCCCGGACATCACGAGGAGTTCCGGAATGGTCCGGAGAATAAGATTCATATATAGGATGTCATTTTATGTGAATTAAAATGATTCGGAAGGTTCTATGGAAGGTTCTAGAAGGTTCTAGAAAAGTCCGGAAGAAACCACCAAGGAAGGTGGAGTCCCGGAGGGACTCCACCTCCATGGACGGCCAACCCTAGAAGGGGAGGAGTCCCAAGTGGACTTCCCCAAGGGGGGCCGGCCACCCCCTCCATGGAATGTGGAACTCCCACCTCTAGTGGGAGTCCTAGCTTGGGTAGGTTTCCCTATCACATGGAAGGTTTTTGGTTCGGGTCTTATTCGGAGACTTGTAGTCCAACACTTGGGGCTTCCACCTATATAATGAGGGGCCAAGGGGAGGGGGCCGGCCACCCGAAGACCACAACCTGGCCGCCCCCCTTGAGTGGCCGGCCACCCCCTCACAAACCCTAGCCGCCCCCTCTCCTCCATAGCTCCCGCGTGCTTTAGCGAAGCTCCGCCGGAGTTCTCCACCGCCACCGACACCACGCCGTCGTGCTGTCGGATTCAAGAGGAGCTACTACTTCCGCTGCCCGCTGGAACGGGAGGTGGACGTCGTCTTCATCAACAACCGAACGTGTGACCGAGTACGGAGGTGCTGCCCGTTCGTGGCGCCGGTGATCAAGATCTTCTACGCGCTTTTGCAAGCGGCAAGTGAACGTCTACCGCAGCAACAAGAGCCTCATCTTGTAGGCTTTGGAATCTCTTCAAGGGTGAGACTCGATAATCCCCTCATTGCTACCGTCTTCTAGATTGCATCTTGGCTTGGATTGCGTGTTCGCGGTAGGAAATTTTTTGTTTTCTATGCAACGTTATCCTACAGAGACAAGTTTTGCACCCTCATCGTCGTGCACCCGCAACACTCGCATGCAGTCTATCTCGACTCGGGTAGGGACCACAAGAAAGACTACACCCACATCAAGGCCCTTCTCAATGATGCTCTCACCGGCTTCACCAACAAGGCAGGCCCCCTCAAAGTAGAGAGAAAATCCCGAGGAGGCTTGGTCTTAACCCACACAACCAACTTCGCATCCCTCAAGCAGTCGAAGGAAGACAATGGGATGGACGCGTGGTACGCCATCCTTCAGATGCAGGAGTACATAAAGTACACAGATGACATGTTGCTGCCAGACTCAGAAACAAGTTTGTAAACATGGAGGATGTCTCTGATAGAGAGCTGAGAAAGAACTGGGGTCGCATCCAGCAGTTCATTTGCACAATAATCCTGCAGGATGTCAACAGTAGGTCTGGCGAGTTCTTCTACGGCTACGGTCTACCACCTAATGACGAGATAGAACTCCGCTTGGAGATGTCGCGTGATGAGAGGCCGTTCAACTCGCTTGAGGGCTGCCGTCCATTCCCCCGTAGGCGTACAACCTGATCCTACGACGGGAACTCTATTGCTAAAGCTTGAACGATATGTCCATTTATTCATGATTTATATGCGAGTGTTTGATCTTGTGAGATGCATAGTAGTGTAGAAAGCTGTTTTCCGCGCCCACGCGTGCTGTATTTTGGCGCGCCCGGCGGAGGTCCATTTTTACCGCTCGCGCAAGCGCAGCATTTTAGCGCATCCGGCGGGCAAAATGTGGCCCAGCGCGCGCCATGCGTTTACCGCGCGGCGAAACGGAGGTATAGTGCGCCGACTTTTAACGCGCCTGTTGGAGATGCTCTAATGCCAGGCTGGATCGGTGGTGTGGGCTGTTGGACTGGGACAACGTCACCACGGGATGGATCGCACGGTCAAAAACATATTTAGCATCTGGGTACATTTTAGCACTTGGGAAGAAAAAAACATATTTTTCAGTGTAGGACACTCCCCCGCATGACATTATAAGCACGAGATCTCGCTTGTTGTACGCTCGCGTAGGAAGCTAGGCATCTAAAGGTATAATTGTTGCACCTCCATGGGACATGGAGAGGCCATCCACAGTAGGCCACCAGGCAAGCACGGGCTGGGCAGTCGCTTCGCGTGCACCTCCACCGGTTGGCCCATGTGGCATTGCGTGATTAGCTCGGGCAAAATATCTTTGGCCCTGCAAGAACAAACTCCGCGTCCCTGTCCTCATTCCTCTGCTCCTCCCAACTCTCTCTTCCTCGGCCGCCGCCCGCCGCCCGCGCGGCTCGCGCCGCCGCCTCGCGCCGCAACCTTCCGCTGTCCTCCTTCCATCACGTTGCCAGCCGTCAACTTCCTCTCCCCGCGAACAGAAACATCCACAGGTCAAACCCTAGACGAATCGCCACCTAGCTTTGCATGTTTGTTCTCCCCAATCCCTCCCCTGCTGCTCCTCCCCAACCCCTCCTCCACTCCATGTCCGGCGAGCCGGCGCCGTTTCCTCCCAGTCGTGCGCCTCTGCTTCCCTCTGCCCGTCCTTCTCTTGCTGCCAAAAGCGGACGGCCAAATCCGTCAGGGAATAGCCTCCTCCTTAGATGGAGACATGGAGGTGAGGCGGGAGCCAGTGCCCATGGTCGCGAGGATGAGCAGCCACTACGGGCCGCCTCTCCATCCTCCACTCGTTTCTTTTAATGGAATCTCTAACCCCTTTGTGTTGAGCAGGGTGACCCTGGTGTGCTGCTGCCATTAAGAAAAGGGAGGAGAAGAGGAGGACTCAGAGAGAGAGAGAGAGAGAGAGAGAGAGAGAGAGAGAGAGAGAGAGAGAGAGAGAGAGAGAGAGAGAGAGAGAGAGAGAGAGAGAGAGAGAGAGAGAGAGAGAGAGAGAGAGTGGGAGGGAGGGAGGGAGGGAGGGAGGGAGGGAGGGAGGGAGGGAGGGAGGGAGGGAGAGGGAGGGAGGGAGGGAGGGAGGGAGGGAGGGAGAGAGAGAGAGAGAGAGAGAGAGAGAGAGAGAGAGAGAGAGAGAGAGAGAGAGAGAGAGAGAGAGAGAGAGAGAGAGAGAGAGAGAGAGAGAGAGAGATGTATTTTGGGGGAAGAAGCGAGGGGGAAGCTCTGGCCACCGCTCGCGCGTGCACCGGGTCATTGCTAGAAGGAACGACTGGTAGCCGCCGAGAGTAGTGCAGCTCGCTGCTCGCACCGTCACCATGTATCGTTCAGCCGCTGGGAGGAGCTGCAGGTGAATACCCCTTTATACCATTCAGTACTGACATGTTTCTTTTTTCATAGTTAAATGCATTGGACTATTATCTTATAGTAGTTTCTGCAGTTTGATAGCTTAAATCTATATCATGTAATGGCCGTGAGAAGTTTCTTTTGTCCATTTATCCATTCAGTTAAATGGATAAGGCCGTTGGAGTATCTTATAATCATGCTCGATGGCTGATGCTTCCCCACGGCCCGGCGCGCCGTTGTGGAACAGGACTGGCAATGTCAGTGCTGATGTGTGTTATGGTGGCAGAGGCCAGCCATAGGAGCTTCACTGTGACTCTAGGATCACATGAGTGTTGAGAATCGGTGTGGCAGCGAGTTTGGTGACCACCCGCGTGGGAACTTTGCTGGCCATGTATTTTCACTCCACGGGTGATGTTTCGG
The DNA here is from genome assembly GCF_019359855.2 of Lolium perenne. Lineage (NCBI taxonomy): Eukaryota > Viridiplantae > Streptophyta > Magnoliopsida > Poales > Poaceae > Lolium > Lolium perenne. Next base: position 160,318,874 of record NC_067247.2, read on the forward strand.
TTGTGTAATATTGGTGCGATCCATTTATATTCATCTAATTAGGAGGAACAAAAAAAATAGTTCCTATCAGTGCTAACAGTTTGTATGAATATTTCTATTTTTACTAGGCTTGAATGATAACTGAAAATGAGTCATCGACCGTGTTGGAGGGCACTGCCCTGCAAGTCGTGTTCGTTATATGTGGTCTGGTAAGATTTCTTAAATGTTATCTTTGTCTTTGTGATTTTTCTTTAGAGCATGAACTTGAATAGGAAATCAGATATTCACATTGTCTGCAAAATGGAGGCTAAAACTCACACTCTTGGTTATTTAGCATAACAGTGAATTCAAGTAAAAATGTTATAATTCAGCCTATTGATATGGTGTTAGTTGGCCGCTGCTACTTCGTTGTTCATTTTATCCAGTTGACATTGTGAGCATCTGCCAATTTCGACTTCCGTCTCTTCATGCATGTTGCTTGCTGTTGTGTTTGTCTCCATCTTTCTTTTCTGGAATTCAAACTTCTATTGTTTAATGTAATACAAGCCAAGTTCAAAAAAAAAATCTTTCGTTTCTGGAATACAGATACGTACAAAACGTGTTCATGAAGGTAGCAGGCTTTACAAGACATCACTTTTATGGTTAGTTTATGACCATGTAGCAGATCATAGCTTATCCCATTTGAAATGTATGTATTTTGAAAGCATCACCCAGTTTGAAAAAAATAGCAGGGTTGGTAAACTCTCTATTATCAGTTCAGGCTGGTGGCTGAAAATCAGAATTGTTTCTCTTCTCCGTGCTTTGCCCTCAAAAGTGTAGATACGTAATTATGTTTGCGGTTCAGGTAGCTTGCCCTCCATAAATGGATGATAACATACTTTCTCACACGTAATGTTCTAATGCATGATAACTGTCTTGTAACTGTACTTTCGTTGCAAGTATAATTAGCATTTGTGCGTGTGGTCTTTCAACCTTTTTGATTTAGCATCTTGCAGCTGATAAGTCTAGCAAATAATATTGTGCTTCTATCTTAGTTTTACACTTCAAACTGTAGATTGATGATTTGTACAATTAATAATTTCATTCCTCCTAGCTCACAACCGACAACAAATCATTCGTTGATGCAGCTGGAGCAGGGTTACAACCATTGGCAGAGCAGCGAGGCGGAGTTGCCGCCGCTGGAGTCGACCGTGCCAACCGACAAGGTCACATCTTCCTACCAGGGGTAAGTTCATCAGTGACGTTGTTTGCCTCTCTCACTAATTTCAGTCACGTCTGTCTTAAAATCAACAATATAGACGTGTTAAATGAAGCCTTCGCTTGCTCTTTTGAGATCTGCATTTTTTCCTTGGCTAAAAGCACTGCTGAAAACCATTCTGTTCTGAACGCTGCTCTGTCTATTCTGCCTTATGATGACTGAATTTTCTTTACACATGATTTCGGTTAAGAATAGACCTTCAGTTTGGATACTTTATTTTTATCGTGCACACTCTCTTCATCTATCTTCTCGAGATAGCCTCTTAACATCAATTGGCCGATTTTGATCTCAGTTTAACTGCTATTATCTTCCTGCTGCCCTGCATGACATGACATTGGTAGTACATTCCTAATTTACTGAACGCCTAGCTGATGATTCTCGTGCAGCTGGGTTGTTGTGTGACAAATAAAGACCATAAATTCTTGGCTCCTAAGAACGTGACATCGTGCTTTGACATGTGCATAGTTTGAAAGAAAAGGAACTAGCGTTGCTTCGGCTCCAACTCTCTGTGTTCCATGCTTACCTTTCCAGGACATATTAGAAAACGGCACAATACAGTGTTAACGTAAGACAACTATCCAAATTAAAGTTTCCTGCTCAAGTTTTGACTTACAATCTGGTTTCACATCTTCTGTTGCACTGTTGTGTAGCTGATCGATTAGCAAGTCAACAAAGATGCTTTAGAACATGCTGATTTACTCCATCTTTTTGATTCGGCTACTTCTTTTATGTGGGCTTGCTCCTTAATGTATACATGAACATGCATGACTCTGTTTTAGTTTAATACTCAAAGTTGTATATGCGGAAGTATATGTATAGACTAATTTTCCAGGTTTATAAATTACACACTCCCTACCGTTAAAAAACAGAGTAGCAAGATCAATAGTGTAAGTTTCTAGAACAATGTAAATCTGAGTTTATGTGGACGATAAATGCGTGGCTATGATATCGCCTCATTGACTAAAAAATAGATGTTCACTATTTTTAATCGCTGTTTGTTCCAGGTCAAGCATACTGTATGTATCACTGCGGAATATATTGCATCAGATCTGCACCACACCTCAGTTCCCCATCAATTGTGTCCATACCATCGACCATATCAATATGAGAATACCGCTGGATGGTGTCAGATCCTGCAACTCTGCCGTCCCAAGGATCTTTAATGGCAACCAGGTGCCCACTCGCGAGTTCCATGCCCTCTGTCGAAAGTTCCAAGAAGAACTACCCCAAGTTCATCCTGGAGAAGGTAACTCAGCTCCATGAATTTATATGGAAATTGCAGCGTTAAATCTGAAGTAATTAAGACTCAACATTCAGATTTTTGTAATTGTTCATTGTGCTAATATTAACATGTAAGCTGGTCCACTCCAAGGTACTGAACTGAATGAGGACGACTGCGGTTGAAGTTTCAACCATTCCTTGCTTTTGTCGCGCCTGTCCTGCTTGCTCTGCATCCTGGCTTCCATCAAGCGGTGCACAATTCTATTTGTCATAGAGAACATCATATACTGCAACTGCCAGTAGGAGGAGTGTGTTGTTATGTTCCTTGCTTGGTTCGAGGTTGCTCCTTGTCCCTCTCATCCCTTACTTCATATTTTAATGAGATTTTGAAGATTGTAGGCCAGGGTCATGCTGGTTAAGAGTATTGGGCAAATTTAATTGGAAATTGGTTTTCTATTCAAAATTCGAGCTGACATTGGTCCTTTCAGGTCTAGACCTTCTTAGTGATCTTCTGTCTCTTTATTTGGCAAATAGAGGATGCTCAATTGGCCACAGCAGGTTTGTATGTGCTGCGCAATCTCCAGTACCAATTTGTTGTTCAATTTGTATGTATTTCTTTTGCCTAAGCAATAGGATAAAGGAAACAATTTTTATTTTTAGCTTGGTTCTCATTTTACCCTTTGTTTGGGCAAATTTATTTTGCGTGGTTCCAACTATTATATTGTGTGGAGCATATTGCAAATACACAAATATTCAGTTAAGATATGTATCTGTTTAGATTAAAAGGCAACTATTAGTTTTTTACCATGACAACGGAATAGTTAAATTTTTGCAGAAGAATATCCTCTTATTGTACATTTTTCTACGTGCCTACTAAATATTTGATTGTTTAGAATGCGCAGACCAATTATAATTTATTTGTTGTACCAATTGTTAAGTTTCTGTATACAGGAAAAGGCATCGGAGTTTCTTTTGCATATATGTTGTTTCTTTAGATGTATCAGTATTGTTGGGGTGCTACACCATTCTTGAAATATAATAATTATAGTGATGACTTGTTGCATGTTTTATTTAACCCAGATTTGGTAAAGGTGGCCACCTGCCTTCCGCATTGGTAATTCATTAGGAAATACCATTTTATAGATCAGTTGTGTTTTGGTATAAATATACACATAGACAGAAAACCGGATGAGAAAGAAGTATGAATGAATATAGAAAGCTCGCTCAGCCTTACAGAAAGACTTGGGGCCAAATAACCATCAGCGAAATAGTCTTGAGGGAAATAAAAATATATATTACATGTAGCAGTAATAGCTTTGTTATAAAGCAATATAGCTTTGCACTCACACACATGATCTTTATTGGTTTCTTCATATAGTCTTGAAGGAGTCAGCCCCTTGCCCCAGGTGAATGTCTTTATTGGTTTCTTCATATAGATCCGAATATCATCTACTGTTCATGTTCTTGAATAACAATCTGAGTTGTTCCTGTTTTGGTATAAATATAAACATAGACAGAAAACCGGATGAGAAAGAAGTATGAATGAATATAGAAAGCTCTCTCAGCCTTACAGAAAGACTTGGGGCTAAATAACCATCAGCGAAATAGTCTTGAGGGAAATAAAAATATATATTACATGTAGCAGTAATAGCTTTGTTATAAAGCAATATAGCTTTGCACTCACACACATGATCTTTATTGGTTTCTTCATATAGTCTTGAAGGAGTCAGCCCCATGCCCCAGGTGAATGTCTTTACTAGTGTGCTGAATATTTGTTATTTTTAGGCATTTCCACGAATCTTGCAGGTTCAGGGGCTACCAACGCCACAACAGAACTAGAGCGAGCTGAGCACGTTTTTGTTAGATCCTTTCTCGGTAAACTTAGCTCCTAGATTCAATTAGATGACAAGGTAATATGTACATTTTCCTATCTATAGGTACTTGAGTGATTCATGGCAAAGATCTGCAAACATACAAAAACTCTATTTTCCCTTTTAAATTTTCAAATTCTAAAAAAATCTGTAAAGGGTTGTAGGCGGTTGCATTCGGATGTAACTTTTTCTGCGGATGCTTTTTCATATAAAAAAACATTTTTACCCGAGGTCGTATGCAAAACCCAAAGCCATTTTATCGAAACATAGTGTATTTTTGCAAAATCTCTCAAAATTCAAGTTTGTTATTTTTTCTGAAACTACATCATGTAACATAACTAGGTTTTAAAGGATTTTAAATTTCTATCGTTTTTTTTTTTGGAGCAAACGCCAGGAGCTCTGGCTATTCATTTAGGAAGAAAGGAAAATGATCCAGTTTATGAGGAAAACCGGACCGAAAACCATACATACTTAACTACCTCCGACATGCGGACTACTCCCAAAGTCTAAAACAACAACACAACAAGATTGAACAACCCGTCAACGATAAAGTGCTACATATTCGACAAACCGACACGAAGGATGCATGAAATGCATCCATCATGTAATCTCAACCGCCTTCTTCTTGGCGCCGACCTTGTTGCCCTTGGGCTTTTTCACCTTCTCCACATTCTTCACAAGGGAGCCAAGCATCATGATGGAGCGAGGCGACAAAGGGGTCTTAAACTTGTCAATGAAGGCAGCAAGGGCGTTGTCATCAAACTCAGCGTTCTCTTTCAAGATGCCCAAAACACGTGCAAGCAACTCCTGAGATGTAGCATCCTTCCGCAATCGCTTCAGCTTCTCGATGCGACCACTCCGACGAGGCGTGGTGGCCACCTCCTTAGGAGCACGGGGTCTCCTAGGGGGCGGCGAGGTAAGGATAGGTGGAGGCACTGGTCGAAAAACCGAAGACAAGAAGGCGTTGAGCTTGTCAGCAGCGGGATCCCCGGGATCAACTTGGATATCCTCCGCGGGCACGGTTTCAGGAACAACGACACATGCAGCAGGGATCTCCTCCAAAGACTCACACAAGGGTGACATGAGCGCCAACTTTTTCGAAGCCAAGTTGGCCAAGAAATCGCAAAGCTTGGTGGAGTCGGCCACCTCAGGATCTGCAGCAAAAGGCACCAAGGGAGCTGCCAACACATCAACCACAACATCATGTTCGAACGCAGTCTCCTCAAGCCTCGAATGCTCAACCGAAAGAGAGGCAGAAGCTTCAACAAAAAACTCAGCCAACCCAAAGCCCTCGACATCATCAGAGATTAGGCTCTGAGGACCCGCAGGGGAAGCAACCTTGTCAACAACCGCATCCGGCAGAAAAGGAGCAAGACCGGAGCAACCCTCAAGAGGCACACGAAAGACGTCGAAGCCAAGAGGAGACGAGTCGCAGGGACGGCGGACAGGCGAGAAGGGGCCGTAGAACTCCAAGAGCTCGGCGTCCCCCGACCTAGCATCCGAAGCGCTGACCGGGGCACGCCTAACACCACAGGTGGCAGCCTCTTCCGCACGCTCCCAACTTCCGACAGCACGCTCTAACCAAAGCTTGATTGCAGCAACCTCGTCCCGCAGCGGCCGAGTTACCTCCTCGATGCGGTCTGCAACAAGTTGGAGGAGCTCCATGCGCAGTGAAGCAAACTGGGCCTGCAAGTCGGAGTCCCGAATGGCATTGACAGAGGCATCCCCACCAACTCCACGAGGGGAAGATGGTGGCACCGAAGCGCATGGCGGCGAATGGCGCACAACCTCGGCCCAGCTCCGAGCCTGGGTAGGCCGAGGAGAACCATCAGAAGGAGAGCATCTTCGCGGGGAAGGAGAGCGGCCGACTGGAGAGCGACGGCGGCAGTTGCGCTCCCGGTGACCCGGACGGCGGCAGCGAATGCAGCGGAAGGGTTCCCGACAGGTGCCGACATGGTGGCCACGCTCAAGGCAGCGGAAACACCGCCCGCGAGCCCACCTCTTGAAGGCAAGGCTCCGCTCCAGAGCTTCCCTCGACGGAGATGGCGACGTCAAGGCTCGGCTAGAGCGACGACCTGCACCCACTTGCTGCCAGCCCTCCTCTTCACACGGGCGCGCGAGAGCAGCAGGGGGCGCAGGGGGCGAAGCGCAGGGGGGCTCCGGCAGCTGCGTGTTCGCCGCAGGAGCAGGGGGGCATCGGGAGCTGAGGAGCAGCCTCTGCGTGGAGGAGAAGACCGTCGGCCTGAACGGGGAGGGCGGAAGGGCGCCTGGCGGCGGCGGCGGCGGAAGAAGAGGAGCAGGGGACGCGGCAGCCATAGCGCCAGGCCTCGAGGACGGCGACCGTCGCGACGCCCAGCCTGGTGGGGGAGGCGAAGGAGGCCGAGGGACGAGGGCGGAGCGGCGGCCTCGTCGAGCCCGGCTGAAGAGGCTCTGGCTGGACCGGCACCGGCAAGAAGGAGCACGGCTCCGGCTGCACCGGCAACAGCAGCGCAGGCCAGCTGGAGGGACGGAGAGAGAGCGGAGCGGGGAGTCGCGATCTGGAAGGCGCAGAGGCAGGGGAGGCTCACCGGGGGAGATCAGGGCGGCGGCGGCGCGCACGCGCCTGTCGCCTCCATGGTCGCGAGAGGCAGCCAAACCTGTTGGGTCTGTTTTAAGAATACCGTTTTCATTTTCGTCGCCTTTTCTTTTATTTTTCTCAATACCGAAAAGATGATCCATGGGGGAGGGTCAACCCGTGGCGGTGTGCTATACCCGTGGCGCACCACCAGACCAGCCAGCCCAGGAATACTCGTGGCTCACCACTTTTAGCGGTGCGCCATGGGTAAGTTAGCATAGGTGACGCACCATATTTGGGTGCTACGATTTCAGTGCGCCATAGGTAAACAAATTACATGTATCTGTTTTATAGTAGTGATATTATGTGGATCAGCCAAAACATAGAGATATTCATATTGCTTATTTTCAACAAAGGTGCATGTATTCCTCCACTAACCCACATTCGCAAACATTGTCCATATATGAAAACTTATACAGTACCATTCTTCAGAAGTATATGAAAACTTTTCATGTGCATTTGGTAACATGATTCCTCTGATCAACTTGAACTCATTAATTATTCGTTTGGACTTGTTTAAATGGATAAACGTATAAAGTTATGGATAATTGACAATGAAAAGAGATAGACAAAAGGTTCATTGAACTTCTCAAAAGAAAACAACAACATGAGGTTTTCGCTATATAGTGTAGAGTTATGGCCTTAGAGATACATTTCACAGAAAATGGACCACCTCAATCATACAAATATAATGGAGCACACACATCCAGAAAATAAAAATCCTGAAATTGTAATGCTCTTATTTCGTACGAAAATCATACACAAAAGAGAACCCAATTTTTTAAATCAATATTTTTATTATGGAATAATAGGTGATTTGGTGGTACGGTTAGCAACATCACTAGTAGAAAAAGAGGCTTCCATCCACTCCCATTAGTCCCCAAAATATAGGAACCGCGACTAAAGGGTTCTTTAGTCGCGGTTCGGGAGGCGACCCGCGACTAAAGACCTGGGCCCAGCGCGCTCGGTGGTCAGCTGGTGGATGGGAGGAGCTTTAGTCGCGGTTGGCCAGGCCAACCGGGACTAAAGGCCCATCCCTATAAAAGGCAGCTCAGCTCACTTCACTTAGCCATTTGGTGTCACTTCTCTTCACAATCTTCACAAGGGGTGGTGGGTTTGCTTTTGGTTCCTCTTATGCTCACAAGGTGTTCGATGAAATTCCCGAGAGCATGAAACAAATATGATATGAAGTGTCCGAGCCACACTTGAACTTTCTCATTTATTTTTCCTCCTCGATCGCGGTTAGCAACTTGAACCTTTCATGTGTCATTGATAAAATATGCATGTGTGTAGTTCATTGTTTAATTTCTATTATTTCTAGCTAGTTAGTTTAACAAATACATGATGGTTAATTATATACTTTATATAATAATAATGCAAATGAATCGGCAATGGATGTACGGTAACCGACTCTCCGGTGAGTTCACTACGGGTTTGAAAGATTTCCTCGTAGTGGCTAATGCGAACAAGCAGGGGGATTTTATTATTTGTCCATGTGTTGGCTGTAAGAATCAGAAGGGTTACTCTTCCTCAAGAGAAGTTCACTTGCACCTGCTTCGGCATGGTTTCATGCCAAGCTATAATTGTTGGACCAAGCATGAAGAAAGAGGGGTTATAATGGAAGAAGATGAAGAAGGGGATGATATCATCGATGATAACTATCCTGGTCATTTCGGTGATACTTTCATGGAGGATGCTGAAGGTGGGGAAGGGGAAGGTGAAGAAGAGGCACGTGATGAGCCCGCTGATGATCTTGGTCGGACCATTGCTGATTAACGGAGAGGCTGCAAAACTGAAAAGGAGAGGAAGAATTTGGATCGCATGTTAGATGATTACAAAAAGTCGTTGTACCCAGGATGCGATAATGGTCTGAAAAAGATGGGTTGCACACTGGATTTGCTAAAATGGAAGGCACAGGAAGGTCTATCTGACTCAGGATTTGAAAATTTGCTGAAAATGATGAAGAATATGTTTTCAAAGAATAACGAGTTACCCGCTAGTACGTACGAAGCAAAGAAGGTTGTCTGCCCTCTAGGTTTAGAGGTTCTGAAGATACATGCATTAACGACTGCATCCTCTACCACGGTGAATACGAGAATTTGAATGAATGCCCGGTATGCACTGCTTTGCGTTATAAGATCAGAGGCGTTGACCCTGGTGACGATGTTGAGGGCGAGAAAGCCATGAAGTGGGTTCCCGCCAAGGTGATGTAGTATGCTCCTATAATACCACGGTTGAAACGTCTGTTCAGGAACAAAGAGCATGCCAAGTTGTTGCGATGGCACAAAGAGGACCGTAAGTCAGACGGGGAGTTGAGACACCCCGCTGATGGAACGCAATGGAGAAAGATCGACATAGAGTTCAAAGATTTTGCAGCTGACACAAGGAACATAAGATTTGGTCTAAGTACAGATGGCATGAATCCTTTTGGCGAGCAGAGCTCCAGCCATAGCACCTGGCCCGTGACTCTATGCATCTACAACCTTCCTTCTTGGTTGTGCATGAAGCAGAAGTTCATTATGATGCCAGTGCTCATCCAAGGTCCGAAGCAACCCGGCAATGACATCAATGTGTACCCAAGGCCATTAGTTGATGAAATTTTACAGTTGTGGGGCAGACCTGGTGTACGTGTGTGGGATGAGCACAAAGAAGAGGAATTTGACCTACGAGCGTTGCTTTTTGTAACCATCAACGATTGGCCTGCTCTTAGTAACCTTTCAGGACAGACAAATAAGGGATACAATGCATGCACGCACTGCTTACATGAGACTGAAAGTGTATATTTCCCAAATTGTAAGAAGAACGTGTACCTGGGGCATCGTCGATTTCTTCACCAACATCATAACGTAAGAAAGAAAGACAAGCATTACAACGACAAGGCAGATGACCGGCCGAAGCCTGCGGAACGTACTGGTGCTGAGGTATTTGATATGGTCAAGGATTTGAAAGTCATCTTTGGAAAGGGTCCTGGCGGAGTATCAGTTCCGCAGGGGGCTGACGGGCATGCACCCATGTGGAAAAAGAAATCTATATTTTGGGAGCTAGAATATTGGAAAGTCCTATATGTCCACTCTGCAATCAACGTGATGCATGTTACGAAGAATATTTGCGTGAACCTGCTAAGCTTCTTGGGCGTGTATAGGAAGAAAAATGATACAAAGGAAGCACGGTAGGACCAGCAACGTTTGAAAGGCCCTGATGACCGGCATCCGGAATGGTTTCAAGACCGTGCCAGCTACACTCTTACCAAAGAAGAGAAGGTCATCTTTTTTGAATGTCTGAGCAGTATGAAGGTCCCGTCTGGCTTCTCGTCGAATATAAAGGGAATAATAAACATGGCGGACAAAAAGTTCCATAACCTGAAGTCTCACGACTGCCACGTGATTATGACGCAATTACTTCCGATTGCTTTGAGGGGGCTCCTACCAGAAAGTGTTCGAATAGCCATTGTGAAGCTATGTGCATTCTCAATGCAATCTCTCAGAAGGTAATCAATCCAGAAGATCTACCACGGTTACAGAACGTTGTGGTCCAATGTCTTGTCAGTTTCGAGTTGGTGTTCCCGCCATCCTTCTTCAATATTATGACGCACCTCCTGGTTCACCTAGTCGAAGAGATTTCCATTCTCGGTCCTGAATTTTTACACAATATGTTCCCCTTTGAGAGGTTCATGGGAATATTAAAGAAATATGTTCGTAACCGTGCTAGGCCAGAAGGAAGCATCGCCAAGGGCTATGGAAATGAGGAGGTAATTGAGTTTTGTGTTGACTTTGTTCCTGACCTTAAGCCGATTGGTCTTCCTCGATCGCGACATGAGGGGAGACTAAGTGGAAAAGGCACGATCGGAAGGAAATCAACGATATGTTGTGTCCTCTTTAGGTATCTATGCAGATTGTTCTTTGCAGCTTTGTCACTTATGGTGTTTAGACAATTCTCTGTTGCCAGTAAACATTTATTGTTTCCTCTATATGTTTTAGCCATGCAAATCAGGATAACCCGGCCATGTACATCCTATTTTGAGTTTGACCTGTCCTCACTGCTTGCTTTTTATTGTGATCTCTTCTCTCTTTTTGGCTTAGTAAAAATGTTAGCAGATAACTTGCTGAATTCGAGGGATGATACATATATCTCTACAAATATTGCGTAGATGTTTTAGTGCCTATATAAGAGTACCCAACTTATATATTGTTAATTGTCCAGAGAATGATATTGATATTACATTTATGAAGTAAACACAATGCATTTTTTGTCTTTCTGTACATTGAAATCATCTTTCCTATAAAGTATGGAAAATGACGCATTCTTTACATATTTCATCCAAGTATATGGTTGTGTTTATGAAATTTACTATGGTCACCATAAGTATGTCGTAGTGGGCCATATTGTAATCCATGGACATATACAAAGAAGCGTGTGACAGTATTGCGTAATTAACAAAGCAGTTATTTCACCAAGTCTAAAAACCTCAATAGCCATAATGTGATCACATGGCTTGAGTAATGTCTTTCTTTTGTTATTTGTGTCGGGCGCAACCGGTCATCGATGTCATGTATGTTTTTATTAGTCAGTACGTATGTCATATTTACTCACTGACAGTTGCTTGAAAGTTTTTATTTTCTTTTGAAAAGATTGCTTATACACGCTTAAGGGCTCTCAAAGACATAATGAGTTCTTGGATAACTAAACAAACATCAGCCGAGTAAAACTTATATTCTTATTTTTTAAAGAAGATTGCCTATATAGGCTTATGTGCTCTCAAAGACCTATCAAACATTTGGACAACGAAACAGACATCAGCAACATAAACCATATGGTTACAGTACTGTTATATTTGCCTGTGCGCCGGGGCGCACCGGGTCATCTAGTAGTAGTAGCGGCAGCTGCAGAGCCTCTATGCCCGAGGCGAGCAAGAACGGGCCAAATTTGCTTAGAGACAAGACTTTTTCTCGGCTCCCGATTACCCATCGGTATAGATGGGCATGGGAAGCCCAGCCTAGCACGACCTAGCCTGGCCCGAAAAATCCCGGGCTCGGCCAGGCCAAGATTGGATATTAGGCCGGTCTCAGGCTGGAATATTGGGCCCGAATGGTGGGCTGGGCTGGCTTTGGGCCTACGAAAGACATGATTTAGGCTGAACTTGGGTTGGGCTAGGCTTTCTTCTTCGAGCTGGGCTTGCGCCTGATTTCTCCCAACGGTTGGGCTAGGTTGGGCTCAGCCCTATGTTTTCAGCTTTGGGCCTTTTCAAGCCGGCCTGACCCGAGGTTTGCCCACTCATCGGTCCCCACCCGGATCGTCTGACTGCAGTCTGCATAGCCCCGACCCTTCCTCCTCCGTAGCAGACATGATCTTGTCGCCTCATGTATTCTCTGCTCATGCCTCTCTTTTTCTTTTGTTTGAAAACTCTTCCTGATCATATATTACTCAGTAATGGTTGTTGATACAAGAAAATTGAGCCCATTAGCTGATCGTGCTAGCGTATGAGCTACATACGACCAACCTACGTGACGGAAGACATCACCCTTCTCCCTCGCCTCCAAGGTAATATCTCTCAACACGTCACTAAACACGCCTAGATTCTTCTCTTGTGTATCACTTCCGGGCAATCTATCACGACCATGATCGCCTCCTGGTCAGCTTCCAAGGACAACATCCCTCTAGTCGCCAATACCATCCTTTGGTATGGGCATGAACTTGGTAGCCTTGTTGCGTACGAAATCAATGAAGGAACGACATCATGAAATCCTAGGGATAGAGAGGAGATGACATCATGGCACCTCCGTGAAGTAGAAATAATAACAAGGGAAGACTGAGGAATGTTGATGAAGCGGAGGTGTGAGAGGAGAGAGAGATGAGAGGGGACAGAGGGGAGAGGGAGAGCAAATGTAAAGGGAGGAGCTGGCGGCGAGTCATAATCCCTTTACACCGACTAGGTTGGCACCTACCCATGTGGCACACAACCCTGCAAGTGTTATGGGTCGGCCCATACATTACGATTTTATTTTTCTTAACCAACTTTCCTGGTTTCATGTCTGGTTTTTTTGGTTTCTTTATGGGTTTTTGTGTTCTGTATCGCTTTTGTCAGTTTTCAAAAAAAAATCGGTTAAAAATCATTCATTTTGAAAAATGTTCAATTTAAAAAATTGTTTAGTTCTTGAAAATATGTTTAGATTTTGGAATTGTTCATGCTTTTCTAAAAGCGGTCAGATTGAAAGTTTTCAAATTTTAACTTTTTTTTGAAAAATGTTCAAATTTTGAAATAAAAAATGTTTTTTTAAATGTTCATATTTAAAAACGATCAAATTCTAAAACTATTCAGTTTAAAAAGTTGTTCTCATTTCAAATTTATTTTTCTCCAAACAAGTTTTTTGTTTTTCTAAAGTGTTAGATTTTGAAAAATTGAAAAGAAAAAACAAAAAGGAAGAAATCTGAAAAAAAACTCACCAGATTTTATGGGCCGTGGCCTAACTTTGCTGCCCCGGGTGGCGGGCGTGTGCGGCAAGCCGGCAACGCGTATGCGTCGACCCGTTTGGTGTATAGGCGCTTTCTGGAGAGTGGCAAGGGCGTAGATCTAGGCCGTGCCGTGGGGAATAGGTTGTTTCGTTTGTCGGTGTTCTCGCGACGGCATGCATAGCTTCTTCCTTTTACCAAGTGGAGCGGGACACCCGAGTTGGGACGATTGGGTATGGTGTAGGTAAGGGGCGGCATGGTCTTGTAGGTGAACGGTAGCGACGGGGCAATTCAGGACCGTTGGGCCTAACAACCCTTGCCTACTTCATCCAGCCTACGATAGCCTCTTCTTCCTTTCTTTTTTGCCAAGATCTACTGATCTATTGATTATCATCAACACAAATACCTCTAAAAGTAGAACAAATTATAAATTGGTTCTTGGATCACCTAGTAAAGGCCGGTGGAGGTTATCCGGAGGGCGTTCCACGCCGCGGAGGATGAGTTCCTGCAGAAGGTCCAGCATGTGTGGCCCAAGCGGTCACGAGGGGCACCCGTCAGCTCCTGCTGGCTACTCAGCTTGATCTCCGGGGACATGCTCTACGTGGCGAACCTCAGCAACTTCCGCGCTGTCCTCGGCCGCCTCGTGGTCAGAGGCAGGATGGCCATCACCAAGCGGCTCTCCACCGACCATAACGTGGCCTCTGAGGGGGATCCAGCACGAGCTCACCATGCAAAACCTAGATGACGCGTAGATCGTGGTGCACACCGGGGGGCGTGGACAATAAGGGGATAATTCAGGTGAGAGCGCAACCAGGAAATCCCTTGCATCTGGTTAATTCGGTGCTTCTCTGAGATATTATAAGAAAAATACGACAAATTGATGATAGTATGCATCTTCAAATCGTTGGTGTGTTTTGTGGTAGAATTTTTTATCTGCAGCACACATTGTTAAAAAAAGATCTGCATCACCTCACAAAATTATGAAATTATACGAACCATCAAGAAAACTAATTTAGGCATGGGTCAAGTGTAAAATCTAGCTTCCAGCACTAAGGCACATGAGCCTTCTGGGACTCTCTTGAGGTTGGTTTACTTCTTTCCGGTTTCTTTTCTTATTCTTCTTCATGTTGATTTGTTCCTGGTTTTTGCTGATTTCCGTGTATAAATTAGTGGTCATTTAATCTTCTTGCAGTTTCTCTTGCTCTCATCGCGCCGGTGGCATTCCATACCGTCTTTCATTGTTCTAGGTTGAGTGTTTCTCTTTTAGATGTTAATCATTTTTTTTGTTGTCCTTTGGGATCTTATGTTGTGTTGTTTTCGGGTGCATGTCGTTAGTTTTCGTTGGCGTTCCTATGAGCAGGTGTTGTGTTGATGCATGATGGCAGGCCGTGCCTTCCTCTACCTTCCCTCCTCCCATTGCCGTTTTGGTGTTGTGTTCTTGCTGATACGATTCATTGTCATGTTCATGGCAGCCGTGGCAGGCCCGGGGTGGTGTGTGTGTGATACCCACAAGTATAGGGGATCGCAACAGTCTTCGAGGGAAGTAAAACCCAAATTTATTGATTCGACACAAGGGGAGGTAAAGAATACTTATAAGTTTTAACAACTGAGTTGTCAATTCAGCTGCACCTGGAAAAGCACTAGTAACAGGGGTGATGTGAAAGCAGCAGTAATGTGAGAGCAATAGTAACAGTAACACAACAGCAGTAGCAATAACACAGAGGCGATGGCACCAGAAAATAGTTGATACTACTTCCAATGAGATATAGAACGAGTATATGATGATGAGAGATGGACAGGGGTTCCCAGCGATCTACACTAGTGGTAACTCTCCAATAACAAGTGACAAGTGTTGGGTGAACAAATTACAGTTGGGCAATTGATAGGATTGAAAGCATTAAGACAGAACATCAAGACTATTAATCATGTAGGCATGTTTTCCATATATAGTCGTACGTGCTCGCAATGAGAAACTTGCACAACATCTTTTGTCCTACCAGCCGGTGGCAGCCGGGCCTCAAGGGAATCTACTGGCTATTAAGGTACTCCTTTTAATAGAGCACCGGAGCAAAGCATTAACACTTGGTGAAAACATGTGATCCTCATATCACAGCCTTCCCCTCCGGTTGTCCCAATTTCTGTCACTTTGGGGCCTCGGGTTCCGGACAGCAATATGTGCAAACAACTTGTAGATACAATCTAAGCAATAATTATAGAGCTTAAATCTAAGATCATGCCACTCGGGCCCTAGTGACAAGCATTAAGCATAACAAGATTGTAGCAACAATAACTTCACAAACTTTATAGATAGACTAATCATAATGTATCATCCATCGGATCCCAACAAACACAACACCGATTACATCAGATGGATCTCAATCATGTAAGGCATCTCATGAGATCATTGTATTGAAGTATATGGGATAGAGAGTACCAACTAGCTACTGCTAGAACCCGTAGTCCATGGGGGAACTACTCACGGAGCATGATGGAGGCGGTGACGTCGATGGAGATGGCTTCCGGGGGCACTTCCCCGTCCCGGCGGCGTGCCGGAACAGAGATTCTGTCCCCCGAATTGGAGTTTCGCGATGGCAGCGGCGCCCCTGGAGTCTTTCCGGAGTTTCGTCAATTTGTATCGCGTTTTTAGGACGAAAGGGCTTATACATGCGAAGAGGCGGTGCAGGGAGGCGCCTGGGGCCCCCTCACCATAGGCCGGCGCGGCCAGGCCTGGGCCCGCGCCGCCTTATGGTGTGGTGGCCCCCTGGCTCGCCTCCGACTCCCCATCGGTGTTCTGGAGCCTTCCGGGAAAAATAAGATATTGAGTCTTTGTTTCATCGAATTCCGAGAATATTGCCGGAACAACCTTTCTGGAACCAAAAACAACAGAAAACAGGAACTGGCACTTCGGCATCTTGTTAATAGATTAGTTCCGGAAAACGCATAAAAACATTATAAATTGTGAGCAAAACATGTAGGTATTGTCAATAAACAAGCATGGAACATCAGAAATTATAGATACGTTGGAGACGTATCAGCATCCCCAAGCTTAGTTCCTACTCGCCCTCGAGTAGGTAAACGATAAAAAGAATAATTTCTGTAGTGACATGCTACTTACATAATCTTGATCATACTATTGTAAAACATATGAGATGTATGCAGTGACTCAAGGCAATGATCTATAGTTGCTAACAAATAGCAAAACTTTTCATGGATATTACTTTCAAGACAAGCATCAAAAGTCTTGCATAAGAGTTAACTCATAAAGCAATAAATTCAAAGTAAAGGCATTGAAGCAACACAAAGGAAGATTTAAGTTTGAGCAGTTGCTTTCAACTTTCAACATGCATATCTCATGGATAATTGTCAACACAGAGTAATATGATGAATGCAAATAAGCAAGTATGTAAGAATCAATGCACAGTTGACACAAGTGTTTGCTTCTAAGATGGAAAGAAGTAGGTAAACTGACTCAACATAAAGTAAAAGAAAGGCCCTTCGCAGAGGGAAGCAGGGATTAAATCATGTGCTAGAGCTTTTCAAGTTTTGAAATCATATAGAGAGCATAAAAGTAAAGTTTTGAGAGGTGTTTGTTATTGTCAACGAATGGTAGTGGGCACTCTAACCCACTTGCCAGACAGACCTTCGAAGAGCGGCTCCTATGATGTAGTTTATTTTTATTTTTGGGTGACACTCCTTCCAACCTTTGCTTTCACAAACCATGGCTAACCGAATCCTCGGGTGCCTTCCAACAATCACATACCATGAAGGAGTGTCTATTTATTTTAGTTTTATTTAGATGACACTCCTCCCCACCTTTGCTTTCTCAAGCCATGGCTAACCGAATCCTCGGGTGCCTTCCAACATTTCACATACCATGGAGGAGTGCCTATTTGTGATTAATTGGGGCTGGGAACCCCGTTGCCAGCTCTTTTTGCAAAATTATTGGATAAGCGGATGAAGCCACTCGTCCATTGGTGAAAGTCCGCCCAACAAGATTGAAAGATAAAACACCACATACTTCCTCATGAGCTATAAAACATTGACACAAATAAGAGATGATAACTTTTGAATTGTTTAAAGGTAGCACATGAAGTATTTACTTGGAATGGCAGAAAATACCACATAGTAGGTAGGTATGGTGGACACAAATGGCATAGGTTTTGGCTCAAGGATTTGGATGCACGAGAAGTATTCCCTCTCAGTACAAGGCTTAGGCTAGCAAGGTTGTTTGAAGCAAACACAAGTATGAACCGGTACAACAAAACTTACATAAGAACATATTGCAAGCATTATAAGACTCTACACTGTCTTCCTTGTTGCTCAAACACTTTTACCAGAAAATATCTAGACCTTAGAGAGACCAATCATGCAAACCAATTTCAACAAGCTCTACGGTAGTTCTCCACTAATAGGTTCAAACTACATGGTGCATGAAATTAAACATGATCTACTTGAGAGCTCAAAACAATTGCCAAGTATCAAATTATTCAAGACAATATGAAGCATTTTCTGTTTCCAACCAAATAACAATAAGTGCAATAGCTTCCAACTTTTGCCATTGAACATTAAAAGTAAAACGAAGAACACCAGTGTTCATATGAAAAAGCGGAGCGTGTCTCTCTCCCACACAAGGATTGCTAGGATCCGAATTTATTCAAACACAAACAAAAATAAAAACACACAGACGCTCCAAGTAAAGCACATAAGATGTGACCGAATAAAAATATAGTTTCAATAGAAGTGACCTGATAAGTTGTTGATGAAGAAGGGGATCCCTTGGGCATCCCCAAGCTTAGACGCTTGATTCTTCTTGAAATATGCAGGGATGAACCACGGGGGCATCCCCAAGCTTATACTTTTCACACTTCTTGATCATATATCTTCCTGCTCTCTTGACCCTTGAAAACTTCCTTCACACCAAACTTCTCATGAACTTCATTAGAGGGGTTAGTACTCAAAAAAAACTTTAATCCACTTTAGTCCTGTAGTAACACATTGCAAGAACTCAATAAAACATTAGCTACAGCTCTCCACGTCTAGAAAGCCTCACTTAAAGTCCACAAGAGACAATGCAAAAAACAGAGACAGAATCTGTCAAAACAGAACATCCAGTAAAGACGATTTTTTAAGAGGTACTTACGTTGCTCAAATCAGAAAACTCAAAACTAATGAAAGTTGCGTAGATATCTGAGGAACACACACGTAAATTGGCAGATTTTTTCTGAGTTACCTACAGAGAACCCTGCCCAAATTCGTGACAGATAGAAATCTGTTTCTGCGCAGAAATCCAAATCTAGTATCAACCTTCTATTAGAGACTTCACTTGGCACAACAATGCAATAAAATAAAAATAAGAAGAGGTTGCTACAGTAGTAACAACTTCCAAGACAAAACAAAACAATAGCAAAATAAAGACATGGGTTATCTCCCAAGAAATGCTTTCTTTATAGCCATTAAGATGGGCTCAGCAACTTTAATGATGCACTCGCAAGAAATAAGAGTTGAAGCAAAAGAGAGCATAAAAAAGCAAATTCAAAACACATTTAAGTCTAACCCACTCCTGTGCATAGGAATCTTGTACACAAATAAATTCATGAAGAACAAAATGACAAGCATAGGAAGATAAAACAAGAGTAACTTCAAAAGTTTCAGCATATAGAGAGGTGTTTTAGTACCATGCAAATTTCTAACCCACTTTTATCAATAATAAAACAAGATGATTGATCAATCTCAAGAGATATGGGACTCCTAGATAAAGTCAACACTTCTCCAATCCCATTTTCATTAGTAGTATAATTAATATTATCAAGTAACATAGGACCATCATCTAGAGCTTTATCATAAACATTTGCTACGCATAACGCTTTAGTACCATGCATTTCGACATCAGGCACAAACAAAGCATTATCATAAGATTTATCAAAATAGCATGGATTATCATAAATAACAGTAGCATAATTATTCTCACAAGTTTTACTTATAGGGAATATTTCAAGAGAATCCACAGGAACATAACATTCATCTTCCTTCGGTAAGCATGGAGGACAATCAAATAATGTAAGAGATAAAGAGTTACTCTCATTAGAAGGTTGACATGGGTAGCTAATCCATTCTTCCTCCTTTTGTTCATCACTCTCCTCTTCTTTTTCATCCAATGAGCTTTCAGGTTCATCAATTTCTTCTTTCATAGGTTCCTGCAAATTGTGAGTGCATTCTTGCGCATTAATGAGTCTCTCTTTATAATCAATGATATAAGGATTATCACTGTAAATTTCTATGCAAAAATTAAGGATAGAAGAGACATGATCTTTAAGGTCCTTACAAACAACACAAGTTTCATAATTTTTAACCATGAAGGATTCGATCTCAGAGGCTCCCATAAATATGACAAATTGTTCTACCTCTTCGAACCCAAGATGAATATAGTTATTCCAATTGTAGTTCTTAATTAAAACTTCTTCACTAAAGTCACATTGGAATTTAAGATGTTTAGTATCCTGTTTAGAGCAACAGTTTATATCATGGCGTTTAAGCAAGATTTTAGCAATTGTATTCAATTTTTCTATCACAACACTCATGACTTTACCCGTTCTTGATTCTCTATAATTATTATATATTTCAATAAGCTCCAAATAGGTTGTGGGTTCTCCCATAACAACAGTTTTAATTTTTAGATTTTTCAATTTTTTATGGATTTTTGGGTATGTAAGAAAAGTAAAACAAGACAAAAAGAAACTAAGCAAAATAATACTAGACAGAAGTAAACTAAGAAAAAAAATAAAAAAAATAAAAACAGAGAGAGAGGTAGAGTGTACTCCCCAGGTGAACTTATGAGTAGAGCTATGCCTCCCCGGCAACGGCGCCAGAAAATAGTCTTGATGACCCACAAGTATAGGGGATCGCAACAGTCTTCGAGGGAAGTAAAACCCAAATTTATTGATTCGACACAAGGGGAGGTAAAGAATACTTATAAGCCTTAACAACTGAGTTGTCAATTCAGCTGCACCTGGAAAAGCACTAGTAACAGGGGTGATGTGAAAGCGACGATAATATGAGAGCAATAGTAACGATAACACAAATGATAGCAATAACACAGAGGCGATGGCACCAAAAAATAGTTGATACTACTTCCAATGACATGTAGAACGAGTATATGATGATGAGAGATGGACCGGGGTTCCCAGCGATCTACACTAGTGGTAACTCTCCAATAACAAGTGACAAGTGTTGGGTGAACAAATTACAGTTGGGCAATTGATAGGATTGAAAGCATTAAGACAGAACATCAAGATTATTAATCATGTAGGCATGTTTTCCATATATAGTCGTACGTGCTCGCAATGAGAAACTTGCACAACATATTTTGTCCTACCAGACGGTGGCAGCTGGGCCTCAAGGGAATCTACTGGCTATTAAGGTACTCCTTTTAATAGAGCACTGGAGCAAAACATTAACACTTGGTGAAAACATGTGATCCTCATATCACAGCCTTCCCCCTCCGGTTGTCCCAATTTCTGTCACTTTGGGGCCTCGGGTTCCGGACAGCAATATGTGCAAACAACTTGTAGATACAATCTAAGCAATAATTATAGAGCTTAAATCTAAGATCATGCCACTTGGGCCCTAGTGACAAGCATTAAGCATAACAAGATTGCAGCAACAATAACTTCACAAACTTTATAGATAGACTAATCATAATGTATCATCCATCGGATCCCAACAAACACAACACCGATTACATCAGATGGATCTCAATCATGTAAGGCAGCTCATGAGATCATTGTATTGAAGCATATGGGATAGAGAGTACCAACTAGCTACTGCTAGAACCCGTAGTCCATGGGGGAACTACTCACGGAGCATGATGGAGGCGGTGGCGTCGATGGAGATGTCTTCCGGGGGCACTTCCCCGTACCGGCGGCGTGCCAGAACAGAGATTCGGTCCCCCGAATTGGAGTTTCGCGATGGCGGCGGCGCCCCTGGAGTCTTCCTGGAGTTTCGTCAATTCGTATCGCGTTTTTAGGTCGAAAGAGCTTATATAGGCGAAGAGGCGGCGTAGGGAGGCGCCTGGGCCCCCCTCACCATAGGCCGGCGCGACCAGGCCTGGGCCCACGCCGCCTTATGGTGTGGTAGCCCCCTGGCTCGCCTCCGACTCCCCTTCGGTGTTCTGGAGCCTTCCGGGAAAAATAAGATACTGGATCTTTGTTTCGTCGAATTCCGAGAGTATTGCCCGAACAGCCTTTCTGGAACCAAAAACAACAGAAAACATGAACTAGCACTTCGGCATCTTGTTAATAGGCTAGTTCCGGAAAACGCATAAAGACATTATAAAGTGTGAGCAAAACATGTAGGTATTGTCAATAAACAAGCATGGAACATCAAAAATTATAGATACGTTGGAGACGTATTAGTGTGTGTGTGTGTGGAAGAGCTCCCTATTCCATGCCCTCTCTGTGGCACCATGCCGTTGGACATCTTGATGGTTTGCATGCAAGCTCCTGTCCAGGGCAGCCGTGGCACGAGTTCGGGCGTTGTGACTCGAAGGCAAGGCAGGCAAGCGCAACGGTCCTATTTGACGTGGTGTCCCGCCTACGTTGTCTCCGAGTCGAGAGGTTCCTGATCCTTCATTCGTACCAACTACTCTTTCGGTTGGGGGTTCTTTTGTGCTTAGAACCTCTCCGTTGCTTTTATCTCATGTGAATGCTTGCAAGAGAGGTGCGGCTTGGCAAGCGACCGCTTGGCTGTTCTGAAGGTGCTTTGTTCTTCTTTTTCATGCATGGTATGTGGTTGTTATGTATTGTTTTGGTCACTGCCTAGTAGTGTACTTTGTTGTTTTTGCTTGCATTCATATTCTTTCAGATATGTCGTTCCTCTTGGTCCTGTTCCTACCTAGGCCGCCTGGATTCTTGGCTTTTACTTTAATTTATACATCCAATTTTGCGACTAACTATAACTGAAATTTGATATATTATATGAAGGAAAAAATCAGGGATAATTCTGGATAAATAGTGATGAGACATGCCAATATGTTCCTATTAAGTGTTTTGTGGAGGCATTTTAACCTTTCCACGTTGTTAAACTATAAAGAGCGTGAGTTAGAAGTCCAATTGGAGAAGAGCAAAAGTCATATGCAGCCCTGAAAACACTGCAAATATAGTGCCAACATGAAGGAACTATTGAAAGTTAACACCTACATAGATGTATATTGCTCATTAAAAGTAACTCTTTTGTGTTCATACTCAAGGCAACTCCCGTGACGATTCTAAAAAGAAAAATCAGCAAAATTTCGAATCTAATTGATTTTGTTGTTGTCCAAAAATATGAAAGTACCGTACAATATCTTATAATTAATCACTAACAGATGGATATGCATGGGTGTTCTCTTCTTTGGGAACTTGATGATCATGTTCAATGGTTTAGGAGGAGTAGCTCTAACCATTGTGAAGCTCCCTGCTTTCGTGCCAGCCCTAATCTGCGTGGTTAAGGTGCAATGATTCTAATTGGCTTGGAAATGTGTAGGTATGATCCCAGCCCAGCCATATTACAACTCATTGTTCTCTTTTCTATCTTTTGACGACATACATTCGATAGATAAATTTTTGGTTGTTGCACTTTACAGTATTATTGCTTTGAACATTATACATCTGGATGTACATAACACTGTTGGCCTAGGGTACATGGTTAAATTATTTTGAAAGTAGCAATCCTGAGTGGTGAGTGCTGCCACGGCATTGGCTGGGCAGCGATGAACAATTAGGGTAACAAAAGCATGGCTGTCACTCTGTCAACTATTTATTGTTGGTTATTGATCCTATTAGAAGATGACATTTGAGATGCACTATTATATATGTCAGGAAAATTTCATTATGAAGGTATTTGCTACCATATTTTCAGGTCATTGCATCCCACAGGCGTGGCGTGTTGCCGCGCCAAATTTCCTAGTTCTGGCTTGATTATGCCACTATACAGGTGAAGGTGACCTGGTCAATTTTGGATGTCCCATGTGAGTGGGAAGAACATGATGGAACAATATGAGGTGTCTTCTGTCAGCCTGCTTTGTAATTGTCGCATGTTTAAATGTTTAGAAACTTGTGTGCATGTGGAATAACACTGGTTGTCCTAGAATTTTAACTATGCATATGTTTGAATCGTAATGTTCAGGAATTTAATTCTAGTTCTTTTGACGATGTTAGACTGAGTCTGGTGAAAAAAAAAATTAATATTTGATATAGTGGATGATGTCTGGTGATGCTGTTGTAGAAGTTTGATTTTCTTTGAGGTCCTCAAGTGTGCATCGCTAGGGATTTCTAAAAGAAGTATGTTTGGATCAGTGCCAAACATCAACTTTTGATTGCCTTCATTTTCTTCCAAAATCCTGATGTTTTTTTTTGTTTTGAAATGGAGGTTTTACCCCCAACCTCCGCATCCAAACACAGTTTTTGATTAGATTATTCAACAAGGCCTTACAAGAGAGATACAAAGATTAACTCGAAGCCGTCATCCTAGCAACATCGCTACACCTACTGATGGGGGGGGGGGGGGGGTCATGAATAGGGCCAGTGCCCGACATCACACCAACGCACATCATCTAGACAACTGAATGAATCACCAAACCGACCATTGGCGAGTAAGGAGCAAAACTGGTCTAGCAAACCATCAGCACACACCAATACACGACGTAGAGGTTGGTACCTCCGTCTTCCGCGAACCCATCCCCAAGAGGGATCAATGCAATGACCTTGCCATGTCTGACGCCAGATGATGCCATCGCCCTACTCGCGTCCATCATCCCACGTTCGTTGTCAGGACCCTGTTGCACCATGCCATCTAGACTCGTCACCGTAGATGGTAGATGGCATGCCTCTCCACCTTACTCCACATGCGAGAAACACGCGGAGACTGACACCCAGCCACCAAGACGTCCACATGTCTGTTCAGGTGATGATTGTAGCCAAAGATGATGCCCCCACGGGGGTGATGATACGTCTCCAACGTATCTATAATTTCTTATGTTTCATGCTAGTTTTATGACAATACCTACATGTTTTATTCACACTTTATAATGTTTTTATGCATTTTCTGGGACTAACCTATTAACAAGATGCCACAGTGCCAGTTCCTGTTTTCTGCTGTTTTTTATTTCAGAAAAGTTGGTTTACAAATATTCTCGGAATTGGATGAAACAAAAGCCCACGGCCCTATTTCCACGGAGTGTTCCAGAAGACCGAAAAAGAGTCGAGGAAGGCCAGCAGGGGGCCCACCCCATAGGGCGGCGCGGCAGTGGGCCCCCCCCTTCGCGCCGTGACGTGGGGAGGGAGCCCCATGGCTTCCCCGACGCTGCCCCTTCGCCTATTTATTCCTTCGTCCCCGAAAACCCTAGCACCGAGAGCCAAAATACCAGAACAGTTCCAGAGACGCCGCTGATACGCGTACAGCACGCGTCCGTTGGGAACCCCAAGAGGAAGGTGTGATGCGTACAGCGGTAAGTTTTCCCTCAGTAAGAAACCAAGGTTTATCGAACCAGTAGGAGCCAAGAAGCACGTCGAAGGTTGATGGCGGTGAAATGTAGTGCGGCGCAACACCAGGGATTCCGGCGCCAACGTGGAACCTGCACAACACAACCAAAGTACTTTGCCCCAACGTAACAGTGAGGTTGTCAATCTCACCGGCTTGCTGTAACGAAGGATTAGATGTATAGTGTGGATGATGATTGTTTGCAGAAAACAGTAGAACTAGTATTGCAGTAGATTGTAATCGATTAAAAGAATGGACCGGGGTCCACAGTTCACTAGAGGTGTCTCTCCCATAAGATAAATAGCATGTTGGGTGAACAAATTACAGTTGGGCAATTGACAAATAGAGAGGGCATGACCATGCACATACATGATATGATGAGTATAGTGAGATTTAATTGGGCATTATGACAAAGTACATAGACCGCTATCCAGCATGCATCTATGCCTAAAAAGTCCACCTTCAGGTTATCATCCGAACCCCTTCCAGTATTAAGTTGCAAACAACAGACAATTGCATTAAGTATGGTGCGTAATGTAATCAATAACTACATCCTCGGACATAGCATCAATGTTTTATCCCTAGTGGCAACAGCACATCCACAACCTTAGAACTTTCACACTTGTCCCAGATTTAATGGAGGCATGAACCCACTATCGAGCATAAATACTCCCTCTTGGAGTTAAGAGTAAAAACTTGGCCAGAGCCTCTACTAATAACGGAGAGCATGCAAGATCATAAACAACACATAGGTAATAGATTGATAATCAACATAACACAGTATTCTCTATTCATCGGATCCCAGCAAACACAACATGTAGCATTACAGATAGATGATCTTGATCATGTTAGGCAGCTCACAAGACCCGAGAATGAAGCATAATTAGGAGAAGACGACCATCTAGCTACTGCTATGGACCCATAGTCCAGGGGTGAACTACTCACTCATCACTCCGGAGGCGACCATGGCGGTGAAAAGTCCTCCGGGAGATGATTCCCATCTCCGGCAGGGTGCCGGAGGCGATCTCCTGAATCCCCCGAGATGGGATTGGCGGCGGCGGCGTCTCTGGAAGGTTTTCCGTATCGTGGCTCTCGGTACTGGGGGTTTCACGACGAAGGCTATAAGTAGGCGGAGGAGATAGTTCAGGGGGCCGCACGAGGGCCCCACACAACAGGCCGGCGCGGCCAAGGGCTGGGCCGCGCCGCCCTAGTGTGTCGCCAGCTCGTGGCCCTACTTCGTATCATCTTCGGTCGTCTGGAAGCTTCGTGTGAAAATAGGTCCCTGGGCGTTGATTTCGTCCAATTCCGAGGATATTTCCTTACTAGGATTTCTGAAACCAAAAACAGCAGAAAATAGCAACTGGCTCTTCGGCATCTCGTTAATAGGTTAGTGCCGGAAAATGCATAAATATGACATAAAGTGTGCATAAAACATGTAGATATCATCAATAATGTGGCATGGAACATAAGAAATTATCGATACGTCGGAGACGTATCAGCATCCCCAAGCTTAGTTCCTACTCGTCCCGAGTAGGTAAACGATAACAAAGATAATTTCTGGAGTGACATGCCATCATAACCTTGATCATACTATTGTAAGCATATGTAATGAATGCAGCGATCAAAACATTGATAATGACATGAGTAAACAAATGAATCATAAAGTAAAGACTTTTCATGAATAGTACTTTCAAGACAAGCATCAATAAGTCTTGCATAAGAGTTAACTCATAAAGCAATAAATCAAAGTAGAGGTATTGAAGCAACACAAAGGAAGATTAAGTTTCAGCGGTTGCTTTCAACTTATAACATGTATATCTCATGGATGTTGTCAATGTAAAGTAATATAACAAGTGCAATATGCAAGTATGTAGGAATCAATGCACAGTTCACACAAGTGTTTGCTTCTTGAGGTGGAGAGAAATAGGTGAACTGACTCAACATAAAAGTAAAAGAAAGGCCCTTCGCAGAGGGAAGCATTGATTGCTATATTTGTGCTAGAGCTTTGGTTTTGAAAACAAGAAACAATTTTGTCAACGGTAGTAATAAAGCATATGTATCATGTAAATTATATCTTACAAGTTGCAAGCCTCATGCATAGTATACTAATAGTGCCCGCACCTTGTCCTAATTAGCTTGGATTACCGGGATTATCATCGCAATACATATGTTTTAACCAAGTGTCACCAAGGGGTACCTCTATCCGCCTGTACAAAGGTCTAAGGAGAAAGCTCGCATTGGATTTCTCGCTTTTGATTATTCTCAACTTAGACATCCATACCGGGACAACATAGACAACAGATAATGGACTCCTCTTTAATGCATAAGCATGTAGCAACAATTAATGTTCTCATATGAGATTGAGGATATTTGTCCAAAACTGAAACTTCCACCATGATTCATGGCTTTAGTTAGCGGCCCAATGTTCTTCTCTAACATTATGCATGCTCTAACCATTAAATAAGTGGTAAATCGCCCTTACTTCAGACAAGACGGACATGCATAGCAACTCACATGATATTCAACAAAGAGTAGTTGATGGCGTCCCCAGGAACATGGTTATCGCACAACAAGCAACTTAATAAGAGATAAAGTGCATAAGTACATATTCAATACCACAATAGTTTTTAGGCTATTTGTCCCATGAGCTATATATTGTAAAGATGAATAATAGAAATTTTAAAGGTAGCACTCAAGCAATTTACTTTGGAATGGCGGAGAAATACCATGTAGTAGGTAGGTATGGTGGACACAAATGGCATAGTGGTTGGCTCAAGGATTTCGGATGCATGAGAAGTATTCCCTCTCGATACAAGGTTTAGGCTAGCAAGGTTATTTGAAACAAACACAAGGATGAACCGGTGCAGCAAAACTCACATAAAAGACATATTGTAAACATTATAAGACTCTACACCATCTTCCTTATTGTTCAATCCTTACTAGAAATTATCTAGACTTTAGAGAGACCAATTATGCAAACCAAATTTTAGCAAGCTTTATGTATTTCTTCATTAATAGGTGCAAAGTATATGATGCAAGAGCT
The DNA here is from genome assembly GCF_019359855.2 of Lolium perenne. Lineage (NCBI taxonomy): Eukaryota > Viridiplantae > Streptophyta > Magnoliopsida > Poales > Poaceae > Lolium > Lolium perenne. The sequence continues at coordinate 160,346,821 of NC_067247.2, forward strand.
TAAACATGAGCACAACAATTGCCAAGTATCAAATTATCCAAGACATTTTACCAATTACTACATGTAGCATTTTTCGTTTCCAACCATATAACAATTAACGAAGAAGATTCAACCTTCGCCATGAATACTATGAGTAAAGCCTAAGGACATATTTGTCCATATGCAACAGCAGAGCGTGTCTCTCTCCCACACAATGAATGCTAGGATCCATTTTATTCAAACAAAACAAAAAACAAAAACAAACATACGCTCCAAGCAAAGTGCATAAGATGTGATGGAATAAAAATATAGTTTCATTAGAGGAACCTGATAATGTTGTCAATGAAGAAGGGGATGCCCAAGGCATCCCCAAGCTTAGACACTTGAGTCTTCTTGAAATATGCAGGGGTGAACCACCGGGGCATCCCCAAGCTTAGAGCTTTCACTCTCCTTGATCATATTGTATCATCCTCCTCTCTTGATCCTTGAAAACTTCCTCCACACCAAACTCAAAACAACTCATTAGAGGGTTAGTGCACAATCAAAATTTACATGTTCAGAGGTGACATAATCATTCTTAACACTTCTGGACATTGCACAAAGCTACTGAAAGTTAATGGAATCGAAAAATCCATCAAGCATATCAAAACAGGCAATGCGAAATAAAAGACAGAATCTATCAAAACAGAACAGTTCGTAAAGACAAATTTTATTGAGGCACCAGACTTGCTCAAATGAAAATGCTCAAATTGAATGAAAGTTGCATACATATCTGAGGATCACTCACGTAAATTGGCATAATTTTCTGAGTTACCTACAGAGAATTTTGCCCAGATTCGTGGCAGCAAAGAAATCTGTTTCTGCGCAGTAATCCAAATCTAATATGAACCTTACTATCAACGACTTTACTTGGCACAACTATGCAACAAAATAAGATAAGGAGACACTACAAGAAAAGTTCTGATAGACAACGTCTCAAAATCGTCCGCTAAGGGGTATTTTTCGTCGCCTATGGGCCTAACCCGACGATATGGGTTCTGTTGTCGAAACTGCGTCAGGCAAAGTCCTACCACGTATTTGTCGGTCCGTCGCGCTTGGGTGCCCTTCCGCCACGGAAAATCGGACCGTTGCAGAAGTGTTTCCGGGAGCCCGTTGACTGCTAACGTCATGCAAACTGCCACGTGGCGTGACGCTTAATTAGCGGCGATTAACGGCGTTAACCGCTGAAACCCCGTGGTAGATGGTAGGCCCACACGAGGCCTGCCACGTCTTAAGCGGGCCAACCCATTAAGTTTGCGGGCCGGGCCAGCTGACTTAGTTTGACCGGTCAACTATATAGTTGGGCTGGTCCATTAGTTACGTGGGCCGGGCCTAACCTCTAAGGTTGACTGGTCAAAACATTAATGGGCCGGCCCACTAAGCATGTGGGCCGGGCCGAATGCACTCGTTTGACCGATCAACAGGCAAAAAGGCCGGCCCACAAAACATGTGGGACCCACTTTCATGTTATCGGGCCGGCCCATTTACAAAGTGGGGTCCACCTTAAAGCAAGTGGGCCGGCCCAAGAAGTTATTGGGCCGGCCCAATTAGCAGGTGGGTCCCACTTTCCTGCTAATCGGGCCGGCCCATTTAGTGCGTGGGGTCCACATTAGATCAAATGGGCTGGCCCACCAAGCCAGTGGGCCGGGCCAAAAGCACAGGTGGATCCCACTTTCCTGTTAATGGGCCAGCCCATTTAGTATGTGGGGTCCACCATATAGCAAGTGGGCTGGCCCAACAATATAGTGGGCCGGGTCAAAAACACAGGTGGGTCCCACTTCCCAGTTAAAGGGCCGGCCCATTTAGTATGTGGGGTCCACCATATAGCAAGTGGGCCGGCCCAACAAGATAGTGGGCCGGGCCAAAAGCACAGGTGGGTCCCACTTTCCTGTTAAAGGGCCGGCCCATTTAATATGTGGGGCCACCATATAGCAAGTGGGCCGGCCCAACACGCTAGTGGGCCGGGCCAAAAACGCAGGTGGTCCCACTTTCCTCTTAAAGGGCCGGCCCATTTAGTATGTGGGGTCCACCATGTAGCAAGTGGGCCGGCCCAACAAGATAGTGGGCCGGGCCAAAAGCACAGGTGGGTCCCACTTTCCTGTTAACGGGCCGGCCCAGTAAGTAAGTGAGCCGGCCCAAAATGAAAGTGGGTCCCACACTACTGTTAATGGGCCGACCCAATATGTTATAGGGCCCTGGTTGTTTGACTAGTCAACTTGCATTAAATTTCATGAGCCTAAAATCTGATATCAATGATACACACAATTACATACACAAATAAAATAACTAGGAAAATTACAAGGCAATTAATGTGCCCAAATAAAAAAATTACATAGAATCATTGAGGACTTCTATTAGCATCATCAATAACGTGTTGACATTTGGCAATCGCCTTGATTGAATCTTGTGTACTCTTGGTCAACATATCAGCTACAGACCTTAAAGCAGCAATACCATGTCTTTTATAAAGTTGTTGCGGTCAGAAACCCACCGCGAGCGACGCGACGGCAACACGATAGAGCCGGAGGCTCCAGATCGCGGCCGGCCCTGGTCCCTCCGAGCGACGGCCCGCAAAGACTCGGCACGCACGTCCGATCTTTGGTGCAAGGCGTGCCACACGACCTATACCTGGTCAGGAAGGTGATGGATGTGCCTCGCTTAGTTTCCTGCATGGCATACACGTAAACATTAAATACGAGCCTCGATCGGCTCTCAGGTTGTCCTGTGAATCGGCTCAAAGAGCCGATCCACCCATGATTCGCACGAGGTGTACGAATATATGGTGGTCCTGCTTGATCAAAATAAAGCTAAAACGATCTACTACGATTTAGGGTTTTCACCACATAATCGGAACATCCTACTCGTGATTGAGCCTGGCGGCCACGCACGGTGATCGTAAACCGACCCTAGACAAGGCCTAAAAACCAACACGAGGTTGATCCCCGGAACATCCTGTCTAGGGCTAGCAAACTACACCCTACGCGCCACTGGATCCTTCAACCCGTTTGTAAGGCCTAACTATGCAGATATTAAACTAATCCTTGAAGAACAAGGAGCAACCATAACGGATCGGATCTACTAAATAATGATCAAGCGGGGTGCCGCCCCTACACCTAAGATAGGTGTAAGGGCGGCTAGATGTCTCAGGGTTGCACTACGAGAGCATATGATACGATGAACAATGCTAACCCTAATACGTCTAAGATAACTACGTTGCTCGCCATCAAAAAGGCTTCAGTACAAGCAACACATGAACAACGAATAAACTTGTACTGCCTAGATCGCAAGATGCGATCTAGGCAGCATGATGCTTACCCGGAAGAAACCCTCGAGACAAGGGAGTTGGCGATGCGCCTAGATTGGTTTGTGGTGAACGTGATTGTTGTTTATTTCATAAACCCTAGATACATATTTATAGTCCGTAGACTTTCTAACGTGGGAATAATCCCAACCGTGCACGAGCCAAACTCTAACTAACCGACACGTATCCTACTATATTACAGATACAAGGGCGAACTAGCCCAAACTTTGCATATAAGGCCGATTCATGTATTCCTTCCATGTATATTCTTCAAGCCCATCTTGATCGCGGCCCACCTCTGACTCGGTCAAATTCTGGTGATAACACATGCCCCCTGGTTTTGGAATTTATAATTCCAAAATCACTCTGCTTTTCTTCGTCGGGACATGTCGTGGCAGAACCGTCGCAGTATCCTTCATCATGATGCCTTGCCTTCTCAACTTCTCCGCGTGACTTGGCAGTCCTTTTTTTTCTGTTGGGCACCATCTCCTCGGAAACTGCTGCGGCATTGAATCTCCACTATATCCCCTTTTATTTAACCGCTCCAAACAGTTCGCTTTTTTATCCCCTTCGCATTAGCACTCCAAAAAGCCCTGCTGCGCCACCATGTCTTCTTCCTCCTCTGCCTCATCGGGTCTTTCCACCCAATCCTCCTCCTCCCGCGAGCCGACGCCGGAGTGGAACCCGGAGGAGGCCCATGCGGCCAACATCCGCCGCGCCATCGAGGCCGGGGAGGAATCCAGTCATGATTTCTCCGTCTGGTCTGAGGACGACAAGTCCTCGACCGACGGGGAAAGTGACCTCCGCTTCCTCGCCGACGGGGAAACGGAGGAGGAGAGCGATGACGATCGCTTCTCCTGTGATGACTTCACCTCCCCCGAGGAGGAGGAGGAGGAGAAGGAGGAGGAGGAGAACGACACCTCCTCCGACGAGCCGCCGGCCAAACGCTTCTGCCCCTGGCCGGGGAACCTCAGCGACTTCCGACGGCCCCGGCACGCACGACGCTGACGAGGAGGATGAGGACAACGAGGGCCCGGCCGGCGGCCGCTGGAGCAGCGACGATGAGCCCGCCGGGAGTAGCGCCGACAGCGGCGACGACGGCGACGACGAGGGCAGCGACGGCCCGTAGATAGGACCCTTAGCATAGGATCAGCAGTAGTAGATGGGGCAATGTACCCCCTAGTATTTCCTTTTGAGAGCAATCAGCTCTTTATGTAAGAAATCCTATCTATCAACGAAGAATTTCCCCCAGTTTGATTTTGCCGATTTCCTTTAAGCTAATTTAGCTGATTCCCCCTCACACTGACTTTGCCGATTGTTCACTTAGCCAATGATTGTTCACTTTGCCGATAGCAACGCATCGGTTCTTCACAATCTATCCTTCAACTCTTCGAATGATGTCTTTGAGATCTGGTGGATAATGTAGAGTTTTCAAGAGAGCCCTTAAATTCCTCCCACCAGCTCCAGTGATCCTCTTCTGCAAGCACTCACCATTTTTGAAGAAGGTTGCGACGAAGGATCAGCCGATGACACTCCAATCGGCTTCTAAAAACAGAGCATCTACCAGGCCAGCTGCCCCCCGAGCCTCAGTCAAGGCGAGAATAACGGTGAGGATGCACAGATCAGACAAAGGGCTTTGAACTCAGGTAATTTCTGAGACAGCCACCATGCAGAGTGAGCCAAACTTGCCCCCATTGATCACCTTTCTTCTGCTGAAAGCCGATGTTGTAGATGGAACACCAACGGCTTAATAAGAAAGAAGCTGCCTTGCATGCCAAAACTGATGCTTCTGACAGTACTGCTGAACTGGCGCAAAGGGTTGGAAGTCCTCGAAGAGCAGGTTCGGGCACCAAAATCGGCTCATTGCAGCTGAGGAAGCTCTCATTGTTTATTCCCTCAAGGAAGCAGAAGGCCTCGAAGCTGAACTGAAGAACGACTTGCGTCTTGAACACGCAGCGGGTAGATCCTGTATAATTGTACTAGAGTCGATGGCTGTACATCGGCTTTGTTTCATAGTTCTAAAGTCGATGCCCGTGCATCGGCTGTATACCATGAGAATTTTTTTTTTACTGGCCGATTTTCTATCGGCCCCCAATATTTCACTGCACATGTATCGCACATGTTCATCTGATTAGGTATCGCACATGTTCATCTGATTAGGTGCCCCCCGAGCCGAATCTGTCAGGTAACTGCAGATATCGGCTCTGTAGTTAGCCAAGGCACTGTATTTGAGCGTCGGCTCCGTTAGGACTAATGTTGACTCTCATCAGCCGACGTAACCGCTGCCCATTAGATCGATGTTGAACACAGGCAGAACGTGTGGTGAGGATAATTTTGGCCGATTGCTGGAATCGGCCTCCACGTTGATTGAATCGCTCAATGAAGGTTTTGCAATGTTCCTCCATAGATCTTTGGGGCCGATCCCAAGGATCAGCCTCACCACGTTTGTCCATAGGTTTGTTCTTGCTATACGGTCAGGCCGGTGGATAAGACCAGCCTAACCCCATCCTTTGTCATGTCGATGCGCTCGCAGTCGTCCAAATTGATGCCTGAGAGTGGCTCTTGGCCTGCTGTCTCCCAAGCGTTCATGCCAGCCGTTGAAATCTCGGCTAAGTCATCTGCATGGACGACCTCTACCTCATCTCCATCCCACTGTATTACGCATTGGTGCATCGTGGATGGAATGCAACAGTTGGCGTGGATCCAATCTCTTCCTAGCAGGATAGCATAGGTGCTCTTGCTATCGACAATAAAGAACGTCGTAGGGATGGTCTTCCTTCCTACGGTCAGATCCACATTCAGAACACCTTGTGCGTCAGACGCTTGGCCATTGAAATCGCTCAATGTCATGTTGGTCTTGATCAGATCCGAGCTAGAGCGTCCCAACCGACGTAGCATGGAGTATGGCATAATGTTGACTGCCGCTCCGGTGTCCACCAGCATCTTGTTGACAGGCTGCCCATTGATATAACCTCGCAAGTACATGGCCTTCAGATGTCTGTAGCTTCTTTCTCGTGGCTTCTCAAAGATAACTGGCCGTGGGCCGCAGTCAAGTTGTGCCACGGGTGCCTCGTCCAATCCTGGAGCACTAAACTCCGTCGGAACGATGAACACCATGTTTGTGCCAGCCGATGTTTCATCATCGGCTTTCCTTTGCTTGGGGCGCCACTCCATTTTTTGTGGTCGACCCTCTTCATCCAGGGTTCGTTGAATTTTCGCGGCCAGATCAGGCCGCGCCTTTCTTAGCGTGTGCAGGTATAACCTTTCGGCTTCCTCCAAGCCACGCAGTCGCTGAACCCTACGCTTTTGGGAACGGCTGAGTCCATCAGGGCACCACCTTGGCCGGTGGTACCTGTCTTCTTCTTCTTCATCATCGTCTTCCAAATCCTCGAGATCTTCCACCCGAGGGGACTCAGCGTGCTTGTTCCGAGGCGGGAGAGGCCCTAGACGTTGGAACACGGACACGTTAGCTGCATCCTTCCTCTTCTGTCTACATTCTGGGCAGTTGCCGATTGTAGGCAATCGGCTCATTCCTGAATCCCAGCAGTGTCTGAAGAAGGGACAGTCCCAATGCCTATCTTCGTCGTCTTGCTCCCTTGACTTTTCCTTGGCACGGCGCTCGTTCTCCTCCTCATCGCGATCATGCCGACGATGTCTCCTGGCGTCCCTAGCTAGGCAATCCCTTTCATCATCGTCGTTGGGCCATCGGCGTTGGTCATATTGACTCACATACTTGTTGAGGAGGTGATCAGAGAGAGGTCGCTGATATCTCACATTCCTTACTTCTCCCTCTGTGATGTAGCGCTTGCCATCATGACGGAGCCGATCGCGTGGAACGGCTTCCTCTGTGTCCTTGCTACGAGAGCAGCTGCCCTCGTCTCCGTCCTTACCAGAGTGGTGTCCAGGTCCTACCATGTTGATGTTGAACGAGAATCCTGGCTGGCACCCTCCAGGGTAAGTGCACTCCACCATGTTAACGGCGGGGAAGGGGTGAGTGTCGACTTTCATGGCGTACTGGTTGAAAATTAGACGTCCTTGTTCTATCGCCATTTGGATCTGCTGATGCCACACCCTGCAGTCGTTGGTGGTATGGGAGAACGAGTTATGCCATTTGCAATATGGCTTTCCGTTCAGTTCCTGTACCGTGGGGATTTTGAGGCCTTCGGGTAACTTCAGCTGCTTCTCCTTAAGTAAGAGGTCAAAAATTTGCTCAGTTTTAGTTACGTCGAAGTCAAACCCTCTGGGCGGACCTGGTGGCTTAACCCATTTGCAGGATATGGGGGTTGCCCCCCGAGTCCATTCAGCCACTGCTACCTCTTGATCTCCCGCAGACCCTTCATCTTCTTCTGTTTCAACCAGGACTACCGCACGCTTGAATTTGTCCTGGTACAAGTCTGGGTGGCGCTGTTCATATAACGACAGTTTCTGAACCATGTGCGCCAGTGAAGGGTAGTCTGCTTGGGAGGCCATATCCTTGATTGGTGATGCAAGGCCCACCACTGCCAACTCGACTGCTTCTTTTTCAGTCACTCGAGCCGAATAACATTGGTTCCTAACAGTTCTGAAGCGCTGGACGTATTCTGCCACAGTTTCTCCACGCTTCTGACGTACTTGTGCTAGATCGGCAAGGCCAGACTCAGAAGCCTCTGAGTGATACTGCATGTGGAACTGTTCTTCCAACTGCTTCCAAGTCCGGATCGAGTCTGGTGGCAACGAAGTGTACCACCCGAAAGCCGATCCTATGAGGGACTGTGCGAAGAACCTCACGCGTAGTGGATCCGATGCTGAGACCGTGCCCAGCTGTGCCAAATATCGGCTCACATGCTCGATGGAGCTGGAACCATCTGATCCATTAAATTTGGAGAAATCAGGGAGCCGATATTTGGGTGGTAGCGGGATCAACTCGTACTCGTTGGGGTACGGCTTGGAATAGCCGATTGTCCTCCTTTTCGGCACCATGCCGAACTGGTCTCTCAGGATTGTACTGATCTGATCCGCGGTCTTGTTGTAGGAGTCGAACTACGAAGATTCGCCGGAGTGGCATACTTAGCCAGCCATGCTTGCTTTTCCAGCTCGAGCCAACTGCAGGAGCTGAGCTGCGGAGGTTTGTCGGAGTGGCATACTTAGCTAGCCACGTACGCTTCTCAAGATCTGTTCCCGAAGTTCCTCTGTTGTTCCGGAAGTCCTGCTTGTTGCGATCTGGTTTGTGAGTGCCCGATTCTGCGATCGGCACGTATGTGCACGTGTATCCGTGAGGGATCTCCTTAGGTGCCTCGTGCAAGAAGCGGTAGTCGCTAGGGTCACCACCGATCTTGTAGACGACGTATGCCGTGAATGGTCGGCACCTGCGGTGCTGCCAACGCGAATGGCGGTGGTGGACGGGATCGGAGTGGCATCTCTCCTTGGTAAGTCCCGAGAGCTAGTCCTGACGGAGAGTACTGATGCCTCACGATTTCCTGGATCACCCGAAGAGCGACACGCTCCAAAGTGTTCACCAGGCTCTCAGAATGGCGGTGCAGCGAGTGAGCTACCATGAAGTTAATCTCCTGACGCAGGGACCTGGTGCGTTCTTCGGACGGGGCGGACAGGTCCACTCCATCGAGCGCGCCTTCAGGTGAGAACCCTTTCCACCTGACGCCATGTGAGCGGGTTCTGTGAAAAGAGCCGATGAGGTCGGCTTCGAGGATTGCTTTGACCTCGTCATACTTCTTCTTGAGCTCCTCGGTCAAATCCTCGTACGTGACTGGAGTGCCTTCCGCCATCTCAGATGTAGATGGCGATGCGGTTGATGTCGACGATTGTCCCACCGGGCGTGCCAGAATGTGTTGCGGTCAGAAACCCACCGGCGAGCAGCGACGGGCAACACAGTAGAGCCGGGAGGCTCCTAGGACTGCGGCTGGCCCTGGTCCCTCCGAGCGACGGCCCGCAAAGACTCGGCACGCACGTCCGATGCTGGTGCAGGGCGTGCCACGACCTATACCTGGTCGGGAAGGTGATGGATGTTCCGCGATTAGTTTCAGTCATGGCATACACGTAAACATTAAATACGAGCCTCGATCGGCTCTCAGGTTGTCCTGTGAATCGGCTCAAAGAGCCGATCCACCCATGATTCGCACGAGGTGTACGAATATATGGTGGTCCTGCTTGATCAAAATAAAGCTAAAACGATCTACTACGATTTAGGGTTTTCACCACATAATCGGAACATCCTACTCGTGATTGAGCCTGGTGGCCACGCACGGTGATCGTAAACCGACCCTAGACAAGGCCTAAAAACCAACACGAGGTTGATCCCCGGAACATCCTGTCTAAGGCTAGCAAACTACACCCTACGCGCCACTGGATCCTTCAACCCGTTTGTAAGGCCTAACTATGCAGATATTAAACTAATCCTTGAAGAACAAGGAGCAACCATAACGGATCGGATCTACTAAATAATGATCAAGCGGGGTGCCGCCCCTACACCTAAGATAGGTGTAAGGGCGGCTAGACGTCTCAGGGTTGCACTACGACAGCATATGATACAATGAACAATGCTAACCCTAATACGTCTAAGATAACTACGTTGCTCGCCATCAAAAAGGCTTCAGTACGAGCAACGCATGAACAACGAATAAACTTGTACTGCCTAGATCGCAAGATGCGATCTAGGCAGCATGATGCTTACCCGGAAGAAACCCTCGAGACAAGGGAGTTGGCGATGCGCCTAGATTGGTTTGTGGTGAACGTGATTGTTGTTTATTTCATAAACCCTAGATACATATTTATAGTCCGTAGAATTTCTAACGTGGGAATAATCCCAACCGTGCACGAGCCAAACTCTAACTAACCGACACGTATCCTACTATATTACAGATACACGGGCGAACTAGCCCAAACTTTGCATATAAGGCCGATTCATGTATTCCTTCCATGTATATTCTTCAAGCCCATCTTGATCGCGGCCCACCTCTGACTCGGTCAAATTCTGGTGATAACAAAAGTACAGCCTTGAGATGTTCACTGTTTGATGAAAAGAATGGTCTAGGTTGACGGCTATGAGAGGATGCATCAGAACAAAGACCAGAACTTTTTCTGGGCCTCTCTTCTAATGAAGATTGCTTCATCAGAACTGCATTCTGATAATAATGCAAAAAGATTAAACGATGAACTATGCAAACATGTATTAAGCATTGTCGATATGAGATAGTCACAAGTACTAAGCGCAGACTTACATTATATCGTTGCATAGGCTCACGCCGGAACCTTTTTTGCGCTCTATCTTCTACTAAGGACTTCTTCATTACAACTGCATTCTAGTAATACTGCAAACATAGTTACAACAGTGAACTATTCAAACATTTATTATGCAATGTAGATATAAGATAATAACAAGTTGCATAAATAAGACAATGTATGGAACTTGTACTAAGCAGACTTACATCATAATGTTACACAGGGTCGCTTTGGCGACTATCTTCTAATGATGATTGCTTCACTAAAACTGCATTCTGGTAATATTGCAAAAATAGTTGCAACAATTAACTATTCAAACATGTATTACGCAATGTAGAGATCAGATAACAGCATGTAGCAGAACATACTGGCTCGCTGCAGGTCCTTCTCTTGCATGCACTAGTCGTGGTTGACATGCCTGTCATTTTAGGTTCAGCCATCAAGTGAAATGCTAATCCTCCTGCTCCATTGTCCTTAATCTGTGTTTAGATATCACATTTAAGACCAAGTCAGCTAGTTTCAAATAACAAAAAACTTGAGCTGCCAAATGAATAAGCCAATATTTACCAGATATCAGATTAAAACCAACTAGATGTTGCTTTGCATGAGATACGAATTTCAGACATTCAGATTTAGAGTAGGGTAATGCCAAGGTTTTCCACATAAAGTAAACTGGCATTAAGAATGACCAAATGTCAGGTTCAAATCACCTTCGCAGTTGCTCCAAGACAAGCATATCAAATAGGCAGAAACATAGTAAAGCATGGATGACATTGCTATGGCAGGGTTCCAAGTGTTTATCTCTTGCATAAGGAACAATGCATATAGGTTATAGATAATAACGGAAGTAAACTGCCAAAGTTACCAACCAAGAACTCAGATTCCAACCTTCCCTAGCGTCCCCGCTGTTAATGTTGGATATTCTAATAAGTGGTTCGCATGATCAATCCCTAGGAAAAATAACATTGACAAGTTAGTCTACGATAATACAAAGATCAGACATGCACGTAACAATAACTATACAAGCTGTGCGACAGGAGCATTCATGGAAAAAAAATAGCTATAGGCTAAAGACGAGGTATAAGAGCAAGCAGATTGGAAATGCACATAGCATGATTATAAAAGCAGTAAAAGAATAGCAGACACGAGAAAACAGCTAGCGGCTAGCAGTGAGCTAATGACGTGGTATAAGAACAACCAGATTGGAAATGCCCATAGCATGACTATAAAAGGAATAGCATGCAGTACAAAAACAGTTGGCAGCAAATGAATGGGTCCCCTATAAATATGTGGATGCACACAGGTGTCAGTAGAATGAACAGGATGGTAGCGAGCGGATAATGCTTTGGTACTGTACAGTATTTAAACGAACTTCATGCGAAGTAACACATCAAGAAATTTAATGGATATGAGATCTGCAAATAACTACACAAAACATGGCTAAAGAAACACCGCGATCTAACGGGCCAGCGTACTAACCAAGCTGCGGCGGGGTGGACGGGGGCGGCAACTTGCATTCCAGCTGCGGCGAACGCGGGAGACGATGAGTCGGCCCTGTTTCAGTAGAAGCGAGCGTTAGTGAAGCAGATCTGGTTGGCTGGCAAGGGATTCGGTGAAGTTGATACAGCCGCTGCGCCGAGGTAGTCGGTGGAATAGATCGGCTTCTGTGGAGGGGGGCGCGGTGAAGTAGACACGGTTCCGTTGGAGAGGATCCGGTGCGTCGACAGGAAAGGCGTTGATTGCTACGCTGTGGATGAGGTTGGCGTTGAAGCAGATCCGTCGGTGGCGAGGTCGGCGGTGAAGCAGATCCGTCGGTGGCGAGGTCGGCGGTGAAGCAGATCCGTCGGTGGCGAGGGCGGCGGGGGAGCAGATCAGGTGGGTGGACAGCCAACACGATCAAGGCTACACTGTGGAGGAGTATACCGGTGGCGAAGCAGATCTAGTACTGTAGAGAGTCAGAGCTTTGGCGTGTGAGAGTATTTTTGAGCTAATGGGGCGAATGGTTGGTGGGTGGGTGTGGGCCTGTGGGGAGGGTTCGGGATCTAGGCAAGATATTTCATTGTTACCGAATGAGCCCTCCATGGTCGGTGGGTTGTAGCTTCCGGACCAGGGTTAAAAGGGTAAAACTGGTCACGGGATTTTCGAATGGATGCGGCGGGATGATTTGGCGCGCGGCCGAAATTTTCAGTTTCAAGCTACGAGCAGAACGACAAAAATAATGTTCTTCCCCAGGGAGCTCTCATTTCTTCCTCTTCTCTTTCTCTCTCGAGTCTCTCCCACTCCCCTGGCTCCTCTCCCCCTTCTCTCCGGCAGCCTCGCCGGCCGGAGACGAGGCCGACTTCTCTCTGTATATCGTACACCCTCCGAACTAAATTAATTGATTCAACTTTCCTTAGACGTGTATGTATCTCGAGTAAAAACATGTGTGGATACATCCATATTTAGATAAGCAAAGTTGAGTCAGTTAATTTAGATCCGAGGGAGTTCATGTTGTTGTAAGCTTAGATCCAGTGTTTCCCATGAGCAGAATGGCGCAATGGAGTCGGGGATCTCGTCATCGGCTTCAGATCTGGCCTACGGTGAATCTGGCGGATCTTGCCGGCCAAACCCCGATCTGGTGCCATCAAGGTGATGGCGCTAACGGTGAGGCTTGCTTTGGTCAGTGCTTCAGATCTGGTCAATTGGGAAGTCAAGCTGCTAACGTTCACAAGCTCGGGGCATACGACGGCGTCATACGTCTTGCCCGTGAACATCTTGGCCTTTCAGCGGCCCTTCTCAGAGCCAATGTGCCGTTGCTGAGGCCCTTCTTCTCCTTCGTCCTGGCGACTACCGGCGACACCGTCCCAAGTGGTGCGTCCCCGGCGACGGAGTTGCTGGAAAGGATGCGGAGCAGAGATCTGATGTGCGGTCCAGAAGGACTCGATTGATTTTCTGCTATATGTTTTGGGGTCCTTTTTGTAAAGTTGCAGGTCCTATTAGTTATTGTCTAGTTCTCTTGGACCTCTATGTAATTTTTTGGACTAGTTTCCATTTGCACCGATAAACTTGAATTTTGACAAGTTCACGGGAAAAAAATTCCTTTGCACATATGGCCCTATCATGTATGAACATTCTTGAGTTTTAAACTATATGTAATGGCCAGCACTTGCGCAAGGGGCTCGTCTAGTGCGCACTAGTTTCCATTAGCACCGATAAATTTGAATCTTGACAAGTTCTTGGAAGAAAAAATTGATTCACATATAGCCTATCATGTATGAACATTATTTGGATTCAAACTATACATAGATGGCCAACACGTGTAAGAGGGGGTCCTCTAATGTGCACTAGTTTCCATTAGCACTGATAAATTTGAATCTTTACAAGTTCTCGAAAAAAATTGCTTCACACCATATGCCCTATCATGTATGAACATTATTGGGATTCATATTATATATAGATGGCCAACACTTGGGCAAGGGGTAATCTAATTCTTGGGGATTTCAATCTATGTATCTCTCTCGATCTATCGTTGGTGGCCAGAACAACACACATATGCATGCACTTTATGCGCAAAGGCGCGGGTGCCTCTAATAATTCATGTGTGTGCGTATATTTGAACATATTCTTGGGGATTTCAATCTCTATCTCTCGATCTATATATCGTTGGTGGACAAGAAACACACTTGTATATATACGCATGCACTTTATGCGGAAAAGCGCGGGTGCCTCTAATAATGTGTGTGTGCATTCGATCGATGATCCCTAAACCTTAAACCCTAAAACCCTAATCTCTAATTATACCCTAAAAATACACCCTAAACACCCTAAACACCCTAAACACTAAACCCTAGACCCTAAAACCTAAACCCTAATTAAACACTACATATATATAGGCCAACGACAGTTAATTGCGCATCAAGCAGGCGACCAAATAATTAGCGCTGATAAATTATTATATCGTGTTGGTGGCCAAGAAACACACTTATTATATATATACGCATGCACTTTATGCGCAAAGGCGCGGGTGCCTCTAATAATGTGTCTGTGCACTAGCTCGATCGATGATCCCTAAACCTTAAACCCTAAAACCCTAATCCATGATCCCTAATTATACCTTAAACGTACACCCTAAACACCCTAAACACTAAACCCTAAACCCTAGACCCTAAACCCCAAACCCCAAACCCCAAATCCTAAACCCTAATTAATTAACCTTAACCCTAACCCTACCCCTAAAACCCTAGCTAGCTAATCCTAAATCCTAAACCCTAATTAAACCCTACATATATATAGGCCAACGACACTAAATTGCGCATCAAGCAGGCGACCAACTAATTAGCGCTGCTAAATTAATTAACTTGAATCTTGACAAGTTCTCTCGAATGAAAACACATTTGATTAAGTTGCCTCATAATATATATACAATTAGTGTGCATGCGCGCATGGCATACCTTGCACATATCATTTGCGCATATATTTCAATATATATCTGAACATATTCTTGGGGATAAATATATATATTTCAATCTTTCTCTCTCGATCTATACATATATCGTTGGTGGCCAAAAAACACAATTATATATAAGCATGCACTTTATGTGCAAAGGCGCGGGTGCCTCTAATAATGTGTGTGTGCACTCGATCGATGATCCCTAAATCTTAAACCCTAAAACCCTAATCCCTAATCCCTAATTATACCCTAAACATACACCCCTAAACACCCTAAACACTAAACCCTAAACCCTAAAGCCCTAAACCCTAAACCCTAAACACTAAACCCTAAACCCTAAACCCTAAACCCTAACCCTAACCCTAACCCCTAGCTAACCCTAAACCCTAAACCCTACATATATAGGCCAACGACACTTAATTGCGCATCAAGCAGGCGACCAACTAATTAGCGCTGATAAATTAATTAACTTGATTCATGCATATATTTCAATATATTTTTGAACATATTATTGGGGATATATATATATTTAAATCTCTCTGTTATCTCGATCTATATATCGTTGGTGGTCAAGAAACACACTTATATATATACGCATGCACTTTATGCGCAAAGGCGCGGGTGCCTCTAATAATGTGTGTGTGCACTCGATTGTTGATCCCTAAACCTTAAACCCTAAAACCCTAATCCCTAATCCCTAATTATACCCTAAACGTACACCCTAAACACCCTAAACACTAGACCCTAAACCCTATACCATAAACCCTAAATGTACACCCTAAACACCCTAAACACTAAACCCTAAACCCTAGACCCTAAACCCTAGACCGTAAACCCTAACCCTAAAACCCTAGCTAGCTAACCCTAAACCCTAAACCCTAATTAAACCCTACATATATATATATATATATATATATATATATATATATATATATATATATATATATATATATAGGCCAACGACACTTAATTGCTCATCAAGTAGGCGACCAATTAACTAATTAGCGCTGATAAATTAATTAACTTGATTTTTGACAAGTTCTCGATCTCCAATGAAAACACATTTGATTAAGTTGTCTCATAATATATATAATTAGTGTGCATGTGCGCATGGCATACCTTGCATATCATTCGTGCATATATTTCAATACATGTTTGAAGATATTCTTGGGGATATATATATTTCAATCTCTCTCTCTCTCGATCTATATATCGTTGGTGGCCAAGAAACACACTTATATATATACACATGTACTTTAATTTATTTGCCTCACAATATATATAATAAATATGCATGCATGGCCTAACCATGTATGCTTATATATGTGTTTAATTTGGAGATTTCAATCGCTCTCTCGCCGCTCTCTCGTTGGTGGCCAACAACACACACATGCACTTTGTGCGCAAAGGCATGTGCCTCTAATAATGTGTGCTTGTGATCGATCGGTCTAGTTTTGATTAATCATAGCACACAAATATAGAAGTTGTATTTGAATCCACACAACCCTAATCTAAAACACATAGCCCCTAACATGGCCTAATTAACTGACCCCTTCTCTCTAGCTAATTAGTGGAAATTGCACAAAATCAAAAGGGGTCCCTCACTAATTATACATATATATCTAGATTGTGATAAACTTTTGCCCCATATTTGGTGGATGGGTGCATCTTGGCATGTAAAACAATTAATGTTTGCAAATGGCGTTGTCAAAATTTATGTACAAATGATTTCTTTCCATCCAAAGTGCATAAAATGGGAGTTTTAATGAAGAAGGTACAAATAAAACAGCTCAACATGCCTCCACATCCCGATTTTCATAGGAAGTAGAGCATATTTAAAGGATAATTCCAGAGTTTTACTATTTTTCAAGCAACTTTGCTAATTTCCACCCACTCACATGACTTTATGTCGATTTAACGAAAATAGGGCGAATTTAAACTACATGGGCGGGATAGTTTGAATTGTGCGCGCGGCAAAGTGAACCGCCTATTCCTCAACCTTGTGCACGGCAAATTACACACGCAACTCCATTAAACACCACCTACCGGGCGGCCCGGCCGCATGACCCCCCACCCACCGCTACACAACTTATCCCCGTCCGTGCGAAGAGCTTCCTCCCCGTCCCGTCCGTGCGAAGAAGAAGCTTCCTCCCCGTCGTTCTTCTCGAGACGCACCGGCGGTCAAGTTGATCCACGGTAGGGTTGCTATCTCTAGCTCAATCATGCATCGGGCAAGACGGCCTAACGATTTATATTTTCTTGATGCTGCTAAAAAATCGTCAGTATGCTCGAACTAATTGGCACTTTATAGTTTTCCGCTCGATTTGTCCTCGATCAATTTGTTCATTTGCGTGGGCATATAGAGTCAGTTCTGCACTCGATCCGTTAATTTGCTGAAATGCCATGGCAGAGATTTGTACACGATCTGTTTGCTAAAATGTCGATGGGCATTTTTTGTTTTGTACTCGACATGATTGCTGAAATGCATAATCATGTACTAGTATAGTTTTGTACTCGATGGATATACATTTCCTACTTCGCCTTAAATTAATCACCAACCATTGTATCTCATAATTCAACAGATGGAATGAGAACTTGGATCTTTTGCATGGACACTTATGTTCCCCTTCATATATAAATGGTGTTCAACCCTTTATGGGGTTTATTAGAGCTCATGAAGGTCACGACCTCGACGTGTATTGCCCGCGCTGCACATGTATGAATGGTGAGAAGAGGCCTCACCATGTAGTGGAAGATCATTTACACATTTTTGGGATGGACCGCACATATGTTAGGTGGGTTTATCATGGTGAACCACATAATGATCCTTCAGCGGGAGAAGCAGATCTTGCTCACACTATATATGTGCTGGCATATGTAGTTAATTATTTATATTGATGATGCCGCTGTTTCGATCAATAGTTTGCATTGCTGTGCAAGTTCTGTACTCAAATTTAACTTGTTGCAGATGGATGGACGGGAAGGAGAGAAAAAGCGCTTGCTTCAGGAACCGGGTTTCAGCTCTGGGACATGTGCTGTGCCAGATGAGAAGGTAAATATGTAAAACGGCATTTGTTCAGGTTGCATCCCTTAGATGTTTGTCTAATCTGTTGATGTACTAATTGCGAAGCATAGAGTTGAAGAGGTCTCTCAGTTTGATGGGAGATTTGAAGATGAATCTCAGTTTGATGCACCTGTGGATGGTACTGATGACGGGCCTTTCATAGACGAAGGTCCTGCACCTGAGATTATCCAGCCTACAGAAGGAGGCCGTGGACCGAGTACACAGCTTTGCGTTGAAGTGGATGCACGCCCAGAGATCATCAGTTGCGTCCGCGTAGTCTCAAGACCACCCAGCCCTGATGCACCTGTGGATGGTACTGATGACGAGCCTTTCATAGACGAAGGTCCTGCACCTGAGATTATCCAGCCTACAGAAGGAGGCCGTGGACCGAGTACACAGCTTTGCGTTGAAGCGGATGCACGCCCGGAGATCATCAGGGGCGTCCCGGTAGTCTCAGGACCACCTAGCCCTGATGCAAAATGTTGAGCTACTTTATGATTCATACTTTTATGTTTTGGTGCTGTAGTATGTACTATGTTTGTTATGATTTGTACGCCTTTGGCGCTAGAACTATAATTAAGTACTCAGTGGATGATCGCGTTGCAAAATTTGACACCCACACAATCAGTTCATCGTATGAGTAGTAGCACAATTACTTCTACAGCCAGTCCTGCCAGCGCATTAATTGGTAGCATGAAACACTTTCAGGCACTCCCTACGATTCATATTAATTGACTCAATTTTGTCTAGATATGGATGTATCTAGATGCATTTGTTAACTAGACTAACAAACTTGAGTCGAGTTAATATGAATCGGTGTAAACCGTCCAAGTCCTCCAAAGAGCTAGTTTATTGACTCTGGACTCCAAGCCTCTCGCGGCAAGCCATCGACGAAGCTTTGACCAGATCTTGGCCCGCTTTTTTTTGCGAATAGCAAAGCTTTGACCAGTTCCTCTCGGGATACAGCACGCCGGTGAGCTTGCACGGTTGCCATGAGCACTTTCCGGCGGAACTTCCTCTGCAGCGCCCTCAAGCCGCCGCTGCGAGACAGCACGCAGTGCCTCGAGGTGGACGGAACGAACGAACTCGAGATCTCAGGGCGGGGGGTCCGCCTCGTCCGGGAACGATCTCCAGCGGGTTAACGAGGACATGCATGGCGGCCAGGGGATTTGGTTTTTTTTTTGTTGTTGTTTGAGCTTGGGATTTGGGGTTTTTTCGGATAGGGGAGGAGGAACCGAGGAAGAGGAAGGAACAGCCCACGTGCTTGGCGCGTGGCAGTGTGCTTGAATTTCGATTTTTTGTGAAATGTTTCATTTCCCCGCTACAATTCGGGGGTTTTCTTGACGTGCCAATGCGTCCCGCCGTGCAGGTTCTAGTGAATATGGGGTGCCCCACTATGGGCCCCCGATTTGATGAGACATGTAATGACTAGTCACAGCAGTAAGTTCACTGTGTAATAAAATATGTTACCCCTCCCCTTTATGTAGCCCCCTTTGTCTCTCCCGATCGAGTGCCGACAGCCGACGGATGCAAGCCGCTAGCTCGATCCCCTCCTTTCGCCTCCACCGTCCAGGCATCCAGCTTGGAGGGGCAAGCTGCATCTAGACCAAGCGGATTAGGTAGTACTAGTAATGCTCTTTCCTTTCTCGAGATCGGTTCTTTTTTCCTCACCTCGATATCTTGCGCATCTACTATTTCCTATTCTGGGCGAAGGGGTGTCTTTCTGGTCACCCTCGCGCTGGGAGTGATTGATGGGGGTGGGGGCGGGGGCTACCTTTGCT
This sequence comes from Lolium perenne, assembly GCF_019359855.2. NCBI lineage: Eukaryota > Viridiplantae > Streptophyta > Magnoliopsida > Poales > Poaceae > Lolium > Lolium perenne. The sequence goes on from NC_067247.2 coordinate 160,366,629, forward strand.
TGGATTGGGGTGTTCTTCCTTTATTTGTCGACATTTGCAACCTTTGTAGTTTCTGCAGATCCTCAATGTATCTTTTGTCAGCTTGTACAAGAAAGGAAAGACCTCGGTGGTGGTGGGGGCAATGGAGCGTAAGGCCACCACGCATGTGGGCAGTTGGCTGAGCCTGAGCTGCGTCCCCAGCCCCGCAAAGCAGGTACTCCGTTTGCTTATCCACTCTGTCTATCTGCATCCTCAATCTGTTCCTGTTCTGGAAGATGCTTAAAGTAGCACATGTCTTCAGCTGTTTGTGCATAAAGCCTCTGTGACACCATGCTCTATATTCTCTGTATCAGGTTGGTACCTCCAGGTTCCGTGCTGAGGCTATGGGGAACGAGAATAGCGCCCCACCTGCTGCAGGAGCATGGCCCGATCTGCAGCACAAGAAGCGAAATGCCACTGCCGAGCTGGGCAGGGACCGCCGAGGGGTAATTTTTTTAAACCAACTTACCATGATGTAGTCTGAATCTGATACTCCCTCAGATCCAAATTAATTGACTCAACTATCTATAGATACGGATGTATCTAGATGTGTTTTTAGCTCTAGATACTACTACCTCTATCCCAAAGCTTAGGGATTATATTATTTTTAGAAAGTCAAACTATATCATGTTTGACTAAGCTTTTACAAAAAATCATTAACATGCAAAATACAAAATTAATATCATTAAATAGGTTGTGAAATATATTTTCCTACGGTATCTACACAATATTATATTTGTTGATAGAATGTTCTAAAATTTTGGTCAAACTTTACTTGTTTTGATTTCTCAAAAATAAATAAGCCTTAAGCTTTGGGATGGAGGTATCTAGACAAAGCTGAGTCAACTGGAGTAGTTTTTTTTGTCTGTCCATAGCTAGTGTTCATGGTGCAAAAGGCTAAGAGCATCCACTATATGCATCGGTCTATCTCATACGGTAATTCAATATCCTTTCTTGAGGTCTGCCTTTTGTTTTGCTATTCATATGCAGACTGAGACTTTAGGGCCTTTACTCAAAAGGAAGATCAAAACTGCGGCTGATCAGGCTGCCAGTATGTTGATGCCGCCCCCATCTTCTAAATGCCTCTACAAGCACAAGGCCACGCGCCCGCTGGGTGGTGATCTTTTAATGAATATGGTATATTTTCTTAATCCACAAAACATGCCTTGATATTTGTCTGTTTATTGTCGGTTTTTTCTAATGCTTGCCAAAAGTTTACAACAACAACCAAGCCTTTCAGTCCCAAACAAGTTGGGGTAGGCTATAGTTGAAGCCCATAAGATCTCGAAGCCAAAAGTTTAGAAACACCAAATTCGTTTGCTTACAATCATCATACAGTAATGTTCATCTACTCTCCAGTTCCCCTAACCCAACAAAAAAATGTTGTTAATTACGATTTTTAGATTAAAAGAGCACCATTAGGCGCTGTTAATTACGATTTTGAGATTAAATGTCATTTGCAATTGCTAATTACAATTTTATGGCAAATGATTAGTTTAACCTTGATCTGTTCCGCTCTCCATTTTTCCCAACCGAAAAAATGTAACCATTCCATTCCTCTGAAATGGAACCATTCCATTCCATTCCAGGTTGTTTCAGAACCGAACACACCCTTGCATTGTTGTGAACCGTTGTCCATGCACAACCATACCCTTCCACTTACATCCAGCACTATATGCATCAGTCTGTCTCAGAGTCATTCAATATCACTGCTGAGATCTGTTCCCATTCTTATGCAGGCTGAAACTGCTGCGCCTTTACTCAAGTGGATGCAAAATGAGGCTGATGAGGCTGCTGTGAGGACGATGGTGCCGGCACCATCATCCGAAAACCTCTACAAGCACGAGGCCATGGGCCAGCTGGGTGGTGACCTTTTAATGAATCTGGTATATTTTCTTAATCCACATACATGATTTTATTATTATCTGTTTAATTACTGTTGGCTTTGCCTAATGCTTACCAAAAGTTCAGAAACACTGCATTTGCTTACAATCATCATACACTAATTTTTCACTTTTTAGTCTGTCTCATCCAGTATATAAACTGTTGAGTTCCGTTGGCTTCTTTTGTAATCATTTGAATTGTTGTCAACTGTTGTCTATGCACAACCCTATTCTTCCACTTACATCCCGCACTTTTTGCATCAGTCCATCTCATAGATTAATTAAATATCAATGATGAGTTCTGTTGCTATTCATATGCAGGATGAAGCTTCTGTGCCTCTACTCAAATGGATAAAAAATGATCCTGATGAGGCTGCTGTGAAGATGATGGTGCCGCCACCATCTTCTGAAAACCTCCTCAAGCACAAGGCCACGGGCCAGCTGGGTGGTATCCTTTTTAAGCAGGTATATTTTCTTAATCCTCATACATGATTTGATTTGTCTGTTTATTGCCGGCTTTGTCTAATTATGCTTACCAATAGTTCAGAAACACACACAACCCTATTCTTCCACTTACATCCAGCACTATATGCATCAGTGTCTCATAGATTCATTTTATATATCACTGCTGATGTCTGTTGCTCATCAATTTTCATATGCAGACTGAAACTGCTAAGCCTTCATTGGTCAAAAGGATTGCAACTGCTGCTGATGAGGCATCTGCAGAGGCTGCCACCAAGTTACTGCCAGCCCCACCTTCTGGATGCTTATATAAGCTCAAGTGCAAGGACCAGCCGGGCCGTAACCATCCAAGGGTTCGGGTATATTTTCTTAAGCCACATATACATGCCATGATTTATTTATGATATTATCACCGGCTCTGTCTACTGCTTCTTGGAATTCGGAAACGCCAAATTAGCATGCTTATATTCATCATACACTAAATTTTGACTGTTCAGTTTGTAACATAGTGTTATGCACTCGCTTGTCAACATTTGCATTGCTCTGAACTATGCACTTTACACAACCTAATTCTTCCACTTACATTCAGCGCTACGCACCAGTAGTACCTCCCATGTTTCCTTCACCATCCCGATGCCGAGCTTGCGGGAATATGGCGGGCCCATGTACATACCCCGCATATAACACCTCCTATGGCTCTATCTACCTTTCTAATAACTCCTTCACAGAGTTACAGGTATGTATTCTCAGTGGTTTAGCATGAATTGGCATATAGTAAAGTCTTGTTTTTAGTCTTCCTGCTTCTTACATTAGTATCAATTTTCACCTGCAGACTATACCTTGTGAACTTTGTCCAATGATTAACCAGATGTGTCCGCATGAAGGGTATTTCACTATGCATGGCAATGGCAAATTGATGAACACCTACACTGTCTATGAGGTGTATGTCTACAAGACGCAGGCCATCACATATTTGTATGGACATGATTGGAGAAAGTTTGCTTTTGACTACGGTCTGAAGAAGGGCGACGAGCTGAGGATCAGAAACTCAAACGGGCAGATATACGTAACTGCTTACAGAGTTGGAGACACTTCCAAATATATAATATGTAACTTTTTTGTACTCATATCCTTTGATTACTGCATTCTGAGCAGTTGTTCTAAACCATTCCCTCTGTTCTAGCTTGCTGGGTTTAACATGATCAAAGCTGCAGATCCCCTGATGGAACAGGAGCGGATGTCACAAAGGACACCCACACCAGCACCGGCACCGGCTTCCCACTCTCCTGCATCAGCACCGGTTCCTGTACCAGCACCGTTTATTGCATCTACCCAGCAGGCCCCTACATCAGCATTGGTTCCTGTAGAGGCCCCATATACTACACCTGCCCAGCAGGCTCCTGCATCAGCACTGGTTCCTCTAGCTGCACCGTTTACTGCACCTGCCCAACAGTCTCCTGCATCAGCACCGGTTCCTCTAGAGGCACCGTTTATTGCACCTGCCCAGCAGTCTCCTCCATCAGCACCAGCTCGTGTACCAGCCCAGGCTCATGCACCTGCCCCAGCCAGATCACCGAGGTCTCAGCTCATTGCTGTGGCCACCCGTGTGGTGACCAGGACGCATCTGAAGGCTATGTTCGTGAGTATATGACAGCATAACTGCTCTTATCTTGATGTCTTCTCTGCTCAAAGTCTCACATGGTTCAGTCTTCAGTGCATTGGTGCCATTGACTAATTTTTGTTGGTATCTCTTGCTTTGAATCAGAAATTGCCTAAAAGTATCACCAAGGATCTCAATGCTGGCCGAAGGGGCAAGATTTCCCTCGTCATGGAGAGTGAAGGTCTCACCGTGGAGGGACGGTACTCCATCAGTTCCACAGATGGCCGCTTGGCTGTTACTTCCAGGTGGAAAAAGTTCATTGATGGTGCCAAACTTCGCATTGGATCAAAGTTGAAGGTCAAGATCTTTCGATGCCACTGTGACATGCTGGTCATCAAGTTTGCGGTTGTCTAGTTCTATTGTCCCATGAGCCCTTAGCAAATGCATTTGTAGTTATACTTATATAAGGTTATCTTATCTGAACTGCTAATTAATTGTATGGGTGGTAAAACTCTAGCAAGCTTTTTCTCTTAGCAAGTATGTATGTATGATCGGCTATTATGATAACTAATGTTTGTGTTCATCTTAATTTGCATTTCCGTTTTAGAAAAAAACTTAATTTCTATTTTGGCTGACCTGTTAGAGAACTATTAGATTGAATCCACAACATGATTCAAATAGATTCATTACACCAAGCCACATGTCTTGACCTTGCTATACACTAGTTCCATTAATCAGTGCAAGAAGGCTTACCTGAGCTGCCTGAACCATGGAAGATTCGAATCCACCTTAGCTATCTAGCTAGAAATACAACCTTTGCAGAAAGAGGATTTGCAGTACGGGTAGGCTGACATTGGGGACCCATGAGCCAGCAGCGTCGTCAACGTTTTAAAGGCGGCAGGAGATCTAAACAAAAAAAAGCCAAAAATCAGTTGGTAAACAAAATCCAAGAAATGAAACTTTTACCTTTCTGAGAGGATGACATGCGGGACCCATGAGGCAGCAGCATCTTCAACTATTCCAAGGCGGCAGGGGATCAAAATAAAAATAGGAAATAGCCAGAAATTAATTAGGGTAAAAAATAAATCTATCAAAGGAAACCTTTATTGTTCATAGAGGATGACATGTGGGACCGACCTGCCAGCTGCGTCGTCATGGTTTCAAAGGGGGCAGGGGATCAAAAGAAAAAGGCAAATAACCAGAAATTAGGGGTAAAAAATAAATCCAACAAAGGAAACTTTTATTGTTCATAGAGGATGACATGCGGGACCCATGAGCCAGCAGCTTCCTCAACGTTTCAAAGTCGGCATGAGATTGAAAGAAAAAGGCAAGTGACCAAATATCAGGAGCCAAAAAACACTTGTGTTGGTGGCCAAGAAACACACTTATTATATATATACATCCATATCTAGACAAAATTGAGTCAATTAATATGAATCAGAGGGGAGTGCCTGAAAGTGTTTCATGCTACCAATTAATGCGCTGGCAGGACTGGCTGTAGAAGTAATTGTGCTACTACTCATACGATGAACTGATTGTGTGGGTGTCAAATTTTGCAACGCGATCATCCACTGAGTACTTAATTATAGTTCTAGCGCCAAAGGCGTACAAATCATAACAAACATAGTACATACTACAGCACCAGAACATAAAAGTATGAATCATAAAGTAGCTCAACATTTTGCATCAGGGCTAGGTGGTCCTGAGACTACCGGGACGCCCCTGATGATCTCCGGGCGTGCATCCGCTTCAACGCAAAGCTGTGTACTCGGTCCACGGCCTCCTTCTGTAGGCTGGATAATCTCAGGTGCAGGACCTTCGTCTATGAAAGGCTCGTCATCAGTACCATCCACAGGTGCATCAGGGCTGGGTGGTCTTGAGACTACGCGGACGCAACTGATGATCTCTGGGCGTGCATCCACTTCAACGCAAAGCTGTGTACTCGGTCCACGGCCTCCTTCTGTAGGCTGGATAATCTCAGGTGCAGGACCTTCGTCTATGAAAGGCCCGTCATCAGTACCATCCACAGGTGCATCAAACTGAGATTCATCTTCAAATCTCCCATCAAACTGAGAGACCTCTTCAACTCTATGCTTCTGCAATTAGTACATCAACAGATTAGACAAACATCTAAGGGATGCAACCTGAACAAATGCCGTTTTACATATGCCAGCACATATATAGTGTGAGCAAGATCTGCTTCTCCCGCTGAAGGATCATTATGTGGTTCACTATGATAAACCCACCTAACATATGTGCGGTCCATCCCAAAAATGTGTAAATGATCTTCCACTACATGGTGAGGCCTCTTCTCACCATTCATACATGTGCAGCGCGGGAATACACGTCGAGGTCGTGACCTTCATGAGCTCTAATAAACCCCATAAAGGGTTGAACACCATTTATATATGAAGGGGAACATAAGTGTCCATGCAGTATCCAAGTTCTGTCCATCTGTTGAATTATGAGATACAATGGTTGGTGATTAATTTAAGGCGAAGTAGGAAATATATATCCATCGAGTACAAAACTATACTAGTACATGATTATGCATTTCAGCAATCATGTCGAGTACAAAACAAAAAATGCCCATCGACATTTTAGCAAACAGATCGTGTACAAATCTCTGCCATGGCATTTCAGCAAATTAACGGATCGAGTGCAGAACTGACTCTATATGCCCACGCAAATGAACAAATTGATCGAGGACAAATCGAGCGGAAAACTATAAAGTGCCAATTAGTTCGAGCATACTGACGATTTTTTTAGCAGCATCAAGAAAATATAAATCGTTAGGCCGTCTTGCCCGATGCATGATTGAGCTAGAGATAGCAACCCTACCGTGGATCAACTTGACCGCCGGTGCGTCTCGAGAAGAACGACGGGGAGGGGAAGCTTCTTCTTCGCACGGACGGGACGGGGAGGGGAAGCTCTTCGCACGGACGGGGATAAGTTGTGTAGCGGTGGGTGGGGGGTCATGCGGCCGGGCCGCCCGGTAGGTGGTGTTTAATGGAGTTGCGTGTGTAATTTGCCGTGCACAAGGTTGAGGAATAGGCGGTTCACTTTGCCGCGCGCACAATTCAAACTATCCCGCCCATGTAGTTTAAATTCGCCCTATTTTCGTTAAATCGACATAAAGTCATGTGAGTGGGTGGAAATTAGCAAAGTTGCTTGAAAAATAGTAAAACTCTGGAATTATCCTTTAAATATGCTCTACTTCCTATGAAAATCGGGGTGTGGAGGCATGTTGAGCTGTTTTATTTGTACCTTCTTCATTAAAACTCCCATTTTATGCACTTTGGATGGAAAGAAATCATTTGTACATAAATTTTGACAACGCCATTTGCAAACATTAATTGTTTTACATGCCAAGATGCACCCATCCACCAAATATGGGGCAAAAGTTTATCACAATCTAGATATATATGTATAATTAGTGAGGGACCCCTTTTGATTTTGTGCAATTTCCACTAATTAGCTAGAGAGAAGGGGTCAGTTAATTAGGCCATGTTAGGGGCTATGTGTTTTAGATTAGGGTTGTGTGGATTCAAATACAACTTCTATATTTGTGTGCTATGATTAATCAAAACTAGACCGATCGACTGCGCACACATTATTAGAGGCACATGCCTTTGCGCACAAAGTGCATGTGTGTGTTGTTGGCCACCAACGAGAGAGCGGCGAGAGAGCGATTGAAATCTCCAAATTAAACACATATATAAGCATACATGGTTAGGCCATGCATGCATATTTATTATATATATTGTGAGGCAAATAAATTAAAGTACATGTGTATATATATAAGTGTGTTTCTTGGCCACCAACGATATATAGATCGAGAGAGAGAGATTGAAATATATATATCCCCAAGAATATCTTCAAACATGTATTGAAATATATGCACGAATGATATGCAAGGTATGCCATGCGCACATGCACACTAATTATATATATTATGAGACAACTTAATCAAATGTGTTTTCATTGGAGATCGAGAACTTGTCAAAAATCAAGTTAATTAATTTATCAGCGCTAATTAGTTAATTGGTCGCCTACTTGATGAGCAATTAAGTGTCGTTGGCCTATATATATCTCTATATATATATATATATATATATATATATATATATATATATATATATATATATATATATATGTAGGGTTTAATTAGGGTTTAGGGTTTAGGGTTAGCTAGCTAGGGTTTTAGGGTTAGGGTTTACGGTCTAGGGTTTAGGGTCTAGGGTTTAGGGTTTAGTGTTTAGGGTGTTTAGGGTGTACATTTAGGGTTTATGGTATAGGGTTTAGGGTCTAGTGTTTAGGGTGTTTAGGGTGTACATTTAGGGTATAATTAGGGATTAGGGATTAGGGTTTTAGGGTTTAAGGTTTAGGGATCAACAATCGAGTGCACACACACATTATTAGAGGCACCCACGCCTTTGCGCATAAAGTGCATGCGTATATATATAAGTGTGTTTCTTGGCCACCAACGATATATAGATCGAGATAACAGAGAGATTTAAATATATATATATCCCCAATAATATGTTCAAAAATATATTGAAATATATGCATGAATCAAGTTAATTAATTTATCAGCGCTAATTAGTTGGTCGCCTGCTTGATGCGCAATTAAGTGTCGTTGGCCTATATATGTAGGGTTTAGGGTTTAGGGTTAGCTAGGGGTTAGGGTTAGGGTTAGGGTTTAGGGTTTAGTGTTTAGGGTTTAGGGTTTAGGGCTTTAGGGTTTAGGGTTTAGTGTTTAGGGTGTTTAGGGGGTGTATGTTTAGGGTATAATTAGGGATTAGGGATTAGGGTTTTAGGGTTTAAGATTTAGGGATCATCGATCGAGTGCACACACACATTATTAGAGGCACCCGCGCCTTTGCGCATAAAGTGCATGCTTATATATAAGTGTGTTTTTTGGCCACCAACGATATATGTATAGATCGAGAGAGAAAGATTGAAATATATATATTTATCCCCAAGAATATGTTCAGATATATATTGAAATATATGCGCAAATGATATGTGCAAGGTATGCCATGCGCGCATGCACACTAATTGTATATATATTATGAGGCAACTTAATCAAATGTGTTTTCATTCGAGAGAACTTGTCAAGATTCAAGTTAATTAATTTAGCAGCGCTAATTAGTTGGTCGCCTGCTTGATGCGCAATTTAGTGTCGTTGGCCTATATATATGTAGGGTTTAATTAGGGTTTAGGATTTAGGATTAGCTAGCTAGGGTTTTAGGGGTAGGGTTAGGGTTAAGGTTAATTAATTAGGGTTTAGGGTTTGGGGTTTGGGGTTTGGGGTTTAGGGTCTAGGGTTTAGGGTTTAGTGTTTAGGGTGTTTAGGGTGTACATTTAAGGTATAATTAGGGATCATGGATTAGGGTTTTAGGGTTTAAGGTTTAGGGATCATCGATCGAGCTAGTGCACAGACACATTATTAGAGGCACCCGCGCCTTTGCGCATAAAGTGCATGCGTATATATATAATAAGTGTGTTTCTTGGTTGAAGGACTAAGACAACTATGTATTGAAAGCTTATAGCAAATTGAACTTAATGACTTGATCTTATGCTACGCTCACTTGGGTGTGTGTCCATTATATCATTCAACTAATGACATAACCTTGTTATTAATAACATCCAATGTTCATGATCACGAAACCATGATCATCCATTAATCAACAAGCTAGTTATACAAGAGGCTTACTAGGGACTCCTTGTTGTTTACATAACACACATGTATCAATGTTTCGGTTAATACAATTATAGCATGGTATGCAAACATTTATCATAAACACAAAGATATTATAATAACCACTTTATTATTGCCTCTTGGGCATATCTCCAACAGTCTCCCACTTGCACTAGAGTCAATAATCTAGATTACATTGTAAGGTACCTAACACCCATAGCATTCTGGTGTTGGTCATGCTTTGCCCTAGGGAGAGCTTTAGTCAACGGATCTGCAACATTTAGATCTGTGTGTACTTTGCAAATCTCTACTTCACCATCTTCGATGTACTCGCGAATCAAATGAAAACGCAGCTTGATATGCTTCAGCTTCTTGTGTGACCTTGGTTCCTTTGCATTGGCGATGGCACCCGTGTTGTCACAATAAATGACTAACGGGTCCAATGCACTAGGAACCACACCAAGCTCAACAATGAACCTCTTCATCCATACCACTTCAGATGAAGCCTCTGAAGCCGCTATATATTCAGATTCCGTTGAAGATTTCGCCACCGTGCACTGCTTGGAACTGCTCCAGCTTACTGCCGCACCATTACATATAAACACGTACCCAGACTGAGACTTAGAGTCATCAGGATCGGTGTTCCAACTTGCATCGGTGTAACTAGTTACAACGAGCTCTTGGTCACCGCCATAACAAAGAAACATATCCTTAGTCCTTTTCAAGTACTTCAGGATATTCTTGACCGCTGTTCAGTGTTCCATTCCTGGATCACTTTGATATCTGCTGGTCAAACTAACAGCATGTGCGATATCCGGTCTAGTACACAGCATGGCATACATGAGAGAGCCTAGTGCCGAAGCATAGGGGATCTTGCTCATCCTCTCTCTTTCTTCTGCTGTAGCTGGACCTTGAGTCTTACTCAAGACCTTACCTGGCAACATAGGCAAGAACCCTTTCTTGCTTTCATCCATTCTAAACTTCTTTAGAATCTTGTCCAAGTATGTACTCTGTGAAAGGCCTATTAGGCGTCTTGATCTATCTCTATAAATCTTGATGCCTAAAATGTATGCTGCTTCACCAAGGTCTTTCATTGAAAAACATTTATTCAAATAACCTTTAACACTGCTTAATAGTTCTATATCATTCCCAATCAATAATATGTCATCTACATATAATATCAGGAACGCTACAGAGCTCCCACTCACTTTCTTGTAAATACAGGCCTCACCATGAGTCCGTATAAAACCGAAGTCTTTGATCACTCTATCAAAGCGTAGGTTCCAACTCCGGGATGCTTGCTTCAGTCCATAAATGGAACGCTGAAGTTTGCATACCTTGTCAGCATTTTCAGGATCGACAAAACCTTTGGGTTGTACCATATACAACTCTTCCTCAATATCACCATTAAGGAACGCCGTTTTGACATCCATCTGCCAGATTTCATAATCGAAAAATGCAGCTATTGCTAACAAAATCCTCACAGACTTTAGCTTCGCTACAGGTGAGAAAGTCTCATCGTAGTCAACTCCTTGAATTTGTCGGAAACCCTTTGCGACAAGTCGAGCTTTATAGACAGTAATATTACCATCAGCATCTGTTTTTCTCTTAAAGATTCATTTATTCTCGACAGCCTTGCGGCTATCAGGTAAGTCTACCAAAGTCCATACTTTGTTATCATACATGGATCCCATTTTGGATTTCATGGCTTCTTGCCATTTGTTGGAATCTGGGCTCATCATTGCTTCTTCATACGTCGCAGGGTCCTCATCATTGTTGTCCACAATCATGACATTCAGACAGGGATCATACCAATCAGGAGTGGTACGTTCCCTCGTCGATCTGCGAGGTTCAGTAGCTTCCTCGTTCGAAGTTTCATGATCATCATCATTCGCTCCCTCTCCTATCGGTGCAGGCTGTGCAGGAATTTCTTCCGGCACTGCGCTACTCTGATCTATGAGAGAAGGTTCATTAACCTCATCGAGTTCTACTTTCCTTCCAGTCACTTCTTTAGTGAGAAACTCCTTCTCAAGAAAGGATCCGTTCTTGGCAACAAAGATTTTGCCTTCGGATCTGTGATAGAAAGTGTACCCAATTGTTTCTTTAGGGTATCCTATGAAGACGCATTTCTCCGCTTTGGGTTCTAGCTTGTCAGGCTGTAACTTCTTTACATAAGCTTCGCAACCCCAAACCTTAAGGAACGACAGCTTAGGTTTCTTTCCAAACCATAGTTCATACGGTGTCGTTTCAACGGATTTAGATGGTGCCCTATTTAAAGTGAATGCGGCTGTCTCTAATGCATAACCCCAAAACGATAACGGCAAATCGGTAAGAGACATCATAGACCGAACCATATCTAACAGTGTTCGATTACGACGTTCGGACACACCATTACGTTGTGGTGTTCCCGGCGGTGTCAACTGTGAAAGTATTCCGCATTTCTTTAAATGCATGCCAAACTCATAACTCAGATATTCGCCTCCGCGATCAGAACGCAGAAACTTAATCTTCTTGTTACGTTGATTTTCTACTTCACTTTGGAATTCCTTGAACTTCTCAAAAGTCTCGGACTTATGTTTCATAAAGTAAATATATCCATATCTACTCAGATCATCCGTGAAGGTTAGAACATAACGATAACCACCGCGCGATGCTACACTCATTGGTCCGCACACATCGGTATGTATGATTTCCAATAAGTCTGTAGCTCGCTCCATTGTACTAGAAAATGGAGTCTTAGTCATTTTTCCCATTAGACATGCTTCGCATCTGTCAAGTGACTCAAAGTCAAGTGACTCAAGAAGTCCATCGGAATGGAGTTTCTTCATGCGCTTCACTCCAATATGACCAAGACAACAGTGCCACATATAAGTAGAATTATCATTCAATTTCATTCGCTTAGCATTAATGTTATGAACATGTGTATCACTACTATCGAGATTTAACAAGAATAAACCATTCATCTCAGGTGCATGGCCATAAAAGACATTACTCATATAAATCGAACAACCATTATTCTCAGACTTAAACAAATATCCGTCTTGCATTAAACAAGATCCAGATATAATGTTCATGCTCAACGCAGGTACCAAATAACAATTATTAAGGTTTAAAACTAATCCCGAAGGTAGATGTAGAGGGAGCGTGCCGACAGCGATCACATCGACTTTGGATCCATTTCCAACGCGCATCGTCACCTCATCTCTTGCCAGGCTTCGTCTATTCCGTAGTTCCTGTTTCGAGTTACAAATGTGAGCAACCGAACCAGTATCAAATACCCAGGCACTACTACGAGAACCAGTAAGATAGACATCAATAACATGTATATCAAATATACCTTTCTTTTTGACGTGGCCGCTCTTCAGATCGGCCAAGTATTTGGGGCAATTGCGCTTCCAGTGCCCCTTCCCCTGGCAGTAATAGCACACAGTCTCAGGTTTAGGACCAGCCTTAGGCTTCTCAGGATGCGGTGCAACTTTCTTGCCGCCCTTCTTGAAGTTACCCTTGTTAGGCTTGCCTTGCTTTTTGAAACTGGTGGTCTTGTTGACCATCAACACTTGGTTCTCCTTCTTAATCTCTACTTCAGCAGATTTCAGCATGGAAAAGATTTCAGGTAAATCTTTATTCATGTTCTGCATGTTGTAGTTCATCACGAAGTTCTTGTAACTTGGTGGCAGTGATTGAAGGACACGATGAATACCCAGCTGGTTAGGGATCATCATCCCCAAGTCATTGAGCTTCTTCGCATGCCCGGACATGACGAGCATGTGCTCACTAACGGAGCTGCCTTCTTCCATCATGCAGGTAAAGAACTGCTTCGAGTCCTCATAGCTCTCCACGGCCGCATGAGTCTCAAAGATAAGTTTGAGCTCATGCATCATCTCACAGGGGTCGTGGTGCTCAAAACGCTTTTGGAGCTCTGCCTCTAAGCTGCACCAGATGGCACACTGAACTTCGGAGTACCGAGTTGCCCGAGTCTCATAAACATTCTTTATGTCCTCGGACACTACAGGAGGTGGTGGGGGACCTAGCGGTGCTTCGAGCACAAATTGCAGGTTTCCACCAGTGAGGAAAATCCTCACATGACGGAACCAGCCAGTGAAGTTGCTACCATTGCCCTTAAGCTTTTCTTTCTCTAGGAACTGGTTAAAATTGATGGAGGGGGGCGCCATGATCTACAACATATTTGCAAAGAGTTTAGACTAAGTTTATGATAAATTGAGTTCAATTTAATTCTGAAATTAACTAGGTGAACTCCCACTTAAAACAACATCCCTCGCATTGTTTTAGTGATTACACGAACCAAATCCACTACACCAAGTCCGATCTTCACGAGAAAAGATGTAGCTTCAAAGGCGAACACTCAAAGTGTTCATCATATCATTCATATGACTCATGCTCTACCTTTCGGTATCCCGTGTTCCGAGACCATGTCTGTACATGCTAGGCTCGTCAAGGCAACCTTGGTATCCGCGTGTGCAAATCTGGCTTGCACCCGTTGTATGCACATGTATAGTCTATCACACCCGATCATCACGAGATGCTTCGAAACGACAAGTCTTAGCAACGGTGCATACTAAGGACGAACACTTTATTATCTTGATATTTAGTGAGAGGGATCATCTTATAATGCTACCGTCGCGATCTAAGCAAAATAAGATGCATACAAGGATTAACATCACATGCAATTCAAAATGTGTGATATGATATGGCCTTTCGTCTTTGTGCTTTTGATCTCCATCTCCAAAGCACGGACATGATCTCCATCATCACCAGCATGGCGTCAAGGTCAGTGGCGCCGCTTCATGGTTGTCCATCACTTATAGCTACTATAACAACTACTTGAAATAAAGCTATTACATGATGAATAGACACGCAGGTCTTTAACAAAATTAAAGACAACCATTAGGCTCCTGCCGGTTGCCATAATACAATAATGAACATCTCATACATCAAATATAATCATCATCACATCATGGCCATATCACATCACCAAACCCTGCAAAAACAAGTTAGACGCCTCTAATTTGGTTTGCATATTTTACGTGGTTTAGGGTTTTCGAGTAAGATCCAATCTACCTACGAACATGAACCACAACGGTGATACTAGTGTTGACAATAGAAGTGTAAATTACAATCTTCACTATGGTGGGAGAGACAGACACCCGCAAAGCCACTTATGCAATACAAGTTGCATGTCAAGCGTGGAGCAAGTCTCATGAGACGCGGTCATGTAAAGTTAGCCCGGGCCGCTTCATCCCACCATCCCGCAAGAAGCAAAGTACACAAACTAAAGCAACAAGAGCATCACCGCCCACAAAACCATTGTGTTCTACTCGTGCAACAGATCTATGCATAGACATGGCTCTGATACCACTGATGGGGTTCGTAGCATAGAAAACAAAAATTTTCCTACCGCAAGATGAATAAATCCAAGATCTAATCTATGGAACACCCAAGATCTAATCTACAAGATCTAAGCAACGAGATGGAGATGAGACTAACCCTCGAAGATTCCAAAGCCTACGAGATTAATCTCGTTGTTGGTGTAGACGGTCGTCCCCGGTGCTGCAATCCGGCAGCACTTCCGTACTCGGTCGCGCGTACGGTGTCGATGAAGCTCCTTCCTCTCCCGTTCCAGCGGGCAGCGGAGGTGTGGTAGATCTCCTCCAAATTCCAGCAGCACGACGGCGTGGTGGTGGTAGTGGAGGAAGAAAAGCTGCAGGGCTTCGCCTAAGCCGGAGCAGCGTATGGTGGAGGGAGAGGCGGCCAGAGGAGGAGGCAATGGATGGGGGGTGTGGCCGGCCACCCCCTCCCCTCTTTATATAGGGGGCCAGCTGGCCAAGGTGGCCCCCCTTCCCATCTAGGGTTGGGGGGGGGGGGGGGCGGCGGCCAAGAGGGGGGAGAGGGCTTTCCCCTCCCCCAAGTTGATCCCCCCTAGGAAACCCTAGGGGGTTGGCCGGCCTGGGCCTTGGGGCCATGTGCCCCTGGCCCATTAGGCCAGGGAGCATCCCCTTGGCCCATGCTAGGCCTCCTAGGTCGTGGGCCCCATGGAGGACCCCTCCGGAACCTTCTAGAACCTTCCAGTCAACCACCGGAAAAATCCCGAACATTTCCGAAACCCAGAAATCAACTTCCCTTATATGAATCTTATTCTCCGGACTATTCCGGACCTCCTCGTGACATCCTGGATCACATCCGAGACTCCGAACAAACTTCGTCTCCATACCATATTCAAATCTACTTATGCAACATCGAACCTTAAGCGCGTCACCCTACGGTTCGCGAACTATGCAGACATGGTCGAGACTCCTCTCCGAGCAATAACCAATAGCGGGATCTGGAGATCCATAATGGTTCCCACATATTCAACGATGACTTAGTGATCGATTGAACCATTTACATACGATGTCAATTCCCTTTGTCACACGATACTTTACTTATCCGAGGTTTGATCATCGGTATCTCCATACCTTGTTCAACCTCGTTACTGACAAGTACTCTTTACTCGTACCGCGGTATGTCATCTCTTATGATCAAATCATATGCTTGCAAGCTAATCAGACGACACTCCACCGAGAGGGCCCAGATTATATCTATCCGTCATCAGGATGGACAAATCCCACTATTGATCCATATGCCTCAACTCACACTTTCCAAATACTTAATCCCATCTTCATAACCACCCATTTACGCAATGGCGTTTGATGTAATCAAAGTACCCTTCCGGTGTAAGTGATTTACATGATCTCATGGTCGAAGGACTAAGACAACTATGTATTGAAAGCTTATAGCAAATTGAACTTAATGACTTGATCTTATGCTACGCTCACTTGGGTGTGTGTCCATTATATCATTCAACTAATGACATAACCTTGTTATTAATAACATCCAATGTTCATGATCACAAAACCATGATCATCCATTAATCAACAAGCTAGTTATACAAGAGGCTTACTAGGGACTCCTTGTTGTTTACATAACACACATGTATCAATGTTTCGGTTAATACAATTATAGCATGGTATGCAAACATTTATCATAAACACAAAGATATTATAATAACCACTTTATTATTGCCTCTTGGGCATATCTCCAACATAGATGGGGATATTATAAAACTGAAATTGTTTCCTTTCTCCTTGAGGGGAAGAGCTAAAGATTGGTTCCTATCTTTTCCTAAAAATAGTATTAGTTCATGGACTAAATGTAAAGATGCTTTCATTGAAACATATTATCCTCCTGCTAAAATTATATCTTTGAGAAGTAGCATTATGAATTTTAAGCAATTGGATAATTGCTTGCGCGTGACAGGGCTTGCAACGGCGCCAGAGAGTAGCTTCTTGTGACGGTAAAGCACACGTCCGTTGGGAACCCCAAGAGGAAAGTATGATGCGTACAACAGCAAGTTTTCCCTCAGTAAGAAACCAAGGTTATCGAACCAGTAGGAGATGAAGGCCACGTGAAGGTTGTTGGTGAAGGAGTGTAGTGCGGCGCAACACCAGGGATTCCGGTGCCAACGTGGAACCTGCACAACACAATCAAGATACTTTGCCCCAACTTAACAGTGAGGTTGTCAATCTCACCGGCTTGCTGAAAACAAAGGATTAAACGTATGGTGTGGAGAATGATGTTTGCTTGCAAAGAACAACAGAGAACAATGATTGTAGTAGGTTGTATTTCAGATGTAAAAGAATGGACCGGGATCCACAGTTCACTAGTGGTGTCTCTCCAATAAGATAAATAACATGTTGGGTGAAAAAATTACAGTTGGGCAATTGACAAATAGAGAGGGCATAACAATTAATGCACATACATATCATGATGACTACTATGAGATTTACTTAGGGCATTACGACAAATAACATAGACCGCTATCCAGCATGCATCTATTAAGTTGCAAGCAACAGATAATTGCATTAAGTACTGTGCGTAATGTAAACAATACAAATATCTTTAGACAAAGCATTGATGTTTTATCCCTAGTGGCACATCACATCCACAACCTTAGAACTTTCTGTCACTGTCCCAGATTCAATGGAGGCATGAACCCACTATCTAGCATAAATACCCCCTCTTGGAGTTACAAGTATCAACTTGGCCAGAGCCTCTACTAGCAACAGAGAGCATGCAAGATCATAAACAACACATATATGATAGATCGATAATCAACTTGACATAGTATTCCATATTCATCGGATCCCAACAAACACAACATGTAGCATTACAAATAGATGATCTTGATCATGATAGGCAGCTCACAAGATCTATACATGATGGCACAATAGGAGAAGACAACCATCTAGCTACTGCTATGGACTCATAGTCCAAGGATGAACTACTAACGCATCAGTCCAGAGGCGGGCATGGTGATGTAGAGCCCTCCGGTGATGATTCCCCTCTCCGGCAGGGTGCCGGAGGAGATCTTCAGAACCCCCGAGATGGGGTTGACGGCGGCGGCGTCTCTGGAACTTTTCTCTTATTTTGGCTCCCGGTACTAGGGTTTTCCGATACGAAGGAATATATAGGCGAAGAGGCAGCGTCGGGGGAGCCAGGGGGTGGGCTCCGCACACCTGGGCGCGCCAGGGGGTAGGGCCGCGCCGCCCTATGGGGTGGCCCCCCTACTGGTCGCCTCCGACTCTTCTTCGATGTTCTGGAACCCTCCGTGGAAAATAGGGCCGTGGGCTTTTGTTTCGTCCAATTCCGAGAATATTTCCTGTGTAGGATTTCTGAAACCAAAAACAGCAGAAAACAGGAACTGGCGCTTCGGCATCTTGTTAATAGGTTAGTACCGAAAAATGCATAAAAATGATATAAAGTATGAATAAAACATGTAGGTATTGTCATAAAACTAGCATGGAACATAATAAATTATAGATACGTTGGATACATATCAAGCATCCCCAAGCTTAGTTCCTACTCGCCCTCAAGTAGGTAAACGATAAAAAGAATAATTTCTGAAGTGACATGCTACCAACATGATCTTGATCAATACTATTGTAAAGCATATGAGATGAATGAAGTGACTCAAAGAAATGGTCTATAGTTTGCTAACAAATAGATAATGACTAAACAACTGAATCATATAGCAAAGACTTTTCATGAATAGTACTTTCAAGACAAGCATCAACAAGTTTTGCATAAGAATTAACTCATAAAGCAATAGATTCTTAATAGAAGGTTTTGAAGCAACACAAAGGAATATTTAAGTTTCGGCAATTGCTTTCAACTTTCAACATGTATATCTCATGGATAATTGTCAACACAAAGTAATATGATGAGTGTAAATAAGCAAGTATGTAAGAATCAATGCACACAGTTGACACACGTGTTTGCTTCTAAGATAGAAAGAAGTAGGTAAACTGACTCAACATAAAGTAAAAGAAAGGCCCTTCGCAGAGGGAAGCAGGGATTAAATCATGTGCTAGAGCTTTTCAAGTTTTGAAATCATATAGAGAGCATAAAAGTAAAGTTTTGAGAGGTGTTTGTTGTTGTCAACGAATGGTAGTGGGCACTCTGACCCCCTCGTCAAACAGACTTTCAAAGAGCGGCTCCCATGAAGGACGTTATCTCTACCAGCAAGGTAGATCATCCCTCTTCTCTTTTGTCTACACATGTACTTTAGTTTTATTTATGGATGACACTTCTCCCAACCTTTTTCTTTCACAAGCCATGGCTAACCGAATCCTCAGGTGCCTTCCAACATTTCACATACCATAGAGGAGTGTCTATTTGCAAAATTAAGTTGCTTACTGATGAATCAGGGCAAAACATGTGAAGTGAATTATTAATGAAAGTTAATTAATTGGGGCTGGGAACCCCGTTGTCAGCTCTTTTTGCAAAATTATTGGATAAGCGGATGAAGCCACTAGTCCATTATTGAAAGTCTACCCAACAAGATTGAAAGATAAAACACCACATACTTCCTCATGAGCTATAAAATATTGACACAAATAAGAGATAATAACTTTTGAATTGTTTAAAGGTAGCACATGAAGTATTTACTTGGAATGGCAGAAAAATACCACATAGTAGGTAGTTATGGTGGACACAAATGGCATAAGTTTTGGCTCAAGGTTTTGGATGCACGAGAAGCATTCCCTCTCAGTGCAAGGCTTTGGCTAGCAAGGTTGTTTGAAGCAGCACAAGTATGAACCGGTACAGCAAAACTTACATAAGAACATATTGCAAGCATTATAAGACTCTACACTGTCTTCCTTGTTGCTCAAACACTTTTACCAGAAAATATCTAGACCTTAGAGAGACCAATCATGCAAACCAAATTTCAACAAGCTCTACGGTAGTTCTCCACTAATAGGTTTAAACTACATGATGCAAGAGCTTAAATATGATCTACTTGAGAGCTCAAAACAATTGCCAAGTATCAAATTATTCAAGACAATATACCAAGTACCACATGAAGCATTTTCAGTTTCCAACCAAATAGCAATAAGTACAGCAGCTTTCAACTTTTGCCATGAACATTAAAAGTAAAACGAAGAACACCAGTGTTCATATGAAAAAAGCGGAGCGTGTCTTTCTCCCACACAAGGAATGCTAGGATCCAATTTTATTCAGAGACACGCTCCGCTTTTTCATTTGAACACTGGTGTTATTCGTTTTACTTTTAATGTTCATGGCAAAAGCAGAAAGCCGCTGCACTTATTGCTATTTGGTTGGAAACAGAAAATGCTTCATGTGGTAGTTGGTATACTGTCTTGAATAATTTGATACTTGGCAATTGTTTTGAGCTCTCAAGTAGAACATGTTTAAGCTCTTGCATCATGTAATTTCTTATGTTCCATGCTAGTTTTATGACAATACCTACATGTTTTATTCACACTTTATAATGTTTTTATGCATTTTCTGGGACTAACCTATTAACAAGATGCCACAGTGCTAGTTCCTGTTTTCTGCTGTTTTTGATTTCAGAAAAGTTGGTTTACAAATATTCTCGGAATTGGACTAAACATAAGCCCACGGCCCTATTTTCCACGGAGTGTTCCAGAAGATCGAAGAAGAGTCGAGGAAGGCCAGCAGGGGCCCATCCCATAGGGCGGCGCGGCAGTGCCCCCCCCCCCCCCCCCGCGCCGTGACGTGGGGAGGGATCCCCCTGGCTCCCCCGACGCTACCCATTCGCCTATTAATTCCTTCGTCCCCGAAAGCCCTAGCACCGAGAGCCAAAATACCAGAATAGTTCCAGAGAGGCCGCCGCCGTCAACCCTAACTCGGGGGTTCAGAAGATCTCCTCCGGCACCCTGCCGGAGAGGGGAATCATCACCGGAGGGCTCTACATCACCATGCTCGCCTCCGGACTGATGCGTGAGTAGTTCATCCTTGGACTACGGGTCCATAGCAGTAGCTAGATGGTTATCTTCTCCTATTGTGCCATCATGTTTAGATCTTGTGAGCTGCCTATGATGATCAAGATCATCTATTTGTAATGCTACATGTTGTGTTTGTTGGGATCCGATGAATATGGAATACTATGTCAAGTTGATTATTGATCTATCATATATGTTGTTTATGATCTTGCATGCTCTCCGTTGCTAGTAGAGGCTCTGGCCAAGTTGATACTTGTAACTCCAAGAGGGGTTATTGAAGGAGATATGCCCTAGAGGCAATAATAAAGTGGTTATTATTTATATCTTTATGTTTATGATAAATGTTTATATATCATGCTATAATTGTATTAACTGAAACATTAGTACATGTGTGATATATAAGACAACAAAGAAGTCCCTAGTATGCCTCTTAAACTAGCTTGTTGATTAATGGATGATTAGTTTCATAATCATGAACATTGGATGTTATTAATAACAAGGTTATATCATTGTATGAATGATGTAATGGACACACCCAATTAAGCGTAGCATAAGATCTCGTCATTAAGTTATTTGCTATAAGCTTTCGATACATAGTTACCTAGTCCTTATGACCATGAGATCATGTAAATCACTTATACCGGAAAGGTACTTTTGATTACACCAAACGCCACTGCGTAAATGGGTGGTTATAAAGGTGGGATTAAGTATCCGGAAAGTATGAGTTGAGGCATATGGATCAACAGTGGGATTTGTCCATCCCGATGACGGATAGATATACTTTGGGCCCTCTCGGTGAAATGTCGTCTAATGTCTTGCAAGCATATGAATAAGTTCATAAGAGACCACATATCACGGTATGAGTAAAGAGTACTTGTCAGGAGACGAGGTTGAACAAGGTATAGAGTGATACCGAAGATCAAACCTCGGACAAGTAAAATATCGTGTGACAAAGGGAATTGGTATCGTATGTGAACGGTTCATTCGATCACTAAAGTCATCGTTGAATATGTGGGAGCCATTATGGATCTCCAGATCCCGCTATTGGTTATTGGTCGGAGTGAGTACTCAACCATGTCCGCATAGTTCGCGAACCGTAGGGTGACACACTTAAGGTTTGATGTTGAAATGGTAGAACTTGAATATGGAATGGAGTTCGAATATTTGTTCGGAGTCCCGGATGAGATCCCGGACATCACGAAGAGTTCCGGAATGGTCCGGAGAATAAGATTCATATATAGGATGTCATTTTATGTGAATTAAAATGATCCGGAAGGTTCTACGGAAGGTTCTAGAAGGTTCTAGAAAAGTCCGGAAGAAATAAGGATGGAAGGTGGAGTCCCAGAGGGACTCCACCCACCTTGGCCGGCCAACCTAAGGGAGGAGGAGTCTGATACGTCCAATTTGCATCACTAT
Source organism: Lolium perenne (assembly GCF_019359855.2). Classification (NCBI taxonomy): domain Eukaryota; kingdom Viridiplantae; phylum Streptophyta; class Magnoliopsida; order Poales; family Poaceae; genus Lolium; species Lolium perenne. The sequence continues at coordinate 160,389,036 of NC_067247.2, forward strand.
TTTATATCATAATTTGATGTTATTCATTGATATATTTCATATTGGGACACAATACTTATGTTATTTCATCTATTTTGCATGTTTCATCATTATTGGAGGATCGAACACCGGAGCCAGGATTCTGCTGGAAAAATCACCGTCAGAACGCAATATTTCGGAAGATCAACTCTGGAAGGAAATTATACCAAAAATCCTATTTTTCAAGATGACGAAGGAAGCCAGAAGGAGGAGCCAGGAGCAGCCAGGGTGGGCCCACACCCTAGGGCGGCGCGGCCCAGGCCCTGGCCGCGCCGGCCTGTGGTCTGGGGGGCCCACGACCCCTTTCGCCTCCTTTTCTTCGCCAAACCCTTCGTCCCGAAGACCTAAGCTAGAAGGGGTACCTCGCGAAGAGTTACAGCCGCCTCTGCGGGGCGGAGAACACCAGAGAGAAAAGAGCTCTCCGGCGGGCAGGAATCCGCCGGGGAAATTCCCTCCGGGAGGGGGAAATCGACGCCATCGTCACCGTCATCGAGCTGGACATCATCGCCATCACCATCATCATCATCTCCACCATCATCACCGCCGTCATCACCGCTGGACACCGTCACCGCTGTAGCAATTTGGGTTTGATCTTGATTGTTTGATAGGGGAAACTCTCCCGGTATCGATTTCTACTTGTTGTTGATGCTATTGAGTGAAACCATTGAACCAAGTTTATGTTCAGATTGTTGTTCATCATCATATCACCTCTGATCATGTTCCGCATGATGTCTCGTGAGTAGTTCGTTTAGTTCTTGAGGACATGGGTGAAGTCTAAATGTTAGTAGTGAACTATGGTTGAGTAATATTCAATGGTGTGATATTTAAGTTGTGGTGTTATTCTTCTAGTGGTGTCATGTGAACGTCGACTACATGACACTTCACCATTTATGGGCCTAGGGGAATGCATCTTGTATTCGTTTGCTAATTGCGGGGTTGCCGGAGTGACAGAAACCTAAACCCCCGTTGGTATATCGATGCAGGAGGGATCGCAGGATCTCAGAGTTTAAGGCTGTGGTTAGATTTATTTCTTAATTACTTTCTTGTAGTTGCGGATGCTTGCAAGGGGTATAATCACAAGTATGTATTAGTCCTAGGAAGGGCGGTACATTAGCATAGGTTCACCCACACAACACTTATCACAACAATGAAGATTATTTAGCCGTATGTAGCGAAAGCACTAGACTAAAATCCCGTGTGTCCTCGAGAACGTTTGGTCATTATAAGTAAACAAACCGGCTTGTCCTTTGTGCTAAAAAGGATTGGGCCACTCGCTGCAATTATTACTCTCGCACTTTACATACTCGTACTTTATTCAACTGTTACATCAAACCCCCCTGAATACCTGTCTGTGAGCATTTACAGTGAATCCTTCATCGAAACTGCTTGTCAACACCTTCTGCTCCTCGTTGGGATCGACATTCTTACTTATCGAAGATACTACGATACACCCCCTATACTTGTGGGTCATCAAGACTATTTTTAAGCGCCGTTGCCGGGGAGTGAAGCGCTATTGGTAAGTGGAATTGGTAAGGAAAACCTTTACTGTTGTGCTGATTTTATTTCTGCCTGCTGCTATAAGTCATTATGGAGAGATCTTCTCTTCGATTTTTATTTGGAAAATCTACTACTACTGCAACGGTAGTGGATGAGGCGCCAGGTGAGGAAGTGATACCATATAAAATACCTATGAAAATTATTGAACGTGTTATGGATAACCGCTATGAAGGGGATGGAACTGTCCACCCCGGTGATCATTTACTGTTTTTGCATGAATTATGCGGTTTATTCAAATGTGCAGGTATTGCTATGGATGAAGTGAGGAAGAAACTATTCTCTTTGTCGCTGTCCGGTAAGGCGGCGCATTGGTATAAATTACTGGATAATGGGGATTCTCTTGAATGGAATGATATTGCGCCCCGGTTTTATTCTAAGTTCTATCCTCCAAGTGAAATTCATAAGGATCGGAATCGCATATATAATTTTTGGCCTCATGATGGAGAGAGTATTGCCCAAGCTTGGGGGAGATTGAAGTCTTTAATGCTCAAATGCCCCATTCATGAGCTTCCTGGTAATGTTATTATTGATAATTTCTATGCAAGACTTTCTTTTCAAGACAAGACCTTGCTGGATACTTCTTGTTCTGGATCATTTACACGCAACAAAGAAGAGTTTAAAAGGGACCTTCTTGATCGGATCCAAGAAAATACTGAAGGTTGGGAGAACGACAAGGATAGAGAATCAGGTATAATTTATGATTATAAATGCATTGAAGCTTTTATGGATATTGATAAATTTCGTAATATGAGTGCTACATATGGTCTTGATTCTCAAGTTGCTGTAAATCTTTATAAAGCTTTTGCCTCTCATTATGAATTGCCAAAGAAGAACTTTGATAAGTATCATGAACCGTATAAAGATAAAATTGATTCATCTATTAATAAATGTGTTGTAGTTGAAACTGCTGATAATGTCATTCCTGAAGCTTATATTGAAAAAACTCCTTTCCCTGCTAAAATGAAAGAGTACTCTGTTATAAATAGTGCGGTTCATAAAAGTGAAAAGAAACCTGTAGAACCTGAAGAACAAATAAAAGTTGAACCTGCTGTTGCAATAATTAAAGATCTTGTGACTGAAAATGTGGAGGATGGTCATATTATTTTCTGTGAAGATGCTTCTAATATTGTTTCACATCCTAATAAACCCAAACAAGCTAGTGTTCCTATGCTATCTGTTAGAATTGGTGATCATTGCTATTATGGATTATGTGATATTGGTGCAAGTGTTAGTGCTATTCCGTATGAGCTTTACACGGAGATTATGCACGAAATTGATTCTTGTGAACTTGAAGATATTGATGTGGTTATTCAGCTGGCTAATAGAGAAACTATTTCTCCAATTGGTATTGTTCGAGATGTGGAAGTTTTATGCGGTAAGATTAAATATCCTGCTGACTTTTTGGTACTTGGTTCTGCTGCTAGTGATTATTGTCCTATTATTTTTGGTAGACCTTTTCTAAATACTTGTGGAGCTATTATGGATTGCAAGAAAGAGAAAATTTTGACTAAATTTGCTGGTGAATCTTATGAGTTTAACTTCTCTAAATTTACTAAAACTCCTTATAAAGCTGATTTGCCTAGTAATGATTTTAAAATGGAGCAATGTGCATCTATTGTTCTTGTTCCTAATAATCCTTTGCAGCAACATTTGGAGGATAGCGAGAGCGAAATTTTTAGGAAAGAAAGAGATGAGCTTGAGGAAATTTTTCTTCGCCAACCTATTCTCAAGCATGATTTACCGGTGGAAGATTTGGGTACAACACCGCCACCTAAGGAAGATCCTGTTTTTGATATAAAGCCTTTACCTGATAATCTTAAATATGCTCATATTGATGATAAGAAAATATATCCTGTTATTATTAGTTCTAAGCTTTCAGAGATTGAAGAAGAAAGGTTATTGGAAATATTGAAGAAACACCGAGGAGCTATTGGCTACACTCTTGATGATTTGAAGGGGATTTCTCCGTCTATTTGCCAACATGCTATTAATATGGAAGATGATGCGAAGCCTGTTGTTGAACATCAGCGTCGTCTAATTCCGAAGATGAAGGAAGTGGTAAGGAATGAGGTATTACGACTTCTTGAAGCTGGTATTATATATCCTATTGCTGATAGTAGATGGGTTAGTCCTGTGCATTGCGTTCCCAAGAAAGGAGGAATGACTGTTGTGCCTAATGATAATGATGAGCTCATCCCTCAAAGAGTAGTTGTAGGGTATAGAATGTGCATTGATTTTCGAAAAGTTAATAAAGTTACTAAGAAAGATCATTACCCTTTACCATTTATTGATCAAATGCTAGAAAGATTGTCTAAAAATACTCATTTTTGCTTTCTTGATGGTTATTCTGGGTTTTCACAAATTGCTGTTAAAGCTAAAGATCAAGAGAAAACCACCTTTACTTGTCCCTATGGAACTTATGCTTATAGACGTATGCCTTTTGGTTTATGTAATGCTCCTGCTACTTTTCAAAGATGCATGTCTGCTATTTTTCATGGTTTTTGTGAAAGTATTGTAGAGGTATTCATGGATGATTTTTCCGTCTATGGGAATTCTTTTGATAGTTGCTTGCGAAACCTTGATAAAGTTTTGCAGAGATGTGAAGAAACTAACCTTGTTCTTAATTGGGAGAAATGCCACTTTATGGTTAATGAAGGAATTGTATTGGGACATAAAATTTCTGAGAGAGGTATTGAAGTTGATAGAGCTAAAGTTGAAGCAATTGAGAAGATGCCCTATCCGAGGGATGTTAAAGGTATTCGTAGTGTTCTTGGTCATGCTGGGTTTTATAGGAGATTTATTAAAGATTTCTCCAAGATTTCAAAGCCTCTTACTAATCTTCTTCAAAAAGATGTACCATTTGTTTTTGATGATGATTGTAAGGAAGCTTTTGAAACTCTAAAGAAAGCCTTAACAACTGCTCCTATAGTTGAACCTCCTGATTGGAACTTACCCTTTGAAATTATGTGTGATGCTAGTGATTTTGCTGTAGGCGCTGTTCTTGGACAGCGGGTAGATAAAAAACTGAATGTTATTCATTATGCTAGTAAAACTCTTGATGCTGCTCAAAGAAATTATGCTACAACTGAAAAAGAACTATTAGCTGTAGTCTTTGCTTGTGATAAATTCAGATCTTATATTGTTGATTCAAAAGTTACTATTCATACTGATCATGCTGCAATTAGATACCTTATGACAAAGAAAGATGCTAAGCCGAGGCTTATTAGATGGGTACTTCTTTTGCAAGAATTTGATTTACATATTGTAGATAGGAAAGGTGCTGATAATCCTGTTGCTGATAATTTGTCTAGATTGGAAAATATTGCTTATGATCCTGTTCCTGTTAATGATAGTTTTCCAAATGAACAATTGGCTGTAATAAAGGTGAGCTCGCGAGACAGTCCTTGGTATGCTGATTATGCTAACTTTATTGTTTCCAAGTACTTGCCTCCAACCTTTTCAGCTCAGCAAAGGAGGAAATTCTTTTATGACTTGAGGCATTATTTCTGGGATGACCCACACTTATATAAAGAAGGAGTGGATGGTATTATGCGAAGATGTGTTCCCGAATATGAACAACAGGAGATATTGAGTAAATGTCATGGTAGTGCTTATGGAGGACATCACGCCGGAGAAAGAACCGCGCAAAAGGTTCTACAATCAGGTTTTTATTGGCCAACTCTCTTCAAGGATGCGAGAAAATTTATTCTATCTTGTGATGAATGCCAAAGGGTTGGTAATATCTCCAGACGCAATGAAATGCCCATGAGTTATACTCTTGTTATTGAACCGTTTGATTGTTGGGGATTCGACTTTATGGGACCTTTTCCGTCTTCAGAAGGTAACACTCATATACTTGTTGCTGTTGATTATGTTACTAAATGGGTGGAAGCTATACCTACAAAAAGTGCTGATGGTGAGACCTCTTTAAGAATGCTCTTAGATATTATTTTTCCTAGATTTGGAGTACCTAGATATATTATGACTGATGGAGGTTCTCATTTTATTCATGGAGGTTTTAGAAAAACTCTTGCTAGGTATGGTATTAATCATAGAATTGCTTCCGCTTATCATCCTCAAACTAGTGGTCAAGTAGAATTATCGAATAGAGAGATTAAATCTATCTTGCAAAAGACTGTTAATAAAACTAGAAAGAATTGGGCTAGTAAATTGAAGGATGCACTTTGGGCTTATAGAACTGCTTATAAAAATCCCATGGGAATGTCACCTTATAAAATGGTTTATGGGAAAGCTTGTCATTTACCTTTAGAACTAGAGCACAAAGCTTATTGGGCTGTTAGAGAATTAAATAAAGATCCTAATCTGGCCGGTGATAAGAGATTGTTGCAATTGAGTTCTCTAGATGAATGGAGAAGTGAAGCTTATGAAAATGCTAAACTCTTTAAAGAGAAAGTTAAAAAATGGCATGATAGGAGGATTATCAAAAGAGAATTTAATATTGGGGATAAAGTCCTATTGTATCGGTCTCGTCTCAGATTCTTTGCAGGGAAATTACTCTCGAAATGGGAAGGACCATATGTTGTCGAGGAGGTGTATCGTTCAGGAGCAATCAAAATTAGCTCTCTCCAAGGCAATGCTACGCAAGTGGTAAATGGACAAAGACTCAAGCATTATATCTCAGGTGATTCTTATAATGTTGATGTTGATATTATTCAAGTGGAAACACCGGAGGATTACATCAAAGGGCAAACCGACAGTCCGCCAGAACTCGACTTTGAATAGGTAACAGTACTGGTAAAGAAAAGTACGCAATTTACTTTCCGAACAATATTTTTGCTGTTTTTGGAAAATATGCGAAATTACGAGTTCGAAACGGAGTGGAAAGGACGCACGAGGGGGTGCCACCATAGGGCGGCGCGGCCTGACCTGGGCCCGCGCCATCCTATGGTTTGGCCGCCCCGTCGCCCCTTTCTGACTCTGGTTCGATCTGGTACTTTCCGTTTGTCGTGAAAATTTTTGCTATATAATCCCCCGGACCCCTGGAGGTCCGTATATCGTGTTTTCGACGTGTTTTGTTTCGAGCTGTTTCTGCCAGGATTTGCTTCGGATCTAGAGCCATCATGTCTTCGTCGGAAACTCCGAAGGACAGCTCCAGCAAGGATGTTGGCAACTTGTACATGAAGGAGCTGAAGATGCACCCCAAGGAGTTGCTGCTCGTTGAAGGAGAACTGCAGGTCAAGGATGTCCAGGGTCCTAAAGGAGAAGGAAGCCTGGAAGACAGGATGGAGAAGTTAGAACAAGAGGTTTTCAAGTACAAGAAGATGGCTGAGCGTGAGGTGGATATCTTCCACAGGATTGTGTCTGAACTCATTGCTGAACATGAGAAGGAAACTGCAAAGCTTTGGAGCGACATCCTCTCGCTTCACGACACCACCAACAAGCTCCAAGCACAACTCTATGATTTTCAGAATCAGAACTGTGAGTATGAAAACAGGTTTAAATATATAAGCCGTGCTGCTAGTTTCAGGATCCCCGAGACCAAGACGTCGTTTCTTGATGGAGAGCCTCTTCCTTGGAAGTTTGATGACGGGAGTTCATCACCACCATCGCCGCAGGAGTAATTCATCATCGGTATTGGCATCCCCTTGGTTTGTTCCAAGCTTGGGGGAGTGCCGCGGTATCATATTATCACTACCTTTTACTTTTATTGTCAAGTAGTGTCATATCATGAGTAGGGAAGTTATCATATAAGATGGGTTGCGTTTGGAAGTATCTCTCCTTTAGTTGGTTATCTATGTATCCCTTGGTGTGAGTTATCGTATGGAATATTAATGAGAAGTCTTATCATTTACATATTGCACATCTTATTTTAGTTTGCAATCTCTACTATATGATTCACCTTGTTGTTAGTATTGGTATCACTTTGGGAGCATTGAATAAATCTATTTGGTTTTGGCAAACTTAGCATTGGTCAATAGCAACAACACTTTGAGGTTCAAATAGAAAAGAGAAATACATGTAGATGTTTCATTGTCTTTCTTGTTAGCTCATAGCTTATTATTCTGAAGTTAAAATTGTTTGTGCTTACAAGGAAGATGCATGATTGTTTCTATCATATGTATATTTGTTTGTTTCCCCTCGACTCTTATGCTTGCTAATTAACCTTGCTAGCCAAAGACCTGTACTGAGAGGGAATACTTCTCGTGCATCCAAACCTTCAACCAAACCTATGTCATTTGTGTCCACCATACCTACCTACTACATGGTATTTTCTGCCATTCCAAGTAAATACTTCATGTGCTACCTTTAAACAATTCAAAACTTGGTATCTCTTATTTGTGTTAATGTTTCATAGCTCATGAGGAAGTATGTGGTGTTTTATCTTTCAATCTTGTTGGGCAACTTCCACCAATGGACTAGTGGCTTCATCCGCTTATCCAATAATTTTGCAAAAAGAGCTGGCAATGGGATTCCCAGTCCCAAATTAATTAAACTAAATAGACACTCCTCCATGGTATGTGATTGATGGACGGCACCCGAGGATTCGGTTAGCCATGGCTTGTGTAAGCAAAGGTTGGGGGGAGTGTCATCATCATAAAACTTAAATAAAAAGGCACTCTTTCATGGTATGAGATTGTTGGCAGGCACCCGAGGATTCAGTTAGCCATGGTTTGTGAAAGAAAGGTTGGAAGGAGTGCCACACAAAATAAAATAAAATGGGAGCCGCTCTTTGGAGGTTGTCTGGCAAGGGGGTTAGAGTACCCGCTACCAGTCGTTGACAACAACAAACACCTCTCAAAATGTTACTTTTATTCTCTTTATATGATTGCAAAACTGAAAAAGCTCTAGCACATGATTTAATCCCTGCTTCCCTCTGCGAAGGGCCTGTCTTTTACTTTATGTTGAGTCAGTAAACCTATTTCCCTCCGTCTCAAGCAAGCATTTGAGTAGTTGTGATCAAACCATTATATTGTGATTTGCTACATCATGTCTTTTATTCTTTTTTGTTTAGTACAAGTTTTATCTGAATGAATATAGCTTTGCAAGTTATCAATGATCATGAGAAGACCATTGTGATTGAGTATGCAAGTTGTGCCTTATAAACTTTAACATGAGAGCGCTGCTCAATGAGATAAATATAATCTATTAATTGTTCTCTGACCAAGAACGAAGTTTGCCATCACCAATCATGATTTCTCATGCACCTTTACTTGTGGTTACATTATACTTGTTCCAATATGAGTTATAAGAGGTTGTTTACTATAATGTCCTGTGTGAATGATTATGATGCTTCTTGTCCGTATTTTATTTATCGACTCTTCACTCCATAAACATGTGGTCATGTCTATCGAGTTCAGTTTCGCTTGGGGACAAGCGAAGTCTAAGCTTGGGGGGAGTTGATACGTCCAATTTGCATCACTATTTTATATCATAATTTGCTGTTATTCATTGATATATTTCATATTGGGACACAATACTTATGTTATTTCATCTATTTTGCATGTTTCATCATTATTGGAGGATCGAACACCGGAGCCAGGATTCTGCTGGAAAAATCACCGTCAGAACGCAATATTTCGGAAGATCAACTCTGGAAGGAAATTATACCAAAAATCCTATTTTTCAAGATGACGAAGGAAGCCAGAAGGAGGAGCCAGGAGCAGCCAGGGTGGGCCCACACCCTAGGGCGGCGCGGCCCAGGCCCTGGCCGCGCCGGCCTGTGGTCTGGGGGGCCCACGACCCCTTTCGCCTCCTTTTCTTCGCCAAACCCTTCGTCCCGAAGACCTAAGCCAGAAGGGGTACCTCGCGAAGAGTTACAGCCGCCTCTGCGGGGCGGAGAACACCAGAGAGAAAAGAGCTCTCCGGCGGGCAGGAATCCGCCGGGGAAATTCCCTCCGGGAGGGGGAAATCGACGCCATCGTCACCGTCATCGAGCTGGACATCATCGCCATCACCATCATCATCATCTCCACCATCATCACCGCCGTCATCACCGCTGGACACCGTCACCGCTGTAGCAATTTGGGTTTGATCTTGATTGTTTGATAGGGGAACTCTCCCGGTATCGATTTCTACTTGTTGTTGATGCTATTGAGTGAAACCATTGAACCAAGTTTATGTTCAGATTGTTGTTCATCATCATATCACCTCTGATCATGTTCCGCATGATGTCTCGTGAGTAGTTCGTTTAGTTCTTGAGGACATGGGTGAAGTCTAAATGTTAGTAGTGAACTATGGTTGAGTAATATTCAATGGTGTGATATTTAAGTTGTGGTGTTATTCTTCTAGTGGTGTCATGTGAACGTCGACTACATGACACTTCACCATTTATGGGCCTAGGGGAATGCATCTTGTATTCGTTTGCTAATTGCGGGGTTGCCGGAGTGACAGAAACCTAAACCCCCGTTGGTATATCGATGCAGGAGGGATCGCAGGATCTCAGAGTTTAAGGCTGTGGTTAGATTTATTTCTTAATTACTTTCTTGTAGTTGCGGATGCTTGCAAGGGGTATAATCACAAGTATGTATTAGTCCTAGGAAGGGCGGTACATTAGCATAGGTTCACCCACACAACACTTATCACAACAATGAAGATTATTTAGCCGTATGTAGCGAAAGCACTAGACTAAAATCCCGTGTGTCCTCGAGAACGTTTGGTCATTATAAGTAAACAAACCGGCTTGTCCTTTGTGCTAAAAAGGATTGGGCCACTCGCTGCAATTATTACTCTCGCACTTTACATACTCGTACTTTATTCAACTGTTACATCAAACCCCCTGAATACTGTCCAGAGCATTTACAGTGAATCCTTCATCGAAACTGCTTGTCAACACCTTCTGCTCCTCGTTGGGATCGACATTCTTACTTATCGAAGATACTACGATACACCCCCTATACTTGTGGGTCATCAGAGTCCCAAGTGGACTCCCCACCATGGTGGCCGGCCACCCCACCAAGGAAAGGGGGGAGTCCCACTCCCCCTAGGTTTGGACACTTGGAAGGTTTTGTTGGGGTCTTATTCGGACTCTTTGACCTAAACCTTGGGGCCTCCACCTATATAAAGAGAGGGAGAGAGGGGCTGGCCGGCCACTCAAACCACAAGCCCATAGCTTGGCCGCACCCCTAGGTGGCCGGCCACCCCCTCTCCCAAACCCTAGCCGCCCCCTCTCTCCTCCTCTTCTCCCGCACGCTTAGCGAAGCTCCGCCGGAGATCTCCACCACCACCGCCACCACGCCGTCGTGCTGCCGGATTCAAGGAGGAGCTACTACTTCCGCTGCCCGCTGGAACGGGGAGAAGGACGTCGTCTTCATCAACACCGAACGTGTGACCGAGTACGGAGGTGCTGCCCGATTGTGGCACCGTGATCAAGATCTTCTACGCGCTTTTGCAAGCGGCAAGTGGTCGTCTACCGCAGCAATAAGAGCCTACTCTTATAGGCTTTGGAAATCTTCAAGGGTTAGTGATACGCGTACAGCACGCGTCCGTTGGGAACCCCAAGAGGAAGGTGTGATGCGTACAGTGATGACCCACAAGTATAGGGGATCGCGGCAGTCTTCGAGGGAAGTAAAACCCAAATTTATTGATTCGACACAAGGGGAGGTAAAGAATACTTATAAGCCTTAACAACTGAGTTGTCAATTCAGCTGCACCTGGAAAAGCACTAGCAACAGGGGTGATGTGAAAGTAGCAGTAATATGAGAGCAGTAGTAACAGTAACACAGCAGCAGTAATAGCAATATGAGAGCAATGGCACCAGAAGATAGTTGATACTACTTCCAATGACATATAGAACGAGTATATAATGATGAGAGATGGACCGGGGTTCCCAGCGATCTACACTAGTGATAACTCTCCAATAACAAATGACAAGTGTTGGGTAAACAAATTACAATTGGGCAATTGATAGGATTGATATAGCATTAAGATAGAACATCAATTCATTAATCATGTAGGCATGTTTTCCGTATATAGTCGTACGTGCTCGCAATGAGAAACTTGCACAACATCTTTTGTCCTACCAGCCGGTGGCAGCCGGGTCTCAAGGGAAACTACTGGATATTAAGGTACTCCTTTTAATAGAGCACCGGAGCAAAGCATTAACACTTGGTGAAAACATGTGATCCTCACATCACCGCCATCCCCTCCGGTTGTCCCGATTCTTGTCACTTCGGGGCCTTTGGTTCCGGACAGTGACATGTGCATACAACTTGTAGGTACAATCTAAGCAATAATATAGAGCTTAAATCTAAGATCATGCCACTCGGGCCCTAGTGACAAGCATTAAGCATAACAAGATTGCAGCAACAATAACTTCACAAACTTTATAGATAGACTAATCATAATGTATCATCCATCGGATCCCAACAAACACAACACCGATTACATCAGATGAATCTCAATCATGTAAGGCAGCTCATGAGACCATTGTATTGAAGTACATGGGGGAGAGTATACTGACATAGCTACTGCTAGAACTCGTAGTCCATGGGGGAACTACTCACGGAGCATGGCGGAGGCGGTGGCGTTGATGGAGATGGCTTCCGGGGGCACTTCCCCGTCCCGGCAGGGTGCCGGGACAGAGTTCTGTCCCCCGAATTGGAGTTTCGCGACGGTGGCAGCGCCCCTGGAGTCTTTCTGGAGTTTCGTCAATTGGTACGGTGTTTTTAGGTCAAAAGGGGTTTTATAGGCGAAGAGGCGGCGCAGGGGCACTGGGGCGCCACACCCTAGGCCGGCGCGGCCAGGGTCTGGCCCGCGCCGCCATGTGGTGTGGTGGCCCCCTGGCCCCTCTCCGACTCTTCTTCGGTGTTCTGGAGCCTTCCGGGAAAAATAGGAGGTTTGGCGTTGATTTCGTCCAATTCCGAGAATATTGCCCGAACAGCCTTTTTGGAACCAAAAACAACAGAAAACAGGAACTGGCACTGTGGCATCTCGTTAATAGGTTAGTTCCGGAAAATGCATGAAATCATCATAAAGTGCAAGCAAAACATGTAAGTATTGTCATAAAACAAGCATGGAACGACAGAAATTATGGATACGTCGGGGACGTATCAGCATCCCCAAGCTTAGTTCCTGCTCGTCCCGAGCAGGTAAACGATAAAAAGAATAATTTCTGTAGTGACATGCTACTTACATAACCTTGATCATACTATTACAAAGCATATGAAATGAATGAAGTGACTCAAGGCAATGATCTATAGTTGCTAACAAATAGATAACATGTAGCAAAACTTTTCATGGAGAGTACTTTCAAGACAAACATCAAAAGTCTTGCACAAGAGTTAACTCATAAAGCAATAAGTTCAAAGTAAAGGCATCGAAGCAACACAAAGGAAGATATAAGTTTCAGCGATTGCTTTCAACTTTCAACATGCATATCTCATGGATAATTGTCAACATAAAGTAATATGATGAATGCAAATATGCAAGTATGTAAGAATTAATGCACAGTTGACACAAGTGTTTGCTTCTAAGGTGGGAGGAATTAGGTAACTGACTCAACATAAAAGTAAAAGAATGGCCCTTCTACGAGGGAAGCATCGATTGCTATATTTGTGCTAGAGCTTTTATTTTGAAAACATAGAGAGAGCATAAAAGTAAAGTTTTGAGAGGTGTTTGTTGTTGTCAACGAATGGTAGTGGGCACTCTAACCCCCTTGCCAGACAAACCTTCAAAGAGCGGCTCCCATTTTATTTTTATTTTTGGGTGGCACTCCTTCCAACCTTTCTTTCACAAACCATGGCTAACCGAATCCTCGGGTGCCTGCCAACAATCTCATACCATGAAGGAGTGCCTTTTTTATTTTAGTTTTATTATGATGACACTCCTCCCAACTTTTGCTTACACAAGCCATGGCTAACCGAATCCTTCGGGTGCCGTCCAACAATCACATACCATGGAGGAGTGTCTATTTTTTGTTAATTAATTTGGGACTGGGAATCCCATTGCCAGCTCTTTTTGCAAAATTATTGGATACGCGGATGTAGCCACTAGTCCATTGGTGAAAGTTGCCCAACAAGATTGAAAGATAAACACCACATACTTCCTCATGAGCTATAAAACATTGACACAAATTGAGAAGCATTTTGAATTGTTTAAAGGTAGCACTCAAGCAATTTACTTTGGAATGGCATGAAATACCACATAGTAGGTAGGTATGGTGGACACAATTGGCATAGTGGTTGGCTCAAGGATTTTGGATGCATGAGAAGTATTCCCTCTCGATACAAGGCTTAGGCTAGCAAGGTTGTTTGAAGCAAACACAAGTATGAACCGGTACAGCAAAACTTACATAAGAACATATCGCAAGCATTATAATACTCTACACTGTCTTCCTTGTTGCTCAAACACTTTACCAGAAAATATCTAGACCTTAAGAGAGATCAATTATGCAAACCAATTTCAACAAGCTCTACAGTAGTTCTCCACTAATAGGTTTAAACTACATGAAAAAAAACTTAATCATACTTGAGAGCTCAAAACAATTGCCAAGTGTCAAATTATCCAAGACATATGAGGCATTTTCCTTTTCCAACCAAATAAAGATAAGTATTGTAGCTTCCAACTTTTATCATTGAACATTAAAAGTAAAACGAAGAACAAGTGTTCATATGAAAAAGCGGAGCGTGTCTCTCTCCCAAACAAGGATTGCTAGGATCCGATCTTATTCAAACAAAACAAAAATAAAATAAACACACAGACGCTCCAAGTAAAGCACATATGATGTGACCGAATAAAAATATAGTTTCAGGGGAGGAACCTGATAAGTTGATGAAGAAGGGGATGCCTTGGGCATCCCCAAGCTTAGACGCTTGAGTCTTCTTGAAATATGCAGGGATGAACCACGGGGGCATCCCCAAGCTTAGACTTTTCACTCTTCTTGATCATATATCATCCTCCTCTCTTGACCCTTGAAAACTTCCTTCACAACAAACTTCTCATAAACTTCATTAGAGGGGTTAGTACTCAAAAAAAATTTGAATCCACCTTGGTCCTGTAGTGGCACATTGCAAGAACTCAATAAAACATTAGCTACAGCTCTCTATGTCTAGAAAAGCTCGCTTAAAGTCCACAAGAGACAATGCAAAAAACAGAGACAGAATCTGCCAAAACAGAACAGCCAGTAAAGACGAATTTTAATAAAACACTTCCGTTGCTCAAATCAGAAAACTCAAAACTAATGAAAGTTGCGCACATATCTTAGGAACACGCACGTAAATTGGCATATTTTTCTGTGTTACCTACAGAGAAAACAGGCCAGATTCGTGACAGATAGAAATCTGTTTCTGCGCAGAAATCCAAATCTAGTATCAACCTTCGATTAGAGGCTTCACTTGGCACAACAAAACACAAAACTAAGATAAGGAGAGGTTGCTACAGTAGTAAACAACTTCCAAGACACAAATATAAAACAAAGTACTGTAGCAAAATAACACATGGGTTATCTCCCAAGAAGTTGCTTTCTTTATAGCCATTAAGATGGGCTCAGCAGTTTTGATGATGCACTCGCAAGAAATAGTATTTGAAGCAAAAGAGAGCATCAAGAGGCAAATCCAAAACACATTTAAGTCTAACATGCTTCCTATGCAAAGGAATCTTGTAGATAAACAAGTTCATGAAAAGCAAAGTAACAAGCATAGGAAGATAGAACAAGTGTAATTTCAACAATTTCAGCATATAGAGAGGTGTATTAGTACCATGAAAATTTCTACAACCATATTTTCCTCTCTCATAATAATTTTCAGTAGCTTCATGAACAAACTCAACAATATAACTATCACATGCAGCATGCTTCTCATGATTTCCAAACACATAATTTTTATCAAGTTCAAGAATAGTGGAATTAAAACTTTCAAACTTACTTTTATTAATAATATAACAAGGTAGTTGATCAATCTCAAGAGATATGGGACTCATAGAATAAGTCAAGAACTCTCCAATCCCATTTTCATTAGTAGTACAATTAATATTATCAAGTAACATAGGACCGTCATCTAGAGCTTTATCATAAATATTTGCTACGCAAAATTCTTTAGTACCATGCATTTCGACATCAGGCACAAACAAAGCATTTTCATAAGATTTATCAAAGTAGCATGGATTATCATAAATAACAGTAGCATAATTATTCTCACAAGTTTTACTCATAGGTACTATTTCAAGAGAATCCACAGGAACATAACATTCAACCTCTTTCGGTAAGCATGGAGGACAATCAAATAGTGTAAGAGATAAAGAGTTACTCTCATTAGAAGGTTGGCATGGGTAGCTAATCCATTCTTCCTCCTTTTGTTCGTCGCTCTCCTCTTCTTTTTCATCCAATGAGCATTCAGGTTCATCAATTTCTTCTTCCACCGGTTCCTGCAAATTGTGAGTGCATTCTTGTGCATTAATGAGTCTCTCTTTATAGTCAATGATATAAGGATTATCACTGAAGCATTCTATGCAACAATTAAGGATAGAAGAGACATAATCTTTAAGGTCCTTACAAACAACACAAGTTTCATAATTCTCAACCATGAAGGATTCTATCTCAGAAGCTCCCATAAATACGACAAATTGTTCTACCTCTTCGAACCCATAATGAATATAGCAATTCCGATTATAGTTCTTAATTAAAAATTCCTTACTAAAGCCACATTGAAATTTAAGATGTTTAGTATCCTGTTGAGAGCAACAGTTTATATCATGGCGTCTAAGCAAGATTCTAGCAATTGTATTTAATTTCTCTATCATAGCACTCATTATTTTACCAATTCTTGATTCTCTATAATTATTATAACATTCTATAAGCTCCAAGTAGGTTGTAGGTTCTCTCATAACAGCAGTTTTTAATTTTTTGGTTTTTCAAATTTTTATGGATTTTTGGGTATATGAGGAAAATAAAACAAAACTGAAATAAACTAGACAAAAGTAAACTAAGCAAAGTAATACTAGACAGAAATAAACTAAGCACAAGTAAACTAGGAAAAAGTAAACTAAGCGAAACGAAATAAAAGAAAATAAAAACAGAGAGAGAGGTAGAGTGTACTCCCCAGGTGAACTTATGAGTAGAGCTATGCCTCCCCGGCAACGGCGCCAGAAAACAGTCTTGATGACCCACAAGTATAGGGGATCGCGGCAGTCTTCGAGGGAAGTAAAACCCAAATTTATTGATTCGACACAAGGGGAGGTAAAGAATACTTATAAGCCTTAACAACTGAGTTGTCAATTCAGCTGCACCTGGAAAAGCACTAGCAACAGGGGTGATGTGAAAGTAGCAGTAATATGAGAGCAAGAGGTAACAAGAATACAGCAGCAAAGAATAGCAATATGAGAGCAATGGCACCAGAAGATAGTTGATACTACTTCCAATGACATATAGAACGAGTATATAATGATGAGAGATGGACCGGGGTTCCCAGCGATCTACACTAGTGGTAACTCTCCAATAACAAATGACAAGTGTTGGGTAAACAAATTACAATTGGGCAATTGATAGGATTGATATAGCATTAAGATAGAACATCAATTCATTAATCATGTAGGCATGTTTTCCGTATATAGTCGTACGTGCTCGCAATGAGAAACTTGCACAACATCTTTTGTCCTACCAGCCGGTGGCAGCCGGGCCTCAAGGGAAACTACTGGATATTAAGGTACTCCTTTTAATAGAGCACCGGAGCAAAGCATTAACACTTGGTGAAAACATGTGATCCTCACATCACCGCCATCCCCTCCGGTTGTCCCGATTCTTGTCACTTCGGGGCCTTTGGTTCCGGACAGTGACATGTGCATACAACTTGTAGGTACAATCTAAGCAATAATATAGAGCTTAAATCTAAGATCATGCCACTCGGGCCCTAGTGACAAGCATTAAGCATAACAAGATTGCAGCAACAATAACTTCACAAACTTTATAGATAGACTAATCATAATGTATCATCCATCGGATCCCAACAAACACAACACCGATTACATCAGATGAATCTCAATCATGTAAGGCAGCTCATGAGACCATTGTATTGAAGTACATGGGGGAGAGTATACTGACATAGCTACTGCTAGAACTCGTAGTCCATGGGGGAACTACTCACGGAGCATGGCGGAGGCGGTGGCGTTGATGGAGATGGCTTCCGGGGGCACTTCCCCGTCCCGGCAGGGTGCCGGGACAGAGTTCTGTCCCCCGAATTGGAGTTTCGCGACGGTGGCAGCGCCCCTGGAGTCTTTCTGGAGTTTCGTCAATTGGTACGGTGTTTTTAGGTCGAAAGGGGTTTTATAGGCGAAGAGGCGGCGCAGGGGGGCACCTGGGGGCGCCACACCCTAGGCCGGCGCGGCCAGGGTCTGGCCCGCGCCGCCATGTGGTGTGGTGGCCCCCTGGCCCCTCTCCGACTCTTCTTCGGTGTTCTGGAGCCTTCCGGGAAAAATAGGAGGTTTGGCGTTGATTTCGTCCAATTCCGAGAATATTGCCCGAACAGCCTTTCTGGAACCAAAAACAACAGAAAACAGGAACTGGCACTGTGGCATCTCGTTAATAGGTTAGTTCCGGAAAATGCATGAAATCATCATAAAGTGCAAGCAAAACATGTAAGTATTGTCATAAAACAAGCATGGAACGACAGAAATTATGGATACGTCGGGGACGTATCATACAGCGGCAAGTTTTCCCTCAGTATGAAACCAAGGTTTATCGAACCAGTAGGAGCCAAGAAGCACGTTGAAGGTTGATGGCGGCGGGATGTAGTGCGGCGCAACACCAGAGATTCCGGCGCCAACGTGGAACCTGCACAACACAAACCAAGTACTTTGCCCCAACGAAACAGTGAGGTTGTCAATCTCACCGGCTTGCTGTAACAAAGGATTAGATGTAAAAACAGTAGAACAGTATTGCAGTAGATTGTATTTCAGTATAGAGAATTGGACCGGGGTCCACAGTTCACTAGAGGTGTCTCTCCCATAAGATAAACAGCATGTTGGGTGAACAAATTACAGTTGGGCAATTGACAAATAAAGAGGGCATGACCATGCACATACATATTATGATGAGTATTGTGAGATTTAATTGGGCATTACGACAAAGTACATAGACCGCTATCCAGCATGCATCTATGCCTAAAAAGTCCACCTTCAGGTTATCATCCGAACCCCCTCCAGTATTAAGTTGCTAACAACAGACAATTGCATTAAGTATTGCGCGTAATGTAATCAGTAACTACGTCCTCGAACGTAGCACTAATGTTTTATCCCTAGTGGCAACAGCACATCCATAATCTTCGAGATTTCTGTCACTTCCCCAGATTCACGGAGACATGAACCCACTATCGAGCATAAATACTCCCTCTTGGAGTTACAAGCATCTACTTGGCCAGAGCATCTACTAGTAACGGAGAGCATGCAAGATCATAAACAACACATAGACATAACTTTGATAATCAACATAACAAGTATTCTCTATTCATCGGATCCCAACAAACGCAACATATAGAATTACAGATAGACGATCTTGATCATGTTAGGCAGCTCACAAGATCCAACAATTAAGCACAATGGGGAGAAGACAACCATCTAGCTACTGCTATGGACCCATAGTCCAGGGGTAGACTACTCACACATCACTCCGGAGGCGACCATGGCGGCGTAGAGTCCTCCGGGAGATGATTCCCCTCTCCGGCAGGGTGCCGGAGGCGATCTCCTGAATCCCCCGAGATGGGATTGGCGGCGGCGGCGTCTCAGTAAGGTTTTCCGTATCGTGGCTCTCGGTACTGGGGGTTTCGCGACGGAGGCTTTAAGTAGGCGGAAGGGCAGGTCAGGAGGCGGCACGAGGGGCCCACACCATAGGTCGGCGCGGCCAGGGCCTGGGCCGCGCCGCCCTAGGGTGTGGCCACCTCGTGGCCCCACTTCATCTCCTCTTCGGTCTTCTGGAAGCTTCGTGGCAAAATAGGACCCTGGGCGTTGATTTCGTCCAATTCCGAGAATATTTCGTTACTAGGATTTCTGAAACCAAAAACAGCAGAAACAAAGAATCGGCACTTCGGCATCTTGTTAATAGGTTAGTTCCAGAAAATGCACGAATATGACATAAAGTGTGCATAAAACATGTAGATAACATCAATAATGTGGCATGGAACATAAGAAATTATCGATATGTCGGAGACGTATCAGTTAGTCTCGTTCATCCCCTCGTTGCTCCCATCTTCTAGATTGCATCTTGGCTTGGATTGCGTTCTCGCGGTAGGAAATTTTTTGTTTTCTATGCAACGAATCCCTACAGTGGTATCAGAGCCAGGTCTATGCATAGATGGTTGCACGAGTAGAACACAATGGTTTTGTGGGCGTTGATGCTCTTGTTATCTTTAGTTTGAGTACTTTGCATCTTTGTGGCATAGTGGGATGAAGCGGCCCGGACTAACTTTACATGACCGCGTTCATGAGACTTGTTCCTCGTTCGACATGCAACTTGTATTGCATAAGAGGCTTTGCGGGTGTCTGTCTCTCCTACTATAGTGAAGATTCAATTTACTCTTCTATTGACAACATTAGTATCACCGTTGTGGTTCATGTTCGTAGGTAGATTAGATCTCTCTCGAAAACCCTAAACCACGTAAAATATGCAAACCAAATTAGAGACGTCTAACTTGTTTTTGCAGGGTTTGGTGATGTGATATGGCCATAATGTGATGATGAATATGTATGAGATGATCATTATTGTATTGTGGCAACCGGCAGGAGCCTTATGGTTGTCTTTAATTTTCATGCTGAGTAGTATTTCAAAGTAGTTGTAATAGTTGCTACATGAGGTGAACAACCATGAAGACGGCGTCATGAACCTTGACGCTACGCCGACAATGATGGAGATCATGCCTGTTGATGATGGAGATCATGTCCGTGCTTTGATGATGAAGATCGAAGGCGCAAAGACTAAAGGGCCATATCATATCACATATGAATTGCATGTGATGTTAATCCTTTATGCATCTTATTTTGCTTAGAACGCGATGGTAGCATTATAAGATGATCCCTCACTTTAATATCAAGATAATAAAGTGTTCCCCCCTCATATGCACCGTTGTACAGTTCGTCGTTTCGAAGCATCTCGTGATGATCGGATGTGATAGATTCAATGATTCACATACAACGGGTGTATGCCATGTTGCACACGCGGAATACTTGGGTTTGCTTGACGAGCCTAGCATGTACAGACATGGCCTCGGGACAACGGAAACCGAAAGGTTGAACACGAGTCATATGGATGATATGATCAACATGTTGATGTTCACCATTGAAGCTACATCATCTCACGTGATGATCGGTTTTTGGTGTAGTGAATTTGGATCGTGTACCACTTAACAACTATGAGGGATGTTGTATTAAGTGGGAGTTCATTAGTAATTAGATTAAAACATGAACTAATTATCATAAACATAGTCTGAGTAGTATTTTGAATTAATTTTGTAGTATTGGCATCCGTTTACTACTATGCGCTAGTCTTGTTATTGAGATAGAAATACTGTTAAAATCTGACAAGAAACTTTACGGATTGGTACCGTATTGTTAAAGAATCAAGAATTGATTAAGTCCTATTGCAAACTTTTAGTAAACCTCACATTGTTGATTCAAAGAGCTATGGTTTCAATTAGTACCTAAAGTTATCTTGTCTCCGTAAAACTTGAAGTTCAAATTTGTTTGAAAAGTAAGGAGCTGAAAATTTAGTTTTCAGAAATAATCAAGGTATGAGATATATGTGATATCTAAGACCTTATTGCAAGATGATAGAATATAATTTGGTGAGACTACATAAACTCATAAGTTTTATGGGAATGTATGAAGGTTGAAGACGCCAGGCGTCACAATCCTCCAACTATTGGGGCACTAATGATATTCGCATATCCATGAAGTTATCATCCTTAGTATGCACCGTTGCTAAGACTCGTCGTTTCGAAGCATCACGTGATGATCGGGTGTTATAGATTCTACGTGTGCTTACAACGGGTGCAAGCCAGATTTGCACATGCGAATACTAAGGTTAAACTTTATGAGCCTAGCATGTACAGACATGGTCTCAAAAAGTTGTCATGAATTGATGGATACAATTATGAGTGAAATTGTTCATCATATTACAAAGTTACTAATAAGTGAAATCTAGAACACTTGTCATATGATGATCAACTTCAAAGTAAGAACCTCAAGGTTATTGGTATTTGACCAACAAACCTAGAAGTTATTGATGTTGAAGTGTTTTTCTGAATAATGAGGAAAGCTAAAAGAGAAACTGCAAAAGATATTCTGGCAAAAAGATAAGAAAAGACTAGAAAGTCTAGCTCAGGTGTATATAAATGATATACATGTTATGGTTGTATTCCTAGTTAAGTCACACAATGAAATTCTTGGGTATTAGTACTATATTGGTTGGTATGAAGTGTCATACAAAACAACGCAATACAAGAATACAATGGCCTAAGTGACTGACAAGGAATATGATAGGAATGCACGTCTAGAACAAAAATAAAGTGTTATTATGTTCGTCATTGGCATTCTATCCAGCCCTTAGAATTTATAATAAAGAACTTAATAATTGTTATTTTGCTCTGGTCAAATGAAAACAATGAGTTGTTCAAATTATGACATTACTCCATGTACGATGGATAAGTTATTATAAATCTTAATGGTGAAACACACATACATAACACTGACGCTAAAAATGCCATAAGGCAAATGATTTGAATTCCACTTATTTGTGGAACCGCCATTTAGGTCATGTTAGAAAGGAACGCATGAAGGAACTCCATGCAAATGGATTTTTGGAGTCATTTGATTTTTGAATCATTTGGCGCTTGCAAATCTTTTCTAAAGAGAATGATTAAAATACCGTTCATAGGCCAAGAGTTGAACGGGCAACAAACTTAGTGGAAAAATACATGATGATGTATGTAGTTCACTGGGCATAGTTGTGTGCGGGAGATTCTTCTACTTCATGAAAACTTTCAACAATGAATTGAGTATATATATGTGGATATATTCAATAAGGAAGAAGTTTGAAACATTTGAATGGATTCAAATAAATTTCAGCATGAAGTGGAAATCATCGTAATAGAAAAGTCAAATATCTATGATTGGATCATGGTGAAAATATTTGAATTATGAGTTTTAGCGAACATCTAAGAGAGTTATGAAATTGTTCTACAACTTACGTTTCTTGGAGTATCATAGTGATGATAAAGTATCCAAGAGATATACCAAACTTTGTTGGATCAATGATGAGATAAAATATTGATGCCATTATATTTTTGTGGATTATGCTTTAGTGACTACCGCTTTTACACTGAATAGAGCATCATCATGATCCGTTGAAATGACACCATACGAGTTATGGCATGGGTATGAAACCTGATAGTCTTTTCTTAAATTTTGTTATGCATAGCATAAGTAAATAAGTTTACAACCAAAATCGGATGAATGTCTTTGTTGGTTATCCCAGAGATTTGATTGGGAATTCTTCCCACGAGACAAAAACAAAAGTGTTTGTCAATGTTTCTTATTTCCAAGAAATTGTTTCTAGCGAAGTATTTGAGTGGGAGGACAATAGAACTTGATAAGGTTTATGAACCTGAGCATAATGATCAGAGTAGCGCAGCATCGGAAATTGGTTCCGGAAGTGACCGCGACGATCATGGCTCCCATGACTACAAAGTGTTTTTAGCCATAGAGATCGAAGTACATATTGAACCTTGTAGGTATGGTTTACTTTGTGATCAAATAAATGATTTGTGGACAAAGGATTGATTTTGAACAATGATAAACCAACTACAAACAAAGAAGTTATGATGGGCCCTGACTCCGTTAAAATGGCTATACGCCATGAAATCCAAGATAGATGAATACTTTTTGAAAGTAAATGGATCTATGAAATTGATGGACTTGGATGAAATATCCTTGAAGAAGCTCAACTTGTCGAAAAGTTGTTTACGACAAAGTTCAAAGAGTTGACTACGATAAGATTAGATCTTCCGTAGCAATGCTTATAGTCTATGTGGATTATTCTAGTAATCACTACATATTTCTTTTATGAGATATGTTAGTAGGATAGCAAAATACACTACTTAACAGAAGTGTGTATTAAAGGTGTATACTAGATACAACCAAGAGTTTTGCTGGTCCGTGGAATACTAGATAGGTATACAAACTTCAATTGGATGAAGTAAGTATCGAGGAGTTAGAATCTTCACCAGATGAAATAGTCAAAGAGTTTTTGATTTCATCAGAGACGATGAAGAGGCTTGCATTTGCAAGAAATTAAGTGGGAGCGCTAAGACATATTTATAATACTTTATGTATGTGGCATATAGTTGGTTATAAATGATGTAATTATATACTTGATTAAAAAGGTTTCATTGAGAAATTAACTTCAATGAAAAGATATGGACTGAAACAAATTTAGTGTCAAGATCTATGAAGATAGATTGAAACACAAAATAAGTTTAAGTCAAAGTACATAGAATGGATATTTAAATAGTTCAATATAGAAATATTAAGAAGATGTTCTTGTCATGTGAAGTTTTAACAAAACTTGAGTGTATCTGACACTCAATGAGTAAAAACACATGAGTGATTATAGATCACGAATAATATGTACACAATCAGATGTCCTATGCTCTAAAAGTGTTATGAGCATGTACCAGAATGATTCATGTGATGATCACTGAAAAACAGTAAGAATATTCTTGAGTACTTAAGAAGAACCAAGTATATATATATAGTTTTATATGGAGAAATGACAAAACAAATCGCTGTAAGGTGTTGCACCGATATTAGTTTTGTCACATATGAAAATAAAATTTCAAATCTCAAAATTAGACTAAGTGTTGTTTAAAAGGTAGCACAATGAGCTAGAAGTTGTCTATGCTAGATTTAGAAGAGTTCTAAATATTGTGACGGATTCTACAAAAGAAGGCAGAATATGTCATTGTTTTGACAATGACAAAGGATGTTAAAGTCAAGAGGTTCTTTGAGAACTTGGTGTAGTTCCGACAGAGTCAGAACTTTGAAGCTATATTGTGTGTGACAATATTAGTGACATATTTCAGACCGCGGAATTAAGGTTCCACCAGAAGACCAAACATATTTAATGCCGACTCATTTGGAAATGAATGATGCGTTGAGACGCAAATGAATTACAAAATACATACGGTTCTGAGCATGTCAGATCCGTTGACTAAAACCTCTCCTGTGAGCAAAACATGATAAAGCACCAGAAGGCCAAGGTTTTATATCATTACAAATGTAAACTAGATTATTGACTCTAGTGCAAGTGGGAGACTGAAGGAGATATGCCCTAGAGGCAATAATAAAGTGGTTATTATTTATATCTTTATGTTTATGATAAATGTTTATATATCATGCTATAATTGTATTAACCGAAACATTAGTACATGTGTGATATATAAGACAACAAAGAAGTCCCTAGTATGCCTCTTAAACTAGCTTGTTGATTAATGGATGATTAGTTTCATAATCATGAACATTGGATGTTATTAATAACAAGGTTATATCATTGTATGAATGATGTAATGGACACACCCAATTAAGCGTAGCATAAGATCTCGTCATTAAGTTATTTGCTATAAGCTTTCGATACATAGTTACCTAGTCCTTATGACCATGAGATCATGTAAATCACTTATACCGGAAAGGTACTTTGATTACACCAAACGCCACTGCGTAAATGGGTGGTTATAAAGGTGGGATTAAGTATCCGAAAAGTATGAGTTGAGGCATATGGATCAACAGTGGGATTTGTCCATCCCGATGACGGATAGATATACTCTGGGCCCTCTCGGTGGAATGTCGTCTAATGTCTTGCAAGCATATGAATAAGTTCATAAGAGACCACATATCACGGTACGAGTAAAGAGTACTTGTCAGGAGACGAGGTTGAACAAGGTATAGAGTGATACCGAAGATCAAACCTCGGACAAGTAAAATATCGTGTGACAAAGGGAATTGGTATCGTATGTGAATGGTTCATTCGATCACTAAAGTCATCGTTGAATATGTGGGAGCCATTATGGATCTCCAGATCCCGCTATTGGTTATTGGTCGGAATGAGTACTCAACCATGTCCGCATAGTTCGCGAACCGTAGGGTGACACACTTAAGGTTTGATGTTGAAATGGTAGAACTTGAATATGGAATGGAGTTCGAATATTTGTTCGGAGTCCCGGATGAGATCCCGGACATCATGAGGAGTTCCGTAATGGTCCGGAGAATAAGATTCATATATAGGATGTCATTTTATGTGAATTAAAATGATTCGGAAGGTTCTACGGAAGGTTCTAGAAAAGTCCGGAAGAAATAAGGATGGAAGGTGGAGTCCCAGAGGGACTCCACCCACCTTGGCCGGCCAACCTAAGGGAGGAGGAGTCCCAAGTGGACTCCCCACCATGGTGGCCGGCCACCCCACCAAGGAAAGGAGGGAGTCCCACTCCCCCCTAGGTTTGGACACTTGGAAGGTTTTGTTGGGGTCTTATTCGGACTCTTTGACCTAAACCTTGGGGCCTCCACCTATATAAAGAGAGGGAGAGAGGGGCTGGCCGGCCACTCAAACCACAAGCCCATAGCTTGGCCGCACCCCTAGGTGGCCGGCCACCCCCTCTCCCAAACCCTAGCCGCCCCCTCTCTCCTCCTCTTCTCCCGCACGCTTAGCGAAGCTCCGCCGGAGATCTCCACCACCACCGTGATGACGCGTAAAGCACACGCTCGTTGGGAACCCCAAGTGGAAGGTGTGATGCATACAGCAGCAAGTTTCCCTCAGTAAGAAACCAAGGTTTATCGAACCAGTAGGAGTCAAGAAGCACGTTGAAGGTTGATGGCGGCGGGATGTAGTGCGGCGCAACACCAGGGATTCCGGCGCCAACGTGGAACCTGCACAACACAACCAAAGTACTTTGCCCCAACGAAACAGTGAGGTTGTCAATCTCACCGGCTTGCTGTAACAAAGGATTAACCGTATTGTGTGGAAGATGATTGTTTGCAGAAAACAGTAGAACAAGTATTGCAGTAGATTGTATTTCAGTAAAGAGAATTGGACCGGGGTCCACAGTTCACTAGAGGTGTCTCTCCCATAAGATAAACAGCATGTTGGGTGAACAAATTACAGTTGGGCAATTGACAAATAAAGAGAGCATGACCATGCACATACATATCATGATGAGTATAGTGAGATTTAATTGGGCATTACAACAAAGTACATAGACCGCCATCCAACTGCATCTATGCCTAAAAAGTCCACCTTCAGGTTATCATCCGAACCCCCTCCAGTATTAAGTTGCAAAGCAATAGACAATTGCATTAAGTATGGTGCGTAATGTAATCAACAACTACATCCTTAGACATAGCATCAATGTTTTATCCCTAGTGGCAACAGCACAACACAACCATAGAACTTTCACATCGTCCCGGTGTCAATGCAGGCATGAACCCACTATCGAGCATAAGTACTCCCTCTTGGAGTTACAAGCATCTACTTGGCCAGAGCATCTACTAGTAACGGAGAGCATGCAAGATCATAAACAACACGTAGATATAACTTTGATAATCAACATAACAAGTATTCTCTATTCATCGGATCCCAACAAACGCAACATATAGAATTACAGATAGATGATCTTGATCATGTTAGGCAGCTCACAAGATCCGACAATGATAGCACAATGGGGAGAAGACAACCATCTAGCTACTGCTATGGACCCATAGTCCAGGGGTAGACTACTCACACATCACACCGGAGGCGACCATGGCGGCGTAGAGTCCTCCGGGAGATGATTCCCCTCTCCGGCAGGTGCCGGAGGCGATCTCTGGATCCCCGAGATGGGATCGGTGTTGGCGGCGTCTCTGGAAGGTTTTCCGTATCGTGGCTCTCGGTACTGGGGGTTTCGTCACGGAGGCTTTAAGTAGGCGGAAGGGTAGGTCAAGAGGCGGCGCGAGGGGCCCAGACCATAGGGCCGCGCGACCAGGGCAGGGGCCGCGCCGCCCTATGCTCTGGCTGCCTCGTGGCCCCTCTTCGTTTCGTCTTCGGACTTCTGGAAGCTTCGTGGAAAAATAGGCCCCTGGGCTTTGATTTCGTCCAATTCCGAGAATATTTCCTTACTAGGATTTCTGAAACCAAAAACAGCAGAAAACAAAGAATCGGCACTTCGGCATCTTGTTAATAGGTTAGTTCCAGAAAATGCATGAATATGACATAAAGTGTGCATAAAACATGTAGATAACATCAATAATGTGGCATGGAACATAAGAAATTATCGATACGTCGGAGACGTATCAGCATCCCCAAGCTTAGTTCTGCTCGTCCCGAGCAGGTAAAACGATAACACAGATAATTTCTGGAGTGACATGCCATCATAATCTTGATCATACTATTTGTAAAGCATATGTAGTGAATGCAGCGATCAAAACAATGTATATGACATGAGTAAACAAGTGAATCATAAAGCAAAGACTTTTCATGAATAGCACTTCAAGACAAGCATCAATTAAGTCTTGCATAAGAGTTAACTCATAAAGCAATAATTCAAAGTAAAGGCATTGAAGCAACACAAAAGAAGATTAAGTTTCAGCGGTTGCTTTCAACTTGTAACATGTATATCTCATGGATATTGTCAACATAGAGTAATATAATAAGTGCAATAAGCAAGTATGTAGGAATCAATGCACAGTTCACACAAGTGTTTGCTTCTTGAGGTGGAGAGAAATAGGTGAACTGACTCAACATTGAAAGTAAAAGAATGGTCCTCCATAGAGGAAAAGCATCGATTGCTATATTTGTGCTAGAGCTTTGATTTTGAAAACATGAAACAATTTTGTCAATGGTAGTAATAAAGCATATGCATCATGTAAATTATATCTTATAAGTTGCAAGCCTCATGCATAGTGTACTAATAGTGCCCGCACCTTGTCCTAATTAGCTTGGATTACCGGATCATCACAATGCACATGTTTTTACCAAGTGTCACAAAGGGGTACCTCTATGCCGCCTGTACAAAGGTCTAAGGAGAAAGCTCGCATTGGATTTCTCGCTATTGATTATTCTTCAACTTAGACATCCATACCGGGACAACATAGACAACAGATAATGGACTCCTCTTTTATGCATAAGCATGTAACAACAATTAATAATTTTCTCATTTGAGATTGAGGATATATGTCCAAAACTGAAACTTCCACCATGGATCATGGCTTTAGTTAGCGGCCCAATGTTCTTCTCTAACATTATGCATGCTTAACCATAAGGTGGTAGATCTCTCTTACTTCAGACAAGACGGACATGCATAGCAACTCACATGAAATTCAACAATGAATAGTTGATGGCGTCCCCAGTGAACATGGTTATCGCACAACAAGCAACTTAATAAGAGATAAAGTGCATAATTACATATTCAATACCACAATAGTTTTTAAGCTATTTGTCCCATGAGCTATATATTGCAAAGGTGAATGATGGAATTTTAAAGGTAGCACTCAAGCAATTTACTTTGGAATGGTGGAAAATACCATGTAGTAGGTAGGTATGGTGGAAAAAAATGGCATAGTGGTTGGCTCAAGTATTTTGGATGCATGAGAAGTATTCCCTCTCGATACAAGGTTTAGGCTAGCAAGGCTTATTTGAAACAAACACAAGGATGAACCGGTGCAGCAAAACTCACATAAAAGACATATTGAAAACATTATAAGACTCTACACCGTCTTCCTTGTTGTTCAAACTCAATACTAGAAATTATCTAGACCTTAGAGAAACCAAATATGCAAACCAAATTTTAGCATGCTCTATGTATTTCTTCATTAATGGGTGCAAAGCATATGATGCAAGAGCTTAATCATGAGCACAACAATTGCCAAGTATCACATTACCCAAGACATTTATAGCAATTACTACATGTATCATTTTCCAATTCCAACCATATAACAATTTAACGAAGGAGACACTTCGCCATGAATACTATGAGTAGAAACCAAGGACATACTTGTCCATATGCTACAGCGGAGCGTGTCTCTCTCCCATAAAGTGAATGCTAGGATCCATTTTATTCAAACAAAACAAAAACAAAAACAAACCGACGCTCCAAGAAAAAGCACATAAGATGTGATGGAATAAAAATATAGTTTCAGGGGAGGAACCTGATAATGTTGTCGATGAAGAAGGGGATGCCTTGGGCATCCCCAAGCTTAGACGCTTGAGTCTTCTTAATATATGCAGGGGTGAACCACTGGGGCATCCCCAAGCTTAGAGCTTTCACTCTCCTTGATCATGTTGCATCATACTCCTCTCTTGATCCTTGAAAACTTCCTCCACACCAAACTCGAAACAACTCATTAGAGGGTTAGTGCACAATAAAAATTAACATATTCAGAGGTGACACACTCATTCTTAACACTTCTGGACATTGCATAATGCTACTGGACATTAGTGGATCAAAGAAATTCATCCAACATAGCAAAAGAGGCAATGCGAAATAAAAGGCAGAATCTGTCAAAACAGAACAGTTCGTATTGACGAATTTTAAAATGGCACCAGACTTGCTCAAATGAAAATGCTCAAATTGAATGAAAGTTGCGTACATATCTGAGGATCATGCACGTAAATTGGCTTAATTTTCTGAGCTACCTACAGGGAGGTGGACCCAGATTCGTGACAGCAAAGAAATCTGGAACTGCGCAGTAATCCAAATCTAGTACTTACTTTTCTATCAACGGCTTTACTTGGCACAACAAAACACAAAACTAAGATAAGGAGAGGTTGCTATAGTAGTAAACAACTTCCAAGACACAAAATAAAAACAAAGTACTGTAGGTAAAAAAACATGGGTTGTCTCCCATAAGCGCTTTTCTTTAACGCCTTTCAGCTAGGCGCAGAAAGTGTGTATCAAGTATTATCGAGAGATGGTGTGTCAACCTTACCTTGGGCTTTACCCTTACCTTTCTTATTGTTTTTCTTTCCCTTGGGTTTAGGAAATATATGATTTCCCCCCGGTATAGAGGTGAATTTCAGAGTGCCTTCTCCAACATCAATGACTGCTCCCAATAGTTTCAGCAGGGATCTTCCGAGTGTGAGTTTTCCTGTTTCAATAACAAGATAATCAATGGATATTGTCCTTCCAAGAATGGTTGTATGCACACCTGCGGCTATTCCTTTAGGAATTATAGTAGAGTTAGCAATGAGAGTTATTTCTTCTCCTCCTTCATCAACTCCCCAAAGTTTCAAAGATTTATAAATACTTTCAGGCATAAGGCAAAATTCATACATAATATCACAGTAGGCATGGAGAGTTCGATCACCGATAACAATTTTAACAGCAGGATCCCACAATGAGAGTTTAGAGTTCACTAAAACTTGTTCAAGACGATTACGAACGTGGCAATAGTTATCATTCAAATGTACTTATCTCGAGATTATTTAATCTACTATATATGCTAGTGAGGGCTGAATCAAAGTTATTAGCTGAATCATGTGATGCAACCAACTTCTTTATGGCATTAAAAGCTTGATCCCCATTGCAATGAAGGAAATCTCCTCCCACTAAAGTATCCAAAGTATATCTATAGCGAACCATAAGACCAAAATAAAAATTACTAAGGAGCAAACTTAGAGTCATTTGAGGTTCAGTTTTATGATAAGAAGTAAAAATTCTAGACCAAGCATCCTTAAAACTCTCCTCATCCCCTTGTTTAAAAGTGAAGACTAATTCTTCAGGCGAAGAAGTAACAGGTTCAGAGCTAGACATGGTAACAAAAGTAACTAATTTTTTGTATTTTTAATATAGAGTGCAAGACAATAAATAAAGCAAACTAGATAAAGTAAATGCAAGTAACTAATTTTTTTGTGTTTTTGATATAGCAAACAAGATAGCAAATAAAGTAAAACTAGCAACTAATTTTTTTGTATTTTGATTTAGTGCAGCAAACAAAGTAGTAAATAAAACTAAGCAAGACAAAAACAAAGTAAAGAGATTGAGAAGTGGAGACTCCCCTTGCAGCGTGTCTTGATCTCCCCGGCAACGGCGCCAGAAATTTAGCTTGATGACGCGTAAAGCACACGCTCGTTGGGAACCCCAAGTGGAAGGTGTGATGCGTACAGTGATACGTCTCCGACGTATCGATAATTTCTTGTGTTCCATGCCACATTATTGATGTTATCTACATGTTTTATGCACACTTTATGTCATATTCGTGCATTTTCTGGAACTAACCTATTAACAAGATGCCGAAGTGCCAGTTCCTGTTTTCTGCTGTTTTTGGTTTCAGAAATCCTAGTAACGAAATATTCTCGGAATCGGACGAAATCAACGCCCAAGTTCCTATTTTACCCGGAAGCATCCAGAACACACGAGAACCGCCAGAGAAGGGGGACAGGGCCACCAAACCACACCCCGGCGCGGCCAGGGTGGGGGGGCGCGCCCCCCTATGGTTTGGGCAGCCCGTGGCCCCTCCGACTCCGACTCTTCGCCTATTTAAGCCGTCGTGACCTAAAACCTCGACACCAATTGACGAAACTCCAGAAAGACTCCAGGGGCGCCGCCGCCATCGCGAAACTCGAATTCGGGGGACAGAACTCTGTTTCGGCACCCTGCCGGGACGGGGAATTGCCCCCGGAGCCATCTCCACCGCCGTCTTCACCGCCATCTTCACCGCCATCGCTGCCTCCATGATGAGGAGGGAGTAATTCTCCATCGAGGCTCGGGGCTGTACCGGTAGCTATGTGGTTCATCTCTCCCATGTACCTCAATACAATAATCTCATGAGCTGCTTTACATGATTGAGATTCATATGAGTTTGTATCACAATTTATCTATGTGCTACTCTAGCAATGTTATTAAAGTAGTTTTATTCCTCCTGCACGTGTGTAAAGGTGACAGTGTGTGCACCGTGTTAGTACTTGGTTTATGCTATGATCATGATCTCTTGTAGATTGCGAAGTTAACTATTGCTATGATAATATTGATGTGATCTATTCCTCCTACATATGCATGAAGGTGACAGTGTGCATGCTATGTTAGTACTTGGTTTAGTCTGTTGATCTATCTTACACTACAAGGTTACTAAAATATGAACAGTAATTGTGGAGCTTGTTAACTCCGGCATTGAGGGTTCGTGTAATCCTACGCAATGTGTTCATCATCCAACAAAAGTGTAGAGTATGCATTTATCTATTCTGTTATGTGATCAATGTTGAGAGTGTCCACTAGTGAAAGTGTAATCCCTAGGCCTTGTTCCTAAATACTGCTATCACTGCTTGTTTACTGTTTTACTGCGTTACTACTGCTGCAATACTACCACCACCAACTACACGCCAGCAAGCTATTTTCTGGCACCGTTGCTACTGCTCATACATATTCATACCACCTGTATTTCACTATCTCTTCGCCGAACTAGTGCACCTATTAGGTGTGTTGGGGACACAAGAGACTTCTTGCTTTGTGGTTGCAGGGTTGCATGAGAGGGATATCTTTGACCTCTTCCTCCCTGAGTTCGATAAACCTTGGGTGATCCACTTAAGGGAAAACTTGCTGCTGTTCTACAAACCTCTGCTCTTGGAGGCCCAACACTGTCTACAGGAAAGGAGGGGGAACGTAGACATCAAGCTATTTTCTGGCGCCGTTGCCGGGGAGGAAAGGTAAAAGGTACTCACACTCCGGACCTCGGCTACCAAGCTATTTTCCGCCGTTGTAAGTACTCAAAGCTATTTCCTTTAGATCCTGCAATTGCAACTTTTTGTTTCTTGTTTACACTAGTTTGGCATAATGGACAAGAATGATCTTCTTATTCTATTTCCTGATTTAAAACATGGATTGTTTGATGCGAAAATTAAAAAACCTATGGAATCTTATTTGCATGCTGGTAGTAATATTAGTATGAACGCTTTGAACACCATTGTTGATAATAATATAGAAAGTTCTAAGCTTGGGGAAGCTGGTTTTCATGATCTTTTTAGTCCCCCAAGCATTGAGGAGAAAATTTTCTTTGATGATACTGTGCCTCCGATCTTTGATGATTATTATAAAGAATGCTATGATATAGGTTATAATTATCCTTATGAAACTTGTCATAGTCATGATTGGATTACCAAAAACAATTCTTTTAATATGCAACTTGTTTACCATGTTCAAATTCTTGATAATAATCTTGCTCCAATTACTATTAATGAGAATAACTCCTCTCTCTCTGGCGGTCGAGGGCGACTCCCATGGCGATCTTCGGCCTGAGATCTAGATCTCCCCCTGGCGTCGAATACAATGGAAGGATTGGATCCAAGTATGGATCCCAACCTTCTTCACATGGCTCGGCGTCTGGATTTCAATCCTGGCAGATCGTTTGCAAGCAAGGTTCGGCACTTTTTCTCCTCTCCGGTATGTCCTACATCTGCTTCCCAGGGTTTTTCGATGGTGATCTCCTTCGGTAGAGCATCCTTCAATCTCACCCCCATCAACGTTGGACTTGCCCTTGAGGCCTGTCTTGGTGCACCGTATGATAAATTCAGGGTCTCCCCCATCAGAGATAGAGTCTTCATATTTGATGTTTCCTCTAAAGAGGTGGGTTTTATGATTCGTGATCTCCGTAAACACATAGCTAAAGATTTCATCTGCTATTTCCACTTGTGGGGTTTTGGAGGGCCAAATTGGCGTTTAGAGGAATCTCGTTGGTATGAGGAACAAGATCAAGAATGGACTGATATAGGCCCGAAAAACCAGTATCGATCTTCATATAGATCTGCTTATCGTGGCCATGATCGACGTGATCGCATGCATAATCCCTCTAATTTTGTGTGGAGGAGCCGCATACTCACTGGAGCCAACACTGTACCACTAGGTCCTACGAACCAAGGTATAAATCGCGGCAGATCTACCTCAGCTGAATGTGATTCATCTATTGGAAGAAGCGGGAATTTGAATCCAAATCAAAATCTCATTAATGCTGCTAGAACAACCCCAGATCTTTGCGATATACAGATTGGGCCTTTGGCCCAAAAAGAGGGCAACTCTATCTCGATTTTCTGTTCTCGTTGCTTGATGAAGGGGCATTGGAACAAATCGTGCACCAATCAAATTCGTTGCCGAAGTTGTTACAATTATGGTCATATTGCGGCCAAGTGTCTTCGCAGGCTAAGATCCAAGAGATTTACGTGGAGAATCAAATCTGCTAGTCCTATATATGTGGGTAGAATTTCTACCCCTTCTCCTTCGTGTTGCGACGACTCTGTCTCCCACGTTTCTGAATCTCCTCTAAACCCTAGCCCTGCCCAAACTTCACCTATCATGGCCAACTACGACTGCGACCCCTTCCCTCATGTCCCGGCTGGTATGGCGATTGTTCCTGCTGGCCCCCTTCGTGCTCAACGTGGGCATGTCATCATTGGTGGAGACTTCCCAGCCTTCTGCGACGACTGGGCGGTTGCAACTCTTGCCCCTGCAATGAGCCAGAACCACCATGAGATCATAGCTGAGACGATTTCTGCACAGTTGCAAAACTTTGGTATTGAGGTTAGATCTATCTCCAAGTGCGCCATGGGATCTGCTCTTGTTCGTTTTCCGACAGTAACAGATCGAGATGCTGCGGTCAATCTCAGCCCAATGTGGATTGGGGACACCAGTCTGAGGTTTGTCCCCCAAGATCGGGCCATCAACAGGCGTGCTACACTCCTAACACATGATGTCTGGTTGATGATCATGAATTACCCGCTAGAGTGCTGGGACGTAGAGATCATTATGCGAACAGTGGTGCCATATGGTCGTTTTCTAGTCTGGAACAAAGACATGTCTGACAGAGCAAGGATCCTGGTGAAGATTAGGGCATACGATGTAGACACCTTGCCTGTCAGTTTGGTTGTTATCAGAAACTTGACAGACGATGGTAATGCAGATTCCTGGACTTGTCCTCTTTACATTATTTCTAGAGTCATGCTTGGAGGAGGAGCAGGCGATGAGGATCCATTGCCGCCTAATGGAGGAAACCCTCACCCTGTGATGATCTATGGACAAGGAGGTTTCTGGCACGATCAAGCGATGCATAATGCTGACGATATGGAGCAAGGCCAAGAGGAGCAAGCTCATCCCAACCCAGTTGCTCCAGCCAACGCAGCTCCTGCAGCTCCTGCAGCCCCAATGGAACAGGCCGATCCGGTGACACCTGAGGTGATGGACACACGTGCAGTTCCTGAAGTTGGCGCCTCTTCTGATCCCTTGCAGATCCTGCGCAGTCTGGTCGCGTCCATTAATGACAGCAATGTGGACACATCCAAACTAGAAGGCATTGCTTTTGCAGGCGCCAAGTGTTCCATCATTGATAGCAGAGGACCAACACATACCACCAGGCAATGTGTGATCATGGTTGACACCATCTTGCCTGATAATAATGCAAGGGGCAGCTCGGTGCAGATTGAAGAAATCCAGGAGACCCAAGTACCAGCTGCACCTGCTCGAGCAAAGAAACAGAAAAAAGGTCCTTTGGTGGTAACTGAGGTTAGGAGGAGCAACAGACTTGCAGGCTTTGCTGCAGGCTACAAGGATAAGGACAGTGCTTTGGCAGCAGAACAAGCAGAGCAAGAAGGGAGGGGAGATGAAGGAACCAATGCTAATCTGACAACAAGATTTGAGGCTGTGATCAGAGACACTGAAGCCGAAGCTCCCCCTCACCTACCACTATCTACTGTGCAAGCCATTGGAGTTGGACATTGCAAGATGCCACCTAAGGCGGTATCAGAAACTGCCATGACAAAAAACAGTGATAATGATAATGAATAGTTACTTTAGTATTGTGGCCATTTGCAGGGCTCTATGCTGCATTATTATCCCTAGCTCGATCATAGGCTATATCGTGTTTAGTCAGTTTTATTTCCCATCTACTTCCCTTTGTATCTCAGTTCTCAATCAGGACATTATACAGTTTTTTTTACGGCTGCTTCATGCTATCTTTTATGTTGCCTCCATATATCTTTTGTCACAATTTCCATACAGCTCAGTACCTGAGTCTGATAATGCAAACATTTACATGGTTGTTTAATGAGTGCATCAAATAGAATATGGAGAGTAATGGATTGGAATATAAGAGGCATTAACTCACAAGAAAGATGGGATGATATTTCCAATAAAATTAATGAAAGCAACTGCAATATCATTTGTATGCAAGAAACTAAGAGAGAAATTTTTGACTCTGCATATATCAAAAAGTTCTGCCCAAGGAGACTTAACCAGTTTGCCTATGTTCCATCTCTGGGTAGCTCTGGGGGAATTATTACCATATGGAATGGATCAATGTACAATGGTACAGTTATCAGTCAAAATGCCTTCCATATTACTGTGGCACTCACCTGTACTTTCACTGATAAGACCTGGTATCTCACAAACATATATGCTCCATGCAATACTGAAGGAAGAAATGAGTTCATTCAATGGTTTGCTGACCTGGACTCATCTGAGTATGATCTATGGATGCTAGTGGGGGATTTCAACCTTATTAGAAGCTCTGAAGACAGAAACAGGCCAGGAGGTAATGTAAGCAATATGATTATGTTTAACTCACTTATACAGATTCATGATTTGGAGGAGATTCCTTTGAAAGGCAGAGCATACACATGGAGCAATATGCAAAACTCCCCACTGCTAGAAAAGCTGGACTGGATTTTTACCTCCTCCAATTGGACATCTTATTTCCCTAATACACTAGCTGAACCAATGGCTAGAAGAGGCTCTGATCATGTTCCTATCCTGGTACAAATTGGTTCTGAAATTCCAAAATGCCAAATCTTTAGATTTGAAGAGTTCTGGCTCGATTTTGAAGGATTAAATGAAGTAGTACAACTTCACTGGCAGCACCAAGGGCATTATAAGAATGCAGCACAGGATTTGACTGCCAGATTCAAGTCCTTAAGGCATGGCATAAAAAAATGGAGCAAACATTTATCACAATTATCTGTTATCATCAGAAACTGCAGCTATGTCCTCACACTGCTTGATGGTTTAGAGGAACAGAGACCATTATCCATTGTGGAAAGGAATTTCAGAAAAGCCTTGACTGAACATCAAAGCAAATTAATTGAAGCTCAGAGATTATATTGGAGGAAGCGAGCAAATATTAGATGGGCTAAGCTTGGGGATGAAAACACAAAATTTTTCCACACAGTTGCTACCAGGAATTACAGGCATAATCATATTGCAACTATCAAGTCAGAGGATGGAAATACAACATCACAACATGACCAGAAGGCAGCTATTTTGTGGACTGCTTTCAGAAATAGAATGGGAAAAACAGAACCAACTGAGATGAAATTTGATCTTGCTAGTCTGATCACACCTAAGGATCTCTCTAGGTTGGAAATCCCATTTACCAAAGAGGAAATTGATGAAGTGGTGCACAATATGCCAAATGATAAGGCTCCTGGTCCTGATGGATTTAATGGGCAATTCATGAAAAAATACTGGCATATCATGAAGAACCAATTCTATGATCTATGTTTCAGTTTCTACTCTGGCAACCTGGATATTCATAGTTTGAATACTGCATTCATAACTCTCATTCCCAAAATCAATTCTCCTGAGACCCCATCTGATTTCAGGCCAATATCTTTGGTGAGTATGGCTCTGAAAATCATCACAAAGCTGCTGGCCAACAGATTACAAAAGGAGATTATTCCTCTTATTCACCAAAATCAATATGGTTTTATTAAAACTAGAACCATACAGGACTGCCTTGCTTGGGCATTTGAATATCTTCATATATGTCACAAATCAAAGAAGGAAATTGTGATTATCAAACTGGACTTTGAAAAAGCATTTGATATGGTAGAGTATAGTGCCATTATTGACATGTTGAAACACATGGGTTTTGGAGACCTCTGGATATCATGGATCACCAAGATATTATCTACTGCTTCGACTAGTATCATTCTCAATGGGGTGCCAGGGAAGAATATTATTTGCAAGAGAGGAGTAAGGCAAGGAGATCCATTATCCCCACTCCTTTTTGTTGCAGCAGCTGAATTGCTACAGGTTGTGGTAAACAATGCATGGCACGAAGGACATATCCAATTACCAGTTGACAATAATTATGGACAAAAATATCCCATACTGCAGTTTGCTGACGATACACTCCTCATACTACCAGCTGATATAGATCAAATTGGTTATCTCAAGTCACTGTTGCAAGATTTCACCTTTTCCACTGGTCTGAAAATAAATTATCATAAATCTTCTTTGGTTCCTATCAATACCCCTTCACTGAAAAGCCAGGAGCTTGCCAATAGATTTGGCTGCAAACTAGAGGCTCTGCCTTTTACATACCTTGGACTACCTATGGGCACTACAAGACCTAGAGTGGATGATCTTACTCCAATGATTTGCAAAATTGATAGAAGGCTATCTGGGCTGGCAAATTTAATGTCCTATAGTGCAAGGCTAGTAGCAGTTAAATCAATTATCTCTGCTATGCCAAACCATATTATGGGAGCAATGAAGCTGCATGTCACACATATTGATCATATTGAAAAAGCAAGCAGGAATTTTCTTTGGCATGGAAAAGATATACATAAGAGTGGATCATGTTTGGTCAAATGGGAAAAAGTATGTTTACCTAAGAAGTCTGGGGGACTTGGTGTCCTTGATCTCAAGCAGCAAAATAGAGCTTTGATGATAAAAAATCTATATAAGTTTTATAATTGCAGAGACATACCTTGGGTCCAACTAATATGGAGAGCACACTATAATTCTGGATCTTTACCTGATCAAGCCACCTTAAAGGGGTCGCACTGGTGGCGTAGTTGCATCTCTTTGCTAGATGAT
The DNA here is from genome assembly GCF_019359855.2 of Lolium perenne. Lineage (NCBI taxonomy): Eukaryota > Viridiplantae > Streptophyta > Magnoliopsida > Poales > Poaceae > Lolium > Lolium perenne. The sequence goes on from NC_067247.2 coordinate 160,428,368, forward strand.
TTCAAGCAAAATACCACTGTGATCCCTGGTAATGGGCATAGTATTCTTCTCTGGTCAGATAAATGGAGTGATAAATGGAATACCTCAAACCTACTTAGCAAACTCCCCCAGCTCTTTTCATTCGCCAAAAATAAGAAAATTACCTTGGAATATGCAAGACAGCAGATGCAGGAGGATAGATACAGTATGTTCCATACACCCCTATCTACCATTGCTGATGAACAATGTATCAGACTGCAAAATACCCTAAACGGCTTCACTACCCCAGAGAATGAACTGATGGAAAAGGATAAATGGTCTTTGGTGGGAAATAGTGGGAAATACTCTACCAAAAAGGTATATCTAGCCATCACCAAGCCAAACATAGCACCAACTCCATTCTTATGGATATGGGAATCTGCTTGCTTGCCAAAGCATAAATTTTTCTTTTGGCTTCTATTACAAGACAGGCTGAACACTAAAGAGCTCATGAAGCGTAAAAACTTCTTTGTTGACAATGAAAGTTGTGTTCTTTGTGATGACAATGCTGAAGAGTATATGATTCATCTTTTCTTCGAGTGTGACTTCAGCAGAAATTTTTGGTGGAAAATAGGGATTGAATGGAACACTGACCTTGATACTACTGAAATGTTAATTGATGCTAATGAAAGGGCAAGCATTACTTTTTTCAAAGAAGCCATGATAGTGGGATGCTGGAGTATATGGAACCAGAGAAACAAGATTATATTTGAAAATGGCCAGAAGGACTTTGAACTTAGTTATGCTTTTTTTAAACTATCTGTAGCTCAAGTAAGGCATAGGGTTAAGCCTAGCCTTAAAGAAGGCATGCAAGATTGGATTGATACTTTGTAATTTTCTTTTTGCTTGAGACCAGAACATTGTAAATATGTCCTCTTTTATATATAAAAAATGAAAACGGCGCAGTGGGGGCCTTCCCCACTGTCTTTGTCTTCAAAAAAAAAAAAAAAAAAAAAAAATAACTCTTCTTATGCCAAAATTAATGATACTTCTATACATATGAACCATGATAAGAATGTTTTAAGTGATGGGTATATTGTGGATTTCATCAATGATGCTACTGAAAGTTATTATGAGAGAGGGAAATATGGTTGTACGCATCTTAATAATATTAAGTTTCCCCTCTTTATGTTGAGAATCTTGAAGTTACTCGTGTTTTATCCTCTTATGCTTGTCACTTTGTTCTTCATGAATTCATTTGTGTATAAGATTCCTCTTCATAGGAAGCATGTTAGACTTAAATTTGTTTTGAATTTGCCTCTTGAAGCTCTCTTTTGCTTCAAATACTATTTCTTGCAGGTGCATCATCAAAACTGCTGAGCCCATCTTAATGGCTATAAAGAAAGAACTTCTTGGGAGATAACCCATGTGTTATTTTGCTACAGTATTTTGTTTTATATTTGTGTCTTGGAAGTTGTTTACTACTGTAGCAACCTCTCCTTATCTTAGTTTTGCGTTTGGATGTGCCAAGTGAAGCCTCTAATCGAAGGTTGATACTAGATTTGGATTTCTGCGCAGAAACAGATTTCTATCTGTCACGAATCTGGGATTTTCTCTCTGTAGAAAAATCAGAAAAATATGCCAATTTACGTGCGTGTTCCCCAGATATGTACGCAACTTTCATTAGTTTTGAGTTTTCTGATCTGAGCAACGGAAGTATTTATTAGAAATTCGTCTTTACGGACTGTTCTGTTTTGACAGATTCTGCCTTTTATTTCGCATTGCTTCTTTCGCTGTGTTGGGTGGATTTCTTTGTTCCATTACCTTCCAGTAGCTTTGGGGAATGTCCAGAAGTGTTAAGAATGATTGTGTCACCTCTGAACATGTGAGTTTTTGATTATGTACTAACCCCTCTAATGAAGTTTATGAGAAGTTTGGTGTGAAGGAAGTTTTCAAGGGTCAAGAGAGGAGGATGATATACTATGATCAAGAAGAGTGTAAGCTCTAAGCTTGGGGATGTCCCGGTGGTTCACCCCTGCATATATCAAGAAGACTCAAGCGTCTAAGCTTGGGGATGCCCAAGGCATCCCCTTCTTCATCGATAAATTATCAGGTTCCTTCTCTTGAAACTATATTTTTATTCGGTCACATCTTATGTGCTTTGCTTGGAGCGTCTGTGTGCTTTTATTTTTGTTTGTGTTTGAATAAATTGGATTACATCATGCTTGTGTGGGAGAGAGACACGCTCCGCTGTTGCATATGAACACATGTGTTCTTAGCTTTTAGTATTCATGGCGAAGTTTCTTCTTCGTTAAAATTGTTATATGGTTGGAATTGGAAAATGATACATGTAGTAATTGCTATTAATGTCTTGGGTAATGTGATACTTGGAAATTGTTGTGCTCATGATTAAGCTCTTGCATCATATGCTTTGCACCCATTAATGAAGAAATACATAGAGCATGCTAAAATTTGGTTTGCATATTTGGTTTCTCTAAGGTCTAGATAATTTCTAGTATTGAGTTTGAACAACAAGGAAGACGGTGTCGAGTCTTATAATGTTTACAATATGTCTTTTATGTGAGTTTTGCTGCACCGGTTCATCCTTGTGTTTGTTTCAAATAAGCCTTGCTAGCCTAAACCTTGTATCGAGAGGGAATACTTCTCATGCATCCAAAATACTTGAGCCAACCACTATGCCATTTGTGTCCACCATACCTACCTACTACATGGTATTTTCCGCCATTCCAAAGTAAATTGCTTGAGTGCTACCTTTAAAATTCCATCATTCACCTTTGCAATATATAGCTCATGGGACAAATAGCTTAAAAACTATTGTGGTATTGAATATGTAATTATGCACTTTATCTCTTATTAAGTTGCTTGTTGTGCGATAACCATGTTTACTGGGGACGCCATCAACTATTCTTTGTTGAATTTCATGTGAGTTGCTATGCATGTTCGTCTTGTCTGAAGTAAGAGAGATCTACCACCTTATGGTTAAGCATGCATATTGTTAGAGAAGAACATTGGGCCGCTAACTAAAGCCATGATCCATGGTGGAAGTTTCAGTTTTGGACATATATCCTCAAATCTCAAATGAGAAAATTATTAATTGTTGTTACATGCTTATGCATAAAAGAGGAGTCCATTATCTGTTGTCTATGTTGTCCCGGTATGGATGTCTAAGTTGAAGAATAATCAATAGCGAGAAATCCAATGCGAGCTTTCTCCTTAGACCTTTGTACAGGCGGCATAGAGGTACCCCTTTGTGACACTTGGTAAAAACATGTGCATTGTGATGATCCGGTAGTCCAAGCTAATTAGGACAAGGTGCGGGCACTATTAGTACACTATGCATGAGGCTTGCAACTTATAAGATATAATTTACATGATACATATGCTTTATTACTACCGTTGACAAAATTGTTTCATGTTTTCAAAATCAAAGCTCTAGCACAAATATAGCAATCGATGCTTTTCCTCTATGGAGGACCATTCTTTTACTTTCAATGTTGAGTCAGTTCACCTATTTCTCTCCACCTCAAGAAGCAAACACTTGTGTGAACTGTGCATTGATTCCTACATATTTGCCTATTGCACTTATTATATTACTCTATGTTGACAATATCCATGAGATATACATGTTACAAGTTGAAAGCAACCGCTGAAACTTAATCTTCCATTGTGTTGCTTCAATGCCTTTACTTTGAATTATTGCTTTATGAGTTAACTTTTATGCAAGACTTATTGATGCTTGTCTTGAAGTACTATTCATGAAAAGTCTTTGCTTTATGATTCACTTGTTTACTCATGTCATATACATTGTTTTGATCGCTGCATTCACTACATATGCTTTACAAATAGTATGATCAAGATTATGATGGCATGTCACTCCAGAAATTATCTGTGTTATCGTTTTACCTGCTCGGGACGAGCAGAACTAAGCTTGGGGATGCTGATACGTCTCCGACGTATCGATAATTTCTTGTGTTCCATGCGACATTATTGATGTTATCTACATGTTTTATGCACACTTTATGTCATATTCGTGCATTTTCTGGAACTAACCTATTAACAAGATGCCGAAGTGCCAGTTCCTGTTTTCTGCTGTTTTTGGTTTCTGAAATCCTAGTAACGAAATATTCTCGGAATCGGACGAAATCAACGCCCAAGTTCCTATTTTACCCGGAAGCATCCAGAACACACGAGAACCGCCAGAGAAGGGGGACAGGGCCACCAAACCACACCCCAGCGCGGCCAGGGGGGGCGCGCCCCCTATGGTTTGGGCAGCCCGTGGCCCCTCCGACTCCGACTCTTCGCCTATTTAAGCCGTCGTGACCTAAAACCTCGACACCAATTGACGAAACTCCAGAAAGACTCCAGGGGCGCCGCCGCCATCGCGAAACTCCAATTCGGGGGACAGAACTCTGTTTCGGCACCCTGCCGGGACAGGGAATTGCCCCCGGAGCCATCTCCACCGCCGTCTTCACCGCCATCTTCACCGCCATCGCTGCCTCCATGATGAGGAGGGAGTAATTCTCCATCGAGGCTCGGGGCTGTACCGGTAGCTATGTGGTTCATCTCTCCCATGTACCTCAATACAATAATCTCATGAGCTGCTTTACATGATTGAGATTCATATGAGTTTGTATCACAATTTATCTATGTGCTACTCTAGCAATGTTATTAAAGTAGTTTTATTCCTCCTGCACGTGTGTAAAGGTGACAGTGTGTGCACCGTGTTAGTACTTGGTTTATGCTATGATCATGATCTCTTGTAGATTGCGAAGTTAACTATTGCTATGATAATATTGATGTGATCTATTCCTCCTACATATGCATGAAGGTGACAGTGTGCATGCTATGTTAGTACTTGGTTTAGTCTGTTGATCTATCTTACACTACAAGGTTACTAAAATATGAACAGTAATTGTGGAGCTTGTTAACTCCGGCATTGAGGGTTCGTGTAATCCTACGCAATGTGTTCATCATCCAACAAAAGTGTAGAGTATGCATTTATCTATTCTGTTATGTGATCAATGTTGAGAGTGTCCACTAGTGAAAGTGTAATCCCTAGGCCTTGTTCCTAAATACTGCTATCACTGCTTGTTTACTATTTTACTGCGTTACTACTGCTGCAATACTACCACCACCAACTACACGCCAGCAAGCTATTTTCTGGCACCGTTGCTACTGCTCATACATATTCATACCACCTGTATTTCACTATCTCTTCGCCGAACTAGTGCACCTAATAGGTGTGTTGGGGACACAAGAGACTTCTTGCTTTGTGGTTGCAGGGTTGCATGAGAGGGATATCTTTGACCTCTTCCTCCCTGAGTTCGATAAACCTTGGGTGATCCACTTAAGGGAAAACTTGCTGCTGTTCTACAAACCTCTGCTCTTGGAGGCCCAACACTGTCTACAGGAAAGGAGGGGGAACGGAGACATCATACAGCAGCAAGTTTCCCTCAGTAAGAAACCAAGGTTTATCGAACCAGTAGGAGTCAAGAAGCACGTTGAAGGTTGATGGCGGCGGGATGTAGTGCGGCGCAACACCAGGGATTCCGGCGTCAACGTGGAACCTGCACAACACAACCAAAGTACTTTGCCCCAACGAAACAGTGAGGTTGTCAATCTCACCGGCTTGCTGTAACAAAGGATTAACCGTATTGTGTGGAAGATGATTGTTTGCAGAAAACAGTAGAACAAGTATTGCAGTAGATTGTATTTCAGTAAAGAGAATTGGACCGGGGTCCACAGTTCACTAGAGGTGTCTCTCCCATAAGATAAACAGCATGTTGGGTGAACAAATTACAGTTGGGCAATTGACAAATAAAGAGAGCATGACCATGCACATACATATCATGATGAGTGATACGTCCAAAACGTATCTACTTTCCCGAACACTTTTGCTATTGTTTTGCCTCTAATTTGTGTATTTTGGATGCAACTAACACGGACTAACGCTGTTTTCAGCAGAACTGTTCTGGTGTCTCGTTTTTGTGCAGAAATCCAACTTTCGGGGAAATCCTCGGAATTTATGCAGAAGGCCCTATTTTCACAGAATAATGACGGAGCCAGAAGGACGATTAAGGTGGAGGCCCGAGGGCCCCACACCATAGGGCGGCGCGGCCCAGGGGGGCCCGCGCGGCCCTCTGGTGTGGCCCCCTCGGCCGGCCTCCGACGCCCTCCTTCGGACTATTTATCGGCCTCGACCTAAAAACGCACGGGGAGAAGTCGAAGTCGCCGAAACCCTCCGTAACGCCGCCACATCGCGAAACTCCGTCGCGGGAGCCAGAAGTCTCCGTTCTGGCACTCCGCCGGGACGGGGAATTGGAGGAGATCATCGCCGCCATCACCGCCAACGCCTCTACATCAACCAGCCATGTTTCCCCCATCCATGTGTGAGTAATTCCCCCGCTGTAGGCCGAAGGGGATGGTAGGGATTGGATGAGATTGGTCATGTAATAGCATAAGATTGTTAGGGCATAGTGCCTAGTGTCCGTAATTGGTACTTTGATGATATTGTTGCAACTTGTTATGCTTAATGCTTGTCACTAGGGCCCGAGTGCCATGATCTCAGATCTAAACATGTTATTGTTTCATCATGATATTCATTGTTTATGGTCTTACCTATAAGTTGTATACACATGTCGCTGTCCGGAACCGATGGCCCCGAAGTGACAGAAATCGGGACAACCGGAGGGAATGGTAGCGATGTGAGGATCACATGTGTTCACGGAGTGTTAATGCTTTGCTCCGGTATTCTATTAAAAGGAGTACCTTAATATCCAGTAGTTTCCCTTGAGGCCCGGCTGCCACCGGCTGGTAGGACAAAAGATGTTGTGCAAGTTTCTCATTGCGAGCACGCACGACTATATATGGAACACATGCCTATTGATTGCTTTGTACTTGGACACCGTTTTATTATTATCTGCAAATGCCCTGCTATGATTGTTACATGAGTTTCTCTCATCCATGCAACGCCCGTCATCCGTCCCCGTGCCTACAGTATTTTAATCCTGCTGTTTATTAAAATCACTACTGCTGTCTTTGTTACTCTGCCGTTATTTCACTACTGCCATCGCTATAAAACTGTTAATATCGATAAACTCTTGCGAGCAAGTCTGTTTCCAGGTGCAGCTGAATTGACAACTCCGCTGTTAAGGCTTCCAAGTGTTCTTTGTCTCCCCTTGTGTTGAATCAATAAATTGGGTTTTACTTCCCTCGAAGACTGTTGCGATCCCCTATACTTGTGGGTCATCAAGACTATTTTCTGGCGCCGTTGCCGGGGAGCATAGCTTTATTTGGAAGTTCATTTGGATTAATATTGTTCGCTGCAAATTCTCCATCATGGGTAAACCTCGCGATACTAAGATCGCCATATTACCATCCACTACAAGAAAAGGTACAATTCTGAGTACCTCCGCTACACTTGATTCACCATCTGTGATTGATAAACTTGTTTCACCGCCGCATGCTTCACATGCGGGTACTTCTGCTGAATCTGAAAACTCTCATAATATTGATAATGTTTCTGCTGTGCTTGATGATAGTGGTTCATTGGGATCTTTTCTAGATGCTACAATTGCTAGGTCTAGACAAATTGAAAATACTGAAACTCCTAATGCTACTACACCTGTTAATTCACCTGAACTTGATTATTTTAGTGATGATCTGATGAAGATTATGTGGAGCTTAATGATGATTTTATTGAAAAATGCAATGCTACTACTGATGCAAGAAAAATTAAAAAGTTGCTTGCAGAACATGCTGTTAGATATAAACTGTCTCCTGATCCTAAATTTGCCACATCTCCTATAAACATTAGGGATAAAGATTATGATTTTTCTCTTGATCTATCTCATATAGCTATTGTTGAGAAAACACCCTTTTGTGGTACTGAAAAAGAAAGTGATGTTGAACACATGACTGAGTTATCTACTCTAAGTAGCCTGTTTTCTGATGATGTCAAGATGCGTACTTACTTTGTTGCTAAAATCTTTCCATTCTCATTAAAGGATGACGCTAAAACTTGGTATAATAATTTGCCACCTAATTCTATTAAAAGTCCAAAAGAATTGCTTGATGTTTTCTTCCGCAAATACTTTCCTGCTAGTGCTCAACATATTGCTTTGCAGAGAATTTATAATTTTGATCAGAGAGATGAAGAGAAATTGCCTGAGGCTTGGGCGAGATTTTGCTCTCTTATTAGAGCTCGGCCTGATCATGATTTGGAGAAGCATGATTTACTTGATATATTTTATAGTGGACTAACCATTGAGTCTAGGGCATACCTGGATAGTTGTGCTGGTTGTGTTTTCAGGAAAAGAACTCCAGACGACGCTGAAGAATTATTGGCTAAAATAAGCCAGAATCATGATGATTGGACTACACCTGAACCAACTCCAACTCCAATATTGAAGAAGAGGGGTTTAATTAAATTGAATGATGAAGATATGAGGGAAGCCAAGAAGTCTCTCAAGGAGAAAGGTATTAAATCTGAAGATGTGAAGAATCTACCTCCTATAGAAGATATATGTGAGATAATTCCCCCTTCATCCATGATTGAGGTAAACTCCCTTCAACGCTTTACTAGGGAAGATATTCCGTATTCGAAACCTCCTGCACAATGCTTAGATGAGTTTGATAATTATATTGTTAAGCAAGAAAATTTTAATATGAGAGTAGAGAATCATTTAATGGAAAATTCTCGAGCTATTAGTGAATTGCATGATATTGTGGAGAGAACCTCCAATGATGTTAAGATGCTTGTTAAACATTTCCATATGATTCAAACTCAAATTGATCAACTCACTAAAGTGCAAAATGACTTGTTAGGGAATAATTCTAAAGAGAAACATGCTTATGAAGTAACAACTAGAGGTGGTGTCTCTACCCAGGATCCTCTATATCCTGAAGGGCATCCCAAAAGAATTGAACAAGATTCTCAACACATTGAACCTAGTGCTCATTCTAGGAAGAAAAAGAAGAAGAAACATAAAAATGTTGTAGAATCCTCTGAACCTGTTAATGATCCTAATAGTATTTCTATTTACGATGCTGAAACTGAAAGTGGTAATGAACATGATAATGATAATAATGATACTCCTGATAAAGAAGAGGTTGAAGAAGAACCTGAAAAGCATGCTAAAAATAAAAAGTACACTAAAGAAGATTTTATTGCTGAGAAACATGGTAATGAAAGAGAACCTTGGGTGCAAAAGCAAATGCCTTTTCCTGCTAAGAAACTAAAATCGAAGGAAGAAGAACACTATAATAAATTTTGTGATTGGATGAAACCTTTATTCTTGCAAATCCCTTTGACTGATGCTATTAAATTGCCTCCTTATTCAAAATATATGAAAGATATTGTTACTAACAAAAGGAAAATCCCCAATGAGGAAATTTCCATTATGCTTGCTAATTACTCTTTCAATGGCAAAATTCCAAAGAAGTTGGGCGACCCAGGTATACCTACTATTCCTTGTTCTATTAAGAATAATTATGTTAAAACTGCTCTATGTGACTTGGGAGCCGGTGTTAGTGTTATGCCTTTTTCTCTTTATAAGAGACTTTACTTAGATAAGTTGATACCTACTGATATATCTTTGCAAATGGCTGATAAATCTACTGCTATTCCTGTTGGTATATGTGAGAATGTTCCTGTTCAAGTTACTACTAACTGCTTGATATTAACTGATTTTGTTGTGTTGGAAATGCCTGAAGATGATAATATGTCTATTATTCTTGGGAGACCTTTTCTTAACACCGCAGGGGCTGTTATTGATTGCAATAAAGGAAAGGTTACTTTCAATGTTGATGATAGGGAGCATACCGTTTATTTTCCCAAGAAGATTGAGAAAGCGTGTGGAGTTAATACTATTTCTAATGTGAGAACTATCAAAGTGGGAACTATTGATTGTCCTATATATGAGCCTAAAGAAGAATATCAAACTCTCGTGATTGGATCCATATCAATACAATTCAAGGTAACATGATTGATTTGAGGTTTATTTCTTCTTATGCTATGTAAAATTTATTTGGTGGCAAGACTTGATCAACCTTGTTAACAAATACCTTTTACATGCATAGAGGAGGTAAACAACATATCTTTCTTCCTCCACTTGCTCTAGTTGCTGTAGCACTTTTGATTTGCAAAGTTCCTTAGTTAATTGAAGATTTCAAAAATTTTCCTGGCCAGTAATAATAAACTAAATACCCCGAAATGTGCATTTTTCAAAGTTTTCAAAAATTCACAAAAATTATACCGTTGGTCCTATTTTTCGACGAGGCACCTGGGAGCACCAGAGGATGACCTGTGGGGCACCAGAGGGCGCCAAATCACAGGCCGGCGCGGCCAAGGAGGTGGCCGCGCCACCATGTGGTGTGGGCCCCCCTTTGCTCCACTTTGTCATCTCTTTCTCCCAGCACCTTCTCTCTCCCGAAAAAACTCGTACCAAGTTCCTCTCTCGCGCGTTTTTGCTCCAGAGCTCCAGATTTCTCGATCTCTTTGCTCAGCCCAGATTTCTTGCTGAAATTTGGCACATTTGCTCCTTGGTATGTGACTCCTCCACCCATCCAAGTAGAATTTTGTTTGGTTGAGTATATCTTGAATATTTTGCTGCTGTAGGTAACATGTTTAGTGAGCTTGCATGCTTGTTCTAAGTGGTAGAAACTAGTTTTGATGCATGATTAAGTACTCTAGCAAGTTCCTATGGTAGTTTCCCTTGATTATATGTCACCAAATCAAATTTTTATATCATTTGTTGAAAATTTCAGAGAAGCTATGAAGAAGTTCAACTTTGGAGAGTTGTTCAAGAAAGGGACAACCAGCACCGGGAGGCCTTCTAGGGCCGCCACCCTGATTAGGCGATCATACAATGAAGACATCATCGCGCCTAGCTTCGCGCCCGAAGAGGATAACGGGGCTCCTAATGCTTCGTCTTTTCCATGCTATGATTTTCTTAGGAATGCAGGGATATTGGAGGATTTCTTCGCCCTTGTCAACAGGGCAGGGCTAACCACCTATGTGGGAGATGAAAGGGAGCAATATTACATGCTCACCAAAATCTTCGTCGAGAGTTTCCAGTTCAACAACAAACAATATGAGTCGACGGTTGCATTCAGGATCTATGGTAATCCTGTTACTATGAAATTGGAGGATTTTTGTCGTGCATTGGATATTGCCCCTGTAGGTACAGCAAGTAGGATTGATGACAACCCCCGGGACTTGTTGGAGCTCTATCGAGGGATTACCGATGATGATTGTCGCACCATTCAGCGTGGCAAGATAAGGAACATTCAACTCCCCGCCATTAAGTATTTTGCATACTACATTGCTACTAGCATCCTTGGTAGGGAGAACACTAGCAACATTTCTAGTTACCATCTTGCTTTCTTGAATATTGCACTTACTGGTCAGACATCTTATCACCTTGGTGCTCTTATTGCTCGCCGCCTGACTACCAGGGGGCCTATTTTTGGAGGAACTATCGCACTGCGTGTTTTAACATATCTAAGTCTTCCTATTGATCCTAATGATGTGCCATTGGCCCCTAGGAAACTCGATATTACTGCTATGAAGAGTCATCATTTTGTGACTACTGATTCTACTTTAGATAATATGGTTTATAGAATGTTGTTTTCTGACGGGGATGAGAAGGAAATTCCTCTTCCCCAACCAGGTTTGTTCAGTATTGACAGGCAATCATGGTCGTGCACTAAGGAGGAAGTGGATGAGCATTTGAAGATAAAAGACTTCCAAAAGGAACATGACTCCGAGGACGCCGGGGCCTCCTACGACCACACCGTCACGTATCCGGGTGCTTCTTCCAGCACATACCCGGAATACGATCCATCTTCGTCATACTACGGAGACACTACCTCATGGGATCGATGGGATTAAACTCCACTTAGGCCAAAAGCCTAAGCTTGGGGGGAGGTATACCGGCATCACTCATTCTTTGCATATTATGGTTGCTGGATACTTGCACATACTTGTTTTGTTCGTTTGAGTGGTTTTCTAATGAGAGGAAGATGATATTTGGGGAAGTGCTGCCTGAAAACAGATTCTGGAATGTTACCGTAAAAATCCTAAAAAATATCCAGAGCGTCATTTTGAGCTGCCAATTTTTGCGCAGGTTCCCCAGGTTGTTATCTAATTTTCATTAGTTGAACACTTTTCGATCTGAGCAACGTAAGATTTTTGTAATAATCGATTTCTGTACTGCTGTCAGGTTTTGGCAGATTTCTGTCATCCTGCTGTTATGTGTTTCTTTTAGTTTGCTATTTCTTGTTTTTGTTTTGTTTCTTTCCCAAAACACAAAAAGACCAAAAATATTTATGTTGTTTCTCTTCACCATTTGTTTGCTTTGGTTTCTTGCATTTGTTTCGCTTTATTTGCTATTGCTAGTTTGCTATAAGAAAACCCAAAAAGATTTTGCTTTGTTTGCTTGTTTCCTCTTGTTCTTGTTTCTAATTTGAAAACACCAAAAATATTTGCTGTTCTTCTTTGTTTTGTAAAGTTCTTTATGAGTTCAATGGTCTTCGGTGGCTGGAGCGTGGTTTTCATTTCATATTATCCAAGCTACACAAGTGAAAAGGCAATAATGACGATCTACGACAATTGGATTGTGGTGAGAGGCTGGTATGAACTCTATTTGTTTTCGTTTTTGTACATATACTCATCCATGTGAGCATGCTTAGTTGGTTCATGTGAGGTATATGTTATTTGAGAAAGTCTAGTAGTTTATGATCTCTCATGTTTAGCTCCAATCTATTAATATGAGTAGCATGTCATGGATGTTTGTTTGCATTGTTTTATTCATAAGTAAGTATGGCATTGTGGTATCCTCCTCTGAATAATTCATTTATATCGACTTGGCACATGCTCACGCATGCATATGACTGAACAAAAGTCAATTAAGCCTCGATGATCTATATTGCTTCAGAGTTCTTGTATCACTTTTATGCCTCCGTTAATTTATTTTGCCGCAAGCATGATTATGACAGTTACTGCTCTCTTGATTTGTCGCTCCCTAGTCTATTGCTAGCCTTCACTTGTACTGAGCGGGAACGCTGCTCGTGCTTCCAAACACCTGAAAACCAAGTTGTTCCAAAAGTGTCCACTATAAATACCTATGCATGGCATTTCAAACCATTCCAAGTAAATTCTCATGCGCTACCTTTAAAACCTTCAAAATGTTTCTCAATTTGTGTTTATGTTTCATAGCTCATGAGGAAGTATGTGGTGTTTAGCTTTCAACCTTGTCATTTACTTTTGACGGACTCTCATATGGACTAGTGGCACATCCGCTTATCCAATAATTTTGCAAAAAGAGCTGGCAATGGGATTCCCAGTCCCGAATTAATTAACTTAAATAGACACTCCTCCATGGTTTGTGATTGTTGGACGGCACCCGAAGGATTCGGTTAGCCATGGCTTGTGTAAGCAAAGGTTGGGGGGAGTGTCATCATCATAATAAAACTAAAATAAAAAGGCACTCCTTCATGGTATGAGATTGTTGGCAGGCACCCGAGGATTCGGTTAGCCATGGTTTGTGAAAGAAAGGTTGGAAGGAGTGCCAAATAAATATGCAATAATTCATGGGAGCCGCTCTTGAAAGTCCGGTTGGCGAGGTAGTTAGTGTACCCATTACCATTCGTTGACAACAACAGACACCTCTCAAAACAATTTTACTCCTGTCTTTATAAAAATGAAAAGCTCTAGCGCATGTTAATCCCTGCTTCCCTCTGCGAAGGGTCAATCTTTTACTTTTATGTTGTGTCTCCATTATTTCTTTGAGCACTATCTTGAGAGCACAACTGTCATTCTTAGTATAATATGCTTGTCTCAAAATATGATTGATTGTGGTATAACTTTGATGCATTTATCTTTTGACAATCACTACTTCTAGTCTTTCTATGAACTCCAGAGGTGCCCGGGCATTTATGTTTTGCCAATCAAATACAGGCAAGCGAGATACCACTTTATCATACTCTCTTATGAACATTGCAATCCTGCTTATATACATGATTCATGATGCTTATTATTAATTGTTGGTACCTCTCCATGATTGACATAGCCGTTAGATGATCTTATTTGCATGTGTCTCATTATGAACTGCTTAAGTATTAGCCATTGCATGAGAATATATACATCATATGAGCAAATGTGTTCGTGAAAGTTCTTTTATCGCTCAGTTGTTAACTGAATTGCTTGAGGACAAGCAATAAGCTAAGCTTGGGGGGAGTTGATACGTCCAAAACGTATCTACTTTCCCGAACACTTTTGCTATTGTTTTGCCTCTAATTTGTGTATTTTGGATGCAACTAACACGAACTAACGCTGTTTTCAGCAGAATCGTTAGGTGTCTCGTTTTTGTGCAGAAATCCAACTTTCGGGAAATCCTCGGAATTTATGCGAAGGCCCTATTTTCACAGAATAATGACGGAGCCGGAAGGACGATTAAGGTGGAGGCCCGAGGGCCCCACACCATAGGGCGGCGCGGCCCAGGGGGGCCGCGCGGCCCTGTGGTGTGGCCCCCTCGGCCGGCCTCCGACGCCCTCCTTCGGACTATTTATCGGCCTCGACCTAAAAACGCACGGGGAGAAGTTGAAGTCGCCAGAAACCCTCCAGAACGCCGCCACATCGCGAAACTCCGTCGCGGGAGCCAGAAGTCTCCGTTCTGGCACTCCGCCGGGACGGGGAATTGGAGGAGACCATCGCCGCCATCACCGCCAACGCCTCTACATCAACCAGCCATGTTTCCCCCATCCATGTGTGAGTAATTCCCCCGCTGTAGGCCGAAGGGGATGGTAGGGATTGGATGAGATTGGTCATGTAATAGCATAAGATTGTTAGGGCATAGTGCCTAGTGTCCGTAATTGGTACTTTGATGATATTGTTGCAACTTGTTATGCTTAATGCTTGTCACTAGGGCCCAAGTGCCATGATCTCAGATCTGAACATGTTATTGTTTCATCATGATATTCATTGTTTATGGTCTTACCTATAAGTTGTATACACATGTCGTTGTCCGGAACCGATGGCCCCGAAGTGACAGAAATCGGGACAACCGGAGGGAATGGTAGCGATGTGAGGATCACATGTGTTCACGGAGTGTTAATGCTTTGCTCCGGTATTCTATTAAAAGGAGTACCTTAATATCCAGTAGTTTCCCTTGAGGCCCGGCTGCCACCGGCTGGTAGGACAAAAGATGTTGTGCAAGTTTCTCATTGCGAGCACGCACAACTATATATGGAACACATGCCTATTGATTGCTTTGTACTTGGACACCGTTTTATTATTATCTGCAAATGCCCTGCTATGATTGTTACATGAGTTTCTCTCATCCATGCAACGCCCGTCATCCGTCCCCGTGCCTACAGTATTTTAATCCTGCTGTTTATTAAAATCACTACTGCTGTCTTTGTTACTCTGCTGCTGTTATTTCACTACTGCTACTGCTATAAAACTGACATATCGATAAACTCTTGCGAGCAAGTCTGTTTCCAGGTGCAGCTGAATTGACAACTCCGCTGTTAAGGCTTCCAAGTGTTCTTTGTCTCCCCTTGTGTCGAATCAATAAATTGGGTTTTACTTCCCTCGAAGACTGTTGCGATCCCCTATACTTGTGGGTCATCAATGAGTATAGTGAGATTTAATTGGGCATTACGACAAAGTACATAGACCGCCATCCAACTGCATCTATGCCTAAAAAGTCCACCTTCAGGTTATCATCCGAACCCCCTCCAGTATTAAGTTGCAAAGCAACAGACAATTGCATTAAGTATGGTGCGTAATGTAATCAACAACTACATCCTTAGACATAGCATCAATGTTTTATCCCTAGTGGCAACAGCACAACACAACCTTAGAACTTTCTGTCACATCGTCCCAGTGTCAATGCAGGCATGAACCCACTATCGAGCATAAGTACTCCCTCTTGGAGTTACAAGCATCTACTTGGCCAGAGCATCTACTAGTAACGGAGAGCATGCAAGATCATAAACAACACGTAGATATAACTTTGATAATCAACATAACAAGTATTCTCTATTCATCGGATCCCAACAAACGCAACATATAGAATTACAGATAGATGATCTTGATCATGTTAGGCAGCTCACAAGATCCGACAATGATAGCACAATGGGGAGAAGACAACCATCTAGCTACTGCTATGGACCCATAGTCCAGGGGTAGACTACTCACACATCACACCGGAGGCGACCATGGCGGCGTAGAGTCCTCCGGGAGATGATTCCCCTCTCCGGCAGGGTGCCGGAGGCGATCTCCTGGATCCCCCGAGATGGGATCGGCGTTGGCGGCGTCTCTGGAAGGTTTTCCGTATCGTGGCTCTCGGTACTGGGGGTTTCGTCACGGAGGCTTTAAGTAGGCGGAAGGGTAGGTCAAGAGGCGGCGCGAGGGGCCCAGACCATAGGGCCGCGCGGCCAGGGCAGGGGCCGCGCCGCCCTATGCTCTGGCTGCCTCGTGGCCCCTCTTCATTTCGTCTTCGGACTTCTGGAAGCTTCGTGGAAAAATAGGCCCCTGGGCTTTGATTTCGTCCAATTCCGAGAATATTTCCTTACTAGGATTTCTGAAACCAAAAACAGCAGAAAACAACAACTGGCACTTCGGCATCTTGTTAATAGGTTAGTTCCAGAAAATGCACGAATATGACATAAAGTGTGCATAAAACATGTAGATAACATCAATAATGTGGCATGGAACATAAGAAATTATCGATACGTCGGAGACGTATCACACCGCCACCACGCCGTCATGCTGCCGGATTCAAGGAGGAGCTACTACTTCCGCTGCCCGCTGGAACGGGGAGAAGGACGTCGTCTTCATCAACACCGAACGTGTGACCGAGTACAGAGGTGCTGCCCGATTGTGGCACCGTGATCAAGATCTTCTACGCGCTTTTGCAAGCGGCAAGTGATCGTCTACCGCAGCAATAAGAGCATACTCTTATAGGCTTTGGAAATCTTCAAGGGTTAGTCTCGTTCATCCCCTCGTTGCTCCCATCTTCTAGATTGCATCTTGGCTTGGATTGCGTTCTCGCGGTAGGAAATTTTTTGTTTTCTATGCAACGAATCCCTACAGTTATTTATGCTAGATAGTGGGTTCATGCCTCCATTGAATCTGGGACAGTGACAGAAAGTTCTAAGGTTGTGCATGTGTTGTTGCCACTAGGGATAAAACATCAATGCTTTGTCTAAGGATATTTGTATTGTTTACATTACGCACAGTACTTAATGCAATTGTCTGTTGCTTGCAACTTAATACTGGAAGGGGTGCGGATGCTAACCCGAAGGTGGACTTTTTAGGCATAGATGCATGCTGGATGGCGGTCTATGTTCTTTGTCGTAATGCCCTAAGTAAATCTCATAATAGTCATCATGATATGTATGTGCATTGTTATGCCTTCTCTATTTGTCAATTGCCCAACTGTAATTTGTTTACTCAACATGTTATTTATCTTATTGGAGAGATACCACTAGTGAACTATGGACCCCGGTCCATTCTTTTACATCTGACATACAACCTACTGCAATCATTGTTTTCTGCAAGCAAACATCATTTTCCACACCATATGTTTAATCCTTTGTTTTCAGCAAGCCAGTGAGATTGACAACCTCACTGTTAAGGTGGGGCAAAGTATTTTGATTGTGATGTGTAGGTTCCACGTTGGCGCCGGAATCCCTGGTGTTGCGCCGCACTACACTCCTTCACCAACAACCTTCATGTGATCTTCATCTCCTACTGGTTCGATAACCTTGGTTTCTTACTGAGGGAAAACTCGCTGCTGTACTCATCATACCTTCCTCTTGGGGTTCCCAACGGACGTGTGCTTTACCGTCACAAGCAGGTGACGACGCAGACGTTGCCATCATCTAATCCAGGAAGCCCCCACAACGCCTCCAACGAGGGCTACGCCGCCCCCACCATCGCCTCCACAATGCCGCCAATGATGGTGGCATCCTCACCCACTTCAGCAGCTGTACCACCGTCTTCCCTTCACCGTCGAAGGTGGATTAGGCCACATCACTACGTGGTCGGCGCCCTGGCCACACACACATTGTACCAAGGTGCCCGCTCAAGATCCTCCACCGAATTTACGCCTCCGAGCCACAACGGAGGGACATCCCACCGCCACCATCATTCCCCCTCACGAGCTTTGCCCCGCTGGGATCCGGTGGCAGCGGGGGGGGGGGGGGGGGGAGATGGAGAGGGTGGCGGCTAGGGTTAGGGTGGAGGGGAGGAGCAATTGTATCTCTCTCCCACCTCTCAACCTTATCCTCTTGAGCCCCATCCCCCCAACCCTCTCCAGGCCCGAGCCCATGTCTTATTTGGTGGTCGCAGGTGTCGAGCTGGGTGAGGACCCGTCCGTGTATAGTAGTAGGTAATATTTAGTCCTAGGTAACAGTGTGTTTGCATCTATGGTGTTCCAAATACATGGTGGGAGGAAGGTTCCGTATTCGTTTGGCCGAATCCGGTGCTCTCTTGTGGTTCATTTGCTCACTGCAGAGCACCTCAGGATGGAGATAGAGGTGGTGAGGAGGGGAGATACTTGCTACTCTGCCAATAAGGCCTCTACCGGTGACGACTTGAGCATGCTCAGAGGTAACATCATGCTGTGTTCTCATCTTCGACGTGGTGGCGAGATGAGGGCGATGTGCTCCGATGCTGTTGTATGCGGTCTTGGGTGGTTGTAGCAAAAATCATTGCTTCCAATTGGAGATCAGCACATGGTGGCCATATTCCCCCCATTCTGGGCGAGGAGGTGGCCTCTTCAGATGTCCTGTTTAGCCTCCTATGTGGAGTCCCTGCATGGATTCTCGGCGGAGCCACGCATTCTCTTTTCCCCAAGTGGTATAGTCCCCCGAGGGGATACAGACGGCCAGTGGTGGAGTTCAAGTTCCGGTGGTAGGGAAGAAAACCTGATACCAAACTCATTGCAGTGAGAAGATCTAATAATCAAATTGTATGTATGCAATTAGTATTGCCCATATTGTAGTAGTATGCATATCGTGCAGATTTGACTTATTATTGAATCCATTGTAACTTGTAAGTGATATTTGACTAAGCAAAAAACTGTAAAGAACTATGTGAATGGTTAAATCCATATTCTAGAAGTTTCTGTAATTTTTGTTATATAACTTACCACTACAAGGATATTCATTAGATTGTCTTCATTAGAAATCCACGCCAAGATATTTAAGAATATAAAAAAACACACATACACAAATTATACACATACACTATATATTTCATACATTTAGTATAATATCTTTCAATAAGATGTGCCCTCTTTCCATTTTTTTGTATTTAAGGAGACTAGCTTCAAGATCTTTTAATACGCAATGTGACAAATAAGCAAAAAAAATCTAATCATGTTATAAATTAACTTTTTAAGTTTAGCAAAATATAAACAAATTTTTATGTGCTTAACTATGCACAAATAATAGAATACATAGACGATAAAACAATTGTGCCAGAAAATAAGCTATGTATGTAACTATAAAAGTTTAGTATAAATACGCTATGTATGTAATTATAAAATTTTAGTATAAATTAGATTGTGTTCATTAGAAATCCACGCCAAGATATTTAAGAATATAAAAACACACACGCACAAAAATTATACACATACACTATATATTTCATACATTTAGTAGAATATCTTTCAATAAGATGTGCCATCTTTCCATTTTTTGTATTTAAGGAGACTAGGTTCAATATCTTTTTAAATACTCAATGTGACAAAAAAGCAAAAAAACAATCTTAATCATGTTATAAGATAACTTTTAAGTTTAGCAAAAGAGAAACAAATTTTTATGTGCTTAACTACGTGCAAATAATAGAATACATAGTCGTTAAAACAATTGTGCTAGAAAATAAGCTATGAATGTAACTATAAAAGTTTAGTATAAATAAGCTACGAAGGAAAGGAAATGAACACTTCTCACTCTTATGTATATTCATTGTTTATGATGCACTGAATAGTTATTTATGATTATTTTTGCAAATAGTTTCATTATTGGCTTTTATGGCATATATTGCGAAATAAATTAACAACTTTATTGACATACAAACAATTCTGAAAGAAATGCATTATCTATATGTGTCTACTCCTTATTCAACTGTAAATGTTACGAACTTTGTTGGAATTGGAAAATTATGCATTCAAACTTCTTTGCTGGAGAAAAACTTTTATTGTTAGGACACTATATTCACCTACAATGGGAAATAATTTTATTTATAGCTCATTATCGAAATTTACTGATCACCGCGCCTCTCCTGGCCATGTCCAAAGTAAATTCTGTGTTTTTTTTTTTCTTTTGGTTGTGGCTGGCTGTTGAAAGATTGGGAGTTCGGTGAGAAGTTGTCACGTAATTAAGAAATCAAGAAATCGTTGAGTTCATGTTCGACTACGTGATATGTATATGGATAAGGAAATTACACCAAGCAATATAGTCCTATCCTCCGAACAAACGCGACACAATCCCGTCCCCATAACGCGGCCGCCGCCGCCACCGGCGAGGCCACCAAGCACCATCCACTGCTAATCCAAAACAATTTACTGCTGCCGCCGGAGGCCCAGCTCGCCGGCGCCACCTTCTGCCTTCTGACCGCGGGTAATTTTCCTCCCCGGTCGACCGGTCGTTGCACAGCCATGGAATCAACTGGTCGGATTCAGATTCTACATATTTTCCGGAGTTTCTGCTGCTACTAGTTTCGTGTCTCCCCCATGGATTCGGACTCCCTTCTCCTAATCGGACAACTAGTGAGGCATCTATTCCTATAATTTAAGGGCAGCCAAGACGCCCTCTCTCCCAGCTTCAGATTGCAAGTTCAGTTGGTTGCCACACAAGGAAGCAATTCATCTCCAAAAGGCCCGGTTTTGCAAATTGCTGCTCCAATGGAGACCTGTAGCGTGGCCATGATAGTGAGCTTTGGACGCTTTGGCTTGACAAGTTTGCATAAGCTGCTGGCTCTGTCTCCCGGTTCACTGCAGAAATTCAGAGAGGCCTGTAGCGTAGCCAGGATAATGAGCTTTGGACAGTTTGGATTGACAACATTGCCTAAGCTGCTGGCTCTGTCTCCGGATTCACTGCAGAAATTCAGACAAGGCTCACCACGGATCCCAACTGAGACTCTGTTGCCGGAGCTGCCTCAGGACGTATTGATGGATATCTTTTCCCTCCTGGAGATCCCTGACCTCGTGCGTGCAGCATCTGTTTGCTCCTCCTGGTGCTCCGCATATACCTTCTTACGCAGCCACCCAGAGCTATACAGACGACCACAGACGCCTTGCCTGTTCTACACCTCTGAATCTTCTGGTGACAACGTAGCATGTCTCTACAGCCTCGCGGAGAAGAGGGTCTACAACTTAACTCTTCCAGATCCACCCATCCGAAGTAGGTATCTCCTTGGTTCCTCGCATGGTTGGCTAGTCACCGCCGATGACAAATCTGAGCTGCACCTTGTCAATGCCATCACCGCTCAACAGATAGCTCTCCCATCGGTGATCACCCTGGATTCTGTAGTTCCAATCTTTGACAATACAGGCACAATTGTTAACTATGAGGTGTGGGATGCACCAGATGATTCTGACTCAGACACTGAAATGGTTGATCGCGAATTGTTATTCCATGCTCCACCTGACGAGCTTCGTAACCACATCTACAAGAGCGCCTTCGTTTTTCCGGATCCGTCCACAGGAAGCTATATTGTGGTTCTCATCCACGGTCCAGGATGTCAGCTTTCGTTCGCAAGGGTAGGAGATCGTAACTGGACCTTGCTGCCACCGGGTTGGGAATATGAACAGTGCATCTACATGGATGATCTGCTGTATGCATCCACAAGATATGGAAGAATCGATGCTTTTGATCTCACCAGTCCTACCATCACGAGGAATATAATTTCAGATGAGATTGACTACAGCATTGGTGACCACTGGGGGCACCTGTACTTTGTTCAGGGTCCATGTGGTGGTCTGCTGGAAGTTTGCAGGAAATCATCAGGACATTTAGATGCGGGTTATGAGAAGCCTATACGGAAAACTGACAAAATATTGTCACATAAAATTGATATTGCAGCAAAAGGGCTTGTGAAAATAAATGGCTTGCATGATCACGTGTTGTTTCTTGGACGTAGCCAGGCACAGTGCCTTAGTGCTGAAGAGTATCCTCAACTGAAGGCAAACTCCGTCTATTTCACAGATGGTGGGGAATATAATTGGCAGTCTAAGAATATTCCCCGGGATATAGGTATTCTCAATTTGGAAAATGATAGTACGGAAGAAATTGCATCTCCGTTTTGGTGCAGCTGGCCTAGTCCCATATGGATAACACCGAGTCTTACAGTAATGAACATGTCATTGTACAAATAGGTAGTTTTTTTTAAGAAACTGTCATGTACCTTGATTCTGGGATCTTGACCATAATTTACCATTTTTGTGTGGGCAGATGCTATTAAAACGGAGGCATGTTCCGTTTTTCTCTTGTTCATACCTTGTTTGCTATATCTGATGAAAAAAATGTGCTTGAGAACCAAATACTTGGAATGGAAATCTCACATGATTTGTTTTCCTGAATGAAACTGTACAAGAATTCCACTTTGCATTACGTACATTGCTTTCGTGTTCACCACATCTTCTGACCGAGTATTGTTTGTTTGAGATTTTTTCCCTCATAACCAAGTACAAGCCACATAGTAACCATTCGGTAGAATTGTCTCGAGGTTCTCTTCAGCATGCAGATATCTTGGTTGCATTGATGTTTTCATTGCTCTTGAATCATTTTTTAATTAGGCTTTTCGCATTAACTAGCCATTGAACAAAACATCACTTTCCCTTAACATTGTTGGCACATGTTAGTGCAATTGCTAATCCCTATCCAAAGATAACTGAAGATCAAAGAACAATGTATATGGTTACACTATTGCTCCTGTGGTACTTCATACAGTTGTTTCATGCTCTTTAGGAAGATGTCCTTAGCCATAAGGGTGCCTCTGGTATGTTAATCCCTCCGCCTTGCACCCCCTCTGAACTCCACAGCTTTTAGTGTAATTATGCTTATCAATGCTAATTGTCTAGATATATTTAGCTGGCATACATTTCTTGCTGATACCAGACAGTTTTATGTTTACCGATACTTGAAGCCAAACAAACAAATTGCATAAGCAAAGCATGTTTATGTCTCAGGTAAAAGTACAAACACACTAAAACAAAGGGCAGTCTTCAATGCCAAAGATGTGACCAAGCATATTTTCTTGCAGAGAATTGGCTGCTAGAAAGTAGATGTGGTTCAGATGACTTTGTGGGACTCTTCTGATCATCCATGGAAGGGCTGCTCTATCCCTTGCAGCAATGTGGACCGTGATGTATTCGTCTCCTGCTCTTCGATTGAAATCGGTGATGGGGGAAGAAGTTTCTGGTTTGACCACTGGCTGTTTGCAGTGGCATCCAAGAATCTGGCTCACTAGATGTTTTTCCCTTGGAAAGATGCAAATATTTTTTCTGTCAAAGAAGCGCTCTAGGACCACAAATGGATGCATGGCCTATCAAGAATTAACTCTTCAAGGCAAGTCTCCCACTTTGTGCAGGGTTGGTCGAAGATTCAGCATGTGAGTGTATGCCTCCCGGTGGCTAGCAAGGCTGGCACTCATCCTATCCTCGGCTTCATGGGCGGGCACAGGATATTTGCAATGGGTATTCAAAGAAAAAAAAATCCCCATGCAAAACCTGAAGGATCAAAATTTCATTGAAGCTCTCTCCCACAATGCCTTCAAATCAACACTACTACTTTTCATCCCCCATGTATTTATTTGTGTGTTCTCAAGACAAATTCAGTACAGCAACCTACATCATCATCGAATCGATGAGTAACCAAACAGTCAATCAATACATACTCTAAATTGGAAGAAGAATTGCTGATTTACTAGTTCAGAAACTGGAAAAAAAAATCAATGCGGATTCAGAAGACGGAACCCTGAACTGCAGCTTGCAGTGAGAAATTTCGGAGAAGATCAAAGCGGAATCCCCTGTTTGCTCCGGCTTCCTGGCTCCCGATCCCCTGTTTCCTAGGCATAGATGGTTCAGTGTAGTTGCCATGGACCCAGCCACGTCTGTGGTTTTTGTTGCCTATGTGAGCTGGGACGTTAGGTTATACGTACAAAGTATTTTACGTATACAAATTTTTTTTGGCAAAAATAATGGGTATTCAGCTGAATACCCATGAATCCGTTTGTGCCCGCCCATGCTCGGCTTCAACCAGGGTCTAGTAAATGGTGTAGCAGGGGACAGTTTTTCGCATGCTCGTGGGTTAAGGCAGGGGACCCCGGCTTCATTCTGGCGATCGATGTTCTTAATTCTGTGTTTTTTTTTTCTTTTGGTTGTGGCTGGCTGTTGAAAGATTGGGAGTTCGGTGAGAAGTTGTCACGTAATTAAGAAATCAAGAAATCGTTGAGTTCATGTTCGACTACGTGATATGTATATGAATAAGGAAATTACACCAAGCAGTATAGTCCTATCCTTTTTTTTTTTTTTTTGCGAAACATAACTTGCATTACTCAAATCAGGGGTTACAATCTTGGTAGCAAATATTTGCTAAACCATCTGGGCCAGAGCATTGCCAAACAGCCGTACTAGCATGAGTTCTAGCGTAATTGGCCATAAAATGACTACTGCTATTCTGACTACGATTAACATGAGTAATACAAGTCTGACGGACTCTCAGCAGAGACTTAATCTCTTCTACCATTGGTGCATGGATAGATCGATCCACACCTTCAGATTTCAGCATCTTCACCGACTCAAGACAATCAGTTTCCACTAGGATTGGCAAGTTACACCAATGTATGGCTAGGGATATCCTTTTATGAAAATTACTGGCTGAATTTATGATCTCCATACTTGAAATCCGGAGTGTTTGTTATTTGACTTGAGTTTTGCCGAAAATTTCACTTATACTCCCTCCGATCCGAAAAAACTTTGAATGAGCAATTTCGCAAAATAAACCTCTTGTTTCTTACTAGTCAACTCAAGACACTGTGGTGACGGCCCATGACCCGACCCTCACCCGCACCCCACCCTCACCCGTAAACATACCTTCTTTTTGAAATGCATCTTTGATACAAATTCAAATTTTAAACGAAAATACGTCTTCACGCACAAAATCTTTCCATAAAAAATCGACTTATTGTTTAGGTTGTATAAAAAAATTTGGTGCTAAAATAAATAAATGGACATGTCGTTTGGGGTGGGCCCATATCAAAGTAGCATACATTGGTTGATTTTACTTTTTTACTTAATTAATTACTACTATTATTTATGCCATCCTTATTTCGACCGACCGAACAGAATCATCAACGTGAGCAGCTAGGCTAGTCCGAACACGAACAGACCGTGTGTGAGCTTCTTTTCTTAGCCAAGTCCGTTTCCTACAGGCATACGCGAAAGCAGCCGCCGCCATAACGCGGCCGCCGCCGCCGCCGCCGGCGAGGCCACCAAGCACCATCCACTGCTAATCCAAAACAATTTACTGCTGCCGCCGGAGGCCCAGCTCGCCGGCGCCACCTTCTGCCTTCTCACCGCGGGTAATTTTCCTCCCCGGTCGACCGGTCGTTGCACGGCCATGGAATCAACTGGTCGGATTCAGATTCTACATATTTTCCGGAGTTTCTGCTGCTACTAGTTTCGTGTCTCCCCCATGGATTCGGACTCCCTTCTCCTAATCGGACAACTAGTGAGGCATCTATTCCTATAATTTAAGGGCAGCCAAGACGAGCCTTCCTGCCCTCTCTCCCAGCTTCAGATTGCAAGTTCAGTTGGTTGCCACACAAGGAAGCAATTCATCTCCAAAAGGCCCGGTTTTGCAAATTGCTGCTCCAATGGAGACCTGTAGCGTGGCCATGATAGTGAGCTTTGGACGCTTTGGCTTGACAAGTTTGCATAAGCTGCTGGCTCTGTCTCCCGGTTCACTGCAGAAATTCAGAGAGGCCTGTAGCGTAGCCAGGATAATGAGCTTTGGACAGTTTGGATTGACAACATTGCCTAAGCTGCTAGTTCTGTCTCCGGATTCACTGCAGAAATTCAGAGAAGGCTCACCACGGATCCCAACTGAGACTCTGTTGCCGGAGCTGCCCCAGGACGTATTGATGGATATCTTTTCCCTCCTGGAGATCCCTGACCTCGTGCGTGCAGCATCTGTTTGCTCCTCCTGGCGCTCTGCATATTCCATCCTACGCAGCCACCCAGAGCTATACAGACGACCACAGACGCCTTGCCTGTTCTACACCTCTGAATCTGCTGGTGACAACGTAGCATGTCTCTACAGCCTCGCGGAGAAGAGGGTCTACAACTTAACTCTTCCAGATCCACCCATCCGAAGTAGGTATCTCCTTGGTTCCTCGCATGGTTGGCTAGTCACTGCCGATGACAAGTCTGAGCTGCACCTTGTCAATGCCATCACCGCTCAACAGATAGCTCTCCCATCGGTGATCACCCTGGATTCTGTAGTGCCAATCTTTGACAATACAGGCACAATTGTTAACTATGAGGTGTGGGAGGCACCAGATGATTCTGACTCAGACACTGAAATGGTTGATCGCGAAATGTTATTCCATGCTCCACCTGACGAGCTTCGTAACCACATCTACAAGAGCGCCTTCGTTTTTCCGGATCCGTCCACAGGAAGCTATATTGTGGTTCTCATCCACGGTCCAGGATGTCAGCTTTCGTTCGCAAGGGTAGGAGATCGTAACTGGACCTTGCTGCCACCGGGTTGGGAATATGAACAGTGCATCTACATGGATGACCTGCTGTATGCATCCACAAGATATGGAAGAATCGATGCTTTTGATCTCACCAGTCCTACCATCACGAGGAATATAATTTCAGATGAGATTGACTACAGCATTGGTGACCACTGGGGGCACCTGTACTTTGTTCAGGGTCCATGTGGTGGTCTGCTGGAAGTTTGCAGGAAATCATCAGGACATTTAGATGCGGGTTATGAGAAGCCTATACGGAAAACTGACAAAATATTGTTACATAAAATTGATATTGCAGCAAAAGGGCTTGTGAAAATAAATGGCTTGCATGATCACGTGTTGTTTCTTGGACGTAGCCAGGCACAGTGCCTTAGTGCTGAAGAGTATCCTCAACTGAAGGCAAACTCCGTCTATTTCACAGATGGTGGGGAATATAATTGGCAGTCTAAGAATATTCCCCGGGATATAGGTATTCTCAATTTGGAAAATGATAGTACGGAAGAAATTGCATCTCCGTTTTGGTGCAGCTGGCCTAGTCCCATATGGATAACACCGAGTCTTACAGTAATGAACATGTCATTGTACAAATAGGTAGTTTTTTTTAAGAAACTGTCATGTACCTTGATTCTGGGATCTTGACCACAATTTACCATTTTTGTGTGGGCAGATGCTATTAAAACGGAGGCATGTTCCGTTTTTCTCTTGTTCATACCTTGTTTGCTATATCTGATGAAAAAAATGTGCTTGAGAACCAAATACTTGGAATGGAAATCTCACATGATTTGTTTTCCTGAATGAAACTGTACAAGAATTCCACTTTGCATTCTGTACATTGCTTTCGTGTTCACCACATCTTCTGACTGAGTATTGTTTGTTTGAGATTTTTTCCCTCATAACCAAGTACAAGCCACATAGTAACCATTCAGTAGAATTGTCTGAGGTTCTCTTCAGTACCAGATATCTTGGTTGCATTGATGTTTTCATTGCTCTTGAATCATTTTTTAATTAGGCTTTTCGCATTAACTAGCCATTGAACAAAACATCACTTTCCCTTAACATTGTTGGCACATGTTAGTGCAATTGCTAATCCCTATCCAAAGATAACTGAAGATCAAAGAACAATGTATATGGTTACACTATTGCTCCTGTGGTACTTCATACAGTTGTTTCATGCTCTTTAGGAAGATGTCCTTAGCCATAAGGGTGCCTCTGGTATGTTAATCCCTCCGCCCTGCACCCCCTCTGAACTCCACAGCTTTTAGTGTAATTATGCTTATCAATGCTAATTGTCTAGATATATTTAGCTGGCATACATTTCTTGCTGATACCAGACAGTTTTATGTTTACCGATACTTGAAGCCAAACAAACAAATTGCATAAGCAAAGCATGTTTATGTCTCAGGTAAAAGTACAAACACACTAAAACAAAGGGCAGTCTTCAATGCCAAAGATGTGACCAAGCATATTTTCTTGCAGAGAATTGGCTGCTAGAAAGTAGATGTGGTTCAGATGACTTTGTGGGACTCTTCTGATCATCCATGGAAGGGCTGCTCTATCCCTTGCAGCAATGTGGACCGTGATGTATTCGTCTCCTGCTCTTCGATTGAAATCGGTGATGGGGGAATAAGTTTCTGGTTTGACCACTGGCTGTTTGCAGTGGCATCCAAGAATCTGGCTCACTAGATGTTTTTCCCTTGGAAAGATGCAAATATTTTTTCTGTCAAAGAAGCGCTCTAGGACCACAAATGGATGCATGGCCTATCAAGAATTAACTCTTCAAGGCAAGTCTCCCACTTTGTGCAGGGTTGGTCGAAGATTCAGCATGTGAGTGTATGCCTCCCGGTGGCTAGCAAGGCTGGCACTCATCCTATCCTCGGCTTCAACCAGGGTCTAGTAAATGGTGTAGCAGGGGACAGTTTTTCGCATGCTCGTGGGTTAAGGCAGGGGACCCCGGCTTCATTCTGGCGATCGATGTTCTTAATGCTCTGTTCAGTCTGGCAGAGGAAGCAAGGATTTTCTCCTCTCTTGTGAATTGCGTAGTCTGGCACCGCCTTTCGCTGTTTTCCGATGATGTGGTTCTGCTTATCAACGCCTTCCATGGAAGAAGCTACCGCAGCGCTTCAGCTATTGCGTGCCTTTGGCGCGGCGGGGCTCCACTGCAACCTTTCTAAAAGCTCAGTTTCTCCAATCAGATGCGACAATGTTGACCTTCAACCTATCATGGGCGTGTTGTCCTGTCCAGTTGGTCAATTTCCTGTCCAGTACATTGGGCTGCCTCTCTCTGTTACCAGGTTGTCCAAGAGCGATCTTCAGCCGCTGGTAGACAAGGTGGCCGGGCATGTCCCTACTTGGAAAGCTTCCTTGATGAAGAAGAGCGGTAGGTTTGATTCTCTTGGACTCCGCTCTGACGGCTACCTCCATCTACACCATGTTGTCCCTGGATTTACCCCTGCGGTTCTTCAAGTGCATCGACATGCTGCTGAGGGGGTTTCTGGTCAGCCTCCACGGAAGCTCGGAGAGGACAGCGTGTGGTGTCGTGGCAGCGTATGGTTTGGGCATCAAGAACCTGCGTTTGCTGAATCTTGCCCTACACATGAGGTGATAAACCCAGGCAAGCTAGGAGAGGGCATGACCGGCAGCCAAAGCTATGTGTGTTGCGGATGCACTCCAAGACCAGAGATGGACTGCGGAGATCATTGAGGCAGTACAAGAGGTGACGTCAATGCATTGATCATACTCACGGCAGAGTGGCAACGATCGACGATGCCCTATGACCTTTGCAGGAAGAATTTCAACTATGGAAGATTACTGGGTTGTGTGGAGGTTAGCGTGGAGTTGGAGCTGGATCGCCTGTTATGTGGCTCCGCGGCTTGTTCTGTAACTAAACTCTGGCATGTGCCATTCTACAGTTTCCCTGTTCCTCGTCACACTATGGAGCAAACAAAAAGAGTTATCTTTGAAAAAAAAGTTTATGCCCGGTACATTCAAACTCTGGAGCAAACAAAAATATTCAGCTACATTCCTTAACAAATTGACGAGACATATATGTTTTTTGCAGTTACCATCAGACGTGCTCTATAATAACAGGAGGAACAACAAGAGTATCTTTGAAAAATAAGGCATGCCCGGTATATATTCAAACTATGGAACAAACAAAAGGATTCAGCTACATTCCTCATAAAATCGACGAGACATTGTTTATATGCAGTTACATCAAACGTGCTCTATAACAAGAACGAACGTTAAGTCACCATTGACAGAGTTGAACAAGCAAAAACGTGTTCCTGTGAAACCTATCCATTTACAATTTGTGCAACCCAACTTATTTCTTATGCGCATAAAACTGGTGCATTCCGATCTGCTGTCCGTCCTTGCCGGCGACTTAAACACCCCTTTTGCGCGCAATGCTTCACACCACCCTTGTGAAATATGCCAACATGTTGATCGATCTGAAAGGATGAAAGGAACAACGGTTATATTACTTCATGATTTTCGTTAGCAATACGATTTGAAAAATTGAGAGAGAAAATAGCTACCTGGTCATCATCATTTGCATATTTGCGCTGCTTGCTCTTCGGGTCAAAGAAGCATATCATACAGAGTGTCACCTTTTTGTTCTTAAGGTTTCGATTTTCTTGCCAGTACCTCAAGTGGAAAATTTCTTCCTCCTACAATTTTTTGCAGTTTACAATTAATTATCAACATTTAGTGTCCAAACACTCTATCAACAAGTTGAAAAACGTCAAACAGAATGTGCTAAAAACACTAAATGGTCTTGAATTGATGTTTTCATTGCTCTTAAATCATTTGCTTAATTGGGCTTTTTAGCATGACTAGCCATTGAACACAACAAATAACCCTAAAGTCTAAACATTGTTGGCACATGATGTTAGTACAATTGCTAATCCCTATCCAATGATAACTAAAGATCGAATAACAATGTATGTGGTTACACTTTTGCTCCGTTTCATGCTCACTGGTGAAGATGTACTTAGCCATTAAGTGTGGCTCTGGTATGTTAACATTATTTTCACAATGCTTGATGTGTGCAAATACTAAGATATCGTAACATACTTCAAAAAGGAACTAGAGTACTTCTTTCATCAATTGTTCATTTGGATCATCCCTGAATGTCACTTAGTTATGTCCTTAGATCATACCTCAGGCTGAGGCCGAGGAGTGCAGGATGGCCCGGCCGATGCAGGCGAGACCGACGTGGCAGAAGACGGCGCGTGCTTGGCGCGGCCGTTGGAGTCGGCGGCGGCATTGAGAGCGCCATCCCGTGGCGAGGCGGCGAAGACGGTCTGCACCTTGTCCTTGGCGTCGCAGGCACAGTGGAGGGCGTGGTGGCCGGGGTCGGTGGCGCGTCCCGCCTTGGCGCGGCCGTTGGAGTCGGCGGCGGCCTTGAGGGTGCGGGCGGCGTTGGGAGCGCGGTCCGGTGGCGACGCGGTCTTGGCGGTGTTGGAGGCGCAGGCGCGGTCCAGGGCGCGGTGGCCGGGATTGGGGGCGCGTCCCGCCTTGGTCGACGTGGAGGCGAAGGACTTGGCAATGGCGGCCTCGTCGAGGACGGCCGCCTTGTCGGCTTCTTTGGCCGCGGCTTTGGCCGTCTTCTTGGCGGCCTTCTTGGCCTTCTTGGCCTTGTTGGCCGCCGCTGCATTGTCGGCGTCCCTCTTGTCCTTCTTCTCCCGCTTCTTGGCCTTCTTGGCCGCCTTCTTGGCCGCCTTCCTTTGCTCCTCCTCCGCCTGCGTGTCCGCCTCCGCCTCCTTGTGCGCCTTCATTTGCTCCTCCTCCTCCTGCTTGTCCCCGGCCGCCGTTGTTGGCTGGCCGCGCTCAGTCGCAGCACCGCAGGCGCTCAAGAAGCGCATGAGCAACGCCCGGAAAGCGTCGAAGTCGCACGCTCTCCGGACAAGGTCGATCAACCGCTGCCTTGAGGGTGCGGGCTCCATCTGGAGCACGCCGACGGGCGGTGGCGGGGGCAGGTGTTGTGTTGAGCTGGGAGAGAGAGGTGGCGGGCGGGAGAAGAAAGGGGGAAGAAATAACGGCCGCGGTGGAGATTAAATAAGGAACGATTCGATTTCTTTTATTTTCTTTTTCTTTTTTTCTTTTTTTCCTCGTCTCTTCGAGCTCCGGCCGGCGACCGGCTCCGGCTCGTGTCGCCGCCGTCGGCTGCCCAACACGTCGGTCGGTCGGTCGCTCGGTCGGTCGGTCAAGTTCCCCTCAAAATCAAAATCAAAATCAAAATCAAAACCCTATCTATCCCCTCTCTCAGCTCACCCTCCTTCCGCCGCCGCCCGCCGGCGACGAGCTGCGCGCTGCCGGGAGGTCCAGCACGCCGCCCGCCCGCCTGCCTGTCTATTCACCGGCTGCACGTTTCTTCCCTGTCGTCCTCCTTCACCTGCTCGACACCAGCCGTCTCCAATGCTCCACAGCAAAATCCCACAGCGCCTGCAACCTGTTCGACACAGTGCCGCACTGCCCTCAGTGCTCACCACATTGTGCTCCGCATGCTCCCTTCCGATGCTTCTGCTGCTGCTGCTTCTGCTGCTACCTCGGCTACCTCCACCATGACGACCTCAACTCCCCCTGCTGCTGTGCTGGACGGCGGTGGTTTAACCGCACAGCAAATGAAGCACCGGTCGTTTCTCTGACGTGTACGGTCAGGTACACCTTCGGTTCCCCCATGCCCTCTGTGCTGATGTTTATATTTGCTCTCTTCACCAACCTCCGTGCTGGACGTCTCGCGCGGCAGCTCAACTGCGACGTAATCGCTCGCACATGGCCCCAACTCCACCACCAGTTCAGCCGGATGTGTGTGACGACCACGGCTGCGCATGCGCCCTCACAGAGTCTGTGCATTGTCCAGTGTCCCAGCAGCGACCGCAACACATGACTCTGCTCCATGTTGCCGACTACCCGTTCGACTGAAAGCTCAGGAGGCAATATCAGCCAGCGTGCCATTTGTTGCCTATCGGGCTACTCACATAACCTCATCTTGCCTACTGACTTGCATTGCAGGTTTTTGCGATTTCTTTTTACCTTCTAGATACTTATATCTGCCAGGCTATAGGATCAGTTGCTGTGTCAACTATTTATCCATTCAAATTCTTCAGCTCATCTCAAAAAAATGAAAGTGTTTACTGTTCGTTTATTTGATTTCAGGTTAAAGAGGTTGTTGATGATATTGTTCCTGCGGTGGGCTTGTCAGAAGCTTCAGCAGTTCTCAGTCATCCATAGCGGATGAAATCTCACATCTTATGGTTACACTATTGCTCATGTGCTAGTTCATACAGTTGTTTCATGCTCTTTGGGAAGATGTCCTTAGACATAAAGCGTGCCTCTGGTATGTAAATCCCCCCACTCTCAACTCAAGTCCACAGCTTTTTATGTAGGTATTCTTATCAATTCTAATTCTCTATATATTTAGCTGGTGTGCATGTGTTCTCTCTGTGTACCATGCATTTTTATGCTCGCGGAGACTTTAGAACAATCAAACAAATGGCATATGCAAAGCATTTGCATTTCTTCCGGCGCCGTTGCTTTGCTGCTTACTGCTTTTGGACGCGTATGGTCATCTTTTCTAGGGATTTAGGTGGTCGACGGGATCGGGATTTGGGTGCCTGGAGCCAAGATGAACGATGTATTTGTTTGGACGTTTCTCCAGTTTCAGGTCCATGCATGTATGGCTGCTTGTGATTGCGGCGGCTGCTAATGTCTGCTTCACCGTAAATCGTTTTCGACTAATGCAGGCTCACCTTTTAGGTTTGGTTGTTTCGACTTGGATAAGATTAGTGTTTTTTAGGGATTAGTTTCATGTTCTTGCAGTAATATTCTGGTCTATGATGGGTTGCTACCCAGTTCGTAATGGATGGGAAACCCAGTTCGTAATGGATGGGAGAATCTGGCGAGATTTATGTGTTGCATGGCTCAGTTTTCTCTGTCCATGGTATAACTACAGATTTGGAGTCAGTTTGTTTTTTAACGCAGATTTAGCCTCGCCAGTTAGAAAAACAAGCGCTAATTGCAAGAAGTACCTCAGAAAATTTGTGTGTCGACCTTGCTTAAATTTTAGAGATTTAGGGATTCCACTAGCAACACGACTTATAGCCCTCTTGTGTGCCGTCTAAAGGCCTTGTTCATAACTATTCAGAGGTAGGTGTTGCTTACTCTCTCTGTACCATAGTTTTTTTGTGTCACAATGTGTCTTTGTTCAGGGTACTGTTAATATTTAGGCTAGGGATGTGTATTATTCCCTTAATACAGTCCTGTTGCCATCATAAGCAGCTTCTCTGATGGCTTGTCTAGAAACGTGTTTTATTTGCTTTGTCAACAATTTGGTGCAGATTCCTGTTTCTTATGTTTATTTTACCTGTGACTATTCATAGGTAGAAGCTGCTTGGCAGTGGGCGGGGCAAGATGTCTGGCAATGTGAGTTGATTCTACTTGACAAGGAGTTAATTCTTTTTGTCTGTTGAGAAGCCAGTGTGCTGCATTCGAGTTGATAGCCTTCTTGTTATGGTGTGTAGCATGTATGTGTTGACAATACTTTACGAAGGAAATTTGACAAGGAGGGGTACTTGGAACGAGCTCGGCAGAGAGAGCGAGATGAGAAGGTACTCCATTATGGCTTATTGTTTTTTGAGAATTAATTTTTTATCACATCCATACTTGTCTTGCATTCACTGTTACTAACATGCTTTTCTCTTTTATCCAGGATGAATACCGAAGAGATCATAATGTTCAATGCAAGCAATTAACCATAAATTTCCATCCCCTAGCACTGGCCGTGGCCTTTCTTCAGGTGACGCCGCCGGGAGGTGACTACAAGAAATAGCATGGTCCGCCGCCGCCACATCAACCATGTGGGTGATTCTAGGACACAGTTCTGACAAACGGTGAGAGCCATCGCAGGTTCATTGTGCCTCGCATGGCAGAGTGTGTCAGCTGTGAGGAGGAGCACGCGGGAAGCAGTATGTTGGCCTTGGAGTCGCGTGTCATCCTTGCATGTCACTCCAAACCATCTCTACAGCACAGGTATACCGCCAAATGGTTCGCTAGGCCGGCATAACGAAGGAACCAGAGTCACGACAGCAAATCGAGATTTGCTTCAACTTATGGTTAGGCTATACTCTTAGATGATAAATGTCCCTTTCGATTTTAGTTTCAGCTAATTCTGATAGTTACTGTATGAAGAGAAGTACTTCTGGTAATAAATTTATTGTTAATTGTTTGCATGAAACAATATGGCAGATTTCTATGTTAATAGCTTTTTTAACGTTTTTCTGATCTGTGTTTACGGCATTTTTGTCAGTATGGGATGAACCTAGGTTGGTTCATAGAGTTATATGGCACATATAATAGTCATGCTGCCTGCTGAAATATGAAACTATATTTTTTTTTTTCAAATGAAATATGAAGTTATCAGTACTCCTCTTTCATATTTTTTATCATATATATACTTGAATTCTTCCTGTTGTTCTTTCCTACAATGAGAGTGTAATTGACATGTTTCACTTCTTCACAGGGCCTGGTACAAAGATTTTGTATTCCGTGATTTGGAATACTTATTCTTTTGGCTGGCCAAAGCAACGCATACATAGCGAACTTGTCAAGCTAAAGCACGCCAAAGGGTAACCTATACATATAACTAAGCCGTGAGAGGAGATCTTCATGGTTGGCATGTCCATGAAAGATGAAACGCCCCGCCTCATTTAAGGTTCTGCTCTTCTTAATTAGTCCATCTCTAGGGCCTAGAGGTGAGTCATTGCTCCTTACAAAGACTCAATTTGTGTATCTTCACTTTGTTCTTGCGCAGTACCTTAGATTGCCTTGATCTTGTGTGACGATTCATATCTAATTTCTTTAACTCCACCTGGTGTTTTACTCCCTCTCTTTAAGTATGGTTCTCCTGCCAGGAAAATCTTACATGCCTGTTATTTTTATGCTCAAGTGTTGCTCATGGTTCAGGTAAAACACCATTGCTTTGTTTGCAGCCATCCATTTCTCAATTTGTTTTGTCAAAGTTCCCCAATACATTTGTATGTATCCAGGCGTCTTGACTTCTGTGACAGAGTAATAAAAATATGGTGCAAGTAGATATAAGTACTTCTAGATGAAGCTCATTATGTAAACCCACGAAAGCTATCTCGTGGGGTGGCAATTAGGAATCTTATATGATTTTGCATGAACGTTGAACAAGGAGTTTAAATGTCAAACAGTGAAAGGAGAGAAGAACATGTCCACATGATAGTAGCAAAAGATACATTGTACATGCTTCCTGCACTTAAGCTGTTATCATACAATTAAGAGCAAACACGTATTTACAAATCTATAGTCTCTCCACAAAAAGAGGAAGCTTATTTCAAATACAAAATAAGAGTTATCTTTTACCATTGGAGCTGAGATTTATTATATTGTTTTTGGAGATGCACGTTTTCTCTGTTAAGCCGGTGTCATTTTCCATCTTCCTGTGATCGGTGTTATTTGCATCGTTTATTTGCTGTAGAGAGCTGTACATAACTACATATATGATTTTGCCAAAGGTAAACGTAATATGGCCATTCTTATTTTTTACTTCCCCCTTTTGTAATTAATTAACTCATCGATAAAGTATAGGTTGGGTGTGTAAAGCTCCAGTTGGTCATGGTTTGTCTCACAGTCTATGTAATGCACGGTAGTGCTATTTAAGTATTTACTAGATCAAGATGCGCGCTTCGCCGCGCCGCCTGCATCTTGTTTTGACATGGCGTGGCCAACGTGATTGATTCACCATTGTTTCTAGATGTGCCACTTCAGCAAGTAATCTGTTGTCCTTTCCTGATGTTTAGTCTTAGCAACATACACAATTCTGAATATGTATAACCATCAAACATACAATCTTCAAGTAGCCACTTCATTGTATATTGTCACTCACTTACAGGGATGCGGTATATTCTATTTATATACCAAACAATCTATATTGACACTCACTTCCAAGGATGGAGGACATTCTACATGTATATAAAACAAAGGCATACGATGGGTGGAAACAATTCATCATTTGAAGATGCAAATCAGAAAATTGGTAATGAATTAAATACCATCATCCTGACCTATTTTTGTAAAGGAATCTGAACCTATTTTACTTACTGAGCTATGTAACGCATATGACAACCATAAGGTGAGGCACAATTTTCCATCACCTTCGGTTTGAGGAGCTAGCACAGGTCTGGTGATAGGGCGCTAAAGAATACACTTTATGAAGAACGAAAAGAACAATTTCCGAAGTGACCAACATCCCAAATATCATAGACAATCTTTTGTTCAAGAAAACAACAATTACGGCCTCAATTTACTGTACTATTCATCAGTCGCTCAAAATAATGTAGCATTGATCAAGACAACAAAT
Organism: Lolium perenne; assembly: GCF_019359855.2. NCBI lineage: Eukaryota > Viridiplantae > Streptophyta > Magnoliopsida > Poales > Poaceae > Lolium > Lolium perenne. Next base: position 160,465,507 of record NC_067247.2, read on the forward strand.
GTGACTCCATCTCCTAGTACCATGAAAAGAACATTTCTAGAATCAGACAATATTGTCATGAAAAGGGTTCTTCAGAATGCAAGGTGTTTACTGAAATAAACACTATGGTATACTGTGACTTTGATTTACTTGTGTTGTTTCTAGAAATTGGCAATCTCCCATGAGTAATATTGTCATATTTTATCATTTTTATGATTTTAAAATTCTGTGACCATATAAGAACACAAAAGGAATGTTGCTCATTCGTTCTCCTTTCTTCTATTAACTTTCAGCAGTGTAGTCTAGATTAGTCTTTGTTTCCTAAGATGTCCTGTAAAAAAACATAGTTATCCTTGCTGATCGAAAAGAAAAGCATACTACCTCCATTCCATAATATACTACCTCTATTCCACTAATGGAATAGCTCTCAGCTATTCCAGGCCAAGCATCTTCTACGCCGCACCCTAATTATTTCCTAACATTTGAAATTTGATAGGTTCCTCAAAACTATGCACAGTTAGTATGTGCCTCACCACTAATCAACAAAATCAAGATGGAAATGGCTATTGTGCTTCATGTCAGTTGTTAATTTCCAGAATAAAAAAGGTACTCCTGCAAGTTAATATGTGTCCATTGAATCTGTTTGGATTGAGAGTAGAGAAAAATATCAAGCATAGAACCAAGAAGTTGGAACTATTTGAAGATGACATACTATCCTGCAGAAAGCACATAGCTACTCAGATGAAGCACCATATATAACTGAGAGACATAGAAAGACTATTGGGCTACTGGGCAGTACGAGTTCTTGTAACCAAGTTTCCGACATATATTCAATATAAGTCATGTACTAACAACTGTACTGGCATGGAAAATCTTTGTATTGAGATGAACAAAAAAAAAAACTTACACGGAGTACTGTATAATGGCAAGGAAGAAGCAGAAGAGTAAAAAGGCACCATCAATTTTACACAGCTCAAATCTATTACCTGCAAAACTCAAGACCAACAGATATACGTCTTCAATATTCAGACTTAGTGACGTCCATACTTCATGGTGAAAGGAGTGAATATTTGCTCCGCCAGACTTTATCAGTAAACAGGCAAGTGTCAAGAGGTAATATGAAGGTGCATATGGAAGATGAGTTAGAAATACCATATCCTCCTTGGCTCCGCTGGTTGTCGTGGACAACCTCACATGCATTTGATGCGTAGCGTCACTGCTGATGAGTACCCACTCAACTTAAACGGCGACCCACCAGAACAGGGACTGTCATCTCGCATCGAGGCCGTTGTGCTTGTCGCCATCATGGATGTTGTGTCTCACCTCCACCCCTCAGCACTCCTCCGCCAACCAGCCACACCAACTCGGTCGCCTACCACAGATCTAGCTTTGCTCATGTAGGTTACATAACCAAAATTTAACCCACCAGTCCAAACGAACGCCCCGTATTTTTAAAAAATGAAGAAAAATCAACCAATATCTCGTCGATTTGGGGAGGCCTGAGTGTGCGCGCAGATAGCCCTGCAACAAAGGACGGCAACCTCCAATGAAGACCGGTATCTAAAAAAGTTTAACACAAATATATTCATAGCCGGCAACATAAGTAAGAGCTCATAACTAAACGCTCAACACTATTCAGTAAATTGAGCAGGTAATATTAGAGAAAAGCACGTGTAAGCAAATGGCATGGGCAGTAATAAATAGATTTCTTTATCTTACTAACTGAGCAGATACTTCTGTATTAGAAAATCAGGCTAGAGCCCTGCGCTTTATATAAAGTAACCAAGTCTTACAAAGTATATCATGCTACGATCACCAGCTTTACAAAGGATAGCACACATCTGGAACAAACCCTAGAAAACACACAATCCAAGCAGAACAAACACACCCTGAACCAAACTACCACCATCAGAATTAAAAAATAAAGGAAGAACAACTTCCAATGGAAGAAACATCACAACTTGTAGACACTCCCAGGACAAGGCGACACCAATCTTTCCTTGGCAACGGGAAAACAAAGACTCCCGACAGCTCAAAAAAGGCCACCAACACACATTGGAATGACCAGGTAGGTGTTCAGTGAAGAGGAGGTAACTTTAAATTTGTAGCTGAGTGAATACATTCAGTGAGTTGCCAATCTCACTTGTTCAATTAAATTCAATGTTAAGTGCTCCACGCAATTAACTTCATGTAGAGAATATAATTTGTAGTTGCTACATGATCAAACATGTTATTTTCTTGCATAACCTGATGCACAAATCTATAGTTGCACGTGTGATTAAGAAAAGATATTGTGGTTCTGAGGAGGGGCTTACGAATCGAAATTTCCATCAGAAGGAAGCACATACCAATCACGTGACTTGGAAGGGAGAGGGGATGTGGCAGACTTGTTGAGATGGACAGAGGTGGTGGAGGAAGAGGCTGTGACGGGAGCAGCGGGGGACCAGTGCAAAGAGGCCAGCGAGGCCGGAGCCGAACATGCGGAGGAGACCCTGAAGCACAGTTCTGTCGGAGGTGAAGGAGAGCAGGAAGGGCGCGGCGGCGGTGTTTCCATCGCTTCGCAACCGCCGCCATCCTTGGACTGAAACTCAGCTGTTAGTTTTTCACCTGTCGATGCTTACAGTTTAATACTCCTAAAATTTACATGGTAAAAGAGAAGTAAAATGAACACCTGCAAGTATGAAAAGAAATTCAGGCTACATATTTAAAACAGATCAGACTTTTTTTCTTCCTATGATCACATCCTCAATTGGAACATCTTCACATGATCGATAGACATTCTTCATATATTTGTACTCCAGTTCATTCCACTTAAGATGATGGCAGACATATACTTTCCTGACACCAGCTTAGCACCCATCTATATTTCCTTAAGTATGATACAGAAATAGATTTCTTTATTTCCCCATGGGTTTGACAAAAAGCCTTCAAAATTCAGAACTTGTGGGTAGAGACTTCAATATGTGCTGGGAGACTATGGACAGAAGTATTGCAAGAGTAAATTGTATTTAAAAAGTAATTGCACGCCACCACAGATGGAACTGCAATAGATGGTTAGCATACCTTGCATGTCCCCCACTGAATATCAGTAGACCATCATTGTCAGAATACAGGACGGATGGCCAATTCTGCCTCCATATGCACATCAGAGTTTATCAGCTAGAGCTTTTACAGACAATGTGTATTTATTACATTTGAAAATGAGGTGGAAAGACTAAAGCGAGCATGGAACTCTAGCTGACAAAGAGCATATGGATGCGTGGAGCTCCCTGATGCCTATTTCTTCCATGAAATCCCGTGCATGCAGTAGACGACAGCAAGATGACACAACCTGGTAGCAAAACCTGCAGCGATCTGTAGTGAATAGATTGAATAATATTGTTTGAAATTGTAATCATACCCACGCGAATGAACAGAAATAATGGACACCTGAATTTATAAGATGGCTATTGAATCAGGGGACAACAACAAATCAGAAACGAAACTAATATTTAGATATCTGGGAAACATGCTATGAGCTACCTATTCAGACATACGCAACATAGCACATCAACTACAAAATATTAAACATAACTTACGATAAGTATCTTCTACCAGTTGACGGATCAAACCTTTATCTTAGCTACAAAGTGCCATGCCCATTGTTATCAGTTTCGAACCTCAATGAAAATCAACAACTTTTAAGCAGAGATGAGAACAGAGAGAAAGAGGGATATGACCTTACTTCTCCACGAGATTATTTCACCACCATCATCTTCCCCTGCATGTACTGCAAAATCAACATAATCTTCATGAGATTATTTCACCACCATACCCTCTTCGTCTTCATTGGATGCCGAAAATATGTCCACATGATTCGCCAATATTCAGTACAGTCGACACCTCGTCGTAAGCACAGAGGCAAGGGGCATGCCGGCGGCCATGTCTGAAGACAGGTAGTGCTTCCATCCGGCCACTGCACCGCCCACGGATGCCGAAAAGCAGGGGCCATCGTCGACTGAAATCCGCCTCCATTCTGCTGCTGACGCCGACAACCCACCGCTTCTATCCTCGTCGTGTTTGTCCTCTCAAGGAGCTTGCCCGCAGTGGAAAGGAAGATGGTGGTGGACATTTGGTAGCACATGGGGGCCATGTGGTGACGCAGATGCAGCATAGGATGGCGGCGACAAAGATAGGGGCGGCGGGGATGGCCACAAGGCGGAGTAGGATGGCGGCTGCAGCGGAGATAGGGACGACGGGGACTGGCACACCTCCAGTTCTGCGTCCATCCAGGGAACGTGGGTGAGGACCGAGGACTTCCCCAAATCGGGATGGGCAAGTAGAGACAGGGGAAATCAGGACGTGGGCAGAAGAACTGCTACGATAGGTTTTTCCAGGGAGGACGGAGAAGAAAAGAAAAGGTCACGCCGATGCTCCGCCCAAACCTGCCCCACAATGCGCCGACCATGAGCACCGGCCAAGCCCAAAACGAATGCCACCTATCTAAACGCTGGCCCACTACGCTGGCCCACCGCGCGTATGTGCACCGTCAAAGCGCTGAGGGAGCTTCGATCTCAACAGCCTTAAGCTATTTAGATAATATTGGGATATTTGATTTTCATGCCATCTTTCAGAACCTGGTCAGCACAGACATAAGAAAGCAGAACAGAGCAAATCATACTTCCAGTTTTACACACATTTGAACAAGAGAATCCATCTTAGTTACTTCTCACACTGCATGCTCTAGAGTATACAATATTTTGCATGCTAGAGAAATCCAGGACATTATCTTTTGTATAAGAATGGCCCTGTGTAATTTGTCAATTCTGAGTTTAGTGCCAAGTTTAGATTCTTCATTTTGGATTCTTTCTTTGCAGCTCTTAGCTTATTCATTCCAGCCTCCTCTCTGCTGGAGGTGATGTAATACTTTCCTCCCCTATTTCATGGTCTAACCAGGATTTTGATTCAGCCCAACGTCTTCATGTTGCAGGATAAGGTCCGTGTGCTTGAGACCAAATTGATGCGTGCCTATCTAAAATGGCTCATACTAACCTAAGTATGAGTCTTTCCCCGAATGTATTCATTCCTTACATCCTATTTCCCCTTGATTTTATTAGTATATAAAGCGTTGGGTTCTAAATCCATTTCTCTCCCTACATTTAGATTGGTCCCTATGCTTTCCAATTTAAATCCATCATGTGTTGTGAATATATTCAGCCAAACTCGATTTTGAAGTCCATCGTGCGTCGTAAATATGTTCAGTGAAACTCAATTTTGAAGTTGCTATGTAGATCGATTCAGCTCAATGTCTTCCTATTGCAGGATTTGGTTCATGTTCTTGCAGATAATATTACTTTCAAGCCAAATTGTTGCATGCCTCTCTGAAATGGGCAGACGACGATTGAGCCAACTGCTCGCGTCATTCAGCAAAAGAGAAGTCCCTACAGCGCCACCTAGCTAAAAGCTTAGATGGAGCTATAATGGGTACACAGCATGAAAATAATGCTAACAGTAAAAAGACGGGCGCAACAAAGCGCGCAGGGTCCATCTAGTGTCTAGCTATATGTTATGACTGGTTTGGCCTATAGCAGGAGGAAGCTCATTAGTGGGCCTAAATTAGGGGCTTAGCCCATTTATCCTTTTCATTAGCTTATTTATACTGCTGTAAAACGTACGTGAGAAATCAAGCAATAAACAGATGTTAGATCGTTATTGCCGACTCCTTGAGGAGTTGGTCTTCCCTGCCCTGGCCGCCGCTTCTTCCCTTGCGCCGCCTTCCTCCAACCTCGCGACGGCGGCCAGCCGCCGGCGCCGCCTTCATCTCCCTCGTCCAGCACACTTCCACCCCTGCAATCTACGTAACCGGCCTGGTAGGATCACAGATCCTATCAATTTGGTATCAGATTGTCCTCGTTCGGTCATGTCGTCTTCGCCGGCCACCACCACCACCTCCGCGCTGCCCAACCTGCCGCCTTCCGCACCGCCGCCCTCGCAGCCGCCGCCCTCCACGGGAGCCGCGGCATCCATGGCGGGGGCTTCCGACGTCGCGCCCCTCCTCTCGCAGCAGGAGGTCTCGACGGCCATCCGCGATCTCGCCACCGCGGTCCAAGGCATCCGCCTGTACCTGATCGGCACGCAGGGGATGACCACGCCGCCGCTGCCGCCGGCCCTCAACGCCTACTCGGCCGCGCCGGCGTTTCCGCCCGTCCAGGCGTGCCCGCCCGCCCCGGCCTCGCCGTCTCCACCGCCGTGGTCGTCGTGGCAGCCGGCCCCTAGCGCCGGGCCCGCCTCGCTGCCCCAGGGCGTCCCTATCCAGCGGGTGCCGTTTCCGCCGTCGCCCTCGCGGCTCCCGGCGTGGGTGACCGCGACGGAGCCCCCGCCCGTCTACTCGGCCGCATCGGCGCCTCCTCCCGTCTACACGGCTGCCGGGGACCCTCCGAGGCCCTCCTTTTCGGAGCCGGCATACTCGCGCTTTGCGGAGCCTTCCGCTGACCGCGCGGAGTACCCCGGCCAGGGCGCCGCGGGCCCAACCCCCCACGCTACACCAAGCTCGACTTCGCCACGTACGACGGCGTCGAGGACCCCCTCAACTGGCTCAACCAATGCGGGCAGTTCTTCCGAGGGCAGCGCACCCTCGCCTCGGACCGGACTTGGCTCGCCTCGTACCACCTCCGCGGCGCAGCCCAGACATGGTATTACTCCCTCGAGCAGGACGAGGGCGGCATGCCCCCATGGGACCGCTTCCGCGAGCTCTGCCTTCTACGCTTCGGCCCCCCGATTCGCGGCAGTCGCTTGGCGGAACTCGGGCGTTTAGCCTTCACCACCACGGTACAGGACTTCGCCGACCGCTTCCAGGCCCTCGCATGCCATGCGCCCGGGGTGACGGGGCAGCAGCGCGCCGAGCTCTTCATTGGCGGACTGCCGGACCACATTCGCGTCGACGTGGAGATGCGGGATCCCCAGGACCTGCAGTCGACCATGTACTACGCTCGTGCCTTCGAGCAGCGCGCACGGGCCATGCAGCAGGCCTTCCCGGCCAGCGACGTTCAGCCAGCCGCCCACCCTCCACCGACACCACCAGGCCAGGCGCTCACGGCTGTGACTCATGCGGGGCACTCCGATCCAGCCGCGACGCGGCCTTTCCGTCGGCTGACCACGGCCGAACAGCTCGAGCGCCGTCGTAAAGGGTTGTGCTTCAACTGCGACGAGCTCTATGTACCGGGCCACGTTTGTCCACGCCTGTTCTACTTGGAGACCGTAGACGACATTGCGGCTGATGTCGTCGCAGCTGGGCTGGCTGACGCGGCCGTCTCCAAGGCCGACGCCGTTCCAGGATGAGTTCCGCCAGCAGTTTCCAGCTATCCAGCTCGAGGACGAGCTGTTTGAGAAGGCGAGGAGAGATGTTATGACCGGTTTGGCCTATAGCAGGAGGAAGCCCATTAGTGGGCCTAAATTAGGGGCTTAGCCCATTTATCCTTTTCATTAGCTTATTTATACTGCTGTAAAACGTACGTGAGAAATCAAGCAATAAACAGATCTTAGATCGTTATTGCCGACTCCTTGAGGAGTCGGTCTTCCCTGCCCTAGCCGCCGCTTCTTCCCTTGCGCCGCCTTCCTCCAACCTCGCGACGGCGGCCAGTCGCCGGCGCCGCCTTCATCTCCCTCGTCCAGCACACTTCCACCCCTGCAATCTACGTAACCGGCCTGGTAGGATCACAGATCCTATCACTATGCACCTTGTGGCTGCTGTACCAACTTCCATGTTGTGTATAAGATCCCAGTACCTCAGTCTTATGTTTCAAGCTGCTGGAAGTTAACTCCTAGTGAAGCTCTTAGCACACTAAGTCATCATATGTACTGTATTGATGTTATGCATTGTGGCTCACTTGTCAGCAAAATTTAGGCACGATAAGACTTCTAAATGTTGATCGAATAAACATCATGGCTTTGTGCAATCTGATTCAGTTCCTTACGGTCTGTGTTCCAATACTATTATCACTCATCATATGTTCTTTGCTGTTACAACAATCATAGGCCCCGCGACCAAGCAGCAGGAGTCGCAAGATGGCGAGTCGGTCGCAACTGAGGTCTTGGACACATGGTGAATGGATGCGGGCTTGCAGTGTTTGGAGAGCTAACCTGCAAAGTTATGTAATGGCGTTTAAATTGTTACTCTGTTTTACTATGGCCAGAGATCATTCTCCAGTAACTGAACAAGACGTGATCGAGTTTAAAGTTCCCACATACGGTTTAAACATGATCAAGTTGGGAACTTCATGGGATGAATGCGTTTTTGTGATGAATGGCTTGGGCCAACTATGTTTGTGTTGTTTAATTTGTTGAGCACGCCTGCAAGGCCAACTTCATCTGACGTGGATCGTACATCTGAATAGCAACAGATGAGCGAACTAACAGAATCTAAATGCATCCTGCGGTATTGACGAAACATGCCACTCTGGTTAAGCCTGAGACTCTCAACATAGCTGATGTGATGGCAAGAACCAGGCAAGATAGCTATCAAAATCTAAATCCAATCGCACACTACATGAGCATATGGTACGTTGGCTGCGCGTTGTACTCTCTTGATGCCGACAAGGCCAGCAGAACTGCTCTCGTCTCTCGCACTCCTCTGACAGCGTTGTAGCAGTTGGGTCGAGATATCCCGCTGAGTCTGAAACCCATTTCAGTGTTGCAGCGCGCCAATTCAGCTTCCCCAAAATAAGATTCTGCCCAGAAGAACGCCCTAGCAATTTCTGAAGTTCTTCAAGCATCCACACCGGCGCATCCGTGATGAGCACTTGTTTGGCAACTGATCAATCAGTCCAAAGCTTCTCATCTAGGCATATATATTACTCAGATTGACACTAAACAAATCACCAAGGTCACTTGATATCTAGGTAAACATTTTTTTCGACAAAGAGAACATGTAATATCGTGAAAATACCAATTACAACGAGCTTCTGCAACAACGGCATCACGCCATCACAGATGCACACAACCAAAAAACAGAGAAACTAAAACACGAAAAGTCCCACCGCAGTGTTTCAGTCCTTCCAGCAGCAACACAAGCACCACTAAAACGACACCTAAAGTCTAAGTTCACCAAAAGCGACGCCTCCAGGAAGAAAATAGTGCACACACGCCGTCGTCGGCCAATCGTAGATCTTACTGAAGATAGTCCCCACTCTCAAAACAATGCCTTTAATAAGATCATTGTCACGCACAACCAACTAAAGTTAATACTTTGACCTTCATGTTATCGTCCCACGTGCATACCGCTACCCCGAAACTTCGGGCAAGTTCCTCATCACCGCAAAGGCTCAAATCACCATTACTAGCCCTCCAATCTTGACTATCATGACATTCTCCACCTCTAACTTTCCCATAGAACCAAACATGTCCAATGGAGGCAATAGATAGTAGAGAGCTCCTCACCATTCCATGTTGAACCAATTCGTCGGGAAAAAATATGGGTGCACACGATTGACTCTCACCCGATCTAGCAAACTCCAGACATAACGCGCTGATAGGAGTTCGCTGACAGAACCTTCTAGAACATGGCACTCCAACCAAGATCAAGGAAGATAGGCATTTGAACGATCTCATCTTGTCTAGAAAAACATACGGTCCTGGTTGCGGGAGATGCACCATGAGGCGGCACCGCCAACCTGCCTGCCACCGCACAACGTCGCCCAATTCTCTCCACCATAAGTCGTCGATACGCCATAGAGCCATGGAATCCTCCCCGTGTAATAAAGTTCCTTCTACCCATTAAAAAATTGTGTCGTCTAAATTGGGACATTATTAATATCAGTTTTGGCCTTTGAAGGAGTTTAGGGTGCAAGTCACTAATGAGGCAAATCAAAACTATTTCTGCTTAGGAAGCATTGACAGACCAATTCTTGACATACCAATTTTCTTGACAGAAGAAATAGGAGTTTAGGGTGTACCCTAACTAGAATCATCTCAAAGGATCCTAGTGTGTGAATGTCTCTGTTCACATAATCCAAGAAGGTGCGCCACTGACAAAAACATAAGAACTCAATTATTAGAGACACATATTTTTAGCATATATTATCATAACCTGTTCACATAATCCAAGAAGGCATGTCTCTGTATACAGTTGTGCCAAATTTTCTACCATACAATAGTATACGTACCGTTAGGGTGTACAGGTTTTAGGAAGCTCAATGACAATCTTGACGTCATTGCACGTAACGTGGCCATAATGAGCGCAGGGAGAATTCGGATTCATAGTTGCTGCATGATATAAATTTGTAAATAAAATCTTTTTTATATTATAAACTACACAGTTCTATAAATTTTACTATCAAATCTATTCTACATTATATACTAAACAATTCTACAAAATATGTACTACCAATTCTACACTAAGTTACTACGATTTTTCCTACAAATTCTACACAAATATCTACTACCAATTCTACATTAAATTACTGCAATTTCTACTACAAATTATACACTAAATTACTACAATAATTCTACTACAATTTTTACAACACAAAACTAAACAAATTCTACACAAAATTAGTTCAATGTAGGGGTGAGGGCGGTGCGACTCATCGAGCTGGCACGGACGCGGGGCGCTTGTGGTGACTTCGTTAATTTAAGACTGGTCGGATCAGTTTGACGGACTTAGTCTCTCGAAGGTGATCATAGAGGTGAGTGTATGTATGTATGTATTTCAAAGCGTTTCCGTTTGTTGGTTGGGTGCCTCACAAAAGAAAAAACACAGCACCATCTTAACTATTATATTGCAGCTGGAGATGGTGTGTACTTTGACATCAAACATCGGAGCAATCCTAACCGTTGAAAACAATAGATAAACATTAGAAGAATCAACACCGTCGGATCACGTACGCATCCTCATATACTTAAGGAAGTAAACATATGAATTTAATGAGAGAATCGCTAAATCAAAGGATCGCCAGGATGACGTGAAAGAAATCAGCCAAATACCCATCAGAGAATTTAAAATATATGGAAAGCAATCACTATGCTTACCATTTTTTTTCCAGCGCACGAACTTGCTTGTGTGTTTCTCGCCGATCAGAAGTTACTGCCTACCTATGTGCGTGCTCTCTACGGGTCGCCAAGTTCAACCGACCACGAAGGTCATCGTGCGCCCGGTACAGACAATCAAGATCGACGGCTTCAGCACCACCTCCACGGCCTTGGGATACAGTTAAGACTGCATCAGGATGCCTACGTGGAGTGTCGGGGGGAATGACTGGAAGATCCGTTGATACTTGAGACCATGCATGCTCGGTGTGCAACAAGTGGTCTCCCTCAAGCTCTCGCTCCTCGCCCAACCCAGCGCCAGCAACGACGACATCGTGATCCCGAGCCTATCCTGCCACCCGTGGGTACGGCCGTCAAGCATTCGGAGGAGAGGAGTGTGTTGGAGACGTTCGTGCTGGCGCACAAGCGTGAACTGGTGGTTTCTGGCTATGCCAGGGAGGACGGCTCCGTGATCGTGTAGTGCGCTATCACGCCACTACTTCAAAGAAAAACCTGGAAAGCAAAAACCAAATACATAAATTTCTTTCCAAATCGTGGTGATTTTGGTCATGGAAGTTGTTTTGTTCTTCTACGACAGGTTCATCTCCTAGGAATAAGAATCTACTAGGAAAATGATGCATGGTGGTCTTTTTGCTGCTTTGAAGAGAACATTGTTTTTTTGTATACTTTATCTTCGTCGTATATCTATACTTCTCTTGTATTTGCCAAATATTTGTCCACGTTGAATATGGGATAATTTTCTCTCTATTATTTACTTCTTTCTTTGGTGTTGGTGCAAAGTATGGATCCATGAACGAAAACTATGCAGTAAAATTTTAGGTCGCCTCATGATCACATTTATTTCCTCCTTTCATGCTGCTTATTTGTTGCCAACTGACCACATTGTCAGACCACATTTCTGAAATATTCATCACCTCGGTTGTGCCTTTTCTGATGTGTGCGGGAATTGCTAGAGCTTAATTGAAATGGAAACCAATTTTGCGTTATTGGCACAGAGATGTTGGTGCGCCTTTGAAATGCACATGAATGTGTATACAATCTAATAAACTCTCAGTTTTAGTTAGCTTCAAATAAAAGTGCAAAAATAGTTTCTTTTGTCAGGTGATTAGCTTATACTCCCTCCGTTTCATTCTATAGTGCTTATAGGTTTTTTGGCACGGAAATTAGCGCATGAGTGTTTTTTACACAAGACCCCCTGGCTGAACGATTTGAGATCGTACTAAAATTAGGGAAATCGATAACTTCCTAACTTACCATAACAAATCTCACAAATCTATCTGGTTGACTCTCCATATATGTGCAGTCAGGTTTAATTAAGGAAAGAAAAACATTGCTTCCTAAATCTAAGCAATATTTGGGGTCATGCATTAGGAATCTCAATTAATTGTTTCCTATTTTGTATGGATTTTTTTTCATGCATGTCGTGTGGGAGTTGACCGGTGGAGGGGGTAACTGAAAAAAGCCAAGCTACAACCTTATATTGTGAAACAAATGTCAAAAATTTATAGGCACTTTAGAAAGAAACGGAGGGAGTATTTTATATTGGAGTTATTACAAGCTATCATGATTGTAATAATAAGTTTATATGGAGTGAGCTTCTAATGCAGAAGGTATACTTAATTGTCTATGTGGATTGCACTTTTATAAGCTGATACAATCTATCCTTGTCATAGTTTTTTTTCATTAAAACTAGAGATCTAATTGTAGGGTGGCAGTGGTACTATTTTCTTGTAATATATCTAATTGCACGATCTTTGTCGAGTGCAAAGATTTGATGTAATTTATCAAAGAAAATGGAAGGGGGACAAAACATTTTCCACCATTTATCTAATAAGTAGGAGTATCTTGACAAGACAAAGCAAACCCAAAAAAAAGTCCTAAGGGATTACTCTACGGTTATAACATAATAACTCAGATAATTTGCACCCTGTGGTGATCCAAAGCTTGGCCTCTCCTCTAATGAACTCAAAGAGGATGGTAGGAGGTGTGGAATTGTAATTGAAGACTCTTGCATTCAGCTCTTTCATATTGTCCAACTCACAAGCATGTTGAGGGTAGCCATTGTCTTTCGGTTAGCTATTGCATTGCTCGGCATCATCGTCCACCACTCCTTGAGGGAGATATCGTTTGTCCATTCGTGGGTGCGGATGGAGGGAATTCCGAGCCAACTCTTCCCCATTCCCCAAAGCCACTTGGTGTAGCGGAAATGGGAGAAAAAAAGCACCATTGTCTCTTGATTTTACTTGCAAAGCAGAAAAATACCACAGTTATTCCATCCCCTCCTCTCTGGACAATCCGACATCTAAATTCTATTTTGGAGAGCCAACCAAGCAAAGAACTTGACATTTGGATGTCCCAAAATCTTCAATACCAACTTGTTCAAATTTGTTACCGTGGCTCCCAAGAATTGTGTGTTGTACATCGAGGTCGTAGAGTATTCCCCATTTGTAGTGAGGTCCCAAATGATGCCGTCTTCGGCATCCTCAATTAGGTGAATGTCGTTTAGTTCTACCCAAAGCCGGATGTACTTATAGATGTATTGCACGGTGAATTTGGTGTCCATTTTGATTTTCCCAATTGGAGTGTTGTTGAGGAAGGCTTGACTGACTTTCCATCTCTTCTTGTGGATGCTTCATAGATGAGAAGGAAAATATCTTTGGGTTTTGTCCTGTTGAGACACTGAGAGTCCCAAAAAGGTGCAAGTTTCCCATTGCTAATTATGATAGTGGTGGATGCGTAGAAGAGTTTCATTTCTATCTCATCACAAGGGGTATCCACGCGAACCTAAATCTTGTTTCGGTAGTGCATGCGATGGCAGCGTTAGGGGCCCTGGGTGGCTATGGTGCAGGCCTGATCTGGCCAGACGTTGTTCCGAATGATGTATTGGTTCTGGTGGCTAGCGATTTGGCTATGCATACATGTTAATGGAATGTGGAGTTCCATGTAAAAAAAAGCTTGTTTTGGTCACGCCATTCGAACCAAGGCCATCTCAAAAGAAGAGTCCTTACAAATTTCTCAAGGTGTATGCGCAACCCACCAAGATTTTTTTGGCCTACAAATCGCTTCTCAATTCAAACTTCCACATGATTCTGATTATATGAAACGCCCATGTGCACGTGCTTGATGACATGGTTATTGAGGAAAGAATGCACGAGACAAACAGGGATATGACATGTTATCTTATAAAAGTGGGCCGCAAGATCATATAAACACAAGGTACACTCACCATCGTGGAGGTAGCATGAGGAGCATATATTGACATCTCCAGAGATCGATAATGAAACCCACATTTCGAGAGATGGTCAATAAGGTGATTAGGGAGGCACTAGAATGACCACCAATGGACGAGGATGAAGCCATGTTTTAGAAGCGTTGTTAAAGCTTTTGTTATTTACACTTATTTTATTTTCTTGTCGTTTTTTTTGCAAGAACAATTTTTTGGTGGAATTATGCAGGTTGTTTCAAATATTGGTTTTATTCACCGAGACAATTGGTTCAAGCTTTTTCTTATGCTCGCAAGTCCAACTTGATATGATCTGGCAGTTAAGCACACTAATTGCAAGGGAAAATACTCGAGGATTCGTAGCAACGCATGGGCATTCAACTAGTAAGCTTAAGAATTAAGACATGCAGGGTAGCAAGAGGTACACTAGCTAGGTTAAAACTAACCGATGAACAAAAGCCAAGAGCGTAACACGGCGGACAATTCAAATCAAAGAAGAAAATTACAGTCTGACCCAAACAATTTTTGAAGCTCGGACAAACAACACACGGAAGTGCTTAACCTGTTGATTTTCTGGCAAAACACCATAAATTACTCCATGACACAAGGTATAGGGCGGTCGGCAAACCTTGGGTCCGCCACACGCGCTCGTCGACGCAACAGCTACATGCTAGTAGAACTTCCTTTTTCTACCGATCGTTGAGTCGAAAGCTTCGTCATCTAGGCATTAATGTCCTAGCCAGCTAGCTATCCTAGGCATCTGGTTGGGGGCATGGCACCATGCGGCGCCGACCCGCTTGCCCCCGCACTCCATCACCCAATTCTCCCTGCTTAGCACGCTGTAGGACCCTGCCGGGAGGTGCAGCGTGATGTCGTACACCAGATCCCCTTGCTTCATGTCGGCGGTGAGGCCCTCCAGCACTTGCCCCACGGGCATCCAGGTCACCCTCGCGACAATGCGCTGGTCGGCCATCTTCATCGGCCCGGCACAGAGCTGCTCCACCTCGGCCTCACTTGCGGCGAGCTGGAAACCATGGTAGGAGACCTCGAGGTTCGTGCCGGGTTTGATGCAGGCCTCGTACCCGTAGCTCCATGAGCCGACGCCAAGGGTGAGGTTGAAGGAGAGACCAGACGCTGGATCGTCGAGGCCGGAGACGGAGTCTACTCTATCGCAACATAGCAATGCGCGTTGAGATGGTAGACTGCTACGAGGGCGGTCAGGCACAAGGAGACCCCGATGATATAGGTCCAGGTGATGGAGGTGGTGCAACAGTCTTTCTTGGCCTTCTTCCTCTCTAGTATCTTCGGATCTCGATGGATTGCGTGCCTCTGGACGTCGTCCATGCCCGTCATCGGCTGCCTGCCCATGTTTCGAGGTCCCATCGATCTTATCTAGTTGGGGGCTTGGATTAGTTTGTCGTTCCACTGTAAGGGGCGATCTTTTGATATGTAAATGGGGTATATGTAGAGTAGTTTTCCTCTTGGATTCATAACCGCCGATCGCTGGATAGATTCGGGTGAAAGATCGCTCCACTAGCTAATTGAACCAAAAATTCCAACTAATAAAAATATATTCAACACTCTCCTTCGCATCTAGGCTATTTTAGGCTATTTTAGTCCTTAGCGTGAGTTTGGTGTTGGTCTCAGAATCCTTTTTTTTAACTACGTGAGCAGAGTCTTGAACTGACCTTTTGGCTCTAATACCATGAAAGATTGCTGCACTAGCCAATTGAACAGAAAATAAGAACTCATGAAAAGAGACTAGGCAGTGTATTTATATTTAATATTGGGTTTGCTAATTATCAGCTATTGAGGATTAGCTTAGGGCTCAATCACTTTTTCCACTATTAGATCAAGCATCGTGATTCGTGCAGTGTCTTCCTTCCCTTATCTCCTGTCTCTTCTTTCCTGGTGAAGGAGGTGCGACCTGGAGCCACCGACGGCGCGGCCGCGATGGAGGCGGTGGAGGGGAGCAAAGAAACTTAGGGTGCAGGGTGGGGAGGGGGTGCCGGAGAGGATGAGGCATCTTGCGGACTTAGAGGGATAGCCGGAGCAGTGTCGAACTGGCGGAGAGGGAGCTTGGGGCAGGGTGGGGCGGCGAGGTGCGGGGCAGTGCACCGTCCGTGAGCGGTGTGGACGACGGTAAGGATGGACGTACATACCGAGTTTTTGGCTCGGCCCGAGCTTCTTTCGGCTCGCCCCAGTTGAGCTCGGCCCGCGTAAGAGACAGCCCGAGTCAAGCCTGTTTTTCTGGACCGCGGCAGGCTGAAAGCTCGTCTCGCTCGGCCCGAGCTAACCCATTAGCTCGTGACTTTATTTTTGAATTAATAGAGGGAGGTGATCTGGCCTGGTTTCTGACCAAAAAGTGGATGGATGGGGATCGATCAGGTCACACGCACGCACCTGGTAGTTGGTCTTCATGTATGATTCTCTCCACGCCCGCACAGACGACGCGCCGGCTCCACCCATGATGTCGGCTCCGCCAATCATCTAGCGCCCTAGCGTCCCCTCGCCTCTCTGCCTCACGATCCACCGCCCCTTCCCTCTTTGCCTCTCACCCCACATGATGACATGGACGCATGAACCGCCACTCTGCCCGATCCTCCCAAGCGCCGCCTCGAGGATGTCACCACCGCCGCTCAGCTACGCATGCCAAGACTCCTCCATCGATGCAAGCTGATGGTAGAAAACTCCTGAGAGAATTCCTACCTGGATCCATCTTCTGCGAACGTGTCCAGCTCAACGGCGGTTCCTGCGGATTTTAGCCGGTCCGAGATTGATTATCGCGGTGGTTCTGTAGGTGAGGATCCTATCGCCAAAAAATGTAGGTGCAGATCCGGCTACCAACAATTAGGTGCGGATCCGACAATCAAAAATAGGTATGGATCCGGGTACCAAAATACCTGTGTGGATCCGACTACCCGAAAAGTAGGTGCGGATCCGACTACCAAAATTAGGATTTGGAATTTTCAGATCTAAGGCGGAATCTTCCTTAGGAAGCTCCAGCAACTCAGATCGGATCTTTGCAGCTGTGTCCAGCTCAGCGGCGGTCGTAGCTGCAGTACTTACCAGTGCGTTTCCGTCGGAATCGACGGTCTCGCCGATGAACATGTGTATACTGCCGATTGGGATGATGAAGAACTTGACGAGGCCTGTCCTAGCGAGGTACCTCGGAGGAGGGATTGATGACCCACAAGTATAGGGGGTGTATCGTAGTACTTTCGATAAATAAGAGTGTCGAACCCAACGAGGAGCAGAAGGTGTTGACAAGCAGTTTCGATGAAGAATTCACTGTAAATGCTCACAGACAAGTATGCAGGGGGTTTTGATATTGCAGATAAATAAAGTACAAGTAAATAAAATGCGAGAGTAATAGTTGCAGCGAGTGGCCCAATCCTTTTTAGCACAAAGGACAAGCCGGTTTGTTTACTTATAATGACCAAACGTTCTTGAGGACACACGGGAATTTAGTCTAGTGCTTTCGCTTCATATAGCTGATTAATCTTCATTGTTTTGATAAGTGTTGTGTGGGTGAACCTATGCTAATGCACCGCCCTTCCTAGGACTAATACATACTTGTAATTATACCCCTTGCAAGCATCCGCAAATACAAGAAAGTAATTAAGATAAATCTAACCACAGCCTTAAACTCTGAGATCCTGCTATCCCTCCTGCATCGATATACCAACGGGGGTTCAGGTTGCTGTCACTCCGGCAACCCCGCAATTAGCAAATGAATACAAGATGTATTCCCCTAGGCCCATAAAGGTGAAGTATCATGTAGTCGACGTTCACATGACACCACTAGAAGAATAACACCACAAGTTAAATATCAAACCATTGAATATTAATCAACATAGTTCACTACTAACATTTAGACTTCACCCATGTCCTCAAGAACTAAACGAACTACTCACGAGACATCATATGGAACATGATCAGAGGTGATATGATGATGAATAACAATCTGAACATAAACCTTGGTTCAATAGTTTCACTCAATAGCATCAATAACAAGGAGTAATCAATACCGGGAGAGTTTCCCCTACCAAACAATCAAGATTCAACCCTAAATGTTACAGCGGTGACGAGGTGCAGCGGTGGAGATGGCGGTGACGATGGTGGAGTTGATGGTGATGATGATCCCAATGAAGTCCAGCTCGATGGTGGTGACGGTGGCGTCGATTTCCCCCTCCGGGAGGGAATTTCCCCGGCGGATTTCAGCCTGCCGGAGAGCTCTTTTCTCTCTGGTGTTTTCCGCCCCGCAGAGGTGGCTGTGTCTCTTCGCGATTATTCTCTGGAGCTTAGGTTTTCGGGGAGAAGAAGTACGCAAAAGAGAGGCGGCCGAAGGGGGCTGTGGGCCCCCTCCCCACAAGGCGGCGCGGCCAGGCCAGGGCCCGCGCCGGCCTATGGGGGGGCCATGGCGGCCCTCCCCGGCTCCTCCTTTTGGCTGGCTCATTCTTCTGGAAGAATAAGATCTTCGGTGTAATTTCCGTCAATTATTGATCTCCAGAAATATTGCATTCTGATGGTGCTTTTTCCAGCAGAATCCTGACTCCGGTGAATGATCCTCCAATAATCATGAAACATGCAAAATAGATGAAGTAACATAAGTATCATCTCTAAATATGAAATATATCAATGAATAACAGTAAATTATGATATAAAATAGTGATGCAAAATGGACGTATCAACTCCCCCCAAGCTTAGACTTCGCTTGTCCCCAAGCGAAACTGAACTCAGTAAACAAGACCACATGTTTATGGAGTGAAGAGTCGATAAATAAAATACGGACAAGAAGCATCATATTAATTCACACAAGACATTCTAGTAAACAACTTCCCAATATGATTCAACTTGAAACAAGTAAAAAGAAATCACAAATAAAAGTGCATAGGAAATCATAATTGGTGATGGCAAACTTCGTTCTTGGTCAAAGAACAGTTAACAGATTGTACTTATTTATCGAGCAGCGCTCTTATATTAAAGCTTATAGCAAAACTTGCATACTTAATCATAATTATCTCCTCATAATCATCGATAACCTTCAAAGCTATATTCATTTAGATAAAACTTGTACTGAACAAGGAAGAATAAAAGGCATGATTAAATAAATCACAATATAGATGGTTGGATCACAACAACTCAATTGCTTGCTTAAGATGGAGGGAAATAGGTTTACTGACTCAACATGAAAGTAAAAGATAGGCCCTTCACAGAGGGAAGCAGGGATTAAATCATGTGCTAGAACTTTTCAAGTTTTGAAATCGTATAGAGAGCATAAAAGTAAAGTTTTGAGAGGTGTTTGTTGTTGTCAATGAATGGCAGTGGGCACTCTAACCCCCTTGCCAAACAGACTTCCAAAGAGCGGCTCCCATGAAGGACGTTATCTCTACCAGCAAGGTAGATCATCCCTCTTCTCTTTGGTTTACACATGTACTTTAGTTTATTTAAGGATTACACTCCTCCCAACCTTTGCTTTCTCAAGCCATGGCTAACCGAATCCTCGGGTGCCTTCCAACATTTCACATACCATGGAGGAGTGTCTATTGCAAAATTAAGTTGCTTACTGATGAATCAGAGCAAAACATGTGAAGAGGATTATTAATGAGAGTTAATTAATTGGGGCTGGGAACCCCGTTGCCAGCTCTTTTTGCAAAATTATAGGATAAGTGGATGAAGCCACTAGTCCATTAGTGAAAGCTGCCCAACAAGATTGAAAAATAAAACACCACATACTTCCTCATGAGCTATAAAACATTGACACAAATATGGGATGATAACTTTTGAATTGTTTAAAGGTAGCACATGAAGTATTTACTTGGAATGGCGCAAAATACCAATAATAGGTAGTTATGGTGGACACTGATGGCATAGGTTTGGTTTAAGAGTTTGGATGCTCGAGAAGCATTCCCTCTCAGTACAGGTATTTGGCTAGCAAGGTTGATTAGCAAGCATAAGAGTTGAGGGAAACAAACAAATATACATGTGATAGAACCAATCATGCATCTTCCTTGTAAGCACAAACAATTTTAACTTCAGAATACTAAGCTCATAGCTAACAAGAAAGAAAGATAATGAAATAACATATCTACATGTATTTTATCTTTTCTACTTAAACTCAAAGTGTTGTTACTATTGACCAATGCTAAGTTTGCCAAAACCAAATAGATTTACTCAATGCTCCCAAAGTGTAACACCCCAAATTTCAATAAAAAGAAAGTTAGAGAATTCCAGAAAGCAAAATTTCAAACCAACAAAAACTTTTCTATTTGCATATAGTACCATGCATAGGACTTGTGCATTTGAGTGATATGCCATGATGATTGCTTTTACTTGTATTTGATATGCTCTAAAACCCTAGTGTGATCATATGAAGATCACCAACCAAATAAATCAAAGAGGAAGAAAATCCATAAAATGCAAAACCCTAAAAACCCTCACATATGCCCTATGGCATTTTTATAAATTTTGACCCTAGACCTATTTGGTCTTCACCATTAGTTGAGTAATGTTATTAAACACTTATTACAACTTTTGGAATCAAAGTGTCACAATTCAAATGAAATTCAAACACAAATCCAACTCACATATGATAATGGTCAATTTTGACAATTCTAGTCTGATCACCACTTTGAGCCATTTCCATTCATTTTTCCCAAACCAATTCTTGCTAACTCTTTGCAACATTTCAAAGTCAACATCAAGGTGAACAACTTTGATGAAGATCACCATGCCAAATTCATCTTTGATCATGAGCAATGCTCATCCAAAGTCTTAACTTTTTAACATATGCAACATTCCCCACTTAGCCATTTTGGCCAATTTTTGAATTCTAACAATTCCACCACCACCTCAAATCACCTCTGGTCAAATACAACTTATATCAACACTCACTTTTCAAACACATTCACCATTTGAATTATTTCAAATTTAGACAATTTTGTAAATTCCAAAATTGGGCACTATTTGCAACTATTGCAAATAGTGATCTACCTAGCTCTAATCTACCCCAACCTATTCTAAATTGTCCCCTGGTTCCCTCTCTCACTAACACCAGCATAGGAACCCTAGGGAGAGAGAGAGAACAAGCAAAGACATGGCCATGCCGGCCCATGCCGGCCATGTTCTTCTCCCCCTCTCATCCTTGCACCCCTGCCCTGGCCACCTCGCCACCGTGTGCCACAGCATCCCCTACGCCACCTAGCACCAGCCATTGTCGAGGTAGACGCCGTAGCTCGCCGGAGATCGCGCGCCCAAAATCGCCCGGCATGCCGCTCGCGTCGCGACCATGCGCGCCATGGACGCGCACTGGCCACGCGCCGCGCAGCCACCTCGCCCACGCCCTGGACCCCCTGCGAGCGCCTTGAGCACGCACTCGACACCGCGACGCCGTTGGACACGCTCTCGACCACGACCCGCACCCGCCGTCACCGGAGAAGCCAACCCTGGTCCGCCGCGGACGCGACGGACATGGAAGAAACGCGACACCGCCAGGCCCTCCCCGACCAAGCTGTCGCCACCCAGAGGACCGTGGCGACGCCACGAACACACCTGCGCCCTCGCCTAGCTCGATAGCTCGCCGGAGCAGCCGCGCCCATGTCGCCCACCTCACTGCCCCGCAACCCTCTCTCGATTCTATAAATAGGAGGTTCCCTGGACCGAACCAACCACACCAGCTCACTCCCCACCTCTCACTGCTTCGCCACAACCACTCCACTCGCTCGATCATCGCCGGAGCTGCTCCAATTTGAAGCTCGGAGCTGCCAGTACCTGGTGGACGCCGCCGTCGATTGGAGCCACCCCAGGACGAGCCGCCGGTACCAGTCGACTCGCCGTCGTCCACACCTTCATCGCGCACCTTGCCAACCCTAGCTGGAGCCACGGTGAGCTCTCCGACCCCCTACCTGAGCCGCCGGTGAACTCCCCTCTCGCCGGCGGGACGATGAACCACAGCCGTTTGATCGCGTTCTAATCCAATGCCTCAGACTCGCCCGTACCGCTTCGGCGTTTAACACTCGCTGACAGGCGGGACCCTCTGTCAGGCAGCCCGCGCGGCACTGGACCGTGACTGGGCTGGCCTTGGGCCGTTTTTAACCCTTTGAGCCCAACTAGCTTTTCCCGCCGGCCTTTTAATTCAAACTAGGTTTAATAAATTGCAAATGAATTTGAATACTGCCTCCACTTTGAAAATTCAATAGATTTAAATTGGCTCAACCAAATTTGATGAACTTTATATGGTTGGAAAGCCAGAGAAATTATCTAGCCAATGCCACTGGCCTCATGGCCAGATTCTTTGTAGAATAAATGTGATAAAAATAACAAGACAGGGACTTTTCCCTATTCAAATAATTCTTAAAAATCAACCAAAATAGATATTAAGTTCATTCCAACTCTAATAGCTCACCTTTGACTTACACTAATTGTTTATGCAATAAAATGGTGTGGTCACTTTGCATGATCATGCCATAGTTTAATTAATGGATGATATGGCTAGTTTAACTAGTTGATATTGTCCAAAACTATTAAAGTAAATTTTGTGGAGTCCTACACTTCATTTAAACTTGTCTCACATGAATTCATGGGATGTTTGGACCCCTGGTTCCAAACTCTCTTATATGAATTACTTGAGATTTAAATCAAATGTAGTGTTATTTAAATAGTATGAGGTGATCTACCTCATTTAAATCCTTTTCACAAATGATGATGATGAACATTTGACTTAGGTCAATATGAGTTCATACATGATTGTTTGAGAAATTAAATCTTAAGAAGATTTTAATGAGAGGAAATTATTTCTCAAGAACCCTATGGAAACTATCATTTACATATGAAATGCAAAGAAGTGAATCCTATTTAACCCCCACAACCCATGCACCTAAGTAGATTATTTTGTGTGCATAGAATAGTTTGTGTGTTATATGTGATGTATGGAATAGCCATTCAATTAGTGAGTAATTATACTCGTATTCAAATTTAGACGGTAGCACCGGAGAATACGCCGAAGAAGAAGGTTGCTACCAAGAGGAGGAGGAGGAACAGTTTGAGAACTACCAAGGCAAGCTAATATTCTTGCAAAGTGCAAAGCCCCTTGGGGCAAGGCACCATGTTCCTTATCTTTTCTTATATGAATCCATCCCAAGTTTTTACTTTACAAGTTTTTACTTGTTTTCTAAATGAGTTACTTTTATAGTTAACTTTGGTCAAAGTACAAGTTGATTACTAGAGTAGTGAGTTAGTCTTCTCCAAGCAAAGCAAGTTAGCACCCCTCATGAATTAGAGCTAGTGCTAATGAATTAAAACTTGACTACTCTAGATGGGAACAATGTGAATTTGAAGTGATTTTGAAACCTTGAAATGCAGATGCATTCCATTGAATGATTTTTGAAGGTGAATGTGAACAAGAGAAGATGGTGATTTTTGATAAAACAATGATGTTGGTTTGAATGCGATACCTTTCCAATTATTAAGTACCCCCACAATACCTGATTATGGGTAGGGCTTAACTGGAAGTTTATGCGTCTTAGTATGGGTTCCCTCTAAACAAGCGTCATCGGGGTTATGCCGAAAGCTGCCTCTACAACAAAAGAAATGATGTGATATGATGCGAAATGAGGTGAATGTCCGGCCCAAGCCCTGTGCAGTTCCCAGGTTGACAGTTGGTCTTCACTGGGAGGCCAAGCTCATGGGGAGAGGTGCTCATACTAGAACTCGTAAGTGAAAGGTTATGGTTGATGATCCGCGTACTGTGTTATGATGATTCGGGGAAATCCCGACGGATGAAATCAAATGTTGTGGCACAAGTGTGCAACCTCTGCAGAGTGTAAACCTATTCGAATAGCCGCGTCCACGGTTACGGACGGTTGGAAAGGCCATACAGTTTCCGATGTCATATCTTTGAAAATGATGTTGAAAAGGATGATGGTGAAATGACTTGTGGTGAATTGAATTGAAATCACCACTTGAATGGTGGGAATGACACTAATGTTCCCACTTGAGTTAGTTAGCACTTGAATAAGCTTTTCTCAAACTTTGTGAACTAAAACTAGCTTTATGCAAATAAACTAGAGCTTAGTAAACCATACTAGAATGTCTAGCACTTACATTAGTATTAGTTTGCGAGTACTCAATGTACTCACGGCTTTGTCCCTGGCTATTCAAATGGCCAGAGTATGAAGATGACCAAGGAGATGACCAGCAGGACGCCTACGACAACTAAGCGCCTTCCGACGTCAAGCGTTGGCCTGTGGACTAAAGAGTCCTTGTATCTTACGCTTCCGCTATGTTGAACTATGAACTTGTGTTTGTTCGTTGATCAATAGATCAACTATTCGTGTAATATGGATCATGTGATTCCAATTTGTAAGACTTATGGTTTGTAATGAATGATGACTGTGATACTTAACTATTATGCCTCGCAACAACAATATTCCTGGGATTGCGATGTATGACATAATAGGCATTCGGACTTAAAAATCCGGGTGTTGACAAGTTGGTATCAGAGCCATTGTTTGACCTTAGAAGACCTTAGTTAGAATGGGCGTTCTGAAAACCTTAACTTTGAAAGCAAATGAAAGAAACTATTTGTGAAAATTTACTACACTCTTGTCTTTGAGACTTTGCCAAAATTTGACGAATCATGTCTATCTTATTTGAATCAACTTAAAACTTTGCCACACTTTGCACTCTCTAACTTACTCATCCAATTCTCTTTCAGATGACGCTGAATGAACCCATCAACACCAAGTTTTACCAGCTTGGGAACGGAGGAAGCTTGATCTTCGAGCACGACCTCAACGCCCTCTCTGACTTCCTTGGGCGCCCACACCCCGAGTTCCACGGGGTTCAGCTGGACGACACGCCCGGAGGAGAGTTGCAGTGGGTGATCACTGCCGACTTGAGGGGCAAGATGGAGCCTCCCACTTCGGAGAGGATCCTCTTCTCCTTCCGCGAGAGCAACTGGCTCGACGGACTCGCACGTGGCCTACAGGAGGCACTTGCGCGCCTCTGTGGACAGAACGTGGTGAGCATCCTCGCCTCTCGCTACGCCCACCTTGTGAGGCGTGATGCTGCGGGAGTGCCCATGGAGCTGCAGCCGCACCCGGAGTTGAGGCACCATGCTGAGCACCTGGACTTCATGCTCTACCAGACTCAGAGGGACCTCGACGCCACTCGCGCTTACGCGAACCAGACCCATGCTCACATCACCGAGCAGGGTGAGGCGATCAAGCTACTCAACAAAGACCGCAAGAGCCTTCGCCAGCAGCGTGCCAAGAAGGATGCTACGATTCGTCGCCTTCGCGCCCGGATCGCGTCACTTGAGGCCACTGTCAAGGCCCAGGAGGATCAGATTCGTCAGCTGGAGGATGACAATGGAGGCATCGACATTCAGGGAGGAGACGCCTTCCTGAGCGACGACAACGACTTTGAGGAGGACGAGAACACCGAGGAGGAGGACTACGAGTTCCTGGAGGCAGGACCCGACGACTACGTCCCGATCGATGTCGATGATGAGGAGTAGTTGCACTAGTTCACTTATAGTAGGTGTGAGTTGTATCCCGTCCCTTGTATCGTAGCATGAGAATGGTTCTTAAAACCATTGGAGTATGTGTGTAGTTTGTACTATGTGTTGCATGAATGAATGAATGTTATGTTTGTTATGAAAAGATTACAAGTTTTCAAATGTTTTTCAAACTTAACCAAAATGAACCATAGAATGTTCCCTCTTATCTCATAATCTCCTACATCTTCAGATGGCCCCTCCGAATCGCACCAACGACGCAATGCTGCAACTTCTGCAAACCATGCTTGCAGACCGGGAAACCGAAAGAGCCGAACGCCAAGCCAACCTCATCGCCTTGCAGAACATCGCCAACCAAGGCCATGGAAATCATGACCACCCCGGATCCAAGCTCAAGAACTTCCAAAACACCAACCTCCCGGTGTTTAGCAAGACCGAGGAGCCCCTCGACGCCGACGATTGGCTCCAGACTATGGAGAACAATCTGGAGGTAGCTGGAGTGGAAGCCAATGAGAAAGTCTTGTTCGCCACTCACTATCTCGCTGGACCAGCCCGCGCTTGGTGGACAAGCACCCGTGCCATGAACGGAGGTCAATTCATGACTTGGGAGGATTTCAAACTCAAGTTCAGCAAGTACCATGTACCCCCGGGTCTTATCAAGAAGATGAGGGATGAATTCCGTGAGTTGAAACAAGGTCGCATGACGGTGGTTGAATACCGCGACAAGTTTCTCACTTTGTCAAGGTATGCCCCTGATGAGACCGACACCGTTGAGAAGAGGAAGGAGAGATTCCTGAACGGACTGCATGATGAGATGCAGACTGTCCTCGTCAACATCCCCTTCGCCGACCTCGAAGCCCTTGTTGACTCCGCCATCTAGATGGAGGGCAAGTTAAACCAAGCCAATGAGAACCGCAAGCGCCGCATGGCCAATCAGAGTGGATCAAGCCACCCCCAGAAGTTTCGCCCTAGCTCAAGCGGAGGTTTCACTCCGAGAAACAACAAACCCCAGATGCAGAACTCTCGCCCCGGTTATCAGAACCGGAGTGGAGGAAACTCCAAGCCAGGAGGCTACAACAACAACTACAACAACAACAACTACAACCGCGCTCCACCCCGAGCCCCTAACAACAACAACACCAACACCAACACCGCTCCCAGAACCGGAAGCAATGCCGTTCCCATTGCGAACAAGCAGGACAAGACCACTATCACTTGTTATGAGTGTGGTGTAGTGGGGCACTACTCCAACGAGTGTCCCAAGCGTCTTGCCAAGCTCGCCGGCAACACCGCTGCACCTGCCCAGCAGCAACGCCGTGTCTCCACCGGCAAGAAGTTCGCCCCCAATAACCCCAACAACCGCAACGGCCGCCTCTACCACATGAACGCCGAAGAAGCCCAGGAAGCACCAGATGTTGTGCTGGGTATGTTTTCTGTCAACCACATCCCTGCTAGAGTGTTGTTTGATTCCGGAGCATCTCATTCCTTTGTCACCGAAGACTTTGCATCAACAAGTAAAATTCAACCCCTCAGTTTGAAGCATGTTATGATAGTCCCAATCCCCGGATCAACCACCAAAGCCAGAAAATTTTGTAAAAATGTGCCAATCAAAATCCATGATGTAGATTTCTTTGCAAATCTAATCGTACTTGGAACCAAAGGTTTGGAAGTTGTCCTAGGAATGGACTGGATGTCCAAGCACAATGGATTGATAGACTGTGCCAAGAAAGCCATAACCATGACTAGCAGCACCGGTATCGTAGTTGAGCACGTCTCTGAAAAACTACCCAGAAAATTCACCTGCAACCAAAGTGTATCCAAGCCAACTCTGGATCAAATCAGGGTCGTTTGTCGCTACCCTGATGTGTTTCCGGATGATCTACCCGGTATGCCCCCGGATCGGGATATCGAGTTTATCATCGAGTTAATCCCCGGAACTGGACCCATCGCCCAGAGAGCCTACAGCATGAACGCAACCGAGCTTGTGGAGCTGAAGAAGCAAATAGATGACATGTTAGCCAAAGGTTTGATTAGACCAAGTGCATCCCCCTGGAGATCCCCCGTCTTGTTTGTCGACAAGAAGGATGGTGCAAATCGTTTATGCACGGACTATCGTAAGCTTAACGATGTCACCATCAAAAACAAATACCCCTTACCCAAGATCGAAGACTTGTTTGACCAACTCACCGGATCCCGAGTTTTCTCCAAGATTGATCTTAGAACTGGATACCACCAACTGAAGATTCGAGCCACCGACATTCCAAAAACTGCCTTTACCACCAGATATGGGTTGTATGAGTACAACGTCATGTCGTTTGGACTGACCAATGCCCCCGCTTATTTCATGAATCTCATGAATAAGATCTTCATGAACTTTTTGGACAAGTTTGTCGTTGTATTCATCGACGACATTCTCGTATACTCCAAGTCCGAAGAGGAACATGAACAACATTTGGAGATTGTCCTAGAAACCCTTAGACAGCACAAGTTGTATGCCAAGTTTAGCAAGTGTGATTTTTGGCTGGAAGAAGTTGGATTCCTCGGACACGTCTTGTCTGCAGGAGGAATTGCCGTAGATCCCGCCAAAATCAAAACTGTTATGGAATGGCAAGCCCCAACCACACAAACCGAGGTCCGCGCTTTTCTTGGATTAGCCGGATATTACCACAGATTTGTAGAAGGTTTTTCGAGCATCGCTCGACCAATGACCCAACTGCTGAAAAAGGACAGAAAGTTTGAGTGGACCGACAAATGCGAAGAGAGCTTTCAACAACTCAAGAGTAGACTGACAACAGCCCCAATCCTGATCATGCCAGATATCGCAAAGCCATTTGACGTATATTGCGACGCCTCCAAGACTGGACTTGGATGCGTACTTATGCAAGAAGGCAAGGTTGTATCCTACCTTTCAAGACAACTCAAGCAACATGAACAGAACTAACCAACCCATGACCTCGAGCTTGCAGCCGTGGTCTTAGCCTTGAAAGTTTGGCGTCATTACCTCATGGGTAATCGATGCGAGATCTACTCCGACCACAAAAGCCTCAAATACATATTCACCCAGAAAGAGTTGAACATGAGACAACGCCAATGGATCGAATTGATCAAGGATTACGACATGGAGATTCACTACCACCCCGGCAAGGCCAATGTGGTAGCGGATGCTTTGAGTCAACTGCCGTGCCAGTTGAACTCCATGCTCGCAACCGAACAGCCCAGCTTGCACCAAGAGTTTGAACAGTTCAGACTTGAACTTGTTAGTGAAGGATTCCTAGCCAGCATCGAACTGCAACCCACCTTGGTTGGTCAAATCAAGGAAGCCCAGAAGGACAACGCTAGCATTGACGGAATCAAGAAACAGATAGCCGCAGGAAAAGCCCCCGGATTCACCGTAGACGAAGCCGAAGTGCTTTGGTACAAAGAACGTCTCTGCGTACCATCGGACTCTAACTTGAAACAAGTCATTCTGCAAGAAGCCCATGACACCCTTTATTCAATCCACCCCGGAGGTACCAAGATGTACCAGGACCTGAAAGAACAATTTTGGTGGCACGGAATGAAGAGAGAGATCGGTAGCTATATCGCTAAGTGTGACATCTGTCAGAGAGTCAAGGCAGAACATCAACGACCCGCCGGACTGTTACAACCCCTCCAGATTCCAGAATGGAAATGGGACTCCGTAGGAATGGACTTTATCACCGGACTGCCCAAATCCAGCAAAGGCAATGATTCAATATGGGTAGTGGTTGATAGATTGACCAAAGTCGCCCATTTCATCGCCGTCAAAACTACCTATCAAGGCCCCAAGTTAGCTGAACTCTACATCTCCAGAATAGTCGCTCTACACGGAACCCCCAAATCGATAGTGTCAGATAGAGGATCACAGTTCACCTCAAGGTTCTGGCAGAAAGTGCATGAAGGACTAGGCACCCGCCTAAATTTCAGCACCGCCTATCACCCTCAGACCGACGGACAGACTGAGAGAGTAAACCAGATCTTTGGAAGACATGCTTAGAGCATGCGTACTGGAATACGGATCCAAGTGGGAAGACTGCCTACCTTACGCAGAATTCTCTTACAACAATAGTTACCAAGCCAGCCTACAGATGGCCCCCTTCGAAGCCTTGTACGAAAGGAAGTGCCGTACCCCCCTGAACTAGTCAGAAGTCGGAGAGAGCCAAGTTTTCGGCCCAGACGTTCTTCGTGAAGCCGAAGAGAAAGTCCACAAGATCCGCGAGTACCTCAAGACTGCGCAATCCAGACAGAAGAGCTACGCTGACAAGAGACGTCGGGAGATGACCTTTGAGATCGGAGACTTCGTCTATCTCAAAGTATCCCCCTTGAAAGGAATGCAAAGGTTCCAACTGAAAGGAAAGCTTGCACCCCGCTATGTCGGACCTTTCCAATTCCTTAGCCGCCGAGGTGAAGTATCTTATCAACTAGAGTTGCCTGAAGAAATGTCGGCGGTGCACGACGTGTTTCACATCTCACTTCTCCGGAAGTGCCTTGAAGTCCCGGAGAAGACCGAAGTGTTCAAGAACATCGATCACAGATCAGTGGATATCAACAAGGATCTGACTTACCGCGAAGTGCCGATTCGCATCCTGGAAGAAGCCTACCGAACCACCCGCACCCGAAGCATCAAGTTTCTGAAGATCCAATGGAGCAATCATACCGAGGATGAAGCCACATGGGAACGCGAAGACTTCATGAAGAAGGAGTACCCAGATCTCTTTAGTACCTAACTTTCTTTTCGATCTCGGGACGAGATCTTTTGTAAGGGGGAAGGGTTTGTAACACCCCAAATTTCAATAAAAAGAAAGTTAGAGAATTCCAGAAAGCAAAATTTCAAACCAACAAAAACTTTTCTATTTGCATATAGTACCATGCATAGGACTTGTGCATTTGAGTGATATGCCATGATGATTGCTTTTACTTTTATTTGATATGCTCTAAAACCCTAGTGTGATCATATGAAGATCACCAACCAAATAAATCAAAGAGGAAGAAAATCCATAAAATGCAAAACCCTAAAAACCCTCACATATGCCCTATGGCATTTTTATAAATTTTGACCCTAGACCTATTTGGTCTTCACCATTAGTTGAGTAATGTTATTAAACACTTATTACAACTTTTGGAATCAAAGTGTCACAATTCAAATGAAATTCAAACACAAATCCAACTCACATATGATAATGGTCAATTTTGACAATTCTAGTCTGATCACCACTTTGAGCCATTGCCATTCATTTTTCCCAAACCAATTCTTGCTAACTCTTTGCACCATTTCAAAGTCAACATCAAGGTGAACAACTTTGATGAAGATCACCATGCCAAATTCATCTTGGATCATTAGCTATGCTCATCCAAAGTCTTAACTTTTTAACATATTCAACATTCCTCACTTAGCCATTTTGGGCCAATTCTTGAATTCAAACCTTTCCACCACCACCTCAAATCACCTCTGGTCAAATACAACTTAATTCAACACTCACATTTCAAAAACATTCACCATTTGAATTATTTCAAATTTGGACAATTTTGTGAATTCCAAAATTGGGCACTATTTGCAACTATTGCAAATAGTGATCTACCTAGCTCTAATCTACCCCAACCTATTCTAAATTGTCCCCTGGTTCCCTCTCTCACTAACACCAGCATAGGAACCCTAGGGAGAGAGAGAGAACAAGCAAAGACATGGCCATGCCGGCCCATGCCGGCCATGTTCTTCTCCCCCTCTCATCCTTGCACCCCTGCCCTGGCCACCTCGCCACCGTGTGCCACAGCATCCCCTACGCCACCTAGCACCGGCCATTGTCGAGGTAGACGCCGTAGCTCGCCGGAGATCACGCGCCCAAAATCGCCCGGCATGCCGCTCGCGTCGCGACCATGCGCGCCATGGACGCGCACTGGCCACGCGCCGCGCAGCCACCTCGCCCACGCCCTGGACCCCCTGCGAGCGCCTTGAGCACGCACTCGACACCGCGACGCCGTTGGACACGCTCTCGACCACGACCCGCACCCGCCGTCGCCGGAGAAGCCAACCCTGGTCCGCCGCGGACGCGACGGACATGGAAGAAACGCGACACCGCCAGGCCCTCCCCGACCAAGCTGTCGCCACCCAGAGGACCGTGGCGACGCCACGAACACACCTGCGCCCTCGCCTAGCTCGATAGCTCGCCGGAGCAGCCGCACCCATGTCGCCCACCTCACTGCCCCGCAACCCTCTCTCGATTCTATAAATAGGAGGTTCCCTGGACCGAACCAACCACACCAGCTCACTCCCCACCTCTCACTGCTTCGCCACAACCACTCCACTCGCTCGATCATCGCCGGAGCTGCTCCAATTTGAAGCTCGGAGCCGCCAGTACCTGGTGGACACCGCCGTCGATTGGAGCCACCCCAGGACGAGCCGCCGGTACCAGTCGACTCGCCGTCGTCCACACCTTCATCGCGCACCTTGCCAACCCTAGCTGGAGCCACGGTGAGCTCTCCGACCCCCTACCTGAGCCGCCGGTGAACTCCCCTCTCGCCGGCGGGACGATGAACCACAGCCGTTTGATCGCGTTCTAATCCAACGCCTCAGACTCGCCCGTACCGCTTCGGCGTTTAACACTCGCTGACAGGCGGGACCCTCTGTCAGGCAGCCCGCGCGGCACTGGACCGTGACTGGTCTGGCCTTGGGCCGTTTTTAACCCTTTGAGCCCAACTAGCTTTTCCCGCCGGCCTTTTAATTCAAACTAGGTTTAATAAATTGCAAATGAATTTGAATACTGCCTCCACTTTGAAAATTCAATAGATTTAAATTGGCTCAACCAAATTTGATGAACTTTATATGGTTGAAAAGCCAGAGAAATTATCTAGCCAATGCCACTGGCCTCATGGCCAGATTCTTTGTAGAATAAATGTGATAAAAATAACAAGACAGGGACTTTTCCCTATTCAAATAATTCTTAAAAATCAACCAAAATAGATATTAAGTTCATTCCAACTCTAATAGCTCACCTTTGACTTACACTAATTGTTTATGCAATAAAATGGTGTGGTCACTTTGCATGATCATGCCATAGCTTAATTAATGGATGATATGGCTAGTTTAACTAGTTGATATTGTCCAAAACTATTAAAGTAAATTTTGTGGAGTCCTACACTTCATTTAAACTTGTCTCACATGAATTCATGGGATGTTTGGACCCCTGGTTCCAAACTCTCTTATATGAATTACTTGAGATTTAAATCAAATGTAGTGTTATTTAAATAGTATGAGGTGATCTACCTCATTTAAATCCTTTTCACAAATGATGATGATGAACATTTGACTTAGGTCAATATGAGTTCATACATGATTGTTTGAGAAATTAAATCTTAAGAAGATTTTAATGAGAGGAAATTATTTCTCAAGAACCCTATGGAAACTATCATTTACATATGAAATGCAAAGAAGTGAATCCTATTTAACCCCGACAACCCATGCACCTAAGTAGATTATTTTGTGTGCATAGAATAGTTTGTGTGTTATATGTGATGTATGGAATAGCCATTCAATTAGTGAGTAATTATACTCGTATTCAAATTTAGACGGTAGCACCGGAGAATACGCCGAAGAAGAAGGTTGCTACCAAGAGGAGGAGGAGGAACAGTTTGAGAACTACCAAGGCAAGCTAATATTCTTGCAAAGTGCAAAGCCCCTTGGGGCAAGGCACCATGTTCCTTATCTTTTCTTATATGAACCCATCCCAAGTTTTTACTTTACAAGTTTTTACTTGTTTTCTAAATGAGTTACTTTTATAGTTAACTTTGGTCAAAGTACAAGTTGATTACTAGAGTAGTGAGTTAGTCTTCTCCAAGCAAAGCAAGTTAGCACCCCTCATGAATTAGAGCTAGTGCTAATGAATTAAAACTTGACTACTCTAGATGGGAACAATGTGAATTTGAAGTGATTTTGAAACCTTGAAATGCAGATGCATTCCATTGAATGATTTTTGAAGGTGAATGTGAACAAGAGAAGATGGTGATTTTTGATAAAACAATGATATTGGTTTGAATGCGATACCTTTCCAATTATTAAGTACCCCCACAATACCTGATTATGGGTAGGGCTTAACTGGAAGTTTATGCGTCTTAGTATGGGTTCCCTCTAAACAAGCGCCATCGGGGTTATGGCTTAAAGCTGCCTCTACAACAAAAGAAATGATGTGATATGATGCGAAATGAGGTGAATGTCCGGCCCAAGCCTGTGCGGTTCCCGAGGTTGACAGTTGGTCTTCACTGGGAGGCCAAGCTCATGGGGAGAGGTGCTCATACTAGAACTCGTAAGTGAAAGGTTATGGTTGATGATCCGCGTACTGTGTTATGATGATTCGGGGAAATCCCGACGGATGAAATCAAATGTTGTGGCACAAGTGTGCAACCTCTGCAGAGTGTAAACCTATTCGAATAGCCGCGTCCACGGTTACGGACGGTTGGAAAGGCCATACAGTTTCCGATGTCATATCTTTGAAAATGATGTTGAAAAGGATGATGGTGAAATGACTTGTGGTGAATTGAATTGAAATCACCACTTGAATGGTGGGAATGACACTAATGTTCCCACTTGAGTTAGTTAGCACTTGAATAAGCTTTTCTCAAACTTTGTGAACTAAAACTAGCTTTATGCAAATAAACTAGAGCTTAGTAAACCATACTAGAATGTCTAGCACTTACATTAGTATTAGTTTGCGAGTACTCAACGTACTCACGGCTTTGTCCCTGGCTATTCAAATGGCCAGAGTATGAAGATGACCAAGGAGATGACCAGCAGGACGCCTACGACAACTAAGCGCCTTCCGACGTCAAGCGTTGGCCTGTGGACTAAAGAGTCCTTGTATCTTACGCTTCCGCTATGTTGAACTATGAACTTGTGTTTGTTCGTTGATCAATAGATCAACTATTCGTGTAATATGGATCATGTGATTCCAATTTGTAAGACTTATGATTTGTAATGAATGATGACTGTGATACTTAACTATTATGCCTCGCAACAACAATATTCCTGGGATTGCGATGTATGACATAATAGGCATTCGGACTTAAAAATCCGGGTGTTGACACAAAGTGATACCAATACTTAACAACAAGATCAATCATATAATAGAGATTGCAAACTAAAATAAGATGTGCAATATGTAAATGATAAAACTTCTCATTAATATTCCATAACAATAACTCACACTAAGGGATACATAGATAACTAACTAAAGAGAGATACTTCCACACTGCAACCATCTTATATGATAACTTCCCTACTCATGATATGACACTACTTGACAGTAAAAAGGTAAAAGATAGTGATGATGTGATACCGCGGCACTCCCCCAAGCTTGGAAGAAACCAAGGGGATGCCAATACCAATGATGAATTACTCCTTCGGTGGTGATGGTGAATCCTCGATAAGCTTCTTAACCAGCTTCTTTAACTCCTCAATCTCGTAAGTGAGGTTGCGGATTAGCTCCGAGTTTTGCTCGACGCGGTTAAGAAGTATGTCAGACGGTGAGTCCCAACTCTTAGAGTTGTTTCCCCACTCCTCGGCTTCAGGTTTCATCCTTTCTGCAGTGTTAGAACGATCCATATCCCAATCACTAGGCAATACTGCCTTGGGAATCCTTTCAATTTGACAACTATAAATTAGAGTGTAGAAGGGGTTGCCAATGCCTGGGGGAGATGTCCTTGGAGCTAGGTAGCGACGTGGGACTCCTCCGGTGCTAATCCGTGCGCTTTTCTTGGTGTTGAACGGATTTGCTACCACTCCGATGCTTGCGACGGTGGCGCGCGGGTATGCTCGCGGAACTTCCTCCACTTCTCCTTCATCCTCGCTCTCGACTTCCTCCTTCAAATCGGGGTCTTGAATATCTTCCTCCAAAGGCTCCTTGTCCTTGCTGTTGGAGACCATGGTGCTTCTAGATCAAAAACAGATCCTGGCAGAAAACAGCTCGAAACAAAACGCGACGAGAAAACGATATACGGACCTCCAGGGGTCCGGGGGATTATATAGCAGAAATTTTCACGACAGAAGGAAAGTACCAGGTCGAACCAGAGTCGGAGAGGGACACCGAGGGGCCGTCCTCATAGGGCGGCGCGGCCAGGCTGGGGCCCGCGCCGGCCTATGGGGCACGCCCTCGTGCGCCTCCTCCACTCCGTTTCGATCTCGTAATTTTTCATATTTTCCGAAAATAGCAAAAACATTGTTCGGAAAGTTAAACATGGACTTTTTATTACCAGTACTGTTACCTATTCAAAGTCGAACTCTGCAGAACTGTCAATTTGGCCTTTGATGAAAGCTTCCAGAGTTACCACTTGAATAACATCAACATCTTCATTATAAGAATCACCAGAGATATAATGCTTGAGTCTCTGTCCATTCACCACTTGTGTGGCATCTCCTTGCAGAGAACTAATTTTAATTGCCCCTGAACGATACACCTCCACAATGACATATGGTCCTTCCCATTTTGAGAGTAATTTTCCTGCAAAAAATCTGAGACGAGACCGATACAATAGGACTTTATCTCCAGCATTAAATTCTCTTTTGATAATTCTTCTATCATCCCATTTCTTAACTTTCTCTTTAAAGAGTTTAGCATTTTCATAAGCTTCACTTCTCCATTCATCTAGAGAACTCAATTGTAGCAATCTCTTCTTACCGGCAAGTTTAGGATCTTTATTTAGTTCTCTTACAGCCCAATAAGCTTTGTGCTCTAATTCTAAAGGTAAATGACAAGCTTTCCCATAAACCATTTTATAAGGTGACATACCCATAGGATTTTTATAAGCAGTTCTATAAGCCCATAGTGCTTCCTTCAATTTACTAGCCCAGTTCTTTCTAGATTTATTAACAGTCTTTTGCAAGATAGATTTAATCTCTCTATTTGATAATTCTACTTGCCCACTAGTTTGAGGATGATAAGCGGAAGCAATCCTATGATTAATACCATACTTAGCAAGAGTTTTTCTAAAACCACCATGAATAAAATGAGAACCTCCATCAGTCATAAGATATCTAGGAACACCAAATCTAGGAAAAATAATATCTAAAAGCATTCTTAAAGAGGTCTCACCATCAGCAATTTTTGTGGGTATGGCTTCCACCCATTTAGTAACATAATCAACATCGACAAGTATATGAGTGTTACCTTCTTAAGAAGGGAAAGGACCCATGAAGTCAAATCCCCAACAATCGAATGGTTCAATAACAAGAGTATAATTCATAGGCATTTCATTGCGTCTGGAGATATTACCAACCCTTTGACATTCATCACAAGATAAAATAAACTTTCTTGCATCTTTGAAGAGAGTTGGCCAATAGAAACCTGATTGTAGAACTTTTTGCGCGGTTCTATCTCCGGCGTGATGTCCTCCATAAGCACTACCATGACACTTACTCAATACCTCTTGTTGTTCATATTCTGGAACACATCTTCGCATAATACCATCCACTCCTTCTTTATATAAGTGTGGGTCATCCCAAAAATAATGCCTCAAGTCATAAAAGAATTTCCTCCTTTGCTGAGCTGAAAAGGTTGGAGGCAAGTACTTGGAAACAATAAAGTTAGCATAATCAGCATACCAAGGACTATCTCGCGAGCTCACCTTTATTACAGCCAATTGTTCATTTGGAAAACTATCATTAACAGGAACAAGATCATAAGCAATATTTTCCAATCTAGACAAATTATCAGCAACAGGATTATCAGTACCTTTCCTATCTATAATACGCAAATCAAATTCTTGCAAAAGAAGCACCCATCTAATAAGCCTAGGCTTAGCATCTTTCTTTTCCATAAGGTACCTAATTGCAGCATGATCAGTATGAACTGTGACTTTTGAATCAACAATATAGGATCTAAACTTGTCACAAGCAAACACTACAGCTAATAATTCTTTTTCAGTTGTAGCATAATTTCTTTGAGCAGCATCAAGAGTTTTGCTAGCATAATGAATAACATTTAATTTTTTATCTACTCGTTGTCCAAGAACAGCGCCTACAGCAAAATCACTAGCATCACACACAATTTCAAAAGGTAAATTCCAATCAGGAGGTTCAACTACAGGAGCAGTTGTTAAGGCTTTCTTTAGAGTTTCAAAATCTTCCTTACAAT
Organism: Lolium perenne; assembly: GCF_019359855.2. NCBI lineage: Eukaryota > Viridiplantae > Streptophyta > Magnoliopsida > Poales > Poaceae > Lolium > Lolium perenne. The sequence continues at coordinate 160,503,389 of NC_067247.2, forward strand.
CATCATCAAAAACAAAAGGTACATCTTTTTGAAGAAGATTAGTAAGAGGCTTTGAAATCTTGGATAAATCTTTAATAAATCTCCTATAAAACCCAGCATGACCAAGAACACTACGAATACCTTTAACATCCCTCAGATAGGACATCTTCTCAATTGCTTCAACTTTAGCTCTATCAACTTCAATACCTCTTTCGGAAATTTTATGTCCCAATACAATTCCTTCATTAACCATAAAGTGGCATTTCTCCCAATTAAGAACAAGGTTAGTTTCTTCACATCTCTGCAAAACTTTATCAAGGTTTCGCAAGCAATTATCAAAAGAATTCCCATAGACAGAAAAATCATCCATGAATACCTCTACAATATTCTCACAAAAGCCATGAAAAATAGCAGACATGCATCTTTGAAAAGTAGCAGGAGCATTACATAAACCAAAAGGCATACGTCTATAAGCATAAGTTCCATAGGGACAAGTGAAAGTGGTTTTCTCTTGATCTTTAGTTTTAACAGCAATTTGTGAGAACCCAGAATAACCATCAAGAAAGCAAAAATGAGTATTTTTAGATAACCTTTCTAACATTTGATCAATAAAGGGTAAAGGGTAATGATCTTTCTTAGTAACCTTATTAACTTTTCGATAATCAATGCACATTCTATACCCTACAACTACTCTTTGAGGGATGAGCTCATCATTATCATTAGGCACAACAGTCATTCCTCCTTTCTTAGGAACACAATGCACAAGACTGACCCATCTACTATCAGCAATAGGATATATAATTCCAGCTTCAAGAAGTTTTAATACCTCATTCCTTACCACATCCTTCATCTTAGGAATTAGACGACGCTGATGTTCAACAACAGGCTTTGCATCATCTTCCATGTTGATAGCATGTTGGCAAATAGAGGGGGAAATCCCCTTCAAGTCATCAAGAGTGTAGCCAATAGCTCCTCGGTGTTTCTCCAATATTTCCAATAACCTTTCTTCCTCAAAATCTGAAAGCTTAGAACTAATAATAACAGGATATATTTTCTTATCATCAATATGAGCATACTTAAGATTATCAGGCAACGGTTTTAAATCAAAAACAGGATCTTCCTTTGGTGGTGGTGTTGTACCTAAATCTTCAACCGGCAAGTCATGTTTAAGAATAGGTTGACGAAGGAAAATTTCATCAAGCTCATTCCTTTCTTCCCTAAAGACTTCACTCTCACTATCCTCCAACTGTTGCTGCAAAGGATTATTAGGAGCAAGAGAAATAGACGCACAATGTTCAACTCTAAAAATCATTATTAGGCAAATCAGCTTTATAAGGAGTTTTGGCAAATTTAGAGAAATTAAACTCATAAGATTCACCAGCAAATTTAGTCACAATTTTTTCCTTCTTGCAATCTATAACAGCTCCACAAGTATTTAGAAAAGGTCTACCAAAAATAGTAGGACAAGTCTTACTAGCAGCAGAACCAAGTACCAAAAAGTCAGTAGGATATTTAATCTTACCACATAGAACTTCCACATCTCGAACAATACCAATAGGAGAGATAGTTTCTCTATTAGCTAGCCGAATAACCACATCAATATCTTCAAGTTCACAAGAACCAATTTCATGCATGATTTCCGTATAGAGCTCATAAGGTATGGCACTAATACTTGCACCAATGTCGCATAAACCATAATAACAATGATCACCAATTCTAACAGAGAGCATAGGAACACTGGCTTTCCTAGACTTATTAGGATGCGAAACAATATTAGAAGCATCTTCACAGAAAATAATATGACCATCTTCTACATTTTCAGTCAAAAGATCCTTAACTATTGCAATAGCAGGTTCAACCTTTATTTGTTCTTCAGGTTATATAGGTTTCTTTGCACTTTTATTAACCGCACTAGTTATAACAGAATACTCCTTCATTTTAACAGGGAAATGAGTTTTTTCAATATAAGCTTCAGGAAGGATATGATCAACAGTTTCAATTACAGCACATTTATTTATAGATGAATCAGTTTTATCTTCGTACGGTTCATGATACTTATCAAAATTCTTCCGAGGTAATTCAAAATGAGAGGCAAAAGCTTTATAAAAATTTGCAACAACTTGAGGGTCAAGACCATAAGTAGCACGCATATTGCGAAATTTATCAGTATCCATAAAAATTTCAATGCATTTATAATCATAATTTATACCTGACTCTCTATCTTTGTCATTCTCCCATCCTTCAGTATTCTCCTGAATCCGGCCAAGAAGGTCCCTTTTAAAATCTTCTTTGTTGCGTGTAAATGATCCAGAACAAGTAGTATCCAGCAAGGTTTTATCTTGAAAAGAAAGTCTTGCATAGAAATTATCAATGATAATATTACCAGGAAGCTCATGAATGGGGCATTTGAGCATTAAAGACTTCAATCTCCCCCATGCTTGGGCAATACTCTCTCCATCATGAGGCCATAAATTATATATGCGGTTTCGGTCTTTGTGAATTTCACTTGGAGGATAGAATTTAGAATAAAATAAAGGCACAATATCCTTCCAATCAAGAGAATCCCGATTCTTCAGCAATTTATACCAATGCGCTGCTTTACCAGACAACGATATAGAGAATAGTTTCTTCCTAACTTCATCCATAGCAATACCTGCATATTTGAATAACCCGCATAATTCATGTAAAAACAGTAAATGATCTCCAGGATGGATAGTGCCATCCCCTTCATAGCGGTTATCCACAACACGTTCAATAATTTTCATAGGTATTTTGTATGGAACCTCTTTCTCACCTGGCGCCTCATCCACTACCTTTGCAGTAGTAGTAGATTTTCCAAATAGGAATTCAAGAGAAGATCTCTCCATAATGAATTATAGCAGCAGGCAGAAATAAAATCAGCACGTACAGTAAAGGTTTCCCTTACCAATTCCACTTACCAATAGCGCTTCACTCCCCGGCAACGGCGCCAGAAAATAGTCTTGATGACCCACAAGTATAGGGGGTGTATCGTAGTACTTTCGATAAATAAGAGTGTCGAACCCAACGAGGAGCAGAAGGTGTTGACAAGTAGTTTCGATGAAGGATTCACTGTAAATGCTCACAGACAAGTATTCAGGGGGTTTTGATATTGCAGATAAATAAAGTACAAGTAAATAAAATGCGAGAGTAATAGTTGTAGCGAGTGGCCCAATCCTTTTTAGCAGAAAGGACAAGCCGGTTTGTTTACTTATAATGACCAAACGTTCTTGAGGACACACAGGAATTTAGTCTAGTGCTTTCGCTTCATATAGCTGATTAATCTTCATTGTTTTGATAAATGTTGTGTGGGTGAACCTATGCTAATGCACCGCCCTTCCTAGGACTAATACATACTTGTGATTATACCCCTTGCAAGCATCCGTAAATATAAGAAAGTAATTAAGATAAATCTAACCACAGCCTTAAACTCTGAGATCCTGCTATCCCTCCTGCATCGATATACCAATGGGGGTTCAGGTTGCTGTCACTCCGGCAACCCCGCAATTAGCAAACGAATACAAGATGTATTCCCCTAGGCCCATAAAGGTGAAGTATCATGTAGTCGACGTTCACATGACACCACTAGAAGAATAACACCACAACTTAAATATCAAACCATTGAATATTAATCAACATAGTTCACTACTAACATTTAGACTTCACCCATGTCCTCAAGAACTAAACGAACTACTCACGAGACATCATATGGAACATGATCAGAGGTGATATGATGATGAATAACAATCTGAACATAAACCTTGGTTCAATAGTTTCACTCAATAGAATCAATAACAAGGAGTAATCAATACCGGGAGAGTTTCCCCTACCAAACAATCAAGATTCAACCCTAGATGTTACAGCGGTGACGAGGTGCAGCGGTGGAGATGGCGGTGACGATGGTGGAGATGATGGTGATGATGATCCCAATGAAGTCCAGCTCGATGGTGGTGACGGTGGCGTCGATTTCCCCCTCCGGGAGGGAATTTCCCCGGCGGATTTCAGCCTGCCGGGGAGCTCTTTTCTCTCTGGTGTTTTCCGCCCCGCAGAGGCGGCTGTGTCTCTTAGAGATTATTCTCTGGAGCTTAGGTTTTCGGGGAGAAGAAGTACGCGAAAGAGAGGCGGCCGAAGGGGGCTGTGGGCCCCCTCCCCACAAGGCGGCGCGGCCAGGCCAGGGCCCGCGCCGGCCTATGGGGGGGCCATGGCGGCCCTCCCCAGCTCCTCCTTTTGGCTGGCTCATTCTTCTGGAAGAATAAGATCTTCGGTGTAATTTCCGTCAATTATGGATCTCCAGAAATATTGCATTCTGACGGTGCTTTTTCCAGCAGAATCCTGACTCCGGTGAATGATCCTCCAATAATCATGAAACATGCAAAATAGATGAAATAACATAAGTATCATCTCTAAATATGAAATATATCAATGAATAACAGTAAATTATGATATAAAATAGTGATGCAAAATGGACGTATCAGGGATCCTCGCGAGGGGAAGAAGAAGTAGGGGCCATAGGGCGGAGAGTCCTCGGGACGGTGGTACGCGATTTATCCAGCTTCGGAACACCTGCTCGAGGACAGGGCCTACTGCTGCTTGTCTGGAATTATATGGGCGCTTTCGCGTTGTTACAATGAGTTGTGGTTGTCTCGTTTCTAGCTCGAGATCTGCCTCTAGGGCTCCCAGGATCCGGCTTATAAAGGCGCACGGATCTAGGGTTTCTATGGAGAGTCCTACCCGGAATACAAGTTGTCTAACTACGGAATATTACATTGCCGTGTACGTCAAGGATCCACCTATTCCTAACTTGTCGTCATGGATCCAGCTTCCTTCATGCGCCTTCACGGATCTGACTCCTGGCATAGACCTCCAAGGATCCGGCTACCTCAGTAGGTCGGTTCGGATCCGGTGACCTCAGTATGTCGGTTCGGATCCGGCTACCTCAGTAGGTCGGTTCGGTTCCGGCTACCTTCATAGGTCGGTTGGGATCCGTCTCCTTGTTCTGGGTTGGACATCTTCCATCTTGATCAACAGCAACTGGCCGCCCTGTGGGCCATATGCCATCACCACCATCTGTGGGCCACCCGGGCTTGCCGGAATCGGACCATGTCAATGGTATACCTATGAACTATATCCACAACAGTTATGAAGGTGCTTTGTTTCTTCTTTTTTATGCATGGTATGTGGTTGTTATGTATTTTTTTGGTCACTGCCTAGTAGCCTACTTTGTTGTTTTTGGCTTGCATTCAGATTCTTTCAGATATATCGTTCCTCTTGGTCCTGTCCCTGCCTGTGCCGCCTGGATTTTTGGCTTTCACTTTAGTTTATACATCCAATTTTGCGACTAACTATAACTGAAATTTGATATATTATATGAAGGAAAAATCAGGGATAATTCTCGATAAACAATGACGAGACATGCCAATATGTTCCTATTAAGGGTTTTGTGGAGGCATTTTAATCTTTCCACGTTGTTTAAACTATAAAGAGCGTGAGTTAGCAGTCCAATTTGAGAAGAGCAAAAGTCATATGCAGCCCTGAAAACACTACAAATATAGTGCCAACATGAAGGAACTATTGAAAGTTAACACCTACATAGATGTATATTGCTCATTAAAAGTAGCTCTTTTGTGTTCATACTCAAGGCAACTCACGTGGCGATTCTAAAAAGAAAAATCAACAAAATTTTAAATCTAATTGATTTTGTTGTTGTCCAAAAGTATGAAAGTACCATACAATATCTTATAATTAATCACTAACAGATGGATATGCATGGGTGTTCTCTTCTTTGGGAACTTGATGATCACGTTCAATGGTTTAGGAGGAGTAGCTCTAACATTGTGAAGCTCCCTGCTTTCGTGCCAGCCCTAATCTGCGTGGTTATGGTGCAATGATTCTAATTGGCTTGGACATGTGTAGGTATGATCCCAGCCAAGCCATATTACAGTCCATTGTTCTCTTTTCTATCTTTTGACGACATAGATAAAATTTTGGTTGTTGTACTTCACAGTATTATTGCTTTGAACATTATACATCTGGATGTACATAACACTGTTGCTGGCCTAGGGTACATGGTTAAATTATTTTGAAAGTGACAATCCTGAGTGGTGAGTGCTACCACGGCATTGGCTGGGCAGCGATGAACAATTAGGGTAACAAAAGCATGGCTGTCACTCTGTCAACTATTTATTGTTGATTATTGCTCCTATTAAAAGATGACATTTGAGATGCACTATTATATATGTCAGGAAAATTTCATTATGAAGGTATTTGCTACCATATTTTCAGGTCATTGCATCCCACAGGCGTGACGTGTTGCCGTGCCAAATTTCCTAGTTCTGGCTTGATTATGCCACTATACAGGTGAAGGTGACTTGGACAATTTTGGATGTCCCCATGTGAGTGGGAAGAACATGATGGAACAATATGAGTGTCTTCTCGGTTTGTTTATGTCAGCCTGCTTTGTAACCGTGGCATGTTTAAATGTTTAGAAACTTGTGTGCATGTGGAATAACACTGGTTGTCCTAGAATTTTAACTGTGCATATGTTTGAATCGTAATGTTCAGGCAGTTAATTCTAGTTCTTTTGACGATGTTAGACTGAGTCTGGTGAAACAAAAATTTACTATTTGATATAGTGGATGATGTCTGGTGATGCTGTTGTAGAAGTTTAATTTTTTTTTTGAGGCCCTCAAGTGTGCATCGCTAGGTATTTCTAAAAGAAGTATGCTTGGCTCAGTGCCAAACATCAACTTTTGATTGCCTTCATTTTCTTCCAAAATCCTGATGTTTTTGTTTTTGTTTTGAAATGGAGGTTTTACCCCTAACCTCTGCATCCAAACACAGTTATTTTATTATATTATTCAACAAAACCTTACAAGAGAGATACAAAGATTAACTCGAAGCCGCCATCCTAGCAACATCGCTACACCTACTGATGAGGGGGGGATCATGAACAGGGTCAGTGCCCAACATCACACCAACACACATCATCTAAACAACCGAATGAATCACCAAACCGACCATTGGCGAGAAAGGAGCACAACTGGTCTAGCAAACCATCAGCGCACACCAGTACACGCCGTAGAGGTTGCTACCTCCGTCTTCCGCGAACCCATCCCCAAGAGGGATCAATGCATTGACCTTGCCATGTCTGACCAGACGATGCCATCGCCTACTCGCGTCCATCATCCCACGTTCGTTGCCATGACCCTGTTGCACCATGCCATCTAGACTCATCATCGTAGATGGTAGATGGCATGCCTCTCCACCTTACTCCCATGCGAGAAACACGCGGAGACTAACACCCATCCACCAAGATGTCCACATGTCCGCTCAGGTGATGAATGTAGCCAAAGATGATGCCCCCACGGGGGTGACGATGCAGACGTTGCCATCATCTGATCCAGGAAGCCCCCACAATGCCTCCAACGAGGGCTACGCCGCCCCTACCATCGCCTCCTCAACACTGCCAATGATGGAGGCATCCTCACCCGCTTCAGGAGCTGTACCACCGTCTTCCCTTCACCGTTGAAGGTGGATTAGGCCACATCACTACGTGGTCGGCGCCATGGACACGCACACGCTGTACCGAGGCGCCCGCTCAAGATCCTCCACTGAATTTACGCCTTCGAGCCACAACGGAGGGACATCCCACCGCCACCATCATTCCCCCACACGAGCTTTGCCCCACTGGGATCCGGTGGAAGGGGGAGATGGAGAGGGTGGCGGCTAGGGTTAGGGTGGAGGGGAGGAGCAATTGTATCTCTCTCCCACCTCTCAACCTTATCCTCTTGAGCCCCATCCCTCCGACCCTCTCCAGGCCCGGGCCATTTTGGCCCCTCCCATGTCTTATTTGGTGGTCGCCGGTGTCGAGCTGGGTGAGGACCCGTCCGTGTATAGTAGTAGGTAATTTTTAGTCCTAGGTAAAAGTGTGTTTGCATATATGGTGTTCCAAATACATGGTGGGAGGAAGATTCCGTATTCGTTTGGCCGAATCTGGTGCTCTCTGGTGGTTCATTCGCTCATTGCAGAGCACCTCAGGATGGAGATAGAGGTGGTGAGGAGGGGAGATACTTGCTACTCTGCCAATAAGGCCTCTGCCGGTGACGACTTGAGCATGCTCGAAGGTAACATCATGCCGTGTTCTCATGGTCGACGTGGTGGCGAGATGAGGGCGATGTGCTCCGATGATGTTGTATGCAGTCTTGGGTGGTTGTAGCAAAAATCGTTGCTTCCAATTGGAGATCAACACATGGTGGCCATATGCCCACCATTCTGGGCGAGGAGGTGGCCTCTTCAGATGTCATGTTCAACCTCCTATGTGGAGGCCCCTGCATGGATTCTCGGTGGAGCCACGCATTCTCTTTTCCCCAAGTGGTATAGTCCCCCGAGGGGATAAGAGCGGCCAGTGGTGGAGTTCAAGTTCCGGTGGTAGGGAAGAAAGACCTGATACCAAACTCATTGCAGCGAGCAGATCTAATAATCATATTGTATGTATGCAATTAGTACTGTCCATATTGTAGTAGTATACATATCATGCCGATTTGACTTCTTATTGAATCCATTGTAACTTGTAAGTGATATTTGACTAAGCAAAAACCGTAAAGAACTATGTGAATGGTTAAACCCATATTCTAGAAGTTTCTGTAAATTTTGTTATATAACTTACCACTACAAGGATATTCATTAGATTGTGTTCATTAGAAATCCACGCCAAGATATTTAAGAATATAAAACACACACACACACACACACACAAATTATACACATACACTATATATTTCATACATGTAGTGGAATATCTTTCAATAAGATGTGCCCTCTTTCCATTTTTTTTTTGTATTTAAGGAGTCTAGCTTCAAGATCTTTTTAATACACAATGTGACAAATAAGAAAAAAATCCAATCATGTTATAAGTTAACTTTTTAGTTTAGAAAAAGAGAAACAAATTTTTATGTGCTTAACTATGCACAAATAATAGAATACATAGTCGTTAAAACAATTGTGCCAGAAAATAAGCTATGTATGTAACTATAAAAGTTTAGTATAAGTAAGCTATGGATGTAATTATAAAATTTTAGTATAAATTAGATTGTGTTCATTAGAAATCCACGCCAAGAAATTTAAGATATAAAAACACACACGCACAAAATTTTTTTGTATTTAAGGAGACTATATATTTCATACATTTAGTAGAATATCTTTCAATAAGATGTGCCATCTTTCCATTTTTTGTATTTAAGGAGACTAGGTTCAAGATCTTTTTAATACTCAATGTGAAAAAAAAGAAAAAAATCTTAATCATGTTATAAGATAATTTTTAAGTTTAGGAAAAGAGAAACAAATTTTTATGTGCTTAACTACGTGCAAATAATAGAATACATAGACAATTATGCCAGAAAATAAGCTATGTATGTAACTATAAAAGTTTAGTATAAATAAGCTATGAAGGAAAGGAAATGAACACTTCTTACTCTTACGTATGTTCATTGTTTATGATGCACTGAATCCTTATTTATGATTTATTTTTCCAAATAGTTTCATTATTGGCTTTTATGGCATATATTGCCCAAATAAATTAACAACTTTATTGACATACAAACAATTCAAGAAATGCATTATCTATATGTGTCTACTTCTTGTTCAATAGTAAATCTTATGAATTTTGTTGGAAATGGAAAATTATGCATTCAAACTTCTTTGCTGGAGAAAAACTTTTATTGTTAGGACACTATATTCACCTACAATGGAAAATAATTTTATTTATAGCTCATTATTGGAATTTACTGATCATCGCGCCTCTCCTGGTCATGTCCAAAGTAAATTCTGTGTTTTTTTTTTCTTTTGGTTGTGGCTGGCTGTTGAAAGATTGGGAGTCCGGTGAGAAGTTGTCACGTAATTAAGAAATCAAGAAATCGTTGAGTTCATGTTCGACTACGTGATATGTATATGAATAAGGAAATTACACCAAGCAGTATAGTCCTATCTTTTTTTTTTTTTTTTTGCGAAACATAACTTGCATTACTCAAATCAGGGGTTACAATCTTGGTAGCAAATATTTGCTAAACCATCTGGGCCAGAGCATTGCCAAACAGCCGTACTAGCATGAGTTCTAGCGTAATTGGCCATAAAATGACTACTGCTATTCTGACTACGATTAACATGAGTAATACAAGTCTGACGGACTCTCAGCAGAGACTTAATCTCTTCTACCATTGGTGCATGGATAGATCGATCCACACCTTCAGATTTCAGCATCTTCACCGACTCAAGACAATCAGTTTCCACTAGGATTGGCAAGTTACACCAATGTATGGCTAGGGATATCCTTTTATGAAAATTACTGGCTGAATTTATGATCTCCATACTTGAAATCCGGAGTGTTTGTTATTTGACTTGAGTTTTGCCGAAAATTTCACTTATACTCCCTCCGATCCGAAAAAACTTTGAATGAGCAATTTCGCAAAATAAACCTCTTGTTTCTTACTAGTCAACCCGCACACCCTGTGGTGACGGCCCGCTGACCCGACCCTCACCCGCACCCCACCCTCACCCGTAAACATACCTTCTTTTTGAAATGCATCTTTGATACAAATTCAAATTTTAAACGAAAATACGTCTTCACGCACAAAATCTTTCCATAAAAAATCGACTTATTGTTTAGGTTGTATAAAAAAATTTGGTGCTAAAATAAATAAATGGACATGTCGTTTGGGGTGGGCCCATATCAAAGTAGCATACATTGGTTGATTTTACTTTTTTACTTAATTAATTACTACTATTATTTATGCCATCCTTATTTCGACCGACCGAACAGAATCATCAACGTGAGCAGCTAGGCTAGTCCGAACACGAACAGACCGTGTGTGAGCTTCTTTTCTTAGCCAAGTCCGTTTCCTACAGGCATACGCGAAAGCAGCCGCCGCCATAACGCGGCCGCCGCCGCCGCCGCCGCCGGCGAGGCCACCAAGCACCATCCACTGCTAATCCAAAACAATTTACTGCTGCCGCCGGAGGCCCAGCTCGCCGGCGCCACCTTCTGCCTTCTCACCGCGGGTAATTTTCCTCCCCGGTCGACCGGTCGTTGCACGGCCATGGAATCAACTGGTCGGATTCAGATTCTACATATTTTCCGGAGTTTCTGCTGCTACTAGTTTCGTGTCTCCCCCATGGATTCGGACTCCCTTCTCCTAATCGGACAACTAGTGAGGCATCTATTCCTATAATTTAAGGGCAGCCAAGACGAGCCTTCCTGCCCTCTCTCCCAGCTTCAGATTGCAAGTTCAGTTGGTTGCCACACAAGGAAGCAATTCATCTCCAAAAGGCCCGGTTTTGCAAATTGCTGCTCCAATGGAGACCTGTAGCGTGGCCATGATAGTGAGCTTTGGACGCTTTGGCTTGACAAGTTTGCATAAGCTGCTGGCTCTGTCTCCCGGTTCACTGCAGAAATTCAGAGAGGCCTGTAGCGTAGCCAGGATAATGAGCTTTGGACAGTTTGGATTGACAACATTGCCTAAGCTGCTAGTTCTGTCTCCGGATTCACTGCAGAAATTCAGAGAAGGCTCACCACGGATCCCAACTGAGACTCTGTTGCCGGAGCTGCCCCAGGACGTATTGATGGATATCTTTTCCCTCCTGGAGATCCCTGACCTCGTGCGTGCAGCATCTGTTTGCTCCTCCTGGCGCTCTGCATATTCCATCCTACGCAGCCACCCAGAGCTATACAGACGACCACAGACGCCTTGCCTGTTCTACACCTCTGAATCTGCTGGTGACAACGTAGCATGTCTCTACAGCCTCGCGGAGAAGAGGGTCTACAACTTAACTCTTCCAGATCCACCCATCCGAAGTAGGTATCTCCTTGGTTCCTCGCATGGTTGGCTAGTCACTGCCGATGACAAGTCTGAGCTGCACCTTGTCAATGCCATCACCGCTCAACAGATAGCTCTCCCATCGGTGATCACCCTGGATTCTGTAGTGCCAATCTTTGACAATACAGGCACAATTGTTAACTATGAGGTGTGGGAGGCACCAGATGATTCTGACTCAGACACTGAAATGGTTGATCGCGAAATGTTATTCCATGCTCCACCTGACGAGCTTCGTAACCACATCTACAAGAGCGCCTTCGTTTTTCCGGATCCGTCCACAGGAAGCTATATTGTGGTTCTCATCCACGGTCCAGGATGTCAGCTTTCGTTCGCAAGGGTAGGAGATCGTAACTGGACCTTGCTGCCACCGGGTTGGGAATATGAACAGTGCATCTACATGGATGACCTGCTGTATGCATCCACAAGATATGGAAGAATCGATGCTTTTGATCTCACCAGTCCTACCATCACGAGGAATATAATTTCAGATGAGATTGACTACAGCATTGGTGACCACTGGGGGCACCTGTACTTTGTTCAGGGTCCATGTGGTGGTCTGCTGGAAGTTTGCAGGAAATCATCAGGACATTTAGATGCGGGTTATGAGAAGCCTATACGGAAAACTGACAAAATATTGTTACATAAAATTGATATTGCAGCAAAAGGGCTTGTGAAAATAAATGGCTTGCATGATCACGTGTTGTTTCTTGGACGTAGCCAGGCACAGTGCCTTAGTGCTGAAGAGTATCCTCAACTGAAGGCAAACTCCGTCTATTTCACAGATGGTGGGGAATATAATTGGCAGTCTAAGAATATTCCCCGGGATATAGGTATTCTCAATTTGGAAAATGATAGTACGGAAGAAATTGCATCTCCGTTTTGGTGCAGCTGGCCTAGTCCCATATGGATAACACCGAGTCTTACAGTAATGAACATGTCATTGTACAAATAGGTAGTTTTTTTTAAGAAACTGTCATGTACCTTGATTCTGGGATCTTGACCACAATTTACCATTTTTGTGTGGGCAGATGCTATTAAAACGGAGGCATGTTCCGTTTTTCTCTTGTTCATACCTTGTTTGCTATATCTGATGAAAAAAATGTGCTTGAGAACCAAATACTTGGAATGGAAATCTCACATGATTTGTTTTCCTGAATGAAACTGTACAAGAATTCCACTTTGCATTCTGTACATTGCTTTCGTGTTCACCACATCTTCTGACTGAGTATTGTTTGTTTGAGATTTTTTCCCTCATAACCAAGTACAAGCCACATAGTAACCATTCAGTAGAATTGTCTGAGGTTCTCTTCAGTACCAGATATCTTGGTTGCATTGATGTTTTCATTGCTCTTGAATCATTTTTTAATTAGGCTTTTCGCATTAACTAGCCATTGAACAAAACATCACTTTCCCTTAACATTGTTGGCACATGTTAGTGCAATTGCTAATCCCTATCCAAAGATAACTGAAGATCAAAGAACAATGTATATGGTTACACTATTGCTCCTGTGGTACTTCATACAGTTGTTTCATGCTCTTTAGGAAGATGTCCTTAGCCATAAGGGTGCCTCTGGTATGTTAATCCCTCCGCCCTGCACCCCCTCTGAACTCCACAGCTTTTAGTGTAATTATGCTTATCAATGCTAATTGTCTAGATATATTTAGCTGGCATACATTTCTTGCTGATACCAGACAGTTTTATGTTTACCGATACTTGAAGCCAAACAAACAAATTGCATAAGCAAAGCATGTTTATGTCTCAGGTAAAAGTACAAACACACTAAAACAAAGGGCAGTCTTCAATGCCAAAGATGTGACCAAGCATATTTTCTTGCAGAGAATTGGCTGCTAGAAAGTAGATGTGGTTCAGATGACTTTGTGGGACTCTTCTGATCATCCATGGAAGGGCTGCTCTATCCCTTGCAGCAATGTGGACCGTGATGTATTCGTCTCCTGCTCTTCGATTGAAATCGGTGATGGGGGAATAAGTTTCTGGTTTGACCACTGGCTGTTTGCAGTGGCATCCAAGAATCTGGCTCACTAGATGTTTTTCCCTTGGAAAGATGCAAATATTTTTTCTGTCAAAGAAGCGCTCTAGGACCACAAATGGATGCATGGCCTATCAAGAATTAACTCTTCAAGGCAAGTCTCCCACTTTGTGCAGGGTTGGTCGAAGATTCAGCATGTGAGTGTATGCCTCCCGGTGGCTAGCAAGGCTGGCACTCATCCTATCCTCGGCTTCAACCAGGGTCTAGTAAATGGTGTAGCAGGGGACAGTTTTTCGCATGCTCGTGGGTTAAGGCAGGGGACCCCGGCTTCATTCTGGCGATCGATGTTCTTAATGCTCTGTTCAGTCTGGCAGAGGAAGCAAGGATTTTCTCCTCTCTTGTGAATTGCGTAGTCTGGCACCGCCTTTCGCTGTTTTCCGATGATGTGGTTCTGCTTATCAACGCCTTCCATGGAAGAAGCTACCGCAGCGCTTCAGCTATTGCGTGCCTTTGGCGCGGCGGGGCTCCACTGCAACCTTTCTAAAAGCTCAGTTTCTCCAATCAGATGCGACAATGTTGACCTTCAACCTATTATGGGCGTGTTGTCCTGTCCAGTTGGTCAATTTCCTGTCCAGTACATTGGGCTGCCTCTCTCTGTTACCAGGTTGTCCAAGAGCGATCTTCAGCCGCTGGTAGACAAGGTGGCCGGGCATGTCCCTACTTGGAAAGCTTCCTTGATGAAGAAGAGCGGTAGGTTTGATTCTCTTGGACTCCGCTCTGACGGCTACCTCCATCTACACCATGTTGTCCCTGGATTTACCCCTGCGGTTCTTCAAGTGCATCGACATGCTGCTGAGGGGGTTTCTGGTCAGCCTCCACGGAAGCTCGGAGAGGACAGCGTGTGGTGTCGTGGCAGCGTATGGTTTGGGCATCAAGAACCTGCGTTTGCTGAATCTTGCCCTACACATGAGGTGATAAACCCAGGCAAGCTAGGAGAGGGCATGACCGGCAGCCAAAGCTATGTGTGTTGCGGATGCACTCCAAGACCAGAGATGGACTGCGGAGATCATTGAGGCAGTACAAGAGGTGACGTCAATGCATTGATCATACTCACGGCAGAGTGGCAACGATCGACGATGCCCTATGACCTTTGCAGGAAGAATTTCAACTATGGAAGATTACTGGGTTGTGTGGAGGTTAGCGTGGAGTTGGAGCTGGATCGCCTGTTATGTGGCTCCGCGGCTTGTTCTGTAACTAAACTCTGGCATGTGCCATTCTACAGTTTCCCTGTTCCTCGTCACACTATGGAGCAAACAAAAAGAGTTATCTTTGAAAAAAAAGTTTATGCCCGGTACATTCAAACTCTGGAGCAAACAAAAATATTCAGCTACATTCCTTAACAAATTGACGAGACATATATGTTTTTTGCAGTTACCATCAGACGTGCTCTATAATAACAGGAGGAACAACAAGAGTATCTTTGAAAAATAAGGCATGCCCGGTTCAAACTATGGAACAAACAAAAGGATTCAGCTACATTCCTCATAAAATCGACGAGACATTGTTTATATGCAGTTACATCAAACGTGCTCTATAACAAGAACGAACGTTAAGTCACCATTGACAGAGTTGAACAAGCAAAAACGTGTTCCTGTGAAACCTATCCATTTACAATTTGTGCAACCCAACTTATTTCTTATGCGCATAAAACTGGTGCATTCCGATCTGCTGTCCGTCCTTGCCGATGACGAAACACCCCTTTTGCGCGCAATGCTTCACACCACCCTTGTGAAATATGCCAACATGTTGATCGATCTGAAAGGATGAAAGGAACAACGGTTATATTACTTCATGATTTTCGTTAGCAATACGATTTGAAAAATTGAGAGAGAAAATACCTACCTGGTCATCATTATTTGCATATTTGCGCTGCTTGCTCTTTGGGTCAAAGAAGCATATCATACAGAGTGTCACCTTTTTGTTCTTAAGGTTTCGATTTTCTTGCCAGTACCTCAAGTGGAAAATTTCTTCCTCCTACAATTTTTTGCAGTTTACAATTAATTATCAACATTTAGTGTCCAAACACTCTATCAACAAGTTGAAAAACGTCAAACAGAATGTGCTAAAAACACTAAATGGTCTTGAATTGATGTTTTCATTGCTCTTAAATCATTTGCTTAATTGGGCTTTTTAGCATGACTAGCCATTGAACACAACAAATAACCCTAAAGTCTAAACATTGTTGGCACATGATGTTAGTACAATTGCTAATCCCTATCCAATGATAACTAAAGATCGAATAACAATGTATGTGGTTACACTTTTGCTCCGTTTCATGCTCACTGGTGAAGATGTACTTAGCCATTAAGTGTGGCTCTGGTATGTTAACATTATTTTCACAATGCTTGATGTGTGCAAATACTTAGATATCGTAACATACTTCAAAAAGGAACTAGAGTACTTGTTTCATCAATTGTTCATTTGGATCATCCCTGAATGTCACTTAGTTATGTCCTTACTCCATTTGCCTCAAATATCAGATGATGGGTTTCACCTGTTAATAGTTCACTAATTTGCTATTTTATTAATTCCTTAACCAGTGTCCTTCTGACATGCAACACTAGATTGCTGTTATGCAATGTGGCTCACTTGTTAGCAAAATTTAGGTAAGCTAAAAATTCTAGGTGTTCCGCATGATATATGACTTTGAACACTCGGAGACAGTTCCTTCTGCTCTGTTTTATGGTTACGAGATTTGAAGCCAGCCAAAGAAATGGCAAGCAAAGCATGTTTATGTCTCAGGTAAAAGTACAAACAAATGGCATAAGCAAAGATGTGACCAAAAAGATTAATGATCAATTGATCATACCTCAGGCTGAGGCTGAGGCCGAGGAGTGCAGGATGGCCCGGCCGATGCAGGCGAGGCGGACGTGGCAGAAGACGGCGCGTCCTTGGCGCGGCCGTTGGAGTCGGTGGCGGCATTGAGAGCGCCATCCCGTGGCGAGGCGGCGAAGACGGTCTGCACCTTGTCCTTGGCGTCGCAGGCACGGTGGAGGGCGTGGTGGCCGGGGTCGGTGGCGCGTCCCGCCTTGGCGCGGCCGTTGGAGTCGGCGGCGGCCTTGAGGGTGCGGGCGGCGTTTGGAGCGCGGTCCGGTGGCGACGCGGTCTTGGCGGTGTTGGAGGCGCAGGCGCGGTCCAGGGCGCGGTGGCCGGGATTGGGGGCGCGTCCCGCCTTGGTCGACGTGGAGGCGAAGGACTTGGCAATGGCGGCCTCGTCGAGGACGGCCGCCTTGTCGGCTTCTTTGGCCGCGGCTTTGGCCGTCTTCTTGGCGGCCTTCTTGGCCTTCTTGGCCTTGTTGGCCGCCGCTGCATTGTCGGCGTCCCTCTTGTCCTTCTTCTCCCGCTTCTTGGCCTTCTTGGCCGCCTTCTTGGCCGCCTTCATTTGCTCCTCCTGCGTGTCCGCCTCCGCCTCCTTGTCCGCCTTCATTTCCTCCTCCTCCTCCTCCTTGTCCCCAGCCGCCGTTCTTGGCTGGCCGCGCTCAGCACCGCACGCGCGCAAGAAACGCATGAAGAGCTCCCGGAAAGCGGCGAAGTCGCACGCTCTCCGGACAAGCTCGATCAACCGCGGCTGCGGCTGCGGCGGCGCTGGAGCGGGCTCCATCTGGAGCACGTCGACGGGCGGGCGGTGGCGGGCGCAGGCGTTGAGCTGGAGCTGGGGCAGAGGTGGCGGTTCGTTTCTTGGTGCGGGCGGGCGGAGGAAGGAAATAACGGCCGACGCCGTGGAGATTAAATAAGGGAGGAACCGATTCGATTCGATTTCTTTTATTTTGTTTTTCTTTTTTCCTTTATTTCCTCGTCTCTTCGAGCTCCGGCCGGCGACCGGCTCCGGCTCGTGTCGCCGCCGTGTCTTTCCATCAACACGTCGCTCGGTCGCTCGGTCGTGTCTTTCCGACCCGACCCGACGCGACCCGACCCAACCCACAAAATCAATATCAAAACCAAAACCAAAAACCCTAACTATCCCCTCTCTCAGCTCACCCTCCTTCCGCCGCCGGCGACGAGCTGCGCGCTGCCGTGAGCTCCAGCACGCCGCCCGCCTATTCACCGGCGCGCATCCGACCACAACCTAAGCTTCGCCCATATCTTCTCCCTCGATTCGCCGCCGCCGCGATGCAGCTCTCCTCCCTTGGTCGCCCCCACGGCAAACCCTGGGTTCGCCGGCGCGGCCGCCTCCTAACGTCGTCTACGACCCCGCTCGGATCTCCGGTACCATCGCTACTCCAGCCCGACGCCTGCCTGCGACCACCTCCAGGCTCCCCTGCTCGCCTCCCCTCGATGTCCCCGCACGGTCTGCTCGGCTGCTCCAGATCGCCAGTGTGGTGGTGCTGCTTCTGCTGCTCCACTACTACTACTACCTCGGCTACCTCCATGACGGTCAGGTACAACTTCGGTTCCCCCATGCCCTCTGTTGATCCGGCCACTGTGCCGTGCCCACTTCTTGTTCTAGGTCTCTGCTGGTTCATGTTAGTTCTACCATGATAGAATTATTATAAGCAGCTTAGGTTGTGCTGCTGTTCATACACCAACCTCCGTGCTGGACGTCTCGCGCCGCAGCTCAACTGCGACGTAATCCCTCGCACATGGCCCCAACTCCACCGCCACTTCAGCCGAATGTGTGTGACGACCACGGCTGCGCGTGCGACCTCACACAGTCTCTGCATTGTCCAGTGTCCCAGCAGCGACCGCAACACATGACTCTGCTCCATGTTCCCGACCATCCGTTCGACTGAAAGGAAGCTCACGAGGCAATATCACCCAGCGTGCCATTTGTTGCCTATCGGGCTACTCACATAACCTCATCATGCCTACTGGCGAGCGTGGATCTGATGCACAAAGGAGAAATCTGGGCGGAGGAGAAGGAAGGCTAAGTTCCGGGCCTGAACACGCCGGTATTGAAGAAGATGGGACTCCGCTGAGTTTTTGGAAGAGGAGCCTGGCGAGCAGGAATGCCGCACACGAGCTTCTGTTGGACTGCTACTACTCGCCATTGCATCTGCAAGGTAAATTTACTTTGCAATGCTTTCCTAGCAGTGAACCGTGCAGGGGAGTGTGGTACTATGGTAAAATAAATTCAGAAGGGACCCAATTTATTGTCTGGCTGGAAGAAGATACTCCGTATATAAATTACAGAGATTATACATAATATAGGGAACCGAAATCATTGAAGAGAACGCAGAAGCCAAAAGAAATTGATCTGTTATTAGCCCTTGTTTGCCTTGAGAAGGTAAATGTAACGACTTGAGTATTTCTCTTTATCTGGGTAGTATGCTGTGTTTCTTTTTTTGTCTTAGTGTGAATAGACATAAATTGGAAAACAAAATAGAAAATCAAACTCACCCCACTGATCAGACCGATGAGGAGCGGTGCGAAGTTAGTGTTAGAAAGAAAATTACCATTGACAGTATGTAAAAAAGGAGTACACCATAGGTCAACATATAACTGGCAGCTTCCAATGAAGTCTACGTTGCCTGAAGAAAACATAAAAGTAGCGCACAACAGCCTAACACACAGGTAAGTGTTCACAGCACGATCTACTAAAACAAAATACGACCTATGATGCAATAGCAGAAACAAAGTTTCATTTGTCCTAGACGAAGTGTTCAACATTTGGGGCCACAGTAGCTTGTATGGACGCATCAAGGATGGGGACATTTGCAACCTCTTTCTGTAGAAAGCTCTGTCAAGTTTGTCAGCCACATCGGGAACATCGTATCTGCAGTCTGGTCGGCGTAATATGTGGTAGTGCACCACACAGCACACATGTATCTAGTCTAGTAACAGATTTGCCAAGACCTCATTTTGTGTCCACTGTAACTGTATAATATGTTTTTTATAGATCCAGCAACATAGGCTTTTGGCCTTTTGCAAATAAACATCGACCCTATCAAGTGTTTGTCCCTGACTTTTATTATTTGTCATTGCGTAGCGGAGAGGAATTGGACATTGCCAGCGCTGTACAGTTAAAGACCATTTTGTGCGTGTGTATTAGAATCTTTGGTATGCACACACACTCACATGTGTTGCTTCGAATCATAATCTTGGTCTGTAAGGAACCATTCACCCAGTCTGGTTATAATTAGACGGGTACCATTGCATAGCTCAATAGATTGGTTTATGCTCGTACCAGTATTACTGGAACTCCGGCCTTCAGTGAAAACCGATGCCGCGAGAAATGAGGGGGGGGGGGGGGCACCTTATGGAGAAATTCTGGAGGGTGTACTGTTGCATCTCCAGGAACCATAGGAATAAAGCACATCATTGAGTGCATCAAAACAAATTATTAGTAGGTCACAGTATTGCCAAGTAGGGTACATCAGAGAAATTCTCACCGAATGAGTCATAAACTTCATCAATAAGAGCGAGTGTGAGGAGCGACCAAACCCGGCGGTGATGCAAATTAACTAAAGAGTTGGCCATGGAATTTAGGTTTCTGCGAGCTAGTACTGATAAACAGAGATCTCTTACTGATACTTGTGCCTGCATATAGCCTACATGCTAACTTCATGAAACCAATAACCAGTGTTGCAGCATTTTTCTTAGCTTAGTCAGGCTGCTAGATGATAACTCTTCCCTGCATGCAAATGTAAGTATTACTACCCATGATTGAAAAGTCAAAATTTCCGAGCAGACCTTATTGTAAGTCAGAGCAAGACAAAACTAATGATGTCTAAATAGTAGAAATATTTCTTAACATGCCTTCTTTATGGGCATACGTAGCTCATGCTTATGCATCATCAATGCAGAAATGTCCAGTACCACTTGGTGTTACTCAACAAAAGGAAGAAACTAATGCTGTTGTAATTTCAGGAGTGGAAAATTTTACTACGGGAGATGGTCTATAGTTTTGATCATGTACCATCCGTAAACTCCTTCAAGCCTCTATGCAAAGAACATCTGGATGAAGATTTTTTCACTGCATAACTCATTTACAGGTAAGTCTACTCAAACCTTTCATCCCACAGTCCAAATAAAGGGCGGCAGTTCTGCGTTATCCCACAGTCTACTCAAACCTTTCATCCCACAGCAAATGAAATCCCATGAATTATACACAAATCATGTTCAAATTTGAGAAGTACCAGTAGATATGTTATGCTGCAAATACTATAGCATATGAAAATAAATGTTGCACTTTAAAAGCTACACGAGCAGAGAATTACTACTTCTCTTTGCCTAATCATTTTTTTACCTATCGATAGCTACCACTTGTTTACATGAAGCTATAATGATGTGTGTTTGCTCCCAAGACAGACAAGAGAAACTAGCTCTTGAGATTTTATACAGCTTGTGGTCTCCATGAATTCTGATTACTCTTTGTTAACTCTCTGTTAACTCTTTAGTAGCAACTCTCCTGTTTTGAGATCTGCTTGCCCATAGGATGTTCTTTATGATGAATACCTTGTATCGACTGAACCATGTAATTTTGTCAAGTAGGTTTACAATAATAATCTTAGACTAATTTCGGTTTGTTCCATCTTTAGAGCATCATTTCTTTTTTCTATCTATTAACCCTGCTTGAGTTGTGGTGGAGAATTTCCCTTTTCCAGCTATTAACCAACCCCTGCATCAGCTGCACCATTCTTAGTGTACATCAAATGTATGTCACTAACAAGCCGTAAAACAAAATGACATATGAAAGACGCATAAGTAGATATTAGCAGCACTGCAGTGCCCGTGGAAAGTTATTTTGTGCAGTTCGTATTCGGCTATTTGCATATTTACATCCATGCTAAGGCAACTACTTCAGCAACAATACTTTACAAACTCCAATTTGTAAAAAAGACACCTCTTTTTCGAGCAATAGCCTTTTCCCAAAGTTCTACTTTATATTTGTTTTGTGCCGAGGAGGATTTCTAACATTATATATATGCCTTACCTGTAAATTTAAGTGGGCCCACCCAGATCCCCTTTACCTGGATAGATGGAGGTTTAAGGCAGACAGCTACCACTCGTTATTGGACTAACTTTTGTAGATTGTTAATGTTACATTTCCCTTGCTATCTTATTCCCAGGGTTCAGTTCTTGATATTTTCTATATTAATTTTAGGATTTGAAGTGAACTTTCTAAAATTTATGCAGTCACCAAAAGAGAGGCAAGGAAACAGAGCCAAGGAGAGACACCACTGATTCCTACCGTTGTCTGTTTGAGGGTGACCATCTGCTCTTGAATTCTCTGTTCTGAAGGTTGTGGCCTCAACAATGTTCGGTGCAGGTGAATCGTCTCATACCGTGTTTTTTTCCACTTCGTTCCTATAGTAGAACAACCTAAATACCCAATGATGGAACTGAGCTATAAAACATGTTGGGATTGTAAATAAACTGTCTATAGCTGACTTGTTCTTAGTTTTCTTATGTGATTATAGTATAAAAAGAAGCACTTCAGGTTGCAGTGTGCTTTAGGCATGTCGCTTCTACTGCATATGCACATACACATATGTCAGTTTTGCTTCTCAATCACGTGATATTAACAGAAACTATATTTTAGTCTGGTTCCTTTTACTAACAATGTTTTTTCCCCAAAAGGCACAGACAATTAATTTGTTCTTTGTTAGTGCTTTTTTTTTTGAATGCTTCGGATGTGTTACTTCCACCTGCGTATATATAAATTTCAGTATGCTCATAAATCATTTGTTTTAGAGAAACCAAATTTTAGCATAGGCATCATTCAGGTTAGCCAGTGTATTTTTCTTAAGTTAACCTTATTTGAATTACGTAACTAAGTAGCTTTCGGTCTGTATTGGTTAGACCCATACAGTACATGCAAAGGATTTCGTCTATGTGTTCCATTTCATAGCTTATGGCTTGACATCCACTAAACTGCACATTCCACGTTTGATCCTAAATTTGACCACCCTATCCCTTTCTTTGTAACAAGAACAAAGTAGTACATATACAGTTGATTAACATTTAGGGGTATAATCTGGACATGCCATATTTGATGAGACAAACGGATGGTTATGCTTATTTTCTGTTGCATATGAAAAATACTTTAATGTTTGTATTCACTTCGAGAGATTTGGCATACCTTCTTGTGATATTCAGTTGATCTCTATATATATTTGTACCCGCTAAATGTTTCCTATGCATTCCAAATTTGTTGATCACATGAAACTGCAATTAACAGTAGCTTTTAGATAAATAAGAGCAATCCACTAGACCGAAAAACATACAAACCAAAGAGCCTTAACTAATGGTTGATGATAGCTTAGTCTTGCTTCATAGTCATCTATTAGTATAGTCTTCAGCCACACTTACTGCCGACAGGTCTATGTTCCGGTGCATAAATTTCTAATTATTCTGCTTCTGAAGATTATAATTTCTCTAGAATCAGTAACCAAATGTGTACAAGATGTTTTATTAACTTGAGAGTCTGTTTACAAACAGCAAAGCTACATCGTTTGCACAGTTGTCGTGTTAAATAGCCGAGACAAATCAATGCTGAATTATTTTGTGGACACAATCTCAACTGATACAGATCATTGTTCTATCACGCTTCATTTCTTATGTTTTTCTTTGTTTTCATTTTAGCTCATGGTAATGTTTAAAATGTATCGAAGGTTTTTTGTCCAGTCAAGGTAGAAATTTGATGTCTCCTAGAGGGTGTTATTTTTATATTACCATATGAAACCTACATTTGTAATATAATTATTTAGTGATTATTTGACAATATAAGCTCAGATAGCATCCATTATGGAGGCAATAAGAAATGAAAAGCTGGAGAAAATATCAAGTGATATCCTTCGTTCATGTAGTCGCGTATGATACCATTTTTGGTCTCATTGGCTAGCAGTATTGCTTGAATTGATACCATTTCTGATAAGAACACTATATTTTGATGTTACATAGTGCTTAGTCTATTATTTGTATATATTTCTGACTCCTTAATTTGTACATATAATTCCCTGTTAGTTAAATAATAAATGCATATTGCGAGGTGATAATGAATTAATTTATTTTAACTCTGAAAACAAGTTAATAACGATGCATGTAAATGTAGACTTGAGGTAGCTATACTTCAGATGCATAAAAGCATCTACATTTTCATATTTACTTTTGTTAGGCATGTGGTTTCGATGGAACATCTATTTGATCAATTTGTTTCATAGAAATATCTGGTAATCTTAATTATCTTTTGAAATTCATAGACATGGTTCCGACAAGATGCAACTTCCGAATCTATGCCGGGCCTTTTTTTCCGTCACCGAATCTATACAGGGTCTTTTGTTTGGACCAAAAACAATAATCGGCGGCATGTCGAAGTACCACCGTGTATCTTCCTCTTTTCTACGAGGTCTTTTTCTTTTCTTTCAGCCAACATCATTGTTGTCTTTTCTTGGAAGATTTACAATGAGGTTTCAGCTAGGAGTGACATTTTTCTCAAAAGACTAAGACTGAAGCTAAGAAACATGTAGAGTTCTTGTGATGTTGAATTACTGCGATCTGAATATCTCCCTGAAGTGGCATGGGGAGATGAGTTGTCCTACTTTAGAATACATATAACTTCGAATAGGTTAGCTTTGATTTTATCTGATTCTCCTTTTTCTTAATTTCCCTTTGGAATTACAAAGTGATTTTTATTTTTGCAGCTAGATGAAATTTGTAATCAGAGATGTTTTTTTTTGCACTTTATCACCATGAATATGGAGTGGAGGCAATGAGGGAATTTATCTGACGTTGTGTCCATTATCCCTAAGGCAGCACTTTATGTATTTTAACTTTCGGTTTGTCCTGCTATCAGCTCTTTAGTAAATCATGTTGTTTCATTCAGACTATTTTGCCTTTTATCCAGGTGTCAGAACGTGTTACCTCATTATCTGCAAGACAAATGTCTTACCTTTCTGCTCTCAACTACTGATACCTACCTACACGGTTGGCTTCTTCAAATCATGTCATATGTAACCTTTTACTTCATTTCAGTATTTAGTGAATGTAAGACAACTTTCTAGAACTATGTAAGATTTGGGCAATGCATATTGAAGTTGTAATTTCTGTCTTGTGAAAAAATTGCAACATATCTACGAATTTGACTTTTGCTATGCTTCTAGGAGATGATATAATGGTTCTCAATTATACACATTTATGTAGGTTTACTGTTCTCCAGATCATGCTTCTATCCTAATCCTCTCTTCTCATACTTAAAATTATCACATAAAAATATTTTAGCATAGTACCTGATTCTTTTAATTTTCTTCAGGCTTTGCTTCCACTCCGACAGGTTCCTCCGCCCCGCTCTGACGGACTCCACTCTGCTTCGATGCTGTCTTCTGCTCTATCGGCAACATGGCGGGAGACGTCATCCTCTAGCAATGCCAACTAGCTCTAGGCCCCTATCTGCCGTCGGACTCTGTCAAGTACCATGCTTGTGTTTAGTTACGTATTCTCCTCATGAGTATACCTTGTTGGCAGGTCACTTGACTGCTGGAAGTGATGTCTACAGCTTTGGTGTGGTCCTTCTTGAGGCGAAAATCCATCGACAAGTCCTGGACCAGCAGGGAGCATAGCCTGGTTGACTGGGTTGGCCCCAAGTTGAGCTACAAGAGGCGGCTTCTCCATATCATCGACCCAAAACTGAAGGGGCAGTATTCATTCACAGCTGCTCACAAGGCCTGCAGCCTTGCATTCTGCTGCCTCATGAGTGATGCCGTTGTCTGTCGAGATGCTTGAACTCATGAGCGATGCCATTGAGACGCTTGAACCACTTCATGAAGGTGGTGGAAGCAATGGAGATGTTGTTCACGTGGGTGGCCTCCCTGACTACAGAATTCGCTGCAGGCTGACAGGAAACAGCGTGCACCCCAACCCCAAGTGCTCCCTGCCATCCCGACGTGCAGGGTTAGGTGGTAACAACTTCTGCAGTTCCAGGTTTCACCCGTTGCTGCAGTAGGTCCAGTTGTGCATTGCTAGCTCTTCGATGTGTAAATTTGATCTGCACACCGCTGCTGCTTTTTTCTTTCTGCTGCTTATAAGGCCCCTCCAATTTTCACGGTGGTCTTAAGGTATCTTGATTGAGTCACCCCTGCTGAAACCGACGGCGTTTAATCCCTTAGATTGAATGCTGAACCAAGATGTGTTGCTGGTCAATGGTATGGAATTGAACTATGAAAATTATGTCACATGATGTAGCTTTCTTAAAGTTTAACTCTGGGATTGGTTCACATGCTTGTCATGTTTAGAGAAGTCCTTGGTAACTTTCCTTTCTATTAATGGTATGTTGCATGGTTTTTGATTGCTGCCATTGGAGCATGCAATCAAATGAGAGTAGCTTGCATAGTTAAATGGTAATTTTATTAGCTCAAAACAACTGAAGGTTAACAAGATGATAGGCTACCAGGACTGAATGCGATTGGAGGCATAGGAAGAACTTACATGTGATATATAGGGCTTTCTGATGTGGTTAAGAAAGTTCACATATCTATGTATATAATATCTTGAATGTAATTTAGAATAATTTAAAGGTGGCATATGTTCTTGGTATATAGTGTTGGGAACTATTCAGGCAGCTCTAGAGCTTGGCGTGCTCCATCATTTTCAATACTCTACTTTACTGTCATTCCCTTCTATCTCCGACACCCATTGTTTTTGTTCAGGAAATCAAAAATGTTTTAGCTTACTTTTGAATAGAATTTATTGCTTTCGATAACTAAGAATATAATAAAATTTAATGCTTTTGATAACAGGAGTTTGAGATTCAGAAGTTATGCAGATTTTTATCTTAATTACTTTCAGTAAAACATAAGAAATGTACTATCATATTGACGCTACTTTTATCAAAACTATAATACAAAATGATCATAGGCATGAGTTTCATGGGATTGTACGAGGCGCACATCTAAATCTAGTTTGTGGTGAGCAGTACAACAACGTAGGGCTGCATCCTCCTTCGTACTGTGTAGGGTTGGCCTTGCTTGCGTCTACAGATGTCAGATGTGGGAGTACGTTCTATTTGTGGAGTTTTTAATAAAATTGTGTTTTTATTAGATTATTAGGTTAGGGCTTTGGTAGCCGTTCTTTTGGCATCCGCTTCATGGAGATGTCATTATCTACAACAAGTGATATTTTTGCTCTTGTTTGATGACCAAATGCATGTAGTTTTGATATTGCGATTTAAATTAAAATGATTCAAGAAACTTTGTTGGTATTTACAAGTATGTGGTGTGATACCTATGCTATTTTTCTTCGGCTGACTTCAGAAATATACAAAATTGTGTTATGGAAGAAGAAGAAGAAGAAGAAAAAAAAAGATCTCGAAGATTTGATCATGTTCGTTTATAAAGTTTCTCCCAGAGAAAAAAAAGTACTCCCTCAGTTTAAAAATAGATGTCTTAAATTTTTCTAGATAAGAAAGACATTTATTTTTAGACGGATGTAGTACTTATTAGAATCAGTGCACTATCTGTTGTGAGCAGTGCAACAGAACCTAGCACCGCCCCATCCTCCCCATCCTTCATATTCCGTAGGTGTAGGTCGGTTCCCCTCTTTCCGCTGCTCTCGTCGGCGCCTAGAGGTGTGGAAGCACATTCCATGTGTGGGAGCATGTTCTATGTGTGGAGTTTTTAATAAAAGTTATATTTTGTTAGATTATTAGGGTAGGGTTTGGGTAACCGCTTTTTTTTAGCATCCGCCTCGTCGAGATATCATTGTCTACTAATGCCTCCATCCCAATGGTTAAAGCTTATATTAATTATAGAAAGTTAAACTATGTCAAGTTTGACTAAGTTTTTACCAAAGATCATTAACATGCAAAGTACAAAATCAATATTATTAGATAGATAATGAAATATTTTTTTATGGTATTTAAGAAATATCATATTTGTTGATTGATTCTCCTAAAAGTTTGAACAAATTTTACTTGCTTTAACTTTTTAAAAAAAATTAAGCTTAGGGATGTAGATAGTATATAACAAGTGATCCGCGGAGACTGGCTTTTCAGAACCTGGGGTGCATGTGAACCCACTTTTTCAAAAGTGTGTTTGTGATGTAAAAACATGTTTTAAAAATCGAAACACAAAATGAATGCAAAGGTGATCTCAAACATGTGCCCTGGACATGAGTTTCGTTACGAAAAAACCTTTTATTTTGCCTCGGTAAAAAAGTGAAATTTTTCAGTGCTATATAGCAGTATATATGTGACGTATTTTGTCTTTTTTAGATTCTGAAATAAGAAAGTGGTTTCTTCGCGAAAACTTTCTACGCACACATAGAACATGCATACGTACCCCGTTATTTTTATTTCAGAATTTTTTAACATTTGGAAAATGCATTTCCCACCTGGATTCACGTGCATCCAGGTTCAACTTGGATTTTTTCGTTATCCGCGGCTCTTCGTTCGATGACAAAATGCACGTAGTCTTGACATTGCGGTTTAAATTAAAATGGTTTAAATTAAAATGATTGAAGAAACTTTGTTGGTATTTACAAGTATGTGGTGTGATACCTATGTTATTTTTCTTCGGCTGACTTCAGAAATATACAAAATTGTGTTATGGAAGAAGAAAAAATTTGAAGATCTCGAAGATTTAATTGTGTTATTTTATAATTTATTTTGTAAGTGTACTATGTGCTACTATAAATATATGATACATGATTATGAAAATAAAAAAAGTATACTACTTGTCACTGAGATTGCGACGCTTCGACGTCTTCCGGAAACGCATAACCCAGGCTCAGGGTACTGTACCTAGCCCTGGCCTGGCGCAGAGACGTTTGGAAGCAGTTCCATCTACTCTCTCGTGTTCATATTTAATTGACTTCGATTGAAACCTTGGCTAGTTCATTAGTCTTATCTCCTGGCGTCGATTGAAAGGGAACAGAGGGAGTAATACTAAACAGGAGTATTATTCTCAGGTACAAGGACTGAAATGGAGGATACATATTCAGGCGCAAGCTCAGGTATCAGACGTATCACGTTGACTGTTCTCTACAGTTAACAATACTTCTTGACAGTTCTCACAGATCAGAAGTCACTAAAGATTGACCTCTGCTCATCTCCTCGACAGAGAGATCCTCATGTTGCATCACCACAGCTGAGGCGCTGAATTGAGTTCAGTTTGGGAGTTAGAGCATCTCTAGCAGAGTCTGTTAACTGGGCAAAACCAAAAAAGAACCTCAATTTTAAGGGTTCGGTTCACAAATCGGCGCAGATTAGCTACGTAAAGTAGTCAGAAAAAAAAATTTGTGCCGAGACCGAAACCCCTACTCGGTCTGTATTTGTAGGGGCCGACGAGCGAACCGAACGCAGCCCAACGAAACCCCTAATTTGCGCGCGACGGAAGTTTCACCTCCTCCCAACTGCCGCCGCCGATCTGCGCGCCCTCACCGTCCATTGCGCCGCCGTCGCCCGATCTCGCCGCCATGAGTCTTGAATCCCGCCAGCCGCCATTGCTAGCTCGCAGGCCCCGCCACCCTCTCCCGCAGTCGCCGGAGCTCCCGCTACACCAACCACCCCCGCCACCCCCGCCGACGTCGCGACCATGGTCTCGTCGATGAGCGTCCTCAAGCAGCGGCGTGCGGGAACGCATGTGGTCCCGCAAACTGGTGTCACGGCGACCAGCGATGATGTCCCGACTGTCGCCAAAGGGGCGGACGTAGCGAAGTCGATGGCGCCGATGGATCCGAAGGCATCCTGCG
Organism: Lolium perenne; assembly: GCF_019359855.2. Taxonomy (NCBI): domain Eukaryota; kingdom Viridiplantae; phylum Streptophyta; class Magnoliopsida; order Poales; family Poaceae; genus Lolium; species Lolium perenne. Next base: position 160,532,925 of record NC_067247.2, read on the forward strand.
CTAGACCAAGGAATTCGGAGCCGAAGAGGACAAAATCGAAGACGACGACGAGTCGTGGCGCCCCGCCTCTGTTCCCATCCCCGTCAACGTCGCCGCCGCCGGAAGCCAACGCGAACGACGCCCAGGACGTGCTCGACGACAGGTCAACAAGGTACAAATTACAACTCCATCTCGTTTTAAATTGCGAGCAGAAATTGAGGCCGCGTACAATGCCTCGTACATGGAGATGGTGGACGAGGTTAACATTACCCCCACTTGCAACGTTCGACGTTGGGATGGGAGGAGATGGGGAGGACGACGCGGATGAAGGGGAAGAAGGGGACGAAGGGGAAGAAGATGAAGGCGACGAAGGTGTGGTAGAGGTCGAGGCCGAAGGAAAGAAGAAAAAAAGAAGGGCAAACAACTACACGGAAATAGAAGACGCGACTTTGTGCCGAGCTTGCGCCTGCCATGGGGATGGATGCAGTCTCCGGCACCGATCAAACCGGGAAGCGCTACTGGCAACGCATCGAGGACAAATTCCATAAACTGATGCCGCGCGTTCGCCATCCCGTCGATCGCACGTACCGATCCCTCCAAGGATGTTGGGACGCGATCAAACTGGCATGCAGCCGATGGGCGGCAGCAATGGATCATGTGGTGTCGAATCCTTCTAGCGGCGCAACTGTGGATTAATATGTGAGTGAATTTTCTTGCTTTTTATGTTTGCACAATTTGTGTTTGGTTTGGTGACCACATATTGACGATTTCATATTTATTTTGCAAATGTAGGACTGCATTGCCGATGCGAGGTACATAGACATGGCTAGCAGCAAGGGCAAGAGCTTCACCATGGGTCATTGCTTTGATGTGCTTCAACACCTCCCTAAGTGATAATTGAGGGACGAAGAAATAGCACCCAAAAAAGCTGCAATGGTTGCGTTGGACGATACACAGGAAGAGAAAGAGGGTCGGAACAATGACAAGCCGGAGGGAAACAAGAAGGCCAAAGAGAGGCTCAAACTCGAGGGGGGGGCAGCATTGTTGACAGACAAGTTTGATCAAATGATGAAGTTCAAGGAGGTGATTGCAGCCAGACTTTGAGACCAAGCTTGTCATCATCGAGAAGAAGAAAGAGGTGAGTCTTGCTAAGGTTGAAACCAGCCGAGAGGAAGCAAAGAACAAGGCCAAGTTGGAGCAGATGAGGATCAACGTGAAGAAGGTCAAAGCAATGAAGCAACTATTGACTGAAGAGAGGGAGATCATGATGATGAATACAAAGGACATGAATGAGCAACAAATGAAGTGGTAGAAGGAGGCTTCGGCGGATATCATGGAGAGACGAAGACTAGCTCGTGGAGAGGCAATTGGTGATGGATCTGTGACTCATGGAGGTGGTGAGTGGTCTTACCTCCGTTTGATGCCGGCGGTGAGAGGAGATGGTGAACTATGAACTATTTGCTATGATTGTATCATTTGATATTTCCACTATAAACTATGCATGAGTTATTTGCATTTGATTGTGCCATTTATTTGATCATATGTCAATTCTGTGATAAACCCTGCCTTTACGACTTTGGAAGCCACTGTTTTACAGTTTTAGTTTACATGCTCTGTTCTACGCCAGCGATTTTCTGACCCGTAAGGTGAACTGAACTCCGGATTTTTAGTTCACGTTTATACAGGCTCTGTTAGAGATGATCCAACTTGAGTTCAGTTTGGGCGTGGAGACTACCGATAAGAATTAACCCAGCCTCTCCGTCCATCGATCAAAACTTCAAAAGGGGTGGTCAATACGCGTGTGTTGAATACAAGAAGGTCATGATGCGCAAGGTGGTTGCTATGTGTTGCTCAGAAATTTAAGCAAGTAGACAAAGAATAGGAACGAGACTATCAGGATCAGATCATACTACTTCAAGATATTGTGCTACTCCATATTTCATTACCTTTATAACACATAAATTAAGGAGAGATGCTAACTCCATTCTGTTAGTGACTTGCAAATATTCCTAGTTCATTACAATAATTTACTAGTAGATCACAGGGTACACACATCGGACAACCATACACCACTATATGGACATAACTTGACTCCAAAACCACAGGCTGCATTACAAGAACTACAAGTAGGACATCACTAAAGCACCCCCTACGTCATAAGAACTGTACGTTGCTACTCCAGAGCTCGCTGTTACGCCATAAAAGTAACACGCGCGAGTATATCTCTGCACACACGGTTGCCATTCCAGTGCTATCATACATGATTGATGGATCGGCTTCATTTTGCGAGGCAGGTTAGTCGGTTTCTGAGGCCTCTTCCTCTGGCAGATCAAAGGCGTCGATCTCCTGGAAGTATGCTCTCTGCTTCTTGACAAAATCATCTGGTAACTTGGGACTGCCTGAAGATGAGTTGTCCATCATCAGGTGCCTCTTCTGTTTAGAAATTCAACCTAGTCAGCCAGGTGAAAACATTGTTGCAACTGTTTCAACATTCTCAATTTTGCATCTAAAGTTGATTCCGCGGAAGCTGTTTATACAGCAGACCTTAGAACTGTTGTTTCCACTCGCACATGTACTACTCAAGTCCTTTTAAATTCAGAATAGGCACAAGATTGGTGGATCCTACATATGGACCTAAGTACCTAAGCTACATAATCCATGAACTGCCTTTAGTTTGTGTGATACTAGAGGCTATGGTATAGGCACTTCCTCTACAGCACCAATGCAGTGTCAAAATACTCGAGCCAGCATATCATGATATACAGTATTGAATAAATGCCTCGTAAGAGATAAACATGAAAAGGAGCATGAAAGAGAAAATCAATCTGGGCCTTATTTCCATTTACTGGTTATATACTAATGGATGAGAAAGTTTGAATAAAACCATGGGCTACAACAGCAAGCGTGACTAAAGTTTGTATGGGACAGTGATACAGATCATTCGAAGAGAGCATGGTGATCAAGGTAGAATTCTAGGGGAATGACTCAGAGTGTTGTGCTGCTTACCTTTTTAGCTGGATGACAAGGAGCTGAGGACGAAATAGGACGAGAATCCTGGGCTGCTGGGGAATTCTTAGTTGAGTGACTGAAAAGGAAGTGCAATTGAGTTAACTAAGTAATCTCACAATGCAAGCATTAACTATGGATGAAGTAACTAAACTAAGAATTCCAATGTTCAGACTTACTTATCCAGTTACCCCTATACTTCTGACACAGTATATGATTAGATAAATTTGTACTCTTCAAAAACCCGAAAACCCAAAAGCCTCAGCATGCTCTAATTATGTACAAAGCAATTGACGACAATAATTGCAGGCAGATAACAAAAAGACAACCAAAGTGATGAAACCAGGCAAAAATAACAAATGGAAAGGTATCTTATCAGTCAGACCTTAAACTCTTAACTGTTTCTACTGTGTTTAAATGGAAGGTATCATATCAGACTGGACAAGTTAGAACATGAACTCTAATTGTTTCTATTGAGTTTAAATGGAAAGGTGCCATATGAGTCTGGATAAGTTAGAACTAGAACTCCAACTGTTTCTAGTGTGTTATAAACAGAACAATGGCAAAGCATAATGAGATTAGGCTGCAGCTGCAAGCCACACAAAATGGGTAATTGCTGTTACACACCAGAAATGGCACCATGTAAAACCAGATGGACATTGACCATCGTGATGGCTGCCTGGTTGATGTACTCTACCATTTGCAGTGACAATATATTCTACTTGGTCCTGTTTTGAAACAAACTAGCATGCAGAAGAAGCTTATCACAAGTAAATCTCACAACAAATTGTACAGAAGCAGGCATAGAACTGCACGGTCTGAACCCAAGTAACGAATTGCAAGCCAGTTCTGAACCAAAGGAGTCACAGGTCAGCTTGCTCACCTGCTGGGCCTTGTAGCTTTCCCGGGAGGTGGGCAACTTGATGCTGCTCCGGTACGAAAGGGGGCCTTGCCGTTGGCGGGATTCCCCCTCCCCCGAGTTTTCCGGCTCGTGTAAACCGTGGAGATGGGTGATTTCGCGGAACTCAGCTCCTCAGCAGCTACAGAGATGCAGAGTCGGAATAATCCCAAATTTGTACAGCAAGGAGATCAAAAAAAATAAAATCCGCAGCACCGCAGAAATCGAACGGAGCAGCGAGCTAAGCTGGTACTGCTAGTGAGCTAGGGATTGGGCGGAGATGGGGCACTGAGCTCACCGGCGGCGGAAGGGGGCTTGGAGACCGGCGTGGCCGACGCGGCGGAGGAGCAGGCGGAGGCGTCGGAGGGCGCCGGCGGGACGGGCCGCTTGGCGCTAGGGTTTCTCGGGGCTGGGGTGCTCGGGAGGAGGTTGGTCAGATCCCCTAGGGGCAGCCCCGCCTTCCGCCGCCGGTGGTGTGGCGGTGGTGGTGGTGGTGGTAGAGGATTCCATCGCATTCGTGTGGTATTGGGTTGGATTTGGGGTGGGATTTGTATTTCTGTGCCGGAGCGGGAAGAAGGGAAGAAAAGCCTTGCCAGGGAAGATTGGGGAAGACGGTGGGACATTTCTGTTCGAGCACTGCTGAATTAATGCCAAAAAATTGCGAATGACCGCGCTCTTTGCAATTTCGCTTTATTCTACTCCTACTTTACTCTCTTCCTCCATAAAAAAATCTTTGGAGATTTATGATTTATCTATACACTAAACAGTGTTTAGAAGTACTTAAATATACTAACTTAGAGTTTCTACGAAGAAATGACGCCCAAATCACTACAAATCTGGGAACTTTAACGACGAGCGGTACGATCATCCGTGACTGTACCGGATACCCGTATCACCCTCCGTCAGGACCGTTTCATCGAACCAAACAACATTTGTGAGGCTCGAAGGACATATCTGGTGCGGGGTTACCCAGAACGCGAAACCGACCTCTGTGGGGCTATAAAAGGGGAGGGGAACCCTAGCCGCCATCAACAATTCCATCACATCTTGGCACGGCGAAGCCCTGTCACCGCCATACATCTCCACTGACACCTCCATCACACAATTGAAGTAAGGGAAAAAAGAAGGCTTCGAACAGGAGGCATTGCCATTAACGCCATCACCATCTCCGTGTTTATCATCGATCCCTCCATCCATCGCGTTGTAATCCAAACTCTTGTGGGTCTTGTATGTGTATCATATTCCTCCCTCCATGTTCATTCATATGATGTCTCGGGTCACTTTACTTGAGTAGTTTATTTCGGGATATGGATGAACCCTAGTATCAATATGAAATTAAATAAAGATGTATGTTGGTTAGTTGCTATATGTGAAAGTGGTGGTTGTCTTTGATGATGTTGTATTTTGTTTTTCATACAATATTTATCATTAGGATCTTCGAAGGCAATCATCGTTAAGCGTGGTTGGAGGTACGTGAGCGTACATGTGACATCAATCCACCACCTCTTTGCATCATGTCTTAACGAGGGGCAAGAGGTACAACAACTTACGACCATAGCCATGGGGAGACCCTTAATTACTGATCCTAGCGCGGCATGAGAATCGGGAAGGTAGTGGTTATGAGGGTTGTGAAACAATGCTTCTGGGAGCACCTATATTCACGCCTCTCCTCACTTCACCACATGTACTAATAAACACATTGAATTCTAATCATGATTAAATAATGTTAGTGGTGATTCCGGAATCCCCAATAACGTCTTTATATCGCTCTTAGTATACTTTCAGTTTTAGTTTACTTTTAGTATTCACTTTTATTATTCTATTACACATTCGCCGGTTGATTACAATAGTTCCATAAAAAACCAATAGAATAGGCTATTTCCTTAATTAATAGGATGTGAATGTGGTTGTATTGACAACAGTGTTGCGGAGTTGTTTACTTTCCATTCAACAAAATTTCCATGGGATCGTTCTTATAAATATTTGATGTTGTTAAGTACTGCAATAACTCTATTGTGGTGCAGAAAACCTATTCATCAACCTCCTTCACCGGTTTTTTCCCGCCATGGGTGATTACCTAGAATGTTCTTGAATGTTGCTCGCTTTTGCTGAGAAGGGCAAGAAACTAGAAGAGGCGGACTTTTTTTAGAGGGGTTTGTGCACACAAAAAAAGAGAGGCATGGATGTGTTCAACCACCAAGATTGCAAGTCAAATCGGATGTCTAATACCATCGGTAACACACTTAGCAAACTTTTAGGACTTGGATGTGCATTTTTATAGTTGTAGGACTAACTTGACACCCGTTGTATAGTTTTAGGATGTATGGTGTATTTTACTCATTCTTTTATACACCAAAATTGGCAACTTTTTCTGTTACTCTTTTGGTTTAACGTCATCTTTGAGTCGTGTCGGGAAAATATTTTAAAACAGTTCCGTAGAGACAGATTCCGGAAACTCCGAGTTTCACTCCAATTGGGACTATTTGTGATTTCCATTTAAGTCCTACGCAATAAAGTGTAATACATGAAGTTGTGCACTTTCGAAACTATTATTAGGTTAGTCTCTATAAATATAATAAAATTGCCAAATATTAGAGATTTAACATAATAAGCTACAAAATTCATGGGTACATTTTATATGTATCATCGTGCACCCGATCGTGAGCGGTTTTGTTCGAGGTACCGGACGATGGAGTGGGGCTCGCTAGTCAGATAGAGAAGAGAAAAAATGAGGAGGTGAGCTGGTGCTTGGGAGACAAGGACAACGAAGAGGGGATGGGTCAGCTCAGTTGGGCTGGTCTAGCTGGATCGGTCTGCTCCCCCCTTCTATTTTCTGCTTTAATTCAAACCTATTTGGGTTCTATTTAAACTTCTCTAGACAATCTCAAGCAAATTTGTAAAATCAATTTATGTAGGATAACTGGATACTTTGTGAAAAGACACAGATTTCTCTTATAGAGGGGTGAATAGGAGATTTAGATCTTTTACTATAATGGCTTGAACAAATTCAGAATAAAACTAGTATTTAATTCAAGAAGAAAACCTATATATACTATGGTTCACCTACGTGCACCAATAACTTATGCTAACCAAGAAAAACAACTATGTGATAACAAGATATATTACTTCAAACATTAAGGCTATCACAAAATTAAGTGCATAAGTAAAGAGTTTGGGTATGGAAATAACCTAAGTGGCGCGAAGATGACGATGTATCCCGAAGTTCACACTTGCAAGTGTTACTCTCTGTTGGAGCGGTGTGTTGAGGCCAAAGCACTCCAAATACCACGAAGGCATCACCATTTCTCCTTGAGAATTTCCACCAAAAGAGATGTCCTCGATCCACTATGAAACCTTGAGGGTGATTACCGAACCCGCACAAAAGCTTGGGGCAATCTCCACAACTTAATTGGAGGCTCCTAAGAACCTCCACAAAAGGCCTCACACTTGAGGAATATTCACAACTTAATTGGAGACCCAAAGAACACCACTAAGTCAGAAAACTAAAAACTTACGCAAATCTCCACAACTTAATTGGAGGCCCCAAGAACACCACCAAGCTATCTAGGGTTCCAAGAACCCAAGAGTAAAAAATCTTCTCACTTTAACTTCCACGAATCACCGTTGAGAGCTCAAACCGATGCACCAAATGCAATGGCAAGAACACCACCAAGATGCTCAAATCTCCCACTCCCAAATTCCACCAAAGGTACAAAATCTATTGGGGGAATAAGAGAGGAAGAACAAATATGAAATTCACAAAGAACTCAAGAGCAAGATCTAGTATGTTCCTCTCACTTAAAGAGGATATTGATTAGTGGAAATGTAGATCTAGATCTCCTCTCAGTTTCCCTCAAAGAGAATCAAAAGCATAGGAGAAATATAGGGTTAGAGAAAGCTCGCAAGATCAACAATGGAGGAGAGAGAGTAGGCGAGAAGCAACCAGTCCAAGGGGAAAAAAGGAGGCCTTTTATAGCCCCCCCCCCCCCCCCCCGAAAAAATATATGACTATTTCAGTCAGTTAACATGGGAGACTCCAGACCACCATACAGAGATCAAGGCACACTTCGAAACAGAGAAAATTGGGTTCCAACCATAAAGAGAACCATCATAGTCCAAAAGGTAAGATATAAAAAAAAGTTTAAACTATCTATAAAAGACAAATATGTAAAACCTCCAACATGAAAAATGCAACACCTTGAGTTAGGAAACTCCGATTAGGTGAAACCAATTTTTTTGGAAAGAGGTTGACAAGACCTACCCCACAAAGACTGGAAATCTCAAGAATAAGTGGTGTAGATTTTACATTAATTTAGTGGTGAAACCTCTAAACCTGGAAAAACTCCAACATAAAAATGTAACAAGCATTTCATGCAAAATACATTGTCGATGAACTAGAGCTTGTCATGAGAATAAGAACAAGCTCTAAAACACCTATGCCAAACAGATGGCTCCTCGAGAAGAGGCCGGCAGCTCTGACACCGAAGACGGGCCCTGGAGAGGAGATGCGCAAGACCCGCGCCGAATAGGACCACCAATGTCATTGCCTCACAAGCCTCCACCCGGAAACGTCCGCATCTCTGATTGACCTCCTGCCAACCCAGATGTTGTGTGTGTCCAGCCCGTCGGGGCACGCGAAGAGGATCACCGGCTTCAAGACGACGCCCTCAAGAGGGGAAACGTTGATGGAACAACATCATCGTCCGATCCCGCAAAGTAGGATCTAGGCTTTCACCTGGAGCCGTGAACCTGAGGTGAGCGAATGCCGGAGAGCTCCACAACCGCCCCCCAAGGAGGACGACGACATCCGCGGACGCCGCGTGGTAAGGCTTTCGCCCGGAGCAATCGACCATCCACTTCCCCACGCGGCCGGACAGCAAGACAGAGACCGAAGCGCCGCCAGCCCGCACCCCACGGACACACACCTCCTATGCGGCAACAGCGCCACCGCCTCACAGGAGCCACCGCCGACCCCAAAACCAGACCGAGGAGCTAAGCGCGCTCCACCAGTACCACCCGCACCACGCAGAGGTGAAGAGCTGAGCCGCAACACAGCTGTCGGCCGAACTCGCCGAGGCAGAGCACCGCGGGCGCCGCCAGCGCCAACCGCCACAGAGAGGGGGCTTCGACGAACGCCGACACGGGGATCCAAAATGAAGAGTGATGAGGTCTAAGACCCCGTGTGTGGCCCGATCTTGCGGTTGACCCAAAATCCAAAGGAGGGAGAGAGGGAGAGCGCGAAGAACACGAAGAACACGATGAACTCACGCACGCACACCAACCCGATACAATCGATACTTACCCCGTGGCTCGATGGACCACGCCAATAGAATCAACCCGGAAGAGACACGCGGTAGAATTCCGAGCGGAGAGATTGGTGAGGGAGATGAATCTAGGAGTGGGAGAGAGAGTGGGTAACACTAGAATCTCACACACCAAATCCAATCATCCAACATAGGTTGCCTTGATACAAAGGGGATGAAACCCTAGGGAGACAAAGCTCATCTTCATGTTTAAGCTATCATCTTGTCTAAGGGGTAAAGGAGGGGTCCTAGGTGCTTATATAGAGGTACAAGCCAGCTTGGGCCGAAAAGGTACGCAAGTGGATAACTTAGGCAGCTTGGGGAGTCATTCCCGTCGGATCCGGTTTGGGGCCGGTCAGACCGGGCCTGGGACCGGGTGGTCCGGTCCTGGGGCCGGTCGACCGGGCGGCAACCGGACAGTCCGGTCATGGGGCCGGTCCAACCGGGTTCTGGGCCGGCCAGCCTTCTTCTCCTCTTTCCTTCTTCTTCTTCTTCTTCTTCTTCTCTTCTTCTTCTCTCTTCCTTGCACCATGATGAATGGCTCCTCTTCCCTTCCCTCGCTTACGTGCACCATGGGTGTTCCTCCTCTCCGGTCCTCGATGACTCTTGTACCTAATGACATATAACATGTCGACATGAGGTAGCATTCCATTCAAGGTATCTACGAGGTCGAGTATCGAGAGGAAGGAGTTCACCTTGTCGCGTGTAGCGTGGGTGAGGGTTGAAGGTCCACTTGGGGGACTCTTTGGCCATGGTGTAGCGTCGACGATAGGCGGGGTTGCACTTGATGGTCTTGGTGTAGCGACGTCGGTGACCGGGGCTACATCATCTCCCCCCCCTTGGGGAAGAGTCGTCCTCGACTCTTGTTTCTCCTCATCGAAGAGGTAGTCCATGACGGATGTCCCATGTAGAGTTGGGTAGTCGCGGTCGAAGAAGAACTTGGAGAAAAACCACTTGCGAAGGGAAAGCTCCAAGAGGCATTTGGCAAAAATGGGAACCAAAAGAGTGTGGGTGTATCCAACATGTGGAAGGGCAAAAATTTGTGCATGTAAGAGTTGTATGGTGTCAAAAATGTGTGGTGTAGCATTGTCCCAAACAAGTGGAACAAACAAAAGGCAAGTGTCGGCGGCAAAATTTGGGGCAAAATTGTTATGTGCAATGGCCAAGCGATGGAGACTTCGAACTTCGGAGAGTATGGTTGGCTTGAGCCGAGTATGAGTGTCCTCAAGTGTGAAAGAATCCATTGCAATTGCCAAAGATGAAATGAGAAATCCAAAGAAGAGCAACTTTTTGTGTGACATGTGGCACAAGATGCATAAGGTGTCTCTCACATGTATGACATGGTCCTTGAGATTCTTGGAGTGTATGATGATAACATCAAGACATACAACAACCATTGTGCCAACAAGATGTGTCAAGATATGTTGCATAAGAAGCAAAAGAGGTGACGAGGAGTTGGACCAAACCGGAAACTCGACAAGGCAAGTCGGAAACACATGAGGGCGAAGGCTTGTGTGAACATACCCTTTGGTGTGATTCCCGCGGGTTGGGTCCTTGTTGGGGTAGCTCTCAATTGCGCGTTTCATGAGCTCATGCTCCATAGCGGTGGAAGTTGTCATTCGGGTACCTATACACACAAAAGAGAAAACAAAAAGCGTGTGTGCATGGTAGAGGAACACATCATCCATCATGATGTTCCATGTCTTGTGCACATCACCATTAGTGTCAATCAAGATATTATGAAATGCATGGCGATAGTGCAAATGGCAAGAAGGTGCATTCATGGCATGTGGTAACTCATGATCATCAAAAAGTGAGAAGGCTATGGGGGCCATCTCGTGGACAATGAAATAAGCATTCTTGCATACCAAGCATAAGAAAGAGCAATTGTTCGCAATCTTGGATGCAAGGATCATGGAAGAGTGTAAACATTTGGGGCAAAGCATGCGGAAGCTAATGTCATCCTTGTCATTATCATTGCAAGCAATACATGGTAAAGAGCAAGTGGTCGACATATTGCAAGCAATGGTGGAAAAATCGAAGCTCTCATAGCATGGCATGGTCATGGTATCACAAGCATTCACTTCCACATGATCAACAATGTTATCAAGCAAAGTATCGCATGGGAAAATGAAAGTAGCATGTGATGTAGCAAATGTATCATCAAGATCATGCATGCACTCATAAGTCATCATGTCCACTAGTGGGATCATGGCATCATCAACACCTATGTTGTTACCTTTGTAGGCCGACTCATGTGAAGTAGGTGTTGTGGAAGTAGGAGGATCCATGTGGTCGACATGTCCATCTTGGAGCAAGCATGGTGAGATATCATCATCTTCATGCACCATGTACATCATCTCCATGAGCGGGAACTCGTCCTCCGTGGAACCTAGTGCAACATAAGAAGATACAAACGAGGGAGAGGTTAATGTGTTAGAAAATGCGATGTCCTCCATGGACCTATCATCTACCTCTCTCAACTCACTTTGTGTATCACTCATGTCCTCCAAACGGAAGCACTCAAACTCACATATGGGGTGGAAGTCACTCAACTCACTATCACTCTCACTCAAGTGGGCTAAGTGGCTCTCATGCTCACATGGGATTGGTACCAACTCATCAATGAAGCATAGGGGAGTAGGCTCGACTTTCTCATCTCCATGCGCCTCCTTGGTTGAAGGGAAATTCCCATGCTCAACCATCTCAACTCCATGCGCCTCCGTAGGTGAAGGGAGAATCCCATGGTCACCATGCTCAACTCCATCGCCTCCCAAGTCATCCTCAAGCGGTGGCGCCGTAGTGTTGATGAGAGCTAGGCTCGGCTCAATGTCACCCTTGAGTTCACCTTGGCGATCTTCATCTTGAAGTGTGGGCGCGATAGGCATCTTGGAGACTTGTGCATTGAGCTCGTCGAAGTAGAGCTTCTTGGCGCTTGGCGTTGTGCATTGCCATGCCACATGACCCTTGGCCTTGCACACCTCACATAGGAGATTGGGACATTCCCGTGGAGGGTGGCCTTGTTGCTTGCACTTGTAGCACCGGAGTCCATAGGCATGTGATGAGGTAGGGGTCATTGTGGTGGTGGCGCAAGAGGTAGAAGTCGCCTCATGAGGAAGGTATGTGCGATGTGCACTTGCCGTCCTTGTAGTGGTGGACACCCTATCATGGTGTTTGTCGCCTTCATGTCGAGGCTCTCGTCTTCGTGCATCATCACCATGGCTTGAGTGGTGTCGTCGAAGACTCGTGGAAGATGTTGGTCGATGGCGATCATGAAGTGGCTTGTGGCGGCGAAGCTCATGTGGTGACGTATGTCGATGACGGTCCTTGCCATGCCTAGATGATGGCTCATGCGACTTGGCATGTTGCTTGTGGCGCCTTGTGGAGCTTGGAGAAGAGTGTCGATGACGCTCATGATGGGGACGCTCGTGATGCTCCAAATGGTGTACTTCAAGTCGACGATCTTGTGCATAAGCACTCTCATGGTGGCGCCTTGTGGAGCTCGGAGACGAGTGTCGATGACGATCATGATGAGGACGCTCTTGATGATCCATATGGTGGTGCCATCGTGGAGGTCCTCTATCCTCATATGTAGCTCCATTGGCCAAGTAGGGGTATGTAGGAGCATCGATGTTGCTCATGGTGGAGTCGAGGTGAGGCTCCGTCACGGTGTCGATGTCGTAGACGTGGCTTTGCTCCACCATGTCGTCCCTGCTTGACGAGCCATTGTCGATGTAGAGCTCGTCGATGTCGTCCTCAAGGTGGTGATCCACCATGTCGTCCATGCTTGAGGAGCCATTGTCGATGTAGAGCTCCTCGATGTTGGTCATGTCGGTGATGCTCGCGGAGCCATAGTCGGTGTCGAGCTCCACATGCTCCTCCACATCCGCGGTGCTTGAGGAGGTGTCCTCCTCGGAGTGCTCCGTGTACTCCTCCGTATCCTCATCTTCGCTATCCATGTTAGCACGATGGTATGTATATGGTGTATGTTAGTGGAAGAACACTACCTCGCAATCTTACCGTGGTATGATAAGATCGGGGCGATCCAACAAGCCGAGGTCAAAACACAATTGTATCGGGCACTCACACAAAAGCACACGCAAAAGCTAGCAAATATGGTGTTAGGTGAGTGTGGTGGAAAGCCAAAAGACGAAATCCGAAATCAAGTATGTTGTCAAGAGTGGGTGAAATCCAAAAAATTCAAATGTCAAAGCGATGATCACTATAAACACGGAAAAGATGTGGAACGCACACACGAGATGAACGGGGTTAGTGCGACCAAGGAATGAGCGGAAAAGTGTAAGAAGCCCTTAAGCAAGGGTGCTCGGTGTCACACTAACACAAGAAGAGATCAAAGCTTCGGTTGCAAAGGAAGAGACAACAAGATTCACACGTGGCCTCTCTTCTCTTATCTCTCTTTTGCTTAAAAGCTTATGACACTCTTTTGTACACGGTGACACTTGCACTCTTTTGTATCTATGGTGGCACTTTCACACTTTTGTATGTATGGGTGTATGGTGCTACTTGCACTCTTTTTGTGTTTTTGTGGCTTTTTCACACACTATGATGGTGTTAGCCTCGCTTTTGCTATCTTGCCACACGAGTGTTTGCTTGGGTGCCTTACTCAACGCGACACACACACCTCACAATGCGGGGCCACGTGCAATGTCTCGCAACACTAGACAAGCAATGCTCGATGGGATAGATCGCAAAAGGAAGAGGGGTTACAAGGTGACCTGCAAGTTATACCTGCGATGATGGTGGTGGTGAACACACAACTTGTGATGAAGGTGGTGGTGTCAAGAGTACGGTTGCAAGTCCGGGGTGCCGAGGATGTCGTCGCTTGCTTCGGAGCTGCGGGTTAGTTTCACAAACAAGGCACTCAAACCGGAACAAGCAAACACAAGTTAGCGGAAGAAAACGGTCAAAGTAGCTTGGCGGTGGTGGCGGTGGTATGCCGGTGGTGGTGGTGTCGATGCCCTTGCGGTTGCGGCGGAGGTTATGGAGCCGCGGTGATGTTTCCCGGTGGTTGGCGGAGGTGGTGGTGGAGGTGGCGCCCGGTTGGCGCCCGGTTGACCAGGCCCTGGACCGGCCTGTCCGGTCTACAGCCCGGTTGACCGGGTTCTGGCCCGGTTGGCGCCCGGTTGGCGCCCGGTTTGCGCCCGGTTGGCGCCGGTCTGGCGCCCGGTTGACCGGCCACAGTGCCGAGCTGTCCGGTCAACGCCGGTTGGCGCCCGGTCGACCGGATTTCGCGGGGCACAGTTTTTCTCTCTCCTGTTCTTGAGCGAAATCAAGCCAAATCGACCAAAACGAAGGGAAATAATGGAATTGGGGGCTAAAAGTTGGGGAGATAGTAGATCAAGCACTCCAACACCAAATCCATGGACCAAAACCACTCAAAACGCAACCAAATCGCAGATCGGTCAAGAGGCAAATTAGGGCTATTTTTGGGGATTTTTGGGGAAAAAATTTAGAGACGAAATTGGATGGGTGGGGGGTCAAATCCGCGGAAACCAAAGGCTCTGATACCATATGATGAGGTCTAAGACCCCGTGTGTGGCCCGATCTTGCGGTTGACCCAAAATCCAAAGGAGGGAGAGAGGGAGAGCGCGAAGAACACGAAGAACACGATGAACTCACGCACGCACACCAACCCGATACAATCGATACTTACCCCGTGGCTCGATGGACCACGCCAATAGAATCAACCCGGAAGAGACACGCGGTAGAATTCCGAGCGGAGAGATTGGTGAGGGAGATGAATCTAGGAGTGGGAGAGAGAGTGGGTAACACTAGAATCTCACACACCAAATCCAATCATCCAACATAGGTTGCCTTGATACAAAGGGGATGAAACCCTAGGGAGACAAAGCTCATCTTCATGTTTAAGCTATCATCTTGTCTAAGGGGTAAAGGAGGGGTCCTAGGTGCTTATATAGAGGTACAAGCCAGCTTGGGCCGAAAAGGTACGCAAGTGGATAACTTAGGCAGCTTGGGGAGTCATTCCCGTCGGATCCGGTTTGGGGCCGGTCAGACCGGGCCTGGGACCGGGTGGTCCGGTCCTGGGGCCGGTCGACCGGGCGGCAACCGGACAGTCCGGTCATGGGGCCGGTCCAACCGGGTTCTGGGCCGGCCAGCCTTCTTCTCCTCTTTCCTTCTTCTTCTTCTTCTTCTTCTTCTCTTCTTCTTCTCTCTTCCTTGCACCATGATGAATGGCTCCTCTTCCCTTCCCTCGCTTACGTGCACCATGGGTGTTCCTCCTCTCCGGTCCTCGATGACTCTTGTACCTAATGACATATAACATGTCGACATGAGGTAGCATTCCATTCAAGGTATCTACGAGGTCGAGTATCGAGAGGAAGGAGTTCACCTTGTCGCGTGTAGCGTGGGTGAGGGTTGAAGGTCCACTTGGGGGACTCTTTGGCCATGGTGTAGCGTCGACGATAGGCGGGGTTGCACTTGATGGTCTTGGTGTAGCGACGTCGGTGACCGGGGCTACATCAAAGAGTCAGCGCGGCAGATGCGCGAGCTTCCCGGACCAGCCACCATGCTGCCTCGCAGGTCGCAGCCACGGCGGCCACCACCACCACCACCATGCCTCCCCTCCGAGGCCACCACCACCTCGGAGCTGCAGACGCCGGCCGGAATAACCCTGGGCGTCAGTCACCACCGTTCATCGCACAATGGTAGTATAGCATGCATAATGGCTGTCCGATTTCATACCGCATTTAGTCCTCAACGATCGTGATTGCACGATGGGCTAGGTGAACGTAGCCCGTAGGTACGTGCGTACTCTTAAGCACGTTGTCCTTTTGAAGACGATCGACGATGGAGACTCACGGCTTAACTAATGAATCAACAAAGTGAACGTAGGTGCGCTTTATCATCAATGTGCACACGTTACATGCTTGTTAAGCTACAATCAATGAAAAGAGCGATACTTTTTCATTCTCCGTAGACCCGTTTTACAAGCTAGCTAGGCGAACTTAAGTGTGTGGCAATTTCTCAGACTGGCTTCATGAATCATGATTAGTATGTCGTCAAAATCCTGAGAAAGTTCAACAGCGAGGCGCTAGTGGTGATTTCGTCAACCTCAAGATATGCCGGCTCAGTCCCTCGGAGGTGCTCATAGGGGTGTGCGTGCGTGCGTTCATAGGGGTGTTTGTACGTGCGTGTTTGTAAGCGTCTGCATTGTACTGTGTTCTAAAAAAAAAAATCCTGAGAAAGCATATATTCTTTTTAAGAGTAAGGGCGTACCATGTTTTTATAGAAAATAGAATTACAAGTACAAAACGACTTCACTAAACGCCCATACCGGCTAGTTTGAAAACAAAGAGGCTATCCTAAATTGAGCAACAATGTCACGTCTCAACCAACACTAGTCACCTCCGAAGATCAATAACACATTCTAAACTTTCCTTGTCGATGCCATAGAAGTTGGACTTGGTCGGTCCCGTGAAACTACAGCTGGGCCGCATGGGAAGCCCTGCCCGGCCTGACCTGGCCCGAAAATTCTTGGCCGGGCTGGGCTCGGGCCTGATTTTTGAACCTGACTGTCAGCCTGGGCCGGGCCCGGGTTTGATTTTTGAGCCCAACCGTCGGGCCAGGCTGGGCTCGGGCTTGCATTTTTTACGATTTAGGTAAGGTTCGGACCGGGCCAGACTTTTGCCAGATTGGGTTGGGTTCGGGCTCAATTTATAGGTCCAACAGTCGGGCAGGCCAGGTTCAGGTTTGACATTTTAGTTTCGGGCTTTTTCGGGCTTGTCCCAAAATTCGGCCCAGCCCGAGTTTTGCCCAGGTGTACGTGAAAGGCATTGTCTTGAACTTAATTAACACCAACATCGTACATTACGTCCTTGAGGATCACCCTTAGACATGTGATCAAGCACCGGAGTAAAGCAACAGTTGTGTCTCCAATGGAGGCCTTACGAAGCATATATGACTATACACTATTTCAAAACACATATAGTACTTGTGTATATTGATCCGATTGCTAAATTTCTACTCCAATTAATATACAACAAACATTCTCACAATTATTACACACCACACAGTCTTGATCATATTCCTCTAATCCTCTTATATAGTTCTTATACGCTAGCACAAATAGGGTTGGGGGAGTGGGATGGTAGTGGTTAACCTGTTAACGCTGCATTGCCTAGCCGTGCCAACCTCCAAGCTTCCAACATCTTTCAAGTTCCCCAAAAGTCTCTTCTTCTGAGGTTGAAAAGTCCCTCTCAACCTTCTGGTCCAGGATTCCTTCATGCATTATGGAACCATCGTAATCTGAATTCTGATTATTGTGTTCTTACTTATATTTGGGAGACAGAGAGGAAAAGCAAGCGAACATTTATTGTTAAATGAGGTTTGGTTCTTCTTACAACACACGTCTCCTGTCTAGCTCAAAACAATACTGCAGAATTACGAGTATGTTTGTTTTGCCCTTCTTCAGAAAGGAGCAGCAGCTGGTACCAAAACTGAAGAATGAGAAAATATAGCATTTTCGCATCAGTAAATCATTTCATCACGACTGCTATTTTCTGACAAGATTTAAATACACCCGAATAAATTAGGCACTCGATTAAAAAAATTAAATGCACTTAATATACAGGCCAGCTGTGTTTGGTACACAGTAGTTGGCCTTGGCTAACTTCTCCTACAGACAATTGTACCTAAGCCCCCATATAACAAAAAAAATTCCAACAGCCAATATCTGCACGGTTTCTTTACAGACAAGACATTCTTTCTTTCTGGTAGGCACTTGAAATCTTGAGAACCAACTGCAATAATATTGCTCATGATTGGTTATCCTGTTCCTACCAATTGTAATGTGCAGGTACATATTGCTGTGTTAACAAAAACAACTCCATCTGAAAAAAGGGAGCAGGTCAGTCTGGACAATGTCCATGCACCAACTACATTGATCATTTCTTTCGCACATCTTTGTTTTTTGGAGGCATTTTACATACCTTCGTTATGAAAATTAAGCCTGAAGAAAGGAGGATATTTTTAATCAGATTGCACTGCTTGTGGTTGCTTTAGTCGGCTAGCAACCACCACAAATACTAGTCCTGGAAAAGAAATATAGCAACACACCATCCTCCTCCCTTCCTGCTCCCAGACATCTTTATATCCTCACGCAGCGCACGGCAATGGCGACCTTGCTGCTGCTGCTGCCCCACCACCATTACCAATCGGAAGGGAGAAGGGAGCAGAGGACAAAGCATGGACTGCTGCATCTGCGGCCCCATGGCCGCCATCTACAGGCCTCCGAGGAACACCATCTGCTCCCCTTGCTACGAAGGTGCCAAGTCCATCATCGCCTTCCTCAACGACGACGAGCGCGCCGCTGGTGATGGCGGTGGCGGCAGCAACGGCTACCGGGGGTTGTTCAAGCACACCAATAGCTCCACCAAGGCAAGAGCTCTAAGCCTTTAACTTCATTAAACCTTATATATGGACTCCAATGTTGCATCTCAAATGTAATATACATTAGGTTTTTCTTGAATATATGTCAAGTGAATTAAGTTGGAAAATTAAGTTGAAACTCTGCATGTAAAGCGAGATACAAGCTGATGTGGCTTCTTCGGAAAGCAGGAATTCCATCTCATTGAGTTCTGGTCAGCCGTCACTGCAATTTTACCGACCGGTGCGCTGCATGTCTCCATCAAAGAATTGCATGTCTGAACAAAAAAAAAGTTTGGTCCGTGATAATGACAGACACGACTCTGATGATTGAAGCATGCACACTGGTGTTTTTGAATTATTATTTTTACAAGTTGTAAAACTTGAATTCAAATTGCTTTTCTTGATGTGTGTTCCGTTGTTTCAGGGCATGGCAGAAGTATGGGAGCAAGTAAAGGAGATGAGAGACAGGGAGGAGGAGGCGAACCAGCGGGCAGGGTTCCTCGAGCAGGGCTTCGGGTCGGCCTGGATGGAGGGAGCTCACACCGACATCGTCGTCAAACCTGGAAATGGACCTCCGATCCCAGCGCACAAGGCTATCCTGGTGAGCCGCCATTTCCACCTCATTAACGTGCCCTCCCCGGACTTTCTCGCCTGGTGATGGAAGAACTAACCCCGGCCGGCCGTGCGTCGGGTGCGTGCGTGCAGGCGGCGAGGTCGGAGGTGTTCCGGCACATGCTATGCTCCGACGAGTGCAAGGCGGCCCCCGCCAGCGACTGCGTCTCCCTCCCGGAGCTCGCGCACGACGAGCTCTCCCTCCTCCTGGCATTCCTCTACACGGGCACGCTCGACGCCGCGTCGGCGGCCACGGCGACGGAGGCGTCGGAGCGACGGCTGCACGCGCTCCTGGTGGCGGCGGACAAGTACGACGTGCCGTTCCTGGGGCGGGCGTGCGAGGCGCGGCTGGCGGCGGCGGTGGATCCCGAGAACGCGCTGCGGACGCTGGAGGTGGCCGACCGGGTCAGCTCCTGCGCCGCGCTGAAGGAGCGCGCCATGGGAGCGGTGGTGGAGCACGCGGAGCAGGTGGTGTTCTCCGACGAGTACCACGACTTCGCCGTCAGGAACGCCGGCCTGTGCGTCGAGATCACCAGGGCGCTGCTCGCCAAGGCCGCCGGCGCCAAGAGGGTGTGTACTGAAAAGTCTGAAGATGTATATAGGTAGGATAGGATGCAGCTGTTTTCTGCTTATGTCTGAAGATGTATACACGTGTGTCTGAAATGCCATCAATGCAAGATTTATTCAGGTTCATCTCGTGTTCCTATTGTCGAGTTGCCTGCTAGAACAAGCCACAATTTTATGTTCCCATATCCGAGATGCTACTCGATGACAAGTTGACAACAAATGATAAACGAAGTAGGATAACCGCGGTTGATAAAATTACAAAAAAAAAACACCACAATTGTGGCCATGGTTTAATAAAGCAACCATTTTATGTTACGATTTAAAAAAATCATCACTCCATGGTTGACAAACTTCAAGATTGACACGTAACAAGAAAAAAAAACACTGATTTGTGTCTAACATTAGTTTAATGGCCAAACTGACATACGAGTCCTGCTGCCCTGGCTAACGTGGCATGCACACTTTGCAAAAAAGCTCTTCATACATTATAAATTCTAATTTGGTGGGCCTCATGTCCTTCTTTCATGTGGTTAGCAGCTCGGACGCTACCGCTAGCATGCTCGCAGGTAGCTCCCCCAGCTCGCGGCCTAGCCATGCCAATGCACGAATGCCATCGTCCCAATCGCCGGTCCCGAAGGATGAGCCACGACGTGGTGTCTTCTCGCTTGTGGGAGAGGATGATGGCAGGCCGCGGTGGCCCCTCTCCCCTGCCGTGGGGGAGAAGGGGCGGCGAACCTGCGTGGCAAGGCGACGTGGAAGGGGGAGTTCACTGGGGCACTGCACGAGCATACGTGGCCGTCCGCGACGGGGGTCATCTCCCTGCTCCTGGCCTCCTGCCCCTCTTCCTGTCTGTCCCCGTACCTTGCCTCCTCCGGCCCTCCCTATCCCGTCCGCCTTTGACCAACGAGGGAAGAAGGGGTAGCAAGAGCATGCTCCCTTGCACCCTCCCCATCCCGGCCACCACGCTGCCGCTCCTCACTCGTGCTCAGAAGTCGGCGGTGGCGCACCATGAAATCGAAGCACCGACACCGGGGCACCTCCCCCGCGGCCGAGCCTCCGTCGTCGCTTCCTCCCCCTCCATGACACCTCCTCCCCGAATGGCATGGCGGAGCAGCCAGTGGAGAACACCAGCCACATGCTATCCTTGGTGACGGTGGTTGTTTTTTATAGAGAGAGGAGAGAAGAAAGGGTATGATCTGATAAGTGGTCCCTCTACAATTTATCAAAAAGCCAGACCTATGAAAGTCTATCGTGTGTCTCCTTTGACACTTTCCTGGTGCCACTTCAACCTGATAGTGGGATCCACATGTTAGTTTGGCCGTCAAACCATTATTAGACTCGAATTCGCGTTTTTTATACGTGTCAACCCTGAATTGGTGGTTTTTTGAAACCCTAGCCACACATTGCGATGTTTTTTTTTAAATTTTCTCAACCATGCCTACAAGTTCGAGAAACAATGATTCTATATATATCAAAGTTCATTTAAATATTTCTAAATCTTAGTCACCTTCTTCTGGATCGTTGGATCACCATCTAACATCTTTTTTTTTACGGGTTTTTTTTTTTGCGGGTTACGGACCCTCTAGTGGATGGTGGTGTTGTCCCCTCGCCTCACTGCCCTACTCTTACTAACTGAACCGCTACTGCTGGTCCGGCAACCCGCACCAGACATCCCTCTAAACCGCACCCGTCTTCAACACCGGCGAACTCCCCCTCCCTAGCACCCACACCTGTCATTCGGCAGGCGACACCACGTTAGCCGCCGCGTCCCGTCTCAGCCTCGGCTCTTCTCTATACAAAACGGATCAGCTGGAATTTGGCGCAATTTTAGTTGTCTGTGATATATCAATCTTGTACTCCCTCCGTTTCAGAGAATAAGGCACCCTCGTTTTATGTGTTTTTTTTTGACTAAAAAATATCCAAATAAATATATAAAGATTTTTGGTTCAAAATTAGCATCATTATAAAGTGTTTTAATATGAATCCAATGATATCAATTACGTATAATATAATTAAAATTTTGTTGCTCAATTTATTTGATCAAAGTTCGTCGTGAAATACGCGAGGTAGTACTACAACTACGTAAGTGAAAGAACACGTATAGTATACAATGTCTTTCTACAAAATATGGTTCAGCACGGGAAGTGTCAGGGTTACCACAGTTTCCGGTTCTAGTCAGGTCTTTTTGGTCCCGTTGCAATGCTAGCGAGTTTGGACCGGCTCGCACCCTGGGCAATCGTAAGAGTCCATATAAGCAGCATCCGGCCCAGCGGTCCCTGCCTTCTCCGATAGAACCCTACACGACCCGCCTAAATTAACCCGCCGCCGCCGTTTCTGGTCTCCGTGAAGCCCGCCGGTCACGGAAGCCGGCCATCGGCAATGGACCAGACGGAGGCCCTGCCCGTCGACGCGCTCGCCGACATCTTCGGCCACCTCGAGGCGTCCGACCTCGCCGCGTCCCGCTGCGTCCGCAAGGCGTGGCGTGCCGTCGTGGACGACCACGGCCTGCTGCTCCCACACGTCCTCCCGCACTCGGTACAGGGCATCTTCGTCAGCTACATCGACTACGAGCGCCCGCACTGGTTCTCGCGCCCCTCAGCGCGGAAGCCGGTGATCCACAGCAACCTAGACTTCTTGCCCGGCCACTGCAATGGCCTCATTCTCTACGAGGATTTGTCGAAGCTCTGGGTGGTCAACCCCGCCACGAGACGGTGGGACCTTCTCCCCAGCAAGAATGACGGCAGCCACCACCAATACCTTGCTTTTGACCCTGCGGTATCACCACGCTATGAGGTGTTTTCGATCCCGGATGAACCTAAGAAGGCGGTCCCACCAGTGCCTCACCAGCAAGAAGACCCACACGATTCCATGGAGTGGCCACCATCCTTGTGGATACTAGACGTGTTCTCGTCTACTGCAAGGCAATGGCAGAAGAAGTCCTTTGTCCGCCAAGGCGAGGCCGCATGCACAGTGACAAGTGTTCGAGCAGATTATCCCAGGCCTGAAAGTAAGTCTCTTGGTGGTCCTAGATGGCGCTATGGTGTATACTGGAGCGGATCGCTCTATGTGCATTGCCGTGGTGCGTTTGTTGCAAGGTATTAACATCATTGCAAAGTTATACCTTCTCAATTATTGTACTATTAGTTTATCCTATGTGCGAATCTCTCTATTGATATTCTTTTCTTTAATGAATTGATATTTGCAGGTTCTCCGTGTCAAGTGGCAAGTACCAAGTTATAAAAATGCCACAAAATATTGGGAAAAGTAAAAATGCACAATATCTTGGGAAATCAAAAGGAGGAGTGTCCCTTGCAACAATATGCGGTAAATATCGACTCCGGGTTTTTAACCTTGTCGAATCAAACGGGCAAATAGATTGGGAGCTGAAGCATAATGTTGGTCTTCATCCATTGAAATCATTACCGTTCTGCGACTTCACGGGATTTAAGAAAACCTGGACCTTAGATGATGAAGCTGAAGATAATGATAAATATGATGACAATAACTACGACGATGATGATGATATGGGAGAAGGAGATGGAGATGAAGAAAGGGAACAAAATGAGGGGGAAGAAGGAGAAAAGGATGGAATGCATATGAGGGAGAATATGGAATGGAACTCTGACGATGATAATGTTTTGAATACTGAAGATGGTGACTACGGCTGCTTCCATAACCTCTACTTTCTTGGGTTTCACCCATTTAAAGAGGTGGTTTTCTTGAGCTATTCACCATTTATAGCAGTGACTTATGATTTGAGAAGCTCGAAGATTCAGTATCTTGGCAAAATGCGACCAAACGATTACTTCAGATCGCCTACAAATGGAATATACGAAGCATATGTGTACACCCCTTGCATGATCGGGGAGCTTCAAAATCATGTTTCTATGAGTCAGCTTAGAGATTCTCGCATTTTGGCAGCAAGGAGATTAAGCATGCTCGAACGAGCCAGACGTCACTAAGAAACGGTACCCAGTTGTGTTTGGGGTTTGGATTTTTATTCTTAGCTACCGATTGTCACTTTCAGACGGATCCTGGTCCGTTATATGCTTAACACTTATGTAGATTATTGTTTCTTCTTGTAAGGTTCTGCTTAAATGCCAAGAAGTCTTAGCCGCCTGCATTTTTCTCTGATACCTTCAGCTATTTAATCACTTTTCGACATGCATAGATAGACACGTGGCCATGTATTCCTGTAAAACTTCCGTTTAAGTTTCAGGACCTGCCGACATGTTTTGGAATTGCTTTCTTTTTTGTGCTTTCCAATTCTGAAAGTAATTGATTTCGATAGATTGGCTGGACGACGGACTCGCTAGACTTCACTATCTGGAACGCCGGCAGGCTGCTCGCCGAGTCCGCCGGTGCCAAGAGGGGGGCTGAAGTCTGAAGATATTTAGAGGCATGAGTAGGCAAGTACAAAATGTATAGCAAGAGAACTTGACTAAATAAATAATGTTAATTAAATATACAGACCAAAGAACACATATTTATGTCTTGTACAAGTGCGTATGCAGATGGCATGTGCAAATTTGTTTCATGCTGAAAAAATTGATATGAAATTAACCAACAGGATAAAATGGTTAAGATGCCATACCGATTGGTCCGGATCCAGTTTGCCTGCTGTAGTCAATCAAATCTTTCATGCAGTTTCCGACCTCCGCTATCTGGGAGTATCAATGTTTTGCATGATATAGGTAAGAAGGAATTGCATACTTTTAACACAATCTAACACCAACTTCAGTCGATAGAAGCTTAGAAAGGGAACAGATCAGATTGTACATGAAGGCAGCGGACCTATCGTTTTGTGTATCCTACGGAGTAAATCATTTACCAAAGGCACCTCCAAGGCTTGTTGGCCAATTGGCGGGCACATGCAACGAACATATTAGTACAAGAGTGCAATATAAGTACATTGAAGGAACTAAAAAAAGCACAACGAAAATTGATGGAGTTGGTGAATGGTTACTAAAGGAAAAGCAAGGACAATGTAATTTAGGTGCTACTCTTAATATCGCCTTGGTAACCATGTCAATTTCTACGAGAGATGAGTTATAACAACGGAAGCATAATGGGAGTGGTGTTTTGGAACATGGGAGCATATGCTCCCTCTATTTTGAAATGCATTTTATACATATTTTGAATTTCAAAAAAGTTGAAACCAAAAATTCGCATGTAAATCTTCTCGTGCTACACGCTTACAAAAGTTGTTTCATAAAAAATCGACTTATCATGTGACATGTGTAAAAAAGACAAAACACAGTGCTAAAAATAATGCTTTTCACAAGATAAGTTTTCTCTTTTTTATATAGATCACAAAAAATATTGGTTTTTCGTGAAACTTGACGAACGAACATATATTATGAAGATGTACATGTAAAAAAATTTGTTAATTTTTTTTGGACATTTTAAAATATGATTTTTTGGTAGAGGGTGCATACGCACTCGGGAGCCGAATTGAATTTCCGAACATAATTTTATGCTTCTAGAACAACAACAATAGCCTTTTGTTGCCGTTAGATAGACAAGCATTGTGCATATAAAGCTATATTTGCTTACCAACATTTTATGCTTCTAGAACAACAACAATAGCCTTTTGGACTACCAAAAGATCATATTTCGAAATGTCGAAAAAATTTAACAATTTTTTTTATATGTATATCTTCATAATATATGTTCGTTCGTCAAGTTTCATGAAAAACCAATATTTTTTGTGGTCTACATAAAAAAAGAGAAAACTTATCTTGTGAAAAGCATTATTTTTAGCACTGAGTTTTGTCTTTTTACACACGTCACATGATAAGTCGATTTTTTATGAAACAACTTTGTAAGCGTGCATCACGAGAAGATTTACATGCGAATTTTTGGTTTCAATTTTTTTGAAATTCAAAATATGTGTAAGATGCATTTCAAAATAGAAGGAGCATACGCTCCCATGTTCCAAAATACTACTCCCCTTTTGTTGCAGTTAGATAGAAGTAGAACTTGGAAATTAACACATAATATCATGCTGCTAGAGGCTAAAAATTACATGTGAAAGCATCTGCTTGCCGCCACATAACATCGTAATTACTGAAACAAGATCAGCCATTTAACCCAGCAAAGCTTCCGGTTCACTCGTTCGCTATTCGATAACTGGTGGCCAACGGGAGAACTCAGTTTATCACGCATAAATAACACCAACCATTTCCCTTTTTGGTACAATAATAGGTAGGTTGTAGCATGCAGTTGTTTTCTGCTTAAGTCTGAACATGTATACATGCATGTTTACAATGCCACCAATTTTTTCAGGTTCCGTGTCGTCCTGTTGTTATATCGTTGAGATTGTGTCCAGAAATAGGGAAAGTAATTACTCATACAATACATGACCACACAGCTAGAACTCTTTTTTTTTTAGGAACGGGCAGTCAAACTGACATCCGATTAGATAGAAAAGAGTTTTAATTACAGAAGATCTGCATGCGGATCGAAAGACAAAAAGACCAAAAAGAAACCCAAAAGCACTAGTCTGTAATCCCGTCCCCTGAATCCTAGGTGTCGAGCAAGGAAACCAAAAGAACTCTTTTTTTTGTAAAAAACAATACGGGTATTTTTGTAAAATCAATACGGGTACTAGGTCTCTCCTTTATCCCTTCTCTGTCCTCTAACAGAGTAATTTGTACATCCCCTTGATCGTTTCATAAAGGTTCAGGCTGCCTAAACGCCTGCTGAAGTTAAAGGAAAAGAACATGTAAGGACGTCCCTCTCCAACCGCATCCCCAAAACCTGACCCCAACTAATTTTCTATTTAAAATTAACGTTTTATTTATAATTTTGGAAATATTTCATAGCTTTTACATGAAAAAAGCATTGAAATGGACGACGAAGAACTCGAGAAACCTTGGAAAACACCAATATAGGACATACAACCTATACTAGAAGGCGGACATAGTCTTCTTCGCCGCCGTCGTTGTCGCTGTCATCGCCCGATGAGTCGTGGTGGTAGTGCAGCCTTGACGTTCATCTTGTCGTCGCCTTCGTAGAAGAAATTCACCAAGCAGCCGACCTCGATGTTGTGGTTGTGGGCGAACTTCTTCCAGACGGTGTGGAGGTAGATCTTGCCTTCCCCGTTGAACAAGACCTCCACCATCCACCGACGGAAGTTGCAGCATGCTTCCCGCAGGGTCACCGAGGCCAGCCCCCGGCAGTCGAGAAATTCGACGAACGCGTCCGGGAGCTTCTTCTTGCCGAAATGGTCATCGCTGATGAAGACAACGAACTCGAAGTACTTGTTGCAGGAGCAGTCCTCTTCCTCAGGCGATGACGAGTGTGCAGCACGACCGCCCCTGCCCCTGACAGCTGAAGAACCTGGCATGGAACGTGTCTAGAGAAAGTAGGGTGGCAGCGGCTAGGGTTGTGGATGTGTGGTAGCGATGGCGAGCGGGGGCGGCCTTTTATAGATAGTGGCGACGCGGGAAGAGGTGGGGAGAAAGAGCGGGAAGAGGTAGAGAAGGCGCGCGAACAAGCGCATGAATGCGAATGGCGGCAACGTGTGGAGGTGGCGCAACGCCGACGGGGGATGTCTGGCCTGCACCGCACTAGAAATCTTCATCGCCATTAAGGCAAAGCTGCAACGTTGCATGCCTTTGCGTCGCTAACGAACCGGGCCTGCCACTCGTGGCGCGGGTTTTCATTATGTCCGGCGTTTCCGAAGCGTCCCCTGTAGCGTGGACAGATTCAGAGCACCATACATCGTATTGAGCTGCGCCGAACCAAAAAAAAACTTTGGGGCACGACTGGGGAGGTTAAACATACGGCGCGACCCAAATTTCTTTAGGAGACCGCGAATAAATATGCTCTAAGGTATATTTTCCTGAAAAAACACATAGGTACGATGCAGATGTACCTATCAACACGAGACGTGTCAGGGTTTCCACCGTGTCCGAAGTTCGATTCTGATCAGGTGCCCCGTCTGCGTTGAAGAAACGCCGCCTCTCCTCTACAGAGTTGGATTTTTTTTCGAGCATAACTCCATATAAAGCCCCAACTGTATTTCTCTGTGTTCTCCAATAGAGGCCCTACACGATCAGTCGGGTTGCTACCGTCGGGATTTTACGGACCTCTTATTTTCTTTTTTTTTTGCGAAATCACCCACACCCAACAGGGCATGGATATTGTATTAATCAAGCAAGAGAATTACACTCGCTGCGGCAGAGAGCCGTAACGTCATCTGGGCCTGACCCTGCCCAAGTTTGAGTTCTAGCACTAGTTCTACCCAAATTTGCCAGAATATGGCTTACAGAATTTTGCTCCCGTCTAATAGTTCCAATCACCAGGTTGCTTCTCGTTGCCATTAGGCGTTTGATCTCCTGGATTAAACCTGTGAAAGGGGACCGATTGAGTTCCCCCGAACGAATCATGTTCACAGCTTCAGCACAGTCCATCTCTATCAAACAAGGAAGAGAGGACCAATCCAGGGCCAAAATAACACCTTCGTGGCAAGCTTCGAGCTCAGCTTCAAGCGGGCTGAGACAGGGCTGAAGGTAGAGGGATTTTGAAACGATGATCGCTCCCCTATCATCCCGCAACACTACTCCTGCACCTCCCACACCCATCTCCTTGCAGAACGAGCCGTCTACATTCAGCTTCACAGAACCCTCTGGTGGCTTCCTCCATGGTCTTGGCTCCCCTTGCTTCGTGTTCTTCTCTTTTGGGATCGTCTCCCAGATAACTGCTGTCTTCCCTTTAGCTGGATCAGCGTGCGGAAACTGCTTTATCATGATTAAAGATTGCATGTAACTGCATAAGAAACCCCGAGAGCTCTCCACAGGTGGCGCCGGTTTGTGATGGATCACCTCATTCCGACAGTGCCATATACGCCAGAATGTCATGAGGATCATGGCCCTAGCCATATCTTCCTTTCCGTCGAGGAGATGAAGTAGCCACTCAGCATCATCCGACTCCAATCCTCGCAGGTCTGGAAGCGGCCAGACCTCCTCCATAGCTTGCCACAAGCTTCGCGCCATTGTGCATCTGCAAAAAGTGTGGAAAGTGTCCTCTCGTTCCACCCCACAAATAATGCATATATTAGTTACTTCCATCTTCCTCTTATGCTTATTATCTTGAGTAGCTAGGGAATTTGTGGCCAGTCTCCATGCGAAAGAGCGTACCTTAGGGGGGGCAGGGCACCCCCAAAGAACCGCCCAAATGGCCCTGCGGCCATTCGGTGCCCTGCTCGTGGCGCCTATAGAAGGCCTGCTCAGCTCCTCCCTGCCGAGCCAGTACGCACTCTTGACGGAAAAGACACCTGTAGGAGTTGGAGCCCATGCGAGCACGTCCTCGGCTCGTCGAGACCCCAACTTGATCTTGATTATTTCCTCCACGTCGGCCTGCATAAAATGACGCTGCAGCAATTGCATATTCCAGGCACCATGATCATCAATAAGAGCTGAAACTCGGCGCAGCCTGCATTCCTTCCGGTCCGATATAGGCCTAAAGGAGTGGGGCCTTGGTATCCATGGATCGCGCCAGATACGGATGCTTTCGCCATTGCCAATTCGCCAAATAAGTCCCTTCTTCAGTAACTCCAAACCATGTTGCACCCCCTGCCAGGCCGGTGAAGCATTAGACGAAAAAACCGTGTCCTGCAAGACACCATTAGGATAATATTTGGATTTCAAAAGGCGTGCACACAGAGTATCAGGTTTGGTTAGGAGCCGCCACGCCTGCCGTGCTAGGAGGGCTTGGTTAAAGATCCGAATGTTTCTGAAGCCAAGGCCACCATGAGATTTTGGCATAGTAATTCTGTCCCATGAGATCCAATGAGTTTTCCGTTTCCCCTGATTAGCACCCCACCAATAGTTCCGCACCATACGCGTCAGATCATCACAGACAGCCATTGGAAGTTTAAAAATTCCCATAATATATGTTGGAATGGATTGTGCTACTGATTTAATCAGCGTCTCCTTTGCTGCTTGTGAGTGCAGTCCATCCCAAGCTAGCATACGTTTCAGCAGTCTCTCTTGCAGATTCTGAAATCGCCCCTTATGCATTCTTCCTTGGGGAGTTGGCAGTCCTAGATATTTGTCCTCAAAAACGTCCGGCCGGACCTGCAGAATTTGCTTGACTAGAGTACCTGTAGCCTCTGGACAGTTGGGACCAAACAAAATAGAGCACTTATCTCGATTAATTAGCTGCCCTGTTGCTGTTGCATATGTGTCAATTACATCACTGATAAGCTGCGCTTGCTGCTGGCTGGCCTTAAAGAACAAAAGGGTATCATCTGCAAAGAGAAGATGAGAAACTCCTGGAGCTCGCCGACAAACCTTGACTGGCTCAATTTGATTTGCAAGCACTTCCTTCCTTAATAAAGCCGAGAGACCATCCGCCACAAAGAGGAATAAAAATGGGGATAAGGGATCACCTTGCCGAAGCCCACGCGACGGTGCAAACGATTCAAGGAGGGTTCCATTTAATTTAACAGAATATCTCACCGAGGTGACACAGCACATTATCCATTGCACCCATTGGTGAGAGAAACCCATCTTGAGCATCATCTGCTCCAAGAACTCCCAATCCACACGATCATACGCCTTTGATAGGTCCAATTTGTAAGCACAATAGCTCTTTTCTGGATCCTTTTCCTGCTGGATATGGTGGAAGCATTCAAAGGCCACTATAGCATTATCCGTGATTAAACGGCCTGGGACAAAAGCACTTTGAGCCTCCGATATAGTATCATCCAGGGTAGGTCTCAATCTATTCACGAGACACTTAGAAATAACCTTATATATCACATTACATAAGCTAATAGGCCTGAACTGCGCAAGAGTTTCTGGTTCATCAACTTTAGGAATAAGGACAATAGTGGTTTCATTTATACCTTCTGGCATGATACCTGTACTGAAGAATTCCTTAACTCCTGCAATGACCTCCTCCTTTAGCACACCCCAATTACGCTGAAAGAACCGTGCTGGGAAGCCATCAGGTCCTGGTGATTTGAGCGGTCCAATCTGAAACAGGGCGTCAGCTATTTCTTTATCTGTGAAGGCTGCACATAGTGCAGCATTCATCTCCGGTGTTATTTTCTCCTCAAAAAGGCTCAGGACTGGTTCATGGTTCAAGGTTGTATCCTTCTCAAACAAAGCTTTAAAGTAGGCCGTGGCCATCTGACCCATCATTTTTGGTTCCCTTTGCCACTCATCATTTCCATCACGCAGCTTTTTTATCTTATTCTTCCGCGCCCTCCACACTGCTTTATTATGGAAGAAACGAGTATTACTGTCACCTTCTTTCAGCCAATCAATCCTTGATCTCTGCATCCACATCATCTCCTCCCTATACAACAGCTCGTTCATCTTGTCAGTCACTGCTCTAATTTCCATCCGATCAGCATTCATACTCATCAATTCAGCAAGTTTATTTCTATTGTGCTCAAGCTCGCGATTGACGGCTCCAAACTTGGTCCGACTCCACTCCTGCAATCTGCCCATGACATGCCCAAGGCCCTTACTAATATCGCCGAGTGTGCGTTTTGTCCCTGCATCCTCCCAGGCCGTTGCAACTCGTTCAGGGAGGCTGGGATCCCTCTCCCACATTACCTCATAATATTTACGCGCTGGTTTCCGCCCCTGGTTTTCTTCCTTCACACATTCAATAATGATTGCGCAGTGATCTGAACATGGCGTCACTTTATGTACAACTCGTGCTTCAGCGAAGATATTCCTCCAGGAGTTGCAAGCCACAGCACGGTCTAGCCTAACCTGGACATTGGCTCTCCCACTCCGTTTATTATCATATGTGTACGCCGGTCCAGAAAACCCAAGATCAATTAGCTCACATAGCTCCAGCGCCTCTCTGAAATTCCTCATTTGACTCTCTGGCCGAGGGGAGGCAGAGAAATGCTCAAAGCCCCACATCGCCTCATTAAAGTCACCAAACACACACCAAGGCAGATTTGATTGAGGTTTGAGAGCACGCAGCTTGTCCCACATCAGCTGTCTATTTTCTACTCTTGGTTCCCCATAGATACAAGTAAGGCGCCAACAAGGTTCTTGAGCAGAAAACTGGACGTATGCATCTATATATCTGTCCGTAACCTCCTGGATATCTACCACCATCTGCTCATGCCAAAAGAGAGCTAAACCACCACTTCTGCCAATGCTGTCACAGCCCACGAAACCCTTGAGGCCTAATCACCCTCTTAATCTTTTCATTTTCTCTGCTTTCTGCCGCGTCTCACTGAGGAAAACAATTTTTGCATCTGCTGACCTACACAGGCCAACAATGTCACGAACTGTCGGTTTGTTCCCCGCTCCCCGACAGTTCAAACTGAAACAATTCATTGTCCCTGACGGGCCGCGCCATGCGTGCCCGTCAGTTGACCAGCGGCCCCAAGGCTGGTTGCCTCCAATGCTTCATTCCTGCTCTCCAGTGACTCATGTTTCCCCTTTTTCTGCTTTCCTTCCGCTGTAATTTCTCTTTCTGAAACAACATTTTCAGCCTGCTCATCATCCACGGTGTTCTGCTGGTCTGGCCCCCGTTTTCCCAGGATAGAGTCAGCGTCTGACATGGCTGTGTCTTCTGCTGAAAAGGTGAAGGAGTTTAACCCTCTCAGTGGCGGTATCATCTCTTCACTGCCCAGGCCTGCAAGATAACTAGCACTAGGAAATGATGGGTACATAGCTAGGGGCATTACGCTCTGTATCACAGGTTGATGCTTCAGTCCTACCGAACTGCCACGGCCACGCCCCGGTTTGCTTGCAGGCTTTTTCTGCACTTTCTGCCTGCTCGAAGCTTCACCTACACAGACTAACGGGAGTGTCATATGATTTATCTTCCCAGCCAATTCCTTGTCAACCTCCTCAGATCCCTCCTTTTCCCCTTCCTCAAAGCCATCCCACACATCTACTGCTGCCGGTATATGATCACCCATGTGGCGTACTACTCTACTATTCCTCCTTCTATCCGTCGGCATTCCCAGGGTAGCGGAATTTTCATCACTTGCTGAAAAGTCTAAGTTGAGGTTCTTCCTAACAGAGTTGTGCTGTTGTGGAGGTCCATAAGCCTGACGCTTCTCAAATTTGCGGACCGGCGAGCAACGCAGGCGCGAATCATACTCCAAGGACGGCACTCCTATCCGCTTCTTCTCACATTCCGTGTCATCATGCCCTATGTAACCGCACCAGAAGCAGAAGTAGGGCACTCTCTCATACCTAAGCAGATAAGTTGCTACTTCACCTTGTCCTTTAATCTGGATAGGAATACTTGGCCGGAGCCGACGGTCCACAGGGATCTCAGCTCGCACACGCAGGAAATCATGTGGACTATTACCCTCTGCATCCAGGTCCACGTCCAGATATTTCCCAAGCTTATTCCCTATTAGCATAGCCGTGCTCTTCTTTTGACGTCTCCATGGCAGGTCATAAACCTGCACCCAGAGTGGTACTGTGTTCAACACTGTCTCCGACGGTCTCAAGTCCCCTTGGATCTTGGTCACCAATAATGGGTATCCTCTGTAAATCCATGGACCTCCACGAGCAACGAAATCATAATCTCCTTCCGAGTAGAAAGTAATCTTGAACCAGTTCTTCCCTAAAGGTGCAAAGTTTACACCCGTGCGCAGACGCCAAACTCTGTTGTTGAAGTGGGTAGTCATATCGTCAATATCCGGCCGCCTCTGGCTGACATACCTACCCAATAATCTCCACCGCTTTTGTACCTCCGGCGGTAGTTCTTCATCATCCTCCTCCAATTCCAGAACCTCATCATCCTCCATGTTCACTTCACCCTCCAGAATCCCATCAAGATCATCTAAACCTTCAGCCGCCGCAGATTGCCAGTTGCCCAGCTCTGGCGGATCAACCCCCATCGACGGAGTACTCCCCTGGCCTGGCGCAGATGCGAACGCAGTTCTTGCTAGCAACTTCGGGTGGGTAGGTGCCTCACCGGCTCCCCCTTGATCACCCCCATTGCCGGCAAGATCCATCGAACGATCGCGCGCAGAAGAGCGATCTAAACCAGGGTCGTACGCGAAGATTGGGTTATCGAAGATCTTACTTGAATTAGGGATTGCGTGACTCCCAGGAACCTCACGGGTGCCCCTTATACCCTTGTCCTTCTCCTTTCCAAAGCCGTCCACGAGCAGATCAGGCCGTATACCACCCGGACTCCTGCCCTTGACCGATCGGGACTGCTCCCTCGCCTCAGAGACTCGTTGACCTCGTAGACTCATAGTACTCCCGAGTTGGATAGGGGTGGCGGCGCGCAGTCGCCCGCTAGTCGCCAGGAGCCCTAAACCTAACTCGTAGCCAGACGTTCCTCGTGCGTGTATGCGCGGACCTCTTATTTTCGCCCGAGCGCTCACAACGTTCGTTGTTTATTGTAATTAAAAAGGTCCAATGCCACGGACGCAATAGCCTAGAGGATTTTTTTTGGGTCAAATTTGTCTGGATGCAATTTAAAGTGTTTGAATTCGGAAGAGAACGTTTGAACTCGTATATCCTGTCATGTTACCTTTTTTTTGGCCCACCTTGTCAGGTATTCCTGTTGTTCCTTTTGGATATTAACCACCTGGGCGTTATATCTCGCTGTTTTTGACGGTATCTCTCATGTTCTCAAACTGCGCAAATTGCTTTCATGCCTGGGCGACATATACTTAAAGGAGTTGTCGTCTTGCATGAGACCATTCATGAACTTCATAGGAAGAAAATGGATGGGGTCCTTTTCAAAATAGATTTTGAGAAGGCTTGTGATAAAGTAAAATGGACTTTTCTCAAACAAACTATGCGCATGAAAGGATTTTTACCTGAATGGTGCGATTTAGTTGCAAGTTTTGTTCAAGGAGGGTCAGTGGGAGTAAAGGTTCAATGATGACATTGGCCATTATTTTCAAACTAGGAAGGGCCTGAGGCAAGGAGATCCTCTATCACCTATCCTTTTTAATATCGTGGCTGATATGTTGGCTATCCTTATTGCGAGGACAAAAGAGGATGGTCAAGTAGGTGGTCTTGTCCCACATTTAGTTGGGGGGGGGAGTTTCCATTCTACAATATGCAGATGATACTATTCTTTTCATGGAGCATGACCTTCACAAGGCCGTCAACATCATATTAATTCTTTGCATATTTGAACAATTATCTGGCCTTAAAATCAATTTTCATAAGAGTGAAATTTTCTGTTTTGGAGAGGCTAAGAATCAAGAGGATTAGTATAAATAAATCTTTGGTTGTGAAGCTGGTTCTCTACCCTTTAGGTACCTGGGTATCCCAATTCATTATAGAAGGCTTCTTAATAAGGAATGGAATCCAGTGGAAAACCGTTTTGAGCGAAAGTTGGGCTGCTGGCAAAGCAAGTTACTCTCATACGGAGACCGACTCGTGCTGATTAATTCCGTCCTGACTAGTCTCCCGATGTTTATGCTATCTTTTCTCGAAATACCAAAAGAGGTTAGGAAAAGATTAGATTTTTATAGGTCAAGATTTTTCTGGCAAAATGATGAGCATAAGCGTAAATATCGGTTAACTAAATGGAATATTATTTGTCGACCTAAAGATCAAGGGGGTCTCGGTGTGGAGGTATTAGATATCAAAAATAGATGCTTACTCAGCAAGTGGTTGTTTAAACTCTTAAACGAGGAAGGGCTATGGCAAGAGTTGCTGCATAACAAATACCTCCGGACTCAAACGCTCTCACAAGTGACAGCTAAACCCACTGATTCCCCTTTCTGGAAATGGCTTATGGGAGTTAAAGACGAGTTTTTCTCCCGAGGTTCTTTTACGGTTGGAAATGGTCAAAGTACACGTTTTTGGGAAGACACATGGTTAGGTGACCGACCCTTAGCTGAATAATTCCTTTCGTTATATAATATCGTACGCCGGAGAAACGTTTTGGTATCGGATGTTTTAATAGGTAATCCGCTGAATATCGAATTCAGAAGGAATTTATCTAATGATAGAATGGATGTTTGGCTACTTCTTTTACAACGCCTAATTTGGATCAACTTGTCGGCATATCCGGATATTTTTGTTTGGAAATTAACAACTTCCGGTATCTTTTCGGTCAAATCTATGTATGCGGATATAATGAACGGTCATACGGTTTTCTTGCGCAAATATATTTGGAAAATAAAGGTACCACCGAAGATTAA
Source organism: Lolium perenne (assembly GCF_019359855.2). NCBI lineage: Eukaryota > Viridiplantae > Streptophyta > Magnoliopsida > Poales > Poaceae > Lolium > Lolium perenne. The sequence goes on from NC_067247.2 coordinate 160,568,821, forward strand.
GATTTTCATGTGGTTTCTATATAAAAAGGTGATTCTTACGAAAGACAACCTTGCTAAACGGAACTGGAATGGATGTAAAAAAATGTGCCTTTTGTGATGCTAATGAATCAATAAATCATTTATTTTTTGATTGTCCCTTCGCTAAGCTTATTTGGAGAACCATTCAATTTACTTTTAATATTCCTCCACCGGCCAATGTTACGAATATGTTTGGAAATTGGCTAAATGGAGTCGACAAAAGGTCCAAAGAACAAATCCGGACGGGTATTTGTGCTTTGATGTGGGCTATATGGAATTGCGTAATGACATTGTTTTTAACAAGAGTACGAACTCTCATTTTTACAGGTTATCCGTATGGTTACACATTGGATCCACGAATGGTCTTACCTTCTGCCGGAGGCACAACGTACACATATGGATTCTGGATGCATCCGTCTGGAGATGGTAGCTCGGGATATCTTCAACCTGGGTGGCTGGCAGCTTACTAGAAAATTACAAGATGCTTAAGAGACTATTCTTTTTGTTTTCCTTTGGTTAATCTTTGTGTACACTTTATGTGATCCATGAGTTGTATGAATTCTAAATTTTAAAACTTTTAATAAAAGGCTGTGTGCATCTATTGATGCAGAGGCCGGGGTGATGCTCCCATTTCGAAGAAAAAAAATCTCTCATGTTCTCCTCTATTCTTGTCTGTTATCTCATTCCCAAATCCTCTAGCTCAACTCCGGCTCCTCGTCCTTCTCTCCCACGGACGAGCAAAGGCTCCCTAGAGATCCGGATTGGTGACTGGCTAAGGGCCGGTGCGTTTTGTCTCACACCCCAAGCATGCTTGCTCTGGCTGAGGAGTTCCACCACCACGCCCTCATGGCGACCGTGGAGGGGAAGCGGTCAGCCGTGTCGCCAGCGGACTTGGTGGTGGCCCTCAGGGCTCGGTTTGGGATTCACCAAAAGGCAGTTAAGGTTGAAGTGTGTGCGCCACCCTCGGATTTCCTTGTCAGATTTGTCTCCAGCTCCGACTATGAGTGTGTTCTACACACTTTTCGTGTATTCAAGTGCTACGGAAAAAAAATAGTTTCCTCCATTGGCATCGCGACTATGGGTATGCAACCCTGCTGGAGCTTCGTTTCCTATGCAAGATCAGCTTCGACGACCTCCCTTTGGATGACTGGGAACCGGAGGCCCTGTAACAGGTTATCAACAGCCTTGACGGAGAGCTAGTGGAAATTTTTCCGCATGGTAAAAGCGTGATTCAAATAGCATGACAACATTCCAAAGTTATTGAAGTGGAGATTACCAGCACAAGGAAGCGACGACTAACCCACAAACACAATATCATCATCCATGTCAAGGAGGTACTCGAGGCCAGTCGTGGCTTCTAGCTTGATAGACATGAGGATGGGCGGCGCTGGTGGCCTCTCGCCTGTCGGGGTGGGCGTTCGGTCATGACCGAAAATTCGGTCTTTGTATTTCGGTCTATTTTGAATTCGGTCCTCTAGAAATAAAGACCGAAAATTACTTGTCAATTTTACTACCCGACAAATTCGGGTATCCGATAATTCGGGTTCGGTTTCGGTCATGACCGAACTTTGTGATAGTTGTTGCCAACACAAAACTTGGAGAGTATTTGGTAAAAGTTTCTGGGGCAAAAGTTCCGTAGTAACTTGATTTTCTTTCAATGCATGTATTCATATCAGTTTGCAAGAAGAAACATTAACAGTGGCATAATATATCAGTTTGATAAACATACATATTATACGTTTCATACTTCATAGGTCACATATTTACGAATTTTCAGCCAACAACAAAAGAATACAACCATACACGTCAATAGTCACAAGCTCATAGCCACATACTAACAAATGACAACATAAAGTATATTTTGGACAACAAAAGGTTAAGGCCAAACCTTTCCAATCAAGAATTGGGCCTCTCAAACATAAAATTCGGTCAGTTCGGTCTATTCGGTTATCACGAACAAAGTGACCGAATTGACCGGACTAAATTCGGTCTAGAAATTTTGCTACCCATTTTTTGATCGGTCTTTTCGGTTTCGGTCTTTTCGGGTTCGGTCTCGGTTTTTTCGGGTTCGGTGTTCGGTCATCGGTTTTTATGCCCACCCCTACTAGTCGCCTGCCAGGGGAGAAGGGGCAGAGAGCTTGCGTTGCAGTGCGACACGGAAGGGGGAGTTCGCCGGCGCACTTCAAGAGCCTACGTGGCCGTCGGTGATGGTGGTCACCTCCCGGCTACTTCCCTTCTGCTCCTCTTCCTGGCCATCCCTGTATTTAGCCTCCTCTAGCCCTCCCTATCCCGGCTGCCTCCGACTAGCGAGGGAAAGGTGGCAGAAGCATGCCGGCGGATCCCTTCTCCCCTACCCATCCCGGCTGTCACGGCGCCGTTCCTCACTCGTGCTCACAAATCTGCGGCGGCACGCTATGAAATCGAAGCACCTCCACTGAGACGCCTCCTTCGCCGACGAGCCTCCGGTCTCCGCTTCCTCCTCCTCCCGGCACCTCCTCCCCCAACGGTGTGGCGGAGCGGCCAGTGGAGACCACCAGGCGCATGCATAACCGGTGATGCAGATTGCTTTTTTTTTCTAGAGAGAGGAGAAAAGAAAGGGTGTGATCTGATAAGTGGTCCTCTAAAATTGATAAAAAAATTCAGACCTAGAAAAGTCTATCGTGTGTCTCCTTAGATCATTTTCCTGGAGCCACGTCATCCTGACAGCTGGATCCACATGTCAGTTTGGCCATTAAACCATTGTTAGACTCAAATCAGTGTTTTTTTTTTGTTACGTGTCAACTTTGAAGTGCTCGGTTTTGAAACTCTACCGTAAAATGGTGGGTTTTTTAAACCCTAGCCACAATTACGATGATTTTTTCATAATTTTCTCAACCACACAGCTACAACTGCATGAAACAATGAATTTGCCTATATCACAGTTCACTTAAACATTTCTAAATCTTAGCCACTTTCTTCAGGATCATTGGATCTCCATCAACAAGGTACAGCCACCATCGCCGGTCTGACCACCCGCTTCGGATATCCCCTCTAAACCCAGTCCTTCTTCGGCGCCGGCGAACTCCCCCATCCCCAACACCCACACCTGTCATCTGGCAGGCAACACCACGGCCATCCGCGGCATCCCGTCTCAGCCTTGGATCTTCTCTATACGAAACGGATCGACTAGAATTTGGCACAATTCAAGTTGCCTGTGATATAGCAATCATGTATTTGCGAAAGGACACGTATAGTATACTTGAACTTGAGATCGGTTGAGCTCAACCTCGGCCCCCCGTTGCGCGTCGCGGCTTCCTCCCACGTGCAGGTTTTGCAAGGAGAATGGCGGCATGGTCAGCTCGGACACGGATGTCCTCAGGCCTGCGACGGTGACCACTCCAGGCCCGACGCTCAGCGCCGCCGCTGCGCTTGCAGACGTCGCCTCTGGCCTGCTGCCACCGTCATCATCCTTAGGTCCTGCAGCCCCTATGCCGACGCTAGTCGGTTCTTCTCCTGACGGTGAACCTGCCTGTCCCCGCGCACTTCCGTCGCCGATCGCCCTGCATCAGGTTCCTCGTCCAGCTGCAGTTGCCCTTGTCGCATCTCTCACTGCTATTGTCGGCGTCGCTGAAATGTCGACAACCACAGAAGGCTCCATATCCTCCGATGTGTTCCTTCCTGCTGATGCAACGCTGCTTTTTTCGAGCGTGCTCTGGGATGGTTCTCTGAGTTCTAATGAAGATGACGATGATGATGGCTCCGACGAGGAGGTGTTGGCCCCGATGAAGCCGCCAGCTACCAACAGCTCCTCTCTGGCCAGCGACCCTGCCGTGTTGGTCGAGGGGCTCGGTGCCTTTTCACTGTCGCCGCTTGCCTCGGGCAGACCTGCCGAGGTGCCCCTTGCCGATGCGTTGCTGACCCCAAGGTTGCTTTGGGTTGCTTCTTTGGGCTCTAAAGAGGATGACGACGATGAAGAGTTGGTTCCGCGGTCGCCGTTGGTCGCCTCGGTACAGGTTGAGGAGGTGCATGCGGAGCCCTGCGGCGTCCCCTCTGCTTTTGATGACGCTCTTGGTGTCGATGATGACTGGGTGCAGGTGGGTCGAGGCGGCCGCCTGAGCCGCGAGCCATCGTCTTTGCTTCGGAAGGTGGGCCTCGAGCGTAGCCTCGCCTTCAAACGTTGGGCTTGGGGAAGATGCTTTCGGTGCCTCGAGCGTGACCACCAGGTTAGCTCTTGCCGTGCATCCTTCAGATGCAACCGATGTCGTCGTCCTGGTCATTGGAGCAATTCTGCCGTCCGCGCTTCACCGCCGCTCGTTCTCGCTCTCCGGATGCTCGTGCACGTTGTCCGGAGGCACGTACTCCTTGCCAGCCGAGTCGCTCTCCACCTGCACAGCCACGTAGTCCATCGGCGTCCCGGGGCTGGGCTGAGGTCGTGTGCCACTCGTCGTCGCCTACAACATCGCCTCCAAGGCCCTCTCCAAGTTGTTGCAAGGAGTTCAACGACAACCGTTGTTTCGACTCTCACCTCCAGTTCTAGTTTGCCTTGCTGCGCTTGGAGCTCGCTCAGTTGGTTGCTAACCGCGTCGAGAAGGCATGTCGCCTCCTTTGTGAAGAGGTTGCAAGTCTCAAGATGTTGTTGGCACATGTTAATATTTCTTTGGTGCTGACGTAGGTGTGCTCTTCTGGTGGGCAAGAGCTCGCCGCCGTGAAGGCTTCGTTTCCGCTTAGCTCCGAGGAGCATAAGTCATCGGTGGTTGAGATCACGCCTGAGCTTCATGAGTTGTGTGGGGATTCATCTGTGATGCATGAGCTCCTGGAGTTGGGTGGTGGTGAGGTTATGCCTCCTTCCGTCGAGGAAGTGAGGCATGTGGTTCCTTTTGATGTTGGGGTTGCTAAGTCAGACTTGCAGGCAGCGATGTCTAGCGGTGTCGTCGCTAGAGAGGTTTGCGACTTTCTCGCTACCTTGGCTTGGCTGCTGCCTATCTTGCATCCGCAGTTGATTGATGGGTGCCCCTAATGTCTTGGCATGGCTTTATCAGTACGGTGTTGGAGTGCCGTGCTGGAGTTCATTCGTGTCGCCATGTGGTTCTTTGTGTTGGCTAGTGTGGGTGCGGCCCTCTTATTTGGGTCATTGTTAGGCACTTAGGCTTGATCGTGAGTGTGGGCGTGGTTTATGTGGGGTTGACCTGGTTTTCAGCCGGTTTTCTCCTAAAAACTAGGCACCTCCTTCTTACTAATGATCAGGCAAAACTTTTGCATCTATCTATTATTATACATAATAGTTAAATATCATAGAGTCATCATTTATTACAACACATAACTGCTACGGGCCGGATTAAAGAAGAGAATTTAAACAAAGGAAGGATTCAGTCCAGAAAAATTGGAAAAGGAGGCTAATCAAAGGAGCAGATTAAAGAAAATTGCAAGCTGACAGCATGACGAATTTGGGAAAGAGTTTCTGCCCGGATATCCCGGTGCGAGCGTTGGTGGGTGAGCAGGAGAAGAATAGGCGAAGAGATAACCCGGAATCGGAATCGGGGGAGGCGGCTTGTGCGGCCGGCCAACATCGGTCGGGGTCTTGGCCATAGGGGGGATTGATCCTGGAGCTGTAGTCGGGGTCACCTGAGTGATGGTGCGCGTGCGTGTGGAGGCGGAGTCAGGGAAAAAATCTGAGATAGAGAAGACCTCGCCTTGGCTTGTTGGTTGGATTTTATTACGTGCGTGTGCTTTGTGGGTCTTTTCATTTTTCTATTCTTTTTTCAAAACTTTTCCTAAAATCAAGTTTCAAAAAAATATAGCTTTAATTAAAACAAAAGTGGAAGAAACTATTATTAAAAATAAAATGTTAACTCAATCTTATTTTATTTTAAGTTCTTAAGCATATTGGCAGAACTGGTTTTTAGTAGCACTGTGTAACCGTCTAACATAAACATGGATTAATAAAAAATAGTTTTCATAAAGCTAGGAAAGTTCGTTTTGGCCAAAACGACTAATAGTTATTTTTATGGAAACATGATTACATAAGACTCAATCTCAACAAATGTTCTTTGGCCGCTCCTCCTCAACGAACTGTTTTTAGAAGGAGGCGACACCGGACCAAGAGGCTGCATCTGAAACAAGGAAGCTCGAGATCACACCGCCGGAAGTGGCTAGACTCGGCCGTGTACGGGTGACTAGCACGGACGTGGAGCCGGCAGATACGCATCTGAGCTCTACTATGTGGGGATGACTGCCATGGGTGTCGTGGCTGGTGGCATCAGGCCCCCGAGCTTTTCCCTTGCATGGTAACACTGCTACAGGCATCGGAGCGATCGGTGTTGGGCACCTCGCGAGCTTGCGGAGCTTCGCCGTGTGGTTGTCATGTGAAGTGGGGAGAATCCGCGAACGTGATGAAATGCGAATGCGACACCTTACAATGGGATAAAGGTAGCTCCGCAACGGATAAACCAAACAGAGCAGGTCTTAAACCAGTTGAAGGCTTTCCTAGCCCAAATATGTTTTTCCCTTTGCTTGTTCTTAACCGACTTTTAGTAAATCTATTTTTAAAAAAAAAATCTGTAAAATGCATTTTGCTAAATGTAAGCGCTAATCCTCAGCTTTTCCCTTGCATGGTAACACTGCTACATGCATCGGAGCGATCGGTGTTGGGCACCTCGCGAGCTTGCGGAGCTTCGCCGTGTGGTTGTCATGTGAAGTGGGGAGAATCCGCGAATGTGATGAAATGCGAATGCGACACCTTACGATGGGATATAGGTAGCTCCGCAACGGATAAACCAAACAGAGCAGGTCTTAAACCAGTTGAAGGCTTTCCTAGCCCAAATATGTTTTTCCCTTTGCTTGTTCTTAACCGATTTTTAGTAAATCTATATTTTTTTTAAAAATGTAAAATGCATTTTGCTAAAAGTAAGCGCTAATCCTTAGCTTTTCCCTTGCATGGTAACACTGCTACAGGCATCGGAGCGATCGGTGTTGGGCACCTCGCGAGCTTGCGGAGCTTCGCCGTGTGGTTGTCATGTGAAGTGGGGAGAATCCGCGAACGTGATGAAATGCGAATGCGATACCTTACGATGGGATAAAGGTAGCTCCGCAACGGATTTTACCAAACAGAGCAGGTCTTAAACCAGACTTTCCTAGCCCAAATATGTTTTTCCCTTTGCTTGTTCTTAACCGACTTTTAGTAAATCTTTTTAAAAAAAAAAATGTAAAATGCATTTTGCTAAAAGTAAGCGCTAATCCTCAGCTTTTCCCTTGCATGGTAACACTGCTACAAGCATCGGATCGATCGGTGTTGGGCACCTCGCGAGCTTGCAGAGCTTCGCCGTGTGGTTGTCATGTGAAGTGGGGAGAATCCGCGCACCTCGTGATGAAATGCGATACCTTACGATGGGATAAAGGTAGCTCCGCAATGGATAAACCAAACAGAGCAGGTCTTAAACCAGTTGAAGGCTTTCCTAGCCCAAATATGTTTTTCCCTTTGCTTGTTCTTAACCGACTTTTAGTAAATCTAATTTTTTTTAAAAAATGTAAAATGCATTTTGCTAAAAGTAAGCGCTAATCCTCAGCATCCAAATAACCACGTAGAGAGAGCCGTTGTATATTGGTCAAATATGTTAATAATTAACTAAAGTTCATCCTTAGGTAGGTAAACACATGCATAAAACTTGCCAATAGTAAAAATTGTTTGTAAAAAATAGATCCGTAGCAACGCACGGGCAAATTTACTAGTATATACTAAAAGCAAAATGCGGATGTTTAAATAGAGGCACCACTTTAATCCACATCATCCTAATTATTGTGGTTGTTAGATCCATAATTTACGGTGAAGATTTAAAGATAACAAAGGTTACGTAAAATCATGGTTGGTATGAAAAGGGGTTAAGGATGTCATGTATGAGGAGTTCTTTCTTTAGGAAACTGTCACGTACAACACAAAATTTGGCCACGAAAAAAAAAGCTGCCGGAGATCTAGCAAGGCCACGAACTAACAAGAGATATCCAAGCTTCCATACGTGAAGCACTCAAACAGATAGGTTCTAACTTTAAAAAGGAAACAATAAAAAAGAGAAAAAACTAGCTAATGCATGCATCGCTAGGACAATGTCTACAACGTCAAGAAACAAAGGAACTCTGTCACGTACCGGCCGATCACTAGAAATCAGGTACATGCAAGCAAATAATGTAATAATGTCTATTGCTTTACGTACCATCAAACAAACTTGGCAAGTATTTTTTTCGCGGCAAGAAAATAATGAAATAATGTCTTCTGCTTTTCACAATTTTTTGCGAGGCAAAACTTTTGCATTCCTTTAAAAAACTTTGAGATCGGCTCAGCACGGGATGTGTCAGGGTTGCCACCGTTTCCGGTTCTAGTCAGGTCTTTTTGGTCCCGTTGCAATGCAGGGACGGAAAAAAACCTTGCGCTACCGAGTTCGGACCGGCTCTCATCCTGGGCAACCTGGGACAAAAGATTGACAAGCAACGCCGCCCAATCGTACAAGTCCATATAAGCGGGGAAGACTTGGGTAGGATCAGGTCTTAGATAGGATCTATGACATCAATTTTTTTGCAAAGACAAAACTTGTTGAAAAAATCTGAAAAAAAATCAGAACACACATCTATGTTATATATGCAACGCCAAAAATTTGCAACTTCAAATTCGACATACATTTGGAGAGACAAAAAAGATAAATCTGAGTGTGAATAGTGTGAAATACTACTCAACCAGATCTGACACTATTCACAATAGAATTTGTCTTTTTTGTTTCTCCAAGTGTAGATCAGATTTTAGGCTGAAATTCCTTGGAGTTGTAGATACAACCTCTATGCATGCTGTTTATTATTTTCAGATTTTTTCGCCTGTTCAAAGTATGTTTTTTCTGGGTTGATCCTATGATCCTACCTAATGGAGAGATCCTATACAAGTCTCCCCCCATATAAGCATCCAGCACACCAATAGAACCCTACAAGAGCCGCCTAAATTAACCCGCCGCCGCCGTTTCTCATTGGTCTTCGCGTCTGGTCTCCGTGAAGCCGGCCGGTCACGGAAGCCAGCCATCAGCCATGGACTAGACGGAGGACCTGCCCGCCGACGCGCTCGCCAACATCCTCGGCCGCCTCAAGGCGTGCGACCTCGCCGCGTCCCGCTGCGTCCGCAAGGCGTGGCGTGCCGTCGTCGACGGCCACGGCCTGCTGTTCCCGCACGTCCTCCCCCACTTGGTGCAGGGCATCTTCATCAACTACATCGACTACGAGCGCCCGCACTGGTTCTCGCGCCCCTCAGCTCAGAAGCCGGTGATCCACGGCAACCTAGACTTCTTGCCCGACTATAGGTCGCATTCTAGCATGAGCGATATCCTTGATCACTGCAATGGCCTCACTCTCCATGAGGATTTGAGGAAGCTCTGGGTGGTCAACCCCGCCACGAGACGCTGGGATCTTATCCCCAGCAAGAATGACGGCCGCAACCACCCATACCTTGCGTTTGACCCTGCGGTCTCACCACACTATGAGGTGTTTTCGATCCCGGATGTACCTAAGAAGGCGGTACCACCAGTGCCTGACGAGCAAGAAGGCCCACACGATTCCATGGAGTGGCCACCGTCCTTGTGGATACTAGACGTGTTCTCGTCTACTGTAAGGCAATGGCAGAAGAGGTCATTTGTCCGCCAAGACGACGCTGCGGACACAGTGACAAGCGTTCAAGCAGATTCATGGAGTCCTGAAAATAAGTGTTTTGGTGGTCCGAGGTGGCGCTACAGTGTATACTGGAGCGGATCACTCTATGTGCATTGTCGTGGTGCGTTTGTTGCAAGGTATCACCATATTTGCAAAATTATACCTTCTCAATTCTTGTATCACTATATTCTCTCATGTGAATGAATCTTTCTGTTGACATTTTTTCTCACTGAACGGATATTTGCAGGTTCTCCTTGTCAAGTGGCAAGTACCAAGTTATAAAAATGCCACCAGATGTTGGGGAAAGCAAAAATGCACAATATCTTGGGAAATCGAAAGACGGAGTGTCCCTTGCAACAATATGCGATAATTATCGACTCAGGGTTTTTGACCTTGTTGAATCAAACGGGCAAATGGATTGGGAGCTGAAGCATAATGTTGGTCTTCATCCATTGAAATCATTAACGTTCCGTGACTTTAGAGGATTCAAGAAAACATGGACCTTAGATGATGAAGTTGAAGATGATGATGAATATGATGACAATGATGATGATGATGATGATGATGATGATGATGATGATGATGATGATGATGAGGGGCAGGAGGAGGAGGAGGACGAAGAAGAAGAAGAAGAAGGAGAAGGAGAAGGGGATGAAGAAACGGAACACGATGAGGGAGAAGGAGAAATAGATGAAATGCATATGGAATGGAACTCTGACAATGATAATATTCTGAATACTGAAGATGATGATGGTGGCTGCTTCGATAACCTATACTTTCTTGGCTTTCACCCATATAAAGAGGTGGTATTCTTGGGCTATTCATCATTTATAGCAGTGACTTATGATTTGAGAAGCTCAAAGATACAATATCTTGGCAAAATGCGCCCAAAAGATTACTACAGTGCGCATACAAATGGAATGTACGAAGCATATTTGTACACCCCTTGCATGATTGGGGACCTTCAAAAGCATGTTTCGATGAGTCATCGCAGAGATTCTAGTATTTTGACAGCAAGGAGATTAAGCATGTTTTAACCAGTCATCGCAAAGATCTGCAACATTTTGGTAGAAAATACATTGTTAAACGATACCCAGTTGTGTTTTGGGGTTTGGATTTGTATTCTTAGCGACCAATCACCGCTTCCAAACTGATCGTGGTCTGTTATATGCTTAACACTTCTGTAGATTATTGTTTCTTCTCGTAAGGTTCTGCTTAAATGGCAAGAAGACATAGCCGCTTGCATTTTTCTCTGATACCTTCAGCTATTTAATCACTTTCATACATGCATAGGTAGAAACGTGGCTTTGTATTCCTGTAAATTTGCACCGTTTTTGTATGGTGGTTTCTGCGTCGTTTCTGTTGTTATATCGGTGAGATTGTGAGAAATAACAGGGGAAGTAATTACTCCGTACAATACATAAAACCACAGCCATAACCTGTTTGTAATACTAGCTCTCTCCTTCATCTCCTCTATAAAGTTTCAGGCTGCCTAAACGCGTGCTGATGTTACAGGAAAAGAACACATTAGGATGCAGACAGCACGAGATGTTCCAGGGTTTTCACCGTCTCCGAAGTTCGATTGTGGTCACTCTGCGCTGCAGAAACGTCTCTCCGCTACCGAGTTGGAATTGGCTGGCACTCTGGGTAACGTGGGCAAGATTGACAAGCGACGCGACCCAATTGCACAAGTCCATATAAAGAATCTGGCCCTTCTATATATCTCTGTCTTCTCTAACAGAATCCTACACGATCGGTCGGGTTGCTCTGCCGCTGATACGCACCGCCGCCGTATCTCTCGGTTGGTCTTCGCGTCTGATCTCCGTGTGACCGTGAAGGCGGTCGCGGAAGGCAGCCATGGAAGCCCTACCTGACGACGCGTTCGCCAACATCCTCGGCCGCATTGAGCCGTGCGACCTCGCCCCTTCCCGCTGAAGGAGCTGCCACATGCAGCTCCCTCTTCTTCTTGTCTCCTACCTCTCAACTAAGGATGAAGAAGAATCACGCGAGTACACACTGGACACAAAAACGCACACAACACACGCATATACCAAGGAAGAATACCACAAGAGCTTTTCCCAGACTCTCTTCCCTGGAACTCACAAGTGCTACATTGTTTTTCTGCCCCGCAGGCCACACTTTTTCTCATTCCATTGCTCAGCTTAAATACAGTACAAAGGTATAACCATGCAGTCACTAGTGCTGCCGCTACTCACGCCACACACACACGACTAGCTCCACGTCCTGGAATCCCTCCATGATCCAGATAACTCGGTCATCCTCCACTTGCACTTGACTAGCTAACAAACTCCACGACTTGACTAACTCAACTAACTAATCCACTACTAGCTTGCATGTACCACATGATCTCATCTGTATGTGACTACTGCCGCAGCCTAGCAGATGGACACGACTTGACCGACCAAAAACAAATTAACATAATAATCTGCTAACCAACAATATTAGTTCCAACACCCGCTGCGTCCGCAAGGGGTGGCGTGCCATCGTCGACGCCCGCAGCCTGCTGCTCCCGCTCGTCCTCCCACACTCGGCGCACGGCATCTTCGTCAACTACATCGACGACGAGCGCCCGCACTGCTTCTCACGCCCCTCTGCGCAAAAGCCCCTGATCGACTGTAACCTGGACTTCTTGCCTGGCTATACACAGGATTTTGACCCTATCGTGGATCACTTCAACGGTCTCTTGCTCTATCAGAAATATATTCAGCTCTATGTGGTCAACCCCGCCACGAGACGGTGGGACCGTCTCCGCTGCAAGAATGAAGACCACCACCTCCCATATCTTGTGTTTGACCCTGCCATTTCTTTTTTGAACGAGGCAAAAAACTTGCCATTTTCATTAATAAAGAAGAAGTACATAATTTGGCCAGTTTATTAGCGGGAAATTGCCGAAAATCGAAACAAGTGCTCCGTCGACCGTCATGGAGCACGACCTCCGCGGGAACACAGAGCCACCCTGGCAACCCACACAAGATACACAGGCCGCCGAAGCGAGAAGTCGTCGACCTTCAACGTCATTGTTATCACTCTTCAGCGACTACGACTTCACCGAAGAACCAACCACCAAGACCTCGCCGAAGCGGCACCGTGAAGCTCAAGCCGGCCAACACCAAACAAGAGACTCCTCGTGAAGCAACAGGCAGCTCCGACTTTGATGACGAGCTCTGAAGAGGATAAGCGCAAGACCCGCGCCGAGGAAGATCATCACCAGAGGGCCACCCTGCAGGTCATCGTACGCTGCTCAAATGAAGACTCTCGACAAACCATAGCAGCTCCGACTCCACCGCAAGCGAAGCACAAGATGAAGAAGCTCGGACGCTCGCCGAAGCCAAGGTCTTGACGCTACCAGACCATCGCTCAACACCGCCATCGTTGCCACACAAGCCACCACCCGGACCTCAAACATCGCCGGCCACCCGCCATGATGTCGTACGAGTCCAGCCTCATGAAAAGTCTTCAAGACGACGCCCCCAAGAGGGAAGCGACGTGGATCGACGCCGTCGTCCGGCCCTGCACAACACGGCCTGAGCTTTCACCCAAAAACTATGACCCTGCCATTTCACCACATTATGAGGTGTTTTTCATCTCAGATATACCTAACAAGAAGCAAGACAGGCAAGAAAAACCCACCCGGTTCCATGAAATGGCCACCGTCGGTTTGGATGTTAGACGTGTTCTCATCTAGTACACGGAAATGGCAGAAGAGATCCTTTGCCCATCAACGTGAGGCTGTGGGGACTGTGATCAGTGTTCGAGTAGACCCATTGAAGCCAAAATCTGTGTCTTTTGGTGGCCCGAGGTGGCGCTATGGTGTATATTGGGGCGGATCACTCTATGTGCATTGTCGTGGTGCATTTGTTGCAAGGTATTACATCTGGCGCATCATTAGAAAATTACCTTCTCCAGTCTTGTGTCTCTAGTTTCTCTTATGTGTGAATCTTTCTATGCAAATACTACAACATAAAATGTGCCGGCAGTTTTTTTTTCAATGAATTGATATTTGCAGGTTCTCCTTGTCAAATGCCAAGTACGAGGTTATAAAAATGCCACGAGACATTCAGTGGCGGAGCTAGGGAAGTGTTGATCCGGCTGCACAATGGCCCCATAGCCACGAGAAAACATTGTTTAGGGGTAGCACTTAAGGTAAAATTCTACTATTTTGCAAAGAAAATAAAATTTACCCGGTGTCTAGTGCTACCCCCTGGTTGTACTTGGATCCGCCAGTGGAGACATTGGGGGAAGAAAAAAAAAACGCACAATATATTGGAAAATCGGAAAAAGGGGTGTCCCTTGCAACACTAAGTGATGATTATCGACTCCAGGTTTTTAACCTCGTTGAATCAAACGGGCAAATAGATTGGGCGCTCCAGCATAATGTTGATCTTAATCCGTTGACATCAATAATGTTGAGTGACTTCGAAGGATTTAAGAAAACCCGGACCTCAGATGGTGATGTTGATGTTATGATGATGATGATGATGAAGAAGAAGACAATTGACTAGGGAGAGGAGGTCGAGAAGAAGGAAAAGGAACAGGAAGCGATGACATTGAAAGATCGAGATGTCGCCTAGAGGGGGGGTGAATAGGCAATTACAAACTCTTGCGGATTTATCTTGTAAGAATGCGGAATTAAACTATCGTTTAGTTTACAAGCACGAACCCTAAATATGCTAAGCTCAACTAAGTGTAACAATAGCAACTAGAGCTAAGCAAGATAGGCACAAGATATATGTAGCACAAGTGATAGCAAGATATATGTACTTCAAGCACGATGGCTATCACAAGGAAAGAGAGCTCGGGTATAGAAATAACCGAGGCACGCGGAGACGAGGATGTATTCCCGTGTTCCCTTGCTTTGCAACAAGGTACATCACGTTTGGAGGAGTGGAGGTCCCACAAAGGATTCCCCGCGCCACGAAGGCTCACCCTATTCTCCGAACCACACCCACGAAGGATAATGGCCCTTTCCTTATGGTTAGCTTTTCTTCCGCTCCGGAGATGGTAAGCTCCACAACCACTTCACAAGCTCCACGAAGGAGAAGCCCGGGCCCCTTCACAATCTTCCACGAAGAGATCACCGGGACACCAACCAAGCCAACTAGGAGGTCACCCTCCAAGAGTAACAAGCTCACGGTCTCTCACTCGAACAAATCGTGGTGGAGAGCTCAATACTATGCAATGATGCAAAGCAAGAACACCGGAGGTGTTCAAGTCCTTCACACTCAAATCCCACCAAAGCAACGAATGCTAGGATGAGATTGGAGAGGAAGAACAAGGGGGAAAGTCAACCAAAGACTCCAAGATCTAGATCCCAAGAGATTCCCTCACTTAGAGAAGAAATGGTTTGGTGGAAGTGTAGATCTAGATCTCCTCTCTCAAATCCTCAAATATGAGCAAGAATGGTTGGAGGAATCAAGGGAGAGAGCAACTTCTTCAAATGCAACAATGGAGGTGAGAGAAAGGGGAAGAAGTTGTTTCTCAAGGTGGAAGAAGGGCTATTTATAGTCTAAGGAGAAAAATAACCGTTGGGGAGAAAACCGGGTGAAAATCGGATAAAAACGAGCTGAAAAAGTGCCCAGCCGGTTGCCAGGCCGGCCGACCGGCCTGGGCGCTGAGGAGCCCGGTCGGCAGCCTGGTCCGACCGGCCCGGCAACCGGGCGCGGCAGTGGCGCGCTGGGCGGCGGGAAAGCCTCAGGCGCGGGGCGGCCCAGGCCGCGTGGCGGCGGCGGCCCAGCAGCGCACGGGCGGCGCGGAGGGCAGGCCACGCGGGCGCGTCGGGGGCGCAGGCCGCGTGGGCCTCCGGATGGAGAGGCGGCCCGGTTAAAACCCGGTTGGACCGGAGGGGCAGCTGGGCTGGCCGGCGCGTGGGCCGGTGGCCGCCCGGTCCGGTTGGCGCCCGGTGCGGACCGGGTGGGCCGGCGTGCGGCCCGGCAGGCCGGGCGGCAACCGGCAGCCTTCCCCTTTTTTTTTTCTTTTCTTTTTCTTTTTCTTCTTTTACCTTTTCTTTAATAACTATTGCTCCCGAACTCCGATTGACATGAAACTAATTTCGTTGGAAATATAACAACAAATGCTATCCAATAGAAAGTGCAAACTCAAAAAACTGTAGGAGGGGATTTTATCATGAATATAAAAGGGTAGAACCTTATATCATGAATAACCGGTAAAATCACCCAACCTCGAAAACGCAATAGAAGATGCATGCGAACTCCGTTTTCGATGAACTTGGGCTTGTTGTAAAGCTAGCAACAAGCTCAAGAACCTCACATAGAGAAACACCAAGAAGCAATAAGGATATGCAAAGTATGCAAAGGATTGAGCTCCCTAAGACGATGTAATCAAGTTACTCAACCGAAAGCCCCTCTTAATAGTGCGGCTATCTATCCTATAATCCGGTCTCCCAACATCCA
This sequence comes from Lolium perenne, assembly GCF_019359855.2. Classification (NCBI taxonomy): domain Eukaryota; kingdom Viridiplantae; phylum Streptophyta; class Magnoliopsida; order Poales; family Poaceae; genus Lolium; species Lolium perenne. Next base: position 160,584,924 of record NC_067247.2, read on the forward strand.
CCTTGAGACTGGTAAAAGGAAAACCTAGCAAGGTCATACATTTGCCTTGCGCATCTGATACGTCTCCGACGTATCGATAATTTCTTATGTTCCATGCCACATTATTGATGATATCTACATGTTTTATGCACACTTTATGTCATATTCGTGCATTTTCTGGAACTAACCTATTAACAAGATGCCGAAGAGCCGATTCTTTGTTTCTGCTGTTTTTGGTTTCAGAAATCCTAGTAACGAAATATTCTCGGAATTGGACGAAATCAACGCCCAGGGTCCTATTTTGCCACGAAGCTTCCAGAAGACCGAAGAGGAGACGAAGTGGGGCCACGAGGTGGCCACACCCTAGGGCGGCGCGGCCTGGCCCTTGGCCGCGCCGACCTATAGTGTGGGCCCCTCGTGTGGCCCCCTGACCTGCCCTTCCGCCTACTTAAAGCCTCTGTCACGAAACCCCCAGTACCGAGAGCCACGATACGGAAAACCTTCCAGAGACGCCGCCGCCGCCAATCCCATCTCGGGGGATTCAGGAGATCGCCTTCGGCACCCTGCCGGAGAGGGGAATCATCTCCCGGAGGACTCTACGCCGCCATGGTCGCCTCCGGAGTGATGAGTGAGTAGTCTACCCCTGGACTATGGGTCCATAGCAGTAGCTAGATGGTTGTCTTCTCCCCATTGTGCTTAATTGTCGGGTCTTGTGAGCTGCCCAACATGATCAAGATCATCTATCTGTAATTCTATATGTTGCGTTTGTTGGGATCCGATGAATAGAGAATACTTGTTATGTTGATTATCAAAGTTATGTCTATGTGTTGTTTATGATCTTGCATGCTCTCCGTTATTAGTAGATGCTCTGGCCAAGTTGATGCTAGTAACTCCAAGAGGGAGTATTTATGCTCGATAGTGGGTTCATGTCTCCGTGAATCTGGAGGAGTGACAAGAACCTCTAAGGTTATGGATGTGCTGTTGCCACTAGGGATAAAACATTGGTGCTATGTTTGAGGATGTAGTCACTGATTACATTACGCGCAATACTTAATGCAATTGTCTGTTGTTAGCAACTTAATACTGGAGGGGGTTCGGATGATAACCTGAAGGTGGACTTTTTAGGCATAGATGCATGCTGGATAGCGGTCTATGTACTTTGTCGTAATGCCCAATTAAATCTCACAGTACTCATCATAATATGTATGTGCATGGTCATGCCCTCTTTATTTGTCAATTGCCCAACTGTAATTTGTTCACCCAACATGCTGTTTATCTTATGGGAGAGACACCTCTAGTGAACTGTGGACCCCGGTCCAATTCTCTATACTGAAATACAATCTACTGCAATACTGTTTTACTGTTTTCTGCAAACAATCATCTTCCACACAATACGGTTAATCCTTTGTTACAGCAAGCCGGTGAGATTGACAACCTCACTGTTTCGTTGGGGCAAAGTACTTTGGTTGTGTTGTGCAGGTTCCACGTTGGCACCGGAATCTCTGGTGTTGCGCCGCACTACATCCCGCCGCCATCAACCTTCAACGTGCTTCTTGACTCCTACTGGTTCGATTAAACCTTGGTTTCTTACTGAGGGAAACTTGCCGCTGTGCGCATCACACCTTCCTCTTGGGGTTCCCAACGGACGTGTCAACCACACGCATCAAGCAAATTTCTGGCGCCGTTGCCGGGGAGATCAAGACACGCTGCAAGGGGAGTCTCCACTTCCCAATCTCTTTACTTTGTTTTTGTCTTGCTTTATTTTATTTACTACTTTGTTTGCTGCACTATATTAAAATACAAAAAAATCAGTTGCTAGTTTTACTTTATTCTACTGTCTTGTTTGCACTCTATATCAAAAACCCAAAAAAAATTAGTTACTCGCATTTACTTTATTATTATGTCTAGTCCCGTAGTTGTTACTCTATCACCTGAGGAATCAATCTTCACTTTTAAACAAGGAGGTGAAGAGAATTTTAAAGAAGCATGGTCTAGAATTTTTGATTCTTATAGTAAAACTGAACCTAAAATGACCTTGAGTTTGCTTCTTAGTAATTTCTATTTTGGGCTTATTCTTCGCTATAGATATGCCTTAGATGCTGTAGTGGGAGGAGATTTCCTTCATTGTGATGGGGATCAAGCTTTTAATGCTATAAGGAAATTGATTACATCATTTAGCTCCGATAATAATTTTGATCCATCTCATGCTAGCATGCATAATAGATTAAACACTATTGAAACAAATTTATCCTGTTTAAAAGAAGTGTATAACCAAATTCGCGAATACTATGATTATGTTCCATTAAGTTTCGAACCTTCAATGTGGGTGCCTACCGTTAAAGCTACTATTGGTGGTGAAAATTTTCTTGCTCATTGTGATATTATGTCTGAGTTTTGCCTTATGCCTGAAAGTATTTATGAATCTTTGACACTTTGGAAACTTACTGAAGGGGGAGAAGAAATAACTCTTACGGATAACTCTGTTGTAATACCTAAGGGTATAGCTGAAGGTGTTTTCACAACCTTTCTTGGAAGGACGGTATCCACTGATTATCTCGTTATTGAATGTGTAGGGGCAGGACAAATCACGCTTGGAAGATCCCTGCTGAAACTCATGGGAGCAGTCATAGATGTTGGGAAAGGCACTCTAAATTTTACCTCTACACCTGGATGCGGTCATGTATTCCCTAGACCAAAGAGTAGGAATAAGAGTAAGAAAGGTAAGAGCAACACCCCTGGTAAGAATGCCAATGCACCATCTCTTGATAACACTTGATACACACTTTCTGCGCCTAGCTGAAAGGCGTTAAAGAAAAGCGCTTATGGGAGACAACCCATGTTTTTACTACAGTACTTTGTTTTTATTTTGTGTCTTGGAAGTTGTTTACTACTGTAGCAACCTCTCCTTATCTTAGTTTTGTGTTTTGTTGTGCCAAGTAAAGTCGTTGATAGTAAAGTTCATACTAGATTTGGATTACTGCGCAGAAACAGATTTCTTTGCTGTCACGAATCTGGGCTGTTTTCTCTGTAGGTAACTCAGAAAATTATGCCAATTTACGTGAGTGATCCTCAGATATGTACGCAACTTTCATTCAATTTGAGCATTTTCATTTGAGCAAGTCTGGTGCCTCGATAAAATTCGTCAATACGAACTGTTCTGTTTTGACAGATTCTGCCTTTTATTTCGCATTGCCTCTTTTGCTATGTTGGATGAATTTCTTTGATCCATTAAGGTCCAGTAGCTTTGTGCAATGTCCAGAAGTGTTAAGAATGATTATGTCACCTCTGAACATGTATATTTTGATTGTGCACTAACCCTCTAATGAGTTGTTCTAAGTTTGGTGTGGAGGAAGTTTTCAAGGATCAAGAGAGGAGTATGATGCAATATGATCAAGGAGAGTGAAAGCTCTAAGCTTGGGGATGCCCCGGTGGTTCACCCCTGAATATATCAAGAAGACTCAAGCGTCTAAGCTTGGGGATGCCCAAGGCATCCCCTTCTTCATCGACAACACTATCAGGTTCCTCCCCTGAAACTATATTTTTATTCCATCACATCTTATGTGCTTTGCTTGGAGCGTCGGTTTGTTTTTGTTTTTGTTTTGTTTGAATAAAATGGATCCTAGCATTCACTGTATGGGAGAGAGACACGCTCCGCTGTAGCATATGGACAAGTATGTCCTTAGGCTTTACTCATAGTATTCATGGCGAAGTTTCTTCTTCGTTAAATTGTTATATGGTTGGAATTGGAAAATGATACATGTAGTAAATTGCTAAAATGTCTTGGATAATGTGATACTTGGCAATTGTTGTGCTCATGTTTAAGCTCTTACATCATATACTTTGCACCCATTAATGAAGAAATACATAGAGCATGCTAAAATTTGGTTTGCATATTTGGTCTCTCTAAAGTCTAGATAATTTCTAGTATTGAGTTTGAACAACAAGGAAGACGGTGTAGATTCTTATAATGTTTACAATATGTCTTTTATGTGAGTTTTGCTGCACCGTTCATCCTTGTGTTTGTTTCAAATAACCTTGCTAGCCTAAACCTTGTATCGAGAGGGAATACTTCTCATGCATCCAAAATCCTTGAGCCAACCACTATGCCATTTGTGTCCACCATACCTACCTACTACATGGTATTTCTCCGTCATTCCAAAGTAAATTGCTTGAGTGCTACCTTTAAAATTCCATCATTCACCTTTGCAATATATAGCTCATGGGACAAATAGCTTAAAAACTATTGTGGTATTGAATATGTACTTATGCACTTTATCTCTTATTAAGTTGCTTGTTGTGCGATAACCATGTTCCTGGGGACGCCATCAACTATTCTTTGTTGAATATCATGTGAGTTGCTATGCATGTCCGTCTTGTCTGAAGTAATAGAGATCTACCACCTTATGGTTAAGCATGCATATTGTTAGAGAAGAACATTGGGCCGCTAACTAAAGCCATGATTCATGGTGGAAGTTTCAGTTTTGGACATATATCCTCAATCTCATATGAGAATAATAATTGTTGCCACATGCTTATGCATTAAAGAGGAGTCCATTATCTGTTGTCCATGTTGTCCCGGTATGGATGTCTAAGTTGAGAATAATCAAAAGCGAGAAATCCAAAATGCGAGCTTTCTCCTTAGACCTTTGTACAGGCGGCATGGAGGTACCCCATTGTGACACTTGGTTAAAACATGTGTATTGCGATGATCCGGTAGTCCAAGCTAATTAGGACAAGGTGCGGGCACTATTAGTATACTATGCATGAGGCTTGCAACTTGTAAGATATAATTTACATAACTCATATGCTTTATTACTACCGTTGACAAAATTGTTTCATGTTTTCAAAATAAAAGCTCTAGCACAAATACAGCAATCGATGCTTTCCTTTTTGAAGGACCATTCTTTTACTTTTATTGTTAAGTCAGTTCACCTATTTCTCTCCACCTCAAGAAGCAAACACTTGTGTGAACTGTGCATTGATTCCTACATACTTGCATATTGCACTTATTATATTACTCTATGTTGACAATATCCATGAGATATACATGTTATAAGTTGAAAGCAACCGCTGAAACTTAATCTTCCTTTGTGTTGCTTCAATGCTTTTACTATGAATTATTGCTTTATGAGTTAACTCTTATGCAAGACTTATTGATGCTTGTCTTGAAGTGCTATTCATGAAAAGTCTTTGCTATATGATTCACTTGTTTACTCATGTCATATACATTGTTTTGATCGCTGCATTCACTACATATGCTTACAAATAGTATGATCAAGGTTATGATGGCATGTCACTCCAGAAATTATCTTTGTTATCGTTTTACCTGCTCGGGACGAGCAGAACTAAGCTTGGGGATGCTGATACGTCTCCGACGTATCGATAATTTCTTATGTTCCATGCCACATTATTGATGATATCTACATGTTTTATGCACACTTTATGTCATATTCGTGCATTTTCTGGAACTAACCTATTAACAAGATGCCGAAGAGCCGATTCTTTGTTTTACTGCTGTTTTTGGTTTCAGAAATCCTAGTAACGAAATATTCTCGGAATTGGACGAAATCGACGCCCAGGGTCCTATTTTGCCACGAAGCTTCCAGAAGACCGAAGAGGAGACGAAGTGGGGCCACGAGGTGGCCACACCCTAGGGCGGCGCGGCCTGGCCCTTGGCCGCGCCGACCTATAGTGTGGGCCCCTCGTGTGGCCCCCTGACCTGCCCTTCCGCCTACTTAAAGCCTCCGTCGCGAAACCCCCAGTACCGAGAGCCACGATACGGAAAACCTTCCAGAGACGCCGCCGCCGCCAATCCCATCTCGGGGGATTCAGGAGATCGCCTCCGGCACCCTGCCGGAGAGGGGAATCATCTCCCGGAGGACTCTACGCCGCCATGGTCGCCTCCGGAGTGATGAGTGAGTAGTCTACCCCTGGACTATGGGTCCATAGCAGTAGCTAGATGGTTGTCTTCTCCCCATTGTGCTTAATTGTCGGGTCTTGTGAGCTGCCCAACATGATCAAGATCATCTATCTGTAATTCTATATGTTGCGTTTGTTGGGATCCGATGAATAGAGAATACTTGTTATGTTGATTATCAAAGTTATGTCTATGTGTTGTTTATGATCTTGCATGCTCTCCGTTATTAGTAGATGCTCTGGCCAAGTTGATGCTAGTAACTCCAAGAGGGAGTATTTATGCTCGATAGTGGGTTCATGTCTCCGTGAATCTGGAGGAGTGACAAGAACCTCTAAGGTTATGGATGTGCTGTTGCCACTAGGGATAAAACATTGGTGCTATGTTTGAGGATGTAGTCACTGATTACATTACGCGCAATACTTAATGCAATTGTCTGTTGTTAGCAACTTAATACTGGAGGGGGTTCGGATGATAACCTGAAGGTGGACTTTTTAGGCATAGATGCATGCTGGATAGCGGTCTATGTACTTTGTCGTAATGCCCAATTAAATCTCACAGTACTCATCATAATATGTATGTGCATGGTCATGCCCTCTTTATTTGTCAATTGCCCAACTGTAATTTGTTCACCCAACATGCTGTTTATCTTATGGGAGAGACACCTCTAGTGAACTGTGGACCCCGGTCCAATTCTCTATACTGAAATACAATATACTGCAATACTGTTTTACTGTTTTCTGCAAACAATCATCTTCCACACAATACGGTTAATCCTTTGTTACGGCAAGCCGGTGAGATTGACAACCTCACTGTTTCGTTGGGGCAAAGTACTTTGGTTGTGTTGTGCAGGTTCCACGTTGGCGCCGGAATCTCTGGTGTTGCACCGCACTACATCCCGCCGCCATCAACCTTCAACGTGCTTCTTGACTCCTACTGGTTCGATTAAACCTTGGTTTCTTACTGAGGGAAACTTGCCGTTGTACGCATCACACCTTCCTCTTGGGGTTCCCAACGGACGTGTCAACCACACGCATCAGCATCCCGCTTGATCTTGATGATAACTCTTCAAGCCTCACTCAAGCCGGAATACCTCACTTGACCAATGTTGCTTCGTGAAGACTCACAAATGCCCCCCCATACACTATGATGGGAAAGCTCCATTGATGCACATCTTCACTAGTCCATTATCACCAAATGGATGGCAAGCTTCAAGCATGTGATTCACTTGAGATGCTCATCTTGAACTTGCCCAACTCAACCTTGTATCTTCTCATACTCACATAAGATAGAGCATGGCTAATATTGAGTTCCACATAAGAACTCCATCTTCGTTTCTTCTTCTTGATCATATCACATATATATCTTCATACCGATGATCTTGATGCCAATACACAAGGTATACCTTTATCTTCATGACATCCATACTTGAATCCAATACATGGAGAGCAAGTAGTACCTATGGAATATTCCTTCATATAAACTCAATGAAAACATTAGTCCATAGGGGTTGTCATTAATTACCAAAACCACACATAGGGGCAATGTACCCTTACAATCTCCCCCATTTTGGTAATTGATGACAACCACAATAAGAGGGTTTATATAATGAATATTAGTGACAAGTACGCAACTTATCCGAGAATAAGTTGTATACAAGAGGTTGTATTTGATATGGTCAAGTAACACTAAGCTACTAGCCCATATCAAAACCGGCTCTACTCACACAACTACAACAAATGCAAGAGAAGTGAGTAGAACCAATATATATAGAGAAAACTCCCCCACAATGTATGCACGTGTGATGAACATGAATTCATTGCATATATTGTCAAGATTAACCTTTGGGATAGTTTCCACTATATATATACAACCATGCAAGACATATAAATATGGAATGCATGAGAGGCAAAACACTTAAGTACAAACCAAACTTAAGTATAAAACCATTCCCTTAAACCCTCTAAACTTCTCCCCCATTGGCATCGATTGTCAAAATGGGTGAAAAATTTAGAAGACCAATATAATGTGAGTTCCTCCCCAAAGGGTGCACTTCTCATAATTTGAGTGGAATCAAGTGCACATATCCAATGATGAATACTTGAAGGAAGTCAAACTATATTGAGGATCAAAGATTGCATAAAGATAACATGGTGAAATGAGCAATCAAAGATCCACTTGGACTAACAAAGATATCATGATAAGAGAGATATAGTGCTCTAAAAATAAGAAAGCTCCCCAAGGTTCGTGCACAATTTATAATGTTTGCATTTGAATACAATATGCACAAACATGGAATCCTTACTCCCTATATATCATTTAGAACACAACAAAGATAAAGAGAATATGCTTATCAAGAACAACTTGAGTCCAACAATTACGAGATATGAGTGCATGAAGAGAAACAAATAAACCAAGCACTCATAAATCTTCTTTACCAATAACATTAAAATCAAAAGGATAAGAAGATAGTTGGCAAAGAACAAGGATATCAAGGTGATGGATTAACGCTCTTATGTATATGAGTTTCTAAAGTGGACAAAGTGATCCATAAAGAAACACGCACACACAAGATGTTAACAAAATAGATAAGACAAGATATCCAAGATGAAGTCATAAAATAGACCAAAGGATGTTTGCTTAAGAAGCATATATAGCCTATGGCTCCAATTTTCACTTATGGTATATGAATGAACTTCAACCAAGTTAAACCTCAAAAACATCACAACTAACAATAAGGGAAATAGAGCTAGTTGGAGTGTTTTGAGAAAAGGCAACAAGTATCACAAATACGGATTTATTCCACAAATTCATCAATATTGCACACAAGAGCTCTTTGAGGAATTGATATGCAATAAATTGCTAGAGGGCATATTTGTGATAGGTGAATCATAAAATATGATATATATACATATAACCTATCATATGCATCTTCTCAAATTACTCAAATGCCCAATAAGAAGTTTTACTTTAAAAGGGGTTTTCAAGAGCCGCAATATTTTCGAAATAAATAATATCATGCCAAGATACAACCTACAAGAGGTTGGATGCTATATGAGAGTGCATGAATAAGATACTTGTTACCGAGATAGCAATGGCTTGATGTTGTAGATAAGAGTTCATCGATCATCCTAGCTTGACTCCAATTCTCATATGGTGACAACACCTTCCTTATAGATGAGACAAGCCTCCATTGCATCTCCAATGTACCTAAAACATCATTCAAGTACATCTTGGTCCCCAAACTCATTGGGTCCAACATGGTTAGACTAACCACAATATATAGGACACACTCCATATAAACATGTGCATATTTAGATGAAATTTGAATTTCATGCACATCTTAGCCATTTAGGATTTGATGGAGTATATCCTACATAATGGATCGAAAGAAAGCAAGCATGCTATAAATATAAATAAATTACATATAAGCACGCACAAAAACTTTTAAAGATCCAAGAAAGATATACTTTGGACAAAACACCAAAAGAATTGAATAAGGCATAGAGGTTTCACAAAACAAATTTGTTGTCCAAATTATATCTAAGAAGCAAATCACAAAAGATTTGTTCAACAAAGTTCAACAAATGAACTAAGAAGAGACCATTGAGCATAAAGGATGAAATAAAGCAAACATGCTCAAATATTTTATCTCATTGAACAAATAAAGCATAGAAGAAGGAATGAGATAGAAAAACTCCCAAAGGAGCAAGGTTCGAACAAATAAACCAAACCCACTACACTTTTCACAATGGCACAATGTACCGTAAGGAAAAGGTATGTATTCCAAAACAAACACTTGATATGAATCAAGGGGATTTATCAAAAGATTTTTCAAAGGGACTAGGAAGACATATGGGAGCTATAAAGATTTCTTGGAAATAAAATAAGGAAGTAAGAAACAATCCAAGGTGAAGATGATCCAAAAATTCAACCACATACAAGGTTATCAATTGTCAAAGACAATGAGTATATTGGAAATAATTTCCGGTGGAGTATTGACAATGATAGTAAGGATCAACTTCACAATAAAAGGCATAGGATAAGTATATAGAATTAAGCACTATGCACGGATGAAGATTCTTGATAACTTCAACTAGTCACATAATCACGCACGGCAATGATTAGAATAACTTGAAGCAAACGGTGTCCCAAATAAGATATAGAGATATGTATTTGAGGAAAAACCGCACCAAGAATTTCATATTCAAACAAGAGCCCACAAGATGAGTAATAAAGTATTTTTATTGGGAATGGAGCTTGTTTGAGCAAACATGCCACCTAGGAACAAGATAATTAAGAGCATCAACTCTAAGTGGCATAACCTCATATGTTCACATTTTCTAGGCTTGTGATATGTACAAAACATATTACTCCCCCATAATGTGATAAAACATTTCTTCTAAATAAGAGGCAACTAAAATTCAACTAGAGATGATTAATGGATATTTAGAATTTGAATTTCTCATGAGTATGACACACCACATAGTGACTAGATAATCTTGCAATATCAATACTAAGTGGTGGTACCCATATACCCACATTTTATAGAAGGAGAGATGCACAAAGCATATCACTCCCCCAAAATGGGATGTTCCATTAATAACTCAAAGAGAGCCAAATAAGATATCATCACGATGCATTAGGCTCAAAACAATACACAAGTATATGATGAGTCAAACAAACATACTTGAATACACAAGATAGGTAAGTAAGACACAACACATACATACACATATTTGGTACAAAACCAAACATGCAAAGGGGCAAGTAACTTACAATAAATATGATGAGTTGAAGTACAAGTTACCGCAAAGGGGAACATTGGATATAAGTTATAGATGATAATCCATACGACTTGGCTTGGTAAAAATATAATATATGAAGATCCCTTAATTCTTCATGAAATAGCCAAGTCTCCAATGCCCTCCACTTGTACCTATTGATCAAGTTTGAGATTGTTGGTCCCCAACCAAGTTGGGTCCTAAGAGGTTAGTCACAATAGGCTTGGCAACCCAAATGGTTCTTTTCTTGAAACCACTTTGAGTTCAAACAAACTTGGAAAACACATTGCCATCCTTATCCTTCCCTAGAGAATAATCATCATCAACAATTATAGGGTTAGATAAGGTACCACCTAAGCAAGAAGAAGCAAAGTGCCCCTTCTCACGGCATAAGTAGCAAGTGTTCCCCTTTCTCTTCTTCATTGATTTCTTCTCTTGGGGAACATTATCTTGATTCTTCTTGGGAAGTGGCCTATCTTCAACTTGAGGTCGAGCATGAGCTTGACCTTGACCTTGTGGCCGTTTCCCTTGTTGTTTCTCACTCAAGTGCTTCTTCTTCAATGGGCATGATCTAACATGATGCCCTTCAACCTTGCACTTGAAGCAAACCAACTTGGCCGGATCATTGACTTTATCTTGGCCCTTCTTCTTGTTGCTCTTGCTCTTGGACTTGTTCTTGTTATTGGAGTTGAATCCAAGTCCACTCTTGTCATTGGGGGATTGTTGCACACTTAGCATCTTGTCAAGTGCGGATTTCCCTTCATGACGCTTTTCTAAGTCTTTCTTCAAAGAAAGGACTTGGGCCTCGAGCTCTTTTATTTCCTCTACATGGTTAGTAGAAATACAAGTACTAGAGGAAGTAGAAGCTTCATTGTTGGAGCAACAAGGCAAAGCAAGTAATCCAACACAAGGTGTATCACTAGTTTGACTAGATGGATTACAAGGACTAGCACATGGCAATATAGCATTTGTAGTAGAGATTGTGCTAACATCCATATGAGGCTCACAAGATGTTACCTTAGTGATACTTGCCTCATGAGCTAACTTTAGCCCATCATAGGAAATTAGAAGATCATCATGAGAGCTTGAGAGCTTTTTATGACATTCTTCCAATTCCCTATAATTGCTAGTTAGCAACTCAAGTTGAGCCCTTAGCTCAACATTCTCCTCTAAGGTAGATGCTTCACAAGAATTAGTGTTAGTAGCACAAGCATCAACAATAGTTTTCTCATTTTCATGCATATAGGATTCAATTTTTTGTGTAAGCATAAAATTAGTATGCTTCTCATCTTTTAGCTCATGCTTGAGGAGAGTGAATCTCATTTCCCCATTTTCAACATGGGATTCTAACTCCACTATGGTTTCCCTATATTTATACAAGGTATCCATAGAGTGTTCGAGATTAGCACGAGCTTCTTTATTACCACGAAGAGAAGCATAAACCATTGCCATATTATGCACCAAGGTATTATATTCTTCATCATTATCATCATCATTATTCTCATCATTAGAGGACGTGTTAGGAGTCAAAGTAGGAGATACCTTTGATCCATTTGCCATAAGACACATATGCATACCGGAGGATGAAGACGAAGATATTCTTGAATCCTCATTTGAAATCATGTCTTGATCCATAGAGTGCTCGGTTTCCTCTACATTGTTAGTCAACAAGCAACTAGAGGAAATAGAAACATTTTGATTATGGGAGCAAGACAAGGCAAGCATATCATCATGAGATCTATGTAAGCAATTTACACATGATATGCAAGGACTATCAACACAAGTATGTAGATTATTTTCAATGCTCGATGTGTTTAAGTCCAAAGAGAAAACATTGCAATGAGATAGAGATGAAGGGTCATCACTATTGAGCACAATATCAACGTTGCAATTTCCCTCACCGCTCACCATATCATTACCTTGTGTCTTGCAACACGTTGGTGAAGTGGAAGTAGATGATATATCATCACGACCGGAGGTGGAAGCAACTTGGAGCTCTTCATGATGTGAAGGGGAAGAGAGCTCCTTGGAGTCACCACCGACCAATTTAGAAGTGGATCCACCAAACATTTCCTTAAGCTTGATCCACATCTCATGAGACGATTTTCGCTTTATATATATCAAGAACCTACGAAAATCGGGTCTCAAGGAGAATAAAAGCTCATTAGATACTTGAGCTTCAAGATGTAAGTTTTTCTCATCCTCTAAAGATAGATTTTGAGAATCCATCGGAGGAGAAAAACCAACATCTAGAAATTGCTCTATATGTGGACACAAGGTCCGAAGATTACAAAGCAAGCAATTTCGCCACAAAAGATAATTTGTGCCATTAAATACAATTGTGTCATTGTGCACTATACTAGCCGACATCTTTACTCTCAAGGCGGTGAAGCCTTAAACAAGGAGAGACCTTGCTCTGATACCAATTGAAAGATCGAGATATCGCCTAGAGGGGGGGGGGGTGAATAGGCAATTACAAACTCTTGCGGATTTGTCTTGTAAGAATGCGGAATTAAACTATCGTTTAGTTTACAAGCACGAACCCTAAATATGCTAAGCTCAACTAAGTGTAACAATAGCAACTAGAGCTAAGCAAGATAGGCACAAGATATATGTAGCACAAGTGATAGCAAGATATATGTACTTCAAGCACGATGGCTATCACAAGGAAAGAGAGCTCGGGTATAGAAATAACCGAGGCACACGGAGACGAGGATGTATTCCCGTGTTCCCTTGCTTTGCAACAAGGTACGTCACGTTTGGAGGAGTGGAGGTCCCACGAAGGATTCCCCGCGCCACGAAGGCTCACCCTATTCTCCGAACCACACCCACGAAGGATAATGGCCCTTTCCTTATGGTTAGCTTTTCCTCCGCTCCGGAGATGGTAAGCTCCACAACCACTTCACAAGCTCCACGAAGGAGAAGCCCGGGCCCCTTCACAATCTTCCACGAAGAGATCACCGGGACACCAACCAAGCCAACTAGGAGGTCACCCTCCAAGAGTAACAAGCTCACGGTCTCTCACTCGAATAAATCGTGGTGGAGAGCTCAACACTATGCAATGATGCAAAGCAAGAACACCGGAGGTGTTCAAGTCCTTCACACTCAAATCCCACCAAAGCAACGAATGCTAGGATGAGATTGGAGAGGAAGAACAAGGGGAAAGTCAACCAAAGACTCCAAGATCTAGATCCCAAGAGATTCCCTCACTTAGAGAAGAAATGGTTTGGTGGAAGTGTAGATCTAGATCTCCTCTCTCAAATCCTCAAATATGAGCAAGAATGGTTGGAGGAATCAAGGGAGAGAGCAACTTCTTCAAATGCAAAAATGGAGGTGAGAGAAAGGGGAAGAAGTTGTTGCTCAAGGTGGAAGAAGGGCTATTTATAGTCTAAGGAGAAAAATAACCGTTGGGGAGAAAACCGGGTGAAAATCGGATAAAAAACGAGCTGAAAAAGTGCCCAGCCGGTTGCCAGGCCGGCCGACCGGCCTGGGCGGCCGAGGAGCCCGGTCGGCAGCTGGTCCGACCGGCCCAGCAACCGGGCGCGGGCAGTGGCGCGCTGGGCGGCGGGAAAGCCTCAGGCGCGCGAGGGGGCGGCCCAGCCGCGTGGGCGGCGGCGGCCCAGCAGCGCACGGGCGGCGCGGAGGGCAGGCGCGCGGGGCGCGTCGGGGCGTAGGCCGCGTGGGCCTCCGGATGGAGAGGCGGCCCGGTTAAAACCCGGTTGGACCGGAGGGGCAGCTGGGCTGGCCGGCGCGTGGGCCGGTGGCCGCCCGGTCCGGTTGGCGCCCGGTGCGGACCGGGTGGGCCGGCGTGCGGCCCGGCAGGCCGGGCGGCAACCGGCAGCCTTCCCCTTTTTTTTCTTTTCTTTTTCTTTTTCTTCTTTTACCTTTTCTTTAATAACTATTGCTCCCGAACTCCGATTGACATGAAACTAATTTCGTTGGAAAGATAACAACAAATGCTATCCAATAGAAAGTGCAAACTCAAGAAACTGTAGGAGGGGATTTTATCATGAATATAAAAGGGTAGAACCTTATATCATGAATAACCGGTAAAATCACCCAACCTCGAAAACGCAATAGAAGATGCATGCGAACTCCGTTTTCGATGAACTTGGGCTTGTTGTAAAGCTAGCAACAAGCTCAAGAACCTCACATAGAGAAACACCAAGAAGCAATAAGGATATGCAAAGTATGCAAAAGATTGAGCTCCCTAAGACGATGTGATCAAGTTACTCAACCGAAAGCCCCTCTTAATAGTGCGGCTATCTATCCTATAATCCGGTCTCCCAACATCCACCTTGAGACCGGTAAAAGGAAAACCTAGCAAGGTCATACCTTTGCCTTGCGCATCCCGCTTGATCTTGATGATAACTCTTCAAGCCTCACTCAAGCCGGAATACCTCACTTGACCAATGTTGCTTCGTGAAGACTCACAAATGCTCCCCCATACACTATGATGGGAAAGCTCCATTGATGCACATCTTCACTAGTCCATTATCACCAAATGGATGGCAAGCTTCAAGCATGTGATTCACTTGAGATGCTCATCTTGAACTTGCCCAACTCAACCTTGTATCTTCTCATACTCACATAAGATAGAGCATGGCTAATATTGAGTTCCACATAAGAACTCCATCTTCGTTTCTTCTTCTTGATCATATCACATATATATCTTCATACCGATGATCTTGATGCCAATACACAAGGTATACCTTTATCTTCATGACATCCATACTTGAATCCAACACATGGAGAGCAAGTAGTACCTATGGAATATTCCTTCATATAAACTCAATGAAAACATTAGTCCATAGGGGTTGTCATTAATTACCAAAACCACACATAGGGGCAATGTACCCTTACAGACATGCTAAGAGAGGATAACACGCAATGGAGTTTTGATGATGATGATGATGACGACGACGACGATGGGCATGGCGATGCCGATGTCGATGCCGATGTCGATGAAGATGAAGATGATGATGACAATTGCAACGACAATGACGTGGAATGGAACACAGACGATGATAATGTTCTGAATATTGAAGATGATAGAGGTTGCTCCACTAACCTTTATTTTCTTGGGTTTGATCTCTATAGGGAGGTGGTATTCTTGAGCTTATCATCACCACTTGTAGGACTGGCTTATCATTTAAGAAGCTCGAAGATTGAGTATCTTGGAAAAATGCGTTCAAAAGATTACCATCATGCACCCACAAATGGAATGTATGAAGCATATTTTTACACCCCCTGCACGATCGGGAAGCTTCAAAACCATGTTTCGTCATCACGTGAAACGAGGTATAGTCTGGTGGTTGGGATGGGCTGATGCATCCCCATCCGTCCAAGTTTGAATCTCCGTAATCGCAATTTGGTGTTGTGCACACAATCACTTTTAATAAAAAACACAGCGCTTTGGGTTTCTTTCCCTTAAAGCCAAATCATTTTTTTATATATATTTCTTCACCGCAGAGACTAGCATTTTGGCAGCAAGGAGGTTAATTATGTTTTCAACCTTGACTCATCGCAAAGAGATTATAGCATTTTGGCAGAAAAACATTAATAAAAGATACCCAGTTGTATTTGGGGTTCTAATTTTTATACTAAACGATCAATTATTCACTTTCAAACGTATTATGTAGGGTACTGTAGAGTGACGTTTTGGAGGCCGAGCTACATGTAGCTCTTAATTTTCCAAGATTCAAAATTCGTATTTCAAAGTTTCAAAAAATATGAAATGAAATCCTAGAGGTAGCCAATGATGCATGCTACAATGTGGTAAAATCTCAATGCAAACTGATTTGTATTATAGGCTACACGAAATTGAGAAAATCTGACAAAATTAGTAGTCTTGAAATGTGTACTATTCACTATAAAATTTGTCAGAATTTATCTTTTTGTGTAGCCTAGAATATAAAGTAGTTTGTATTGAGATTTTGCACCATTGTAGTATACATCATTGGCTATCTCTATAATTTTGATTCAGATTTTTTAAAATTTTGAAATACAAATTCTGTGTGTTTGAATATAAAGACCTACGTGTAGAACGGCCTCCGTTTGAAGTTTTCCGGGTATTGTTTCTTCTTGTAAGGTTTTTCTGAAGTGGCAAGAAGTCTTAGCCGCATGCATTCTTCAGCTGTTTCACTTTTCGACATGTATACACATGGTATTGTATTCATACCAAATTTGCGCCGTTTTAGTTTTAGATAGGACCTGCTTACATGTTCTGTAATTGCTTTCATTTTTGTGCTTTCCAATTTTGAAAGTAATTGGTTGCGATTGCACAACGGACTATGGACTCACTAGTACTGTACCATGACTTTGCCGTCAGGAACGCCGGCCTGTGCATCCAGATCACCAGGGCGCTGCTCGCCAAGTCCGCCAACGCAAGGAGGATGTGGACGTCTGATGATATATACTACTTGGCGAGTGCGTAATAGCAGGATGCAGCTGTTTTCTGCTCGAGTCTGAAAATGTATACATGTGTGTTAAAAACTATTTTTTAGATAAAAGGCACGAAAGTGCCCAGTTTTGAATTAACAAAGCCTCCAACGGCGACAAGATACAAAGTGTTGAACCCAGCTTACAAAACGAACCACACACCCACGCGAACTACCAACATAAGATACAAACGAAGGAGCGAACAACAGGATCGGCCATTACTAAGACTACGGAGAACCGGAGGAGAGCTGGACAGCAACAGTGTCGGGCCGGAGCTCAGCTCACCCGAGAGCTAGCCATCGAACACGCATGCCGTCGATAGAACCCCTCCTACGCAGAAACGCCACCGGAAGCCGACCACCACCGGGATCCGACCCACGCTGCCCACACACTAGAGAGCAGCACCAAGGGAACTCAACAAGGGAAGGGTACGAAGCACACCTTGCCGAAGGTCGCCAAACGAAGTCACCTTCGCCACACAACCTTCGGAGAGCTGCTTGTTGTGGTCCAAGACGATGCCTTCAAGAAGATCGCGACACCGAAGTGCCGCCACCGCCCGATCCGAGGATCTTGGGTTTTCACCCGGAGACCGTGGAAGGACGGAGAGAAGCCCCATGACGCCTTCAAGAAGGGGACGGCGTCCACAGACGTCGCCATCATGGCCCAAACGGGCAAGGGTTTCCCCTCGGCGTGGCCTCTCCTCCTTCTACACCGGGTTAGGCCGTCAAACGACGACCGAACCGCCGCCACAACACGCGGCTCGATGCGGCCACGTCGCCCGCACGACCATGGCCACCGACTAGCACCAGAACCTCTGGCTCGCCCGTCAACCAGCAAGGTTCCCACCGACCAAGGCCGCCGCCTTGAAACCAAACTCCTCGCGCCGCCGGACCGCAACAGAGCACCGAGAACCGCCACCGACGCAGAACACCCATCCCGAATAGGCGACGGCCGACCTCACCGGCATCTGCCCCACGCAGATCAAAAGATGAGTGAGCAACTCCAAAGATCTGCGCAGCCCACAGCCACCACGACTCTCGCTGGCGCCATATCTGAGGATTGGACGGAAGGAACTTCCGCTGCGAGATCCGCGGCCAGCAACCACCCCCGCTGCGGGCAGTGCGAGATCCGGTGGAGGAAACACGAGGGGAGGGGGGATGCTCGAAACGGGGCTGGACCCCTGCCCGGCTGGCGGAACCTCCCAGCGCCCTGCGCCCTCCCGGAAGCCGCCAGGCGGAGCGGACGCCCGACGCGCCGCCGCCCGCATCTCCGATCGCCGCTCGCGCCGCCCGCAGATGCTGGCGACGGCGCCGCGCCGCCCGCAGCCGCCGTCGACCGGATGCCGCCGCCAAGAACGCGAGGGGGGCCTGCTCGAGTGGGGCGCTGAGCCTCCGCCAGCCGACCACGAGGAGGGGGGCCTCACCGCCGCCGTCAACCGCGCGGGCTAGGCCCGGCGGGGACCATCGGCGGCGGCGGGGGCGAGGGGAAAAGGGGAAGGGTTAGTGTTAGGTGGGGGAGCGGGGGCAGAGACTTCGGTATCTTCCTGTTTAGAGAGGGAGATATCACTGTCGTGTTAAAAACTATGAATGCAAGGTTGCCGCCTCTTTGAGAAAAACCCTAGCTGTTCCGACTTATCATCCTCCATAGATCGGTTCCCCCTTCTCTGGCCGGCTTCGCCGGCGTCGGGTGGAGTGGGGAACCCGATCTATGAGTGGAGTTTTCAATAAAAGTAGTCTTTTCAGTAGTCTATTTCAGGGTTTTGGTCGCCGTTTTCTTATTGGTTTCCCCGCAATGGAGATGGCATCGTCTGCAATAAGTGATCTTCGGTCTTTCATTCGACGACGAGATCTCTTCCTAGCGTCAATGGTGGTGCTAAAAGATTACAATTATCTAGGTGTGGGTGTTCAGATCTTACTTCGCCATATCGATCTTGGATCTTTTCTCATGGTTGCCGCGAGGAGGATTATCCTCGCAGTTTTTGTCCCGGTTGCTACGTCCTCGACAATGGTGATTCGTACTCTCGGCTCTTCATCATCATCGACAAGGCAGATTGGTTTTTATTCCATGACATACTGGTGTTGGTACTCTTGCCGATGTTGATTGACTACTTTAATGGTTGCGCGCGTGCAGGCAACCTTGGCATTGCGGCTCAAATTAAAATTATGGGAGAACCTTCGTTGGTATTTACAGGTCTATGGTTTGTTATCTATCTTTGGCTGCCTTCAGAAAATTACAAGATTATGTCTTGGAAGAAGAAAGAGTTTGAAGACCTCAAAAATTTGCTAGTATCTTTTAGACTTTATTTTGTAATCGCTGGAGACAGCTCGTATATCTCTACCATTTACTATTTGTTATTATGAATATATGTGGTATTGATTGTCAAAAAAAAAAACTATGAATGCAAGGTTTATTAAGGTTCTGTCTCGGGAAAATCCTCGGATGAACCGGCTGGCATATGCTCCGGCCAGAACTCGGTCTACCATTGGCTAGCACAAAGATGGGCCTGCCACAGAAGGTTGGAATTTTTACGATGAAGTCAACAATACAGACATGAATACACATAGATATGGGACCCATCACAGAGGAGAGAGACGGGTGGGGGGGACTAGTTTTCCCGTACCAGCTAAGGCACTCTCCCTCGCCAGTGACGTCCAACCCGCGGCCATCGGTGTCGGAGATGGCGTTCGAGCCCCAAGATCGGTCGGAGTATGTACAAAGCGGCGGCGACGGCACCGCGGAGGCGCTGGACCGTGCGAATGGAGGCGTGGACCACACACAGTCCTCGCTGGAGCGCGCGACCAGATGCGCTGCCGTCAGCTGGTGCGAGCAGGAGGCCGTGGTGCTCTGCTGCGGCCGCGCCGACCTGCTCGCGCACGCCGCGCGCCACAGCGACTCTCCCCGTCGCTGCGGACCAGGGTGTCGACGACCCTCCGTCTTCAACGACGCCGCCTCCCGTCGCTGAAGCGGGTCCGGCTGCAAAGGCAGCAACAACACCGGTCGTCGTCATCCTCGACGAGGAGGAAGAGGTCGCCGCGGCGCATGCATCGTCCGTCGTCAAGCACGTTGCTGAATCAAGCCACAGCTCCCAGTCTAGCGACGCCCTGCCGGATTTCTCGTGGCAGGGCATGTCCGCCTTCGACGAGGCCGCGGCGCACCCCACCATCCCCGTCCCAAAATTCGAAGCTGAGCAGGTGGCAGCGCCACGAAGCGGCCAAGGACGAAGGCACGGAGCCACATGACACCGACGTGTTGTTCGACGTTCTCCTCTTCTCTGAGCAGTTCCCCTTCTTCTTCGACGATGGCGCCTACGAATCCCTCGACAGCCTCTTCAGCGAGCGGGGCGCCGGCGCGTTGGAGGAGCAGTTGTGCGCGGACGCGCGGGAGGAGAGGCGGCGTGACCTGACCCGATGCGACGCAGAGGAGGCGACCTGCGACGGGCGGCACGAATCGGCTGTGCCAACCACCAGCTCTGGTTTGCAAGATCAATCGGTACATCACTGGAGCATCGACAGGCTGATCTTGCTTCTGCTGCTTTCGAAGCTCAGGGCGGCGAGCAGTAGCCTGATGTAGCTGTTACTGTTACGGCTGTGGAGAAAGACGAGAGCTCGAGGAGAGAGAGAGGTGGGAAGGGGACGTACGGGTGTCACCATTGAATTTCTCGTGCGGGGACCAGGTTGTTGCCCATTTTTTTACACACTCTCTGCCCACAAACAGGGCCCACACTCATGTATTCAGCTCTGATTACTTTCATGGTACACAGAATACCTACCTTTAGTTGTAGACCCCACACATATTTCTGCACCAATCACATAACGACTTGACGCAGGTTCATATGTCGCCAGGTTCTATTCGTCCACTCTCGTCTGTCTCGTTTGTATTATCGAGTTTTCGTCTAGTAAGTAATTATGATTTGCTCTTGCTCCACACGTGACTTGTGCCCCCGGCTGTGCGTCCGAGAGCGCTACTCGCCAGGTCTGCCGGCGGCAAGAGTGTGTGGACTGAAGTCTGAAGATGGCTATAGGTAGGACGCAGTTGTTTTCTGCACAAGTCTGAAACATGCGTACATGTGTGTCTAAAATGCCACCAAACGCAAGATTTATTCAGTTTCCGTGTCCTTCCTAGTGCTGTCACGTTGAGCGTGTGACAATCAACATGTGAGCACTAGGTCTCTCCTAGTCTCCTTGATCTTTTCTCTATCCTCTAACAGATGGAGTACTTTGTACATCCTCTTGATCGTTTTATAGAAGTTCAGTCTAGCTAAATGCTGTAAAAAGAAAGATAATTAAAAGAACACGTATATGGTATATTTTCTTAAAAGCCACATGTAGTATGTTGCAGTTGTACCTATCAGCACGTACGGGACGTGTCAGCTGGTTATCCTCCTTGTACCGCTGCAGAAACGCCTCTCCGCTACAGACTTGAAATTGGCTAGCACTCTTGACGCCGGACCCGCAGTCTTTCTCATCTTCTCTAGAACAGAACCCTACACGATCGCCTAAACCCGCCGCCGCCGTTTCTCTCGGCTGCTCTCGGTGAAGGCGGCCGCAGAAGGCAGCCATGGACCAGACGGAAGCCCTGCCGGACGACGCTCTCGCCGACATCCTCGGCCGCCTCGAGGTGTGCGACCTCGCCGCGTCACGCTGCGTCCGCAAGACATGGCGTGCCGTCGTCGACGCCCGCGGCCTGCTTCTCCCGCACGTCCTCCCGCACTCGCTGCACGGCATCTTCATCAACTACATCGGCCACAAGCGCCCACGCTGCTTCTCGCGCCCCACGGCGAAGAAGCCCGTGATCGACGGCAACCTAGATTTCTTGCCCGGCTACGATGAGGATTCTAACCCGATCGTAGATCACTGCAACGGACTCTTGCTCTTTAAGTATTGGATGAACTTCTGCGTGGTCAACCCAACCACGAGACGGTGGGAGCCTATCCGCTACATGGATGACGAAGGCCGCAACGCGTACCTCGTGTTCGATCCTGCCTCCTCGCCGCACTATGAGGTGCTTTTAATCCCAGATGTACCCAAGAAGGTAATTCTACCCTCGCACGACGAGCAAGAAGACCCACACGATTCTCTGGAATGGCCACCATCCTTGTGGATGCTAGACGTGTTCTCATCCAGTGCAAAGAAATGGCAGAAGAGATCCTTTGTCCGCGAAGGCACGGCCGCGGGGACTGTGACTAGTGTTCGAGTAGATCCAATTGTGCCAATATCTATGGGTTTCGATGGTCCCAGGTGGCGCTGTGGTGTGTATTGGGGCAGATCACTCTATGTGCACTGTCGTGGTGCGTATGTTGCAAGGTAATACACCCGGTACATCTTCGCAAAATGATATTCTCAATTGTTGTTTTAAGTAGCGTTCCTCTGTTGTGTTAGACTTGCTAGTAGCATCGGTATCTTTGACACATGTTTTTTTCCCGATGAACTGCTATTTTCAGGTTCTCTTTAACAGGAGGTAAATACCAAGTAATAAAAATGCCAGAATATATCGCGGAAAGCGAACCTGCACAATATCTTGGGAAGTCGGAAAACGGGGTGTACCTTGCGACAATACACGATGTGTATCGAATTCGAATCTATAACCTTGTCAAGTCAAACACACAAATAGATTGGGCGTTGAAGCATTATGTTGATGTTGAGGCATGTGCATCTGTATGGTTGCGCAACCTCAGCAGATTTAAAAAAACTTGGACATTAGATGGTGACGACGACAAATACGAGAGAGAAAACGGGGATAATCTAGAATGGAACTTTGACGAGGATAACGATGGTGATGATGGCCCTGATGACGACGGAGGGGAAGAAGTACAAGATAAAAAAGAGAACGGAAAAGTAGGAGGAGAACATAACGGAAACCAAGTGGTGGAGAATCTGGAATGGGACTCTGACGATGATAATGTTCTGACTATCCAAGATGAGTACAGATACTTCTTCTCCCAGAGAATCTCATTTCTTGGTTTCCACCCTTACAAAGAGGTTATTTTCTTGGAGTTATCATCATTTGTAGGAGTGGCTTATCATTTGAAAAACTCAAAGATTCAATATCTTGGCAATATGCGCCCAGATTACTACCATAGGTCTGGAAATGGTTTTTATGAATTGTTTCCATATACCCCTTGCATGATCGGGGATCTTCGAAAGGATGCTTCATGGAGTGAGCGCAGAGGTTAGAGCATTTTTCAGCAAAGAGGCAAAGAAAGGACACCTTCATGAGTTATCGTCCCTTTCAAACTGCTGCTGGTTTGCTCTGAGGTTAACATGTGCTGTGTATTATATAGATTTTTTTTTCTTCTTATATGGTTCTACACTTGTACTGAAGTGCCAATAAGTCACAGGCGCTTGCATTTCTCTGATTTCCTCAGCTATTTGGTGACTTCTCTTAAGTTGGGTGTAATACTTAAACTTTTAATGTAATAAAGCACTTCTTGTCCGATTTTTTTTATGACTTCTCTACATGTGTAGATAGTAGATAGACATGTGGTACTGAAATAAGGTCAGATTTGCACCATTTTAGTGCGAGTGGACTTATTCTTCAATGTTTTTTTGTGTGTTTTCTAGTTCTGAAAATTACTGAATAATCAGATCCAGCTATTTACTTCATAAAATTCTTTGCAGGAAGTAAAAGCAAATTGGGTGTTTGGTCTAGTGGTATGATTCTCGCTTCGGGTGCGAGAGGTCGCGAGTTCGATTCTCGCAACACCCCTGCCATCTTTTTGCATTCTTCTTTTTTTCGAAAAAATCAGTCTTGTGGAATTTCCCTATGCTAGGAATTTCAGGCTATTGGACGTGCCGGTACTGGCAAGTACAATGCTGTCGATGATAGGAAGTTCAAGCCATTGGACGGTTTGGTTTGACGAAACCGTGCAAAACCATTTAAACCGAGAGAATGCCCAGGGTTAATTACTCAGCTTAAGCATCGACAGCACGGAGTGCGCGCTATTCTTAGCGCAAAGTAAAATTAAGCATCCCCCGCTACCTCCGTTCCCGTCCACCCGTCCAATCCACCTACTCAGTTTGGCAATGCCGTGTAAATACACTTGCCGTGGAGAGGGCGAGGCCGGTCTCGCGCGATTGATCCCCTCCCAAAAAAAGCTTTGCATATATAGTTCGAATTATATCAGGAGAAGGAAGAGGCCGGCTATTGATCCATGGTGCCAGGAATGGCGTCCCGTATCGTCTTGTTTGTCGCCGTTGCGGCATCGACCGTCGCCGTCGCTCTCGGCCAGCCGCCGGTCGGGCCGGACTACAGCTACGTGCCGGGGACGAAGCTGGGTCCGGAGAACTGGGCGAAGCTGAGCCCCAAGTACGGCGCCTGCAACGGCGGCGCTCCCGTGAGGAAGCAGTCCCCGATCGACATCGTCACCAAGAACGCCGTCTCCCGGCCCGACCTCGAATCCCTCAACCGCACCTACGTCGCCTCCGACGCCACCCTCATCAACAACGGCAAAGAAATCTCGGCAAGTCCCACATTCACATCGCGCCGATGCTGCAGATGCTAGCTGTTGCTCGGTCGGCCTCGACCGACGCCGTGACGCGTGCGCGCGCGTTCCACGTATTGATCGATCGGTTTGGCAATGGCAATGCAGATGATGTTCACCGGCAAGGGCAAGGTCGGCAGCGTGTCCATCGGCGGCAAGTCCTTCAGCCTCAAGAAGCTCCAGTGGCGCACACCCTCGGAGCACACCATCAACGGCAAGCGGCACCCGCTGGAGGTCCAGCTCGTCCACGAGAGCGACGCCGGCACGGGCGAGCTCGCCATCATCGCCATCCTCTACAAGGTCGGCGCGCCCGACTCCTTCTACTTCCAGCTCAAGAGGGAGCTGGCGGAGCTAGCGGGCGACCGGTGCAACTACGGCGTGGAGGACGCGAGCTCGCCGATGGGGCTGGTGCACCTGCGCTCGCTGCAGAAGCGGACGGGGAGCTACTTCCGGTACATGGGCTCCCTGACGGCGCCGCCGTGCACGGAGAACGTGTACTGGAACGTACTGGGCAAGGTGAGGCAGATGACCAAGGAGCAGCTCGACATGCTCCTGGCGCCGCTGCCGCCCGCCGCAAGGCAGAACGCGCGCCCGGTGCAGCCGCTCAACGGCAGGGTCGTCACATTCTACAACCCGCCCAACAGCACCATCTCATTCCAGATGTGATCTGTCTGATTCAACATTCATTCATTCATGTGCTAATTAACCTAGAAATTAATTAATTTTGTGCTGCTGCAATCGTGTATCACCATCACCGTACTGACCAATTAATCTCCTATTTTGCCTTGTCTCACTCTCTTTGTTAGTTATATTTTACTTGATCGGATGAACTGTTCTATGATCTTGGCCATAATGTTGTATATTGATTAATCTGATGAGCTGAAACTCTGAACTGATCCAGATTCCAGAGGCTAATGATCTAAAACTCATTCTCAACCATCCATATCGGTGACCATGTGTATTAGCCACTAATCCAGATTCCAGAGGCTAATGATGTAAAATTCATTCTCGTTTATCTATATTCGGAATGGTTTTCTGAACTTTGCCTCCACATTTTAAAGTTTAGGCCCCAATTCTTCAGGCATCTTTTCCTTTTTGAAAATTCTTGACGCAACAAGTCAGAAGGGCAAAACTAAAATTGGACTGCAAATGAAA
The DNA here is from genome assembly GCF_019359855.2 of Lolium perenne. Lineage (NCBI taxonomy): Eukaryota > Viridiplantae > Streptophyta > Magnoliopsida > Poales > Poaceae > Lolium > Lolium perenne. Next base: position 160,610,677 of record NC_067247.2, read on the forward strand.
CAACATCTCAGATTAACTCATTATAGTCAAGTTACACATGGCCACATACAACTGGATGGACTGCTGCGACGATTCCTTTAAGTCCATGCAGTCGTATGTGGCCATGTCCTCCTCGTTCTGATTTATAGTTAACATGACTATAATGACACAGGTTTTAAAATGCAAGCCAACATAACTCATGCTTGCATGATTGTATCCTGCAAGAGAAAAGACCAAAAGACTGCCAGGAAAAAAGATCCCATGAAGATGAAGTTCTGTCAGATGGATGGCATTTACTTTTGTTTCCGTAGTTGTTAAAAAATTGAAACTCTTCGATGCTAGGCTCGTTGAACTTGGTGTAGACGTGTAAAGTCCGTGGATGATTATGTGAACTGTGTGTTTCATTTTCGATGAAATGGAACGGGGTGATGACGCCTTTCATCTAAAAAAATCCAATTAGTGATTCATCACGGTGGACTGGCCAGTGGGAGCAACTGAACAAGAGCTGCTCCCTGTGCTGTCTAGCGATGGTGATCGTGGACCACTGCCCCCTCCTCCTCGACTACACCACATAGTCAGTGGGTCGGAAACGTTCTCTATTTGAACTTTCTTGTTGAACCTGAACGGATTCAATGAAGCGACGGAGACCGCTTGGGGTTAGAGAGGGGATGCTAGAACAACCTTCTTCCACCATCACACGAATTATCGCAGAGAGAAGAATGCATCCACAACCTCAAGGTTGATGGAATAGTCATTTCTAACCATGCACCCATTGCTCACGCATCCTTCAATCACTTCGAGGGATTCCCGGCGCGTCGGTGGAGCGCTAGTTTTCACTAGACCGAGACTTCCTGGGCATGCACTCCGAGGACTATTCAAAACTCAATACTACCTTCATGGAAGTCGAGATCTGGAGGTCGTGCGGATGCTCCCACACAGAAAGGCGCCAGGTCCGGAAGGGTTCATGGCCGAGTTCCTACAAAGTTGTTGGGGTACGGGGAAGGGTGATTTCATGGCTACCTTTGGCAAATTACTTACGATGTGTGGGTGTGAGTTCCATGGACTTCACCATCCACCATTGATCCTGCTACCGAAGCACCCAGATATGATGGCGCTGGGTGATTACCGCCCCATTAGCCTCATCCATATGTTCGCCAAACTGGCAGCGAAGGCTCTAGCACTAAGGGTGGCGCCTAGACTTGAATCACTGGTGGATAGAAACCACCGAGCTTCCATTTCAAAGCGCTGCATCCATGACAACTTCATGTTGGTTCAACAGACAGCTAGGCTATTACAAAGGCTTAAGGAGCCAGAGGTGATGCTCAAGTTGGATTTAGCACGAGTCTTCACCTCTGCCTCGTGGGGGCTTCTCTTCATGATCCCCCATAAGATGGGACTTGGGTCGAGGTTACACGAGTTGATGGTGGCCATATTTCTATCCACGACAAGCACTAGGGTGACGCTCAATGGCGAGCCAGCCCCTCCCCCATCTTCCACACGAGGAGCCTGAGACAGCGCGGCCCACTATCGACAATGTTATTTGTGTTGGTCATGAATATGCTTTTGGCTAATGCCATATAGTTGGGGGATCCTGAAGCGTCTAGCGCGTCAAGAGTTGGTGACATCATTCTTGTTGTTTGCTGAAGATGTAGTTATCTTTTGCCATGCGGGTGCGACGGAGTTGCGTGCGGTACACGAAATTTTAGGGCTTTTCGGACATGCATCAGGACTACGCACTAACTTTGTGGAATGCTCAGTGTCCCTAATTGCGTGCTAAGATGAGGAAATAACTAAGACATCAAAATTAATGGAGTGCCATCTTGAACCCTACCCCGTCAAATACCTTGGCATCCCACCCTCGATTAGGCATCTACTGGGTGAGGCTTTCCAACCTGTTGTCGACCGAATAGCTAATAAATTTCCAACTTGGAAATGCATCCATGATGCCCAGAGTGGGGTGTCTGACATTGGTTCATTCAGTGCTCGTGGCGATACCGCTCCATCAGCTCATGGTGCTTAGTCCTAAAAAGAAGGCTCTTAAGCATGCCCTCAAGATCTTGCATACCTTCCTTTGGGGGGAATGGGGGCCACATGAACTAGTCTAGGGTGAGCCGGCGGGCTATGCTACAGAGAGTTAGGATCCATGACCTAGCTCGCATGGATACCAACCTAAGGGTGTGCTGGTTGTGGAGAATGTGTACTAGCCCCTTGCGACTGCGGTGACCCAGCATACCACTGCATGTTGTAGTATACAAGTCGTTGATATGATCTTTGTGAAGGGACTTCTTCATAAATTACCATATCCCTCAGAGTGGTACAGCAGAAACATTGCAGGTCATAACACTCCATATATTATTACAAACATTGTCTTAACAAGTTGGTATTCTCACAGGTCCTATGAGAACACCCTACGATACTACTTAAGTACGATTACAACTCATAACCAAATATAAAGAGAGCTCAACAACTTATTTAGGTAAGTTCTACGTTGCTCGGCTCTATGATGCTAGGGTATATCACTACTCCTCCACCTCGGTGTCATCGGGTCTGTAGACTATCCCATAGTCTACTCCTTCCACTCCGCCGGTAAGATCAGGTTCCTCGTAGACCAGCTCATAGCTTCCTTCTGGTGCTCCATCGTTGATGGCCTCCACTTCCAGATCACAGTCTATCAAGGGTGTCGAAAGAAAGTGAGTACAGAGGTTCTCAGCAAATTCTAAAAGAGTAAAAAGGTGTTTGATGCACTAGCTACGACCATTGATCAAGAAATCGCAGGTCAATGCATGTTTTGAAATCATTTCTTCAAAAGGTTGTTTTTATTATGAAAACTATGCCCGCCACTCTTCACAGGTTGACTAGAACTTCGTGGAGTTCCTTTCCTGCCGCGTTCGCAGTTCCCTTCCCAGAACAAAGAGTGACAACCACAATTTGATACACTCTGCAAAGGTGCGTTACTTTTCCCACAAGAGATCCCACCCTTTTTGCCATCCGCAGGGACTTGCCCCCGTTCACACTTCCTTTGGTGTGAGGCCAGGTATAAAGATCCAAGCCCACACCGCCTTCTCCGCGACTGCAAACCCACCCTTTTGTCCACCCGTAAACCCCGAGTAGTCCCCGATTACGGCTTTACTCACGCTGCACTTTGGACAATCCATCATAGATCGTAGAGCCCAACATCACTAATGGATGGGGATTTAAAAGGCTATCCCAACCTATGGCAGTGCCTCCAACACCCCGCGGCTGTACCAATCCGTTGGCGTGCAGAAGGGAAAAGATACGACTGGCTTCACTAGAGCCATTATAGATCTCATGGTTAACGCGATTTGTACGGCGCTAGAATCACTGGACGGCATTGGTGATTAATCCTAGGTTAATATAACCCATGCAATGGAACCTCCACCATATCAACACATACCATGGTTCCATTGCCAGCCACATAGTCATATTCATAGTTGGAAAGTAACATTTTATTTGCGATGCAGGAATGATAAGTATATATATTTGCATTAACGTAGTAGAAAATAATCAAGTTGACATGAGCAAGGGTGAACTTTCCTGTGGACTGCGAGATAGTGCAGTTCAATGCAGTTGATGGAACCTGGACCTCGGGTTCTGTAAGAAGCATCATTGTCCGGTAAGGACAAAGTTATAAAATCCAAATAATGCAATCATGGATGTATTATTTTATGTTGAATCCCTTTATCCCAATGAGTTATTACAATTTAGGGTTGAATTAAGATTTATGCCTTTGGCAGTAACTTGCAATTGATTTTAAGGTGTAAACCATTTTAATTCACATAAAGTAAAATACTTCAAAGTAAAACTACTTTACTTGGTGATTCATTATTCATTCCAAAAATGATTTGAAATAATAGAGTTGCCTCTATAGTTTTGGAATAAAAAGGAATAGAGTATTTTTCTTTGAAAAATACCTTTCTCAATAGAAATGACTTGGAATAATAGAATTTTCTTTTGAAATGTTTGAAAATAAGTAATTGAACTTATTTGAGATTTTTCCTTGAATTTTAAATACAAGGAAATAATAGTTTGAAATTCCAAGTTATTATTTTAAATTCTTCAAATTCATAATTTTGAATTTGTTTCTTAAATTCTATTTCATATTTTATTCTGGTTAAGATTTATTTTTCATTCACTAATCCAATTTTTAATGGATTTTTAGAGTTGTAGTTTATTTACTAAAAATTGGTGAAATTCTGGCCTTTTTCTAAATTGTGAAAAGTCCAAAATACCCCCTGGCCCCTATTGGGCCAGCCCATTAACCTAAGCCCATGGGACAGCCCACTAAGGCTTGCCCCATAGTGGCTCGGTGGCGCCGATGCGGCCCACCTCTCTCACTCACGCGTCTCTCCCGCTCACTTGGCCTAACCCTAATCTCTCGCGACCCCGTGGCCATGGCGTCGCCGCCATGGCCGCCGCCGTGCTCCGGCCACCTCCTGGCCTCCCTACCTTCGCCACCTACCTGATCTGGACCGCCGCGAGACGATCTGTCGATCTGTCCGCGTGGTTTCTCCAACCTCCTCCTCTCCTGGCGAATTGCCTCTGATCTGGATCCACTGGAGAATCGCCTCGGGCGATTAGGTGGTCTCCGGCGAACTCTCGTCCTCGTCGTCGACGTGCGCGCCCCCTGAGACCGACCAGGTGCGGTGCTGCTTGCAGTACCAGTGCCGTCGTCTCCGTGCCGTGCTGCTGTGGTGGTGTTCATGCTCGTCGGCGTATCGTCGGCGCCTACCCTGGGCTTTGCAGCTGCTATGGCCGCGCGAGCACTGCCTCGCCATGCCATAGCCTCTGCCACCAGGTGCATGTAAGTAACCTGCTCCCTCTCCTTCTCTTCTCCATGCCTGTGCGCCTCCCAAGCTACTGTGCTTCTTCTTCCTCCTGTTCTACTGCTCTCTGGTGATCCTGTGATCGCACAGAGCCTTGCCATAGCTGCCTAAGTTGCCCGAGCTTCCATTTTCTGCAAGCCATGGCCAATCTACCAATTTCTGGTACTGGCCAGTGCTGCCTTGCTTGCTGTACATGCTATGTGTTGATCATCTATTGCTCCTAGCATGCTCTGATCTTACTATGCTATGTTGTGCTTGCTTACAAGCTTGATATACCATGCTGTTCATGCTTATGGGCTTGCTATGCTTACTGGTAATCTACACTTGCTTGTCTAGGTGTACTGCTGTGTATCTTTGACACTTGTGAATGCCAGTGATGTGTGTGAGGTGCTTATGTGCCTCCTGTGTAAGCCATTGATCCATTGGATCAACCATTTCTTGCTGGCTAGATTATCTGTGTGGCTTGACTTGATGCAATTGATCCATTTGATCAATTAAATGTCAGTAATTGGTTGCTGATTAATTCTGTGGCTAAGTAAATCATTTTCCTTGTTGATGCTGATGCTCAAGCATCACTATGCTACTGCATACATGTGCTGTTGCTTATTCTAGCTCACTGGACTTGATCCAGTGGCTATGATGCAGTGATTTGTGCTGTGTTGCCTTACAGTATGCTACTGTCAGTAAATAGCATGGATCTGTGATATATTCATGATTGAATAAATTGATTTATGATGAACTGCTTATGCAGTGATGATTTAAATTACTTGCTTGTAAATGAATTTGCTGTTTATAATGATTTAACAAGCAATTGAATCTGAATCCAATTCTGGATGATGATGTTCTGTATTTGGCTTTACTTTACATGGTGCTAAGTGTGATGTGACCTCAGTAGCCTTGCTACTGATTGGTTGCTCACCTATTTGGTTGGATCTTGTGGGCTACTCAACTTTGCTTGCATGTTTGGGGATCATACTAACTATGAATGCCAATATGCTTGCCTGTGATGAAATCTAGGGTTTTACTGATGGTTATGTGCCTAGGATTTTCTGTGTAGTCTATACTAGCTACTAATTATTGCAATACATCTACTGGTGCTATCTGTGCATAAGATCTTGCTTCTGTGCACAAGATCTGTATCTGGATGGTTTCTATTTTGGTGGCTTTTTAGACTAGCAGTGATCCTTGGTGAAAACCAAGTGATGATTCACCCTGTTGAGCATCTGCTCAACCCCATGACTGTGTCATGCATGCTTTATGGATTAGATCCATTGGATCTGTTCCGGGAACTTGGTATACCTTGTTCCAGCTCCTAGAATGAGATTTTGTGTTGATGCAGACTTGTAGTTTGTTCACAGCCCTTCACCTCTAGTCCTGGTTGATCTTCTAGGTCACCATGATTTCTGTGGGTTGGTTCTGTTCTTGAGCAAGAACTGGATGAACTCTGTGTTGCTCTAGCTTCACCCTTACCTGGTGAATTCCTTATCTGGCTGACTGTTACAGTTTCTAGGGTTTGTGTTGCTTTTATATGAGGCCTACTTCTATTCTGGCCATGACACACAAGCCTGGCTTGCTTTGTGACTAAGCCCTTGCATGGCCTTGCTGTGCCTTGCATAGCACACATGAGCTGGTGCTCTCATATGCTGAAACTTGAGCCCTCTGGTGCTGCTCAGTTCTGGTCTGCTTGATCCTATCTTGTGCTGTCCAGGTTTTGGACAAGCACAAGTGTGCAGTGACAGTGTACTCTGTCCAAACTGAATTCTGTTTACTCTGTCCAAACTGTATTCTGTTTACTCTGTCCAAACTGTATTTCTAACACTTAACTTTCTGGCTAGCACTTGTGATTCTGTTTTGCAGGTTTTGAAGTTGAATATGACCAGAAGATATTCTTCAGGGCATTTAGTCTAGGTTTTAGTTTAGGACAAACTTGTAATTTTCCTTTTTCATTTCTGTTTATTATTCATCAATTCTTGTATCAAGAATATTGTAAAGACCATGTATTCTGTGTTGATTATCAATAAAGCTCAAGTTTTGTTTATGAGCTTTTGTCTTATGTAATGTTTATATTCTTGATTGAATATTTTATTTAATATTCAATTTGAAATTCAAAGTCATTTGAATTCATAAGTTGTGTTTGAATTGTGAATTCCATATCTATATTGCTTAATGCTTATTGTTCAATGTATTAGCACTTGTCAAATGAAATCATTCCCCAAATCAAAAAGATACAAAAGAGATCATGTCGAAATTTGCCTAACTCACATTGCCTAACCCTAAGTGCAAAATGAGAGAGAACCTCGATCCCTCTTAGGTTTAGTTGCAATAAGGCGCGAAAAATTCCCCCGTTTTGCGATGAAATGCACATCCCATTTCTAAATCTACCCTTCGTTGTTCCTATGTTCTGGGTTATTACAGCCTCTCCCCCTTAACAGAAACTTCGTCCCGAAGTTAAGATTGGTACCTGAACATCTCGGGGTAAGACTTCCTGAGTTCTTCTTCCGTCTCCCAAGTTGCTTCTCGCTCAGGATGATGTTGCCATTGAACTTTGCAGTATTTGATTGCTCTGTTCCTTAACTTCTTCCATTGTACTTCTAAGATCTTTTTAGGTCTTTCCACATAAGTTATATCAGATTGCAATTCTATTTCTTCATATGTGATAGGATCATTTGGTGCCTTCAAACACTTTCTGAGTTGGGATACATGAAATACATTGTGAACTTGACTTAGTTGCGCCGGTAATTCCAACTCAAAAGATGTTCCTCGATTCTGACTGAGTATCTTAAATGGTCCTATATATCGAGGACTTAACTTTCCTTTAACTCCGAACCTCTTAAGTCCTTTCATTGGGCTAACCTTTAAATATACCTCGTCTCCTACTTTCGGTTCCCAAGCTCTTCTTCTTTGGTCGGCATAACTCTTTTGACGACTTTGAGCTATTTTGAGTCTATCCCGAATCACCTCGATGACTCCTTGTCTCTCCTTGATGTAGTCCGGTGTAAACTCCTTGTTCTCTCCGGTTTCAAACCAACAAATTGGTGATCGACACTTCCTTCCATACAATGCTTCGTACGGTGCCATCTGGATGCTACTATGATAACTATTGTTATATGAGAATTCCGCCAAAGGTAAATGGTCCTCCCATGATCCTCCAAAGTTCAGAGCACAAGCTCTAAGCATGTCTTCAAGTATCTGATTGGTTCTTTCGGTTTGTCCTCCGGTTTGTGGATGATATGCTGTACTGAAATCCAACTTGGATCCCAAAGCTTCTTGGAGTTGTTTCCAAAACGCTGATGTGAAAATTGAACCTCTATCTGAGACTATTTTCTTTGGTACTCCATGCTTGCTAACAATCTCCTTCACATATATATCCACAAGCTTCTCCACATTATCCTTTGTATTTACGGCTATGAAATGAGCACTCTTGGTAAGTCTATCCACTATTACCCATATCATATCCTTCTTCTTACTAGTCATTGGTAGACCAGTAACAAAATCCATTCCGATTTCATCCCATTTCCACTCCGGTATCTCTAGTGGTTTGAGTAATCCCGCAGGACTTTGATGTTCTGCCTTCACTCGCTGACATGTATGGCATTCAGAGACATATTGTGCTATCTCTCTTTTCATGTTGTTCCACCAGAACATCTCCTTCAAATCCACATACATCTTAGTACTTCCCGGATGTATTGAATAAGGGGTTTCATGTGCTTCTTTTAATATGATTGACTTCACTTCTGGATCATCCGGTACACATATCCTTTTCTGGAAGTATAGTGAATCAAACTCCCCTAGATTGAATTCCGATGGTCTTCCCTCTCCAATCCTTTTGATTTCTTCTTGGATGAACAAATCATCCGCTTGTTTGCGGATAATCTCATACTTCAAGTCTGAGTACATCTCATCCATAATCCTCATGATTGCTACACTTCCCTTAACATCACCTTGGATAAACAAAATCTGAGCATCCTCTAGCTCTTTCCGAAGTTCCTTTGGAATCTCCCATTCCGTAGGTTGATTTTTCGTACTCTTCCTGCTTAAGGCATCTGCTACTACATTAGCCTTGCCTGGTGTATAGTTGATTGTAAGGTCATAATCCTTAATCAACTCTAACCATCTCTTCTGTCTCATGTTTAATTCCTTCTGAGTGAAGAAATATTTCAAACTTTTATGATCGGTGTATAACTCACACTTGGATCCATATAAAAATTGTCTCCAACTCTTCAAAGCATACACAACTGCCGCTAATTCTAGATCATGTACTGGGTAGTTGTGTTCATGTGGTTTCAACTGTCTTGATCCATAAGCTATTACCTTCTGATCTTGCATAAGAACACATCCAAGTCCATTCTTGGAAGCATCACAATATACCGTGTAATCCTTTCCAGGTTCAGGAACTGCTAACACCGGTGCTGTGGTTAACTTATCTTTGAGTGTTTGGAAGCTGGCTTCACACTCATCAGTCCACACAAATGGAGTATTTTTCTTGAGTAACTTGGTCATTGGTCCTGCAATCTTCGAGAATCCTTCTATGAATCTCCGATAATAGCCTGCCATACCAAGAAATCCTCGTATTTCCTTAGCACTTTTGGGTGACTTCCATTCCAATACTGACTGAACCTTGCTTGGATTCACTGCTATGCCTTCTTTGGTTATGACATGTCCAAGAAATTCAACACTATCTAACCAAAATTTTCACTTGCTGAACTTTGCATATAGCTGATGTTCTCTCAAAATTTGCAGAACTATCTTCAAATGCTTGGCATGTTCTTCTTTATCTTTGGAATAGATTAGAATATCATCTATGAACACTATCACAAACTTGTCCAAATACTTCATGAATATCTTATTCATCAAATTCATGAAAATTGCTGGTGCATTTGTTAGTCCGAATGGTACAACCAAGTATTCATGGTGTCCATACCTTGATACGAACGCTGTTTTTGGCACATCCTCCTTCTTGATCTTGATTTGATGGTATCCTGACCTTAAATCTATCTTCGAGAAGACTCCAGCTCCTTGAACTTGATCAAAAAGGTCTTGTATTCTAGGTAAAGGATACTTGTTCTTGATAGTTACATTGTTCAGATTTCTATAATCTTCACACATTCTCCTTCCTCCATCTCTTTTATCCACAAAAATGACTGGTGTACCCCATGGTGACACACTTTCTTGAATGAATCCCTTATGTTCTAACTCATCTATCTGAGCTTTTAGTTCCACTAATTCCTTTGGCCCCATCTTATATGGTGGTTGAGCTATGGGTGTTGTGCCTGGAATCAGATCAATCGTGAACTCTATCTCCCTATCGGGTGGCATACCCAGTAGTTCCTTAGGAAATACATCTTGAAACTCATTCACTACAGGGATATCTTCAATCCTTACCTCCTTCAGACTATTGAGTTCCAATCCTATCTGCAACTCACTGTATTTGTCTCCTTGGAAAACTATTCGGCCTCCAATAGAGTTGCGAAGTGATACTGTTTTGTCTCCACAGTTAATCACCGCTCCATTCTCTATCAACCAGTCCATCCCTAGGATGACGGATATGTCCTTCATGGGTATGATGAATAGGTCCGTGAAATACACACAGTCACATATGGTTATGACTTGTGCTTCTTTCACGTGGGTTACTAAGATCGTTCCCCCCGCGGATAGAACAGTTATAGGGGTTTCTAACTTAGAACATCTAAGCCCAAATTTTTCCACAAACTCCAATGCAAGAAATGATGTGGTTGCTCTAGTATCAAATAAGACTTTGCCAGGATGAGTAAGAATGCTTAGCGTACCTAAGACTGTTTGATCCGACTCTTCCGCTTGCTCCAAAGATGTGCAATTCAGCTTTCCATAAGGCTTTCCCCTCTTGTTGTTGTTGTTGTTGTTGTTGTTGTTGTTGTTGTTGTTGTTGTTGTTGTTGTTGTTGTTGCGGTTGTTGTTGTTGTTGTTGCGGTTGCTGTTGTTGTTTCCACCTCGTCCTCCTGAGCTCTGTCCGCTCCAAGACGACTTGTTTGGACACTCCGGCTTGATGTGTCCATCCTTCCCACAACCATAACAGATGATTCTGGGTTTCTGACAATCCTTCTGCAAATGACCCCTCGGGCCACAACTTTTGCAGATGATCTGATTAATTGGGTTCTGACTCTGACCTCCCCGGTTGTATTGATTACCAGTAGTAGGTCGAAATCGGGGTTTGAAACTCCGATCAGGTGTTGGTTTACTAATTGGGTATTTCCTTGGCTCGATACGAGCCCTCTTCCTCCTATCCTCCTGGACTTGCCTGTAATCATCCTCGAAAGTGATTGCCGAGTCAATCAGTTCCTGGAATTTAGCAGTCCGTGTCAACCTTAGTTGCATCTTCATGTATGGATTCATGCCTTTCATGAACCACTTCTTTCTCTTTTCCTCCGTATCAACATCCTCAGGTGCATACCTGGATAACCTGTTGAAATCCCGAACATACTGCATAATGGGTGTAGTGTTCTGACGTAGTTCGTCAAACTCCCTCTTTTTCAACTCCATCACGCTCTCCGGAACATGAGCATCCCGGAACTTCTTCTTGAACTCCTCCCAGGTGAACACCTTATCTGGAGGGTGTACTGCTACAAGATTCTCCCACCATGACGCTGCTGGTCCTGACAACAGATAAGTCGTATATCTAATCTTCTCCTCATCATTACAACCAACGGTCTTCAGCTTCCGTTCCGTATCCATGAGCCAATCTTCAGCATCCATTGGTTCTGGAGCTGATGTAAAGGGTAGTGGTCTTGCATTTTGGAAGTCTGATAGGGTTACTCCCTTGACTTCATTACCCTTATCATTGATGACGTGGGTAAAGAAGTCTTGCATGTTCTTGCTTTGACTTTCCTGGTAACGCCTCCTATCTTCCTCCATTGCTCTCATATACTGTTGGAAGTGTGGGTACATCATTGGGTGTGGTGGTGGTGGAGCATTCTCTGCTCTAGCTGTTGCATCTGCCTCCTCTTTTTCTCTCGCCTCCCGCTCTCTGCGAGCCTCTTCGGTTTCCACTAACGCCATGTTCCCCCTAGTCCTGTAACAAAGAGCGATTACTCATAATTACACCATGCAAATGCTTTCTGAGCTCAACTCATTGCCCAGAACTAGTCACACAATGAAATCAAGAAGCAAATACAAAACAAACATTTATTATGCATATACTTTGTATATTACATAACACACACACACTTATATTACATGTGGTATATATAAACCACTTATTTGGCTTAAAGCCCAAGCCAACGGAATTTAAAAATACGTTCTATTACAATACCACCTAGATTACTTTATTCTTCCTTGGAGCTCTACTCCTCGTCATCATAACTCGCCTCCGCGTACATCCCTGGGGTCCATCCGGTACTGCGGTTTGTCTTTCGAACACCGTCCGGAATGAAGGTCCTTCCAGTAGGTATGTAATCTGAATCGGACGAAGTGCCGAGACAGAGATCTGTCATGCCAAAGTAACTGGATAAAGACTCATATGTATCCCCAGTGGGATACAGCTGACCTTCTTCTGCCATCCATGGAGGATTCCTACTCACTTGACCTCTCATCTTCTTCTTCTTCTTCTTTTTCTTAGTTCCAGAACTCTCACCTACAACGTACTGGGATGTTTTAGGTAATCCCATCTCCAGATCTAAAGAAATGGAGTTGGGGTCTTTCTCTTCCTGTCCAAAGCTTTGGTTAACGTTCTGGTTAACCGCTCCTCCTTCATCCTCTGTATCACAAGTGATGGGTTCTCCTTCATCCCCATATGGTTCCCCGAAACGCCAACCAGTCGAATTCTCGATTGGTGACTCCGAGCAGTTTAGGTTTCTGGAATCATCTCCCCCATATCCAGACTCATACGATGCTGACACGTGCGGATAGTGTGGAACAAAGTTGGGTGTGAGTGGATCTTTATGGGAGAACTGGTCGCTCAAATCTACATAGCTGTCTAAGCTAAAGAAAGGTGTAGTGTGTTGTGGTTGTGCCCTCAGATCACGCATCCGAGTTTGGACTTTATCAGGGTCCGTGAACTCAGTTAGCATGTGCTCAATATCACCCCTCATCTTCATGTGTAAAAGGTACATCGTGGTCAATAAAGACTTACAGCTATCCATGTGCTGTGCTGCAGCTTCAGGACTTCTGTGTGCTAACACCAGATGATTCAGAGTGGGATCCTCATCTTCCTCAACATGAGGTACATGAGAATACGCTGAACATAGCAGCTCTACTGACTTGTGCTGCCTTATCTCAAGGATTTCCTTGAATAAGGCCATGCGATAGGCTGTGGTGATGGTTTTGGCTTCTCCGTATGGCATTATACGACTCATCAGCAGTTGTGTCGGTAGTTGGACCAATACTCTGCACTTGGCTAGGATTTCCCCATCGTAATAGATATACTTGATAACGGGTATCCGTGGATCACAATGGAGTTCCTTCAGCATCCCACACAGGAGATCCGTGATTTGTCCATCATAATCACCGAGCCATCCCTCAACCTTCCTCAAAGTCCTCTTAGGAAAAGTGTTCGCCATGATGGCTGTATACAAAAGCAGAATATTAGTAGTGATAATGCATCATAATAGCTATAATAAAGAATTATCGCACTAAAATATATGGTTTTGCTATTCTCATGTGAATAGTCACCATATTTCTAGAGAATCCTTTACTATTTCTACGAGACTCCTACAGGTTTCTTCCCTATACTAGGTTTTTCCAACCTAAGGTCGCAACATTTGCTCTGATACCAGCTGCGGTGACCCAGCATACCACTGCATGTTGTAGTATACAAGTCGTTGATATGATCTTTGTGAAGGGACTTCTTCACAAATTGCCATATCCCTCAGAGTGGTACAACAGAAACATTGCAGGTCATAACACTCCATATATTATTACAAACATTGTCTTAACAAGTTGGTATTCTCACAGGTCCTATGAAAACACCCTACGATACTACTTAAGTACGATTACAACTCATAACCAAATATAAAGAGAGCTCAACAACTTATTTAGGTAAGTTCTACGTTGCTCGGCTCTATGATGCTAGGGTATATCACTACTCCTCCACCTCGGTGTCATCGGGTCCGTAGACTATCCCATAGTCTACTCCTTCCACTCCACCGGTAAGATCAGGTTCCTCGTAGACCAGCTCATAGCTTCCTTCTGGTGCTCCATCGTTGATGGCCTCCACTTCCGGATCACAGTCTAGCAAGGGTGTCGAAAGAAAGTGAGTACAGAGGTACCCAGCAAGTTCTAAAAGAGTAAAAAGGTGTTTAATGCACTAGCTACGACCATTGATCAGGAAATCGCAGGTCAATGCATGTTTTGAAATCATTTCTTCAAAAGGTTGCTTTTATTATGAAAACTATGCCCGTCAGTCTTCACAGGTTGACTAGAACTTCGTGGAGTTCCTTTCCTGCCGCGTTCGCAGTTCCCTTCCCGGAACAAGGAGTGAAAGCCACAATTTGATACACTCTGCAGAGGTGCGTTACTTTTCCCACAAGAGATCCCACCCGTTTTGCCATCCGCAGGGACTTGCCCCCGTTCACACTTCCTTTGGTGTGAGGCCAGGTATAAAGATCCAAGCCCACACCGCCTTCTCCGCGACTGCAAACCCACCCTTTTGTCCACCCGTACACCCCCAGTAGTCCCCGATTACGGCTTTACTCACGGTGCACTTTGGACAATCCATCATAGATCGTAGAGCCCAATGATACGCGTACAGCACGCGTCCGTTGGGAACCCCAAGAGGAAGGTGTGATGCGTACAGCGGCAAGTTTTCCCTCAGTATGAAACCAAGGTTTATCGAACCAGTAGGAGCCAAGAAGCACGTTGAAGGTTGATGGCGGCGGGATGTAGTGCGGCGCAACACCAGAGATTCCGGCGCCAACGTGGAACCTGCACAACACAACCAAAGTACTTTGCCCCAACGAAACAGTGAGGTTGTCAATCTCACCGGCTTGCTGTAACAAAGGATTAGATGTATAGTGTGGATGATGATTGTTTGCAGAAAACAGTAGAACAAGTATTGCAGTAGATTGTATTTCAGTATAGAGAATTGGACCGGGGTCCACAGTTCACTAGAGGTGTCTCCCCCATAAGATAAACAGCATGTTGGGTGAACAAATTACAGTTGGGCAATTGACAAATAAAGAGGGCATGACCATGCACATACATATTATGATGAGTATTGTGAGATTTAATTGGGCATTACGACAAAGTACATAGACCGCTATCCAGCATGCATCTATGCCTAAAAAGTCCACCTTCAGGTTATCATCCGAACCCCCTCCAGTATTAAGTTGCTAACAACAGACAATTGCATTAAGTATTGCGCGTAATGTAATCAGTGACTACATCCTCAAACATAGCACCAATGTTTTATCCCTAGTGGCAACAGCACATCCATAACCTTAGAGGTTTCTGTCACTTCCCCAGATTCACGGAGACATGAACCCACTATCGAGCATAAATACTCCCTCTTGGAGTTACAAGCATCTACTTGGCCAGAGCATCTACTAGTAACGGAGAGCATGCAAGATCATAAACAACACATAGACATAACTTTGATAATCAACATAACAAGTATTCTCTATTCATCGGATCCCAACAAACGCAACATATAGAATTACAGATAGATGATCTTGATCATGTTCGGCAGCTCACAAGACCCGACAATTAAGCACAATGGGGAGAAGACAACCATCTAGCTACTGCTATGGACCCATAGTCCAGGGGTAGACTACTCACACATCACTCCGGAGGCGACCATGGCGGCGTAGAGTCCTCCGGGAGATGAATCCCCTCTCCGGCAGGGTGCCGGAGGCAATCTCCTGAATCCCCCGAGATGGGATTGGCGGCGGCGGCGTCTCAGTAAGGTTTTCCGTATCGTGGCTCTCGGTACTGGGGGTTTCGCGACGGAGGCTTTAAGTAGGCGGAAGGGCAGGTCAGGGGGCCACACGAGGGCCCCACACCACAGGTCGGCGCGGCCAAGGGGCAGGCCGCGCCGCCCTAGGGTTTGGGCGCCTCGTGGCCCCACTTCGTCTCCTCTTCGGTCTTCAGGAAGCTTCGTGGCAAAATAGGACCCTGGGCGTTGATTTTGTCCAATTCCGAGAATATTTCGTTACTAGGATTTCTGAAACCAAAAACAGCAGAAAACAACAACTGGCTCTTCGGCATCTTGTTAATAGGTTAGTTCCAGAAAATGCACGAATATGACATAAAGTGTGCATAAAACATGTAGATATCATCAATAATGTGGCATGGAACACAAGAAATTATCGATACGTCGGAGACGTATCACCCAACATCACTAATGAATGGGGATTTAAAAGGCTATCCCAACCTACGGCAGTGCCTCCAACACCCCGCGGCTCTACCAATCCGTTGGTGTGCAGAAGGAAAAAGATACGGCTGGCTTCACTAGAGCCATTATAGATCTCATGGTTAACGCGATTTGTACGGCGCTAGAATCACTAGACGACATTGGTGATTAATCCTAGGTTAATATAACCCATGCAATGGAACCTCCACCATATCAACACATACCATAGTTCCATTGCCAGCCACATAGTCATATTCATAGTTGGAAAGTAACATTTTATTTGCGATGCAGGAATGATAAGTATATAGATTTGCATTAAAGTAGTAGAAAATAATCAAGTTGACATGAGCAAGGGTGAACTTGCCTGTGGACTGCGAGATAGTGCAGTTCAATGCAGTTGATGGAACCTGGACCTCGGGTTCTGTAAGAAGCATCATTGTCCCGTAAGGACAATGTTATAAAATCCAAATAATGCAATCATGGATGTATTATTTTATGTTGAATCCCTTTATCCCAATGAGTTATTACAATTTAGGGTTGAGTTAAGATTTATGCCTTTGGTAGTAACTTGCAATTGATTTTAAGGTGTAAACCATTTTAATTCACATAAAGTAAAATACTTCAAAGTAAAACTACTTTACTTGGTGATTCATTATTCATTCCAAAAATGATTTGAAATAATAGAGTTGCCTCTATAGTTTTGGAATAAAAAGGAATAGAGTATTTTTCTTTGAAAACTACCTTTCTCAATAGAAATGACTTGGAATAATAGAATTTTCTTTTGAAATGTTTGAAAATAAGTATTTGAACTTATTTGAGATTTTTCCTTGAATTTTAAATACAAGGAAATAATAGTTTGAAATTCCAAGTTATTATTTTAAATTCTTCAAATTCATAATTTTGAATTTGTTTCTTAAATTCTATTTCATATTTTATTCTGGTTAAGATTTATTTTTCATTCACTAATCCAATTTTTCATGGATTTTTAGAGTTGTATTTTATTTACTAAAAATTGGTGAAATTCTGGCCTTTTTCTAAATTGTGAAAAGTCCAAAATACCCCTGGCCCCTATTGGGCCAGCCCATTAACCTAAGCCCATGGGACAGCCCACTAAGGCTTGCCCCATAGTGGCTCGGTGGCGCCGATGCGGCCCACCTCTCTCACTCACGCGTCTCTCTCGCTCACTTTCCCTTACCCTAATCTCTCGCGACCCCGTGGCGATGGCGTCGCCGCCATGGCCGCCGCCGTGCTCCGGCCACCTCCTGGCCTCCCTACCTTCGCCACCTAGCTGATCTGGACCGCCGCGAGACGATCTGTCGATCTGTCCGCGTGGTTTCTCCAACCTCCTCCTCTCCTGGCGAATCGCCTCTGATCTGGATCCACTGGAGAATCGCCTCGGGCGATTTGGTGGTCTCCGGCGAACTCTCGTCCTCGTCGTCAACGTGCGCGCCCCCTGAGACCGACCAGGTGCGGTGCTGCTTGCAGTACCAGTGACGTCGTCTCCATGCCGTGCTGCTGTGGTGGTGTTCGTGCTCGTCGGCGTATCGCCGGCGCCTACCCTGGGCTTTGCAGCTGCTATGGCCGCGCGAGCACTGCCTCGCCATGCCATAGCCTCTCCCACCAGGTGCATGTAAGTAACCTGCTCCCTCTCCTTCTCTTCTCCATGCATGTGCGCCTCCCAAGCTACTGTGCTTCTTCTTCCTCCTGTTCTACTGCTCTCTGGTGATCCTGTGATCACACAGAGCCTTGCCATAGCTACCTAAGTTGCCTGAGCTTCCATTTTCTGCAAGCCATGGCCAATCTACCAATTTCTGGTACTGGCCAGTGCTGCCTTGCTTGCTGTACATGCTATGTGTTGATCATCTATTGCTCCTAGCATGCTCTGATCTTACTATGCTATGCTGTGCTTGCTTACAAGCTTGATATATGTAGGATAACGTTGCATAGAAAACAAAAAATTTCCTACCGCGAACACGCAATCCAAGCCAAGATGCAATCTAGAAGACGGTAGCAACGAGGGGTTTATCGAGTCTCACCCTTGAAGAGATTCCAAAGCCTACAAGAGTAGGCTCTTGTTGCTGCGGTAGACGTTCACTTGCCGCTTGCAAAAGCGCGTAGAAGATCTTGATCACGATCGCTTCCGGCGCCACGAACGGGCAGCACCTCCGTACTCGGTCACACGTTCGGTTGTTGATGAAGACGACGTCCACCTCCCCGTTCCAGCGGGCAGCGGAAGTAGTAGCTCCTCTTGAATCCGACAGCACGACGGCGTGGTGTCGGTGGTGGTGGAGAAGTCCGGCGGAGCTTCGCTAAGCGTGCGGGATGTGGTGGAGGAGAGAGGCCGCTAGGGTTTGGGAGAGGGGGGCGCCGGCCACTAAGGGGTGCGGCCACCTTGGTGGTTCTTGGGTGGCCGGCCCCCTCCCCTTTGCCCCTCATTATATAGGTGGAACCCCAAGTGTTGGTCTCCAAGTCTTCGAATAAGACCCGAACCAAAAACCTTCCATATGGTGGGGAAACCTACCCAAGCTAGGACTCCCACTAGAGGTGGGAGTTCCACCTCCCATATGGGGGGGTGGCCGGCCCCCTAAGGGGAGTCCACTTGGGACTCCACCCCCACTAGGGTTGGCCGGCCATGGAGGTGGAGTCCCACGTGGACTCCACCTTCCTTGGTGGTTTCTTCCGGACTTTTCTAGAACCTTCTAGAACCTTCCATAGAACCTTCCGCATCATTTTAATTCACATAAAATGACATCCTATATATGAATCTTATTCTCCGGACCATTCCGGAACTCCTCGTGATGTCCGGGATCTCATCCGGGACTCCGAACAAATATTCGAACTCCAGTCCATATTCAAGTACTACTATTTCAACATCCAACTTTAAGTGTGTCACCCTACGGTTCGTGAACTATGCGGACATGGTTGAGTACTCACTCCGACCAATAACCAATAGCGGGATCTGGAGATCCATAATGGCTCCCACATATTCAACGATGACTTTAGTGATCGAATGAACCATTCACATACGATACCAATTCCCTTTGTCACGCGATATTTTACTTGTCCGAGGTTTGATCTTCGGTATCACTCTATACCTTGTTCAACCTCGTCTCCTGACAAGTACTCTTTACTCGTACCGTGGTATGTGGTCTCTTATGAACTTATTCATATGCTTGCAAGACATTAGACGACACTCCACCGAGAGGGCCCAGAGTATATCTATCCGTCATCGGGATGGACAAATCCTTTGTTGATCCATATGCCTCAACTCATACTTTCCGGATACTTAATCCCACCTTTATAACCACCCATTTACGCAGTGGCGTTTGATGTAATCAAAGTACCTTTCCGGTATAAGTGATTTACATGATCTCATGGTCATAAGGACTAGGTAACTATGTATCGAAAGCTTATAGCAAATAACTTAATGACGAGATCTTATGCTACGCTTAATTGGGTGTGTCCATTACATCATTCATATAATGATATAACCTTGTTATTAATAACATCCAATGTTCATGATTATGAAACTAATCATCCATTAATCAACAAGCTAGTTTAAGAGGCATACTAGGGACTTCTTGTTGTCTACATATCACACATGTACTAATGTTTCGGTTAATACAATTATAGCATGATATATAAACATTTATCATAAACATAAAGATATAAATAATAACCACTTTATTATTGCCTCTAGGGCATATCTCCTTCAGTCTCCCACTTGCACTAGAGTCAATAATCTAGATTACATTGTAATATACCTAACACCCATGGCATTCTGGTGTTGGTCATGCTTTGCCCTAGGGAGAGCTTTAGTCAACGGATCTGCTACATTCAGATCAGTGTGTACTTTGCAAATCTTTACTTCTCCATCTTCGATGTACTCGCGAATCGAGTGGTAACGCAGCTTGATATGCTTTACCCTCTTGTGTGACCTTGGCTCTTGTGCATTGGCGATGGCACCCATGTTATCACAGTATATGATTAATGGGTCCAATGCACTAGGAACCACACCGAGCTCTACAATGAACCTCTTCATCCATACCGCTTCTGATGAAGCCTCTGAAGCCGCTATGTACTCTGATTCTGTTGAAGACTTCGCCACCGTGCACTACTTCGAGCTTGCCCAGCTTACTGCAGCACCATTCAATATAAACACGTACCCAGACTGTGACTTAGAGTCATCAGGATCAGTGTTCCAACTTGCATCGGTGTAACCGTTTACAACGAGCTCTTGGTCACCTCCATAACAAAGAAACATATCCTTAGTTCTTTTCAAGTACTTCAGGATATTCTTGACCGCTGTCCAGTGTTCCATTCCTGGATCACTTTGATATCTGCTAGTCAAACTAACAGCATGTGCTATATCCGGTCTAGTACATAGCATGGCATACATGATAGATCCTACTGCCGAGGCATAGGGGATATTACTCATCCTTTCTCTTTCTTCTGTAGTAGCCGGTCCTTGAGTCTTACTCAAGACCTTGCACAGTAACATAGGTAAGAACCCTTTCTTACTTTCGTCCATTCTAAACTTCTTTAGAATCTTGTCCAGATATGTACTCTGTGATAGCCCTATTAGGCGTCTTGATCTATCTCTATAAATCTTGATGCCTAATATATATGATGCTTCACCAAGGTCTTTCATTGAAAAACTATTATTCAAATAACCTTTTACACTGCTTAATAGTTCTATATCATTCCCGATCAATAATATGTCATCTACATATAATATCAGGAATACTACAGAGCTCCCACTCACTTTCTTGTAAATACAGCCTCTCCATGACACTGTATAAACCCGAAGTCTTTGATCACCTTATCAAAGCGTCGGTTCCAACTTCTCGATGCTTGCTTCAGTCCATAGATTGAACGCTAAAGTTTGCATACTTTGTCAGCATTTTTAGGATCGACAAAACCTTTGGGTTGTACCATATACAACTCTTCCTCAATGTCTCCATTAAGGAACACCGTTTTGACATCCATCTGCCAAATCTCATAATCGAAAAATGCAGCTATTGCTAACAAAATCCTCACAGATTTTAGCTTCGCTACAGGTGAGAAAGTCTCATCGTAGTCAACTCCTTGAATTTGTCGGAAACCCTTTGCGACAAGTCGAGCTTTATAGACAGTAATATTACCATCAGCATCTGTTTTTCTCTTGAAGATCCATTTATTTTCGACAGCCTTTCGGCTATCAGGTAAGTCTACCAAAGTCCATACTTTGTTATCATACATGGATCCCATTTCGGATTTCATGGCTTCTTGCCATTTGTTGGAATCTGGGCTCATCATCGCTTCTTCATATGTCGCAGGGTCCTCATCATTGTTATCCACAATCATGACATTTAGACAAGGATCATACCAATCGAGTGGTACGTTCCCTTGTCGATCTGCGAGGTTGATGGTTTCCTCGTTCGAAGTTTCATGATCATTATCATTAGCTTCCTCTTGTTGCCGGTGTAGGCGGTACAGCTACAACTTCCGATCATGCGCTACTCGATCAACGAGTATAGATTCATCAATCTCATCGAGTTCTACTTTTCTTCCAGTCACTTCTTTAGTGAGAAATTCTTTCTCAAGAAAGGTTCCGTTCTTAGCAACAAAGATTTTGCCTTCGGATTTGTGATAGAAAGTATACCCTATAGTTTCCTTAGGGTATCCTATGAAGATGCATTTCTCCGCTTTGGGTTCTAGCTTGTCCGGTTGTAACTTCTTTACATAGGCTTCGCAACCCCAAACTTTCAGAACGACGACTTAGGTTTCTTATTAAACCATAACTCATACGGTGTCGTTTCTACGGATTTTGATGGTGCTCTATTTAAAGTGAATGCGGCTGTCTCTAATGCATAACTCCAAAATGATAACGGCAAATCAGTAAGAGACATCATAGAACGAACCATATCTAAGAGAGTTCGATTACGACGTTCGGACACACCGTTACGTTGAGGTGTTCCCAGCGGTGTCAATTGTGAAAGTATTCCGCATTTCTTTAAATGCATGCCAAACTCATAACTCAGATATTCACCTCCACGATCAGATCGTAGAAATTTAATCTTCTTGTTACGTTGATTTTCTACTTCACTTTGGAATTCCTTAAACTTCTCGAAAGTTTCGGATTTATGTTTCATGAAATAGATATACCCATATCTACTCAGATCATCTGTGAAGGTTAGAACATAACGATAACCACCGCGCGATGCTACGCTCATTGGTCCACACACATCGGTATGTATGATTTCCAATAAGTCAGTAGCTCGCTCCATCATACCAGAAAATGGAGTCTTTGTCATTTTTCCCATTAGACATGCTTCGCATCTATCAAGTGACTCAAAGTCAAGTGATTCAAGTAATCCATCAGTATGGAGTTTCTTCATGCGTTTCACTCCAATATGACCAAGACGACAGTGCCACATATAAGTAGAATTATCATTCAATTTAATTCGCTTAGCATCAATGTTATGTATATGCGTATCACTACTATCGAGATCTAACAGAAATAAGCCATTCTCTTGTGGTGCTCGACCATAAAAGATATTATTCATAAAAATAGAACAACCATTATTCTCAGACTTGAATGAATAACCGTCTTGCATTAAACAAGATCCAGATATAATGTTCATGCTCAACGCGGGTACAAAATAAGAATTATTTAGGCTTAAAACTAATCCCGAAGGTAGATGTAGAGGAAGTGTGCCGACAGCGATCACATCGACTTTGGATCCATTTCCAACGCGCATCGTCACTTCATCTTTCAGTAGTCTTCGTTTATTCTTTAGTTCCTATTTCGAGTTACAAATATGAGCAACCGAACCAGTATCAAATACCCAGGTACTAGAACAAGAACCAGTGAGATAAACATCTATAACATGTATATCAGATATACCTTCTTTCTTCTTCTTGACAAGGCCGCTCTTCAGATCAGCCAGATACTTGGAGCAATTACGCTTCCAGTGTCCCTTCTCCTTGAAGTAATAGCACTCAGCATCAGGCTTAGGGCCGTTCTTAGGTTTCATAGGAGGCGTGGCAGCTTTCTTGCCACCCTTCTTGAATTTTCCCTTAGACTTGCCCTGTTTCTTGAAACTGGTGGTCTTGTTGACCATCAACACTTGGTGCTCTTTCTTGATCTCAATATCAGCAGCTTTTAGCATGCCAAAGAGTTCAGGTAACTCCTTGTTCATGTTTTGCATATTGTAGTTCATCACAAAGTTCTTGTAACTTGGTGGCAGTGATTGAAGGACACAATTAATCCCCAGTCTGTTAGGAATCACTATTCCCAAGTCACTGAGTTTCTTCGCATGCCCGGTCATGGCGAGCATGTGCTCACTAACGGAGCTGCCTTCTTCCATCATGCAGCTGAAGAATTGTTTCGATGCTTCATAGCATTCCACGGCCGCATGAGTCTCAAAAATAGCTTTCAGCTCTTTCATCAACTCATGAGGATCGTGGTGCTCAAAACGTTTTTGAAGACCGGATTCCAGACTGCATAGGATGGCACACTGAACTTGAGAGTACCGTATTTTTCGAGTCTCGTAAACAACTTTTACTTCATCGGTTTCAGTTTCTGCAGGAGGGTCACCTAGCGGTGCATCAAGCACATATTGCAGATTTCCACCAGAGAGGAAGATCCTCACATGACGGAACCAGTCGGTGAAGTTGCTACCGTTGCTCTTAAGTTTTTCTTTCTCTAGGAACTGGTTAAAATTGATTGGGGATGCCATCTCTACAACATATATTTGCAAAAGTTTAGACTAAGTTTATGACAAATTGAGTTCAAATTTTAATTCAACATAATTAAAAATCTAGGTGAACTCCCACTCAAAACAATATCCCTCGCATTGTCTTAGTGATCACACGAACCAAATCCACCGCACCTATGTCCGATCATCACGAGACAAGGTGTGATTTCAATGGCGAACATTCAAAGTGTTCATCATATCAACCATATGATTCATGCTCTACCTTTCGGTATCACGTGTTCCGAGACCATGTCTGTACATGCTAGGCTCGTCAAGGCCACCTTAGTATCCGCATGTGCAAAACTGTCTTGCACCCGTTGTATGCACTTGTTGATTCTATCACACCCGATCATCACGAGATGCTTCGAAACGACAAGTCTTGGCAACGGTGCTACTAAGGATGAACACTTTATTATCTTGAAATTTTAGTGAGGGATCATCTTATAATGCTACCGTCGCGATCTAAGCAAAATAAGATGCATAAAAGGATTAACATCACATGCAGTTCATATGTGATATGATATGGCCCTTTTTGTCTTTGCGCCTTTGATCTTCATCTCCAAAGCACGGACATGATCTCCATCATCTTCGGGCATGACCTCCATCATCGTCGGCGTAGCGTCAAGGTCAATGGCGCCGTCTTCATGATTGTCCTCCATGTAGCAACTATTACAACTACTTTGAAATACTACTCAACATGAAATTTAAAGACAACCATAAGGCTCCTGCCGGTTGCCACAATACAATAATGATCATCTCATACATATTCATCATCACATTATGGCCATATCACATCACCAAACCCTGCAAAAACAAGTTAGACGTCTCTAATTTGGTTTGCATATTTTACGTGGTTTAGGGTTTTCGAGAGAGATCTAATCTACCTACGAACATGAACCACAACGTTGATACTAATGTTTTCAATAGAAGAGTAAATTGAATCTTCACTATAGTAGGAGAGACAGACACCATAAAGCCTCTTATGCAATACAAGTTGCATGTCGAACGAGGAACAAGTCTCATGAACGCGGTCATGTAAAGTTAGTCCGAGCCGCTTCATCCCACTATGCCACGAAGATGCAAAGTACTCAAACTAAAGATAACAAGAGCATCAACGCCCACAAAACCATTGTGTTCTACTCGTGCAACCATCTATGCATAGACACGGCTCGATACCACTTTGTAGGATAACGTTGCATAGAAAACCAAAAATTTCCTACCGCGAACACGCAATCCAAGCCAAGATGCAATCTAGAAGACGGTAGCAACGAGGGGTTTATCGAGTCTCACCCTTGAAGAGATTCCAAAGCCTACAAGAGTAGGCTCTTGTTGCTGCGGTAGACGTTCACTTGCCGCTTGCAAAAGCGCGTAGAAGATCTTGATCACGATCGCTTCCGGCGCCACGAACGGGCAGCACCTCCGTACTCGGTCACACGTTCGGTTGTTGATGAAGACGACGTCCACCTCCCGTTCCAGCGGGCAGCGGAAGTAGTAGCTCCTCTTGAATCCGACAGCACGACGGCGTGGTGTCGGTGGTGGTGGAGAAGTCCGGCGGAGCTTCGCTAAGCGTGCGGGATGTGGTGGAGGAGAGAGGCCGCTAGGGTTTGGGAGAGGGGGGCGCCGGCCACTAAGGGGTGCGGCCACCTTGGTGGTTCTTGGGTGGCCGGCCCCCTCCCCTTTGCCCCTCATTATATAGGTGGAACCCCAAGTGTTGGTCTCCAAGTCTTCGAATAAGACCCGAACCAAAAACCTTCCATATGGTGGGGAAACCTACCCAAGCTAGGACTCCCACTAGAGGTGGGAGTTCCACCTCCCATATGGGGGGGGGGGTGGCCGGCCCCCTAAGGGGGAGTCCACTTGGGACTCCACCCCCACTAGGGTTGGCCGGCCATGGAGGTGGAGTCCCACGTGGACTCCACCTTCCTTGGTGGTTTCTTCCGGACTTTTCTAGAACCTTCTAGAACCTTCCATAGAACCTTCCGCATCATTTTAATTCACATAAAATGACATCCTATATATGAATCTTATTCTCCGGACCATTCCGGAACTCCTCGTGATGTCCGGGATCTCATCCGGGACTCCGAACAAATATTCGAACTCCAGTCCATATTCAAGTACTACTATTTCAACATCCAACTTTAAGTGTGTCACCCTACGGTTCGTGAACTATGCGGACATGGTTGAGTACTCACTCCGACCAATAACCAATAGCGGGATCTGGAGATCCATAATGGCTCCCACATATTCAACGATGACTTTAGTGATCGAATGAACCATTCACATACGATACCAATTCCCTTTGTCACGCGATATTTTACTTGTCCGAGGTTTGATCTTCGGTATCACTCTATACCTTGTTCAACCTCGTCTCCTGACAAGTACTCTTTACTCGTACCGTGGTATGTGGTCTCTTATGAACTTATTCATATGCTTGCAAGACATTAGACGACACTCCACCGAGAGGGCCCAGAGTATATCTATCCGTCATCGGGATGGACAAATCCCACTGTTGATCCATATGCCTCAACTCATACTTTCCGGATACTTAATCCCACCTTTATAACCACCCATTTACGCAGTGGCGTTTGATGTAATCAAAGTACCTTTCCGGTATAAGTGATTTACATGATCTCATGGTCATAAGGACTAGGTAACTATGTATCGAAAGCTTATAGCAAATAACTTAATGACGAGATCTTATGCTACGCTTAATTGGGTGTGTCCATTACATCATTCATATAATGATATAACCTTGTTATTAATAACATCCAATGTTCATGATTATGAAACTAATCATCCATTAATCAACAAGCTAGTTTAAGAGGCATACTAGGGACTTCTTGTTGTCTACATATCACACATGTACTAATGTTTCGGTTAATACAATTATAGCATGATATATAAACATTTATCATAAACATAAAGATATAAATAATAACCACTTTATTATTGCCTCTAGGGCATATCTCCTTCAATATACCATGATGTTCATGCTTATGGGCTTGCTATGCTTACTGGTAATCTACACTTGCTTGACTAGGTGTACTGTTGTGTATCTGTGACACTTGTGAATGCCAGTGATGTGTGTGAGGTGCTTATGTGCCTCCTGTGTAAGCCATTGATCCATTGGATCAACCATTTCTTGCTGGCTAGCATATCTGTGTGGCTTGACTTGATGCAATTGATCCATTTGATCAATTAAATGTCAGTAATTGGTTGCTGATTAATTCTGTGGCTAAGTAAATCATTTTCCTTGTTGATGTTGATGCTCAAGCATCACTATGCTACTGCACACATGTGCTGTTGCTTATTCTAGCTCACTGGACTTGATCCAGTGGCTATGATGCAGTGATTTGTGCTGTGTTGCCTTACAGTATGCTACTGTCAGTAAATAGCATGGATCTGTGATATATTCATGCTTGAATAAATTGATTTATGATGAACTGCTTATGCAGTGATGATTTAAATTACTTGCTTGTAAATGAATTTGCTGTTTATAATGATTTAACAAGCAATTGAATCTGAATCCAATTCTGGATGATGATGTTCTGTATTTGGCTTTACTTTACATGGTGCTAAGTGTGATGTGACCTCAGTAGCCTTGCTACTGATTGGTTGCTCACCTATTTGGTTGGATCTTGTGGGCTACTCAACTTTGCTTACATGTTTGGGGATCATACTAACTATGAATGCCAATATGCTTGCCTGTGATGAAATCTAGGGTTTTACTGATGGTTATGTGCCTAGGATTTTCTGTGTAGTCTATACTAGCTACTAATTATTGCAATACATCTACTGGTGCTATCTGTGCATAAGATCTTGCTTCTGTGCACAAGATCTGTATCTGGATGGTTTCTATTTTGGTGGCTTTTTAGACTAGCAGTGATCCTTGGTGAAAACCAAGTGATGATTCACCCTGTTGAGCATCTGCTCAACCCCATGACTGTGTCATGCATGCTTTATGGATTAGATCCATTGGATCTGTTCCAGGAACTTGGTATACCTTGTTCCAGCTCCTAGAATGAGATTTTGTGTTGATGCAGACTTGTGGTTTGTTCACAGCCCTTCACCTCCAGTCCTGGTTGATCTTCTAGGTCACCATGATTTCTGTGGGTTAAGTGGTTGTGTGAGTTGATTCTGTTCTTGAGCAAGAACTGGATGAACTCTGTGTTGCTCTAGCTTCACCCTTACCTGGTGAATTCCTTATCTGGCCGACTGTTACAGTTTCTAGGGTTTGTGTTGCTTTTATATGAGGCCTACTTCTATTCTGGCCATGACACACAAGCCTGGCTTGCTTTGTGACTAAGCCCTTGCATGGCCTTGCTGTGCCTTGCATAGCACACATGAGCTGGTGCTCTCATATGCTGAAACTTGAGCCCTCTGGTGCTGCTCAGTTCTGGTCTGCTTGATCCTATCTTGTGCTGTCCAGGTTTTGGACAAGCACAAGTGTGCAGTGACAGTGTACTCTGTCCAAACTGAATTCTGTTTACTCTGTCCAAACTGTATTTCTAACACTTAACTTTCTGGCTAGCACTTGTGATTCTGTTTTGCAGGTTTTGAAGTTGAATATGACCAGAAGATATTCTTCAGGGCATTTAGTCTAGGTTTTAGTTTAGGACAAACTTGTAATTTTCCTTTTTCATTTCTGTTTATTATTCATCAATTCTTGTATCAAGAATATTGTAAAGACCATGTATTCTGTGTTGATTATCAATAAAGCTCAAGTTTTGTTTATGAGCTTTTGTCTTATGTAATGTTTATATTCTTGATTAAATATTGTATTTAATATTCAATTTGAAATTCAAAGTCATTTGAATTCATAAGTTGTGTTTGAATTGTGAATTCCATATCTATATTGCTTAATGCTTATTGTTCAATGTATTAGCACTTGTCAAATGAAATCATTCCCCAAATCAAAAAGATACAAAAGAGATCATGTCGAAATTTGCCTAACTCACATTGCCTAACCCTAAGTGCAAAATGAGAGAGAACCTCGATCCCTCTTAGCTTTAGTTGCAATAAGGCGCGAAAATTTACCCCGTATTGCGATGAAATGCACATCCCATTTCTAAATCTACCCTTCGTTGTTCCTATGTTCTAGGTTATTACAGCGACCTTGGCGCGAGCTCAATATGCAGTTTTCCAAGAATGAGAGGGACATATTCGACGCATTAACTTCATGGTACTCGGTGGTGGGTCCTCCGGTCATTTATGGGAGGATCGCTAGCTCGACGGGAAGCCAACCTGAGACATAGCATCGGGACTCTATTCGCTGATCCCGAGGTGACCTAGGAAGCAGGGCATGATGCAGCACACGCTTCTTGGGTGCAGCTGGCTGATTACTAACTTTGTTGGCGCCTTGAGCCCACTAGACCTTGGAGCTGGCTGCAGGATGTGCAGTTGACGGAGGTCCTAGACCGGCTAGTCTGGCGGTGGTCGTCTAGAAAAATAAATCGATCAGTGGGCAAATCCGGAAATTGGAAATGTTGCTTGGGCTATTTGTAGGCTGTAAATTTCGAAAATGCTATTTTATAGTTCCAAAGATTCTGAAACAAAATTCTAGATATTTATAATGATGCATTTTGACCAAAGTGTAAAATCTCAAATCAAAATGCTTTGTCTTTTAGGCCACAAAAGAAGATAGAATCTGACAATTTTTGGAGGTTTTTGTTCTCACTACTTCAGATTCCACTGTTGCTATTTTTGCGCTGCCGGAATATAAGGTATGTTGAGTTAATTTTTGCAAGTTTATGGAGTACATCATTACCTACATCAGATTTTCCCTATTTTTAAAAGTTTAAACTGCGATTTTCATTTTTTTTTCTTCAAAAAGCCGAGTTACATATAGCTCGGTGTACAAAAGCCGCACTCAAGCAAATCATCTTCTAAGCTTCAAGTTGAGGTCACCATCTGATAATATTAGTTATTTTGTCAGATAGCAAAAAACGAATTGTCTTCCTACTAGTAAAGTGTTGACATGCCTGAACTTTCTGCACCTTGCAGGACTCCTGTGAGTGACAGAGATGCGTGATCAAACTTAGAAGCATGACAGTTTGAACTAGCTAATATAAGCGACAATGTAAAAATAAACTGTGGTGAAAGAAAATTTCAAGGCATGCATTTAGACCAGAGAACAAAAGATGGGCAACCAATTGGTAGGTCTATATTAATCCCAGGAACCTGAATGAAGTTACACTTGGCTTCGATGCAAAACATGTTGGATAGATAATTTTTTTCAGGGAAAGTATGTGGTGAGGAAGATGAGGTTATAGTTGATATTTCATACTGTGACTTGGTAAGACCGTTGCAGGGTGCAAAATGTGCTCTCAAGAATTCGGGTTTTCTAAAACATTCCTTCCAAATCGGGAATTAGGTCACTGAGATATACCTAGAAGTATAGAAGACAGTAGAAGCGGAAAGTGGGAGATCAAATGGACTCACGGGAAATGAATAATATGTTTGGACGTGTGGTCAAGGCCCATGACGACAACGTTCCTGAAAGAGACAAATGGAAGCTTGTAAGAAATATATGGGTCAGAAAAGAATGGGACCTATGAGTATGACTGAGTGAAGAAAATAATGTCGCAAAGGACAAGGAGTGGAGAATTGTGAGCCAGGACGCTCTACCTCTCAAAGCTACACCTCTGGACGGAAATAATTGACGCCTCCTCCTGCTAAACGCACGAACGAGCAGACCTCCCTCCGCGTCGATTAAATCCGACGGAGGGAGTACAACATAGCAATAATTAATGGTAGAAACAGACGACTGCTCTTGCTAGGCTGCTAAGCTTGTGCAAGAACATTGTATGAAGAAGAATTCAGATTTTTTCATCAAATTTCCACATGGTATACTCCATTCTCAGGAACATGTGAGCTTTCAACCAATGAGAATCAAGCCAAACCGGATCGTGAAACCACCAAAATTTTGTCTAACTTGTGCTAAGGCTGCTAAGCTTGTGCAAGAGGATGTTGATCAAGAAGAATCCAGAAATTTTCACAGAATATGCTCCATTCCAGCAACATGTGGACTTGCAACAAACGAGAAACAAGCCAAAACAGATCATGGAACCACCAAAATTTGGTCTAATTTCCCAATCCATAGTATAATTCACCCACAAATCTCTTGTCCTAGTAATGTACACACACACAAACTTACAGGTCTACTAAACCTAGAAGCACAGCAACAAGCCAACAACCGAGGGCTGAGGAAGATGACACGAGACCAAACAGAAGGAACAATCCCCTGCCCACGCTACAACGGCCCAGATCTGGCCACGCGGTCGTCTACCTCCATCTCGGCCGCCCAGTCCGCCGCCCGCCTCCCCGACGCGAACCGCATGACTCCGGCCAGCCCCGGCGCCGGCGCAGGCGCAGGCGCGGCCTCGTCCGCCTGGAACGCCTTGTTGTCCCTGAGCCTCGCCGCCGGGGGCGCGGGAGGCGGGGACCAGTCGACGCTCTCCACGGCGCTCTTCCGCGAGCGGCTGCGGCGCATCATGAACCCGAACCCGGGGCAGCAGCCGCCGGGAGGCCGCGGCGGCTTCTCCGACGGCGGCGGGCGGGGGCAGCGGCGCGCCCGCTCGCGCTCCGAGAGCACCTTCCCGATGCAGGAGACCTTGGGCGAGCTGGGCTCGTCCTCCGGGACGGCGGCACGAGGGTTGCGCCCGCCGCCGCCCGTCTTGGCCTTCTTGGGGAACATGGCCGGCGGGTGCTGCTGGTGGGACCTCCGCCCGCCGCCCAGCTTCCCCGAGAGGCCGATGATGGGCGCCGCCGTCGGCTTGAGGTTCCCGGAGAAGCGCTGCGAGTTGCCGCCGCCGCCGCCGGCGTGGTGGTGGTGCTGCCCGGGCGCGGTCGGGTTGTGGCTCTTGAGGAGGCACTTGGGGTTTGTGTTCTCCTTGAGGGAGTCGTCGCGGTCGTACACGCCGCCGACGTCCACCCAGGCTACGTCGTCGCCGATGCGCAGCCGCGTGGAGTCCGGCGGTTCGCCGCCGAGGTCGCGCCTAGTCGCCATGAGAGAGAGAGAGAAATTGGTGGTGGTGGTGGTGGTGGGAGGAGATGAAGTCGTCGTCGGCCGATTCGTCGGCGTGTTGGCGCGGTTTTAAAGGATGTGCGAGTCGTCGCGTTGTTGGGGATTGCCGGGAGCGTGGGTGCGCGTCTTTTTCCTTAGCTTTATTATGTTTTCTTCCTGGTTTAGTAAACGGTTTATCAAACGTTCCATGTTTCGGAGACGGGCTGCACTGGACCTGGTTTACAGGAGAGTGGGGTCATATTCGGATCCAGGAAATCATTTTTTATACTACCTACATGATTCTAGAAGTACTCGTGTCGTGAGATTTTCAGAAAACAAACTTCCTCCGTTAGTAAAAAGAGGTATCAGAAATTTATCTATATTCAGAATTTCAGATGTATATAGACACTAAATGATGTTGAGATAAGTCTAAATTTACATAAACTTGTGAATTTTTATGAACAGAGAGGGAATAGTTCTTCTTACATCGATTTAGGTTAGGCTTCTCCAGAGATCATTTCATGTCTAAATTTATGATATTAAATGAAACTATTGTTACTTGCAAAAAAATGAAATTATAGTTTAGTGAAAAGTACAATTTACATCCTTTCACCAAGATACAATTTTCCAACCGGAATTGTAAATTCTCACGCGACCAAGATTTAACAAACTTAGTCAACTCATTGACCATTGGATTTGTCATGATCCGTGTTAATATGTCAGTTACAATTGAGTTTTAAGTGAGACTTTTTTAGTTGTAAATGGGTTGCAACTAAGATTTTCCTAGTTACATCTAGGTTGTAACTGAGAAAAATAAATATCCAAACCATTCAATTTTCTTCGAGATTTGTGTTGGCGCATGAGTTACACATGAGTTGTTGCAACTATGTTGTAACTGACGTCACCTGTAAGTCTATAACTAAGATTTAACTTGATCTAAGTTGACTGAGACCTAGACAAGATCTTTTATAAAATTACAAAGAAGTTGAATGGAGGTTCTAAATTTTTTGAAAGTTTACTTTTTGACTAACAAAGACTTTGTTGAAGACAAACCTTCATCTCTACAGACGATGTAAAACGAATTTTAGGGCACGAGAGGCCAAAAAGTGCTTCGGCTCCCTATTTCGTGATGCTATTTTTTTACATCATATCCTATATTTTCCAAGCGATAAAAATTTGCAGGATCAGTCAGTGTCCTAAAATAAATCTTCGGACGTGTGCATGTCAGCCGCCAACTGAAACTTCATCCCGCCTCTCCCTACTGTCGGATCTCATGTTGGGCATCCTTTTTCACATTATCTGATGTTCCCTAAAATTAACTTTTTGGTGCCCTAAATTTTTTCCTCCGGGTGCACAACATGCTTTTAGGGGCGAAATTTAGTGAAACGAGATTTAGTTGGTTTGGAAGAGGTACGTTTTTTTGCATATTGAACTAACAAAGATTTCTCATTTTGTAATTTGTTTGATCGATGTTTGCCAATAAAAGCTTTTCATGAAAAAACATACATATTGGAGAGCATGATTAATTTACACATGAGTTGTTGCAACTAGGTTGTAACCGACGTCACCTGTAACTAAGAGTTAGTAAAATCTAAGTTGGATGAGATCTGGACATGCCCTTTTGTAAAATTACTAGGAAGTTGAATGGAGGTTGTAACACTTTTGAAAGATCACTTCCGACTAACATAGATTTTGTTAAAGACAAATTAAACCTTCGATTCTACAGATGTTCCAGCAGGGTGTTACAGCATATCTCCTATCCCTATTTCGTGCTGCGATATTCTTTTACATCATGTCCTATATTTTTCACCTAAGCGATAAAAAATTGCAGCATCATCCGGTGCCCTAAGATAAATCTTCAGTCGCGTGTAGGCCAGCCGCCAACTGAAACTTCATCCCGCCTCTTCCCACCGTCGGATCTCATGTTGGGTGCCCTATTTTACACCATCTGTTGTTCCCTAAATTCAGTTTTTTTGGTGCCCTAATTTGTTTTTAGGTGAACGAGATGCTTTTAGGGGCAAAATTTGGTGATCATCGTCAGCTAATGCATGCATGCATGGCATGCATATCTACTCCCTCGTTCAGTCGTATGCACCTACGTAGGTGCACCGGGCCCAGAGACAGGTCGCGGAGAAGCGGGCACCAATGAGGGGAGTGCCTGGTGCAGACGTGATGCGGCGTGCACATCTGGATAGCTGTACAAAAAATCAAACCTTGAGATTAACGTCAACGACGACGACGTGTTTAGACCGTTCCGAGCCGAGCATATGCGCGCGCTTGCCCGTTTCCTAAGCTATAATCTAGGAGCGATAGTGCTGCAGCTGTTTCGACCGACCAGCCGAAGGCGGCTAATCTTTTTCTTTCCTGAGTTCCCGCGGTTTCTTGGACCTTTTTGACCTTGGACTCCGCGGCACGAGGGGTGGCCCACGTCCACGCATGCCGCCGCCTGGACATATCTGCTTGTCAAAACAATACCAGACCGGAGGCTGAAATACCAGGGCTGCTATAGTTGATAGTTCATTCCCAAGTAGGGCCGTGATTCTTCATGCCAAACTAGGTCCCGTAGTTCGAAGTTCAAATATTCCGCAGCTTCATCTTTACCTAAAGAGGATTTTGTCCACTTTACACTAGTCATAGTAGGGAGTAACATATAGTAGTATCATGCATATGACACTACTCTATGTTACTGCCTTCATAATGCATAGTAACTTAGATGTAATAGTATCATGCATGAGTGTATTAATTAGTTTCTAGAATCATTCAATATTGAAAAGTGTGATGTTATGGTAACATAACTACTACCTCCGTTTCGGTTTAACAGGCACGCACGCAGTTCAAAACAAACTTTGACCGTTGATTTGGTCAATAAAATATAACTTTTATGTCTACAAAATATATATCATTAGATTCGTATGCAAAAAAGCTTTCCAATGATACAACTTTTGTGACATATATTACATATTTCATTGACTAAAATAATGGTCAAAGCAATTTCTTAAACTATGTGCGTGCATGTTAATCTGAGACGGAGGGAGTAGTTACCAGAACCATCTCTTTCTTCATTTAATATCATGTCATGCCATCAATTTGCCTACTCCATTTGGCAATGCATGTAGCTCTATGTTACTAACTTAGACTGCTCATAGTGGGAGTAACATAGCTAGTAACATCACACATCTCAAAGCATTTTGGTGACATGGCATGCCAATAAATGAAGAAAGAGAGTGAGGTGGTAACTAGCTATGTTACCATAACATCACACAATCCAAGGCAAAATGAGTCTACAACGTAATAAATGACACAATGCATGACACCACATATAAGTTACTACCCACTATGAAGGTAGTAACCTAGACTAGTAACATGACATATGTTACTAGTCTAAGTTACTCCCCACTATGACCAGCCTTAATTACTCCCACTATGAGTAGTCTTATAAGTAAAGTTGCACATCTGAACCGATTTAAACAGATGCGAAATACTACGTACCTCTGATAAAATAGATCAAACAAAACGAAAAAAGTAACCACAGCCCCAAGAGACACCCAAGACTAATAACTAGGGTGCCACCGTGAATATTTGTAAAACCACTGGACATCGTAACACAACAACTGTAACAACCCAAAAATTTCAAAACAAACAAATTGAATTTTTCCCTAGTTCCAAATTTTGGAACCAACAAAAACTTTTATTAAAATAAGATTGATACATATAGACCTTGTTTAAATCTTGTGTTTTGCCATGATGAGTGTTATTATGCTTATGTGCTAAACCCTAAAACCCCAAAGTGATCAAGTGAAGATCACCAATCAAATAAAATACAAGAAAAATAATTCAAATAAGAAAAACCTTAAACCCTAATCTTCTCCAAAATTCATTTTGGATATATTTTGAGAAACACAAAATAAAATAAAAGACCTATGGGGACATATAGCCCTAATAGGTAAATCTTGAACCCTATCTTTATTAATTATGCTAAATGGTGGTGAACCTTTGAGAACCCCACAAAACCCTAAACCTCACCCCTCTTCTCACCACCCTAGTTAAAATGAAATAAAAAGAGAATTAAATAAGAAAAAGGTATATGTGTCTATGGCTATTTTTCTAAAATTTTACCCTAAGCCTTTCTACTTTGCTTAGAGGTTTGGAAAACCTTCTTACACCTTACCTAGTACCTATCAAACCAAATCCAAGTGGTTTCCAAAGAAAATAAAAAGAAACTAAAAATGCCATAGAGGCATATGTAAGAAAAGTGCAAATTTGTGAATTTGAGAAGTTTGACCCTAAGACTTGTTGTGAATGGATGGATCACTTCCATATACCATTTCAACACTCAACAACATCAAATGGGCCAAGAACACTCAAATCAAAAATCAAATTAAACATATGCATAGAAGCATATGTGCCACATAGCCATTTCACCAAACTTTGACCTATGGCTTTAAACCTTGACCAAATGGTGTGAAACCATCTCTCAACCTAATATAACACTAAATTGACCCTAACCCATGCCCAAGTGAAGCAAGGTGAACCCTTTTCAAAAATAATAAAACTTAACACATCACCTCTTATGTGTTATGGCCATTTTTGCAAATCTTTGACCAAGACCCTTTTAATTAGTTTCAATGGTTTGAATATGTTTCTAAACTAATAAGAATCACTTTAGAGTCAACAAAAGTCAAAACAAATGGAGAGAAATCAATTGGTGAGAAAATCCCATTTTCACTCAATTAAACATAGAGCCAAATTTGCAAATCTTCAACCAAGGCCACCATTGCTTGATCTCTTGCTTATAGAATACTTATATATGATAAACAAACACATTTGCATCAAAGAAACAAGAATCCAATCAAAGGAAATCTCAAATTCAAATTTACATGTGATAATGGTCATATGTCACTTTTATATTTTCTTCCCCACTTTGCACCCCTGGTTTTGACCTTTCTTCAACCCAACTTGACCAACTCTCTCCATGTCATCCAAGACCATGTCAAGGTCAACAACTTCCATGTTGACCATCCTTGCTGAAGTTGACCAGGTTGACCAGTATAGTGTTGCCAAGTGGAGACTTTGGATTAAAGAGAAGATGAGCCCCTTTTTGAATTCTTGCAAACCTTCACCAAAATGAACCCCACCACCACCATTCCATCTCTATGATTATATGAAGGAGATACACCAAGGGAATTTCCAAAATTTTGAAACTTTTCTCTTTCGGGCATTTCATCAAACACCTGATAGGCAGGGTATATAATTGTGCCCATGCTGAAAATTGGAGAAGACCAAGTCCAAGCCTGAGCCCTCTCTGCATCCCTGGACCCCCCTCTCACCTCACCACATCTTTTCACCACTTGCCACCACCTCTGTTGCTCGACATTGACCAAGGCTGGCCATGCCGTGGCATGGCAATGCCACCCTCATGCCATCCTCATCTCTCGGCCCTCCCCAACGTGCACCAGCATGTCCCTGGTGTTCCCCACACTCCACTGCGTCGAATGGACACCAGCCCAGGTCGATTCATGCACCACAGTGACCAGGAGCGCGACGCCCAGACGCGCCCAGGGCGTGCACATGCGCGCCGGAACGCGCCTGGCGAGCGCCGCGGACACGCCTGGCCACGTCGTCGTGCCATCAGCTCGCGCCACCTCCGCCCTTGCTCGCTGCACCAAACGCGTCCTCACGTCACCCGCGATCGCCCCGGACATGGCCATTGGCCCGCGGGAACGCCGCAGGCGACGCACACTCCGACGACCATCCGCCACGGCCTGAGAGCTCCCGTCAAGCTCACCGCCGCTGTAGTGCCTCGTTTTCACCACAATCACGCCTGGCGTGACCGCCATGACAACGCCAACACGCTCGCGTCATCGCCAGTCCCCGAGCTTCCCTGTAGACGCGTCGCCATGGTCGCCCCTCCACAGCACACCACGGCCACCTCCGCCAGCTATAAATAGCGCCCCTCAGCCCTCCTCTCTTCGGACAAACTGCTCCCCTCTCCTCACCGATCCTTCTCCCCCATCCAATTCCACTCCACCTCGCCGGAGTAGCTCGAATCGCGAGCTCAAAGCCGCCGGAGCCCGCGGAAGCTCTGCGACGATTGGAGCCTCCCGGCACGCGAAACTGCAGGCTGCTTCCCCTTCCTCGACAACGTCCTCTCCGCGCTTCGCCGACCCTCGCCGCGCCGCCGGTAAGCCGTCGACCCCCTGCCCGCATCGCCGGTGACCTCCCCTCTCGCCGGAGACGAAGCCGTCTCTGGTCCGTTCGATCTCCGTCTGATCGTGCGGTTTAGATCACGCGTACCGGTTCGGTGCTTTAAGGCGGGCTGACAGCTGGGGCCCGCGCTGTCAGTCGGCCCGCTACGTGTGGAGCGTTAGCTGGGCCGGCCCAATTCAGTTCCCGCCCCCGTTTAAATTCAAACTAGTTTATTTCTTGTTCATTTAAATTACAATCTGGTGTTAACTTTGAAATTTAATAGATCCAAATCTACTGAGCCAATTTCAACAAATTTTATATATTTGGAAGGCTCATCAAAAACTCTATCCAATGCCACTGGATTCAAATCAAAATATGTTGTAGAATTTGAATAGTAAAAATAACAAATCAGTAACTTTTCAAACTTCAAATAAATCTTAAAAATCAACCATAAACTATTTTGAGGTGGTTCCACCTCTCAAAAATCACATTTGATGTTGTCTAATTTATTATGTAATAAAATACTATAGTTGTTTCATATGATCATGGGCTAAACTCAAATAATGGCTATCTGGCCATTACTAGCCCATTTAAATTATTGTCCAAATTTAAGATTTCAAATCTATGAGGTATAGCACCTCATTTAAATCATCTTCTCAAGTTGTATGAAGTAGTGTGATAACCCTGGTTGCTTGGTCTCATATTTGTTCCCTTATACTAAATGTTTGCCATAGTAGCATGATAAATTGTTCCAACAAATTATTAAATCATATGGGAGTGTTTCTCTCATTTAAATCTTGTCATGAACAATTCAAAATGAGGTAGAGACTCTGGGCATTTAGGTCTCATATGAATTGTTGATGATATTAAATCTTTTACCTTGTTAGGATTAAAAGGTATGAGGTGTTCACCTCATTTAAATCACTTTCTCAAATGATAAGTGTGAAGAGGTTGACTTTGGTCAACCTAGGTCACCTATTATGTATAAGAGAAATTAAATCTTAATAAGGCAATGAGGAGAAGTCATTTCTCTAAGTAATTAAAAGTAACACTTTATTTAGTATGAGAGGAAATTATTTTTCCTAAATAAGAAAACAACACCCTTACGCACTTAATAGTAATGAGTGATGCTAGTTTACTTGTGTAAATTATATGAGGTGTTTCACTTCATTTAAATCTTATCCCAAGTACTTTCATATGAAGTTTGAACCCTGGTCAAATACTCTCACATGAAATACTTGGAGATTTTAAATCATAATAGGCCTTATTAAATGGTATGAGGTATCTCTACCTCATTTAAATCATTTTCTCAAATGATGATGATGAATGGTTGACTTAGGTCAACATAAATTCATGTGTGATGGTTTGAGAAATTAAATCTTAAAGAAGATTCAATGAGAGGAAATTATTCCTCAAGAACTATATGGAAACTATCTTGACATATAAAATAAGAGGAAATTATTTTTCCTCAAAGCAATACCACCAAGGGCACCAAATTGTATTAATAGTGTGAATAGAATAGTTTGTGTGAATATATGTGATGTTTGGAATAGCCAATGAATTGTTTGGTGATTGTATCCTCGTATTCGTATTTTAGACGCTAGTACCGGGGACTATCAAGAGGAGGAGGTTTTCTACCAAGAAGAAGGAGAAGAAGACCACTTTGATCAGTACACCACTCAAGGCAAGCTAACAATCTTGCATGCTATTTACCAATGCAAGCTAATGTTCTTGCAAAGTGCAAAGCTCTACTAGAGCAAGGCACCCTCACCAATTTACTTTATGCTTCATGATCCCATCCCAAGTTTTATTCTTACAAGCTTTTGTTTTTGATTATTTATAACTTGCTTTTATAGTTAACCTTGGTCTAGAGATAGAATACTACAAGAGTATCAAACTTAGCCTAGAAGGCTATAAGCTAGTTAGCACCCCTCATGACTAGTTGCTAGTGCTCAATATCAAAAGTGGCTACTCTAGTTGGGAACTTGCGTTTTGAAATGACTTTGAAAACCTTGGAATGATGAGTCATTCTATTGAAAGATTTTGAAGGTGAATATGACTGGTGAATGACTTGGTGAATTTTAGAACATCGGAGGGTTGGGTTTGGATGCGATACCATTCCAATGGTGCAAGTACCCCCACAATACCTGATATGGGTAGGGCTTAACTAGAAGTTTATGTATCTTAGTATGGGTTCCCTCTAAACAAGCGTCATCGGGGTTATGCTGGAGGCTGCCTCTACAAAAGTGAAGTGATATGAAATGACGTGAAATGAGGTGAATGTCCGGCCCAAGCCCTGTGCAGTTCCCAGTGACGGTTTGTCTTCACCTGGGAGGCCAAGCTCATGGGGAGAGATGCCTATACTAGGATATGTAAGTGAAAGGTTATGGTTGGTAGTCCGCACACGGAGTGTGGTAAATCAGGGCCAGTTAACCCTGACGGATTATTGCAAATGTTGTGGCACAAGTGTACGACCTCTGCAGAGTGTAGATCTATTCGAATAGCCGCGTCCTCGGTTATGGACGGTTGGAATGGCCATACTGTTCCGTCATCAGACCATTTTTTTTTAAAATGTGACATGTGAAGGGTGACTTGAGTTTTGAACTTGAAAGGTGAATGGTGAACTTGACTTTGAATCACAACTGAGTTGTGGGAATGACACTAATGTTCCCACTTGAGTTAGTTGAGCAAATGAAGGTTTTTGATTACGAAAGTGTTTATGAAATAAAACTGGCTTTATGCAAATGAAAATAGAGCTTAGCATCCCCTTCTATAGTTGATAGTGTTTACCTTAGTATTAGTTTGCGAGTACTTTAAAGTACTCATGGCTTTGTCCCTGGCTATTCAAATGGCCAGACTATGAAGAGGAGTACCAGAACCCGGAAGAAGGACAGCAGGACGTCTACGACAACTAGGATCACTCCTGACGTCAACAGTTGCCTGTGGAACAGATGGACCGTGACCACTACTACTACGCTACTTCGCTTCCGCTATGTGTTTTGTATTTGATCAATAGATCATCAGCTATTGTAATGAGACTGGATCATGTGATCCCTTATTGTAAGACAAGTACGATGTTGTAATAAATGATGTGTTGTGATATTAATCTATTATGTCTCGCAAAAACAATATTCCTGGGATTGCGATGAATGGCATAATAGGCATCTGGACTTAAAAATCCGGGTGTTGACAAGTTGGTATCAGAGCCATTGTTGACCTTAGGAGACCCTAGTTAGAATGGACGTCTGCAAAACTTAGTTTCAAAAACCAAAGAAGTAAATATTTGTGAAAAAACTTATTCTCACTCTTATCCTCGAAATCTCTTTCAAAATGAGAAATTCATACTCTACTTTCTTTGTAGCACTATCTAAAATTTTGCACACTTGAATACTTCTCTAAATTTACTCCTCCTCTTTGCTCACAGATGAAGTACCAATGGGAGTCCTATAAGCTTGGATCCGGAGACGACAAAAGTTTCGAAAAGGAATTGAAGCAATCGGTGGACTATCTG
Source organism: Lolium perenne (assembly GCF_019359855.2). Taxonomy (NCBI): domain Eukaryota; kingdom Viridiplantae; phylum Streptophyta; class Magnoliopsida; order Poales; family Poaceae; genus Lolium; species Lolium perenne. The sequence continues at coordinate 160,652,264 of NC_067247.2, forward strand.
GGACATCCGTATCCCGAGTTCTTCGGAATACCCCTCAAGGCTCAGTCAGGAGAACCACCTCAGTGGGACGTCTCTACTGATCTACGAAGGAAGCTTGATGCCCCAGTATGGGAAACCATATGGTTTTCTGTAACGGGAAACACTTGGAAGGAAGGACTAGACAAAGCTATGCAAGAAGCAATTTCCCGTCTGTGTGGACAAAATGAGGACAAGATCAAGAACACTCGCTTCATTTACTACCCAAGACATGACTCCATGGGAAGATCAATGACCATGCCCCCACCACAACCAAAGATGAACCCCTACGAAGCACCTCAGGACTTCAGGCAGTACAAAACCCGCAGGGATTTGGACAACGCCCTCGCCTCTCGCCAAGCACCTCACCCGTGAAGACGAAGAAACCCCCCCCTGAAGAGTAGTATCACCCAAGCACTTAAGTAGGTGTGAGTTGTATCAGGATCCCCCTTGTATCGTAGAGCGATGAATGGTTCTTCAAACCAACGGTGTGTTAGATTTGTAATGTATGATGCTTGGTATGAATGAAAAAGTGTTGTTGGTTTTTACCCCCGCAACACTACTCAAGTTTTCAATTTTATGAACTTTTAAACTTAACAAAACAAACCATAGAAAATTCCCTCTTATCTTATCATCTACATCCATGTTCAGATGGCCCCTCCCAATCGCACCAACGACGCGATGATGCAACTGCTGCAGACAATGATGGCAGACCGAGAAGTCGAAAGAGCTGAACGCCAAGCCAACCTTGCGGCACTGCAACAGATAGCTCAGAACAATCAAGGCCATCATGATCACCCAGGATCAAAGCTAAAGAACTTCCAGAACACCAACCCTCCGGTATTCAACAAGACTGAAGAGCCCCTCGATGCTGATGACTGGCTCCAGACCATGGAGAACAACCTCGAAGTTGCGCAAGTTGAAGCCGCAGAGAAAGTGCTGTTTGCCACCCATTATCTGGCAGGACCAGCCAGAGCTTGGTGGACCAGCACCCGTGCCATGAATGCAGGACAGATGATGACCTGGGAAGACTTCACGATTAAGTTTAGCAAATACCATGTGCCCCAAGGACTGATCAAAAAGATGAGAGATGAGTTCCGTGAACTCAAGCAAGGAAGGGTGTCCGTGGTGGAATACCGCGACAGGTTTCTTACGCTGTCAAGGTACGCCCCGGATGAGACCGACACCAATGAGAAGAGGAAGGAAAGATTTCTGAACGGACTGCACGACGAGATGCAGACTGTGTTAGTGAACATTCCGTTCGCTGACTTAGAAGCCCTTGTAGACTCAGCCATACAGATGGAAGGAAAGCTGCATCAGGCCAACGAGAACCGCAAGAGAAGAATGATGAACCAGAGTGGACCCCACCATAACCAGAAGTATCGCAACAACTCCTCTGGAGGATTCACCCCAAGATACAACAAGCCCCCTGCCCAGAATTATCACCCCAACTACACCAACAACAACGGAGGACCCCCGAAGCACGGAGGGAACAACAACAACAACAACAACAGCAACCGCCCCAACAACAATAACAACAATGGAAACAACAACAACCCCAATACTGCCCCAAGGACTGGAAGCAATGCTACCCCCGTCAACCCCAAAGACAAGTCCACCGTCAACTGCTATGAATGTGGAGTTGTGGGTCACTTCTCCAAGGAGTGCCCCAAGAAGCTTGCCAGGATTGCCGCCAATACCGCGGCGCCTGCTCAGCAACAGCGCCGCTTTGCCGGAAGAAGGAACCAGAACAACAACAACGGCCGTCTCTACCACGTGGATCGCCATCGAAGCTCAGGAAGCGCCCCAGACCATGCCAAGTATGTCCTCCTGTTATTAAAATGCTCAATCTCTCTTAGGAACCTAACTTTTCTTAAAATCTCGGGACGAGATTTGTTTAAGGGGGAAGGGTTTGTAACAACCCAAAAATTTCAAAACAAACAAATTGAATTTTTCCCTAGTTCCAAATTTTGGAACCAACAAAAACTTTTATTAAAATAAGATTGATACATATAGACCTTGTTTAAATCTTGTGTTTTGCCATGATGAGTGTTATTATGCTTATGTGCTAAACCCTAAAACCCCAAAGTGATCAAGTGAAGATCACCAATCAAATAAAATACAAGAAAAATAATTCAAATAAGAAAAACCTTAAACCCTAATCTTCTCCAAAATTCATTTTGGATATATTTTGAGAAACACAAAATAAAATAAAAGACCTATGGGGACATATAGCCCTAATAGGTAAATCTTGAACCCTATCTTTATTAATTATGCTAAATGGTGGTGAACCTTTGAGAACCCCACAAAACCCTAAACCTCACCCCTCTTCTCACCACCCTAGTTAAAATGAAATAAAAAGAGAATTAAATAAGAAAAAGGTATATGTGTCTATGGCTATTTTTCTAAAATTTTACCCTAAGCCTTTCTACTTTGCTTAGAGGTTTGGAAAACCTTCTTACACCTTACCTAGTACCTATCAAACCAAATCCAAGTGGTTTCCAAAGAAAATAAAAAGAAACTAAAAATGCCATAGAGGCATATGTAAGAAAAGTGCAAATTTGTGAATTTGAGAAGTTTGACCCTAAGACTTGTTGTGAATGGATGGATCACTTCCATATACCATTTCAACACTCAACAACATCAAATGGGCCAAGAACACTCAAATCAAAAATCAAATTAAACATATGCATAGAAGCATATGTGCCACATAGCCATTTCACCAAACTTTGACCTATGGCTTTAAACCTTGACCAAATGGTGTGAAACCATCTCTCAACCTAATATAACACTAAATTGACCCTAACCCATGCCCAAGTGAAGCAAGGTGAACCCTTTTCAAAAATAATAAAACTTAACACATCACCTCTTATGTGTTATGGCCATTTTTGCAAATCTTTGACCAAGACCCTTTTAATTAGTTTCAATGGTTTGAATATGTTTCTAAACTAATAAGAATCACTTTAGAGTCAACAAAAGTCAAAACAAATGGAGAGAAATCAATTGGTGAGAAAATCCCATTTTCACTCAATTAAACATAGAGCCAAATTTGCAAATCTTCAACCAAGGCCACCATTGCTTGATCTCTTGCTTATAGAATACTTATATATGATAAACAAACACATTTGCATCAAAGAAACAAGAATCCAATCAAAGGAAATCTCAAATTCAAATTTACATGTGATAATGGTCATATGTCACTTTTATATTTTCTTCCCCACTTTGCACCCCTGGTTTTGACCTTTCTTCAACCCAACTTGACCAACTCTCTCCATGTCATCCAAGACCATGTCAAGGTCAACAACTTCCATGTTGACCATCCTTGCTGAAGTTGACCAGGTTGACCAGTATAGTGTTGCCAAGTGGAGACTTTGGATTAAAGAGAAGATGAGCCCCTTTTTGAATTCTTGCAAACCTTCACCAAAATGAACCCCACCACCACCATTCCATCTCTATGATTATATGAAGGAGATACACCAAGGGAATTTCCAAAATTTTGAAACTTTTCTCTTTCGGGCATTTCATCAAACACCTGATAGGCAGGGTATATAATTGTGCCCATGCTGAAAATTGGAGAAGACCAAGTCCAAGCCTGAGCCCTCTCTGCATCCCTGGACCCCCCTCTCACCTCACCACATCTTTTCACCACTTGCCACCACCTCTGTTGCTCGACATTGACCAAGGCTGGCCATGCCGTGGCATGGCAATGCCACCCTCATGCCATCCTCATCTCTGGCCCTCCCCAACGTGCACCAGCATGTCCCTGGTGTTCCCCACACTCCACTGCGTCGAATGGACACCAGCCCAGGTCGATTCATGCACCACAGTGACCAGGAGCGCGACGCCCAGACGCGCCCAGGGCGTGCACATGCGCGCCGGAACGCGCTGGCGGCGCCGCGGACACGCCTGGCCACGTCGTCGTGCCATCAGCTCGCGCCACCTCCGCCCTTGCTCGCTGCACCAAACGCGTCCTCACGTCACCCGCGATCGCCAGACATGGCCATTGGCCCGCGGGAACGCCGCGAGCGACGCCCACTCCGACGACCATCCGCCACCGCACGAGAGCACCCGTCAAGCAAACCGCCGCTGTAGTGCCTCGTTTTCACCACAATCACGCCTGGCGTGACCGCCATGACAACGACAACACGCTCGCGTCATCGCCAGTCCCCGAGCTTCCCTGTAGACGCGTCGCCATGGTCGCCCCTCCACAGCACACCACGGCCACCTCCGCCAGCTATAAATAGCGCCCCTCAGCCCTCCCTCTCTTCAGACAAACTGCTCCCCTCTCCTCACTGATCCTTCTCCCCCATCCAATTCCACTCCACCTCGCCGGAGTAGCTCGAATCGCGAGCTCAAAGCCGCCGGAGCCCGCGGAAGCTCTGCGACGATTGGAGCCTCCCCAGCACGCGAAACTGCTACAGGCTGCTTCCCCTTCCTCGACAACGTCCTCTCCGCGCTTCGCCGACCCTCGCCGCGCCGCCGGTGGCCGTCGACCCCCTGCCCGCATCGCCGGTGACCTCCTCTCGCTCGGAGACGAAGCCGTCTCTGGTCCGTTCGATCTCCGTCTGATCGTGCGGTTTAGATCACGCGTACCGGTTCGGTGCTTTAAGGCGGGCTGACAGCTGGGGCCCGCGCTGTCAGTCGGCCCGCTACGTGTGGAGCGTTAGCTGGGCCGGCCCAATTCAGTTCCCGCCCCCGTTTAAATTCAAACTAGTTTATTTCTTGTTCATTTAAATTACAATCTGGTGTTAACTTTGAAATTTAATAGATCCAAATCTACTGAGCCAATTTCAACAAATTTTATATATTTGGAAGGCTCATCAAAAACTCTATCCAATGCCACTGGATTCAAATCAAAATATGTTGTAGAATTTGAATAGTAAAAATAACAAATCAGTAACTTTTCAAACTTCAAATAAATCTTAAAAATCAACCATAAACTATTTTGAGGTGGTTCCACCTCTCAAAAATCACATTTGATGTTGTCTAATTTATTATGTAATAAAATACTATAGTTGTTTCATATGATCATGGGCTAAACTCAAATAATGGCTATCTGGCCATTACTAGCCCATTTAAATTATTGTCCAAATTTAAGATTTCAAATCTATGAGGTATAGCACCTCATTTAAATCATCTTCTCAAGTTGTATGAAGTAGTGTGATAACCCTGGTTGCTTGGTCTCATATTTGTTCCCTTATACTAAATGTTTGCCATAGTAGCATGATAAATTGTTCCAACAAATTATTAAATCATATGGGAGTGTTTCTCTCATTTAAATCTTGTCATGAACAATTCAAAATGAGGTAGAGACTCTGGGCATTTAGGTCTCATATGAATTGTTGATGATATTAAATCTTTTACCTTGTTAGGATTAAAAGGTATGAGGTGTTCACCTCATTTAAATCACTTTCTCAAATGATAAGTGTGAAGAGGTTGACTTTGGTCAACCTAGGTCACCTATTATGTATAAGAGAAATTAAATCTTAATAAGGCAATGAGGAGAAGTCATTTCTCTAAGTAATTAAAAGTAACACTTTATTTAGTATGAGAGGAAATTATTTTTCCTAAATAAGAAAACAACACCCTTACGCACTTAATAGTAATGAGTGATGCTAGTTTACTTGTGTAAATTATATGAGGTGTTTCACTTCATTTAAATCTTATCCCAAGTACTTTCATATGAAGTTTGAACCCCTGGTCAAATACTCTCACATGAAATACTTGGAGATTTTAAATCATAATAGGCCTTATTAAATGGTATGAGGTATCTCTACCTCATTTAAATCATTTTCTCAAATGATGATGATGAATGGTTGACTTAGGTCAACATAAATTCATGTGTGATGGTTTGAGAAATTAAATCTTAAAGAAGATTCAATGAGAGGAAATTATTCCTCAAGAACTATATGGAAACTATCTTGACATATAAAATAAGAGGAAATTATTTTTCCTCAAAGCAATACCACCAAGGGCACCAAATTGTATTAATAGTGTGAATAGAATAGTTTGTGTGAATATATGTGATGTTTGGAATAGCCAATGAATTGTTTGGTGATTGTATCCTCGTATTCGTATTTTAGACGCTAGTACCGGGGACTATCAAGAGGAGGAGGTTTTCTACCAAGAAGAAGGAGAAGAAGACCACTTTGATCAGTACACCACTCAAGGCAAGCTAACAATCTTGCATGCTATTTACCAATGCAAGCTAATGTTCTTGCAAAGTGCAAAGCTCTACTAGAGCAAGGCACCCTCACCAATTTACTTTATGCTTCATGATCCCATCCCAAGTTTTATTCTTACAAGCTTTTGTTTTTGATTATTTATAACTTGCTTTTATAGTTAACCTTGGTCTAGAGATAGAATACTACAAGAGTATCAAACTTAGCCTAGAAGGCTATAAGCTAGTTAGCACCCCTCATGACTAGTTGCTAGTGCTCAATATCAAAAGTGGCTACTCTAGTTGGGAACTTGCGTTTTGAAATGACTTTGAAAACCTTGGAATGATGAGTCATTCTATTGAAAGATTTTGAAGGTGAATATGACTGGTGAATGACTTGGTGAATTTTACAAAAACTGATGGTTGGGTTTGGATGCGATACCATTCCAATTTTGCAAGTACCCCCACAATACCTGATATGGGTAGGGCTTAACTAGAAGTTTATGTATCTTAGTATGGGTTCCCTCTAAACAAGCGTCATCGGGGTTATCTTTGGAGGCTGCCTCTACAAAAGTGAAGTGATATGAAATGACGTGAAATGAGGTGAATGTCCGGCCCAAGCCCTGTGCAGTTCCCAGGCTGACAGTTTGTCTTCACTGGGAGGCCAAGCTCATGGGGAGAGATGCCTATACTAGGATATGTAAGTGAAAGGTTATGGTTGGTAGTCCGCACACGGAGTGTGGTAAATCAGGGCCAGTTAACCCTGACGGATTATTGCAAATGTTGTGGCACAAGTGTACGACCTCTGCAGAGTGTAGATCTATTCGAATAGCCGCGTCCTCGGTTATGGACGGTTGGAATGGCCATACTGTTCCGTCATCAGACCATTTTTCAAAATGTGACAGGTGAAGGGTGACTTGAGTTTTGAACTTGAAAGGTGAATGGTGAACTTGACTTTGAATCACAACTGAGTTGTGGGAATGACACTAATGTTCCCACTTGAGTTAGTTGAGCAAATGAAGGTTTTTGATTACGAAAGTATTTATGAAATAAAACTGGCTTTATGCAAATGAAACTAGAGCTTAGCATCCCCTTCTATAGTTGATAGTGTTTACCTTAGTATTAGTTTGCGAGTACTTTAAAGTACTCATGGCTTTGTCCCTGGCTATTCAAATGGCCAGACTATGAAGAGGAGTACCAGAACCCGGAAGAAGGACAGCAGGACGTCTACGACAACTAGGATCACTCCTGACGTCAACAGTTGCCTGTGGAACAGATGGACCGTGACCACTACTACTACGCTACTTCGCTTCCGCTATGTGTTTTGTATTTGATCAATAGATCATCAGCTATTGTAATGAGACTGGATCATGTGATCCCTTATTGTAAGACAAGTACGATGTTGTAATAAATGATGTGTTGTGATATTAATCTATTATGTCTCGCAAAAACAATATTCCTGGGATTGCGATGAATGGCATAATAGGCATCTGGACTTAAAAATCCGGGTGTTGACAACAACCACCAAGTTATCGCTGAAGAGGGCCACCGCCCCCTCGCTCCAGACCGTGAAGCGCCGTTCCCACCAACGGACAACGAGGACAAAGAGTGGTGCTAACTAAGTCAGGTGTATAGGACAGGAGGCCAACGAAAACGCCCCACACCAGCGCTAAAAACACCTCCGGACATGATATGAACTTGCCCACCGATGACAACGAAGGGAGGCCAAGAGGTATCATAGCTCCACGACGAAATCCCAAGAGGTGACGACACATCGCATCGTCATCATCAAGACCGAGATGGTCAAATGTTTTTACCTAGAGCCCTAACGCGGTGGAAGGTGACGACAAAGCCACCCTAAAAAGGCCACGACACCCACAAGAATCGCTACCTCTGACGCCTGAACGATGAGCTGTCTCGCGAAAAAACCTTCGCATCGCATCCGGTACCCCGAAGCACCCACTGTTTTTGGGGCTCTTTTTCTTGGTGCTTTTTAGAATAAAAGATATTATATCTCATGTTCTTTTATACTTCAAAGTTACTAAACGGCTGTGACCATCTGCATGACTGCATTAGTGGAGGAACCAGAGGCGCCGAGGGGTGGTCTCTATTTTCTAGACAAGAACATTTAAACTAGATGACATGAAGAAAGGAAATAGACTGGACAAATTAGGCAGCTATCATCTGATCACTGATCATAGGTACGTACTGCTGGAGTTTAGAGTTAGTTGATCAGTTACATCATTTAGGCCCTGTTTCATTTTGTGTCAGTACGAACTCACTGCTTCCCTTCTAGAACATTTGTTCCAAATGGCTCAACTACTCCAACTTTAGCGGTCACTCTCAATGTCACGCTCAGGTACTGTATCAATCACCTTGCTTTCCGACCCTCGTGATTTGAAATTTCCACCGTAGAATCAACGTCGCACTAGTGCCTGTCGTCAGATTATTGCCTGGTGAGAATACCTGCTCTTATTTATTTCTTGCTTTTTTTTGGCCTTGCTTTTTTGCATAAACAAATTTTATTAATATGTTCGATAGAGTTTTCGATAATGGATGCTCGGAAAGAAAGCGAACCTCAGTTTCAGCATCAATCTAGGAACAATCAAGAAATCTACAAATTGAGCATTTTATTGTTTGCCGAAGTGGGACATGCGAGATGTCATGGAAGAGGAAGAGGGGAGGAAGTACACTATTAAAGGAGAGAATGTACAAGGTAAAAAGGAAGAAATTAAGTCGGTGAGAGCAGGAGAGGGGTGGGACTACTACCTAGATGGTGAGGGGTGGCAAAGCTAGGGACTTGTCAAAGCCTAGGCACACCACATATTTCCAGCTCACTGCATTGATTCTTGTGACCCTCAAGTGGCGTACATCACTTCGGTAGCTTGCACGAGTTCTTGAAAGTGGCGGCACCAAGCCCGGCACGTGCCTAGGGCACCCAGATGGTAAATCCGTCCTTGAAAAACTAGGTGGCAATGGCTCCCCCTGGTGCTCATGGTTGTTTCTTCTTGTCAACACCCGGATTTTTAAGTCCAGATGCCTATTATGTCATACATCGCAATCCCAGGAAGATTGTTTTTTCGAGACATAACAGTTGAATATCAAAGAGTCATCATTCATTACAATACCAACATAGTCATTACACAAATAGGATCACATGATCCAGTCTTATTACAACACTTGATCTATTGATCATTACACAAATACGTAGCGGAAGCGAAGTAGTAGTGGACTATCTATTCCATAGGCAACGCTTGACGTTAGAAGCTCCTAGTTGTTGTAGACGTCCTGCTGGTCGTCATCTTCGTACGGCTGTTCGGCTTCATAGTCTGGCCATTTGAATAGCCAGGGACAAAGCCGTGAGTACTTTCAAGTACTCGCAAACTAATACTAATGTAAGTACTAACATTGCTATTAAGAGTATTTCTAAGCTCTAGGGTTGTTTGCATAAAGCCAATTTTAGTTTATAAACATTTAGTAAACAACTCCTCATGTGCTAACTAACTCAAGTGGGAACATTAGTGTCATTCCCAATACTCTGTTGTGATTCAAATTCAAAGTCACCTTTCAAGTTCAATTCCCAAATCAAAAGATATAAATTTCTGATGACGGAAACAGTATGGCCTTTCCAACTGTCCATGACCGCGGACGCGGCTATTCGAATAGGTTTACACTCTGTAGAGGTTGCACACTTGTGCCACAACATTTGATTACATCCGTCAAGGATAAACCTCGAATAATCGTAACTCAGTACGCGGATCATCAACCGTTAACCTTTCACTTACACATCCTAGTATAGGCACCTCTCCTCATGAGCTTGGCCTCCCGGTGATAGCCAACTGTTATCCCGGGAACTGCACAGGGCTTGGCCGTACAATTCACCTCAATTCACGTCATTTCACTTTCAACGGAGGCAGCCTCCGCATAACCTGTATGACGCTTGTTTAGAAGGAACCCATACTAAGACACATAAATTTTCAGCTAAGCCTTACCCATAATCAGGTATTGTGGGGGTACTCAAGAATTGGAATGGTATCGCATCCAACTCAATCATCAGTTTTTATCAAGTTCACCAAGTCAAATTCATGTCATATTCACCTTCCAAAACATTCAATGGAAATGACTCAATCATTCCAAGGTTTTCACCATTATTTCACAAACACATGTTCCCATCTAGAGTAGTCATTTTTAGTTTAGCACTAGCACCTAAGTATGAGGGGTGCTAAGTAATTTGCCTTGCTTCTAGGCTAACTTTGATACTCTTGTACTAATCCAAAGCTAACCAAGTGAATCATAAATCAAAAAGTACTTTGATAAAACAAAAGTAGTAAAGCTTGTAAAGTAAAAACTTGGAAATAGGATCATTGACATAAAGAAAAAGGGGTGATGCCTTGCTCATGGTGAGCTTTGCACTTTGCAAGAGTATTATCTTGCCTTGGTTGGGGAATTGGTCAAAGTGATCTTCTTCTCCTTGGAAGTAGACCTCCTCCTCCTCTTGGTATTCCTCGTTACTAGCGTCTAAAATACGAATACGAGGTATACAATCATCATACCAAACTTAAGTACTAAACTAAGCACACACACATAAGTCACACAAAGTTAGGCTAGTATTACACATTAACACTAGGTTGGTGGACTTTGTTTTCTTATTTAAGAAAAATAATTTTCTCTCATACTAATTTAGGTGTTTCTTTTCCTTCTTTAGAGAAATAATTTCCCCTCATTATCTTATTAAGATTTAATTTCTTTCATGAATAATATATGACCTAGGTTGACCAAAGTCAACCTCTTCATACTTATCATTTAAGAAAATGATTTAAATGAGGTGAAGCACCTCATGCAATTTAATCCTAACATGGTAATGATTTAATATCATCAAACAACTCGTATGAGAACCTATAGACCAGGGTCTCTATCTCATTTTGAAATGTTTATGACAAGATTTAAATGAGAGAAAAACTCCCATGTGATTTTTAAATAGTTTTGGACAATATCTTTGACTAGAAATAGCCATATAGTCCTTTAATTAAACTAGGCCATGATCATTCAAAGTAAGCATGGCATATTTTTGTAGAAACAATTAGTGCAAGTGAAATGTGATTTATAGGAGTTGGAATCAACTCAAAAGCATTTTTTGTTGATTTATAATAATTGTTTGAATTCACAAAAGTCCCTGTCTTGTTTATTTTGCTACTTTAATTCTACAACAGATCTAGGGTTCACACCAGCGTAGTGGTGTAGATAAAACTTTAAGCTTTCCAACAATATCAAGTTTGTAAATTTTGGCCAGGTAGATTTGTCCCTATTGAATCTTGAAACTAGCATCAGATTGCAAAATAACTCTAAACTGGATTTTCGAATTTAAACTAAGTGGGCTGGCGGGAAATGCTGTTGGGCTACGCAGTGAGAGAAGGGATTGGGCCGGCCCAGCATCGCAGCGGGCCAGCTGACAGGGTGGGAGCCACCCGTCAGTGGGATTTCTTCAGCGAAACGGTACGCGCAGCGTGAGCCGCACGATTAGAAGAGGATCGCACGGCCCAGAGGCTTCGTCGTCTCCAACGAGAGAGGGACTCACTGGCGGCAGCGGTAGGGGGTCGGCGAGCTTGTCGGAGCTCCGGCGGTCGTCGGAGGTGTGCGCAGCAACGTTGTCGACGATGAAGAAGCGCCTGGTAGCAGTTGCGTCTCCTGGGGCGGCGTCCTTCTCCGGCGATCTTCTGCGACGGAGCGCGGCAGTGAGCTAGCGATTGGGGCGCTCTGGTGGGCAATGTGGCGAGGCGAGGTGGCTAGGCGGCTCAGGGAGAAGAGGGGAGGCGAGAGGCGTGCTCAATTTGAGGAGCGGGGTGCTCCTTTTATAGCAGCGAGGTGAGGCCGTGACGCGGCGAGGTGCTCATCGACGATGGCGAAGCTACAGGGGCGGAGGTGCACTGGCGATGACGCGCGTGTGTTGGCGATGTCAATGCGGTCATGCTGCGCTTGATTATGGTGAAAACGATGCACAGGCGAGGACGAGAGGGTGACGAGAGCGGCCAGTACCCGCGGCGGACGTCGGCGAAGTGGGCGTCGTCTACGGCGTTCCCGCGGGCCAATGGCGATGTCTGGGCAGTGCGCGGTGACGTCGTGAAGCGTGTGGCGCGGAGAGCAAGTGCGGAGGTGACGCGAGCGAGCGAGGCGAGGCGTGCTCTGGGCGTGCCAGTGACGCTCGCCGTGCATGCTCTGGCGTGCGCGTGCACGTCTGGCACGTCTGGGCATCGCGTGTTCCGGCGCGTGCGATGCACCGATCGGTCGAGGCTTGTGTCTAGGATGATCAGGAGAGTGTGAGGGATGTGCTAGACACGGTGGTGCATGTTGAGGAGGGCCAGGGAGAGAGTTGGCAGGGTGAGGTCATGCCATGCCACGGCATGGCATTGTTTTGGTCAAATGGTGATGATGGCTTATACCACAGCTTGTCCATTCCGCTTGGCAAGGTCCAGAGAGGTCAAAGAGGTACCAAGGATGACCTAGGGTTGATAGGAGGAGGCCAAGAACTGCTGGACAATGCAATGTCCCGAGTTGGCAGCCAGGTGCTCACCACCTGTTTGATGAAATGGCCGCAAGAGGGTGACATCCGAATTTTTGGATGAAATTTGGTGGGTTTGCATTGCATAATATTTGGAGTAGGGTGCTGGTGGTGGTCAAATTTGAAGTGATTTGCAAAAATCCAAAATGCATATGATCTTACATATGCTTCAAGGTCTCCACTTTGCTTGCTCACCAATTGAATTTGAGAAAGAATCTGTGGTGATGGTTTTGGGCAAAGTTGTTCACTGTGATGTTGTCTAGGATGAGGTGCAAAGAATTGGCAAGGTTTAGTTTAGAAATCTTCCAAGACAGAGGCTCAAAGATGGCATCAGGCTAAGATTAGCCATTTTGACCATAATTGTATGTGAGCTCATATTTGATTCAAATTTGATTTGATTTGAGTTTCTTCGATTCAAAAGGGTGTGTTATTGATATATAAGTGTTTTACCAACAATGGCACAAACAAAAGTGGCCTTGGTTAAAGATTTGAAAAGTGGGCCAAAGTGTATGTGAGGGAAAATGGAATTTTCTCACTATTTCATTTCTCTCCATTTGATTTGATTTTTCTTGACTTAAAAGTGATTCTTATTAGTTTAGGAAAATTTCCAAACCATTTAAACCATTCCAAAAGGTCTAGCTCAAAGATTTGCAAAAATGGCCATAACACATAAGAGGTGACATTCCAATTTTTCTTATTTTCCCCTTTTGTTCATCTTGCTTTACTTGGGCAAGATCTAGGGTCAATTTAGTGTGAGATTAAGTTTATAGATGGTTTCACACCATTTGGGTAAGGTATAATGGCATAGGTCAAGGTTTGGGTAAAATGGCTATGTGCCACATATGCCTCTATGCATATGTTGCATTTTCTTTTTGATTTGATTTGGCTTGACCCAATTGATGTTGTTGAGTGTTGAAATGGTATAGAGGAGTGATCCAACCATTCACAACAAGTCTTAGGGTCAAGATCCTCAAATTCACAAATTTGCTATTTGCTCTCATATGCCTCTATGGCATTTTTTGTTTCTTTTTATTTTCTTTGGTTTCACTTTGGATTTGGTTTGATAAGTACTAGGTAAGGTTTATGAAGGTTTTTCAATCCTCTAAACAAAGTAGAAAGGCTTAGGGTAAAGTTTTACAAAGATAGTCATAGGCACATATGCATCTTTCTTATTTAACTTCTTTTTATTTTAATTTAACTTGGATGGTAAAAAGGGGTGTGAGGTTTAGGGTTTAAGAGTATTTCAAATACTAATTAAACAATCATGGCAAAAAACACAAGAATTAAGCAAGATCACAATGTATCAAACTTAATTTAATAAAAGTTTTTGTTGGTTCCAAAATTTGGAAATAGGGAAATTCATTTTGTTTGTTTTGAAATTTTTGGGATGTTACACTTCTATAAACAAAAATCAATACATGAAAGTCCAGGTTGGTATTTTTTTATTGGTAAATCCGCCCATGAAGATGAGGTAGGAAAAACATCAAAGTGTTTTGAACCACATAGGCCGATAATCCTAGGAGGAGGAAGAAGGTGGCGAGGAGAAAGAGTGGCGCGCTTGGATGATAAATGATGCCCCAGTGCAACATTTTACTATTGCAAGTATAAGTAGAAATAATCTTTTACCAGATTTTCTTCGTGTTGCATGTGCGAAAGGACTTGACGATGACATGATGGTGGATAGTGCACATTGTTAACTATCCAGTGCAAAAAATAGAAATAAATTGCAAGTAGTATAAGGGTACGTACAATGCAAGATGCTTAGAGAGGTGTTGAGAAAAATAAACTAATTTTTCCTTAAACAATGGTGTTTATTTATACTCGGATGATGGCTAACTAGCAAGTTCTCCTGCTTGGTTTCTTTTTTTAAGCACCTCACTAAACACCTTGCATTGTGTATATGGCCTAAGAGACATCCCAAATCTCTCTTCCACACCATAAACAATAATTTAAGATGCCAAATAAGGCCCGAAAGTCACTGCAATCAACATTTCTCTCTCTAGCAATTAGAGTTTTGAAGCATCCAAGGACAAAAATGACCTTTTTGTTGATCTTCAGCCAAAAATAAATTCCTTATCAAAATTTGACCTGAATCTGTCGCTTTTGTTCAATACCCGTCATGACATCAGTGATGTTAGGTAGGCCTACGCCGCAATGAACAGCATAGAGGAGCCATGCCAAATTTGAATACAATGGATGACTTTGGTTTGGGGCACACCTTGGAAAATCGATCTGTGTAAAAAAATTGAACCAAAGAAAAATTGGGGAGAATGGAGTAGCATACCTCTAGGGATGGAGATGATGTGAAATTTATATTCAAATATGTATGGTTTGGAGAAGTTTGAGAGAGGAGTTAAAATTGGCATGCAGCAGCCACCAAAAAAAATGAAAAGGCTCAGCAACTTTCGGGCTTGATCCAAAATATTGGCATGCAACTCTTCACACTTAAGCAACAACCACTGAAAATAGAAGGCCCCGCGAACTTGTTCAAACGGAAAAAAAAAGTCATAGCGTGGTGTTTTCTACCGGTGGGATAGAACTTACAAATTACATGTAATTACATGTGTAAATGCTAGTTTGGTTTTGGTTTTCTTTTATTTGTCCAGAGCTCGGCCTACCTTAAATTTTATTCATCCTCCACCACTGTAATGATTAGTGTCCGCATATGAGCTCCAACCGAGAGAGAGAAAAAAATGCTTAGACCGTTGAATATGCGTTGTGATACATATTTGTCCATGACACCATGAGTTATACTTAGTTGGGATTTTCGTTGGGCTTAAAATTTGAATTATTTGACATCATTACTCAGCTCAAAGAAAGCTATGCTTTCTTTTTCGCTCTTAAACTTTTTTTTGAACTCTGCTGGGGTCCCACGTATGCCACCTCCACATTCACGTCTCCTCGTCGAACACACTAGAGAGAGAAAGAGGCGGAGGGTAACAGCGTATCATTCTTTTCTTTCTATGACTAGGACTAGGAAAAGAGGTGTTCGACCGAATCTGGTGGCTGTCCAGCTCTGGGCGTCTATCTGCCTCATGTTGTATTCTTGTTCTTATAACTACTTTTATGGCACAATCCTAGTGTTGTTCATCTTTCGTAATACGGGTATCACTACAGGAATGGCGACGTACGCCGACGGCCATGACGTACGCTGACGGCTAAATGTCGGGGCCGTCGGCGTATGGCCCGGCACGGCCAGCCAGCCCGTCTGACCCTCGGCGTATCGTTGCCGTCGGCGTAGCGAAGTCTACGCCGAGAACCGTTCTCGGCATATATTTGGTCCTAGGCGTAGACAGGGCTACGCCGATGGTCACCCTCGGCGTAGGCTATTTTTTAAATTTGTCTAATTTTGTAAAAATCATAACTAATACATATGATGTCAGAAAAATGCATATAAGTATCAAAATGTTCAGAAAAAGATCCTCTATCCGTTTATGTCAAAATCATGCATATTTGAATCATGTACAGTACCATGTTAACATAGTAACAATTCAAACACTTTCTTATATGTCCTCGGGTTCCGTTTTGGCCAGATGGCAATTTAAACGAAGTCAGAAAATCCCGGAACCGCATGGTATCATTTTATGTGTCCTAGTAACTACCCCAAAAGACGGAATTGGGATACGGCAGTTATTTTGCAAAACCCTTCACAAACAGGGCTATCAAGTCCGGAGTTCTATAGCTTTTAGGTGAAATGAGTAGGAAACGGCTCGTGACACCGCACTTTATATTTAGTTTTATCTAGTTATAGATAGTATCTACCGGCTCGAACTCGAATCCTCCATCTCTAAGACAACAAAATCAACTGCTGAAAAAAATTCTTTTGTAATTCCTCACATAAGGACTCCGAAAATACCAGGTCCCCACCTAAGTTTGTCGGAACGAGGCCATATTTGGCACGTGTGTGGTCCCTGGGATGGGAAACAAGGCCCCGGAAGCGGATTTCCAATCCGACTTATGGGCGATGGTTTTTCATTTTTGGGGTGCCAAAACGGTTTTTTTGTGAAGCAGCTACATGGGGCGTATTTTTGTACTGCGCGAGACCTCTGCGTAATAGTAGGACACCGCCTCCGCACCACATATCACATGCCATATGTGCGCGCTAGCTATCTAGAAATTCCTGCGGTGTCCCGCCGAATCCGCTGGAAACTGACCGGATTTGAACTAGGGGTACACTTTCCGTCGCTCAATAAATTCCGCGAAAAATGTTTTTAGGTCTACGAAACATCACTTTATGTGCTACATTTTCTCCGTTTAGCTCAATGGTGAACGGATGCACCAGCGCGCCCGGTACGGCCATACCGCATCTCCGTGGGGCCGTTTTGGCTGGATGCAATTTAAACTAAGTTAGAAAATCCCTTGGATCCGCATGGCGTCATTTTATGTGTCCTAGTAACCACTTCAAAAATTAGAATTAGCTTACAACAATTATTTTGGAAAACGTTTCACAAACAGAGCTATCGTGTGTGGAGTTCTATGGCTTTTAGAGCAAATGACTAGGAAACGGCCTGTGACACCGCATCGTTTGTCAGACCGAGGCCATATTTGGCACGTGTGTGGTACCTGGGATGGGAAGCAAGGCCCCGGGAGCGGATTTCCAATCCGACCCATGGGAGATGGTTTTTTCAGTTTCAGGGGCCAAAACTGTTTTTTTTTAAGCAGCTACATGGGGCGCATTTTATTATTGCGCGAGACCTCCGCGTAGTGGTAGGACACCGCCTTCACACCACCTATCACATGCCATATGTGTGCGCTAGCTATCTGGGAATCTATGCGGCTTCCTGCGGTGTCCCGCCGAATCCACTGGAAACTGACCGGATTTGAACTAGGTGTACATTTTCCTCGCTCAATAAATTCCGGGGAATTTTTTTTATGTCTATGATACATCACTTTATGTGCTAATTGTTTTCTGTTTAGCGTGATGGTGAACAGGTGCACTGATACGTCCCCGACGTATCCATAATTTCTGTCGTTTCATGCTTGTTTTATGACAATACTTACATGTTTTGCTTGCACTTTATAATGTTTTTATGCGTTTTCCGGAACTAACCTATTAACGAGATGCCACAGTGCCAGTTCCTGTTTTCTGCTGTTTTTGGTTCCAGAAAGGCTATTCGGGCAATATTTTCGGAATTGGACGAAATCAACGCCAAACCTCCTATTTTTCCCGGAAGGCTCCAGAACACCGAAGAAGAGTCGGAGGAGAGCCAGGGGGCCCCACACCATAGGGCCGCGCGGGCCAGACCCTGACCGCGCCGGCCTAGGGTGAGGCCACCCTGTCGACCCTCCTGCGCCGCCTCTTCGCCTATATAACCCCTTTCGACCTAAAAACACAATACCAATTGACGAAACTCCAGAAAGACTCCAGGGGCGCCGCCACCGTCACGAAACTCCAATTCGGGGGACAGAACTCTGTCCCGGCACCCTGCCGGGACGGGGAAGTGCCCCCGGAAGCCATCTCCATCAACGCCACCGCCTCCGCCATGCTCCGTGAGTAGTTCCCCTATGGACTACGGGTTCTAGCAGTAGCTATGTCGGTATACTCTCCCCCATGTACTTCAATACAATGGTCTCATGAGCTGCCTTACATGATTGAGATTCATCTGATGTAATCGGTGTTGTGTTTGTTGGGATCCGATGGATGATACATTATGATTAGTCTATCTATAAAGTTTGTGATGTTATTGTTGCTGCAATCTTGTTATGCTTAATGCTTGTCACTAGGGCCCGAGTGGCATGATCTTAGATTTAAGCTCTATTCTTATTGCTTAGATTGTATCTCCAAGTTGTATGCACATGTCACTGTCCGGAACCAAAGGCCCCGAAGTGACAGAAATCGGGACAACCGGAGGGGATGGTAGTGATGTGAGGATCACATGTTTTCATGGAGTGTTAATGCTTTGCTCCGGTACTCTATTAAAAGGAGTACCTTAATATCCAGTAGTTTCCCTTGAGGCCCGGCTGCCACCGGCTGGTAGGACAAAAGATGTTGTGCAAGTTTCTCATTGCGAGCACGTACGACTATATTGGAAAACATGCCTACATGATTAATAAGCCTGATGTTCTTTCTTAATGCTTTGATTCCTATCAATTGCCCAACTGTAATTTGTTCACCCAACACTTGTCACTTATTGGAGAGTTACCACTAGTGTAGATCGCTGGGAACCCCGGTCCATCTCTCATCATTATATACTCGTTCTATATGTCATTGGAAGTAGTATCAACTATTTTCTGGTGCCATTGCTCTCATATTGCTATTACGGCTGCTGTGTTACTTTTACTACTGCTCTCATATTACTGCTGCTTTCACATCACCCCTGTTACTAGTGCTTTTCCAGGTGCAGCTGAATTGACAACTCAGTTGTTAAGGCTTATAAGTATTCTTTACCTCCCCTTGTGTCGAATCAATAAATTTGGGTTATACTACCCTCGAAGACTATCGCGATCCCCTATACTTGTGGGTCATCAAGACTGTTTTCTGGCGCCGTTGCCGGGGAGGCATAGCTCTACTCATAAGTTCACCTGGGGAGTACACTCTACCTCTCTCTCTGTTTTATTTTATTTTGTTTTGCTTAGTTTACTTTTTGCCTAGTTTATTTGTGCTTAGTTTGTTTCTGTCTAGTATTATTTTCCTTAGTTTACTTTTGCTTAGTTTATTTTTGTCTTGTTTTATTTGTCTCATATACCCAAAAATCCATAAAATTTTGAAAAACCGAAAAATTAAAAACTGCTGTTATGGGAGAACCAACAACCTACTTGGAGCTTATGGAATGTTATAATTGTTATAGAGAATCAAGAACTGGGAAAATAATGAGTGCTATGATAGAAAAATTAAATACAATTGCTAGAATCTTACTTAGACGCCATGACATAAACTGTTGCTCTCAACAGGATACTAAACATCTTAAATTTCAATGTGGCTTTAGTGAGGAATATTTTATTAAGAGCTATAATCGGAATTGCTATATTCATTATGGGTTCGAAGAGGTAGAACAATTTGTCTTATTTATGGGAGCCTCCGAGATAGAATCCTTCATGGTTGAGAATTATGAAACTTGTGCTATTTGTAAGGACCTTAAAGATTATGTCTCTACTATCCTTAATTCTTGCATATAATGCTACAGTAGGAATCCTTATATCCTTGATTATAAAGAGAGACACATTAATGCACAAGAATGCACTCACAATTTGCAGGAACCGGTGGAAGAAGAAATTGATGAACCTGAAAGCTCATTGGATGAAAAAGAGGAGGAAATTGATGAACCTGAAAGCTCATTGGATGAAAAAGAAGAGGAGAGCGACGAACAAAAGGGGGAAGAATGGATTAGCTACCCATGCCAACCTTCTAATGAGAGTAACTCTTTATCTCTTACACTATTTGATTGTCCTCCATGCTTACCGGAAGAGGTTGAATGTTATGTTCCTGTGGATTCTCTTGAAATACTACCTATGAGTAAAACTTGTGAGAATAATTATGCTACTGTTATTTATGATAATCCATGCTACTTTGATAAATCTTATGATAATGCTTTGTTTGTGCCTGATGTCGAAATGCATGGTACTAAAGAATTTTGCTTGGCAAATGTTTATGATAAAGCTCTAGATGATGGTCCTATGTTACTTGATAATATTAATTGTGCTACTAATGAAAATGGGATTGGAGAGTTCTTGACTTATTCTATGAGTCCCATATCTCTTGAGATTGATCAACTACCTTGTTATATTATTAATAAAAGAAAGTTTGAAAGTTTTAATTCCACTATTCTTGAACTTGATAAAAATTATGTGTTTGGAAATCATGAAAAGTATGCTGCATGTGATAGTTATATTGTTGAGTTTGTTCATGAAGCTACTGAAAATTACTATGAGAGAGGAAAATATGGTAGTAGAAATTTTCATGGTACTAATACACCTCTCTATATGCTGAAATTGTTGAAGTTACACTTGTTCTATCTTTTTATGCTTGTCACTTTGTTCTTCATGAATTTATTTGTGTACAAGATTCCTTTGCATAGGAAGCATGTTAGACTTAAATGTGTTTTGGATTTGCCTCTTGATGCTCTCTTTTGCTTCAAATACTATTTCTTGCGAGTGCATCATTAAAACTGCTGAGCCCATCTTAATGGCTATAAAGAAAGAACTTCTTGGGAGATAACCCATGTGTTATTTTGCTACAGTACTTTATTTTATATTTGTGTCTTGGAAGTTTTTTACTACTGTAGCAACCTCTCCTTATCTTAGTTTTGTGTTTTGTTCTGCCAAGTGAAGCCTCTAATCGAAGGTTGATACTAGATTTGGATTTCTGCGCAGAAACAGATTTCTATTTGTCACGAATCTGGGCTGTTTTCTCTGTAGAAAAATCAGAAAAATATGCCAATTTACGTGCGTGTTTCTCAGATATGTACGCAACTTTCATTAGTTTTGAGTTTTCTGATTTGAGCAACGGAAGTATTTTATTAAAATTCGTCTTTACTGGCTGTTCTGTTTTGGTAGATTCTGTCTCTGTTTTTTGCATTGTCTCTTGTGGACTTTAAGCGAGCTTTTCTAGACATAGAGAGCTGTAGCTAATGTTTTATTGAGTTCTTGCAATGTGCCACTACAGGACCAAGGTGGATTCAAATTTTTTGAGTACTAACCCCTCTAATGAAGTTTATGAGAAGTTTGTTGTGAAGGAAGTTTTCAAGGGTCAAGAGAGGAGGATGATATATGATCAAGAAGAGTGAAAAGTCTAAGCTTGGGGATGCCCCCATGGTTCATCCCTGCATATTTTAAGAAGATTCAAGCGTCTAAGCTTGGGGATGCCCAAGGCATCCCCTTCTTCATCAACTTATCAGGTTCCTCCCCTGAAACTATATTTTTATTCGGTCACATCATATGTGCTTTAATTGGAGCATCTGTGTGCTTTTATTTTTGTTTTTGTTTGAATAAATTCGAATCCTAGCAATCCTTGTTTGGGAGAGAGACACGCTCCGCTTTTTCATATGAACACATGTGTTCTTCGTTTTACTTTTAATGTTCAATGATAAAAGTTGGAAGCTACAATACTTATGGTTATTTGGTTGGAAGAAGAAAATGCCTCATATGTCTTGGATAATTTGACACTTGGCAATTGTTTTGAGCTCTCAAATAGATTAAGTTTTTTTTTCATGTAGTTTAAACCTATTAATGGAGAACTACCGTAGAGCTTGTTGAAATTGGTTTGCATAATTGATCTCTCTTAAGGTCTAGATATTTTCTGGTAAAAGTGTTTGAGCAACAAGGAAGACAGTGTAGAGTATTATAATGCTTGCAATATGTTCTTATGTAAGTTTTGCTGTACCGGTTCATACTTGTGTTTGCTTCAAACAACCTTGCTAGCCTAAGCCTTGTACTGAGAGGGAATACTTCTCATGCATCCAAAATCCTTGAGCCAACCACTATGCCATTTGTGTCCACCATACCTACCTACTATGTGGTATTTCCTGCCATTCCAAAGTAAATTGCTTGAGTGCTACCTTTAAACAATTCAAAATGCTTCTCAATTTGTGTTAATGTTTTATAGCTCATGAGGAAGTATGTGGTGTTTAGCTTTCAACCTTGTCATTTACTTTTGACGGACTCTCATATGGACTAGTGGCACATCCGCTTATCCAATAATTTTGCAAAAAGAGCTGGCAACGGGATTCCCAGTCCCAAATTAATTAACCTAAATAGACACTCCTCCATGGTTTGTGATTGTTGGACGGCACCCGAAGGATTCGGTTAGCCATGGCTTGTGTAAGCAAAGGTTGGGGGGAGTGTCATCATCATAATAAAACTAAAATAAAAAGGCACTCCTTCATGGTATGAGATTGTTGGCAGGCACCCGAGGATTCGGTTAGCCATGGTTTGTGTAAGAAAGGTTGGAAGGAGTGCCACATAAACAAGCAAATAATTCATGGGAGCCGCTCTTGGAAGTCCGGTTGGCGAGGTAGTTAGTGTACCCATTACCATTCGTTGACAACAACAAACACCTCTCAAAACTTTACTTTTATGCTCTCTATATGTTTTCAAAACCAAAGCTCTAGCACAAATATAGCAATCGATGCTTTCCTCTTTGAAGGACCATTCTTTTACTTTATGTTGAGTCAGTTTACCTACTTCCTTCCATCTTAGAAGCAAACACTTGTGTTAACTGTGCATTGATTCTTACATACTTGCTTATTTGCATTCATCATATTACTTTATGTTGACAATTATCCATGAGATATGCATGTTGAAAGTTGAAAGCAACCGCTGAAACTTATATCCTCCTTTGTGTTGCTTCGATGCCTTTACTTTGAATTTATTGCTTTATGAGTTAACTCTTGTGCAATCTTTTGATGCTTGTCTTGAAAGTACTATTCATGAAAAGTTTTGCTATATGTTATCTATTTGTTAGCAACTATAGATCATTGCCTTGAGTCACTTCATTCATTTCATATGCTTTGTAATAGTATGATCAAGGTTATGTAAGTAGCATGTCACTACAGAAATTATTCTTTTTATCGTTTACCTGCTCGGGACGAGCAGGAACTAAGCTTGGGGATGCTGATACATCCCCGACGTATCCATAATTTCTGTCGTTCCATGCTTGTTTTATGACAATACTTACATGTTTTGCTTGCACTTTATAATGTTTTTATGCGTTTTCCGGAACTAACCTATTAACGAGATGCCACAGTGCCAGTTCCTGTTTTCTGCTGTTTTTGGTTCCAGAAAGGCTGTTCGGACAATATTCTCGGAATTGGACGAAATCAACGCCAAACCTCCTATTTTTCCCGGAAGGCTCCAGAACACCGAAGAAGAGTCGGAGGAGAGCCAGGGGGGCCCCACACCATAGGGCCGCGCGGGCCAGACCCTGGCCGCGCCGGCCTAGGGTGAGGCCACCCTGTCGACCCTCCTGCGCCGCCTCTTCGCCTATATAACCCCTTTCGACCTAAAAACACAATACCAATTGACGAAACTCCAGAAAGACTCCAGGGGCGCCGCCACCGTCGCGAAACTCCAATTCGGGGGACAGAACTCTGTCCCGGCACCCTGCCGGGACGGGGAAGTGCCCCCGGAAGCCATCTCCATCAACGCCACCGCCTCCGCCATGCTCCATGAGTAGTTCCCTTATGGACTACGGGTTCTAGCAGTAGCTATGTCGGTATACTCTCCCCCATGTACTTCAATACAATGGTCTCATGAGCTGCCTTACATGATTGAGATTCATCTGATGTAATCGGTGTTGTGTTTGTTGGGATCCGATGGATGATACATTATGATTAGTCTATCTATAAAGTTTGTGAAGTTATTGTTGCTGCAATCTTGTTATGCTTAATGCTTGTCACTAGGGCCCGAGTGGCATGATCTTAGATTTAAGCTCTATTCTTATTGCTTAGATTGTATCTACAAGTTGTATGCACATGTCACTGTCCGGAACCAAAGGCCCCGAAGTGACAGAAATCGGGACAGCCGGAGGGGATGGTAGTGATGTGAGGATCACATGTTTTCATGGAGTGTTAATGCTTTGCTCCGGTACTCTATTAAAAGGAGTACCTTAATATCCAGTAGTTTCCCTTGAGGTCCGGCTGCCACCGGCTGGTAGGACAAAAGATGTTGTGCAAGTTTCTCATTGCGAGCACGTACGACTATATTGGAAAACATGCCTACATAATTAATAAGCCTGATGTTCTTTCTTAATGCTTTGATTCCTATCAATTGCCCAACTGTAATTTGTTCACCCAACACTTGTCACTTATTGGAGAGTTACCACTAGTGTAGATCGCTGGGAACCCCGGTCCATCTCTCATCATTATATACTCGTTCTATATGTCATTGGAAGTAGTATCAACTATTTTCTGGTGCCATTGCTCTCATATTGCTATTACTGCTGCTGTGTTATTTTTACTACTGCTCTCATATTACTGCTGCTTTCACATCACCCCTGTTACTAGTGCTTTTCCAGGTGCAGCTGAATTGACAACTCAGTTGTTAAGGCTTATAAGTATTCTTTACCTCCCCTTGTGTCGAATCAATAAATTTGGGTTATACTACCCTCGAAGACTATCGCGATCCCCTATACTTGTGGGTCATCATGCACCAGTGTGCCCGGTACGGCCATACCGCATCTCCGTGGGGGGCCGTTTTGGCCAAATGGCAATTTAAACGAAGTCAGAAAATCCCTTGGAGCCGCATGGCATCATTTTATGTGTCATGGTAACCACTCTCAAAAGTCGGAATTAGAATACGACAATTATTTTAGAAAACCCTTCACAAACAGGACTATCACGTCCGGAGGAAACGGCCTGTGACACCGCATAGTTTGTCGGAACGAGGCCATATTTGGCACGTGCGTGGTCCCTAGGAAGGAAGGCATGGCCCCGGGAGCGGATTTCCAATCCGACCCATAGGCGATGGTTTTTTTCATTTTCAGGGTGCCAAATCGAATTTTTTGAGAAGCAGCTACATGGGGGCGTATTTTAGTATTGCGCGAGACCTCCGCGTAGTGGTAGGACACCGCCTCCGCACCACATATCACATGCCATATGTGCGCGCTAGCTATCTAGGAATCACCGCGGCTTCCTGCAGTGTCCCGTGATGTCTACGCCCCCTCCTTTTCCTGTAGACAGTGTTGGTCCTCCAAGAGCAGAGGTTTGTAGAACAGCAGCAAGGTTCCCTTAAGTGGATCACCCAAGGTTTATCGAACTCAGGGAGGAAGAGGTCAAAGATATCCCTCTCATGCAACCCTGCAACCACAAAGCAAGAAGTCTCTTGTGTCCCCAACACACCAAATAGGTGCACTAGTTCGGCGAAGAGATAGTGAAATACAGGTGGTATGAATAAATATGAGCAGTAGCAACGCAGCAGTAGTAACGCAGTAAAACAGTAAACAAGCAGCGATAGCAGTATTTAGGAACAAGGCCTAGGGAATAGACTTTCACTAGTGGACACTCTCAACTTTGATCACATAACAGAATAGATAAATGCATACTCTACACTCTCTTGTTGGATGATGAACACCACTAATTGCGTAGGATTACACGAACCCTCAATGCCGGAGTTAACAAGCTCCACAATATTCAATGTTCATATTTAAATAACCTTAGAGTGCATGAAAGATCAACACGACTAAACCAAGTACTAACATAGCATGCACACTGTCACCTTCACACTATGTAGGAGGAATAGATCACATCAATACCATCATAGCAATAGTTAACTTCATAATCTACAAGAGATCATAATCATAGCCTACGCCAAGTACTAACACGGATGCACACACTGTCACCATTACACCGTGCAGGAGGAATAAAACTACTTTAATAACATCACTAGAGTAGCACACAGATAAATTGTGATACAAAACACATTGCAATCATAAAGAGATATAAATAAGCACTTCACTATGCCATTCATAACAGTGAATAAGTATTCTGTGAAATATAGCCTAAGAGACCCACACGGTGCACACACTGTCACCTTTACACACGTGGGACAAGGAGTCTCCGGAGATCACATAAGTAAAATTCACTTGACTAGCATAACGACATCTAGATTACAAGCATCATCATATGAATCTCAATCATGTAAGGCAGCTCATGAGATTATTGTATTGAAGTACATAGGAGAGAGATGAACCACATAGCTACCGGTACAGCCCTGAGCCTCGATGGAGAACTACTCCCTCCTCATGGGAGACAGCAGCGGTGATGGAGATGGCGGTGGTGTCGATGGAGGAGCCTTCCGGGGGCACTTCCCCGTCCCGGCGGCGTGCCGGAACAGAGACTCCTGTCCCCCAGATCTTGGCTTCGCGATGGCGGCGGCTCTGGATGGTTTCTCGTACCGTGGCTTTTTCGTATCGAAGTTTTAGGTCCAGGGGCTTTATATAGGCGAAGAGGCGGCGTCAGAAGGTCGAAGGGGCGACGATACTATAGGGGGGGCGCGGGCCCCCCCTTGGCCGTGCCGGCCTAGGGTTTGGTGGGCCTGTGCCCCCTCTCTGGCGGTTCTCGGGGTGTTCTGGATGCTTCCGGGCAAAATAGGAACCTGGGCGTTGATTTCGTCCGATTCCGAGAATATTTCTTTACTAGGATTTCTGAAACCAAAAACAGCAGAAAACAGCAACTGACCCTTCGGCATCTTGTTAATAGGTTAGTTCCAGAAAATGCACGAATATGACATAAAGTGTGCATAAAACATGTAGATATCATCAATAATGTGGCATGGAACATAAGAAATTATCGATACGTCGGAGACGGATCAGCATCCCCAAGCTTAGTTCCTGCTCGTCCCGAGCAGGTAAACGATAAACAAAGATAATTTCTGGAGTGACATGCCATCATAACCTTGATCATACTATTTGTAAAGCATATGTAGTGAATGCAGCGATCAAAACAATGTAAATGACATGAGTAAACAAGTGAATCATATAGCAAAGACTTTTCATGAATAGTACTTCAAGACAAGCATCAATAAGTCTTGCATAAGAGTTAACTCATAAAGCAATAATTCAAAGTAAAAGCATTGAAGCAACACAAAGGAAGATTAAGTTTCAGCGGTTGCTTTCAACTTGTAACATGTATATCTCATGGATATTGTCAACATAGAGTAATATAATAAGTGCAATATGCAAGTATGTAGGAATCAATGCACAGTTCACACAAGTGTTTGCTTCTTGAGGTGGAGAGAAATAGGTGAACTGACTCAACAATAAAAGTAAAAGAATGGTCCTTCAAAGAGGAAAGCATCGATTGCTATATTTGTGCTAGAGCTTTGATTTTGAAAACAAGAAACACTTTTGTCAACGGTAGTAATAAAGCATATGTATCATGTAAATTATATCTTACAAGTTGCAAGCCTCATGCATAGTATACTAATAGTGCCCGCACCTTGTCCTAATTAGCTTGGACTACCAGATCATCACAATGCACATGTTTTTACCAAGTGTCACAAAGGGGTACCTCTATGCCGCCTGTACAAAGGTCTAAGGAGAAAGCTCGCATTGGATTTCTCGCTATTGATTATTCTCAACTTAGACATCCATACCGGGACAACATAGACAACAGATAATGGACTCCTCTCTTATGCATAAGCATGTAACAACAATTAATTTTTTCATATGAGATTGAGGATATATGTCCAAAACTAAAACTTCCACCATGGATCATGGCTTTAGTTAGCGGCCCAATGTTCTTCTCTAACAATATGCACGCTCTAACCAGAAGGTGGTAGATCGCCCTTACTTCAGACAAGACGAACATGCATAGCAACTCACATGATATTCAACAAAGAGTAGTTGATGGCATCCCCAGGAACATGGTTATCGCACAACGAGCAACTTAATAAGAGATAAAGTGCATAAGTACATATTCAATACCACAATAGTTTTTAAGCTATTTGTCCCATGAGCTATATATTGTAAAGGTGAAGAATGGAAATTTAAAGGTAGCACTCAAGCAATTTACTTTGGAATGGCGGAGAAATACCATGTAGTAGGTAGGTATGGTGGACACAAATGGCATAGTGGTTGGCTCAAGTATTTTGGATGCATGAGAAGTATTCCCTCTCGATACAAGGTTTAGGCTAGCAAGGCTTATTTGAAACAAACACAAGGATGAAGCGGTGCAGCAAAACTCACATAAAAGACATATTGAAAACATTATAAGACTCTACACCGTCTTCCTTGTTGTTCAAACTCAATACTAGAAATTATCTAGACTTTAGAGAGACCAAATATGCAAACCAAATTTTAGCATGCTCTATGTATTTCTTCATTAATGGGTGCAAAGTATATGATGCAAGAGCTTAAACATGAGCACAACAATTGCCAAGTATCACATTACCCAAGACATTATAGCAAATTACTACATGTATCATTTTCCAATTCCAACCATATAACAATTTAACGAAGAAGAAACTTCGCCATGAATATTATGAGTAGAACCTAAGGACATACTTGTCCATATGCTACAGCGGAGCGTGTCTCTCTCCCACACAGTGAATGCTAGGATCCATTTTATTCAAACAAAACAAAAACAAAAGCAAACAGACGCTCCAAGAAAAGCACATAAGCTGTGATGGAATAAAAATATAGTTTCAGGGGAGGAACCTGATAATGTTGTCGATGAAGAAGGGGATGCCTTGGGCATCCCCAAGCTTAGACGCTTGAGTCTTCTTGATATATGCAGGGGTGAACCACCGGGGCATCCCCAAGCTTAGAGCTTTCACTCTCCTTGATCATGTTGTATCATCTCCCTCTCTTGATCCTTGAAAACTTCCTCCACACCAAACTTAGAACAACTCATTAGAGGGTTAGTGTACAATCAAAATATACATGTTCAGAGGTGACATAATCATTCTTAACACTTCTGGACATTGCACAAAGCTACTGAAAGTCAATGGAATCAAAATATCCATCGAACATAACAAAACTGGCAATGCGAAATAAAAGGCAGAATCTGTCAAAAACAGAACAGTTCGTATTGACGAATTTTATTGAGGCACCAGACTTGCTCAAATGAAAATGCTCAAATTGAATGAAAGTTGCATACATATCTGAGGATCACTCACGTAAATTGGCATAATTTTCTGAGTTACCTACAGAGAATTTTGCCCAGATTCGTGACAGCAAAGAAATCTGTTTCTGCGCAGTAATCCAAATCTAGTATCAACCTTTCTATCAAAGACTTTACTTGGCACAACAAAACACAAAACTAAGATAAGGAGAGGTTGCTACAGTAGTAAACAACTTCCAAGACACAAATATAAAACAAAGTACTGTAGCAAAATAACACATGGGTTATCTCCCAAGAAGTGCTTTCTTTATAGCCATTAAGATGGGCTCAGCAGTTTTAAGAATGCACTCGCAAGAAATAGTATTTGAAGCAAAAAGAGAGCATCAAGAGGCAAATTCAAAACGCATTTAAGTCTAACATGCTTCCTATGCATAGGAATCTTGTAAATAAACAAGTTCATGAAGAGCAAAGTAACAAGCATAGGAAGATAAAACAAGTGTAGCTTCAAAAATTTCAGCATATAGAGAGGTGTTTTAGTAATATGAAAATTTCTACAACCATATTTTCCTCTCTCATAATAACTTTCAGTAGCATCATGAGCAAACTCAAAAATATAACTATCACATAAAGCATTCTTATCATGAGTCTCATGCATAAAATTATTACTCTCCACATAAGCATAATCAATTTTATTAGTTGTAGTGGGAGAAAATTCAACGAAGTAGCTATCATTATTATTCTCATCATCAAATATAGGAGACATATTGTACTCATAATCAAATTTATCCTCCATAACAGGTGGCACCAAAAGACTACTATCATTATAATCATCATAAATAGGAGGCAAAGTATCATCAAAGTAAATTTTCTCCTCCACGCCCGGGGGACTAAAAAGATCATGCTCATCAAAGCCAGCTTCCCCAAGCTTAGAATTTTCCATAGCATTAGCAACAATAGTGTTCAAAGCATTCATATTTCGTGCCCTCGGGTCCTTAGTTGTACTCAGTTTTCCCCAGCCCCTTAGTTTTTCCTCAGTTTTACCCTAGCCTTTGTCTGAAGACCCGCAGAAGGAGCTCAGACGGAAGGAATCCATTTATTTGGACGTTCTGTGCTGACGTGTTGCGCCGCGTCGTCTGTGGGGCCGCGTCGTGTGGGGCCGCGTCGTGTGGGGCCGCGTCGCGTGGGGCTGGTAGAAAGGGACCGCGTGGGACAGGACGAGAAGCGTTTGGTTGCACGTGAGCAGGAGCTGGGTTTTGTCTCTCTCGGCCCAAATTGGCATTTTTAAGAGCACCTTTTCCCCTCTTTCTCTCTCTGTCTTTTTCACCAAATTAGTATCAAATCTAGAGAAGTTTCTATTTCTGTCTTTCTTCAATATGGCAGCAAATCTAGTAGCAAATCTCTGGGGTTATTTATGCCTTTTGGCCCTCGTTTTTTGCCCAATATGGCAGCAAATCTAGTAGCAAATCTAGAAGCTAGTATATGATAAATTCACAACAGCATAATCACAAAACTAAGTATAATACATAAACTGCATACAGCAGCCAAAAGCAGGCAATAACGTTGTTAATGTTCACGACAAACTAAGCTGAAAAATATACAAGACGCACGCAATGTATGGACAACAAGAAGATTAGGATGAATGAATTTGTTCTTCATTCCTCCTCATATATTTCTTCGTCGCTCCATTCGTGCATTTCCCCAAGGAAATATTCATTGAACTCCTTCCGTCTGCAGTGTGCGGCCAATACATCCTCCAAACGGTATGGCCTGTGTTCATTACTCATACCGTAGCTTCCTATTCTATCCACACGTACTGGCCACTCATCCCAGGCCTTTGTATCATGAGAGTACTCTCTGATATAACCCAAATCCGCGTAGTAGATGCTGCCAGGTCGAAGTGTCGGGTACACTCTAGTGTCGATGGAGATACACCGGATATAATTCACGAAGAAGGCATTACTGCCAATGTTACTGACCGGATGGAGAGAGCGGCTCAGTGTGTCCACACGGTACACCAAAGGTTTGCCCGCCAAAGCCTCGCTGACCAACAACACAAGCAGCAGATCACCATCCGACTTCACAAGGTAGAACTTCTGACGTCCAAGTTCTGGAAATGAAATTAGTGTCTCCATCTTGACAGTGCTCGCGCGCTGTCGCAACTGTACATTGGTGCACACTATTCTTCCGATCTCAAAATTGTCTGCAGCTACTGCATACAGTTCACCATTGAATGGGGTAATGCAACGCAGACAATGGTTCTTGATCGAAAATCTTTCTTCTCCCCAATCTTCATTTATATCCTTAGTTGGAGTGCTCTCATCGACCCAACCAATTTCCGACGGGTAATTGGCGGCAACGAAGATCATAGTCGGGGATTTGATAACAGCGACTGATTTCAGAAAAACAGATGGCATCTGCGCCTCAAACATAGTGTTCGATTTCTTTGTGAGTGGGTTCAGCAGCCGTATCTTGTGCGGCGGGTTCTTCTGGGCAAGCACGATGACACCACGGCAAAAGCCGATGAAGTAGTATCTAAAATATATTGATGAAGATAACATTCAGCACTAAGATGTGTTTAAGATTGAAAATAAAAAGGTAGATATGGAGGAATTTGAACCTTGTATGAACTTCCGATAGATCTATGGTGACGTAGCGTGATGTGCCGAGTTGGAGGAAGGTGAACTCAGCGACGCGTGGAAGGGCATGGTGTAGCATGATCCATTCGTCCAGGTGCACGTCGGGCTCGGGCAAACCTGAGCGCCAATTTCTACAGACTTGCCTCATAGCAGAGTAGGTGTCGGCGTACTCCTCGTTTGCCAGTAAGCATTGGCCGATCTTGTGAAGTGGTCCATCAGCCGAGAGAGAGGCCCAGTTCACGGAGGCGCCGCGCTTGGATGCGCCGCCCTCGGAGGCGACGCGCTCGGCGGCGGCGCGCTCGGCGGCGACGCGCTCGGCGGCAACGGGCTCGGAGGCGACGGGCGCGGAGGCGACGGGCTCGGAGGTGACGGCCGCCGGCGCATTCTTCTTCTCCATCGCCGGCAGGGTAGCGTGCGTACGGCGGTTGGGGTTTTTTCGATTTGGAGAAGTTGATGGGACGTGAGAGGGGTGGTTTTGTGCGTGAGCGAGAATGAGACGACTGTGTGCAGAGGGAGGGAGGGAGGGGCTTACGCGTCCTAAATGCGACCCGCGTCCTACGCGTCCACTATTTGCACGTCTGCACCGCAACACGCGTCAACAATGGCACGTCTTGCACTTCTGCACCGCAACACGCGTCCTCGGGTCTAACCCTGGAAATTTAGATATACTCAGGTATGCCCCCGAGTCATATACTAGCATTTTTTGTGTGCTCAGTTTTCTCCTTGAGTGCTAATACTGGCTAGTGTAATATACTCAGTTTTACCCTCAAGTGGCTGGTCAACAGAGAGTCAACAAATGGGATTAACTAGTTAAATGAGTTATTTAATGTGCAAAAAATTCCGAAAAAGAGTGGCACTTACTCATGGAGTCTTTACCACAAATTGCCACTTCTCAAATCATAGATAAATCAAGTTTCACCACAAATTGCCACTTCTCAAATCACCTAGTAGCTATGAAGGTGCATGGTTTTCCATAATAAGCCCTACCCAAAACAGCTTTCCCCAAAACATACTTTGTCTGAATGAGGCCATAATTTTCACACTCATGTAGATTTGTATTGCAAATAGTTTGAGGTAGGCCAAGATGGGTTTCATTGTACAAAACACGCATTTTCCATTTTTTAAATCTCATATTTGAATCCCTTAGTCTGTTTACTACTCACTTGCCCTTGGTTTCTTGATACTACTCAGTTTTGCCCTCTCCCATCACAAACTCTCACAGACGCCCAACATTGCCCTGATTGGTCTAGCCCATGTCACGCGGATCGTGCCCGCCGATCGTTGATCGTATGATCTAACGGGCAGGATAACCCCTATCTCTCTCTCTGGTCGGGGCCACCACCCTCTCTCTCTCTCTCTCTGTCGTCGGTTAGCTTCACGCAAAGTTTGGTTTTCTGCATTATTTTTCACGAGCTAAATTATAAACTCTTTTTAGGCATTACTTTTCACGCAAAAAATGATAAACCATCACCGATTTGTTGTAGCCATTACTTTTCACGCAAAAAATGATACACCATCACCCATTTCGTGTACCCATTACTTTTCACGCAAAAAACGATAAACCATCACCGATTTTGTTGTAGCCATTACTTTTCACGCAAAAAATGATACACCATCACCCATTTCTTGTAGCCATTACTTTTCACGCAAAAAACGATAAACCATCACCGATTTTGTTGTAGCCATTACTTTTCACGCAAAAAATGATACACCATCACCCATTTCTTGTAGCCATTACTTTTCACGCAAAAAACGATAAACCATCACCAATTTTGTTGTAGCCATTACTTTTCACGCAAAAAAATGATACACCATCACCCATTTCGTGTACCCATTACTTTTCACGCAAAAAACAATAAACCATCACCGATTTTGTTGTAGCCATTACTTTTCACGCAAAAAATGATACACCATCACCCATTTCTTGTAGCCATTACTTTTCACGCAAAAAACGATAAACCATCACCAATTTTGTTGTAGCCATTACTTTTCACGCAAAAAATGATACACCATCACCCATTTCTTGTAGCCATTACTTTTCACGCAAAAATGATAAACCATCAACGATTTGTTGTAGCCATTACGGTAAATGATAAACTATCACGAATTACCATTTCTTTTAGGCATTACTTTTCACGGTAAAATGATAAACTATATCACGAAGTTCCATTTCCGTCAAGATAGTCCGCATTACTTTTTTGTTGAGATATATACCCCCACAACGGTCATCTCCTCCTTAAATTATTGTGTAAACCCCCACAACGGTCACCTCCTCCTTAATTTATTGTGTAAACCCCTACAACGGTCATCTCTCCCTTATAAACACCCACAACGGCCGTCCCTTGTGTCAATAGGTTCTGCCTCTCTCTTCTTCGTTCACATACACTTGATCATCCATTGCCATGGCTTCCACGTCTCGGACGCGGAACGGAAGGGGAAGGGGAAGGGGAAGGGGAAGGGGAAGGAAGGGCGGCCGGGGTGGTGGATCATCATCATTGCCACCACCACCGTCGTCAACACTGCCATTGATCATAGAGGAGTTCTTCATCGTCATCTATGAAGACCCTTTGGTCAAGAAGGTACGTATGCGTTCCCACATATATGATGCATGTGATTAATTATGGGCATGTTCTAAAAACCTTTAATTTCAAACGATCGGCGCTCGATCTCTTTGCAGGCACTCCCAAAAAAGTTTGCGGACTATCTTGACGGCCAGGAGCCAGCTAAGGTGTATCTGCGAGCAGCTGACTGCGGTCCTCGTCTCTGGACCGTGGAGGTCCTATTTAACGGACAAGGCCGGATGTATCTCGACAAGGGCTGGGAGAATTTCGCCATCGCGCACGGTGTGGATTTCGGCTGCTACGTACACTTCAAATATGAAGGCGATGATGTGCTCACAGTGAAGGTGTTCGACGGAACAATGTGCAGGAAGTACTACTACTCAGACGACGAAGATACTGACGATGAAAGTGACGACGACGTGAAGCCATGCATCCATCCCCTTTAGAGATCTAGCTATTTTCTATATATTTAGAGATCTAGCTATTTTCTATATATTATGCACAATGTTTAGCAGAAGAGTCACTTTAAATTAAGCTACGAAAATAGTCACCTGCCATGGGCTGAGGCGGCCCCACAGAGCGGCTCTATATTATATTCTCTAAATAAATAGACAACCCCAACGGTCATTGGCTGCGGAGGCCCCACAGAGCGGCAATATATGATTTTCTATAAATAAATAGACGACCCCACTGGTCATTGGCCGCGGCAGCCCCACAGAGCGGCAAATATATGTCTTTTCCTGAAAAATAGACGACCCCACTGGTCATTGGCTGCGGCAGCCCCTCAGAGCGGCAATATATGACTTTTCCTGAAAAATAGATGACCCCACTGGTCATTGGCTGCGGCAGCCCAATAGAGCGGCCCCATTTGTCAGCACGAGACGGGTCAGAGAGGAACTGCCCTCTGTGCAGCCCCACCCGTCAGATTAACGGTAATGGTAAGGCCTCTGACCTGACGGCAACCCTCCCGTCCGAGCGTCTGCGAGGGGTTTCAAACTAGAGGGAGGGGAAAACTGAGGAAAAACTAACGAGCTGGGGAAAACTGAGCACAACTAAGGACCTGAGGGCACGAAAATAGAAATCCCTAATAACATTCCCATTAGCATGCATATAAAGTTCCATGGGTTTTTTAATTCTCTCTTCAAACACATCATGTCCTAATTCAAGATAAAGTTCATAAAGATCTCTCATATTTTTGTTGTTTTCCATTATGTCTAACTAGTGTAAACAAGAAACAAAAAGTTGCAATTGCAGGATCTAAAGGAAATAGCTTCGAGCACAAACACAATGGCGCCAGAAAAGTACTGTTACCTGGAACCGAAGTACGAGTGCCTTTTACCTTTCCTCCCCGGCAACGGCGCCAGAAAATAGCTTGCGCGTAGTTGACGAGGGAGGAAACGGTGTAGCTTTCCTTCGTTCCCCGGCAACGGCGCCAGAAAATAGCTTGATGTCTACGCCCCCTCCTTTTCCCGTAGACAGTGTTGGGCCTCCAAGAGCAGAGGTTTGTAGAACAGCAGCAAGTTTCCCTTAAGTGGATTACCCAAGGTTTATCGAACTCAGGGAGGAAGAGGTCAAAGATATCCCTCTCATGCAACCCTGCAACCACAAAGCAAGAAGTCTCTTGTGTCCCCAACACACCAAATAGGTGCACTAGTTCGGCGAAGAGATAGTGAAATACAGGTGGTATGAATAAATATGAGCAGTAGCAACGCAGCAGTAGTAACGCAGTAAAACAGTAAACAAGCAGCGATAGCAGTATTTAGGAACAAGGCCTAGGGAATAGACTTTCACTAGTGGACACTCTCAACTTTGATCACATAACAGAATAGATAAATGCATACTCTACACTCTCTTGTTGGATGATGAACACCACTAATTGCGTAGGATTACACGAACCCTCAATGCCGGAGTTAACAAGCTCCACAATATTCAATGTTCATATTTAAATAACCTTAGAGTGCATGAAAGATCAACACGACTAAACCAAGTACTAACATAGCATGCACACTGTCACCTTCACACTATGTAGGAGGAATAGATCACATCAATACCATCATAGCAATAGTTAAATTCATAATCTACAAGAGATCATAATCATAGCCTACGCCAAGTACTAACACGGATGCACACACTGTCACCATTACACCATGCAGGAGGAATAAAACTACTTTAATAACATCACTAGAGTAGCACACAGATAAATTGTGATACAAAACACATTGCAATCATAAAGAGATATAAATAAGCACTTCACTATGCCATTCATAACAGTGAATAAGTATTCTGTGAAATATAGCCTAAGAGACCCACACGGTGCACACACTGTCACCTTTACACACGTGGGATAAGGAGTCTCCGGAGATCACATAAGTAAAATTCACTTGACTAGCATAACGACATCTAGATTACAAGCATCATCATATGAATCTCAATCATGTAAGGCAGCTCATGAGATTATTGTATTGAAGTACATAGGAGAGAGATGAACCACATAGCTACCGGTACAGCCCCGAGCCTCGATGGAGAACTACTCCCTCCTCATGGGAGACAGCAGCGGTGATGGAGATGGCGGTGGTGTCGATGGAGGAGCCTTCCGGGGGCACTTCCCCGTCCCGGCGGCGTGCCGGAACAGAGACTCCTGTCTCCCAGATCTTGGCTTCGCGATGGCGGCGGCTCTGGATGGTTTCTCGTACCGTGGTTTTTTCGTATCGAAGTTTTAGGTCCAGGGGCTTTATATAGGCGAAGAGGCGGCGTCAGAAGGTCGAAGGGGCGACGACACTATAGGGGGGGCGCGGGCCCCCCCTTGGCCGCGCCGGCCTAGGGTTTGGTGGGCCTGTGCCCCCTCTCTGGCGGTTCTCGGGTGTTCTGGATGCTTCCGGGCAAAATAGGAACCTGGGCGTTGATTTCGTCCGATTCCGAGAATATTTCTTTAATAGGATTTCTGAAACCAAAAACAGCAGAAAACAGCAACTGGCCCTTCGGCATCTTGTTAATAGGTTAGTTCCAGAAAATGCACGAATATGACATAAAGTGTGCATAAAACATGTAGATATCATCAATAATGTGGCATGGAACATAAGAAATTATCGATACGTCGTAGACGTATCATCCCGCCGAATCCGCTGGAAACTGACCGAATTTGAAATAGGGGTACACTTTCCGTCGCTCAATAAATTCCGCGAAAGTTTTTTTAGGTCTATAGCACATCACTTTATGTGCTAATTTTTTCCGTTTAGCGTGTTGGCGAACGGTGCACCAGCGCGCCCGGTACGGCCATTTCGCATCTCCCGAGGGGACCATTTTGGCCAGATGGCAAATTGGATATCATATTTGGATTCCTCTAATTTTTAGGTTCAAATGATGATATGGATGTTATATTTAGATTTCTCTCATTTTTCTGATCGATTTGGACATATTATTTGTGGAATTTGGATTTTTCGATTTAAAGATATTAATTATTCCATATTAAATAGAAAAAACCAAAAAATAAAATCATTTTATTGTTATTTGAATTCAATATTATTATTCATTGTTACTTATATATTCATTATTGTTTACTTAAGTAATTGTTTGGAATTCAAAAATAAAGAGTTGTGACATCACGGTCCAAGGGTTAATAGGGTAGATAGGCTATTATTATCAGCAAGGTGTCAATTCTTTAAGGGAAGCTCATCCGAATGGAACCAACAAGTTAAGCGTGCTGAGGTTGAAGTAGTGTGAGGAGGGTGACCGATTGAAAAGTTTAACCATGATTGTAATTTGACCTAAGATTAAGTATACTTAGAGTTAAAAGTGCATGGGTGAAAGATAAACAAGTAAAAAAAATGGTGTAAAAAAATTTAAAAGTCGGCACATAAAAAAGTATTTTTTCGAATTTTTTTTGTATTTTTTTTTGGAAAAAGGAAATTTGAATTTTTAAAATTTGTATGCCGAAAATTTATCGGCGTAGCGTGCTACGCCGAGGACCGGGCTACCCGACGGCAATTTTTTCTATGCCGAGGGAGGTAGACGCCGACGCCATACGCCGAGGTCTGCCGTCGGCGTAGCCTACGCCGAGGGCCAGGCGTGGCTACGCCGAGGGCAGCCGACCGTCGGCATATGCGTCCATTCCTGTAGGCTGTAGTGTATGTGAGTTGCGGACTGTGCGTACGTTTTCCTTCGACTCCCAAGTTGACGGGACGTAGTTTATGTGTCAGTGTTATGCAATCATATTTGTTTTTCACTGAAGGTCGACCAAGCTGCTAGCTTGTGTGCGTGTCAGATGTTGACTGAACTTTTATTTTTGTGAAATCGAGTTGATTTCCAGACGATGGTGGCAAAGGGCGCGGCCGGATACCCGTAAGTAGTCGCGACCGGCCACCGCCCACCGGCCACATACTGTACATGCGTACGATGTCCACCGGTGGATCTTCAATCACATCAGTACCCAGTGTACGTACTGAGTAGTGAAACACACGAATAGTGAAACACACACACACCGTCTTGATCAGATTCGCCGAACTGTACATGTTTGGCTTGATCAACGCCGGGGCAAAACGCGTGTGCGTTGAACCGTATATCTTCACGGCAAGAAACAACCGCCAGAGAGACCACGAGTGAACACATGCGCGCGTGCGTTCACATCGCACGGAACTAATTGTTCTTGTTTGGAAGTTAACACCATCTAGGTTCTTTATGGTTAAATATTGTGTATTTTGTGAAAAAACCAAAACAATTCTATATGGAATGGGTTGGGAATTATGCCTAGATCCCGCGCAAATGAAAATTTCATTGATAAGACCTCCGCAATTGTGGCTAATATTTTATTGCAAATAATTCCGACAACCTCACCAGAAAAAAAGGCATTTACTTAAATAGAGATAATGCGATTTGACTCTTTTTTAGCCCTTAGACTATATGAATGACCACACTAGATTCAGTTTCTTCATCGTGAAGTGCTTCTCATGAAAGATAACTAATCTATACTATAAGAAAATCAATAATTATAAGTAAAAGAATATCGTTCTTTAATCACGATGAACCAGCCCCTAGAGGGATTGAGCAAGGATAGATAAAGAGAGCTAATGCCCGCAGAAAGAAAAGATAAAGAGAGCTAATGCCCGCAGAAAGAAAAGATAAAGAGAGCTAAAGACCGCGAGTGAATACATGCGCGCCTGCGTTCAGATCGTACGCAACCAATTTACGCTACGTTGTGATATTACCTTCGTCCCATTTTACATGCACCATCTGCGGGTCGTATTTCTCCACATTTCTAGCACACTCGGTCGTCCTTCTTCCTTCTACGTTGCAAAAACACTGAGCTGTCGCAGCAGGTGTAGTGTAGACGGGAAATTTTAGGGGCTATGTAGCTATCACATCTCCCATCATACAAAGTAAGTGATCTGCTCCCTGAGGGGAAAAGTAAGTACTTGATCAGTTGCACCATGTTAATACTAGTTCTTGACTGATT
The DNA here is from genome assembly GCF_019359855.2 of Lolium perenne. Taxonomy (NCBI): domain Eukaryota; kingdom Viridiplantae; phylum Streptophyta; class Magnoliopsida; order Poales; family Poaceae; genus Lolium; species Lolium perenne. Next base: position 160,692,137 of record NC_067247.2, read on the forward strand.
ATCACTCTGACTAACCTGACTTGACTCGGTCACTACATCACACTCTAGTTCTGTCTCACCGTTTATCTTCCATTTTAATTTAATTTGAAACATTCCATACTGAAATCAGCGGTGATAAAATTGGCAATTAATTTAACGGTTTTCCTAACACTTGGCGGCCGACGAATTAATTCTAGGTCGACATCGAGAATGTATCCAACTTTGAAATTCCTAAAAGACCCGCCAAACTTTTTTGAACCCTTAGAGATAAACTACAATCATACAGCATCGCAGTGCAAAATACTTTATATTGTATTTTGGCACATGGGAGCATATGCTTCCTTTATTTTAAAATACATTTTAAACAAATTTTGAAACATCAAAAAAATTGAGATAAAAAATTAGCATGTACATCTTCACGTGTTACGCGTCCACAAAGTTGTTTCATTAAAAAACGAATTATGTGTGGAGTGTGTAAAAAGATAAAATTTGGTGCTATAATAAGACTTTTCACAAGATAAATTTTCTCTTTTTCACATAGACCACAGAAATATCATTTTTTTTCTTGAAATTTGACGAACTCACATATATTATGAAGTTGTACATGTAGAAGTTTTTATCAGAAACATTTGACACTTCAAAATACGTTTTTTTGGTGGAGTGATCATATGAACCCGGGAGCCGAATTGAATTTCTGATATTGTAGGTTACACAAAAATGACAAAAGTGTGGGTCTGTGTATGGTGAATAGTGGACAATTCAGATCATAACATTTTCTTGATGTTTTCATTTTGTGTACCTAGATCATAACATTTTCTTGACGTTTTCATTTTACACTAGAAGTTCGGCCTTTGATTGGCCGCACAAAATCTGAAGGACTCGAGGAGCCGTGTAATTTCGAGATCGATTTCTTCTTCTCTGACTCTATCTCTTTTCTGCCTGACATTGACTGGTTTCCAAACTATTTTACCAAATGGTTTCAACCTATATATGAGCAATCAAGTTTAGTTCGGTTTGACTGAAAAGTCAAATTGGTTTGGGTTTGGTCGGACTGATGGAAATATCATTTGGTTTTAGATCGGTTTGGGCACGTTTGACCGTGCTGGGTTTGGTTAAAGTATGGTGGAGTTCTGAAACCATTCTCAGGGTTAGCAATAGATATCAAATCTCTCGTCGTAGTTAGATTAAAAGTAATTGATCTATTCCGACAACAAGAAAAAATTAATTGATCAGTTGCATCATGTTAATGCTACTTTATTGCTCATCACTCTGACTAAGAGAGTGGATTCGGTATTCAGGGGGTACGTGTGCACGCGGTAATCACCGTTGGATCAGATCCACCACCGTTGGATTCAGCCTATCAACAAACGGCGACTAACGTTCTGTGAACTTTCGATTCGTGTAAAGCGACAGCAGCAGTCGCTATTCGCTAGTATGCATGCCTGAGTAGCTAACAACCAAATGTGTGTGGGATCCGCTTGAGTAGCAACAGCCAAATTAGCGTGCATTGACTCGATTTGTGACAGGGAGGCCACGGCCAACCAACGATGCGGGGAAACCGACGTCGGGGAGGTAGCCGCCGCCGAGCACCACCGTGGGAAGGCCGCTACCGGGGGGAGGTCGCCGCCGGGGAGGTAGCCGCCGTCGAGGACCACCGTGGGGCGCCGCTGGAGCTCCGACTGCGGCCGTCTTGATCTGAAACGTCATCCTCTACGGATTTCGGCGGAGAGATGACCCGAGATTTGGGGCGAATCGTACGAGGCGGACCGCGCCGCCCCTTGATCCCGATGTATACGACGAGCTCCCGTTTAACCGAGCTGGACGAAGAGCTCATGTGGCCTTCTTGCGCTTCGATTCCGTCCGCTGCCAGCTAGTGCATGGTGAAGCCAACTCGGCGGAGTTAGATGAGCACCTTGATTTATGTCGCCGCGCCGGCCTGCAAGCCTCCGCAACTGCACCTGCCCTGCGAGCCGCCGCACCTGGCGAACCCATCAACGCTTGCCCAACGCGGGGGCTCTGCTTCGGCCCCTGTCCCGCACCTGCCACCATTAATCGCTTTCTCCCAATCCAGGTCATCCCAATACAGATGAGAGAGCTGGAATTCGTGGGGAGTAGCCAAACTGCTTAGTGTAGGATAACGTTGCATAGAAAATAAAAATTTTCCTACCGCGAACACGCAATCCAAGCCAAGATGCAATCTAGAAGACGGTAGCAACGAGGGGATTATCGAGTCTCACCCTTGAAGAGATTCCAAAGCCTACAAGATGAGGCTCTTGTTCCTGCGGTAGACGTTCACTTGCCGCTTGCAAAAGCGCGTAGAAAATCTTGATCACCGGCGCCACGAACGGGCAGCACCTCCGTACTCGGTCACACGTTCGGTTGTTGATGAAGACGACGTCCACCTCCCCGTTCCAGCGGGCAGCGGAAGTAGTAGCTCCTCTTGAATCCGACAGCACGACGGCGTGGTGTCGGTGGTGGTGGAGAAATCCGGCGGAGCTTCGCTAAGCGTGCGGGATGCGGTGGAGGAGAGAGGCCGCTAGGGTTTGGGGAGAGGGGGCGCCGGCCACTATAGGGGTGCGGCCACCTTGTGGTTCTTGGGTGGCCGGCCCCCTCCCATTGGCCCCTCATTATATAGGTGGAAGCCCCAAGTGTTGGACTACAAGTCTCCGAATAAGACCCGAACCCAAAACCTTCCATGTGATAGGGAAACCTACCCAAGGTGGGAACCCCTTCCATGTGGGGGGGTGGCCGGCCCCCATAGGGGGAGTCCACTTGGGACTCCTCCCCCTCTAGGGTTGGCCGGCCATGGAGGTGGAGTCCCTCCGGGACTCCACCTTCCTTGGTGGTTTCTTCCGGACTTTTCTAGAACCTTCTAGAACCTTCCATAGAACCTTCTGAATCATTTTAAATCACATAAAATGACATCCTATATATGAATCTTATTCTCCGGACCATTCCGGAACTCCTCGTGATGTCAGGGATCTCATCCGGGACTCCGAACAAATATTCGAACTCCATTCCATATTCAAGTTCTACCATTTCAACATCCAACTTTAAGTGTGTCACCCTACGGTTCGCGAACTATGTGGACATGGTTGAGTACTCACTCCGATCAATAACCAATAGCGGGATCTGGAGATCCATAATGGCTCCCACATATTCAATGATGACTTTAGTGATCGAATGAACCATTCACATACGATACCAATTCCCTTTGTCACGCGATATTTTACTTGTCCGAGGTTTGATCATCGGTATCACTCTATAACTTGTTCAACCTCGTATCCTGACAAGTACTCTTTACTCGTACCGTGGTATGTGGTCTCTTATGAACTTATTCATATGCTTGCAAGACATTAGACGACATTCCACCGAGAGGGCCCAGAGTATATCTATCCGTCATCGGGATGGACAAATCCCACTGTTGATCCATATGCCTCAACTCATACTTTCCGGATACTTAATCCCACCTTTATAACCACCCATTTACGCAGTGGCGTTTGGTGTAATCAAAGTACCTTTCCGGTATAAGTGATTTACATGATCTCATGGTCATAAGGACTAGGTAACTATGTATCGAAAGCTTATAGAAAATAACTTAATGACGAGATCTTATGCTACGCTTTAATTGGGTGTGTCCATTACATCATTCATATAATGATATAACCTTGTTATTAATAACATCCAATGTTCATGATTATGAAACTAATCATCCATTAATCAAGAAGCTAGTTAAGAGGCATACTAGGGACTCTTTGTTGTTTACATATCACACATGTACTAATGTTTCGGTTAATACAATTATAGCATGATATATAAACATTTATCATAAACATAAAGATATAAATAATAACCACTTTATTATTGCCTCTAGGGCATATCTCCTTCAGTCTCCCACTTGCACTAGAGTCAATAATCTAGATTACATTGTAATATACCTAACACCCATGGCATTCTGGTGTTGGTCATGCTTTGCCCTAGGGAGAGCTTTAGTCAACGGATCTGCTACATTCAGATCAGTGTGTACTTTGCAAATCTTTACTTCTCCATCTTCGATGTACCCGCGAATCGAGTGGTAACGCAGCTTGATATGCTTCAGCCTCTTGTGTGACCTTGGTTCTTGTGCATTGGCGATGGCACCCATGTTATCACAGTAAATGATTAATGGGTCCAATGCACTAGGAACCACACCGAGCTCTACAATGAACCTCTTCATCCATACCGCTTCTGATGAAGCCTCTGGAAGCCGCTATGTACTCGATTACATTGAAGACTTCGCCACCGTGCAATCGCTTCGAGCTTGCCCAGCTTACTGCAGCACCATTCAATATAAACACGTACCAGCACCGTGACTTAGAGTCATCAGGATCAGTGTTCCAACTTGCATCGGTGTAACCACTTACAACGAGCTCTTGGTCACCTCCATAACAAAGAAACATATCCTTAGTTCTTTTTAAGTACTTCAGGATATTCTTGACCGCTGTCCAGTGTTCCATTCCTGCATCACTTTGATATCTGCTAGTCAAACTAACAGCATGTGCTATATCCGGTCTAGTACATAGCATGGCATACATGATAGATCCTACTGCCGAGGCATAGGGGATATTACTCATCCTTTCTCTTTCTTCTGCCGTAGCTGGTCCTTGAGTCTTACTCAAGACCTTGCACAGTAACATAGGTAAGAACCCTTTCTTACTTTCGTCCATTCTAAACTTCTTTAGAATCTTGTCCAGGTATGTACTTTGTGATAGCCCTATTAGGCGTCTTGATCTATCTCTATAAATCTTGATGCCTAATATATACGATGCTTCACCAAGGTCTTTCATTGAAAAATATTATTCAAATAACCTTTTACACTGCTTAATAGTTCTATATCATTCCCAATCAATAATATGTCATCTACATATAATATCAGGAATGCTACAGAGCTCCCACTCACTTTCTTGTAAATACAGGCCTCTCCATGACACTGTATAAACCCGAAATCTTTGATCACCTTATCAAAGCGTCGGTTCCAACTTCTCGATGCTTGCTTCAGTCCATAGATTGAACGCTGAAGTTTGCATACTTTGTCAGCATTTTTAGGATCGACAAAACCTTTGGGTTGTACCATATACAACTCTTCCTCAATGTCTCCATTAAGGAACGCCGTTTTGACATCCATCTGCCAAATCTCATAATCGAAAAATGCAGCTATTGCTAACAAAATCCTCACAGATTTTAGCTTCGCTACAGGTGAGAAAGTCTCATCGTAGTCAACTCCTTGAATTTGTCGGAAACCCTTTGCGACAAGTCGAGCTTTATAGACAGTAATATTACCATCAGCATCTGTTTTTCTCTTGAAGATCCATTTATTCTCGACAGCCTTTCGGCTATCAGGTAAGTCTACCAAAGTCCATACTTTGTTATCATACATGGATCCCATTTCGGATTTCATGGCTTCTTGCCGTTTGTTGGAATCTGGGCTCATCATCGCTTCTTCATACGTCGCAGGGTCCTCATCATTGTTGTCCACAATCATGACATTTAGACAAGGATCATACCAATCAGGAGTGGCACGTTCCCTTGTCGATCTGCGAGGTTCAGTAGTTTCCTCGTTCGAAGTTTCATGATCATTATCATTAGCTTCCTCTGTTGCCGGTGTAGGAGTTACAGGTACAACTTCCGATCTTGCGCTACTACGATCAACGAGTATAGATTCATCAATCTCATCGAGTTCTACTTTTCTTCCAGTCACTTCTTTAGTGAGAAATTCTTTCTCAAGAAAGGTTCCGTTCTTAGCAACAAAGATTTTGCCTTCGGATTTGTGACAGAAAGTGTACCCTATAGTTTCCTTAGGGTATCCTATGAAGACGCATTTCTCCGCTTTGGGTTCTAGCTTGTCCGGTTGTAACTTCTTTACATAGGATTCGCAACCTCAAACTTTTAGGAACGACAACTTAGGTTTCTTATTAAACCATAATTCATACGGTGTAATTTCAACGGATTTTGATGGTGCTCTATTTAAAGTGAATGCGGCTGTCTCAAATGCATAACTCCAAAATGATAACGGCAAATCAGTAAGAGACATCATAGAACGAACCATATCTAAGAGAGTTCGATTATGACGTTCGGACACACCGTTTCGTTGTGGTGTTCCCGGCGGTGTCAATTGTGAAAGTATTCCGCATTTCTTTAAATGCATGCCAAACTCATAACTCAGATATTCACCTCCACGATCAGATCGTAGAAATTTAATCTTCTTGTTACGTTGATTTTCTACTTCACTTTGGAATTCCTTAAACTTCTCGAAAGTTTCGGATTTATGTTTCATGACATAGATATACCCATATCTACTCAGATCATCTGTGAAGGTTAGAACATAACGATAACCACCGCGCGATGCTACGCCCATTGGTCCGCATACATCGGTATGTATGATTTCCAATAAGTCAGTAGCTCGCTCCATCATACCAGAAAATGGAGTCTTAGTCATTTTTCCCATTAGACATGCTTCGCATCTATCAAGTGACTCAAAGTCAAGTGATTCAAGTAATCCATCAGTATGGAGTTTCTTCATGCGTTTCACTCCAATATGACCAAGACGACAGTGCCACATATAAGTAGAATTATCATTCAATTTAATTCGCTTAGCATCAATGTTATGTATATGCGTATCACTACTATCGAGATCTAACAGAAATAAGCCATTCTTTTCTGGTGCTCGATCATAAAAGATATTATTCATAAAAATAGAACAACCATTATTCTCAGACTTGAATGAATAACCGTCTTGCATTAAACAAGATCCAGATATAATGTTCATGCTCAACGCGGGTACAAAATAACAATTATTTTGGCTTAAAACTAATCCCGAAGGTAGATGTAGAGGAAGTGTGCCGACAGCGATCACATCGACTTTGGATCCGTTTCCAACGCGCATCGTCACTTCATCTTTCAGTAGTCTTCGTTTATTCTTTAGTTCCTGTTTCGAGTTACATATATGAGCAACCGAACCAGTATCAAATACCCAGGTACTAGAACGAGAACCAGTGAGATAAACATCTATAACATGTATATCATATATACCTTTCTTCTTCTTGACAAGGCCGCTCTTCAGATCAGCCAGATACTTGGAGCAATTACGCTTCCAGTGTCCCTTCTCCTTGCAGTAATAGCACTCAGCATCAGGCTTAGGGTCGTTCTTAGGTTTCATAGGAGGCGTGGCAGCTTTCTTGCCACCCTTCTTGAATTTTCCCTTAGACTTGCCCTGTTTCTTTAAACTGGTGGTCTTGTTGACCATCAACACTTGGTGCTCTTTCTTGATCTCAATCTTGATACGTCTCCGACGTATCGATAATTTCTTATGTTCCATGCCACATTATTGATGATATCTACATGTTTTATGCACACTTTATGTCATATTCGTGCATTTTCTGGAACTAACCTATTAACAAGATGCCGAAGTGCCGATTCTTTGTTTCTGCTGTTTTTGGTTTCAGAAATCCTAGTAAGGAAATATTCTCGGAATTGGACGAAATCAACGCCCAGGGTCCTATTTTGCCACGAAGCTTCCAGAAGACCGAAGAGTCAACGAAGTGGGACCATGATGACCCACAAGTATAGGGGATCGCAACAGTCTTCGAGGGAAGTAAAACCCAATTTATTGATTCGACACAAGGGGAGACAAAGAACACTTGAAAGCCTTAACAGCGGAGTTGTCAATTCAGCTGCACCTGGAAACAGACTTGCTCGCAAGGGTTTATCGATAATGTGATTTATAGCGATGGCGATAGTGAAATAACAGCAGCAGAGTAACAAAGACAGCAGTAGTGATTTTAGTAAACAGCAGGATTAAAATACTGTAGGCACGGGGACAGATGAACGGGCGTTGCATGGATGAGAGAAACTCATGTAACAATCATAGCAGGGCATTTGCAGATAATAATAAAACGGTGTCCAAGTACAAAGCAATCAATAGGCATGTGTTCCATATATAGTCGTGCGTGCTCGCAATGAGAAACTTGCACAACATCTTTTGTCCTACCAGCCAGTGGCAGCCGGGCCTCAAGGGAAACTACTGGATATTAAGGTACTCCTTTTAATAGAGTACCGGAGCAAAGCATTAACACTCCGTGAACACATGTGATCCTCACATCGCTACCATTCCCTCCGGTTGTCCCAATTCTTGTCACTTCGGGGCCATTGGTTCCGGACAGCGACATGTGTATACAACTTGCAGGTAAGATCAATAAACAATGAATATCATGATGAAACAATAACATGTTCAGATCTGAGATCATGGCACTCGGGCCCTAGTGACAAGCATTAAGCATAACAAGTTGCAACAATATCATCAAAGTACCAATTACGGACACTAGGCACTATGCCCTAACAATCTTATGCTATTACATGATGTAAGGGTACATTGCCCCTATGTGTGGTTTTGGTAATTAATGACAACCCCTATGGACTAATGTTTTCATTGAGTTTATATGAAGGAATATTCCATAGGTACTACTTGTACTCCATGTGTTGGATTCAAGTATGGATGCCATGAAGATAAAGGTATACCTTGTGTATTGGCATCAAGATAATCGGTATGAAGATATATATGTGATATGATCAAGAAGAAGAAATGAAGATGGAGTTCTTATGTGGAACTCAATATTAGTCATGCTATATCTTATGTGAGTATGAGAAGATACAAGGTTGAGTTGGGCAAGTTCAAGATGAGTATCTTGAGTGGATCACATGCTTGAAGCTTGTCGTCTATTTGGTGATAATGGACATGTGAAGATGTGCATCAATGGGGCTTTCCCATCATACTGTATGGGGGAGCATTTGTGAGTCTTCACGAAGCAACATTGATCAAGTGAGGCATTCCGGCTTGAGTGAAGCTTGAAGAGTTATCATCAAGATCAAGCGGGATGCGCAAGGCAAAGGTATGGCCTTGCTAGGTTTTCCTTTTACCGGTCTCAAGGTGGATGTTGGGAGACCGGATTATAGGATAGATAGCCGCACTATCAAGAGGGGCTTTCGGTTGGGTAACTTGATCACATCGTATTAGGGAGCTCAATCATTTGCATACATTACATATTCTTATTGCTTCTTGGTGTTTCTCTGTGTGAGGTTCTTGAGCTTGTTGCTAGATTTACAACACGCCCAAGTTCATCGAAAACGGAATCCGCATGCATCTTCTATTGCGTTTTCGAGTTTGGACGTCTTCACCGTTTCTTGACGGTGGGAGACTCCCTCTCTAAAATCATCTAAAAATGTTATGTGAGGAGTCTCCATATTTCCAGTTTGTTGTTGGGGTTCTATTCGTCATTATCTTTCCAACAAAATTGGTTTCATGCGAATCGGAGTTCGGGAGCACTAGTTATTAAAGAAAAAGGAAAAAGGAGAAAAGAAGAAAAAGAAGTAAAAAGAAAAGAAAAAAAGGAGGAGGAGCAGCCGGCCGGTCGGCCGGCCTGCCGGGCCCCGCGCCGGCCCACCCGGCCGAATCCGGCCCGGGAGCTGATGCCATCCGGGGGCGGGATCCAGTGGGCTGGCAGCTCCCTCGGCCCGGCGCCGGTTTGCCACCGGGCCGCTCGCTGCCAGCCGGCCCGGCCGGATTCTCCACCGGACCGCGCGCCCAGCTCCTTTCCTTACCTGCCGCCCACGCTCGGTTCTTTGGGCCGGTCCGGCCGGACCCCTGCTGGGCTCCCTCGGCGCCAAATCCGGCCGGCCGGCCTGGCAGCCGGCTGGGCCGTTTTTCGGGGCGTTTTTCCTGCGTTTTTAATGATTCTTTTTCCCCAATGGTTATATTTTCTCCCATGATATAAATAGCCCTTCTTCCACCTTGAGACATACACTTCTTCTCTTTTCTCTCACCTCCATTGTTGCATTTGAAGAAGTTGCTCTCTCCCTTGATTCCTCCAACCATTCTTGCTCATACTTGAGGATTTGAGAGAGGAGATCTAGATCTACACTTCCACCAAACCATTTCTTCTCTAAGTGAGGGAATCTCTTGGGATCTAGATCTTGGAGTCTTTGGTTGACTTTCCCCCTTGTTCTTCCTCTCCAATCTCATCCTAGCATTCGTTGCTTTGGTGGGATTTGAGTGTGAAGGACTTGAACACCTCCGGTGTTCTTGCTTTGCATCATTGCATAGTGTTGAGCTCTCCACCACGATTTGTTCGAGTGAGAGACCGTGAGCTTGTTACTCTTGGAGGGTGACCTCCTAGTTGGCTTGGTTGGTGTCCCGGTGATCTCTTCGTGGAAGATTGTGAAGGGGCCCGGGCTTCTCCTTCGTGGAGCTTGTGAAGTGGTTGTGGAGCTTGCCATCTCCAGAGCGGAGGAAAAGCTAACCATAAGGAAAGGACCATTATCCTTCGTGGGTGTGGTTTGGAGAATAGGGTGAGCCTTCGTGGCGCGGGGAATCCTTCGTGGGACCTCCACTCCTCCAAACGTGACGTACCTTGTTGCAAAGCAAGGGAACACGGGAATACATCCTCGTCTCCGCGTGCCTCGGTTATTTCTATACCCGAGCTCTCTTTCCTTGTGATAGCCATCGTGCTTGAAGTACATATATCTTGCTATCACTTGTGCTACATATATCTTGTGCCTATCTTGCTTAGCTCTAGTTGCTATTGTTATACTTAGTTGAGCTTAGCATATTTAGGGTTTGTGCTTGTAAACTAAACGATAGTTTAATTCCGCATTCTTACAAGACAAATCCGCAAGAGTTTGTAATTGCCTATTCACCCCCCCCCCCTCTAGGCGACATCTCGATCTTTCAATTGGTATCAGAGCAAGGTCTCTCCTTGTTTAAGGCTTCACCGCCTTGAGAGTAAAGATGTCGGCTAGTATAGTGCACAATGACACAATTGCCTTTAATGGCACAAATTATCTTTTGTGGAGAAATTGCTTGCTTTGTAAGCTTCGGACCTTGCGTCCACATATAGAGCAATTTCTAGATGTCGGTTTTTCTCCTCCGATGGATTCTCAAAATCTATCTTTAGAGGATGAGAAAAACTTACATCTTGAAGCTCAAGTATCTAATGAGCTTTTATTCTCTTTGAGACCCGATTTTCGTAGGTTCTTGATATATATAAAGCGAAAATCGTCTCATGAGATGTGGATTAAGCTTAAGGAAATGTTTGGTGGATCCACTTCTCAATTGGTCGGTGGTGACTCCGAGGAGCTCTCTTCCCCTTCACATCATGAAGAGCTCCAAGTTGCTTCCACCTCCGGTCGTGATGAGTTATCATCTTCTTTCACTTCACCAACGTGTAGCAAGACACGAGGTAATGATATGGTGAGTGGTGAGGAAAATTGCAATGTTGATATTGTGCTCAATAGTGATGATTCTTCATCTCTATCCCATTGTAATGCTTCCTCTTTGGACTTAAACACATCTAGCATTGAAAATGACCTACATGCTTGTGTTGATAGTCCTTGCATATCATGTGTAAATTGCTTACATAGATCTCATGAAGATATGCTTACCTTGTCTTGCTCCCATAATCAAAATGCTTATATTTCCTCTAGTTGTTTGTTGACTAACAATGTAGAGGAAACCGAACACTCTATGGATCAAGACATGTTTTCAAATGAGGATTCAAGAATATCTTCATCTTCATTCTCCGGTATGCACATGTGCCTTATGGCAAATGGATCAAAGGTATCTCCTACTTTGACTCCTAGCACTTCCTCTAATGATGAGAGTGATGATGATGATAATGATGAAGAATATAATACCTTGGTGCATAATATGGCAACGATATATGCTTCTCTTCATGGTAATAAAGAAGCTCGTGCTAATCTCGAACACTCTATGGATATCTTGAATAAATATAGGGAAACCATAGTGAAGTTGGAGTCCCATGTTGAAAATGAGGAAATGAGATTCACTCTCCTCAAGCATGAGCTAAAAGATGAGAAGCATACTAATTTTATGCTTACACAAAAAATTGAATCCTATATGCATGAAAATGAGAAAACTATTGTTGATGCTTGTGCTACTAACTCTAATTCTTGTGAAGCATCTACCTTAGAGGAGAATGTTGAGCTAAGGGCTCAACTTGAGTTGCTAACTAGCAATTATAGGGAATTGGAAGAAAGTCATAAAAAGCTCTCAAGCTCTCATGATGATCTTCTAATTTCCTATGATGGGCTAAAGTTAGCTCATGAGGCAAGTATCACTAAGGTAACATCTTGTGAGCCTCATATGGATGTTAGCACAATCTCTACTACAAATGTTATATTGCCATGTGCTAGTCCTTGTAATCCATCTAGTCAAACTAGTGATACACCTTGTGTTGGATTACTCACTTTGCCTTGTTGCTCTAACAATGAAGCTTCTACTTCCTCTAGTACTTGTATTTCTACTAACCATGTAGAGGAAATCAAAGAGCTCGAGGCCCAAGTTCTTTCTTTGAAGAAAGACTTGGAAAAGCGTCATGAAGGGAAATCCGCACTTGACAAGATGCTAAGTGTGCAACAATCCCCCAATGACAAGAGTGGACTTGGATTCAACTCCAATAACAAGAACAAGTCCAAGAGCAAGAGCAACAAGAAGAAGGGCCAAGATAAAGTCGATAATCCGGCCAAGCTAGTTTGCTTCAAGTGCAAGGTTGAAGGGCATCATGTTAGATCATGCCCATTAAAAAAAAAAAAGCACTTGAGTGAGAAACAACAAGGGAAACGGCCACAAGGTAAAGGTCAAGCTCATGCTCGACCTCAAGTTGAAGATAGGCCACTTCCCAAGAAGAATCAAGATATTGTTCCCCAAGAGAAGAAATCAATAAAGAAGAGAAAGGGGAACACTTGCTACTTATGCCGTGAGAAGGGGCACTTTGCTTCTTCTTGCTTAGGTGGTACCTTATCTAACCCTATAATTGTTGATAATGATTATTCTCTAGGGAAGGATAAGGATGGCAATGTGTTTGCCAAGTTTGTTGGAACTCAAAGTGGTTTTAAGAAAAGAACCATTTGGGTTGCCAAGCCTATTGTGACTAATCTCTTAGGACCCAACTTGGTTGGGGACCAACAATCTCAAACTTGATCAATAGGTGCATATGGAGGTCATTGGAGACTTGGCTACTTCATGAAGAATTAAGGGATCTTCATATATTATATTTTTACCAAGCCAAGTCATATGGATTATCATCTATATCTTATATCCAATGTTCCTCTTTGCGGTAACTTATACTTCAACTCTTCATGTTTATTGTAAGTTACTTGCCCCTTTGCATGTTTGGTTTTGTACCAAATATGTGTATGTATGTGTTGTGTCTTACTTGCCTATATTGTGTATTCAAGTATGTTTGTTTGACTCATCATATACTTGTGTATTGTTTTGAGCCTAATGCATCTTGATGATATCTTATTTGGCTCTCTTTTAAGTGATTAATGGAACATCCCATTTTGGGGGAGTGATATGCTTTGTGCATCTCTCTTTCTTTAAAATATGTGTATATGAGTACCACCACTTAGTATTGATATTGCAAGATTATCTAGTCACTATGTGGTGTGTCATACTCATGAGAAATTCAAATTCTAAATATCCATTAATCATCTCTAGTCGAATTTTAGTTGCCTCTTATTTAGAAGATATGTTTTATCACATTATAGGGGAGTAATATGTTTTGTACATATCACAAGCCTAGAAAATGTGAACATATGAGGTTATGCCACTTAGAGTTGATGCTCTTAATTATCTTGTTCCTAGGTGGCATGTTTGCTCAAACAAGCTCCATTCCTAATAAAAATATTTTATTACTCATCTTGTGGGCTCTTGTTTGAATATGAAATTCTTGGTGCGGTTTTTCCTCAAATACATATCTCTATATCTTATTTGGGACACCGTTTGCTTCAAGTTATTCTAATCATTGCCGTGCGTGATTGTGTGACTAGTTGAAGTTATCAAGAATCTTCATCCGTGCATAGTGCTTAATTCTATATACTTATCCTATGCCTTTTATTGTGAAGTTGATCCTTACTATCTTTGTCAATTCACCACCGGAAATTATTTCCAATATACTCATTGTCTTTGACAATTGATAACCTTATATGTGGTTGAATTTATGGATCACCTTCACCTTGGATTGCTTCTTATTGCCTTATTTTATTTCCAACAAATCCTTGTAGCTCCCATATGTCTTCCTTGTCCATTTGAAAAATCTTTTGATAAATCCTCTTGATTCATATCAAGTGTTTGCTTTGGAATACATACCTTTTCTTTACGGTACATTGTGCCATTGTGAAAAGTGAGGGTTTGGTTTATTTGTTCGAACCTTGCTCTTTTGGGGAGTTTTGCTATCTCATTCCTTCTTCTATGCTTTATATGTTGAATGAGATAAGATCTTTGAGCATGTTTGCTTTATTTCATCCTTTATGCTCAATGGTCTCTTCTTAGTTCATTTGTTGAACTTTGTTGAACAAATCTTTTGTGATTTGCTTCTTAGATATAATTTGGACAACAAATTTGTTTTGTGAAATCTCTATGCATGCCTTATTCAATTCTTTTGGTGTTTTGTCCAAAGTATATCTTCCTTGGATCTTTAAAAGTCTTTGTGCGTGCTTATATGTAATTTATTTATAGCATGCTTGCCTTCTTTCGATCCATTATGTAGGATATACTCCATCAAATCCTAAATGGCTAAGATGTGCATGAAATTCAAATTTCATCTAAATATGCACATGTTTATATGGAGTGTGTCCTATATATTGTGGTTAGTCTAACCATGTTGGACCCAATAAGTTTGGGGACCAAGATGTACTTGAATGATGTTTTAGGAACATTGGAGATGCAATGGAGGCTTGTCTCATCTATAAGGAAGGTGTTGTCACCATATGTGGATTGGAGTCAAGCTAGGATGATCGATGAACTCTTATCTACTACATCAAGCCATTGCCATCTCGGTAACAAGTATCTTATTCATGCACTCTCATATAGCATCCAACCTCTTGTAGGTTGTATCTTGGCATGAAATTATTTATTTCGAAAATATTGCGGTTCTTGAAAAACCCTTTTAAAGTAAAACTTCTTATTGAGCATTTGAGTAATTTGAGAAGATGCATATGATAGGTTATATATATATATCATATTTTATGATTCACCTATCACAAATATGCCCTCTAGCAATTTATTGCATATCAATTCCTCAAAGAGCTCTTGTGTGCAATATTGATGAATTTGTGAAATAAATCCATTTTTGTGATACTTGTTGCCTTTCTCAAAACACTCCAACTAGCTCTACTTCCTTTATTGTTAGTTGTAATGTTTTTGAGGTTTAACTTGGTTGAAGTTCATTCATATATACCATAAGTGAAAATTGGAGCCATAGGCTATATATGCTTCTTAAGCAAACATCCTTTGGTATATTTTATGACTTCATCTTGGATATCTTGTCTTATCTATTTTGTTAACCTCTTGTGTGTGCCTGTTTCTTTATGGATCACTTTGTCCACTTTAGAAACTCATATACATAAGAGTGTTAATCCATCACCTTGATATCCTTGATCTTTGCCGACCATCTTTTACCCCTTTTGTTTTTAGTGGGTTGGTAAAGAAAATTTATGAGTGCTTGGTTTATTTATTATCTTCATGCACTCATATCTCGTAATTGTTGGACTAAAGTTGTTCTTGATAAGCATACTCTCCTTATCTTAGTTGTGTTCTAAATGATATATAGGGAGTGAGGATTCCATGTTTGTGCATATTGTATTCAAATGCAAACATTATGAATTGTGCACGAACCTTGGGGAGCTTTCTTATTTTTAGAGCACTATATCTCTCTTATCATGATATCTTTGTTTGTCCAATTGGATCTTTGATTGCTTGCTTTATTTGTGAAAACTTTCTTCACCATGTTATCGTTTTGCAATCTTTGATCCTCAATATAGTTTGACTTCCTTCAAGTATTCATCATTGGATATGTGCACTTGATTCCACTCAAATTATGAGAAGTGCACACTTTGGGGAGGAACTCACATTATATTGGCCTTCTAAATTTTTCACCCATTTTGACAATCGATGCCAATGGGGGAGAAGTTTAGAGGGTTTAAGGGAATGGTTTTATACTTAAGTTTGGTTTGTGCTTAAGTGTTTTGCCTCTCATGCATTCCATATTTATATGTCTTGCATGGTTGTATATATATAGTGGAAACTATCCCAAAGGTTAATCTTGACAATGTATGCAATGAATTCATGTTCATCACACGTGCATACATTGTGGGGGAGTTTTCTCTATATATATTGGTTCTACTCACATCCATTGCATTTGTTGTAGTTGTGTGAGTAGAGCCGGTTTTGATATGGGCTAGTAGCTTTGTGTTACTTGACCATATCAAATACAACCTCTTGTATACAACTTATTCTCGGATAAGTTGCGTACTTGTCACTAATATTCATTATATAAACCCTCTTATTGTGGTTGTCATCAATTACCAAAATGGGGGAGATTGTAAGGGTACATTGCCCCTATGTGTGGTTTTGGTAATTAATGACAACCCCTATGGACTAATGTTTTCATTGAGTTTATATGAAGGAATATTCCATAGGTACTACTTGTACTCCATGTGTTGGATTCAAGTATGGATGCCATGAAGATAAAGGTATACCTTGTGTATTGGCATCAAGATAATCGGTATGAAGATATATATGTGATATGATCAAGAAGAAGAAATGAAGATGGAGTTCTTATGTGGAACTCAATATTAGTCATGCTATATCTTATGTGAGTATGAGAAGATACAAGGTTGAGTTGGGCAAGTTCAAGATGAGTATCTTGAGTGGATCACATGCTTGAAGCTTGTCGTCTATTTGGTGATAATGGACATGTGAAGATGTGCATCAATGGGGCTTTCCCATCATACTGTATGGGGGAGCATTTGTGAGTCTTCACGAAGCAACATTGATCAAGTGAGGCATTCCGGCTTGAGTGAAGCTTGAAGAGTTATCATCAAGATCAAGCGGGATGCGCAAGGCAAGGGTATGGCCTTGCTAGGTTTTCCTTTTACCGGTCTCAAGGTGGATGTTGGGAGACCGGATTATAGGATAGATAGCCGCACTATCAAGAGGGGCTTTCGGTTGGGTAACTTGATCACATCGTATTAGGGAGCTCAATCATTTGCATACATTACATATTCTTATTGCTTCTTGGTGTTTCTCTGTGTGAGGTTCTTGAGCTTGTTGCTAGATTTACAACACGCCCAAGTTCATCGAAAACGGAATCCGCATGCATCTTCTATTGCGTTTTCGAGTTTGGACGTCTTCACCGTTTCTTGACGGTGGGAGACTCCCTCTCTAAAATCATCTAAAAATGTTATGTGAGGAGTCTCCATATTTCCAGTTTGTTGTTGGGGTTCTATTCGTCGTTATCTTTCCAACAAAATTGGTTTCATGCGAATCGGAGTTCGGGAGCACTAGTTATTAAAGAAAAAGGAAAAAGGAGAAAAGAAGAAAAAGAAGTAAAAAGAAAAGAAAAAAAGGAGGAGGAGCAGCCGGCCGGTCGGCCGGCCCACCCGGCCGAATCCGGCCCGGGAGCTGATGCCATCCGGGGGCGGGATCCAGTGGGCCTGGCAGCTCCCTCCGGCCCAGGCGCCGGTTTGCCACCGGGCCGCTCGGCTGCCCGGCCGGCCCAGCCGGATTCTCCACCGGACCGCGCGCCCAACTCCTTTCCTTACCTGCCGCCCACGCCCGGTTGCTGGGCCGGTCCGGCCGGACCCCCTGCTGGGCTCCTCAGCGCCAAATCCGGCCGGCCGGCCTGGCAGCCGGCTGGGCCGTTTTTCGGGGCGTTTTTCCTGCGTTTTTAATGATTCTTTTTCCCCAACGGTTATATTTTCTCCCATGATATACACTTCTTCCCTTTTCTCTCACCTCCATTGTTGCATTTGAAGAAGTTGCTCTCTCCCTTGATTCCTCCAACCATTCTTGCTCATACTTGAGGATTTGAGAGAGGAGATCTAGATCTACACTTCCACCAAACCATTTCTTCTCTAAGTGAGGGAATCTCTTGGGATCTAGATCTTGGATTCTTTGGTTGACTTTCCCCCTTGTTCTTCCTCTCCAATCTCATCCTAGCATTCGTTGCTTTGGTGGGATTTGAGTGTGAAGGACTTGAACACCTCCGGTGTTCTTGCTTTGCATCATTGCATAGTGTTGAGCTCTCCACCACGATTTGTTCGAGTGAGAGACCGTGAGCTTGTTACTCTTGGAGGGTGACCTCCTAGTTGGCTTGGTTGGTGTCCCGGTGATCTCTTCGTGGAAGATTGTGAAGGGGCCCGGGCTTCTCCTTCGTGGAGCTTGTGAAGTGGTTGTGGAGCTTGCCATCTCCGGAGCGGAGGAAAAGCTAACCATAAGGAAAGGACCATTATCCTTCATGGGTGTGGTTCGGAGAATAGGGTGAGCCTTCGTGGCGCGGGGAATCCTTCGTGGGACCTCCACTCCTCCAAACGTGACGTACCTTGTTGCAAAGCAAGGGAACACGGGAATACATCCTCGTCTCCGCGTGCCTCGGTTATTTCTATACCCGAGCTCTCTTTCCTTGTGATAGCCATCGTGCTTGAAGTACATATATCTTGCTATCACGTGTGCTACATATATCTTGTGCCTATCTTGCTTAGCTCTAGTTGCTATTGTTATACTTAGTTGAGCTTAGCATATTTAGGGTTTGTGCTTGTAAACTAAACGATAGTTTAATTCCGCATTCTTACAAGACAAATCCGCAAGAGTTTGTAATTGCCTATTCACCCCCCCCCCTCTAGGCGACATCTCGATCTTTCACATGACCAATCTCATCCAATCCCTACCATCCCCTTCGGCCTACAGTGGGGGAATTACTCACACATGGATGGGGGAAACATGGCTGGTTGATGTAGAGGCGTTGGCGGTGATGATGGCGATGATCTCCTCCAATTCCCCGTCCCGACGGAGTGCCAGAACGGAGACTTCTGGCTCCCGAGACGGAGTTTCGCGATGTGGCGGTGTTCTGGAGGGTTTCTGGCGACTTCGACTTCTCTCCGTGCGTTTTTAGGTCGAGGCCGATAAATAGTCCGAAGGAGGGCGTCGGAGGCCGGCCGAGGGGGCCACACCATAGGGCCGCGCGGGCCCCCCTAGGCCGCGCCGCCTTATGGTGTGGGGCCCTCGGGCCTCCACCTTAATTGTCCTTCTAGCTCCGTCAGTATTCTGGGAAAATAGGGCCTTCTGCATAAATTCCGAGGATTTTCCCGAAAGTTTGATTTCTGCACAAAAACGAGACACCAGAACAGTTCTGCTGAAAACAGCGTTAGTCCGTATTAGTTGTATCCAAAATACACAAATTAGAGGCAAAACAATAGCAAAAGTGTTCAGGAAAGTAGATACGTTTTGGACGTATCAACTCCCCCCAAGCTTAGCTTATTGCTTGTCTTCAAGCAATTCAGTTAACAACTGAGCGATAAAAAGAACTTTCACAAACACATTTGCTCATATGATGTATATATTCTCATGCTATGGCTAATACTTAAGCAGTTCATAGTGAGATACATGCAAATAAGATCATCTAACAGGTATGTCAATCATGGAGAGGTACCAACAATTAATAATAAGCATCATGAATCATGTATGTAAGCAGGATTGCAATGTTCATAAGAGAGTATGATAAAGTGGTATCTCGCTTGCCTGTATTTGATTGGCAAAACATAAATGCCCGGGCACCTCTGGAGTTCATAGAAAGACTAGAAGTAGTGATTGTCAAAGATAAAAGCATCAAAGTTATACCACAATCAATCATATTTTGAGACAAGCATATTATACTAAGAATGACAGTTGTGCTCTCAAGATAGTGCTCAAAGAAATAATGGAGACACAACATAGAAGTAAAAGATCGACCCTTCGCAGAGGGAAGCAGGGATTAACATGCGCTAGAGCTTTTCATTTTTGAAATCAGGAGTAAAATCATTTTGAGAGGTGTTTGTTGTTGTCAACGAATGGTAATGGGTACACTAACTACCTCGCCAACCGGACTCCCAAGAGCGGCTCCCATGAATTATTGCATATTTATTTGGCTCTCCTTCCAACCTTTCTTACACAAACCATGGCTAACCGAATCCTCGGGTGCCTGCCAACAATCTCATACCATGAAGGAGTGCCTTTTTATTTTAGTTTTATTATGATGATGACACTCCCCCCAACCTTTGCTTACACAAGCCATGGCTAACCGAATCCTTCGGGTGCCGTCCAACAATCACAAACCATGGAGGAGTGTCTATTTAAGTTAATTAATTCGGGACTGGGAATCCCATTGCCAGCTCTTTTTGCAAAATTATTGGATAAGCGGATGTGCCACTAGTCCATATGAGAGTCCGTCAGAAGTAAATGACAAGGTTGAAAGCTAAACACCACATACTTCCTCATGAGCTATGAAACATAAACACAAATTGAGAAGCATTTTGAAGGTTTTAAAGGTAGCGCATGAGAATTTACTTGGAATGGTTTGAAATGCCATGCATAGGTATTTATGGTGGACACTCTGGAATAACTTGGTTTTCATGTGTTTGGAAGCACGAGCAGCGTTCCCGCTCAGTACAAGTGAAGGCTAGCAATAGACTAGGGAGCGACAAATCAAGAGAGCAGTAACTGTCATAATCATGCTTGCGGCAAAATAAATTAACGGAGGCATAAAAGTGATACAAGAACTCTGAAGCAATATAGATCATCGAGGCTTAATTGACTTTTTGTTCAGTCATATGCATGCGTGAGCATGTGCCAAGTCGATATAAATGAATTATTCAGAGGAGGATACCACAATGCCATACTTACTTATGAATAAAACAATGCAAGCAAGCATCCATGACATGCTACTCATATTAATAAATTGGAGCTAAACATGAGAGATCATAAACTACTAGACTTTCTCAAATAACATATACCCCACATGAACCAACTAAGCATGCTCACATGGATGAGTATATGTACAAAAATGAAAACAAATAGAGTTCATACCAGCCTCTCACCACAATCCAATTGTCGTAGATCGTCATTATTGCCTTTTCACTTGTGCAACTTGGATAATATGAAATGAAAACCACGCTCCAGCCACCGAAGACCGTTGAACTCATAAAGAACTTTACAAAATCAAAGAAGAACAGCAAATATTTTTGGTGTTTTCGAATTTGAGAACAAGAACAAGAGGAAACAAACAAACAAAGCAAAATCTTTTTGGGTTTTCTTATAGCAAACTAGCAATAGCAAATAAAGCGAAACAAATGCAAGAAACCAAAGCAAACAAATTATGAAGAGAAACAACAGAAATATTTTTGGTATTTTTGTGTTTTGGAAAAGAAACAAAGCGAGAACAAGAAATAGCAAACTAAAAGAAACACAGAAAAGCGAGATGGCAGAAATCTGCCAAAACCTGACAGCAGTACAGAAATCGATTTTTACAAAAATCTTACGTTGCTCAGCTCGAAAAGTGTTCAACTAATGAAAGTTAGATAACAACCTGGGGAACCTGCACAAAAATTGGCAGCTCAAAATAACGTTCTGGCTGTGCGCACGAATTTTTCTAGTAACAGTCCAGAATCTGTTTTCAGGCAGCGCTTCCCCAAATATCATCTTCCTCTCATTAGAAAACCACTCAAACGAACAAAACAAATATGTACAAGTATCCAGCAACCATAATATGCAAAGAATGAGTGATGCCGGTATACCTCCCCCAAAGCTTAGGCTTTTGGCCTAAGTGGAGTTCAACCCCAACGAGGGTCGCTGTTCCTCGCCGGTGGATAATTCATGGCGTAGTCATAGTAGAGTTCCTGTGCAGAAGAAAAGCGTGGAGGCTCCACGTGCCCAACATGTTGATGCGAGGAACTTGCTGCATTGGATGATGAGTCGAGGTGCTCCTCGACCTCCGAGTCATCTCTTGCATGATGGCCTCCTCCCTCTATGTGTGCATCCAGTGCACCTTCTGTGACCGACCAATCTCCCCTGGAATCAAGGTTAGACAGAACAGGCGCATGCAATCTTACTAGTTTCTCAGTTTTCTTAGTTATTCTCCAGACTTTCTTATAAAATGTCATCTTGTAAAACAGGTTACCCAAGTTGGAGGAATCAGAAACAAATTCATGTTTAATCATAGAGGCTATGTCAAGTTTTTCTATGGGGAATGGAATATCAAAATGATGAGGTTCTACATTATGAAAAGCTAGTAAACGAGAGGCGATGAGACCTCCACAAATTCCACCTTTCTCACGGTTAGTAGCAAGTCTATAAGCTATCAATGCCCCCAAATTATAAGTCTTACTACCTTGCAGTGCCGCAGCTAGAAAAGCTAAATCCGGGATAGATAGTTTACGGCCAATCTTTCTAGCAAGAACGCATTTAGTAATAAAATAGGCAAAGTAGCGGATAGCCGGGAGCTGAATGCTAGTGATTTTACCACTATCCTCTGAGAAACTCCTTCCATAGCAAATCATCTTGAAGAGGTTTAAGAGTTCTTGCGGCGATCCCCTTATCTTCTCGCATGATCCCCATTGCGGTACTCTAATTGCTGTACAAAAATCACTGAATGGCAAGTTGACAGCTTTATTGTAAATTTTATACTGGACCGTGGGGTTAGATCGTGACCAATTGAACTTAAAGTCCTGCACAAAAGACATAGTTAATTTTGCATATTGTCTTGGCTCTCCCTCAACAAAATTACTCAGCCCTGCACGAGAAATTAGACTTTGAACATCTTCAAATATTCCCGCGCTTCTCATGAAATCTGCGCATGGGTAGTAGGAGGGGTATACTCCCTCTTCACGGTTCACTCTCATAACTTGTTGGACCTCCAATTCTTGTTGGTTCAATTGATATCTATTCCACTCCATTTTCTGAAATTTTCAACAGACAATATAAAAATTTGATTTGGTGACATATAATCAAGGGGAACTACTATAGGAACTTGCTAGCGTACTAATCATGCATCAAAACTAATTTATACAACTTAGAACAAGCATGCAAGCTCACTAAACATGTTACCTACAGTAGCAAAATATTCAAGATATACTCAACCAAACAAAATTCTACTTGGATAGGTGGAGGAGTCACATACCGAAGAGCAAATGTGCCAAATTTCAGACAGAAATCTGGGCTGAGCAAAGAGATCGAAAAATCTGGAGTTCTTGAGCAAAAACGCGAGTGAGAGGAAGCTGGTTCGAGTTTTTTCGGGAGAGAGAAGATGCTGGGAGAAAGAGATGAGATAGTGGGGCAAGGAGGGGCCCACACCACAGGGTGGCGCGCCCCCCTCCTTGGCCGCGCCGGCCTGTGGTGTGGCACCCTGGGGTGCCCCACAGGTCATCCTCTGGTGCTCCCAGGTGCCTCGTCGAAAAATAGGACCAACGGTATAATTTTTGTGAATTTTTGAAGACTTTGAAAAATGCACATTTCTGGGTATTAAGTTTATTATTACTGGCCAGGAAATTTTTTGGAATCTCCAATTAACTAAGGAACTTTGCAAATTAAAAATGCTACAGCAACTAGAGCAAGTGGAGGAAGAAAGAGATGTTGTTTACCTCCTCTATGCATATAAAAGGTATTTGATAACAAGGTTGATCAAGTCTTGCCACCAAATAAATTTTACATAGCATAAGAAGAAATAAACCTCAAATCAATCATGTTACCTTGAATTGTATTGATATGGATCCAATCACGAGAGTTTGATATTCTTCCTTAGGCTCATATATAGGACAATCAATAGTTCCCACTTTGATAGTTCTCACATTAAAAATAGTATTGACTCCACATACTTTATCAATCTTCTTGGGGAAATAGACGGTATGCTCCTTATCATCAACATTAAAAGTAACCTTCCCTTTATTGCAATCAATAACAGCCCCTGCGGTGTTAAGAAAAGGTCTCCCAAGAATAATAGACATATTATCATCTTCAGGCATTTCCAACACAACAAAATCAGTTAATATCAAGCAGTTAGTAGTAACTTGAACAGGAACATCCTCACATATACCAACAGGAATAGCAGTAGATTTATCAGCCATTTGCAAAGATATATCAGTAGGTATCAACTTATCTAAGTAAAGTCTCTTATAAAGAGAAAAAGGCATAACACTAACACCGGCTCCCAAGTCACATAGAGCAGTTTTAACATAATTATTCTTAATAGAACAAGGAATAGTAGGTATACCTGGGTCGCCCAACTTCTTTGGAACTTTGCCATTGAAAGAGTAATTAGCAAGCATAGTGGAAATTTCCTCATTGGGGATTTTCCTTTTGTTAGTAACAATATCTTTCATATACTTTGAATAAGGAGGCAATTTAATAGCATCAGTCAAAGGGATTTGCAAGAATAAAGGTTTCATCCAATCACAAAATTTATTATAGTGTTCTTCTTCCTTTGATTTTAGTTTCTTAGCAGGAAAAGGCATTTGCTTTTGCACCCAAGGTTCTCTTTCATTACCATGTTTCTCAGCAATAAAATCTTCTTTAGTGTACTTTTTATTTTTAGCATGCTTTTCAGGTTCATCTTCTACCTCTTCTTTATCAGAAGCATCATTCTTATCATTATCTTTATCATGTTCATTACCACTTTCAGTTTCAGCATCAGAAATAGAAATACTATTAGGATCATTGGCAGGTTCAGAGGATTCTACAACATTTTTATGTTTCTTCTTCTTTTTCTTCTTAGAAGGAGCACTAGGTTCAATGCGTTGAGAATCTTGTTCAATTCTTTTGGGATGCCCTTCAGGATATAGAGGATCCTGGGTAGAAACACCACCTCTAGTTGTTACTTCATAAGCATGTTTTTCTTTAGAATTATTTCCTAACAAGTCATTTTGCACTTTAGTGAGTTGATCAATTTGAGTTTGAACCATATGAAAATGTTTAACAAGCATCTTAACATCATTGGAGGTTCTCTCTACAATATCATGCAATTCACTAATAGCTCGAGAATTTTCCATTAAATGATTCTCTACTCTCATATTAAAATTTTCTTGTTTAACAATATAATTATCAAACTCATCTAAGCATTGTGCAGGAGGTTTAGAATACGGAATATCTTCCCTAGTAAAGCGTTGAAGGGAGTTTACCTCAATCATGGATGAAGGGGGAATTATCTCACATATATCTCCTATGGGAGGAAGATTCTTCACATCTTCAGATTTAATACCTTTCTCTTTGAGAGACTTCTTGGCTTCCCTCATATCTTCATCATTCAATTTAATTAAACCCCTCTTCTTTAATATTGGCGTTGGAGTTGGTTCAGGCGTAGTCCAATCATCATGATTCCGGCCTATTTTAGCCAATAATTCTTCAGCGTCATCTGGAGTTCTTTTCCTGAAAACACAACCAGCACAACTATCCAGGTATGCCCTAGACTCAATGGTTAGTCCACTATAAAATATATCAAGTAAATCATGCTTTTCCAAATCATGGTCAGGCCGAGCTCTAATAAGAGAGCAAAATCTCGCCCAAGCCTCAGGCAATTTCTCTCCATCTCCCTGGTCAAAATTATAGATTCTCTGCAAAGCAATATGTTGAGCACTAGCAGGAAAGTATTTACGAAAGAAAACATCAAGCAATTCTTTTGGACTTTTAATAGAATTAGGTGGCAAACTATTATACCAAGTTTTAGCGTCATCCTTTAATGAGAATGGAAAGATTTTAGCAACAAAGTAAGTACGCATCTTGACATCATCAGAAAACAAGCTACTTAGAGTAGATAACTCAATCGTGTGTTCAACAGCACTTTCTTTTTCAGTACCACAAAAGGGTGTTTTCTCAACAATAGCTATATGAGATAGATCAAGAGAAAAATCATAATCTTTATCCTTAATGTTTATAGGAGATGTGGCAAATTTAGGATCAGGAGACAGTTTATATCTAACAGCATGTTACGCAAGCAACTTTTTAATTTTTCTTGCATCAGTAGTAGCATTGCATTTTTCAATAAAATCATCATTAAGCTCCACATAATCTTCATCAGGATCATCACTAAAATAATCAAGTTCAGGTGAATTAACAGGTGTAGTAGCATTAGGAGTTTCAGTATTTTCAATTTGTCTAGACCTAGCAATTGTAGCATCTAGAAAGGATCCCAATGAACCACTATCATCAAGCACAGCAGAAATATTATCAATATTATGAGAGTTTTCAGATTCAGCAGAAGTACCCGCATGTGAAGCATGTGGCGGTGAAACAAGTTTATCAATCACAGATGGTGAATCAAGTGTAGCGGAGGTATTCAGAATTGTACCTTTTCTTGTAGTGGACGGTAATATGGCGACCTTAGTATCGCGAGGTTTACCCATGATGGAGAATTTGCAGCGAACAATATTAATCCAAGTGAACTTCCAAATAAAGCTATGCTCCCCGGCAACGGCGCCAGAAAATAGTCTTGATGACCTACAAGTATAGGGGATCGCAACAGTCTTCGAGGGAAGTAAAACCCAATTTATTGATTCGACACAAGGGGAGACAAAGAACACTTGAAAGCCTTAACAGCGGAGTTGTCAATTCAGCTGCACCTGGAAACAGACTTGCTCGCAAGGGTTTATCAGTAGTAACAGTTTTATAGCAGTAGCAGTAGTGAAATAACAGCAGCAGAGTAACAAAGACAGCAGTAGTGATTTTAGTAAACAGCAGGATTAAAATACTGTAGGCACGGGGACGGATGAACGGGCGTTGCATGGATGAGAGAAACTCATGTAACAATCATAGCAGGGCATTTGCAGATAATAATAAAACGGTGTCCAAGTACAAAGCAATCAATAGGCATGTGTTCCATATATAGTCGTGCGTGCTCGCAATGAGAAACTTGCACAACATCTTTTGTCCTACCAGCCGGTGGCAGCCGGGCCTCAAGGGAAACTACTGGATATTAAGGTACTCCTTTTAATAGAGTACCGGAGCAAAGCATTAACACTCCGTGAATACATGTGATCCTCACATCGCTACCATTCCCTCCGGTTGTCCCAATTCTTGTCACTTCGGGGCCATTGGTTCCGGACAGCGACATGTGTATACAACTTGCAGGTAAGATCAATAAACAATGAATATCATGATGAAACAATAACATGTTCAGATCTGAGATCATGGCACTCGGGCCCTAGTGACAAGCATTAAGCATAACAAGTTGCAACAATATCATCAAAGTACCAATTACGGACACTAGGCACTATGCCCTAACAATCTTATGATATTACATGACCAATCTCATCCAATTCCTACCATCCCCTTCGGCCTACAGCGGGGGAATTACTCACACATGGATGGGGGAAACATGGCTGGTTGATGTAGAGGCGTTGGCGGTGATGATGGCGATGATCTCCTCCAATTCCCCGTCCCGGCGGAGTGCCAGAACGGAGACTTCTGGCTCCCGAGACGGAGTTTCGTGATGTGGCGGCGTTCTGGAGGGTTTCTGGCGACTTTGACTTCTCTCCGTGCGTTTTTAGGTCGAGGCCGATAAATAGTCCGAAGGAGGGCGTCGGAGGCCGGCCGAGGGGGCCACACCATAGGGCCGCGCGGGCCCCCCCTAGGCCGCGCCGCCTTATGGTGTGGGGCCCTCGGGCCTCCACCTTAATTGTCCTTCTGGCTCCGTCAGTATTCTGGGAAAATAGGGCCTTCTGCATAAATTCCGAGGATTTTCCCGAAAGTTGGATTTCTGCACAAAAACGAGACACCAGAACAGTTCTGCTGAAAACAGCATTAGTCCGTGTTAGTTGTATCCAAAATACACAAATTAGAGGCAAAACAATAGCAAAAGTGTTCGGGAAAGTAGATACGTTTTGGACGTATCAGGCCACGAGGCGGCCAGAGCACAGGGCGGCGCGGCCTAGGTCTTGGCCGCGCGGCCCTGTCATCTGGGCCCCTCGTGACGCCCCTCGACCTGCCCTTCCGCCTACAAATAGCCTTCGTCGCGAAACCCCCAGTACCGAGAGCCACGATACGGAAAACCTTCAGAGACGCCGCCGCCGCCAATCCCATCTCGGGGGATTCAGGAGATCGCCTCCGGCACCCTGTCGGAGAGGGGAATCATCTCCCGGAGGACTCTACGCCGCCATGGTCGCCTCCGGAGTGATGAGTGAGTAGTCTACCCCTGGACTATGGGTCCATAGCAGTAGCTAGATGGTTGTCTTCTCCTCATTGTGCTTAATTGTCGGGTCTTGTGAGCTGCCGAACATGATCAAGATCATCTATCTGTAATTCTATATGTTGTGTTTGTTGGGATCCGATGAATAGAGAATACTTGTTATGTTGATTATCAATTTATATCTATGTGTTGTTTATGATCTTGCATGCTCTCCGTTACTAGTAGATGCTCTGGCCAAGTAGATGCTTGTAACTCCAAGAGGGGGTATTTATGCTCGATAGTGGGTTCATGTCTCCGTGAATCTGGGGAAGTGACATAAATCTTTAAGATTATGGATGTGCTGTTGCCACTAGGGATAAAACATTGGTGCTATGTTCGAGGATGTAGTTACTGATTACATTACGCGCAATACTTAATGCAATTGTCTGTTGTTAGCAACTTAATCTTTGGAGGGTTCGGATGATAACCTGAAGGTGGACTTTTTAGGCATAGATGCATGCTGGATAGCGGTCTATGTACTTTGTCGTAATGCCCAATTAAATTTCACTATACTCATCATAATATGTATGTGCATGGTCATACCCTCTCTATTTGTCAATTGCCCAACTGTAATTTGTTCACCCAACATGCTGTTTATCTTATGGGAGAGACACCTCTAGTGAACTGTGGACCCCGGTCCAATTCTCTATACTGAAATACAATCTCTTTGCCAATACTTGTTCTACTATTTTCTGCAAACAATCATCTTCCACACTATACATCTAATCCTTTGTTACAGCAAGCCGGTGAGATTGACAACCTCGCTGTTACGTTGGGGCAAAGTACTTGGTTTGTGTTGTGCAGGTTCCACGTTGGCGCCGGAATCCCTGGTGTTGCGCCGCACTACATCTCGCCGCCATCAACCTTCAACGTGCTTCTTGGCTCCTACTGGTTCGATAAACCTTGGTTTCATACTGAGGGAAAACTTGCCGCTGTACGCATCACACCTTCCTCTTGGGGTTCCCAACGGACATGTGTTGTACACGCCATCAAGCAATTTTTCTGGCGCCGTTGCCGGGGAGATCAAGACACGCTGCAAGGGGAGTCTCCACATCGCAATCTCTTTACTTTGTTTTTGTCTTACTTTATTTTATTTACTACTTTGTTTGCTGCACTATATCAAAATACAAAAAAATTAGTTGCTAGTTTTACTTTATTTACTATCTTGTTTGCTATATCGAAAACACAAAAAAATTAGTTACTTGCATTTACTTTATCTAGTTTTACTTTATTTACTGTCTTGGTTGCTATATCAAAAACACAAAAAAATTAGTTACTTGTATTTGCTTTACTTATTTCATTATGTTTCCTTTTAATTTTACCGTAAAAAACATGCCGGTAGGGCGCGGGTCTATAGTTGGGAGAAATAATATAGAAGAATTTTTCAACCATGTTAGTACCATTGAAGATTTTGAAGATAGACACTTGGTAGATCTTGCTCCTACTTATGAAATTGCTGCTGCTGCTTTAGTTCATATGTTGGAAACTAAATTTGTTAATCTCAATCCTATAATCCAACACATGTTTCTTACACTTGGTGATATGGAAGAAGGGGAAAAGAAAGATTTTGTTTTAGAAACCCTTCTTAGAGAATTTGGTGGTCTAGCAAGAGAGGCTAGAAAGGTCTTTGCTAAATATAATATGCTTGTTTCTTATACCAATTTTGTTAGTCTCTTTGAAAAGATGGACATGGAGAGAATAAGGTACACTAATAATATTGATGATGGTGGGGAGATCAAAGCACCAATACCATGTAAACTCCTAGCTATGAATGATGCACTAGAAAATAACTATGCTTGGCTTGTTCCTGAAAATTTGTTTGATGAGAGTAGCAAGCCCAAGACTAATGAAAAGGGAGACGCCAAAACTTATGTATCCAATATACTATGCTTGGCTGAGAAAACTCCACACCCCGCTGAAGATGCACCACCCTTTGATAATACTTGATACACAATTTCTGCGCCTAGCTGAAAGGCGTTAAAGAAAAGCGCTTATGGGAGACAACCCATGTTTTTACTACAGTACTTTGTTTTTATTTTGTGTCTTGGAAGTTGTTTACTACTGTAGCAACCTCTCCTTATCTTAGTTTAGTGTTTTTTTGTGCCAAGTAAAGTCGTTGATAGCAAAGTTCATACTAGATTTGGATTACTGCGCAGAAACAGATTTCTTTGCTGTCACGAATCTGGGCAAAATTCTCTGTAGGTAACTCAGAAAATTATGCCACTTTACGTGAGTGATCCTCAGATATGTAAGCAACTTTCATTCAATTTGAGCATTTTCATTTGAGCAAGTCTGGTGCCTTAATAAAATTCGTCAATACGAACTGTTCTGTTTTGACAGATTCTGCCTTTTATTTCGCATTGCCTGTTTTGTTATGTTCGATGGATATTTTGATTCCATTGACTTTCAGTAGCTTTGTGCAATGTCCAGAAGTGTTAAGAATGATTATGTCACCTCTGAACATGTATATTTTGATTGTGCACTAACCCTCTAATGAGTTGTTCTAAGTTTGGTGTGGAGGAAGTTTTCAAGGATCAAGAGAGGGAGATGATACAACATGATCAAGGAGAGTGAAAGCTCTAAGCTTGGGGATGCCCCGGTGGTTCACCCCTGCATATATCAAGAAGACTCAAGCGTCTAAGCTTGGGGATGCCCAAGGCATCCCCTTCTTCATTGACAATATTATCAGGTTCCTCCCCTGAAACTATATTTTTATTCCATCACAGCTTATGTGCTTTGCTTGGAGCGTCTGTTTGTTTTTGTTTTTGTTTTGTTTGAATAAAATGGATCCTAGCATTCCTTGTGTGGAAGAGAGACACGCTCCGCTGTTGCATATGGACAAGTATGTCCTTAGGTTTTACTCATAGTATTCATGGCGAAGTTTCTTCTTCGTTAAATTGTTATATGGTTGGAATTGGAAAATGATACATGTAGTAATTGCTAAAATGTCTTGGATAATGTGATACTTGGCAATTGTTGTGCTCATGTTTAAGCTCTTGCATCATATACTTTGCACCTATTAATGAAGAAATACATAGAGCATGCTAAAATTTGGTTTGCATATTTGGTTTCTCTAAAGTCTAGATAATTTCTAGTATTGAGTTTGAACAACAAGGAAGACGGTGTAGAGTCTTATAATGTTTTCAATATGTCTTTTATGTGAGTTTTGCTGCACCGGTTCATCCTTGTGTTTGTTTCAAATAGCCTTGCTAGCCTAAACCTTGTATCGAGTGGGAATACTTCTCATGCATCCAAAATACTTGAGCCAACCACTATGCCATTTGTGTCCACCATACCTACCTACTACATGGTATTTCTCCGCCATTCCAAAGTAAATTGCTTGAGTGCTACCTTTAAATTTCCATTCTTCACCTTTACAATATATAGCTCATGGGACAAATAGCTTAAAAACTATTGTGGTATTGAATATGTACTTATGCACTTTATCTCTTATTAAGTTGCTCGTTGTGCGATAACCATGTTCCTGGGGACGCCATCAACTACTCTTTGTTGAATATCATGTGAGTTGCTATGCATGTTCGTCTTGTCTGAAGTAAGAGCGATCTACCACCTTATGGTTAGAGCATGCATATTGTTAGAGAAGAACATTGGGCCGCTAACTAAAGCCATGATCCATGGTGGAAGTTTCAGTTTTGGACATATATCCTCAATCTCATATGAGAAAAATAATTGTTGCTACATGCTTATGCATAAAAGAGGAGTCCATTATCTATTGTCTATGTTGTCCCGGTATGGATGTCTAAGTTGAGAATAATCAATAGCGAGAAATCCGATGCGAGCTTTCTCCTTAGACCTTTGTACAGGCGGCATAGAGGTACCCCTTTGTGACACTTGGTTAAAACATGTGCATTGCGATGATCCCGGTAGTCCAAGCTAATTAGGACAAGGTGCGGGCACTATTAGTATACTATGCATGAGGCTTGCAACTTGTAAGATATAATTTACATGATACATATGCTTTATTACTACCGTTGACAAAATTGTTTCTTGTTTTCAAAATGAAAGCTCTAGCACAAATATAGCAATCGATGCTTTCCTCTTTGAAGGACCATTCTTTTACTTTTATTGTTGAGTCAGTTCACCTATTTCTCTCCACCTCAAGAAGCAAACACTTGTGTGAACTGTGCATTGATTCCTACATACTTGCATATTGCACTTGTTATATTACTCTATGTTGACAATATCCATGAGATATACATGTTATAAGTTGAAAGCAACCGCTGAAACTTCATCTTCCTTTGTGTTGCTTCAATACCTCTACTTTGAATTATTACTTTATGAGTTAACTCTTATGCAAGACTTATTGATGCTTGTCTTGAAGTACTATTCATGAAAAGTCTTTGCTATATGATTCATTTGTTTACTCATGTCATATACATTGTTTTGATCGCTGCATTCACTACATATGCTTTACAAATAGTATGATCAAGGTTATGATGGCATGTCACTCCAGAAATTATCTTTGTTTATCGTTTACCTGCTCGGGACGAGCAGAAACTAAGCTTGGGGATGCTGATACGTCTCCGACGTATCGATAATTTCTTATGTTCCATGCCACATTATTGATGATATCTACATGTTTTATGCACACTTTATGTCATATTCGTGCATTTTCTGGAACTAACCTATTAACAAGATGCCGAAGTGCCAGTTGCTATTTTCTGCTGTTTTTGGTTTCAGAAATCCTAGTAAGGAAATATTCTCGGAATTGGACGAAATCAACGCCCAGGGTCCTATTTTGCCACGAAGCTTCCAGAAGACCGAAGAGTCAACGAAGTGGGGCCACGAGGCGGCCAGAGCACAGGGCGGTGCGGCCTAGGTCTTGGCCGCGCGGCCCTGTCATCTGGGCCCCTCGTGACGCCCCTCGACCTGCCCTTCCACCTACAAATAGCCTTCGTCGCGAAACCCCCAGTACCGAGAGCCACGATATGGAAAACCTTCCAGAGACGCCGCCGCCGCCAATCCCATCTCGGGGGATTCAGGAGATCGCCTCCGGCACCCTGCCGGAGAGGGGAATCATCTCCCGGAGGACTCTACGCCGCCATGGTCGCCTCCGGAGTGATGAGTGAGTAGTCTACCCCTGGACTATGGGTCCATAGCAGTAGCTAGATGGTTGTCTTCTCCTCATTGTGCTTAATTGTCGGGTCTTGTGAGCTGCCGAACATGATCAAGATCATCTATCTGTAATTCTATATGTTGTGTTTGTTGGGATCCGATGAATAGAGAATACTTGTTATGTTGATTATCAATTTATATCTATGTGTTGTTTATGATCTTGCATGCTCTCCGTTACTAGTAGATGCTCTGGCCAAGTAGATGCTTGTAACTCCAAGAGGGGGTATTTATGCTCGATAGTGGGTTCATGTCTCCGTGAATCTGGGGAAGTGACAGAAATCTCTAAGATTATGGATGTGCTGTTGCCACTAGGGATAAAACATTGGTGCTATGTTCGAGGATGTAGTTACTGATTACATTACGCGCAATACTTAATGCAATTGTCTGTTGTTAGCAACTTAATACTGGAGGGGGTTCGGATGATAACCTGAAGGTGGACTTTTTAGGCATAGATGCATGCTGGATAGCGGTCTATGTACTTTGTCGTAATGCCCAATTAAATTTCACTATACTCATCATAATATGTATGTGCATGGTCATACCCTCTCTATTTGTCAATTGCCCAACTGTAATTTGTTCACCCAACATGCTGTTTATCTTATGGGAGAGACACCTCTAGTGAACTGTGGACCCCGGTCCAATTCTCTATACTGAAATACAATCTACTGCAATACTTGTTCTACTGTTTTCTGCAAACAATCATCTTCCACACTATACATCTAATCCTTTGTTACAGCAAGCCGGTGAGATTGACAACCTCGCTGTTACGTTGGGGCAAAGTACTTGGTTTGTGTTGTGCAGGTTCCACGTTGGCGCCGGAATCCCTGGTGTTGCGCCGCACTACATCTCGCCGCCATCAACCTTCAACGTGCTTCTTGGCTCCTACTGGTTCGATAAACCTTGGTTTCATACTGAGGGAAAACTTGCCGTTGTACGCATCACACCTTCCTCTTGGGGTTCCCAACGGACGTGTGCTGTACACGCCATCAAATCTCAGCAGCTTTTAGCATGCCGAAGAGTTCAGGTAACTCCTTGTTCATGTTCTGCATATTGTAGTTCATCACAAAGTTCTTGTAACTTGGTGGCAGTGATTGAAGGACACGATTAATCCCCAGTCTGTTAGGAATCACTATTCCCAAGTCACTGAGTTTCTTCGCATGCCCGGTCATGGCGAGCATGTGCTCACTAACGGAGCTGCCTTCTTCCATCATACAGCTGAAGAAATGTTTCGATGCTTCATAGCATTCCATGGTTGCATGAGTCTCAAAAATAGCTTTCAGCTCTTTCATCAACTCATGAGGA
Source organism: Lolium perenne (assembly GCF_019359855.2). Taxonomy (NCBI): domain Eukaryota; kingdom Viridiplantae; phylum Streptophyta; class Magnoliopsida; order Poales; family Poaceae; genus Lolium; species Lolium perenne. The sequence continues at coordinate 160,726,630 of NC_067247.2, forward strand.
TCGTGGTGCTCAAAACGTTTTTGAAGATCGGATTCCAGACTGCAGGATGGCACACTGAACTTGAGAGTACCGAGTTTTCCGAGTCTCGTAAACAGCTTTTACTTCATCGGTTCCAGTTTCTGCAGGAGGGTCACCTAGCGGTACATCAAGCACATATTGCAGATTTCCGCCAGAGAGGAAGATCCTCACATGACGGAACCAGTCGGTGAAGTTGCTACCGTTGCTCTTAAGTTTTTCTTTCTCTACGAACTGGTTAAAATTGATTGGGGACGCCATCTCTACAACATATATTTGCAAAAGTTTAGACTAAGTTTATGACAAATTGAGTTCAAATTTTAATTCAACATAATTAAAAATCTAGGTGAACTCCCACTCAAAACAATATCCCTCACATTGTCTTAGTGATCACACGAACCAAATCCACCGCACCTAAGTCCGATCATCACGAGACAAGGTGTGATTTCAATGGTGAACACTCAAAGTGTTCATCATATCAACCATATGATTCATGCTCTACCTTTCGGTATCACGTGTTCCGAGACCATATTTGTACATGCTAGGCTCGTCAAGGCCACCTTAGTATCCGCATGTGCAAAACTGTCTTGCACCCGTTGTATGTACTTGTTGATTCTATCACACCCGATCATCACGAGATGCTTCGAACCGACAAGTCTTGGTAACGGTGCTACTAAGGATGAACACTTTATTATCTTGAGATTTTAGTGAGGGATCATCTTATAATGCTACCGTCGCGATCTAAGCAAAATAAGATGCATAAAAGGATTAACATCACATGCAGTTCATATGTGATATGATATGGCCCTTTTGTCTTTGCGCCTTTGATCTTCATCTCCAAAGCACGGACATGATCTCCATCATCTTCGGGCATGATCTCCATCATCGTCGGCGTAGCGTCAAGGTCAATGGCGCCGTCTTCATGATTGTCCTCCATGTAGCAACTATTACAACTACTTTGAAATACTACTCAACATGAAAATTAAAGACAACCATAAGGCTCCTGCCGGTTGCCACAATACAATAATGATCATCTCATACATATTCATCATCACATTATGGCCATATCACATCACCAAACCCCGCAAAAACAAGTTAGACGTCTCTAATTTGGTTTGCATATTTTACGTGGTTTAGGGTTTTCCAGAGAGATCTAATCTACCTACGAACATGAACCACAACGTTGATACTAATGTTTTCAATAGAAGAGTAAATTGAATCTTCACTATAGTAGGAGAGACAGACACCCGCAAAGCCTCTTATGCAATACAAGTTGCATGTCGAACGAGGAACAAGTCTCATGAACGCGGTCATGTAAAGTTAGTCCGAGCCGCTTCATCCCACTATGCCACAAAGATGCAAAGTACTCAAACTAAAGATAACAAGAGCATCAACGCCCACAAAACCATTGTGTTCTACTCGTGCAACCATCTATGCATAGACACGGCTCTGATACCACTATAGGATAACGTTGCATAGAAAACAAAAAATTTTCTACCGCGAACACGCAATCCAAGCCAAGATGCAATCTAGAAGACGGTAGCAACGAGGGGATTATCGAGTCTCACCCTTGAAGAGATTCCAAAGCCTACAAGATGAGGCTCTTGTTGCTGCGGTAGACGTTCACTTGCCGCTTGCAAAAGCGCGTAGAAGATCTTGATCACCGGCGCCACAAACGGGCAGCACCTCCGTACTCGGTCACACGTTCGGTTGTTGATGAAGACGACGTCCACCTCCCCGTTCCATCGGGCAGCGGAAGTAGTAGCTCCTCTTGAATCCGACAGCACGACGGCGTGGTGTCGGTGGTGGTGGAGAAATCCGGCGGAGCTTCGCTAAGCGTGCGGGATGCGGTGGAGGAGAGAGGCCGCTAGGGTTTGGGGAGAGGGGGCGCCGGCCACTATAGGGGTGCGGTCACCTTGTGGTTCTTGGGTGGCCGGCCCCCTCCCCTTGGCCCCTCATTATATAGGTGGAAGCCCCAAGTGTTGGACTACAAGTCTCCGAATAAGACCCGAACCCAAAACCTTCCATGTGATAGGGAAACCTACCCAAGGTGGGAATCCCACTTGGGGTGGGATTCCCCCCTTCCATGTGGGGGGGTGGCCGGCCCCCATAGGGGGAGTCCACTTGGGACTCCTCCCCCTCTAGGGTTGGCCGGCCATGGAGGTGGAGTCCCTCCGGGACTCCACCTTCCTTGGTGGTTTCTTCCGGACTTTTCTAGAACCTTCTAGAACCTTCCATAGAACCTTCCGAATCATTTTAAATCACATAAAATGACATCCTATATATAAATCTTATTCTCCGGACCATTCCGGAACTCCTCGTGATGTCCGGGATCTCATCCGGGACTCCGAGCAAATATTCGAACTCCATTCCATATTCAAGTTCTACCATTTCAACATCCAACTTTAAGTGTGTCACCCTACGGTTCGCGAACTATGTGGACATGGTTGAGTACTCACTCCGACCAATAACCAATAGCGGGATCTGGAGATCCATAATGGCTCCCACATATTCAACGATGACTTTAGTGATCGAATGAACCATTCACATACGATACCAATTCCCTTTGTCACGCGATATTTTACTTGTCCGAGGTTTGATCATCGGTATCACTCTATACCTTGTTCAACCTCGTCTCCTGACATGTACTCTTTACTCGTACCGTGGTATGTGGTCTCTTATGAACTTATTCATATGCTTGCAAGACATTAGACGACATTCCACCGAGAGGGCCCAGAGTATATCTATCCGTCATCGGGATGGACAAATCCCACTGTTGATCCATATGCCTCAACTCATACTTTCCGGATACTTAATCCCACCTTTATAACCACCCATTTACGCAGTGGCGTTTGGTGTAATCAAAGTACCTTTCCGGTATAAGTGATTTACATGATCTCATGGTCATAAGGACTAGGTAACTATGTATCGAAAGCTTATAGCAAATAACTTAATGACGAGATCTTATGCTATGCTTTAATTGGGTGTGTCCATTACATCATTCATATAATGATATAACCTTGTTATTAATAACATCCAATGTTCATGATTATGAAACTAATCATCCATTAATCAAGAAGCTAGTTAAGAGGCATACTAGGGACTCTTTGTTGTTTACATATCACACATGTACTAATGTTTCGGTAAATACAATTATAGCATGATATATAAACATTTATCATAAACATAAAGATATAAATAATAACCACTTTATTATTGCCTCTAGGGCATATCTCCTTCACTTAGGGGAAGGAATACACCACGGGGAGGCTGCTGATGACGCGTAAAGCACACGCTCGTTGGGAACCCCAAGTGGAAGGTGTGATGCGTACAGCAGCAAGTTTCCCTCAGTAAGAAACCAAGGTTTATCGAACCAGTAGGAGTCAAGAAGCAGGTTGAAGGTTGATGGCGGCGGGATGTAGTGCGGCGCAACACCAGGGATTCCGGCGCCAACGTGGAACCTGCACAACACAACCAAAGTACTTTGCCCCAACGAAACAGTGAGGTTGTCAATCTCACCGGCTTGCTGTAACAAAGGATTAACCGTATTGTGTGGAAGATGATTGTTTGCAGAAAACAGTAGAACAAGTATTGCAGTAGATTGTATTTCAGTAAAGAGAATTGGACCGGGGTCCACAGTTCACTAGAGGTGTCTCTCCCATAAGATAAACAACATGTTGGGTGAACAAATTACAGTTGGGCAATTGACAAATAAAGAGAGCATGACCATGCACATACATATCATGATGAGTATAGTGAGATTTAATTGGGCATTACGACAAAGTACATAGACCGCCATCCAACTGCATCTATGCCTAAAAAGTCCACCTTCAGGTTATCATCCGAACCCCCTCCAGTATTAAGTTGCAAAGCAACAGACAATTGCATTAAGTATGGTGCGTAATGTAATCAACAACTACATCCTTAGACATAGCATCAATGTTTTATCCCTAGTGGCAACAGCACAACACAACCTTAGAACTTTCTGTCCTTGTCCCTGTGTCAATGCAGGCATGAACCCACTATCGAGCATAAGTACTCCCTCTTGGAGTTACAAGCATCTACTTGGCCAGAGCATCTACTAGTAACGGAAAACATGCAAGATCATAAACAACACGTAGATATAACTTTGATAATCAACATAACAAGTATTCTCTATTCATCGGATCCCAACAAACGCAACATATAGAATTACAGATAGATGATCTTGATCATGTTAGGCAGCTCACAAGATCCGACAATGATAGCACAATGGGGAGAAGACAACCATCTAGCTACTGCGATGGACCCATAGTCCAGGGGTAGACTACTCACACATCACACCGGAGGCGACCATGGCGGCGTAGAGTCCTCCGGGAGATGATTCCCCTCTCCGGCAGGGTGCCGGAGGCGATCTCCTAGATCCCCCGAGATGGGATCGGCGTTGGCGGCGTCTCTGGAAGGTTTTCCGTATCGTGGCTCTCGGTACTGGGGGTTTCATCACGGAGGCTTTAAGTAGGCGGAAGGGTAGGTCAAGAGGCGGCGCGAGGGGCCCAGACCATAGGCCGGCGTGGCCAGGGGTGGGGCCGCGCCGCCCTAGGGTTTGGCCACCCCGTGGCCCCTCTTCGTTTCGTCTTCGGACTTCTGGAAGCTTCGTGGAAAAATAGGCCCCTGGGCGTTGATTTCGTCCAATTCCGAGAATATTTCCTTACTAGGATTTCTGAAACCAAAAATAGCAGAAAACATCAACTGGCACTTCGGCATCTTGTTAATAGGTTAGTTCCAGAAAATGCACGAATATGACATAAAGTGTGCATAAAACATGTAGATAACATCAATAATGTGGCATGGAACATAAGAAATTATCGATACGTCGGAGACGTATCAGCATCCCCAAGCTTAGTTCTGCTCGTCCCGAGTAGGTAAAACGATAACACAGATAATTTCTGGAGTGACATGCCATCATAATCTTGATCATACTATTTGTAAAGCATATGTAGTGAATGCAGCGATCAAAACAATGTATATGACATGAGTAAACAAGTGAATCATAAAGCAAAGACTTTTCATGAATAGCACTTCAAGACAAGCATCAATTAAGTCTTGCATAAGAGTTAACTCATAAAGCAATAATTCAAAGTAAAGGCATTGAAGCAACACAAAAGAAGATTAAGTTTCAGCGGTTGCTTTCAACTTATAACATGTATATCTCATGGATATTGTCAACATAGAGTAATATAATAAGTGCAATAAGCAAGTATGTAGGAATCAATGCACAGTTCACACAAGTGTTTGCTTCTTGAGGTGGAGAGAAATAGGTGAACTGACTCAACATTGAAAGTAAAAGAATTGTCCTCCATAGAGGAAAAGCATCGATTGCTATATTTGTGCTAGAGCTTTGATTTTGAAAACATGAAACAATTTTGTCAACGGTAGTAATAAAGCATATGTATCATGTAAATTATATCTTACAAGTTGCAAGCCTCATGCATAGTGTACTAATAGTGCCCGCACCTTGTCCTAATTAGCTTGGACTACCAGATCATCACAATGCACATGTTTTTACCAAGTGTCACAAAGGGGTACCTCTATGCCGCCTGTACAAAGGTCTAAGGAGAAAGCTCGCATTGGATTTCTCGCTATTGATTATTCTTCAACTTAGACATCCATACCAGGACAACATAGACAACAGATAATGGACTCCTCTTTTATGCATAAGCATGTAACAACAATTAATAATTTTCTCATTTGAGATTTGAGGATATATGTCCAAAACTGAAACTTCCACCATGGATCATGGCTTTAGTTAGCGGCCCAATGTTCTTCTCTAACATTATGCATGCTTAACCATAAGGTGGTAGATCTCTCTTACTTCAGACAAGACGGACATGTATAGCAACTCACATGAAATTCAACAATGAATAGTTGATGGCGTCCCCAGTGAACATGGTTATCGCACAACAAGCAACTTAATAAGAGATAAAGTGCATAATTACATATTCAATACCACAATAGTTTTTAAGCTATTTGTCCCATGAGCTATATATTGCAAAGGTGAATGATGGAATTTTAAAGGTAGCACTCAAGCAATTTACTTTGGAATGGCGGAAAATACCATGTAGTAGGTAGGTATGGTGGACACAAATGGCATAGTGGTTGGCTCAAGTATTTTGGATGCATGAGAAGTATTCCCTCTCGATACAAGGTTTAGGCTAGCAAGGCTTATTTGAAACAAACACAAGGATGAACCGGTGCAGCAAAACTCACATAAAAGACATATTGAAAACATTATAAGACTCTACACCGTCTTCCTTGTTGTTCAAACTCAATACTAGAAATTATCTAGATCTTAGAGAAACCAAATATGCAAACCAAATTTTAGCATGCTCTATGTATTTCTTCATTAATGGGTGCAAAGCATATGATGCAAGAGCTTAATCATGAGCACAACTATTGCCAAGTATCACATTACCCAAGACATTAATAGCAATTACTACATGTATCATTTTCCAATTCCAACCATATAACAATTTAACGAAGGAGAAACTTCGCCATGAATACTATGAGTAGAAACCAAGGACATACTTGTCCATATGCTACAGCAGAGCGTGTCTCTCTCCCATAAAGTGAATGCTAGGATCCATTTTATTCAAACAAAACAAAAACAAAAACAAACCGACGCTCCAAGAAAAAGCACATAAGATGTGATGGAATAAAAATATAGTTTCAGGGGAGGAACCTGATAATGTTGTCGATGAAGAAGGGGATGCCTTGGGCATCCCCAAGCTTAGACGCTTGAGTCTTCTTAATATATGCAGGGGTGAACCACCGGGGCATCCCCAAGCTTAGAGCTTTCACTCTCCTTGATCATGTTGCATCATACTCCTCTCTTGATCCTTGAAAACTTCCTCCACACCAAACTCGAAACAACTCATTAGAGGGTTAGTGCACAATAAAAATTAACATATTCAGAGGTGACACAATCATTCTTAACACTTCTGGACATTGCATAATGCTACTGGACATTAGTGGATCAAAGGAATTCATCCAACATAGCAAAAGAGGCAATGCGAAATAAAAGGCAGAATCTGTCAAAACAGAACAGTTCGTATTGACGAATTTTAAAATGGCAACAGACTTGCTCAAATGAAAATTCTCAAATTGAATGAAAGTTGCGTACATATCTGAGGATCATGCACGTAAATTGGCTTAATTTTCTGAGCTACCTACAGGGAGGCGGACCCAGATTCGTGACAGCAAAGAAATCTGGAACTGCGCAGTAATCCAAATCTAGTACTTACTTTTCTATCAACGGCTTAACTTGGCACAACAAAACACAAAACTAAGATAAGGAGAGGTTGCTACAGTAGTAAACAACTTCCAAGACACAAAATAAAAACAAAGTACTGTAGGTAAAAACATGGGTTGTCTCCCATAAGCGCTTTTCTTTAACGCCTTTCAGCTAGGCGCAGAAAGTGTGTATCAAGTATTATCAAGAGATGGTGTGTCAACATCATAATTTGTTCTCATAATAGAATCAAAAGGTAACTTCATTCTCTTTCTAGGGAAGTGTTCCATACCTTTCTTGAGAGGAAATTGATATTTTATATTACCTTCCTTCATATCAATAATAGCACCAACAGTTCGAAGAAAAGGTCTTCCCAATATAATGGGATAAGATGCATTGCATTCAATATCCAAGACAACAAAATCAACGGGGACAAGGTTATTGTTAACGGTAATGCGAACATTATCAACTTTCCCCAAAGGTTTCTTTGTAGAATGATCAGCAAGATTAACATCCAAATAATAATTTTTCAGCGGTGGCAAGTCAAGCATATTATAAATTTTCTTAGGCATAACAGAAATACTTGCACCTAGATCACATAAAGCATTACAATCAAAATCTTTAACCTTCATCTTAATGATGGGCTCCCAACCATCCTCTAGCTTTTTAGGAATAGAGGCTTCGCGCTCTAGTTTCTCTTCTCTAGCTTTTATGAAAGCATTTGTAATATGATGTGTGAAAGCCAAATTTATAGCACTAGCATTAGGACTTTTAGCAAGTTTTTGCAAGAACTTTATAACTTCAGAGATGTGGCAATCATCAAAATTCAAACCATTATAATCTAAAGCAATGGGATCATCATCCCCAATGTTGGAAAAAATTTCAGCAGCTTTATCACCAGGCAGTTTTAATGAGTTTTAGCGATTTGAGCAGTTTCTCGCGCTTTGCATTAGAAGTGGAAACATTGCTAACACCAATTCTTTTATTAGTATTAGTAGGAGGTGCAGCAACATGTGTAGCATTAGCATTACTAGTGGTGGTAATAGTCCAAACTTTAGCTACATTTTTCTCTTTAGCTAGTTTTTCATTTTCTTCTCTATCCCACCTAGCACGCAGTTCAGCCATTAATCTTATATTCTCATTAATTCTAACTTGGATGGCATTTGCTGTAGTAGTAATTTTATCATCTAAATCCTCAGGTTTAGCAGCCATTTTATTAATTAAAGAAGATTGTGATGCAGACATGTATGAGATTCGGGTTTCAGCATTAGCAAGTTTAGTTTGCAACCCCGAGATCTCCCTATTCAGATTTTCAAGTTGATTCCCTATATTCTTCAACAAGGTAGATTGCTCATTCATAGTTTTAGTAAACAATTTATTTTGCTCATATTGTGATTGCATAAAGCTCTTGGTGGATCTTTCAATTTCTAGCATCTTTTCTTCATTAGGTGAAGCATATCTACCATAAGAATTACCATTAAAGGTGGTATGGCCTAGAATCATTGTGATTGTTATTTTTAATGAAATTCACATCAACATATTCTTTTTGAGCAACTAATGACGCTAACGGAACATTATTAGAATTAACATTAGGCCTACCATTTACAAGCATAGACATAATAGCATCAATCTTATCACTCAAGGAAGAGGTTTCTTCGACAGAATTTACCTTCTTACCTTGTGGAGCTCTTTCCGTGTGCCATTCAGAGTAGTTGATCATCATATTATCAAGAAGCTTTGTTGCTTCACCAAGAGTGATGGACATAAAGGTACCTCCAGCAGCTGAATCCAATAAATTCCGTGAAGAAAAATTTAGTCCTGCATAGAAGGTTTGGATGATCATCCAAGTAGTCAGTCCATGGGTTGGGCAATTTTTAACCAGAGATTTCATTCTTTCCCAAGCTTGAGCAACATGTTCAGTATCTAATTGTTTAAAATTCATTATGCTACTCCTCAAAGATATAATTTTAGCAGGGGGATAATATCTACCAATAAAAGCATCCTTGCATTTAGTCCATGAATCAATACTATTCTTAGGCAGAGATAGCAACCAATCTTTAGCTCTTCCTCTTAATGAGAAAGGGAACAATTTTAGTTTAATAATATCACCATCTACATCTTTATATTTTTGCATTTCACATAGTTCAACAAAATTATTAAGATGGGCAGCAGACATCATCGAACTAACACTGAGAAAATTGCTCTCGCATAACAAGATTCAGTAAAGCAGGTTTAATTTCAAAGAATTCTGCTGTAGTAGCAGGTGGAGCAATAGGTGTGCATAAGAAATCATTATTATTTGTGTTTGTGAAGTCACACAACTTAGTATTTTCAGGGTTGGCCATTTTAGCAATAGTAAATAAAACAAACTAGATAAAGTAAATGCAAGTAAACTAATTTTTTTGTGTTTTTGATATAGCAAACAAGATAGCAAGTAAAGTAAAACTAGCAACTAATTTTTTTGTATTTTGATTTAGTGCAGCAAACAAAGTAGTAAATAAAACTAAGCAAGACAAAAACAAAGTAAAGAGATTGAGAAGTGGAGACTCCCCTTGCAGCGTGTCTTGATCTCCCCGGCAACGGCGCCAGAAATTTACTTGCTGGCGTGTAGTTGACGTGGGAGTTAGAAATCTTTGTGGTGTAACTTTTCTTCGTTCCCTGGCAACGGCGCCAGAAATTTAGCTTGATGACGCGTAAAGCACACGCTCGTTGGGAACCCCAAGTGGAAGGTGTGATGCGTACAGCAGCAAGTTTCCCTCAGTAAGAAACCAAGGTTTATCGAACCAGTAGGAGTCAAGAAGCACGTTGAAGGTTGATGGCGGCGGGATGTAGTGCGGCGCAACACCAGGGATTCCGGCGCCAACGTGGAACCTGCACAACACAACCAAAGTACTTTGCCCCAACGAAACAGTGAGGTTGTCAATCTCACCGGCTTGCTGTAACAAAGGATTAACCGTATTGTGTGGAAGATGATTGTTTGCAGAAAACAGTAGAACAAGTATTGCAGTAGATTGTATTTCAGTAAAGAGAATTGGACCGGGGTCCACAGTTCACTAGAGGTGTCTCTCCCATAAGATAAACAGCATGTTGGGTGAACAAATTACAGTTGGGCAATTGACAAATAAAGAGAGCATGACCATGCACATACATATCATGATGAGTATAGTGAGATTTAATTGGGCATTACGACAAAGTACATAGACCGCCATCCAACTGCATCTATGCCTAAAAAGTCCACCTTCAGGTTATCATCCGAACCCCCTCCAGTATTAAGTTGCAAAGCAACAGACAATTGCATTAAGTATGGTGCGTAATGTAATCAACAACTACATCCTTAGACATAGCATCAATGTTTTATCCCTAGTGGCAACAGCACAACACAACCTTAGAACTTTCATCCTTTGTCCCGGTGTCAATGCGAGGCATGAACCCACTATCGAGCATAAGTACTCCCTCTTGGAGTTACAAGCATCTACTTGGCCAGAGCATCTACTAGTAACGGAAAGCATGCAAGATCATAAACAACACGTAGATATAACTTTGATAATCAACATAACAAGTATTCTCTATTCATCGGATCCCAACAAACGCAAGATATAGAATTACAGATAGATGATCTTGATCATGTTAGGCAGCTCACAAGATTCGACAATGATAGCACAATGGGGAGAAGACAACCATCTAGCTACTGCTATGGACCCATAGTCCAGGGGTAGACTACTCATACATCACACCGGAGGCGACCATGGCGGCGTAGAGTCCTCCGGGAGATGATTCCCCTCTCCGGCAGGGTGCCGGAGGCGATCTCCTGGATCCCCCGAGATGGGATCGGCGTTGGCGGCGTCTCTGGAAGGTTTTCCGTATCGTGGCTCTCGGTACTGGGGGTTTCGTCACGGAGGCTTTAAGTAGGCGGAAGGGTAGGTCAAGAGGCGGCGCGAGGGGCCCAGACCATAGGCCGGCGCGGCCAGGGGTTGGGCCGCGCCGCCCTAGGGTTTGGCCACCCCGTGGCCCCTCTTCGTTTCGTCTTCGGACTTCTGGAAGCTTCGTGGAAAAATAGGCCCCTAGGCGTTGATTTCGTCCAATTCCGAGAATATTTCCTTACTAGGATTTCTGAAACCAAAAACAGCAGAAACAAAGAATCGGCACTTCGGCATCTTGTTAATAGGTTAGTTCCAGAAAATGCACGAATATGACATAAAGTGTGCATAAAACATGTAGATAACATCAATAATGTGGCATGGAACATAAGAAATTATCGATACGTCGGAGACGTATCAGCTGCCGCCGGGGAGATTGCCGCCACCGAGCAACACCACGGGTCCCGCCGCGCCACCTCGAGGAGCTAGTCCACCGCTGCCTGAGGCTCGAGGTCTCGTTCTCAGATGGCGGTTTGCGGGACGGGGAGCGGATGCGGTGGGATGGGGAGCTGTTGTGGGAGATTCGAGTTCTTCCGTGACTCCCGCCCCGACACTCGACCGCTGCCGCCGCCTCCCCTCCCCTTCCGTCCACCCCATGCTCCGCCGCCTCCCTGCCACGCAGATCTCCTGACGCGGCCATGCCGCAGCTGGACGATGCCATCGCCGGCGACGAGCGAGGGCGGAGGTCGCATGCTGGGTTGGATGGTCGAGGGAGGCAGGCCGCTCGGGTGGGTGGTCAGGGGAGGCATGTCGCTTTTTGTTGGATGGGCGCGTGGGGAAGAAGAGGGTTCGTTGGTAGTAGATAAGCCAGAACACACACATGTGAACACCTAACGGGCAAACTTAACACTGTTAGACACGTGTTGATCTCTGGACGCGTGCTCACGTACCCATCTGATCACCAGGCTTCTTCCGCTCTGACTAACCTGACTTGAGTCTATCACTATCACACTTAACTTCTGTTTCAACTATTTATATTTCATTTTATCTTAATGTGAAACATTCCATACATAAATCAGTCATGATAAAATTGGCAATTATTTTGAAAGTTTTCCTAACCCTTTGTCGCCTACGAATTAACTATGGGTCGACATTGAGAATGTATCAAATTTTTGGATTCGTAAAAGACTCACCAATTTTTTTTCAACTCTTAGATATAAGCACAACAAGTGTTACCCGGCTGCCCAAATTATTAGAACATGATGGATTTTTTAAAATAGTTTCTGAATGTCTTTGTAAAATCATCAGTGAATAAGTTAATATTCTCAGTCACCTGAGACAATACTACATATGTTTGTTCTAGCTTAACCAGGAAAATCCAAATGGAGGTCGATTTATAAAGATCCCTTATTTTTAATAAAATCAAAATAAATCAGGCTTGTTGTCAATCATATATACTCCCGCATTCTTATGAAAGTTGTCTGAGATTTATCTAGATTCGGATGTATCTAGACACTAAATAGTATCTAGATATATTTAATTTTTGATAAATCTCAGACAAGTTTCATGAGACAAGGGGAGTACTAAAATCATACAAAGTCACAATGCAAAATACTTAATATTCTAGGTTACATAATAATTCCAAAAGTGTTTTGCTAGATGTTTTCTTTTTTGCCAGATAGGTGAATAGTATTCAAACACATAAAATTTGCTAGAAGTTTTCATTTTTTGTGTTGTAAAAAAAAATGCAAAGAACTTTGCAATGAAATTTTGCATATTTGTGGAATGCATATTTCACTAAATTCATGTTTTTAAGATTTTCGTAAAATCATAAACATGTTTTTTTATTTATTTTTGGAAATTAAAGGCTCCCTGGAGCTTGTCATACATTTATCCGCTCTTTCAAAGCTTATAAGAAGATGGGATCATGGGGTCATTGAAATGATTAAATCTACATAAACATAATTGTAAAAATAACTAAAAATTATTAATTCTCTTTTTTTGCAGGTTCAAGAGTACTTTTAAAAATTATTAATTCAATTGAGGACAGTCATGCACCATGACCTCCGCAAGCACCGAAGGGCGAATGCCTGGGGGAGAAATCATTGTTTTCTCTTTTTTTTCTTCCTGGCGATCTGAAGGAGCTAGCAGTCTACTGTAACTTAGCCGCCAGCCGCCCTAATAGAATCATTTTCTTCTTAAAAATCAGTACCATAAAGAACAAGGAGAAGAATGCACATCAAGGCTCTGAAGGTCCAGCGCATCAAGGCTCTGAAGGTCCAGCGCACATGAGCAACAACTATATCATCAACGATGACAACCATAGATTGAAAGAGACTGATCTGGAACCACGCCAACGAACATGAAAATCGTCTAGATCCTAAGATATTCGTCAAACACACGACCAGTGGTGGACACAAGAAAGAATTGGAGGGGGGACACACCTCAACTGTTTTTTTGCATATTAAAGTAATGAACAATATACAAGACAAATTCGTTGTAAACATTGAAGTTCAATACATATATCAAATGTGCACAAAGCACGATTATACAATACAAATAGTTCAAAACATTAAAAAAAGTCTTACATGATAGAATATAGCATAAATACAAAATTTCATCATTTCTTCAATCTACGGTTTCGCATTGCCATGAAAGTTTCAACACAATTGAAAAAGTAGCGCAATTTGGCTATTCCTCTTCATTTCTACATAATTAAAACATTCAAACATTACCAATTTAGCAATTTTATGTGCTCTTCATCATTATAAGATTTAACATACACCGAATAGAATAAATAGACACATGTAAAGATAGCAGTTCATATGAAAATAGCGGAAATGATGTACAGAGAGCAGTTCATATAACATAATAGCGGAATAGGGCCTCACTTTTGGTCACGGTCTCGGTGGAAAAATCAGGGGCGTCGCTCGGCGTTCAGTGCTACGGCCGGCGGCCGGCAGGCAGCGCGACACTGCGGCAGTAAGGGCAAACCTGCAGAGGGCGGGCCATGGGCGGACGCAGCTGGTGCGGGCGAGCGCCGGACTAGGCAAAGACGTAGGCTCGCAGAGTCGACGTCGGGTGGGGCCGGCGGCAGCGTAGGCGCCGGGCGGTTGGGGCGTGGGGAATCGCGGGTGCCGAGTGCAACGCGTCCTAACCTCGATTCCTTCAGGATGGGCTCCGGTCCGGGCTAATCGGGCCTTTCTTTATTTTACCCATGGGGTATAAGTTTGGGCTGGCAGAATTTCTGGGTGGGCCACGGCCCCCGACCCCACTGCGTCCGCCCATGCACACTACTCCAGAAGCAAAAATTGGATGTGAGGACCTTATTCTAACTTCAGGGTGTATCCATTACTTCACCATTTCGATTTTTTTAAACAAGCTAAACAAAGAACGAAAACCCTCCTCCCTCAAAAATAAAAGAACGAAAACCCTCCCGTTAATAAGATGTCGTGGTCCACCACCACTCTAAAAACCCTAAAATCACTAAAAAACGGAGCGAGCCGATGGCGTCACAGCCTCACAGGCGATGGGGATGCGACACTAGATGGGCTTTACAAGCCGATGCCAATCGTCTCTCTTTAGCCCCGTACCGGTTCGTAAGACTTCAGAACTTACTCTAAGCTGTTTTTTTTTTTGGAGGAATATATATTTCTATATATTGATGTAGAGTTGTCTCTACGTCATAACAGCCAGAAGAGTTACAGGGGGTTGAGGTAGAATTTACAAACCAGGTTGAGTACTGGGGGTTAAGGAAAAAAGAAGTGAAAAAGAACTCTAAGCTGTGAAGATGATCACTCAACGGAAAAAGAATGAAAAGAGATTTAAAAAAGACGTTACTACTAAGCCTGGTTTGCAGGATTGGTTTTCCATCGATGCCTACTCTGGCACCTCGCGCGAGAACGAGATTTTTTGCACAAGGAGGCAAAAACTGATGTGACTAATTTGGCTAGAGCGAAAATCATGGACCGGCTATTCCCTGCCCTCACAAGTTAGAAGTGGATGTACGTTAATTTGCTCTCCCTTTCGTTTTCCATTTTCACCGAGTACTTTGACCAAATGGATGAATGGTTTTTTCGTCGGGTAAATATTGTTAGATACTTTCATCATTTATTATCATGATATATCACCAAAATGTCTTAAAATGTGTGATGTTACTATTTATGTTACTCCCACTATGAGTAGTCTTAGATAGTTAGATACATGAAACCTCTTCGAACGATTTTTCATACGGATAACACCTCGTTTCGCTCGAGCACGCGTTAGCTGTGACTCGAACATGCTAACCCAGGTGTGCTGGCTCAACATATTCCACAGTCTCTGACCACCAAAAAAGTAGCACTTGGTTCTCAGCATGTTGCAACTAGGGATGGAAAAAAGAGACTCTTCAGCGGTTCCTACGTCTTTTTTTTTTTCATTTGATGGATTCAGCAGAACGTCCAGTTAGACGCCTCTGGATTGGACACAGCCTACTGCTTACTGGGCCTTGCCCAAATTAAAGTCATGTCAGTACCACTAGTTTCAAAATATGCTCTTGGTATATTTTGTAGTAATGATCATTTACATTAAAATTAGTTTTTTTGTAGTTCAAAAATAATATTATTATACATAAATATGATACTCATATTCATATAAATCAAATACTTGGTTCATATATATCAAAGAAAGTGTTCATGTATATTAAAGCGTTGAAATAAAAAAGGAAACACGAAGTTAAAATGAAGAAAAAATATTTATGAAGGAAAGACTAGTATTTCAAAAAAATATGTATTTGTTGAAGAGGAAACACATAAAATTAAAATATAAATTTCGTATATTGAAAAATAGAAACATAAAGTAAAAAAACAAGTAGAGAGAAGGAAAAAATAAAAGAAAAGGCGAAACCCAAAAAACAAACGGAAGGAAGAATGAAAGAAAATGAAAAAAAAGAATCTGTTTGGTTTGGGCCTCCCAAAATGACCAACCAACGGAAATTATCAGTATCCGTAAATTGCACTTGTTTTGGCGAAAAAAGTGGTGGTCTGACCATGGCGCGGTTCATATATGCCGACCAGGTCGGCACCTGCATCGCGCCGTACAACCCTGCGCGTGGTGTGGGCTGGCCCGGTTAGACATACATTTTTTCCTTTTTTCTCTCTTTTTCTTTTCTTTTTTGTTTTCTTTCTTCTTTTCAATTATTTTATGTTTTCATTTTCGGCGTTTCCTTTTTGTTTTCTCGTTTTATTTTTCTTTTATATTTTTTCGAAAATTCAAAAATTTTCAAGTTTAAAACAATGTTTAAACTAAAAAATGTTCATGTTCGAAATTTGAACGAATTTCAAAATGTAAGCAAAATTTTAATTTCGAACGAATTTCCAAATTTGAACGAATTTCAAAATTTGAACATAATTTTGAATTCTGAACGATTGGAAATTTGAACGAATTTTGTATTTTCGAACGATTTTCAAATTCTGAACAAACTTAAAATCGAACATTTTAAAATAAATAGACATAAAATTTTAAATGAAATTTGAAAACATAAAAGAGAAACTAAAAAAATGCTAAATAGAACAATAAACAGAAAAAGCAAGAACGGAAAAGAAAAGGTAGAGGTTTACCTGATGGGTTGGCCGCGGCCCAGTTAACAGCCGCTGGGTCTAGGGGTGTGCGGCACCCCGTACGTGTCGACCCGGTCGGCATATAGCAGCTCCTTGACCATGGCCTTAGGGATTTATTGTTGGGATTTGGGATTTGTGAGTTCGGTAGCCCATGTTTGACACTTGACACTGAGTTCGGGTTTGTTATATTATGGGGCCTTGGGTTCTAGTTTTCTCCCAGGCCGCGAAATCTCAGGATCAATGTTGGCTTACTTCGTCAATATTTTTCCTCTCTACAAAAAAAGTACATAGGCACGAGTTAAAAAAAAGTACATAGGCACGAGTTGAAAATAAAGTACATAGGCACGAGTTCAAAGAAAGTACATAGGCATTATATGTTTACAATATTGTTGATGGTTGAGATAACATGCTTCCGAATTTTGTCAAAGATAACAAATTATGTCTGGTATACCATATGTGTCCATATGGATCGAGTTCACATATTTTTAACGTTAAGTCACGAATATTCATCTTCCCAATGTGACGGTGAAAAATAGATCGAATCAGCAATGATCTATTGAGCAACACGAAGGAAAAAAAAAAGGCATTCCTCTTCATCAGCGATGGAGCTCATAGATACATGCAACAATTGTGCTTTCCCATTCGTTGTGTTGAATAACTTGCAATTTCCCAGCGTTGGATATTCCAGAACCATGAATTTACATGGTTTTTTTATTATTAATGATCATATGATCCTCATAATAACTAGGCGGGCACGGGCTGATTACTAGTTTATTCTCAATTGGTAAATTTCTCTTTCTGGAATGCAAGTAAAATGGTCCCAGTTGCATAGGCTTCTCGATCGGCATCAATACGTCTTGCAGTTGCATCATCGTTTTGCATCGATCACGCATCTGATTCTGCAGGCCTCACCTTGCCGATCCTAAGGTAGATGGGGTACCTGACTGTCTTGACCTCGTCGCGGTCGCCGCCCCACGCCGCCGCGAAATCCTTGACAGTCTCCTCGTCGAGCATCTCGACGCCCTTCTCCTTGGCCGTCTGGTACGCGGACCAGGAAGTGATGTAGGTGAGGTAGTCGCCGAGGTCCATGCGGCGCTCGGTGGAGAACTCGAACGGCCCCGTGTGCGCCTCCCCCTCGACGGGGTCGAACGGGAAGTCGACGCTGCGGTATTCGTCGTCGACCATCTTGCGGTTGGGCGCCCAGTGCGGCTGCGATGCGGTGTAGAGGCGCCAGAAGACGGCGTCGACGGCGGCGCCGACGCGGGGCTCGGTGTAGCACCAGGCGGCGAGGACCCCGTGCGGCGCCGGGCGCAGGACGGAGCGGGCCTGCGCGTAGAAGCGCGGCAGGTCGAGCCAGTGGAAGGCCTGCGCGACGGTGACGACGTCGACGGAGCCCGGCGGCGCGACGTCCGCGTGGAGGCGCTCCAGGGGCAGGTCCGGCGGGGTGTGGACGTAGCGAGTGTTGGGGAGGCGCGGCGCGTAGGAGAGCTGCTGCGCGCTCGTGTCCGTGCCCACCACGTTCTTGTACAGCTTCGCTAGCTGCAGGCCGGCGACGAGACCAGGACAAGTCAGTTGATGCTACTACTAAATTAATGCTGCACAAAGTCTACAATGGTGATGCTGATTGAATGGCTGAAACGAAGCCAGAGGCGGAGAAAGGATCAAGGGAAAGTGACATTCGGATAAAAAGGTGCAAGATCACTTTTGTAATTTGCTGGAGAATGGAGATGGACATGGATTAGTACTGAAAGAAGACGCAATCCTGCAAAGGAAACTCGAGAAGAATAGAGGGAGGGGAAAGCTCACCGAGGCTGCGGCCTGACCGCTGCCGGTGCCGACGTCCCACGCCAGGTCATGACGGGGCGTCTTGGAGGCGATGAACTCGAAGAGCTCCGTCGGGTAGGCCGGCCGGGTCGCCGCATACTGCTTCGCCTGGTTCAGGAACAGATTCGCCATCTCCCTCACTTGCACGTCTGAATTCTTTTTGCTAGAATACCTTGTGCGTCTGAAATCTGAATTGGTGGCTTGTGTTTGGTCGGGTTGAAGATAGAAGATGACCGACTACACGTACTTATAGAGAGCTTGAGCAGCCACGTGCTGCGGCGGAGACGATAGTTCTTCGCAAGTACCCGCAGCCCATCTTCACCTGAGCCAGGTTCTTTCTGCGGATGGGCCAACCAGAACCAGCAGAGAATGTCATACTTTCTTCCCAAGCTTCCATTCTTGGCACACAAGCAGAACGTGCTTCCGTAAGGGCATCTCCAACCGGCTGACTCAAACGGACCGCTGGGCCGTCCGTTTTGGGCCGTTTGGGTGGCCAAGCGGACACCCGGACAGCGGCCCGCGTCCGCGTGTCCGTTTGGGTCGCGCGCTGCGCCCAACGCGCGGACGCAGCGCAAAAAACTTACAAACAGGAAAACAAACAAAAGTACGAATTTAAACGAAATTATATTAAACATATGCCCTATTTTGGGCAAATTTGTACATAGCCCTATTTTGGGCAAATAGAACTAACAAAAGAAGCCCCTATATGGGCTTTTAAATTTAAACTAAAATTTAAACATAAATTAAAAACCCTCTAGGGTTTGGTCGGCGGCGCGGTGGCCGCCGGTGCGCCGCCTAGCCCCTGTGGGCGTCGTCGGCGACGTCGTCGACGTCCCCGGCGGCGAGGCACCGTTGTGGCTCGACCGCGCCGGGGACTCCGGCGAGGAGACCACGGGGGCTCCTCCCACGGCGAGTGGGGGTCCGGAGCCACCCGCGCCGCGTCCTCCCGGAGGCGCTGCCGCCTCTGCCGGCGGCGGCGCACGGCCTCTGGCGCCGCCTCCAGCCGGCGGCTTTGTCCTCCCGGCGGCGCTGCTCGTCGGCGCGGCGCTTGGCCTCCTCCCGCCGCGCCGCCTCCTCCTCCTCCTCCCGTCGCGCGCGGAGGGCCTGGGCGTAGAGCTCCCAGCCCTCCGCCTCCTCCACCTCCCGCCGCGCCGCCTCCTCCATTTCGGAGGTGCGAATGGCCGCATGGAGCTGCGGCCATTTCGCCTCCTCCTCCGCCGCCGAGATGATCGGGCGGCGCGGAGGTCCGGGTCCTCCTCCGAGGACTCCGGCTTGGGCTCGATGAGGAGAGGCGGCGGTTGCGGCAATGCCGCACCGCCGCGGGCGGCCTCTCCGATGTGGAGGCTGCCGCGGTTCCCTCCGGCCCGCAGCGCCGGCGGCCGACGCCGACTGGCCTCGTCGTCATTGGCTCCGGGAGCGAACCGTCGCTTCGGGGCCATGGCGGCGGTTTTGCTCGGGGAGTGGAGTGGGGACTGGAGTGGAGGGCCAGATCCCCTCCAGTCCCCATTTATTAGACTCCCTGGTCACCGACAGGTGGGCCCAAGGGAGACGAGGCGACCAGCGCGCGGACGCGAGCGGACGGCGCGTGCCATCCGCGGCCACGCAAACCTAGCCCAGATTTGGGCCGGGTTTGCGTCGTTCCGGACGCCGCGGCCGTCCGCTTTTGCGGTGCGTCCCCGCGCTGGGCCGCGTTTTTGTTCGACTCGACCCAAACGGACGCGCGGACGCGGTTTGGGTCGCGCGGTTGGAGATGCCCTAAGCTCACGCATGACTGGAAGCATCAGGCATCATCGGCTGAGCTTCGCTTGGGCCTTCCTTCCAGGAAGATACCAACGTAGCGGTAGCGGGGGACAATTTGGATGCACAAACGAAAAAGGATTGGTGATAGCCACACTGACGTGACCTCCCAGAAAAATGAAACTTCCTTCCATTGCATGCCTTCACTGGCTTGATCTCCCCTGCGCTGTGCAGGAGGAATCTACCCTGGGAATACGTTTACGGCCCTGCTTCTTGAGCTGACTGTTGTTTGTGGAAAGACCTGTGGTGGAATATATGGAAGATTGGGTGGAACACCGAAAATGCTAGAGTTATGGACATCAGGTTAGGGCATGTACAATGGTAGGGAAGACGTACTTCTCTTAGTAGTTCATGTCATCTAGAGAGGATGATAAATATAATGGGGACAATGCATTATCTCTTATTGTCATCTCTTGCAATAAATGATAATTAATTATTTTTAATAGTGAATTATGTGTGTAAATAGAATGGAAAAAATAGCCTTCTCTTATTTCATAAGAGATCATCTCTTAGCTAAGGAAATACAATCTTCTCTTCCTTTATTCTTTCTCCGCCAACTAAGTAAAAATCTAATATGGCAAGCGTAAGAAAAAGCTGACATCACCCCATTAATTCGTTTACGGAATGATGTGGAAGCCAGTGGTTTGTGCGTGGGTGGTTTCCTTCCTTGATTTCAGGGTGGGTATGCCCATAACTTCTCTCCACGTATACGCGTAAGTGAGATTTTGTAGAAACCTCCCCGTTACTTCCAAGTCTCACGTATTCTGGGTACTCCCAAGTTCAAAAGCCACATCATAGATGTCATAAAAATTTCCAAGAAAATGCTACACCACGGACGGTACATGTGTCAATAATGTCACAAGAGTTGGAAGCGAAATTCCAAACACAACTTGTGTGTGTGTGTGTGTTTTTTTAGCGAACACAACTCGTGTGCTTGTGACGCAAAAGAGGACTCGTCACCTTTGGAGAATAGGGCCCAATCTGGAGAGGGGCGGAATGTTAGGCAAACCCTACACACCGATTAGGTCGGTGCGTATCGCGCGCCGCACACCCCGTGCACGGTACGGACCGGCCCAGTTATGCTTCCTCTTTTTTCGTTTTTTATTTTATTTTATTTTATTTTCTGTTTCTTTTTTCCTTTTTTTATTTTCTTTTTCTGTTGTTCTTTTTCCTATTTCTTTTTTGTTACTTTTATTTTTCAGATTTGAAAAATAGAAAGATTTTAAAAATGTTCAAATTTTAAAAAATTCAAATCTAAAAATGTTCAAATTCGGGAAATATTAAAACTAAAAACTGGTCAATCTTAAAAAAATATTCAAATTTTTAAAAATATTTTGTTCGGATTAAAAATGTTAATCTCAAAATTTGTCCATGTTTTTTTTAAAATTTAAAAACAAATTTTAAAAAGATGTCTTTTTGTAAAATGTTTAGATTAGAAAATCTAGATTTTTAAAAAAAATTCTGACATTTAGTTTAGAAAAAGAAAAAATAACAGAGTAAGAAACGAAACAAGTAAAATGGGTCGGCCCAATAGCACCACTGGGTGTGCGGCTCGGACAAGTCGCCAACTAGGTCGAGGCATAGGACCTCGCGAATGTTGACCCTAATGCACGCTCAACAACCATGCGGGAGCAATCTGTCGCCTAAAGGCATTCCCGACTGGGTCAGCCCATTAATCCAATCGCTCGCTCAAAAGAATTATAGTCTGCATAAGAAATTAAGAATACAATCCGAGTCATAGCCAAGTGGTTCTAGCAAAGCTTAACCACATTAGAGACCCGAGTTTTGATCCACAATTTTTATGTATTGTCTCCATTTTCGAGTACCTGCAGGAGATCTACGCGTATTTATATTAAGATGAAAAGCAGTGAAAGGGCATACAAGGAAGCCACCTGATCCTAGGGCACCACAGACGGCGCAGTATCACACACACACATAAACCTTGACCTAGTGCACATCTCGCACACGCCTACCTCTACACACAACTTAGGAATTTCAAGTGTCCAAGACCGAGCTCAAAAAGATCTAGGAGGAGGTCTCCTTGACATCGAAAACCCTGGCGTTGCGCTCTAGCCAAAGCGCCCGAAGGACCAGGATGATCATGGAGTTAGAATCCTTCCTCTGGTTGGCAGGCAGGGCCCTAACCGCTTGAGGCCACCAATCACCAATGCCCGCCGACGGCAAAGGCAGATGGACACGAGCACCCACCGTCACTCTAGTCCACACTCTAAGAGCGTAAGGGCAGAGTGGAGAGATGTGGTATAGGGTCTCACCCTCGTTGTCGTAGAGGGGGCAGGTGACATGAGATGCTAGACCATGCCGGGCGAGGCGATCTACCGTCCAACAGCGACTCCGAAGAGGTAGCCACGCATGAAACTTGTACGCCAGCGGCGCATATGGATTCCATATGTTGGCCAAGCCGGCCAGCACCACGGGCCCCTCGAAAAGGGCCCGATAGGCAGTCTTGGAGGAGAATGCGGCCATCGGGCATCCATTTACACCTAACGACGTTGCTGCAACCCCCTAGATGGAGCACGCCGATAGCATCCCACAAGTGGATAAACTACACGATCATCGACCAAGAGCTCACCGGCGATGCCCTTCTTCCACGCATGCTCATTCATGCCCTAATTGACATGTCTCATTTTCTGGTATCTCAGCTTTACCATGGCCAGGGCAGTTGCGGCGGTGTTGAGTATCCCAATCCCCGTATCCTCCTAGAACAAAAGGGAGGCACCATCCCCCACTGTGACGTTCACTGACGCATTGAAGAGGGTAATGGCATCCAGCGTTGCCACAAGGTCCATGGCGGCCCATGCCTTCTCACGGTCTATCTTTGAAATCCAAACCCATTTGGCGCGAAGGGCCGTGTTAAGAAGCTTCAGGTTATGGAAACCCATCCCACCAAGATCTTTCGGCATGCACACTAGGTGCTAGGCAACCTTGCAACTCCGTCGCTTGCTTCGTGCTGACCAACCCACAGGAAGCTGCAGCGCAGCTTGTCCATGTCTTGGAAGAACCAGGGCTCCAGGTCAACAGCAAGCAGCTGGTAAACCACGGACACCGTCATGATCGCATGCACATAAGCAACACACTCCTATTTGTACATCAGCAATGCCTTCCAGTGCATAAGCTTATTGCCCAGCTTATCGAGCACCTATTGGAGATCACCCTTCTGTAGTCGCGGAATGGAGAGGGGAAGACCAAGGTAGGTGCAGGGGAGAGTCGAGAGAGGGCACTCTAGCCTGGGGCGATCTCTTTGAGGGACACCTCCTCGCAGCGGATCGGCGCAGTCACGCTTTTGGCCAAGATTACGCAAAGCCCCGATGCCCACCCAAAATAGTCAAGCAGCTCACGCACAACTCGCACTTCTGGATCTGTAGGCCCGAGGAACACCAGCACACCGTCGACGTAGAGAGACACACGATGCTTGACACCGACGGTGGCTAACCTCGTCAGGACACCACGTTGGACCACCACGTTAAACATCCTTCCGAGCACATCCATGACAAGAATGAAGAGCAGGGTCAATAGAGGGTTGCCCTGCTATAGGCCGCGGTCATGGAAAAAGTGTTGGAGGTATGCCCGAGAGACAATAATAAAGTGGTTATTGTTATATCTTAGTGTTCATGATAAATGTTTACATCCCATGCTAGAATTGTATTAAGTGGAAACATTGATACATGTGTGTTTTGTAAACAAACCAGAGTCCCTAGTAAGCCTCTCGTTTAAACTAGCTTGTTGATTAATTGATAATCAAGGTTTCCTGATCATGAACATTGGATGTTGTTAATAACAAGATCATGTCATTAGGAGAATGACATGATGGACACACGCCCATAGTAAGCATAGCAATAAGATCAAGTCAGTAAAGTCCATTTTATTGTAGCTTTGAAATACATGTAACCTAATCCTTCGACCATGAGATCATATTGATCACCAACACCAGAGGGATGCTTTGATGACATCATACACCACTTTGTAATTGTGTGGTTATAAAGATGGCATTGGGTATTCTGAAAGTATGAGTTGAAGTGCATGGATCAAGAGTGGGATTTATCCTTCCAAATGACGGATAGATATACTCTGGGCCCTCTCGGTGTAATGTCATCCAATTAGTATGAAAGCATGTGACTAGGTCATAAGGGATGTCATATCACGGTATGAGTAAAGAGTACTTATCGGTAACAATGTTGAACTAGGTATGGAGTTACCGATGATCGATCTCGGATAAGTAAAGTATCGCGTGACAATCAGTATTGTATGTTAATGGTTATTTCGATCACGAAGTCATCATTGAATATGTGGGATCCATTATCGATCTCCAGGTCCCGCTATTGGTTATTGATTGGAAAGGTGTCTCGATCATGTCTGCATAGTTCGCAAACCGTAGGGTGACACACTTAAGGTTCGGTGTTGTTTAAGCAGATATGGAATATAAGAAGGAGAACGAATGTTGTTCGGAGTCTCAGATTGGATACAGAACATCACGAGGAGGTTCGGAATGGTTCGGAGAATAATATTCATATAAGGGAGGTTCGTTTTAGGTTTCCGGAAAAGTTCGAGATTTTTCAGGTATCATATTGGGAATCTTCCAAAAGGTTCCGGGGGTCCCACCTATCCCAGAAGGATCACATGGGCTAAACGGGTGGTGCACCATTCCCACATGGGCTGGGGATGCAGACCACCATGGCCCATGCGCCCCCCTAAAGGGATAAGGCCAAATCCCTAAAATTAAGGTAGGAAACTTGGGAGGCAAGTTTCCCCCTTGGCCGCCAGCCCTAGATGAGTGGGCGGGTGATACATTGCAAACGTATCTATAATTTTTGATGCTCCATGCTTGTTCTACACCAATTCCTCTGTGTTTTATGTGCACTTTGCATCATTTTATGACATTTATTGGACTAACCTATTAACAAGTGCGACAGTGCCAGTTTCTGTTTATTATGTCTGTTTATTGCAGAAAATGTCTGATACGTCTCCGACGTATCGATAATTTCTTATGTTCCATGCCACATTATTGATGATATCTACATGTTTTATGCACACTTTATGTCATATTCGTGCATTTTCTGGAACTAACCTATTAACAAGATGCCGAAGTGCTAGTTCCCGTTTTCTGCTGTTTTTGGTTTCAGAAATCCTAGTAACGAAATATTCTCGGAATCGGACGAAATCAACGCCCAGGTTCCTATTTTTCCCGGAACCATCCAGAACACCCGAGAGCCGCCAGAGGGAAGCCCTGGGGGCCCCACACCACACCCTGGCGCGGCCAGAGGGGGGGCCGCGCCGCCCTATGGTGTGGTGGCCCCAGGCCCCCTCCGAGGCTGCCCTTCCGCCTATTTAAAGCCTCCGTCGCGAAAACCCTATCACGTTCGACGAAACCCACAGAAACCTTCCAGAGCCGCCGCCATCGCGAAGCCAAGATCTGGGGGACAGGAGTCTCTGTTCCGGCACGCCGCCGGAATGGGGAAGTGCCCCCGGAAGGCTTCTCCATCGACACCACCGCCATCTTCATCACCGCTGCTGTCTCCCATGAGGAGGGAGTAGTTCTCCATCGAGGCTCGGGGCTGTACCGGTAGCTATGTGGTTCATCTCTCTCCCATGTACCTCAATACAATAATCTCATGAGCTGCTTTACATGATTGAGATTCATATGAGTTTTGTATCACAATTTATCTATGTGCTACTCTAGTGATGTTATTAAAGTAGTTTTATTCCTCCTGCACGGTGTAATGGTGACAGTGTGTGCATCCGTGTTAGTACTTGGTTTATGCTATGATTGTGATCTCTTGTAGATTATGAAGTTAACTATTGCTATGATAGTATTGATGTGTACTATTCCTCCTACATAAGCATGAAGGTGACAGTGTGCATGCTATGTTAGTACTTGGTTTAGTCGAATTGATCTTTCTTACACTCTAAGGTTATTTAAATATGAACATTGAATTGTGGAGCTTGTTAACTCCGGCATTGAGGGTTCGTGTAATCCTACGCAATGTGTTCATCATCCAACAAGAGTGTAGAGTATGCATTTATCTATTCTGTTATGTGATCAATGTTGAGAGTGTCCACTAGTGAAAGTGTAATCCTTAGGCCTTGTTCCTAAATACTGCTATTACTGCTTGTTTACTGTTTTACTGCGTTACTACTGCTGCAATACTACCACCATCAACTACATGCCAGCAAGCTATTTTCTGGCACCGTTGCTACTGCTCATATATATTCATACCACCTGTATTTCACTATCTCTTCGCCGAACTAGTGCACCTATTTGGTGTGTTGGGGACACGAGAGACTTCTTGCTTTGTGGTTGTAGGGTTGCATGAGAGGGATATCTTTGACCTCTTCCTCCCTGAGTTCGATAAACCTTGGGTGATCCACTTAAGGGAAAACTTGCTGCTGTTCTACAAACCTCTGCTCTTGGAGGCCCAACACTGTCTACAGGAAAAGGAGGGGGAAGTAGACATCAAGCTATTTTCTGGCGCCGTTGCCGGGGAGGAAAGGTAAAAGGTACTCACACTCCGGACCTCGGCTACTAAGCTATTTTCCGGCGCCGTAAGTACTCAAAGCTATTTCCTTTAGATCCTGCAATTGCATCTTTTTGTTTCTTGTTTACACTAGTTTGGCATAATGGACAAGAATGAGCTTCTTACTCTATTTCCTGATTTAAAACATGGAATGTTTGATGCGAAAATTAAAAAACCTATGGAATCTTATTTGCATGTTGGTAGTAATATTAGTATGAACGCTTTGAACACCATTGTTGATAATAATATAGAAAGTTCTAAGCTTGGGGAAGCTGGTTTGCATGATATTTTTAGTCCCCCAAGCATTGAGGAGAAAATTTACTTTGATGATACTTTGCCTCCTATTTATGATGATGATAGTAGCCTTTTGTTACCACCTGTTATGGAGGATAAATTTGATTATGATTACAATATGCCTCCTATATTTGATAATGAGAATAATAATGATAGCTACTTTGTTGAATTTGCTCCCACTACAACTAATAAAATTGATTATGCTTATGTGGAGAGTAATGATACTTTTATGCATGTGAATAAGAATGCTCTATGTGATACTTATATTGTTGAGTTTGTTCATGATGCCTCTGAAAATTATTATGAGAGAGGAAAATATGGTTGTAGAAATTTTCATGTTACTAAAACACCTCTCTATGTGCTGAAATTTTTGAAGCTACACTTGTTTTATCTTCCTATGCTTGTTACTTTGCTCTTCATGAACTTGTTTACTTACAAGATTCCTTTGCATAGGAAGCATGTTAGACTTAAATGTGTTTTGGATTTGCCTCTTGATGCTCTCTTTTGCTTCAACTACTATTTCTTGCGAGTGCATCATTAAAACTGCTGAGCCCATCTTAACGGCTATAAAGAAAGAACTTCTTGGGAGATAACCCATGTGTTATTTTGCTACAGTATTTTGTTTTATATTTGTGTCTTGGAAGTTGTTTACTACTGTAGCAACCTCTCCTTATCTTAGTTTAGTGTTTTATTGTGCCAAGTAAAGTCGTTGATAGAAAAGTTCATACTAGATTTGGATTACTGCGCAGTTTCAGATTTCTTTGCTGTCACGAATTCCGACCTGCCTCTCTGTAGGTAGCTCAGAAAAATATGCCAATTTACGTGCGTGATCCTTAGATATGTACGCAACTTTCATTCAATTTGGGCATTTTCATTTGAGCAAGTCTGGTGCCATTTTAAAATTCGTCAATACGAACTGTTCTGTTTTGACAGATTCTGCCTTTTATTTCGCATTGCCTCTTTTGCTATGTTGGATGAATTTCTTTGATCCATTAATGTCCAGTAGCTTTATGCAATATCCAGAAGTGTTAAGAATGATTGTGTCACCTCTGAACATGTTAATTTTTATTGTGCACTAACCCTCTAATGAGTTGTTTCGAGTTTGGTGTGGAGGAAGTTTTCAAGGGTCAAGAGAGGAGGATGATATACTATGATCAAGAAGAGTGAAAAGTCTAAGCTTGGGGATGCCCCGGTAGTTCACCCCTGCATATATCAAGAAGACTCAAGCGTCTAAGCTTGGGGATGCCCAAGGCATCCCCTTCTTCATCGACAAATTATCAGGTTCCTTCTCTTAAAACTATATTTTTATTCGGTCACATCTTATGTACTTTACTTGGAGCGTCTGTGTGCTTTTGTTTTTGTTTTTGTTTGAATAAATGCTTGTGTGGGAGAGAGACACGCTCCGCTGGTTCGTATGAACACATGTGTTCTTAGCTTTTAATTTTCCTGGCGAAGGTTGAAACTGCTTAGTTAATTGTTATATGGTTGGAATTGGAAAATGCTACATGTAGTAATTGCTATAATGTCTTGGGTAATGTGATACTTGGCAATTGTTGTGCTCATGTTTAAGCTCTTGCATCATATACTTTGCACCTATTAGTGAAGAAATACATAGAGCATGCTAAAATTTGGTTTGCATAATTGGTCTCTCTAAGGTCTAGATAATTTCTAGTAAGGTGTTTGAACAACAAGGAAGACGATGTATAGTCTTATAATGCTTGTAATATGTCTCTTATGTAAGTTTTGCTGTACTAGTTCATACTTGTGTTTGTTTCAAACAACCTTGCTAGCCTAAACCTTGTATCGAGAGGGAATACTTCTCATGCATCCAAATACTTGAGCCAACCACTATGCCATTTGTGTCCACCATACCTACCTACTACATGGTATTTCCTGCCATTCCAAAGTAAATTGCTTGAGTGCTACCTTTAAACAATTCAAAATTTATCACCTCTGATTTGTGTCAATGTTTTATAGCTCATGAGGAAGTATGTGGTGTTTATCTTTCAATCTTGTTGGGCAACTTTCACCAATGGACTAGTGGCTTCATCCGCTTATCCAATAATTTTGCAAAAAGAGCTGGCAATGGGATTCCCAGTCCCAAATTAATTAACAAAAATAGACACTCCTCCATGGTATGTGATTGTTGGACGGCACCCGAAGGATTCGGTTAGCCATGGCTTGTGTAAGCAAAGGTTGGGAGGAGTATCATGATGTCTACGTTCCCCCTCCTTTCCTGTAGACAGTGTTGGGCCTCCAAGAGCAGAGGTTTGTAGAACAGCAGCAAGTTTTCCCTTAAGTGGATCACCCAAGGTTTATCGAACTCAGGGAGGAAGAGGTCAAAGATATCCCTCTCATGCAACCCTGCAACCACAAAGCAAGAAGTCTCTTGTGTCCCCAACACACCAAATAGGTGCACTAGTTCGGCGAAGAGATAGTGAAATACAGGTGGTATAAATATATATGAGCAGTAGCAACGGTGCCAGAAAATAGCTTGCTGGCGTGTAGTTGATGGTGGTAGTATTGCAGCAGTAGTAACGCAGTAAAACAGTAAACAAGCAGTAGTAACGCAGTATTTAGGAACAAGGCCTAGGGATTAGACTTTCACTAGTGGACACTCTCAACATTGATCACATAACAGAACAGATAAATGCATACTCTACACTCTTGTTGGATGATGAACGCATTGCGTAGGATTACACGAACCCTCAATGCCGGAGTTAACAAGCTCCACAATTTGTTCATATTTAAGTAACCTTATAGTGTAAGATAGATCAAAAGACTAAACCAAGTACTAACATAGCATGCACACTGTCACCTTCATGCATATGTAGGAGGAATAGATCACATCAATATTATCATAGCAATAGTTAACTTCGCAATCTACAAGAGATCATGATCATAGCATAAACCAAGTACTAACACGGTGCACACACTGTCACCTTTACACACGTGCAGGAGGAATAGAACTACTTTAATAACATTGCTAGAGTAGCACATAGATAGTAGTGATACAAAACTCATATGAATCTCAATCATGTAAAGCAGCTCATGAGATCATTGTATTGAAGTACATAGGAGAGAGATTAACCACATAGCTACCGGTACAGCCCCGAGCCTCGATGGAGAACTACTCCCTCCTCATGGGAGCAGCAGCGGTGATGAAGATGGCGGTGGAGATGGCAGCGGTGTCGATGGAGGAGCCTTCCGGGGGCACTTCCCCGCTCCGGCAGCGTGCCGGAACAGAGACTCCTGTCCCCCAGATCTTGGCCTCGCGATGGCGGCGGCTCTGGAAGGTTTCTGTGGTTTTCGTCGAACGTATCAGGGTTTTCAATCCAGGGGCTTTAAATAGGCGAAGAGGCGGCGCAGGAGGGTCGAAGGGGCGACGAAACCATAGGGCAGCGCGGCCAGGGCCTGGGCCGCGCCGGCCTATGGTCTGGGGGCCCAGTGCCCCCCCTCTGGTCCTTCCCGGGTGTTCTGGATGCTTCCGGTGAAAATAGGAACTTGGGCGTTGATTTCGTCCGATTCCGAGAATATTTCGTTACTAGGATTTCTGAAACCAAAAACAGCAGAAAACAGGAACTGGCAATTCGGCATCTTGTTAATAGGTTAGTTCCAGAAAATGCACGAATATGACATAAAGTGTGCATAAAACATGTAGATAACATCAATAATGTGGCATGGAACATAAGAAATTATCGATACGTCGGAGACGTATCAACATCCCCAAGCTTAGTTCTGCTCGTCCCGAGCAGGTAAAACGATAACACAGATAATTTCTGGAGTGACATGCCATCATAACCTTGATCGTACTATTTGTAAAGCATATGTAGTGAATGCAGCGATCAAAACAATGTATATGACATGAGTAAACAAGTGAATCATAAAGCAAAGACTTTTCATGAATAGTACTTAAAGACAAGCATCAATAAGTCTTGCATAAGAGTTAACTCATAAAGCAATAATTTAAAGTAAAGACATTGAAGCAACACAAAAGAAGACTAAGTTTCAGCGGTTGCTTTCAACTTGTAACATGTATATCTCATGGATATTGTCAACATAGAGTAATATAATAAGTGCAATAAGCAAATATGTAGGAATCAATGCACAGTTCACACAAGTGTTTGCTTCTTGAGGTGGAGAGAAATAGGTGAACTGACTCAACAATGAAAGTAAAAGAATGGTCCTCCATAGAGGAAAAGCATCGATTGCTATATTTGTGCTAGAGCTTTGATTTTGAAAACATGAAACAATTTTGTCAACGGTAGTAATAAAGCATATGTATCATGTAAATTATATCTTACAAGTTGCAAGCCTCATGCATAGTATACTAATAGTGCCCACACCTTGTCCTAATTAGCTTGGACTACCGGATCATCACAATGCACATGTTTTAACCAAGTGTCACAAAGGGGTACCTCTATGCCGCCTGTACAAAGGTCTAAGGAGAAAGCTTGCATTGGATTTCTCGCTATTGATTATTCTTCAACTTAGACATCCATACCGGGACAACATAGATAACAGATAATGGACTCCTCTTTTATGCATAAGCATGTAACAACAATTAATAATTTTCTCATTTGAGATTGAGGATATATGTCCAAAACTGAAACTTCCACCATGGATCATGGCTTTAGTTAGCGGCCCAATGTTCTTCTCTAACAATATGCATGCTTAACCATAAGGTGGTAGATCTCTCTTACTTCAGACAAGACGGACATGCATAGCAACTCACATGAAATTCAACAATGAATAGTTGATGGCGTCCCCAGTGAACATGGTTATCGCACAACAAGCAACTTAATAAGAGATAAAGTGCATAAGTACATATTCAATACCACAATAGTTTTTAAGCTATTTGTCCCATGAGCTATATATTGCAAAGGTGAATGATGGAATTTTAAAGGTAGCACTCAAGCAATTTACTTTGGAATGGCAGGAAATACCATGTAGTAGGTAGGTATGGTGGACACAAATGGCATAGTGGTTGGCTCAAGTATTTTGGATGCATGAGAAGTATTCCCTCTCGATACAAGGTTTAGGCTAGCAAGGCTTATTTGAAACAAACACAAGGATGAACCGGTGCAGCAAAACTCACATAAAAGACATATTGAAAACATTATAAGACTCTACACCGTCTTCCTTGTTGTTCAAACTCAATACTAGAAATTATCTAGACCTTAGAGAGACCAATTATGCAAACCAAATTTTAGCATGCTCTATGTATTTCTTCATTAATGGGTGCAAAGTATATGATGCAAGAGCTTAAACATGAGCACAACAATTGCCAAGTATCACATTACCCAAGACATTTTAGCAATTACTACATGTATTATTTTCCAATTCCAACCATATAACAATTTAACGAAGCAGTTTCAACCTTCGCCATGAAAATTAAAAGCTAAGAACACATGTGTTCATACGAACCAGCGGAGCGTGTCTCTCTCCCACACAAGCATTTATTCAAACAAGAACAAAAACAAAAACAAACTGACGCTCCAAGAAAAAGCACATAAGATGTGATGGAATAAAAATATAGTTTCAGGGGAGGAACCTGATAATGTTGTCGATGAAGAAGGGGATGCCTTGGGCATCCCCAAGCTTAGACGCTTGAGTCTTCTTGATATATGCAGGGGTGAACCACCGGGGCATCCCCAAGCTTAGAGCTTTCACTCTCCTTGATCATGTTGCATCATACTCCTCTCTTGATCCTTGAAAACTTCCTCCACACCAAACTCGAAACAACTCATTAGAGGGTTAGTGCACAATAAAAATTAACATATTCAGAGGTGACACAATCATTCTTAACACTTCTGGACATTGCATAATGCTACTGGACATTAGTGGATCAAAGAAATTCATCCATCATAGCAAAAGAGGCAATGCGAAATAAAAGGCAGAATCTGTCAAAACAGAACAGTTCGTATTGATGAATTTTAAAATGGCACCAGACTTGCTCAAATGAAAATGCTCAAATTGAATGAAAGTTGCGTACATATCTGAGGATCATGCACGTAAATTGGCTTAATTTTCTGAGCTACCTACAGGGAGGTGGACCCAGATTCGTGACAGCAAAGAAATCTGGAACTGTGCAGTAATCCAAATCTAGTACTTACTTTACTATCAAAGACTTTACTTGGCACAACAAAACACTAAACTAAGATAAGGAGAGGTTGCTACAGTAGTAAACAACTTCCAAGACACAAATATAAAACAAAGTACTGTAGCAAAATAACACATGGGTTATCTCCCAAGAAGTTCTTTCTTTATAGCCATTAAGATGGGCTCAGTAGTTTTAATAATCCATTCGCGGGAAATAGTATTTGAAGCAAAAGAGAGCTTCAAGAGGCAAATTCAAAACAAATTTAAGTCTAACATGCTTCCTATGAAGAGGAATCTTGTACACAAATGAATTCATGAAGAACAAAGTGACAAGCATAAGAGGATAAAACACGAGTAACTTCAAGATTCTCAACATAAAGAGGGGAAACTTAATATTATTAAGATGCATATAACCATATTTCCCTCTCTCATAATAACTTTCAGTAGCATCATTGATGAAATCCACAATATACCCATCACTTAAAACATTCTTATCATGGTTCATATGCATAGAAGTATCATTAATTTTGGCATAAGAAGAGTTATTCTCATTATTAGTAATTGGAGCAAGATTATTATCAAGAATTTGAACATGGTAAACAAGTTGCATATTAAAAGAATTGTTTTTGGTAATCCAATCATGACTATGACAAGTTTCATAAGGATAATTATAACCTATATCATAGCATTCTTTATAATAATCATCAAAGATCGGAGGCACAGTGTCATCATAAGAAATAGAATAGTTATCTTTCACAGTCGGTTTATCTATAACCATACCATCATTGTTATTAGAAGGAGATGTATCAAACACATAATGATCAGTAGCAAAAGGATTTTCAAACACCTCTTCCCCAAGCTTACAGCTTTCTATATTATTATGGGAGGAAGCATGGATAGCATCGACACTATGGCAATTATTATCATCATTTTCAGAATTAGTTTCCCAGTAGATTTGCAATATCAAAAGTAGTGTGTTCATTCAAATCATGATTGCTAATGTATGTAAAGGGCATAGGAAGATCATCGTATTCAGATTCATTATCACAATAATCATTAGGAGCAACATACTTACGGTTACCTAGCGTTATCTCATTCACGCGGGGATACGCCGTTACCTCTTTCTTTTTATTCTCCTTCTTCTTCTTCTCCGTTCCCTTCTTCTTCTTCTTCTCTTCCTTCTCCTCGTTCCCTTCTTTAGGAGGAAGAGGCTTGAAGGGTGGCTCGTCCGCATAACCTGATTTACTTTCAGAAACAATAGAAGAAACTTGGGAGGATCCCTCCTTTTCATTAATTAGTTGAAAACACACAACGGTCCTATCATATTTTGGCAAGGTGTCATCTTCTAAAATATTTTGTATGTAAGTATTTGTATGGCTATTATCAATGCAATAAGAAAAACACCCATGCAGGGACATCATCAATATCAAGATCACTCATATGTAACAAAGAGATTTTTCTCGACAATTCTTCACACCCCAAAAATAAAGTAAGTTCATCATGCTGATTAGGAGTAATTTCATCATCACAATACAAATTTGCAGCACTCATTGGGTTCAAATTATCATTGGAGGAGCATTGAAAATTAAAATGACCCACTTCATGGCAAACTTCACAAATAAAAGGATAGAGGGCACAAACTTTTTTACCAAGATCATCTAGAGCCCTAAACCACTTTCTAGTTTTTTCATTAATATGATGGATGCAATATTCATCTTTGACTTGATTAATTCCGCAAGGCCTATGCATTCCACAAAAATTAACATGCTTATAAGAAATAGCATTTTTAGGAGTTTGAGCATGCTTATTGCAATAATTAACAACAATTTCATTCTTCATGCAAGCCTCTTTAAAAGGTTCATGATACTTATCAAAATTATTTTTAGGCAATTCAAAATGAGAAGCAAAGGCTTTATAAAGATTTGCAGCAACTTGAGAGTCAAGACCATAAGTAGCACTCATATTTCGAAATTTATCGGTATCCATAAAAGCTTCAATGCATTCATAATCATAATTTATACCTGACTCTTTACCTTTGTCGTTCTCCCATCCTTCAGCGTTGTCCTCAATCCGATCAAGAAGATCCCACCTAGCTTCAACCTCTTTGCTTGTGAAAGATCCTTCCGAACACGCGTCCAGATAGTCCTTGTGTTGTCCTGAAAGCCTCGCATAAAAATTATTAACAATAACATTACGGGAGCTCATGAATGGGACATTTGAGCATTAGTGACTTCAATCTCCCCCACGCTTGAGAAATACTCTCTCCATCACGAGGATAAAAGTTATAAATATAATTCCTATCAATATGCACTTCATGAGGAGGATAAAATTTAGAATAAAAGAGAGATGCAATTTCCTCCCAACCAAGAGAATGTCTATTCTCCAACAATTTATACCAATGTGCCGCTTTACCAGACAGCGAAATGGAGAATAGCTTCTTCTTCACTTCATCCATAGAGATACCTGCACACTTGAATAACCCGCATAATTCGTGCAAAAACAGTAAATGATCTCTAGGATGGACAGTTCCATCCCCTTTATAGTGGTTGTCCATAACACGTTCAATAATTTTCATAGGTATTTTATACTGAATACTTTCAGCAGGTGGATTCAAAATATCAGAAGCATCATTAGAGTTATCGCATATGGGAGATAAAGCATTATCAGAACAAATTTTCTCCCCTAAAGATGGGAAGCTAAAAAGATCACAAAAACTAGCTTCCCCAAGCTTAGACTTCTCCATAGCATTAGCAGTAATTGCATTCATACTAATAACATCACTACTAGCATGCAAATAAGGTTCCATAGGTTTTTTAATTTTTGCATCAAACAATTCTAAATCAGGAAAAAGACTAAAAAGCTCACCAATTTTTTTGTTGTTTTCCATTATGCCTAACTAGTGTAAACAAGAAACAAAAAGTTGCAATTGCAGGATCTAAAGGAAATAGCTTCGAGTACTTACAATGGCGGAAAATAGCTTGGTAGCCGAGGTTCGGAGTGTGAGTACCTTTTACCTTTCCTCCCCGGCAACGGCGCCAGAAAAGTGCTTGATGTCTACGTTCCCCCTCCTTTCCTGTAGACAGTGTTGGGCCTCCAAGAGCAGAGGTTTGTAGAACAGCAGCAAGTTTTCCCTTAAGTGGATCACCCAAGGTTTATCGAACTCAGGGAGGAAGAGGTCAAAGATATCCCTCTCATGCAACCCTGCAACCACAAAGCAAGAAGTCTCTTGTGTCCCCAACACACCAAATAGGTGCACTAGTTCGGCGAAGAGATAGTGAAATACAGGTGGTATAAATATATATGAGCAGTAGCAACGGTGCCAGAAAATAGCTTGCTGGCGTGTAGTTGATGGTGGTAGTATTGCAGCAGTAGTAACGCAGTAAAACAGTAAACAAGCAGTAGTAACGCAGTATTTAGGAACAAGGCCTAGGGATTAGACTTTCACTAGTGGACACTCTCAACATTGATCACATAACAGAACAGATAAATGCATACTCTACACTCTTGTTGGATGATGAACGCATTGCGTAGGATTACACGAACCCTCAATGCCGGAGTTAACAAGCTCCACAATTTGTTCATATTTAAGTAACCTTATAGTGTAAGATAGATCAAAAGACTAAACCAAGTACTAACATAGCATGCACACTGTCACCTTCATGCATATGTAGGAGGAATAGATCACATCAATATTATCATAGCAATAGTTAACTTCGCAATCTACAAGAGATCATGATCATAGCATAAACCAAGTACTAACACGGTGCACACACTGTCACCTTTACACACGTGCAGGAGGAATAGAACTACTTTAATAACATTGCTAGAGTAGCACATAGATAGTAGTGATACAAAACTCATATGAATCTCAATCATGTAAAGCAGCTCATGAGATCATTGTATTGAAGTACATAGGAGAGAGATTAACCACATAGCTACCGGTACAGCCCCGAGCCTCGATGGAGAACTACTCCCTCCTCATGGGAGCAGCAGCGGTGATGAAGATGGCGGTGGAGATGGCAGCGGTGTCGATGGAGGAGCCTTCCGGGGGCACTTCCCCGCTCCGGCAGCGTGCCGGAACAGAGACTCCTGTCCCCCAGATCTTGGCCTCGCGATGGCGGCGGCTCTGGAAGGTTTCTGTGGTTTTCGTCGAACGTATCAGGGTTTTCAATCCAGGGGCTTTAAATAGGCGAAGAGGCGGCGCAGGAGGGTCGAAGGGGCGATGAAACCATAGGGCGGCGCGGCCAGGGCCTGGGCCGCGCCGGCCTATGGTCTGGGGGCCCAGTGCCCCCCCTCTGGTCCTTCCCGGGTGTTCTGGATGCTTCCGGTGAAAATAGGAACTTGGGCGTTGATTTCGTCCGATTCCGAGAATATTTCGTTACTAGGATTTACGAAACCAAAAACAGCAGAAACAGAGGCGGCACTTCGGCATCTTGTTAATAGGTTAGTTCCAGAAAATGCACGAATATGACATAAAGTGTGCATAAAACATGTAGATAACATCAATAATGTGGCATGGAACATAAGAAATTATCGATACGTCGGAGACGTATCATATCATCATAATAAAACTAAAATAAAAAGGCACTCCTTCATGGTATGAGATTGTTGGCAGGCACCCGAGGATTCGGTTAGCCATGGTTTGTGAAAGAAAGGTTGGAAGGAGTGCCACACAAAAATAAAATAAAATGGGAGCCGCTCTTTGAAGGTTTGTCTGGCAAGGGGGTTAGAGTACCCACTACCATTCGTTGACAACAACAAACACCTCTCAAAATTTTACTTTTATTGCTCTCTATATGTTTTCAAAATCAAAGCTCTAGCACAAATATAGCAATCGATGCTTTCCTCTTTGAAGGACCATTCTTTTACTTTTATTGTTGAGTCAGTTCACCTATTTCTCTCCACCTCAAGAAGCAAACACTTGTGTGAACTGTGCATTGATTCTTACATACTTGCTTATTGCATTTGTTATATTGCTTTGCATTGACAACTATCCATGAGATATACATGTTACAAGTTGAAAGCAACCGCTGAAACTTAATCTTCCTTTGTGTTGCTTCAATGCCTTTACTTTGAATTATTGCTTTATGAGTTAACTCTTATGCAAGACTCATTGATGCTTGTCTTGAAGTACTATTCATGAAAAGTTTTTGCTATATGATTCAGTTGTTTACTCATGTCATTTACCATTGTTTTGATCGCTGCATTCATTACATATGCTTACAATAGTATGATCAAGTTTATGATGGCATGTCACTCCAGAAATTATCTTTGTTATCGTTTTACCTGCTCGGGACGAGCAGAACTAAGCTTGGGGATGCTGATACGTCTCCGACGTATCGATAATTTCTTATGTTCCATGCCACATTATTGATGATATCTACATGTTTTATGCACACTTTATGTCATATTCGTGCATTTTCTGGAACTAACCTATTAACAAGATGCCGAAGTGCCAGTTCCTGTTTTCTGCTGTTTTTGGTTTCAGAAATCCTAGTAACGAAATATTCTCGGAATCGGACGAAATCAACGCCCAGGTTCCTATTTTTCCCGGAACCATCCAGAACACCCGAGAGCCGCCAGAGGGAAGCCACGGGGCCCCACACCACACCCTGGCGCGGCCAGAGGGGGGCCGCGCCGCCCTATGGTGTGGTGGCCCCAGGCCCCCTCCGAGGCTGCCCTTCCGCCTATTTAAAGCCTCCGTCGCGAAAACCCTATCACGTTCGACGAAACCCACAGAAACCTTCCAGAGCCGCCGCCATCGCGAAGCCAAGATCTGGGGGACAGGAGTCTCTGTTCCGGCACGCCGCCGGAACGGGGAAGTGCCCCCGGAAGGCTTCTCCATCGACACCACCGCCATCTTCATCACCGCTGCTGTCTCCCATGAGGAGGGAGTAGTTCTCCATCGAGGCTCGGGGCTGTACCGGTAGCTATGTGGTTCATCTCTCTCCCATGTACCTCAATACAATAATCTCATGAGCTGCTTTACATGATTGAGATTCATATGAGTTTTGTATCACAATTTATCTATGTGCTACTCTAGTGATGTTATTAAAGTAGTTTTATTCCTCCTGCACGGTGTAATGGTGACAGTGTGTGCATCCGTGTTAGTACTTGGTTTATGCTATGATTGTGATCTCTTGTAGATTATGAAGTTAACTATTGCTATGATAGTATTGATGTGTACTATTCCTCCTACATAAGCATGAAGGTGACAGTGTGCATGCTATGTTAGTACTTGGTTTAGTCGAATTGATCTTTCTTACACTCTAAGGTTATTTAAATATGAACATTGAATTGTGGAGCTTGTTAACTCCGGCATTGAGGGTTCGTGTAATCCTACGCAATGTGTTCATCATCCAACAAGAGTGTAGAGTATGCATTTATCTATTCTGTTATGTGATCAATGTTGAGAGTGTCCACTAGTGAAAGTGTAATCCCTAGGCCTTGTTCCTAAATACTGCTATTACTGCTTGTTTACTGTTTCTTTGCGTTACTCACTGCAATACTACCACCATCAACTACACGCCAGCAAGCTATTTTCTGGCACCGTTGCTACTGCTCATATATATTCATACCACCTGTATTTCACTATCTCTTCGCCGAACTAGTGCACCTATTTGGTGTGTTGGGGACACGAGAGACTTCTTGCTTTGTGGTTGTAGGGTTGCATGAGAGGGATATCTTTGACCTCTTCCTCCCTGAGTTCGATAAACCTTGGGTGATCCACTTAAGGGAAAACTTGCTGCTGTTCTACAAACCTCTGCTCTTGGAGGCCCAACACTGTCTACAGGAAAAGGAGGGGGAAGTAGACATCAATGTCCAAAATTGAAAGTGGTCGGAAAATTCTGAAAAAATCAAAGTAATTCTAATATACCAGAAGACCCCGGGAGCCAGAAGGAGAGCCGGAGGGGGGGGGCTACAGGCCGCCCATACAAGGCCCAGGCGCGGCCATCCCTAGCCCGCGCCTGGGGGTTGTATGGCCGCCTCGTGCACCCCCTCGCGTCGCATCTTCGCCTATAAGACCCTCTGACCTAAAAACTCCGCAACATATCACCCTCCGTCCACGAAAAGTTCCGTAGCCGCTGTCATCGCCGAAACCAAGTTTCAGGGGACAGAAGTCTCTGTTCCGGCACCCTGCCGGGACGGGGAAGTGCCCCCGGAGCCATCGCCATTGACTCCACCGCCTCCACTTCGACTCCATGATGGTTTGTGAGTAGTTCCTGCAGGGACTATGGGTTCTTCGCTGTAGCTAGATGGTACTCTCTCCCATGTGCTTCAATACAATGATCTCATGAGCTTCCTTACATGATTGAGATCCATATGATGTAATCGGTGTTGTATTTGTTGGGATCCGATGGATTGATCATTATGTTCAGTATATCTTATAATTTTGTGAAGTATTTGTTGCTGCAATATTGTTATGTTTAATGTTTGTCACTAGTGCACGAGTGGCATGATCTTAGATCTAGGATCTATAATTATTGCTTAGATTGTATCTACAAATTGTATGCACATGTCTTTGTCCAGAACCCGAGGCCCCAAAGTGATCTCGAATTGGGATAACCAGAGGGGATGGCTTTGATACGAGGATCACATGTTTTCTCCAAGTGTTAAAGCTTTGCTCCGGTGCTCTATTAAAAGGAGTACCTTAATTACCAGTAGTTTCCCTTGAGGCCCCGCTGCAAACGGGCTGGTAGGATAAAAGATGTTATGCAAGTTTCTTATTGTGAGCACATATGACTATATATGGAAAACATGCCTACGATATTAATAGACTGAATATTTTGTCTTAATGCTAAATTAATTTCTGTCAATTGCCCAGCTGTAATTTGTTCACCCAACACTTGTTATCTCGAGAGTTACCACTAGTGTAGATCGCCGGGAACCCCGGTCCTTTACTTCATCATCATTGCTTTTCAATCAACTGCGCGCTGGGATATTTTCCAGTGCCATCGCCTCTGTGCTACTGCTACTGCTGTGTTACTATTGCTCTCATATTACTGCCGCATCACATTTCCCTATCAACACGCCATCAAAGTAGTACCAACTATTTTTTGGCGCCGCATCATATTACCACTGCTTTCACATCACCCTGTTGCTAGTGCTTTTCCAGGTGCAGCTGAATTGACAACTTCGCTGTCAAGGATTATAAGTATTCTTTGGCTCCCCTTGTGTCGAATCAATAAATTTGGGTTTTACTTCCCTCGAAGACTATTGCGATCCCCTATACTTGTGGGTCATCAGCGGGCAACCTTGGCCGACCCTAGCTCCTATATAAAGTGGGGAGAGGGCAGGGAGTCGCACACATCCTTTCCCAAACCCTAGCCTCCCCTCTCTCCCTCATCTTTCCTCCTGCGCCGGCTTGGCGAAGCCCTGCAGGAATTCTCCTCCATAACCACCACCACGCCGTCGTGCTGCTGGGATTCCGAGGGGATCTACTAAATCCGCTGCCCCACTGGAACGGAGAGAGGGCATGATCATCGACATCGTACGTGTGACCGAGTACGGAAGTGTTGCCCGATCGCAACACTGGAAAGGACTGCAACACGGACCGGAGTTCGTCAAGTGTAGATCTACATCAACCATGAGATCTGATCTTGTTTATACTTGGGATCTACGAGGGTTAGTTTCTCATCTATCTCATTGCATAGATCTCATAGATTGGATATTGGCTTTTTCATAGATTGGATCTTGGTTTTATTCGTTCTTGTAGTAACTTTTTTTTGTTTTCTATGCTATGAACCCTACAGTGGTATCAGAGCCGTGTTTATGTGTAGATCTGTTGCACGAGTAGAACACAATGGTTTTGTGGGTGTTGATGCTTTTGTTGTCATTTTCTTTTCGTGTACTTTGCATCTTGCGGGATGGTGGGATGAAGCGGCCCGGACTAACCTTACATGTCCGCGCACATGAAACCTGCTCCACGCTTGACGTGCAACTTGCATAGCACAAGTGGCATTGCGGGCAACATAGTAAGATCCAATTTACAATCTGCAATTGACAACAATTGTATCAACATAGTGGTTCTTTTTTGTAGGTAAGAACGGTTCTTATTTTAAATCCCCAAGCCACGTAAAATATGCAAAGAAAATTAAAGGCGTATAACTTGTTTTTGCAGGGGGCATGTGATGTGATATGGCCATTATGTAATTATGTTTATATTTTATGTATGAGATGATACTTATTGTAATATGGAAACCGACACGAGCCTAATGGTTGTATTTATTGTTTCATGACATGCGTGTCTATCACCATGTAATAGCTTTATTTCATTATTATGAGTTAGTAGTTGTAATAGTTGCTATGGATGGTGGACAACAACGAAGCGGTGTCATGGACCTTGACGCAATGCTCGTGATGATGGAGATCATGCTCATGTGCTTTGGAGATGGAGATCAAAGGCACAAGAAGAAAAGGCCATATCATATCACATTATCCATGCATGTGATGTTTATCCTTTTATGCATCTTATTTTGCTTAGATCGCGATGGTAGCATTATAAGATGATCCATCACATTAATATCAAGATAATAAAGTGTTCTCCCTTCGTATGCAATGTTGCAAAAGTTCGTCATTTTGAAGCATCGTGTGATGATCGGATGTGATAGACTCTACGTTCACATTCAACGGGTGTAAGACATGTTGCACACACGGAAATACTTGGGTTTGTTTGACGAGCCTATCATGTACATACATGGCCTCGGAACATGGGAAATTGGAAGGTTGAACACGACATATGGATGATATGATCAACATGTTGATGTTCACCATTGAAGCTACATCATCTCACGTGATGATCGGACTTGATGTAGTGAATTTGGATCGTGTGCCACTAAACAACTATGAGGGATGTTGAATTAATTGGGAGTTGATTAGTAATTTGATTAAAACTTGAACTAATTATCCTCAACATAGTCTAAATTGTATTTGAATTAAATTTTGTAGAATTGGCATCCTTTTTCTACCTTGCGCTAGGCTCGTAATTGAGATAGAAACACTGCTGACAAGTAACTTTACGGACTGGCAATGGTTTCAATTAGTATCTAAAATTATGTTATCTCCATGAAACTTGTTTTTCAAATCGTTTGAAAATTAAGGAGCTGAAAAGTTTGTTTTTAGAAATAAACGATGTGTGAGATATATGTGATATCTAAGGCCTTATTACAAGATGATAGAATATAATTTAGTGAGACTACATAAACTCATAAGTTTTACGAGAATGTACGAAGGTTGAAGACGCTAGGCATCCTGATCCTCCAACTAGTTGGGCACTAATGTTATTCACATATGCACATATGAGCCATAGTGGCTTCATCATGAATTTGTCATGATTTGATGGATAATAATATGAGTAAAATTGTTCATCACATTAAAAGATTATTAATAGTGAAATCTGGAACACTTGTCATGTGATGATTGATATGCGTACAGCACGCGTCCGTTGGGAACCCCAAGAGGAAGGTGTGATGCGTACAGCGGCAAGTTTTCCCTCAGTAAGAAACCAAGGTTTATCAAACCAGTAGGAGCCAAGAAGCACGTTGAAGGTTGATGGCGGCGAAGTGTAGTGCGGCGCAACACCAGGGATTCCGGCGCCAACGTGGAACCTGCACAACACAACCAAGATACTTTGTCCCAACGTAACAGTGAGGTTGTCAATCTCACCGGCTTGCTGTAACAAAGGATTAGATGTATAGTGTGGATGATGATTGTCGTTGCAGAAAACAGTAGAACGAGTATTGCAGTTGATTGTATTCGATGTAAAAGAATGGACCGGGGTCCGCAGTTTACTAGTGGTGTCTCTCCGATA
This sequence comes from Lolium perenne, assembly GCF_019359855.2. Taxonomy (NCBI): domain Eukaryota; kingdom Viridiplantae; phylum Streptophyta; class Magnoliopsida; order Poales; family Poaceae; genus Lolium; species Lolium perenne. The sequence continues at coordinate 160,770,723 of NC_067247.2, forward strand.
AGAATAAGCATGTTGGGTGAACAAATTACAGTTGGGCAATTGACAAATAAAGAGGGCATGACCATGCACATACATGTTATGATGAGTATTGTGAGATTTAATTGGGCATTACGACAAAGTACATAGACCGCTATCCAGCATGCATCTATGCCTAAAAAGTCCACCTTCAGGTTATCATCCGAACCCCCTCCAGTATTAAGTTGCGAACAACAGACAATTGCATTAAGTATGGTGCGTAATGTAATCAACGAATATATCCTTAGACATAGCATTGGTGTTTTATCCCTAGTGGCAACAGCACATCCACAACCTTAGAGGTTTCTGTCACTCCCCCAGATTTAATGGAGACATGAACCCACTATCGAGCATAAATACTCCCTCTTGGAGTTACAAGCAAAAACTTGGCCAGAGCCTCTACTAGCAACGGAGAGCATGCAAGATCATAGACAACACATAGATGATATTGATAATCAACATAACATAGCATTCACTTATTCATCAGATCCCAACAAACACAACATGTAGCATTACAGATAGATGATCTTGATCATGTTAGACAGCTCACAAGATCCAACAATGATAGCACAATTAGGAGAAGACAACCATCTAGCTACTGCTATGGACCCATAGTCCAGGGGTGAACTACTCACTCATCACTCTGGAGGCGACCATGGCGGTGAAGAGTCCTCCGGGAGATGATTCCCCTCTCCGGCAGGGTGCCGGAGGCGATCTCCTGAATCCCCCGAGATGGGATTGGCGGCGGCGTCTCTGGAAGGTTTTCCGTATCGTGGCTCTCGGTACTGGAGTTATTCTCGACGAAGGCTTAAGTAGGCGGAAGGGTAGGTCAGGGGGCGCCACGAGGGGCCCACACCACAGGCCGGCGTGGCCAGGGCTTGGGCCGCGCCGCCCTGGTGTGGCGTCGCCTCGTCGCCCCACTTCGTATCTCCCCCGGTGCTCTGGAAGCTTCGTGGAAAAATAAGATCCTGGGAGTTGATTTCGTCCGATTCCGAGAATATTTCCTTACTAGGATTTCTGAAACCAAAAACAGCAGAAAACAGCAACTGGCTCTTCGGCATCTCGTTAATAGGTTAGTGCCGGAAAATGCATAAATATGACATAAAGTATGTATAAAACATGTTGATATCATCAATAAAGTAGCATGGAACATAAGAAATTATCGATACGTTGGAGACGTATCAGCATCCCCAAGCTTAGTTCCTGCTCGTCCCGAGTAGGTAAACGATAACAAAGATAATTTCTGAAGTGACATGCCATCATAATCTTGATCATACTATTGTAAGCACATGTAATGAATGCAGCGATTCGAAGCAATGGTAATGCAATGAGTAAACAATTGAATCATATAGCAAAGACTTTTCATGAATAGTACTTTCAAGACAAGCATCAATAAGTCTTGCATAAGAGTTAACTCATAAAGCAATAAATTCATAGTAGAGGTATTGAAGCAACACAAAGGAAGATTAAGTTTCATCGGTTGCTTTCAACTTGTAATATGTATATCTCATGGATATTGTCAATGTAAAGTAATATAACAAGTGCAATATGCAAGTATGTAGGAATCAATGCACAGTTCACACAAGTGTTTGTTTCTTGAGATGGGAGAGAAATTGGTGAAATGACTCAACATAAAAGTAGAAGAAAGGCCCTTCGCAGAGGGAAGCATTGATTGCTATATTTGTGCTAGAGCTTTGATTTCGAAAACAAGAAACAATTTTGTCAACGGTAGTAATAAAGCATATGTATCATGTAAATTATATCCTACAAGTTGCAAGCCTCATGCATAGTATACTAATAGTGCCCGCACCTTGTCCTAATTAGCTCGGATTACCTGGATTATCACCGCAATACATATGTTTTAACCAAGTATCACAAAGGGGTACCTCTATGCCGCCTGTACAAAGGTCTAAGGAGAAAGTTCGCATTGAATTTATCGCTTTTGATTATTCTCAACTTAGACATCCATACCGGGACAACATAGACAACAGATAATGGACTCCTCTTTAATGCATAAGCATTCAACAACAATTAATATTCTCATAAGAGATTGAGGATTGTTGTCCAAAACTGAAACTTCCACCATGGATCATGGCTTTAGTTAGCGGCCCAATGTTCTTCTCTAACAATATGCATGCTCAAACCATTCAACTCATGGTAAATCGTCCTTACTTCAGACAAGACGAACATGCATAGCAACTCACATGATATTCAACAAAGAGTAGTTGATGGCGTCCCCAGGAACATGGTTATCGCTCAACAAGCAACTTATAAGAGATAAAATGCATAAGTACATATTCAATACCACAATAGTTTTTAGGCTATTTGTCCCATGAGTTATATATTGCAAAGATGAAGGATAGAAATTTAAAGGTAGCACTCAAGCAATTTACTTTGGAATGGCGGAGAAATACCATGTAGTAGGTAGGTATGGTGGACACAAATGGCATAGTGTTTGGCTCAAGGATTTTGGATGCATGAGAAGTATTCCCTCTCAATACAAGGCTTAGGCTAGCAAGGTTATTTGAAACAAACACAAGTATGAACTGGTACAGCAAAACTCACATAAAAGACATATTGTAAGCATTATAAGACTCTACACCGTCTTCCTTGTTGTTCGACCCTTACTAGAAAATATCTAGACCTTAAAGAGACCAATCATGCAAACCAAATTTTAGCAAGCTCTATGTATTTCTTCACTAATAGGTGTAAAGTATATGATGCAAGAGCTTAAACATGAGCACAACAATTGCCAAGTATCACATTATTCAAGACATTCTACCAATTACCACATGTAGCATTTCCCGTTTCCAACCATATAACAGTTTAACGAAGCAGATTCAACCTTCGCCATGAACATTATGAGTAAAGCCTAAGGACATATTTGTCCATATGCAACAGCGGAGCGTGTCTCTCTCCCACACAATGAATGCTAGGATCCATTTTATTCAAACAAAACAAAAACAAAAGCAAACAGACGCTCCAAGCAAAGTACATAAGATGTGATGGAATAAAAATATAGTTTCACTAGAGGAACCTGATAATGTTGTCGATGAAGAAGGGGATGCCTTGGGCATCCCCAAGCTTAGACGCTTGAGTCTTCTTGATATATGCAGGGGTGAACCACCGGGGCATCCCCAAGCTTAGAGCTTTCACTCTCCTTGATCATGTTGTAAATAAAGTAAAGCTAGCAACTAATTATTTTGTGTTTTCTTTTAGTGCAGCAAACAAAGTACTAAATAAAGTAAAGCAAGACAAAAACAAAGTAAAGAGATTGGAGGTGGAGACTCCCCTTGCAACGTGTCTTGATCTCCCCGGCAACGGCGCCAGAAAACGGTCTTGATACGCGTACAACACGCGTCCGTTGGGAACCCCAAGAGGAAGGTATGATGCGTACAACGATAAGTTTTCCCTCAGTAAGAAACCAAGGTTTATCGAACCAGTAGGAGCCAAGAAGCACGTTGAAGGTTGATGGCGGCGGAGTGTAGTGCGGCGCAACACCAGGGATTCCGGCGCCAACGTGGAACCTGCACAACACAACCAATATACTTTGTCCCAACGTAACAGTGAGGTTCTCAATCTCACCGGCTTGCTGTAACAAAGGATTAGATGTATAGTGTGGATGATGATTGTTGCAGAAAACAGTAGAACAAGTATTGCAGTTGATTGTATTCGATGTAAAAGAATGGACCGGGGTCCGCAGTTCACTAGTGGTGTCTCTCCGATAAGAATAAGCATGTTGGGTGAACAAATTACAGTTGGGCAATTGACAAATAAAGAGGGCATGACCATGCACATACATGTTATGATGAGTATTGTGAGATTTAATTGGGCATTACGACAAAGTACATAGACCGCTATCCAGCATGCATCTATGCCTAAAAAGTCCACCTTCAGGTTATCATCTTTACCCCCTCCAGTATTAAGTGGCGAACAACAGACAAATGCATTAAGTATGGTGCGTAATGTAATCAACGAATATATCCTTAGACATAGCATTGATGTTTTATCCCTAGTGGCAACAGCACATCCACAACCTTAGAGGTTTCTGTCACTCTCCCAGATTTAATGGAGACATGAACCCACTATCGAGCATAAATACTCCCTCTTGGAGTTACAAGCAAAAACTTGGCCAGAGCCTCTACTAGCAACGGAGAGCATGCAAGATCTAAACAACACATAGATGATATTGATAATCAACATAACATAGCATTCACTTATTCATCAGATCCCAACAAACACAACATGTAGCATTACAGATAGATGATCTTGATCATGTTAGGTGATGACCCACAAGTATAGGGGGTGTATCGTAGTATCTTCGATAAGTAAGAATGTCGATCCCAACGAGGAGCAGAAGGTGTTGACAAGCAGTTTCGATGAAGGATTCACTGTAAATGCTCACAGACAAGTATTCAGGGGGTTTAGATGTAGCAGATGAATAAAGTACGAGTAAGTAAAGTGCGAGAGTAACAATTGCAGCGAGTGGCCCAATCCTTTTTAGCACAAAGGACAACCCGGTTTGTTTACTTATAATGACCAAACGTTCTCGAGGACACACGGGATTTTAGTCTAGTGCTTTCGCTACATACGGCTAATTAATCTTCATTGTTTTGATAAGTGTTGTGTGGGTGAACCTGTGCTAATGTACCGCCCTTCCTAGGACTAATACATACTTGTGATTATACCCCTTGCAAGCATCCGCAACTACAAGAAAGTAATTAAGATAAATCTAACCACAGCCTTAAACTCTGAGATCCTGCTATCCCTCCTGCATCGATATACCAACGGGGGCTTAGGTTTCTGTCACTCCGGCAACCCCGCAATTGGCAAACAAGTACAAGATGCATTCCCCTAGGCCCATAAAGGTGAAGTGTCGTGTAGTCGACGTTCACACGACACCACTAGAAGAATAGCACCACAACTTAAATATCATAACATTGAATATTACTCAACCATACTTCACTACTAACATTTAGACTTCACCCATGTCCTCAAGAACTAAACGAACTACTCACGAGACATCATATGGAACATGATCAGAGGTGATATGATGATGAATAACAATCTGAACATAAACCTTGGTTCAACGGTTTCACTCAATAGCATCAATAACTAGTAGAAATCAACACCGGGAGAGTTTCCCCTATCAAACAATCAAGATCAAACCCAAATTGTTACAGCGGTGATGATGTGCAGCGGTGGAGACGGCGGTGATGATGATGAAGATGATGATGATGGTGATGGAGATGATGTCCAACTTGATGGCGGTGACAATGGCGTCGATTTCCCCCTCCGGGAGGGAATTTCCCCGGCGGATCTCAGCCCGCCGGAGAGCTCTTTTCTCTCTGGTGTTCTCCGCCCCGCAGAGGCGGCTGTAACTCTTCGCGAGGTACCCTCTGGAGTTTAGGTTTTCGGGACGAACGCGTACGCGAAGAAAAGGAGGCGAGAGGGGGCTGTGGGCCCCCTCCTCACAGGGCGGCGCTGCCAGGCCTTGGGCCGCGCCGGCCTATGGGGTGGGCCCACCTTGGGTCCCCTCGGCTCCCCCTTCTGGCTCCCTTCGTCATCTGGAAAAATAGGATTTTTGATATAATTTCCATCAACTGTTGATCTTCCGAAATATTGCATTCTGACGGCGCTTTTTCCAGCAGAATCCTGGCTCCGGTGCTCGATCCTCCAATAATCATGAAACATGCAAAATAGATGAAATAACATAAGTATTATGTCCAAATATGAAATATATCAATGAATAACAGCAAATTATGATATAAAATAGTGATGCAAATTGGACGTATCAACTCCCCCCAAGCTTAGACTTCGCTTGTCCCCAAGCGAAACTGAACTCGGTAAACAGGACCACATGTTTATGGAGTGATGAATCGATAAATAAAATACGGACAAGAAGCATCATATTCATTCACACAAGACATTCTAGTAAACAACTTCCTCATATAACTCAACTTGAAACAAGTATAAGGTAATCACAAATAAAGGTGCATAAGAAATCATAGTTGGTGATGGCAAACTTCGTTCTTGGTCAGAGAACAATTAACAGGTTATTCTTATCTATCGAGCAGCGCTCTCATGTTAAAGTTTATATGGCACAACTTGCATACTCAATCATAATAGTCTCCTCATGATCATTGATAACTTGCAAAGCTATATTCATTTAGATAAAACTTGTACTAAACAAGTAAGAGTAAAAGACATGATGAAACAAATCACAATATAATGGTCTGATCACAACTACTCAAATGCTTGCTTGAGATGGAGGGAAATAGGTTTACTGACTCAACATAAAGTAAAAGACAGACCCTTCGCAGAGGGAAGCAGGGATTAAATCATGTGCTAGAGCTTTTTCAGTTTTGAAATCATATAAAGAGAATGAAAGTAACATTTTGAGAGGTGTTTGTTGTTGTCAACGACTGGTAGCGGGTACTCTAACCCCCTTGCCAGACAAACCTTCAAAGAGCGGCTCCCATTTTATTTTTATTTTGTGTGGCACTCCTTCCAACCTTTCTTTCACAAACCATGGCTAACCGAATTCTCGGGTGCCTGCCAACAATCTCATACCATGAAGGAGTGCCTTTTTATTTTAGTTTTATTATGATGACACTCCCCCCAACCTTTGCTTACACAAGCCATGGCTAACCGAATCCTTCGGGTGCCGTCCATCAATCACATACCATGGAGGAGTGTCTATTTAGATTAATTAATTTGGGATTGGGAATCCCATTGCCAGCTCTTTTTGCAAAATTATTGGATAAGCGGATGAAGCCACTAGTCCATTGGTGAAAGTTGCCCAACAAGATTGAAAGATAAAACACCACATACTTCCTCATGAGCTATAAAACATTGACACAAATAAGAGATAGTAAATTTTGAATTGTTTAAAGGTAGCACATGAAGTATTTACTTGGAATGGCAGGAAATACCATGTAATAGGTAGTTATGGTGGACACAAATGACATAGGTTTGGGTTAAGGTTTGGATGCACGAGAAGTATTCCCTCTCAGTACAGGTCTTTGGCTAGCAAGGTTAATTAGCAAGCATAAGAGTTGAAGGAAACAAACAAATATACATGTGATAGAAATAATCATGCATCTTCCTTGTAAGCGCAAACAGTTTTAACTTTAGAATAATAAGCTATGAGCTAACAAGAAAGAAAGACAATGAAACAACTACATGTATTCCTCTTTTCTACTTAAACTTCAAAGTGTTGTTGCTATTGACCAATGCTAAGTTTGCCAAAACCAAATAGATTCATTAAATGCTCCCAAAGTGATACCAATACTAATAACAAGATCAATCATATAATAAGGATTGCAAACTAAAACAAGATGTGCAACATGTAAATGATAAGACTTCTCATTAATATTCCATAACGATAACTCACACCAAGGGATACATAGACAACTAACTAAAGGAGAGATACTTCCAAACTGCAACCCATCTTATATGATAACTTCCCTACTCATGATATGACACTACTTGACAGTAAAAAGTAAAAGATAGTGATGATGTGATACCGCGGCACTCCCCCAAGCTTGGAACAAACCAAGGGGATGCCAATACCGATGATGAATTACTCCTTCAGCGATGGTGGTGATGAACTCCTCCCGCGCTTCTTACAGATCTCCTTCAGCTTCAGTTTCTCAGCTTGGCAATTCTGCACTAAGACTCGAAGAGATTCATTGTTATCTGAAGTTGGCGGTGGCGACCTTGTGATGGGAATCGAGTAATATTCCAGCATTCTACGGAGACGGTAATTCTCCTCCTGGAGTATCTCCACTTCTCTTCTTAGAGCCCGATGTCGATCACAAAACTCATCGGTAGTCCGTAGAGCTTCTTCCAACACAGGGAAAGAGTCGAGGCTAAGAGCGGGTGGTAAGGATCCCTGCAAGTTATGAGAGAAAGAACGTCGAGTGTCAACAGATCCCACCAAGATTTGCTTACTCCCAACGGCTTGTTGCTCTTGTTTTGACGACATCCTCTTCACTTCTTCTTCCGAAAACCCCTTGACCTTGTTGTTGGAGGCCATGGTGCTCCTAGATTGAAAATAGATCCTGGCAGAAACAGCTCGAAACAAAACACGTCGAGAAAGCGATATACAGACCTCCAGGGGTCCGGGGGATTATATAGCAAAAAATTTCACGACAAAAGGAAAGTACCAGGTCGAACCAGAGTCGGAAAGAGGCGACGAGGCGGCCAGCCTATGAGGGCACGCCCTCGTGCGTCTCCTCCACTCCGTTTCGATCTCGTAATTTTTCATATTTTCCAAAAACAGCAAAAATATTGTTCGGAAAGTAAATTGCGAACTTTTTATTACCAGTACTGTTACCTATTCAAAGTCGAGTTACGCAGATCGTCGCTTGACCTTTGATGAAAGCCTCCGGTGTTTCCACTCGAATAACATCAACATCTACATTGTAAGAATCACCTGAGATATAATGCTTGAGTCTTTGTCCATTCACCACTTGCGTGGCATTGCCTTGGAGAGAGCTAATTTTAATTGCTCCTGAACGATACACCTCCTCAACAACATATGGTCCTTCCCATTTCGAGAGTAATTTCCTTGCAAAGAATCTGAGACGAGACCGATATAATAGGACTTTATCCCCAATATTAAATTCTCTTTTGATAATCCTTCTATCATGCCATTTCTTAACTTTCTCCTTAAAGAGTTTAGCATTTTCATAAGCTTCACTTCTCCATTCATCTAGAGAACTCAATTGCAGCAACCTCTTATTACCGGCAAGTTTAGGATCTTTATTTAATTCTCTAACAGCCCAATAAGCTTTGTGCTCTAGTTCTAAAGGTAAATGACAGGCTTTTCCATAGACCATTTTATAAGGTGACATTCCCATGGGATTTTTATAAGCAGTTCTATAAGCCCATAGTGCATCCTTCAATTTACTAGCCCAATTCTTTCTAGTTTTATTAACAGTCTTTTCCAAGATAGATTTAATCTCTCTATTTGATAATTCTACTTGCCCACTAGTTTGAGGATGATAAGCGGAAGCAATTCTATGATTAATACCATATTTAGCAAGAGTTTTTCTAAAACCACCATGAATAAAATGAGAACCTCCATCAGTCATAATATATCTAGGAACTCGAAATCTAGGAAAAATAATATCTAAAAGCATTCTTAAAGAGGTCTCACCATCAGCACTTTTTGTAGGTATGGCTTCCACCCATTTAGTAACATAATCAACAGCAACGAGTATATGAGTGTTACCTTCCGAAGAGGGAAAAGGTCCCATGAAGTCAAATCCCCAACAATCAAACAGTTCAATAACAAGAGTATAATTCATAGGCATTTCATTGCGTCTAGAGATATTACCAACCCTTTGACATTCATCACAAGATAAAATAAACTTCCTTGCATCTTTGAAGAGAGTTGGCCAATAAAAACCTGATTGTAGAACCTTTTGCGCGGTTCTATCTCCGGCGTGATGTCCCCCATAAGCACTACCATGACATTTACTCAATATCTCTTGCTGTTCATATTCGGGAACACATCTTCGCAGAATACCATCTACTCCTTCTTTATATAAGTGTGGGTCATCCCAAAAATAATGTCTCAAGTCATAAAAGAATTTCCTCCTTTGCTGAGCTGAAAAGGTTGGAGGCAGGTACTTGGAAACAATAAAGTTAGCATAATCAGCATACCAAGGACTGTCTCGCGAGCTCACCTTTATTACAGCCAATTGTTCATTTGGAAAACTATCATTAACAGGAACAGGATCATAAGCAATATTTTCCAATCTAGACAAATTATCAGCAACAGGATTATCAGCACCTTTCCTATCTACAATATGTAAATCAAATTCTTGCAACAGAAGTACCCATCTAATAAGCCTTGGCTTAGCATCTTTCTTTTGCATAAGGTATCTGATTGCAGCATGATCAGTATGAATAGTAACTTTTTAATCAACAATATAAGATCTAAACTTATCACAAGCAAAGACTACAGCTAACAATTCTTTTTCAGTAGTAGCATAATTTCTTTGAGAAGCATCAAGAGTTTTACTAGCATAATGAATGACATTCAATTTTTTATTTACTCGCTGTCCAAGAACAGCGCCTACAGCAAAATCACTAGCATCACACATAATTTCAAATGGTAAATTCCAATCAGGAGGTTCAACTATAGGAGCAGTTGTTAAGGCTTTCTTTAGAGTTTCAAAAGCTTCCTTACAATCATCATCAAAAACAAAAGGTACATCTTTTTGAAGAAGATTAGTAAGAGGCTTTGAAATCTTGGAGAAATCTTTAATAAACCTCCTATAAAACCCAGCATGACCAAGAACACTACGAATACCTTTAACATCCCTAGGATAGGGCATCTTCTCAATTGCTTCAACTTTAGCTCTATCAACTTCAATACCTCTCTCGGAAATTTTATGTCCCAATACAATTCCTTCATTAACCATAAAGTGGCATTTCTCCCAATTAAGAACAAGGTTAGTTTCTTCACATCTCTGCAAAACTTTATCGAGGTTCCGCAAGCAATTATCAAAAGAATTCCCATAGATAGAAAAATCGTCCATGAATACCTCTACAATACTCTCGCAAAAGCCATGAAAAATAGCAGACATGCATCTTTGAAAAGTAGCAGGAGCATTACATAAACCAAAAGGCATACGTCTATAAGCATAAGTTCCATAGGGACAAGTGAAAGTGGTTTTCTCTTGATCCTTAGTTTTAACAGCAATTTGTGAAAACCCAGAATAACCATCAAGAAAGCAAAAATGAGTATTTTTAGATAACCTTTCTAACATTTGATCAATAAAAGGCAAAGGGTAATGATCTTTCTTAGTAACCTTATTAACTTTTCGATAATCAATGCACATTCTATACCCTACAACTACTCTTTGAGGTATGAGCTCATCATTATCATTAGGCACAACAGTCATTCCTCCTTTCTTAGGAACACAATGCACAGGACTAACCCATCTACTATCAGCAATAGGATATATAATACCAGCTTCAAGAAGTCTTAATACCTCATTTCTTACCACATCCTTCATCTTAGGAATTAGACGACGCTGAGGTTCAACAACAGGCTTCGCATCATCTTCCATATTAATGGCGTGTTGGCAAATAGAGGGAGAAATCCCCTTCAAGTCATCAAGAGTGTAGCCAATAGCTCCTCGGTGCTTCTTCAGTATTTCCAATAGCCTTTCTTCTTCAAACTCTGTAAGCTTAGAACTAATAATAACAGGATATATTTTCTTATCATCAATATGAGCATATTTAAGATTATCAGGCAATGGTTTTAAATCAAAGACAGGATCTTCCTTTGGTGGTGGTGTTGTACCCAGATCTTCCACCGGTAAATCATGCTTAATAATAGGTTGACGAAGGAAAATTTCATCAAGCTCATCTCTTTCTTCCCTAAAAACTTCACTCTCGCTATTCTCCAAATGTTGCTGCAAAGGATTATTAGGAGCAAGAACAATAGATGCACACTGTTCAACTTTAAAATCATTATTAGCCAAATCAGCTTTATAAGGAGTTTTGGTAAATTTAGAGATGTTAAACTCATAAGATTCACCAGCAAATTTAGTCAAAATTTTCTCTTTCTTGCAATCTATAATAGCTCCACAAGTATTTAGAAAAGGTCTACCAAAAATGATAGGACAATATTTACTAGCAGCAGAACCAAGTACCAAAAAGTCAGCAGGATATTTAATCTTACCGCATAGGACTTCCACATCTCGAACAATACCAATTGGAGAAATAGTTTCTCTATTAGCCAGCCGAATAACCACATCAATATCTTCAAGTTCACAAGAACCAATTTCGTGCATAATCTCCGTGTAAAGCTCATAAGGAATAGCACTAATACTTGCACCAATATCACATAAACCATAATAACAATGATCACCAATTCTAACAGATAGCATAGGAACACTAGCTTGCTTGGACTTATTAGGATGTGAAACAATATTAGAAGCATCTTCACAGAAAATAATATGACCATCCTCCACATTTTCAGTCACAAGATCTTTAACTATTGCAACAGCAGGTTCAACTTTTATTTGTTCTTCAGGTTCTATAGGTTTCTTTTCACTTTTATGAACCACACTATTTATAACAGAGTACTCCTTCATTTTAGCAGGGAAAGGAGTTTTTTCAATATAAGCTTCAGGAATAACATGATCAACAGTTTCAACTACAACACATTTATTAATAGATGAATCAATTTTATCTTTATACGGTTCATGATACTTATCAAAATTCTTCTTAGGCAATTCATAATGAGAGGCAAAAGCTTTATAAATATTTGCTGCAACTTGAGAATCAAGACCATAAGTAGCACTCATATTACGAAATTTATCAGTATCCATAAAAGCTTCAATGCATTTATAATCATAATTTATATCTGATTCTCTATCTTTGTCGTTCTCCCATCCTTCAGTATTTTCCTGGATCCGATTGAGAAGGTCCCTTTTAAACTCTTCCTTGTTGCGCGTGAATGATCCAGAACAAGAAGTATCCAGCAAGGTCTTGTCTTCAAAAGAAAGTCTTGCATAGAAATTATCAATAATAACATTACCAGGAAGCTCATGAATGGGGCATTTGAGCATTAAAGACTTCAATCTCCCCCACGCTTGGGCAATACTCTCTCCATCATGAGGCCAAAAATTATATATGCGGTTCCGATCCTTGTGAATTTCACTTGGAGGATAGAACTTAGAATAAAACCGGGGCACAATATCATTCCATTCAAGAGAATCCCCATTATCCAGTAATTTATACCAATGCGCCGCTTTACCAGACAGCGATATAGAGAATAGTTTCTTCCTCACTTCATCCATAGCAATACCTGCACACTTGAATAAACCGCATAATTCATGTAAGAACAGTAAATGATCTCCAGGGTGGACAGTTCCATCACCTATATAACGGTTATCCACTACACGTTCAATAATTTTCATAGGTATTTTGTATGGTATCTCTTCCTCACCTGGCGCCTCATCCACTACCTTTGCAGTAGTAGCAGATTTTCCAAATAAAAACTCAAGAGAAGATCTCTCCATAATAAATTATGGCAGCAGGCAGAAATAAAATCAGCACAAACAGTACGAGTTTCCCTTACCAATTCCACTTACCAATAGCGCTTCACTCCCCGGCAACGGAGCCAGAAAATAGTCTTGATGACCCACAAGTATAGGGGGTGTATCGTAGTATCTTCGATAAGTAAGAATGTCGATCCCAACGAGGAGCAGAAGGTGTTGACAAGCAGTTTCGATGAAGGATTCACTGTAAATGCTCACAGACAAGTATTCAGGGGGTTTAGATGTAGCAGATGAATAAAGTACGAGTAAGTAAAGTGCGAGAGTAACAATTGCAGCGAGTGGCCCAATCCTTTTTAGCACAAAGGACAAGCCGGTTTGTTTACTTATAATGGCCAAACGTTCTCGAGGACACACGGGATTTTAGTCTAGTGCTTTCGCTACATACGGCTAATTAATCTTCATTGTTTTGATAAGTGTTGTGTGGGTGAACCTGTGCTAATGTACCGCCCTTCCTAGGACTAATACATACTTGTGATTATACCCCTTGCAAGCATCCGCAACTACAAGAAAGTAATTAAGATAAATCTAACCACAGCCTTAAACTCTGAGATCCTGCTATCCCTCCTGCATCGATATACCAACGGGGGCTTAGGTTTCTGTCACTCCGGCAACCCCGCAATTGGCAAACAAGTACAAGATGCATTCCCCTAGGCCCATAAAGGTGAAGTGTCGTGTAGTCGACATTCACACGACACCACTAAAAGAATAACACCACAACTTAAATATCATAACATTGAATATTACTCAACCATACTTCACTACTAACATTTAGACTTCACCCATGTCCTCAAGAACTAAACGAACTACTCACGAGACATCATATGGAACATGATCAGAGGTGATATGATGATGAATAACAATCTGAACATAAACCTTGGTTCAACGGTTTCACTCAATAGCATCAATAACTAGTAGAAATCAACACCGGGAGAGTTTCCCCTATCAAACAATCAAGATCAAACCCAAACTGTTACAGCGGTGACGATGTGCAGTGGTGGAGACGGCGGTGATGATGATGAAGATGATGATGATGGTGATGGAGATGATGTCCAACGTGATGGCGGTGATGATGGCATCGATTTCCCCCTCCGGGAGGGAATTTCTCCGGCGGATCTCAGCCCGCCGGAGAGCTCTTTTCTCTCTGGTGTTCTCCGCCCCGCAGAGGCGGCTGTAACTCTTCGCGAGGTACCCTCTGGAGCTTAGGTTTTTGGGACGAAGGCGTACGCGAAGAAAAGGAGGCGAGAGGGGGCTGTGGGCCCCCTCCTCACAGGGCGGCGCGGCCAGGCCTTGGGCCGCGCCGGTCTATGGGGTGGGCCCACCTTGGGTCCCCTCGGCTCCCCCTTCTGGCTCCCTTCGTCATCTGGAAAAATAGGATTTTTGATATAATTTCCATCAACTGTTGATCTTCCTAAATATTGCATTCTGACGGCACTTTTTCCAGCAGAATCCTGGCTCCGGTGCTCGATCCTCCAATAATCATGAAACATGCAAAATAGATGAAATAACATAAGTATTATGTCCAAATATGAAATATATCAATGAATAACAGCAAATTATGATATAAAATAGTGATGCAAATTGGACGTATCATTAGGCAGCTCACAAGATCCAACAATGATAGCACAATTAGGAGAAGACGACCATCTAGCTACTGCTATGGACCCATAGTCCAGGGGTGAACTACTCACTCATCACTCCGGAGGCGACCATGGCGGTGAAGAGTCCTCCGGGAGATGATTCCCCTCTCCGGCAGGGTGCCGGAGGCGATCTCCTGAATCCCCCGAGATGGGATTGGCGGCGGCGGCGTCTCTGGAAGGTTTTCCGTATCGTGGCTCTCGGTACTGGAGTTATTCTCGACGAAGGCTTAAGTAGGCGGAAGGGTAGGTCAGGGGGCGCCACGAGGGGCCCACACCACAGGCCGACGCGGCCAGGGCTTGGGCCGCGCCGCCCTGGTGTGGCGTCGCCTCGTCGCCCCACTTCGTATCTCCCCCGGTGCTCTGGAAGCTTCGTGGAAAATAAGATCCTGGGCGTTGATTTCGTCCAATTCCGAGAATATTTCCTTACAAGGATTTCTGAAACCAAAAACAGCAGAAAACAACAACTGGCTCTTCGGCATCTCGTTAATAGGTTAGTGCCGGAAAATGCATAAATATGACATAAAGTATGTATAAAACATGTAGATATCATCAATAAAGGAGCATGGAACATAAGAAATTATTGATACGTTGGAGACGTATCAATGATCAACTTCAAAGTACGGAACTCAAGGGTGTTGGTATTTGACTAACATGCCTAGAAGTTTATACCGGTGAAAATTGGCACGACTATTAGTGAGTGTTTTTTTAAATAAGTGAAAAAGAACCGAAAGAGAAACTATAAAATATTTTGGCAGAAAGAAAGAAAAGAATAAAAATTCTAGCTCAGGTGTATATAGATGATATACATGTTATGAATCTTTGATTGGTCACACAATGGAATTCTGGGGTATTTGTACCATATTGGTTGGTATGAGGTGTCATACAATACAATGCAATTCAAGAATACAATGGCTTTAGTGACTAACAAGGAATGTGGTAACAATGCACGTCTAGAACAGAATAAAGTGTTATTATGTTTGTCGTTGGCATTCTACCTAGCCCTTGAGATTTATTCTAAAAAACTTAATAATTGTTATTTTGTTCTAGTCCAATGAAAGCAATGAGTTGTTCAAATTATGATCGTAATCCATGTACGATGGTAAGTTATTATAAATCCTAATGGTGAAACACACATGCATAACACTGACGCTAAAATGCCATGAAGCAAATGATTTGAATTCCACTTATTTGTGGAACCGCTGTTTAGGTCATGTTAGAAAGAAACGCATGAAGAAACTCCATGCAAATGGAATTTTGGACTCATTTGATATTGAATCATTTGATACTTGACAATCTTTTCTAAGGAGAATGAGTAAAACACCGTTCATAGGCCAAAAGTTGAACGGGAAACTAGCTTAGTGAAAACATACATGATGGTGTATATGGTTCACTGAGCATAGTTGTGTGCGGAAGATTCTTCTACTTCATAAAACGTCCAACAATGAATCAAGAAGATATATGCACATATATTTGGTTGATAAGAAAGGAGTCCGAAAATCTTTGAATAGGTTCAAAGAAGTTCAATACGAAGTAGAAATCATCGTAACAAGAAAGTCAAATATCTATGATTGGATCATAGTGGAGATATTTAAGTTACGGGTTTAGCGAACATGTAGGAGTTGCAAAAAAATTTCTACAACTTGCGTGTTGCAGAACACCATAGATATGATGGAGTGTCCGAGAGATGTAATCCAAGTCTGAATGATGAAATTAAATACTACCATTATAATTTTGTGAATTACGCTTTAGTGACTATCGCTTTACACTGAAAAGAGTGTCATCATAAATCCGTCGAAATGACACCATAATACCCCTTTCTTAAATTTTGGTATGCGTTGCATAAGTAAATGAGTTTACAACCAAAATCAGATGAATATCTTTGTTGGTTTTCCTAGAGAACAAATTGGGAATTCTTTTCACTATGAAGTCAAAAACAAAAGTGTTTGTCGATGTTTGTGGCTTCTTTCCAAGAACATGTTTCTCACGAAATATTTGAGTGGGAGGACCATGGAACTTGACAAGGTTAATGTACCTGAGCAGGATGAGCAAAGTAGCGCAGCGTTGGAAATGCTTCCGGAAGCGGCCACGATGCTGATGGCTCCCATGTCTACAAAGTGTGATAGCCATGGAGACCGAAATACTTAATGACCGTTGTAGGCATGGTTGACTTTGTGATCAAATAAATGATTTGTGGACAAAGGATTGATTTTGAACAACTTTAAAAATAACTGCATACAAAGAAGCTATGATGGACCCTGACTCCATTAAATGTAAGTGCCATAAAATCCAAGATAGTATCTATAACCAAGCTTGGAGCTTAGTAAACCTTTTGAAGGAATAAATAATTTTTGAAAGTAAATGGATCTATAAAATTAATGGACTGAATGTAATATCCTTGAACAAGCTCAACTTGTCGAAAAGTCGTTTACGATAAATTTTAAAGACTTGACTACGATAAGTTTAGATCTTCCGTAGAGATGCTTATAGTCTATGCGGATTATTCTAATAATTGCTACATATTTCTTTTATGAGATATGTTAGTAGGATGACATAAATACATTCCTTAATAGAAGTGTGTATTAAATGTGTATACAAGATACAACCGAGAGTTTTGCTAGTCCGTAAAATGCTAGATAGGTATACAAACTTCACTGGATGAAGTGAGTATCACGTAGTTGGAATCTTCACCGAATGAAATAATCAAAGATTTTTGATTTCATCAGAAATGATGAATATGTTTGCATTTGCTTGAAATTTAGTGGAAGTGCTGAGACATATTTACAATACTTTATGTGAATGACATATCGTTGATAATGAATGATGTATTTTGTACTTGATGTGATTAAAAGGTTTCATTGGAAATTAATTTCATTGAAAGGATATGGACTAAGAGCATATTTAGCGTCAAGATCTATGAAGATAGATTGATGCGCATAATAAGATTAAGTCAAAGTACATAAAATAAATATTAAAGTAGTTCAATATGGAAACATGAAGATGGTGCTCTTTTCCGTGTGGAGGTTAAACAAGACATGAGTGTATTTGATACTCAATGAGTTAAAACACATGAGTGATTTTAGATTACGAATAATATGTATACAATCAGATATCATGTTCTCTAAAGTGTTACGAGCATATACCAGAGTGATTCATATGATGATCATTGAACAACAGTGAGAATATCCCTGGGTGCTTTCAAAGAGCCGAGGATATATATAATTTTGTATGCGGTAATGCCAAACAAATCATTGTAAGATGTTGCATCGATATTAGTTTAGTCACATATAAAAATGAATTTCAATCTCAAATATGCTAAGTGTTCATTAAAAGGTAGCACAATAGGCTAGAAGAAGCCTATGCTATATTTAGATGAGCTCTAAATATTGTGACAGATTCTACAAACGAAGACAGAGTATATCATTGTTTTGACAATGTCCAATGGTGTTTGAGTCAAGAAGTTCTTTAGAACTTGGTGTAGTTCCGGTAGTGTCATAACTATGAATCTATATTATGTGTGACAATATTGGTAACATATTTCCGACCGTGGAATTAAGGTTCCACCAGAAGGCCAAACATATACAATTAATGCTGACTCATTTGAAAAATGAGTGATGCGTGGAGACGCAAATAAATTACAAAATACATACGTTTCTGGGCGTGTCAGATTCATTGACTGAAACCTCTCCCATGAGCAAAACATGATAAGCACTAGAAGGCCACGGTGTTAGATCTTTACAAATGTAAACTAGATTATTGACTCTAGTGCAAGTGGAAGACTGTTAGAGATATGCCCGAGAGGCAATATTAAAGTGGTTATTGTTATATCTTAGTGTTCATGATAAATATTTACATCCCATTCTAGAATTGTACTAAGTGGAAACATTGATACATGTGTGTTTTGTAAACAAACCAGAGTCCCTAGTAAGCCTCTCGTTTAAACTAGCTTGTTGATTAATTAATGACCAAGATTTCCCGATCATGAACATTGGAATTTGTGAATAACAAGATCATGTCATTAGGAGAATGATATGATGGACACGCGTCCATAGTAAGCATAGCAATATGATCAAGTCATTAAAGTTCATTTTGCTGTAGCTTTCAAATACATAGTAATCTAATCCTTCGACCATGAGATCATGTTGATCACCAATACCGGAGGGATGCTTTGATGACATCAAACACCACTTTATAACTGGGTGGTTATAAAGATGGCATTGGGTATTCTGAAAATATGAGTTGAAGCGCATGGATCAAGAGTGGGATTTGTCCATCCAAATGACGGATATATATACTCTGGGCCCTCTCGGTGTAATGTCATCCAATTAGCTTGCAAGCATGTGACTAGGTCACAAGGGATGTCATATCACGGTACGCGTAAAGAGTACTTATCGGTAACGATGTTGAAATAGGTCTGGAGATACCGATGATTGAATCTCGGATAAGTAAAGTATCGCGCGATGATGTCTACTCACACTTCTTTTCCTGTAGATAGTGTTGGGTCTCCAAGAGCAGAGGTTTGTAGAACAGCAGTAAGTTTCCCTTAAGTGGATCACCCAAGGTTTATCGAACTCAGGGAGGAAGAGGTCAAAGATATCCCTCTCAAGCAACCCTGCAATCACGATACAAGAAGTCTCATGTGTCCCCAACACACCTTTAATACACTTGTCAGATGTATAGGTGCACTAGTTCGGCGAAGAGATAGTGAGATGCAAGTAATATGGATGAGTATGAGTGGTAATAGCAATC
Organism: Lolium perenne; assembly: GCF_019359855.2. NCBI lineage: Eukaryota > Viridiplantae > Streptophyta > Magnoliopsida > Poales > Poaceae > Lolium > Lolium perenne. Next base: position 160,790,212 of record NC_067247.2, read on the forward strand.
TGAATAAAATATGGCAGCGAGTAAACATGCAACAAAACAGTAAACAAACGGAGATTCGATGTGTGGAAACAAGGCTTAGGGATCCTGCTTTCACTAGTGGACACTCTCAACATTGATCACATAATAAAACCACTCTACACTCTCTTGTTGGATGATGAACACCACTAATTGTGTAGGGCTACAAGAACACCTCAATGCCGGAGTTAACAAGCTCCACAACATTCGATGTTCATATTTAAATAACCTTAGAGTGCATGATAGACCAACGCAATTATACCAAGTACTAACATAGCATGCACACTGTCACCATCATACTATGAAAGGAGGAATAGATCACATCAATACCATCATAGTAATAGTTAACTTCATAATCTACAAGAGATCACAATCATAAACTACGCCAAGTACTACATGATGCACACACTGTCACCATTACATCATGGAGGAGGAATAGAGTACTTTAATAACATCACTAGAGTAGCACATAGATTAATAGTGATACAAAGCTCATCATATGAATCTCAATCATGTAAGGCAGCTCATGAGATCATTGTATTGAAGTACATGGGAGAGAGATTAACCACATAGCTACCGGTACAGCCCTTAGCCTCGAGAGAGAACTACTCCCTCCTCATGGGAGACAGCAGCGGTGATGAAGATGGCGGTGGTGTCGATGGAGATGCCTTCCGGGGGCACTTCCCCGTCTCGGTGGCGTGCCGGAATAGAGACTTCTGTCCCCCAGATCTTGGCTTCGCGATGGCGGCGGCTCTGGAAGGTTTCTCGTACCGTGGCTTATTCGTATCGAAGATTTAGGTCAGGGGGCTTCTTATAGGCGAAGAGGCGGAGTCGGAAGGCTGACGGGGGTGCCACACAATAGGGGGGGGGCGCCCCCTTGGGCCGCGCCGGCCACCTGTGTGGTGGGCCTGTGGCTCTCCTCTGGTCCCTCTCGGGTGTTCTGGAAGCTTCGTGGAATTATAAGATGCTGGGCGTTGATTTCGTCCAATTCCGAGAATATTTCCTTACTAGGATTTCTGAAATCAAAAACAGCAGAAAACAGGAACTGGCACTTCGGCATCTCGTCAATAGGTTAGTTCCGGAAAACGCATAAAATCATCATAAAGTGTGAACAAAACATGTAGGTATTGTCATAAAACAAGCATGGAACATCAGAAATTATCGATACGTTGGAGACGTATCAGCATCCCCAAGCTTAGTTCCTACTCGTCCTCGAGTAGGTAAACGATAACAAAGATAATTTCTGAAGTGACATGCTACCAACATAATCTTGATCCAATAATGATGTAAAGCATATGAACTGAGATCAAATCACTCAAAGCAAATGTCTATATTGATATAAGAGATGATAATGCAAGAGTTAAACAAGCTAGAAGTTTTCATGAACTATTGCTTCAAAGACATGAAACCGTACAAAGTTCATTAAAGATGTGTTAAGTATTCAGCGTAGAAGTTCTATCCTTCATTCCAAGCATCAAGTAAATTTTCACAACATAAGAAGGATTTAGTCAAGTAAACATAAACATGAACGTCATGAATCAACTGTTTCGAAGTCTACTCAACCGGTGAGCACAAGCATTTGGTATTAGCACCAGGATGTTATGGCATAAAGAACGTTAATGGGGGTTTGGAAAGCCAAATGGAAGAAAGTCTTACAAAGCTATAAGTGATCATTAGACAAGAGGAAGTCTTATGATCGAAGCTATGCAAGGAGTAGTGATTGCCATGCAACGGATGCACATAGAGCTATATGTGTATGAAAGCTCTTTAATGGAACTAGTGGGGGTGCATCCAACTTGGTTGCTCATGAAGACCTAGAGCACTTTTGAGGAAGCTCATCATTGGAATATACAACCCAAGTTCTATAGTGTAAATTCCCCACATAGTTATACTAGTAAAACATGAAAACTCTCTCATATGGAGTGTAGGTGCTAAACATGAGCACAAATGATGACTATGAATAATGCAGGTGCTAAAACATGAACACAAGTGTGGATAAAAGATAGTAATGCTGCCCCCTTTTTCTTTATTCTCTTTTTTTTCTTTTTCTTTTTCTTTTGTATTTTTTTCTTTCTTTTCTTTTTCTCTTTTTGATGGCCTCCATGGCTCTTTTCACTTTTAGGGGCAACATCCTAATATGACAACACACTTTTTGGTACAAATAACTCATAATGAATGAAACATGATGTATAAAATTGTATGCCTCTGCCAGTGTAGCAGGATGTGCAATGATCTAGCGTAACATGGGTAAACCACACATCAGCTGTATAGAATCATGCAAAGCAATATATAAATAATGAATGACAACATGGCATGTAATGTAAAATGGAAGTTGCATGGCAATATATCTCGGAACAGCTATGGAAATGCTGTGGTAGGTAGGTATGGTGGCTGTTTTGAGGAGATGTATGGGCTTATGTGTAGGAGAACAAGAGAAAGTCCTCCCACGGGTTTGGATGTACTGGCGAAGTATGCACAATTCTCAATGTGAGCAAAAGGAAATGCGCAGTACCGAAGATGCTAGCAAATTTGGATGGTGGAAGTGCCAAAAACCGTAGCTTAACATTAGTCAAAAAGAACTCACAAGCTTATTGCAAACATCTAGCAGGTTCAACATTAAGAGCATGATTAAAATTTACTCCAAGGAGGGCCGTTCACGGTGGTACAAGTACCCCGCTAGCTCCCTCGACCTTCAGCACAACTTAGTTATTACGATGAACTCTCAGACATGGAAAGCTATCAAGTCCAACTACACCTTCAACTATTTAAATAGAGTTTGTAGTATGGCACAAGCTTAAAGACAACAATCCACTACTGATTTTAACTTATTTATCCAGCAAGCCTCACCATCTAAATACCTCAAAACGTTTGCAAAGAATCAAGTTATGAAAGCTCAATGATCTACAAGATTATGCAAGTATTTCATTATACCACTACCACATGCAACATTTTCTGTTTCCAACCTTCGCCATGAACATTAAAAGCTAAGAACACATGTGTTCATATGAACCAGCGGAGCGTGTCTCTCTCCCACACAAGGATGAACTTATTCAAACAAAACAAAAATAAAAACAAACAGACGCTCCAAGTAAAGTACATGAGATGTGACGGAATAAAAATATAGTTTCAATAGAAGAAACCTGATAAGTTGTTGATGAAGAAGGGGATGCCTTGGGCATCCCCAAGCTTAGAGGCTCGAGTCTTCTTCAAATATGCAGGGATGAACCACGGGGGCATCCCCAAGCTTAGACTTTTCACTCTTCTTAATCATATATCATCCTCCTCTCTTGACCCTTGAAAACTTCCTCCACACCAAACTCAAAACAACTCATTAGAGGGTTGGTGCATAATCAAAATTCACATGTTCAGAGGTGACACAATCATTTTTAACACTTATGGACATTGCCCAAAGCTACTGGAAGTTAATGGAACAAAGAAATCCATCCAACACAGTAAAAGAGGCAATGCGAAATAAAAGGCAGAATCTGTCAAAACAGAACAGTCCGTAAAGACGATTTTTTTAGAGGCACCAGACTTGCTCAGATGAAAATGCTCAAATTGAATGAAAGTTGCGTACATATCTGAGGATCACGCACGTAAATTGGCAGATTTTTCTGAGTTACCTAAAGAGAACACTGCCCAAATTCGTGACAGACAGAAATCTGTTACTGCGCAGTAATCCAAATCTAGTATCAACCTTACTATCAAAGACTTTACTTGGCACAACAATGCAATAAAGTAAGATAAGGAGAGGTTGCTACAGTAGTAACAACTTCCAAGACACAACAAAACAGTAGCAAAAATAAAAAAAACATGGGTTATCTCCCAAGAAGTGCTTTCTTTATAGCCATTAAGATGGGCTCAGCAATTTTAATGATGCTCACATGAAAATAGAGAATGAAGCAAAAGGAGCATCAAGAAGCAAATTTCAAAACACATTTAAGTATAACCCACTTCCTATGAAAAGGAATCTTGTAAATAAACAAGTTCATGAAGAGCAAAGTGACAAGCATAGGAAGATAAAACAAGTGTAGCTTCCAAAATTTCAGCATATAGAGAGGTGTTTTAGTAACATGAAAATTTCTACAACCATATTTTCCTCTCTCATAAATATTTTCAGTAGCATCATGAACAAACTCAACAATATAACTATCACATAAAGCATTCTTATCATGAGTCTCATGCATAAAATTATTACTACTCCCAACATAAGCATAATCATTCTTATTAATTGTAGTGGGAGAAAATTCAACAAAGTAGCTATCATTATTATTCTCATCATCAAATGTAGGAGGCATATTGTAATCATAATTAGATTTACTCTCCATAGTAGGTGGCACCAAAAGACCACTATCATTATAATCATCATAAATAGGAGGCAAAGTATCATCAAAGAAAATTTTCTCCTCCATGCTTGGGGGACTAAAAATATCATGCTCATCAAAGCCAGCTTCCCCAAGCTTAGAATTTTTCATATCATTAGCAACAATGGTGTTCAAAGCGTTCATACTAATATGTTCCATAGGTTTTTTAATTTTCGCAGCAAACAATCCATGTCTTAACTCAGGAAATAGATTAAAAAGCTCCATGTTGCTTTCCATTATGCCTAACTAGTGAAATAAAAACAAGAAACAAAAAGATGCAACTGCAGGATCTAAAGGAAATAGCTTCGAGCACTTACAGCGGCACCAGAAATTAACTTAGTTACCTGGGACCGGAGTGTGAGTGCCTTTTACCTTTCCTCCCCGGCAACGACGCCAGAAAATAGCTTGATGTCTACTCACACTTCTTTTCCTGTAGACAGTGTTGGGCCTCCAAGAGCAAAGGTTTGTAGAACAGCAGCAAGTTTCCCTTAAGTGGATCACCCAAGGTTTATCGAACTCAGGGAGGAAGAGGTCAAAGATATCCCTCTCAAGCAACCCTGCAATCATGATACAAGAAGTCTCTTGTGTCCCCAACACACCTAATACACTTGTCAGATGTATAGGTGCACTAGTTCAGCGAAGAGATAGTGAGATGCAAGTAATATGGATGAGTATGAGTGGTAATAGCAATCTGAATAAAATATGGCAGCGAGTAAACATGCAACAAAACAGTAAACAAACGGAGATTCGATGTGTGGAAACCAGGCCTAGGGATCCTGCTTTCACTAGTGGACACTCTCAACATTGATCACATAATAAAACCACTCTACACTCTCTTGTTGGATGATGAACACCACTAATTGTGTAGGGCTACAAGAGCACCTCAATGCCGGAGTTAACAAGCTCCACACCATTCGATGTTCATATTTAAATAACCTTAGAGTGCATGATAGACCAACGCAATTATACCAAGTACTAACATAGCATGCACACTGTCACCATCATACTACGAAAGGAGGAATAGATCACATCAATACCATCATAGTAATAGTTAACTTCATAATCTACAAGAGATCACAATCATAAACTACGCCAAGTACTACATGATGCACACACTGTCACCATTACATCATGGAGGAGGAATAGATTACTTTAATAACATCACTAGAGTAGCACATAGATTAATAGTGATACAAAGCTCATCATATGAATCTCAATCATGTAAGGCAGCTCATGAGATCATTGTATTGAAGTACATGGGAGAGAGATTAACCACATAGCTACCGGTACAACCCTTAGCCTCGAGAGAGAACTACTCCCTCCTCATGGGAGACAGCAGCGGTGATGAAGATGGCGGTGGTGTCGATGGAGATGCCTTCCGGGGGCACTTCCCCGTCCCGGCGGCGTGCCAGAACAGAGAATTCTGTCCCCCAGATCTTGGCTTCGCGATGGCGGCGGCTCTGGAAGGTTTCTCGTACCGTGGCTTATTCGTATCGAAGATTTAGGTCAGGGGGCTTCTTATAGGCGAAGAGGCGGAGTCGGAAAGCTGACGGGGGCGCCACACAATAGGGGGGCGTGCCCCCCTTGGGCCGCGCCGGCCACCTGTGTGGTGGGCATGTGGCTCTCCTCTGATCCCTCTCGGGTGTTCTGGAAGCTTCGTGGAATTATAAGATGCTGGACGTTGATTTCGTCCAATTCCGAGAATATTTCCTTACTAAGATTTCTGAAACCAAAAACAGCAGAAAACAGGAACTGTCACTTCGGCATCTCGTCAATAGGTTAGTTCCGGAAAACGCATAAAATCATCATAAAGTGTGAACAAAACATGTAGGTATTGTCATAAAACAAGCATGGAACATCAGAAATTATCGATACGTTGGAGACGTATCACGCGACAAAGGGAATCAATATCATATGTTCATGGTTCTTTCTATCACAAAGTCATTGTTGAATATGTGGGAGCCATTATGTATCTGCAGGTCCCGCTATTGGTTATTTCTCGGACAGGTGTCTCGATCATGTCTGCATAGTTCGTGAACCGTAGGATGACACACTTAAGGTTCGATGTTGTTTAAGTAGATATGGAATATGAGATGGAAACTGAATGTTGTTCGGAGTATCAGATTGGATCCAAGACATCACGAGGAGGTTCGGAATGCTCCGGAGAATAAGATTCATATAAGGGAAGTTGATTTTAGGGTTCCGAAAAAGTTTGGGATTTTTTCGTTATCGTATCAGGAATCTTCTAGATGGTTCCGAGGGTCCCATGGTGGGGCCCACCTGTCCCGGAAGGATCACATGGGATAAATGGGTGGTGCACCATGCCCACATGTGCTAGGGATGCAGCCCACCATGGCTCATGCGCCCCCTAAAGGGATAAGGCCAAATCCCTATAATTAAGGGGGGGGGGGGGGGGAACTTGGGAGGCAAGTCTCCCCCTTGGCTGCCGGCCCTAGATGAGTTCGGGGGCCACCTTGCTGACCCTAGCCCCTATATAAAGTGAGGAGAGGGCAGGGGTTCGCACATATCCTTCCCCAAACCCTAGCCGCCCTTCTCTTCCTCCTATTTCCTCCCGCGCATGCTTGGCAAAGCCCTGCAGGAGTTCTCCTCCACCACCACCACACCATCGTGTTACTGGGATTCCAAGGGGATCTACTACATCCGCTGCCCCGCTTGAACGGGGAGAGGCCGTCATCATCGACACCGTACGTGTGACCGAGTACGGAAGTGCTGCCCGATCGCAACACTGGAAAGGACTGCAACACGAACAGTAGTTCGTCAAGTGTACATCTACATCAACCATGAGATCTGATCTCGTTAATAATTTGGATCTATGAGGGTTAGTTTCTCCTCTATCTCGTTGCATAGATCTCATAGATTGGGTCTTGGCTTTTACATAGATTGAATCTTGGTTTTATTTGTTCTTGGGGTAGAATTTTTGTTTTCTATGCTACGAATCCAACAAGAAGGTAGCCCTAGTGCAACATTTACCAAGAACCTGCTGGTAGCCGACCGGAGCAACATCAGCTCCCACTTGATCCACCTTAGCCCAAACCCCCGCTGTCGAAGGATACTAAGGAGTAAGGGCCAAACCACGTTGCCGAAAGCACTAGCGATGTCAAGTATGAGGAGCAACTTCCGCTGGTGCAGAGAGATGGCGGCTTGTCTAACGAGGACGAAGTTGTCTCGTATACACCAACCCGTAATGAAGGCGCTTTGCGACTTGTGGATCAACTCCAGCATTACTTGTGGATCAACTCCAGCATTAGTGGCGAAAGGCGTCGCGCGAGGATCTTGGCCAGCAGCTTGGCGAAGCTATCTCCACTGCCAATTCTTTTTTGGGTAACAATGTGATAAAGACGTTGTTTAGCCTGTCAAAGGACTGATCCTTCATGTGAAAGATGGGGACTGCTATACGTCGATCTAGTCGGCTCGTGTGGGGTGCCGCGCACCCTAGTGTCTAAGTCGAGTAGGCTTGGCCGCGGCCCATTAGGATCAGGTATGATTCTTTTCCTTTTGTCTTCTGTTTCTAATCTGTTACTAATATTTTCTTTTTCAAAATCTATTTTATATCTATTTTTAGATTTTTCAAAATATGAATATTTTTGATTTTGAATAGTTTTAAAATAAACATTTTTATATTTTGAACATATTTGCAAAATTATTGTTTTTAAAAATGTGAAAAGTTTTATAATTTGAACAATTTTAAAACTCAATTTTTTAGATTGAGATAGTTTTAAAATCTGAACGGATTTTTAAAATCTAAATAATTCGAAAAAACCAAAATTTGAACAAATTTTAAGTAATTTTTTTGGACCGACCAAATTTCAAATTTGATTTTTTTTTAGGTTTGAACAATTTTCGAATTAGGACAATTTTAGATTTGAGTTTTCCCAAATTTGAACAATTTTCAAATCTGAAATTTTTTAAATTGCAATTTTTAAATTAGATATCTTTTTATCATTTGTTTGAATTTTATCTTTTTCAAATCCTATAACAAAAAAACAGAAAAGAAACAGAAAAAAAATAAAAAAAATCTAACAGAAAAATGATTCACCCTAACTGGGCTGCCCCGTACCACGCGTGGGGTGTGCGGCGCGCTGTATGCGCCGGCATGGGCGGTTTATAGGAACGGCCGTGAAAGACGGCGTGCAGTGCAGAGCAGCCAGGACGTCCTCCTTAACCACAGCCCGGCAGCATTTGAAGAATCCATCTGGACTAGGTGATTTATTGTTGGTAAATACGTGCTCCGATATGAAAAGAAACAACGGACTAGCATCTGGCCGTTCGTTGGTGGCGAAGCATCGAACGTCTCGTGGCTAGGCTATATAATGGCCTACACCACACCATCGCTAGAGGGCTAATGTCGCCGCCGCCATTACTGCCAACCCTGCCTGGTCTACGCTCGCCTTTGCCGCTGTATCCAGCCCTCCTGACGCTGCTCGAGCTTCTTCCTGGGCGTTCATCGATGCTGCATGGTCCGTGGCTCAGACCTTGAGCAGTGCCCCTCCAGGCCGACAGGGCAGAGGAGCGAACACCAATAGTCGCATCGGCGCACAGGGGCGGAGCAGCCCGGAGCGTATGGCATTAGCGCGAGGAAGCACGGCGCGTATGGCATCAACGCGTGCGGTCGGCGCGTTTCATGGTTCTCGTCTGCGAGCTCGGGGCTCTCGACCTCGACCAACGCATCGAGCGTAGAGGCTCTTCCTTCTCCACCGAAATTGTCCCTTCATGTCATGCTGGACGCCGCTGCTTCTATCGCTGGCCGCATGCTTCTACCTCTGGCCTCATGCTTCTTCCCCCGAATCTCTTTTTCTGCATTCTTCTAGGAGCGTTCCAACATAAAAATTATTGTGCTTCTGATGGATCATCTGTATGCTTCTTGCAATCAAGAGATTGATTTGTGCTTTGAAAAATCATATGTTGCTTCACCTCTCAGGCCATGGATTTGTACTAATGTCACATGTATGCTTCCTAGTACCAATTTAATTGCTCTTGAAAGCCGAAAATAAATCAGTGTATCATCCTAAATTACAAAACTACCGCTGTGATAATGCCAGGCTTCTTACATAAAAGAATTTTCCTTCACATTTAGCATAAACACTCCATCGATACTTCCGTAAAAGAAGCAATTCCTATGAAGAAGAAAGGCAGGAGAGATTAGAGCTATACATGGACGTGTATCACGGGAGGCAGGAGAGATTAGAGCTATACATGGACGTGTATCACGGGAGGAGTTACCAAAAATAAAGGAAAGAGAAATTAGCGGGATCAGTTGCGGAGATGTGTTTCTATGAAGCATGCAATCGTTCCGAAATCACGGAAAGAGCCCAGCGGGCCTACTTGAAAATCGCACGGTTAAGGTGCCCAAACTTCGTCCTGGCCAAACTGGGCATCCAGCCCACCCAGATCAACATGCTGAAGCCCAAACGAAGAGAGATCCAGATCATGCTCCGTGACACGCGCCTGTCCAAGAAGGTCTGACGAAGAAATCTATCGCCGCCTCCTCCACTTCACTGATCTTCCTCACAATACGCATGACGTTCTCTGATCTTCTATATTTATAATCAGTCTTGGAGGATAACATTATTGATCGATCCATCCTATTCTACACTTCAGATCGTTGAAGTCCAACTTTGTATCTCCCAACAAACCGCCCGTTTGTCTTGATTCGTCTCCCTTTGCATAGTGAAACCTCGTCTGCTAGCTAGCTAGGTACACAATCAAGTTAGAGGAATTTAAGTAGATATCGTCGCAACTCAAAAGTCACGAACTCTACATTTTACAATCATGCATATACTATAGTGTAGTATAGTGTCGCGGAAGTCAAAGTGCCATTTTTTTGCACGTAAATCACTGTAAAATATCAGATGAGTTTGGTAATGCGCCGTGCGACCAGCAAGCCTTGGAAAACCAACTCCACCTATGGTTTATGGTCTAGGTCTTATTTATCCGTGCACTGCTTGTCATTGGCTCATTTCAAAAAATTGCACAAGTTGGTCCATGTTCCTACTTTATCACATTCTGTAATTATCGATCGACTCTATGAGCCCCCCCCCCCCCCCCCCCCCCAAGTAAGGAACAAAGAAGTAACGTATTGGGTAGTAATTCAGATTTATCATACATAATTTCTCAACGAGGTCGATAGCCCATGAATGTCGCGATAACTCGGCGAGGTCGGTAGCTCCTTCGTTTGTGGCAGCTCCTGAGGGTGCAGATGTCGGACGCCGGTGATCTCGGACTGTGTCGTTCATCTCTAGTCACTGTGATTTCCGACTGGATCGTTGATCTCCGGTCACAGTATTTTCCGATTGCGTTGTTGATCTCCAACGCCAGTTACAACATGGTGCTCCTAGTGGGCAGTTCCATGTTGTCACGAGAGAGATGAGATCGAGAATGCGAGACGTATGAGCCATAAGTAAGAGAGAGAAGAAGAGCTATCAAAATGTACATGCAGAGCTGTTATCACCAGATTTTGGACAAATCCAGAGGTGGGCCGTAAGAGAGATGGGCTTGGAAGACTACACGTGGAAGATTTCTGAAGCGGCCTTGCACGGAGAATTTGGGCTAGGTTGCCCGTGTATCTTTAATTATAGTAGATTGTATCTTAGATCAAGATTAGAGTTTGTATCGTGCACGGTGGGATATTCCCACGTTAGAAAGTCCCCTGGACTATAAATATGTATCTAGGGTTTATGGAATAAACAACAACACAACGTTCACCCCAAAACAAACCAATCTCGGCGCATCGCCAACTCCTTCGTCTCGAGGGTTTCAATCAGGTAAGCGACATGCTGCCTAGATCGCATCTTGCGATCTAGGCAGCACAAGCTCCACGTTGTTCATGCGTTGCCCGTACTGAAGCGTCTTTGATGGCGGGCAACGTAGTTATCATAGATGTGTTAGGGTTAGCATAGTTCTCCGTATAACATGCTTACGTAGTGCAACCCTTGCATGTCTAGCCGCCCACACACCTATCTCGGGTGTGGGGCGGCACCTGCTTGTTCATTATTTAGTAGATCTGATCCGTTACGATTGCTCCTTGCTCTGCAAGGATTAGTTTAATATCTGCAATAGTTAGGCCTTACAAAGGGGGGGAGGATCCAGCGGCACGTAGGGTGGCGTTCGCAAGTCCTAAACAGGATGTTCCGAGGATCAACGCCATGTTGGTTTTTTGGCCTTGTTTAGGATCGGCTTACGAGCACCGTGCGTGGCCGCGAGGCCCAACCTGGAGTAGGATGATCCGATTATGCGGTGAAAACCCTAAATCGTCGTAGATCTCATTAGCTTTATTTTGATCAAGCAGGATCACCAAGTATTCGTGCACCCCGTACGAATCATGGGTGGATCGGCTCTTTGAGCCGATTCACAGGATAACCTGAGAGCCGATCGAGGCTCTTATTTAATGTTTACGTGTATGCCATGCGGGAACTAAGCGAGGCATCCCCATCACCTTCGACCGGGTATAGGTCAGGTGGCACGCCCTGCACTTCGCATCGCCGCGTGTGACCGAGAGAAGAGCATTGCGGGCCGTCGCTCGGAGGGGTCTCGGCCAGCCGCAGCTCTAGGCTCTTCCCGGCTCTACCCGTGTTGACAGCCGCTGCCCGCCGGTGGGTTTTGGCGATCAACACATTACGCACGCCCGGTGGGACAATCGTCTACATCAACCACATCGCCATCTACATCCGAGATGGCGGCGGACGGCACGCCGGTCACCTACGAGGAGTTACTGCCGAGCTCAAGAAGAAATACGACGAGATCAAGGTCACCCTCGAAGCCGACCTCATCGGCTCTTTCAGGAGAACCCGTACCCATGGCATCGGATGGAAGGGATTCTCACCACAAGGTGCACTCGATGGGATAGATCTCTCGCCCCGTCGAGGAACGCACCGGGGCCTACGGCAGGAGATCAACTACTTGGTGGCTCACTCGCTACACCGCCACTCGAAAACTTGGTCAACGTGTTGGAGCGTCTCGCTCTGCGCGTGATCCAGGAGATCATGAGCCACCGGTACTCGCCGTCGGGACCAGCTCTCGGGACGTATCAAGGAGAGTTGCCACTCCAGGTCCCGTCCACCGCTGCCATATGCGTTGGCAGCACCAGCTGAAGTGCCGGCTACACCGGCATTCGTCGTCTACAAGATCGGTGGTGACCCTAGTGACTACCGGTTCTTGGCTGAGGCGCCTAAGGAGATCCCTCAAGGATACGCGTGCACGTATGTGCCGGATTGTGGCAACCGGCCACTCTCAAACCAGGCCACAACGTCGGGGACTCCGGCGCAAAAAGGAGGAACGTCGGCAACGAGCTTGAGAAGCAGACGTGGCTAGCTAAGTACGCCACCCCGACGAAACTCCGAGCCCAGCTCCTGCGGTTGGCTCGAGCTGGAAAAGCAAACATGGCTGGCTAAGTACGCCACCCCGGCGAATCTTCGAGTGCATCTCCTGCGCAGCCAAAGACAGCGGATCAGATCAGTACCATGCGAGAGACCAGTTCGGCATGTTGCCGAAAAGAAGGGCAATCGGCTATTCCAAGCCGTACCTCGACGAGTACGAGATGATCCCGCTGCCACCTAAATATCGGCTTCACGACTTCTCCAAATTCGGTGGATCGGATGGCTCCGGCTCCATCGAGCACATCGGCCGATATTTGGCGCAACTAGGACCGGCTTCGGTGTCGGATCAGCTACGCGTGAGGCTCTTTTCACAGTCCCTCACGGGATCGGCTTTTGGATGGTATACCTCTTTGCCGACAAACTCCATCCAGTCTTGGAAGCAATTGGAAGAACAGTTCCATATGCAATACCATTCGAAGCTTCCGAGTCTAGCATTGCCGATCTAGCACAACTACGTCGAAAGCGCGGAGAAACGGTGACAGAGTACATCCGGCGCTTCAGGAATCTTAGGAACCGATGTTATTCGGTTCGTATAAGCTGAAAAGGAAGCGATCGAGTTGGCGTAGCTGGCCTTGCAACACAGCTCAAGGACATGGCCTCCCAAGCAGATTATCCCTCGGCGGCGCACATGGTTCGAAACTATCGGCATATGAACAGCGCCACCCGGACTGTACCAAGACAAGTTCAAGCGTGCAGATAGTCATGGTCGATACAGAGGAAGGTGAAGTGCTGCGGGAGACCAAGAAGTAGCGATGGCTGAGTGGACTCGGGGAGGGACCCCGTGTCCTGCAAATGGGTAAAGCCACCGGGGGCCGCCCAGGGGATTTGATTTTGACGTGACCAAGACTGAACAAATCTTCGACCCCCTGCTCAAGGAGAAACAGTTGACGATTCCTGAAGGTCTCAAGTTCCCCACGGCGCAAGAGCTAAACGGAAAGCCGTACTGCAAATTCCACAACTCGCTTTCCCATGCCACCAACGACTGCAGGGTGTGGCGTCAGCACATCCAAGCGGCGATAGAGAAGGGGCGTTTAATTTTCAACCAGTACGCCATGAAGGTAGACACCCAGCCCTTCCCCGCCGTTAACATGGTAGAAGTCATCTACCACGAGGGTTGCCGACCAGGTCCCACGTTCAGCATCAACATGGTAGGACTTGGGAACCACTCTGGCAAAGATGGAGATGAGGGCAGCTGCTCTCATAGCAAGGACACAGAGGAGGCCGCTCCACGCGATCGGCTCCATCATGATGGCAAGCGCTACGTCACAGAGAGAGAAGTGAAGAACATAAGATATCAACGACCTCTCTCTGATCACCTCCTCAACAAATATGTGAGTCAGTATGACCAACGCCGACGGTCCAACTATGATGATGAAGGAGATCGTCTGGCTAGAAAAGCCAGAAGACATCGTCGGCAGGATCGCGATGAGGAGGAGCACGAGCGCCGTGCCACAGACAAGTCAAGGGAGCAAGATGACAACGCCAGACACTGGGACTGCCCTTTCTTCAGATACTGCTGGGATTCAGGAATGAGCCGATTGCCCACAATCGGCAATTGCCCAGAATGCAACGAGAAGAAAAAGGAGGCAGCCAACGTGTCTGTGTTTGAGCGCTTAGGGCCTCTCCCACCACCAAGCAAACGCGCTGAGTCACTTCGTTGGGCAGATCTCGAGGATTCCGAAGACGAGGGACTAGAAGAAGAAGAAGACAGGTACCACCGTCCAAGGTGGTGCCCTGACGGACTCAGCCGTTCACAAAAACGCAGGGTTCAGCGGTTGCGCGGCCTGGAGGAAGCCGAAAGGTTATACCTGCATACGCTAAGGAAGGCACGGCCTGATGCGCTGCAAAGATTCAGCGAGCCCTGGATGAGGAGGGTCGTCCACGGAGAATGGAGTGGCGTCCCAAGCAAAAGAAAGCCGATGATGAAACATCGGCTGGCACAAACATGGTGCTTGTCTTGCCGACAGAGCTTAGTGCTCCACGATTATACGATGCACTCAAGGTGGATGACAGCGGGCGCATCAAGTCAGAGGTTGGGTTGGTTTTATCCAGCCTAACCGAGTAGCAAGATTAAAACAATGAGCAAACCGGGTGAGGCTGATCCTTGTGATCGGCCCCAAAAAATTTATGGAGGAACATTACAAAACCTTCATCGAACAAGCAATGTGGAGGCCGATTCCAGCAATCGGCTAAAATTATCTTCTGCACATATTCTGTTTGTGGTCAGCAACGATCTACTGGGCAGCGGCCACGTCGGCGAGATGAAAGTCAGCATGAATCTTTGCGAAGCCGACGTACAAGTGCAGTGCCCTGACTAACCATGAAAGCCGATATCTGCAGTCATTTGGCAGATTCGGCTCGGGGGGCATATAGTCAGATGAACATGTGCAGGTAACACGTGCAGACATGCGTGCAGTGGAACATTGGGGGCCGATTGAGAAAGATCGGCCAAATAAAATTTTTTTTTTTTTCAGCCGATGCAGGGGCATCGACTTCAGAACTAAGAAGCGAAGCTAGACCGGCTGTTTATATGCTCAAAGTTCACATCGATATCGACGGTCAGTGCAGGGGAGGAGCCGATTTGACCTGCAAGACGCGAAGTAGACTGAAGAAACTCGGGGGGCAGCTCACCCTGAAGGTTCTCTGCTTTGGGAAGCCGATTTTGTTGAAATCGGCTAACTCTGCATAGGCGGCACATTCGGCTGATCCATTACTATTCTCGCTTCGACTCAGACTCGGGGGGCAGCTGGCCTGGTGGCTGCTCTGTTTTTGGAAAACCGATTGGAGGCGCATCGACTGGCCCTGCATTGTGATCTCCTCTGAATCAGGATTGGAGGCCGTCGGTTTTTTTTGTTTGGACCGTCCTGTCGCTGCAAGAGAAGGAGAGGGACTAGATTCTCAAAATAGCCGATGGGTAGTCATCGGCTAAGGAATTGCGAAAAATTATGGTCAGATACCAAATCGCAGCCTGAAATTGAGAAGTTCTTGGCCTACGGGCTAATCGACATGAGAGTCCGGCTTCATGGGCGTCCAAAAGAGAAAAAAAAAATCGATACATTGCTATCGGTCTTGACATGACAGGCGGAAGGAATGAAATTGGGGCAATTGAAGGATGAATCAGAAGAACAATTTCATTAATTCAGAGGAGCGGCTTTACAAGAAAGAGCCGATGGCTCTCAAAAGAGGGATTTAGTGCCTAGCGCACTGCTACTACTAGTCCTATTCTACTAGTCGTCGCTGTCCTCGTCGTCACCGCCGTCGATGTCATCGGTGCTGCTCCCAGGGAGCTCCTCGTCGCTGCTGCCCCAGCCCGTGGCCGGAGCCTCTTCCTCCTCGTCATCATCATCGTCCTCGCTATCCGCCCAGGAGTGGAAGCGCTTGGTTGGCGGGTACCCGGCGGAAGAGGAAGATTCATCTTCCTCCTCCTCTTCTTCTTCTTCGTCGTCATCTTCATCCTCGCTGTCCGCCCACATGCGGGAGCGCTTCTTCGGCGGGAGCTTGGCGGAGGGGAAGGTCTTGGCCTTCGCTACTTCTCCTTCTTTCTTCTCATTATCGGAGGAGAGGGGGTTCACCTCGGAATGAGGCTTGTCCTCGTTCTTCTTCGGCGAGAATGGGGGGAAGAGGTTTGAGAAGGAGGAGGAAGAGGAAGACATAGCTGAGGAAGAAGAGGGTTTTTTGGCTGCCGATGGCTGGAACAGAGGAAGGGGATGAAGAAAGCTAATCGATCGGCACAGTTAAATAATGAGGAGCCTGGTGGAAATTTATTGTCATTACAGTTTCCAAGGAGATGACGCCAGAGCTATCGAATTTTGCAGAGAAGCTGAGAAGACGGGGCATAATGATAACGGATACTGCAACAGCTCTGCTCTGCCACGACATGACCCGACGAAGGAAAGTATAATGATTTTGGAAAAATTATTTCCAAAACCAGGGGGGCATGTGTTATCACCAGATTTTGGACAAATCCAGAGGTGGGCCGTAAGAGAGATGGGCTTGGAAGACTACACGTGGAAGATTTCTGAAGCGGCCTTGCACGGAGAATTTGGGCTAGGTTGCCCGTGTATCTTTAATTATAGTAGATTGTATCTTAGATCAAGATTAGAGTTTGTATCGTGCACGGTGGGATATTCCCACGTTAGAAAGTCCCCTGGACTATAAATATGTATCTAGGGTTTATGGAATAAACAACAACACAACGTTCACCCCAAAACAAACCAATCTCGGCGCATCGCCAACTCCTTCGTCTCGAGGGTTTCAATCAGGTAAGCGACATGCTGCCTAGATCGCATCTTGCGATCTAGGCAGCACAAGCTCCACGTTGTTCATGCGTTGCCCGTACTGAAGCGTCTTTGATGGCGGGCAACGTAGTTATCATAGATGTGTTAGGGTTAGCATAGTTCTCCGTATAACATGCTTACGTAGTGCAACCCTTGCATGTCTAGCCGCCCTCACACCTATCTCAGGTGTGGGGGAGGCACCCTGCTTGTTCATTATTTAGTAGATCTGATCCGTTACGATTGCTCCTTGCTCTGCAAGGATTAGTTTAATATCTGCAATAGTTAGGCCTTACAAAGGGGGGGAGGATCCAGCGGCACGTAGGGTGGCGTTCGCAAGTCCTAAACAGGATGTTCCGAGGATCAACGCCATGTTGGTTTTTTGGCCTTGTTTAGGATCGGCTTACGAGCACCGTGCGTGGCCGCGAGGCCCAACCTGGAGTAGGATGATCCGATTATGCGGTGAAAACCCTAAATCGTCGTAGATCTCATTAGCTTTATTTTGATCAAGCAGGATCACCAAGTATTCGTGCACCCCGTACGAATCATGGGTGGATCGGCTCTTTGAGCCGATTCACAGGATAACCTGAGAGCCGATCGAGGCTCTTATTTAATGTTTACGTGTATGCCATGCAGGAACTAAGCGAGGCATCCCCATCACCTTCCTGACCAGGTATAGGTCAGGTGGCACGCCCTTGCACTTCGCATCGCCGCGTGTGACCAGAAGAGCATTGCGGGCCGTCGCTCGGAGGGGTCTCAGCTAGCCGCAGCTCTAGGCTCTTCCCGGCTCTACCTGTGTTGACAGGCCGCTGCCCGCCGGTGGGTTTTGGCAGTCAACAAGAGCTGGTATAGATTTTGGGGGTCCTGGGGTCACACAATACCAAGGACCCCTTGTTCATAGTGGCAGAGCCACCCTAGGGCGAGGGGGGGCACGACCCCCCTACTCCAGAAAATTACTTGAAATTATATATTTATGCTAAATTTTAAATGTTACTCGAAGTTTAAACATGGTTGGTGTTCTTGGATCCCTCAACAATCTCCTTCAAGCTCCACCACTTAGTCACACACAGAAGACTTTGAAAAAATATTAGTATTTCGTAAGAGAAATATTTGGATAATGCTATAACAAAGTAAATAATTTGTACTTTTGAAAGATCCATGGTCTTCAAAATCTTGGCGAAAACATTTGAAGCTATTTATTTCTATTGATCGAGCAAACTATACACCATGATTCTTATTTCGAGCAATAGCTACTTGTGTACATATGTATATACATATACTCTAGAATCTATCATATAAACAAATTATGAGGGTTGGTGTTGTTCTGCACATACGACCAGAGAGAATGATACCACCGAGGAAATTCAGAAATGTTGAAATATGTTTTTTTTAAGGAATCAGAGTAGAAGAGGCTTGCAGCTTGGGCTATCCATATTTTGTAAAAATATTCTAAACTCTACATTCTAAAGATTAAATGTTGGAATAATTTATGGGTAAAAGCAATCGGAGTAGATGCACGGTAAGCTGCAGCTTGATTTCTAGAATTACTGCAAAATGAACGGCCTAAAAAGTATAAGTGAGAATTATTGCAAAAGACCATGCACTGCAAATCATAACAAAAATATAAGTGCTCGCTACTGGTCCGCTCCTGGCTCGTCCCCACGGGCGAGTCAGGGCGAAACCCTATTCCCTCCTCCGCCCAGACCCCTTCCGTCCCCTTCTCCGCCGGCGGCGGCGGGAGCCGCTGGGCAAAGCCCGCGCGGTGCCGCCGGCGGCGGGCATCTCCACCAACCGCAGGTCTGTAGGGGCGCGGGTAAACCCGACGGTGGCGGCAGGAGCTCCATGGCTGCCCAGCGACGGCGACGGCGCTGGGAAAGGCGGTGACGGCGCTGAAGATGGCGGCGACGGCGCTGGGTTGACGGCGACGGTGCTGGGCGGCCGGAGTTGGCGCCGTGGCGGCGCGGGTCGGCTGGCCCAGATCTAGGCCCTTCGGGCCCGATCCGGGGAAGGCGGGCCCCGGCCGTTCTGGGCACCTGCGCCCGGGTGCGGTCACCCACCTGCTCCTCGCCCGTCCTCCTCGGCTTCGAGCGCAGGGTGCTGCTGCTCTGGCCGGGTTGAGCTTAGCCTAACGCCATCTTGGCGTGGTGGCTCGGGGCGCCCGTGCGGCGCTGGCGGTGCGGTTGGCGGTGCTGGGTGGCCGGCGATGCCTCTCTGAGGTGGTTGCGCGCAGACCTGCTAGCGAGTCCTCCCTTGGTTGGGTCAGCGCGTGAGCTCTGGGCGAAGAGCGGACCGTGCTTGCGGTGGTGAGGTACCATGCTCCGGGCGAAAGCCCTGCCTTTCGGGGCCGGTGACGGCGACGCCTGAGGGCGCCGTTTCCTATGTGGCGTCATCGAGGAGTTCCGGCATCTCCCTCGCCTAGGGTCTCAGGTTCCGGGTGAAAACCTTAGATTTGACATGCCAAATCGGGTGACGGCGGCGTCTTTGACGTCGTACCCTCCATGGAGGCGTCGTCTTTGGAGCTTTGAGTTCAGGCCGTAGTCCTTCCTCGTGGATCTCTGTGCTGGCCAAATGGGAGACGTCTTGCGATGCAGGTGTCGCGCTAGCCTCTTGAGCGGTATCGCGGTGGCTTGCGCGACGAGGATCTTCCTCGGACAGCGTAAGCAAGCCTCTGGATGTGCAGTGGTGGGCTGGCCTCTGTGCTTGATGGCGGGCTGCTGAAGACTGCATGCTTTCACGTCTGGTGAGGTTGCTGGGAGCTAGCCGCTGCGCCGACGGCGTCCCCGGATCTGGGCTGAGGCCGGAGCAGCAATGCTCCCCGCTGAGCCATGGTGGGCTCGCGGGATCCGGGTGGTACGCGTCTTAGCTGCGGATGGCAGGTTCTTGGTGATTTCTTTGATGCACAAGCACAACGACTTTCACTGCCATGGGTTCTGTTTAGCGGAGGAGCTCTCTCTGTAGCATCTTAGAGAAGCACTCGACGGATTTCGGCACTTTGTCGTAGTCTCGTTTTGAGTGTTGGGTGTGTGTGTGGGTGTCTCGGCCTTGTCTTAGGCTTGTAATGTAAACTCCTTTTTCTATCAAGGAATCGAAGCGCAAAGCTTTTTGCATCTTGGCGAAAAAGAATTATTGCAAAATGTACGGCCTACAAAGTATAAGTGTATTAAGTACGCAAACAAATCTTTGACGGGGTCAGGGCGAGTGCCCCTCTGTCCCGCCCTGTGGGCTGGCCCTTTGTACATGTAAATATTGGAAACTACAGGGTGAGGAAGATGTACAATGTCCAGAATGATGGAGGCAAAACAGGCAAGCACGAAATCTTTTTTCCTTTGGAACACCTTTGACCATTGGATAAGGCATACTCAAAACAGGTGAATCGCCGCGTTGCCGATCAGTCACTCGTTTGCTAGCTCCTTGGAATTCTTCTCCTCCATTATATGTACGAAAACTATCATTGGCTGTCTATTGTGCTAATGATCCTTGGATCCTCGGAAACAATAGACACTCACAAAAAAAAAACAGAAACAGATCACTAGTGTAACCACAGCGATCGACAGTCAACACATAGAATCTCCAGCGAACTACCGAGGCATATATTGTCGTTGATTTTTTCAAGCTGTACGCGTGGTCAGAGAAGTACAGCCCAATGCACTGCAGCAGCAGTTTGATACTTGAGCAGAGTTGCTTACTGGACGGTCGTTGAATTGCCAGAACAAGTCCGGCCAACGGCCATGGACCTGTTACATGCGCATGTCGATCGTATTGTCGGCAATGGTATATTTTAAGATAATGCGTGCCGCTTGGAGGTGGCGTTTTGGTTCATATGAGCAAATGCTCCTATTATACAAAATAATTAAAAAAATAATTTTAAAAATGTCAAAAAATTCTGACATAATTTTTTTGGTGTACATCGTGACATTTTTGTTAGTGCACAAATTTTTATGGAGAAACAATATTTTATGTGGCGTGTACAAAAAAGACAAAAATATGTCATGTACGTAGTCGTGTTATAGCATCAAAATTTGTCTTTTTTACAGGAGCCACAATTTTTTTTAGTTTCTTTTAAAAACTTGTGCACGAACATAAAATATGTAGATGTACATGAAAAATTTTACTTTAGAATTTTTTGACATTTTAAAATATAGATTCACATAGTGGGAGCAAATGCTCCTATGAGCTAATGTGAATATCCCGTGCCGCTTCGCGTAGTATATGTGTATAGTATAGAGGCTTGCTCGAGTTTGGTGATGCTAGCTTGCATGCGTGAAGGACCGCAGCATTTTAGGCCTGCCGAACCTCCCTCCGGCGATTGCGCGGTTCGGACGGATCCAAAAGTCGCAATTCCCATTCAGCAGCAACCGGCATTGAATTTCTTTTGACTGGAGTCTAACCTTAAAGCACCAGAACAGAAACTCCACTTGCATTTGTTTTGCCAGATTTAGGTCAGGTACGTTTTCTGAAATGGAGGTCCTCCAGCCTTCACGTTAAAATGATACACACAACTTTTACATTATTCAATAAAACATGACAAACTAATAACTGAACAAACAAAATCCACGTTTTTAGCGGGAGTTGCGGCTTCCCTCCAAACTTTGTGATGGGCAACAACTATGTGAGCCGGCGAGCTACACAGGCAGATACTATCATACAAGGGTATTACCGGAAGACACCGGCATTACCTATTTTCGGAAACATCCAAAATAGCGGTCATAAATAATATCATCTGAGATTTTTCAAACAAATTTAGTAATTTATTTAAAATTTATGAAAAAATTAAATTTGAGAAAATTACATAATTACAGGTATATTTCGTCTGGTATGAATTTTTTAATTGTAACCAAATAATCAAATTTCGACGAGATTTCGAAAATCTCGGCCGAGAAAAAAGAACCCTCGGTAACATTGCATTGTTGGTCTAGGGCGCACAACTTGGACGTATCTTTTAGCCGACAGCGCGTGGACGTAACGGAAGCAAGTGATCAGCGCGCGGCTTTTCAATTCTTGTCATGTCACGCCCGGTGGGTGTCGATCACTAACGCATGTTAAGTTGCTAGTATAAAAGTACAGAATACGATTGAGATTGTGCCGTGCTTCAATGCATCGGCCAGGGACTCTTTATATACAGCTCAAACGAGCTAGGGTTTACATGTAGTTAGGATTACAACAACTAACTGAAGATATGTATCTATCTGTTTAGGAGGAGAGGATAGGATCGTATCTATACACCGTCGCTAACCTCTTTTAACAGCCCCTCTCGATCCAAACTCGTACTAGCTAAACACAACTCGAACTTCAGGCGATCAAACATATCTCGACCAAGTGCCTTAGTGAAAATATCTGCTAGCTGATCTCGAGAGGAGATGAAACGAACTTTCAGTGTACCGGCAGCAACCTTTTCTCGGACGAAATGAAAATCAATCTCTATATGTTTCATTCGTGCATGAAACATAGGATTTGCTGCGAGGAACGTAGCTCCAAGGTTGTCACACCACAAAGTCGGAGCTTGAGCTTGAAACACTCCTAGTTCTCTGAGAACTGACTGTAACCACGTCACCTCGGCTGTCCCATTAGCTATGGCCTTGTACTCTGCTTCCGTACTGGATCGACTGACAGTGGGTTGCTTTCGAGAGCTCCATGACACCAAATTTGGTCCGTAAAATACTGCATAGCCACCCGTAGACCGGCGATCGTCAGGGCAGCCAGCCCAATCAGCATCTGTATAGACGCTCAGCTCGGTTGACAATGATCTCTGAATTTGCAGCCCATGATCCAGTGTTCCTTTCACGTATCTCAGTATACGTTTTACAGCTGACCAGTGCACATCTGTCGGAGTGGCTAGGAACTGGCATACTCGATTCACAACAAACGCAATATCTGGCCTGGTCAAGCAGAGATACTGCAGACTACCAACTGTGCTACGATAGCTGAAAGCCAAGTCATCTGACAGTAATATTCCTGAGGTTTTGCTGAGCCTTTCAGAAGATGACATTGGTGTGGCTATGTCTCTACAATTATGCATATTTACGCGCTTAAGCAGATCTGCTGCATACTTGGCTTGAGTAAGCGCTATGCCACTATCCGTGCGTGTCACTTCAATGCCGGAAAATAAGATAGATCTCCCAAATCCTTAACAGCAAAGGATTCTCGAAGCTTCTTCATCAGATTACTGACAACTTGCTGAGAAGATCCTGTGATGATAATATCATCTACGTAGATCAACATGTAGATTGTTACTTCTTTCTTACCAAAGACAAAAAGAGAAGTGTCGGCCTGGGATGGAACGAAACCCAGAGACTGCAACTTCGAACTTAGCTTCGAGTACCACGCTCTTGGAGACTTCAGTCCATACAGAGATTTTTGAAGACGACAGACACGATTCGGATAATTCTTGTCAACATACCCTGGAGGCTGATACATGTATACCTCCTCCTGAATATCGCCGTGGAGGAACGCATTCTGAATGTCAATCTGACAGAGAGTCCATCCCCGGGACACGGCGATAGACAAAATCAGCCTGACAGTGGTCGGCTTGACGACCGGAGAAAAGGTGTCTGTGTAATCAATCCCTGGACGCTGTGTGAACCCCTTAGCGACAAGCCTGGCCTTGTGACGATCGACGGTGCCATCTGCGTTGTGTTTGAGCTTGAAAACCCACTTGCATCCGACAATGCTACGACCAGGGGGAGGATCAACGAGGCGCCAGGTATTGTTGATGCAGAGAGCGCGAAACTCATCATCCATCGCGGATTTCCAGGCAGGGGTCTCCAGAGCATCGACATGAGAGGTAGGTTCAGCTGCAAAGGCTCTCTTCTTGGTGTCATACCGGATGATGCCATCAAACAGACGCACAAGTTTGACAGGACGGCGGGCGGGAAGAGCTGGAGCAGAATCCGCAGCAGACGAACCAGACGGAGCCGGGGACAGTGCAGGCGACGACGCAGAGTCGGCTGGTTGGTGATGCTGATCTTGGGCTGGCCCATGAGCAGTAGGTGACGGAGTGCGCGGTGGAGAACCGTCGGAGTCATGGGCCTCAGCTTCGTGCGGCCCACCATGGGCTACATGGGGGTCGCCTGCTGTCAACACCCGGATTTTTAAGTCCAGATGCCTATTATGCCATTCATCGCAATCCCAGGAATGTTGTTTTTGCGAGACATAATAGATTGATATCACAACACATCATTCATTACATACCATAATCGTCTTACAAATAAAGGATCACATGATCCAGTCTCATTACAATAATAGAAGTTCTATTTATTCATTACATAACACATAGCGGAAGCGAAAGTAGCGTAGTAGTAGTCCATCTATTCCACAGGCAACTGTTGACGTCAGGAGTGATCCTAGTTGTCGTAGGCGTCCTGCTGTCCTTCTTCCGGGTTCTGGTACTCCTCTTCATAGTCTGGCCATTTGAATAGCCAGGGACACAGCCATGAGTACTTTAAAGTACTCGCAAACTAATACTAAGGTAAAATACTATCAACTATAGTAAGGGGTTCTAAGCTCTAGTTTCATTTGCATAAAGCCAGTTTTATTTCATAAACACTTTAATAAACCAAAAACTCTTTTCAATTAACTAACTCAAGTGGGAACATTAGTGTCATTCCCACAACTCAGTTGTGATTCAAAGTCAAAGTCACCTTTAAATTCAAAATCACAAGTCACAATTCATATTTTTAGAAAAGTTCTGATGACGGAACAGTATGGCCTTTCCAACTGTCCATAACCGCGGACGCGGCTATTCGAATAGGTTTAAACTCTGCAGAGGGTGTACACTTGTGCCACAACAATTGCAATAGTTCGTCAGGGGTAACTGGCCCTGATTTATCGTACGCAGTACGCGAACTACCAATCCTAACCTTTCATTTACATATTCTAGTATAGGCACCTCTCCCCATGAGCTTGGCCTCCCGGTGAAAACCGCAGTCAACCCGGGAACTGCACAGGGCTTGGGCCGAACATTCACCTCATTTCACGTCATTTCACATCAATTCACCAGTACGGAGGCAGCCTCAAGCATAACCCCTATGACGCTTGTTCAGAGGGAACCCATACTAAAATACATAAGTTTCCAGCTAAGCCTTACCCAGATTCAGGTATTGTGGGGGTACTTGTAAAATTGGAATGGTATCGCATCCGAACCCAACCATCAGTGTTTTAGTAAAATTCACCAAGTCCTTCACCAGTCATATTCACCTTCAAAATCTCTCAATAGAATGACTCATCATTCCAAGGTTTTCAAAGTCATTTCAAAACACAAGTTCCCAACTAGAGTAGTCACTTTTAATATTGAGCACTAGCAACTAGTCATGAGGGGTGCTAAGTATCTTGGAGCTTGCTAGGCTAAGTGTGATGCTCTTGTACTACTCTATAATTCAACCAAGTGAATCATAAATCAAAAAGTAACTTCGATAAATAAAATCAAGTAAAACTTGTAAGGTAAAAACTTGGGATAGGTTCATAAAGTAAAATGTAATGGTGCCTTGCTCTAGTAGAGCTTTGCACAAGGGAACCTTGCAAGAGTGTTAGCTTGCCTTGATTAGTGATGTGATCAAAGTTTTCTTGCTCTTCCTCTTGGTAGAAGACCTCTTCCTCTTGATAGTCTCCGGTACTAGCGTCTATAAACGAATACGAGGATACAATCACCAAACAACACTTAAGTAGTCTTAATTTGCCTTAATGGCTCACACAATGAATCTTAGCATCACTACTTACATTTATTCACAAATTATGCTAGGGTTTCTTTATTTAATATTAGGAAAATAATTTCCTCTCATTGAAAATTGAACTTAGGGTTTCTCTTTGGTTTGGAGAAATAATTTCCTCTCATTGAATTCTTCTTAAGATTTAATTTTTCTCATGAATAATATATGACCTAGGTTGACCAAAGTCAACCTCTTCATACTTATCATTTGAGAAAATGATTTAAATGAGGTTTCATACCTCATGCATTTTAATACTAACATGATAGCGATTTAATGCCACCAGATAATTCAATATGAGATTATTAGACCATGGTCACTACCTCATGTTGAATTACTTGAGAACAAGATTTAAATGAGAGGAATACCTCTCATATGATTTAACACATAGTTGTAACTAATTTAGTAAAAACTATTATTGAGGTGATGCAATATTCTCAAATAACCAGGGATGATCCCATGTTGACCAAGGTCAACACTTCACACTTAGTATTTGAGAAAAGGGATTTAAATGAGATTCATCATCTCATGTGTTTTAAATAACTAGTGAAATTTAAATACTATGTTGGTTTAAATTCTACAAGTGAGCAATTATGAGCCTAAGCATTTAAAGGTCAACACATTACTTCATATCACTTGAGAAAGAATTTAAATGAGGTGCTACACCTCATTGGTTTAAATTCCTAAAATTTGACATAGTTTAAATGGGCTAGTATTGACTACATAGCCAATATTTTGATTCTAGCCCATGATCATGTACAGAACATATATCATATTTTTACATAGTAAATTAGAGTTTGTTAAATGTGAATTATTGAAATTGGATTCAATTCAAAATTCACAATGGTTGATTTTTAAGATTTATTTGAATACAGAAAAGTATCTGTTTTGTTATTTTTGCTATTCAATAACTACACCACATATGAGGTTGAATCCAGTGGGGTTAGTTAGGGCAAAACATAAGCTTTCCAGAACATTTGGATTTGCTAAATTTGAGTTTGTAGAATTTGAACTATTCAATTTATAGGACAAACCAGTATTGAATTTAAACCACAAAAGAATTAAACGAATTTGAATTCTGGGCTTTAGGCGGGAAGGTAAACGGGCCAAACTGAGGAAAACAGCGCTGGGCTGGCCCGGTAACGCTTCAGCGCGCCGCGGGCCAACTGACAGGGTGGGGTCTGCGTGTCAGTCTCACTTTAACACCGAATCGGTACCTGGCAACGTGCGCCGTTAGATTAGAACCCGATCGCACGGTTGGGGTTCGTCTTCTTCTCCGGCGAGAGGAGGGCGTGCTGGCGACCGAGGTTGGGGGTCGGGGAGCGTCCTGGGCTGCCGGCGGTCGAGGGAGAGGGGCGAGGCGACGTTGTCGAGGGTGTAGAGGCCCCTGGTACCGCGGCGAGGCTCGGGGTGGCTCCAGGCGAAGCAGATGATCTGCGGGGCTCCGGCGGGAACAAGCTGGCGATTGGAGCTTCTCCGGCGAGGTAATGTAAAATTGGTGGGAGCAGAAGGGGCAAGGATGAGAGAGGAGCAGATGGTGTGAAGAATCGTGGCTCCGATCTCTCCTATTTATAGCGGGGTGAGAGGGCCGGGGATGCGGCGAAGGGTTCGACGACGGCAATGGCGCTACGGGCTGTGAAAGGGCAAGGCGTGGTGCGCATCTTGTAGGCGACGCCTAGGCGAGGCTCTGGGTGTAGCTGGCGCGTCCAGGGCGTGATGGAATGGCTCGGGAGCTTCTGCGACGAGGACGGTACCGGGCGGCAGGATTCCGATCATGGCGACGGCGACAAGGCTTGGGCGAGCTAGCAAGCATGTCCAGAGGGTAGCTGTGGTCGTGATGATCATTCGTGCCAAGTGGGAGAGGGAGAGGAGGACTAGAGCGACGGGTCGACGGCGTGCTCTGGCGCGTCCAGAGTGGTGCTGGTGCACGCTCACCGCGTGCCTGGCATGCCACGGCATGGTACTGGGCGTGCGCGTTCTGGACCGTAGCGTGTGTCTCCTGGCTTAGGGCTCGTATCAGCAGGTTCATTGAGGAGCAGGCTAGCTAGTTGACATGGTACAAGGGGCCAGAGAGAGATGGAGAGGATGAATGGCATGGTGGCCGGCATGGGTACGGCATGAGCTTTCTCTCCCCTTTTCTCACTTTAATCAACCAAGGCAGTACATGTAGAGATGCAGGGGAGGTAGGGGAGTGATGATCACCTCTGACCATGCAAGGTTTAGTCGAAAATCCAGTGTGTAATAGCATGTGTTGTCCAAACCAGAAATTGCCCACAAGGTGTTCGGAGAAATGGCCGCAAGAACATTTTTGTCGAATTTTTGGAAATCTTTTTGGTATATCTCAAATATATTAATTATAGGTTAGTTTGGTGGTGGTGGGGTTCAATTTGGAAAAGGATTGCAAATTTTCAAAAGTGAGGTGATCTTCTTCTCTCTCTCGGGTTCCATCTTTGCACACTTATTCTGGTCAACCTAGTCAACTTCAGTAGTGATGGTCAACATGAAAGTTGTTGACCTTGACATGGTCTTGGATGACATGGTCATAGTTAGGGATGTAAATGGTACGGATAATTTCCGCTCCGAATCCGCATCCGTATCCGTTTTCGAGGATATGGTATGCATTTTTAGAAATCCGCCGGATATTGATACGGATGCGGATAGTGATAAAGCGGATATCCGACGGATACGGTAGAGGATATGGTATTGATACTATCCGACGGATACGGATTATCCGCCATTTTTTGCGGATTATCCGAGGTCCACAAAGAGGATAATCCGAAAAAACTAGTCCAACCCTAAACATTTAGATAATATAGTTAGTTCATCGGCCAAAATATGTATTCTATTAGCAGGCAATTTGCTTTGCTGTAGGAACAAGTGTGTACATTTAGCTATAGTCTATAATTACAAACATATTTTACATAAAAAACCATACTTCTATTTTTTTATATTTTTTTATATGCATATTTTCTTAATAATCCGCATCCGATCCGAGTCCGGTCCGAATCCGCTTCATATCCGTAATCCGATATAATCCGCATCCGAATCCGCATCCGACCATTATCCGCTCCGATCCGAATCCGTTACAAAAATATGGTAAAGGATATGGTAAGAGCAATATCCGATCCGATCCGATCCGTTTACATCCCTAGTCATAGTTGACCAAGTTTGGTTTAGGAAGATTCAAATGCAGGGGGGTAAAGTAGTGAAGATTTTATAAATGGGTCATATGACCATTATCATATGTATGTCAAACTTTGAAATTTCCTTTGATTTGAATCTGGTTTCTTTTATGCATTTGTGTTTGTTTTTGTTATATAAGAGTTTTAGAAACCATAGAGCAAGCAATGGTGGCCTCATATGAAGATTTGCAAAATTGCCCTTAGTGTATGTGAGAGAAATGGGGATTTTCTCCCTAATTGATTTCCCTCCAATTGATTTGACTTTTATTGACTCAAAAGTGATTCTTATTTGTTTAGAAACATTTTAAGACCATTGAAACCAATTCAAAGGGTCTTGTTCAAGGATTTGCAAAAATGGCCATAACACATAAGAGGTGATGTGTCACTTTTCACTATTCTTGTAAATTGTTGATCTTGCTTTAATTGGGCATGGGTTAGGGTCAATTTAGGGTTATATGAAGTTTAGAAATGGTTGCACACCATTTGGTCAAGGTTTAAAGTCATAGGGCAAGAATTGGGTATTATGGCTATGTGTCACATATGCCTCTATGCATAGGTTGCATTTGAATTTTAATTTGACTTGGCTTGACTCAAATGGTGTTGTTGAGTGTTGAAATGGTATATAGGAGTGATCCCACCATTCACAACATGTATTTGGGTCAAGAATTTTAAATTCACAAATTTGCTATTTTACTCTCATATGCCTCTATGGCATTTTTAGTTTCTTTTTAATTTCTTTGGAAAACACTTGGATTTGGTTTGATAAGCCTTAGGTAAGGTGTATGAAGGTTTTCCAAACCTCTAAGCAAAGTAGAAAGGCTTAGGGTAAAGTTTTATAAATATAGCCATAGGCACATATGCCTTTTTCTTATTTATTTTCCTTTTATTTTATTTTAACTAGGATTGTGAAAAGAGGGGTGAGGTTTAGGGTTTAAGATTATTTCAAACTAATATAACAAGCAATCATGGCAATAGCACAAGAATTAAGCAAGGTCACTATGGATCATACTTAATTTAATAAAAGTTTTTGTTGGTTCCAAAATTTGGAACTAGTGAAATTCATTTGTTTTATTTTGAAATTCTTGGGATGTTACAAACCCTTCCCCCTTAAACAAATCTCGTCCCGAGATTTTAAGAAAAGTTAGGTTCCTAAGAGAGATTGAGCATTTTATTAACAGGAAGACATACTTGGCATGGTCTGGGGTGCTTCCTGAGCTTCGATGGGCGATCATGTGGTAGAGACGGCCGTTGTTGTTGTTACGGTTCCTTCTACCTCGACGGCAGCTGTTGCTGAGCAGGTGCAGCGGTATTGGCGGAAATCCTGGCAAGCTTTTTGGGGCACTCATTGGAGAAGTGACCCACAACTCCACATTCATAGCAGTTGACGGTGGACTTGTCTTTGGGAATGATGGGGGTAGCATTGCTTCCAGTCCTTGGGGCAGTATTGGGGTTGTTGTTGTTTCCATTGTTGTTGCTGTTGTTGGGGTGGTTGTTGTTGTTGTGGTTGTTGTTGTTGTGGTTGATGTTGTTGTTGTTGCCTCCGGGCTTCGGGGGTCCTCCGTTGTTGTTGTGGTGGTTGGGGCGATAACTCTGAGCAGGGGGTTTGTTGTATCTTGGGTTGAATCCTCCCGAGGAGTTATTGCGGTATTTCTGGGCATGGTGGGGTCCATTCTGGTTCATCATCATGCGCTTGCGGTTCTCATTGGCCTGATGCAGCTTCCCTTCCATCTGGATGGCTGAGTCCACGAGGGCTTCTAAGTCAGCGAACGGAATGTTCACTAACACGGTTTGCATCTCGTCATGCAGTCCGTTCAGAAATCTTTCCTTTCTCTTCTCATTGGTGTCGGTCTCATCCGGGGCGTACCTTGACAGAGTGAGAAACCTGTCGCGGTATTCCACCATGGACATTCTTCCTTGCTTGAGTTCACGGAACTCGTCTCTCATCTTCTTGATCAATCCTTGAGGCACATGGTATTTGCTAAACTTCAGCTTGAAGTCTTCCCAGGTCATCATCTGTCCCGCATTCATTGCACGGGCACTTGTCCACCAGGCTCTGGCAGGTCCTGACAGGTAGTGGGTGGCGAACAGTACTTTTTCTGCGGCTTCTACTCCCGCAACTTCGAGGTTGTTCTCCATGGTCTGGAGCCAGTCATCAGCATCAAGGGGCTCTTCAGTCTTGTTGAACATCGGTGGTTGGTGTGCTGAAAGTTCTTCAGCTTCGATCCAGGGTGATCGTGGTTTCCGTGGCCTTGATTGTTCTGAGCTATCTGTTGCAGTGCGGTAATGTTGGCTTGACGTTCAGCTCTCTCGACTTCTCGGTCTGCCATCATTGTCTGTAGCAGTTGCATCATGGCATCCTGAGTGGCGTTGCGGGTTGGTGGGGCCATCTAAACATTGATGTAGAGGATAAGATAAGAGGGAAATTTCTATGGTTTGTTTTGTTAAAGTTTAGAAAGTTCATAAATTGAAAACTTGAGTAGTGTTGCGGGGGTAAAAACCAACAACACTTTTTCATTCATACCAAGCATCACACATTACAAAGCTAACACACCGTTGGTTTGAAGAACCATTCATCGCTCTACGATACAAGGGGTTCCTGATACAACTCACACATACGAAAGTGCTTTAAAATAAACTACTCTTCCGGGGGGAATACTTCGTCTTCACGGGT
Source organism: Lolium perenne (assembly GCF_019359855.2). Taxonomy (NCBI): domain Eukaryota; kingdom Viridiplantae; phylum Streptophyta; class Magnoliopsida; order Poales; family Poaceae; genus Lolium; species Lolium perenne. Next base: position 160,821,810 of record NC_067247.2, read on the forward strand.
GATGTGCTTGGCGAGAGGCGAGGGCGTTGTCCAAATCCCTGCGGGTTTTGTACTTCCTGAAGTCCTGGTGTGCTACATAGTGGTTCATCTCCGGGGGTGGGGGCATTGTCATCGGTCTTCCCATGGAGTCATGTCTTGGGTAGTAGATGAAACGAGTGTTCTTGATCTTGTCCGCATTTTGTCCACACAGACGGGAAATGGCTTCCTGCATAGCTTTGACAAGTCCTTCCTTCCAAGTGTTTCCCGTTACGGAAAACCAGATGGTTTCCCATACCGGGGCATCAAGCCTTCTTCTTAGATCAGTAGAAACGTCCCACCGAGGTGGTTCTCCTAACTGAGCTTTGAGGGGTATTCCGAAGAATTCAGGATACGGGTGGCCTAGATATTCCACCAGTTGTTTCAAATCCTTTTCGAATCGCAGTTCTCCTCCGGGACCAAGCTGATAGGACTCCCATTGGTACTTCATCTGTGAGCAATTAGGATAAGTAAGTTAGAGAAGTGTGTCAAAATTTTATGTAGTAGTATAAGAGGAAATAGAGCATAACTTTCTTATTTTGAAGAAGATCTCAAGGATAAGAGTGAGAATAAGTTTTTCACAAATATCCAATTCTTTGGTTTTGAAACAAAGTTTTGCAGACGTCCATTCTAACTAGGGTCTCCTAAGGTCAACAATGGCTCTGATACCAACTTGTCAACACCCGGATTTTTAAGTCCAGATGCCTATTATGCCATTCATCGCAATCCCAGGAATGTTGTTTTTGCGAGACATAATAGATTGATATCACAACACATCATTCATTACATACCATAATCGTCTTACAAATAAAGGATCACATGATCCAGTCTCATTACAATAATAGAAGTTCTATTTATTCATTACATAACACATAGCGGAAGCGAAAGTAGCGTAGTAGTAGTCCATCTATTCCACAGGCAACTGTTGACGTCAGGAGTGATCCTAGTTGTCGTAGGCGTCCTGCTGTCCTTCTTCCGGGTTCTGGTACTCCTCTTCATAGTCTGGCCATTTGAATAGCCAGGGACACAGCCATGAGTACTTTAAAGTACTCGCAAACTAATACTAAGGTAAAATACTATCAACTATAGTAAGGGGTTCTAAGCTCTAGTTTCATTTGCATAAAGCCAGTTTTATTTCATAAACACTTTAATAAACCAAAAACTCTTTTCAATTAACTAACTCAAGTGGGAACATTAGTGTCATTCCCACAACTCAGTTGTGATTCAAAGTCAAAGTCACCTTTCAATTCAAAATCACAAGTCACCATTCATATTTTTAGAAAAGTTCTGATGACGGAACAGTATGGCCTTTCCAACTGTCCATAACCGCGGACGCGGCTATTCGAATAGGTTTAAACTCTGCAGAGGGTGTACACTTGTGCCACAACAATTGCAATAGTTCGTCAGGGGTAACTGGCCCTGATTTATCGTACGCAGTACGCGAACTACCAATCCTAACCTTTCATTTACATATTCTAGTATAGGCACCTCTCCCCATGAGCTTGGCCTCCCGGTGAAAACCGCAGTCAACCCGGGAACTGCACAGGGCTTGGGCCGAACATTCACCTCATTTCACGTCATTTCACATCAATTCACCAGTACGGAGGCAGCCTCAAGCATAACCCCTATGACGCTTGTTCAGAGGGAACCCATACTAAAATACATAAGTTTCCAGCTAAGCCTTACCCAGATTCAGGTATTGTGGGGGTACTTGTAAAATTGGAATGGTATCGCATCCGAACCCAACCATCAGTGTTTTAGTAAAATTCACCAAGTCCTTCACCAGTCATATTCACCTTCAAAATCTCTCAATAGAATGACTCATCATTCCAAGGTTTTCAAAGTCATTTCAAAACACAAGTTCCCAACTAGAGTAGTCACTTTTAATATTGAGCACTAGCAACTAGTCATGAGGGGTGCTAAGTATCTTGGAGCTTGCTAGGCTAAGTGTGATGCTCTTGTACTACTCTATAATTCAACCAAGTGAATCATAAATCAAAAAGTAACTTCGATAAATAAAATCAAGTAAAACTTGTAAGGTAAAAACTTGGGATAGGTTCATAAAGTAAAATGTAATGGTGCCTTGCTCTAGTAGAGCTTTGCACAAGGGAACCTTGCAAGAGTGTTAGCTTGCCTTGATTGGTGATGTGATCAAAGTTTTCTTGCTCTTCCTCTTGGTAGAAGACCTCTTCCTCTTGATAGTCTCCGGTACTAGCGTCTATAAACGAATACGAGGATACAATCACCAAACAACACTTAAGTAGTCTTAATTTGCCTTAATGGCTCACACAATGAATCTTAGCATCACTACTTACATTTATTCACAAATTATGCTAGGGTTTCTTTATTTAATATTAGGAAAATAATTTCCTCTCATTGAAAATTGAACTTAGGGTTTCTCTTTGGTTTGGAGAAATAATTTCCTCTCATTGAATTCTTCTTAAGATTTAATTTTTCTCGTGAATAATATATGACCTAGGTTGACCAAAGTCAACCTCTTCATACTTATCATTTGAGAAAATGATTTAAATGAGGTTTCATACCTCATGCATTTTAATACTAACATGATAGCGATTTAATGCCACCAGATAATTCAATATGAGATTATTAGACCATGGTCACTACCTCATGTTGAATTACTTGAGAACAAGATTTAAATGAGAGGAATACCTCTCATATGATTTAACACATAGTTGTAACTAATTTAGTAAAAACTATTATTGAGGTGATGCAATATTCTCAAATAACCAGGGATGATCCCATGTTGACCAAGGTCAACACTTCACACTTAGTATTTGAGAAAAGGGATTTAAATGAGATTCATCATCTCATGTGTTTTAAATAACTAGTGCAATTTAAATACTATGTTGGTTTAAATTCTACAAGTGAGCAAGTATGAGCCTAAGCATTTAAAGGTCAACACATTACTTCATATCACTTGAGAAAGAATTTAAATGAGGTGCTACACCTCATTGGTTTAAATTCCTAAAATTTGAGATAGTTTAAATGGGCTAGTATTGACTACATAGCCAATATTTTGATTCTAGCCCATGATCATGTACAGCACATATATCATATTTTTACATAGTAAATTAGAGTTTGTTAAATGTGAATTATTGAAATTGGATTCAATTCAAAATTCACAATGGTTGATTTTTAAGATTTATTTGAATACAGAAAAGTATCTGTTTTGTTATTTTTGCTATTCAATAACTACACCACATATGAGGTTGAATCCAGTGGGGTTAGTTAGGGCAAAACATAAGCTTTCCAGAACATTTGGATTTGCTAAATTTGAGTTTGTAGAATTTGAACTATTCAATTTATAGGACAAACCAGTATTGAATTTAAACCACAAAAGAATTAAACGAATTTGAATTCTGGGCTTTAGGCGGGAAGGTAAACGGGCCAAACTGAGGAAAACAGCGCTGGGCTGGCCCGGTAACGCTTCAGCGCGCCGCGGGCCAACTGACAGGGTGGGGCCTGCGTGTCAGTCTCACTTTAACACCGAATCGGTACCTGGCAACGTGCGCCGTTAGATTAGAACCCGATCGCACGGTTGGGGTTCGTCTTCTTCTCCGGCGAGAGGAGGGCGTGCTGGCGACGGAGGTTGGGGGTCGGGGAGCGTCCTGGGCTGCCGGCGGTCGAGGGAGAGGGGCGAGGCGACGTTGTCGAGGGTGTAGAGGCCCCTGGTACCGCGGCGAGGCTCGGGGTGGCTCCAGGCGAAGCAGATGATCTGCGGGGCTCCGGCGGGAACGAGCTGGCGATTGGAGCTTCTCCGGCGAGGTAATGTAAAATTGGTGGGAGCAGAAGGGGCAAGGATGAGAGAGGAGCAGATGGTGTGAAGAATCGTGGCTCCGATCTCTCCTATTTATAGCGGGGTGAGAGGGCCGGGGATGCGGCGAAGGGTTCGACGACGGCAATGGCGCTACGGGCTGTGAAAGGGCAAGGCGTGGTGCGCATCTTGTAGGCGACGCCTAGGCGAGGCTCTGGGTCTAGCTGGCGCGTCTAGGGCGTGATGGAATGGCTCGGGAGCTTCTGCGACGAGGACGGTACCGGGCGGCAGGATTCCGATCATGGCGACGGCGACAAGGCTTGGGCGAGCTAGCGAGCATGTCCAGAGGGTAGCTGTGGTCGTGATGATCATTCGTGCCAAGTGGGAGAGGGAGAGGAGGACTAGAGCGACTGGTCGACGGCGTGCTCTGGCGCATCCAGAGTGGTGCTGGTGCACGCTCACCGCGTGCCTGGCATGCCACGGCATGGTACTGGGCGTGCGCGTTCTGGACCGTAGCGTGTGTCTCCTGGCTTAGGGCTCGTATCAGCAGGTTCATTGAGGAGCAGGCTAGCTAGTTGACATGGTACAAGGGGCCAGAGAGAGATGGAGAGGATGAATGGCATGGTGGCCGGCATGGGTACGGCATGAGCTTTCTCTCCCCTTTTCTCACTTTAATCAACCAAGGCAGTACATGTAGAGATGCAGGGGAGGTAGGGGAGTGATGATCACCTCTGACCATGCAAGGTTTAGTCGAAAATCCAGTGTGTAATAGCATGTGTTGTCCAAACCAGAAATTGCCCACAAGGTGTTCGGAGAAATGGCCGCAAGAACATTTTTGTCGAATTTTTGGAAATCTTTTTGGTATATCTCAAATATATTAATTATAGGTTAGTTTGGTGGTGGTGGGGTTCAATTTGGAAAAGGATTGCAAATTTTCAAAAGTGAGGTGATCTTCTTCTCTCTCTCGGGTTCCATCTTTGCACACTTATTCTGGTCAACCTAGTCAACTTCAGCAGTGATGGTCAACATGAAAGTTGTTGACCTTGACATGGTCTTGGATGACATGGTCATAGTTGACCAAGTTTGGTTTAGGAAGATTCAAATGCAGGGGGGTAAAGTAGTGAAGATTTTATAAATGGGTCATATGACCATTATCATATGTATGTCAAACTTTGAAATTTCCTTTGATTTGAATCTGGTTTCTTTTATGCATTTGTGTTTGTTTTTGTTATATAAGAGTTTTAGAAACCATAGAGCAAGCAATGGTGGCCTCATATGAAGATTTGCAAAATTGCCCTTAGTGTATGTGAGAGAAATGGGGATTTTCTCCCTAATTGATTTCCCTCCAATTGATTTGACTTTTATTGACTCAAAAGTGATTCTTATTAGTTTAGAAACATTTTAAGACCATTGAAACCAATTCAAAGGGTCTTGTTCAAGGATTTGCAAAAATGGCCATAACACATAAGAGGTGATGTGTCACTTTTCACTATTCTTGTAAATTGTTGATCTTGCTTTAATTGGGCATGGGTTAGGGTCAATTTAGGGTTATATGAAGTTTAGAAATGGTTGCACACCATTTGGTCAAGGTTTAAAGTCATAGGGCAAGAATTGGGTATTATGGCTATGTGTCACATATGCCTCTATGCATAGGTTGCATTTGAATTTTAATTTGACTTGGCTTGACCCAAATGGTGTTGTTGAGTGTTGAAATGGTATATAGGAGTGATCCCACCATTCACAACATGTATTTGGGTCAAGAATTTTAAATTCACAAATTTGCTATTTTACTCTCATATGCCTCTATGGCATTTTTAGTTTCTTTTTAATTTCTTTGGAAAACACTTGGATTTGGTTTGATAAGCCTTAGGTAAGGTGTATGAAGGTTTTCCAAACCTCTAAGCAAAGTAGAAAGGCTTAGGGTAAAGTTTTATAAATATAGCCATAGGCACATATGCCTTTTTCTTATTTATTTTCCTTTTATTTTATTTTAACTAGGATTGTGAAAAGAGGGGTGAGGTTTAGGGTTTAAGATTATTTCAAACTAATATAACAAGCAATCATGGCAATAGCACAAGAATTAAGCAAGGTCACTATGGATCATACTTAATTTAATAAAAGTTTTTGTTGGTTCCAAAATTTGGAACTAGTGAAATTCATTTGTTTTATTTTGAAATTCTTGGGATGTTACACCTGCATGATCGACATAAGGAGGAGCATGGAGAATCAGTGGTTCAGCGAGGACCCGTACCTGCAAGATCTCTGGAACAGAAGCAGAAACATCACCGTCAGTAGCACAAGCCGTATCAGTACATAGAGGATCCTCTATATCCGGTTCAGGAAGGAGAAGAGCGTCTTCGGTGGGTGACGAGGAGGAGGGGGTATCGGTGGAAAGGGGAAAGACATGTTCGTCAAACACGACATCGCGAGAGACATATATGCGGCCTGTGGACCGATCTAGACACCGGAAGCCTCGATGGTCAGCGCTGTATCCGAGGAAGACACACTGACGAGAGCGAAAACTGAGTTTACGGGTATTGTATGGCCGCAGGTTTGGCCAACACGCGCAGCCGAAAACGCGCAAGTTGGTGTAATCGACGGGTTTCTTGAACAACTTTGTGACCGGGGTTGTGTTCTGAATGACACGGCTGGGCATTCTATTTATGAGATAACATGCTATGAGGACGGCATCGTCCCAAAACCGGAGGGGAGCGGAAGATTGGGCGAGGAGGGCTAAAGCAGTTTCAACAAGGTGACGATGTTTCCGTTCAATGGCGCCGTTTTGTTGATGAGTGTGTGGGCAAGAGATGCGGTGGGTAATGCCGGTTTGGGAAAAATAGGTGTGAAGTTTTTGGTATTCCCCGCCCCAATCGGACTGAACCGAGCGAATTTTGGTGCCCAGCAAGAGTTCGACTTGCTTTTGGAATTGATAGAACAGGTTTTCAACATCAGATTTGTGCTTCAACAAATAGACCCAAGAAAATTTACTGAAATCATCAAGAAAGCTAACATAGTATTTGAACCCGCCAGCGGATTTAATTGCTGGACCCCATACATCCGTATGAACAAGTTCTAAAGGAGAAAGGGAAACACGACTAGAGGCTGCATACGGCAGCTGGTGGAGTTTTGCCTGCTGATAGGCATCGCATACATGTGCCACTCCATTATTTGGAAGGGAGCCTAACTTATTCATCTGAAGGATGGACTGAACTATGGGTGTTGCAGGGTGGCCGAGACGACGGTGCCACAGTTCCTTTGACGGCGAGGTGGAGTGAGCTTGCGGATGACATGGCGGTGGGCGATGATGGGAAGGAGGAACTGGTAGCAGGCCACCGTATGATCTACCTTGAAGCAGAGTTGCCCTCATGGTGCGATCCTTGACACAAAAAGAATGAGGGTGAATTTCAACGAAACAGTTGTTATCCCGAGCAAGCTTATGAGTGGCAAGGAGGTTTTTGCTTAGGCTAGGGGCATGCAGAACATTGCTTAAACGAAGAGGACGAGTTGAACCGGATAAACTAGATTCACCAATATGCAAAATAGGAATGTGCGTACCGTTGGCAACTTGGATCTGCTCGTTGCCCCTGTAGTTCTCGTGGGTGTGGAGGCGCTCAAGGTCGTTCGTCATGTGGTCGGTCGCGCCCGAGTCCAGGTACCAGTTGGGATCGCTGGTGTACTGGTCGTTGGCAGCGGAGTAGTGGGCTGCCCGGTTGCTGGATCCACCTGTCTCCGGCTGGATCCCGTGGTTGAAGCGTTGATAGCATCGCAGGGTGTCATGGCCGTAGGTGCCACATATCTGGCATGTGGATTTGCCGCCTCCGCCGCGACCACGCCCTCCACCTGGGGCATTGCCATCGCGCCAGGAGTTGTCGCCACGGCCACCGCCATGACCGCCTCCCTGGTAGGCGCCGTTGCCGCCGTTGCCGTGGTAGCTAGCCGTTGTTGCCGTTGTTGTAGCCGTCGTTGTGGCGACCTCCTCCATTGCCACGGCCGCCGTCGCCGCGGCCACGCCCGCCTCCACCGCGAGCGAAGTTCCCACGCCCGCCACCGCGTGTGGCGTTGTTTGCAGAGTGCGGGAACTGGTTGTTGGTGTTGTTGGAGGAGCGATCGCCGGTGCGCGCCTCGTAAGCTGTCATGTGGCCATACAGATCACTAAGGGTAAAGTCATCATTACCAGCGAGTACGGCCATGGAGGTGGTGAAGTTGTCGTAGTCGTCGCCGAGGCCGGCGAGCACGTAGGAGACGATCTCGTCGTCGGCAAGAGGGCTACCGATCTCCGCCATGGTGTCGGCGATGCGCTTGATGTTGTTGTAGTAGCTGGACATCGACACGTCCCTCCTCTTGGATTTTACCAGCGCGGTGCAGAGCTGCACGATCCGCGCTTTGGATTTGGACGCAAAGGTCCGATCCAGGGCCTCCCACACCTGCGCGGACGTCTTGAGCATCTGGACGTGACCGATCACGGCGGGCGTGAGAGAGGCGAGCAAGCCACTCAGGACCTGCTGATCTTGCCTGAACCAGATCGGATACTCCGGATTATCGATCTGTTCAGAGCTGCCGGTTGCAGCTGCAACCTTCTTCGGTGGCGCCGCCTTTGATCCATCGACGAAGCCGAACAGGTCATTGCTGTAGAGCGCAGGCAAAGCCTGAGCCTTCCAGAGCAGGAAGTTATCCCCGTCGAGCTTGATGGTGATGGCGGCACTCAGCGCGGCGATGATGTTGATCGGCGCAGAGGGCGGCGGTGGTGCGTTGGGAGCCATGGGTGGTTAGGAGTGTTGGCTCTGATACCATATAAAATTACAGAATACGATTGAGATTGTGCCGTGCTTCAATGCATCGGCCAGGGACTCTTTATATACAGCTCAAACGAGCTAGGGTTTACATGTAGTTAGGATTACAACAACTAACTGAAGATATGTATCTATCTGTTTAGGAGGAGAGGATAGGATCGTATCTATACACCGTCGCTAACCTCTTTTAACAGCTAGCATCTCTATATTTGTACTGCCACTAAATCCACGACTCTCTAGGAAACCTTCGCGGTCCATTTCAGAGAAACTTCCATGCATAGGGGATTAGGGGTCAATAATGTATACAGTGTTCTCTTCCACGCAACTTTCTCTGACCACAAGAGACAAGTGAGTAGAAGAGCACTCTGACCCGAAAAATCTCATGGATGTTTTTTGAGGGGCAAAAAACATCATTGCTATTTCATACGAACAAGAAACTATCAAACAAGATTTATCGAGTAAGCATGCACATGCAAAGAGATGTCAAAATCAGCGAGCATTGATGAAACTTCTCTCCGTCCATTCTTCTCAATTCCTTCGAGTTAACAAAAGGAGAGGAGTGATTATACTTCATCCATCCTAAAATATGTTGCATATAATATCTAGTTAAAATTATTTTTTATAAAGTTTAAATAATTATATAACAAAATATATACATCAACTTGAATAATATTAAATTTGTGTTATTAGAATTATGGTGAAATATATTTTTATGTTATATAAATATTTATTCATATTATAGGCATTGATAATTTTGCCATATAGTTAGTCAAACTTTATAAAGTTTAATTTTAACTAAAAATTATACAACATAGTTTGAACGGAGATTAATTGCAGATGCTGAGAACTCGGATCGAAAGTATAGCAGGTTCCCGATAATTAAATGTGCTGATTTGTGCTATGTGTGAAGTATACTGTGTCTAACAGCAATTATACTCCACTTTGACCAAATGTTAGGTAGAGTAACAGTAGTAGTAGGAGCAAACGATTTCTTTCATAAAAAGCATATCAGTAGTACGGAGTAATAGTTTTGTATATATGCGTGATCAGCAAGATATTTACCGATGGTGAAATGGACCTACTCCTACTCTACATGCTAGGTAAGTCTGGAGATATAATTTGCTGATGTGCGTGCGTATATACTACCTTGAGAAGAAAATTCAGGGTTGAATTGTCCATGTTAATTATAGATATACTTAAATGTTTTGACCATTGAGTCCATGACCCCGGCCACGCATGTACCCAGTTTCTATGATGAGCATGGGCAGGCTAAATGGTCCCGGTACATCTGCTCTCGAAACTCGAACAAGAGTAGAATAGTTAGAAGAATAGTCGGATGATTTTGCGAAAAAACGGAGACTGAGCTACATGTAGTCCTTTATTTTTAAAAATTCGAAATCATAATTTTAAGTTTCAAAAAAAATTGAAAAAAATCTGGATGCAGATAATGATGAAATCTACAAAACTTGCAAAATCTCAATGTGAATTACTTTGTATTTTACACTACACAAAATTGACAAAATCTGACATATTTTATAGTTTTGAAATGTGCACTATTCACTATTCTCATATCCAAACATTTGTCATTTTTGTGTAGCCTAAAGTACTAAGAATTTCACATTGAGATTTTACATGTTTGTAGATTCCATCATTAGCTGCATCTAAGATTTTTTTTGAGAATTTTTTGAAACTTAAAAATATGATTTCCGATTTTTTGAAAATAAATACCTACATGTAACTTGGCCTCCATTTGTTCACTCTAGATGATCTTGCTGTTCATCTAGTAGCAGCTACAATGGAAACAGTTTTGTTAGAGTATCTCTAACCGTCACCAAAAAATGGTGATTTAAAATATTTTACATCACATATCTAAAAAAGTATATATCAAGACAGATGTATGTGTACAAAGATTATGTAAAATATGCAGCAAATCCTTCTTCTTGACAGATCAAACTTTGAATCGAACAACAAGAACCGAAATGAAACTAGTAGTAATTTAATTCAAACACTTGTAGTTCATAAGATAGATTGGACATATCCAAATTCGACATCGATAGGATAAAAAGCTAAAATTCGACATACACTTGAACCCCAAACTTCTACACTACGATAGATAGTTCGGCCCCTTTTCCCATCAGTAATCTCGGACCTTGGCCGTTCTCTTTCCCCGTCTACAGTTTAAAGAGGCGTTTTTTGTGAACTCTCCTCGTCTCCCCACCTCGCTCGCTGTCGATCCGTGGATTCCTCCGCCTCCGGCAGCCGCTCCGGCGGCGGGAGGTTGGGGAATCCACAGATCTAGGGCTGTAGATAGTGTAGGGGTAGGTGTGGTGTCGTCCGGTGGCGTCTTGAAGGCGGAGATGTCGTCGGTTTGTTTGCAGGTGGTGGTCGTCCCCTTCGACGGCGGCGCTCCGTGGAGCTCTGCTGTGGACCTGCTGCCTCCGGCGTGCTCGCAGCTCGGTGGAGCTGGCGTGCGCGTCTTCCCCCTGCTGGTGCCCGTGGGACGGCGGATCCGGCTCTCGCAGATCTAGTGGAAGATGGTGATGGTTCGATACGACGACAATGGCGGCCACCGGGGTAGGTCCTCTGGACCGGTGCTCGGAGACTTCCCGCTCGCTGGGGTCTGCTCTCAATCCAAGGCTTCAAGGAGAGTAGCTGCGACGGCGCGCCACCGACAGCTTCGCGTCGCCGACGTGGTCGTCTTGCAGAAGGGCGGTTCTACTTTTTTGTTCTTTATGTGGTCCTTTCTATAATGTTGCCGAATTAATATCAACATCTTCTATTTGAAAAAAAAAATAGATAGTTCTGCCCTAAAACTCGAAAAGTAAATAAACATTGATGGTGGAGGGGAGTTCACTCCTAGTCGTCAATGTCGGAGCTGCTGAGGTTGTTCCAAAAGTCCCAGTCTAACTCGGAGGAGGAGCCCGGCAAGGTTTCGATGGTAGAGGGGCCAGCCTCAGTCGACGTTGTTGCAGCCTCTTCCTCCTTCTTCCTGGCATTCTCCCTCGCTGTGAAGTACTTGAACTCAACCTGAATGAGCTCGGGGTGATCACGGAGAATCTTCGCCATTGCCTCCTCGTCGGCCTCGTGCTCCCTAATCTACAAGAAGGCACGGAGATTCTCCTTCTCCTTCTCGCGGGTGACCATGTGCACCTGGGGATAGAGGAACTCGATCTCCTTGAGGCTATCCATGCCAGGGAAGTTCACCTCGGCGTGAGGACGGCGGAACGTCCACTCGTCGAAGTCGTAGGTGCTCGCACTGAGCTCCGGCGACGAGAATGTGCCGAGCCACCAGCAGACACCATCTAAGGCTATCTCTGTGGCGGAACATCCGGTGTACCGACGCCACATGCCGTGAAAACCCGTCGAAGACCTACAATGATGGGGCGGCAACACCCCGAGGTGGAGGGGCGGCAAATCAGCCGAGAGTCTGCGAGGCGAGGCGGGGGAACCGCTCGGCAGGCTTTGGCTGCGGCGTGACACCACATTGGTCATGAGTCTGCGCGAGGAGGCGGGGGAACCCCGTGGAGGGCTTCGGCAGCGGCGCAACAGCGTGGTGGTGAATTAACTAGGAATCCATGTGACCCAGTGGGGAATGGCGTGGAGGGCTTCGGTGGCGGTGGATCTAGTGGGTTCGCGGCGGTCAGGTGGCAGGGACGACGGGGGGAGGGGACGAGCGCGTGTGGTGAGGTATGAGGAAAAGACGCGGGGGCAATTTTGGTGTGACCATTGGGCTACGCGCCACGTCCGGAACAAATATACATCGCCACTTTTGGTGGTGTATATTTGGGTCACTTAGTCCAATATATACATGAGGATGTGAACAATTTCCATTACCAAATGGGTCAAGGTTATCTATTGAGAGGCATTTTTGGTCGTAAAAGCGGTTTCACATCACCAAGTTGATTTTGCATCTGTTAGAGATGCTTTTAGAGCATTCTGAGGATAATATTTTGTACGTATCGGCGCACCCAAACACTATCCACCCACCAGATTTTGCCTTTTTAAATATTTTGTGTCCATCGTTATCTATTTTTTTTTGAAGATGAAACCATTATATATAAACACAAGCAAGCTGCCTCATTAAAAACCTTCCAGTCCCCTTCGGTACCCTGGTGAGGAAAAGAGTGCGTGAAAAACTTGCTGCACCAAGAGACACAGAAATGGTTACATCAGGAGGCGAGAGAACCTAAGAAACTAGAGGACACCTCGACCTCACAGGATTACAATCCTCCAAGACTAGATCCTCCTAGGAAGTAGGGCATGAGCCATGCAATAAACCTACTTCGTCCTCTTTGCCTAAGTGTGCCAAACCGTGAGCTACCCTATTACCAGTAATTCATGTCCTTCTTTGTAGAGACACCAGCAAGGAGACTTGTCCTGATATCCATCATTTAACACATGTACCACCCGTAGACAGTCAGACTCGACGATGCCTTTATCACATGGAACGTTGGACAAATGTTTCATCCCCTCCAGGCATGCTAAAATTTCAGCCTCTTCAGCACTTGAGCAATATGGGATGTGCTTCCATTCTGACAGTATAACACGGCCATGGTGATCTCTGATGACAACACCCAGACCGCATCTCCCTGTTTTAGCGTCCCATCCTGCGTCGACATTGGCTTTAACTGAATGTTCTGCTGGTTTTGCCCAGAGATAAGCGATCCCTCAGGATCAGGTTGTGGTACTTGCAGAAATGCTGATTTGCCTTTAACGTCCAGGACCGGCCTTGTGCATGAGACAAAGGTTTCAAAGTATTTCTTCAGGTAGGGAACAGAAGCAACAACAGACGCCTTCCCATCACCGTGTACTATATTGTTGCGATGGTGCCAAACCCTCCATAGAAGAAAAATGATGCGAGATCTATCAACAGCGGCCACATTGATGAGAAGGTTCAGAAACCACTCATCCCCAGTATCACGGAAGGCTGATTCTGTCGGTAAATTCCACCAATCTCGCATTCCATGACTTAACGCCACAGCCAAGGTACAACTGACGAGGGCATGATGGATATCCTCCTTACCGCAGCCGTTGCCTGGCATGCATCGGATCCACAGAAGTAATACGATGATTCAGATTGGTTCTTACAGCAAGGGAATTGGTCGCTGCTTTCCAAGCAAAGATCCTTAGCTTTTGTGGCACATTTGCCTTCCAAATGATGTTCCAAACTTGGCGATCTCCATTTGGAGCACTACTAGATTGACCTGTACTCAGGGCAGATGATGTGGGCATTACCCTTCGGGTAACCGACATTGCCCTATCCTGTACAATCTAACTGGAGGCCCATGAAGATGCTCGATAGCAAGACGGGCCACTTGGACGGCGCAATAGAAGATTCCTTGACAGACAAGACAAAGGAGGAGCCAAACAAGGAAAGTTTAGAGCTAGGACTATTGTAAACCTAGTCGTACCCGGTTGGATCTCTTGAGACCTGGCCTCCTATATAAAGGCCAGGAGAGGGGCTGCCGAGGGACACGATCAATCATAGCTATCTTAGCCACCAAAAGTATAGAGCTAGGTCGCCGTAGCACTTAGCCTCTCGACGAGAACCCAGCCGAAGCCTTCGGCACCCCATTGTAACCCAATATTTTCATAATCAAGATCAGACAGGCAGGACGTAAGGGTTTTACCTCATCGAGGGCCCCTAACCTGGGTAAATTGCTCTCCCCGCTTGTCTGTGAACCGATGTCTCGTGTCAGCCTACAGGATTCCATCAACCCTAAGCTCCAATCGGAGGGCATTGCCGAGGAGTATCCTCGACAATTGGCGCCGTCTGTGGGAAGCCTGTCAGCACAAGATCGGTCATCGACAGATCCAGTCATGTCATCAGCAGCTTCATCGACGCCATCATCGCCAAGTCTAGGAAGCCCGATTCGATTCGGCTCCTATGAATTCACCCCGCACAGCGACTCTTCTCGCTCGACCTTTTCCGATCTACAAGGAAACATGGAGATGACCTTTGGCAGCGTCCACTACAACGTCAACTCGGAAGGAGTCCTTCGACTGCTAGAACCACTCGCCTCCAGATCGGCAGGGCCAGGCGCGTTGTCATCTGTCGACCTTTCGTCTGGTCTGAAGGACTCCACGAACTCGCCTTCGTCAAGTCCTCGTTCAACGTCTTCAATGTCGGTCGGATCCGATAATCCCGCATCTTCGGAGATGACCTCGTACTACTGCTTGAACTGCGATACCAGGCACGGGCTAGGATCAAGCGACACACCGTTCATCTGCAACGCCCAGTATTCATCGGGAGAGGATAGTGTCGAGAGCATCGTCCAAGGTGCCACCCAGAAAATGGCACACCACCAGGTTTATGTCGCCAATAACACAGGAAACACAAGGAACAAGGGAGATGGAGATCACACCCCCCGCTCCAGCAGACGAGCAAGTTTTGGAAACAGCGCCAGCAACAACAACAACGATTACACCATCGCAGAGAAAGAGTGGGCAGCAGCCAAGGCAGCCGTGCTTAACAACACACCACTCCCTGCAGGAACCTCGGTTGGAACCCTCAACGCTTATCGCTCTATACTGGAGAAAAACCAGGAACGCCTATCGAAAGAGCAAGCCTCTCTCGAGAGACGCCTATCCGCTGCAGACCAATCTAGTGAACGACAGAGGGGCTCGCGAGGAAGCGCCTCTCGAAGCACTCAAGGAGCAGGCAAGCACCGATCAAGGTTATCCAGACTTTCGGAAGACGACGCCAGAGAAATAACGTCGAATCTGACCAAGTCCTTCATGACCACGGACACCGCGGGCATGCCACGGCCAAAAACCGTCGCGGGAGCGACTGCCAATCTCGCAGCATACCTCATCAATCAGCGGGAGCCGAGGTCCTGGATAGACGACTGAAGGAGATATGCCCTAGAGGCAATAATAAAGTGGTTATTATTTATATCTTTATGTTTATGATAAATGTTTATATATCATGCTATAATTGTATTAACCGAAACATTAGTACATGTGTGATATGTAGACAACAAGAAGTCCCTAGTATGCCTCTTAAACTAGCTTGTTGATTAATGGATGATTAGTTTCATAATCATGAACATTGGATGTTATTAATAACAAGGTTATGTCATTGTATGAATGATGTAATGGACACACCCAATTAAGCGTAGCATAAGATCTCGTCATTAAGTTATTTGCTATAAGCTTTCGATACATAATAACCTAGTCCTTATGACCATGAGATCATGTAAATCACTTATACCGGAAAGGTACTTTGATTACACCAAACGCCACTGCGTAAATGGGTGGTTATAAAGGTTGGATTAAGTATCCGGAAAGTATGAGTTGAGGCATATGGATCAACAGTGGGATTTGTCCATCCCGATGACGGATAGATATACTCTGGGCCCTCTCTGTGGAATGTCGTCTAATGTCTTGCAAGCATATGAATAAGTTCATAAGAGACCACATACCATGGTACGAGTAAAGAGTACTTGTCAGGAGACGAGGTTGAACAAGGTATAGAATGATACCGAAGATCAAACCTCGGACAAGTAAAATATCGCGTGACAAAGGGGATTGGTATTGTATGTGAATGGTTCATTCGATCACTAAAGTCATCGTTGAATATGTGGGAGCCATTATGGATCTCCAGATCCCGCTATTGGTTATTGGTCGGAGTGAGTACTCAACCATGTCCGCATAGTTCACGAACCGTAGGGTGACACACTTAAAGTTGGATGTTGAAATGGTAGAACTTGAATATGGAATGGAGTTCGAATATTTGTTCGGAGTCCCGTATGAGATCCCGGACATCACGAGGAGTTCCGGGATGGTCCGGAGAATAAGATTCATATATAGGATGTCATTTTATGTGAATTAAAATGATGCGGAAGGTTCTATGGAAGGTTCTAGAAGGTTCTAGAAAAGTCCGGAAGAAACCACCAAGGAAGGTGGAGTCCACATGGGACTCCACCTCCATGGCCGGCCAACCCTAGTGGGGGTGGAGTCCCAAGTGGACTCCCCCTTAGGGGGCCGGCCACCCCCCCATATGGGAGGTGGAACTCCCACCTCTAGTGGGAGTCCTAGCTTGGGTAGGTTTCCCCACCATATGGAAGGTTTTTGGTTCGGGTCTTATTCGAAGACTTGGAGACCAACACTTGGGGTTCCACCTATATAATGAGGGACCAAGGGGAGGGGGCCGGCCACCCAAGAACCACCAAGGTGGCCGCACCCCTTAGTGGCCGGCGCCCCCCTCTCCCCAAACCCTAGCCGCCCCGCTCCTCCACTTCCCGCACGCTTAGCGAAGCTCCACCGGACTTCTCCACCACCACCGACACCACGCCGTCGTGCTGTCGGATTCAAGAGGAGCTACTACTTCCGCTGCCCGCTGGAACGGGGAGGTGGACGTCGTCTTCATCAACAACCGAACGTGTGACCGAGTACGGAGGTGCTGCCCGTTCGTGGCGCCGGAAGCGATCGTGATCAAGATCTTCTACGCGCTTTTGCAAGCGGCAAGTGAACATCTACCGCAGCAACAAGAGCCTACTCTTGTAGGCTTTGGAATCTCTTCAAGGGTGAGACTCGATAAACCCCTCGTTGCTACCGTCTTCTAGATTGCATCTTGGCTTGGATTGCGTGTTCGCGGTAGGAAATTTTTTGTTTTCTATGCAACGTTATCCTACAACGACTACTTGCAGACTGTGATTCTGCACAAGGGAAATCAGATAGCAGCAATGCAATGCTTGCAGCTTTACCTGAAGGATTCAGCACGAGCTTGGCTAAGAGGCCTGCCGAAGGGTTCCATCAAATCATGGGACGACCTAGTAGACGCTTTCGTTGCCAATTTCCAAGCAACATACAAAAGGCCCGTCGGGATTGAGGAACTACGGCATTGCCAGCAAAAGCAGAAGGAATCGATGCGTGCATACATCGGGAGATTCACCAAGCTCTTAAACGCTGCCGAAGATGTCTCTGTTGACAGAGCAATCGACGCTTTCAGCGACGGCATCCTATGTGAAACCTACATAGAGGAACTCGGGCGCAAAAAGCCAAAAACTATAACCAAGTTAATGGAAATCGCCAACAACTGAGCTGATGGCGAGGACAACGTAAGAAGGCCACGACAGCGCAGTGACGATGAAGACGACGACCAGCCAAAGCACGACTCGGGTGGACGAAGGGATTGCCACAAGAAAAGAAAAAACCGCAGTTATGACGACAGTAACCTGGTAGCCGCAGGATACTCTGATCGGCAGGAAGATCGGTACGACGATAGACGAGACGATCAGCAGGACGGCAATCGGAACAACTCTGGAAACCGCGGCAACTACAAACCACGACCACAGAGGACTCCCGAACTACCCTTCGCCGAATAGATCAACGCTCCTTGATACTTGCACTCGTACGTCGATTCTAAGGACAACAAAACGAAGTCAAGTCACCTGCTCAGAGATTGTAGGCAGTTCATTGACATGCAGAAACTCATCTAGCAGCAGCAACAGCCGCCACCACCACCACCACCCCCACCGCAGCACCAGGTCCAGCAAGCTCAGCCTCACCAACCCAATGAGGCGTTTCCACCACCACGTGGGCAGATGAGCATGATCCACAGGACAGGTGTTTCAAGAAGAGAAATGAAGAAGCTCACCTGAGAAATCAATCTGGCAGAAAGTATCATGGCGAACATCCCTGAGTATGTCGAGTGGTCGTCTCAGAACATTACGTTCAGCCGAGCAGATCACCCGATGACCATACCAAAACCAGGACACACTGCCTTAGTAGTCGAGGCGCAAATCGGGGGGGTTCAAGATGAGCAAAGTCTTCATGGATGGTGGAAGCGGACTAAACCTGATATTCGTCGACACAATCAAAAGTATGGGGATCACCATGAGAATGCTGGAAGATACTGACACCTGTTTTCATGGGATTCTCCCTACTTCACCGGCGTACTCTCTTGACAAAGTTTACCTGAACGTCGTCTTTGGCAAACCCGACAACTTCAGGAAGGAAAAGATCGAGTTTGAAGTCGTGAACTGGGAATCACAGTATCACGCTATACTCGGAAGACCAGCTTATGACAAGTTCATGGCTGTAACGCACTACGCATACCTCAAGCTGAAATTGCCTGGGAGCAATGGGACAAACATCACAGTATATGGAAGTTTCTCACGCTCAGACAATTGTGATCGCGACTTTCAGAGGATTGCTGCAAAGTTTGGGTTAAAACAGGAAATCACCTATCTCCCTTCCAAGTTATCGTCACGCAATAATAAGGAAGTAAAACACGTCAGGGAAACGAAGAAGAAGCCAGCCGACCTTGCCCCAGAAGTTTCGGCAGTAAAAGCTTCGACAGTTGATGGCACAGCAGTCATAGGAGAAAGCAAGACACTTGCAATCGCCGTCGAGACCCCTAGTGAAATCAACGACGCTTCGATAACCGCTAACATGGTGGATAAGCCGAAAGATAAGAAGAACCCTTTCCTTGCTTAAGCGGATGAATAGTGTTTAGTTTTTCCTTTCTTTTCAACAGGGCCCTCCTTTTTTCGCCCCTTAGTCCCGTGTTTACTTTATTAATGAGAACTTAATTTTTGATCCCTTGAAAAGCATTGCAGTAATTCGGAGCACGCAAACCGCATCATTGTAAACCTTGCTCACGCTCCTCAGCAAACGACGGTGCAACGTAGTACGCGACAAAAGATCGTGCTCCGAAAAAGCCTCTGAAACTACGAGTGCTAAAGAATGCAAAATAAACAAGGACGCTGACCTTTCCCTCTGCTATAGATGCCTCTACGAGCGCCGTAAATAGCAAGAGTCTGGAAATACATATAAAACAACCCACGTTCGATATTTTACTTATGGAACTATCAAAGAACAATGGGCTCATCGGCAGAGTTAATGCTTCCGATACATTCGGGAGCTGCTGTCAGAACATAAACCAGTTGAAAGCAAAGTTGCACATACAACGGGTTTAACAAGACCTGCAACACGAGCTGATCACTCAAACAATTTGCTGACCAACGAATACACATACGCTTAAACGGGCAATTAAGATTTGCTCCTTCAAAATTTGCCAACGGCATTGACACGGTAAAAGTGCATATACATGTACCTACCGAAAAATAAGTTTCAATTACGCAATCCAAACGCTTGGATGAAGTAGCCAAATTATCTATTTACAATAAGAACTTGACCCCGAATTACTCTTGCGGAGTTTCTTTTTATTCAGGTACCTTTGAATCCTTTTCAAGCCTGTCGACAATTATATTGGCGGGCAACACTACCTTCGGGTACATGATGACCCACAAGTATAGGGGATCGCAACAGTCTTCGAGGGAAGTAAAACCCAATTTATTGATTCGACACAAGGGGAGACAAAAAACACTTGGAAGCCTTAACAGCGGAGTTGTCAATTCAGCTGCACCTGGAAACAGACTTGCTCGCAAGAGTTTATCAGTAGTAACAGTTTTATAGCAGTAGCAGTAGTGAAATAACAGCAGCAGAGTAACAGAGACAGCAGTAGTGATTTTAGTAAACAGCAGGATTAAAATACTGTAGGCACGGGGACGGATGACGGGCGTTGCATGGATGAGAGAAACTCATGTAACAATCATAGCAGGGCATTTGCAGATAATAATAAAACGGTGTCCAAGTACAAAGCAATCAATAGGCATGTGTTCCATATATAGTCGTGCGTGCTCGCAATGAGAAACTTGCACAACATCTTTTGTCCTACCAGCCGGTGGCAGCCGGGCCTCAAGGGAAACTACTGGATATTAAGGTACTCCTTTTAATAGAGTACCGGAGCAAAGCATTAACACTCCGTGAACACATGTGATCCTCACATCACTACCATTCCCTCCGGTTGTCCCGATTTCTGTCACTTCGGGGCCATCGGTTCCGGACAGCGACATGTGTATACAACTTGCAGGTAAGATCAATAAACAATGAATATCATGATGAAACAATAACATGTTCAGATCTGAGATCATGGCACTCGGGCCCTAGTGACAAGCATTAAGCATAACAAGTTGCAACAATATCATCAAAGTACCAATTACGGACACTAGGCACTATGCCCTAACAATCTTATGCTATTACATGACCAATCTCATCCAATCCCTACCATCCCCTTCGGCCTACAGCGGGGGAATTACTCACACATGGATGGGGAAACATGGCTGGTTGATGTAGAGGCGTTGGCGGTGATGGCGGCGATGATCTCCTCCAATTCCCCGTCCCGGCGGAGTGCCAGAACGGAGACTTCTGGCTCCCGCGACGGAGTTTCGCGATGTGGCGGCGTTCTGGAGGGTTTCTGGCGACTTCGACTTCTTTTCGTGCATTTTTAGGTCGAGGCCGATAAATAGTCCGAAGGAGGGCGTCGGAGGCCGGCCGAGGGGGCCACACCACATGGCCACGCGGGCCCCCCCTGGGCCGCGCCGCCCTATGGTGTGGGGCCCTCGGGCCTCCACCTGGTTTGTCCTTCTGGCTCCGTCAGTTCTCTGGGAAAATAGGGCCTTCTGCATAAATTCCGAGGATTTTCCCGAAAGTTGGATTTCTGCACAAAAACGAGACACCAGAGCAGTTCTGCTGAAAACAGCGTTAGTCCTTGTTAGTTGCATCCAAAATACACAAATTAGAGGCAAAACAATAGCAAAAGTGTTCGGGAAAGTAGATACGTTTTGGACGTATCAACTCCCCCCAAGCTTAGCTTATTGCTTGTCCTCAAGCAATTCAGTTAACAACTGAGTGATAAAAGAACTTTCACGAACACATTTGCTCATATGATGTATATATTCTCATGCTATGGCTAATACTTAAGTAGTTCATAATGAGATACATGCAAATAAGATCATCTAACAGCTATGTCAATCATGGAGAGGTACCAACAATTAATAATAAGCATCATGAATCATGTATATAAGCAGGATTGCAATGTTCATAAGAGAGTATGATAAAGTGGTATCTCGCTTTTTGTATTTGATTGGCAAAACATAAATGCCCGGGCACCTCTAGAGTTCATAGAAAGACTAGAAGTAGTGATTGTCAAAGATAAAAGCATCAAAGTTATACCACAATCAATCATATTTTGAGACAAGCATATTATACTAAGAATGACAGTTGTGCTCTCAAGATAGTGCTCAAAGAAATAATGGAGACACAACATAAAAGTAAAAGATTGACCCTTCGCAGAGGGAAGCAGGGATTAACATGCGCTAGAGCTTTTCATTTTTGAAATCAGGAGTAAAATCATTTTGAGAGGTGTTTGTTGTTGTCAACGAATGGTAGTGGGTACACTAACTACCTCGCCAACCGGACTTTCAAGAGCGGCTCCCATGAATTATTTGCATATTTATTTGGCACTCCTTCCAACCTTTCTTTCACAAACCATGGCTAACCGAATCCTTCGGGTGCCTGCCAACAATCACATACCATGAAGGAGTGCCTTTTTATTTTATTTTTATTATGATGATGACACTCCCCCCAACCTTTGCTTACACAAGCCATGGCTAACCGAATCCTTCGGGTGCCGTCCAACGATCACAAACCATGGAGGAGTGTCTATTTAAGTTAATTAATTCGGGACTGGGAATCCCATTGCCAGCTCTTTTTGCAAAATTATTGGATAAGCGGATGTGCCACTAGTCCATATGAGAGTCCGTCAAAAGTAAATGACAAGGTTGAAAGCTAAACACCACATACTTCCTCATGAGCTATGAAACATAAACACAAATTGAGAAGCATTTTGAAGGTTTTAAAGGTAGCGCATGAGAATTTACTTGGAATGGTTTGAAATGCCATGCATAGGTATTTATGGTGGACACTCTGGAATAACTTGGTTTTCATGTGTTTGGAAGCACGAGCAGCGTTTCCGCTCAGTACAAGTGAAGGCTAGCAATAGACTAGGGAGCGACAAATCAAGAGAGCAGTAACTGTCATAATCATGCTTGCGGCAAAATAAATTAACGGAGGCATAAAAGTGATACAAGAACTCTGAAGCAATATAAATCATTGAGGCTTAATTGACTTTGGTTCAGTCATATGCATGCGTGAGCATGTGCCAAGTCGATATAAATAAATTATTCAGAGGAGGATACCACAATTTGCCATACTTACTTATGAATAAAACAATGCAAGCAAACATCCATGACATGCTACTCATATTAATAAATTGGAGCTAAACATGAGAGATCATAAACTACTAGACTTTCTCAAATAACATATACCTCACATGAACCAACTAAGCATGCTCACATGGATGAGTATATGTACAAAAATGAAAACAAATAGAGTTCATACCAGCCTCTCACCACAATCCAATTGTCGTAGATCGTCATTATTGCCTTTTCACTTGTGCAGCTTGGATAATATGAAATGAAAACCATGCTCCAGCCACCGAAAACCATTGAACTCATAATGAACTTTACAAACCAAAGAAGAACAGCAAATATTTTTGGTGTTTTCGAATTAGAAACAAGAACAAAAGGAAACAAACAAACAAAGCAAAATCTTTTTGGGTTTTCTTGTAGCAAACTAGCAATAGCAAATAAAGCGAAACAAATGCAAGAAACCAAAGCAAACAAATGGTGAAGAGAAACAACAGAAATATTTTTGGTCTTTTTGTGTTTTGGGAAGGAAACAAAGCAAAAACAAGAAATAGCAAACTAAAAGAAACACAGAAAAACGAGATGGCCGAAATCTGCCAAAACCTGACAGCAGTACAGAAATCGATTTTTACAAAAATCTTACGTTGCTCAGCTCGAAAAGTGTTCAACTAATGAAAGTTAGATAACAACCTGGGGAACCTGCACAAAAATTGGCAGCTCAAAATAACGCTCTGGCTGTGCGCACGAATTTTTCTAGTAACAGTCCAGAATCTGTTTTTAGGCAGCACTTCCCCAAATATCATCTTCCTCTCATTAGAAAACCACACAAACGAACAAAACAAATATGTACAAGTATCCAGCAACCATAATATGCAAAGAATGAGTGATGCCGGTATACCTCCCCCCAAGCTTAGGCTTTTGGCCTAAGTGGAGTTCAATCCCATCGATCCCATGAGGTAATATGGAGTAGTCATAGTAAAGTTCCTGTGCAGAAGAAAAGCGTGGAGGCTCCACATGTCCAACATGTTGGTGCGAGGAACTTGCTGCATCGGATGATGAGTCGAGGTGCTCCTCGACCTCCGTGTCGTCTCTTGCATGTTGTCCTCCTCTCTCTATGTGTGCATCCAGTGCACCTTCTGTGACCGACCAATCTCCCCTGGAATCAAGGTTAGACAGGCAGTAGCGAGGCAATCTTACTAGTTTCTCAGTTTTCTTAGTTATTCTCCAGACTTTCTTATAAAATGTCATCTTGTAAAACAGGTTACCCAAGTTGGAGGAATCTGAAACAAATTCATGTTTAATCATAGAGGCTATGTCAAGTTTTTCTATGGGGAATGGAATATCAAAATGATGAGGTTCTACATTATGAAAAGCTAGTAAACGAGAGGCGATGAGACTTCCACAAATTCCACCTTTCTCACGGTTAGTAGCAAGTCTATAAGCTATCAATGCCCCCAAATTATAAGTCCTACTACTTTGCAGTGCCGCAGCTAGAAAAGCCAAATCCGGGATAGAAAGTTTACCACCAATCTTTTTAGCAAGAACGCATTTGGTAATAAAATAGGCAAAGTAGCGGATAGCCGGGAGCTGAATGCTAGTGATTTTACCACTATCCTCTGAGAAACTCCTTCCATAGCAAATCATCTTGAAGAGGTCCAAGAGTTCTTGCGGCGATCCCCTTATCTTCTCGCATGACCCCCATTGCGGTACTCTAATTGCTGCACAAAAATCACTGAATGGCAAGTTGACAGCTTTATTGTAAATTTTATACTGGACCGTGGGGTTAGATCGCGACCAATTGAACTTGAAGTCCTGCACAAAAGACATAGTTAATTTTGCATATTGTCTTGGCTCTCCTTCAACAAAGTCACTCAGCCCTGCACGAGAAATTAGACTTTGAACATCTCCAAATATTCCCGCGCTTCTCATGAAATCCGCGCACGGGTAGTAAGAGGGGTATACTCCCTCTTCACGGTTCACCCTCATAACTTGTTGGACTTCCAATTCTTGTTGGTTCAATTGATATCTATTCCACTCCATTTTCTGAAATTTCAACAAACAATATAAAAATTTGATTTGGTGACATATAATCAAGGGGAACTACCATAGGAACTTGCTAGAGTACTAATCATGCATCAAAACTAGTTTATACAACTTAGAACAAGCATGCAAGCTCACTAAACATGTTACCTACAGCAGCAAAATATTCAAGATATACTCAACCAAACAAAATTCTACTTGGATGGGTGGAGGAGTCACATACCAAGGAGCAAATGTGCCAAATTTCAGCAAGAAATCTGGGCTGAGCAAAGAGATCGAGAAATCTGGAGCTCTTGAGCAAAAACGCGAGTGAGAGGAACCTGGTGCGAGTTTTTTCGGGAGAGAGAAGGTGCTGGGAGAAAGAGATGGCAAAGTGGGGCAAGGAGGGGCCCACACCACAGGGTGGCGCACCCCCCGCCACCCTGTGGTGTGGCACCCTCTAGTGCCCCACAGGTCATCCTCTGGTGCTCCCAGGTGCCTCGTCGAAAAATAGGACCAACGGTATAATTTTTGGGAATTTTTGAAAACTTTGAAAAATGCACATTTCTGGGTATTTAGTTTATTATTACTGGCCAGAATTTTTTTTGAAATCTCCAATTAACTAAGGAACTTTGCAAATTAAAAATGCTACAGCAACTAGAGCAAGTGGAGGAAGAAAGAGATGTTGTTTACCTCCTCTATGCATATAAAAAGTATTCGTTAACAAGGTTGATCAAGTCTTGCCACCAAATAAATTTTACATGGCATAAGAAGAAATAAACCTCAAATCAATCATGTTACCTTGAATTGTATTGATATGGATCCAATCACGAGAGTTTGATATTCTTCTTTAGGCTCATATATAGGACAATCAATAGTTCCCACTTTGATAGTTCTCACATTAAAAATAGTATTAACTCCACATACTTTATCAATCTTCTTGGGGAAATAAACGGTATGCTCCTTATCATCAACATTAAAAGTAACCTTTCCTTTATTGCAATCAATAACAGCCCCTGCGGTGTTAAGAAAAGGTCTCCCAAGAATAATAGACATATTATCATCTTCAGGCATTTCCAACACAACAAAATCAGTTAATATCAAGCAGTTAGTAGTAACTTGAACAGGAACATCCTCACATATACCAACAGGAATAGCAGTAGATTTATCAGCCATTTGCAAAGATATATCAGTAGGTATCAACTTATCTAAGTAAAGTCTCTTATAAAGAGAAAAAGGCATAACACTAACACCGGCTCCCAAGTCACATAGAGCAGTTTTAACATAATTATTCTTGATAGAACAAGGAATAGTAGGTATACCTGGGTCGCCCAACTTCTTTGGAACTTTGCCATTGAAAGAGTAATTAGCAAGCATAGTGGAAATTTCCTCATTGGGGATTTTCCTTTTGTTAGTAACAATATCTTTCATATACTTTGAATAAGGAGGCAATTTAATAGCATCAGTCAAAGGGATTTGCAAGAATAAAGGTTTCATCCAATCGCAAAATTTATTATAGTGTTCTTCTTCCTTTGATTTTAGTTTCTTAGCAGGAAAAGGCATTTGCTTTTGCACCCAAGGTTCTCTTTCATTACCATGTTTCTCAGCAATAAAATCTTCTTTAGTGTACTTTTTATTTTTAGCATGCTTTTCAGGTTCTTTTTCTACCTCTTCTTTATCAGAAGCATCATTCTTATCATTATCTTTATCATGTTCATTACCACTTTTAGTTTCAGCATCAGAAATAGAAATACTATTAGGATCATTAGCAGGTTCAGAGGATTCTACAACATTTTTATGTTTCTTCTTCTTTTTCTTCTTAGAAGGAGCACTAGGTTCGATGCGTTGAGAATCTTGTTCAATTCTTTTGGGATGCCCTTCAGGATATAGAGGATCCTGGGTAGAGACACCACCTCTAGTTGTTACTTCATAAGCATGTTTTTCTTTAGAATTATTCCCTAACAAGTCATTTTGCACTTTAGTGAGTTGATCTATTTGAGTTTGAACCATATGAAAATGTTTAACAAGCATCTTAACATCATTGGAGGTTCTTTCTACGATATCATGCAATTCACTAATAGCTCGAGAATTTTCCATTAAATGATTCTCTACTCTCATATTAAAATTTTCTTGCTTAACAATATAATTATCAAACTCATCTAAGCATTGTGCAGGAGGTTTCGAATACGGAATATCTTCCCTAGTAAAACGTCGAAGGGAGTTTACCTCAATCATGGATGAAGGGGGAATTATCTCACATATATCTTCTATGGGAGGAAGGTTCTTCACATCTTCAGATTTAATACCTTTCTCCTTGAGAGACTTCTTGGCTTCCCTCATATCTTCATCATTCAATTTAATTAAACCCCTCTTCTTCAATATCGGCGTTGGAGTTGGTTCAGGCGTAGTCCAATCATCATGATTCCGGCCTATTTTAGCCAATAATTCTTCAGCGTCGTCTGGAGTTCTTTTCCTGAAAACACAACCAGCACAACTATCCAGGTATGCCCTAGACTCAATGGTTAGTCCACTATAAAATATATCAAGTAAATCATGCTTTTCCAAATCATGGTCAGGCCGAGCTCTAATAAGAGAGCAAAATCTCGCCCAAGCCTCAGGCAATTTCTCTCCATCTTCCTGGTTAAAATTATAAATTCTCTGCAAAGCAATATGTTGAGCACTAGCAGGAAAGTATTTACGGAAGAAAACATCAAGCAATTCTTTTGGACTTTTAATAGAATTAGGTGGCAAACTATTATACCAAGTTTTAGCGTCATCCTTTAATGAGAATGGAAAGATTTTAGCAACAAAGTAAGTACGCATCTTGACATCATCAGAAAACAAGCTACTTAGAGTAGATAACTCAGTCATGTGTTCAACAGCACTTTCTTTTTCAGTACCACAAAAGGGTGTTTTCTCAACAATAGCTATATGAGATAGATCAAGAGAAAAATCATAATCTTTATCCTTAATGGTTATAGGAGATGTGGCAAACTTAGGATCAGGAGACAGTTTATATCTAACAGCATGTTCTGCAAGCAACTTTTTAATTTTTCTTGCATCAGTAGTAGCATTGCATTTTTCAATAAAATCATCATTAAGCTCCACATAATCTTCATCAGGATCATCACTAAAATAATCAAGTTCAGGTGAACTAACAGGTGTAGTAGCATTAGGAGTTTCAGTATTTTCAATTTGTCTAGACCTAGCAATTGTAGCATCTAGAAAAGATCCCAATGAACCACTATCATCAAGCACAGCAGAAATATTATCAATATTATGAGAGTTTTCAGATTCAGCAGAAGTACCCGCATGTGAAGCATGTGGCGGTGAAACAAGTTTATCAATCACAGATGGTGAATCAAGTGTAGCGGAGGTATTCAGAATTGTACCTTTTCTTGTAGTGGATGGTAATATGGCGACCTTAGTATCGCGAGGTTTACCCATGATGGAGAATTTGCAGCGAACAATATTAATCCAAGTGAACTTCCAAATAAAGCTATGCTCCCCGGCAACGGCGCCAGAAAATAGTCTTGATGACCCACAAGTATAGGGGATCGCAGTCTTCGAGGGAAGTAAAACCCAATTTATTGATTCGACACAAGGGGAGACAAAGAACACTTGGAAGCCTTAACAGCGGAGTTGTCAATTCAGCTGCACCTGGAAACAGACTTGCTCGCAAGAGTTTATCAGTAGTAACAGTTTTATAGCAGTAGCAGTAGTGAAATAACAGCAGTAGTGATTTTAGTAAACAGCAGGATTAAAATACTGTAGGCACGGGGACGGATGACGGGCGTTGCATGGATGAGAGAAACTCATGTAACAATCATAGCAGGGCATTTGCAGATAATAATAAAACGGTGTCCAAGTACAAAGCAATCAATAGGCATGTGTTCCATATATAGTCGTGCGTGCTCGCAATGAGAAACTTGCACAACATCTTTTGTCCTACCAGCCGGTGGCAGCCGGGCCTCAAGGGAAACTACTGGATATTAAGGTACTCCTTTTAATAGAGTACCGGAGCAAAGCATTAACACTCCGTGAACACATGTGATCCTCACATCACTACCATTCCCTCCGGTTGTCCCGATTTCTGTCACTTCGGGGCCATCGGTTCCGGACAGCGACATGTGTATACAACTTGCAGGTAAGATCAATAAATAATGAATATCATGATGAAACAATAACATGTTCAGATCTGAGATCATGGCACTCGGGCCCTAGTGACAAGCATTAAGCATAACAAGTTGCAACAATATCATCAAAGTACCAATTACGAACACTAGGCACTATGCCCTAACAATCTTATGCTATTACATGACCAATCTCATCCAATCCCTACCATTCCCTTCGGCCTACAGCGGGGGAATTACTCACACATGGATGGGGGAAACATGGCTGGTTGATGTAGAGGCGTTGGCGGTGATGGCGGCGATGATCTCCTCCAATTCCCCGTCCCGGCGGAGTGCCAGAACGGAGACTTCTGGCTCCCGCGACGGAGTTTCGCGATGTGGCGGCGTTCTGGAGGGTTTCTGGTGACTTCGACTTCTTTTCGTGCATTTTTAGGTCGAGGCCGATAAATAGTCCGAAGGAGGGCATCGGAGGCCGGCCGAGGGGGCCACACCACATGGCCGCGCGGGCCCCCCTGGGCCGCGCCGCCCTATGGTGTGGGGCCCTCGGGCCTCCACCTGGTTTGTCCTTCTGGCTCCATCAGTTCTCTGGGAAAATAGGGCCTTCTGCATAAATTCCGAGGATTTTCCCGAAAGTTGGATTTCTGCACAAAAACGAGACACCAGAGCAGTTCTGCTGAAAACAGCGTTAGTCCGTGCTAGTTGCATCCAAAATACACAAATTAGAGGCAAAACAATAGCAAAAGTGTTCGGGAAAGTAGATACGTTTTGGACGTATCAGTACATCGTCTCCAAATTACCAACCGCGTTGGCAATAGTCAGCAGATTTGCTGAAGGATAACGCGCAAGGACGAGGGCAAGTGTAAATCTGGCCCCTGCAAAAACCTGAGCTCGCACCAAGTCTCGAATTTTCTTGGTGTTCCTAAATTCAGACATCAGAGTCAACAGTGTAGGAGGGACTGCGTTCAAGGGGAACATCGTCCTCCAAATTACTCTTAGGGCTTTGTGGCACTTGTCGAAGAAGTGGTGGACCTGCTGAACCCGATCTTGGAACTGTGCGACAGCCGAAGCTTTCGAGCGCTCCCTCCAGAAAATCTCATCGGCTGATGACAGCTAGGTTAATGCGTTCACGCGCTCGTGAATCCGTTTGTTCTCTTCAGCACGGTTCAGAGCTATGACTAGCAAAGGAATCAACAGAAGATCAGACAATGCATTTTTGACAAAGAATAATGAGCGCAAGGACCAGGGAACTTACAGGTCAAACTTTCGGTGTCCTTATGCAGTTCAGTAAGAGCGTAGCGCTCTACGTCGGCTGCAATCTCGCTCTTCTTCTTGATAATGGCAGCCAAGGCATAGGTATTGCGCAGATCATTTTCCATCTGCGCGATCCGATCCTTCATACGTTGGATTCGATCATCTTCAGAAAGAGCACCCGAAGAATCATCGACAAACGCAGGCACTGGGAAAACCTGCAAAAACATCGTCAAGGGTATGACGGATCGTATCGCTTCAGCATTGAAAGTAACTCCCATCGGGAGAGTGCAAGTAAAAATGTCATAACAAGAGTGTGCTAGCAACATTGCTAGCACGGAATTTATTACAACCACAAGTTTTGCGACAGAACATTGTTTCACATCAATTCAAAAAGAAGTTTGTTACAAAAATCAAGGGGCTTGGGTCTGGGTCGATAAACTTGGGCCAGCCGATGTTTTCTTTGATGAAACCAGCTCAAGGAGCTGGCGTGCACACTTAAGAGCTGACGCTTTGAAGATGCTTAAATCAATGAACTGCCCATCTTGATCTTTCGGCAGCTCCCTAGACATCTCCTCAATATCGGCCTTGAAGCCATGACCCATCATAAGTTGGAAGGCTAGGAGGGCACCATAGGTACGCGAAGTACGTTTGAATACCTCGATAACCTCCTTGGTGTCGACTGTGAAGGCATTGATCAGCTGCCCCAGAGTCTTGTCTTGACTAATTTTGGGGAAGATCATCGAGTGCATCCGTGCCATGGCACCTTTGCCCTTTTCAAGGAGCTCCCGTGTAAGCTAGTGTGAGGCAAGAGTCATTGACACACCGTTTGCCGGAGAGTTTTTTGGAATTTTATCCAAGGCATCGGTAGGGATGTCAGCGGCCTCTGCAAGAGAATGAAATAGGAAAGATTACCAACAAAGGATCGCATTCGCAAAGTAATAATCGACAGAGAAGCTTAAACGGAATTACCAAGCAAAGCCAAAGAAGACTAGCGAAGAAGATCATCTTTTTCGGCCGCCCAAGCTTCAGCGACCAGCCTAGACGCTTCCTCCTCCTTCAGCTTTTCCTTTAGCCTGCCAAGTTCCTCCTTCAGGGAGTCAACTTCTTGGCGAGCTTTGGCGGCTATTTTGATTGCGCCTTCCAATTTCGAGGAAGAAGATTTAACTTCCTTCTGCAGCCGAACCTTGTCTGCTTCCAGGGAAGTAAATTGGGAGGCGAAGGCCTCCAAAGAAGATATAACGCCTCGCAGATCCTTAAGGAAAGGGGAAAATAGATGTTTGACGAAGAATCATTAATCAAGGCACATTCAGGAAAGTTTGCGTTACGATCGAGAAAGACTTACAGGTTTTCCTGAAGGAGGGGTCATGGCGGCAGCAGTCGAAGGAATATCCTTCCCCCTAAAAAGGGAGGAAGCAGTCAATACTTGGGCCGCAGGGGCTGCAGTAGGAGCCGAAGCTTCGGAAGCTGCGACATCCGGCAGAACGGCGCCAGATTTGGCCTTCTTAGACGGAGGCTCGATGAAACCTTCGTCACTACGAAAGGGAATGGTTGGCAAGAGTTATGAAAGAAATGCGAATGATGGAAGCAAAATACAAATTCTAGGAAAAAGGCGCTTATAGGTCAAAGAGATCGTCTTCATCGGCAAAGCCGCCGGTTGATCTCTTCGCAGGCAAAGCTCTGGCCTCCTCCACAGCTGCATTAACAAAGGCATCATGATCAGCGTCGTCATCGCGCACTGATCCTGCTGTGTCGCAAGTATCGATGGCTGGGGGCGGAAGATCGGTGAAGATAGCTTCAGAATATATCGGATCATCGTGTTCGTTCTTTGAGCTCATGTACTCGGCAGTATGAAAATCAACAGGGGCTGAGGAACCTCTTCCCTCGGAAGTGTCATTTGGTGGATCATGCAAGTTTTCAGAAATTATGGGGATCTGCCGAAGGAAAGAACAAATAAGAACAATAATAGTTGTGTCGACCAAGTGGAACAGGGTAATAAGAGTATGAGAAGGAAAATTTACCTCTGTCAGCGGATGATCGGCATCAAGAGGTGAATAAGAAGATATCAACGGGATCGAATCTTCCTGACTAAAGAGAGTGAGGCGTCGAACTTCATCAAGCAGCTCCTTTTCCGATAGTTCAGCGATGTTTATCCTGGTCTCATCCTTCGGACCCGAATACAACCACGTCGGATGAACCCTGGCCATGACTGGCTGGACTCGACGTTTCAAGAACACCGCAACCACCTATGTGCCGATCATGGTTTGGCCATCGGTTTCTTTGATTCGAAGGAATTTGGCAAATAACTCATCGGCTGCTGTCCATTCGTTGGGAGAGAGGATGTTCTTCCAAGAATGCTTAGGTTTGGCTTCAAGGACGTCGGCAAAGCAAGGAAGTTGGGACTCGGTTGTTGAGGAATCCTTAACCTAAAACCATTTCAGTCTCCATCCTTGCACTGATTCTCTCATTGGGAAGATGAAATAATTGACCTCTGAACGGACAACGAACCCCACTCCCCCAATGACAAAGGGTCTGTTGCTACTGCTGTATCTCTTTACGAAGAAAATCTTCTTCCACAACCCAAAGTGAGGCTCGATGCCCAAGAACGCCTCGCAAAGGGTGATGAACACAACAACGTGGAGGATTGAGTTGGGGGTAAGTTGCCACAGTTGGATTTCGTAACTCCGCAGAAGGCAGTGAAGGAACTCGTGAGCAGGAAGCGAGAGACCCCGATACAAGAACGACAAGAACATCACGGTAAAACCAGCAGGAGGATTGTGCCGAGAGATCGCACCTGGGAGAATCACATTCCCCTCGTCGTAGGAGATTAGACCAAGGCTTCGGGCCCTCTTTTCATCACGCTTCGTGATGGAGGACGCTAGCCAATCTCCAGGTTTGGTCGCGGTTGCCGAGCTTGGCGGTCCTGGCGGTGCCGGAGTTGGGGGAGGAGCATCTGGAGCGCTCCTCTTCGGAAGATTCAAGGAGGCCTTGGCGGCGGCGCCTGACAAGGTATTAACTTGTCAATGCCTACGGGTTGTAGACTAGGGTTTAGTTGGAAGTAGAGGGCAAGTAGATCTCGAAGGTTTCAGCCGAAAAGTACTCGACGATTATGAAAACTAGGGTTTGAAAGACAATGATTCGATGATCTCTTTGTCCCTCGACCCCGCCTTATATAGGAGGTGGAGCCGAGGGATTCGTGTTGTACAAGTTACATAGTCCGAGATGATTTACAACTCATCCCGCAAGATTACAAACATCATCTCTAATACAATTCTAACTTTCCTTAATATCAACTTGGGCTTCCGAATCTTCTTATTCTTTGAGTCGTGGGCCTTCAATAAACCCCGGGTACTATCTTCAGCAGGCCCATTTGGGATGCCTATGTCAGTAGCCCCCGAGATTTTGCTTGAATCGTAGAGTCAGGGAAAATCTCCACTGTTTATTTTTACTCGACAACTTAAAACTTCTCTATATTTCTTCTTATGAATTTCTATATTGTACAGGGATAATGGTAGTTGGGGCTAGTTCATCTGATGGATCAGGTACTAGTTAACTACTCTAGTGGCAATCCGCAAAAACCTACTTCAAAATCACGTCCCTGGACATGATCTCGGGATACTGGTGTAAACTTCAACAGGTGCCGCTTAAGGTCTTACCATTCTGTCGAGTCCCAGTCATATTTATCGGGTACCTAACGCGTCCGTTAGGATTTTTCTTCGTATCTGTTGATACGGATAAAAGTAGCAAACCGACGTCAGAGATGGCGCCACGCCACACAGAACGGATCTGGGGTCTTACCTTCGCAAATTTGCGGCATTCAGAAATTGTTCGCAACTTTGGCGTTCTGAGAATATATTGTCGAGTGCTTATTCGGCTGTTGGAATGGCACATTTTATTGAGTCAACGGATGACTTATATTGCTCTCCCGATGGGAGTATATGTAGAGTTATGTATATAACTCGAAATATGCTCACTTTTTCTTCTTCTTTTTCTCCATCTCTCTCTCTTTTTTTTATAATTTCGTCGGGCACGCGAACAGCGTTCCCGATGGGAGTAGCCCCCGAGGCTACAGCCAAGGACTTGTGCTTGGGTGTAGGCTCCATGCCTTATGTCGCTATATTTTCTCCTGTCACATATTTTGTCAAAATCTCTCGGGTGCGCGAACATCGCTCCTGATGGGAGTAGCCCCCGAGGCTATGAGCAAATACTTGTATTTGATCATAGGCTATCGCCATTTCTATTTTGTCTTTCTCAAATTTTTCATTTTTCCAAAGTAGCCCCCGAGCATTTGATCAAAAACTTGTATTTTATCAAAGGCTCTCCAATATTTTTTACCGTCGCCACTTTTACGAAGCTGTTGAGTCGAATTTTTTCTTGCTAAAGTGATGTCATTGCTGACGATAGTGACGACCTTAATTCCTGGAAATCGCGAGATGCTCCCTCTCGCTGCCTTGCGGGCCCAATTTTCGCATTGTATTGACACGTCGTGGAAGTGGGGGACACACGTTCTCCACTTTTCCTGGCGCACGCACTGTAACTCCTCCAGGGTTAAATTACTTTGGTACCCCTGTTCCACGTGGTCATCATCTGCCGCACACTTTTTCCATCCAACGGTACGCCGCTTCGCCGCACCTCTATATAAGATCCCCTTCTTCTTCCTCGAGCACCTCCGCTCGCGCCGTTCTCCTGCTCTCCTCTGCAAAACTCCTCTTGCGCCCCACAGTTCCCTGAGCTCATCTTCTCCCAAGCTGCATTCCTGCGCCATTGTTAATGCCACCGCGTAGATTGACCAGACACAGCACGCCAGAATCGACGATGGCTTCCGTGGATCTGGGAAGCGCCGAGTGGGAGAGATCCAAAATCTCCACCCAAGACATCAACCTCCTGAAGAAACTGGGGATCAGCAAGAAGCCCAAGGCGCTGTGCTTCCCCAGCGAAGAAAGCTACCCAACCCCTCCAATGGAGTATCGGGTTAGTTTTGTCGACCATCTCATCCGCGGCCTTTCTGCCCCCATTCACCCTTTCCTTCAAGGATTGCTTTTTGTTTACGGTCTGCAACTTCATCACCTCACGCCCAATTCTATCCTCCACATTTCCATTTTCATCACCGTCTGCGAAGCCTTCCTTGGCGTCCAGCCTAACTGGGTGCTATGGAAGCGCATTTTCTTTTGTCGCCGCAATGGCTCTCCCAATGTCGCCTATAATATAGGCGGCGTTGTTATCTGCGTTCGCCCCGATGTCGAGTATTTCGACGTCAAATTCCCTGACTCAGTTCAAGGGTGGCGCAAGAAGTGGCTGTACATCCATGAGGAGAACCATGGATGTGCTGAAGACAATATTCCTCCTTTTGACGGTGCCGAGAAAATCTATCGCCGCCGCTCCTGGGATGCAGAGGCTACCGAGGAAGAAAAAATGTCGACGGAGGCATTGATGACTCGCATCCACGAGTTGCAAAACACTCGCGGCAAAGAGCTATCAGGTATCCAAATCACAGCATATTTCCTTAGAATCAGAGTGCAGCCTCTTCAGGCTCGCAAATACCCTCTCTGGAAGTATGCTGGCGACAAGGATGCGGATCGGTTGTCGGTGGATTTAGAGGTCAAGGACTTAGAGAAACTTGTCCGGAAAATCTCCTCCCTCAGCAAAAAAGATCCTGTCCCTTCTTCCTGTCGCGTAAAACCATACAGCGCCACCAATGCGCTCCCCGACGTAACCTTTGTCGACTTTGCTCATTTTTATTTACCATCCTTTGCACAAATGTTTTGCTGACGCTTCCCCTTGTTTTCGTATAGAACCACCCAGATCTTGTCTCGCTTCCTCCCCTTCCTGAAGGTGGAGAAGTCGAAGAACGAGCTGTTGTCATTGAAGACAACCAAGATGCTCCTGTCCCTGATAATGAACCCGCAGGTTCTCGAAAATCTGCGGGATCCTCTGAAAAGGAAGCTGAATCCGAGGGTACCACGTCGGCACAGTCTCCTCCTCCTGCTGTTTCTCCAAATAACAAAAGGAAAAGGGCTGATGTCGAAGATTCCGGCACCTCCAAAGCCGAAGAAACTGCTCCTTCACGCCAAAAGGCAGCTTTTGATCCATACCTTGAAGCCCTCTTCAGCTCGTAAGTTATCTTTTTGTTTCTCCTTGTTTTGCTACTCGAAGATTTTTGTCTATCTTGCTTTTTTATACTGCCGCCATTTAATCGTAGTGGTGACGAGGAAGAAATTCCAGCTACTGATGCGACTGCTCGAACGAGTACGTCGCATACTCTAGTTGTTTCCGAGGTGCAAGTTGAAGGAGAAGAATCTTCGCCTCCTCAACAAAACATCGATGCTCCTACTCCTCCTGCAAGCCCCCTTGTCCCTTTACCAAAAAGGACAAGGGTTGAAACAATCACGGAGCCTACCCTACAATTGGGTAGCTCCTCGAGTCCTCTTTTGAATGATGTAAGTCCTTAATTTCTTTTTGTCATTGTCTATATTTTCTCTGTTTGCTTCTTTCTGCCATCATGTTTTTTCCCATACCGATGCTCTCTTTCTTTATCCTTCTTTGACAGCCTATGATCAAAGAACTTATTCGCATCGGTACCCAATTTGTTGGGTACCGCGAGTATGCCAGCAAGACCGAAGGTAATGACTCCCTGCTTGCCTTTTTTCATGACTTCTTGCTCCTGTTTTATCGTAATTTTGACTATTTTTAACTATTTTGGCAGAAAAACTTGCGAAGGCCAACAAACTTGCCGACACGCTTCCTCAGAAATTAGAGCAAAGTGAGGCGGCTCGCAAGAAGGCCGAATCTGATGCTGGCAAAGCTAGGGCAGAGGCTGATAAGGCCAAGGCAGAAGCTGCTGGTGTCGAAGATCTTGAGAAGAGACTTCATGATGCCGAAACTTCCTTGAGTGAGCATAAAGCCGCGCAGGCTGCTCGTGAGAAAGCGATCCTCAAGCACTTGAACTCGCAGAATCGGCGCTTTGTCAGTAAGTTTTTCGATCTGTTTTGTCTTCTTTAGACTTGCTTTTTTTTTACTTGCTTGTCGACCAACATATATTTTCCTCGATAGATAAAACAAACCAAGAATTTGAGCTTGAAGATCCCGACAAGGATCCTCTTCTCGACGCACTCTCTGTCCTTGAGTTTCATGGAACAGAAACTCGTGAAGGCATTGAACAGGCCGAGACAGGATTGTCGCGGCTATTCCCTTACTTCTTCCTGAAGAAAAAGGAACCCGCTACTTTCCTTGCTCTTGCCAAGGACTTCAATCCACCAGAAGATCTTGGATTGAAGATGCGCCAAGAGAATATGAAGATTGCTGTCGAAAGCACTGTTGCCTTAATTGCAGATAGCCAGCAAACCATCGACTGGACTAAAGTGGGCGACACACAAGAGATGGAGACCACGAAGTGGCGATCACTGATCAAGGCTGCGAAGCCCAACACGAAGAAAATCCTTGCCTATCTTGGAATCAAGCCAACTTCAACTCCTAGCTCGTCGAAGCCGGAGGTCTAGTTGAATGCCCTGTCTTTTCCTTTCTTTATTTTCTGTTTCTTTAGATATTGTCGCCATAGTAGCTTTGGCGACAATAGTCGTGGTAGTCCTTTTGAAGAACTCCTCCTGTAATATCCTTGTAAATTTCTTAAAGATCAATGGAATTATTATCTTGCGCGATCATTTGATGTTGAAATTTTCTTTTCCAGTTGATATTTGATAACTACTCCGCCAATCCTTGTTCTGCTGATACTTCGCCTGCTTCTTCCTTCTCGAAGAAAACCCTTGTCGATGACAACCTTATCGAAGGTTCTTCAAGCAAACACTTGTCGCCAGATTTGCAAGAACTTCGCCAACAACTTCAATCCATGAAAAAGCAAATGCTTGTACTAATGGAACAGTCTCGAAGATCTTCAGAGAGGGAAAAAATTGCTCTTCAACATGCTCAGGATGCTGTGGCCGCAAAGGATGTTGCTGTTGCTGAGGCTACCGAAGCTTCTTCTCGAGAAAATTATATGCTTCAACTAATGACTGACGCCAGCCTGGACATGACAGGTATGTTTCCTGTACATAACCATGCTTGATGTTGTTCTTGCTATTTTTCCTTCCTTAACAATTTCTTCGCTGGACCAGGCTCATTTTTGGATACTGCTGCCGAAGATCAACGCGTTGAAGCTCGAGCCAATGTTCTGCTCAGACTTACTGCACAGCATGGTTCTAACTTTTGGGTTACTCCTGAGCGTACCCGCCAAATTGTCAGATTCCAAGATCGCGCGGCTCAGGTCCGTGATTTCCTCGACTTCTGTACGAAGACTTTGTTTTTAGTTTATGGAACCATGTTCCCACGCAACAAGATGCCAGAAACTCTTCCTGCTTTGATGGAAAAATTTCGAGATGCTCCTCGAATCCATGGCTTCGTTCGAGCTCAACTCTCTGCTGGCGCAAGATTTGCTA
This sequence comes from Lolium perenne, assembly GCF_019359855.2. Lineage (NCBI taxonomy): Eukaryota > Viridiplantae > Streptophyta > Magnoliopsida > Poales > Poaceae > Lolium > Lolium perenne. Next base: position 160,860,276 of record NC_067247.2, read on the forward strand.
TGATAATGATAAAGATTTGCTATCCAAAGTTGCCCATGAATCAAATTGTTTCCAAGTGCCTGGCCAAGATGTCAAAAAAGAAGAGAAACATGGGCAAAATTGATGATCTTGTGACTCCTGTAGCAGAAGATATGATGGATGAACTTCTTCGGATGGATGCTGAGTTCTTCGTGAAGGGTAGCTATGCTGAGCATAGTACTCGTGCTTCCACTGAACGAATAACCATAGACCATGTGCTAGGCATCCGCTGAGGGTTTTTCCTTTGCTGTATTTTCTCCCTTGGTGCGTCATGATCTATATTGTAAAGCTGCCAACTATGTATATATATATTTTTTCTATTTTTGATCGTCAAGCCCCCGAGTGTCTTGGTGGCGACGTTCTATATTTTTGTTGCGAGGTTTTTTGGACCAAAGCGATAGAATTTTGACGAGTATACTATATTTATGGGTGTTAGCCCCTGATTTTCTATTTGGCGAGGTATTTTTGTACCAAGGCGAAATATTTTCGTAAGTCTAGTTCATCTATATTGTGTATATTTTGCAACTTTAAAGGCATTTAGACCCCGAGCAAGTCGAAGAACAAGAGGTATATCTCCACTATCTTTATTATATTGCAGCACCGAGAGCCCGCCTCATTAAAAACCTTTCCAGCCCCACTCGGTGCCCTGAAAAGGAAAAGAGTGCGTCTGAAAACTCACGGGCGTTTCAGTACATTGTATTTTTACAAGGGAGGACTATATTTTTAGCTCTAAGCGTAGAACCGCCTGAGCTGCGCCACGTTCCAGGGGTTTTTCTCGGGAACCCCCGTTTTCTTGTCCTTGATCCTGTACGCTCCTCCTTCGATTACTTCTGTGACGACGTAAGGGCCTAGCCATGGCGACTCGAGCTTTTCAGTACTTTTTTTATTTAGCCGTAAGACCAAATCTCCGACCTGGAAAGATCTTGGCCTTAATCGTCGACTATGGTAGTTTTTGAGATCCTGTTGGTACTTGGTAACTCGTGAGAGTACTTCATCTCGAGCTTCATCGAGTGCATCTACGTCGTCCTCCAAAGCTTTTCTTGAAGTTTCCTCGTCATACTTTGTCACTCTTGGGGAATCATGCTCTATCTCAATTGGTAGTACTGCCTCAGCTCCGTGGACAAGGAAGAACGGAGTTTCTTGTGTCGCTGATGTCTACGGGTGCTTCTATTCTTGTAGACAGTGTTGGGCCTCCAAGAGCAGAGGTTTGTAGAACAGCAGCAAGTTTCCCTTAAATGGATCACCCAAGGTTTATCGATCTCAGGGAGGAAGAGGTCAAAGATATCCCTCTCATGCAACCCTGCAACCACAAAGCAAGAAGTCTCTTGTGTCCCCAACACACCTAATAAGTGCACTAGTTCGGCGAAGAGATAGTGAAATACAGGTGGTATGAATAAATATGAGCAGTGGCAACGGCACCAGAAAAGTGCTTTGCTGTCCAGGACTGGCGTGTGATGGATGGTGGTAATATTGCAGGAAGTAGAGATGCAGTAGAACAGTAAACAAGCAGCGATAGCAGTATTTGCGAACAAGGCCTAGGGATTATACTTTCACTAGTGGACACTCTCAACATTGATCACATAAATAAATAGATAGATGCTAGACTCTACACCCTCTTGTTGGATGATGAACACCAATAATTGTGTAGGATTACACGAACCCTCAATGCCGGAGTTAACAAGCTCCACAATATTCAATGTTCATATTTAAATAACCTTAGAGTGCAAGATAGATCAACATAACCAAATAGATCACATCAATACCATCATAGTAATAGTTAACTTCACAATCTACAAGAGATCACGATCATAAACTACGCCAAGTACTACATGATGCACACACTGCCCACTTTACACCATGCAGGAGGAATAGAATACTTTAATAACATCACTAGAGTAGCACATAGATGAATTGTGATACAAAACTCATATGAATCTCAATCATGTAAGGCATCTCATGAGATTATTGTATTGAGGTACATAGGAGAGAGATTAACCACATAGCTACCGGTACAGCCCCGAGCCTCGATGGAGAACAACTCCCTCCTCATGGGAGTCAGCAGCGGTGATGAAGATGGCGGTGGTGTCGATGGAGGAGCCTTCCGGGGGCACTTCCCCGTCCCGGCGGCGTGCCGGAACAGAGACTCCTGTCCCCCAGATCTTGGCTTCGCGATGGCGGCGGCTCTGGAAGGTTTCTCGTACCGTGGCTTTTCCGTATCGAGGTTTTAGGTCTGGGACCTTTATATAGGCGAAGAGGCGGCGTCAGAGGGTCGAAGAGGCGGCGAGGAGATAGGGGGCGCGGGCCACCCCCAGGCCGCGCTGGCCACCCTCCTGGTGGGCATGTGGCCCCCCTCTGGCGACTCTCGGGTGTTCTGGATGCTTCCGGAGATTCTAAGATGCTGGGCGTTGATTTCGTCCGATTCCGAGAATATTTCCTTACTAGGATTTCTGAAACCAAAAACAGCAGAAAACAACAACTGGCCCTTCGGCATCTCGTCAATAGGTTAGTTCCGGAAAACGCATAAATATGATGTAAAGTATGCATAAAACATGTAGATATCATCAATAATGTGGCATGGAACATAAGAAATTATCGATACGTCGGAGACGTATCAGCATCCCCAAGCTTAGTTTCTGCTCGTCCCGAGCAGGTAAACGATAACAAAGATAATTTCTGGAGTGACCTGCCATCATAACCTTGATCATACTATTGTAAGCATATGTAATGAATGCAGCGATCAAAGCAATGGTAAATGACATAAGTAAACAAATGAATCATATAGCAAAGACTTCTCATGAATAGTACTTTCAAGAAAAGCATCAATAAGTCTTGCATAAGAGTTAACTCATAAAGCAATAATTCAAAGTAAAGGTATTGAAGCAACACAAAGGAAGATGAAGTTTCAGCGGTTGCGTTCAACTTATAACATGTATATCTCATGGATAGTTGTCAATGTAAAGTAATATAACAAGTGCAATATGCAAGTATGTAGGAATCAATGCACAGTTCACACAAGTGTTTGCTTCTTGAGGTGGAGAGAAATAGGTGAACTGACTCAACATAAAAGTAAAAGAAAGGTCCTTCAAAGAGGAAAGCATCGATTGCTATATTTGTGCTAGAGCTTTGGTTTTGAAAACAAGAAACAATTTTGTCAACGGTAGTAATAAAGCATATGTGTTATGTAAATTATATCTTACAAGTTGCAAGCCTCATGCATAGTATACTAATAGTGCCCGCACCTTGTCCTAATTAGCTCGGATTACCTAGATTATCATCGCAATGCACATGTTTTAACCAAGTGTCACAAAGGGGTACCTCTATGCCGCCTGTACAAAGGTCTAAGGAGAAAGCTCGCATCGGATTTCTCGCTATTGATTATTCTCAACTTAGACATCCATACCGGGACAACATAGACAACAGATAATGGACTGCTCTTTAATGCTTAAGCATTCAACAACAATTAATATTCTCATATGAGATTGAGGATATTTGTCCAAAACTGAAACTTCCACCATGGATCATGGCTTTAGTTAGCGGCCCAATGTTCTTCTCTAACATTATGCATGCTCTAACCATTCTAGCGGTAAATCTCCCTTACTTCAGACAAGACGAACATGCATAGCAACTCACATGATATTCAACAAAGAGTAGTTGATGGCGTCCCCAGGAACATGGTTATCGCTCAACAAGCAACTTAATAAGAGATAAAGTGCATAAGTACATATTCAATACCACAATAGTTTTTAGGCTATTTGTCCCATGAGCTATATATTGTAAAGGTAGAGGATAGAAATTTTAAAGGTAGCACTCAAGCAATTTACTTTGGAATGGCGAAGAAATACCATGTAGTAGGTAGGTATGGTGGACACAAATGGCATAGTGGTTGGCTCAAGGATTTTGGATGCATGAGAAGTATTCCCTCTCGATACAAGGTTTAGGCTAGCAAGGTTATTTGAAACAAACACAAGGATGAACCGATGCAGCAAAACTCACATAAAAGACATATTGTAAATATTATAAGACCCTACACCGTCTTCCTTGTTGTTCAAACTCTTTACTAGAAATTATCTAGACCTTAGAGAGACCAATTATGCAAACCAAATTTTAGCAAGCTCTATGTATTTCTTCATTAATAGGTGCAAAGTATATGATGCGAGAGCTTAAACATGAGCACAACAATTGCCAAGTATCAAATTATTCAAGACATCATACCAATTACTTACATGTAGCATTTCCCGTTTCCAACCATATGACAATTAACGAAGCAGTTTCAACCTTCGCCATGAACATTAAAAGCTAAGAACACATGTGTTCATATGAACCAGCGGAGCGTGTCTCTCTCCCACACAATCATTTATTCAAACAAAAACAAAAACAAAAACAAACAGACGCTCCAAGTAAAGTACATAAGATGTGGCCGAATAAAAATATAGTTTCAAGAGAAGGAACCTGATAATGCTGTCGATGAAGAAGGGGATGCCTTGGGCATCCCCAAGCTTAGATGCTTGAGTCTTCTTGAAATATGCAGGGATGAACCACCGGGGCATCCCCAAGCTTAGACTTTTCACTCTTCTTGATCGTAGTGTATCATCCTCCTCTCTTGACCCTTGAAAACTTCCTCCACACCAAACTCAAAGCAAACTCATTAGAGGGTTAGTGCATAATCAAAAACTCACATGTTCAGAGGTGACACATTCATTCTTAACACTTCTGGACATTGCTCAAAGCTACTGGAAGTCAATGGAACAAAGAAATCCATCCCACATAGCAAAAGAAGCAATGCGAAATAAAAGGCAGAATCTGTCAAAACAGAACAGTTCGTAAAGACGAATTTTATTGAGGCACCAGACTTGCTCAAATGAAAATGCTCAAATTTAATTAAAGTTGCGTACATATCTGAGGATCACTCACGTAAATTGGCATAATTTTCTGAGTTACCTACAGAGAATTTTGCCCAGATTCGTGACAGCAAAGAAATCTGTTTCTGTGCAGTAATCCAAATCTAGTATCAACCTTGCTATCAAAGACTTTACTTGGCACAACAATGCAACAAAATAAGATAAGGAGAGGTTGCTACAGTAGTAAACAACTTCCAAGACACAAATATAAAAAAAAAGTACTGTATCAAAATAACACATGGGTTATCTCCCAAGAAGTTCTTTCTTTATAGCCATTAAGATGGGCTCAGCAGTTTTGATGATGCACTCGCAAGAAATAGTATTTGAAGCAAAAAGAGAGCATCAAGAGGAAAATTCAAAACACATTTAAGTCTAACATGCTTCCTATGCATAGGAATCATGTACACAAATGAATTCATGAAGAACAAAGTGACAAGCATAAGAGGATAAAACACGAGTAACTTCAAGATTCTCAACATAAAGAGGGGAGACTTAATATTATTAAGATGCATATAACCATATTTCCCTCTCTCATAATAACTTTCAGTAGCATCATTGATGAAATCCACAATATACCCATCACTTAAAACATTCTTATCATGGTTCATATGCATAGAAGTATCATTAATTTTGGCATAAGAAGAGTTATTCTCATTAATAGTAATTGGAGCAAGATTATTATCAAGAATTTGAACATGGTAAACAAGTTGCATATTAAAAGAATTGTTTTTGGTAATCCAATCATGACTATGATAAGTTTCATAAGGATAGTTATAACCTATATCATAGCATTCTTTATAATAATCATCAAAGATCGGAGGCACAGTGTCATCATAAGAAATATAATAGTTATCTTTCACAGTCGGTTTATCTATGACCATACCATCATTGTTATTAGAAGGAGATGTATCAAACACATAATGATCAGTAGCAAAAGGATTTTCAAACACCTCTTCCCCAAGCTTAGAACTTTCTATATCATTATGGGAGGAAGCATGGATAGCACTGACACTATGGCAATTATTGTCATCATCATTTTCAGAATTAGTTTCCCAGAGATTTGCAATATCAAATGTAGTGTGCTCATTCAAATCATGATCACTAATGTATGTAGAGAGCATAGGAAGATCATCGTATTCAGATTCATTATCATAATAATCAGTAGGAGCAACATACTTACGGTTACCTAGCGTTATCTCATTCACGCGGGGATATGCCGTTACCTCTTTCTTTTTATTCTCCTTCTTCCTCTTCTTCTTCTTCTTCTTCTTCTTCTCCTCTTCCTTCTCCTCGTTCCTTTCTTTAGGAGGAAGAGGCTTGAGGGGTGGCTTGTCCGCATAACCTGATTTACTTTCAGAAACAATAGAAGAAACTTGGGAGGATCCCTCCTTTTCATTAATTAGTTGAAAACACACAGCGGTCCTATCATATTTTGGCAAGGTGTCATCTTCTAAAATATTTTGTATGTAAGTATTTGTATGGCTATTATCAATGCAATAAGAAAAACACCCATGCAGGACATCATCAATATCAAGATCACTCATATGTAACAAAGAGATTTTTCTCGACAGTTCTTCACACCCCAAAAATAAAGTAAGTTCATCATGCTGATTAGGAGTAATTTCATCATCACAATAGAAATTTGCAGCACTCATTGGGTTCAAATTATCATTGGAGGAGCATTGAAAATTAAAATGACCCACTTCATGGCAAACTTCACAAATAAAAGGATAGAGGGCACAAACTTTTTTACCAAGATCATCTAGAGCCCTAAACCACTTTCTAGTTTTTTCATTAATATGATGGATGCAATATTCATCTTTGACTTGATTAATTCCACAAGGTCTATGCATTCCACAAAAATTAACATGCTTATAGGAAATAGCATTCTTAGGAGTTTGAGCATGCTTATTGCAATCATTAACAACAATTTCATTCTTCATGCAAGCCTCTTTAAAAGGTTCATGATACTTATCAAAATTCTTTTTAGGCAATTCAAAATGAGAAGCAAAGGCTTTATAAACATTTGCAGCAACTTGAGAGTCAAGACCATAAGTAGCACTCATATTTCGGAATTTATCAGTATCCATAAAGGCTTCAATGCATTCATAATCATAATTTATACCTGACTCTTTACCTTCATTGTTCTCCCATCCTTCAGCGTTCTCCTCAATCCGATCAAGAAGATCCCACCTAGCTTCAACCTCCTTGCTTGTGAAAGATCCCTCCGAACAGGCATCCAGATAGTCCTTGTGTTGTCCTGAAAGCCTCGCATAAAAATTGTTAACAATAACGTTACGGGGGAGCTCATGAATGGGACATTTGAGCATTAGTGATTTCAATCGCCCCCACGCTTGAGAAATACTCTCTCCATCACGAGGATAAAAGTTATAAATATAATTCCTATCAATATGCAGTTCATGAGGAGGATAAAATTTAGAATAAAAGAGAGATGCAATTTCCTCCCGACCAAGAGAATGACTATTCTCCAACAATTTATACCAATGCGCCGCTTTACCAGACAGCGAAACAGAGAATAGCTTCTTCCTCACTTCATCCATAGAGATACCTGCACACTTGAATAACCCGCATAATTCATGCAAAAACAGTAAATGATCTTCAGGATGGACAGTTCCATCCCCTTCATAGCGGTTATCCATAACACGTTCAATAATTTTCATGGGTATCTTGAAAGAAGTACTTGCAGTAGGTGGATTTAAAATATCAGAAGCATCATTAGAGTTATCGCATATGGGAGATAAAGCATTATCAGAGCAAAATATTTCTTCAAAAGCTGAAGAGCAAAAAAGATTATTTTTATATAAACTAGCTTCCCCAAGCTTAGACTTATTCATAGCATTAGTAGTGATTGCGTTCATACTAATAACATTGCTACTAGCATGCAACTGAGGCTCCATAGGTTCTTTAATTTTCGCATCACACAATTCATGTCCTAACTTAGGAAATAAATCAAAAAGCCCATAGTTGTATTCCATTATGCCTAACTAGTGTAAACAAGAAGCAAAAAGTTGCAATTGCAGGATCTAAAGGAAATAGTTTCGAGCACAAACACAATGGCGCCAGAAAAGTACTGTTACCTGGAACCGGAGTATGAGTGCCTTTTACCTTTCCTCCCCGGCAACGGCACCAGAAAAGTGCTTGATGTCTACGGGTGCTTCTATTCTTGTAGACAGTGTTGGGCCTCCAAGAGCAGAGGTTTGTAGAACAGCAGCAAGTTTCCCTTAAGTGGATCACCCAAGGTTTATCGATCTCAGGGAGGAAGAGGTCAAAGATATCCCTCTCATGCAACCCTGCAACCACAAAGCAAGAAGTCTCTTGTGTCCCCAACACACCTAATAAGTGCACTAGTTCGGCGAAGAGATAGTGAAATACAGGTGGTATGAATAAATATGAGCAGTGGCAACGACACCAGAAAAGTGCCTTGCTGTCCAGGACTGGCGTGTGATGGATGGTGGTAATATTGCAGGAAGTAGAGATGCAGTAGAACAGTAAACAAGCAGCGATAGCAGTATTTGCGAACAAGGCCTAGGGATTATACTTTCACTAGTGGACACTCTCAACATTGATCACATAAATAAATAGATAGATGCTAGACTCTACACGCTCTTGTTGGATGATGAACACCACTAATTGTGTAGGATTACACGAACCCTCAATGCCGGAGTTAACAAGCTCCACAATATTCAATGTTCATATTTAAATAACCTTAGAGTGCAAGATAGATCAACATAACCAAATAGATCACATCAATACCATCATAGTAATAGTTAACTTCACAATCTACAAGGGATCACGATCATAAACTACGCCAAGTACTACATGATGCACACACTGCCCACTTTACACCATGCAGGAGGAATAGAATACTTTAATAACATCACTAGAGTAGCACATAGATGAATTGTGATACAAAACTCATATGAATCTCAATCATGTAAGGCAGCTCATGAGATTATTGTATTGAGGTACATAGGAGAGAGATTAACCACATAGCTACCGGTACAGCCCCGAGCCTCGATGGAGAACTACTCCCTCCTCATGGGAGTCAGCAGCGGTGATGAAGATGGCGGTGGTGTCGATGGAGGAGCCTTCCGGGGGCACTTCCCCATCCCGGCGGCGTGCCGGAACAGAGACTCCTGTCCCCCAGATCTTGGCTTCGCGATGGCGGCGGCTCTGGAAGGTTTCTCGTACCGTGGCTTTTCCGTATCGAGGTTTTAGGTCTGGGACCTTTATATAGGCGAAGAGGCGGCGTCAGAGGGTCGAAGAGGCGGCGAGGAGATAGGGGGGCGCGGGCCACCCCCAGGCCGCGCCGGCCACGCTCCTGGTGGGCATGTGGCCCCCTCTGGCGACTCTCGGGTGTTCTGGATGCTTCCGGAGATTCTAAGATGCTGGGCGTTGATTTCGTCCGATTCCGAGAATATTTCCTTACTAGGATTTCTGAAACCAAAAACAGCAGAACAAAGAATCGCCCTTCGGCATCTCGTCAATAGGTTAGTTCCGGAAAACGCATAAATATGATGTAAAGTATGCATAAAACATGTAGATATCATCAATAATGTGGCATGGAACATAACAAATTATCGATACATCGGAGACGTATCAGTCGCCGTATTTGGTGTTGTTCGGATACTCCACAAAACACTTGGCAATTCTTCTGGCCAGGTATGTCGAGCCTTTTAAAGTGGTCCTAGCAGACGTTTTTTGATACCTTTGCAGATGATACCATTGGCTTTCTCGACTTGGCCATTGGTTTGCGGGTGCCCAACTGACGGGAAGTGCAATTTGATGCCTACTTCCGCGCAATATTCCTTGAATTCCTTGGACGTAAAGTTACTGCCATTGTCTGTGACGATGCTATGAGGTACTCCAAATCGAAAAACGATGCCCTTCACGAATTTGACTGCTGATTCTCCATCTGGTGAATTTATCGGCTTTGCTTCTATCCACTTGGTGAATTTATCGACAGCAACCAACATGTACTCGTATCCTCCTGGCGAAGCTTTGTGCAACTTTCCCACCATATCGAGTCCCCATTGGGCAAACGGCCAAGACAATGGTATTGGCATCAGCTCTGCCGCCGGAGAGTGGGGTTTTGCGGCAAATCTTTGGCACGCGTCGCAGGTTCGTACTATCTCTTTTGCATCCTCGATTGTTGACAACCAGTAAAATCCAGCCCGAAAGACCTTGGCTGCAATAGCTCGACTGCTTGCGTGGTGACCACATATTCCCTCGTGTACGTCTTTTAGGATTTTCCTTCCTTCTTCGGGTGTAACACACCTTTGCAGCACGCCCGAAATACTTCGCTTGTACAACTCCCCTTTGACCACTGTGAAGGCTTTGGATCGTCGAATAACTCGCCTTGCTTCATTCGGATCTTCGGGTATTTCTTTCCTTAGGATATACGATATGTACGCTTGCATCCATGGAACTTCTACCATCATCACCAGCTCCTGGTCCTCTTCTTCGTCTAGAGCTTCTTTGAGAGGCGCCGAAGTTTTCTCCTCCTTCGTTTTCTTCTGCGCCTTCTTTGGCTTTGTGGATCTCTCAGCTATTTCTTCCCAAAACACTCCTGGCGGTATTGCAAGGCACTACGACCCGATGTTTGCAAGAACATCGGCTTCGTCGTTGCTCAACCTACTGATGTGATTTACTTCGCATCCATCAAACAGCTTCTCGAGTTCGTTGTATACCTCCTTGTATGCCACCATACTGCCGTTGACTGCATCACATTGGTTCATAACCTGCTGAGCTACCAATTGTGAGTCGCCGAAGATTTTTAGTCGAGTTGCGCCACAAGCTTTCGCCATCTTCATCCCGTGTATAAGGGCTTCATATTCTGCTTCATTGTTAGATGCGTTCGGGAACGTCATCTGTAGGACGTACTTTAATTTGTCGCCTTCAGGTGATATGAGTATCACCCCTGCACCAGCTCCTTCTACTCTCTTGGATCCATCGAAGTTCATGGTCCAGGTTCTCGATAAATCTGGGGGTCCTGTATTTTGTAGCTCCATCCACTCTGCAATGAAATCTGGCAGAATTTGTGACTTGATTGCTTTTTTTTTCATACGTGATGTCCCGAGGGGAGAGTTCTATTCCCCAAAGGGAGACACGTCCTGTAGCTTCTGGATTATTCAGTATATGTGATAGAGGTGCTTCATTGACCACTATGATCGGGTGTGCCGAAAAATAGTGGCGCAATTTTCTTGCTGTCGTGAATACTCCATATGCTAACTTCTGGTACTGCGGGTACCGCTGTTTTGAAGGAGATAAAACTTCACTGATAAAATATACCGGCCTTTGCACTCCATGGAGTTTTCCTTCTTCTTCTCTTTCAACGACTAGCACCGTGCTAACCACCTGGGGTGTGGCTGCGATGTATAGCAGGAGAGGTTCCTTCTCTTTCGGCGCCACCAGGATTGGTGGTGTCGAAATTGTGCGCTTCAAATCCTCGAAAGCTCTATCGGCCTCTTCGTTCCACTGGAATTTCTCCCCTTGCTTGATTAAAGCATAGAACGGTAGCGCTTTTTCTCCCAACCTGGCGACAAATCTGCTTAAAGCTTCAACTCGCCCAGTTAGCTGCTGTATTTCCTTTAACTTTGTTGGCTTCCTCATAGTTACGATCGCTTGGATTTTTTCGGGATTTGCTTCAATTCCTCTCGCTGAAACTAGAAAACCAAGAAGTTCTCCTGTAGGGACGCCAAAGGAACACTTCGTCGAGTTCAACTTGAGGCAGAATTTGTCGAGGTTATCGAAAGTTTCCTTCAGATCCTCAATTAACGTCGTTCCCTTCTTTGATGTTATGACGACATCGTCGATGTACACTTGTACGTTTTTCCCAATTTGTGTTGCCAAGCACTTTTGCATCATCCTCTGGTATGTTGCTCCCGCGTTTTTCAGACCAAAAGGCATTGTTCTGTAGCAAAACACGCCGTAAGGTGTGATGAACGCTGTTTTGACCTCATCTTCTTCTTTCAATCTGATCTGGTTATAACCAGAGTATGCATCCAAGAAGGAAAGACGTTCACATCCTGCCTTGGAGTCGATGATTTGATCGATCCTCGGGAGGGGAAAGTGATCCTTTGGACAATGTTTGTTGAGACACGTAAAATCGACGCACATGCGAAGGACTTTAGTGTTTTTCTTCGGCACCAACACTGGATTTGCTACCCATGTGGCCTCTGTATGCAGCTCTTTTATAAAACCAGCTTCTCTTAGTCGATCTATTTCTGACAGCATAGCTTTGCGGTTTGGCTCCGAAAACGCCGCAAAGGTTGTTTGATTGGTCTCGCTAGTGGATCCAAGTTTAGGTGGTGCTCGGCAAGTTCCCTGGGTACTCCTGGCATGTCAGCTGGACACCATGCGAAGATTTTCCAATTCTCACGGAGGAACTCGACGAGCGTGCTTTCCTATGCGAGGTCCATGTCTTTTGCGATGGACGTCGTCTTCTTCGGGTCTGTCGGGTGAATCTGCACCTCCTTAGAATTTTTCTCAGTGTTGAAAGTTGATTCGTTGTTTGGCCTTCCTACATCTGGCAGCACATCATAGTCAGTCGTGAGTCTTGACGCCATATATTCTGCTTGCATCCCGAAAGTTTCTGACAGTCGATGAAAATCTTTATCGCACTTATCGGCTAGCGCAAAGCTTCCTTTGACTGTGATTGGTCCCTTAGGCCCAGGCATCCTCCACAACAAGTACGTGTAATGTGGTACCGCCATAAACCTAGCATATGCTGGTCGTCCCAACAAAGCGTGGTATTGTGATGGAAAATCCACGACTTCGAATTCCAGCCTCTCTATTCTGTAATTTTCTCGGGTGCCAAACTGAACATCAAGGTTAATCTTCCCAAGCGGATAACTTGGCTTCTCTGGTGTAATACCGTGGAATCGTGTGTCGGTTGGTTTTAGATTTGCTAGGGATATGTTCATCTTCCTTAATGTATCTGCATACATAAGGTTCAAACTGCTGCCGCCATCTATGAACACTCGAGATACGTCGAATCCTGCAATTACTGCTGGTATGATGAGTGCTGATTGCCCTGGTCGAGGAACTTGCTGTGGATGATCCGCTATTGTGAACCCAATATCTTGCCCTGACCAATTAAGATACTCGACTGTTGGTGGAGGCATCTTCTCTGCCATGAACACCTGTCGCGAGATTACTTTCTGAGCTCTATTGGATGGCCTGCCTTTCTGAATCATCGAGACCGCTCCATTGGAATTGGGATCAACATAAGGCGGTGGTGCAGGTGTTGCCGCAATTCTGAGCTGGTGTCGATTATCGTCCGTAATTGCGGGAGGGGGTGGTAGGTGAATTTCACTCCTGGGCCCCTGAGGATTTCTAAGTGCTGCCTGAGCATTGGCATGCCCGGCCCACCTTAACATTGCCTGAAAATTTCGGCAATCCTTCTGCAAATGTCCCAACTGTCTTTTCCCATTGTTGTCAAGATAAAAAAGCATTTGACACGGCCCGTTCATCATCTCCTCGGGAGACACGAAAGGCCTCTGGAACCTCGACCCAGTGTTTTGCCTGTTGTTTCGAGAGTCATCTCTATTGTCGCCTCGCTGCTCGTTGCTCCTCTGGTACTCATCTCTATTGTTTCCTCCAGCGCTTGCTCGGAAGCCAGCCGAAATTTGCCCCGGTGCATCATAACCCGAGTACTGCCGAGGAAATCGTCGCCTATTTTGATAATTTCGGACGCGGTCTTCCTCTGGTGACCTATGCCGTTTGTTGTGAACAGCATCTTCTCCATCTGCCCATCTGTTTGCTATCTCCATCAATGCTGATACTGTCTTTGGATTGGTTCTCCCCAAATCCTCGACAAAATCTCCTCGCCTGATTCCTGCGACAAACGCATCTATCGCTCTCTCGTCAGATATATTCTCTGCCGAGTTTTTGATGATATTCCAGCTCTGGATATATTTTCTCATTGATTCGTCTGGCTTCTGTCGACATGCCCGCAATTCCTCTAGCGATGCGGGTTTTTTGCAGGTGGACCGGAAATTCTTGACGAATATGTCCTCGAAGCTATCCCAGCTGTCGATAGATCCTGGAGGAAGCTTCTTGATCCAAGATCGCGCAACTCCACTTAGATGCACCTGGATGCTTTGCATAGCTGTTGCTCTGGTCCCTCCAGTGAGCTTCACCGTCTCGAGGTAATCAACTAGCCAATCCTCTGGATCTTGCAGGCCGTCGAATTTCTTGAAGTTATCAGGCAATTTAAATCCCGAAGGGACTCGAGTTTTTCGTACTCTCCTTGTGAAGCATGGCAAACCGCACATATCCTCGTCGTTTAGTTCTGGGGAGTGCCGATGTTCCCTTCTGCTTTGCCATGCTCTGTCCACCCTTGCTTGTGCTGCCGTGTCTCTTGCTCCACTTGTTCCTTCGGGAGTCGCTGCTGCTGCTGCCGCAGGTCGTGGACTATTTTGCCTCGCTGTTCCTTCGGGCGGTGTTGATGCGAACGCCGTTCCCATGGCTCCAACTCCTGCCATTGCCATATTGTACAGTGCCTCCCTTGGATCTCCTGGAGGTGGCCTGGACGCAAGGATAAAGGCTTGTGTCGCCATATACCCAGCTTCTGGTGTCTTGGGGATAATATTCCCTCTTGTGTCTATCGACATAAAAGACATGTCGAGGTTTTGAACCAAGTGCTCTCTTTCTCCTTCGGGTATATGTTGCAACCTTGACCTTGCTCTATTTCGAGCTTCCCTGTGGCTATCTCTCGAGGTTCCAGATTGTCGACTCAGCTCTGCCCTTCGCCTGCTTGACGCAGAGGCTGCCTCCTTTCTTCTGTTCAGGGCAGCTGTCTGTTTTTCCAATTCCCTCGCAGCCCGTGCGAGCCTATATTGATATGCTTGCAATTCTTCTGGCGTGGCTATTGTAGCCATTGGTTCTGAGCCATCCATAGATCCTGCGGCTCTATCACATGCTGCTTGCGGGAGCTGAACTCTATCACGAGGCTCAGACCCGATATATTTGTTGCCTAGACCTCGTCGTAAATCAGAGGGATCGACATATGGATTTCCCAAATCGTCGAAAGCCTCAGATGTTTCCTCCTGATCGCGGCTTGGCTCTCCGATGGCATAAATCTGATGGTATTTTGTATTCAGATCTGTGCTGGGTTTGGTGACACCATCATAAAGATTGGTGAAGACCTTGCCCACTGTAGTGGATTTGTCGATGAAGTTGAGGCTGTCGACACTGCTCGAGTCATCGCTTATATAGGAGTCCGTAGATGACTCGAAGGACATGTCGCTGAAGATCTTGGCGAGCTTTTCGCTTGCCCTGGTGCTGATGAAGCGTGGCGATGAAGTCTCCTCTTCGCCTGACTCGGTCGACAATGTTGAATTCAAAAAATCGGAATCGACCGCCGACAATCCCGACGATATCGGAATTTCGAGACGATACGTTCCCTCTTTCTCGACGCGAAAGTGGAATCTTCCGAGTGTCATCTCCATAGGCTCCTCCAGATACACGTATGCATCCAAACGGGAGGGCGAGTGAGGAACAAAATCGACAGGACCAGTTGCGATCTGTTTACCTCGATCCATCGCGTTGCTTGCAGTTGATGAAGTCGACGATCTTGAACGTGCCATCGAGACCAGATCCTTGACGCCTCTAGTTCCCACAGACGGCGCCAATTGACAAGGTATTAACTTGTCAATGCCTACGGGTTGTAGACTAGGGTTTAGTTGGAAGTAGAGGGCAAGTAGATCTCGAAGGTTTCAGCCGAAAAGTACTCGACGATTATGAAAACTAGGGTTTGAAAGACAATGATTCGATGATCTCTTTGTCCCTCGACCCCCCCTTATATAGGAGGTGGAGCCGAGGGATTCGTGTTGTACAAGTTACATAGTCCGAGACGATTTACAACTCTTCCCGCAAGATTACAAACATCATCTCTAATACAATTCTAACTTTCCTTAATATCAACTTGGGCTTCTGAATCTTCTTATTCTTCGAGTCGTGGGCCTTCAATAAACCCCGGGTACTATCTTCGGCAGGCCCATTTGGGATGCCTATGTCAGCGCCACCGCTCGCGGAACTGGCGACGGTAGCGAGGTTCTTCTTCTTCACCATCGTGGGATCTGGAGAAGATCTAAAAACGGTGGTGGCGGCGCAACGGTTATGGAAGAGAAAGGTGGAAGAAGAACAGGAGGATACTACGATGATATGAGAGAATGCTAAGGATTTTGTTCTGAGAAGATTTTAAGTAGGGAAGAACTTGAGGATTGCGTAGGCACGTGTCGTTGCTTCCAGTACATTAAGAGGACCCTCTCTCCTTCGTTGATTGCGGAAATCGAGGAGGCGCCTTGGTAACCGTACGAGAAAGGAGGATAGTACTTAAAAACAGAGCCAGGCAGAGGTAGGATGGGCCCAACGGGTCGCGTCTTGTCAATCAAAATCAAAATGTCAATAACGTCATCAGTGACGTCGTGAAGATCGCTCGAAGCATTCGAAAAAATATAAAAGATGTCGGATGGTGGACTTGAGTCTACATACGGATTGCGAGCATCCGCACCTAGACTGGGGGGCTACTCCCATCGGGAGCGCTGGTCGCGCACCCGATAACCTGAGGACTCGAAGATATTCTTGTGAAGAAACGTTTGAAGAAAAGGATGGAATGCTCAGCTTGAGTCTGCACCCGGTTGCAAGCGCCCGTGCCCAGACTCGGGGGCTACTCCCATCGGGAGCGCTGGACGCGCACCCGATAAAACTTTTTTGCACTCCAGGATCATGCCCGGGGACTTGATTCTGCGTAGGGTGACGTTGTTTTGCCATCGGCAGTTAACCAGCAAAAGTTGGGCACGTTACTCATTATCCCTTACGCGTTGAAAACTTATTGAAGAATACAAACCTTGATACAAATGTATCGGTTGACCCATGAAGACTTGCAGCAAAACTTCGGCAGAGTAAAACGTTCGAGTGGTACAACTTGAGTCTACGCACGGATTGCAAGCATCCATACCTAGACTCGGGGGCTAATCCCATCTGGAGCGCTGGACGTGCACCCGATAGAAGAAGATGATGATGATACAAGATGAACAAGAACAATCAAGGAGAAGAACATTAGGTGAAGGCATGCTTTAGTCTCTACCCGAACTATCTTCGGCTAGACACTCGGGGGCTACTGACGTGGGCATTACCCTTCGGGTAACCGACATTGCCCTATCCTGTACAATCTAACTGGAGGCCCATGAAGATGCTCGATAGCAAGACGAGCCACTTGGACGGCGCAATAGAAGATTCCTTGACGGACAAGACAAAGGAGGATCCGAACAAGGAAAGTTTAGAGCTAGGACTATTGTAAACCTAGTCGTACCCGGTTGGATCTTGAGACCTGGCCTCCTATATAAAGGCCAGGAGAGGGGCTGCTGAGGGACACGATCAATCATAGCAATCTTAGCCACCAAAAGTCTAGAGCTAGGTCACCGTAGCACTTAGCCTCTTGACGAGAACACAGCCGAAGCCTTCGGCACCCCATTGTAACCCAATATTTTCATAATCAAGATCAGACAGGCAAGACGTAAGGGTTTACCTCATCGAGGGCCCCGAACCTGGGTAAATTGCTGTCCCCGCTTGTCTGTGAACCGATGTCTCGTGTCAGCCTACATGATTCCATCAACCCTAAGCCCCAATCGGAGGGCATCGCCGAGGAGTACCCTCGACAGCAGATAACACTGGCTCAATTCCAAGTCTGTACGCCGACCGCACAGAGAACATGCCATTTGCCTCTGGCGACCATGCGATGAAATCGTCGCACGGATGAGCAGGGAGCTTTAGTGCGAGGATGGCCTCAGCATCATCTGGCAAACAGCATTGTCGGACCAGCGCTTCGTCCCACACATGTAATAATGGGTCAATAAGGTCAGAAACCCAGCGGCAGCATGCATGTCCGTTCCTACCTTGAAGCTTAAGAGCACCAGGTCGCGGAAGCCAACTATCACAGAATATCTTCACGCTGGTTCCAGACCCAATCCTCCATATGGCTTCCTTCTTTAACAGTTCAAGGCCATGCATAATCCCTCTCCAGGTAGGCGATGTATTTTGAACAAAAGCAGTATCTAGGAGGTTAGCTGCCGGGAAGTATTTTGCTTTAAGCAATCTAGAACACAGGCTGTTCGGAAATTGCACTAGATGCCAAGCTTGTCTGGCCAGTAAAGCTTGGTTGAAATTTTTTAGATCACGGAAGCCAACTCCACCCTGATATTTAGGCCGGGCAAGCTTGTCCCAGGCCATCCAATGCTTTTTCCTCTTATTTTCTTCATCCCCACCAGAAATCTCAGATAATTTTTTAAAATTCATCAATAAGACCAATAGGAAACTGAAAACCCCCATAGCATATGTTGGTAAAGATTGCAGTACGGACTTGATCAAGATTTCCTTTGCGCCACTAGACATATACCTCTCCGCCCAACTATCAGCATGTTTAACAAACTTCTCTTTTGTAGTCTTTAGGTTCCCCTTTTTCATTATGCCTTCAGGAACTGGCAAGCCCAAATATTTCTCTTCAAAACTCTCTGTTTCATACTTCAGGATGTCCTTTTTATCGTTTGCACCTCAGGGTAACAATGGTCACCATACATGATGGAGCATTTTCCAAGACTTACCAATTGACCCGTGCTGTGCTCATAGCGATCCAAGATAGACTTGATCACTAACGCCTGATCTACTGACCCCTCAAAGAAAAGAAGGCTATCATCTACGAAGAGCAAATGAGATATCCCAGGTGCGCGTCGGAAAATATGTAACTCATGGAGCGCCCCATCCTCAATCTCCTTCCGGATCAAGCAAGAAAGACCATCTTCCACAAACAAGAAAAGGTACGGCGACAGCGGGTCACCTTGGCGCAGCCCTCGAGTAGGAGAGAAGGGGTCCAACAGATGTCTGTTAAAGCGAATGGTGTAGCGTATGATGGTAACACATGCCATAACCCACTGTATCCATTGACTATGAAAGCCCAGTTTCGCTAAAACCCTCTCCAAAAATCTCCAATCAACCTGATCATACGCTTTTGCCATATCTAGCTTGTAAGCACAAAATTTCGATCTTGCAACTGACCCAGTCTGAATAGCATGGATACACTCAAACGCTACAAGGGCATTGTCAGTGATAAGCCTGCCAGGAATAAAGGCACTCTGCATAGGAGAGATGATATCCTGAAGAAGAGGTCGCAAGCTGTTAACCAGACACTTCGAGACCACTTTAAAGATGACATTGCAAAGGCTTATTGGCCTATAATCTTTAAGCTCCAGAGGATCATTCTTTTTCGGTATCAGAACAATTGTTGTATCATTAACCTCTTCAGGCATAATTCCTTCAGCAAAAAATCGCTGGACTACAACAACAACATCATGACGCAAGAGGTCCCAATTACGCTATAGGAACCGAGCAGGAAAGCCATCCAGCCCTGGGGCTTTAAGGGGCCGATCTGAAATAAGGCATCACTGATCTCCTTCTCAGAAAAAGGTGCACACAAGGTTTCATTCATATGGTCATCTACGCATTCCTGCATGAGATTTGTAACAATCTCAGGATCAGTGTCTTCTTCACGGGTGAAGAGGTTTTGGAAGAAATCCCTAGCCATTCCTTCCATTTCACGGGTATCCGAGGTCCAGGAGCCATGTCCTCCTCAATTTCTGAATTCTATTCTTTTTGTGTCTAGTAGAAGCTTTATGATGGAAATATTTAGTATTTCGGCTCCCTCACGAAGCCATGCAATGCGCGATCGCTGCATCCAATGAATTTCCTCCCTATAGAGTAGTTCATCCATCTCCTTCAATAACCGGTCCTTTTCCATCTTGCTCACCTCATCCGCACATTGTTGCAGGGAGTCAAGTCGAGTCCTCATGCGCTCAATCTGTTTTGGAACTGATTTGAAATGATTTCCCTTCCAGCCGTATAGACCTGACATAACACCCCTAAGGGCATCATTAACATCTCCCAGATTTTGGATGGGCACACGCTGGGACCAAGCCTCCTCAACCGCAGCTGGCAAGGATGGCTCCCTCTCCCAGATCACCTCATATCGGCGTTGGGGTCTCTCAGGTCTGGCATCAGTGGGTTGATCAACAGAGAGAATTAGAGGGCAGTGATCAGACCGCGAAGAGGCAAGATGATGCAACATGTAATCTGGAAGGAGGGGCTAGCAACAGCTCGGTCAAACCGGACTTTTACATTTCGTTGTCCCTTCTGTTTATTATCCCAAGTCCACGGAGTGCCAACAAAACCAATGTCGTACATATCACAATGCGATAATACCTCTCGTAAGTCCATCATTAGCCTCTCGGACCGCTTAGAACGAGAAAAATGCTCCTCTTGCCACATAGCCTTATTGAAGTCCCCCATCATCAACCACGGTTCCGTCGATTTCAACTTGATTCTCCTTAATAAATTCCACATATGATGCCTCTCACATATGATGCCTCTCATTGTTATCTATTTCTTGCCCACTTGTCATCAAAAGCACATAAATAAATTGCATAATTTAAAGACATAGTTCATAAAATAAAATTTAAATTACACGTAAGAATCTGATAATTGAAAGATACGGTCCACACAATCAAATGGGCATATTGGTTTTATCAGCGGTTTCACATGTGCTCAACCAAACTAATTTGGAGTTTTCTTGAGTAGCACGGTGAAAAATATGGCGGTGCATTTGGAGGTTTGCTTCAATCTCCTATCGTGCATGCTCTAGCACAATCAAAGGCCTCGAAAAGTCCCACCCTGCAGCTATCACTTCTACAATGTGTTCAAACTTCATATTCTTACAGGGTGCCGAAAGAAAGCCCGACGAGCTTGCTGGACATCAGTTGCCCATTCCACATCCTTCGTACAAGCTTCTTGCTCTGCTATATAACTGTAGGGATTCGTAGCATAGAAAATAAAACAATTCCTACCGTAAGAACGAATAACAAGCCAAGATCTAATCTAGTAGATGGTAGCAACGAGATGAGATCAACATACCCTCGAAGATCGCTAAGCTTTAACGAGATAAATCTCGTGGATGATGTAGTCGATCACTTGCCGCTCTCAGGAGCGAGTAGAAGATCTCGACGGTCCCAAACTTGGAATATGACTTTCCTTATTTGAATCTTATTCTCCAGACCATTTCAGAATTCCTCGTGCTGTCCTGGATCTCATCCGAGACTCCGAACAATATTCTAACTCCATTCCATATTCCATATCTACTTAAAACGACATAAAACCTTAACCGTGTCACCATACGGTTCGCGAACTAATGCAGACATGATCGAGACATTTCTCCGATCAATAACCAATAGCAGGACCTGGAGATCCATAATGGGCTCCCACATATTCAACGATGATTTCGTGATCGAAAGAACCATTAACATACGATACCTATTCCCTTTGTCTCGCGATACTTTACTTATCCGAGGTTCGATCGTTGGTATCTCCATACCTAGTTCAACCTCGTTACCGATAAGTACTCTTTACTCGTACCGTGATATGACATCCCTTGTGAGCTAGTCACATGCTTGCAAGCTAATTGGATAACAATCCACCAAGAGGGCTCACAAATAAATTTTCACAAATCCTCCCTCATTCCCATAAACCTATCTGATGAAAAAGCAATATCTATTGCTGGATTATTGGGATGCAAAATAGCTTCTATGCCCTTCACATATCTGGGTTTACCACTTGGCACTACTAAGCCCACTGTCCAAGACCTAATGCCTTTGGTGGATAGAATCGAACGCAAAGTATCTGCAACATTCTTGATGATGAATTATAGTGGACGAGTTACTGTAGTAAATTCTCTTCTCACATCCATTGCTAACTTCACAATGTGCTCAATTCATATCAATCCCAAGATTCTAGAGCATGTGGAAAAGATTAGAAGGCATTGCTTATGGAACAAAAAAACAGAAGATGGAGAAAAATGCAATTCTTTAGCTGCATGGGACATGGTTTGTACCCCAAAGAAAAGTGGTGGTTTGGGGGTTCTGAATTTGAAAATACAAAATGAAGGGCTGCTCCTCAAGTATTTACATAAATTCTATAATAGAGTGGACACACCCTGGGTACATCTGATATGGAAGTCTTATTACAATAACAAAATTCCACATAACATGGCTCCCTGTGGTTCTCCATGGTGGAGAGATATTCTCAAACTTGTTCCCATATTTAGGGGAATTGCTCACAGTAAGATTGGAGATGGAAGATCTACTCTTTTCTGGAAAGACAAATGGTTAGACAATATTAATTCTGAAGAATTCCCAAGGGCCTTCTCCTTCACCACCAATGAGGATGTCTCAGTTAAGGATTTCCTATCATCGAGCCAACTATCACAGAACTTCTCATTACTACTCACTCCACAAGCCCTAGCTGAAGTAAGATCACTACAACATCTTTCCAGCCACATTGATTTATCTGATATGACTCATGATTCCTGGCCTTATGAATGGGGGACTGCAAAATACTCTTCCAGCCTTTATTATAAATTCTGTTTCAAAGAGATCACATCTCATATAGCATTCACCTGGCTATGGAAGTCCAAATGTACTGCGAAACTGGAATTCTTTTGGTGGCTGGTACTAGTTGATCGGCTCAACACAAGAAACATGCTTAGAAGAAGAAACTACTCCATTAATTCATCATATAACCGCCTCATATGCTCGTCCCCACCTGAAGAAACAATTGAGCACATGATTTTCTTACGCCCATTCAGCAGACAATGTTGGACAAAGCTACAAATATTCTAGCCAGTCTCAGGAGATCGACTTCAACTCATTGAAGAATACAGAAAGCAGTGGAAGCAACCAATGTTTATGGAAGTCTTAATGCTTGGCTCCTGGGGTATTTGGAAAGAGAGAAACAATATGTTATTTAACAATGTGAGACCAGACACCCAGAGATGGCTAGCATGCTTCAAAGAAGATTTTTCTCTGCTAATACATAGAACAAAAGAGGAACTACATCCTTTTATAAACAGCTTTATTGCCACATTGTAATCTTCATAGATAGTCCTACTGCCCCCCCCCCCCCCCCCCCCCCTCCTTATGGCAAAGTCCATAGGTTTGTAAATCATTTTGTATATGTGACCCTCCAAAGGGTCATCTTCATTGTTTGATTAATATATAAAAACAGTAGGAGCCTTTCCTACTGTTAGAGGTTTAAAAAAAAAGAGGGCCCAGAGTATATCTATCCGTTATTTGGATGGACAAATCCCACTATTGATCCACGCGCTTCAATCTATACTTTCCGAATAATTAGTGCCACCTTTATAGCAACCCATTTACGAAGTAGTGTTTGATGTCATCAAAGCATCCATCTAGTGCAGGTGATTAACATGATCTCATGGTCGAAGGATTATGTTACTATGTATCTTAAAGCTTGTAGCAAAACGAACTAAATGACTTGATCATATGCTACGCTTACTATGGGTGTGTGTCCATCGCATCATTCACCTAATGATATAATCTTGTTATTAATAACATCCAATGTTCATGATCATGAAACTATGATCATCTATTAATCTATAAGCTAATTTTACAAGAGGCTTACTAGAGACTCTTTTATGTTTACAAAACACACAAAAATTAATATTTCCGGTTAATACAATTATAGCATGTGATGTAAACATAAATCATGAACACAAGATATAACAATAACCATTTTATTATTTCCTCTTGGACATATCTTCAACAATAAAAAAATTATTTTTGATTCTAGGGTTCAGAGAATGGATTTGCAAATGTGGACAGTACATACAACTTGATAGATACTATCTGCAAGGTAGTATCTTTTTTTGTTGGCGTGGTTGTTGATCTCAATATTGCACTCGAGTGTCTTACCTTCAACAAGCCTCGAGTTTTGTATATGCGTGATCAGCAAGATATTTACCGATGGTGAAATGTACCTACTCCTACTCTACATGCTAGGTAAGTTTGGAGATATAATTTGCTGATGTGCGTGCGTATATACTACCTTGAGAAGAAAATTCAGGGTTGAATTGTCCATGTTATAGATATACTTAAATGTTTTGACCATTGAGTCCATGACCCCGGCCACGCATGTACCCAGTTTCTATGATGAGCATGGGCCGGCTAAATGGTCCCGGTACATCTGCTCTCGAAACTTGAACAAGAGTAGAATAGTTAGAAGAATAGTCGGATGATTTTGCGAAACAACGGAGACTGAGATATATGCAGCCCTTTATTTTCAAAAATCCGAAATCATAATTTTAAGTTTCAAAAAAAATTGAAAAAAATCTGGATGCAGATAATGATGAAATCTACAAACTTGCAAAATCTCAATGTGAATTACTTTGTATTTTACACTACACAAAATTGACAAAATCTGACATATTTTATAGTTTTGAAATGTGCACTATTCACTATTCTCATATCCAAACATTTTTCATTTTTGTGTAGCCTAAAGTACTAAGAATTTCACATTGAGATTTTACATGTTTGTAGATTCCATCATTAGCTGCATCTAAGATTTTTTTTGAGAATTTTTTGAAACATAAAAATATGATTTCCGATTTTTTGAAAATAAATACCTACATGTATCTTGGCCTCCATTTGTTCACTCTAGATGATCTTGCTGTTCATCTAGTAGCAGCTACAATGGAAACAGTTTTGTTAGAGTATCTCTAACCGTCACCAAAAAATGGTGATTTAAAATATTTTACATCACATATCTAAAAAAGTATATATCAAGACAGATGTATGTGTACAAAGATGATGTAAAATATGCAGCAAATCCTTCTTCTTGACAGATCAAACTTTGAATCAAACAACAAGAACCGAAATGAAACTAGTAGTAATTTAATTCAAACACTTGTAGTTCATAAGATAGATTGGACATATCCAAATTCGACATCGATAGGATAAAAAGCTAAAATTCGACATACACTTGAACCCCGAACTTCGACACTACGATAGATAGTTCGGCCCCTTTTCCCATCAATAATCTCGGGCCTTGGCCGTTCTCTTTCCCCGTCTACAGTTGAAAGAGGCGTTTTTGTGAAATCTCCTCGTCTCCCCACCTCGCTCGCCGTCGATCCGTGGATTCCTCCGCCTCCGGCAGCCGCTCCGGCGGCGGGAGGTTGGGGAATCCACGGATCTAGGGCTGTAGATAGTGTAGGGGTAGGTGTGGTGTCGTCCGGTGGCGTCTTGAAGGCGGAGATGTTGTCGGTTTGTTTGCAGGTGGCGGTCGTCCCCTTTGACGGCGCCGCTCCGTGGAGTTCTGCTGTGGACCTGCTGCCTCCGGCGTGCTCGCAGCTCGGTGGAGCTGGCGTGCGCGTCTTCCCCCTGCCGGTGCCCGTGGGACGGCGGATCCGGCTCCCGCAGATCTAGTGGAAGATGGTGATGGTTCGGTACGACGACAATGGCGGCCACCGGGGTAGGTCCTATGGACCAGTGCTCGGAGGCTTCCCGCTCGCTGGGGTCTGCTCTCAATCCAAGGCTTCAAGGAGAGTAGCTGCGATGGCGCGCCATTGACAGCTTCGCGTCGCCGACGTGGTCGTCTTGTAGAAGGGTGGTTTTACTTTTTTGTTCTTTATGTGGTCCTTTCTGTAATGTTGCCGAATTAATATCAGCATCTTTTATTTGCAAAAAAAATAGATAGTTCGGCCCTAAAACTCGAAAAGTAGATAAACATTGATGGTGGAGGGGAGTTCACTCCTAGTCATCAACGTCGGAGCTGTTGAGGTTGTTCCAAAAGTCCCAGTCTAACTCGGAGGAGGAGCCCGACAAGGTTTCGATGGTAGAGGGGCCAGCCTCAGTCGCCTTTGTTGCAGCCCTCTTCCTCCTTCTTCTTGGTAATCTCCCTCGTTGCGAAGTACTTGAACTCAACCTGAATGAGCTCGGGGTGATCACGGAGAATCTTCGCCATTGCCTCCTCGTCGGCCTCGTGCTCCCTAATCTACAAGAAGGCGCGGAGATTCTCCTTCTCCTTCTCGCGGGTGACCATGTGCACCTGGGGAGAGAGGAACTCGATCTCCTTGAGGCTATCCATGCCAGGGAAGTTCACCTCGGCGTGAGGCCGGCGGAACATCCACTCGTCGAAGTCGTAGGTGCTCGCGCTGAGCTCCGGCGACGAGAATGTGACGAGCCACCAGCAGACACCGTCTAAGGCTATCTATGTGGCGAAACATCCGGTGTACCGACGCCACATGCCGTGAAAACCCGTCGAAGACCTACAATGATGGGGCGGCGACATCCCGAGGTGGAGGGGTGGCAAATCAGCCGAGAGTCTGCGAGGCGAGGCGGGGGAACCGCTCGGCAGGCTTTGGCTGCGGCGTGACACCACATTGGTCATGAGTCTGCGCGAGAGGCGGGGGAACCCCGTGGAGGGCTTCGGCAGTGGTGCAACAGCGTGGTGGTGAATTAACTAGGAATCCATGTGACCTAGTGGGGAATGGCGTGGAGGGCTTCGGTGGCGGTGGATCTAGTGGGTTCGCGGCGGTCAGGTGCCAGGGACGACGGGGGGAGGGGCGAGCGCGTGTGGTGAGGTATGAGGAAAAGACGCGGAGGCAATTTTGGTGTGACCATTGGGCTACGCGCCACGTCCGGAACAAATATACATCGCCACTTTTGGTGGTGTATATTTGGGTCACTTAGTCCAATATATACATGAGGATGTGAACAATTTCCATTACCAAATGGGTCAAGGTTATCTATTGAAAGGTATTTTTGGTCGTAAAAGCGGTTTCACATCACCAAGTTGATTTTGCATCTGTTAGAGATGCTTTTAGATCATTCTGAGGATAATCTTTTGTACCTATCGGCGCACCCAAACCCTATCCACCCACCAAATTTTGCCTTTTTAAATATTTTGTGTCCATTGTTATCTTTTTTTGAAGATGAAACCATTATATATAAACGCAAGCAAGCCGTCTCATTAAAAACCTTCCAGTCCCCTTCGGTACCCTGGTAAGGAAAAGAGTGCGTGAAAAATTTGCTGCACCAAGAGACACAGAAATGGTTACATCAGGAGGCGAGAGAACCTAAGAAACTAGAGGACACCTCGACCTCACAGGATTACAATCCTCCAAGACTAGATCCTCCAGGGAAGTAGGGCATGAGCCATGCAATAAACCTACTTCGCCCTCTTTGCCTAAGTGTGCTAAACCGTGAGCTACCCTATTACTCACACGGTCCACTTTTGAGATGCAGATATGCCTGAAAATATGCAGTAATTCATGTCCTTCTTTGTAGAGACACCAGCAAGGAGACTTGTCCTGACATCCATCATTTAACACATGTACCACCCGTAGACAGTCAGACTCGACGATGCCTTTATCACATGGAACGTTGGACAAATGTTTCATCCCCTCCAGGCATGCTAAAATTTCAGCCTCTTAAGCACTTGAGCAATATGGGATGTGCTTCCATTCTGACAGTATAACACGGCCATGTTGATCTCCGATGACAACACCCAGACCAACTCTCCCTGTTTTAGCGTCCCATCCCGCGTCGACATTGGCTTTAACTGAATGTTCTGCTGGGTTTGCCCACTTAGAGATAAGCGATCCCTCAGGATCAGGTTGTGGTACTTGCAGAAATGCTGATTTGCCTTTAACGTCCAGGACCGGCCTTGTGCATGAGACAAAGGTTTCAAAGTATTTCTTCAGGTAGGGAACAGAAGCAGCAACAGACGCCTTCCCATCACCGTGTACTATATTGTTGCGATGGTGCCAAACCCTCCATAGAAGAAAAATGATGCGAGATCTATCAACATCGGCCACATTGATGAGAAGGTTCAGAAAGCACTCATCCCCAGTATCACGGAAGGCTGATTCTGCCGGTAAATTCCACCAATCTCGCATTCCATGACGTAACGCCACAGCCAAGGTACAACTGACGAGGGCATGATGGATATCCTCCTTACCACAGCCGCAGATGGCACAGACTGGATCCACAGAAGTAATACGATGATTCAGATTGGTTCTTACAGTAAGGGAATTGGTCGCTGCTTTCCAAGCAAAGATCCTTAGCTTTTGTGGCACATTTGCCTTCCAAATGATGTTCCAAACTTGGCGATCTCCATTTGGAGCACTACTAGATTGACATGTACTCAGGGCAGATAACACTGGCTCAATTCCAAGTCTGTACGCCGACCGCACAGAGAACATGCCATTTGCCTCTGGCGACCATGCGATGAAATCGTCGCACGGACGAGCATGGAGCTTTAGTGCGAGGATGGCCTCAGCATCATCTGGCAAACAGCATTGTCGGAACAGCGCTTCGTCCCACACATGCAATAATGGGTCAATAAGGTCAGAAACCCAGCGGCAGCGTGCATGTCCGTTCCTACCTTGAAGCTTAAGAGCACCAGGTCGCGGAAGCCAACTATCACGGAATATCTTCACGCTGGTTCCAGACCCAATCCTCCATATGGATCCCTTCTTTAACAGTTCAAGGCCATGCATAATCCCTCTCCAAGTAGGCGATGTATTTTGAACAAAAGCAGTATCTAGAAGGTTAGCTGCCGGGAAGTATTTTGCTTTAAGCAATCTAGAACACAGGCTGTTCGGAAATTGCACTAGACGCCAAGCTTGTCTGGCCAGTAAAGCTTGGTTGAATATTTTTAGATCACGGAAGCCAACTCCACCCTGATATTTAGGCCGGGCAAGCTTGTCCCAGGCCATCCAATGCATTTTCCTCTTATTTTCTTCATCCCCACCAGAAATCTCAGATAATTTTTGATAATTCATCAATAAGACCAATAGGAAACTGAAAAACCCCCATAGCATATGTTGGCAAAGATTGCAGTACGGACTTGATCAAGATTTCCTTTGCGCCACTAGACATATACCTCTCCGCCCAACTATCAGCATGTTTAACAAACTTCTCTTTTGTAGTCTTTAGCTTCCCCTTTTTAATTATGCCTTCAGGAACTGGCAAGCCCAAATATTTCTCTTCAAAACTCTCTGTTTCATACTTCAGGATGTCCTTTATATCGTTTGCACCTGAGGAGAACAATGGTCACCATACATGATGGAGCATTTTCCAAGACTTACCAATTGACTTGTGTTGCGCTCATAGCGATCCAAGATAGACTTGATCACTAACGCCTGATCTACCGACCCCTCAAAGAAAAGAAGGCTATCATCTACGAAGAGCAAATGAGATATCCCAGGTGC
The DNA here is from genome assembly GCF_019359855.2 of Lolium perenne. Classification (NCBI taxonomy): domain Eukaryota; kingdom Viridiplantae; phylum Streptophyta; class Magnoliopsida; order Poales; family Poaceae; genus Lolium; species Lolium perenne. The sequence continues at coordinate 160,889,331 of NC_067247.2, forward strand.
GCGTCGGCAAATATGTAACTCATGGAGCGCCCCATCCTCAATCTCCTTTCGGATCAAGCAAGAAAGACCATCTGCCACAAACAAGAAAAGGTACGGCGACAGGGGGTCACCTTGGCGCAGCCCTCGGGTAGGAGAGAAGGGGTCCAACAGATGTCCGTTAAAGCGAATGGTGTAGCGTATGGTGGTAACACATGCCATAACCCACCGTATCCATTGACTATGAAATCCCAGTTTCGCTAAAACCCTCTCCAAAAATCTCCAATCAACCTGATCATACGCTTTTGCCATATATAGCTTGTAAGCACAAAATTTCGATCTTGCAACTGACCCAGTCTGAATAGCATGGATACACTCAAACTCTACAAGGGCATTGTTAGTGATAAGCCTGCCAGGAATAAAGGCACTCTGCATAGGAGAGATGATGTCCTGAAGAAGAGGTCGCAAGCGGTTAACCAGACACTTCGAGACCACTTTAAAGATGACATTGCAGAGGCTTATTGGCCTATAATCTTTAAGCTCCAGAGGATCATTATTTTTTGGTATCAGAACAATTGCTGTATCATTAACCTCTTCAGGCATAATTCCTTCAGCAAAAAATCGCTGGACTGCAGCAACAACATCATGACGCAAGAGGTCCCAATTACGCTGTAGGAACCGAGCAGGAAAGCCATCCGGCCCTGGGGCTTTAAGGGGCCCGATCTGAAATAAGGCATCACTGATCTCCTTCTCAGAAAAAGGTGCACACAAGGTTTCATTCATATGGTCATCTACGCATTCCTGCATGAGATTTGTAACGATCTCATATCAGTGTCTTCTTCACGGGTGAAGAGGTTTTGGAAGAAATCCCTAGCCATTCCTTCCATCTCACGGGTATCCGACGTCCAGGAGCCATCTCCTCTCCTCAATTTCCTAATTCTATTCTTTTTGTGTCTAGTAGAAGCTTTACGATGGAAATATTTAGTATTTCGGACTCCCTCGTGAAGCCATGCAATGCGCGATCGCTGCATCCAATGAATTTCCTCCCTATAGAGTAGTTCATCCATCTCCTTCAATAATCGGTCCTTTTCCATCTTGCTCACCTCATCCGCGCATTGTTGCAGGGAGTCAAGTCGAGTCCTCATGCGCTCAATCTCTTTTGGAACTGATTTGAAATGATTTCCCTTCCAGCCGTATAGACCTGACATAACACCCCTAAGGGCTTCATTAACATCTCCCAGATTTTGGATGGGCACACGCCGGGACCAAGCCTCCTCAACCGCAGCTGGCAAGGATGGCTCCCTCTCCCAGATCACCTCATATCGGCGTTGGGGTCTCTCAGGTCTGGCATCAGTGGGTTGATCAACAGAGAGCATTAGAGGGCAGTGATCAGACCGCGAAGAGGCAAGATGATTCAACCTGTAATCTGGAAGGAGGGGCTAGCAACAGCTCGGTCAAGCCGGACTTTTACATTTCGTTATCCCTTCTGTTTATTATCCCAAGTCCACGGAGTGCCAACAAAACCAATGTCGTACAGATCACAATGCGATAATACGTCTCGTAAGTCCATCATTAGCCTCTCGGACCGCTTAGAACGAGAAAAATGCTCATCTTGCCACATAGCCTCATTGAAGTCCCCCATCATCAACCACGGTTCCGTCGATTTCAACTTGATTCTCCTTAATAAAGTCCACATATGATGCCTCTCACATATGATGCCTCTCATTGTTATCTATTTCTTGCCCACTTGTCATCAAAAGCACATAAATAAATTGCATAATTTAAAGACATAGTTCACAAAATAAAATTTAAATTACACGTATGAATCTGATAATTGAAAGATATGGTCCACACAATCAAATGGGTATATTGGTTTTATCGGCGGTTTCACATGTGCTCAACCAAATTAATTTGGAGTTTTCTTGAGTAGCACGGTGAAAAATATGGCGGTGCAGGAGGTTTGCTTCAATCTCCTATCGTGCATGCTCTAGCACAATCAAAGGCCTTGAAAAGTCCCACCCTGCAGCTATCACTTCTACATTGTGTTCAAACTTCATATTCTTACAGGGTGCTGAAAGAAAGCCCGACGAGCTTGCTGGACATCAGTTGCCCGCTCCACATCCTTCGTATAAGCTTCTTGTTCTGCTATATAACTGTAGGGATTCGTAGCATAGAAAATAAAAAAATTCCTACCGTAAGAACGAATAACAAGCCAAGATCTAATCTAGTAGATGGTAGCAACAAGATGAGATCAACATACCCTCGAAGATCGCTAAGCTTTAACGAGATAAATCTCGTGGATGATGTAGTCGATCACTTGCCGCTCTCAGGAGCGAATAGAAGATCTCGACGGTCCCAAACTTGAAATATGACTTCCCTTATTTGAATCTTATTATCCAAACCATTCCGGAATTCGTCGTGATGTCCTGGATCTCATCCGAGACTCCGAACAATATTCCAACTCCATTCCATATTCCATATCTACTTAAAATGACATAAAACCTTAACTGTGTCACCATACGGTTCACGAACTATGTAGACATGATCGAGACATTTCTCCAATCAATAACTAATAGCAGGACCTGGAGATCCATAATGGGCTCCCACATAATCAACGATGACTTCGTGATCGAAAGAACCATTAACATACGATACCTATTCCCTTTGTCTCGCGATACTTTACTTATCCGAGGTTCGATCGTTGGGATCTCCATACCTAGTTCAACCTTGTTACCGATAAGTACTCTTTACTCGTACCGTGATATGACATCCCTTGTGAGCTAGTCACATGCTTGCAAGCTAATTGGAAAACAATCCACCGAGAGGGCCCAGAGTATATCTATCCGTTATTTGGATGGACAAATCCCACTATTGATCCACGCGCTTCAATCTATACTTTCCGAATAATTAGTGCCACCTTTATAGCAACCCATTTACGAAGTAGTGTTTGATGTCATCAAAGCATCCATCTGGTGCAGGTGATTAACATGATCTCATGGTCGAAGGATTATGTTACTATGTATCTTAAAGCTTGTAGCAAAACGAACTAAATGACTTGATCATATGCTACGCTTACTATGGGTGTGTGTCCATCGCATCATTCATCTAATGATATAATCTTGTCATTAATAACATCCAATGTTCATGATCATGAAACCATGATCATCTATTAATCTATAAGCTAATTTTACAAGAGGCTTACTAAAGACTCTTTTATGTTTACAAAACACACAAAAATTAATATTTCCGGTTAATACAATTATAGCATGTGATGTAAACATAAATCATGAACGCAAGATATAACAATAACCATTTTATTATTTCCTCTTGGACATATCTCCAACAATAAAAAAATTATTTTTGATTCTAGGGTTCAGAGAAAGGATTTGCAAATGTGGACAGTACATACAACTTGATAGATACTATCTGCAAGGTAGTATCCTTTTTTGTTGGCGTGATTGTTGATCTCAATGTTGCACTCGAGTGTCTTACCTTCTACAAGCCTGGAAAAATCCGGAGAGCGTTGCAACACGTTCATATCATTTTGAGAACCTTCGGTACCGAAGAAAGAGGGGCAAATCCAAACATCTTGAGATGCCACAGCTTCAAGAATAACTATGCAACCTTCAACATGCCCTTTGTACTACCCTTCCAAGCAAAAAAGACATGCATGAAATTGATGCTTTCAAGCATTCAAAGAAAGCCACTTGAATTGCTAATAGCCATGAGCCTAGTTGTGTCCTCAACATTTTACATTCTCGAGTAGTGCTCGCCAAACACTGACACCACCGCTTTGCAAAACATGTGCATTGCTTCAAGAAACGTGGATTCACCCATACGAATATGCTCATCAACAAGATCGCTGTCAACTCCATATGCAAACATCCGAGCTGCAGTAGTGCATTTCTGAATGGAAGAAAAACGGCAGAGCTTGCAGGGGCTAGGTAGAGCTCCAGGGTACTTCTGTACCATAGTTTTTGTCGTGGTTGCAGTTTAAAAATGAACTACAGTTTATACAAGAATTATGAAACGGAGGAAATACAGTTCTCTTCCTAATTAAATTGCTTCCTTAAGACCTTGGAAGTGTTCAAAATGGCCTAAATTTGACACAGACAATAGTAATACTCCCTCCATCCATAAAGAAATGTTATACATTTATCTAAATTTAGATTAAAATATTAGCTGACAAAATTGTATGTAGGGGAAAGCAGGTGGCCAGTTGCTGGCGGTTCCCATGAAGGAGACGGAGCCATGCATGCGACAAGGCTTTGCTTGCTTAACCGTGTCGTTCTAGAGCGCACAGTGTCGGCAGCTAGCTTTTCTCACTCCCCAGGCCCAAAACTGTTCCTTTTTGCACATCTGGCCCTGGTGTGAAACGCGCGATTCCAACTCCCCCGGTTCAACTCGAACTCAAAGTCCACCGGAGTAGGTGAAGATGATGATGCAATCTAATCATCTTTAATTAATGGCATACTAGCTGTACTATAATCATGGCCGATGTACACCGTGAGCGCTTTTCCTCCTATAAATACCTGCTGCCCGCGTTCGATCGTCTCATCCAGAAAACAAGCTCAAGGCACTATCTACCCAGCTACCTAGCCAACGCACCACACTGTGATTACATCATGGCAGCGCGCGCCGTTGTGCTCTTCTCGCTCGTCCTCGCGCTGGTCATCGCCGGCAGCGCGTCGGCGCAGCTGTCGACGGGCTTCTACTCTTACTCGTGCCCGGACATGCTCACCGCCGTGCGGTCGGCGCTGCACCCGGCGATCGCCAGGGAGCGGCGCGTGGGCGCCTCCATCGTCCGCCTCTTCTTCCACGACTGCTTCGTGCAGGGCTGCGACGCATCGCTGCTGCTGGACGACGCGCCGGGCATGCAGGGCGAGAAGAACGCCGCGCCCAACAAGAACTCGGCCAGAGGGTTTGAGGTCATCGACGCCGTCAAGGCCGCCGTCGAGAGGGCATGCCCTGGCGTCGTCTCCTGCGCCGACGTGCTCGCCGTCGCCGCCGAGGAGAGCGTCGTCTTTGTAAGTACAGACACACGTCGACCCATATATACGTGCACTTAGAACTGAAGCTAACTAGCTGTGACATCTGTACGTGCAGCTGGGTGGTCCGAGCTGGGAGGTGAAGATGGGGCGGAGGGACTCCACCACGGCGAGCTTCAGCGGCGCCAACAACGACATCCCCCCGCCGACTTCGGGGCTTGCCAACCTCACCTCCCTCTTCGCCGCCAAGGGGCTCTCCCAGAAGGACATGGTCGCGCTCTCAGGTATGCGCAAATGCACGTTCTACAGATTAATCGCCAATCGAACTTAAGCTTTTCCAAGAAAATAAATACAAGTACAGTATAACTAATTAACATCGACCGATCCACAAACTGTTAAATTTCTAAGTGGATTAGGTAGCTTTTGAAGTTGAAACAGCAGCTGGTATCAAACCAGCGGGACTGATAGCTAACTTTTGACTGCAAAGCTCAAAACGTCTGCATAAGACGTTTCACCGGGTTAAACAAAGATGGTACAGTAGTTTACAGGTGATAAGTTCCAAAGTTGGTGACTAATTACCATTGACCTTGCCTGTTCCAGGAGCACACACGATCGGCCTAGCGCGCTGCACCAACTTCAGGGACCACATCTACAACGACACCGACATCGACGCCGGCTTCGCGAAAAGCCGCCAATCAAACTGCCCTCGCGCCACCGGCTCCGGCGATAACAACCTGGCGCCACTGGACCTGCAGACCCCGACCGTCTTTGAGAACGCCTACTACAAGAACCTCGTTCAGAAGAGGGCCCTCCTACACTCAGACCAGGAGCTCTTCAACGGTGGCGCCGCCGATGCGCAGGTCCGGTCATACGTCAGCAGCCAGGAAGCCTTCTTCAAGGACTTCGTGGTGGGAATGATCAAGATGGGTGATGTTGCCCCGCTGACAGGGTCCAGTGGGCAGATCAGGAAGAACTGCAGGAGGATGAACTAAAACACTCGTCACATTCTCCACTTTATGCGCAACAACTGTGGAATCCCTAGAATATAGGATGTGTTTGATTGATCCCATGTCTGCAAGCAGCTCGTAAAACTCAGTAGCCCCCTCTTTCAATTCCGATGCTGCAATTGTGAAACCAGTGTATGACGTTCACACAGTATGTACTGCATGTGTAACGTTCTCTAATCTAATCTATATATTTATGCATTCAGTGAACTTTAATCATCGATCAAGCCCTCCTAGCGCTATAGACTCCGAGATCCTCGTTGTTTTCCAACTTCATTTTCCTAACGAACTGCCAGTTTGTCTTATTTTAGTTGGCACAGGCGCACAGCCAAACCCTACCTGCTAACTAGCTAGGTGAACAATCAAGTAAGAGCAATAGTAGATGTCGTTGTCTAACTCACAAGCCACAAAATCTACAAATATGCATTGTATAGTGGTGGCCCCAGCTGAAAGCTACGTTGTGAAGCATTGACAAATAAGTCAAGGTGCATAAGATATGGGTGTGACTAGTTTCAGTCGACCCAGAATTGTTTGATATCATTCTCATAACTGATATGCAATTTAAAAATGGCCAAATTATCTAATAGTTTGTTGTGAGCGAAAGCATCATACCCTCTGAACCCTCCTCCGCCCCCTCTCGCCCCCCGAGGGCGACGGGGCGCCCCAGCCGCCGGCCGCCTCATACCTCCTCCGCCCCTCCTTCCGTCGCCGCCGCCGGTAGGGGTCGGCGCACGAAGCCCAGGCGACGCCGGCGGCGGACCTTCCTCTCCCGCGTCACAGAGGAGGGGGCGGGCCCCTTCTTCCTCCATGGCGGAGGGGCATCATCGGGAGGTCTGGTCCGGCGTGGGTTCCCGTGACGGCCGCAGCGGGCGCCAGCGGCGGCTCAACTCTGACTCTCGGCGCCCCGTCTCAGATGGGTTCAGCTAGGACTATGGGTTCGAGTGGGCCGGGCTTGACTGTGTAAGACTTACTGATGGTGGCGGTGGTGGTTGCCTCCGGCGGTGGACTATGGCGGCGACAGAAGTGCAGGGGGACGGGCTGATTGGGTCAAAACCCTAGGTTGCTTCTCATTGCCCTCTCCGTGATCCCATCTACCTATGGTGGAGGGCCGGCTGGCTGCAGGGCATTTCCAAGGAGTGGGTGATCTACGCCTGGTGTCTCTGTGTTGCTTCGGCTAGGCTGGGATGGTCGGCGGCGTTGGGGCATGACCTGAATAAAGGTGGTGGTCCTAGGGTTGCTCTTGTGCGAAGATGAAGACCTGCCTGAGGCATGTCCTTCTTGATATGGCCAGGGTGTTCAGTTCCGGAAGGCACCACCGGCGAATGTAACATTGCACATATTGTCTGGAGTTTGCTGGACAGGGTGGTATTCGTTCGTGCGCACCCATGCATTTATTTCGACCGTTTGGTTTCGGAGGGAGCGGCGAAGCTCTGTTCTTTCTTGCCATCTAGCGACATTTTGATCCAGGGTGAAGTCAGAGGTGGAGAATATCATGATGGCTGGACTTAGAGTACTAGCAATTGAGGTCTAAGTCTATGCGTTATTGAGGAAATTGCTTGGTGCCCAGGGCTTGCAGCAGTATGAAAGTGGGGCGGAAGCACAGGTGAAATTCCGTACCTTGCCTTTCAGGATGAAAATCCAAGGTATGACCTTCATTGGTTGTGCCTGGCAATGACCTTGTTGAAGACATTGTTTTAAAAGCACGGACTATCTTCAGGGTGAAAGCCTAAGATCTTTGATCAGGTGACCACGACACTGGTGCACCGTTCCCTTCTTGGAGGCGTCGCTTTTGAAGAGCCTGAAGTTCAGGTGTTATCCTAGTGGTGGTTGTATTGTTGTTGCTAGAGCTGGAATGTTGTGGCGAGACTTTTATTTCTTAGTTTATTTTTTATTTTTTGGTTGTGTGCATCCCCAATGCCATTAGGGCATTGCGTTCTTGCAGAGGTTGGGTGTAATTGGTATGCTCTGATATACATATATTCCCTTTATCGAAAAAATGCAATTTAAAAATTCTAGTTGCAACTCAGCTCGACATACATTTGAAAAATCCTAATTGCAACTAAAAATTCTTCATTACAACCCTAATTACAACTAAAAAACATAGTTGCAACTCAGAATTGCAACTCATATCATGCTAAAATTGTGATGCAAGTCAGTTGGCACTAGTAGTAAATGAGAGCTTTCGTTCGGAGCTGCCCGGGGCATTAGTCCTGGTCACGTTACGAACTCGGACTAATGTGAGCATTAGTCCCGCTTCGAATGGCTAGGATGCCAAAAAGTTTTAGTCTCGGTTCGTAACGGGACCTTTAATCCTGGTTGGAGACATCAACCAGGACTAAAGGAGTTGCGCCATGCTCCGCCGAAGCGAGCCTCTTTAGTCTTGGTTGGTGTCTCGAATCGGGACTAAATGTATACCCTTTAGTCCCGGTTGGAGACACCAACCCAGACTAAAGTTTCCTGGGGTTTTTGGGCTCCACACCACCCCCTAGTGGATCGTCTTTTTTAGCTTTGTAAAATACAAAAGAAAATGATAGAAAATTTAAATTAAAAATCCTTTTATATGTAGGTAGCCTAGGTGATCCAGTTATTATGAAAAATACTAAACATGAATTTTGACTTATTTTCCAAAAAATGGTATTTTCGATAAAATGGCAATATCTTTTGCATATGAACTCGAAAAAATGTTTAATATATAAAAATGTATCTACACGAAAAGTTACATCCAAATTCACCCGGGATTACCCAGTTAGCCAATTTTTAGATTCTCGAACTACCAAAGGGAAATTTAAAAAAAATTAGGTTTTAGGTTTTGCAAAAAAAAGAATTTTAAAAGTTAAAAAATTATTACATAATTATTTTGTTTATTAAAAGAATTATCTGAAATTGAAACAATAAATAAGTGTGACATCGTGTGCAACAGGTTAATAGGATTGATATGGTACTAATATCAATAACATGCGCGCAAGCACATGGAAGCGGGACGGGATCGGAAAGTTTGACCATGCGTAAGTAATTTGACTAGAGATTAAATGTAGTTAGAGACTAAACTGGTCAAATAAATAAAATAATAGAAATTCTAGAAAAAATAATAGGAAAAAGATTAGAAACAAAATTTTATGAAAATAAATCACCGTGGAGGCCGTTAGTCCGAGTTGGTGTTACAAACTGGGACTAAATGTCATCCGCTCTGGTGCGCGCCCGCATCCCACGTGGAGGGCCTTTAGTCCTAGTTCGTAACATAACTGGAACTAAAGAGGAGGGGGGGGCTTAGTCCCGATTCCGTAGTCCCTGCCGGAAATCGGGACTAAAGGCCCTTACCAACCGAGACTAAGCCCCTTGTTCCACTAGTGTGGTTCTGGTTGACTAAGAATTAAGTTTGTTCTTAGCTAACTAAGAACTAGCAATTCTGATAAGATATTATTATTATTCTCTGGTAAAAATATCTGATGCCGTAAGGTGTCGAGTTGCTGGCAAGCCTAGGCAAGGACGCTAAGTTTGCCCTATAGTAGACTTGATTTTTTTTTGTTCCAAGTACATGTTGGAATTTGCTGGTAGGATTTAAACCATAGTCAATTCTAATTCTGAATTTCTCATTAGTCCATTCATGCATGGCAAGGGATGGGACTAAGCTTTGATTCCACATTCCAAGTTGAGAGAGAGAGAGAGAGAGAGTTGAGCCTCCTTATATAGGAGGGTGTTTCACGGGAGTGGTGTTTTGGAACATAGGAGCATATGCTTCCTCTATTTTAAAATGCATTTTACACATATTTTGAATTTTAAAAAATTGAAACAAAAAAGTTTGCACATACATTCTTCATGTGCTACGCGCTTATAAAGTTGTTTCATAAAAAAATGACTTGTCATGTAACATGTGTAAATAAGATAAAACTCAGTGATAAAAATAATGCTTTTCGCAAGATAAGTTTTCTTGTTTTTACATAGATCATAAAAAAAATATTGGTTTTTCTTGAAACTTGACGACCTCACATATATTATGGAGATGTACATGTAAACAATTTTGTCAAAAAAATTCAACACTTCAAAATATGATTTTTTTGGTAGAGAAAGCATACGCACCCGGGAGCCGAATTCAATTTCCGGGTCTTTTACTAGATAGTAAGGTGTGAGAAGAGACGTTGCCCTGGCCAACGATGCCCACCTTGCTGCGACGTAGGTTGCAGAAATGAGAAAAGCAGGTCTCTGGAACCCACCTCTCATAGACCTATACGAGAGAGGGGCTATCAGGTTTTTGGAGAACTCTCTAGCGGGATTACATGCAACACAACGTCATTCGACGATGACTTCCCCAATGGCGATTTCTTTCCGGACGTCAACAACCTTTTCAGCGACATTGAGATGGGTGTCAACATCGATGTGAACACTGACATTGCTCAGGGTGCACCATACATTATCATATGTTTTCTCTTTCAAATCTTGCTACAATTTATTGTTCTTGCATTTGGAGTACATGTGATCGGTTTATCATGTTTAAGTGTAATTTTTCATCAGTTTGCTAGTCTACATGATTAGTTCCGTAGTGTTCATATAATCGTGCTTTATAAGTTATTTATTTGGATTAAATCATATGGTAGTTTTGTTATATTTTAAAAATTGAAAAAACTAATTATAGGAAAGTAAATTCAAGTGGCCTTGCCGTGTCTACAAGGCCGCCTCCTTTTGATGGTATGCACTATTAGAGATGGCGCACGATAGTTCTGTGTTTCAGAACCTAAACTGCTACAATGCCACTCGTGGCAAACCTCACGGAGAGCTTTTTGTTGCACATCAGGAAGCTTTTCAGAAAGCTGATACCATATTTATGCTGATCCTTTTCAGTGTTCTTGGGGACAACATTGTTGATCCGTATATATCATTCTATAATGGAAAGGATGTGTGGGATGCGCTCGGGGCAAAGTTTGCGGTCTCGAACGCATAGGTAGTGAATTGTATGTTATGGTCTTATGAAGAAATACTATGACTACAAGATGGTTGATAAGAGCTCCTTCATTGAGCAAGCTCACGAGATACAATCAATTTTCAAAGAACTTGAACAATTGAAATATACCTTACCAAACAAGTTTGTTTTCTGGGGCATTGTTGCCAAGCATCATCCCTTGTGGAGGAATTTTGCTAGTTCTCTAAATCATAAGAAACAAGAGATTTCCGTTATGGGTCTTATTGGATCTCTTCACGAGGAAGAAAAGACGAGAGCAAAGGACGCGCATGCTCGAGGATTTGAGGAAAGTTATATTGCCAATTTGATACACAAGAAAACATCCAACCCAGCACTTTTCAGAACAACAACAAATCTACAGACAAAGAGAAGCTTTATGGCAAAAAAAAAGTAATCACACTGAACCAACTTCAATGAGAATAATGATGAGAATAAAAGGGCTTGCCACGTTTTTCATGATACTGATCATTGGTCTCCTAGCCTCCCTTATCGCTATGACAAGCGACAACATATTTTCCCTAATATCCTTTTGGAATGTCATCCTCTTGAATGCTAGATAGATACAGGAGCCAATAGGCACGCATATTATGATATTTTCATGTACTCTTCTTATCAGGTCGTAAGGACTTTTTCTATTCACGATGTTCACATGTGAATCTAGATGTCACTTCAAGGAAGACCGTACAACTGAAGAATGTGGGGTATAATGTTGCTATTATGTTTATACACGCATGGCTGAATTTATGGGATGCTCGACAAAGCTGACCCCAACAAGGTTGTAGAAAATACAATTATGAAGATGGAGAGTCAACCTATGCCCCTGGAAACATTAGCAAAAATATGGTTCATGCTTTCTTTATTCTTCAACAAATATATTTATTCCATCAAGGTGCTAAATTTGCATACAACGGACACATGACATAAAATATAAGTTTTACTTGTTGGCTAGCTTTGTATATATTGTATGCTCCTAATTGTTGTCTACTGATTTTATAATATTGTCTACTTGTGATGTTATCATATGAAAATTGACCAAATGGTAGATGAATGCTTGTTATGTTACGAAGTTTTTGGGTAAATATGCGTGTATCTGCTTGTTATAATGCTGCAGGGATTTATATTTGAGAAGTTTAAATTTGAATGTCGGTATCGATTTCTCACACGATTAAACTAATGAAGCATATGCAATGGTTTCAACATACACCAACGATTAACCACATAAATCGTTTGTGACATCGTATCCATACGCACACGCAATTTTGGAAATAGTCCTTTCCAATGACATAGGTAAGACGCTTCGCTATATCAAACTGTGTGCATACCGGCGAGGGGGGGGTGATGTCTACTCACGCTTCTTTTCCTGTAGACAGTGTTGGGCCTCCAAGAGCAAAGGTTTGTAGAACAGCAGCAAGTTTTCCCTTAAGTGGATCACCCAAGGTTTATCGAACTCAGGGAGGAAGATGTCAAAGATATCCCTCTCAAGCAACCCTGCGATCACAATGCAAGAAGTCTCTTGTGTCCCCAACACACCTAATACACTTCTCAGATGTATAGGTGCACTAGTTCGGCGAAGAGATAGTGAGATGCAAGTAATATGGATGTATATGAGTGGTAATCTGAATAAAATATGGCAGCGAGTAAACATGCAGTGGAACAGTAAACAAACAGTGACAACGGCGCCAGAAAATGCTTGCTGGCGTGCAGTTGACGTGGGAGATAGGAATCTTTGTGGTGTAGCTTTTCTATTCGGGAACAAGGCCTAGGGATCATACTTTCACTAGTGGACACTCTCAACATTGATCACATAATAAAACCACTCTACACTCTCTTGTTGGATGATGAACACCACTAATTGTGTAGGGCTACAAGAGCACCTCAATGCCGGAGTTAACAAGCTCCACAACATTCGATGTTCATATTTAAATAACCTTAGAGTGCATGATAGACCAACCCAATTATACCAAGTACTAACATAGCATGCGCACTGTCACCATCATACTATGAAAGGAGGAATAGATCACATCAATACCTTCATAGTAATAGTTAACTTCATAATCTACAAGAGATCACAATCATAAACTACGCCAAGTACTACATGATGCACACACTGTCACCATTACATCATGGAGGAGGAATAGAGTACTTTAATAACATCACTAGAGTAGCACATAGATTAATAGTGATACAAAACTCATATGAATCTCAATCATGTAAGGCAGCTCATGAGATCATTGTATTGAAGTACATGGGAGAGAGATTAACCACATAGCTACCGGTACAGCCCTTAGCCTTGAGGGAGAACTACTCCCTCCTCATGGGAGACAGCAGCGGTGATGAAGATGGCGGTGGTGTCGATGGAGATGCCTTCCGGGGGCACTTCCCCGTCCCGGCGGCGTGCCGGAACAGAGACTTTTGTCCCCCAGATCTTGGCTTCGCGATGGAGGCGGCTCTGGAAGGTTTCTCGTACCGTGGCTTTTTCGTCTCGAAGATTTAGGTCAGGGGGCTTCTTATAGGCGAAGATGCGGAGTCGGAAGGGCTACGGAGCCGCCACACAATAGGGGGCGCGGCCAAGAGGGGGCCGCGCCGGGCACACGTGTGGGCCCCCTGTGGCTCTCCTCTGGTCCCTCTCGGGTGTTCTGGAAGCTTCGTGGAATTATAAGATGCTGGGCGTTGATTTCGTCCAATTCCGAGAATATTTCCTTACTAGGATTTCTGAAACCAAAAACAACAGAAAACAGGAACTGGCACTTCGGCATCTTGTCAATAGGTTAGTTCCGGAAAATGCATAAATATGACATAAAGTGTGTATAAAACATTTAGGTATTGTTATAAAACAAGCATGGAACATAAGAAATTATCGATACGTTGAAGACGTATCAGCATCCCCAAGCTTAGTTCGTACTCGTCCTCGAGTAGGTAAACGATAACAAAGATAATTTCTGAAGTGACATGCCATCATAATCTTGATCAATACTATTGTAAGCACATGTAATGAACGCAGCGATCCAAAGCATTGGTAAAGATAATGAGTAAACAACTGAATCATATAGCAAAGACTTTTCATGAATAGTACTTTCAAGACAAGCATCAATAAGTCTTGCATAAGAGTTAACTCATAAAGCAATAAATTCATAGTAAAGGCATTGAAGCAACACAAAGGAAGATTAAGTTTCAGCGGTTGCTTTCAGCTTGTAACATGTATATCTCATGGATACTTGTCAACATAAAGTAATATGATGAATGCAAATATGCAAGTATGTAAGGATCAATGCACAGTTAACACAAGTGTTTGCTTCTTGAGGTGGAAGGAAATAGGTAAACTGACTCAACATAAAAGTAGAAGAATGGCCTTCGACGAGGGAAGCATCGATTGCTATATTTGTGCTAGAGCTTTTATTTTGAAAACAAGAATTTTTTTTGTCAACTGTAGTAATAAAGCATATGTGTTATGTAAATTATATCCTACAAGTTGCAAGCCTCATGCATAGTATACCAATAGTGCTCGCACCTTGTCCTAATTAGCTCGGATTACCTGGATTATCACCGCAATACATATGTTTTAACAAAGTATCACAAAGGGGTACCTCTATGTCGCCTGTACAAAGGTCTAAGGAGAAAGCTCGCATTGGATTTCTCGCTTTTGATTATTCTCAACTTAGACATCCATACCGGGACAACATAGACAACAGATAATGGACTCCTCTTTAATGCTTAACCATTCAACAACAAATAATATTCTCATAAGAGATTGAGGATTGTTGTCCAAAACTGAAACTTCCACCATGGATCATGGCTTTAGTTAGCGGCCCAATGTTCTTCTCTAACAATATGCATGCTCAAACCATTCAACTCATGGTAAATCGCCCTTACTTCAGACAAGACGAACATGCATAGCAACTCACATGATATTCAACAAAGGTAGTTGATGGCGTCCCCAGGAACATGGTTATCGCATAACAAGCAACTTAATAAGAAATAAGATACATAACTACATATTCAATACCACAATAACTTTTAGGCTATTTGTCCCATGAGCTATATATTGCAAAGACAAAGAATAGAAATTTAAAGGTAGCATTCAAGCAATTTACTTTGGAATGGTAGAGAAATACCATGTAGCAGGTAGGTATGGTGGACACAAATGGCATAGTTTTTGGCTCAAGGATTTTGGATGCATGAGAAGTAATCCCTCTCAATACAAGGCTTAGGCTAGCAAGGTTGTTTGAAGCAAACACAAGTATGAACCGGTACAGAAAAACTTACATAAAAACATATTGCAAGCATTATAAGACTCTACACTATCTTCCTTGTTGTTCAAACCCTTACTAGAAAATATCTAGACCTTAGAGAGACCAATCATGCAAACCAAATTTTAGCAAGCTCTATGTATTTCTTCATTAATAGGTGCAAAGTATATGATGCAAGAGCTTAAACATGAGCACAACAATTGCCAAGTATCAAATTATTCAAGACATTATACCAATTACCACATGTAGCTTTTTCTGTTTCCAACCATATAGCAATGAACGAAGCAGTTTCAACCTCCGCCATGAACATTAAAAGCTACGAACACATGTGTTCATATGAACGAGCGGAGCGTGTCTCTCTCCCACACAAGCATTTATTCAGAGAATGAAAATAACAAAACTAAAATAAAAGCACACAGACGCTCCAAGTAAAGTACATAAGATGTGACGGAATAAAAATATAGTTTCAATAGAAGAAACCTGATAAATTGTTGATGAAGAAGGGGATGCCTTGGGCATCCCCAAGCTTAGATGCTTGAGTCTTCTTGAAATATGCAGGGATGAACCACGGGGGCATCCCCAAGCTTAGCATTTTCACTCTTGTTGATCATATTGTATCATCCTCCTCTCTTGACCCTTGAAAACTTCCTCCACACCAAACTCAAAACAAACTCATTAGAGGGTTAGTGCATAATCAAAAATTCACATGTTCAGAGGTGACACAATCATTCTTAACACTTCTACACATTGCTCAAAGCTACTGGAATTCAATGGAACAAAGAAATCCATCCAACATAGCAAAAGAGGCAATGCGAAATAAAAGGCAGAATCTGTCAAAACAGAACAGTCCGTAAAGACGAATTTTTTAGAGGCACCAGACTTGCTCAGATGAAAATGCTCAAATTGAATGAAAGTCGCGTACATATCTGAGGATCACTCACGTAAATTGACAGATTTTTCGGAGTTACCTACAGAGAACACTGCCCATATTCGTGACAGACAGAAATCTATTTCTGCGCAGTAATCCAAATCTAGTATCAACCTTGCTATCAAAGACTTTACTTGGCACAACAATGCAATAAAATAAAGATAAGGAGAGGTTGCTACAGTAGTAACAACTTCCAAGACACAAATATAAAATAAAAGTGCTGTAGTAAAATAAACACATGGGTTATCTCCCAAGAAGTGCTTTCTTTATAGCCATTAAGATGGGCTTAGTAATTTAAATGATGCACTCCCAAGAAATAGTAGTTGAAGCAAAAGAGAGCATCAAAAACAAATTCAAAACAAATTTAAGCCTAACCCACTTCCTATGAAAAGGAATCTTGTAAATAAACAAATTCATGAAGCATAAAGTGACAAGCATAGGAAGATAAAACACGAGTAACTTCAAAATTCTCAACATAAAGAGGGGAAACTTAATATTATTAAGATGCATATAACCATGTTTCCCTCTCTCATAATAACTTTCAGTAGTATAATGAGCAAACTCAACAATATAACTATCACATAAATCATTCTTATCATGAGTCTCATGCATAAAAGTATCATTACTCTCCACATAAGCATAATCAATTTTATTAGTAATAGTGGGAGCAAATTCAACAAAGTAGCTATCATTATTATTCTCCTCATGTGTAGAAGGCATAGTATCATCATAATAAAATTTACTCTCCATAGTAGGTGGCACCAAAAGACCACTATCATTATAATCATCGTAAATAGGAGGCAAAGTATCATCAAAGAAAATTTTCTCCTCAATGCTTGGGGGACTAAAAATATCATGCTCATCAAAACCAGCTTCCCCAAGCTTAGAACTTTCCATATCATTAGCAACAATGGTGTTCAAAGCGTTCATACTAATATTATTGCTACTAGCATGCAAATAAGGTTCCATAGGTTTTTTAATTTTCGCATCAAACAATCCATGTCTTAACTCAGGAAATAGATTAAAAAGCTCCATGTTGCTTTCCATTATGCCTAACTAGTGAAATAAAAACAAGAAACAAAAAGATGCAATTGCAGGATCTAAAGGAAATAGCTTCGAGCACTTACAACGGTACCAGAAAATAAATTAGTTACCTGGGACCGGAGTGTGAATGCCTTTTACCTTTTCTCCCCGGCAACGGCGCCAGAAAATACTTGATTGTCTACAACAGGCGCGTGGTTGACGAGGGAGGAAATCTTGTTCCTTCAGGTCCCCGGCAACGGCGCCAGAAAATAGCTTGATGTCTACTCACGCTTCTTTTCCTGTAGACAGTGTTGGGCCTCCAAGAGCAGAGGTTTGTAGAACAGCATCAAGTTTTCTCTTAAGTGGATCACCCAAGGTTTATCAAACTCAGGGAGGAAGAGGTCAAAGATATCCCTCTCAAGCAACCCTGCGATCACAATGCAAGAAGTCTCTTGTGTCCCCAACACACCTAATACACTTGTCAGATGTATAGGTGCACTAGTTCGGCGAAGAGATAGTAAAATGCAAGTAATATGGATGTATATGAGTGGTAATAGCAATCTGAATAAAATAAGGCAGCGAGTAAACATGCAATGGAACAATAAAGAAACAGTGACAACGGCGCCAGAAAATGCTTGCTGGCGTGCAGTTGACGTGGGAGATAGGAATCTTTGTGGTGTAGCTTTTCTATTCCGGAACAAGGCCTAGGGATCATACTTTCACTAGTGGACACTCTCAACATTGATCACATAATAAAACCACTCTACACTCTCTTGTTGGATGATGAACACCACTAATTGTGTAGGGCTACAAGAGCACCTCAATGCCGGAGTTAACAAGCTCCACAACATTCGATGTTCATATTTAAATAACCTTAGAGTGCATGATAGACCAACTCAATTATACAAAGTACTACATAGCATGCGCACTGTCACCATCATACTATGAAAGGAGGAATAGATCACATCAATACCATCATAGTAATAGTTAACTTCATAATCTACAAGAGATCACAATAATAAACTACGCCAAGTACTACATGATGCACACACTGTCACCATTACATCATGGAGGAGGAATAGAGTACTTTAATAACATCACTAGAGTAGCACATAGATTAATAGTGATACAAAACTCATATGAATCTCAATCATGTAAGGCAGCTCATGAGATCATTGTATTGAAGTACATGGGAGAGAGATTAACCACATAGCTACCGGTACAGCCCTTAGCCTCGAGGGCGAACTACTCCCTCCTCATGGGAGACAGCAGCGGTGATGAAGATGGCGGTGGTGTCGATGGAGATGCCTTCCGGGGGCACTTCCCCGTCCCGGCGGCGTGCCGGAACAGAGACTTCTGTCCCCCAGATCTTGGCTTCGCGATGGCGGCGGCTCTGGAAGGTTTCTCGTACCGTGGCTTTTTCGTCTCGAAGATTTAGGTCAGGGGGCTTCTTATAGGCGAAGAGGCGGATTCGGAAGGGCTACGGAGCCGCCACAAAATAGGGGGGCGCGGCCCCCCTCTTGGCCGCGCCGGGCACACGTGTGGGCCTCCTGTGGCTCTCCTCTGGTCCCTCTCGGGTGTTCTGGAAGCTTCGTGGAATTATAAGATGCTGGGCGTTGATTTCGTCCAATTCCGATAATATTTCCTTACTAGGATTTCTGAAACCAAAAACAGCAGAAAACAGGAACTGGCACTTCGGCATCTTGTGAATAGGTTAGTTCCGGAAAATGCATAAATATGACATAAAGTGTGTATAAAACATGTAGGTATTGTTATAAAACAAGCATGGAACATAAGAAATTATTGATACGTTGGAGACGTATCAGGGGGAGGGTGGTATTGCACACAGAAACATTAACCGTGTGTAGTACAGGCCAATCGCACACGGTTGCATATTAATAGTTGGGTAAACCGTGTTGCACATTTCAGCCAAGGTTTGTTCTATACTCGTGTGCTTTAGTTTGGTCTATATTGAATTGTACAAATCATATTTCTTTTAAGAAGACAGGAGGTGTTCATTTTCAGCAGATTATTCACAAGGTTTATCTATGGACGGTTGCATAGGATATCTTCAGTCAAGCTACCTACCTTCATATTAAAAAGCTAGATGATGCGTAGATATCCTAGGTGGTCTATAAGTTCTACTCAGCAATAAGGGTGTAAACTCAACAATAAAATAGTTGTGCGCATCGATTGATGCAGAAGACAGAGTCTTACTTTCTTTTCCAGAAAAAATATAAGTCAAACTATATCTCTACGGTAAGCTCCAAAATCATATTATGTCAGACAAGGATTTTGTGCACATGGGAGTCAGTGCTCCCTTCACTTTTGGATTTTTGAAAATTTCAGATTCTCATATTTTTCTGGTTTGAAGAATTATGACATTAAATATCACTGGTAGAAAAACGCTCATCTATACCGGTTCCAGAGGGGCATTCGTACCGGTTGAGCAACCGGTATAAACTATCCGGCACTAAAGCCCCCCCCCCCTTTCGTACCGGTTGCTTACGAACCGGTATAAAAGGGGCCTCCACGTGGGCCACCAGGAGAGCTCAGGGCCAAGGAGCTTTGGTACCGGTTGGTAATACGAACCGGTACCAAAGGTTCCCACCCGCGGCAGGGAATTTGCCCAAATCTCTGCCGCGGCAGAGAATTGGATTTTTAGGGTTTTTGGAGGGGTTTAGGGATATCGGTTTGTTTCATATCGCGTCGATGCACCAGAAACGCGTTTGGGTTTAGGTAGTACATGAAGATCAAGATGATGCATAGCAAGTTGGTGCATATAATATAACACACATGTAATTGCATAAGATCGCAAATTAAGTAGCACTATGCATGAAGATCGATCTTCATGCATAGTGGTACTCTCCGAGGCGTACTCTATATTTGTCTATTACATGTAGCATAGTGGTACTCTTCGAGTCAACTATATATGTAACATGTACATCTTCTTTCATAGTGGTACTCTGCGAATGGTGGTATGACGTCCCGAAGGAAAAATCCCGCCAATTCCTCGCCTATTGCTATGAAGCGGTCATCGATTGGGAGCTTGTTCCGCTTTCTTGCCAACTATAAAAGAATAAGATACAAATGAATACATGAAACAACTATTACTGAAACTCAGCACAACTTATGATAAGAATACAAATTTGTGAAAATTGTTTTTGTACCTCTTTATTTCTTTCATTATTCGTTCTCTCGCTGACAATTCTGCGGATGTACTCGCAAACGAAGAATCCACAGAGATCGGTCCCTTGTGGTTGTTGCGGGCATTTCTTTACAAGAATATAATTCAATCAAACAATAGTCAAGTATGATAATTAAAGGTGAGTGGACCTAGGTAGTACTACTTACTTTCGCACGCCATCGCAGCTTCGGTGTCCATTCACGGGACTTATCTTCCTTGATGAAAGTTTGCCATACGCTGCTTGACAAAAGAAAATGCATAAAAGAGTCATCAATTAGTTCATAGCAGGAAATTAACGAAACAAACCGATGAGAATTAAAATTACCTTCTGAGCATTAAATAACAAGACACGTATAGTTCCGATTTTTTGCTTAGTGAGTCAAAGACTTCAACTTCTCCAATTTCCATATTGATGACGAGAAGAATAAAGTGAAACCTACGCACGTTTCAATATGTAGTGTCATATATATAAGTCATTAGTTAAAATTTTGACATACGGTGAGCAAAAATATAATGTGTTATAAGACAGTAAGACTCACTCGAAGTTGTAAGGCCAAATTATTAGTTTTTTGTCACGTTGTCGCTTCAAAAACCTTAGCAAAGTCTCCGGTGTATCCTTGTTATAGAGGGGATCTTCTATGGTTTTAACATGCATTGTGTGCGGGTCAATGAACCCAATGTCTGTGATTTCGTCCCTTTTGCATTCGAGCATCTTCGATCTGCATAATATAGCGCACAAAAGATTATAATCTGCAGACAATAAACGAGCTGAGCTAAAGACTTCTCAAATTAAATAAATAAATCACTTACAGACAATAGCAACTGATGATTGATTTGTCGAGGGCCCGGAGATTGTATAACTGAAAGAGTTCGCCGAAGTCAACGTTCACACAGTACTCCTGGAAGTAGTGCTCTTCCCTAACTCGCACCATGATAGTCTCGATCCCTTCCTTTGAGGCATTAAGGTACCACGAATGCAAGTTACGCATACATGTTGGTACCTTCCTGAGATTCTCGACCAAATCTTTCCCTTGAACAAATTGATATGCTCGTTCAGCGAAGGCGTAATCAGTTGTGTCTTGTCGAGAATTTTGAATGGTCTTCACGTCAAACACCTTGAGAGGGGCGACCGATTGAACGGGTTGTTGTCCGAGCTGGTAGACTTGGTGTATCCCTTTTATCTCCCTGATACCCGATTTAACGGGTTTTGTCGCCTCGATCATCTTGTCATACGACCTTTCAATAGAACGCACATAGTCAGATGGCGGTGATGGTACAGGGTCATATAGATTCTCAACGGTACGCACAACTTTCACCGAATCTAGTGTCTTCTCGAAAGGTATCTCTGGCACTTTCGGTGCAAATTTTTTTTTCAACTCGGCCTGAACGGCCTCCGCGTTTTCCTCGGGAGTTTTTTCCCAAGGTAACTTCTCAGTAGGCGGCAGTTGTTTCTCCTTTCTAGCTTTCTTCCTAGGCGGCGTACCGTTCCGCTTAACGGACGCTGTCTTACGCGGAGGATCTCGAGATGGTGGACTCACGCTGGGGTCCCTCTCATGTAGGTGTGGACTTGGCTGCTCACCAGGACTGCCACCAGGAGGAGTCGATGGCATTTGCTGCTCATGTGTAGGAGTCGGTGGCCTTTGCAAAAGGACGACGTACTTCTACGGCCATAGGGAGAAACCGTGCTTGACATCGGCCAGTGTCCTCTCATCTTCACCTCTAGGAATATCAAGCTCCACTGTTTCAAAACCCGGAACAACTTCATCCACCCCGACACGAACACAGCCAGATGGAATGGGCATATGATGGTGCATTGCTCCATCTTCACTTGGGTACACATAGCCGACCGCCACCTTAACGGACGCGGTCCTGAATAACATAGCTTCCTCCACATCCGTCAAGATGCGAGGAACCGACACTGCTTCTTCGCTGAGATGGGGCAGCATCGGCTTGTGGATCCTGTAGAAACAGCGGCTGATCAGGTGCCCTCTGATTTCTCTCGAGAGCCTCCACCCTAGTTAACAATTCCGTTACAATGTCGGCGTCCTTCTTCTTCTTTCGCGAACAGCTTCTATAAGTGTCAGCGCTGTCCGGCCACGCTTTCTTCATGGTGAGACCTGGGCGAGCTCGTACCCGTCCAACGTGTTCAGGGTTCCCCAGAGCGAGTGTCAGCTCGTCATTCTCTCGATCGGAAATGTACTCTCCCTTTCTGACCTTTTCAATTGCATCTACAAGCTTCGGTACAATTGCCTCAATTTTTTCCTTCCATTTTCCCTTCGCAACGATCAGCCCTGTCTTTGGGTCCAACCCTGCCCCATGAGCGAACAACCAGAACTTGGACCGTTCGGGCCAGTCCCATGTCTGTGGAGTGATTCCTGGATCCATCAGTTTATTCTCAAACGCTGTCCACTTCGGAATGGCACTCTTGTAGCCACCTGACCCCAAATGATGCGGAAGTTTCTTCTTTGAAGGTATTTTTCTTCGATCGGGACACAAAAGTAGACGATTGCTTATACTCCTTAAATGCGGGCCAGTGATCTTTTATCTTCACTAGATTATCATCGAATACTGGATCTTCATTCTTATATTTGTCCCATAAATTTTTCTTCCAGGTCTGGAATTGTATGGCCATCTTCTTCAATGTCCATTCCTTGACTTTATTCTTCTGGCCTTCCGTCATGTCTTCTGGTAGGCTGAACTTTGTCAGTAGCGTGTCCCAAAGAAATTTTTTCATCGTGTCGTTGACATAACTAGCACCACTCTCCGCGTTCTTCGGCTTATGCCACTCTTGAATGCTGATCGGTACATGGTCCCTAACAATAACTCCGGCTTGACTTGTAAATTTGCGGCAAAACTCCTTGGGATGCTCTGGTTCACCATTATCCTTGAATGCCGTGAGGGCTAACCTGCCCTCGCCCTTTAGAACCCGCGTCGGGCCTCGTTTTGTTCTAACAGACTTGCTCAATGATCCAGAAGGCTAAAAGAAAAAATTATTCGTTAATAAGTGCAATACAAATAAATGAATGCATCTAGGGATGAACACAGACTAATTGATACATAGATATACACCTCGCCGGAGTTTGTGATGGACACTTCATTGTCTTTTCTAACTTGTTCAGACTCAAGTCCCTCGCCGAAATCATTCAGAAAGTCTTGGAACTCGTTGTCATCTCCATCGTCGGGTTCCGGACCACGGGCACTCTCATAGATCAATTTCTGCACCGCTTCTTCCCCCTCCTCATCTCGGACGAAGGTGCCGTCCTCCATACCTCAATGTCACTACAAAATTAAGAAAGCAATTGTATTTCATTCATCATGTCATGATCATATATATAACAGATTAGAAGAGTGTGCAAGGGTTCACTAAACTTCCCAATATAAAACTACCATAGTGTTTCAAACTAGAAAAAATACAAAATTCCAACATGTTAGTAGTTCAGAGCGAGCTTATGTGCAAAAACTATTCATACGAGCTCGCTACAGATGAGGCCAGTCGGCAGGATCACCGCCGGCTCACGACGCTATGAGCCATGACCCCGACAAATAGATTTTCCATATTTGTTTTGTAAGAGGATCAGTCCTTGGGGTGTCGCTGGTTTTGAAAAGTTGTAAGAAATTACCTAGTCTGTCATAGCTTGTCCATTTTCCTTACCCTTGAATGATCAGTTTGTACTTTGGATGATTAATGGTAAGGACGCTGGTTTGTCTATTGCATTGTCATCATCAATAGATATATACAATAACAAAAGTTCTGCTACCATAGTTGATGAATGATAGTTTTGCAGAGCGATCTTCTAAGAACCATATATAGGACTATCTGTGCACATATAAAGTAGAAGTACGCTCCACCCGGGCAAGGCTATCTTCTCCAGGCGCCGCCGCGGCGGCTACACCATATGTCGTCCCTCGCATCATCCGCACTGTGGCGGCGTCCTCGCGCTACAGGCGGTCGACCACCTGGGGCTACAGCTGGGCACCCTACGGCGGCGGCGTCCTCGCGCTACAGGCGGCGGTGTCCGTGGACATGGCCGTCGCGCACAGCTGGGCGCCCAACGCCGCCGTCGTCCGCGCGCTCCGCTCCCTCTCCCTCCTGTCCCTAAAGGGCGACGACCGCGAGGCGGCGAGGGCGGCCGTCGCCGAGCTGTGCAGCCACGCCGCGCCCTTCAGGCTGCGTCCGCCGGTTCCCTGCGGGCGAGGTACGCCTAGACGAGCTCACACGCGTCGGGCGTGACGACGACCGCGGTGTTTTCGTGGCAGGGCATTTGACCGAACACCCTAAGGGCGTCGGCGTCCAGCGGGCGGCAACGGCGAGGCGGCGTCGGCGTCTGGCCGTCTCGGGCGTACGGGCGTCGCGTCTGCGGCGAGGCGGCGTCGGCGAGGCTCGGCGAGGCGGCGTCGGCAAGCGGCGTCGGCGAGGCGGCCTCGGTGAGGGCGCGCGTCGGCGAGGGCGGCATCGGCGAGCGGAGGGAGCGGAGGAAAAGGCCGGGGCGGAGGACTTACCTGCGGCGGCGACGGCGGCTGCGACGGCGGCTGCGATGGCGGCTGCGACGGCGAGGCTGCGAACGGCGAGGTCGCGCGCGAGGCTGCGAGCTGTGCGAACGGCGAGGTGGCGCGCGGAAGAAGAAGGAGAATGGGGGAAATTTTGCCCCGCGCCGCTAAGTCCTACTAGGATAGCCCTTTGGTACCGGTTGGTACCACCAACCGGTACGAAAGGCCTTTCGTACCGGTTGGTGATACCCACCGGTACCAAAGGTTTTTTTTTGTTTTCTTTTTCTTTTGCTGTTTTCTTTTCTTTTGCTGTTTTCTTTTCTGTTTCTTTTTTACTTTTCTATTTCTTTTTTACTTTTCTGTTTCTTTTTCTTTTCTTTTCTTTCCTTTTCTTTTCTATTTTTTTTCTTTCCTTTTCTTTTCTATTTCTTTTTTTCTTTTCTGTTTCTTTTTTACTTTTCTGTTTCTTTTTTACTTTTCTGTTTCTTTTTCTTTTATTTTCTATTTCTTTTCTTTTTATTATTTTCTATTGCTTTTCTTTTTCTTTTCTATTTCTTTTCTTTCCTTTTCTTTTATATTTCTTTTCTATTTGTTTTCTTTACTCCCGCCATGACGTCGCGCGGGAAACTTTCCCGCCACGACGCCGCGCGTGGGAGAAAAAAGGCGGGAAAGAAAGGGCGGGAATAAAATTTTATTACGAGTGAACTCGAATTAAAAGTACACAGCTTAACTGAAAATTAAAGATACATGGCCAAATTCTACTGTTGGAGTCATTCAGTCATACTCGTGCCTAGCCCTGTAGTAGTCGCCACTGTAGTCGTCGTAGTCGCCGTCATCATCGTCGCTGGCATCGGGGTCGCGGTACTCGAACGTCGGCGGGTGAGCACGCATGGGCTGGGACTGAGGGTAGCGCAGGCGGGGGCCACGGTAGGCCATGACGCCCTGGAGAGTCCGGCCGCGCCACCACAGCCGACGGCCGGCCTCGTTGAAGTTCGGAGGAGGCGGGCCGCCCTCCTCGTGCCTGGAAAGCGCCCTCTCACGCCGATTGATGAAGAAGCTTTCCCAAGTCGGGCTGTAGTCGGGATGCCACTGGGGATTCCTCCGCTGCTCTGGCGTGAGCTCGAAGTAGTAGTGGTTCGTGATGGCCATCTCGTGCGCCACACCTAGAGGGACTGGAGGGACCGGTACGCCTCCGACACTTAGCAACCAGCCGGTCGGGACGCGGTAGACCGGCGGGCAGGGGTAGTTCGAGGCGCAAAGCGCCTCCGCCTCCCGGGGGGTTAGAGATATGATGGAAGCCATGGGAGAGAATGATGAGGTTTGCAGATATGAGTCTAGATGTGATATGTAAATGGTGGCCAAGCCTACATATATATAGTGAAAAAATGGCGGGAAGACAGAGGCGGGAACCGGTGGAAAGCGCGGGAAGGAAATAGGCGGGAAGACAGAGGCAAACCTTTAGTACCGGTTGGTGGATGCAACCGGTACTAAAGCTGTCGGCAGGATAAGGACGCCCTGCTCGATGAGATAAAGTATGTAGCGCACGACGCCCTGTCGGTGGGATAAGGACGCGTGGGTAACCTCTAGTACCGGTTGGTGGGTGCAACCGGTACTAAAGCTGTCGGCAGGATAATGACGCCCTGCTCGATGAGCTAAAGTGTGTAGCACACGACGCCCTGTCGGTGGGATTAGGACGCGTGGGTAACCTTTAGTACCGGTTGGTGGGTGCAACCGGTACTAAAGCTGTCGGCAGGATAAGGACGCCCTGCTCGATGAGATAAAGTATGTAGCGCACGACGCCCTATCGGAGGAAGAAGAAGACAAAGTAGAAGCGGCGCCGTGCCTATAAAAGGAGCATCGATACGCCATGGGAAGCAGTAAAACAAGCCAACCATCTCCATTGTTAATATCTTACATACAGTAACATCATTACACAAAAGTGATTTCCATATTGAGATACACAAGTTATGATCCCTATATGTAGCTAGCTAGTCTTCTGAGTTTTCTTCGTCTGTTTCCCTTTCTTCTTACTGCGACGCAACCATAGACAATCTTCATTGTTTAAGATGATGCTTGGGTCAATTTTTACCATGAAGGGTGGAATATCGTCAAACTTATTATAATCTTCTGACATGTCTGTCTTGTCCTCTACTCCCACGATGTTTCTTTTTCCTGAAAGAACTATGTGCCGCTTTGGCTCATCGTATGATGTGTCCTCTTGCCTTTCTTTTCTTTTTTCAGTTTGCTAGACATATCCTTCACATAAAAAACCTGAGCCACTTCACTGGCTAGGACGAATGGTTCGGTGTCGTACCCTAGATTCTTGAAATCCACTGTAGTCATTCCGTACTGCGGGTCTACCTGTACCCCGTCCTTCAGGTTGAACCATTTGCACCGGAACAAAGGGACCTTGAAATTAGGTCCATAGTCAAGTTCCCATATCTCCTCTATGTACCCATAATATGTGACCTTGTTCCCATTGCCATCTTCTGCATCAAAGAGGACACCACTGTTTTGGTTGGTGCTCTTTTTGTCTTGGGCGAAAGTGTAAAATGTGTTCCCATTAATCTCGTACCCTTGAAAAGTCGATATAGTAGAAGATGGTTGCTTGGCCAACAAGTACAGCTGCTCGTCATCGGTGACATTCATGAGACGTGTTTGCAACCAACCGCCGAAAGTCTTCATGTGTTCTCCATCAATCCAATCTTCACGTTGCTCCGGGTATTTAGAGCGTAAGATATCCTTGTGTTCCTCTTTGTACGGAGCCACCAAGATGGAATTATGTAGAACTATGTAGTGTGCTTGAGTGAAAGAATGTCCGTCCATACACGTTGCTGATTTCTTTCCTAGCGTGCCTTTTCCACGCAGTCTCCCCTCATAGCGCGATTCAGGAACACCGATCGGCTTAAGGTCAGGAATAAAGTCAACACAAAACTCAATGACCTCCTCTGTTCCATAGCCCTTGGAGATGCTTCCTTCTGGCCTAGCACGGTTATGAACGTACTTCTTTAAGACTCCCATGAATCTCTCAAAGGGGAACATGTTGTGTAGAAATACAGGACCGAGAACGCCAATCTCTTCGACCAGGTGAACTAGGAGATGTGTCATAATATTGAAGAAGGATGGTGGGAACACCAACTCGAAGCTGACTAGACATTGGACCACATCCTTCTGTAAATTTTGTAGAGTAAGTGGATTGATCACCTTCTGAGAAATTGCATTGAGGAACGCACATAGCTTCACAATGGGTACTCGAACCTTTTCCGGCAGAAACCCCTCAATGCAACCGGAAGTAATTGTGTCATAATCACGTGGCAGTCATGAGACTTTAGGTTTTGAAACTTTTTCTCCGACATGTTTATTATTCCCTTTATATTCGACGAGAAGCCAGACGGGACCTTGATGCTACTCAGGACTTCAAAAAAGATCTCCTTCTCCTCTTTGGTAAGAGCGTAGCTGGCAGGACCTTGATACTTCTCTGGATTCAGGTTGTTTCCTTCGTGGATACTTTGCTGGTCCTGCCGTGCATCCGGTGTATCTTTTGTCTTCCCATACACGCCCAAGAAGTTTAGCAGGTTCACGCAAAGATTTTTCGTCACGTGCATCACATCGATTGCAGAGTGAACCTCTAAGAATTTCCAGTAGGGTAGCTCCCAAAATATCGACTTCTTCTTCCACATGGGTACGTGTCCGTCAACATCATGCGGAACAGATTGTCCGCCGGGACCCTTTCCTAAGATCACTTTCAAATCCTTGACCATATCATATATAACTTCCCCAGTAGGGCGGGTAGGCTTCGTTTGGTTATCTGCCTCACCTCCGAAATGCTTTCCTCTCTTTCTTACGTGATGTTGTTTTGGAAGAAACCGACGATGCCCCAGGTACACATTCTTGTTTCCCAAATAATTACTGTCAGTCTCACCTAAACAGTGTGTGCATGCATTGTATCCCTTGTTTGACTGCCCTGAAATGTTACCAAGAGCAGGCCAATCATTGATGGTTACAAATAACAACGCTCGTAGGTTAAATTCCTTTTGTTCGTGCTCATCCCACATAGGTACACCTTCGTCACACCACAACTCTAAAAGTTCTTCAACCAATGGCCTCAGGTACACATCAATGTCGTTGCCGGGTTGCTTCGGGCCCTGGATGAGCACTGGCATCATAATGAACTTCCGCTTCATGCACAACCAAGGAGGAAGGTTATAGATACATAGAGTCACTGGCCAGGTGCTATGACTGGAGCTCTGCTCCCCGAAAGGATTAAAGCCATCTGTACTTAGACCAAATCTTAAGTTCCTTGCATCATCTGAAAATGACTTGAACTCTCTGTCGATTTTTCTCCACTGCAACCCGTCAGCGGGGTGTCTCAGCATCACATCTTTCTTACGGTCCTCTTTGTGCCATCGCAACAACTTGGCATGCTCTTTGTTCTGGAACAAACGTTTCAACCGTGGTATTATAGGAGCATACCACATCACCTTCGCAGGAACCCTCTTCCTGGGGGTGGACTGATACGTCCAATTTGCATCACTATTTTATATCATAATTTGCTGTTATTCATTGATATATTTCATATTTGGACATAATACTTATGTTATTTCATCTATTTTGCATGTTTCATTATTATTGGAGGATCGAGCACCGGAGCCACGATTCTGCTGGAAAAAGCGCCGTCAGAATGCAATATTTCGGAAGATCAACAGTTGATGGAAATTATATCAAAAATCCTATTTTTCCAGATGACGAAGTGAGCCGGAAGGGGGAGCTGAGGGGACCCGAGGTGGGCCCACCCCATAGGCCGGCGCGGCCCAAGGCCTGGCCGCGCCGCCCTGTGAGGAGGGGGCCCACAGCCCCCTCTCGCCTCCTTTTCTTCGCGAACGCCTTCGTCCCAAAAACCTAAGCTCCAGAGGGTACCTCGCGAAGAGTTACAGCCGCCTCTGCGGGGCGGAGAAGACCAGAGAGAAAAGAGCTCTCCGGCGGGCTGAGATCCGCCGGGGAAATTCCCTCCGGGAGGGGGAAATCGACGCCACCATCACCGCCATCAAGTTGGACATCATCTCCATCACCATCATCATCATCTTCACCATCATCACCGCCGTCTCCACCGCTGCACATCGTCACCGCTGTAGCAATTTGGGTTTAATCTTGATTGTTTGATAGGGGAAACTCTCCCGGTATTGATTTCTACTTGTTATTGATGCTATTGAGTGAAACCGTTGGACCAAGGTTTATGTTCAGATTATTATTCATCATCATATCACCTCTGATCATGTTCCATATGATGTCTCGTGAGTAGTTCGTTTAGTTCTTGAGGACATGGGTGAAGTCTAAATGTTAGTAGTGAAGTATGGTTGAGTAATATTCAATGTTATGATATTTAAGTTGTGGTGTTATTCTTCTAGTGGTGTCGTGTGAACGTCAACTACACGACACTTCACCTTTATGGGCCTAGGGGAATGCATCTTGTACTCATTTGCCAATTGCGGGGTTGCCGGAGTGACAGAAACCTAAGCCCCCGTTGGTATATCGATGCAGGAGGGATAGCAGGATCTCCGAGTTTAAGGCTGTGGTTAGATTTATCTTAATTACTTTCTTGTAGTTGCGGATGCTTGCAACGGGTATAATCACAAGTATGTATTAGTCCTAGGAAGGGCGGTACATTAGCACAGGTTCACCCACACAACACTTATCAAAACAATGAAGATTATTTAGCCGTATGTAGCGAAAGCACTAGACTAAAATCCCGTGTGTCCTCGAGAATGTTTGGTCATTATAAGTAAACAAACCGGCTTGTCCTTTGTGCTAAAAAGGATTGGGCCACTCGCTGCAATTGTTACTCTCGCACTTTACTTACTCGTACTTTATTCATCTGTTACATCAAAACCCCCTGAATACTTGTCTGTGAGCATTTACAGTGAATCCTTCATCGAAACTGCTTGTCAACACCTTCTGCTCCTCGTTGGGTTCGACACTCTTACTTATCGAAGATACTACGATACACCCCCTATACTTGTGGGTCATCAAGACTATTTTCTGGCGCCGTTGCCGGGGAGTGAAGCGCTATTGGTAAGTCTAATTGGTAAGGGAAACTTCTACTGTTTGTGCTGATTTTATTTCTGCCTGCTGCCATAATTCATTATGGAGAGATCTCCTTTTGAATATTTATTTGGAAAATCTGCTACTACTGCAAAGGTAGTGGATGAGGTGCCAGGAAAGGAAGAGATACCATACAAAATACCTATGAAAATTATTGAACGTGTAGTGGGTAACCGTTATACAGGGGATGGAACTGTCCACCCTGGAGATCATTTACTGTTCTTGCATGAATTATGCGGTTTATTCAAGTGTGCAGGTATTGCTATGGATGAATTGAGGAAGAAACTATTCTCTATATCGTTGTGCAGTAGCGGCGCATTGGTATAAATTACTGGATAATGGGGATTCTCTTGAATGGAATGATATTGTGCCCCGGTTTTATTCTAAGTTCTATCCTCCAAGTGAAATTCACAAGGATCGGAATCGCATATATAATTTTTGGCCTCATGATGGAGAGAGTATTGCCCAAGCTTGGGGGAGATTGAAGTCTTTAATGCTCAAATGCCCCATTCATGAGCTTCCTGGTAATATTATTATTGATAATTTCTATGCAAGACTTTCTTTTGAAGACAAGACCTTGCTGGATACTTCTTGTTCTGGATCATTCACGCGCAACAAAGAAGAGTTTAAAAGGGACCTTCTCAATCGGATCCGGGAAAATGCGAAGGATGGGAGAACGACAAAGATAGAGAATCAGGTATAAATTATGATTATAAATGCATTGAAGCTTTTATGGATACTGATAAATTTCGTAATATGAGTGCTACTTATGGTCTTGATTCTCAAGTTGCTGCAAATCTTTATAAAGCTTTTGCCTCTCATTATGAATTGCCTAAGAAGAATTTTGATAAGTATCATGAACCGTATAAAGACAAAATTGATTCATCTATTAATAAATGCATTGTAGTTGAAACTGTTGATCATGTTATCCCTGAAGCTTATATTGAAAAAACTCCTTTCCCTGCTAAAATGAAGGAGTACTCTGTTATAAATAGTGCGGTTCATAAAAGTGAAAAGAAACCTATAGAACCTGAAGAACAAATAAAAGTTGAACCTGCTGTTGCAATAGTTAAAGATCTTGTGACTGAAAATGTGGAGGATGGTCATATTATTTTCTGTGAAGATGCTTCCAATATTGTTTCACATCCTAAAAAATCCAAACAAGCTAGTGTTCCTATGCTATCTGTTAGAATTGGTGATCATTGTTATTATGGTTTATGTGATATGGGTGCAAGTGATGTCTATGGGAGCTTCTATTCTTGTAGACAGTGTTGGGCCTCCAAGAGCAGAGGTTTGTAGAACAGCAGCAAGTTTCCCTTAAGTGGATCACCCAAGGTTTATCGATCTCAGGGAGGAAGAGGTCAAAGATATCCCTCTCATGCAACCCTGCAACCACAAAGCAAGAAGTCTCTTGTGTCCCCAACACACCTAATAGGTGCACTAGTTCGGCGAAGAGATAGTGAAATACAGGTGGTATAAATAAATATGAGAAGTAGCAACAGCACCAGAAAAGTGCTTTGCTATCCAGGACTGGCGTGTGGATGATGGTGGTAATATTGCGGACAGTACAGATGTAGTAGAACAGTAAACAAGCAGCGATAGCAGTATTT
The DNA here is from genome assembly GCF_019359855.2 of Lolium perenne. Lineage (NCBI taxonomy): Eukaryota > Viridiplantae > Streptophyta > Magnoliopsida > Poales > Poaceae > Lolium > Lolium perenne. Next base: position 160,921,835 of record NC_067247.2, read on the forward strand.
AGGAACAAGGCCTAGGGATTATACTTTCACTAGTGGACACTCTCAACATTGATCACATAACAGAATAAATAAATAGATGCTAGACTCTACACCCTCTTGTTGGATGATGAACACCACTAACTGTGTAGGATTACACGAACCCTCAATGCCGGAGTTAACAAGCTCCACAATATTCGATGTTCATATTTAAATAACCTTAGAGTGCATGACAGATCAACATAACCAAACCAAGTACTAACATAGCATGCACACTGTCACCTTCACGCTACGAAAGGAGGCATAGATCACATCAATACCATCATAGCAATAGTTAACTTCATAATCTACAAGAGATCACAATCATAGCCTACGCCAAGTACTACACGATGCACACACTGTCACCATTACACCGTGCAGGAGGAATAAACTACTTTAATAACATCACTAGAGTAGCACATAGATGAATTGTGATACAAAACACATTGCAATCATAAAGAGATATAAATAAGCACTTCACTATGCTCTTCATAATAGTGAATAAGTATTCTGTGAAATATAGCCTAAGAGACCCACACGGTGCACACACTGTCACCTTTACACACGTGGGACAAGGAGTCTCCGGAGATCACATAAGTAAAATCCACTTGACTAGCATAATGACATCTAGATTACAAGCATCATCATATGAATCACAATCATGTAAGGCAGCTCATGAGATTATTGTATTGAAGTACATAGGGAGAGAGATGAACCACATTAGCTACCGGTACTGCCCCGAGCCTCGATGGAGAACTACTCCCTCCTCATGGGAGACAGCAGCGTTGATGAAGATGGCGGTGGTGTCGATGGAGAAGCCTTCCGGGGGCACTTCCCCGTCCCGGCGGCGTGCCGGAACAGAGACTCCTGTCCCCCAGATCTTGGCTTCGCGATGGCGGCGGCTCTGGAAGGTTTCTCGTACCGTGGCTTTTTTCGTCTCGAGGTTTTAGGTCGAGGGGCTTCTTATAGGCGAAGAGGCGGCGTCAGAGGGTCAAGGAGGCGGTGAGATGGTAAGGCGGCGCGGCCAGGGCCTGGGCCGCGCCGGCCTACCTCCTGGGCCCCCTGTGGGTCCACTCTGGCGACTCTCGGGTGTTCTGGATGCTTCCGGGGATTCTAAGATGCTGGGCGTTGATTTCGTCCGATTCCGAGAATATTTCCTTACTAGGATTTCTGAAACCAAAAACAGCAGAAAACAGGAACTGGCCCTGCGGCATCTCGTCAATAGGTTAGTTCTGGAAAACGCATAATAATGACACAAAGTGTGCATAAAACATGTAGATATCATCAATAATGTGGCATGGAACATAAGAAATTATCGATACGTCAGAGACGTATCAGCATCCCCAAGCTTAGTTTCTGCTCGTCCCGAGCAGGTAAACGATAACAAAGATAATTTCTGGAGTGACATGCCATCATAATCTTGATCATACTATTGTAAGCATATGTAATGAATGCAGCGATCCAAACAATGTAAATGACATGAGTAAACAACTGAATCATATAGCAAAGACTTTTCATGAATAGTACTTCAAGACAAGCATCAATAAGTCTTGCATAAGAGTTAACTCATAAAGCAATAATTCATAGTAGAGGCATTGAAGCAACACAAAGGAAGATGAAGTTTCAGCGGTTGCTTTCAACTTATAATATGTATATCTCATGGATATTGTCAACATAGAGTAATATAACAAGTGCAATATGCAAGTATGTAGGAATCAATGCACAGTTCACACAAGTGTTTGCTTCTTGAGGTGGAGAGAGATAGGTGAACTGACTCAACATAAAAGTAAAAGAAAGGCCCTTCGCAGAGGGAAGCATCGATTGCTATATTTGTGCTAGAGCTTTGGTTTTGAAAGCAAGAAACAATTTTGTCAATGGTAGTAATAAAGCATATGCATCATGTAAATTATATCCTACAAGTTGCAAGCCTCATGCATAGTATACTAATAGTGCCCGCACCTTGTCCTAATTAGCTTGGATTACCTGGATTATCATCGCAATGCACATGTTTTAACCAAGTGTCACAAAGGGGTACCTCTATGCCGCCTGTACAAAGGTCTAAGGAGAAAGCTCGCATTGGATTTCTCGCTATTGATTATTCTCAACTTAGACATCCATACCGGGACAACATAGACAACAGATAATGGACTCCTCTTTTATGCATAAGCATTCAACAACAATTAATTTTCTCATATGAGATTGAGGATATTTATCCAAAACTGAAACTTCCACCATGGATCATGGCTTTAGTTAGCGGCCCAATGTTCTTCTCTAACATTATGCAATGCTCTAACCATTTTAGTGGTAGATCTCCCTTACTTCAGACAAGACGAATATGCATAGCAACTCACATGATATTCAACAAAGAGTAGTTGATGGCGTCCCCAGGAACATGGTTATCACACAACAAGCAACTTAATAAGAGATAAAGTGCATAAGTACATATTCAATACCACAATAGTTTTTAGGCTATTTGTCCCATGAGCTATATATTGCAAAGGTGAAGAATGGAAATTTTAAAGGTAGCACTCAAGCAATTTACTTTGGAATGGCGGAGAAATACCATGTAGTAGGTAGGTATGGTGGACACAAGTGGCATAGTGGTTGGCTCAAGGATTTTGGATGCATGAGAAGTATTCCCTCTCGATACAAGGTTTAGGCTAGCAAGGCTATTTGAAACAAACACAAGGATGAACCGATGTAGCAAAACTCACATAAAAGACATATTGTAAACATTATAAGACTCTACACCGTCTTCCTTGTTGTTCAAATTCAATACTAGAAATTATCTAGACCTTAGAGAGACCAATTATGCAAACCAAATTTTAGCAAGCTCTATGTATTTCTTCATTAATGGGTGCAAAGTATATGATGCAAGAGCTTAAACATGAGCACAACAATTGCCAAGTATCAAATTATTCAAGACATCATACCAATTACTACATGTAGCATTTTCTGTTTCCAACCATATAACAATTAACGAAGCAGTTTCAACCTTCGCCATGAAAATTAAAAGCTAAGAACACATGTGTTCATATGAACCAGCGGAGCGTGTCTCTCTCCCACACAAGCATTTATTCAAACAAAAACAAAAACAAAAGCACACAGACGCTCCAAGCAAAGTACATAAGATGTGCCCGAATAAAAATATAGTTTCAAGAGAAGGAACCTGATAATTTGTCGATGAAGAAGGGGATGCCTTGGGCATCCCCAAGCTTAGACGCTTGAGTCTTCTTGATATATGCAGGGGTGAACCGCCGGGGCATCCCCAAGCTTAGAGCTTTCACTCTTCTTGATCACATTATATCATCCTCCTCTCTTGATCCTTGAAAACTTCCTCCACACCAAACTCAAAACAACTCATTAGAGGGTTAGTGCATAATCAAAAACTCACATGTTCAGAGGTGACACAATCATTCTTAACACTTCTGGACATTGCCCAAAGCTACTGGAAGTTAATGGAACAAAGAAATCCATCCCACATAGCAAAAGAGGCAATGCGAAATAAAATGCAGAATCTGTCAAAACAGAACAGTCCGTAAAGACGAATTTTATTGAGGCACCAGACTTGCTCAAATGAAAATTCTCAAATTGAATGAAAGTTGCGTACATATCTGAGGTTCACTCATGTAAATTGGCATAATTTTCTGAGTTACCTACAGAGAATTTTGCCCAGATTCGTGACAGAAAAGAAATCTGTTTCTGCGCAGTAATCCAAATCTAGTATGAACCTTACTATCAACGACTTTACTTGGCACAACAATTCACAAAACTAAGATAAGGAGAGGTTGCTACAGTAGTAACAACTTCCAAGACACAAAATAAAAATAAAGGTACTGTAGCAAAATAAACTCATGGGTTATCTCCCAAGAAGTTCTTTCTTTATAGCCATTAAGATGGGCTCAGCAGTTTTAATGATGCACTCGCAAGAAATAGTAGTTGAAGCAAAAGAGAGCATCAAAAAGCAAATTAAAAACAAATTTAAGCCTAACATGCTTCCTATGCATAGGAATCTTGTAAATAAATAAATTCAAGAAGCATAATGCAACAAGCATAGAAAGATAAAACAAGTGCAGCTTCAAGATTTTCAGCAAAAAGAGAGGTGTTTTAGTAACATGAAAATTTCTGCAACCATATTTTCCTCTCTCATAATAACTTTCAGTAGCAACATGAGCAAACTCAACAATATAACTATCACATAAAGCATTCTTATCATGAGTCTCATGCATAAAATTATTACTCTCCACATAAGCGTAATCAATTTTATTAGTAATAGCGGGAGCAAATTCAACAAAGTAGCTATCATCAAATATAGGAGGCATATTGTAATCATAATAAAATTTATCCTCCATAACAGGCGGTACCAAAAGACTACTATCATTATAATATTCATAAATAGGAGGCAAAGTATCATCAAAGTAAATTTTCTCCTCCATGCCCAGGGGACTAAAAAGATCATGCTCATCAAAACCAGCTTCCCCAAGCTTAGAATTTTCCATATCATTAGCAACAATGGTGTTCAATGTGTTCATGCTAATATGTTCCATGGGTTTTTCAATTTTCGGATCAAACCATCCATGTCTTAAATCAGGGAATAGAATAAGAAGCTCATTGTTGTCCATTATGCCTTACTAGTGTAAACAAGAAACAAAAAGATGCAATTGCAGGATCTAAAGGAAATAGCTTTGAGCACAAACACAATGGCGCCAGAAAAATCGTACACAGGAACCGGAGTATGAGTGCCTTTTACCTTTCCTCCCCGGCAACGGCGCCAGAAAAGTGCTTGATGTCTACGGGAGCTTCTATTCTTGTAGACAGTGTTGGGCCTCCAAGAGCAGAGGTTTGTAGAACAGCAGCAAGTTTCCCTTAAGTGGATCACCCAAGGTTTATCGATCTCAGGGAGGAAGAGGTCAAAGATATCCCTCTCATGCAACCCTGCAACCACAAAGCAAGAAGTCTCTTGTGTCCCCAACACACCTAATAGGTGCACTAGTTCGGCGAAGAGATAGTGAAATACAGGTGGTATAAATAAATATGAGCAGTAGCAACAGCACCAGAAAAGTGCTTTGCTATCCAGGACTGGCGTGTGGATGATGGTGGTAATATTGCGGACAGTACAGATGCAGTAGAACAGTAAACAAGCAGCGATAGCAGTATTTAGGAACAAGGCCTAGGGATTATACTTTCACTAGTGGACACTCTCAACATTGATCACATAACAGAATAAATAAATAGATGCTAGACTCTACACCCTCTTGTTGGATGATGAACACCACTAACTGTGTAGGATTACACGAACCCTCAATGTCGGAGTTAACAAGCTCCACAATATTCGATGTTCATATTTAAATAACCTTAGAGTGCATGACAGATCAATATAACCAAACCAAGTACTAACATAGTGATACGTCTCCGACGTATCGATAATTTCTTATGTTCCATGCCACATTATTGATGTTATCTACATGTTTTATGCACACTTTATGTCATATTCGTGCATTTTCTGGAACTAACCTATTAACAAGATGCCGAAGTGCCCGATTCTTTGTTTTCTGCTGTTTTTGGTTTCAGAAATCCTAGTAAGGAAATATTCTCGGAATTGGACGAAATCAAAGCCCAGGGGCCTATTTTTCCACGAAGCTTCCAGAAGTCCGAAGACGAGACGAAGAGGGGCCACGGGGTGGCCAAACCCTAGGGCGGCACGGCCCCACCCCTGGCCGCACCGGCCTATGGTGTGGGCCCCCCGTGCCGCCTCTTGACTTGCCCTTCCACCTACTTAAAGCCTCCGTGACGAAACCCCCAGTACCGAGAGCCACGATACGGAAAACCTTCCAGAGAGGCCGCCAACGCCGATCCCATCTCGGGGGATCCAGGAGATCGCCTCCGGCACCCTGCCGGAGAGGGGAATCATCTCCCGGAGGACTCTATGCCGCCATGGTCGCCTCCAGAGTGATGTGTGAGTAGTCTACCCCTGGACTATGGGTACATAGCAGTAGCTAGATGGTTGTCTTCTCCCCATTGTGCTATCATTGTCGGATCTTGTGAGCTGCCTAACATGATCAAGATCATCTATCTGTAATTCTATATGTTGCATTTGTTGGGATCCGATGAATAGAGAATACTTGTTATGTTGATTATCAAAGTTATATCTACGTGTTGTTTATGATCTTGCATGCTCTCCGTTACTAGTAGATGCTCTGGCCAAGTAGATGCTTGTAACTCCAAGAGGGAGTACTTATGCTCGATAGTGGGTTCATGCCTCGCATTGACACAGGACAGTGTGAAAGTTCTAAGGTTGTGTTGTGCTGTTGCCACTAGGGATAAAACATTGATGCTATGTCTAAGGATGTAGTTGTTGATTACATTACGCACAATACTTAATGAAATTTTCTTTTGCTTTGCAAATTAATACTTTGGAGGGTTCGGATGATAACTTTGAAGGTGGACTTTTTATTCATAGATGCAGTTGGATTTCGGTCTATGTACTTTGTCGTAATGCCCAATTAAATCTCACTATACTCATCATGATATGTATGTGCATTGTCATGCTCTCTTTATTTGTCAATTGCCCAACTGTAATTTGTTCACCCAACATGCTGTTTGTCTTATGGGAGAGACACCTCTAGTGAACTGTGGACCCCGGTCCAATTCTCTTTACTGAAATACAATCTACTGCAATACTTGTTCTACTGTTTTCTACAAACAATCATCTTCCACACAATACGGTTAATCCTTTGTTACAGCAAGCCGGTGAGATTGACAACCTCACTGTTTCGTTGGGGCAAAGTACTTTGGTTGTGTTGTGCAGGTTCCACGTTGGCGCCGGAATCCCTGGTGTTGCGCCGCACTACATCCCGCCGCCATCAACCTTCAACGTGCTTCTTGACTCCTACTGGTCCGATTAAACCTTGGTTTCTTACTGAGGGAAACTTGCCGCTGTGCGCATCACACCTTCCTCTTGGGGTTCCCAACGGACGTGCCAACCACACGCATCAAGCAAATTTCTGGCGCCGTTGCCGGGGAGATCAAGACACGCTGCAAGGGGAGTCTCCACTTCTCAATCTCTTTACTTTGTTTTTGTCTTGCTTAGTTTTATTTACTACTTTGTTTGCTGCACTAAATCAAAATACAAAAAAATTAGTTGCTAGTTTTACTTTATTTGCTATCTTGTTTGCTATATTAAAAACACAAAAAAATTAGTTACTTGCATTTACTTTACTTGATTCATCATGTTTCCTTTTAATTTTACCACGAAAGACATACCGGTAGGACGTGGGTCTATAATTGGGAGAAATAATATAGAGGAATTTTTCAACCATGTCAGTACCGTTGACGATTTTGAGGATAGACACTTGGTAGACCTTGCCCCTACCTATGAAATTGCTGCTGCTGCTTTAGTTCGCATGTTGGAAACTAAATTTGTTAATCTCAATCCTATAATCCAACACATGTTTCTCACACTTGGTGATATGGAAGAAGGGGAAAAGAAAGATTTTGTTTTAGAAACCCTTCTTAGAGAATTTGGTGGTATAGCGAGAGAGGCTAGAAAGGTCTTTGCTAAATTTAATATGCTTGGTTCTTACACCAATTTTGTTAGTCTCTTTGAAAAGATGGATATGGATAGAATAAAGTACACTAATAATATTAATGATGGAGGGGAGATCAAAGCACCGATACCATGTAAACTCCTAGCTATGAATGATGCACTAGAAAATAATTATGCTTGGCTTGTTCCTGAAAACTTGTTTGATGAGAGTAGCACGCCTAAGACTAATGAAAAGGGAGATGCTAAAACTTATGTATCTAATATACTATGCCTGGTTGAGAAAACTCCGCACCCCGCTGAGAATGCACCACCCTTTGATAATACTTGATGCACACTTTCTGCGCCTAGCTGAAAGGCGTTAAAGAAAAGCGCTTATGGGAGACAACCCATGTTTTACCTACAGTACTTTGTTTTTATTTTGTGTCTTGGAAGTTGTTTACTACTGTAGCAACCTCTCCTTATCTTAGTTTTGTGTTTTGTTGTGCCAAGTTAAGCCGTTGATAGAAAAGTAAGTACTAGATTTGGATTACTGCACAGTTCCAGATTTCTTTGCTGTCACGAATCTGGGTCCACCTCCCTGTAGGTAGCTCAGAAAATTAAGCCAATTTACGTGCATGATCCTCAGATATGTATGCAACTTTCATTCAATTTGAGAATTTTCATCTGAGCAAGTCTGGTGCCATTTTAAAATTCGTCAATACGAACTGTTCTGTTTTGACAGATTCTGCCTTTTATTTCGCATTGCCTCTTTTGCTATGTTGGATGAATTTCTTTGATCCACTAATGTCCAGTAGCATTATGCAATGTCCAGAAGTGTTAAGAATGATTGTGTCACCTCTGAATATGATAATTTATATTGTGCACTAACCCTCTAATGAGTTGTTTCGAGTTTGGTGTGGAGGAAGTTTTCAAGGATCAAGAGAGGAGTATGATGCAACATGATCAAGGAGAGTGAAAGCTCTAAGCTTGGGGATGCCCCGGTGGTTCACCCCTGCATATATTAAGAAGACTCAAGCGTCTAAGCTTGGGGATGCCCAAGGCATCCCCTTCTTCATCGACAACATTATCAGGTTCCTCCCCTGAAACTACATTTTTATTCCATCACATCTTATGTGCTTTTCTTGGAGCGTCGGTTTGTTTTTGTTTTTGTTTTTTTTGAATAAAATGGATCCTAGCATTCACTTTATGGGAGAGAGACACGCTCTGCTGTAGCATATGGACAAGTATGTCCTTGGTTTCTACTCATAGTATTCATGGCGAAGTTTCTCCTTCGTTAAATTGTTATATGGTTGGAATTGGAAAATGATACATGTAGTAATTGCTATAAATGTCTTGGGTAATGTGATACTTGGCAATTGTTGTGCTCATGATTAAGCTCTTGCATCATATGCTTTGCACCAATTAATGAAGAAATACATAGAGCATGCTAAAATTTGGTTTGCATATTTGGTTTCTCTAAGGTCTAGATAATTTCTAGTATTGAGTTTGAACAACAAGGAAGACGGTGTAGAGTCTTATAATGTTTTCAATATGTCTTTTATGTGAGTTTTGCTGCACCGGTTCATCCTTGTGTTTGTTTCAAATAAGCCTTGCTAGCCTAAACCTTGTATCGAGAGGGAATACTTCTCATGCATCCAAAATACTTGAGCCAACCACTATGCCATTTGTGTCCACCATACCTACCTACTACATGGTATTTTCCGCCATTCCAAAGTATATTGCTTGAGTGCTACCTTTAAAATTCCATCATTCGCCTTTGCAATACATAGCTCATGGGACAAATAGCTTAAAAACTATTGTGGTATTGAATATGTAATTATGCACTTTATCTCTTATTAAGTTGCTTGTTGTGCGATAACCATGTTCACTGGGGACGCCATCAACTATTCATTGTTGAATATCATGTGAGTTGCTATGCATGTCCGTCTTGTCTGAAGTAAGAGAGATCTACCACCTTATGGTTAAGCATGCATAATGTTAGAGAAGAACATTGGGCCGCTAACTAAAGCCATGATCCATGGTGGAAGTTTCAGTTTTGGACATATATCCTCAAATCTCAAATGAGAAAATTATTAATTGTTGTTACATGCTTATGCATAAAAGAGGAGTCCATTATCTGTTGTCTATGTTGTCCCGGTATGGATGTCTAAGTTGAAGAATAATCAATAGCGAGAAATCCAATGCGAGCTTTCTCCTTAGACCTTTGTACAGGCGGCATAGAGGTACCCCTTTGTGACACTTGGTAAAAACATGTGCATTGTGATGATCCAGGTAGTCCAAGCTAATTAGGACAAGGTGCGGGCACTATTAGTACACTATGCATGAGGCTTGCAACTTATAAGATATAATTTACATGATGCATATGCTTTATTACTACCGTTGACAAAATTGTTTCATGTTTTCAAAATCAAAGCTCTAGCACAAATATAGCAATCGATGCTTTTCCTCTATGAAGGACCATTCTTTTACTTTCAATGTTGAGTCAGTTCACCTATTTCTCTCCACCTCAAGAAGCAAACACTTGTGTGAACTGTGCATTGATTCCTACATACTTGCTTATTGCACTTATTATATTACTCTATGTTGACAATATCCATGAGATATACATGTTACAAGTTGAAAGCAACCGCTGAAACTTAATCTTCTTTTGTGTTGCTTCAATGCCTTTACTTTGAATTATTGCTTTATGAGTTAACTCTTATGCAAGACTTATTAATGCTTGTCTTGAAATGCTATTCATGAAAAGTCTTTGCTATATGATTCACTTGTTTACTCATGTCATATACATTGTTTTGATCACTGCATTCACTACATATGCTTTACAAATAGTATGATCAAGATTATGATGGCATGTCACTCCAGAAATTATCTGTGTTATCGTTTTACACCGCTCGGACGAGCAGAACTAAGCTTGGGGATGCTGATACGTCTCCGACGTATCGATAATTTCTTATGTTCCATGCCACATTATTGATGTTATCTACATGTTTTATGCACACTTTATGTCATATTCGTGCATTTTCTGGAACTAACCTATTAACAAGATGCCGAAGTGCCAGTTGCTGTTTTCTGCTGTTTTTGGTTTCAGAAATCCTAGTAAGGAAATATTCTCGGAATTGGACGAAATCAAAGCCCAGGGGCCTATTTTTCCACGAAGCTTCCAGAAGTCCGAAGACGAGACGAAGAGGGGCCACGGGGTGGCCAAACCCTAGGGCGGCGCGGCCCCACCCCTGGCCGCGCCGGCCTATGGTGTGGGCCCCCCGTGCCGCCTCTTGACTTGCCCTTCCGCCTACTTAAAGCCTCCGTGACGAAACCCCCAGTACCGAGAGCCACGATACGGAAAACCTTCCAGAGACGCCGCCAACGCCGATCCCATCTCGGGGGATCCAGGAGATCGCCTCCGGCACCCTACCGGAGAGGGGAATCATCTCCCGGAGGACTCTACGCCGCCATGGTCGCCTCCGGAGTGATGTGTGAGTAGTCTACCCCTGGACTATGGGTCCATAGCAGTAGCTAGATGGTTGTCTTCTCCCCATTGTGCTATCATTGTCGGATCTTGTGAGCTGCCTAACATGATCAAGATCATCTATCTGTAATTCTATATGTTGCGTTTGTTGGGATCCGATGAATAGAGAATACTTGTTATGTTGATTATCAAAGTTATATCTACGTGTTGTTTATGATCTTGCATGCTCTCCGTTACTAGTAGATGCTCTGGCCAAGTAGATGCTTGTAACTCCAAGAGGGAGTACTTATGCTCGATAGTGGGTTCATGCCTGCATTGACACACAGGACGATGTGATGAAAGTTCTAAGGTTGTGTTGTGCTGTTGCAACTAGGTATAATACTTTTATGCTTTTTCTAAGGATGTTGTTGTTGTTTAAATTTCGCACCATACTTAATGCAATTGTCTGTTGCTTTGCAACTTAATACTGGAGGGGGTTCGGATGATAACCTGAAGGTGGACTTTTTAGGCATAGATGCAGTTGGATGGCGGTCTATGTACTTTGTCGTAATGCCCAATTAAATCTCACTATACTCATCATGATATGTATGTGCATTGTCATGCTCTCTTTATTTGTCAATTGCCCAACTGTAATTTGTTCACCCAACATGCTGTTTGTCTTATGGGAGAGACACCTCTAGTGAACTGTGGACCCCGGTCCAATTCTCTTTACTGAAATACAATCTACTGCAATACTTGTTCTACTGTTTTCTGCAAACAATCATCTTCCACACAATACGGTTAATCCTTTGTTACAGCAAGCCGGTGAGATTGACAACCTCACTGTTTCGTTGGGGCAAAGTACTTTGGTTGTGTTGTGCAGGTTCCACGTTGGCGCCGGAATCCCTGGTGTTGCGCCGCACTACATCCCGCCGCCATCAACCTTCAACGTGCTTCTTGACTCCTACTGGTCCCATTAAACCTTGGTTTCTTACTGAGGGAAACTTGCCGTTGTGCGCATCACACCTTCCTCTTGGGGTTCCCAACGGACGTGCCAACCACACGCATCACATAGCATGCACACTGTCACCTTCACGCTACGAAAGGAGGCATAGATCACATCAATACCATCATAGCAATAGTTAACTTCATAATCTACAAGAGATCACAATCATAGCCTACGCCAAGTACTACACGATGCACACACTGTCACCATTACACCGTGCAGGAGGAATAAACTACTTTAATAACATCACTAGAGTAGCACATAGATGAATTGCGATACAAAACACATTGCAATCATAAAGAGATATAAATAAGCACTTCACTATGCTCTTCATAACAGTGAATAAGTATTCTGTGAAATATAGCCTAAGAGACCCACACGGTGCACACACTGTCACCTTTACACACGTGGGACAAGGAGTCTCCGGAGATCACATAAGTAAAATCCACTTGACTAGCATAATGACATCTAGATTACAAGCATCATCATATGAATCTCAATCATGTAAGGCAGCTCATGAGATTATTGTATTGAAGTACATAGGGAGAGAGATGAACCACATAGCTACCGGTACAGCCCCGAGCCTCGATGGAGAACTACTCCCTCCTCATGGGAGACATCAGCGTTGATGAAGATGGCGGTGGTGTCGATGGAGAAGCCTTCCGGGGGCACTTCCCCGTCCCGGCGGTGTGCCGGAACAGAGACTCCTGTCCCCCAAATCTTGGCTTCGCGATGGCGGTGGCTCTGGAAGGTTTCTCGTACCGTGGCTTTTTTCGTCTCGAGGTTTTAGGTCGAGGGGCTTGATGACCCACAAGTATAGGGGATCGCAGCAGTCTTCGCGGGAAGTAAATCCCAATTTATTGATTCGACACAAGGGGAGACAAAGAATACTTGGAGGCCTTAACAGCGGAGTTGTCAATTCAGCTGCACCTGGAAACAGACTTGCTCGCAAGAGTTTATCAGTAGTAACAGTTTTATAGCAGTAGCAGTAGTGAAATAACAGCAGCAAAGTAACAAAGACAGCAGTAGTGATTTTAGTAAACAGCAGGATTAAAATACTGTAGGCACGGGGATGGATGATGGACGTTGCATGGATGAGAGAAACTCATGTAACAATCATAGCAGGGCATTTGCAGATAATAATAAAATGGTGTCCAAGTACAAAGCAATCAATAGGCATGTGTTCCAATTATAGTCGTACGTGCTCGCAATGAGAAACTTGCACAACATCTTTTGTCCTACCAGCCGGTGGCAGCCGGGCCTCAAGGGAATCTACTGGATATTAAGGTACTCCTTTTAATAGAGCACCGGAGCAAAGCATTAACACTCCGTGAACACATGTGATCCTCACATCACTACCATCCCCTCCGGTTGTCCCGATTTCTGTCACTTCGGGGCCATTGGTTCCGGACAGCGACATGTGTATACAACTTGCAGGTAAGACCATAAACAATGAATATCATGATGAAACAATAACATGTTCAGATCTGAGATCATGGCACTCGGGCCCTAGTGACAAGCATTAAGCATAACAAGTTGCAACAATATCATCAAAGTACCAATTACGGACACTAGGCACTATGCCCTAACAATCTTATGCTATTACATGACCAATCTCATCCAATCCCTACCATCCCCTTCGGCCTACAGCGGGGAAATTACTCACACATGGATGGGGGAAACATGGCTGGTTGATGGAGAGGCATCGGTGATGATGATGACGATGATCTCCTCCAATTCCCCGTCCCGGCGGAGTGCCAGAACGGAGACTTCTGGCTCCCGAGACGGAGTTTCGCGATGTGGCGGCGTTCTGGAGGGTTTCTGGTGAATTCGACTTCTTCCCGTGCGTTTTTAGGTCGAAGGCAATATATAGTCCGAAGGAGGGCGTCGGAGGCCGGCCGAGGCCGCCACACCATAGGGCCGCGCGGGCCCCTCCTGGGCCGCGCCGGCCTATGGTGTGGGGCCCTCGGGCCTCCACCTGGCTTGTCCTTCTAGCTCCGCCAATATTCTGTGAAAATAGGGCCTTCTGCATAAATTCCGAGGATTTTCCTGAAAGTTGGATTTCTGCACAAAAACGAGACACTAGAACAGTTCTGCTGAAAACAGCGTTAGTCCGTGTTAGTTGCATCCAAAATACACAAATTAGAGGCAAAACAATAGCAAAAGTGTTCGGGAAAGTAGATACGTTTTGGACGTATCAACTCCCCCCCAAGCTTAGCTTATTGCTTGTCCTCAAGCAATTCAGTTAACAACTGAGCGATAAAAGAACTTTCACGAACACATTTTGCTCATATGATGTATATATCCTCATGCTATGGCTAACACTTAGGCAGTTCATAATGAGATGCATACAAATAAGATCATCTAACAGCTATGTCAATCATGGAGAGGTACCAACAATTAATAATAAGCATCATGAATCATGTATATAAGCATGATTGCAATGTTCATAAGAGAGTATGATAAAGTGGTATCTCGCTTGCCCGTATTTGATCGGCAAAACATAAATGCCCAGGCACCTCTGAAGTTCATAGAAAGACTAGAAGTAGTGATTGTCAAAGATAAAAGCATCAAAGTTATACCACAATCAATCATATTTTGAGACAAGCATATTGTACTAAGAATGACAGTTGTGCTCTCAAGATAGTGCTCAAAGAAAGAATGGAGACACAACATAAAAGTAAAAGATTGACCCTTCGCAGAGGGAAGCAGGGATTAACATGCGCTAGAGCTTTTCATTTTTTAAAAAAACAGGAGTAAAATTATTTTGAGAGGTGTTTATTGTTGTCAACGAATGGTAATGGGTACACCAACTACCTCGCCAACCGGACTTCCAAGAGCGGCTCCCATGAATTATTTTTATGTTTATGTGGCACTCCTTCCAACCTTTCTTTCACAAACCATGGCTAACCGAATCCTCGGGTGCCTGCCAACAATCTCATACCATGAAGGAGTGCCTTTTTATTTTAGTTTTATTATGATGACACTCCCCCCAACCTTTGCTTACACAAGCCATGGCTAACCGAATCCTTCGGGTGCCATCCAACAGTCACATACCATGGAGGAGTGTCTATTTAGGTTAATTAATTCGGGACTGGGAATCCCATTGCCAGCTCTTTTTGCAAAATTACTAGATAAGCGGATGTGCCACTAGTCCATATGAAAATCCGTCAAGAGTAAATGACAAGGTTGAAAGTTAAACACCACATACTTCCTCATGAGCTATGAAACATTAACACAAATTGAGAAGCATTTTGAAGGTTTTAAAGGTAGCGCATGAGAATTTACTTGGAATGATTTGAAATGCCATGCATAGGTATTTATGGTGGACACTTTGGAACAACTTGGTTTTCAGGGGTTTGGAAGCACGAGCAGCATTCCCGCTCAGTACAAGTGAAGGCTAGCAAAAGACTAGGGAGCGACAAATCAAGAGAGCAGTAACTGTCATAATCATGCTTGCGGCAAAATAAATTAACAGAGACATAAAAGTGATACAAGAACTCTGAAGCAATATAAATCATCGAGGCTTAATTGACTTTTGTTCAGTCATATGCATGCGTGAGCATGTGCCAAGTCGATATAAATGAATTATTCAGAGGAGGATACCACAATGCCATACCTACTTATGAATAAAACAATGCAAGCAAACATCCATGACATGCTACTCATATTAATAAATTGGAGCTAAACATGAGAGATCATGAACTACTAGACTTTCTCAAATGACATATACCTCACATGAACCAACTAAGCATGCTCACATGGATGAGTATATGTACAAAAATGAAAACAAATAGAGTTCATACCAGCCTCTCACCACAATCCAATTGTCGTAGGTCGTCATTATTGCCTTTCACTTGTGTAGCTTGGATAATATGAAATGAAAACCACGCTCCAGCCACCGAAGACCGTCGAACTCATGATGAACTTTACAAACCAAAAAAGAACAGCAAATATTTTTGGTGTTTTCGAATTAGAAACAAGAACAGGAGGAAACAAGCGAACAAAGCAAAATCTTTTTGGGTTTTCTTATAGCAAACTAGCAATAGCAAATAAAGCGAAACAAATGCAAGAAACGAAAACAAACAAATGATGAAGAGAAACAACAGAAATATTTTTGGTCTTTTTGTGTTTTGGGAAAGAAACAAAGCAAAAACAAGAAATAGCAAACTAGAAGACTCACATAAACACAAAGCAGTAGAAATTCGTCAAACTTGACAACAGTATAGTACTAGATTTTTAATAAATTCTTCCACTGCTCAAATCGAAAAGTGTTCAACTAATGAAAGTTAGATAACAACCTGGGGAACATGCACAAAAATTGGCTTTGCAAAATACTGTTCTGGCTATTTTTGAGAATTTTTTCGGTAACAGTCTAGAATCTGTTTTCAGGCAGCACTTCCCCAAATATCATCTCCCTCTCATTAGAAAACCATTCAAACAAACTAAACAAGTATATACAAGTATCCAGCAACCATAATATGCAAAGAATGAGTGATCCCGGTATACCTCCCCCCAAGCTTAGGCTTTTGGCCTAAGTGGAGTTCAACCCCAACGAGGGTCGCTGTTCCTCGCCGGTGGATAATGCATGGCGTAATCATAGTAAGGTTCCTGTGCAGAAGAAAAGCGTGGAGGCTCCACATGCCTAACATGATGATGCGAGGAACTTGCTGCATCGGATGATGAGTCGAGGTGTTCCTCGGCCTCCTCCGTGTTGTCTCTTGCATGATGGCCTCCTCCCTCTATGTGTGCATTCAGTGCACCTTCTGTGACTGACCAATCCTCCTTGGAACCAAGGTTAAATAGAACAGGCGCATGCAATCTTACTAGTTTTTCAGTTTTCTTAGTTATTCTTCAAACTTTCTTATGAAATGTCATCTTGTAGAACAGGTTACCCAAATTAGATGAATCAGAAACAAATTCATGTTTAATCATAGAGACTATGTCAAGTTTTTCTATGGAAAGTTGAATATCAAGATGATGAGGTTCTACATTATGCAAAGCTAGTAAACGAGAGGCGATGAGGCCTCCACAAATTCCGCCTTTCTCACGGTTAGTAGCAAGTCTATAAGCTATCAATGCCCCCAAATTATAAGTCTTACTACCTTGCAGTGCAGCAGCTAGAAAAGCTAAATTCTGGATAGATAGTTTACCACCACTCTTTCTAGCAAGAACGCATTTAGTAATGAAATAAGCAAAGTAGCAGATAGCTGGGAGTTGAATGCTAGTGATTTTACCACCATCCTCTGAGAAACTCCTTCCATAACAAATCATCTTGAAGAGGCTTAAGAGCTCTCGCGGCGATCCCCTTATCTTCTCGCACGATCCCCATTGCGGTACTCTAATTGCTGTACAAAAATCATTGAATGGCAAGTTGATAGTTTTATTATAAATCTTATACTGAACCGTGGGGTTGGATCGCGACCAACTGAACTTAAAATCCTGCACAACAGACATAGTCAATTTTGTATATTGGCATGGTTCTCCATCAACAAAATCATTCAACCTGCACGAGAAATTAGATTCTGAACATCTTCCAGTATTCCTACGCTTCTCATGAAATCTGTGCACGGGTAGTAAGAGGGGTATACTCCCTCTTCGCGGTTCACTCTCATGACTTGTTGCACCTCCAATTCTTGTTGGTTTAGTTGATATCTATTCCACTCCATTTTCTGAAATTTTTCAACAAACAATATAAAATTTGATTTGGTGACATATAATCAAGGGGAACTACTATAGGAACTTGCGAGAGTGCTAATCATGCATCAAAACTAGTTTATACAACTTAGAACAAGCATGCAAGCTCACTAAACATGTTAACTACTGCAGCAAAATATTCAAGATATACTCAACCAAACAAAATTCTACTTGGATAGGCGGAGGAGTCACATACCGGAGAGCAAATGTGCCAAATTTCAGACAGAAATCTGGGCTGAGCAAAGAGATCGAAAAATCCTGAGCTCTTGAGCAAAAACGCGAGTGAGAGGAAGCTGGTGTTGATTTTTTCGGGAGAGAGAAGAGTCTGGGAGGAAGAGATGCTGAAGTGGGGCAAAGGGGGGCCCACACGCCAGGGTGGTGCGCCCCCCTTCCAGGCCGCGCCGGCCTGTGGGGTGCCACCCTGGGGTGCCCCACAGGTCATCCTCTGGTGCTCCCAGGTGCATTTTTGAAAAATAGGACCAACGGTATAATTTTTGTGAATTTTTGAAAACTTTGAAAAATGCACATTTCTGGGTATTAAGTTTATTATTACTGGCCAGGAATTTTTTTGAAATCTCTAATTAACTAAGGAACTTTGCAAATCAAAAGTGCTACAGCAAGTAAGACAAGTGGAAGAAGAAAGAGATGTTGTTTACCGCCTCTATGCATATAAAAAGTATTCGTTTACAAGGTTGATCAAGTCTTTCCACCAAATAAATTTTACATAGCATATGAAGAAATAAACCTCAAATCAATCATGTTACCTTGAATTGTATTGATATGGATCCAATCATAAGATTTTGATAACCTTCTTTAGGCTCATATATAGGACAATCAATAGTTCCAATTTTGATAGTTCTCACATTAGAAATAGTATTGACTCCACATACTTTATCAATCCTCTTGGGGAAATAGACGGTATGCTCCTTATCATCAACATTGAAAGTAACCTTTCCTTTATTGCAATCAATAACAGCCCCTGCAGTGTTAAGAAAAGGTCTCCCAAGAATAATAGACATATTATCATCTTCAGGCATTTCCAACACAACAAAATCAGTTAATATCAAGCAGTTATTAGTAACTTGAACAGGAACATCCTCACATATACCAACAGGAATAGCAGTAGATTTATCAGCCATTTGCAAAGATATATCAGTAGGTATCAACTTATCTAAATAAAGTCTCTTATAAAGAGAAAAGGGCATAACACTAACACCGGCTCCCAAGTCACATAGAGCAGTTTTAACATAATTATTCTTAATAGAACAAGGAATAGTAGGTATACCTGGGTCGCCCAACTTCTTTGGAACTTTGCCATTGAAAGAGTAATTAGCAAGCACAGTGGAAATTTCCTCATTGGGGATTTTCCTTTTGTTAGTAACAATATCTTTCATATACTTTGAATAAGGAGGCAATTTAATAGCATCAGTCAAAGGGATTTGCAAGAATAAAGGTTTCATCCAATCGCAAAATTTATTATAATGTTCTTCTTCCTTTGATTTTAGTTTCTTAGCAGGAAAAGGCATTTGCTTTTGCACCCAAGGTTCTCTTTCATTACCATGTTTCTTAGCAATAAAATCTTCTTTAGTATACTTTTTATTTTTATCATGCTTGTCAGGTTCATCTTCAACTTCTTCTTTATCAGAAGCATCATTCTTATCATTATCATTATCATTATCATGTTCATTACCACTTTCAGTTTCAGCATCGGAAATAGAAATACTATTAGGATCATTAGCAGGTTCAGAGGATTCTACAACCTTTTTATGTTTCTTCTTCTTTTTCTTAGAAGGAGCACTAGGTTCAATGCATTGAGAATCTTGTTCAATTCTTTTGGGATGACCTTCAGGATATAGAGGATCCTGGGTAGAGACACCACCTCTAGTTGTTACTTCATAAGCATATTTCTCTTTAGAATAATTTTTTAACAAGTCGCTTTGCACTTTAGTGAGTTGATCAATTTGAGTTTGAATCATTTGAATATGTTTAACAAGCATCTTAACATCATTGGAGGTTCTCTCCACAATATCATGCAAATTGCTAATAGCTTGAGAATTTTCCATTAGATGATTCTCTACTCTCATATTAAAATTTTCTTGCTGAATAATATAATTATCAAACTCATCTAAGCATTGAGCAGGAGGTTTCGAATACGGAATATCTTCCCTAGTAAAGCGTTGAAGGGAGTTTACCTCAATCATTGATGAAGGGGGAATTATCTCACATATATCCTCTATGGGAGGTAGATTCTTCACATCTTCGGATTTAATACCTTTCTCCTTGAGAGATTTCTTAGCTTCCCTCATATCTTTATCATTCAATTCAATTAAACCCCTCTTCTTCAATATTGGCGTTGGAGTTGGTTCAGGTGTATTCCAATCATCATGATTCCGGCTTATTTTAGCCAATAATTCTTCAGCTTCGTCTGGAGTTCTTTTCCTGAAAACACAACCAGCACAACTATCCAAATATGCCCTAGATTCAATGGTTAGTCCACTATAAAATATATCAAGTAGATCATGCTTTTCTAAATCATGTCCAGGTCGAGCTCTGATAAGAGAACAAAATCTTGCCCATGCCGCAGGCAATTTCTCTTCATCTCCCTGGTCAAACCTATAAATTCTCTGTAAAGCAATATGTTGAGCACTAGCAGGAAAATATTTTCGAAAGAAAACATCACGCAAATCAGCTGGACTTTTAATAGAACCAGGAGGCAAATTATTATACCAAGTTTTAGCATCATCCTTTAATGAGAAAGGAAAAAAATTTAATGACAAAGTAAGTACGCATCTTGTCATCATCAGAAAACAAGCTACTCATAGAAGAAAGTTCATTCATGTGTTCTACAGCACTTTCTTTTTCAGTACCACAAAAGGGTGCTTTCTCTACAATAGCTATATGAGATAGATCAAGAGAAAAATCATAATCTTTATCCTTAATGCATATAGGAGATGTGGCAAATTCAGGATCAGGAGATAGCTTATGTCTAACTGTATATTGTGTAAGAAACTTTTTAATGTTTCTTGCATCAGCAGTAGCATTGCATCTATTAATAAAATCATCATTAAGCTCCACATAATCTTCATCAGGATCATCACTAGAATAATCAAGTTCAGGTGAACTAACAGGTGTAGTGGCATTTTCATTAGGAGTTTCAGCATTTTCAATTTGTCTAGACCTAGCAATTGTAGCATCTAGAAAGGATCCCAACGAACCACTATCATCAAGCACAGCAGAAACATTATCAATATTATGAGAGTTTTCAGATTCAACAGAAGTACCACCAAGCGAAGCTTGCGGCGGTGAAACAAGTTGACTTATCACAGATGGTGAATCAAGTGTAGCAGAGGTACTCAGAGTTGTACCTTTTCTTGTAGTGGATGGTAATATGGCGACTTTAGAATCGCGAGGTTTACCCATGATGGAAAATTTGCAGCGAACAATATCAATCCAAGTGAACTTCCAAATAAAGCTATGCTCCCCGGCAACGGCGCCAGAAAACAGTCTTGATGACCCACAAGTATAGGGGATCGCAGCAGTCTTCGCGGGAAGTAAATCCCAATTTATTGATTCGACACAAGGGGAGACAAAGAATACTTGGAGGCCTTAACAGCGGAGTTGTCAATTCAGCTGCACCTGAAAACAGACTTGCTCGCAAGAGTTTATCAGTAGTAACAGTTTATAGCAGTAGCAGTAGTGAAATAACAGCAGCAAAGTAACAAAGACAGCAATAGTGATTTTAGTAAACAGCAGGATTAAAATACTGTAGGCACGGGGACGGATGACGGGCGTTGCATGGATGAGAGAAACTCATGTAACAATCATAGCAGGGCATTTGCAGATAATAATAAAACGGTGTCCAAGTACAAAGCAATCAATAGGCATGTGTTCCAATTATAGTCGTACGCGCTCGCAATGAGAAACTTGCACAACATATTTTGTCCTACCAGCAGGTGGCAGCCGGGCCTCAAGGGAATCTACTGGATATTAAGGTACTCCTTTTAATAGAGCACCGGAGCAAAGCATTAACACTCCATGAACACATGTGATCCTCACATCACTACCATCCCCTCCGGTTGTCCCGATTTCTGTCACTTCGGGGCCATTGGTTCCGGATAGCGACATGTGTATACAACTTGCAGGTAAGACCATAAACAATGAATATCATGATGAAACAATAACATGTTCAGATCTGAGATCATGGCACTCGGGCCCTAGTGACAAGCATTAAGCATAACAAGTTGCAACAATATCATCAAAGTACCAATTACGGACACTAGGCACTATGCCCTAACAATCTTATGCTATTACATGACCAATCTCATCCAATCCCTACCATCCCCTTCGGCCTACCGCGGGGGAATTACTCACACATGGATGGGGGAAACATGGCTGGTTGATGGAGAGGCGTCGGTGATGATGATGGCGATGATCTCCTCCAATTCCCCGTCCCGGCGGAGTGCCAGAACGGAGACTTCTGGCTCCCGAGACGGAGTTTCGCAATGTGGCGGCGTTCTGGAGGGTTTCTGGCGACTTCGACTTCTTCCCGTGCGTTTTTAGGTCGAAGGCAATATATAGTCCGAAGGAGGGCGTCGGAGGCCGGCCGAGGCCGCCACACCATAGGGCCATGCGGGCCCCTCCTGGGCCGCGCCGGCCTATGGTGTGGGGCCCTCGGGCCTCCACTTGGCTTGTCCTTCTGGCTCCGCCAATATTATGTGAAAATTGGGCCTTCTGCATAAATTCCGAGGATTTTCCTGAAAGTTGGATTTCTGCACAAAAACGAGACACCAGAACAGTTCTGCTGAAAACAGCGTTAGTCCGTGTTAGTTGCATCCAAAATACACAAATTAGAGGCAAAACAATAGCAAAAGTGTTCGGGAAAGTAGATACGTTTTGGACGTATCGGGGCTTCTTATAGGCGAAGAGGCGGCGTCAGAGGGTCAAAGAGGCGGTGAGATGGTAAGGCGGCACGACCAGGGCCTGGGCCGCGCCGGCCTACCTCCTGGGCCCCCTGTGGGTCCACTCTGGCGACTCTCGGGTGTTCTGGATGCTTCCGGGGATTCTAAGATGCTGGGCGTTGATTTCGTCCGATTCCGAGAATATTTCCTTACTAGGATTTCTGAAACCAAAAACAGCAGAAAACAGGAACTGGCCCTTCGGCATCTCGTCAATAGGTTAGTTCCGGAAAACGCATAATAATGACACAAAGTGTGCATAAAACATGTAGATATCATCAATAATGTGGCATGGAACATAAGAAATTATCGATACGTCGGAGACGTATCAGCAAGTATTAGTGCTATTCCTTATGAGCTTTACACGGAGATTATACACGAAATTGGTTCTTGTGAACTTGAAGATGTTGATGTGGTTATTCAGCTGGCTAATAGAGAAACTATTTCTCCAATTGGTATTGTTCGAGATGTGGAAGTTCTATGTGGTAAGATTAAATATCCTGCTTACTTTTTGGTACTTGGTTCTGCTGCTAGTGAATATTGTCCTATCATTTTTGGTAGACCTTTTCTAAATACTTGTGGAGCTATTATAGATTGCAAGAAAGAGAAAATTTTGACTAAATTTGCTGGTGAATCTTATGAGTTTAACTTCTCTAAATTTACCAAAACTCCTTATAAAGCTGATTTGCCTAATAATGATTTTAAAGTTGAACAGTGTGCATCTATTGTTCTTGCTCCTAATAATCCCTTGCAGCAACATTTGGAGAATAGCGAGAGTGAAGTTTTTAGGAAAGAAAGAGATGAGCTTGATGAAATTTTTCTTCGCCAACCTATTCTTAAGCATGATTTACCGGTGGAAGATCTGGGTACAACACCGCCACCAAAGGAAGATCCTGTCTTTGATTTAAAACCTTTGCCTGATAATCTTAAATATGCTCATATTGATGATAAGAAAATATATCCTGTTATTATTAGTTCTAAGCTTTCAGAGTTTGAAGAAGAAAGGTTATTGGAAATACTGAAGAAGCACCGAGGAGCTATTGGCTACACTCTTGATGACTTGAAGGGGATTTCTCCCTCTATTTGCCAACACGCCATTAATATGGAAGATGATGCGAAGCCTGTTGTTGAACCTCAGCGTCGTCTAATTCCTAAGATGAAGGATGTGGTAAGAAATGAGGTATTAAGACTTCTTGAAGCTGGTATTATATATCCTATTGCTGATAGTAGATGGGTTAGTCCTGTGCATTGTGTTCCTAAGAAAGGAGGGATGACTGTTGTGCCTAATGATAATGATGAGCTCATACCTCAAAGAGTAGTTGTAGGGTATAGAATGTGCATTGATTATCGAAAAGTTAATAAAGTTACTAAAAAAGATCATTACCCTTTGCCTTTTATTGATCAAATGTTAGAAAGGTTATCTAAAAATACTCATTTTTGTTTTCTTGATGGTTATTTTGGGTTTTCACAAATTGCTGTTAAAACTAAGGATCAAGAGAAAACCACTTTCACTTGTCCTTATGGAACTTATGCTTATAGACGTATGCCTTTTGGTTTATTTAATGCTCCTGCTACTTTTCAAAGATGCATGTCTGCTATTTTTCATGGCTTTTGTGAGAGTATTGTAGAGGTATTCATGGACGATTTTTCTGTCTATGGGAATTCTTTTGATAATTGCTTGCGGAACCTTGATAAAGTTTTGCAGAGATGTGAAGAAACTAACCTTGTTCTTAATTGGGAGAAATGCCACTTTATGGTTAATGAAGGAATTGTATTGGGACATAAAATTTCCGAGAGAGGTATTCAAGTTGATAGAGCTAAAGTTGAAGCAATTGAGAAGATGCCCTATCCTAGGGATGTTAAAGGTATTCGTAGTGTTCTTGGTCATGCTGGGTTTTATAGGAGGTTTATTAAAGATTTCTCCAAGATTTCAAAGCCTCTTACTAATCTTCTTCAAAAAGATGTACCTTTTGTTTTTGATGATGATTGTAAGGAAGCTTTTGAAACTCTAAAGAAAGCCTTAACAACTGCTCCTATAGTTGAACCTCCTGATTGGAACTTACCATTTGAAATTATGTGTGATGCTAGTGATTTTGCTGTAGGCGCTGTTCTTGGACAGCGAGTAAACAAAAAACTGAATGTTATTCATTATGCTAGTAAAACTCTTGATGCTGCTCAAAGAAATTATGCTACTACTGAAAAGGAATTGTTAGCCGTAGTCTTTGCTTGTGATAAGTTTAGATCTTATATTGTTGATTCAAAAGTTACTATTCATACTGATCATGCTGCAATCAGATACCTTATGCAAAAGAAAGATGCTAAGCCAAGGCTTATTAGATGGGTACTTCTGTTGCAAGAATTTGATTTACATATTGTAGATAGGAAAGGTGCTGATAATCCTGTTGCTGATAATTTGTCTAGATTGAAAAATATTGCTTATGATCCTGTTCCCGTTAATGATAGTTTTCCAAATGAACAATTGGCTGTAATAAAGGTGAGCTCGCGAGACAGTCCTTGGTATGCTGATTATGCTAACTTTATTGTTTCCAAGTACTTGCCTCCAACCTTTTCAGCTCAGCAAAGGAGGAAATTCTTTTATGACTTGAGGCATTATTTCTGGGATGACCCACACTTATATAAAGAAGGAGTGGATGGTATTCTGCGAAGATGTGTTCCCGAATATGAACAACAGGAGATATTGAGTAAATGTCATGGTAGTGCTTATGGAGGACATCACGCCGGAGATAGAACCGCGCAAAAGGTTCTACAATCAGGTTTTTATTGGCCAACTCTCTTCAAAGATGCAAGGAAGTTTATCTTATCCTGTGATGAATGTCAAAGGGTTGGTAATATCTCTAGACGCAATGAAATGCCTATGAATTATACTCTTGTTATTGAACCATTCGATTGTTGGGGATTTGACTTCATGGGACCTTTTCCCTCTTCAGAAGGTAACACTCATATACTTGTTGCTGTTGATTATGTTACTAAATGGGTGGAAGCCATACCTACAAAAAGTGCTGATGGTGAGACCTCTTTAAGAATGCTTTTAGATATTTATTTTCCTAGATTTGGAGTTCCTAGATATATTATGACTGATGGAGGTTCTCATTTTATTCATGGTGGTTTTAGAAAAACTCTTGCTAAATATGGTATTAATCATAGAATTGCTTCCGCTTATCATCCTCAAACTAGCGGACAAGTAGAATTATCAAATAGAGAAATTAAATCTATCTTGGAAAAGACTGTTAATAAAACTAGAAAGAATTGGGCTAGTAAATTGAAGGATGCACTATGGGCTTATAGAACTGCTTATAAAAATCCCATGGGAATGTCACCTTATAAAATGGTTTATGGGAAAGCTTGTCATTTACCTTTAGAACTAGAGCACAAAGCTTATTGGGCGGTTAGAGAATAAAATAAAGATCCTAAACTTGCCGGTAATAAGAGGTTGTTACAATTGAGTTATCTAGATGAATGGAGAAGTGAAGCTTATGAAAATGCTAAACTCTTTAAAGAGAAAATTAAAAAATGGCATGATAGAAGGATTATCAAAAGAGAATTTAATATTGGGGATAAAGTCCTTTTGTATCGGTCTCGTCTCAGATTCTTTGCAGGGAAATTACTCTCGAAATGGGAAGGACCATATGTTGTTGAGGAGGTGTATCGTTCAGGAGCAATTAAAATTAGCTCTCTCCAAGGCGATGCCACACAAGTGGTGAATGGACAAAGACTCAAGCATTATATCTCAGGTGATTCTTACAATGTAGATGTTGATGTTATTCGAGTGGAAACACCGGAGGCCTTCATCGACAGTCCGCCAGAACTCGACTTTGAATAGGTAACAGTACTGGTAATAAAAAGTTCGCAATTTACTTTCCGAACAATATGTTTACTATTTTTGGAAAATATGAAAAATTACGAGATCGAAACGGAGTGGAGGAGACGCACGAGGGCGTGCCCGCATAGGCCGGCGCGGGCCCCAGCCAGGCCGCGCCGCCCTATGAGCTGGCCGCCTCGTCGCCTCTTTCCGACTCTGGTTCGACCTGGTACTTTCCTTTTGTCGTGAAAATTTTTGCTATATAATCCCCCGGACCCCTGGAGGTCCGTATATCGTTTTCTCGACGTGTTTTGTTTCGAGCTGTTTCTGCCAGGATCTATTTTCAATCTAGGAGCACCATGGCCTCCAACAACAAGGGCAAGGGGTTTTCTGAAGAAGAAGTGAAGAGGATGTCGTCAAAACAAGAGCAACAAGCCGTTGGGAGTAAGCAAATCTTGGTGGGATCTGTTGACACTCGACATTTTTTCTCTCATAACTTGCAGGGATCCTTACCACCCGCTCTTAGCCTCGACTCTTTCCCTGTGTTGGAAGAAGCTCTACGGACTACCGATGAGTTTTGTGATTGATATCGGGCTCTAAGAAGAGAAGTGGAGATACTCCAGGAGGAGAATTACCGTCTCCGTAGAATGCTGGAATATTACTCGATTCCCATCACAAGGTCGCCACCGCCAACTTCAGATAACAATGAATCTCTTCGAGTCTTAGTGCAGAATTGCCAAGCTGAGAAACTGAAGCTGAAGGAGATCTGTAAGAAGCACGGGAGGAGTTCATCACCACCATCGCCGAAGGAGTAATTCATCATCGGTATTGGCATCCCCTTGGTTTGTTCCAAGCTTGGGGGAGTGCCACGGTATCACATCATCACTATCTTTTACTTTTTATTGTCAAGTAGTGTCATATCATGAGTAGGGAAGTTATCATATAAGATGGGTTGCAGTTCGGAAGTATCTCTCCTTTAGCTAGTTGTCTATGTATCCCTTGGTGTGAGTTATCGTTATGGAATATTAATGAGAAGTCTTATCATTTACATATTGCACACCTTATTTTAGTTTGCAATCTCTATTATATGATCGATCTTGATTTTAGTATTGGTATCACTTTGGGAGCATTGAATAAATCTATTTGGTTTTGGCAAACTTAGCATTGGTCAATAGCAACAACACTTTGAGGTTTAAATAGAAATACATGTAGTTGTTTCATTGTCTTTCTTTCTTGTTAGCTCATAGCTTATTATTCTGAAGTTAAAACTGTTTGTGCTTACAAGGAAGATGCATGATTATTTCTATCACTATCTTTTACTTTTTATTGTCAAGTAGTGTCATATCATGAGTAGGGAAGTTATCATATAAGATGGGTTGCAGTTCGGAAGTATCTCTCCTTTAGCTAGTTGTCTATGTATCCCTTGGTGTGAGTTATCGTTATGGAATATTAATGAGAAGTCTTATCATTTACATATTGCACACCTTATTTTAGTTTGCAATCTCTATTATATGATCGATCTTGATTTTAGTATTGGTATCACTTTGGGAGCATTGAATAAATCTATTTGGTTTTGGCAAACTTAGCATTGGTCAATAGCAACAACACTTTGAGGTTTAAATAGAAATACATGTAGTTGTTTCATTGTCTTTCTTTCTTGTTAGCTCATAGCTTATTATTCTGAAGTTAAAACTGTTTGTGCTTACAAGGAAGATGCATGATTATTTCTATCACATGTATATTTGTTTGTTTCCTTCAACTCTTATGCTTGCTAATTAACCTTGCTAGCCAAAGACCTGTACTGAGAGGGAATACTTCTCGTGCATCCAAACCTTAACCCAAACTTATGCCATTTGTGTCCACCATATCTACCTACTACATGGTATTTTCTGCCATTCCAAGTAATTACTTCGTGTGCTACCTTTAAACAATTCAAAATTTAATATCTCTTATTTGTGTCAATGTTTTATAGCTCATGAGGAAGTATGTGGTGTTTTATCTTTCAATCTTGTTGGGCAACTTTCACCAATGGACTAGTGGCTTCATCCGCTTATCCAATAATTTTGCAAAAAGAGCTGGCAATGGGATTCCCAGTCCCAAATTAATTAATCTAAATAGACACTCCTCCATGGTATGTGATTGATGGACGGCACCCGAAGGATTCGGTTAGCCATGGCTTGAGAAAGCAAAGGTGGGGAGGAGTGTCATCATAATAAAACTAAAATAAAAAGGCACTCATTCATGGTATGAGATTGTTGGCAGGCACCCGAAGGATTCGGTTAGCCATGGTTTGTGAAAGAAAGGTTGGAAGGAGTGCCACACAAAATAAAAATAAAATGGGAGCCGCTCTTTGAAGGTTTGTCTGGCAAGGGGGTTAGAGTACCCGCTACCAGTCGTTGACAACAACAAACACCTCTCAAAATGTTACTTTTATTCTCTTTATATGATTTCAAAACTGAAAAAGCTCTAGCACATGATTTAATCCCTGCTTCCCTCTGTGAAGGGCCTGTCTTTTACTTTATGTTGAGTCAGTAAACCTATTTCCCTCCATCTTAAGCAAGCATTTGAGTAGTTGTGATCAAACCATTATATTGTGATTTGCTTCATCATGTCTTTTGCTTTTCCTTGTTTAGTACAAGTTTTATCTAAATGAATATAGCTTTGCAAGTTATCAATGACCATGAGGAGACTATTATGATTGAGTATGCAAGTTGTGCCATATAAACTTTAACATGAGAGCGCTGCTCAATAAGATAAGTATAATTTGTTAATTGTTCTCTGACCAAGCACGAAGTTTGCCATCACCAACTATGATTTCTTATGCACCTTTATTTGTGATTACCTTATACTTGTTTCAAGTTGAATTATATGAAGGAGTTGTTTACTAGAATGTCTTGTGTGAATGAATATGATGCTTCTTGTCCGTATTTTATTTATCGACTCTTCACTCCATAAACATGTGGTCCTGTTTACTGAGTTCAGTTTCGCTTGGGGACAAGCGAAGTCTAAGCTTGGGGGGAGTTGATACGTCCAATTTGCATCACTATTTTATATCATAATTTGCTGTTATTCATTGATATATTTCATATTTGGACATAATACTTATGTTATTTCATCTATTTTGCATGTTTCATGATTATTGGAGGATCGAGCACCGGAGCCAGGATTCTGCTGGAAAAAGCGCCGTCAGAATGCAATATTTCGGAAGATCAACAGTTGATGGAAATTATATCAAAAATCCTATTTTTCCAGATGATGAAGTGAGCCGGAAGGGGGAGCTGAGGGGACCCGAGGTGGGCCCACCCCATAGGCCGGCGTGGCCCAAGGCCTAGCCGCGCCGCCCTGTGAGGAGGGGGCCCACAGCCCCCTCTCGCCTCCTTTTCTTCGCGAACGCCTTCGTCCCGAAAACCTAAGCTCCAGAGGGTACCTCGCAAAGAGTTACAGCCGCCTCTGCGGGGCGGAGAAGACCAGAGAGAAAAGAGCTCTCCGGCGGGCTGAGATCCGCCGGGGAAATTCCCTCCGGGAGGGGGAAATCGACGCCACCATCACCGCCATCAAGTTGGACATCATCTCCATCACCATCATCATCATCTTCACCATCATCACCGCCATCTCCACCGCTGCACATCGTCACCGCTGTAGCAATTTGGGTTTGATCTTGATTGTTTGATAGGGGAAACTCTCCCGGTATTGATTTCTACTTGTTATTGATGCTATTGAGTGAAACCGTTGGACCAAGGTTTATGTTCAGATTGTTATTCATCATCATATCACCTCTGATCATGTTCCATATGATGTCTCGTGAGTAGTTCGTTTAGTTCTTGAGGACATGGGTGAAGTCTAAATGTTAGTAGTGAAGTATGGTTGAGTAATATTCAATGTTATGATATTTAAGTTGTGGTGTTATTCTTCTAGTGGTGTCGTGTGAACGTCGACTACACGACACTTCACCTTTATGGGCCTAGGGGAATGCATCTTGTACTCGTTTGCCAATTGCGGGGTTGCCGGAGTGACAGAAACCTAAGCCCCTGTTGGTATATCGATGCAGGAGGGATAGCAGGATCTCCGAGTTTAAGGTTGTGGTTAGATTTATCTTAATTACTTTCTTGTAGTTGCGGATGCTTGCAAGGGGTATAATCACAAGTATGTATTAGTCCTAGGAAGGGCGGTACATTAGCACAGGTTCACCCACACAACACTTATCAAAACAATGAAGATTAATTAGCCGTATGTAGCGAAAGCACTAGACTAAAATCCCGTGTGTCCTCGAGAACGTTTGGTCATTATAAGTAAACAAACCGGCTTGTCCTTTGTGCTAAAAAGGTGTCAACACCCGGATTTTTAAGTCCAGATGCCTATTATGCCATTCATCGCAATCCCAGGAATATTGTTTTTGCGAGACATAATAGATTGATATCACAGAACATCATTCATTACAACATCGTAATTGTCTTACAACAAAGGATCACATGATCCAATCTCATTACAATAGTAGATGATCTATTGATCAATTACAAAACACATAGCGGAAGCAAAGTAGCGTAGTAGTAGTCCATCTATTCCACAGGCAACTGTTGACGTCAGGAGTGATCCTAGTTGTCGTAGACGTCCTGCTGTCCTTCTTCCGGGTTCTGGTACTCCTCTTCATAGTCTGGCCATTTGAATAGCCAGGGACAAAGCCATGAGTACTTTAAAGTACTCGCAAACTAATACTAAGGTAAATACTATCAACTATAGTAAAGGGGGTTCTAAGCTCTATTTGCATAAAGCCAGTTTTATTTCATAAACACTTTAATAATCAAAACCTCTTCATTCGACTAACTTACTCAAGTGGGAACATTAGTGTCATTCCCACAACTCAGTTGTGATTCAAAGTCAAAGTCACCTTTCAATTCAAATCACAAGTCACCATTCATATTTTTTAGAAAAGTTCTGATGACGGAACAGTATGGCCTTTCCAACTGTCCATAACCGCGGACGCGGCTATTCGAATAGGTTTAACTCTGCAGAGGTTGTACACTTGTGACACAACAATTGCAATAGTTCGTTAGGGGTAACTGGCCCTGATTTATCGTACGCAGTACGCGAACTACCAATCCTAACCTTTCATTTACATACTCTAGTATAGGCACCTCTCCCCATGAGCTTGGCCTCCCAGTGAAGACACGCGGTCAGCCTGGGAACTGCACAGGGCTTGGGCCGGACATTCACCTCATTTCACGTCATTTCACATCATTCCTTCGGTAGAGGCAGCCTCCAGCATAACCCCGATGACGCTTGTTCAGAGGGAACCCATACTAAAATACATAAGTTTCCAGCTAAGCCTTACCCAGATTCAGGTATTGTGGGGGTACTTGTAAAATTGGAATGGTATCGCATCCGAACCCAACCATCAGTGTTTTTGTAAAATTCACCAAGTCATTCACCAGTCATATTCACCTTCAAAATCTCTCAATAGAATGACTCATCATTCCAAGGTTTTCAAAGTCATTTCAATTCACAAGTTCCCAACTAGAGTAGTCACTTTTAATATTGAGCACTAGCCACTAGTTATGAGGGGTGCTAAGTATCTTGGAGCTTGCTAGGCTAAGTGTGATTCTCTTGTACTACTCTATAATTCAACCAAGTGAATCATAAATTAAAAAGTAACTTTGATAAATAAAATCAAATAAAGCTTGTAAGGTAAAAACTTGGGGTAGGTTCATAAGGTAAAAATGTAATGGTGCCTTGCTCTTGTAGAGCTTTGCACTTTGCAAGAATATAAACTTGCAACCAAAATGGTTTGCATTAGTCTAGCTTGCATTGGTAATAGCTTGCCTTGGTTGAGGTGGTGGTCAAAGTTCTCTTCTTCTCCTTGGAAGTAGACCTCCTCCTCCTCCTTTGGATACTCCTTGGTACTAGCGTCTAAAATACGAATACGGGGTATACAATCATCATACCAAACTTATGTACTAAAACTAAGCACACACATGAGTCACACAACTTAAGCTAGCCTCACACACTACTATTAAGTGGGTGGATGTGTTTTTTTCTTATTTAAGAAAAATAATTTCCTCTCATACTAACTTAGGTGTTATTTTTATTTACTTAGAGAAATAATTTCCTCTCATTATCTTATTAAGATTTAATTTCTCTCATGAATAATATATGACCTAGGTTGACCAAAGTCAAGCTCTTCATACTTATCATTTAAGAAAATGATTTAAATGAGGTGTAGTACCTCATACAAATTAATCCTAGCATGGTAAAGATTTAATATCATCAACAATCAATATGAGACCTATATGACCAGAGTCTCTACCTCATTTTGAAGTGTTCATGACAAGATTTAAATGAGAGAGAAACTCCCATGTGATTTTTAAATAGTTTTGGACAATATCATTGACTAGAAATAGCCATAGAGTCCTTTAATTAAACTAGGCCATGATCATTCAAAGTAAGCATGGCATATTTTTGCATAAACAATTAGTACAAGTGTAAAGTGATTTATAGGAGTTGGAATCAACTAAAAATCATTTATGGTTGATTTTTAATAATTAATCTAAGGCAGAAAAGTCTCTGCCTTGTTTATTTTGCTACTTTAATTATATAATAGAACTAGGGTTCAAACCAGTGGCATTGTGTAGATAAAACTCTAAGCTTTCCAACAATATAAAATTTGTAAATTTTGGCCAATTAGATTTGTCCCTATTTATTTTTGAAGTTGACACCAGTTTGTAATTTGACTGAAAAGGTTTAAATCTAAATTTAAAAACGTGGGCTTGGCGGGAAAGGGTTTGGGCCGCAGAGGGGGAAAAAGAGTTGGGCCAGCCCAGCTAGCATGCCACGCACGCAGCGGGCCGCCTGACGGTGGCCCCCGCTTGTCAGCGGGTGCTAACACGCGAAGCGGTACGCAGCGCTGCGGCCGTCGGATAAAAAGGGGGATCGACGGTCCAGAGGTCATCCTCGTCGAGGACGAGCTCCGGCGGGAGCAAACCCTACCGGCGGCCAGGAGGGTCCAGGGAGGGGCCTTACCGTGGTCCAGCGGGGACAGCGAGGCGGGCGATCGGCGTTGGAGACGACGGCGGTGCAGACGGTGGTCGCAGCAGCTCCAATGGTGGCCGCAATTGATGGCGCCGTGTAATATCCCAGGTTTAGAGGCAAGAAAAAGAGAGAACACGAGGGTGTGCATTGCATTCATGCATAGAAAATCCGGGGGATTTTCGCGCGTTCATCTAAAACCCAAAGTGATCGAGGTTTCTCTTGTGTCGATGGAATTGATGTGTGTCATCCACACAAGTGCGATAAATTTCGACATGACCTTTGTTGATTTATTATGTTTTCGAGGGAAATAGATTGAATTCAAATTCAAATATGAATGACATAATTCAAATAAGATTTTGAATTGGAATTTGAATTCTAAACAATTATATATTACAAGGTAAATATAAATATAAATGAGAATCAAATATTACAAATAATATTTCACATAAGTATTTCATTTACAACATTTATTGAATATTACATGTTGGAAAAGAAATAGAAGATTACAAAAGTAATAAAGGGGAAATCCTAAATTAAATCTTCATCTTCCAAATATCTCCCAATCTTCTTATTCTTTTCCTGCAAAAGAAAAATAAAGCAAAGACAAAGAAGAAATAACATTGGGTTAATGTTAAAATGTTTGTCTCCATAATTGGGAGACATTTTTAATATCGGAGACTAGCTAATGAGAATTAGGATCTTGTCCTAACCCCGAAATGGTGATTAGAGGGATTAAGGCAACATTAGGGACAACTTAGGTGATACAAGGAAATATGGATCAATTCTGGATCATTAGGCAACAATGAATAAAGGCAACCAGAGACTAGATCAACCCTGCTTGATCTATATCAAAAGGCAACAAGAATTGATTTACTATTTGAGGCAACCAGGCAACCATTTTTATTCCCTCTAATCTAGCTAGAATCCTTAAGAAGCCCACAAATGTGTTTAGAGTGGATCATCCTTGACATGGAAAAGTCAATATGATCCTAGCCAATAATATTTAATCACATAGATTAAACACAGCCCATTTAAATTCTAAAGCCACCCATGATCTATTAGTACAGACACTGGTACTTAAACAAACCAACAATATGACTTATCCACTTGGCAGCAGAGAAACAAATGACATGTATAGGATAAGATCAACCTGACATTGCTTGCACAAGGAAGAAGAGAAAGGAAGATTGTTCTCTGGCACTAGGTGGCAGGAGCACTCACACAAGCACCTTAATCACTACATGCAACCTGTGTGCTGTCAACCACACAGCAAGTACTCCAGTAGTATATAAGCCAATCTCATGCATCTGGCAGAGGGTGTTTCTCTTTAGCCAAACAGTATCAACCATTTCTAGAACACATAGGCTTATCAACTCAAGACCACCATCAGATGTCCATGGATCATCAAACCACCAGGAAGCAAACCAAGCAGCCAGGCGGAGGAGGAATATCACAAGATGCAGTTTAGTTCAGAACCAACAAGAACAAGCTACCAAGCTACAGAGAGCAGCAGGTAGAATCTCACCAGAAATACAAGCTAGGAGTATTTGTTCTTAGCTTTTGCATCTCGGGGAAAATAAAAGGGTAATATGCAAAGAAAGCAGATCCATCTACCCTTCCACTAAATTTTCATCTAGGAGGATTAGAAGGATTTTTCTCTCAGATCTGCATAGAGGTGCTATGCAATAATCATCATAGAGAAATTATAAAGCCACACTTTAGTATATGTTCTTATCCAGTATTTTTGCCTCAGCCTTTGCATCACAGGCTGGGCCAAGATCTCAAGTGCAACATCTGTTCTTATAAACTTTACACAACACATCTTTCACCAATAAATTCACCATCTACAGTGGTCTACTTGGGGTCCAGGAAATCATCCTAGGCCGACCAAGTAGTACCAAAGCAGCAATCAGAGGCTATAAGCATACAAGTTAACACAGCAAGCCCTCCAGTAAATAGCCAAGTCACATCAAGTAAATAATACATCCTTTCAGTAAAAGCAAAACAATCAGTGCATATGCATGGATGAATAACTCATCCAAACAGGGGCATCACAAGTAGATAGTAATTGATAGAGCAGCCAGTGGTTAATCAACTTGATACATTAAGCTACTTAGGGTCCAGGAATCATTCCTAGGCCAACCAAGTAATTTCCTGGAACACCACAACAATGACCAGCCTTAGAAAAGCATCACCCAACAACCTGGACAAGCGTGTATGTAGCTGTTCTTATCAAATACCAGTACTACAACATTTTACCAAAATATAGATCACATAAAGGAGTATCTAGAGGATCATAAGATCATTGTATATCCATACAAATACCAAATTACATAACCATCAGTACATAATAATTAGCCAAGAGCATGCTTATGAGAAGGTTTAAACTGAAACTGTCAAGGTTCAGTTTTATCAGAGATAATAGCACAACAAGCAAATTATACTTGGATGAGTAAATCACCCAAACAGGGGTTAACACGGACCACACATGCTTTGGCTGATTAATTCATCCAAAAAGGAAGCATGTCACTTCACATATGAATTACCATCATATGCAGTAGATGTAGTAATTATAGGCATTGTATTACACACAAGTATCCATCAACAATTGTACAACACAAGACATCATGGTCATAGGCAGAGATGAGGGGAGGATTAGCTCACATTGCAATTGCAGCAGTAGAAGAAGTTGACGCCGGGGTTGCGTCGCGGCACCGTCCCGCCGGCGTCAAGGTCGAGGGGGTAGTAGTAGCAGCAGGGCACCCTAACCAGCACTATGCCACCACCACCAGCACATCACCACAACAGCAAGGTCACGAGATGGCGGATCGAGACACCGGGGTTGCAGCAACGTTACCGTTCTGCAATCATCGGAGAGGAGGCGGACGAGCACAAGCTCGTGAAGAGGCACAATTGATGCAGAGGGCCAGAGGAGGCACAGCGGCGCGCCTGGGGAAGCAGGGAGTAGTTGCAGCAGAGAGGGACAACGGAGAGGTCCGTGGAGGCGGCGCGACCGCGGACGACGATGCTCGCCGAGGCCGGCGGTGGCCAGAACCAACGCCAATAGAAGATAGGGTTCCAGGCTGGGGACGAGCACAAGGAAGCACTAGAGTCAAATCGAACTGGGGGGAAAGGAAGAGCACGTCGAGACAGTCCAGCTCTCCATCTCGCCGGCGCCTGGGAGGGCCGGTGATGGCCGGGGAAAATCGGCGAGGCGGCAGGGGCCATGAGAGCGTGCGTGTGCGTGAGGATAAGAGAAGGAGAGGGCAACGAGTGAGGGAGCGTCAGGTCTGGGTTTGACCCAGACCAGGGTAAGTCGGTCTGGTCCAGCCAGACTAGCTGGGCCAGCCCATTGGAGGATTTGGTCCATTTTTTTTTTCCTATTCTCTTTTCCCTATAAAATTTTATCATTGAAAGATTAATTAAATAACAATCAATAAATAAAAGTGAGTAACATAAACTTACCTTTATAATAATAATAATATAAATCAAATACTTTAAAGTCAAAGGAACAATAATTTGAATTTTCCTATAAATGTTAGAAGGCTAATTTAAATCTGAAATCATGTTTGTCTTCAAAAAAAAAAATCTGAAATCATTAAGTCCTAAGTACTAAACATATAAATTTTTGTATTAATTTTTCTTTTTACATAAATAAAATATTAGATATTAATTTGCATTAAGATGCCATATAAAACAATAAATACTTCTAGATGGTTATAACTAAACCTATAAAAATCCTAAATTGATCATTACTTCAATTATTATTTAAAACCCTAAACCCTAATAGTATTTATCATATTTTACTTAAGTTTTGTAAAAATAATATAATGTTAAATTCCTTATTGATGTTATTTCAAAGTAATTAGTAACCTAAACTCTATTTTCAATTATTATGTTAAGGATAGCATCACAATTTAGAAACCCGTTCCAATAGGAATATAAACCTTAACCCTATTGTTTTTGTTAGAACCCTAAATAGTTCACACTTCTAGAATCCTAGGAAGTTATGGGTGTGATCATATGATTTGCACTACTACTCATAAATCCAACCTAAGAGAATTGATTCATGCTTATGATCTACTAAGATAGAACAAGACCAAATCACATGAAGTCATCATTTCATGTCTTCAATTTCTAATAACCCTAATATGTAACCAATTACTTCCACATTGGGTAAACCCTAGATTGTTACTCTCATATTGGCACCGTTAATCATCATTCTTTAATACCACATCACTGGAATCAACCATCATACCCTAGTAGAACCATGGTGAGCAACTATAACACCAACCTTAGATAGTAGTTCACATCACAGGCTCCTATTCAACTAAACCCTATTTAGGAGATAATAAACCACCTAGTATAGAGACCATTGTTTAGTACTTAGTGAAACAAATAGGAAGCTACAGTAAACCCTAACTCATAGCATCACCTTGACCATCATCCTTTAAGATGATATCTATGATCAACCATAGTAATAAACCTGCAAATACTTGCTGCATATAGACCCATTTCACTTTAGAATCAACTAGTCCCTAACTGACTTAAATGGTAAATCCTAAAAGCCATAGCTCCTACTTATAGTAGTTCTTATTCTTATTTAAACTGTTCTTCAAAAGCTATTCTTTTGAAGCATAAATGTCAATCAAACCTTAGAAGCCCTAATCCTTCTTTGATATACTCATTGTTTCTTAAACAACATGTTCTTCAAAAGTTATTCTTTTGAAGTATAGTATAAGTAATCATCAATCATGTTCTATAGAACTTAAAATTGACAACTATTCTTTATACATTATTTCACCACTATTCCTTATGTATATGATTGTTATGATGTCTTATATCACTTGGTTATGATGCTAATATAACCAAACCCTAATAAGAACCTTGTTTGAGAACCATTCTAAAAGTGCAACCAACCCTAAAGAATCTTTACAACTCATACATCTTAAACCATCGAGGTTAGGTTACGCTCGGGACGATTGCATCTCATACTATGCATTATAGCATCTTTGCTCGTTCTTTAAGCATTGTCCTTACCGGACGATGATGGTATTTCAGCATTTGGAGTTATCACGTATCGAAGCTTTTGCCTGCATAATCTTGCAGTCAAGAAAGGCAAGTTCATCGCTTGCTCATGTCATTTGATTATTTGTATCAAACTATATGCAAAGTACTATACTTATCACTCATGCATTGAAAAGCAAAGTATTATTTTACAATTATGAATATGACTATGTGGTGGGCAATGGAACCATGGTATGTGTTGATATGGTGGAGGTTCCATTGCATGGGTTATATCACCCTAGGATTAATTACCAATGCCGTCCAGTGATTCTAGCGCCGTACAAACCGCGTTGACCATGAGATCTATAATGGCTCTGGGGAAGCCAGCCGTATCTTTTCCCTTCTGCACGCCAACGGATTGGTAGAGCCGGCGGGGTGTTGGAGGCACTGCCGTAGGTTGGGATAGCCTTTTAAATCCCCATCCATTAGTGATGATGGCTCTACGATCTATGAAGGATTGTCCAAAGTACACCATGAGTAAAGCCGTATTATCGGGGGAAGTCTACTGGAGGTGTGCGGGTGGACAAAAGGGTGGGTTTGCAGTCGCGGAGAAGGCGGTGTGGGCTTGGATCTTACACCTGGCCTCACACCAAAGGAAGTGTGGACGAGCATGCTACTCGGTTGGCAACAAGGATAAGTTCTCTTATGGGAAAAGTAACGCACCTCTGCAGAGGATCTTGAATTGTGATTGTCACTCCCTGTTAGGGAAGGGAGCTATGAACGCGGCAGGAAAGGAACTCCACGAAGTTCTGTTCAACCTGTGAAGACTGACGGGCATAGTTTTCAGAATAAAATAAACCTTTTGAAGAAATGTTTACGAAAACTTGCATTGGCCTATGACTTTCTGGTCTATGGCTGTAGCTAGTGCATGATACACATATTTCCTAATATGAACTTGCTGAGTACGCTCGTACTCATTCTATCTCGTTTGAACCCCCTTCTTAGAGCAAGGCACCGAAGGAGAAACTACCGTGGAACTCGAAGACAAAGGAGTCAACTGCAACGAGATGAAGAATCCAATCAAAGAAGTCAATGGAGTCAACTTCTGCATCAGCTATAATGGAAACCTAGACTAGTAATAGAAGGGAACCTTTCCCTAATCCTAGCACCTAAGTAGCTAGATTTCTATAGCAAGCCAAGTAGCTCTTGAACTTGAGTTAGCAATAAGATAGATTACGAGTCATTCTTCTGGAGCTTTATTTGAAGTTTTACCTCACTGTAAAGTAGGAGGCTGTGTGGATCTTATGTAAACAGTTCGTGTGTACTTCTATAGACATACCTTGGACTCGCATATGTTTCGTTGTACCACTACGAGAGATGTAATATGAGTGGAACGGTGTTTCACTTGTGTTATGTCAACGACTTGTGTACTACACCATGCAGTGGTACGCTGGGTCATCACAGCTGGTATCAGAGCAAATGCTTTGACCCTAGGATTAAAACCCTTTAAAGGAGACCTATAGGTTTTGGTAGTGTCTATAGGAAGATGTCTTAGTTAAACCAACCATTATTTTGACTTGAGATGGGTATTCACTTGAGAATAATCCTGACACACTTGAGTCAATCCTTCTTATCTATCTTTTTTAAGTGAAGTTAGTTAGTTATCTTGCTTCATTCCAAATAATTAGAACATCATTGAAGCTTAAGATAATGGGTGGTAGTAGACCACCGTTGGTATACAACACATGGTAGTCCAAAGAGAGGATATAACCACAAGGTAGATATCCTATTGGAAGAAGTATACCAATACAAGTATGGTTAAGTAAAAGTCAGTTAAAATGTCAAGTGACTGATGTTAAGTAATGTAGATAAGTAAAATGAGGTAGTATGTACCTATGATGAGTCAATCATAGGAGGTAAGGAAGAGTGATAGGAGTTACATGAGTCTACTTTCAATAATAAATTAGGTACTCATATATGATTCACTTGAGAATTATGGTATGATGGAGTAGAACATCATAAGTACGATAACAAAAGGGATGATAAGGAGTAGGATTTAAGGAATAGTTCGAAAGCTTAGGCCTTAAAATCCTAATAATTGTACCAAGTATGTTAGAACCATAGTCCTTAATTTAATGAAGGCTTATTTATAGCATATCTCCTAGAGAAAACCTAGAGTTATAGGTGGTATATTCTAAACAAACATGTGTTTAGAGTAGACATGTTGGAACTAATTGTATTATTAGGGAGTAGTCTTCAATAGCACATAGATATGGTAGACTATTTTGTTAGTACTTCCAAAGAAAACTAGGTTAACTCCAACTATCCCAGGCCATTTTGTTTCAAGTTGTCTCATTGCAAATGTGCAATTAAGATAAATGTTGAGACAAATAGTAGAAATTCACGTATTTGTGCTAAGTATCACGACCTAAACCCTATCTTGTGTGGTGTTATATACTACACATCTGGGCCTGATATTTAGGGATGTCTTACCCAACTACTATCTTCAGGCATATAAGGATGTGTATTATAAGCACAAAGCTGGATTTTCTTGGATTTTATTGGATTTTTAGTGTTTGACTAGATCCATACATGAAGTTTGACTTTGATATACAAATGCATGTTGCAATATCAAGCTCTTACTTGATGTTATAGGTCTAGAGGGTAAAGGTATTCGTGTGAGGAAGTGACGAATTCTGAAGTTTTTGAAGTCAAAATGAAGGTTCACTTGAAGAAGGAAGTAAAAAAATTGTGGGAAGCAACCACAACAATCTTAAGGAAGGACCAATTAAAACTCATTTCTATCCTTAATCGAGGAGTATTTCAACATGGAAGTATCACGGAAGTGAGAAAAATAGTGAATATGGAGTAGTAGAAGTAGAGCTGTATTCATTCTGGAAGAAGGGAATGCAAGTAAAGTCACTTACAATACTATTTTCATAGTGTCAACAAGTGGTTTTCTTGCAAAACAAACCCTGGAAGAAGGAAAATCGACAAGTGAAGTCATAGCTGGTATAATAAGACCGCAGCTGATATAGGATAATCATGAAGAGAAAGTATGTGAAGTGAGGTATATCTTAACTAAAACTATAAAAGTAGCCACAGCTGGTAGGGAGATATTGACTAGAACCATAACATAGCCATAGCTGGTATCCAATAAGCCACATCTGGTACTAGGTAGTTTGCAGCTGGTACCAGATAGTCCGTAGCCTGAACATTTCTTTAACCTAAAAGAAAGAGGGATTCCGCAGCTAGTATTTCACAGCTGGTATCCCGTAGTTGATAAATATTTAGTCGGAGGATTCATAATGGATACCCACAACTGTGTGGATACACCACAAAGAATTCTTCGTGAGACTTTAGAAAAGTACAAAATATAAACCAGACTTAAACCAACTACCTAACCTTGGATTTTAATGATTAGAAGAAAGGAAGTTTGAAGATCATTAGTAAACTCCAAGGGGGAGAGGAAGGCTGAAGGAGAAGTATTAAGATATTATTGGTAGTGTGATAGATGGAGAAAAAGGTCTGAACTGAAAGGAAGTCCGATCTTATTTTTATAAGATTGTTGGGAAGTACCCATATAATAGTACTCTCAGGAGGATGTCAGACCAAAAGCCGAGGTCCATATCTCGAGGAAGTAAGGGTTAGGCCTTAACTTGAGTGGGTAATCATAATTACTCGAAACCAAGAAAACTCAAGTAAGTTTAAGATAATGAAGTTGGATGAAGAAGATATCGGAGGACAATCAAGGCCAAAGAAAAACAAAAGATCGAAGGGTTTGACTATACTAAAAACTAATGACTATTAGAAAGATTCCTTTCATGGAACCTAAAGAAACCAAAATGAAGATAACTAGTATAAGCTAGAAGCCATGATGGGATGGACTAAATGAGTCTAATCCATTCGTAGGACTAAACAACCAGGACCATGCCTATTGAAAATACCTTACGAAGTACCATTACTTTCGTTATGGTAGTAAGAGACAACAATACCTTACTTTAAACCAATCCTTTAGAATTAAGGTTTGGATATCGCAGCTGGTACACCATAGTGCCATATTACACCGCAGCTGGATTACCGCAGCTGGTAGAACCAAGCTTTGAGTACCCAGATAGGAAGCTATCACCACAACCTTTAGTAAAGCCCATTAGCATAAGAAGCTGTCCTAATCCAAGGATCTTTGAAGAATAAGACTAGAAGTTTCGAATGTTAGAAAGAAATCCTAGAATTAAAAGGAAGTATCAGTGCCAGACATCAGAAGACAACAGGAAGAATATGGATAAGGGAAATATCCAATTATATCTAATGAGATCACCATGGAGCTTGAAAGAGATCGTGATCAGTTCAAGTCAGTTCCACATTCCGAAACGTGAGAGCGTTCGAACTTCGGGACGAAGTTCAGTTTAAGGGGGAGAGGCTGTAATATCCCAGGTTTAGAGGCAAGAAAAAGAGAGAACACGAGGGTGTGCATTGCATTCATGCATAGAAAATCCGGGGGATTTTCGCGCGTTCATCTAAAACCCAAAGTGATCGAGGTTTCTCTTGTGTTGATGGAATTGATGTGTGTCATCCACACAAGTGCGATAAATTTCGACATGACCTTTGTTGATTTATTATGTTTTCGAGGGAAATAGATTGAATTCAAATTCAAATATGAATGACAGAATTCAAATAAGATTTTGAATTGGAATTTGAATTCTAAACAATTATATATTACAAGGTAAATATAAATATAAATGAGAATCAAATATTACAAATAATATTTCACATAAGTATTTCATTTACAACATTTATTGAATATTACATGTTGGAAAAGAAATAGAAGATTACAAAAGTAATAAAGGGGAAATCCTAAATTAAATCTTCATCTTCCAAATATCTCCCAATCTTCTTATTCTTTTCCTGCAAAAGAAAAATAAAGCAAAGACAAAGAAGAAATAACATTGGGTTAATGTTAAAATGTTTGTCTCCATAATTGGGAGACATTTTTAATATCGGAGACTAGCTAATGAGAATTAGGATCTTGTCCTAACCCCGAAATGGTGATTAGAGGGATTAAGGCAACATTAGGGACAACTTAGGTGATACAAGGAAATATGGATCAATTCTGGATCATTAGGCAACAATGAATAAAGGCAACCAGAGACTAGATCAACCCTGCTTGATCTATATCAAAAGGCAACAAGAATTGATTTACTATTTGAGGCAACCAGGCAACCATTTTTATTCCCTCTAATCTAGCTAGAATCCTTAAGAAGCCCACAAATGTGTTTAGAGTGGATCATCCTTGACATGGAAAAGTCAATATGATCCTAGCCAATAATATTTAATCACATAGATTAAACACAGCCCATTTAAATTCTAAAGCCACCCATGATCTATTAGTACAGACACTGGTACTTAAACAAACCAACAATATGACTTATCCACTTGGCGTGAGAGAAACAAATGACATGTATAGGATAAGATCAACCTGACATTGCTTGCACAAGGAAGAAGAGAAAGGAAGATTGTTCTCTGGCACTAGGTGGCAGGAGCACTCACACAAGCACCTTAATCACTACATGCAACCTGTGTGCTGTCAACCACACAGCAAGTACTCCAGTAGTATATAAGCCAATCTCATGCATCTGGCAGAGGGTGTTTCTCTTTAGCCAAACAGTATCAACCATTTCTAGAACACATAGGCTTATCAACTCAAGACCACCATCAGATGTCCATGGATGATCAAACCACCAGGAAGCAAACCAAGCAGCCAGGCGGAGGAGGAATATCACAAGATGCAGTTTAGTTCAGAACCAACAAGAACAAGCTACCAAGCTACAGAGAGCAGCAGGTAGAATCTCACCAGAAATACAAGCTAGGAGTATCTGTTCTTAGCTTTTGCATCTCGGGGAAAATAAAAGGGTAATATGCAAAGAAAGCAGATCCATCTACCCTTCCACTAAATTTTCATCTAGGAGGATTAGAAGGATTTTTCTCTCAGATCTGCATAGAGGTGCTATGCAATAATCATCACAGAGAAATTATAAAGCCACACTTTAGTATATGTTCTTATCCAGTATTTTTGCCTCAGCCTTTGCATCACAGGCTGGGCCAAGATCTCAAGTGCAACATCTGTTCTTATAAACTTTACACAACACATCTTTCACCAATAAATTCACCATCTACAGTGGTCTACTTGGGGTCCAGGAAATCATCCTAGGCCGACCAAGTAGTACCAAAGCAGCAATCAGAGGCTATAAGCATACAAGTTAACACAGCAAGCCCTCCAGTAAATAGCC
Organism: Lolium perenne; assembly: GCF_019359855.2. Classification (NCBI taxonomy): domain Eukaryota; kingdom Viridiplantae; phylum Streptophyta; class Magnoliopsida; order Poales; family Poaceae; genus Lolium; species Lolium perenne. The sequence goes on from NC_067247.2 coordinate 160,966,636, forward strand.
AAGTCAAGCATCAAGTAAATAATACATCCTTTCAGTAAAAGCAAAACAATCAGTGCATATGCATGGATGAATAACTCATCCAAACAGGGGCATCACAAGTAGATAGTAATTGATAGAGCAGCCAGTGGTTAATCAACTTGATACATTAAGCTACTTAGGGTCCAGGAATCATTCCTAGGCCAACCAAGTAATTTCCTGGAACACCACAACAATGACCAGCCTTAGAAAAGCATCACCCAACAACCTGGACAAGCGTGTATGTAGCTGTTCTTATCAAATACCAGTACTACAACATTTTACCAAAATATAGATCACATAAAGGAGTATCTAGAGGATCATAAGATCATTGTATATCCATACAAATACCAAATTACATAACCATCAGTACATAATAATTAGCCAAGAGCATGCTTATGAGAAGGTTTAAACTGAAACTGTCAAGGTTCAGTTTTATCAGAGATAATAGCACAACAAGCAAATTATACTTGGATGAGTAAATCACCCAAACAGGGGTTAACACGGACCACACATGCTTTGGCTGATTAATTCATCCAAAAAGGAAGCATGTCACTTCACATATGAATTACCATCATATGCAGTAGATGTAGTAATTATAGGCATTGTATTACACACAAGTATCCATCAACAATTGTACAACACAAGACATCATGGTCATAGGCAGAGATGAGGGGAGGATTAGCTCACATTGCAATTGCAGCAGTAGAAGAAGTTGACGCCGGGGTTGCGTCGCGGCACCGTCCCGCCGGCGTCAAGGTCGAGGGGGTAGTAGTAGCAGCAGGGCACCCTAACCAGCACTATGCCACCACCACCAGCACATCACCACAACAGCAAGGTCACGAGATGGCGGATCGAGACACCGGGGTTGCAGCAACGTTACCGTTCTGCAATCATCGGAGAGGAGGCGGACGAGCACAAGCTCGTGAAGAGGCACAATTGATGCAGAGGGCCAGAGGAGGCACAGCGGCGCGCCTGGGGAAGCAGGGAGTAGTTGCAGCAGAGAGGGACAACGGAGAGGTCCGTGGAGGCGGCGCGACCGCGGATGACGATGCTCGCCGAGGCCGGCGGTGGCCAGAACCAACGCCAATAGAAGATAGGGTTCCAGGCTGGGGACGAGCACAAGGAAGCACTAGAGTCAAATCGAACTGGGGGGAAAGGAAGAGCACGTCGAGACAGTCCAGCTCTCCATCTCGCCGGCGCCTGGGAGGGCCGGTGATGGCCGGGGAAAATCGGCGAGGCGGCAGGGGCCATGAGAGCGTGCGTGTGCGTGAGGATAAGAGAAGGAGAGGGCAACGAGTGAGGGAGCGTCAGGTCTGGGTTTGACCCAGACCAGGGTAAGTCGGTCTGGTCCAGCCAGGACTAGTCGGGCCAGCCCATTGGAGGATTTGGTCCATTTTTTTTTTCCTATTCTCTTTTCCCTATAAAATTTTATCATTGAAAGATTAATTAAATAACAATCAATAAATAAAAGTGAGTAACATAAACTTACCTTTATAATAATAATATAAATCAAATACTTTAAAGTCAAAGGAACAATAATTTGAATTTTCCTCTAAATGTTAGAAGGCTAATTTAAATCTGAAATCATTAAGTCCTAAGTACTAAACATATAAATTTTTGTATTAATTTTTCTTTTTACATAAATAAAATATTAGATATTAATTTGCATTAAGATGCCATATAAAACAATAAATACTTCTAGATGGTTATAACTAAACCTATAAAAATCCTAAATTGATCATTACTTCAATTATTATTTAAAACCCTAAACCCTAATAGTATTTATCATATTTTACTTAAGTTTTGTAAAAATAATATAATATTAAATTCCTTATTGATGTTATTTCAAAGTAATTAGTAACCTAAACTCTATTTTCAATTATTATGTTAAGGATAGCATCACAATTTAGAAACCCGTTCCAATAGGAATATAAACCTTAACCCTATTGTTTTTGTTAGAACCCTAAATAGTTCACACTTCTAGAATCCTAGGAAGTTATGGGTGTGATCATATGATTTGCACTACTACTCATAAATCCAACCTAAGAGAATTGATTCATGCTTATGATCTACTAAGATAGAACAAGACCAAATCACATGAAGTCATCATTTCATGTCTTCAATTTCTAATAACCCTAATATGTAACCAATTACTTCCACATTGGGTAAACCCTAGATTGTTACTCTCATATTGGCACCGTTAATCATCATTCTTTAATACCACATCACTGGAATCAACCATCATACCCTAGTAGAACCATGGTGAGCAACTATAACACCAACCTTAGATAGTAGTTCACATCACAGGCTCCTATTCAACTAAACCCTATTTAGGAGATAATAAACCACCTAGTATAGAGACCATTGTTTAGTACTTAGTGAAACAAATAGGAAGCTACAGTAAACCCTAACTCATAGCATCACCTTGACCATCATCCTTTAAGATGATATCTATGATCAACCATAGTAATAAACCTGCAAATACTTGCTGCATATAGACCCATTTCACTTTAGAATCAACTAGTCCCTAACTGACTTAAATGGTAAATCCTAAAAGCCATAGCTCCTACTTATAGTAGTTCTTATTCTTATTTAAACTGTTCTTCAAAAGCTATTCTTTTGAAGCATAAATGTCAATCAAACCTTAGAAGCCCTAATCCTTCTTTGATATACTCATTGTTTCTTAAACAACATGTTCTTCAAAAGTTATTCTTTTGAAGTATAGTATAAGTAATCATCAATCATGTTCTATAGAACTTAAAATTGACAACTATTCTTTATACATTATTTCACCACTATTCCTTATGTATATGATTGTTATGATGTCTTATATCACTTGGTTATGATGCTAATATAACCAAACCCTAATAAGAACCTTGTTTGAGAACCATTCTAAAAGTGCAACCAACCCTAAAGAATCTTTACAACTCATACATCTTAAACCATCGAGGTTAGGTTACGCTCGGGACGATTGCATCTCATACTATGCATTATAGCATCTTTGCTCGTTCTTTAAGCATTGTCCTTACCGGACGATGATGGTATTTCAGCATTTGGAGTTATCACGTATCGAAGCTTTTGCCTGCATAATCTTGCAGTCAAGAAAGGCAAGTTCATCGCTTGCTCATGTCATTTGATTATTTGTATCAAACTATATGCAAAGTACTATACTTATCACTCATGCATTGAAAAGCAAAGTATTATTTTACAATTATGAATATGACTATGTGGTGGGCAATGGAACCATGGTATGTGTTGATATGGTGGAGGTTCCATTGCATGGGTTATATCACCCTAGGATTAATTACCAATGCCGTCCAGTGATTCTAGCGCCGTACAAACCGCGTTGACCATGAGATCTATAATGGCTCTGGGGAAGCCAGACGTATCTTTTCCCTTCTGCACGCCAACGGATTGGTAGAGCCGGCGGGGTGTTGGAGAAACCTTCGTAAATGGGTTGGGATAGCCTTTTAAATCCCCATCCATTAGTGATGATGGCTCTACGATCTATGAAGGATTGTCCAAAGTACACCATGAGTAAAGCCGTATTATCGGGGGAAGTCTACTGGAGGTGTGCGGGTGGACAAAAGGGTGGGTTTGCAGTCGCGGAGAAGGCGGTGTGGGCTTGGATCTTACACCTGGCCTCACACCAAAGGAAGTGTGGACGAGCATGCTACTCGGTTGGCAACAAGGATAAGTTCTCTTATGGGAAAAGTAACGCACCTCTGCAGAGGATACTGAATTGTGACTGTCACTCCCTGTTCCGGGAAGGGAACTGCGAACGCGGCAGGAAAGGAACTCCACGAAGTTCTGTTCAACCTGTGAAGACTGACGGGCATAGTTTTCAGAATAAAATAAACCTTTTGAAGAAATGTTTACGAAAACTTGCATTGGCCTATGACTTTCTGGTCTATGGCTGTAGCTAGTGCATGATACACATATTTCCTAATATGAACTTGCTGAGTACGCTCGTACTCATTCTATCTCGTTTGAACCCCCTTCTTAGAGCAAGGCACCGAAGGAGAAACTACCGTGGAACTCGAAGACAAAGGAGTCAACTGCAACGAGATGAAGAATCCAATCAAAGAAGTCAATGGAGTCAACTTCTGCATCAGCTATAATGGAAACCTAGACTAGTAATAGAAGGGAACCTTTCCCTAATCCTAGCACCTAAGTAGCTAGATTTCTATAGCAAGCCAAGTAGCTCTTGAACTTGAGTTAGCAATAAGATAGATTACGAGTCATTCTTCTGGAGCTTTATTTGAAGTTTTACCTCACTGTAAAGTAGGAGGCTGTGTGGATCTTATGTAAACAGTTCGTGTGTACTTCTATAGACATACCTTGGACTCGCATATGTTTCTGTTGTACCACTCTGAGAGATGTAATATGAGTGGAACGGTGTTTCACTTGTGTTATGTCAACGACTTGTGTACTACACCATGCAGTGGTATGCTGGGTCATCACACGCCATTGCTGGGGTACTGCGGGGCGCCGGCGAGCAATTGGGGCTAGCTAGGGCACCATGTGAGGAGGGAGATGGTCGAGGAGTCTCAGGAGGAGGAGGGAAGGCGACTGGTGTGGAGTTTGGAGGCGGGAGCGTCCTCCTTTTATAGGGGCCAGGGGTGCTGCGGGGAGCGGGCGAGGTCGACGACGATGTCGTCGTTCCGAGGCGACGAAGGGGCAAGGGATGGGAGCGTCGGGTTCCTGGTGTCACGGTGATCACAACGCGCGTCCAGGCGAGGTCAGGGGTGATCAGAAGCGGGCGGCACGTCACCGTGTACTGGCGGACGGTCGTCGTCCGTGACGACGGCGACAGGGCGTGCGAGGTCAGGGGATCGTGTCCACTGGGTTCCTGACGTCGAGGTGAGCGTGCAGGTGCAAGGAGAGGTCAAGGCGAGCGCTGAGTCGACGGGGCACGGCGACATCCTGTCGCGCTCTGGGGCGTCACCATGCGCGTCCTGGCGCGCGTGGGCGTCTCTGGGCGTGTCTGGGCGCGCAGGTCTGATGGCGTGTAACTCACACGTTCGTTGGGAACCCCAAGAGGAAGGTATGATGCGCACAGCAGCAAGTTTTCCCTCAGAAAGAAACCAAGGTTTATCGAACCAGTAGGAGCCAAGAAGCACGTTGAAGGTTGATGGCGGCGAGATGTAGTGCGGCGCAACACCAGGGATTCCGGCGCCAACGTGGAACCTGCACAACACAACCAAAGTACTTTGCCCCAACGAAACAGTGAGGTTGTCAATCTCACCGGCTTGCTGTAACAAAGGATTAACCGTATTGTGTGGAAGATGATTGTTTGCAGAAAACAGTAGAACAATATTGCAGTAGATTGTATTTCAGTATAGAGAATTGGACCGGGGTCCACAGTTCACTAGAGGTGTCTCTCCCATAAGACAAACAGCATGTTGGGTGAACAAATTACAGTTGGGCAATTGACAAATAAAGAGAGCATGACCATGCACATACATATCATGATGAGTATAGTGAGATTTAATTGGGCATTACGACAAAGTACATAGACCGCCATCCAACTGCATCTATGCCTAAAAAGTCCACCTTCAGGTTATCATCCGAACACCCTCCAGTATTAAGTTGCAAAGCAACAGACAATTGCATTAAGTATGGTGCGTAATGTAATCAACAACTACATCCTTAGACATAGCATCAATGTTTTATCCCTAGTGGCAACAGCACAACACAACCTTAGAACTTTCTCACATGTCCCGGTGTCAATGCAGGCATGAACCCACTATCGAGCATAAATACTCCCTCTTGGAGTTACAAGCATCTACTTGGCCAGAGCATCTACTAGTAACGGAGAGCATGCAAGATCATAAACAACACATAGATATAACTTTGATAATCAACATAACAAGTATTCTCTATTCATTGGATCCCAACAAACGCAATATATAGAATTACAGATAGATGATCTTGATCATGTTAGGCAGCTCACAAGATCCGACAATGATAGCACAATGGGGAGAAGACAACCATCTAGCTACTGCTATGGACCCATAGTCCAGGGGTAGACTACTCACACATCACTCCGGAGGCGACCATGGCGGCGTAGAGTCCTCCGGGAGATGATTCCCCTCTCCGGCAGGTGCCGGAGGCGATCTCTGGATCCCCCGAGATGGGATCGGCGTTGGCGGCGTCTACGGAAGGTTTTCCGTATCGTGGCTCTCGGTGCGGGGGTTTCGTCACGGAGGCTTTAAGTAGGCGGAAGGGTAGGTCAAGAGGCGGCGCGAGGGGCCCGGACCATAGGGCCGCGGCCAGGCGAGGGCCGCGCCGCCCTATGCTCTGGCTGCCTCGTGGCCCCTCTTCGTTTCGTCTTCGGACTTCTGGAAGCTTCGTGGCAAAATAGGCCCCTGGGCGTTGATTTCGTCCAATTCCGAGAATATTTCCTTACTAGGATTTCTGAAACCAAAAGCAGCAGAAAACAGCAACTGGCACTTCGGCATCTTGTTAATAGGTTAGTTCCAGAAAATGCACGAATATGACATAAAGTGTGCATAAAACATGTAGATAACATCAATAATGTGGCATGGAACATAAGAAATTATCGATACGTCGGAGACGTATCAGCATCCCCAAGCTTAGTTCTGCTCGTCCCGAGCAGGTAAAACGATAACACAGATAATTTCTGGAGTGACATGCCATCATAATCTTGATCATACTATTTGTAAAGCATATGTAGTGAACGCAGCGATCAAAACAATGTATATGACATGAGTAAACAAGTGAATCATAAAGCAAAGACTTTTCATGAATAGCACTTCAAGACAAGCATCAATAAGTCTTGCATAAGAGTTAACTCATAAAGCAATAATTCAAAGTAAAAGCATTGAAGCAACACAAAAGAAGATTAAGTTTCAGCGGTTGCTTTCAACTTGTAACATGTATATCTCATGGATATTGTCAACATAGAGTAATATAATAAGTGCAATAAGCAAGTATGTAGGAATCAATGCACAGTTCACACAAGTGTTTGCTTCTTGAGGTGGAGAGAAATGGGTGAACTGACTCAACATTGAAAGTAAAAGAATTGTCCTCCATAGAGGAAAAGCATCGATTGCTATATTTGTGCTAGAGCTTTGATTTTGAAAACATGAAACAATTTTGTCAACGGTAGTAATAAAGCATATGTATCATGTAAATTATATCTTACAAGTTGCAAGCCTCATGCATAGTGTACTAATAGTGCCCGCACCTTGTCCTAATTAGCTTGGACTACCGGATCATCACAATGCACATGTTTTGACCAAGTGTCACAAAGGGGTACCTCTATGCCGCTTTGTACAAAGGTCTAAGGAGAAAGCTCGCATTGGATTTCTCGCTATTGATTATTCTTCAACTTAGACATCCATACCGGGACAACATAGACAACGAGATAATGGACTCCTCTTTTATGCATAAGCATGTAACAACAATTAATAATTTTCTCATTTGAGATTGAGGATATATGTCCAAAACTGAAACTTCCACCATGGATCATGGCTTTAGTTAGCGGCCCAATGTTCTTCTCTAACAATATGCATGCTTAACCATAGGGTGGTAGATCGCTCTTACTTCAGACAAGACGAACATGCATAGCAACTCACATGAAATTCAACAATGAATAGTTGATGGCGTCCCCAGTGAACATGGTTATCGCACAACAAGCAACTTAATAAGAGATAAAGTGCATAATTACATATTCAATACCACAATAGTTTTTAAGCTATTTATCCCATGAGCTATATATTGCAAAGGTGAATGATGGAATTTTAAAGGTAGCACTCAAGCAATTTACTTTGGAATGGCGGAAAATACCATGTAGTAGGTAGGTATGGTGGACACAAATGGCATAGTGGTTGGCTCAAGTATTTTGGATGCATGAGAAGTATTCCCTCTCGATACAAGGTTTAGGCTAGCAAGGCTTATTTGAAACAAACACAAGGATGAACCGGTGCAGCAAAACTCACATAAAAGACATATTGAAAACATTATAAGACTCTACACCGTCTTCCTTGTTGTTCAAACTCAATACTAGAAATTATCTAGACCTTAGAGAAACCAAATATGCAAACCAAATTTTAGCATGCTCTATGTATTTCTTCATTAATGGGTGCAAAGCATATGATGCAAGAGCTTAATCATGAGCACAATAATTGCCAAGTATCACATTACCCAAGACATTTATAGCAATTACTACATGTATCATTTTCCAATTCCAACCATATAACAATTTAACGAAGGAGAAACTTCGCCATGAATACTATGAGTAGAAACCAAGGACATACTTGTCCATATGCTACAGCGGAGCGTGTCTCTCTCCCATAAAGTGAATGCTAGGATCCATTTTATTCAAACAAAACAAAAAAACAAAAACAAACCGACGCTCCAAGAAAAAGCACATAAGATGTGATGGAATAAAAATATAGTTTCAGGGGAGGAACCTGATAATGTTGTCGATGAAGAAGGGGATGCCTTGGGCATCCCCAAGCTTAGACGCTTGAGTCTTCTTGATATATGCAGGGGTGAACCACCGGGGTATCCCCAAGCTTAGAGCTTTCACTCTCCTTGATCATGTTGCATCATACTCCTCTCTTGATCCTTGAAAACTTCCTCCACACCAAACTCGAAACAACTCATTAGAGGGTTAGTGCACAATAAAAATTAACATATTCAGAGGTGACACAATCATTCTTAACACTTCTGGACATTGCATAATGCTACTGGACATTAGTGGATTAAATAAATTCATCCAACATAGCAAAAGAGGCAATGCGAAATAAAAGGCAGAATCTGTCAAAACAGAACAGTTCGTATTGATGAATTTTAAAATGGCACCAGACTTGCTCAAATGAAAATGCTCAAATTGAATGAAAGTTGCGTACATATCTGAGAATCATGCACGTAAATTGGCTTAATTTTCTGAGCTACCTACAGGGAGGTGGACCCAGATTCGTGACAGCAAAGAAATCTGGAACTGCGCAGTAATCCAAATCTAGTACTTACTTTTCTATCAACGGCTTTACTTGGCACAACAAAACACTAAACTAAGATAAGGAGAGGTTACTACAGTAGTAAACAACTTCCAAGACACAAAATAAAAACAAAGTACTGTAGGTAAAATCATGGGTTGTCTCCCATAAGCGCTTTTCTTTAACGCCTTTCAGCTAGGCGCAGAAAGTGTGTATCAAGTATTATCGGAGGGTGGTGTATCGTTATTATAAGCTCCCCCATCCGCAGTGGTACTAAGGGTTTTGTAAATTTTAGGCCTATAATAATACTTCTTTGGTTTAGGCACTTTAGAGACATACATAAACTTTTGCTCCTTACCCACATAAGCTTTCTCCTTATATTTAAGAGAAGAAAATGTTGAACCCAAGGTTCCCATAGCTTTTTCAAGTTCATCAATCCTATTGATTTGATCATCATGGACAACACAAGTTCCTAGGACACTAATTCTTTCATCAATTCTTACTAGGGATTTATCAAGTTCATCAGTTTTATCAAGTAACATTTCCAATTTAGCTTCAATACTTGGAAAAAATTTCTCTATGGTTTCCAATTTTTTCTTAACATCTTCAAGAGAGATTTCAGTTTTAACTTTATCAACAGGGGGTATTCCAAATAGACTCTCAATAATGCAACTAGCTTCTAATGCAGGAGTACTTAGGAAGTCACCCTTTGCGAGACTATCAAGAACATATCTATTCCAGCTAGAAATACCAACATAAAAATTCCTGAGTAAAATAATGGTGGAGTGTTTCTTAGTGCACCTATTATGGGCATCACTAATTCTATACCAAGCATCTCTTAAACATTCTCCCCCTCGTTGCTTAAACGTACGAACTTCAACTTCAGGATTACTCATTTTAGTAGTAGTAAATAAAGCAAACTAGATAAAGTAAATGCAAGTAACTAATTTTTTTTGTGTTTTAGATATAGCAAACAAGATAGCAAATAAAGTAAAACTAGCAACTAATTTTTTTTGTATTTTAATTTAGTGCAGCAAACGAAGTAGTAAATAAAACTAAGCAAGACAAAAACAAAGTAAAGAGATTGAGAAGTGGAGACTCCCCTTGCAGCGTGTCTTGATCTCCCCGGCAACGGCGCCAGAAATCTAGCTTGATGGCGTGTAACTCACACGTTCGTTGGGAACCCCAAGAGGAAGGTATGATGCGCACAGCAGCAAGTTTTCCCTCAGAAAGAAACCAAGGTTTATCGAACCAGTAGGAGCCAAGAAGCACGTTGAAGGTTGATGGCGGCGAGATGTAGTGCGGCGCAACACCAGGGATTCCGGCGCCAACGTGGAACCTGCACAACACAACCAAAGTACTTTGCCCCAACGAAACAGTGAGGTTGTCAATCTCACCGGCTTGCTGTAACAAAGGATTAACCGTATTGTGTGGAAGATGATTGTTTGCAGAAAACAGTAGAACAGTATTGCAGTAGATTGTATTTCAGTATAGAGAATTGGACCGGGGTCCACAGTTCACTAGAGGTGTCTCTCCCATAAGACAAACAGCATGTTGGGTGAACAAATTACAGTTGGGCAATTGACAAATAAAGAGAGCATGACCATGCACATACATATCATGATGAGTATAGTGAGATTTAATTGGGCATTACGACAAAGTACATAGACCGCCATCCAACTGCATCTATGCCTAAAAAGTCCACCTTCAGGTTATCATCCGAACCCCCTCCAGTATTAAGTTGCAAAGCAACAGACAATTGCATTAAGTATGGTGCGTAATGTAATCAACAACTACATCCTTAGACATAGCATCAATGTTTTATCCCTAGTGGCAACAGCACAACACAACCTTAGAACTTTCTGTCACTGTCCCAGGTGTCAATGCAGGCATGAACCCACTATCGAGCATAAATACTCCCTCTTGGAGTTACAAGCATCTACTTGGCCAGAGCATCTACTAGTAACGGAGAGCATGCAAGATCATAAACAACACATAGATATAACTTTGATAATCAACATAACAAGTATTCTCTATTCATCGGATCCCAACAAACGCAACATATAGAATTACAGATAGATGATCTTGATCATGTTAGGCAGCTCACAAGATCCGACAATGATAGCACAATGGGGAGAAGACAACCATCTAGCTACTGCTATGGACCCATAGTCCAGGGGTAGACTACTCACACATCACTCCGGAGGCGACCATGGCGGCGTAGAGTCCTCCGGGAGATGATTCCCCTCTCCGGCAGGGTGCCGGAGGCGATCTCCTGGATCCCCCGAGATGGGATCGGCGTTGGCGGCGTCTCTGGAAGGTTTTCCGTATCGTGGCTCTCGGTACTGGGGGTTTCGTCACGGAGGCTTTAAGTAGGCGGAAGGGTAGGTCAAGAGGTGGCGCGAGGGGCCCAGACCATAGGGCCGCGCGGCCAGGGCAGGGGCCGCGCCGCCCTATGCTCTGGCTGCCTCGTGGCCCCTCTTCGTTTCGTCTTCGGACTTCTGGAAGCTTCGTGGCAAAATAGGCCCCTGGGCGTTGATTTCGTCCAATTCCGAGAATATTTCCTTACTAGGATTTCTGAAACCAAAAACAGCAGAAAACAAAGAATCGGCACTTCGGCATCTTGTTAATAGGTTAGTTCCAGAAAATGCACGAATATGACATAAAGTGTGCATAAAACATGTAGATAACATCAATAATGTGGCATGGAACATAAGAAATTATCGATACGTCGGAGACGTATCAAGGTCCTGGGCAGTGCTGACCCCGTTTCAGTCAAGGGAGTGCACGGTCGTGCTCAGCAGGGTCAGGTCATGCTCAGTGACATGGTTGATTGTCTTGGATGGGAGAGGAGAGGGGGTGAGCATGGTGAGTGACAAGAGGGCCGGCATGGTCTGATTCTGGTCAAGATGGTCCAATGCAAGGGCAGGCAAGTGGAGGGTGAGGTAGAGGAGAGGTGCAGGGATGCTCCAGAGCAGCAGAGAGGGGCAGAGGTGGACTTGGTCCAACCAGAATTGCAGCATGGGCTTCATAATAGATGCTGCCCACAAGGTGCTTGTAAAAATGGCCGCAAGAGAAAAGTTTTCAAAATTTGGAAATTCCTTTGGTGGATCTCATTCATATAATCATAGAGATAGAATGGGGGTGGTGGTGGTCAATTTGGTGTTGTTTTGCAAAGTTTTAAAAAAGGGGGTGATCTTCTCTTTAGTTCAAAGTCTCCTCTTGTCTCTTCTATTCTGGTTAACCTAGGCAGAGTCAACCCTAATGGTCAACATCAAACTTGTTCATCTTGATGAGGTCTTGGATGACATGCAAAGAGTTGGCCAAGTGTAGAAGAGAAATCTCAAAAGCCAGGGGCTCAAAGTGGTTATCATGCTGAAATTGTCACATATGACCATAATCACATGTGAGCTCAAATTGGATTCAAATTTGATTTGAATTGAGTTTGATTGTTTCCAAAAGTGTTAATAAGTGTTTATTATCCATTTACCACCAATGGTGCAAACCAAAATGGTCTAGGTTACGAATTTGCAAAAATGGCATAGGCCATATGTGAGTGAAAATGGGATTTTCTCCCTATTTGATTTCTCTCTTTTTGATTTGACTTTTCTTGACTCCAAAGTGATTCTTATTAGTTTAGGAACATTTCCAAACCATTGAAACCATTCCAAAAGGTCTAGCTCAAAGATTTGCAAAATTGGCCATAACACATAAGAGGTGACATGTCAAATTTTCTTATTCTTTTAATTAGCTCCCCTTGCTTTACTTGGGCAAGGTTGAGGTTCAATTTAGTGTTAGATTAGGTTTAGATATGGTTTCAAACCATTTGGTCAAGGTAGAAGTGCATAGGACAAGATTTGGGGAAATGGCTATGTGTCACATATGTCTCTATGCATATGTGGCATTTGATTTTTAATTTGACTAGGCTTGACCCAATTGATGTTGTTGAATGTTGAAATGGTATATAGGAGTGATCCAACCATTCACCACAAGTATTAGGGTCAAGATCCTCAAATTCACAAATTTGCATTTTACTCTCATATGCCTCTATGGCATTTTTAGTTTCTTTTTAATTTCTTTGGTTTCAACTTGGAGTGGGTTTGAGAAGTACTAGATAAGGTTTATGAATGTTTTCCAATCCTCTAAATAAAGTGGAAGATCCTATGGGAAAGTTTTATAAAAATAGCCATAGGCACATATGCCTTTTTCTTATTTAAATTCTTTTTATTTTATTTCAACTTGGATTGGTAAAAAGTCAATGTGAGGTTTAGGGTTTTAGAGTATTTCAAATACTAATTAAACAAGCAATCATGGCAATAGCACAAGAATCAAACAAGATCACTATGTATCAAACTTAATTTAAAAAGTTTTTGTTGGTTCCAAAAATTTGGAACTAGGGAAATTCATTTTGTTTGTTTTGAAATTTTTGGGATGTTACAAACCCTTCCCCCTTAAACAAATCTCGTCCCGAGATTTTAAGAAAAGTTAGGTTCCTAAGAAATATTGAGCAGTGATATTAACAGGGGAACATACTTGGCATAGTCTGAGGGGCTTCCTGGGCTTCATTTGCAGTCATGTGGTAGAAACGGCCGTTGTTGTTGTTCTGGTTCCTTCTTCCTGCAAAGCGGCGCTGTTGCTGAGCAGGTGCTGCGGTATTGGCGGCAATCTTGGCAAGCTTCTTGGGGCACTCGTTGGAGTAGTGACCCACAACTCCACATTCATAGCAGTTGACGGTGGACTTGTCTTTGGGGTTGACGGGAACAGCGTTACTCCCAGTCACGGGGGCAATATTGGGGTGGTTGTTGTTGCCATTGGTGTGGTTGTTGTTGTTGTTGTTGGTGTTGTTGTTGTTGTTGCCTCCGGGCTTCGGGGGTCCTCCGTTGTTATTGGTGTAGCTTGGGCGGTATGTCTGAGCAGGGGGCTTGTTGTATCTTGAGGCAAATCCTCCAGTTGAGCTGTTGCGGTACTTCTGGGTGTGGTGGGGTCCATTCTGGTTCATCATTCTTCTCTTGCGGTTCTCGTTGGCTTGATGCAGCTTCCCTTCCATCTGAATGGCTGAATCTACTAGGGCTTCGAGGTCAGCGAACGGAATGTTCACTAACACAGTTTGCATCTCGTCATGCAGTCCGTTCAGAAATCTTTCCTTTCTCTTCTCGTTGGTGTCAGTCTCATCCGGGGCATACCTTGACAGAGTAAGAAACCTGTCGCGGTATTCCACCACGGACATCCTTCCTTGCTTGAGTTCCCGGAACTCGTCTCTCATTTTCTTGATCAGTCCTTGGGGCACATGGTACTTGCTAAACTTCAGCTTGAAGTCTTCCCAGGTCATCATTTGTCCGGCATTCATTGCGCGGGCGCTTGTCCACCAGGCTCTGGCAGGTCCTGACAGGTAGTGGGTGGCAAACAGTACTTTTTCAGCGGCTTCAACTCCCGCAACTTCGAGGTTGTTCTCCATTGTCTGGAGCCAGTCATCAGCATCGAGGGGTTCTTCAGTTTTGTTGAATATTGGAGGGTTGGTGTTCTGGAAGTTCTTTAACTTCGATCCTGGGTGATCGTGGTTTCCATGGCCTTGATTGTTCTGGCTTATCTGTTGCAGTGCAGCGATGTTGGCTTGGCGCTCAGCTCTTTCGACTTCTCGGTCTGCCATCATCGTCTGCAGCAGTTGCATCATGGCATCCTGGGTGGCGTTTCGGGTTGGTGGGGCCATCTGAACATTGAGGTAGATGATAAGATAAGAGGGAAATTTCTAAGGTTTGTTTTGTTACGGTTTAAAAAGTTCATAACTTGAAAATTTGAGTAGTGTTGCGGAGGTAAAAACCAGCAACACTTTTTCATTCATACCAAGCATCATACATTACAAAGCTAACACACCGTTGGTTTGAAGAACCATTCATTCGTTCTACGATACAAGGGGATCCTGATACAACTCACACCTACTTAAGTGCTGGGGTGATACTACTCTTCAGGGTGGATTCTTCGTCTTCACGGGTGATGTGCTTGGCGAGAGGCGAGGGCGTTGTCCAAATCCCTGCGGGTTTTGTATAGCCTGAAGTCCTGATGTGCTACATAGTGGTTCATCTCCGGGTGTGGTGGCATGGTCATCGATCTTCCCATGGAGTCATGTCTTGGGTAGTAGATGAAGCGAGTGTTCATGATCTTGTTCTCATTTTGTCCACACAGACGGGAAATTGCTTCTTGCATAGCTCTGACTAGTCCTTGTTTCCAAGTGTTTCCCGTTACAAAAAACCAGATGGTTTCCCATACCGGGGCTCCAAGCTTCCTTCGCAGATCTGTAGAAACTTCCCACCGAGGTGGTTCTTCGGAGTGGTTGTTGAGGGGTATTCCGAAGAACTCGGGATACGGGTGTCCTAGATATTCCACTAGTTGCTTCAAATCCTTTTCGAACCTCAGTTCTCCTCCGTGACCAAGCTGATAGCACTCCCATTTGTATTCCATCTATGAACAAAGAGGAGGAGTAAATTAGAGAAGTATTCAAGTGTGCAAAATTTTAGATAGTTCTACAAAGAAAAAGTAGAGCATGAAATTCTTCTTTTTTTTAAAAGGATCTTAAGGATAAGAGTGGGAATAAGTTTTTCACAAATATTCACTTCTTTGGTTTTGAAACTAAGTTTTACAGACGTCCATTCTAACTAGGGTCTCCTAAGGTCAACAATGGCTCTGATACCAACTTGTCAACACCCGGATTTTTAAGTCCAGATGCCTATTATGCCATTCATCGCAATCCCAGGAATATTGTTTTTGCGAGACATAATAGATTGATATCACAGAACATCATTCATTACAACATCGTAATTGTCTTACAACAAAGGATCACATGATCCAATCTCATTACAATAGTAGATGATCTATTGATCAATTACAAAACACATAGCGGAAGCAAAGTAGCGTAGTAGTAGTCCATCTATTCCACAGGCAACTGTTGACGTCAGGAGTGATCCTAGTTGTCGTAGACGTCCTACTATCCTTCTTCCGGGTTCTGGTACTCCTCTTCATAGTCTGGCCATTTGAATAGCCAGGGACAAAGCCATGAGTACTTTGCGAGTACTTTAAAGTACTCGCAAACTAATACTAAGGTAAATACTATCAACTATAGTAAAGGGGGTTCTAAGCTCTATTTGCATAAAGCCAGTTTTATTTCATAAACACTTTAATAATCAAAACCTCTTCATTCGACTAACTTACTCAAGTGGGAACATTAGTGTCATTCCCACAACTCAGTTGTGATTCAAAGTCAAAGTCACCTTTCAATTCAAATCACAAGTCACCATTCATATTTTTTAGAAAAGTTCTGATGACGGAACAGTATGGCCTTTCCAACTGTCCATAACCGCGGACGCGGCTATTCGAATAGGTTTAACTCTGCAGAGGTTGTACACTTGTGCCACAACAATTGCAATAGTTCGTCAGGGGTAACTGGCCCTGATTTATCGTACGCAGTACGCGAACTACCAATCCTAACCTTTCATTTACATACTCTAGTATAGGCACCTCTCCCCATGAGCTTGGCCTCCCAGTGAAGACACGCGGTCAGCCTGGGAACTGCACAGGGCTTGGGCCGGACATTCACCTCAATTCACGTCATTTCACATCATTCCTTCGGTAGAGGCAGCCTCCAGCATAACCCCGATGACGCTTGTTCAGAGGGAACCCATACTAAAATACATAAGTTTCCAGCTAAGCCTTACCCAGATTCAGGTATTGTGGGGGTACTTGTAAAATTGGAATGGTATCGCATCCGAACCCAACCATCAGTGTTTTTGTAAAATTCACCAAGTCATTCACCAGTCATATTCACCTTCAAAATCTCTCAATAGAATGACTCATCATTCCAAGGTTTTCAAAGTCATTTCAATTCACAAGTTCCCAACTAGAGTAGTCACTTTTAATATTTAGCACTAGCCACTAGTTATGAGGGGTGCTAAGTATCTTGGAGCTTGCTAGGCTAAGTGTGATTCTCTTGTACTACTCTATAATTCAACCAAGTGAATCATAAATCAAAAAGTAACTTTGATAAATAAAATCAAATAAAGCTTGTAAGGTAAAAACTTGGGGTATGTTCATAAGGTAAAAATGTAATGGTGCCTTGCTCTTGTAGAGCTTTGCACTTTGCAAGAATATAAACTTGCAACCAAAATGGTTTGCATTAGTCTAGCTTGCATTGGTAATAGCTTGCCTTGGTTGAGGTGGTGGTCAAAGTTCTCTTCTTCTCCTTGGAAGTAGACCTCCTCCTCCTCCTCTGGATACTCGTTGGTACTAGCATCTAAAATACGAATACGGGGTATACAATCATCATACCAAACTTATGTACTAAAACTAAGCACACACATGAGTCACACAACTTAAGCTAGCCTCACACACTACTATTAAGTGGGTGGATGTGTTTTTTTCTTATTTAAGAAAAATAATTTCCTCTCATACTAACTTAGGTGTTATTTTTATTTACTTAGAGAAATAATTTCCTCTCATTATCTTATTAAGATTTAATTTCTCTCATGAATAATATATGACCTAGGTTGACCAAAGTCAACCTCTTCATACTTATCATTTAAGAAAATGATTTAAATGAGGTGTAGTACCTCATACAAATTAATCCTAGCATGGTAAAGATTTAATATCATCAACAATCAATATGAGACCTATATGACCAGAGTCTCTACCTCATTTTGAAGTGTTCATGACAAGATTTAAATGAGAGAGAAACTCCCATGTGATTTTTAAATAGTTTTGGACAATATCATTGACTAGAAATAGCCATAGAGTCCTTTAATTAAACTAGGCCATGATCATTCAAAGTAAGCATGGCATATTTTTGCATAAACAATTAGTACAAGTGTAAAGTGATTTATAGGAGTTGGAATCAACTAAAAATCATTTTTGGTTGATTTTTAATAATTAATCTAAGGCAGAAAAGTCTATGCCTTGTTTATTTTGCTACTTTAATTATATAACAGAACTAGGGTTCAAACCAGTGGCATTGTGTAGATAAAACTCTAAGCTTTCCAACAATATAAAATTTGTAAATTTTGGCCAATTAGATTTGTCCCTATTTATTTTTGAAGTTGACACCAGTTTGTAATTTGACTGAAAAGGTTTAAATCTAAATTTAAAAACGTGGGCTTGGCGGGAAAGGGTTTGGGCCGCAGAGGGGGAAAAAGAGTTGGGCCAGCCCAGCTAGCGTGCCACGCACGCAGCGGGCCGCCTGACGGTGGCCCCCGCTTGTCAGCGGGTGCTAACACGCGAAGCGGTACGCAGCGCTGCGGCCGTCGGATAAAAAGGGGGATCGACGGTCCAGAGGTCATCCTCGTCGAGGACGAGCTCCGGCGGGAGCAAACCCTACCGGCGGCCAGGAGGGTCCAGGGAGGGGCCTTACCGTGGTCCAGCGGGGTCAGCGAGGCGGGCGATCGGCGTTGGAGACGACGGCGGTGCAGACGGTGGTCGCAGCAGCTCCAATGGTGGCCGCAATCGATGGCGCCGTTGCTGGGGTACTGCGGGGCGCCGGCGAGCAATTGGGGCTAGCTAGGGCACCATGTGAGGAGGGAGATGGTCGAGGAGTCTCAGGAGGAGGAGGGAAGGCGACTGGTGTGGAGTTTGGAGGCGGGAGCGTCCTCCTTTTATAGGGGCCAGGGGTGCTGCGGGGAGCGGGCGAGGTCGACGACGATGTCGTCGTTCCGCGGCGATGAAGGGGCAAGGGATGGGAGCGTTGGGTTCCTGGTGTCACGGTGATCACAACGCGCGTCCAGGCGAGGTCAGGGGTGATCAGAAGCGGGCGGCACGTCACCGTGTACTGGCGGACAGTCGTCGTCCGTGATGACGGCGACAGGGCGTGCGAGGTCAGGGGATCGTGTCCACTGGGTTCCTGACGTCGAGGTGAGCGTGCAGGTGCAAGGAGAGGTCAAGGCGAGCGCTGAGTCGACGGGGCACGGCGACGTCCTGTCGCGCTCTGGGGCGTCACCATGCGCGTCCTGGCGCGCGTGGGCGTCTCTGGGCGTCTCTGGGCGCGCAGGTCCTGGGCAGTGCTGACCCCGTTTCAGTCAAGGGAGTGCACGGTCGTGCTCAGCAAGGTCAGGTCATGCTCAGTGACATGGTTGATTGTCTTGGATGGGAGAGGAGAGGGGGTGAGCATGGTGAGTGACAAGAGGGCCGGCATGGTCTGATTCTGGTCAAGATGGTCCAATGCAAGGGCAGGCAAGTGGAGGGTGAGGTAGAGGAGAGGTGCAGGGATGCTCCAGAGCAGCAGAGAGGGGCAGAGGTGGACTTGGTCCAACCAGAATTGCAGCATGGGCTTCATAATAGATGCTGCCCACAAGGTGCTTGTAAAAATGGCCGCAAGAGAAAAGTTTTCAAAATTTGGAAATTCCTTTGGTGGATCTCATTCATATAATCATAGAGATAGAATGGGGGTGGTGGTGGTCAATTTGGTGTTGTTTTGCAAAGTTTTAAAAAAGGGGGTGATCTTCTCTTTAGTTCAAAGTCTCCTCTTGTCTCTTCTATTCTGGTTAACCTAGGCAGAGTCAACCCTAATGGTCAACATCAAACTTGTTCATCTTGATGAGGTCTTGGATGACATGCAAAGAGTTGGCCAAGTGTAGAAGAGAAATCTCAAAAGCCAGGGGCTCAAAGTGGTTATCATGCTGAAATTGTCACATATGACCATAATCACATGTGAGCTCAAATTGGATTCAAATTTGATTTGAATTGAGTTTGATTGTTTCCAAAAGTGTTAATAAGTGTTTATTATCCATTTACCACCAATGGTGCAAACCAAAATGGTCTAGGTTACGAATTTGCAAAAATGGCATAGGCCATATGTGAGTGAAAATGGGATTTTCTCCCTATTTGATTTCTCTCTTTTTGATTTGACTTTTCTTGACTCCAAAGTGATTCTTATTAGTTTAGGAACATTTCCAAACCATTGAAACCATTCCAAAAGGTCTAGCTCAAAGATTTGCAAAATTGGCCATAACACATAAGAGGTGACATGTCAAATTTTCTTATTCTTTTAATTAGCTCCCCTTGCTTTACTTGGGCAAGGTTGAGGTTCAATTTAGTGTTAGATTAGGTTTAGATATGGTTTCAAACCATTTGGTCAAGGTAGAAGTGCATAGGACAAGATTTGGGGAAATGGCTATGTGTCACATATGTCTCTATGCATATGTGGCATTTGATTTTTAATTTGACTAGGCTTGACCCAATTGATGTTGTTGAATGTTGAAATGGTATATAGGAGTGATCCAACCATTCACCACAAGTATTAGGGTCAAGATCCTCAAATTCACAAATTTGCATTTTACTCTCATATGCCTCTATGGCATTTTTAGTTTCTTTTTAATTTCTTTGGTTTCAACTTGGAGTGGGTTTGAGAAGTACTAGATAAGGTTTATGAATGTTTTCCAATCCTCTAAATAAAGTGGAAGATCCTATGGGAAAGTTTTATAAAAATAGCCATAGGCACATATGCCTTTTTCTTATTTAAATTCTTTTTATTTTATTTCAACTTGGATTGGTAAAAAGTCAATGTGAGGTTTAGGGTTTTAGAGTATTTCAAATACTAATTAAACAAGCAATCATGGCAATAGCACAAGAATCAAACAAGATCACTATGTATCAAACTTAATTTAAAAAGTTTTTGTTGGTTCCAAAAATTTGGAACTAGGGAAATTCATTTTGTTTGTTTTGAAATTTTTGGGATGTTACAAAAGGATTGGGCCACTCGCTGCAATTGTTACTCTCGCACTTTACTTACTCGTACTTTATTCATCTGTTACATCAAAACCCTCTGAATACTTGTCTGTGAGCATTTACAGTGAATCCTTCATCGAAACTGCTTGTCAACACCTTCTGCTCCTCGTTGGGTTCGACACTCTTACTTATCGAAGATACTACGATACACCCCCTATACTTGTGGGTCATCATGGACTCACCCTCAACATCGCCAGGGTCATCTCGCCTGATCTTATACCTCAATGCACTACATACCGGGCATGCATTCAAATTCTCGTACTCCCCGCGGTAGAGGATGCAGTCATTGATGCATGCATGTAACTTCTGCACCTCTAATCCTAGAGGGCAGACAACCTTCTTTGCTTCGTACGTGCTAGAGGGCAACACGTTCTCCCCTGGAAGCATCTTCTTTATTATTTTCAGCAACTTTTCAAATCCCTTGTCAGAAGTACCATTCTCTGCCTTCCACTGCAGCAATTCCAGCGTGGTACCCAGCTTTTTCTGACCATTTTCGCAATTTGGGTACAACAGTTTGTTGTGATCCTCTAACATTTTCTCCAACTTCAACCTCTCCTTTTCATTTCCGCAGTTCATCTTCGCATCAAGAATGGCCCGACCCAAATCGTCATCCGGGTCATCAAAAATCGGCTCATCGAAAATGGGCTCTTCTTCAGCTTGGTCTTCCCCCATTCTACTATCACCGTCTTCAGTGAATAAGGGATAGTTGTCACTATCCTCTTCTTCTTCGTTGTCTTCCAATATAACCCCTCTTTCTCCGTGCTTGGTCCAACAATTATAGCTGGGCATGAAACCGTTCTCCAGCAGGTGGACGTGAAGGGTCTTCGAGGTAGAGTAATCCTTCATATTCTTACAGGAACTACATGGACAATACATGAAACCATTCGACCGCCTGTTTGCCTCAGCCACGTTGAGAAAATAATGCATGCCATTAATGAACTCGGGATGGCACCGGTCATCGTACATCCATTGTCGACTCATCTGCATTTTATATGTATATCAAAAATCATTAAATACACAACATCATGGATATATGAGTGACCAACTTAATTAATATTCAAGTTCATCACATAAAACTAATTGTTTTTATAAAAAAGAAGAGGGGCTCACCGAGGTGGTACCGTGCCGGCTAGGGGACGACGCTGGCGATCGACGGCGGTAAGGACGGGGATGATACTAATTAAAACCTACAAAACATACCATAATTTCAGCTCAAATTGCATATAAAAAAATAAATCACTAACTTAGGCATTTCATCGAACACCTTGCTTGCACTAGAAAAATAGTACGAGTTAAAACTACCAAAGAAATGAGCTAAATTAGAAACGCCGGAAGGAAGGATGATATTGCTAACCCTGGATAGATGTATGCCGTTAATCTTGTTAAAATGGTGGAGAAAAATGAAAATTATTGGAGTGTGAGAGGTGCAAAATATTTGGAAATGTGAGAGAGGATGAGAAGGAAATGAGATATGCAGGGAGCTCGGGCGCGCGGCGGCGCGCTGATATAGGGCATGGACCCTTTAGTACCGGTTCCTTACATGAACCGGTACTAAAGGTGCAGCCTTGGCCCCACCATCGCCTGGAAACTGGGCAGAAACCCTTTAATACTAACGAACCGATATAAATGTCCTTCCCCTGGAACCGGTATTAATAACGCCTTTCGTACCGGTTCGTAAGGGAACCGGTACTAAAGGCTTAGATGGATGAGAGGTTTTCTACTAGTGTATGTAGATAGATGTGTATACCAGGATTGGAATCAAAAAAGTCTCGTCAAAAAATACGTTATATTTTTGGAGATGCAAAAAAGATAAATTTCCGACAGTACACTGACAAAATATACGTACTATTGTACTACTATTTATAGTCAGAAATTTGTCTTTTTTGTATTTTCCAAATACAAAATATTTTTTAATGGGACTTTTTTGACTACACTCCCCGTGTCTAAATCTATCTACATATTTAATTTCATAATTTTTTAAAACATAAAAGAGCGAGGTTTTGAAAATTTTCAAAAATCCAAAAGTCCAAGGAGCACTTGTGCTCATGTGCACATGGTAGTTTCCGTATTATGTCTTGTCTCTCTCCATAGAGGTGCAACTTATCCAAGTGTGTATGTATAGTAAAAGAATTAGTTATTCATACCGAACCCTGACGTAGGCATATGTGCATGTACTAGTAGACATAGTGCTAGAGATTCAGATCTACTGTTTTCAACTTGATCTATCCTCTCACAAGAGTAAGAATGATAGAGAACATTTAAAAAAAAATCACAATTAGCAAGAAATACTTAAAACCATCGGGATTGGTAATCTTGTAAAATACTACCGGTCTTGCACTGGTTTGTTTTAAAAAAACGCTGATTGTTCATTCAGACGCATTGAAATGGTTTCTCATGAGCGAGGCCCAATGTCGTGCTGACTGGAAATGAGGTAACGGTCGAAGGAGTCAAATAGATACGCGGAAATTCTTGGTGTTTCTACAAATATTTATCGTGAGGTAGGTTAATTAGCACTTCTTCTAATACAATGTTTTGTTGTTTGAAATTACATTCACTTTTGACATCGATCACTTGCTTCATCTCTTGCCACCTGAGATAGTTATCGATGGACATGAGGCATTTCCCCCCTCTCCCCTCTCTAGCTGCTACAGGGTTTGAGAGTCCACCGCTCGCGGCCGGGCCGCTCTAGGGCCTCCTCCGCCGGAATAGCCGGCCGGAGCTGGTCATGGATGGGCGCCGGAGTAGCTAGGTTTAGTTATAGGTGTAGATCTAGTAGCTTGTCTCGTTTTACCCCCGTGGAGAATGGCGCTATGTCCTTGGGGGCTTGGCCAGGGCGGAGCCCGAGCTGCTCCCGGTGGCTGGTGGTGGCGTGTCTGCTATCTGCGGCGCTCCGATGGAAGGAGGCGGAGGGCGGCGGCGCTTCCTCACCCCCTTCAATAAAGCTCGTTGGCTTCTCCCACGATCTGGACAGATCTGGCCTGGATCCTCATCTTCTTTGCCACCATGGAGGTGGAAACGAAGACGGGGATCCTGGTGATGCCGTTCTTGGCAGATCGCCGGAGAGGCATCCTGGAGCACAAGATCTTCTACGAGCGCAACACATGGCGACCGAGCTCGTCGCCATGATCCTCGGCCAGCATGGTGGTCCTTCCTCAACCTACAGATCGGAGGCCCTCAGATTCATCTGCTGGAGCTTGACGCTTTCAGAGGACCAAGTGGTGCGTCCCCGGCCTTCTGGTGGTTGCCAGCGGTGGAATCTTCTCGCCGGCGTGGAGTATTCGAGCATGCAGCTCCTTGAGCTCGGCGGAGGCGCCTGGAGCTCGCCGGCGACTGGTGGCAGAGGCACTATCCTCGATTGCTTTTTCTCATGTAATTTCAGGGTGCTTTCTGTAAAGTGTGAGGTCCTTACTTCAAATAGTAGGTTTGTTAGGGCAATAGATGACAAAGGGCTTCGCTGCAAAATGTACCTGCCACGTGTGAATCAATGAATTGCTCCTCTGGGGTCGCCGACCCCTCCTTGTGTTCAAAGAAAAAAGATAGTTATCGATGTTTGTTCTCATCCCTCCAACTGAAGACAAAGCAGATTTTGTCCACGGAACACTTATCACTCCAACTAATATAATTCAGAGAAATAGCCCATCACGCATTCCCTCACTTATACAATCAGACAAGACTCATGTTAATCCCATATAAAAAAAAATTACTGATATTGTCGTCTGATTTAGTTCGATCAGGAACTCCTCAGATAGCTGTTCCATTATATATGAGAACTGTCCTTAGCTATATATATGAGCTCTCAATCAATCTTCTGTACATTGTGCTAATGATCCTCGGAAACAGCAAGCTAGCTATCACACTGGCAAACAAATTGAAAACCTATCCACGGCGGTCGACAGTCAACTCATAGAACCTTCAGAGAACTACCTAGACATATATTGTCGTTGAATTTTCGTTCCATGTGGTCAGAGAAGTAGAGCTGCACTGCAGCAGCATTTTGATATATACTTCAGCGGAGTTGTTGCTATTGGACACCGATATTGGAGTTCCGCTGCCAAAGCAAGTTCGACCATGGACTCGTTCTTCTATACTCATCCGCACGTCAACCGTCTCATTTTGATTTCGACATTAGTTATCGCTAATTTAGATATATCTACATATATTTTATGTATATATAGATACAACCATGTTTGCCGTACGTAACTAATATGAAACATAGAGAATACTAGTATAAAATACATGGGAGTTCTACACGTATTTGCACAGCAGTAGTTTGCTGATGCCTGCCCATTCCCTGCCATGCATGCGTGCGTGAAGGACCAGCATTTTAGGGCTGCCAAACCTCCAGCGATTGCGGTGCGGTGGGATCCAAAAGTCGCAATTCACATTCGGCTACCAGCATTGAATTTCTTTTGACTCGAGTCCAGCCGTAAAGCACGCCACTTGCATGAATTTGCGTTTTGCCACTTTAGTTTAACTTATTGGTCCAAATTAAGCGCCGTATCTTTTCGACGACCGCGAGTCACTAAAACCAAGTGATCCATGATCAGCAGTTTTTCGATGCTTATTCACAAGTGCATGTTAAGTACTTCCTCCATATCAGTTTAACAGGCGCGCACAGTTTAAGGTAAAATTTGATCATTAATTTAGTCAACAAAATATGAATTAGATGTTTATAAAATTTATACCATTAGATACATATTCAAACAAGGTTTCCAGTGACATTTTTTATGACAAAATTTCCATATTTTATTGACCAAATTGATGGTCAAAGTGTTTTCTCAAACTACGTGTGTGTCTGTTAAACCGATAAGGAGAGAGTACTAGCATCTCCATATCTGTACCGCCACTAAATTCCGCTACCTTGAAAGTTTCTCGATTGATCCCTTTCAAAGACACTTCCCACGGGCCACGCCACTATTCTCTCTCTTCTGACCCCAAAAAGCTCGCGCCATCTTATTACTTTATCGAACAAGCATTACCCTTCTTTTTTCCAAGAGCATGGCGAAGGCGTGCACAAGCATTATCAACATTAAACAAGACATTTAAATGCAAAGGTATATGATATATCATCCAAGAATCGGGAACATTATGAAATCCCCTCTCCATCGATTATTATTACTAATTTCGTTGGGTCACACTCCTTTTCTAAAAAAAAAGGAAACGCTTGGGTCGATATGGTCAGGTTCAAGATGATTAAGCGATTGGTGTTATGTGTGAACAGTGCCTGAGAGGAACCATGCATACTCTCTCCAGTCTCCACTTTGACCAAACAATACCTACAAAATCAATCTTGCAATATAATACTAGTAACGAAGAAACTTCTTTCAAGAAAAAGCGTAGCAGTAATAATATTAGGTAGGTCACCTGCATAGTTTACGAATGGTGAAATGGACCTGCTGTACAGGCTAGGCTAGTAAAGAAGACAAAAGTTGCTGGTGTACGTGAGCTAGCTAGCATATACTACCTTGAGATGATAATTCAGGGTTGCACTGTCCATGCTGTAGATGTAGATATATCATTTTTTAAATCCGATATATAAATATTTTGACCATGCATGAGTCCATGACCCCGGCCGGCCATGCATGACCCAAGTTTCTACGCTGACCATGCATGGACCCGGTCCATCTCGCCTCGAAACTTGAAAAAGAGGAGAAGATTGAGGAGGATAGTCGGCTCATATTACTTACCAGGAGCTACATGCCTATCTAGACGGTAAATCAACCGTTTACCTTTGTTGGATAAGGCTGGCCATAGTGAGTAGTATCATATAGTAGTATCATGTATATGATATTTTTCTATGATACTAGATTCATAATGAATAGTATCATAGACTAGTATCATAGTTTTGCTATATTAATTGATTTGTAGAATCTTAATACAAATTTGTGTACAAGATTTATTTGATATTAACTTTTCTCGTGATGTGCACTATGATACAGTATCTACCTATGATACTCTAATCTCCTCTCTTATTCATAATTACCTGCCACATCATCATTTTTAGTGAGGCTAGGATGCATGATACTAGCTATGATACTAGCACTATGGCTAGCCTAAGAATTAGCTTAATTCTCGGTTAGATGATGTTATTATCACGATTTTGCACCACATAAACAACTTTTAATGTGTGACTATATTTTAACCGCATTTGCGACTTAAAAATCTCGGCTAAACCCCACTATATCTCAGTTGCAACCTCATCACATGCAGCTGAAAATGTGAGTTGCAACCCACTAGCAAAAAAACTGCGGCAACTGAAGTGAAATGAAACTCCATTTGCAACTTATATGGCATATGAACCACGATTCAAATTCGATGGTTATGATGTCGAATTAGCTCCAACTTAATTCTCTATTGACTGATAATTAGCCAAATTGGAATATTTTTTAATTAAACCACCCTAAAAGATTAGTCTAGTACTCCGTAGCTGACAAAAGAGTATATTCCAGTTTTTATCTCCTAATTTCACATTTTCACGCAAATTACCCCATTTAGCAAGTTTTCCTTCTAATTACCCCATTTAGCAAAAGGTGTGCCAACTTTTACCCCGGTGGGTACCTGTCGTCAGGTAGTACAAAAACCTCTCCCTTCTCTTGTGTGATTTACTGCTCGGTTTTCCCTGTTGGAGATATGCCCAAGAGATAATAATAAAATGGTCATTATAATATATCTTTGTGTTTATGATAATATTTGCATACAATGCTATAATTGTATTAACCGAAACATTGATACATGTGTGTTATGTAAACAACAAGGAGTCCCTAGTAAGTCTCTTGTATAACTAGCTTGTTGATTAATAGTTGATCATAGTTTCATGATCATGAACATTGGATGTTATTAATAACAAGGTTATGTCATTATGTGAATGATGTAATTGACATACCCAATTAAGCGTAGCATAAGATCACGTCATTAAGTTCATTTGCTATAAGCTTTCGATACATAGTTACCTAGTCCTTTCGACCATGAGATCATATAAATCACTTATGCCGGAAGGGTACTTTATTACATCAAACGCCACTGCGTAAATGGGTGGTTATAAAGGTGGGATTAGGTATTCGGAAAGTATGAGTTGAGGCATATGGATCAACAGTGGGATTTGTCCATCCCGATGACGGATTGATATACTCTAGGCCCTCTCGGTGGAATGTCGTCTAAATTAGCTTGCAAGCACATGAATGGTTCATAAGAGATCACATACCACGGTACGAGTAAAGAGTACTTGTCAGGAGACGAGGTTGAACGAGGTATAGAGATACCGATGATCAAACCTCGGACAAATAAAATATCGCGTGACAAAAGGAATCGGTATCGTATGTAAATGGTTCAATCTATCACTAAGTCATCGTTGAATATGTGGGAGCCATTATGGATCTCCAGATCCCGCTATTGGTTATTGGTCGGAGAGAAGTCTCAACCATGTCTGCATAGTTCGCGAACCGTAGGATGACACACTTAAGGTTTGATGTCGTTTAAGTAGATATGGAATATGGAATGGAGTTTGAAGTTTTGTTCGGAGTCTCGGATGGGATCCAGGACATCACGAGGAGTTCCGGAATGGTCCGGAGAATAAGATTCATATATAGGAAGTCATTTTACAAGTTTGAAAATGATCCGGTGCATTTATGGAAGGTTCTAGAAGGTTCTAGAAAAGTCCGGAAGAAATCACTATGGAAGGCGGAGTCCCGGAGGGACTCCACAAGCATGGCCGGCCAACCCTAAGGGGAGGAGTCCCAGGTGGACTCCACCTAAAGGTGGCCGGCCACCCCCCTCAAGGAAAGGTGGGAGTCCCACCTTGAGTAGGACTTCCCCCTTGAGTAGGTTTCCCACCTATGGCAAGTTTTGTTGTTGGGGTCTTATTCGAAGACTTGGACTACAACTCTTGGGGGCTTCCACCTATATAATGAGGAGGATAGGGGAGGGGCCGGCCATACCAAGCCATAGTTGGCCGCAGCCCCCAAGTGGCCGGCACCCAACACACCCCCTCTCCCCAAACCCTAGCGCCCCTCCTCCACATACTACTCCCGTAGCGCATAGGCGAAGCCCTGCCGGAGTTCTCCACCACCACTGTCACCACGCCATCGTTCTGCCGGGATTCTAAGGAGGATCTACTACTTCCGCTGCCCGCTGGAACGGGGAGGAGGACGTCGTCTTCATCAACACCGTACGTGTGACCGAGTACGGAGGTGCTGCCCGTTTGTGGCACCGTCAAGATCTTCTACGCGCTTTTGAAAGCGGCAAGTGATCATCTTCTGCAACAACGAGATCTAATCTCGTAGGCTTTGGAAATCTTCAAGGGTTAGTCTCGCGATCCCCTTGTTGCTACTGTCTTCTAGATTAGATCTTGGCTTGTGTTTCGTTCTTGCGGTAGGAAATTTTTTGTTTTCTATGCTACGAATCCCATCAGTGGTATCAGAGCCGTGTCTATGCATGGATTGGTTGCACGAGTAGAACACAATTGTTTTGTGGGCGTTGATGCTTTGTTGTTTTTAGTTCGTGTACTTTGCATCTTGCGGCATGGTGGGATGAAGCGGCTCGGGCTAACTTTACATGACCACATTCATGAGACTTGCTCCATGTTCGACATGCAACTTGCATTGCATAAGTGGCTTTGCGGGTGTCTGTCTCTCCCACCATAGTGAAGGTTCAATTTACTCTTTCTATTGACAACACTAGTATCACCGTTGTGGTTCATGTTCGTAGGTAGATTGGATCTTACTCGAAAACCCTAAACCACGTAAAATATGCAAACCATATTAGAGGCGTCTAACTTGTTTTTGCAGGGTTTGGTGATGTGATATGGCCATAATGTGATGATGAATATGTATGAGATGATCATTATTGTATTGTAGCAACCGGCATGAGCCTTATGGTTGTCTTTATTTTTCATGTTGTAGTATTGTTTCAAAGTAGTTGTAATAGTTGCTACACACGGTGAACAACCATGAAGACGGCGCCATGGACCTTGACGCTACGCCGACGATGATGGAGATCATGCCCGTTGATGATGGAGATCATGTCCGTGCTTTGGAGACGAAGATCAAAGGCGCAAAGACTAAAGGGCCGTATCATATCACATATGAATTGCATGTGATGTTAATCCTTTATGCATCTTATTTTGCTTAGATCGCGATGGTAGCATTAAAAGATGATCTCTCACATTAATATCAAGATAATAAAGTATTCTCCCCTCGTATGCACTGTTGCTACAGTTCGTCGTTTCGAAGCACCTCATGATGATCGGATGTGATAGACTCTACGTTCACATACAACGGGTGGTAGCCATGTTTGCACACGCGGAATACTTGGGTTTGCTTGACGAGCCTAGCATGTACATACATGGCCTCGGGACAACGGAAACCGAAAGGTTGAACATGAGTCATATAGATGATATGATCAACATGTTGATGTTCACCATTGAAGCTACATCATCTCACGTGATGATCGGTTTTGGTGTAGTGGATTTGGATCGTGTACCACTTAACAACTATGAGGGATGTTGTATTAAGTGGGAGTTCATTAGTAATTAGATTAAAACATGAAATAATTATCATGAACATAGTCTGAGTAGTATTTTGAATTAATTTTGTAGTATTGGCATCTGTTTTCTACCATGCGCTAGTCTTGTAATTGAGATAGAAATACTGTTAAGTCTGACAAGAAACTTTACGGACTGGTACCGTATTGTTAAAAAATTAAGAAATTATTAAGTCCTATTGCAAACTTTTAGTAAACCTCATATTGTTGATTCAAAGAGATATGGTTTCAATTAGTACCTAAAGTCATCTTGTCTCCGTGAAACTTGAAGTTCAAATCTGTTTGAAAAGTAAGGAGCTAGAAATTTTGTTTTCAGAAATAAGCAAGGTATGAGATATATGTGATATATGACCTTATTGCAAGGTGATAGAGTATAATTTGGTGAGACTACATAAACTCATAATTTTTTTGGGAATGTACGAAGGTTGAAGACGCAAGGCGTCCCAATCCTCCAACTAAGTTTGGCACTAACGATATTCGCATATCCATGAAGTGATCGTCCTTAGTATGCACCGTTGCTAAGACTCGTCGTTTCGAAGCATCTCGTGATGATCGGGTGTTATAGATTCTACGTGTGCATACAACGGGTGCAAGCCAGAGTTGCACATATGAATACTGAGGTTAAACTTTACGAGCCTAGCATGTACATGCATGGTCTCGGAAAGTCGTCATGATATGATGGATAAAATTATGAGTGAAATTGTTCATCATATTACAAAATTACTAATAGTGAAATCTGGAACACTTGTCATATCATGATCAACTTCAAAGAAAGAACCTCAAGGTTATTGGTATTTGACCAACAAACCTAGAAGTTATTGATGTTGAAGTGTTTTTCTGAGAATGAGGAAAGCTAAAAGAGAAACTACAAAAGATATTTTGGCAGAAAGAAAGTAACGACTAGAAAGTCTAGCTCAGGTGTATATAAATGATATACATGTTATGGATGTATTCCTTGTTTGGTCACATAATGAAATTCTTGGGTATTTGTACCAGATTGGTTGGTATGAGATGTCATACAATATAACGCAATACAAGAATATGATGGCCTAAGTGACTGATAAGGAATATGGTAATAATGCACGTCTGGAACATAATAAAGTGTTATTATGTTTGTCGTTGGCATTCTACCTAGCCCTTAGAATTTATAATAAAGAACTTAATAATTTTTATTTTGCTCTTGTCAAATGAAAACAATGAGTTGTTCAAATTATGACATTACTCCATGTACGATGGATAAGTTATTATAAATCTTAATGGTGAAACACACATACATAACACTGCCGCTAAAATGCCATCAGGCAAATGATTTGAATTCCACTTATTTGTGGAACCGCCATTTAGGTCATGTTAGAGAGGAACGCATGAAGGAACTCCCTTCAAATGGATTTTTGGAGTCATTTGATTTGTGAATTGATGACCCACAAGTATAGGGGGTGTATCGTAGTATCTTCGATAAGTAAGAATGTCGATCCCAACGAGGAGCAGAAGGTGTTGACAAGCAGTTTCGATGAAGGATTCACTGTAAATGCTCACAGACAAGTATTCAGGGGGTTTTGATGTAACAGTTGAATTAAGTACGAGTAAGTAAAGTGCGAGAGTAACAATTGTAGCGAGTGGCCCAATCCTTTTTAGCACAAAGGACAAGCCGGTTTGTTTACTTATAAAGACCAAACGTTCTCGAGGACACACGGGATTTTAGTCTAGTGCTTTCGCTACATACGGCTAAATAATCTTCATTGTTGTGATAAGTGTTGTGTGGGTGAACCTATGCTAATGTACCGCCCTTCCTAGGACTAATACATACTTGTGATTATACCCCTTGCAAGCATCCGCAACTACAAGAAAGTAATTAAGAATAAATCTAACCACAGCCTTAAACTCTGAGATCCTGCGATCCCTCCTGCATCGATATACCAGCGGGGGTTTAGGTTTCTGTCACTCCGGCAACCCCGCAATTGGCAAACGAGTACAAGATGCATTCCCCTAGGCCCATAAATGGTGAAGTGTCATGTAGTCGACGTTCACATGACACCACTAGAAGAATAACACCACAACTTAAATATCACACCATTGAATATTACTCAACCATAGTTCACTACTAACATTTAGACTTCACCCATGTCCTCAAGAACTAAACGAACTACTCACAAGACATCATACGGAACATGATCAGAGGTGATATGATGATGAATAACAATCTGAACATAAACTTAGTTCAATGGTTTCACTCAATAGCATCAACAACAAGTAGAAATCGATACCGGGAGAGTTTCCCCTATCAAACAATCAAGATCAAACCCAAATTGCTACGGCGGTGGCGGTGTCCAGCGGTGATGACGGCGGTGATGATGGTGTAGATGATGATGATGGTGATGGCGATGATGTCCAGCTCGATGACGGTGACGATGGCGTCGATTTCCCCCTCCCGGAGGGAATTTCCCCGGCGGATTCCTGCCCGCCGGAGAGCTCTTTTCTCTCTGGTGTTCTCCGCCCCGCAGAGGCGGCTGTAACTCTTCGTGAGGTACCCCTTCTGGCTTAGGTCTTCGGGACGAAGGGTTTGGCGAAGAAAAGGAGGCGAAAAGGGTCGTGGGCCCCCCAGACCATAGGCCGGCGCGGCCAGGGCCTGGGCCGCGCCGCCCTAGGGTGTGGGCCCACCCTGGCTGCTCCTGGCTCCTCCTTCTGGCTTCCTTCGTCATCTTGAAAAATAGGATTTTTGGTATAATTTCCTTCCAGAGTTGATCTTCCGAAATATTGCGTTCTGACGGTGCTTTTTCCAGCAGAATCCTGGCTCCGGTGTTCGATCCTCCAATAATGATGAAACATGTAAAATAGATGAAATAACATAAATATTGTGTCCCAATATGAAATATATCAATGAATAACAGCAAATTATGATATAAAATAGTGATGCAAATTGGACGTATCAACTCCCCCCAAGCTTAGACTTCGCTTGTCCCCAAGCGAAACTGAGCTCGATAGACATGACCACATGTTTATGGAGTGAAGAGTCGATAAATAAAATACGGACAAGAAGCATCATATTCATTCACACAGGACATTATAGTAAACAACCTCTTATAACTCATATTGAAACAAGTATAAGGTAATCACAAGTAAAGGTGCATGAGAAATCATGATTGGTGATGGCAAACTTCGTTCTTGGTCAGAGAACAATTAACAGATTATATTTATCTCATTGAGCAGCGCTCTCATGTTTAAAGTTTATAAGGCACAACTTGCATACTCAATCATAATGGTCTTCTCATAATCATTGATAACTTGCAAAGCTATATTCATTCAGATAAAACTTGTACTAAACAAAGAAGAATAAAAGACATGATGTAGCAAATCACAATATAATGGTTTGATCACAACTACTCAAATGCTTGCTTGAGATGGAGGGAAATAGGTTTACCGACTCAACATAAAGTAAAAGACAGGCCCTTCGCAGAGGGAAGCAGGGATTAAATCATGTGCTAGAGCTTTTTCAATTTGCAATCATACAAAGAGAATAAAAGTAACATTTTGAGAGGTGTTTGTTGTTGTCAACGACTGGTAGCGGGTACTCTAACCCCCTTGCCAGACAACCTCCTAAGAGCGGCTCCCATATTATTTTCATTTTGTGTGGCACTCCTTCCAACCTTTCTTTCACAAACCATGGCTAACCGAATCCTTCGGGTGCCTGCCAACAATCTCATACCATGAAGGAGTGCCTTTTTATTTTAGTTTTATTATGATGATGACACTCCCCCCAACCTTTGCTTACACATGCCATGGCTAACCGAATCCTTCGGGTGCCGTCCATCAATCACATACCATGGAGGAGTGTCTATTTAATTTAATTAATTTGGGACTGGGAATCCCATTGCCAGCTCTTTTTGCAAACTTATTGGATAAGCGGGTGAAGCCACTAGTCCATTGGTGGAAGTTGCCCAACAAGATTGAAAGATAAAACACCACATACTTCCTCATGAGCTATGAAACATTGACACAAATAAGAGATACTAAGTTTTGAATTGTTTAAAGGTAGCACATGAAGTATCTACTTGGAATGGCAGAAAATACCATATAGTAGGTAGGTATGGTGGACACGAATGGCATAGGTTTGGGTTAAGGTTTGGATGCACGAGAAGTATTCCCTCTCAGTACAGGTCTTTGGCTAGCAAGGTTAATTAGCAAGCATAAGAGTCGAGGGAAACAAACAAACATACATATGATAGAGACAATCATGCATCTTCCTTGTAAGCACAAACAATTTTAACTTCAGAAAAGTAAGCTATGAGCTAACAAGAAAGACAATGAAACATCTACATGTATTTCTCTTTTCTATTTAAACCTCAAAGTGTTGTTGCTATTGACCAATGCTAAGTTTGCCAAAACCAAATAGATTTATTCAATGCTCCCAAAGTGATACCAATACTAACAACAAGGTGAATCATATAGTAGAGATTGCAAACTAAAATAAGATGTGCAATATGTAAATGATAAGACTTCTCATTAATATTCCATAACGATAACTCACACCAAGGGATACATAGATAACCAACTAAAGGAGAGATACTTCCAAACGCAACCCATCTCATACGATAACTTCCCTACTCATGATATGACACTACTTGACAATAAAAGTAAAAGGTAGTGATAATGTGATACCGCGGCACTCCCCCAAGCTTGGAACAAACCAAGGGGATGCCAATACCGATGATGAATTACTCCTTCGGCGATGGTGGTGATGAATTCCTGACAAGCTTCTCAATAAGCTCCTGAAGCTCGTCAATCCTGTATATGAGATTGCGAATCATCTCTGAGTTGTGCTCGACGCGGTTAAAGAGTCTGTCCGATGACGAGTCCCAGCTCTTGGAGTTATTTCCCCACTCTTCACCCTCAGGCTCCTTCTCTCCTGCAGTGTTAGAGCGATCTATATCCCATTGGCTAGGCAATGCTGCCTTGGGAGTCCCTTCAATTTGATTATTGAAAATTAGATTGTGGAAGGGGTGATGAGTGCCTGATGGAGATGTTCTCGGAGCTAGGTAATGACGTGGAACTGCTCCTCTAGTGCGAATTCTTGCGCTCTTGTTTGCACTAAAAGGGTTGTCCACCACCTTGATGCTTGCGATGGTAGTACGCGGATGTGCACGCGAATCTTCCTCCACCTCTTCTTCATCTTCTTTCTTGACGTCCTTGTCCTCCTCTTTCCACCCAAGATCTCGATCATCTTCATCCGGAAACTCCTTGCCCTTGTTTTTGGAGACCATGGTGCTTCTAGACCGAAAACAGATCCTGGCAGAAACAGCTCGAAACAAAACACGTCGAAAACACGATATACGGACCTCCAGGGGTCCGGGGGATTATATAGCAAAATTTTTCACGACATAAGGAAAGTACCAGATCGAACCAGAGTCGGAAAGGGGCGACGGGACGGCCAAACCATAGGCCGGCGCGGGCCCAGGTCAGGCCGCGCCGCCCTATGGTGGCACCCCCTCGTGCGTCCTTTCCACTCCGTTTCGAACTCGTAATTTCTCATATTTTCCAAAAACAGCAAAAATATAGTTCGGAAAGTAAATTGCGTACTTTTCATTACCGATCTTGTTACCTATTCAAAGTCGAGTTCTGGCGGACTGTCAATTTGCCCTTTGATGAAAGCTTCCGGTGTTTCCACTTGAATAATATCAACATCAACATTATAAGAATCACCTGAGATATAATGCTTGAGTCTTTGTCCATTCACCACTTGCGTAGCATTGCCTTGGAGAGAGCTAATTTTGATTGCTCCTGAACGATACACCTCCTCGACAACATATGGTCCTTCCCATTTCGAGAGTAATTTCCCTGCAAAGAATACGAGACGCAGACCGATACAATAGGACTTTATCCCCAATATTAAATTCTCTTTTGATAATCCTCCTATCATGCCATTTTTTAACTTTCTCTTTAAAGAGTTTAGCATTTTCATAAGCTTCACTTCTCCATTCATCTAGAGAACTCAATTGCAACAACCTCTTATCACCGGCAAGTTTAGGATCTTTATTTAATTCTCTAACAGCCCAATAAGCTTTGTGCTCTAGTTCTAAAGGTAAATGACAAGCTTTCCCATAAACCATTTTATAAGGTGACATTCCCATGGGATTTTTATAAGCAGTTCTATAAGCCCAAAGTGCATCCTTCAATTTACTAGCCCAATTCTTTCTAGTTTTATTAACGGTCTTTTGCAAGATAGATTTAATCTCTCTATTTGATAATTCTACTTGACCACTAGTTTGAGGATGATAAGCAGAAGCAATTCTATGATTAATACCATACTTAGCAAGAGTTTTTCTAAAACCTCCATGAATAAAATGAGAACCTCCATCAGTCATAATATATCTAGGTACTCCAAATCTAGGAAAAATAATATCTAAAAGCATTCTTAAAGAGGTCTCACCACAAGACTTTTTGTAGGTATAGCTTCCACCCATTTAGTAACATAATCGATGACAACAAGTATATGAGTGTTACCTTCCGAAGACGGAAAAGGTCCCATGAAGTCAAATCCCCAACAATCAAACGGTTCAATAACAAGAGTATAATTCATTGGCATTTCATTACGTCTGGAGATATTCCCAACCCTTTGGCATTCATCACAAGATAAAATAAACTTTCTCGCATCTTTGAAGAGAGTTGGCCAATAAAAACCTGATTGTAGAACCTTTTGCGCGGTTCTTTCTCCAGCGTGATGTCCTCCATAAGCACTACCATGACATTTACTCAATATCTCCTGTTGTTCATATTCAGGGACACATCTTCGCATAATACCATCCACTCCTTCTTTATATAAGTGTGGGTCATCCCAGAAATAATGCCTCAAATCATAAAAGAATTTCCTCCTTTGCTGAGCTGAAAAGGTTGGAGGCAAGTACTTGGAAACAATAAAGTTAGCATAATCAGCATACCAAGGACTGTCTCGCGAGCTCACCTTTATCACAGCCAATTGTTCATTTGGAAAACTATCATTAACAGGAACAGGATCATAAGCAATATTTTCCAATCTAGACAAATTATCAGCAACAGGATTATCAGCACCTTTCCTATCTACAATATGTAAATCAAATTCTTGCAAAAGAAGTACCCATCTAATAAGCCTTGGCTTAGCATCTTTCTTTGTCATTAGGTATCTAATTGCAGCATGATCAGTATGAATAGTAACTTTTGAATCAACAATATAAGATCTAAATTTATCACAAGCAAAGACTACAGCTAATAATTCTTTTTCAGTTGTAGCATAATTTCTTTGAGCAGCATCAAGAGTTTTACTAGCATAATGAATAACATTCAGTTTTTTATCTACTCGCTGTCCAAGAACAGCGCCTACAAAGAAAATCACTAGCATCACACATAATTTCAAAGGGTAAATTCCAATCAGGGGGTTCAACTATAGGAGCAGTTGTTAAGGCTTTCTTAAGAGTTTCAAAAGCTTCCTTACAATCATCATCAAAAACAAATGGTACATCTTTTTGAAGAAGATTGGTAAGAGGCTTTGAAATCTTAGAGAAATCTTTAATAAATCTCCTATAAAACCCAGCATGACCAAGAACACTACGAATACCTTTAACGTCCCTCGGATAGGGCATCTTCTCAATTGCTTCAACTTTAGCTCTATCAACTTCAATACCTCTCTCAGAAATTTTATGTCCCAATACAATTCCTTCATTAACCATAAAGTGGCATTTCTCCCAATTAAGAACAAGGTTAGTTTCTTCACATCTCTGCAAAACTTTATCAAGGTTTCGCAAGCAACTATCAAAAGAATTCCCATAGACGGAAAAATCATCCATGAATACCTCTACAATACTCTCACAAAAACCATGAAAAATAGCAGACATGCATCTTTGAAAAGTAGCAGGAGCATTACATAAACCAAAAGGCATGCGTCTATAAGCATAAGTTCCATAAGGACAAGTAAAGGTGGTTTTCTCTTGATCTTTAGCTTTAACAGCAATTTGTGAAAACCCAGAATAACCATCAAGAAAGCAAAAATGAGTATTTTTAGATAATCTTTCTAGCATTTGATCAATAAATGGTAAAGGGTAATGATCTTTCTTAGTAACTTTATTAACTTTTCGAAAATCAATGCACATTCTATACCCTACAACTACTCTTTGAGGAATGAGCTCATCATTATCATTAGGCACAACAGTCATACCTCCTTTCTTGGGAACACAGTGCACATGACTAACCCATCTACTATCAGCAATAGGATATATAATACCAGCTTCAAGGAGTCGTAATACCTCATTCCTTACCACTTCCTTCATCTTTGGAATTAGACGACGCTGAGGTTCAACAACAGGCTTTGCATCATCTTCCATATTAATAGCATGTTGGCAAATAGAAGGAGAAATCCCTTTCAAATCATCAAGAGTGTAGCCAATAGCGCTTGATTGCTTCTTCAATATTTCCAATAACCTTTCTTCCTCAATCTCTGAAAGCTTAGAACTAATAATAACAGGATATATTTTCTTATCATCAATATGAGCATATTTAAGATTATCGGGTAAAGGCTTTAAATCAAAAACAGGATCTTCCTTTGGTGGCGGTGTTGTACCCAAATCTTCCACCGGTAAATCATGCTTGAGAATAGGTTGGCGAAGAAAAATTTCCTCAAGCTCATCTCTTTCTTTCCTAAAAATTTCGCTCTCGCTATCCTCCAAATGTTGCTGCAAAGGATTATTAGGAACAAGAACAATAGATGCACATTGCTCCATTTTAAAGTCATTAGTAGGCAAATCAGCTTTATAAGGAGTTTTAGTAAATTTAGAGAAGTTAAACTCATAAGATTCACCAGCAAATTTAGTCAAAATTTTCTCTTTCTTGCAATCTATAATAGCTCCACAAGTATTTAGAAAAGGTCTACCAAAGATAATAGGACAATAATCACTAGCAGCAGAACCAAGTACCAAAAAGTCAGCAGGATATTTAATCTTACCGCATAAAACTTCCACATCTCGAACAATACCAATTGGAGAAATAGTTTCTCTATTAGCCAGCTGAATAACCACATCAATATCTTCAAGTTCACAAGAATCAATTTCGTGCATAATCTCCGTGTAAAGCTCATACGGAATAGCACTAACACTTGCACCAATATCACATAATCCATAATAGCAATGATCACCAATTTTAACAGATAGCATAGGAACACTAGCTTGTTTGGGTTTATTAGGATGTGAAACAATATGTGAAGCATCTTCACAGAAAATAATATGACCATCCTCCACATTTTCAGTCACAAGATCTTTAACTATTGCAACAGCGGGTTCAACTTTTATTTGTTCTTCAGGTTCTACAGGTTTCTTTTCACTTTTATGAACCGCACTATTTATAACAGTACTCTTTCATTTTAGCGAGGAAAGGAGTTTTTTCAATATAAGCTTCAGGAATAACATGATCAGCAGTTTCAACTACAACACATTTATTAATAGATGAATCAATTTTATCTTTATACGGTTCATGATACTTATCAAAATTCTTCTTTGGCAATTCATAATGAGAGGCAAAAGCTTTATAAAGATTTACAGCAACTTGAGAATCAAGACCATATGTAGCACTCATATTACGAAATTTATCAGTATCCATAAAAGCTTCAATGCATTTATAAACATAAATTATACCTGATTCTCTATCCTTGTCGTTCTCCCAACCTTCAGTATTTTCTTGGATCCGATCAAGAAGGTCCCTTTTAAACTCTTCTTTGTTGCGTGTAAATGATCCAGAACAAGAAGTATCCAGCAAGGTCTTGTCTTGAAAAGAAAGTCTTGCATAGAAATTATCAATAATAACATTACCAGGAAGCTCATGAATGGGGCATTTGAGCATTAAAGACTTCAATCTCCCCCAAGCTTGGGCAATACTCTCTCCATCATGAGGCCAAAAATTATATATGCGATTCCGATCCTTATGAATTTCACTTGGAGGATAGAACTTAGAATAAAACCGGGGCACAATATCATTCCATTCAAGAGAATCCCCATTATCCAGTAATTTATACCAATGCGCCGCCTTACCGGACAGCGATAAAGAGAATAATTTCTTCCTCACTTCATCCATAGCAATACCTGCACATTTGAATAACCCGCATAATTCATGCAAAAATAGTAAATGATCACCGGGGTGGACAGTTCCATCCCCTTCATAGCGGTTATCCATAACACGTTCAATAATTTTCATAGGTATTTTATATGGTATTACTTCCTCACCTGGCGCCTCATCCACTACCGTTGCAGTAGTAGTAGATTTCCCAAATAGAAATTGAAGAGAAGATCTCTCCATAATGACTTATAGCAGCAGTAAATAAAATCAGCACAACAAGAAAGGTTTTCCTTACCAATTCCACTTACCAATAGCGCTTCACTCCCCGGCAACGGCGCCGAAAATAGTCTTGATGACCCACAAGTATAGGGTGTATCGTAGTATCTTCGATAAGTAAGAATGTCGATCCCAACGAGGAGCAGAAGGTGTTGACAAGCAGTTTCGATGAAGGATTCACTGTAAATGCTCACAGACAAGTATTCAGGGGGTTTTGATGTAACAGTTGAATTAAGTACGAGTAAGTAAAGTGCGAGAGTAACAATTGTAGCGAGTGGCCCAATCCTTTTTAGCACAAAGGACAAGCCGGTTTGTTTACTTATAAAGACCAAACGTTCTCGAGGACACACGGGATTTTAGTCTAGTGCTTTCGCTACATACGGCTAAATAATCTTCATTGTTGTGATAAGTGTTGTGTGGGTGAACCTATGCTAATGTACCGCCCTTCCTAGGACTAATACATACTTGTGATTATACCCCTTGCAAGCATCCGCAACTACAAGAAAGTAATTAAGAATAAATCTAACCACAGCCTTAAACTCTGAGATCCTGCGATCCCTCCTGCATCGATATACCAGCGGGGGTTTAGGTTTCTGTCACTCCGGCAACCCCGCAATTGGCAAACGAGTACAAGATGCATTCCCCTAGGCCCATAAATGGTGAAGTGTCATGTAGTCGATGTTCACATGACACCACTAGAAGAATAACACCACAACTTAAATATCACACCATTGAATATTACTCAACCATAGTTCACTACTAACATTTAGACTTCACCCATGTCCTCAAGAACTAAACGAACTACTCACAAGACATCATACGGAACATGATCAGAGGTGATATGATGATGAATAACAATCTGAACATAAACTTAGTTCAATGGTTTCACTCAATAGCATCAACAACAAGTAGAAATCGATACCGGGAGAGTTTCCCCTATCAAACAATCAAGATCAAACCCAAATTGCTACGGCGGTGGCGGTGTCCAGCGGTGATGACGGCGGTGATGATGGTGTAGATGATGATGATGGTGATGGCGATGATGTCCAGCTCGATGACGGTGACGATGGCGTCGATTTCCCCTCCGGAGGAATTTCCCCGGCGGATTCCTGCCCGCCGGAGAGCTCTTTTCTCTCTGGTGTTCTCCGCCCCGCAGAGGCGGCTGTAACTCTTCGCGAGGTACCCCTTCTGGCTTAGGTCTTCGGGACGAAGGGTTTGGCGAAGAAAAGGAGGCGAAAAGGGTCGTGGGCCCCCCAGACCATAGGCCGGCGCGGCCAGGGCCTGGGCCGCGCCGCCCTAGGGTGTGGGCCCACCCTGGCTGCTCCTGGCTCCTCCTTCTGGCTTCCTTCGTCATCTTGAAAAATAGGATTTTTGGTATAATTTCCTTCCAGAGTTGATCTTCCAAAATATTGCGTTCTGACGGTGCTTTTTCCAGCAGAATCCTGGCTCCGGTGTTCGATCCTCCAATAATGATGAAACATGCAAAATAGATGAAATAACATAAATATTGTGTCCCAATATGAAATATATCAATGAATAACAGCAAATTATGATATAAAATAGTGATGCAAATTGGACGTATCATGAATCGTTTGGCGCTTGCAAATCTTTTCCAAAAGAGAATGACTAAAATACCGTTCATAGGCCAAGAGTTGAACGGGCAACTAACTTAGTGGAAACATACATGATGATGTATGTGGTTCACTGGGCATAGTTGTGTGCGGGAGATTCTTCTACTTCATGAAAACTTCCAACAATGAATTGAGTATATAAATGTGGATATATTCGATAAGGAAGAAGTTTGAAACATTTGAATGGATTCAAATAAAATTCAGCATGAAGTGGAAATCATCATAATAGAAAAGTCAAATATCTATGATTGGATCATGGTGGAAATATTTGAATTACGAGTTTTAGCGAACATCTAAGAGAGTTATGAAATTTTTCTACAACTCACATTTCTTGGAGCATCATAGTGATGATGGAGTATCCAAGAGATGTATCCAAACCTTGTTGGGTCAATGATGAGATAAAATTTTGATGCCATTATATTTTTGTGGATTATGCTTTAGTGACTACCGCTTTTACACTGAATAGAGCATTATCATGATCCGTTGAAATGACACCATACGAGTTATGGCATGGGTATAAACACTAATAGTCATTTCTTTAAATTTTGGTCTAAGAGTTTACAACCAAAATCGGATAAATGTGTTTGTTGGTTATCCCAAAGAATTGATTGTGAATTCTTTCCA
This sequence comes from Lolium perenne, assembly GCF_019359855.2. NCBI lineage: Eukaryota > Viridiplantae > Streptophyta > Magnoliopsida > Poales > Poaceae > Lolium > Lolium perenne. The sequence goes on from NC_067247.2 coordinate 161,009,519, forward strand.
CTATGAAGTAAAATACAAAAGTGTTTGTTAATGTTACTTACTTATTTCTAAGAAATTGTTTTCTAAGCGAAGTATTTGAATGGGAGGACAATAGAACTTGATAAGGTTTATGAACCTGAGCATAATGATCAGAGTAGCGCAACATCGGAAATTGGTTCCGGAAGCGGCCACAACGATCATGGCTCCCATGTCTACAAAATGTTATAGTCATGGAGATCAAAGTAAATATTGAACCTTGTAGGTATGGTTTACTTTGTGATCAAATAAATGATTTGTGGATAAAGGATTGATTTTGAACAATGATAAAACCAACTACATACAAAAAAAGTTATGATGGGCCCTGACTCCGTTAAAATGGCCATGCGCCATGAAATCCAAGATAGATGAATACTTTTTGAAAGTAAATGGATCTATAAAAATTGAAGGACTTGGATGGAATATCCTTGAAGAAGCTCGACTTGTCGAAAAGTTGCTTATGACAAAGTTCAAAGAGTTGACTACGATAAGATTAGATCTTCCGTAGCAATGCTTATAGTCTATGTGGATTATTCTAGTAATCGCTACACATTTCTTTTATGAGATGTGCTAGTAGGATGGCAAAATATATTACTTAACAGAAGTGTGTATTAAAGGTGTATACAAGATACAACCAAGAGTTTTGCTAGTCCGTGGAATACTAGATAGTTATACAAACTTCAATTGGATGAAGTGAGTATCGCGGAGTTGGAATCTTCACCGGATGAAATAGTCAAAGAGTTTTTGATTTCATCAGAAACGATGAAGATACTTGCATTTGCAAGAAATTAAGTGGGAGCGCTGAGACATATTTATAATACTTAATGTAGATGACATATAGTTGGTTATAAATGATGTAATTGTATACTTGATTAAAAGGTTTTATTGAGAATTAACTTCAATGAAAGGATATGGACTGAAACATATTTAGTGTCAAGATCTATGAAGATAGATTGAAACACATAATAAGTTTAAGTCAAAGTACATAGAATGGATATTGAAGTAGTTCAATATAGAAATACTAAGAAAATGTTCTTGTCATGTGAAGGTTTGACAAGACTTGAGTGTATCTGACACTCAATGAGTAAAAACACATGAGTGATTATAGATCACGAATAATATGTACACAATCAGATGTCCTGTGCTCTAAAGTGTTATGAGCATATACCAGGATGATTCATGTGATGATCATTGGACGACAGTAAGAATATCCTTGAGTACTTTAGAAGAACCAATGATATATATATAGTTTTGTATGGAGAAATGACAAACAAATCGCTGTAAGGTGTTGCACCGATATTGGTTTTGTCACATATAAAAATAAAAATCTCAATCTCAAATTAGGCTAAAAGGTAGCATAATAAGCTAGAAATTGTCTATGCTAGATTTAGATGAGTTCTAAATATTGTGACGGATTCTACAAACGAAGGCAGAGTATGTCATTGTTTTGACAATGACTAAGGATGTTTAAGTCGAAGAGTTCTTTGAGAATTTGGTGTAGTCCCGATAGTGTCAGAACTTTGAAGCTATATTGTGTATGACAATATTAGTGACATATTTCAGACCGCGGAATTAAGGTTCCACCAGAAGACTGAACATATATGAATAATACCGACTCATTTGGAAAATGAGTGATGCGTTGAGACGAAAATGAATTGCAAAATACATATGTTTCTGAGCGTGTCAGACCTGTTGACTAAAACCTCTTCCGTGAGCAAAACATGATAAAGCACCGGAAGACCAAGGTCTTATATCTTTACAAATGTAAACTAGATTATTGACTCTAGTGCAAGTGGGAGACTGTTGGAGATATGCCCAAGAGGCAATAATAATATGGTTATTATAATATATCTTTGTGTTTATGATAATGTTTCCATACCATGCTATAATTGTATTAACCGAAACATTGATACATGTGTGTTATGTAAACAACAAGGAGTCCCTAGTAAGCCTCTTGTATAACTAGCTTGTTGATTAATAGATGGTCATAGTTTCATGATCATGAACATTGGATGTTATTAATAACAAGGTCATGTCATTATGTGAATGATGTAATGGACATACCTAATTAAGCATAGCATAAGATCACGTCATTAAGTTCATTTGCTATAAGCTTTCGATACATAGTTACCTAGTCCTTTCGACCATGAGATCATATAAATCACTTATGCCGGAAGGGTACTTTGATTACATCAAACGCCACTGCGTAAATGGGTGGTTATAAAGGTGGGATTAGGTATTCGGAAAGTATGAGTTGAGGCATATGGATCAACAGTGGGATTTGTCCATCCCGATGACGGATAGATATACTCTGGGCCCTCTCGGTGGAATGTCGTCTAAATTAGCTTGCAAGCATATGAATGGTTCATAAGAGACCACATACCATGGTACGAGTAAAGAGTACTTGTCAGGGAGACGAGGTTGAACGAGGTATAGAAATACCGATGATCAAACCTCAGACAAGTAAAATATCGCGTGACAAAGGGAATCGGTATCGTATGTAAATGGTTCAATCGATCACTAAGTCATCGTTGAATATGTGGGATCCATTATGGGTCTCCAGATCCCGCTATTGGTTATTGGTCGGAGAGAAGTCTCAACCATGTCTGCATAGTTCGCGAACCGTGATACGTCCATTTTGCATCACTATTTTATATCATAATTTACTGTTATTCATTGATATATTTCATATTTAGAGATGATACTTATGTTATTTCACCGATTTTGCATGTTTCATGATTATTGGAGAATTATTCACCGGAGTCAGAATTCTGCTGGAAAAAAGCGCCGTCAGGATACAATATTTCTGAAGATCAACAATTGACGGAAAATATATCGAAGCTCCTATTTTCCCAGATGAAGGAGCCAGCCAAAAGGGGAGGCCGAGGAGGGCCACCATGGGCCCTCCCCATAGGCCGGCTCGGCCACCAGGCCAGGCGCGCCACCACGTGGGGAGGAGGCCCACGACCCCCCTCGGCCATCTCCCTTTCGCGTACTTCATCTACCCGGAACCCTAAGGTGCGACAGACCATCGAGAATAGACACAGCCGCCTCTGCGGGGCGGAAAAACACCAGAGAGAAAAGAGCTCTCCGGCAGGCTGAAATCCACCGGGGAAATTCCCTCCCGGAGGGGGAAATCGTCGCCATCGTCACCGTCATAGAGTTGGACTTCATTGGGATCATCATCATCTTCTTCACCACCGACACCGTCATCTCCACCGCTGCACCTCGTCTCCGCTGTAACATCTAGGGTTGAATCTTGATTATTTCATAGGGGAAACTCTCCCGGTGTTGATTACTCCTTGTTATTTATGCTATTGAGTGAAACCATTGAACCAAGGTTTATGTTCAGATTGTTAATTATCATCATATCACCTTTGATCATGTTCCATATGATGTCTTGTGAGTAGTTCGTTTAGTTCTTGAGGACATGGGTGAAGTCTAAATGTTAGTAGTGAACTATGTTGAGTAATATTTAATGGTTTGATATTTAAGTTGTGGTGTTATTCTTCTAGTGGTGTCATGTGAACGTTGACTACATGATACTTCACCTTTATGGGCCTAGGGGAATGCATCTTGTATTCGTTTGCTAATTGTGGGGTTGCTGGAGTGACAGGAACCTGAACCCCCGTTGGTATATCGATGCATGAGGGATAGTAGGATCTCAGAGTTTAAGGCTGTGGTTAGATTTATCTTAATTACTTTCTTTTATTTGTGGATGCTTGCAAGGGGTTTAATCACAAGTATGTATTAGTCCTAGGAAGGGCGGTGCATTAGCATAGGTTCACCCACACAACACTTATCAAAACAATGAAGATTAATCAACTATATGGAGCGAAAGCACTAGACTAAATTCCCGTGTGTCCTCAAGAACGTTTGGTCCTCATAAGTAAACAAACCGGCTTGTCCTTTGTGCTAAAAAGGATTGGGCCACTTGCTGCAATTATTATTCCCGTATTTTACTTACTTGTATTTTATTTACCTGCTATATCAAAACCCCCTGAAAACTTGTCTGTGAGCATTTACAGTGAATCCTTCATCGAAACTGTTTGTCAACACCTTCTGCTCCTCGTTGGGTTCGACACTATTATTTATCGAAAGTACTACGATACACCCCCTATACTTGTGGGTCATCAAGACTATTTTCTGGCGCCGTTGCCGGGGTGTGAAGCGCTATTGGTAAGTGGAATTGGTAAGGAAAACTTTTATTGTACGTGTTGTTTTTACTTCTGCCTGCTGCTATAATTCATTATGGAGAGATCTTCTCTTGAATGCCTATTTGGAAAATCTACTACTACTGCAAAGGTAGTGGATGAGGCGCCAGGTGAGAAAGAGGTTCCATATAAAATACCTAAAAAAATTATTGAACGTGTTGTGGATAACCGCTATGAAGGGGATGGAACTGTCCATCCTGGAGATCATTTACTGTTTTTACATGAATTATGCGGGTTATTCAAGTGTGCAGGTATTTCTATGGATGAAGTTAGGAAGAAATTATTCTCTATGTCGCTGTCTGGTAAAGCGGCGCATTGGTATAAATTGCTGAAGAATGGGAATTCTCTTGATTGGAAGGATATTGTGCCTCTATTTTATTCTAAATTCTATCCTCCAAGTGAAATTCCTAAAGACCGAAACCGCATATATAATTTCTGGCCTCATGGGTATTGCCCAAGCATGGGGGAGATTGAAGTCTTTAATGCTCAAATGCCCCATTCATGAGCTTCCTGGTAATATCATCATTTATAATTTCTATGCAAGACTTTCTTTTCAAGATAAAACCTTGCTGGATACTACTTGTTCTGGATCATTCACACACAACAAAGAAGAGTTTAAATGGGACCTTCTTGATCGGATTCAGGAGAATACTGAAGGATGGGAGAACGACAAAGATAGAGAGTCGGGTATAAATTATGATTATGAATGCATTGAAACTTTTATGGATACTGATAAATTTCGTAATATGAGTGCTACTTATGGTCTTGACTCCCAAGTTGTTGTAAATTTTTATAAAGCTTTTGCCTCTCATTTTGAATTGCCTAGGAAGAATTTTAATAAGTATCATGAACCCTACAAAGATAAAACTGATTCACCTATAGGTAAATGTATTGAAGTTAAAATTGTTGATCACATTCATCTTGAAGCTTATATTGAGAAAACCCCTTTTACTGCTAAAATGAAGGAGTATTCTGTTATAACTAGTGTGGTTAACAAAAGTGCAAAGAAACCTATAGAACCTGAGGAACAAATAAATGTTGAACCTGCTGTTGCAATAGTTAAAGACCTTGTGACTGAAAATGTAGAAGATGGTCACATCATTTTCTGTGAAGATGCTTCTAATATTGTTTCACATCCTAGTAAATCTAGGAAAGCAAGTGTTCCTATGCTCTCTGTTAGAATTGGTGACCATTGTTATTATGGTTTATGCGATATTGGTGCAAGTATTAGTGCCATTCCTTATGAGCTTTACAGGGAAATCATGCATGAGATTGGTTCTTGTGAACTTGAAGATATTGATGTGGTTATTCGGCTAGCTAATAGAGAAATTATCTCTCCTATTGGTATTGTTCAAGATGTGGAAGTTCTATGTGGTAAGATTAAATATCCTGCTGACTTTTTGGTACTTGGTTCTGCTACTAGTAAAACTTGTCCTATAATTTTTGGTAGACCTTTTCTAAATACTTGTGGAGCTATTATCGATTGCAAGAAAGAGAAAATTGTGACTAAATTTGCTGGTGAATCTTATGAGTTTAATTTCTCTAAATTTGCCAAAGTTCCTTATGAAGCTGAATTGCCTAATGATGATTTTAGAGTTGAACAACTTGCATTTATTGCTCTTGCTCCTAATAATCCTTTGCAGCAACATTTGGAGGGATCATGAGAGTGAAGTCTTTAGGGAAGAAAGGAATGAGCTTGATGAAATTTTCCTTCGTCAACCTATTCTTAAACATGACTTACCGGTTGAAGATCTAGGTACAATACCACCGCCAAAGGAAGATCCTGTTTTTGATTTGAAACCGTTGCCTGATAATCTTAAGTATGCTTATATTGATGATAAGAAAACATATCCTGTTATTATTAGTGCTAAGCTTTCAGATTTTGAGGAAGAAAGATTATTGGAAATATTGAAGAAACACCGAGGAGCTATTGGCTACACTCTTGATAACTTGAAGGGGATTTCTCCCTCTATTTGCCAACATGCCATCAACATGGAAGATGATGCAAAGCCTGTTGTTGAACATCAGCGTCGTCTAATTCCTAAGATGAAGGATGTGGTAAGGAATGAGGTATTAAAACTTCTTGAAGCTGGTATTATATATCCTATTGCTGATAGTAGATGGGTTAGTCCTGTGCATTGTGTTCCTAAGAAAGGAGGAATAACTATTGTACCTAATGATAATTATGAGCTCATCCCTCAAATAGTAATTGTAGGGTATAGAATGTGCATTGATTTTTGAAAAGTTAATAAAGTTACTAAGAAAGATCATTACCCTTTACCTTTTATTGATCAAATGCTAGAAAGGTTATCTAAAAATACTCATTTCTATTTTCTTGATGGTTATTCTGGGTTTTCACAAATTGCTGTTAGAACTAAAGATCAAGAGAAAACCACTTTCACTTGTCCCTATGGAACTTATGCTTATAGGCGTATGCCTTTTGGTTATGTAATGCTCCTACTACTTTTCAAAGATGCATGTCTGCTATTTTTCATGGCTTTTGTGAAAAGATTGTAAAGGTATTCATGGATGATTTTTCTGTCTGTGGGAATTCTTTTGATAATTGTTTGCAAAACCTTGATAAAGTTATGCAGAGATGTGAAGAAACTAACCTTGTTCTTAATTGGGAGAAATGTCACTTTATGGTTAAATGAAGGAATTGTATTGGGACATAAAATTTCTGAGAGAGGTATTGAAGTTGATAGAGCTAAAGTTGAAGCAATTGAGAAGATGCCCTATCCTAGGGATGTTAAAGTTATTAAAGATTTCTCTAAAATTTCAAAGCCTCTTACTAATCTTCTTTAAAAAGATGTACCTTTTATTTTTGATGATGATTGTAAGGAAGCTTTTGAAACTCCAAAGAAAGCCTTGACAACTGCTCCTGTAGTTGAACCTCCTGATTGGAATTTACCTTTTGAAATTATGTGTGATGCTAGTGATTTTGCTGTAGGTGTTGTTCTTGGACAGCGAGTAGATAAAAAATTGAATGTTATTCATTATGCTAGTAAAACCCTTGATGCTGCTCAAAGAAATTATGCTACAACTGAAAAAGAATTATTAGCTGTGGTTTTTACCTGTGACAAGTTTAGACCTTATATTGTTGATTCAAAAGTCACAATTCATACTGATCATGCTGCAATTAGGTACCTTATGGAAAAGAAAGATGTTAAGCCAAGGCTTATTAGATGGGTGCTTGTTTTGCAAGAATTTGATTTACATATTGTAGATAGGAAAGGTGCTGATAATCCTGTTGCTGATAATTTGTCTAGATTGGAAAATATTGCTTATGATCCTGTTCATGTTAATGATAGTTTTCCAAATGAACAATTGGCTGTAATAAAGGTGAGCTCGCGGGATAGTCCTTGGTATGCTTATTATGCTAACTTTATTGTTTCCAAGTACTTGCCTCCAACCTTTTCAGCTCAGCAAAGGAGGAAATTCTTTTATGACTTGAGGCATTATTTTTGGGATGACCCGCACTTATATAAAGAAGGAGTGGATGGTATTATGCGAAGATGTGTCCCCGAATATGAACAACAAGAGATATTGAGTAAGTGTCATGGTAGTGTTTATGGAGGACATCACGCCGGAGATAGAATCGTGAAAAAGGTTCTACAGTCAAGTTTTTATTGGCCAACTCTCTTTAAAGATGCAAAAAGTTTATTTTATCTTGTGATGAATGTCAAAGAGTTGGTAATATCTCTAGACGCAATGAAATGCCTATGAATTATACTCTTGTTATTGAACCATTTGATTGTTGGGGATTTGACTTCATGGGTCATTTCCCTTCTTCAGAAGGTAACACTCATATACTTGTTGCTGTTGATTATGTTACTAAATGGGTGGAAGCCATACCCACAAAAAGTGCTGATGGTGAGACCTCTTTAAGAATGCTTTTAGATTTTATTTTTCCTAGGTTTGTAGTACCTAGATATCTTATGACTGATGGAGGTTCTCATTTTATTCATGGTGGTTTTAGAAAAAACTCTTGCTAAATATGGTATTAATCATAGGATTGCTTCCGCTTATCATCCCCAAACTAGTGGGCAAGTAGAATTATCAAATAGAGAAATTAAATCTATCTTGCAAAAGACTGTTAATAAACTAGGAAAAATTGGGCTAGTAAGTTAAAGGAAGCATTGTGGGCCTATAGAACTGCTTATAAAAATCCTATGGGTATGTCTCCTTATAAAATGGTTTATGGAAAAGCTTGTCATTTACCTTTAGAACTAGAGCACAAAGCTTATTGGGCTGTAAGAGAACTTAATAAAGATCCTAAACTTGCCGGTAAGAAAAGGTTGCTACAATTGAGTTCTCTAGATGAGTGGAGAAGTGAAGCTTATGAAAATGCTAAACTTTTTAAGGAGAAAGTTAAGAAATGGCATGATAGAAGAATTATTAAAAGAGAATTTAATGTTGGAGATAAAGTCCTATTGTATCGGTCTCGTCTCAGATTTTTTGTAGGGAAATTACTCTCAAAATGGGAAGGACCATATGTCATCGTGGAGGTGTATCGTTCAGGGGCAATAAAAATTGGTTCTCTGAAAGGTGATGCCACACAAGTGGTGAATGGACAAAGACTCAAGCATTATATTTCTGGAGATTCTTATAATGAAGATGTTGATGTTATTCGTGTGGTGATTCCGGAAACTTTCATCAAAGATCAAATTGATAGTTCTGCAGAGTTCGACTTCGAATAGGTAACAGTTTCGGTAATAAAAAGTCCGTGTTTAACTTTCCGAACAATGTTTTTGCTATTTTTAGAAAATATGAAAAAATACGAGATCGAATCAGAGCGGAGGACACGCACGAGGGCGCGTCCCCACGTGGTGGCGCGGGCCCCACCCTGGCCGCGCCGCCATATGGGGACGGCTCCTCGGAGTCCCTCTTCCACTCTGGTTCGACCTGGTAGTTTCCTTCTGCCGTGAAATTTTTTGCTATATAATCCCCCGGATCCCCCGAGGTCCGTATATCGTTTTCTCGTCGTGTTTTGTTTCGAACTGTTTTCTGCCAGATATTGTTTTCAGACCTAGAGCTGCCATGTCTTCGTCGGGAACTCCGAAGGACAGCTTCTTTGAGAACATCGTCAACCCGTATATGAACGAGCTGAAGATGCATCCCAAGGAATTGCTGCTCGTAGATGGAGAGTTGCAGATTGAAGATGTCCGGGGCCCTAAAGGAGAAGGAAGCTTGGAGGACAGGACAGATGAAACCTGAAGCTGAGGAGTGGGGAAACAACTCTAAGAGTTGGGACTCACCGTCTGACATACTTCTTAACCGCGTCGAGCACAACTCGGAGCTGATCCGCAACCTCACTTACAAGATTGATGAGCTAAAGGAGCTTATTAAGAAGCTTATCAAGAATTCACCATCACCACCGAAGGAGTAATTCATCATTGGTATTGGCACCCCTTGGTTTGTTCCAAGCTTGGGGGAGTGCCGCGGTATCACATCATCACTATCTTTTACCTTTTTACTGTCAAGTAGTGTCATATCATGAGTAGGGAAGTTATCATATAAGATGGTTGCAGTGTGGAAGTATCTCTCTTTTAGTTGGTTATCTATGTATCTCTTGGTGTGAGTTATCGTTATGGAATATTAATGAGAAGTTTTATCATTTATGTTTTGCACACCTTATTTTAGTTTGCAATTTCTGTTATATGATTGATCTTGTTGTTAGTATTGGTATCACTTTGGGAGCATCAAGTAAATCTATTTGGTTTTGGCAAACTTAGCATTGGTCAACAACAACAATACTTTGAGATTTAAGTAGAAAAGAGGGAAATACATGTAGATATATTATTTCATTATCTTTCTTTCTTGTTAGCTAATGAGCTTAGTATTCTGAAGTTAAAATTGTTTGTGCTTACAAGAAAGATGCATGATTGTTTCTATCACATGTATGTTTATTTGTTTCCCTCAACTCTTATGCTTTCTTCAAACAACCTTGCTAGCCAAAGCCTTGCGCTGAGAGGGAATGCTTCTCGTGCATCCAAAACCTTAAACCAAACCCATGCCATTTGTGTCCACCATAACTACCTACTATGTGGTATTTCTCTGCCATTCCAAGTAAATACTTCATGTGCTACCTTTAAACAATTCAAAAGTTATTATCTCTTATTTGTGTCAATGTTTAATAGCTCATGAGGAAGTATGTGGTGTTTTATCTTTCAATCTTGTTGGGCAGACTTTCACCAATGGACTAGTGGCACATCCGCTTATCCAATAATTTTGCAAAAAGAGCTGGTAACAGGTTTCCCAGCCCCAATTAACTAACTTTCATTAATAATTGTCTTCACATGTTTTGCCCTGATTCATCAGTAAGCAACTTAATTTTGCAATAGACACTCCTCCATGGTATGTGAAATGTTGGAAGGCACCCGAGGATTCGGTTAGCCATGGCTTGTGTAAGCAAAGGTTGGGAGGAGTGTCATCCATAAATAAAACTAAAGTACATGTGTAAACAAAAGAGAAGGGGGATGATCTACCTTGTTGGTAGAGATAACGTCCTTCATGGGAGCCGCTCTTTGGAAGTCTGTTTGACAAGGGGGTTAGAGTGCCCACTACCATTCATTGACAACAACAAACACCTCTCAAAACTATACTTTTATGCCCTCTATATGATTTCAAAACTTAAAAAGCTCTAGCACATGATTTGATCCCTGCTTCCCTCTGCGAAGGGCCTATCTTTTACTTTATGTTGAGTCAGTAAACCTATTTCCCTCTATCTTAAGCAAGCAATTGAGTTGTTGCGATCCAACCATTTATATTGTGATCTATTTAATCATGTCTTTTATTCTTCCTTGTTTAGTACAAATTTTATCTGAATGAATATGACTTTGAAGGTTATCAATGATTATGAGGAGATTGTTATGATTGAGCACGCAAGTTCTGCCATATAAGCTCTAATATAAAGGCTCTACCCGAAAGATAAGTACAATCTACTAATTGTTATTTGACCAAGAACAAAGTTTGCCATCACCAATTATGATTTCCTATGCACCTTTATTTGTGATTTCCCTTTACTTGTCTCAAGTTGAGTTATATGAGGAAGTTGTTTACTAGAATGTCTTGTGTGAAATAATAAATGTGATGCTTCTTGTCTGTATTTTATTTATCGACTCTTCACTCCATAAACATGTGGTCTTGTTTACTGAGTTCAGTTTCGCTTGGGGACAAGCGAGGTCTAAGCTTGGGGGGAGTTGATACGTCCATTTTGCATCACTATTTTATATCATAATTTACTGTTATTCATTGGTATATTTCATATTTAGAGATGATACTTATGTTATTTCACCAATTTTGCATGTTTCATGATTATTGGAGAATTATTCACCGGAGTCGGAATTCTGCTGGAAAAAGCGCCGTCAGGATACAATATTTCTGAAGATCAACAATTGACGGAAAGTATACCGAAGATCCTATTTTCCCAGATGATGGAGCCAGCCAAAAGGGGAGGCCGAGGAGGGCCACCATGGGCCCTCCCCATAGGCCGGCGCGGCCACCAGGCTAGGCGTGCCGCCACGTGGGGAGGGGGCCCACGACGCCCCTCGGCCATCTCCCTTTTGCGTACTTCATCTACCCGGAACCCTAAGGTGCGACAGACCATCGAGAATAGACACAGCCGCCTCTACGGGGCGGAAAAACACCAGAGAGAAAAGAGCTCTCCGGCAGGCTGAAATCCGCCGGGGAAATTCCCTCCTGGAGGGGGAAATCATCGCCATCGTCACCGTATCGAGCTGGACTTCATTGGGATCATCATCATCATCATCATCTCCACCACCAACACCGTCATCTCCACCGCTGCACCTCGTCTCCACTGTAACATCTAGGGTTGAATCTTGATTATTTCATAGGGGAAACTCTCCCGGTGTTGATTACTCCTTGTTATTGATGCTATTGAGTGAAACCATTGAACCAAGGTTTATGTTCAGATTGTTAATCATCATCATATCACCTTTGATCATGTTCCATATGATGTCTTGTGAGTAGTTCGTTTAGTTCTTGAGGACATGGGTGAAGTCTAAATGTTAGTAGTGAACTATGTTGAGTAATATTTAATGGTTTGATATTTAAGTTGTGGTGTTATTCTTCTAGTGGTGTCATGTGAACGTCGACTACATGATACTTCACCTTTATGGGCCTAGGGGAATGCATCTTGTATTCGTTTGCTAATTGTGGGGTTGCCGGAGTGACAGCAACCTGAACCCCCGTTGGTATATCGATGCATGAGGGATAGTAGGATCTCAGAGTTTAAGGTTGTGGTTAGATTTATCTTAATTACTTTCTTGTATTTGCGGATGCTTGCAAGGGGTTTAATCACAAGTATATATTAGTCCTAGGAAGGGCGGTGCATTAGCATAGGTTCACCCACACAACACTTATCAAAACAATGAAGATTAATCAACTATATGAAGCGAAAGCACTAGACTAAATTCCCGTGTGTCCTCAAGAACGTTTGGTCCTCATAAGTAAACAAACCGGCTTGTCCTTTGTGCTAAAAAGGATTGGGCCACTTGCTGCAATTATTATTCCCGCATTTTACTTACTTGTATTTTATTTACCTGCTATATCAAAACCCCCTGAAAACTTGTCTGTGAGCATTTACAGTGAATCCTTCATCGAAACTGCTTGTCAACACCTTCTGCTCCTTGTTGGGTTCGACACTCTTATTTATCGAAAGTACTACGATACACCCCCTATACTTGTGGGTCATCAAACCGTAGGGTGACACACTTAAGGTTTGATGTCGTTTAAGTAGATATGGAATATGGAATGGAGTTCGAAGTTTTGTTCGGAGTCTCGAATGGGATCCAGGACATCACGAGGAGTTCCAGAATGGTCCGGAGAATAAGATTCATATATAGGAAGTCATTTTACAAGTTTGAAAATGATCCGGTGCATTTATGGAAGGTTCTAGAAAGTTCTAGAAAAGTCCGGAAAAAATCACTATGGAAGGCGGAGTCCCGGAGGGACTCCACAAGCATGGCCGGCCAACCCTAAGGGGAGGAGTCCCAGGTGTACTCCACCTAAAGGTGGCCGGCCACCCCCCTCAAGGAAAGGTGGGAGTCCCACCTTGAGTAGGACTTCCCCCTTGAGTAGGTTTCCCACCTATGGCAAGTTTTGTTGTTGGGGTCTTATTCGAAGACTTGGATTACAACTCTTGGGGGCTTCCACCTATATAATGAGGAGCATAGGGGAGGGCCCGGCCATACCAAGCCATAGTTGGCCGCAGCCCCCAAGTGGCCGGCACCCAACACACCCCCTCTCCCCAAACCCTAGCGCCCCTCCTCCACATACTACTCCCGCAGCGCATAGGCGAAGCCCTGCCGAAGTTCTCCACCACCACCGTCACCACGCCGTTGTGCTGCCGGGATTCCGAGGAGGATCTACTACTTCCGCTGCCCGCTGGAACGGGGAGGAGGACGTCGTCTTCATCAACACCGTACGTGTGACCGAGTACGGAGGTGCTGCCTGTTTGTGGCACCGTCAAGATCTTCTACGCGCTTTTGAAAGCGGCAAGTGATCATCTTCTGCAACAACGAGATCTAATCTCTTAGGCTTTGGAAGTCTTCAAGGGTTAGTCTCGTGATCCCCTCGTTGCTACCGTCTTCTAGATTAGATCTTGGCTTGTGTTTCGTTCTTGTGGTAGGAAATTTCTTGTTTTCTATGCTACGAATCCCATCATTCCCCCCTTCATTTCTCTCACAGTTGGTTAGGTTTACTTGGATTGTTGGATCCAGAATAGATGAATCAGTCATGATTACTTTTATCAATTGTGGCAGAAGGTTTTGGCCTTCAAGTGTTCGAATCAAAGTCCGCGACCAGGATGGCAATAGGTCATGAGATGTAAGAGTTTTTTCCCAATGCCGACAACAGGCAGCTTTTGCGTGAACATCAGTTCTGTTGTTAGTGTTTCTATAGTCTGCGGTACAAGAATAACTTGTGGGCCCGGTGGGCATGGTAGAACAATAGTGTTGCTAGCTGTGGTTTGAATAAGAACCAATTGAAGGGATTTTGCTTCACAGGTCAATGGATTATGCTTGGTGTTCTGTTTGACATAGCACTATGATTTTGGTTGGCTTAAGAGTGCGACATGCGATCAGGTTGGTTCAATAAAAAAAGGGGGTTAATCTCGTTCATGATGGTTTCTAAACGAAATAAAAGAACACACAAACCGTAATGTAGCATGCTAGGATGTACCTTACAATCAGGAACCAATTGTCAAAACGCTCAAAAAAAATTAGAAGGGGTAAAAACTGACACAAGTTTACTAAATGGGGTAATTAGAATGAAAAATTGCTAAATGGGGTAATTATTGTAAAAGTTGTCAAACTAGGGAGTAAAAACTGGAATTTACTCCTGACAAAACAATGGGTAGCGGAAAGCAGCTAGCCAGTGGCTCCTAGTTCCTCCGTAGCCAAGGAAAGCAACATGAAGGAGACGGACCGAGCACCTGAGTTCAAATCCTCACGGACGCGGATTTAGGTTCCTATTTATACTTGAGGCCCATGCTGGTCCTGGTACTCAAGCAATTTATCTTGAGGAGTATGCTTTAATCTTAACCAAGATTAAAAATCTTAGTACTCATGTCAAATGGTTGTGTGCATCCCTGGTGCAGAGGCTGGAAACTGAAATTCTCCCCATTTTAACCCTGGTATCGAAGACTTGTCAGACCACGCGCCTATTTTGTTAACTACTGGGGCACCATTGCGGCAACATAAACGTCAGTTCAAATTTGAACTTGGATGGCTATATCGGGATGGATTTGCGGACATGTTTAAATTCATTTGGGATAAGCTGGTTGACGGGAACACCCCAATCCAAAGGTGGAATAATAAACTACGTTCGGTGCGTAGATACCTTGGGGTGGGATAGGCACATGACTAGGCAGCTCAAACAAGAGAAACTCAGCCTAACATCACATATTGATGAATTATAGACAATCGCTGAGGTTCGCCCGCTGACTCCGCAAGAAATTGAACTTAAAAGTCAATACAATGCAAAATTAGCCGGTTTACTTCGTGAAGATGAACTCAAATGGTACAAGAGATCTAAGGAGTAGTTCCTATTGGAAGGAGATGCGAATATGAGATACTTTCATAGTGTTGCCAATGGTAGACATAGAAAGAAACACATTCACTCTCTTGTCCAGGAAGAGGGCATGATCGAAGGTGTCAACACCCGGATTTTTAAGTCCGGATGCCTATTATGGCATACATCGCAATCCCAGGAATATTGTTGTTGCGAGGCATAATAGTTAAGTATCATAGTCATCATTCATTACAAACCATAAGTCTTACAAATTTGGAATCACATGATCCATATTACACGAATAGTTGATCTATCGATCAACGAACAAACACAAGTTCATAGTTCATAGCAGAAGCGTAAGATACAAGGACTCTCTAGTCCACAGGCCAACGCTTGACGTCGGAAGGCACTTAGTTGTCGTAGGCGTCCTGCTGGTCATCTCCGTGTTCATCTTCATACTCTAGCCATTTGAATAGCCAGGGACAAAGCCGTGAGTACTTCAAGTACTCGCAAACTAATACTAATGTAAGTGCTAGACATTTCTAGTAAGGTTTGCTAAGCTCTAGTTTATTTGCATAAAGCTGGTTTTAGTTCACAAGTATTTGAGAAAAGCTTATTCAAGTGCTAACTAACTCAAGTGAGAACATTAGTGTCATTCCCACCATTCAAGTGGTGATTTCAATTCAATTCACCACAAGTCATTTCACCATCATCTTTCAACATCATTTTCAAAGATATGACATCGGAAACTGTATGGCCTTTCCAACCGTCCGTAACCGTGGACGCGGCTATTCGAATAGGTTTACACTCTGCAGAGGTTGCACACTTGTGCCACAACATTTGATTTCATCTGTCGGGATTACCCCGAATCATCGTAACACAGTACGCGGATCATCAACCATAACCTTTCACTTATAAATCCTAGTATGAGCACCTCTCCCCATGAGCTTGGCCTCCCAGTGAAGACCAACTGTCAACCTGGGAACTGCACAGGGCTTGGCCGTACAATTCACCTCAATTTCACATCATTTCTCAACAACGGAGGCAGCCTCTAGCGTAACCCCTATGACGTGTGTTCAGAGGGAACCCATACTAAGACACATAAACTTCCAGTTAAGTCCTACCCATAATCAGGTATTGTGGGGGTACTTAATAATTGGAAAGGTATCACATTCAAACCAACATCATGTTTATCAAAAATCACCATCTTCTCTTTGTCACATTCACCTTCAAAAATCATTCAATGGAATGCATCATCATTCCAAGGTTTCAAATTCCTTTCAAATTCACATTGTTCCCATCTAGAGTAGTCAAGTTTTATTTCATTAGCACTAGCTCTAAATCATGAGGGGTGCTATCTTGCTTTGCTTGATGGAGACTAACTCCACTACTCGAGTAACCATTCTTTACTTGACCAAAGTTAACTATAAAAGTAACTCTTTAAGAAAACCAGTAGAAAACTTGTAATGTATAAACTTGGGATAGGCTATGTAAGAAAAGGTAAGATTCATGGTGCCTTGCCCCAAGGGGCTTTGCACTTTGCAAGAATATTAGCTTGCCTTGGTAGTTCTCAAACTGTTCCTCCTCCTCCTCTTGGTAGCAACCTTCTTCTTCGGCGTACTCTCCGGTGCTACCGTCTAAATTTGAATACGAGTATAATTACTCACTAATTCAATGGCTATTCCACACATCACATATAAAGACACAAACTATTCTATGCACACAAATAATCTACTTAGAGTGCATGGGTTGTGTTGTGTGAATAGAATTCACTTCTTTGTATTTAATATGTAAATGATAGTTTCCATAGGGTTCTTGAGAAATAATTTCCTCTCATTGAAATCTTCTTAAGATTTAATTTCTCAAACAATCATGTATGAACTCATATTGACCTAAGTCAAATGTTCATCATCATCATTTGGAGAAATGATTTAAATGAGGTAGATCACCTCATACCATTTAATAACACTACATAGGATTTAAATCTCAAGTAATTCATATAAGAGAGTTTGGACCAGGAGTCCAAACATCCCATGAATTCATGTGAGACAAGTTTAAATGAAGTATAAGACTTCACATAATTTACTTTAATAGTTTTGGACAATATCAACTAGTTAAACTAGCCATATTATCCATTAATTAAACTAGGGCATGATCATGCAAAGTGACCACACCATTTTATTGCATAAACAATTAGTGTAAGTCAAATGTGACCTATTAGAGTTGGAATTAACTTAATATCTATTTTGGTTGATTTTTAAGAATTATTTGAGTAGGGAAAAGTCCCTGCCTTGTTATTTTTATCAAATTAATTCTACAAAGAATATGGCCATGGGACTAGTGGCATGTTGTAGATAATTTCACTAGCTTTCCAACAACATAAAGTTCATTAAATTTGGTTTAGCCAATTCGAATCTATTGATTTTCAAAGTGGAGGCAGTATTGAAATTCATTTGCAATTTATTAAACTGGATTTGAATAAAAAGGCCGGCGGGAAAACTAAACGGGTCAGATTCAATTTAAATGGCCCAAGGCCAGCCCAGCCACGGTCCAGTGCCGCGCGGGCTGCTGACGAAGGGTCCCTGTCTCGGCGGCTCTTAAACGCCAATGCGGTAAGTTTCAATGTGATGCGTTGGATTAGAAATGGATCGAACGGCTCGAGTTCATCGTCGTCTCCGACGAGAACCCGACGATCTGGCGGCGGCAGTAGGGGTTCGGCGGGCTAACCAGTGCTCCAGCGAGGGATGGCAGTGTGCTTGGGGTAGATGTGGACGACGGCGAAGCTCCAGGTACCGGTGGCGTCGCCTGAGGTGGACTGGTTCGCCGGCGATCGCTGCAGAGCTTCCGCGGCGGCGAGCTCTCGATTGGCCTTGCTCCGGCGTGAATCAGATGAGTGGTGAGGTGGTTGAGTAGCTGTGAGAGGTGGGGAGTGTGGTGGTGTGCTTGGATTGCTCAGGGGAGCTCTCCTTTTATAGCAGCGCATGGGTGCTGCGGGGCAGGGTGGCGGTCTACCATGGCGCGGCGTTTCCGACGGGTGGTCGAGCTAGGCGAGGTCATGGCAGTGCTCTACGGGTCCAGGCGAGTCTAATGGCGGCGACAGCTTGGTCGGGGAGGGCCTGGTTGGTTCGCGTTGCTTCCAGGCAGGTCGCGGCGATGGCGGGATCTTCTTCCCCGTCCACGGCGGCGGCGGTCCAGGGTCTGGTCGTGGCCATGTCTGGCGACGTCCAGGTGGCGAGGTGATGCTCAACTCGTTGCGCGCGGGGCCAGGGCGAGTGCAGGGTGGTGGCGCGGCGCGTGTACTGAGCGTGTCCATGCACGTGCTGGCGCGACGCGAGTGGCGTCCAGAGCTGATCTGGGCGCGCGATCTCCGGCCATTGTAGTCGTCGAGCTCGACCGTGGAGGTGCTAGGGTGGCGTAGGAGATGTGGTGGCGTGCTGTGGCGCGGTGGCCAGGGCAGGGAAGCAATGGGAGAGGGGGGAGCTCGTCGGGTTGGGCGACATGGCCGGCATGGCCATGTCTAGCCTTGCCCTCTCTCTCCCTAGGTTTCTATTTGGCATTGAAATGGCTTAAGGGGACCAGGGGACAATGTAGATTAGATTTGGAGTAGATTAGGTTGTGTAGAATCACTATTTGCAATAGTGTGTAATAGTGCCCGATTTTGGAATTTGCAAAATTGTCCAAATTTGATTTAATTCAAATGGTGAATCTATTTGAAAAATGTGTGTTGAGATAAGTTGTATTTGACCAGAGATGAATAGAGGTGGTGGTGGAATTGTGGAATTCAAGAATTTGCAAAATTTGGCTAAGTGGGGATTGTTCCATATGTTAAAAAGTTGAGACTTTGGATGAGCATAGCTCATGATCAAAAATGATTTTGGCATAGTGATCTTTACAAAAGTTGTTCACCTTGATGTTGAATTTGAAATGGTGCAAAGAGTTAGCAAGATTTGGTTTGAGAAAATTGAATGGCAATGGCTCAAAATAGTGATCAGACTATAAATTTCAGTTTTGACCATTATCATATGTGAGCTAGTTTTGCATTTGAGAATTATTTGAATTGTGATTCTTTGATTCCCAAAAGTTGTAATAAGTGTTTAATAACATTATTCAACTAAGGGTGAAGACCAAATAGGTCTAGGGTCAAAATTTATAAAAATGCCATAGGGCATATGTTAGGGTTTTAGGGTTTTTCATTTATTTGATTTCTTTCTCTTTTTGGTTTTATTTGGTTGGTGATCTTCATAGGATCACATTAGGGTTTTAGAGCATATCAAATACAAGTAATAACAATCATCATGGCATATCAATCAAATGCACAAGTCCTATGCATGGTACTATATGCAATTTAAAAAGTTTTTGTTGGTTTGAAATTTTGCTCTCTGGAATTCTCTAACTTTCTTTTTATTGAAATTTGGGGTGTTACAAACCCTTCCCCCTTACAAAAGATCTCGTCCCGAGATCGAAAAGAAAGTTAGGATACTAAAGAGATCTGGGTACTCCTTCTTCATGAAGTCTTCGCGTTCCCATGTGGCTTCATCCTCGGTATGATTGCTCCATTGTATCTTCAGAAACTTGATGCTTCGGGTGCGGGTGGTTCGATAAGCTTCTTCCAGGATGCGAATCGGCACTTCGCGTTAAGTCAGGTCCTTGTTGATATCCACCGATCGGTGATCGATGTTCTTGAACACTTCGGTCTTCTCCGGGACTTCAAGGCACTTCCGGAGGAGTGAGATGTGAAACACGTCGTGCACAGCCGACATCTCTTCGGGCAACTCCAGTTGATAAGATACTTCTCCTCGGCGGCTGAGGACTTTGAAAGGTCCGACATATCGGGGTGCGAGCTTTCCTTTTAGTTGGAATCTCTGCATTCCTTTCAAGGGGGATACCTTGAGATAGACGAAGTCTCCGATCTCAAAGGTCATCTCCCGACGTCTCTTGTCGGCGTAGCTCTTCTGTCTAGATTGCGCAGTCTTGAGATACTCGCGAATCTTGTGGACTTTCTCTTCGGCTTCACGAAGAACATCTGGGCCAAAAACTTGGCTTTCTCCGACTTCCGACCAGTTCAGGGGGGTACGACACTTCCTTCCGTACAAGGCTTCAAAGGGGGCCATCTGTAGGCTGGCTTGATAGCTATTGTTGTAAGAGAATTCTGCGTAAGGTAAGCAGTCTTCCCACTTGGATCCGTATTCCAGTATGCATGCTCTCAGCATGTCTTCCAGTATCTGGTTGACTCTCTCAGTCTGTCCGTCGGTCTGAGGGTGATAGGCGGTGCTGAAATTCAGACGGGTGCCTAGTCCTTCATGCACCTTCTGCCAGAACCTTGAGGTGAACTGTGATCCTCTATCTGACACTATCGATTTGGGGGTTCCGTGCAGGGCGACTATTCTGGAGATATATAGTTCAGCTAACTTTGGGCCTTGGTACGTGGTCTTGACGGCGATGAAATGGGCGACTTTGGTCAATCTATCGACAACTACCCATATTGAATCATTGCCTTTGCTGGATTTGGGAAGTCCGGTGATAAAGTCCATTCCTACGGAGTCCCATTTCCATTCTGGAATCTGGAGTGGCTGTAACAGTCTGGCGGGTCGTTGATGTTCTGCCTTAACTCGCTGACAGATATCACACTTGGCTATGTAGCTACCGATCTCTCTCTTCATTCCGTGCCACCAGAATTGTTCTTTTAGGTCTTGGTACATCTTGGTACCTCCGGGGTGGATTGAATAAAGGGTGTCATGGGCTTCTTGCAGGATGACTTGTTTCAAGTCAGAGTCCGATGGTACGCAGAGACGTTCTTTGTACCAAAGAACTCCGGCTTCGTCTACGGTGAATCCGGGGGCTTTTCCTGCGGCTATCTGCTTCTTGATTCCGTCGATGCTAGCGTTGTCCTTCTGGGCTTCCTTGATCTGACTAACCAAGGTGGGTTGCAGTTCTATGCTGGCTAGGAATCCTTCACTTACAAGTTCCAGTCTGAACTGTTCAAACTCTTGATGCAAGCTGGGTTGTTCGGTTGCGAGCATGGAGTTCAACTGGCACGGCAGTCGACTCAAAGCATCCGCTACCACATTGGCCTTGCCGGGGTGGTAGTGAATCTCCATGTCATAATCCTTGATCAATTCGATCCATCGGCGTTGTCTCATGTTCAGTTCTTTCTGGGTGAATATATATTTGAGGCTCTTGTGATCGGAGTAGATCTCGCATCGATTACCCATGAGGTAATGACGCCAAACTTTCAAGGCTAGGACCACGGCTGCAAGCTCGAGGTCATGGGTTGGGTAGTTCTATTCATGTTGCTTGAGTTGTCTTGAAAGGTAGGATACAACCTTGCCTTCTTGCATAAGCACGCATCCAAGTCCAGTCTTGGAGGCGTCGCAATATACGTCAAAGGGCTTTGCGATATCTGGCATGATCAGGATTGGGGCTGTGGTCAATCTACTCTTGAGCTGTTGAAAGCTCTCTTCACATTTGTCGGTCCACTCAAACTTTCTGTCCTTTTTCAGCAATTGGGTCATTGGTCGAGCGATGCTCGAAAAACCTTCTACAAATCTGCGGTAGTATCCGGCTAATCCAAGAAAAGAGCGGACCTCGGTTTGTATGGTTGGGGCTTGCCATTCCATAACGGTTTTGATCTTGGCGGGATCTACGGAAATTCCTCCTGCGGACAAGATGTGTCCCAGGAAGCCAACTTCTTCCAACCAAAACTCACACTTGCTGAACTTGGCATACAACTTGTGCTGTCTAAGGGTTTCTAGGACAGTCTCCAAATGCTGTTCATGTTCCTCTTCGGACTTGGAGTACACAAGGATGTCATCGATGAAAACAACGACAAACTTGTCCAAAAAGTTCATGAAAATCTTATTCATGAGATTCATGAAATAAGCGGGGGCATTGGTCAGTCCAAATGACATGACGTTGTACTCATACAACCCATATCTGGTGGTAAAGGCAGTTTTTGGAATGTCGGTGGCTCGGATTTTCAGCTGATGGTATCCAGTTCTAAGGTCGATCTTGGAGAAAACTCTGGATCCGGTGAGTTGATCGAACAAGTCTTCTATCTTGGGTAGGGGCTATTTGTTTTTGATGGTGACATCGTTAAGCTTACGATAGTCCATGCATAAACGATTTGCACCATCCTTCTTGTCCACAAACAAGACGGGTGATCTCCAGGGGGATGCACTAGGTCTAATCAGACCTTTGGCCAACATATCATCGATTTGCTTCTTCAGCTCCACAAGCTCGGTTGCGTTCATGCTGTAGGCTCTCTGGGCTATGGGTCCAGTTCCGGGGATTAACTCGATGATAAACTCGATATCCCTATCCGGGGGCATACCGGGTAGATCATCCGGAAACACATCAGGGTAGCGACAAACGACCCTGATTTGATCCAGAGTTGGCTTGGATACACTTTGGTTGCGGTGAATTTTCTGGGTAGTTTTTCAGAGACGTGCTCCACTACGATACCGGTGCTGCTAGTCATGGTTATGGCTTTCTTGGCACAGTCTATCAATCCATTGTGCTTGGACATCCAGTCCATTCCTAGGACAACTTCCAAACCTTTGGTTCCCAAAATGATTAGATTGGCATAGAAATCTACATCATGGATTTTGATTGGTACATTTTTGCAAAATTTTCTGGCTTTGGTGGTTGATCCGGGGATTTGAACTATCATAACATGCTTCAAACTGAGAGGTTGAATTTTACTTGTTGATGCAAAGTCTTCGGTGACGAAAGAATGAGATGCTCCGGAATCAAACAACACTCTGGCAGGGATGTGGTTGACAGAAAACATACCCAGTACAACATCTGGTGCTTCCTGGGCTTCTTCAGCGTTCATGTGGTAGAGGCGGCCGTTGCGGTTATTGGGGTTGTTGGGGGCGAACTTCTTGCCGGTGGAGACACGGCGTTGCTGCTGAGCAGGTGCAGCGGTGTTGCCGGCGAGCTTGGCAAGACGCTTGGGACACTCGTTGGAGTAGTGCCCCACTACACCACACTCATAGCAAGTAATGGTGGTCTTGTCCTGCTTGTTCGCAACGGGGACGGCGTTGCTTCCGGTTCTAGGAGTGGTGTTGGTGTTGTTGTTGTTGTTGGGGGCTCTGGGTGGAGCGCGGTTGTAGTTGTTGTTGTTGTTGTAGTTGTTGTTGTTGTTGTAGCCTCCTGGCTTGGAGTTTCCTCCACTCCGGTTCTGATAACCGGGGCGCGAGTTCTGCATCGGTGACTTATTGTTTCTCGGAGTGAAACCTCCGCTTGAGCTAGGGCGAAACTTCTGAGGGTGGCCTGATCCACTTTGATTCGCCATGCGGCGCTTGCGGTTTTCATTGGCTTGGTTCAACTTGCCCTCCATCTGGATGGCGGAATCGACAAGGGCTTCGAGGTCGGCGAAGGGGATGTTGACGAGGATAGTCTGCATCTCATCATGCAGTCCGTTCAGGAATCTCTCCTTCCTCTTCTCAACGGTGTCGGTCTCATCAGGGGCATACCTCGACAATGTGAGAAACTTGTCGCGGTATTCAACCACCGTCATGCGACCTTGTTTCAGTTCACGGAACTCATCCCTCATCTTTTTGATAAGACCCGGGGGTACATGGTACTTGCTGAACTTGAGCTTGAAATCCTCCCAAGTCATGAACTGACCTCCGCTCATGGCACGGGTGCTTGTCCACCAAGCGCGGGCTGGTCCAGCGAGATAATGGGTGGCAAACAAGACTTTCTCGTTGGCTTCCACTCCGGCTACCTCCAGATTGTTCTCCATAGTCTGGAGCCAATCGTCGGCGTCGAGGGGTTCCTCGGTCTTGCTAAACACCGGGGGATTGGTGTTTTGGAAGTTCTTGAGCTTGGACCCGGGGTGGTCATGATTTCCATGGCCTTGGTTGGCAATGTTCTGCAAGGCGATGAGGTTGGCTTGGCGTTCGGCTCTTTCGGTTTCCCTGTCGGCAAGCATGGTTTGCAGCAGTTGCAACATCGCGTCGTTGGTGCGATTGGGAGGGGCCATCTGAAGATATAGAAGATCATGAGATAAGAGGGAACATTCTATGGTTCATTTTGGTTAAATTTGAAAGCATTTGAAAACTTGTAATCTTTTCATGACAAACATAACATTCATTCATTCATTCAACACACAGTACAAACTAACACACATACTCCAATGGTTTTAAGAACCATTCTCATGCTACGATACAAGGGACGGGATACAACTCACACCTACATAAGTGAGACTGGTGCAACTACTCCTCATCCTCGACATCGATCGGGACGTAGTCGTCGGGTCCTGCCTCCAGGAACTCGTAGTCCTCCTCCTCGGTGTTCTCGTCCTCCTCAAAGTCGTTGTCGTCGCTCAGGAAGGCGTCTCCTCCCTGAATGTCGATGCCTCCATCGTCGTCCTCCAGCTGACGAATCTGATCCTCCTGGGCCTTGACAGTGGCCTCAAGTGACGCGATCCTGGCGCGAAGGCGACGAATTGTAGCGTCCTTCTTGGCACGCTGCTGGCGAAGACTCTTGCGATCGTTGTTGAGTAGCTTGATCGCATCACCCTGCTCGGTGATGTGAGCATGGGTCTGGTTCGCGTAAGCGCGAGTGGCGTCGAGGTCCCTCTGAGTCTGGTAGAGCATGAAGTCCAGGTGCTCAGCATGGTGCCTCAACTCCGGGTGCGGCTGCAGCTCCATGGGCACTCCCGCAGCATCACGCCTCACAAGGTGGGCGTAGCGAGAGGCGAGGATGCGCACCACGTTCTGTCCACAGAGGCGCGCAAGTGCCTCCTGAAGGCCACGTGCGAGTCCATCGTGCCAGTTGCTCTCGCGGAAGGAGAAGAGGATCCTCTCCGAGGTGGGAGGCTCCATCTTGCCCCTCAAGTCGGCAGTGATCACCCACTGCAACTCTCCTCCGGGCGTTTCGTCCAGCTGAACCCCGTGGAACTCGGGGTGTGGGCGCCCAAGGAAGTCAGAGACGGCGTTGAGGTCGTGCTTGAAGATCAAGCTCCCTCCGTTCCCAAGCTGATAAAACTTGGTGTTGATGGGTTCATTCGGCTCCATCTGAAAGAGAATTGGATGAGTAAGTTAAAGAGTGCAAAGTGTGGCAAAATTTTAAGTTGATTCAAATAAGATAGAACATGATTCATCAAATTTTGGCAAAGTCTCAAAGACAAGAGTGTAGTAAATTTTTACAAATATTTCTTCATTTGATTTTCAAAGTTAAGTTTTTCAGAACGCCCATTCTAACTAAGGTCTTCTAAGGTCAAACAATGGCTCTGATACCAACTTGTCAACACCCGGATTTTTAAGTCCGGATGCCTATTATGTCATACATCGCAATCCCAGGAATATTGTTGTTGCGAGGCATAATAGTTAAGTATCACAGTCATCATTCATTACAAACCATAAGTCTTACAAATTTGGAATCACATGATCCATATTACACGAATAGTTGATCTATCGATCAACGAACAAACACAAGTTCATAGTTCATAGCGGAAGCGTAAGATACAAGGACTCTCTAGTCCACAGGCCAACGCTTGACATCAGAAGGCGCTTAGTTGTCGTAGGCGTCCTGCTGGTCATCTCCGTGTTCATCTTCATACTCTGGCCATTTGAATAGCCAGGGACAAAGCCGTGAGTACTTCAAGTACTCGCAAACTAATACTAATGTAAGTGCTAGACATTTCTAGTAAGGTTTGCTAAGCTCTAGTTTATTTGCATAAAGCTGGTTTTAGTTCACAAGTATTTGAGAAAAGCTTATTCAAGTGCTAACTAACTCAAGTGAGAACATTAGTGTCATTCCCACCATTCAAGTGGTGATTTCAATTCAATTCACCACAAGTCATTTCACCATCATCTTTCAACATCATTTTCAAAGATATGACATCGGAAACTGTATGGCCTTTCCAACCATCTGTAACCGTGGACGCGGCTATTCGAATAGGTTTACACTCTGCAGAGGTTGCACACTTGTGCCACAACATTTGATTTCATCCGTCGGGATTACCCCGAATCATCGTAACACAGTACGCGGATCATCAACCATAACCTTTCACTTATAAATCCTAGTATGAGCACCTCTCCCCATGAGCTTGGCCTCCCAGTGAAGACCAAGCTGTCAACACAGGAACTGCACGAGCTTGGCCGTACAATTCACCTCAATTTCACATCATTTCTCAACAACGGAGGCAGCCTCAAGCGTAACCCCTATGACGTGTGTTCAGAGGGAACCCATACTAAGACGCATAAACTTCCAGTTAAGCCCTACCCATAATCAGGTATTGTGGGGGTACTTAATAATTGGAAAGGTATCGCATTCAAACCAACATCATGTTTATCAAAAATCACCATCTTCTCTTTGTCACATTCACCTTCAAAAATCATTCAATGGAATGCATCATCATTCCAAGGTTTCAAATTCCTTTCAAATTCACATTGTTCCCATCTAGAGTAGTCAAGTTTTATTTCATTAGCACTAGCTCTAAATCATGAGGGGTGCTATCTTGCTTTGCTTGATGGAGACTAACTCCACTACTCGAGTAACCATTCTTTACTTGACCAAAGTTAACTATAAAAGTTACTCTTTAAGAAAACCAGTAGAAAACTTGTAATGTATAAACTTGGGATAGGCTATGTAAGAAAAGGTAAGATTCATGGTGCCTTGCCCCAAGGGTCTTTGCACTTTGCAAGACTATTAGCTTGCCTTGGTAGTTCTCAAACTGTTCCTCCTCCTCCTCTTGGTAGCAACCTTCTTCTTCGGCGTACTCTCCGGTGCTACCGTCTAAATTTGAATACGAGTATAATTACTCACTAATTCAATGGCTATTCCACACATCACATATAAACACACAAACTATTCTATGCACACAAATAATCTACTTAGAGTGCATGGGTTGTGTTGTGTGAATAGAATTCACTTCTTTGTATTTAATATGTAAATGATAGTTTCCATAGGGTTCTTGAGAAATAATTTCCTCTCATTGAAATCTTCTTAAGATTTAATTTCTCAAACAATCATGTATGAACTCATATTGACCTAAGTCAAATGTTCATCATCATCATTTGGAGAAATGATTTAAATGAGGTAGATCACCTCATACCATTTAATAACACTACATAGGATTTAAATCTCAAGTAATTCATATAAGAGAGTTTGGACCAGGGGTCCAAACATCCCATGAATTCATGTGAGACAAGTTTAAATGAAGTATAAGACTTCACATAATTTACTTTAATAGTTTTGGACAATATCAACTAGTTAAACTAGCCATATTATCCATTAATTAAACTAGGGCATGATCATGCAAAGTGACCACACCATTTTATTGCATAAACAATTAGTGTAAGTCAAATGTGAGCTATTAGAGTTGGAATTAACTTAATATCTATTTTGGTTGATTTTTAAGAATTATTTGAGTAGGGAAAAGTCCCTGCCTTGTTATTTTTATCAAATTAATTCTACAAAGAATCTGGCCATGGGACCAGTGGCATGTTGTAGATAATTTCACTAGCTTTCCAACAACATAAAGTTCATTAAATTTGGTTTAGCCAATTCGAATCTATTGATTTTCAAAGTGGAGGCAGTATTGAAATTCATTTGCAATTTATTAAACTGGATTTGAATAAAAAGGCCGGCGGGAAAACTAAACGGGCCAGATTCAATTTAAATGGCCCAAGGCCAGCCCAGCCACGGTCCAGTGCCGCGCGGGCTGCCTGACAGAGGGTCCCGCCTGTCAGCGGCTCTTAAACGCCAATGCGGTAAGTTTCAATGTGATGCGTTGGATTAGAAATGGATCGAACGGCTCGAGTTCATCGTCGTCTCCGACGAGAACCCGACGATCTGGCGGCGGCAGTAGGGGGTCGGCGGGCTAACCAGTGCTCCAGCGAGGGATGGAAGTGTGCTTGGGGTAGATGTGGACGACGGCGAAGCTCCAGGTACCGGTGGCGTCGCCTGAGGTGGACTGGTTCGCCGGCGATCGCTGCAGAGCTTCCGCGGCGGCGAGCTCTCGATTGGCCTTGCTCCGGCGTGAATCAGACGAGTGGTGAGGTGGTTGAGTAGCTGTGAGAGGTGGGGAGTGTGGTGGTGTGCTTGGATTGCTCAGGGGAGCTCTCCTTTTATAGCAGCGCATGGGTGCTGCGGGGCAGGGTGGCGGTCGACCATGGCGCGGCTTTTCCAGCGGGTGGTCGAGCTAGGCGAGGTCATGGCAGTGCTCTACGGGTCCAGGCGAGTCTAATGGCGGTGACAGCTTGGTCGGGGAGGGCCTGGTTGGTTCGCGTTGCTTCCAGGCAGGTCGCGGCGATGGCGGGATCTTCTTCCCCGTCCACGGCAGCGGCGGTCCAGGGTCTGGTCGTGGCCATGTCTGGCGGCGTCCAGGTGGCGAGGTGATGCTCAACTCGTTGCGCGCGGGGCCAGGGCGAGTGCAGGGTGGTGGCGCGGCGCGTGTACTGAGCGTGTCCACGCACGTGCTGGCGCGACGCGAGCGGCGTCCAGAGCTGATCTGGGCGCGCGATCTCCGGCCATTGTCGTCGTCGAGCTCGACCGTGGAGGTGCTAGGGTGGCGTAGGAGATGTGGTGGCGTGCTGTGGCGCGGTGGCCAGGGCAGGGAAGCAATGGGAGAGGGGGGAGCTCGTCGGGTTGGGCGACATGGCCGGCATGGCCATGTCTAGCCTTGCCCTCTCTCTCCCTAGGTTTCTATTTGGCATTGAAATGGCTTAAGGGGACCAGGGGACAATGTAGATTAGATTTGGAGTAGATTAGGTTGTGTAGAATCACTATTTGCAATAGTGTGTAATAGTGCCCGATTTTGGAATTTGCAAAATTGTCCAAATTTGATTTAATTCAAATGGTGAATCTATTTGAAAAATGTGTGTTGAGATAAGTTGTATTTGACCAGAGATGAATAGAGGTGGTGGTGGAATTGTGGAATTCAAGAATTTGCAAAATTTGGCTAAGTGGGGATTGTTCCATATGTTAAAAAGTTGAGACTTTGGATGAGCATAGATCATGATCAAAAATGATTTTGGCATGGTGATCTTTACAAAAGTTGTTCACCTTGATGTTGACTTTGAAATGGTGCAAAGAGTTAGCAAGATTTGGTTTGAGAAAATTGAATGGCAATGGCTCAAAGTAGCGTGATGCGCGTGGTTGACGTATTGTCTTTCCGTTCGACACGCGTCCGTTGGGAACCCCAAGAGGAAGGTGTGATGCGCACAGCGGCAAGTTTCCCTCAGTAAGAAACCAAGGTTTAATCGAACCAGTAGGAGTCAAGAAGTACGTTGAAGGTTGATGGCGGCGAGATGTAGTGCGGCGCAACACCAGGGATTCCGGCGCCAACGTGGAACCTGCACAACACAAACCAAGTACTTTGCCCCAACGAAACAGCGAGGTTGTCAATCTCACCGGCTTGCTGTAACAAAGGATTAGATGTATAGTGTGGAAGATGATTGTTTGCAGAAAACAGTAGAACAATTGCAGTAGATTGTATTTCAGTATAGAGAATTGGACCAGGGTCCACAGTTCACTAGAGGTGTCTCTCCCATAAGATAAATAGCATGTTGGGTGAACAAATTACAGTTGGGCAATTGACAAATAAAGAGGGCATGACCATGCACATACATATTATGATGAGTATTGTGAGATTTAATTGGGCATTACGACAAAGTACATAGACCGCTATCCAGCATGCATCTATGCCTAAAAAGTCCACCTTCAGGTTATCATCCGAACCCCCTCCAGTATTAGTTGCTAACAACAGACAATTGCATTAAGTATTGCGCGTAATGTAATCAATAACTACATCCTCGGACATAGCATCAATGTTTTATCCCTAGTGGCAACAGCACATCCATAACCTTAGAGGTTTCTGTCACTCCCAGTTCACGGAGACATGAACCCACTATCGAGCATAAATACCCCCTCTTGGAGTTACTAGCAAAAACTTGGCCAGAGCCTCTACTAATAACGGAGAGCATGCAAGATCATAAACAACACATAGATATAAATTGATAATCAACATAACATAGTATTCTCTATTCATCGGATCCCAACAAACACAACATATAGCATTACAGATAGATGATCTTGATCATGTTCGGCAGCTCATAAGATCCGACAATTAAGCACAATGAGGAGAAGACAACCATCTAGCTACTGCTATGGACCCATAGTCCAGGGGTGAACTACTCACTCATCACTCCGGAGGCGACCATGGCGGCGTAGAGTCCTCCGGGAGATGAATCCCCTCTCTGGCAGGGTGCCGGAGGCGATCTCCTGAATCCCCCGAGATGAGATTGGCGGCGGCGGCGTCTCTGGAAGGTTTTCCGTATCGTGGCTCTCGGTACTGGGGGTTTCGCGACGAAGGCTATTTGTAGGCGGAAGGGTAGGTCAGGGGGCGTCGCGAGGGGCCCAGGAGACAGGTCGGCGCGGCCAAGGGTGGGGCCGCGCCGCCCTACCCCCTGGCCACCTCGTGGCCCCACTTCGTTGACTCTCCGGTCTTCTGGAAGCTTCGTGGCAAAATAGGCCCCTGGGCGTTGATTTCGTCCAATTCCGAGAATATTTCCTTACTAGGATTTCTGAAACCAAAAACAGCAGAAAACAGCAACTGGCTCTTCGGCATCTTGTTAATAGGTTAGTTCCAGAAAATGCATAATTATGACATAAAGTATGCATAAAACATGTAGATATCATCAATAATGTGGCATGGAACATAAGAAATTATCGATACATCGGAGAGATATCAGCATCCCCAAGCTTAGTTTCTGCTCGTCCCGAGCAGGTAAACGATAACAAAGATAATTTCTGGAGTGACATGCCATCATAACCTTGATCATACTATTGTAAGCATATGTAATGAATGCAGCGATCAAAACAATGTATATGACATGAGTAAACAAGTGAATCATATAGCAAAGACTTTTCATGAATAGTACTTCAAGACAAGCATCAATAAGTCTTGCATAAGAGTTAACTCATAAAGCAATAATTCAAAGTAAAGATATTGAAGCAACACAAAGGAAGATGAAGTTTCAGCGGTTGCTTTCGACTTATAACATGTATATCTCATGGATATTGTCAATGTAAAGTAATATAACAAGTGCAATATGCAAGTATGTAGGAATCAATGCACAGTTCACACAAGTGTTTGCTTCTTGAGATGGAGAGAGATAGGTGAACTGACACAACAATAAAAGTAAAAGAAAGGTCCTTCAAAGAGGAAAGCATCGATTGCTATATTTGTGCTAGAGCTTTGGTTTTGAAAACAAGAAACAATTTTGTCAACGGTAGTAATAAAGCATATGTGTTATGTAAATTATATCTTACAAGTTGCAAGCCTCATGCATAGTATACTAATAGTGCCCGCACCTTGTCCTAATTAGCTTGGATTACCGGGATTATCGCAATGCACATGTTTTAACCAAGTGTCACAAAGGGGTACCTCTATGCCGCCTGTACAAAGGTCTAAGGAGAAAGCTCGCATTGGATTTCACGCTATTGATTATTCTCAACTTAGACATCCATACCGGGACAACATAGACAACAGATAATGGACTCCTCTTTTATGCATAAGCATGTAGCAACAATTAATTTTCTCATATGAGATTGAGGATATATGTCCAAAACTGAAACTTCCACCATGGATCATGGCTTTAGTTAGCGGCCCAATGTTCTTCTCTAACAACATGCATGCTCTAACCATTAGGTGGTAAATCTCCCTTACTTCAGACAAGACGAACATGCATAGCAACTCACATGATATTCAACAAAGAGTAGTTGATGGCGTCCCCAGGAACATGGTTATCGCACAACTCGCAACTTAATAAGAGATAAAGTGCATAAGTACATATTCAATACCACAATAGTTTTTAAGCTATTTGTCCCATGAGCTATATATTGTAAAGGTAGAGGATAGAAATTTTAAAGGTAGCACTCAAGCAATTTACTTTGGAATGGCGGAGAAATACCATGTAGTAGGTATGTATGGTGGACACAAATGGCATAGTGGTTGGCTCAAGTATTTTGGATGCTTGAGAAGTATTCCCTCTCGATACAAGGTTTAGGCTAGCAAGGTTTATTTGAAACAAACACAAGGATGAACCGGTGCAGCAAAACTCACATAAAAGACATATTGTAAACACTATAAGACTCTACACCGTCTTCCTTGTTGTTCAAACTCAATACTAGAAATTATCTAGACTTTAGAGAGACCAAATATGCAAACCAAATTTTAGCATGCTCTATGTATTTCTTCATTAATGGGTGCAAAGTATATAATGGAAGAGCTTAAACATGAGCACAACAATTGCCAAGTATCACATTATCCAAGACATTATAGCAAATTACTACATGTATCATTTTCCAATTCCAACCATATAACAATTTAACAAAGAAGAAACTTCGCCATGAATACTATGAGTAAAGCCTAAGGACATACTTGTCCATATGCAACAGCGGAGCGTGTCTCTCTCCCACACAAAGAATGCTAGGATCCATTTTATTCAAACAAAACAAAAAACAAAAACAAACCGACGCTCCAAGCAAAGCACATAAGATGTGATGGAATAAAAATATAGTTTCAGGGGAGGAACCTGATAATGTTGTCGATGAAGAAGGGGATGCCTTGGGCATCCCCAAGCTTAGACGCTTGAGTCTTCTTGATATATGCAGGGGTGAACCACCGGGGCATCCCCAAGCTTAGATCTTTCACTCTCCTTGATCATGTTGTATCATCTCCCTCTCTTGATCCTCGAAAACTTCCTCCACACCAAACTCAAAACAACTCATTAGAGGGTTAGTGCACAATCAAAATATACATGTTCAGAGGTGACATAATCATTCTTAACACTTCTGGACATTGCACAAAGCTACTGAAAGTCAATGGAATCGAAATATCCATCGAGCATATCAAAACAGGCAATGCGAAATAAAAGGCAGAATCTGTCAAAACAGAACAGTTCGTAATGACGAATTTTATTGAGGCACCAGACTTGCTCAAATGAAAATGCTCAAATTGAACGAAAGTTGAGTACATATCTGAGGATCACTCACGTAAATTGGAATAATTTTCTGAGTTACCTACAGAGAATTTTGCCCAGATTCGTGACAGCAAAGAAATCTGTTTCTGCGCAGTAATCCAAATCTAGTATGAACCTTACTATCAACGACTTTACTTGGCACAAAAAAACACTAAACTAAGATAAGGAGAGGTTGCTACAGTAGTAAACAACTTCCAAGACTCAAAATAAAAACAAAGTACTGTAGTAAAAACATGGGTTGTCTCCCATAAGCGCTTTTCTTTAACGCCTTTCAGCTAGGCGCAGAAAGTGTGTATCAAGTATTATCGAGAGACGAAGTGTCAACATCATAATTTGTTCTAATATTAGAATCAAAAGGTAACTTCATTCTCTTTCTAGGGAAGTGTTCCATACCTTTCTTGAGAGGAAATTGATATTTAATATTCCCTTCCTTCATATCAATAATAGCACCAACAGTTCGAAGAAAAGGTCTTCCCAATATGATGGGACAAGATGCATTGCATTCAATATCCAAGACAACAAAATCAACGGGGACAAGGTTTTTGTTAACGGTAATGCGAACATTATCAACTTTCCCCAAAGGTTTCTTTGTAGAATGATCAGCAAGATTAACATCCAGATAACAATTTTTCAGTGGTGGCAAGTCAAGCATATTATAAATTTTCTTAGGCATAACAGAAATACTTGCACCAAGATCACATAAAGCATTACAATCAAAGTCATTGACCTTCATCTTAATGATGGGCTCCTAACCATCTTCGAGCTTCCTCGGAATAGAAGCTTCGCGTTCTAGTTTCTCTTCTCTAGCTTTTATGAGAGCATTTGTAATATGTTTCGTGAAAGCCAAATTTATAGCACTAGCATTAGGACTCTTAGCAAGTTTTTGTAAGAACTTTATAACTTCAGAGATGTGGCAATCATCAAAATTTAAACCATTATAATCTAAAGCAATGGGATCATCATCCCCAATGTTGGAAAAAATTTCAGCAATTTTATCACAGGCAGTTTCAGCAGTTTCAGGCAGTTTTTCGCGCTTTGCATTTGAAGTGGAAACATTGCCAACACCAATTATTTTACCATTAATAGTAGGAGGTGCAGCAACATGTGTAGCATTAGCATTACTAGTGGTGGTAATAGTCCAAACTTTAGCTATATTATCTTCTTTTTCATTTTCTTCTCTTTCCCACCTAGCACGCAATTCGGCCATCAATCTTATATTCTCATTAATTCTAACTTGGATGGCATTTGCTGTAGTAACAATTTTATTATTATGATTCTCATGAGGCATAACTTTCGATTTCAAAAGATCAACATCAGCAGCAAGACTATCGACTTTAGAAGCAAGTATATCAATTTTCCCAAGCTTTTCTTCAACAGATTTGTTGAAAGCAGTTTGTGTACTAATAAATTCTTTAAGCATAGCTTCAAGTCCAGGGGGTGTGTTCCTATTATTGTTGTAAGAATTCCCATAAGAATTACCATAGCCGTTGCCATTATTATAAGGATATGGCCTATAGTTGTTACTAGAATTGTTCCGGTAAGCATTGTTGTTGAAATTATTATTTTTAATGAAGTTTACATTAACATGTTCTTCTTGAGCAACCAATGAAGCTAACGGAACATTATTAGGATCATCATTTGTCCTATCATTCACAAGCATAGACATAATAGCATCAATCTTATCACTCAAGGAAGCGGTTTCTTCGACAGAATTTACCTTCTTACCTTGTGGAGCTCTTTCCGTGTGCCATTCAGAGTAATTAATCATCATATTATCAAGAAGCTTTGTTGCCTCACCAAGAGTGATGGACATAAAGGTACCTCCAGCAGCTGAATCCAATAGGTTCCGCGAAGAAAAATTCAGTCCTGCATAAAAGGTTTGGATGATCATCCAAGTAGTCAGTCCATGGGTTGGGCAATTTTTAACCAAAGATTTCATTCTTTCCCATGCTTGTGCAACATGCTCAGTATCCAATTGTTTAAAATTCATTATGCTACTCCTCAAAGATATAATTTTAGCAGGGGGATAATATCTACCAATAAAAGCATCCTTGCATTTAGTCCATGAATCAATACTATTCTTAGGCAGAGATAGCAATCAATCTTTAGCTCTTCCTCTTAATGAGAAAGGGAACAATTTTAATTTTAAAATTCATTATGCTACTCCTCAAAGATATAATTTTAGCAGGGGGATAATATCTACCAATAAAAGCATCCTTGCATTTAGTCCATGAATCAATACTATTCTTAGGCAGAGATAGCAATCAATCTTTAGCTCTTCCTCTTAATGAGAAAGGGAACAATTTTAATTTTATAATGTCACCATCTACATCTTTATACTTTTGCATTTCACATAATTCAACAAAATTATTGAGATGGGCAGCAGCATCATCAGAACTAACACCAGAAAATTGCTCTCGCATAACAAGATTCAGTAAAGCAGGTTTAATTTCAAAGAATTCTGCTGTAGTAGCAGGTGGAGCAATAGGTGTGCATAAGAAATCATTATTATTGGTGGTTGTGAAGTCACACAACTTAGTATTTTTAGGAGTACCCATTTTAGCAGTAGTAAATAAAGCAAACTAGATAAAGTAAATGCAAGTAACTAATTTTTTTGTGTTTTTGATATAGAGTGCAAGACAGTAAATAAAGTAAACTAGCAACTAATTTTTTTGTATTTTGATTTAGTGCAGCAAACAAAGTAGTAAATAAAATAAAGCAAGACAAAAACAAAGTAAAGAGATTGCGATGTGGAGACTCCCCTTGCAGCGTGTCTTGATATCCCCGGCAACGGCGCCAGAAATTTTGCTTGATGCGCGTGGTTGACGTATTGTCTTTCCGTTCGACACGCGTCCGTTGGGAACCCCAAGAGGAAGGTGTGATGCGCACAGCGGCAAGTTTCCCTCAGTAAGAAACCAAGGTTTAATCGAACCAGTAGGAGTCAAGAAGTACGTTGAAGGTTGATGGCGGCGAGATGTAGTGCGGCGCAACACCAGGGATTCCGGCGCCAACGTGGAACCTGCACAACACAAACCAAGTACTTTGCCCCAACGAAACAGCGAGGTTGTCAATCTCACCGGCTTGCTGTAACAAAGGATTAGATGTATAGTGTGGAAGATGATTGTTTGCAGAAAACAGTAGAACAATTGCAGTAGATTGTATTTCAGTATAGAGAATTGGACCGGGGTCCACAGTTCACTAGAGGTGACTCTCCCATAAGATAAATAGCATGTTGGGTGAACAAATTACAGTTGGGAAATTGACAAATAAAGAGGGCATGACCATGCACATACATATTATGATGAGTATTGTGAGATTTAATTGGGCATTACGACAAAATACATAGACCGCTATCCAGCATGCATCTATGCCTAAAAAGTCCACCTTCAGGTTATCATCCGAACCCCCTCCAGTATTAAGTTGCTAACAACAGACAATTGCATTAAGTATTGCGCGTAATGTAATCAATAACTACATCCTCGGACATAGCATCAATGTTTTATCCCTAGTGGCAACAGCACATCCATAACCTTAGAGGTTTTTGTCACTCCCCCAGATTCACGGAGACATGAACCCACTATCGAGCATAAATACCCCCTCTTGGAGTTACTAACAAAAACTTGGCCAGAGCCTCTACTAATAACGGAGAGCATGCAAGATCATAAACAACACATAGA
The DNA here is from genome assembly GCF_019359855.2 of Lolium perenne. Classification (NCBI taxonomy): domain Eukaryota; kingdom Viridiplantae; phylum Streptophyta; class Magnoliopsida; order Poales; family Poaceae; genus Lolium; species Lolium perenne. The sequence continues at coordinate 161,046,458 of NC_067247.2, forward strand.
TATAAATTGATAATCAACATAACATAGTATTCTCTATTCATCGGATCCCAACAAACACAACATATAGCATTACAGATAGATGATCTTGATCATGTTCGGCAGCTCATAAGATCCGACAATTAAGCACAATGAGGAGAAGACAACCATCTAGCTACTGCTATGGACCCATAGTCCAGGGGTGAACTACTCACTCATCACTCCGGAGGCGACCATGGCGGCGTAGAGTCCTCCGGGAGATGAATCCCCTCTCCGGCAGGGTGCCGGAGGCGATCTCCTGAATCCCCCGAGATGGGATTGGCGGCGGCGGCGTCTCTGGAAGGTTTTCCGTATCATGGCTCTCGGTACTGGGGGTTTCGCGATGAAGGCTATTTGTAGGCGGAAGGGTAGGTCAGGGGGCATCGCGAGGGGCCCAGGAGACAGGTCGGCGCGGCCAAGGGTGGGGCCGCGCCGCCCTACCCCCTGGCCACCTCGTGGCCCCACTTCGTTGACTCTCCGGTCTTCTGGAAGCTTCGTGGCAAAATAGGCCCCTGGGCGTTGATTTCGTCCAATTCCGAGAATACTTCCTTACTAGGATTTCTGAAACCAAAAACAAGCGACTTGAATCGGCTCTTCGGCATCTTGTTAATAGGTTAGTTCCAGAAAATGCATAATTATGACATAAAGTATGCATAAAACATGTAGATATCATCAATAATGTGGCATGGAACATAAGAAATTATCGATACGTCGGAGACGTATCATAGTGATCAGACTATAAATTTCAGTTTTGACCATTATCATATTTGAGCTAGTTTTGCATTTGAGAATTATTTGAATTGTGATTCTTTGATTCCCAAAAGTTGTAATAAGTGTTTAGTAACATTATTCAACTAAGGGTGAAGACCAAATAGGTCTAGGGTCAAAATTTATAAAAATGCCATAGGGCATATGTTAGGGTTTTAGGGTTTTTCATTTATTTGATTTCTTTCTCTTTTTGGTTTTATTTGGTTGGTGATCTTCATAGGATCACATTAGGGTTTTAGAGCATATCAAATACAAGTAATAACAATCATCATGGCATATCAATCAAATGCACAAGTCCTATGCATGGTACTATATGCAATTTAAAAAGTTTTTGTTGGTTTGAAATTTTGCTCTCTGGAATTCTCTAACTTTCTTTTTATTGAAATTTGGGGTGTTACAGAAGGTCAGGAGCAGCTTAAATCTTGTCTTACTGCTTACTATAAGGGCCTATTTGGCGAACCTGGGGAATCGGATCTATCCCTGGATGAATCCAGGACGGATGATATTCCACAGGTGACTCCAGAAGAAAATTCCATTCTAATCGCACCTTATTCCGAGGAGGAGATTAGGAAGGCGGTCTTTCCAATGGAGCATAATAAGGCACCAGGCCTGGATGGTTTTTCTACCGAATTCTATTAGTCTTTCTGGGATATTGTGAAGACTGATTTATTGGAATTATTTGCGGAGCTTCATGCGGGACAGTTGGATCTATTCCGTATCAATTTTGGTGAAATCATTCTTTTACCGAAAGTTAATGATGCGGAACGGATCCAACAATTCAGGCCCATATGTCTTTTACATATTTATTTCAAAATTTTCACAAAAGTTGCTACTATTCGACTGAATTCTTTGGCAGATCATGTGGTGCGTCCTTCTCATACGGCATTCATGCAAGGCAGATATATCCTAGATGGAGTTGTCACTTTGCATGAAACAGTTCATGAGATGCAGCATAAAAAGTTGAATAGGGTCATACTCAAAATCGACTTTCAAAAAGCCTATGATAAAGTTAAATAGTTCTTTCTTCAACAAACACTTCGGATGAAAGGATTTTCTGATGAGTGACGCGCTCTAATTAATAATGCTATTTTTGGTGGTAGTGTTGCCATAAAGGTCAATGATGATATTGGCAATTACTTCCAGACAAAAAAAGGACTTAGGCAAGGCGATCCATTGTCCCCGATGCTCTTTAACATTGTGGCGGATATGCTTGCAATTATAATTGAACGCGCTAAGTTCGATGGCTAAATTGAAGGTGTCATTCCCCATTTAGTTGATGGGGGCTTATCAATTATTCAGTATGCCGATGATACAATTCTATTTATGGATCATGATTTGGCAAAGGCAAGTAATCCGAAGTTAATTCTTTCAGTATTCGAGCAATTGTCAGGTCTTAAGATCAACTTCCATAAAAGTGAGTTGTTTTGTTTTGGCGAAATCATAGATGATGCCAATCTTTATGCCGAGCTATTTGGTTGTGGGCTTGGTTGTTTTCCAATTAGCTATCTTGGTATTCCGATTCATCATCGGAAACTAACCCTGGCCGAATGGAAAATCATCGAAGAACGACTTCAGAAACATCTTACTAGTTGGAAAGGAAAGCTCCTATCCCTTGGGGGGAGATTAGTCCTCATAAATTCAGTGCTTACAAATACGTACTGTATATGATCTCCTTCTTCCAGTTACCCAAAGGAGTATTGCATAGATTGGATTACTTCCGATCAAGATTCTTTTGGCAAGGGGATAGTGAAAAGAAAAAAATATCGGTTGATAAAATGGAGTGTTGTATGTCGTCCAAAAGATCAAGGTGGACTTGGGGTCCACGATCTAGAAGTTAAAAACGGGGCCTTGCTAGGAAAATGGCTGACTAGGTTATTAACGGAGGATGATGTATGGCAACAACTACTGCGGAAAAAGTATGTAGGCTCAAAGGCGATATCCCAGGTTATTTGGAAACCAGGGGATTCACACTTCTGGCTGGCATTATGGCAACAAAGAAATAAATTTTTTTCGCTTGGCTCCTTCTCCATTAGGAATGGGGCGGAGATACGTTTTAGGGAGGATTAATGGTTAGGAACAACGACTCTCCGCGAACAGTATCCGACCTTATACAATATTGTTCGTTATAAAGGGCACACCTTGCAGAAGGTGATGGAATCTTCTCCACCCCCGGTAATGTTCAGACGTGATCTTATTGGTCCCCGCCTTGACTTTTGGAACGAACTTCTTCAGCGGTTAGATTCAATACAGTTATCTACGGGGTCTGATGAATTCCGTTGGAGTCTTACCAAGAATGGTGTATTCCCGGTAGCCTCAATGTATAAAGCCCTTTGCATTCCTACCCAAACGATTTTAAATAATAAATCCATCTGGAAGATGAAGTTACCATTGAAAACGAAGGTCTTTGCATGGTATCTTCGTCGAGGTGTGAGTCTTACTAAAGATAACCTTGTAAAACACAACTGGCAGGGTGCAAGAAATGTGTGTTCTGTCACGAAGATGGGACAATAAAACACTTTTTTTCAACTGTAGGGTTGCTATATCTATATAGTCAATCATTCAGAACCCCAATATATTTGGTAATTGGTTAAATGGGGTGGACTCAAGATATAAAACGATTATCCGAGTGGGAGCGATTGCAGTTATATGGTCGCTTTGGCTGTGTAGAAACGACAAGGTTTTTAATAACAAAAATTCTTCTATCATGCAGGTTCTCTACAGATGTACATCTATGCTCCGTTCATGGTCACTGCTTCAACGCTTCGAGGACCAAAACATATTTATGGAGGTGTCTACACGTTTGGAGAATACGGCCAAGAATTTTATTACCCAACATGGGTGGCAGCATAGCCTTAGGATAGAAACCAATGAAGTTGTCGATTAGTTGGTTTTTTTCTTTATCCTTTATGTACTAGTTTTTGCTTAGATACTGAATTTATAAATGGTTGTGTGCATCTTAGCTATGCAGAGGTTAGGTGTAAGAGCATCTCCAGCTGTTTGGGCTCCCCACGCCCAAATCCGGCGATATTGTCGTCCGGATTGGAGGAAAATTTGGCCTGAGGAGGCCCATTTTCCCAGCCGCGAGCCCAGGATGGATGTAACGGACTTCGGCGAATTCAGACAAAATTGGCGAGTTCGTTCAAACATAAGCGAAATTTAATGATATTTAACATATAGAGGCGAGTTCGTACATAAGTAGGCCAAATTCGAACATATATTGAATTCGGCGATTGGCAAACTAAAACTTTAAACTAAGAACGGCCTACTACATGCCGAAATGGCGGTAGAAGGACGTGTAGTCGCCGCCGTCGCTCGAGCCGGCGTCGTCCTGGGGCGGCGGCGCCTCGTACCAGCGGCTCGTGCCCTGGCCAGCGTCGCCGGCGCGTGGCGGCGACGGATGGTAGATGTCGTCGTCGTTGCTGTCCTCGAGCTTGACCACCTCCCTGGGCGCGGCGTTCTGCGCGGAGGACGGTGTGGCGGCGCGGGCGGCGAGTTGACGTGCGGCAGCCAGATCCAGCAACCGCCGTTGCTGCTCCGCCTCCTCGCGCTCCCAGTCCCGCCTGGACCACTCCAGTGCGGCGTCCTCGGGGAGGCTGTTGTCGGCGGGCACCAGGTCCTTCAGCGACCTGGCGATCGCCTCCGCCACCGCGGCGTCCTCCGCGCGCTTCGCCTCCTCCTCGATGAGCTGGTTTGCGGCGTCCTCCTTCTTCGACGCCTTCCTCTTCCGCCCGCTTTGCGGAGAGGAAGGCTGGTCGCGGATGACGAGGGCGCTGCTGCTGCGTCGTCTGCTCGGCGGTGGCGACGCCGGTTCCTTCTTGACGGTCGAAGGAGACGCCCATTCCTGCTTGACGGTGGCCGGCGTCGACCCGTCGGACCTGGATGCCGACCGCGAGCCAGACGAGGAGGAGGATGGCGCCATCCTCCTCGGCATCCAGGAACTACCGTGCTGGCGCGACACGGTAGCCGCCACTGGCGGCGACATCCCCAGGACAGGGGAGTTTCCGTCCTCGATGTGCGCGAGCACATTCTCGAGGGTGCGGCCAGGCGCGCTCCACCATCGTTTGCGGCCGGTGGCGTTGTTCCTTGCCGGAGGAGGAGGAGGGCCGTCGTAGGCCGCCAGTTCGCGTTCATACCTACGCCGGAAGAACGCGATCCACGATTCGTGGTTGTCGGGGAAGAAACGTGGATCCGCGCGCTGCTCGTCACTGAGAGTGACGAGCACCTCGTCGATCGCCGCTTCGAGTAAGGCCCCACCCGTTGGCGGTGGCGGGATCGGCACGCCGCCTGCGCTCAGCCTCCATCCCCCCGGTGCGCGGAAGTCCGGCGGCGCCGGGTAGCCCGCCGCGTGGAGGAGCCGTCCCTCCCATTGGTGGAGAGAGCGGCGGCCGAAGCCGTTGTTGGCCGCACCGTCGTTCGCCATTGCTCGTTCGAGTTCGGGGAAGATTTGGTGGAAGGCGAGCGAGGTGAATGCGGGGTAGACGCGGTAGTTCGTCGATAAATAGAGGTAGGCGCGCGTGATACCGAGGCGGCGGCATTAACTCGCCGCGTGGAAGCTACGCGGCCGGCGAATACTGACCGGCGGCAGACTTTTACAGCGCGCGGAAGACGATGCGATGAGGACGACGATCGGTGTCTCTCGCCGACAAGTTGGGGCCACCAGACGCGCGGGAAGTTTCCTCGACGTTTCGCGTGCTTTTGTTTCGTCCGGAGTCCCCGAGAGCTCCCCGGGGGGGCGGGGATGGCGTGGGATCGCCGGATGAATTTAGGCCCAAATCCAGACGAAATCGAGAAACCGGGGACGCGACTGAGCCGAATTTCGCCGTCCGGATGGAAAAAACGTCGTTCGGAAGTCTCGTCGGGGAGACGAGTGGAGATACTCTAATGCTTGATACATCGAGTAATAAAGCGCCTTTATGGAAGAAAAAACGGACCGAGCAATGCATGCATGCATTGTAGGCAGCCATGATTGACATGTCTTTGCTTGCTTAACCGTGTCGTTCGACCGCACAGTGCCGGCAGCTAGCTGAACTTTCTCACTCCCCAGACCCAACCCCAGAACAGTTCCTTTATTCACAGGAACGTTCTTCGCATAGTTACATATACAACGCCAATTTTTTTTAAATAATACGAATTATTTCATAATTTCCAGATATATCACACGTTTTGAATCATTTCCAAATATGTGACTCAGTCGATTTTCAGTCGACCGATCGGTCTACCAAAAGCCATTTAAACTGTCGCCCAGGCTATTTCCCTGTGTCGTATCAGATATCAGCCAGCCTCGGGCCGATCGGCCAGCAGCAGACCGGTCGGTCAGCTAGCAGCCGACCATCTCATACTACTGCCCTCCCGCTCCCGTCTAATTTAACACACTGGACTGAAACGGGATTAAAGGAATTTATTGTATTAGCAAGCAGGAAACACGGTTTCATGGGGACCCATCAATCAACTCTGCTGCATGTTGTATGTGCAAGCGGCCGGCCAAAAATAGTGACAAGGACCCACCTGCATCTATGTGATTAGGGTATCTCTAACGGGCAATGCATTTTGGACGCCTAAAATATCCGCACGCCCCGTCTGTTTGTATCGGTTTAAATAGTTAAAATCGATTGCTCGTTCGTTTGCGTTGGGGGTGGCTCTAGCGGCACGACGTATTTTTACGATTTACATAAAAACATAATTTACATAGTAAAAGAAAAGGAAAATAAATAGAAAACCTAAGAACGCCCGCGCGCCTACTCCTCCTCCTCGTCGTCAATCACAGCGAGCTCCGGTACCGGCCACAGCCAGTTGGCAATCGACAGGACATACGACAGGACATACGTTGGTGACATCGGTGGTGGTGGTGGTGGAGAAGCCCACGCCGGTGGTGGAGGTTGAGCAGCCCACACCGATGGTGGAGGTGGAGCAGCCCACACCGGTGGTGGAGGTGGAACCGCCCACGGGTTATACGGCGGAGGTGGAGACGGCGGTTGCACCGGTTGCGGGGCTGAGTCCTAGAGCGCTCGTCGTAGGGCCTCTTCCTCTGTGAGGCCCGGCGGCATGATGTCGGTGGCGTACCGGGGCAGTGACGGCTCCACCGATCGGTCCACCTCTGAGACAAGGACGTCGAGCCTCGCGATCTCGTTGTTCGTCATCATCGCCGGGTACTCGAACTCCCGGCCGTTAGCAATGGCCAACTGCCATTCTTGGAAAATGCATGCGACGTAGTCATCGCTGTAGTCCTTGGCCTTATCGTTGTGGTAGGCCAGCGCGTCGCTGTAGTAGTTGTCGTCATCATCGTCCTGTGAAGGCGTCGGCGGCTGCCGTGTTCGATGACGAGGCGGAGGTGGATGGTCAAAAAGGAAGTCCCTATCGCCGAGGAAACCCACCTGCCTCATCGGATCCTCCTCGGTAACGCGCGAGATACGATGCCAATGATGGCGGCGCGGAAGCCCAGTTGCCGTCCACCAGTGTGCATGCAGAAGAGGTAGCCGCGGCATTGATGGTGAAGGCTGCGGCGCAGACGCGGAAGCGATGACCACGGAAGCGATATGCTCGATACAGCCCTTTGACTCGCCGCTAGGCGGGCCCGGTGAAAACGCGAGCGGTCACTTGAGGCGTCCACGCAGCATCCGACGCGATGCATTCTAGACGCAAACATGCGTCGTGTCTGCGTCGCTGGGAGGGCCTAGTCACTATGAGGATCTGGTTCTGACGTATTTTTTGTCCGCATGAAACGCAAACGATCGCTCATCACTCCGTTGGAGATGCGCTTAATTAGCACATATATACGTACTAGCACATGCATGGTCCGGCTGATTAGCACCTTCACGTACTGGGATCTCCATATGCCAGCTGATTATCACCTCTACGTGTCTGCCCAGCTGATTAGCACACACTAATACCCTGGTCGGCCACTACCTAACCGGATCGGTAGCTTTGAAATTCGCCCCTGCTTTCTGCACTGCCTGGTCGGATAACTGTTGACCGATCGGACCTCTAGCTGGCCCGACAGCCCAGGTACACCTGCAATCGGTTCACAGCTGGCCGATCGGTCCGCCAATAACCGATCGGTTGACGCGTGTCCGACTGAGTCATATATTTGGAAATGGTTCAAAACGTGTGATATATCTGGAAATTATGAAATAATTCGTATTATTTAAAAAAAAATTGCCCATATACAACTATACTAGAAGGATGGCACACCTCGGCCTGGTGTGAAACGCGCGATTCCAACTCGCCTGTTCAACCCCAACTCAAAGTCCACCAGAGTAGGTGAAGACGATGATGTAATCTAATCATATTTGATGGCATACAGCTATAATCATGGCATCCGCAGCGAGCTTTTGATCTCTATAAATACGTACCCGGCCGCGTTAGAATAGATCATCCCATTCCCATCCAGCAAATTAACAAGCTAGCTCGAAGCACTATCTAGCCAAGCAAGTTAACGCACCACTGTGGTTCCATCATGGCAGGGCGCGCCACCGCGATCGTCTTCTCGCTCGTCCTCGCGCTGGCCATCGCTGGCGACGCGTCGGCGCAGCTGTCGACGGGCTTCTACTCCAACTCGTGCCCGAACATGCTCACCGCCGTGCGCTCGGCGCTGCGCCCGGCGATCGCCAGGGAGCGGCGCGTGGGCGCCTCCATCGTCCGCCTCTTCTTCCACGACTGCTTCGTCCAGGGCTGCGACGCCTCGCTGCTGCTCGACGACGCGCCTGGCATCCAGGGCGAGAAGAACGCCGTGCCCAACAAGAACTCCGCCAGGGGCTTCGAGGTCATCGACGCCATCAAGGCCGCCGTCGAGAAGGCATGTCCTGGCGTCGTCTCCTGCGCCGACGTGCTCGCCGTCGCCGCCGAGGAGAGCGTTGTCACCGTAAGTCCATAAGCAATCCAAAGCCGTGCCTGGCTATTGGCTACTGGATAATACGTTCATTTTTAACTGAACCTCCAGTAACTAATGTGTGTACGTGCGTGCAGCTGGGTGGTCCGAGCTGGGAGGTGAAGGTGGGGCGGAGGGACTCAACGACGGCGAGCTTCAACGGTGCCAACAACGACATTCCCCCGCCAACGTCGGGGCTGGCCAACCTTACCTCACTCTTCGCCGCCAAGGGGCTCTCCCAGAAGGACATGGTCGCGCTCTCAGGTACATTACATATACATGCAAATGCACCAACTGATTAAGCACCAATCAAAATTATCAACATCTTGCATTAATTTACTTTTTCCAGAAGATAAATTACTAATTAAAATCGATATTTTCTCGCTCTCACTCCGTCATGAAAGAATGTTCCAATCTTAACCAACATTCCGATTCGTGATAAGGAAATGTTTTCCTTTTGTGTAGAAAAGTTGATTGCTTCAGTGTTAATTTCAAAGTGAAGTAACTGAAAAACATCTGCTGTCAAACAACGGGACTGATAGCTAAGTTTTGACTCCAAATTAAGCTCAAAACTTCAGCATAGGACGTTTCTCAGGACAGGTTAAACAAAGATAGTTTACAGGTGATGACTTCGGAAGTTGGTGACTAATTACCATTGCCCCTACCTCCTGGTCGGCTTGCTTTGCAAGTCTGGAAAATGTCTACGAGTTACATATGTTCCTTGGTTACTAGTAATAAACAACATACTGTGATAGCTGGTGAATGATTGCTACCGAAGGAATGAGAAAATAACCTGACCTGACCTACTACCTTGTTCCAGGAGCACACACCATCGGCCTAGCGCGCTGCACCAACTTCAGGGGCCACATCTACAACGACACCGACATCGACGCCGGCTTCGCAAGAAGCCGCCAGTCAAACTGCCCTCGCACCACCGGCTCAGGTGACAACAACCTGGCGCCGCTGGACCTGCAGACTCCGACCGTCTTCGAGAACGCCTACTACAAGAACCTTGTGCAGAAAAGGGCCCTCCTGCACTCCGACCAGGAGCTCTTTAACGGGGGCGCCGCCGACGCTCAGGTCCGGTCATACGTCAGCAGCCAGGAGGCCTTCTTCAAGGACTTCGTGGTGGGAATGATCAAGATGGGGGATGTTGCCCCGCTGACGGGGTCGAACGGGCAGATCAGGAAGAACTGCAGGAGGATCAACTAAACAACTAAGATCCTCCAAAGGTCTGCAAAACAGTTGTGAGATCTGTAGTAGTAGCAGTATCTAGCAAGCAGCTCATAGACTCAGTATGTCCCTCTTTAAATCCAGCTTCTGGGATTGTGAAACCAATGTACTACTCAGTTTGAATAATAAATGGTCTACGGCCAAACAATGAATTAGTACCCGTGCAACTGTGTTTCGGACAGATAACTAGGTTGATAATGCTTTATCCAAGCAGTTCCCTCAATTATTTTTTTTCTCGACAAGACTCAGATCTCAATCAAGGAACTATACAATTTAGAAGATCTTGAAGACCATTTCCACCGACCTCTCACAGTGCAAGCTTTTCAACAGTTTCAGCAATTACGGCAACTAATGTTTAATACTACTCTCAATCAGAAATTCAGAATGAAGATCAATGGGGGCTACCCATGGTGTACTAAATTTTCATCCATGAAATTCTACAACCTATTGATAAAACAAAGGCTAGTGCATGATATTTTCGCTAATACCCAGAAAAGTGCTAAACACAGAGTCTTCTTCTACCTAATACTGCATGATAGAACTAACACCAGGGTTCTAGTACAAAGGAAGAACTTCATATTCCAAATTATAATTGCTGCTTATGCCAAGAAGAAGTGACTGAAACAAAGATGCATCTTTTCTAGGACTGAGTTTGCTAGGGCATGCTGGAACTCGATCATTCAGAATAAAGAAAGGGGAATATCGGTTTATGATGAAATATGTTCTGCTGAGGATCGACTACAGGAGAAGATTCAAACGGAAATTATTATTTTGGGTGCTGGAACATCTCAACTCAAAATTGGAATAGACAACTCAAAGAGGATCTTGCTCTGGTAATACATAGATCAAAGCAAGATAAAGCAAACAAACTTAAGGACTGGACTCCTATTTGTAAATATGTAATTATGTAAATACTCTTCTTCTATTTAAATAAAAAAATACAGTGTCCTACTGCTTGAGCGTAAATAAAAATTAGTACATTTCTATAGCCAACTATTTGTATGAATAGTGTGAACAAAACGAAGACAGTACAGCATGAGGAAAATCTGCACACAAAAATAGAAACAAACTGACATACTCTCACGAAGCCAAGCAATGTCAATAGTGTAGTGGCATAATAAACACCTTGAAGAATATGAATGTTCTGTTACCCAATGTCATAACATAAGCAGACACTCCAGAATGCTAGTATTTGTATACTCTGGAACAACAACTGCTTGTCTATGAGTAAAGGAGATTTGGGAACAAATGGGAAGAGGCTAGCATTGAAGCAATAATCGATCAAACATGCTACAGAGCATAGTTGTTAGCCAGTACAACTATTCATATCAATGTGGCTCAAGTGATCATCTGCCATACCGCGTGACCAAACAATCAGATTACCTTGCACATCATGATTCACGTTTCACAGCTGAAGAAGTCAGATAGACTGTAAAGAGCTGTAGTTGACTTGGCCTATCTACTCACATAAATCAGAACAGAGAATGGCACAATAACAAATGTTCCAAGTAAAGTCTATATGAAAACGTCACGACAGTACGAAAAAAACATGAATTATTTCAGATATCACCAAATCTCACCAGCATCAACCCCCATAATGTTCAGTAGCAATTGTGCAACGTAACACCATTGTAAGCAGAACAAAGCTAGCAACAGTATGGTGCCAACCAAAAAAACAGCGAGTTTTACCACATAAAGAAAGGTAGTCATTTGCATCCAACATGGTACTACTAAATCCAGCACTCATGCTAATCATGCTAGCAGAAACAAGAGCATGGGTTAATCTGCAAGAACAGAAACTGAAACCATAACGATACTTCCACTACTGAACATTAGTAACTTCCAGAGCAATTTACTTCTCATGATGATATCTGTAGGCAACTTTGACTTCAGCAGCCCTCGAAAGGGTCGACAAGAGAAAAATCAGATCCTCTCTTGAAGCTCCAAATGTTACCTCCATCAGGATTACGGCCAGTAACCAGCATTTTAGAGTCATCATTAGCCCGTTTCATGGTGCGCAGAGGCATCATTTTGGAATCCGCCTCCTCCTTGGAAGAGAACACATTATTGGCCAAAACTATCGCAATCTTCTTCAGCACCAACGCACTCCCAAGGAAAAACTTGATGAAAGCAAGCTCACTTCGATCCCCTCGATAAGCATAAAAAACCAGCATCTTGATGCGCGAGCGGATGCATTCTATGGTACCACACTCATTCCAGAACTTGGGGTTGGGCTTGCTAGAGGATTGATCTGTTTCTCGAGACTGAAAAAAATTACTAAATTAGTTCACATGAAGTTGTTCAGCTATTTATGGACCATGCAGTAACAGCAGCAATTTGGCAATATGAATGATATGATGCAAGTACTACATGATAGCGCAAATGAATGGCAAAAGAAGCATAAGGGGCTTCACCATGATGTGGAGCGTCTCGACATTGGGAAAGCATCTGAGGATAGCCGGGATCATCTTGACATCATTGCGGGCTCCACAACGAAACTCCAGAGCCAGGATCTTCACACTTGGTACCATGGTGCTTGGGGTGGCATTTGTCCCAGCCTGCAATTGCAGTTTCAATGCACCCGGTTATTAAGCGAAAAAAGACCACACATAATCATTCAGGTATGAAGTAAGATGGAGCAAATGGAGAATATGAGGCAGGCACCTTGATGACGATGTTGCCGACCTCCAGGACATGAATTGCTGGATCCAAGTATCCGAATGAGTGCAGCTTGGGGGCATGGCCGATCTTCACCTTGGTGCAGACCCCGTCGCGGGTCCAACCCAATGAGTGGATGAGTCGCTCAAGGGACGGGGCGTGCACCACAGCGATTTCATCAACGAAGCAGCCGATGAACTGCAAGCAGCGGAGGCTTTGGCTGACAAGGCGGAGGCTAAGCTTAAAGAGATTGCCTTGGACGCAGAGCTTCTCAAGCACGGGGCTCCGGTCGAGGATGAAGTCCAGATCCCTGCTCTCGATTACGACGACGCAGAGGCCGAGCTCACGGAGGTTGGGGAAGCAGGTAGCGCGGGGGACGGCTGCCGTGTCGGGGAACTTCCAGAGGCCGAGGTAGAGGCGGGTGAGGGTGGTCATGCCCAAGAAGGTGGCGGGGAGGACGAGGTCGAGCGGCCAGGGGCGGTTGACGAGGACGAGCTCCTGGATGCCCTTGTCGGCGAGGATCTGGAGCCAGCGCGCGAGCAGGCCGTGGAAGTCCTCCATGCAGCTGCTGGTGAGGTGGACGCAGCGGAAGGGGCCCGGGTGCGCGGCGAAGACGGCGGAGACGGCGGAGGTGACGCGCCGCGCGTGGGCGCGCGTGACCTCGGTGCCTGCGGGGAGGACCTGGGAGTCGACGAGGACGAGCGGGGTGGAGCGCCAGACCCCGCGCCAGCGGCGGGAGAGCGCGGCGGTGCGCGCGGCCTCCTTGATGGGGACGCGGGAGACGATGTTGGCGAGGAGCAGGTCGGGGAGGCGGCTGAGGCGGTCGACGGCGTCGTGGGGGAGGAGGGCGCAGAGGTTGGCGTCGGCGGAGGCGGGCGGGTCCGGGAGGGCGTGGTGGGTGTAGGACATGACGCGGGCGAACACCCTCTCCGCCTTCTTGGGGTCACTGCCGCGCCGGCGGAGGTCGGCCGCAAAGCCAGGGTCCATGGGAAGGGGAGGCACTCGGGTGTCCATCGCCGCCGCCCGCCGCCCGCCGCCCGCCGCCGGAAGCGCTGTGGTGGGGACGAGGGTTTGGAGTTTGGAGCGGCGCGTGCTGTCTGTGGAGTGGAGCAGGAACGGCGGAACTGCGGAAGAAAAGGGAAAATGTGTGAGCTTTTTCTTGCTGGATGGATGAGAAATGTTGTAACTGTAGCCGAAGGGCAAGGGCAAGGGCAAGGTCTTGTTTGGTAAGCTGCATGCCCCTTGATTCGTATGGATCCATTAATTTTCGGTCCGTTTGGATATTTGGATGGAGCCGCGTTGTTGCATCGCACGGTTCTCAAAGCACCCGTGGGACAGCTCTGGAGGAACGCCCGGAATGGCAGTTTCTCCGGAGCCAGGCCCGTTACGACCAAAAGGCTGCACGCGTGGGGAAGGGAGGTGGAAACGCCGCATCCCTTCGAGAACACGCGCCGTAATTAACCTCATCGCTCCCCTCTCCTTCCTCTCACTGCCGCGGTAATTAGGACATCACGCGGGCGAACACCTTCTCCGCCTTCTTGGGGTCACTGCCGCGCCGGCGGAGGTCGGCCGCAATGCCAGGGTCCATGGGAAGGGGAGGCACTCGGGTGTCCATCGCCGCCGCCGGAAGCACTCGGGTTTGGAGCGGCGCGTGCTGTCTGCGGGGAGTGGAGCAGGAACGGCGGAACGGCGGAAGAAAAGGGAAAATGTGTGAGCTTTTTCTTACTGGATGAGAAATGTTGCGACCTGTAGGAAGAAACCAGTGAGCCCAAATGTTTCCCAAAACCCTCTCACAGTCTCACGGCCCACAGCCACGAGTGACTGAGTCAGTTCTTCCTATCCCTGAATAATCCTTTTTTTCTCAAAAAAATAAAAACTGAATGCTCCCTAAAAAGCTATCTAAAAGTAATAAGAATAGTTTGAGGAAGCAGATTTGGTTCACATGAGCATCAATGCTTTCAGTTTTTAAAATATTTAAAAGTTGTACATCTACGCCTTAAAAAATCATCAAATTTATATTCCATAAATACATATACATATCCTGAATACTCGTGCAAAGTTTCAATAGAAATTGCATTTTATTTTGAGCTGTGTGAAAAGAACAAATTTGTGGCTAAGTATAGGGGCAGATAGTTGTCAAAAATTTGTCTTTTTCGTATAGATCAAAATACAACATATTTTTCTCCAAAATTCCTACCGTAAACGTCTATATTTTATGGGTATTTAATTTAAATTTGTTTAGAACCCAAAAATATGTTTTTTAAAAATCAGGAGCACTGGTGCTCATTTGCCAACGGCACTTTCGGGTTTGAATATTATTTCTACTAATATAAAAACTCACATGTTTTCGTTATTACTCTACTAGGACAATGCACGCGCGTTGCCGCGAATAACAAACATTGTTGAGTCCCTTTTCCGCCCGGCTCCAGCCAAGCACGAGCTAGCCCTGCATCTGCCTCTCTTCTATTGGCTTCAGCATTGCTATCTGCTGCTCCCGTCGCCCGTCTTGGCCGCTGGCAACTCAAATGTTGGCGGCCCATTTCGGCCCACCTCCCTCTGTCCCGCAATGCTTGACACCTCAGGCCGCTTCCGTCACCCAGCAGTGCTTAGCTCTCTCCCTCCTCACTCGCGGCAATCAGCCAACACGCTCCACCTCGTGGTCGCAGACCTTACTCGTGAGTCCTGGGTCATCCTAGAGCTGCAGCGCGAGGTACAGATGGAGTGCGTTTCGGCGGCGCTGGGTGCTCGAGAGAGAAAGGTCAGGCGGATTGAGGAAGAAAACCTATTCCTACTTGTCCAAAACGAGCCGTGATGCGTTATATGTGATTTGGTGAGAGGACAGACCAGCCCAAAGAAAATGTTGGATGCGTTGCATCGGAATGGAATTAATCTGGATATGTCCCTTATTTCCGTGGCACAATTACACCACCGATGTCAGCCGCCCGAAGGTGGTAATCTGCGTAAGCATTGCCACCATGACAATGTGCTCACCGGTAGCAGCCACCACCATCTTCCTTTGGTTGACGAAGCGGACATAGCCCTTGTTACATTTATGGTCGCGCAACATTTGCTCTGACCACCTGACCACCTCGTGTGATCGTGGTTGCGAAAGCTTGCGAGTAACGGTTGACGAGTGACTTACCGACGAAGACAAGTCAAGGTGGAGCGATTTAGTTGTTGACTTTTTTTGCGAGTGAGTTAGTCATTGACTTAAAGAGCCACGTTCGGGAACTTGTCTCCACAACATCAAGGCGATAGGATGGGGCGGCCGAATGGTGTTACCGCCGATTGATAGTTCAAGACCAGCGTGATAAAAGAAAGACCGGTGGTCCGGTGCAACAAAATATCAAGTATAATTTGCATATTACAAATTGACATAAATTTAAAACTAAATATGTAAAGCAAATTAAACATAAGCTAGATTTGTTAAAAACACAAACAAACCTGAGCTAGCTATCCGTTTCGAAAGTCAAACATGCGCTAATTTCTTCCTCCTCATTAGTGAACTGAATATGATTAATTGAGGTGGGACTATTGTACAGGTCTAAAGTGGTGGCTACACTTATTTATTTTACGTTAATTCTGTAAAGCCTGTTTATCTTATAGTGTTGGAGTTGTGTTAGATATTTGTATAGTAGAGGGGTTAAAGTAAAAAATGTTGTAACATGTATAAGCCTAGTACAGATGAATGGATGAGTGAAGAAGCTGCCAGAAAATATCCCGTGCCTTCCACTTCTTTCCTGTCTAACCTAGAACCAGAAACTGTGAGCCTCGCCGCCGACATGGTATCAGAGCACGCGGCGGCGCTGTCCGGCGGCACGGAGGATTGAAGGATCCGGGCCTCTGGGGTGCTGTGGGCGAAGACGCTGGTGTGGGAGGCTGAGATTTGAGGGGAAGATAGGGTTGTGATTGTGGATTTAGGAAGGCTGAGACTTTAGAAGAAGTCAGAGTTTGAGCTGTGGATTGGGGTCTGAGTTGTGTGACAATTTGGGTGCTGATTGACGACGGCCTGAGGTGCTTGTTACCCTGAAGGGCGGTGTTGGAAGATGGGCGACAAGACTGACACTCCAGGACCTGTGACGGCAGCAGAGCTAGCGGCTGTCCTGCGGGCAATGGATGATAGGTACAGACCTCTATTCGATGCTATTAGTAAACAAGCAGAAAGCTCAAGAGCAGAACCAGAGGTCAAGGAAGAGATACATCCTCTGCAACTTCCTCTTGTGAAGCTGGAGGGATCCGAGACTTATGCAAGTTGGGCGGAGCACGCAGAAACCATCCTGATTTCTAGGAAACTTGAGGGTTACATCTCAGGTACAGTTGAGAAGCCTGCTGAAGAGAATTCGAAGGAGGGACAAAGGTGGAAGATGACAAATGCACTCGTGAGAGCCTGGTTGTTAAGTTCCCTCTCACCTCAAATAGCAAAACAAGTTGAGAGAATTAAGGAGGCTTCAGAAATTTGGAGGCTCTTGAAAGGCACCTTCTCAGGAGTTGGTAATGAGATGCTTGCTTGCAGAATACAGAAGGAGTTACAGCAGGTCAGTCAAGGAGAGAGGACAGTAGTGGAGTATGTCTCAGAATTAAAAAGGTTGTGGAGTGACCTAGATTATTATGATCACGTTGACTTGGAGTGTGGAAAATGCCTGGAGAAGTATAATCAATGGACAGAAAGAAAGCGAGTGAGGGATTTCTTGAATGGACTTAACCAAAAATTTGAGAACAGGAGGGCAGCACTCTATGGAATCGGGAAGCTACCTAACTTGGAACAAGCAATTTCTGCAATCATAAGTGAAGAGACACGCCTACGATTAGAGGCAACTGAGCTGGGTACGCAAGGAGTGGCACATAGGTGTTCCGCTTTGTTCGCTGTAGAGAACAATGCTTATCAACGGTCAGGGACAAATGGATTTGAAAGAACATGTTTTGAGTGTGGTCAGCCTGGACATTTGAGGGCCTCTTGTCCTGAATTGAATGGAGGTGGCCGGGCTAGAGGTCAGAATTGGCGTGGTAGGGGTCGTGGCCGCATGTTTGGTGGACGTCGAGGTGGCCACGGACGAGGTATGTGGCTGGTAGGGAGAGCCAATACCTCAGCTACCACAGAGGAAGCCGCCACAAAAACAGTGACTGTGGAGATGACTGCAGAGGACCTAGAAAGATGGAGTCAGCTCAAGGGAATGAATCAAAGTGACAAACAAACAGCCGAAGCATTTACTCCTTCAACTTCCACGACTTCTGCTAATTTTGGCGGTAAAAACTCTACTGCCGAAAATTATGAATCTAGTTGCATACCCTGGTTAATAGACTCAGGTGCATCTAGGCATATGGCTGGTTCTTATTGGCAATTTTCTAGTTATAATCCTAACTTGAAAGGACAGAGTGTGAGCTTGGCAGATGGTTCGACTCGAGTTATTATGGGAACAGGGACAGTAAAATGTGACTCTAACATGTCCCTTTCATCTGTGTTACATGTTCCTTCATTCCCAATTAATCTTTTGTCAATCAGTTGTATTACAAAAGATCTAAATTGTGCTGCTATCTTCTTTCCACATTGGTGCTTATTTCAGGAACTTGGGACTGGAAGAAAGCTTGGGATGGGGAGCATGCATAATGGGCTGTACTACTTGGACAACAATACATCACCATTTGTAGCTGCTGCCCTAGCTCACAATCTATTAGAGGAATGTCTACTGCAACATCGTCGACTAGGGCATATGCCCTTTGGTATTTTGGGTCAACTCTATCCTGACCTTTTTAGTAAAGTTAGCAAGGAAAAGTTGTTGTGTGATGCTTGTCAGTATGGGAAACAAACCCGAAGTTCTTATGTATCATCAGACAATCGTAGTAGTGTGCCACTTCAAACTATCCACTCAGATGTGTGGGGCCCAAGTGGAGTAGTATCAATTAATGGTTATCGTTATTTTGTGACTTTTATTGATTGCTGCACTAGAACTACTTGGGTGTATGTTTTGAAAAACAAGAGTGATGTGTTTGAATGCTTTAGAGATTTTTATAATATGGTGGTGACACAATATAATGCTCAGGTGAAAGTACTACGTACTGACAATGGTACTGAGTATGTGAACAAAGAGTTTGATGAATATTTATCAAACATGGGAATTATTCATCAAACCACTTGTCCAAGCACCTCGGAGCAGAATGGTTTAGCTGAGAGGAAAAATAGACATCTCCTAGAGGTTACTAGGTGTTTGATGGTAACTATGAATGTTCCTAAATATTTGTGGAGTGAGGCAGTGATGACTGCCGCTGTTGCGGTCAGAAACCCACCGGCGAGCAGCGACGGGCAACACAGTAGAGCCGGGAGGCTCCCAGGACTGCGGCTGACCCTGGTCCCTCCGAGCGACGGCCCGCAAAGACTTGGCACGCACGTCCGATGCTGGTGCAAGGGCATGCCACCTGACCTATACCTGGTCAGGAAGGTGATGGATGTGCCTCGCTTAGTTTCCTGCATGGCATACACGTAAACATTAAATACGAGCCTCGATCGGCTCTCAGGTTGTCCTGTGGATCGGCTCAAAGAGCCGATCCACCCATGATCCGCACGGGGTGTACGAATATATGGTGGTCCTGCTTGATCAAAACAAAGCTAAAACGACCTACTACGATTTAGGGTTTTCACACATAATCGGAACATCCTACTCGTGATTGAGCCTGGCGGCCACGCACGGTGATCGTAAGCCGACCCTAGACAAGGCCTAAAAACCAACACGAGGTTGATCCCCGGAACATCCTGTCTAGGGCTAGCAAACTACACCCTACGCGCCACTGGATCCTTCAACCCGTTTGTAAGGCCTAACTATGCAGATATTAAACTAATCCTTGAAGAACAAGGAGCAACCGTGACGGATCGGATCTACTAAATAATGATCAAGCGGGGTGCCGCCCTTACACCTAAGATAGGTGTAAGGGCGGCTAGACGTCTCAGGGTTGCACGACGATAGCATATGATACGATGAACAATGCTAACCCTAACACATCTAAGATAACTACGTTGCTCGCCATCAAAAAGGCTTCAGTACGAGCAACGCATGGATAGCGAATAAACGTGTACTGCCTAGATCGCTAGGCAGCATGATGCTTACCCGGAAGAAACCCTCGAGACAAGGGAGTTGGCGATGCGCCTAGATTGGTTTGTGGTGAACGTGATTGTTGTTTATTTCATAAACCCTAGATACATATTTATAGTCCATAGACTTTCTAATCGTGGGAATAATCCCAACCGGGCACGAGCCAAACTCTATCTAACCGACACGTATCCTATTATGTTACAGATACACGGGCAAACTAGCCCAAACTTTGTATATAAGGCCGATTCACGTATTTCTTCCATGTATATTCTTCAAGCCCATCTTGATCGCGGCCCACCTCTGACTCGGTCAAATTCTGGTGATAACACATGCCCCCCTGGTTTTGGAATTGATAATTCCAAAATCACTCCGCTCTTTCTTTGTCGGGTCATGTCGTGGCAGAACCGTCGCAGTATCCATCATCATGGTGCCTTGCCTTCTCAACTTCTCCGCGTGACCTGGCAGTTTTTTTTTTCTTTCGTTGGGCACCACTTCCTCGGAAACTGCTGTGGCATTGAATTTCCACTATATCCCCTTTTATTTAACTGTGCCGAATGGTTCGCCACTTCATCCCCTCGCTCTGTTCCAGCCATCGGCATCTAAAAAACCCTCTTTCCTTGTAGCAATATCTTCTTCTTCCTCCATCTCCTCAGGCCTCTCCCTCCAATCTTCCTCCTCGAGCGAGCAGGAATGGAACTTTGATCACGTGCCAGATGGCCCACCCGAAGCACTCGTCGGGTCAGATGGTGACTTACCTCTGACCGATGGGGAGGACGACCTCGGGTTCCTCCTCGAAGGGGAACTGAAGAGCGAGAGCGAAGACTCCTGGGCGAACCCCACCTCCTCCGACGAGGAGGAGGAAGAAGAAGAAGTAGAGGAAGAAGAGGAGGACGATTCCTCCTCCTCCGCGGGGTATCCGCCGGCGAAGCGCTTCCGCGCTTGGGCGGACAGCGAGGATGATGATGATGACGAGGAAGAAGAGGCTCCGGTCGAGGGCTGGGGCAGCAGCGACGAGGAACTCTCTGGAAGCAGCGCCGACGGCAGCCACGATGCCGACGATGAGGCCAGCGAGGATTAGTAATGTAGGACTAGTAGTCCCTGAGCAATCGGCTCTTCTTTTGTTCTCCTTTTCTTGAGCAATCGGCTCTTCATTGTAAAAAACCCCTCTTATTAATGGAGAAGAAATTCCTCAGCCGATTCTGTCCTTTTACCAAATTTGCCGATTGCTAAAATAAGTCAACAAGTTAAGAGCCGATGGCAGCGCATCGGACCTTGCCATGAAACGCGAACAAAGCCAACTCTATTGTCCATCCAAGTGGTAATCTGTGACCTGTCCGCAAGAGCAAAACCCAAATCCTCAAAACGCCGCTTGAACAGATCCAACTCACGGCCATATGAACCTCAGATGTCAACCGCGCGGGTTCGCAACTGCAATAGGTCCATGGGCAACACCATCCAATGCCCACGCTATAGTTTCCAGCCTGAAGGTGATCCTTAACTGCCCCTTGCAGTCCGAACATAGCGCCTTGCTCTATCTTTTCGCAGCAACAGAAACGGCCCTGACCTTGTAGATGACAGCTTCCCTTTCAGGCTCCTTTCCGCCGCTCTAGTAGTCTTTTTCTGCAACATCTCACCGCTTCCGAAGAAGGTTATGATGCAGGATCAGCCGATGACACCCCAATCGGCTCCTAAAAACAGAGCATCTACCAGTGCCAGCTGCCCCCCGAGCCTCAGTCCATGCGAGAATAGCGGTGAGGATGCACAGATCAGACAAAGGGCTTTGAACTCAGGTAATTCTGAGACAGCCACCATGCAGAGTCAGCCAAACTTGGATCACCTTTCCTTCCGCTGCAAGCCGATATTGTAGACGAAACACTAACGGCTTAATGAGCAAAAGGTTGCCTTGCATGCCAAAACTGACTTCTGACAGTGCTGCTGAACTGGCGCAAAAGGGTTGGAAGTCCTCGAAGAGAAGGTTCGGACACCAAAATCGGCTCATTGCAGCTGAGGAAGCTCTCATTGTTCACTCCCTCGAGGAAGCAGAAGGCCTCACAGCTGAACCGAAGACCGACTTGGTGAAAATCCGCGTCTTGAACACGCAGCGGGTAGGCTTTGTTTCTTAGCTCTAAAGTCGATGTCCGTGCATCGGCTGTATACCATGAGAATTTTTTTTTACTGGCCGATTTTTCTCGGCCCCCAATATTTCACTGCACATGTATCGCACATGTTCATCTGATTAGGTGCCCCCCTGATACGTCTCCAACGTATCTATAATTTCCGATGTTCCATGCTTGTTTTATGACAATACCAACATGTTTTGTTCACACTTTATATCATTTTTATGCGTTTTCCGGAACTAACCTATTGACGAGATGCCGAGAGGCCAGGTTCTTTGTTTTCTGCTGTTTTTGGTTTCAGAAATCCTAGTAACGAAATATTCTCGGAATCGGACGAAATCAACGCCCAAGTTCCTATTTTCATCGGAAGCATCCAGAACACCCGGGAAGGACCAGAGGGGAGCCCTGGGGGCCCCACACCACACCCCGGCGCGGCCAGGGGGGGGCCGCGCCCCCCTATAGTGTGGGCCCCCCAGAACCCCTCCGACTCCGATTCTTCGCCTATTTAAGCCGTCGTGACCTAAAACTTCGACACCAATTGACGAAACTCCAGAAAGACTCCAGGGGCGCCGCCACCGTCGCGAAACTCCAATTCGGGGGACAGAACTCTGTTCCGGCACCCTGCCGGGACGGGGAAGTGCCCCCGGAAGGCTTCTCCATCGACACCGCTGCCATCTCCACCGCCATCTTCATCACCGCTGCTACTCCCATGAGGAGGGAGTAGTTCTCCATCGAGGCTCGGGGCTGTACCGGTAGCTATGTGGTTAATCTCTCTCCATGTACTTCAATACAATGATCTCATGAGCTGCTTTACATGATTGAGATTCATATGAGTTTTGTATCACAATTCATCTATGTGCTACTCTAGTGATGTTATTAAAGTAGTTCTATTCCTCCTGCACGTGTGTAAAGGTGACTAGTGTGTGCACCGTGTGGTTCTTGTCGTAGGCTATGATCATGATCTCTTGTAGATTGCGAAGTTAACTATTGCTATGATAATATTGATGTGATCTATTCCTCCTACATATGCATGAAGGTGACAGTGTGCATGCTATGTTAGTACTTGGTTTAGTCTATTGATCTATCTTACACTATAAGGTTACTTAAACATGAGCATTATTGTGGAGCTTGTTAACTCCGGCATTGAGGGTTCGTGTAATCCTACGCAATGTGTTCATCATCCAACAAAAGTGTAGAGTATGCATTTATCTATTCTGTTATGTGATCAATGTTGAGAGTGTCCACTAGTGAAAGTGTAATCCCTAGGCCTTGTTCTTAAATACTGCTGCGTTACTACTGCTTGTTTACTGTTTTACTGTGTTACTACTGCTGCAATACTACCACCATCAACTACACGCCAGCAAGCTATTTACTGGCACCGTTGCTACTGCTCATACTTATTTATACCACCGGTATTTCACTATCTCTTCGCCGAACTAGTGCACCTATTAGGTGTGTTGGGGACACAAGAGACTTCTTGCTTTGTGGTTGCAGGGTTGCATAAGAGGGATATCTTTGACCTCTTCCTCCCTGAGTTCGATAAACCTTGGGTATCCACTTAAGGGAAAACTTGCTGCTGTTCTACAAACCTCTGCTCTTGGAGGCCCAACACTGTCTACAGGAAAGGAGGGGGAACGTAGACATCAAGCACTTTTCTGGCGCCGTTGCCGGGGAGGAAAGGTAAAAGGTACTCACACTCCGGATCTCGGCTACCAAGCTATTTTCCGCCGTTGTAAGTACTCGAAGCTATTTCCTTTAGATCCTGCAATTGCATCTTTTTGTTTCTTGTTTTACACTAGTTAGGCATAATGGAAAACAACAAAAAAATTGGTGAGCTTTTTAATCTTTTTCCTGATTTAGAATTGTTTGATGCGAAAATTAAAAAACCTATGGAACCTTATTTGCATGTTAGTAGCGATGTTATTAGTATGAATGCAATTACTGCTAATACTATGGATAAGTCTAAGCTTGGGGAAGCTAGTTTATATAAAAATAATCTTTTTTGCTCCTCAGCTTTGGAAGAAATATTTTGCTCTGATAATGCTTTATCTCCCATATGCGATAACTCTAATGATGCTTCTGATATTTTAAATCCACCAGCCGAAAGTATTCCGTATAAAATACCTATGCAAATTATTGAACGCGTTATGGATAACCGTTATACAGGGGATGGAACTGTCCACCCTGGAGATCATTTATTGTTCTTGCATGAATTATGCGGTTTATTCAAGTGTGCAGGTATTGCTATGGATGAAGTGAGGAAGAAACTATTCTCTATATCGCTGTCTGGTAAAGCGGCGCATTGGTATAAATTACTGGATAATGGGGATTCTCTTGAATGGAATGATATTGTGCCCCGGTTTTATTCTAAATTTTATCCTCCTCATGAAGTGCATATTGATAGGAATTATATTTATAACTTTTATCCTCGTGATGGAGAGAGTATTTCTCAAGCGTGGGGGAGACTAAAGTCACTAATGCTCAAATGTCCCATTCATGAGCTCCCCCGTAATGTTATTGTTAACAATTTTTATGCGAGACTTTCAGGACAACACAAGGACTATCTGGACGCGTGTTCGGAGGGATCTTTCACAAGCAAGGAGGTTGAAGCTAGGTGGGATCTTCTTGATCGGATTGAGGACAACGCTGAAGGATGGGAGAACGACAAAGGTAAAGAGTCAGGTATAAATTATGATTATGAATGCATTGAAGCTTTTATGGATACCGATAAATTTCGAAATATGAGTGCTACTTATGGTCTTGACTCTCAAGTTGCTGCAAATCTTTATAAAGCCTTTGCTTCTCATTTTGAATTGCCTAAAAATAATTTTGATAAGTATCATGAACCTTTTAAAGAGGCTTGCATGAAGAATGAAATTATTGTTAATTATTGCAATAAGCATGCTCAAACTCCTAAAAATGCTATTTCTTATAAGCATGTTAATTTTTGTGGAATGCATAGACCTTGTGGAATTAATCAAGTCAAAGATGAATATTGCATCCATCATATTAATGAAAAAACTAGGAAGTGGCTTAGGGCTCTAGATGATCTTGGTAAAAAAGTTTGTGCCCTCTATCCTTTTATTTGTGAAGTTTGCCATGAAGTGGGTCATTTTAATTTTCAATGCTCCTCCAATGATAATTTGAACCCAATGAGTGCTGCAAATTTGTATTGTGATGATGAAATTTCTCCTAATCAGCATGATGAACTTACTTTATTTTTGGGGTGTGAAGAACTATCGAGAAAAATCTCTTTGTTACATATGAGTGATCTTGATATTGACGATGTCCTGCATGGGTGTTTTTCTTATTGCATTGATAATAGCCATACAAATACTTACATACAAAATATTTTAGAAGAAGACACCTTGCCAAAATATGATAGGACCGCTGTGTGTTTTCAACTAATTAATGAAAAGGAGGGATCCTCCCAAGTTTCTTCTATTGTTTCTGAAAGTAAATCAGGTTATGCGGACAAGCCACCCTTCAAGCCTCTTCCTCCTGAAGAAGGGAACGAGGAGAAGGAAGAGAAGAAGAAGAAGAAGAAGGGAACGAAGAAGAAGAAGAAGAAGAAGGAGAATAAAAAGAAAGAGGTAACGGCGTATCCCCGCGTGAATGAGATAACGCTAGGTAACCGTAAGTATGTTGCTCCTAATGATTATTGTGATAATGAATCTGAATATGATGATCTTCCTATGCCCTTTACATACATTAGAAATCATGATTTGAATGAGCACACTACTTTTGATATTGCAAATCTCTGGGAAATTAATTCTGAAAATGATGATGATAATAATTGCCATAGTGTCAGTGCTATCCATGCTTCCTCCCATAATGATATAGAAAGCTCTAAGCTTGGGGAAGAGGTGTTTGAAAATCCTTTACCTACTGGTCATTATGTTCTTGATACATCTCCTTCTAATAATAATGTTGGTATGGTCATAGATAAACCGATTGTGAAAGATAATTATTCTATTTCTTATGATGACATTGTGCCTCCGATCTCTGATGATTATTACAAAGAATGCTATGATATAGGTTCTAACTATCCTTATGAAACTTGTCATAGTCATGATTGGGTTACCAAAAACAATTCCCTTAATATGCAACTTGTTTACCATGTTCAAATTCTTGATAATAATCTTGCTCCAATTACTATTAATGAGAATAACTCTTCTTATGCCAAAATTAATGATACTTCTATGCATATGAACCATGATAAGAATGTTTTAAGTGATGGGTATATTGTGGATTTCATCAATGATGCTACTGAAAGTTATTATGAGAGAGGGAAATATGGTTATATGCATCTTAATAATATTAAGTTTCCCCTCTTTATGTTGAGAATCTTGAAGTTACTCGTGTTTTATCCTCTTATGCTTGTCACTTCGTTCTTCATGAATTCATTTGTGTACAAGATTCCTCTTCATAGGAAGCATGTTAGACTTAAATTTGTTTTGAATTTGCCTCTTGAAGCTCTCTTTTGCTTCAAATACTATTTCCCGCGAATGGATTATTAAAACTGCTGAGCCCATCTTAATGGCTATAAAGAAAGAACTTCTTGGGAGATAACCCATGTGTTATTTTGCTACAGTAATTTGTTTTTATTTTGTGTCTTGGAAGTTGTTTACTACTGTAGCAACCTCTCCTTATCTTAGTTTTGTGTTTTGTTGTGCCAAGTAAAGTCTCTAATCGAAGGTTGATACTAGATTTGGATTTCTGCGCAGAAACAGATTTCTATCTGTCACGAATCTGGGATTTTCTCTCTGTATAAAAATCAGAAAAATATGCCAATTTACGTGCGTGTTCCTCAGATATGTACGCAACTTTCGTTAGTTTTGAGTTTTCTGATCTGAGCAACGGAAGTATTTATTAGAAATTCGTCTTTACGGACTGTTCTGTTTTGACAGATTCTGCTTTTTATTTCGCATTGCTTCTTTCGCTGTGTTGGGTGGATTTCTTTGTTCCATTACCTTCCAGTAGCTTTGAGCAATGTCCAGAAGTGTTAAGAATGATTGTGTCACCTCTGAACATGTGAGTTTTTGATTATGTACTAACCCCTCTAATGAAGTTTATGAGAAGTTTGGTGTGAAGGAAGTTTTCAAGGGTCAAGAGAGGAGGATGATATACTATGATCAAGAAGAGTGAAAGCTCTAAGCTTGGGGATGCCCCGGTGGTTCACCCCTGCATATTCTAAGAAGACTCAAGCGTCTAAGCTTGGGGATGCCCAAGACATCCCCTTCTTCATCGACAACATTATCAGGTTCCTCCCCTGAAACTATATTTTTATTCCGTCACATCTTATGCACTTTACTTGGAGCGTCTGTATGTTTCTTGTTTTTGTTTTTGTTTGAATAAATGCTTGTGTGGGAGAGAGACACGCTCCGCTGGTTCGTATGAACACATGTGTTCTTAGCTTTTAATTTTCATGGCGAAGGTTGAAACTGCTTCGTTAATTGTTATATGGTTGGAATTGGAAAATGCTACATGTAGTAATTGCTATAATGTCTTGGGTAATGTGATACTTGGCAATTGTTGTGCTCTTGTTTAAGCTCTTGCATCATATACTTTGCACCTATTAGTGAGGAAATACATAGAGCTTGTTAAAATTTGGTTTGCATGAGTGGTTTCTCTAGAGTCTAGATATTTTCTAGTGAGGTGTTTGAACAACAAGGAAGACGATGTATAGTCTTATAATGCTTGTAATATGTCTTTTATGTGAGTTTTGCTGTACTAGTTCGTGCTTGTGTTTGCTTCAAACAACCTTGCTAGCCTAAACCTTGTATCGAGAGGGAATACTTCTCATGCATCCAAATCCTTGAGCCAAACAACACTATGCCATTTGTGTCCACCATACCTACCTACTACATGGTATTTCCTGCCATTCCAAAGTAAATTGCTTGAGTGCTACCTTTAAATAATTCAAAATTTATCACCTCTGATTTGTGTCAATGTTTTATAGCTCATGAGGAAGTATGTGGTGTTTAGCTTTCAACCTTGTCATTTACTTTTGACGGACTCTCATATGGACTAGTGGCACATCCGCTTATCCAATAATTTTGCAAAAAGAGCTGGCAATGGGATTCCCAGTCCCAAATTAATTAACAAAAATAGACACTCCTCCATGGTATGTGATTGTTGGACGGCACCCGAAGGATTCGGTTAGCCATGGCTTGTGTAAGCAAAGGTTGGGAGGAGTGTCATCATAATAAAACTAAAAAGGCACTCCTTCATGGTATGAGATTGTTGGCAGGCACCCGAGGATTCGGTTAGCCATGGTTTGTGAAAGAAAGGTTGGAAGGAGTGCCACCCAAAAATAAAATAATT
Source organism: Lolium perenne (assembly GCF_019359855.2). NCBI lineage: Eukaryota > Viridiplantae > Streptophyta > Magnoliopsida > Poales > Poaceae > Lolium > Lolium perenne. Next base: position 161,074,522 of record NC_067247.2, read on the forward strand.
CATGGGAGCCGCTCTTGGAAGTCCGGTTGGCGAGGTAGTTAGTGTACCCATTACCATTCGTTGACAACAACAAACACCTCTCAAAACTTTACTTTTTATGCTCTCTATATGTTTTCAAAACCAAAGCTCTAGCACAAATATAGCAATCGATGCTTTCCTCTTTGAAGGACCACTCTTTTACTTTTATTGTTGAGTCAGTTCACCTATCTCTCTCTACCTCAAGAAGCAAACATTTGTGTGAACTGTGCATTGATTCCTATATATTTGCATATTGCATTTGTTATATTGCTTTGCATTGACAACTATCTATGAGATATACATGTTACAAGTTGAAAGCAACCGCTGAAACTTAATCTTCCATTGTGTTGCTTCAATACATTTACTAAGAATTTATTGCTTTATGAGTAACTCTTATGCAAGACTTGTTGATGCTTGTCTCGAAAGTACTATTCATGAAAAGTCTTTGCTATATGATTCAATTGTTTACTCATTGCATTTACGTTGTTTGTAATCGCTGCATTCATCTCATATGCTTTACAATAGTATGATTAAGATTATGTTGGTAGCATGTCACCTCAGAAATTATCTTTTATCGTTTACCTACTCGAGGACGAGTAGGAACTAAGCTTGGGGATGCTGATACGTCTCCAACGTATCTATAATTTCCGATGTTCCATGCTTGTTTTATGACAATACCAACATGTTTTGTTCACACTTTATATCATTTTTATGCGTTTTCCGGAACTAACCTATTGACGAGATGCCGAGAGGCCAGTTGCTGTTTTCTGCTGTTTTTGGTTTCAGAAATCCTAGTAACGAAATATTCTCGGAATCGGACGAAATCAACGCCCAAGTTCCTATTTTCATCGGAAGCATCCAGAACACCCGGGAAGGACCAGAGGGGAGCCCTGGGGGCCCCACACCACACCCCGGCGCGGCCAGGGGGGGGCGCCCCCTATAGTGTGGGCCCCCCAGAACCCCTCCGACTCCAATTCTTCGCCTATTTAAGCCGTCGTGACCTAAAACTTCGACACCAATTGACGAAACTCCAGAAAGACTCCAGGGGCGCCGCCACCGTCGCGAAACTCCAATTCGGGGGACAGAACTCTGTTCCGGCACCCTGCCGGGACGGGGAAGTGCCCCCGGAAGGCTTCTCCATCGACACCGCTGCCATCTCCACCGCCATCTTCATCACCGCTGCTACTCCCATGAGGAGGGAGTAGTTCTCCATCGAGGCTCGGGGCTGTACCGGTAGCTATGTGGTTAATCTCTCTCCATGTACTTCAATACAATGATCTCATGAGCTGCTTTACATGATTGAGATTCATATGAGTTTTGTATCACAATTCATCTATGTGCTACTCTAGTGATGTTATTAAAGTAGTTCTATTCCTCCTGCACGTGTGTAAAGGTGACTAGTGTGTGCACCGTGTGGTTCTTGTCGTAGGCTATGATCATGATCTCTTGTAGATTGCGAAGTTAACTATTGCTATGATAATATTGATGTGATCTATTCCTCCTACATATGCATGAAGGTGACAGTGTGCATGCTATGTTAGTACTTGGTTTAGTCTATTGATCTATCTTACACTATAAGGTTACTTAAACATGAGCATTATTGTGGAGCTTGTTAACTCCGGCATTGAGGGTTCGTGTAATCCTACGCAATGTGTTCATCATCCAACAAAAGTGTAGAGTATGCATTTATCTATTCTGTTATGTGATCAATGTTGAGAGTGTCCACTAGTGAAAGTGTAATCCCTAGGCCTTGTTCTTAAATACTGCTGCGTTACTACTGCTTGTTTACTGTTTTACTGTGTTACTACTGCTGCAATACTACCACCATCAACTACACGCCAGCAAGCTATTTACTGGCACCGTTGCTACTGCTCATACTTATTTATACCACCGGTATTTCACTATCTCTTCGCCGAACTAGTGCACCTATTAGGTGTGTTGGGGACACAAGAGACTTCTTGCTTTGTGGTTGCAGGGTTGCATAAGAGGGATATCTTTGACCTCTTCCTCCCTGAGTTCGATAAACCTTGGGTATCCACTTAAGGGAAAACTTGCTGCTGTTCTACAAACCTCTGCTCTTGGAGGCCCAACACTGTCTACAGGAAAGGAGGGGGAACGTAGACATCACCCCCCGAGCCGAATCTGTCAGGTAACTGCAGATATCGGCTCTGTAGTTAGCCAAGGCACTGTATTTGAATGTCGGCTCCGGTAGGACTAATGTTGACTCTCATTAGCCGACGTAAAACCGCTGCCCATTAGATCGACGTTGAACACAGGCAGAATGCGTGGTGATGATAATTTTGGCCGATTGCTGGAATCGGCCTCCATGTCGATACAGCAATCGGCCTCCATGTCGATTGAATCGCTCAATGAAGGTTTTGTAATGTTCCTCCATAGATCTTTGAGGCCGATCCCAAGGATCGGCCTTGCCACGTTTGTCCATAGGTTTGTTCTTGCTACTCGGTCAGGCCGGTGGATAAAACCAGCCTAACCCCATCCTTTGTCACGTCGATGCGCTCGCAGTCGTCCAAATTGATGCCTGAGAGTGGCTCTTGGCCTGCTGTCTCCCAAGCGTTCATGCCAGCCGTTGAAATCTCGGCTGAGTCATCTGCATGGACGACCTCTACCTCATCTCCATCCCACTGTATTACACATTGGTGCATCGTGGATGGAATGCAACAGTTGGCGTGGATCCAATCTCTTCCTAGAAGGACAGCATAGGTGCTCTTGCTATCGACAATAAAGAACGTCGTAGGGATGGTTTTCCTTCCTACGGTCAGATCCACGTTCAGAACACCTTGTGCGTCAGACGCTTGGCCGTTGAAATCGCTTAGTGTCACGTTGGTCTTGATCAGATCCGAGCTAGAGCGTCCCAACCGACGTAGCATGGAGTATGGCATAATGTTGACTGCCGCTCCGGTGTCCACCAGCATCTTGTTGACAGGCTGCCCATTGATATAACCTCGCAAGTACAGGGCCTTCAGATGTCTGTAGCTTCTTTCTCGTGGCTTCTCAAAGATAACTGGTCGTGGGCCGCAGTCAAGTTGTGCCACAGGTGCTTCGTCTAATCCTGGAGCACTAAACTCCGTCGGAAGGATGAACACCATGTTTGTGCCAGCCGATGTTTCATCATCGGCTTTCTTTTGTCTGGGGCGCCACTCTTTCCTTTGTGGCCGACCTTCTTTGTCCAGGGTTCGCTGAATTTTAGCGGCCAGATCAGGCCGCGCCTTCCTCAACGTGTGCAGGTATAACCTTTCGGCTTCCTCCAAACCACGTAGTCGCTGAACCCTACGCTTTTGGGAACGGCTGAGTCCATCAGGGCACCACCTTGGCCGGTGGTACTTATCTTCTTCTTCTTCATCATCGTCTTCCAAATCCTCGAGATCTTCCTCCCGAGGGGACTCAGCGTGCTTGTTCCGAGGTGGGAGAGGCCCTAGACGTTTGAACACGGACACGTTAGCTGCATCCTTCCTCTTCTGTCTACATTCTGGGCAGTTGCCGATTGTAGGCAATCGGCTTATTCCTGAATCCCAGCAGTGTCTGAAGAAGGGACAGTCCCAGTGCCTATCCTCGTCGTCTTGCTCCCTTGACTTTTCCTTGGCACGGCGCTCGTACTTCTCCTCATCGCGATCATACCGACGATGTCTCCTGGCGTCCCTAGCCAGACGATCTCTTTCACCATCGTCGTTGGGTCGTCGGCGTTGGTCATATTGACTCACATACTTGTTGAGGAGGTGATCAGAGAGAGGTCGCTGATATCTCACATTCCTTACTTCTCCCTCTGTGATGTAGCGCTTGCCATCATGACGGAGCCGATCGCATGGAACGGCTTCCTCTGCGTCCTTGCTACGAGAGCAGCTGCCCTCGTCTCCGTCCTTACCAGAATGGTGTCCAGGTCCTACCATGTTGATGTTGAACGAGAATCCTGGCTGGCACCCTTCAGGGTAAGTGCACTCCACCATGTTAACGGCGGGGAAGGGGTGAGTGTCGACTTTCATGGCGTACTGGTTGAAAATTAGACGTCCTTGTTCTATCGCCATTTGGATCTGCTGACGCCACACCTGCGGTCGTTGGTGGTATGGGAGAACGAGTTATGCCATTTGCGGTATGGCTTTCCGTTCAGCTCCTGTACCGTGGGGATTTTGAGGCCTTCGGGTAACTTCAACTGCTTCTCCTTAAGTAAGAGGTCAAAAATTTGCTCAGTTTTAGTTACGTCGAAATCAAACCCTCTGGGCGGACCTGGTGGCTTAACCCATTTGCAGGATATGGGGGTTGCCCCCCGAGTCCATTCAGCCACTGCTACCTCTTGATCTCCCGCAGACCCTTCATCTTCTTCTGTTTCAACCAGGACTACTGCACGCTTGAATTTGTCCTGGTACAGCTCTGGGTGGCGCTGCTCATATAATGACAGTTTCTGAACCATGTGCGCCAGTGAAGGGTAGTCTGCTTGGGAAGCCATATCCTTGATCGGTGATGCGAGACCCACCACCGCCAACTCGACTGCCTCCTTTTCGGTCAAACGAGCCGAATAACATCGGTTCCTCACGGTCCTGAAGCGCTGGATGTATTCTGACACTGTTTCTCCGCGCTTCTGGCGTACTTGTGCTAAATCGGCAATGCCAGCCTCGGAAGCCTCTGAGTGATACTGCATGTGGAACTGCTCTTCCAACTGCTTCCAAGTCCGGATTGAGTCTGGTGGCAGCGATGTGTACCATCCGAAAGCCGATCTGTGAGGGATTGTGCGAAGAACCTCACACGCAGCTCATATGATGCTGAGATCGTGCCCAGCTGTGCCAAATATCGGCTCACATGCTCGATGGAGCTGGAACCATCTGATCCATTAAACTTGGAGAAATCAGGGAGCCGATATTTGGGTGGTAGCGGGATCAACTCGTACCCGTTGGGGTACGGCTTGGAATAGCCGATTGTCCTCCTTTTCGGCACCATGCCGAACTGGTCTCTCAGGATTGTACTGATCTGATCCGCGGTGCTGGCTGCAGGAGTCGAACTCTGAAGATTCACCGGAGTGGCATACTTAGCCAGCCATGCTTGCTTTTCCAGCTCTGAGCCAACTGCAGGAGCTGAGCTCTGGAGGTTTGTCGGAGTGGCATACTTAGCTAGCCACGTACGCTTCTCAAGATCTGTTCCCGAAGTTCCTCTGTTGTTCTAGAAGTCCCTGTTTGTTGCGGTCTGGTTTGTGAGTGCCCGATTCTGCCGATGCGGCACGTATGTGCACGTGTATCCGTGAGGGATCTCCTTAGGCGCCTCATGCAAGAACTGGTAGTCGCTAGGGTCACCACCGATCTTGTAGACGACGTATGCCGGTGAATTCGGCACTTCTGGTGCTGCCAACGTGAATGGCAGCGGCGGTCGGGACTGGAGTGGCATCTCTCCCTGGTAAGTCCCTAGAACTGGTCCTGACGGAGAGTACTGATGCCTCATGATCTCCTGGATCACCCGAAGAGCGACACGCTCCAAAGTGTTCACCAGGCTCTCAGAATGGCGGTGTAGCGAATGAGCTACCATGAAGTTAATCTCCTGACGCAGAGACCTGGTGCGTTCTTCGACGGGCGGACAAGTCCACTCCATCGAGCGCGCCTTCGGTGAGAACCCTTTCCACCTGATGCCATGTGAGCGGGTTACGTGAAAAGAGCCGATGAGGTCGGCTTCGAGGATCGCTTGACCTCGTCATACTTCTTCTTGAGCTCCTCGGTCGGATCCTCGTACGTATTTGGGGGTGCCTTCCGCCATCTCAAATGTAGATGGCGATGCGGTTGATGTCGAAGATTGTCCCACCGGGCGTGCCAGAATGTGTTGCGGTCAGAAACCCACCGGCGAGCAGCGATGGGCAACACAGTAGAGCCGGGAGGCTCCCAGGACTGCGGCTGGCCCTGGTCCCTCCGAGCGACGGCCCGCAAAGACTCGGCACGCACGTCCGATGCTGGTGCAAGGGCGTGCCACCTGACCTATACCTGGTCAGGAAGGTGATGGATGTGCCTCGCTTAGTTTCCTGCATGGCATACACGTAAACATTAAATACGAGCCTCGATCGGCTCTCAGGTTGTCCTGTGGATCGGCTCAAAGAGCCGATCCACCCATGATCCGCACGGGGTGTACGAATATATGGTGGTCTGGCAGATCAAAACAAAGCTAAAACGACCTACTACGATTTAGGGTTTTCACCACATAATCGGAACATCCTACTCGTGATTGAGCCTGGCGGCCACGCACGGTGATCGTAAGCCGACCCTAGACAAGGCCTAAAAACCAACACGAGGTTGATCCCCGGAACATCCTGTCTAGGGCTAGCAAACTACACCCTACGCGCCACTGGATCCTTCAACCCGTTTGTAAGGCCTAACTATGCAGATATTAAACTAATCCTTGAAGAACAAGGAGCAACCGTGACGGATCGGATCTACTAAATAATGATCAAGCGGGGTGCCGCCCTTACACCTAAGATAGGTGTAAGGGCGGCTAGACGTCTCAGGGTTGCACGACGATAGCATATGATACGATGAACAATGCTAACCCTAACACATCTAAGATAACTACGTTGCTCGCCATCAAAAAGGCTTCAGTACGAGCAACGCATGGATAGCGAATAAACGTGTACTGCCTAGATCGCTAGGCAGCATGATGCTTACCCGGAAGAAACCCTCGAGACAAGGGAGTTGGCGATGCGCCTAGATTGGTTTGTGGTGAACGTGATTGTTGTTTATTTCATAAACCCTAGATACATATTTATAGTCCGTAGACTTTCTAATCGTGGGAATAATCCCAACCGGGCACGAGCCAAACTCTATCTAACCGACACGTATCCTATTATGTTACAGATACACGGGCAAACTAGCCCAAACTTTGTATATATATAAGGCCGATTCACGTATTTCTTCCATGTATATTCTTCAAGCCCATCTTGATCGCGGCCCACCTCTGACTCGGTCAAATTCTGGTGATAACAGCCGCCTACTTAATAAACCGAATGCCATCAAGAGTGCTTGATCATAAGACACCTCTCGAGTGTTTAACAGGTAAAACATCATATGTGGTTCCTCCAAAAGTGTTTGGATGTGTGTGCTTTGTGAAAGATTACAGGCCATCAGTTGGGAAGTTAGATCCTAGAGCGGTAAAATGTATATTTGTCGGATATTCTGGGAAACAAAAAGGGTATAAATGTTGGTGTCCTGCTGAAAAAAGAATGTTTGTAAGCATGGATGTAGTATTCAGGGAGCATGATGCGTTTTATGGTGGACCAATTGATTTAACTGATGTGTTTCCTGATATGTTTGCTGATGATACCTCAGAAACAGATTGCGCGACAGGGGGAGATAAAGCGGAGGAAGGCAATGATGCACTCACAAATAATATGATTGTTCGAATCATGCCAACAGGTGATACACATGGTGATGAATGTGCTAGTGTATCTGAAACAGACAACGAAGATGTACAGGGGGAGTTTCAGGACAGACCAAATGAAGCACAATGGCCTAAACCGAATGAGGACCGACAGCTTCAGGTATATTCAAGGAGACACCGAACGGGAGAGGAACAGGTGCAAGTGCAGGAAATAATTCCAGATACATCCCAAACTTCACCATCCTTATCATCATCATCATCATCATCATCATCTACAAACAGTGGTACACTCTCCTCCCGGTATGATGATTTAGATGTTCCTATTGCTCATCGAAAACAACCACGGACCAATGCTGGGAAATTACCTTCAAAACTATCCCCATATTGTGTCTCGAATTATGTTTCATACTCCTCTATTGGGTCTCAATACAAGTCATTTATATCATCCTTGGATTCTGCAGTACCTGTTCCACATGATTGGCAAGAGGCAAAGAAATACCCAGAATGGAGGATGGCAATGCTAGAAGAAATGCAAGCACTAGACAAAAACAACACATGGGTACTTACTACTCTCCCTCCAAATAAGAAAGTGGTTGGTTGTAAATGGGTATTTACTATAAAACAAAATTCAGAAGGCAAGGTTGAAAGATACAAGGCTAGATTAGTAGCAAAGGGATATAGTCAAACATATGGGGTGGATTATGATGAAACCTTTGCACCTGTAGCAAAAATGAATACAATCAGGACATTAATCTCGGTAGCCGCTAACCGTAAATGGAAACTATTCCAGCTAGATGTTAAAAATGCATTCCTCCATGGAGAGTTGCAAGAAGAAGTCTATATGGAAATTCCTCCGGGTTTTAATACAAGAGAAACTGAGGGTAAGGTGTGTAAATTAAGGAAATCCCTTTATGGACTAAAACAGTCACCAAGAGCTTGGTTTGGGAGATTTAGAAAGGAAATATGCTTGATGGGTTACCAACAAAGCAATGCAGATCACACCCTTTTCTTTAAGCATTGTAGTGGTAAAATTACAATTCTTGTTGTCTACGTAGATGACATAGTCATTACAGGAGATGATGACAAGGAGATATCACATCTGAAGGAGATGTTGTCAAAATCATTTGAAGTCAAGGACTTGGGGTATCTTCACTACTTCCTTGGAATCGAGGTTGCATATGGTATTCAAGGTATTTATCTCTCACAAAGGAAATATGTACTCGATTTACTTGCGGAGACTGGAATGCTCAATTGTAGACCAGCAATCACCCCCATTGAATCAAATCATCGCACTTTAGCAGAATTTGGTGATCCAGTGGATAAACACCAATATCAAAGACTAGTGGGGCGCTTAATCTACCTATCACACACCAGACCGGACATTGCATATGCAGTTAGTGTTGTCAGTCGATATATGCATGACCCTCGCACCGGTCACTTGGATATTGTGAATCATATCTTACGGTATCTTAAAACCTGCCCTGGGAAGGGTATCTTGTTCTCCAGAAATGGGCACCTAAAGATAGAAGGTTACACAGATGCAGACTGGGCTGGGTGCCTAGATGATAGAAAATCAACCACGGGCTATTGTGTGTTTGTTGGTGGTAACTTGGTTAGTTGGAGGAGTAAGAAACAGAACGTAGTTTCCAGATCCACAGCGGAAGCAGAGTTTAGAGCTATAGCCTCGGGCTTATGTGAGTTGATGTGGCTGCGGATATTATTGATGGAACTAGGGCTCTTTGATAATACACCCCTTCAACTCTACTGTGATAATCAAGCTACAATCAGGCTTGTGAATAATCCCGTTCATCATGATAGGACAAAACATATCGAAATAGATAGACACTTCATAAAAGAGAAGATAGATGGGGGATTAATTCGAGTCCAGTTTGTTAGATCTGGAGAACAAATCGCTGATATGTTGACCAAAGGAGTGTGCAATGTATCTTTTATGAAAATCTGTAGCAAGATGGGGCTCCTAAATATATTTGCCCCATCTTGAGGGGGAGTGTTGGAGTTGTGTTAGATATTTGTATAGTAGAGGGGTTAAAGTAAAAATGCTGTAACATGTATAAGCCTAGTACAGATGAATGGATGAGTGAAGAAGCTGCCAGAAAATATCCCGTGCCTTCCACTTCTTTCCTGTCTAACCTAGAACCAGAAACTGTGAGCCTCGCCGCCGACATATAGCCTATTTATGTATTAAACAAAATGGCCTTTTGTTCCTCGTTAGTAGGTGAAATTAAGTACGGAGTACGTTATCTCTGAGCTGGTACCTGGCTAAAAGGAGGATGCAGGGGCTGGGCGCGTCGCCGGCCACGCGGAAGCGCATCAGAGCAAGTACAATAGAGTCTAGTCAGCTAACTATAAGACATTAAATAATATATTTTAGATGAATTGGAGGAGAGAGAAGAGGATAGAGAATGGAGATGGGCTACTATGCAATAGCCAACTCTTGCACGTGCTCCTAGGCACTTTGTGAGAGTGAAAGGTGGGACATATGTTAGTAAAGTGCTTCATTCTTATAGCCAACTATTATACATGTTAGCTATAAGATGACTACAAATGATATGACAACTTGTTATAGCCAACAGTTGGCTATACTATTGGAATTGCTCTCAGACTGAAAACTCCGCGGCACTAGCTAGAGGGCACTATTATCGCGACGGGATCTACGCCGCCTTGCTCTGGATGCTTGCCAATTCGGTGCGAGGGCTGTGGATTTTGGGGAGAGACGCGCAGAAGCCCAACGAGATTCCGACGGGGGCAGACTCCATAGCTGAGAGCAGGTCTAACATACCCCGTAAACGGCCCAACCCCGTAAAATAACCGCCGATATACGGGGTAGGACTCTACCCGGCCGTCTAGCAGACCCCGTAAAACAGGCCCCCGTGTCGATTTTTTACAGTTTGGACTACGGGGTGGCTTTTGGCCCCTTACTTGTACGGGGCGGGAGGCCGAATACAGGGCCAAACCCTCACTCGTGGCGCGCTGAATATTCAGAAATCGCAACTGCTTCCATGACGGCTGTTGGCGCTCGTCGGTGCCTCCGGCGTGGCGGCGGCTCGGTTCGCCGGTAAATTCGCGCCGTGGGCGCGCAGGTGGGGTTGGGGAGGCGGACGAGGCTGGCGCGGCCGTAGCGGGCGACGGCGCGGCCGGCCGGGCGGCGCGACGGAAGGCGAAGCGCGGCCAAGGCTGCGCGGCCGTAGCGGGCGCGGCCAAGGCCGGGCGCGGCCGTAGCGGGCGGCGGCCAAGGCTGGCGCGGCCCTTGGCGGGCGGGGACGGGGACGGGACGGCCGTGGGCCGGCGGCGCGGGGGCCGGCCGGGCGGCCGGCGGGCAGGGGCTAGGCAGGTGGGGGGCGGCCGGGGCAGGGGCTAGGCAGGGGCGGGCGGGAGGAGGAAGAAGAAGTGGAGAAGGGGATTTTTTTAATTTGGCATATTTCTAGAATATGCCCTTTTACAGTTTAGCGATACGGGGACTGCTAGCTCGGACGAGTTTTCGGCCGATCGAAATGGAATACGGGGCCATTTTTTCGTGTTATACGGGGCGAAAATTTAAGGGGTCTGTTAGACATGCTCTGAGGACGCCCGATCAGGGCAAGTATTCTGTTCGTGGGTGAAGCCGACCCACCGCCGCCAGGGTAAGTATTCTCCTCTTGTGCTTCGAGCTTGACCCGCCGCCACCAAATCCTAGCATATATCCGACCTTCCCTTCTCCATTCTCCAAGCCCCCTTTTCTTAAATTCAATTCCCACAGCATATCCGACCTTCTCCTTCTCACTTCTTTGAGCTCTCCCTCTGAATTCCCACAGCATATCTTGGCGCTTGTCTCTCTCGTGTAATTGCTTGCTGATGATTGGAATTTCCGAGCGTATATAAACCGTATGAACTTGCTATTAAGTATCGATGTGGGACTATTTAACAGGGAATATGAATACCTTTTTTTTGGCCGGGAACGACCCTAGTTATTTTAAGAGCCCAGATTTGAGAGCCAAATCAAAACCCAAGAGCACTCCCTATCTGCGGCTCAGGCTGCAAGTGGAGTCGGGCTGTCTGCGGCGCCCCACAGCCCACCCCACGTAACTGTCGTTGGCGGACACCCGCAGGCAGGAAGAAAAACTACTAGATTTAGATGTGCGCCTTGGCGCACGACCCCGTGGAACAAATGTCAATGTTTATTTTGTATAATTGCGATAAAAATAGCTACCAATATGATAATCCATTTCAGTACAAAGTCTTTGCTCCAAACCAAGTATGGCACGGTGCGCCTTGGCGCACTATCCCGTAGAGTTCGTGCTAATGCTTAGTCTGTATAACCTTCTATCAATAAATTCTTTTGAAAAGTTAGCTTATCTCCCGAGCTCCTGTGGTCTCCTCATATTAAGAAATTTAAAAGTTATATTTATAGGTTTCGAAAAATCGTTAACTAAACCCTAATGGTAGCTAAAATGTTGTATCCTACAAACGTGAAAAATGTCAATTCAAAATATTTTCCATTCTGAGCTACACAAAATGTCTTAATATTTTTAGAAATTTGAATCACTTTACTCGGATCCACGCTTTTATAAATTTTATGTAGCCCAAAATATACGCATTATTTCAAACTGAAAATTTGCACATTTGCGGGATACTTTACTGGCTACATCCTTTTTTCTTCAATAATCTTTGGAACTCAAAAATATGAGTTTTGATTTTTTTTATAAAAATAGGATCACTAATGTGTATGTGCACCAAATTTACTTTTAATTCTTTTGTGTTATCTCCTCGAGCGATTCAGTGGCCATGATTTCTCGGACGTGACTACCGCCACAATGCTACACCCACACGGCTGGGGTACCATGGCATTGCCACGGGTCGGAGACTCGAAGGCCACATATGTTCCCCACGTGATGGAGACTCAAAGGCTGCGGCGCTGCCCAGTTCACGGCCAGATGAGGACTTGGCTTGCTGGTATAGGATGCTCCACCGCCCCCACAGGATGGCGACTGAACTGCCAATGAAATAATAGCAATTTCCTTTTTATACGCCGTGCAAAATTTGTCTGTTGAAATTTATTCAGTTTAAATCTTTTATTAAGTTCATTATTCGGTAGTGTGAGTCAATTGCAAACATCTGCAGCTGAACTGAGCTCTTTTCATCTTTTGTAAGTGACAATTAAAGGGCATGATTGTTGGAGTATTTTACAGCTTGGTTTGGATGAAATGAAATGATGCATGGAGAAAAATAGAAACACTAAATAATAAGGTAGATACTCCATGCCATCTTGCAAACACATGATTCAAGGCAATCTGAAGTTTTTCATAGTTTCTGTTTGACAGAAGAAAAAACCATCAGCTTTCAATATTCAGAGATAGACAACAGTAATACAGCCCTCTGAAGAATTTCAATGTTGATCTTAAAAATTGCAACCTATGAACTTAATGTACCGCACCAAAACAAGCATAGTAGTTCGCTAGACTGCTGCTCAAAGGAACAACTTGAATCTGAAGCAGCTACCCAGATTGATCGGGGAGGACATATTTCCATATCATGGTGCCCTCCATCATTGCAATCACAGTTTTGCAAATCCCACTTATACGGAGGCTCCATCTTTATGGCAAAAACACAGATGTCTCGTAAGGTATAAAAATCATTGAGTACACATGTTGCATTACTCTGACTCCAAAGCAAAACAAACTCGAACTTAACAAGCCTGAACATTTTTTCTGAATGAACCTGAACATATTTGGATATTACAACGTCTAACAAAAACTCCACTAATTGAGTCAATTAAGTAGCTAATGTTTAATATTTACAGTGGAGTTACAACATGCACAAAAAATCCAGGTGACACAGTTCTTTGTGGAAGGACGTTTGGTTCGATGATTTATATCCTCCAAGATAGGTTCCCTCAGTTACTTTCTTTCTCTTGCATTAGGACTGCTTCTTCCAAGGGAACACTCTGACGGAGCTACTCATGCTGACAGCTTTCGCATACCATTTAATATGAAGGCCGATGCAGAATTGGACAAGCTACAAATTTTCCTGCTCAAATGAAGTAGTGACCCAATGTATAAACAGAGCGTATCTTGATATGGTAGTAACAATGTCCTGCTCAAATTAAGTAGTGACTCAATGAAAAACAATATCATATACAAATTAGACAGTGGTGATCGGGCTATGAAATTTCAAAGAGGACCTTTTTCCTGATGTACCAGGAATCAGCGGTAGCGCTTTTTGATGATTAGGCTAAGCTGGGCTAGTGTCCAGTTTAAGGAACATGCACAACAAAACTGCGCTACCAGTGCATTTCAGTCAGGTTCGAAAATCACATAGCAATAACATGATGTAACATTGGAGTTATACAGAAACAGGTAACCGCTAATAAGCAAAGACACGACACGATGAACATCTAAAAGACCAATTAGCTGTGAGTATGAAAAAAACATAGCACTAGCAATCAACAATACACCGCGTATTCTGAAGAGTTCTATCAATAAATCCTGTTGGGTGAACTTTCAGAATAACACAAAGTAAAATAAGAGCATAGCATCTAGGAGATGTTAATAAGTAAAAATACACAGAGTGTCCTACACAATAGATAAGGAAACAAACCACTCGAATTTTTTGTCAGTTCATATCTACATATGAAGTGGAAATAGAATAAACAAGTATATGAATTTAAATAACAACCTGATTTGCTAGGAAGAAAATGGCATGCTCTTCATTTAGGCGCAGAAAAAAGTTACTGATTTCAGTATTTACCTTTCTTTAACTAATACATATGAATGACACCTCTTCCACTTTATTCATTATAAATTAAGTAAAAGCTTTTAAATTTATGGATATATGAAATTTCCCTAACCATGATAGAAAGCCCTATATGCCCCACTATTCTAGTTCTCGTAGTAGCATCTTAAAAACCTTTAATTATTTTGAGCTAAACAAATTACCCTACAACTATGCATGGTATTCTCTCATTTGATGGTTTAATTTGGTTAAACCTGTGTTCCTTGAAACATGTGGAAACAATGTGACCAACTTATGTAAAGAAGAAGCAGGCACTACTATGCAGCTTTAACCTATTGCCTCACTACTGACAGAGAAGGCCACTGGCATATAGAGATGAAACTGAACTAAGGATATACAGTGCAGGGAACCACAAGTTCTGTAGCACAAAAGCCACACAAAGTAGTATCTATGTGCATTGATTGGAAGCAGAAAAATGAACTACAAATGGAAGATGTGAGCGGATGAAGCAAATGCAACGTATTCAGAGGAAGATAGGATAGCATGAAAATCAAATAAACCCATCAGGCTGCACAACCATCACAAAAATGTCAGCAAGCATATGATTTATGGAAACCAAGCCCTACATTCATACAATATTAACTAACCTGACAGTGTACTACTCGCCAGGCTTGATAGCACCATACTTCCTGAACTCAGCTCAAGAATTTCGACAGTTGCATCAACGTGCAGACTGTGTGCTCTCATTTTTGGGCTTGACCAATTGTCATAGAAGCCAGTAAGGAAGCATAAACATCAAATTAATTATCATTTGGTATTCAGAACTCACTCAATTCAACTAAGCAGGGAAAGTGCAGGAAAACAAGACAAAACTTACAATCGATGCATAATACTTCTTGATAGCATCCTTTAATCATACAATCGCCACCATCAACTATATGATACAATTAGCCGAAAGCAGCAATGATCCAAAGCACGATAAACTGATAATATTCAGATACATTACTTTGCTGATGAGCCGTAATTTCTTCATATATGACTTCATGGTTCATGCTGAAGTAAAATTGTAAAAACATGGAAGTCGTATAAGTAAAGTACTTATTCCAGATAACATGGATAGGTTGCCATTTCCTATTTTCCTTCGGAAAGTACCAAATATAACAAATGTAAATGTACAATCGAGCTCTGAGCAAATAAATAAATATATTTTTAATATGTGAGCGGGGCACTATCCCCAACATAAATTCCTCATCAGCAAATTATAGGTAGCAGAGTTGATGGATTTTAACACGCATTTTGCTACTTTGGATGGAGCAGCGCACCTGGTCAAATATTGGTATGCCCCATTATATTTGTTATTGCATGAACTCTTATCCATTTACAAAACTATGGTCACCGTTGCATAAAAACCATATCCACCTTATTTTGAATTAGCTTTTCTTGCAGATTCAGGAGGGAATACAAAATTAGCAAGATAGATATTTGTTTGAATTTTCAATGGACTCAAAAAGGCAAGCAGATATGTACTTTGTCTACTTTGTCTAATATGTAGTTTCTTACCTATTAGCTTATTTTTCCGCAGCAAAGCACGGTGTTTCAGCTAGTATACATAAATCTTCATCCCATTTCCGCAAGACCCTGCAAACAAATCATGTGAGTTTCCACTTTCCACCATGGCTTTACTTGAAAGCTAATTAAAATTTTGCACTGACTTAGAAAATACAAATAGGTGAATGGTAGGTGTACAAGTAGTCAGCTGACCAGTTTTTCTATTCGTCTACATTATAGGGGTAGTGTGAAGAAGCATCAGTGGATTTCCTCTTCTCCTCTTGCCCCTGCCTCCTCTTTGCTACTCCAGAAAGTCCCAAGCTCCAGTTAAGTGGAGGACTCTGTTTCCAAGCAGTAGCAGAGAGAGATCATTTTCAAGCAGTAGCAGAGAGAGACACCTAGATGTGTGGCTGCCTTCTGGACAGAAGGATGACCAAAACGGCGGCGGCCAATTGGGAACTCAAATGGCGGAGGAGGGAAATCCTCCATGACGAACCAGGGCCAGCTTCACTCTTTTTCCCCTTTAAAATACACCTGCACCTAACAAACAAAGAATAAAATCAAATAAACACCAAAAAAGCAGAAATGAAAAATATAATTGACGCCAGCCTAATTGGACTGAGGACATACATAATTTGTAGACACATGGAGTTGACCCAATTAAGTTTGAATCACTACCTCATGCAAAAAAAATTACATCTTCTGCACACTACAAGAAAAGTTACGCAAGTTAAATTATGACTCCGGTAAAGCAAATTTTACATAAGCCACATGGAAATGTGTGTTAGTACCTCAACATCATTGAGGTAGAGAAACTTCAGTCCCTTGAGATGTGCTCGGGCAACAATGTCCATGAACTCTACCGTTCTCCTCACCATCCACACACCAGCCTGATAACCCAAAACAATGCTCATTCCTTGAGACGTCATCTCCGGCAATTTAGGATCCCCATCTTTTTTCAGTCATGCCATGAGATCCTCCTAAAATGCACCCACATAAATCAATTAACCCAGAGGGAGTTATTTACATCAAAGAACCTTGAATCCAATCCTCTACAGGCTTAATAAATCACGCTGAGAAGCTAACATGTATAAATTTTGTTCTTAGGTAGCAGGTTAGGGGCATGCCATGGGAACAACCGTGCGCTGGCAGATAAACAAACTGAACTTTGTATAACTAATCCTAGTTTTTGTAATCATAAATCAAATCCTATACTGGTTTCATTGATCATACAATGCAGATATTATGTACACATTTGAGCAGAAAATTAAATACTAAAATACCCATTTTTGCAGGCCTGGCTCTGCATATATGCACCAACAACCACATGGAAATACTTAAGGACCTAGGAAATGCCAAACATATCCCACATAGCCATAAGAGATCCAAGCTATATTACATATAAAAAATCAAAGGTGATAAAAGAGAAATAGATTGTTGAACACTTCAAAATTCTAAAAAGCAAATGGATTATGGTGACAAAAGAGAAAACATATACTCGAAATTCAAAATTCATAGAAGCAAATGAATTATGATGATAGAAAAGACTTAAAGGTGATAGTATGGGAAAATATTGAATTTACCGGTGGTCATTTAGCTTCCTTTGCAGAATTAGCAACTGCATCAAATCCAACATAGGCAAATAAAACTACTGTGGATCTGGTTACAACACCTTTGAAACCATTTGACATAAATGGTGGCCAGTTTGATACATCTACCTCAAACACACCAGCAAGTACATTGACTATCCCATGAATATCTGCATCACGTAAGCAACTGCATCACTACATCAAATCGAACACAGAAAAGAGCACAAACAAGTAAATAGTCAATTGAACAAAGATACTAAATGCATCATATAAGGTGTTGGGTCTGTTATGAAAAGACACTAAATGCATAGCTGAACCACCATGAAGACATAAGTATTACTATAATTTTCAAGACTTAAACTGTGGGCATATCATGTTATTTAGACAGTATGGAATTTTCTAAATATTATTTAAGTCGAAGTTGCAAGAAGAATTGAAATTCATGAAAAGGCAAAGGGTATACCATGGCAACTCAACAACAACATTCTGATGTAAAAGCTCTTGGATTTGATGCTGCCTCAATTTCTAAATTTCTTCAAGCTTGGTACACAGGTTGCGATGTAGCATTTTGCATCTTGGTTCTCATACATTGCATGTAAAGAGAGCAACAAACAATAAATCTAAAATGTGTAGGTGTCCTACAAATAAAGAGCTGCAATTTAGATCTACAAAAAGGAGCTACTATCTCCCTGTAAGGACTTATTCACGAGAATGCTGGCTAAAATAACAACAATGACCTACAAATAATCTCTTTGCCCATACCATCGAAGAAGACCAGCCTAATATAACCAAAATCTGAAGAATACTGTATACACCCTGCTCTGGAGTAATTCATGCCAAAAAAATAATTATCCATGAAACAAAACTAACAAACCTTCAGGTCACACATCAAACATACAAGCCAAATTAAAAAGGGGGAAGTCGAGAAACATGACCAAATTGGCAGTATGGAGCCAAATGGATTGGATGCTCATGACAACCGCATCGAATCTTGAAGCATCCATCCCCTCTCCCTCTCGTCGTTGCCGAGGACCACCACCACGTGCTGCCACTTCCTGTCAACAATAATATTTGGTAGAGTTTTCATCAAGCAACTTATGAGCATACTAAAACCGATCTGCACCAACAAATAAAGTTGAGATTTTCTTTGTTCCTTGAGAGAGAGAGAGAGGAAAGAAAGAGAGGGAGAGGAGATAACATGCTGGTCTCCTTTGAAGAAGAGGAGGAGGAGGGCAGGTTCCTGGGCTGCTGACCTGCGTCCTCGGTGACAAAGTAGGCTAGGGAATCGCGTGCTCCTACTCGCAACAGCCCCCAACAACTCCGTGGTGGTGCTGGCCCGCCCCTTGCTCTTCTTCGTCATTAGTAGGTCAGGCAACCTCCTCCATGTATCTTATGTCCTGCTCCCGCCCAAGGCCTGCGCCCAGCTCGTCCTGCACGCGGCGCTCGAGCCCAAGACCGGCGCTGTACCGCCCGGCCATGGCCATGAATGGAGATCGGGCAAAGGAGGGAGTGGTGGCTGTAGCCCAAGCAGGGGGAAGAGGAGAGGGCACGAGAGAGGAGAGGCAGGAGAAAAATCGCCAGCCTCGCGCGGGGATTGGGACAAAAGCGGCTAGGGTTTCCTCCATAGGATCCTCCTTTTATACTAACGCGGTAAAAAAACGGACGGCCTAGATTTGCCTAGGTAAAATCCTATGGCCAGTCAATTCAGATTTACCTAGAGGCTCGGTGAGGGTGCGCCTATTATACCTTTAGATGCGGAATTTTGCGGGCCGCCTGCGGTACTCACAAATTCCAAATATTGACGTTGTAGGAAAGCGAAGGAGCTCCTTCATGCTCGTGAATCACGGGTGATCGTGCCTGAGGTAGTGCGGCTTCCGCGTGCGCCAGCGTAGGAAGGTGAGCGAAGGGAAGGGGATCCATCGGGAGAATAGAAAAAGGAATACGGAACCGATACAATGGCAATGTACAGTAATATGCGATTTGGTGAGAGGGTAAAATGGTCCAAAAATTGTTGGACGAAAATTTTGGCAGAAACCTTAGCTCCTTTATTCTTAGGTATAGATATAGATAATAAGAGCATGCCCAATGCACTGCCCTAGAGCTACTGCCTCACACCTTTAACTAGGTTCGGGTGGTCCAAAGTAAATTCCACAAAGAGCACCATGTCATCCTCTTTGTGGATGATGACATGCATAGCCACAGAATGTTCTACTCCTACTATTTGTTTTGTGTATAGAGAAGATCTGAGAATAAATGGCAAGGGGCTAGCATTTGTGCCTTACTGGTCCAGGATGCTGCATACCCCATAGAACAGCAGTAACTCCGAAAACAATTGACCTGGCAAGTATACGCAAATCAATCACAAGTTCGGAACACACAGTGCCACAATCTGCGACCTAACATTTAGATAAATTAGCACGACAGTAAAAAAGAACACCAATTAGCTCATAAATCACAAATCCTCACCAGCGCAAAGTCTCGTATGTTTAGCAAAAACCATGCAATCTAAAACCATTTTCATCATATCACAGCTAGCTAGTGAAATCGTCATGAAAAGAGCTACAGTGGTCTGCGATTGCCAACCTAAAAACAGTGATTGCAACAGAATGGTAGTGAGAACCAACAATGTTACTTCTAACTTCGACATGTGAGCTTATCATGCTACCAGAACAAGGAGGCTGGGCGAATCTTCAAGCGTTCAACAATTCTCCAATGGTGTCTTGGATCCACATACGTGAGAGTTGAGCAACAGAACATTAGCAACTTCCAGAGAAACTTAGTTTGCAAGACGAAATACATAGCTGTTGTGGCTTACTGACTTCCGTAGTTTGCAAACGGGTCACGAAGAGAAAAATCAGATCCTCTCTTGATGCTCCGAATGTAACCTCCTTCAGGATCTGAACAGCTAGTGACCAGCACCGAGGAGGCTTTACTGGCCCGTTTCATGGTCCTCAAACTCGCCACTTTGGAATCCACCTCTTCCATCGAAGTGACACTGGCGGCCACCAGAATCACCACCTCCTTCAGCACCAATGCACTCTCAAAGAAATATCTGAGGAAGGCAAGCTCACTTCGGTCCCCTCGGAAATCATGGAGAACCAGCAGCTTGATGCTCGACCGAATGCATTCTATGGTACCAGACTCATGCCAGAACTTAAGGTTGAGCTTGCCAGTGGATTGATCAGTGTCTCCAGACTGAAAATTCAATCAAGTGAATGTCCATGCAGTTCATCAGGTATTGATAGCAATTAGCAATGACGCAAATGAATCCCAACATAAGTGTCGGGGGCTTCACCTTGATGTGGAGCGTCTCAACATCGGGAAAGCATCTGAGAACACTGGGAATCATTTTGGCATCGTTACGGACCCCGAAACGCACCTCCAATGCCAGGATCCTCACACTTGGTACCATGGAGCTTGGGCTCACCCTTGTCCTGCCCTGCAATTGCAATCAAAATCTTGTATATACTATTTAGAGGCTCCTTACACACCACCACAATCATCCTAGGAGATGTTCTATTTGGAAAGTTGAATTTTCATTTCGAGGTTTCCATTAAAAGAGAAAAAATAGGTTGGCGCGTGTTAAATCGGACGTTTACCGCTCACCAAACTAAAACTAACCTATGTACAGTGTTATAGATACGATCACGAGATGGATGTGGTTAATTTGGACTCTTGAATCCATTCACCAGCAAAGACTTAACTAAGGGTTGCCAGTACTAGTATGTCTTTCTTTTACAGTCTCATATATCAGAAAAAAAAATTATGTCTTTCAAAATTCTGAACCTTGCAGGCGCACACTTATATTTTTTTTACTTTCTTTTTGTTCATCATTTTGACCGATAGCTAAATGTTCACTAGATACTGTCATCTAGCATCGAGGATATTATTTCGGCCAGCCGTAGACATCAATTCAACAGAAAAAAAAAGAGAATTAATGAGATAAGTTAGGAAATCTAATGCTTGATTTGTTTCTACCCTACTAGAGGGTATCTGTTCAAAATGGCAAATAGGCAAGCTTTCAAGATAGAGTTGCTCATGCAGGATGAAGAAACTGACACAAGTGACGGTCATATGTGACAGTGTGCTGAAGGCGATGGTTCAGTTATTTCCTATCTTCTCCACACAATATCTAAGCATCAGATGGTAGAAAGCTTATATTCTGTTTCGATCAACATGTCCGTATTCAGAATTTACATTTAATAGACATATTGTTTCAGTTTACACACTAAAGAGCTTTCTAATATTTATATTTGAGCTTTGCTTTGGTACACCCCTTAGAGAAGTTCATAAATTCCGATGCAGATCAAAGGTGGAGACTGAAACTTACCCCTATAATAAAAAAAGGTCGTATAGTCTTTTGCACCCAAATTAATCCATTTGATCTATTTGAATCTGCAGGCTGGTGCGGCAATAGCCATGGGTATCTTCGCCGAGGACAGATGTGCTGCAGGCCAGCAGACAGCTATAGTGCACAAAGATTCAATGTAAATCCACCAGCCGTAGCGATCTGACTTTATCCGAATGCCCTGATCTTTGAAGTCTTGTAACCTCAACTAATGGGGCCGTATAGAGTTTCTTTGCTTCAAATTCCGCATTAGGTTCTACCCTATTGGAGAATTGACTACTGAAAAGACTACACACTCCATCTAACATCATCATTAATCAAGAAAGCTCCCATGTTTCGTAAGCATGTAGAACTGCAAGATGATACATCAAGCTTTTAGTTCCACCTACTAGTAGCCAATTGAGAGCCTAATGTACAGCGTTCCTGTGGGCAACAATATATCGCCAGGTCATGGGGCAGTGTACAGAAACAAAGCTCTATCACCAATTGTTAATTCGTACCAAAATTAGCATTGATGGTCCTTCATCCTAAGATAATGTTTGTAAATTTATGCCATTAGTTCCTCCTTTGTGAATCAATAGGTGGACATTGTTTGTCATGATCTCAGAAGTGTTGATGTGTCTGCAATTATATAGTAACTGTTTGTATGCCATACTAAAAAAATTATCCATATATTAAATAAACCCAATTTCACAAAAAAAAACCATATAATGATACTATATTTTAATTAATACTTATGTGTTCTTTATAATTAGTAGTGCACCAAATAAGATAAGTAAGATCTCCAATTAACATTGATTGTTTATGAGTTTACAATGAATAAAGTAAAGATGAGGCACCTTGATAACGGTGTTGCCGACCTCTAGGACTTGCGTTCCTGGGTCCAGCTCCAAGCATCCTAACAAGTTCAGGTTGGGGGCATGGCCAATCTTGACCTTGGTGCAGCTGTCGTCAGGGGTAGAAGCTTCGGAAAGGATGATCCTCTCAAGGCGTGGGGCGTCCACCACGAAGATTTCTTCAAAGAAGCACCCAATGAGCAGAATGCACCGGAGGCTTTGACTGACAAGGCGGAGGCGAAGCTTGAACAGATTGGCTTCGACATAGAGCGTCTCCAGCACGGGGCTCCTGTCGAGGATGTAGTCCAGATCCTTGCTGTCCATGAAGATGCCGCAGAGCCCGAGCTCCAGGAGGTTGGGGAAGGAGGCGGCGCGAGGGAGGCCGGTCGTGTCAGGGAACTTCCAGAGGCCGAGGTAAAGGCGGGTGAGGGTGGCCATGTCCAAGAAGGTAGCGGGGAGCACAATGTTGAGCGGCCACCGGCGGCTGACGAGGACGAGTTCCTGGATACCGTTGGCAACGAGGAGGTCGAACCAGCGCGTGAGCGGGCCGTGGAACTCCTCCAAGTAGCTGCTGGTGAGGTGGACGCAGCGGAAGGGCCCCGGGTGCGCGGCGAGGACGCGGGAGACGGCGGAGGTGACGCGACGCGCGTCGGCACGAGCGCCTGCGGTGCTTTCGACGGGGAGGAGGTCGGCGTCGACGAGGACGAGCGGGGCGGAGCGCCAGACCCCGCGCCAGCGGCGGGAGAGCGCGGCGGTGCGGCCGGCGTCCTTGACGGGGAGACGAGAGACGATGTCTCCGAGGAGCGCGTCGGGGAGGCGGCTGACGCGGTCGACGGCGTCGTGCGAGGGGAGGGCGGAGAGGCGAGCGGCGGCGGACACGGGCGGGTCGGGGAGGATGTAGTGGATGCAGGAGAGCAAGCGGGCCAGGACGCCTTGGCGTTGGATCTCCATCGCCATCTTGGTGTCAATGGGGCCGATCGGCCCTAGGATGTCCATGGCCGCCGCCGGCGGAAGCGCCGCCGTGGGGACGAGGGTTTGGAGCGGCGTCGCTGTTCAGTGGAATGGAGCAGGAATGGGGAAATGCTGCAGATTGTTGGAAGAAGCAAAGGTGGGCCCAAATATTGGAGGCCCAAATTCCTAAATAGAAAATACTCCCTCCAGTCCAATAATTGACTAAATCTGCATCAACTATTTAAGCCGGAGGAAGTACAATTTCAAAAAAGATCGTTGCATGAAAATCAGTGTTCAAAGTATTTTTTTTCTTAGAAAAACAATGTCTCGTGTCAAAAAAGAAAAACAACATCCAAAATCTCTATGAGAAGTTGTTTCTTCAAATCGAGAAAAGTATTGCTAGCTCTTCGCATCTGCATTAATCTCAATGTTCAGATATGATGACTATTAGTACTGACTTAAAAATGATTATTGTTTAGCCATTTGAGAAATGCACTTGCTCATTAACCGCCAATCAAAAATTCAAATATCTTGCACTAATCAACTTTTTCATAGTTAAATTTATAAACAGTTGCCCCCCCCTAGGCCATCGGAGGAGGATCCCTGACTAAAAAAAGAGACGCCCCGCTCCCGTCCCCCCCCCCCCCCCCTAAGGCGGCTGGAGCGTGATACGTCCAAAACGTATCTACTTTCCCGAACACTTTTGCTATTATTTTGCCTCTAATTTGTGTATTTTGGATACAACTAACACGGACTAACGCTGTTTCAGTGAATTACAGGTGTCTCGTTTTTGTGCAGAAATCCAACTTGCGGGAAAATCCTCGGAATTTATGCAGAAGGCCCTATTTTCCCAGAATACTGACGGAGCCAGAAGGTCAAGTAAGGTGGAGGCCCGAGGGCCCCACACCATAAGGCGGCGCGGCCTAGGGGGGCCCGCGCGGCCCTATGGTGTGGCCCCCTCGGCCGGCCTCCGACGCCCTCCTTCGGACTACTTATTGGCCTCGACCTAAAAACGCACGGAGAGAAGTCGAAGTCGCCAGAAACCCTCCAGAACGCCGCCACATCGCGAAACTCCGTCGCGGGAGCCAGAAGTCTCCGTTCTGGCACTCCGTCGGGACGGGGAATTGGAGGAGATCATCGCCATCATCACCGCCAACGCCTCTACATCAACCAGCCATGTTTCCCCCATCCATGTGTGAGTAATTCCCCCGCTGTAGGCCGAAGGGGATGGTAGGGATTGGATGAGATTGGTCATGTAATAGCATAAGATTGTTAGGGCATAGTGCCTAGTGTCCGTAATTGGTACTTTGATGATATTGTTGCAACTTGTTATGCTTAATGCTTGTCACTAGGGCCCGAGTGCCATGATCTCAGATCTGAACATGTTATTGTTTCATCAAGATATTCATTGTTTATGGTCTTACCTATAAGTTGTATACACATGTCGCTGTCCGGAACCAATGGCCCCGAAGTGACAAGAATTGGGACAACCGGAGGGGATGGTAGTGATGTGAGGATCACATGTGTTCACGGAGTGTTAATGCTTTGCTCCGGTACTCTATTAAAAGGAGTACCTTAATATCCAGTAGTTTCCCTTTAGGCCCGGCTGCCACCGGCTGGTAGGACAAAAGATGTTGTGCAAGTTTCTCATTGCGAGCACGTACGACTATAATTGGAACACATGCCTATTGATTGCTTTGTACTTGGACACCGTTTTATTATTATCTGCAAATGCCCTGCTATGATTGTTACATGAGTTTCTCTCATCCATGCAACGCCAGTTCAACCGTCCCCGTGCCTACGTATTTTAATCCTGCTTTGTTTACTAAAATCACTACCGCTGTCTTTGTTACTCGTCTGTTGTTATTTCACTACTGCTACTGCTATAAAACTGTTACTACTGATAAACTCTTGCGAGCAAGTCTGTTTCCAGGTGCAGCTGAATTGACAACTCCGCTGTTAAGGCTTCCAAGTGTTCTTTGTCTCCCCTTGTGTCGAATCAACAAATTGGGTTTTACTTCCCTCGAAGACTGTTGCGATCCCCTATACTTGTGGGTCATCAAGACTATTTTCTGGCGCCGTTGCCGGGGAGCATAGCTTTATTTGTAAGTTCACTTGGATTGATATTGTTCGCTGCAAATTCTCCATCATGGGTAAACCTCACGATACTAAGGTCGCCATATTACCATCCACTACAAGAAAAGGTACAACTCTGAGTACCTCTGCTGCTCTTGATTCACCATCTGTGATTGATAAACTTGTTTCACCGCCACATGCTTCACATGCGGGTACTTCTGCTGAATCTGAAAACTCTCATAATATTGATAATATTTCTGCTATGCTTGATGATAGTGGTTCATTGGGATCCTTTCTAGATGCTACGATTGCTAGGTCTAGACAAATTGAAAATACTGAAACTCCTAATGCTACTACACCTGTTAATTCACCTGAACTTGATTATTCTAGTGATGATCCTGATGAAGATTATGTGGAGCTTAATGATGATTTTATTGAAAAATGTAATGCTACTACTGATGCAAGAAAAATTAAAAAGTTGCTTGCAGAACATGCTGTTAGATATAAATTGTCTCCTGATCCTAAGTTTGCCACATCTCCTATAAACATTAAGGATAAAGATTATGATTTTTCTCTTGATTTATCTCATATAGCTATTGTTAAGAAAACACCCTTTTGTGGTACTGAAAAAGAAAGTGCTGTTGAACACATGATTGAGCTATCTACTCTGAGTAGCTTGTTTTCTGATGATGTTAAGAAGCGTACTTACTTTGTTGCTAAAATCTTTCCATTCTCATTAAAGGATGACGCTAAAACTTGGTATAATAGTTTGCCACCTAATTCTATTAAAAGTCCAAAAGAATTGCTTGATGTTTTCTTCCGTAAATACTTTCCTGCTAGTGCTCAACATATTGCTTTGCAGAGAATCTATAATTTTGACCAGGGAGATGGAGAGAAATTGCCTGAGGCTTGGGCGAGATTTTGCTCTCTTATTAGAGCTCGGCCTGATCATGATTTGGAAAAGCATGATTTACTTGATATATTTTATAGTGGACTAACCATTGAGTCTAGGGCATACCTGGATAGTTGTGCTGGTTGTGTTTTCAGGAAAAGAACTCCAGACGACGCTGAAGAATTATTGGCTAAAATAGGCCGGAATCATGATGATTGGACTACGCCTGAACCAACTCCAACGCCGATACTAAAGAAGATGGGTTTAATTAAATTGAATGATGAAGATATGAGGGAAGCCAAGAAGTCTCTCAAGGAGAAAGGTATTAAATCTGAAGATGTGAAGAATCTTCCTCCCATAGAAGATATATGTGAGATAATTCCCCCTTCATCCATGATTGAGGTAAACTCCCTTCAACGCTTTACTAGAGAAGATATTCCGTATTCAAAACCTCCTGCGCAATGCTTAGATGAGTTTGATAATTATATTATTAAGCAAGAAAATTTTAATATGAGAGTAGAGAATCATTTAATGGAAAATTCTCGAGCTATTAGTGAATTGCATGATATTGTAGAGAGAACCTCCAATGATGTTAAGATGCTTGTTAAACATTTTCATATGGTTCAAACTCAAATTGATCAACTCACTAAAGTGCAAAATGACTTGTTGGGAAATAATTCTAAAGAAAAACATGCTTATGAAGTAACAACTAGAGGTGGTGTTTCTACTCAGGATCCTTTATATCCTGAGGGACATCCCAAAAGAGTTGAACAAGATTCTCAACGAACAAAAACTAGTGCTCCATCTAAGAAAAAGAAAAAGAAACATAAGGATGTTGTAGAATCCTCTGAACCTGTTAATGATCCTAATAGTATTTCTATTTCTGATGCTGAAACTGAAAGTGGTAATGAACATGATAAAGATAATGATAAGAATGATACTCCTGATAAAGAAGAGGTTGAAGAAGAACCTGAAAAGCATGCTAAAAATAAAAAGTATACTAAAGAAGATTTTATTGCTGAGAAACATGGTAATGAAAGAGAACCTTGGGTTCAAAAGCAAATGCCTTTTCCTGCTAAGAAACTAAAATCAAAGGAAGAAGAACACTATAATAAATTTTGTGATTGGATGAAACCTTTATTCTTGCAAATCCCTTTGACTGATGCTATTAAATTGCCTCCTTATTCAAAGTATATGAAAGATATTGTTACTAACAAAAGGAAAATCCCCAATGAGGAAATTTCCACTATGCTTGCTAATTACTCTTTCAATGGCAAAGTGCCAAAGAAGTTGGGCGACCCAGGTATACCTACTATTCCTTGTTCTATTAAGAATAATTATGTTAAAACTGCTCTATGTGACTTGGGAGCCGGTGTTAGTGTTATGCCTTTTTCTCTTTATAAGAGACTTTACTTAGATAAGTTGATACCTACTGATATATCTTTGCAAATGGCTGATAAATCTACTGCTATTCTTGTTGGTATATGTGAGGATGTTCCTGTTCAAGTTACTAATAACTGCTTGATATTAACTGATTTTGTTGTGTTGGAAATGCCTGAAGATGATAATATGTCTATTATTGTTGGGAGACCTTTTCTTAACACCGCATGGGCTGTTATTGATTGCAATAAAGGAAAGGTTACTTTCAATGTTGATGATAAGGAGCATACCGTTTATTTCCCCAAGAAGATTGATAAAGTATGTGGAGTCAATACTATTTCTAATGTGAAAACTATCAAAGTTGGAACTATTGATTATCCTATATATGAGCCTAAAGAAGAATATCAAACTCTCGTGATTGGATCCATATCAATACAATTCAAGGTAACATGATTGATTTGAGGTTTATTTCTTCTTATGCTATGTAAAATTTATTTGGTGGCAAGACTTGATCAACCTTGTTAACAAATACTTTTTATATGCATAGAGGAGGTAAACAACATCTCTTTCTTCCTCCACTTGCTCTAGTTGCTGTAGCACTTTTAATTTGCAAAGTTCCTTAGTTAATTGGGGATTTCAAAATTTTCCTGGCCAGTAATAATAAACTAAATACCCAGAAATGTGCATTTTTCAAAGTTTTCAAAAATTCACAAAAATTATACCGTTGGTCCTATTTTTCGACGAGGCACCTGGGAGCACCAGAGGATGACCTGTGGGGCACCCCAGGGTGCCACACCACAGGCCGGCGCGGCCAAGGAGGGGGGCGCGCCACCCTGTGGTGTGGGCCCCTCCTTGCCCCTCTATCTCATCTCTTTCTCCCAGCATCTTCTCTCTCCCGAAAAAACTCGAACCAGCTTTCTCTCACTCGCGTTTTTGCTCAAGAGCTCAGGATTTTTCGATCTCTTTGCTCAGCCCAGATTTCTGTCTGAAATTTGGCACATTTGCTCTCCGGTATGTGACTCCTCCACCTATCCAAGTAGAATTTTGTTTGGTTGAGTATATCTTGAATATTTTGCTGCTGTAGGTAACATGTTTAGTGAGCTTGCATGCTTGTTCTAAGTTGTATAAACTAGTTTTGATGCATGATTAGTACTCTAGCATGTTCCTATAGTAGTTCCCCTTGATTATATGTCACCAAATCAAATTTTATTTTGTTTGTTGAAAATTTCAGAAAATGGAGTGGAGTAGATATCAACTTAACCAACAAGAATTGGAGGTCCAACAAGTTATGAGAGTGAATCGTGAAGAGGGAGTATACCCCTCTTACTACCCGTGCGTGGATTTCATGAGAAGCGCGGGAATATTGGAAGATGTTCGGAGTCTAATTTCTCGAGCAGGGCTGAGTGATTTTGTTGAAGGAGAGCCAAGACAATATGCAAAATTAACTATGTCTTTTGTGCAGGACTTTAAGTTCAATTGGTCGCGATCTAACCCCATGGTTCAGTATAAAATTTACAATAAAGCTGTCAACTTGCCATTCAGTGATTTTTGTGCAGCAATTAGAGTACCGCAATGGGGATCATGCGAGAAGATAAGGGGATCGCCGCAAGAACTCTTAAGCCTCTTCAAGATGATTTGCTATGGAAGGAGTTTCTCAGAGGATAGTGGTAAAATCACTAGCATTCAGCTCCCGGCTATCCGCTACTTTGCCTATTTCATTACTAAATGCGTTCTTGCTAGAAAGATTGGTGGTAAACTTTCTATCCCGGATTTAGCTTTTCTAGCTGCGGCACTGCAAAGTAGTATGACTTATAATTTGGGGGCATTGATAGCTTATAGACTCGCTACTAACCGTGAGAAAGGTGGAATTTGTGGAGGTCTCATCGCCTCTCGTTTACTAGCTTTTCATAATGTAGAACCTCATCATTTTGATATTCCATTCTCCATAAAAAAACTTGACATAGCCTCTATGATTAAACATGAATTTGTTTCTGATTCCTCCAACTTGGGTAACCTGTTTTACAAGGTGACATTTTATAAGAAAGTCTGGAGAATAACTAAGAAAACTGAGAAACTAGTAAGATTGCCTGCGCCTGTTCTGTCTAACCTTGATTCCAGGGGAGATTGGTCGGTCACAGAAGGTGCACTGGATGCACACATAGAGGGAGGAGGCCATCATGCAAGAGACGACTCGGAGGTCGAGGATCACCTCGACTCATCATCCGATGCAGCAAGTTCCTCGCATCAACATGTTGGACATGTGGAGCCTCCACGCTTTTCTTCTGCACAGGAACTTTACTATGACTACGCCATGAATTATCCACCGGCGAGGAACAGCGATCCTCGTTGGGGTTGAACTCCACTTAGGCCAAAAGCCTAAGCTTGGGGGGAGGTATACCGGCATCACTCATTCTTTGCATATTATGATTGCTGGATACTTATACATACTTGTTTAGTCTCTTTGAGTGGTTTTCTAATGAGAGGGAGATGATATTTGGGGAAGTGCTGCCTGAAAACAGATTGTGGGCTGTTACTAGAAAAATTCGTGCACACAGCCAGAACGTTATTTTGAGCTGCCAATTTTTGTGCAGGTTCCCCAGGTTGTTATCTAACTTTCATTAGTTGAAAACTTTTCGAGCTGAGCAACGTAAGATTTTTGTAAAAATCGATTTCTGTACTGCTGTCAGGTTTTGGCAGATTTCTGCCATCTCGCTTTTCTGTGTTTCTTCTAGTTTGCTATTTCTTGTTTTTGCTTTGTTTCCTTTCCAAAACACAAAAAAACCAAAAATATTTCTGTTGTTTCTCTTCATAATTTGTTTGCTTTGGTTTCTTGCATTTGTTTCGCTTTATTTGCTATTGCTAGTTTGCTATAAGAAAACCCAAAAAGATTTTGCTTTGTTCGCTTGTTTCCTTTTGTTCTTGTTCTCAAATTCGAAAACACCAAAAATATTTGTTGTTCTTCTTTGGTTTGTAAAGTTCATCTTGAGTTCAATGGTCTTCGGTGGCTGGAGCGTGGTTTTCATTTCATATTGTCCAAGGTACACGAGTGAAAGGCAATAATGACGATCTACGACAATTGGATTGCGGTGAGAGGCTGGTATGAACTCTATTTGTTTTCATTTTTGTACATATACTCATCCATGTGAGCATGCTTAGTTGGTTCATGTGAGGTATATGTTATTTGAGAAAGTCTAGTAGTTTATGATCTCTCATGTTTAGCTCCAATCTATTAATATGAGTAGCATGTCATGGATGTTTGCTTGCATTGTTTTATTCATAAGTAAGTATGGCATTGTGGTATCCTCCTCTGAATAATTCATTTATATCGACTTGGCACATGCTCACGCATGCATATGACTGAACAAAAAGTCAATTAAGCCTTGATGATCTATATTGCTTCAGAGTTCTTGTATCATTTTTATGCCTCCGTTAATTTATTTTGCCGCAAGCATGATTATGACGATTCGCTCTCTTGATTTGTCGCTCCCTAGTCTATTGCTAGCCTTCACTTGTACTGAGCGGGAACGCTGCTCGTGCTTCCAAACACATGAAAACCAAGTTATCCCAGAGTGTCCACCATAAATACCTATGCATGGCATTTCAAACCATTCCAAGTAAATTCTCATGCGCTACCTTTAAAACCTTCAAAATGCTTCTCAGTTTGTGTTTATGTTTCATAGCTCATGAGAAAGTATGTGGTGTTTAGCTTTCAACCTTGTCATTTACTTTTGACGGACTCTCATATGGACTAGTGGCACATCCGCTTATCCAATAACTTTGCAAAAAGAGCTGGCAATGGGATTCCCAGTCCCAAATTAATTAACTTAAATAGACACTCCTCCATGGTTTGTGATTGTTGGACGGCACCCGAAGGATTCGGTTAGCCATGGCTTGTGTAAGCAAAGGTTGGGGGGAGTGTCATCATCATAATAAAACTAAAATAAAAAGGCACTCCTTCATGGTATGAGATTGTTGGCAGGCACCCGAGGATTCGGTTAGCCATGGTTTGTGTAAGAAAGGTTGGAAGGAGTGCCACATAAACATGCAAATAATTCATGGGAGCCGCTCTTGAAAGTCCGGTTGGCAAGGTAGTTAGTGTACCCATTACCATTCGTTGACAACGACAAACACCTCTCAAAATAATTTTACTCCTGATTTCGAAAATGAAAAGCTCTAGCGCATGTTAATCCCTGCTTCCCTCTGCGAAGGGTCAATCTTTTACTTTTATGTTGTGTCTCCATTCTTTCTTTGAGCACTATCTTGAGAGCACAACTGTCATTCTTAGTATAATATGCTTGTCTCAAAATATGATTGATTGTGGTATAACTTTGATGCTTTTATCTTTGACAATCACTACTTCTAGTCTTTCTATGAACTCCAGAGGTGCCCGGGCATTTATGTTTTGCCAATCAAATACAGGCAAGCGAGATACCACTTTATCATACTCTCTTATGAACATTGCAATCCTGCTTATATACATGATTCATGATGCTTATTATTAATTGTTGGTACCTCTCCATGATTGACATAGCTGTTAGATGATCTTATTTGCATGTATCTCATTATGAATTGCTTAAGTATTAGCCATAGCATGAGAATATATACATCATATGAGCAAATGAGTTCGTGAAAGTTCTTTTATCGCTCAGTTGTTAACTGAATTGCTTGAGGACAAGCAATAAGCTAAGCTTGGGGGGTTGATACGTCCAAAACGTATCTACTTTCCCGAACACTTTTGCTATTGTTTTGCCTCTAATTTGTGTATTTTGGATACAACTAACACGGACTAACGCTGTTTTCAGCAGAATCGTTACAGTGTCTCGTTTTTGTGCAGAAATCCAACTTTCGGGAAAATCCTCGGAATTTATGCAGAAGGCCCTATTTTCCCAGAATACTGACGGAGCCAGAAGGTCAAGTAAGGTGGAGGCCCGAGGGCCCCACACCATAAGGCGGCGCGGCCTAGGGGGGGCCCACGCGGCCCTATGGTGTGGCCCCCTCGGCCGGCCTCCGACGCCCTCCTTCGGACTACTTATTGGCCTCGACCTAAAAATGCACGGAGAGAAGTCGAAGTCGCCAGAAACCCTCCAGAACGCCGCCACATCGCGAAACTCCGTCGCGGGAGCCAGAAGTCTCCGTTCTGGCACTCCGCCGGGACGGGGAATTGGAGGAGATCATAGCCATCATCACCGCCAACGCCTCTACATCAACCAGCCATGTTTCCCCCATCCATGTGTGAGTAATTCCCCCGCTGTAGGCCGAAGGGGATGGTAGGGATTGGATGAGATTGGTCATGTAATAGCATAAGATTGTTAGGGCATAGTGCCTAGTGTCCGTAATTGGTACTTTGATGATATTGTTGCAACTTGTTATGCTTAATGCTTGTCACTAGGGCCCGAGTGCCATGATCTCAGATCTGAACATGTTATTGTTTCATCAAGATATTCATTGTTTATGGTCTTACCTATAAGTTGTATACACATGTCGCTGTCCGGAACCAATGGCCTCGAAGTGACAAGAATTGGGACAACCGGAGGGGATGGTAGTGATGTGAGGATCACATGTGTTCACGGAGTGTTAATGCTTTGCTCCGGTACTCTATTAAAAGGAGTACCTTAATATACAGTAGTTTCCCTTGAGGCCCGGCTGCCACCGGCTGGTAGGACAAAAGATGTTGTGCAAGTTTCTCATTGCGAGCACGTACGACTATAATTGGAACACATGCCTATTGATTGCTTTGTACTTGGACACCGTTTTATTATTATCTGCAAATGCCCTGCTATGATTGTTACATGAGTTTCTCTCATCCATGCAACGCCCGTTCATCCGTCCCCGTGCCTACAGTATTTTAATCCTGCTGTTTACTAAAATCACTACTGCTGTCTTTGTTACTCGCTGCTTTGTTATTTCACTACTGCTACTGCTATAAAACTGTTACTACCGATAAACTCTTGCGAGCAAGTCTGTTTCCAGTGCAGCTGAATTGACAACTCATTTGTTAAGGCTTCCAAGTGTTCTTTGTCTCCCCTTGTGTCGAATCAACAAATTGGGTTTTACTTCCCTCGAAGACTGTTGCGATCCCCTATACTTGTGGGTCATCAGAGCGCCCCAGCTCCGCCCCCTCCTCGAGCCCATCTCCCCTGCCGCCGCCGGCGCGAGCCACCGGGCAAAGCCCGCGCGGTGCCGGCGGCGGCGGTTCTCCTCCCCTCGCGCGGAACTTGGACCCGGCGGGGTGGCTGCCACGGACCTGGCGGTCGGCTGGGCTGGCGTCTGCAGCGGCGGAGCCTCCCGGCGCGCTGGCCGCCGGTGACTGCGGGCACGAGCGTGGTGACGGCCGGATCTGGGCTTGTGGGCCCAGATCTGGGGCTGGCAAGGCCTGGGCGAGATTCACTGGATCTGAGGGTGGTCTGGGGGGCGCTGCTTGCTGCGCCTCCTCCGTCGCCACGTTTTTTCGACGCTTTCACCCGGGCGTGTTTTGGGATTATTGGGCCCAGATCGGCCCTCGGTCATGCGCTGTCGTTCCCTTGTTGAAGGCGTCCCGATGTTGATCCCTCGCTTCGAATTGCTGGATTCCGTCCCTTCACCTCAACCTGCTAATCTTGGTGGCCTCGCTTCGGGAAAACTTCTCTTGTACTGTCTTGTGGATCTCCCTTTGAGCTCTTGCTGATGTCCCAGCCCTCTCACCTCGTCGGCTTGGCTGCTTATACACGGCCTTGCTTCGGTAGCTGATGGCTCGCCTAGTGCCTTGGGGGGCTTTGCTAGGTCGGCGTCTGGCCGTAGTCTCGGCCGATGTGCCTATCCCAATGCCATTAGAAGATGTTGTGTCTCTGGTCTGGACCTAACCCGAGCTCGGGGGGTGGTGGTTCGGGGTCTGGGTGAAAACTTTGCAGGACCTCGATCTCTGTCGACGATGATGACGCATTCGTGCGCCATGCACCTTCTTGGAGGCGTCGCCGCAAGACCCCCTCTCCTTTGGATCCTCAAGTTATGCTAGGTTGTTGGCCCACCGTCGAGCCCCCCCCCCCTGAGCTGCTGTGTTGAGGCGTAGGAGGTTTGCTAGCATGGACTAGGACGTACTCGCTCCGGTGCAACAGAAGAAAAGGCTCACTCAACCTGGCGCTTGGCGTTCTTTGTGTTGTCTTTTATTGTTAGGTTTCGGTTTGCGTTTCATGTGTGTTGTAATTCATGGTGTAACTCCTGGCCGGTTTGATGGCTTCGTTAATTCAAAGCCGGGTTCATTTCGAGCCTTCCGTCTAAAAAAAAAGTTCTCCCCCTATCAATTTTTTTAATGAAACTGTATTTGCACTAGTATTAATGTTTTCATCGGATGATTCTTATGGTTAACTGAAAACATAATTATTTCTCAGTCACCAAAGAAATAGCAATACTATACACTTGTGAATGCATGGACTGATTAACCACCAATTGAAATTAAGTTAGACCGCTTCTGGCCTCACTTAGAAAAATAAAACTACAAATATAGCATCGATCCATTCCCATTCTCAACCCCATCTCAAACAATGGAACTGTTAGGCATATTTTGACTCCAAAGCTCAAAATTTCTTTATCATCCAACTCGCAGGGTTAAACAGACATGGTTTATACATGTGATGAGTTCGAAAGCTGGTGACTCATTACCATTGACCTTACCCTTGGTAGATCATGCTTTACAAGGCTGGAGAAAATTTACCCGCAAAAAAAAAAAGGATGGACAAAATTTAAAATTGGTTTCTTGCTTTGTAACTGCCAACTTCAGAGCGTACTGAAAGTTGGCGATGGAATGCACAACACCGACAATCCGACATCAACGCCTGCTTCATTGGCATCCAGAACACCTACTACAAGAACATGGTCCAGCACTCCGACCCAGGAACTCTCCAACGCAAATAAGGTGATGCATAATGAACAAATTTGCATAATATGGATTATGCTACTAAATGCAATAACATGACTACATGAGCGATAGTAACAAACAAGGCCAGGAATGCTACTATTTGTGCTCTCTCTGGGACAATAACTACTTCATCAGTTCATCATTGTGTACAAACTAATTACGGAGTAGGAAAAGATGGCAGGGGTCTAGCATTTAAGCCTAACTGATCAAGGAAGGATGCTGCATATCATTACTAAGGAAATCTTTCACAGGTTCCATGGTCACCTGAACATTGACAACTATTCTTAGCCATGCCCATGTAGCTCAAGTTACCATCGCCATCTAAATTAGCTTGCCTCTCATGATCCAGATTTCCGAAATGAAGAACAAGGTAGGACATAAGAGCTGGGACAATAATTTACTTACCATATCAATGAAAATCAATCAGAACACAAAATGGCCCAGCCTGAAGGGATTCAAATTTTCTGCAGCTGGAAGAGAGGTAATATCCAGAGGATATTTTCTTTAACTCAAGGTTTTTGTTGTTGCTAAATGTGCAAACCGCAGATGGCACCGCCACATCAGGAGCATGGTCGCATGGTGGATATTTTCAAGGCAGTAAGTAAAACATGAAATAGCTCAGATATCATTAATACTCCATAGCATCAAGCGTGGTCTGTTTAGCAGCAATTGTGGAGTGTAACACCAATCTCATCGGATCAAACCTAACTAATGCAATCACACACAAATACAATAATCCAGAAAAACAGTATATTATACCACATACCACAAAATGGTAGTCATTTGCAGCTACTAGCTTCGACACTTAGGCTAATCATGTTTGCAGACACAAGAGCAGGGGCAGAACAACAACAGACTGAAACAGTGCATGTATAGTAGATGCCCCATAATTGCCGTCCGAGAACATGTAGTCGTTTGAATAATTGAGAACAGTACTACTAAGTTAGACACTTAAGCTAATCATGTTTGCAGAAACAAGAGCCAGGGCAGAAAATCAAAAAGCTGAAAATAGTGCATATCCATTATGCGACAACGGAACTTAAACAACTTCCAGAGCAATTTGCTTCGCAGGAAATAAATAGGCACCTTTGATTTCAGCATTCCACAAAAGGGTCGCCAAGAGAAAAATCCGATGCTCTCTTGAAGCTCCGAATGTTGCTTTGACGATTAGAACAGTGGACAAAGACTTTGGTGCCTGCACTGACCCATTTCATGGACAAGAGAGGCAACACTTTGGAACGCGCATCCTCCTTGGAAGTGAAACTTGACACTATCATCACCTCCTTCAGCACCAAAGCCCTCCCAACGAAAAACTTGAGGAAAGCAAGCTCACTTCGATCCCCTCGGAAATCATGGAAACCCAGCAGCTTGATGCGTGAGCAGATGCATTCTATGGGACCAAACTCATTCCACAACTTGAGGTTGAGCTTGCCCAAGGGCTGATCAGTTTCTCCAGACTGAAAAATTTATGAAAATCAGTGCACATGAGGTTCACCAGCTATTGACGGATCATGCAGCAACAGCAGCAATTCACAATATGATAGTACTAATGCTAGTAAATGATGGTGCAAATGAATGCCTGCCAAAAGATGCATCAGGGGCTTTACCATGATGTGGAGCGTCTCAATGTTGGGAAAGCATCTTAGGACAGTTAGGATCATCTTGACATCATTCCGGACACCAAAACACACCTCCAAAGCCAGGATCCTCACACTTGACACCATGGTGCTTGGGCTTGCCTTTACCCCAGCCTGCAATCGCAATCTCAGATTATCAATGCGCCCAATTAAAAGAACAAAGATCGTGCACACATATGCAATGATCATTCAGGTATGATGTACAATAGAGAAAATGGAAAAGATGAGAGGAACCTTGATGACGGTCTTGCCGACCTCTAGGACATGTCTTCGTGCATCCAAGTATCCCAACAAGTCCAGCTTGGGGGCATGGCCGATCTTCACCCTGGTGCAGACCGCGCCGCCGGGCAAACATGCTGAACAGATGAGTCGCTCAAGGCGTGGGGCGTCCACCACAGAGATTTCTTCAAAGGAGCACCCGGTGATCTTGATGCACCGGAGGCTTTGGCTGACAAGGCGGAGGGGAAGCTTGAACATGTTCCCTCCGACACAGAGCGTCTCCAGCACGGGGCTCCTGTCGAGCATGAAGTCCAAATCCCTGCTCTCCATGATGACGGTGCTGAACCCGAGCTCACGGAGGTTGGGGAAACAGGTGGCGCGCGGGACGCCGGCCGTGCCGGGGAACTTCCAGAGGCCGAGGTAGAGGCGGGTGAGGGTGGTCATGCTCAAGAAGGTGGCCGGGAGGACGAGGTCGAGCGGCCACGGGCGGTTGACGAGGACCAGTTCCTGGATGCCCTTGACGGCGAGGGTCTGGAGCCAGCGCGTGAGCAGGCCATGGAACTCCTCCATGTAGCTGCTGGTGAGGTGGACGCAGCGGAACGGCCCCGGGTGCGCGCCGAGGACGCAGGAGACGGCGGAGGTGACGCGCCGCGTGTCGGCGCGCCCGATCGCGGCGCCGGCAGGGAGGATGTGGGAGTCGACGAGGACGAGCGGGGCGGAGCGCCACACCCCGGTCCAGCGGCGGGAGAGCGCGGCCGTGCGCGCGGCGTCCTTGATGGGTAGGCGGGAGACGATGTTTCCAAGGAGCACGTCGGGGAGGCTGCTGACGCGGTCGACGGCGTCGTAGGGGAGGAGGGCGAAAAGGCGAGCGTCGACGGAGGTGGGCGGGTCCGGGAGGGCGCAGTGGACGTGGGTGAGCACGTCGGCGATGAGGCCGGCTACCGCGTCCGGATCATGGCCTTGGAGCCGGAGCATGGCCGCCACCGCGGGCTCCATGGGAACGGGAGGCGCCCGGGTGTCCATGGCCGCCGCCGGAAGCGCCGCGGTGGGAAGAGGGTTTGAGCGGCGCATGCTGCCCGTGCCTGCCTGGAGTGCAACGACCGAAGGAAAGGGGAAATGCTCCAGATCTGTGGGAAATCCAGGTGGGCTGAAATACTCGAGGCCCACTGATTTATCTACAAAATACTTTCTTCTTTTCTAATTACTTCGCAGCCCAACAAATGTTGAGTGCTCACAGCCAGAAAAATATTGATGTATTCAGAATTCTAATTAG
Organism: Lolium perenne; assembly: GCF_019359855.2. NCBI lineage: Eukaryota > Viridiplantae > Streptophyta > Magnoliopsida > Poales > Poaceae > Lolium > Lolium perenne. The sequence goes on from NC_067247.2 coordinate 161,113,268, forward strand.
AATTTCTTTTTTTATAAAACAGCAGTACACTACTGCACCCTTTATTTCATCAAATAAGACTTCGGGTGTGTTTGGTAGCCCGGTCCAACTCAGAATATATCTCTCTTATCATACAAACTCACCCTAACTAAATTGAGCTTATACTCATTACTTGTTTGGCAGCACCGTATGTGTTGAGCTATGCTCATATAGGCTACCAAACAGTCAAACACACCCTTACATTTTCAATTAACAAAGGCATAATAAAACTTGGTGGATCCTCAAGCCACACACTTGGCTGGGAACCACTCCCTAGCTAAGTTATGAGCAACACAATTTGTTTCTCTAGGACAGAAAACATACTCATATCTTCTTGTTTGGTATTTGACTTGTTATCTTTTCTGTCTAATGTGAGATAACTTTTTGTCCTGGTTTAGGTGGGTAGCAGTATTTTATCTATAGCTGGGGACTGGTTGTGAGCTCCTCTTTTCACCATAGGGTGACTCAGGGATACCCTCGGTGTTTAGTTTGGTGGGGTGTTTGTTTCTGTTTTAGGGCAGAGGCCATGACAACATGTCACTTCACCCATTGTCGAGTTTGTAAGTGTTGAGTGGTGGCTTCGAATTTTATGATGTACGATCTTGATAGATCCCTTTCGAATAAAGTTTAAATAAAAGCTATATGCATCGTTTTAGGAGGATATGTGGTTGGGTACAACTACTCTTTGAGAATAATATCCGGCTTTGTAAAATATAGTTCGACATAAGAATGATACCTTACAGAAGGTGATGGAAACTTCCCCACCCTCTATGTCGTCCAGGCATGATCTTATTGATCCTAGACTAGCTTCATGAACTGAGTTGCTACAAAGGTTAGCTTCAATCCAGCTGGTTCAGGGAGTCGATGAATTTCATTGGAGTCCTACCAAGAATGGTAAATTCTCGGTCAGATCCATGTACAAATCTTTAATTATACCCAGTCAACCGGTTGTTAATAATAAATTTATTTAGAAGATGAAGATACCTTTGAAACAAAGGTCTTTGCATGGTATCTTCGTCAGGGCGTTATTCTAACTAATAATAACCTTGTCAAACGTAACTGGCATGGTTGTATGAAATGTGTTTTCTACCATGAACAAGAGACAATAAAACACTTTTTCTTCGGTTATCGGGTTGCAAGATCTATATGGTCAATCACTCAGATAGATTCTACGGAGTACCTTATATCCACCTCGCAGCATTGCAAATATTTTGAGTAATTGGATAAATTGGGTCAAATCTAGGTATAAAACGCTTGGGTGGGAGCGATTGTCGTCGTTTGGTCGCTTTGGTTATGTAAAAATGACAAGGTTTTTAATGATAAAAAAATCTTCTCTCGTAGGTTGTGTACCGAGCTACGGTTTTGCTCCGTTCATGGTTGCCGCTCCAACGTTTGGAAGATCGTGACCTCTTTATGGAGGTTTCTGGAGAATACGGCCAAGAAATTTATTTCTCAACATGGCTGGCTGCATAATAGGCATATTGAGGCCAACGAAGCTTAGTCGTATTCTTTTTTTTTTTCGTCTTTCAGTGCAATGTTAAAGGATTTTGATAGTTGAACGTTGTGTGCATCTTAGTTATGCAGAGGCTAGGTGTAATGCTTAAACTTTTGAGTAATAAATCACCTTTTATCGAAAAATATGCATCAATTTGATGCAGAGGCTGGAGCTTCCCCATTTCAAAAAATAAAAATATATGGCTAAGGATTTGCACATACGAATTTAAATAAAATAGGAAGTTTCGAGGTAAAGAAGTTACCAGCCTTATTTTCGTGAGGCTCGGCAACCTCTACAGAATTTTATTTTTCGAAAAATTCATCCACCATTGGATCTAGATCACACAGCAGAGGTTGCGCCATTCGCCCGATATCACGGTCCAAGAAAAATGTATCAAAGCAGTTTGTAGAGTAGGTACGCATGGAGTTTACTGCAACAGGCTCATAGATTACACGCTTAAGAAAGGTAACCTAAATTCTTGCAGTTACCAATCTTAGCATCATCAGCGAAAAAAGAAGCAATCATGGCATCAGGGTACTCCTGATTTAATCTTCTCATCAGGGTCGCTCACTGAACCACTGGCACTCCAAGTCTCCAACGACATTACCAAGGTGGTTAAATCAAAATAATTGTGTAAGCATTTCAGACAACGAGGAGTTATTTTTAGAAACACAGTATAGAAGCAGCGGCTCACAAACATGCATAGTACTAGTAGCTGGAGCGCCCCATGGGGCGCTTCCTAGCCAGTAATGTGCGTCCTAATTGCTCGGCTTTACATGTGCGACTCTCCTGTAAGATTAAGCTCTCTTACGTTGAGTGCTAGGAGCACCATTAGTTAACAATAACGGATAGCAAGAGCGGACTAAAATTAACTGCTAGCTAGTACAAGAAAAATGTCACAAGGACTCAAACAATCAAACTAAAATATATTGTGTTGTTCACTAAAGGTGATTCAATAAGGAGTGCTAAACATTTACTTCACATCGGTCAGAAAGGACTACATCACAAGAAGAAATCCATCTGCCACTTCTCACGGAATTCTTTGTAAGATCATTGCGGCCACAGCCAGACGAAGCCCTCGGCTCGTGCCAAAGGGTCAGCATTGCTTGCCTGCTTCCTCTTCCGACCCTCTTTAAGATGAGGTACAAATTGCTCTCCCTCTCCATGTCCAGATGAAGCACCAACACTTCAGTCCAGTTTCTATGACTATCCAACATCGAATACAGCTGCAAAAAATATACTGTAATATTTTTCTCTTGGAGCAAATATACAGTAGTGTAGTGAGTAGTACAACTTCAGTTCAAAAATTAACACTAAAAAGATAAGAAAAGATCTGTAGTTAATCCTAAGAAGGGCTAAGGTTTTCTCTTCCTCGCCAAGTGCACAGAAGAAGTTGGGACCTTAGTGTTAATAACAGGGATCATCTTGGATCAAAAGCAAGACATCAAGATACTTACATGTAGTTATAAAATACAATTCACAGTTGCATGATACCACTCAGCTTGCACATCACCGGAACCAATCCCTGTCGTATAAAAGACAAAAAAAATGCACCTGCATGAAACAACGAACATATAATTTAGAAAACAATCCAAAGTTCCTCCAGGATTCTCACATTTATAAATGAATGGATGCAGTCATCTACATATCAGACAAAAACAAATGGATATGTGAGACAAGAGAGTCTATATCGTCAGATCCATGTACATTGTCGACACCTTTGGTTGGGCGTAATTGCAACAAATGTGGAAAGTAGAATCCTTTTGAAGATTTAGATCTTACATTTTCTGTTTCTTGATGTTGTCAAAAAATTCAAACCAACATGACTTCCGGACATTTCTTTGGTCAATTAACGGAGATGCTTCAAATGGCTGGTAGTTGTCAATTTTCCAACAGTAAGAATACGATTTCATTTTACCTTGAACATCCCTTGACAAGGAGCAAAACAAAAATAATTATATACATATATCTGATTTTTTAGAGGCCATAATCTTCAGACGCGTTTTATGAAGGAAATGTATAAGGAATTTGCACTGGAAAATGTTACATATCAAAGGGGGGCGAGTGTTGAGCATTGGCATGATTTTATAGAAGTACAGGAAGAAGCTCTTGTAAAGTAAAGTTGGAAAATGTGTATTTAGATTCAATAATAATTAGTAGAAAGAAATAACCTTACAGTGACATGAAATGTATACTTTAACTCTAATAGGGAAAAGTGAATGACTACGAAAATGCAGACAAAACTATTGTCTTTTCAACGGCATTTAATTTTAGAACACATAAAAATTTAGCTATGGAGCTGTATGTAAATTGCTTCAGAAACACACATCCCCGCCTCGCCTCAATAATAAAGAGACCGCTAAATCTTTCTAGTTCACAACATAATTACGCTAATGCACATGGAAAGCGATAAGTATATATATATCCTATAGTAACCATTATGCAAATAAAACATAGCACTTGGGGCGAAGATAAAGCATGCCTCAATAGGGAAAAACAGACCGCTGACTAAAATAGAATCAAGAAGGATTACTAAAATACCATACACCATTGTATTCCCTCCGGCTCAAAATACTTGTCTGTCTAGATACATGCATACCTAGACAAATCTGTGCCAATACAAGTAATAATTACCTTTTCAAGATCCTCGGGTATATATTTTGCAATACCGTTCTGCTAAAATAAAACTGAATATTCATTGTTGGAATTAATGTTTGAACCACCATTATCCAGATAATAAACAGCAACCTCGGTTTTAAAGGAACAATATACACGTCTGGAGATACATAATTTATCATCAATATTTAAGACTGAATATGTTGTTGTCGATCCTGCAGCATGAAGAACATATCATCAAACCATACATATCAACTGGCCAAAAAATCATCCTATACGGGAAAGGAGATACCACCAAATGATTCAGTAAGTATGCAAACAATGAAGGTGCCCCCTGAGCATTCGATGCTTTTATCTCTATGATTCGGATTAGAAGTGATTAGAGAACTAACACCCCTACAAATTTCACAAAGAGCCCAAAGAATTGGAAGATTTACATTGGTTTGAACTTCTAAAAGCTGCTAGGTCATATTAAATCTCTCAAAATATTGAAATGCATTAAAAAAGTTGTCTGTTTGAGAGTTGTTGTACCACAGGTTCACTGTCCTGCTCCTACTGTAATTTGATCAAGCAACTTGTATCTCATTTTCCGCAGGCTTCCCAGGAAGATTGACCTCACTATCATGGACCACTGAGACAGCATGCTCGATAAGCTGTTGCCCACATGGCAAGGAATCACAGCGAATCAATATAGGGCATGGACATATCAATAGCAGAAGTATCTTGATGGCAAGTAGTCCCTGCAGATAGGATTCAATGATAAAAACAATACTCCTATTGTTAATTTGGAATTAACTGAGGAATCTATTCCATATGCTTTATAACTCGGAACATGCGTAGAAAGATATAATATATCAGAAGCTTGCTGTTGTGCACAATGTCATACATCATCTAGAATAAAAGACAAAACATAAAAAAACGGAGAGATAAAATTCAGCCAACACAAACCAACACAGCAAATGGAAATCATAATCCATTTGAACCATCCTTCATAATCGTACAAGAAATGATCGACAAGATGTACTCATCTCACAAAGTGTGGCCATTAATTCCATGAGATTAATTATCTTGTGTTGACACAGAACATACGCTTCGAAGTGAAACTTTCTTTGGCATTGACGCTGAGTTGCAAAACCATCAGATGCATGCTAGCCTGAGCATTCTTTGGCTAGGTTTACTGCAACACCATGTACCTGGCAGACAGTGAATTGTGAGCATCCAACCATCATCCGAACACCTATATTTACATAACGAACATTTATGACATTGTGAAACTAACATCAAAAGCAACGACAGAGGTAATGATCAAAAGGGCATCCAACAGAAGTACCAAAGTGTACAAAAATACCATCTAACAAACTCGAAAAATTAGGCCTGGTTACACTAATATATTCCACATACTGAAAAGAACAAGCAAAATAGAAAGTGCTCTGAAAAATGGATATGGCCTGGTCCAGAAAGGGTGCGACGTGGAGCTCCAGGTGTACAACGTGGATGAGGCCGATAGAGAAAAGCCAACGGGAGGGGCACCTCGTCCACGGAAGGTATTACGGAAAAGACGGACTCCAGGCAACCATCAAGTAAATTGGTACCACACCTTTAGCAATTGGAAAAGGAGCCGTCACCTCTGTGGCATATGTACACGAATGTACGAGGTAAGATGGATATACATGAAACTATGAAAGAAACCACCCGAACAAGCAGGCAAAGCACACTCAAGCGAGTCTAGAAGACGAGTCGGTATACCTCACCGGAGATGAACCCAGGCGATGCCAAAATCTGAAGCCTACCGCTGTCGGCGGCGTGGTGCTCTAGGAAGATCAGGACCTATCCTGCGGACACCAGCTCCCCAATTCTTTGTGCCGATGAGTGCATCCCCATCCCCGCCACCTCCCTGTCTCCCCATCCAAATCTGTTGCGTCCTCCCCATCAGCCTGATCTCCTCCATGATGGGACCGGTCGAGCCGAAGAAGAGAGCCACATGTCGTAGGGAGGGGGGGGGGGGGGGGGGGGCATGGATGCAGGGGAAGCGCAGGCGGAGGGAGGGAGACGCATCTCCGGTGACGGGCGAAAAGTGAGGAGCAGGGAAGATGGGAGGGGGTCTTTCTTGCGCGTGAGATGAATAGACGTGGGGCTCGAGACGCAGTCTCCACCGACTAATGAGATAGTTTTTCTCGTTATAGCATATGCACCCAACACACAGACACGTGGGTCATCAATTAACACGGTCCACAAACAGAGACACACAAGCAATAGCGGATGCGCAAGCACATATATCAAGCCACAGGACGATAGCAGGACTGCTTTTGCAGCGACAGCGGATGGTGGGCCAGATGAGGAAAAGTTTTGCCCAACAAAAATGCGAGAAGTGGCTACCGTGGAGGGCTCCTGCATAGGGCAACCATACACGCAGTTACTTGTTCTCAATACACTCACCAGTCACCACAATAAATAACAAAACAACACACATGCAAATGCACAGCCTGATTAACCCACCAATTAAAATTGCCCACACGTTGCAATGATTAGCACTTTCCTACTTAAATTTCAAACAATAATTATTTTCTAAATCGAAGTGCTATTTCTTGTGGCCTCTCTACAGGGTGCATCTACACTTTGAAAAATAAAATTACAAACTAGCATCGGTCCATTCCCATTCTTAACCGCCATAGGTTAGAAAGCAATATTTTCCTTTTGTGAAACGAAGTTGATTACTTCCTACACTGTCAATTCTCTGTTAGCCATATTTTAACTCCAAAGCTCAAAACTTCTTAAATAAGACCTCTCACGGGATTAAACGAATGTACTTTACAGGTGATGAGTTCAAAAATTGGTGACCCATTACGATGACCTTACCTCTAGTCAGTCATGCTTTGTAAGGCTGGACAAAATAAAAAATCTGTTCCTTTCTTACTAACTTCACAACGTACTGGAAGTTGGTGATGGAATGCCTAACAACACAGACATCAACCTGAGGGCCGCTAGACCTGTACACCCGGACTATCTTCCAGAAAACCTACTACAAGCCTGCACTAAAGAATCAAAGCAGGAGGTACTCAATGGTGCCGACAACCCGCTGGTCAGGAGTACGCAGCATCCACATTGTGTACTTCAAGGAGTTCAAAGAGAAGAGGTCGTGATGGGGGGATAATGTGCCGATGACTGGGTCGAATGGACAGATCAGGAAGCCCTGCATGGGTTTTATAACTAAATAAAGACTAAAGGTTCTAGGTGCGGCGCGCATCTAGGATGTGTTTGATCGCGCCCAAGCAACTCGTAGTTCCCTCTCCTTCAATTCTGCAATTGTGGTTTGAATAACAAAAGGTTACGTGCAACCCACAAAGTAGGGCCCGGCTGTAGACTATTGGTGAATACTAGTAATAATTAAAAAAAAGACACAATCAAAGCAACGCAAACAAAGTGATGTAAAGTGAACATTTTTGCAGAATATGGAAATTATGTTACTAAATGTCATAACATGAGCAACCGTAACATGCAATGCAAGGTCAGGAATGTTAGTATTTGTGAACTCTCTGGGACGATAACTACTTCATCATTATGTACAAAAGACATGGGAGCAGATGACATGGGATGATAACTGCTCTGACATTTAAGCCTAACTGGTCATTGTTAGAGAAATCTTTGACATGATCATGGAGCCGGTGCTCCATGGTCACCTGGACATGGACAACTATTCTTACTTCTTAGCCATAGTTTGGTCAATTGGACAACTATTCTTAGCCATAGTTTGGTCAATTGGACAACTATTCTTAGCCATGCACATGTAGCTCAAGTTACTATCGCCTTGCCTTATTGCAAAATAACCAAATTGACTTAATTGAAGAACCATGTAGTAGGAGATAAAGTGTTTGACACAATAATTGACTTAGTGTATCTATGCACATCAAAAAAATTGACCTAATGGCCGCTGGACCTGTACACCCCGACTATCTTCCAGAAAACCTACTACAAGAACATCGTCCAACAAAGAGCCTGCACTCAAAAGTCAAAGCAGGAGGTACTCAATGGCGCCGACAACCCGCAGGTCAGGAGTACGCAACATCCACATTGTGTACTTCAGGGAGTTCAAAGAGAAGAGGTCATGATGGGGGGATAATGTGCCAATGACTGGGTCGAATGGACAGATAAGGAAGCCCTGCAGGTATTTTACAAAATAAAGACTAAAGATTCTAGGTGCGGCGCACATCTAGGATGTGTTTGATCGCGCCCAGGCAACTCGTAGTTCCCTCCCCTTCAATTCTAAAAAGTAGGGCTCCACTCTAGACAGAAACTATTGGTGAATAGTAATAAAAAAAAGCGCACCACACAATCAAAAGCAACCCAAACAAAGTGATGTATAGTGAACATTTTTACGGAATATGGAAATTATGTTACTAAATGTCATAACATCAGCGACAGTAACATGCAATGCAAGGCCAGGAATGTTAGTATTTGTGAACTCTCTTGGACGATAACTACTTCATCATTATGTACAAATTAAAAGACATTGGAAGGATAACTACTCTGACATTTAAGCCTAACTGGTCATTGTTAGAGAAATCTTTGACATGATCATGGAGCTGGTGCTCCATGGGCCATGGCCACCTGGACATGGACAACTATTCTTAGCCATAGTTTGGTCAACTGGACAACTATTCTTAGCCATGCCCATGTAGCTCAAGTTACCGTCTCCTTACCTCATTGCAAAATAACCAAATTAGCTTGTGTCCCATGGCCCAAATTTCGTAAATGAAGAACCATGTAGTAGGACATAAAGTGTTGCCACAATAATTGACTTAGCGTATCTATGCAAATCAATCAGAACACAAAATGGCACAACCTGCAAGTATCAAAAATTTCTGCCGGCTGGACCAAATATTGCAGGTAATATCTAGAGGAAAATGTCAAATTGTCAATGCAGTAAGTAGAACATGAATTAGCACAGATATCAGTAATGATTCGGACCGATTCTCAACCCAAACTCAAACAATGGAACTGTTGGCCATATTTTCGCTCGAAAGCTCAAAAGTTCTGTGTCAACCAACTATTGCTGAATAGTAAATGGGCGCGCGTGCACAATCAAAGCAACGCAAATAAGATGGTGCATAATGAACAATTTTGCATAATATGGATTATGCTACTAAATGCAATAACATGACTACATGAGCGATAGTAACATAAAAGGCCAGGAATGCTAGTATTATTTGTGTACTCTCTGGGACGATAACTACTTCATCAGTTCATCATTGTGTACAAACAAATTAGCAAAAGATGGCAGGGGGCTAGCGTTTAAGCCTAACTGATCAAGGAAGGACGCTGCATATCATTACTAAGGAAATCTTTCACAGGTTCCATGGTCACCTGAACATGGACAACTATTCTTAGTGATGCCCATGTAGCTCAAGTTACCATCGCCATCTAAATTAGCTTGCCTCTCATGATCCAGATTTCTGAAATGAAGAACAGGTAGGACATATAAGATCTGGGACAAGAATTTACATTCCATATCTATGAAAATCAATCAGAACACAAAATGGCCCAGCCTGAAGGGATTCAAATTTTCTGCAGCTTGAACAGAGGTAATATCCAGAAGATATTTTCTTTAACTCAAGGTTTTTGTTGTTGCTAAATGTGCAAACTGCGGATGGCACCGCCACATCAGGAGCATGCTCGCATGGTGGATATTTTCAAGGCAGTAAGTAAAACATGAAATGGCTCAGATATCATTAATACTCCATAGCATCAAGCATGATCTGTTTAGCAGCAATTGTGGAGTGCAACACCAATCTCATCGGATCAAACCTAGCTAATGCAATCACACACAAATACAATACTCCAGAAAAACAGTATATACCACATACCACAAAATGGTACTAGTTATTTGCATCTACTAGCTTCGACACTTAGGCTAATCATGTTTGCAGACACAAGAGCAGGGGCAGAACAACAACAGACTGAAACAGTGCATGTATAGTAGATGCTCCATAATTGCCGTCCGAGAACATTTAGTCGTTTGAATAATGGAAAACAGTACCACTAAGTTTGACACTTAAGCTAATCATGTTTGCTGAAAGAAGAACCAGGGCAGAAAATCAAAAAACTGAAAACAGTGCAGATCCATACTGCGACAACAGAACTTAAACAACTTCCAGAGCAATTTGCTTCCCGCAGGAAATAAATAGGCACCTTTGACTTCAGCAGTCCACAAAAGGGTCGCCAAGAGAAAAATCCGATGCTCTCTTGAAGCTCCGAATGTTGCTTTGATAATTAGAACAGTGGACCATGACTTTGGTTCCTGCACTGACCCATTTCATGGACAAGAGAGGCAACACTTTGGAACGCGCATCCTCCTTGGAAGTGAAACTTGACACTATCATCACCTGCTTGAGCACCAAAGCGCTCCCAACGAAAAACTTGAGGAAAGCAAGCTCACTTCGATCCCCTCGGAAATCATGGAAACCCAGCAGCTTGATGCGTGAGCAGATGCATTCTATGGGACCAAACTCATTCCACAACTTGAGGTTGAGCTTGCCCAAGGGCTGATCAGTTTCTCCAGACTGAAAAATTTATGAAATCAGTGCACATGAGGTGGTTCACCACCTATTGATGGATCATGCAGCAACAGCAGCAATTCACAATATGATACTAATGCTGGTAAATGATGGTGCAAATGAATGCCAAAAGATGCATCAGGGGGTTTACCATGATGTGGAGCGTCTCAACGTTGGGAAAGCATCTTAGGACAGTTAGGATCATCTTGACATCATTCCGGACACCAAAACACACCTCCAAAGCCAGGATCCTCACACTTGATACCATGGTGCTTGGGCTTGCCTTTACCCCAGCCTGCATTCGCAATCTCAAATTCTCAACGCAGACAATTAAAAGAAGAAAGATCGTGCACACATATACAATGATCATTTAGAGAAAATGGAAAAGATGAGAGGAACCTTGATGACGGTGTTGCCGACTTCTAGGACATGTCTTCGTGCATCCAAGTATCCCAACAAGTCCAGCTTGGGGGCATGGCCGATCTTCACCTTGGTGCAGACCCCGTCGCCGGTCCAACCTCCTGAATAGATGAGTCTCTCAAGGCGTGGGGCGTTCACCACAGAGATTTCTTCGAAGGAGCACCCGATGATCTTCACACAGCGGAGGCTTTGGCTGACAAGGCGGAGGGGATGCTTGAACATATTCCCTCCGACACAGAGCGTCTCCAGCACGGGGCTCCTGTCGAGCATGAAGTCCAAGTCCCTGCTCTCCATGCGGACGGTGCTGAACCCGAGATCGCGGAGGTTAGGGAAACAGGTGGCGCGCGGGACGCCGGCCGTGCCGGGGAACTTCCAGAGGCCGAGGTAGAGGCGGGTGAGGGTGGTCATGCTCAAGAAGGTGGCCGGGAGGACGAGGTCGAGCGGCCACGGGCGGTTGACGAGGACCAGTTCCTGGATGCCCTTGACGGCGAGGGTCTGGAGCCAGCGCGTGAGCAGGCCATGGAACTCCTCCATGTAGCTGCTGGTGAGGTGGACGCAGCGGAAAGGCCCCGGGTGCGCGCCGAGGACGTAGGAGACGGCGGAGGTGACGCGCCGCGTGTCGGCTCGCCCGATCGCGGCGCCGGCAGGGAGGATGTGGGAGTCGATGAGGACGAGCGGGGCGGAGCGCCACACGCCGCTCCAGCGGCGGGAGAGCGCGGCTGTGCGCGCGGCGTCCTTGATGGGTAGGCGGGAGACGATGTTTCCAAGGAGCACGTCGGGGAGGCTGCTGACGCGGTCGACGGCGTCGTGGGGGAGGAGGGAGGAAAGGCGAGCGTCGACGGAGGTGGGCGGGTCCGGGAGGGAGCAGTGGACGTGGGTGAGCACGTCGGCGATGAGGCCTGCTACCGCGTCCGGATCATGGCCTTGGAGCCGGAGCATGGCCGCCACCGCGGGCTCCATGGGAACAGGAGGAACCCGGGTGTCCATGGCCGCCGCCGGAAGCGCGGCGGTGGGAAGAGGGTTTGAGCGGCGCATGCTGCCCGTGCCCGCAATTCCTATTCTCCGCTCAACGCGGGAGCGAGCGATCGCTCCGCTCAGAGAGGGATCGAGCTGGGCCGGCCCATTAGCGATGGAATTGGATTTCCTTCGTTTTTTTTCTCAGTTTTCTCATTTACAACTGGTTTCTGTTGGGCTTTTTCCTCCAGTTTTTCTATTTTGCGATTGGTTTTTCTGAACTTTCGAAAATTTGATTTTTTTTGAATTTGAACGTTTTTTAAGTTTCAACATTTTTAGATTTGATTTTTAAAAAAAATTGAACAATTTTTAAGTTTAAACAATTTTTATTTCGAACACTTTTAGATATGAACATTTTTCGCGTTTGAACAATTTTCAGATATCATTTTTTCTTAAATTTGCATACTTTTTAATTTGAACATTTTTCAATTTGGAACTTTTTCATATCTGAATTTTTTTTAGTTTGAACATTTCCGAAATTCGAAGAAGTTTAGATTTAAAAATTGTTTTGATTTCAAAAACATCAATATTTTTAAAATTGTTCAGGTTAAAGAAATGTTCCTTTTGGAAAATCGGTAAAATTTGAAAATTGTGTAGTTTTTTTTTTAAAAAAAATCAAGAATCGTTCAAATTAAAAAGTTCAAATTAGAAAATCTTTCAAATTTAAAAATGTTCAAATTCGTAAATCGTTCAAACTTAAAATTGTTCGAATTCAAAGAATTTCCGTTCACGACATATTTCCGTTCACGACATATTTCTGGTCACGACCTTTTTTCTGTCCGTTCACGATATTTTTCTGTTCACAACTTTTTCTTTTTCACAATTTTTTTGTTCTTCGCAAATGTGTTCATGGCATTTTTCTGGGCACCTTCCTTTTCTGTTCTACATAAGTTAGTTCACGGCTTTTTCTGTTTAGGAAATTTTTCTGTTCACAACCTTTTTTTCAATTCATGGTCTTTTTTTCATGGATTCTTTTTTGTTCTTCGCAAATTTGTTTAGCGCCTTTTTCTAGTCACGACCATTTTTATGTTATTCATAAAATATTTCATGGCATTTTTCTGTTCATGGACTTTTTTCGAATTTGAACATTTTTTGTTTTGAAATTTTTTATGAAAAGTTTGAACATTTTTAATATGAACTTTTAAAATTTTGAGTATTTTTTAGTTCGGACTTTTTTGAATTTGAAATTTGTTCAATTTTGAATTGTACGTTCTTAAAAATCGTTCATTTTTCAAATTTGTTCTTATAATTTGAAAATTGTTCGTTTTTAGAAATAGTTCAATTTTGAAATTTTTTCTGTTTGAATTTTGTTCTGTTTTCGATTTTGTTCTGATTTTAAACCAAAGTAGATAAGTCACGCTGGGTTGTCATGTAGAGGTAAAAGAAAATAAAGACAGACTAAATGGGCCTGGCCCACTGGCCGTTCGTTCGAGCGGAGCTGATGATCGCTCCCGCTTAAAGCGCTGAATAGGCGCACCGGCCCGTGCCTGCGTGGAGTGGAGCAGCAAGCAACGGCCGAAGGAAAGGGGAAATGCTCCAGATCTGTGGGAAATCTAGGTGGGCTGAAATACTCGAAACCCAGGCCCAACCAGAAAAATATTGATGTATGCAGAATTCTAATTAGAAGTTTTTTTTTTTATAAAGCAGCATGACTTTACCTCCAAATAGGCTTTCCCCCCGCTATATATTAATATAGCACACCGATAAAACATAGTAGCCATTGTTGGGCAAACAGCACAAGCATGCCCAAAAGAAAACACACAAAAAAAGAGAAATTAATGCCGAAAGGGTCGGATCGACGAAAACGGGAGTGTCTCGCAACCACAATCTAGCACTCTGGAGCCCCGCGTACCAAGCAGCAGCTTCAAGAAGAGATACGATGACAACACCGCTGTTGTCCAGAGTGGTTCTAGGGTTTCCCTCGGTACGCGCAAGGATAGGGGAGCAGGGCATCACCCAACACCCTTCAAGAAGGAAGGGTGGTGCCTGCGGACGACACCGACACAGTGTCGGCAAAGCCGACAGGGATTTCTCCCAACCCTCGCAACCCCGCCTCGGACGCTCCATCGCGCTCCACCACACTAGCCACTCACCACCACGCGCTACCACGGCCTTGCAGGCACCACACGCCGTCTCACCGTGACCAACGAAGCAAGGTCAGCACGGACAGGAAGGGCCAACTGGGTGCGGGAGGCAGCACGTCAGGAACCACGTCCACCACCACCTGCAGACACCGGCTGGACGTGTCGACAGGAACAAACTAGGCCCAGCTGACCCGGCCGAGCCCAAGCGGGCCCGTGAAGTTCTGTCACCACGCTGCAGTGTACGTGCCGCTGACCTCGCCGCCCCCAACTCCAACCGCTAAGAGGAGCACCGCCCAGCAGGGAGCCGGCCCGCCTGGACCTAGATCTGAGCTAGGCGAGAGCTGCCCCGAGCCACTGCGCCGTCCCGCGGCCAAGGGCCCACGCCACCGCCTCGTCACCACCCGCCGTCACGCCGCTCGGAAGGAGGTGCCGCCGCCGGAATCCCACCGACCTGGAAGCACCACCACCTGTTGAGGAGACCCCGTGTCTCCCATACACGTGCGCGGGGAAGGGAAGCTCCGCCGTCGCCGGCACCACGCGAGCTTTGCCCTGCGGCCTGCGCTGATGGCGGCGGGGAGGGGCTCGGGCTCTAGGGTTTGTCGCCCTCCCATCGCCCGCGAAGGGCCGAAACGTTTTCTCCTCACAGCAGGACTTTACTGCACCCTTTATTTCATGAAATAACACTTGCATCGTCAATTAACAAAAAGGCATAATAAAACTTGGTGGATTCTCAAGCCACACACTTGGCTCATTGCCTGGGAAGCAACACAATTTGTTTCTCGAGGACAGAAAACATACTCATATCTTCTTGTTTGGTACTCCCTTCGTTCATAAATAGATGCCAAAAATTTATTTGAATTCGGATGTATCTATATACTAAATCAAATTTAAACAAATTTTTGACATCTATTTATGGACAGAGGTAATATTTGACTTTATCTTCTCTGTCTAATGCGAGGTACCGTTTTGAGTGGGTTTAGGTGCGTGTAGCAGCATTTTATCTATGTCTGAGGATTTTTCCCACGTATATGTGACACGATCCGTCTAACTTCAGCAGTTTGCATATACTAATTTATATATATAAAAAGAAGCTTAAGGGTAAAGAAGATGCCAGCCTTATGTTCGTGAGGCCCAGCAACCTCCACATAATTTTATTTTTCGAAAAATGCATCCACCATTGGATCTAGATCGGTCCAAGAAAAATGTATCAAAACAGTTTGTAGAGTAGGTACGCATGGAATCTACTGCAACAGACTCATAGATTACATGCTTAAGAAAGGCAACCTAAATTCTCTCACTTACCAATCTTAGCATCATCAGCGAAAAAAGAAGAAGCAATCATGGCATCAGGGTCGAGGATTCCTGATTTAATCTTCACATCAGGGTCTCTCACTGAACCACTGGCACTCCAAGTCTCCAACGACATTACCAAGGTGGTTAAATCAAAATAATTGTGTAACCATTTCAGACAACGAGGAGTTATTTTTAGAAAAATAGTAGAAGCAGCGGCTCACAAACATGCATAGTATACACTCAACCCTATAAATAGCAAAACAATACACATGCAAATGCACAGCCTGATTACCAATTAAAATTGCCCACACGTTGCGATGATTAACACTTTCCTACTTAAATGTCAAACAATAATTATTTTCTAAATCGAAGTGCTATTTCTTGTGGCCTCTCTACAGGGTGCACCTACACTTTGAAAAATAAAATTACAAACTATAGCATCGATCTATTCCCATTCTTACCACCATAAGTTAGAAAACAGTATTTTCCTTTTGTGAAACGAAGTTGATTACTTCCCACACTGCCAATTCTCTGTTAGCCATATTTTGACTCCAAAGCTCAAAACTTCTGCAATAAGACCTCTCACGGGATTAAACGAATATACTTTACAGGTGATGAGTTCAAAAATTGGTGACCCATTACGATGACCTTACCGCTAGTCAGTCATGCTTTGTAAGGCTGGACAAAATCAAAAATCTGTTCCTTTCTTACTAACTTCACAACGTACTGGAAGTTGGTGATGGAATGCCTAACAACACAGACATCAACCTGAGGGCCGCTAGACCTGTACACCCCGACTATCTTCCAGAAAACCTACTACAAGACCATCGTGCAACAAAGGGCCTGCACTAAAGAATCAAAGCAGGAGGTACTCAATGGTGCCGACAACCCGCTGGTCAGGAGTACGCAGCATCCACATTGTATACTTCAAGGAGTTCAAAGAGAAGAGGTCGTGATGGGGGGATAATGTGCCGATGACTGGGTCGAATGGACAGATCAGGAAGCCCTGCATGGGTTTTATAACAAAATAAAGACTAAAGGTTCTAGGTGCGGCGCGCATCTAGGATGTGTTTGATCGCGCCCAAGCAACTCGTAGTTCCCTCTCCTTCAATTCTGCAATTGTGGTTTGAATAACAAAAGGTTACGTGCAACCCACAAAGTAGGGCCCGGCTGTAGACTATTGGTGAATACTAGTAATAATTTAAAAAAAAAGACACAATCAAAGCAACGCAAACAAAGTGATGTAAAGTGAACATTTTTGCAGAATATGGAAATTATGTTACTAAATGTCATAACATGAGCAACCGTAACATGCAATGCAAGGTCAGGAATGTTAGTATTTGTGAACTCTCTGGGACGATAACTACTTCATCATTATGTACAAAAGACATGGGAGCAGATGACATGGGACGATAACTGCTCTGACATTTAAGCCTAATTGGTCATTGTTAGAGAAATCTTTGACATGATCATGGAGCCGGTGCTCCATGGTCACCTGGACATAGACAACTATTCTTACTTCTTAGCCATAGTTTGGTCAATTGGACAACTATTCTTAGCCATAGTTTGGTCAATTGGACAACTATTCTTAGCCATGCACATGCTCAAGTTACCGTCGCCTTGCCTTATTGCAAAATAACCAAATTGACTTAATTGAAGAACCATGTAGTAGGAGATAAAGTGTTGCCACAATAATTGACTTAGTGTATCTATGCACATCAATCAGAACAAAAAATGGCACAACCTGCAAGTATCAAAAAATTCTGCCAGCTGGACCAAATATTCCAGGTAATATCTAGAGGAAAATTTCAATGCAGTAAGTAGAACATGAATTAGCACAGATATCAGTAATTCTCCCCATCATCAAGCCTCATATGTTTAGCAGAAATTGTGCAATGTAACACCATTCTCATCAGGCCAAGCCTAGCTAATAAAATCGCACTTAACACAAGTACAATAGGTGCTCCATCATTGCCATCTGATACAACTGTACTTACCACATAATGGTAGCCATTCGAATAATGGAAAACAGTACTACTAAGTTAGACACTTAAGCTAATAATGTTTGCAGAAACAAGAGCCAGGGCAGAAAATCAATAGGCTGAAAACAGTGCATATCCATACTGCGACAACAGAACTTACACAACTTCCAGAGCAATTTGCTTCGCACATGAAATATATAGGCACCCTTGACTTCAGAAGTTCGAGAAAGGGTCGCCAAGAGAAAAATCAGATGCCCTCTTGAAGCTGGAAATGTTACCTCCGTCAGGATTTTTACGGCCAGTGACCAATGTTTTGCAGTCTGCACTAGCCTTTTTCATGGACCGCAGAGGCTCCATTTTGGAATTCAGCTCCTCCATCGAAGAGAAAACATTATTGGCCCAGACTATTGCCACCTTTTTCAGCACCAACGCGCTCCCAAGAAAAAACTTGAGGAAAGCAAGCTCACTTCGATCCCCTCGGTAACCATCCAAAACCAGCATCTTGATGCACGAGCGGATGCATTCTATGGTACCACACTCATTCCAGAACCTGAGGTTGAGCTTGCCAGAGGATTGATCCTTTCCTCGGGACTGAAATTAATGCATATGAAACTCATCAGCTATTTATGGAAAATGCAGTAACAGCAGCAGTTCGCAATATGATGCAAATGAATGTCAAAAGAAGCATCAGGGGGCTTCATCATGATGTGGAGCGTCTCAACATTGGGAAAGCATCTGAGGATAGCCGGGATCATCTTGACATCATTGGGGACTCCACAACCAAACTCCAAAGCCAGCATCCTGACACTTGGTACCATGGTGCTTGGGCTCGCCTTTGTCTCAGCCTGCAATTGCAATGTCAGTGCACCCAATTAAGAGAACAAATATCACACATAAACATTGTTCACCATATAGCAAATGGAAAATATGAGGCACCTTGATGACGGCGTTGTCAACCTCTAGGACATGGTTTCCTGCAACCAAGTATCCGAACAAGTGCAGCTTGGGGGCATGGCCGATCTTCACCTTGGTCTTGGTGCAGACCCCATCGCGGGTCCAGCCTCCTGACTGGATGAGTCGCTCAAGGCATGGGGCGTGCACCACCGCGATTTCTTGACAGGAGGAGTTGATGAACTGCACGCAGCGGATGCTTTGGCTGACAAGGCGAAGGCGAAGGTTAGAGAGATTGCCTTGGATGCAGAGCGTCTCAAGCACCGGGCTCCTGTCGAGCATGAAGTCCAAATCCTTGCTTTCCATGAGGAGGGTGCAGAGGCCGAGCTCACGGAGGTTGGGGAAACAGGTGGTGCGCGGGACGCCGGCCGTGTCGGGGAACTTCCAGAAGCCGAGGTAGAGGCGGGTGAGGGTGGTCATGCCGAGGAAGGTGGCGGGGAGAACGAGGTCGAGCGGCCAGGGGCGGTTGACGAGGACGAGTTCCTGGATGCCCTTGACGGCGAGTGTCTGGAGCCAGGTGGTGAGCAGGCCATGGAAGTCTTCCATGCAGCTGCTGGTGAGGTGGACGCAGCGGAAGGGGCCCGGGTGCGCGGCGAAGACGCCGGAGACGGCGGAGGTGATGCGGCGCGCGTCGGCGCGCGTGACCTCGGTGCCTTGGGGGAGGATCTGGGAGTCGACGAGGACGAGCGGGGCGGAGCGCCAGACCCCGCGCCAGTGGCGGGAGAGCGCGGCGGTGCGCGCGGCCTCCTTGATGGGGATGCGGGAGACGATGTTGGCGAGGAGGACGTCGGGGAGGAGGCTGAGGCGGTCGACGCTGTCGTGGGGGAGGAGGGCGGAGAGGCGAGCGTCGACGGCGGCGGGCGGGTCCGGGAGGACGTAGTGGGCGCGGGAGAGCACGCGGGCGACAAGTCCTTCTACGTCTTCGGGGTCCTGGCGCCGGCGCCGGAACTTGGCAGCCGTCGCGGGGTCCATGGGAACAGGCGGCACCCGGGTGTCCATGGCCGCCGCCGCCGGAAGCGCCGCGGTGTGGACGAAGACGAGGGTTTTGGGCGGCGCGTGCTGCCTGTGAGGCTGTGACTGGAGTGGAGCAGCAACGGCGGAATGCTTTGGAGCTGTGGAAATAAGCCTAGGTGGGCCGAAAAGCTCGTGGCCCGCTGGTTTCTCTACAAAATACTTCATTCATTTCAAATTACTTTGCGGCCCAGCTAATGTTGACTGTATTCTGGTTTCTAATTAGAGCTACATATAGGCGAATCCCCTCGCTGGCGCTCGCTCGCTCGAGCTATCGGTTTCTGTCGGCGCGGAGCGCTCGCGCGAAAGCGCGACTCAATTCCCTTTGTATCACGTAGTGTTTTAATTGTGTTCACACGTGTTCACACGTGTTCACACTAACAGTTTGTATTACTACTTTACAAATTGCATGCAGCCAAGAGCGTTCACACTGCATGCATGCACATGTACAGAGCATCTCATGGATTTGCATTTAATGAGCCAACTTTTCAGCACTCTTTCATAAGTTGTTGCATGCATACACATAGCATCTCACTCTTTTTCTTCAGCACGAGGCAGACTCCCAATTCTCTTTTTGCAATTCCCTTTTGGGTTTTTTTTCGTACGTAATTCATATTTAATGGGGTCCTTTTGCAATTCCCTTTTTCGGGCCAGTGATTTTTAAGGGGGAAAATAACGGGTGAGAAGATCCACTTGCAACTCAAATGACTGCCACTTGCTACTCAAATTAAGTACTGTTTTAAGTTGTAAGCTAACAAAAGTTGCTAAAAAAATTCCAAATGAAATTTACTTTTTAGTGTTGCTAGGTATTTATATTTACCGTTGATAAATAACGGGGCACCGGGTTGATAACTTGTAAACAAAAAAAGAGTCGCTACATATTTTAAATTAAATTAAATTTTTAGAGTTGATATTTATTTATATTTACCATTGATAAATAGCGGGTCACCGGGTTGATAGCTTCTAAATTAAAAGAGAGTCGCTAAAATATTCTAAATGAAATACTTTTTAGGATTATTATTTATTTATATTTATCGTTGATAAATAACGAGGCACCGGGTTGATAGCTTGTAAAATAAAAAAATGTTCGCTAAAATATTCTAAATGGAATACTTTTTAGGGTTGGTAGTTATTTATAATTACCATTGATAAATAACGGGGCACCGGGTTGATAACTTGTAAACTAAAAAGAGTCGCCAAAATATTCGAAATAAAATTAGATTTTTAGGGTTGGTAGTTCTTTATATTTACAGTTGATAAATAACAGGACACCGGGTTGATAGCTTCTAAACTAAAAAAAATCGCTAAACTGTTTCAAATAAAATTAATTTTGGGGTTGATAATTTTATACATTTACCGTTGATCACTCAAGTACGGAGGGGTTGATTATTCAGATAGAGAGGGTTGACCCGAAAAAAAGTTTCTCGAAACATATCAACATGGGTGCTAGTTTTGAAGATCTCGTCGAGACGGATTTATTGGTGAAAGCGAATCTTAATTTGGAGTTGTCGTTTGAAAATTAAAACGTTTTGAATTTACAAATTTGGAAAAGATTCCGCTGACATCAGCATATTCGTCTATTTGTGCATGCATGCAGAACTTTTCCTCAATAGCCTACACCAGGTTGATAATTTTATACATTTAACGTTGATCACTCAAGTACGGAGGGGTTGATTATTCAGATACAGAGGGTTGATAACTTTTAGCCCGAAAAAAAGTTTTTCGAAACATATCAACATGGGTGCTAGTTTTGAAGATCTCGTCGAGACCGACTCATAGGTGAAAGCGAATCTTAATTTAGAGTTGTCATTTGTGAGATAAAACGTTTTGAATTTTCAAATTTGGAAAAGATTCCGCTGACATCACCAGATTCGTCTTCTTGTGCATGCATGCAGAACTTTTCCTCAATAGCCTACACCAGGTTGATAATTTTATACATTCACCGTTGATCACTCAAGTACGGAGGGGTTGATTATTCAGATAGAGAGGGTTGATAACTTTTAGCCGGAAAAAAGTTTCTCGAAACATATCAACATGGGTGCTAGTTTTGAAGATCTCGACGAGACCGACTCATAGGTGAAAATAGATCTTAAATCGGAGTTGTCGTTTGTGAGATAAAACATTTTGAATTTTCAAATTCAGAAAGATTCTCGCTTACGTCATCAGATTTGTTTCCTTCTACATGCATGCAGAACTTTCCTGAAATAGGATATACTACAGTCCAAAACGTTCCTAAAATGGAAAAAAATTATGTCCTAAACCGATTGCTCAATTTGATTTAAGCAATCGATCGCTAGCTAGGGTAGCCCACATATAGGCTTCAAAAAAAGAAAATTAGAGCTACATATCGTCTTGCTAATGTTGAGTGCTCACAACCCAAAAACATTGTATCAAAAGATTTTTTTTTGGACGCGACTAGGGAGCCTCCGGGGCTCGTTTGTCCAATCTAGCCCTCAGCCTAAATATAGAAAGTGGAGCATAGGGACATCACATGCATATTTAATTAGCTGCAAAAAAAAATTTAAAAAGTCATAACTCCTAAGCCGTATGTTTAAATTGCGATCCGTTTTCACCGTTGGGTCTCTCGCAACTAGATCTTCGAAACTAGATCTCATTTGTATATGTTTTGACAAAAAAAAATCCGAAAAGCAACTTAGTGTTGCAGAAAAAGCAACTTATAGTACAAATAGTTGCTTCATTACATTTTTTTATATTTTGTAGCCAACTTAGTTTTCTAGATACTCACCTAGCAATAACAATGAACAACTTCATAATACTAGACCTGCGACTTTGCACTACTTGTTGCCAACCATATTTAATAGTATCCTTGGTAGCATTCTGAGGTAGACAACTTAGTAGCAACGAAAATACAACTTTATAACAAACAATGCACAACTTAGGCGTAGGTATGCAACTTCGCGACAATGTTACAAAACTTCACAACATTGATACTAGCTAGACGACTTAGTACTAATGGTAGACAACTTAGACAAAGTGATAGGCAAGTTCATTATTTTTCTATGTTTTGTCGCTAACTTAGTTTTCGAGATAATCAAAACAGTTGGAAACCTCATAGTACTAAGTCAGGGTGGGCATTCGGTTTTAATCGAAATTTCGGTTCGGTTTTTGCGGTTTTTGAACAAATTCGGTTTTCAAAAATGGTAACCGAAATTGGCATGAAAATTTAGGAAACCGAAGATTCGGTTAACCGACAAATTCGGTTCGGTTTTTGATTAAAACCGAATGAACCTACTCACTTGAACAAATAGTAGGCATCACCGAAGAAAGCAAATAGTGATTGACATATCAACACAAAAAGCATCAACTGCGCAAGAAATCGAGAAATAAGCACCAATCATGGAGGGATGCTATTTGGTAGGCTGCGACACTCGTGGTATAGGTGCATCACTCGTGAGCGATTAAAAGGGGTCTCTAAGACTTCGAGCGACGTGTTCTATTATGCAGGCTTCACGCTATATTCACAAAAAGCTAGTACATCAAAGACCAAAGTCATACATTGAATGAATAATTTTTGGAACATCAAACGCAATTGGGCTTCTATGGAATGATCGGTTTATGCACAAATTGATGGTAGGTTACTCAATTCGGTCTATTCGGTCTTGTTCGGTTGGCGGGGCTAAAAACCGAATTCTACCAAATTTAATTCGGTTAGTATAAATGGAAACCGAAAAATAGCGGTTAATGGAAAAAACCGAGATTTCGGTTAGTTCGGTTTCGGCTTCGGTTCGGTTTTCGGTTTCACGGTTTTTATGCCCACCCTGAGTACTAAGACAAGCAACTTTGTACTACTAGTATCGTTCGCAACTTGATTTTCGATGTACCCAACTTAGTAGCAACGATATGCAACTACATAACAAATGGTGCGCAACTTAGATGTGGCGGTAGGCAAATTTTCGATAATGGTGCACAACTTCACAACAATGGTGGTAGCGGACTTAGTACTAATTGTATGCAACTTAGCCAAAAAGATAGACAAGTTAACCTAAGTGGTGTGCAACTTCACTATTATGGTGGTAGCAACCTTAATAGTAGTGATAGGCAATTTAGACACGGTGCTACCCGACTTAGTACTAGTGGTAGACAACTTAGGCGTAATGATGTGAAGCAACAATTTACTGTCGGCAAATGCAACCTATCATCTCCAACATGCAACTTTGCTTGATCTAGCTACAACCTAGTTGGTAAATGGATGCAACTTAATAAAAAGAAACAACTTGCTACAATTGGTTTTTAAGTTGCAACCATAACCCTACTAAGTTGCATTTGGGGTATACAACTTCACAAATGGGGTATGCAACTTAGCACTAGGAGTATACAACTTAGCATCAGGCGTATACAACTTAAAAAATAATAGGTATGCAACTTAAGACGTGTGTAGCAACAAATTGTTCTCACTTGCAGTTGATGGTGTTTTTTTTTGTTGCAACCATAACCCGACTGAGTTGGATTTTGTGCATGCTATAGTTGCTCCACCCTCTAAAAGTAAGTTGTTGTCACTCCGGTGTAGGGTATGCAACTTCGCACTAGTGGGCATACAACTTAGCAATTGTGTGTATTCAACTTAGGCAATTGTGGGTATGCAACTTAAGACGTGTGTAGCAACAAATTGTTCTCACTTGCAGTTGATGGTTTTTTTTTGTTGCAACCATAACCCCGCTGAGTTGCATTTCGTGCATGCTATATTTGCTCCACCCTCTAAAAGTAATATGTTGTCACGTTGGTGTAGGGTATTGTGGTGACCCTGCATACCACTGCATGGTGTAGTATGCAAGTCTGATATAACACCAATGAAACACCGTTCCACTAGTATTATATCGCTCAGAGTGGTACAATAGAAACATATGCGGGTCCAAGGCATGTCTATAGAATTACACATTGACTCTATTACATAAGATCATCATAGCCTCCTACTTTACAATGAGCTAAAGCTGCAAATAAACTCCAGAAGAATGACTCGTAGTCTAGTCTTATCACGAACTCTATTTGTAGAGTATTTAACTAGCTATAGAGGCTAAGAATAGATTCTAGCTAAGTAGGAGCTAGGTTTAGGAAGCTAGTTCCCTTCTATGGCTAAACTAGGTTTTCTCCTAGTAGGATGTGGTATCTGACTCCTCTGACAGGGTCCTATCTCTTGAAGTAGTTGTTGACTCCTCGGTCTTCGAGTTGCACTGTAGATCCTCCTTCGATTGCCTCCATATCTAAGCAGGGGATTTAAGAGTGGGATGAGTACGAGCGTACTCAACAAGTTCATTATAGGAAAAAGGTGTTTAATGCACTAGCTACGGCATTAGACCAGAAAGTCTAATACCAATGCAAGTTTTCATAACCATTTCTTCAAAAGGTTGCTTTTATTCAGAAGAACTATGTCCGTCAGCCTTCACCGGTTTACTAGAACTTCATGGAGTTCCTTTCCGGCAGCGTTCGCAGTTCCAAATCCCGGAACAGGGAGTGACAGGTCACGATTCATTACACTCTGCAGAGGTGTGTTGCTTTACCCATAAGAGATCTTAACCTTGGTGCCAACCAAGCTGCAGGCTTGTCCACACTTCCTATGGTGTGAGGCCCGGTATAAGGTCATAGCCAATCATATTCCTCCGCTACCTCATACACCCGCCCTTTGTTGCATCCCCGACCCTGGGTCCTCGCCGGTCCTCTTACACCAATTAAGGATGGACCCCGACCACGACGACAGTCTGGGATCGAACCAAACTCCTTCGCTGGTAGATGCAACCCCTCATAGACCGCAATACCGTGGGGACTTAGCTGGGACCCCCACCCTACAACCTGATCCTCGGGCGACAAGTGTAACTACGGTCTCTGCCGTGGGGACTTAAGGCTCCCCCAGCCTACCGCTTGCCCCCTTGGAATACAAGTGTTCTACGGTAAAGTGTGTCCGTTGATGTACAAGAGGTGGAAATACGATTGACTATTCCGTCCCACTCCAGATCTTATGGTTAACACGGGTATTACGGCACAAGAATCACTGGACGACATTTGTTATTTAATCCTAGATGGATATAAACCCTTGCAATGGAACCTCCACCATATCAACACATACCAAGGTTCCATTGCCCACCACATAGTCATATTCATAGTTATGAAAGTAGTACTTTTGCTTTTTATGCAAGAGTGATAAGTATAGTACTTTGCAAGTAATTTGGTAAAACTCTGTTATCACCAGATTCTGACCGAGTCAGAGGTGGGCCGCGATCAAGATGGGCTTAAAGATTATACATGGAAGAATATACGTGAATCGGCCTTATGCGCAACGTTTGGGCTAGCGTGCCCGTGTATCTGTAATATAGTAGATCGCATCTTAGATTAAGAGATAGAGTTTTACCCGTGCACGGTTAGGTGCACGCCTAAATTAGAAAGTCCCCTGGACTATAAATATGTATCTAGGGTTTATGAAATAAACAACAACCAACGTTCAACCACAAATCAATCTCGGTGCATCGCCAACTCCTTCGTCTCGAGGGTTTCTACCGGTAAGCATCATGCTGCCTAGATCGCATCTTGCGATCTAGGCAGCAGAAGCTTGTCTCGTTGTTCATGCGTTGCTCATACTGAAGCCTTTTTGATGGCGAGCAACGTAGTTATCTTAGATGTGTTAGGGTTAGCATTGTTCTTCGTATCATATGCTATCGTAGTGCAACCCTTGCATATCTAGCCGCCCTTACACCTATCTTAGGTGTAGGGGCGGCACCCCGCTTGATCATTATTTAGTAGATCCGATCCGTTACGGTTGCTCCTTGTTCTTCAAGGATTAGTTTAATATCTGCAATAGTTAGGCCTTACAAAGGGTTGGAGGATCCAGCGGCACGTAGGGTGTCGTTTGCTAGTCCTAGACAGGATGTTCCGGGGATCAACCTCGTGTTGGTTTTTAGGCCTTGTCTAGGATCGGCTTACGATCACCGTGCGTGGCCGCGAGGCCCAATCGTGAGTAGGATGATCCGATTATGCGGTGAAGACCCTAAATCGTCGTAGATCGTTTTAGCTTTATCTTGATCAAGCAGGACCACCATATATTCGTGCACCTCGTACAAATCATGGGTGGATCGGCTCCTTGAGCCGATTCACAGGATAACCTGAGAGCCGATCGAGGCTCGTATTTAATGTTTACGTGTATGCCATGCAGGAAACTAAGCGAGGCATCTCCATCACCTTCCTGACCAGGTATAGGTCAGGTGGCACGCCCTTGCACCAGCATCGGACGTGTGTACCAGAGGCTTTGCGGGCCGTCGCTCGGAGGGACCAGGGCCAGCCGCAGCCCTAAGTTGTTCCCGGCTCTACTGTGTTGCCCATCGCTGCCCGCCGGTGGGTTTTGACCGCAACACATTCTGGCACGCCCGGTGGGACAAGCTTCGTCATCAACCACATCGCCATCTACATCTGAGATGGCGGACGGCACTCCAGTCACGTACGAGGATCTGACCGACGAGCTCAAGAAGAAGTATGACGAGGTCAAAGCAATCCTCGAAGCCGACCTCATCGGCTCTTTTCACATAACCCATTCCCATGGCGTCAGGTGGAAAGGGTTCTCACCTGAAGGCGCGCTCGATGGAGTGGACCTGTCCGTCCCGTCAGAAGAACGCACCAGGTCCCTGCGTCAGGAGATTGGCTACATGGTGACTCACTCGCTGCATCGCCATTCTGAGAGCCTGGTGAATACTTTGGAGCGTGTCGCTTTCCGGATGATACAGGAAGTCATGAGGCACCAGTGCTCTCCGTCAGGACCAGCTCTCGGGACCTACCAAGGAAAAGTGTCACTCCAGCCCCGTCCACCGTCGTCATTCGCATTGGCGGCACCAGAAGTGCCGAATTCACCGGCGTGCGCCGTTGACAGGGTTGAGGACACTTACCCTGGGAGGTGCCAGCCAAGATACTCGTTCAACATCAACATGGTAGAACTGGGGCACCGCCCTGATAAGGGTAGAGACGAGGGCAGCTGCTCGCATAGCAAAGATAAGGAGAAGGCTGCTCCACGCGATCGGCCCCGACACTGCCAAAAGATCCTGGTGATGATCAAGATGGAGGCCGATTCTAGCGATCGGCCCGTATTATCCGAACCACCTGCTCTCCCGGTATGTGGCGTCGACCTCACAGGTGACGGAAAGCTAGGGTATGGGTTTACATCTGCTGATGAGCTAGAGGAAGTCGACATCGGTCCTGGGGATAAGCCGCGACCGACTTTTATTAGCAAGAAGTTAGATCCACAGCTCAGGGGTCAGATGATAGCTCTGTTAAAAGAATACCCAGATTGCTTTGCATGGGATTACACAGAGATGCCTGGGTTGGACAGGAGCATCATTGAACATCGGCTTCCCCTTAAGAAAGGATTTCGGCCGTTCCAACAACGAGCACGTCAGATGAGGGCCGAAATTCTGGAAGAAGTCAAGAAAGAGATCGAGAAGATGTTGGCCGCCGGGTTCATCAGGCCGTGTAGGTACGCTGAGTGGATCTCCAGTATCGTTCCTGTAGAGAAGAAGGACGGCCGATGGCGTGTGGCCATCGATTTCCGAGATCTCAACAGAGCCACTCCAAAGGACGAGTACCCGATGCATGTGGCAGAAACATTGATCAATGCAGCTGCTGGCCACAAGGTGTTGAGCTTCATGGATGGCAACGCCGGCTATAACCAAATCTTCATGGCTCCGGAAGATATACACAAGACCGCATTCAGAGTACCAGGGGCAGTAGGCTTGTTTGAATATGTAGTCATGACCTTTGGGTTGAAGAATGCTGGTGCAACGTACCAACGAGCCATGAATTATATATTTCTTGATCTGATCGGTAAGTTGGTGGAAATCTATATCGACGACGTGGTAGTCAAATCTGTCTCCATGGAGGGACACTTGGATGATTTACGGCGCGTCCTAGACCGAACTCGGAAGTTCGGACTGAGAATGAATCCGAAGAAGTGTGCTTTCGGTGTGACGGCTGGTTAGTTCCTAGGTTTTCTGGTTCATGAATGGGGAATTGAGATCGGCCTGAAAAGTCAAGAGGCGGTGCGCACCATGCAGCCGCCCACTACGAAGAAGGAGCTCCAACGTCTCATCGGCAAGATCAATTTTGTCCGACGATTCATCTCTAATCTGTCAGGACGAATCGAGCCGTTCATGGCGCTGGTGAAAACTAAATCTGATGATGAGTTTCACTGGGGGGCAGAACAGCAGCAGGCGTTTGATGAGATTAAGCGGTATCTGACGACGCCGCCTGTGCTAGTTCCGCCCCAGCAGGACAGGCCGTTCTACATCTACTTGTCAGTAACTGACACGTCCATCGCTTCGGTAGTGGTGCAACTTTACGAGGGCGTTGAAAAGGTCGTTTTCTACCTCAGCAGAAGGATGTTGGACGCGGAGACAAGATATCCTGAGGTCGAGAAACTTTGCCTCTGCCTGTTCTTTACCTGCACCAAGCTTCATCACATCCTTTTGACGGCAGAGATCATCGTCATATGCAAGTCAGATGTTGTCAAGCACATGTTGTCGGCCCCTGTTTTGAAAGGCCGACTTGGTAAGTGGATGTTTGCGTTGTCAGAGTTCGATCTCCGGTATCAGCCTGCGAAAGCAGTCAAGGGACAAGCGTTGGCCGATCTTATAGCTGAACGGATCAGTACCAATATAGCAGCACTATCTATACGTGCATGGGCCATGTTCTTCGATGGATCGGCTTGCGACGATGGTTGTGGCATCGGCATTCTGCTCGTGTCGCCTCGGGGGGCAGAATACTCCTTCTCCATCAGATTATCTACCCCTTGCACCAACAATGTAGCAGAATATGAGACAGTACGTAAGGGGATGGAGTTGCTACTGGAAGCCGGGGCAGAAGCAGCAGAGCTTTTTGGGACTCCAAGTTGGTGATTAACCAGCTCACGGATGAATATAAGTGCGAAAGTGAATCGCTTTTCCCATATTGGATGGAATGCCGTGAGTTGATGACACAGTTTCGGTACATCAACTTTAATTGGGTCCCAAGATCCCAAAACACCGAGGCCAACAATCTCGCACAAATGGCGTCAGGCTATATAGATATATCTGACGGGCCGGAAGTTCAGGTACAGTTCCTGGAACAGGATGATTGGAGAGCCGAAATCTTCAATTATTTAAAAGATTCGGCTCGGGGGGCACCTAAACGGATAAGATACAAAGCCATGAAGTATGTCCTCATAGGAGACGACATGTTCTACAGGACGTTGGAAGGGTTACTACTCAAGTGCCTGGGACCAACTGAGTCTAATCGGCTCTTACATGAGGTGCATGAAGGCGCCTGTGGAACTCATCATTCGGCTCATAAGATGAAGTGGCTAATCAGGCGATCAGGGTTTTATTGGCCCACCATGCTTGAAGATTGCTTCAATTACTACAAGGGGTGCCAAGCATGCCAGATGTTCGGGAAGATTCAGATGGTACCAGCATCAGCGATGAACCCTATCATCAAGCCTTGGCCGTTCCGAGGGTGGGGCATGGATATGATCGGCAAAATCCATCCGGCGTCGAGTAAAAAACATGAATGGATTTTGGTTATCACAGATTACTTCACCAAGTGGGTGGAAGCCGTCCCTATGAAGAAGGTGAAATCAGAAGATGTGATTAAGTTTGTGAAAGAACACGTCATTCATAGGTTCGGGATTGCCCAAACTATCACGACCGATGGAGGTTCGGTCTTTGTTTCTAAAGAATTCAGAAAGTTCTGCGATGACATGGGGATTAAACTGATCCGATCATCTCCGTACTATGCTCAAGCTAATGGGCAAGCTGAAGCGTCCAATCAGAGCTTGATCAAGCTGATCAAGAGAAAAATTGACGAGAACCCTAGGGATTGGCATGAGAAGTTGTCAGAAGCTTTATGGGCTTACCGCATGTCATGCCATGGAGCTATAAAGACTTCGCCGTACCAGCTTGTCTATGGACAGGAAGCCGTATTACCTTGGGAAATTACGGCTGGATCAAGACGTGTCACGTTTCAGAATGATCTGACAGCTGAAGAATATGCAGCTTTGATGAGTGACACTATTGAGGACGCAACAGAACTTAGGCTTTGGTCGTTGGAGAAGATTAAGGAGAACAAAGCCAGGGTAGCTCGTGCTTACAATAAGAAGGTTAGACCAAAGGAGTTTCAAGTTGGTGATCTAGTATGGGAAGTTGTGTTGCCGTTAGGAACCAGGGACAAGGCATATGGCAAATGGTCTCCTAATTGGCATGGTCCGTACAAAGTCGTCCAGGCCTTGAAGGGTAATGCATACATGCTGGAAGAGTTAGACGGCGAGAAGTTCCCAGTAGCCGTCAATGGTCAACACCTCAAGAAGTATTTCCCAAGCATGTGGGATGATGGGCAGTAAGGTATGGAGGCCGATTTTAAATCGGCCAGTAAAAAAAAAATCAATCAAATCACAGCCGATGCGCAGACATCGACTTGAGAAAACATGCGGAGACAGTAGGGTACAGCCGATGTTCGGGCATCGACTTCAGAATAATAAAGCCGATATTTTGCTATCGGCTCCCTATACGACGACTTCGTTCTACGATCGGCAAAGTTAACAAGGAAGCGAAATTAATTGAGGAACATTTTCTTCATTAATAGAGGGATTTCTTACACAGAAAGAGCCGATTGCTCAGAAAAGAAGAGGACAAAAGCCGACTACTACTACTAGTCCCTAATCTAAGGGCCGTTGCTGCCCTCGTCGTCGCTGCCGCCGACGCAGCTGCTGATAGGTGATGGCGTGTATTTCACACGTTCGTTGGGCAACCCCAAGAGGAAGGTATGATGCGCACAGCAGCAAGTTTTCCCTCAGAAAGAAACCAAGGTTTATCGAACCAGGAGGAGCCAAGAAGCACGTTGAAGGTTGATGGCGGCGGGATGTAGTGCGGCGCAACACCAGGGATTCCGGCGCCAACGTGGAACCTGCACAACACAAGCAAAGTACTTTGCCCCAACGAAACAGTGAGGTTGTCAATCTCACCGGCTTGCTGTAACAAAGAGTTAACCGTATTGTGTGGAAGATGATTGTTTGCAGAAAACAGTAGAACAAGTATTGCAGTAGATTGTATTTCAGTAAAGAGAATTGGACCGGGGTCCACAGTTCACTAGAGGTGTCTCTCCCATAAGACGAACAACATGTTGGGTGAACAAATTACAGTTGGGCAATTGACAAATAAAGAGAGCATGACCATGCACATACATATTATGATGAGTATAGTGAGATTTAATTGGGCATTACGACAAAGTACATAGACCGCCATCCAACTGCATCTATGCCTAAAAAGTCCACCTTCAGGTTATCATCCGAACCCCTTCCAGTATTAAGTTGCTAACAACAGACAATTGCATTAAGTATGGTGCGTAATGTAACTAGTGACTACATCCTTGAACATAGCACTAATGTTTTATCCCTAGTGGCAACAGCACAACACAACCTTAGAACTTTCACATCGTCCCAGGTGTCAATGCAGGCATGAACCCACTATCGAGCATAAGTACTCCCTCTTGGAGTTACAAGCATCTACTTGGCCAGAGCATCTACTAGTAACGGAGAGCATGCAAGATCATAAACAACACATAGATATAACTTTGATAATCAACATAACAAGTATTCTCTATTCATCGGATCCCAACAAACGCAACATATAGAATTACAGATAGATGATCTTGATCATGTTAGGCAGCTCACAAGATCCGACAATGATAGCACAATGGGGAGAAGACAACCATCTAGCTACTGCTATGGACCCATAGTCCAGGGGTAGACTACTCACACATCACACCGGAGGCGACCATGGCGGCGTAGAGTCCTCCCGGAGATGATTCCCCTCTCCGGCAGGGTGCCGGAGGCGATCTCCTGGATCCCCCGAGATGGGATCGGCGGCGGCGGCGTCTCTGGAAGGTTTTCCGTATCGTGGTTCTCGGTACTGGGGTTTTCGTCACGGAGAGTTTTTATAGGCGGAAGGGCAGGTCAAGAGGCGGCACGGGGGCCCCACACCACAGGGCCGCGTGGCCAAGGGGGGGCCGCGCCGCCCTATAGTGTGGCCCCTCCGTGGCCCCTCTTCGTCTCTCCTTCGGACTTCTGGAAGCTTCGTGAGAAAATAGGCCCACGGGCTTTGATTTCGTCCAATTCCGAGAATATTTCCTTACTAGGATTTCTGAAACCAAAAACAGCGTAAAACAAAGAATCGGCACTTCGGCATCTTGTTAATAGGTTAGTTCCAGAAAATGCACGAATATGACATAAAGTGTGCATAAAACATGTAGATAACATCAATAATGTGGCATGGAACATAAGAAATTATCGATACGTCGGAGACGTATCAGCATCCCCAAGCTTAGTTCTGCTCGTCCCGAGCAGGTAAAACGATAACACAGATAATTTCTGGAGTGACATGCCATCATAATCTTGATCATACTATTTGTAAAGCATATGTAGTGAATGCAGCGATCAAAACAATGTATATGACATGAGTAAACAAGTGAATCATATAGCAAAGACTTTTCATGAATAGCACTTCAAGACAAGCATCAATAAGTCTTGCATAAGAGTTAACTCATAAAGCAATAATTCAAAGTAGAGATATTGAAGCAACACAAAAGAAGATTAAGTTTCAGCGGTTGCTTTCAACTTGTAACATGTATATCTCATGGATATTGTCAACATAGAGTAATATAATAAGTGCAATAAGCAAGTATGTAGGAATCAATGCACAGTTCACACAAGTGTTTGCTTCTTGAGGTGGAGAGAAATAGGTGAACTGACTCAACATTGAAAGTAAAAGAATGGTCCTCCATAGAGGAAAAAGCATCGATTGCTATATTTGTGCTAGAGCTTTGATTTTGAAAACATGAAACAATTTTGTCAACGGTAGTAATAAAGCATATGCATCATGTAAATTATATCTTATAAGTTGCAAGCCTCATGCATAGTGTACCAATAGTGCCCGCACCTTGTCCTAATTAGCTTGGACTACCTGGATTATCACCGCAATACATATGCTTTAACCAAGTATCACAAAGGGGTACCTCTATGCCGCCTGTACAAAGGTCTAAGGAGAAAGCTCGCATTTGGATTTCTCGCTTTTGATTATTCTCAACTTAGACATCCATACCGGGACAACATAGACAACAGATAATGGACTCCTCTTTTAATGCTTTAAGCATTCAACAACAATTAATTCTTTTCTCATTAGAGATTTGAGGATGTTTGTCCAAAACTGAAACTTCCACCATGGATCATGGCTTTAGTTAGCGGCCCAATGTTCTTCTCTCACAATATGCATGCTCAAACCATTCAACTCAGTGTAGATCGCCCTTACTTCAGACAAGACGAACATGCATAGCAACTCACATGAAATTCAACAATGAATAGTTGATGGCGTCCCCAGTGAACATGGTTATCGCACAACAAGCAACTTAATAAGAAATAAAGTGCATAATTACATATTCAATACCACAATAGTTTTTAAGCTATTTGTCCCATGAGCTATATATTGCAAAGGTGAATGATGGAATTTTAAAGGTAGCACTCAAGCAATTTACTTTGGAATGGCGGAAAATACCATGTAGTAGGTAGGTATGGTGGACACAAATGGCATAGTGGTTGGCTCAAGTATTTTGGATGCATGAGAAGTATTCCCTCTCGATACAAGGTTTAGGCTAGCAAGGCTTATTTGAAACAAACACAAGGATGAACCGGTGCAGCAAAACTCACATAAAAGACATATTGAAAACATTATAAGACTCTACACCGTCTTCCTTGTTGTTCAAACTCAATACTAGAAATTATCTAGACCTTAGAGAAACCAAATATGCAAACCAAATTTTAGCATGCTCTATGTATTTCTTCATTAATGGGTGCAAAGCATATGATGCAAGAGCTTAATCATGAGCACAACAATTGCCAAGTATCACATTACCCAAGACATTTATAGCAATTACTACATGTATCATTTTCCAATTCCAACCATATAACAATTTAACGAAGGAGAAACTTCGCCATGAATACTATGAGTAGAAACCAAGGACATACTTGTCCATATGCTACAGCGGAGCGTGTCTCTCTCCCATAAAGTGAATGCTAGGATCCATTTTATTCAAACAAAACAAAAAACAAAAACAAACCGACGCTCCAAGAAAAAGCACATAAGATGTGATGGAATAAAAATATAGTTTCAGGGGAGGAACCTGATAATGTTGTCGATGAAGAAGGGGATGCCTTGGGCATCCCCAAGCTTAGACGCTTGAGTCTTCTTGATATATGCAGGGGTGAACCACCGGGTGCATCCCCAAGCTTAGAGCTTTCACTCTCCTTGATCATGTTGCATCATACTCCTCTCTTGATCCTTGAAAACTTCCTCCACACCAAACTCGAAACAACTCATTAGAGGGTTAGTGCACAATATAAATTGACATATTCAGAGGTGACACAATCATTCTTAACACTTCTGGACATTGCATAATGCTACTGGACATTAATGGATCAAAGAAATTCATCCAACATAGCGAAAGAGGCAATGCGAAATAAAAGGCAGAATCTGTCAAAACAGAACAGTTCGTATTGACGAATTTTAAAATGGCACCAGACTTGCTCAAATGAAAATGCTCAAATTGAATGAAAGTTGCATACATATCTGAGGATCATGCACGTAAATTGGCTTAATTTTCTGAGTTACCTACAGGGAGGTGGACCCAGATTCGTGACAGCAAAGAAATCTGGAACTGTGCAGTAATCCAAATCTAGTACTTACTTTTCTATCAACGGCTTAACTTGGCACAACAAAACACAAAACTGAGATAAGGAGAGGTTGCTACAGTAGTAAACAACTTCCAAGACACAAAATAAAAACAAAGTACTGTAGGTAAAAAAAAAACATGGGTTGTCTCCCATAAGCGCTTTTCTTTAACGCCTTTCAGCTAGGCGCAGAAAGTGTGTATCAAGTATTATCAAGAGACGAAGTGTCAACCTTACCTTGGGCCTTACCCTTATCTTTCTTATCGTTTTTCTTTCCCTTTGGTTTAGGAAATGTATGAGTTTCCCCCGGTATAGAGGTGAATTTCAGAGTGCCTTCTCCAACATCAATAACTGCTCCCAATAGTTTCAGCAGGGATCTTCCGAGTGTGAGTTTTCCTGTTTCAACAACAAGATAATCAATGGATATTGTTCTTCCAAGAATGGTTGTATGCACACCTGCGGCTATTCCTTTAGGAATTATAGTAGAGTTATCAATGAGGGTTATTTCTTCTCCTCCTTCCTCGACTCCCCAAAGTTTCAAATATTTATAAATACTTTCAGGCATAAGGCAAAATTCATACATAATATCACAGTAGGCATGGAGAGTTCGATCACCGATGAAAATTTTAACAGCAGGATCCCACATTAAGAGTTTAGAGTTCACTAAAACTTGTTCAAGACGATTACGAACGTGGCAATAATTATCATTCAAGCGAGATGTACTTATCTCGAGATTATTTAATCTACTATAAATGCTAGTGAGGACTGAATCAAAGTTATTAGCTGAATCATGTGATGCAACCAACTTCTTTATAGCATTAAAAGCTTGATCCCCATTGCAATGAAGGAAATCTCCTCCCACTAAAGTATCCAAAGCATATCTATAGCGAACCATAAGACCAAAATAAAAATTACTGAGGAGCAAACTTAGAGTCATTTGAGGTTCAGTTTTACGATAAGAAGAAAAAATTCTAGACCAAGCATCCTTAAAACTCTCCTCATCCCCTTGTTTAAAAGTGAAGACTAATTCTTCAGGCGAAGAAGTAACAGGTTCAGAGCTAGACATGATAATAAAAGTAACTAATTTTTTTGTATTTTAATATAGAGTGCAAGACAATAAAGCAAACTAGATAAAGTAAATGCAAGTAAACTAATTTTTTGTGTGTTTTCGATATAGCAAACAAGATAGCAAGTAAAGTAAAACTAGCAACTAATTTTTTTTGTATTTTGATTTAGTGCAGCAAACAAAGTAGTAAATAAAACTAAGCAAGACAAAAACAAAGTAAAGAGATTGAGAAGTGGAGACTCCCCTTGCAGTGTGTCTTGATCTCCCCGGCAACGGCGCCAGAAAAAGAGCTTGATGGCGTGTATTTCACACGTTCGTTGGGCAACCCCAAGAGGAAGGTATGATGCGCACAGCAGCAAGTTTTCCCTCAGAAAGAAACCAAGGTTTATCGAACCAGGAGGAGCCAAGAAGCACGTTGAAGGTTGA
This sequence comes from Lolium perenne, assembly GCF_019359855.2. Lineage (NCBI taxonomy): Eukaryota > Viridiplantae > Streptophyta > Magnoliopsida > Poales > Poaceae > Lolium > Lolium perenne. The sequence goes on from NC_067247.2 coordinate 161,149,934, forward strand.
TGGCGGCGGGATGTAGTGCGGCGCAACACCAGGGATTCCGGCGCCAACGTGGAACCTGCACAACACAAGCAAAGTACTTTGCCCCAACGAAACAGTGAGGTTGTCAATCTCACCGGCTTGCTGTAACAAAGAGTTAACCGTATTGTGTGGAAGATGATTGTTTGCAGAAAACAGTAGAACAAGTATTGCAGTAGATTGTATTTCAGTAAAGAGAATTGGACCGGGGTCCACAGTTCACTAGAGGTGTCTCTCCCATAAGACGAACAGCATGTTGGGTGAACAAATTACAGTTGGGCAATTGACAAATAAAGAGAGCATGACCATGCACATACATATTATGATGAGTATAGTGAGATTTAATTGGGCATTACGACAAAGTACATAGACCGCCATCCAACTGCATCTATGCCTAAAAAGTCCACCTTCAGGTTATCATCCGAACCCCCTCCAGTATTAAGTTGCTAACAACAGACAATTGCATTAAGTATGGTGCGTAATGTAACTAGTGACTACATCCTTGAACATAGCACTAATGTTTTATCCCTAGTGGCAACAGCACAACACAACCTTAGAACTTTCACATCCTTTGTCCCGGTGTCAATGCAGGCATGAACCCACTATCGAGCATAAGTACTCCCTCTTGGAGTTACAAGCATCTACTTGGCCAGAGCATCTACTAGTAACGGAGAGCATGCAAGATCATAAACAACACATAGATATAACTTTGATAATCAACATAACAAGTATTCTCTATTCATCGGATCCCAACAAACGCAACATATAGAATTACAGATAGATGATCTTGATCATGTTAGGCAGCTCACAAGATCCGACAATGATAGCACAATGGGGAGAAGACAACCATCTAGCTACTGCTATGGACCCATAGTCCAGGGGTAGACTACTCACACATCACACCGGAGGCGACCATGGCGGCGTAGAGTCCTCCGGGAGATGATTTCCCTCTCCGGCAGGGTGCCGGAGGCGATCTCCTGGATCCCCCGAGATGGGATCGGCGGCGGCGGCGTCTCTGGAAGGTTTTCCGTATCGTGGTTCTCGGTACTGGGGTTTTCGTCACGGAGACTTTTTATAGGCGGAAGGGCAGGTCAAGAGGCGGCACGGGGGCCCCACACCACAGGGCCGCGCGGCCAAGGGGGGGGCCGCGCCGCCCTATAGTGTGGCCCCTCCGTGGCCCCTCTTCGTCTCTCCTTCGGACTTCTGGAAGCTTCGTGAGAAAATAGGCCCCTGGGCTTTGATTTCGTCCAATTCCGAGAATATTTCCTTACTAGGATTTCTGAAACCAAAAACAGCAGAAAACAGCAACTGGCACTTCGGCATCTTGTTAATAGGTTAGTTCCATAAAATGCACGAATATGACATAAAGTGTGCATAAAACATGTAGATAACATCAATAATGTGGCATGGAACATAAGAAATTATCGATACGTCGGAGACGTATCAATAGGCTCCTCATCGGAACTCCCGTAACCTTCTACGGGAGCCTCATCTTCCTCATCGTCGTCATCGCTGTCGTCGTCCCACAAGGTGCGGAGGCGCTTCGCTGGTGGGTAACCTTCGAGGGAGTCGTCGTCGTCCTCCCCCGCTTCTTCCTCGGAGGAGGTGAAATCGTCCCAGGAGAAGCGGTCGTCCTCGCTCTCTGCCTCCTCTTCCCCGTCGACGAGGAATTGAAGGTCGCCCTCTCCGTCGGTCAAGGATTTGTCATCCTCGGACCAAACGAAGGAATCGTGTTCCTCCTTGTCCCACGACGTTGGGGCGAGAATGTCGTGCGCCGCCAACGAGCCCCACTCCGGCGTCGGCTCGCGAGATGAGGAAGAGTCGGAGAAGACCGATGAGGCGGAGGAGGAAGAAGAGGAGGACATGGCTATGGGAGATTGTGGGTTTTTTGGGTGCCGATGGCCGGAACAGAGCAAAGGGATGAAGTGGCAAACTGCTCAGGGCGGTTAAATAAAGGGGATACAGTAGAGATTCAATGCCACAGCAGTTTCCGAGGAGGCGGTGCCCAAAGACAATGGTCAGATCACGCGGAATAGTTGAGAGGGCAGGGCATCATGATGAAGGGTGCTGCGACGGTTCTGCTCTGCCACGACATGACCCGACGAAGAAAAACAGAGTGATTTTGGAATTATCAATTCCAAAACCAGGGGGCATGTGTTATCACCAGATTCTGACCGAGTCAGAGGTGGGCCGCGATCAAGATGGGCTTAAAGATTATACATGGAAGAATATATGTGAATCGGCCTTATGCGCAACGTTTGGGCTAGCGTGCCCGTGTATCTGTAATATAGTAGATCGCATCTTAGATTAAGAGATAGAGTTTTACCCGTGCACGGTTAGGTGCACGCCTAAATTAGAAAGTCCCCTGGACTATAAATATGTATCTAGGGTTTATGAAATAAACAACAACCAACGTTCAACCACAAATCAATCTCGGCGCATCGCCAACTCCTTCGTCTCGAGGGTTTCTACCGGTAAGCATCATGCTGCCTAGATCGCATCTTGCGATCTAGGCAGCACAAGCTTGTCTCGTTGTTCATGCGTTGCTCGTACTGAAGCCTTTTTGATGGCGAGCAACGTAGTTATCTTAGATGTGTTAGGGTTAGCATTGTTCTTCGTATCATATGCTATCGTAGTGCAACCCTTGCATATCTAGCCGCCCTTACACCTATCTTAGGTGTAGGGGCGGCACCCCGCTTGATCATTATTTAGTAGATCCGATCCGTTACGGTTGCTCCTTGTTCTTCAAGGATTAGTTTAATATCTGCAATAGTTAGGCCTTACAAAGGGTTGGAGGATCCAGCGGCACGTAGGGTGTCGTTTGCTAGTCCTAGACAGGATGTTCCGGGGATCAACCTCGTGTTGGTTTTTAGGCCTTGTCTAGGATCGGCTTACGATCACCGTGCGTGGCCGCGAGGCCCAATCGTGAGTAGGATGATCCGATTATGCGGTGAAGACCCTAAATCGTCGTAGATCGTTTTAGCTTTATCTTGATCAAGCAGGACCACCATATATTCGTGCACCTCGTACGAATCATGGGTGGATCGGCTCCTTGAGCCGATTCACAGGATAACCTGAGAGCCGATCGAGGCTCGTATTTAATGTTTACGTGTATGCCATGCAGGAAACTAAGCGAGGCATCTCCATCACCTTCCTGACCAGGTATAGGTCAGGTGGCACGCCCTTGCACCAGCATCGGACGTGTGTACCAGAGGCTTTGCGGGCCGTCGCTCGGAGGGACCAGGGCCAGCCACAGCCCTAAGTTGTTCCCGGCTCTACTGTGTTGCCCGTCGCTGCCCGCCGGTGGGTTTTGACCGCAACAAACTCAAATGACATGAGTAAGCGATGAACTTGCCTTTCTTGACTGCAAGATTATGCAGGCAAGGTCTTCGATACGCAATAACTCCAAATTCTGAAATAGCATCATCGTCCGGTAAGGACGATGTTTAAAAGATTGGCAAGGATGCAATAATGCATAAGTATGAGATGCAGTCGCACTAAGCGTGACCTAACCCCGATGATTTAGGATTAGTGAGTTGTAATGATTAGTTTAGGGTGTGTTGCACTTTTGGAGTGATTCACAAACAAGGTTCTTATTAGGGTTGATTACTTGGTATTATTAATACGCAATGCAATATATCACAACAATAATATTACAAGCACATCAAGGAGAATTGGTATAATCCTGACATGAAATGAACAGTTGTTGGTTTTAGCACTCTATGGCATGGTTAATGGTTATTTATTATATACTTCAAAAGAATAACTTTTGAAGAACATGTTCTTTAATAAAGAACAAGTATGATAATTAGGTTTGTGGGGTTCTATGGTTTTCCATGGTTCTAATTGTTTTCTGGAGTAAGCAGTAGATGGATCACAACCTAGTTGGATTCATCAACACCAAGAGCTTGTAAGGTTGAGTTAAGCCTAGGCATCCTAAGCAATTTAATCATATAAGGTTGCTATCAAGATTGGTGCATCTTGTTGGTGATAGCTAGCTAGGGTTTATAGGTTCTTATAAGCAGGGTTGATGATGGTTCTCTGTTTACTTCAAAAGAATAACTTTTGAAGAACATACTTCTTAAATAATAAGAAGTATATCAATTAGGTTGAGGTTGTTTAGGTTTGCTATTTAATTCCCTAAGTAAAGAATGGTTGGTTCTTAAATGGGATGGTTCCTAAGTATTTCACACTAGTAGGGTTTAGTGGAGTATGGTATATAATGCAAGACATTAGGTATGATTGCTATTAGTATTCATCACAATGGTGTGATGCTAAGCATGAATGAATAAGGATGATGGTTTTGGCAGTAGGATCTAGGGTTTACACTTGGTTAATCCTAATTTGATTATCTAGGTTTGATGAAGATGAACACATGGGATACCCATATATTAGTGATGGTCTTCTACATTTTATGTGACCAAGACTAGTGTTTAGTTGCTACTATGGTTCTATGATTTGAAAGAAGGTACCATGATCACATGTTCTAACCTAGGTTTTAGGTTAGAAGCAAATTAAGGTTCATATGAATTAATGGAGCTAGGGTTTGGTGCATAATTGAATTAGGGTTTTAGGGTTCCACATAAAATTATGAGGTTATCACTTGGTTTATAAAGGAACAAGGAGTTCCCAATTACCATTTAGTTCTTAAGTTCATAAATTCATCATAAGGTTGAAGTAATTATTAACTTTGAAATAAAATCAATATTGGATTGGGGCGGTTTACTATTTTTAATGAATTAATTATTAGGGTAATTACTAATCATGGTTTAAATCCTTCTAATAAGGATTTAACAATTTAACAAATAAAGAAAATTATTTTTAATGTTTTCTTTATTTATTTACTGGTTTATATTTAATTTGGAAAGTTTTCCTAATTTTTGAATTTTAATTGCATTTTGAATTAAAAGAAAAGGCTTAATTAATAAGTATTAAATAATTGAATTTTTATTAAAAATAAAAATTTCATATTATATTTTTATTGGATAGAGTTTACTTTTCTAAGAATTTTGATATCTTATTTTCATTTTTCTGAGTTATTATGAATTTTATATAAATTTGCAAAGTTGCAGTAATTATTGAATTGAAAATAAAACGAAAATGGAAATTCTAAACGCACCCGGGCTAACCTACACGCAGAGACTGACTAGTGGGCCAGTGGTCCACGTGGACTGCCACGTGAGCGTGGACTGGTCAAAATCGAGACCACGTCCAGGAGCTCACGGTGGCCGGCGGGAAGCGGCGATCGCCGCCGATCCAGGACTCGCGCGGACGAACCACTTAGACTATTGGACTCAGGGCATCGTGGTGAACGTAATAGTACCAGCGCCGCCCCGAAATGGTCACCGAAGCAAGCTCGATGGCGAGACCGAGCGGCGGCGCTCGCAGGTGATCGATGCGACGACGATGTAGGGCGAGAACGAGAGGGCTATGATGCTCTGGAGGTTCAGTGGCTCACCAGGAGCACGATGAGCTTGGTGGTGAGGCGAGAGGAGGTCGGCATCGCCGAAATTGCTAGCTCCGGCCGTCGGAGAGGATGAGGTCGTTGACAGCGCTCCGGGAGGCTACGGCTTGATTCCTCTTGTCTAGTGGGCAAGTCGAGCACGGTGATGACGACGGTGACCACGGCGATGCTTGGGAAGGCTCCAGTCATCGGCGGTAATGGTGGCCGGGCGGAGGAAGAAGGAAACTGAGGCCATCGTTCGTCCAGGGGCTTTTATAGGGCTTTGTGGCCTGCCTCGTCACGCAGCTGAGTGTCGAGGAATCGACAGCGATGAGGAGAAGACGGCCACGGCGTCGCGCTGGCCTCCATACGCGAGGAAGGGGATGAGGACGAGCTCCTCTCGTTGATTTTTCAATGAAGAGCTACTGGGCTGGTTTGGGCCGTGTTGGGCTGAGGTTGGTTGGGCTGCTGGTGGGCTGTTGCGGCCAGATGAGACCAGGTAATGTTTTTCTCCCCCTTTTCTTTTTCTGCTTTTAATTTTCTGTTTTCTTTGTTGTATTTGCCCATTTGAATTCATATTTGAATTCTGTTATTTTTTGCAAGTGTCTCAATTATGTTAATTTACTGAATATCTAGGGCAATGACTATTACACCACTCTCCCAATTGAAGAAAGTATTTTATAGTTGATTAAATTTCACATATGTGGGCTTATTCAATATAGCAATTAAACATGAGTTGGTATCCTCATTTTAATTTCTTTTTCTATATGAATCAAATCTATTTGGAATTAATAGAGTTGATAATCTCAACTCAAAGTATTTCAGAGTTAGTTATTAAGATTTGGTTTCTATTTGAGAAGTTGGTTGTTCACATATGATTTTATGTGAGCATTAAATCTATTAGGGTTTTATGATTTCTATTACAACCCCCTTGTAAAGTTAACACTATTATTATCTTTGAAAGGACCTAAGGTAGGTATTGTCTCCCTCAAGGTTGACCTTGGTTACAAGAATAAGTGGTTGATAACCACACATGGGTTTAATTATAGAGTTTAGCACTAGATGTCTCTTATGTTCAATACTACCTCCGATTCAAGGAATAAGGCGCCCTCGTTTTACGTGCTTTTTGTTTGACCAAGAATTACTTCAAATCTATAAAGATTGTTTATATGAAATTAGCATCATTAGAAAGTACTTTTCAATACGAATCCAATGATACTAATTACATATAATATAATCAAGATTGTGTTGCTCAATTTTTATGGTCAAAGTTCGCCTTGGAATACGCGTGCGCCTTATTCCTTGGGACGGAGGTAGTATTTAAGCATGCTAGTGCAATGCTAGGGTTCTAATTCTATGTGCTTACTGACATAGGGTTTGAAAATCAAATATGGCTTCATTGGATTTTAGTTGTGCTCACCCAAGTGGTATACAAACTAGGTTGAGATATAATTCTAGTTTGTAGATATGGGATGACACTATAGTGCATTGGCTAGGGTTTAATCTCCCCTAACCATGGTAATATGGTTACTTGCTTCATATCTTATGTGCTTCTCTAATTACTAAGGATTTGAGAATTGGTTTCATCTTCTACCAATTAACTTCTATTATTATCCCCAACTTATCATTAAAGTAACTACATTGGTTATAGTTCTTTTTATAGTTAACTTTGGTCATATGGATGTATGGTTTCTCACCATATAAAGTATGGAGTTTTACTCTAAGGTTTTCTTAGGTTCTTTAATTTCTGAAATATAGATATGGTATGATTCTACTTATGATCACCAAGTGGTTCACAAGTAAAGGTTGGGATATAAGCCTAGGGTTGCTTACTAGTTACCTCCCTATGATTTCATGTGGTGAATGATATCTACTTATCCTATTAGGGTTTATCCTCAATACCTCAAGAACATGATCATGGATTAGGCATGATCAACTTGTTCTTAATATATCTACCTCAAGTTCTTAGGGTTTATGATTATTACTCAATTTATAATGATCAAGGTTTGGCTTCCTAAGGTATCTCTCATTAAATAGGTTTCTCACTTCCATGATCAAGCATTGTCTTGATCAATTAGGGTATAGTACTTCTAATTTACCTTCGTGAATGGGACTACTATGGTTGCCTCTAAAGTTTATATCCCAGGAGAATGCCTGAGATATTATGTTAGGGTTCTACTTAATCAATGTTGATATACTCATCTGGTATATGGATAGTTCTCTCCCTCAAATTCAAGTGTTGCCTCAACTAACTTGAGTGTAACACCATAGCTTAGGATCTCTTATAAAGGAATGGTTTATTCTAGAGTTTATGGTGTACTTCATATTTCCTTAGTTATCTAAGCTAAGATTCCCCTTGGTTACCTTAGTTGGATTAGTCTCTTCCTTACTTTATCAATTCAGGGATATGGTATTATTCCATGTGATAATAAGGTATCTCACCACTCCAAGATGGAATGGTTATTCCTAATACTTTAGTTCAAAGTTTGTCCTTGATTATTAAATAGGTAAAGCTAGAATTGATATGAATGGTCTCTCTTATTTGGGAAGGACTTCAATACTAACCTAAGGTTAGGCTCCCTAGAGGTTGATGTGATCATCAATATTTAGGTTTAACATAATTAGGTTATCTCTCTCTATGGGTGATATGTCTCAAACGTATCTATAATTTCTTATGTTCCATGCTACTTTATTGATGATACTCACATGTTTTATACACACTTTATGTCATATTTATGCATTTTCCGGCACTAACCTATTGACGAAATGCCGAAGAGCCAGTTGTTGTTTTCTGCTGTTTTTGGTTTCAGAAATCCTACAAAGGAAATATTCTCGGAATTGGACGAAATCAACGCCCAGGGTCTTATTTTTCCACGAAGCTTCCAGAAGACCGAAAGGGAAATGAAGTGGGGCGACGAGGCGCCGCCATGCCAGGGCCGCGCGGCCAAGGGTGGGGCCATGCCGCCCTGCTGTGTGGCCCCCTCGTGACGCCCCCCGACCTACCCTTCCGCCTACTTAAAGCCTTCGTCGAAGAAACCCCAGTACCGAGAGACACGATACGGAAAACCTTCCAGAGACGCCGCCGCCGCCAATCCCATCTCGGGGGATTCAGGAGATCGCCTCTGGCACCCTGCCGGAGAGGGGAATCATCTCCCGGAGGACTCTTCATCGCCATGATCGCCTCCGGAGTGATGTGTGAGTAGTTCACCCCTGGACTATGGGTCCATATCAGTAGCTAGATGGTCGTCTTCTCCTCATTGTGCTATCATTGTTCGATCTTGTGAGCTGCCTAACATGATCAAGATCATCTATTTGTAATGCTACATGTTGCGTTTGTTGGGATCCGATGAATATGGAATACTATGTTATGTTGATTATCAATCTATCTATGTGTTGTTTATGATCTTGCATGCTCTCCGTTGCTAGTAGAGGCTCTGGCCAAGTTGAAACTTGTGACTCCAAGAGGGAGTATTTATGCTCGATAGTGGGTTCATGTCTCCATTAAATCTGGGGGAGTGACAGCAACCCCTAAGGTTGTGGATGTGCTGTTGCCACTAGGGATAAAACATCAATGCTATGTCTAAGGATATTTGTGTTGATTACATTACGCACCATACTTAATGCAATTGTCTGTTGTTTGCAACTTAATACTGGAAGGGGTGCAGACGCTAACCTGAAGGTGGACTTTTTAGGCATAGATTCATGCTGGATAGCGGTCTATGTACTTTGTCGTAATGCCCAATTGAATTTCACACTACTCATCATAATATGTATGTGCATTGTTATGCCCTCTTTATTTGTCAATTGCCCAACTGTAATTTGTTCACCCAACATGCTATTTCTTATTGGAGAGACACCACTAGTGAACTGTGGACCCCGGTCCATTCTTTACATCGAATACAATTTACTGCAATACTCGTTCTTACTGTTCTTCGCAAACATCATCATCCACACTATACATCTAATCCTTTGTTACAGCAAGCTGGTGAGATTGACAACCTCACTGTTACGTTGGGGCAAAGTATTTTGGTTGTGTTGTGCAGGTTCCACGTTGACGCCGGAATCCCTGGTGTTGCGCCGCACTACACTCCGCCACCATCAACCTTCAACGTGCTTCTTGGCTCCTACTGGTTCGATAAACCTTGGTTTCTTACTGAGGAAAACTTACTGCTGTACGCATCACACCTTCCACTCGGGGTTCCCAACGGACGCGTGTTGTACGCGTGTCAAGCTAAATTTCTGGCGCCGTTGCCGGGGAGATCAAGACACGCTGCAAGGGGAGTCTCCACTTCCAATCTCTTTACTTTGTTTTTTTCTTGCTTTACTTTATTTTATTTACTGCTTTGTTTGCTCATTATATAAAAAATACAAAAAAATTAGTTACTTGTTTTTCTTTATTTATTATCTTGTTTGCGTTCTCCATATTAAAAATACAAAAAAAATAGTTACTTGCATTTATTTTATCTAGTTTACTTTATTTACTATTGCTAAAATGGGTACTCCTGAAAATACTAAGTTGTGTGACTTCACTAGAACAGATAATAATGATTTCTTATGCACACCTATTGCTCCACCTGCTACTACAGCAGAATTCTTTGAAATTAAACCTGCTTTACTGAATCTTGTTATGAGAGAGCAATTTTCTGGTGTTAGTTCTGATGATGCTGTTGCTCATCTTAATAATTTTTTTGAACTATGTGAAATGAAAAAGTATAAGGATGTAGATGGTGACATTATAAAATTAAAATTGTTTCCTTTCTCATTAAGAGGAAGAGCTAAAGATTGGTTGCTATCTTTGCCTAAGAATAGTATTGATTCATGGACTAAATGTAAGGATGCTTTCATTGTTAGATATTATCCTCCTGCTAAAATTATATCTTTGAGAAGTAGCATAATGAATTTTAAGCAATTGGATAATGAGCATGTTGCTCAAGCATGGGAAAGAATGAAATCTTTGGTTAAAAATTGCCCAACCCATGGACTGACTACTTGGATGATCATCCAAACCTTTTATGCAGGATTGAATTTTTCTTGATGATATGATGACTAATTACTCTGAATGGCACACGGAAAGAGCTCCACAAGGTAAGAAGGTAAATTCTGTTGAAGAAACCACCTCCTTGAGTGATAAGATTGATGCTATTATGTCTATGATTGTGAATGGTAGGACTAATGTTGATCCTAATAATGTTCCTTTAGCTTCATTGGTTGCTCAAGAAGAACATGTTGATGTGAACTTCATTAAAAATAATAATTTCAACAACAATGCTTATCGGAATAATTCTAGTAACAACTATAGGCCATATCCTTATAATAATGGTAATGGTTATGGTAATTCTTATGGGAATTCTTACAACAATAATAGGAATGTACCCCCTGGTCTTGAAGCCATGCTTAAAGAATTTATTAGTACACAAACTGCTTTTAACAAATCTGTTGAAGAAAAGCTTGGTAAAATTGATATTCTTGCTTCTAAGGTTGATAGTCTTGCTGCTGATGTTGATCTTTTCAAATTTAAAGTTATGCCTAATGAAAATAAAGATATTAAGTCATTTGCTACAGCAAACGCCATCCAAGTTAGAATTAATGAGAATATAAGATTGATGGCCGAATTGCGTGCTAGGTGGGAAAAAGAAGAAAATGCTAAAGAGAATAACGTAGCTAAAGTTTGGACTATTACCACCACTAGTAATGATAATGCTTCACATATTGCTACACCTCCTACTATCAATGATAAAAAAATTGGTGTTAGTAATGTTTCTACTCCTAATGCAAAGCGTGCAAAACTGCCCGAAACTGCTAAAACTGCTGAAACTGCTTGTGATAAAACTGCTGAAATTTTTTCAAATGTTGGGGACAACGATCCCATTGCATTAGATCATAATGGTTTAGATTTTTATTATTGTCACATCTCTGAAGTTATAAAGTTCTTACAAAAACTTGCTAAAAGTCCCAATGCTAGTGCTATAAATTTGGCCTTTACAAAACATATTACAAATGCTCTCATAAAAGCTAGAGAAGATAAACTAAAACTTGAAACTTCTATTCCTAGGAAGTTAGAAGATGGTTGGGAGCCCATCATTAAGATGAAGATCAATGATTTTGATTGTAATGCTTTATGTGATCTTGGTGCGAGTATTTCTGTTATGCCTAAGAAAATCTATGATATGCTTGACTTGCCACCATTGAAAAATTGTTATTTGGATGTTAATCTTGCTGATAATTCTACAAAGAAACCTTTGGGGAGGATTGATAATGTTCGCATTACGGTTAACAATAACCTTGTCCCCGTTGATTTTGTTGTGTTGGATATTGAATGCAATGCATCTTGTCCCATTATATTGGGAAGACCTTTTCTTCGAACTGTTGGTGCTATTATTGATATGAAGGAAGGTAATATTAAATATCAATTTCCTCTCAAGAAAGGTATGGAACACTTCCCTAGAAAGAGGATGAAGTTACCTTTTCATTCTATCATTAGAACAAATTATGATGTTGATGCTTCATCTCTTGATGTTACTTAATTCACACTTTCTGCGCCTAGCTGAAAGGCGTTAAAGAAAAGCGCTTATGGGAGACAACCCATGATTTTACTTCAGCACTTTTATTTTATATTTGAGTCTTGGAAGTTGTTACTACTGTAGCAATCTCTCCTTATCTTTATTTTATTGCATTGTTGTGCCAAGTAAAGTCTTTGATAGTAAGGTTCATACTAGATTTGGATTACTGCGCGGAAACAGATTTCTTGCTATCACGAATTTGAGCAGTATTCTTTGTAGGTAACTCAGAAAATACTGCCAATTTAGGTGAGTGATCCTCAGATATGTACGCAACTTTCATTCAATTTGAGCATTTTCATTTGAGCAAGTCTGGTGCCTCTAAAAAAATCGTCTTTACAGAGTGTTCTGTTTTTGACAGATTCTGCCTTTTATTTCGCATTGCCTGTTTTGCTATGTTTGATGGATTTCTTTATTCCATTAACTTTGAGTAGCTTTGTGCAATGTCCAGAAGTGTTAAGAATGATTATGTCACCTCTGAACATGTGAATTTTTGATTATGCACTAACCCTCTAATGAGTTTGTTTCGAGTTTGGTGTGGAGGAAGTTTTCAAGGGTCAAGAGAGGAGGATGATACAATATGATCAAGGAGAGTGAAAGCTCTAAGCTTGGGGATGCCCCCGTGGTTCATCTCTGAATATTTCAAGAAGACTCAAGCATCTAAGCTTGGGGATGCCCAAGGCATCCCCTTCTTCATCGACAAAATTATCAGGTCACCTCTAGTGAAACTATATTTTTATTCTGTCACATCTTATGTGCTTTGCTTGGAGCGTCTTTTTTTGCTTTTGTTTTGTTTTGTTTGAATAAAATTGGATCCTAGCATTCATTGTGTGGGAGAGAGACACGCTCCGCTGTTGCATATGAACACATATGTTCTTAGCTTTATTCTTAATGTTCATGGCGAAGGTTGAAACTGCTTCGTTAATTGTTATATGGTTGGAAACGGAAAATGCTACATGTGGTAAATGGTATAATGTCTTGAATAATTTGATACTTGGCAATTGTTGTGCTCATGTTTAAGCTCTTGCATCATGTACTTTGCACCTATTAATTAAGAACTACATAGAGCTTGATAAAATTTGGTTTGCATGATTGGTTTCTCTAGAGTCCAGATATTTTCTGGTGAGGTGTTTGAACAACAAGGAAGACAATGTATAGTCTTATAATGCTTGCAATATGTTCTTATGTAAGTTTTGTTGTACCGGTTCGTACTTGTGTTTGCTTCAAACAACCTTGCTAGCCTAAGCCTTGTACTGAGAGGGAATACTTCTCGTGCATCCAAAATCCTTGAGCCAAAAACTATGCCATTTGTGTCCACCATACCTACCTACTACGTGGTATTTCTCCGCCATTCCAAAGTAAATTACTTGAGTGCTACCTTTAAAATTCTATTCTTTGTCTTTGCAATATATAGCTCATGGGAAAATATCTTAAAAACTATTGTGGTATTGAATATGTACTTATGTATCTTATTTCTTAATAAGTTGCTTGTTGAGCGGTAACCATGTTTCTGGGGACGCCATCAACTATTACCTTTGTTGAATATCATGTGAGTTGCTATGCATGTTCGTCTTGTCTGAAGTAAGGGTGATTTATCATGATTAAATGGTTTGAGTATGCATATTGTTAGAGAAGAACATTGGGCCGCTAATTAAAGCAATGATCCATGGTGGAAGTTTCAGTTTGGACAACAATCCTCAATCTCTTATGAGAATATTATCTGTTGTTGAATGCTTATGCATTAAAGAGGAGTCCATTATCTGTTGTCTATGTTGTCCCGGTATGGATGTCTAAGTTGAGAATAATCAAAAGCGAGAAATCCAATGCGAGCTTTCTCCTTAGACCTTTGTACAGGCAGCATAGAGGTACCCCTTTGTGACACTTGGTTAAAACATATGCTATGCAATGATAATCCATGTAAATCCAAGCTAATTAGAACAAGGTGCGAGCACTATTGGTAATCTATGCATGAGGCTTGCAACTTATAGGATATCTTATACATAACACATGTGCTTTATTACTACCGTTGACAAAATTGTTTCTTGTTTTCAAAATAAAAGCTCTAGCACAAATATAGTAATCCATGCTTCCCTCTGCGAAGGGCCTTTCTTCTACTTTATGTTGAGTCAGTTTACCTACTTCATTCTATCTTAGAAGCAAACACTTGTGTTAACTGTGCATTGATTCTTACATGTTTACCTATTGCACTTGTTATATTGCTTTATGTTGACAAATATCCGTGAGATATACATGTTGAAGTTGAAAGCAACCGCTGAAACTTATATCTTCCTTTGTGTTGCTTCAAAGCTTTCTACTAAGAATTTATTGCTTTATGAGTTAACTCTTATGCAAGACTTATTGATGCTTGTCTTGAAAGTACTATTCATGAAAAGTCTTTGATGTATGGTTCAATTGTTTACTCATTATCTTTACCATTGCTTCGAATCGCTGCATTCATCTCATGTGCTTTACAATAGTATTGATCAAGATTATGATAGCATGTCACTTCAGAAATTATCTTTGTTATCGTTTACCTACTCGAGGACGAGTAGGAACTAAGCTTGGGGATGCTTGATACGTCTCAAACGTATCTATAATTTCTTATGTTCCATGCTACTTTATTGATGATACTCACATGTTTTATACACACTTTATGTCATATTTATGCATTCCGGCACTAACCTATTGACGAGATGCCGAAGAGCCAGTTGCTATTTTCTGCTATTTTTGGTTTCAGAAATCCTACAAAGGAAATATTCTCGGAATTGGACAAAATCAACGCCCAGGGTCTTATTTTTCCACGAAGCTTCCAGAAGACCGAAAGGGAAACGAAGTGGGGCGACGAGGCGCCGCCACGCCAGGGCCGCGCGGCCAAGGGTGGGGCCGCGCTGCCCTATCGTGTGCCCCCCTCGTGACGCCCCCTGACATACCCTTCCGCCTACTTAAAGCCTTCATCGAAGAAACCCCAGTACCGAGAGCCACGATACGGAAAACCTTCCAGAGACGCCGCCGCCGCCAACCCATCTCAGGGGATTCAGGAGATCGCCTCCGGCACCCTGCCGGAGAGGGGAATTGATGTCTACGCCCCCTCCTTTTCATGTAGACAGTGTTGGGCCTCCAAGAGCAGAGGTTTGTAGAACAGCAGCAAGTTTTCCCTTAAGTGGATCACCCAAGGTTTATCGAACTCAGGGAGGAAGAGGTCAAAGATATCCCTCTCATGCAACTCTGCAACCACAAAGCAAGAAGTCTCTTGTGTCCCCAACACACCTAATAGGTGCACTAGTTCGGCGAAGAGATAGTGAAATACAGGTGGTATAAATAAGTATGAGCAGTAGCAACGGTGCCAGAAAATAGCTTGCTGGCGTGTAGTTGATGGTGGTAGTATTGCAGCAGTAGTAACGCAGTAAAACAATAAACAAGCAGCGATAGCAGTATTTAGGAACAAGGCCTAGGGATTAGACTTTCACTAGTGGACACTCTCAATATTGATCGCATAATAAATAACTCTTTCTCATATGTGCTACATACACTCTTTTGTTGGATGATGAACACATTGCGTAGGATTACACGAACCCTCAATGTCGGAGTTAACAAGCTCCACAATTCAATGTTCATATTTAAATAACCTTAGAGCATAATAGATCATTGCAAAATAAACCAAGAACTAACATAGTGCACACACTGTCCACATTACACTATGAAGGAGGAATAGATCACATCAATACTATCATAATGATAATTAACTCCACAATCTACAAGAGATCATGATCATAGCCTACGACAAGAACCACATGGTGCACACACTAGTCACCTTTACACCATGCAGGAGGAATATACTACTTTAATAACATCACATGAGTAGCACACAACTAGTAGCGATACAAAGCTCATCATATGGATCTCAATCATGTAAAGCAGCTCATGAGATCATTGTATTGAAGTACATAGGAGAGAGATTAACCACATAGCTACCGGTACAGCCCCGAGCCTCGATGGAGAACTACTCCCTCCTCATGGAAGCAGCAGCGGTGATGAAGATGGCGGTGGAGATGGCAGCGGTGTCGATGGAGAAGCCTTCCGGGGGCACTTCCCCGTCCCGGCGGCGTGCCGGAACAGAGACTCCTATCCCCCAGATCTTGGCTTCGCGATGGCGGCGGCTCTGGAAGGTTTCTGTGGGTTTCGTCGAACGTAATAGGGTTTTCGCGACGGAGACTTTAAATAGGCGGAAGGGCAGCCTCGGAGGGGGCCTGGGGCCACCACACCATAGTGCGGCGCGGCCCCCCCTCTGGCCGCGCCAGGGTGTAGTGTGGGGCCCCCAGGGCTTCCCTCTGGCGGCTCTCGGGTGTTCTGGATGCTTCCGGGCAAAATAGGAACCTGGGCGTTGATTTCGTCCGATTCCGAGAATATTTCGTTACTAGGATTTCTAAAACCAAAAACAGCAGAAAACAGGAACTGGCACTTCGGCATCTTGTTAATAGGTTAGTTCCAGAAAATGCACGAATATGACATAAAGTGTGCATAAAACATGTAGATATCATCAATAATGTGGCATGGAACACAAGAAATTATCGATACGTCGGAGACGTATCAGCATCCCCAAGCTTAGTTTCTGCTCGTCCCGAGCAGGTAAAACGATAACAAAGATAATTTCTGGAGTGACATGCCATCATAACCTTGATCATACTATTTGTAAAGCATATGTAGTGAATGCAGCGATCAAAACAATGTATATGTCATGAGTAAACAAGTGAATCATAAAGCAAAGACTTTTCATGAATAGTACTTCAAGACAAGCATCAATAAGTCTTGCATAAGAGTTAACTCATAAAGCAATAATTCATAGTAAAAGCATTGAAGCAACACAAAGGAAGATTAAGTTTCAGCGGTTGCTTTCAACTTATAACATGTATATCTCATGGATATTGTCAACATAGAGTAATATAATAAGTGCAATATGCAAGTATGTAGGAATCAATGCACAGTTCACACAAGTGTTTGCTTCTTGAGGTGGAGAGAAATAGGTGAACTGACTCAACAATGAAAGTAAAAGAATGGTCCTCCATAGAGGAAAAGCATCGATTGCTATATTTGTGCTAGAGCTTCGATTTTGAAAACATGAAACAATTTTGTCAATGGTATTAATAAAGCATATGTATCATGTAAATTATATCTTACAAGTTGCAAGCCTCATGCATAGTATACTAATAGTGCCCGCACCTTGTCCTAATTAGCTTGGACTACCGGATCATCGCAATACACATGTTTTAACCAAGTGTCACAAAGGGGTACCTCTATGCACTTTGTACAAAGGTCTAAGGAGAAAGCTCGCATTGGATTTCTCGCTATTGATTATTCTCAACTTAGACATCCATACCGGGACAACATAGACAATGATAATGGACTCCTCTTTTATGCATAAGCATGTAACAACAATTAATAATTTTCTCATATGAGATTGAGGATATATGTCCAAAACTGAAACTTCCACCATGGATCATGGCTTTAGTTAGCGGCCCAATGTTCTTCTCTAACAATATGCATGCTTAACCATAAGGTGGTAGATCTCTCTTACTTCAGACAAGACGAACATGCATAGCAACTCACATGAAATTCAACAAAGAATAGTTGATGGCGTCCCCAGTGAACATGGTTATCGCACAACAAGCAACTTAATAAGAGATAAAGTGCATAAGTACATATTCAATACCACAATAGTTTTTAAGCTATTTGTCCCATGAGCTATATATTGCAAAGGCGAATGATGGAATTTTAAAGGTAGCACTCAAGCAATTTACTTTGGAATGGCGGAGAAATACCATGTAGTAGGTAGGTATGGTGGACACAAATGGCATAGTGGTTGGCTCAAGTATTTTGGATGCATGAGAAGTATTCCCTCTCGATACAAGGTTTAGGCTAGCAAGGTTATTTGAAACAAACACAAGGATGAACCGGTGCAGCAAAACTCACATAAAAGACACATTGTAAACATTATAAGACTCTACACCGTCTTCCTTGTTGTTCAAACTCAATACTAGAAATTATCTAGACCTTAGAGAGACCAAATATGCAAACCAAATTTTAGCATGCTCTATGTATTTCTTCATTAATGGGTGCAAAGCATATGATGCAAGAGCTTAAACATGAGCACAACAATTACCAAGTATCACATTACCCAAGACATTTATAGCAATTACTACATGTATCATTTTCCAATTCCAACCATATAATCAATTTAACGAAGCAGTTTCAACCTTCGCCATGAAAATTAAAAGCTAAGAACACATGTGTTCATATGCAATAGCGGAGCGTGTCTCTCTCCCACACAAGCATGATGTAATCCAATTTATTCAAACACAAACAAAAATAAAAGCATACAGACGCTCCAAGTAAAGCACATAAGATGTGACCGAATAAAAATATAGTTTCAAGAGAAGGAACCTGATAATTTGTCGATGAAGAAGGGGATGTCTTGGGCATCCCCAAGCTTAGACGCTTGAGTCTTCTTGATATATGCAGGGGTGAACCACCGGGGCATCCCCAAGCTTAGACTTTTCACTCTTCTTGATCGTAGTATATCATCCTCCTCTCCTGACCCTTGAAAACTTCCTTCACACCAAACTTCTCATAAACTTCATTAGAGGGGTTAGTACATAATCAAAAACTCACATGTTCAGAGGTGACACAATCATTCTTAACACTTCTGGACATTGCTCAAAGCTACTGGAAGGTAATGGAACAAAGAAATCCACCCAACACGGCGAAAGAAGCAATGCGAAATAAAAGGCAGAATCTGTCAAAACAGAACAGTCCGTAAAGATGATTTTTTAATAAATACTTCCGTTGCTCAGATCAGAAAACTCAAAACTAATGAAAGTTGCGTACATATCTGAGGAACATGCACGTAAATTGGCATATTTTTCTGATTTTTCTAAAGAGAAAACAGCCCAGATTCGTGACAGATAGAAATCTGTTTCTGCGCAGAAATCCAAATCTAGTATCAACCATCGATTAGAGGCTTCACTTGGCACAACAAAACACAAAACTAAGATAAGGAGAGGTTGCTACAGTAGTAAACAACTTCCAAGACACAAATATAAAATAAAGTACTGTAGCAAAATAACACATGGGTTATCTCCCAAGAAGTTCTTTCTTTATAGCCATTAAGATGGGCTCAGCAGTTTTAATGATGCACTCGCAAGAAATAGTAGTTGAAGCAAAAGGGAGCATCAAGAGGCAAATTCAAAACACATTTAAGTCTAACATGCTTCCTATGCATAGGAATCTTGTAAATGAACAAGTTCATGAAGAGCAAAGTAACAAGCATAGGAAGATAAAACAAGTGTAGCTTCAAAAATTTCAGCACATAGAGAGGTGTTTTAGTAACATGAAAATTTCTACAATCATATTTTCCTCTCTCATAATAACTTTCAGTAGTGTCATGAGCAAACTCAACAATATAACTATCACATAAAGCATTCTTATCATGAGTCTCATGCATAAAATTATTACTCTCCACATAAGCATAATCAATTTTATTAGTTGTAGTGGGAGCAAATTCAACAAAGTGGCTATCATTATTTCTCATCATCAAATATAGGAGGCATATTGTAATCATAATTAAATTTATCCTCCATAACAGGCGGTACTAAAAGACCAATATCATTATAATCATCATAAATTGGAGGCAAAGTATCATCAAAGAAAATTTTCTCCTCAATGCTTGGGGGACTAAAAAGATCATGCTCATCAAAACCAGCTTCCCCAAGCTTAGAACTTTCTATATTATTATCAACAATGGTGTTCAAAGCGTTCATACTAATATTACTACCAGCATGCAAATAAGATTCCATAGGTTTTTTAATTTTCGCATCAAACAATCCATGTTTTAAATCAGGAAATAGCATAAGAAGCTCATTCTTGTCCATTATGCCAAACTAGTGTAAACAAGAAACAAAAATATGCAATTGCAGGATCTAAAGGAAATAGCTTCGAGTACTTACGGCGCCAGAAAATAGCTTAGTAGCCGAGATCCGGAGTGTGAGTACCTTTTACCTTTCCTCCCCGGCAACGGCGCCAGAAAATAGCTTGATGTCTACGCCCCCTCCTTTTCCTGTAGACAGTGTTGGGCCTCCAAGAGCAGAGGTTTGTAGAACAGCAGCAAGTTTTCCCTTAAGTGGATCACCCAAGGTTTATCGAACTCAGGGAGGAAGAGGTCAAAGATATCCCTCTCATGCAACCCTGCAACCACAAAGCAAGAAGTCTCTTGTGTCCCCAACACACCTAATAGGTGCACTAGTTCGGCGAAGAGATAGTGAAATACAGGTGGTATAAATAAGTATGAGCAGTAGCAACGGTGCCAGAAAATAGCTTGCTGGCGTGTAGTTAATGGTGGTAGTATTGCAGCAGTAGTAACGCAATAAAACAATAAACAAGCAGCGATAGCAGTATTTAGGAACAAGGCCTAGGGATTAGACTTTCACTAGTGGACACTCTCAATATTGATCGCATAATAAATAACTCTTTCTCATATGTGCTACATACACTCTTTTGTTGGATGATGAACACATTGCGTAGGATTACACGAACCCTCAATGCCGGAGTTAACAAGCTCCACAATTCAATGTTCATATTTAAATAACCTTAGAGCATAATAGATCATTGCAAAATAAACCAAGAACTAACATAGTGCACACACTGTCCACATTACACTATGAAGGAGGAATAGATCACATCAATACTATCATAATGATAATTAACTCCACAATCTACAAGAGATCATGATCATAGCCTACGACAAGAACCACATGGTGCACACACTAGTCACCTTTACACCATGCAGGAGGAATAGACTACTTTAATAACATCACATGAGTAGCACACAACTAGTAGCGATACAAAGCTCATCATATGGATCTCAATCATGTAAAGCAGCTCATGAGATCATTGTATTGAAGTACATAGGAGAGAGATTAACCACATAGCTACCGGTACAGCCCCGAGCCTCGATGGAGAACTACTCCCTCCTCATGGAAGCAGCAGCGGTGATGAAGATGGCGGTGGAGATGGCAGCGGTGTCGATGGAGAAGCCTTCCGGGGGCACTTCCCCGTCCCGGCGGCGTGCCGGAACAGAGACTCCTGTCCCCCAGATCTTGGCTTCGCGATGGCGGCGGCTCTGGAAGGTTTCTGTGGGTTTCGTCGAACGTAATAGGGTTTTCGCGACGGAGACTTTAAATAGGCGGAAGGGCAGCCTCGGAGGGGGCCTGGGGCCACCACACCATAGGGCGGCGCGGCCCCCCCTCTGGCCGCGCTAGGGTGTAGTGTGGGGCCCCCAGGGCTTCCCTCTGGCGGCTCTCGGGTGTTCTGGATGCTTCCGGGCAAAATAGGAACCTGGGCGTTGATTTTGTCCAATTCCGAGAATATTTCGTTACTAGGATTTCTGAAACCAAAAACAGCAGAAAACAGGAACTGGCACTTCGGCATCTTGTTAATAGGTTAGTTCCAGAAAATGCACGAATATGACATAAAGTGTGCATAAAACATGTAGATATCATCAATAATGTGGCATGGAACACAAGAAATTATCGATACGTCGGAGACGTATCAGGAATCATCTCCCGGAGGACTCTTCATCGCCATGATCGCCTCCGGAGTGATGTGTGAGTAGTTCACCCCTGGACTACGGGTCCATAGCAGTAGCTAGATGGTCGTCTTCTCCTCATTGTGCTATCATTGTTCGATCTTGTGAGCTGCCTAACATGATCAAGATCATCTATTTTGTAATGCTACATGTTGCGTTTGTTGGGATCCGATGAATATGGAATACTATGTTATGTTGATTATCAATCTATCTATGTGTTGTTTATGATCTTGCATGCTCTCCGTTGCTAGTAGAGGCTCTGGCCAAGTTGATACTTGTGACTCCAAGAGGGAGTATTTATGCTCGATAGTGGGTTCATGTCTCCATTAAATCTAGGGGAGTGACAGCAACCCCTAAGGTTGTGGATGTGCTGTTGCCACTAGGGATAAAACATCAATGCTATGTCTAAGGATATTTGTGTTGATTACATTACGCACCATACTTAATACTGGAAGGGGTGCGGACGCTAACCTGAAGGTGGACTTTTTAGGCATAGATGCATGCTGGATAGCGGTCTATGTACTTTGTCGTAATGCCCAATTGAATTTCACACTACTCATCATAATATGTATGTGCATTGTTATGCCCTCTTTATTTGTCAATTGCCCAACTGTAATTTGTTCACCCAACATGCTATTTATTATTGGAGAGACACCACTAGTGAACTGTGGACCCCGGTCCATTCTTTACATCGAATACAATTTACTGCAATTCTCGTTCTTACTGTTCTTCGCAAACATCATCATCCACACTATACATCTAATCCTTTGTTACAGCAAGCCGGTGAGATTGATAACCTCACTGTTACGTTGGGGCAAAGTATTTTGGTTGTGTTGTGCAGGTTCCACGTTGGCGCCGAAATCCCTGGTGTTGCGCCGCACTACACTCCGCCACCATCAACCTTCAACGTGCTTCTTGGCTCCTACTGGTTCGATAAACCTTGGTTTCTTACTGAGGGAAACTTACTGCTGTACGCATCACACCTTCCACTTGGGGTTCCCAACGGACGCGTGCTGTACGCGTGTCAAGGGGTTGTCTTGAATAATACCCTGGGGTTTATCTTAAGGATGATGGTTTGAATACATAGATGCATATCCAGGGTTTAGCTCAAAGTTTGTCATTGCTTATCTTCTAAATAATATAGAGCTCTCATCTCTCTAGATTCGATGTATAATAATATGGAATGTAGAAGAATATATACTTCTTGAGTGGATCTCCTTGTTATAATTCTAATGTGGAAGTGGAATGAATACCATGAGGTTTCATGGTAGGATCAAGGATTAGTTTAAGACATGGAGAAGATAAGTGAAGAATGGTTTCACCATTTATTGTTGCTTGATTTCCAAATAGATGTATGTTCATATGTTATAGCAATGAATATCATGTTGTGATATTTAATAAGATCAAGTAGTTGATCCTTGATTAATAAGTTCTTGTGTTGATTTTAATTCCATGTGATCTAACCCCTTAGATCAAATCATCTCTTCCCAAAACAAGGTTTTAGCAAAGTCACATTGAGGTTTATAGTGCTTGACTTGATGAGCTACTTCAATTCCACCAAGGTCAAGTGAAACTTCAGTTACTGTGACTGTTTTACTTTAAAGCGCGAAAATTCCCCAGATTTTCTATGCATGAATGCAATGCACACATCTATTTCCTATATTTTTGTAACCCCATTACCTGGGATATTACAGTCTCTACCCCTTAAAATAAACTTCGTCCTCGAAGTTTGAACTCTCTCACGTTTCCGGAGTGTGGATCTGACTTGTGTAGACTACGCCTTTTCTCGAACTCCGTATTGATCTTACTGGATATAATTGAATATATCCATTGTCCAGAGTCTTCCTGAAATCCATTATGGTTTGTCTCTGAACCATGGCTCCTTACTTCAATTCCATGATTTCTTTCAATATCATAATCTTGTTTCCTTTCCCATTGAAGATTCAATGATTGGGACTTATTCTGATGCTGCTAGTCTCAACTGAAGACTAATTTAACAACATACTCCTAATTGGTAAATAGGTCTTTGTTTTCCCTTACTACCAAAACTGCAATAATGGTACTTGGTAAGGTACTTACCATAGAATTGGTCTTGACGGTTTATTTCACTAAGAATGGATTAGACTCATTTAGTCTATCCAATCATGGTTTATTGTTGATACCTATAACTATTTTGGGTTATTTAGGTTCCATGAAAGGAATCATTCAAATAGACTTTAGTTTTGGTATAGTCAATCTCCTTCGGTCTTTGGCCTATTTGAGCTTTATTAGGTCTCTGATATCACCTTAATTCAACTTCTTTATCCATGACTTACTTGAGCTTCCGTACTTTTGAGTAGATATTACTCCCTTTCTGAAGTTATAGTCCAATTCTTACTTCCTCGAGGTATAAACCTCGGCTTCTGGTTTAACATCTCTCTGAAAGTAGTGTTCGATAATCTTATGAAAATAAGATTGAACTTCCTCTCAGTTCCGTCCTTCTTCTTCTATTTTGCTTAAAGTATTGAGTCATTGTACAACCAACTCAATCTTTACTCTACCCCTTAGAGTTTTCTTATGGTCTTCAACTCCTTTTCTTCCAACCATTGGACTTCTGGTTAGAATATTGGTCTGGGTCTAGCTTATGGTTTGTACTTCTTCTAAGGTCTCGCGAAGAATGTTTGTGATGTATCCACCCAATTGTGGACATCCAATGTGAATCCTCCGACTAAATGATTATACGTCATTGTTATTTGGCTAAAAAAAAATTATTTGTTCACAACTTCTTGGTACAAATAATCCAATGGTGGACTACTTGATACCAATTGTGGTTATTTGTTATCTAGAAATGGATTCTATTATAGGTTCTGATCAACTAGACGAGACATCCTCTACTTTATCTCGCAGTATTGATCCTATACCAATTGTGGTTTTCTGATATCAACTATGGTCTTCTTATATCTGCTATGATTTCATATATCATCTTCCTTCATCTGGGGTTTAATTTGCAAGAAAACCACTAGCTGACACTATGAATATAGTATCCGAAGTGATTTCCCATGCATTCCCTCTTCCCTAATGACTATGGTTCTACTTCTACTACTCCATAGTCATCATATTTCTCACCTTCATGCATGCTTCTTATGTACTAAAGTACTCCTCTATTGAGGTAAAGCATGAGTTTTGATTGGTACTTCCTTCAGAGTGTTGTGGTTTCTTCCCACAACTTTGCTTCCTTTTTCTGATGAACCTTCCTCTTGTCTTCGGGATCTTCCAGAATTCGTCACTTCCTCACACGTTTACCATTACCCTCTAGATCTATAGCATCAAGTAATGACTTGATATTGCAACATGCATTTGCATATCAAAGTCTAACATCATGTATGGATCTAGTCAAACAATGAAAATCCAATAAAATTCCCAAGAAGATTCAGCTTTGTGCTTATAATACACATCATCGTAAGCCTGAATATACTAGTTGAGTAAGACATCTCTAAACATCAGGCTGAGATGTGTAGTATATAACACCTCATAAGATAGGTTTATATCGTGATACTTAGCACGAATATATTGGATTCTACTATTTGTCTCAACCTTTACCTTAATTGCACAATTGCAATGAGATAAACTTGAAACAAAGTGGTCTAGGATATTTAAGGTTAACCTAATTTTCTTTGGAAGTACGTACTAACTTAGCTTCCATTTTGTTGAGGACTATTTTGTATGATACCACTAGTTCTAATATGGTTACTCTGAATACATATTTATTAGGATATAGTTCCTATACTTCTAAGCGTTTCTACCATAAGCATATGGTCATGATGTGCTTGGCACACTTCCCATATTTTTGGAACACAGTTCTTGCACTATTGTCTGGCATCTTATTGTTCCCCTCCTAAATGTTTATGATGTTCTATTCCATCACATAATGATTCTCAGGTGAATCATATATGATTAGCAACTCTACCATGTAAGTAGACATATATTATTCCTATCACTCTTCCTTATTTCCCATGATTGACTCATCATGGTCTATACTACCTCATAAGACTCATAGTTATTACTTACTATCAATTGTTTCACATGTCTAGATAACTTTACTTACTCATTACTTATCTTGGTCTACATCTTCTATTAGAATATCTTAATTATCTTCATCACTTGATATCGTTCCTATTACAGGTATGAATAACTCTTATTTATTAATGACAGGTGTTGGTACACATCTTCCAATAGGACATCTTCCTTATGGTTGTATCCTCTCTTTGGACTACCATGTATTGTATACCAACTGTGATCTACTCATCTATTGTTTAGGAACTTAATTGTGCACTACATGTTTGGGATTAGCTGACTATCTTTACTCTATCTTGGTAAGTTAGGTAAGAAATGTTGACTCAAGTGTGTCAGGATTATTCCCAAGTGAATATCCATCTCAAGTCATAAGAAGTATTTGGTTTACCTAGGACGACTTCCTATAGACACTACCAATCCTATAGGTCTCCTTTAAAGGGTTTTAATCCTAGGGTCGAAGCATTTGCTCTGATACCAACTGTGGTGACCCTGCATACCACTGCATGGTGTAGTATGCAAGTCTGATATAACACCAATGAAACACCGTTCCACTAGTATTATATCGCTCAGAGTGGTACAACAGAAACATATGCGGGTCCAAGGCATGTCTATAGAATTACACATTGACTCTATTACATAAGATCATCATAACCTCCTACTTTACAATGAGGTAAAGCTGCAAATAAACTCCAGAAGAACGACTCGTAGTCTAGTCTTATCACGAACTCTATTTGTAGAGTATTTAACTAGCTATAGAGGCTAAGAATAGATTCTAGCTAAGTAGGAGCTATGTTTAGGAAGCTAGTTCCCTTCTATGGCTAAACTAGGTTTTCTCCTAGTAGGATGTGGTATCTGACTCCTCTGATAGGGTCCTGTCTCTTGAAGTAGTTGTTGACTCCTCGGCCTTCGAGTTGCACTGTAGATCCTCCTTCGATTGCCTCCATATCTAAGCAAGGGATTTAAGAGTGGGATGAGTACGAGCGTACTCAACAAGTTCATTATAGGAAAGAGGTGTTTAATGCACTAACTACGGCATTAGACCAGAAAGTCTAATACAAATGCAAGTTTTCATAACCATTTCTTCAAAAGGTTGCTTTTATTCAGAAGAACTATGTCCCTTAGCCTTCACCGGTTTACTAGAACTTCATGGAGTTCTTTTCCGGCAGCGTTCGCAGTTCCAAATCCCGGAACAGGGAGTGACAGGTCACGATTCATTACACTCTGCAGAGGTGTGTTGCTTTACCCATAAGAGATCTTAACATTGGTGCCAACCAAGCTGCAGGCTTGTCCACACTTCCTATGGTGTGAGGCCCGGTATAAGGTCATAGCCAATCATATTCCTCCGCTACCTCATACACCCACCCTTTGTTGCATCCCCGACCCTGGGTCCTCGCCGGCCCTCTTACACCAATTAAGGATGGACCCCGACCACGACGACAGTCTGGGATCGAACCAAACTCCTTCGCCGGTAGATGCAACCCCTCATAGACCGCAATACCGTGGGGACTTAGCTGGGACCCCCACCCTACAACCTGATCCTCGGGCGACAAGTGTAACTACGGTCTCTGCCGTGGGGAATTAAGGCTTCCCCAGCCTACCGCTTGCCCCCTTGGAATACAAGTGTTCTACGGTAAAGGGCGTCCATTGATGTACAAGAGGTGGAAATACGATTGACTATTCCGTCCCACTCCAGATCTTATGGTTAACACGGGTATTACGGCACAAGAATCAATGGACGACATTTGTTGTTTAATCCTAGATGGATATAAACCCTTGCAATGGAACCTCCACCATATCAACACATACCATGGTTCCATTGCCCACCACATAGTCATATTCATAGTTATGAAAGTAGTACTTTTGCTTTTTATGCAAGAGTGATAAGTATAGTACTTTGCAAGTAATTTGGTAAAAATACTCAAATGACATGAGCAAGCGATGAACTTGCCTTTCTTGACTGCAAGATTATGCAGGCAAGGTCTTTGATACGCAATAACTCCAAATTCTGAAATAGCATCATCGTCCGGTAAGGACGATGTTTAAAAGATTGGCAAGGATGCAATAATGCATAAGTATGAGATGCAATCGCACTAAGCGTGACCTAACCCCGATGATTTAGGATTAGTGAGTTGTAATGATTAGTTTAGGGTGTGTTGCACTTTTGGAGTGATTCACAAACAAGGTTCTTATTAGGGTTGATTACTTGGTATTATAAATACGCAATGCAATATATCACAACAATAATATTACAAGCACATCAAGGAGAATTGGTATAATCCTGACATGAAACGAACAGTTGTTGGTTTTAGCACTCTATGGCATGGTTAATGGTTGTTTATTATATACTTCAAAAGAATAACTTTTGAAGAACATGTTCTTTAATAAAGAACAAGTATGATAATTAGGTTTGTGGGGTTCTATGGTTTTCCATGGTTCTAATTGTTTTCTGGAGTAAGCAGTAGATGGATCACAACCTAGTTGGATTCATCAACACCAAGAGCTTGTAAGGTTGAGTTAAGCCTAGGCATCCTAAGCAATTTAATCATATAAGGTTGCTATCAAGATTGGTTCATCTTGTTGGTGATAGCTAGCTAGGGTTTATAGGTTCTTATAAGGAGGGTTGATGATGGTTCTCTATTTACTTCAAAAGAATAACTTTTGAAGAACATACTTCTTAAATAATAAGAAGTATATCAATTAGGTTGAGGTTGTTTAGGTTTGCTATTTAATTCCCTAAGTAAAGAATGGTTGGTTCTTAAATGGGATGGTTCCTAAGTATTTCACACTAGTAGGGTTTAGTGGAGTATGGTATATAATGCAAGACATTAGGTATGATTGCTATTAGTATTCATCACAATGGTGTGATGCTAAGCATGAATGAATAAGGATGATGGTTTTGGCAGTAGGATATAGGGTTTACACTTGGTTAATCCTAATTTGATTATCTAGGTTTGATGAAGATGAACACATGGGATACCCATATATTAGTGATGGTCTTCTACATTTTATGTGACCAAGACTAGTGTTTAGTGCTGCTTGTGACGGTAAAGCACACGTCCGTTGGGAACCCCAAGAGGAAGGTATGATGCGTACAGCGGCAAGTTTTTCCCTCAGTAAGACACCAAGGTTATCGAACCAGTAGGAGCCAAGAAGCACGTTGAAGGTTGATGGCGGCGGAGTGTAGTGCGGCGCAACACCAGGGATTCCGGCGCCAACGTGGAACCTGCACAACACAACCAAGATACTTTGCCCCAACTTAACAGTGAGGTTGTCAATCTCACCGGCTTGCTGTAACAAAGGATTAGATGTATAGTGTGGATGGTGATGTTTGCAGAAAACAGTAGAACAAGTATTGCAGTAGATTGTATTCGATGTAAAAGAATGGACCGGGGTCCACAATTCACTAGTGGTGTCTCTCCCATAAGAAATAGCATGTTGGGTGAACAAATTACAGTTGGGCAATTGACAAATAAAGATAGCATGATAATGAACATACATGTTATGATGAGTAGTGTGAGATTCAATTGGGCATTACGACAAAGTACATAGACCGCTATCCAGCATGCATCTATGCCTAAAAAGTCCACCTTCAGGTTATCATCCGAACCCCTTCCAGTATTAAGTTGCAAACAACAGACAATTGCATTAAGTATGGTGCGTAATGTAATCAACAAATACATCCTTAGACATAGAATTGATGTTTTATCCCTAGTGGCAATAGCACATCCACAACCTTAGAACTTTCTGTCATTGTCCCAGATTTAATGGAGGCATGATCCCACTGTCGAGCATAAATACTCCCTCTTGGAGTTACAAGTAAGGACTTGGCCAGAGCCTCTACTAATAACGGAGAGCATGCAAGATCATAAACAACACATAGATGATAGATTGATAATCAACATAACATAGCATTCATTATTCATCGGATCCCAACAAACACAACATGTAGCATTACAAATAGATGATCTTGATCATGTTAGGCAGCTCACAAGATCCGACAATGATAGCACAATTAGGAGAAGACAACCATCTAGCTACTGCTATGGACCCATAGTCCAGGGGTGAACTACTCACACATCACTCCGGAGGCGACCATGGCGGTGAAGAGTCCTCCGGGAGATGATTCCCCTCTCCGGTAGGGTGCCGGAGGCGATCTCCTGAATCCCTCGAGATGGGATTGGCGGCGGCGGCGTCTCTGGAAGGTTTTCCGTATCGTGGCTCTCGGTACTGGAACTATTATCGATGAAGGCTTCTTATAGGCGAAGAGGTAGGTTTAGGGGCGATGCGAGGGACCCACACAGTAGGGCGACGCGGCCCAAGCCCTGGCCATGCGGCCCTAGCGTGGCGTCGCCTCGTCGCCCCACTTCGTTTCCCTTTCGGACTTCTGGAAGCTTCGTGGAAAAATAAGATCATGTGCGTTGATTTCGTCCAATTCCGAGAATATTTCCTTACTAGGATTTCTGAAACCAAAAACAGCAGAAAACAACAACTGGCTCTTCGGCATCTCGTTAATAGGTTAGTGACGGAAAATGCATAAATATGACATAAAGTATGTATAAAACATGTGAGTATCATCAATAAAGTAGCATGGAACATAAGAAATTATAGATACGTTTGAGACGTATCAAGCATCCCCAAGCTTAGTTCCTACTCGTCACGAGTAGGTAAACGATAACAAAGATAATTTCTGAAGTGACATGCTATCATAATCTTGATCAATACTATTGTAAGCACATGTAATGAATGCAGCGATCCGAAGCAATGGTAAAGACAATGAGTAAACAATTGAATCATATAGCAAAGACTTTTCATGAATAGTACTTTCAAGACAAGCATCAATAAGTCTTGCGTAAGAGTTAACTCATAAAGCAATAAATTCAAAGTAAACGCATTGAAGCAACACAAAGGAAGATTAAGTTTCAGCGGTTGCTTTCAACTTGTAACATGTATATCTCATGGATATTGTCAACATAAAGTAATATAATAAGTGCAATAAGCAAGTATGTAAGAATCAATGCACAGTTAACACAAGTGTTTGCTTCTTAAGATGGAGAGAAATAGGTAAACTGACTCAACATAAAAGTAGAAGAATAGCCCTTCGAAGAGGGAAGCATCGATTGCTATGTTTGTGCTAGAGCTTTTATTTTGAAAACAAGAAACAATTTTGTCAACGGTAGTAATAAAGCATATGCATTATGTAAATTATATCCTACAAGTTGCAAGCCTCATGCATAGATTACCAATAGTGCCCGCACCTTGTCCTAATTAGCTCGGATTTTCATGGATTATCATCGCAATACATATGTTTTAACCAAGTATCACAAAGGGGTACCTCTATGCCGCCTGTACAAAGGTCTAAGGAGAAAGCTCGCATTGGATTTCTCGCTTTTGGTTATTCTCAACTTAGACATCCATACCGGGACAACATAGACAACAGATAATGGGCTCCTCTTTAATGCATAAGCATTCAACAACAAATAATATTCTCATAAGAGATTGAGGATGGTTGTCCAAAACTGAAACTTCCACCATGGATCATGGCTTTAGTTAGCGGCCCAATGCTCTTCTCTAATAATATGCATACTCAAACCATTCAACTCATGATAAATCACCCTTACTTCAGACAAGACGAACATGCATAGCAACTCACATGATATTCAACAAAGGGTAGTTGATGGCGTCCCCAGGAACATGGTTATCGCTCAACAAGCAACTTAATAAGAAATAAGATACATAAGTACATATTCAATACCACAATAGTTTTTAGGCTATTTGTCCCATGAGCTATATATTGCAAGGATAAAGGATAGAAATTTTAAAGGTAGCACTCAAACAACTTACTTTGAAATGGCGGAGAAATACCATGTAGTAGGTAGGTATGGTGGACACAAGTGGCATAGTTTTTGGCTCAAGGATTTGGATGCACGAGAAGTAATCCCTCTCAATACAAGGCTTAGGCTAGCAAGGTTATTTGAAACAAACACAAGTATGAACCGGTACAGAAAAACTCACATAAGAACATATTGCAAGTATTATAAGACTCTACACTGTCTTCCTTGTTGTTCAAACCCATACTAGAAAATATCTAGACCTTAGAGAGACCAATCATGCAAACCAAATTTTAGCAAGCTCTATGTATTTCTTCACTAATAGGTGCAAAGTATATGATGCAAGATCTTAAACATGATCCTTATGAGTACAACAATTGCCAAGTATCAAATTATCCAAGACATTCTACCAATTACCACATGTAGCATTTCCCGTTTCCAACCATATAACAATTAACGAAGCAGATTCAACCTTCGCCATGAACATTATGAGTAAAGCCTAAGGACATATTTGTCCATATGCAACAGCGGAGCGTGTCTCTCTCCCACACAATGAATGCTAGGATCCAATTTTATTCAAACAAAACAAAAACAAAAACAAACAGACACTCCAAGTAAAGCACATTAGATGTGATGGAATAAAAATGTAGTTTCATTAGAGGAACCTGATAATGTTGTCGATGAAGAAGGGGATGCCTTGGGCATCCCCAAGCTTAGATGCTTGAGTCTTCTTGAAATATGGAAGGATGAACCACCGGGGCATCCCCAAGCTTAGAGCTTTCACTCTCCTTGATCATATTGTATCATCCTCCTCTCTTGATCCTTGAAAATTTCCTCCACACCATACTCAAAATAACTCATTAGAGGGTTATTGCATAATAAAAATTCACATGTTCAGAGGTGACATAATCATTCTTAACACTTATGGACATTGCACAAAGCTACTTAAAGTTAATGGAATAAAGAAATCCATCAAGCATAGCAAAATAGGCAATGCGAAATAAAAGGCAGAATCTGTCAAAACAGAACAGTCTGTAAAGACGAATTTTTTAGGTGCACCAGACTTGCTCAAATGAAAATGCTCAAATTTAATTAAAGTTGCATACATATCTGAGGATCACTCACGTAAATTGGCAGATTTTTCTGAGTTACATACAGAGACTACTGCTCAAATTCGTGACAACAAGAAATCTGTTTCTGCGCAGTATTCCAAATCTAGTATGAACCTTACTATCAAAGACTTTACTTGGCACAACAATGCAACAAAATTAAGATAAGGAGAGGTTGATACAGTAGTAACAACTTCCAAGACTCAAATATAAAACAAAAGTGCTGTAGTAAAATCATGGGTTGTCTCCCATAAGCGCTTTTCTTTAACGTCTTTCAGCTAGGCGCAGAAAGTATGTATCAAGTGATATCAAGAGATGAAGCATCAACATCATAATTTGCTCTAATAATATAATCAAAAGGTAACTTCATTCTCTTTCTAGGGAAGTGTTCCATACCTTTCTTGAGAGGAAATTGATATTTAATATTACCTTCCTTCATATCAATAATAGCACCAACAGTTCGAAGAAAAGGTCTTCCTAATATAATGGGACAAGATGCATTGCATTCAATATCAAACACAACAAAATCAACGGGGACAAGGTTATTGTTAACCGTAATGTGAACATTATCAACCCTTCCCAGATGTTTCTTTGTAGAGTTATCAGCAAGATTAACATCCAAATAACAATTTTTCAATGGTGGCAAGTCAAGCATATTATAGATCTTCCTAGGCATAACGGAAATACTTGCACCAAGATCACATAAAGCATTGCAATCAAAATCATTGACCTTCATCTTAATGATGGGCTCCCAACCATCCTCTAACTTCCTAGGAATAGAAGCTTCACGATTTAATTTCTCTTCTCTAGCTTTTATGAGAGCATTTGTAATATGTTTTGTAAAGGCCAAATTTATAGCACTAGCATTAGGACTTTTAGCAAATTTTTGTAAGAACTTTATAAATTCAGAGTTGTGACAATCATCAAAATCTAAACCATTATGATCTAAAGCAATGGGATCGTTGTCCCCAATATTGGAAAAAAATTCAGTAGTTTTATCACAAGCAGTTTCAGCAGTTTTAGCAGGTTCCGGCAGTTTTGCAGGCTTTGCATTAGAAATGGAAACATTGCCAACACCAATTATTTTACCATTGATAGTAGGAGGTGTAGCAACATGTGAAGCATTAGCATTGCTAGTGGTGGTAATAGTCCAAACTTTAGCTACATTGTTATCTTTAGCATTTTCTTCTTTTTCCCACCTAGCACGCAATTCGGCCATCAATCTTATATTCTCATTAATTCTAACTTGGATGGCGTTTGCTGTAGAAAATGACTTAATATCTTTATTTTCATTAGGCATAACTTTCGATTTCAAAAGATCAACATCAGCAGCAAGACTATAGACTTTAGAAGCAAGTATATCAATTTTCCCAAGCTTTTCTTCAACAGTTTTGTTAAAAGCAGTTTGTGTACTAATAAATTCTTTAAGCATGGCTTCAAGTCCAGGGGGTGTATTCCTATTATTATTGTAAGAATTCCCATAAGAATTACCATAACCGTTACCATTATTATAAGGATATGGCCTCTAGTTGTTACTAGAATTATTCCGATAAGCATTGTTGTTGAAATTATTATTTTTAATGAAGTTCACATCAACATGTTCTTCTTGGGCAACCAATGAAGCTAACGGAACATTATTAGGATCAACATTAGTCCTACCATTCACAAGCATAGACATAATAGCATCAATCTTATCACTCAAGGAAGAGGTTTCTTCAACAGAATTTACCTTCTTACCTTGTGGAGCTCTTTCCGTGTGCCATTCAGAGTAATTAATCATCATATTATCAAGAAGCTTTGTTGCGGCGCCTAGAGTGATGGACATAAAGGTACCTCCAGCAGCTTAATCCAATAAGTTCCGCGAAGAAAAATTCAGTCCTGCATAAAAGGTTTGGATGATCATCCAAGTAGTTAGTCCATGGGTTGGGCAATTTTTAACCAAATATTTCATTCTTTCCCATGCTTGGGCAACATGCTCGTTATCCAATTGCTTAAAATTCATTATGCTACTTCTCAAAGATATAATTTTAGCAGGAGGATAATATCTACCAATGAAAGCATCCTTACATTTAGTCCATGAATCAATACTATTCTTAGGCAGAGATAACAACCAATCTTTAGCTCTTCCTCTTAATGAAAAAGGAAACAATTTTAATTTTATAATGTCACCATCTACATCCTTATACTTTTGCATTTCACATAGTTCAACAAAATTATTAAGATGGGTAGCAGCATCATCAGAACTAACACCAGAAAATTGCCCTCTCATAACAAGATTCAGTAAAGCATGTTAAATTTCAAAGAATTCCGCTGTAGTAGCAGGTGGAGCAATAGGTGTGCATAAGAAATCATTATTATTTGTGTTTGTGAAGTCACACAACTTAGTATTTTCAGGAGTACCCATTTTAGCAATAGTAAATAAAGCAAACTAGATAAAGTAAATGCAAGTAACTAATTTTTTTGTGTTTTTAATATGTAGAACGCAAACAAGATAGTAAATAAAGTAAAGCTAGCAACTAATTTTTTGTGTGTTTTGTTTTAATGTAGCAAACAAAGAAGTAAATAAAAGTAAAGCAAGACAATAACAAAGTAAAGAGATTGGAGGTGGAGACTCCCTTGC
Organism: Lolium perenne; assembly: GCF_019359855.2. Taxonomy (NCBI): domain Eukaryota; kingdom Viridiplantae; phylum Streptophyta; class Magnoliopsida; order Poales; family Poaceae; genus Lolium; species Lolium perenne. The sequence goes on from NC_067247.2 coordinate 161,185,196, forward strand.
AGCGTGTCTTGATATCCCCGGTAACGGCGCCAGAAAAAGCTTTGCTGCTTGTGACGGTAAAGCACACGTCCGTTGGGAACCCCAAGAGGAAGGTATGATGCGTACAGCGGCAAGTTTTTCCCTCAGTAAGAAACCAAGTTTATCAAACCAGTAGGAGCCAAGAAGCACGTTGAAGGTTGATGGCGGCGGAGTGTAGTGCGGCGCAACACCAGGGATTCCGGCGACAACGTGGAACCTGCACAACACAACCAAGATACTTTGCCCCAACTTAACAGTGAGGTTGTCAATCTCACCGGCTTGCTATAACAAAGGATTAGATGTATAGTGTGGATGATGATGTTTGCAGAAAACAGTAGAACGAGTATTGCAGTAGATTGTATTCGATGTAAAAGAATGGATCGGGGTCCACAGTTCACTAGTGGTGTCTCTCCCATAAGAAATAGCATGTTGGGTGAACAAATTACAATTGGGCAATCGACAAATAAAGATAGCATGACAATGCACATACATGTTATGATAAGTAGTGTGAGATTCAATTGGGCATTACGACAAAGTACATAGACCGCTATCCAGCATGCATCTATGCCTAAAAAGTCCACCTTCAGGTTATCATCCGAACCCCTTCCAGTATTAAGTTGCAAACAACAGACAATTGCATTAAGTATGGTGCATAATGTAATCAACAAATACATCCTTAGACATAGCATTGATATTTTATCCCTAGTGGCAACAGCACATCCACAACCTTAGAACTTTCTGTCACTGTCCCAGATTTAATGGAGGCATGAACCCACTATCGAGCATAAATACTCCCTCTTGGAGTTACAAGTAACGACTTGGCCAGAGCCTCTACTAATAACGGAGAGCATGCAAGATCATAAACAACACATAGATGATAGATTGATAATCAACAGAACATAGCATTCATTATTCATCGGATCCCAACAAACGCAACATGTAGCATTACAAATAGATGATCTTGATCATGTTAGGCAGCTCACAAGATCCGGCAGTGATAGCACAATTAGGAGAAGACAACCATCTAGCTACTGCTATGGACCCATAGTCCAGGGGTGAACTACTCACACATCACTCCGGAGGCGACCATGGCGGTGAAGAGTCCTCCGGGAGATGATTCCCCTCTCCGGCAGGGTGCCGGAGGCGATCTCCTAAATCCCCCGAGATGGGATTGGCGGCGGCGGCGTCTCTGGAAGGTTTTCCGTATCGTGGCTCTCGGTACTGGAACTATTATCGACGAAGGCTTCTTATAGGCGAAGAGGTAGGTTTAGGGGCGATGCGAGGGACCCACACAGTAGGGCGGCGCGGCCCAAGCCCTGGCCGCGCGGCCCTAGCGTGGCGTCGCCTTGTCGCCCCACTTCGTTTTCCTTTCGGACTTCTGGAAGCTTCGTGAAAAAATAAGATCCTGGGCGTTGATTTCGTCCAATTCCGAGAATATTTCCTTACTAGGATTTCTGAAACCAAAAATAGCAGAAAACAACAACTGGCTCTTCGGCATCTCGTTAATAGGTTAGTGCCGGAAAATGCATAAATATGACATAAAGTATGTATAAAACATGTGAGTATCATCAATAAAGTAACATGGAACATAAGAAATTATAGATACGTTTGAGATGTATCATTTAGTTGCTACTATGGTTCTATGATTTGAAAGAAGGTACCATGATCACATGTTCTAACCTAGGTTTTAGGTTAGAAGCAAATTAAGGTTCATATGAATTAATGGAGCTAGGGTTTGGTGCATAATTGAATTAGGGTTTTAGGGTTCCACATAAAATTATGAGGTTATCACTTGGTTTATAATGGAACAAGGAGTTCCCAATTACCATTTAGTTCTTAAGTTCATAAATTCATCATAAGGTTGAAGTAATTATTAACTTTGAAATAAAATCAATATTGGATTGGGGCTGTTTACTATTTTTAATGAATTAATAATTAGGGTAATTACTAATCATGGTTTAAATCCTTCTAATAAGGATTTAACAATTTAACAAATAAAGAAAATTATTTTTAATGTTTTCTTTATTTATTTACTGGTTTATATTTAATTTGGAAAGTTTTCCTAATTTTTGAATTTTAATTGCATTTTGAATTAAAAGAAAAGGCTTAATTAATAAGTATTAAATAATTGAATTTTTATTAAAAATAAAAATTTCATATTATATTTTTATTGGATAGAGTTTACTTTTCTAAGAATTTTGATATCTTATTTTCATTTTTCTGAGTTATTATGAATTTTATATAAATTTGCAAAGTTGCAGTAATTATTGAATTGAAAATAAAACGAAAATGGAAATTCTAAACGCACCCGGGCTAAACTACACGCAGAGACTGACCAGTGGCCTAGTGGTCCACGTGGACTGCCACGTGAGCGTGGACTGGTCAAAATCGAGACCACATCCAGGAGCTCACGGTGGCCGGCGGGAAGCGACGATCGCCACCGATCCAGGACTCGCGCGGACGAACCACTTAGACTATTGGACTCAGGGCATCGTGGTGAACGTAATAGTACCAGCGCCGCCCCGAAATGGTCACCGGAGCAAGCTCGACGGCGAGACCGAGCGGCGGCGCTCGCAGGTGATCGATGTGACGACGATGTAGGGCGAGAACGAGAGGGCTATGATGCTCTGGAGGTTCAATGGCTCACCAGGAGCACGATGAGCTTGGTGGTGAGGCGAGAGGAGGTCGGCATCGCCGAAATTGCTAGCTCCGGCTGTCGGAGAGGATGAGGTCGTTGAGGGCGCTCCGGGAGGCTACGGCTTGATTCCTCTTGTCTAGTGGGCAACTCGAGCACGGTGATGACGACGGTGACCACGGCGATGCTTGGGAAGGCTCCAGTCGTCGGCGGTAATGGTGGCCGGGCGAGCTAGGGTTTCCGTATGAGATGAATTCGAGCGGAGGAAGAAGGAAACTGAGGCCAGGGTTCGTCCAGGGGCTTTTATAGGGCTCTGTGGCCTGCCTCGTCACGCAGCTGAGTGTCGAGGAATCGACAACGACGAGGAGAAGACGGCCACGGCGTCACGCTGGCCTCCATGCGCGAGGAAGGGGATGAGGACGAGCTCCTCTCGTTGATTTTTCAACGAAGAGGTACTGGGCTGGTTTGGGCCGTGTTGGGCTGAGGTTGGTTGGGCTGCTGGTGGGCTGTTGCGGCCAGATGAGACCAGGTAAAGTTTTTCTCCCCTTTTCTTTTTCTGCTTTTAATTTTCTGTTTTCTTTGTTGTATTTGCCCATTTGAATTCATATTTGAATTCTGTTATTTTTTGCAGGTGTCTCAATTATGTTAATTTACTGAATATCTAGGGCAATGACTATTACACCACTCTCCCAATTGAAGAAAGTATTTTATAGTTGATTAAATTTCACATATGTGGGCTTATTCAATATAGCAATTAAACATGAGTTGGTATCCTCATTTTAATTTCTTTTTCTATACGAATCAAATCTATTTGGAATTAATAGAGTTGATAATCTCAACTCAAAGTATTTCAGAGTTAGTTATTAGGATTTGGTTTCTATTTGAGAAGTTGGTTGTTCACATATGATTTTATGTGAGCATTAAATCTATTAGGGTTTTATGATTTCTATTACAACCCCCTTGTAAAGTTAACACTATTATTATCTTTGAAAGGACCTAAGGTAGGTATTATCTCCCTCAAGGTTGACCTTGGTTACAAGAATAAGTGGTTGATAACCACACATGTGTTTAATTATAGAGTTTAGCACTAGATGTCTCTTATGTTCAATATTTAAGCATGATAGTGCAATGCTAGGGTTCTAATTCTATGTGCTTACTGACATAGGGTTTGAAACTCAAATATGGCTTCATTGGGTTTTAGTTGTGCTCACCCAAGTGGTATACAAACTAGGTTGAGATATAATTCTAGTTTGTAGATATGGGATGACACTATAGTGCATTGGCTAGGGTTTAATCTCCCCTAACCATGGTAATATGGTTACTTGCTTCATATCTTATGTGCTTCTCTAATTACTAAGGATTTGAGAATTGGTTTCATCTTCTACCAATTAACTTCTATTATTATCCCCAACTTATCATTAAAGTAACTACATTGGTTATAGTTCTTTTTATAGTTAACTTTGGTCATATGGATGTATGGTTTCTCACCATATAAAGTATGGAGTTTTACTCTAAGGTTTTCTTAGGTTCTTTAATTTCTAAAATATAGATATGGTATGATTCTACTTATGATCACCAAGTGGTTCACAAGTAAAGGTTGGGATATAAGCCTAGGGTTGCTTACTAGTTACCTCCCTATGATTTCATGTGGTGAATGATATCTACTTATCCTATTAGGGTTTATCCTCAATACCTCAAGAATATGATCATGGATTAGGCATGATCAACTTGTTCTTAATATATCTACCTCAAGTTCTTAGGGTTTATGATTATTACTCAATTTATAATGATCAAGATTTGGCTTCCTAAGGTATCTCTCATTAAATAGGTTTCTCACTTCCATGATCAAGCATTGTCTTGATCAATTAGGGTATAGCACTTCTAATTTACCTTCGTGAATGGGACTACTATGGTTGCCTCTAAAGTTTATATCCCAGGAGAATGCCTGAGATATTATGTTAGGGTTCTACTTAATCAATGTTGATATACTCATCTGGTATATGTATAGTTCTCTCCCTCAAATTCAAGTGTTGCCTCAACTAACTTGAGTGTAACACCATAGCTTAGGCTCTCTTATAAAGGAATGGTTTATTCTAGAGTTTATGGTGTACTTCATATTTCCTTAGTTATCTAGGCTAAGATTCCCCTTGGTTACCTTAGTTGGATTAGTCTCTTCCTTACTTTATCAATTCATGGATATGGTATTATTCCATGTGATAATAAGGTATCTCACCACTCCAAGATGGAATGGTTATTCCTAATACTTTAGTTCAAAGTTTGTCCTTGATTCTTAAATAGGTAAAGCTAGAATTGATATGAATGGGTTCTCTTATTTGGGAAGGACTTCAATACTAACCTAAGGTTAGGCTCCCTAGAGGTTGATGTGATCATCAATATCTAGGTTTAACATAATTAGGTTATCTCTCTCTAGGGGTTGTCTTGAATAATACCCTGGGGTTTATCTTAAGGATGATGGTTTGAATACATAGATGCATATCCAGGGTTTAGCTCAAAGTTTGTCATTGCTTCTCTTCTAAATAATATAGAGCTCTCATCTCTCTAGATTCGATGTATAATAATATGGAATGTAGAAGAATATATACTTCTTGAGTGGATCTCCTTGTTATAATTCTAATGTGGAAGTGGAATGAATACCATGAGGTTTCATGGTAGGATCAAGGATTAGTTTAAGACATGGAGAAGATAAGTGAAGAATGGTTTCACCATTTATTGTTACTTGATTTCCAAATAGATGTATGTTCATATGTTATAGCAATGAATATCATGTTGTGATATTTAATAAGATCAGGTAGTTGATCCTTGATTAATAAGTTCTTGTGTTGATTTTAATTCCATGTGATCTAATCCCTTAGATCAAATTATCTCTTCCCAAAACAAGGTTTTGCAAAGTCACATTGAGGTTTATAGTGCTTGAATTGATGAGCTATTTCAAATTCCACCAAGGTCAAGTGAAACTTCATTTACTGTGTCTGTTTTACTTTAAAGCGCGAAAATTTCCCATATTTTCTATGCATGAATGCAATGCACACATATGTTTCCTATATTTTTGTAACCCCATTACCTAGGATATTACAGGTATGCAACTTAGCACTAGTGGATGGGTATACAACTTAGCAATTGTGTGTATTCTACTTAGCAGATCGAGCTACAAAAAGCCGAAGTGAATATCTTTTTGAGACCACCGGTGCTCAACCCTCCGTGGAACCAGGCTGAACAGTGACGGGTCGGAGCTTTAAAAACGTTTCTAAGCAACTTGATTCATGGGATAGAATCAACAAATCAAGTTATATTATTGTACATGAAAAAGGAAAAAAAAATCCTCCCAACTCAAAGCCAAACCTCTGAATCTTTTCTAATCCAAGATGTTGTTGAACTGCAGCAGGTCTAGGCCAACCAATAAGGAAGCACTTTACCTGAATATCTGAATAATTGGCATCAGGGAGTAGCGACGCGCTTGACATGTACCACTGTACAACATTTTCTCTGGAGAACAAAAGTGGAGAACAAAAGACACAAGCAGCTGTATAGTATATTGGAGATTTTGATACAAAAGGCTGAAGTTCCAATGGTCCCCAGACGTTGTTGATGATAAAGCAACTTATCACATGTGCGAACCAACAAACTATTGTATGCCGCAACTTAGAAAAAAATAACACTCGGATGAACCTGAACAGATAATAAAGCAACTTAGCAACTTAATCCCGTGGTACATGCGCACCGTAAATCCCGTGGCAGCCTCCTGCAGCCCCCGCACCTCCTCGGCGGTCGTCGCCTCCTTCTGCTCGAGGGACAACGAGTCGCTGGCGGTCCAGTGCTTCGCCGCGGGAGAGGCAAGATAGAGATGCCCGATGGGCAGAGCGGCACCGCCTTGCTGCGAGGAGTTCTTTTTTTCTTGCCTTTTCACGTGTCTATTCCTCAGCAGATGAGACCAGAGAGATCGACGACCCGGTTTAACGAACACACACGTTCCCAGGTGGGGCCGGCGACAACGACAGGCCGATCGTCCAGGGAAGCGCAGAACCCTGGGAGCTTAGTGCTCTTAGAAGATAAGTCTATATTTATGATCAAAACTACACTTCTGGATCTTTATATATCTTGAATCTATTCACAGTTCGCCGCTAGCTACTATGGAATTGTTGCTACAATGGAGGTGTATGGACACAATATATTGCACACAAGTTCACGGTAGCCAAAATATATTGCACAGCCTAGAACCACAAGCGGAGCACACAACGAGATCCTAGTGTTCGATTCAGATTTTGGAACGGGATCGGGCATACCTTGAGGATGGACGACGCCTCTGGAAACAGTCGCGGGGCCTCTATGGTTCGGCGGAAGCGCGGCCATCGAAGGAGTCCAAGGGTGCAGAGCCGTAGTCGCTCCGACCGTCAGGACCACGCATCTGCGTCCCCATCCCTTGGGTCGCTCGGACCCTTGCCCTCCATGGTGGCGACCGGGGACGGCAAGGAGTTGGCCGTCGATGGGCTTGATTGATGCCGCGACGCGAACGAGCAGCGAAGGCTGGTTCATCGTCCGGTGAGCCTTTCCGCCATCTTCAACGGGCTGCCGGAAGGCGAGCAGCACGGATGCGGAAATGGAGGCGCGAGGAAGCGGCGGCGGGGAAGAAATAGGGTCGATGGGGCTGCGCCAGTGAGGTGGGTTTGGTGGGGGCGTCTGAGATGCGGGCTGCCGGGAGGGTCGCCTGGTCGCGCAGGTTGTCGCCGGTGCGGGGGAGGTGGAGATGTGCGGCGGCGGCGTACGGCGGGGATCGGAAATGTGGGGAATCTCTCCTAGGTGGGGCCACCAGGTGAGGCTGTCGGAACGCCGTGCCCGGTAGGGTCGTAATCGAGTGCATCGGACGGATCAGAAGCGAGGGCTCGGACGAGCAAACTAGCCTCCGAGCGCTTTTTAGCATTTGGGTTTTTTTTTTTTTTTTGCGGGTGTATCAAAAGAGTTTGTGATGTAGAGTTGATGAATTTGAAGAATAGTTGGATGGAACTAGGAAGAACCTAGAAGAAGCGGATTACTACAACCGGCTCGTAGATTACATATGCTTTAGCAAGGTATCCTATAATCTTTACTTGGACTATATTGGCATGAGGATGTGGACTCATGATTTAACTGTTAGACTTACTGACGTGCTCCTCGCCAACATCCCCCATCGTCTTGAATGCATACACAATCTTTGGATTAGCCCTCGTAAGTACAAGACATCGAGGAGCTTGCATTTTGTAATATTCTTATTTTCCTTAATGGAAACAATTGCAGGAACGATGTTATTTTGCAAATTGTCTATGACCTATATGCATTAAACATTGGCGTGTATATTTAGATGATCATTTGTTAATTGGTTCATGTAAAGAATGTTACTAGCTATCTTTCTTCAATTTAAATTTATTCAGAACTTTCACCCCGATATTTTCATGTATGTATCTATTGAAGGGAACCACGTATTTCATTTATAAAATCAAGTTACACGAAGAAACACATGTGGAAATTGAAAGACAGACCGGAACAGACGGATGTCCAATAAACTTTGCAGATAGAGCACCAAAAAGATAGAAAAATACAAAATAATCCCAAGGTTTCTAATTTAGAATAAACTACACTATAAATAAAATCACATGTAATTTTATTGTCCTATAGTATGCTTAATTTAATTTGTGGAGAGGATGTTGCACGTGTACGATTATTAATTCTAAAGTTCTCAAAATTCCATAGTCAAATAATCTGGTTGAACTGCGTTGGGGTTCGAATGTCAGTCCAGGAGGGACGCAAGAAAACTCTACCCCTTCAAAGTACGCAGTTTTTCACCAAGAAATTCTACTCTCTTTGTTCCATTAAAAATGTCTTAGATTTGTTAAAATTTAGATGTATCTAGATAGTATCTTGTGTGTTGATACATCTATCAAAATTTAGATGTATCTACGTAGTATCTTGTGTGTTGATACATCTAAATTCTAACAAATCCAAGACAAGTTCCATGAAATGGAGGGAGTAGTAAATGGCCCAGATCAATCATAGAAGCTCAAGCGGTGGTAGCTTTATCTCTTCTTCTTCTTTAGATCAAATGTGAAAGGTGGTTTGAGCGACTAGGGGGTCAATAGGAGCTACTTCAATTTTTATTATTTTTCATTTTAGTGGCTTTGCAAGTAAATGTGAGAGCTTTAAGACAAGATGAACCTATATGATGCAAGAGCAAGATGAAGTGAGACAATACAAGAGCAACAAGCAAAGTAACCAAGGTAGATCAAGTAACAAGAACAAAGTAACCGGGAGGGTTCTACCTTCGGAGGCATCGTCGACACGATCGCCGTGGGGCGCGTGTTGTATATATGCCGGCAACTTTCCGATCGTCGCTCCAGACGAGTGCTGGATTCCGGCTAGGACATACCCCCTCAAGCTCTCCATCATCCCAATCGGCGGGATACACATCTTCATCGGCGAGACCGCCGATTCCGATTCCGACGGGAACACACTGGTAAGTACTGCGGCTACGACAGCCGCTGAGCAGGATGCAGCCGCAAAGATTCGATCTGAGATGCAGGAACTTTCTTCGGAAGATTCCGCCTTAGATCTGAAATTTTCAACGCGCACCCAATCCATCCCTGAGTAGGAATTAGCGGTGGAAGACTAACGCAGATCTGCATGGGTTTCCCAGGTGTTACAAAAGCAGAGGTGCCACTTAGTGCACTTCCTCGCACACACATCTGGATCCGCCCCTCCTCGGGAAGGTGTTGCACCAATGCAGCTAGAGGGTGCCAGAAACAATCTTGGATCTGCGCACCCTAAATGTGCCGGAAACAATGATGACTCAATACTCGATAGCCTCAGCCCTTTCTCAGAAGATGTTTCACCCATGCCTTCGGAAGAGTACGAGAGGTACTGCACGAAGCTAGAGGACGCAGAGAAAGTTGATGGTGAATCATCTCCGCCAAAGTAAGCCTGGAAGTGCCGACAATCAGCGATCCACGGGGGCTATACCATCTTCTATGTCCCTAATTTGATCGCCTGAGTGTTAGGAAACATGCCACAATGTCGAAATCTAGCACAAAGTCTGAATATAAGGCTCTAGCCAATGCCACTGCTGAGTTGATCTGGGTTCAGTCATTACTTCAGGAGCTAGGAGTATCACAGAACAGTCCAACGGATCTATGGTGTGACAACATTGGTGCCACATACCTGTCTTCGAATCATGTCTTCCATGCTCGTACGAAGCATATAGAAGTTGACTATCATTTTGTGCGATAGAGAGTTGCACAGAAGCTTCTACACATTCCATTCATATCTTCGAAGGACCAGCGAGCTGACATCTTCACTAGGCCGCTATCTCTACCATTATTTGGGGCTTGTAGGCGTAATCTTAGTCTAGTTAACTCAGCTAGACATATTGTATAGTTGTAGATATTCTAACTATACGCTTGTATTGTAACACAAGTTATTTCTAATATAAATATCAGAAGGCCGCACTGTATGCGTTGAGCTATTCCACCAAATCAATCTACCCCTTAGTGTTTTACAGCTTCTACTGCAGATGGGGTGTAGCAACAATTTTTTTTGTTTCGTTAGCTCTAATACTTTCTACGGTTTAAAATAATTGTTTTAAAATAAAATATCTATAGATATATTTATTTTAGAACAATTATTCTGAATCGAAGGGAGTAGAAGGAGAACGTATCCTATGAAACGACACAAGTCATGCACCGGTGTATTTTGGACTTTTGGATGTAAAACAAACGGACATGGTCCAGGCAGAAGGTGGGCTGCTGGCACAATTGCAGAGAAGGCCCTGTAATGTCTTTGAATCAAGCAAATTTTCCTCTACATATCCGGTCAACTCTTCACAACTCAGATCGTATCTCTCTCCCTTCCATTCTACTTCGTAGCATATTCTGTACCTCTGTAGCACACGCGAGCTTGGGAATACAAGTTTCTCTCTCCATCTTATTGTTCTCTCTCTACAAATTATTCCTCGATTGGGGATTTCTCCTTGCAAGTTGTGGTCTGAAAGAAACTTGGAATGGTACTGGGATTGAGATCTCAGATTTTCACTGGAGCTGCAAGGTTGTGAGATAAGGAGACTGCTTGAACTACACCAGGCTATGTTTGATTGAAATCTGCGGTCGTTTTCGCTGGAACCGAACGATGGAAGATATGGGAAACATAGATACTTCAGCAATGGATCCTGATCTGCATCTGTACATGAGAGGGCAAGGCGAAGACGATAGTCAATGGATCAGGGAGGATTTATCGTGTAATTTAACAAGACTCAAAGGCTAGCTTTGTAAAATTTACCGGCAGACTGCAGTCCACCTACTTGTTTGATCTGGTACTCCCAATTTTCATCCAAAGGCTCGTACACCAGGTGCAGCTGGTGCATAGATTGGCTTGTTTCACCGGATACGTTCTCGGAGTAGAAGAACCTAGTGCATTTGATGCTTCTATGGAAACAAAAACAAAAAACATTCGCTACTCAAATTGGCTGACACTGATTATCCCGGAGGGAAGCCTGCTTTCGTAGGATCTGAAGTTCATCAAGCTCTGCTTCGGTACAAGATGTTGCAAAAGACACCCCGGGACCAACGGGCCTCGAGAATTACCGGCTCTTCAGGAGCATATTCCTTTCTTCTCTTCGCGTTTTACTGTAGAAGAAAACATGGAAACAATTCCCCTCCTCTTCTTCCACCCACTCCACACTCCACACTCAGCACACGCCGCTCAAAACCCTCGTCTCCACCGCGCCGCTTCCGGCGGCGGCCATGGACACAATGCTGTCGCCCGTTCCTATAAAATCCAAGATGGCGGCCGGGTTCCGGCGCCTACGCATCGACCCGGACGAGGCAAACGGACTCTTCCGGCGGGCGACGGCGGCGGCCATTGCCACCCTAGGGCTGCTTGCGCCAATATTCGCGGTGGCGAACCACTTCCTGAACGGGTGCGAAAATTTCTTCACCCGCTTCTTCTTCCCCACCCCGCCCGTCGACCACGCCAGCCGCCTCCCCGACGCGCTCCTCGGCAACATCGTCTCCCGCCTCCCCGTCAAGGACGCCGCGCGCACGGCCGCACTCTCCCGCCGCTGGCGCGGGGTCTGGCGTTCCACCCCGCTCGTCCTCACCTCCGCCGACCTCCTCCCCGCCACCTCCGCCGTGTCCAGCGTCCTAGCCGCGCACCCGGGCCCCTTCCGCTGCGTCCACCTCACCAGCGCCCGCATGCCGGAGTTCCACGGCCTGCTCCAGATCCTCGCCACCAAGGGCGCCCAGGAGCTCCTGCTCGTCAACGGCCGGTGGCCGCACGTCCTCGTTCTGCCCTCCACCTTCCTACGCATGGCCACCCTCACCCGGCTCTACCTCGGCCTGTGGAAGTTCCCCGACACGGCCGCCGTCCCGCGCGCCTCCTTTTTCCCCAACCTCCTCGAGCTCGGCCTCTGCAGCGTCGCCATGGAGAACAGGGATTTGGACTTCATCCTCGACAGGAGCCCCGTGCTGGAGACGCTCTGTGTACAAGGGGACATGTTGCGTCTCCGTCTCTGCCTTGTCAGCCAAAGCCTCCGGTGCGTGCAGATCATCGGCTCATTTGAAGAAATCTTCGTGGTCTATGCCCCGCACCTTGAGCGGCTCATCCATTCCCAAGGTAACAAAGCTTCATATCAAAACAAAAATGGTACCCCTGATGTGACCTGCACCAAGGTCAGGATTGGCCATTCCCCCAGCTGCACTTGTTGGGATACTTGGAGTTGGACGCAGGAAAGCACATGATAGAGGTCCGCAACACCATCATCAAGGTGCCCGACCATTCCATTTGTTCAGTGTAAATTCTTAAATGATCAATCTGAATCTATGTGTTCTTAATTCTCTTATTAATTGGGTGCAATTGCAGGCTGGGACAAGGGTGAGCCCGAGAACCATGGTACCAAGTCTGAGAATCCTGGCTATGGAGGTGCGATTTGATATCCGCAATGATGCCAAGATGATTCCCAGCGTCCTCAGATGCTTTCCGAAAGTTGAGACACTCCACATCAAGGTGAAGAAGCCCCTCATCCTTCTTAATTTTGGCATTCATCTACATTGAGTTCTGGTTGCTCTCAATAGCTAGCTGATGAACTGCATCACCTGCATTGCCTTTGTCCAATTTTCAGTCTGGAAAAACGCATCAATCCACTGGCAAGCTCAACCTCAAATTCTGGCACGAGTCTGGTAGTACCATAGAATGCATCCATTCGTGCATCAAGCGTCTCGTTTTCCGTGATTTCCAAGGGGGCAGGAGCGAGCTTGCCTTCCTCAAATATTTCTTCGAGAGCGCGTTGGTGCTGCAGGAGGTGGTGATTCTGTTGGCCGCTGGTTTGGCTTCGATGGAAGAGGTGCGTTCCAAAGTGGAGAGCCTAGTGCCCATGAGACGGGCCAGTGGAGCCTTCTCACTGCTGTTCAATGTCTCTTCTGATCCCCAAGAAGATTACATTCAGAGCTTCAAAAGAGGATCTGATTTTTCTCTTCGCAACCCTTTTGCCAACTACTGAAGTCACACCAGGTGCCAATGTATTTCATCATGCAAACTGGACTGCTCGGAATTTTATTTTAATGTTTTCCCTCGCTCCACAATGTACATGCAAGCCACTGTTATAGATTTCATTCAATGTTCTGTCTCGCTCCTCCCTGCCTCTTGGTTCTTCTAGCCTGATTATCAATCGTTTTTTCAGGTTGGCAATTATGGAGTACTGTGTGTCTGTTTCATGTCATATCATTAGCTGCCTTGTATCTGATTGCAATGGTAGAGTACATTGTATGATTTTTGCTAAACATACGAGGCTTCATGCTGCTGACAGTTAGTGATGTCTGAGCTAATTGTTTTTTCCATGGAAAGCAGAAGATTTGGTTTTGTTCGCACATCGATCATTTGGCCCATGATTCATGTTTTCCATGTTAATTTGAGGATACATTTCAGCCCAGTTTTCATGTTTTATTGAGGACACCCAATACATGAGTTGGCAACATTATGGGCACAAGAACTGTAGGTTGCCATGGAAAAAAAAAACACCTGAGAAGCAAGTCTGAGAAATTCTGGTAGCTTGTGAGCTATGATATCTGGTGATAATGCTAATTAGATGAGTTCAAGTAGCACAGCCGCAACGTTGTTAATGCTTCAAGCCTCATCAATATCTAGCAACCAAAAGAAAATAGAGTTAAATCATAAACTTAATCAAGCTTCCAAAATAAATGATGAAGTACGTGTTCAAAATAATTTGGCTTCATAACCATTCATACACCTTAAAATTCTATACAAGATGACGGTGGTGGGATGGGGCCACGCGGTGGCGCGGGTTGCGGAAAAGTATATGCGCCAATGGAGAGATTTCTACCGGAGGCAAATGGTTGACGACAGAGAAGGGTGGTTGCGGCGGCGATCTGGGGTAGGGGTGGCCGTCGCGAGGTGGAAAGGGTGAGATGGGGAGGGTTTTTTTGCTACTCTCGTCGACAGGGCTAGCGCGTGGCGTTATTTCGTCCATCCGGTGTTCCCGCTAGCCCCTCCCTCCCATGGGTTGGATTCGGCCTAGGGGTGCCGGATTTATAATTTGGCCCCGTCAACGCCAAAATGAAATTGGCGGTGGTGGTGGTTGGGCACGATTTTTTGTGTCGATACCCTTCATAGCCCTTTAGAGAGCATTTAGTGCACTGAGTGTGGAGATGCTGTTATAGATAGTGCGGTGACACTTTTCGTGTAATTAGTTTGAAGTGTGACAAACACCATTCAGAAACCAACTTTGACCATAAAAATTGAGCAACATAATCTTGATTATATTATACTACCTCCGTCCCAAGGAATAAGGCGCACGTGTATTCCTAGACGAATTTTGACCATAAAAATTGAGCAACACAATCTTGATTATATTATATGTAATTAGTATCGTTGGATTCGTATTGAAAAGCACTTTCTAATGATGCTAATTTCATACAAACAATCTTTATATATTTAAAGTAATTCTTGGTCAAACAAAAAACACGTAAAACCGAGGGCGTCTTATTCCTTGAATCGGAGGTATTATGTAATTAGTATTATTATATTCATATTAAAAGGCACTTTCTAATGATGTTAATTTTATACAAACAATTTTTATTCTTTGAAATGTAGGGAGTAGGAGCAAGGTTGTAGAGGAGATCAATGTCTAGTTACTTTGGTATTTTTTGAAAAAAAAAAAACAATTACGGAGTAGCTGTTTTCCTTTTTATCTTGCTTTTTCAATTGTTTTATGATGCTTGTATGATTTCGTCAAAGGTACTACTCCGTATGTGCTACTTCGCGAGCAACGGGTTTCCAAAGATTGAGTCCATTTAGACTTGTTTCGGCCGCTCAGAACAATTCCCCTTCTCTTCCGCCGTTCTTGTTCCACTCCACGGAAAGGACGCGCCGCTCAAAACTCGTCGCCACCGCACCGCACCGCAGCGCTCCCGGCGGCGGCGGCCATGGACACCCGGATGTCTAACTTCGCGCTCCAGATGGCGCTCAACTTGGTCCGCAACGACGACGAGTTGGGACCTCTCTTCGCCAGCTTGTGCTCCCCGGAGTTTCCGGCGGCGACCATGGAGACCCTAGTTCTCAAGTTGGGGGACCAGTTACTGCGCCACTGGCGTGAACCAGGCGGGATCGACGGCGTCGTCGCCCGCTTCGTCTTCCCCACCCACTACACCATCCCCGACCCACCCGTCTCCGCCGACGCTCGCCTCGGCGCCCTCCTCCCCCACGACGCCGTCGACCGCCTCAGCCGCCTCCCGGATGCACTCCTCGGCAACATCGTCTCCCGCCTCCCCGTCAAGGACGCCGCGCGCACCGCCGCGCTCTCCCGCCGCTGGCGCCCAGTCTGGCGCTCCACCCCGCTCGTCCTCCTCGACGCCGACCTCTCCTCCGCCACCTCCGCCGTGTCCTGCGTCCTCGCCACGCACCCAGGCCCCTTCCGCTGCGTCCACATCAGGAGCTTCTACACGGACGAGTTCACTGGCCTGCTCACCAGCTGGCTCCGTATCCTCGCCGTCAAGGGCATCCAGGAACTCGTGCTCCTCAACTCCCGGTGGCCACACGCCATCCATCTCCCCTCCACCTTCTTAGACATGGTCTCCCTTGTTGAAGTATCTGTTATGATACGGAAGTCCAGTTTAAACCCTGACGGAAGTTCAGATAGAGATAGATAGGAGTTCAGATGTATTTGTGATGATCCGATCGTAACTATAAGATCAGGATCATCCCTTCCTTTTCTCTGTTTGTTGTAACCTTCCGTGTACTCATCCTCTGCCGATGTTGGCATATAAATTAACACGCAACCGATGGAAGTCCCCATCGTTAAACCAAAACCCTCTAGCGATCATATGGTATCAGAGCCGACTTCCTAAAACACATCTACAGCCTCGCCGCTTCACCACCGTCGCCATGACAAACCCCTTAGCCGGTCTAGCCGTGAGCGAGAAGCTAACCAGATCCAACTACCTTCTCTGGCAGTCACAGGTTCTTCCGCCGATCCGTGGAGCCCGTCTGACGAGCTTCCTCGACACCAAGACGGATGCTCCGCCGGAAACCATCACCGTCGAAAAAGACGGCAAGCCGTCCCAGGAGGCCAACCCAGCCTACGACGCATGGGTGGCGACAGATCAGCAGGTTCTATCGTTCCTGCTAAATACTCTCTCACCTGATATTCTCATCTCTGTTATTGGGATGAAAACAGCGGCAGATGTCTGGAGCGCGATCAAGTCCATGTTCGCCTCACAGTCCCGAACGCGCATCTCCAATCTGCGCGTCGCACTGGCCAAAACAAAAAAGGAGAACATGACCACGGCCCAGTTCTTCACCAAGATGAAGGGCTTCGCTGATGAGCTCGCCGCAGCGGGCCGACCAATCGATGAAGAAGAGCTCGTCGAGTATCTCCTCGCCGGCCTCGACGAATCCTACAACCCTCTCTTCGCCGCCATTGGGGTCAATGGAGCAGAAGATCTCACCGTGGGTGACCTGTACGCCCAGGTCTGCGCCTACGATAGCCGCATCGAGCTGCTTGGTGGCGACACCGGCGGAGGTTCCTCCGTCAACTCGGCGCAGCGCGGACGTGGCGGACCGCGTGGACGTGGCGGACGCAGAGGAGGCCGAGGCTACAGCAGCCGTGGCCATGGCCGTCAGCAGCGCGGCGGAAATGGTGGTCGTCGTGGAGGAGGCAGGAGCGGCCACAAGGACCGTGACCTTGTCACCTGCCAAATCTGTGGCAAGCCGGGCCATGAGGCCTGGAAGTGCTGGCACCGCTACTCCGAGGATGAAGAAGAAGAGGAGAAGGGCGCCAACGTTGCATCATACGGCGTGGACACCAACTGGTATGGTGACACGGGTGCCACCGACCACATCACCGGTGAGCTCAACAAGCTCACCATGAAGGAGAAATACACCGGCCGTGAGCAGATTCATGCGGCCAATGGACAAGGTATGAACATTAGTCATGTTGGTCATGCAATTGTTAAAACCCCCTCTAAATCCTTGCATCTAAAAAATGTTCTTCATGTTCCACATACCACCAAAAATCTTGTCTCAGTTCATCGCTTTACTAGAGATAATCAAGTGTTTATTGAATTTCACCCGTGGTATTTTTATGTCAAGGATCAGGCAACGAAGAAAATTCTTCTTAAAGGACGATGTGTGCGTGGCCTCTACCCGTTGATATCTTCACCATCCATCAAGAATAAACATGCCTTTAGCATCTCCAAGCCTTCAGCTGTCAGATGGCATAGTCGTTTAGGACATCCTTCCTTTCGCATTGTTCAACAAGTTCTTAGCAATTATGAACTTCCCTACTCAAATAAACCTAGCATTGAGTCGGTTTGTGACTCTTGCCAAAGAGCCAAAAGCCACCAACTCCCTTATGAGAGGTCTACTAGTGCATCTACATATCCCTTGCAACTTGTGTTCTCCGATGTATGGGGACCAGCACCTATGTCTGTAGGGAAATATGAGTACTATGTAAGCTTCATCGATGATTTTAGTAAATTTTCATGGATTTATCTTCTTAAGAAAAAATCTGATGTCTTCCAAGTGTTTCATAATTTTCAGCAACTTGTTGAACGCCAATTTGACAGAAAAATTCTAGCTATCCAATCTGATTGGGGTGGTGAATATGAGAAATTAAATTCCTTCTTTCGAAAGATAGGCATTGAACATCATGTGTCATGTCCCCATTAGGGATGTAAACGGATCGGATCGGATCGGATATTGCTCTTACCATATCCTTTACCATATTTTTGTAACGGATTCGGATCGGAGCGGATAATTGTCGGATGCGGATTCGGATGCGGATTATATCGGATTACGGATATGGAGCGGATTCGGATCGGACTCGGATCAGAAGCGGATTATTAAGAAAATATACACATAAAAAATAAAAGTATGTTTTTTTATGTAAAATACGTTTGTAATTATAGACTATAGTTAAATGTACACACGTATTCGTACAACAAAGCAAATTGCGTTCTAATAGCATACATATTTTGGCCGATGAACTAACTATATTGTCTAAATATTTAGGGTTGGGCTAATTTTCTCGGATTATCCTCTTTGTGGACCTCGGATAATCCGCAAAAAATGACGGATAATCCTTATCCGTCGGATAGTATCAATACCATATCCTCTACCGTATCCGCCGGATATCCTCTTGATCACTATCCGCATCCGTATCCATATCCGGCGAATTTCTAAAAATGCATACCATATCCTCAAAAACGGATACGGATGCGGATTCGGAGCGGAAATTATCCGTACCATTTACATCCCTAGTCCCCATGCACATCAGCAAAATGGCTCTGCTGAGAGAAAGCATCGCCACATTGTTGAAGTTGGCCTTGCTCTTCTTGCAGATGCATCCATGCCACTCAAATTTTGGGATGAAGCCTTCCTAACCGCCACACATCTCATTAACATGTTGCCTAGCAAGGTCATTAATCATGAAACACCCATGGAACGACTACTCCACAAAACACCAGATTATGCTTCTCTACGAGTTTTTGGTTGTGCATGCTGGCCTAATCTTCGTCCCTTCAATCAAAGAAAATTAGCCTTTCGTTCCAAACAATGTGTCTTCCTTGGCTATAGTCATATGCACAAAGGTGTTAAATGTCTAGACATTGCTTCTGGTCGTGTTTACATTTCACGCGATGTTGTCTTTGATGAAACAGTGTTTCCCTTTGCTAGCCTTCACTCCAATGCTGGTAGGCGCCTTCGTCAAGAAATCCTCCTCCTACCAGAATCTCTCCAAAACTCACCCATGTTAGCTCAAGAGGGGGCACAACATTGCACTGATCTAACATCTAATGTTTCAGTAATTCCTGGTGTTGCAAGTGCTCTGCAGGAACAACAAAATGCAGGTGAAAATTCCATGCAAAACAGACCAGAAACGCGGCCAAACGGAGCAGATTTGGGAGCCAGCCATAATCGCACAAGACACGAGGCTGATTCGCCTCGGATCACGGAAACCTCGGACAGCAGAGAAGAATCTGCGTCGGGATCCGGGGAGGCGTCAGCGGGGTCCTTTTCGTCTGCGGCAGCACGCCATTCCGCGGGCGACACGTCGCGTGGTCCCGTCACGGAGCCCCACAGGCGCATGCATGTTCCTGACGCGCGCACAGGCCGGTCGCCGACAGTCGCGTCGCCACACGCTGGCGACCACCAGAACGACGCCGCGTGGCATGCGGCCAGTCCATCGCGCGGGAACGTGTCCCCGACAGGATCAAGACCTGCTGCAACTTCGGATCAAGCGCCAGCGACCGGATCTTCTGCGCATGGTGGATCTGCAGCGCAGTCAGTAGCACCTCCAGCCCGGATAACAAGGTCCAAAACTGGTCATGCCAAACCAAAAGTTTACACTGATGGAACTGTGAGGTATGGCTTATCTTGTTCTACAAATGAACCTGAAACTTTGCAACTAGCACTAGCTGATAAAAAATGGAGAGAAGCTATGAATGATGAGTATAAGGCTTTAATAGAAAATAAAACATGGCATTTAGTACCATATAAAAAGGGAACAAATTTGATAGACTGTAAATGGGTCTATAGGATAAAAAGGAAAGCTGATGGTACTATTGATAGATATAAGGCTAGATTGGTAGCAAAAGGTTTTAAACAACGATATGGCATAGACTATGAAGATACATTTAGTCCTGTTGTTAAAGCTGCTACTATTAGACTTGTTCTAGCTGTTTCAGTATCAAGAGGATGGAGCTTGAGGCAACTAGATGTGAAGAATGCGTTTCTTCATGGTGTTCTGGAAGAAGAGGTATATATGAAGCAGCCACCTGGTTATGAAAATCCCAATGCACCCTATCATGTGTGTAAACTTGATAAGTCACTTTATGGGTTGAAACAAGCACCAAGAGCATGGTTCTCAAAGTTAAGTTCAAAACTACAAGAACTTGGTTTTCTAGCATCAAAGGCAGATACATCACTTTTTATATATAATAAGTCAGGCATTATTATGTTTGTGCTAGTATATGTTGATGACATTATTGTTACTAGCACTTCCAACAAAGCAGTCAATGCACTCCTTCAAGATCTTAGCTTGGCATTTGCATTAAAGGATCTTGGTGATTTACACTTCTTCTTGGGTATTGAGGTAAAGAAAATTAATCAGGGTATTATATTAACCCAAGAGAAATATGCTTCAGATTTGCTCAACAGAGTTGGATTAAAAGAGTGCAAGACACTACCTACTCCATTGTCAGCATCAGAGAAGCTTTCTGTCACTGAAGGAGAACTTCTAGGACCAGAAGATTGCACAAGGTATAGAAGTATTGTTGGAGCATTACAATATTTGACTCTTACCAGGCCAGACATAGCCTTTTCTGTCAACAAGGTATGCCAATTTCTTCATGCTCCCACTACTGTACATTGGACAGCAGTAAAGAGAATATTGAGATATGTCAGTGGTACAGTGAGTCTTGGCTTAACCTTTAAGAGATCTTCTTCTACACTAGTCAGTGCCTTCTCAGATGCAGATTGGGCAGGGTGTGTGGATGATAGGAGGTCTACAGGAGGTTTTGCTGTATACTTTGGACCCAATCTAATTTCTTGGAGTGCTAGAAAACAAGCAACAGTGTCAAGATCAAGTACAGAAGCTGAATACAAATCTCTGGCAAATGCCACAGCAGAAGTCATTTGGATTGAGTCTTTACTGAAAGAACTGGGAATCCAAAGAAATGAAGTCTCGTGCTTATGGTGTGATAATATGGGTGCCACATATCTTTCAGCTAATCCTATCTTTCATGCTAGGACTAAACATATTGAAATTGATTTCCATTTTGTAAGAGAAAGAGTAGCAAAGAGGCAACTTGAGATTAGATTCATTCCATCAAAGGATCAGGTGGCAGATGGCTTCACAAAAGCTTTACCAGCTCGGCAGTTTGAAGAATTTAAGTACAACCTCAACCTTAAGAAGGCTGTGATTGAGGAGGGGTGTTGAAGTATCTGTTATGATACGGAAGTCCAGTTTAAACCCTGACGGAAGTTCAGATAGAGATAGATAGGAGTTCAGATGTATTTGTGATGATCCGATCGTAACTATAAGATCAGGATCATCCCTTCCTTTTCTCTGTTTGTTGTAACCTTCCGTGTACTCATCCTCTGCCGATGTTGGCATATAAATTAACACGCAACCGATGGAAGTCCCCATCGTTAAACCAAAACCCTCTAGCGATCATATCCCTCACCCGCCTCTACCTCGGCCTCTGGAAGTTCCCCGACACGGCTGACCTCCCGCGCACCTCCCTTTTCCCCAACCTCCGTCAGCTCGGCCTCTGCACCGTCCTCATGGAGACCAAAGATTTGGACTTCATCCTCGACAGAAGCCCCGTGCTCCAGACGCTCTGTGTCGAAGGGGATTTCTTCCAGCTTCGCCTCCGCCTTGTCAGCCAAAGCCTCCGGTGCGTGCAGATCATTGGGTCATTTCAAGAAATCTTCGTCGTGGACGCCCCATGCCTTGAGCGGCTCATCATCCATTCGGAAGGTAACAAAGGTTGTACCCCTGATGGCGCTTGTAGCAAGGTCAAGATTGGTCGTGCCCCCAAGCTGCACTTGTTGGGTTACTTGGAGTTGGACCCAGGAAATCACGTGCTGAAGGTCGGCAACACCATCATCAAGGTTGGGCGCCCCCATTTGTTCAATGTGTTCTTAATCGACAATGTAAATCTGTGATCTTTATTCTCTTATCAATTGGGATTGCAACTGCAGGCTGGGACAAAGGTGAGCCCAAGAACCATGGTACCAAGTGTGAGAATCCTGGCATTCGAGGTGCGTTTTGGGGTCCGCAATGATGCCAAGATGGTTCCCAGCATCCTCAGATGCTTTCCAAATGTTGAGACGCTCCACATGAAGGTGAAGACCCTGATGCTTCTTTTAGCATTCATTTGCATCATTATATTTATATACATCATATTGCTAGTTGCTGCCGATGTCTGATGAACTGAATGTGCATTGGTTCGATCCAATTTTCAGTCTAGAGAAACGCATCAATCCGCTGGCAAGCTCAACATGAAATTCTGGCATGAGTCTGGTACCATAGAATGCATCCGGTCACGCGTCAAGCGCCTTGTTTTCCATGGTTTCCGAGGGGGTCGAAGTGAGCTTGCCTTCCTCAAATTTTTCTTTGAGAGCGCGCTAGTGCTGAAGGAGGTGCTGATTGTGTTGGCTCCTGGTTTCACTTCGATAGAGGAGGTGCATTCCAGATTGGCGAGTCTGGGGTCCACGAGACGGGCCAGTGAAGCCTCCTCACTGCTGGTTACTGGCTATTCTGATCCTCAAGGAGATTACATTCAGAGCTTCAAGAGAGGATCAGACTTTTCTATTCGTGACCCTTTTGAAGTCATAATAGATCCCAATGCATTTGATCATGCATAGTAAATTGCTCTGGAAGTTGTTAATGATCTGTTGCTCTGGTATGTGCATGCAAGACTATTTGAATTTGTTTCAGTGTTTGAAGAGTAACGCCGTCTCTTTGTTCTAGCATGATTATCTCAACTATCTTAAGTTAGTAGTACCATGTTGATGCACATGACTGTCATTCTGTTTGCAGTCATTATTTTTTGGTTGGCAATCAGGGACGGCTGTATGTCTGTATCTCTGTTCCATATGATTTGATAAGCTAACTGTTATCTGATTACAGCAGTGTTACATTCCATGGTATTTGTTAAACATGGGAGGCTTCATGGTAGTGAGAATTAGTGATTTCCGAATTAATCAATGTTAATTTAACTGTATTCCTTTTCGCAAAAAAAAAAAAATCGCAAAAAAAAATTTAGCTGTATTCCTAATTTCTCTAGTATATTACATGTAAAATTATTTCCAGCAGCCAGGAGATTGTGATAGTTGTGGATTGTGCCGTTGTGTGTTCTGATTGATTTGCATAGATAAGCCAAGTCAACAATTGTTGAAGCTCTTTATGGTTTATCTGGTTCTTCAGTTGTGAAATTTGAACTCTGATATGCAAGCCAATTTGATTCTTTCACACTTTCACTATGCGATAAGGTAGCTTGAGTAGTGCTAGGAATGGTTTTCTGAATGACCAAACTATGGTGTCTAGCTTCCTTTACAAGTGTTCTTCACTGTCAAAAGAGGAGTTCGTGATGGCGGATTATCTGGTACTACTGGTACCTAGTTATCTATGTCCTCCATTACCCCCCTCTGTAATGCAACAGTTGGCTCTTCAGATAATCCGACTTTTATGCGTGTGTTTAGCCTAAAAACTTTCCCTGGAGGGTTTTTCAGTCTGAGTTCCATGGCCGTGTGAAACAAACTCCTAGAATTTTGGGATGCCTCCTTGTTGATTTTCATGCCCCTGGTTAGAGAATGCGGAGGCACTGGCTGACATCGGAGAGCACAGACACGGTGCTGTTAGTGACTTTGTAGGAGGGGGTCTGGGTTTGATCATGTATCCATGTTTGTGCCAGAATTATCCATGGAATACATGAATGTGCTATAGATATCTGGTACACACCAGGAGTCGCGCAGGTATGATCCTATCTTATCGCTTCTCCTGCTCCCTTGAGACTTGAAAGTTTATTCCTAGAGGGAAAAATTCTTTTGCTTTGGTTGGGTGATCCTTTGGATGTAGGGTTTAGAATTTGGTCTACCATGTTTCAGCTTAATATGCGTATTACATAAGCTTTGCCTACAGTTAGGTGGATTTACTACGAGCTTACATCATTTATAGGCAGTGGGAGATTTTAGCCCCTACAACTAAAAGCATTTTCATGTCGCCTACAAGTACATGATAGCTCGAAAATGGCCAATATATGTTTTGAGGAGTAAAGTTATCTGCTATTGTTGCAAAAATTCACATAATTGTCCTTGTTGTGGTAATGACGTCTTCAAACTTTTCCTTGCTTGTCTGTACCCATCATTCAAGTGCATCTCTGTAGGTTTAGTGACTGCTTATTTACGTTTCTGGATAACTAATTCCATGATCTTTGCAGCTCCTCAGTGATTCCTGCAAAGCTGGACCTTGCATTTTACTACCGCTATACAGAGAGATAAGAAAAACTGTCTTCCATTAATATATGAGCATCACATCATTTGCCACAAACCAAATTAATTCAACTTGGAGCTTCGGTTTGTAATTCATAATTCAGAAAAAAAGTAGAAGCTTTAACTGGTTGTATAAGTCAGCAAGAAGTAGAAGCGCTCAGTATTAGCCAATGTTCACCTACTTATGGATGGCATGTTTTCTTAGTAGTAGTATAATGTTTGGTGAAACTTCATCAACTGTGAGCAACTACAGATCTGAAACTCGGTATTTGTTATGATATATACCCAGTTTCTTTTAATCAGCTAAACGAAATTAAGATATGTACTCATTATCTTATGCTGCTGAGTGCTTGACAAAATGCTGATCCCCCAAATCATTACATTTGAGGGCATACTGAATTTTTTTATAAACAAACACCGACGCTCCAGCTCCTTTCCTGAAATGAAACCAAGATTCGCTGGTATTATAGGCCCATGATAATAGGCTGGGCATAAAGTACTAAGTAGGTTTTTGTATTGACAGCTATTTGTTGACAAATATAGTTGGTGAAGTAATTTTTTATCCTTGCAGTATATTGTGCATAAAGATTGCATAGAACAAATACAGAGCATCGCAAGAAGCTTAATCGGGTATGAGTGATGGATGGTGAAGACAGATAAAAATGGGGTTGCTAATTAACTGTGAACATTTGGATTCAGATACTTCTGTGAACAGCATTATGTATATATGGCACAACTATTTTTCATGGATAGATAAGCATGGTTCTTAAGTGTTCTGGTTTTAGTTGGTTCTGTTTATTTTAAGAGGAACTTTGTTTCTCCTGTGCCCGGTCATTTGAAAACGAAAATTTTAGCTCTTTCTTTAGCTCAGCTTTGCTTATTTTTGCTGCACGAAAGGAAAAGAAATAAATCACAACAAAATGTGCAATTGCATAAGTATAAGGTGCAATTACACCAAGAAACTGCAAGTGCACAAAAAGGTCCAGTTACAAGTAAAAAGCGCAGCTCTACAGAACAAAAGTTCATCGGACAAAATAAAAGTGCAATAAAAACATCTAAAGTGCATTTGCACAAAAATGGAAAATTTAGAAATACTACAGGGTCATGGTAGACGTGTGGTATGTAAATAAGCCAGGGTTAGCTCATTGTGGTCATTCGATGTTCGAAAGTTTCCCCAATCGTGGATATTTAAGTCAATTGATAATGAGATTATATCATTGGGTGAATCATATGATGTATATAACTAATATATAAATATTGTCACGCGATCAAGTCACAAAGTTTACCGTTGTAGTACTTATGAAAACGTAGTGACCTAATCCTTGGATTGTGAGATCATATTTAATCGCTATCACCGCAGTCGGCTTTTAGTGCATCAACCGTCACACCGTAACTAAGTGATCATAAAGGTGTTCTTAGGTATTCCGAAGGGGTAGGTTAAGGCGTATGTGCCAAGAGAGGGATTTGTTCATCCACATAACGAATAGATACTCTTGGCTCACTTGGTGAGATTACAGCTGCAGCGTATGACTAGGTCATGAGGATGGAATATCACGGAAACGAGTTCAATGGCCTTGTCAGTAATGAGATCGAACTAGGTATGATGATATTGACGACCATATCTCGTACAAGTGCCGCTATCGAAGTAACAAAGGGAATATGACTCAACGTAATGGTTTAAATTACTGATATTTTTCGTGGAATTCGCAGTGGCCATTATGGGCGTCCCGGTCATGCTATTGATCATTGATCGGAGAAGTGTCTAGGTCATGTCTGAGTATTCCCGGACCGTAGGGTAATACACGTAAGGGGTGGTGATGCTTAGAGATCGTTTTGGCATTTGGGAACACCGGACAAAAGGAGAGAGATAATCGGTAAGGTTTCCAGAAGAATCCAAAGGGTGTTTGGAGCGGTTCGGGGGGTGTCTCAGATCATCGGATATTAAATAATATGTAATATGTATTAATTAAATAAATTAATATGAAATATTTATTTAGTTAATTAAAGGTGCAACACACCTTAATGGGCCCCTCCTGGAGGGGAGCCCATTAGGTGGCCGACCGACCCCTACATGGGCCATGTGGTGGGGCAGCTAGGGTTTATTGGTTTGGGGCGCATGGGCCTCCCTTGGCCCATCCCACCCCTTCCACCGTATATGAGGTGGGTTTGGGAGGAGGAGCACACAATTTCCCGTGAGAAGAAGGAACTTGTCTCTAACTTAGACGTACTTTTCATGGGAAGGAACTACGAGAAACATCCCCACGTCTCATGTTTTTAGCTCGTTTCGGTTGTATCGGTTACTTTACATTGCTCTTTTTACTTGATCTACCTTGGTTACTTTGTTTGTTGCTCTTATATTGTCTTAGTTCATCTTGCTCTTGCATCATATAGGTTCATCTTGTCTTAAAGCTCTCATCTTTACTTGCAAAGCAGCTAAAATTGTAAACCAATAAAAAATTGAAGTAGCTCCTACTGAACCCCCTAGTCGCTCAAACCGCCTTTCACATTTGATCTAATAAAAAAGAGAAAGCTACCCCCTGCGTGAGCTTCTATGATTGATCCGGGCCATTTACTACTCCCTCCATTTGTGGTGACCCAGCATACCACTGCATGGTGTACTATGCAGGTCGTTGACATAATGAAACACCGTTCCACTAGTATTACATCCCTCAGAGTGGTACAACAGAAACATTTGCGGGTCCAAGGCATGTCTACAGAATTACAACACCGACTCTTTACAGAAGATCAACACAGACTCCTACTTTACAATGAGGTAAAACTGCAAATAAACTCCAGAAGATCAACGCGTAGTCTAACTTATTACTAACTCTATCTATAGAGGATTTGACTAGCTATAGAGGCTATGATTGGGTTCTAACTAATTAGAAGCTAGGATTAGGGAGCTAGTTCCCTTCTACTACTGGTTTTCTCCACAATGGATGTGGTGTTTGACTCCTCTGGCAGGATCCTGTCTCTCGAAGTAGTTGTTGACTCCTCAGTCTTCGAGTTGCACTGTAGATATTCCTTTAATGCCTTCAGATCTAAGCAGGGGATTTAAAGAGGGATGAGTACGAGCGTACTCAACAATTTCATTATAGGAAAGAGGTGTTTAATGAACTAGCTACAACCATGGACCAGAAAGTCCAAGATAATGCATGTTTTTGTAATCATTTCTTCAAAAGGTTGCTTTTATTCTGAAGAGCTATGCCCGTCAGCCTTCACCGGGTGTCTAAAACTTCATGGAGTTCCTTTCCAGTCGCGTTCGTAGTTCCAAAACGCGGAACAGGGAGTGATAGGTCACGATTTGGTACACTTTGCAGAGGTGTGTTGCTTTACCTATAAGAGATCTTAACCTTGGTGCCAACCGGGTCCGGTATTCCCGTCCACACTCTCTTGGTGTCAGGCCCACTATAAGGTCCTAGCCAATCATTGCATTTCTCCGCGACCCCGCACACCCACCCTTTGTTGCAGTTCCGACCTTGGGTCCTCGCCGATTAGCATATCCATTGGATATCACTCGACTTCGACTAATATCCCCGCCGGTCAGCATACCCCATTAGGTATCATCCGACCTCGATACCTTCGCCGGCCTTCTGCAACCCATCATAGGCCGCATTACCATGGGGACTTAAAGGTTCCCCACTCATCCGGTTGTTCTCACAAGATACAACTGCTACGGTAAGCGTATCCATTGATGTACGAGAGGAACAAAGACAACTGACTACTCCATCCCACTCCAGATCTTATGGTTAACACGGGTCTTACGGCACAAGAATTACTGGACGACATTTGTTGTTAATCCTAGATGGATATAAACCCATTGCAATGTAACCTCCACCATCTGGTTCCATTGCCCACCACATAGTCATATTCATAGTTATGAAAATAGTATTTTTTGCTTTTCATGCAAGAGTGATAAGTATAATACTTTGCAAATAATTTGGTAAAAATACTCAAAGTGACATGAGCAAGCGATGAACTTGCCTTTCTTGACTGCAAGATTATGCAGGCAAGGTCTTCGATATGCAACAACTCCAAATTCTGAAATAGCATCATCATCCGGTAAGGACGATGTTTAAAAGATTCACAAATATGCTATAATTCATAAGTATGAGATGCAATCGCTCTAAGCGTAACCTAACCCCGATGATTTAGGATTAGTGAGTTGGAATGATTGGTTTAGGGTGTGTTGCACTTTTAGAAATGCTTCTCAAACAAGGTTCTTATTAAGGTTTGATTAACTTGGTAGCATGAATAAGTACTGTTGACGTGGGCATTACCCTTCGGGTAACTGATACGTCCAATTTGCATCACTATTTTATATCATAATTTGCTGTTATTCATTGATATATTTCGTATTGGGACACAATACTTATGTTATTTCATCTATTTTGCATGTTTCATCATTATTGGAGGATCAAGCACCGGAGCCAGGATTCTGCTGGAAAAAGCACCGTCAGAACGCAATATTTCGGAAGATCAACTGTGGAAGGAAATTATACCAAAAATCCTATTTTTCAAGATGACGAAGGAAGCCAGAAGGAGGAGCCAGCTGGACCCAGGGTGGGCCCACACCATAGGGCGGCGCGGCCCATGGCCTGGCCGCGCCACCATGTGGTGTGGGGGCCCCACAGCCCCTTTCGCCTCCTTTTCTTCGCGAAATCCTTCGTCCCGAAAACCTAAGCCACAGAGGGTACCTCGCGAAGAGTTACAGCCGCCTCTGCGGGGCGGAGAACACCAGAGAGAAAAGAGCTCTCCGGCGGGCAGGAATCCGCCGGGGAAATTCCCTCCGGGAGGGGGAAATCGACGCCATCGTCACCGTCATCGAGCTGGACATCATCTCCATCACCATCATCATCATCTCCACCATCATCACCGCCGTCTCCACCGCTGGACACCGTCACCGCCGTAGCAATTTGGGTTTGATCTTGATTGTTTGATAGGGGAAACTCTCCCGGTATCGATTTCTACTTGTTGTTGATGCTATTGAGTGAAACCATTGAACCAAGTTTATGTTCAGATTGTTATTCATCATCATATCACCTCTGATCATGTTCCATATGATGTCTCGTGAGTAGTTCGTTTAGTTCTTGAGGACATGGGTGAAGTCTAAATGTTAGTAGTGAACTATGGTTGAGTAATATTCAATGGTATGATATTTAAGTTGTGGTGTTATTCTTCTAGTGGTGTCATGTGAACGTCGACTACATGACACTTCACCATTTATGGGCCTAGGGGAATGCATCTTGTATTCGTTTGCCAATTGCGGGGTTGCCGGAGTGACAGAAACCTAAACCCCCGTTGGTATATCGATGCAGGAGGGATAGCAGGATCTCAGAGTTTAAGGCTGTGGTTAGATTTATTCTTAATTACTTTCTTGTAGTTGCGGATGCTTGCAAGGGGTATAATCACAAGTATGTATTAGTCCTAGGAAGGGCGGTACATTAGCATAGGTTCACCCACACAACACTTATCATAACAATGAAGATTATTTAGCTGTATGTAGCGAAAGCACTAGACTAAAATCCCGTGTGTCCTCGAGAACGTTTGGTCATTATAAGTAAACAAACCGGCTTGTCCTTTGTGCTAAAAAGGATTGGGCCACTCGCTGCAATTGTTACTCTCGCACTTTACTTACTCGTACTTTATTCAACTGTTATATCAAAACCCCCTGAATACTTGTCTGTGAGCATTTACAGTGAATCCTTCATCGAAACTGCTTGTCAACACCTTCTGCTCCTCGTTGGGATCGACATTCTTACTTATCAAAAATACTACGATACACCCCCTATACTTGTGGGTCATCAAGACTATTTTCTGGCGCCGTTGCCGGGGAGTGAAGCGCTGTTGGTAAGTGGAATTGGTAAGGAAAACCTTTACTGTTTGTGCTGATTTTATTTCTGCCTGCTGCTATAAGTCATTATGGAGAGATCTTCTCTTCAATTTTTATTTGGGAAATCTACTACTACTGCAACGGTAGTGGATGAGGCGCCAGGTGAGGAAGTGATACCATATAAAATACCTATGAAAATTATTGAACGTGTTATGGATAACCGCTATGAAGGGGATGGAACTGTCCACCCTGGAGATCATTTATTGTTCTTACATGAATTATGCGGTTTATTCAAGTGTGCAAGTATTGCTATGGATGAAGTGAGGAAGAAACTATTCTCTTTATCGCTGTCTGGTAAAGCGGCGCATTGATATAAATTACTGGATAATGGGGATTCTCTTGAATGGAATGATATTGTGCCCCGGTTTTATTCTAAGTTCTATCCTCGAAGTGAAATTCACAAGGATCGGAATCGCATATATAATTTTTGGCCTCATGATGGAGAGAGTATTGCCCAAGCTTGGGGGAGATTGAAGTCTTTAATGCTCAAATGCCCCATTCATGAGCTTCCTGGTAATGTTATTATTGATAATTTCTATGCAAGACTTTCTTTTCAAGACAAGACCTTGCTGGATACTTCTTGTTCTGGATCATTTACACGCAACAAAGAAGAGTATAAAAGGGATCTTCTTGATCGGATCCAAGAAAATACTGAAGGTTGGGAGAACGACAAGGATAGAGAATCAGGTATAATTTATGATTATAAATGCATTGAAGCTTTTATGGATACTGATAAATTTCGTAATATGAGTGCTACATATGGTCTTGATTCTCAAGTTGCTGCAAATCTTTATAAAGCTTTTGCTTCTCATTATGAATTGCCAAAGAAGAATTTTGATAAGTATCATGAACCTTATAAAGATAAAATTGATTCATCTATTAATAAATGCGTTGTAGTTGAAACTGCTGATCATGTTATTCCTGAAGCTTATATTGAAAAAACTCCTTTCCCTGCTAAAATGAAGGAGTACTCTGTTATAAATAGTGCGGTTCATAAAAGTGAAAAGAAACCTATAGAACCTGAAGAACAAATAAAAGTTGAACTCTTTGTTGCAATAGTTAAAGATCTTGTGACTAAAAATGTGGAGGATGGTCATATTATTTTCTGTGAAGATGCTTCTAATATTGTTTCACATCCTAATAAACCCAAACAAGTTAGTGTTCCTATGTTATCTGTTAGAATTGGTGATCATTGCTATTATGGATTATGTGATATTGGTGCAAGCGTTAGTGCTATTCCTTATGAGCTTTACACGGAGATTATGCACGAAATTGATTCTTGTGAACTTGAAGATATTGATGTGGTTATTCAGCTGGCTAATAGAGAAACTATTTCTCCAATTGGTATTGTTCGAGATGTGGAAGTTTTATGCGGTAAGATTAAATATCCTGCTGACTTTTTGGTACTTGGTTCTGCTACTAGTGATTATTGTCCTATTATTTTTGGTAGACCTTTTCTAAATACTTGTGGAGCTATTATAGATTGCAAGAAAGAGAAAATTTTGACTAAATTTGCTGGTGAATCTTATGAGTTTAACTTCTCTAAATTTACCAAAACTCCTTATAAAGCTGATTTGCCTAGTGATGATTTTAAAATGGAGCAATGTGCATCTATTGTTCTTGTTCCTAACAATCCTTTGCAGCAACATTTGGAGGATAGCGAGAGTGAAGTTTTTAGGAAAGAAAGAGATGAGCTTGAGGAAATTTTTCTTCGCCAACCTATTCTCAAGCATGATTTACCGGTGGAAGATTTGGGTACAACACCGCCACCAAAGGAAGATCCTGTTTTTGATTTAAAGCCTTTGCCTGATAATCTTAAATATGCTCATATTGATGATAAGAAAATATATCCTGTTATTATTAGTTCTAAGCTTACAGTGTTTGAGGAAGAAAGGCTATTGGAAATATTGAAGAAACACCGAGGCGCTATTGGCTACACTCTTGATGATTTGAAAGGGATTTCTCCTTCTATTTGCCAACATGCTATTAATATGGAAGATGATGCAAAGCCTGTTGTTGAACATCAGCGTCGTCTAATTCCGAAGATGAAGGAAGTGGTAAGGAATGAGGTATTAAGACTTCTTGAAGCTAGTATTATATATCCTATTGCTGATAGTAGATGGGTTAGTCCTGTGCATTGTGTTCCCAAGAAAGGAGGAATGACTGTTGTGCCTAATGATAATGATGAGGTCATCCCTCAAAGAGTAGTTGTAGGGTATAGAATGTGCATTGATTTTCGAAAAGTTAATAAAGTTACTAAGAAAGATCATTACCCTTTACCATTTATTGATCAAATGCTAGAAAGATTGTCTAAAAATACTCATTTTTGTTTTCTTGATGGTTATTCTGGGTTTTCACAAATTGCTGTTAAAGCTAAAGATCAAGAGAAAACCACTTTCACTTGTCCCTATGAAACTTATGCTTATAGACGTATGCCTTTTGGTTTATGTAATGCTCCTGCTACTTTTCAAAGATGCATGTCTGCTATTTTTCATGGTTTTTGTGAGAGTATTGTAGAGGTATTCATGGATGACTTTTCCGTCTATGGGAATTCTTTTGATAGTTGCTTGCGAAACCTTGATAAAGTTTTGCAGAGATGTGAAGAAACTAACCTTGTTCTTAATTGGGAGAAATGCCACTTTATGGTTAATGAAGGAATTGTATTGGGACATAAAATTTCTGAGAGAGGTATTGAAGTTGATAGAGCTAAAGTTGAAGCAATTGAGAAGATGCCCTATCCTAGGGATGTTAAAGGTATTCGTAGTGTTCTTGGTCATGCTGGGTTTTATAGGAGATTTATTAAAGATTTCTCCAAGATTTCAAAACCTCTTACTAATCTTCTTCAAAAAGATGTACCTTTTGTTTTTGATGATGATTGTAAGGAAGCTTTTGAAACTCTAAAGAAAGCCTTAACAACTGCTCCTATAGTTGAACCTCCTGATTGGAACTTACCATTTGAAATTATGTGTGATGCTAGTGATTTTCTTTGTAGGCGCTGTTCTTGGACAGCGAGTAGATAAAAAACTGAATGTTATTCATTATGCTAGTAAAACTCTTGATGCTGCTCAAAGAAATTATGCTACAACTGAAAAAGAATTATTAGCTGTAGTCTTTGCTTGTGATAAATTTAGATCTTATATTGTTGATTCAAAAGTTACTATTCATACTGATCATGCTGCAATTAGATACCTTATGACAAAGAAAGATGCTAAGCCGAGGCTTATTAGATGGGTACTTCTTTTGCAAGAATTTGATTTACATATTGTAGATAGGAAAGGTGTTGATAATCCTGTTGCTGATAATTTGTCTAGATTGGAAAATATTGCTTATGATCCTGTTCCTGTTAATGATAGTTTTCCAAATGAACAATTGGCTGTAATAAAGGTGAGCTCGCGAGACAGTCCTTGGTATGCTGATTATGCTAACTTTATTGTTTCCAAGTACTTGCCTCCAACCTTTTCAGCTCAGCAAAGGAGGAAATTCTTTTATGACTTGAGGCACTATTTCTGGGATGACCCACACTTATATAAAGAAGGAGTGGATGGTATTATGCGAAGATGTGTTCCCGAATATGAACAACAAGAGATATTGAGTAAATGTCATGGTAGTGCTTATGGAGGACATCACGCCGGAGAAAGAACCGCGCAAAAGGTTCTACAATCAGGTTTTTATTGGCCAACTCTCTTCAAGGATGCGAGAAAGTTTATTTTATCTTGTGATGAATGCCAAAGGGTTGGTAATATCTCCAGACGTAATGAAATGCCTATGAATTATACTCTTGTTATTGAACCGTTTGATTGTTGGGGATTTGACTTCATGGGACCTTTTCCGTCTTCAGAAGGTAACACTCATATACTTGTTGCTGTTGATTATGTTACTAAATGGGTGGAAGCAATACCTACAAAAAGTGCTGATGGTGAGACCTCTTTAAGAATGCTTTTAGACATTATTTTTCCTAGATTTGGAGTGCCTAGATATATTATGACTGATGGAGGTTCTCATTTTATTCATGGAGGTTTTAGAAAAACTCTTGCTAAGTATGGTATTAATCATAGAATTGCTTCCGCTTATCATCCTCAAACTAGTGGTCAAGTAGAATTATCAAATAGAGAGATTAAGTCTATTTTGGGAAAGACCGTTAATAAAACTAGAAACCATTGGGCTAGTAAATTGAAGGATGCACTATGGGCTTATAGAACTGCTTATAAAAATCCCATGGGAATGTCACCTTATAAAATGGTTTATGGGAAAGCTTGTCATTTACCTTTAGAACTAGAGCACAAAGCTTATTGGGCAGTTAGAGAGTTAAATAAAGATCCTAAACTTGCCGGTGATAAGAGGTTGTTGCAATTAAGTTCTCTAGATGAATGGAGAAGTGAAGCTTATGAAAATGCTAAACTCTTTAAAGAGAAAGTTAAAAAATGGCATGATAGAAGGATTATCAAAAGAGAATTTAATATTGGGGATAAAGTCCTATTGTATCGGTCTCGTCTCAGATTCTTTGCAGGGAAATTACTCTCGAAATGGGAAGGACCATATGTTGTCGAGGAGGTGTATCGTTCAGGAGCAATCAAAATTAGCTCTCTCCAAGGCAATGCCACGCAAGTGGTGAATGGACAAAGACTCAAGCATTATATCTCAGGTGATTCTTATAATGTTGATGTTGATATTATTCAAGTGGAAACACCGGAGGCTTTCATTAAAGGACAAATTGACAGTCCGCCAGAACTCGACTTTGAATAGGTAACAGTACTGGTAATGAAAAGTACGCAATTTACTTTCCGAACAATATTTTTGCTGTTTTTGGAAAATATGAAATATTACGAGTTCGAAACGGAGTGGAAAGGACGCACGAGGGGGTGCCACCATAGGCCGGCGCGGCCTGACCTGGGCCCGCGCCGACCTATGGTTTGGCCGCCTCGTTGCCCCTTTCCGACTCTGGTTCGATCTGGTACTTTCCTTTTGTCGTGAAAATTTTTGCTATATAATCCCCCGGACCCCTGGAGGCCCGTATATCGTTTTCTCGACGTGTTTTGTTTCGAGCTGTTTCTGCCAGGATTTGCTTCGGATCTAGAGCCATCATGTCTTCGTCGGAAACTCCGAAGGACAGCTCCGGCAAGGATATTGGCAACTTGTACATGGAGGAGCTGAGGATGCACCCCAAGGAGTTGCTGCTCGTTGAAGGAGAACTGCAGATCAAGGATGTCCAGGGTCCTAAAGGAGAAGGAAGCTTGGAAGACAGGATGGAGAAGCTAGAACAAGAGGTTTTCAAATACAAGAAGATGGCTGAGCGTGAGGTGGATATCTTCCACAGGATTGTGTCTGAACTCATTGCTGAACATGAGAAGGAAACTGCAAAGCTTTGGTGCGACATCCTCTCACTTCACGACACCACCAACAAGCTCGAAGCACAACTCTATGACGTTCAGAATCAGAACTGTGAGTATGAAAATAGGTTTAAATACATAAGCCGTGCTGCTAGTTTCAGGATTCCCGAGACCAAGATGTCGTTTCTTGATGGAGAACCTCTTCCTTGGAAGTTTGATGACGGGAGTTCATCACCACCATCGCCGCAGGAGTAATTCATCATCGGTATTGGCATCCCCTTGGTTTGTTCCAAGCTTGGGGGAGTGCCGCGGTATCACATTATCACTACCTTTTACTTTTATTGTCAAGTAGTGTCATATCATGAGTAGGGAAGTTATCATATAAGATGGGTTGCAGTTTGGAAGTATCTCTCCTTTAGTTGGTTGTCTATGTATCCCTTGGTGTGAGTTATCGTTATGGAATATTAATGAGAAGTCTTATCATTTACATATTGCACATCTTATTTTAGTTTGCAATCTCTATTATATGATTTACCTTGTCATTAGTATTGGTATCACTTTGGGAGCATTGAATAAATCTATTTGGTTTTGGCAAACTTAGCATTGGTCAATAGCAACAACACTTTGAGGTTTAAGTAGAAAAGAGAAATACATGTAGTTGTTTCATTGTCTTTCTTTCTTGTTAGCTCATAGCTTATTATTCTGAAGTTAAAATTGTTTGTGCTTACAAGGAAGATGCATGATTGTTTCTATCACATGTATATTTGTTTGTTTCCCTCGACTCTTATGCTTGCTAATTAACCTTGTTAGCCAAAGACCTGTACTGAGAGGGAATACTTCTCGTGCATCCAAACCTTAGCCCAAACCTATGCCATTTGTGTCCACCATACCTACCTACTACATGGTATTTTCTGCCATTCCAAGTAAATACTTCATGTGCTACCTTTAAACAATTCAAAACTTAGTATCTCTTATTTGTGTCAATGTTTTATAGCTCATGAGGAAGTATGTGGTGTTTTATCTTTCAATCTTGTTGGGCAACTTTCACCAATGGACTAGTGGCTTCATCCGCTTATCCAATAATTTTGCAAAAGAGCTGGCAATGGGATTCCCAGTCCCAAATTAATTAAACTGAATAGACACTCCTCCATGGTATGTGATTGATGGACGGCACCCGAAGGATTCGGTTAGCCATGGCTTGTGTAAGCAAAGGTTGGGGGGAGTGTCATCATCATAATAAAACTAAAATAAAAAGGCACTCCTTCATGGTATGAGATTGTTGGCAGGCACCCGAGGATTCGGTTAGCCATGGTTTGTGAAAGAAAGGTTGGAAGGAGTGCCACACAAAATAAAAATAATATGGGAGCCGCTCTTTGAAGGTTTGTCTGGCAAGGGGGTTAGAGTACCCGCTACCAGTCGTTGACAACAACAAACACCTCTCAAAATGTTACTTTTATTCTCTTTATATGATTTCAAAACTGAAAAAGCTCTAGCACATGATTTAATCCCTGCTTCCCTCTGCGAAGGGCCTGTCTTTTACTTTATGTTGAGTCAGTAAACCTATTTCCCTCCATCTCAAGCAAGCATTTGAGTAGTTGTGATCAAACCATTATATTGTGATTTGCTTCATCATGTCTTTTATTCTTCCTTGTTTAGTACAAGTTTTATCTGAATGAATATAGCTTTGCAAGTTATCAATGATTATGAAGAGACCATTATGATTGAGTATGCAAGTTGTGCCTTATAAACTTTAACATGAGAGCGCTGCTCAATGAGATAAGTATAATCTGTTAATTGTTCTCTGACCAAGAACGAAGTTTGCCATCACCAATTATGATTTCTTATGCACCTTTATTTGTGATTACCTTATACTTGTTTCAAGTTGAGTTATATGAGGAAGTTGTCTACTATAATGTCTTGTGCGAATGAATATGATGCTTCTTGTCCGTATTTTATTTATCGACTCTTCACTCCATAAACATGTGGTCCTGTTTACCGAGCTCAGTTTCGCTTGGGGACAAGCGAAGTCTAAGCTTGGGGGGAGTTGATACGTCCAATTTGCATCACTATTTTATATCATAATTTGCTGTTATTCATTGATATATTTCGTATTGGGACACAATACTTATGTTATTTCATCTATTTTGCATGTTTCATCATTATTGGAGGATCAAGCACCGGAGCCAGGATTCTGCTGGAAAAAGCACCGTCAGAACGCAATATTTCAGAAGATCAACTGTGGAAGGAAATTATACCAAAAATCCTATTTTTCAAGATGACGAAGGAAGCCAGAAGGAGGAGCCAGCTGGACCCAGGGTGGGCCCACACCATAGGGCGGCGCGGCCCATGGCCTGGCCGCGCCACCATGTGGTGTGGGGGCCCCGCAGCCCCTTTCGCCTCCTTTTCTTCGCGAAATCCTTCGTCCCGAAAACCTAAGCCACAGAGGGTACCTCGCGAAGAGTTACAGCCGCCTCTGCGGGGCGGAGAACACCAGAGAGAAAAGAGCTCTCCGGCGGGCAGGAATCCGCCGGGGAAATTCCCTCCGGGAGGGGGAAATCGACGCCATCGTCACCGTCATCGAGCTGGACATCATCTCCATCACCATCATCATCATCTCCACCATCATCACCGCCGTCTCCACCGCTGGACACCGTCACCGCCGTAGCAATTTGGGTTTGATCTTGATTGTTTGATAGGGGAAACTCTCCCGGTATCGATTTCTACTTGTTGTTGATGCTATTGAGTGAAACCATTGAACCAAGTTTATGTTCAGATTGTTATTCATCATCATATCACCTCTGATCATGTTCCATATGATGTCTCGTGAGTAGTTCGTTTAGTTCTTGAGGACATGGGTGAAGTCTAAATGTTAGTAGTGAACTATGGTTGAGTAATATTCAATGGTATGATATTTAAGTTGTGGTGTTATTCTTCTAGTGGTGTCATGTGAACGTCGACTACATGACACTTCACCATTTATGGGCCTAGGGGAATGCATCTTGTATTCGTTTGCCAATTGCGGGGTTGCCGGAGTGACAGAAACCTAAACCCCCGTTGGTATATCGATGCAGGAGGGATAGCAGGATCTCAGAGTTTAAGGCTGTGGTTAGATTTATTCTTAATTACTTTCTTGTAGTTGCGGATGCTTGCAAGGGGTATAATCACAAGTATGTATTAGTCCTAGGAAGGGCGGTACATTAGCATAGGTTCACCCACACAACACTTATCATAACAATGAAGATTATTTAGCTGTATGTAGCGAAAGCACTAGACTAAAATCCCGTGTGTCCTCGAGAACGTTTGGTCATTATAAGTAAACAAACCGGCTTGTCCTTTGTGCTAAAAAGGATTGGGCCACTCGCTGCAATTGTTACTCTCGCACTTTACTTACTCGTACTTTATTCAACTGTTATATCAAAACCCCCTGAATACTTGTCTGTGAGCATTTACAGTGAATCCTTCATCGAAACTGCTTGTCAACACCTTCTGCTCCTCGTTGGGATCGACATTCTTACTTATCGAAAATACTACGATACACCCCCTATACTTGTGGTGTCTAGGTTTTGCTATTGGATACATTAAGTAAAGAATAGTTGGTTCCTAAATAGGAGGGTTCATAAATATCTAATACTAGTAGGTTTTAGTGGGTATGAGCATGTAGGGTCCAGTATTAGATATGGTTACTATTAGAATGGATCAAAATGGTTTGATACTAAATATGTTCAATTAAGGATGATGACTTGAAGGGTAGGAACTAGGGTTTATATTTAGGTGGTTCTACTAGATTACTTAGGTTTTATTGATATGCATACATGGAATACCAACTTACAAGTGATAGGCCTCTATTATTTTATGAGGGCATGAACATGTATTTATTTGCTAATTATGAATCTATAAGTCAAAAGAAAGTAACATGATCACATTTTATAACATAGGGTTTAGGGCTAAAAGAAATTTAGGGTTCACATAAAATAATAGAGTTAGGGTTCTTAATAGGATTTAGGGGAGAGTTCTCACATGACAAGATTATGGTTTTATTCAATATGGAATTAGGGTTTCCTATTTGTGATGCAAATCTTAAGGTAATAACTTAGTGATCAAGTTTAAGTTACTTATACCTTTGAATTAAGAAGATTAATATTTAAGATAAATATTATTTAGGTTTTAAATCCCTTTAATAAGAATTTAATAAGATGATGATAAAGGAAAATTAGTTTTAGTGTTTTCTTTATTGATTTAATTCTCTCTATTTATTTTAGAAAGTTTTCCTAATTATTGAATTTTAATTGAATTAAGAATAAAAGAAAAGGCTTAAATAATAAAGGTTAAACAATTAAATTTTTATTTTAAATAAAAAATCATATTTTTTATTGGATAGTGTTTATTTTTATGAGCATTTTGATATCTTATTTACATTTTTAGGAATTGAAATAAATTTTATTTATTCTTGCAAAGTTTCAGAGATTTTGTGTAATTTGAAATAGATCGAAAATACTAAACGTACCTAGACAGATCTACCCACTACCAGTGACTGGTGGACCAATGTCCATGCTAGCTACCACGTGGCTTTGACCAAGGTCAAAATTGCCACCGTGGCAATGGATCTGCTGGCTGGCGGCCAGTCGTGGACGCCGCCGACGCTAGGTGGATCCCGTGGGGCTGTGCGCGTGCTTGTTGGAACCGAGACTGTGAGGCGAATCTAGTGGTGGTCGCACCGCTCTTTATTGGTCACCGGATCATGAACGGCGATGAGGGACAGCGGTGGCGGATGGTGGTCGGCGGTGATAGGGTTCTACTGCATGATCTAGGGCTCAATAGGATGCTCACGAGATGCGCAATCTCACCTTGATGCTTTCCAGCTGGTCGATGGAGTCGATCGAGGACGGAAGCGACGAGGCGGTCGCCATTTCCCTCGCAGTACTGCGAAAGGGAACGGCCAAATTCCCCCTCCACCGAGCTC
Organism: Lolium perenne; assembly: GCF_019359855.2. Taxonomy (NCBI): domain Eukaryota; kingdom Viridiplantae; phylum Streptophyta; class Magnoliopsida; order Poales; family Poaceae; genus Lolium; species Lolium perenne. The sequence goes on from NC_067247.2 coordinate 161,225,575, forward strand.
CCCTTGACGCGTGACTGCACCAGGTGAACGAGGATGACGAGGCGCTCCTCCTGAGCCCATCGGCTGGCTCCGGGGTGGTCAGAATCGGTGTGGTGGTACGGTTGCTGGCGGGTTAGGGTTTCGGGATAGCGGCGAGAAGAAGAAAATCGAGACTCTAGGGTTTCCTCCCCCGTATTTATACAGCCACCAGCGGTCGTCGTCGAGCGCTCGGTCAGTAACGGCGGCCAGGACGTGTCCCTCTTCATGGATCTGGTGCTCTCCCATGCGTCGTCGATGGCAAAGACGAAGACGATGACCTCGTCTTCGGTCTTATCCCGAGCGAACCGGTATACGGGCTAGGCTGGGCTGCTGTGTGGTGATGGTGTTGGGCTGCTGCGGCTGGTAAGCCAGGTAAGCCCATCATCTTTTCTCTTTTTTTCTTTTCTATTTCTTTTTCATTTTCTGTTTTCAATTTCCACTTTTGGTTTTGTTTATTTGAATTCAAATTTGAACTTTGTTATTTTTGCAGATTTCTAACTATTTTAATTAGGATTTAATAACAATGATCATTGCATTATTTTATTGTCCAGAAAAAATGTTTAATGCATAATTTTATTTGTATCTTCGTGAGTTCTATTTAGATTTCAATTTAATCATGAATTTATGTGTTCTTTGAAATTCCTTTTTCTCCTTGAGATACAAATCTCTTCTGAATTATTAAAGTGGATAATTTCTACTCAAAGCATTTTAAAGATTATTATGAGGTCTTGGTTTCTTATTTGAGAGTTTGGTTCACTTGCATATTATTTTATAGGATCACCTATTTATTAAAGTTTTGTAAGTTCTATTATAACCATTTTTCAAGGTTAACTATTATTATTGTTGGAATATATCTAAAGTAGATATTTTTCAACTAGCGCGAGATGAGTACATGTTCGATTACTAGCTACCTAGTATAGATCAGCTAGCTACATACCTCTCTTATCGATCGCGTGCATGCATGCTAGTTGTAGATAGGTAGCTCTTTTTATTTTGAACGCCTTAGATTATACCGTGTATCAAGTATAGGTTAACTCGAGTACAGTTGCCCATAAAGGATGAGTACAGTTGCATAGATAGCATGAGTACAATGAAGGACGAGTACCACTTAGTGGACACCCGAGTACAGTTACGTACAAAGCACGAGTACAGTTGCGTACAAAGAACGAGTACAGTTACATACACATACACGAGCGAGTACAAGTACTACTCCTTCATGTTGAACTTTTTGGCCCCACTACTCATGCAAGTTTTGGTGTGAAGAAACATTGCTTGGTTATTGTTGATGATTATTCAAGATATACATGGGTGTTCTTTCTCAAGAAGAAGGATGAGACTCAACAAATCTTCATCGACTTTGCCACTGAGGTGCAACGTCAACACAACCTTACTATATTGGCAATAAGAAGTGACAACGGCTCCGAGTTCAAGAACTACACACTCAATGACTTCCTTCGTGATGAGGGGATACGACATCAATATTCCGCTGGATACACCACTCAACAAAATGGTGTTGCGGAGAGGAAGAACCGGACTCTCATGGATATGGCAAGGTCTGTGTTGTCGGAGTATAAATCTCACTATGACTTCTGGGACGAAGCCATCTCTACCACATGTCATTCCTCAAACCGGCTCTATCTCCGCAAGGGCCTGAACAAGAATCCTTATGAAATCCTCAGAGGAAATAAGCTCAATATCTCCTACTTCCGAGTATTTGGTTGTAAGTGTTTCCATAAAATCAAAGGAGTTCGTTGGTCTAAATTTGCACCTAAAGCTTTGGAGGGTATTTTTGTTGGTTACGATGCCGAATCTCACACTTATAGAGTCTTTGACAAAGTCTCCGCGATTTTCATTGAATCTTGTAGTGTGACATTCGAAGAAAATGATGGCTCCCAAGTGGGGCAAGTTGATGTTTGTGCAGATGGTGAAATACCTCAAGACACCATAGTAAGAATGGGGACGAGATTTCACGTCCCCATTGAGGGACACGGTGTGGTGCCTCGGGAAGGACTATGCTCTACTCAAGTGGAGCCCTCATCATCACAAACTCAACAAGCTCCGGATCTTGTGGACACTGTTACACCAGCCGAAGAACAAGCTCAAGACCCTCCCTCTTGTGAGCAAGATCAAGGTCAAGATCACCCTATTGAGATTGATGGAGGAGCACCAAGTGTTGAACAAGAAAAACTCAATGATGATGGTGCTTCCCCAAGTGATGTCCAAGATCAACCTCATGAGGAAGAGCAAACTCAAGAAATTGAGCAAGCTCAAATTGATGGTCAAGACGAGGATCAAAATAGTCAAGAAGACCAAGTGATTCCTCGAAGATCTTTTGAGGATATCGAATCCCGTCACAAGCAACGAGTTTCCAACACATTGATAAGAAGAGGTCACACTCTTGATAAAGTTGTTGGTGATTTGAGGAAGCAAATGACCACCCGGAGATAACTAGCCAACTTTAATGATCATCAAGCTTATATCTCCATGGTGGAACCGAAGAAAGCCTTTGATGCTCTTGAAGATCCCGATTGGTTGGATGCTATGCATGAAGAACTCAATAACTTCAAGCGGAACAAAGTATGGAGATTAGTACAGAAGCCCAAAGATTGTCGCAATGTTATTGGCACGAAGTGGATATTCAAGAACAAGCAAGATGAACATGGTATTGTCATTCGGAACAAGGCAAGATTAGTGGCTCAAGGTTTCTCTCAAGTGGAAGGCATTGACTTCGGTGAAACCTATGCTCCTGTGGCTCGCCTTGAGTCCATCCGTATCCTTCTTGCATATGCTTCACACCATAACTTTAAATTGCAACAAATGGATTTTAAAAGTGCATTTCTTACTAGACCTCTAAAAGAGTTGGTCTTTGTTAAGCAACCTCCCGGGTTCGAGGATCTCGAGTTCCTAAACATGTATATCAACTTGATAAGGCACTCTATGGCCTTAAGCAAGCCCCACGTGTGTGGTATGAGCACCTTAAAGAGTTGTTACTAGACCGTGGATTTCAACTTGGGCTAATCGACCCCACTCTTTTTTACTAAGAGGGTTGATGGGGAGCTTTTCACTTGCCAAATATATGTTGATGATATTTTCTTTGGCTCTACTAATAAAGATTTCAATGAAGAATTTTCAAAGCTTATGACCGACAAGTTTGAGATGTCCATGATGGGTGAATAGGTTCTTTCTTGGATTTGAGATCAAGCAATTGAGAGAAGGAACATTCATTTGCCAAGCCAAGTACATTCAAGACATGCTCAAGAGATTCAATATGAAGGACTTGAATGGTGCAAAGACTCCAATTGCAACCAATTGCCATCTTGCACTTGATCCCGGTGGTAAGGACGTGGATCCAAAGGTATATCGCTCCATGATAGGCTCCTTGCTTTACCTTTGTGCATATAGACCGGATATTGTGTTGAGTGTAGGTGTATGTGCAAGGTATCAAGCCGCTCCTAAAGAAAGCCACTTGGTGGCGGTCAAAAGAATCTTTAGATATTTGGTTCATTCCCCAATATTTGGATTATGGTACCCAAAGGGTTATGGGTTCTCACTTGTTGGCTATACGGACTCGGATTGGGCGGGAGATAAGGATGATAGGAAATCAACCTCCGGGGCTTGCCAATTTCTTGGTAGGTCCTTGGTGTGTTGGTCTTCTAAGAAGAAAAATTGTATAGCTCTCTCTACCGCTGAATCCGAATACGTGGCGGCCACTAGTGGGTGCACATAACTCTTATGGATGAGGCAAACTTTAAAGGATTACGGTGTCACTTGTGACAAAGTAACTCTTTTATGTGACAACCAAAGTGTCATCAACATCGCATACAACCCCGTACAACACACAAGAACGAAGCATATTGAGATTCGCAATCACTTCATTCGAGATCATGTCTCCCGGGGTGATATTGAATTGTCATTCATTGGTAACCATGACCAACTTGCGGATATATTTACGAAGCCTCTTAATGAAGCAAGATTTTGTTACTTTAGGAATGAGCTAAATATCATAGATTCAAGTAGCTTGGCTTGAACACTTTGCATACATACCTATTCCTCAACTTCTATTTGGTTTAGGTGTGGGCATGAAAACAGGGGGAGTGCGGTTTAAATTATTGAGCTATCCCTCCCCCCATAATGCCAAAATTAAGAAATCATTCTATTTATATCATGTGTTGATATGTGAGCTTCAATGATGAGTATTGGTTTTGGGGCCAAGATATATCTTTGCGTTGCCATACCATAACACTCATATATGGTGGCCTAGGCCACCAACCTCTTCTTATGAAGAGTTGATGTTAGTTGGATCTTAATGAGTTTCTATTTGTCTTACATGTTCTTATGGGAATTGGCTCAATGTTTGCCTTTTCTTGCTTGATCCTTGCAAAGTTGAGTCCATAATACCATATCCTCTCTTAATAGTTTGTAGCATAAGCCATTCACTCATCTCTAAAACCTTCTATCTATGCACGAGCTCATTTTCGAAAAACTCAAATCAAAATTCTCGTTTCAAAAGGTCCACAATGTCTTTTCAAAAAGGAAAAAACTTTTGTCTATCCCAAAACCTTTGTTTTTACAAAAAGAAAACAGCCCCAATTTTGTCTTTTGTTAAAAAAAGGGGGGGGAGGGGGGGAAGGTGGCTGGCCGACCCGAGCCTCTACGGGCCGGTAGTACCGCGGCCACCTGGTCGGTATCTCCACCCACCTTGGGCCGGTAGTACCGCCGGGGCCTGGCTAGTACTACCGCCGGCCTCGGGCAGGTACGACTTACACGGGGCAGGCTGGGGTCGAGCGTAGCTCTTCCTCACAGCTGCCCCCAACCCGCACGCACCACCCAACCCTGTCGCCCGTTTCGGTCGCCACCGCCGGCCGCCGGCCCTCCGGCCACCCTCCCGCCAGATCGGCTCCGTGGGGGTCTTCCCCATCCCCACCTCCTCCATGGCCTCCGGTATGCATGGGCACCTTTTCCCGCATATTTTGGTCGTATTTTGAGTTTGTACGTATATGGTTCTAGGTGCTATGTGCTCAGATTTTTGGCTAAATCTTGCAATGGAGTTAGTATCACTTGTTGATCTATGTCCACACTAGTTTGTAGTACCCTTCACCTATAATATGTGGCCAAAAAATTTATCATCCTCATGAATTTTATTTTGGGTCAAGAATATATTTGCTTTTCAAATAAATGAGCTTGTGCACTTATCCCATATGTCCCTCTACGCTGCTCTATTAATTCACAGGTGCTAGTGGATTGGGTTCGGCGAGACCGCGCAAGAGAAGAGGGGTTCCGTCAGTTGAGGACGAGTTTATTGAAAACGATGAAGTTTTGCCCCGTTCCACTACTGCTCATGGTGTTTGTATGGCCAATAAGAAGAAGGGGAAGAAGACTATTGTGTCCTATATATGCCAAGATGCGCCTTCATGAGTACATGGATCTTCGCTCCACTAACCCCTATGAGGGGCCACGGGCTACTTGAGTCCGCAATCTTCACTTCTACGCCGAAGTTCAAGAGAGAATATTCAATGAAGTCTATCCTCCCAAGGTAAAAGTGGTTGATCAACGGTATATCAACATTGGCCATATGGAGAGGAGGCATACTTTCATGAAGCACTCGGGATTTGCCAGGAGTTTGGTTTGCTCCTATTATGACTCTCCAATGCAACTATGATGCCTATCTTGTGACTCAATTTTATGCCAAGGTCTATTTTCATGATGATAAAGCTCGGTCCATTACTTGGATGACTCGTGATGAGGTACTCACTACCACTTGGAGCAACTTTGGACACATTCTGGGTTATCCCATTCCGGAAAAATGTGAGGAGGAAACTAGTGGTTGGAGGTTTCAAGGAGACAATAATGCAAGCACCAAGGATGTACTTGAGCCGCTCTATATGCCTGGTAAATGCAAGCTTGGGTTCACTTTCGGTCTTCAACCCATCTATGATATCATGCTTCACATCTACCGTGAGACCGTTGCCGTCAAAGTAGGTAACGTTGATGAGATTCACTCATTTGTCATTGACTTGATGCTTGAGACACACCTCCGGAGGGGCAAGGGTGTGCAGATGGATGCCATGGATTGCTTGTGGAACCAGATTTATCTGCGTATGGTGGAAAATAGGTCTCCTTCATTTGCTCCCTATATCGTGAAGCTCATTTGTGAAGTGTGGCATTAGAAATTTGATGGTGCGAGCCTTGAACCGATTTCACCTCTTACCGAGCATCCTAGCAAGAAGCTCTTTATCAAAGATCATGGGCTCCCAGCTCCTGCCACAGCCACAACAGCACCTACAGTAGGTTCTACAAGTCCTCCCGCTCCTAAGATCGATGGATTTACTATTCATATGGGACTTGGGTCAAATACCAACTCCATATATGACCCTATGCTCGAGCCATCTTGGTACAACAAGCTCAAGATCAAGGTGAAGAAGACCTTTTGTCTCCAACTGGATATCCAGGAGCGGATGTCTGACTCCTATGTGGCCGATAAGAAAGCTTGGCGCCGCCATAAGAGCATCATGAGAAATCTTGGTTTGGAAGTGTCTCCTCCAGGATCTGAAGATAATATCATTCTGAAGCCCTAGTGGATCTCTTCTCACAGCCAATGGTCTGATGGTGAAGCCGGACCCTCCTATAGTGTCGAATCTTCTCACTACGATGATGTCGAGGACCTCCCTTGAGTCTCTCGGGAGGCTAGCATCACTCTTCAACCTTTTTGGCGTCTTGATGTCAAAGGGGGAGAAGAGTTCTATTAGGTTGGTATGGGATTTGCATGGGAAGTCACAAGCTTGCAATTTCTTTGACTCTTTATGCTTGTGACTTATGGCTTTTAGTTGTTGTGAACTATCTCATTATGTTTTATGGACCTTGTCTATGTGTGTGTGAGACATAGGCTACTTATTTATATGTGAGACATTTGCTATGTATCTAGCTATCTATGGTAAAGACTTAATGGACTACTTGTGGTATGATCTCTAAACTCAGCACTTGTCTTTACTCACATTTGCTTTGTCTCTACTCAAGTGCAAGTAATGGATTTGATTGTTTACTCCTTGCACCTTGCACTTGTTGGTTAGCCTATAAAATGTTAGAGACTTTTAATCCTAGATGATGTGCTCCTTGTTCAAATGCAATTTTAATTGGATGCACATGTCTAGGGGGAACTGATGACCCACAAGTATAGGGGGTGTATCGTAGTATTTTCAATAAGTAAGAGTGTCGAACCCAACGAGGAGCAGAAGGTGTTGACAAGCAGTTTCGATGAAGGATTCACTGTAAATGCTCACAGACAAGTATTCAGGGGGTTTTGATGTAGCAGTTGAATAAAGTACGAGTAAGTAAAGTGCGAGAGTAATAATTGCAGCGAGTGGCCCAATCCTTTTTAGCACAAAGGACAAGCCGGTTTGTTTACTTATAATGACCAAACGTTCTTGAGGACACACGGGAATTTAGTCTAGTGCTTTCGCTTCATATAGCTGATTAATCTTCATTGTTTTGATAAGTGTTGTGTGGGTGAACCTATGCTAATGCACCGCCCTTCCTAGGACTAATACATACTTGTGATTATACCCCCTGCAAGCATCCGCAACTACAAGAAAGTAATTAAGATAAATCTAACCACAGCCTTAAACTCTGAGATCCTGCTATCCCTCCTGCATCGATATACCAACGGGGGTTCAGGTTTCTGTCACTCCGGCAACCCCGCAATTAGCAAACGAGTACAAGATGTATTCCCCTAGGCCCATAAAGGTGAAGTATCATGTAGTCGACGTTCACATGACACCACTAGAAGAATAACACCACAACTTAAATATCATAACATTGAATATTACTCAACCATAATTCACTACTAACATTTAGACTTCACCCATGTCCTCAAGAACTAAACGAACTACTCACGAGACATCATATGGAACATGATCAGAGGTGATATGATGATGAATAACAATCTGAACATAAACCTTGGTTCAATGGTTTCACTCAATAGCATCAATAACAAGTAGAAATCAATACCGGGAGAGTTTCCCCTATCAAACAATCAAGATCCAACCCTAATTGTTACAGCGGTGACGAGGTGCAGCGGTGGAGATGGCGGTGATGATGATGGAGATGATGGTGATGATGATGAAGATGATGTCCAGCTCGATGACGGTGACGATGGCGTCGATTTCCCCCTCCGGGAGGGAATTTCCCCGGCAGATTTCAGCCTGCCGGAGAGCTCTTTTCTCTCTGGTGTTTTCCGCCCCGCAGAGGCGGCTGTGACTCTTCGCGACTATCCTCTGGAGCTTAGGTTTTCGGGACGAAGAAGTACGCGAAGGAGAGGAGGCCAGAGCGGGCTGTGGGCCCCCTCTCCACATGGCGGCGCGGCCAGGGCAGGGCCCGCGCCGGCCTGTGAGGGGGGGGGGGCATGGCGGCCCTCCTCGGCTCCTCCTTTTGGCTCCCTTCGTCTTCTGGAAAAATAGGATTTTTCATATAATTTCCGTCAATTGTTGATCTTCTGAAATATTGCATTCTGACGGTGCTTTTTCCAGCAGAATCCTGACTCCGGTGCGCGATCCTCCAATAATCATGAAACATGCAAAATAGATGAAATAACATAAGTATCATCTCCAAATACGAAATATTTCAATGAATAACATTAAATTATGATATAAAATAGTGATGCAAAATGGACGTATCAACTCCCCCAAGCTTAGCTTCGCTTGTCCCCAAGCGAAACTGAACTCGGTAAACAGGACCACATGTTTATGGAGTGAAGAGTCGATAAATAAAATACGGACAAGAAGCATCATATTCATTCACACAAGACATTCTAGTGAACAACTTCCTCATATAATTCAACTTGAAACAAGTAGAGGGTAATCACAAATAAAGGTGCATAAGAAATCATAATTGGTGATGGCAAACTTCGTTCTTGGTCAGAGAACAATTAACAGATTATGTTAAAGCTTATATGGCACAACTTGCATACTCAATCATAATATTCTCCTCATAATCATTGATAACTTTCAAAGCTATATTCATTCAGATAAAACTTGTACTAAACAAGGAAGAGTAAAAGGCATGATGAAATAGATCACAATATAAATGGTTTGATCACAACAACTCAAATGCTTGCTTGAGATGGAGGGAAATATGTTTAATGACTCAACATAAAGTAAAAGACAAGCCTTTCACAGAGGGAAGCAGGGATTAAATCATGTTCTAGAGCTTTTTCAATTTTGAAATCATAAAGAGCATAAAAGTAACATTTTGAGAAGTTTTTGTTGTTGTCAATGAATGGTAGCGGGTACTCTAACCCCCTTGCCAGACAAACTCTCGAAGAGCGGCTCCCATAAAATTTTATTCTTGGTTGACACTCCTTCCAACCTTTGCTTTCACAAACCATGGCTAACCGGATCCTCGGGTGCCTTCCAATCATTCTCATACCATGAAGGAGTGCCTTTTTATTTTGGTTTTATTTAGATGACACTCCTCCCCTCCTTTGCTTTCTCAAGCCATGGCTAACCGAATACTCGGGTGCCTTCCAACAATCACATACCATGGAGGAGTGTCTATTTGTAAAATTATGAAAGTTAATTAATCGGGGCTGGGAACCCCATTGCCAGCTCTTTTTGCAAAATTATTGGATAAGCGGATGAAGCCACTAGTACATTGGTGAAAGTTGCCCAACAAGATTGAAAGATAAAACACCACATACTTCCTCATGAGCTATAAAACATTGACACAAATAAGAGATAGTAAATTTTGAATTATTTTAAAGGTAGCACACGAAGTATTTACTTGGAATGGCAGAAAATACCATATAATAGGTAGGTATGCTGGACACAAATGGCATAGGTTTGGGTTAAGGTTTGGCTGCACGAGAAGCATTCCCTCTGAGTACAGGTTTTTGGCTAGCAAGGTTAATTAGCAAGCATAAGAGTTGAGGGAAACAAACAAATATACATGTGATAGAAACTATCATGCATCTTCCTTGTAAGCACAAACAATTTTAACTTCAGAATAATAAGCTAAGAGCTAACAAGAAAGGAAGACAATGAAACAACTACATGTATTTCTCTTTTCTACTAAAACCTCAAAGTGTTGTTGCTATTGACCAATGCTAAGTTTGCCAAAACCAAATAGATTTATTCAATGCTCCCAAAGTGATACCAATACTAACAACAAGATCAATCATATAATAGAAATTGCAAACTAAAATAAGATGTGCAATATGTAAATGATAAGACTTCTCATTAATAATCCATAACGATAACTCACACCAAGGGATACATAGACAACCAACTAAAGGAGAGATACTTCCGTACTGCAACCCATCTTATATGATAACTTCCCTACTCATGATATGACACTACTTGATAGTAAAAAGTAAAAGATAGTGATGATGTGATACCGCGGCACTCCCCCAAGCTTGGAACAAACCAAGGGGATGCCAATACCGATGATGAATTACTCCTTCGGCGGTGGTGGTGATGAATTCTTGACAAGCTTCTCAACAAGCTCCTGAAGCTCATCAATCTTGTACATGAGGTTGCAGATCATCTCCGAATTGTGCTCGACGCGGTTAAGAAGTATGTCCGATGGCGAGTCCCAACTCTTGGAGTTATTTCTCCACTCTTCAGCTTCAGGCTTCATCCTTCCTGCAGTGTTAGAACGATCTATATCCCAATTGCTAGGCAATACTGCCTTGGGAGTCCTTTCAATTTGACTACTGTAAATTAGATTGCGGAAGGGATTGTAGGTGCCTGGAGAAGATGTCTTTGGAGCTAGGTAGTGACGTGGAACCTTTCCTCCGGTGCGAATTCTTGCGCTCTTCTTGGCACTGAAAGGGTTCTCCACCACCTCGATGCTTGCGATGGTAGCACGCGGGTATGCACGCGAGTCTTCCTCCACTTCTTCTTCATCTTCTTCCTTGACGCTCTCGTCCACCTCTTTCCACTCGGGATCTTGAATATCTTCATCCGAAAGCCCCTTGCCCTTGTTGTTGGAGACCATGATGCTTCTAGATTGAAAATAGATCCTGGCAGAAACAGCTCGAAACAAAACACGTCGAGAAAACGATATACGAACCTCCAGGGGTCCGGGGGATTATATAGCAGAAATTTTTACGACAAAAGGAAAGTACCAGGTCGAACCAGAGTTGGAGAGGGGCAACGAGGGAGCCACCTCATAGGGCGGCGCGGCTAGGCTGGGGCCCGCGCCGGCCTATGAGGGCACGCCCTCATGCGTCTCCTCCACTCCGTTTCGATCTCGTAATTTTTCATATTTTCCAAAAATAGCAAAAACATTGTTCGGAAAGTAAACGTGGACTTTTTATTACCAGTACTGTTACCTATTCAAAGTCGAACTCTGCCGGACTGTCAATTTGACCTTTGATGAAAGCTTCTGGAGTCACCACTCGAATAACATCAACATCTTCATTATAAGAATCTCCAGAGATATAATGCTTGAGTCTTTGTCCATTCACCACTTGTGTGGCATCGCCTTGGAGAGAACTAATTTTAATTGCTCCTGAACGATATACCTCCACAATGACATATGGTCCTTCCCATTTCGAGAGTAATTTCCCTGCAAAGAATCTGAGACGAGACCGATACAATAGGACTTTATCCCCAATGTTAAATTCTCTTTTGATAATTCTTCTATCATGCCATTTCTTAACTTTCTCTTTAAAGAGTTTAGCATTTTCATAAGCTTCATTTCTCCATTCATCTAGAGAACTCAATTGTAGCAATCTCTTCTTACCGGCTAGTTTAGGATCTTTATTTAGTTCTCTTACAGCCCAATAAGCTTTGTGCTCCAGTTCTAAAGGTAAATGACAAGCTTTTCCATAAACCATTTTATACGGTGACACACCCATGGGATTTTTATAAGCAGTTCTATAAGCCCATAGTGCTTCCTTCAATTTACTAGCCCAATTCTTTCTAGATTTATTAACAGTCTTTTGCAAGATAGATTTAATCTCTCTATTTGATAGTTCTACTTGCCCACTAGTTTGAGGATGATAAGCAGAAGCAATTCTATGATTAATACCATATTTAGCAAGAGTTTTTCTAAAACCACCATGAATAAAATGAGAACCTCCATCAGTCATAAGATATCTAGGAACTCCAAATCTAGGAAAAATAATATCTAAAAGCATTCTTAAAGAGGTCTCACCATCAGCACTTTTTGTGGGTATAGCTTCCACCCATTTAGTAACATAATCAACAACAACAATTATATGAGTGTTACCTTCTGAAGAAGGGAAAGGTCCCATGAAGTCAAATCCCCAACAATCGAATGGATCAATAACAAGAGTATAATTCATAGGCATTTCATTGCGTCTGGAGATATTACCAACCCTTTGACATTCATCACAAGATAAAATAAACTTTCTTGCATCTTTGAAGAGAGTGGGCCAATAAAAACCTGATTGTAGAACCTTTTGCGCGGTTCTATCTCCGGCGTGATGTCCTCCATAAGCACTACCATGACATTTACTCAATATCTCTTGTTGTTCATATTCGAGAACACATCTTCGCAGAATACCATCCACTCCTTCTTTATATAAGTGTGGGTCATCCCAAAAATAATGCCTTAAGTCATAAAAGAATTTCCTCCTTTGCTGGGCTGAAAAGGTTGGAGGCAAGTACTTGGTGTCAACACCCGGATTTTTAAGTCCGGATGCCTATTATGTCATACATCGCAATCCCAGGAATATTGTTGTTGCGAGGCATAATAGTTAAGTATCACAGTCATCATTCATTACAAACCATAATGTATTACAATTGGAATCACATCATCCATATTACACGAATAGTTGATCTATTGATCAACGAACAAACACAAGTTCATAGCGGAAGCGTAAGATACAAGGACTCTCTAGTCCACAGGCCAACGCTTGACGTCGGAAGACTCCTAGTTGTCGTAGGCGTCCTGCTGGTCATCTCCTTGTTCATCTTCATACTCTAGCCATTTGAATAGCCAGGGACAAAGCCGTGAGTACTTCAAGTACTCGCAAACTAATACTAATGTAAGTGCTAGACAATTCTAGTAGTGTTTGCTAAGCTCTAGTTTATTTGCATAAAGCCAATTTTAGTTCACAAGTATTTTATTAAAAGCTTATTCATGTGCTAACTAACTCAAGTGGGAACATTAGTGTCATTCCCACCATTCAAGTGGTGATTTCAATTCAATTCACCACTTCACCATTCTTTTCACCCATTTCATTTCAATATCATTTTCAAGAATTTGACATCGGAAACTGTATGGCCTTTCCAACCGTCCGTAACCGTGGACGCGGCTATTCGAATAGATTTACTCTCTGCAGAGGTTGCACACTTGTGCCACAACATTTGATTTCATCCGTCGGGATTACCCCGAAGCATCGTAACACAGTACGCGGATCATCAACCATAACCTTTCACTTACAAATCCTAGTATGAGCACCTCTCCCCATGAGCTTGGCCTCCCAGTGAAGACCAACTGTCAACCCGGAACTCGCACGAGGCTTGGCCGTAGAATTCACCTCAATTCACATCATTCCTCAACAACGGAGGCAGCCTCAAGCATAACCCCTATGATGTGTGTTCAGAGGGAACCCATACTAAGACGCATAAACTTCCAGTTAAGCCCTACCCATAATCAGGTATTGTGGGGGTACTCAATATTGGAAAGGTATCGCATTCAAACCAATATCAGTTTTATCAAAAATCACCATCTTCTCTTTGTCATATTCACCTTCAAAAATTCATTCAATGGAATGCTTCATCATTCCAAGGTTTCAAAATTCAGTTCAAGTCACATTGTTCCCATCTAGAGTAGTCAAGTTTTAATTCATTAGCACTAGCTCTAAATCATGAGGGGTGCTACCTTGCTTTGCTAGATTGAGACTAACTTTACTACTCTAGTAAACTTCTTTCACTTTGACCAAAGTTAACTATAAAAGTAACTCTTGGAAAACAACAAGTAAAACTTGTATGGTAAAAACTTGGGGTAGGCTTATGGTAAGAAAAGGTAAGACTAATGGTGCCTTGCCCCAAAGGGGCTTTGCACTTTGCAAGAATATTAGCTTTCCTTGGTAGTTCTCAAAGTTCTCCTCCTCCTCCTCTTGGTAGCAACCTTCTTCCTCCGGGTATTCTCCGGTGCTAGCGTCTAAATTTAAATACGAGTATAATCACTCAACTAATTCAATGGGTATTCCATACATCACATATATTCACACAAACTATTCTAAGCACACCATTAATCTAATTATGGTGCATTGGTTGTGTTGCTTGAGGAGAAATAATTTCCTTTTATTTAATATGTAAATGATAGTTTCCATAGGGTTCTTGAGAAATAATTTCCTCTCATTGAAATATTCTTAAGATTTAATTTCTCAAACAATCACACGTGAACTTATATTGACCTAAGTCAAACATTCATTATCATCATTTGAGAAAATGATTTAAATGAGGTAGACCACCTCATACCATTTAATAATGCTACAAATGATTTAAATCTCCAAGTAATTCATATAAGAGAGTTTGGCCAGGGGTCCAAACATCACATGAATTCATTTGGGACAAGATTTAAATGAATTAAATACTCCATATGATTTGCATAATAGTTTTGGACAATATCACTTAACTAAACTAGCCATATTGTCCATTAATTAAACTAGGGCATGATCATGCAAAGTGACCACACCATTTTCTTGCAGAAACAATTAGTGTAAGTCAAGTGTGAGCTATTGGAGTTGGAATTAACTTAATATCTATTTTGGTTGATTTTTAATAATTATTTGAATAGAGAAAAGTCCCTGCCTTCATCTTTTTATCAGATTAATTCTACAATAGATCTTGAAGTGGGACCAGTGGCATATTGTATATCTTTTTCATAGCTTTCCAACAATATTAAATTTGTTAAATTTGGCCAAGCCAAACAGATTCCATGGATTTTTCAAAGTTGGAGCCAGTATTGAACTTAAATGGATTTGGAAAATTTAGATTTGAATTAAAAGGGCCGGCGGGAAACTGAGTTGGGCCGAAACGGTTTGAAAAAGGGAAAAACGGCCCAGCAACGCATCCATTGCGCGTGGGCCTGCTGACAGCGTGGGGGCCACAAGTCAGCGGCTGTTCCACGCCGAATCGGTACGAGCGACGCGGCGCGTTGGATTAGAAGGCAATCCAACGGCTCACCATCGTCGTCTTCTCCGACGAGAGAGGGTTACGGGCACGGCGGCGCTAGGGGGTCGGAGGGCTAACCAGGGCTCCCGCGGTGGTTGGCAGTGTGCTCGGGGAAGGTGTAGTCGACGGCGAAGCTCCTGGTACCGGCGGCGGCTCCTGGAACGGCTCCAATCGATGGCGAGCTTCCGCGGCGTCTGGCGGCAGTGAGGCTTCGATTGGGTGGCGTCAGTGGCTAATGTCGACGGTGGAGTGGCTCTGGCGGTCGAGTGAGAAGAGGGGAAGGTGATGGTGTGCTCAGATCGACGAGTGGAGGTCTCCTTTTATAGGCGAGCGAGGGTGCTGCGGGGCAGTGGCAAGGTCGACAAGCGCGCGGCGATTCCGGCGAGCGGTTGGGCTAGGCAACGGTGCGGCAGCGTTCTCCTCGTCCAGGCGAAGCTATAGGTAGCAACGGCACGGTCGGGCGGCGTCTGTAGGCGACGCATTGCTTCCGTGTCGTCGGGCGGCGTCTACGGGATTTTCTTCTCCGTCTCCGGCGGCAGCGGTCCAGGGTCGGGTCGAGCGCGTGTCTGGTGGGTCTGAGGTGTCACGGCGATGCTCAACGCGTTGCTAGCGGGGCCAGAGCGAGTGCGAGCTGGTGGGGTGGCGCGTGCCTAGTGTGCGCCCGCGACGTGCATGGTCGCGACGCGAGCGGCATGCTGGCGCGTTCTGCGCGCGCGTTCTCCGGCGAGTCTATGGCGGCTATGGCGATGTGGTCGGTGCTAGGCGAGGTAGACAAGAATGGTGGCGTCGTTGGGCACCAGGGCCAGTGGTGGCGATGAAGGAGAAGAGGGGGAGCTTGATACGTCTCCGACGTATCGATAATTTCTTATGTTCCATGCTTGTTTTATGACAATACCTACATGTTTTGTTCACACTTTATGATGATTTTATGCGTTTTCTGGAACTAACCTATTGACGAGATGCCGAAGTGCCAGTTCCTGTTTTCTGCTGTTTTTGGTTTCAGAAATCCTAGTAAGGAAATATTCTCGGAATTGGACGAAATCAACGCCCAGAGTCTTAAAATCCCACGAAGCTTCCAGAACACCCGAGAGCCACCAGAGGGGAGCCCTGGGGGCCCCACACACCAGGCTGGCATGGCCAGGGTGTGGGCCGCGCCCCCCTACTGTGTCGTCGCCTCGTCGAACTTCCGACTCCGCCTCTTCGCCTATTTAAAGGCCCCTGACCTAAATCTTCGATACGGAAAAACCACGGTACGAGAAACCTTCCAGAGCCGCCGCCATCGCGAAGCCAAGATCTGGGGGACAGGAGTCTCTGTTCCGGCACGCCGCCGGGACGGGGAAGTGCCCCCGGAAGGCTTCTCCATCGACACCGCTGCCATCTCCACCGCCATCTTCATCACCGCTGCTGTCTCCCATGAGGAGGGAGTAGTTCTCCATTGAGGCTAAGGGCTATACCGGTAGCTATGTGGTTAATCTCTCTCCCTATGTACTTCAATACAATGATCTCATGAGCTGCCTTACATGATTGAGATTCATATGAGTTTTGTATCACTATTTATCTATGTGCTACTCTAGTGATGTTATTAAAGTACTCTATTCCTCCTGCACGGTGTAATGGTGACAGTGTGTGCATCGTGTAGTACTTGGCGTAGGTTATGATTGTGATCTCTTGTAGATTATGAAGTTAACTATTGCTATGATAGTATTGATGTGATCTATTCCTCCTTTCGTAGCGTGAAGGTGACAGTGTGCATGCTATGTTAGTACTTGGTTTAGTTGTGTTGATTTGTCGTGCACTCTAAGGTTATTTAAATATGAACATCGAATATTGTGGAGCTTGTTAACTCCGGCATTGAGGGTTCGTGTAATCCTACACAGTTAGTGGTGTTCATCATCTAACAAGAGAGTGTAGAGTCTAGCATCTATTTATTTATTCTGTTATGTGATCAATGTTGAGAGTGTCCACTAGTTAAAGTATAATCCCTAGGCCTTGTTCCTAAATATCGCTATCATTTGCTTGTTTATCGTTCTACCGCATCCGTATCGTCCGCAATATTACCACCATCAACCACACGCCAGTCCTGGGCAGCAAAGCACTTTTCTGGCGCCGTTACTACTGCTCATACTTATTCATACCACCTGTATTTCACTATCTCTTCGCCGAACTAGTGCACCTATTAGGTGTGTTGGGGACACAAGAGACTTCTTGCTTTGTGGTTGCAGGGTTGCATGAGAGGGATATCTTTGACCTCTTCCTCCCTGAGATCGATAAACCTTGGGTGATCCACTTAAGGGAAACTTGCTGCTGTTCTACAAACCTCTGTTCTTGGAGGCCCAACACTGCCTACAAGAATAGAAGCACCCGTAGACATCAAGCACTTTTCTGGCGCCGTTGCCGGGGAGGAAAGGTAAAAGGTACTCACACTCCGGATCTTGGCTACTAAGCTATTTTCCGCCGTTGTAAGTACTCGAAGCTATTTCCTTTAGATCCTACAATTGCATCTTTTTGTTTCTTGTTTTACACTAGTTAGGCATAATGGAAAACAACAAAAATATGAGAGATCTTTATGAACTTTATCTTGAATTAGGACATGATGTGTTTGAAGAGAGAATTAAAAAACCCATGGAACTTTATATGCATGCTAATGGGAATGTTATTAATATGAATGCTTTGAACACTATTGTTGCTAATGCTATGGAAAATTCTAAGCTTGGGGAAGCTGGCTTTGATGAGCATGATCTTTTTAGTCCCCCAAGCATTGAGGAGAAAATTTACTTTGATGATACTTTGCCTCCTATTTATGATGATTATAATGATAGTAGTCTTTTGGTGCCGCCTGTTATGGAGGATAAATTTGATTATGATTACAAGTTCCCTCCTATATTTGATGATAGCTACTTGGTTGAATTTGCTCCCACTACAATTAATAAGAATGACTATGCTTATGTTGGGAGTAGTAATAATTTTATGCATGAGACTCGTGATAAGAATGCTTTATGTGATAGTTATATTATTGAGTTTGCTCATGATGCTACTGGAAATTATTATGAGAGAGGAAAATATGGTTGTAGAAATTTTCATGTTACTAAAACACCTCTCTATGTGCTGAAATTTTTGAAGCTATACTTGTTTTATCTTCCTATGCTTGTCACTTTGCTCTTCATGAACTTGTTTATTTACAAGATTCCTATGCATAGGAAGCATGTTAGACTTAAATGTGTTTTGAATTTGCTTCTTGATGCTCTCTTTTGCTTCAACTACTATTTCTTGCGAGTGCATCATTAAAACTGCTGAGCCCATCTTAATGGCTATAAAGAAAGCACTTCTTGGGAGATAACCCATGTGTTTGTTTTACTACTGCAATTTTGTTTTATATTTGTGTCTTGGAAGTTGTTACTACTGTAGCAACCTCACCTTATCTTAGTTTTGTTGCATTGTTGTGCCAAGTAAAATCTTTGATAGTAAGGTTCATACTAGATTTGGATTACTGCGCAGAAACAGATTTCTTGCTGTCACGAATCTGGGCCTAATCCTCTGTAGGTAACTCAGAAAATTATGCCAATTTACGTGAGTGATCCTCAGATATGTACGCAACTTTAATTCAATTTGAGCATTTTCATTTGAGCAAGTCTGGTGCCTCAATAAAATTCGTCTTTACGAGCTGTTCTGTTTTGACAGATTCTGCCTTTTATTTCGCATTGCCTGTTTTGCTATGTTTGATGGATTTTTTGATTCCATTAACTTTCAGTAGCTTTGTGCAATGTCCGGAAGTGTTAAGAATGATTATGTCACCTCTGAACATGTAAATTTTAATTGTGCACTAACCCTCTAATGAGTTGTTTTGAGTTTGGTGTGGAGGAAGTTTTCAAGGATCAAGAGAGGGAGATGATACAATATGATCAAGGAGAGTGAAAGCTCTAAGCTTGGGGATGCCCCGGTGGTTCACCCCTGCATATTTCAAGAATACTCAAGCGTCTAAGCTTGGGGATGCCCAAGGCATCCCCTTCTTCATCGACAACATTATCAGGTTCCTCTAGTGAAACTATATTTTTATTCCATCACATCTTATGTACTTTGCTTGGAGCGTCGGTTTGTTTTTGTTTTTGTTTTGTTTGAATAAAATGGATCCTAGCATTCATTGTGTGGGAGAGAGACACGCTCCGCTGTTGCATATGGACAAATATGTCCTTAGACTTTACTCATAGTATTCATGGCGAAAGTTTCTGCTTCGTTAATTGTTATATGGTTGGAAACGGGAAATGCTACATGTAGTAATTGGTAAAATGTCTTGGATAATTTGATACTTGGCAATTGTTGTGCTCATGTTTAAGCTCTTGCATCATATACTTTGCACCTATTAATGAAGAAATACATAGAGCTTGCTAAAATTTGATTTGCATAATTGGTCTCTCTAAGGTCTAGATAATTTCTAGTAAAGAGTTTGAACAACAAGGAAGACGGTGTAGAGTCTTATAATGTTTACAATATGTCTTTTATGTGAGTTTTGCTGCACCGGTTCATCCTTGTGTTTGTTTCAAATAACCTTGCTAGCCTAAGCCTTGTATCGAGAGGAAATACTTCTCATGCATCCAAAATCCTTGAGCCAACCACTATGCCATTTGTGTCCACCATACCTACCTACTACATGGTATTTCTCCGCCATTCCAAAGTAAATTGCTTGAGTGCTACCTTTAAACAATTCAAAATTTATTACCTCTGATTTGTGTCAATGTTTTATAGCTCATGAGGAAGTATGTGGTGTTTATCTTTCAATCTTGTTGGGCAACTTTCACCAATGGACTAGTGGCTTCATCCGCTTATCCAATAATTTTGCAAAAAGAGCTGGCAATGGGATTCCCAGTCCCAAATTAATTAACAAAAAAATAGACACTCCTCCATGGTATGTGATTGTTGGACGGCACCCGAAGGATTCAGTTAGCCATGGCTTGAGAAAGCAAAGGTGGGGAGGAGTGTCATCATAATAAAACTAAAATAAAAAGGCACTCCTTCATGGTATGAGATTGTTGGCAGGCACCCGAGGATTCGGTTAGCCATGGTTTGTGAAAGAAAGGTTAGAAGGAGTGCCACCCAAAAATAAAAATAAAATGGGAGCCGCTCTTTGAAGGTTTGTCTGGCAAGGGGGTTAGAGTGCCCACTACCATTCGTTGACAACAACAGACACTTCTCAAAATTTTATTTTTATGCTCTCTATATGTTTTCAAAACCAAAGCTCTAGCACAAATATAGAAATCGATGCTTCCCTCTGCGAAGGGCCTTTCTTTTACTTTTATGTTGAGTCAGTTCACCTATTTCTCTCCACCTCAAGAAGCAAACACTTGTGTGAACTGTGCATTGATTCCTACATACTTGCATATTGCACTTGTTATATTACTTTACATTGACAATATCCATGAGATATACATGTTACAAGTTGAAAGCAACCGCTGAAACATAATCTTCCTTTGTGTTGCTTCAATACCTTTACTTTGATTTATTGCTTTATGAGTTAACTCTTATGCAAGACTTATTGATGCTTGTCTTGAAAGTACTATTCATGAAAAGTCTTTGCTTTATGATTCAGTTGTTTACTCATGTCATTTACCATTGTCTTGGATTGCTGCATTCATTACATATGCTTACAATAGTATGATCAAGATTATGATGGCATGTCAGTCCAGAAATTATCTTTGTTATCGTTTACCTACTCGGGGACGAGTAGGAACTAAGCTTGGGGATGCTGATACGTCTCCGACGTATCGATAATTTCTTATGTTCCATGCTTGTTTTATGACAATACCTACATGTTTTGTTCACACTTTATGATGATTTTATGCGTTTTCCGGAACTAACCTATTGACGAGATGCCGAAGTGCCAGTTCCTGTTTTCTGCTGTTTTTGGTTTCAGAAATCCTAGTAAGGAAATATTCTCGGAATTGGACGAAATCAACGCCCAGAGTCTTAAAATCCCACGAAGCTTCCAGAACACCCGAGAGCCACCAGAGGGGAGCCCTGGGGGCCCCACACACCAGGCTGGCGTGGCCAGGGTGTGGGCCGCGCCCCCCTACTGTGTCGTCGCCTCGTCGAACTTCCGACTCCGCCTCTTGGCCTATTTAAAGGCCCCTGACCTAAATCTTCGATACGGAAAAACCACGGTACGAGAAACCTTCCAGAGCCGCCGCCATCGCGAAGCCAAGATCTGGGGGACAGGAGTCTCTGTTCCGGCACGCCGCCGGGACGGGGAAGTGCCCCCGGAAGGCTTCTCCATCGACACCGCTGCCATCTCCACCGCCATCTTCATCACCGCTGCTGTCTCCCATGAGGAGGGAGTAGTTCTCCATTGAGGCTAAGGGCTGTACCGGTAGCTATGTGGTTAATCTCTCTCCCTATGTACTTCAATACAATGATCTCATGAGCTGCCTTACATGATTGAGATTCATATGAGTTTTGTATCACTATTTATCTATGTGCTACTCTAGTGATGTTATTAAAGTACTCTATTCCTCCTGCACGGTGTAATGGTGACAGTGTGTGCATCGTGTAGTACTTGGCGTAGGTTATGATTGTGATCTCTTGTAGATTATGAAGTTAACTATTGCTATGATAGTATTGATGTGATCTATTCCTCCTTTCGTAGCATGAAGGTGACAGTGTGCATGCTATGTTAGTACTTGGTTTAGTTGTGTTGATTTGTCGTGCACTCTAAGGTTATTTAAATATGAACATCGAATATTGTGGAGCTTGATAACTCCGGCATTGAGGGTTCGTGTAATCCTACACAGTTAGTGGTGTTCATCATCTAACAAGAGAGTGTAGAGTCTAGCATCTATTTATTTATTCTATTATGTGATCAATGTTGAGAGTGTCCACTAGTGAAAGTATAATCCCTAGGCCTTGTTCCTAAATACTGCTATCGCTGCTTGTTTACTGTTCTACTGCATCTGTACTGTCCGCAATATTACCACCATCAACCACACGCCAGTCCTGGGCAGCAAAGCACTTTTCTGGCGCCGTTACTACTGCTCATACTTATTCATACCACCTGTATTTCACTATCTCTTCGCCGAACTAGTGCACCTATTAGGTGTGTTGGGGACACAAGAGACTTCTTGCTTTGTGGTTGCAGGGTTGCATGAGAGGGATATCTTTGACCTCTTCCTCCCTGAGATCGATAAACCTTGGGTGATCCACTTAAGGGAAACTTGCTGCTGTTCTACAAACCTCTGCTCTTGGAGGCCCAACACTGTCTACAAGAATAGAAGCACCCGTAGACATCAGAGCTCGACATGGCCGGCATGGTGGCGTCATGGCCATGTGGTGGGCTCCCTAGGGTTGCTCTTAGGGTTGCTATGCATCATTAAGGGTGAGAGGGAACCAGGGGACCATTTAGAGTAGTTTGGGGTAGATTAGGTTTGGGTAGAGCACTATTTGAAATAGTGTCAAATAGTTCCATATTTGGAATTTTTCATTTTTGTCCAAATTTGAGTGAATTCAAAAGGTTGACCAATTTGAAATGTGTGTGTTTGGTTGAGTTGTATTTGACCAGAGGTGATGAGAGGTGGTGGTGGAATTTTTAAATTCAAAGATATGGAAATTTGGCTAAGGGTGAGATTGTTCCACTTAATAAAATATTGCAACTTTGGATGAGCATAGCATTTGATCTAGAAAGAATTTGGCATGGTGATCTTTACAAAAAGTGTTCACCTTGATGTTGTCTTGGATGAGGTGCAAAGATTTGACAAAGTTTAGTTTGAAAATTTTGAATTGCAGGGGCTCAAAGTAGTGATCAGACTATAATTGGCAGATTTGACCATTATCATATGTGAGCCAAATTTGAATTTGAAATCCATTTGATTTGTGTTTCTTTGATTCAAAAAGTTGTAATATGTGTTTAGTAACATTATTCAATTAATGGTGAAGACCAAAATGGTCTAGGGTCAAAATTTATAAAAATGGCATAAGCCATATGTGAGGGTTTTAGGGTTTTTCTTTTATTTGATTTCTTTCTCTTTTTGATTTATTTGGTTGGTGATCTTCTCATGATCACATTAGGGTTTTAGATTATAGCATATACACATAATAACAATCATCATGGCATATCAATCAAATGCACAAGTCCTATGCAGGGCACTATATGCAATTTAAAAAGTTTTTGTTGGTTTGACATTTTGCTCTCTGGAATCTTCTAACTTTCTTTTTATTGAAATTTGGGATGTTACAAACCCTTCCCCCTTACAAAAGATCTCGTCCTGAGATCGAAAAGAAAGTTAGGTACTAAAGAGATCTGGGTACTCCTTCTTCATGAAGTCTTCGCGTTCCCAGGTGGCTTCATCTTCAGTATGATTGCTCCACTGTATCTTCAGAAACTTGATGCTTCGGGTGCGGGTGGTTCGGTAAGCTTCCTCCAGGATGCGAATCGGCACTTCGCGGTATGTCAAGTCCTTGTTGATATCCACCGATCGGTGATCGATGTTCTTGAACACTTCGGTCTTCTTAGGGACTTCAAGGCACTTCCGGAGGAGTGAGATGTGAAACACGTCATGCACAGCCGACATTTCTTCAGGCAACTCCAGTTGATAAGATACTTCGCCTCGGCGACTGAGAACTTTGAAGGGTCCAACATATCGGGGTGCAAGCTTTCCTTTCAGCTGAAATCTCTGCATTCCTTTCAAGGGGGATACCTTGAGATAAACGAAGTCTCCGATCTCGAAGGTCATCTCCCGACGTCTCTTGTCGGCGTAGCTCTTCTGTCTTGATTGCGCCGTCTTGAGGTACTCTCGGATCTTGTGCACTTTCTCTTCGGCTTCACGAAGAACATCTGGGCCAAAAACTTGGCTTTCTCCGACTTCCGACCAGTTCAGGGGGGTACGGCATTTCCTTCCGTACAAGGCTTCAAAGGGGGCCATCTGCAGGCTAGCTTGATAGCTGTTGTTGTAAGAGAATTCTGCATAAGGTAAGCATTTTTCCCACTTGGATCCATATTCCAGTACACATGCTCTCAGCATGTCCTCCAGTATCTGGTTGACTCTCTCAGTCTGTCCGTCGGTCTGAGGGTGATAGGCGGTGCTGAAATTCAGACGGGTTCCTAGTCCTTCATGCACCTTCTGCCAGAATCTTGAGGTGAACTGTGATCCTCTATCTGACACTATCAACTTCGGGGTTCCGTGCAGGGCGACTATTCTGGATATGTATAGTTCAGCTAACTTTGGGCCTTGGTATGTGGTCTTGACGGTGATGAAATGGGCGACCTTGGTCAATCTATTGACAACTACCCATATTGAATCATTGCCTTTGCTGGATTTGGGCAGTCCGGTGATAAAGTCCATTCCTACGGAGTCCCACTTCCATTCTGGAATCTGCAGTGGTTGTAACAGTCCGGCGGGTCGTTGATGTTCTGCCTTGACTCTCTGACAGATGTCACACTTGGCGATGTAGCTGCCGATTTCTCTCTTCATTCCATGCCACCAGAATTGCTCCTTCAGGTCTTGATACATCTTGGTACCTCCGGGGTGGATTGAGTAAAGGGTGTCATGGGCTTCTTGCAGGATGACTTGCTTCAAGTCTGAGTCCGATGGTACGCAGAGGCGTTCTTTGTACCAAAGAACTCCGGCTTCATCTACGGTGAATCCAGGGGCTTTTCCTGCGGCTATCTATTTCTTGATTCCGTCGATGCTAGCGTTGTCCTTCTGGGCTTCCTTGATCTGGCTAACCAAGGTGGGTTGCAGTTCTATGCTGGATAGGAATCCTTCACTAACAAGTTCAAGTCTGAACTGTTCAAACTCTTGATACAGGCTGGGCTGCTCGGTTGCGATCATGGAGTTCAACTGACTCGGCAGTCGACTCAAAGCATCCGCTACCACGTTGGCCTTGCCGGGGTGGTAGTGAATCTCCATGTCGTAATCCTTGATCAATTCGATCCATCGGCGTTGTCTCATGTTCAGCTCCTTCTGGGTGAAGATATATTTCAGGCTCTTGTGGTCAGAGTTGATCTCGCATCGATTACCCATGAGGTAATGACGCCAAACTTTCAAGGCTAGGACCACGGCTGCGAGTTCGAGGTCATGGGTGGGGTAGTTCTGCTCATGTTGCTTCAACTGTCGTGAAAGGTAGGATACAACTTTGCCTTCTTGCATAGGCACACATCCAAGACCAACCTTGGAGGCGTCGCAATATACGTCAAAGGGCTTCGTGATGTCTGGCATGATCAGGATTGGGGCTGTTGTCAGTCTACTCTTGAGCTGTTGAAAGCTCTCTTCACATTTGTCAGTCCACTCAAACTTCCTGTCCTTCTTCAACAGTTGGGTCATTGGTCGAGCGATGCTCGAAAAGCCTTCTACAAATCTGCGGTAATATCCGACTAATCCAAGAAAAGCGCGAACCTCGGTTTGGGTGGTTGGGGCTTGCCATTCCATAACGGTTTTGATCTTGGCGGGTGATACGTCTCCGACGTATCGATAATTTCTTATGTTCCATGCCACATTATTGATGTTATCTACATGTTTTATGCACACTTTATGTCATATTCGTGCATTTTCTGGAACTAACCTATTAACAAGATGCCGAAGTGCCAGTTCCTGTTTTCTGCTGTTTTTGGTTTCAGAAATCCTAGTAACGAAATATTCTCGGAATCGGACGAAATCAACGCCCAGGTTCCTATTTTCACCGGAAGCATCCAGAACACCCGAGAGCCACCAGGGAGGGGGCACAGGCCCACCAAACCACATGGCGGCGCGGCCAGGGGGGGCCCACGCCACCCTATGGTGTGGGCACCCCTTCGACCCTCTGGCGCCGCCTCTTCGCCTATATAAAGCCCCTGGATCGAAAACCCTGATACGTTCGACGAAACCCACAGAAACCTTCCAGAGCCGCCGCCATCGCGAAGCCAAGATCTGGGGGACAGGAGTCTCTGTTCCGGCACGCTACCGGAGCGGGGAAGTGCCCCCGGAAGGCTCCTCCATCGACACCGCTGCCATCTCCACCGCCATCTTCATCACCGCTGCTGCTCCCATGAGGAGGGAGTAGTTCTCCATCGAGGCTCGGGGCTGTACCGGTAGCTATGTGGTTCATCTCTCTCCTATGTACTTCAATACAATAATCTCATGAGCTGCCTTACATGATTGAGATTCATATGATGATGCTTGTAATCTAGATGTCATTATGCCAGTCAAGTGAGTTTTACTTATGTGATCTCCGGAGACTCCTTGTCCCACGTGTGTAAAGGTGACAGTGTGTGCACCGTGTGGGTCTCTTAGGCTATATTTCACAGAATACTTATTCACTGTTATGAATGGCATAGTGAAGTGCTTATTTATATCCCTTTATGATTGCAATGTGTTTTGTATCACAATTTATCTATGTGCTACTCTAGCAATGTTATTAAAGTAGTTTTATTCCTCCTGCACGGTGTAATGGTGACAGTGTGTGCATCCGTGTTAGTACTTGGTTTATGCTATGATCATGATCTCTTGTAGATTGCGAAGTTAACTATTGCTATGATAGTATTGATGTGATCTATTCCTCCTACATATGCATGAAGGTGACAGTGTGCATGCTATGTTAGTACTTGGTTTAGTCTTTTGATCTATCTTACACTATAAGGTTACTAAAATATGAACATTAATTGTGGAGCTTGTTAACTCCGGCATTGAGGGTTCGTGTAATCCTACGCAATGTGTTCATCATCCAACAAAAGTGTAGAGTATGCATTTATCTATTCTGTTATGTGATCAATGTTGAGAGTGTCCACTAGTGAAAGTGTAATCCCTAGGCCTTGTTCCTAAATACTGCTATCGCTGCTTGTTCTTGTTTCTTTGCGTTACTACTGCTGCAATACTACCACCATCAACTACATGCCGGCAAGCTATTTTCTGGCACCGTTGCTACTGCTCATACTTATTTATACCACCTGTATTTCACTATCTCTTCGCCGAACTAGTGCACCTATTTGGTGTGTTGGGGACACAAGAGACTTCTTGCTTTGTGGTTGCAGGGTTGCATGAGAGGGAT
Organism: Lolium perenne; assembly: GCF_019359855.2. Taxonomy (NCBI): domain Eukaryota; kingdom Viridiplantae; phylum Streptophyta; class Magnoliopsida; order Poales; family Poaceae; genus Lolium; species Lolium perenne. Next base: position 161,252,742 of record NC_067247.2, read on the forward strand.
ATCTTTGACCTCTTCCTCCCTGAGTTCGATAAACCTTGGGTGATCCACTTAAGGGAAAACTTGCTGCTGTTCTACAAACCTCTGCTCTTGGAGGCCCAACACTGTCTACAGGAAAGGAGGGGGAACTTAGACATCAAGCTATTTTCTTTCTACGTTGCCGGGGAGGAAAGGTAAAAGGTACTCACACTCCGGATCTCGGCTACTAAGCTATTTCCCGGCGCCGTAAGTACTCGAAGCTATTTCCTTTAGATCCTGCAATTGCAACTTTTTGTTTCTTGTTTACACTAGTTTGGCATAATGGACAAGAATGATCTTCTTATTCTATTTCCTGATTTAAAACATGGATTGTTTGATGCGAAAATTAAAAAACCTATGGAATCTTATTTGCATGCTGGTAGTAATATTAGTATGAACGCTTTGAACACCATTGTTGATAATAATATAGAAAGTTCTAAGCTTGGGGAAGCTGGTTTTCATGATCTTTTTAGTCCCCCAAGCATTGAGGAGAAAATTTTCTTTGATGATACTTTGCCTCCCATATATGATGATTATAATGATAGTGGCCTTTTGGTACCACCTACTATGGAGAGTAAATTTTGTTGTGATTATACTATGCCTCCTACACTTGATGAGAATAATAATGATAGCTACTTTGTTGAATTTGCTCCCACTACAACTAATAAGAATGATTATGCTTATGTGGAGAGTAATAATTTTATGCATGAGACTCATGATAAGAATGCTTTATGTGATAGTTATATTGTTGAGTTTGCTCATGATGCTACTGAAAGTTATTATGAGAGAGGAAAATATGGTTGTAGAAATTTTCATGTTACTAAAATACCTCTCTATGTGCTGAAATTTTTCAAGCTACACTTGTTTTATCTTCCTATGCTTGTTACTTTGCTCTTCATGAACTTGTTTATTTACAAGATTCCTATGCATAGGAAGCATGTTAGACTTAAATGTGTTTTGAATTTGCCTCTTGATGCTCTCTTTTGCTTCAACTATAATTTCTTGCCAGTGCATCATCAAAACTGCTGAGCCAATCTTAATGGCTATAAAGAAAGAACTTCTTGGGAGATAACCCATGTGTTATTTTGCTACAGTACTTTGTTTTATATTTGTGTCTTGGAAGTTGTTTACTACTGTAGCAACCTCTCCTTATCTTAGTTTTGTGTTTTGTTGTGCCAAGTGAAGCCTCTAATCGAAGGTTGATACTAGATTTGGATTTCTGCGCAGAAACAGATTTCTATCTGTCACGAATCTGGGCTGTTTTCTCTGTAGAAAAATCAGAAAAATATGCCAATTTACGTGCGTGTTCCTCAGATATGTACGCAACTTTCATTAGTTTTGAGTTTTCTGATCTGAGCAACGGAATTATTTATTAAAAATTCGTCTTTACGGACTGTTCTGTTTTGACAGATTCTGCCTTTTATTTCGCATTGCTTCTTTCGCTGTGTTGGGTGGATTTCTTTGTTCCATTACCTTCCAGTAGCTTTGAGCAATGTCCAGAAGTGTTAACAATGATTGTGTCACCTCTGAACATGTGAGTTTTTGATTATGTACTAACCCTCTAATGAGTTTGCTTTGAGTTTGGTGTGGATGAAGTTTTCAAGGGTCAAGAGAGGAGGATGATATACTATGATCAAGGAGAGTGAAAGCTCTAAGCTTGGGGATGCCCCGGTGGTTCACCCCTGCATATATCAAGAAGACTCAAGCGTCTAAGCTTGGGGATGCCCAAGGCATCCCCTTCTTCATCGACAAATTATCAGGTTCCTTCTCTTGAAACTATATTTTTATTCGGTCACATCTTATGTGCTTTACTTGGAGCGTCTGTATGCTTTTATTTTTGTTTGTGTTTGAATAAATTGGATTACATCATGCTTGTGTGGGAGAGAGACACGCTCCGCTGTTGCATATGAACACATGTGTTCTTAGCTCATAATATTCATGGCGAAGTTTCTTCTTCGTTAAATTGTTATATGGTTGGAATTGGAAAATGATACATGTAGTAATTGCTATTAATGTCTTGGGTAATGTGATACTTGGCAATTGTTGTGCTCATATTTAAGCTCTTGCATCATATACTTTGCACCTATTAATGAAGAAATACATAGAGCATGCTAAAATTTGGTTTGCATATTTGGTTTCTCTAAGGTCTAGATAATTTCTAGTATTGAGTTTTGAACAACAAGGAAGACGGTGTAGAGTCTTATAATGTTTACAATATGTCTTTTATGTGAGTTTTGCTGCACCGGTTCATCCTTGTGTTTGTTTCAAATAAACCTTGCTAGCCTAAACCTTGTATCGAGAGGGAATACTTCTCATGCATCCAAAATACTTGAGCCAACCACTATGCCATTTGTGTCCACCATACCTACCTACTACATGGTATTTCTCCGCCATTCCAAAGTAAATTGCTTGAGTGCTACCTTTAAAATCCCATCATTCACCTTACAATATATAGCTCATGGGACAAATAGCTTAAAAACTATTGTGGTACTGAATATGTACTTATGCACTTTGTCTCTTATTAAGTTGCTTGTTGTGCGATAACCATGTTTCTGGGGACGCCATCAACTACTCTTTGTTGAATTTCATGTGAGTTGCTATGCATGTTCATCTTGTCTGAAGTAAGAGCGATCTACCACCTTATGGTTAAGCATGCATATTGTTAGAGAAGAGCATTGGGCCGCTAACTAAAGCCATGATCCATGGTGGAAGTTTCAGTTTTGGACATATATCCTCAATCTCAAATGAGAAAATTATTAATTGTTGTTACATGCTTATGCATAAAAGAGGAGTCCATTATTTGTTGTCTATGTTGTCCCGGTATGGATGTCTAAGTTGAAGAATAATCAATAGCGAGAAATCCAATACGAGCTTTCTCCTTAGACCTTTGTACAGGCGGCATAGAGGTACCCCTTTGTGACACTTGGTTAAAACATGTGCATTGTGATGATCCGGTAGTCCAAGCTAATTAGGACAAGGTGCGGGCACTATTAGTACACTATGCATGAGGCTTGCAACTTATAAGATATAATTTACATGATACATATGCTTTATTACTACCGTTGACAAAATTGTTTCATGTTTTCAAAATCAAAGCTCTAGCACAAATATAGCAATCGATGCTTTTCCTTTATGGAGGACCATTCTTTTACTTTTATTGTTGAGTCAGTTAACCTATTTCTCTCCATCTTAAGAAGCAAACACTTGTGTGAACTGTGCATTGATTCCTACATACTTGCATATTGCACTTGTTATATTGCTTTGCATTGACAACTATCCATGAGATATACATGTTATAAGTTGAAAGCAACCGCTGAAACTTAATCTTCCTTTGTGTTGCTTCAATGCCTTTACTTTGAATTATTGCTTTATGAGTTAACTCTTATGCAAGACTTATTGATGCTTGTCTTAAAGTGCTATTCATGAAAAGTCTTTGCTTTATGATTCAGTTGTTTACTCATGTCATTACCATTGTCTTGGATTGCTGCATTCATTACATATGCTTTACAAATAGTATGATCAAGGTTATGATGGCATGTCACTCCAGAAATTATCTTTGTTATCGTTTTACTCGCCGGGACGAGCAGAACTAAGCTTGGGGATGCTGATACGTCTCCGACGTATCGATAATTTCTTATGTTCCATGCCACATTATTGATGTTATCTACATGTTTTATGCACACTTTATGTCATATTCGTGCATTTTCTGGAACTAACCTATTAACAAGATGCCGAAGTGCCAGTTCCTGTTTTCTGCTGTTTTTGGTTTCAGAAATCCTAGTAACGAAATATTCTCGGAATCGGACGAAATCAACGCCCAGGTTCCTATTTTCACCGGAAGCATCCAGAACACCCGAGAGCCACCAGGGAGGGGGCACAGGCCCACCAAACCACATGGCGGCGCGGCCAGGGGGGGCCCGCGCCACCCTATGGTGTGGGCACCCCTTCGACCCTCTGGCGCCGCCTCTTCGCCTATATAAAGCCCCTGGATCGAAAACCCTGATACGTTCGACGAAACCCACAGAAACCTTCCAGAGCCGCCGCCATCGCGAAGCCAAGATCTGGGGGACAGGAGTCTCTGTTCCGGCACGCTGCTGGAGCGGGGAAGTGCCCCCGGAAGGCTCCTCCATCGACACCGCTGCCATCTCCACCGCCATCTTCATCACCGCTGCTGCTCCCATGAGGAGGGAGTAGTTCTCCATCGAGGCTCGGGGCTGTACCGGTAGCTATGTGGTTCATCTCTCTCCTATGTACTTCAATACAATAATCTCATGAGCTGCCTTACATGATTGAGATTCATATGATGATGCTTGTAATCTAGATGTCATTATGCCAGTCAAGTGAGTTTTACTTATGTGATCTCCGGAGACTCCTTGTCCCACGTGTGTAAAGGTGACAGTGTGTGCACCGTGTGGGTCTCTTAGGCTATATTTCACAGAATACTTATTCACTGTTATGAATGGCATAGTGAAGTGCTTATTTATATCCCTTTATGATTGCAATGTGTTTTGTATCACAATTTATCTATGTGCTACTCTAGCAATGTTATTAAAGTAGTTTTATTCCTCCTGCACGGTGTAATGGTGACAGTGTGTGCATCCGTGTTAGTACTTGGTTTATGCTATGATCATGATCTCTTGTAGATTGCGAAGTTAACTATTGCTATGATAGTATTGATGTGATCTATTCCTCCTACATATGCATGAAGGTGACAGTGTGCATGCTATGTTAGTACTTGGTTTAGTCTTTTGATCTATCTTACACTATAAGGTTACTAAAATATGAACATTAATTGTGGAGCTTGTTAACTCCGGCATTGAGGGTTCATGTAATCCTACGCAATGTGTTCATCATCCAACAAAAGTGTAGAGTATGCATTTATCTATTCTGTTATGTGATCAATGTTGAGAGTGTCCACTAGTGAAAGTGTAATCCCTAGGCCTTGTTCCTAAATACTGCTATCGCTGCTTGTTTACTGTTTTACTGCGTTACTACTGCTGCAATACTACCACCATCAACTACACGCCGGCAAGCTATTTTCTGGCACCGTTGCTACTGCTCATACTTATTTATACCACCTGTATTTCACTATCTCTTCGCCGAACTAGTGCACCTATTTGGTGTGTTGGGGACATAAGAGACTTCTTGCTTTGTGGTTGCAGGGTTGCATGAGAGGGATATCTTTGACCTCTTCCTCCCTGAGTTCGATAAACCTTGGGTGATCCACTTAAGGGAAAACTTGCTGCTGTTCTACAAACCTCTGCTCTTGGAGGCCCAACACTGTCTATAGGAAAGGAGGGGGAACGTAGACATCAGCGGGATCTACGGCAATTCCTCCTGCAGACAAGATATGTCCCAGGAATCCTACTTCCTCCAACCAAAACTCACACTTGCTGAACTTGGCATACAACTGGTGGTGCCTAAGGGATTCTAGGACAGTCTCCAAATGCTGTTCATGTTCCTCTTCGGACTTGGAGTATACAAGGATGTCATCGATGAAGACAACGACAAACTTGTCCAAAAAGTTCATGAAGATCTTATTCATGAGATTCATGAAGTAAGCGGGGGCATTGGTTAGTCCAAACGACATGACGTTGTACTCATACAACCCATATCTGGTGGTGAATGCAGTTTTTGGAATGTCGGTGGCTCGGATCTTCAGCTGATGATATCCAGTTCTAAGGTCTATCTTGGAGAAAACTTTGGCTCCGGTTAGCTGATCAAACAAGTCTTCTATCTTGGGTAGGGGGTATTTGTTTTTGATGGTGACATCGTTAAGCTTACGATAGTCCGTACATAAACGATTGGCACCATCCTTCTTGTCCACAAACAAAACTGGCGATCTCCAGGGGGATGCACTAGGTCTAATCAGACCCTTGGCTAACATATCATCTATATGTTTCTTCAGCTCCACAAGCTCTGTTGCATTCATGCTGTAGGCTCTCTGGGATATAGGTCCAGTTCCAGGGATTAACTCGATGATGAACTCGATATCCCGGTCCGGGGGCATACCGGGTAGATCATCCGGAAACACATCAGGGTAGCGACAAACGACCCTGATTTGATCCAGAGTTGGCTTGGATACACTTTGGTTGCAGGTGAATTTTCTGGGTAGTCTTTCAGAGACATGTTCTACTATGATATCGGTGCTGCTAGTCATGGTGATGGCTTTCTTGGCACAGTCTATCAATCCATTGTGTTTTGACATCCAGTCCATTCCTAGTACGACTTCCAAACCTTTGGTTCCCAGAATGATTAGATTGGCATAGAAATCTACATCATGGATTTTGATGGGCACATTTTTGCAAAATTTTCTGGCTTTGGTGGTTGATCCGGGAATTTGAACTATCATAACATGCTTCAAATTGATGGGTTGTATTTTACTTGTTGATGCAAAGTCTTCAGTGACAAAAGAATGAGATGCTCCGGAATCAAACAACACTCTGGCAGGGATGTGGTTGACAGAAAACATACCCAGTACAACATCTGGTGCTTCCTGGGCTTCTTCGGCGTTCATGTGGTAGAGACGACCATTGCGGTTATTGGGGTTTTTGGGGGCGAACTTCTTGCCGGTGGAGATGCGGCGTTGCTGCTGAGCAGGTGCAGCGGTGTTGCCTGCGAGCTTGGCGAGCCTCTTGGGACACTCGTTGGAGTAGTGCCCCACTACACCACACTCATAACAAGTGATGGTGGCCTTGTCCTTGGTCGCAACGGGGATGGCGTTGCTTCCGGTTCTGGGAGCGGTGTTGGTGTTGTTGTTGTTGTTGTTGGGGGCTCTGGGCGGAGCGCGGTTGTAGTAGTTGTTGTTGTTGTAGTTGTTGTTGTTGTAGCCTCCTGGCTTGGAGTTTCCTCCACTCCGGTTCTGATAACCGGGGCGCGAGTTCTGCATCGAGGGCTTGTTGTTGTTGTTTCTCGGAGTGAAACCTCCGCTTGAGCTGGGGTGATACTTCTGGGCATTGCTAGACCCACTCTGGTGCATCATACGACGCTTGCGGTTCTCATTGGCTTGGTTCAGCTTGCCCTCCATCTGGATGGCGGAGTCAACAAGGGCTTCAAGGTCGGCGAAGGGGATGTTGACGAGGACAGTCTGCATCTCATCATGCAGTCCGTTCAGGAATCTCTCCTGCCTCTTCTCGGTGGTGTCGGTCTCGTCGGGGGTGTACCTTGACAGTGTAAGGAATCTGTCGCGGTATTCTACCACCGTCAAGCGACCTTGCTTCAGTTCACGGAACTCATCCCTCATCTTTTTGATAAGACCCGGGGGTACATGGTACTTGCTGAACTTGAGCTTGAAATCCTCCCAAGTCATGAACTGACCTCCGTTCATGGCACGGGTGCTTGTCCACCAAGCGCGGGCTGGTCCGGCAAGATAATGGGTTGCAAACAAGACCTTCTCATTTGCTTCCACTCCGGCTACTTCCAAGTTGTTCTCCATAGTCTGGAGCCAATCGTCTGCGTCGAGTGGTTCTTCAGTCTTGCTAAACACCGGAGGATTGGTGTTCTGAAAGTTCTTGAGCTTGGATCCGGGGTGGTCATGATTTCCAGGGCCTTGATTGGCAATGTTCTGCAAGGCTGCGATGTTGGCTTGGCGTTCAGCTCTTTCTGTCTCCCTGTCGGCAAGCAGGGTTTGCAGCAGTTGCACCATCGCATCGTTGTTGGTGCGATTGGGAGGGGCCATCTGAAGATAGAGAAGATCATGAGGTAAGAGGGAAATTTCTATGGTTTATTTTGAGTAAGTTTGAAAACATTTGAAACTTGTAATCTTTTCATGACAAATATAACATTCATTCATTCATTCATTCATTCATCACATAGTACAAACTAACACACTCATACTACCATGGTTTTAAGAACCATTCTCATGCTACGATACAAAGGACGGGATACAACTCACACCTACATAAGTGAAACTAGTGCAACTACTCCTCATCCTCGACGTCGATCGGGACGTAGTCGTCAGGTCCTGCCTCCAGGAACTCGTAGTCCTCCTCCTCGGTGAACTCGTCCTCCTCAAAGTCGTTGTCATCGCTCAGGAAGGCTCCTCCTCCCTGAATGTCGATACCTCCGTCGTTGTCCTCCAGCTCTCTAATCTGATCCTCCTGGGCCTTGACAGTGGCCTCAAGTGACGCGATCTTGGCGCGAAGGCGCGCAATCGTCGAGTCCTTCTTGGCACACTGCTGGCGATGGTTCTTGCAGTCATTGTTGAGTAGCTTGATCGCCTCACCCTGCTCGATGATGTGAGCATGGGTCTGGTTCGCGTAAGCGCGAGTGGCGTTGAGGTCCTTCTGAGTCTGGTAGAGCATGAAATCCAGGTGCTCAGCATGGTGCCTCAACTGCGGGTGCGGCTGCAGCTCCATGGGCACTCCCATGGCATCACGCCTCACGAGATGCGCGAAGCGCGAAGCGAGCATGCGCACCACGTTCTATCCACAGAGGCACGCAAGTGCCTCCTGAAGGCCACGTGCGAGTCCGTCGAGCCAGTTGCTCTCGCGGAAGGAGAAGAGGATCCTCTCTGAGGTGGGAGGCTCCATATTGCCCCTCAAGTCGGCAGTGATGATCCACTGCAACTCTCCTCCAGGAGTGTCGTCCACCTGAATCCCGTGGAACTCAGGGTGCGGGCGCTCGAGGAAGTCCGAAAGGGCGTTGAGGTCGTGCTCGAAGATCAAGCTCCCTCCGTTTCCAGGCTGGTAAAACTTGGTGTTGATGGGTTCATTCTGCTCCATCTGAAAGGGAATTGGATGAGTAAGTTAGAGAGTGCAAAGTGTGGAAATTTTTTAAGTAGATTCAAATAAGATAGAACATGATTCATCAAATTTTGGAAAATTCTCAAAGGCAAGAGTGTAAGTAAATTTTCACAAATATTTTCTTCATTTGATTTCAAAGTTAAGTTTTTTTCAGAACGCCCATTCTAACTAAGGTCTTCTAAGGTCAAACAATGGCTCTGATACCAACTTGTCAACACCCGGATTTTTAAGTCCGGATGCCTATTATGTCATACATTGCAATCCCAGGAATATTGTTGTTGCGAGGCATAATAGTTAAGTATCACAGTCATCATTCATTACAAACCATAATGTCTTACAATTGGAATCACATCATCCATATTACACGAATAGTTGATCTATTGATCAACGAACAAACACAAGTTCATAGCGGAAGCGGAAGATACAAGGACTCTCTAGTCCACAGGCCAACGCTTGACGTCGGAAGACTCCTAGTTGTCGTAGGCGTCCTGCTGGTCATCTCCTTGTTCATCTTCATACTCTAGCCATTTGAATAGCCAGGGACAAAGCCGTGAGTACTTCAAGTACTCGCAAACTAATACTAATGTAAGTGCTAGACAATTCTAGTAGGGTTTGCTAAGCTCTAGTTTATTTGCATAAAGCCAATTTTAGTTCACAAGTATTTTATTAAAAGCTTATTCATGTGCTAACTAACTCAAGTGGGAACATTAGTGTCATTCCCACCATTCAAGTGGTGATTTCAATTCAATTCACCACTTCACCATTCTTTTCACCCATTTCATTTCAACATCATTTTCAAGAATTTGACATCGGAAACTGTATGGCCTTTCCAACCGTCCGTAATCGTGGACGCGGCTATTCGAATAGATTGACACTCTGCAGAGGTTGCACACTTGTGCCACAACATTTGATTTCATTCGTCGGGATTACCCCGAAGCATCGTAACACAGTACGCGGATCATCAACCATAACCTTTCACTTACAAATCCTAGTATGAGCACCTCTCCCCATGAGCTTGGCCTCCCAGTGAAGACCAACTGTCAACCTGGGAACTGCACAGGGCTTGGCCGTAGAATTCACCTCAATTCACATCATTCCTCAACAACGGAGGCAGCCTCAAGCATAACCCCTATGATGTGTGTTCAGAGGGAACCCATACTAAGACGCATAAACTTCCAGTTAAGCCCTACCCATAATCAGGTATTGTGGGGGTACTCAATATTGGAAAGGTATCGCATTCAAACCAATATCAGTTTTATCAAAAATCACCATCTTCTCTTTGTCATATTCACCTTCAAAAATTCATTCAATGGAATGCTTCATCATTCCAAGGTTTCAAAATTCAGTTCAAGTCACATTGTTCCCATCTAGAGTAGTCAAGTTTTAATTCATTAGCACTAGCTCTAAATCATGAGGGGTGCTACCTTGCTTTGCTAGATTGAGACTAACTTTACTACTCTAGTAAACTTCTTTCACTTTGACCAAAGTTAACTATAAAAGTAACTCTTGGAAAACAACAAGTAAAACTTGTATGGTAAAAACTTGGGGTAGGCTTATGGTAAGAAAAGGTAAGACTAATGGTGCCTTGCCCCAAAGGGGCTTTGCACTTTGCAAGAATATTAGCTTGCCTTGGTAGTTCTCAAAGTTCTCCTCCTCCTCCTCTTGGTAGCAACCTTCTTCCTCTGGGTATTCTCCGGTGCTAGCGTCTAAATTTAAATACGAGTATAATCACTCAACTAATTCAATGGGTATTCCATACATCACATATATTCACACAAACTATTCTAAGCACACCATTAATCTAATTATGGTGCATTGGTTGTGTTGCTTGAGGAGAAATAATTTCCTTTTATTTAATATGTAAATGATAGTTTCCATAGGGTTCTTGAGAAATAATTTCCTCTGATTGAAATCTTCTTAAGATTTAATTTCTCAAACAATCACACATGAACTTATATTGACCTAAGTCAAACATTCATTATCATCATTTGAGAAAATGATTTAAATGAGGTAGACCACCTCATACCATTTAATAATGCTACAAATGATTTAAATCTCCAAGTAATTCATATAAGAGAGTTTGGCCAGGGGTCCAAACATCACATGAATTCATTTGGGACAAGATTTAAATGAAGTAAAATACTCCATATGATTTGCATAATAGTTTTGGACAATATCACTTAACTAAACTAGCCATATTGTCCATTAATTAAACTAGGGCATGATCATGCAAAGTGACCACACCATTTTCTTGCAGAAACAATTAGTGTAAGTCAAATGTGAGCTATTGGAGTTGGAATTAACTTAATATATATTTTGGTTTATTTTTAATAATTATTTGAATAGAGAAAAGTCCATGCCTTCATCTTTTTATCAGATTAATTCTACAACAGATCTTGAAGTGGGACCAGTGGCATATTGTAGATCTTTTTCATAGCTTTCCATCAATATGAAATTTGTTGAATTTGGCCAAGCCAAACAGATTCCATGGATTTTCAAAGTTGGAGCCAGCATTGAATTTAAATGGATTTGGAAAATTCAGATTTGAATTAAAAGGGCCGGCGGGAAACTGAGTTGGGCCGAAACGGTTTGAAAAAGGGAAAAACGGCCCAGCAACGCATCCAGTCCGCGTGGGCCTGCTGACAGCGTGGGGGCCACAAGTCAGCGGCTGTTCCACGCCGAATCGGTACGAGCGACGCGGCGCGTTGGATTAGAAGGCAATCCAACGGCTCACCGTCGTCGTCTTCTCCGACGAGAGAGGGTTACGGGCACGGCGGCGCTAGGGGGTCGGAGGGCTGACCAGGGCTCCCGCGGTGGTTGGCAGTGTGCTCGGGGAAGGTGTAGTCGACGGCGAAGCTCCTGGTACCGGCGGCGGCTCCTGGAACGGCTCCAATCGACGGCGAGCTTCCGCGGTGTCTGGCGGCAGTGAGGCTTCGCTTGGGCGGCATCAGTGGCTAATGTCGACGGTGGAGTGGCTCTGGCGGTCGAGTAAGAAGAGGGGAAGGTGATGGTGTGCTCAGATCGACGAGGGGAGGTCTCCTTTTATAGGCGAGCGAGGGTGTTGCGGGGCAGTGGCAAGGTCGACAAGCGCGCGGCGATTCCGGCGAGCGGTTGGGCTAGGCAACGGTGCGGCAGCGTTCTCCTCGTCCAGGCAAAGCTATAGGTAGCAACGGCACGGTCGGGCGGCGTCTGTAGGCGACGCATTGCTTCCGTGTCGTCGGGCGGCGTCTACGGGATTTTCTTCTCCGTCTCCGGCGGCGGCGGTCCAGGGTCAGGTCGAGCGCGTGTCTGGTGGGTCTGAGGTGTCACGGCGATGCTCAACGCGTTGCTAGCGGGTCCAGAGCGAGTGCGAGCTGGTGGGGTGGCGCGTGTCCAGTGTGCGCCCGCGACGTGCATGGTCACGACGCGAGCGGCATGCTGGCGCGTTCTCCGGCGAGTCTACGGTGGCTATGGCGGTGTGGTCGGTGCTAGGCGAGCTAGACGAGCACGGTGGCGTCATTGGGCACCAGGGCCAGTGGTGGCGATGAAGGAGAAGAGGGGGAGCTCGACATGGCCGACATGGTGGCATCATGGCCATGTGGTGGTCTCCCTAGGGTTTCTCTTAGGGTTGCTATGCATCATTAAGGGTGAGAGGGAACCAGGGGACCATTTAGAGTAGTTTGGGGTAGATTAGGTTTGGGTAGAGCACTATTTGAAATAGTGTCAAATAGTTCCATATTTGGAATTTGTCATTTTTGTCCAAATTTGAGTGAATTCAAAAGGTTGACCGATTTGAAATGTGTGTGTTTGGTTGAGTTGTATTTGACCAGAGGTGATGAGAGGTGGTGGTGGAATTGTTAAATTCAAAGATTTGAAAATTTGGCTAAGGGTGAGATTGTTTCACTTAATAAAATGTTGCAACTTTGGATGAGCATAGCATTTGATCTAGAAAGAATTTGGCATGGTGATCTTTACAAAAAAGTGTTCACCTTGATGTTGTCTTGGATGAGGTGCAAAGATTTGACAAAGTTTAGTTTGAAAATTTTGAATTGCAGGGGCTCAAAGTAGTGATTAGACTATAATTGGCAGATTTGACCATTATCATATGTGAGCCAAATTTGAATTTGAAATCCATTTGATTTGTGTTTCTTTGATTCCAAAAGTTGTAATATGTGTTTAGTAACATTATTCAATTAATGGTGAAGACCAAAATGGTCTAGGGTCAAAATTTATAAAAATGGCATAAGCCATATGTGAGGGTTTTAGGGTTTTTCTTTTATTTGATTTCTTTCTCTTTTTGATTTATTTGGTTGGTGATCTTCTCATGATCACATTAGGGTTTTAGAGTATAGCATATACACATAATAACAATCATCATGGCATATCAATCAAATGCACAAGTCCTATGCAGGGCACTATATGCAATTTAAAAAGTTTTTGTTGGTTTAAAATTTTGCTGTCTGGAATCTTCTAACTTTCTTTTTATTGAAATTTGGGATGTTACACTTGGAAACAATAAAGTTAGCATAATCAGCATACTCGGTTTCTTACCACATCCTTCATCTTAGGAATTAGACGACGCTGATGTTCAACAACAGGCTTTGCATCATCTTCCATATTAATGGCATGTTGGCAAATAGAGGGAGAAATCCCCTTCAAGTCATCAAGAGTGTAGCCAATAGCTCCTCGGTGTTTCTTCAATATTTCCAATAACCTTTCTTTCTCAATCTCTGAAAGCTTAGAACTAATAATAACAAGATATATTTTCTTATCATCAATATGAGCATATTTAAGATTATCAGGCAATGGTTTTAAATCAAAAACAGGATCTTCCTTTGGTGGCAGTGTTGTACCTAGATCTTCTACCGGTAAATCATGCTTAAGAATAGGTTGACGAAGGAAATTTCATCAAGCTCATTTCTTTCTTCCCTAAAGACTTCACTCTCACTATTCTCCAGATGTTGCTGCAAAGGATTATTAGGAGCAAGAGCAATAGATGCACACTGTTCAACTCTAAAATCATTATTAGGCGAATCAGCTTTATAAGGAGTTTTGGCAAATTTAGAGAAATTAAACTCATAAGATTCACCAGCAAATTTAGTCAAAATTTTCTCTTTCTTGCAATCTATAACAGCTCCACAAGTATTTAGAAAAGGTCTACCAAAAATGATAGGACAAATACTTACTAGCAGCAGAACCAAGTACCAAAAAGTCAGTGGGATATTTAATCTTACCACATAGAACTTCCACATCTCGAACAATACCAATTGGAGAGATAGTTTCTCTATTAGCTAGCCGAATAACCAAATCAATATCTTCAAGTTCACAAGAACCAATTTCATGCATAATCTCCGTGTAAAGCTCATAAGGAATAGCACTATTACTTGCACCAATATCGCATAAACCATAATAACAATGATCACCAATTCTAACAGATAGCATAGGAACACTAGTTTTCCTAGACTTATTAGGATGTGAAACAATATTGGAAGCATCTTCACAGAAAATAATATGACCATCTTCCACATTTTCAGTCACAAGATCTTTAACTATTGCAATAGCAGGTTCAACTTTTATTTGCTCTTCAGGTTCTATAGGTTTCTTTTCACTTTTATTAACCACACTATTTATAACAGAATACTCCTTCATTTTAGCAGGGAAAGGAGTTTTTTCAATATAAGCTTCAGGAATAACATGATCAGCAGTTTCAATTACCACACATTTATTTATAGATGAATCAATTTTATCTTTATACGGTTCATGATACTTATCAAAATTCTTCTTAGGCAATTCATAATGAGAGGCAAAAGCTTTATAAAGATTTGCAACGACTTGAGAATCAAGGCCATAAGTAGCACTCATATTACAAAATTTATCAGTATCCATAAAAGATTCAATGCATTTATAATCATAGTTTATACCTGACTCTCTATCTTTGTCGTTCTCCCATCCTTCAGTATTCTCCTGGATCCGATCAAGAAGGTCCCTTTTAAACTCTTCTTTGTTGCGTGTAAATGATCCAGAACAAGAAGTATCCAGCAAGGTCTTGTCTTGAAAAGAAAGTCTTGCATAGAAATTATCAATGATAATATTACCAGGAAGCTCATGAATGGGGCATTTTAGCATTAAAGACTTCAATCTCCCCCACGCTTGAGCAATACTCTCTCCATCATGAGGCCAGAAATTATATATGCGGTTCTGGTCCTTGTGAATTTCACTTGGAGGATAGAATTTAGAATAAAATAGAGGCATAATATCATTCCATTCAAGAGAATCCCCATTATTCAGCAATTTGTACCAATGCGCCGCTTTACCAGACAGCGATATAGAGAATAGTTTCTTCCTTACTTCATCCATAGCAATACCTGCACACTTGAATAAACCGCATAATTCATGTAAGAACAGTAAATGATCTCCAGGATGGACAGTTCCATCCCCTGCATAACGGTTATCCACAACATGTTCAATAATTTTCATAGGTATTTTGTATGGAACATTGATACGTCTCCAACGTATCCATAATTTCTGATGTTCCATGCTTGTTTTATGACAATACTTACATGTTTTGCTTGCACTTTATAATGATTTTATGTGTTTTCCGGAACTAACCTATTAACAAGATGCCACAGTGCCAGTTCCTGTTTTCTGCTGTTTTTGGTTCCAGAAAGGCTGTTCGGGCAATATTCTCGGAATTGGACGAAATCAACGCCAAACATCCTATTTTTCCCGGAAGCATCCAGAACGCCGAAGAAGAGTCGGAGGAGAGCCAGGGGGCCACCAGAGGGGTGGGCCGCGCGAGCCACACCCTGGCCGCGCCCCCCTATGGGGAGGCCACCCTGTCGACCCTCCTGCGCCGCCTCTTCGCCTATATAACCCCTTTCGACCTAAAAACGCAGTACCAATTGACGAAACTCCAGAAAGACTCCAGGGGCGCCGCCGCCATCGCGAAACTCCAATTCGGGGGACAGAAGTCTCTGTTCCGGCACCCTGCCGGGACGGGGAAGTGCCCCCGGAAGCCATCTCCATCGAGGCCACCGCCTCCATCATGCTCCGTGAGTAGTTCCCCAATGGACTACAGGTTCTAGCAGTAGCTAGTTGGTATACTCTCCTCCATGTACTTCAATACAATGATCTCATGAGCTGCCTTACATAATTGAGATCCATCTGCTGTAATCGGTGTTGTGTTTGTTGGGATCCGATGGATGATACATTATGATTAGTCTATCTATAAAGTTTGTGAAGTTATTGTTGTTGCAATCTTGTTATGCTTAATGCTTGTCACTAGGGCCCGAGTGGCATGATCTTAGATTTGAGCTCTATACTTATTGCTTAGATTGTATCTACAAGTTGTATGCACATGTCACTGTCCGGAACCAAAGGCCCCGAAGTGACAAGAATCGGGACAACCGGAGGGGATGGCGGTGATGTGAGGATCACATGTTTTCACGGAGTGTTAATGCTTTGCTCCGGTACTCTATTAAAAGGAGTACCTTAATATCCAGTAGATTCCCTTGAGGCCCGGCTGCCACCGGCTGGTAGGACAAACGATGTTGTGCAAGTTTCTCATTGCGAGCACGTATGACTAAATATGGAAAACATGCCTGCATAATTAATAATCTGGATGTTCTATCTTAATGCTTTGATTCCTATCAATTGCCCAACTGTAATTTGTTCACCCAACACTTGTCACTTATTGGAGAGTTGCCACTAGTGTAGATCGCTGGGAACCCCGGTCCATCTCTCATCATTATATACTTGTTCTACATGTCATTGGAAGTAGTATCAACTATTTTCTGGTGCCATTGCTCTCATATTGCTATTACTGCTGCTGTGTTGCTGTTACTACTGCTCTCATATTACTGCTACTTTCACATCACCCCTGTTACTAGTGCTTTTCCAGGTGCAGCTGAATTGACAACTCAGTTGTTAAGGCTTATAAGTATTCTTTACCTCCCCTTGTGTCGAATCAATAAATTTGGGTTTTACTTCCCTCGAAGACTATCGCGATCCCCTATACTTGTGGGTCATCAAGACTGTTTTCTGGCGCCGTTGCCGGGGAGGCATAGCTCTACTCATAAGTTCACCTGGGGAGTACACTCTACCTCTCTCTCTGTTTTTATTTTGTTTTGCTTAGTTTACTTTTGTCTAGTTTATTTGTGCTTAGTTTATTTCTGTCTAGTATTACTTTGCTTAGTTTCTTTTTGTCTTGTTTTATTTTCCTCATATACCCAAAAATCCATAAAAATTTGAAAAATCTAAAAATTAAAAACTGCTGTTATGGGAGAACCTACAACCTACTTGGAGCTTATAGAATGTTATAATAATTATAGAGAATCAAGAACTGGTAAAGTAATGAGTGCTGTGATAGAAAAATTGAATTCAATTGCTAAAATCTTGCTTAAACGCCATGATATAAACTGTTGCTCTCAACAGGATACTAAACATCTTAAATTTCAATGTGGCTTTAGTGAGGAATTTTTTATTAAGAGCTATAATCGGAATTGCTATATTCATTATGGGTTCGAAGAGGTAGAACAATTTGTCATATTTATGGGAGCCTCTGAGATAGAATCCTTCATGGTTAAAAATTATGAAACTTGTGTTGTTTGTAAGGACCTTAAAGATTATGTCTCTTCTATCCTTAATTTTTTCAATGAAAGTTACAGTGATAATCCTTATATCATTGATTATAAAGAGAGACTCATTAATGCACAAGAATGCACTCACAATTTGCAGGAACCTGCGGAAGAAGAAATTGATGAACCTGAAAGCTCATTGGATGAAAAAAAGGAGGAAATTGATGAACCTGAAAGCTCATTGGATGAAAAAGAAGAGAAGAGTGATGAACAAAAGGAGGAAGAATGGATTAGCTACCCATGCCAACCTTCTAATGAGAGTAACTCTTTATCTCTTACATTATTTGATTGTCCTCCATGCTTACCGAAAGAGGTTGAATGTTATGTTCCTGTGGATTCTCTTGAAATATTACCTATGAGTAAAACTTGTGAAGATAATTATGCTACTGTTATTTATGATAATCCATGCTACTTTGATAAATCTTATGATAATGCTTTGTTTGTGCCTGATGTCGAAATGCATGGTACTAAAGAATTTTGCTTGGCAAATGTTTATGATAAAGCTCTAGATGATGGTCCTATGTTACTTGATAATATTAATTGTACTATTAATGAAAATGGGATTGGAGAAGTCTTGACTTATTCTATGAGTCCCATATCTCTTGAGATTGATCAACTACCTTGTTATATTATTAATAAAAGTAAGTTTGAAAGTTTTAATTCCACTATTCTTGAACTTGATAAAAATTATGTGCTTATGGATCATGAAAAGTATGCTGCATGTGATAGTTATATTGTTGAGTTTGTTCATGAAGCTACTGAAAATTATTATGAGAGAGGAAAATATGGTTGTAGAAATTTTCATGGTACTAATACACCTCTCTACATGCTGAAAATTTTGAAGTTTCTCTTGTTTTATCTTCTTATGCTTGTCACTTTGTTCTTCATGAATTTATTTGTGTACAAGATTACTATGCATAGGAAGTGGGTTAGACTTAAATGTGTTTTGGATTTGCCTCTTGATGCTCTCTTTTTGCTTCAAATACTATTTCTTGCGAGTGCATCATTAAAACTGCTGAGCCCATCTTAATGGCTATAAAGAAAGAACTTCTTGGGAGATAACCCATGTGTTTATTTTGCTACAGTACTTTGTTTTATATTTGTGTCTTGGAAGTTGTTTACTAATGTAGCAACCTCTCCTTATCTTAGTTTTGTGTTTTGTTGTGCCAAGTGAAGCCTCTAATCGAAGGTTGATACTAGATTTGGATTTCTGCGCAGAAACAGATTTCTATCTGTCACGAATCTGGGCTGTTTTCTCTGTAGGTAACTCAGAAAAATATGCCAATTTACGTGCGTGTTCCTCAGATATTTACGCAACTTTCATTAGTTTTGAGTTTTCTGATTTGAGCAACGGAAGTATTTATTAAAAATTCGTCTTTACTGGCTATTCTGTTTTGGCAGATTCTGTCTCTGTTTTTTGCATTGTCTCTTGTGGACTTTAAGCAAGGCTTTCTACACGTGGAGAGCTGTAGCTAATGTTTTATTGAGTTCTTGCAATGTGTCACTACAGGACCAAGGTGGATTCAAGTTTTTTTTGAGTACTAACCCCTCTAATGAAGTTTATGAGAAGTTTGGTGTGAAGGAAGTTTTCAAGGGTCAAGAGAGGAGGATGATATATGATCAAGAAGAGTGAAAAGTCTAAGCTTGGGGATGCCCCCGTGGTTCATCCCTGCATATTTCAAGAAGACTCAAGCGTCTAAGCTTGGGGATGCCCAAGGCATCCCCTTCTTCATCAACTTATCAGGTTTCTTCTATTGAAACTATATTTTTATTCGGTCACATCATATGTGCTTTACTTGGAGCGTCTGTGTGCTTTTTTTTTTGTTTGAATAAGATCGGATCCTAGCAATCCTTGTGTGGGAGAGCGACACGCTCCGCTTTTTCATATGAACACTTGTTCTTCGTTTTACTTTTAATGTTCAATGATAAAAGTTGGAAGCTACAACACTTATGGTTATTTGGTTGGAAACAGAAAATGCCTCATAATGTCTTGGATAATTTGACACTTGGCAATTGTTTTGAGCTCTCAAGTAGATCATGATTAAGTTTTTTCATGTAGTTTAAACCTATTAGTGGAGAACTACTGTAGAGCTTGTTAAAATTGGTTTGCATGATTGGTCTCTCTTAAGGTCTAGATATTTTCTGGTAAAAGTGTTTGAGCAACAAGGAAGACAGAGTAGAGTATTATAATGCTTGCAATATGTTTTTATGTAAGTTTTGCTGTACTAGTTCATACTTGTGTTTGCTTCAAATAACCTTGCTAGCCCAAAGCCTTGTACTGAGAGGAAATGCTTCTCGTGCATCCAAAACCTTGAGCCAAAACCTATGTCATTTGTGTCCACCATACCTACCTACTATGTGGTATTTCCTGCCATTCCAAAGTAAACTGCTTGAGTGCTACCTTTAAACAATTCAAAATGATTCTCAATTTGTGTCAATGTTTTATAGCTCATGAGGAAGTATGTGGTGTTTATCTTTCAATCTTGTTGGGCAACTTTCACCAATGGACTAGTGGCTTCATCCGCTTATCCAATAATTTTGCAAAAAGAGCTGGCAATGGGATTCCCAGTCCCAAATTAATTAACCAAAATAGACACTCCTCCATGGTATGTGATTGTTGGACAGCACCCGAAGGATTCGGTTAGCCATGGCTTGTGTAAGCAAAGGTTGGGGGGAGTGTCATCATAATAAAACTAAAATAAAAAGGCACTCCTTCATGGTATGAGATTGTTGGCAGGCACCCGAGGATTCGGTTAGCCATGGTTTGTGAAAGAAAGGTTGGAAGGAGTGCAACACAAAAATAAAATAAAATGGGAGCCGCTCTTTGAAGGTTTGTCTGGCGAGGGGGTTAGAGTGCCCACTACCATTCGTTGACAACAACAAACACCTCTCAAAATTTTACTTTTATGCTCTCTATATGTTTTCAAAACCAAAGCTCTAGCACAAATATAGCAATCGATGCTTCCCTCTGTGAAGGGCCTTTCTTTTACTTTATGTTGAGTCAATTTACCTACTTCCTTCCATCTTAGAAGCAAACACTTGTGTCAACTGTGCATTGATTCTTACATACTTGCTTATTTGCATTCATCATATTACTTTATGTTGACAATTATCCATGAGATATGCATGTTGAAAGTTGAAAGCAACCGCTGAAACTTATATCTTCCTTTGTGTTGCTTCGATGCCTTTACTTTGAATTTATTGCTTTATGAGATAACTCTTGTGCAAGGCTTTTGATGCTTGTCTTGAAAGTACTCTTCATGAAAAGTTTTGCTATATGTTATCTATTTGTTAGCAACTATAGATCATTGCCTTGAGTCACTTAATTCATTTCATATGCTTTGTGATAGTATGATCAAGGTTATGTAAGTAGCATGTCACTACAGAAATTATTCTTTTTATCGTTTACCTGCTCGGGACGAGCAGGAACTAAGCTTGGGGATGCTGATACGTCTCCAACGTATCCATAATTTCTGATGTTCCATGCTTGTTTTATGACAATACTTACATGTTTTGCTTGCACTTTATAATGATTTTATGCGTTTTCCGGAACTAACCTATTAACAAGATGCCACAGTGCCAGTTCCTGTTTTCTGCTGTTTTTGGTTCCAGAAAGGCTGTTCGGGCAATATTCTTAATTGGACGAAATCAACGCCAAACATCCTATTTTTCCCGGAAGCATCCAGAACACCGAAGAAGAGTCGGAGGAGAGCCAGGGGGCCACCAGAGAGGGTGGGCCGCGTGGGCCACACTCCCCTGCCGCGCCCCTATGGGGAGGCCACCCTGTCGACCCTCCTGCGCCGCCTCTTCGCCTATATAACCCCTTTCGACCTAAAAACGCAGTACCAATTGACGAAACTCCAGAAAGACTCCAGGGGCGCCGCCGCCATCGCGAAACTCCAATTCGGGGGACATAAGTCTCTGTTCCGGCACCCTGCCGGGACGGGGAAGTGCCCCCGGAAGCCATCTCCATCGACGCCACCGCCTCCATCATGCTCCGTGAGTAGTTCCCCCATGGACTACAGGTTCTAGCAGTAGCTAGTTGGTATACTCTCCTCCATGTACTTCAATACAATGATCTCATGAGCTGCCTTACATGATTGAGATCCATCTGATGTAATCGGTGTTGTGTTTGTTGGGATCCGATGGATGATACATTATGATTAGTCTATCTATAAAGTTTGTGAAGTTATTGTTGCTGCAATCTTGTTATGCTTAATGCTTGTCACTAGGGCCCGAGTGGCATGATCTTAGATTTGAGCTCTATACTTATTGCTTAGATTGTATCTACAAGTTGTATGCACATGTCACTGTCCGGAACCAAAGGCCCCGAAGTGACAAGAATCGGGACAACCGGAGGGGATGGCGGTGATGTGAGGATCACATGTTTTCATGGAGTGTTAATGCTTTTCTCCGGTACTCTATTAAAAGGAGTACCTTAATATCCAGTAGATTCCCTTGAGGCCCGGCTGCCACCGGCTGGTAGGACAAAAGATGTTGTGCAAGTTTCTCATTGCGAGCACGTACGACTAAATATGGAAAACATGCCTACATAATTAATAATCTGGATGTTCTATCTTAATGCTTTGATTCCTATCAATTGCCCAACTGTAATTTGTTCACCCAACACTTGTCACTTATTGGAGAGTTCCCACTAGTGTAGATCGCTGGGAACCCCGGTCCATCTCTCATCATTATATACTTGTTCTACATGTCATTGGAAGTAGTATCAACTATTTTCTGGTGCCATTGCTCTCATATTGCTATTACTGCTGCTGTGTTGCTGTTACTACTGCTCTCATATTACTGCTACTTTCACATCACCCCTGTTACTAGTGCTTTTCCAGGTGTAGCTGAATTGACAACTCAGTTGTTAAGGCTTATAAGTATTCTTTACCTCTCCTTGTGTCGAATCAATAAATTTGGGTTTTACTTCCCTCGAAGACTATCGCGATCCCCTATACTTGTGGGTCATCAAACATCTTCCTCACCTGGCGCCTCATCCACTACCTTTGCAGTAGTAGTAGATTTTCCAAATAAAAATTCAAGAGAAGATCTCTCCATAATGAATTATAGCAGCAGGCAGAAATAAAATCAGCATGAACAGTAAAAGTTTCCCTTACCAATTCCACTTACCAATAGCGCTTCACTCCCCGGCAACGGCGCCAGAAAATAGTCTTGATGACCCACAAGTATAGGGGGTTGATACGTCTCCGACGTATCGATAATTTCTTATGTTCCATGCCACATTATTGATGATATCTACATGTTTTATGCATACTTTATGTCATATTTATGCATTTTCCGGCACTAACCTATTAACGAGATGCCGAAGAGCCCGTTGCTGTTTTCTACTGTTTTTGGTTTCAGAAATCCTAGTAAGGAAATATTCTCGGAATTGGACGAAATCAACGCCCAGGGGCCTATTTTCACACGAAGCTTCCAGAAGACCGAAGGAGTCACGAAGTGGGGCCACGGGGCGCCGACACGCTAAGGCGGCGCGGCCAAGGGGGGGCCCGCGCCGCCCTAGTGTGTGGCCCCCCTGTCAGGCCCCCTGACCTATCTCCTCCGCCTACTTAAAGCCTTCGTCGTGAAACCCCCAGTACCGAGAGCCACGATACGGAAAACCTTCCAGAGACGCCGCCGCCGCCAATCCCATCTCGGGGGATTCAGGAGATCGTCTCCGGTACCCTGCCGGAGAGGGGAATCATCTCCCAGAGGACTCTTCACCGTCATGGTCGCCTCCGGAGTGATGAGTGAGTAGTTCACCCCTGGATTATGGGTCCATAGCAGTAGCTAGATGGTCGTCTTCTCCTAATTGTGCTTCATTGTCGGGTCTTGTGAGCTGCCTAACATGATCAAGATCATCTATCTGTAATGCTATAGTTGTGTTTGTTGGGATCCGATGGATAGAGAATACTATGATATGTTGATTATCAATCTATTACCTATGTGTTGTTTATGATCTTGCATGCTCTCCGTTATTAGTAGAGGCTCTGGCCAAGTTTTTGCTAGTAACTCCAAGAGGGAGTATTTATGCTCGATAGTGGGTTCATGCCTCCATTAAATCTGGGACAAAGGATGAAAGTTCTAAGGTTGTGGATGTGCTGTTGCCACTAGGGATAAAACATCGATGCTATGTCCGAGGATGTAGTTATTGATTACATTACGCACCATACTTAATGCAATTGTCTGTTGTTTTCAACTTAATACTGGAAGGGGTTCGGATGATAACCTGAAGGTGGACTTTTTAGGCATAGATGCATGCTGGATAGCGGTCTATGTACTTTGTCGTAATGCCCAATTAAATCTCACAATACTCATCATATCATGTATGTGCATGGTCATGCCCTCTTTATTTGTCAATTGCCCAACTGTAATTTGTTCACCCAACATGCTATTTATCTTATGGGAGAGACGCCTCTAGTGAACTGTGGACCCCGGTCCATTCTTTTAATCGAATACAATCTACTGCAATACTTGTTCTACTGTTTTCTGCAAACAATCATGATCCACACTATACATCTAATCCTTTGTTACATCAAGCCGGCGAGATTGACAACCTCACTGTTTCGTTGGGACAAAGTACTTTGGTTGTGTTGTGCAGGTTCCACATTGGCGCCGGAATCCCTGGTGTTGCGCCGCACTACATCTCGCCGCCATCAACCTTCAACGTGCTTCTTGGCTCCTACTGGTTCGATAAACCTTGGTTTCTTACTGAGGGAAAACTTGCCGCTGTACGCATCACACCTTCCTCTTGGGGTTCCCAACGGTCGCGTGCTGTACGCGTATCAAGACTGTTTTCTGGCGCCGTTGCCGGGGACCTGAAGAAAAGTTACACCACAGATATCTCTAACTCCCACGTCAACTTTGCGCCAGCAACTGTTTTCTGGCGCCGTTGCCGGGGAGATCAAGACACGCTGCAAGGGGAGACTCCACATCCAATCTCTTTACTTTGTTTTTGTCTTGCTTTACTTTTATTTACTACTTTGTTTGCTGCACTAAATCAAAATACAAAAAAAATTAGTTTCTAGTTTTACTTTACTTGCTATCTTGTTTGCTATATCAAAAACACAAAAAAATTAGTTACTTGCATTTACTTTATCTAGTTTGCTTTATTTATTATTGCTAAAATGAGTAATCCAGAAGTTGAAGTTCGTTCGTTTAAGCAACAAGGGGGAGAATGTTTAAAAGATGCTTGGTATAGAATTAGTGATGCCCATAATAGGTGCACTAAGAAACACTCCACCACTATCCTACTCAGGAATTTTTATGTTGGTATCTCTAGCTGGAATAGGTATGTTCTCGATTGTCTCGCGGGAGGTAACTTCCTAGGTACTCCTGCTTTAGAAGCTAGTTGCATTATTGAGAGTCTATTTGGAATACCACCTGTTAATGAAGTTAAAATTGAAACCTCTCTTGAAGATGTCATGAAAAAGTTGGAAACCATAGAGCAAAACCTTCCAAGTATTGATACTACTTTGGGAGCATTACTTGATAGCACTGATAAACTTGATAAATCTCTAGGTGGAATTAATGAGAGAATTGCCATCTTAGAAGCTTGTGCTATTCATGATAATCAAACCCAAAGGATTAGTGAACTAGAAGAGGCTATGGGAGCATTGGGTTCAACCTTTTCATCTATAAAGTTTAGAGAGAAAGCTTATGTGGGTAAGGAGCAAAAGTTCATGTATGTCTCTAAGGCGCCTAAACCAAAAAACTATTATAGGCCTAAAATTTATAAAGCTCTTAACACCACTATATACAAGGGAGCATCTAAGATACCTAATGGGACAAATTGTGAAAATTATTATGTTGATGCTTCGTCTCTTGATAATACTTGATATACACTTTTTGCGCCTAGCTGAAAGGCGTTAAAGAAAAGCGCTTATGGGAGACAACCCATGATTTTACTACTGCACTTTTGTTTTATATTTGAGTCTTGGAAGTTGTTACTACTGTAGCAACCTCTCCTTATCTTAGTTTTGTGCATTGTTGTGCCAAGTAAAGTCGTTGATAGTAAGGTTCATACTAGATTTGGATTACTGCGCAGAAACAGATTTCTTTGTTGTCACGAATCTGGGCCTAATTCTCTGTAGGTAACTCAGAAAATTATGCCAATTTACGTGAGTGATCCTCAGATATGTACGCAACTTTCATTCAATTTGAGCAAGTCTGGTGCCTCTTAGAAATTCGTCTTTATGAACTGTTCTGTTTTGATAGATTCTGCCTTTTATTTCGCATTGCCTGTTTTGCTATGCTTGATGGATTTTTCTATTCCATTAACTTTCAGTAGCTTTGTGCAATGTCCAGAAGTGTTAAGAATGATTATGTCACCTCTGAACATGTGAATTTTAATTGTGCACTAACCCTCTAATGAGTTGTTTTGAGTTTGGTGTGGAGGAAGTTTTCAAGGATCAAGAGAGGGAGATGATACAATATGATCAAGGAGAGTGAAAGCTCTAAGCTTGGGGATGCCCCGGTGGTTCACCCCTGCATATTTCAAGAAGATTCAAGCGTCTAAGCTTGGGGATGCCCAAGGCATCCCCTTCTTCATCGACAACATTATCAGGTTCCTCTAGTGAAACTATATTTTTATTCCATCACATCTTATGTACTTTGCTTGGAGCGTCTGTTTGTTTTTGTTTTTGTTTTGTTTGAATAAAATGGATCCTAGCATTCATTGTGTGGGAGAGAGACACGCTCCGCTGTTGCATATGGACAAATATGTCCTTAGGCTTTACTCATAATATTCATGGCGAAGGTTGAATCTTCTTCGTTAAATTGTTATATGGTTGGAAACGGGAAATGCTACATGTAGTAATTGCTAAAATGTCTTGGATAATGTGATACTTGGCAATCGTTGTGCTCATGTTTAAGCTCTTGCATCATATACTTTGCACCTATTAATGAAGAAATACATAGA
Source organism: Lolium perenne (assembly GCF_019359855.2). Lineage (NCBI taxonomy): Eukaryota > Viridiplantae > Streptophyta > Magnoliopsida > Poales > Poaceae > Lolium > Lolium perenne. Next base: position 161,279,042 of record NC_067247.2, read on the forward strand.
GCTTGCTAAAATTTGGTTTGCATAATTGGTCTCTCTAAGGTCTAGATAATTTCTAGTAAGTGTTTGAACAACAAGGAAGACGGTGTAGAGTCTTATAATGTTTACAATATGTCTTTTATGTGAGTTTTGCTGCACCGCTTCATACTTGTGTTTGTTTCAAATAACCTTTCTAGCCTAAGCCTTGTATCGAGAGGGAATACTTCTCATGCATCCAAAATCCTTGAGCCAAACACTATGCCATTTGTGTCCACCATACCTACCTACTACATGGTATTTCTCTGCCATTCCAAAGTAAATTGCTTGAGTGCTACCTTTAAACTTTCTATCCTCTACCTTTGCAATATATAGCTCATGGAACAAATAGCCTAAAAACTATTGTGGTATTGAATATATACTTATGCTCTTTATCTCTTATTAAGTTGCTTGTTGAGCGATAACCATGTTCCTGGGGACGCCATCAACTACTCTTTGTTGAATATCATGTGAGTTGCTATGCATGTCCGTCTTGTCTGAAGTAAGGGAGATTTACCATGAGTTGAATGGTTTGAGCATGCATACTGTTAGAGAAGAACATTGGGCCGCTAACTAAAGCCATGATCCATGGTGGAAGTTTCAGTTTTGGACAAATATCCTCAATCTCATATGAGAAAATTAATAATTGTTGAACGCTTATGCATAAAAGAGGAGTCCATTATCTGTTGTCTATGTTGTCCCGGTATGGATGTCTAAGTTGAGAATAATCAAAAGCGAGAAATCCAATGCGAGCTTTCTCCTTAGACCTTTGTACAGGCGGCATAGAGGTACCCCTTTGTGACACTTGGTTAAAACATATGTATTGTGGTGATAATCCAGGTAATCCGAGCTAATTAGGACAAGGTGCGGGCACTATTAGTATACTATGCATGAGGTTTACAACTTGTAGGACATAATTTACATGATGCATATGCTTTATTACTACCGTTGACAAAATTGTTTCTTGTTTTCAAAACCAAAGCTCTAGCACAAATATAGCAATCAATGCTTCCCTCTGCGAAGGGCCTTTCTTTTACTTTTTATGTTGAGTCAGTTCACCTATTTCTCTCCACCTCAAGAAGTAAACACTTGTGTGAACTATGCATTGATTCCTACATACTTGCATATTGCACTTGTTATATTACTTTACATTGACAATATCCATGAGATATACATGTTACAAGTTGAAAGCAACCGCTGAAACTTCATCTTCCTTTGTGTTGCTTCAATACCTTTACTTTGAATTATTGCTTTATGAGTTAACTCTTATGCAAGACTTATTGATGCTTGTCTTGAAAATACTATTCATGAAAAGTCTTTGCTATATGATTCATTTGTTTACTCATGTCATTTACCATTGTTTTGATCGCTGCATTCATTACATGTGCTTACAATAGTATGATCAAGGTTATGATGGCATGTCACTCCAGAAATTATCTTTGTTATCGTTTACCTACTCGGGACGAGCAGGAACTAAGCTTGGGGATGCTGATACGTCTTCGACGTATCGATAATTTCTTATGTTCCATGCCACATTATTGATGATATCTACATGTTTTATGCATACTTTATGTCATATTTATGCATTTTCCGACACTAACCTATTAACGAGATGCCGAAGAGCCAGTTGCTGTTTTCTGCTGTTTTTGGTTTCAGAAATCCTAGTAAGGAAATATTCTCGGAATTGGACGAAATCAACGCCCAGGGGCCTATTTTCACACGAAGCTTCCAGAAGACCGAAGGAGTCACGAAGTGGGGCCACGGGGCACCGACACGCTAAGGCGGCGCGGCCAAGGGGGGGCCCGCGCCGCCCTAGTGTGTGGCCCCCCTGTCAGGCCCCCTGGCCTATCTCCTCCGCCTACTTAAAGCCTTCGTCGCGAAACCCCCAGTACCGAGAGCCACGATACGGAAAACCTTCCAGATACGCCACCGCCGCCAATCCCATCTCGGGGGATTCAGGAGATCGCCTCCGGCACCCTGCCGGAGAGGGGAATCATCTCCCGAAGGACTCTTCACCGCCTTGGTCGCCTCCGGAGTGATGAGTGAGTAGTTCACCCCTGGACTATGGGTCCATAGCAGTAGCTAGATGGTCGTCTTCTCCTAATTGTGCTTCATTGTCGGGTCTTGTGAGCTGCCTAACATGATCAAGATCATCTATCTGTAATGCTATAAGTTGTGTTTGTTGGGATCCGATGGATAGAGAATACTATGCTATGTTGATTATCAATCTATTACCTATGTGTTGTTTATGATCTTGCATGCTCTCCGTTATTAGTAGAGGCTCTGGCCAAGTTTTTGCTAGTAACTCCAAGAGGGAGTATTTATGCTCGATAGTGGGTTCATGCCTCCATTAAATCTGGGACAGTGACAGAAAGTTCTAAGGTTGTGGATGTGCTGTTGCCACTAGGGATAAAACATCGATGCTATGTCCGAGGATGTAGTTATTGATTACATTATGCACCATACTTAATGCAATTGTCTGTTGTTTTCAACTTAATACTGGAAGGGGTTCGGATGATAACCTGAAGGTGGACTTTTTAGGCATAGATGCATGCTGGATAGCGGTCTATGTACTTTGTCGTAATGCCCAATTAAATCTCACAATACTCATCATATCATGTATGTGCATGGTCATGCCCTCTTTATTTGTCAATTGCCCAACTGTAATTTGTTCACCCAACATGCTATTTATCTTATGGGAGAGACGCCTCTAGTGAACTGTGGACCCCGGTCCATTCTTTTAATCGAATACAATCTACTGCAATACTTGTTCTACTGTTTTCTGCAAACAATCATGATCCACACTATACATCTAATCCTTTGTTACAGCAAGCCGGCGAGATTGACAACCTCACTGTTTCGTTGGGACAAAGTACTTTGGTTGTGTTGTGCAGGTTCCACGTTGGCGCCGGAATCCCTGGTGTTGCGCCGCACTACATCTCGCCGCCATCAACCTTCAACGTGCTTCTTGGCTCCTACTGGTTCGATAAACCTTGGTTTCTTACTGAGGGAAAACTTGCCGCTGTACGCATCACACCTTCCTCTTGGGGTTCCCAACGGTTGCGTGCTGTACGCGTATCAGGGGTGTATCGTAGTATTTTCAATAAGTAAGAGTGTCAAACCCAACGAGGAGCAGAAGGTGTTGACAAGCAGTTTCGATGAAGGATTCACTGTAAATGCTCACAGACAAGTATTCAGGGGGTTTTGATGTAGCAGTTGAATAAAGTACGAGTAAGTAAAGTGCGAGAGTAATAATTGCAGCGAGTGGCCCAATCCTTTTTAGCACAAAGGACAAGCCGGTTTGTTTACTTATAATGACCAGACGTTCTTGAGGACACACGGGAATTTAGTCTAGTGCTTTCGCTTCATATAGCTGATTAATCTGCATTGTTTTGATAAGTGTTGTGTGGGTGAACCTATGCTAATGCACCGCCCTTCCTAGGACTAATACATACTTGTGATTATACCCCTTGCAAGCATCCGCAACTACAAGAAAGTAATTAAGATAAATCTAACCACAGCCTTAAACTCTGAGATCCTGCTATCCCTCCTGCATCGATATACCAACGGGGGTTCAGGTTTCTGTCACTCCGGCAACCCCGCAATTAGCAAACGAGTACAAGATGTATTCCCCTAGGCCCATAAAGGTGAAGTATCATGTAGTCGACGTTCACATGACACCACTAGAAGAATAACACCACAACTTAAATATCATAACATTGAATATTACTCAACCATAATTCACTACTAACATTTAGACTTCACCCATGTCCTCAAGAACTAAACGAACTACTCACGAGACATCATATGGAACATGATCAGAGGTGATATGATGATGAATAACAATCTAAACATAAACCTTGGTTCAATGGTTTCACACAATAGCATCAATAACAAGTAGAAATCAATACCGGGAGAGTTTCCCCTATCAAACAATCAAGATCCAACCTTAATTGTTACAGCGGTGACGAGGTGCAGCGGTGGAGACGACGGTGATGATGATGGAGATGATGGTGATGATGATGAAGATGATGTCCAGCTCGATGACGGTGACGATGGCGTCGATTTCCCCCTCCGGGAGGGAATTTCCCCGGCAGATTTCAGCCTGCCGGAGAGCTCTTTTCTCTCTGGTGTTTTCCACCCCACAGAGGCGGCTGTGACTCTTCGCGACTATCCTCTGGAGCTTAGGTTTTCGGGACGAAGAAGTACGCGAAGGAGAGGAGGCCAGAGGGGGCTGTGGGCCCCCTCCCCACATGGCGGCGTGGCCAGGGCAGGGCCCGCGCCGGCCTGTGAGGGGGGGCCATGGCGGCCCTCCTCGGCTCCTCCTTTTGTCTCCCTTCGTCTTCTGGAAAAATAGGATTTTTCATATAATTTCCGTCAATTGTTGATCTTCCGAAATATTGCATTCTGACGGCGCTTTTTCCAGCAGAATCCTGACTCCGGTGCGCGATCCTCCAATAATCATGAAACATGCAAAATAGATGAAATAACATAAGTATCATCTCCAAATACGAAATATATCAATGAATAACAGTAAATTATGATATAAAATAGTGATGCAAAATGGACGTATCAGGAGCTTATACCCATTTTATAAATTATGCTCCATACTCAATTCTTATGCAAATCTTATGTTGTCATCAAGAAACCAAAAAGGGGGAGATTGAAAGAACATATCTCCTTAAGTAAGTGGTTTTGGTATTGATGACAATGGTTATACTCAACTAATTATTGTGTATAAGAATTGAAGGTTGTAGCAATGATCATATTGCCCAAAAGTTGAAGAGCTTGAAGTTGTTATGGCGGGGAAATGAAATGATCTTCACATATGGGCTTGGATAGAAGAAAGAAAAGAATAAATAAAATAAGAAAGAAAAGAAAGAGAGAAGGAAGAAACAAGAAGGAAATGGAGAGGAGGGGCCAGCAGCCGGAGGTACCGCCGACCACGGCCGGTACCACCGCCCTGCCCGTGGTCGGAGCCTCTAGGCACGGTACCGCTCGCGGTACCGCTAAGATGGCCTTGCTAGCAGTAAGCTTCCAGGGCTTTGGGCGCGCTTGGCGGTACCCCGACTGGTACCGAGGCATGAGGTACCGCTCGGTCTCGGGCGGAGACTCCGGTCTCCCCCCGCCCACGGCTGCTCCTCTCCTGCGCCACGTCGACCAACGGCCGGTAGTACCGGCCCAACCTAGCCGGTACTACCGGTCACCAGATACCAACGGCAGGATCCCCTCCTCGGGGGGGGGGGGGGGAGGGTTATAAAATACCCCTTCTTCTCCAATGGTCTTAACCAACAAATTTGCAAATCTCAGACCACCATTTTTGAGCTCAAAACGCCTAGATATCTCTACTCGTCCACTCAAACTCCACCATACTTGGGGATTTGGTAGAGATGACCTAGATCTACTCTTCCACCAAAGGAATTTTTGTTTCATCAACATTCTTAGTGGATCTTTGTGAGATGACCTCGAAGCTACTCTTCGTGTAAAGCTTTGTGGTTACATCTTAGGAGCCTCCAATTTGGTTGTGGATGTGTGCCCCAAGCTTCGTGTAAATGTGCCGGTTGCGACCTCAAAGCAACCACTTAGTGGAGCGTGGGCTAGGCCTTTGTGGCATTGCTCACCGGAGAACTGGGTGAGCTTTCGTGGCGTTGGTTGGCCTTTGTGGCACCACACCCCTTCAAACGTAGACGTACTTCCCTTTACAAGGAAGGAACTACGGGAATCTTATCGTCGTCTCTCCGTGTGCTCCACCTCGGTTACCTCTATCCTCTCACCACCTTTACTGCTTGTATCTTGTATTGTTGCTTGTATCTTGTCATATAGGTGAATTCACATAGTTGAATATCTAGAGAATTTACCTTTGTGTCAAGCTTAAATTGAAAAAGAATTAAAATTTGAGATTACACATATTCACCCCCACCCCCTCTAGGTGTCATATGATCCTTTCAGCTATATCCTGCTCAGTGAAGCCGGTGGTGACGAGGGCTGAAGGTGGAGCACGATGAGGCACACCCCGCTGCTTCTGATAGCAGTCAGACTCAAGGTGACCAGACCTCCGACAGTGATTGCAGAACCGAGGAGGACGAGGGCGACCCCCACCGCGAGAAGGGCGAGCTCCTCCAGGAGCAGGAGGCACTAGTGTGAGTAGAAGCGGCGGTGCAGGTGCAGTAGGAACTCGAGCAACAAGAACAGACGGTGTCCCAAGTAGACTAGCACCACGCAAACGAGTCTTCTCAGCACGGAGCTCAGTCAACACCTCTGAGATAGGAACACGGCCCTGAGCAAACAACTGGGCACGACGGGGCTCAAACTCTGGACGAAGTCTAGACAGAAACTCGTGGATCCTCTGAAAATCCATATCTAAATGTACTGTCCAGCAACACTGGCAAGTACCACAGACAGCACTGCGAAGGGAGCCAGATCGCCACACTCTGGGTGGAGAACTCATCAAAAGTAGAGTCACCCTGCTGAAGATCATGCTGACGCAACACATATAAATAGAGAGAATCCCAGAAGGCTGATAGCGCTGACAAAGGTGAGACCACATCTCAACGATAGTAGCAAGGCTCATAAATTCAGAAGCAAACTATGGCTGAACACTCTGAGAATGAACAGCAGCAGCCCTGGCATCCTCATCACACCACTGAGTAAAAGAAGCCAAATCATCACGATATGAACCAAGAGCCTCTGAATAAACAAGTACCTGCTGCTCATATGACTCATCAACAGCGGCCTCGGCAGACTTGGCTGCATCTTGAGCAGCCTGGGTAGCATCTTCAACAAGCGCATGTTGTACAGGCGGCGGGGTAGGAGGCACGGGAGCAATGGGGCGCGGCGGACAGAGGACCTCGCCGGTAATAACGCCCTAAAGTCGAAGATACCGCATATGAATGCGCATAAAGGCAGCAAACTCTCCATAGTTGGTACCATAAAAAAATCACGTGCTCTGATACCATGTTGTGAATGGCAACTAGTATTCACAGGAGGCCAAAGGCCAGTACATGTACATGAGTTAGAATATGCAGGGAAGCCCCTCATACACTGAAAATATACAGTAAAGGGAACTATACATCACTAACAAAAGGCTGGCTCCTCGCCGGCTTCTGCAAACAAATAGCGGAGGTTGCGGCTGGCTCTACCTCTGCTGCTATGCTATCGTGTAGATGTAGCAGATCGGCCTCGGATAGGATAGGATGGGTGGAGTTCTGGAGTTGCCATAGTCTCGCATCGGAGATACCCTGCGCACCGTCCTCTTTTCTCGGTGAGCTAGCCCACCTCTGTGGTTTATTCGGTGAGCTAGCCCACCTCTTGATCTTGGAGCAACTGCCGCACGGGATCCAAACTTCGGAATGGATGAGCAGGTCAAGGCAGGGGGCATCTACGACGAAGATTTCTTCAACGAAGGACCCAGTGAGAGCCACTTTCCGAATGCTTTGGCTGACAAGGCGGAGGAGAAACTTTACCAGATTGCCGTGGATAGAGAGCATCTCCAACACGGGGCTCCTGTCGAGGATGAAGTCCAAATCCCTGCTACCCATGATGACGTTGCAGAGCTCGAGCTCACGGAGGTTAGGGAAACAGGTTTTGCGCGGGAGGCCGACAGTGGAGGGGAACTTCCAGAGGCCGAGGTAGAGGCGAGTGAGTGTGGCCATGCCTAAGAAGGTGGTGGGGAGAGCGGAGTCGAGCGGACAGAGGCGGTTGACGAGGACGAGATCTTGGATGCCCTTGTCGGCGAGGAGCTGGAGCCAGCACGGGAGCAGGTCATGGAACTCGACCGTGTATCTGCTGGTGATGTGGGCGCAGCTGACTGGCCCCGGATGCGTGGCGAGGACGGTGGACACGGCGGATGCGGCGGGGAAGAGGTCGGCATCGATGAGGACGAGCGGGGCGGAGCGCCAGACCCCACGCCAGCGGCGGGAGAGCGCGGCTGTGCACGCGGTGTCCTTGACAGGGAGGCGGGAGACGATGTCGCCGAGGAGCGCGTCAGGGAGGCGGCTGACGCGTCGACGGCGTCGTCGGGAGGCAGGGCGAAGAGGCGGGCGGCGGGGGAGGCGGGCGGGGTGGGGAAGTCGTATTTGGGCGGGAAAAGCAAGCGGGAAAAGAGCGATGCCATCTGCTCCTTACATTCAACTTCTTATCAATAACACTTCTCTGGCGGAAGATATGAGCCAGTTTCCATTTGTGGATCACAAGTTCAAGAAGGCTTATATCAAGAGGAAGACAGCTGCTCCAGCCGCCCAGTTGCTGGTTCATTTATGGGAGATGCTCGCTCTAGTGCCCATGCACCCAGTAGCTCTGTTGCTCATAGGGAAGTGAAGAAACTCAACTGGTTCCAGCGCAATGTCCTGTGCATGAACATCAAGATCCACAAGGAGAACTTCGAGGCCAGCCGTCAGCGCGCAGATATATAGCATACCCAGGCGGTTATTCTACACAAGCTCAGTGGTGAGCAAGATCCTCCTCCTCAACCTCCTGTTCACGCCGCCTACAGTGGATGACACTCTTCTCAGGTCAGTGGTCTCACATCGAGCAGAGTCTTCAGAGGAGCAACATCTCTCGCGACTCTCCACTAGATGCAGACAATGTTGAAGAGTACGAATCTGAGACGGGCTCCGAGTGATCCACTTGCATCTCTAAAAATCAGCATCCCTATTTATAGCTGTCTTCACTATCCATCATGCATACCCCATTAAGCTTCTTCCAACTATGCTATCCTTGTGCACATTGTACTGCTAGGATCAGCTCCAAGTTGAATTAGAATGACTCGTGAAGAATACACTAGTAGAAAATAGGTCTTTCGTTAGGTCCCTTTAGTCCCGGCCATGTCCTGGGTCGGGACTAAGAGCATCTCCAGCCGCGTCCCCCAAAGGAATTTGGGGCGCGCCGGACCAAAAAACCGTTCCAGCCGCGTCCCCCAAACCCGAATTTTGTTCGGCGCGCCCGATACGGTGTCCGGCGCCCCGAGCCCGTCCCACAGGTTAGGTACCCGATAAAACATGACTGGAATTCGGCATCTGGTAAGACCTTAAGCGGCACATATCGAATTACGCCAGTATCCTGAATTCGTGTCCGGGGACGCGAGTTTGAAGTAGGTTTGTACGGATTGCCACAAGTGCATTAACTGGTACCCGAGCTTTCGGATGAACCAGCCCTATTTACCAATATCCCTGTGCAATATAGAAGTCGAGAAAAATATAGTGTTTCCATGCACTCGAAATATATGAAAAACAAAGAAATGAAGTTTGGAGATTTCATCCAATTTCATCTTATTCTGCGACTCAAATAAATATAGCAAAGTTTTTTACCCAAAGCTTCGGCTTCATGAAGAAAAATGTATATCAAAATAAGACAACATAGCAAACTAGTTTACTCAACCCGATTTTCGTGTTCTTGTCTTGTAGGTAAATATATAAAGGTTTGTAGACTCAACTCAACTTTACGACTCGAGTGGAGCCTACTCCCATCGGGAGCGCTAGATTTTATTAAGTCCTCTAACAGGAGTCGAAAAAAGAGGGGATGCGCCCATAAATATAGTCAAGTTCTTCATCGAGTAGTACAACATGAGTCTATGCCCAAGTGCAAGCACTTGCCCATAGACTCGGGGGGCTACTCCCATCGGGAGCGCTGCCGCGCACCCGATAGAAAAATAATTTCGAGAATCGTCGACATCATCTACGCTACACATGATCTACGACATGGACCTCGCCTTGTATTTCTTCGACTTCGGAGATGGTTATGCTTGGAGTCTCTACGCAAGTCTTCGACTTCCATAAACACTCGGGGGCTACTGACATGGGTATACCCTTCGGGTACCCATTATTAGTATACCAGGCTCGACCCAATATGAAGAAGACGCGATATGGAGAAGGCCTAACAAGGCAACCCGAAGAAGTAGTCGACTAAGACTCTTGTAAAACCCTAGGCTGGTTGCATATATAAAACCAGCCAGGGCACCCGATAGGAAGAGGCCAACAAATAGAGGACAACAGATAGACGACATAGCTCCGCCTATGGCGGCACCCTGTAAACATACTTATGCTCATATACTGGATTGTTAGCAGCACGTAGGGATCCTCCACCGAGGGGACCCGAAGCTGGGTATGTCGTGTGCCTAATCTCGCTCCCGGAATCTCCATCGTCGCTCTCTCCCGAAACACAAGTCTACAATCTGTAGGCATTTCCGAGTATTCCCTCGTCACTTACCCTACCTTGGAATGGTGCTCAAACCCTAAAGTCTTCCTCCATCATTGCTGAGCCACCAAGAACACCAAAATCGTCAGATCTCCTCCCTCAACCACCCAAATCCCTTGTGCTTTGGAGAATCGAAGGAGAAGACCCCGATCTACATCTTCACCAAAGCGATTTGCATTTCCCCCTCATTTTGTTGAGGACCCCCTTGCTAGTGTTCCTCTTTGGATCCCTAGTTGTTTGTTGTTGTTGTATTCTTGTTGATTGTTGTGTTGTTACAAATTTGGGAGCCTCCAATTTGGTTGTGGATGTGTGCCCCAAAAACCTTGTAAAGGCACGGTTTCTGCCTCGAGGAAATCCCTTAGTGGAAGTGGGCTAGGCCTTCGTGGCGTTGCTCACCGGAGACCTGAGTGAAGCCTTCGTGGCGTTGGTTTAGCTTTCGTAGCAACCACACTCCTCCAAACGTAGACGTACCTTCTTGCAAAGGAAAGAAACTACGGGAATCAACTCCGTGTCTCCGCGTGCTCCACTCTCGATTACCTCTATCCTATTATCTCCCTATATATATTGCGTAGCTATATCTTACTTAGTCGTTGACCTTGTCATATAGGTAAATTCACATAGTTGCATATCTAGAGAATTTACCTTTGTGTCAAGCCTAAATTGAAAAAGAACTAAAAATTGGTTAGCACCTATTCACCCCCCCCCCCCTCTAGGTGCGGCATACGATCCTTTCAGCTGGGACTAGGCCTGGCCACGTCGCCCTGAATTCACCCAAGCGTACGATATCCATTGTTCCCGATTCGTTAGGAACCTTTAGTCCCGGTCTGAGATACAAACCGGGACTAAAGGAGTGGCGGCAGGCCAAAAGCCTTTAGTCCCGGTTGGTATTATCAGCCGGGACTAAAGGTCTACCTGTTAGTCCCAGTTTGTTTTACCAACCGGGACTAAAGGATTTTTAGATTTTTTGGCTCCCCACGCACGTCCACACCCCTGGATCACCTTTTTTAGCTCTGTAAAATACAAAAGAAAATGATAGAAAATTCAAAAAATAAAATCTTTTGAGATTCATGTATGTTATGCAACCTACTATTAGGAAAAATTAACAAATTTGAATTTCGACTTTTTTTGCATAAAAAGTTTAGAAAAAGGTAAAATGGCATTAACTTTTGCATACGACATCGGAAAAAGCGTATAATATTCAAAATGATCGTGGGAAAAAGTTACAAAAATCTTGTTAATTTATGTGATGTTTATTCTGTAGTAAATAAAAATAATGGTTGCAGAAGGTGCATGGTCAACTCTTTTTTTTTATGCACAAAATGAGCTCTAGTTATTAACAACATGTATAAAGTAACCCGAAACAAACTGATGTTTGACGGTTCGTAAAATCTACAAACTAAAAATTATTTGTATTACATCAATTCTTATTTTGTAAGGTTTATAGGAGATGGAAGGTCATGTGAATGGTATGCATTAGACTGCGCACAACATGGTGTTCTGTGCAATGGAACATGTGTCTTATTTTAAATTCTTGATATCTAATTTTTATATTATCTTATTGGCTCTAATCGCGAGTGTTTTTGCCTTGTGTTTTCCTTCAACTCTTAATTTTATTTTCTTTTTTATGTATTCCATCACATCTTTTTTTTTTTTTTTTGATTATGTACTAAGTTATGTGAAATTGTGCTTTTATTTATTTAACAGCTCAACACTCCACACATGAATTTTTACTCTTTTATAACTCATTCTCTAGACATACAATGTTAACCAAGATGATTTCTTTTGAAAAATCTTAACCACATAATATTAAATATTAAGATGCATTTTATCATGTAATTTAACATCGATCATGAAAGATTCTCGTATGCAAAATGCCAAGCATATATTGGAAGGAACTTTACGTTCATTAGTTGTGTCAGTTTCAGACCATTGACTCTAAGAAATATCTTGTTAAACAAAACTATTTTTGATCTAGCAAAAAAGGGAAAATAACACGATCACTTTCTTCACGGTTCAGTTTTATGGCACTTACATAAATATATATGTCTATTTTTTTATTAAATATCATGGACGAAAATATAAAGCTGGCAGAGAATTCTAGAGTGCATGATTGTCCACTTAAGATGTAAGTAAATGTTCGCATACAAACACATGTGAATCAACGCCTTTCATGAGAGATCGGCTGAATGTGCGGTATGCAAGACAAGTCGAGTTTTTTGAGAAGTGAAACCCTGTCAATCAGAAAGGACCTCACTGGAACCACTATTACAATACTTGTAACTCTAGCAAAACCAGTTCATACGATATTGTAATCATCATAAATTGTGGTGGCCAATTTTGATTAGATACCTCCTTGAATCATTGGTGCAACCGAGAAACTGTTACACCCAATCTGTTGAGCCAGACTATACATAGTGGGGAGCAACATTAGGTAGTAATACCAGGGTTTCTAATTTAGGATAAACTACACTATGAATAAAATCACATGTAATTTTATTGTCCTACAGTATGCTTAATTTAATTAGTGGAGAGGATGTTGCACGTATACGATTATTAATTCTAAAAGTTCTGAAAAATCCATAGTCAAGTAATCTCGTTGAACTGCGTTGGGGTTCGAATGTCAATCTAGGAGGGACGTCAAAGTACGCAATTTTTCACCAAGAAATTCTATTCCCTCCGTCCCATTAAATTGTCTTAGATTTGTCAAAATTTGGATGTATCTAGATAGTAATAGTGTGTAGATACATCTAAATTTTAACAAATTCAAGACAAGTTCCATGGAATGGAGGTAGTAGAAAATAGCCCATATCAATCATAGAAGCTCATACGGTGGGTAGCTTTCTATCTTCATTTTTATAGATCAAATGTGAAAGAGGTGATTTGAGTGACTAGGGGGTCAATAGGAGCTATTTCATTTTTTTATCCTTTTTTGGTTTTAGCGGCTTTGCAAGTAAAGGTGAGAGCTTTAAGACAAGATGAACATTTATGATGCAAGAGCAAGATGAACTAAGACAATACAAGAGCAACAAGCAAAGTAACCAAGGTAGATCAAGTAACAAGGGAAATGCACTTTGGCTCATAGGAGCATATGCTCCCATTATGTGAATCCACATTTCAAAGTGTCAAAAAATTCTAAACTAAATTTTTACATGTACATCTAGACATTTTATATTGGTACACAAGTTTTCAAAAAAAACTAAAAATAATTGTGGCTCCTGTAAAAAAGACAAGTTTTGATGCTATAACACGACTACGTACAGGATATTTTTTTGTCTTTTTTGTACACGCCATATAAAATGTTGTTTCTCCACGAAAATTTGTGCACTAACATAGAATGTCAATATGTACACCAACAAATTTATATCAGAATTTTTTAACATTTTTAAAATTGTTTTTTAATTATTTTATATAATGAGAGCATTTGCTCCTATGAGCCAAATTGCCACCTCCAAGTAACAAGAGCAAAGTAAAGGAACCGATACAACCGAACCGAGGTGAAGACACGAGATGCGGGGATGTTTCTCGTAGTTCCTTTCCAAGAAAAGTACGTCTACATTGAAGAGGTGTGGTATCACGAAAGGCTACCAACCGCCACAAAGGCGTCACCTTATGCTTCGGTGAGTCCACAATCAAGGTTTACCCACTTAGCCACTAAGCAAGGCCGGGCGAGGTGGCAAAACTTCACAAGGGTTGGGGCAAGGCTCCACAACAAGAGCTAAACAGTTCGTTTTCAAATGACCGGGCACAGGAGAAACAAATTTCTTCTAAAAGTAAACAGAACCAACTAAAAACGGAACACTTAAGAACCATGCTTATCTATCCATGAAAAATACTTGTGCTATATATACATAATGGTGTTCACAGAAGTATTTGAATCCAAATGTTCATAGATAATTATTAACCCCATTTTCATCTGTCTTACCATCCATCACTCATACCCGGTTAAGCTTCTTCCGACGCTCTGTATTTGTAGTATGCAATCTTTAGAGCATCTCCAGCCGCGTCCCCCAAAGCGTCTCCCCCAAAGGGATTTGGGGCGCGCCTGACCAAAAAATCGTTCCAGCCGCGTCTCCCAAAGGCCATTTTTGTCCGGCGCGCCCCGATACGGTGTCCGGCGCCCCGAGCCCGTCCCCGTCCCACAGGGGACGCACCGGGCACGCCGGACACAACGAAAAGCGAGGCGGGGAGTGGCGGGACCGACCCGTCAGCGGCACAGTTAATGTTAACCTAGTTATTCGCGCGCAGTGACACACGGCGGCATCTTTGCCTTAATGGCGACGGAGGGGCAGGCGAGACGTCTCATCGGTGCTGCGCCGACGAGACGCGTCGCCGGCGTTCGCACGCCACCGCCCGTTCCCGCGCTTTCTTCCCGCCTCTTCTCGCCTGTTCCCGCGCTTTCTTCCCGACACCAGCGTCTATAAAAGGTCTCCCGGCTCAATGGTAGCCAACACACCCCGCCGGCAACAAACACAGCCCTCGTCGCTCCACCGTCGTCTCCTCCACCACCAGTGGCAATGGCGAACCGCCCAGACGCTGGCCACTCCCCTCCAACGCCGTCTCCTCCACTTCCACTCCCGGACTCGCAGTTCGGCATCGACATCGCCGCCCGGGAAGAGCGGTGGCGCGCACACCGTCAGCAGCGGCGGGAGGCAATGCAGCAGCAGGCCCGCCAGCAGCGGGAGGCGGCGCAGGCGACGGATCTAGCGGCGTTCTGCGCCCATGGCCCCGCTGCTGGCGAGGCCGCGGCGGCAGCAGCGTGGCAGGAGCAGCAGTGCACCACCGTTGCAGCGTCTGACGCCTCGACGGGACAAGAGGCGCGACGGTGCCGGTACCGGGAGGAGATGGAGCAGCGATGGGCCGACGAGCGCCGGCGCCAGCGCGCTGAGCGGGATGCGCTGTACCGAGATCGGCGGGAGTCGATCGAGCGCCAGCAGCAGCTGGCGGCGGAGGAGCGTCGGCAGCGGGAGGCGGCGCTAGCGGCGATCTGGGGGAGGCGGGCGGACCAGTTGGCGGCGGAGGCCGACGTGTTGGCGGCGGCGATGATGGAGGCGCCAACAGATGTGGAGGACGATGCGCCAATGGAGGAGGAGGAGGCCGAGGTGGAGGAGACCGAGGTGGAGGACGACGACGACGAGTTCGAGTGGTCCGACGACGACGGGCCGCACCCGGACGAGACGGCCGATCAGCAACGCGCGCTCATCGAGTCCTTCGAGTCGGAGAAGAAGCTCCAGGACGACGCCCGTGCCCGCGAAGAGGCGCAGATTCTACGCGCCGTCGAGCTCTCCCTCCAGGCGGCGCAACAGGGAAGGACAGAGGAGGACGCGCGGCGGGAACGGAGCCGTCGGGCCACCGCCAACGCAAGGAGAGGAGGCGCGCGCAGGAGGAGCTGCGGCGTAGGGGAGGCGACGACGGGGCGGGGCCGTCGAACGCACCGCCGGGCGGTCAGTAGTCTAGGTTTAGATGAAATCTAGCCGTTTTCATTCAAACTTTATAATATATAATCAAAATTGAATGAAAACCTTTATTTTTGTGCACCAATATTCATTTGGGGGCGGCGTTTGGGGGACGCGGCTGGGGAGCGACATCCCCCAAAGGCGGCACGAATAAAACACGTCCCCCAAACGCTCAATCCGGCGCGGTTTGGGGGACGCTTTGGGAGACGCGGCTGGAGATGCTCTTATGCACACTATACTGCAAGGATAAAAAATTACTTCACCAACTATATTTGTCAAAAAATAGATGTCAATAGAAACACCTACTTAGTATTTTATGCCCAGCCTATTATCATGGGCTATAATACAGATGTTACGCTGCGAATCTTGGTTTCATATCAGGAAAGGAGCTGGAGCGTGGAACGGTGTTTGTTTTAAAAAATACAGTATGCCCTCAAATGTAATGATTTTGGGGATCAGCATTTTGCCAAGCACTCAGCAGCATAAGATAATGAGTACGTATCTTAATTTCGTTTAGCTGATTAAAAGAAACTGGGTATATATCATAACAAATACCGAGTTTCACATCTCAGTTGATGAAGTTTCACCAAACATTATACTAGTACTAAGAAAACATGCCGTCCATAAGTAGGTGAACATTGGCTAATACTACGTGCTTCTGCTTCTTGCTGACTTATACAACCAGTTAAAGCTTCTATTTTTTTTCTGAATTACAAAACGAAGCTCCAAGTTGAATTAGAATGGCTCGTGGCAAATGCTATGATGCTCATATATTAATGCAAGACCGTTTTTCTTATCTCTCTGTATAGCGGGTAAACTGCAAGGTCCAGCTGCAATCACCGAGGAGCTGCAAAGATCATGGAACTAGTTATCCAGAAAAGTAAATAAGCAGTCATTGAACCTACAGAGATGCACTTGAATGATGGGTACAGACAAGCAAGGAAAAGTTTGAAGACGTCATTACCACAACAAGGACAATTATGTGAATTTTTGCAACAATAGGAGATAAGTTTACTCCACAAAACATATATTGGCCATTTTGGAGTTATCATGTACTTGTAGGCTGCATGAAAATGCTTTTAGTTGTAGGGGCTAAAATCTCACACTGCCTATGTAAACTCGTAGTAAATCCACCTAATTGTAGGCAAAGCTTATGCAATACACATATTAAGCTGAAACATGGTAGACCAAATTCTAAACCCTACATCCAAAGGATCACCCAACCAAAGCAAAAGCATTTTTCCCTCTAGGAATAAATGTAACTCTCAAGTCTCAAGGGAGCAGGAGAAGTGATAAGATAGGATCATACCTGGTTGTGTCCCCGACTCCTCGTGTGTACCAGATATCTATAGCACATTCATGTATTCCATATATAATGCTGGCACAAAGATGAATACACGACCAAACCCAGACCCCCTCCTACGAAGTCACTAACAGCACGCTGTCTGTGCTCTCCGATGTCAGCCAGTGCCTCCGCATTCTCTAAACAGGGGCATGAAAATCAACTAGGAGGCATCCCACGATTCTAGGAGTTTGTTTCACATAGCCATGGTACTCTGGATTGACAATCCCTTCAGGGAAAGTTTTTAGGCTAAACACACACATGAAAGTCGTATTATCTGAAGAGCCGGCTGTTGCATTACAGAGGGAGGGTAATGGATGACGTAGGTACCACCATCACGAACCCCGCTTTTGATAGTAAAGAACGGTAGTAAAGGAAGCTAGACACCGTAGTTTGGTCATTCGGACAACCATTCCTAGTACTGCTCAAGCTATCTTATCGCATAGCGAAAATGCGAAACAATCAAATTAGCTTTGCATATCAGGGTTCAAATATCACATCTGAAGAACCAGATATACCATAAAGAGCTGCAACAATAGTTGACTTGGCTTATCTATGCAAATCAATCAGAACACACAACGGCACAATCCACAACTATCACAATCTCCTGACAGCTGGAAATAATTTTACATGTAATATAATAGAGAAATTAAGAATACAGTTAAATTAACATCAATCAGTTCGGACATCACTAATTCTCACCAGCATGAAGCCTCACATGTTTAACAAATACCATGGAATGTAACACTGTTGTAATCAGATAACAGTTAGCTTATCAAATCATATGAAACAGAGATACAGACATACAGCCGTCCCTGACTGCCAACCAAAAAAACAATGACATGTGCATCAACATGGTACTACTAACTTGGACAGTTGAGGTAATCATGCTAGAACAAAGAGACGGTGTTACTCTTCAAACACTGAAACAAATTCAAATAGTCTTGCATGCACATACCAGAGCAACAGATCATTAACAACTTCCGGAGCAATTTACTATGCATGATCAAATGCATTGGGATCTATTATGACTTCAAAAGGGTCACGAATAGAAAAGTCTGATCCTCTCTTGAAGCTCTGAATGTAATCTCCTTGAGGATCAGAATAGCCAGTAACCAGCACTGAGGAGGCTTCACTGGCCCGTCTCGTGGACCCCAGACTCGCCAATCTGGAATGCACCTCCTCTATCGAAGTGAAACCAGGAGCCAACACAATCAGCACCTCCTTCAGCACTAGCGCGCTCTCAAAGAAAAATTTGAGGAAGGCAAGCTCACTTCGACCCCCTCGGAAACCATGGAAAACAAGGCGCTTGACGCGTGACCGGATGCATTCTATGGTACCAGACTCATGCCAGAATTTCATGTTGAGCTTGCCAGCGGATTGATGCGTTTCTCCAGACTGAAAATTGGATCGAACCAATGCACATTCAGTTCATCATACATCGGCAGCAACTAGCAATATGATGTATATAAATATAATGATGCAAATGAATGCTAAAAGAAGCATCAGGGTCTTCACCTTCACGTGGAGCGTCTCAACATTTGGAAAGCATCTGAGGATGCTGGGAACCATCTTGGCATCATTGCGGACCCCAAAACGCACCTCGAATGCCAGGATTCTCACACTTGGTACCATGGTTCTTGGGCTCACCTTTGTCCCAGCCTGCAGTTGCAATCACAATTAACAAGAGAATAAAGATCACAGATTTACATTGATTGATCAAGAATACATTGATTTAACAAAAGGGGGCACCTTGATGATGGTGTTGCCGACCTTTAGCACCTGATTTCCTGGGTCCAACTCCAAGTAACCCAACAAGTGCAGCTTGGGGGCACGACCAATCTTGACCTTGCTACAAGCGCCATCAGGGGTACAACCTTTGTTACCTTCCGAATGGATGATGAGCCGCTCAAGGCATGGGGCGTCCACGACTAGGGATGTCAATGGGGCCCATTCCCCACAAACCCGTGGGGAATTCATCTATTAGGGGACGGGTATGTGCAACTTTCATCCCCGTAAGCTAAAATGGGGATGGGGAGTAAACGGTCTCCCCATCCCCGCTCCCCTCTATCCCCGTTATAATTGTATATACATGTAAATTGATATATTTTTATATGAAATATATTGTAATATTGTGTCACGTATAGTATATTTTAATAATATTAAACATATGACACTAATATATTATCATTTTTATTTCGTGCATATTACAAAGTTGTTTATTTCTATGTGAAAATATATAAGATCATAAGATTACGAGAAGATCATTTGAATTTGGCTTCTTATTGGGGAACCCGATCCCCGCCCTGAACCCGGTGGGGATGGGGATGGGGAAAAAGTCTCCCCGATTACTAAATGGGGATGGGGAAAAAGTCTCCCCGATTACTAAATGGGGATGGGGATGAGATGGCACTCCCCGGTGGGAAGCAGACCCGTTGATTTCTTCAAATGACCCAATGATGTGCACGCACCGGAGGCTTTGGCTGACAAGGCGGAGGCGAAGCTGGAAGAGATCCTCTTCGACACAGAGCGTCTGGAGCACGGGGCTTCTGTCGAGGATGAAGTCCAAATCTTTGGTCTCCATGAGGACGCTGCAGAGCCCGAGCTCACGGAGGTTAGGGAAAAGGGAGGCGCGCGGGAGGTCAGCCGTGTCGGGGAACTTCCAGAGGCGGAGGTAGAGGCGGGTGAGGGTGACCATGTCTAAGAAGGTGGAGGGGAGATCGATGGCGTGTGGCCACCGGGAGTTGAGGAGCACGAGTTCCTGGATGCCCTTGACGGCGAGGATACGGAGCCAGCTGGTGAGCAGGCCAGTGAACTCCTCGATGTAGAAGCTCCTGATGTGGACGCAGCGGAAGGGCCCCGGATGCTCCGCGAGGACGCGGGACACGGCGGAGGTGGCGGGGGAGAGGTGGGCGTCGAGGAGGACGAGCGGGGTGGAGCGCCAGACTGGGCGCCAGCGGCGGGAGAGCGCGGCGGTGCGTGCGGCGTCCTTGGCGGGGAGGCGGGAGACGATGTCGCCGAGGAGCGCGTCCGGGAGGCGGCTGAGGTGGTCGACGGCGTCGTGGGGGAGGAGGGCGCAGAGGCGAGCATCGGCGGAGACGGGTGGGTCGGGGATGGTGTAGTGGGTGGGGAAGACGAAGCGGGCGAAGACGCCGTCGATCCCGCCTGGTTCACGCCAGCGGCGCAGTAACTGGCCCCCCAGATTGAGAACTAGGGTCTCCATGGTCGCCGCCGGAAACTCCGGGGAGCACAAGCTGGCGAAGAGAGGTCCCAGCTCGTCGTCGTTGCGGACGAGGTTGAGCGCCATCTGGAGCGCGAGGTTAGACATCCGGATGTCCATGGCCGCCGCCGGGAGCACTGCGGTGCGGTGGCCACGAGTTTTGAGCGGCGCGTCCTTCCCGTGGAGTGGAACAAGGACGGCGGAAGAGAAGGGGAATATGATTATGAGCAGAGGAAAGAAGTGATTACAAAAAACAAAACAAAAAACAGAGCTTTTGCTCTCAGGAGTATTAAAATAAATGTATACATATTAAAAAATATAAAAAAATAAAACAAAATGCTGCAGAAAAATGAATTGTTATGTGACTTGTGCAAAAAAGATTAAAAAAAACGATGCTGAAGTAAAGCTTTTTACTAGGAATTTGTTTATATTTTTTGCATAGGCCACAAAAATTATTATTTTACTATGAACCCATATGTAATGACATAGATGTGGAGACATATGGCTAAACTTTTTCTCCAAAATCTTTTAATATTTTGAAATTCGTATTTTGGGTAAAGGGAGCATATGCTCCTGCGATCAAAGTACATTTCCGCCGAAAGAAGTCTAAGTGGGCTCAATTTTTCGAAACCCGTTGCTCGCCAAGTCGCACATACGGAGGAAAACATAAAGGACGCGACTACGTTCAGGTCAGCCTAGTTTTAAGTTAGAGCCAGGTCACGCAAACTTTCCTTTTTTGAACAGTAATGACTTCCTGAAGAAGCAAAAACGTGGACCACCACGTGCTGTCCTGTGTGAACACAGGTTGGCACCAGCCAATCGTCAAAAAAGGGGGACCAACTCGTCCTGAAGATCATCCACAGCACCAAAAATGTGAAACTTTCCCCTCTCTGCCGTACGTTCTTCTTCATTTGCTTCCTCCCTGCTCCCTGAAACCAGATCCAGTTACATCTACCACCAGATCCAAATCTGAAGACTCGAATCAACATCCTCCAGGATTAGAACAACATCCCGTCAGGGATCTCGATCTGGCGACTGTTTCAGGGATTTGAACCAGAAACTGCACAGCAATCTCACCAGAAACTGTCCAGCAATCTTGATCTGGCTACTCTTTCAGGGATTTGAACAATATCCCGTCAGCCAGCAAGAAATTCAGGTACTAGCTAACCTCTACATGAGAAAGGAATAACCTCTTTTCCTTTACATCTACCCCAAAAGCCCTGCTAACATCTACCCCCAGAAATTTTGCTTACCTGATTTGTTGCTCATCCATGTTGCTTACATGTACTGAACTTGCTTACATCTAATGGAATTGTTTACATCCTGCTTACATGCACTGAACCTGGTTACATATACTTGAAATGTTTACATCTATAAAAAAGTTCAGGCAGTATAATCCAGTTATGCACATGATTTTGTACATATGTCAAAAGAAAGTATCAGGGAAAAATGAGTATAAAAAAGACATCTTCACTACATATGGAAAACATCTCGGATGTTATGTTTTCTTGACAATGATGAAATAACACACATCTCAGAAAAAGTATCCAGTAGTTTGCTCAAAAGATAGTTTCCTATCCTGAGCAGCATGATGAAAAAAATAGCAATGTAATTGACACTGAAGTTTCTGCATTAGTTGGTGTTCATAAAAATTTGTAATTTTCAGTAGATACATCAAAAACAGTAGAAGTAACCTCATTTTTCTCTTTAAAGCATCATGCCAATCTTAAACATGACAACATCCAGTTATATTTCAGTTATGATGTTGCATATGGATATGCATATGGAGAAATTCTAGAAGCAACAAAAGAAATTCAGTTATGCATACGGAGAAAATTCATCAGCTGATTCAGTTCATGCATTAGATTCCATCCAAAAGTAACTTGCTGAAGATGTATCAAACAGGAGAATCATCTAGATAGTAACAGCTGATGGATGTATTTTGATCCAAAAGTAACGGCATTTGCAACAGTTTTCGGATGATACCGGACGATACTACTTAAGATACTAGGTAGTACCATGCATGCCTTACTACTTACATCACCATGTTCCACACATAATGTACAAAACTGCGGCTACAGCAGTAATAACATCTGAGATGCATTGTTCAGGTCCTACTTGATCCTTGTTTTTGGTGTTAACTATTTTCAGTACCTGCACCTGGATGTTTTCATGATCTTCAGCCATAAAAATTGTCTTTTCATGATCTTCAACCAATCACTTCAGTACCCTAGGGCAAAAAAATGTAGTTAGTTAGTACATGAAATGAAATTATGTTGAACAACATCCATAAAAACAGCAATTAAATTGCGATGTGAAACAAGAAATTCTTGTTCATTTAGTTATTCAATTGTATAATTTTCTTCTTATAACTCTGTGCAACTGTTGCAGATGCCGAGAGGTTTTGATTTCTGGTTCGGAATTGATCTGAACGAGCCAGCTGACCAAGATTTTGCTCCTGGAAGCAATGACAATGAAGCTGGATCATCTCATGCTCATCCGGTTTGGGAAGGCACTCCTGACCAAGGTTTTGTTCCTGGGAGTAATAGCAATGCTGCAGGAACATCTCATGGTGGTCCTAATTGGGAAAATGTTGATGCAACTGGGCCATTTGGTCCATATTCGGCTGGTCAGAGTAGTGATGCACAAGTCGACCCGAAGGACACTTCGGACAGAGGCACTAACGCCGGATCAGGTTTCCAGACAGGTGTGACTTTACCAAGTGAGGACAGTGGTGAGGAAGGTGAAGTTCAGTCAACACCAGAAGGGTTTTCCCCCAAGACACCATTTCTTGGCATGAAATTTGACACCTGGGAAGCTGCTCTGTCACATTACAATAGGTATGCGCATCATGTTGGCTTCTCCGTTAGGATTGAATCATCTAGGAAGTCTACAAAAGATGGAGAGAAAGACAAATGCTTGTTTGTTTGCAACAAAACGGGGAACAATTCATTACCACCTACTCCTGTCAAGATTAGAAACCGAGCTATCACAAAATTGGCAGATTGCAAGGCAAAAATGAGGATTAAAAGATCTGGTGCCAGATGGGAAGTTACTCAGTTTGTCGAGGAGCATACGTATGAATTTGTTGAGAAATTTGCTCTGAAAAAATTCTTGAGGTCGCACAACAAAATTCCAAAAGAAGAGAAGAAGTTCATTGATTTGCTAAGTAATGTAAATCTCAGTTCGGGAAGGATTATGCAAATCATGGCGGAATTATATGGAAGCAAGCAGAATGTACCTTACAGTACTAAAACCATTAGCAATTACAGAGCCCAACATAGTGAAGAGCGGAAAATCAAAGACATCCCTGAGTTGTTGAAATACTTTGAGAAGCTAAAAGAGGATGATCCTAGGTTTTACTATGACTACAAGCTAGACGATGACAATAGGGTTGAGAACATCTTTTGGGTTGATGGTGCAGCCAGAGATGTGTACAAGCTGTACAATGATTGCATATCGTTTGACACAACCTTCATGACTAATCAGTATAACATGCCTTGCGCACCATTCATTGGAATCAATAGATATGGTCAGTCCATACAGCTTGGTTGTGGTTTCCTGAGGAATGAGAAGGTTGCGAACTTTGAGTGGCTATTCCGGATATTCTTAGTAGCAATGGATGGTTTGCACCCTCTGAACATCATTACTGACCAGGATGTAGCTATGAGGACTGCAATTGAAATGGTGTTCCCTGACACCATTCACCGGAACTGCAGATGGCATATCATGCAGAAGGTTCAGGAAAAAATTGGTCCTATGGCAGCCAAAAGAGAAGACTTGAGAAGAGATTTCAATGATGTTATTGACTATAGTGTTACTGAAGAAGAATTTGAAACTAGATGGGCTGAGATGATCCAAAAACATGATGTTGTTGATAATGATCATTTCAAGGACATCTATGATCCAAGGAAATGTTTTGTTCCTGCTTATTTCATGAAGCGCTTTTTCCCATTCTTGCAAACAACAGCTCGCAGTGAAGGGTTTAATGCTGTTTTGAAGCAGTACATAAGCCCACGCGAAAGCCTACTTAATTTCTTCAAGCAGTATATGAAATTACAAGAGAAGATTGATTCTGCTGAGGATGGGCATGATTTCATGGGAATGGATAAAGTTGTCAGGTTGTGGGGAGATTTTCCAATGGAGGATCAAATTTTGCAGACCTACACTCTACCCATCTACAACATTTTCCAGCTGGAGTTGCGGAAGATAACATCCTACAATGCTAGGGACTGTGGTGGTGGTGTGTTTGAGGTTTTCCCAGTGCAAGGTACTGTATATGGTTATGGCAGAAGAACCTATGTGGTTGACGTTGATCTTGAAAATCTCATGTACAACTGCCAGTGCTGCAAGTTTTACAAGGATGGAATTCTTTGTTGCCACATTATGAAAGTAATGTCTTACATTGGTGAAGTGCGAGAGATACCTGAGCACTACATTCTACCTAGGTGGTCCCTACCCCCTCCTGATATTGTTCCATCCATTGTCGAGCCAGTACAGAGAAAAACAGAGAAAATGTCTAGAAAAGACATGAGGTTACTACGGTATGAAAATCTTTGCAATGATTTTTCAAAACTCGCGGTTGGATTGGCAGTTTCTGAGAAAACAAAAGAAATAGCAGACAAGCACATGATTGCAATGAGCAAAGAACTAGCTGCTTTGAAGAAAGCTAATGCAGATGCACTGAAGAGGAGGAAAAACAAGTCAGTTGCAACTGAAGATATTTCAGATTCTTCTCCCTTTGAGGGAAGAATGGATGAAGATGTTTCTCAATCTAGAAACAAGAAAGCAAAAGACCCCCCTGTTACTGCAGCTAAAGGAAGACCATGCAGTAAAAGGAAGAAAGGTGGACTCCAGCCAAAGAAGCCTAACCCAACTACTTGTAGTGTTTGTGGTGAAATAGATCATGATGCAAGGAATTGTCCAGTAAGATTGGCAAATCCAGAGAAATTTCCTTTTCATCAATTTTTCCAGTGATAGGAAACAGAAATGGCTTGGTGGTAATTAAGATTTAGACATGTAGACATGGATTCAGAGTTTGTTCTTATGTTAACATGGATACATGGTTTCAGAGTCCATTTTGAATATATTATTTATCAATGTTGCAATTTACGTTCTGAGTTTATGTAAGATTTTATCTTCTTTGAATTGAAGTGTTAAGTTGCATGTGATTTTGTGTAAAAAATGAGAACAAAAATTCCAGAGAAACTCCAGATGTAATTGCTTGACTCAATTGTCCTTTATCAGTAAAATTTTCTGTTAGAAAAATGATGAGAAGCAGCTTCATTACCTTAACATCAAGAAGAATAGCTAGATATATAAGCCCCAAGGTGCTTTGTTCTCCGTGCGTAGCCATTTGTCAGTGTATAGTTTCCTGATATTTGTGTAATGTCCCAGGTTTAGAGACGATCGAGGGGTAGATTTTAGAAAGGGATGTGCATTGCATAGTAAATTCTGGGGAAATTTCGCGCTTTAAAACAAAAACTGCATCGAAGGGGGACAAGTTTCTCTCTCGACACCTTACAGGGTTAGGGTTTCGAGAGTGCGACAAACTTGCATCTCACTTAACTAGTTTAGGGTTTTGAGAAGAGAGGGGAGAGTTTGCATCAAACTTAAGTTGCATGATTGAATTCTAAATTAAGTGATATGGTTGAATTCAAACCAAAGTTGAATTTGAATTTCAAATTCAAACATTAAATAATTACCCTAAATAATGAATTGTGAGGAAATTTATTAAGTAAATTATAAATAATAAACTATATGAGCAATTAAAATAAAGTAAAGCTCATTAGGGAAAACTTTGAGCTTTATTGATCATCACACAATTTACATTGTCATTACAATATTCATAAGAGAAATAAATGATTAATACAACACATTACATAAATGGGCAAAATAGAAGAAAGGAAATAAAAGAAAATTACAAGTGAATGATCTATCCTAAACTACACAAGATGATCATCATGGAGATCTTGCCAAGAGGATCTTGATCTTCATCCAGAGCATCACATTGTTCCCTGTAATCACACAAACAAAGACCAAAGACAAGTGTTATGCCAAGTGGCATTGCCACTTGGCAGGTTAGCAAGAAAATGAGAAGTTGAGAGGATATTATCAAGATCAGCCGAGCTGATCCACCAAATGGACCAAGTTCCAACCAGGAACCACACAGGCAGCACACAAGGCAGTGTGCATGTCCACCAGCACATACACAGCCAGGGAGAGTCACCAAAATGACCAAGCCAAGCTGTCGACCAGGGAGAGCAAGAGAGCACCATATTTAAACTTTTCAGAGCCAAACCCTAGTCATTTGCTTCATCCAACGACAAAGAACAGGGTAAGTCACCAAGAACACCAAGAACAGCTAGAACAAGAAGAACAGCCAGTGCTGTTCAACCTGTCCAACCTCACCACTGAACCAAACCAAGAATCACAAGCCACAAGGAGGAGCAGGGCAAGTCAAGCAAATCACCAGAAGCAAATCCTCTACAACAACACTTTAATCTAGGAGCTGGAGTGAGGTATACACTTCATCATGAACAAACCAGATGGTTTTGTTCATAAATTGCACAGGCATGATCTCAAACACACCACAAGGGTAGAAACCCTATATGTGAGTCATCATATGGCAACTGGCCAAATTGGTGCAAGTGAACAAGAGAGAAACAAATAGGAAAGCACCCTGGGAACATTGGCTATGCCAAACCAGTGACATAATCAAAGAAATCCAACAAGGGATAATCCTATCTAGCTAGTCAGTTTCACTTAGCACCTATAACCACTACACCATCAGACAGATAGACTATCAAGTGTCTATTCTTGTTTATCAACATCAAAGGAAACTGGAAAAAACCACAAGGATTCTTCCAGAGATAAATTTCCCAAATCACAGCAAGCCAACACAGGTGGGAGCTACCCTTGCAGCAAGGAATTGCTGACAGGGCCACCTCAACCACTTTACCAAACCCCACAGAGATGTTATGCACTAATATCATCACCCTGATGGGTTCAAAATGGAGCCAGGGTTCCCAACAGATGTTGGCATCCTTCTAGCTCAATCAAATTAATTGCCAGATGATCACAACTGCAAGCAGTTCACATCAATTATCCATTTAGCCAAGCAATACAACACAGATAAATGAATTCATCAGTAATCAATACACCTGAGCCTTGCAGTGGATCCAATTGATCACTGCAAGCAATAGTAATTGCTTGAGTCAACCACAGCTCACACTAGCACAGGTATGTGTGTCACACAGACACCAAGATGAGCATCAAATAGGCACTGACAGTAGATAGGGAGCAAAATAACATGCAACAGATGATCACTGGATCATTAGTGCTTGTCAAACTAAGCAAGTGCTTGTCAGAGACAAACCTGACATCAATTCATGAACTACATAAAATAAACAGCCACAGACAAGCAACAATTGAATCACAGACTAACCATAAACCATTTTTATAATTGTATCCAGAAGCACTCCATCAAGGGATGGAGCTGCCAAGTCAGTAACAATGCTCAATTGAGCATGATCATGATTTAAAGCACAGAGATAGCACACCAGGAACACTGGCACTTGCCAAAGGCAAGGATCATGCATTATGATCAAGCCAGGGAGAAGTAATTGCACACACAGGAGAGGCAGAAGCAGAATAGCAACAGCAGTAATAAATGAATCAAGCAAAGCATCACAGTATGCTCATGAGCAAGAGCTCATGAGTTACAACAGCAAGTTATAGAGCACAATAGCATAGCACAGTAGCCAGAATCCATGGAAATGCACAGCAGTATCATGAACAGCATGAGCAAGCATGGCAATAGCAACACAGCAAGCAGCATACGTAGCAGCAGTGAGCTAAGCGCAGCAGAGCAGCAACAACAGCATGGCAGACCTCCACAAGGAGGAAAACCATGGCCAGAGCACATAGAAGAGAAGGAAGAACAAGCACAGAGGGTAAGAGCGAGGCGGCGCATGTACCTGGAGCGAGCAGACGGCAGGCGTAGCCGTGGCGGCCACGGCGGCGCGCGCCGAAGGCACGGCGGTACCTGGCCAGGCCATGCCAGGCCCGACGAGCGCCGCAGCGCTCCGCACCTCGGCGGCGAAGGCCCAGCGGCGCCATCACGCCTGAGGCGCCGGTGAGCACCGCACCACCGTGCGGTCAAACGAGAGGGGGATCGGCAAAGGGGCGGCTAAGAACCAGATCGATGCTGTGGATCTGGTGCGCCATCGCGTGGCGGTGCAGATGCGCCCCATGGCGAGGGCCATGGCGGCCGGAGATCGCCGGAATCGGCCGGCGACGATGCGGGCGACGCGGGTCGCCAGAGCGAGATTGGGGATTAGGGTTAGGACGAGCGGCGCGAGGTGCGGGAGTGAGCGACCGACCGCTCGGGTCGGTTGGACCCGAGCTGGTTTAGCCCAACCCACTGGGCCACCCTGACAGGTGGGCCCAGGGGCAAAAAGGACTTTTCATAATTCCATAAAAACATGAAACTTTGAAATACAATGGAAAATTATTTAAAAGCTCTTAAAAATAACTTAAAAATATGAAAAAGGATCAGCATAAAATTCTCTATTTAAATAAAATATCAAAGAGAATTTTTGAAGACAATTAAGAATAAGTCCTATTTTAAGGATTTAAATAATCATTTAAATCACACACCTAATTTTCTATAATGAAAATAAGTCCATTAATGTATTTGGACTTTAAAAACACCTTGACAACATTTCAAGGTTGTATTTTACTTTAAATCAAGTATCCTCAAATTATTCTTAGTATCAACCTCTTACATGAAATAATAACGACATCGGAAGGGGGGAACAAACCCTAAAAATGGAATCATGCATAATTGCTTCTTTAACCATTGCCCTTATCGGACAATGATGCTATTTTTCAGAGACAGAGGACAAGGGTCAGTCCATACCTTCCAACTGCAAAACTTTGCAGTGTTCAGGCAAGTTCATCACTTGCTCATGTCATTTGAGTATTTTTATCAAATTACTTGCAAAGTATTATGGTTATCACTATTGCACAAAAATCAAAACCACTACTTTCATAACTATGAATATGACTAAGTGGTGGGCAATGGAACCATGGATTGTGTTGATATGGTGGAGGTTCCATTGCACGGGTTTATATCCATCTAGGATTAAACAACAAATGTCTTGATGATTCTTGTGCCGTAATATCCATGTTAACCATAAGATCCGGAGTGGGACGGAGTAGTCAAAAGTGTTTCCACCTCTCGTTCATCAACGGATGTGCATACCGTAGCGGTTGCGGCTTGCGGAACAACTTGTGGGTGGGGAACCCATTCTAAGTCCCCACGGTATTGCGGTCTATGATGGGTTGCAGCTACCGGCGAAGGAGTTTGGTTCGATCCCGCATCGTCGTCGTGGTTGGGGTCCACCCTGAAATTACGGGAATAATGGGACCGGCGAGGACCCAGGGTCGGGGCATGCAACAAAGGGTGGGTGTTCGAGGTAGCGGAGGAACATGATTGGCTAGACCTTATACCGGGCCTCACACCAAAGGAAGTGTGAACGGGAAAGCTGCCCGGTTGGCACCAAGGTTAAGATCTCTTATGGGTAAAGCAACACACCTCTGCAGAGTGTAAAGAACTGTGACCTGTCACTCCCTGTTCCGGGATAAGGAACTGCGAACGCGGCCGGAAAGGAGCTCCATGAAGTTCTAGTAAACCGGTGAAGGCTGACGGACATAGCTCTTTGAAATAAAAGCAATCTCTTGAAGAAATGTTTATCAAAACTTGCATTGGTATTAGACTTTCTGGTCTAATATCGTAGCTAGTGCATTAAACACCTCTTATCTATAATGAACTTGTTGAGTACGCTCGTACTCATACCACTCTTAAATCCCATGCTTAGATTGTCTGAATCATCTGGAGGAGGACTACAACAACAATGAAGGGGCCGAGATCATCGGCTACGAGGAACCAGACCTCTCAAGAGGAGTTGAAGGCGTAGACTATCTCATAGTCTACGGATCCGGGGAGGCTTCCGGAGGAGATCAAGCCTAGAGATATCCGAGAGTAGTAGTAGCCGAGCAGCACGAACTCTTAATATTTAGCTGCTCGATGAAATAAATGTTTAGTTTAATGAGACTCTGGTATTGTAAGTTAAGTTGGGTTCGCCTCGAACCCAGGAGCATTCCTCTTAGGACCCAAGAGGAGCTCCGTGACGACATGTGTATGTTAATTGTAATAATATGTGAATGAGTTATGGACCTGCTATGTTCTGTTGTACTACTCTGAGGGATGTAACATTTGCGGAATGGTACTTCGTGAATGTTATATCAACGACTGGCATACTACAACATGCAGTGGTATGCAGGGTCACCACAGTTGGTATCAGAGCAAAAGCTTTGACCTTAGGTTGGAACCTAGTAAATGGGACCAAACGTTAGGAGTCAAATAGGACTAGTAAAGAATTCTCTAAAAATATGGTGTATATTCAATTGAGAATACAACAATCATATCTTTTAGTGCGATAATTCTTTATTATCTCTATTATGATGCATTATTACTAATCTTATAATCTTTCTATTTCTATAGCCAACATGGCAAGTTCACGACCGGGAAGAAACGTGAACGTTATGGATTCCACATTGAGCGAATACCAAGGAGGACTTGCAGACATCCTACGAGCCATGTTACTGGAATTTGGGTGCGATCCCCAGATTCCAGTAAAGAAATACATGTTCTATGATGGTCCGGTATTGGCCAAGTACAGGGTAGGACTGCGACTTCCCGAATCTTTGGGAATGAGCGTAGTCATGCCAGCTGGAGAAGCTAGGACAACCAACACAGCCTACCATATAGCTGTTACGAGAGCCATAACCGACATACGGGAACATAAGACAAAAGAGCTTATGGATTCCGAGTTCTCCCATATTCCTCATAATCAGGAGGAAGAAGATCCCATGCTCAACCACTACAAATATGCTAAACGCAAACCCATAGCAGCGGCAAAATATATGGATAATAGCCGTAACTTCATATCATTACTCTTTCAGTTGAACCATCATCTGATAGGAGCAATTGATACGATGCTTGAGGAATTCACTGAACCCAAGGAGGAGAGTAGGGGGAAAGAACCTATGGAGAATGTGGTGCACACACCAGTTTATTCAGCTGGTGACTACATCAGTATTGATCCACTTGCACGTGAACCCACACCTGCTACACCTGGGAACTACCTGGGTAGTTCCTATGGGGGATACGAAGGCGGAGAGGAATCCGGAAACAACCAGCGTTCCGAGACTCCTATCGAGAATTCCAGGGGTTGGCGTTGGGGATATGATACTGGAACCCATAGTACTACTGAGTATTATGATGGGGAGATGAATGATGACGCAACAACCCAGAACCAGAGCTATCCTAGTAATGAAGGAGTGGATGGAGGGTATCCGACACAGGTTGAGTCGGGTATGAGTTTTGGTAACCCTTATGGTGGGGCTACAGGGGAGTACACCCGATGGGTGGACTATGATGCACTCAACGATCAGTTTGTGAACACTGATTTCTCCCTAGGATCATCATCTGATTCGGATTACAAGCCAGCGGGGAGACCTTATGTTCCAGGGTCTATCAGGAGGACGACACGTTCGACCGGATGGAAGCCTGGAATGTACCGGGAGTGAAGATCGACTAGAGTCCACCAAGGGAGGCGAGGCTATAATACACAAGTACCACGTGTATTATAGTTTGTAATGTTTGTATAAATTTGTACATATACTTTAATAAGTGAGTTTGCATACTCACATCGACTTGAGTATTGTAATAAGACCACTTAAGTATGTATATACAGGGTATATGTTTTGTATGATTTGGATTTGCTTCTTGATTTCCATTGCGTGACTAGTTCTGTGCACAAAGTTGAGCTCAGAAAACTTGCGCATGGAGTAATTATGAGTATCATCTTGTGTTGCAGAACTAGGGGGGTTATGTCGGGAACGCTAGGAGACGAGACTGAAGCACAGCGCATGGAGCACGAAGCAAAACAAAAGGAAGAGGCTGAGGGTGCAGCCAGAGATCAGTTTCCACCACCACCACCACCCATGACGCAGCAAAATTTTATCCAGTACATGCAGCTGGTAGAGGAGCGACAGCGTGTAACACTGGAACAGCAGAACAAATTCTTTCAGGATTTGTTGCAGCAAAACAGGGTGGAGAGACCCGAGAACCCGGGAGTCTCATTAGCAGATTTCCAAAACACTAAGCCTATATCTTTCGCATACGCGCCCGAGCCAATGGACGCGGAAGATTGGCTGATGGATACTGAGCGAAAGCTCAACACCGTTGGATGTAACGACCAAGAGAAGGTTCGTTATGCTACCCATCTGCTATGTGGACCTGCCGCATCATGGTGGGACAATATTGTAGCCGTTTATCCGGCTGGAAAAGTATTTACCTGGGAGGAATTCACGAGGAAGTTCAGGGAATCCAATGTCCCTGAAAGTATTGTGGAGCTGAAGCGTCGAGAATTTGAGAGTCTCGAGCAGAAGGACAAGGCAATCCTGACCTATGTCAGGGAGTTCTCTAAACTGTCCCGGTACGCTATTGAAGAAGTCAACACCGAGGACAAGAAGAAAAAGAGATTTCTGAGGGGGTTAAGTCCCCAGTTCAAGGTTCAGCTCCGTATGATGAGAGCGACGGAGTTTCAAGAGTTGGTGGATGCAGCCATCACTCTGGAAGATGATTTCAAGCAATTGCAGGAGGAGAAGCGGAAAAAGGCCAAGTTTGAGCCTAAGAGATATGCCAGTAACAAGCCTAATACTGGTTTGAGTTTCAAACCAAGGTACAACAACAACAACAACAACAACAACAACAACAGCAGCTACAATAACAGGAGGAACCAAGGAAACCAAGCTGCAAACCAGATTGTTTGCCGCATTTGTGGGTTTAAAGGGCATCTTTCACAAGATTGCCGGAAACCCAAGATCATATGTTTTGGGTGTCGTCAGGAGGGGCACACGCTGAAGGACTGCCCCAAGAAAAATAGTGGAGGAGGTCAGTCAGGAGGAGGAGGAGGTCGAGGAGGAAACGCCGGAGGCAACTGGAAGAATAAGAAGCCCTTCGGCAAGCTGAACTGTACCAGTCTGGAGGAGGTGGTCAACTCTGACCAGGCGGTGATAGGTACGCTCCAGATACTCACTCATCCTGGCAAAGTACTTTTTGATACTGGTGCAACTACATCATTCATTTCTCAACAATTCATCACCAAACATGGGATTAGTTGCACTAAGTTAGATACACCCATAACCATACTTTCTGCGGGGGGAACGATAGTAGTAACCCATGTCAAACAAAAACAAGTCATTATGATCAATAAGTGCGCGTTTGACGTGGACCTGTTCATTTTACCGATGAAGGACATTGATGTCATTCTTGGTATGAACTGGTTAGAAGCTAATGGAGCATTGATCGACTGTGAAAACAAGACGGTATCATTGAAAAGTCCTGATGGAAGTAGAATGATCTACCAAGGCGACAAACATACACAGATTGAAGTGGAGCTACAGCTGAACAGCATGAAGGAGGTGAAGTTAGAAGATATACCTGTAGTAAACGAATTCCAGGATGTGTTTCCTGCGGAATTACCTGGCATGCCACCAGATAGGGAGATAGAATTTACTATCGACCTAATCCCAGGAACAGCTCCGATTGCTAAGGCACCATACAAAATGGGGCCCAAGGAGTTGAAAGAACTTAAGGAGCAACTGGATGACTTGGAACAAAAGGGATTCATCCAAGAGAGTGTTTCACCATGGGGATCACCTGTGATCTTCGTGGATAAAAGAGATGGAGGAAGAAGGATGTGCGGAGACTACAGGAATCTGAACAACGTCACAATCAAGAACAAGTATCCACTTCCAAGAATACAAGATCTATTTGATCAAGTGAGAGGCGCGGGAGTCTTTTCCAACATTGATCTAAGATCCGGTTATCACCAGATAAAGATCAAGAAGGAAGACGTTCCGAAAACTGCCTTTGTCTCAAGGTATGGACACCATGAATACCTTGTAGTACCTTTTGGATTGACCAATGCCCCAGCAATATTCATGAATCTCATGAATAAGATATTCATGCCATATCTAGACAAGTTTGTCATCGTATTTATCGATGATATCTTGATATATTCCAAGAACAAGTCCGAACATTCTGAACATTTGAGGTTAGTGTTGCAAACACTAAGAGAACATCAACTCTATGCCAAACTTAGTAAGTGTGAATTTTGGCTAGATCAAGTGGAATTTCTTGGTCATGTTATTAGTAAAGATGGAATAGCTGTTAACCCGAGTAAGGTAGCAGCAGTTCTAGAATGGGAAGCACCCAAGACTGTCAAGGAAATCTGAGGATTCCTAGGAATGGCAGGATATTATCGGAGATTCATTGAAGGATTCTCTAAGATAGCAGGACCAATGACAAAGCTGTTAAGGAAGAACACACCATTCGTGTGGTCAGAGGAATGTGAGAAAAGTTTTCAAACTCTGAAGGAGAAACTCACCACGGCACCGGTGTTAGCGGTTCCTGAAGTCGGCAAGGATTACACCGTGTACTGTGACGCATCCAAACATGGATTGGGTTGCGTACTCATGCAAGATCGGAAAGTGATATCTTATGGATCGAGGCAACTCAGACCTCATGAAGTGAATTATCCAACACATGACTTGGAATTAGCAGCAGTCGTGTTTGCACTTAAAACTTGGAGACATTTTCTTTATGGAGCTAAGTGTGAGCTCTATACAGACCATAAAAGCCTCAAATATTTCTTCACTCAGAAAGAACTCAACATGAGGCAGAAAAGATGGCTAGAATTGATCAAAGATTATGACCTAACAATCAATTACACACCAGGGAAGGCTAATGTTGTAGCAGACGCCCTGAGTAGGAAAAGCACCGGAGGAGTGGAACAAGAAATATCACCGGAGTTGAGGAAGGAAATAAGTCAAGCCCAAATACAACTTTGGGAGAAGGAAGCTCATGAAGGACTATCAGCTTTACAAGTAGCCGATGAGCTAAATGTCAACTTGAAGAATGAAATAATGATGGGTCAGCTGGACGATTCATTCATCGTTGAGGAGATGAGAAGAATAGATGAAGGAAGACCATCGGAATTTCATCGCGGAGAGTCTGGATCATTATGGTTCCAGAAAAGAATTTGCGTTCCGGATATTGCTGAAATTAAGGAAGTAATACTCCGGGAAGCTCATCAAACACCATATTCCATACATCCGGGAAGTACAAAGATGTACATGGACTTAAAGGAACTATTCTGGTGGAATAACATGAAGAGGGAGATAGCACAATACGTGGCGGAATGCCATACCTGCCAGAGAGTGAAGGCTGAACACCAGAGTCCGGCAGGAAAGTTACAACCTTTACCTATTCCAGAGTGGAAATGGGAGGAAATAGGGATGGATTTCATCACCGGACTACCCATGACCAATAAAAAGAAGGACATGATATGGGTAATCATGGACCGGTTGACGAAGAGCGCCCACTTCTTAGCAGTAAACCAGCAGGATAAAGGAGAGAAACTCATCGATCTTTACATCAAAGAGATCGTGAGTAAGCATGGAGTGCCTAAGAAGATCGTATCGGATCGAGGATCCGTGTTCACATCAGCATTCTGTAAGCAACTACACGAAGCTTTAGGATCCAAGTTGGACTATAGTACCACTTATCATCCCCAGACCGGTGGACAAACCGAGAGAACCAACCAGATCTTAGAGGATATGCTTAGGGCTTGTGCCCTAGACTTCGGAGGATCATGGGAGGAGCACTTACCACTAGCAGAGTTTTCATACAATAATAGCTATCAAAGCAGCATCAAGATGGCACCATTTGAAGCTCTGTATGGAAGAAAGTGTAGATCACCGATATGTTGGTATGAAGCCGGAGCAAGCAAAGAGTTCAACCCTGATTATGTCAAGGAAAAACAACAAATCATTGACATCATCAGAGACAGGCTCAAGATAGCCCAAAGTCGGCAAAAGAGTTATGCAGATCAGAAGAGGAGAACATGGGAGCCACGAGTTGGAGACATGGTCTATCTTAAGGTAAGCCCGATGAAAGGACTCCAGAGATTTGGAGTAAAAGGAAAACTCAGTCCTAGATATATAGGACCTTTCAAGATACTGAGTCAGAACCGAGGTTTAGCCTTTGAATTGGATCTACCGGGAAGGTTAGCTCAAGTTCACAATGTTTTCCATGTGTCACAACTTCGGAAATGCTTGAAGACCCCAGATGAACCAATATCACATGATGAGCTCGAGTTACAACCAGACTTGACATACATCGAGAAGCCAGCCAAGATTCTCGAGGAGAGCTGGAAACAACTCAGAAATAAAGCGATCAAGTATTGCAAGATACAATGGAAGCATCACCCCGAGAGGGAAGCCACCTGGGAAAAAGAGGAAGACCTGAGGAAAACATACCCCGAGCTGTTCAGGTATTACAACCACAACTTCGGGACGAAGTTTTCTTTAAGGGGGAAAGGCTGTAATGTCCCAGGTTTAGAGACGATCGAGGGGTAGATTTTAGAAAGGGATGTGCATTGCATAGTAAATTCTGGGGAAATTTCGCGCTTTTAAACAAAAACTGCATCGAAGGGGGACAAGTTTCTCTCTCGACACCTTACAGGGTTAGGGTTTCGAGAGTGCGACAAACTTGCATCTCACTTAACTAGTTTAGGGTTTTGAGAAGAGAGGGGAGAGTTTGCATCAAACTTAAGTTGCATGATTGAATTCTAAATTAAGTGACATGGTTGAATTCAAACCAAAGTTGAATTTGAATTTCAAATTCAAACATTAAATAATTACCCTAAATAATGAATTGTGAGGAAATTTATTAAGTAAATTATAAATAATAAACTATATGAGCAATTAAAATAAAGTAAAGCTCATTAGGGAAAACTTTGAGCTTTATTGATCATCACACAATTTACATTGTCATTACAATATTCATAAGAGAAATAAATGATTAATACAACACATTACATAAATGGGCAAAATAGAAGAAAGGAAATAAAAGAAAATTACAAGTGAATGATCTATCCTAAACTACACAAGATGATCATCATGGAGATCTTGCCAAGAGGATCTTGATCTTCATCCAGAGCATCACATTGTTCCCTGTAATCACACAAACAAAGACCAAAGACAAGTGTTATGCCAAGTGGCATTGCCACTTGGCAGGTTAGCAAGAAAATGAGAAGTTGAGAGGATATTATCAAGATCAGCCGAGCTGATCCACCAAATGGACCAAGTTCCAACCAGGAACCACACAAAGACACAAGGCAGTGTGCATGTCCACCAGCACATACACAGCCAGGGAGAGTCACCAAAATGACCAAGCCAAGCTGTCGACCAGGGAGAGCAAGAGAGCACCATATTTAAACTTTTCAGAGCCAAACCCTAGTCATTTGCTTCATCCAACGACAGCAACAGGGTAAGTCACCAAGAACACCAAGAACAGCTAGAACAAGAAGAACAGCCAGTGCTGTTCAACCTGTCCAACCTCACCACTGAACCAAACCAAGAATCACAAGCCACAAGGAGGAGCAGGGCAAGTCAAGCAAATCACCAGAAGCAAATCCTCTACAACAACACTTTAATCTAGGAGCTGGAGTGAGGTATACACTTCATCATGAACAAACCAGATGGTTTTGTTCATAAATTGCACAGGCATGATCTCAAACACACCACAAGGGTAGAAACCCTATATGTGAGTCATCATATGGCAACTGGCCAAATTGGTGCAAGTGAACAAGAGAGAAACAAATAGGAAAGCACCCTGGGAACATTGGCTATGCCAAACCAGTGACATAATCAAAGAAATCCAACAAGGGATAATCCTATCTAGCTAGTCAGTTTCACTTAGCACCTATAACCACTACACCATCAGACAGATAGACTATCAAGTGTCTATTCTTGTTTATCAACATCAAAGGAAACTGGAAAAGCCCACAAGGATTCTTCCAGAGATAAATTTCCCAAATCACAGCAAGCCAACACAGGTGGGAGCTACCCTTGCAGCAAGGAATTGCTGACAGGGCCACCTCAACCACTTTACCAAACCCCACAGAGAAGTTATGCACTAATATCATCACCCTGATGGGTTCAAAATGGAGCCAGGGTTCCCAACAGATGTTGGCATCCTTCTAGCTCAATCAAATTAATTGCCAGATGATCACAACTGCAAGCAGTTCACATCAATTATCCATTTAGCCAAGCAAGACAACATAGATAAATGAATTCATCAGTAATCAATACACCTGAGCCTTGCAGTGGATCCAATTGATCACTGCAAGCAATAGTAATTGCTTGAGTCAACCACAGCTCACACTAGCACAGGTATGTGTGTCACACAGACACCAAGATGAGCATCAAATAGGCACTGACAGTAGATAGGGAGCAAAATAACATGCAACAGATGATCACTGGATCATTAGTGCTTGTCAAACTAAGCAAGTGCTTGTCAGAGACAAACCTGACATCAATTCATGAACTACATAAAATAAACAGCCACAGACAAGCAACAATTGAATCACAGACTAACCATAAACCATTTTTATAATTGTATCCAGAAGCACTCCATCAAGGGATGGAGCTGCCAAGTCAGTAACAATGCTCAATTGAGCATGATCATGATTTAAAGCACAGAGATAGCACACCAGGAACACTGGCACTTGCCAAAGGCAAGGATCATGCATTATGATCAAGCCAGGGAGAAGTAATTGCACACACAGGAGAGGCAGAAGCGAATAGCAACAGCAGTAATAAATGAATCAAGCAAAGCATCACAGTATGCTCATGAGCAAGAGCTCATGAGTTACAACAGCAAGTTATAGAGCACAATAGCATAGCACAGTAGCCAGAATCCATGGAAATGCACAGCAGTATCATGAACAGCATGAGCAAGCATGGCAATAGCAACACAGCAAGCAGCATACGTAGCAGCAGTGAGCTAAGCGCAGCAGAGCAGCAACAACAGCATGGCAGACCTCCACAAGGAGGAAAACCATGGCCAGAGCACATAGAAGAGAAGGAAGAACAAGCACAGAGGGTAAGAGCGAGGCGGCGCATGTACACGGAGCGAGCAGACGGCAGCGTAGCCGTGGCGGCCACGGCGGCGCGCGCCGAAGGCACGGCGGTACCTGGCCAGGCCATGCCAGGCCCGACGAGCGCCGCAGCGCTCCGCACCTCGGCGGCGAAGGCCCAGCGGCGCCATCACGCCTGAGGCGCCGGTGAGCACCGCACCACCGTGCGGTCAAACGAGAGGGGGATCGGCGAAGGGGCGGCTAAGAACCAGATCGATGCCGTGGATCTGGTGCGCCGTCGCGTGGCGGTGCAGATGCGCCCCATGGCGAGGGCCATGGCGGCCGGAGATCGCCGGAATCGGCCGGCGACGATGCGGGCGACGCGGGTCGCCAGAGCGAGATTGGGGATTAGGGTTAGGACGAGCGGCGCGAGGTGCGGGAGTGAGCGACCGACCGCTCGGGTCGGTTGGACCCGAGCTGGTTTAGCCCAACCCACTGGGCCACCCTGACAGGTGGGCCCAGGGGCAAAAAGGACTTTTCATAATTCCATAAAAACATGAAACTTTGAAATACAATGGAAAATTATTTAAAAGCTCTTAAAAATAACTTAAAAATATGAAAAAGGATCAGCATAAAATTCTCTATTTAAATAAAATATCAAAGAGAATTTTTGAAGACAATTAAGAATAAGTCCTATTTTAAGGATTTAAATAATCATTTAAATCACACACCTAATTTTCTATAATGAAAATAAGTCCATTAATGTATTTGGACTTTAAAAACACCTTGACAACATTTCAAGGTTGTATTTTACTTTAAATCAAGTATCCTCAAATTATTCTTAGTATCAACCTCTTACATGAAATAATAACGACATCGGAAGGGGGGAACAAACCCTAAAAATGGAATCATGCATAATTGCTTCTTTAACCATTGCCCTTATCGGACAATGATGCTATTTTTCAGAGACAGAGGACAAGGGTCAGTCCATACCTTCCAACTGCAAAACTTTGCAGTGTTCAGGCAAGTTCATCACTTGCTCATGTCATTTGAGTATTTTTATCAAATTACTTGCAAAGTATTATGGTTATCACTATTGCACAAAAATCAAAACCACTACTTTCATAACTATGAATATGACTAAGTGGTGGGCAATGGAACCATGGATTGTGTTGATATGGTGGAGGTTCCATTGCACGGGTTTATATCCATCTAGGATTAAACAACAAATGTCGCCAGTGATTCTTGTGCCGTAATATCCGTGTTAACCATAAGATCCGGAGTGGGACGGAGTAGTCAAAAGTGTTTCCACCTCTCGTTCATCAACGGATGTGCATACCGTAGCGGTTGCGGCTTGCGGAACAACTTGTGGGTGGGGAACCCATTCTAAGTCCCCACGGTATTGCGGTCTATGATGGGTTGCAGCTACCGGCGAAGGAGTTTGGTTCGATCCCAGACTGTCGTCGTGGTCGGGGTCCACCCTGAAATTACGGGAATAATGGGACCTGCGAGGACCCAGGGTCGGGGCATGCAACAAAGGGTGGGTGTTCGAGGTAGCGGAGGAACATGATTGGCTAGACCTTATACCGGGCCTCACACCAAAGGAAGTGTGAACGGGAAAGCTGCCCGGTTGGCACCAAGGTTAAGATCTCTTATGTGTAAAGCAACACACCTCTGCAGAGTGTAAAGAACTGTGACCTGTCACTCCCTGTTCCGGGATAAGGAACTGCGAACGCGACCGGAAAGGAGCTCCATGAAGTTCTAGTAAACCGGTGAAGGCTGACGGACATAGCTCTTTGAAATAAAAGCAATCTCTTGAAGAAATGTTTATCAAAACTTGCATTGGTATTAGACTTTCTGGTCTAATATCGTAGCTAGTGCATTAAACACCTCTTATCTATAATGAACTTGTTGAGTACGCTCGTACTCATACCACTCTTAAATCCCATGCTTAGATTGTCTGAATCATCTGGAGGAGGACTACAACAACAATGAAGGGGCCGAGATCATCGGCTACGAGGAACCAGACCTCTCAGGAGGAGTTGAAGGCG
Source organism: Lolium perenne (assembly GCF_019359855.2). Taxonomy (NCBI): domain Eukaryota; kingdom Viridiplantae; phylum Streptophyta; class Magnoliopsida; order Poales; family Poaceae; genus Lolium; species Lolium perenne. The sequence goes on from NC_067247.2 coordinate 161,320,372, forward strand.
TAGACTATCTCATAGTCTACGGATCCGGGGAGGCTTCCGGAGGAGATCAAGCCTAGAGATATCCGAGAGTAGTAGTAGCCGAGCAGCACGAACTCTTAATATTTAGCTGCTCGATGAAATAAATGTTTAGTTTAATGAGACTCTGGTATTGTAAGTTAAGTTGGGTTCGCCTCGAACCCAGGAGCATTCCTCTTAGGACCCAAGAGGAGCTCCGTGACGACATGTGTATGTTAATTGTAATAATATGTGAATGAGTTATGGACCTGCTATGTTCTGTTGTACTACTCTGAGGGATGTAACATTTGCGGAATGGTACTTCGTGAATGTTATATCAACGACTGGCATACTACAACATGCAGTGGTATGCAGGGTCACCACAGTTTGGCAAGTCCTTCTGTGTGAATGATGAAACCATCCTTCCATGTTTTTCCTCAAGGTTCTTCAACATAAAGAAACCGCAATCGTACCTAGGAGATCATATGGATCAGCAACATAGTTAACATATATTGAGATATCCAAAAAACCTGATGTAGCAGTGTACTTTTTTTTGTCTTTGTCAAGTACCAAAAACAAGAAAATCTTACGTGTTTGTTTGACGAGGACTGTCAATAACTTCTATTGGCCAATTCGCGATTTGCACTTTTGATTTTGCGTACTCTCTTTTCCACATAACCTTGATTCCCGCTATGAGCATGTGACATGCTTCCATCATAAGAGCTTCCCCCTTTTTCCTTGATGATAACGAGTCAATTATCTCAAATCTTTCTGCACTTACATTAAGAACAACCAACCAATAGTGTCCAGAACCATTTGTAGGTTCTACTTCTTCCTCAACAACATTTGCTTCATTTTGTTTTTCAGTTTCTTGAACAACATTTCCTTCATCGCGGACAGGTTCAACAGATACATCTACTTCACTTGGTAGCTCACAATGAATTGCTGAAACCTTGTGCTTCAATGTAAGCTTCTTGCGCATAAGGCTTAGTTTACTGTGTTTTCTGCCGGACTTGTTTTTCCTATGACTACTTGACTTTGTCATTGATGCCTGTTGAAAAATAAGCAAGGTGGAAGTTATTATGGGAATAAAATAACAAATGTCCACACAGGTGTAGATGTCATTTACCAAAAAAATGTTACTGAGACAATGGTGCACTGATGTCACATATATGGCAGAAGGTTTGAAAACATGTTTCTGATTCAGATGTTACTGGGACACAACATTTGCTACAAGGCGTTGCAAAAACAACACATTATGGCATCGGACAAAAAACTAACTAACCAGATAAAATTGCAGTAGCATGTTATAGTAAATCAAAATTGCTACTACATGTTATAGTATCAAAAAATCTATCAGATGCTGCACACCAACCACATGATGATCACAAAAATACCAAGTGACCAGGTAGCAAAAACATCCTAAAAACTTCCATGCACAAGGATGTTATATCATCACATTTTTGTACCAGATGTTGCACACACAAAACAAACTTGCACTAGGATGTTATAGCACCATAAAAACCCTGTACATCATTGCTCATACCTCAGCCACAGACACAGTAAACATCCTCAAAAAATTTCCTGCACTAGGATATCATAGCACGACAATTGCTACCATATGTTGCACAGAAACCACTAGAGGACATCACAAAAAAATCCTAAGTGACCACACAGTAACATCCTCAAAAATTCCCTGGACTACGATGTCATAGCACTAAAATTGCTACCATATGCTGCACACAAACCTCATTAAAGCCATCACAGAAAATCCTAAATCTACCACACAGTAACATCCTCAAAAATAATTACATCCTCAAAAACCTCATTAGGACATCAAAAAAAAATCATAGGTGACCACACAGTAACATCCTCAAATAATTACATGCGCAAAATGATGTCATAGCACTGAAATTACTGCCATACGATGCACAAAATCCTTAGGAAAAGTCTACAAAAAATAACATCCTCAACAAATCCCCTGCACATCATTGCTCATACCTCAGTGACCACAAAATCCCTAGTCTAGTGCATTGGGATGTCATAGCACGAAAATTGCTATCATATGATGCACAAAAAACACATGAAAACATCACACAATCCTAACTGCCCACACAGTAACATCCTAAAAAATCAAATGCACTAGGATGTTGCCCAGAAATCATGAGTACCTTACTGTGACGGAGACAGAGGAAATCGTGTCGAGCGTGTTGTCGGAGACCAGACCACTGGCGGAAGCACGAAGAGTAGATCCACGGAGAAGGATGTCACCTGACAAAACCAGATGTGAGAAACCATCCACGGCGACTCCGGCGAGTAACAAAAACAACGGAGAGGCACTGATGCGGGATGAGCAAAATTGAGTGAAGCGCAAAACCAACCTAGGACGAAATCAGACTACGGCGAGTAATAAACCGTCCACGGCGACTCCGGCGACCACTCCTATCAGCCAGAAACGAGAACCACGGCGAAGGATGGCACCCCCCCTGAGAACCCGAGGAGAGAAATTAGAAGCAAGGAGAAGGTGCGCGACGGTGCAGAAGAGCAATCGAAGTGGGCGAACCGAACCTGATGCGAGAAATCGTCTCCGGCGAGTAAGATCCGTCGCCGGCGACCGCAATCGCCGGATTTGGCGACGAGGCGGAGCACCAGGACGACCGCATCCGAGGACGGAAGAAGACGAAATGAAGCCGCTCGCCGACAGGCCTCAATTAATTTCGAAAAAATATTCTGATGCTACGCGCACGCGACGACAGAGACTGCACGTGGGTCCCCACCAGGTCCGCGATGCGGGAAGCTCTGGACCATCGGATGCGAATCGCGCGGCCAGGAGCGCGAACTGACGTTAAGACACAGTCAGATCAGCTTATAGATAGATTTACCGAATCATAAAACATCGAAAAAGCAAGAAATAAAAGGAACCAACTACTCCGTAATTGTTTTATGAAAAAATACTAAAATAATTAGACATTGATCTCCTCTACAACCTTGCTCCTATTTACTAATCTTTAAGTAATTGGAGTATTAAGGTTGGATCTGGTTGGGGTTTGTCACACTTCGAACTAATTACACAAAAAAGTGTCACTGCGCTATCTATAAGGGCATCTCTGCTCGGGGGGCCCTAAATGCTCCCTAAGAGCATCTCCAACAGGCGCGCTATATCGCGGCGCGCTATACCTCCGTTTCGGCGCGCTGCAAACCGCTGGCGCGCGTGCTACCGATTTTTCCCCCACCGGAGGCTGCATTTTGCAGCGCGCGTTGGTGCGGGAAAAAAGCACCTCCGCTGGAGGCTGTAGTTTGCAGCGCGTTTCGACCGTTAAATTCAAAATTAATCAAACGAACGATTAAAATTTGATCGAAAATACGAATATTTAAAAAGTTCAACGATACAGCGCGACATAGTAGTCGAAAACGAAAATCTAAAGCTACTCGGAGTCCCAATCGAAGTCCGACGAGTGGGTGCTCGGAGTCGTCTCCGGCACCGGCGTCGACGTCCACTCGAAGGAGGAGGAGGAGGACAGAACGATCGTCGATGGCCCTGCGCCGTTCTTCTTCTCCTCCGCCTTCCTCGCCGCCTTCTCGGCCCTCGCCGCCTTCCTCGCGGCGGACTCGGCGCGGCGCTTCTCGCGGCTCGCCTTCTTCTTCGCCTTGAGCACCGCCTTCTCCTCCTCCTTCTGCGCGTAGAAGGCCTCCGTCGCGGCGAGGTCTTCGGGGAAGCGCCACGCCCACTCGACGCGCAGCGCCTCGTCGCGCTCCGCGATGAGGAGGCGCTGCTCCAACTCCCGTCGCCGGCGCGCCTGCTCCTGCGTGATGACGGGCAGCGGCGGCGCGAGCATCTCCGCCTGCTCGCGCGTGTAGACGTCGTGAAAGTTCAACGACCGCCGGGAGCGGCCGAGCCGCCACGCGACGGCGTCGTAGGCACGCGCCGCCTCGTGCGCCGTGTCGAAGGTGCCGAGACGGATCCGCTCCTCGCCGGAGCGGATCTCCGCGTCGAATCGGCCGCTCGGCCGCGCGCGGACGCCGTGGTAGCCGGAGGATGGGCGGCGGCGCGGCGGCATCTTCGCGTCGAGGCGGAACAGTCGGAGGTGGAGCGGCGCGGGAGGGAGAGCGGCGGGGAGAGAGAGAGGCACGGGAGGAAGACGCGTGGGAGGAGTGTCAGTTGACGCTTCGCGCGTGTCGTCTATATAGCGCACGCGGCAGCGGACGCAGCAGATTTCCCGCGCGGGATAGCGCGGCAGCGGACGCGGCAGATTTTCCGCGCGGGATAGCGCAAACGCGGACGCGCGGCAAACTTTTTAGCGCGCGCGCTTTTTTCCCGCGTCTACTGGAGCTGCGCGCGAGCGCCCGCGCGCGCCAAACAGGCGGTTTTTTTGCCGCGTGGGGCTTTTAGCGCGCCTGTTGGAGATGCTCTAAAGAGCTATAGAGGGTTTTGGCGTGAAAAATCGTGCCCAACCACCACCATCTCTAATTTAGTTTTGGCGCCAACCCGGTCGAATTAGTAATCCTGCGCCTCCAAACCAAACCCAACCCATGAGCTGGAGGGGCTAGCGGGGGCGCCAGATGGATGAAATAACACAGCGGGTTAACCCTGTCGGCGAACTAGCAGAAAGCCATCCCCATATCGTCCTTTTCACCTTGCGACAGCGGCCACCCCCACCCTAGATCGCAGCCGCAACCATCCCTCTCTGTCGTCAGCCGTTTGCCTCCCGTAAAAATTCCTCCACCGCCGCATATACTTTTCAGCAACCCGCGCCAACCCCATCTCGCCGGACATCTTGTATGAAATTTTAAGGCATATGAATGGTTATGAAGCCAAATTATTTTGTACACATGTTTTATCATTTATTTTGGAAGCTTGATTAAGTTTATGATTTAACCCTATTTCCTTTTGGTTGCTAGATATTGATGAGGCTTGAAGCATTAACAACGTTGCGGCTGTGCTACCTGGACTCATCTAATTAGCATTATCACCTGAAATCAAAGCTCACAAGCTATACCATAATTTTTCAGACTTGCTTCTCAGGTGTTTTTGTCCATGGCAACCTACAGTTCTTGTATCCATAATGTTGCCAACTCATGTCACCACCTAAGGATCAGCGAAAAAATATCAACACAAAAGATCAATCTTCTATTTTCACAATTATTGGAAAAATTCTTCAAGTAACTCCCGTTCATCTGACTTCCAGGGTTGCGGTAAAACTGGCCTATTTTAATACTCCAGGCTACAGAGATCATTGCTCGAGCCATTTTCCAATGAAACGAAATTCACAAGCGCCAAGTCGTTGCTAAATAGTAAGTAACTAGTGTGTTCAGAAGTCTTATAAGCAAAGTAATCCTTTATCCTTAACGAAGGAAAAGCAAGAGAAATATTGCATATGAACTGCATCAACTGCTCACCAAGAAGACACGATAGCTACATCCAAATTTTAACAATGTAACTGAATGATCCAGGAACAAATTACAAGAATAATAAATACAGTTGTAATTGCAACATTGACCTCCAGGTAGAGATCCCAGGAAAATCTTGTCTGCAAGTCTATTTCTCCAAATAGAGCTGCCTGCCTGCCTTGCCTTGTCCTGTTTTCATCATGTAAGGAACTGATGCAACCTTCAGGGGAAGAGCTCAGTACTCTACCGGCAGATGCATAACACCCGAAGTCGGCTGACTTGTCGGGGATCATGAGGCACATGAAAATAGATCTTTAATAATAAAATACTTTTTGGCAGATTATGCCGCAAGACAGAACTCGAAGTGTGGATGTATCCGGTGTCCTCAATAAAACATGAAAACTGGTCTGAAATGTATCCTCAAACATGAAAAGCATGAATCATGGGCCGAAGAACCGATCTGCAAACAAAACCAAATCTTCTGCCAGCTGGAAATGATTTTCCATGGAAAAAACAATTAGCTCAGACATCATTAACTGTTCAGCAGCATGAAGCCTCGTATGTTTATCATACAATGTAACACCATTGTAATCAGATACAAGGCAGCTAATGAAATGACATGAAACAGACATACAGTACTCAATAATTGCCAACCTGAAAAAATGATTGATAATCAGGCTAGAAGAACCAAGAGGTGGGGAGGATGAAATCTATAACAGTGGCTTGCATGTACATTGTGGAGTGAGGCAAAACATTAAAAAAGAAAGAGCAGTTCAGTTTGCATGATGAAATACATTGGCACCTGGTGTGACTTCAGTAGTTGGCAAAAGGGTCGCGAAGAGAAAAATCAGATCCTCTTTTGAAGCTCTGAATGTAATCTTCTTGGGGATCAGAAGAGCCATTGAACAGCAATGAGAAGGCGCCACTGGCCCGTCTCGTGGACACTAGGCTCTCCACTTTGGAGCGCGCCTCTTCCATCGAAGTCAAACCATCGGCCAACAGAATCACCACCTCCTGCAGCACCAATGCGCTCTCAAAGAAATATTTGAGGAAGGCAAGCTCACTCCGACCCCCTCGGAAATCACGGAAAACAAGACGCGTGATGCATTCTATGGTACCACCAGACTCGTGCCAGAATTTCAGGTTGAGCTTGCCAGTGGATTGATGCGTTTTTCCAGACTGAAAAATTGGACCAAGTCAATGCAGGTGAGAGCAACTAGAACTCAATGTAGCTGAATGCCAAAAGAAGGTCAGGGGCTTCTTCACCTTGATGTGGAGTGTCTCGACATTCGGAAAGCATCTGAGGACGCTGGGAATCATCTTGGCATCATTGCGGATATCAAATCGCACCTCCATAGCCAGGATTCTCAGACTTGGTACCATGGTTCTCGGGCTCACCCTTGTCCCAGCCTGCAATTGCAGCCACAATGCACCCAATTAATAAGAGAATAAAGATCACATAGATTCAGAGATCGTATAAGAATTACACTGAACAAATAGAATGGTCGGGCACCTTGATGATGGTGCTGCCGACCTCTATCATGTGCTTTCCTGGGGCCAACTCCAAGTATCCCAACAAGTGCAGCTTGGGGGAATGGCCAATCCTGACCTTGGTGCGGCTCACATCAGGGGTACCATTTTTCTTTTGATATGAAGCTTTGTTACCTTGGGAACGGATGAGCCGCTCAAGGTGCGGGGCATACACCACGAATATTTCCTCAAATGGCCCGATGATCTGCACGCACCGGAGGCTCTGGCTGACAAGGCAGAGACGGAGAAGGAACATGTCCCCTTGGACGCAGAGCGTCTCCAGCACGGGGCTCCTGTCGAGGATGAAGTCCAAATCCTTGTTCTCCATGGCGACGCTGCAGAGCCCGAGCTCGAGGAGGTTGGGGAAGAAGGAGGCGCGCGGGACGGCGGCCGTGTCGGGGAACTTCCAGAGGCCGAGGTAGAGGCGGGTGAGGGTGGCCATGCGTAGGAAGGTGGAGGGCAAGACGAGGACGTGCGGCCACCGGCCGTTGACGAGCAGGAGCTCCTGGACGCCCTTGGCGGCGAGGATCTGGAGCCAGCTCGTGAGCAGGCCGTGGAACTCCGCCATGCGGGTGCTGGTGAGGTGGACGCAGCGGAAGGGCCCCGGGTGCGCGGCGAGGACGCTGGACACGGCGGAGGTGGCCGGGAGGAGGTCGGCGTCGGCGAGGACGAGCGGGGTGGAGCGCCAGACTGGGCGCCAGCGGCGGGAGAGCGCGGCCGTGCGCGCGGCGTCCTTGACGGGGAGGCGGGAGACGATGTTGCCGAGGAGCGCGTCGGGGAGGCGGCTGGCGTGGTCGACGGGCGGGCTGGGGAAGAAGAAGCGGGTGAAGAAATTTTCGCAGCCGTTCAGGAAGTGGTTCGCCGCCGCGAATATTGGCGCAAGCGGCCTTAGGGTGGCAATGGCCGCCGCCGTCGCCCGCCGGAAGAGTCCGTTTGCATCGTCCGGGTCGATGCCTAGGCGCCGGAAGCCGGCCGCCATCTTGGATTTGAAAGGAACGGGCGACAGCAGTGTGTCCATGGCCGCCGCCGGAAGCGGCGCGGTGGAGACGAGGGTTTTTGAGCGGCGTGTGCTGTGTGTGGAGTGTGGAGTGGAGCAAAGGTAAAGAAGGGTGGAAGAGAAGGGGAATTGTTTCCTTTTTTTTCTACTAGGACTAGGAGTAGAACGCGTTGAGAGGAAAGGAATATGCTCCTGAGGAGCCAGTATGGGCCCAATTCTCAAGGCCCGTTGGCCCGGAGTGCCCACGAGCCAAAAAAAAATTTTTTGAGTGTTCACCGGGAGGAGCACAAAGGCTCCCACCTGAATTTTTCATTTCATCTGAGAGATGGGGTGAAATCCCCGAGTTTGCAGCAATATACAGGGAGGGGGAGGCATCACCCAACGCGAGGGGGTGAGCTCAAAACAGCAGCAAAGGCCGCGCGATCACAGTCGCACAGGGAGGAGATATGTGAGCGATAGGTCCACATCACAGCGGTGTTCTGGCGGGAGGCGCGCTCGCCAGAGGGTGGCGTCATCCCGGCAATTTTTACGGGCCAGAGACACGGAGGGAACTAGCACGTTGAAGACGACGTCGTTTCTATGCTTCCAAAGGTGCCAGAGGAAAAGGAGGCGCAACATCGAAGCGGTGTCGGGGCGGGCAATCGGGGGGAGGGGATAGGAAGCTCCACAGAGACGTGGCGCTCGACATCGGACGAGGGCGAGCCGAGCTGGGCCATAACTGCCTGGCAAAGCTGCACTCAAACATGATGTGCTCCAGTGTCTCCATGGGGTACCGACATTCAGCCTCCTCCAGGATCTTCTTCTTCGGGAGGTTTGAGCGGCTTTGAATCCGTGCCTTGACGAGAAGCCAGGCGAAAAAACAGACCCTGTAGGGGGCAAAATTTCACCAGACGAAGGAGAATTTTGCGTCCCTTCTCCCTGTTGTCGGTGGATAGCTTGTAGAGCGCAGCCGTCCGCAAACCACCACAAGTTTGGCGCAGAGGGGCAGGGAGCGAGTGTCGAGCGGGCGGAGAGCGTGGCGGGGGTGAGGAGCGGGAAGAGGGAGGCAAGTAGCGCGCCAACGGCCGTCGACAGTCGCGCCACCAAGATGGTGTCCAGACCCGCGTCCACCACCTAACGGACGGTGGCATCGGGAGAGGTGCAGTGAGAGAGCAGCTCCAGCATGGCCGCCGAGAGCACCCCCAGAGGGTGCCAGTTGTCGTGCTAGAAAGTCATCCGGGTCCCGTCGCCAAGCTGACAGGAGCGTCGAGCGGCATGCCACCGAGGCGCGAGGCTGGACCACACCCAGCGAGGCCAGGACTCGCCGGGGGCGATGCAGCAGCTTGACCTGGAGGCAGGCATTTTGGTCCACTGGGAGCGGACGCCGAGGCCAACTTCCTCCTTTGACCGGCAGACGTGGTCCCACGCCACCAAACACTTTGTGCTAGTGACGCGGTCGGTTGCAGCCCACAGGAACGCGTGGAGAAGCTTGTCCAGGGCCGCGACGACGCTGGGAGGGAGCTCAAGGGCGCCCATGGTGAAGGTGGCGAGCGCGTCCAGGACGGCATTCAGGAGGACCAGGCGGCTGCCGGGAGAGAGCATGAGGGCACGCCACCCAGACAGGTACTTGTACACCTTGGCGATGAGTGGCGAGAAAGCGGCGAGGCGAAGCTTTAGTTTAGCAACATCTTGTACCGAAGAAGAGCTTGATGGACATCAGAGGCTAACAAAACGAGCTTCCCTCCGAGATAATCAGTGTCAGCCAATATGAGGAGCAAATGTCTTTTTTGTTTCCATACCAAGCATCAAATGCTCTGGGTTCTTTTTTGTATGGTGAATAATGCACATTTCAAAACTATACAATTTGTCAATTTTGTGCAGCTTAGAATACAAATCAGTTTGCATTGAGATTTTACACCACTATAGAATACATCATTGGCTATGGCTAGAAGTTTTTTCGGTTTTTTTTTTTTAACTTTGAATACAATTTTAAGTGTTTGAAAATAAAGAGCTACATGTAGCTCGGTCACTCTCTTCACACTTAATATTTTGCCGATCTGAGCAGCAAGAAGTAAAGGGGGCTCCGATTAAAAGAGAGGAGAGCCATCAGATGACTTTTGAACGGTGGATATTGGCTTAGTGATGCTCCGTCTCAAGCCAATTCTTAGGATTACAGTGCTACTCTGCTGGTGATCTACTAGTAGATTCCTAGTGATGGTTTTTTTGTAACTGTAAAAAAAAATGAGAGAATTCAGTTCTACATTAAGAGAGAATATCTTTATGGGTGTCATCGAATAAGAACTGGACGTACCACAAAGCAGAAGTACTAGTATTTGCAAACAGGAAAAGCAGAGCAAACCAGAGAGTAACAGACACATAAATCTGCTGTATTCCAGAATATACAGTGGTCACGGCATCAAGCAAAGAATATGTATATTTGAATAGTCCATCTCGGGCAAACTTCTTTCAATGAAATAATTGTATTCAAATGCATGGTCCAAAAGAGGTACTGCATTCAAGCACAGAAACAACGGAGAAAGTGTGTTGTTGCAGCAACATTCTGTTCAAAATAAAAAACAACTATGATTAAGCTTGTTCAGGAACCAAGTCATATGCTAAGCCTAAATGTGTTTTCCTCCCTAGCAACATAGCTAACACATAAGTTGAATCAGCTGCATCAATGAGAGACGAAAATTCTTACACACGGACATTCAGTTGAGTAGCTGTAGAGCATGGTTGTCTAGTAGACCTTTCAAATAGCAAAACAATGGATTGTGGATGAAATAAGATCCTAGGATGTAAGAGAGAGAATGTAGTTCTAAGAAGAGATAGAATATCGTTACAGGTGAATGACAGTCATCATCAAATAAGAACCGGAGGTACCCAAGCAGAAGGTTATATTTTGCAACCTATGAGCCAAAGTGAATATCCCGAGAAGCAGAGCAAACCAGTATAGAGTAACAAATACATAAGTCTGCCCTCTAATGTACAGTGGGCATGGCATCAAGCAAATAATATGCACACTTGAGCATTCCATCTCCAGCGAACTTTTCAATGAAATAATTGGATTCAAAAGCTTTGGTTCGAAAAAAGAATTGGATTTAAACACAGAAACAACAGATGATGTTTACTGTTGTGGCAGCATTCTGTTCGAAAAAAACAACTATGCTAAGCTTCTTCAACCAAGTCTCATATGCTAAGCCTAAACATGCTTTCCTCCTTAACAAAATAGCTAACACATAAGTTGGATCAGCTATATCAAGGAGAAAGGAAATTCTTACATGTGGACTTCCGTTTGAGTAACTGTACACCATGGTTGTCTAGGTTGCTGATGCATACATCAACCAATAAGGTAATGATCAACTGATCAGGTAATCAAATTAAAATAACGGGTAAAAGTAAGTAAATCTCTTCTTAGAGGGTAGAATGTCAAGCCATTTAATACTGATGTGTAGTTAGTGAATCATTGTCACCTCTTTCAAGATCTTCACATTCAAATCTTCCAAAGTTAAAAAATAACATATATTGGACCAAAATTTCTGACATCATATCTCTACCAAGTACCAACCCTCAATAGCCCATTAAGTTAGATAAAACAATAATATTGCAACTTTTCACATCATCATGAATAGTAAGTGCAGTATTATTAGCATACAAAATAGCAGAAAACGCCAATATGCGCTTATAAAAGATGTTATTACTCTCCCAAAACAATATGCGCTGTTAAAAGATGTTATCACTCTCCCAAAATGAAAAGGTAGAAAAGGACCACAACGCATTATGCAATGCAGTACACAAATATATGGTTAACCAATATGGGCTCCTTTGATTCAAAGGATTTGCATAGGAATTGTGTAGGATTTGGTTCCTATGGGAAAAATTCCTTTACATGTTGTTTGATTCATAGGAACATATCCTATAGGAAAAATTCCTATAGGAATCTTGTAGTGTAATTCCTATAGGAAAAAAACATTAGCTCATACCTCATGGAAAAATTCCTTTGCTACAATCAAACAAACTTCATCTTCCTATAGGTTTCAAGTAGACATGCCATTCCAATCCTATACATTTCCTATTCCTATGCTTTTCCTATCCTTTAAATCAAAGGAGCCTTATATGATCAGCTTGATCTAACGGCTATTATGTTCGACAGTGATTTAACCAGAAATCAGGCGATTAGTCAGTAGGTATGGGTAGTAACATATTTGCAAGCAGCTCGTAAGTTCCCTCTGTTTAAATCTGATTCTGCAATTGTGACACTAATGTCCGTTAGCCCAATGGAATATAAGAGGTCTAAGGAGTAAGGACCACCCAAGTACTCCCATCTCTACAGTCAGGAATTATTGGTAAACAGCCTACAGTATAAAAACACGACTACATGCAGAAAAACTGCAAGAACAAACAGACAAGTCACGCAGCAAAGCGATGTAAATAAGATAATGTCATAACAAACATATTTGCGAATACTGTTACCAAATGTCATAGTATGTGCTGACAAGATGCAAGCCTAGAGTGCAAAGTATTTGTGTTCTCTGGAACAACTACTCGTCACTGTGTAGAGAACACCTGAGAATAAATGGCAGGGGGCTAGAATTTTAGCCAAACTGGTCTAGGGTGCTACACATCATAGTTTGTCAGTCCAGTCGAAAAAACTATTCTAGCAATGTAGCTAAAGTTATCATGGCCTTAGCACATGCCAAGCTAAAAAATTAGCTTGCATATTAGGATTCAATTTCACATCTCAAGAACAAGATAAACCATCAAGAACTGCCACAAAAATTGGCTGGGCATATCTATGCAAACCAATCATAATATACACAACTGCACAATCTGCTAGAACGAAGCTGGAAATAATTTTTCATGTAACATATAGAGATATTTGTATGACTGTAAACAGAACATCAATTACCTAATCTCATCACTAATTCTCACCAGCATCACTTGTTTAGCGTGATAACATGCAATGTAACACCATTGTCATAAGCTTGCAGCTAGCTAATGAAACCACATTAAACACAAATACAGTGGATCCATAATTGCAAATAAAAAAACATAACTGCGACAGAATGGTAGTCATGTATACCAACAACAGTACACTTTAGCTAATCATAATAGCAGAACCAGAGGAAGAAGGAATCTTCAAACACAGAATACATATCTCGAGTGGTGTCTTGCATGTGCATACTGGAGCATCAGAGTAGTGAGCAAAAGGATCACGGACAGAGAAATCGGAACCTCTCTTGAAGCTCCGAGTGTAACCTCCTTGAGGACCAGAACAACCAGTGGCCACAACCAAGGAGGCCTCACTGGCCCGTTTCATGGACCCCAGAATCTCCAGTTTAGAATCTATCTCTTCCATCGAAGTGAAACCAGCATCCAAATGAATCACCGCCTCCTCTAGCACCAATGCGCTCTCAAAGAAAAATTTGAGGAATGCTAGCTCGCTTTGACCTCCTCGGAAATCATGGAAATCGAGCCGCCTGATGTGTGACTGGATGCATTCTATGGTACCAGACTCGTGCCAGAATTTCAGGTTGAGCTTGCCAGCGGATTGATCAGTTTTCATAGACTGAAAATTCAAGTAAGCATATATTTCATCAGCTACTGATAGCAATTAGCAATATGATGCTAGTACATGATGGTGCAAATGAATGCCAAAAGAAGTGTGAGGGGCTTCACCCGGATGCGGAGGTCGTCAACATTCGGGAAGCATCTGAGGAAACTGGGCATCATCTTGAGATCATTGCGGACTCCGAAACGGACATGCATAGCGAGGACTGTCACGCTTGGTACCATGGTGCTGGGGCTCACTCTTGTCCTAGCCTGCATTTGCAATCAGAACACCCAATTAAGACTTGAGAGGATAAAAATCAAAAATTTACATTGATCGTGTAGTAGGATTAGAGAAATTGAATGATGAGCCACCTTGATAATGGTGTTGCTGAACTCTAGGACGTGATTTCTTGGATGCAAAAATCCCAAATAGCGCAGGTTGGGGGCATGGCCGATCTTGATCTTGGAGCAACTGCCGCCCGGGATCCAAACTTCGGAATGGATGAGCAGGTCAAGGCAGGGGGCGTCTACGACGAAGATTTCTTCAACGAAGGACCCAGTGAGAGCCACTTTCCGAATGCTTTGGCTGACAAGGCGGAGGCGAAACTTTACCAGATTGCCGTGGATAGAGAGCATCTCCAACACGGGGCTCCTGTCGAGGATGAAGTCCAGATCCCTGCTCCCCATGATGACGTTGCAGAGCTCGAGCTCACGGAGGTTAGGGAAACAGGTTTTGCGCGGGAGGCCGACAGTGGAGGGGAACTTCCAGAGGCCGAGGTAGAGGCGGGTGAGTGTGGCCATGGCTAAGAAGGTGGCGGGGAGAGCGGAGTCGAGCGGCCAGCGGCGGTTGACGAGGACGAGATCCTGGATGGCCTTGTCGGCGAGGAGCTGGAGCCAGCACGGGAGCAGGTCATGGAACTCCACCGTGTAGCTGCTGGTGAGGTGGGCGCAGCTGACTGGCCCCGGATGCGTGGCGAGGACGGTGGACACGGCGGAGGCGGCGGGGAAGAGGTCGGCATCGACGAGGACGAGCGGGGCGGAGCGCCAGACCCCACGCCAGCGGCGGGAGAGCGCGGCAGTGCGCGCGGCGTCCTTGACGGGGAGGCGGGAGACGATGTCGGCGAGGAGCGCGTCGGGGAGGCGGCTGACGCGGTCGACGGCGTCGTCGGGAGGGAGGGCGAAGAGGCGGGCGGCGGGGGAGGCGGGAGGGGTGGGGAAGTCGTAGTTGGGCGGGAAAAACAAGCGGGAAAGGAGCGATGCCGAATCATTCAGGTGGTTGTTCAGGAAGTCGGTCACCACCGCCATTACTGGGCCGAGCGTCCCTAGGATGTCAACAAACGACGCCGCCGCCCGCCGGTAGAGACCCTCTGCATCGTCCGGGTCAAGGCCTAGGCGCCGGAACTCGGCCGCCATGGCGGAGTTCGTAGGACCGGGCGACATCCGGGAGTCCATGGCCGCCGCCGCCGGAAGCGCCTGCCGCCTGGGTGGGGGTGAGGGTTTTCAGACCTGTGGAGTGGAGCAGAGCAGCTACGGCGGAGCAGAGCAGAGCTGAGCTGTGGAAAATATGCTCGAAACCGATCCTCGTGGCCCACTAATCAGTCACACAGTTGTTTCTTTCTCTTTAGGGCTTTGTTTGGTACTAGAGTTTTAGGAACTAGATGACCCGTTGCGCTATCGCGCAAATGGCGAAGGCTAACCATAAGGTTTGGCTTATTTTAGTACCAGAGGTTGTAGCGAAGCTCTTCCACCAAGTAAAGGGGTATTAGGGTTAAATGGGCATCCAATTTGAGCTGTAGTAGTATCCGACGGGGTCTGTTCGAGCTCTTCTCTGGTTAATACCGGAGGCTCGCGAGCGCGAAATGTAGCTCTTTCGACTGCAAATGGCAGAGTACCATAAGCATGGTAGCAACCTTTCTCTGCTATGGCGACCAAAGAAGAGAATGGGATAAGACAAAGCGAATTGGCTGCAGCCATATCAGAAAAGAGATGAACACACTTTCTTTCTAAATTTAGTCAACAACATTTTGTCAAAAATTTGACCCAATTGCAAAATAATTTTATTTAGCGAGTAGCACTCCAAGCCCTCCTACAAATTTATAGTCCGCCTCACTCCAAGCTCAGCAACATCAAACCGTGGAGCAGAAAATACTAATTAAATGGAGAACATTTGTCAGTACATTAATAGAACAAATGTTGAACACATGAGTGGTTGAAAAGGCATAATAAAGCGCCAGAAATTGAGAAAGATGGTGATGCAAGCCCCCCTCGCCAGAGGAGAATTGACGGCCTTCCCATCGCCACACCACAAAAACCACAACGAACATGCAAGAAGATTTATGAGCTCAATATCCTGGTCCAGAGAGTAGGTAAGGAATTAGAAAGAGGGGCTCATTATATAGTCAAGCTACATCGCCAAGTTCAGAGAAACTGCAACAGTGCAAAATAACCTGAAAATCAACTAATTCACCAACGAGTTCAAATATTGGATAATCATGGCCATGATACTTATCACATTAAAATATAACTCAGCTATGTACAAAGCCCGTGCAAACAAATATATTAGCTGATAGCCGGAAACCACATAGAGGCCCAAGTTACACAGGAGTAGCCTTACATATGTAAAGCTAGGTTCCATAAGCAAGTATGTAATTAAGCAAACGTTTATTTCTACTTTGAAATCAGTAGCACATGTCTGAACATTGTGCCTAAGTGTACAAAAGGCCTACATAAACTTCAAAACTTCTCCATACACAACAAAAGCATCAGCTAAAATCCATTCATGGAGGAACATTCGGGTGCACTACTTTCAGAATCACCTGCTCGTACAACAACATGATACCCTGGAGGCCTAGAAATAAATCTGTAAATGCACAACTAACAAATCTTCAGGAAACTTATCTGGGAGAGAAGCAAGCAGTTACACCCTCACATCAAGCTGTCCAGGCTAAATGACCGCTCTCTCTGCAATTTAACAAATAAAAACAAAATGGCAAAGAATAACTAAGCTTAGTTGTAGAGCATACCAGTTGATCAGCAAGCATAACCAAAGTTTTGAGCCACAGATTTCTGTTGCAAGAGCTGAAAAGGTCTTCTAGGCTTGGCCCCAACACGGACATAACAAGAACATTGTAGTCACCCTTAGCACCAAACCACTTGACAGTTGATGTCCTGGCTGGACAACCAAGAAATGTATGTTAGCATCACTATGAAAAGGAGCATCTTAAATTTATGAGCCAATAAAAGAAAAGGAGGATGCATTACTTCCGTTCTAAAGTATCCTGCACAACTTTGGCTCGTACTCGTACAATACCCATTCCCGCCACACCACAAAAATCATAATGAATATGCAAAGAAGCTTTATGAGTTCAAAATCCTGGTAATCAGCGGAAGGCTGCAAGAAAAAAAAGATATTTCATCACTTTCAGGAGAGCAGATTTATGCACGTGCACGCACACGCACATGATTTATTTTGCACAACGTAGCAGTTAACATGAATCTATTGATGTATAGCAAGATTAAATGGATTTATTGAATCCTGTAAAAATATACTTTCACATTTGCTCTCTACTGAAAATGATATAAGCAATTGATTTGTGTCAAGTTTATCCCCACACCTTATGATCCCTGTTATATTCGGCCCAGCAATCATCCAAAACAAGACATATTTGAGTAAAAAATTCAGGATGAAATGATAAAGAGAAGCTCAACCAGCGAGGGGAGTTAAATGAGAACAGGCTGATGTGTTCCGACCGGGGTTCGCAGCGCCGTGGACATTGCCGGGGCCGAGCGGTCTGCCAGATCTCGATCCCAGGCCAGCTATGGACGACTTCTCGAGCTCGAGGCGTCGCGCCGCCACCACTCTCCGTGTTGACGCCATCCTAAATGACCATGTTGTATCCAATCCTTCACAACCCTGAAGCAAAGACACAGGTAAAAATCTTCATCTCAAATCGAAATAGAGGAGTGCACAACCAGCTCACCTGCCCTTCACGCTGGAGCAGGGCTCCCATGAATTCGAGGCTGGATGCGAGCCTGCGACCTGCCCCATGGACCCGTTAGTGTGTTCCCCAGCCACCATTCCCTGCAGCTAAAAAGAGAGAGCTGAGAGAGACATGTAAAGAGGAAGAGCGAGGGAGGGGAGGGAGAAGCAAACCGCATGCTGCCGCTCGGCCGCGTCCAGTCACCCCCGTCGCTTCCAACAGCGGGAGCTGTCGCCGCTTCCAACCGGTTCTTCACTTGAGGGGCCGTCCTACCCAGCTTGCTGCCGCTCCATTCCGATTGGGAGGAAGAGAGGAGGCAGCTGATTGGGGGAGGAGAGGAGGCAGTATAAAAATTAGCACTTTAAAGTATAAAAATATACAACATTATTCTTGATAAACACATTCATAATTCAGTTCTGTAAGCTACATTACCTGTGGGTTGCTCAGCAGCCTCTTCAACGTCATAGAAGCTTCCCGTTACCAGTGCCACTCTCATAAGGGGCCATCACCAACTCAGCCTTCTTCGTGTTCTTGCCAAATTGGATCACCAAAAGCACTAATCCTGATAACGGACAGAAAGACATGACAATAATTAATCTAGGCTAACTAAAACCGGAATCTGCAAGTATTCAAACATAATCATCAAGTAATTATGAAAATTAAAATCCTTAAAAATGCACTGGGCATCTTAACTTCCGCTAACATCTCCACATCCACCAGATACATTAGGAATGTATTCTTAATTTTTCCATCAATCTTTAAATTCATATAGAGCATGAAGCTTGGCAAGGTTGCACACGCACCATTTTTACTGGTCCAAAGCAGCACCTAAGTTGTGTATTCTGACCACACCAACATGCAACAAACCCTAGGAACAAGAATGAAGTAGTAAAGCAGAAAGCAACTCAACAAGAGATAACCAAGATAGACCAAACCTTGATTTGGGACCTTGAATTCAGAGCTAGCAAAATGGGAAAGAAGGGATGCTATTTCGGAATGCTTATCCATAATGAAGTGCACAAAAGCCTCAGAACGAATTTTTGGCACTGTTTATTCCAACTAATAACTGTATGCTAAAAATTAAAAGAAAATAGCAATCTACAGGCATAAAAAAGTACAGAATAAACTCATAATGCACCTCTGACTCTTGAATCCAACTATCTACAATCTGTCTGGATGAATTTGCCTCCGCAAGTGTCTCGTATGGCCTGGTATCCTAGCGGTCTTTAGAAGTAGAATGACAGCTATACAGAACTCTTTTACATCAGCCTGTAAGTAAACAAAATGATTGTGAGTGATCTGATAACATACGGAACAAATAAACTAAACGAGGAGGGGTCAAAGATGGAGAGACATACACGGTCTAGAGGAAAAGAAGATGAATTGCAGCTCTGCACTCAGCATCACCAACCCAGCAGAGCATAAACGGCCGGCCACCACCTGCACCAATCCATATCGGCTCAATCCCAATCTGGAAGAAATTATTGCAGAAAAACTCTACAAAAAGAACTGGAAAAGGGGAAAAGGAGACATCATAACCAGCTAGTACCAAACAAGCAAGGGGGAGGACAGCAGAAACCAAGTACCCCTGGCGTCGGCTCCCGCCTTTGCGTGTCCGTGCCGCCGCGCCCCGTGACCCGCGACCCGGGACCGCCCGCTCGCCCCAGCGGCTCCCGTGCCCTGCGCCCCAACCGCGCCACGCCCGGCCCCGACCAGCGCCCTTCAAGCTCCGCCCTCGGCCGCACCTTGCAGTGCGTCTCCCACGCTCCCTTCGCCCCGACCGGGGGCTGTGAAAAGAAAGGAACGATATAGAAATAGAGCACCGTAAGCTAGCAGAACTAAAAAAAACTAAGAATTACCCACTTTGTATCATTTGGCAAGAGGCACTGTAAGCTAGAGCACTGTAAGCTAGCAGAACTAAAAAAAACCGAGCATAATGTCATTGCCCTGATTTTGCTTATAGATTTTCATTAAGAAGAACGAACTGCAGTTACTTTTAGGTAGAAATAGTATCGGCTAAGCTCTCAGCGACAGCGGTTTGTACTGCATCGTGCCATACGTTATTCAAGGTCCAGCAGCCTCTGCATTATAATCTCGGGTGGAGTATAAACTGAGCACGTAGCACACCATCATCCTACAAGGAAAAATAACAGAGCATTGAGTATAAATTATAGAAACACTCCAAGGATACACTCAAAAACTAACCCATGCAATAATTGTTGATTAAATTATCATGATATGCACGGAGATAATAAATGACAGTATGTGCATGTGAAATAAAAGAAACATAGTAAACAATCACATGAGCAAGAATATCATTCATATAGAAATATTAAAAGAAAGACATTAGTTCACATAGAGAAATAAATATGAATATGAACCATGGCCATGATTCCAAAACATACATTACTAACTAAAATGGATGATCTATCTCCACTGTGTACAAAGATTCAAGCAAGTAGTGGGTTATAAGGTTGCATAATATATTGAAACCTGAATACCAAAGTAAAGCATGGAGCGTGACCTTCGTTAGGAGCTCGTGATCATAGGCTCTAGTGAATAGTGCAATTCTAAACATCATATATAACATCTTAAAATTCACATATCATCACAAGAATGGTCTATTAAAATGCATTTAGACGAGTTCCCAATTCGACCATAGGACGGACCAAAAATCCACAAATGCAGTTGTAACTGAAAAAAGCATTGGTTCATTGTACATCCTAGCAACCATTGCAGCAGGCACATCAGAACCGGCTAAAGATTGAGGTTTTGAAGGGAAGAAACCTGCTCTCGCTGTCACCGTGTGGTCCGTGGAGCTCCCAAGCTCTGGCAGCCGCTCCTCTCTGTTGGTCCACTCAGCGGCGTTGGATTGGTGGATCTCTGTAAAGAATTTTGGAACAAAATGTATGCTAAGTTACACTGAAATAAATTCATAAGGAATTTTGGTTAACTCTGGTGGTGACACTGCTGCCATTGCAAATGTCAGGGGAAATCTTCGTTGAAGGAAAGACTTTACTGCCATCCTAAAAATACAAGCTGAGCACCTTCCTCCAATGTTTACTGCACCCTCGACTGGGGAATAATATGAGCATATAAGATGGATGCTGAAATGCTATCACAAAACGCTAACAACATAGCACAGAGATTAAACACGAATATACAAAATTAAATTCTTCCTAGCTTTATAAGACATGTAAGACATGAGGGAATTCTGTCCAAACAGTGGAAGAAGCTCTCCATTTTACCAAAGAATAACAACATACCTCTGAGGCCATTAAGTTTGTGTCTATCTCTGCAGGGTAGGAAGCACACATTTGTGGATTACCACTATCTTTGTCAATATCTCTAAGGATTAAACCAGCATAGTTCCCTGGAAAAAAAATGCAGATTCTTTAGCTGCAGCCCAACTAAACAGAACACGTAAACAATATCTACAAGTTTCTCAGAAATGAGCTGTGCATGGAATCGTTTACAGCATACCCAGAATATGACCAAAGCTACCCGAGGAGAAAAGCTCTGAACAGTTCTACAAATTTCTGACCTATATTTAGGTCCAGATGATAACAATAGAAAAATAAATGAACTGAACAAAAGAGAGGATATTAAACATTTTATTAGCAAGTAGCTGCTGAATGGGAGAACACTGGCCAAAACAGACCTGTTGAGCAAGAAACGCCAATTCAGTGTGTTTGATAGGATCACAAAATTCTACCATTTGTCCCCTTCGTATATCTCTGAAAGCAGGGTGTAAACCATCTACAAAGAGGAACTATTGTTAGCAAATGAAACAGAAGGAAATGAAAAGCCAAAACACAACATACAAAGAAAAGATGCATACGGCGAGAGCTATTGATGTCAGAAAATTGTACCTAGTAGCACATACGAAAGTGGTCATTTCTTTAATGGAGAGCGTAGAGTGGCTATAATCGTTTTATCATATATTTACTTCTGTTTGAAGCAGTATTTGCGAGATGGGCTCTCTCAAAGACATGTTTTGACGGTATTATCCAAACAAGCAATGTATCCACTAAGTCCACCAGACCTACAACAAGAGAACTTCTTCTGAATTCTTGAACAAAATAATATTAAACTAAAGCATCAGCAATATTATTGGGGAAAAATCATGGTAAATTTCTGATTTCCCAATTTGGCTCTTTGAATTCATCCTGCTAAAGTTTGAATTACCATCCTGTGTAATCTTCATTGAATTCATATGGCAAAACTTACGACATCAGACCTGAGTCAAAAGAAAGATTAAGTCCCCATCAGTAAATACGTGAGTGCATGACTACTGAATTAGGGCTATTTGCTACTTAAAAATTTCCATGACCCATGTCTCCATAGGGTAATATTTTATATATAAACTAATTGTGGCAAGTAGAACGACTTTTTTCTAGCTCCCAAAAGGTTAAAAAACCACAACTACCAATTAGCAATGTAATCTTCTAGCTTATAAGGAAATCATCTTGTCCATCATGTAATATCAAACCAAATATTATGTAGAACCTTATAGATCAAATAAATATAGCAGGAGACAATGAAGTACCTTCAGCGGCACTACATCCTTCATCTTATCCATCATGTAGTATCGAACCAAGTATTCTCTAGCATCCTTCGGAAATTGACCCACTGCAAAATTGCATCAACAAGTTGCTTGTCATTCTAGGAGCCAACTATTTCATCCCAAATAACCCACTGCAAAATTGCATCAGAAAGTGCCCAGCCCATTTGATGGCTTCACGAGCTCGGCTACCACACGACCTTCCTTTGTGTCAATAGAGCAAATTGCTGCTATACAAAAAAATTGCAACCACAGAGAGAACATACCTAGGTCTGTAGCAAAGGGACGCCACACCCTCTTCCATTAGGGACACCCACTCCTCTGCCATTCCCTGCAGCCGCGCCCTCATCCGCAAGAAAAGTGAGAGTGGGAGCTGAGATAGATAGAGAGGAAGAGATAGAGAGTGGAGGGAAAAGCAAACCTTGTGTTGCCGCCTGATCCGCGTCTCGCCGCTGTCAAACATACCACGAACAAGAAAGAATAATTAATCTACCCAACACTGAATCCCAGGCACGTGCATGAACAACTGCAAACATCTACATGCCATTCAGTAATTGGCTTATCCGTAAATAAACACTAATCATTTGTTTATCTACAGGAGCATCAACCATAAATATATTCTCCCAGCTCCATATATATTCTAGCGGCGGACGAGAGTATGTGGACTGCAGTATAAAACGTAGCAATATCTGAATCTTGGCCTAGCTCCATAAATATTCTCACTATGGACCAGAGCATGCAGACTGCACTATAATAAACATTACAATTCAACCTGTATAGGCATGTAGTCAACTTCATCTGAAAAGTATGCATTACCATTCTCTTCTAGCTTACTTTTATTCTCTTATGTCCCAAATATGCAGCACTATTATAACTTATGATGTGTTCACAAGAGAGAAGAATAACCTTGGGTCTTCTTGATACTTCCTTCTTCTCTTCTTCCCAGACCTACACATCATGTTTAGAAAAAATCAGTTGGCAATTGAAAAGCAGAGTGCTGGAGGTAGAGAGAAGAGGAGGAGGCAGCAAGGTTTCCGAATAAGATTCACCCGGTACAGCCATCGCGCAGCCCGTCTTCGGCCGTGCCCGGCGCTTCCAGTCGCCACCGCCGGCCTCCGGTCGTCGCGGATCCGCCCCGCGTCGGCCCGTCCCTAGCCGCGCCCGGCGCCTCCGGTCGCCGCCGCCATCTTCCCTCCTTGATCTCGCCGCACGCCAGCGCAGCGGAGCGACGGACGGCGCCTCTTCCCTTCTCCCTGCAGCCGCCGCGTCCAGCTATCGCCGTGTTCGGCCAGCGCCGCACGTCCCCGCCCCAGCCCCATGTGAGGCCGGAGAGGGCACTCCCAGGCCGGAGGAGGAGAGACGGGATTGGGGAGCCAGGGAGAGACGCCCAGCAGCCGCCGCATCCAGACGACGCTGTCGCCGGCCCCCGCGTCGGCCCCCGCGTCCAGCCGTTACGCTGAAGAAGGAGATCTCGAGCTCAAGCCAGTTGTGGACGACCATCTCAAGCCACTCACCACGCGCCGCCGCCATCCTCCGTGCGCGCTCCTGCAACGCCTCCTTCGGCCCGTCAGCGCGGCTGTCCCCGTCCGGCTCCATCCACTCGCGAAGGACCGGGCCGATGCAGGTCCGCCTCCCTCCTCCTCCCGCACGTTATCTCCGCCGCCGACACGGGCAAACAAGGGGAACGATGGGCGCAGCTGCGGGGATTTTTTCACCACGGGAGCGATCTAGGGTTTTGACCCATCTCCACGCGCACAGGAAAATGGGGAAGAAACGCGACGCGAACGAGCAGCGTCGTTGCCTCTGCTAGCCGACCCCACCCACGACTGGTCCCATAAGTCATTGGCTCGTTTCAAAGAGAAGAAAGTGCAGAAAAAATTACAGCAACAAACGGTTGTAGTGAAAAGTGGGGAACGAATTTACAGTGGCAAGGCCAAACGGACGGATCAGATTCGTTTGCCCCTTTCAGACCCCCTGGTTGAGAGGGTAGTCTTTGAACATTTATAGGAGAAATTAGCGGGGATAATCCGCTCCAAACTTCAAATCCCCACTTATCCCCAATACATGTTTGGTGATAGAGTATAAGCGAGTTTAATCTCCACTTATCCCCACTTTCCCCAAATTTGGTGTAATTTTTTCAATCCCCAATACACCCTACCTAGTTAATTGGAGATGGGGTTTTGTGGGGATTAGGTGACAACAGTGATTCACCCAATACTCTAGAGTATTATCCCCACTAATCCCCATTAAAACACCAGTACCAAACATGGCCTTAGGCGATTATAAGAGCATCTCCAGCCGCGTTGATGACCCACAAGTATAGGGGATCGCAACAGTCTTCGGGGGAAGTAAAACCCAATTTATTGATTCGACACAAGGGGAGACAAAGAATACTTGAAAGCCTTAACAGCGGAGTTGTCAATTCAGCTGCACCTGGAAACAGACTTGCTCGCAAGAGTTTATCAGTAGTAACAGTTTTATAGCAGTAGCAGTAGTGAAATAACAGCAGCAGAGTAACAAAGACAGCAATAGTGATTATAGTAAACAGCAGGATTAAAATACTGTAGGCACATGGATGGATGACGGACGTTGCATGGATGAGAGAAACTCATGTAACAATCAAAGCAGGGCATTTGCAGATAATAATAAAACGGTATCCAAGTACTAATCAATCAATAGGCATGTGTTCCATATATAGTCGTACGTGCTCGCAATGAGAAACTTGCACAACATCTTTTGTCCTACCAGCCGGTGGCAGCCGGGCCTCTAGGGAATCTACTGGAAATTAAGGTACTCCTTTTAATAGAGCACCGGAGCAAAGCATTAACACTCCGTGAACACATGTGATCCTCATATCACCGCCTTCCCCTTCGGTTGTCCCAATTTCTGTCACTTTGGGGCCTCGGGTTCCGGACAACAATACGTGTATACAACTTGCAGGTAAGATCATAAAACAATGCATATCATCATGAAACAATAACATGTTCAGATCTGAGATCATGGCACTCGGGCCCTAGTGACAAGCATTAAGCATAACAAGTTGCAACAATATCATAAAAGTACCAATTACGGATACTAGGCACTATGCCCTAACAATCTTATGCTATTACATGACCAATCTCATCCAATCCCTACCATCCCCTTCAGCCTACAGCGGGGGAATTACTCACACATGGATGGGGGAAACATGGCTGGTCGATGGAGAGGCGTCGGTGGTGATGATGGCGATGATCTCCTCCAATTCCCCATCCCGGCGAGGTGCCAGAACGGAGTTTCTGGTCCCGAGACGGAGTTTCGCGACGGTGGCGGCGTACTGGATGGTTTCTGGCGACTTCGACTTCCCGTCTCGCGTTTTTAGATCGAAACCCTTAAGTAGTCCAGAGGAGGGCGTCAGAGGCCAGCCGAGGGGGCCACACGCTAGGGCCGCGCGCCCCCCTCCTGGGCCGCGCCGGCCTAGTGTGTGGGGGCCTCGGGCCTCCACCTGGCTTGCCCTTCTGGCTCCGTAGTTCTTCTGGGAAAATAAGACCTTCTGCATAAATTCCGAGGATTTTCCTGAAAGTTGGATTTCTGCACAAAAACGAGACACCAGAGCAATTCTGCTAAAAACAGCGTTAGTCCGTGTTAGTTGTATCCAAAATACACAAATTAGAGGCAAAACAATAGCAAAAGTATTCGGGAAAGTAGATACGTTTTAGACGTATCACGCGTCCAACAAAGCGTCACCTAAAGGGATTTGGGGTGCGTCGAACAAAAAAAAACGTTCCCATCCGCGTCCCCTAAAGCCGCTTTTTGTCCAGCGTGGCCCGATACGGTGTCCGGTGTCCCGAGCCCGTCCCCGCCCCACATGGGACGCTCCGGGCACGCCGGACACAACGAAAAACGAGATGGGCTCCCACCTGTCGGCGACTATTTCCTTAAAACGTTGGTTCACGCCTTTTATTTGTCGTCGCTCCTTGCCTCCCGCGCCTTCCACCCCTCCGCCGCCGCTGGATTTGCCAGCTGTTTCGACGGCTGATCTCTTCTGAGAGTCGTCACCGTCGTCGCGGCTGGCACTCTCGCCGGACGTTTCGCCGCCGCCGCTTCGCCAGCGCATCCTACAACGCGGCGTCAAATCCGTCCCACCTCCACGCACACAAGGTGTTCGAGGACTTGCCAGGTAGGCGCGATTGGCCGTTGTTCGTTGCCTCGTCTACCGCGGCGCAATTTTAACCATCGATTTTGCTTCAGACATGGATAGTGACGACGAGATGCTTGTCCAACTGCTGGAGGACGAGCAAGCCTTCGACGATGACCTCCGGGAGCATTTGCTGATCATCACGTCCCTCCAGGATATGCTTGACGCCGAGGTGGAGAAGAGGAAGAGGCCGTGCCGCGGAGGATCAAGGTCGGGGAGAAAGAAGTCGAATCCCCGGCAGAGGATGGAGGGGCATACCATGCTACACAACGACTACTTCGCAGATGACGCAACACATGCCGACAATTTTCGGCGCCGGTATAGGATGAGCAAGGGTTTGTTCATGAATATCCTCCACGACGTTCGAGAGTTCGACCCCTACTTCAAGCTCAAGCACGACGTTGTAGGCATTGCCGGGTTCTCGTCGATTCAGTAGTGCACCGCCGCCATAAGGATGCTTACATACGGAGCACCTGCCGATACACAGGACGACCACCTTCGCATGAGTGAGTCTGCTACCATTGATTACATG
Source organism: Lolium perenne (assembly GCF_019359855.2). Lineage (NCBI taxonomy): Eukaryota > Viridiplantae > Streptophyta > Magnoliopsida > Poales > Poaceae > Lolium > Lolium perenne. The sequence continues at coordinate 161,347,063 of NC_067247.2, forward strand.
TACAAGTTTTGCCGAGCTGTGGTGGAAATTTTTTGCAAATACTACTTGAGACGACCAACTGAGGAAGAGACTGCAAGGATCATGGCACAAAAATGCTGCCAGAGGATTCCCTGGAATGCTTGGAAGCATCGATTGCATGCACTAGTCATGGAAGAACTGCCCGTTTGCTTGGCAAGGTATATACAAAGGGCGTCATGGATATTGCAGTTTGGTGCTTGAAGCTGTAGGAGATTATGACTTGTGGATTTGGCATTCTTTCTTTGGCATGGAGGGATCACACAATGACATCAACGTGTTGCAGCAGTCTCCGATGTTCAGCAGACTAGTGGGAATGGCATGTTCAACCATGCAACTATGAGATCAATGGTCACCAATATACCAAAGGCTATTATCTAGCCGATGGTATATATCCAAAGTGGGCCATTTTTGTCAAAACAATCTTGGCTCCATCAGATCAGAAGAATTCCCACTTTGTTGCGCGATAGGAGACTTGCAGGAAGGATGTCGAGCGGGCATTTGGTGTGCTTCAAGCTCAATTTGCTATTGTCCGGTACCCTGCTCTAAGCTGGTCTCAGGACCAAATGTGGGAAGTGATGCAGGCTTGTGTGATCACGCATAACATGATCATCGAGGATGACCGCAAGAATCAGGCCAGGAGACATGTTGGTCCCTATGAGTGTCAGGTCCCTCTTGCGGAGGTTGATCATGAGTTACCTGCAGATTTTGTTGATTTCCTCGCCATGCACGCAGAGATCCGTGACATCAATGTTCACGATCAACTTCAAGATGATCTCGTTGAGGATATATGGAGGATCAAAGGATTATCAACAAATGCCGCGGCACCTTGATCTAGCACCATTTATTACATTTGTTTAGTTGTTTTATTGTTTGTTGTATTTTAATTTGATAACAATATCCGCAAACATATTTATTTGTATGCTATATTTAATAAATGGTTGTGTTTTCAAAAACCCTTTAAGAAAAGTTTGGGGGCGACGTTTGGGGGACGCGGCTGGGGAGCGACGTCCCCCAAACGCTCGATCCGGCGTCATTTGGGGGACGGTTTGGGGGACGCGACGGGAGATGCTCTAATACTCTGTAACTATTTGTTTATTTCTGTTGCTCAAGCAAAAAAGTTGTTGATTGCTAAAAAACTAATGGATGATTGCAATATAGTTATCATGGTATACTGTCATTTCTTCTTTGTTACTGCAGTAAAAATGATAGGAGTATCTTTTTCTTCAGAAAATGACAAAAAAAACTACCACAATTGTGGCACTTGTGACATGGAACTACCAAATGTGTTACATTTGTCACATGACTACCTCTTTGGGGCACACCTATGACGCAGAGCACTGATTTTACAATTTGCTCGTCTAAACCGAGTTTTTGACAGCTGTTGTCAGGTTGACGTTGCGCTCACTTGACGGATGGAGGCCAGAGCCGTTAGGGCTCGCGTTAGGGCAGCAGTTAGTTCACATCTCCCTCTCCAGTCAACCACTTCACCCGCACTCGTATAGAAATGGAAGACGGAAGAGGCGGCGGCGACTACTCCGGTGACCCAGTCTTGCACAACGATTCTCTGGCGGATGCTAGCCTAGGTCGATACGCTAGCGCCTCCGCTCTTGGTGATGGTATGGAGGGCTATGTCGATCTTGCCGGTGAAGCCGCGGTAGTTCCGCCGATGCTGCAGTTGCCGCCACCTAGTCCGCACGTCCAGAATCGGAGAAGTGGTGGACATCTGGGGGCAGGACGTCGCAAAATGACCCGACGATCCACTATCTCTACAGTGCTAGCCAGTAAGAATTCTTTGCCCTTGTGTTACAAAAATTGGATTTTGACCTAGGGTTTCTGCTAATTGTGCACAATTATCTTTCTAGAATAATAATGTAGCGTGACTAGAGTGTTAATTTGTATGATAGGGAGCAACCGAAGATGTGGGAGCTGTATTTTCAGTTTGATGGAGCAAAATTCGTTCAGAAAACATTACGTAGGTCATACGTAAGGTTTCTGAATTTGTTCTCCATCATGGATGAAAAGAGATATGGAACGTGTGATTCCTTATATTATGTTAAAAATGAAGGAGTAGGACTGAGTTGATTAAAGCTAGTAGTCAACAATTATAAGTTGTGCTTCATTTCATGTTTCAAGTTTATTTGTTACCCTAAAGATCTTGACAAAGTCGACAAGTCGATGTCGAGACCTTTCCAACAATAAAATAATCCTAAAGGTCTCTACAAAGTCGACGAGTCGATGTCGAGACATTTCCAACAATAAAATAACCCTAAAGATCTCGACAAAGTCGATGAGTCGATGTCGAGACCTTTCCAACAATAAAATAACCCTACAGGTCTCGACAAAGTCGACAAATCGATGTCGAGACCTTTCCAACAATAAAATAATCTAAAAGTTCTCGACAAAGTCGATGCTGAGACCTTTCCAATAATAAAAAAAACTAAAGGTCTCGACAAAATTGACGAGTCGATGCCGAGACCTTTCCAACAGTACAATAACCCTTACATAACACATATGTAAGATCATTCATAACCTGATAAAAGGGAATTCAGTTCAACATCAGGTATCAAATTAAATTGATACAACAAATATTATTCAACATTACAAACCAACATAATTTAGGTCAACATTACAAACCAGACAGAATTTAGTTCAACATTACAAACCAAGGGAATTAAATTCAACATTGCAATCAAATTAAACTTATACACCTTGTAGCTAATATGATATATAGCAACTACTCTTCACACATCTCCTTAATCTTCTTCAGCTTTGCCCTTGTGGCTTCCTTCTGCCTAAAAAAATCCCCAATAATGTATTGGAGCTTCCTCTTCTCTTCTTTCAACTTATCCCTCTCCTTCACTGCCTCTATTCTCAAGCATTTGTGCATATTGCTAGTTGATGCATCAAGTGACTTCTTCTGCTCTAATTCAGCCCTAGCATCAATCAAACCTTGTTCAGCTTGGGCATTCAGATCTAGTATGACCTACTTCTCTGCCACAACTTTATTTATCTCATCTTGGGCATTCCTCGGGTCAATGTGCATCTTTTTCAATCTCATCTTTCAGCTTAAACCTCTTCTCAAGATTATCCAGAGAATCACTAACCCTGCTTTCTTTTTCTTCTAATACAAATTCCAAAGCTTTGACAGTGCTTTCTGAAGTGCAGGTGGCCACTCACCGTCTACCCAAAGATGAAAATCACATGCTGCTTCTCCATCCTGACCTGAACATCCTAAGAACATCCTCCTTGTCTAGCACCCATCAAACGCTACAAATCGTTGAGCTATAGCACCGTGTTTTTAAGTGACAGGTCACTGTCAGCTAATCCGCAGAAATCGGAGTTGTACGTAGTGTTCACACTCTAACATTTCGAAAAAACAGGAAAGAATCAGCCAAAATCATGCTCAAAATCAAAAATCCCCAAATCGACACCCTACAAATTGGACAGATTCGTGTACTCACATCACTGCCGAGGGAGCTCATCTCTGGAGAGGACTCCTCGGCATCACCCCACAAAACCATGGCCGAAATGGTCAGCTACCACCGGAGATCTGCGTCGACAACAAGGGGTCACACTGGGATGGGACAGAGAAGAAACGAGAGGAGGGAGGCGACGACCTAGCCGACTACTTTAACACGCTGCCCTAACGCGAGCCCTAACGGCTCTGGCCTCCGTCCGTCAAGTGAGCGCCACATCGGACTTGACAGTGGGCCACAGCCGCCAGAAACACGGTTAAGACAAGGAAATTGCACAATAAGTGCTCCGCGTAGCGGGCGTGCCTCAAAAGAGGTAGTCATGTGACAAACGTAACACATTTGGTAATTCCGTGTCACAACTGCCGCAATTGTGGTAGTTTTTTGTCATTTACTCTTTTTTCTTAGCACAACTGTGTCCAGATCAGGTTTGCTTTTGATTCATGATTGCTTAGAATCTTTTCCTTGAACTGTTAGGAGTGGTTCTGAGTAAATTGAAATCCGAGCTGAAGAATGCAGGTGATTATCATGGAATCTTCTTTACCAGCACCACTGAAATGCTTGTAGTAAGGTACAATTTGGGATTGGAACTTCAGCATCAGATGGTCAAATGCTGAAACACATGGCTAAGAACTTATTTGCTGCACTGGCTATCGATTCCCCAGAAGGATGTGATCAGACAATAGAAGGCCTAAGCACTGCAAAGCTAAAGCCCAAACCGATGCAAGAATCTCTAAAGGTCAAACTTGTGCAAAAATTCTTGGCAAGGTTAGTTGTGGGTATTGGCCCTGCTCTGTGAGCTGTTGCTTTGATGAGTACGTATATACTTTTTCACTCATACTCAAATCTATAATTTTGATACAAGACTTTCTTCTTTCAGCCCATTTTCTGTCATTTTGAACTTATAAAAATTACTCCCTCCATTCATAGACAACCCTGTGGCATCCATTTATGGACAGAGGTAGTACCTTGTTTAGCTTGTCTGGTGTAGAGCAGAAGCATTAGAAGGATGAGTTTATTCCTACATTGCAGCATTACTGGTTAGGAACAAAGCTACTCTGGACTGATGTTAGAATTTCTTCGAGATTGCTGGTTGAAAAAGCCTCTAAAGGAGAGAGGCAACAACTTACCCACACAACAGCAGATATCTTCAGGCTGCTATCTATTCCTAGTTCATCCTTGACTACCAGTGTTCCTCAAGTTGTTCCTGTAGAATGATGCAAATCACAATGCATTGATGTGAGACAAATACGTGTACCTATATAGGCCACAACCTCAACTATACATGGAAGGAGGTGGGCCCGTCATAAATACAGAAGATACATCGACAGAACTGACGCAAAGACTGGATCGAAAATCCTCGAAGGATGCCGTAGGTAGGCCCTTGGTCATGATGTCTGCAAACTGCTGGGAGGTGGGCACATGAAGAACACGAATGTGGCCAAGAGCCACCTGCTCCCGAACGAAGTGGATGTCCAGCTCGATGTGCTTGGTGCGGCGATGATGAACCGGGTTGGCGGAGAGGTAGACCGCGGAGACATTATCACATTAGACCAAGGTGGCCTTGGCGACGGGAACCGAGAGCTCGCCAAGAAGTTGTCGGAGCCAGGAGACCTCGGCGACGGCGTTGGTGACGCCGCGGTACTCTGCTTCGGCACTGGAGCGAGAGACCGTGGGCTGTCGCTTAGACGACCACGATATAATCGAGGGTCCAAGGTAGACACAATAGCCCGACGTGGAGTGTCACGTATCGGGGCAGCCGGCCCAGTCTGCATCGGAGTAGGCGATGATGTCCATGGCGGTGGAGGCGTGAAGCGAGAGACCAAGATCTATGGTCCCGCAGATGTAGCGAAGTATGCGCTTGACCGCAGTCCAATGAGCATCGCGCAGAGCGTGCATATGGAGGCAGACCTGTTGAACGGCGTACTGGAGCTCTGGGCGTGTCAGAGTGAGGTACTGCAGGGCACCGACGATGGACCGATGGGAGGACGCATCGGGTGCGAGCGCTCCATCCGTAGCGGAGAGCTTGGACCTCGTGTCGACAGGCGTGGCCGTGGCCTTGCAATTAAGCATGCCAGCGCGGTCGAGGAGCTCACGTGCGTACTTGCGCTGGTGCAGGAAGAAGCCATCGGCGCGGCGAACAACCTCGATGCCGAGGAAATAGTGCAGGGGCCCCAAGTTCTTGAGGGCGAACTCAACACGAAGACGGTCGGTGAGGGGTCGAAGAAGGTCCTTGGTGCAAGCCGTCAAGATGATGTCATCGACGTAGAGAAGCAGGTACACGGTGTCGGCGCCTTGGCTGTAGACAAATAGCGAGGCATCGGAGCGTGTCGAGCGGAAGCCGAGGTGATGAAAAAACGCTGCGATGCGCTGGTACCACGCGCGAGGTGCCTGCTTGAGTCCGTATAACAAACGCGGGAACAAGCACACGTGGTCGGGGTGAGTGGTGTCGACGAACCCCGTAGGCTGCTGACAGAAGACCTGCTCCTCAAGGTGACCATGGAGAAAGGCGTTGGACACATCCATCTGATGAACTGGCCAGGCGTGGGAGACCGCAAGCTGAAGGACAGTGCGAATCGTCCCAGGCTTGACAACCGGGACGAAAGTGTCGGTGAAGTCGATGCCGGCTCGCTGACGAAAGGCGCGTACCACCCAGCGCGCCTTATGGCGATCCAGGGTCCCATCAGGATGGAACTTGTGCTTGAAGACCCACTTCTCGGTGATGATGTTGGCGTGGGGCGGTCGAGGGACGAGCTGCCACGTCTGGTTACGCTGCAAGGCATCAAACTCCTCCTGCATGGCCACATACCACATGGGGTCGTGGAGGGCCGCCCGAGCGGAGGCGGGCAGCGGTGACGGTGCAGAGGTCGATGCAGTGCAGACGTACTCATCGGAGGGGTACCACGTACTCGGGCGAGAGATTCCTGCGCGTGCGCGAGTCAGGGGTCCCGCGGCTGGTGGCGGGGGCGGCGGTGAGGGAGCACAGGCGGGCGGCGGCGGAGCGGCACCCGGCGAGGACGAGGCGGCGCCCAGCGAAGACGGCGCGGCGCCCAAGCTGGGGCTCGAGGGCGACGCAGGCGGCGTCGAGGTGGGTGTCGGCGCGGGGTCACCCGAGACATGGCTCGAGGGTGACCCAGAGGGCGGCGAGGCAGCACCCGAGCCAGAGCTCAAGGGGGCTGCGGTGGACGACGCATATAGTGCCTGAGTCCGAGCTCGAGGGCACTGCAGCCGGTGGACCTGCCGGGGTAGGGGGTCGACGCCGGGGACCATCAGTAGTCGAGGGAGGAGTGGCGACCACCTATCTCTGTGTAAAAGGAAAGCAATGCTCATCAAAGTACACGTGCCGAGAGGTGATGACGCGGTGAGAAACCGGATCATAGCAGCGGTAGCCTTTGGTGTTAGCTGGGTAACCAAGAAAGACACAAGGAACGGAGCGCGGGGTGAGTTTGTGAGGGGCGGTGGCGGCGGTACGAGGATAGCAGCGACAACCAAAGATGCAGAGGCCATCATAGGACGGGGGAGACCCGAAAAGAAGATGGTGTGGCGCGTAGTTCCAGCGAGGATGACACGGGCGGAGATTAACTAGGAGGGTGGTGGTAGCGAGGGCGTCTGGCCAAAATGAAGGAGGTATATGGCTGTGGAAGAGAAGGGTGCGGACGCAGTCGTTGAGGGTGCGGAGGACGCGCTCGGCTCGGCCATTCTGCTGGGATGTGTATGGGCTGGTTAGACGAAAAATGGTGACGTGGGAAGCAAGAAGGTAGCGGATGGTGGTGTTGTCAAACTCCTTACCGTTATCGGTTTGGAGGGCATGAATGGGGCGACCGAATTGGGTGAAGACATATGTGTAGAAAGTGGTGAGGGTCTGGGCTACATCGGATTTCTTACGGAGAGGGAACGTCCATACAAAGTGAGAAAAATCATCTAACAGAACAAGATAGTATAGAAAAACATAATTACTAGTAATAGGGGAAGTCCAAACATTGCTATGAATTAACTGAAACAGAAATGACGCAACTGTGGAAGAGCTACGAAAGGGAAGACGTACGTGCTTGCCAACACGACACGCCTCACAGGTGTGAGTATCAAGTTTATTACAAGAAAAAGAAAAACTATTCATGATTTGACGGAGTGTGGCGGGGCTAGGATGTCCCAGGCGAGCATGCCAGAGATCGACGCCGGCGGCAAGAGCGCGAGGTGCAGCGTGAGAGGAAGGAGCCGACTGGACGGGATAGAGATCGCCAGGACTCTCACAGCAGTGCAGAACCATCCAGGTACGGGCGTCCTTTACAGAAAAACCAAACACGTCAAATTCCACAGTTACGAAGTTGTCACGAGAGAGAGTTTTAACAGAGACTAAGTTTTGGACAAGTTGAGGAGAAACAATGACATTATTGAGAGATAAAGGTTTAGAATTAGACGGAAAATTAGTTGAACCTATGTGGGAGATGGGGAGACCAGCACCGTTGCCTACAATGATGCGAGAGGAAGTGGAAGTTGGCGAGGAGGTGGAGAGGTTACCCGGGTGAGCAGCCATGTGTGCGGAGGCACCGGTGTCCATGAACCAGTCACCACCGCCAGTGTAGGAACCCGGAGAGGGCGCGTACTGTAGGGCGGTGTAGAGGGCAGGGTCCCAGGGGGCCGGTGCGGCCGGCGGTGGGGTGGCGTACGTCGCGAAATAGCCGTAGGGCAGGGCGCCGAGGGCCGGCTGCGGTGCGGCGAAGAGAGCCTGATGCGTCGGCGGGCGGGGACCCATGATGCCCGACGCGGGTGGTCGGGGCACCGGCATGGTGTAGGCATGGATGACCCCGGTCCAGGGGTTATAGCCGCCACTCCATGGCGGCGGTGCCTGCGTGTACCCGGGGCGATGTCCTCCTCTGCGACCGCCACGGCCGCGATGGCGGTTGCGAGTGCCACCGCCTCCACCTTGCTGCATCGGCTGAGGAGGCGCGGGGCGCGGTGGGCGCGGGAGGGCGTGGTGGCGGCGGGGTGCCGTGGCTGAACCCGGTAGCGAGGGCGGAGTGGACGGCGCGGGCGCGGATGCCCTTGAGGCGCCGTTCGTCGAGGCGAAGGTAGTCGACGGCGCACTCGAAGGTGGGGTTGGCCATGAGGGTGAGGTTGGAGGCAGCGTTGTCGAGGTCCTCGCTGAGGCCGGAGGTGAGGGTGGAGAGGAGGAGCTCATCGCCGAGGCGGAACCCGAGGTCGTGAAGCTCATCGGAGATGGCCTTGAGACACAGGCAATAGGCGTCTAAGGTCTGATCGCCCTGCGGAGTGCCGAAGAACTCCTGCTGCAAGAAAACAATCCGCTGAAGTTTATTGTTAGTGAAGAGGCCTTTGATCTTGGTCCACACCGTGTGGGCGTCATCGCCCTCACGAATGACAGTCTTGAAGATGTCTGGCGAGATGGTGAGGAAGAGCCAGCGGATGATGGTGGCGTCGATCTCCATCCACTCGGAGTCGCGCCCTGATAACCCACAAGTATAGGGGGTGTATCGTAGTACTTTCGATAAATAAGAGTGTCGAACCCAACGAGGAGAAGAAGGTGTTGACAAGCAGTTTTGATGAAGGATTCACTGTAAATGCTCACAGACAAATATTCAGGGGGTTTTGATATAGCAGATAAATAAAATACAAGTAAGTAAAATGCGAGAGTAATAATTGCAGCGAGTGGCCCAATCCTTTTTAGCACAAAGGACAAGTCGGTTTGTTTACTTATGATGACCAAACGTTCTTTAGAACACACGGGAATTTAGTCTAGTGCTTTCGCTTCATATAGTTGATTAATCTTCATTGTTTTGATAAGTGTTGTGTGGGTGAACCTATGCTAATGCACCGCCCTTCCTAGGACTAATACATACTTGTGATTAAACCCCTTGCAAGCATCCGCAAATACAAGAAAGTAATTAAGATAAATCTAACCACAACCTTAAACTCTGAGATCCTTCTATCCCTCATGCATCGATATACCAACGGGGGTTCAGGTTGCTGTCACTCTGGCAACCCCACAATTGGCAAACGAACACAAGATGCATTCCCCTAGGCCCATAAAGGTGAAGTATCATGTAGTCGACGTTCACATGACACCACTAGAAGAATAACACCACAACTTAAATATCAAACCATTAAATATTACTCAACATAGTTCACTACTAACATTTAGACTTCACCCATGTCCTCAAGAACTAAACGAACTACTCACAAGACATCATATGGAACATGATCAGAGGTGATATGATGATGAATAACAATCTGAACATAAACCTTGGTTCAATGGTTTCACTCAATAGCATCAATAACAAGGAGTAATCAATACCGGGAGAGTTTCCCCTATGAAATAATCAAGATTCAACCCTAGATGTTACAGCGGAGACGAGGTGTGATACGTGTACAGCACGCGTCCGTTGGGAACCCCAAGAGGAAGGTGTGATGCGTACAGCGGCAAGTTTTCCCTCAGTATGAAACCAAGGTTTATCGAACCAGTAGGAGCCAAGAAGCACGTTGAAGGTTGATGGCGGCGGGATGTAGTGCGGCGCAACACCAGAGATTCCGGCGCCAACGTGGAACCTGCACAACACAACCAAAGTACTTTGCCCCAACGAAACAGTGAGGTTGTCAATCTCACCGGCTTGCTGTAACAAAGGATTAGATGTATAGTGTGGATGATGATTGTTTGCAGAAAACAGTAGAACAGTATTGCAGTAGATTGTATTTCAGTAAAGAGAATTGGACCGGGGTCCACAGTTCACTAGAGGTGTCTCTCCCATAAAATAAACAGCATGTTGGGTGAACAAATTACAGTTGCCCAATTGACAAATAGAGAGGGCATGACCATGCACATACATATTATGATGAGTATTGTGAGATTTAATCGGGCATTACGACAAAGTACATAGACCGCTATCCAGCATGCATCTATGCCTAAAAAGTCCACCTTCAGGTTATCATCCGAACCCCCTCCAGTATTAAGTTGCTAACAACAGACAATTGCATTAAGTATTGCGCGTAATGTAATCAGTGACTACATCCTTGAACATAGCACCAATGTTTTATCCCTAGTGGCAACAGCACATCCATAACCTTAGAGGTTCTTGTCACCCCTCCAGATTCACGGAGACATGAACCCACTATCGAGCATAAATACTCCCTCTTGGAGTTACTAGCATCAACTTGGCCAGAGCATCTACTAACAACGGAGAGCATGCAAGATCATAAACAACACATAGACATAACTTTGATAATCAACATAACAAGTATTCTCTATTCATCGGATCCCAACAAACGCAACATATAGAATTACAGATAGATGATCTTGATCATGTTAGGCAGCTCACAAGATCCGACAATGAAGCACAATGGGGAGAAGACAACCATCTAGCTACAGCTATGGACCCATAGTCCAGGGGTAGACTACTCACACATCACTCCGGAGGCGACCATGGCGGCGTAGAGTCCTCCGGGAGATGAATCCCCTCTCCGGCAGGGTGCCGGAGGCGATCTCTGAATCCCGAGATGGGATTGGCGGCGGCGGCGTCTCAGTAAGGTTTTCCGTATCGTGGCTCTCGGTACTGGGGGTTTCGCGACGGAGGCTTTAAGTAGGCGGAAGGGCAAGTCAGGAGGCGGCACGAGGGGCCCACACCATAGGGCCGCGCGGCCAGGGGCCAGGCCGCGCCGCCCTAGGGTTTGGCCACCTCGTGGCCCCACTTCGTCTCCTCTTCGGTCTTCTGGAAGCTTCGTGGCAAAATAGGACCCTGGGCGTTGATTTCGTCCAATTCCGAGAATATTTCGTTACTAGGATTTCTAAAACCAAAAACAGCAGAAAACATCAACTGGCACTTTGGCATCTTGTTAATAGGTTAGTTCCAGAAAATGCACGAATATGACATAAAGTGTGCATAAAACATGTAGATAACATCAATAATGTGGCATGGAACATAAGAAATTATCGATACGTCGGAGACGTATCAGCATCCCCAAGCTTAGTTCTGCTCGTCCCGAGCAGGTAAAACGATAACAAAGATAATTTCTGGAGTGACATGCCATCATAACCTTGATCATACTATTTGTAAAGCATATGTAGTGAATGTAGCGATCAAAACAATGTATATGACATGAGTAAACAAGTGAATCATATAGCAAAGACTTTTCATGAATAGCACTTCAAGACAAGCATCAATAAGTCTTGCATAAGAGTTAACTCATAAAGCAATAATTCAAAGTAAAGGCATTGAAGCAACACAAAGGAAGATTAAGTTTCAGCGGTTGCTTTCAACTTGTAACATGTATATCTCATGGATATTGTCAACATAGAGTAATATAATAAGTGCAATGTGCAAATATGTAGGAATCAATGCACAGTTCACACAAGTGTTTGCTTCTTGAGGTGGAGAGAAATAGGTGAACTGACTCAACAATGAAAGTAAAAGAATGGTCCTCTATAGAGGAAAAGCATCGATTGCTATATTTGTGCTAGAGCTTTGATTTTGAAAACATGAAACAATTTTGTCAACGGTAGTAATAAAGCATATGTATCATGTAAATTATATCTTACAAGTTGCAAGCCTCATGCATAGTATACTAATAGTGCCCGCACCTTGTCCTAATTAGCTTGGACTACCGGATCATCACAATGCACATGTTTTAACCAAGTGTCACAAAGGGGTACCTCTATGCCGCCTATACAAAGGTCTAAGGAGAAAGCTCGCATTGGATTTCTCGCTATTGATTATTCTCAACTTAGACATCCATACCGGGACAACATAGACAACAGATAATGGACTCCTCTTTTATGCATAAGCATGTAACAACAATTAATAATTTTTTCATATGAGATTGAGGATATATGTCCAAAACTGAAACTTCCACCATGGATCATGGCTTTAGTTAGCGGCCCAATGTTCTTCTCTAACAATATGCATGCTTAACCATAAGGTGGTAGATCTCTCTTACTTCAGACAAGACGAACATGCATAGCAACTCACATGATATTTAACAAAGAATAGTTGATGGCGTCCCCAGAAACATGGTTATCGCACAACAAGCAACTTAATAAGAGATAAAGTGCATAAGTACATATTCAATACCACAATAGTTTTTAAGCTATTTGTCCCATGAGCTATATATTGTAAGGTGAATGATGGAATTTTAAAGGTAGCACTCAAGCAATTTACTTTGGAATGGCGGAGAAATACCATGTAGTAGGTAGGTATGGTGGACACAAATGGCATAGTGGTTGGCTCAAGTATTTTGGATGCATGAGAAGTATTCCCTCTCGATACAAAGTTTAGGCTAGCAAGGCTTATTTGAAACAAACACAAGGATGAACCGGTGCAGCAAAACTCACATAAAAGACACATTGTAAACATTATAAGACTCTACACCGTCTTCCTTGTTGTTCAAACTCAATACTAGAAATTATCTAGACCTTAGAGAGACCAAATATGCAAACCAAATTTTAGCATGCTCTATGTATTTCTTCATTAATGGGTGCAAAGCATATGATGCAAGAGCTTAAACATGAGCACAACAATTGCCAAGTATCACATTACCCAAGACATTTATAGCAATTACTACATGTATCATTTTCCAATTCCAACCATATAACAATTTAACGAAGGAGAAACTTCGCCATGAATACTATGAGTAGAAACTAAGGACATACTTGTCCATATGCTACAGCGGAGCGTGTCTCTCTCCCATAAAGTGAATGCTAGGATCCATTTTATTCAAACAAAACAAAAAACAAAAACAAACCGACGCTCCAAGCAAAGCACATAAGATGTGACGGAATAAAAATATAGTTTCAGGGGAGGAACCTGATAATGTTGTCGGTGAAGAAGGGGATGCCTTGGGCATCCCCAAGCTTAGACGCTTGAGTCTTCTTAGAATATGCAGGGGTGAACCACCGGGGCATCCCCAAGCTTAGAGCTTTCACTCTCCTTGATCATGTTGCATCATACTCCTCTCTTGATCCTTGAAAACTTCCTCCACACCAAACTCGAAACAACTCATTAGAGGGTTAGTGCACAATAAAAATTAACATGTTCAGAGGTGCACAATCATTCTTAACACTTCTGGACATTGCATAAAGCTACTGGACATTAATGGATCAAAGAAATTCATCCAACATAGCAAAAGAGGCAATGCGAAATAAAAGGCAGAATCTGTCAAAACAGAACAGTTCGTATTGATGAATTTTAAAATGGCACCAGACTTGCTCAAATGAAAATTCCCAAATTGAATGAAAGTTGCGTACATATCTAAGGATCACTCACGTAAATTGGCATATTTTTCTGAGCTACCTACAGAGAGGCAGGTCGGAATTCGTGACAGCAAAGAAATCTGAAACTGCGCAGTAATCCAAATCTAGTATGAACTTTTCTATCAAAGACTTTACTTGGCACAACAAAACACAAAACTAAGATAAGGAGAGGTTGCTACAGTAGTAAAAAACTTCCAAGACACAAAATAAAAACAAAGTACTGTAGGTAAAAACATGGGTTGTCTCCCATAAGCGCTTTTCTTTAACGCCTTTCAGCTAGGCGCAGAAAGTGTGTATCAAGTATTATCGAAGGGTGGTGCATCGTTATCATGAGCTCCCCCATCCATAGTGGTACTAAGGGCTTTGTCAATTTTAGGCCTATAATAATACTTCTTTGGTCTAGGCACTTTAGAGACATACATAAACTTTTGCTCCTTACCCACATAAGCTTTCTCCTTATATTTAAGAGAAGAAAATGTTGAACCCAAGGTTCCCATAGCTTTTTCAAGTTCGTCAATCCTATTGATTTGATCATCATGGACAGCACTAGTTCCTAGGACACTAATTCTTTCATCAATTCCTCCTAAGGATTTATCAAGTTCATCAGTTTTATCAAGTAATATTTCCAATTTAGCTTCAATACTTGGAAAAATTTTCTCTAAGGTTTCCAATATTTCATAACATCCTCAAGAGAGATTTCAATTTTAGTTTCATTAACAGGTGGTGTTCCAAATAAACTCTCAATAATGCAACTAGCTTCTAAAGCGGGAGCGCCTAGGAAATTACCTCCCGCGAGACAATCAAGAACATATCTATTCCAGCTAGAGATACCAACATAAAAATTCCTGAGTAGGATAGTGGTGGAGTGTTTCTTAGTGCACCTATTATGGGCATCACTGATTCTATACCAAGCATCTTTTAAACATTCTCCCCCTTGTTACTTAAATGAACGAACTTCAACTTCAGGATTACTCATTTCAGCAGTAGTAACTAAAGCAAACTAGATAAAGTAAATGCAAGTAACTAATTTTTTTGTGTTTTTGATATAGCAAACAAGATAGCAAATAAAGTAAAACTAGTGATGTCTACGTTCCCCCTCCTTTCCTGTAGACAGTGTTGGGCCTCCAAGAGCAGAGGTTTGTAGAACAACAGCAAGTTTTCCCTTAAGTGGATCACCCAAGGTTTATCGAACTCAGGGAGGAAGAGGTCAAAGATATCCCTCTCATGCAACCCTGCAACCACAAAGCAAGAAGTCTCTTGTGTCCCCAACACACCTAATAGGTGCACTAGTTCGGCGAAGAGATAGTGAAATACAGGTGGTATGAATATATATGAGCAGTAGCAACGGTGCCAGAAAATAGCTTGCTGGCGTGTAGTTGATGGTGGTAGTATTGCAGCAGTAGTAAACAAGTAGCGATAGCAGTATTTAAGAACAAGGCCTAGGGATTACACTTTCACTAGTGTACACTCTCAACATTGATCACATAACAGAATAGATAAATGCATACTCTACACTTTTGTTGGATGATGAACACATTGCGTAGGATTACACGAACCCTCAATGCCGGAGTTAACAAGCTCCACAATTAATGTTCATATTTTAGTAACTTTATAGTGTAAGATAGATCAAAAGACTAAACCAAGTACTAACATAGCATGCACACTGTCACCTTCATGCATATGTAGGAGGAATAGATCACATCAATATTATCATAGCAATAGTTAACTTCGAAATCTACAAGAGATCATGATCATAGCATAAACCAAGTACTAACACGGTGCACACACTGTCACCTTTACACACGTGCAGGAGGAATAGAACTACTTTAATAACTTTGCTAGAGTAGCACATAGATAGTAGTGATACAAAACTCATATGAATCTCAATCATGTAAAGCAGCTCATGAGATCATTGTATTGAGGTACATAGGAGAGAGATTAACCACATAGCTACCGGTACAGCCCCGAGCCTCGATGGAGAACTACTCCCTCCTCATGGGAGCAGCAGCGGTGATGAAGATGGCGGTGGAGATGGCAGCGGTGTCGATGGAGAAGCCTTCCGGGGGCACTTCCCCGCTCCGGCAGGGTGCCGGAACAGAGACTCCTGTCCCCCAGATCTTGGCGTCGCGATGGCGGCGGCTCTGGAAGGTTTCTGTGGTTTTCGCCAATCGTGTCGAGGTTTTAGGTCACGACGGCTTAAATAGGCGAAGAGTCGGAGTCGGAGGGGGCCTGGGCTGCCTAGACCATAGGGGGGCGCGCCCCCCCTGGCCGCGCCGGGGTGTGGTCTGGCGGCCCTATCCCCCTTCTCTGGCCCTTCTCGTGTGTTCTGGATGGTTCCGGGAAAAATAGGAACCTGGGCGTTGATTTCGTCCGATTCCGAGAATATTTCGTTACTAGGATTTCTGAAACCAAAAACAGCGAGAAAACAGAAGCTGGCCTCTCGGCATCTCGTCAATAGGTTAGTTCCGGAAAACGCATAAAAATGATATAAAGTGTGAACAAAACACGTTGGTATTGTCATAAAACAAGCATGGAACATCGGAAATTATAGATACGTTGGAGACGTATCAGCATCCCCAAGCTTAGTTCCTACTCGTCCTTGAGTAGGTAAACGATAAAAGATAATTTCTGAGGTGACATGCTACCAACATAATCTTAATCATACCATTGTAAAGCATATGAGATGAATGCAGCGATTCGAAACAATGTAAATGCAATGAGTAAACAATTGAATCATATAGCAAAGACTTTTCATGAATAGTACTTTCAAGACAAGCATCAATAAGTCTTGCATAAGAGTTACTCATAAAGCAATAAATTCTTAGTAAAGGTATTGAAGCAACACTATTGAAGATTAAGTTTCAGCGGTTGCTTTCAACTTGTAACATGTATATCTCAGGGATAGTTGTCAATGCAAAGCAATATAACAAGTGCAATAAGCAAGTATATAAGAATCAATGCACAGTTCACACAAATGTTTGCTTCTTGAGGTGGAGAGAGATAGGTGAACTGACTCAACAATAAAAGTAAAAGAATGGTCCTTCAAAGAGGAAAGCATCGATTGCTATATTTGTGCTAGAGCTTTGGTTTTGAAAACATATAGAGAGCATAAAAAGTAAAGTTTTGAGAGGTGTTTGTTGTTGTCAACGAATGGTAATGGGTACACTAACTACCTCGCCAACCGGACTTCCAAGAGCGGCTCCCATGAATTATTTTATTTTTGGGTGGCACTCCTTCCAACCTTTCTTTCACAAACCATGGCTAACCGAATCCTCGGGTGCCTGCCAACAATCTCATACCATGAAGGAGTGCCTTTTTATTTTAGTTTTATTATGATGACACTCCTCCCAACCTTTGCTTACACAAGCCATGGCTAACCGAATCCTTCGGGTGCCGTCCAACAATCACATACCATGGAGGAGTGTCTATTTTTGTTAATTAATTTGGGACTGGGAATCCCATTGCCAGCTCTTTTTGCAAAATTATTGGATAAGCGGATGTGCCACTAGTCCATATGAGAGTCCGTCAAAAGTAAATGACAAGGTTGAAAGCTAAACACCACATACTTCCTCATGAGCTATAAAACATTGACACAAATCAGAGGTGATAAATTTTGAATTGTTTAAAGGTAGCACTCAAGCAATTTACTTTGGAATGGCAAGAAATACCACATAGTAGGTAGGTATGGTGGACATAAATGGCATAGTGGTTGGCTCAAGGATTTTGGATGCATGAGAAGTATTCCCTCTCGATACAAGGCTTAGGCTAGCAAGGTTGTTTGAAGCAAACACAAGTATAAACCGGTACAGCAAAACTCACATAAAAGACATATTACAAGCATTATAAGACTATACATCGTCTTCCTTGTTGTTCAAACATCTTACTAGAAAATATCTAGACTCTAGAGAAACCACTCATGCAAACCCAAATTTTAACAAGCTCTATGTATTTCCTCACTAATGGGTGCAAGGTATATGATGCAAGAGCTTAAACAAGAGCACAACAATTGCCAAGTATCACATTATTTAAGACATCACACCAATTTCTACATGTAGCATTTTCCAATTCCAACCATATAATAATTTAACGAAGCAGTTTCAACCTTCGCCATGAATATTATGAGCTAAGAACACATGTGTTCATACGAACCAGCGGAGCGTGTCTCTCTCCCACACAAGCATTTATTCAAACACAAACAAAAACAAAAGCATACAGACGCTCCAAGTAAAGCACATAAGATGTGACCGAATAAAAATATAGTTTCAAGAGAAGGAACCTGATAATTTGTCGATGAAGAAGGGGATGCCTTGGGCATCCCCAAGCTTAGACGCTTGAGTCTTCTTGATATATGCAGGGGTGAACCACCGGGGCATCCCCAAGCTTAGAGCTTTCACTCTCCTTGATCATAGTATATCATCCTCCTCTCTTGACCCTTGAAAACTTCCTTCACACCAAACTTCTCATAAACTTCATTAGAGGGGTTAGTACATAATCAAAAAATCACATGTTCAGAGGTGACACAATCATTCTTAACACTTCTGGACATTGCTCAAAGCTACTGGAGTTTAATGGAACAAAGAAATCCATCCCACATAGCAAAAGAAGCAATGCGAAATAAAAGGCAGAATCTGTCAAAACAGAACAGTCCGTAAAGACGAATTTCTAATAAATACTTCCGTTGCTCAGATCAGAAAACTCAAAACTAATGAAAGTTGCGTACATATCTGAGGAATACGCACGTAAATTGGCATATTTTTATGATTTTTCTACAGAGAGAAAATCCCAGATTCGTGACAGATAGAAATCTGTTTCTGCGCAGAAATCCAAATCTAGTATCAACCTTCGATTAGAGGCTTCACTTGGCACAACAAAACACAAAACTAAGATAAGGAGAGGTTGCTACAGTAGTAAACAACTTCCAAGACACAAAAATAAAACAAAGTACTGTAGCAAAATAACACATGGGTTATCTCCCAAGAAGTTCTTTCTTTATAGCCATTAAGATGGGCTCAGCAGTTTTAATAATCCATTCGCGGGAAATAGTATTTGAAGCAAAAGAGAGCTTCAAGAGGCAAATTCAAAACAAATTTAAGTCTAACATGCTTTCTATGAAGAGGAATCTTGTACACAAATGAATTCATGAAGAACAAAGTGACAAGCATAAGAGGATAAAACACGAGTAACTTCAAGATTCTCAACATAAAGAGGGGAAACTTAATATTATTAAGATGCATATAACCATATTTCCCTCTCTCATAATAACTTTCAGTAGCATCATTGATGAAATCCACAATATACCCATCACTTAAAACATTCTTATCATGGTTCATATGCATAGAAGTATCATTAATTTTGGCATAAGAAGAGTTATTCTCATTAATAGTAATTGGAGCAAGATTATTATCAAGAATTTGAACATGGTAAACAAGTTGCATATTAAAAGAATTGTTTTTGGTAATCCAATCATGACTATGACAAGTTTCATAAGGATAATTATAACCTATATCATAGCATTCTTTATAATAATCATCAAAGATCGGAGGCACGTGATGTCATCATAAGAAATAGAATAGTTATCTTTCACAGTCGGTTTATCTATGACCATACCATCATTGTTATTAGAAGGAGATGTATCAAACACATAATGATCAGTAGCAAAAGGATTTTCAAACACCTCTTCCCCAAGCTTACAGCTTTCTATATTATTATGGGAGGAAGCATGGATAGCACTGACACTATGGCAATTATTATCATCATTTTCAGAATTAGTTTCGAGAGATTTGCAATATCAAAAGTAGTGTGTTCATTCAAATCATGATTGCTAATGTATGTAAAGGGCATAGGAAGATCATCGTATTCAGATTCATTATCACAATAATCATTAGGAGCAACATACTTACGGTTACCTAGCGTTATCTCATTCACGCGGGGATACGCCGTTACCTCTTTCTTTTTATTCTCCTTCTTCTTCTTCTTCTTCGTTCCCTTCTTCTTCTTCTTCTCTTCCTTCTCCTCATTTCCTTCTTTAGGAGGAAGAGGCTTGAAGGGTAGCTTGTCCGCATAACCTGATTTACTTTCAGAAACAATAGAAGAAACTTGGGAGGATCCCTCCTTTTCATTAATTAGTTGAAAACACACAGCGGTCCTATCATATTTTGGCAAGGTGTCATCTTCTAAAATATTTTGTATGTAAGTATTTGTATGGCTATTATCAATGCAATAAGAAAAACACCCATGCAGGACATCATCAATATCAAGATCACTCATATGTAACAAAGAGATTTTTCTCGACAATTCTTCACACCCCAAAAATAAAGTGAGTTCATCATGCTGATTAGGAGTAATTTCATCATCACAATACAAGTTTGCAGCACTCATTGGGTTCAAATTATCATTGGAGGAGCATTGAAAATTAAAATGACCCACTTCATGGCAAACTTCACAAATAAAAGGATATAGGGCACAAACTTTTTTACCAAGATCATCTAGAGCCCTAAGCCACTTTCTAGTTTTTTCATTAATATGATGGATGCAATATTCATCTTTGACTTGATTAATTCCACAGGGTCTATGCATTCCACAAAAATTAACATGCTTATAAGAAATAGCATTCTTAGGAGTTTGAGCATGCTTATTGCAATAATTAACAACAATTTCATTCTTCATGCAAGCCTCTTTAAAGGTTCATGATGCTTATCAAAATTCTTCTTAGGCAATTCAAAATGAGAAGCAAAGGATTTATAAAGATTTGCAGCAACTTGAGAGTCAAGACCATAAGTAGCACTCATATTTTGAAATTTATCGGTATCCATAAAGGCTTCAATGCATTCATAATCATAATTTATACCTGACTCTTTACCTTTGTCGTTCTCCCATCCTTCAGCGTTGTCCTCAATCCGATCAAGAAGATCCCACCTAGCTTCAACCTCCTTGCTTGTGAAAGATCCCTCCGAACACGCGTCCAGATAGTCCTTGTGTTGTCCTGAAAGCCTCGCATAAAAATTATTGACAATAACATTACGGGGGAGCTCATGAATGGGACATTTGAGCATTAGTGATTTCAATCTCCCCCACGCTTGAGAAATACTCTCTCCATCACGAGGATAAAAGTTATAAATATAATTCCTATCAATATGCACTTCATGAGGAGGATAAAATTTAGAATAAAAGAGAGATGCAATTTCCTCCCAACCAAGAGAATGCCTATTCTCCAACAATTTATACCAATGCGCCGCTTTACTGCATAAATAAACGGAGAATAGCTTCTTCTTCACTTCATCCATAGAGATACCTGCACACTTGAATAACCCGCATAATTTGTGCAAAAACAGTAAATGATCTCTAGGATGGACAGTTCCATCCCCTTTATAGTGATTGTCCATAACACGTTCAATAATTTTCATAGGTATTTTATACGGAATACTTTCAGCAGGTGGATTCAAAATATCAGAAGCATCATTAGAGTTATCGCATATGGGAGATAAAGCATTATCAGAACAAATTTTCTCCCCTAAAGATGGGAAGCTAAAAAGATCACAAAAACTAGCTTCCCCAAGCTTAGACTTCTCCATAGCATTAGCAGTAATTGCATTCATACTAATAACATCGCTACTAACATGCAAATAAGGTTCCATAGGTTTTTTAATTTTCGCATCAAACAATTCTAAATCAGGAAAAAGATTAAAAAGCTCACCAATTTTTTTGTTGTTTTCCATTATGCCTAACTAGTGTAAAACAAGAAACAAAAAGTTGCAATTGCAGGATCTAAAGGAAATAGCTTCGAGTACTTACAATGGCGGAAAATAGCTTGGTAGCCGAGGTCCGGAGTGTGAGTACCTTTTACCTTTCCTCCCCGGCAACGGCGCCAGAAAAGTGCTTGATGTCTACGTTCCCCCTCCTTTCCTGTAGACAGTGTTGGGCCTCCAAGAGCAGAGGTTTGTAGAACAACAGCAAGTTTTCCCTTAAGTGGATCACCCAAGGTTTATCGAACTCAGGGAGGAAGAGGTCAAAGATATCCCTCTCATGCAACCCTGCAACCACAAAGCAAGAAGTCTCTTGTGTCCCCAACACACCTAATAGGTGCACTAGTTCGGCGAAGAGATAGTGAAATACAGGTGGTATGAATATATATGAGCGGTAGCAACGGTGCGTAAAATAGCTTGCTGGCGTGTAGTTGATGGTGGTAGTATTGCAGCAGTAGTAACGCAGTAAAACAGTAAACAAGCAGTAGTAATGCAGCAGTAGTAAACAAGTAGCGATAGCAGTATTTAAGAACAAGGCCTAGGGATTACACTTTCACTAGTGGACACTCTCAACATTGATCACATAACAGAATAGATAAATGCATACTCTACACTTTTGTTGGATGATGAACACATTGCGTAGGATTACACGAACCCTCAATGCCGGAGTTAACAAGCTCCACAATTAATGTTCATATTTTAGTAACCTTATAGTGTAAGATAGATCAAAAGACTAAACCAAGTACTAACATAGCATGCACACTGTCACCTTCATGCATATGTAGGAGGAATAGATCACATCAATATTATCATAGCAATAGTTAACTTCGAAATCTACAAGAGATCATGATCATAGCATAAACCAAGTACTAACACGGTGCACACACTGTCACCTTTACACACGTGCAGGAGGAATAGAACTACTTTAATAACTTTGCTAGAGTAGCACATAGATAGTAGTGATACAAAACTCATATGAATCTCAATCATGTAAAGCAGCTCATGAGATCATTGTATTGAGGTACATAGGAGAGAGATTAACCACATAGCTACCGGTACAGCCCCGAGCCTCGATGGAGAACTACTCCCTCTTCATGGGAGCAGCAGCGGTGATGAAGATGGCGGTGGAGATGGCAGCGGTGTCGATGGAGAAGCCTTCCGGGGGCACTTCCCCGCTCCGGCAGGGTGCCGGAACAGAGACTCCTGTCCCCCAGATCTTGGCGTCGCGATGGCGGCGGCTCTGGAAGGTTTCTGTGGTTTTCGCCAATCGTGTCGAGGTTTTAGGTCACGACGGCTTAAATAGGCGAAGAGTCGGAGTCGGAGGGGGCCTGGGCTGCCCAGACCATAGGGGGGCGCGCCCCCCCCCTGGCCGCGCCGGGGTGTGGTCTGGCGGCCCTATCCCCCTTCTCTGGCCCTTCTCGTGTGTTCTGGATGGTTCCGGGAAAAATAGGAACCTGGGCGTTGATTTCGTCCGATTCCGAGAATATTTCGTTACTAGGATTTCTGAAACCAAAAACAGCAGAAAACAGCAACTGGCCTCTCGGCATCTCGTCAATAGGTTAGTTCCGGAAAACGCATAAAAATGATATAAAGTGTGAACAAAACACGTTGGTATTGTCATAAAACAAGCATGGAACATCGGAAATTATAGATACGTTGGAGACGTATCAACTAGCAACTAATTTTTTTGTATTTTGATTTAGTGCAGCAAACAAAGTAGTAAATAAAATAAAGCAAGACAAAAACAAAGTAAAGAGATTGGGAAGTGGAGACTCCCCTTGCAGCGTGTCTTGATCTCCCCGGCAACGGCGCCAGAAAAAGTGCTTGATACGCGTACAACACGCGTCCGTTGGGAACCCCAAGAGGAAGGTGTGATGCGTACAGCGGCAAGTTTTCCCTCAGTATGAAACCAAGGTTTATCGAACCAGTAGGAGCCAAGAAGCACGTTGAAGGTTGATGGCGGCGGGATGTAGTGCGGTGCAACACCAGAGATTCCGGCGCCAACGTGGAACCTGCACAACACAACCAAAGTACTTTGCCCCAACGAAACAGTGAGGTTGTCAATCTCACCGGCTTGCTGTAACAAAGGATTAGATGTATAGTGTGGATGATGATTGTTTGCAGAAAAACAGTAGAGAACAAGATTGGCAAGAGATTGTATTTCAGTAAAGAGAATTGGACCGGGGTCCACAGTTCACTAGAGGTGTCTCTCCCATAAGATAAACAACATGTTGGGTGAACAAATTACAGTTGGGCAATTGACAAATAGAGAGGGCATGACCATGCACATACATATTATGATGAGTATTGTGAGATTTAATTGGGCATTACGACAAAGTACATAGACCGCTATCCAGCATGCATCTATGCCTAAAAAGTCCACCTTCAGGTTATCATCCGAACCCCCTCCAGTATTAAGTTGCTAACAACAGACAATTGCATTAAGTATTGCGCGTAATGTAATCAGTGACTACATCCTTGAACATAGCACCAATGTTTTATCCCTAGTGGCAACAGCACATCCATAACCTTAGAGGTTCTTGTCACCCCTCCAGATTCACGGAGACATGAACCCACTATCGAGCATAAATACTCCCTCTTGGAGTTACTAGCATCAACTTGGCCAGAGCATCTACTAATAACGGAGAGCATGCAAGATCATAAACAACACATAGAAATAACTTTGATAATCAACATAACAAGTATTCTCTATTCATCGGATCCCAACAAACGTAACATATAGAATTACAGATAGATGATCTTGATCATGTTAGGCAGCTCACAAGATCCGACAATGAAGCACAATGGGGAGAAGAAAACCATCTAGCTACAGCTATGGACCCATAGTCCAGGGGTAGACTACTCACACATCACTCCGGAGGCGACCATGGCGGCGTAGAGTCCTCCGGGAGATGAATCCCCTCTCCGGCAGGGTGCCGGAGGCGATCTCCTGAATCCCCCGAGATGGGATTGGCGGCGGTGGCGTCTCAGTAAGGTTTTCCGTATCGTGGCTCTCGGTACTGGGGGTTTCGCGATGGAGGCTTTAAGTAGGCGGAAGGGCAAGTCAGGAGGCGGCACGAGGGGCCCACACCATAGGGCCGCGCGGCCAGGGGCCAGGCCGCGCCGCCCTAGGGTTTGGCCACCTCGTGGCCCCACTTCGTCTCCTCTTCGGTCTTCTGGAAGCTTCGTGGCAAAATAGGACCCTGGGCGTTGATTTCGTCCAATTCCGAGAATATTTCGTTACTAGGATTTCTGAAACCAAAAACAGCAGAAAACAAAGAATCGGCACTTTGGCATCTTGTTAATAGGTTAGTTCCAGAAAATGCACGAATATGACATAAAGTGTGCATAAAACATGTAGATAACATCAATAATGTGGCATGGAACATAAGAAATTATCGATACGTCGGAGACGTATCAAGGTGCAGCGGCGGAGATGATGGTGTCGGCGGTGGAGATGA
Organism: Lolium perenne; assembly: GCF_019359855.2. NCBI lineage: Eukaryota > Viridiplantae > Streptophyta > Magnoliopsida > Poales > Poaceae > Lolium > Lolium perenne. The sequence continues at coordinate 161,372,012 of NC_067247.2, forward strand.
TGGTGATGATGATCCCAATGAAGTCCAGCTTGATGGCGGTGACGATGGTGACGTTTTCCCCCTCCGGGAGGGAATTTACCCGGCAGATTTCAGCCTGCCGGAGAGCTCTTTTCTCTCTGGTGTTTTCCGCCCCGCAGAGGCGGTTGTGTCTATTCTCGATGTTCCCCCACGCCTTAGGGTTTTCGGGAGATGAAGTACGCGAAGGAGAGATGGCCGAGGGGGGTCGTGGGCCCCCTCCCCACATGGCGGCGCGGCCAGGGTGGAGCCCGCGCCGGCCTATGGGGGGCCATAGCGGCCCTCGTCGGCCTCCCCTTTTGGATGTGTCCATCTTCTGGAATAATAAGAGCTTCGGTATATTTTCTGTCAATTGTTGATCTTCAGAAATACTGTATCCTGGCGGTGCTTTTTCCTGCAGAATCCTGACTCCGGTGAGTAATTCTCCAATAATCACGAAACATGCAAAATAGGTGAAATAACATAAGTATCATCTCTAAATATGAAATATATCAAGGAATAACAGTAAATTATGATACAAAATAGTGATGCAAAATGGACGTATCAACTCCCCCCAAGCTTAGACCTCGGTTGTCCCCAAGCGAAACTGAACTCGGTAAACAAGACCACATGTTTATGGAGTGAAGAGTCGATAAATGAAATACGGACAAGAAGCATCACATTAATTCACACAAGACATTCTAGTGAACAACTTCCTCATATAACTCAACTTGAAACAAGTAAAGGGAAATCACAAATAAAGGTACATAGGAAATCATAATTGGTGATGGCAAACTTCGTTCTTGGTCAAAGATCAATTAACAGATTGTACTTATTTTTCGAGCATAGATAGCCTTCAAAGTCATATTCATTCAAATAAAATTTTGTACTAAACAAGGAAGAATAAAGGACATGATTACATAGATCACAATATAATGGTTGGATCACAACAACTCAATTGCTTGCTTGAGATAGAGGGAAATAGGTTTACGGACTCAACATAAAAGTAAAAGATAGGCCCTTCGGAGAGGGAAGCAGGGATTAAATCATGTGCTAGAGCTTTTCAAGTTTTGAAATCATATAGAGAGCATAAAAGTAAAGTTTTGAGAGGTGTTTGTTGTTGTCAACGAATGGTAATGGGTACTCTAACCCCCTTGTCAAACAGACTTTCAAAGAGCGGCTCCCATGAAGGACGTTATCTCTACCAGCAAGGTAGATCATCCCTCTTCTCTTTTGTTTACACATGTACTTTAGTTTTATTTATGGATGGCACTCCTCCCAACCTTTGCTTACACAAGCCATGGCTAACCGAATCCTCGGGTGCCTTCCAAAAATTCACATACCATGGAGGAGTGTCTATTTGCAATATTAAGTTGCTTACTGATGAATCAGGGCAAAACATGTGAAGAGAATTATTAATGAAGGCTAATTAATTGGAACTGGGAACCCCGTTGCCAGCTCTTTTTGCAAAATTATTGGATAAGCGGATATGCCACTAGTCCATTGGTGAAAGTCTGCCCAACAAGATTGAAAGATAAAACACCACATACTTCCTCATGAGCTATAAAACATTGACACAAATAAGAGATAATAACTTTTGAATTGTTTAAAGGTAGCACATGAAATATTTACTTGGAGTGGCGCAAAATACCACATAGTAGGTAGTTATGGTGGACACACATGGCATATGTTTGGTTTAAGGTTTTGGATGCACGAGAAGCATTCCCTCTCAGTACATGTCTTTGGCTAGCAAGGTTGGTTAGCAAGCATAAGAGTCGAGGGAGACAAACAAATATACATGTGATAGAAACAATCATGCATCTTACTTGTAGGCACAAACAATTTTAACTTCAGAATACTAAGCTCATTAGCTAACAAGAAAGATAGATACTAAAATAATATATCTACATGTACTTCCCTCTTTTCTACTTAAGCCTCAAAGTATTTTTTGCTATTGACCAATGCTAAGTTTGCCAAAACTAAATAGATTTACTTGATGCCCCCAAAGTGATACCAATACTAACAACAAGATCAATCATATAGCAGAAATTGCAAACTAAAATAAGGTGTGCAAAATGTAAATGATAAAACTTCTCATTAATATTTCATAACGATAACTCACACCAAGGGATACATAGATAACCAACTAAAAGAGAGATACTTCCACACTGCAAACCATCTTATATGATAACTTCCCTACTCATGATATGACACTACTTGATAGTAAAAAGGTAAAAGATAGTGATGATGTGATACCGCGGCACTCCCCCAAGCTTGGAAGAAACCAAGGGGATGCCAATGCCAATGATGAATTACTCCTTCGGTGGTGATGGTGGAACGACCCTGATGGGAGTGAGGAACCGCTTAAGCATTCTCCGAAGTCGGTTGTTCTCCTCCTGAAGTATCTCCACTTCCCTTCTCAGAACACGATATTGATCACAAAACTCATCAGTAACCCGTAATGCTTCCTCCACAGCAGGGAAAGAGTTGAGGCTAGGAGCAGGTGGTAAAGGTCCCTGCAAGTTATGAGAAAAAGAACGTCCAGTGTTAACCGATCCCACCAAGATTGGCTTACTCTTCATAGTTTGCCGCTCTCTTTTTATTGACGACATCTCCTTCACTTCCTCCTTGACTTCTTCTTTCAGCTCGGGATCTTGAATATCTTCCTCCGAAAGCCCCTTGCCCTTGTTGTTGGAGACTATGGTGCTTCTAGATCAAAAACAGATCATGGCAGAAAACAGCTCGAAACAAAACACGATGAGAAAACGATATACGGACCTCGGAGGGTCCGGGGGATTATATAGCAAAAAATTTCACGACAGAAGGAAAGTACCAGGTCGAAAACGAGTTGGAGAGAGACACCGAGGAGCCGTCCCCATAGGGCAGCGCGGCAGGGGTGGGGCCCGCGCCCCAAGTGGGGACGTGCCCTCGTGCACCTCCTCCACTCCGATTCGATCTCGTAATTTTTCATATTTTCTAAGAATAGCAGAAATATTGTTCGGAAAGTTAAACGTGGACTTTTTACTACCAGAACTGTTACCTATTCGAAGTCGAACTCTGCAGAACTATCAATTTGTTCTTTGATGAAAGTTTCCGGAGTCACCACTCGAATAACATCAACATCTTCATTATAAGAATCTCCAGAAATATAATGCTTGAGTCTTTGTCCATTCACCACTTGTGTGGCATCACCTTTCAGAGAACCAATTTTTATTGCCCCTGAACGCTACACCTCCACAATGACATATGGTCCTTCCCATTTTGAGAGTAACTTCCCTGCAAAAAATCTGAGACGAGACCGATACAATAGGACTTTATCTCCAACATTAAATTCTCTTTTAATAATTCTTCTATCATGCCATTTCTTAACTTTCTCCTTAAAAAGTTTAGCATTTTCATAAGCTTCACTTCTCCACTCATCTAGAGAACTCAATTGTAGCAACCTTTTCTTACCGGCAAGTTTAAAATCTTTATTAAGTTCTCTTACAGCCCAATAAGCTTTGTGCTCTAGTTCTAAAGGTAAATGACAAGCTTTTCCATAAACCATTTTATAAGGAGACATACCCATAGGATTTTTATAAGCAGTTCTATAAGCCCACAATGCTTCCTTCAACTTACTAGCCCAATTTTTCCTAGATTTATTAATAGTCTTTTGCAAGATAGATTTAATTTCTCTATTTGATAATTCTACTTGCCCACTAGTTTGAGGATGATAAGCGGAAGCAATCCTATGATTAATACCATATTTAGCAAGAGTTTTTCTAAAACCACCATGAATAAAATGAGATCCTCCATCAGTCATAAGATATCTAGGTACTCCAAACCTAGGAAAAATAACATCTAAACGCATTTTTAAATAAGTCTCGCCATCAGCACTTTTTGTGGGTATAGCTTCCACCCATTTAGTAACATAATCGACAACAACAAGTATATGAGTATTACCTTCTGAAGAAGGGAAAGGACCCATGAAGTCAAATCCCCAACAATCAAATGGTTCAATAACAAGAGTATAATTCATAGGCATTTCATTGGGCCTAGAGATATTACCAACTCTTTGACATTCATCACAAGATAAAATAAACTTCCTTGCATCTTTAAAGAGAGTTGGCCAATAAAAACCTGACTGTAGAACCTTTTGTGCGGTTCTATCTCCGGCGTGATGTCCTCCATAAACACTACCATGACACTTACTCAATATCTCTTGTTGTTCATATTCGGGGACACATCTTCGCATAATGCCATCTGATACGTCCCCGACGTATCCATAATTTCTGTCGTTCCATGCTTGTTTTATGACAATACTTACATGTTTTGCTTGCACTTTATGATGATTTCATGCATTTTTCTGGAACTAACCTATTAACGAGATGCCACAGTGCCAGTTCCTGTTTTCTGCTGTTTTTGGTTCCAGAAAGGCTGTTCGGGCAATATTCTCGGAATTGGACGAAATCAACGCCAAACCTCCTATTTTTCCCGGAAGGCTCCAGAACACCGAAGAAGAGTCGGAGATGGGCCAGGGGGCCACCACACCACATGGCGGCGCGGGCCAGACCCTGGCCACGCCGGCCTAGGGTGAGGCGCCCCCAGGTGCCCCCCTGCGCCGCCTCTTCGCCTATAAAATCCCTTTCGACCTAAAAACACCGTACCAATTGACGAAACTCCAGAAAGACTCTGTGGGGCGCCGCCGCCATCGCGAAACTCCAATTCGGGGACAGAACTCTCTGTTCCGGCACTCGCCGGACGGGGAAGTGCCCCCGGAAGCCATCTCCATCAACGCCACCGCCTCCGCCATGCTCCGTGAGTAGTTCCCCCATGGACTACGGGTTCTAGCAGTAGCTATGTCGGTATACTCTCCCCCATGTACTTCAATACAATGGTCTCATGAGCTGCCTTACATGATTGAGATTCATCTGATGTAATCGGTGTTGTGTTTGTTGGGATCCGATGGATGATACATTATGATTAGTCTATCTATAAAGTTTGTGAAGTTATTGTTGCTGCAATCTTGTTATGCTTAATGCTTGTCACTAGGGCCCGAGTGGCATGATCTTAGATTTGAGCTCTATACTTATTGCTTAGATTGTATCTACAAGTTGTATGCACATGTCACTGTCCGGAACCAATGGCCCCGAAGTGACAGAAATCGGGACAACCGGAGGGGATGGTAGTGATGTGAGGATCACATGTTTTCACGGTGTGTTAATGCTTTGCTCCGGTGCTCTATTAAAAGGAGTACCTTAATATCCAAAAGAGTTTCCCTTGAGGCCCGGCCGCCACCTACCGGTAGGACAAAAGATGTTGTGCAAGTTTCTCATTGCGAGCACGTACGACTATATACGGAAAACATGCCTACATGATTAATAATCTTGATGTTCTATCTTAATGCTTTGATTCCTATCAATTGCCCAACTGTAATTTGTTCACCCAACACTTGTTATTGGAGAGTTACCACTAGTGTAGATAGCTGGGAACCCCGGTCCATCTGTCATCATAATATACTTGTTCTACATGTCATTGGAAGTAGTATCAACTATTTTCTGGTGCCATTGCTCTCATATTGCTATTACTGCTGCTGTGTTACTGTTACTACTGCTCTCATATTACTGCTACTTTCACATCACCCCTGTTGCTAGTGCGTTTCCAGGTGCAGCTGAATTGACAACTCAATTGTTAAGGCTTATAAGTATTCTTTACCTCCCCTTGTGTCGAATCAATAAATTGGGTTATACTACCCTCGAAGACTATCGCGATCCCCTATACTTGTGGGTTATCAAGACTATTTTCTGGCGCCGTTGCCGGGGAGGCATAGCTCTACTCATAAGTTCACCTGGGGAGTACACTCTACCTCTCTCTCTGTTTTATTTTATTTTGTTTTGCTTAGTTTACGTTTGTCTAGTTTATTTGTGCTTAGTTTATTTCTGTCTAGTATTATTTTGCGTAGTTTACTTTTGCTTAGTTTATTTTTGTCTTGTTTTATTTGTCTCATATACCCAAAAATCCATAAAAATTTGAAAAACCAAAAAATTAAAAACTGCTGTTATGGGAGAACCTACAACCTACTTGGAGCTTATAGAATGTTATAATAATTATAGAGAATCAAGAACTGGTAAAATAATGAGTGCTATGATAGAGAAATTAAATACAATTGCTAGAATCTTGCTTAGACGCCATGATATAAACTGTTGCTCTCAACAGGATACTAAACATCTTAAATTTCAATGTGGCTTTAGTGAGGAATTTTTTTATTAAGAACTATAACCGGAATTGCTATATTCATTATGGGTTCGAAGAGGTAGAACAATTTGTCTTATTTATGGGAGCCTCCGAGATAGAATCCTTCATGGTTGAGAATTATGAAACTTGTGCTATTTGTAAGGACCTTAAAGATTATGTCTCTACTATCCTTAATTCTTGCATAGAATGCTATAGTAGGAATCCTTATATCCTTGATTATAAAGAGAGACACATTAATGCACAAGAATGCACTCACAATTTGCAGGAATCGGTGGAAGAAGAAACTGATGAACCTGAAAGCTCATTGGATGAAAAAGAAGAGGAGAGCAACGAACAAAAGGAGGAAGAATGGATTAGCTACCCATGCCAACCTTCTAATGAGAGTAACTCTTTATCTCTTACACTATTTGATTGTCCTCCATGCTTACCGAAAGATGTTGAATGTTATGTTCCTGTGGATTCTCTTGAAATATTGCCTATGAGTTATACTTGTGAGAATAATTATGCTACTGTTATTTATGATAATCCATGCTACTTTGATAAATCTTATGATAATGCTTTGTTTGTGCCTGATGTCGAAATGCATGGTACTAAAGAATTTTGCTTAGCAAATGTTTATGATAAAGCTCTAGATGATGGTCCTATGTTACTTGATAATATTAATTGTACTACTAATGAAAATGGGATTGGAGAGTTATTGACTTTATCTATGTGTCCCATATCTCTTGAGATTGATCAACTACCTTGTTATATTATTAATAAAAGTAAGTTTGAAAGTTTTAATTCCACTATTCTTGAACTTGATAAAAATTATGTGTTTGGAAATCATGAAAAGTATGCTGCATGTGATAGTTATATTGTTGAGTTTGTTCATGAAGCTACTGAAAATTATTATGAGAGAGGAAAATATGGTTGTAGAGATTTGCATGGTACTAAAACACCTCTCTACATGCTTAAAATTTTGAAGTTACACTTGTTCTATCTTCCTATGCTTGTTACTTTGCTTTTCATGAACTTGTTTATTTACAAGATTCCTTTGCATAGGAAGCATGTTAGACTTAAATGTGTTTTGGATTTGCTTCTTGATGCTCTCTTTTGCTTCAAATACTATTTCTTGCGAGTGCATCGTTTAAACTGCTGAGCCCATCTTAATGGCTATAAAGAAAGCAACTTCTTGGGAGATAACCCATGTGTTATTTTGCTACAGTACTTTATTTTATATTTGTGTCTTGGAAGTTGTTTACTACTGTAGCAACCTCTTCTTATCTTAGTTTTGTGTTTTGTTGTGCCAAGTGAAGCCTCTAATCGAAGGTTGATACTAGATTTGGATTTCTGCGCAGAAACAGATTTCTATCTGTCACGAATCTGGGTCTAATTCTCTGTAGGAAACTCAGAAAATTATGCCAATTTACGTGCGTGGTCCTCAGATATGTATACAACTTTCATTAGTTTTGAGTTTGCTGATTTGAGCAACGGAAGTATTTATTTAAAATTCGTATTTACTGGCTATTCTGTTTTGGCAGATTCTGTCTCTGTTTTTTGCATTGTCTCTTGTGGACTTTAAGCGAGCTTTTCTAGATGTAGAGAGCTGTAGCTAATGTTTTATTGAGTTCTTGCAATTTGCCACTACAGGACCAAGGTGGATTCAAATTTTTTGAGTACTAACCCCTCTAATGAAGTTTATGAGAAGTTTGTTGTGAAGGAAGTTCTCAAGGGTCAAGAGAGGAGGATGATATATGATCAAGAAGAGTGAAAAGTCTAAGCTTGGGGATGCCCCCGTGGTTCATCCCTGCATATTTCAAGAAGATTCAAGCGTCTAAGCTTGGGGATGCCCAAGGCATCCCCTTCTTCATCAACTTATCAGGTTCCTCCCCTGAAACTATATTTTTATTCGGTCACATCATATGTGCTTTACTTGGAGCGTCTGTGTGCTTTTATTTTTGTTTGTGTTTGAATAAATTCGGATCCTAGCAATCCTTGTTTGGGAGAGAGACACGCTCCGCTTTTTCATATGAACACTTGTTCTTCGTTTTACTTTTAATGTTCAATGATAAAAGTTGGAAGCTACAATACTTATTGGCTATTTGGTTGGGAAAAGAGAAAGCCTCATATGTTGTGGATAATTTGACACTTGGCAATTGTTTTGAGCTCTCAAGTAGATCATAAGTTTTTGCATGTAGTTTAAACCTATTAATGGAGAACTACCGTAAAGCTTGTTGAAATTGGTTTGCATAATTGATCTCTCTTAAGGTCTAGATATTTTCTGGTAAAGTGTTTGAGCAACAAGGAAGACAGTGTAGAGTATTATAATGCTTGCAATATGTTCTTATGTAAGTTTTGCTGTACCGGTTCATACTTGTGTTTGCTTCAAACAACCTTGCTAGCCTAAACCTTGTACTGAGAGGGAATACTTCTCGTGCATCCAAAAACCTTGAGCCAAAACCTATGCCATTTGTGTCCACCATACCTACCTACTATGTGGTATTTCCTGCCATTCCAAAGTAAATTGCTTGAGTGCTACCTTTAAACAATTCAAAATGCTTCTCAATTTGTGTTAATGTTTTATAGCTCATGAGGAAGTATGTGGTGTTTAGCTTTCAACCTTGTCATTTACTTTTGACGGACTCTCATATGGACTAGTGGCACATCCGCTTATCCAATAATTTTGCAAAAAGAGCTGGCAATGGGATTCCCAGTCCCAAATTAATTAACTTAAATAGACACTCCTCCATGGTTTGTGATTGTTGGACGGCACCCGAAGGATTCGGTTAGCCATGGCTTGTGTAAGCAAAGGTTGGGGGGAGTGTCATCATCATAATAAATCTAAAATAAAAAGGCACTCCTTCATGGTATGAGATTGTTGGCAGGCACCCGAGGATTCGGTTAGCCATGGTTTGTGAAAGAAAGGTTGGAAGGAGTGCCACCCAAAAATAAAAATAATTCATGGGAGCCGCTCTTGGAAGTCCGGTTGGCGAGGTAGTTAGTGTACCCATTACCATTCGTTGACAACAACAAACACCTCTCAAAATTTTACTTTTATGCTCTATTTATGTTTTCAAAACCAAAGCTCTAGCACAAATATAGCAATCGATGCTTTCCTCTTTGCAGGACCATTCTTTTACTTTATGTTGAGTCAGTTTACCTATTTCCTTCCATCTTAGAAGCAAACACTTGTGTTAACTGTGCATTGATTCTTACATACTTGCATATTTGCATTCATCATATTACTTTATGTTGACAATATCCATGAGATATGCATGTTGAAAGTTGAAAGCAACCGCTGAAACTTTAATCTTCCTTTGTGTTGCTTCGATGCCTTTACTATGAACTTATTGCTTTATGAGTTAACTCTTGTGCAAGACTTTTGATGCTTGTCTTGAAAGTACTCTCCATGAAAAGTTTTGCTATATGTTATCTATTTGTTAGCAACTATAGATCATTGCCTTGAGTCACTTCATTCATTTCATATGCTTTGTAATAGTATGATCAAGGTTATGTAAGTAGCCTGTCACTACAGAAATTATTCTTTTTATCGTTTACTCGCTTCGACGAGCAGGAACTAAGCTTGGGGATGCTGATACGTCCCCGACGTATCCATAATTTCTGTCGTTCCATGCTTGTTTTATGACAATACTTACATGTTTTGCTTGCACTTTATGATGATTTCATGCATTTTTCCGGAACTAACCTATTAACGAGATGCCACAGTGCCAGTTCCTGTTTTCTGCTGTTTTTGGTTCCAGAAAGGCTGTTCGGGCAATATTCTCGGAATTGGACGAAATCAACGCCAAACCTCCTATTTTTCCCGGAAGGCTCCAGAACACCGAAGAAGAGTCGGAGATGGGCCAGGGGGCCACCACACCACATGGCGGCGCGGGCCAGACCCTGGCCGCGCCGGCCTAGGGTGAGGCGCCCCCAGGTGCCCCCCTGCGCCGCCTCTTCGCCTATAAAATCCCTTTCGACCTAAAAACACCGTACCAATTGACGAAACTCCAGAAAGACTCCAGGGGCGCCGCCGCCATCGCGAAACTCCAATTCGGGGGACAGAACTCTCTGTTCCGGCACCCTGCCGGGACGGGGAAGTGCCCCCGGAAGCCATCTCCATCAACGCCACCGCCTCCGCCATGCTCCGTGAGTAGTTCCCCCATGGACTACGGGTTCTAGCAGTAGCTATGTCGGTATACTCTCCCCCATGTACTTCAATACAATGGTCTCATGAGCTGCCTTACATGATTGAGATTCATCTGATGTAATCGGTGTTGTGTTTGTTGGGATCCGATGGATGATACATTATGATTAGTCTATCTATAAAGTTTGTGAAGTTATTGTTGCTGCAATCTTGTTATGCTTAATGCTTGTCACTAGGGCCCGAGTGGCATGATCTTAGATTTGAGCTCTATACTTATTGCTTAGATTGTATCTACAAGTTGTATGCACATGTCATCGTCCGGGAACCAATGGCCCCGAAGTGACAGAAATCGGGACAACCGGAGGGGATGGTAGTGATGTGAGGATCACATGTTTTCACGGTGTGTTAATGCTTTGCTCCGGTGCTCTATTAAAAGGAGTACCTTAATATCCAGTAGTTTCCCTTGAGGCCCGGCTGCCACCGGCTGGTAGGACAAAAGATGTTGTGCAAGTTTCTCATTGCGAGCACGTACGACTATATACGGAAAACATGCCTACATGATTAATAATCTTGATGTTCTATCTTAATGCTTTGATTCCTATCAATTTCCCAACTGTAATTTGTTCACCCAACACTTGTTATTGGAGAGTTACCACTAGTGTAGATAGCTGGGAACCCCGGTCCATCTGTCATCATAATATACTTGTTCTACATGTCATTGGAAGTAGTATCAACTATTTTCTGGTGCCATTGCTCTCATATTGCTATTACTGCTGCTGTGTTACTGTTACTACTGCTCTCATATTACTGCTACTTTCACATCACCCCTGTTGCTAGTGCTTTTCCAGGTGCAGCTGAATTGACAACTCAGTTGTTAAGGCTTATAAGTATTCTTTACCTCCCCTTGTGTCGAATCAATAAATTGGGTTATACTACCCTCGAAGACTATCGCGATCCCCTATACTTGTGGGTTATCACCATCCACTCCTTCTTTATATAAGTATGGATCATCCCAAAAATAATGCCTCAAATCATAAAAGAATTTCCTCCTTTGCTGAGCTGAAAAGGTTGGAGGCAAGTACTTGGAAACAATAAAGTTAGCATAATCAGCATACCATGGACTATCTCGCGAGCTCACCTTTATTACAGCCAATTGTTCATTTGGAAAACTATCATTAACAGGAACAGGATCATAAGCAATATTTTCCAATCTAGACAAATTATCAGCAACAGGATTATCAGCACCTTTTCTATCTACAATATGTAAATCAAATTCTTGCAAAAGAAGCACCCATCTAATAAGCCTTGGCTTAGCATCTTTCTTTTCCATAAGGTACCTAAATGCAGCATGATCAGTATGAATTGTGACTTTTGAATCAACAATATAAGGTCTAAACTTGTTACAAGCAAAAACTACAGCTAATAATTCTTTTTCAGTTGGCATCAAGAGTCTTACTAGCATAATGAATAACATTCAATTTTTTATCTACTCGCTGTCCAAGAACAGCACCAACAGCAAAATCACTAGCATCACACATAATTTCAAAAGGTAAATTCCAATTAGGAGGTTCAACTACTTGTTGCGGTCAGAAACCCACCGGCGAGCAACGACGGGCAACACAGGAGAGCCGGGAGCAACTTAGGGCTGCGGCTGGCCCTGGTCCCTCCGAGCGACAGCCCGCAAAGACTTCGGCACGCACGTCCGATGCTGGTGCAAGGGCGTGCCACCTGACCTATACCTGGTCAGGAAGGTGATGGAGATGCCTCGCTTAGTTTCCTGCATGGCATACACGTAAACATTAAATACGAGCCTCGATCGGCTCTCAGGTTGTCCTGTGAATCGGCTCAAGGAGCCGATCCACCCATGATTCGCACGAGGTGTACGAATATATGGTGGTCCTGCTTGATCAAGATAAAGCTAAAACGATCTACGACGATTTAGGGTTTTCACCGCATAATCGGAACGTCCTACTCACGATTGGGCCTCGCGGCCACGCACGGTGATCGTAAGCCGATCCTAGACAGGGCCTAAAAACCAACACGAGGTTGATCCCCGGAACATCCTGTCTAGGGCTAGCAAACTACACCCTACGCGCCGCTGGATCCTCCAACCCTTTGTAAGGCCTAACTATGCAGATATTAAACTAATCCTTGAAGAACAAGGAGCAACCATAACGGATCGGATCTACTAAATAATGATCAAGCGGGGTGCCGCCCCTACGCCTAAGATAGGCGTAAGGGCGGCTAGATGTCTAAGGGTTGCACGACGATAGCATATGATACGAAGAACAGTGCTAACCCTAACACATCTAAGATAACTACGTTGCTCGCCATCAAAAAGGCTTCAGTACGAGCAACGCATGAACGACGAATAAACTTGTACTGCCTAGATCGCAAGATGCGATCTAGGCAGCATGATGCTTACCCGGAAGAAACCCTCGAGACGAAGGAGTTGGCGATGCGCCTAGATTGATTTGTGGTGAACGATGATTGTTGTTTATTTCATAAACCCTAGATACATATTTATAGTCCGTAGACTTTCTAACGTGGGAATAATCCCAACCGTGCACGAGCCAAACTCTATCGTATCCTACTATATTACAGATACATGGGTAAACTAGCCCAAACTTTGTATAAAAGGCCGATTCACGTATTTCTTCTATGTATATTCTTCAAGTCCATCTTGATCGCGGCCCACCTCTGACTCGGTCAAATTCTGGTGATAACACATGCCCCCCTGGTTTTGGAATTGATAATTCCAAAATCACTCTGCTTTTTCTTCGTCGGGTCATGTCGTGGCAGAACAGAACCATCGCAGTATTCTCCATCATGATGCCTTGCCTTCTCAACTTCTCTGCAAAATTTGATAGCTTTAGCACCACTTCCTTGGAAGCTGCAATGGCATTAAATTTCCATCAGGCTCCCCCTTATTTAACTGTGCCGACTGACTCGCTTTTTTATCCCCCTCCTCCGTTCTAGCTATCGGCACCGAAAAGCCCTCTTTCCCTGTAGCAATGTCTTCTTCTTCCTCTGTCTCCTCCGGCCTCTCTTTCCAATCTTCTTCCTCGAGCGAGCCGATGTCGGAGCCCGAGTGGGACTTTGACTTCATGTCAGATGGCGACATGCCCCTGACTGATGGGGAGGGCGACCTCCAGTTCCTCATTGAAGGGGAACTGGAGAGCGAAAGCGAGGATGACCTCCACTCATGGAGGAACCCCACTTCCTCCAATAAGGAGGAGGAAGAGGAAGACGAGGAGGTAGAGGAAGAAGAGGAGGAAGACGACTCCTCCTCCTCCGCTGGGTACCCGCCGGCGAAGCGCCTCCGTGCTTGGGCGGACAGTGAAGATGACGATGATGACGAAGAGGAAGAAGCTCCGGTCGAAGGCTGGGGCAGCAGTGACGAGGAGTTCTCCGGAAGCAGCGCCGGCGGCAGCTACGACGCCGACGACGAGGGCAGCGAGGATTAGTAAAATAGGATCAGTAGTACGCGAACAATCGGCTCTTCTTTTGTTCCTCCTTCCTTGAGCAATCGGCTCTTCATTGTAAAAAACCCTCCTTTTATTAATGAAGAAGTATTTCCAGTCAACTTTTTTGCCGATAGTCAAAGTCAAACGATCTCCCAAAAGAGCCGATGGCATCGCATCGGACTCTACCATAAAAACACGAGTAAGGTCGACCTAGCCGCCCCTCCAAACGGTAACCTGCGACCTCCGTCTGAGAAAGCAAACTCAGATCCCCAAATCGCCGCCTGAGCAGTTCCAACTCACGGCTACCTGCATCCCAGATCTCGACCGCGCCGCCCCCAACTCTACAGCGCATCCAATGGCGGAATCATCCAATACCAACGCCATGGTCTCCGATCTGAAGGTAATCCTTAACCTCCTCTGGCCATTTGAATCGACGTTAGGATTAATAGCAAACACCTGAATTAATGTTTTGTTCCGTTATTAATTTAGGTTTCAGACATCCTACTGCCACATCCTTCTCTCGCAAATTCTATGTGCCTCGGTCCTCGTTCTTCCGAGAGTCCCGCCCTCTTAATTTCATGCGAAGCTAACAGAATCCCCTTCGTGAATCAGAACTTAGATCTGACTTCCTGGGCCGACTGCCTGCGAGCCTGGCCTAATCCACCTGAGGGTTGGGTGACATGGTACAATAGAGTATCCAAAACCCATTATGCCACCTGGGAAGCCATAGGGATAGCCGATGCCTTGTCATTATCATTGTCTCCTCTTGAGAAGAATGAAAATATTCTGAAAACCATCGGCTACTTCTGGTCTGACGCACTGAACTGCTTCATGTTTGGCCATGGCCCTATGACACCAACTCTGCTGGATGTGGCCATGATCACAGGCCTACACATTGCATCCCCAAGCCCTTCTGCATTCAAACTGCCGAAAGTCCCTTTCACCCTGATGGCGTGTATTTCACACGTTCGTTGGGCAACCCCAAGAGGAAGGTATGATGCGCACAGCAGCAAGTTTTCCCTCAGAAAGAAACCAAGGTTTATCGAACTAGGAGGAGCCAAGAAGCACGTTGAAGGTTGATGGCGGCGGGATGTAGTGCGGCGCAACACCAGGGATTCCGGCGCCAACGTGGAACCTGCACAACACAACCAAAGTACTTTGCCCCAACGAAACAGTGAGGTTGTCAATCTCACCGGCTTGCTGTAACAAAGAGTTAACCGTATTGTGTGGAAGATGATTGTTTGCAGAAAACAGTAGAACAAGTATTGCAGTAGATTGTATTTCAGTAAAGAGAATTGGACCGGGGTCCACAGTTCACTAGAGGTGTCTCTCCCATAAGACGAACAGCATGTTGGGTGAACAAATTACAGTTGGGCAATTGACAAATAAAGAGGGCATGACCATGCACATACATATCATGATGAGTATAGTGAGATTTAATTGGGCATTACGACAAAGTACATAGACCGTCATCCAACTGCATCTATGCCTAAAAAGTCCACCTTCAGGTTATCATCCGAACCCCTTCCAGTATTAAGTTGCTAACAACAGACAATTGCATTAAGTATGGTGCGTAATGTAACTAGTGACTACATCCTTGAACATAGCACTAATGTTTTATCCCTAGTGGCAACAAGACAACACAACCTTAGAACTTTCTCACATTGTCCCAGGTGTCAATGCAGGCATGAACCCACTATCGAGCATAAGTACTCCCTCTTGGAGTTACAAGCATCTACTTGGCCAGAGCATCTACTAGTAACGGAGAGCATGCAAGATCATAAACAACACATAGCATAACTTTGATAATCAACATAACAAGTATTCTCTATTCATCGGATCCCAACAAACGCAACATATAGAATTACAGATAGACGATCTTGATCATGTTAGGCAGCTCACAAGATCCGACAATGATAGCACAATGGGGAGAAGACAACCATCTAGCTACTGCTATGGACCCATAGTCCAGGGGTAGACTACTCACTCATCACACCGGAGGCGACCATGGCGGCGTAGAGTCCTCCGGGAGATGATTCCCCTCTCCGGCAGGGTGCCGGAGGCGATCTCCTGGATCCCCCGAGATGGGATCGGCGGCGGCGGCGTCTCTGGAAGGTTTTCCGTATCGTGGCTCTCGCACGGGGGTTTCGTCACGGAGACTTTTTATAGGCGGAAGGGCAGGTCAAGAGGCGGCACGGGGCCCCACACCACAGCCGGTGCGGCCAAGGGGGCCGCGCCGCCTAGGGTGTGGCCCCTCCGTGGCCCCTCTTCGTCTCTCCTTCGGACTTCGGAAGCTTCGTGAGAAAATAGGCCCCTGGGCTTTGATTTCGTCCAATTCCGAGAATATTTCCTTACTAGGATTTCTGAAACCAAAAACAGCAGAAAACAACAACTGGCACTTCGGCATCTTGTTAATAGGTTAGTTCCAGAAAATGCACGAATATGACATAAAGTGTGCATAAAACATGTAGATAACATCAATAATGTGGCATGGAACATAAGAAATTATCGATACGTCGGAGACGTATCAGCATCCCCAAGCTTAGTTCTGCTCGTCCCGAGCAGGTAAAACGATAACACAGATAATTTCTGGAGTGACATGCCATCATAATCTTGATCATACTATTTGTAAAGCATATGTAGTGAATGCAGCGATCAAAACAATGTATATGACATGAGTAAACAAGTGAATCATAAAGCAAAGACTTTTCATGAATAGCACTTCAAGACAAGCATCAATAAGTCTTGCATAAGAGTTAACTCATAAAGCAATAATTCAAAGTAAAGGCATTGAAGCAACACAAAGAAGATTAAGTTTCAGCGGTTGCTTTCAACTTGTAACATGTATATCTCATGGATATTGTCAACATAGAGTAATATAATAAGTGCAATAAGCAAGTATGTAGGAATCAATGCACAGTTCACACAAGTGTTTGCTTCTTGAGGTTGAGAGAAATAGGTGAACTGACTCAACATTAAAAGTAAAAGAATGGTCCTCCATAGAGGAAAAGCATCGATTGCTATATTTGTGCTAGAGCTTTGATTTTGAAAACATGAAACAATTTTGTCAACGGTAGTAATAAAGCATATGCATCATGTAAATTATATCTTATAAGTTGCAAGCCTCATGCATAGTGTACTAATAGTGCCCGCACCTTGTTCTAATTAGCTTGGACTACCGGATCATCACAATGCATTGTTTTTACCAAGTGTCACAAAGGGGTACCTCTATGCCGCCTGTACAAAGGTCTAAGGAGAAAGCTCGCATTGGATTTCTCGCTATTGATTATTCTTCAACTTAGACATCCATACCGGGACAACATAGACAACAGATAATGGACTCCTCTTTTATGCATAAGCATATAACAACAATTAATAATTTTCTCATTTGAGATTTGAGGATTGTTGTCCAAAATCAAACTTCCACCATGGAACATGGCTTCGGTTAGCGGCCCAATGTTCTTCTCTAACATATGCATGCTTAACCCTATGGTGGTAGATCTCTCTTACTTCAGACAAGACGAACATGCATAGCAACTCACATGAAATTCAACAATGAAAAGTTGATGGCGTCCCCAGTGAACATGGTTATCGCACAACAAGCAACTTAATAAGAGATAAAGTGCATAATTACATATTCAATACCACAATAGTTTTTAAGCTATTTGTCCCATGAGCTATATATTGCAAAGGTGAATGATGGAATTTTAAAGGTAGCACTCAAGCAATTTACTTTGGAATGGCGGGAAAATACCATGTAGCATAGGTAGGTATGGTGGACACAAATGGCATAGTGGTTGGCTCAAGTATTTTGGATGCATGAGAAGTATTCCCTCTCGATACAAGGTTTAGGCTAGCAAGGCTTATTTGAAACAAACACAAGGATGAACCGGTGCAGCAAAACTCACATAAAAGACATATTGAAAACATTATAAGACTCTACACCGTCTTCCTTGTTGTTCAAACTCAATACTAGAAATTATATAGACCTTAGAGAAACCAAATATGCAAACCAAATTTTAGCATGCTCTATGTATTTCTTCATTAATGGGTGCAAAGCATATGATGCAAGAGCTTAATCATGAGCACAACAATTGCCAAGTATCACATTACCCAAAACATTTATAGCAATTACTACATGTATCATTTTCCAATTCCAACCATATAACAATTTAACGAAGGAGAAACTTCGCCATGAATACTATGAGTAGAAACCAAGGACATACTTGTCCATATGCTACAGCGGAGCGTGTCTCTCTCCCATAAAGTGAATGCTAGGATCCATTTTATTCAAACAAAACAAAAACAAAAACAAACCGATGCTCCAAGAAAAAGCACATAAGATGTGATGGAATAAAAATATAGTTTCAGGGGAGGAACCTGATAATGTTGTCGATGAAGAAGGGGATGCCTTGGGCATCCCCAAGCTTAGACGCTTGTGTCTTCTTGATATATGCAGGGGTGAACCACCGGGTGCATCCCCAAGCTTAGAGCTTTCACTCTCCTTGATCATGTTGCATCATACTCCTCTCTTGATCCTTGAAAACTTCCTCCACACCAAACTCGAAACAACTCATTAGAGGGTTAGTGCACAATATAAATTGACATATTCAGAGGTGACACAATCATTCTTAACACTTCTGGACATTGCATAATGCTACTGGACATTAGTGGATCAAAGAAATTCATCCAACATAGCGAAAGAGG
Organism: Lolium perenne; assembly: GCF_019359855.2. Lineage (NCBI taxonomy): Eukaryota > Viridiplantae > Streptophyta > Magnoliopsida > Poales > Poaceae > Lolium > Lolium perenne. The sequence goes on from NC_067247.2 coordinate 161,390,543, forward strand.
CAATGCGAAATAAAAGGCAGAATCTGTCAAAACAGAACAGTTCGTATTGACGAATTTTAAAATGGCACCAGACTTGCTCAAATGAAAATACTCAAATTGAATGAAAGTTGCGTACATATCTGAGGATCATGCACGTAAATTGGCATAATTTTCTGAGTTACCTACAGGGAGGTGGACCCAGATTCGTGACAGCAAAGAAATCTGGAACTGTGCGGTAATCCAAATCTAGTACTTACTTTTCTATCAACGGCTTAACTTGGCACAACAAAACACAAAACTAAGATAAGGAGAGGTTGCTACAGTAGTAAACAACTTCCAAGACACAAAATAGAAACAAAGTACTGTAGGTAAAAACATGGGTTGTCTCCCATAAGCGCTTTTCTTTAACGTCTTTCAGCTAGGCGCAGAAAGTGTGTATCAAGTATTATCGAAGGGTGGTACTTCTACAGCGGGGTGTGGGCTTTTCTCAACCAGGCATAGTATATTAGATACATAAGTTTTAGCATCTCCTTTTTCATTAGTCTTAGGCGTGCTACTCTCATCAAACAAATTTTCAGGAACAAGCCAAGCATAGTTATTTTCTAGTGCATCATTCATAGCTAGGAGCTTACATGGTATTGGTGCTTTGATCTCCCCTCCATCATCAATATTATTAGTGAATCTTATTCTATCCATATCCATCTTTTCAAGGAGACTAACAAAATTAGTAGGGGAACCAAGCATATTAAATTTAGCAAATAAGATAGCAAATAAAGTAAAACTAGCAACTAATTTTTTTGTATTTTGATTTAGTGCAGCAAACAAAGTAGTAAATAAAACTAAGCAAGACAAAAACAAAGTAAAGAGATTGAGAAGTGGAGACTCCCCTTGCAGCGTGTCTTGATCTCCCCGGCAACGGCGCCAGAAAAAGAGCTTGATGGCGTGTATTTCACACGTTCGTTGGGCAACCCCAAGAGGAAGGTATGATGCGCACAGCAGCAAGTTTTCCCTCAGAAAGAAACCAAGGTTTATCGAACCAGGAGGAGCCAAGAAGCACGTTGAAGGTTGATGGCGGCGGGATGTAGTGCGGCGCAACACCAGGGATTCCGGCGCCAACGTGGAACCTGCACAACACAACCAAAGTACTTTGCCCCAACGAAACAGTGAGGTTGTCAATCTCACCGGCTTGCTGTAACAAAGAGTTAACCGTATTGTGTGGAAGATGATTGTTTGCAGAAAACAGTAGAACAAGTATTGCAGTAGATTGTATTTCAGTAAAGAGAATTGGACCGGGGTCCACAGTTCACTAGAGGTGTCTCTCCCATAAGACGAACAACATGTTGGGTGAACAAATTACAGTTGGGCAATTGACAAATAAAGAGGGCATGACCATGCACATACATATCATGATGAGTATAGTGAGATTTAATTGGGCATTACGACAAAGTACATAGACCGTCATCCAACTGCATCTATGCCTAAAAAGTCCACCTTCAGGTTATCATCCGAACCCCTTCCAGTATTAAGTTGCTAACAACAGACAATTGCATTAAGTATGGTGCGTAATGTAACTAGTGACTACATCCTTGAACATAGCACTAATGTTTTATCCATAGTGGCAACAGCACAACACAACCTTAGAACTTTCTCACATCGTCCTGTGTGTCAATGCAGGCATGAACCCACTATCGAGCATAAGTACTCCCTCTTGGAGTTACAAGCATCTACTTGGCCAGAGCATCTACTAGTAACGGAGAGCATGCAAGATCATAAACAACACATAGCATAACTTTGATAATCAACATAACAAGTATTCTCTATTCATCGGATCCCAACAAACGCAACATATAGAATTACAGATAGACAATCTTGATCATGTTAGGCAGCTCACAAGATCCGACAATGATAGCACAATGGGGAGAAGACAACCATCTAGCTACTGCTATGGACCCATAGTCCAGGGGTAGACTACTCACTCATCACACCGGAGGCGACCATGGCGGCGTAGAGTCCTCCGGGAGATGATTCCCCTCTCCGGCAGGGTGCCGGAGGCGATCTCCTGGATCCCCCGAGATGGGATCGGCGGCGGCGTCGTCTCTGGAAGGTTTTCCGTATCGTGGCTCTCGGTACTGGGGGTTTCATCACGGAGACTTTTTATAGGCGGAAGGGCAGGTCAAGAGGCGGCACGGGGGCCCCACACCACAGGCCGGCGCGGCCAAGGGGGGGGCCGCGCCGCCCTAGGGTGTGGCCCCTCCGTGGCCCCTCTTCGTCTCTCCTTCGGACTTCTGGAAGCTTCGTGAGAAAATAGGCCCCTGGGCTTTGATTTCGTCCAATTCCGAGAATATTTCCTTACTAGGATTTCTGAAACCAAAAACAGCAGAAACAAAGAATCGGCACTTCGGCATCTTGTTAATAGGTTAGTTCCAGAAAATGCACGAATATGACATAAAGTGTGCATAAAACATGTAGATAACATAAATAATGTGGCATGGAACATAAGAAATTATCGATACGTCGGAGACGTATCACACCCTTTCTTCTAAAAAAGAGTGTACCAGCTGGGGTGCCTACCTCAATCGTTATATGAAGACCAAGGGCCCTGTGACAGAGAGAGAACACACAGCCTTCCTGAACTTCTGGTTGGAGCACTTCATATTCTGTGGCCCATCACTTGCCCCTACCAAGAATTACCTTTCCCTGGCCTACGAACTTGCCAAAGGCACCCAACATGCCATAGGCAAACTGTTTATTGGAGAGGTCTATCGATCTCTTCAACTGATGTCTGTCAAACTGTTCTCTCAAAAGACAGTTAAAACTGGCGGCCCTTGGTGGTTTATTCAGTTATGGGCGCAGCTATACTTTCAGAACCAGATCCCAGACTTCCCACCTTTGACCACCTGCACCTTTCCAGATGTTAATGGAAAGGATATCCAATGCACCAGCTATGGCCAAGCTTTGTATGGTCTCCCAGGCAGCAGGCTGATCCCTAAGGAAGCAGCAGGGTGGTTCAAGATTTTCTTCCAAGGTTTGGACAACCCCCTGTTCTTTCCTTATACTGAATCGGCGAACTTTTAAAACCCAGTCTCCTTTCGATTGGATGACTTTGCCGATGACGCTAGCACCCAGCATCTGTATTCTATCATGATTCGTCCTTGCTTCCTCCCCGTTGGCATGAGTACCTCGAACCGGATCATCAAGCCTGGTTATGAGTGTTACCAACCGGTAGTGGTAGCCCGACAGCTTGGTCTCGGGCAGGTGCCTCCACACTTCTTCTTACACCACCTGACAGCAAGCAGAGCTGAACTGCCTGACATCCTTACTGGCCAAAGGTGTTATACCTTCTTTGATGCTTTGGCCATTCCAATTCCCCACGACCTCCGTTTCTCCTTCACTACCGATGGTTTCGAGACTTGGTGGTCCATGTGGAAGACCCATGTCTTCAGAAGGGCTCTAGGACCGCTGCTGAGACAACTTGATGCCGAGTATGACATCCCTGCAGACCAGGTACCATTACTTAAACATTTCTTGTAACAGCTTATGGTGATTGTCTGTGACCTGACTCCATCTCCTGGCAGCAACAAGATGGCCTGGCTCCCACGCAAGCCAATGGCTCCCCCTTCATATTCCTTCCTCCGACCCCAGTGGTTCTCTTCTGCCAGAGCTCGCCACCCCTGAAGAAAGTCATAATGCAGAGTCAGCCGATTTCACCGAAATCGGCTCCCAAGGGTAAAGCATCTTCGGGGCCAGTTGCCCCCCGAGCCTCGACTCAGGCGAGGACGGCAGTGAGGAAGGTGGCTGCCAGGAAGACCCTGAAGCGCAAAGCTCCTGCCCAAGAAAGCTTGCACGTAAGTTGGTTCGTGCCCTGTCCACATTTATCCGCTTTCCCAGTCTTTTGCAACACGCTCGTATTCTTTTCTACAGACTTCCACCGAAGAAACCTCCAGCGGGGCCGCAGAATCCAGCCAGGGGGACTCGAGCTCGGGCAATTCCGAGAGGTCCACCACCCAGAGCCAGACGGCTTCACCAGCGCCGGCTTCTAAGAAAAGGTCGATTCCCGAGCCTCCTGCTCCCCAAGCCCCGACCAAATCGGGGTCACGCACGAAGCGTCGATGCGTCAAAAGGGCTCGTAAAAACCCACGAGCTTCTCCATCAAGCCAGGAGGTCTCAAATGTAATTATCTCCCCGGTCACACTTCATGCTAACCCATTGTCATTTGGATCGGCTAACCACTTCCTCCTGCAGACCGAAGAAACCTCTAGCGGAGACGTCGAGGAGGTACTGATGCCGTCCGCCACCCTAGACCTAGCCACCTCGACGATCGTGGCTGACCAAGTGGCTGACCTAGCCAAGTCCACAGAAAAGCCGATTGTCACTACATCGGCTGCTCCTCCTACCTTGGGAGAGGTATACCCCCTTTCCTTGGCTCTATCACTTTCTTCGTTGTATGCTAAACTCGCTTTGTTTGCCCTGTCAGGGTTGTGATCTCTCGAGCTTACTGACGTTCGATCCAGAATCCATCGAACCAACTACTTCCAAGGCAAGTGGAGAGCCGAGTCCTAGCACGGTCCATGGTCCACTCCAGCGTCTCAAGGATTTGCTCTCTTCCTCAATTGAGACCCTGATTGAAAATTCTGAGGAAGTCAAAGGCATCCTCGAAGATATCCAGCCCCATCTCCCTATGACACTGCAAGTGAAGCTCTGGCTAGCTGTTACTCTGTCGGTCTTAAAGTCAAGGGTGCAATCGGCTCGACAAAGGATTACTCTGCACCACACCCAGCTTCCATTGAGAGCCGATATTGCAGAAAAGTGTCAACGGCTCAACGAGAAGAAGGCTGCTTTGGACGCCAAGACGGACACTTCTGCCAATCGCGCCGAACTCGAGACCCTGCACAAGGAGCTGGAGAGCCTTGAAGAGAGGGTCAGGGTGACCAAGCAGCTTATCCAAGACAAGGAAGCCCTTATTGCCCGTTCTCAAGAGGAAGCAAAAGGCCTCACAGCCGATCTGAAGACCGACCTGGCTGAAATTCGTACCCTGAGCAGTCAGCTGGTGACGGGTAAAGACGAGGACGACGAGGCTGAGATCGCCGAGGTAGATCGCATCCGTGTTGACGCCCTTCACGCCCTCGGCGCGTTTCTTCAGTAGGGCCTTCAGAGACAAATGTTTCGCTGAACTTGATCTTCTGAAGTCGATGACTCTGCTTCGGCTGTACTTGCTACATTTTTTTTACTGGCCGATTTTCCATCGGCTCCTAATATTTTATTGCCCATGCGTCTGTCTACCTGATCATGTGCCCCCCCGAGCCGAATCTGTCAGGTTACTGCAGATATCGGCTCTGCGGTTATCGATAGGACTATACCTGAACATCGGCTCTGTAGTCAGGACTAATGCCGATTTCCCTGAACTCGCAAGCCGATGTAAACCAATACCCCAGCCTTCCGTCACCTGTTAGATCGACGCTAAACGCAGGCGAAGCGTATGGCAAGGATAATACGGGGCGATTGCTGGAATTGGCCCCTATTTTGATTGTATTGCTCAAAAGAGGCTTACATCTCGTTGTGCCAGCCGATGTCTCATCACCGGCTTTCCTTCGTTTGGGGCGCCATACTCCCCTTTGTGGTCGACCCTCTTCATCCAGGGTTCGTCGAACTTTTGCGGCCAGATCAGGCCGCATCTTCCTTAGCGCGTGCAGGTATTAACTTTCAGCTTCCTCTAAGCCACGCCGTCGCTGAACCCTACGTCTTTGGGAACGGCTGAGTCCATCCGAGCACCACCTTGGCCGGTGGCATCTATCCTCTTCTCTTTCACAGTTATCTTTTATCCCCTCGAGGTCTTCTTCCCGAGAGGAGTCAGCTTGCTTGTTCTTGGATGGGAGAGGCCCAAGCCGTTCAGTGAATACCATGTGAGCGGGTTCTGCGAAAGGAGCCGATGAGGTCGGCTTCGAGGATCGCTTTGACCTCGTCATACTTCTTCGATGATGTCCGTCGGTCAGATCCTCGTACGTTACTGGAGTGTCGTCCGCCATCTCAGATGTAGATGGCGATGTGGTTGATGTCGAAGCTTGTCCCACCGGGCGTGCCAGAATGTGTTGCGGTCAGAAACCCACCGGCGAGCAACGACGGGCAACACAGGAGAGCCGGGAGCAACTTAGGGCTGCGGCTGGCCCTGGTCCCTCCGAGCGACGGCCCGCAAAGACTTCGGCACGCACGTCCGATGCTGGTGCAAGGGCGTGCCACCTGACCTATACCTGGTCAAGAAGGTGATGGAGATGCCTCGCTTAGTTTCCTGCATGGCATACACGTAAACATTAAATACGAGCCTCGATCGGCTCTCAGGTTGTCCTGTGAATCGGCTCAAGGAGCCGATCCACCCATGATTCGCACGAGGTGTACGAATATATGGTGGTCCTGCTTGATCAAGATAAAGCTAAAACGATCTACGACGATTTAGGGTTTTCACCGCATAATCGGAACGTCCTACTCACGATTGGGCCTCGCGGCCACGCACGGTGATCGTAAGCCGATCCTAGACAGGGCCTAAAAACCAACACGAGGTTGATCCCCGGAACATCCTGTCTAGGGCTAGCAAACTACACCCTACGCGCCGCTGGATCCTCCAACCCTTTGTAAGGCCTAACTATGCAGATATTAAACTAATCCTTGAAGAACAAGGAGCAACCATAACGGATCGGATCTACTAAATAATGATCAAGCGGGGTGCCGCCCCTACGCCTAAGATAGGCGTAAGGGCAGCTAGATGTCTAAGGGTTGCACGACGATAGCATATGATACGAAGAACAGTGCTAACCCTAACACATCTAAGATAACTACGTTGCTCGCCATCAAAAAGGCTTCAGTACGAGCAACGCATGAACGACGAATAAACTTGTACTGCCTAGATCGCAAGATGCGATCTAGGCAGCATGATGCTTACCCAGAAGAAACCCTCGAGATGAAGGAGTTGGCGATGCGCCTAGATTGATTTGTGGTGAACGATGATTGTTGTTTATTTCATAAACCCTAGATACATATTTATAGTCCGTAGACTTTCTAACGTGGGAATAATCCCAACCGTGCACGAGCCAAACTCTATCGTATCCTACTATATTACAGATACATGGGTAAACTAGCCCAAACTTTGTATAAAAGGCCGATTCACGTATTTCTTCTATGTATATTCTTCAAGTCCATCTTGATCGCGGCCCACCTCTGACTCGGTCAAATTCTGGTGATAATACTACTGGAGCAGTTGTTAAGGCTTTCTTTAGAGTTTCAAAAGCTTCCTTACAATCATCATCAAAAACAAAAGACACATCTTTTTGAAGAAGATTAGTAAGAGGCTTTGAAATTTTAGAGAAATCTTTAATAAACCTCCTATAAAAACCAGCATGACCAAGAACACTACGAATACCTTTAACATCCCTCGGATAGGGCATCTTCTCAATCGCTTCAACCTTAGCTCTATCAACTTCAATACCTCGTTCAGAAATTTTATGTCCCAATACAATTCCTTCATTAACCATAAAGTGGCATTTCTCCCAATTAAGGACAAGGTTAGTTTCTTTACATCTCTGCAAAACTTTATCAAGGTTTCGCAAACAATTATCAAAAGAATTCCCATAGACAGAAAAATCATCCATGAATACCTCCACAATCTTTTCACAAAAGCCATGAAAAATAGCAGACATGCATCTTTGAAAAGTAGCAGGAGCATTACATAAACCAAAAGGCATACGCCTATAAGCATAAGTTCCATAGGGACAAGTGAAAGTGGTTTTCTCTTGATCTTTAGTTCTAACAGCAATTTGTGAAAACCCAGAATAACCATCAAGAAAGCAGAAATGAGTATTTTTAGATAACCTTTCTAGCATTTGATCAATAAAAGGTAAAGGGTAATGATCCTTCTTAGTAACTTTATTAACTTTTCGATAATCAATGCACATTCTATACCCTACAACTACTCTTTGAGGGATAAGCTCATCATTATCATTAGGTACAACAGTTATTCCTCCTTTCTTAGGAACACAATGCACAGGACTAACCCATCTACTATCAGCAATAGGATATATAATACCAGCTTCAAGAAGTTTTAATACCTCATTCCTTACCACATCCTTCATCTTAGGAATTAAAAGACGCTGATGTTCAACAACAGGCTTTGCATCATCTTCCATGTTGATGGCATGTTGGCAAATAGCGGGAGAAATCCCCTTCAAGTCATCAAGAGTGTAGCCAATAGCTCCTCGGTGTTTCTTCAATATTTCCAATAATCTTTCTTCCTCAAAATCTGAAAGCTTAGCACTAATAATAACATGATATGTTTTCTTATCATCAATATAAGTATACTTAAGATTATCAGGCAACGGTTTCAAATCAAAAACAAGATCTTCCTTTGGTGGTGGTGTTGTACCTAGATCTTCAACCGGTAAGTCATGTTTAAGAATAGGTTGACGAAGGAAAATTTCATCAAGCTCATTCCTTTCTTCCCTAAAGACTTCACTCTCATGATCCTCCAAATGTTGCTGCAAAGGATTACTAGGAGCAAGAGCAATAGATGCAAGCTGTTCAACTCTAAAATCATTATTAGGCAATTCAGCTTTATAAGGAACTTTGGCAAATTTAGATAAATTAAACTCATAAGATTCACCAGAAAATTTAGTCACAATTTTCTCTTTCTTGCAATCTATAATAGCTCCACAAGTATTTAGAAAAGGTCTACCAAAAATGATAGGACAAGTCTTACTAGCAGCAGAACCAAGTACCAAAAGGTCAGCAGGATATTTAATCTTACCACATAGAACTTCCGCATCTCGAACAATATCAATAGGAGAGATAGTTTTTCTATTAGCTAGCCGAATAACCACATCAATATCTTCAAGTTCACAAGAACCAATTTCATGCATGATTTCCTTGTAAAGCTCATAAGGAATGGCACTAATACTTGCACCAATATCGCATAAACCATAATAACAATGATCACCAATTCTAACAGAGAGCATAGGAACATTGGCTTTCCTAGACTTACTAGGATGTGAAACAATATTAGAAGCATCTTCACAGAAAATGATGTGATCGTCTTCTACATTTTCAGTCACAAGATCTTTAACTATTGCAATAGCAGGTTCAACATTTATTTGCTCCTCAGGTTCTAAAGGTTTCTTTGCACTTTTATTAACCACACTAGTTATAACAGAATACTCCTTCATTTTAGCAGGGAAAGGAGTTTTTTCAATATAAGCTTCAGGAAGAATATGATCAACAGTTTTAATTTCAACACATTTACCTATAGGTGAATCAGTTTTATCTTTATAAGGTTCATGATACTTATTAAAGTTCTTCCTAGGCAATTCAAAATGAGAGGCAAAAGCTTTATAAAAATTTGCAACAACTTGAGAGTCAAGACCATAAGTAGCACTCATATTACGAAATTTATCAGTATCCATAAAAGTTTCAATGCATTCGTAATCATAATTTATACCTGACTCTCTGCCTTTGTCGTTCTCCCATCCTTCAGTATTCTCTTGGATCCGATCAAGAAGGTCCCATTTAAACTCTTCTTTGTTGCGTGTGAATGATCCAGAACAAGCAGTATCCAGCAAGGTTTTATCTTGAAAAGAAAGTCTTGCATAGAAATTATCAATGATGATATTACCAGGAAGCTCATGAATGGGGCATTTGAGCATTAAAGACTTCAACCTCCCCCATGCTTGGGCAATACTCTCTCCATCATGAGGCCAAAAATTATATATGCGGTTTCGGTCTTTGTGAATTTCACTTGGAGGATAAAATTTAGAATAAAATAGAGGCACAATATCCTTCCAATCAAGAGAATTCCCATTCTTCAGCAATTTATACCAATGCGCCGCTTTACCAGACATCGATATAGAGAATAGTTTCTTCCTAACTTCATCCATAGAAATACCTGCACACTTGAATAACCCGCATAATTCGTGTAAAAACAGTAAATGATCTCCAGGATGGACAGTTCCATCCCCTTCATAGCGGTTATCCACAACACGTTCAATAATTTTCATAGGTATTTTATATGGAACCTCTTTCTCACCTGGCGCCTCATCCACTACCGTTGCAGTAGTAGTAGATTTTCCAAATAGGAATTCAAGAGAAGATCTCTCCATAATGAATTATAGCAGCAGGCAGAAATAAAAACAGCATGTACAGTAAAAGTTTTCCTTACCAATTCCACTTACCAATAGCGCTTCACTCCCCGGTAACGGCGCCAGAAAATAGTCTTGATAACCCACAAGTATAGGGGGTGTATCGTAGTACTTTCGATAAATAAGAGTGTCGAACCCAACGAGGAGCAGAAGGTGTTGACAAGCAGTTTCGATGAAGGATTCACTGTAAATGCTCACAGACAAATATTCAGGGGGTTTTGATATAGCAGATAAATAAAATACAAGTAAGTAAAATGCGAGAGTAATAACTGCAGCGAGTGGCCCAATCATTTTTAGCACAAAGGACAAGCCGGTTTGTTTACTTATGATGACCAAACGTTCTTGAGGACACACGGGAATTTAGTCTAGTGCTTTCGCTTCATATAGTTGATTAATCTTCATTGTTTTGATAAGTGTTGTGTGGGTGAACCTATGCTAATGCACCGCCCTTCCTAGGACTAATACATACTTGTGATTAAACCCCTTGCAAGCATCCGCAAATACAAGAAAGTAATTAAGATAAATCTAACCACAGCCTTAAACTCTGAGATCCTGCTATCCCTCATGCATCGATATACCAACGGGGGTCTGTGTTCTTGTCACTCCGGCAACCCCACAATTGGCAAACGAATACAAGATGCATTCCCCTAGGCCCATAAAGGTGAAGTATCATGTAGTCGACGTTCACATGACACCACTAGAAGAATAACACCACAACTTAAATATCAAACCATTAAATATTACTCAACATAGTTCACTACTAACATTTAGACTTCACCCATGTCCTCAAGAACTAAACGAACTACTCACAAGACATCATATGGAACATGATCAGAGGTGATATGATGATGAATAACAATCTGAACATAAACCTTGGTTCAATGGTTTCACTCAATAGCATCAATAACAAGGAGTAATCAATACCGGGAGAGTTTCCCCTATGAAGTAATCAAGATTCAACCCTAGATGTTACAGCGGAGATGAGGTGCAGCGGCGGAGATGATGGTGTCGGCGGTGGAGATGATGGTGATGATGATCCCAATGAAGTCCAGCTCGATGGCGGTGACGATGGCGATGATTTCCCCCTCCGGGAGGGAATTTCCCCGGCGGATTTCAGCCTGCCGGAGAGCTCTTTTCTCTCTGGTGTTTTCCGCCCCGCAGAGGCGGCTGTGTCTATTCTCGATGTTCCCCCACGCCTTAGGGTTTTCGGGAGATGAAGTACGCGAAGGAGAGATGGCCGAGGGGGTCGTGGGCCCCCTCCCCACATGGCGGTGCGGCCAGGGTGGAGCCCGCGCCGGCCTATGGGGGGGCCCATGGCGGCCCTCCTCGGCCTCCCCTTTTGGTTGTGTCCGTCTTCTGGAATAATAAGAGCTTCGGTATATTTTCCGTCAATTGTTGATCTTCAGAAATACTGTATCCTGACGGTGCTTTTTCCAGCAGAATCCTGACTCCGGTGAGTAATTCTCCAATAATCATGAAACATGCAAAATAGGTGAAATAACATAAGTATCATCTCTAAATATGAAATATATCAAGGAATAACAGTAAATTATGATACAAAATAGTGATGCAAAATGGACATATCACGCCCATGATGAGGAGGTCGGCGGAGCCATCGACATGGTCGCGGAGGTTGTACTCGCAGAACATCAGGTAGAAGTACGTCTTCCGGGCGTGGTAGTTGGCGGAGTCGTGGGAGAGCTTGATGGGGACGTGGTGGGCGATCGTGACGGCGCGGAGGACAGCGACGTTGGGGGGTGGTGGAGTCGGAGAAGGAGTCGCCGAAGGGGTTGCTGGAGGGAGTGGAAGAAGACATCGCGGCGGCCAGCAAGGGGGGCGGCGCGGTGGGCAGGAGGAGGGCCGGCGGCGGCAGCGCCAAGGAGAGAGGCGGCAGCCGGCTTTGGTAGGTTAGGATCGTGGGGAATCTGATACCATGTAGAATGATGCAAATCACAATGCATTGATGTGAGACAAATACGTGTACCTATATATGCCATAACCTCAACTATACATGGAAGGAGGTGGGCCCGTTATAAATACAGAAGATACACGTACAGATATACACATATCTCAACAGTTCCCACATATGCTACCATCCATTTTCCAATACATGACAAAAGAGTTTTATCTCAACAGTTCCCACGTATGCTACCATCCATTTTCCAATACATGACAAAAGAGTTTTATGATTTGACCACCTTAATTATCAAGTGCACTAGCGTGACAGTACTGTTTAGGTATTACATCTCTCAGCATGCTGCTGTGCTACTGGTTGTGTATGTTAAAGCATTTTCCAATCGATGTATATTAATGTAGCCAACAAATGAAATGTTGCAAACGAATAGGTCTTGCCACAAAGGGAGGGATCGAGACTATCATGGTGCGAGTTAAGGAAGAGCACTACTTCCAAGAATACTCTGTGAACGTTGACTTCGCCGAACTCTTCCAGTTATACAATCTTCGGGCCCTCGACAAATCTATCAGTTTCTATTGTCTGTAAGTGATTTATTTATATAATTTGAGAAGTCTTTAGCTCAGCTCCTTCATTATCTGCAAATTATAATCTTTTGTGCGTTATGTTATGCAGATCGAAGATGCTCGAATGCAAAAAGGGATGAAATCACAGATATTGGGTTCATTGACCCGAACAAAATGCATGTCAGGACCATAGAAGAACCCCTCTATAACAGGGATACACCGGAGACTTTGCTAAGGTTTTTGAAGCGACAACGTGACAAAAAGATAATACTTTGGCCTTACAACTTCCAGTGAGTGTTACTCTCTTATAACACATTCTATTTTGCTCACCATATGTTAAAATATTAACTGATGACTTATATATATGACACTACATATTTAAACGTGCGCAGGTTTCACTTTATTCTTCTCGTCATTAAAATGTACGAAGGAGAAGTTGAAGTCTTTGACTCACTAACCAAACAGCCTATACTATACAAGTCTTGTTTTCTTATGCTCAAAAGGTAATTCAAATTCTTATCGGTTTTTTGTGAATTTCCTGATATCAACTGATTGATAACTCTTTTGTGCATTTTCTTTTGTCGGGCAGCGTGTGGGAAACTTTCATCAAGGAAGATCAGTCCTTTCAATGGGCACCGAAGCTGATATGGTGTACGAACAAAGTAAGTAGTAGTTACCTAGGTCCACACACCATTATCATACTTGATTATTGTTTGACTGAATTATATTCTTGTACAGAAATGCGCGAAACAACCACAGGGGACTGATCTATGTGGATACTACGTTTGCGATTACATCCACAGAATTGTCAGCGAGAGAGCGAATAATGAAAGAAATAAAGAGGTACGAAAACAATATTCACAAATTTATTTTGTTACCATAAGTTGTGCTGAGTTTCAGTAATAATTGTTTGATTTGTGATTTGATATATACATATATATACACACACATAGCTCATGTATTCATTTCTATCTTATTCTTTTACAGTTGAGAAGAAAGAGGGAGAAGATCTCAATCGAGGAGCGCTTCAAAGCAATTGGCGAGGAATTGGCGGGATTTTTCCTTCGGGAAATCATACCACCATCCGTAGAGTACCACTATGCATAAAGATCTTCTCCAGCTCCTCGATTGCTTTGTGTGTATATATAGTTTGACTCGGAGTGTACCACTATGGTACATGAAATAGGTAGTATGCCTCGGAGAGTACCACTACGCATGAAGATCGATCTTCATGCATGTACTACTTTATTCTGGTGCATCGCCTTGATATGCATCGAAGAGTACTACTTGTGCAATTACATGCGTGTTATATTATATACACCAACTTGATATGCATCACCTTGACCTTCATGTACTACGTAAACCCAAACGCGTTTCTGGTGCATCGACGTGATATGAAACGCTCCGATACCCCTAAACCCCTGCAAAAACCCTAAACCATGAATTCTCTGCCGTGGCAGAGATTCTTGCATATTTCCTGCCGCGGTAGCCAACCTTTGGTACCGGTTTGTAATACAAAACCGGTACCAAAGCTCCCTCGCCGTGCGCTCTCCTGGGCGCCCACGTGGAGGCGCCATTAATACCGGTTCGTAAGGAACCGGTACGAAAGGGGGGGCCTTTTGTACCGGATCTTTTATACCGGTTGAGAAACCGGTGCAAATGGCCCTTAGGAACCGGTATAGATGAGCGTTTTTCTACTAGTGATAATACCCAACTCAGGCCCAGAAGAGATCCCAATTTGGTTCATTGTGCTAATTTCTGTAAGATATTTCTGTTAAATCACAAAACAAGAGCTCACAACTAGCAATTGTTATATCTTAATTCCTGCAAAACATGTTAATAGTAATGGAGTATGAATGAACAATTTCTTTTGATGAGCCGTAATTATAAACAACCAAATTGTTGTAGATAAATTCATGTTGTTATGTGTCTGAACTTGATCCAGGTTCAACTCTACACAATGAAAAAAATTAAATGCACAGTCAAATTAATCAACCCAATTTGCATAGCAGTGCACATAGAGATTCACATTTCACGGTAGAAGAATCAAGAAATGGTCATAACCCACTTTCCTGATGTACATAATCAACCAGGATGTATCAGATATTTACAAAACCATGCCAATAGAAATTGATAAGAACATAAGGAAAATTAAGTAGCATGCATAAGCTTCAGATATCTCTCTCCTATGGTAAAGTATATATGAAACTTGCATCTGAAACTTCGAACTGGGCATTTTTGTATGTCCCTTTAGAATATCCGAACTTAGAACATGAAGAAGTTCTGGAAATTCAACAGATCAAGAAGTAAAGCAATATGGATCAAGGTAATGACGAACAGACAGTATGGAAGTGCGATATTTTCCAACCAAGTTGTCCTACCATAACCAGATTAACAGGCAAGTCCCAGATTTCAAATACTGTACTCTATAGCCCTTGCTAGTATCTGCATCTGAAAATGAATGGCAAGGCTTAGAGTTTAAGCCACAATTTGTCACATATACCAACCTTCCCTAGCCCAGAAAGTTAAATAGAATGACAATATTGAATCTTTTCATATGATTATGGTGAAGTGCAGTACCTGTTCTCATTAGCATAAAAAAATAGTAGAAAAAGAAAGTTTGCTCTTTTAAAAGATGTTACCACTCTCCCAGAATACTCAAAGGGTATTACAGTATTTTGAAAAAATATTAACCTTGTCTTCCCATTAAGAATATATAATTATTTGTAAATCATAGCATTGAGGTGTGAATACCTCACTTATATGATTGCAGGCTTGGCTATTTATATCATAGCTTTGAGGTATTCCATCTCCGACGAACTTCTTTTCAATGAAATAATTCGATTCAAATGCATGATTCGAATAAAAAATGGATTTGCAGAAACATTAGAAAAAATGTACTGTTGCAACAACATTCTGTTCAAAACAAAAACAAAAAAACTGACGAGGACATCCCCACTACACTACTACCTCCGTCATTGCAAGATGAAGACGATGCTGCTGTGAAGCTCAAGTCCAATGAAGTCAGGATTGGACCTATGACAAGAGCCCGTGCGAAGCTACTCAAACAACAGGTGAACTTGTTCCTAAGTGATACTTTTATCGATGAGAACTTTATACTGCCTATGTCCTTTTACTTATGTATGATCAGGTACGAAGAGGGAGCAAGCATCGCACGAGGAGGAGAGGAGTAGCTGGACGTGAATCTGGACATGGAGCTGGACATAAAGACATCCCATGGACGCGCGAGGGAGGAGAGGGAGGCATGTGCGAGGGAAGAAGATGAAGTCCAGGCCGGCGTGATACGTCTCCAATGTATCTATAATTTCTTATGTTTCATGCTAGTTTTATGACAATACCAACATGTTTTAGTCATACTTTATAATGTTTTTATGCATTTTCCGAAACTAACCTATTGACAAGATGCCGTAGTGCCAGTTTCTGTTTTCTGCTGTTTTTGATTTCAGTAAAGTTAGTTTACGGATATTCTCGGAATTGGACGAAACAAAAGCCCACGGTCTTATTTTCCACGGAGCCTTCCAGAACACCGAAGAGGAGACGAAGAGGGGACGCGAGGAGGCCACACCATAGGGGGGCGCGGCCCTACCCCTGGCCGCGCCGCCATATGGGGTGGGCCCCTCGGGCGTCCCCCGACTCTGCCCCTTCGCCTATATATTCCTTCCGTCACGAAAACCCTATCACCGAGTGACGAGGGATCACCTCGCCAATTCCTACGTATTGTAGACTTAGGTTTCGGGAGAGAGCGACGATGGAGATTCCGGGAACGAGATTAGGCACACGACGTACCCAGCTTCGGGTCCCCTCGGTGGAGGATCCCTACGTGCTGCTAGCAATCTAGTATATGATCATAGATGTGTTTACAGGGTGCCGCCGTAGGCGGAGCTATGTTGTCTATCTATTGTCCTCTTTATTTCGGGTGCCCTGGCTAGCTTTATATATGCAACCAGCCTAGGGTTTTACAAGAGTCCTAGTCGACTACTTCTTCGGGTTGCCTTGTTGGGCCTTCTCCATATTGGGCCGAGCCGATCCAGGTATACCAATAATGGGTACCCGAAGGGTATACCCATGTCAGTAGCCCCCGAGTGTCTAGGGAAGTCGAAGACTTGCGTAGAGACTCCAAGCATAATCATCTCCAAAGGCGAGGTCCATATCGTAGATCATGTGTAGCATAAATGATGTCGACGATTCTCGAAGTTATTTTTCTATCGGGTGCGCGACAGCGCTCCCGATGGGAGTAGCCCCCGAGTCTATGGGTAAGTGCTTGCACTTAGGCATAGACTCAAGTTGTACTACTCGATGAAGAACTTAACTATATTTTCACTTTGCATCTCAGGTCGACAGAAAGAATAATTGCGCCTACAAAAAGTCTTCAGGGAGGAACCCGACGAAATCAAAAGAGAACCCGATGAAATCTTCTTCAGGGAGGAACCCGACGAAATCTTTTTCAGAAAACAGGAACTGGCGCTTCGGCATCTTGTTAATAGGTTAGTTCCGAAAAATGCATAAAATCATTATAAAGTGTGAGCAAAACATGTAGGTATTGTCATAAAACTAGCATGGAACATAAGAAATTATAGATACGTTTGAGACGTATCAAGCATCCCCAAGCTTAGTTCCTACTCGCCCTCGAGTAGGTAAACGATAACAAGGATAATTTCTGAAGTGACATGCTACTATAATAATCTTGATCAATACTATAGTAAATCATATGAGATGAATGAAGTGATTCAAAGCAATGGCAAAGACATTGACTAAACAACTGAATCATATAGCAAAGATTTTTCATGAATAGTACTTTCAAGACAAGCATCAATAAGTCTTGCATAAGAGTTAACTCATAAAGCAATAGATTCTTAATAGAAGGTTTTGAAGCAACACAAAGGAAGATATAAGTTTCAGCAGTTGCTTTCAACTTTCAACATGTATATATCATGGATAATTGTCAACACAAAGTAATATGATGAATGCAAATAAGCAAGTATGTAAGAATCAATGCACACAGTTGACACAAGTGTTTGCTTCTAAGATAGAAAGAAGTAGGTAAACTGACTCAACATAAAGTAAAAGAAAGGCCCTTCGCAGAGGGAAGCAGGGATTACTATTTTTGTGCTAGAGCTTTTATTTTGAAATCATAGAAACAATTTTGTCAACAGTAGTAATAATTCATATGTGTTATGCATAAGACATCTTATAAGTTGCAAGCTTCATGCATCGAATACCAATAGTGCTCGCACCTTGTCCTAATTAGCTTGGATTTCCATGGATTATCATTGCATTACATATGTTTCAACCAAGTATCACAAAGGGGTACCTCTATGCTGCCTGTACAAAGGTCCAAGGAGATAGATCGCATTTGATTTCTCGTTTTTGATGGATCAAAACTTGAGGACATCCATACCGGGATAACATAGAAAACAGATATTGGAATCCTCTTTAATGCTTAAGCATTCAACAACAGATAATATTCTCATAGGAGATTGAGGATTAATGTCCAAGCTGAAACTTCCACCATGATACATGGCTTTGGTTGGTGGCCCAATGTTCTTCTCTAACAATATGCATACTCAAACAATTCAACTCATGGCAAATCACCCTTACTTCAGACAAGACGAACATGCATAGCAACTCACATGATATTCAACAAAAGTGTAACAGTTGATGGCGTCCCCAGAAACATGGTAACCGCTCAACAAGCAACTTATAAGAAATAAGATACATAAGCGACATATTCTTTACCACAATAGTTTTTAAGCTACTTTCCCATGAGCTATATATTGCAAAGACAAGGAATGAAGTTTTAAAGGTAGCACGCAAGCAATTTACTTTGGAATGGCAGAGAAATACCACATAGTAGGTAGTTATGGTTGACACAAATGGCATAGGTTTTGGCTCAAGGTTTTGGATGCACGAGAAGCATTCCCTCTCAGTACAAGGCTTTGGCTAGCAAGGTTGTTTGAAGCAAACACAAGTATGAACCAGTACAGCATAACTTACATAAGAACATATTGCAAGCATTATAAGACTCTACACTGTCTTCCTTGTTGTTCAAACACTTTTACTAGAAAATATCTAGACTTTAGAGAGACCAATCATGCAAACCAAATTTTAACAAGCTCTACGGTAGTTCTCCACTAATAGGTTTAAACTACATGATGCAAGAGCTTAAACATGATATATTTGAGAGCTCAAAACAATTGCCAAGTATCAAATTATTCAAGACAATATAGCAATTACCACATGAAGCATTTTCCGTTTCCAACCAAATAGCAATGAAACGGCTTTCAACTTTCGTCATGAACATTAAAAGTAAAAATAAGAACACAAGTGTTCATATGAAAAAGCGGAGCGTGTCTCTCTCCCACACATGGATTGCTAGAATCCGAATTTATTCAGAGAATGAAAATAACAAAATGAAAATAAAACACACAGACGCTCCAAGTAAAGCACATAAGATGTGACGGAATAAAAATATAGTTTCACTAGAGGTGACCTGATAAGTTGTTGATGAAGAAGGGGATGCCTTGGGTATCCCCAAGCTTAGATGCTTGAGTCTTCTTGAAATACTCAGGGATGAACCACGGGGGCATCCCCAAGCTTAGACTTTTCACTCTTCTTGATCATATCATATCATCCTCTTCTCTTGATCCTTGAAAACTTCCTCCACACCAAACTCAAAACAATCTCATTAGACGGTTAGTGCATAATCAAAAACTTACATATTCAGAGAGGACACAATCATTCCCAACACTTCTGGACATTACCCAAGGTTACTGAAATTTAATGGAGCAAAGAAATCCACTGAAACACAGTAAATGAGGCAATACGAAATAAAAGGCAGAATCTGTCAAAACAGAACAGTCCGTAAAGACTAATTTTTTTGAGGCACTTAACTTGCTCAGATGAAAAAGCTCAAATTAAATGAAAGTTGCGTACATATCTGAGGATTACTCATGAATTTTCTGAGATTTTTCTGAGTTTCCTACAGAGAGATCTACTAAAATTCGTGACAGCTAGAAATCTGTTTCTGCGCAGAAATCCAAACTAATATCAACCTTACTATCAAAGACTTTACTTGGTACAACAATGCAATAAAATAAAGATAAGGAGAGGTTGCTACAGTAGTAACAACTTCCAAGACACAACAAAACAGTAGCAAAAATGAAAAATAAAAAAACATGGGTTATCTCCCAAGAAGTGCTTTCTTTATAGCCATTAAGATGGGCTCAGCAATTTTAATGATGCTCTTGCAAAAAATAAGAGTTTAAGCAAAAGAGAGCATCAAAAGCAAATAAGAAACACTTTTAAGTCTAACCCACTTCCTATGAAAAGGAATCTTGTACACAAATAAATTAATGAAGAACAAAGTGACAAGCATAGGAAGATAAAACACGAGTAACTTCAAAATTTTCAGCATGTAGAGAGGTGTTTTAGTACCATGGAAATTTTTACAACCATATTTTCCTCTCTCATAATAATTTCCAATAGCATCATGAACAAACTCAACAATATAACTATCACATAAATCATTCTTATTCACATGCATAAAAGTATCATTACTCTCCACATAAGCATAATCAATTTTATTAGTAATAGTGGGAGTAAAACTATCACAACCATCATTGTAATCATCATAAATTGCAGGCATGGTATAATCATAATAAACTTTATCCTCCATAGTAGGTGGCACCAAAATACCACTATCATTATAATCATCATAAATGGGAGGCAAAGTATCATCAAAGAAAATTTTCTCCTCAAAACTTGAGGGACTAAAAATATCACAACCAGCTTCCCCAAGCTTAAATTCTTCCATAACATTAGCAATAATAGTGTTCAAAGAGTTCATGCTAATAACATTGCTACAACTATTTTGCAAACAAAGTTCCATGGGTTTTTTAATTTTCTCTTCAAACACCTCATGTCCTAATTCAATATAAATTTCATAAAGATCTCTAATATTTTTGTTGTTTTCCATTAAGCCTAACTAGTGAAAATAAAAACAAGAAACAAAAAGATATAATTGCAGAATCTAAAGGAAATAGCTTCAAGCACTCACACACCGGCAATAGTGCTAGGAAATAGCTTAGTAGTCGGAGGATGTGAATACCTTTTACCTTACCTCCCCGGCAACGGCGCCAGAAAATAGCTTGATGTCTACGCACGCTTCTATTCCTGTAGACAGTGTTGGGCCTGAAGGAGATATGCCCAAGAGGCAATAATAAAAGTGGTTATTATATATCTTTATGTTTATGATAAATGTTTATATACCATGCTATAATTGTATTAACCGAAACATTGATACATGTGTGATATGTAAACAACAAAGAGTCCCTAGTATGCCTCTTAACTAGCTTGTTGATTAATGGATGATTAGTTTCATAATCATGAACATTGGATGTTATTAATAACAAGGTTATATCATTGTATGAATGATGTAATGGACACACCCAATTAAGCGTAGCATAAGATCACGTCATTAAGTTATTTGCTATAAGCTTTCGATACATAGTTACCTAGTCCTTATGACCATGAGATCATGTAAATCACTTATATCGGAAAGGTACTTTGATTACATCAAAAGCCACTGCGTAAATGGGTGGTTATAAAGGTGGGATTAAGTATCCGGAAAGTATGAGTTGAGGCATATGGATCAACAGTGGGATTTGTCCATCCCGATGACGGATAGATATACTCTGGGCCCTCTCGGTGGAATGTCGTCTAATGTCTTGCAAGCATATGAATGGGTTCATAAGAGACCACATACCACGGTACGAGTAAAGAGTACTTGTCAGGAGACGAGGTTGAACAAGGTATAGAGTGATACCGATGATCAAACCTCGGACAAGTAAAATATCGCGTGACAAAGGGAATTGGTATCGTATGTGAATGGTTCATTCGATCACTAAAGTCATTGTTGAATATGTGGGAGCCATTATGGATCTCCAGATCCCGCTATTTGTTATTGGTCGGAGTGAGTACTCAACCATGTCCGCATAGTTCGCGAACCGTAGGGTGACACACTTAAAGTTGGATGTTGAAATGGTAGAACTTGAATATGGAATGGAGTTCGAATATTTGTTCGGAGTCCCGGATGAGATCCCAGACATCACGAGGAGTTCCGGAATGGTCCGGAGAATAAGATTCATATATAGGAAGTCATTTTATGAGATTTAAAATGATCCGGAAGGTTCTATGGAAGGTTCTAGAAGGTTCTAGAAAAGTCCGGAAGAAACCACTATGGAAGGCGGAGTCCCAAAGGGACTCCACCTCCATGGCCAGCCAACCCTAGAGGGGGAGGAGTCCCAAGTGGACTCCCCCAAAGGGGGCCGGCCACCCCCCCACATGGAAGGGGGGAATCCCACCCCAAGTGGGATTCCCACCTTGGGTAGGTTTCCCTATCACATGGAAGGTTTTGGGTTCGGGTCTTATTCGGAGACTTGTAGTCCAACACTTGGGGCTTCCACCTATATAATGAGGGCCAAGGGGAGGGGGCCGGCCACCCCAACAACCACAAGGTGGCCGCACCCCTATAGTGGTCGGCGCCCCCTCTCCCCAAACCCTAGCCGCCCCGCTCTTCCACTTCCCGCACGCTTAGCGAAGCTCCGCCGGATTTCTCCACCACCACCGACACCACGCCGTCGTGCTGCCGGATTCAAGAGGAGCTACTACTTCCGCTGCCCGCTGGAACGGGGAGGTGGACGTCGTCTTCATCAACAACCGAACGTGTGACCGAGTACGGAGGTGCTGCCCGTTCGTGGCGCCGTGATCAAGATCTTCTACGCGCTTTTGCAAGCGGCAAGTGAACGTCTACCACATCAACAAGAGCCTCATCTTGTAGGCTTTGGAATCTCTTCAAGGGTGAGACTTGATGTCTACGGGTGCTTCTATTCTTGTAGACAGTGTTGGGCCTCCAAGAGCAGAGGTTTGTAGAACAGCAGCAAGTTTCCCTTAAGTGGATCACCCAAGGTTTATCGAACTCAGGGAGGAAGAGGTCAAAGATATCCCTCTCATGCAACCCTGCAACCACAAAGCAAGAAGTATCTTGTGTCCCCAACACACCTAATAGGTGCACTAGTTCGGCGAAGAGATAGTGAAATACAGGTGGTATGAATAAGTATGAGCAGTAGTAACGGTGCCAGAAAAGTGCTTGCTGGCGTGTAGTTGATGGTGGTAATATTGCAGGAAGTAGAAACGCAGTAGAACAGTAAACAAGTAGCGATAGCAGTATTTAGGAACAAGGCCTAGGGATCATACTTTCACTAGTGGACACTCTCAACATTGATCACATAACAGAATAAATAGATAGATGCTAGACTCTACACTCTCCTGTTGGATGATGAACACCACTAACTGTGTAGGATTACACGAACCCTCAATGCCGGAGTTAACAAGCTCCACAATATTTGATGTTCATATTTAAATAACCTTAGAGTGCATGATAGATCAACACAACCAAACCAAGTACTGACATAGCATGCACACTGTCACCTTCACGCTACGAAAGGAGGCATAGATCACATCAATACCATCATAGCAATAGTTAACTTCATAATCTACAAGAGATCACAATCATAGCCTACGCCAAGTACTACACGATGCACACACTGTCACCATTACCCCGTGCAGGAGGAATAAACTACTTTAATAACATCACTAGAGTAGCACACAGATAAATTGTGATACAAAACACATTGCAATCATAAAGAGATATAAATAAGCACTTCACTATGCCATTCATAACAGTGAATAAGTATTCTGTGAAATATAGCCTAAGAGACCCACACGGTGCACACACTGTCACCTTTACACACGTGGGACAAGGAGTCTCCGGAGATCACATAAGTAAAATCCACTTGACTAGCATAATGACATCTAGATTACAAGCATCATCATATGAATCTCAATCATGTAAGGCAGCTCATGAGATTATTGTATTGAAGTACATAGGAGAGAGATTAACCACATAGCTACCAGTACAGCCCCTTAGCCTCGATGGAGAACTACTCCCTCCTCATGGGAGATAGCAGCGTTGATGAAGATGGCAGTGGTGTCGATGGAGAAGCCTTCCAGGGGCACTTCCCCGTCCCGGCGGCGTGCCGGAACAGAGACTCCTGTCCCCCAGATCTTGGCTTCGCGATGGCGGCGGCTCTGGAAGGTTTCTCGTACCGTGGCTTTTTCATATCGAGGTTTTAGGTCGAGGACCTTTATATAGGCGAAGAGGCGGAGTCGGAGGGGCGAAGAGGCAGTGAGGGGGTATGGCGGCGCGGCCAGGGCCTGGGCCGCGCCGGCCACCCTCCTGGGGCCCCTGTGGCCCACCTCTGGTCCATCCCGGGTGTTCTGGAAGCTTCGTGTATTTCTAAGATGCTGGGCGTTGATTTCGTCCGATTCCGAGAATATTTCCTTACTAGGATTTCTGAAACCAAAAACAGCAGAAAACAGCAACTGGCCCTTCGGCATCTCGTCAATAGGTTAGTTCCAGAAAACGCATAAATATGACATAAAGTATGCATAAAACATGTAGATATCATCAATAATGTGGCATGGAACATAAGAAATTATCGATACGTCGGAGACGTATCAGCATCCCCAAGCTTAGTTTCTGCTCGTCCCGAGCAGGTAAACGATAACAAAGATAATTTCTGAAGTGACATGCCATCATAACCTTGATCATACTATTGTAAACACATGTAATGAATGCAGCAATCCAAGACAATGGTAATGACATGAGTAAACAAATGAATCATAAAGCAAAGACTTTTCATGAATAGTACTTAAAGACAAGCATGAATAAGTCTTGCATAAGAGTTAACTCATAAAGCAATAAATTCATAGTAAAGGCATTGAAACAACACAATGGAAGATTAAGTTTCAGCGGTTGCTTTCAACTTGTAACATGTATATCTCATGGATAGTTGTCAATGCAAAGCAATATAACAAGTGCAATAAGCAAGTATGTAAGAATCAATGCACAGTTCACACAAGTGTTTGCTTCTTGAGATAGAGAGGAATGGGTGAACTGACTCAACAATAAAAGTAAAAGAAAGGCCCTTCGCAGAGGGAAGCATCGATTGCTATATTTGTGCTAGAGCTTTGATTTTGAAAACAAGAAACAATTTTGTCAACGGTAGTAATAAAGCATATGTGTTATGTAAATTATATCTTACAAGTTGCAAGCCTCGTGCATAGTATACTAATAGTGCCCGCACCTTGTCCTAATTAGCTTGGATTACCGGGATTATCGCAATGCACATGTTTCAACCAAGTGTCACAAAGGGGTACCTCTATGCCGCCTGTACAAAGGTCTAAGGAGAAAGCTCGCATTGGATTTCTCGCTATTGATTATTCTCAACTTAGACATCCATACCGGGACAACATAGAAAACAGATAATGGACTCCTCTTTTATGCATAAGCATGTAGCAACAATTAATTTTCTCATATGATATTGAGGATATATGTCCAAAACTGAAACTTCCACCATGATTCATGGCTTTAGTTAGCGGCCCAATGTTCTTCTCTAACAAAATGCATGCTCTAACCATTAAATAGGTGGTAAATCGCCCTTACTTCAGACAAGACGGACATGCATAGCAACTCACATGATATTCAACAAAGAGTAGTTGATGGCGTCCCCAGGAACATGGTTATCGCACAACAAGCAACTTAATAAGAGATAAAGTGCATAAGTACATATTCAATACCACAATAGTTTTTAGGCTATTTGTCCCATGAGCTATATATTGCAAAGGTAGAGGATTAGAAATTTAAAGGTAGCATTTCAAGCAATTTACTTTGGAATGGCGGAGAAATACCATGTAGTAGGTAGGTATGGTGGACACAAATGGCATAGTGGTTGGCTCAAGTATTTTGGATGCATGAGAAGTATTCCCTCTCGATACAAGGCTTAGGCTAGCAAGGTTGTTTGAAGCAAACACAAGCATAAACTAGTACATCAAAACTTACATAAAAGACATATTACAAGCATTATAAGACTATACATCGTCTTCCTTGTTGTTCAAACACCTCACTAGAAAATATCTAGACTCTAGAGAAACCACTCATGCAAACCAAATTTTAGCAAGCTCTATGTATTTCTTCATTAATGGGTGCAAAGTATATGATGCAAGAGCTTAAACATGAGCACAACAATTGCCAAGTATCACATTATCCAAGACATTATAGCAATTACTACATGTATCATTTTCCAGTTCCAACCATATAACAATTTAACGATCAAGAAGAAACTTTCGCCATGAATACTATGAATAAAGCCTAAGGACATACTTGTCCATATGCAACAGCGGAGCGTGTCTCTCTCCCACACAATGAATGCTAGGATCCATTTTATTCAAACAAAACAAAAACAAAAACAAACCGACGCTCCAAGTAAAGTACATAAGATGTGACCGAATAAAAATATAGTTTCAAGAGAAGGAACCTGATAATTTGTTGATGAAGAAGGGGATGCCTTGGGCATCCCCAAGCTTAGATGCTTGAGTCTTCTTGAAATATGCAGGGATGAACCACCGGGGCATCCCCAAGCTTAGAGCTTTCACTCTCCTTGATCGTAGTATATCATCCTCCTCTCTTGACCCTTGAAAACTTCCTCCACACCAAACTCGAAACAAACTCATTAGAGGGTTAGTGCATAATCAAAAACTCACATGTTCAGAGGTGACACAATCATTCTTAACACTTCTGGACATTGCCCAAAGCTACTGGAAGTTAATGGAACAAAGAAACCCATCCCACATAGCAAAAGAAGCAATGCGAAATAAAAGGCAGAATCTGTCAAAACAGAACAGTCCGTAAAGACGAATTTTATTGAGGCACTGACACGCGTACAGCACGCGACCGTTGGGAACCCCAAGTGGAAGGTGTGATGCGTACAGCAGTAAGTTTCCCTCAGTTAGAAACCAAGGTTTATCGAACCAGTAGGAGTCAAGAAGCACATTGAAGGTTGATGGCGGCGAGATGTAGTGCGGGGCAACACCAGGGATTCCGGCGCCAACGTGGAACCTGCACAACACAAACCAAGTACTTTGCCCCAACGAAACAGCGAGGTTGTCAATCTCACCGGCTTGCTGTAACAAAGGATTAGATGTATAGTGTGGATGATGATTGTTTGCAGAAAACAAGAGAACAAAGATTGCAGTAGATTGTATTTCAGTATAGAGAATTGGACCGGGGTCCATAGTTCACTAGAGGTGTCTCTCCCATAAGATAAACAGCATGTTGGATGAACAAATTACAGTTGGGCAATTGACAAATAAAGAGGGCATGACCATGCACATACATATTATGATGAGTATAGTGAGATTTAATTGGGCATTACGACAAAGTACATAGACCGCTGATACGTCTCCGACGTATCGATAATTTCTTATGTTCCATGCCACATTATTGATGTTATCTACATGTTTTATGCACACTTTATGTCATATTCGTGCATTTTCTGGAACTAACCTATTAACAAGATGCCGAAGTGCCGCTTGTCGTTTTCATTGTTTTTGGTTTCAGAAATCCTAGTAAGGAAATATTCTCGGAATTGGACGAAATCAAAGCCCAGGGGCCTATTTTCTCACGAAGCTTCCAGAAGTCCGAAGGAGAGACGAAGAGGGGCCACGGAGGGGCCACACCCTAGGGCGGTGCGGCCCCCCCTTGGCCGCGCGGCCCTGTGGTGTGGGGCCCCCGTGCCGCCTCTTGACCTGCCCTTCCGCCTATAAAAAGTCTCCGTGACGAAACCCCAGTACCGAGAGCCACGATACGGAAAACCTTCCGCAGACGCCGCCGCCGCCGATCCCATCTCGGGGATCCAGAGATCGTCCGGCACCCTGCCGGAGAGGGGAATCATCTCCCGGAGGACTCTACGCCGCCATGGTCGCCTCCGGTGTGATGTGTGAGTAGTCTACCCCTGGACTATGGGTCCATAGCAGTAGCTAGATGGTTGTCTTCTCCCCATTGTGCTACCATTGTCGGATCTTGTGAGCTGCCTAACATGATCAAGATCATCTATATGTAATTCTATATGTTGCGTTTGTTGGGATCCGATGAATAGAGAATACTTGTTATGTTGATTATCAAAGTTATGCTATGTGTTGTTTATGATCTTGCATGCTCTCCGTTACTAGTAGATGCTCACGGCCAAGTAGATGCTTGTAACTCCAAGAGGGAGTATTTATGCTCGATAGTGGGTTCATGCCCGCATTGACACCGGGACAATGTGATGAAAAGTTCTAAGGTTGTGTTGTCTGTTGCCACTAGGGATAAAACATTAGTGCTATGTTCAAGGATGTAGTCACTAGTTACATTACGCACCATACTTAATGCAATTGTCTGTTGTTAGCAACTTAATACTGGAAGGGGTTCGGATGATAACCTGAAGGTGGACTTTTTAGGCATAGATGCAGTTGGATGACGGTCTATGTACTTTGTCGTAATGCCCAATTAAATCTCACTATACTCATCATGATATGTATG
The DNA here is from genome assembly GCF_019359855.2 of Lolium perenne. Taxonomy (NCBI): domain Eukaryota; kingdom Viridiplantae; phylum Streptophyta; class Magnoliopsida; order Poales; family Poaceae; genus Lolium; species Lolium perenne. Next base: position 161,418,671 of record NC_067247.2, read on the forward strand.
TGCATTGTCATGCTCTCTTTATTTGTCAATTGCCCAACTGTAATTTGTTCACCCAACATGCTGTTCGTCTTATGGGAGAGACACCTCTAGTGAACTGTGGACCCCGGTCCAATTCTCTTTACTGAAATACAATCTACTGCAATACTTGTTCTACTGTTTTCTGCAAACAATCATCTTCCACACAATACGGTTAACTCTTTGTTACAGCAAGCCGGTGAGATTGACAACCTCACTGTTTCGTTGGGGCAAAGTACTTTGGTTGTGTTGTGCAGGTTCCACGTTGGCGCCGGAATCCCTGGTGTTGCGCCGCACTACATCCCGCCGCCATCAACCTTCAACGTGCTTCTTGGCTCCTCCTGGTTCGATAAACCTTGGTTTCTTTCTGAGGGAAAACTTGCTGCTGTGCGCATCATACCTTCCTCTTGGGGTTGCCCAACGAACGTGTGAAATACACGCCATCAAGCTCTTTTCCAAGCGCCGTTGCCGGGAACTGAAGAAAAGCTACACCACAGAGAATTGCCTCCCACGGCAACAGCTCTTTTTCTGGCGCCGTTGCCGGGGAGATCAAGACACGCTGCAAGGGGAGTCTCCACTTCTCAATCTCTTTACTTTGTTTTTGTCTTGCTTAGTTTTATTTACTACTTTGTTTGCTGCACTAAATCAAAATACAAAAAATTAGTTGCTAGTTTTACTTTATTTGCTATCTTGTTTGCTATATCAAAAACACAAAAAAATTAGTTACTTGTTTTACTTTACTTAATATCATGCATGTTTTTATTTCACTAGTTTGGCATAATGGACAAGAATGAGCTTCTATTTCTATTTCCTGATTTAAAACATGGATTGTTTGATGCGAAAATTAAAAAACCTATGGAATCTTATTTGCATGCTGGTAATAATATTAGTATGAACGCCTTGAACACCATTGTTGATAATAATATAGAAAGTTCTAAGCTTGGGGAAGCTGGTTTTCATGATCTTTTTATTCCCCCAAGCATTGAGGAGAAGATTTACTTTGATGATACTTTGCCTCCTATTTATGATAATGATATTGGTCTTTTAGTACCGCCTGTTATGGAGGATAAATTTAATTATGATTACAATATGCCTCCTATATTTGATGATGAGAATAATAATGATAGCTACTTTGTTGAATTTGCTCCCACTACAACTAATAAAATTGATTATGCCTATGTGGAGAGTAATAATTTTATGCATGAGACTCATGATAAGAATGCTTTATGTGATAGTTATATTGTTGAGTTTGCTCATGATGCTACTGAAAGTTATTATGAGAGAGGAAAATATGGTTGTAGAAATTTTCATGTTACTAAAACACCTCTCTATGTGCTGAAATTTTTGAAACTACACTTGTTTTATCTTCCCGATCTTGTCACTTTGCTTTTCATGAATTTATTTGTGTACAAGATTCCTTTTCATAGGAAGCATGTTAGGCTTAAATTTGTTTTGAATTTGCCTCTTGATGCTCTCTTTTGCTTCAAATACTATTTCTTGCGAGTGCATCATTAAAACTGCTGAGCCCATCTTAATGGCTATAAAGAAAAGCGCTTATGGGAGACAACCCATGTTTTTACCTACAGTACTTTGTTTTTATTTTGTGTCTTGGAAGTTGTTTACTACTGTAGCAACCTCTCCTTATCTTAGTTTTGTGTTTTGTTGTGCCAAGTAAAGCCGTTGATAGAAAAGTAAGTACTAGATTTGGATTACTGCGCAGTTCCAGATTTCTTTGCTGTCACGAATCTGGGTCCACCTCCCTGTAGGTAACTCAGAAAATTATTCCAATTTACGTGCATGATCCTCAGATATGTACGCAACTTTCATTCAATTTGAGCATTTTCATTTGAGCAAGTCTGGTGCCATTTTAAAATTCGTCAATACGAACTGTTCTGTTTTGACAGATTCTGCCTTTTATTTCGCATTGCCTCTTTCGCTATGTTGGATGAATTTCTTTGATCCATTAATGTCCAGTAGCATTATGCAATGTCCAGAAGTGTTAAGAATGATTGTGTCACCTCTGAATATGTCAATTTATAATGTGCACTAACCCTCTAATGAGTTGTTTCGAGTTTGGTGTGGAGGAAGTTTTCAAGGATCAAGAGAGGAGTATGATGCAACATGATCAAGGAGAGTGAAAGCTCTAAGCTTGGGGATGCAACCGGTGGTTCACCCCTGCATATATCAAGAAGACTCAAGCGTCTAAGCTTGGGGATGCCCAAGGCATCCCCTTCTTCATCGACAACATTATCAGGTTCCTCCCCTGAAACTATATTTTTATTCCATCACATCTTATGTGCTTTTTCTTGGAGCGTCGGTTTGTTTTTGTTTTTGTTTTGTTTGAATAAAATGGATCCTAGCATTCACTATATGGGAGAGAGACACGCTCTGCTGTAGCATATGGACAAGTATGTCCTTGGTTTCTACTCATAGTATTCACGGCGAAGTTTCTCCTTCGTTAAATTGTTATATGGTTGGAATTGGAAAATGATACATGTAGTAATTGCTATAAATGTCTTGGGTAATGTGATACTTGGCAATTGTTGTGCTCATGATTAAGCTCTTGCATCATATGCTTTGCACCCATTAATGAAGAAATACATAGAGCATGCTAAAATTTGGTTTGCATATTTGGTTTCTCTAAGGTCTAGATAATTTCTAGTATTGAGTTTGAACAACAAGGAAGACGGTGTAGAGTCTTATAATGTTTTCAATATGTTTTTTATGTGAGTTTTGCTGCACCGGTTCATCCTTGTGTTTGTTTCAAATAAGCCTTGCTAGCCTAAACCTTGTATCGAGAGGGAATACTTCTCATGCATCCAAAATACTTGAGCCAACCACTATGCCATTTGTGTCCACCATACCTACCTATACTACATGGTATTTTTCCGCCATTCCAAAGTAAATTGCTTGAGTGCTACCTTTAAACAATTCAAAATTTATTACCTCTGATTTGTGTCAATGTTTTATAGCTCATGAGGAAGTATGTGGTGTTTAGCTTTCAACCTTGTCATTTACTTTTGACGGACTCTCATATGGACTAGTGGCTTCATCCGCTTATCCAATAATTTTGCAAAAAGAGCTGGCAATGGGATTCCCAGTCCCAAATTAATTAACAAAAATAGACACTCCTCCATGGTATGTGATTGTTGGACGGCACCCGAAGGATTCGGTTAGCCATGGCTTGTGTAAGCAAAGGTTGGGAGGAGTGTCATCATCATAATAAAACTAAGAGAGTGGATTTTGTACACCCACGCATGGGTGTGGGTGTTTCCGTCACCGTTGATTGTGCTTTGAGATTCGGATAAAAAGAGGAGAGAGAAAGGAATCTTTTCATATACTATGGTGGGCACGAATCTCGAGGAATAAATGAATGGTGACGGAAACACCCACACCCATGCGTGGGTGTACAAAAGTATTTCCGTAAAACTAAAATAAAAAGGCACTCCTTCATGGTATGAGATTGTTGGCAGGCACCCGAGGATTCGGTTAGCCATGGTTTGTGAAAGAAAGGTTGGAAGGAGTGCCACCCAAAAATAAATAAAATGGGAGCCGCTCTTATAAGTCCGGTTGGCAAGGTAGTTAGTGTACCCATTACCATTCGTTGACAACAACAAACACCTCTCAAAATTTTACTTTTATTGCTCTCTACATGTTTTCAAAAATCAAAGCTCTAGCACAAATATAGCAATCGATGCTTTTCCTCTATGGAGGACCATTCTTTTACTTTCAATGTTGAGTCAGTTCACCTATTTCTCTCCACCTCAAGAAGCAAACACTTGTGTGAACTGTGCATTGATTCCTACATACTTGCTTATTGCACTTATTATATTACTCTATGTTGACAATATCCATGAGATATACATGTTACAAGTTGAAAGCAACCGCTGAAACTTAATCTTCTTTTGTGTTGCTTCAATGCCTTTACTTTGAATTATTGCTTTATGAGTTAACTCTTATGCAAGACTTATTGATGCTTGTCTTGAAGTGCTATTCATGAAAAGTCTTTGCTATGTGATTCACTTGTTTACTCATGTCATATACATTGTTTTGATCGCTGCATTCACTACATATGCTTTACAAATAGTATGATCAAGGTTATGATGGCATGTCACTCCAGAAATTATCTGTGTTATCGTTTTACCTGCTCGGGACGAGCAGAACTAAGCTTGGGGATGCTGATACGTCTCCGACGTATCGATAATTTCTTATGTTCCATGCCACATTATTGATGTTATCTACATGTTTTATGCACACTTTATGTCATATTCGTGCATTTTCTGGAACTAACCTATTAACAAGATGCCGAAGTGCCGATTCTTTGTTTTCTCATTGTTTTTGGTTTCAGAAATCCTAGTAAGGAAATATTCTCGGAATTGGACGAAATCAAAGCCCAGGGGCCTATTTTCTCACGAAGCTTCCAGAAGTCCGAAGGAGAGACGAAGAGGGGCCACGGAGGGGCCACACCCTAGGGCGGCGCGGCCCCCCCCCTTGGCCGCGCGGCCCTGTGGTGTGGGGCCCCCGTGCCGCCTCTTGACCTGCCCTTCCGCCTATAAAAAGTCTCCGTGACGAAACCCCCAGTACCGAGAGCCACGATACGAAAAACCTTCCAGAGACGCCGCCGCCGATCCCATCTCGGGGGATCCAGGAGATCGCCTCCGGCACCCTGCCGGAGAGGGGAATCATCTCCCGGAGGACTCTACGCCGCCATGGTCGCCTCCGGTGTGATGTGTGAGTAGTCTACCCCTGGACTATGGGTCCATAGCAGTAGCTAGATGGTTGTCTTCTCCCCATTGTGCTACCATTGTCGGATCTTGTGAGCTGCCTAACATGATCAAGATCATCTATATGTAATTCTATATGTTGCGTTTGTTGGGATCCGATGAATAGAGAATACTTGTTATGTTGATTATCAAAGTTATGCTATGTGTTGTTTATGATCTTGCATGCTCTCCGTTACTAGTAGATGCTCTGGCCAAGTAAATGCTTGTAACTCCAAGAGGGAGTATTTATGCTCGATAGTGGGTTCATGCCTGCATTGACACCTGGGACAAAGGATGAAAGTTCTAAGGTTGTGTTGTGCTGTTGCCACTAGGGATAAAACATTAGTGCTATGTTCAAGGATGTAGTCACTAGTTACATTACGCACCATACTTAATGCAATTGTCTGTTGTTAGCAACTTAATACTGGAAGGGGTTCGGATGATAACCTGAAGGTGGACTTTTTAGGCATAGATGCAGTTGGATGACGGTCTATGTACTTTGTCGTAATGCCCAATTAAATCTCACTATACTCATCATGATATGTATGTGCATTGTCATGCTCTCTTTATTTGTCAATTGCCCAACTGTAATTTGTTCACCCAACATGCTGTTCGTCTTATGGGAGAGACACCTCTAGTGAACTGTGGACCCCGGTCCAATTCTCTTTACTGAAATACAATCTACTGCAATACTTGTTCTACTGTTTTCTGCAAGCAATCATCTTCCACACAATACGGTTAACTCTTTGTTACAGCAAGCCGGTGAGATTGACAACCTCACTGTTTCGTTGGGGCAAAGTACTTTGGTTGTGTTGTGCAGGTTCCACGTTGGCGCCGGAATCCCTGGTGTTGCGCCGCACTACATCCCGCCGCCATCAACCTTCAACGTGCTTCTTGGCTCCTCCTGGTTCGATAAACCTTGGTTTCTTTCTGAGGGAAAACTTGCTGCTGTGCGCATCATACCTTCCTCTTGGGGTTGCCCAACGAACGTGTGAAATACACGCCATCAACCGCTATCCAGCATGCATCTATGCCTAAAAAGTCCACCTTCAGGTTATCATCCGAACCCCCTCCAGTATTAAGTTGCTAACAACAGACAATTGCATTAAGTATTGCGCGTAATGTAATCAGTAGCTACATCCTCGAACATAGCACCAATGTTTTATCCCTAGTGGCAACAGCACATCCATAATCTTAGAGGTTTCTGTCACTCCCCCAGATTCACGGAGACATGAACCCACTATCGAGCATAAATACTCCCTCTTGGAGTTACAAGCATCTACTTGGCCAGAGCATCTACTAGTAACGGAGAGCATGCAAGATCATAAACAACACATAGACATGAATTGATAATCAACATAACATAGTATTCTCTATTCATCGGATCCCAACAAACGCAACATATAGAATTACAGATAGATGATCTTGATCATGTTCGGCAGCTCACAAGACCCGAAAATTAAGCACAATGGGGAGAAGACAACCATCTAGCTACTGCTATGGACCCATAGTCCAGGGGTAGACTACTCACACATCACTCCGGAGGCGACCATGGCGGCGTAGAGTCCTCCGGGAGATGATTCCCCTCTCCAGCAGGGTGCCGGAGGCGATCTCCTGAATCCCCCGAGATGGGATTGGCGGCGGCGGCGTCTCTGGAAGGTTTTCCGTATCGTGGCTCTCGGTACTGGGGGTTTTGCGACGAAGGCTATTTGTAGGCGTAAGGGCAGGTCAGGGAGCCACACGAGGGGCCCACACTACAGGTCGGCGCGGCCAGGGCTTGGGCCGCGCCGCCCTAGGGTGTGGCCACCTCGTGGCCCCACTTCGTCTCCTCTTCGGTCTTCTGGAAGCTTCGTGGCAAAATAGGACCCTGGCGTTGATTTCGTCCAATTCCGAGAATATTTCCTTACTAGGATTTCTGAAACCAAAAACAGCAGAAAACAACAACTGACACTTCGGCATCTTGTTAATAGGTTAGTTCCAGAAAATGCACGAATATGACATAAAGTGTGCACAAAACATGTAGATATCATCAATAATGTGGCATGGAACATAAGAAATTATCGATACGTCGGAGACGTATCAGCATCCCCAAGCTTAGTTCTCGTCATTCCGAGGTAAACGATAAACAAAGATAATTTCTGGAGTGACATGCCATCATAACCTTGATCATACTATTTGTAAAGCATATGTAGTCAATGCAGCGATCAAAACAATGTAAATGACATGAGTAAACTAATGAATCATATAGCAAAGACCTTTCATGAATAGTACTTCAAGACAAGCATCAATAAGTCTTGCATAAGAGTTAACTCATAAAGCAATAATTCATAGTAAAGGCATTGAAGCAACACAAAGGAAGATGAAGTTTCAGCGGTTGCTTTCAACTTGTAACATGTATATCTCATGGATATTGTCAACATAGAGTAATATAACAAGTGCAATATGCAAATATGTAGGAATCAATGCACAGTTCACACAAGTGTTTGCTTCTTGAGGTGGAGAGAAATAGGTGAACTGACTCAACAATAAAAGTAAAAGAATGGTCCTTCAAAGAGGAAAGCATCGATTGATATATTTGTGCTAGAGCTTTGATTTTGAAAACAAGAAACAATTTTGTCAACGGTAGTAATAAAGCATATGTATCATGTAAATTATATCTTACAAGTTGCAAGCCTCATGCATAGTATACTAATAGTGCCCGCACCTTGTCCTAATTAGCTTGGACTACCGGGATCATCGCAATGCACATGTTTTAACCAAGTGTCACAAAGGGGTACCTCTATGCCGCCTGTACAAAGGTCTAAGGAGAAAGCTCGCATTGGATTTCTCGCTATTGATTATTCTCAACTTAGACATCCATACCGGGACAACATAGACAACAGATAATGGACTCCTCTTTAATGCATAAGCGTGTAACAACAATTATTTTTCTCATATGAGATTGAGGATATTGTCCAAAACTGAAACTTCCACCATGGATCATAACTTTAGTTAGCGGCCCAATGTTCTTCTCTAACAATATGCACGCTCTAACCATAAGGTGGTAGATCGCTCTTACTTCAGACAAGACGAACATGCATAGCAACTCACATGATATTCAACAAAGAGTAGTTGATGGCGTCCCCAGTGAACATGGTTATCGCACAACGAGCAACTTAATAAGAGATAAAGTGCATAAGTACATATTCAATACCACAATAGTTTTTAAGCTATTTGTCCCATGAGCTATATATTGTAAAGGTGGAGGATAGAAATTTAAAGGTAGCGCTCAAGCAATTTACTTTGGAATGGCGGAGAAATACCATGTAGTAGGTAGGTATGGTGGACACAAATGGCATAGTGGTTGGCTCAAGTATTTTGGATGCATGAGAAGTATTCCCTCTCGATACAAGGTTTAGGCTAGCAAGGTTATTTGAAACAATCACAAGGATGAACCGGTGCAGCAAAACTCACATAAAAGACACATTGTAAACATTATAAGACTCTACACCGTCTTCCTTGTTGTTCAAACTCGATACTAGAAATTATCTAGACCTTAGAGAGACCAAATATGCAAACCAAATTTTAGCATGCTCTATGTATTTCTTCATTAATAGGTGAAAAGTATATGATGCAAGAGCTTAAACATGAGCACAACAATTGCCAAGTATCACATTATCCAAGACATTTTAGCAATTTACTACATGTATCATTTTCCAATTCCAACCATATAACAATTTAACGAAGAAGAAACTTCGCCATGAATATTATGAGTAGAGCCTAAGGACATACTTGTCCATATGCTACAGCGGAGCGTGTCTCTCTCCCACAAAGTGAATGCTAGGATCCATTTTATTCAAACCAAACAAAAACAAAACCAAACCGACACTCCAAGCAAAGCACATAAGCTGTGATGGAATAAAAATATAGTTTCAGGGGAGGAACCTGATAATGTTGTCGATGAAGAAGAGGATGCCTTGGGCATCCCCAAGCTTAGACGCTTGAGTCTTCTTGATATATGCAGGGGTGAACCACCGGGGCATCCCCAAGCTTAGAGCTTTCACTCTCCTTGATCATGTTGTATCATCTCCCTCTCTTGATCCTTGAAAACTTCCTCCACACCAAACTTAGAACAACTCATTAGAGGGTTAGTGCACAATCGAAATATACATGTTCAGAGGTGACATAATCTTTCTTAACACTTCTGGACAATGCACAAAGCTACTGAAAGTTAATGGAATCGAAATATCCATCGAACATAACAAAACAGGCAATGCGAAATAAAAGGCAGAATCTGTCAAAACAGAACAGTTCGTATTGACGAATTTTATCAAGGCACCAGACTTGCTCAAATGAAAATGCTCAAATTGAATGAAAGTTGCGTACATATCTGAGGATCACTCACGTAAATTGGCATAATTTTCTGAGTTACCTATAGAGAAAACAGCCCAGATTCGTGACAGCAAAGAACTCTGTTTCTGCGCAGTAATCCAAATCTAGTATGAACTTTACTATCAACGACTTTACTTGGCACAACAAAACACTAAACTAAGATAAGTAGAGGTTGCTACAGTAGTAAACAACTTCCAAGACACAAAATAAAAACAAAGTACTGTAGTAAAAACATGGGTTGTCTCCCATAAGCGCTTTTCTTTAACGCCTTTCAGCTAGGCGCAGAAAGTGTGTATCAAGTATTATCAAAGGATGGTGCATCTACAGCGGGGTTTGGAGTTTTCTCAGCCAAGCATAGTATATTGGATACATAAGTTTTAGCGTCTCCCTTTTCATTAGTCTTAGGCTTGCTACTCTCATCAAATAAATTTTCCGGAACAAGCCAAGCATAGTTATTTTCTAGTGCATCATTCATCGCTAGGAGCTTACATGGTATTGGTGCTTTGATCTCCCCACCATCATTAATATTATTAGTGTACCTTATTCTATCCATGTTCATCTTTTCAAGGAGACTAACAAAATTGGTGCAAGAACCAAGCATATTGTATTTAGCAAAGACCTTTCTAGCCTCTCTTGCTATACCACCAAATTCTCTAAGAAGGGTTTCTAAAACAAAATCTTTCTTTTCCCCTTCTTCCATATCACCTAGTGTAAGAAACATGTGTTGGATTATAGGATTGAGATTAACAAATTTAGTTTCCATCATACGAACTAAAGCAGCAGCGGCAATTTCATAAGTAGGAGCAAGTTCTACCAAGTGTCTATCTTCAAAATCGTCAACGGTACTAACATGGTTGAAAAATTCTTCTATATTATTTCTCCCAATTATAGACCCGCATCCTACCGGCATGTTTTTTATGGTAAAATTAAAAGGAAACATGTTGAAACAAGTAAAGCAAATATAAGTAACTAATTTTTTTGTGTTTTTGATATAGCAAGCAAGATATCAAATAAAGTAAAACTAGCAACTAATTTTTTTGTATTTTGATTTAGTGCAGCAAACAAAGTAGTAAATAAAACTAAGCAAGACAAAAACAAAGTAAAGAGATTGGGATGTGGAGACTCCCCTTGCAGCGTGTCTTGATCTCCCCGGCAACGGTGCCAGAAATTTACTTGGCGCGTAGTTGACGAGGGAGGAAATGGTGTAGCTTTCCTTCGTTCCCCGGCAACGACGCCAGAAATTTAGCTTGACACGCGTACAGCATGCGACCGTTGGGAACCCCAAGTGGAAGGTGTGATGCGTACAGCAGTAAGTTTCCCTCAGTTAGAAACCAAGGTTTATCGAACCAGTAGGAGTCAAGAAGCACGTTGAAGGTTGATGGCGGCGAGATGTAGTGCGGCGCAACACCAGGGATTCCGGCGCCAACGTGGAACCTGCACAACACAAACCAAGTACTTTGCCCCAACGAAACGGCGAGGTTGTCAATCTCACCGGCTTGCTGTAACAAAGGATTAGATGTATAGTGTGGATGATGATTGTTTGCAGAAAACAGTAGAACAGTATTGCAGTAGATTGTATTTCAGTATAGAGAATTGGACCGGGGTCCACAGTTCACTAGAGGTGTCTCTCCCATAAGATAAACAGCATGTTGGGTGAACAAATTACAGTTGGGCAATTGACAAATAAAGAGGGCATGACCATGCACATACATATTATGATGAGTATAGTGAGATTTAATTGGGCATTACGACGAAGTACATAGACCGCTATCCAGCATGCATCTATGCCTAAAAAATCCACCTTCAAGTTATCATCCGAACCCCCTCCAGTATTAAGTTGCTAACAACAGACAATTGCATTAAGTATTGCGCGTAATGTAATCAGTAGCTACATCCTCGAACATAGCACCAATGTTTTATCCCTAGTGGCAACAGCACATCCATAATCTTAGAGGTTTCTGTCACTCCCCCAGATTCACGGAGACATGAACCCACTATCGAGCATAAATACTCCCTCTTGGAGTTACAAGCATCTACTTGGCCAGAGCATCTATTAGTAACGGAGAGCATGCAAGATCATAAACAACACATAGACATGAATTGATAATCAACATAACATAGTATTCTCTATTCATCGGATCCCAACAAACGCAACATATAGAATTACAGATAGATGATCTTGATCATGTTCGGCAGCTCACAAGACCCGACAATTAAGCACAATGGGGAGAAGACAACCATCTAGCTACTGCTATGGACCCATAGTCCAGGGGTAGACTACTCACACATCACTCCGGAGGCGACCATGGCGGCGTAGAGTCCTCCGGGAGATGATTCCCCTCTCCGGCAGGGTGCCGGAGGCGATCTCCTGAATCCCCCGAGATGGGATTGGCGGCGGCGGCGTCTCTGGAAGGTTTTCCGTATCGTGGCTCTCGGTACGGGGGGTTTCGCGACGAAGGCTATTTATAGGCGGAAGGGCAGGTCAGGGGGCCACACGAGGGGCCCACACTACAGGTCAGCGCGGCCAGGGCTTGGGCCACGCCGCCCTAGGATGTGGCCACCTCGTGGCCCCACTTCGTCTCCTCTTCGGTCTTCTGGAAGCTTCGTGGCAAAATAGGACCCTGGGCGTTGATTTCGTCCAATTCCGAGAATATTTCCTTACTAGGATTTCTGAAACCAAAAACAGCAGAAAACAGCAACTGGCACTTCGACATCTTGTTAATAGGTTAGTTCCAGAAAATGCACAAATATGACATAAAGTGTGCATAAAACATGTAGATATCATCAATAATGTGGCATGGAACATAAGAAATTATCGATACGTCGGAGACGTATCAGGCACCAGACTTGCTCAAATGAAAATGCTCAAATTGAATGAAAGTTGCGTACATATCTGAGGATCACTCACGTAAATTGGCATAATTTTCTGAGTTACCTACAGAGAATTTTGCCCAGATTCGTGACAGCAAAGAAATCTGTTTCTGCGCAGTAATCCAAATCTAGTATGAACCTTACTATCAAAGACTTTACTTGGCACAACAATGCAATAAAATAAGATAAGGAGAGGTTGCTACAGTAGTAAACAACTTCCAAGACACAAATAAAAAACAAAAATACTGTAGCAAAATAAACACATGGGTTATCTCCCAAGAAGTTCTTTCTTTATAGCCATTAAGATGGGCTCAGCAGTTTTAATGATGCACTCGCAAGAAATAGTATTTGAAGAAAAGAGAGCATCAAGAGGCAAATTCAAAACACATTTAAGTTTAACATGCTTCCTATGAAAAGGAATCTTGTAAATAAACAAGTTCATGAAGCATAATGCAACAAGCATAGAAAGATAAAACAAGTGCAGCTTCAAGATTTTCAGCAAAAAGAGAGGTGTTTTAGTAACATGAAAATTTCTACAACCATATTTTCCTCTCTCATAATAATGTCCAGTAGCATCATGAGCAAACTCAACAATATAACTATCACATAAAGCATTCTTATCATGAGTCTCATGCATAAAATTATTACTCTCCACATAATCATAATCAATTTTATTAGTAATAGTGGGAGCAAATTCAACAAAGTAGCTATCATCAAATATAGGAGGCATATTGTAATCATAATCAAATTTATCCTCCATAACAGGTGGCACCAAAAGACTACTATCATTATAATCATCATAAATAGGAGGTAAAGTATCATCAAAGAAAATTTTCTCCTCAATGCTTGGGGGACTAAAAAGATCATGCTCATCAAAACCAGCTTCCCCAAGCTTAGAATTTTCCATAGCATTAGCAACAATAGTGTTCAAAGCATTCATATTAATAACATTCCCATTAGCATGCATATAAAGTTCCATGGGTTTTTTAATTCTCTCTTCAAACACATCATGTCCTAATTCAGGATAAAGTTCATAAAGATCTCTCGTATTTTTGTTGTTTTCCATTATGCCTAACTAGTGTAAACAAGAAACAAAAAGATGCAATTGCAGGATCTAAAGGAAATAGCTTCGAGCACACACACAATGGCGCCAGAAAAGTAGTGTTACCTGGAACCGAAGTATGAGTGCCTTTTACCTTTCCTCCCCGGCAACGGCGCCAGAAAAGTGCTTGATGTCTACGGGTGCTTCTATTCTTGTAGACAGTGTTGGGCCTCCAAGAGCAGAGGTTTGTAGAACAGTAGCAAGTTTCCCTTAAGTGGATCACCCAAGGTTTATCGAAATCAGGGAGGAAGAGGTCAAAGATATCCCTCTCATGCAACCCTGCAACCACAAAGCAAGAAGTCTCTTGTGTCCCCAACACACCTAATAGGTGCACTAGTTCGGCGAAGAGATAGTGAAATACAGGTGGTATGAATAAGTATGAGCAGTAGTAACGGTGCCAGAAAAGTGCTTGCTCGCATGTAGTTGATGGTGGTAATATTGCGGACAAAGATGCGGCAGAGAGAACAAGAAACAAGCAGTGATAGCAGTATTTAGGAACAAAGCCTAGGGATCATACTTTCACTAGTGGACACTCTCAACATTGATCACATAACAGAATAAATAAATGCTAGACTCTACACCCTCTTGTTGGATGATGAACACCACTAACTGTGTAGGATTACACGAACCCTCAATGCCGGAGTTAACAAGCTCCACAATATTCGATGTTCATATTTAAATAACCTTAGAGTGCATGACAGATCAACATAACCAAACCAAGTACTAACATAGCATGCACACTGTCACCTTCACGCTACGAAAGGAGGCATAGATCACATCAATACTATCATAGCAATAGTTAACTTCATAATCTACAAGAGATCACAATCATAGCCTACGCCAAGTACTAACACGATGCACACACTGTCACCATTACACCGTGCAGGAGGAATAAACTACTTTAATAACATCACTAGAGTAGCACATAGATGAATTGTGATACAAAACACATTGCAATCATAAAGAGATATAAATAAGCACTTCACTATGCCATTCATAACAGTGAATAAGTATTCTGTGAAATATAGCCTAAGAGACCCACACGGTGCACACACTGTCACCTTTACACACGTGGGACAAGGAGTCTCCGGAGATCACATAAGTAAAATCCACTTGACTAGCATAATGACATCTAGATTACAAGCATCATCATATGAATCTCAATCATGTAAGGCAGCTCATGAGATTATTGTATTGAAGTACATAGGAGAGAGATGAACCACATAGCTACCGGTACAGCCCCGAGCCTCGATGGAGAACTACTCCCTCCTCATGGGAGACAGCAGCATTGATGAAGATGGCGGTGGTGTCGATGGAGAAGCCTTCCGGGGGCACTTCCCCGTCCTGGCGGCGTGCCGGAACAGAGACTCCTGTCCCCCAGATCTTGGCTTCGCGATGGCGGCGGCTCTGGAAGGTTTCTCGTACCGTGGCTTTTTCGTATCGAGGTTTTAGGTCGAGGACCTTTATATAGGCGAAGAGGCGGAGTCGGAGGGGCGAAGAGGCGGTGAGGGGGTATGGCGGCGCGGCCAGGGCCTGGGCCGCGCCGGCCACCCTCCTGGGGCCCCTGTGGCCCACCTCTGGTCCATCCCGGGTGTTCTGGAAGCTTCGTGTATTTCTAAGATGCTGGGCGTTGATTTCGTCCGATTCCGAGAATATTTCCTTACTAGGATTTCTGAAACCAAAAACAGCAGAAAACAGCAACTGGCCCTTCGGCATCTCGTCAATAGGTTAGTTCCAGAAAACGCATAAATATGACATAAAGTATGCATAAAACATGTAGATATCATCAATAATGTGGCATGGAACATAAGAAATTATCGATACGTCGGAGACGTATCAAGACTCGATAATCCCCTCGTTGCTACCGTCTTCTAGATTGCATCTTGGTTTGGATTGCGTGTTTGCGGTAGGAAATTTTTTGTTTTCTATGCAACGAATCCCTACAGTGGTATCAGAGCCGTGTCTATGCATAGATGGTTGCACGAGTAGAACACAATGGTTTTGTGGGCGTTGATGCTCTTGTTATATTTAGTTTGAGTACTTTGCATCTTTGTGGCATAGTGGGATGAAGCGGCTCGGACTAACTTTACATGACCGCGTTCATGAGACTTGTTCCTCGTTCGACATGCAACTTGTATTGCATAAGAGGCTTTATGGTGTCTGTCTCTCCTACTATAGTGAAGATTCAATTTACTCTTCTATTGACAACATTAGTATCAACGTTGTGGTTCATGTTCGTAGGTAGATTAGATCTCTCTCGAAAACCCTAAACCACGTAAAATATGCAAACCAAATTAGAGACGTCTAACTTGTTTTTGCAGGGTTTGGTGATGTGATATGGCCATAATGTGATGATGAATATGTATGAGATGATCATTATTGTATTGTGGCAACCGGCAGGAGCCTTATGGTTGTCTTTAAATTTCATATTGAGTAGTATTTCAAAGTAGTTGTAATAGTTGCTACATGGAGGACAATCATGAAGACGTCGCCATTGACCTTGACGCTACGCCGACGATGATGGAGCCCGAAGATGATGGAGATCATGCCCGTGCTTTGGAGATGAAGATCAAAGGCGGAAAGACAAAAGGGCCATATCATATCACATATGAACTGCATGTGATGTTAATCCTTTTATGCATCTTATTTTGCTTAGATCGCGATGGTAGCATTATAAGATGATCCCTCACTAAAATAAAAAGATAATAAAGTGTTCATCCTTAGTAGCACCGTTGCCAAGACTTGTCGTTTCGAAGCATCTCGTGATGATCGGGTGTGATAGAATCAACAAGTGCATACAACGGGTGCAAGACAGTTTTGCACATGCGGATACTAAGGTGGCCTTGACGAGCCTAGCATGTACAGACATGGTCTCGGAACACGTGATACCGAAAGGTAGAGCATGAATCATATGGTTGATATGATGAACACTTTGAGTGTTCGCCATTGAAATCACACCTTGTCTCGTGATGATCGGACTTAGGTGTGGTGGATTTGGTTTGTGTGATCACTAAGACAATGCGAGGGATATTGTTTTGAGTGGGAGTTCACCTAGATTTTTAATTATGTTGAATTAAAATTTGAACTCAATTTGTCATAAACTTATTCTAAACTTTTGCAATTATATGTTGTAGAGATGGCGTCCCCAATCAATTTTAACCAGTTCCTAGAGAAAGAAAAGCTTAAGAGCAATGGTAGAAACTTCACCGACTGGTTCCGTCATGTGAGGATCTTCCTCTCTGGCGAAAATCTGCAATTTGTGTTTGATGCACCGCTAGGTGACCCTCCTGCAGAAACTGAAACCGATGAAGTAAAAGCTATTTACGCGACTCGGAAAACTCGGTACTCTCAAGTTCAGTGTGCCATCCTGTGCAGTCTGGAATCCGATCTTCAAAAACGTTTTGAGCACCATGATCCTCATGAGTTGATAAATGAGCTGAAAGCTATATTTGAGACTCATGCGGCCGTGGAATGCTATGAAGCATCGAAACATTTCTTCAGCTGTATGATGGAAGAAGGCAGCTCCGTTAGTGAGCACATGCTCGCCATGACCGGGCATGCGAAGAAACTCAGTGACTTGGGAATAGTGATTCCTAACAGACTGGGGATTAATCGTGTCCTTCAATCACTGCCACCAAGTTACAAGAACTTTGTGATGAACTACAATATGCAGAACATGAACAAGGAGTTACCTGAACTCTTTGGCATGCTAAAAGCTGCTGAGATTGAGATCAAGAAAGAGCACCAAGTGTTGATGGTCAACAAGACCACCAGTTTCAAGAAACAGGGCAAGTCTAAAGGAAAATTCAAGAAGGGTGGCAAGAAAGCTGCCACGCCTCCTGTGAAACCTAAGAATGGCCCTAAGCCTGATTCTGAGTGCTATTACTGCAAGGAGAAGGGACACTGGAAGCGTAATTGCTCCAAGTATCTGGCTGATCTGAAGAGCGGCCTTGTCAAGAAAAAGAAAGAAGGTATATCTGATATACATGTTATAGATGTTTATCTCACTGGTTCTCGTTCTAGTACCTGGGTATTTGATACTGATAATCGTCGGTTGCTCATATTTGTAACTCGAAACAGGAACTAAAGAATAAACGAAGACTACTGAAAGATGAAGTGACGATGCGCGTTGGAAACGGATCCAAAGTCGATGTGATCGCTGTCGGCACACTTCCTCTACATCTACCTTCGGGATTAATTTTAAGCCTAAATAATTGTTATTTTATACCCGCGTTGAGCATGAACATTATATCTGGATCTTGTTTAATGCAAGACGGTTATTCATTCAAGTCTGAGAATAATGGTTATTCTATTTTTATGAATAATATCTTTTATGGTCGAGCACCTGAAAAGAATGGCTTATTTCTGTTAGATCTCGATAGTAGTGATACGCATATACATAACATTGATGCTAAGCGAATTAAATTGAATGATAATTCTACTTATATGTGGTAATCGCTGCCTTGGTCATATTGGAGTGAAACGCATGAAGAAACTCCATACCGATGGATTACTTGAATCACTTGACTTTGAGTCACTTGATAGATGCGAAGCATGTCTAATGGGAAAAATGACTAAGACTCCATTTTCTGGTATGATGGAGCGAGCTACTGACTTATTGGAAATCATACACACCGATGTGTGCGGACCAATGAGTGTAGCATCGCGCGGTGGTTATCGTTATGTTCTAACCTTCACAGATGATCTGAGTAGATATGGGTATATCTATTTCATGAAACATAAATCCGAAACTTTCGAGAAGTTTAAGGAATTCCAAAGTGAAGTAGAAAATCAACGTAACAAGAAGATTAAATTTTTACGATCTGATCATGGAGGTGAATATCTAAGTTATGAGTTTGGCATGCATTTAAAGAAATGCGGAATACTTTCACAATTGACACCGCCGGGAACACCACAACGAAACGGTGTGTCCGAACATCGTAATCGAACTCTCTTAGATATGGTTCGTTCTATGATGTCTCTTACTGATTTACCGTTATCATTTTGGAGTTATGCATTAGAGACAGCCGCATTCACTTTAAATAGAGCACCATCAAAATTCGTAGAAACGACACCGTATGAATTATGGTTTAATAAGAAACCTAAGCTGTCGTTCCTTAAAGTTTGGGGTTGCGAAGCCTATGTAAAGAAGTTACAACCGGACAAGCTAGAACCCAAAGCGGAGAAATGCGTCTTCATAGGATACCCTAAGGAAACTATAGGGTACACTTTCTATCACGGATCCGAAGGCAAAATCTTTGTTGCTAAGAACAGAACCTTTCTTGAGAAAGAATTTCTCACTAAAGAAGTGACTGGAAGAAAAGTAGAACTCGATGAGATTGATGAATCTATACTCGTTGATCAGAGTAGCACAGTACCGGAAGTTGTACCTGTACCGCCTACACCGGCAACAGAGGAAGCTAATGATAATGATCATGAAACTTCGAACGAGGAAACTACTGAACCTCGCAGATCGACAAGGGAACGTGCCACTCCTGATTGGTATGATCCTTGTCTAAATGTCATGATTGTGGATAACAATGATGAGGACCCTGGGTCATATGAAGAAGCGATGATGAGCCTAGATTCCAACAAATGGCAAGAAGCCATGAAATCCGAAATGGGATCCATGTATGATAACAAAGTATGGACTTTGGTAGACTTACCTGATAGCCGCAAGGCTGTCGAGAATAAATGGATCTTCAAGAGAAAAACAGATGCTGGTGGTAATATTACTGTCTATAAAGCTCGACTTGTCGCAAAGGGTTTCCGACAAATTCAAGGAGTTGACTACGATGAGACTTTCTCACCTGTAGCGAAGCTAAAATCTGTGAGGATTTTGTTAGCAATAGCTGCATTTTTCGATTATAAGATTTGGCAGATGGATGTCAAAACGGTGTTCCTTAATGGAGACATTGAGGAAGAGTTGTATATGGTACAACCCAAAGGTTTTGTCGATCCTAAAAATGCTGACAAAGTATGTAAACTTCAGCGTTCAATTTATGGACTGAAGCAAGCATCAAGAAGTTGGAACCGACGCTTTGATAAGGTGATCAAAGACTTCGGGTTTATACAGTGTCATGGAGAGGCCTGTATTTACAAGAAAGTGAGTGGGAGCTCTGTAGCATTCCTGATATTATATGTAGATGACATATTATTGATTGGGAATGATATAAAACTATTAAGCAGTATAAAAGGTTATTTGAATAATAGTTTTTCAATGAAAGACCTTGGTGAAGCATCGTATATATTAGGCATCAAGATTTATAGAGATAGATCAAGACGCCTAATAGGGCTATCACAGAGTACATATCTGGACAAGATTCTAAAGAAGTTTAGAATGGACGAAAGTAAGAAAGGGTTCTTACCAATGTTACCAGGCAAGGTCTTGAGTAAGACTCAAGGACCGGCTACGGCAGAAGAAAGAGAAAGGATGAGTAATATCCCCTATGCCTCGGTAGTATGATCTATCATGTATGCCATGCTATGTACTAGACCAGATATAGCACATGCTGTTAGTTTGACTAGCAGATATCAAAGTGATCCAGGAATGGAACACTGGACAGCGGTCAAGAATATCCTGAAGTACTTGAAAAGAACTAAGGATATGTTTCTTTGTTATGGAGGTGACCAAGAGCTCGTTGTAAGCGGTTACACCGATGCAAGTTGGAACACCGATCACGATGACTCTAAGTCACACCGGTACGTGTTTATATTGAATGGTGCTGCAGTAAGCTGGGCAAGCTCGAAGCAGTGCACGGTGGCAAAGTCTTCAACAGAATCAGAGTACATAGCGGCTTCAGAGGCTTCATCAGAAGCGGTATGGATGAAGAGGTTCATTGTAGAGCTCGGTGTGGTTCCTAGTGCATTGGACCCACTAGTCATTTACTGTGATAACATGGGTGCCATCGCCAATGCACAAGAACCAAGGTCACACAAGAGGCTGAAGCATATCAAGCTGTGTTACCACTCGATTCGCGAGTACATCGAAGATGGAGAAGTAAAGATTTGCAAAGTACACACTGATCTGAATGTAGCAGATCCGTTGACTAAAGCTCTCCCTAGGGCAAAGCATGACCAACACCAGAATGCCATGGGTGTTAGGTACCTTACAATGTAATCTAGATTGTTGACTCTAGTGCAAGTGGGAGACTGAAGGAGATATGCCCAAGAGGCAATAATAAAAGTGGTTATTATATATCTTTATGTTTATGATAAATGTTTATATACCATGCTATAATTGTATTAACCGAAACATTGATACATGTGTGATATGTAAACAACAAAGAGTCCCTAGTATGCCTCTTAACTAGCTTGTTGATTAATGGATGATTAGTTTCATAATCATGAACATTGGATGTTATTAATAACAAGGTTATATCATTGTATGAATGATGTAATGGACACACTCAATTAAGCGTAGCATAAGATCACGTCATTAAGTTATTTTCTATAAGCTTTCGATACATAGTTACCTAGTCCTTATGACCATGAGATCATGTAAATCACTTATACCGGAAAGGTACTTTGATTACATCAAAAGCCACTGCGTAAATGGGTGGTTATAAAGGTGGGATTAAGTATCCGGAAAGTATGAGTTGAGGCATATGGATCAACAGTGGGATTTGGCCATCCCGATGACGGATAGATATACTCTGGGCCCTCTCGGTGGAATGTCGTCTAATGTCTTGCAAGCATATGAATGAGTTCATAAGAGACCACATACCACGGTACGAGTAAAGAGTACTTGTCAGGAGACGAGGTTGAACAAGGTATAGAGTGATACCGATGATCAAACCTCGGACAAGTAAATATCGCGTGACAAAGGGAATTGGTATCGTATGTGAATGGTTCATTCGATCACTAAAGTCATCGTTGAATATGTGGGAGCCATTATGGATCTCCAGATCCCGCTATTGGTTATTGGTCGGAGTGAGTACTCAACCATGTCCGCATAGTTCGCGAACCGTAGGGTGACACACTTAAAGTTGGATGTTGAAATGGTAGAACTTGAATATGGAATGGAGTTCGAATATTTGTTCGGAGTCCCGGATGAGATCCCGGACATCACGAGGAGTTCCGGAATGGTCCGGAGAATAAGATTCATATATAGGAAGTCATTTTATGAGATTTAAAATGATCCGGAAGGTTCTATGGAAGGTTCTAGAAGGTTCTAGAAAAGTCCGGAAGAAACCACTATGGAAGGCGGAGTCCCAAAGGGACTCCACCTCCATGGCCGGCCAACCCTAGAGGGGAAGGAGTCCCAAGTGGACTCCCCCAAAGGGGGCCGGCCACCCCCCCACATGGAAGGGGGGAATCCCACCCCAAGGCATTGTTTGGTAGTGGAGTATTTGTGGGGATTAGTGGGGATAATCCGCTAGGGGATTGGGTGAATCCCCACCTGTCACCCGATCCCCACAAATACTCTCCTCTACCAATCCCCAATCCGCAGCTTCCAAAACAATGTATTTGGTACACAGGGTTTGTGTACAAGCTCATAACACCATAACAAGCAACGATGAAGAAAACTCAGCGTAACTTATAAAAGATTCGATTTTTATGGCAACACATTAAAACAAGTCTGTAAAGTCAACATCCATCAGTTATCAGCATTTAAAACACAAAGTTTCAGTCACATTATTCGCAACAGTTGGGCATAAATTACATATTCCATACAATTATTTCCAGCAATATTTTTTGTGACCAAGATGACTCTTGGAAACTATTGATTTTGTCCATGTGATCTTCAAGGAACACAAGTCAGTCCTTACGATTTCCTGAAATCATATGCGAAGATGTTAGACGTTGGTGCACAATCATGTTCTTCAGTGATGGATAACTGAATACATAATAGCTAAATTAAAATCAAATCAGTTTCTAGCAGAACTGCTGGCATTTGATGATCATATATAGGTACCATAGTACAACAAGAAACTACTCATATACATGATGATCATATAGTAGAACAGGAAGCATATTCAGGATGATCACATGCTCCAAACTGGAACATCACCTAGCACACATGAATCACCATTACTCATATGTAGTAGCCAGTATCTATAAGTCGTATATAGTAGAACAAGAAAGTACTCAACGGTAGGGTATCCACAACACTAAATTGACTCCATGCCATGTAACAGAAACTAGATGAATCCTAAAATGCAGACATATAGAAACTGTAACAAAAATGCAAAACAAAAAGTATAGGACAGATAATATAAGTACGCAGGCAAGTATACATACAGACCATTATCATTACTGCAGATAAATGAAATTAAAGCATAGAATTTATCATGTGAAATGTCAAACTTATTGTTTGCTATATGCTGCCAGTGAATTAAAGAAAAACAAACACGATCTATCACAACAATAAGTATATCTATGAACTGCAGCTAACTAGTCATGCAACTTTACCTTAACAGGAGTTTAGAAGTTCACAGTTTTGGAAGAAGGGTACTAACATTTTTGAGTGAATTGTCAAAACCGAGAGTTGATATATAGTCAATGCATTGTAGAAACTAATCCATCCAAATGAGCAGTCCATGTTAAATTTGTACTACTATATGAAACGTTTTGTAAACTAGTTTGTTGCATGAAACGAGGGAATGGTCAGCCAAGCAAAGCAAAGAAGTGAAATCTAACAAGAAGACAATACGAACAGATCAACTGAATCAATGCAAATTTGCAAAAGATGTAGAGCGAGCTGCAAGCAGAGTTGACCAATGTACTATATCACTTTATTTGGCTTCAAGCCGCAGTACAGCTCGCTACACAGAGAAGGATGGGACGTACCTTCAACTATTCGGCGGTTTGACCCGATCTGGAGCATCATGTAGAGCTAGCGACCGGCAGGCAGCTGCACGCGCAAGAGAAACCACAGCACAGTGCCCGGCATGAGGTTCAGAACTGCAGCTAACTGACGGCTGTGGTGCGGGCACGCGGCGGTGAGACAGGGGTAGAAGAGAAAGGGCGAGATACAGGGGAGTTTACCGAAGATGAAACGTAGTAGATGGCGGCGCCGATCGTACTCCAAAGAGGACGGCGCCGGTCGTACTCCAAGAATTGCGGCGATCTGATGTGGAGCGGCTAGGCGGGATCCATCCCCTCACGCCTTGAAGATGCTCCGCCCCTCCCACAGCGCTCCGCTCGCCGCCGCTCCGCTCGCCGTCGCTCTACCCACCGCCGGCCGCTCGCTGTCTCGATAGGGTTCGTACGAGACGGGGACGGAGAAGAGACGGGGACGGGGATAATACGCGAGGGCAGGGGCGTGGATTTAGTTTTAGGCAAAAAGTGAACTACAGTCGGGGATAGGCGGGGATGGTCGGGGATTTGTTTGGCCCAAAACACTAGCACCAAACGGCCATTTGGGGAAAAGTGGGGATTCGGCGATGGGCCGGGATGATCCCTGCGAATCCCCGCGAATACCCCAGTACCAAACAAGGCCCAAGTGGGATTCCCACCTTGGGTAGGTTTCCCTATCACATGGAAGGTTTTGGGTTCGGGTCTTATTCGGAGACTTGTAGTCCAACACTTGGGGCTTCCACCTATATAATGAGGGCCAAGGGGAGGGGGCCGGCCACCCCAACAACCACAAGGTGGCCGCACCCCTATAGTGGCCGGCGCTCCCTCTCCCCAAACCCTAGCCGTCCCGCTCTTCCACTTCCCGCACGTTTAGCGAAGCTCCGCCGGATTTCTCCACCACCACCGACACCACGCCGTCGTGCTGCCGGATTCAAGAGGAGCTACTACTTCCGCTGCCCGCTAGAACGGGTAGGTGGACGTCGTCTTCATCAACAACCGAACGTGTGACCGAGTATGGAGGTGCTGCCCGTTCGTGGCGCCGTGATCAAGATCTTCTACGCGCTTTTGCAAGCGGCAAGTGAACGTCTACCGCAGCAACAAGAGCCTCATCTTGTAGGCTTGGAATCTCTTCAAGGGTGAGACTCGATAATCCCCTCGTTGCTATCGTCTTCTAGATTGCATCTTGGCTTGGATTGCGTGTTCGCGGTAGGAAAATTTTTGTTTTCTATGCAACGAATTCCTACAGGGCCTCCAAGAGCAGAGGTTTGTAGAACAGCAGCAAGTTTCCCTTAAGTGAATCACCCAAGGTTTATCGAACTCAGGGAGGTAGAGGTCAAAGATATCCCTCTCAAGCAACCCTGCAATTACGATACAAGAAGTCTCTTGTGTCCCCAACACACCTAATACACTTGTCAGATGTATAGGTGCACTAGTTCGGCAAAGAGATAGTGAAATACAAGTGATATGGATGAATATGAGTGGTAATAACAATCTGAAATAAATATGGCAGCAAGTAAACATGCAGTAGAACAGTAAATAAACGGTGATTCGATATTTGGAAATAAGGCCTAGGGATCATACTTTCACTAGTGGACACTCTCAACAATGATCACATAAATAAATAACTTCTCTTCACTTGTGCTACTTTCTCACACTCTCTTGTTGGATAACAAACACCATTCATTGTGTAGGGCTACAAAAGCACACCTCTAGCCGGAGTAAACAAGCTCCACAACGTTCGGAGTTCATATTAAAGTAACCTCTAGAGTGCATAATAGACCGTTGCAATTTAGACCGAGTACTAACATAGCATACACACTGTCAACAATAGCTATGAAAGGGGGAATAGATCGTATCAATACTATCATAGTAATAGTTAACTTCATAATCTACAAGAGATTACAATCATAACCTACGCCAAGTACTACATGATGCACACACTGTCAACATTACATCATGGAGGAGGAATAGACTACTTTAATAACATCACTAGAGTAGCACATAGATTAATAGTGATACAAAGCTCATGATCACATAAAGATCACACCATGGGAGAGAGAGATGAACCACATAGCTACCGGTAGAGCCCTCAGCCTCGGGGGAGAACTACTCCCTCCTCATCATGGGAGACAGCAACGGCGATGAAGATGGCGGTGGTGTCGATGGAGATGACTCCGGGGGCAATTCCCCGTCCCGGTGGCGTGCCGGAACAGAGACTTCTGTCCCCCGAAACTTGTCTTCGCGATGGCGGCGGCTACGGAACTCTTCGTGGAATATCGTCGATTGTGGTAGGGTTTTCGGAGACGGAGCTTTATATAGGCGAAAGGGCGGAGTCGGAGGGGCACCAGGGTGCCCTCACCACCTGGTGGCGCGCCCAAGGGGTGGCCCGCGCCCAGGTATGGTGTGGGGGCCCCCTGGCCCATCTTCGTCTCCCCTTCGGACTTCTGGAACCTTCCGTGAAATATAAGATCGTGGGCTTTTGTTTCGTCCAATTCCGAGAATATTTCCTGTGTAAGATTTCTGAAACCAAAAACAGCAGAAAACAGGAACTGGCGCTTCGGCATCTTGTTAATAGGTTAGTTCCGGAAAATGCATAAAATCATTATAAAGTGTGAGCAAAACATGTAGGTATTGTCATAAAACTAGCATGGAACATAAGAAATTATAGATACGTTTGAGACGTATCAGACTTACCCGCAGGATGCCTCTTCGTCTCCTTACTTGGCACTGCCTTCCCCTCCTTGCCGCCGCAGCAGCCTACTCCCTTCCTCTTCCTCTTCCTCCTAGCTGCCACAGCAGACTAGGCTTCCAGATCGGCAGTCCTTCCCGTCGTTGCCCTCACTGCCCCTTGCTATGATACCATGTGGACAGAGGTGAGGGCCTAACCTGAGGTAGAAGGAGGCTGAGGTAGAAGGAGGCTGCAGGGAGGAACTCTCTCTTCTTAGGGTTACAGAGATAGAAGCACCTTATATAGGTCAGGACTGGGCTGAGCCAAATGGGCCACAACAGAGAACAAGAAGACAGCCCAACAGATACACCAACAGTTATCCAACACCTATCATGTATTATTGTCATCCCCTTTCTCTCCCTTCCAGCATGGGACTTCTTGTTTCGAGGTTCACCCAAGAATGACACAGCATTTTCTTCAGCAAATCCAAGGGAACTCAAAACGTGAGAAGGAGACCATTCAGCACCTGTTGGTTGGGTGTGTGGTGGAGGGAGCATACGTGTCCATGGGCAGCCATCAGGCCTAAAAATGTCCCAAAATTTGTAGACGATCGTTTCTTTGATTTTTTTTGGTGTATTTGGAGATACCGAAACGATGTGGTTTTCAACGGAGCTTTGCCGGCAGCATCCGAAATCAGGAGAAGGATCAAGGAAGAGTACGACAGGTGGAGGTTAGCGAAGCTTTTCCGTGGTGATGTGTTTGACTTTGTAGAGCCGGTGCCCCCGTGTATACTGCACTTATTGTTATTGTTCTTTTTTTTGTGGGGAAACGAGATTGTATTAATTAAATGTGAGTGACATTACAATCCCGAATGATCCGGTCCAAAATAACTTCCGGAGCCGAACCTAACCAAACTTGAGTTCTATTCACTACCATCCCAACTCTAGCTAACTGATGACTTGCGTCATTTTCTTTCCTATGAATCTTGCTAATGGAAATAACACGCTCTGACGCCAAGAGTAGACGAAGATCTCCAACTAGATGACCCACACAAGAACCATCTCTATCCTTGCATGTCGCCATCTGTACCAGCTCCAAACTATCCATCTCCACTAGGATCTTGTCATGGCTGAGGTTAAGAGCAAACTTGAGCCCTTCCAAGCACGCTTGTAGTTCCGCCTCTAGCGCCGATGAACAAAACACAAGTGATCTGCAGGCTGAGAAAATAATCAATCCCTTGCTATCACGTAAAATCATACCAGCGCCTCCTGCGCCTGTCCGAGCGATAAAAGCCCCATCCACATTGAGCTTTAGAATACCAAGTGGGGGTTTATTCCATATTCCTTGTATAGTTGGCACTGCTGAAGACTTCTCCTCAAAACGTTGCTCTCCTAGAGCTTGTTTCCCTCTGATAATATCCTCTGGACTTGCTTTACGAATATTGTTCTTTGTAAGGTTAACTGTTTTCTTTGACATTGTTGATGCATTGGGCATACATTCTATGTGATTGATACACTTTTCAAGGTGTATTCTGGAAAAAGAGAAAGAGAAAGAGCACTGGAAAGTAGAGTGTGAATTTGACTTCCAGGCCTTCGTAATGTGTTTCCTCAGCATCCAGCTCACTGATTTCTCAGCATGGTTTCGGAATTGTAAGGAACGAATTCTCGTTGCCTTTTGGAGCTAGACGTTTGCTGCAGGCAGTCCGCAGAGCATCAACTGCAACTGCTGGCAATTTGACAACCTAAGTTGGATGCTGAAGAAGAAAAGTGATGATCATAAGAGGAAAGGGGAAAATGAGGCATCACCAGAAGAATGTGATCAGGGCATCAGAGCACTGCAAAAGCTAAAGCCAGATCCAAGCAGCTGCAAGAATCTCTTAAGCCTATCCAATCAATGGTGCAAAAATTCTGGGCATTGGCCCTGCTCTCCAAGCTGTTGCTTCGATGAGTACAAACGTTTTGTTTGTCCGTACAGAGCTGATTGGGCTGTTAAGCTGAAGCATTCGAAAAATCTATTTCTACCATTACTTTTTTTCTTAGAAAAACACTGCAGCATTACTGGCTAGGAGCAAAGTTACTCTGGGCTAATTACTGAGTGCACTACTGTGATTATACTGTTTAGGTATTATTACATCTCTCAGCATGCTGGTAGCTGCTTACTGTGTATGTTCCACACAATGTATCTTAATGTAGCCAACAAATGAATTGTTGCAAACGAACAGGTTGCGACATACAAACTCAGGCCCAAAAGGAATCCCAGATTGGTTGGTTGTGTTAATTTCTGTAACATATTTCTGTTACAGCTCAAAAACAAGTGCTCACAGCTAGCCAACTGTTAGTATATCATAATTCTTGTAAAACAACTGTTAATAGTACTGGAATATGAATGACCAATTGTTTTGATGGGCCGCCAACAGCAAAAAGAGCCTTAATTATGCACAACAAAATTGTACTCTTTTTGATGTCTAATCCTTTTATTCTTCTTTTTCCGGATAAATTCATGTTGTTAAGTGCCAAACTTGATTTTTTTCATAAATCAAGCAGGTTCAAACTGTCCAAAAATGAAACAAAAAAATATTAAATGCATAAACACACGTTGCATAGAAGTGCACATCAAGATTCACAATTCACAGGTTTGGACGTTTGGTCATAACTGACTTTCCGGATGGATCAGATATTTACTGCAACATGCTCAAGGAAATTGATAAGAACATAAAGAAAATTAAGTAGCATACATAAACTTCAGATATCTATATTCCTCTGGTAAATTATATCTGAAACTTGCATCAGTCTGAAACTTTTGAACTGGGCATTTTTTTATGTATCTTTATATCATCCAAACTTACCAAACAATAGAACAAGAAGAAGTTCTAGGCATTCAACAGATCAAGAAGTAAAGCGATATGAATCAAGGTAATGGTGTAATAGGCAGTGTGCAGTGCGATATTTTCCAACCAAGTTGTCATAACATAACCAGATAAACAGGCAACTCCCAGATAAACCATGGCCGCATGAATCGATCGATGCAGAGGCTGGGGCATAGTCTTCTTTTCGGAAAAAGGATAAACAGGCAACTCCCAGATTTCAAATAGTGCACTCAATAGACCTAGCTAGTATATGCATCTGAGAATGAATGGCAAGGCTTGGAGTTGAAGCCAAGTTCTCACATAATATCTTTACCAACCCTCCATAGCCCTTGCATCTTCTCATATGATCATGAACAGTACATGCAGTATTTGTTCCCATTAGCATAGATGTTGTCCACTATCCCAGAATACTCGGAGAGTATTAGGCTATTTTGGAAACAGATTAACCGCATCTTTCCACTAAGATATAATTATTTGTATATCATATCATAGCCTTGAGGTGTGAATACCTCAGTTATATGGTTGCAGGTTTGGCTATTTAAATCTCTTGCAAGTTCTAAACTAACATGCTTCCTAAGCAAAGCAAGTGCAACAACCGCGGCGATTTCTGAATGTCTGAAAACCCAGCTCCTGCAGCGGAAATTATCAAACTTTAGAAACTAATCATTGCCAAACTAAACAAAAATGGTTGAAATATGAAACGTGCCACCAGCTACTGATATAGCCTACCAACATGTCCCGTAGAAACTATATCTCACGCACAGAATTTAAGAGCTAGGTCAGAAAAAAAATATGCACCAATCAGCACACACTACCCACAGGCGTCAACATCCTTGCAAGCATGTTCAGGTAAAATAAGTTTACGATTGTTCTATGCTATACAAGTTTGTTGTATGCGAATAGAAGTGCCCATTTATTGACATGATTCTTTAATCTTACAACAAGACATAGGACAATTTACATTATATTTGTTTACAGTTCAACTACTCTGTTGAGTCCCAAGAAGTACTCTCATATCTACAGCCAGGGATTATTGGTAAACAGACTACAGCATTAAAACACTACTACATGAATAAAATCTGCAAGGACAAACAAACAAGTCACGCAGCAAAGTGATGCAAATAGGATAATGTCATAACAAACATTTTTTCAAATACTGTTACAAAATGACATAGCATACGCAGACAAGATGCAAGCCCTAGAACGCTAAGTATTTGTGTTCTCTAGAACGACAACTACTACTCACTGTGTAGAGAACA
The DNA here is from genome assembly GCF_019359855.2 of Lolium perenne. NCBI lineage: Eukaryota > Viridiplantae > Streptophyta > Magnoliopsida > Poales > Poaceae > Lolium > Lolium perenne. Next base: position 161,448,387 of record NC_067247.2, read on the forward strand.
CCTGAGAATAAATGGCAGGAGGCTAGCATTTTAGCATAACTGGTCAAGGATGTTACACATCATAGTTTGGTCAGTCCAGTTGGACAACTATTCTTAGCAATCTAGCATAAGTTATCATGGCCTTAGCACCTGGCAAAATAATCAAACTAGTTTGCATATTAGGATTCAAATTTCACAACTGAAGAACAAGATAAACCATAAAGAGCTGCCACAAATATTGACTGGATATATCTTTGCACAATCTGCAAGCACCAAAACCCAGCTGGAAATAATTCTCCTGTGTAACATATAGAGGGATTAGTATGGCAGTAAACAGAAAGCCAATCAGCTCAGAAATCACTAACTCTCACCAGAGCAAAGCCTCATCTGTTTAGCAAAAGCCATGCATTGTAACACCATCGTCATCAGATCAATGAAAACACTCGAAACATTGATACAACTGTCCGTAATTGCCAACCAAAAACAATGAGTGCAACAGACTGGTAGTCTTGCTCGTGCACATCAACAACGGTACTACAACACTTAAGGAAGTGGCAGGGTCAATCTTCAAACAGTGAAAATAAATCTCAAACAGTGTCTTGCATGTACATATTGGAGCAACAGAACACTGAAAGCTACCAGAGCAATTTACTTTGCATCAAAAACACATAGGCACCTGCTGTGACTTCAGTAGTTATTAAAAGGATCACTCTCAAAAAAATCAGAACCTCTCTTGAAGCTCCGAATGCAACCTCCCCGAGGATCAGAACAGAGAGTCATAAGCACTACAGATGCATCACTAGCCCATTTGATGGACCCCAAACTCACCACTTTGGAGTGCACCTCTTCTATCGAAGTGAAACCAGCAGCTAACATAATCACCACCTCCTTCAGCACCAATGCATTCTCAAAGAAAAATTTGAGGAAAGAGAGCTCACTTCGACCCCCATGGAAATCACGAAAAATGAGCACGTTGATGCGCGACCGGATGCATTTTATGGTACCAGATTTGTGCCAGAACTTCAAGTTGAGCTTCCCAGCGGATTGATCAGTGTTTCCACACTGCAAATTCGATAAGTCAAGATAGCAAATAGACATGATTGCTAGTACATTACGGTGCAAATGAATGCCAAAAGAAACAGTCTGGGGCTTCACCCTGATGTAGAGCGTCTCAACATTCGGGAAGCATCTGAGGAAACTGGGAATCATCTTGGCATCATTGCGAACCCCGAAACGCCCCTCCATACCCAGGAATGTCACACTTGGAACCATGGTGCTTGGGCTCACCCTTGTTCTAGCCTGCATTTTTGCAATAACAATGCACCCAAATAAGAGAAGAGAGGTCACCAATTAACATGGATCGTGTACGATTGAACAAATGGAAAGATAATACACCTTGATAATGGTGTTGCCAACATCTAGGACATGATTTTCAGGATCCAAGTATCCCAACCAGTTTAACTTGGGAGCATGGCCAATCTTGATCCTGGTGCGGTTTCCATCAGGGGTCCAAGGTTCCGAATGGATGAGCTGCTCAAGGCGTGGGGCATCCACCACGTAGATTTCTTCGATGAAGGACTCGAAGAGCTGCACGCACCGGAGGCTTTGGCTGACAAGGCGGAGGTGAAGTTTGAAGAGATTGCCTTTCACAGTGAGTGTCTCCAGCACGGGGCTCCTGTCGAGGATGAAGGTCCAGATCCCTGCTCTCCACAAGGACATTGCAGAGCTCGAGCTCCCGGAGGTTAGGGAAACAGGTGGAGCGCGGGTGTCCGGCCGTGCAGGGGAACCTCCAGAGGCCGAGGTAGAGGCGGGTGAGGGTGGCCATGCCTAAGAAGGTGGCGGGGAGAGCGAAGTCGAGCGGATACCGGCAGTTGACGAGGACGAGTTCCTGGAGGCCCTTGTCGGCGAGGAGCTGGAGCCAGGTCGTGAGCAGGCCAGGGAACTCCGCCATGCGGCTGCTGGTGAGGTGGACGCAGCGGAATGGCCCCGGATGCGCGGCGAGGACGCTGGACACGGCGGAGGTGGCGGGGAGGAGGTCGGCGTCGGCGAGGACGAGCGGGGCGGAACGCCAGACCCCACGCCAGCGGCGGGAGAGGGCGGCTGTGCGCGCGGCGTCCTTGACGGGGAGGCGGGAGACGATGTTGCCGAGGAGCGCGTCGGGGAGGCGGCTGACCCGGTCGACGGCGTCGTCGGGGGGTAGGGCGAAGAGGCGAGAGGCGGCGGAGACGGGCCGGGTGGGAAGGGCGTAGTTTGTGGGGAAGAACAAGCGGTTGATGAACTTTTCGTACTGGTCCAGTTGGCTGTCCAAGAACTCGTGCGCCACCGCGGCCATTGCCGCGAGCGGCCCTAGGGTGTCAATGGCCGCCGCCGTCGCTCGCCGGAAGAGTCCTTCTGGCTCGTCCGGGTCAATGCCTAGGCGCCGAAACCCTGCCGCCAACGCGGGGTTCACAGGAGCGGGCGACACCCGGGTGTCCATGGCCGCCGACGGAACCGCGGCGGTGGGGGCGAGGGTTTTGGGCGGCGCGCGGTGGAATGGGGCAGGAAGCCAGGAACGGCGGAAGGGAAGGGAAAGGATTTGTTTTTTTTTAGAGAGAGAGAAGAGCGCCTCGGTGGGCCTAAATGTTCGAAACCGATCACTCGTGGCCCATGAGAGCATGGTTAATAATATAGCCTACCACCGGCTATAAGCTCATGCCATGTCACTTAAAGCCTACATATGTACAATAAACTAGCTCTTGTGTTGGCTCTATGAAATATTTAAATAGATCTAATAATTAATGAATGCATGTGCATGCAAGACTAGATGGGGATGGAAGAGCCGGCCAAAGCACTCTATGCAAGCTACAAGCCGGCTGCACTGTAGCCGGGCTATATACGAAGCGCTCGCTCTCTTCTTTCTCATACCTTCTCTCTCTTCCACCTAAGATTTTGCTGATGTGGAGTACCTTGTAGCCAGCTGATAAGGATCTATTGTACTTGCTCTGAATCGGTCGCGCCGGTGTTTCTATATCCCTGTGAGCATAACTGCTTTGCTGATTTCCTAAAAATAGTTGGAATCCTCTTTTTTTTTAAAAGTTTATAGATTGGTGTTGCTAGAACAGATCGTTGGACGAAGCACAGAAGTTCAAAATGTTGACCATGTGCCTTTTACATCGGATGAAACTTTACTGGAGACTTCAATATATTTCTCTTTTAAATTGCAAATACTGTATTCAACAAGTGACACGTCGCAACATATAATGCCGCAACTCAGCCACTCAGGCCCAAAAGAACCCCAGTTTGGTTGATTCTGCCGAGCCTTAAAATTTAGTAGGTTAGAGAAAGTTTTCATAATTTCTGTCGATTTTCTCTCACATCTCAAAAACACGTGTACTCAACTAGTAGCTGTTAAAAAATGTCACTTCTCAATTCCTGTCATATAAATTGCATATCGAGTATGGATGAACAATTGCATTCGATGAGCAGACAATAGCAAACAGAGGCCACCTTTCATGATATGAATGTCTTTAGCGATCCCACTTTGCATAAGATTCATGTTTAATTATTTCCTATTTTGCGGCTCATCTGAACTTGTTTTCCTTTCAAGGAAAGTGGAGGGGGAAAGTGCACATCAAGATTCACAACTCGCAGTGGAAGAATGTAGATACATTTGGTCAATGGTCATAATTGGTTTTCCTGACGAACACAATCAACCATGATGGATCAGATATTTACTGGAACATGCTAAAGGAAACTGATAAGAACATCAAGGAAAATATCTCTGGTAAATTATCTGAAACTCGTACTGGTCCGAAACCTGGAACTGAGCATTTTTGCAAATATCTTTACAACATCCAAATGGAATAGTACACCGCAAAAAAAATCTAGACATTACAACAGAGCAAGAAGTAAAGCCATATGAATCAAATAGTGTACCATAGAGCTGCCATAGCACAACCAGTGCCAGGCTTGCAGGATTGATCCATGTGCATAAAGGGAAGACTGAACACTTGATGCGAGCTAACTTGAAGGGTTCATCTACAGAGAAGGATGGGCGTGTCATGGTTAAGGCTCCTCAAAGAGTGGGATCCAATTCCAGCCTAAACACTGGACTTTTCTTCCTCCTTCCTCTAATATATAAGTGTGTGCTTTTCTCCAGGCAACAGATTTGTAGGGTTATTAAGCGATAATGCAAAATTAGCAGCACTATAGTTGTCTATAGCATTATGGGTACACTTTCATAGCAATGCTCGGAAAATAAAATTTCAAGTTTGCAGGCGCTCCACAGGAAAATAGTTGAGTTTCAACATAAAGGGGTCTCATGTTGCAGAAGAAGAGATAAATGAATAGGAGAAACATATGCCAGCAAAATAACTGAATGTATATAACCAACTGTTATCCAGTCCTAAGATGGAAGTACAGAAGGCTTATGTCTTCACCTTCATACCTGAGCAATCTAGTGCAGTAGCACTTTGTGAATGACAACAAAAATGGCACCCTCACAGGTTAGTATTTCAGCATTCGAATTTGACCAAATGCGATGCTTAAGAACTGGAAGTAACAGAAACTGATAAGTAACCTATCTAGGGTCGACTGTAGATTCATAAATTAGCTAAGTTTCACTCGAACATGTACATGCAACACAGGTTTATAAGAGCCCAAGGTGGACAGGCAAAGTCCTGCCTACTTGACACACGCAAGGGGTTCCATCTTAACTCTGAAGCTGAAAAGTTACAATCTGTAACATCCCAAGTTTCAACCATAATAAACAAGAAAGACAATTTCCCCAAAGTCAAAATTTGCAATTAACAAAAACTTTTTCTATGCATATAGTGCCACATATAGGTTCATGCATTTGAGTGAATTTCTTTTGTGCAATTGCCATGATGAGTGTTAGTATGATTAACAATTGTTATTTGAACCCTAACAAAGATCATCAAACCCTAACTTGAGGAGAAAAGAAGAAAATGGGAAAAACCCATAATTCACTTACATACACAATATGCCAAATTGTAAATCCTCACCCTAGGCCATAATTGCTTGCTCCCTTGCTTGTAGAATACTTCAATATGATAAACTAACACAATTGCATCATTGGATCAAGAATCAAAAACAAGGAAATCAAAATTCTTACATACATATGATAATGGTCACTTGTCACCAAAATATTTTCTTCACTACTTTACCCCTCTGGTTTTCTCATTTCTTGAACTAAACTTGGTCAACCAAAGCCATGTCATCCAAGACCATGTCAAGGTGAGTAACTTTGATGTTGACCACCATGGCTAGAGTTGACTAGGTTGACCAGTATAAAGGTGACAAGTAGGGATGCTGAAATAAAGAGAAGATCATGTCACATTTGCCATTTTGCAAAACAACTCCAAATTGAACCCCACCACCACCATTCTAACCCATATTTAATATTTTTAAGTTCCACCAAAAATAATTTCAAAATTCAAAAGTTTTGTTCATGCGGCCATTGTGTCGAACACATGGCAGGCAGCATCTGGGAATGGTGTTACATGCTATTATCCAGCAGATTTTGACCTAAACCACTTTTAGTTTGTGATGATCACCCTCTCCTACATCCCCTGCACCTCTACTCGTCCTTGCCCCGTCGATTAAAGCATGGCAACAAGCTTAAACAATGCAAAACTTTGCAATGCCGGCCACCTTTGGCCACCACTCCTCACTTTCTCTCTGGTCACCATCTCGCCCCATCTCCTTGTCCTGGAGCTTCCCTGTCACTCAAGGAACCGCACGGTACACAGCCCATGCTCGCCAAGGCTCGGCATTGGCCAGAACGCACGCGTCCAAACCGTGCCAGAGCGTGCCAGTCGACGCGGTGAGCGCGCTCTGGACACGCCGGTACGTCGCGCGCTCGAGCAGCCTACGCCTCCCCTGCAAAGCCTACCGCTACGTCGAGCACCGCCTCTGCGCCCTCTAGCCACTAGACATGATCGATCGACTGCGGCCGCCTCGTCACCGTCGTCCTCGCCGGCGAAGTACCGCGGGTACTGCCGCACTCATCGCACGCGCCCGAGCCATCCCTTCACCCTTTCTCTGCGCTAGCTAGTCCTCGAGCATCGCCAGGACGACGCCTACAAGATGCTGTCCTCGCCTTGCCCTTTCGATCGACGGAGAGGCCACGCCGTCGACACGACCTTGCAGCACCTCACGGCCACCCCCGCCCGCTATAAATAGAGGAGCTCAGCGCTCAACTTCTACACACCATCTGCTCTCCTCTCCTCACTGATCACTCTCCCCACCTCAATTTAACACCACCTCGCCGGAGCTGCTCGAATCGAGAGCTCGAAGCCGCCGGAGCCCGCGGAAGCTCTGCTTCGATTGGAGCATCCCCGAGCGCCGCCGCTGCACCAAGCTCTTCCTCATCTACTTCCACTTCTCCGCGCACACTGCCAGCCACCTGCAACGGCCTGGTAGGCTCTCCCACCCCCTAGGCTCGCCGCCAGTGAGCCGTCGCTCGTCGGAGACGACGATGCTCCAGCACCGTTGATTCCTGTTCTAATCCTACGGCCTAACGCGCGCGTACCGCTTCGGCGTTTAAAGAGCCGCTGACGGGTGGCCCCCACCTCGTCAGGGCAGCCCACCCACACCAGTTGCTAGTTGGGCTGCGAAGTGTGATTTAAATCTGTTTCGGCCCGTTTAGTTTCCCGCCCAAGCCCAGCAATTCAAACTAAGGTTTAATTATTATTCAAATTGTTCTGCAAATGACTTAATAATATTTGAATATTTTGAAATCTGCCAAACCAAATTTAGCAAACTTTATATCGTTGGAAAGCCCATGAAATTATCTAACAAATGCCACTGGCCCCACCTCCAAATTCATAGCAGATTTAATTTGATAAAAAAGACAAGACAGGGACTTTTGAACATTCAAACTTTATTTAAAATTTAACCAGAATAGATTTTGAATTGATTCCAATTCTAATAAATCACAAATGATGTCCTCTAATTGATTATGCAATAATATAGACAAGTTATTTGTATGATCATGGACTAGATCAAATAAAATGGCTATGTAGTCAATTCTAGAGCAATTGAAATTGGAATTCAAACTCAACAACTAATATGAGAGCTACCTCTCATTTAAATCTTGATCCTAAGTGATATAACCAGGGGGAATGACTTAGGCTAATGAACCCTTGAGAATTATTACTTAGAGATTTTAATTCATTTAAATGTTAGGTATTAGAACTATGGGAAGTGTAGCACTTCAATTAAATTATGCTCACATATAATAGATATGAAATGTTGACTTTGGGTCAACCTATATTTCATACCTTATTATTATATGAAGAGATTAAATCTTATTAAGATGTAATGAGAAGAAATGAATTCCTCTAAGGATCTACATACCAAATTTAAGAAATAGGAATAATGAGAAGAGATTATTTTTCTTTCAAATAAAGACTAATCAAATAATCCACCATGCCATGTTTGATTGATGATAGGATTAGTGTGTGAACTCTTTTGAGTGTTTCTAGTTTAGTATGTGAGCTTGGTTTAGTATTTATACCTCGTATTCGTATATAGACGCTAGTAACGAGGAATACCAAGAGGAGGAGGCCTACTCTCAGGAAGAAGAAGAGAACTTCGATAACTACCCAGCTCAAGGCAAGCTAACCCTTGCTAAACACAAGTGCTTAGCTCTACAAGAGCAAAGGCACCATCACACTTTACTTTTATGTATTACCTATCCCATGTTTTTACTTACACTTACTTTTGCTTATTTATTTCAAAGTACTTTTGATTTATGATTCACTTGGTCTAGAGTAGAACAATACTTGGAGTAGATTAGCACAACTCAAAGCTAGATAGCACCCCTCATATAGTTGCTAGTGCTAATCAATTAAAATTGACTACTCTAGATGGGAACATGGTGAAGTGAAATGATTCTGAAAGAAAGTAAAGTGGAGGTGAAATTGAACAAGAGAAGATGGTGATTTTTGATAAAATTGATGATTGGGTTTGAATGCGATACCCTTCCAATTATACAAGTACCCCCACAATACCTGATTATGGGTAGGGCTTAACTAGAAACTTGTGTATTTTAGTATGGGTTCCCTCTAAACAAACATCATAGGGGTTACGCCGAGGCTGCCTCCGTTAAGTGTGGAATGATGTTAAAATGAGGTGAATGTACGGCCCAAGCCCTGTGCAGTTCCCGGGTTAACTGCGGTTTCCACCGGGAGGCCAAGCTCATGGGGAGAGGTGCTCATACTAGCATATATAAGTGAAAGGTTTCGATTGATGATCCGCGTACTGTGTTACGATGATTCGGGGTTATCCTCGACGGATGTAATCAAAAGTTGTGGCACAAGAGTACAACCTCTGCAGAGTGTTAAACCTATTCGAATAGCCGTGTCCACGGTTACGGACGATTGGAAAGGCCATACTATCTCCGTTATCATTAATATGTTTTGATCTTAAAAAGGAATGGTGAATTGAAAGGTGATATTGTGGTGAATCAATATGAGTTGTGGGAATGACACTAATGTTCCCACTTGAGTTAGTCTAGCACATGATAAGGCTTTACTAAATGTTTATCAAACTAAAACTTGGCTTTATGCAAATAAACCTAGAGCTTAGCACCCCTTGTTACACTTAATGAGTAATTATTATAGAGTTAGTTTGCGAGTACTTTAAAAGTACTCATGGCTTTGCCCTGGCTATTCAAATGCCAGACTATGAAGGAGAGCACCAGTATCAGGATGACGGACAACAGGACGTCTACGATAACTAGGATCGTCTTCTAACGTCAAGCGTTGCCTATGGAATAGATAGTCCACTACTACTTCGCTTCCGCTACTATTTGTGATGTTGAACAATATATTCGTGTAATATTGGATCATGTGATCTATGGTTGTAAGACAATATGTGTTGTAATAAATGATGACTCTATGCTACTTACTATTATGTCTCGCAAAAACATTATTCCTGGGATTGCGATGTACGGCATAATAGGCATCTGGACTTAAAAATCCGGGTGTTGACAAGTTGGTATCAGAGCCATTGTTTGACCTTAGGAGACCCTAGTTAGAATGGACGCTCAAAAACTTAGTTTCAAATTCCATGAATTGACTAGTTATGAAAACCTTATTCATCCTCTTACCTTGAAGAGTCTTTTACAAACTTTAAATTCATGCCCTTCTTATAAGTGAATTAAAATTTGGGACACTTGCACTTCTCTAACTTAATCATCTAATCTCTCTACAGATGGATCACGTCGTGGACGCGCAGCCCTTTCTCCAGACTGAGTTCTATCAGCTGGGGAACGGTGGAGAGCTCATCTTTGAGAGGGACCTCTTCTCCCTCTCAGAGTTCCTCGGGCGCCCACCACCGGAAGTGTTTGGTGGAATGATCAATGACCAGCCCGGTGGTCAACTCCAGTGGGTGATCATGGTGGACCTTCGTGGAAGGTTCACGCTCCCAATGAGCGCAAGGATCCAGTTCTCCTTCCGGGAGAACAACTGGGCGGATGGTCTCACAAGGGGACTTCAGGAAGGGCTCGCACGTCTGTGCGGGCAAAACTTCATGGACTTCGAGGATAGCCGCTTTGTGCACTATGCAAGGCACAACTCCCTCGGAGTGCCAATGAACCTGCCGTCGCACCCGCAACTTCGCCACCATGTGGATCATCTCGACTTCATGTTGAATGAGACCCGCATCGACCTCGACAACTCTCGCGAATACGCCAACCACACTCACATCCAGTTGGCGCAGCAAGCCGACACCATCAGGGTTATCGCCGGGGAGCGCAGGGCACTCCGCCGTGCCAACCAGAAGAAGGATCACGCCATCAACCGCCTCAAGGCCAGGATCGCCACTCTGAAGGCGACCATCGCCGCCCAAGCTGAGCAGATCCAGGAGCTGGAAGGCGAAGGTGAAGGGGAGAACATCCAGGGAGACGGCTACTCCTACGTCAGCAACGACGACGACTACGAGGAGGAGGAAGACGACGACCTGGAGTTCCACCCTTACGAGGATGGCCACGAGCACCTTGCTGCCGGGGTAGACAATGTCTACCCTATCAACGTCGATGGCGAGTAGTCCCGTCTGAGCACTTGCGTCCCGTGTTATGTATCGGTCCTTTGTACCCGCCCCATGTATCGTAGTTTGTTGAAAGGGTTCTTAAAACCCTCCTGAACATTTGGCTTGTAATATTTGCTACCTCCATGACTATGTTTGTGTGTGTGTAATATTATTATTATTATGAATCAAGTTTTAAGTTGTGTGAAATTTTATCCCAAAATGAGCCATAGAAATTTCCCTCTCATCTCATGATCCCTATCACTGTTCAGATGGCACCCCCAACTCGCAGCGAAACCGCAATGCTGCAAATGCTGCAACAGATGATGGCAGAAAGAGAAGCTGAGAGAGTTGACCGTCAAGCCAACCTAGCTGCACTTCAACAGATTGCTCAGGGCAATCAAGGCCACGGAAACCACGACCACCCAGGGTCAAAGCTGAAAAACTTCCAAAACACCAACCCACCGGTGTTCAGCAAGACAGAGGAACCCCTCGATGCTGATGATTGGCTCCAAACTATGGAGAACAATCTCGAGGTTGCCGGAGTGGAGGACAACGAGAAGGTGTTGTTCGCCACCCACTATCTGGCTGGACCTGCACGTGCCTGGTGGACAAGTGCCCGCGCATTAAATGCGGGGCAAATGATGACTTGGGAGGATTTCAAACTCAAGTTTAGCAAGTATCATGTGCCCCCGGGTTTGATCAAGAAGATGAGGGATGAGTTCAGGGAACTGAAGCAAGGCAGAATGACCGTGGTGGAATACCGCGACAAGTTCCTCACCTTGTCAAGGTACGCCCCGGATGAGACAGACACCGTCGAGAAGAGGAAGGAGAGGTTTCTAAATGGACTGCATGATGAGATGCAGACTGTGCTGATCAATATCCCCTTTGCTGACTTAGAAGCCCTCGTTGACTCCGCCATTCAGATGGAGGGGAAGATACACCAAGCCAATGAGAACCGCAAACGCCGTATGATGAACCAGAGTGGCCCAGCAACAACCACAAGTATCGCCCCAGCTCAAGTGGAGGGTTCACCCCAAGAAACAACAAGCCCCCGATGCAGAATCCACGTCCGAGTTATCAGAACCGGAGTGGAGGAAACCCCAGGCCAGGAGGCCACCATAACTACAACAACAACAACAACCACAGCAACAACTTCAACCGCGCTCCACCCCGCGCCCCCAACAACAACTCCAACACCGCTCCAAGGACTGGGAGCAACGATGTTCCCATCACCCCCAAGGACAAGTCCACCTACAACTGCTACGAGTGCGGAGTGGCGGGGCACTTCTCCTATGAGTGCCCCAAGAAGCTCGCCAAGACTGCCGCCAACACCTCAAAGCCCCGTGGCAGCAGCGTCGTGTCACCACCAACAAGAAGTTCGCCCCCAACAACCCGAACAACCGCAACGGCCGCCTCTACCACATGAATGCAGAAGAAGCTCAGGAAGCCCCAGACGTTGTGCTGGGTATGTTCTCTGTTAACTCAATACCCGCAAGAGTGCTGTTTGATTCTGGAGCATCGCATTCATTCATTACCGAAGATTTTGCATGCACTAGTAAGATTCAACCCATCAGTTTGAAGCATGTCATGATAGTTCAAATACCTGGATCAACCACTAAAGCTAGAGAAATTTGCAAAGATGTGCCAATCAGAATACATGAAATAGAATTCTATGCAAATTTGATTGTTCTGGGAGCCAAAGGTTTGGAAGTAGTCCTGTGAATGGACTGGATGGCGAAACATCATGGACTGATTGATTGTGCCAAGAAGGCCATCACCATGACTAGTAGCACCGGAATAATAGTCGAACACATATCTGAAAAGATGCCCAGAAAGTTCACTTGTAACCAAAGCCTAGCCAAACCCACCTTGGATCAGATCAGGGTCGTTTGTCGATATCCTGATGTGTTCCCGGATGATCTACCCGGTATGCCCCCAGATCGGGATATCGAGTTTATCATCGAGCTAATCCCCGGAACCGGACCTATAGCCCAGAGAGCCTATAGCATGAACCCGGCAGAGTTAGTGGAACTGAAGAAGCAACTGGATGATATGCTATTCAAAGGTCTGATTCAACCAAGTGCGTCACCTTGGAGATCCCCAGTTTTGTTTGTGGATAAGAAGGACGGTGCCACTCGTTTGGTTACGGACTACCGTAAGCTTAACGATGTCACCATTAAGAACAAGTACCCGTTGCCAAAGATAGAAGATCTGTTTGACCAGCTGACCAGAGCCCAAGTATTCTCGAAGATTGATCTGCGGACAGGATACCATCAGCTGAAGATTCGTGCCACAGATATCCCAAAAACTGCCTTTACCACCAGATATGGATTGTACGAGTACAATGTCATGTCATTTGGATTGACCAATGCCCCCGCTTACTTCATGAACCTCATGAATAAGATCTTTATGAACTTCCTGGACAAGTTTGTCGTTGTCTTCATCGACGACATCCTCATATACTCCAAGTCCGAAGAAGAACATGAGCAACATTTGGAAGTGGTCCTAGACACCCTTCGGGAGCATCAGTTGTATGCCAAGTTCAGCAAGTGTGAGTTCTGGTTGAAAGAAGTAGGATTCTTGGGTCATATCTTGTCAGCCGGAGGAATTGCCGTTGACCCCGCAAAAATCAAGACTGTGGAAGAATGGAAAGCCCCAACCACTCAGACCGAAGTCCGTGCATTTCTCGGATTGGCGGGATACTACCGCCGATTCGTTGAAGGATTATAGAGCATAGCAAGACCAATGACTCAATTGTTGAAGAAGGACCGGAAGTTCGAATGGACCGACAAGTGTGAAGAGAGCTTTCAACAGCTCAAGCTAAGATTGACAACAGCCCCAATACTGGTTATGCCGGACATTACCAAGCCCTTTGATGTGTACTGTGACGCCTCCAAGATTGGTCTTGGATGTGTGCTGATGCAAGAAGGCAAAGTAATATCTTACCTATCAAGACAGCTGAAGCAGCATGAACATAACTATCCAACCCATGACTTAGAGCTAGCAGCAGTGGTGTTAGCACTGAAAGTATGGCGTCATTACCTCATGGGTAATCGATGCGAGGTTTACTCGGATCACAAGAGCCTGAAGTATATCTTCACGCAGAAGGAGCTGAATATGAGACAGCGCAGATGGATAGAGTTAATCAAGGATTACGACATGGAAATCCACTATCACCCCGGCAAGGCCAATGTGGTAGCGGATGCTCTGAGTAGACTGCCGTGTCAGTTGAACTCCATGATAGCAATTGAACAACCCAGCCTGTTTGAAGAGTTTGAACAGTTTAGGCTTGAACTGGTTAGCGAAGGATACCTCGCCAGCATTGAACTCCAACCCACCCTGATTAGCCAGATCAAGGAAGCTCAGAAAGGAAATGCTAGCATTGATGGAATCAAGAGCCAAATAGCTGCCGGAAAAGCACCGGGATTCACCGTAGATGAAGAAGGAGTGCTATGGTATAACAAGCGCCTTTGCGTGCCATCAGACTCAGAGCTGAAGCAAGTTATCCTGAAAGAAGCTCACGACACCCTATACTCCATCCACCCCGGAGGAACCAAGATGTACCAGTATTTGAAAGAACAATTCTGGTGGCATGGAATGAAGAGAGAAATTGGAAGCTACATCGCCAAGTGTGACATCTGTCAAAGAGTCAAAGCAGAACACCAACGCCCCGCAGGACTGTTGCAACCCCTACAGATTCCCGAATGGAAGTGGGATTCCATAGGAATGGACTTCATCACCGGACTGCCCAAATCTAGTAAAGGGAATGATTCCATCTGGGTAGTGGTCGACAGACTGACCAAAGTCGCCCACTTCATCCCCGTCAAGACCACCTATCAAGGACCGAGACTCGCAGAGCTATATATCTCAAGGATAGTCAGCCTGCACGGAACCCCGAAGTCGATAGTATCCGACAGAGGATCCCAATTCGCCTCCAGATTCTGGCAGAAAGTACATGAAGGACTCGGAACTCGTCTGAATTTCAGCACCGCCTATCACCCGCAGACAGATGGACAGACTGAAAGAGTCAACCAGATACTCGAAGATATGTTGAGAGCATGTGTGCTAGAGTATGGATCTAAGTGGGAAGACTGCTTGCCGTACGCAGAATTCTCGTACAACAACAGCTACCAAGCCAGCTTGCAGATGGCCCCCTTCGAAGCATTGTACGGAAGGAAGTGCCGTACCCCTCTGAATTGGTCGGAAGTGGGAGAGAGTCAAGTCTTTGGACCAGATATTCTCCGAGAAGCCGAAGAGAAGGTTCACAAGATCCGCGAGTACCTCAGGACAGCCCAATCAAGACAGAAGAGCTACGCCGACAAGAGACGCCGAGAGATGACCTTCGAGATCGGAGATTTCGTATATCTCAAAGTGTCCCATCTTAAAGGAATGCAGAGATTCCAGCTTAGAGGAAAGCTCGCACCCCGATATGTCGGACCTTTCAAGGTCCTGAGCCGCCGAGGAGAAGTATCCTATCAACTGGAGTTACCGGAAGAAATGTCAGCAGTGCACAATGTGTTTCACATCTCGCTACTACGGAAGTGCTTAGAAGTGCCTGAGAAGACCGAGATTTTCAAGAACATCGACCATCGAGCTGTGGATATCAACTCAGATCTGACATACCGCGAAGTACCTATTCGCATCCTGGAAGAAGCTTTCAGAACCACCCGTACCCGAAGTATCAAGTTTCTGAAGATCCAATGGAGTAACCACACCGAAGAAGAAGCCACTTGGGAGAGAGAAGACTTTATGAGGACTGAGTACCCAGATCTCTTTAGTACCTAGTTTTCTCGCAGATCTCGAGACGAGATCTTTTGTAAGGGGGAAGGATTTGTAACATCCCAAGTTTCAACCATAATAAACAAGAAAGACAATTTCCCCAAAGTCAAAATTTGCAATTAACAAAAACTTTTTCTATGCATATAGTGCCACATATAGGTTCATGCATTTGAGTGAATTTCTTTTGTGCAATTGCCATGATGAGTGTTAGTATGATTAACAATTGTTATTTGAACCCTAACAAAGATCATCAAACCCTAACTTGAGGAGAAAAGAAGAAAATGGGAAAAACCCATAATTCACTTACATACACAATATGCCAAATTGCAAATCCTCACCCTAGGCCATAATTGCTTGCTCCCTTGCTTGTAGAATACTTCAATATGATAAACTAACACAATTGCATCATTGGATCAAGAATCAAAAACAAGGAAATCAAAATTCTTACATACATATGATAATGGTCACTTGTCACCAAAATATTTTCTTCACTACTTTACCCCTCTGGTTTTCTCATTTCTTGAACTAAACTTGGTCAACCAAAGCCATGTCATCCAAGACCATGTCAAGGTGAGTAACTTTGATGTTGACCACCATGGCTAGAGTTGACTAGGTTGACCAGTATAAAGGTGACAAGTAGGAATGCTGAAATAAAGAGAAGATCATGTCACATTTGCCATTTTGCAAAACAACTCCAAATTGAACCCCACCACCACCATTCTAACCCATATTTAATATGTTTAAGTTCCACCAAAAAGAATTTCAAAATTCAAAAGTTTTGTTCATGCGGCCATTGTGTCGAACACATGGCAGGCAGCATCTGGGAATGGTGTTACATGCTATTATCCAGCAGATTTTGACCTAAACCACTTTTAGTTTGTGATGATCACCCTCTCCTACATCCCCTGCACCTCTACTCGTCCTTGCCCCGTCGATTAAAGCATGGCAACAAGCTTAAACAATGCAAAACTTTGCAATGCCGGCCACCTTTGGCCACCACTCCTCACTTTCTCTCTGGTCACCATCTCGCCCCATCTCCTTGTCCTGGAGCTTCCCTGTCACTCAAGGAACCGCACGGTACACAGCCCATGCTCGCCAAGGCTCGGCATTGGCCAGAACGCACGCGTCCAAACCGTGCCAGAGCGTGCCAGTCGACGCGGTGAGCGCGCTCTGGACACGCCGGTACGTCGCGCGCTCGAGCAGCCTACGCCTCCCCTGCAAAGCCTACCGCTACGTCGAGCACCGCCTCTGCGCCCTCTAGCCACTAGACATGATCGATCGACTGCGGCCGCCTCGTCACCGTCGTCCTCGCCGGCGAAGTACCGCGGGTACTGCCGCACTCATCGCACGCGCCCGAGCCATCCCTTCACCCTTTCTCTACGCTAGCTAGTCCTCGAGCATCGCCAGGACGACGCCTACAAGATGCTGTCCTCGCCTTGCCCTTTCGATCGACGGAGAGGCCACGCCGTCGACACGACCTTGCAGCACCTCACGGCCACCCCCGCCCGCTATAAATAGAGGAGCTCAGCGCTCAACTTCTACACACCATCTGCTCTCCTCTCCTCACTGATCACTCTCCCCACCTCAATTTAACACCACCTCGCCGGAGCTGCTCGAATCGAGAGCTCGAAGCCGCCGGAGCCCGCGGAAGCTCTGCTTCGATTGGAGCCTCCCCGAGCGCCGCCGCTGCACCAAGCTCTTCCTCATCTACTTCCACTTCTCCGCGCACACTGCCAGCCACCTGCAACGGCCTGGTAGGCTCTCCCACCCCCTAGGCTCGCCGCCAGTGAGCCGTCGCTCGTCGGAGACGACGATGCTCCAGCACCGTTGATTCCTGTTCTAATCCTACGGCCTAACGCGCGCGTACCGCTTCGGCGTTTAAAGAGCCGCTGACGGGTGGCCCCCACCTCGTCAGGGCAGCCCACCCGCACCAGTTGCTAGTTGGGCTGCGAAGTGTGATTTAAATCTGTTTCGGCCCGTTTAGTTTCCCGCCCAAGCCCAGCAATTCAAACTAAGGTTTAATTATTATTCAAATTGTTTTGCAGATGACTTAGTAATATTTGAATATTTTGAAATCTGCCAAACCAAATTTAGCAAACTTTATACCGTTGGAAAGCCCATGAAATTATCTAACAAATGCCACTGGCCCCACCTCCAAATTCATAGTAGATTTAATTTGATAAAAAAGACAAGACAGGGACTTTTGAACATTCAAACTTTATTTAAAATTTAACCAGAATAGATTTTGAATTGATTCCAATTCTAATAAATCACAAATGATGTCCTCTAATTGATTATGCAATAATATAGACAAGTTATTTGTATGATCATGGACTAGATCAAATAAAATGGCTATGTAGTCAATTCTAGAGCAATTGAAATTGGAATTCAAACTCAACAACTAATATGAGAGCTACCTCTCATTTAAATCTTGATCCTAAGTGATATAACCAGGGGGAATGACTTAGGCTAATGAACCCTTGAGAATTATTACTTAGAGATTTTAATTCATTTAAATGTTAGGTATTAGAACTATGGGAAGTGTAGCACTTCAATTAAATTATGCTCACATATAATAGATATGAAATGTTGACTTTGGGTCAACCTATATTTCATACCTTATTATTATATGAAGAGATTAAATCTTATTAAGATGTAATAAGAAGAAATGAATTCCTCTAAGGATCTACATACCAAATTTAAGAAATAGGAATAATGAGAAGAGATTATTTTTCTTTCAAATAAAGACTAATCAAATAATCCACCATGCCATGTTTGATTGATGATAGGATTAGTGTGTGAACTCTTTTGAGTGTTTCTAGTTTAGTATGTGAGCTTGGTTTAGTATTTATACCTCGTATTCGTATATAGACGCTAGTAACGAGGAATACCAAGAGGAGGAGGCCTACTCTCAGGAAGAAGAAGAGAACTTCGATAACTACCCAGCTCAAGGCAAGCTAACCCTTGCTAAACACAAGTGCTTAGCTCTACAAGAGCAAAGGCACCATCACACTTTACTTTTATGTATTACCTATCCCATGTTTTTACTTACACTTACTTTTGCTTATTTATTTCAAAGTACTTTTGATTTATGATTCACTTGGTCTAGAGTAGAACAATACTTGGAGTAGATTAGCACAACTCAAAGCTAGATAGCACCCCTCATATAGTTGCTAGTGCTAATCAATTAAAATTGACTACTCTAGATGGGAACATGGTGAAGTGAAATGATTCTGAAAGAAAGTAAAGTGGAGGTGAAATTGAACAAGAGAAGATGGTGATTTTTGATAAAATTGATGATTGGGTTTGAATGCGATACCCTTCCAATTATACAAGTACCCCCACAATACCTGATTATGGGTAGGGCTTAACTAGAAACTTGTGTATTTTAGTATGGGTTCTCTCTAAACAAACATCATAGGGGTTACGCCGAGGCTGCCTCCGTTAAGTGTGGAATGATGTTAAAATGAGGTGAATGTACGGCCCAAGCCCTGTGCAGTTCCCGGGTTAGCTGCGGTTTCCACCGGGAGGCCAAGCTCATGGGGAGAGGTGCTCATACTAGCATATATAAGTGGAAGGTTTCAATTGATGATCCGCGTACTGTGTTACGATGATTCGGGGTTATCCTCGACGGATGTAATCAAAAGTTGTGGCACAAGAGTACAACCTCTGCAGAGTGTTAAACATATTCGAATAGCCGTGTCCACGGTTACGGACGATTGGAAAGGCCATACTATCTCCGTTATCATTAATATGTTTTGATCTTAAAAAGGAATGGTGAATTGAAAGGTGATATTGTGGTGAATCAATATGAGTTGTGGGAATGACACTAATGTTCCCACTTGAGTTAGTCTAGCACATGATAAGGCTTTACTAAATGTTTATCAAACTAAAACTTGGCTTTATGCAAATAAACCTAGAGCTTAGCACCCCTTGTTACACTTAATGAGTAATTATTATAGAGTTAGTTTGCGAGTACTTTAAAAGTACTCATGGCTTTGCCCTGGCTATTCAAATGCCAGACTATGAAGGAGAGCACCAGTATCAGGATGACGGACAACAGGATGTCTACGATAACTAGGATCGTCTTCTAACGTCAAGCGTTGCCTGTGGAATAGATAGTCCACTACTACTTCGCTTCCGCTACTATTTGTGATGTTGAACAATATATTCGTGTAATATTGGATCATGTGATCTATGGTTGTAAGACAATATGTGTTGTAATAAATGATGACTCTATGCTACTTACTATTATGTCTCGCAAAAACATTATTCCTGGGATTGCGATGTACGGCATAATAGGCATCTGGACTTAAAAATCCGGGTGTTGACACAATCCCAACAATCTTGTTTTTTCCTTTAGTCTTACAAACAACAAAAAGTAGAACTGCATGTACTGGTGCTTCCAAGTTTCAACTATCAAATTCAGTTCATGTTGCACTAATTAGGTTGGTTTTTTCTGTTAATTCATAGAGATTTTTTATCGGAATTTAGGACGTTTGGACGTGCACACTAAAACTAGTCATGGGAAAGGTAGAAAAGGGCCCCAACGCACTATGCAGTACCCAAATATAGGATTAACCAATATATGATCGGTTTGATCTAATGGCTGGTATGTTTGACCTTTTTTTTTACCAGAAATCAGGCTGGGCAGTAGGAAGTCCTATGTTTGCAAGCAGCTTGTAGTTTCCACTGTTTAATTCTGATTCTGCAATTTTGAAACTAATGTACATTAGCCCGTTGGAATATAAATGGTTTAAGGACCAACCATGAGTACTTCCAATTATATAGTCAAGAATTATTGCTAAACAGACTACAAGATAGAAACACTACTGGATGAAGAAAATCTGCAAGCACCAACAGACAAGTCACGCAGCAAAGCGATTTAAATAAGATTATTCATAATAAACATGTTTGTAAATGCTGTTACAAAATGTCATAGTATACGCAGACAAGATGCAACTTGCAAGCCCTAGAATGCTAAGTACTTATGTTCCCTGGAAATACTACTCGTCACTGTGGAGAGAACACCCGAGGATAAATGGCAGTGGGCTGCATTTTAGCCTAACTGGTCAAGGATGCTACACGCCTACTCTTAGCAATGTAGCTGAAGTTATCATGGCCTTACCACATGGTAAAATAACCAAACATCATCTCTCATGTAGATGCTGCAACAGAGCACTAAGCATGGACGACGAAGGAAAAAGGGTCCCTTATAGAAAAATCAGATCCTCTCTTGAAGTTGAGTATTTCACGCTCTTCATCTATAGGAAAGTTACTCTCAAAGAGCACCAGTGAACAGCAGCTGTTGGCCCACGTTGTGTCGAACAGAGACTTGACCCTCGAATTCGCCTCAGCCATCGAACTGAAGTACCCTTTGCCATACACAATGGCCAGCTCTTGTAGCATCTGTGCTCTCTCAAGGAAGAATTTCAGGAAGCACAGCTCACTCTGATCCCCTCGAAAGTTCTTGAAGACCATTAAATTAATGTGTGAACGGATGCATTCAGTGGCACCGAACTCCTCCCAGAACTTGAGGTTGAGCTCGCCTGTGTTCTCAGCGTTTTTCTTGGACTGTAAATGAATCAAATTGATGCAAATTTCAGCTTTAGTTCAATCACGTGGAAGCAGCAATAGTTAAATAACTGGGTGCAGATGCAAAATCATTGAAGGATAGAATGAAGGGGGCGGGGGACCTTAATATGCAGCCTCTCAACATTTGGAAAGCATCTGAGAATGCAAGGGAGCATCTTTGCTTCGTTTTGTATACCCAAACACAATTTTAAGCCAAGGATCTTGACGGATGGTACCCTGGTCCTCGGATCTGCCCTTGTCCCAGCCTGCAATAAACCAAGATTTACCATACAGATTCTCACATTGGCATGGACCATTTGATGAAACTTGAGAGAGAGTGAGTGTTAAACCTTGATGATGGTGTTGCCGACCTGCAGCGTGTGCACTCCCGGGTCCAAGTAGCCAAGTATGGTTAGCGCTGGGGCACCGCCAATGTTGATCCTCTTGCGCGGAGATCTCCGGGTCGTCGACGCTGCTGACCAGATGATGAGACGCTCAAGGTGTGGGGCATCCTCCACGGAGATCTCCAGATCACTGACCATGCTCGTCTGCACGCACCGGAGGCTGCTGCGGGCAACGAGCGTGAGGCGATCCATGGCAAAGTTCCCTTGGAGGCACAGTATCTCCAGCACGGGGCTCCCGGCGAGGATGAAGTCCATGTGCCGGCAGTCCATGACGACGCTGCAGAGGCCGAGCTCTCGGAGGTTGGGGAAGGAGGCGGCGCCGGGGAAGGAGGCGGTGTCGGGGAACTTCCAGAGGCCGAGGTAGAGGCGGGTGAGCGTGGCCATGCGGAACAGGGCGGCGGGGAGCTGGAGGTCGAGGTCGAAGGAGCGCGGGCGGCTGGCGAGGACGAGCTCCTGGACGGCGTTGGCGGCGAGGAGCTGGAGCCAGCGCGCGAGCAGGCCCGGCGGGGACTCCTCCGTGTAGCTGGTGACGAGGTGGACGCGGCGGAAGGGGCCCGGGTGCGCGGCGAGGATGCGGGAGACGACGGAGGCGACGCGCCGCGCGTCGGGCGGCGGCACCTGTGGCTGGACCAGGAGGGGCGCGGGGAGGAGGTGGAGGTCGGCGAGGACGAGCGGGGCGGAGCGCCAGACTGGGCGCCAGCGGCGGGAGAGCGCGGCGGTGCGCGCGGCGTCCGTGACGGGGAGGCGAGAGACGACTTCGCGGAGGAGGTCGTCGGGGAGGGCGGAGAGGCGGTCGAGGTGGTGGTGGGGGAGCGCGAGGAAGGCGGAGAGGGCGGGGGAGTGGCGGGAGGCGGGCGGGCCCGGGAGGACGTCGTGGATGTAGCAGAGGATGCGGCCTAGGAGCGCCTCCGTGTTGCGCTGGTCCTCCGTCCGGCGGTCCATCGCTGGGTTCCCACGGCCGCCGGCGACGACGACGAGAGATTTGGGGATTGGGGTTTTGGACGGGAAGAGAGAGGAGAGCTGTGGTGTTTTCTTTTTTTTTTCTTTTTTTTGATTGAGCAAAAGGAGAGCGTGGTGTGGTGTGGGAGCGGTGGCAGCGAAGCAAAGCTCTGCCCGTTTAAACTTTGTTCATAACAATGACTGCATTAGAGCATCTCCACCCGCGTCTCCCAAAGCGTCTTCAAAGCAATTTGGGACGCGCCGGACAAAAAACCGTTTCAGCCGCGTCTAAAGCCCATTTTTTTCCGACGCGGCCCGATACGGTGTCCGGCGGCCCGAGCCCGTCCCCGTCCCACAGGGGACGCTCCGGAGACGCCGGACACAACGAAAAGCGAGGCGGGGAGTGGCGGGGCCGACCCGTCAGCGGCACAATAAATTTTAACCTAACCGTCGCCTACCTCGCGACGGAAGTTATTAGCTTTGCAGCGACGGTGCAGTTCCCGCAGCGACAGTGCAGTTCCCGTAGAGGCGCGTCCCGTCGCGCCTAGCTCTGCGTGCCGACGTTAATGAGCGCCACCGCTCCTCCGCCTCCCTCCGACCTATAAAAGAGCCGCCTCTCATCGTCCCTCTCACACAAAAACCCTAGCGCCTCTCTCCCAAACCATACCACCACCATCTCAACAAGACTCGACGCTATGTCTGGTAGAGGCGGAGGCCGACCTCGCGGTCGTGGCCGTGGCCGTGGTCGTGGCTGCGGCAGAGCTGAACGCTCGTCGTCGCCTCCCGCGCCGTCGTCTTCATCGTCGGAGATGGACGTGGAGCCGGACGTGCTGTTCGAGTTCGTCCTCGTCCTCAAGGGCGACCCGCGCAGCATCCAGAGGCTGCCGGACTCCTTCACCGAGTACGTCGCCGGCGACGACCGCCCGCGCACGATGCATTTGCGGGAGGCTTCGTGCGGCTACTACCGGTGGATCGTCGACGCGATCTAAGACGTGCGCGGCAAGATGTACCTCAACATCAGCTGGGAGAAGTTCGCGCGCCACCACAGCCTCGAAGCCGGCTTCATCCTCCTGTTCTCCTACTTCGGTGACAGGGACATGAGTGTCAAGGTCTTCGACGAGACGCGCTGCCGCCGGGACTACCACGGCGACAGCACCGACGAGGAGGACGACTGAGTGTTGTTTCTTCGAATACGTGCACGGAGGTTTCTGGATGTTCGTCTCATCGGTAGAACCAACAAGGGCACCATCCTCCCGCTGGATTTTCCAATTTAGGTGACTAGGTGTGCCCTCGAGTGTTCTTTCTTAGCAGCGAACACATGAAACCTTCGATGCACGGCCTAGTTAGTTAGGTTTAGTTTTTTTGCAATATTTTATATTTGTGTTCACCATGGTTCAAACTATGTATTAGTTTGTGGAAAACCATGTTTCAAACTATGTCTTCGTGTAAATCATGTTCCCAATTATGTATTAGTTTGTGGAAATTAAAATTAAAATGCCAAAAAATATTTTAAATGTCTGGGGGACGCGGCTGGGGAGCGACGTCCCCCAAAAGCGGCACGAACAAAACACGTTCCTCAAACGCTCAATCCAGCGCTGTTTGGGGACGCTTTGGGGATGCGGCTGGAGATGCTCTTAGGCACACCAATAAATTTTGAGAGAAATGCAATATGCAGAGCAATGTGGAAAAAAAAAGATGACTCAACCAGGGCCAAGATTAAACTTTAACAACTAGTAGTAGTACTTCAATTTTTCCATGTTTTACCTTTTTAAATGGTTTCATGGTAATGTTAGTGAAATGCCATAAGAGTAGGAAAATGAGAAGGTGCTCGGGAAGTAATATCGTACAATGCATTTGCACATTTCAAAAAAATGTAGTGCTCCGTATGATATTCACATGGAGTAATATTGTACTCCCTCAGTCTTGTGGAATAAATGTGCACACTGATTTTAGTCCAATGACAGTTAAATTTGTACGCATGTACGTAATCATACCAAATCAGCTACGGTACAACTAATAGGAAAATCGTCGTGTCTACCCACTATAGGGTGGGCTACGCACTGATTTCACATTGATACCGTCGCATACATTAATCGTCGTGTCTACCCACTATATTGCCTTGTATTAATTAAACCTAATAAACGAAACTTGGCACAACAGTCGATATGTCCGAGTGGTTAAGGAGACAGACTTGAAATCTGTTGGGCTACGCCCGCGCAGGTTCGATCCCTGCTGTCGACGTTTTTTTTTGCGTTCTCCTCTCGCCGCCCCTAGTTTCTTTCTCCTGGCGAGTTCGACACGTTGGCTCTGAACGTATGCTGCTGCTTTTTCCCATACACTCGCATTTCACGTTGCCTCTGAAAGTTTGCTGCTGGATGTTTCCGTGCGCTCGCATGTTTTATCATTTTTAGGATGAATTTCACTTTTTACCTTCTAGCTACGTGTTTGTGACACTAATTACCCCGCCGAGTTTCTTCATCGACCTTGCCGGGGTCGGCTCCCCCGGTGTCTGCAGCTGCTCCGTCTGCCGGTCCATACATGGGACCCCCCGGTTTCCAAGGTTGGCCGGCCGGGGTGCCCATGCTGCAGACTGCGCCTCCTCCTCGGCCGGCTGCACCTGCGCCGCGGCCGCCTTATGGGTATCGACTGCCTGTACCCCAGATGCAATTCATGCCACAACCGTCGTATCCGCAGTACCAAGGTCAATTTCAATATCCGATTACTGGTCAGCAGAGTATGGTGCAGCCACATGTGCAGCCACCTATATATCAGCAGCCACCGCCACAGCCTGGACAAGTGAAGAAGAGAAGGAAGAAGAAAAGTGCCACTACGGCAGCCGGTGCCTTCGGTGGGAGAGTCTGGGCCTCCTGTGGGACAGCCAATGCCTACATTGGGACAGTCTGCGCCGTTGCCTATGGTACAGCCACCTTTGGTGGCAAATTCTGATGTTCTTATGGCTCCTTTACAGGCGCCTGCAGTTGGCGTTGTTCGTGATGCACCAGCTGTGAAGCAGAAGAAGGTGGGGCGATGTTGGAAGTGCGCCGTTACTACGCATGCAACCAAGGATTGTAAGGTTGTTCATTATTGTCTGGTGTGTGATTCGGGGGCGCACCCGACCATTCGGTGTCCAATCCTGAAGCTGCCGAGACCTACGAGCTTTTTTGTCGGTTGTGGTAATGACGCCACGTTTGATCTTCAGCTCCCGGACTCAATTTTTAAGCCTCAGTTGATTGCGTCTGGAGCACCCACAGCTTTGGTGCAGGTGTCTGGAGAGGGAGTAGTTTCAGCTGCAGATATCCAGAGTCTTATGGCCCGTATGTGTCCTGGGAATCCTACGAGGAGGTGGGAGGCGGTGCCACATGGTGTTAATGCTTTTCTTGTTGGTATACCTACAGCCGAGGATCTGTCGAGGATTGATGGGATGCAGATGAGTGTGCCCAAGATTAGTGCACGGGCTCTTGTTTCTTCTTGGGTGCATCAGGATATTACTCCGGAGTTTGTTATGGGGCATGTTTGGGTGCATGTCGACGGTGTACCCGGCTCTGTTCGACACTTTTTAGGTCTCTGTGTTGTGGGGTCTCTTATTGGCACCACTCTTGATGTTGATTTAGTTTCCCTTCGGAGCCTGGGGATTATTCGTATTCTTGTGGCTATGCGGGATCCTTCAGCGTTGGACAAAGATAATGGATGCTTGCAAGTGGTTGCACTACTACAGCTTAATGGTTACAAATTTCGCTTTCGTCGGGAAGCAGCTGGGTTTAAGCCGGACCCTCGGTTTCGTCCTTATTTCTAGAAGGACGGAGGTGATGATGACGACTCTCATGGGTTCGAGGAGGAGCGATTTGATGACGCTGCGGCGGATGCTGCGCCGGATGCGGCGCATATGGAGGTAGATGGACATCCACCGACTCAGTCTCAGGGTGCTTCAGCGGTGCCAGTTGCGCAGGTGGCTATGACTCCATTCAACCACTCGCCGATGACGATCAGAGGGCGCCAGATTGTGGCTCGTGCCAGGGCGGAGTCTCCTCATCTAGTTGTTTCGCGGCCTTCGCTCTCTCGGTCCGCTTCTCCGTCTCGTGTACGGACGTTCATGCAGGGACGCACTCGACCGGTGTCATCTACTACTCCTACGCCTTCTTCGCCACGCACACCACAGGGGGCGACGGATCTGTCTTCTACTTCAACACAGACGGAGCCGGCGTGTGGCCGGGACGCGTCACAGCCTTTGGTACAGCCTCTCCCCGTGTCTCCGACACGGCAAGAGGCACCGCGGGTTGGGTCGTTGTCGACCACGCTGCCGCAGCTGGCGGCCTTGTCGGCCCTGCAGCAGCCGGCCACGGAGGCTTTGCTGCAGCAGGCGCCGTCGTTGGACGCGCCGTTGGTCGCCACGGTGTCCGCCACGGGGCCCACGCAGGGTCAGCAACCGGATGCGGCCACGGCGCAGCACGCCGCGTCGGTCGCGACGCCCACGTCGCAGCACGCCTCGTCGACTGCGCTGCAGCACACGGCTTCGACGACCTGGCAGCGGTCAGCCATGGCGGGGGCTGCAGGAGTCGTTCACTCGTTCACGCCTCCAGGGGTTGACGCGGACCTCGAGGTGACGCTGCACGCGCCTGCGGCTGTGCTCTCTCGGGCGGACGGGCCGCTTGGGGCACATGTGCCGCCTCCACGGGCGGAGGAGGCCCCTGCGTCCATGCCGTCGTCGCCTATGTACGAAACAACCATCCAAGTCTTTTACTTCCTTTTCAGATTCACGTATTTCTTCTAATTTGAGTAGTCTTGGGGTCTCATTGGGTAACACGTCTGATGAGATCTCAGTTTCGGCTAATGTGTTGAGACAGACGGAACTTGACCATTTAACGGTTGTTCCGAACGTCTCCACTGGGCTTGAAACTCCCGTGATAGACGATGATGAAGAGGATGACATCCTAGATGGTCAGCTTTTCTCGGCTATCATTGGTAATATCTCAGAAGTCGACTTAGAACACTCGGAGCTTAGTTCAGTCTATGACTTAAAAGCTTCAGCACGAGGTTCTCGGTCTTCAGCTGGGAAGAAGTCTCGTAGATATAGCAAAAATTCTAAATCTAAAATAGTTTCTCAATGAATGGCATGTTTCGGAATAGCAGAGGTCTTGGTGACTTGGCTAAGCATTCTCACATTGCCGACGGTTGTAGAAACTATGATTTAGATTTTATTGCAATATCAGAGATGGGTAGGCGGAATTTCTCACAAAGTTTCCTCGACCGTTTATCAGGCGGGATTAACTTTCAGTGGTTTTCTCGCCCGCCTCGTGGTAGGTCTGGTGGCATTTTAGTTGGCATCTGAATAGACACAATGACTGTTCTAGCTAGTTCTGATGGCGAGTATCACATTAAGCTCGACATTCAGAATAAGGCTGATGGTTTCATGTGGAGTCTGGTTGCCGTGTATGGTGCCGCCCAAGACGCTTTTAAGACTGACTTTTTACGTGAGTTGGTAAATCTTACTAAAGATAATGCCTACCCGATTTTGATCGGTGGAGATTTTAATTTACTAAGATTTCCTCATGAAAAAAGTAAAGATCTTTTTGATGGACGTTGGCCTTTCTTGTTTAATGCTGTCATTGATAGCCTTGACTTAAGAGAGGTGTTTATATCCGCTCGACAGTTTACTTGGGCCAACAGCTTGCGTGAACCCACATACGAAAAGCTAGATCGTGTGTTGATGGATACTGAATGGGAAGATAAATACCCTATGGTGTCGGTCCGTGCACTAGAACGTATTGAAAATTGTCTGACCATGCTCCTATCCTCTTAACTACTGGAAATCCCCGAACTGTTTGTAAGCGGCCTTTCAAATTTGAACTTGGCTGGCTACAGAGAGATGGGTTCCATGAGATGGTTAAGGCGGTTTGGGAAAGGCCGGTTGGTGGTAGCACTCCAATCTTGAGATGGAATAATAAGATGCGTGCAATGCGCAGACATCTCTCTGGTTGGGCTGCCCATATGACTGGCATTCTTAAGAAGGAAAAAGATCGCTTATCAACTTTGATTGATGAGCGAAGCGGTTGCTGAGGTAAGACCATTGTCTCCGCATGAGATTGAACTTAAGAATCAGTCCAATGCGCAGATGGCGAGTCTCCTTCGCGAGGAGGAACTCAAATGGTACCAATGTTCTAAAGCCCAAGTTTCTCTAGAAGAAAATGGCTTACTAACTGCACCTTATTCTGAGGAAGAGGTGCATAAGGCTATTTTCCAAATGGAATGCAACAAAGCACCGGGTCCCGATGGTTTTCCAGCAGAATTTTATCAAACTTTCTGGGATACTATTAAAGCGGATCTTCTAGATTTGTTCAGTGCTCTGCATATAGGACAACTAGAATTATTTCGTCTAAATTTTGGTGAAGTAATCTTGTTACCGAAAGTTAATGAGGCAGAAAGGATTCAACAATATAGACCTATTTTCCTCTTAAACGTAAGTTTCAAGATTTTCACGAAAGTGGTCACCATTAGACTTAATACGGTTGCGGATCATGTAGTTCAGCCATCACAACCGCTTTCATGCAAGGACGAAATATCCTTGATGGAGTGGCGGTTTTGCATGAGACGGTACATGAGATGCATACTAAGAAATTAAATGGGGTTATTTTAAAATTAGATTTTGAAAAGGCTTATGACAAGGTCAAATGGTCTTTCCTTCAACAGACATTCAGGATGAAAGTTTTTCTCCTGAATGGCGCTCTTTAATAAATGATTTTGTGTATGGAGGTAGTGTGGCAATTCGGTTAATGATGACACCGGCCATTATTTCCAAACACGAAAAGGGTTACGCCAAGGGGATCCGTTATCACCTATGTTATTCAACATTGTGGCGGATATGTTGGCTATACTCATAGAGCGGGCCAAGTCTGATGGTCAGATTGAAGGTGTGATTCCACATCTCATTATGGTGGTTTATCTATCCTTCAATATGCCAAATTCTGTTTATGGATCACGATCTCGAGAAAGCTCAAAACCTAAAATTAATTTTGATGGCTTTTGAGCAGCTGTCGGGATTGAAAATCAATTTTCATAAAAGCGAATTGTTCTGTTTCGGTAATGCCCAAGATGATACAACTCTTTATACAGAGTTGTTTGGTTGTGGGCAAGGTCAATTTCCTATTCGCTATTTGGGTATTCCGATTCATTATCGGAGACTTACGATTGCTGAATGGAAAATAGTGGAAGAAAGATTACAGAAGCGCCTTAGCAGTTGGAAAGGTAAATTGTTGTCCCTGGGAGGAAGATTGATACTCATTAATTCGGTACTGACAAATATGGTACTGTATATTCTATCATTCTTCCTATTGCCAAAAGGAATTCTGAATAAACTCGATTATTATCGATCCAGATTCTTTTGGCAAGGGGACAGCGAGAAAAAGAAGTATCGACTGGTCAAATGGAGTATAGTTTGTAGTCCCAAAGATCAAGGCGGGCTTGGAGTTCATAACCTGGAGGTCAAGAATTCAGCTCTGCTGGGTAAATGGCTTTTTAAGCTCCTTACCGAGGATGTGATTTGGCAAACTATTCTTCGGAGAAAGTATATAGGCTCAAAGACGTTATCCCAAGTGGTATGGAAACCTGGGGACTCACACTTCTGGGCTGGTCTAATGGCGACAAAAATGTCCTTTTTCGGCATGGAACTTTCTCAATTAAGAATGTAGCACAAATACGGTTCTGGGAAGATGCGTGGTTAGACAATGCACCCCTAAGTGAACAGTATCATGTGTTGTATAATATCGTTCATTGCAAAGGAGATACCATTTCTACAGTAATGGCTACCTCTCCTCTGAATGTGACGTTCAGACGAGTTTTGCTAGGACAAAGACTATTGGCGTGGAATACCTTAATTCAAAGGCTGGGGGATATCAATCTATCAACTGAACCAGATGAATTTAGGTGGAATTTACACGTAGACGGTTCTTTCTTGGTCAAATCTTTATACAACGCCATACTTCATTTATATATACCAGTGGATAATAATAAGAAAATTTGGAAGATGAAGATACCATTAAAAATAAAAATATTCGGATGGTATCTTCGTCGAGGTGTCATCCTCACCAAAGACAATCTTGTTAAGCGGAATTGGCAAGGAAGTAAGCGATGTGTTTTTTGTCATCATGATGAAACTATTAAACAACTCTTCTTCCAGTGCCAATTCGCGAGATCTATTTGGTCTGTCATCCAAGTAGCGTCTACCTTGTACCCTCCGACTAGTGTGGCCAATGTCTTTGGCAATTGGCTTCATGGTATAGATTCAAGGTTTAAGTTGCTTCTTAGGGTGGGGTGCTTGCAGTGATCTAGGCGCTTTGGTTGAGTAGAAATGACAAGATTTTTAATGATAAAAATTGCTCCTTGTTGCAGGTCATCTATAGATGTACAGGTATTCTCTGTTTGTGGTTACCTCTTCAGCGCTTGGAGAACCGAGACCTATTTACGGAGGTCTATACACGGTTGGAGGCTACGGCGAGGGATACTTTTTCCCTACTTAGGTGGCAGCATAGTCTACGGATTGAAGCCCCACCCACACCTTAGGCGTTATATGATTCATCGTTTCGATATGTATTTCGCCTATTTTCTTTTTTAGTTTGACATATTTGTGATCCTAAGACTATTGAAACGGCTATGTGCACCCTGGTTGTGCAGAGGCTGGATGTAATTGCTTATCAAAAGTACTAAAGCATCCTTTATCGAAAAAATTACCCCGTCGAGTGAAAGTTCATATAAATTATCCTATTTAAAAGCATCGAACTCCCGTTTTCAAATGCTTATCCATTGAAAAGTTGCTAGGTGATCATGAGGATGCAAAAATATTAAGACAACGAACACGATTGGACCATGTGGATAAAATAAGTCATTGACCTAATCATCAATGACGCGCTTCTATATTTACCCATTTTATCACGCCACGTTGGCATATTATGCCTATCCTACCTAACAATTACAGGCGAAATGCTATACTGGAGTTAAACCGTGTGCAAAGTCTTCTAAATTGGATATTTTTGTAAAAGTTCCACTAAATGGGGTAATATGTGTCACAAAAGCACAACCACAGGGTAAAAAGTGGAATTCACTTTTTTTTTAAGAAAAGCCACCAAGGTGCATTTTAACAATTATACATTGTTGGCTAACACAGTGACAATAAAATCAGGATGACCGTCATGCCACACAATCAGGGAAAAAGCCACGAAAATCCTTTAGTGATGTCATCCGGTCAAAATCTATCGGGGTTATTTTGTGTTGCGAAGATTTTTTTCTCTCATTTCTAAAGGGGATTTGGAAATCCATTGGTGTCATGTCATTTGACACCAATATATGGTTGTATGCTAGCCTACAGACAACATCACTCCTTCTAAATGTCTTCCCACGACAATGAAAAACACAATATCAGTAAAACCATGACAAAGCATATTACATTCTTCATAAATAGCTACAGCTGATCTCAAGGAAAAAAATAGGCTAAAAATAGTATGCATGTAAAATAAAAACATGATTCATTGTGGGATTGATCAATCGCAACTAGTGTTGGCCAGGTCTTCCGCATACAACGAGGTGCCCTTAGTGTGACCAAGAGCCTAAGACCAAACCCAACTCCGGGGGAGTGGGTAGAGTTTAGATAAATCAGTGTGTAACACCATAAAAAAGGAGTTGTCATCCCTAATATTTTGAAGACAGTGACAAGCATAGGGGGCTTAACCCCTGCTCGCTCCCTCTTTGTCTCAGTCTATAATATCCAACTAGGGACGGAGTTCCCTTATAGCTAGTGGTGTCTGATACGTCCAAAACGTATCTACTTTCCCGAACACTTTTGATATTGTTTTGCCTCTAATTTGTGTATTTTGGATACAACTAACACGGACTAACGTTGTTTTCAGCAGAATTACTCTGGTGTCTCGTTTTTGTGCAGAAATCCAACTTTCAGGAAAATCCCCGGAATTTATGTCGAAGGTCTTATTTTTCCAGAAGAATTACGGAGCCAGAAGGGCAAGCCAGGTGGAGGCCCGAGGCCCCCACACACTAGGCCGGCGTGGTCCAGGAGGGGGGCGCGCCGCCCTACTGTGTGGCCACCTCGGCTGGTCTCTGACGCCTCCCTCTGGACTACTTAAGGGGTTTCGACCTAAAAACGCGAGACAAGAAGTCGAAGTCGCCAGAAACCATCCAGTACGCCGCCACCGTCGCGAAACTCCGTCTCGGGACTAGAAACTCCGTTCTGGCACTCCGCCGGGACGGGGAATTGGAGGAGATCATCGCCATCATCACCACCGACGCCTCTCCATCGACCAGCAATGTTTCCCCCATCCATGTGTGAGTAATTCCCCCGCTGTAGGCTGAAGGGGATGGTAGGGATTGGATGAGATTGGTCATGTAATAGCATAAGATTGTTAGGGCATAGTGCCTAGTGTCCGTAATTGGTACTTTGACGATATTGTTGCAACTTGTTATGCTTAATGCTTGTCACTAGGGCCCGAGTGGCATGATCTCAGATCTGAACATGTTATTGTTTCATAATGATATGCATTGTTTTATGATCTTACCTGCAAGTTGTATACACATGTCGCTGTCCGGAACTCGAGGCCCCAAAGTGACAGAAATTGGGACAACCGGAGGGGAAGGCAGTGATGTGAGGATCACATGTGTTCATGGAGTGTTAATGCTTTGCTCCGGTACTTTATTAAAAGGAGTACCTTAATATCCAGTAGATTCCCTAGAGGCTCGGCTGCCACCGGCTGGTAGGACAAAAGATGTTGTGCAAGTTTCTCATTGCGAGCACGTACGACTATATACGGAACACATGCCTATGGATTGTTTAGTACTTGGACACCATTTTATTATTATCTGCAAATGCCCTGCTTTGATTGTTACATGAGTTTCTCTCATCCATGCAACGCCCGTCATCCATCCCTGTGCCTACAGTATTTTAATCCTGTTGTTTACTATAATCACTACTACTGTCTTTGTTCCACTGCTGCTGTTATTTCACTACTGGTACTGCTATAAATTGTTACTACTGATAAACTCTTGCGAGCAAGTCTGTTTACAGGTGCAGCTAAATTAACAACTCCGCTGTTAAGGCTTTCAAGTGTTCTTTGTCTCCCCTTGTGTCGAATCAATAAATTGGGTTTTACTTCCCGCGAAGACTGTTGCGACCCCTATACTTGTGGGTTATCAAGACTATTTTCTGGCGCCGTTGCCGGGGAGCATAGCTTTATTTGGAAGTTCACTTGGATTGATATTGTTCGCTGCAAATACTCCATCATGGGTAAATCTCGCGATCTTAAAGTCGTCATATTACCATCCACTACAAGAAAAGGTACAACTCTGAGTACCTCTGCTACTCTTGATTCACCATCTGTGATAAGTCAACTTGTTTCACCACCACAAGCTTCACTTGCTGGTACTTCTGCTGAATCTGAAAATTCTTATAATATTGATAATGTTTCTGTTGTGCTTGATGATAGTGGTTCATTGGGATCTTTTCTAGATGCTACGATTGCTAGGTCTAGACAAATTGAAAATACTGAAACTCCTAATGAAAATATTGCTACACCTGTTAATTCACCTGAGCTTGAATACTCTAGTGATGATCCTGATGAGGATTATGTGGAGCTTGATGATGATTGTATTGATAAATGCAATGCTATTACTGATGCAAGAAAAATTAAAAAGTTTCTTGCACAACATACTGTTAGATATAAGCTGTCTCCTGATCCTAAATTTGCCACATCTCCTATAAACATTAAGGATAAATATTATGATTTTTCTCTTGATCTATCTCATATAGCTATTGTTGAGAAAACACCCTTTTGTGGTACTGAAAAAGAAAGTGTTGTAGAACATATGAATGAACTTTCTTCTATGAGTAGCTTGTTTTCTGATGATGTCAAGATGCGCACTTATTTTGTTGCTAAAAATTTTCCTTTCTCATTAAAGGATGATGCTAAAACTTGGTATAATAGTTTGCCTCCTGGTTCTATTAATAGTCCAGGTGATTTGCTTGATGTTTTCTTTCAGAAATACTTTCCTGCTAGTGCTCAACATGCTGCTTTACAGAAAATTTATAGCTTCGACCAGGAAGATGGAGAGAAATTGCCTGAAGCATGGGCAAGATTTTGCTCTCTTATCAGAGCTCGACCTGGACATGATTTGGAAAATCATGATTTACTTTATATATTTTATAGTGGACTAACCGTTGAGTCTAGAGCATATTTGGATAGTTGTGCTGGTTGTGTTTTCAGGAAAAGAACTCCAGACGAAGCTGAAGAATTATTGGCTAAAATAGGCCGGTATCATGATGATTGGACTACACCTGAACCTGCTCCGACGCCGATATTGAAGAAGAGGGGTTTAATTAAATTAAATGATGAAGATATGAGGGAAGCCAAGAAATCTCTTAAGGAGAAGGGTATTAAATCTGAAGATGTGAAGAATTTACCTCCCATAGAAGATTTATGCAAGATAATTCCCCCTTCATCCATGATTGAGGTAAACTCTCTTCAACGCTTTACTAGGGAAGATATTCTGTATTCAAAACCTCCTGCTCAATGCTTAGATGAGTTTGATAATTATATTGTTAAGCAAGAAATTTTTAATATGAGAGTAGAGAATCATTTAATGGAAAATTCTCAAGCTATTAGCAATTTGCATGATATTATGGAGAGAACCTCCAATGATGTTAAGATGCTTGTTAAACATTTTCATATGGTTCAAACTCAAATTGATCAACTCACTAAAGTGCAAAATGACTTGTTAAAAAATAATTCTAAAGAGAAACAAGCTTATGAAGTAACAACTAGAGGCGGTGTTTCTACCCAGGATCCTCTATATCCTGAGGGGCATCCCAAGAGAGTTGAACAACATTCTCAACGAATTGAACCTAGTGCTCCTTCAAAGAAAAAGAAGAAGAAACATAAAAATCTTGTAGAATCCTCTGAACCTGTTAATGATCCTAATAGTATTTCTATTTCTGATGCTAAAACTGAAAGTGGTAATGAACATGATAAAGATAATGATAGGAATGATGCTTCTGATAAAGAAGATGTTGAAGATGAACCTGAAAAGCATGCTAAAAATAAAAAGTATACTAAAGAAGATTTTTCTACTAAGAAACATGGTAATGAAAGGGAACCTTGGGTTCAAAAGCAAATGCCTTTTCCTGCTAAGAAACTAAAATCAAAGGAAGAAGAACACTATAATAAATTTTGTGATTGGATGAAACCTTTATTCTTGCAAATCCCTTTGACTGATGCTATTAAATTGCCTCCTTATTCAAAGTATATGAAAGATATTGTTTCTAATAAAAGGAAAATTCCTAATGAGGAGATTTCCACTATGCTTGCTAATTACTCTTTCAATGGCAAAGTTCCAAAGAAGTTGGGCGACCCAGGTATACCGACTATTCCTTGTTCAATTAAGAATAATTATGTTAGAACTGCTCTATGTGATTTGGGAGCGGGTGTTAGTGTTATGCCTTTTTCTCTTTACAAGAGACTTTATTTAGATAAGTTGATACCTACTGATATATCTTTGCAGATGGCTGATAAATCTACTGCTATTCTTGTTGGTATATGTGAGGATGTTCCTGTTCAAGTTACTAATAACTGCTTGATATTAACTGATTTTGTTGTGTTGGAAATGCCTGAAGATGATAATATGTCTATTATTCTTGGGAGACCTTTTCTTAACACCGCAGGGGCTGTTATTGATTGCAATGAAGGAAAAGTTACTTTCAATGTCGATGATAAGGAGCATACTGTTTATTTCCCCAAGAGGAATGATAAAGTATGTGGAGTTAGTACCATTTCTAATGTGAGAACTATCAAAGTGGGAGCTATTGAGTGTCCTATACGAATGAAGCTCGGTGATCACATGGGTACGTGAGCACGCGTTCACTATCCGACACGTGTCTAACACTGTTTGTTTTGCCGTTAGTTCGTAATCATCAGGTGAGAACGAGACTATGGTCCTAAAATAAAAAAATTGTCTGCTTCTTATCCCCTTTCCTCTTCCACAGACGCACACCGGACCATCCACACGCCGCCGAAAAATGACCTACTATTCCTGCTGACCTCCCCGTGCGCCCCAGCTTCCCTTCGCGCCACGGCCGGCTCAGGATCTAGAGAAGGCCGGGTAGTTAGAGCATCTCCACTCGTCCCCCCGACGAGGCCCCCGAGCGACGTTTTTTCCATCCGGACGGCGAAATTCGGCCCAGTCGCGCCCCCGGTTCCTCGTTTTCGTCCGGATTTGGCCCTTCATCCATCCGGCGAGCCCACGCCATCCCCGGCCCCCCGG
Source organism: Lolium perenne (assembly GCF_019359855.2). Classification (NCBI taxonomy): domain Eukaryota; kingdom Viridiplantae; phylum Streptophyta; class Magnoliopsida; order Poales; family Poaceae; genus Lolium; species Lolium perenne. The sequence goes on from NC_067247.2 coordinate 161,484,404, forward strand.
GGCGCGCTCGGGGACTCCGGACGAAAGATTTTGGCGCGAAACGTCGTGTGGACCCGCGTAGTCGGTGACTGGAAAACCAAATCCTGTCGATTTTCCCTCCAATTTGCTTGCATATCCCCATTCCCTCCAATTTGCTTGCATATCCCCATTCTCTCCCGCCGAAATTCCCCAATCTCCTCGTCTTCCAGCTCCAGTTCCCGGCGGCGCCTTCTCGTCCACCACCACTCTCCTCCTCGTCTTCTCGTCCACCACAATGCCGCCGAAGGCGCCTGCGAGGAAGATGCGGGCGAAGAAGACGAAGCCGCCGGGCATGTTGAACGCCGAGTGGGCGGCGGACGAGAAACGGCGCGAGGTGGAAACAAGCGGCAGGGCGGAGAGGGTGAAAAATGCCGCCGCCAAGAGGGCGGCGGCGGCGGCCCAGGACGAACAGGCGAGGATGATCAGCATGGCCATGAGCGGCGGCAGCATGTTCCCCGGCCAATGGCCGACGCAAGGTACAACCAGTTCCCCGTCGTCCTTCTCCCCTTCGCTGTACTCGTCGTCGCCGACTGCCGTGTTCCAAGAGGGCGCCTACGTCCAACCGTCCAGGTCCACGCCGTCGCCGCCCGAGCTTGACGTCGGCGGCGGCGGCCAGTTCGAGGGCACCTCGCCGGCCATGCGACGAGGTCCGCTCGCGTTCGGCGCGATGGCGGCGCCGAACGAAGAGGAGATCCACGAGATGATCACCTCCGGCTCCGCCGCCGCCGCTGCGAGCCCGGGGTTTTTCATGGCCGCCGCCGCTGCGTGCCCGGGGTTCTTCACACAAGAGGAGACGAGGGCGACGGCCGCTGTGGCGGCGCGCAACGAGCATCGAGAGGATGTTGCCGACGGAAGCCAAGCCGTCGAAGAAGAAGACGAGGAAGAAGAAGAGCCAACACAAGCCGCCGCCAACCTGTCGAAGGGGAAGAAGAAGAGGAAGAAGGACTCGCCGCCTGCCGAACCGCGTATCAAATGGACGCCGAAGGAAGAGGAGTGCCTCGCCGAAGCTTGGATGACCGTGTCCATGAACGGCATAATCGGGGCCAATCAGTCGTTCGACACATACTGGCTTCGTGTGAAGCAGGCGTACGAGGAGCGCAAACTCGTCGATCCCTACTTCAACAAGACGAACATGAACGTGTACCGGGGAGACAAGGCAATGGCCACCCATTAGGGGATCATGCAGACGGCGTGCAGCAAATGGCACGGCATACAGGAGGAGTGCGACAAACGGCCGATCAGCGGCCACGACTTGGAGCAAAAGGTATGCTCCGTCGACCCTGCATCACCGAGGTACATCGTCATTAGCTGACCCGTATCGCTGTGCTTTTTTTTCCCCAGCTGCGCCGAGCTTTGGACATGTACACGGACGACACCGGCCTGCAGTTCAAGTTCCTCAACGTCTACGCCCGCCTCGAGAACTGCGAGAAGTGGAAGGAAGTCCGCACGACCCTCTCGAAGAGCAAGACCGGGCAGTACAACCCCGACGCTCCGGCGGCTTGCGCGGCGGAAGGGCGCCCTGAACTCGGCCAGAAGAAGCTCAAAGAGCTCAAAAAGACGGGCAATCCCGCCGACAGGATGCAGGCGTCGATCGACAAGTGCTGGGCCGACTTGAGGTCGCACGCCGACGGGAGGAACGACAAGTTCGACGGTAGGTGGCGGGAGATGCTCGCCAACCAAGGCGTCCGGATCGCCCTGCTGAAGACGACGGCGGCGGCGAAGAAGAGGAACACAGACTTGGCGTTCCTCATGGGCGGCGGCGACATGGAACTGATGGACGAGGAGACGAGGAATTGGTACCAGGGCCACCGCAGCGACATCATCCGAGCCACTCCGGCCAGTCCTTCGTCGTCTCCGCCGGCTCCTACCTCGTCTACCTCACCATCTACCTCGTCGACTGCGGCTGCTTCGACGTCCACTGCCGCTGCTTCATCGTCGGCCGCCGCAGCCGCTTCGGCCACGGCGTGTGAGGAAACTGGTCCGTCGGACACCGCCGTGCCGGCCAGGACTGCCGACGAGCCTGTCTCCGTGTAATTTCCCTCCGATCGCCGATCTGTGGCTGATCCTTTTGCTCCTTTTGCCGATCAACTGGCCGTACTTGTAGCGCGGGACGGCGATTTGTTTGAATTTAAACTCTATCCGCCGAACTCCGGGTGGACGACTGGAAATACGGTACTCCCCACGACTTAATTTCGTCCAATCCGGCGGTTGTTTCGTCCGGATTTGGGCGTGGGGAGCGCCAACGAGTGGGGATGCTCTTAATCTCTCCCTCTCTCACCTGGTCGGCGCCGGAGATGCCCTGCTCTGGTGCGGTTCCATGGCACGCGGCGCGGGCGAGCCGGAGAGCGTGTTGGGCGTAGAGGAGCCAGCCAAGGGCGCGCGGGGCGTTGCTGGCCAGGGCGGCGCGCGAGAGACGACAGAGGGCGCCGCAGGCGGGCGCACGGGCCGGCGCCATCACCCCAACCGCTGGGAGCATCCGCGTCTGCCGCTGGGAGAAATCGCACCCAACCTTTCCGCCTGCTTCCGTCTCCTCCTGCTTCCGCCGCCGTAAAGCGCTAGCCGCGGGCCGCATCTCCACGCCCACCGCTAGCTTCTCCGCGCAGAGTCGACGTCCCGAGCAGCCCACGACCAGGAATCGAACCAGCCCTCCAGCGAACAGGCGAGGCTTCCACGCCTTTCCTCTTCAGCGCAACCTGGAAGGAGTCAAGAGGCTGCCGCGGGAGATCCTGGCCGGAATAAGCAGGGTGCGGGCCGCTGCCGTGCCCCTCGTTCCCCACCTCGCGCTCGAGGATCTCAGCGGCGGCGGCCAGCAGCCACATCGGGAGCAGTGCGCCCAGGCTCCTTCGACGCCGGCGTGAGGCAACCGCCGCCCAGACGACCCCGCGCGCTGCCCATGCCCATCTGGGAAGCCTCACCTTCGGAGATGCCATGGCGGAAGGAGGAGGAGTCGTGCTGATTCCCAAATCGATCCTCTGCCTCCTACCATGGGCGCCGCCTTCTAAAGCTCGAACCAAGTGAGGGTGTCGCCCACTCGCCCTGCACCTCGATCCCCCTGCCCCAAGCGCCTAGATGGCCACAGCGTCGACCGCATCCCGTGCGGCACGGGGAGACTAGCGGCGGCGCCATCGAATCGGGTTGGTGTGGAGCTCGTCATCCAGCTTCGGGCGGGGCGGCGGCTTGGCGGCTTTGGGTTTCTTCCGTATGGCTGGCACATGTGCGGTGGCACACAGGCCGGCGCATGCGCGGCGGAGGTCGCCAGTCTCCTGTCCACTCTCCACTTCGATTTTGGCCTCCCACCTTCATCTCCCACCCGGATTCAGGAGGGATTTCCGTTGACGCTGCTCGGCTTCACCTAGACGAATACGATTGGAATCGAGTCTCCCCTCGGAAGGAACCAGTAGCGGCTCGTAGGGCAGGTGCGGCTGCGGCGGCGGCTCGGAGCTCCATCGAGCGGAACAACTAGCGTTGAAGATCGGCAGCGGTTTTCCTCGTCGTCTTCCCAGCGGCGGCGGAAGGCGGCGCCGGTGCTCTGAGCCGAGAGGCTCGGGGCGGCCGCCGCCATGCGCGGGGGAGGGGTTGGCGGCGGAGGACATGGTTTGGGTCTGGCTGTCGTGGAGGAAGTGGAGTAGTGGGAAGATGCTGGGACTGATTTTTAATAATACGACAACAGCCAGAAAGAGATTCACGCCGTATGATCGCCGTGAGCCATAAAATGAATCTGAATGTTGATCCAACGGTAATAAAGGCGTGCGCACGTACCCCTCTGAACACCAAATCCACTCTCTTGTCCTATATATGAGCCTAAAGAAGGATATCAAAATATTATGATTGGATCCATATCAATACAATTCAAGGTAACATGATTGATTTGAGGTTTATTTCTTCTTATGCTATATAAAATTTATTTGGTGGCAAGACTTGATCAACCTTGTTGACAAATACATTTTATATGCATAGAGGAGCTAAACAACATTTTTTTCTTCCTCCACTTGTTTTACTCGCTGTAGCAATACCTTTGTATCTTTACTTTATTGCATTATTGTGCCAAGTAAAGTCTCTAATAGAAAGTTGATGCTAGATTTGGATTTCTGCGCAGAAACAGATTTTTAGCTGTCACGAATTTGAGTTTTTCTCTCTGTAGGAGAATCTAAAAATTCTGTAAAAATTCACGTGTGATCCTCAGATATGTACGCAACTTTCATTAGTTTTGAGTTTTCTGATTTGAGCAACGGAAGTACCTCGAAAAAAATTCTTCTTTACTGGTGTCCTGTTTTGACAGATTCTGTCTCTGTTTTTTTTTTGCATTGTCTCTTGTGGACTTTAAGTAAGACTTTCTAGACATGGAGAGCTGTAGCTAATGTTTTATTGAGTTCTTGCAATGTGTCACTACAGGACTAAAGTGGATTAAAGTTTTTGAGTACTAACCCCTCTAATGAAGTTTATGAGAAGTTTGGTGTGGCAGAAGTTTTCAAGGGACAAGAGAGAAGGGTGATATAATGTGATCAAGAAGAGTGAAAAGCCTAAGCTTGGGGAGAGGTATACCGGCATCACTTATTCTTTTCATATTATAGTTGTTGGATACTTGTATATACTTGTTTAGCTTCTTTAAGTGGTTTTCTAATAAGAGGAAGATGATATTTGGGGAAGTGCTTCCTGAAAACAGATTCTGGACTGATAGCAAAAAAAAATCTCAAAAACAGCCAGAACGTTATTTTGCGAAGCCAATTTTTTTGCATGTTCCCCAGGTTGTTATCTAACTTTCATTAGTTGAACACTTTTCGAGCTGGACAGCGGAAGAATTTCATAAAAATCGATTACTGTACTGCTGTCAAGTTTGACGAATTCCTGCTGCTTTGTGTTTATGTGACTTTTCTAGTTTTCATTTTCTTGTTTTTGCTTTGTTTCTTTCCTAAAACACAAAAAGACCAAAAATATTTATGTTGTTTCTCTTCACCATTTGCTTATTTTGGTTTCTTGCTTTTATTTTGCTTTATTTGCTATCGTTGGTTTGCTATAAGAAAATCCAAAAAGATTTTGCTTTGTTTGCTTGTTTCCTTTTGTTCCTGTTTCCAATTCGAAAACAACAAAAATATTCGCTGTTCTTCTTTGGTTTTGTAAAGTTCATTTTGGATTTCAATTGTCTTCGGTGGCTGGAGCGTGGTTTTCATTTCATATTATTCAAGCTACACAAGTGAAAGGCAATAATGACGATCTACGACAATTCGACTGTGGTGAGAGGCTGGTATGAACTCTATTTGTTTTCATTTTGTACATATACTCATCCATGTGAGCATGCTTAGTTGGTTCATGTGAGGTATATATCATTTAAGAAAGTCTAGTAGTTCATGATCTCTCATGTTTAGCTCCAATTTATTAATATGATTAGCATGTTATGGATGTTTGCTTGCATTGTTTTATTCATAAATAGGTATGACATTGTGGTATCCTCCTCTGAATAATTCATTTGAATCGACTTGGCACATGCTCACGCATGCATATGACTGAACAAAAGTCAATTAAGCCTCGATGATTTACTTTGCCTCAGAGTTCTTGTATCACTTTTATGCCTCCGTTAATTTATTTTGCCGCAAGCATGATTATGACAGTGACTGCTCTCTTGATTGTCGCTCCCCAGTCTATTGCTAGCATTCACTTGTACTGAGCGGGAATGCTGCTCGTGCTTCCAAACCCCTGAAAACCAAGTTGTTCCAAAGTGTCCACCATAAATACCTATGCATGGCATTTCAAACCATTCCAAGTAAATTCTCATGCACTACCTTTAAACCTTCAAAATGCTTCTCAATTTGTGTTAATGTTTTATAGCTCATGAGGAAGTATGTGGTGTTTATCTTTCAACCTTGTCATTTACTTTTGACAGACTTTCATAATAAGAGCTGGCAACGGGGTGCCCAGCCCCAATTAATAACTTCATTAATAATTCTCTTCACATGTTGGGGGGATAACCCCCGGTATGCCAAAGGCATGCCAAACCGGATGGTTTGAGCCATCAAGATACCGGTTTAATGTTCTTACCGGAAGCCTGGTAGGAATTTGGGAAAGCAAAGCTAAGCCGGTATCCCCAAAGGGGTATGCCGGAACCCGGTAAAGAAGGTACCGGAAAGGAGGGCCTGTCGGCAGGACTGGTCAAAGATTCTCTTCGGAACAAGAAGACAAGGATGAGCTAAGCAAAGTGACTTTAATCAGAGCCCTGGCGCCAAAGAGAGGGATGACGCTCAAAGAAGCCGGAGGACATCAGCAGCCCTGATTAAAGAGGACCCCGGCGTCATCTGTGATTAAAGTAGCTTTGTAAAGTAGTTTGTCCAGTCAAAGATGCCATTAGGGTTTCTTGTTCTGTAAGCCACCCTCTCCCCTATATAAGGAGAGGGGGTACTGCCTCTTACAGGCGCGAGACCACAGGAGAGTTTAGGCAATCGAACTTGTAACCATGTTGAGATCAATGAAGCTAGCGATCTAGTAAAGAGTTCTTCCTCTTGTCTCTCTTCTTGTATACCGGCCTCTGGTTGTGTTCTTGAGGAAAGCATCCGGAAGTTCTTCCCATCTAATCGCAAACCCTCCCCCGAATCCTCTAGCGTCCATTCGGCCCCAATCTAAGCCATCCCATGGCATCTGTCTGTTCACCACGACGACATCACATGTTTTGCTCTGATTCATTAGTAAGCAACTTAATTTTGCAAATAGACACTCCTCCATGGTATGAGATTGATGGAAGGCACCTGAGGATTCGGTTAGCCATGGCTTGTGTAAGCAAAGGTTGGGGGGAGTGTCACTCATAATAAAAACTAAAGTACATGTGTAAACAAAAGAGAAGAGGGATGATCTACCTTGCTGGTAGAAATAACGTCCTTCATGGGAGCCGCTCTTGAAAGTCTGGTTGGCGAGGTAGTTGGTGTACCCATTACCATTCGTTGACAACAACAAACACCTCTCAAAATAATTTTACTCCTGTTTTAAAAATGAAAAGCTCTAGCGCATGTTAATCCCTGCTTCCCTCTGCGAAGGGTCAATCTTTTACTTTCATGTTGTGTCACCATCCTTTCTTTGAGCACTTTCTTGAGATCACAACTGTCATTCTTAGTATAATATGCTTGTCCCGAAATGTGATTGACTGTGGTATAACTTTGATGCTTTTATCTTTGACAATCTCTATTTCTAGTCTTTCCATGAACTTTAGAGGTGCCTGAGCATTTATGTTTTGCTATTCAAATACGGGCAAGCGAGATACCACTTTATCATACCCTTTTATGAACATTGCAATCCTGCTGATAGACATGATTCATGATGCTTATTATTAATTTCCATGATTGACATAGCTATTAGATGATCTTATTTGCATGTATCTTATTATGAATTGCTTAAGTACTTGTCCATATCATGAGAATATTTACATCATATGAACAAATATGTTCGTGAAAGTTCTTTTATCGCACTCAGTTGTTAACTGAATTGCTTGAGGACAAGCAATAAGCTAAGCTTGGGGGGAGTTGATACGTCCAAAACGTATCTACTTTCCCGAACACTTTTGCTATTGTTTTGCCTCTAATTTGTGTATTTTGGATACAACTAACACGGACTAACGCTGTTTTTAGCAGAATTGCTCTGGTGTCTCGTTTTTGTGCAGAAATCCAACTTTCAGGAAAATCCCCGGAATTTATGTTGAAGGTCTTATTTTTCCAGAAGAATTACGGAGCCAGAAGGGCAAACCAGGTGGAGGCCCGAGGCCCCCACACACTAGGCCGGCGCGGCCCAGGAGGGGGGCGCGCCGCCCTACTGTGTGGCCACCTCAGCTGGCCTCTGACGCCTCCCTCTGGACTACTTAAGGGGTTTCGACCTAAAAACGCGAGACAAGAAGTCGAAGTCGCCAGAAACCATCCAGTACGCCGCCACCATCGCGAAACTCCGTCTCGGGACCAGAAACTCCGTTCTGGCACTCCGCCGGGACGGGGAATTGGAGGAGATCATCGCCATCATCACCACCGACGCCTCTCCATCGACCAGCAATGTTTCCCCCATCCATGTGTGAGTAATTCCCCCGCTGTAGGCTGAAGGGGATGGTAGGGATTGGATGAGATTGGTCATGTAATAGCATAAGATTGTTAGGGCATAGTGCCTAGTGTCCGTAATTGGTACTTTGATGATATTGTTGCAACTTGTTCTGCTTAATGCTTGTCACTAGGGCCCGAGTGCCATGATCTCAGATCTGAACATGTTATTGTTTCATGATGATATGCATTGTTTTATGATCTTACCTGCAAGTTGTATACACATGTCGCTGTCCGGAACCCGAGGCCCCAAAGTGACAGAAATTGGGACAACCGGAGGGGAAGGCAGTGATGTGAGGATCACATGTGTTCAAGGAGTGTTAATGCTTTGCTCCGGTACTTTATTAAAAGGAGTGCCTTAATATCTAGTAGATTCCCTAGAGGCCCGGCTGCCACCGGCTGGTAGGACAAAAGATGTTGTGCAAGTTTCTCATTGCGAGCACGTACGACTATATACGGAACACATGCATATGGATTGTTTAGTACTTGGACACCGTTTTATTATTATCTGCAAATGCCCTGCTTTGATTGTTACATGAGTTTCTCTCATCCATGCAACGCCCGTCATCCATCCTTGTGCCTACAGTATTTTAATCCTGTTGTTTACTATAATCACTACTGCTGTCTTTGTTCCACTGCTGCTGTTATTTCACTACGGTTACTGCTATAAACTGTTACTACTGATAAACTCTTGCGAGCAAGTCTGTTTCCAGGTGCAGCTGAATTGACAACTCCGTTGTTAAGGCCTTCAAGTATTCTTTGTCTCCCCTTGTGTCGAATCAATAAATTGGGTTTTACTTCCCGCGAAGACTGTTGCGATCCCCTATACTTGTGGGTTATCAGTGTCAGGTGACCCTAGTGGATAGTAGCAAAACCTTCACTAATTAGTGTTAAATTATACTAGTTTATAGAACATTGCCTAGTAAGAAAGAGAGAAAATATAGATGACCCCAGTGCCAAAAAATCCTAGCTTCGTCACTGCATCCAACACTTACTGTTAGGCTGCATCATGGCGAGAGATGTCTGGGAGGAAGTGCACCGAACCAAACTTGTCTGGTTCCCACGTGTAGACACTAAGTTGGTGGGATGGTGGAATTCTAGATCGGCACCTCCATTGATACGGGGTGGCTTTTCGACACCTCCGCCTCAAGACCACCAAGTACGCCTCATGACCCAATGACACGAGCACGAGCCAAAGCCACGCACCAAGAGGTCAATCCGCTCCTTTCCATGCATAACATTGATACATCATTGGATGGCATGCTACTTCATTCAAATATCTTGTATCCAATCAGGTACATCGATCAAGACGCAAGCCATGGAGACCAAGCCAATGGAGAGGGAGCTGAAGATGGAGAAGATGGAGCTCCAGTGCTCCAGCCGGAAGTACCGCCCCCCCAGGACCGGAACTTCCGCCCAGATGCCTCCCAGATGTTGTCCAGCGCCCAGAGAAGAGGATCCAGCCGGAACTTCCGCCCCAAAGGACCGGAACTTCCGCCTGCCGGAACTTCCGCCCAAGTTCCGCCCAAGTTCCAAACACAAGCTCAGAGCCCCCGGGATGTTACTGCAAGCAAAACGGTTATTTTCGGAACTAGGCCGGAAGTTGGCCGGAAGTACCGCCCCGACCGGAACTTCCACCCCTTAGGACCGGAATTTCCTCCCCCAGAGACCAGAACTTTCGCCTGCACGCGTTACATCACCAAAACTGCCCTGATTCAGCATGTAACTTATCCCTTCGCCCCACCCACTATAAATAGTCTTGTTGGCTCAGATCTGACATTAGACTTGAATTGAGAAAGAACTTGAGCCATGCTCTTGCCCCCCACGCGGGAAACCCTTGAAAGAACATCTCTCATATTATGTTTTGTGTGTTTGATGTCAATGTATGTGATACACTAATGTTTGTTTAAGTGGTACATGGATTATATAGATACATTTTTATGTGTGTTGGATGTGGTCAGTTCTGTCAAAAAGAAGCAGTAAAAAGATCATCAGGCCGGATAATCCGGGCCGGATATTTCCAAAATATCCGGGGCCCAGTTTTCGGCTAAGGATTTGAGGTTTCGTGGCTCAGTATGTTTCTGGATAGGGGCCGGACATTTGCCCGGATATTGTCCCGGGTTTGTCCCAAGGCCGGATTATCCGGGCCGGACATTTCCGAAATATCCGGCCCCCTCGATTTTGGCTTAGGACCAGAAGAAAAGCAAGTCTGGATAGGGGCCGGACATTTGGCCGGACATTGTCCTGGTTTTGTCCCTGAGGCCGGATTATCCGGGGGGGGGGGGGGCGGATTATCCGACCCTTACTTACGCCGGAATATCCGCCCCCCCGGAAGCTGCAACGGCTTGATTTCTGGGGGGGGGGGGGTATAAATACCCCCTTCTTCTACCTTGGATGCTTTCTCAATCATTGCTCAAAAATTAGCCAAGCCTCACCTCCATTAGAGCCACCTCAAGAAACACAAGATTTGCAAGATCTCCTTCCTCCCCCAACCAAAGCTCTTGATCTTTGGAGATTCGAAGGAGAAGACACCGATCTACATCCTCACCGAAGCGTTTTTCATTTCCCCTCTCTTGTTTGAGGGATCTCATGCTAGTGTTCCTATTTGGTTCCCTAGTTGATTTGTGTTGATGTGTTGTTGTTGATTGTTGTATTGTTACAGATTTGGGAGCCTCCAATTCAGTTGTGGATGTGTGCCCCAAGAACCTTGTAAAGGCCCGGTTTCCGCCTCGAGGAAATCCCTTAGTGGAAGTGGGCTAGGCCTTCGTGGCGTTGCTCACCGGAGATCTGAGTGAAGCCTTCGTGGCTGTCTGTTTGGCTTTCGTAGCAACCACACTCCTCCAAACATAGACGTACCTTCTTGCAAAGGAAGGGAACTACGGGAATCATCTCCGTGTCATCGCGTGCTCCACTCTCGGTTACCTCTATCCTATTCTATCTCTTATATTGCTTAGCTATATCTTGCTTAGTTGTTTGCCTTGTCATATAGGTAAATTCACTTAGTTGCATATCTAGAGAATTTACCTTTGTGTCAAGCCTAAATTGAAAAAGAACTAAAAATTGGTTAGCACCTATTCACCCCCCCTCTAGGTGCGGCATACGATCCTTTCAATTGGTATCAGAGCCTCGGCTGTTATTTCGGGCTTAACCTCCTAAGAGTATGCCGGACGATGGACCTACGGAAGGGGAGGCTAAGATGGTCACCATGGATGATATCAATTCGTTGAGGTCATCCATGGAAGCTCAAATGGAAGGCATGAGAAAGATGATTTCCGAGCTTTTGACTCCTCCCCGTCCCGTGGCTCCCACCATAGAGGTTAATGTCACGGATGCGTTAGTAGAGGATGATACTTTGGTATTACCCTCCGCTACCACACCCGTGGATGGTGATAACTTAAACACTATCTGACATAGGCATCCCCAATGGGCCTGCCGAAGATAGTACCCGGGGTTTACTGAAGGCCCACGACTCGAAGAATAAGAAGAATCGGAAGCCCAAGTTGTTATTAAGGAAAGCTAGAGTTGTATTAGGAGATAATATTTGTAATCTTGCGGGATGAGTTGGAAACCCTCCCAGACTCTGTAACTTGTACAATACGAATCCCTCGGCTCCACCTCCTATATAAGGGGGAGTCGAGGGACAAAGAAAGCATCGAATCATTGTTTCAGAAACCCTAGTTTTCATATCGTCGAGTACTTTTCGGCTGAAACCTTCGAGATCTACTTGCCCTCTACTTCCAACTAAACCCTAGTCTACAACCCGTAGGCATTGACAAGTTGATCCCTTGTCAATTGGCGCCGTCTGTGGGGATTAGAGGCGTCAAGGATCTGATCTCGATGGCACGTTCAAGATCGTCGACTTCATCAACAGCAAGCAACGCGATGGATCGAGGTAAACAGATCGCAACTGGTCTTGTCGATTTTGTTCCTCACCCGCCCTCCCGTTTAGATGCATATGTGTATCTGGAGGAGCCTATGGAGATGACGTTCGGAAGATTCCACTTTCGCGTCGAGAAGGAGGGAGCGTATCGTCTCGAAATACCGATCTCGTCGGGATTGTCGGGGGCCGATTCCGATTTTTCGAACTCCACATCGTCAATCGAGTCAGGCGAAGAGGAGACTTCATCGCCACGCTTCATCAGCACCAGGGCAAGCGAAAAGCTCGCCAAGATCTTCAGCGACATGTCTTTCGAGTGATCCGCGGACTCCTATATAAGCGATGACTCGAGCAGTGTCGACAGCTTCAACTTCATCGACAAATCCACTACAGTGGGCAAGGTCTTCAACAATCTTTATGATGGTGTCACCAAACCCAGCAGAGATCTGAATACAAAATATCATCAGATTTATGCCATCGGAGAGCCAAGCCGCGATCAGGAGGAAACATCTGAGGCTTTCGACGATTTGGGAAATCCATACGTTGATACCTCTGATTTACGATGAGGTCTAGGCAGCAAATACGTCAGACCTACACCACGTGTTACAGTTCAACTCCCACAAGCAGCATGGGATCGAGCCGCAAGAGCTATGGATGGCTCAAAACCAATGGTCACAACAACCACGCCAGAAGAGTTGCAAGCATATCAATATAGGCTCGCACGAGCTGCAAGGGAATTGGAAAAACAGACAGCTGCTCTGAACAGAAGAAAGGAGGCAGCCTCCGCATCAAGCAGGCGAAGAGCGGAGTTAAGTCGACAATCTGGAACTTCGGGAGATAGCCACATGGAAGCTCGGAATAGAGCAAGATCAAGGCTGCAAAACATACCTGAAGGAGAAAGAGAGCACTTGGTTCAAAACCTCGACATGTCTTTTATGTCGATAGACACGAGAGGGAATATTATCCCCAAGACACCAGAAGCTGGATATATGGCGACACAGGCCTTTATCCTTGCATCCAGGCCACCTCCAGGAGATCCAAGGGAGGCACTGTACAACATGGCAATGGCAGGAGTCGGAGCCATGGGAACGGCGTTTGCATCAACACCTCCCGAAGGAACAGCAAGGCAAAATAGTCCACGACCTGCGGCAGCAGCAGCGGTTCCCGAAGGAACAAGTGGAGCAAGAGACACGACAGCGCAGGCAAGGGTGGACAGAGCACGGCAAAGTAGAAGGGAACATCGGCATTCCCCAGAACTAAACGACGAGGACATGTGCGGTTTGCCATGCTTCACGAGGAGAGTCCGAAAAACTCGAGTCCCTTCAGGGTTTAAACTGCCTGATAACTTCAAAAAAATTGACGGTCTGCAAAATCCAGAGGATTGGCTAGTTGATTACCTCGAGACGGTGAAGCTTACAGGAGGAACCAGAGCAACAGCTATGCAAAGCATCCAGGCGCATTTAAGTGGAGCCGCGCGATCTTGGATAAAAAAGCTTCCTCCAGGATCTATCGATAGCTGGGATAGCTTCGAGGACGTGTTCGTCAAGAATTTCCGGTCCACCTGCAAAAAACCTGCATCGCTAGAAGAATTGAGGGCGTGTCGACAAAAGCCAGACGAGTCAATGAGAAAATACATCCAAAGGTGGAATATCATTAAAAACTCGGCAGAGAATATATCTGATGAGAGAGCGATAGATGCGTTTGTCGCAGGAATCAGGCGAGGAGATTTTGTCGAGGATTTGGGGAGAACCAATCCAAAGACATTATCCGCATTAATGGAGATAGCAAACAGATGGGCAGATGGAGAAGATGCTGTTCACAACAAACGACATAGGTCACCAGAGGAGGACCGCGGCCGAAATTATCAAAATAGGCGACGATTCCCTCGGCAGTACTCAGGCTATGATGCTCCTGGGCAAATTTCGGCTGGCTTCCGAGCAAGCGCCGGAGGAAACAATAGAGATGATTATCAGAGGAGCAACGAGCAGCGAGGCGACAATAGAGACGACTCTCGAAACAACAGGCAAAATACAGGGTCAAGGTTTCAGAGACCTTTCGTGTCTCCCGAGGAGATCATGAACGGGCCGTGTCAGATGCATTTTTATCTCGACAATAACGGAAAAAGACAGTCAGGACACTTGCAAAAGGATGGCCGAAATTTCTAGGCAATGTTAACGTGGGCAGGGCATGCCAATGCTCAGGCAGCGCACAGAAATCCTCAAGGACCCAGGAGTGAGATTCACTTGCCACCTCCTCCCGCAATTACGGACGACAATCGACATCAGCTCAGAATAGCGGCAGCACCTGCACCACCGCCTTATGTTGATCCCAATTCCAATGGAGCGGTGTTGATGATTCAGAAAGGCAGGCCATCCAATAGAGCTCAGAAAGTAATCTCGCGACAGGTGTTCATGGCAGAGAAGATGCCTCCACCAACGGTTGAGTATCTTAATTGGTCAGGGCAAGATATAGGATTCACAATAGCGGATCATCCACAGCAAGTTCCTCGACCAGGGCAATCATCACTTATCTTGCCAGCAGTAATTGCAGGATTCGACGTATCTCGAGTGTTCATAGATGGCGGCAGCAGTTTAAACCTTATGTATGCAGATACATTAAGAAAGATGAACAAATCCCTAGCAAACCTGAAACCAACCGACACGCGATTCCACGGTATTACACCAGAGAAGCCAAGTTATCCGCTGGGGAAGATTAATCTCGACGTTTAGTTTGGGACTCGAGAAAACTACAGAATAGAGAAGCTAGAATTTGAAGTTGTGGATTTCCCATCACAATACCATGCTTTGTTGGGACGACCAGCATATGCTCGGTTTATGGCGGTACCACATTATACGTACCTGTTGTGGAGGATGCCTGGACCTAAGGGACCGATCATAGTCAAAGGAAGCTTTGCGCTAGCCGATAAGTGTGATAAGGATTTTCATCGACTGTCAGAAACCTTCGGGATGCAAGCAGAATACATGGCGTCAAGGCTCACGACTGACTATGATGTGTTGCCAGATGTAGGAAGGCCCAACAAAGAATCAGCTTTTAACACCGAGAAAAATTCTAAGGAGGTGCAGATTCACCCGACAGACCCGAAAAAGACGACGTCCATTGCGACAGACATGGACCTCGCATAGGAAAGCGCGCTCGTCGAGTTCCTCCGTGAGCACTGGAAAATCTTTGCATGGTGTCCAGCTGACATGCCAGGAGTACCCAGGGAACTTGCCGAGCACCACCTAAACTTGGATCCACTAGCGAGACCAATCAAACAACCTTTGCGGCGTTTTTCAGAGCCAAACCGCAAAGCTATGCTGTCAGAAATCGATCGACTAAGAGAAGCTGGTTTTATCAAGGAGCTGCATACAGAGGCCACTTGGGTAGCAAATCCAGTGTTGGTGCCGAAGAAAAACACTAAAGTCCTTCGCATGTGCGTCGATTTTACGTGTCTCAATAAACATTGTCCAAAGGATCACTTTCCCCTCCCGAGGATCGATCAAATTATCGACTCCACGACAGGATGTGAACGTCTTTCCTTCCTGGATGCATATTCTGGTTATAACCAGATCAGATTGAAAGAAGAAGATGAAGTCAAAACAGCGTTCATCACACCTTATGGCGTGTTTTGCTATAGAACAATGCCTTTTGGTCTGAAAAACGCGGGAGCAACATACCAGAGGATGATGCAGAAGTGCTTAGCAACACAGATTGGGAAAAATGTACAAGTGTACATCGACGATGTCGTCATAACATCAAAAAAGGGGACAACGCTAATCGAGGATCTGAAGGAAACCTTCGACAACCTCGACAAGTTTTGCCTCAAATTGAACCCGCGAAGTGTTCCTTTGGTGTCCCTGCAGGAGAACTTCTTGGGTTTCTAGTTTCAGCAAGAGGGATTGAAGCAAATCCCGGAAAAATCCAAGCTATCGTAACAATGAGG
The DNA here is from genome assembly GCF_019359855.2 of Lolium perenne. Classification (NCBI taxonomy): domain Eukaryota; kingdom Viridiplantae; phylum Streptophyta; class Magnoliopsida; order Poales; family Poaceae; genus Lolium; species Lolium perenne. The sequence goes on from NC_067247.2 coordinate 161,500,302, forward strand.
AAGCCAACAAAGTTGAAGGAAATACAACAGCTAACTAGGCAAGTCGCAACTTTAAGCAGATTCGTTGCCAGGCAAGGAGAAAAAGCGTTACCGTTCTATGCTTTAATCAAGCAAGGAGAGAAATTCCAGTGGAATGAAGAGGCAGATCGAGCCTTCGAGGATCTAAAGCGCACAATTTTGACACCACCAATCTTGGTGGTGCCGAAAGAGAAGGAACCTCTCTTGTTATATATCGCAGCCACACCCCAAGTGGTTAGCACGGCGCTAGTCGTCGAAAGAGAAGAAGAAGGAAAACTCCATGGAGTGCAAAGGCCGGTATATTTCATTAGTGAAGTTTTATCGCCTTCAAAACAGCGGTACCCACAGTACCAGAAGTTGGCATATGGAGTGATCACAACAGCAAGAAAATTGCGCCACTATTTTTCGGCACACCCGATAATAGTGGTCAATGAAGCACCTCTATCAAATATACTGAACAATCCAGAAGCTACAGGGCGTGTCTCCCTTTGGGGAATAGAACTTTCCCCTCGGGACATCACGTATGAAAAAAGAAAGGCAATCAAGTCGCAAATCCTGCCAGATTTCATTGCAGAGTGGATGGAGCTGCAAAATACAGGACCCCAGATTTGTCGAGAACTTGGACCATGAACTTCGATGGATCCAAGAGAGTAGAAGGGGCTGGTGCAGGAGTGATACTCATATCACCTGAAGGCGACAAATTGAAGTATGTTCTACGGATGACGTTCCCAAACGCATCTAACAATGAAGCAGAATATGAAGCTCTTATACACGGGATGAAGATGGCGAAACCTTGCGGCACAACTCGACTAAAAATCTTTGGCGACTCACAATTGGTATCTCAGCAGGTTATGAACCAATGCAGTCAATGATAGCATGGTGGCATACAAGGAAGTATACAACGAGCTTGAGAAGCTGTTTGATGGATGCGAAGTAAATCACATCAGTAGGCTGAGCAACGATGAAGCCGATGTTCTCGCAAACATCGGGTCGCAGTGTCTTCCAATCCCTCCAGGTGTGTTTTGGGAAGAGATAGCTGAGAGATCTACAAAGCCAAAGAAGGCGCAGAAGAAGAAGAAGGAGGAGAAAACTTCGGCGCCTCTCAACGAAGCTCCAGACGAAGAAGAGGACCAAGAGCTGGTGATGATGGTAGAAGTCCCATGGATGCAAGCGTACATATCGTATATCCTAAGGAAAGAAATACCCAACGACCCAGTTGAAGCAAGGCGAGTTATTCGACGATCCAAAGCTTTCACAGTGGTCAAAGGGGAGTTATACAAGCGAAGTATTTCGGGCGTGTTGCAAAGGTGCGTTACACCCGAAGAAGGAAGGATAATCTTAAAGGATGTACACGAGGGAATATGTGGTCACCACGCGAGCAGTCGAGCTATTGCGGCTAAGGTTTTTCGGGCTGGATTTTACTGGTTGACAGCAATCGAGGATGCAAAAGAAATAGTACGGACCTGCGACGCGTGCCAGAGATTCGCTGCAAGACCCCACTCTCCAGCAGCAGAGCTGATGCCAATACCATTGTCTTGGCCCTTTGCCCAATGGGGTCTCGATATGGTGGGAAAATTACACAAGGCTTCGCCAGGAGGATACGAGTACATGTTGGTTGCTGTCGATAAATTCACCAAGTGGATAGAAGCAAAGCCGATAAATTCACCAGATGCAGCATCAGCAATAAAATTCGTGAAGGGCATCGTTTTTCGATTTGGAGTACCTCACAGCATCGTCACAGACAATGGTAGTAACTTCACGTCCAAGGAGTTCAAGGCATACTGCGCAGAAGTAGGCATCAAATTGCACTTCGCGTCAGTTGGGCACCCGCAAACCAACGGTCAAGTCGAGAAATCCAATGGTATTATCTGCAATGGTATTAAAAAGCGCCTGCTAGGAACGCTTGAAAAGGCTCGACATACCTGGCCAGAAGAATTGCCAAGTGTCTTGTGGAGTATTCGAACAACACCAAACACGGCGACACAAGAAACTCCGTTCTTCTTAGTCCACGGAGCTGAGGCAGTACTACCGATCAAAATAGAGCATGACTCCCCAAGAGTCAGAGAGTATGATTGAGAAACCTCAAGAAGAGCTTTGGAGGACGATGTAGATGCACTAGACAAAGCTCGAGATGAAGTACTTTCACGAGTTACCAAGTACCAGCAAGACCTAAAAAACTACCACAGTCGACGATTGCGGCCATGATCTTTCCAGGTCAGAGATTTGGTCCTACGGCTCAATCAATAAAGTACCAAAAAGCTCGAGTCGCCATGGCTAGGCCCTTACGTCATCACAGAAGTAATCGAAGGAGGAGCATACATGATCAAGGACAAGAAGACAGGGGTTCCCGAGAAAAACCCCTGGAACGTGGCGCAGCTCAGGCGGTTCTACGCTTAGAGCCGAAATATAGTCCTCCTTTGTAAAAATACAATGTACTGAAACGCCCGCGAGTTTTCAGACGCACTCTTTTCCTTTTCAGGGCACCGAGTGGGGCTGGAAAGATTTTTAATGAGGCGGGCTCGTGGTGCTGCAATATAATAAAAGATAGTGATGATATACATCTTTCTTCTTCGACAGGCTCGAGGGCTCATAACCCACGACAGCAAAATACATATATTCTCGCAAAACAGTAAATTCTTCGAGAAGACAAAATAGTATAAGCTTCAGCCAAAGGCTCGGGGGCTTCGCAATATAGATTACACTTTACAATACAGACAACTTCATCAATACAAAGAATTCGACAAAAAAATAGACATAACTTTTCGCAATATAGTACAACTCAGTCAATGCCTAATATACTATCTATGGATAAACCTTTGTTATTTGCAGCAATTGTCTTGTGCTCAGCATAGCTCCCCTTGACGAAGAATTCAGAATCCATCCGAAGAAGTTCATCCATCATCGCTTCGGCCACAGGAGTCACCATGTCATTGATTTCTTCGACGTTATTCTTTCGTCGCGATTTTTTGGCCAGGCAGTCAGAAACAATCTTTGTCAAATCTAATTTTGGATTGCAAATATGTATCATGATCATGGCGAATGTTGCTCCAGCAGTCAACTGAGCTCGTACAAAGTTATGAATACGAGGGGCATCTCGAAACTTTTCCATCAATCCAAGAAGAGTATCGGGAGCTTCATCTCGAGGGAACATAGTCTTATAAACAAGGGTCAAGGTTCTCGTGCAGAAGTTAAGGAATTCGTGAACCTGACAGGCGCGGTCTTGGAACCTGACAATCTGTTGGGTCCGCTCGGGAGTGGCCCAGAAAAGATAGCCGTGGTTAAGAGAAAGGTTAACGAGGAGGTCCGTTCTTACATTCACCCTTTCATCTTCAGCAGCAGTGTCGAGAACAGAACCTATCATGCGAAAGAACAAGAAATTCAAAAAAAAAGGGGGGGTACAGCAAAAGACAGAGGAAGTTCTGGGTCGAAAAAAGTGTACCTAACATATCCACACTGGCTTCATTCATTAGCTCGAGCATACTATTTTCTCGAGTGGTTGCTTTTTCAGCTTCTGAAATAGCAGCTTACTTGGCAGTTATGGCTTCTTTAGCTTGTTGAAGGGCAATTCTCTCCCTTTCGGATGCTTTGCGGGGTTGCTCCATCATCGCAAGAGTTTGCTTTTTCATGGACTGAAGTTGTTGGCGAAGTTCTTGCAAATCTTGCGAGGAGTGTTTACTTGAAGAACCTTCGACAAGGTCATCATCGACAAGTGTTTTCTTCGAGAAGGAGGAAGCAGGAAAAGTATCGGCAGGATGAGGATTTGCGGAGTAGTTATCAAATATAAAAGAAAATTTCAGTATCAATGATCACGCAAAATAGAATTCCATTGATCTTCGGGAAATTTACACATATATTACAGAAGGAGCCCTCAAAAGAATTACTACGACAGTTGTTGCCAAAGCTACTGTGATGACAACACAAAAAGAAACAGTGAAAACAAAAACAGAAAAAGATAGGGCATTCAACTAGACCTCCGGCTTCGAAGAGCTAGGAGTAGGAGTTGGCTTGCATCCAAGATAGGCAAGGATCTTCTTTGAATTAGGCTTTGCAGCCCTGATCAGTGATTGCCACTTTGTGGTCTCCATCTCCTGTGTGTCGCCAACTTTGGTCCAGTCAATGTTTTGCTGGCTGTCAGCTACCAGGGCAATTGTGCTTTCAACAGCAACTTTCATATTTTCTTGGCGAAGCTTTAGTCCAAGATCTTCTGCGGGATTGAAGCACTTGGCAAGAGCAAGAAAGGTTGCGGGTTCCTTTTTTTCAGGAAGAAGTAAGGGTAGAGCCACGACAATCCTTCCTTGGCCTGATCAATGCCTTCGCGTGCTTCATCTCTGTGAAACTCAAGGAAAGCAAGTGCGTCAAGAAGAGGATCATTGTCGGGATCTTCAAGTTCATATTCTTGAGCTGTTTTCCCTGTCGAGGCAAACAAATTTATTGGTCAACAAACAAGTAAAGAAAAGCAAGTCCAACGAAGGCAAAATAGCTCGGGCACTTACTGACAAAACGGCGGCTTTGTGATTCCAAGCGCTTGGTGATTGCTTCTTCACGAGCAGATTGTGCGGTTTTATGCTCGCTCAAAGCAGTCTCAGCGTCATGAAGCCTCTTTTGAAGTTCTTCGACACCAGCAGCGTCTGCCTTGGCCTTGTCAGCCTCTGCCCTAGCCTTACTGGCATCTGATTCGGCCTTCTTACGAGCCTCCTCACTTTGCTCTAATTTTTGAGCAAGTGTGTCGGCACGTTTGTTGGCCTCCGCCAGTTTTTCTGCCAAGATAGTCAAATCCAGTCAAAATCACGATAAGAAAGGAGCGAGAAGGCAAGGGTAAAGAGAAGCAGAAAGACATTACCTTCAGCTTTGCTAGCATACTCGCGGTACCCAACGAATTGGGCACCGAAGCGGATGAATTCCTTAATCAAAGGCTATTAAAGAAAGATAGAGAAAGAAAGCGTCGGTATGGGAGAAAGTGCGGTAGCACAAAATGAAAAGAAGCAAACAGTGAAAACATCGACAGCATCAGAAAGCATTCAAGGACTTACATCATCCAAAAGAGGAGTCGAGGAGCTACCCAATTGTAAGGTAGGCTCTGTGATTGTTTCAACCCTCGCCCTTTTTGGTGAAGGGACAAGGGGCTTGTAGGAGGAGTAGGTGCGTCGGTGTTTTGTTGAGGAGGCGAAGATTCTTCTCCTTCAACTTGCACTTCAGAAACAACTAGAGTATGCGACGTACTCGTTCGAGCAGTCGCGTCAAAAGCTGGTGTTTCTTCCTCGTCACCACTACGATTAAATGGCGATAGTATAAGAAGCATGATAGACAAAAATCGTCAAGTAGCAAAACAGTAAGAAACAAGGGGTGACTTACGAACTAACGAGGGCATCAAGGTACAGATCGAAAGCTGCCTTCCGATTTGAAGGAACAGCTTCTTCGGCTTTGGAGGTGCCGGAATCTTCGACGTCTGTCCTCTTCCTTTTGTTCTTTGGAGAAGCAGCAGGAGGAGGAGAGTGTGCCGATGTGGTAGCCTCAGAGCCAGCCTCCTTTTTAGAGGATCCCGCAGATTTTCGAGAACCTGCGGGTTCACTCTCAGGGCAAGGAGCATCTTGCAGCGACAAAAAAAGATGTGTTTCCACAGCGCCCAGTTAGGCTGGACGCCGAGGAAGGATTCGCAAAGGGTGATGGAGATGGAAATATGGAGGATAGAGTTGGGTGTGAGGTGATGAAGTTGCAATCTGTAAACAAAAAGCAATCCACGGAGGAAATTGTGAATGGGGGCAGAGAGGCCGCGGATGAGATGATCGACGAAACTAACCCGATACTCCATTGGAGGGGTTGGGTAGCTCTCTTCGCTGGGGAAGCACAGCGCCTTTGGCTTCTTGTTGATCCCCAGTTTCTTCAGGAGGTTGATGTCTTGGGCAGAGATTTTGGATCTCTCCCACTCAGCGCTCCCTAGATCTGCGGAAGCCATCTTTGATTCAGGAGTGATGTGCCTGATCAATCTACGCGGTGGCATCAACAATGGTGCAGGAGTACAGTGTGAGAGTGGTTGAGCTCAAGGAGTTATGGGGCGCAAGAGGGGATTTTTGCAGAGGAGAGCAGAGGAGCGGCGCGAGCGAAAGTGCTGGAGGAAGAAGATGGAGACCTTAAATAGAGGTGCGGTGAAGCGGCGTACCGTTGGATGGAAAAAGCGTGAGGCAGATGATGTACACGTGGAACAGGGGTAAAAAAGTAATTTCACCCTGGAAGAGTTACAGTACGTGCGCCAGGAAAAGCGGAGGACGTGTGTCCCCCACTTGCACGACGTGTCAATACGATGCGTAATTTGGGCCCGCAAGGCAGCGAGAGAGAACTTCTCGCGATTTCCAGGAACAGCGGTCGTGGCTATCGTCAGCAATGATGTCATCTTAGCAAAGAGAAAATTTCGACTCAACATTTTCATAAAAAAGGCGACAGCAAAAGATATTGGAGAGCCTTTGATCACATACAAGTTTTTGATCAAATGCTCGGGGGCTACTTTGGAAAAATGAAAATTTTGAGAAAGACAAAATAGAAATGGTGTGAGCCTATGATCAAATGCAAATATTTGCTCATAGCCTCGAGGGCTACTCCCATCGGGAGCGCTGTTCGCGCACCCGAGAAATTTGAAAATTTCGGGAGAGAAAGAAAATGTAGCGGCATAAGGCGTGGAGCCTACACCCAAGCACAAGTCCTTGGCTGTAGCCTCGGGGGCTACTCCCATCGGGAACGCTGTTCGCGTGCCCGATGAAATTATAAAAAAAAAAAAAAGATAGAAGAACAAGAGAGTATATTTCGAGTTATAAGTAACTCTACATATACTCCCATCGGGAGAACAATATAAGTCATCCGTTGACTCAATAAAATGTGCCATTCCAACAGCCGAATAAGCACTCGACAATATATTCTCAGAACGCCAAAGTTGTGAACAATTTCTGAAGGCCGCAAAACTTTGCGAAGGTAAGACCCCAGATCCGTTCTGTGTGGCGTGGCGCCGTCTCTGACGTCGGTTTGCTACTTTTATCTGTATCAACAGATGCGAAGAAAAATCCTAACAGACGCGTTAGGTACCCGATAAATATGACTGGGACTCGACATAATGGTAAGACCTTAAGCGGCACCTGTCGAAGTTTACACCAGTATCCCGAGATCATGTCCAGGGACGTGATCTTGAAGTAGGTTTTTGCGGATTGCCACTAGAGCAGTTAACTAGTACCTGATCCGTCAGATGAACTAGGCCCAATTACCATTATCCCTGTACAATATAGAAAGTCATATGAAGAAATATAGAGAAGTTTAAAGTTGTAGAGTAAATATAAACAGTGGAGATTTTCCCTGACTCTACGATTCAAGCAAAATCTCGGGGCCTACTGACATAGGCATCCCCAATGGGCCTGCCGAAGATAGTACCCAGGGTTTACTGAAGGCCCACAACTCGAAGAATAAGAAGAATCGGAAGCCCAAGTTGTTATTAAGGAAAGCTAGAGTTGTATTAGGAGATAATATTTGTAATCTTGCGGGATGAGTTGGAAACCCTCCCAGACTCTGCAACTTGTACAATACGAATCCCTCGGCTCCACCTCCTATATAAGGGGGAGTCGAGGGACAAAGAAAGCATCGAATCATTGTTTCAGAAACCCTAGTTTTCATATCGTCGAGTACTTTTCGGCTGAAACCTTCGAGATCTACTTGCCCTCTACTTCCAACTAAACCCTAGTCTACAACCCGTAGGCATTGACAAGTTGATCCCTTGTCACTATCAAACCCCCCATTGCATCTCCCAAGGGAACTAGTGGAAGTGAGAGCTACAATCGAGTACCTCCACCTTTTCTCTCTCCCGATATACCGGTTCCCCGTCCTCATATAAACATACGGGGCGACCCACCTAAGTTTTCCGTTAATGATTACGATACTTGGCAATTTGAGTTTAGCTCTCATGTTCGCAGTGCCTCCAATGAACTTTGGAGAATCATCGTGGAAGGCTTCAAGCCCTACAACCCCGACAAGTTGACTAGAAGAGAAGCGGTTGATAGTCAACTCAACAACACCGCCTTGCACATGATTCAAACTAGTGTGGGGACAAAGGAGTTGTCTCGTGTTCGGCACTTCACCACCGCCAAGGAAGCTTGGGATGGTTTGGCCGCGAGTTGCATTGGAAGTGAGAGCACAAGAAGGAACAAATATAATGCTCTTCGGAATAAAGCCGAAGGATTCATGAGGCTACCGGATGAAGATCATGAAGACATGTATGGAAGACTTGAAAGTATAGAGATGGTAAACCTAGAGGGGGTGAATAGGTTTCTACAGATTTTAATTCTTTCTTTGCAATATTAGGCTTTGCGGGATATAAAGGTGAGCCTAATGCAAACTAGGTGAAGCAACCTATATGAAGATACAACTATCTCGAGCACGAAGGCTCTCTCAGGCAGTTTAAATCACAAGTAAGGAGTTCGGTTAGAGATAACCGATAGCACGCGGAGACGAGGATGTATTCCTGTGTTCCCTTGCTTTGCAACAAGGTACGTCACGTTTGGACGGGTGGAGGTCCCACGAAGGATTCCCCACGCCACGAAGGCTCACCCTATTCTCCGGAGCCTATCCCACGAAGGAATAGCTCACTCACTTGTGGTAGACTTTGAGGTAGCCTCCAAACCTTCACAATCTTGCCCGGAGCAAATCCACAGCCCGGATGCTTCCGGACTCCTCTTGCCCACCTAGGGTTTCCAAGGAACCCTAGGAAGCAAGCTTCTCGATGAATACAAGGGGGAATGAGATTTGGCTTGGTAGAACAGTAGATCGGGTCCTCCTCTAGTGATTCCCCGGAGGGATTTGAGTTTGGGTGGAGGAGGAGGGAGATCGGAGGCTTTTGGTGTTTCTAATAATGGAGTAAGAGAGAGAGAGCTCAAGAACAGCTTGTAGTGTGTTGCCTAACCCTTCCAAGGTAGGAGAAGGGGTATTTATAGTGCTCTTCGAAAACTGGCCGTTGCAACTTGCCACATCATCAATTTCCTCGAGGAAGCCGGTCGACCGGATTTGGCACCGGACTGGCCGGCGCACAGTCCGGTCCGACCGGCCCTGTGACCGGGTCGGCCGGTTTCAACCGGAGCTGGGACCGGGTCTTGACCGGACGAGGTTCTGAGCTTACTGGATCATGCCCGGATGTCACAAGTGCAAACTCCGGTTGGGCACCGGGGTGGTCGGTCTGGAACCCGGTCCAACCGGGTCGTGGACCGGATGGGCCGGTCCAAATCGGGCTGGCGACCGGACACTGACCGGGTGATTGCCCACCCTTTACTGGATTCTGCCCGGATGGCACAAGCGCTGGATCCGGTTGCCTCCGGGCCGTCCGGTGCCAGGGCAGTCGGCCGGTGCAGGACCGCCGAGCCTTTGGAAAACCCTGTTGATTCTTCGTCGAAGTGGGGGGTCTCCCATTGCCATCTTGTTCCATTGTTACACCATTAAACCTCTTTGGCTAATACCTGGGGATCATCTTGTAGATATGTATTAGACCAAATACACTAGCACGGTGTCATAGTTACCAAAATAATGGATAAGGGTAAAATACCCTTACAATCTCCCCCTTTTTGGTAAACGATGACAAACCGAGCTAGAGTCACATAGAGATATTATGATAAGCTTTAAACCTTGATTCCATATAAGATATTGAGACGGCTCCCCCATAAGGTGTGCACTTGGAGAATTTGCGTTTGAATGCAAAGTGCAACCTTTGTGGAACATGAGAAGCTCCCCCCAATATCTTTAGGAAACAAGCATGGTATGGAGATGTGCATATCAAGATATATAAGCATAACACACATAATCATCCTAACATAGAGTAGCACATATAGTAGAGTTTAAGCATATAGGTACATGTCCATACATGAATTACTTAAAATAGCAAATGGTTCTTGAAACGATAAAAGCAAGAAAGCACAAGCCATATAAGAATCAAATAAAGCAACACCCATGGCTTGTGACATCCAAAGCAACACCCGTGAATCCTAGACTCTACTCTCTTCTCCCCCTTTGGCATCGGAACACCAAAAAGGCGAAGAAAAGAGGAGAGAAGCTACCGGACCCATCAATAGAACTCATGCCCGGTGGAGTATGAGCTCTCGCCATCATCACGCGTATCAGTAGCACCTTCATCCTCTTCAGCATCATCATCAGTAGGGACACGAGCAGGCCGAGGAGGAGGACCGCCAAAGGTGTACAAGGAGGGGTCAAAATTCTGGAACATCTGATCAGTGAGAAGAGGCATCTCCCAGTTAGGTGCATGTACGGGCTCCAACTCAGGACCAGGAGGAGGAACATGTGCATTCCTAGCAGACATGAACTCATTTTGGCGCCTCCTCGTCTCTTGGTTCAAGGCAAGACTTTGGTGTGCAACATCATTGGTGTTTTTGCACATCTGCCATAAGCTAGAGAAGAACCGTGAGACACCATGCTGTGGGCGGCTAGAGTAGCTTGAGCTAGCAGGGTCATTGCGTTCCTTGGACCGGCGCTCATAGGGCATCATTTCAGGGACATCTGGTCTATCACCTTGGATAGGAACCCTGAATGCTTCCATCCTAACCCTTTCACCTTGTGTATTGAGAGGTGCTGGCACAACCCTGTTGATGAGCAGCTGAACATATTGAGCAAAGTTAGGTGTCATCCGTTCGCGAACACATCGCCGCAGCTCACAGTAGAGGAAATCACACCCATCAATGAGTTTCCGGTACTCGGGATGGCAGTAGTACATCAAGTTCAGATGATAGCCACGGCATTCACTTGTATCGCCGGACTTGCTGATGAGGGTCTCACGGAAGAGCTTGGCAAGTAGCAGGTAGGAGTAGTACATGCCAGAAATAGTGGGAGGACTAGCCGTGGGATTCGAAGGATAGCAGAAGGCAATGTCTCCCTTGGTGAACTTCTGCTGAGAGTATATCTTGAAACCACGAGCACGACCTCCACCAAACCCCAGGGCTTCACAGAAATCAAGATAGTTGCAAGTGTATTTCTGTTTGCCAGTCATCCAAATCATAGTCCGAGCTGCATCATCATGGAAAAAGACTGTGCAATGAAACTGCCTCACCAAGATCGGACAGTAGCACTCATCAGTGGGCATTAGGCACATAAGCTCATACAACCCCATCCGCTTCAAGGTCTCAACAGCAAAGCGAAACGTGGTGTCTTCATGCAGTGCAAGAACATTCTTGATGGCCTTGGGCATAACAAAGGTACCAGTCTTCATGTGATCTTGGGTGTCATAGTACTCTTTCCACATCCTCTGCTGTGTATTAGTCCAGAAAAAGCCATCTCCCCCTGTGTAGGTGGGTTCCGCAAAGCGATAGGGGTTGGACACTCTAAGTCTTCTCCATGCCCCAACTTGTACATCGCCAACATTATATGTTGGCAAGATCTCTTCTTCTTGTGCTGCATGCTTATCTCTCTTCCTGTTGGGAATCGACTTGGTTCTTCCAGAGGAGGTACCATCAGTAGGCACACGACCGCTCATACGTCGCGGTGGGTGTCCTGCATGCCTCCCTCTCTTGGCAGTGGTGTCACGGTCCTCACCGCTCCAATCTCCTGTGAATAAGCAATATAGGGCGAGGAGAGCAATGAGGTAAGTGTACATGTCATCAATATATAGGGAGGCCAAAGAAACATAGCATACATCCAAGTGTTTCGACGAGTTTGTGCGAAGAACTGGGCGAGCCGGCGCACGGGCCGGTCGGACCGGACTACAGACCGGGCGGGCCGGTTGTAAATCCGGTTGACCGGGCGGCACGCCGGAACGGCCGGTTGAGAGGCCGGTTGACCGGGCTGTGAACCGGGTGCTGCTGACTTGTGATGTTTGCCCAGAAATTCGACCACAAAATCATGCAAAAACTCACAAACTTGAACATAGACTACATCAAGGGAGTGAACAATGTGCATAGGGGTGTGAGACACTCTAGATGGCATGAGGACTTACAAACCCTAACCCTAACCCTAACTTTTCTCAACTTTCCTCAACATGTGGCAATGGGAGAGGGAAAGCAAGAAGGAGAGGGAATGGAAGAAAGATTTACCCGAAGACATTGTCCTTGTTGCCCAAGTGAGCAAGAAGAACACGTGAAGAGGGCTTGAGGGCCAAATCCCCAAGATCTCCCAAACAAGCTCGAGAAGGACCAAGTTCTTTGGTGAAGAAGCTTGAGAGGACCCGATCTACGTTTGGGTGTAGTTTGGGGAGAAACTAATGGTGGGAAGGGCCTAGGATGTGGTGGAGATGGGAGAGGCGGCGGCCATGGAAGTTTTGGAGGTGGGGGATAATGAGGAAGAAGACCCCCAAGGGGTATCCTCCTCCAATACATAACAGCCGCACGACCGGTTGGTTGCCCGGTCGACCGGGCCAGACACCGGACGACCCGGCGCATAGTCCGGTCCGACCGGGCCAGTGACCGGCCGAAGTCAGTTTGCCCAAAACTGTGTCATTTTGCCTCGTTTTGCCCCTATTCTTTGTGTAAATGTGTATGAATGCTCAGATGATGACATGTACATATAGATAGATAGATGATGATGAGATGAGCATAGACATGGGGTTGGAAACACAAAGTTCTCTAGGCATACCCATTGGAATTAAATCCAAACAAGATATAAATAGCGACAATGGGTATGATTCGAAGTATATCAAGAGCCATAAAACATTTTTAGAATAGTTTGCAATAAGATCATTTAGCCTTATATAGTCAAATCAAGTTATAAGAAGGCTCAATGAGGGGCGGGGGATTACTCCCCCTATGTGAAAGCGCAAATGTCATGAGACCTCGAAGAGACATGCTTGGGTACATACAATGACATTTGGTCTATTTATGTTGCACACATAGGTATGCATCATACCAAGACATGGTAGGATGACTATCCCCATATGTGCTATGCCTCTAAGCTAGATAGCAAGATAAATGCAAGAATATAGTGCAAGAAGTTAATCAATACAAGTTTTTAGGATCAAGAATACCAAGTTCTCCTCTCAAGTTAACAAAGCGGGCTTCATCCAAAGGCTTAGTGAAAATATCCGCCAATTGGTAGGTTGTTCCCACATGAGTGAGATCAATATCCTTATTGGCAACATGATCACGTAGGAAGTGATGGCGAATGTCAATATGTTTGGTGCGACAATGTTGAACCGGGTTGTTGGCGATCTTTATTGCACTTTCATTGTCACAAAGAAGAGGCACCGTACCAAGAGACACACCATAGTCTTTCAAGGTTTGCTTCATCCATAACAATTGAGTGCAACAAGATGCCGCGGATATGTATTCGGCTTCGGCGGTGGATAGGGCGGTGGAGTTTTGTTTCTTGGATGACCAACTCACCAATGATCGGCCAATAAATTGGCAAGCCCCGGAGGTAGACTTCCGATCAACCTTATCACCGGCCCAATCGGAATCCGAATAGCCAATGAGTTCAAAGGTTGACCCCTTTGGATACCATAGCCCGAGAGTAGGAGTGAGAACAAGGTATCTTAGAATCTGTTTGACCGCCACTAAATGGCTCTCCTTGGGAGCGGATTGAAAACGAGCACACATCCCTACACTTAGCATTATATCCGGCCTAGAGGCACAAAGGTAGAGCAAGGATCCTATCATGGAGCGGTATACCTTTATGTCCACATCCTTCTCACCGTCACATGAACCAAGTTGCCCCTTTACGGGCATGGGTGTCTTCATTGGACTCGCATTGGTCATGTTGAATTTCTTGAGCATGTCCCTCACATACTTTTCTTGAGAGATGAAGGTGCCTTTTGCAAGTTGCCTCACTTGGAAGCCTAGAAAGAACTTCAACTCTCCCATCATGGAAATCTCAAATTTCCTAGTCATCAATAGCTCAAAAGCTTTGTTATGATTGGGGTTAGTTCCACCAAAGATAATATCATCAACATATATTTGACATATAAAGAGGCCACCCCCTTTAACCCGCTTGGTGAAAAGGGTGGAATCGACCGTACCCATGCAAAACCCATCATGTAGTAAGAAATCCCTAAGGAACTCATACCAAGCACGTGGAGCTTGCTTGAGACCGTAGAGTGCCTTATGGAGTAAATACACGTGGTTGGGTCGGCATGGGTCTTCGAAACCCGGGGGTTGAGCCACATATGCGGTTTCTTTTAGGGGACCATTCAAAAATGCACTTTTCACATCCATTTGATATAATTTGAAATTGTGGAAAGATGCAAATGCAAGCAAAAGACGAATAGCTTCAAGACGGGCTACCGGCGCAAAGGTATCCTCAAAATCCATACCTTCTATTTGGGCAAACCCTTGCGCCACTAACCTTGCTTTGTTTCGTATGACAATGCCATTCTCATCTTGCTTGTTTTTGAATACCCATTTGGTCCCAATGACATTGATGCGATGATCCTTGGGTCTCTCAACTAGAGACCACACTTCATTACGAGTGAAACACTCCAATTCTTCTTGCATGGCAATTACCCAATCCGGATCGACCAAGGCTTCATGTACCTTAAGTGGTTCAAAACTAGACACAAAAGCATGATGTTGACAATAAGTGATAAGTAATGCATGGTGTCTACGAGTTACCACTCCTCTTGAGATGCTACCAAGGACTTGATCCACTTTCATGTCACTTGCCCTTGTAGCGGCCTTGATCTTCCGAACGGTTCCTTCATGATCAATGAATTCATCTCTTGCTAGTACTTGATCATGAGGGACCACTTGAGCTTGATCATGAGTTGAGGATGTTCCTTGATCATCATCATGATCTTGCTCCGTGGAATGAGGATCTTCTTCTTGTTCTTCGGATTGTGACTCATCTTGAGTAGAGGATGGTTCTTGAGTTGCACTTGATGGTTCGGCTTGAGTTGAGCTAGGCTCCACTTGTGGCGTGCTTGAAACATCTACTCCATCATCTTGATCATCATTATGAACCTCCATGGGCCGGATGTGTCCAATGCCCATATGCTTGATGGCACTAGATGGATCATCATCATTACCTGCAACACATGGAACAACTTGCTCCACTCGGGAGCCATTATCCTCCAAGAACACCACGTCACAAGATACTTCAATAGTCCCGGTGGACCGGTTGTAGTATCTATAGGCGTGAGAGTTCTCCGCATATCCAACAAATATACCCTCTATGGTTCTAGTTTCAAATTTACCGAGCTTTCCTTTGTTGTTTTTAACAAGACATTTGCATCCAAAAACACGAATGTACATGACGTTAGGCTTGTTACCGGTAAGGAGCTCGTATGGGGTTTTGTTGTGGAGGGGACGGAGGAAGAGCCGGTTGGAGTAGTGGACGGCTGTAGAGATGGCTTCTCCCCAAAAGTTGTGGGGTGAGTTGAATTCATTCAACATGGTTCTTTCCATCTTAATGATAGTCCGGTTCTTCCTTTCAACAACACCGTTTTGTTGAGGGGTGTATGGCGCCGAAAACTCATGCTTGATGCCCTCATCATCAACAAACTCTTGCATAGTGTAGTTCTTGAACTCGGTGCCATTGTCGGTCCTAATTGCCTTGATCTCGGATTCATACATGCGTTGAGCTTTCTTGGCGAAGATGATGAACTCTCTATGGGTCTCGTCCTTAGACTTAAGGAGAAAGACCCACGAGTATCTTGAGTAATCATCAACAATGACAAGTCCATACTTGCTCCCACCAAGAGTATCATAATGTGATGGCCCAAAGAGATCCAAATGAAGGAGCTCCAAAGGCCTAGATGTGGTAACAATACTCTTGATAGGATGCTTGTTCTTGAGTTGCTTTCCGGCTACACATGCACTACAAACACGATCTTTCTCAAAAGAAATGCCGGTTAGTCCCACAATATGCTCACCCTTTAGGAGTTGTTTAAGATTTCTCATGTTAACATGACCAAGGCGGCGATGCCACAACCAACCTTCGTCATGCTTGGCCGCCATTAGACATGTGGAGAAAGAGGGGCTCTCTTTCGAGAGATCAACCACGTAAAGGTTGTTCTCCACATATCCAACGAGGACCAATTTGAGATTGTCACTCCTAAAGACTTTCACACAATAATTAGTAAAATTGTAACCGGCATCGGCAAGATGATATATAGAAAGTAAGTTGTAGCCAAGGGATTCAACAAGCATAACCGTCTCAAGGCACAAGTCCTTAGAGATTGCTACCTTGCCATACCCAAGTACCTTTCCCTTTGAGTTATCACCAAAGGTAATGCTTGACCTCTTGTTGATGTCTTCAATGAATTGATCAAGCACACCTCTTCCTTCGGTCATATGATTGGTGCATCCACTATCAAACACCCATTTTGGACCACCGGAGGAATACCCCTACAAAATCAAGTAGAGGATTTAGGAACCCATCGATTAATGGGTTCCTTTGCAATGGCAACAATATCTTTTGGTACCCAAATTGAGTACTCTCTATAAGCATAGCCATTAGGAGGGCCAACATAGTTAGCATAGACATCACCATAATAATCAACAAATACTGCATAGTGATCGTTTGGCCCCGTGCGGTCACTACTAGTGGCTTTGCCCTTTGAGGCTTTGCCATTATTAGTGACCTTCTTGTTCTTATCTTGAGCGGGTTTCTCCTTCTTATAGTTGTTCTTCTTGTAGGACTTGGGAGTGTATCCAAGTCCAAACTTTTGATTGTTTGACCTTTGCTTACTCAAGAGGTCATCCAATCCCATCTTGTTCTTGGCGGTGGTGAACTTGGCAAGTTCCTTTGTTAACCTAACATTTTCCTCAAGAATAGATGCTTGCTCACAAGAAGATTCATTAGGATGATAGTCGAGACCATATTTAGTCACCAAGGATTCAAGATATGCATTGATCTCAACACGCAAGGAAAGTTCCTCTTGTAAACGAACATGTTCCTCAACAAGATTAGCATGCTCACTAGTAAAAGAAGTGGAAGAACTAGCAAGTTTTTCAAAGACAATGGGATCCTTCATTGATTCAAGTGCCTTTGTGTAGGTTTCTTGGAGTAGGTCATGGTTCTCTCCAAGTTTCCTGAGCTCATCCTTAACAAGCTTGTTAGCTCTTTCAAGGTGGTCAAGATCCCTAGTGAGAGAAGCATGAGCAACTTCAAGTTCCTCCTTTGAGGCATGGAGCACTTGAGTCAAAGATTGAGCCCTATCAATAGTTTCTAGGTCCTTAACTTTATCAAGTTCATAAGTTTCAATTTGTTGCTTGAGGCCTTGAGATATGCACCTTTCGGTTTTTAGCTCTTGTCTTAGGAGATTGAATCTCCGTTCCTTTTCATCCAATTGATATTCTAATTCCTCAATGGACTCATCCTTTTCTTTGAGAGAGTCCATCAAAAAATCAAACTTGACAAGAGCTTCACCACGAAGGGTGCATCTAACATTGTAAAGTTCCTTAAGCACAATTAATTCATCTTGATTTTCATTTTCATCATCAAGAACACTAGATAGAGAAGGTGGAGGTTCCATTACCTTGGTTTCTCTTGCCATTAGGCAAGAGCCAACGGTTGTAGAGGGGAGAGAGTCATCAGAGTCATCGTCTTGAGTTGTTCTTGCCATGAAGGAAGAACCAACATCATTCTCCGTGGAGTAATCCTTGGAGTAGTCATATGTGAAGAGTGACCCGGGCTTAGAGAAAGCCAAACCGGCCACTCCGGCCTCTTTCTCCTCATCTTCCTCTTCTTCATCGGACAAGTACTCGGCTCCAACAAAAGCCCTTCCCTTGTTCTTCTTGTATCGATCATTGATTGGGTTTGGCTTCAACCTTGGCTTGACCCCTTTGATGAACTTTGGCTTGTCTACCCTTTTCTCATAAGGGCACTCATTTGCAAAGTGGCTATCTTCATCACAGTTATAGCAAGTTCTCTTCTTATTCTTGTCATTGAAGAGCATTGGAAGCTTTCCCTTGTACTTCTTGGCAAAGAAGGCAAAGTCGGTACCAAT
The DNA here is from genome assembly GCF_019359855.2 of Lolium perenne. Classification (NCBI taxonomy): domain Eukaryota; kingdom Viridiplantae; phylum Streptophyta; class Magnoliopsida; order Poales; family Poaceae; genus Lolium; species Lolium perenne. The sequence continues at coordinate 161,518,222 of NC_067247.2, forward strand.
GTCACTAGTTGAGGTCATCTCTTCCTCTTCTTCAAATTCATATTCTTCTTCTTCTCCATGATCGGCCCTAGCTTTGAGAGCAAGATTGCGTGGCGCTTCATGGTTGTGTGAGGCTTCATCAACACGGTTCATTGCCATGAGCCTCTTTCCCGCTTTGGCCATGTTTTCATTGGCGGCCACATAGGAGACTAGATCATCGGAGTTGAGGTCGGCACTCTTGGTCATGATTTGTAAGTTGAGTGCAAGATTGGTGTCTTCTTGTTTGACGGCAATCATAGCAATGACCTTGGACTTTATAAATGCTTCATTCATCTCGAAGCCGTCATTGTACTTCTCCACACCAAGCCCCTTGACCCTTATTCTAAGAGCACCGAGTCTTGCATAAGCATCGGCCACGGACTCTCCTTCTCGAATCATGAATTGATGAGCCTCTTGCTTTGCGGTCTCATAAAGAGTGGATTGGATCAAATCGGTTCCCTCTTGGAGTACTACGATTCGATCCCACAACTCTTTAGCGGACTCTATGTCATTGACTTGATCAAGGAGCTTGCGGTTGATGCCACTCCTAATCTTGTCACGGGCGGAGGCTTTGAGTTGACGGTTGTAGAATTTGGTGGAGGTCAACCGAATGGGATCTTGTGGCTCCCGGTATCCATGAACAATGATCTCCCACAACTCCACGCTGCAGCTGCGAATATGAGATTCCATAGAAGATTTCCAAAAAGGAAAGTGAGTTTCATCAAAATGGGGAACATTCCCACTATGGTTTATATGAGGCATGGGTGAAGTGTTTTTGGGATAGTCATGGTTGACTTCGCGATAGCTCCCTAGTGAGGCCGAAGCCGTACTAGGAGACCCACTAGTCAAGTTCTTAAGCATGGTAGACATCTCTGCCATTTGGCTTTGTAGCTCATCCTCCTTTTTCTTCTTCTCGGCATCATATGCCAAGAATCTAGATTTCATCTCTTTAACCGAAAGGTTAGAGTTTTCATCTAGACCCTCGAATAGTTTTTCCATCTCACTCTTAAGGCGGTGAAGCCCTTAATAAGAGTCCAGGCTCTGATACCAATTGAAAGTATAGAGATGGTAAACCTAGAGGGGGGGTGAATAGGTTTCTACAGATTTTAATTATTTCTTTGCAATATTAGGCTTTGCGGGATATAAAGGTGAGCCTAATGCAAACTAGGTGAAGCAACCTATATGAAGATACAACTATCTCGAGCACAAAGGCTCTCTCAGGCAGTTTAAATCACAAGTAAGGAGTTCGGTTAGAGATAACCGATAGCACGCGGAGACGAGGATGTATTCCCGTGTTCCCTTGCTTTGCAACAAGGTACGTCACGTTTGGAGGGGTGGAGGTCCCACGAAGGATTCCCCACGCCACGAAGGCTCACCCTATTCTCCGGAGCCTATCCCACGAAGGAATAGCTCACTCACTTGTGGTAGAGTTTGAGGTAGCCTCCAAACCTTCACAATCTTGCCCGGAGCAAATCCACAGCCCGGATGCTTCCGGACTCCTCTTGCCCACCTAGGGTTTCCAAGGAACCCTAGGAAGCAAGCTTCTCGATGAATACAAGGGGGAATGAGATTTGGCTTGGTAGAACAGTAGATCGGGTCCTCCTCTAGTGATTCCCCGGAGGGATTTGAGTTTGGGTGGAGGAGGAGGGAGATCGGAGGCTTTTGGTGTTTCTAATAATGGAGTAAGAGAGAGAGAGCTCAAGAACAGCTTGTAGTGTGTTGCCTAACCCTTCCAAGGTAGGAGAAGGGGTATTTATAGTGCTCTTCGAAAACTGGACGTTGCAACTTGCCACATCATCAATTTCCTCGACGAAGCCGATCGACCGGATTTGGCACCGGGCTGGCCGGCGCACAGTCCGGTCCGACCGGCCCTGTGACCGGGACGGCCGGTTTCAACCGGAGCTGGGGCCGGGTCTTGACCGGACGAGGTTCTGAGCTTACTGGATCATGCCCGGATGTCACAAGTGCAAACTCTGGTTGGGCACCGGGGTGGTCGGTCTGGAACCCGGTCCAACCGGGTCGTGGACCGGATGGGCCGGTCCAAACCGGGCTGGCGACCGGACGCTGACCGGGTGATTGCCCACCCTTTACTGGATTCTGCCCGGATGGCACAAGCGCTGGATCCGGTTGCCTCCGGGCCGTCCGGTGCCAGGGCCGGTCTGACCGGGTCTGGGACCGGCCAGGCACTGGAAAACCCTGTTGATTCTTCGTCGAAGTGGGGGGTCTCCCATTGCCATCTTGTTCCATTGTTACACCATTAAACCTCTTTGGCTAATACCTGGGGATCATCTTGTAGATATGTATTAGACCAAATACACTGGCATGGTGTCATAGTTACCAAAATAATGGATAAGGGTAAAATACCCTTACAAGACTTCTCACCGTTGTCGGTTCCTTCCGGAATGTTGGTGCCACTCACATTGATGACTCTTGGATCAAGGAAAAGTACATTGATTGCATGATGCCGTTTGAGCCTATTGATGTCAAGACTCTTGTCGGTAGAGAATGTTATGCCTCTCTCACCTCTCAACAAGCCGTGCACGAGATGCAAGCTCTCAAGGTGCTTGAGCAAAACTCTCATGATTCTCGCAATCGTGCTCTTGGTATGTCAAAAGGGTCCAACCTTGCCTTGGTGGTCAACTCCGTGGAAGAAGTGATTCCTCAAGAATCTTATAGGGCATCTTGGAGCATGTCCTATCCGGAAGACTTGGAACACCACTACCATGACCACATGGCGTTCCATGCAAACACCTTTTGGATTGACCCATCCAAGGCCAAAGAAGACAACATCAAGAGAAACAACTCAAGGGGTCCCTCAAGCTCGGGCCCAAGAACAAGATCTTGCTACAATTGCAATGGCAAGCGCCATTTCATTGCCGAATGTCCCTATGAGAATAGGGAGTCTCATGGTGGAAGGCTCATTCCCAAGGATAAGAGCAAAGACTCAAAGGGCAAGTATTCAAAGTCCCCCAACAAGAAGTTCTATAACAAGAACAAGAAGGGCAAAAGGCCCTCAAGGATTGTGCTAATCACTAAAGAAGAATACTCTTCCGATGAGATTGAAAGTGCTAGTGATGATGAAGAGGAAAGCTCAAGAGAAGTGGCCGCCATTGACACTACCAACATTCCCTCTTCCTCTCTCTTTGATTCACCCAATGAGAATCCTCAATTCAAGAATGCACATTGCTTCATGGCAAGGTCCACCTTGGACACATCAATTGTGTTATCAACTCAAGAAGAGTATACCTCTGGAGATGATGATGTTGATGATGAAGAAGATGCAACCTCAAATGGATTGGTTGCCCTTGCCTCCCTCTCCACTAACTCTTCATCGACAAGTGAATCTCCCAATGAGGTCATTCATGTGGAGGAAGAAAGTTGCCTCATGGCTAAATCTTCCGAGGTATCATCTCCTAACCCCTCTACGCCTAACATTTCAAATGATCTAGGGGTTGATCTTGCTAGTCTAAAAGTGAAACAAGAAATGCTAGAGTTTGATGATTTCATTCTTAACCTACAAGGTAACACTAAGAAGCATGTTTCAAGTCTCATGGTTCGTATAGCTCAACTAAATGATACTCTTGAGAAAAAAGTGCCAAATAGAAAGAGAAGGCTCTCTAGAAATACATGCTCTTAAAAATGCTCTTGAGGAATGTCAAGAAACTATAGCATCTCTTGAAGAGAGGCTAGAAAATCTTGAAGAACCTCAAGATAAACTTAACAAGCTCACTAAAGCTAGAGATCTTGCTAGAGCTAAGACTAAAGTGCTTATAAAGGAAAAAAGCCAAATTTGGTGTTGATCATGAGAAACTTGTGAAGGATCTAGATGAACTAGACAAGGCTCACAAAGCCTTGAAGAGTGAATACTCTCTCCTCTCCGAGTCTTATGAGCAACTTCAAATTAGGCTTGCTTCATATGACATACCTAGTACCTCTACTCCTTCATGTGATCATGCAAATATTATTGAGGAAAATGCTAGGTTGAAAGATGAACTTGCTAAGGCCTCCTCTCCCCAAAGTAAACTTTCCTTGGATGATCTTTTGAGTAAGCAAAGGTCAAACAGTGGGAAGGAGGGACTTGGTTTCAATACCAAGGCTAAAAAGGCAAACAAGCCAAAAGCCAAGCCCGCACAAAAGAAGGTCACCACTAATGGTGAAACCCAAAAGGGAAAAACCATTATTGATGATGGTGCGGGAATTGATAACCCTCACTATGTTCTTTTTAAAGATTATTATGGTGATGTTTATGCTAAATATGTTGGTCCATATGATGGTTATGTTGCTTGGTCTATTTTGGTCCCAAAGACCCTTGTTGCTAACAAAAGAGGACCCATTGAGAAATGGGTACCTAAATCCAAGAATTGATCTCATGTAGGACTATGCCGCCGGAGGTTCAAAATGGGTACTTGATAGTGGATGTACAAGTCATATGACCGGCGGCAAGAACCTCGTCAAGGAGTTGAGGCCCAACATAAATGATATCACCGTCTCCTTTGGCGATAATTCTACATCCGAGGTATTGGGTTTTGGCAAGGTTGTGGTTGCACACAACATTACTCTTGTGGATGTCATGCTTGTCAAAACCCTTGGTTACAATTTGCTTTCCGTTTCCGCCCTTGGCAAGATGGGTTTCGCCGTCTTTATTGATAATGATATTGTGGTCCTCTTGTGGAGCAAGACTCTAAAAGTCGCTTTCGTTGGGTATCGTGAACACAACTTGTATGTGGTGGACTTTTCGGGGACCAGCACGACAAGTGCGATGTGCCTATTCGGAAAGGCAGACGTGGGTTGGTTGTGGCATCGCCGCCTAGCCCATGTCAACATGAGAACTTTGCAAAGTCTTCACAAGGGGAACCATATTGTGGGACTAATGGAAAGTGTGTCTTTTGCCAAAGATCGTGTTTGTAGGGCTTGTGTTGAAGGCAAAATGTATGACTCTCCGCATCCAAGCAAGACCATCATCTCTTCCAAGAGGATCTTGGATCTCCTTCATGTGGATCTCTTTGGTCCCGTTACTCATGCAAGTCTTGGTGCGAAGAAACATTGCTTGGTGATTGTTGATGACTACTCAAGATACACTTGGGTCTACTTTCTCAAGACGAAAGATGAGACTCAACAAATATTCATTGACTTTGCTACCGAGGTGCAACGCCAACACAACCTCCTCATTATGGCAATAAGAAGTGACAACGGCTCCGAGTTCAAGAACTACACACTCAATGATTTTTTTAGTGGTGAGGGGATTCGACATCAATATTCCGCTGCTTACACCCCTCAACAAAATGGTGTCGCAGAGAGGAAGAACCGGACTCTTATGGATATGGCAAGGTCTATGATGGCGGAGTATAAATCCCGCTATAACTTTCGGGCCGAAGCCATCTCCACCGCTTGTCACTCCTCCAACCGGCTCTATCTCCGCAAGGGCTTGAACAAGACTCCATATGAAATACTCACCGGGAACAAGCCTAATATCTCATACTTCAAGGTGTTCGGGTGTAAGTATTTCTACAAAATCAAAGGAGTTCGTTTATCTAAATTTTCTCCTAAAGCTTTGGAGGGTATATTTGTTGGTTACAGTGCCGAATCTCACACTTATAGAATCTTTGATATAGCCTCCGGGATTATCATCGAATCTTGTAGTGTGAAGTTCGAAGAAAATGATGGCTCCCAAGTGGGGCAAGTTGATGTTTGTGCAGGTGATGAAATACCTCAAGATGCCATAGTAAGAATGGGTGTGGGATTTTTCCTCCCCGTTGAGGGACACGGTGTGGCGTCTCGGGAAGGACTATGCTCTACCACGGTGGAGCCCTCATCTTCTCAACATCAACAAACCCCATCAAGTGAAGCAAATGATGCACTCAATTGTTATGGATGAGGCAAACTTTAAAGGAATACGGTGTCATTTGTGACAAAGTGCCTCTATTATGTGACAATGAAAGTGCCATCAAGATTGCCTATAATCCGGTGCAACATTCAAGAACGAAGCATATTGAGATCCGGAATCATTTCATTAGGGATCATGTTGCCTGTGGTGATATTGATCTTATCTATGTTCCTACCAAAGATCAACTTGCCGATATATTCACGAAGCCTCTTGATGAAGCAAGGTTCACTTATTTGAGGAATGAGCTAAATATCATTGATTCAAGGAGTATAGCTTGACCATCTTGCAAACACACATTCGTCTCAAAACTTTATTTGGTTTAGATGTGGGCATGGAAATAGGGGGAGTGCGGTTTAAATTATTGAGCTATCCCTCCCCCAATAATGCCAACATTAAAGATATCATTCTCGTTATATCATATGTTGATATGTGAGCTTCAATGATGAGTATTGGTTTGGACCCAAGATATATCTTCGCGGTGCCATACCATAACACTCATATATGGTGGCCTAGGCCACCACACTCTTCTATGTGAAGAGTTGGAGTTATTTGGATCTTCATTGGATTTTATTTGACAACTCTTTGTTCTTATGGGAAATCACTCTAGTTTGGCCTTATTTGCTCATATCTTGCAAACTTGAGTGATCATGTACCATTAACAGTTTGTACCCTCTAAACCTAAGCCTACACTCTCCTATAAGCCACTTCCATCTTGCTCATTTGTCATGTTTGGTAAAAACTTGGAGTTTGAGGCTTCTCGGTCGGATGATCTAGGTTGCCCCATCTTATTGGTAAATATGCATCTTATATGTGACGTGATACATTATTGCATCACATATGAGTTCACGTAAATAACCAACTAAAGATAGGCAGGATTTCCGGTGTTCTGGAATTTTCCAGAAAACTGGATAATCCGGCCCCCTGGCACCCCGGAATATCCGGCCTGGCCGGATTATCCGCCCCTACTTTGGGCCGGATTATCCGGCCTGGGCGATTTGTGGGAGGGTTAAGAGAGGCCGCGGGGAGAACAGTTGCCACAGCAATCAGTTCACCCCACGCGCCCTCCTCTTCCTCCTCAAGCCGCCGGAGCTCCTCCTCCTCGCCGGAGACGCCCCGCCCGCTCCCTCTCGGAGTTTTTGGGTGGATCGGGTGCCTCTCCTCCCTAGCTACCTTCTCCTCCAAGAGGCTTCCACAATGGATGCGGGTATGACTCACAATCCCTAACCCTAGGTGTAGTATACTCCTCTTGCATGCTATGAGGCCGATCTGGTCATAGGCAAGTTTTTGATTGGAAGAACTGCAAGATTCGCAGGGCCAGATTATCCGGCCCCTGCGCAGACCGGATTATCCGGCCTGGCCGGATTATCCGCCCCCAGGGGACACCGGATTATCCGGCCTGGAGCTTCATCGCCGCTGCAGTTTTGTTTCAATCTATCGTGTCTAGACTTGTACCGACTTATAGTATGTTTCTAGAGTACATTACTGTATCATACATGACTTATGAGCATTATCTTCTCTTTGCTATCCGTCTTTGCTATTCACAGGTCGTGTTTCTCGGGGTGCTCGGAGACGCCCAAGGGGTGATCGGTCAAGTGATGAGTTCGCGCCCAACGCTCCTCGCAAGTCCTCAGCATCTAGGCAGAAGAACAAGGCTACAAGGGAAAACTACAAGACCATGGACCCTATCTCTTATTCCGCTATCCGCATGAAGAACTGGTATGAAGACCTCCCAAGGGATGGAGAGATAGAGGGCAGGAAATTCTGGTGCATGGAGCAGGAGTTCATCTACAAGGACATTTATGAGCCCATTAAGAATCTGAGACCCATGCAAGCTATCGATGTGGACCTTCTGGCAGTCAACAATCACTTTGAAGATGCAATCTGGGTAGCTGGCAGGATGGGCTTGAAGGATATCATGAAGATTCAATGTGACTATAGTCCAGAGTTGGTGAAGCAATTCTTTGCCACTTTGGCCATCCATAAAGATGAGGACCGCACTATGGAATGGATGACTGGCTCCACTCACTGTAGGGCCACCTTGCGCCGTTTTGCTGGTATTCTTGGAGTTCCTGCAGGAGGAGGTCGTCGCCTCCATGGACCACAGAGGGCAGATAAGAGTGTGCTGTTTGATCTCTATACCTCAACTGGAAAAGTTGGTTCTGCCAAGGGGCTGCTTCCCATCTATAGTCAGTTACTCAGGTTCTTTCGGGCCACCATTTCTCCAAGTGGTGGTAACAATGATGCACTCCGGGGAACCCTTGTGGATCTTATGCACCTCAGCTTTAGGTGTGCTCGTGATGTTGATGAGGAACACAACTACACTATTGATGTCATGGACTTCATCTTCAATGAGATTCATGATGCCATGGTCTCCCGGACCACCATACCTTATGCACCATATATCCAGCTCCTCATCAACAACTCTGTGGCCTTGGATGGTGAAGACTTGAGCGGGTACCCTTTGATGAAGCACTCTGTCAAGAAGGCTTACATGCTTAAGCCAGTCTCTTCTGCTGCACCTGCACCTGACTCCTTCATGGGTGATGCTCGTTCTAGTGGTTTTGCTCCTGCTCGCCATCCTGACGTCCCGGCTATGAAGAAACAAGTGAGCATGCTTAGTTGGTTTCAGCGTCACATCCTTTGCATGAACATTGAGATCCATAAGGAGAACTATGCGGCCAGCCGAGAGCGTTCTGAGATTAAGCATACTCAGGCGGTTATTCTGCACAAGCTCAGTGGTGAGCAAGGACACCCGCCTCAGCCTCCAGTTCACCCAGGTTACAGTGGGTGGCATTCTGCACAGGTTCCGTGGAGTGATCTTGATGATTGCCTCCAAAGGTCCAACCTCACTCGCCGCTCTCCGGATGCCCCTGACACTGAAGATGAAGATGAGGAAGCGACGTTCCGGTCCGATGACGAAGATGCCTCCGAGTGATCCCCATGGGGCGAGTAGCATCGCGCTTGTCCCCTTTTTGGCGTCTCGATGCCAAAGGGGGAGAAGTGTTCTATTAGGACTCTCGGGGATTTGCATGGTTTGGGCACAAGCATATGCGTTTATCATTCTTCTATTGCTTGTGTTCCCTCTTATTTGAACTATTTGGTTTGCTTGTGTTCCGTTTAAAAACTATGTGCTATGTGGTGTGAGACATTGTTATGGTTTTCGGATTTCTATATGTTGAGATCAAGGCTATTATATTATGTGTGATGCTATATCTCCGTATTATATATCTACACATGGGTATGATTTCTAGCATCCTATCTCAACTTCATATTTGTCTATGTCTCTTGTTAGAGCTCATGTTGGATACCTCTTGTGTTGAGGCACCTCGCCCCTATGTGTTGTGTATTTGTATTCAAATGCAAATTACTGATATGCACACATGTAGGGGGAGTGCCTCTATGTTTTGCCATCATGCTTGTCTCTATAGTGATTCTCTTGCAAATCCGTATATTGTCATCAAACACCAAAAAGGGGGAGATTGAAAGAACATCTCTCATATTATGTTTTGTGTGTTTGATGTCAATGTATGTGATACACTAATGTTTGTTTAAGTGGTACAGGGATTATATAGATACATTTTATGTGTGTTGGATGTGGTCAGTTCTGTCAAAAAGAAGCAGTAAAAAGATCATCAGGCCGGATAATCCGGGCCGGATATTTCCAAAATATCCGACCCCCAGTTTTCGGCTAAGGATTTGAGGTTTTGTGGCTCAGTATGTTTCTGGATAGGGGCCGGACATTTGCCCGGATATTGTCTCGGTTTTGTCCCAAGGCCGGATTATCCGGGCCGGACATTTCCGAAATATCCGGCCCCCTCGATTTTGGCTAAGGACCAGAAGAAAAGCAAGTCTGGATAGGGGCCGGACATTTGGCCGGACATTGTACTGGTTTTGTCCCTGAGGCCGGATTATCCGGGGGGGGGGGGGGGGCGGATTATCCGGCCCTTACTTAGGCCGGAATATCCGCCCCCCGGAAGCTGCAACGGCTGGATTTCTGGGGGGGGGGGGGGTATAAATACCCCCCTTCTTCTACCTTGGATGCGTGCTCAATCATTGCTCAAAAATCAGCCAAGCCTCACCTCCATTAGAGCCACCTCAAGAAACACAAGATTTGCAAGATCTCCTTCCTCCCCCAACCAAAGCTCTTGATCTTTGGAGATTCGAAGGAGAAGACACCGATCTACATCCTCACCGAAGCATTTTTCATTTCCCCTCTCTTGTTTGAGGGATCTCATGCTAGTGTTCCTATTTGGTTCCCTAGTTGATTTGTGTTGATGTGTTGTTGTTGATTGTTGTATTGTTACAGATTTGGGAGCCTCCAATTCAGTTGTGGATGTGTGCCCCAAGAACCTTGTAAAGGCCCGGTTTCCGCCTCGAGAAAATCCCTTAGTGGAAGTGGGCTAGGCCTTCGTGGCGTTGCTCACCGGAGATCTGAGTGAAGCCTTCGTGGCTGTTGGTTTGGCTTTCGTAGCAACCACACTCCTCCAAACGTAGACGTACCTTCTTGCAAAGGAAGGAAACTACGGGAATCATCTCCGTGTCATCGCGTGCTCCACTCTCGGTTACCTCTATCCTATTCTATCTCTTATAATGCTTAGCTATATCTTGCTTAGTTGTTTGCCTTGTCATATAGGTAAATTCACTTAGTTGCATATCTAGAGAATTTACCTTTGTGTCAAGCCTAAATTGAAAAAGAACTAAAAATTGGTTAGCACCTATTCACCCCCCCTCTAGGTGCGGCATACGATCCTTTCAACCCTACCCTAGATCTTAGATCTTGTATCACTCGATCTCCTTGTTGAATCCTTGTGATCTCTTTGGTGACTTCTATCAATTATTGGTCTTTTGCTTGCACTTCTACCTTTGGGTCTTTTGCTTGCACTTCTACCAACCTTGATCTTTTCACCCTTCTAAATCTCTTGGATTCGATTCATCGATCTTTTTACGGGACTTCTACCGAAAGGTCTTTTCCTTGCAACTTCTATCGAGTTAGTGGTTCGGGCCAACGAGGACAAACCGATTTGTGTGTATGTGTGTGTGAGTTTGTTTCTCCGACCCCCTTCGTGTTCTTCGTGTTCTACCACCTCCCCCATGAATCCCATCTAAATCCGTGAAGATCGAGCCTCCCCTAGGGCTTAGCCCTTATCACCCATGGTGACCAAAAGGACTTGTGGACTGATGTAGTCTTCAATGGTATCTCCATCGCAGCCCAGGTGTTCACTTGCTTGGTTAAGCTGGCTTGTTTCAGCGTGAGATGTTTGGGTTCATTGACCCAACACCGGAATGATGTTTGCTAGGAGAGCATGCTTTTAGGTGTGAGGAGTTGTCACCTTTGGCATCCTTCTTTATAAAAATTCGACCCAACTTCTATGGTGCATTCTTGAAAGAGAAAAAAGATCCCAACTGTATTAGTCTTCAATCAAGCATGTGGCTCTATTCATCGCTAGACTCATCATGCCGAAAAACATGTTGAAGATGAAATACACTCGTTATCCATTTGATAGGTGGAGATGCTCCGTGGCGTGGTCTTGGTGAGAGATGCCACCCATTCACTATGATGACATGAGATCTATGTGGGCTAAACACTCCACTAGATAAAAAAGGAAGGGTGTGAATCTCTCATCCTCCTTGCAACTTGGAAAACATGGCGTGAGCGGAATATGCGGATTTTTCAAAAATAAAAAAAAGAGGCCGTCAAGATCTTAGTTGTGCAGATCCAATATAAGACAAAAAAAAAGAGATGGGACAACCCTTTGAAACATTTTTTTCGATAAAGGGAATATATTAATATCAAAAGATACCAATTACACCCAGCCTCTGCAACAACGCACTACCCTAATGGCACTACGGATGCACACATCCAAAAAAAAAAAAAAAAAAAAACTAAGAAACAAAAGTCCCGCAACAGTATCTCGAGCCTAACAACAACAATACATCCACCACCAAGACATCACCTGAAGTACAGACTCTCCAAAAACGACGCCTTCAAGAAGGGAACCATGCTCTAACACCGTCGTCGCCCGATCAAAGATCTTAGATTTTCACCCTGAAGATAGTCTCCGCTCTCAAAATAATGCCTCCAGCAAGGTCATTGCCAGACACAACCAGTTAAGGCTAGACCTTGGGTTTTCACCCTGAAAGGTAGGACTCTGAACTACACCTGTGTTGTCGCCCCACTTTCATACCACTGCCGCGAAGCCCGGAACACCAAGCAAGTCCCTCAACAACGCGTAGACTTGAACCTTCCTTAGCTAATCCTTCCATCCGGTCTTCATGAAATTCTCTTCCTCCGACTTTCATCATGGATCCATAGTCACTTGATGTCAACAAAGAAAAAGAGCTTCGCGCCACTCCCTCAACAACCAAACGGTCGGAGTAAAAGCATGGGTGCACGCGACCGAATATCACCCGATCCAGCGAACTCCAGACATAAGATGCAATGTTCCATTCGCCGGCGAAGCCTATCGGGACTCATCACTCCGGCTCGATGAAGAAGATCAACATCAAGAAGGTCTTCATCTTGGCGCGTGAGGAACCCTAGGACCACCGCCTTTACACAGGCCGAGCCCCCACGCAAACGGCCATCCTCGCCGCCTATCACACTAAAGATCCAGCAAGATGAACAACCCTGGGGTGCGGGAACCAGCAGGATACATAACCGCGATCAGGCCCTGGTCACGCCGCCGCCGGCTGCACTGTGGCCGCCGCCGGCAGCAACCACCGAGGACCGTCGCTGCCGTAGCGCCTTCTCCGCAACCCTCCACCAACCGATCCACCGCCCTACGCCCGCTCGCGCTGCCGGGAAGACGACCGGTCTAGGCGCCTAGACCCACGGCATACCTCCTCCACTTGCAGCCACGAAGGCCCGGTGAAGACCGCCGCCGCCGCCTGGCCGGGGAACGCCGCCCCGACCACCGCCCGCGTTCGTCTCCGACGACCTAGCCCCAGCCGCATCGAGGAACATGGCAGGAGCAACAATCCCTTTCGATCCGGGTTGAGTTGTGTGGTGTGTTCTTTTTTTTCTTTTGGGGTGACTAGGACTTCACTTCTTCCACCCCAACTTTTTTCAAGTTTGTAACAAAATTTCTATCTAATCATTGAATTTAACAGATCTCTTGTTAACATTTTTAAAAATAAATAAAAGGATGCAAAAGGAGTACACAAGAGATGTTTCTTCCAACAATTAAATAAAAAGAGATGTTTCTTCCAACAATTAAATAAAAAGAGATGTTTCTTCCACGGTTCCTATGTACTAAATACTAATACAGTACAACTAAAATATATACACGTGAAAGTATATTAATTAAGGGGAGCAACATGTGTTGGGTTGGCGATGCTTCGTAGAGTAGGCTACTACACGCGAGGTTAGTACTTGTACTTGTAATAAAAGAACTGAATGCCAAGATTAGCATGCCGCACACGCAGTTTTTATACACTTCCTTAACCGCCTCAACTTGTTCCCGTCCACGGATCCAAATCCCCCACGCCACACCCAACCCGAGCCGGAAAAGCCAAATCAATCAATCACCCGCCTCGCCCACGAACACCCTATTTAATCCCATCTTACGTCTACAATCGCGAGCGCACAATCATCACAAAGATCGCGACCATCACCCCACCTGCTCCGGCGAAACCGCAAGGTGGGTTTGATTCTCCTCCCTTCATCTTTCCTCCGATTTCTCTCGGTTTTCCGGTCGCGGTGCTCGATTCTTGTCGTGTTTTCGCGCTTTTCTCCGATCGATTTGCCTCGTCCGATTTCCCCAGCTCTGCTCCGGTCGATTCAATCGGTTTCACCTCTGGGTTTCTTGGCTCCTTGTCTCGCTGGCTTCGTATTGTGATCTTCTTCTGGGATTGGATCGGAGACGATGCAGTCTCAGCTGTTGCGTGTCAGACTAGTTGCCCCATCTTGCGTCTTTCCGTGGGTTTCATGATATTTTCTATTGCAGGTCAACGGAGGGGCAGCCTATCGCGCGATGGGTCTGGGACTGAGAGCGCCGTTCTGTCTCATCCTCTTGCTGCTCGTCAGCCTGGGAGCTGCACAAGCACGGAGCACAGGTACTTCTCACACAACTTCGCTACTTGCTGTTTATTCGTCATTGTAAATTTCGAAGTGGAATCGGAATTTGAGGATATCCTGCCGACTTAGCAACTTGGTATCATCAGAATAAAAGTTTATCATATGGTCCATCTGCTGCCATCGAACCCTTCGACAGCTTAGTTACACTTTAATTAAGGTCTGTAGTAGCATGATATAATTTGCTTTCTGAATAATGCATGCTTGTTAGTTAACATCACATCATTAAGGTCTGTCGTAAGTTAATGCTTTGTTCTGTATTGTTAGTTCGTTCCTAATAAGCTAGGAATGTGCACCAACATGATACTGCATGATGTGGCCAGCATTGGGAGGTTTAGACTCATAAAATTAATTGTTCCTCCTTGTGTCTGCAATTATTCTTTGTCCAGTAATATCCGATTTATGTGTTCACAGTTCTTCTTGATATCGAGAAGGAGGCCCGAGACTATGGTCAAATTTCCAAGGAGGAATTAGCTTCGAGCAAAATTCCTGTGCATGTTAAGAGGGGCAGCCCAGTATGCTCCGCGTGTCAGAACTTTACAACCGATGCTCTGAGCTACCTTAGTCAGAAAGAATCACAAGATAAGATGATGGAGGTCCTTCATGATGCTTGTGCTCAGACATTTACACTCGAAAAGAAGGTACTCATTTCAAACACTTTGGTTTGTTTCTATGATCAGCTTACACACCGAGTTTTAGGCACCGTAGGAATTAACCAGCTCGATGAAAACGCATTAAAGCACGGTACTGTGTTTTCTCGATAAATGACATGCTGTGTTTTCATCTCTCGATAAATGACATGCTGTGTTTTCATCTCTCTGCAGTGTGCTGAGTTGGTGGACTACTATGCATCTCTTCTCTTTGCCAAGATCGCTGAGATCAAGCCAGATGAGTTCTGCGAACAATATGGCCTCTGCAACTCTCTTGTGTCTGGTGTCAGAGGTGAGAGCACATGCGCGTTCTGCCACCGCTTCGTGGATGAAATCGAGACCAAACTGAAAGATCCTGATGCTGAGGTAATTCTTTAGTTTTACTTGAGTTGTTGCTTCTGCCCTCACTTTTACCCTGTCTGCCTCTAATTTTCCATGTGATATTTGCAGCTTGAGATACTTGAGCTTCTCCTCAAGGAATGCAACAAGCTTCAAGGTCATGAGCAGCAGGTAAGCTATTTGGCTCTTCTTTTGAAGGAATTATACCCCAAAGGAGACATTTTAAGCTTCTTCAGTTAACGTCCATTATACATCATTCAAAGGTTACATGTGTTGACATTTTCCATGTTTAACAGTGCAAAAGATTGGTCCTGCAATACCTCCCTCTCATTCTGGTCAATGGAGAGAAGTTCCTTGAGAAGAATGATATATGCACGATCGTTCAAGCCTGCGATGCCGGCAAAAATACGTTGGTCGGGTCATTCTCCGAGGGGGCATTGCTGAGCGATGCATGATGGTAGGAAGGCTACACCAAGCCGTGTGAACGGACCGATCAGAATGCAGAAGTTCTTGTTGTACATAAGGGTTATAAGTTAATTGGCCTTTTGTCTTTAGTTCCCCTGCATTCTTTTGGATGCCTTTGTATTATCAAGGAGCGATATGAATAGGATACATTCTGTCAAGTCAACTTGGTATTCATACATAGATTTGTATTAGTACTATCTCAATTCAGTATACTCCCTCCGATCCATATTACTTGTCGCATGTTGGAGGGAATAGTAAAAGTATGAAGCTATGGTTGTAATTGTTACTTTGTCATTGGTTAATTGTATTTTCATCTGTCTGCTTTAGTGGTGCTCATGTCATATGCCTTGTTCTGGTGATCAGATTCAGTTGATCAAGAGGTAGATTTTGCTGTCCCTTCTGCGTTGGACTAGCTAACAAGTACTACTAGTGTTCTCTTAAACCAGAAATTTTATCACGGAAACTTTGCACTGTAACTTTGATCATTAAGAAAGATTATTTTGAATTTTTCCACTGTGACTTTGCAACAAAGAAGTTTGTGAAGACACAAGATTGAGTCCCCATGTTGTCAATTGTTAAGATTGTATGTCATTTGGGGAGTGTTTGAAGAAAGGGGTATTGCTCCACCAAGTTTTGACATCCCTGTGTATTCGAATTCGTGTCACACATGTATTTCAAGGAGAAATAAGGAGTAGAAGAAACCATTTTAGATAAAATACGATCAAAATAAAATAGAAACTGTAGCACACAATATCTCAAGCACGAGTAACGAAATCGAGTGGAGAGATGGGCGGCGTGACGAGGCAGAGGCGAGTCAACAACTCCAACCCCGACCCTCACGGTTGCCGGCCGGTGGGGAGGATGTCGACGTCGCCGACGCCCCACTGGCTCCGCGCGCGCGCCGAGGCGGCGGTGGCGTCCATGGTGGTCGTCCGCCCCCACGAGATGGCCCCGCTGATGAGCGCCGCGTCCACCTTCTTCTTCGTAAGCCATCTCTCGTCGAATCCGCCCTCGAGGATGAGCCATCAAACGAACGAAAAGGGGAAATTTTGATTGTGTGGGTGATGCAGATCCTGAGCGCCTACTTCGTGGTGCTGCCGCTGCGGGACGAAGGGGCCATCTCGCTGGGCCTCGGCGCCCTCCCGGGCCTCTTCGTCGGCTCGCTCCTGCTCACCGTCCTCGCCGCCCCCGTCGCCTCCCTCGTGTTCTCCCTCCCCTCCATCCCCAAGACCAAGGTACGTCCCTTCGTCAGCTGGGCCGTTTTTTAGCTTAGCTAGAGAGCTCACCTCCACTCTTTGATAAATGTAGAGAAATCGCGTTAGGTTCTCACGAATGTTAGGCTCTAGCAAGTTCAAGGAGAATGTGTTTCCTATAGTGAAAGTGCTGTTCCAATTCGAAAATTTCGGTTAAGTTAGGCTGGTTTATGGTTTCCTGCAGTGAGGCTAGGCTTTTCGCTGCAATCGTTGTCTTAGTGAGCTTCGAGTTGTAGACTGAAACTACAGTCCTTGAGTCTGTTGGATAATGCATGATTTGTATTGCTTTTTTTTTTCTGTAGTTGATTTTTGTTTTGTTTTTAACATGAGCAGGCTGAAAAGATGTTACTAGTAATTTACACTTTGCATCTGCTGTATAAATTTCTACTTATGTAGCAGAGAAAATGGATGTCTGTGTAGTGACCACCTGACATGTCTTCTCATGTGGTTTAGACAATTTCGCTAGGGCTAGAAGTCAACTTTAAAAATACGCTTATGTTTTTTTTTCTTTGACGAGTCCCTGTTTTTATTCAAATTATTTCTTATGATTTTATGAACTGGAAATTGTCTGACAGCCATCTTCTCTTCACTGACAAAAGCTAATTTTATCATCAACACCTGGAATTTCAGGCTTTGGTTTTGATACACAGGTTCTTCAGCGTATCCCTTCTTGTATTTTTTGTGCTTTGGTTTGCCTCGAAGCATGGCTCCGCGTCTATCTCCCAGGTAACACACACTGATAATATGGTGGATTGTTTTATTTTTGTGTGCATGATTATGTTTTCCTTGAATTTCCATATATGTCACCCCTGATAAACCTCGGGTCATCAAATTCCCCTGGAACTTCAGTAATATGTTTTTGAATGCATCTACTGTCTTTCCAGCCACATTTTTCTATTTTTTTTCTAATTGAAGAAGATTTAGCCGAACTTATTTTTGTTTATTTCTTGATGTTATGAATCAAGTCAACTGAAGGTAGTTCAGATAAACCTGCCGGGTGGGGAAACCACAGCTGGTTCTACATAGTTGTGAGAATAAGCTTCTTCCTTTGGGTAAGCCTTTTCCTACTGCATTACCCTGTTCATATTTTGAGACTGAAGTTGGTGTTCATTTGAATTACTCTCTCCATCTGAAGGTTGCTTTGCTTAATCTCATTACAATATCATCCACTTGGGCAAGGGTAATTGATGTCATGGACAGTGAGGTATCATTTGGCAATCGCATCTGAAAATATGGGTAACTCCTAAGACATTTCCTTTTCTTTCCAAATCCTTATTTCTACTTTAATTCAGTCAGGTTCAAGATTGTTTGGTTTTATTGGGGCTGGTGCTACGCTAGGGCAACTCGTTGGTTCTTTGTTTGCTGCAAGCTTGGCATGGATGGGACCCTGTACGTATGTTTTTCTTGGTTGTGCATAACACAATGACCTCCTGTCTGATTTTTCATGGATACAACGTCATATTTCCTGCATTTTCTTCAGTTCTGCTCCTGTTTTCCTCCATCTTGATGGAACTTGCTGCTCTGTCATCAAAAGGAATTTGTACCGATGCTAATCATGATTCAACAGAACTGCCATCAATAGGGTATGTAATACTTCTGGACATGAGTCCCAAGTTCTTTTCCTGTTAATTTTTGCATGAGCAACCTGCATATTTTATATAAGTACTTGCTGGCTTTATTGCTCTTAGTGAACCTTGAGTCTCAAAATACAGTCTCTGAATGCTCCACTTTATGGCCAACTTTAACTTTATTAGTTTCAACAATTTGTAAGAAAATATGAGTTAAATGATTGCCTTTCACAATAATTATTAAAAATGAGTTAAATGATTTCCTTTCACAATAATTTTATAATTGTTAATTTGTTGGTGCTTCCTTGTGTTCATAAAAAATTAAGACCTCCCAATCCATTGCCATCTGCAGAACAGAACAAAGTCCAAATACTGAGCTTGGTGATGAAATATCTTCACTGGTCACTTCACCTATAACACCTTCCAATTCTCAAAAGACCAAACCTGGGATTCTTGTGATGTTTGAAGGTTTCTGGCTCATCATGCGATCGCCCTACCTGATATACATATCTCTGTTTCTGTGGATGAGTGCAGTTGTCTCATCCTTCTTTTACTTCCAGGTACGTTGTTTCTCTATCTGTGTATTGACATATAGATTACAAGTTCTGCAATGCTGTGAGCATGTTGCTTCCTTAAATAAATGGTCAGAATACAAAGCACCCCCATTTACTCCCCCAATTACCTTTTCTCCCTGATTTCCAGAAAGTAACAATAGTTGCTACTACAATATCAAGCCCAGCTGCAAGAAGGAGAACATTTGCACTGATAAATAGCTTTATAGCAGTTTTTATTCTTGCCGGGCAGCTCACTTTGACGGTATTATGTCCATCTTTAAATTATCTTCATTTTTATCTACTTTATTAACCCCCTTTCCAGTGTGACTAAGTGCATATTAGCCAAAAAAAAACACCCATTATAATTAATATTCCATATATCATGGAGAAGTACCTGTTATGGCACTATTCGTTGTGTAAGTGTAGTTGTAGCATCATACATCGTAACTTACAATGTGTATATAGTATAATCGATTGGGCACCAACATCAAAAGCTGTTTGATTTTCTGTTAAATTAGTACTACCTCTGTCCATAAATAGATGCCAAAAATTTGTCTAAATTTGAATGTATCTAGCCATGATTTAGTGTATAGATACATCCGAATTTGGACAAATCTTTAGCATCTATTTATGGACGGAGGGAGTACTACATATTGTGAGTTTTTCATCAACAATACAGTGGATCTAAAGCATTAGCATCTGCATGAAAGAGCTACAACGTATGAGGTTATTTTGATGATTTTTTCATTTAATTAACACCGCATCATATATATTAAAAAGATGGATAAATATAATCAAACATATATCACACATTCATCATATTTATGATGTTTGTGTCCTCAACTGATATCATAATTACATTAAATAACCTCATCATAACTTACACTTCAAGATCAGTTTTTTGCATTGTACGTCCAACATTGTAAATTGCAGTACAAGAATTGTATTAATTTGGTGTGCATCTCAATTTTTTACTTGTTTTTTTATATTGCATTGATCTTTTTGGTTTGGTGGTAGTCTTTGAGAAACACCCCTTACTATTTTCAACAAAATAACCTTCTATCGTTCCATGGAGTCTCAAGTTTTCCCCTTCCAAAGTAATTCCCATGTAAATTGATACAATTGCTAGTTAGATACCTAAGACTGTAGTCCAACTGGTCCATGTTGTGTCTCTACCTATCTAACTATTCAATAATGACATTTCATGCTGAATAAAACAACACAAATCATCAAATCAAGATATTTCTTAGTCAAATGGTAGTTAGAGAACTCCGCAATGACCAACGTAAATTATATTTCCTTTTTTATCCTTACTGTAATCACAACATTATTGGATTTGTATCATTTCATGATATCGTTTAAACGCGTATTTATTTCAGGGTCATATCCTTACAATAGCTGGTGTAACAGTTGCTATTTGTGCATCTCCACTCATTGCTGCATCAAATATGGTTGCCCTTGCTGTATGGCCAACTTGGGTTGCTGTGGCTGTCACTGAAACTATTCGAAAGGTACCAATAGACGCACTCTGTTGCAATTTTATTGCAACCACTGTTTTTTTCATTATTTTTGGTAAGAAAGACACATTTCAAAAGGTAATGCATATCCAAAAGCTGAGTAGTCATGATCATTGCATATGCACAGAGGCACATTATATGTTAATTTTTTATATAGTATACCTCAAGTAATTTCGTGAGAAAGAACTTGTGTATTTCAGTGTACTAAGCTAAAAATCATCATTCAGGATCAGTTTCTGTTACATTTTGAATATTAGTACAGTTTCATTTAGTTGCAGCTTAATCAATGCATGATTGTAGTTTTCTTTTCTGCCATGATCAAAATTCACTTTTTTTTTTGTAGTTTTTTGTCATCCATGTGTTAATACTAAAGCATTTAAGTTCAATTATTGTAATGTATATATCAAATATGATTATTTTGTCAGTGGTTTGTGACATACTGTTTGGTCAAGGGTTTCTAGCCAGGATAGATTTTCATCATCTACCAACATTGATTTAGGGCACATCATCTAGAGAAAAACACTGATTTAGGGCATAATGAACGCCGTTCTATATTAGGAGAAGCCTGTTGAGTACCTGCTCACTATTGTATATTACTCCATGTAATTATTCCTATATCCATGTATACTCTGCACTAAACGCATAATTGTTTTTTTTTTTTTTTGCTATACATGATAATCTAATTTTCGTTCCCGTTTGTTCATTACAGGTAACCGCTTATGTTGTGACAAGACCTGGAAGGGAGTTATTATTCACAGTTGTCTCACAAGATGAAAAGTACAAAGCAAAGGTAGACGATTCCTTGCCTAATGATAGCGTTTAGAAAATATAATGGAACATAATGTGATACTTTATAGATGATCCAAGCATAATAGAATATAAATGAGATGTCACCTTTTTTGCACTCATTTTGACCGGTTTCTACCTGAATATATTTCGAGGGAGGTCCGCTAGATGCCCACTTGGGCCGAGAATGATTTTAGTAACTTGGATCACCATAGGAGTCCTTATGATCTTCTCTAAAAATATGATACTTGGTGTCAAGTAAACAATTTGAGCATTCAACATTTGTCCTTTCTAATTAACTATGGTGCAGTAGAGCTATACTTCTCTCCTAAAAATAAAGCCGGAGTAACATGTGAATGAACTACCTTTTTCTTATTTCAGAGATAGTAGATGCTTACTGGGAGAAAATTATTTTTGCAGTTAACTACTTACCTTAGTTCCGAATATCTGATTCTTTAAAAGCATCTTGCCTGATATTGGCAAAGCATGTCGATAAGATCTTGTTTCTCCGCCCATTTTGCATAATTAATTTGGCTAATATTCTTTTCCCCTTGTAGGTATGTATAGACGTTATTGTTCAAAGGCTTGGTGATGCGACAGCTGCTGGAATTTACAGGTTTCTGTTCAGCAGCTTTGAGAAGAAAACATCCATGGTCAACCTCTATGGATTGCCGGTACGAATCATGTTTGTGGCATTTAGCTGCTTGTTTCTGCTTGCTGAATCGTATTGTTTGTCACGTGTGGTATTTTATCTCTTCAAAAAAAGCTCCTTGGCAGTGTAGTCTGTGTGATTGTGCCTCAGGAGGTAATTCGTGATACAGATGATTGCACTATACTTTGTTAGATACTAATTAAGATACACCCCAACTCCTCATATGAAGATGCTTTGAATTAAAAAAAAAAGTCCTCCTCTTGGCTGCTCGAATTGCATCAACTCTTCTTCAGCTGCATACTTTTTTAACGGACATCAGTGTACTTGCAGCAGCTGCTGCATCTGATTTGACAACTCTTGAGCAGGTCCCGTGGGAGATTAGGAGGCACATAGCTGAATACAGTCAATTAGCATTTTTTTTTCTCGAGAAAACGCATTTTTTTCTTCAGCTGTAGTTTGTCATATCAAAAGGGATCTCAATGCACTGTGCACATCAGGCTCTCAGACAATCTTTGTCTCATGCTATCCATAGTTACACTAATTCAGCTCATAGAAACCTTAACTGCCCTATTCTATCTGCAGTTCAAGTGTTCAACAGATACAAATCACAGGTATACATGCTGTAAACTGTCTATGAGTTGAATAAAGTTTTGGCATCTCCGGCGCCTCTCCTTGTTAAAAAAAAATCAGTGGGTGGAGATTTAGGTGCTCAAAAGTTGTATAATCCGTTAATCCCACCCGGCCAGGAGGGAAGAGCCCGGGGAGTTCTGGGAGCACTTTGCTAGCTGAACTGCTGAACATAATTGAATACAGGAATCCATACTTGAAATATCTTGCTTCAATCCTACTTCTACTTGTACGTAAAAAGGCCTGGCTAACTTTCGCAACTACTGCCCAACCTTGTTGGTTAACTAGTAATAATTGCCGGATAAATAATGTTGGGTGTTAAGTGTGAAGCATGATTTCGCATTTATTTTAGGTCCTGGGAGATACCGCTAACAAGTTTTGCTTGTCCCTTCTGATACCACAGCTCTGCTTCCTCTGGCTTCTCACTGCATTTCATTTGGGACGGCTCCAGACAAATCTTGCCAAGCTTCAGGCAGCTTCTCAACCATCCTAGTTCCAAACAGTAACAGGTACCTGGAAATCTAAAAAATAAGGACTCCTTCCGCTCCATATTAGTTGTCTCTGATTCGGATGTATCTAGCAACAACTAAGATGGAACAGGGGAGTATCATCAAACGAGCATTGCTGAGTAAAGCTGTTTATGTCTGACCTTTACTTCTCTAGGATATTGACTCAATACAAGTTGGAGTGCTTCCAGAATGCAGAACACGGCATGTTGAGAAGTTTGGTAAACATCCGCTGACCCGCGTCGATTTTTGTGCACATTTTTTAGGAAACTGCAAATTGGGTGAGCCCTTTGAGTTAATACAGGATATAGTTACAGGAGGGAGTCTGATAGAGGACATAAATAGTAAACCAGCATAGAGTAGAAGTATACACGATTTTTGTATCTGCTTTTAGTTCACCTGTTCATGGTGGGAAATTGTGTCATGCAAACTGTAAGCTTGTCGTTGTTTACACGAAAAGTAGGGCTGGTTCTGTTGGGCATTATTTATGCTCTGATGTGTAAAAACTCTGTATTACCAAATACCACACCCATATATTGACATATCATTTGGAGAGATGTGCAAATGTAATACAGTTTTTACCGGCAGCCATCTGAGCCCGCATTATTCATTCTATAGCGAAATTCTCGTCAAAATTCACATATTCCTACTTGCAATATTTACACATCAAATGTTGTTCTCATAGTCACATTCAGGTTGCACACCTGTACAGAACTATATTATGCTACCTGCTTCGATGTTTCTCTAATGCTCACGTTCTGGAACACTTCCATCTAAAGACGGCTTTGCATTTCTTTACAAGAAAACCCCAAGATAGAATGTTTTAAGTACGTAGGATTAATATCACAGCGCACACTCTTTGTGCTGGTCACTTGAAAATGACGCCTGTATCGAAAGAATCGAGAGAGATATAAAATGGCGGGAGGAAGAAGAAGACGGCACCATCGATCGGCAGTCTAAGCATTGCTCCTCCGCTTCTTGGTACAACTCCCAAGTAATTTGGTAGGGAAGAAGAGAAAGGTGGCAATGGCAGCGTCGAAGCGCAGAAGTGTCGTCTTGCTCGTCGTGGTCACGGCCGCGGTGATGGCGGCAGTGCTGCAGCAGCCAGCGGAGGCGTTGAGGAGGCACCGTGCCGACTCCCGCGTGCTCTGGTTCCCGGGCACCAGGCGCAGCCCCAGCGGGTTCCCGGGCTTCCCCCGCGGCAGGCTTTCGCCGCCACCCTCGGGCAGGCTGTCGCCGCCGTCGGTGCCAGCCGGCAGGCTCACGCCGCCGTCTCCGTCGGCTCCACCCGCGCCCGGCGGCTCGCCGCCGTGCGGCGCCGGGAGGCAGCAGGCGCCGCTTCCCGGCTTCCCCGGCATGCCGGGCGCCGCGTCGCCGCCTTCGTCTCCGACGGACTGCGTGACGCCGCTGGCCGGTCTGATGACGTGCGCGACGTTCCTGACCGGGAGCGAGGCCGACACGCCGACGCCGCAGAGCGAGTGCTGCGGCGGTCTGGGCATGTTCCTCAACAGCTCGGCGGCGACGGACGACCGGTCGCTGCGGTGCCTGTGCCCGGTGATCCTCGGCGACGTGAACCGCATGCTCCCCAAGCCCATCGACCCCGTCCGCATGATGTACCTCCCCATCGCCTGCGGCGTCGTCCTCCCGCCGCAAGTCCTCTTCATCTGCTTCAGTACGGCAAACGCCATTCCCGAGCCCTCTCTCTCTCTCTGCCAGTTACTACTAACTCTCTCATGAACTGAACCATGACCATGTGTTCTGGAATGCAGCTGGGCAGCCCACGCCGCCGGTGGTGACGCGGATTCCGGAATCCTGGGAGAAATCGTCCACTTCATCAGGTCAGCTACTCGCTACTTATCTCTGAACTATTTCAGACAACCACTAGCGATGTCATGGTTAAGCTTAACTGCTTTCTGAATTCTGATGTCTCCACATCTGCTCTTGCAGCCTTGTCGCCCTGATTTGGTGCCGATCGGATTTGGTTTCAAACAGAACTATGCTCGGATATAACACATTTCTATGTATCAAGTTTAAGATTATAGCATCAGAAAATAGGCATGGACTTGCAACCATCAGAGTCATGTCTGAGTTGTGGTGTACTGCTGATCGATGTAATAGCTAGCGTGATTTCTTTTTTTCTCATTATCAAGATATATCAAAACAAATACAGAACATAAGAGCAGTTGCAGTGAACTGTTGACGTGTTTTTTTTTCTTTTGTGAGAATTTACATGATTATGTCTAGGCCGGATGTATGTGCGATGTTTTTTTTTTTTTAAAAAAAAAAATCGAGGTATGTGCGATGTTCATGTAGCTCTGGCATGCGCTCCGTGACTGAGTGCATTTCACGGCATGGGCGGTGGGCATCAGCTTTAGTAGTACACGGATGCCTTATCCACTATCCCACATACGTAGACAAGATCAGGCACTCCCCCACATAAGTTTGTTGAGAATTTTCTTGAAATCACAAAAGCATCATTAAGCAAGAGAGGAAAAAGAAGAAAATCAAATCATAATACTACCACTGTTCATGAAAGGATATCTTAGATCTATCCAAATTTGGATGTATCTATAATGTCTACATACATCTAAATTTAGACAAATTTAAATATCTTTTCATGGATGGAGGGAGTATGTGATGAGTTTGTACAACCTATGTAACATTCTAAACATGGTTCTCCTATACTTCACACCTAAGCATGAAACCACATGCTCTTTGTAGCTAGTTTTTTTTTTTTTTTTTTTTGCTGTTGGTCGAAGCAATGTTTAAATCGAACAAACTACCAAGAATCAAAGTCTGGGAAACCAGTCCCACCAGATGGCACAACACTCAACCTGCTAAACAAAGTCTGGGAACACAAAGAGCTGCTACCAAGAATCGAAACATTCGCTTGGAGAATCATAAGACGAACCATTCCCACAGGAGAAAGAGCATCAAGGTACTCAAGACATATTTCTAATATTTGCTGCAGATGTGGTCTCCAGGAAAATGATATGCATTTATTCTTCACATCTGCTTGGTTTCAATCACCATGGTATCTTAGAATGGACTTAATTACCCAAAACTCTCAAAATTTCCATACCACTGTTTTACAGCTTCTAGCTTTAAATCATCCACATGTTAGCATACCAAATATTTTCACTTTCCTCTGCTGCCTTTCGAAAATGAGAAATGAAAAACTCTTCAACAACCTGGATGGACAGCCTAGTCAAGTAATCATAAGAGCAAATGCTTTGCTTAACATCTTACAAATTCATAAAGCCCCTACTCTACCTGAAAAAATTCATGTAACTCCTCCGGAGCTATTATACTCCGGCCCAAAGATCTTTGTGGATGCAGCCTGGAAGAAGAGAGCAAATGGACAACCATCTAAAGCAGGAGTTGGAATACACATCACCTAGAAGAATGGCCAACACACAACTGATGTTTTTATTTCAGCCAAGACATCTCCAGTTTCAACACCAATTCAAGCGGAGGCGGAAGGACTCCTCATTGCAGCCAATATTGCTTCTTCACTTCTTTTGCAGGACCCTTACTTCTTCACAGACAACCTGGGTTTAGCAAAAGCAGTACAGGCGCATGGAGGTGCTGATCCAAATGTCTTGTGGGAGATTAGAAGGCAGGCTGTGCAATTTCAGGAAACATTACAACTGCTTCGTCCAAGGATTGTTCACATAAAAAGATCTGTAAATGTGCTTGCTCACATGCTCTTGCAATAACTCTACTCATACATCATCCTCCTGTCCTGTTTCTGTAGCAATCAACAGATTACTACCATCAGGAACAATGTTTGTATCTGTACAATGTCTATGAGTAATGAAATTAGGGTGCTCAGCACCCTACCCTTGTTCAAAAAAAGAAAAACTACGACTTATATTTCTAGATAGGTTGATTATGATGCTATATATACTATTATCTACTATTCTCTAAAGTTAAACTAATTAGATTGATACATACATATCTATAAAAATATAAAAAAAATCAGTTGGGTGGGATGATATTGATGCAAGCCGTCCATAAATTTATCATCAACATGTCACAATATGTACTTTTGCAGGGATATCACGATTTAAATTGGGTAAGTAGAATTGCCTCTTTATTGCAATTCCTTATACTGAAGTTAAAATCAAACCTAATGTTCATGGAATGTTAATTCGTCGATAAGGGTGACTGGAAAATGTCTTCCTTAATTGTTGTAAGTTTCCTCGGGACCCGTGAAATGGGAGGGTAGGGCAACAAATATTGTACATGTTTTCACATATGCATGTACAACTACATATAAAACACATTCATCTAGTCAAGACCATTAATAATGATTTTATTACTATATGAATCATCCCATCCATGGAACATCCCTCTTACGACCCCATGAATGCATTTTAAAAGATTGCTTGGTCTCAACAACAACAAACGCTCTCTTAATTTTCTACACCTTTACTTTCCATTTTAAACCTCTCCAAAACAGTCATATTAGTTCATTTAACTTGTTGAGTGTGTAGATATTCAGAACTATTACACTCTAATTAGCAATAGTAAATAACT
The DNA here is from genome assembly GCF_019359855.2 of Lolium perenne. Taxonomy (NCBI): domain Eukaryota; kingdom Viridiplantae; phylum Streptophyta; class Magnoliopsida; order Poales; family Poaceae; genus Lolium; species Lolium perenne. The sequence goes on from NC_067247.2 coordinate 161,545,657, forward strand.
TTGCCTTATTGCTCTTGTGGATTAGTACTCTTACTTCCACTTTGATATGGGTTACAACAACCCCTTGCACTTGGTGTTATACATATAAGAAGGCTTAGTCACAAGTGGGGGATGCTTGTGGACTACGGTACACATGTGTGAAATAGCCTCTCCAAACGCAGACATGGATCCAGAAAACAAACGTGTGTACTCGTCCCTAATCTTTTTTTTATGCTATATCTTGTTTGCCTTTGTCCTTGCTCCGTGTAGTTTTCTTTAACCACCTCAACAACGGTGTTCAAAATAGGGACCCACTTTCTTCAACCACACTGATTCCTCAAGAGTTTTCTAAACGATTGTTGTAAAAAGATTTTGAGTCAGATTGAGCACATAAGAAGATCGTGTTCACCTTGAAGTTATAGCCCTCTTAATAGGACAGTTGTCCTGTTTGAATCGAAGTTATTTAAAAAAGAAGACCACATCTTCAACCTGGCTCACCTTATGAGTTCTTTAAGAACGCCAAATTTGGTGCTCCCTTCAAGCAGGCGTTTGCGTCTTGGATCTTGAACCCACACTTTTTTCAACTCTTTTTGAGGGGACGTCTTAAACATGGTTAAACCAACTTGCAGGAGCCACAAGAAAAGCACTAGATGCACTTTCGGTCGGTTGGGGAGAGCTGGCATGAGTACAGTGAGCCAAGAAATCGTCCTTTAACCACCGATCCCACTTCCAAATGACTTGTACAAGTTTCTGCATAGCCTCCTTGTCGGGATGCATGGGATGTGATGGAGGGGTGGGGATGGAGGCGAGGGATGCGTTGGTTGGGCCCGGGATGGGAATTGAGGGATTATGGGGTCCAGATGGTGCCACATGGAAAAATGCAATGCTCTACCACCCGCGAGTGACCGGAGATGAATCTCCGCGCGCACTAACTGACTATGTATTTTAGTCTACTACTACAAATATCCTAGCTAGTTCGGGAAATCAAATATTTTCAGGGCTTCAATAATAATAGAAAAATGTACAAGCTCTCATGTGTCCTTTATTTAAATACAAGACCAAAATGAAATAGTAGCAAAGCATGAGAGTAGTCCAAAAATAACAAAAGAAAAGGAGACAAAAATGGGCAAGAAAGATGAGAGGGAGAAGAGAAGCTCGCAGGAGAGGAGCAGTGTGTGACGCTTTATCCGGTTTCCCCTTCTTCCCTCGCCGACCAAACCTTGAAGAAGAAGGAAAAGCAAATCCAAGGAAATTAAACAAACAATCCGAGAGAGAGAGAAGAAAGCTAGGGTTTTCGCCATGGCCACCGCCCACCACCTCGACCTCGAGCTCCTCCTCCACCCCACCATTCCCAATCTCTCCTAGAGCAAGCCGGATCCCCCGCGAATCTCGCATCCGCGCCAAAGGAGCCGCCTTTCCTTCCCTTTCCCTCTCCTCCGTCCGAGGGTTTCTTTCCCCTTTCCCTCTCCAAAGCCGCCGCACCGCATCGCGTCGCTGACGGAACACACAAGCAACCCGCGGGCTGGGCTATCTTCATCAGGTAGGCGCTGGCGATCGAGCTCCGGGCGACGGCTTTGGCGGCGGCGGCGGAGGCGGTCGGATAATGTGTATACTGTGCGCCGTGCAACGGTGGTCGCGGCGCGTCGCCACCATGCTGCCGTGGCTCGTCCTCCCGCTCATCCTCCTCTGGGCGCTCTCCCAGCTCCTGCCCGCCGCCTACCGCTTCGAGGTCACCTCCCCGCGCCTCGCCTGCGTCTCCGTCCTCCTCCTCACCCTCTTCTGGTACGAGATTCTCCTCCCTCGCCTCTCGCTCTGGCGCGCACGCCGCTCCGCACGCCTCCGCGAGGAGCGCCGCACCCACGCCCTTGAGCTCCAGAAGCTCCGCAAGACCGCCACACGCCGCTGCCGCAACTGCAACAACCCATATAGGGACCAGAACCCCGGTGGCGGCAAGTTCATGTGCTCCTACTGTGGCCATGTATCCAAGCGACCTGTTCTTGACCTCGGCGCCGCAGGGAAGGTCCCCACTGGGTGGCCTTGCAGCCAGGATTGGGCCAATGCTGTCGGAGACCCGGGTTACTGGCTTGACCTGCGCTGCTCCGCTGATAACTCGTACTCGGGGTTCTCATGGAGGCTGTTCTCGTGCTTTTACGTGAGTATCGCGTGGTTCTGGAAGAAATTGTTCAGGTTTGGGTCATTACGGGACAGTGGTGGCTTGGGCCGGGATGGCAGAATGTTGACAAAAGGAGGAGACAATGGAGGGAAGGCTGAGGAGAGCAAAGTGGACAAGGCAAAAAGGAAGGCTGAGGAGAAGAGGTTGGCGAGGCTAGAGAGGGAAATGCTCGAGGAGGAGGAAAAGAAGCAGCGGGAAGAGATGGCAAAACTAGTCGAGGAGCGAAGAAGGTTGAGGGATGAGAAAGCAGAGGCTGAGGAACGATCCAAAGGCGCTACCCCTGTCGGGGAGAAGGATGCTAGGAAGGAAACAGAACGAAAACGGCAGGAGAGGAGGAGGAAGGAAGATAAGGGATCAAGCAAGAGCAATTCAGATTGCGATGATATTGAGAGAAGAGTAAGCAGAGAGGGAGAGTGGAAGCGTGACTTTGACAGAAGGAATGAGCCGGATAAACGGGATGCAATTAGAGTTGGGGCAGAGGGATATAGGTCTCATAACTTTGATGCTAACAGCCAGGGTAGTAAGATAGTACAGAGCAGGACCAAGTACTTTGGACGTATGACTGGAGGTTTGTTATCTTCTTCCAGAGGTTTCAGCGGTGGTTCCATTTTTGGTAAAAGTGCTCAGGCCCCGGCTCCGCAAGCTAACAAGGTGGCTAAACAAGTTGTTACCGCAACTGACCAGAGTAATACAGTTAAAAGAGATGCTCAACCTGCAGCTGCACCAGCAATGGCCAAATCTTCTACTACTGGAGAAACTAGAAATATGTGGACCAATTCTCATCAACCTGTAAGTAGCAAAGACATGACTATATTAGTGTAATTTTTGTGCTTATACACTAGTTGTTTACATCTATTTGCCATCATACATCTAATTATTTCTATTATGCTATATGCAGGTTAGTCCAAATATGCAGCCTCATCCTACCAGCCTTAAAAAATCATGGCATCAACTGTTTAGTCGCTCAACGTCTGTTTCCCCTTGTCCCGATATTACTGCTTCAGCTCGTGAAAAGATTCGGCAGCCAGAACCAAATGGAGCTCAGATAAGCAGTGCCCACAATTTTCTGGCTCAGTATCCTCCTCTGGACAGCAAGCCAAGTTTAAGCCAATCCATTCAATTTACAGGATTTCCACCAGTAAATGTAGCACCTGCCAACATGCCACTATCTCATTTTCCAGCTGGACATGCACCCTTCTATGCTGAGGCTGAACCAACAGTAATGGAAGAATCAGAGCGATTTGAGGACCCATGCTATGATCCAGATGCAATTGCGTTGCTTGGTCCAGTTTCAGAGTCCCTAGACAACTTCCCTCCAGACTGGGATAGCAGGTTTATGTTGGGTGCTGTCACCAGGGAACCACATGTTAAGCCGTCACCAATTGAGTCTCCTCTGTCAAAATCAAGGGTTGTTGAAGAAAAGCCTATTAAACCCTCTCATTTTTCTATTTCCGAAGGTCCAAATGGTTCCATGACACCTGAGGCTACCAATCAGCAAGGCACATGGCAAATGTGGAGCACGCCATTGGTTCAAGACAGTTTAGGTCTGCGAGGTCCTCAGACACAGTGGCTTCTACCAAATAAGAATCAGTTTAACCATGGTGTCAGTAACTTGAATGGCGGACCAGGGAGCGCCCTTGGTGCTGGTGTGCATAACAATGATTTATGGCTGCAGAAATCACCCTTCCAGCAATTGCCTCGTGGTACAGAGAGTCTGTTCCTTAAACATGATTTTACAGAAAATGCTGTTCATCGTGACTTGAGTTTCGAATCTCCAAACAAAGTAGCCCGTGCACACCCCTTTGGGCCACCTGGTCCAGGTCATCATTGGTCCAAGTAAGTTCTTTGTGACGTTCTCTTCTATTCTTTCTAAATGTTTTGCAGCAATCAGTGGTCTTTTTTCCATGAGGTCGTATTTGAATTTGCGATTTAGCTGGTCCAGTTTTGACTACTGAGTATGGCTTTATCTATCAATAACATGTAAGAACAAAAGTGCTCAAAACCCATATGATCTGATACTTGTTTATAACATGTACATGAGTTTATATATCATGCCCGTGTTTTGTGTGTGTGTAGCTGTTTGAACTTTATTCTTTAGTTTTCAACCAAGACATTTTTGTAGTTCATATTTAATGAACGGATAGATAACTTATATAAGACAAATTTAAAAGTAAAGTTCATGTTAGGTATGCACTGCAACCGAGCTGCGCCTCATCTTTTCCTGTGAAACATACATGGAAGATTCTTTGATCTCTGAACTAGTAGAAGCACCAGTAATATTTTGCAGTTTGTTATAAAACATATACCAAAACATATGGATTCAGAATGTATAAATGGTAACGTTGTTTTTGTGTGGAATTCTTTCATTTCATATGTCTTTATGATAGTTTTGTATACACATTATAAGTAAAATTCATAGTCAAAGTTGTATGTTGATCAGAAAAGTCGAGCGTGCCTTGCATTTTGGGATGGAGGGAGTACATCACATGAAATGGGTGCTTTTGCTTATGCGATGAATCAGCCATGCAATTAGGTTGGTTAGCTGGGTTAGTAGTAAGAACATAGAATTGATGAGAATTATTTTTTTGTTGGTGAGCTTACTTGACTTTATAGATGCCTTAGTTGGATACTGGGTTAAGGGGGTTAAAAGGCAATGACCTGGCTTAACATAACCCTCCGTAACCCCAGGGCGTTTGGCGGGTCATACCCCTAATCGAACTCTTAAGCCTGGATGAAAGTCATGGAATGTGACCTGTTATATGTAATGTTGGTTAAGACCTTGTTTCATCAGTATCAAGGATCATAGCTATTATTTTCATTTTTGTTCGAGAAGCTTGCTAGTAATGTAATTTTCAGTGTAGTAGCCTAATAGCACAAAATATAAATAAAATCTGTTTTCTGGAGTGCCTGGGCTATTATGTCTTTGTTCTTAGAAGATAGATGATATTTCGTTAGGGTGCTCAGTGAAATGATTTGGTGTCCTTTGACTTGAACTTCAGCATCTGCAATTGGTGAAGTGACCCTCCAAGCTAATTATATTTTGTTTAATAGCTTGTTGCATGTATTTATGAAAGATTTTTTTGTGTGGTAATCACTCTGTTGCAAAATGTAAGGCGTAGGACTACCCATATTCAAGATTTGACCAAGAATTGATCCAATAATACATATGTTGTTCTGTACCAAATGGTTCATCTTCCAAAGCACTTACGTATGATTATGATTATTTAATAATCAACAAAATATTGTACAAGAAATTTACAGTTGAAACTCATATTTGGACAGTCAAGTACACCCTACATTTTGCTGGAGTATCTACCAGTTTATCTCCGGTATGGATTAAATATTGATCGTGGCAATACACTCAGTTAAGAAGTTAGAACACGTTGATATCTCAAATAAAAATAGGGATGGACAAAATGGTTTGACCTCAAAGGCCAAAATGAATTCATTCATTTGCTCCTAGATTGTACAGTAGCTCAACCTTTGAATGTTTGAATTGATGGCTTAGTGAGGCTTTTCACTGTGGATTTATTCCCTACACTGAAAATTGATAGTTTGATAGCATATAGCTTTTGACATTCTGGATGTCTTCCAGGTTTCTTATACATGGTATTCACCAGTGGCAATTAGCTACGTGCTTACCTGTTGGCCTTTCTGTGAAGGAGGCATCTTTGACGTGATACCTAGATTTGTTTCCTGGCTTGCATTGTGAGATATGCCTTTTCTTTCAAAAACTTAGTATGTGGAGGTGACTCCTGGGAACACAAAATTGAGTATATTCTTAGCTTTGCTAGATGAATTTGGTCAAGCTGGTTTACCTGGTATGGATGTTCCAACTGGGAACAACTTCTTTAGACAGACTTCATTCCATGCCTGAGCATCTTAGCAACCACAACTCATGTTAAACTACTTACTGTGTGCAAACTTTCCAGTTCGGACTTTTTGAACCAGGGATGATGAAATCATCATTTTTCTCACCTGGTACTTTCTTTGTTGTTGAAAAATGTTCTTTTCAACGGGTTAGCTGTGGGGGTCGGAGTAGCAACGCTGTTGGGTTTGTACGGAGGTTGCTAATGGCTTCCATCTGGAACCAGGTCAAGAACATTTTAAAACTCTGGGATAGTAACTTAGTAGAGTATAATAGGGTTATTAGGCTATCTATTAATTTATGTTTACTGGATTCAAAGATTTAGCTACTTAGTTTTCTAGGCTGTCTGTTAATTTGTGTTTACTGGATTCAAAGATTTACCCACTTAATTTGGATAAGTACCCACTTTGAGCTCATACAGCAATATTTACGTGATGAGAGTTGCAGAGATCTATGGTTAACCATCAGTGTTAGTGTGTTACTGCTAGGTTTGATGTAGGTTCTTTGCATTTACCAGGTAGGGTACAAGGGTTTCCGTTAATTATCCACCATCACTTTACAGTACCAGGAGTCATCACAATTGATTAGTTTTTCCTTACCTGTATTGTTCTGTTCATCACTCGAATGCGAGGCTATTTATGGTCTGTTAGACAATGGTGAATTTGTTTTGTGTCAGCACTCCTATGCTGAGAAAATATTTTGAAGCTACTTGTGAACATATTTGTGCCATTTAAATATTTGTGGACTGTTACTTGTTTGGTCAGATCTTGCATTCTCAAATGTAGATCTTTGCAGTTGCAAGGTATTAATCTGTAGTAACTGTAACTTGTCTGTATATGGTTGACGCAAGATGCAAGCTATATTAATCTATAAAATCATTGTCTACGGCTGCTTGAGTTTACTTCCAATTTTGAAGCCTCTTAGATTATAATCAAACATACAAACGTTTCATACGGGTGCTATGCTTGTTCATAAAATGAAAACTCATGCCTTGTTATTGATACAGGGAGGAACTGGTGCTGAATGGACCTCAGGAAGCTACTCAAATCCACTCACCCACTGGAGCTCATGCGGGTTTATTTCCAACTAATCCCGATGTACAATCAGTTTGGTCATTCGATAAAAAAAGAGACAGTATGGGACCTATAAAATGATGCTGAGCCAAGGCTCCCTTGCCCTCCCACCTTCTAGCGTACGGAGCTGAGGAGATATGTTGGACTGTATTCCCTTGGGCGACAACGAAGCATAGCCATTTATTTAGTAATGCTCACATGTTAATGCTGCGCTCACCTGATGTTCTTGTTTAGCGCCAGAAGATTTTTTTGTGGATTTAATGCAAAATGCGGTGCAAACTAATTGAGCGTGGGCATTGCATCACTGAGTCAATTTGTTCTTACCCTTGCAGTGGACGGTGAGTAGGTGAGAGAGGTTTCTGGGTCCCTGCCTGATGGCAGGTGCTGCTGTCACCATCTGCATCGCTCCGTCTTATCTTGCACTTCTTTTTTGTGTTCATCTCAATGATGGAAGCTGGTGTTGTATGTCAGCAAATACTATGACTTAGCAAATACTCTGAACTGAGAACAAATGCATATACGCTAAAAGCCTTTTGACTCACGGGATTACAAAAAACAGCGGAATATAGACAATCTGATGTAACTTAAACCAAGAAGGACATCTTTAATGTGTAATAGTAGGATTGTAAATACATTCTGTGCGAGAATACGGAGAATGTTTCTAGATGAATTCGTAAAGCCCATTTTGCCAGCTACAACTCTTCCACGGTTTCTCTAATTTATTTAGCATTTAATTTCTCAAAACCTCTTCATTTGAAACTGCCATACATGGGAATATTTCTATGTAGCTGTATGTAGGTGCTAATAGAAACATTTTAAGCTAAATTCGACATATTAGCAGAAACGAAGGGACACGTCCACCCTTTTGTTTTTTACATTGAACACCTCGATTCCATGAGTTCGCGGAGCCGTGTTGATATGAACCCTTTTGGTTACACGATCATTGGAAGTATGATTAATATTTTTTGTTTGCTCTCGAGGTATCATGAGAAACCTAAGAAAAACATGTAAAAGAAAAGAAGGAAAAAGCAAATGACAAAATAAGGGACACCATGATTGAAAGTATAATAGCAAAAGGAGTTTGTGAAAGTATGATGGATGTGATTTCCAAATTCTAGCCAGGAGATGATGCTAATAACAATAAGGTGCATTGGTTTGCTTGTTGAAAACTCTGTTTACCCAAGAAAGAAGGAGGTACATGCTTAGAGATTTTCACTCTTTTAACCTGGCAATGCTAGCCAAACAAGTCGGAGGCTTATCAATGAACCAGAAGAGACGTGTGCTCGTGTTCTAAGAGCTAAGTATTATCTAGGTGGTGATATGCTAAAGGCCGACCCTAAGGAAGGCCCCTCTTTCACTTGGCAAAGCATTTTAAGCGGTCTTACTACTTATAAGAGGAGGTTATGTCTAGAGAGTGGGCAGCGGTGATTATAACGTTACCTAGAATGGTCCTTGGATCTGTAGCAGCCCTACAAGAAACGTATGTCACCGAGAGATGGGGCAGTTGAAAGGATCGTATGCCGCACCTAGAGGGGGGGGGGGGGGGGGGGGTGAATAGGTGCTAACCAATTTTTAGTTCTTTTTAAATTTAGGCTTGACACAAAGGTAAATTCTCTAGATATGCAACTAAGTGAATTTACCTATATGACAAGGTAGCCAACCTAACAAGATATAGCTACGCCATATATAGGAGATAGAATAGGATAGAAGTAACCGAGAGTGGAGCACGCGGAGACACGGAGATGATTCCCGTAGTTCCCTTCCTTTGCAAGAAGGTACGTCTACGTTTGGAGGAGTGTGGTTGCTACGAAAGCCAAACCAACAGCCACGAAGGCTTCACTCAGATCTCCTATGGCCAACGCCACGAAGGCCTAGCCCACTTCCACTAAGGGATTTCCTCGAGGCGGAAACCGGGCCTTTACAAGGTTCTTGGGGCACACATCCACAACCTAATTGGAGGCTCCCAAATCTGTAACAATACAACAATCAACAACAACACATCAACACAAATCAACTAGGGAACCAAATAGGAACACTAGCATGAGATCCCTCAAACAAATGAGGGGGAAATGAAAAACGCTTCGGTGAGGATGTAGATCGGTGTCTTCTCCTTCGAATCTCCAAAGATCAAGAGCATTGGTTGGGGAAGGAAGGAGATCTTGCAAATCTTGTGTTCTTGAGGTGGCTCTAATGGTGGTGAAGCTTGACAGATTTTTCTTGCAATGATTGAGCAACTTGTCCCTTTGGAGAAGAGAGCTATTTATATGATTGGAGCTCTCAGATCTGACCGTTGGGGTGAAATCCACTAACACCGGAAGTTCCGGCCAGGAGGGCCGGAAGTTCCGGCTTGCATCGGAAGTACCGGCCAGGAGGGCCGGAACTTCCGCCAGGAAGAAACTCTGTCAGACATCCAGTTCAGAAGATATTGGGGCGGAACTAGGGCGGAACTTCCGGCGACCGGAAGTTCCGGCCAAGTTCCGGAATTCCGAGAAAACCATACTGGACATTACTGAGCCACAATTCGGGAATTCCGGAACTTGTCCGGAAGTTGGGCGGAAGTTTCGCTGACCGGAACTTCCAGCCAACTTCACCGGAACTTCCGGTCAGAGAATAAAAACTGCAAACAGAACTGCGCTGAAGGGCCTCTGCCGGAAGCACCAGGGCGGAACTTCCGCCTGCTCGGGCCAGAACTTCCGCCAGAAACAAAAGGACCTTCAGAACTTCAGAACAGCCATACAATTTCACCGATCAAATATATTTCTTGAAAACTTGTACCTGTCTACATTAACACACATAAATATATACTTAGTGTTGACATCAAACACACAAAACCCAAAAGGGCGGGAAATGTTCTTTCAATCTCCCCCTTTTTGGTGTTTGATGACAACACAAGTATTTGCAAGGAATGAATAATGTAAATCAACAATGTGAAAGATATAGAGGAGCTCCCCCTAGATATGAGCATTGGTACATAAGAAGCTCCCCCTAAATCTTGCATCCGTCTTCCATGGGTTAGCAATATAACATAGTGATAAGCATATGGATAATAAGATCATGCACACATAGATAACCATGGAAGACTCACATACGGAGTTTACCATACTCATAGATAAGGTTCCAAACACATAGATAGAGTTTACAAGCCAAATAAACTAAGAACAAAGTTCGACACCACAAGGATAAATAGAATCACAAGCGATAAAAATCAAAGCCAACACGAGCTTGTGACTCCCCCATGCAAATACCCAACGGAGAGCAACCTAATAAGGTTCTCACTCTCCCCCTTTGGCACCAAGGCACCAAAAAGGGATAGGAGAAACTACACGTCCCAAGGGTCGGCGTTAGCCCAGCCGGGAGGGAGGTTCGATGTAGCGCCGGGGTAGGGAGGAGTGTGAGGAGGAGACTCGATCTCAAGACCATCCGGAGGAAGAGGAACACCATGCCGAGAAACCCACTCAGCCTCCGGAGTGATATTCTCCTCGGATCCGGGAGGAGACACTTCCACCTCAAGAGCCCTCATGATGCTCTTCTGACGAACCCGAGACTTCCTGGCTTCTGCATGCTGCTGATATTGACGGTGGTTGACTGCAGAGGTGAGGCAAAAAATCTGTCTCATGCGGCGAGCAAGCTTAGAAGCCCAGCTAGGTGGCTTCTCATCCATGGGGGGAACATCTTCTATTTGGGAGTTGTGGCGCTTGGTCCTCAGAACCTTCACTTCATGGGATGTAAGGTTGAGAGGAATAGAGTGAAGAAGAGTACTCTCACAAGTATCAACCCAAGTGTCCTCAATGAGCTTCATAATGTACGGAGCAAACGAGGGAAGCTTCTTCTCCATCACACATGACCACATCTCATGGTAGATGTAGTCCATCACATCAAGCCTCTCACCGGTGTCCTTCTTAGCAAAGGAGTTTGCCATTAGATCCACTTCATATAGATGTAACTCATCAAGGTTGCCACCCTTTGGTCCAATGGTTTCCCGGTAGACTCTAAGCATAATGTCCCAAGTAGGGAGAAGATCCGCACTCTTGCCCGGAATACCCCAACCTTTGATGTAGAGGTGCTCCAAGACTTCCCTTGTTTGAGAAAAAGAACTATCATGGCACCTCCAACCATTTCCATCTACGCCCGAGTAGCGAGGGTATCTGATACGTCTCCAACGTATCGATAATTTCTTATGTTCCATGCCACATTGTTGATGTTATCTACATGTTTTATGCACACTTTATGTCATATTCGTGCATTTTCTGGAACTAACCTATTAACAAGATGCCGAAGTGCCAGTTCCTGTTTTCTGCTGTTTTTGGTTTCAGAAATCCTAGTAACGAAATATTCTCGGAATCGGACGAAATCAACGCCAAAGATCTTAGAATCCCCGGAAGCATCCGAACACACCGGAGAGGTCGAGGGGGCCACAGCCCACCAAACTACAGCTGGCGCGGCCGAGAGGGGGCCGCGCCGCCCTATAGTTTGGCCCCCTGTCAGCCCTCTGCGCCGCCTCTTCGCCTATATAAAGCCCCTGGATCAGAAACCCTGATGCGTTCGACGAAAACCACAGAAACCTTCCAGAGCCGCCGCCATCGCGAGGCCAAGATCTGGGGGACAGGAGTCTCTGTTCCGGCACGCCGCCGGAGCGGGGAAGTGCCCCCGGAAGGCTTCTCCATCGACACCGCTGCCATCTCCATCGCCATCTTCATCACCGCTGCTGCTCCCATGAGGAGGGAGTAGTTCTCCATCGAGGCTCGGGGCTGTACCGGTAGCTATGTGGTTCATCTCTCTTCCATGTACCTCAATACAATAATCTCATGAGCTGCTTTACATGATTGAGATTCATATGAGTTTTGTATCACAATTTATCTATGTGCTACTCTAGCAATGTTATTAAAGTAGTTTTACTCCTCCTGCACGTGTGTAAAGGTGACAGTGTGTGCACCGTGTTAGTACTTGGTTTATGCTATGATCATGATCTCTTGTAGATTGCGAAGTTAACTATTGCTATGATAATATTGATGTGATCTATTCCTCCTACATATGCATGAAGGTGACAGTGTGCATGCTATGTTAGTACTTGGTTTAATCTGTTGATCTATCTTACACTATAAGGTTACTTAAATATGAACAAATTGTGGAGCTTGTTAACTCCGGCATTGAGGGTTCGTGTAATCCTACGCAATGCGTTCATCATCCAACAAAAGTGTAGAGTATGCATTTATCTATTCTGTTATGTGATCAATGTTGAGAGTGTCCACTAGTGAAAGTCTAATCCCTAGGCCTTGTTCCTAAATACTGCTGCGTTACTACTGCTTGTTTACTGTTTCACTGTGTTACTACTGCTGCAATACTACCACCATCAACTACACGCCAGCAAGCTATTTTCTGGCACCGTTGCTACTGCTCATACTTATTCATACCACCTGTATTTCACTATCTCTTCGCCGAACTAGTGCACCTATTTGGTGTGTTGGGGACACAAGAGACTTCTTGCTTTGTGGTTGCAGGGTTGCATGAGAGGGATATCTTTGACCTCTTCCTCCCTGAGTTCGATAAACCTTGGGTAATCCACTTAAGGGAAAACTTGCTGCTGTTCTACAAACCTCTGCTCTTGGAGACCCAACACTGTCTACAGGAAAGGAGGAACGTAGACATCAAGCACTTTTCTGGCGCCGTTGCCGGGGAGGAAAGGTAAAAGGCACTCATACTCCGGTTCCAGGTAAAGTACTTTTCTGGCGCCATTGTGTTTGTGCTCGAAGCTATTTCCTTTAGATCCTGCAATTGCATCTTTTTGTTTCTTGTTTACACTAGTAAGGCATAATGGAAAACATCTGTGAGCTTTTTATTCTATTTCCTGAGTCAAGACATGAATGGTTTAATGCGAAAATTAAAAAACCCATGAAACATGTTAGTATGAACACTTTGAATACCATTGTTGCTAATGATATGGAAAATTCTAAGCTTGGGGAAGCTGGCTTTGATGAGCATGATATTTTTAGTCCCCCAAGAATTGAGGAGGAAATTTACTTTGATGATTCTTTACCTCCTATTTATGATGATTATAATAATAGTGGTCTTTTGGTGCCACCTACTATGGAGAGTGAATTTGATTATGATTACAATATGCCTCCTATATTTGATGATGAGAATAATAATGATAGCTACTTTGTTGAATTTGCTCCCACTACAACTAATAAAATTGATTATGCTTATGTGGAGAGTAATAATTTTATGCATGAGACTCATGATAAGAATGCTTTATGTGATAGTTATATTGTTGAGTTTGCTCATGATGCTACTGAAATTTATTATGAGAGAGGAAAATATGGTTGCAAAAATTTTCATGTTACTAAAACACCTCTCTATGTGCTGAAATTTTTGAAGCTACACTTGTTTTATCTTCCTATGCTTGTTACTTTGCTCTTCATGAACTTGTTTGTGTACAAGATTCCTTTGCATAGGAAGCATGTTAGACTTAAATGTGTTTCTAATTTGCCTCTTGATGCTCTCTTTTGCTTCAACTACTATTTCTTATTAGTGCATCATTAAAACTGCTGAGCCCATCTTAATGGCTATAAAGAAAAGAACTTCTTGGGAGATAACCCATGTGTTATTTTGCTACAGTACTTTGTTTTATATTTGTGTCTTGGAAGTTGTTTACTACTGTAGCAACCTCTACTTATCTTAGTTTTGTGTTTTGTTGTGCCAAGTGAAGCCTCTAATCGAAGGTTGATACTAGATTTGGATTTCTGCACAGAAACAGATTTCTATCTGTCACGAATCTGGGATTTTCTCTCTGTAGAAAAATCAGAAAAATATGCCAATTTACGTGCGTGTTCCTCAGATATGTACGCAACTTTCATTAGTTTTGAGTTTTCTGATTTGAGCAACGGAAGTATTTATTAGAAATTCGTCTTTACGGACTGTTCTGTTTTGACAGATTCTGCCTTTTATTTCGCATTGCCTCTTTTGCTATGTGGGATGGATTTCTTTGTTCCATTAAACTCCAGTAGCTTTGAGAAATGTCCAGAAGTGTTAAGAATGATTGTGTCACCTCTGAACATGTGAGTTTTTGATTATGTACTAACCCCTCTAATGAAGTTTATGAGAAGTTTGGTGTGAAGGAAGTTTTCAAGGGTCAAGAGAGGAGGATGATATACTATGATCAAGAAGAGTCAAAGCTCTAAGCTTGGGGATGCCCCCGTGGTTCATCCCTGCATATTTCAAGAAGACTCAAGCATCTAAGCTTGGGGATGCCCAAGGCATCCCCTTCTTCATCGACAAATTATCAGGTTCCTTCTCTTGAAACTATATTTTTATTCGGTCACATCTTATGTACTTTACTTGGAGCGTCTATGTGCTTTTGTTTTTGTTTGTGTTTGAATAAATTGGATTACATCATGCTTGTGTGGGAGAGAGACACGCTCCGCTGGTTCGTATGAACATATGTGTTCTTAGCTTATAATATTCATGGCGAAGTTTCCTCTTCGTTAAATTGTTATATGGTTGGAATTGGAAAATGATACATGTAGTAATTGCTATAAATGTCTTGGGTAATGTGATACTTGGCAATTGTTGTGCTCATGTTTAAGCTCTTGCATCATATGCTTTGCACCCATTAATGAAGAAATACAAAGAGCATGCTAAAATTTGGTTTGCATAATTGGTCTCTCTAAGGTCTAGATAATTTCTAGTAAGGTGTTTGAACAACAAGGAAGACGTTTGAACAACAAGGAAGACGATGTATAGTCTTATAATGCTTGTAATATGTCTTTTATGTGAGTTTTGCTGTACTGGTTCATCCTTGTGTTTGTTTCAAATAGCCTTGCTAGCCTAAGCCTTGTATCGAGAGGGAATACTTCTCATGCATCCAAATCCTTGAGCCAAACAACACTATGCCATTTGTGTCCACCATACCTACCTACTACATGGTATTTCCTGCCATTCCAAAGTAAATTGCTTGAGTGCTACCTTTAAACAATTCAAAATTTATCACCTCTGATTTGTGTCAATGTTTTATAGCTCATGAGGAAGTATGTGGTGTTTATCTTTCAATCTTGTTGGGCAACTTTCACCAATGGACTAGTGGCTTCATCCGCTTATCCAATAATTTTGCAAAAAGAGCTGGCAATGGGATTCCCAGTCCCAAATTAATTAACAAAAATAGACACTCCTCCATGGTATGTGATTGTTGGACGGCACCCGAAGGATTCGGTTAGCCATGGCTTGTGTAAGCAAAGGTTGGGAGGAGTGTCATCATAATAAAACTAAAATAAAAAGGCACTCCTTCATGGTATGAGATTGTTGGCAGGCACCCGAGGATTCGGTTAGCCATGGTTTATGAAAGAAAGGTTGGAAGGAGTGCCACCCAAAAATAAAATAAAATGGGAGCCGCTCTTTGAAGGTTTGTCTGGCAAGGGGGTTAGAGTACCCGCTACCATTCGTTGACAACAACAAACACCTCTCAAAACTTTATTTTTATGCTCTCTTTATGTTTTCAAAATAAAAGCTCTAGCACAAATATAGCAATCGATGCTTTCCTCTTTGAAGGACCATTCTTTTACCTTTATTGTTGAGTCAGTTCACCTATTTCTCTCCACCTCAAGAAGCAAACACTTGTGTGAACTGTGCATTGATTCTTACATATTTGCATATTGCATTTGTTATATTGCTTTGCATTGACAATTATCCATGAGATATACATGTTATAAGTTGAAAGCAACCGCTGAACTTCATCTTCCTTTGTGTTGCTTCAATACCTCTACTTTGAATTATTGCTTTATGAGTTAACTTTTATGCAAGACTTATTGATGCTTGTCTTGAAGTGCTATTCATGAAAAGTCTTTGCTTTATGATTCATTTGTTTACTCATGTCATTACCATTGTCTTGGATTGCTGCATTCACTACATATGCTTTACAAATAGTATGATCAAGATTATGATGGCATGTCACTCCAGAAATTATCTTTGTTATCGTTTTACCTGCTCGGGACGAGCAGAACTAAGCTTGGGGATGCTGATACGTCTCCAACGTATCGATAATTTCTTATGTTCCATGCCACATTGTTGATGTTATCTACATGTTTTATGCACACTTTATGTCATATTCGTGCATTTTCTGGAACTAACCTATTAACAAGATGCCGAAGTGCCAGTTCCTGTTTTCTGCTGTTTTTGGTTTCAGAAATCCTAGTAACGAAATATTCTCGGAATCGGACGAAATCAACGCCAAAGATCTTAGAATCCCCGGAAGCATCCAGAACACACCAGAGAGGTCAGAGGGGGGCCACAGGCCCACCAAACTACAGGCTGGCGCGGCCAGAGGGGGGGCCGCGCCGCCCTATAGTTTGGCCCCCCTGTCAGCCCTCCTGCGCCGCCTCTTCGCCTATATAAAGCCCCTGGATCAGAAACCCTGATGCGTTCGACGAAAACCACAGAAACCTTCCAGAGCCGCCGCCATCGCGAGGCCAAGATCTGGGGGACAGGAGTCTCTGTTCCGGCACGCCGCCGGAGCGGGGAAGTGCCCCCGGAAGGCTTCTCCATCGACACCGCTGCCATCTCCATCGCCATCTTCATCACCGCTGCTGCTCCCATGAGGAGGGAGTAGTTCTCCATCGAGGCTCGGGGCTGTACCGGTAGCTATGTGGTTCATCTCTCTTCCATGTACCTCAATACAATAATCTCATGAGCTGCTTTACATGATTGAGATTCATATGAGTTTTGTATCACAATTTATCTATGTGCTACTCTAGCAATGTTATTAAAGTAGTTTTACTCCTCCTGCACGTGTGTAAAGGTGACAGTGTGTGCACCGTGTTAGTACTTGGTTTATGCTATGATCATGATCTCTTGTAGATTGCGAAGTTAACTATTGCTATGATAATATTGATGTGATCTATTCCTCCTACATATGCATGAAGGTGACAGTGTGCATGCTATGTTAGTACTTGGTTTAATCTGTTGATCTATCTTACACTATAAGGTTACTTAAATATGAACAAATTGTGGAGCTTGTTAACTCCGGCATTGAGGGTTCGTGTAATCCTACGCAATGCGTTCATCATCCAACAAAAGTGTAGAGTATGCATTTATCTATTCTGTTATGTGATCAATGTTGAGAGTGTCCACTAGTGAAAGTCTAATCCCTAGGCCTTGTTCCTAAATACTGCTGCGTTACTACTGCTTGTTTACTGTTTCACTGTGTTACTACTGCTGCAATACTACCACCATCAACTACACGCCAGCAAGCTATTTTCTGGCACCGTTGCTACTGCTCATACTTATTCATACCACCTGTATTTCACTATCTCTTCGCCGAACTAGTGCACCTATTTGGTGTGTTGGGGACACAAGAGACTTCTTGCTTTGTGGTTGCAGGGTTGCATGAGAGGGATATCTTTGACCTCTTCCTCCCTGAGTTCGATAAACCTTGGGTAATCCACTTAAGGGAAAACTTGCTGCTGTTCTACAAACCTCTGCTCTTGGAGGCCCAACACTGTCTACAGGAAAGGAGGAACGTAGACATCAGTATCCAAGGGCACTTCCAAACTTTGCCAAGTTAGACTCAAGGAGCCTTTCATGAGACATCCACCGGAATGTTCTAGCTTCATCTTGTTCAAAGTGGACGGTGGCATAGAATTGTTGAATCAACCCGATATCATAATCCTTGTTGAGCTCCATAATGGGATAGAGCCCAAACTCACCACACATAGCATAGGCTTCTTCAAAGTACCTAGAAGCGGCCATCTTGGCGGTGTCAATGGCATGTTGAGGGGCTACCCCCTTCTTGAATGGCACATAGACCTCATAGAAAATCTCCTCTTGAGTCTTGTTGTGGAACCGCTTATCCCCAACCCTATTGCTCCGAGGGGTGAGGTAAGGGTTCATGTCACGGAGCTCCTTGTACTCAAGATACTGCATGTTCTTCACGGATACATGGATATTCTTGCCTCGAACAGCGGGTGACTTATGCCTCTGAGCAGCTTGCTGACGAGCGGTGAGCTTGGATGGTCTAATTTGCTCAAGTTCTTCCTCAATCTCATCCACATGACCCTTGCCTCTCTTCTTGGAACCACCGGGGGAGCCATGGAGGAGGAGAGGGAGGGGATGCCAATCCACGGAGCCGATCTGGTGGAGGTCGCCGGAGAAGGGAGATCCGGCCAGAGGGAGGTGCAGCCGCCACAGGGAGAGAGAAGCCTTCAAACAGATCTTGGATGGGGGAAAGTGAGGGGGGCAGGAACCGCCTCCCCGTTCCCGACCAGATAAGTAGTGGGATCGTAAGGGCGGAAGTTCCGCTCGTTGGAGCCGGAACTTCCGGTCCCTCAGAAACCACACCCACTGATCAGGTATAGCAGGCAGGAACTGGTAGATAGATTCCAGCCGGAAGTACCGGTCGAAACGACCGGAACTTCCGGTGAAACAGAAAAAACTGTGCCAGGAACAGGTTTTGACAGGAAAGTGGTGCACTCGGAGAGGGAAGAGGATATGGCTTAGATGAGATAGGCTTAGGACAGATGCGCCAAACTGTGAGATGGTACATGATCACTCATTTTTGCAAATAATGCAAATGAAAGCCAAAAGTGAGTGATTTCCCATAAACAAGGAGATGTCAATAAAAACCAATGAAGATCCAAATAACTCCAACTCTTCACAAAGAAGAGTGTGGTGGCCTAGGCCACCATATATGAGTGTTATGGTATGGCACCGCGAAGATATATCTTGGGTCCAAACCAATACTCATCATTGAAGCTCACATATCAACATATGATATAACGAGAATGATATCTTTAATGTTGGCATTATGGGGGGGATAGCTCAATAATTTAAACCGCACTCCCCCTATTTCCATGCCCACATCTAAACCAAATAAAGTTTTGAGACAAATGTGTGTTTGCAAGATGGTCAAGCTATACTCCTTGAATCAATGATATTTAGCTCATTCCTCAAATAAGAGAACCTTGCTTCATCAAGAGGCTTCGTGAATATATCGGCAAGTTGATCTTTGGTAGGAACATAGATAAGCTCAATATCACCACGGGCAACATGATCCCTAATGAAATGATTCCGGATCTCAATATGCTTCGTTCTTGAATGTTGCATCGGATTATAGGCAATCTTGATGGCACTTTCATTATCACATAATAGAGGCACTTTGTCACAAATGACACCGTATTCCTTTAAAGTTTGCCTCATCCATAACAATTGAGTGCATCCACTTGCGGCGGCAACATATTCGGCTTCGGCGGTAGAGAGAGATATACAATTTTGCTTCTTAGAGGACCAACACACCAAGGACCTACCAAGGAATTGGCAAGCCCCGGAAGTTGATTTCCTATCATCCTTGTCACCCGCCCAATCCGCATCGGTATATCCATTGAGAATAAAACTTGAGCCTTTGGGGTACCAAATACCATATCTTGGGGTATCAACCAAATATCGAAAGATTCTTTTGAGAGCCATCATGTGGCTCTCCTTAGGAGAAGCTTGATACCTTGCACACACACCAACACTCAACACTATGTCCGATCTAGATGCACAAAGGTAAAGCAAGGATCCAATCATGGAGCGATATACCTTTTGATCCACCTCTTTACCATTGGGATCTAGTGCAAGATGACATTTGGTAACCATAGGAGTGGCCACACCCTTCATCTCGGTCATCTTGAACCTCTTGAGCATGTCTTGGAGATATTTTGCTTGATTGATGAAGGTTCCTTCCCTCAATTGCTTGATCTCAAAACCAAGGAAGAACTTCATCTCTCCCATCATAGACATCTCAAACCTATCGGTCATAAGCTTTGAAAATTCATCATTGAAAGCTTTGTTAGTAGAGCCAAAGATAATATCATCAACATATAATTGGCAAACGAAAAGCTCCCCATTGACCCTTGATGTCTACGCCCCCTCCTTTTCCTGTAGACAGTGTTGGGCCTCCAAGAGCAGAGGTTTGTAGAACAGCAGCGAGTTTTCCCTTAAGTGGATCACCCAAGGTTTATCGAACTCAGGGAGGAAGAGGTCAAAGATATCCCTCTCATGCAACCCTGCAACCACAAAGCAAGAAGTCTCTTGTGTCCCCAACACACCTAATAGGTGCACTAGTTCGGCGAAGAGATAGTGAAATACAGGTGGTATGAATATATATAAGCAGTAGCAACGGCACCAGAAAAGTGCTTTGCCCGGGACGATAAACAAGCGTAGTAACGCATAAAGAAACAGTAAACAAGCAGCGATAGCAGTATTTAGGAACAAGGCCTAGGGATTAGACTTTCACTAGTGGACACTCTCAACTTTGATCACATAATAGAATAGATAAATGCATACTCTACACTCTTGTTGGATGATGAACACCATTGCGTAGGATTACACGAACCCTATGTGCCGGAGTTAACAAGCTCCACAATTCAATGTTCATATTTAAATAACCTTAGAGTGCATGAAAGATCAATACGACTAAACCAAGTACTAACATAGCATGCACACTGTCACCTTCACACTATGTAGGAGGAATAGATCACATCAATACCATCATAGCAATAGTTAACTTCATAATCTACAAGAGATCATAATCATAGCCTACGCCAAGTACTAACACGGATGCACACACTGTCACCATTACACCGTGCAGGGGGAATAAAACTACTTTAATAACATCACTAGAGTAGCACATAGATAAATTGTGATACAAAACACATTGCAATCATAAAGAGATATAAATAAGCACTTCACTATGCCATTCATAACAGTGAATAAGTATTCTGTGAAATATAGCCTAAGAGACCCACACGGTGCACACACTGTCACCTTTACACACGTGGGACAAGGAGTCTCCGGAGATCACATAAGTAAAATTCACTTGACTAGCATAACGACATCTAGATTACAAGCATCATCATATGAATCTCAATCATGTAAGGCAGCTCATGAGATTATTGTATTGAAGTACATAGGAGAGAGATGAACCACATAGCTACCGGTACAGCCCCGAGCCTCGATGGAGAACTACTCCCTCCTCATGGGAGACAGCAGCGTTGATGAAGATGGCGGTGGTGTCGATGGAGGAGCCTTCCGGGGGCACTTCCCCGTCCCGGCGGCGTGCCGGAACAGAGACTCCTGTCCCCCAGATCTTGGCTTCGCGATGGCGGCGGCTCTGGAAGGTTTCTCGTACCGTGGCTTTTTCGTATCGAGGTTTTAGGTCGAGGGGCTTCTTATAGGCGAAGAGGCGGCGTCAGAAGGTCAACAGGGCGATGACACTATAGGGCGGCGCGGCCAGGGCCTGGGCCGCGCCGGCCTATGGTCTGGGGGCCCAGTGCCCCCTCTCTGGCGGCTCTCGGGTGTTCTGGATGCTTCCGGGCAAAATAGGAACCTGGGCGTTGATTTCGTCCAATTCCGAGAATATTTCTTTACTAGGATTTCTGAAACCAAAAACAGCAGAAAACAGCAACTGGCACTTCGGCATCTTGTTAATAGGTTAGTTCCAGAAAATGCACGAATATGACATAAAGTGTGCATAAAACATGTAGATATCATCAATAATGTGGCATGGAACATAAGAAATTATCGATACGTCGGAGACGTATCAACCCTCTTAGTAAAAAGAGTGGGATCGATTAGCCCAACATCAAACCCACAGTCTACCAATAATTCTTTAAGGTGCTCGTACCAAGCTCTAGGAGCTTGTTTGAGACCATAAAGTGCTTTATCAAGCTTATAGACATGGTTAGGAAAGTTGAGATCCTCAAACCCCGGGAGTTGCTTAACATAAACCTCTTCATGCAAAGGACCATTAAGAAATGCACTTTTCACATCCATTTGTTGTAACTTAAAGTTATGATGCGATGCATAAGCAAGAAGGATACGAATGGACTCAAGGCGAGCCACGGGAGCATAGGTTTCTCCAAAGTCAATTCCCTCAACTTGAGAGAACCCTTGAGCCACCAATCTTGCCTTGTTCCTCACAACATTTCCAAACTCATCTTGCTTGTTCTTGAAAATCCATTTAGTGCCTATAACATTGCGGCACTCCTTTGGCTTCTCTACTAAGGTCCACACTTTGTTGCGCTTGAAGTTGTTGAGTTCCTCGTGCATAGCTTCCAACCAATCCGAATCTTCAAGGGCTTCAAATACTTTCTTGGGTTCCACTAAGGAGATATACGCATGATGATTGCTAAAGTTAGCCAATTGCCTTCTTGTGGTAACACTTGCCCTCAAATCACCAAGGACCTTATCATGAGTGTGTTCACGAATTTCAAGGTTCCTTTCTCTTCTAGCTAGACGACGGGCCTCGATCTGCTCCTTGGTTCTTCTTGGCCTTGGAGGTGTCACTTGATCATTTGTGTCCCCGTCTTGACCTTCAACTTGAGCTTCCTCAATTTCTTGAGGTTGCTCATCCTCATGTGCTTGATCTTGAACAATATTCGAAGAAGTGCAAGAGTTGATTGGATCCTCATTGGATCCATCATGAATGCTTAGTTGATCTTGTCCTTGATCTTGCACATAAGAGGGAGAGTCTCGTTCTTGTTCTTGGGTTGGTGCATCATTTGCTTCACTAGGTAGGGTTTGTTGATGTTGAGAAGATGAGGGCTCCACCATGGTAGAGCATAGTTCTTCCCGAGACGCCACACCGTGTCCCTCAATGGGGCGGAAAAATCCCACACCCATTCTTACTATGGCATCTTGAGGTATTTCATCACCTGCACATACATCAACTTGCCCCACTTGGGAGCCATCATTTTCTTCGAACTTCACACTACAAGATTCAATGATAATCTTGGAAGATATATCAAAGATTCTATAAGTGTGAGATTCGGCACCGTAACCAACAAATATACCCTCCAAAGCTTTATGAGCAAATTTAGATAAACGAACTCCTTTGATTTTGTAGAAACACTTACACCCGAACACCTTGAAGTATGAGATATTAGGCTTGTTCCTGGTGAGTATTTCATATGGAGTCTTGTTCAAGCCCTTGCGGAGATAGAGCCGGTTAGAAGAGTGACAAGCGGTGGAGATGGCTTCGGCCCAAAAGTTATAGCGGGATTTATACTCCGCCATCATAGATCTTGCCATATCCATAAGAGTCCGGTTCTTCCTATCCGCAACACCATTTTGTTGAGGGGTGTAAGCAGCGGAATATTGATGACGAATACCCTCATCACTAAGAAAATCATTGAGTGTATAGTTCTTGAACTCGGAGCCGTTGTCACTTCTTATTGCCATAATGAGGAGGTTGTGTTGGCGTTGCACCTCGGTGGCAAAGTCAATGAATATTTGTTGAGTCTCATCTTTCGTCTTGAGAAAGTAGACCCAAGTGTATCTTGAGTAGTCATCAACAATCACCAAGCAATGTTTCTTCGCACCAAGACTTGCATGAGTGACGGGACCAAAAAGATCCACATGAAGGAGCTCCAAGATCCTCTTGAAAGAGATGATAGTCTTGCTTGGATGCGGAGAGTCATGCATTTTGCCTTCAACACAAGCCCTACACACACGATCTTTGGCAAAAGACACATTTTCCATTAGTTCCACAATATGGTTCCCCTTGTGAAGACTTTGCAAAGTTCTCATGTTGACATGGGCCAAGAGGCGATGCCACAACCAACCCACATCCGCCTTTCCGAATAGGCACATCGCACTTGACGTGGTTTTCCCCGAAAAGTCCACCACATACAAGTTGTGTTCGCGATACCCAACGAAAGCGACTTTTAGAGTCTTGCTCCACAAGAGGACCACAATATCATTATCAATAAAGACAGCGAAACCCATCTTGCCAAGGGCGGAAACGGAAAGTAAATTGTAACCAAGGGTTTTGACAAGCATGACATCCACAAGAGTAATGTTGTGTGCAACCACAACCTTACCAAAACCCAATACCTCGGATGTAGAATTATCGCCAAAGGAGACGGTGATGTTGTTTATGTTAGGCCTCAACTCCTTGACGAGGTTCTTGCCGCCGGTCATATAACTTGTACATCCACTATCAAGTACCCATTTTGAACCTCCGGCGGCATAGACCTACATGAGATCAATTCTTGGATTTAGGTACCCATTTCGCAATGGGTCCTCTTTTGTTAGCAACAAGGGTCTTTGGGACCCAAATAGACCAAGCAACATAACCATCATATGGGCCAACATATTTAGCATAAACATCACCATAATAATCTTTAAATAAAACATAGTGAGGGTTAGCAATTCCCGCATCATCATCATTTATGGTTTTGCCCTTGGAGGCTTCACCATTAGTGATGGCTTTCTTCTTCTCTTGTGCGGGCTTGGCCTTTTGCTTGTTTGCCTTCTTTGCCTTGGCATTATAACCAAGGCCCTCCTTCCCATTGTTTGATCTTTGCTTACTCAAAAGATCATCCAAGGAAAGTTTACTTTGGGGAGAGGAGGCCTTAGCAAGTTAATCCTTCAACCTAGCATTTTCCTCAATAATATTTGCATGATCACATGAAGGAGTAGAGGTGCTAGGTATGTCATATGAAGCGAGCCTAATTTGAAGTTGCTCATAAGACTTGGAGAGGAGAGAGTATTCACTCTTCAAGGCTTTGTGTGCCTTGTCTAGATCATCTAGATCTCTCACAAGTTTCTCATGATCAACACCAAATTTGGCCTTTTCCTTTGAAAGCACTTTAGACTTAGCTCTAGCAAGATCTCTAGCTTTAGTGAGCTTGTTAATTTTATCTTGAGGATCTCCAAGATTTTCTAACCTCTCTTCAAGCGAAGCTATGGTTTCTTGACTTTCCTCAGGAGAATTTCTAAGAGCATGTAGTTCAAGAGAGTCTTCTCTCTCTATTTGGCATTTTTTCTCAAGAGTACCATTTAGTTGAGCCAAACGAACCATGAGATTTGAAACATGCTTTTTAGTATTACCTTGTAGGTTAAGAATGAAATCATCAAACTCAAGCATTTCTTGTTTCACTTTTAGACTAGCAAGATCAACCCCTAGATCATTTGAAATGTTAGGCGTAGAGGGGTTAGGAGATGATACCTCGGAGGATTTAGCCATGAGGCAACTTTCTTCCTCCACATGAATGACCTCATTGGGGGATTCACTTGGTGATGAAGAGTTAGTGGAGAGGGAGGCAAGAGCGACCAATCCATTAGAGGTTGCATCTTCTTCATCATCAACATCATCATCTCCGGAGGTATATTCTTCTTGAGTTGATAGCACAATAGATGTGTCCAAGGAGGACCTTGCCATGAAGCAGTGTGCATTCTTGATATGAGGATTTTCATTGGGGGATTCAAAGAGAGATGAAGAGGGAATGTTGGTGGTGACAATGGCGGCCACTTCCTTTGAGCTTTCTTCATCTTCATCATCACTAAAGCTTTCAACTTCATCGGAAGAATATTCTTCCCTAGTCACTAGCACAATTTTTGAGGGCCTCTTGCCCTTCTTGGTCTTGTTGTTGTAGAATTTCTTCTTGGGGGCTTTTGAATATTTGCCCTTTGAGTCTTTGCTCTTGTCCTTGGGAATGAGCCTTCCACCATGAGTCTCCCTATTCTCATAGGGGCACTCGGCAATGAAATGGCGCTTGTCATCACAATTGTAGCAAGATCTTGTCCTTGGGCCCGAACTTGTGAACCCCCTTGAGTTGTTTCTCTTGATGTTGTCTTCCTTGGCCTTGGATGGGTCAACCCAAAAAGATTTAGCATGGAATGCCATGTGGTCATGGTAGTGGTGTTCCAAGTCTTCCGGATAGGACATACTCCAAGATGCCCTATAAGATTCTTGTGGAATCACTTCTTCAACGGAGTTGACCACCAAGGCAAGGTTGCACCCTTTTGTCATCCCAAGAGCTCGATTGCGAGAATCATGAGAGTTTTGCTCAAGCACCTTGAGACCTTGCATTTCGTGCACAACTTGTTGAGAAGTGAGAGAGGGATAGCATTCTCTACCGACAAGAGTCTTGACATCAATGGGTACAAACTGAAGGAGATATGCCCTAGAGGCAATAATAAAGTGGTTATTATTTATATCTTTATGTTTATGATAAATGTTTATATATCATGCTAGAATTGTATTAATCGAAACATTAGTACATGTGTGATATGTAGACAAACAAGAAGTCCCTAGTATGCCTCTTAAACTAGCTTGTTGATTAATGGATGATTAGTTTCATAATCATGAACATTGGATGTTATTAATAACAAGGTTATGTCATTGTGTGAATGATGTAATGGACACACCCAATTAAGCGTAGCATAAGATCTCGTCATTAAGTTATTTGCTATAAGCTTTCGATACATAGTTACCTAGTCCTTATGACCATGAGATCATGTAAATCACTTATACCGGAAAGGTACTTTGATTACACCAAACACCACTGCGTAAATGGGTGGCTATAAAGGTGGGATTAAGTATCCGGAAAGTATGAGTTGAGGCATATGGATCAACAGTGGGATTTGTCCATTCCGATGACGGATAGATATACTCTGGGCCCTCTCGGTGGAATGTCGTCTAATGTCTTGCAAGCATATGAATGAGTTCATAAGAGACCACATACCACGGTACGAGTAAAGAGTACTTGTCAGGAGACGAGGTTGAACAAGGTATAGAGTGATACTGAAGATCAAACCTCGGACAAGTAAAATATCGCGAGACAAAGGGAATTGGTAATGTATGTGAATGGTTCATTCGATCACTAAAGTCATCGTTGAATATGTGGGAGCCATTATGGATCTCCAGATCCCGCTATTGGTTATTGGTCGGAGTGAGTACTCAACCATGTCCACATAGTTCTCGAACCGTAGGGTGACACACTTAAAGTTGGATGTTGAAATGGTAGTACTTGAATTATGGAATGGAGTTCGAATATTTGTTCGGAGTCCGGATGAGATCCCGGACATCACGAGGAGTTCCGGAATGGTCCGGAGAATAAGATTCATATATAGGATGTCATTTTATGTGAAATAAAATGTCGCGGAAGGTTCTATGGAAGGTTCTAGAAGGTTCTAGAAAAGTCCGGAAGAAACCACCAAGGAAGGTGGAGTCCACAAGGGACTCCACCTCCATGGCCGGCTAGCCCTAGTGGGGGTGGAGTCCCAAGTGGACTCCACCATAGGGGGCCGACCACCCCCCACATGGGAGGTGGGAATCCCACCTTTGGGTGGGAGTCCTAGTTGGGCTAGGTTTCCCCCTCCTATGGAAGGTTTTGGTTTCGGGTCTTATTCGAAGACTTGGACACCAACACTTGGGATCCACCTATATAATGAGGGGCCAAGGGAGGGGGCCGGCCACCCCAAGACCATAGCTTGGCCGCCCCCCTTGAGTGGCCGGCCACCCCTCCCAAACCCTAGCTTTGCTCCTCCACTTCATATTGCCCGCGTAGCTTAGCGAAGCTCCGCCGGACTTCTACACCGCCACCGACACCACGCCGTCGTGCTGTCGGATTCAAGAGGAGCTACTACTTCCGCTGCCCGCTGGAACGGGGAGGTGGACGTCGTCTTCATCAACAACCGAACGTGTGACCGAGTACGGAGGTGCTGCCCGTTCGTGGCGCCGGAACCGATCGTGATCAAGATCTTCTTCGCGCTTTTGCAAGCGGCAAGTGATCGTCTACCGCAGCAACAAGAGCCTCATCTTGTAGGCTTTGGAATCTCTTCAAGGGTGAGACTCGATACCCCCTCGTTGCTACCGTCTTCTAGATTGCATCTTGGCTTGGATTGCGTGTTCGCCGTAGGAAAATTTTTGTTTTCTATGCAACGTTATCCTACAGTGGTATCAGAGCCGTGTCTATGCATAGATGGTTGCACGAGTAGAACACAATGGTTTGTGGGCGTTGATGCTCTTGTTATCTTTAGTTTGAGTACTTTGCATCTTTATGGCATAGTGGGATGAAGCGGCTCGGACTAACTTTACATGACCGCGTTCATGAGACTTGTTCCTCGTTCGACATGCAACTTGTATTGCATAAGAGGCTTTGCGGGTGTCTGTCTCTCCTACTATAGTAAAGATTCAATTTACTCTTCTATTGAAAACATTAGTATCAACGTTGTGGTTCATGTTCGTAGGTAGATTAGATCTCTCTCGAAAACCCTAAACCACGTAAAATATGCAAACCAAATTAGAGACGTCTAACTTGTTTTTGCAGGGTTTGGTGATGTGATATGGCCATAATGTGATGATGAATATGTATGAGATGATCATTATTGTATTGTGGCAACCGGCAGGAGCCTTATGGTTGTCTTTAAATTTCATGTTGAGTAGTATTTCAAAGTAGTTGTAATAGTTGCTACATGGAGGACAATCATGAAGACGGCGCCATTGACCTTGACGCTACGCCGACGATGATGGAGATCATGCCCGAAGATGATGGAGATCATATCCGTGCCTTGGAGATGAAGATCAAAGGCGCAAGAACAAAAGGGCCATATCATATCACATATGAGCGCATGTGATGTTAATCCTTTTTATGCATCTTATTTTGCTTAGATCGCGACGGTAGCATTATAAGATGATCCCTCACTAAAATCTCAAGATAATAAAGTGTTCATCCTTAGTAGCACCGTTGCCAAGTCTTGTCGTTTCGAAGCACCTCGTGATGATCGGGTGTGATAGATTCAATAAGTACATATGACGGGTGCAAGACAGTTTTGCACATGCGGATACTAAGGTGGCCTTGACGAGCCTAGCATGTACGGACATGGTCTCGGAACACGTGATACCGAAAGGTAGAGCATGAATCATATGGTTGATATGATGAACACTTTGAGTGTTCGCCATTGAAATCACACCTTTTCTCGTGATGATCGGGTTTAGGTGCGGTGGATTTGGTTCGTGTGATCACTAAGACAATGCGAGGGATATTGTTTTGAGTGGGAGTTCACTTAGGTTTTTAATTATGTTGAATTAAAATTTGAACTCAATTTGTCATAAACTTAGTCTAAACTATTGCAAATATATGTTGTAGAGATGGCGTCCCCAATCAATTTTAATCTGTTCCTAGAGAAAGAGAAACTTAAGAGCAACGGTAGCAACTTCACCGATTGGTTCCGTCATGTGAGGATCTTCCTCTGGCGGAAATCTGCAATTTGTGCTTGATGCACCGCTAGGTGACCCTCCCCGTAAGATGAATCCGATGAAGTAAAAGCTGTTTACGCGACTCGGAAAACTCGGTACTCTCAAGTTCGGTGTGCCATCTGTGCGGTCTGGAATCCGATCTTCAAAAACGTTTTGAGCACCATGATCCTCATGAGTTGATGAATGAGCTGAAAGCTATATTCGAGACTCATGCGGCCGTGGAATGCTATGAAGCATCGAAACATTTCTTCGGTGTATGATGGAAGAAGGCAGCTCCGTTAGTGAGCACATGCTCGCCATGACCGGGCATGCGAAGAAACTTCGGTGACTTGGGAATAGTGATTCTGACAGACCGGGATTAATCGTGTCCTTCAATCACTGCCACCAAGTTACAAGAACTTTGTGATGAACTACAATATGCAGAACATGAACAAGGAGTTACTTGAACTCTTTGGCATGCTAAAAGCTGCTGAGATTGAGATCAAGAAAGAGCACCAAGTGTTGATGGTCAACAAGACCACCAGTTTCAAGAAACAGG
Source organism: Lolium perenne (assembly GCF_019359855.2). NCBI lineage: Eukaryota > Viridiplantae > Streptophyta > Magnoliopsida > Poales > Poaceae > Lolium > Lolium perenne. The sequence continues at coordinate 161,575,300 of NC_067247.2, forward strand.
GGCAAGTCTAAGGGAAAATTCAAGAAGGGTGGCAAGAAAGCTGCCACGCCTCCTATGAAACCTAAGAACGGCCCTAAGCCCGATGCTGAGTGCTATTGCGCAAGGAGAAGGGACACCGGAAGCGTAATTGCTCCAAGTATCCGGCTGATCTAAAGAGCGGCCTTGTCAAGAAGAAGAAAGAAGGTATATCTGATATACATGTTATAGATGTTCATTTCACTGGTTCTCGTTCTAGTACTGGGTATTTGATACTGGTTCGGTTGCTCATATTTGTAACTCGAAACAGGAACTAAAGAATAAACGACAACCGCTGAAAGATGAAGTGACGATGCGCGTTGGAAACGGATCCAAGGTCAATGTGATCGCAATCGGCACACTTCCTCTACATCTACCTTCGGGATTAGTTTTAAGCCTAAATAATTGCTATTATGTACTGCGTTGAGCATGAACATTATATCTGGATCTTGTTTAATGCAAGACGGTTATTCATTCAAGTCTGAGAATAATGGTTGTTCTATTTTTATGAATAATATCTTTTATGGTCGAGCACCACAAAAGAATGGCTTATTTCTGTTAGATCTCGATAGTAGTGATACGCATATACATAACATTGATGCTAAGCGAATTAAACTTAATGATAATTCTACTTATATGTGGCACTTGTCGTCTTGGTCATATTGGAGTGAAACGCATGAAGAAACTCCATCTTGATGGATTACTTGAATCACTTGACTTTGAGTCACTTGATAGATGCGAAGCATGTCTAATGGGAAAAATGACAAAGACTCCATTTTCTGGTATAATGGAGCGAGCTCTTGACTTATTGGAAATCATACATACCGATGTATGTGGACCAATGAGCGTAGCATCGCGCGGTGGTTATCGTTATGTTCTAACCTTCACGGATGATCTGAGTAGATATGGGTATATCTATTTCATGAAACATAAATCCGAAACTTTCGAGAAGTTTAAGGAATTTCAAAGTGAAGTAGAAAATCAACGTAACAAGAAGATCAAATTTCTACGATCTGATCGTGGAGGTGAATATCTGAGTTATGAGTTTGGCATGCATTTAAAGAAATGCGGAATACTTTCACAATTGACACCGCCGGGAACACCTCAACGAAGCGGTGTGTCCGAACGTCGTAATCGAACTCTCTTAGATATGGTTCGTAGTATGATGTCTCTTACTGATTTGCCGTTATCATTTTGGAGTTATGCATTAGAGACAGCCGCATTCACTTTAAATAGAGCACCATCAAAATCCGTAGAAACGACACCGTATGAATTGTGGTTTAATAAGAAACCTAAGCTGTCGTTCTGAAAGTTTGGGGTTGCGAAGCCTATGTAAAGAAGTTACAACCGGACAAGCTAGAACCCAAAGCGGAGAAATGCGTCTTCATAGGTTACCCTAAGGAAACTATAGGGTACACTTTCTATCACAGATCCGAAGGCAAAATCTTTGTTGCTAAGAACGGAACCTTTCTTGAGAAAGAATTTCTCACTAAAGAAGTGACTGGAAGAAAAGTAGAACTTCGATGAGATTGATGAATCTATACTCGTTGATCGAGTAGCGCTTGATACGGAAGTTGTACTGTACCGCCTACACCGGCAACAGAGGAAGCTAATGATAATGATCATGAAACTTCGAACGAGGAAACTGCGAACCTCGCAGATCGACAAGGGAACGTGCCACTCCCGATTGGTATGATCCTTGTCTAAATGTCATGATTGTAGATAACAATGATGAGGACCTGCGACGTATGAAGAAGCGATGATGAGCCCAGTATTCCAACAAATGGCAAGAAGCCATGAAATCGAAATGGGATCCATGTATGATAACAAAGTATGGACTTTGGTAGACTTACCCGATAGCCGAAAGGCTGTCGAGAATAAATGGATCTTCAAGAGAAAAACAGATGCTGATGGTAATATTCTCGTCTATAAAGCTCGACTTGTCGCAAAGGGTTTCCGACAAATTCAAGGAGTTGACTACGATGAGACTTTCTCACCTGTAGCGAAGCTAAAATCTGTGAGGATTTTGTTAGCAATAGCTGCATTTTTCGATTATGAGATTTGGCGAGATGGATGTCAAAACGGCGTTCCTTAATGGAGACATTGAGGAAGAGTTGTATATGGTACAACCCAAAGGTTTTGTCGATCCTAAAAATGCGACAAAGTATGCAAACTTCAGCGTTCAATCTATGGACTGAAGCAAGCATCAAGAAGTTGGAACCGACGCTTTGATAAGGTGATCAAAGACTTCGGGTTTATACGGTGTCATGGAGAGGCCTGTATTTACAAGAAAGTGAGTGGGAGCTTCGTAGCATTCCTGATATTATATGTAGATGACATATTATTGATCGGGAATGATATAGAACTATTAAGCGATGTTAAGGGATATTTGAATAATAGTTTTTCAATGAAAGACCTTGGTGAAGCATCATATATATTAGGCATCAAGATTTATAGAGATAGATCAAGACGCCTAATAGGGCTATCACAGAGTACATATCTGGACAAGATTCTAAAGAAGTTTAGAATGGACGAAAGTAAGAAAGGGTTCTTACCTATGTTACCAGGCAAGGTATTGAGTAAAACTCAAGGACCGGCTACGAGAGAAGAAAGAGAAAGGATGAGTAACATCCCCTATGCTTGACGGAGGCTCTATTATGTATGCCATGCTATGTACAAGACCGGATATAGCACATGCTGTTAGTTTGACTAGCAGATATCAAAGTGATCCAGGAATGGAACAACGGACAGCGGTCAAGAATATCTGAAGTACTTGAAAAGAACTAAGGATATGTTTCTTTGTTATGGAGGTGACCAAGAGCTCGTTGTAACAAGTTACACCGATGCAAGTTGGAACAACGATCTGATGACTCTAAGTCACAATCTGGGTACGTGTTTATATTGAATGGTGCCGCAGAAGCTGGGCAAGCTCGAAGCGGTGCACGGTGGCGAAGTCTTCAACGAGAATCGAGTACATAGCGGCTTCAGAGGCTTCATCGAAGCGGTATGGATGAAGAGGTTCATTGTAGAGCTCGGTGTGGTTCCTAGTGCATTGGACCCATTAATCATTTCTTGTGATAACATGGGTGCCATCGCCAATGCACAAGAGCCAAGGTCACACAAGAGGCTGAAGCATATCAAGCTGCGTTACCACTCGATTCGCGAGTACATCGAAGATGGAGAAGTAAAGATTTGCAAAGTACACACTGATCTGAATGTAGCAGATCCGTTGACTAAAGCTCTCCCTAGGGCAAAGCATGACCAACACCAAAATGCCATGGGTGTTAGGTATATTACAATGTAATCTAGATTATTGACTCTAGTGCAAGTGGGAGACTGAAGGAGATATGCCCTAGAGGCAATAATAAAGTGGTTATTATTTATATCTTTATGTTTATGATAAATGTTTATATATCATGCTAGAATTGTATTAACCGAAACATTAGTACATGTGTGATATGTAGACAAACAAGAAGTCCCTAGTATGCCTCTTAAACTAGCTTGTTGATTAATGGATGATTAGTTTCATAATCATGAACATTGGATGTTATTAATAACAAGGTTATGTCATTGTGTGAATGATGTAATGGACACACCCAATTAAGCGTAGCATAAGATCTCGTCATTAAGTTATTTGCTATAAGCTTTCGATACATAGTTACCTAGTCCTTATGACCATGAGATCATGTAAATCACTTATACCGGAAAGGTACTTTGATTACACCAAACACCACTGCGTAAATGGGTGGCTATAAAGGTGGGATTAAGTATCAGGAAAGTATGAGTTGAGGCATATGGATCAACAGTGGGATTTGTCCATTCCGATGACGGATAGATATACTCTGGGCCCTCTCGGTGGAATGTCGTCTAATGTCTTGCAAGCATATGAATGAGTTCATAAGAGACCACATACCACGGTACGAGTAAAGAGTACTTGTCAGGAGACGAGGTTGAACAAGGTATAGAGTGATGCGAAGATCAAACCTCGGACAAGTAAAATAACGCGTGACAAAGGGAATTGGTAATGTATGTGAATGGTTCATTCGATCACTAAAGTCATCGTTGAATATGTGGGAGCCATTATGGATCTCCGGATCCCGCTATTGGTTATTGGTCGGTGAGTACTCAACCATGTCCACATAGTTCTCGAACCGTAGGGTGACACACTTAAAGTTGGATGTTGAAATGGTAGTACTTGAATTATGGAATGGAGTTCGAATATTTGTTCGGAGTCCGGATGAGATCCCGGACATCACGAGGAGTTCGGAATGGTCGGAGAATAAGATTCATATATAGGATGTCATTTTATGTGAAATAAAATGTCGCGGAAGGTTCTATGGAAGGTTCTAGAAGGTTCTAGAAAAGTCCGGAAGAAACCACCAAGGAAGGTGGAGTCCACAAGGGACTCCACCTCCATGGCCGGCTAGCCCTAGTGGGGGTGGAGTCCCAAGTGGACTCCACCATAGGGGGCCGGCCACCCCCCACATGGGAGGTGGGAATCCCACCTTTGGGTGGGAGTCCTAGTTGGGCTAGGTTTCCCCCCTCCTATGGAAGGTTTTGGTTTCGGGTCTTATTCGAAGACTTGGACACCAACACTTGGGATCCACCTATATAATGAGGGGCCAAGGGAGGGGGCCGGCCACCCCAAGACCATAGCTTGGCCGCCCCCCTTGAGTGGCCGGCCACCCCCTCCCAAACCCTAGCTTTGCTCCTCCACTTCATATTGCCCGCGTAGCTTAGCGAAGCTCCGCCGGACTTCTACACCGCCACCGACACCACGCCGTCGTGCTGTCGGATTCAAGAGGAGCTACTACTTCCGCTGCCCGCTGGAACGGGGAGGTGGACGTCGTCTTCATCAACAACCGAACGTGTGACCGAGTACGGAGGTGCTGCCCGTTCGTGGCGCCGGAACCGATCGTGATCAAGATCTTCTTCGCGCTTTTGCAAGCGGCAAGTGATCGTCTACCGCAGCAACAAGAGCCTCATCTTGTAGGCTTTGGAATCTCTTCAAGGGTGAGACTCGATACCCCCTCGTTGCTACCGTCTTCTAGATTGCATCTTGGCTTGGATTGCGTGTTCGCCGTAGGAAAATTTTTGTTTTCTATGCAACGTTATCCTACACAAACGGCATCATGCATTCAATGTACTTCTCCTTGATCCAAGAGTCATTGATGTGGGTGGCACCAACAAGCCGGAAGGAATCGGCAACGGTGAGAAGTCTTCCATACATGACTTAATGATCTTCATCCGGTAGCCTCATGAATCCTTCGGCTTTATTCCGAAGAGCATTATACTTGTTCCTTCTCGTGCTCTCACTTCCAATGCAACTAGCGGCCAAACCATCCCAAGCTTCCTTGGCGGTGGTGTAGTTCCGAACACGAGACAAATCCTTTGTCCCCACACGAGTTTGAATCATGTGCAAGGCGGTGTTGTTGAGTTGACTATCAACCGCTTCTCTTCTAGTCAACTTTTCGGGGTTGAAGGGCTTGAAGCCTTCCACGATGATTCTCCAAAGTTCATTGGAGGCACTGCGAACATGAGAGCTAAACTCAAATTGCCAAGTATCAAAATTATCAACGGAAAACTTAGGTGGGTCGCCCCGAATGTTCATATGAGGATGGGGAACCGGTATATCGGGAGATAGAAAAGGTGGAGGTACTCGATTGTAGCTATCACCTCCACTAGTTCCCCTAGGAGATGCAATGGGAGATTTGATAGTGTTTAAGTTATCACCTTCCACGGGTTTGGTAGAGGGTAATGCCGAAGCATCTCCCTCTTCTAACGCACCCGTGTCCTTTACCTCTACGATGGGAGCCTTGGGAGGGACCGGAGTCAAAAGCTCGGAAATCATCTTTTTCATGCTTTCCATTTGAGCTTCCATGGAGGACTTCAACGAATTGAAGTCTTCCATGGAGACCATCTTAGCGGCCCCTTCCGAAGGCACCTCGTCCGGCATACTCTTAGGCGGTTAAGCCCGAAATAAGAGCCGAGGCTCTGATACCAATTGAAAGGATCGTATGCCGCACCTAGAGGGGGGGGGGGGTGAATAGGTGCTAACCAATTTTTAGTTCTTTTTCAATTTAGGCTTGACACAAAGGTAAATTCTCTAGATATGCAACTAAGTGAATTTACCTATATGACAAGGTAGCCAACCTAGCAAGATATAGCTACGCCATATATAGGAGATAGAATAGGATAGAAGTAACCGAGAGTGGAGCACGCGGAGACACTGAGATGATTCCCGTAGTTCCCTTCCTTTGCAAGAAGGTACGTCTATGTTTGGAGGAGTGTGGTTGCTACGAAAGCCAAACCAACAGCCACGAAGGCTTCACTCAGATCTCCTATGGGCAACGCCACGAAGGCCTAGCCCACTTCCACTAAGGGATTTCCTTGAGGCGGAAACCGGGCCTTTACAAGGTTCTTGGGGCACACATCCACAACCTAATTGGAGGCTCCCAAATCTGTAACAATACAACAATCAACAACAACACATCAACACAAATCAACTAGGGAACCAAATAGGAACACTAGCATGAGATTCCTCAAACAAATGAGGGGGAAATGAAAAACGCTTCGGTGAGGATGTAGATCGGTGTCTTCTCCTTCGAATCTCCAAAGATCAAGAGCTTTGGCTGGGGAAGGAAGGAGATCTTGCAAATCTTGTGTTCTTGAGGTGGCTCTAATAGTGGTGAAGCTTGGCAGATTTTTCTTGCAATGATTGAGCAACTTGTCCCTTTGGAGAAGAGAGCTATTTATATGATTGGAGCTCTCAGATCTGACCGTTGGGGTGAAATCCACTAACACCGGAAGTTCCGGTCAGGAGGGCCGGAAGTTCCGGCTTGCATCGGAAGTACCGGCCAGGAGGGCCGGAACTTCCACCAGGAAGAAACTCTGTCAGACATCCAGTTCAGAAGATATTGGGGCGGAACTAGGGCGGAACTTCCGGCGACCGGAAGTTCCGGCCAAGTTCCGGAATTCCGAGAAAACCATACTGGACATTACTGAGCCACAATTCGGGAATTCCGGAACTTGTCCGGAAGTTGGGCGGAAGTTCCGCTGACCGGAACTTCCGGCCAACTTCACCGGAACTTCCGGTCAGAGAATAAAGCGCAAACGAAGCTCATTGAAGGGCCTCTGCCGGAAGCACCAGGGCGGAACTTCCGCCTGCTGGGGCCGGAACTTCCGCCAGAAACAAAAAGACATTCAGAACTTCAGAACAGCCATACCATTTCACCGATCAAATATATTTCTCGAAAACTTGTACATGTCTACATTAACACACATAAATATATACTTAGTGTTGACATCAAACACACAAAACCCAAAAGGGCGGGAAATGTTCTTTCAGCAGTCTATACTAAGGTCAATGAACTAATTGACCCTAACCGTCGGACTGATGGGATGAAAATATTGTAACGGAGCTATTTCGAAGAGTGGATGTTCAACTAACCTTGCAAATTGGTCTTCACGATCATGGGTTCGATGATTTTATCGCGTGGGGTGCTACTAAGCATGGGAGGTATACCGTCTGGTCTAGGTATTACCTTCGGTGCTGACACTAATTTGGTCCATGAGTGAACCAATTGGCACCATGAGGTGGATAAGTAGCAAACTCAGCGCATGTTTTATGGACGAGGTGGATCCCAGACACGTTAAATTTAGTGTCGATGCTCTGTTGATGTATGTGGAAGTTCCGCAGGTGCCATTCTTAGGTATTACCAGGGTCGTTTTGTAGCTCCAGCAACCTCGTTTGTTCCCCATGTAGCTACGGTATCGATGGAAGAACCAATTTCTATGCGAGAGAGTGTAAATGATAGATGGTGGAGGGAGGAAGCAATGATCTTTGGTAACTATGGACTTGGCGACTAGGATTGGAGCATCTCCAGTCGCGTCCCCCAAATGAGGTTTGGGGGACCGCGGATAAGAAATGGGGAAAAAAGCTGTCCAGTCGCGTCCCCCAAAGCTAATTAGCGCCCCATTTTGTGTCCGGCGTCTCTACCGGGGACGCCGGACACAAAAATAGCGTCCGGACGCATGCATGCAGCCCCTAGTCCCCACATGCTAGTCTCTTTTCCCACACTTTCTCTCACCTACTTTTTCCACATGGGGTGGTCCCTTCTATTAAAATGCATGCATCCGGACGCTGTTTGAGGGACGCGGCTGGGAAGGGCCTCTTTTTTGTACAGATTTTTGGTCTCTTTTTGTCCGGCGCGGTCCCAAACGTGCCCCAAATCATTTGTGCCGGACGCTTTTTGAGGGACGCGACTGGAGATGCTCTTGGTAGTGGCAAAACTTTAAACAATGTCCGAGAAAAAGAAATAAAGTTGTTCATGTGCTAGCTAGGTTTGATTTTTTTTTGATGATAGTAGTTCGTGTAATTGGGACGAGAAGCCTCTAGATATTTTTTGTGATGTAACTTTTGTGGTTAATTAATAAAGCTCGCAGCAGACCTGCTTCCCTCTATAAAAAAAAGAAATCGATCGCCATCGCTCAAATTCTGGTCCGTAGTTAACGGGCCAACAAACTGTAATCGAACCCATTTGTGGGTTGTGGGTGGCCATCCGTTTCTTTTGACTTCGGCCTGTCAGCAGCGAAGACAATCCACTCAAAAAGAAAGAGCAGTGGAGACACCGTTGCTCGGCGGCGGCTCGAACCATTCGGCATCCGCAGGCGATGGCGATGGCGACGGCGACGGCGACGGCGACGGCACCTCCGCCCCTTCCCTAGCGAGCGAGTGTGAGCCCCATCTACACGCGCCAAATCCTTTCTCCATGTCGCACTGCGACGGGGAGATCCCCGCCAAGCGACCCAAGCTCTCCGATGGCGGCGACGGCTGCAGCGAGGACCGCCTCAGCGCGCTTCCCGAAGACATTCTCATCAACATCGTCCTCAGGCTCGCCAACGCCGCCGTCGCGGCGCGGACCAGCGTCCTGTCCAGTCGCTGGCGCCGCCTCTGGGCGCTGCTCCCGCAAATCCTGTTTCGCTCCTCCACTGGTCCCCACGGCATCCGCGCCGCCCTCCTATCCCACGAAGCGCCGGTCCTGCTCCGCCTCGTCGTCGACTTACGGGACGCCTCTCCTGAGTCTGTCGCGGTCTGGCTTCCAATCGCCGCGCACCGCCTCCACGGCGATCTGTTCCTCGTCAACGTGGTGCGGCAGAACGAGAGGGGGCACGAGGCCGCGGAAGGAGGCGCCTTTGAGCTGCCCTGCTTCGAGAAGGCCACCTCGATCAGCCTGGTACTAGGGTATCTCGGCCTCTCGGTGCCACCATTAGGCGTATTCGCCGTACTCACCAGCCTCTTCATGTCTTGCGTCAAGCTACATGGTCCGTGCTCTCTCGGTGATGCTGTCTCCTCGGCACGCTGCCCGGCCTTACGGAAACTCACCGTGTATCATGCCTGGGGTCTAGGCAACTTTGCAGTCCACTCGGATTCTCTTCTAGAAATCGACCTGAAGCATCTGCATGGCTTGGAGCAGCTCACTGTCATGGCGCCGGCACTCAAACGGTTATGTGTCATCTGCTGTCTTTCTAAACCTTCCAGTACTGCAAACATCTCCGCCCCTCAGCTGGTGTCCCTCGAGTGGGCGGGTTATTATGATCCAAGATTCACGCAGCTCGGCAAGATGGACAATCTACAGCGGCTGCGCACATCCGCTTTTCTTGTGTATGGACAGCATGACTTTGGACATGAACTGAATAGCAATTCTCTGAGGCTTATACGGCGCTTTGAGCTCATCCCAAGACTCAGTTTCATGCTTATCTATGTGCCGGTGAGTTCATTTTTATGCGAGCCATGGCATCATTGCGTAAATTTGGAGTCCAAATAAAAAAAAAATAGCCATAGGCATACAATGGAATTCTCACTTGTTTTTCTTTGCTGAATTAAGTCCCTGGAACATGGCTTGACGCAGCCAGACACTTGTCTGTCGTACTAGCTTTTATCCTATTACATGTTGTTACCTTTTTCTGGTTTTGAGTAGTTAGCGTTGATACAAACAAGTAAACCACTATACTGCCCTACTATATAGGTTATTCAAGGGGGCACATGAGCTCGGACTTGCTACCATAATAAAAGAGCCATTTGTTGTGTATTACGGACTTTGTAACCGAGATTCTCATCTACTTCTATTTATTATAATTTTCTGTGACTTCCCATGGATGTACATCAAGGCATTACTAACCATCAGAAATGATCCATTTTTGTGTACGTCAGAACATTGCTAACACACAGTACCTGATGAAAGACATTACAAGGCTCCCGAACATTGCACACATGACCCTGACTATAAAGCCAGAAGGACATTTCTTTGGAGCCAGTGTGTTCCATGTTCTCAAGATGTGTACTGGTGTCAGAAAGCTTGTACTTACACTTATTAGCGCAGCTCACCACCCCGAGGTAATACTATCTTTACTCTGTTTTCTGATTCCTGGTATGCATTCATATTTCTTGGCACACCTAGGCTTGAGCTGCTAGCAGCCCTACTCTAGGTGTTGGCTTCTTGCTGGATGCTTTTGGTCCAAATTATATCATTGACAAATATATGGCTTATGTATGCTCAATTGCTCATGACAGTGCATATCACTCTAAGTGTTAGTAACTTGGTTACATGTTTATGTTTTAAAGATGGTTAGTTTTTTGGAAATGAGCACATTATCGGGCAATGTATGATTTAGGGTTTTTTTCCATCAATGAAATGGAATACCTCCTCCTTTTTGTCTTCTCTCCTTCAATATCATTCTGAGGTAACCCTCTCTCTAGAGGGCGGCGTTGTGCTTTGATTGTTAGGGTGGGTGGAGTGGAGAGGCTGGGTAGGAGATGGTAACGTTGCTAGACAGCGAGGTCACCCACTCGCCAGCAGCGCCATCACAGAGGGGAACAAGTGTCGGAATTAGAGGAGACGACCGTCTAGGAACCATCCCCATATGATTCTGATGTGTTGGCTCTCCCGTTAGAAATATATGGCAGTTATGTGAATTTGACTGAGTCATTGTATTGCAGGCTCAATCTTGATGAAATATGATTTAGAAGTATTATTCTTTGGGCATTTTAAAAAAAGATTGCATATGTAAGACAATAACAATGCCAAAGGCCAATTTAATATCTCGTTCAATGTGCTTATTCAATATACCTGACCGTGTAAGTATTAACATGTTTGTTGTACGACATTATGTTTGTATAGGGCTCATAAGTAATAAAGCGTCCATTATAAAAAAAAATGTTTGTATAGGGCAATCATATTATCTGCAATAGGTTGGCTTCAAACTGGTATCTATGTTTTTTTTCTTTTGTAAATTTGTTAGACTCTAGTTCCATCATTATTTTATGGCATTAAATAATATCGGTTGATCTTATTCAGATCATGCTCACCTTGTTCCAGGTACAGACTGCATGCCCATCAGCTTGTGTTTGCAATCAGCAATCAAACTGGAAAACCGAGGGACTTGTACTGAATCGCCTTCGAGCAGTAGAAATCCTTAACTTGAGAGGAACTGAACATGAAGCTGCTCTTGTGAAACGGTTATTTGATTGGGCAACAGTGCTAAAAAAGGTGACAGTAACTTTCCATCGATCAGTCGCTGAAAGCACCGCCAAGGAGTTCTGGCAGATACTACGAACCTTCTCTAGGCCAGAAATACGTATGAAGGGGCCCCATTTTGCCCAACGGCGTGGTGACGTTATCTAAGAACTAAGTGTGTCTGAAACTTAACCTGTACTGCTGCTTCTCCAAGAACACTTAGCATGTTCCAGAAGACTAAGTCAGCTTATCGCTTACGCTTGTGGTCATTTTGTAGTACATGTATCTCATGTCAGTACTAATTGAGCCCTTTGTGCACATCAGAGTCTGGTAGACCAGCCTTTATCAATTGCACTCTTTGCCACACTACCTTATACATATTTTGCAGTATATACTTGACCTTTTTTAAGCTGGGTGTACTTGACTGTTCATACATGCTTGATGGTTTATTTACTGTACTTTTTACATCTTTGGTGGCAGTATAAACCGATGAGCCAGTTCATCTTTGGTGGCAATACTATTCCTATATACTACTTTCTGATTAATCAGCTAATGTATTTAGCTCGTACATGTTTTCTGGATGTTCAGCTGTTGTAAAAAAAATGGAGCCAGGTCATGAGTCGTCATTGTTTTCTTTGGGAACTAGTAGGCATTGCATTGTATCATTGTTTTCTTTGGGAACTAGTAGGGGCATTGCACTGTATCATATAGTAGTATCATGCATATAACTCAATTCGGCTCGGCTCCCAGGTGCGTATGATCTCTCTACCATAAAAATATATTTACAAGTGTTAAAAAAATTTACATGTACATCTCCATAATATATGTGTGTTCGTCAAGTTTCATGAAAAAATGATGTTTTTTGTAGTCTACGTGAAAAAGAGAAAATTTATCTTGTGACAAATCTTTGTTTTAGCACCAAATTTTGTCATTTTTACACACGCCACATGGCAAGTCGATTTTTCATGAAACGACTTTGCGAGCGTGTAGCACATAAAGATGTACGTGTGGAACTTTTGTTTCAATTTTTTTGTCGTTTCAAAATGTGTCTAACAAGGGAACAGTGCCAAAACATCACTCCCGCATATGATACTTCTATCTTTATAGTGGGTGGTATTATAGAATAGTATCATAATCTTCTAAATTTATTATTTTGTAGAATCTCAACACAAATATGTGTACAAAATCTATTTAGCATTAACTTTTTTCGTAACATGCGCTATGATACAGTATCCACCTATGTTACTCTAATCCTATCTCTCCTCCTTAATTAGATGCCGCATCTGTATTTTTTTGGACCTAGGATGCATGGTACTACCTAAAATACTAGCACTATGGCCAGCCTAAGACTACCCACAATAGAACTATCATAGGTAGTATCATGCATTTCATGCATGCAAAATGTTGACGTGGTAGTGTAATTAAGGATGAGAGAGATGATACTAATATCATAGGTAGATATTGTATCATTGCACATAGTACACTAGAAAAATTTAATGTCAAGTAAATCTTGTACATATATTTGCATTGAGATTCTACAAATCAATTAATATAAGAAGACTATGATACTAGTACATGATATCATGCATTGTGGAGATAGTAACATGTAGTAGTATCATATGCATGATATTTTTATATGATAATATGCATTGTGACTAGTCTAATCCAATCTTCATGTCCGCTCAATGGAATGAATCCTATTTCGTGGTGGCAAATGTCGGCACGCCACTCAGACTTTATGATTCATAGATACTTATCATTCATGTTTCTTACGATGCTATTTACTATTATGCATGCTTTGTAGAATGTAAGAGTTATAACTTCTTATTATCATTCTTTATTGACTGAACCTTTTAAGACTTTGCATGATTACATACAAGAGATGCAATAAACTGCAAAGTCCATTTTAGTTTTATCACCTTCATGCTTGAGGACGAGTATAGGTTAAGCTTGAGGATGTTGATGCATGTAAAATGTGTACATGAACTTTGCACTTTATTGCAACATATTACTACATATTTGCATCTTATATAATGTTATTACCATGTTTTATGATGTTTTAGGAAATTTTCTAAACAATCCCCCCTTCTCCGGTTCTAATTTTGTTTGGAAGGAAACGTTATTTTTTTGTGTTTTCGACTTTCCAGGAGCTACGGGACTCCAGAAAGAGCAATGTCAGGGGCCACGCTTCAGAATTTTTCAGATGAACAAAATGAGCTAAAGTTAGCCACCAGGAGGTTAACAAGATGGGAAAGAGAGAGGGTGGCGCGGCCTCCCACTCTGGCCGCACCACCAGGCCTCTTTCGGACCTTGAGCGTCCGTTTCGCCTCATCTTTTCGCGAACTGACTTTTTTTTCCTAAAACTACTATATATACGATCCCGGGAGGTTTCGTCGAGGTAACGGCGGCGTAGATCAAAAACGCATAAACAGAGAGTTAGTAGGCCACCGCCGGCGGAGATCGGAGGGGGAAAACACTGCCAGAATCGCCTCCGGTGGACTCCACCCCCTTCCGGTGAGGGCATCAACACCATCTTCAATATCTACAACAACGCTTCATCATCCCCCTCTGTAATATCTTGGCAAACATGATGTATGATGCAATATATTTTTTCACATGATATATTGTATCTCTATGTTGATGCTTGAGTAGTGAATTGTTCATGGCAATTGTTATATAGTTTGTTGTTGGTTGCATACGAGTATTTGTTATCTTCTATGATGGTCTTATGTATTGATATATGAGTGCACACATATGTCAAGGGGATGCATACGGTTATCACCGTTGCATGTTGACGGGATGAGGGATATTGGGACAAAAACCTGGTCCTGATTCTTAGATGCATGTTAACAGGGGGGGCAATTATGGGGACCTTTGTTTTCTCATGAAAATGGCCTTCGGATCAATCACTAGGGATGTACTTGCACATGTATATGGCTACACCTATCTATGGCTCCTCCCTAGAAGAAGTACTAAAAAGAATATCATTATGCTTCACTAATTATGACAACTACACAAATGAAATAGCAATTTGCATGAACACTTTCTCTCTTGAGTTACTCCACTGATCACTTCACTTCACCTCATCTCATTGCATTTTACTTTGTTGCACTTTACTTATCTTGCGCTAGTTTTACTTCTTGCATTTTAATTTCAACACTTGTAGTTTCTTAGTAAAAACATCTACACACACACACACCATATCTCCCAGCTTTGCTTAGAAGGTCATATAAGTGGGTTATATGGCTTTAGAGAATAGATAGTTTACCTCCAGTTTCTCGTGGGTTCGACTCTCAAATACGTACGCTATATTTGGATGCAGTGAATTAGATATATAATTGAATTGGATGGAAATTCCAAATCCAAGATGGAAATGAATTGAGTCCAATTCAAATTCTGTTGTTTGGGTGCGCTTGAAATTTGTTGTTGAATCAAAGGCTCTACCTCAATTGAGATTCATGTTTGGATGTACAAACCATAGAATTTGATGTTTTGTTAAGTTTGGACAATGTAAACTTGTGTATATTCAAAAGCATATATGTATCACAAGAAAATTCACAGTAACAAACATTAGCCTTGGACTCAACCTTGTTAATTCCTGGAAAAAAATAACTACACCGTCCATGCATGTACTATACAGAGTACAGAAACAGAGAAATAGCATTGTCGGCGGGATAGGTGAGGCCGTCCGGGTGATCCCCAGGACCAGTACCTTTGACCATGACCATGGGAAGACCCTTAATTACTGGACCCACACGGCATGCAAAGGGATAAGGTATTGGCCATAAGGGTTGTGAAACAACGCTTTTGGGAGTATCCATACAAGAAATCTTGCCACACACAAACATATATAAAAGACAAACTCAATATTCCTAATCACCATATATAGGCTAGTGGTGGAACCGCAACTCCCCGTGAACACTTTACCCTTATTAAGTTTCATTTACTTTACTATCATTCACACCATCTCGTTTAGTTTAGTTGTTTAATTACTTTATTCACAAATGTGACGCCCCGGAACCGGTACCATGAGGATTCCAGCGATCCCGCCAAAATCCGCACGATATTGATTCACAGACGCCCGCCGAAACGACGTGCGCGACGAATCACACACGTGATGCCAGAGGAATTAACACGAGTGGTTACATTACAACATGTTTACAATAGAGCCCACAAGAAACATATATTACAACAACGACTCCAACGAGTCAAGATACAAATATACAATACAAAGATCCGAATCATACAGAAGATCAAATACATCTGAGTACGGACAAGATACGAATTGGACTAAGACTCCTGAAGATAAATGATGGCGTCCATAACCCTGCCCAGGCTAATCCGGAAGGGTAATCTTGATAACGTCGTCTTCATCAAACATGTCTTCATACCTGCCCGGTTATGTCCCAAAGCAGCAATAAGTACGGATTCGTACTTAACAAGACTTCAAGACGTATAAGCGTTCGTCAACCAATCGTCCTTTGTACTTGAGGCACGCAGGGGACTTAGAGGAACGTCATAGGCAATACGGTGGGGTTAAGCGGCAGCACGCAAACACTAAAACATATAGAGACACTCTACAACATTCGTCTATCACAGAAGGTGAGAGAGGGCATAAACTAACAGTTCTATAATCTGCAAACATAACACAACCGATGCGTTCCCCTCTTTGCAAAGGAAGTACTTACAAAGGCACTCACATAGTTTATTAAGTAACTGTTGTAGTAATGCTAAATTACTATGGAAGTTATTAGCAAGTTATTAACATCAACATGAAGGTGTAAGTTGTTCTATGATCGAGCTATACAATTTCAAGTCATCCATAACCGCGGACACGACTTATCGATAAGATGTACACCCTGCAGGGATTGCTCAAATGTAACCATACGCATGCTCGACCCACTTAAGACAGGCGGATGTCTCACAACAAGACCGTTCCCAGTTCAACAAGAAAGTCTAGGGGGCCACCCAACTAAGCTACCCGTAATGAAGTCCGGCCGTACTCCGAAGCGGACTCAGGGTTTGCATTAACGGCTAGGTGTGCAAACCACACGCTTCTCTAAACGTTCTGCGGGGTATAGTACATAATATAAACACCCGAAGGCAACAGGAAGTAAACACCCGAAGGCAACAGTATATAAACATGCATGCGCCAAATAAAACAAAGGTTGTGGCCCCCTTTTCAAATGACTTGAGAAAGGGTAATGGGTGAGGGGGTCCCAGTAGTAATCTCCACGTACGGGTAGAGCGCTCAATCTCGGAATAGATAACAAGAACTCGGGTCCTAGGGGACATTAGCGAGTCAAAGTTCCGATGCTTTCACAAAAGGGCTCACAGATGCCACTACTTACAATTTTAGTTGTTAACATTAAGTAAAGCATGAGTATCTCCAACAAATATATCCATAAACCATGTGTCATAATTTCCCAGTAGATAACCCGATAAGATAACGATGGCGAAACGAGATATAACAACTCTAGCATGCACTACGACTCACAAGGCAGATCCGATAACCAAACAACAGTTGTAGGAGGGTGGTGGAGGCAATATGGGCTGCTTGAGGTAACAGGTGGATAGGACACGTGACAAGAACGCAACTCAAGGCTAGCATAAGAGAGAAGGAAAAATAAAATAGGCAAGAGAGTCAGGAGTTTAGGAACCTATTTTTTAATCCTTTTCCACTTTTATTTTCTATACCTCTAATCCACGATCTTTCTTAATCTTATCTAATTCCCCCTCATTTTTCTTTTTTTTTGAAACATGTACAGTTAGTTTCCTCACTGCGTATATTTTTATTGCATTTTTGGGTTATAAAGTACAAAGCTAAAGCTAAAAGAAAACAGAGTGCTTGAGAACAACACTTAAAGAAAGCTAAACTAGGCTAGAAAACTAGAGATTACAGAAAATTCGTTACCCAGGCCCGAAGGCCAATGTATGATTTCTTCTTAGCTTTATGCACCAGCAAGGCCAACTCTTCTTTAAACTTACTAGGAGGCATTGGCGCGGCGGCACGCCGCGCCCGTGGCCTATGAACTGAATCAGCTATGGAAGGGTTGTGTATGGACTGTTCAGTATGTGAATCTAATGTGGGAGATCATATCGTCAACAACGATGTAATTTTAGCAGTAGCATATGTATGGAGAAAGTGTACTTCCTCCATTCTGATTTCCTACCGAGGGTGCAGGTGACAGCGTGAGCTCTTTGCCGAGCTGAGGTGGAGGGCGCGCCCCCTTGCCTGCTGCGGATCGGCGGGTGAGCTAGAGATATGAGCTGTATGTGTGGTATCTTATCCCATATTGCTTTAGGCTTTAGCAGTACTGTCTATTTTTGCTATACCTACTGAGTAGATTAGATTCAGAGTTACTGTATCTAAGAACCTGAAATACGAAGAGTAGGGGGAGAGAGCAGCTTTAATACTTTGAAACATTGCCATTATTCTGCTCAGCCTGGCCAATTTACTCGCTAGCACCGGCTGGTAATTAAGAACTAAAACAAGAATAAATCGTTTGTTTCTCCACTTCAGTGAAATTAGTCGACACCGTGTTTGGTTACTAAAAATTGATGAAGCAAAAATAAACTGTCGTAGATGCAGCATCTTTAAACTTGGCAGGTCAATTATTTACTTAGATACGTGAGTAGTCTGTTCCAATCGTAGGTTTGCTACTCAGAATCTGTAAGCTTGTTTGATTTGGCGGCTTTAGATCCTGTAGGTTGGCTGAAACGTGAGAAGTCACAACCATAAGGTGCAGATTTATTGAACTGAACCCTAGCACCACCGTGCCATGCTATGTGCTGTCAACAACAATGAATAATCCACATAAAAAGCAGCAACCACAAAAGCAAACCTTTTATATATCTGTGTATCGCGGATACGCATGATACTACACAACATGAAACAAACAGTAGGAAGTAGTTGACAGGTCGTTGAATGGAAATGTACATGAAATAAAAGAGTTGCTGCATAATTTTCCACTGCATAGAAACATACAACTAAGTCTTGCACTCCTGTACATTTCAAACCAAGTAACCGTCAACATGAGCTGCCTTTTCTTTAAGACGGATTACTGAATATGACCCTGAACCTGCCTTTGAACAAAGTAACCGTCAACATGAATTTTAACTTATATGGTAAGTTTTAAGCCTGTGCATTTTAACAGAAACAACAAAGGCAAGTAGATTCTAAGAGGTCACCCATGATAAACTACCCCATATATCTTGAAAACATACATGCCATTTCAAACATTACCGCTTTTGTGAAAATGAACACCGAGAGATAGAAGCAAATTTAGAATTATACTAAAGAATTGATTCAACACCACTATCAAAGCTAAGTAGACCAGCCAAAGGAGAAGGTCAATCCGGATAAATAGGAAGAGTCTTCCACATACTTCGGTGCACTCATAACTTTTACTTGTCAAGTAATATAGTGATGGTAATTCAGTGACAGAATGCCTGACTGTTTTAATGACACAAAAAATTATTCTCCAATATCCCTAAAAAAAGCATCCATAAATGAAATATTTTAACCCCAATTTTAATGTGGGATCTTGGGAATTTAAGCAGCTGCGAAAGATGAGGTGGGAGAAGAAAAGGTTTTAACCATTATGTGGTGATTTAAACCAAATTAAACAATAGAACCGTCCAAATTAAAATAGTATGCATATACCAAGTTTGTAGATTCACATGTAAGATAATAAGTATGGCATGATATAAGAAAAGAAATAGACCACTCACATCGGCGTTAGGAAAACTACAGTCAGGCCCCGAAGTAGAACAATAATCCTCCAGGCTTGAGTTCACCAAGGCATGCGGCGAGAAAGCCAAAAGGTCCAATTCTTTTGCTCTGCACAGAAGGGCATGAGCCATACACGCTGAATTCCTGGCAGCAATAGAAGTAGGAAGACAGTAACCTGCAATTTCCCACCAAAAATAAAGGTAATCAAATAACCTGGTTTAATGGGAAGAAAGGTTAGAAGATATTCATATGTCCGCACACTACATGCATGAAGAAAAAATACATCTAACAGGGTACTAACAATAATTCTGCATATTATATCCAGCCAAACCTTAAGGGTCTCAATGAGCTATTCAAATCCATCACCACCAGAGTGTATTCCTAAAAAAATGGTAGAGCAAAGTACCTCCCGTTAGCGCAGAGCACAGGCAACAGGGGATTGAGACGCTTCCTTTCATGTACAATAAGGCTAAGTCTATGTGCTGCTACATAGAATCTGTATTACATGTCACAGCCAAAAATATGGTCTGAATGCACTACGCCTTCATATAATTCATGTGGTCTTTTGCACACGAATCACTACTTTAAAAATGCTGGCTGCATCAAAGCAAAATTTATACATGTTTGCTTTTTTCCTAGGACGAATTAGATTATAACAATTGCAAAGAAATTTTGAGAAAGATAATTAAGTAGTCGTTACCAAATTGTAGGAAAAACAACTTATAAATATTTTGACATGATTTCTTTGGTGAAAAAACCAAATGATCAGAATATCATGCTTTCAAAGTAATCTAGATGAGTACCGAACCGCGTAAAGAAAAAGCTAGGAACTGAGAAGAGCGAGCAAGATGGCCCATGTAACTGCATGCCGCCGACATGGAGCTCATACCCGGCGAGACACCATAGTAATAGACATATTTGAATCAATGCTAAAATAAACAACCACCTTATGACGCCTAGTCTCTAAATAGCCCAAAAAATGAAACCACAGATGTAACCAAAAGGCTATATTTATAATGTTCATGGATTCTGATAACTCACCATTTGTACATGGACAAAGTATGTAGGATCCCTATATAAAAGGGATTTCTATTTTCGTGCCCCCGGTTCCTTAGTTGTGCTCAGTTTTCCCCAGCTCCTTAGTTTTTCCTCAGTTTTCCCCAAGACCTTGTCTGAAACCATCACAGTCTTTATGTGGCCGGTTGCCCGACGGTTGACCGTTATCTTCTGACTAGTGGGGCCACGTAGAGCCCGCAAAGACACGTCAGACCATCCATCTTTGTTTGACCGTAAGCATCGCTGTATCCCTGACCAAAACGCGCACGAGTGGGGCTTCGGTATATCAAATGACAAGTGGGCCATGGCGCTGATACAAGGGGCAATACACGAGTAGGAATAGATTTTTAAACGGAGCTCTACAGCGATGGCACCGAGGAGGTGGCCTGCGGGGTGCCGAGATGAGATCGACGTCCACAAAGAACTGCATGAGGCGAGACCAGACGCATTAGATAGATATGAACTAGACGCGTTTAACCATGCAAAGAAGAGAAGAAATGGTCGACGACATCAACGACTACCTCAAAACTTTGACTGACC
Source organism: Lolium perenne (assembly GCF_019359855.2). NCBI lineage: Eukaryota > Viridiplantae > Streptophyta > Magnoliopsida > Poales > Poaceae > Lolium > Lolium perenne. The sequence goes on from NC_067247.2 coordinate 161,596,162, forward strand.
GTGTCCGACACGAACGCGAGCAATGTAGAGAAAACTAGTATCTCTCCTTTCTGGCGTGTATAGATGGGTGCTAGAAGAGTGTGGTGGCGAAGGGAAAGACCTCGCGGTGGTCTGTGGCGTCCAACATAGCGGGGCGGCGTGGCCGTGCCCACATCGGCGTGGATGCATGTTCGGCATTGGCATCAGCATGTACGTTCGGCATTGGCCTCGGCGGTATCTCTGGTGTGTCAGTGATCGAATGAGGGGACGGGATTGAGGGTGCATCCTGACGGTGACCTAGCAGTGGCGACGAGCATAGCCGTTCTGACCATGCCGATATCGGCATCGGCAAAGTTTGGAGGCTGTGGTGCTCGAATCAAGGAGGGATTTGTTTCTTGTACGCCAAAAGTGATTTGAAACAAGTTTCGCGTTGAAAGTTAGGTAACGAAAGTTTGTAACTAAGCCCAAAATTATACTAGCGCCATGGTGAGGTTCTTTTTGATAGAGCTATACGGTTGGGCAAACTTTTTTGACACTTTTTAGATAGGGTTCCTTGTTGTTACACGTATGGCATCATGTATGGCAAATTTGGGGTTATTTCACTACTAGGAAAAGGCCTAGCCGTAAGACTGCCAGCAGTGGCGCACCATGACAGCCGTGCGCCACTACTACTTAGCAGTGGCGCACCACAAAACGGTGGGCCACTGTTACAAAAGTAGTAGTGGCGCACCATGATTGTGGTGCGCCATAAGTAAGTGGTGACAGGAGTCCAGCTCCTCCCCCAAACTAGTAGTGGCGCACGTCTCTGTGGTGTGCCACTGCTACATTCCTTACCTATGGCGCACGTTGTTGAGGTGCGCCACTGCTAGGACGTGTCCAGAGCCCGTTTAGAGATGATAGGATTAGCAATGGCGCACTTAGGTGGTGCGCCACTGCTACATAGGTTACCTATGGCGCATGTCGTTATGTGCGCCACTGCTAGGGGGGTGGCCAGAGCCCATTTAGAGATGAGAGGCTTAGCAGTGGCGCACCACCAAGCAGTGCGCCATTGCTATGTCACCCTAGCAGTATTTTAAATATTCTACATAATTATAATTATTTTAAATATTCTACATAATTATAATTATTTTCTAGATTCTATAGATTCTATAGTATTTTAAATATTCTACATAATTATAATTATTCTACTATAGAATCTAAAAAGTGCGTCCGTCGAGACGAGACGGACCGGCTCGCACCCTACCACGGAGAGTCCATCACCGACCGAACACAACAAGGCCACGTTACCCACCACACAGAACAAGGGAAACACACCGCTGCCAAGGAGAAGAAGAGCGCAGAAAGATCCGGAACGATACGACCTTCGCATCGCCATCGGTCGGCGCATCCCCTCGCTCGCGGCGTCACCACCGTCCCCTCGTCCCCAGCTCCGCCGCCGGATCGCATCGCCGCCGGCCTCGAGGTTCGCACGTCCAAACCCCATTCCGCCTCCTCCCTCTCCCTGTCACCGCCACGGCGCGGTCGGCTCCACCTTTTCCCTCCCGAGTCCTGTAGCGAGCCACTGTTCCATTCGTGGCGTGCCTGCCACACCCATCACGCGCGCTCAGCGGTGGTGGAGCACCGCCCGCCCCTAGCACCGGCAGCAATCTCCCGGAGATTCCCTCCCGCACCCGCAGCACTCATCACTCCCACAAGGAAAAAGGCGCTCCCCTTTCCGCCGCCCAAATCTGTCTTTCCCTCTGCTCCCTCGTACGCACGCGCTCCCCTTGTGGGAGTGATGAGTGCGGGCGCTCGTCATATTGTTAATCTACACATTGTACCGATCAAAATAGACATATAATTCATATTTTTGGATATTTTCTAGATTCTATAGTATTTTAAATATTCTACATAATTATAATTATTTATGCCTTTTATGTTGGTGTATTGTGCTATTTATTATAGTGTTAAATCAATTTTAAAAAAAGGAAGAAAAAAATGGGGCCGCCAGGGTAAACCAAACAGGGGGAGCTAGCCATTAGGGTACAGTGCGGTTCTTGTCAACTGTAGGTGCCGCGCGCGTTTTGACCTAAACCTAAAGAGGCAGTGGCGCACCCCTAGAGGTGCGCCATTGCTAAGCCTCATAGTGGCGCACCCCTAGAGGTGCGCTATTGCTAAGGGGAATCGGGACTTAGCAGAAAATCCCCTTCTTCCCCGTCCCGACCAGATCCCTTCTCTCCCTTCTTCATAATATTTTAAATATTCTACATAATTATAATTATTTATGCCTTTTATGTTGGTGTATTGTGCTATTTTGGATGTTTATGATAGTGTTAAATCAATTTAAAAAGAAAAGGAAAAAATGGGGCCGCCAGGGTTAGAACCTGGGCGGCAGGGTTTGGAACAAACCAACCAGGGACAGAGCCAGTGCGTTACGGTTCGGGATATGTCAAATCCCCACGCGACACCCTTTTGACCTAAACCTAAAGACGCAGTGGCGCACCCCTAGAGGTGCGCTATTGCTAAGCCACATAGTGGCGCACCCCTAGAGGTGCGCCATTGCTAAGGGGAGTCGGGGACTTAGAGAAAAATCCCCTTCTCTTCCCCGTCCCGACCAGATCCCACCTGAGCCACCGTCCCCTTCTTTCCCTGAGCGACACCGTCGTCCCTCTTCTTCCCCTGAGAGACGCCGCCGTCCCTCTTCTTCCTCTCTGCCGGCGACGCCTTGCGCTACCACCCCTCCCCTTCTTCCTCTCCGCTGGTGACGCCCTGCGCCCTGCACCAGATCCCACCTAACCACCCCTCCCCTTCTTCCCCTGAGCGCTGCCACCCCTTCCCTCAATCCACCTACCACCGGCGCCCCCTGAGCAACGCCACCACCCACCGGCGGCCGCACAAGGTCGTCGCCAAGGAGGCAGACGGCTCCGTCAAGTTCGGACAGGGCGAGGGCTCCGCCTACCTCTTCGACCCGGACATCTACACCGACGGCAGGATCTCCGTGCAGGGCATCGACGCCGTGCTGCTCCCGGAGGACGACACCAAGCCCTCCACGCCCATCGCGGCCGCACCAGTCAGGAAGGCGCCCGCAGTCACCGGTACCAGCAGGAGCAAATTCCGGCGAGGTCAGTATCGATCCCCAGATCTCAACTACAGTACTCACTTCGCACTTCCTGATTATATTAAATTAGCGCCATTACTCCTAGTGTACATTGCTTAAATGTTCTGTACCAGTACACTACTATTGCCACCGAAATTTACACTTCACAACCTAGATTCCTGAGGTTAGTAGATGAATTTCACCGAAATTTAGCTATTATTACTCAGCGTTAGCTGAATTGAACCGAATATTGCCGCTTAGGGTACCTGTCAGTGTTGGTATCGCAGCGGCGGGGATTAAGCAGGGGATATCCCGGCCGGCTACTCCGTGGGGAAGCCATTTCAGGATGTTTCAGCGTTTACTTAAGTTAGAAAGTGATTCCAGGGTGTTTGAATTAAGAATTTGGTGGTGTACTGAGGATACCATGCTGTGCTAAGTAAACAACCCATCATATATGTCTGTCGCGCAAAAAATCTCCGAGGTTTAATTTATGTTCAACTGCCAATTACTCTACTTTGATTCTACTAGTCTCTGTGTTTGTGGCATAAAGTATGGTTGCCCCTCTACCATTTTGTTAGAATGCCGCAGTCATCTTTTAGCACCTTATGGTGTGATTATTGGTCACAGCCTATTCTGTAGGTCATGTACAAGTCACATCTGTGTTGGTGTAGGTTTTACCTTTTTTTGGCAGACCTTCTTGCGATTTATGATCCTTGTGTTGTAATTCGTGCGCTCAAGCTTGCTTGGATTTCAGTTCAAGACCAAGTTGTTTGAATTAACACATGAATTAAGACTTGGATGATGTTAATTGGTAGTAATCTGTTGTCCTTTGGTTACCATGCTGTGCTAAGTAAATACCCCTTTTTGTTGCAAATGTAGCTTGTCCTTGCAGTAGTTCTTTTTTGCACATTTGTTTTATTGCAAATGTAACAGCATTATTGAAAATGACTTAAGAGATGAATCCAAATGTTGGGTGTCTTCAGAGATGAATGTTAACTCTATATTTTGATGTTAGCTACAGCATTATTGATAATGACTTGAGCACTGGCATTCATTGATGCAAAACATTTGAGTTTAGCTTAGTTTTCTTTAAATGATTTAGTTTAAAACATTTTTGAGAGAAAAACATTCTGTTTACTAGCAGTTCATGCTAACATGGATAACTTAGGGGTTGTCAAGATGCTTCATAGTCTAGTGAAGCAAAAGAAAATTGCTAAGTAACTTGGTTTTTTTATTTTTTTGGTAGGAGGCTTACGGATTTGCAAATTTTGCAATAGTTAGTAGTTGAATTATTTTCATATGACACAGCTTTTCAGATGGGAATGTTTTGACAGGTTAGGAAAAGGATGTAACATGGTGTAGACTGTGGAGTGAATAGCATACTTACCACTTCAACATTGAGAATTTAAGATGCATGACCTAAGCCATGTTGTTCCTAGTATTCTGCATACCAGCACACCTAAAATTTGCACTAAAATAGAGAGAACACCAAGTTAAAAACAATTTGAGATTTTTAAACCTAGGTACCTTACTCTGTCGAAAGCATACAAGTGTCTTGTAGGCTTTCAAAAGTAGAAGGCTGAAAAAATTGTTTGTTTTCTTGACATTTGGAGTATTTTTGCTAATGATGTGTGTTTTGATTCCAGATCGAGATTCACAGCCCTGGAACAAGAGCACCTGACCGTCGCTGCCGCATCTTCCTCGACCCGGAGCAACAGCTCACCTCTCGGAGACTCCACGCGACTCACGGTGAGCTTGCTGCTGCTACGCCACCAGCAGCTAATTGTTGCTGCTTGCTAGGTAGTAGCTGCTAGCTGCTAGCCGCTTGCTTATCTGCTTGCTAGCTACTTCTTTATTCTTGCTTCTTCGCTTCTTGCTAGCCGTAGCTTTTGCTAACTTCTTCTTTGGTAGCTATAATCTTTGTTCTTCTTGCTAGTTGCTTCTTTGCTTCTTCTTCTTCTTGCCGCTATTGTAGCTTCTTCTTCTTCTTGTATTTCTTCGCTAGTTGCTGCTTGCTGCTTGCTGCTTGTTGCTACTTGCTGCTTGATGTATGCCCATGGTTATGTGTCAACTGTATATGTGTCATGGTGTATATGTGCCATGGTGCTCAGCTGGTGGAGGATCAACTGTATATGTGTCATGGTGTATATGTGCCATGGTGCTCAGCTGGTGGATTGTTTTCCTGGTGTATTTGTGTCATATTCTTGTGCAGGGATCGACAGAGTTGCCCATTATCGCCGAAATGTTGATTCATTTCCGTTTCGGCGAAAATGGGGCACTCATATGTACATAAATTAGCATAGGTCATGCCCAATTTTTCCGTGAAATCTTGCGCTAATTTATGCATTTTTCCTACTTAGTTCGAACATGGCCGACAACGATGAGGCCGGCGGCAGCGGCAGCAAGCCATTTTGGATGCTAACCGATGAAATGGAGGTGATGGAGTCACAACCTCGCCGTGACGACGGCGAGGATGATGGCACCGATCCAGAGTACCGAGCGGACGATGCCGCCGATGATGACACCACTGATGGTGCCGGCGAGGATGACCACACCACGGATGGTGCCGGCGAGGATGACACCGGCAAACGGAAGAAGCTACGGAGGGAGCGTCGCCCAAATGTGCTCAGCACCGTGAAGCAGGAATTCACCGAAGTGAACGCTAGTGGGCATCCAACGACGCCCCCTGAGTTAGTCAAAGGGTACTCGGCCCAACTCGGGTGCATCCTCCGGAGCACGGTCTCGATCAACACTGAGAACCTCAGGCATCCTGACCGAGCGAATTTGCGCACCCTCCTCTTCCAGAAGCTGCACGAACGATACGAGTTCCCGGTGGACTGCTCAGAAAAGCGTCTCATGCGGAACAAAGTGCACAATGCCGCCCTCATGAAGATGAGCACCGCCCTCGCTAGTTGGAGGAACCGAGTGAAGAAAATGATTAATAGTGGTGAGAGTTACGAGAAGATCAAGGAGTTAAATCCCTCGATCACCGAGCAAGACTACGCTGATTTCAAGATCAAGTGCGAGAGCGAGTCAACGTCGGATTCTAGTCAGTGGGGGAAGGACATGCGAAAACTGAACTTAGGCACCCACAAACTTGGTCCTGGCGGTTTTAGGGTGGCACAACCGAAATGGGACGCCGCGGATGAGGAGCGTGTGAAGAACGGCCTCGAGCCCCTCTTCCCGCAATACAAAAACAAGCAAACCAGGAACTTTCTCCTGGCCCGCATCGTATTGACCCGAAAACAAAGGAGCTCACCACCACTCCGGATGTGAAGGAGTTTGAGGCTCTTCTGGTAAGGAATGCACCCGCTTAATTAGCTCCTTTATGGTTGCATTCTTATTGATGAATCCAAATTTCTAAATGGTTCATGCATGTTCCTCCCGTAGGCTAAGGAGATTGCTGCGGAAAGTGAAAAGGAAGCTAGTAGCGGCGCGGGGTCCACGAGCTCCTCGCAGTGTGCCCCTTGGGACAACCCTTTAAATAGGGCGTTGAATGCCCACAAGAAGAGGGATCCATTGAGTAAGCCGACGTCGGCTGGTCGTGTGGTCGGCGAAGGATGCTCTATGAAATGGTCAGAATACTATAAGTCAGGGAAAAAGGAGAAAAAGGCCACCATCGATGAGAAGGAGGTCGCACATCTCAAGGCACAAGTTGCGCAGATCCCGACATTGGTCGAGACATTGGTCGAGGAGCAAGTGCGGCAACAAGTGCAACATATCGTGGAGACCCAACAAAGGACGCAACGATAGCAAGTGGAGGACCAAGTGGGCACGACGCTTAGCTCCATCATCCCTACCTTGGTTGCCGGTCTGGACGCGTGGTATAGGGGAGGAAAAAAGGGGCCTCCCCCGGTTCCCAGTTTCACGGGCAGCAACTCCCACAACGTGGAGCCATCGGTGAGTCCGCAGGCGGCAACAATGGTGTCTCCGGCGGCGCCAGCATTGGTGGCTCCCGCGGCGCCAACCTTGGTGGCTCCGGCGGCGCCAACCTTGGTGTCTCCCGCGGCGCCATTACTTCAGCTCAATGCACCCGTCGTTGCGGATAATACGCCGCCCGGCACCGCGCCAACAAGCGGCCACTCCATCAGTGGCACGCCCGCCACCGGCGGTGCCTCGACCTTAGCCGAGCTGGACGCCATCACGGTGACCAACCCTCGTCTCCGATGACTTCCATATCCTTGCCTTTGACTACGCTAGCCATCCCTAACGCCCTACATGTTTTCCGCAGGGTGCCGCCGCCGACGTCCCATGCACTCTCCTGCATTTTGTGAACGGCGAGTTGATCGATGTTGCCAAGGCCACAATCGTTCAACCGAGCAACCGCCAGTTACACGGTGTACCCATGGCACCCGACGTCTATAGGATTCAACTGGTTCGGGTGCTTAGTGGCTATGACGACGTGGTACCTCCCTTTCAACCCCATGGCGCCGACGCAGATGAGGTCCTTGCCCTCCACCAATGCTTCAATTGGTCCATGGTTTGGCCAAAGAGCCAGATTCGTTTGGGGGCGAGCGACACCACCCCACGGACAGCACCCCAAGCCGTGCCGGCGCCAAGCCATGGCAAGACCACCCCAACGGTGCCGCCATTAGCCGACGAGGACATGCATATGGCACAGGATCCGAACGATGGTCCGGACGAGGACAGTACGTTCGCCAACCTGGATTGCCACTTCGATTTTGGGGCGGACCACGATCTCAGTAGCCAACCCTCTCAAGCTGCCGCCGAGGGGAAAACCTATTGCAACAAGCGGCACCTATTCTGTTCTCAGGAGACGTCTCCAGCTGCCGACTTCACCGAGACTGAGCCGATAGCCGAGGTGAGAAGTGTTATCAGTCCTAACACACTGAAGAAGGCTTGCGAAGAGGAGAATGCAGTCCCAATAAATACGAAGCCGAAGGGACGGAAAAGAAAGAATAAGAACGACAAGTCTGCCAGCCAGCCGGCACCGATCCGTGCTCAGGACGGGCCACCAGTGCCCAAGAATATCGAGTCGAGGGTGCATGTGTCGGGTCAGCGGATGCTAATTCAAAGATTGTACGATGCTGCACCTGGTCCTATGCGATCTCTCGTTGACGGTATTCAGTTTATGGAGGAGCGGTGTATCAAGGAGAAAGATCATGGATACCCAGTGTATGTTGCGAAGGTGCCCTCGGGCCATGGCTTTGTCGATAGTGGCTACGCGGAGAAGATCTTCCTGCGGTATGATAACATCTTCGCCATGCTGAACAGTTATCCGCTGCACTACACCTTCATTCGCCTATACTCGCTCAGCAAGGCGATGCGGATCATTAGAAACAACATCCCGGACATCGCGATAGCCGACCCCTTCTACATGCGTGCCGTCCACTTGGCCACCGCCGGAGACCGGGCAGTCGCGAGTGGATACCTCAAAGACTTCTTCCTAGCGAACCAGAAGAAGTGTAACCTCCTCCTGCCTGTATTTCCCGAGTAAGTCACCCCTCACCGTACCGGTCTTAACTCGTGATTTTTTTAGATTTCAATCGTCATGTTCTTAAACATTATGTGTTCTACGTAGAGACAAAACCTGCACACTCATCTCCATAACCCCGAAACATTCTGTGGCCACATACCTCGATGCGGACGGTGAGTCAAAAACGGACTACACGAATGTCAAGGCCGTACTTGATGATGCTCTCAATGGCTACGTCAAAGCGAAAGGCCACATGCAGAGGCCAAATGTTAGGTACGGGAAGCATGTGTTCAAGCACCAAACAAAGTTTCCCTGCGTCAAGAAGCCGCCTTCTAGTAACAAGGATACCTACTACGCCCTCTATCACATGGATAAGTTCATACGGGACCAGCAGCAGCTTATGCTACCTGAGCATCTCGTAGATCGGGCCAACAAATTGTCGCGGGTCCACGACGACGGCATCAAGCAAGACTTCTTTCGCATCCAAGTAGAGTTCTGTGAAATCATCTTTCAAGATGTCATTAGAAGCGCGGGGAGTTCTATGCCGGCTATCGGCCGTCGAACGATGAAATAGACACAATGCTCCAAATGCAGGGTGACGACTACCGCTCATGGATGTGCTTGAAGAAAGGCGGCGGTTTTATCCACGCTCCTAAGTCCACATAGCCGAGTCTTGATGTGCGAGCCTAGTTATGTAGTTGTGAACTAAAGACGAGCTTGTGTTGTAATAAACTTTATCCAGCACTTTACTTGCATGTCTGTTTAATTACTAGTTCGACTATGTTTGTGAACTTATATATATGGCTCTTTCGTTTTCCGCACTTGATTTGGTCGTTAATTTTGTTTGCATATGCCGATGATTAGAATGGTTGGTCACTTGTACACTCGGGGGTGCAGCAAGCGAGCCTGGTGTGATAGCACAAATATCCATGTCTTGTGCATCCTACCTGGCCTCGCTTACTCCATCCCTGAATGTTAAAATTTGTTTTGACCAACAATGTATGAGGCCCTCGTCATTCCATTTGCTTTGGTTTTTCAGAATGCCGATGATTAGAATGTTCGGTCAACTGTACACCCCGGGGTGACGCAAGTGAGCCTGGTGTGATGGCACAAGTATCAATCTCTTGTGCATCCTACCTGGCCTCACTTACGCCATCCCGGGATGTTCATATTTGTTTCGACCAACAATGTATGAGGCCATCGTCATTCCATTTGCTTTGGTTTTTCAGAATGCCGCTGATTAGAATGTTTGGTCACCTATACACTTGGAGGAGGGGCCAGTGAACCTGGTGCGATGACACAAATATCAATCTCTTGTGCATCCTACTTGGTTTCGCTTACCCCTTCTCTAAATGTTAATATTTGTTCCGACCAACAAAATATGAGGCATTCCATTTAGTTCATAATAGCTACTTGTCTCTTATTTGAGTTGGCACTTCTTAATTGCATTGGCCTTTCTTCCATTTTAGTGCCGATGATTAGAATGTTTGGTCAACTGTACACTCAGGGGTGATGCCGGCGAGCACGGTGCGATGACACAAATATCAATCTCTTGTGCATCCTACCTGGCCTCGCTGACACCATCCCGGGATGTTCATATTTGTTTGGACCAACAATGTATGAGGCATTCCATTTAGTTCATACTAGCTACTTGTCTCTTATTTGAGTTTGCACTTCTTAATTGCATTGGCCGATGATTAAATTTTGTGGTCACTACACTTGGGGAAGGCGCTAGTGAGCCTGGTGCGATGACACAAGTATCAATCTCTTGTGCATCCTACCTGGCCTCACTAACGCCTTCCCTAAATGTTAATATTTGTTTGGACCAACAATGTATGAGGCATTCCATTTAGTTCATACTAGCTACTTGTCTCTTATTTGAGTTTGCACTTCTTAGTTTCTTTGACTTGTTCATATATGTGCATATATGACGTGGTATGTCATGTACAAGGGCAAGGTTCCCGGAGTCTACAACGACTGGGAGGAGTGTCGGAGACAGGTTCACCGTTTTAGCGGTAACAGCTACAAAGGGTACACCACTAGAGCGGAGGCCGAAGACAGATACGCACGCTATCTGGCGGGAGAGAGGACGGAGCGGAGGTGGAACCGGATGAAGACCACTTTCATCGGGACGGTGCTAGTAGTGACTCTAGCTCTCTTCTATGTGATGCTAGTTTAGATGATCGACCTTGTGTAACCACTAGCTCATTTGTGACTTGTAACATCGTAACTTGCATTGTAACCTCTTCTCTAATGCGAATGCTTGTGAATCATGTGGGGCTAATGTGAAGAACTATGTATGGATAAGCTGTGCTGTTGTTTATATGCTGTTATATATCCTGTATTGTGCTATTGTACTGTCATATACAACCTGTATAAATACCTGCCAAGATACAAAAAAAAATCGAAATCTTAGCAGTGGCGCACTAGTGGACCATCTGTGGCGCACTACCACTAAGTAGCAGTGGCGCACTGCTGCGGCTCCAGTGGCGCACTGCCCTGTGATCCTCTCCGAGACTAGCAGTGGCGCACCAGGATAAGTAGCAGTGGCGCACGTCCTGGAGAGGGCAGTGGCGCACGTACTCACGCAGCAGTGGCGCACCTCCTCGCTGGACCAGTGGCGCACGCAAGACGGTAGCAGTGGCGCACCTCTTGTACACAGTGGTGGCGCACTGCCTCTGACCAACAGTGGCGCACCACTTTGGAGTAGTAGTGGCGCACTGGAGGACATGTCAATGGCGCACCAGTCAGTGCGCCACAGGTATCCAGGCTAGTAGTGGCGCACCACTAGTGCGCCACTACTATGAGTTAGCAGTGGCGTGATAACAGTGGCGCACCACTAGTGCGCCACTGATGGGTAAAAGTGGTGCGCCACTGATTGCCCTTTTTCTAGTAGTGTTTGGAGATGTTCGAAAAAATCACTTTGCTTAAACGCATACCGTTTCGTCTCACTGAAACTAGCTTTTCTAACAAGGTGATTTATTCTACCTTCTCTAAATGAACTCAAATTTCATACAGCTGATCTTCTATACATAGATAGATATATTGTTTCGTTTTTATATTTTTCGAACTTTTTATTTCCCTTTATAATAACCAATTGATTTTCAAGTCAAAACCTCGAAAAACAGCATCATGTATGGCATCATTTTCGCCATAAATTTCAAATTTTGTGAAACTTTCCCTTTTAGATATTTCTTGTTGTTATAGATATGGCATAATGTATGCCAAATTTGGTTAGGTCTCACTGAAACCAGCTTTTGTAACAAGTTAGGTTTTTTCGACCTTCTCAAAAGGGATTTTTTTCTACCTTCTCTAAATGACCTCAAAAATCATACAGACGATCTTCTATACAAAGATAGGTAGATTGTTTCGTTTTTACATTTTTTTGAACTTTTATTTCCCTTTATAATACCCATTTGTTTTCAGGTTAAAACCTCGAAAGTTAACATAACTAGATGGTGAACCCTTCCAAACTTCAAATACAGAGATAGATAGATTGGTTCGTTTATCATTTTTTGCGTGAAAATTAATGGCTACAACAAATCGGTGATGGTTTATCATTTTTTGCGTGAAAATTAATGGCTACAACAAATCGGTGATGGTTTATCATTTTTTGCGTGAAAAGTAATGCCTAAAAGAGTTTATAATCTTTAGCGCGTGAAAATGAATACAGAAAACCGCCCTTTAGCATACTTAGAGAGTGGAAGGTAACCGCCGACAGAGAGAGAGGGGTTATCCTGCCCGTTAGATCATACGATCAACGGTCGGCGGGCACGATCCGCGTGACATGGGCTAGACCAATCAGGGCAATGTTGCACGTGTGAGAGAATTTGTGGAGGGAGAGGGCAAAACTGAGTAGTATCAAGAAACCAAGGGCACCTATGTAATAAACAGACTAAGGGATTCAAATATGAGATTTAAAAAATGGAAAATGCGTGTTTTGTACAATAAAACCCATCTTGGCCTATCTCAAACTATTTGCAATACAAATATACATGAGTGTGAGAATTGTGGCCTCATTTAGACAAAGTATGTTTTGTGGAAAGCTGTTTTGGGAAGGGCTTATTGTGGAAAACCATGCACCTTCATAGCTACTAGGTATTGGAGAAGGCCTTTGAGAAGTGGAAATTTGTGGTAAAACTTGATTTATCTATGACTTATCTATGTTTTGAGAACTGACAATTTGTGGTAAAGACTCCATGAGTATGTGCCACTATTTTTCGGAAATTTTTTGCACATTAAATGACTCATTTAACTAGTTAATCCTATTTGTTGACTGTCTGTTGACCAGCTACTTGAGGGTAAAACTGAGCATATTGCACTAGCCAGTATTAGCACTCAAGGGGAAAACTGAGCACACACAAAATGCTAGTATAATACTCGAGGTTATACCTGAGTATATCTAAATTTTCAGGGTTAGACTCGAGGACGCGTGTTGCGGTGCAGAAATGGAAGACGTGCAATCGTGGACGCGTGTCGCATTGCAGAAGTCCAAGACGTGCAGACGTGCAGCGGTGGACGCGTAGGACGCGGGTCGCATTAACCACCCCTTGCCTTTATAGACGCCTCCTCCCACTATCTCTGTCACTCTCACTCGCCTACGCAACGCCGCCTCTCTCACGTCCCATCATCTTCTCCAAAGCAAAAAACCCTCTCCCTCTCCCTCTCCTCTGCTGGCGAGATGGACAAGGAGAATGCCAATCCCATCGTCCACGGCGCCGTCGGCTCCAAGCGCGACGCCTCCCTCTTCGACGCCACCCCCTCAACGGACGTCGCCGCCGCCTCCGCCAGTGCATCGGAGGCTGCTGCCGCCGGTGGCGGTCAGATCCCACCGGGATATGACCCCTACGAGCAGGTGCCGTACGTCCCGCCCCCGAACCCCTACGACACCTCCATGGAGGACCCATGGAACGAGGTAACTACGGTTTGCTTCCTTTTTTGTTCCCCATTCCTTTTTGAACCCTATTTTTGCTGGTGTAGATGGATCTGTGGATGGATGAGTATTGGGCTAATATTTGCGTCGATTTTATTTCATTTTGCTTTGATCCCTCCTTGATTTCGTTTAAATTTTGAGGTTCGGCCGTTCGGTTAATTTATGCAAGTAATAATGGGATCTCAATCAGTTAATTTATGCAAGTAATCATAGGATCTCAATCAGTTATTTTATGCACGAATCAAAAGATATCAACCGTTTAATTTTGCAAATAATCTGGAATGTGTTCAAGTTCAGATCTGGAATCTGTTTCTTTGCCTATGATGAATCGGTGGGCACAGATTTTTACAGGGAGGGTTCAGCGAACCATTTATGTGTACAAATCTGTTGTGCATGAGCTTTGGTTCGCTTACACCGTCCCTGTAGACATATAATCGTGTCCACTCTAAATGAGGCTGCCTCTGTTTTTCCTAACTTTGTTATCATGCACGTTAGTCATCGTTGCAACTCATTCACTAATAGTTCCCGTTTGATATGGATCAGGCATGCAGCGGCGACGTCGGCAGCGACGACGAGCACCATGACATCAAGACTCGCCAGGTGCTGCGGAGGCTGCAGGTCGGCAAGTACGTCTCCTACTTCGCCATCGACAAGGGTGTCTACAGGTGCCCCTTCTGCACTAGGAGGCTCGGCGGCACTGACTTCAACTGCCTCCTCACGCACGCCGAGAACATCGGCAACACCAACCCCAAGGTCGGCGCATCGGTGAACCCCCACTCCTTCCGCGCCAAGCACTTGGCGCTCGGCATGCACCTCCGCAGCATCCAGCGGGTGGAGATCTCCGACGGGCGCATGCCTCCGCTCAAGCCCAAGGCTCCCAAGGGGAGCAACAAGTGGAGCGAGAGGCGGATGGGGTAGGCGGAGTCTGGACGTGTCTTCTGCTTTGCCTCCTCCATTTTGTTGTTGGGATCCCTTTGTTGTTAGCTAGGGATCCCTCGTTGTTATGTTGTTAGTATGATGGTGCTATGAAGAACCTCGAACCCTACTATGTTTGGCTGCTGAATGCAGCCTATTATCTAGGGAGGGATCCCTATTATCTATCCCTATTCTACTATATGACCTTGTGAATTTATCGTACATTCCCTGTAGATTTGCTTCTAGATTTAACTACATACATATGGACCAGATGGAGTACTAGATTGGGCTCCCTACTAGATTTGCTGCCATATTGGGCAAACAACGAGGGCCAAAAGGCACAAATAATAATTGAAGAAAGACAGAAATGCAAGCTTCTCTAGATTTGATACTAATTAGGTGAAAAAAGGCAGAGAGAAGGAGGCAGAAAAGGTACTCTTAAAAGGGAAATGCCAATGGCCGAGAGAGACAAAACCCAGCTCCTGCTCACGTGCAACCAAACGCTATCTCATCCTGTCCCACGCGGTCCCTTTCTACCAGCCCCACGCGACGCGGGCCCACACGACGCGACCCCACACGTCAGCACGGAACGGTCAACTTAACGGGAATCCTGCCGTCTGAGCTGCTTCTGCGGGTTTCACACAAGCACTTGGGGAAAACTGAGGAAAAACTAAGGAGCTGGGAAAAACTGAGCACAACTAAAAAACCGAGGGCACGAAAATAGAAATCCCTATATAAAAATAGACCCCAAGAACAATTCAGAGAATGTCTGTCTCATCCATCTCAACGGCTGCAGGGTACACTCGTATGTGACAAATCAAACATAGAGATGAGTAGTTCCAACAAAAGTAGAGGAAAAGAGCAACCAACAAAATCTGAACCTTAGCACCTGTGGTACACAAACATGTTCAAGGTAGTAAGGCTGGTCTTGTACCTGTGTCATATACCGACATATCCATTTATCAAGCCTGGTGCTTGAGAAAACACGGCCACAGTACAGAACTGTGCGGCCATGACCTTGTCCAGCAGCACGCCGCCGGTCACCCAGCAATCTAAGAAGATGTCGCCCTGGGCCAGGTTGAAGAAGATGAGAAAAAAATTCGTACCTAAATGCAGAGTTGCGGATAAATCGATGATCTCAAGCAGCTGAGCGCGAGCAGCCATGTTCTTGATGTAGAAGCCAGAGAAGATCTGGAGGACGGACATATCGGTACCACCTGGGCGCGGCACGGCCATCAGAGGGGTGAATGACCACCATCAGAAGGGTCGATCTCCACATCCTCCATACCGTACGGCAGCAACCTCGAGCGAGTGAGTTATAGGGAGATGGATAGGAAGAGAAACCAGAAAGATTTTTGTCCGCCGAACATCCATTGCACACATCTAGTATTTGGCATAAGAGAAAATATCAAAATATAGAAAAAAAGAAGGCACACATGGAAGAGGAAAGACAGATGTATACTAACCTGCACGCGAGGCACACGATGGCCCTTGCTACACCGCTCCTTGCTCATGACGTGCTGGCGTCCATGGCGCTTCACGGCCTCTCCCGTCGACGCCCTCTGTTTGGCTGATTTGGCTCCCTCCGACGACGCGAAGCGACCTCACGGACGTTGCCGCTCATCGGCCGATGGCCGTGGCGGCAACGGCCGTCCCAGCGAAGCCATAGAGGAGATCGGCTCAGGGGAGTACCACAGTGATCGATCTGTTAGTGTGCGAACGACGGGAATGATGGGTGAGGAGGGCAGCGCCCCCTGCAGCAGCGATGGGGATTTTTTTTTTGTTGAGCTCGGGCCATGGGGGACTGGTGGTGAGGAATAGGCTCGGCAGATGGGGACTGCTTGTCTGCTTGTTTTGTTCGGTGGTGCGCCGCTTTGACCGCCCACGCAACCGATATCTCGCCACGTATGACGCTTTGTTGCGTCGTGTTCTAATCTGCTTTTTTATATCTTTTCTCATAATTCTTTCTGCCTATCGCGCCTTCTAGAAGAATCGGTGAAAACACGCAGCGCTGATAAGAGGAGAAACCGGCTGCTAACCGGTAACTTGGGCGAGAGAAAGAAAAAAAGAGACCGGAATCAAACGATCGACTGATTCAATCTACCGTGAAAAAAGGAACTAACGTGTCGCAAGCAGGTTGGAGAAAAATACGCCATGAACAGTACCTAAAACAATCTAGGTGCCTAAAGTTGTTTAACCTTTATATAGGGTATAATGTCTGCAGCGATATAGGCTTGGAGGGATTCCTTTGAAGATAAAATCATTTCGGATAGTCCAGATTGACCACGAAGTAAGCATGATGAGCTCCATGAAGAAAGGTTGCTGGATTTTGGCTTTGAAGTTCTGAACTACATCCTGTAGTACTATAGACCCGTCAGTTAGAGTTGAATCCCAGCCAGGACATAAATATTTTCAACAACTTTCAGCAAAAGGACAGGAGAAAAACAGGTGATCTCTTGTTTCCAAAGCAGAACCATTACACATAATGCATGTGTAATCCGGCAAGAAGAACCTCTTTCTTTGCATGTATGTATTCCCCCTCCTTTTTCTTATAGTTATACATACATAATTGTATGTATGTATTATATGACCAACTTTCTATGGGTCACATAGACATCCAAATAAGCAGTAGAACTGAGATGGGCAAAAGAGGTCTTAATTAGAAGGAAATATGAATTTCCCCATTCATTGAACCCTAGTTCGGGACTGACGGGGCTCGAACCCTTGTCTGTTAAAGATTGCCGAGGAACATCCGGAGAACTTGTCGTATCTCACAACACCGCTTCGTGATCCTATCCGGGAAGAAGCAAAGCGCTACAACAACCAACAGATGCACATCTTACTACTACGGCAAAATAATCGGCATGATCATGATATGCATGGCATGGCAACATGATACAATGCAACTTACCCATACTAGCAAATATGTCCGTGCTTCGCTACGGAGCAAACAATAATTAATATTTTTCGGATGTCAGTATCTATCTAAGAGAAGCACGAGAAAGAAAAAGGACCTGGCTCTGGAGCATTGTTGCTTGTAGCATGTAGCTCGTCTATCAATTCCGCCCAAACTACATATTAGTACGGCTCAAGCTTGAAACATAAGAGAGGAGAAATAGGATAGAAAGTGAGACACGTTAGGGTGTTAGGAAATTTAGAACTAAGCGTAAGTAAAATTCAGAAGCCCTCCAAAATTAACACGGTGCGTGGTACATGATATACACTAAAATGTGGATGTCGTTTAGATTAGTTTCTATTATGTGGATGCCCGTGTTATTATGTGATTTTCAATCGTGTTATACAATGTAATTAGATATATGTCATTGTTTCTCAACCACTTGGCTACACATTAACTCCACTTAGCTAATTAGTTTTTTGGGAATCTACTCTATGCCAGCCATCTCTCCAATTTAACTTTTGGGATTGTAAGCAATAAACAAAATAATTCCTTCACTTCTTGGGTAACATAACCCGTCTGCAGAACACGAATAATATATGGCTCGTGCAATTTGCAGTAGGCCAAATAAACAACCATAACATGGTAACCATATAGTAGTAATACTTTCTGTAATACTCATAGAAGTAATGGCTTACGCAGAATACCTAATGGCATAAGGCCAAGATGCAATTGCCCGAATGGATAATTAATTAAGGATTCACGTTTGCCTTGAGTACGATTCAGTATTTCAGTTGTAGGATTTTCCCCAAATCCACCGATTGCGAGATGAGCATAGCAGCGCTAGTGGAGGTTGAGCCGAGGACAGGTACGCTCATGTCCTTGTAGGGACTGGCTAGGGGCTGTGCCGGGGACCTCGATTTGGAGGGCGCGCTGCAGGGTTCGAGGCCTCGCTGTGCGCAGCCGTACGGCGCGACCATGAGGCGGCGGCTAGCGTGATTCCGTCCACGAGTAGCGCAGCAACCAGAGTCGGGGTCTAGCCCAATGACGGCGGCGCTTCGATTCGGACAGCGAGGAACTCGATTTTGGCGGCGATGCGTTGATTTCGCTGGCTGTGGTGCGAATTGCGCACGGGCTGAAGGTCGCCACCCTTCTCCAGCTGGGCGTCGTCGGACAGCAGAAAGCGGGGGAGGACGAATGCGCGGCCAGGAGGTCGTCGCCATCCAGCTGACCAAACCGAGCAGGACATAAAGGGTGTGTTTGGTAGCCCGGGTCAACAGAGAATCCCTCTCTCCCCTCATACATGCTCAGCTTAGCTATGATGAGCTGAGATTCTGGCGTGTGTTTGGCAGCTCGTCTCTCCTCATACTAGCTGACCTGAGATATTGTTTGGCTGGTTTGTATGTGGTGAGATATTGTTTGGTCCAGATTTTACACAAAGGTCCTCGCACAAAAAAAGAAAAAGCAATCGGGTCCCTGGATCCATTCTTGCCCGCTCCCTGCATCCATGGATCCGTGGCTGGCGGGTCGCCGTGGCTGGCGGCCGAGGCTGGCGGCCGTTGGTCGCTGTGGCTGGAGGTGGCCGGCGGCCGACGCTGGAGGCGGTTGGCGGCTGTGGCTGGAGGCAGCAGGCCACAGAGGACGACGAGAGCTTGGGCGGCGATTTTCGGAGGCGGCGGCGAGCTGCAGAGGACGACGGCCGGCGGGAGAGCAGGAGGGTCGGAGGAGGGCCGGCATGGGAGGAGGAGCGACCTGGGAGCTTCGCAGGGGAGGAGGAGGAGGGCCGGGAGAGGAGACGCGAGAGGAGGAGGGCCGGGAGAGAAGACATGATAGGAGGAGGAGGGGGAAAATGAGGCATCGGGTGGGGGTCTGGGGGTCTCGCGGGACCAGCCGAACAGTGTTTTGCGGGATGAGCTCGTCCCGGATGAGTAGTGAAGCTCGATTTGAGCTTCGCTCTCGGGCAGGGCTCTCGTCCGTTTTTCGTATGAATTGGGCAGTGGGGAGTTGGCCCGAGCCGACCTAACAAACAACTTCTCTTAGCAAAAGGTGGGTTGGAGAGGGAAAATCTGAGCTCCCCCGGTCTACCAAACACGCCCAAAGTGTCCAAAACAACCCCGACGATCCACGGTTAGTCGACTTCCCCTTCCGTGAGCCAGGGCGTGGCCCATGGGTGGTAGCGAGCGACGTGAATTTTCAGGACGCGAGCAAACGGGCGACTTACCACGGTCGCATCCGCGTTTAATAGTAAAGATGATATGCATGGTATGGCAACATGATGCAATGCAACTTACGCATATTAAGCGGAATCAGAACCCTAACAATTAAATATTAGTTCAAGTTATTTAGCTATCAGCATATTAAATTTTGATTAGCATGGCAACACATGGCATGGGTGAGCTACACAAATTAAATGGAACCGGGATACAATAAATAATTCCTGAACAATTCCATATTTTTTTATTAGATGTATCGCTATTTACCCGAACTCACAACATATGCGATGCGATGCAACATGTATGATTGATGTAACAAGATAGATGAACATTTATAAATAGGGTTGGCTTAGGGTTGGGGTCTCACGTCGCACATCTGAGAAAGATCGGCGAAAAGAAGTGAAGTGGCGGAAGTCGCCGATGCCGTTGGGTTCAAAGAGGAAGTAGAAGCCTCCGGGTCCGGGAACAACGGTCTTCGGTTTCGGCTTCGTTTGCTGATGGTGGGACTTGAATCCCCGCCGGGGTCCTAGGGATGCATCGGGATGCTTCAATCGAAGACGTAGTGACAAACTTGGCGGCACGAAAAGAAGTAGACCTTGGAAGCACCACGAGTTCCTTGCGTTCGCTGGTTGGAGCGAATTCGTAGCATCTTCACACAGTAGCTCTCGCTGCAGTACCACACCCCAGACCACAACAGCATCACAACTTCGATAGTAGCAGCATCATGGCACCACGATGCACAAGCCACTTAAACACAACTTCAACAACATGACAGGGACAAAAGAGGAGGCCTCGGCGGCGCGCGAGCTTGCGCAGGAGGCGGTAGAGGCAGGGGCGCGCGACCTGGTGCTCGGCGTAGCAGCAGGGCTGGCTTGGCGGCGCACGGCCAGGCGACAGGAGGTGAGGCGGCAAAAAGGCGCATCAGCGCATGATGCAGAGAGGTCGGCGACGGAAGGACCGAGCGGCGCGAACGCAAACCTGAGGCTGATGCCGGCCCGGGCGAGCTCGGGGAGGCGCTGGAGAAGAACTGCGGGGCGACAGATATCGAGTGGAGGAGGCGCGCGGGACAAGGGAGGTGCGCCGGTGAGCTCGACGGGGAGACGCACGAGAGGGAGGCACGCATCGGGCGAGGCAGCCGCTGCAGTGCTCGGGATCGAGCAGAGGCAGCCTGCAGGAGTTAGGGTACGTTTGGATTCAGCCGCAGCACGCCCTTCCAAATATTTGGCAGCCAAAATTTTGGTGAACGATTCTGCCGCCATCAGTACGCCCAGAAATTGGCGTGAAAATGTACTGGGAGGCACAGACTGGCTTGAGCTTGCCAAATATTTGGAGCCAAACCAAATAGGAAAAGGGGGCCGGCCACCCCTCCACCTTGGGTAGGTTTCCCTACTACATGGAAGGTTCTAGTGTTGGGGTCTTATTCGAAGACTTGTAGTCCAACACTTGGGGATCCACCTATATAATGAGGAGCATAGGGGAGGGGGCCGGCCACCATAACCACCCCACCTTGGCCGCACCCAAGGAGGCCGGCCACCCCCTCTCCCAAACCCTAGCCGCCCCCTCTCTCCTCCTCTTCTCCCGCACGCTTAGCGAAGCTCCGCCGGAGATCTCTACCGCCACCGCCACCACGCCGTCGTGCTGCCGGATTCAAGGAGGAGCTACTACTTCCGCTGCCCGCTGGAACGGGGAGAAGGACGTCGTCTTCATCAACACCGAACGTGTGACCGAGTACGGAGGTGCTGCCCAATTGTGGCACCGTGATCAAGATCTTCTACGCGCTTTTGCAAGCGGCAAGTGATCGTCTACCGCAGCAATAAGAGCCTACTCTTATAGGCTTTGGAAATCTTCAAGGGTTAGTCTCGTTCATCCCCTCGTTGCTCCCATCTTCTAGATTGCATCTTGGCTTGGATTGCGTTCTCGCGCTAGGAAAATTTTTGTTTTCTATGCAACGAATTCCTACAAGTGTGTGGTGTTTATCTTTCAACTTTGTCATTTACTCTTGACAGACTTTCATAATGGACTAGTGGCACATCCGCTTATCCAATAATTTTGCAAAAAGAGCTGGCAACGGGGTTCCCAGCCCCGATTAATCAAACTTCATTAATAATTCTCTTCGCATGTTTTGCTCTGACTCATCAGTAAGCAACTTAATTTTGCAAATAGACACTCCTCCATGGTATGAGATTGATGGAAGGCACCCGAGGATTCGGTTAGCCATGGCTTGTGAAAGAAAAGGTTGGGAGGAGTGTCACCCATAATAAAACTAAAATACATGTGTAAACAAAAGAGAAGAGGGATGATCTACCTTGCTGGTAGAGATAACGTCCTTCATGGGAGCCGCTCTTGAAAGTCTGGTTGGCGAGGTAGTTAGAGTGCCCACTACCATTCGTTGACAACAACAAACACCTCTCAAAATTTTACTATGCTCTCTTTACGATTTCAAAACTTGAAAAGCTCTAGCACATGATTTTATCCCTGCTTCCCTCCGCGAAGGGCCTTTCTTCTACTTTTATGTTGAGTCAGTTTACCTATTTCTCTCTATCTTAGAAGCAAACACTTGTGTTAACTGTGCATTGATTCCTACATACCTGCATATTTGCATTCATCATATTACTTTATGTTGACAACTATCCATGAGATATACATGTTACAAGTTGAAAGCAACCGCTGAAACTTAATCTTCCTTTGTGTTGCTTCAATGCCTTTACTATGAATTTATTGCTTTATGAGTTAACTCTTATGCAAGACTTATTGATGCTTGTCTTGAAAGTACTATTCATGAAAAGTCTTTGCTATATGATTCAATTGTTTACTCATTGTCTTTACCATTGCTTTGCATCGCTGCATTCATCTCATATGCTTTACAATAGTATGATTAAGATCATGTTGGTGGCATGTCACTTCAGAAATTATCTTTGTTATCGTTTACCTACTCAGGACGAGCAGGAACTAAGCTTGGGGATGCTGATACGTCTCCGACGTATCGATAATTTCTTATGTTCCATGCTTGTTTTATGACAATACCTACATGTTTTGTTCACACTTTATATCATTTTTATGCGTTTTCCGGAACTAACCTATTGACGAGATGCCGAAGTGCCAGTTCCTATTTTCTGCTGTTTTTGGTTTCAGAAATCCTAGTAAGGAAATATTCTCGGAATTGGACGAAATCAACGCCCAAGATCTTAGAATCCCACGAAGCTTCCAGAACACCCGAGAGCCACCAGAGGGGAGCCCTGGGGGCCCAGACGATAGCCCGGCGCGGCCAGAGGGGGGGCCGCGCCCCCCTGTTGTGTCACCGCCTCGTCAGCCCTCCGACTCTGCCTCTTCGCCTATTTAAAGGTCCCTGACCTAAATCTTCGATACGAAAAAAGCCACGGTACGAGAAACCTTCCAGAGCCGCCGCCATCGCGAAGCCAAGATCTGGGGGACAGGACTCTCTGTTCCGGCACGCCACCGGGACGGGGAAATGCCCCCGGAAGGCTTCTCCGTCGATACCGCTGCCATCACCACCGCCATCTTCATCACCGCTGCTGTCTCCCATGAGGAGGGAGTAGTTCTCCATCGAGGCTAAGGGCTGTACCGGTAGCTATGTGGTTCATCTCTCTCCCTATGTACTTCAATACAATAATCTCACGAGCTGCCTTACATGATTGAGATTCATATGATGATGCTTGTAATCTAGATATCATTATGCTAGTCAAGTGGATTTTACTTATGTGATCTCCGGAGACTCCTTGTCCCACGTGTGTAAAGGTGACAGTGTGTGCACCGTGTGGGTCTCTTAGGCTATATTTCACAGAATATTTATTCACTGTTATGGATAGCATAGTGAAGTGCTTATTTATATCCCTTTATGATTGCAATGTGCTTTGTATCACTACTATTATATGTGCTACTCTAGTGATGTTATTAAAGTAGTCTATTCCTCCTGCACGGTGTAAAGGTGACAGTGTGTGCATCGTGTAGTACTTGGCGTAGGTTATGATTATGATCTCTTGTAGATTATGAAGTTAATTATTGCTATGATAGTATTGATGTGATCTATGCCTCCTTCATAGTGTGATGGTGACAGTGTGCATGCTATGTTAGTGTAGGGATTCGTTGCATAGAAAACAAACATTTTCCTACCGCGAGAACGCAATCCAAGCCAAGATGCAATCTAGAAGATGGGAGCAACGAGGGGATGAACGAGACTAACCCTTGAAGATTTCCAAAGCCTATAAGAGTAGGCTCTTGTAGCTGCGGTAGACGATCACTTGCCGCTTGCAAAAGCGCGTAGAAGATCTTGATCACGGTGCCACGATCGGGCAGCACCTCCGTACTCGGTCACACGTTTGGTGTTGATGAAGACGACGTCCTTCTCCTCGTTCCAGCGGGCAGCGGAAGTAGTAGATCCTCCTTGGAATCCCGACAGCACGACGACGTGGTGGCGGTGTCGATGGAGATCTCCGGCGGAGCTTCGCTAAGCATATGCGGGAGAGGTGGTGAAGGAGAGGTAGCTAGGGTTTGGGGAGAGGGGGCTTGGGCGCCGGCCCTCAAAGGGGTGCGGCCAAGGGTGAGCCAAGAGTGGCCGGCCACCCTCCCCTTGCCCCTCATTATATAGGTGGAAGCCCCAAGAGTTGTGGTCCAAGTCTTCGAATAAGACCCCAACACCAAAACTTCCCAAAAGTGGGAAACCTACTCAAGGGGGGAGTCCTACCCAAGGTGGGACTCCCGCCTTTCCTTGAGGTGGGGCTGGCCGGCCACCAAGGTGGAGCCCACCTGGGACTCTTCCCCCTTAGGGTTTGGCCGGCCATGCTAGTGGAGTCCCTCCGGGAATCCACCTTCCATAGTGTCGTTCTTCCGGACTTTTCTAGAACCTTCTAGAACCTGCCATAAATGCACCGGATCATTTCCAAACTTGGAATATGACTTCCTATATATGAATCTTATTCTCTGGACCATTCCGGACCTCCTCGTGATATCTTGGATCCCATCCGAGACTCCAAACAAAACTTCGAACTCCATTCCATATTCCATATCTACTTAAACGACATCAAACCTTAAGTGTGTCACCCTACGGTTCGTGAACTATGTAGACATGGTTGAGACTTCTCTCCGACCAATAACCAATAGCGGGATCTGGAGATCCATAATGGCTCCCACATATTCAATGATGACTTAGTGATCAAATGAACCATTCACATACGATACCAATTCCCTTTGTCACGCGATATTTTACTTGTCTGAGGTTTGATCATCGGTATCACTCTATACCTTGTTCAACCTCGTCTCCTGACAAGTACTCTTTACTCGTACCGTGGTATGTGGTCTCTTATGAACTCATTCATATGCTTGCAAGACATTAGACGACTGATACGTCTCCAACGTATCCATAATTTCTGATGTTCCATGCTTGTTTTATGACAATACTTACATGTTTTGCTTGCACTTTATAATGTTTTTACGCGTTTTCTGGAACTAACCTATTAACAAGATGCCACAGTGCCAGTTCCTGTTTTCTGCTGTTTTTGGTTCCAGAAAGGCTGTTCGGGCAATATTCTCGGAATTGGACGAAATCAACGCCAAACATCCTATTTTTCCCGGAAGCATCCAGAACACCGAAGGAGAGTCGGAGGAGAGCCAGGGGCACCAGGAGGGTGGGCCGCGCGGGCCAGCCCCTGGCCGCGCCCCCCTATGGGGAGGCCACCCTGTCAACCCTCCTGCGCCGCCTCTTCGCCTATATAACCCCTTTCGACCTAAAAACGCAGTACCAATTGACGAAACTCCAGAAAGACTCCACGGGCGCCGCCGCCATCGCGAAACTCCAATTCGGGGGACAGAAGTCTCTGTTCCGGCACCCTGCCGGGACGGGGAAGTGCCCCCGGAAGCCATCTCCATCGACGCCACCGCCTCCATCATGCTCCGTGAGTAGTTCCCCCATGGACTACGGGTTCTAGCAGTAGCTAGTTGGTACTCTCTATCCCATGTACTTCAATACAATGATCTCATGAGCTGCCTTACATGATTGAGATCCTTCTGATGTAATCGGTGTTGTGTTTGTTGGGATCCGATGGATGATACATTATGATTAGTCTATCTATAAAGTTTGTGAAGTTATTGTTGCTGCAATCTTGTTATGCTTAATGCTTGTCACTAGGGCCCGAGTGGCATGATCTTAGATTTAAGCTCTATACTTATTGCTTAGATTGTATCTACAAGTTGTATGCACATGTCGCTGTCCGGAACCAATGGCCCCGAAGTGACAAGAATCGGGACAACCGGAGGGGATGGCGGTGATGTGAGGGACACATGTTTTCACGGAGTGTTAATGCTTTGCTCCGGTGCTCTATTAAAAGGAGTACCTTAATATCCAGTAGATTCCCTTGAGGCCCGGCTGCCACCGGCTGGTAGGACAAAAGATGTTGTGCAAGTTTCTCATTGCGAGCACGTACGACTATAATTGGAAAACATGCCTACATGATTAATGAATTGATGTTCTTTCTTAATGCTTTATCAATCCTATCAATTGCCCAACTGTAATTTGTTCACCCAACACTTGTCACTTGTTATTGGAGAGTTACCACTAGTGTAGATCGCTGGGAACCCCGGTCCATCTCTCATCATCATATACTTGTTCTACATGTCATTGGAAGTAGTATCAACTATTTTCTGGTGCCATTGCTCTCATATTGCTATTCTTGCTGTTATTCTTGTTATTATTGCTCTCATATTATTGCTACTTTCACATCACCCCTGTTACTAGTGCTTTTCCGGTGCGATTTGAATTGACAACTCAGTTGTTAAGGCTTATAAGTATTCTTTACCTCCCCTTGTGTCGAATCAATAAATTTGGGTTTTACTTCCCTCGAAGACTATCGCGATCCCCTATACTTGTGGGTTATCAACGACATTCCACCGAGAGGGCCCAGAGTATATCTATCCGTCATCTGGATGGACAAATCCCACTGTTGATCCATATGCCTCAACTCATACTTTCCGGATACTTAATCCCACCTTTATAACCACCCATTTACGCAGTGGCGTTTGATGTAATCAAAGTACCTTTCCGGTATAAGTGATTTACATGATCTCATGGTCATAAGGACTAGGTAACTATGTATCGAAAGCTTATAGCAAATAACTTAATGACGTGATCTTATGCTACGCTTAATTGGGTGTGTCCATTATATCATTCATACAATGATATAACCTTGTTATTAATAACATCCAATGTTCATGATTATGAAACTAATCATCCATTAATCAACAAGCTAGATAAGAGGTATACTAGGGACTCTTTGTTGTTTACATATCACACATGTATCAATGTTTCGGTTAATACAATTATAGCATGGTATATAAACATTTATCATAAACATAAAGATATATAATAACCACTTTTATTATTGCCTCTTGGGCATATCTTCTTCAGTCTCTCACTTGCACTAGAGTCAATAATCTAGATTACATTGTAAAGATATAACACCTTGGCCTTCCGGTGTTTTATCATGTTTTGCTCACGGAAGAGGTTTTAGTCAACGGATCTGACACTCTCAGAAACGTATGTATTTTGTAATTCATTTGCGTCTCAACGCATCACTCATTTCCAAATGAGTCGGCATTAAATATGTTTGGTCTTTTGGTGGAACCTTAATTCCGCGGTCTGAAATATGTCACTAATATTGTCACACACAATATAGCTTCAAAGTTCTGACTCTGTCAGAACTACACCAAGTTCTCAAAGAACCTCTTGACTTTAACATCCTTTGTCATTGTCAAAACAATGACATACTCTACCTTATTTTGCAGAATTCGTCACAATATTTAGAACTCTTCTAAATCTAGCATAGACAACTTCTAGCTCATTGTGCTACCTTTTAAACAACACTTAGTCTAATTTGAGATTGAATTTTATTTTCATATGTGACAAAACAAATATCCGTGCAACATCTTACAGCGAATTGTTTGTCATTTCTCCATACAAAACTATATATATATCCTTGGTTCTTCTAAAGTACTCAAGGATACTCTTACTGTCGTCCAATGATCATCTCACGAATCATTCTGGTATATGCTCATAACATTTTAGAGCACAGGACATCTGATTGTGTACATATTATTCGTGATCCATAATCACTCATGTGTTTTTACTCATTGAGTATCAGATACACTCAAGTCATGTTAAGACTTCACATGACAAGAACATTTTCTTAATATTTCTATATTGAACTATTTCAATATCCATTCTATGTACTTTGACTTAAACTTATTTTGTGTTTCAATCTATCTTCATAGATCTTGACACTAAATTTGTTTCAGTCCATATCCTTTCATTGAAGTTAATTCTCAATGAAATCTTTTAATCAAGTATATAATTACATCATTTATAACCAACTATATGTCATCTACATAAAGTATTATAAATATGTCTTAGCGCTCCCACTTAATTTCTTGCAAATGCAAGCCTCTTCATCGTCTCTAATGAAATCAAAAACTCTTTGAAGATTTCATCTGGTGAAGATTCCAACTCCGCGATACTTACTTCATCCAATTGAAGTTCGTATACCTATCTAGTATTCCATGGACTAGCAAAACTTTTGGTTGTATCTTGTATACACCTTTAATACACACGTCTGATAAGTAATGTATTTTGCCATCCTACTAGCATATCTCATAAAAGAAATATGTAGTGATTACTAGAATAATCCACATAGACTATAAGCATTGCTACGGAAGATCTAATCTTATCGTAGTCAACTCTTTGAACTTTGTCATAAACAACTTTTCGACAAGTCGAGCTTCTTCAAGGATATTTCATCCAAGTCCATCAATTTTATAGATCTATTTACTTTCAAAAAGTATTTATCTATCTTGGATTTCACGGCGTATAGCCATTTTAACGGAGTCAGGGCCCATCATAACTTCTTTGTTTGTAGTTGGTTTATCATTGTTCAAAATCAATCCCTTGTCCACAAATCATTTATTTGATCACAAAGTAAACCATACCTACAATGTTCAATATGTACTTCGATCTCCATGGCTAAAACACTTTGTAGTCATGGGAGTCATGATCGTTGTGGCCGCTTCTGGAACCAATTCCGATGCTGCGCTACTCTGATCATTATGCTCAAGTTCATAAACCTTATCAAGTTCTATTGTCCTCCCACTCAAATACTTCGCTAGAAACAATTTCTTGGAAATAAGAAATATTGACAAACACTTTTGTCTTTGTCTCCATAGTGGGAAGAATTCCCAATCAATTCTCTGGGATAACCAACAAAGACATTCATCCGATTTTGGTTGTAAACTTTTAGACCAAAATTTAAAGAAAGGACTATTAGGGTTTATACCCATGCCATAACTCGTATGGTGTCATTTCTACGAATCATGATGATGCTCTATTTAGTGTAAAAGCGGTAGTCTCTTAAGCATAATCCACAAAAATATAATGGCTTTATTTTATTTTATCTCATCATTAATCCAACAAAGTTTGGATACATCTCTTGGATACTTCATCATCACTATGATACTCCCAGAAATGTGAGTTGTAGAACAATTTCATAACTCTCTTAGATGTTCGCTAAAACTCGTAATTCAAATATTTCCACCATGATCCAATCATAGATATTTGATTTTTCTATTACGATGATTTCCACTTCATGCTGAAATTTATTTGAATCCATTCAAATGTTTCAAACTTCTTCCTTATCGAATATATCCACATATATATACTCAATTCATTGTTTGAAGTTTTCATGAAGTAGAAGAATCTCCCGCACACAACTATGCCCAGTGAACCATATATATCATCATGTATGTTTCCACTAAGTTAATTGCCCGTTCAAAACTTAGCCTATGAACGGTATTTCAGTCATTCCTTTTAGAAGAGATTTGCAAGCGCCAAATGATTCATAAATCAAATGACTCCAATAATCCATTTGCATGGAGTTTCTTCATGCGTTCCTTTCCAACATGACCTAAATGGCGGTTCCACAAATAAGTGGAATTCAAATCATTTGCCTTACGGCATTTTAGCGTCAGTGTTATGTATGTGTGTTTCACCATTAACATTTATAATAACTTATCCATCGTACATGGAGTAATGTCATAATTTGAACAACTCATTGTTTTTATTTGACAAGAGCAAAATAACAATTATTAAGTTCTTTATTATAAATTCTAAGGACTAGATAGAATGCCAACGATGAACATAATAACACTTTATTTTTATTCCAGACGTGCATTCCTATCATATTCCTTGTCAGTCACTTAGGCCATTGTATTCTTGTATTGCGTTGTTTTGTATGACACTTCATACCAACCAATATGGTACTAATACCCAAGAATTTCATAGTGTGACTTAACTAGGAATACAACCATAACATGTATATCATTTATATACACCTGAGCTAGACTTTCTAGTCTTTTCTTTTCTTTTTGCCAAAATATCTTTTGCAGTTTCTCTTTTAGCTTTCCTCATTATTCAGAAAAACACTTTAACATTATTAACTTCTAGGTTTGTTGGTCAAATACCAATAACCTTGAGGTTCTTTCTTTAAGTTGATCATCATATGACAAGTGTTTCAGATTTCACTATTAGTAACTTTGTAATATGATGAACAATTTCACTCATAATTTTATCCATCATATCATGACGACTTTCCGAGACCATGTCTGTACATGCTAGGCTCGTAAAGTTTTAACCTTGGTATTCGCATGTGCAAATCTGACTTGCACCCGTTGTATGCACACGTAGAATCTATCACACCCGATCATCACGTGATGCTTCGAAATGACGAGTCTTAGCAATGGTGCATACTAAGGATGATAACTTCATGGATATGCGAATATTATTAGTGCCCCAATAGTTGGAGGATTGTGACGTCTGGCGTCTTCAACCTTCATACATTCCCATAAAACTTATGAGTTTATGTAGTCTCACCAAATTTATATTCTATCATCTTGCAATAAGGTCTTAGATATCACATATATCTCATACCTTGATTATTTCTGAAAACTAAATTTTCAGCTCCTTACTTTTCAAACAGATTTGAACTTCAAGTTTCACGGAGACAAGATAACTTTAGGTACTAATTGAAACCATAGCTCTTTGAATCAACAATGTGAGGTTTACTAAAAGTTTGCAATAGGACTTAATCAATTCTTGATTCTTTAACAATACGGTACCAATCCGTAAAGTTTCTTGTCAGATTTTAACAGTATTTCCATCTCAATAACAAGACTAGCGCATGGTAGAAAACGGATGCCAATACTACAAAATTAATTCAAAATACTACTCAGACTATGTTTATGATAATTAGTTCATGTTTTAATCTAATTACTAATGAACTCCCACTTAATACAACATCCCGCATAGTTGTTAAGTGGTACACGATCCAAATCCACTACACCAAAACCGATCATCACGTGAGATGATGTAGCTTCAATGGTGAACATCAACATGTTGATCATATCATCCATATAACTCGTGTTCAACCTTTCGGTTTCCGTTGTCCCGAGGCCATGTCTGTACATGCTAGGCTCGTCAAGCAAACCCAAGTATTCCGCGTGTGCAACATGGCTTACACCCGTTGTATGTGAATGTTGAGTCTATCACATCCGATCATCACGAGATGCTTCGAAACGACGAACTGTACAACGGTGCATACGAGGGGAGAACACTTTATTATCTTGATATTAATGTGAGAGATCATCTTATAATGCTACCGTCGCGTTCTAAGCAAAATAAGATGCATAAAGGATTAACATCACATGCAATTCATATGTGATATGATATGGCCCTTTTGTCTTTGCGCCTTTGATCTTCATCTCCAAAGCACGGACATGATCTCCATCATCAACGGGCATGATCTCCATCATCGTCGGCGTAGCGTCAAGGTTCATGGCGCCGTCTTCATGGTTGTTCACCTCATGTAGCAACTATTACAACTACTTTGAAATACTACTCAACATGAAATTTAAAGACAACCATAAGGCTCCTGCCGGTTGCCTCAATACAATAATGATCATCTCATACATATTCATCATCACATTATGGCCATATCACATCACCAAACCCTGCAAAAACAAGTTAGACGTCTCTAATTTGTTTTGCATATTTTACGTGGTTTAGGGTTTTCGAGAGAGATATAATCTACCTACGAACATGAACCACAACGGTGATACTAGTGTTGTCAATAGAAGAGTAAATTGAATCTTCACTATAGTAGGAGAGACAGACACCCGCAAAGCCTCTTATGCAATACAAGTTGCATGTCGAACGAGGAACAAGTCTCATGAACGCGGTCATGTAAAGTTAGTCCGAGCCGCTTCATCCCACTATGCCACAAAGATGCAAAGTACTCAAACTAAAGATAACAAGAGCATCAACGCCCACAAAACCATTGTGTTCTACTCGTGCAACCATCTATGCATAGACACGGCACTGATACCACTGTAGGGATTCGTTGCATAGAAAACAAAATTTTTCCTACCGCGAGAACGCAATCCAAGCCAAGATGCAATCTAGAAGATGGGAGCAACGAGGGGATGAACGAGACTAACCCTTGAAGATTTCCAAAGCCTATAAGAGTAGGCTCTTATTGCTGCGGTAGACGATCACTTGCCGCTTGCAAAAGCGCGTAGAAGATCTTGATCACGGTGCCACGATCGGGCAGCACCTCCGTACTCGGTCACACGTTCGGTGTTGATGAAGACGACGTCCTTCTCCTCGTTCCAGCGGGCAGCGGAAGTAGTAGATCCTCCTTGGAATCCCAACAGCACGATGGCGTGGTGGCGGTGTCGATGGAGATCTCCGGCGGAGCTTCGCTAAGCATATGCGGGAGAGGTGGTGAAGGAGAGGTAGCTAGGGTTTGGGGAGAGGGGGCTTGGGCGCCGGCCCTCAAAGGGGTGCGGCCAAGGCTGAGCCAAGAGTGGCCGGCCACCCTCCCCTTGCCCCTCATTATATAGGTGGAAGCCCCAAGAGTTGTGGTCCAAGTCTTCGAATAAGACCCCAACACCAAAACTTCCCAAAAGTGGGAAACCTACTCAAGGGGGGAGTCCTACCCAAGGTGGGACTCCCACCTTTCCTTGAGGTGGGGCTGGCCGGCCACCAAGGTGGAGCCCACCTAGGACTCTTCCCCCTTAGGGTTTGGCCAGCCATGCTAGTGGAGTCCCTCCGGGAATCCACCTTCCATAGTGCCGTTCTTCCGGACTTTTCTAGAACCTTCTAGAACCTGCCATAAATGCACCGGATCATTTCCAAACTTGGAATATGACTTCCTATATATGAATCTTATTCTCCGGACCATTCCGGACCTCCTCGTGATATCTTGGATCCCATCCGAGACTCCGAACAAAACTTCGAACTCCATTCCATATTCCATATCTACTTAAACGACATCAAACCTTAAGTGTGTCACCCTACGGTTCGTGAACTATGTAGACATGGTTGAGACTTCTCTCCGACCAATAACCAATAGCGGGATCTGGAGATCCATAATGGCTCCCACATATTCAATGATGACTTAGTGATCGAATGAACCATTCACATACGATACCAATTCCCTTTGTCACGCGATATTTTACTTGTCTGAGGTTTGATCATCGGTATCACTCTATACCTTGTTCAACCTCGTCTCCTGACAAGTACTCTTTACTCGTACCGTGGTATGTGGTCTCTTATGAACTCATTCATATGCTTGCAAGACATTAGACGACATTCCACCGAGAGGGCCCAGAGTATATCTATCCGTCATCTGGATGGACAAATCCCACTGTTGATCCATATGCCTCAACTCATACTTTCCGGATACTTAATCCCACCTTTATAACCACCCATTTACGCAGTGGCGTTTGATGTAATCAAAGTACCTTTCCGGTATAAGTGATTTACATGATCTCATGGTCATAAGGACTAGGTAACTATGTATCGAAAGCTTATAGCAAATAACTTAATGACGTGATCTTATGCTACGCTTAATTGGGTGTGTCCATTATATCATTCATACAATGATATAACCTTGTTATTAATAACATCCAATGTTCATGATTATGAAACTAATCATCCATTAATCAACAAGCTAGATAAGAGGCATACTAGGGACTCTTTGTTGTTTACATATCACACATGTATCAATGTTTCGGTTAATACAATTATAGCATGGTATATAAACATTTATCATAAACATAAAGATATATAATAACCACTTTTATTATTGCCTCTTGGGCATATCTCCTTCAGTTAGTACTTGGTTTAGTTGTGTTGATCTATCGTGCACTCTAAGGTTATTTAAACATGAATATCGAATATTGTGGAGCTTGTTAACTCTGGCATTGAGGGTTTGTGTAATCCTACACAATTAGTGGTGTTCATCATCCAACAAGAGAGTGTAGAGTATAGCATTTATCTATTTATTTTGTTATGTGATCAATGTTGAGAGTGTCCACTAGTGAAAGTATAATCCCTAGGCCTTGTTCCCAAATACTGAAATCGCTGCTTATTTACTGTTCTACTGCATCTCTACTGCCTGCAATATTACCACCATCAACCACACGCCAGTTGTACCATCAAGCTATTTTCTGGTGCCGTTACTTCTGCTCATATATATTCATACCACCTGTATTTCACTATCTCTTCGCCGAACTAGTGCACCTATACATCTGACAAGTGTATTAGGTGTGTTGGGGACACAAGAGACTTCTTGCTTTGTGGTTGCAGGGTTGCATGAGAGGGATATCTTTGACCTCTTCCTCCCTGAGTTCGATAAACCTTGGGTGATCCACTTAAGGGAAAACTTGATGCTGTTCTACAAACCTCTGCTCTGGGAGGCCCAACACTATCTACAGGAAAAGAAGCGTGAGTAGACATCAGTAGAGATAAGAGAGGATTTCAGCGGGAGGTGACGGAAATACTCCCACCCTGACAAAGGATTAACTTGTCAATGCCTACGGGTTGTAGACTAGGGTTTTAGTTAGAAGTAGATGGCAAGTAGATCTCGAAGGTTTCAGCCGAAAAGTACTCGACGATATGAAAACTAGGGTTCGTGAGACAATGAATCGATGCTTTCTTTGTCCCTCGACTCCCCCTTATATAGGAGGTGGAGCCGAGGGATTCGTGATGTACAAGTTACAGAGTCCGGGAAGGTTTCTAACTCCTCCCGTAATATTACAAGTGTTCTCTCCTAATACAACTCTAGTTTTCCTTAACTAGCAAGTTGGGCTTCCGAATTCTTCTTATCCTTTGGGTCGTGGGCCTTCAGTAAACCCCGGGTACCATCTTTGGCAGGCCCATTGGGGATGCCTATGTCAGTAGCCCCCGAGATTTTGCTTGAATCGTAGAGTCAGGGAAAATCTCCACATTTACATTTATTCGATAATTCTGAACTTTACCACATATCTTTGCATACGAATTTCTATATTGTACAGGGATAATGGTAGTTGGGGCTAGTTCATCTGACGGATCAGGTACTAGTTAACTGCTCTAGTGGCAATCCGCAAAAACCTACTTCAAGATCACGTCCCTGGACATGATCTCGGGATACTGGTGTAAACTTCGACAGGCGCCGCTTAAGGTCTTACCATTCTGTCGAGTCCCAGTCATATTTATCGGGTACCTAACGCGTCCGTTAGGATTTTTCTTCGTATTTGTTGATACGGAAAAAAGTAGCAAACCGACGTCAGAGACGGCGCCACGCCACACAGAACGGATCTGGGGTCTTACCTTCGAAAAGTTTTGCGGCATTCAGAAATTGTTCGCAACTTTGGCGTTCTGAGAATATATTGTCGAGTGCTTTTTCGGCTGTTGGAATAGCACATTTTATTGAGTCAACGGATGACTTATATTGCTCTCCCGATGGGAGTATATGTAGAGTTATTTATATAACTCGAAATATGCTCACTTTTTCTTCTTCTTTTTCTCTCTCTTTTTTATAATTTCATCGGGCACGCGAACAGCGTTCCCGATGGGAGTAGCCCCTAAGGCTACAGCCAAGGACTTGTGCTTGGGTGTAGGCTCCACGCCTTATGTCGCTATATTTTTGACCTGTCGCATAGTTTTTCAAATCTCTCGGGTGTGCGAACAGCGCTCCCGATGGGAGTAGCCAGCGAGGCTATGAGCAAATAATTGTATTTGATCATAGGCTCTCGCCATTTCTATTTTGTCTTTCTCAAATTTTTCATTTTTCCAAAGTAGCCCCCGAGCATTTGATCAAAAAACTTGTATTTGATCAAAGGCTCTCAAAATAATCCATAATCTTCTGCTGTCGCCTTTTTTATGAAGCTGTTGAGTCGAAATTTTCTCTTGCTGAGGTGACATCACTGCTGACGATAGCCACGACCGTTGTTCCTGGAAAACGCGAGAAGTTCTCTCCCGCTGCCTTTCGGGCCCAAATTACGCATCATATTGACACGTCGTGCAAGTGGGGGACACACGTCCTCCGCTTTTTCTGGCGCACGTACTGTAGCTCCTGTGCTTTCTCGTCTGTATGAAATTACTTTTTACCCCTTGTCCACGTGTACACCATCTGTGCCGCAATCTCTCAATCCAACGGCGCGTCGATTCACCGCACCTCTATATAAAGGTATCGTCTTCCTCATCTAGTCCTTTCGCTCGCGCCGCACCTCTGCTTCTCCTCTGCCAAATCCTCCATTGCTCCCATTGCTTCAAGCGCTCAACCACACTCACACCCTTCGCCGCCAAGCTCATTGATGCAGCATCGCATCCGTTTGACTAGGCACAGCACTCCGGAGTCGAAGATGGCGACGGCGGATCTGGGAAGCGCAGAGTGGGAAAGATCCAAGATCTCTGCCCAAGACATCAACCTGCTGAAGAAGATGGGGTTCAATAAGAAGGAGAACTCGCTCCATGATGTCTACGGGAGCTTCTATTCTTGTAGACAGTGTTGGGCCTCCAAGAGCAGAGGTTTGTAGAACAGCAGCAAGTTTCCCTTAAGTGGATCACCCAATGCTTATCGATCTCAGGGAGGAAGAGGTCAAAGATATCCCTCTCATGCAACCCTGCAACCACAAAGCAAGAAGTCTCTTGTGTCCCCAACACACCTAATAGGTGCACTAGTTCGGCGAAGAGATAGTGAAATACAGGTGGTATGAATAAGTATGAGCAGTAGCAACAGCGCCAGAAAAGTGCTTTGCTATCCAGGACTGGCGGGTGGATGATGGTGGTAATATTGCAGACAGTACAAATACAGTAGAATAGTAAACAAGCAGCGATAGCAGTATTTAGGAACAAGGCCTAGGGATCATACTTTCACTAGTGGACACTCTCAACATTGATCACATAACAGAATAAATAGATAGATGCTAGACTCTACACCCTCTTGTTGGATGATGAACACCACTAACTGTGTAGGATTACACGAACCCTCAATGCAGGAGTTAACAAGCTCCACAATATTCGATATTCATATTTAAATAACCTTAGAGTGCATGACAGATCAACATAACCAAACCAAGTACTAACATAGCATGCACACTGTCACCTTCACGCTACGAAAGGAGGCATAGATCACATCAATACTATCATAGCAATAGTTAACTTCATAATCTACAAGAGATCACAATCATAATCTACGCCAAGTACTTACACGATGCACACACTGTCACCATTACACCGTGCAGGAGGAATAAACTACTTTAATAACATCACTAGAGTAGCACACAGATAAATTGTGATACAAAACACATTGCAATCATAAAGAGATATAAATAAGCACTTCACTATGCTCTTCATAACAGTGGATAAGTATTCTGTGAAATATAGCCTAAGAGACCCACACGGTGCACACACTGTCACCTTTATACACGTGGGACAAGGAGTCTCCAGAGATCACATAAGTAAAATCCACTTGACTAGCATAATGACATCTAGATTACAAGCATCATCATATGAATCTCAATCATGTAAGGCAGCTCATGAGATTATTGTATTGAAGTACATAGGGAGAGAGATGAACCACATAGCTACCGGTACAGCCCCGAGCCTCGATGGAGAACTACTCCCTCCTCATGGGAGACAGCAGCGGTGATGAAGATGGCGGTGGTGTCGATGGAGAAGCCTTCCGGGGGCACTTCCCCGTCCCGGCGGCGTGCCGGAACAGAGATTCATGTCCCCCAGATCTTGGCTTCGCGATGGCGGCGGCTCTGGAAGGTTTCTCGTACCGTGGCTTTTCCGTATCGAAGTTTTAGGTCAGGGACCTTTTATAGACGAAGAGGCGGCGTCAGAGGGTCAACGAGGCGGTGTCACCACAGGGGGGCGCGGGCCACCCCCAGGTCGCGCCGGCCTACCATCTGGTGGGCCTGTGGCCCCCCTCTGGCCTCTCTCGGGTGTTCTGGATGCTTCCGGGGATTCTAAGATGCTGGGCGTTGATTTCGTCCGATTCCGAGAATATTTCCTTACTAGGATTTCTGAAACCAAAAACAGCAGAAAACAGGAACTGGCCCTTCGGCATCTCGTCAATAGGTTAGTTCCGGAAAATGCATAAATATGACATGAAGTATGCATAAAACATGTAGATATCATCAACAATGTGGCATGGAACATAAGAAATTATCGATACGTCGGAGACGTATCAGCATCCCCAAGCTTAGTTTCTGCTCGTCCCGAGCAGGTAAACGATAACAAAGATAATTTCTGGAGTGACATGCCATCATAACCTTGATCATACTATTGTAAGCACATGTAATGAATGCAGCGATCCAAGACAATGGTAAATGACATGAGTAAACAACTGAATCAGAAAGCAAAGACTTTTCATGAATAGTACTTTCAAGACAAGCATCAATTAGTCTTGCATAAGAGTTAACTCATAAAGCAATAATTCAAAGTAAAGGTATTGAAGCAACACAAGGGAAGATTAAGTTTCAGCGGTTGCTTTTAACTTGTAACATGTATATCTCATGGATAGTTATCAATGCAAAGCAATATAACAAGTGCAATATGCAAGTATGTAAGAATCAATGCACAGTTCACACAAGTGTTTGTTTCTTGAGGTGGAGAGAGATAGGTGAACTGACTCAACATAAAAGTAGAAGAATGGTCCTACAAAGAGGAAAGCATTGATTGCTATATTTGTGCTAGAGCTTTGGTTTTGAAAACATATAGAGATCATTAAAGTAAAATTTTGAGAGGTGTTTGTTGTTGTCAACGAATGGTAGTGGGTACTCTAACCCCCTTGCCAGACAAACCTTCAAAGAGCGGCTCCCATTTTATTTTATTTTTGTGTGGCACTCCTTCCAACCTTTCTTTCACAAACCATGGCTAACCGAATCCTCGGGTGCCTGCCAACAATCTCATACCATGAAGGAGTGCCTTTTTATTTTAGTTTTATTATGATGACACTCCTCCCCACCTTTGCTTTCTCAAGCCATGGCTAACCGAATCCTTCGGGTGCCGTCCAACAATCACATACCATGGAGGAGTGTCTATTTTGGTTAATTAATTTGGGACTGGGAATCCCATTGCCAGCTCTTTTTGCAAAATTATTGGATAAGCGGATGAAGCCACTAGTCCATTGGTGAAAGTTACCCAACAAGATTGAAAGATAAACACCACATACTTCCTCATGAGCTATAAAACATTGACACAAATCAGAGGTGATAAATTTTGAATTGTTTAAAGGTAGCACTCAAGCAATTTACTTTGGAATGGCGGAGAAATACCATGTAGTAGGTAGGTATGGTGGACACAAATGGCATAGTGGTTGGCTCAAGGATTTTGGATGCATGAGAAGTATTCCCTCTCGATACAAGGTTTAGGCTAGCAAGGTTATTTGAAACAAACACAAGGATGAACTAGTACAGCAAAACTCACATAAAAGACATATTATAAACATTATAAGACTCTACACCGTCTTCCTTGTTGTTCAACCCAATACTAGAAATTATCTAGACTTTAGAGAGACCAATTATGCAAACCAAATTTTAGCAAGCTCTATGTATTTCTTCACTAATAGGTGCAAAGTATATGATGCAAGAGCTTAAACATGAGCACAACAATTGCCAAGTATCACATTATTTAAGACATCATACCAATTACTACATGTAGCATTTTCCGTTTCCAACTATATAACAATTAACGAAGCAGTTTCATCCTTCGCCATGAAAATTAAAGGCTAAGAACACATGTGTTCATATGAACCAGCGGAGCGTGTCTCTCTCCCACACAAGCATTTATTCAAACAAAACAAAAATAGAAACAAACAAACAGACGCTCCAAGTAAAGTACATAAGATGTGATGGAATAAAAATATAGTTTCACTAGAGGAACCTGATAATGTTGTCGATGAAGAAGGGGATGCCTTGGGCATCCCCAAGCTTAGACGCTTGAGTCTTCTTGATATATGCAGGGGTGAACCACCGGGGCATCCCCAAGCTTAGAGCTTTCACTCTCCTTGATCATATTGTATCATCCTCCTCTCTTGACCCTTGAAAACTTCATCCACACCAAACTCGAAACAAACTCATTAGAGGGTTAGTGCATAATCAAAAATTCACATGTTCAGAGGTGACACAATCATTCTTAACATTTTTGGACATTGCCCAAAGCTTCTGAAAGTTAATGGAACAAAGAAATCCATCCAACATAGCAAAAGAGGCAATGCGAAATAAAAGGCAGAATCTGTCAAAACAGAACAGTCCGTAAAGACGAATTTTAAAGGGGCATCAGACTTGCTCAAATGAAAATGCTCAAATTTAATGAAAGTTGCGTACATATCTGAGGATCACTCACGTAAATTGGCATAATTTTCTGAGTTACCTACAGAGATTTTTGCCCAGATTCGTGACAGCAAAGAAATCTGTTTCTGCGCAGTAATCCAAATCTAGTATGAACCTTACTATCAACGACTTTACTTGGCACAACAATGCACAAAACTAAGATAAGGAGAGGTTGCTA
This sequence comes from Lolium perenne, assembly GCF_019359855.2. NCBI lineage: Eukaryota > Viridiplantae > Streptophyta > Magnoliopsida > Poales > Poaceae > Lolium > Lolium perenne. Next base: position 161,636,507 of record NC_067247.2, read on the forward strand.
CAGTAGTAACAACTTCCAAGACTCAAATATAAAACATAGTACTGTAGTAAAATAAACACATGGGTTATCTCCCAAGAAGTTCTTTCTTTATAGCCATTAAGATGGGCTCAGCAGTTTTAATGATGCACTCGCAAGAAATAGTATTTGAAGCAAAAAGAGAGCATCAAGAGGCAAATTCAAAACACATTTAAGCCTAACATGCTTCCTATGAAAAGGAATCTTGTAAATAAACAAGTTCATGAAGAGCAAAGTAACAAGCATAGGAAGATAGAACAAGTGTAGCTTCAAAAATTTCAGCACATAGAGAGGTGTTTTAGTAACATTAAAATTTCTACAACCATATTTTCCTCTCTCATAATAATATCCACTAGCATCATGAGCAAACTCAACAATATAACTATCACATAAAGCATTCTTATCATGAGTCTCATGCATAAAATCATTACTCTCCACATAAGCATAGTCAATTTTATTAACTGTAGTGGGAGCAAATTCAACAAAGTAGCTATCATTATTATTCTCATCATCAAATATAGGAGGCATATTGTAATCATAATCAAATTTATCCTCCATAACAGGCGGTACTAAAAGACTACTATCATTATAATCATCATAAATAGGAGGCAAAGTATCATCAAAGTAAATTTTCTCCTCAATGCTTGGGGGACTAAAAAGATCATGCTCATCAAAACCAGCTTCCCCAAGCTTAGAATTTTCCATATCATTAGCAACAATAGTGTTCAAAGCATTCATACTAATATGTTCCATGGGTTTTTTAATTTTCGGATCAAACCATCCATGTCTTAAATCAGGAAATAGAATAAGAAGCTCATTGTTGTCCATTATGCCTTACTAGTGTAAACAAGAAACAAAAAGATGCAATTGCAGGATCTAAAGGAAATATCTTCGAGCACAAACACAATGGCGCCAGAAAAATCATTACTGAACCGGAGTATGAATGCCTTTTACCTTTCCTCCCCGGCAACGGCGCCAGAAAAGTGCTTGATGTCTACGGGAGCTTCTATTCTTGTAGACAGTGTTGGGACTCCAAGAGCAGAGGTTTGTAGAACAGCAGCAAGTTTCCCTTAAGTGGATCACCCAAGGATTATCGATCTCAGGGAGGAAGAGGTCAAAGATATCCCTCTCATGCAACCCTGCAACCACAAAGCAAGAAGTCTCTTGTGTCCCCAACACACCTAATAGGTGCACTAGTTCGGCGAAGAGATAGTGAAATACAGGTGGTATGAATAAGTATGAGCAGTAGAAACACCGCCAGAAAAGTGCTTTGCTATCCAGGACTGGCGGGTGGATGATGGTGGTAATATTGCAGACAGTACAAATACAGTAGAACAGTAAACAAGCAGCGATAGCAGTATTTAGGAACAAGGCCTAGGGATCATACTTTCACTAGTGGACACTCTCAACATTGATCACATAACAGAATAAATAGATAGATGCTAGACTCTACACCCTCTTGTTGGATGATGAACACCACTAACTGTGTAGGATTACACGAACCCTCAATGCCGGAGTTAACAAGCTCCACAATATTCGATATTCATATTTAAATAACCTTAGAGTGCATGACAGATCAACATAACCAAACCAAGTACTAACATAGCATGCACACTGTCACCTTCACGCTACGAAAGGAGGCATAGATCACATCAATACTATCATAGCAATAGTTAACTTCATAATCTACAAGAGATCACAATCATAATCTACGCCAAGTACTTACACGATGCACACACTGTCACCATTACACCGTGCAGGAGGAATAAACTACTTTAATAACATCACTAGAGTAGCACACAGATAAATTGTGATACAAAACACATTGCAATCATAAAGAGATATAAATAAGCACTTCACTATGCTCTTCATAACAGTGGATAAGTATTCTGTGAAATATAGCCTAAGAGACCCACACGGTGCACACACTGTCACCTTTACACACGTGGGACAAGGAGTCTCCGGAGATCACATAAGTAAAATCCACTTGACTAGCATAATGACATCTAGATTACAAGCATCATCATATGAATCTCAATCATGTAAGGCAGCTCATGAGATTATTGTATTGAAGTACATAGGGAGAGAGATGAACCACATAGCTACCGGTACAGCCCCGAGCCTCGATGGAGAACTACTCCCTCCTCATGGGAGACAGCAGCGGTGATGAAGATGGCGGTGGTGTCGATGGAGAAGCCTTCCGGGGGCACTTCCCCGTCCCGGCGGCGTGCCGGAACAGAGACTCCTGTTCCCCAGATCTTGGCTTCGCGATGGCGGCGGCTCTGGAAGGTTTCTCGTACCGTGGCTTTTCCGTATCGAAGTTTTAGGTCAGGGACCTTTTATAGGCGAAGAGGCGGCGTCAGAGGTTCAACGAGGCGGTGTCACCACAGGGGGGCGCGGGCCACCCCCAGGCCGCGCCGGCCTACCATCTGGTGGGCCTGTGGCCCCCCTCTGGCCTCTCTCGGGTGTTCTGGATGCTTCCGGGGATTCTAAGATGCTGGGCGTTGATTTCGTCCGATTCCGAGAATATTTCCTTACTAGGATTTCTGAAACCAAAAACAGCAGAAAACAGGAACTGGCCCTTCGGCATCTCGTCAATAGGTTAGTTCCGGAAAATGCATAAATATGACATGAAGTATGCATAAAACATGTAGATATCATCAACAATGTGGCATGGAACATAAGAAATTATCGATACGTCGGAGACGTATCACTCCACTTCCCCAAGGAGGAGAGCTATCCAAAGCCTCCAATCGAGTATCGGGTCAGTTTCGTTAACCACCTCATCCGAGGTCTTTCTCCCCCAATCCACGAGTTTCTTCGGGGTCTTTTGTTTGTCTATGGGCTTCAACTGCATCAGTTGACGCTCAATTCTATCCTCCACGTGTCGATTTTTATCACATTGTGTGAGTGCTTCCTCGGGGTCCAACCTAATTGGGCTCTATGGAAGCGTATCTTCTGCCTCCGCCGTAATGGCTCCCACAACGTCGCCTACAATATTGGCGGCGTTGTTATCTGTGTTTGTTCTGGCGTCGAATATTTCGACGTCAAATTCCCCGACTCTGTCCAAGGTTGGCGGAAGAAATGGATGTATATTCATGAAGAAAGCTCCAATCCAGTGGAGGACAACATCGCCCCTTTTGACGGAGAAGCCAAAATCCTTCACCGCCGTTCCTGGGATACTGAAGCTACCGAAGCTGAGAAGTTGGCGACAGAAGCGCCGATGACTCGCATCCACGAGCTACAGAACACCCGCGGCAAGGAACTTTCGGGTATTGAGATTACTGCCTATTTCCTTAGGATTAGAGTGCAGCCTCTCCAGGCTCGCAAAAATCCTCTCTGGAAGTATGCTGGTGAAGAAGATATCGACAGGCTCTCAAAAGACCTTCCTTTGAAGGATTTTGAAAAGCTTATCCGCAAAATCTCATCGCTCAACAAGAAGGATCCAATTCCATCCTCTTGCCGCATTACGCCATACAGTGGCGCCAATCCCCTTTCCGAGGTAATTTTTCCTCTTAGTTGCTATATTGTCTCCTCGAGTTTTTACTATTTTATCGACTACTGTCTTGCTAGCTTTTTTTTGCGTAACTTCTTTTTTATCGACACTCTTTCTTTTTCTCAGAACCACCCCGTTCTCGCTTCTCTTCCTCCTCTTCCTGAGGGTGGAGAAGTTGAAGACCCTACCGTTGTCGATGATGACAACCAAGGTACCTCGCGCCCTGAAAGTGAAGTCGCGGGTTCTCACAAATCCGTGGCTTCTTCTGAAAAAGACGCTGAGTCTGAGGCCACTGCCTCGACACACTCCCTTCCTCCTGCTGTTTCTCCAAGGAACAAGAGGAAGAGGCACGAAGTCGAAGATTCCGGCACCTCCAAAGCCGAAGAAGCTGGTCCTTCGGATAGGAAGGCAACTTTCAATCCATACGATGATGCCCTCTGATACGTCTCCGACGTATCGATAATTTCTTATGTTCCATGCCACATTATTGATGATATCTACATGTTTTATGCACACTTTATGTCATATTTATGCGTTTTCCGGAACTAACCTATTGACGAGATGCCGAAGGGCCAGTTCCTGTTTTCTGCTGTTTTTGGTTTCAGAAATCCTAGTAAGGAAATATTCTCGGAATCGGACGAAATCAACGCCCAGCATCCTATTTTTACACGAAGCTTCCAGAACACCCGGGAAGGACCAGAGGTGGGCCACAGGGGCCCCAGGAGGGTGGCTGGCGCGGCCCAGGCCCTGGCCGCGCCGCCATACCCCCTCACCGCCTCGTCGCCCCTCCGACTCCGCCTCTTCGCCTATATAAAGGTCCCAGACCTAAAACCTCGATACGGAAAAGCCACGGTACGAGAAACCATCCAGAGCCGCCGCCATCGCGAAGCCAAAGATCTGGGGGACAGGAGTCTCTGTTCCGGCACGCCGCCGGGACGGGGAAGTGCCCCCGGAAGGCTCCTCCATCGACACCACCGCCATTTTCATCACCGCTGCTGTCTCCCATGAGGAGGGAGTAGTTCTCCATCGAGGCTCAGGGCTGTACCGGTAGCTATGTGGTTAAATCTCTCTCCTATGTACTTCAATACAATGATCTCATGAGCTGCCTTACATGATTGAGATTCATATGAGCTTTGTATCACTATTCATCTATGTGCTACTCTAGTGATGTTATTAAAGTACTCTATTCCTCCTGCATGGTGTAAAGGTGGCAGTGTGTGCATCATGTAGTACTTGGCGTAGTTTATGATTGTGATCTCTTGTAGATTATGAAGTTAACTATTACTATGATGGTATTGATGTGATCTATTTGGTTATGTTGATCTATCTTGCACTAAGGTTATTTAAACATGAATATCGAATATTGTGGAGCTTGTTAACTCCGGCATTGAGGGTTCGTGTAATCCTACACAATTAGTGGTGTTCATCATCCAACAAGAGGGTGTACAGTCTAGCATCTATCTATTTATTCTGTTATGTGATCAATGTTGAGAGTGTCCACTAGTGAAAGTATGATCCCTAGGCCTTGTTCCTAAATACTGCTATCGCTGCTTGTTTACTGTTCTACTGCATCTGTACTGTCCGCAATATTACCGCCATCAACCACACGCCAGTCCTGGACAGCAAAGCACTTTTCTGGCGCTGTTACTGCTGCTCATACTTATTCATACCACCTGTATTTCACTATCTCTTCGCCGAACTAGTGCACCTATTAGATGTGTTGGGGACACAAGAGACTTCTTGCTTTGTGATTGCAGGGTTGCTTGAGAGGGATATCTTTGACCTCTTCCTCCCTGAGATTGATAAACCTTGGGTGATCCACTTAAGGGAAACTTGCTGCTGTTCTACAAACCTCTGCTCTTGGAGGCCCAACACTGTCTACAAGAATAGAAGCTCCCGTAGACATCAAGTACTTTTCTAGCGCCGTTGCCGGGGAGGAAAGGTAAAAGGCACTCATACTCCGGTCCCAGGTAAAGTACTTTTCTGGCGCCATTGTGTTTGTGCTCGAAGCTATTTCCTTTAGATCCTGCAATTGCATCTTTTTGTTTCTTGTTTACACTAGTTAGGCATAATGGAAAACAACAAAAATATGAGAGATCTTTATGAACTTTATCTTGAATTAGGACATGATGTGTTTGAAGAGAGAATTAAAAAACCCATGGAACTTTATATGCATGCTAATGGGAATGTTATTAATATGAGTGCTTTGAACACTATTGTTGCTAATGCTATGGAAAATTCTAAGCTTGGGGAAGCTGGTTTTGATGAGCATGATCTTTTTAGTCCCCCGGGCATGGAGGAGAAAATTTACTTTGATGATACTTTGCCTCCTATTTATGATGATTATAATGATAGTAGTCTTTTGGTTCCGCCTGTTTTGGAGGATAAATTTGATTATGAATACAATATGCCTCCTATATTTGATGATGAAAATAATAACGATAGCTACTTTGTTGAATTTGCTCCCGCTACAACTAATAAAATTGATTATGCTTATGTGGAGAGTAATAATAAATTTATGCATAAGACTCATGATAAGAATGCTTTATGTGACAGTTATATTGTTGAGTTTGCTCATGATGCTACTGAAAGTTACTATGAGAGAGGAAAATATGGTTGTAGAAATTTTCATGTTACTAAAATGCCTCTCTATGTGCTGAAATTTTTGAAACTACACTTGTTTTATCTTCCTGATCTTGTCACTTTGCTCTTCATGAATTTATTTGTGTACAAGATTCCTTTTCATAGGAAGCATGTTAGACTTAAATGTGTTTTAAATTTGCCTCTTGATGCTCTCTTTTGCTTCAAATACTATTTCTTGCGAGTGCATCATTAAAACTGCTGAGCCCATCTTAATGGCTATAAAGAAAGAACTTCTTGGGAGATAACCCATGTGTTATTTTGCTACAGTACTTTGTTTTATATTTGTGTCTTGGAAGTTGTTTAATACTGTAGCAACCTCTCCTTATCTTAGTTTTGTGTTTTGTTGTGTCAAGTAAAGTCGTTGATAGCAAGGTTGATACTAGATTTAGATTACTGCGCAGAAACAGATTTCTTGCTGTCACGAATCTGGGCAAAATTCTCTGTAGATAACTCAGAAAATTATGCCAATTTACGTGAGTGATCCTCAGATATGTACGCAACTTTCATTCAATTTGAGCATTTTCATTTGAGCAAGTCTGGTGCCTCTTTAAAATTCGTCTTTATGGACTGTTCTGTTTTGACAGATTCTGCCTTTTATTTCGCATTGCCTCTTTTGCTATGTGGGAGGGATTTCTTTGTTCTATTGACTTCCAGTAGCTTTGGGCAATGTCTAGAAGTGTTAAGAATGAATGTGTCACCTCTGAACATGTGAATTTTTGATTATGCACTAACCCTCTAATGAGTTTGTTTCGAGTTTGGTGTGGAGGAAGTTTTCAAGGGTCAAGAGAGGAGGATGATATACTACGATCAAGAAGAGTGAAAGCTCTAAGCTTGGGGATGCCCCGGTGGTCATCCCTGCATATTTCAAGAAGACTCAACCATCTAAGCTTGGGGATGCCCAAGGCATCCCCTTCTTCATCGACAAATTATCAGGTTCCTTCTCTTGAAACTATATTTTTATTCGGTCACATCTTATGTACTTTACTTGGAGCATCTGTGTGCTTTTGTTTTTGTTTGAATAAATGCTTGTGTGGGAGAGAGACACGCTCCGCTGGTTCATATGAACACATGTGTTCTTAGCTTTTAATTTTCGTGGCGAAGGTTGAAACTGCTTCGTTAAATTGTTATATGGTTGGAATTGGAAAATGATACATGTAGTAATTGCTAAAATGTCTTGGATAATGTGATACTTGCAATTGTTGTGCTCATGTTTAAGCTCTTGCATCATATAATTTGCACTTATTAATGAAGAAATACATAGAGCATGCTAAAATTTGGTTTGCATAATTGGTCTCTCTAAGGTCAAGATAATTTCTAGTAAAGTGTTTGAACAACAAGGAAGACGGTGTAGAGTCTTATAATGTTTACAATATGTATTTTATGTGAGTTTTGCTGCACCGGTTCATCCTTGTGTTTGTTTCAAATAAACCTTGCTAGCCTAGCCTTGTATCGAGAGGGAATACTTCTCATGCATCCAAAATCCTTGAGCCAACCACTATGCCATTTGTGTCCACCATACCTACCTACTACATGGTATTTCTCCGCCATTCCAAAGTAAATTGCTTGAGTGCTACCTTTAAACAATTCAAAATTTATTACCTCTTATTTGTGTCAATGTTTTATAGCTCATCAGGAAGTATGTGGTGTTTATCTTTCAATCTTGTTGGGCAACTTTCACCAATGGACTAGTGGCTTCATCCGCTTATCCAATAATTTTGCAAAAAGAGCTGGCAATGGGATTCCCAGTCCCAAATTAATTAACAAAAAAATAGACACTCCTCCATGGTATGTGATTGATTGGACGGCACCCGAAGGATTCGGTTAGCCATGGCTTGAGAAAGCAAAGGAGGGGAGGAGTGTCATCATAATAAAACTAAAATAAAAAGGCACTCCTTCATGGTATGAGATCGTTGGCAGGCACCCGAGGATTCGGTTAGCCATGGTTTGTGAAAGAAAGGTTGGAAGGAGTGCCACACAAAAATAAAAATAAAATGGGAGCCGCTCTTTGAAGGTTTGCCTGGCAAGGGGGTTAGAGTGCCCACTACCATTCATTGACAACAACAAACACCTCTCAAAATTTTACTTTTATGCTCTCTATATGTTTTCAAAATCAAAGCTCTAGCACAAATATAGCAATCGATGCTTTCCTCTTTGAAGGACCATTCTTTTACTTTTATTGTTGAGTCAGTTCACCTATTTCTCTCCATCTCAAGAAGCAAACACTTGTGTGAATTGTGCATTGATTCCTACATACTTGCATATTGCACTTGTTATATTACTTTACATTGACAACTATCCATGAGATATACATGTTACAAGTTGAAAGCAACCGCTGAAACTTAATCTTCCTTTGTGTTGCTTCAATGCCTTTACTTTGAATTATTGCTTTATGAGTTAACTCTTATGCAAGACTTATTGATGCTTGTCTTGAAGTACTATTCATGAAAAGTCTTTGCTATATGATTCACTTGTTTACTCATGTCATATACATTGTTTTGATCGCTGCATTCATTACATATGCTTACGATAGTATGATCAAGTTTGTGATGGCATGTCACTCCAGAAATTATCCTTGTTATCGTTTACCTGCTCGGGACGAGCAGAAACTAAGCTTGGGGATGCTGATACGTCTCCGACGTATCGATAATTTCTTATGTTCCATGCCACATTATTGATGATATCTACATGTTTTATGCACACTTTATGTCATATTTATGCGTTTTCCGGAACTAACCTATTGACGAGATGCCGAAGGGCCAGTTCCTGTTTTCTGCTGTTTTTGGTTTCAGAAATCCTAGTAAGGAAATATTCTCGGAATCGGACGAAATCAACGCCCAGCATCCTATTTTTACACGAAGCTTCCAGAACACCCGGGAAGGACCAGAGGTGGGCCACAGGGGCCCCAGGAGGGTGGCTGGCGCGGCCCTGGCCCTGGCCGCGTCGCCATACCCCCTCACCACCTCGTCGCCCCTCCGACTCCGCCTCTTCGCCTATATAAAGGTCCCAGACCTAAAACCTCGATACGGAAAAGCCACGGTACGAGAAACCATCCAGAGCCGCCGCCATCGCGAAGCCAAAGATCTGGGGGACAGGAGTCTCTGTTCCGGCACGCCGCCGGGACGGGGAAGTGCCCCCGGAAGGCTCCTCCATCGACACCACCGCCATCTTCATCACCGCTGCTGTCTCCCATGAGGAGGGAGTAGTTCTCCATCGAGGCTCGGGGCTGTACCGGTAGCTATGTGGTTAAATCTCTCTCCTATGTACTTCAATACAATGATCTCATGAGCTGCCTTACATGATTGAGATTCATATGAGCTTTGTATCACTATTCATCTATGTGCTACTCTAGTGATGTTATTAAAGTACTCTATTCCTCCTGCATGGTGTAAAGGTGGCAGTGTGTGCATCATGTAGTACTTGGCGTAGTTTATGATTGTGATCTCTTGTAGATTATGAAGTTAACTATTACTATGATGGTATTGATGTGATCTATTTGGTTATGTTGATCTATCTTGCACTCTAAGGTTATTTAAACATGAATATCGAATATTGTGGAGCTTGTTAACTCCGGCATTGAGGGTTCGTGTAATCCTACACAATTAGTGGTGTTCATCATCCAACAAGAGGGTGTAGAGTCTAGCATCTATCTATTTATTCTGTTATGTGATCAATGTTGAGAGTGTCCACTAGTGAAAGTATGATCCCTAGGCCTTGTTCCTAAATACTGCTATCGCTGCTTGTTTCTTGTTCTCTGCATCTGTCTTGTCCGCAATATTACCGCCATCAACCACACGCCCGATCCTGGACAGCAAAGCACTTTTGTATTTATATCTGCTTGCTCATACTTATTCATACCACCTGTATTTCACTATCTCTTCGCCGAACTAGTGCACCTATTAGGTGTGTTGGGGACACAAGAGACTTCTTGCTTTGTGGTTGCAGGGTTGCTTGAGAGGGATATCTTTGATCTCTTCCTCCCTGAGATCGATAAACCTTGGGTGATCCACTTAAGGGAAACTTGCTGCTGTTCTACAAACCTCTGCTCTTGGAGGCCCAACACTGTCTACAAGAATAGAAGCTCCCGTAGACATCACCCTCGTCATCTCGTAAGTTACCCCTTGCTTCTTACTGTTTTGCTCTTGACGTTTTTTGTCTATCTTGCTTCTTATACTGTCGCCATTTTACTGCAGTGGTGACGAAGAAGAAGCGCAAGCTATTGACGCGACTGGTCGAACGAGTACATCGCGTACTTTAGTTGTTTCTGAAGTGCAAGTTGAAGGAGAACAATCTTCGCCTCCTCAACAAAACACCGAACAGCCTACTCCTCTTGCAAGCCCCCGTGTCCCCTCGCCAAAAAGGGCAAGGGTTGAATCAATCACGGAGCCTGCCTTTCAATTGGGTGGCTCCACGACTCCTCTTCTGGATGATGTAAGTCTCTTCTCTCTTTTTTTGCTAAATATTTTCCGATGCTATCGACTTTTTTCGTTGTTTGCTTCTTTTTTGCTTTGTGCTGTCGAGTTTTTTTTTATGTTGACGCTTTCTTTTCTCTATCTTTCTTCGTTAGCCTTTGATTAAGGAATTCATCCGCTTCGGTGCCCAATTCGTCGGGTATCGTGATCATGATAACGAGGCTGAAGGTAATATTCTGCTGCTTCTCCTGGCCCATGACTACTTACTCCTTTCTTGTCGTGATTTTGACTGGTTTTTGACTATTTTGCCAGAAAATCTTGCGGAATCCAACAAGCGTGCTGATGCACTTGCTCAAAAATTGGAGCAGAGTGAAAAGACTCGTAAGAAGGCTGAAGCAGATGCTAAGAAGGCCAAGGCAGATGCTGAAAAGGCCAAGGCAGATGTTGCTGGTGTTGAAGATCTTCGAAAGAGACTTCATGACGCACAAACTGCTTTGAGCGACAAAATAACTGAGCAAGCTGCTCGAGAAGAAAGTATCCTCAGTCGCTTGCAGTCGCAGAGTCGACGTTTTGTTAGTAAGTGCTCGCATCCTTGTGCATTTCTTCAGGTTACTTCACGTTTTTTCGAGCATTTTTATTGACGAACTTCCCTTTGCTTGTTTCCAGGGAGAACTCATCAAGAATATGAAGTGGATGGTCCTGAAGGCGACGAGCTTCTCGACGCGCTTACCCTTCTTGAAATCCATGGGGATGAAGCACGCGACGGCTTTGCTGATGCTGAGGCAGGTCTGTCGAAGCTTTTCCCCTACTTCTTCCCGAAGAAAGAGGAGCCCAACACTTTTGTTGCTCTTGCCAAAAGCTTCAACGTGCCGGAAGATCTTGGGCTCAAACTTCGCCAAGAGGGCCTGAAGATTGGTGTTGAGGGCACCATCACGCTAATTGCTGATAGTCAGCAAAACGTCGACTGGACCAAGGTTGGCGACATAGGGGAAATGGAGACGAAGAAGTGGCAATCTCTAATTAGAGCTGCCAAGCCTCCCTCAAAACCAATCCTTTCCTTCCTTGGTGTTAAACCAACTCCTGCTCCAAGCGCATCCAAGCCGGAGGTCAAGTAGACCACCCTTTCTTTCTCATTTCTTTTTTCTTTTGATGCTGTCGCCAAAGTAGCTTTGGCGACACTTACCCCACTAGTTTGTTAGGGCAACCTCCATTGTAATATCTTGTAAATATTTTGAAAATCAATGGAATTTTATTTTGCTTGATGATTGATGTCGAACTTTTTCTTTCAGTTGACGTTCGATAACTATACTCCAACTCCTGCTCCTTCCGATGTTTTTCCCACTTCCTCTTGCTCGAAGAAAACGCCTATCGATAAACAATTTGATGGAGATTCCTTGAGTAAAGGTTTAGCACAGGACTTGGAAGAGCTTCGCCAGTAGCTTCAGTATGCGAAGAAGCAAACACTTGTGATGATGGAGCAATCTCGTAAGGCATCCGACAGAGAGAAAATTGCACTTCAGCAAGCTCAAGAAGCCATAGCTGCCAAAGAAGCCGCCGTTTCTGAAGCTGAAAAGGCGAGCACTCGAGAGAATCTGATGCTCGAATTGATGAATGAAGCCAGTGAAGATATGTCAGGTATGCTTTTTTAAACCAAAATTTCTTCTGTTCTCTCGCTGTTTCCTCTTTTTTGAAATTCTTGTGCTGTCGCCAAATAGGTTCCTTTCTCGACGCTGCTGCCGAAGACGAAAGGGTAAACACAAGGACAAATCTTCTCGTTAACCTTTCTCTTGACCATGGTTCCATGTTCTGGGCCACTCCAGAACGTACCCGACAGATTGTCAGGTTTCAAGATCGCGCCTGTCAAGTTCGTGAGTTCCATGATTTCTGCACTAGAACACTGTCCCTGGTTTATAAGACGATGTTTCCTCGGAACGAGGTGCCCGACACTCTTCTTGGTTTGATGGAAAAGTTCCGGGATACCCCTCGTATTCATAACTTTGTACGAGCTCAATTGACTGCTGGAGCAAGATTCGCCATGATCATGATACAGATCTGCTATCGAAAATTAGACCTGACGACGATTGTCTCCAAATGCCTGGCCAAGCAGTCAAAGCGAAAAAGTAACGTCGACAAAATCAATGATATTGTGACTCCTGTAGCCGAAGAAATGATGGACGAACTTCTTCGGATGGACTCTGAATTCTTTGTCAAAGGGAGCTATGCTGATCATACGACGACTGCTGCAAAAAACAAAGGTCTATCCATAGATAGTATATTAGGCATTGACTGAGTTGTACTATATTGCGAGAAATCATGTCTATATTTTTTGTCGAATTCTTTGTGTTAATGAAGTTGTCTATATTGTGAAGTGTAATCTATACTGCGAAGCCCCCGAGCCTTTGGCCGGAGCTTATACTATTTTTTCGTCTCGATGAATTTACTATTTTGCGAGAATATATATATTTTGCTGTCGTAGGTTATGAGCCCCCGAGCCTGTCGACGAAAAAGAAGTATATCACCAATATCTTTTACTATATTGCAGCATCGCGAGCCCGTCTCATTAAAAACCTTTCCAGCCCCACTCGGTGCTCTGAAAAGGAAAACAGTGCGTCTGAAAACTCGCGGGCGTTTCAGTACATTGTATTTTTACAAAGGAGGACTATATTTCGACTCTAAGCGTAGAACCGCCTGAGTTGCGCCACGTTCCAGGGATTTTTCTCGGGAACCCCTGTCTTCTTGTCCTTGATCCTGTATGCTCCTCCTTCGATTACTTCTGTGACGATGTAAGGGCCAAGCCATGGCGACTCGAGTTTTTCAGTACTCTGTTGATTGAGCCGTAGGACTAAATCTCCGACCTAAAAAGACCTTGGCCGTAATCGTCGACTGTGGTAGTTTTTCAAGTCTTGCTGGTACTTGGTGACCCGTGATAATACTTCGTCTCGAGCTTCATCGGGTGCATCTACACCATCCTCTAATGCTCTTCTGGAAGTTTCTTCATCATATTCTGTGACACTTGGGGAGTCATGCTCTATTTCGATCGGTAATACTGCCTCAGCTCCATGGACCAGAAAGAACGGAGTTTCCTGTGTCGCCGTATTTGGCGTTGTTCGAATACTCCATAAAACACTTGGCAACTCTTCTGGCCAAGTATGTCGAGCCTTTTCAAGCGGTCCTAGCAGGCGCTTCTTGATACCGTTGCAGATGATACCATTGGCTTTCTCGACTTGACCATTGGTTTGCCGGTGTCCAACTGACGCGAAGTGCAATTTGATGCCCACCTCTGCGCAGTATGCCTTGAATTCCTTGGATGTGAAGTTACTGCCATTGTCCGTGACGATACTATGAGGTACCCCAAACCGAAAACAATGCTCTTCACGAATTTTATTGCTGACGCTGCATCTGGTGAATTTATTGGCTTTGCTTCTATCCACTTGGTGAATTTGTCGACAGCGACAAGCATATACTCGTATCCTCCTGGCGAGGCCTTGTGTAATTTCCCCACCATATCGAGACCCCATTGGGCAAAGGGCCAAGACAATGGTATTGGCATCAGCTCTGCTGCTGGAGAGTGGGGTTTTACGGCGAACCTCTGGTACGCATCGCAGGTTCATACTATCTCCTTCGCATCCTCGATTGCTGTCAACCAGTAAAATCCAGCCCGAAAAACCTTGGCCGCAATAGCTCGACTGCTCGCGTGATGACCACATATTCCCTCGTGTACATCCTTTAAGATTATCCTTCCTTCTTCGGGTGTGACGCACCTTTGTAGCACGCCCGAAATACTGCGCTTGTACAACTCCCCTTTGACCACTGTAAAGGCTTTTGATCGTCGGATAACTCGCCTTGCTTCAACTGGGTCGTCGGGTATTTCTTTCCTTAAGATATATGATATGTATGCTTGCATCCATGGGACCTGCACCATCATCACCAGCTCTTGGTCCTCTTCTTCTGATGCTTCCTTGGGAGCCGTCGAAGTTTTCTCCTCCTTCTCCTTCTTCTGCGCCTTCTTTGGTTTTGTGGATCTCTCTGTTATCTCTTCCCAAAACACACCTGGCGGAATTGCGAGGCACTGCGATCCGATGTTTGTGAGAACATCGGCTTCATCATTGCTCAGCCTGCTGATGTGATTTACTTCGCATCCATCAAATAACTTCTCGAGCTCATTGTACACTTCCTTGTATGCCACCATGCTGTCATTGACTGCATCACATTGGTTCATGACTTGCTGAGCCACCAACTGTGAGTCGCCAAAGATTTTTAATCGGGTTGCACCACAAGCTTTCGCCATCTTCATCCCGTGTATGAGAGCTTCATATTCTGCTTCGTTGTTAGATGCGTTTGGGAACGTCATCCGTAGGACATACTTCAGTTTGTCGCCTTCAGGTGATATAAGTATCACACCTGCACCAGCTCCTTCTACCCTCTTGGACCCGTCAAAGTTCATAGTCCAAGTTCTCGATAAATCTGGGGGTCCTGTATTTTGCAGCTCCATCCACTCTGCGATGAAATCTGGCAGAATTTGCGACTTTATTGCTTTTATTTTTTCATATGTGATGTCCCGAGGGGAAAGTTCTATTCCCCAAAGGGAGACACGACCTGTAGCTTCTGGATTGTTCAGTATATTTGATAGAGGTGCTTCATTGACTACTATTATCGGGTGTGCCGAAAAATAGTGGCGCAATTTCCTTGCGGTTGTGAACACTCCATATGCTAGCTTCTGATACTGCGGGTACCGCTGTTTTGAAGGCGATAAAACTTCACTAATGAAATATACCGGCCTTTGCACTCCATAGAGTTTTCCTTCTTCTTCTCTTTCGACAACTAGCGCCGTGCTGACCACCTGAGGTGTGGCTGCAATGTATAACAAGAGGGGTTCCTTTTCCTTCGGTGCCACCAATATTGGTGGTGTCGAAATTGTGCGTTTAAGATCCTCGAAGGCTCTGTCTGCTTCTTCGTTCCACTGAAATTTTTCGCCTTGCTTGATTAACGCGTAAAACGGTAACGCCTTTTCTCCTAGCCTGGCGACGAATCTGCTTAAAACTGCGACTCGCCAGTTAGCTGCTGTATTTCTTTCAACTTTATTGGCTTCCTCATTGTTACGATAGCTTGGATTTTTTTCGGGATTAGCTTCAATCCCTCTTGCTGAGACTAGGAACCCGAGAAGTTCTCCTGCAGGGACGCCGAAAGAACATTTTGTTGGGTTCAGTTTGAGGCAAAAATTTTCGAGGTTGTCGAAAGTTTCCTTCAGGTCCTCGATTAGCGTTGCCCCCTTTTTTGACGTTATGACGACATCATCAATGTACACTTGTACGTTTTTCCCAATCTGTGTTGCTAGGCACTTCTGCATCATCCTCTGGTACGTTGCTCCCGCGTTTTTCAGACCAAAAGGCATTGTTCTATAGCAAAACACGCCATAAGGTGTGATGAACGCTGTTTTGCCCTCGTCTTCTTCTTTCAATCTGATCTGGTTATAATCAGAATATGCATCCAGGAAGGAAAGACATTCACATCCTGCTGTGGAGTCGATAATTTGATCGATCCTCGGGAGGGAAAAGTGATCCTTTGGACAATGTTTGTTGAGACACGTAAAGTCGACACACATGCGAAGGACTTTAGTGTTTTTCTTCGGGACCAATACTGGGTTTGCGACCCACGTGGCCTCTGTATGCAACTCCTTGATGAAACCAGCTTCTCTCAGTCGATCAATCTCTGATAGCATAGCTTTGCGGTTTGGCTCCGAAAAACGCCGCAAAGGTTGTTTTATTGGTCTCGCTAATGGATCCAAGTTTAGGTGGTGCTCGGCAAGTTCCCTGGGTACTCCTGGCATGTCAGCTGGACACCATGCGAAGATTTTCCAGTGCTCACGGAGGAACTCGATGAGCGCGCTTTCCTATGCGAGGTCCATGTCTGTTGCGATGGACGTCGTCTTTTTTGGATCTGTCGGGTGAATCTGCACCTCCTTAGAATTTTTCGCAGTATTAAAGGTTGACTCTTTGTTAGGCCTTCCTACATCTGGCAATACGTCATAATCAGTCGTAAGCCTTGACGCCATGTATTCCGCTTGCATCCCGAAGGTTTCTGACAGTCGATGAAAATCCTTGTCACATTTATCGGCTAGCGCGAAGCTTCCTTTAACTGTGATTGGTCCCTTAGGTCCAGGCATCCTCCACAACAGGTATGTGTAATGTGGTACCGCCATAAACCTGGCATATGCTGGACGTCCCAACAAAGCGTGGTACTGTGATGGGAAATCCACGACTTCAAACTCCAGCCTCTCTATCCTGTAATTTTCTCGGGTCCCAAACTGAACGTCGAGATTGATCTTCCCCAACGGATAACTTGGCTTCTCTGGCGTGATGCCATGGAAATGTGTGTCAGTTGGGTTTAGATTTGCTAGAGATATGTTCATCTTCCTTAGTGTATCTGCATACATAAGGTTTAAACTGCTGCCTCCATCTATGAATACTCGAGATACGTCGAATCCTGCGATTACTGCTGGTAAGATAAGTGCCGACTGCCCTGGTCGAGGAACTTGCTGTGGGTGATCCGCTATTGTGAAGCCAATATCTTGACCTGACCAATTGAGGTACTCAACCGTTGGTGGAGGCATCTTCTCTGCCATGAACACCTATCGCGAGATTACTTTTTGAGCTCTATTGGATGGCCTGCCTTTCTGAATCATCGAGACCGCTCCGTTGGAATTGGGATCAACGTAAGGTGGTGGTGCAGGTGCTGCCGCTATTCTGAGCTGGTGTCGATTTTCGTCCGTAATTGCGGGAGGAGGTGGCAAGTGAATCTCACTCCTGGGCCCTTGAGGGTTTCTATTTGTCGCCTGGGCATTGGCGTGCCCTGCCCACCTTAACATTGCCTGAAAATTTCGGCAATCCTTTTGCAAGTTCCCTGACTATCTCTTTCCGTTGTTGTTGAGATAGAAATGCATCTGACACGGCCCGTTCATCATCTCCTCGGGGGACACGAAAGGTCTCTGGAACCTTGGCCCATTATTTTGCCTGTTGTTTCGGGAGTCATCTCTATTGTCGCCTCGCTGCTCGTTGCTCCTTTGATAGTCATCTCTATTGTTTCCTCCAGCGCTTGCTCGAAAGCCAGCCGAAATTTGTCCAGGAGCATCATAGCTCGAGTACTGCCGAGGAAATCGTTGCCTATTTTGATAATTTCGACCGCGGTCCTCCTCTGGTGACCTATGCCGTTTGTTGTGAACAGCATCTTCTCCATCTGCCCATCTGTTTGCTATCTCCATCAATGCGGATACTGTTTTTGGGTTATTTCTTCCCAAGTCCTCGACAAAATCTCCCCGCCGGATTCCTGCGACAAACGCATCTATTGCTCTCTCATCAGATATATTCTCTGCCGAGTTTTTAATGATATTCCACCTTTGGATGTACTTTCTCATTGATTCGTCTGGCTTTTGTCAACACGCCCTCAGTTCCTCTAGTGATGCAGGTTTTTTGCAAGTGGACCGGAAATTTTTGACGAACACATCCTCGAAGCTATCCCAGCTGTCGATAGACCCTGGAGGAAGCTTCTTTATCCAAGATCGCGCGGCTCCACTCAGATGTACCTGGATGCTCTGCATAGCTGTTGCTCTGGTTCCTCCTGTCAGCTTCACTGTCTCGAGATAATCGACTAGCCAATCCTCTGGATCTTGCAGGCAATCGAATTTTTTGAAGTTATCGGGTAATTTGAACCCCGAAGGAACTCGAGTTTTTCGGACCCTCCTTGTGAAGCACAGCAGCCCACACATATCCTCTTCATCTAGCTCTGGGGAGTGCCGATGTTCCCTTCTATTTTGTCGTGCTCTGTCCACCCTTGCTTGCGCTGCTGTGTCTCTTGCTCCACTTGTTCTCTCGGAAACTGGTGCTGCTACCGCAGGCCGTGGACTATTTTGCCTTGCTGTTCCTTTGGGAGGTGTTGCTGCAAACGCCATTCCCATGGCCCCAACACCTGCCATGGCCATATTGTACAACGCCTCTCTTGGATCTTCGGGAGGTGGCCTGGATGCAAGGATAAAGGCTTGTGTCGCCATATACCCAGCTTCCGGTGTTTTAGTGATAATGTTCCCTCTCGTGTCTATCGACATAAAAGACATGTCGAGGTTTTGAACCAAGTGCTCTCTTTCTGCCTTAGGTATGTTTTGCTGCCTTGATCTTGCTCTGTTCCGAGCTTCCCTGTGGCTATCTCCCGAAGTTCCTGAATATCGACTTAACTCCGCCCTTCGCCTGCTTGATGCAGAGGCTGCTTTCTGCCTTCTATCTAACTCGATTTTCTGCTTCTCGAGCTCCCGCCTGGTACGTGCAAGCCTATACTGATATGCTTGTAACTCCTCAGGTGTCGCCGTTACAGTCATTGGCTCTGTACCATTAATAGCTCTTGCGACTCGATCCCACACTTCTTGTGGAAATCGCACCATCTCTCGTGTCCCTGGTCCAATATATTTTGTTCCTAGACCTCTCGTGAGATCTGCAGGATCGATATATGGATTCCCTGCCTCGTCGAAGTTCTCTGATGTCTCTTCATGTGGGCGACTCGGATCTCCGATTGCATAGATCTGATGATATTTTGGATATTGAACCATGTTGGGTTTGGTGACACCATCATAGAGATTGGTGAAGACCTTGCCCAGGGTAGTGGATCTGTCGATGAAGTTGAAGCTGTCGAAGCTATTCGAGTCATCGCTTATATCTGAGTCCGCAGACGACTCGAAGGACATGTCGCTGAAGATCTTGGCGAGCTTTTCGCTTGCCCTGGTGCTGATGAAGCGTGGCGATGAAGTCTCCTCTTCGCCTGACTCGATTGATGATGTTGAGTTCGAAAAATCGGAATCGACCGCCGATAATCCCGACGAGATCGGAATTTTGAGACGATACGCTCCCTCCTTCTCGACGCGAAAGTGGAACCTTCCGAACGTCATCTCCATAGGCTCCTCCAGATACGCATATGCATCCAAACGGGAGGGCGGGTGAGGAACAAAATCGACAGGACCAGTTGCGATCTGTTTACCTCGATCCATCGCGTTGCTTGCTGTTGACGAAGTCGACGATCTTGAACGTGTCATCGAGATCAGATCCTTGACGCCTCTAATTCCCACAGACGGCGCCAATTGACAAAGGATTAACTTGTAAATACCTACGGGTTGTAGACTAGGGTTTTAGTTAGAAGTAGAGGGCAAGTAGATCTCGAAGGTTTCAGCCGAAAAGTACTCGACGATATGAAAACTAGGGTTCGTGAGACAATGAATCGATGCTTTCTTTGTCCATCGACTCCCCCTTATATAGGAGGTGGAGCCGAGGGATTCGTGATGTACAAGTTACAAAGTCCGGGAAGGTTTCTAACTCCTCCCGTAATATTACAAGTGTTCTCTCCTAATACAACTCTAGCTTTCCTTAACTAGCAAGTTGGGCTTCCGAATTCTTCTTATCCTTCGGGTCGTGGGCCTTCAGTAAACCTCGGGTACCATCTTTGGCAGGCCCATTGGGGATACCTATGTCACACCCGTTTTTCACTGCAACAGTTTTAAATTTGACCAATCTTTCACACAAAATAGCAATATAGGTGACAATTAATTTCTATATTATTGAACTACATGTGATTATGAACCTAGCAATAAGTTAGTGTCATAAATGCTACTATTTTTTAAAAGTTGGTCAAATATAATAAAGTATAACTTAAAACATGTCTAATTGTACGCTTATTTGTGGACGAAGGGAGTGCTGGGAGTTACAATGTCATTTGCTAGAAAAGCAAAAAAATATGGTGACAATTCTAGAAATCAGAAAACTGGGCAATAACACAGTATTTAACTGTTTTCAATAGCTATCTGTATTTCCCACTCCAAAGTCTAACCAGGGTAGAAAAATGTAGCTACCGTGTGTCATTAGTGTAGGTACCAGTTTGTTAATTAGAAAAGGCGAACGTGAGAGCAATCCAAAAATAACTGGAGAAAAGGAGGCAAAAAGAAAAGAAAAATGATGCTTTATCTGGTTCCCCTTCTCTCGCCGACCAAACCAAGAAGACAAAGAGAAAAAATCAAAGGAAATTACACAATCCGAGAGAGAGGAAAGCTAGGGTTTTCGCCATGGCCACCGCCCACCTCGAGCTCCTCCACACCTCCAATCCCAATCTCTCCTAGGGCATCCGCGACAAAGGAGCCGCCTTTCCTTCCTTTCCGCCTGCTCCCTCTCTTCCATCCCAGGGTTTCCTTTCCCCCTTTCCCTTTCCGCTCTCGAAACCGCCGCATCGCATCGCATCGCGCCGCAGACCGACCGAGCAAGCAAGCCACCCGCTTTTGCCATCAGGTAGGTGGTGAGATTCGGAGGGAGGCGCTGGCGATCGACCTCCGGGTGAGGGCCTCGGCGGCGGCGGCGGTCGGATAATGTGTATACTGTGCGCCGTGCAACGGTGGTCGCGGCGCGTCGCCACCATGCTGCCGTGGCTCGTCCTCCCGCTCATCCTCCTCTGGGCGCTCTCCCAGCTCCTGCCCGCCGCCTACCGCTTCGAGGTCACCTCCCCGCGCCTCGCCTGCGTCTCCGTCCTCCTCCTCACCCTCTTCTGGTACGAGATTCTCCTCCCACGCCTCTCGCTCTGGCGCGCACGCCGCTCAGCGCGCCTCCGCGAGGAGCGCCGCACCCACGCTCTGGAGCTCCAGAAGCTCCGCAAGACCGCCACACGCCGTTGCCGCAACTGCAACAATCCCTACAGGGATCAGAACCCCGGTGGTGGCAAGTTCATGTGTTCCTACTGTGGCCATGTATCCAAGCGCCCTGTGCTTGACCTTGGCCCTGCGGGGAAGGTGCCGGCTGGGTGGCCTTGCACTCAGGATTGGGCCAATGCTGTTGGCGACCCGGGTTACTGGCTTGACCTGCAGTGCTCCACCGACAACTCATACTCTGGATTCTCATGGCGTCTCTTCTCATGCTTTTGCGCAAGTATGGCATGGTTCTGGAAGAAAGTGTTTAGGTTTGGGTCATCAGGGGATGGCAGCAGTTTGAGCCGGGATGGAAGAGTGTTGACAAAAGGAGGCGAGAATGGACCGAATTCTGAGGAGAGCAGAGTCGACAAGGCGAAAAGGAAGGCTGAGGAGAAGAGGTTGGCTAGGCTGGAGAAGGAAATGCTGGAGGAGGAGGAAAAGAAGCAGCGGGAAGAGATGGCCAAATTGGTGGAGGAGCGAAGAAAGCTGAGGGATGAGAAAGCAGAGGCTGAAGAAAGATCCAAAGGCGCTAGCCCCGTTGGGGAGAAGGATGCTAGGAAGGAAGCAGAACGGAGGCGGCAGGAGAGAAAGAGGAAGGAAGACAAGGGATCAAGCAAGAGCAATTCAGATTGCGAGGATGTTGACAGAAGAGTAAGCAGAGATGGTGAGATGAAGCGCGGCTCCGGTAGAAGGAATGAGACAGACAGGCGGGATGCAACAAGAGGTTGGACAGAGGGATATAAGCCCCATAACTCTGAAGCTAACAGTCCGGGTAGTAAGATAGTACAAAACAGGACAAAGTACTTTGGCCGAATGGCTGGAGGTTTCGGCGGTGGTTCCTTTTTTGGTAGAAGTGCTCAGGCCCCTGCCCCTCAAGCTAACAAGGTGACTAAACCGCTTGTTACTGCAACTGACCAGAGTAATGCAGTCAAAAGAGATACCCAATCTGCAGCAACACCAGCAATGGTCAAATCTGCTCCAGCCGGAGAAACTAAAAATTCGTGGACTAATCTTCATCAACCTGTAAGTAACAAGGGCATTACTATTTAGTGTATGTTATCAGTTGAACAAATAGCCTATATTGTTTTCACCCAGTTGACTATCTTACATTTATTTATTTTGTGTTATGCTATACAGGTTAGTACAAATATGCAGGGACATCCAACAGGCGTTAAAAAGTCATGGCATCAGCTGTTTAGTCGCTCAGCATCAGTTTCCCCCTACCCCACTGTTACTGCTTCAGCTCGCGAAATGAA
The DNA here is from genome assembly GCF_019359855.2 of Lolium perenne. Classification (NCBI taxonomy): domain Eukaryota; kingdom Viridiplantae; phylum Streptophyta; class Magnoliopsida; order Poales; family Poaceae; genus Lolium; species Lolium perenne. Next base: position 161,659,031 of record NC_067247.2, read on the forward strand.
CTTGCTGCCTGAACCAAATGGAGCACAAATAAATAGTGCTCAAAATTTTCTGGCCCAGTATCCTCCTCTGGACAGCAAGTTAAGCCAATCCATGCACTCTACAGGGTTTCCGCCAGTGAATGGAGAACCTGCTAACATTCCACTATCTCATTCCCCAGCTGGACACTTGCCCTTCTTTAAAGAGGCCGAAGCAGCATTACTGGAAGAACCAGAGCAATTTGAGGATCCATGCTATGATCCTGATGCCATCGCATTGCTTGGGCCAGTTTCAGAGTCTCTTGACAACTTCCCTCCAGACTGGGATAGTAGGTTCGTCTTGAATGATATCCCTAAAGAACCACATGTTAGGAACCCCATGCCTTCACCAATTGAGTGTCCTCTATCACGATTACGGACTGTTGAAGAAAATCCTATCAAATCCTCACATTTCTCAACTGCAAAAGGGCATAATGGTTCAGTGTCAACTGAGGCTACCAATGAGCAAGGCACATGGCAGATGTGGAGCACACCATTGGTTCAGGACAGTTTAGGCCTGCGAGGTCCTCAGGCACAGTGGTTTCTACCAAATACGAATCAACCCAACCATGGTACAAATCAACTTAACCATGGTACAAATCAACTTAACCATGGTGTCAATCGTTTGGGTGGTGGAACAAGAAGCCCCCTTGGTGCTGGTTTGGATGACAATGGTTTATGGCTGCAGAGATCACCCTTCCAGCAATTGCCTCTTGATACAGAGAGTCTGTTCCTTTCACACAATGTGTCAGAAAATGCTATACACAATGACTTTGGTTTTGGATCTCCAAACAAAGCAGCCCGTGTGCACCCCTTTAGGTCACCTGATCCTGGTCATTCTTGGTCCAAGTAAGTCCTCTGACATACTATAATGATGTTCTAAATTTTCTGCAGCAATAAAGTTTTGTGTCCTTATCAACTGTTTGACATTCTTAACTTAAGCTTGAAACTTGTTCGTATGCTGTGTATAGCTTTGTATATCAATACATGTAAGCAGCAATGCGCTGAAACATTTATATGATACTTCTACCAAAACATATATATACATGGCATGTATCTGTAACTATAGAAGCTCAAAAAATTATGTAATAGTTCCTGAACAGACAGCCAAGATAAATTTATAGGTAATGCCCATTGTTTGGTATGCAGTACCACTGACTGCTTAGATTTCTACAATATTCTGTGCTAGAATGAGTGCCATCTCGTGTATTGTGAAACACATGTTGCTCCAAGGGTATGTGGCTGATCCTTTTCTCTCTGAACCACTAGAAGCACCAGTTATCTTTGGCACTCCGGTTATTAGTCTTGTGTATGACAAATAATTAAACATGCGACAGTGCATGCAGTTCAGTTGTTCTGCATATGCGACGAATGATCACGCCATTATCTTTAGATTACTCCCTCTGTCCCAAAATGTAAGGCGCCTAAGGATTAGTTAAAAGTCAAATCTTACTAATTTTGACCAAATATTTAGGAAAAATATCTACATCTACAATATTAAATGAACATATTAAGAAAATATAGTTTATGGTGAATCTGTTGATATTGATTCAATATTGCAATTTCTCATATTTTTGTGTATAAACTTGATCAAACTTAGAAAACGTTGACTTTTGAATAATCCTTAGATGCCTTACACTTTGGGATGAAGTATTTTTTTAAATTTCTGTATTTGGTGTTTGCTGGTGGTTCACGCTGATGGTCAACTGGTATCTGAAACTATTAGGTAGCAAGAATGGCAAGTGAATCTTTCAATTCTATGTGTTGTTGCCTGTCAAGAATTTGTTTGAAGTGATCCACAAATCGCAGACAAGATACTAAATGGTTATTGTTTCCATTTACTTGTAGAAACTTTCGTCCAGTGCCATTTCCAGTGTATTCAGTCTTGTTTTGCAGCGTAAAATGTAAATATATTATTTAGAGGGCATGAATTGCCTGACAATCATTGAGTCCATCATACTTGGAGTGAAAAGAGTGAATAACCATAGTGTGGGCACATGATGTTTAGTTTTATTTGTTGTGTCAATTCCAGCATGTGCATTCTGTGGCTTATCTGCCATTTGTGCTGTGCAGAGTAGCTCACTGTAAGCTAAGACTGTCCCATTTATTGCTATCAAATTTGAACTTCTCTTTCTTATGTTTGGCAAGCGCTTTAATTTTACTTTACCAGTTTAAGGGACCAACAATATGTTAGGAAGTTGGAACAATTTACTATTTAGGGCAATTGAGTGAAATTTGTTTACCCTGAAGGCTAAGATGAATCATCCGTTTTCTTGTATCCATAACGGCAGCACAACTGTTACTTTGTGTGGCCTTCAAGAAATTGACAGCATAAATTAAGTTCTTGGAATTGTATTTGTGCCGATTTGCTACCTGCATCCATTTTGGCCTTTCTTTGACTGGAGGTGGCTTTATTTAAAAATACCGAGTCATGGAGGTGTTGCCAGGACACAACAAAATGTGCATCATCGTTGCGGTAGATTTGGCTCAGTATGGAATACTTGGTATGGTTGGTCAACCCGGGAGCAACTGTTCCTAACAAACCAATGGTATGTTTGTTTTGAGCCCAAGTTCAACCTACTGCAAATTTTGGCCAAGCTTTTGCTTGGCCATGAGATGCAAGCGAAATGAACTATAGAGTTGGCACTTGGCATGGGACCACTGCAGCACTCATCAACTCCATACTGGAAAGATGTACCCTCAGTTCCATGCTGGAGCCACTCAACAAACTATCAACTCCAAGATGAGAAATAGTAAAAAAACTAGCTTCTAGATCTGTAGTTTTCTTCGGCAATCTGTAGTTATCTTTCATGTTAAGCTACTTTATGTATGCACTTCCTCAAAAATTGGGAATAGGGATGAGAAAACTATCATTTTGTTCATCTGTTCTTTCCCTTTGGTTGAAAATCACTAGTAGTTCGTTTGTTTGTTTTATGATCTTGATATTGTGGAGGTTAGGGTGGCAAGGTTGCTCGGTTGGTAACCAACAATGGGAGGTCGCTAGTTGCATCCATGTGAGTTGGTATTGAAGCTATAATAAGTAGGTTTATTTTCTACGGTATCTTATACAAATAAAGATTTATTCACTTAGTTTGGATTATTATCTACTCAATTCAACTCTACTTGGACGAACACATCTGTCAGAACCTGTCTTGGGACTCAGGTATTCTGACTCGGCATGATTATATGGACGTGAATCTGACATGGAGTTTGAGTGTCTGATGTGGGAGAAAAGTAAATAGGGAGTAGGTGTCTGGGACCCAGTAACACGGAAACACAATTTGAGCGATGACAGTTATGGGTTATATTACTGGTTAGGCCCCAGCATGTAGGTCCTATGCAGTGACCAGGTTAAATACAGGGGGTTCATTGTATTAAAGTGTATATTTTAGTTAAGTGTTCTTCACTTTACAGTGGCAATATTCACTAGACTGAGTCTGTTCTGCAACAATAGATATAGTTTATTTTTTATATTCATAGGCATCCTAATGCTTATAGAGTATCTTAAAATTACTTGTAAAACAGACTATTTCCATCTTGCATTTGCTGGAGCAGGTGCCCACAACCACGCCCGGTGCCTTGTTATGAACTAGCTCTCATTATTTTTGTAAAAAGTCAAAGAATATTACTTGGGCTTTGGTCCAGGCCCAGGACTAAAACCTGAGTGGCCCTAGTCCTGGCTCTGCCCCAGTCTAATACCTTTATATTCTCGAATGCATGAATTCGGAAGTGGAACCTATATTGCATTATCTGTTGGTGCCTGAATTCATTTTCATTCTTCCATTGCACTTGTAGCTTGTTAGCTTGTAATTAAGACACGTGGTCTTGTATAAATGGAGAAGATAACTTTGTGAATCCTTCTTATGCACTTTTTAGGTTTTACAACAGCTTGTTCCCATCGTGTTTTATGGTTGGCTGTTCTGCAATTTCATAAGCTCTATAGTTTAGGTGCAGCTCAAGTAACTGAGCGTTACTGATATTCACGACACATGTTTGATGTTTCAAGTGTTGGTCTTGGCAAAAGAATAAGAGACATGTAATGCCATACCACTGATGCGTTTCATTTCCTTCAAATTTGTCCTATATTGGCATGTTATCAAGAGATATACATGTTAATTTATCTAGAAGTTATGTTATATTCTACTTGCTTCATAGAATGAAAACTTATGCCTTGTTATGATTATTGCAGTGAGGAACTGGTGCTGAATGGACCCCAGGTACCTGGTCAAATCTGTTCACCGACTGGAGTGCATACTGGTTTGTTTCCAACTAGTCCCGATGTACAATCAGTTTGGTCGTTCGATAAGAAAAGAGACAACATAGAAGTTATAAAATGATACGCCTGAAGCAAGGCTCCCTCCTTCCAATTAGGGAGTTGCGGAGATATGTTGGACTGTATTATTCCCTTATGCTAAAAAGAAACATGGCCATCTTATTTAGTAAATCACTCACCTCTTAACATTATGCCCATGCATCAATGTCGGGCTTCTCACCTGACGCTCTTGTTTGGTTCATATTTTTGGTGGATTAAATACAATGTGGTTCGGGATCTTATCGCGTGCTCGCTTGCTTTGCCTGGTCATGCTCTGTTGCGACCAGTCAGTCATCAGATTATCGGGAATCTAATGGAGTTCAACATTTTTGTTCCTTCAACATTTTTGTTCCTTTCTCGATAGTGCGCATGTTTGGGCAGACGCTGAATCTTAGCTAGTCCGTGTGAAGTGTGGATGTTTCTATCATATTCTGCAGATGGTACTGGATGCATTGCTGGATTGAAACAAGGACTGAGAAATCGCTGTGGAAGCAAGTGCTGTCTGCATTTAACTGCCTTCGTGCATCTTAATTATATTCTTATCCAGTTGCTTCTGTGTTATCCAATTTTAAGTGTTGGAAATGGGAGGCGTACAATTTTTTTAATCTGCATGCGTCCGTTTCTTGGATCAGTTCGATTGATAGAACCCATGCAAGTCTGAGTCCGTGTGCATCTAAAAAAATAAGGTCCGAGTTTCCGAGTGCTTGTGTGCATGTGTTGCAACTTGCAAGTGGTTCGTTCACCAGTTGCCACTTGCCAGCTCTTGCCTGCCGCTGAAGCAAAATAAATCTATGGTGATGGTGATGCGGACATGGTTGTCTATTTCGGGTGTAATTGATTGCTGGCAACGAATTTTCTATGTTTCTACTTTTGGCTCGCTGGAGCTGGACTTGTTAAAGATCGATCAACTAGCCAGTTAGCTCGACCCAACTCATTTACTAACCGACTCTAGATTTAAAAGCTTGCGAGCATCTCATGAGTAGCTCATTAAAATCTGTTAAAAGGAACATGTTTCCTTGTGCATATTTGGCCAATGGTTTGATTGTTCGTTAAAATCTGTTAACAGCTGGTGCAGATTTGGCTAATACTAATTTGGTTGCCAGCAATCGCTGATTCTTTCCCTGACGAGGAAGTACAGATGTTTGAAAAATAACCATGTTATTACTTTACTCTTCAAATGGTGATCTTACCACACCTAACTAGCCGTTACGAAAGTATCAGAACACCATCAACACACATCACAACACATGAGAACAAATCGATTAGCACAGTCAGGGTGTTTACACGAATACCATACGAACACCATGATCAAAAGCACACGTATGGGAGTGCTGCCACTAGCAGCCAAGTGTGGGGGTTGCTCTCCCAGCCGCGCCCCTAACAGGATTTTTCAAACGAAAATTTAAAATTCATTATATTTTGTTATATTTTACAAACTAGAATGAAATTTAACTAATATACCTAACAACTTAAGCATGTCATCACATCGCTGGTAGTAGGGCTAGCTGCAGTTGAACTTCTCCTACCCCATCCTTGACGCCACTAGGGCGGTCGTTTGTGCCTTCGCCGCCTCCTCTTGAGCTTCCGCCGTCGTCTCCAAGGTCAACGTAGTTGTCCCTCTCACATGCCGACTTGCATTGCCGACGGACAAGGGAGCCGCCATCGCTCTCAGGTTGTTGCATGATTCTTCGAGGGTGAGGGTGAACACGAGCGCAAGGTTGTTGTTGGGGTCGGCGATGACACACACCATCGCCTGCCTCTAGGTGTCTGCAAAGCAAGGCTTTCCTTGGACTTCTTCGCCGAGAGCCATGCTCCTTCTTTGAGCTGAGGAAGGTGACCCGTCCACGAAGTGGCAATGGCCGTGCCGACTTGTAGAAGACAATGCCACCATCACGCAGTGTGGCTCGCATCCTTGGCGGGGAGATCGGCTCCTCCTTTACCTCGTGCTTCAGAAGATGAGGGGAAAGGGTGCTTGGAGCCAAGGTCAAGAGCTCCACCAAGGACGGCGAGCGTGTCTTCGTCATCCTCGAATCCTATCGCATCGGTGCACATGGTTGCGAGGGTAGCATACGAGGAAGATGCTCCCTGCCGCCTTGGATGTGGGCGATGATAACCAAGCACACCCCACCAACATTCAACGATCTAGAAAACCCTAACAATAGATCTTTGTCATTGTTTGTTTTTTCCGAGTCGTTCCGGAGTCATCAACATTATGCATACATCATATCCATGTTTTTGAAAAAAATAAAATCATTTTATGAACTCTAGTTATTTTTTTTCTCCGTCTCATATGGTTTTATAAAACCCTCATTCAAATCCCTTCATCAAGACAAAACCCTAAAACAAATATTTTTGAAATCCCGCAACTTGTTTTAAAAGAAAATAAAGTTTCAAATAAGAAACAATTGTTCAAAAGAAAAAGGCACGGACTCCTCTTTTCTGGCTCTCTTTCTTATCCACCAAAAGCATCCCAACCTTCTTTCTCACCCGGTGGCCAAATCATCCACTCAGGAGAACACCAACCCGTACCATTTCATCCCCTAATATTTTTCTTTCCCCTCCCCCCTCTTGTTGTCGTCTTCTCCCTCACGCTGGAAACATGACCTTCTCTTGCCGACGTCATAGCGCACCATCGCGCCTCCAACTCCTTTCCCCCTCCCTTAAATCCCCTTCTTCAGTGCCGCCCAAAACCCTAGTTGTCCCCTGAACCCCTCTTGCGCCGTTAGACCCTCTTCCTCTCCTTTTCTCCTTCACTCCCAAGCGCCACCGCCGCAGTCCACCGTCGCCCGGCCATCTCCGTCCACCCCAAGACACACCACCGCCACTGCCACCACCACCGTTTGATGCACCACGCCGTCGAGCATCTCCAAGAGCAATTAAATGGAGCCGGGAAGCCCCAGGACATCACCTTTGACCTTGTTCTCTTCTCCAATTTTGACTGTGCAAATCGATGATTTTGTCCCCTCTGGTCCTTCCCCTCCTTCTCTGGCTGCAACTTTGGCACCCCTGTGAGAACGCGCACCTCTAAGACCGTCTTCCCTTCTTCCTCGCGCTCTAAATTTCCTTCCCGATGGTGAACCACTTTTCGTCCATAGAACCTCAACATGAGCGACTACGGTGAGCCCCAAGATGGTGCACCGCCCTTTTTTCTGGTCCCCGGCAACCACGCGCGCGTCTTGTTTCGGCCTGCATCGACCACGCACTCCTCGACTTGCGCTAGTGTCTGAAGTTGACCATGTCAAGCCTCGCCAGTGTGGCGCCGACATGGCGCTCGGGCCCGCATGTCAACATGCGAGGCTAAGTCCACTCTCGGTGATCTTCTCTCTCACATCCGATCTAGATCCAGCCCTTTTGCAACAAGGCCCCTGTACTCCTTCATACCAACACGTGGTCCCTGCTTGTGTCAGTTCTTTCGGAGAACTGCTGAAACTAATTTGGAGACCTTGTGCAGTGTCCAATGCCCAGGCAGCAGTGGCCCCGCTGATTAACGGCCCGGGCCGGGTTCCCCTTCGATGAGAAGTGTTCTAGTGACTTTGGGCCCCGTCCGTTAGTCTAGCTACTGCCTTGGTGAGAAAAGCACCAGCCCTTTTCTGTTTCATCTGAAAATTTCAGAAAATGTATAAATCTTAGAAAATTCATATCTTCCATGCTTTTCAATCATAAAAATGTGTAGAATTTGAATATTCTATCAATATACGTGTTTGCATCTTGCATCATGCCATGATGTGATATTTTTGCATATCACATAATATATGACATATGAAATATGTGGGATACAATTTAACTGTTGTCCCGGTTCCATTTGAATTATGTAGAGCACCTCTACCACGTCTTTGCTATTGTAATCAAAATTTAATATTGATGGTAGAAAAACAACTTGAATATAATAATTGTTTGTCCGAACTTCGATTCCGCTTAATTTAGATAAGTTGCATTGTCATCGTTGCTTGTTGCCTCCGGGTGCTTTACTTACCGTTGCCTTCGGGTGCTTTACTTCCCGTTGCCTCCAGGTGTTTTACTTCCTATATCATAACTTGCCTGACGTTTAGCAAAGGGGTTGTTCATACTTGCTTAGCCATTGGCGCAAACCCTAGGTCCGTATCGAGTACGCCTGAACTTGCTAATGGGTAGCTTAGTAGGGTGGCCTCCCTTAAACTTGCTTGTAGAACTAGGTCCGGTCTGGTCGTGATACTCTGATCTTGCCTAGGTAGGTTTGATCGTGTGTATGAGTATATTTTTTATCACCTCTGTAGGGTAAATCTTTTCGAAAAGCCATGTTCGTGGCTATGGACGACTTGGAGTTGTTTAACTCGATCATAGAATACCGCATACTTGTTGCTAATATTTTCCTAATTAACTTGCGTAGAAATATTGCATTACTACAATCAATATCTAATAAATTTTCTCAAGCTAGAGTTGAGTGTCTTTACATTGCCTCTTCGCTATGAGTGAAGAGAATATGTGTATTTGACTGGGTTATGTTGTGCAGTATCTAGTTGCTAACCTTACACGCTCTCTTACCTTATTTGAGTAGATGGATATTGTAGGGTGTTTCTATTCGTTTTAGTGCATGTTTTGCTGCTGCTAGCCCACCATATAGTCCAGCAAGCACAACTTAGTTCTAGTCTCATGAGTATGTGTCTTGTTACGCACCCTCAGCTTTCTTCCTCTTTTGTCGGCAACCGCAACATGTATGAGATGATGACGCTACCGAGGTTACCCTTTCGGCTTGGCTTGAGCAGGGTTATGGACACCTTTTAGGACTTTTAGTCCAATTTTTACTTTTGTCCATACTCGAACATATTTGGTTTTCTATATGATTCAGATCTTCATATTGTATTTTTGTATTCTTAACTCGTTGTATTCGTTGATGCAATATATGTTTTTCTGTGGGTTCTGTCGTGAACTTGTTGTAACGATACTACATTATGAATAATTACATCCTCATCGCGTGCATATTTTCCACGTGTATGAGTTGTTAGTGGGTGTCTTTAAAATCAATACTGTACGAATTTTGGCGGGAACGTTGGAATCCACATTGTACCGGTCTTGGGGCGTCACAACAGGCAAGCTCCAGAGCCCATCGCTACCGGAAGACGAACTGCCAGTGCTTGGCATCCCACGTAGGGTGGCGCGCTGCGTGTCCTTTAACGCCTCCTTTTGGTGGTGGGTAGAGTGCCCACACCTTGTTGACCTTCAAATTGTGGGCCGAAGTCGTTCGTTGTTGTGCCACCGCTGCGGCATGGTTTACATTACCGTCCAGCGACATCGTCGGCCTCGCTAGCGTTTGCATCGGTGCAGTGCTTCAAGTGGCAAGAGAGGAGGCAACACCAGCTTATGTTCGGCGCTCCCACAATATCCGATTGGGGCCTGGCTGGTATGCTCTTAGGAGCAAGGAAAAATATTTTGTAAAGAGATAAAGTTCGGTACCCAACAAAATTGCCAAATTTCAGTAATTTCGAAAAATATTTCGGATTTTGGTATTTAAAATTTGAACAAAAAATATCCAAAATTTACATGAGATCTGCTCAATTTAAATTACTTAATTGTAGTTGCAGCTTTGGAGTATCTACGTGACCCACAGTGCATCTTTGGCTGGACCGAGGCTCAGAACAGGATACAAGCACGCACCAAAAGAATGGTCACATATTTTTAAAAATGTGCAGTCGGTTAAAATCTTGTGGACAAGAAATAGTCATGGACTCAATCGAGTCACATGCACGGTTGGTAAGTATAGTCCGTATATCTGATTTTTGATGTGTTAACAAATCAACCTAAATTTGTGTCGGTGTCATGATATTCTACCCTGTGAATTGTCCAGAATAACCCTCAAACCAACGGCAGGTATAGCATAATACTACTTTTTCATAGGACTAGTAAATTATACTGTAAAATAACTTATCAACATTTTTTTTGCGAACAAGCACTGATTATATTAAAGCCCATACGTTACAAGAAGACACCCCAGAAGGATAGAAATTACAAACAGGTCCTCCAGCAACACAGTGACGTCGGCGAGGAGCCAGACGCATCGATGGCGCGCCGCCCGCTGCATCTTCCAAGCCTTGGAACGAAGATGATCCCCTGTGGAAGGGAAGTCGTCGAAACTCGAACTCCGGGGAGCCTCCATCCAACGCCATGACAACAACGCCGGGCTTCAACATCAGCAACTTGAAGATCTTGATATGGATTTGCCGCTCCGAAATCCAGTTGGGGAAGGAACGCGCACGACGGTCACCCAGGACCGCGAGCACGGGAGGAAGACGCCTGCTTGATACCGTGGCTCCAGAGAGCGCCAACACCGGAGAGGAAGAAGACGACCCCAAAACACCCACCGCCGCCGCCTCCGTCTCCAGGACGCCGTCGGTGAGGAACCTACTCAAGCCTACACTATTTACACGACGAGATCCGGGGTTCTCCTACCCTCCCGGCGCCGGAGCTGCCGGCGGAGGGAAGGGGAACCAGCGAATGGCCGCCGGCGTATCAACATACGTATGCTGCACATGGCTTACACACACTGAGCTTGTAACAAACTCAACCGAACCCACGTTCTCATTCGTTTTCTCCCTGGAACCGATTAGCCGGTCTCATCAGGGCATGTACATTGGTTTAAACGGATTGTGTGTAATATTACTCAATGTTGTATATAGATAATGGTATAAAAGCATATATAATAATTTATCTAGAAACTATCTATTTTTAGCCATAACTATAAGTGAGTATAAATTACAGATATCTTTCATACAAAAATAAAAATGTATCTAAGCTCTCACTGTCAGAAGTCTACAGACTATCTCAGAACTTTAGAGACAATCTTTCTCTCTCTCCTCATTTTTTTCCTCCACATCATTAAAATCATCTATAACTACCTTTTACATACAACTAAATCATCATCATTGTGCAACTACAAATCCATATTTGCCATAGCTGTATCCCATTCATCATCTCCGGAAAACGGTCGCAGCAGCTAGCTAATGATCGGCAGTTAATTATGCTCTCCGCTACTGAACTGGCTAAGCAGTGGTTAGGAACCACTCATAACCTATGTGTGTGGGTGCTGATCAGTGAGACTAGACTAATCATTGACACTCTGGATGGTTGCCAATGCGGCACGATCAAGAACTCGTTGATTTAAAGGATTTTTGTAGACGAATTTTTTCTGTGGAGGCCATTTGATTCAAAGGATTGAACCGTTCAATTTTTTTATGAATTACTTTCCTATACTATAATCTCATAGGATTTCAAGCAAGAGGTTAGACCTCTTCGAAAAATTTCTATGTGTGTATGACAACCATGGTATATATCTCTACAGAAATTTCCTGTGTTTTTTGGGTTCTTTTGTGGTACCCTTAAATTAATTATGGCCATTAATTTCAGTCTATCCAATGGTCCAAATCAATTACCACAGTCTAAAACTGGAGTGGTATGTTACACTAGTTGAATGCCCGTGCGTTGCTACGGCTGTCAAAATTTTCTCCATCTACCTATATGCAAAATATATTTTTGGAGCAACATGTCTTTTCATGTAGAAAAGGGAAAACCACACACTATGCATAGCATGCATGGTTCTGAATGGAACATTCCAAAACCATCGCAAAGCAAGATCATGAACGCAAAAATCTGAATTAGCTGGGATAGGCGGCGCATAGACAAAGGGAAAGCTCGTTCCGCTGACAAATGTCCTCTTTGGCAATTGTTGCCACCTCGATGAACGTGAGCATACGACTAATGACAAACCAACGATTCCTTTTCTCCCCAAGCGTTCCAGAGAACATAGAGAAGACGACCGCTGGTTTCCCTTGCTCCTTCCTCGGATTCCCCTCGATGAGTTTGTCCCATCACTCTCCGATGCTTGGTAAGCTATGCATGTGCACTTGATGAGACTCCAAACGACCGTGGTGAAGAGGCAGTCTTTACATAAGTGCATCGTTGTTTTCTGGCCGTTTAGGCACATTTGGAAAATAGGGTAATGGGGACCAACCTCTTATAGCCACATATTAGGCGTCAACAACTTACCGTGGAGATCCAACCAAGCGAACATCTTGCATTTCGGCTTGGTAGATGCATTCCATATTTTCTGAGACAGGAAACAAGGGTGGCAAGCTAGGAATTACGCCGGGTACCCCGACTTGCGGTGTAGATTCCATCGTTGGTCAAAAACCAAGAGAATTCGGGGATCTCAGGAGCAAGCTGCATTGTATGAATGGTGTCCTAGACCTCAATGTAGTGCGACAACTGGACCGACGTGTTGAGACGCGCAATCAAACGAATCCAGTTATCCTCTTCAATCTCCTTTGCGATGCAGCGGTTCTTCCTAGTTGCAATCTTGAAAATATCATGGCCCCAAAGCCAATGGGGGCTTCCCGTATGTCATGCCAGAAGGAAGTTGTTTCTCCATTGCCGATAAAGACCTTGGTGGAAACCCTGAAGAGGGCCATGTCTGCGTCGTTGAGGGGAGCTCCGAGCCAACCCAAGGCCAACATGATCCATGCCAAGCATCCCGAGTCGTCCTAGGTTAGTGCAACAACTAACAATCGAGAATTGCCCAGCTCCTCCTTCAAGATGATGCTAGTATCTTTGTATGTGAACATAATGAATGCAAAGACACCTTTTTAGTCAATAATTTAATGACACCACCATCCAATTTCATATGTTTTTATTTCACATTGCTCTCTCTCCCACTCTCTTGTTATCTACGCCTTCTAAGTACAACATAACGAAAGATCGATTGAGGAGATATAGATAAATAGAAAAATGGTCACGGATTTAGGGCCATATATCTCTGAACACCTATCACAGATTTACGGTATATATAGGCTAAAATATATCTAGATTCATTGAACATGTGAGAAATATTTAGGGCCAGAGGGAGTAGTAGGTTTTAAACAAACACTATGTGCTTTTGGATTTTTATTTTCATCTCCTTCCCATGTTCCATGTATACGTGCCTCTACTTACTCATGGAAGATAACTGGCGCATACTTTCAAACCTAATTTTGTAGTTCTAACACATATGCTTGAGATGAGCATATATAATTGGCATACATAAACTGTTGTGATCAAATTTATATAAGATGGAAAGGTAGACACCTTACGAAATAACATATCAAGGGCAGTCCAAGCTCCAACATCATAGTGTGATGTTGTGACTTGAGCACAAACAAGAAATTATCTTACAATCAAATAGTTGTCAGGGCTTTGTCTTTCCAAATCGCAACATATATTAGAGAACCACGAGTTACACTCAATGTAATAAGGAAACAGCTTAAGATTTTAAAAAATAGTAACCGGATTACACGTAACAAAGATCAACACCAATGGGCTATGTTAATACGACAAGCCAATCAATAACCAGTCATTCTAGAAATGAAAAGGAAACCACCATCTTAATAAATAAGAATACAAATGCAATGTTAATCAGTTACATGAAAACCTTCTATCACGCAAACACAAATAGCTCTACGTAGAGAGAACAACACATCATGTCTTCTCTCATCAGAAGACTTCATGGCTTCTCTCTAATTAATCATTTCATGATTCAGCTATGATATCAAAAACTCATTTTAAGTTGAACAACTGAACCATCGCTCCTTACATGTTGTTGAGAACCACCATTTGAGCCTTCTGTAATATCGTCAAATCCTTTGCTCTTTTTTGTGACTGCATTTCTATTTTTAGGCGCTAATTTTCACCATGCGGCAGCCCCATATACATCGTGAGCTCACTCGATTAGAACTCAATGCAAGCACAACTTCCCTTTTTTGCTCGGAAGAATTCGCCTACGACTGAAAACAAATGTAATTTAACTTACAGAACACTGGGGATAAGAAGTACTAACAATGATTCTTTGATCTATCATAAAACATGCCTACTACTCTTCTTAGCATACGTATGGTGATGTATTTTGCAGATGATGCAAGGATATAAACCTTGGAGAATTTATAGCATATGCTATTACATACTACTATGTATTACCTATTATATATACCAGGTCATTTTTCATGATAAACAATAGATAATAATTAGTTTTACCCCTGACTAAGATCACTAAAAACTCTAAATACAATACTTCTAAGACAGGAGCGGATGTAGCCTTTATCATGATTGCATCTGTAGTGGAAAATAGAGTGGTACATGATAACTGAAAAAACAAGAGAAATGTCAGGTCTAGATGATGTCAAGCAGATTGTTTATCATTTTTATTTCAACAATAGTACCATAAGTTGCATCACCTTGTTTTCTCCAATAACATGATCTCTCTTTCTAACTGCCAAAAAAAACAGAAAGCACATACATAATGTTATAAGTTGATCATAAGGTGAGCACACATAAAACAATATAGATATAACAATAAAGTAAGCACGCCAGCCCATGGTAGCCAATCGGCTCTTAATTTTTTTCGGATAATGTCTGAATGGTCACGTACGTGCTCAAACAGAAATCTTACCTACAAAATCTCCCAGTGGTTGATTAACAGAAAAAGAAGCAAAATCATGTAGATCTTTATGTAGAAAGGACATTAAAATGTAGGTGTTCAGTGACATGACATGGGAAGTTTATATGGAAATTTGGAAGAGCTAGGTGGCGTGGTTGTCAATTGTTACGACAATATGTCATACGTCTATGCAAAGTTACTGAAGATAGTCAACCAACCAGCAACAACAAGCTCGTACACCATGCCTTATTATCTTGAGCAACATTTTGGGAAAAATAAAGTACAAGTATCTGCTCTGTATCTGCGGAGCCACGAAAGCTGTAGACGACTACACATCTGCCACAATCTTCTTTGTACGATGCCTGGCGTTCACAGGAAGATTAGAATCTCAGAATACAAACCAACAAGCAAGAAGTTATAGAGGCTTGCACCTACGACGAACATTAGATTAACATGGAACCAAATGGGAATTATTTATCTGTACCTTCATCTCCTAGACGTGCCTGGAGATCTTCTTGATCACCTTCTTATACTCCATCTCGGCCTCCTTTGCGAGCTGCAGGTGACTCTACGTATGCATCTGAAGTTCTGAACAACACACACACAATATTAGGTGATCCATTACATCGCATCGTATGATGCACTCAGGGGAAGAGATTGACGTGACGACGACCTGGAACTCATCGACGATCACCTTGGTGTGCTTGCAAGTGTGGGAGTGGAGGCCTCGAGGTCACGGACGTGGTCACCATGGAGCGCGTGGAGGCAGCGCTTAGGCGAGTTGGGGATTAACCAGGCGAGGCTCCACAGGTCGTCGATGATTGGGCATGGATACGGGGGTGGACGGAATCGAGCGGACATGGGACTCGTCGGCGTCTTGTTGTCAGCCCCGTCGGACCATGCCATGCCCACGCCGCCTCCTAGCATCTGCATCGACAACAACTCCTTGCGAGGAGGTGTGACGGAGACCACATTGAAGGCCCTACGGTGGCCAGCGATGGTAACGTGCGAGGAGGCGACGACGCCACGGTGGAGGCCCGACGACGGCAGATGCGAATGGAGCAAGAGAACGAGCTTGTAACTCCTATTATTCCAGATCGAGCGAGAGAAAAAATTGCCAGAAAGAACACGGTCAAACGCTGTGAAGAGTGAATGGAGAGGAAAGAAGATTCACATGTATAGGTAGGAAATACGGATAGTTTTGATTTCGTGATTGATTTTTAATTGATTGAGTAATTAGTGGGATATGTGCAAAATGGAAACTACTCCACATAAGGATATTTCTTTCCATCTGCGTTAGAGAAAGAAAGGCTGAGTGCAAGCATTAAAAGATTTTTGTCAAGTATTTTAATGCCCCAGGACAAGCATTAAAAGATTTTTGTCAAGTATTTTAATGCCCCCGGATTGATTGATACCGATGATTGTTTCCTAATTAGATCGGGCAAAGTGAAGACCATGCGATTAGATTGGACGGACGTGATGCTTCCAATGATGACCACCAAAGTGCGTTGAGTGTCAAACGACCAACTCCCATTTAATAGTAAAGATACCTCTGCAAATTTTCGCACCTTAGAAAAAAATAGAGACGGGCCCGGCCCAGTAGACGAGACCAGCCCAATAGGTTGGTCCAGCCCCAGATCTGCTAGCACTCGATCAGGGAATCATTGTACCGCGATGCTGGGGAGCTCCCGCCGCCGCTCTCTCCATTGCCCAACTCCGGCGCCACCGTCTCCTCGCTGGCTCGCCCCCGTCTTCTGTTCCAACACCAGAAGTTCATCGTCGATACGCAGCCGCCGCCGCACAGTCCCGACTGCATCCCAGACATCTGTGCGCATCACCGCGCCGGCCAGCGCCATCCTGTCCTCTTTGGCATCTCGTCGCCCTTACCGGTCTTCTCCGCTCGCGCGTCAACGGCGATGACCTGCTTCTCGTCGGCGTCCCCTCACCCCCCCCCCCCCCTCCGCCATCCCAGCAATACTGTCTCGGCGGCGGCGGCCTTGGCCCTTGGCCTCCGCGTGGATCGACGGCACCGTCCTCGTCGCTCGCCAAGGCGGCCAAGCCCACCACGCTGTTCCGGGACTGGTGCCTGGCTGTCATTGCGGCGCGCCGCCTGTGTCGTCTCGGCAGTGGTGCAGGAGGTGGTAGGAGGCCGACGAACTCCTTCCATTCAAGGTCAAATGGAAGGAGTCGATGGGAGGCGTTGCCTTCTCCGCGTGTATGGCTTCCATTGCGAGCTGCAGGTGCGTATGATTCTTGCTTCATGTCTGCAGACTCGATTGGCCATCCATTAATTCTGCAAACACAACTTGGTTTCTTCTTGTTTTCCTTTTTGCAATATCAGTTCTCCATTTTATTTCGTGAGAAAACAGCTACTCTGTGACATTATTAGTCTGAAACACAACTTGGAGTACTAGTGTTTGCTCACCTGTTCTGTCTTGTTAGTCTGAATCACTGTACTATTGGCTTTGCTGTTTTTCAACCTAAGAATCAACCGAACTTTTCAGTCCAGATTCGGTACCGAAATAATATCGTAGGATAGAGGATGAGTCGGAGAACAGTTGTAAAAAGCGCAAGTAGGGAACCAGCTCAACTGCAATGAACTGGGTAACCATTGATCGAGAAGTTAATTCTGTGAACACTTGTGTTTTCTTTAGAAACCATAAAAAATCATAAGCTGTTAACTGCTAGTTAGCCATTAAAGGGTGATTGGAATCGGTAGCATTGTTAATCATTATTATCATCTCTGAACCAAGTACAAGATGGAAGTCGATCATCCTGGAAATGGGATATTGTAGTCGTCAAAATTGATCAAAAAAATAATTCTGTAAGTCAGGTAGAATTGAGGGACTGACAAAGATATGGCTCCAACACTTTCCTCAAGAAGTTTCAAATACTATGTCCGTCGAGAGTACCCATGCTCTTGTTAGTGCCATTGTATAAACTGCACATTGCCTCTGATATCATATTACTAAGGTGAAGGCCTTTTTTTTCTCAATTAGCTGTGGACAATTATAGTTATGCAACTGTCTATTGTCCTCTTACTTGTGTCTGTCGTTTGGAAATCTATACTTTGTGCTTGAGTGTTTGCTTAAGGGTGTTGTTTTATTGCTTATTATTCAGTATTGTTGGTCACCATCAGGTATCAGTTATGCACTGAACTTATTCATGAAACCAACTCCCCTGTATAGTTATACAACTGCACTGTCTGAGTGTTTTAAAGCTGCTTTTATCCCTCTGGAGCATACAAAGTAGATTAACGTGATTGCACTTTAACTGGACTCTTTTCTTTCAGGAACAACCTCAAGAAGCTGACCTACGACGAGCGGAAGGCCAGTCTTTATCCAATGCAGGTCCACTATAAGTTTCTGGTTCATCAGTCAAGCATGTTGTTAAGCAAGCTGAAGGTATATAGACTGACGAAGATAGTTGTACTGCTCCTAAGGCTACATCACCCAGGTAAACACTTCTCTCTGTTTATGATGTTTATTTTCGTTTCGGTATGAATTGCCAACTACGACGACTGACTGTAATAATGTGAGCATAAATGATTATGGTTTGTGGGATATAATGATAGCTGAACTATAATGTGTTCTACTCAGGTTTAGCCCTTCTAATAAGGATATGAAAACCATATATCCACATACAATTCCTGTTGTTTCTTATCAGCAGGATAGATCAATATAAGGCGTACTGTTTGACTGGTCACTGAAACTACTCCTTGACTGAAACTAAGAGTTTTTTTCTCGACCCCCTTGGCTGAGTTAATTAAGATATAAATTCAGATTGACTGAAACTAGCTCCCTCGACCCAAAGATCGCCCGCGATGGAGGACATAGCCGACCTGGTGGCGGCGTCTCTCGCTGGCGATCCAAGATCGATTCGACCCTGTGGCGGCATTGCTCGCCGGCTCCGACGCAGACAGGGTGCGTTGCCGGCGGCGGTCGCCCTTGACCAGAGACGGGTGTCGTTTCTCACGATAGATCTTAGAACTGGGCCCTAAACTTTGTTATCCAACTGTTGGACCGGGCCAAACACTGCTAACTTTACTTTTTTTTTTCTATTATCTACATTTTCTGGATTGTTGGGCCTAATCTAAATCGGTTAATCCTGACCCTTCCTCAAATCATACCTCTCTCCTCCCTAGGAGTGGTATAAGGTACTGTAAAAGAGGCCTTTTTATATGGTGCAACCAAACGAGTGTGCATATATAGAACATGGGGGCATGTGAACCTACTTTTTGAAAAGTTCCGTTTGTGATATCAAAACGTGTTTTAAAAATCGAAACACAAAATAATTTCCCAGATGATCTCAAATATGTGCCCTGGACCTGAGTTTCGTGACGAAAAAACTTTTTATTTTGTCTCGGCAAAAAAGTGAAATTTTGCAGGGATATATAGCAGTATATATGTGACTTATTTTGTCTTTTTTAGATTCTGAAATAAAAAAGTAGTTTCTCCGCAAAAACTTTCTACGCATACATGAAACATGCGTACGTACTCGGATATTTTTATTTCAGAAACTTTTAACATTTGGAAAATGCATTTCCAACTAGGGTTCACATGCACCCATGTTCAAATCGGACTTTTCCGCAACCAAACAACTTATGTAACTAATTTCTACACTTCTTTTATTCTTGTAGGATTTCACATGTCATGCTATTTCTGCCTTTTTGTATGCATGTGCTTTTGAATTCCTTTGAATCAAAGAGGTCCTAATTCTTTCTATCTGTAGCGGACTCTCGAATAAGGTTCTGGATTGGCTCAACCATGCTAGTTCAAGGCCATGCGAATTTTCTAATTCATCTATAAAAGGATGTCAGATATTTTTCTAAATTCGGATATATCTTACGTCGTGCTTTTGTGGATAGAGGTAATACATTAATTTTGAGAGCGTGATATGAACTGGCGGTCATATTGATACTAGCATTTAATGGCGCGGCGGCACGCCGCGCCTATGTAGTAACTGCGAGCTGAAAAACAAAGGATATTTCGTGGTATGTTATACTTGTGAGGCGTTGTTAGGAAATTATACTTTAACATGGAGAAACTGTTTAACACATGGAGAGGGATGCAGCCTAGTAAAATTGTCATTCGTGTACGCACAAGTAAAGAGGACACTGCAACTGTGCAAAATTTCTCCCTCTGTACACACGAAATCGTACAGAACTGGAAAATTATCTATCCTAATTGTCATAAAAAATGGTTCCTATAGTGTATACCACTGACAATAATTGCAGAGTTCCTATCTTGTCATGCTAAACCAAAATAAAAGAACGCCAAGAACAAATTGCTAGGTCATTTGGTTCGTGTCTCCAGCTCTGAAAATAAGAGTTCATATACTTCGTAAAATCCTCAGCGGGAAGGTAACTGCATCCATTTAAGAATTGGATGGTTCGTGTCTCCAGCTTTGAAATTAAGAGTTAGTATACTTCGTGAAATCCTCAGCTAGTTGCCTTAGTTGATATAATTCAAAAATCGTAGCTGACCATTTCAGCTAATGATTTGTCAAAATGGAAAGTCCAACACGAAACTAAGCATCATAAACCTCTCAATAAAATACAAAAACTAACCCTATATCAGGATAAGAATGAATTCAGTAACTAACTCTATTTTATTTCTTTATGAAAGAAAAACTCTAGATCAGTCATTTTTACACACAGATGTTGTACCGCAATCATGTTTCTATGACTTACATAGAGCTTTCTTGCATTATAGCATTTGCGTCCTCTAGATTATTATTGATGTGTAACTAATAGTGGAGTGGACAGAAATTGGCGATGCCTCTTTTTTCTCTGCAAATGATGGACACAACTTTTTTTTGGAATACACATCGAAGTTTGTCATTTGCATTAGAAGAAAGCGCTAAGTAGTGCAAAGTACAGCTCTGAAAGCAGCATCAAAAAATAAAAGAAAAAAACTGAAGCAAAAATGCCTATGCTAGGCCATGTAGAATCTGATTCGTGTCCAGTGTCCAGTTGGTCATCGGATTCGCACGTTATGCATCCCTGCACGCATCAAAGAAAAGAATGTCCAGACCAGAGCTTAAAGCGGTGTCTGCCCCCAAACACCCCCATGGCTGCATGACCAATACCCCGAAAGCATCGTCCCACAACTTCGGATCATGTCGTCCTAGAGCTGAGTAGTCTGGCTTCATGTTTTCATCACATGATCATAGATTGCGGGATTTGCTAGTTCTCAGTTAAATG
This sequence comes from Lolium perenne, assembly GCF_019359855.2. Taxonomy (NCBI): domain Eukaryota; kingdom Viridiplantae; phylum Streptophyta; class Magnoliopsida; order Poales; family Poaceae; genus Lolium; species Lolium perenne. The sequence goes on from NC_067247.2 coordinate 161,679,998, forward strand.
AGAACTAACTTCGTGCTCAGTTAAGTTCTACACCATTTAATTTACATCGTGATTTGTTCTAGTCGTAAATTAGAACATGAGTTGCAACTGAAATTTAACGACTTTATCTGACTGAGAATGAAGTTAGTTTAGTCACACCCATAGATTGCCGGTAGAGGTTCGGGTCAAGACCATCGATGTTCCTGCCCACGTGTGCTTGTAGAATTGCCTGCTAGACGTAAGAAATATAACTAATGTACCATTTTTCCGATGGTACCAGATAAACTGATTGAGAAAAGCTGAAGAGGGACAAGGAACAACTTTATTTCTTGGATGGATCAAGAATTTACAAATGAACTTGTATGGAAACTGATGTCTCTTCGGTGCTGAGTGTCGACCTTGGTCCTCGCGCTGCCATTAGAATAACGGTAACCACTGAGTCAAGATGATATGACCGAAGGTGCAAGAGTTGAAAGTAGAGTAGCTTAGCATAGTTGAAACTTGTAATGTTCAGAAGTCGATATGATGTTGTAATGAGCTGAAAAATTCAGTCGATAAATAAGCATTCATGGAGTCGATGTAAAAAGATCGAAATCGTTGCTTATGCAACATATCTAGCGAATGTGAAGAACCGTTCCCTAGTAAAATAAATGAGATAACCCTCAGACCCTTCATAGCTTGTTGAAATTTGTGCTTTCTTTCTTCCGCTGATCTCTCTAAACCTTCTCCGCAGCTTGTTATAAGCAGTTCTTGAGAACTCCGTATAGAATTTGACGTAGCTCATTTATAAGGCCAAATATGTCAATTTGACCACCTGAACTGAAATCCAGAAAAGAAACTTTTTCAGACAAAAACGAATGTAGATAGTGAAACAATATAAATCTGAAGGCCAGGTAAATCACATATACTTACAAAATCAATGGAAGAAGGGATCAGGGTATCCTACTCTCCTAGCCATGCTTATGCTAGGCAGAAGAAAAGGTAGCATATGTAACTGAATGGTAGAGTTACATCAAAATCTATGTATTTCAGCACCGAAGAAACGTTTCATCCCCTTTGTCATTGGCTTCAAAACTCCAATCTATATATGTTGTTCTGCAAACTAAAATACATAAAGAATGTCCATGCCACTTTCAATCTTGCTGGACAAAGAAAACACTTATTATAGGAAGGCAAAGATCAAATATGCTATTACAAAACCGAATCTATATCTACAATACCTATCCAGATGATCCGGTCATACAACTGCAGTTTCTAAATAGAAAACATTACCTGCAGTTTAGTCTTAGCACGTCTAAATAAAAGAACTCTAATAGGCATTAGAACACCCTTACAAACTTTTGACCTGAACAACAGTCTGAAGAAAGTATATAGTCATGCTTGCAACCAATGGCTTATGGATAGACACTTTGGAGAAGCATAAACTCTGTATCTGGAGAAACATATAACTCTATTTCTGTATCTCTCCTTATATTATGAAGTCAGCAAATAATTTCCCAAACCCGGCCATGTACAATGATAACATTTTAACTCATACCGACATATGCTTCAATGATACCACCGTTAGAAAACAAGAAACTACATGATTCGGCATTCACCTAAATCTGAACATAGATTTCCTCCAAGCAAAAGGTGAAAATTAAATTTCCATCTTTGACCCCAATTTCCCGCTGTAATCAACAACCTGCAAGGGCTGGCGTTGGAGTAACTCACCCCAGTCCATGACAACAGTGGTGGCATGGCAGCCACCAGTGGTGAGGAGACATGTGTATGCAAAGGCGCCTCAATCGCACGCGGAACAGGAGGAAGAGAATATTGAACAGAGTGCGGCCACGGCTCTACTCACAACCTGGAGACCTATCATGCCACAAACACAGCATTGCTGGAAGGGCTAGACCACCTACCACGAACGTGAGACGCAATGGCAGCTCTGTTCATGGTGGACTGCCCCGCTTGACTATATTTTGAGAACACTAACATATTGATCATTCTACGAACAACGCTAGGACCTGAACATAAACTGGTATGTGGGCGAACCCCTTTATTTCTACATACGGCCAAAAATGTTCAGGGCAAACATACACATGGTGACCAAATACTTGCAAGGAAACTTGAGAACGGAAGACAAATAAAATGCAATCAAACTTGAGATAAAAATATAGATTTGACCCAAGTATTTTGATCTGATTGCAAATCAAAGTTGTCAAGTAAAATGCAATCAGAACATAGGTTCGTCCATTAACCATTGAACCCATATGCTAAAACATAAATAATGCAATCGATCATATGAAAAAGAACCACTAATGTGCCAAAAAATGACTACTTGGCTGTTAATTTAGAAATTCAAATACAGTAAATCCATCACTCTAAAGTAAAATATACCGTAATCCATTATGCGAGTATAAAGAAACCTAATTTTCCTAACACAGTGTACCTAACTGTTCGAATTGATTCAATACCAAGACTGAAATATGGAGAAAATGTATGTCAGCACAATTTCTAAGGACTAAGGCAAATCTCATGATAGGAATATAAGTTCTGTGTGAAATAGCAATGACCGTAGGAAATGGAAAGTTTCAGGAGGCTAAACATGATGGTGTACTGCACATCAAGTTGACATGGAGAAAACTATGTATTATGTTTCCTAGTTTCAAATATATAAGGAAACTGGACCAATATACGATGACATAAACAACAATCCATAGGAACTTACTTTGTAGGCCAAGAACAAAAAAAATAGTTGGCTTTTCAAGAATCGTGTCTAGATCAATTATAAAACATTGTAGTAGCTCCTTCCTGCAGTTATTTTGATCTTACAGAATTCTTCAGGTGCCATTCTAATTATTACCACAGAACCGAAACATCAAAGAGGTAGGAGATGAACATATCAGAGGCATAAGTACCCATAGCACAATGCCCGATTCGAGCACATATCCTAAATGTAACTGGCTGTCTATGGTCGATACTGCTTTGGTGACATGAATCTTGAACTTGCAGCGCTTACCCAATGTAGGTGTATGTATAATTTTACAAAAGGGATGAAGCATAGAAACAGCTGGTTGAAACATACTCAGTAAGTTTGTGCACCGTACCATAATTTCATTTGGTTAGAAAGTTTTGTGCACCGTACCATAATTTCATTGGGTTCGAAAGCTCCTACTGAAGCGATGGCTATCTCGATTTGCTCTTCTTTGAACTGGCTGGCACTTTTGTCACTCTCTATGGTGGGTTATGTTTTTTGTAATGCGTGTGTATGGGCACGTGAGCTCGTGTATCTACATCACATCGATTAGTAAACCCAGTGGTCAAATTCTTACCTTTCTCTAATAGGAGCAAATTCCAGAACAGGCATGGTTATATACCATCTGGTCACAACATTTTCTGCCAAAAAAATTCTGGTCACTGAAGTGGCCTTGAATGCCAGAATTCGTATGGGATTTAGAAGTCGCAGTCCTTAATTATATTATCATTCTGTTCATGTAAGGGATTGTTTTGCTGAAGAAGTGAAGAACCAATGGTACTTACCTAACAACTGACTAACTGTCAGTCCAACGAATGCTGCTATCAATTGTTCGTCCATCAATACTCTCTGTAGGCCAAAGGCGTCGAATGCCTCAACGTGTGCTCCCAAGATAGTGATGATGGCGCCCTGGTTGCATTACATTTGTTTGTTGTTTGGTACTATACAAATACATGAATTGGCGATAACAAATGTTTCCTAAAATAGGGATGAGGTAATACATCCCATCGACGATGTAAACATGTCTTTTCTGCTGGTGATTTGCTCTACAAGGGGCCGGCATGGCTTTACTTACAATAACCACCCGCAAACGAAATATGTAATTCCAGATAACAATCTTTTATTTTTCCATACATGGCCATGAGGGTATATTTAAGTCAATGATGCAGTTTCTAACCAGCGCTCGGATCTATGCGTTCTTGTCGCACTGAAAAGGAAATTCATTGTAGGCAAACATTTGAATGTGGTTGGGGTAAATTTTATTTTACCATTGTTCTTTGGGTAAAGCAAATTCACAGCACGGGTGGTCAGTTGATCTGCATGTCTTTTTCCGTCATATTGGTTGAATGTTCAATTTGTATACGCTGACCCTCTTTTAGCCGATCTCTTGACATATCCCCTTGGTTCCCTGGTACCCTAAACCCTAAAGGATGGTTATTTTCCTTGCAGGAAATTATGGCTAATCTAAAAGTAACTGTAATTTGTTGCAGCATAACAACATGCATCTTGGTTCCAAGAAAAAGTTCACACGTTGTTTAGTGGGAGAAAATCAACCACTCAGACAGCCGGAAGGGAGTGCCATATATGGATCAAAATGCTAGACATTTCTGTTCATATTCATAGCTATACCAAAAGGTTGAACTAATCAAACAAAAGGAAGAGAAAAGCCATATGGAAGCTAAAATTCCATGCATTTTCTTCACAGGTTTTGTAGAATGATTCAAACACGTAGTGTGTAGTTGGACCAGACAAATGTGTGCTGAACAACTCGAAATGAAGAAGCCGAAAGGTGATACACGAACTGAATATTAGGGAAGTAAGGAAAACAGCATGAGTGAAAGATGTTACTAACAATTATTAGAGCCAATTCCTTTTGCCAGCAAACCATGTTGCCTACGGGGAAAAATAGATAGAACCTGATTGTGGCATTATGAGCTGATCGTAATGGAGAAATAGGATAGCCACTTGTAGGATCATAACGGAGAAATCGGCTAGCTACTTGCAGGGTTCTTTTCATATCACTTGTCCTGTAATGTGATGAAACTGAAAGTGAGAATTTATATGACAGCAATACATTGTTTACCTGATGGATTGACGACAACAAAATCAAGCTCACATAATGCGCAAGCATCAGTGCTCCTGAATTCCCATATCCTAGCCAGCCGCACAAATTAAGACATGTGGGATACATCTTTCAAAAGAGATCGTTCCATCGTTCTGCTCTTGATCCTGCATAAGAAATAACTGAGTGTTATTTCCTTGGCGAATCTCTCAGTGGAGACGATACGCTTCATCTAAATCTGGAGGAGCTCCTACACCGAGTCTTACTTGTGTTCAGATTTCAGAACAGGGGAATCCATATCAATCATCAAACTGAGGAAAGAAACAACTAAGCATACATCTACATCAATCATCATACATCAGCTGATCAGCAAGCAGACCACAAAAATGCCCAATTACACATTCTAATCAAAACAGAACCAAGTGGCTCATAAAAAAATTGTGGCTCGATCGGTGCATGACTGTGAACTGTGAACACTTCATAACAGATGCAAGGGAGGAAAATCAAACTCAGGAAAGGTGCTATCGTGAATTTCGTGTGAACCTGAAGTTGTTCCGTTGCATAGGAAAAAAGAGAGGATCAGAGGAGGCGAGTCCTCAAACAGCAATCCCTGCGCTCCCTAAAGCCACCGATGTTGCGTCCCCTACAGGCACCGTTGTAGTGCTCTGCATCCTTTGCCGCTGACTCCACGGTCGCCAGCTCCCTAGTCGTTACCGCCGCGACCAGCAACTCAGGGTTGTGGTCACGCCACGCCACCATGAGTCGTTTGAGAGAGAGGCAAGATGAGATAAGGTAGATGGATTCACCTTCCTACACGCCGATGTCGCGTACGCCGCCATCACGCGCCGTGAACCCCCGTCGCATCTGCTCGAGCCCACTCGTGCCCTTGAAGCGGCACCACCACGCGCCCTTAACGCAGGAGGAGCGTCTCGGCGGGGCAGACGTGCGGCGACCCTAGCCATCCCCTCCGCTCCACGGACACTTGACCGCTGCATCCTGCGCCGCGGAGCTGCTAATTCTCCGTTCTCGGGCGCACCACGACCCGCCGACTCCCTGCCGCCAGCCCGCCGGACGCCGCTGCACAAGCCCACCGGATGCAACCGCCAACCCCCCGCCGAGAGATTGCTAGTGGTGGCTAGGGCCAAGGAGCTGGAGCGGGACGCCACCGGTCGAGATTGCCTGGAGGTTTGGAGAAGGGGAATGAGGTGCGGGAGAAATCGAGAAACCTGAGGAGAGAAAGACGAAGAGGACTCTTGAAGAAATACCACGGTAGCAAAAAAAAAAAAAAAAAGCTTAGTCAAAGCGGTGCCACTGCCACGGGAGCTAAAGATATAGGGGCTGTTTGGTTCATGCCCAGAGCAGCCACGCCAAATCAAGGGCGAGCCAATATTTTGGCGAAGGATCCGCTCGCCTCTGTTTCGCCCGCGCGTGGGCGTGAATACTATACTAGCGAGCAGCATTCGTCCAATATTTTGGCGTGGTTCTCTTGGCTGGGCTTCAATCCAAATGGTAGCCTATGTTTTCAGTCAACCCCAAAATATTGGTAGGGCAATCATCGGCAACAATCCAAACAGACCCATAGCCACACCACCGAACCACCCAAAGAGCCACGCGTTGGCAAGAAATCAAACTTTTGTCTACCACCAAAATCGCTAGGCAGCACCAAAACTGCACACCGGAAAAGACGGAGGGAACTAACCACAACAATAGCCATACGTGTCAGCACAGCAATAACTCACAAATGGGGCTCAAAATTCTTACAAAAAAGATGTTTGTTCCCAAATAATATAGTAGTTATGTGTGACATAACATGCAATTTAGCCGTTCTAAAGTTTTTTGTCCGCTTTTTAGAAGGCCGTTGCTTTGGGGATGGTTTTCACCACGAAGCGCAGGAAGGTGCCGGTCGGGCGGGTTCTGCATCATGGGAGCCTATCAATGGTGGTGACAACAAGGGGTCCTTGCTATGCGCTCTATCCAAATGCTTATCAATGATGCTAATGCTTCGTTGTCATGTGTGGGATCAGGTCCATCACCACCGCCCACTGATCTGCGACCGACACAAACAAACCACACCTTTGACCTCGCCTTTGCTGCCGGTGGTGGTAACCATGAGGAAGGGAGGAGACATGGAGAGGGAAATGAAAGCGCAAGTGAGAGAGAGCGTACCCTTGCGCGATGAGCTCGACCTCGGTATATTCGGAAGGTCGTGATTTCAGGTGAACGTGCCAGAGAGTGAACATGAAATCCTAAATCATTCTACATTTTGGAACAGAGGAAGTACCATATAAACAAGGATAAAATTATCAAATTGCAAAGTAAATAGGACAGAATAATAAAATCCCCCAACACCCATAACCGATATATTGGTGACCTTTAGTACCTCCCCTTCTCTCCCGTCTAGGTCCCCCACCCACTAGGAAGACTATGCATTGGCGGGTATCAGGCGGCAAGCCCTGCAGCTCGAATGGCGGGTATCATTGGCGGATATATTGGTGACCTTTAGTACCTCCCCTTCTCTTCTGGCCGTGGCGTGGCTTGAAGCGGCATAAGAGGGGCCCAACGTAAGGCAGAGTGGTAGCTGCTCTGGCCGCACGAACAAGTGTGACACGGAAGAGGAAATTTGGGGCTATATGAGGATCTGGACGCATAGGAAGAACCAAGGGGCGATGTAATTTGGGAAGAGGATGCCACTCGTTGATACGTCCATTTTGCATCACTATTTTATATCATAATTTACTGTTATTCATTGATATATTTCATATTTAGAGATGATACTTATGTTATTTCACCTATTTTGCATGTTTCATGATTATTGGAGAATCACTCACCGGAGTCAGGATTTTGCTGGAAAAAGCACCGTCAGAATGCAATATTTCTGAAGATCAACAATTGACGGAAATTACACCGAAGGTCTTATTTCTGTAGAAGAAGGAGCCAGCCAAAAGGAGGGACCGAGGAGGGCCGCCATGGCCCCCCATAGGCCGGCGCGGGCTCCACCCTGGCCGCGCCGCCTTGTGGGGAGGGGGCCCACAGCCCCCCTCGGTCGCCTCTCCTTCGCGTACTTCTTCTACCCGAAAACCTAAGGTGCTGGGAATAATCGCGAAGAGTCACAGCCGCCTCTGCGGGGCGGAAAACACCAGAGAGAAAAGAGCTCTCCGGCAGGCTGAAGTCCGTCGGGGAAATTCCCTCCCGGAGGGGGAAATCGACGCCATCGTCATCGCCATCGTGCTGGACTTCATTGGGATCATCATCACCATCATCTCCACCACCGTCACCGTCATCTCCACCGCTGCACCTCGTCACCGCTGTAACATCTAGGGTTGAATCTTGATTGTTTCATAGGGGAAACTCTCCCGGTATTGATTACTCCTTGTTATTGATGCTATTGAGTGAAACCATTGAACCAAGGTTTATGTTCAGATTGTTATTCATCATCATATCACCTCTGATCATGTTCCATATGATGTCTCGTGAGTAGTTCGTTTAGTTCTTGAGGACATGGGTGAAGTCTAAATGTTAGTAGTGAATTATGTTGAGTAATATTCAATGGTTTGATATTTAATTTGTGGTGTTATTCTTCTAGTGGTGTCATGTGAACGTCGACTACATGATACTTCACCTTTATGGGCCTAGGGGAATACATCTTGTATTCGTTTGCTAATTCTCGGGTTGCTTGGGAGTGACAAAGAACTTTGAACCCCCGTTGGTATATCGATGCGGGAGGGATAGCGGGATCTCGTAGCTTAAGGTTTGTGGTTAGATTTATCTTAATTACTTTCTTGTATTTGCGGATGCTTGCAAGGGGTATAATCACAAGTATGTATTAGTCCTAGGAAGGGCGGTGCATTAGCATAGGTTCACCCACACAACACTTATCAAAACAATGAAGATTAATCAACTATATGAAGCGAAATCACTAGACTAAATTCCCGTGTGTCCTCAAGAACGTTTGGTCATCATAAGTAAACAAACCGGCTTGTCCTTTGTGTTAAAAAGGATTGGGCCACTCGCTGCAATTATTACTCTCGCATTTTACTTACTTGTACTTTATTTATCTGCTATATCAAAACCCCCTGAATACTTGTCTGTGAGCATTTACAGTGAATCCTTCATCGAAACCGCTTGTCAACACCTTCTGCTCCTTGTTGGGTTCGACACTCTTATTTATCGAAAGTACTACGATACACCCCCTATACTTGTGGGTCATCAAGACTATTTTCTGGCGCCGTTACCGGGGAGTGAAGCACTATTGGTAAGTGGAATTGGTAAGGGAAACTTTTACTGTACGTGCTGATTTTATTTCTGCCTGCTGCTATAATTAATTATGGAGAGATCTTCTCTTGAATTTCTATTTGGGAAATCTACTACTACTGCAAAGGTAGTGGATGAGGCGCCAGGTGAGAAAGAGTTTCCATATAAAATACCTATGAAAATTATTGAACGTGTTGTGGATAACCGCTATGAAGGGGATGGAAATGTCCATCCTGGAGATCATTTACTGTTTTTACATGAATTATGCGGGTTATTCAAGTGTGCAGGTATTGCTATGGATGAAGATAGGAAGAAACTATTCTCTATATCGCTGTCTGGTAAAGCGGCGCATTGGTATAAATTGTTGAATGAGGATTCTCTTGATTGGAAGGATATTGTGCCTCTATTTTATTCTAAATTCTATCCTCCAAGTGAAATTCACGAAGACCGGAACCGCATATATAATTTCCGGCCTCATGATGGAGAGAGTATTGCCCAAGCATGGGGGAGATTAAAGTCTTTAATTTTCAAATGCCCCATTCATGAGCTTCCTGGTAATATCATCATTAATAATTTCTACGCAAGACTTTCTTTTCAAGATAAAACCTTGCTGGATACTACTTGTTCTGGATCATTTACATGCAACAAAGAAGAGTTTAAAAGGGACCTTCTTGATCGGATTCAGGAGAATAATGAAGGATGGGAGAACGACAAAGATAGAGATTCAGGTATAAATTATGATTATGAATGCATTGAAACTTTTATGGATACTGATAAATTTCGTAATATGAGTGCTACTTATGGTCTTGACTCTCAAGAATTTTTATAAGTATCATGAACCTTACAAAGATAAAACTGATTCACCTATAGATAAATGTGTTGAAATTAAAACTGTTGATCATATTCTTCCTGAAGCTTATATTGAAAAAACTCCTCTCCCTGCTAAAATGAAGGAGTATTCTGTTATAACTAGTTCGGTTAATAAAAATGCAAATAAACCTATAGAACTTGAAGAGCAAATAAAAGTTGAACCTGCTATTGCAATAGTTAAAGATCTTGTGACTGAAAATGTAGAAGATGGTCATATTATTTTCTGTGAAGATGCTTCGAATATTGTTTCACATCCTAATAAGTCTAGGAAAACCAGTGTTCCTATGCTCTCTGTTAGAATTGGTGATCATTGTTATTATGGTTTATGCGACATTGGTGCAAGTATTAGTGCCATTCCTTATGAGCTTTACACGGAAATCATGCATGAAATTGGTTCTTGTGAACTTGAAGATATTGATGTGGTTATTCGGCTAGCTAATAGAGAAACTATCTCTCCTATTGGTATTGTTCGAGATGTGGAAGTACTATGTGGTAAGATTAAATATCCTGCTGACTTTTTAGTACTTGGTTCTGCTGCTAGTAAGTCTTGTCCTATCATTTTTGGTAGACCTTTTGTAAATACTTGTGGAGGTGTTATAGATTGCAAGAAAGAGAAAATTGTAACTAAATTTGCTGGTGAATCTTATGAGTTTAATTTCTCTAAATTTGCTAAAACTCCTTATAAAGCTAATTTGCCTAATAATGATTTTAGAGTTGAACAGTGTGCATCTATTGCTCTTGCTCCTAATAATCCTTTGCAGCAACATTTGGAGGATAGTGAGAGTGAAGTCTTTAGGGAAGAAAGGAATGAGCTTGATGAAATTTTCCTTCGTCAACCTATTCTTAAACATGATTTACCGGTTGAAGATCTAGGTACAACACCACCACCAAAGGAAGATCCTGTTTTTGATTTAAAACCATTGCCTGATAATCTTAAGTATGCTCATATTGATGATAAGAAAATATATCCTGTTAGTATTAGTTCTAAGCTTTCAGAGTTTGAGGAAGAAAGGTTATTGGAAATATTGAAGAAACACCGAGGAGCTATTGGCTACACTCTTGATGACTTGAAGGGGATTTCTCCCTCTATTTGCCAACATGCCATCAACATGGAAGATGATGCAAAGTCTGTTGTTGAACATCAGCGTCGTCTAATTCCTAAGATGAAGGATGTGGTAAGGAATGAGGTATTAAAACTGTAAGGGTATTTTACCCTTATCCATTATTTTGGTAACAATGACACCGTGCTAGAGTATTTGGCCTAATATGTTTATAAGGATAATCTCAGGTATTAGGCAAAGAGGCATAAATGGTGTATCAAAGGAACAAGAAGGCTAAAGGAGACCCCCCACTTCAACAACAATCGAAAAGGGGTCTACAGCAGAAATCCGGTCTGCCGCCCGGTCAGCCGGCCTCCAGACCGGCGAGTCAGGCGTGCGGTTCGGTCGACCGGGCGCCAACCGGGCGTCAAATGAGCGCCTAAGTGGTCCGGTCTGCTGCCCGGTCTGCCGGCCTCCAGACCGGTGGGCCCGGCGTGCGGTCCGGTGGACCGGGTGCCAACCGGGCGCCAACCGGAGGAGCTCCTGGATGACGCAAAGTGTCTCCCGGTCGGGGTTCGGTCTACCGTCCGGTCTGGACCGGCAGGTCCGGTCCCTGGCCCGGTCCGACCGGCCGCTGCACCGGACAGTCCGGTCAGTGGTCCGGTTGACCGGGTTTGTCGGGAGAAACGATGAGGTGGCAAGTGACCAACGGCCATATTTCGAAGAACACTATAAATAGGCCTTCTCCTACCTCTGAACAGTTAGACACTACACTACAAGCTGTTCTTGAGCTCTCTCTCTCTTACTCCAGTGCTAGAAACACCAAAAGCCTCAGATCTCCCTCCTCCTCCACCCAAACTCAAATCCCTCCGGGGAATCGTTAGAGGAGGACCCGATCTACTGTTCTACCAAGCCAAATCTCATTCCCCCTTGTATTCATCGAGAAGCTTGCTTCCTAGGGTTCCTTGGAAACCCTAGGTGGGCAAGAGGAGTCCGAAAGCATCCGGGCTGTGGATTTGCTCCGGGCAAGATTGTGAAGGTTTGGAGGCTACCTCAAAGTCTACCACAAGTGAGTGAGCTATTCCTTCGCGGGATAGGCTCCGGAGAATAGGGTGAGCCTTCGTGGCGTGGGGAATCCTTCGTGGGACCTCCACCTCTCCAAACGTGACGTACCTTCTTGCAAAGGAAGGGAACACGGGAATACATCCTCGTCTCCGCGTGCTATCGGTTATCTCTAACCGAACTCCTTACTTGTGATTTGACTGCCTGTGAGAGCCTTCGTGCTCGAGTTAGTTGTATCCTCATATAGGTTGCTTCACCTAGTTTGCATTAGGCTCACCTTTATATTATGCAAAGCCTAATATTGCAAAGAAAGAATTAAAATCTGTAGAAACCTATTCACCCCCCTCTAGGTTTACCATCTCTATACTTTCAATTGGTATCAGAGCCTGGACTCTTACTAAGGGCTTCACCGCCTTAAGAGTGAGATGGATAAACTATTCGAGGGTCTAGATGAAGACTCTAACCTTTCGGTTAAAGAGATGAAATCTAGATTCTTGGCATATGATGCCGAGAAGAAGAAAAAGGAGGATGAACTACAAAGCCAAATGGCAGAGATGTCTGCCATGCTTAAGAACTTGACTAGTGGGCCCCCCTAGTACGGCTTCGGCATCCCTAGGGAGCTATCGTGAAGTCAACCATGACTATCCCAAAAACACTTCACCCATGCCTCATATAAACCATAGTGGGAATGTTCCCCATTTTGATGGAACTCACTTTCCTTTTTGGAAATCTTCTATGGAATCTCATATTCGCAGCTGCAGTGTGGAGTTATGGGAAATCATTGTTCATGGATACCGGGAGCCACAAGATCCCATTCGGTTGACCTCCACCGAATTCTACAACCGTCAACTCAATGCCTCCACACGTGACAAGATTAGGAGTGGCATCAACCGCAAGCTCCTTGATCAAGTCAATGACATAGACTCCGCTAAAGAGTTGTGGGATCGAATCATAGTACTCCAAGAGGGAACCGATTTGATCTAATCAGCTCTTTATGAGACCGCAAAGCAAGAGGCCCATCAGTTCATGATTCGATAAGGAGAATCCGTGGCCGATGCTTATGCAAGGCTATGTGCTCTTAGAGTGAGGGTCAAAGGACTTGGAGTTGAGAAGTACAATGACGGCTTCGAGATGAATGAAGCATTCATAAAGTCCAAGGTCATTGCTATGATTGCCGTCAATCAAGAAGACACCAACCTTGCACTCAACTTGCAAATCATGACCAAGAGTGCCGATCTCAACTCCGATGATCTAGTCTCCTATGTGGCCGCCAATGAAAACATGGCCAAAGCGGGAAAGAGGCTCATGGCAATGAACCGTATTGATGAAGCCTCACACAACCATGAAGCGCCACACAACCTTGCTCTCAAAGCTAGGGCCGATCATGGAAGCAAAGAAGACTATGAAATTCAAGAAGATGAAGAAATGACTTCAACTAGTGACATTGCTACCGACTTTGCTTTCTTTGCCAAGAAGTACAAGGCAAAGTTCCCAATGCTCCTCAATGACAAGAAGAAGAAGAGAACTTGCTACAATTGTGATGAAGATAGCCACTTTGCAAATGAGTGCCCTTATGAGAAAAGGGTAGACAAGCCAAGATTCATCAAAGGGGTCAAGCCAAGATTGAAGCCAAACCCAATCAACGATCGATACAAGAAGAACAAGGGAAGAGCCTTTGTTGGGGCCGAGTACTTGTCCGATGATGAAGAGGAAGATGAGGAGAAGGAGGCCGGGGTGGCCGGTTTGGCTTTCTCTAAGCCCGGGTCACTCTTCACATATGACTACTCCAAGGACTACTCCACGGAGAATGATGTTGGATCTTCCTTCATGGCAAGAACAACTCAAGATGATGACTCCGATGACTCTCCCTCCTCTACAATCGTTGGCTCTTGTCTTATGGCAAGGGAAACCAAGGTAATGGAACCTCCACCTTCCCTATCTAGTGTTCTTGATGATGGAAACGAAAATCAAGAAGAATTAATTGTGCTTAAGGAACTCTATGATCTTAGATGCACCCTTCGTGGTGAAGCTCTTGTCAAGTTTGATTTCTTGATGGACTCACTCAAGGAAAAGGATGAGTCCATTGAGGAATTAGAATATCATTTGAATGAGAAGGAACGGAGATTCAATCTCCTAAGACAAGAGCTAAAAACCGAAAGGTGCATATCTCAAGGCCTTAAGCAACAAATTGAAACTTATGAACTTGATAAAGTTAAGGACCTAGAAACTATTGATAGGGCTCAATCATTGAATCAAGAGCCCAATGCCTCAAAGGAGGAGCTTGAAGTTGCTCATGCTTCTCTCACTAGGGATCTTGACCACCTTGAAAAGGCTAACAAGCTTGTTAAGGATGAGCTCAAGAAACTTGGAGAGAACCATGACCTACTCCAAGAAACCTACAAAAAGGCTCTTGGATCAATGAAGGATCCCATTGTTGTTGAAAAGCTTGCTTGTTCCTCCACTTCCTTTACTAGTGAGCATGCTAAACTTGTTGAGGAACATGTTCGTTTACAAGAGGAACTCTCTTTGCATGTTGAGACCAATGCATATCTTGAATCCTTGGTGACCAAATATGGTCTTGACTATCATCCTAATGAATCTTCTTGTGAGCAAGCATCTATTCTTTAGGAAAATGTTAGGTTAACAAAGGAACTTGCAAAGTTCACCACCGCCAAGAACAAGATGGGATTGGATGACCTCTTGAGTAAGCAAAGGTCAAACAATCAAAAGTTTGGACTTGGATATGTTCCCAAGTCTCACAAGAAGAACAACTACAAGAAGGAGAAACCCACTCAAGATAAGAACAAGAAGGTCACTAATAAGGGCAAAGCCACTAGTGGTGACCGCACGGGGCCAAACGATCATTATGCTTTATTTGTTGATTATTATGGTGATGTCTATGCTAACTATGTTGGCCCTCCTAATGGCTATGCTTATAGAGAGTACTCAATTTGGGTACCAAAAGATATTGTTGCCATTGCAAAGGAACCCATTAATCGATGGGTTCCTAAATCCTCTACTTGATTTTGTAGGGGTATTCCTCCGGTGGTCCAAAATGGGTGTTTGATAGTGGATGCACCAATCATATGACCGGAGGAAGAGGTGTGCTTGATCAATTCATTGAAGATATCAACAAGAAGTCAAGCATCACCTTTGGTGACAACTCAAAGGGAAAGGTACTTGGGTATGGCAAGGTAGCAATCTCTAAGGACTTGTGCCTTGAGACGGTTATGCTTGTTGAATCCCTTGGCTATAACTTACTTTCTATATATCATCTTGCCGATGTCGGTTACAATTCATATTTCACTAATTATTGTGTGAAAGTCTTTAGGAGTGACAATCTCAAATTGGTCCTTGTTGGATATGTGGAGAACAACCTTTACGTGGTTGACCTCTCGAAAGAGAGCTCCTCTCCCTCCACATATCTAATGGCGGCCAAGCATGACGAAGGTTGGTTGTGGCATCGCCGCCTTGGTCATGTTAACATGAGAAATCTTAAACAACTCCTGAAGGGTGAGCACATTGTGGGACTAACCGGCATTTCTTTTGAGAAAGATCGTGTTTGCAGTGCATGTGTAGCCGAAAAGCAACTCAAGAAGAAACATTCTATCAAGAGTATTGTTACCACATCTAGGCCCTTGGAGCTCCTTCATTTGGATCTCTTTGGGCCATCACATTATGATACTCTTGGTGGGAGCAAGTATGGACTTTTCATTGTTGATGATTACTCAAGATACTCTTGGGTCTTTCTCCTTAAGTCTAAGGACGAGACCCATAGAGAGTTCATCACCTTCGCCAAGAAAGCTCAACGTATGTATGAATCCGAGATCAAGGCAATTAGGACCGACAATGGCACCGTTCAAGAACTACACTATGCAAGAGTTTGTTGATGATGAGGGCATCAAGCATGAGTTTTCGGTGCCATACACCCCTCAACAAAATGGTGTTGTTGAAAGGAAGAACCAGACTATCATTGAGATGGCAAGAACCATGTTGAGTGAATTCAACTCACCCCACAACTTTTGGGGAGAAGCCATCTCTACGGCCGTCCACTACTCCAACCGGCTCTTCCTCCGTCCCCTCCACAACAAAACTCCATACGAGCTTCTTACCGGTAACAAGCCTAATGTCATGTACATTCGTGTCTTTGGATGCAAATGTCTTGTTAAGAACAACAAAGGAAAGCTCGGTAAATTTGAAACTAGAACCATAGAGGGTATATTTGTTGGATATGCGGAGAACTCTCACGCCTATAGATATTACAACCGGTCCACTGGGACTATTGAAGTATCTTGTGACGTGGTGTTCTTGGAGGATAATGGCTCCCAAGTGGAGCAAGTTGTTCCATGTGTTGCAGGTAATAATGATGATCCATCTAGTGCCATCAAGCATATGGGCATTGGACACATCCGGCCCATGGAAGTTCATAATGATGATCAAGATGATGGAGTAGATGTATCAAGCACGGCTCAAGTGGAGCCTAGCTCAACTCAAGCCGAACCATCAAGTGCAACTCAAGAACCATCCTCTACTCAAGATGAGTCACGTTCCGAAGAACAAGAAGAGAACCTTCATTCCATGGAGCAAGACCATGATGATGATCAAGAAACATTCTCAACTCATGATCAAGCTCAAGTGATCCCTCATGATCAAGCACTAGCAAGAGATGAATTCATTGATCATGAAGGAACCATTCGGAAGATCAAGGCCGCTACAAGGGCAAGTGACATGAAAGTGGATCAAGTCCTTGGTAGCATCTCAAGAGGAGTGGTAACTCGTAGAAACCATGTATTACTTATCACTTATTGTCAACATCATGCTTTTGTGTCTAGTTTTGAACCACTTAAGGTACATGAAGCCTTGGTTGATCCGGATTGGGTAATTGCCATGCAAGAAGAATTGGAGTGTTTCACTCGTAATGAAGTATAGTCTCTAGTTGAGAGACCCAAGGATCATCGCATCAATGTTATTGGGACCAAATGGGTATTCAAGAACAAGCAAGATGAGAATGGCATTGTCATACGAAACAAAGCAAGGTTAGTGGCGCAAGGGTTTGCCCAAATAGAAGGTATGGATTTTGAGGATACCTTTGCGCCGGTAGCCCGTCTTGAAGCTATTCGTCTTTTGCTTGCATTTGCATCTTTCCACAATTTCAAACTATATCAAATGGATGTGAAAAGTGCATTTTTGAATGGTCCCCTAAAAGAAACCGCATATGTGGCTCAACCCCCGGGTTTCGAAGACCCATGCCAACCCAACCACGTGTATTTAGTCCATAAGGCACTCTACGGTCTCAAGCAAGCTCCACGTGCTTGGTATGAGTTCCTTAGGTATTTCTTACTACATGATGGGTTTTGCATGGGTACGGTCGATTACACCCTTTTCACCAAGCGGGTTAAAGGGGGTGGCCTATTTATATGTCAAATATATGTTGATGATATTATCTTTGGTGGAACTAACCTCAATCATAACAAAGCTTTTGAGCTATTGATGACTAGGAAATTTGAGATGTCCATGATGGGAGAGTTGAAGTTCTTCCTAGGCTTCCAAGTGAGGCAACTTGCAAAAGGCACCTTCATCTCTCAAGAAAAGTATGTGAGGGACATGCTCAAGAAATTCAACATGACCAATGCAAGCCCAATGAAGACACCCATGCCCGTAAAGGGACAACTTGGCTCATGTGACGGTGAGAAGGATGTGGACATAAAGGTATACCGCTCCATGATAGGATCCTTGCTCTACCTCTGTGCCTCTAGGCCGGATATCATGCTAAGTGTAGGGATGTGTGCTCGTTTTCAATCCGCTCCTAAGGAGAGCCATTTAATGGCGGTCAAACGGATTCTAAGATACCTTGTTCTCACTCCTACTCTCGGGCTATGGTATCCCAAGGGGTCAACCTTTGAACTCATTGGCTATTCGGATTCCGATTGAGCCGGTGATAAGGTTGACCGGAAGTCTACCTCCGGGGCTTGCAAATTTATTGGCCGGTCATTGGTGAGTTGGTCATCCAAGAAACAAAACTCCACCGCTCTATCCACCGCCGAAGCCGAATACATATCCGCGGCATCTTGTTGCACTCAATTGTTATGGATGAAGCAAACCTTGAAAGACTATGGTGTGTCTCTTGGTACGGTGCCTCTTCTTTGTGACAATGAAAGTGCAATAAAGATCGCCAACAACCCTGTTCAACATTGTCGCACCAAACATATTGACATTCGCCATCACTTCCTATGTGATCATGTTGCCAATAAGGATATTGATCTCACTCATGTGGGAACAACCTACCAATTGGCAGATATTTTCACTAAGCCTTTGGATGAAGCCCGTTTTGTTAACTTGAGAGGAGAACTTGGTATTCTTGATCCTAAAAACTTGGATTGATTAACTTCTTGCACTATATTCTTGCATTTATCTTGCTATCTAGCTTAGAGGCATAGCACATATGGGGATAGTCATCCTACCATGTCTTGGTATGATGCATACCTATGTGTGCAACATAAATAGACCCAATGTCATTATATGGACCCAAGCATGTCTCTTCGAGGTCTCATGACATTTGCGCTTTCACATAGGGGGAGTAATCCCTCGCCCCTCATTGAGCCTTCATTACAACTTGATTTGACTATATAAGGCCAAATAATCTTATTGCAAAAATCATTTCAAAATGACTTATGATTCTTGATATATATTTCGAATCATGCCCATTGTTGCTATTTACATCTTGTTTGGATTTTCTCTCCAATGGGTATGCCTAGAGAACTTTGTGTTTCCAACCCCATGTCTATGCTCATCTCATCAGCATCTATCTATCTATATGTACATGTCATCATCTGAGCATTCACACACATTTACACAAAGAATAGGGGCAAAACGAGACAAAATTGGGTAGTTAGTCCCTGGCCGGTCTCTGGCCCGGTTGGACCGGCCTCTGGGCCGGATCAGCCGGCGCCAGGTCCGGTCGACCGGGCGCCCGACCGGCCGTGCGGCCTGTTATGTGTTGGGAGAGGATACCCCTTGGGGTCTTCTTCCTCATTACCCCCCAACTCCCAAACCTCCATGGCCGCCGCCTCTACCACCTCTACCACGATCTAGGACCTTCCCACCACAAGAATCATCCCAAACTCCACGAAACCATAGATCGGGCCCCTTGGAACAACTCTACCAAAGGATTTGGTCCCTCTCAAGCTATTTTGGGAAATTTTGGAGTTCTTGGGTTTCAAGCCCTACCTAGTGTTCTTCTTGCTCTCTTGATCAAGGAGGACCATGTCTTCGGGTAATTTGCTCTCCCTTTCTCCCTATTTTCTAGTCCTCATCACACATTGCAATTTCTTGAGAAGATTTGAGGAAATTTTAGGGTTAGGGTTAGGGTTTGTAAGTCCTCATGCCTTTAGAGTGTCTCACAACACAATGCACATACTCCACTCTATTGCTATAGTCTATGTCCAAGTTTATGAGTTTTTGCATGATTTTGTGGTAGAAATTATGGGCAACATCTCACAAATCGATAGATGCGGTCACCAGCCCGGTCAACCGGCCTCTCAACCGGCTGGCCCGGCGTGCCGCCCGGTCAACCGGATTGGCAACCGGCTCGTCCGGTCTGCCGCCCGGTTTGACCGGCCTGTGCGCCGGATTGTCCAGTTTTCGCACACTCTCATCAAAACACTTGTATATATGCTATGCTTTTTGGCTTCCCTCTTATTGATGACATATACACTTACCCCACTGCTATCCTCGCTCTATTCTCTCATTCACATGTAGTTGGAGTGGTGAACCACGTGGCACTGTTGCCAAGAGAGGACGGACTGCTGAGAATCCACCCCGCCGTACTAGTGGTCGCGTACCCACTGCAGCTCATCATACTACTGACACTGGCAGCTCGGCTGGGAGAAGAAGCAAGTCAGTTGGTGGTAAGAAAAAGGATAAGCATGCCACCCAAGAGGATGATGAAATAGTGCCAGATTTCAATATTGCGGATGCACACCGTGGTGATTGGCAGGAAGTGAGGACGGTGAATCCGTATCGCTATGAGCAACGGACTTACACTGGTGGGGACAAGTTCTTCTGGACCAAGACATAAGTAGCCCTATGGGATGGTTTCTATAATACTCGAGAGTGTATGAAGAATGGTGTTGTTGTGATGCCCAAGGCCATCAATCCTGAAGAGCTTGCCTTGCATGAAGCCACAAAGTACCGCTTTGTGGTTGAAACCTTGAAGGGTATGGGACTATATGACCTTGTGTGCCTGAAGCCCGATGATGAACAAGAAGATGCCACCTATTGTCCCCTTCTAGTCCGTCAGTTCCATTGCACCGTCTTCTTCCGTGATGATGCAGACCGCACCATGACTTGGATGACTGGCAGGGAGAAGTACTCCTGCACCTACACTCAGTTCTGTGCGGCCATGGGTTTTGGTGGTGGCCGTGCTCAAGGGTACATAATTCATACTCGGCCTAAGCTCACTAGAGGTGACATCTCCTTTTGCTATCCCACTAACCCCACAGCTGGGCCTCCCACTATCTCTGGGATGTACTACTCATATCTTGTCCTTGCCAAGATGTTCCGTGAGAGTCTCATCAGCAAGTCAGGCGATACTAGTGAAGTCAGGAACTACCACCTGAATCTGATGTACTATTGCCACCCTGCCAGGATAAGGAAAATTGATGGTTGTGATCTTATTCACTGTGAACTGAAGCGTGCAGTTATGGACCGCATGACTCCCAACTATGCTCAGTATGTTCAGCGGCTCATCAACTACATTGTTCCTGCTCCTCTCAACACTCTTGATGAAAGTGTCATCATGGAACCATTCAGATTCCCTACTCAGGACGGTCGCCCGGAAGTTCCTTCCATGATGCCCTCCAATGAGCGCCGTTCCAAGGAACACCATGATCCTGCAGCGAGCTCCAGCTACTCTCGGCGCCCTCAGCGTGGTGCCGCTCGCTTCTTCTCCAGCATGTGGCAAATGTGCAAGAATACCAATGATGTTGCACATCAGAGTCTTGCCTTGAACCAGGAGACACGGAGGAGACAGAGTGAGTTCATGGCTACACGGAATGCTCCTGTTCCTCCTTCTGGCCCTGAGATGGAGCCTGTGGTTGCACCTGCTTGGGAGATGCCTCCCATTACTGATGAGATGCTCCAGAACTTCGACCTTTCCATGTATGCTCATGGTGGCCCTCCTCCTCGGACTGCTCATGCTCCTACTCCTACTGAGGATGATGGTGATGAGGATGAAGGTGATGCGGCTGCGCGCGATGATGGCGAGAGCTCCTACTCCGCCGGGCATGAGTTCTATTGATGGGTGCGATAGCATCTCGCCTCTTTTCTTCACCTTTTTGGTGTTCCGATGCCAAAGGGGGAGAAGAGAGTAGAGTCTAGGACCACGGGGTTCTTTGATTGTCACAAGCCATGGGTGTTGCTTTATTTGAATCTTATATGGCTTGTGCTTATTTGCTTTGATTTCTCAAGAACCATTTGCTACTTCGAATAATTCGTGTATGGACGTGTATGGACGACTATTTGTATGCTTAATCACTCTATTAGGATAATCATGCTTTATGCTTATATATCTTGATATACTTGTCCATACCATGCTTGTTTCCTAAAGATATTGGGGGAGCTTCTCATATTCCACAAATGGTGCACTTTGCATTCAAACGCAAATTCTCCAAGTGCACACATTATGGGGGAGCTGTCGTAATATCTTATATGGAATCAAGGTTTAGAGCTTATCATAATATCTATATGTGACTCTAGCTCGGTTTGTCATCGTATACCAAAAAGGGGAGATTGTAAGGGTATTTTACCCTTATCCATTATTTTGGTAACAATGACACCGTGCTAGAGTATTTGGCCTAATATGTTTATAAGGATAATCTCAGGTATTAGGCAAAGAGGCATAAATGGTGTATCAAAGGAACAAGAAGGCTAAAGGAGACCCCCCACTTCAACAACAATCAAAAAGGGGTCTACAACAGAAATCCGGTCTGCCGCCCGGTCAGCCGGCCTCCAGACAGGCGAGTCAGGCGTGCGGTCCGGTCGACCGGGCGCCAACCGGGCGTCAAATGAGTGCCTAAGTGGTCCGGTCTGCTGCCCGGTCTGCCGGCCTCCAGACCGGCGGGCCCGGCGTGCGGTCCGGTCGACCGGGCGCCAACCGGGCGCCAACCGGAGGAGCTCCTGGACGACGCAAAGTGTCTCCCGGTCGGGGTCCGGTCTACCGTCCGGTCTGGACCGGCAAGTCCGGTCCCTGGCCCGGTCCGACCGGCCTCTGCACCGGACAGTCCGGTCAGTGGTCCGGTTGACCGGGTTTGTCGGGAGAAACGATGAGGTGGCAAGTGACCAACGGCCATATTTCGAAGAACACTATAAATAGGCCTTCTCCTACCTCTGAACAGTTAGGCACTACACTACAAGCTGTTCTTGAGCTCTCTCTCTCTTACTCCATTGCTAGAAACACCAAAAGTCTCAGATCTCCCTCCTCCTCCACCCAAACTCAAATCCCTCCGGGGAATAGTTAGAGGAGGACCCGATCTACTGTTCTACCAAGCCAAATCTCATTCCCCCTTGTATTCATCGAGAAGCTTGCTTCCTAGGGTTCCTTGGAAACCCTAGGTGGGCAAGAGGAGTCCGGAAGCATCCGGCCTGTGGATTTGCTCCGGGCAAGATTGTGAGGTTTGGAGGCTACCTCAAAGTCTACCACAAGTGAGTGAGCTATTCCTTCGTGGGATAGGCTCCGGAGAATAGGGTGAGCCTTCGTGGCGTGGGGAATCCTTCGTGGGACCTCCACCCCTCTAAACGTGACGTACCTTCTTGCAAAGGAAGGGAACATGGGAATACATCCTCGTCTCCGCGTGCTATCGGTTATCTCTAACCGAACTCCTTACTTGTGATTTGACTGCCTGTGAGAGCCTTCGTGCTTGACTTAGTTGTATCCTCATATAGGTTGCTTCACCTAGTTTGCATTAGGCTCACCTTTATATTCCGCAAAGCCTAATATTGCAAAGAAAGAATTAAAATCTGTAGAAACCTATTCACCCCCCTCTAGGTTTACCATCTCTATACTTTCAAAAACTTCTTGAAGCTGGTATTATATATCCTATTGCTGATAGTAGATGGGTTAGTCCTGTGCATTGTGTTCCTAAGAAAGGAGGAATAACTATTGTACCTAATGATAATGATGAGCTCATCCCTCAAAGAGTAGTTGTAGGGTATAGAATGTGCATTGATTATCGAAAAGTTAATAAAGTTACTAAGAAAGATCATTACCCTTTACCTTTTATTGATCAAATGTTAGAAAGGTTATCTAAAAATACTCATTTTTGCTTTCTTGATGGTTATTCTGGGTTTTCACAAATTGCTGTTAAAACTAAAGATCAAGAGAAAACCACTTTCACTTGTCCCTATGGAACTTATGCTTATAGGCGTATGCCTTTTGGTTTATGTAATGCTCCTGCTACTTTTCAAAGATGCATGTCTGCTATTTTTCGTGGCTTTTGTGAGAAGATTGTAGAGGTATTCATGGATGATTTTTCTGTCTATGGGAATTCTTTTGATAATTGCTTGCGAAACCTTGATAAAGTTTTACAGAGATGTGAAGAAACTAACCTTGTTCTTAATTGGGAGAAATGCCACTTTATGGTTAATGAAGGAATTGTATTGGGACATAAAATTTCTGAGAGAGGTATTGAAGTTGATAGAGCTAAAGTTGAAGCAATTGAGAAGATGCCCTATCCTAGGGATGTTAAAGGTATTCGTAGTGTTCTTGGTCATGCTGGGTTTTATAGGAGATTTATTAAAGATTTCTCTAAGATTTCAAAGCCTCTTACTAATCTTCTTCAAAAATATGTATCTTTTGTTTTTGATGATGATTATAAGGAAGCTTTTGAAACTCTAAAGAAAGCCTTGACAACTGCTCCTGTAGTTGAACCGCCTGATTGGAATTTACCTTTTGAAATCATGTGTGATGCTAGTGATTTTGCTGTAGGTGCTGTCCTTGGACAGCGAATAGATAAAAAATTGAATGTTATTCATTATGCTAGTAAAACTCTTGATGCTGCTCAAAGAAATTATGCTACAACTGAAAAAGAACTATTAGCTGTGGTTTTTGCTTGTGACAAGTTTAGACCTTATATTGTTGATTCAAAAGTTACAATTCATACTGATCATGCTGCAATTAAATACCTTATGGAAAAGAAAGATTCTAAGCCAAGGCTTATTAGATGGGTGCTTCTTTTGCAAGAATTTGATTTGCATATTATAGATAGGAAAGGTGCTGATAATCCTGTTGCTGATAATTTATCTAGATTGGAAAATATTGCTTATGATCCTGTTCCTGTTAATGATAGTTTTCCAAATGAACAATTGGTTGTAATAAAGGTGAGCTCGCGAGATAGTCCTTGGTATGCTGATTATGCTAACTTTATTGTTTCCAAGTACTTGCCTCCAACCTTTTCAGCCCAGCAAAGGAGGAAATTCTTTTATGACTTGAGGCATTATTTTTGGGAATACCCACACTTATATAAAGAAGGAGTTGATGGTATAATGCGAAGATGTGTTCCCGAGTATGAACAACAAGAGATATTGAGTAAGTGTCATGGTAGTGTTTATGGAGGACATCACGCCGGAGATAGAACCGCGCAAAAGGTTCTACAATCAGGTTTCTATTGGCCAACTCTCTTTAAAGATGCAAGGAAGTTTATTTTATCTTGTGATGAATGTCAAAGGGTTGGTAATATCTGCAGACGCAATGAAATGCCTATGAATTATACTCTTGTTATTGAACCATTCGATTGTTGGGGATTTGACTTCATGGGACCTTTTCCTTCCTCAGAAGGTAACACTCATATACTTGTCGCTGTTGATTATGTTACTAAATGGGTGGAAGCCATACCCACAAAAAGTGCTGATGGTGAGACCTCTTTAAGAATGCTTTTAGATATTATTTTTCCTAGATTTGGAGTTCCTAGATATCTTATGACTAATGGAGGTTCTC
This sequence comes from Lolium perenne, assembly GCF_019359855.2. Taxonomy (NCBI): domain Eukaryota; kingdom Viridiplantae; phylum Streptophyta; class Magnoliopsida; order Poales; family Poaceae; genus Lolium; species Lolium perenne. The sequence goes on from NC_067247.2 coordinate 161,704,993, forward strand.
ATTTTATTCATGGTGGTTTTAGAAAAACCCTTGCTAAGTATGGTATTAATCATAGGATTGCTTCCGCTTATCATCCTCAAACTAGTGGGCAAGTAGAATTATCAAATAGAGAGATTAAATCTATCTTGCAAAAGACTGTTAATAAATCTAGGGAGAATTGGGCTAGTAAATTGAAGGAAGCACTATGGGCTTATAGAACTGCTTATAAAAATCCTATGGGTATGTCTCCTTATAAAATGGTTTATGGGAAAGCTTGCCATTTACCTTTAGAACTAGAGCACAAAGCTTATTGGGCTGTAAGAGAACTAAACAAAGATCCTAAACTTGCCGGTAAGAAGAGACTGCTACAATTGAGTTCTCTAGATGAATGGAGAAGTGAAGCTTATGAAAATGCTAAACTTTTTAAGGAGAAAGTTAAGAAATGGCATGATAGAAGAATTATCAAAAGAGAATTTAATGTTGGGGATAAAATCCTATTGTATCGGTCTCTTCTCAGATTTTTTGCAGGGAAATTACTCTCAAAATGGGAAGGACCATATGTCATTGTGGAGGTGTATCGTTCAGGGGCAATTAAAATTAGTTTTCTGAAAGGTGATGCCACACAAGTGGTAAATGGACAAAGACTCAAGCATTATATTTCTGGAGACTCTTATAATGAAGATGTTGATGTTATTCGAGTAGTGACTCCGGAAGCTTTCATCAAAGGTCAAATTGACAGTTCTGCAGAGTTCGACTTTGAATAGGTAACAGTTCTGGTAATAAAAGTCCGTGTTTAACTTTCCGAACAATGTTTTCGCTACTTTTGGAAAATATGAAAAATTACGAGATCGAAACGGAGTGGAGGAGACGCACGAGGGCGTGCCCCCATAGGTCGGCGCGGGCCCTACCCTGGCCGCGCCGCCCTATGAGGACGGCCCCTCGGTGTCCCTCTCCAACTCTGGTTCGGCCTGGTACTTTCCTTCCGTCGTGAAATTTTTTGCTATATAATCTCCCGGACCCCTGGAGGTCCGTATATCGTTTTCTCGTCGTGTTTTGTTTCGAGCTGTTTTTTGCCAGGATCTACTTCGGATCTAAAGCCAGCATGTCTTCGTCAGGAACTCCGAAGGACAGCTTCTTTGAGGACGTCGTCAACCCGTACATGAACGAGCTGAAGATGCACCCCAAGGAATTGCTGCTCGTAGATGGAGAGTTGCAGATTGAAGATGTCCGGGGTCCTAAAGGAGAAGGAAGTTTGGAGGACAGGATGGAGAAACTAGAACAAGAGGTCTTCAACTACAAGAAGATGGCTGAGCGTGAAGTGGACATCTTCCACAAAATTGTATCTGAACTTATTGATGGACACAAGAAGGAGACTGCAAAGCTATGGGACGATATCCTCTCGCTTCACGACACCACCAACAAACTCCAAGCTCAACTCTATGATGTTCAGAATCAAAACTGTGAGTATGAAAACAGGTTTAAACACATAAGCTATGCTGCTAGTTTCAGGATTCCGGAGACCAAGATGTCGTTTGTTGATGGAGAGCCTCTTCCTTGGAAGTCTGATGATGGGAAGAATTCATCACCACCGCCGAAGGAGTAATTCATCATTGGTATTGGCACCCCCTTGGTTTGTTCCAAGCTTGGGGGGAGTGCCGTGGTATCACATCATCACTATCTTTTACCTTTTTACTATCAAGTAGTGTCATATCATGAGTAGGGAAGTTATCATATAAGATGGTTGTAGTGTGGAAGTATCTCTCTTTAGTTGGTTGTCTATGTATCCCTTGGTGTGAGTTATCGTTATGGAATATTAATGAGAAGTCTTATCATTTACATATTGCACACCTTATTTTAGTTTGCAATCTCTATTATATGATTGATCTTGTTGTTAGTATTGGTATCACTTTGGGAGCATTGAGTAAATCTATTTGGTTTTGGCAAACTTAGCATTGGTCAATAGCAACAACACTTTGAGTTTAAGTAGAGAAGAGAAATACATGTAGATATGCTATTTCATTATCTTTCTTTCTTGTTAGCTCTTAGTGTTCTGAAGTTAAAACTATTTGTGCTTACAAGGAAGATGCATGATTGTTTCTATCACATGTGTATTTGTTTGTTTCCCTCAACTCTTATGCTTGCTAATCAACCCTGCTAGCCAAAGACCTGTACTGAGAGGGAATGCTTCTCGTGCATCCAAACCTTAACCCAAAACCTATGCCATCAGTGTCCACCATAACTACCTACTATGTGGTATTTCACTGCCATTCCAAGTAAATACTTCATGTGCTACCTTTAAACAATTCAAAAAGTTATTACCTCTTATTTGTGTCAATGTTTTATAGCTCATGAGGAAGTATGTGGTGTTTTATCTTTCAATCTTGTTAGGCAGACTTTCACCAATAGACTAGTGGCACATCCGCTTATCCTATAATTTTGCAAAAAGAGCTGGCACACTACAAGAAAAGTTGCCATGGCCGACGAAGTTGAAGTCGCGCCGTGGTTGCTGGTGTACCATGGCCGACGATTTTGGGTCCCTCCGTGGTGCATGTCAAAACTTTTTTTTCTCGTTTTTGAGGCCACCTAGCCCGACGAAAGCGGCCAAAACGTCGCGTATGGTGGCCCGGGACGTGGTGCATCTCGAAATCTCGGGTTTGCCGGCCGAGTCAACGCAAATCCGCACCGCCGAGGGATGTAGGGCCCAGATGGTAGCCTCTCTGGCATTGTTTTTTTTCTAGATCGCGCCATCTCGTTCAACGTTCTCCGATCGAGCCGTTTACGATGCAGGATCATGGGTCCCGCATGTCATCCTCTATGAACCAAAATTCTTTCTATTCTTGGATTTTTTGACCCCCTGATTTCTGGCTACTTCCTTTTTCTTTTGATCCCTTGCCGCCTTGGAAACGTTGAGACCGCTGCTGCTAAATGGGACCCGCATGTCATCCTCTATGTGCAATCAACTTTCTTTTCTTGGAGTTTTTTTTGGCACCTCAAATTTGGTCACTTGCCTTTTTCTTTCGATCCCCTGCCGCCTCTCAAACGGTGATACCGCTGCTGCTAACTGGGACCCGCATGTCATCCTCTATGTACTATAAAACTTTCTTTTCTTGAATTATTTTTGGCACCTCATATTTGGTCACTTACCTTTTTCTTTCGATCCCCTGCCGCCTCTCAAACGGTGATACCGCTGTTGCTAAATGGGACCCGCATGTCATCCTCTATGTACTATAAAACTTTCTTTTCTTGAATTATTTTTGGCTCCTCATATTTTTTCACTTGCCTTTTTCTTTCGATCCCCTGCCGCCTCTCAAATGGTGATACCGCTGCTGCTAAATGGGACCCGCATGTCATCCTCTATGTACTATAAAACTTTCTTTTCTTGAATTATTTTTGGCTCCTGATATTTTTTCACTTGCCTTTTTCTTTCGATCTCATGCCACGTTTGAAACGTTGAGGAACCTGCAGGCTCATGGGACCCGCATGTCATCCTCTATGTACTATAAAAGTTCATTTTCTTGGTTTTTTTTCACCCTCTGATTTTTGGCAATTTCTTTTTCTTTTGATCCCCCGCCTCTCAAACGGTGATACCGCTGCTGCTAAATGGGACCCGCATGTCATCCTCTATGTACTATAAAACTTTCTTTTCTTGGATTTTTTTCGGCACCTCATATTCGTTCACTTGCCTTTTTCTTTCGATCCCACCGCCGCCTCTCAAACGGTGAGACCGCTGCAGCTAAATGGGACCCGCATGTCATCCTCTATGAGCAATCAACTTTCTTTTCTTGGAGTTTTTTTGGCACCTCATATTTGGGCACTTGCCTTTTTCTTTCGATCCTGCCGCATCTCAAACGGTGATACCGCTTCTTTGCTAAATGGGACCCGCATGTCATCCTCTATGTACTATAAAACTTTCTTTTCTTGGATTTTTTGGCACCTCATATTTGGTCACTTGACTTTTTCTTTCGATCCCTGCTGCCTCTCAAACGGTGATGCCGCTCTTTGCTAAATGGGACCCGCATGTCATCCTCTACGTACTATTAAACTTTCTTTTCTTGGATTTTTTTGGCACCTCATATTTGGTCACTTGACTTTTTCTTTCGATCCTGCCGCCTCTCAAACGGTGATACCGCTTTGCTAAATGGGACCCGCATGTCATCCTCTATGTACTATAAAACTTTCTTTTCTTGGATTATTTTTGGCACCTCATATTTGGTCACTTGCCTTTTTCTTTCGATCCCCTGCCGCCTTTGAAACGTTGAGTAAGCTGCTGGCTCATGGGTCCCGCATGTCATCCTCTACGAACAATAAAAGTTTCCTTTCTTGGAGTTATTTTTGATCCCTAATTTCTGGCTATTTGCCTTTTTCTTTTGATCCTCGCCCCCTTTGAAACGATGAGGACGCTGTTGGCAGGTCGGTCCCACATGTCATCCTCAATGAACAATAAAAGTTTCCTTTGGTGGATTTATTTTTGACCCCTAATTAATTTCTGGCTATTTTCTTTTATTCTTTTGATCCCCTGCCCCCTTTGAAACGATGAGGACGCTGTTGGCAGGTCGGTCCCACATGTCATCCTCTATGAACAATAAAAGTTTCCTTTGGTGGATTTATTTTTTACCCCTAATTAATTTCTGGCTATTTCCTTTTTTTCTTTGATCCCCTGCCGCCTTGGAAACGTTGAGGATGCTGCTGCCTCATCGGTCCCGCATGTCATCCTCTCAGAACGATAAATGTTTTCTTTTCTTGGATTTTTTTACCAACTGATTTTTGGTTTTTTTATTTTCGATCCCCTGCCGCCTTTGAAACGTTGACGACGCTGCTGGCTCATGGGTCCACGATGTCAGCCTCCCCGTACAAGAAACATGTGATATCTTGATTATTTTGCAGACAATAAACAGTGTATTTCGCTCTGAGCTATTGCAAACGGATAAATTAAATCTTTATTTTTACAACTTATATCTTGAATCTCCTTGTTTTTTGTTTTGGCGAAGCATAGGACTTTCCTGTTTTTTTTTTGAGAAAAATCCGAACTTTCATGTTCTGGAGTGGGCTGAAATTGTACGAGTCAAAAGGCCCAGAAGGATAGTTCGAAGGCCCAGATGTCCAGATCCAGCCAATTGAAATCTTTCTTTTCTTGGATTTTTTCACCCCTGATTTACGGTACTTCATTTTTCTTTTGGTCTGTGCCGCCTTGGAAACGTTGAGACCGCTCTTGCAAAATGGGACCCGCATGTCATCCTCTATGTACAATAAAGTTTCTTTTCTTGGATTATTTTTGGCTCCTGATATTTGGTCACTTGCCTTTTTCTTTCGATCTCATGCCACGTTTGAAACGTTGAGGAATCTGCTGGCTCATGGGACCCGCATGTCATCCTCTATGTACAATAAAAGTTTGATTTCTTGGATTTTTTTCACCCTCTGATTTTTGGCTATTTCCTTTTTCTTTTGATCCCCTGCCGCCTTTGAAACGTTTAGTAAGCTGCTGGCTCATAGGTCCCACATGTCAGCCTGTATGAACGATAAAGCTTTCCTTTCTTGGAGTTTTTTTGACCCCCTAATTTCTGGCTACTTTCATTTTCTTTTGATCTCAAGCCGCATTTGAAACGTTGGGACCATTGCCGCACAATGGGACCCGCATGTCATCCTGTATGTACAATCAAGTTTTTTTTTGGATTATTTTTGGCTCCTGATATTTGGTCACTTGCCTTTTTCTTTCGATCTCATGCCACGTTTGAAACGTTGAGGAACCTGCTGGCTCATGGGACCCGCATGTCATCCTCTATGTGCTATAAAACTTTCCTTTGTTGGATTTTTTTTACCCTCTGATTTTTGGCTTGCCTTTTTCTTTTGATCCCCTCTGCCCCCTTTGAAACGTTGAGTAAGCTGCTGGCTCAAGGGACCCGCATGTCATCCTCTATGTCCATCAACTTTCTTTTCTTGGATTTTTTTTGACCACCTAATTACTAGCTACTTTCTTTTTCTTTTGATCTCAAGCCGCATTTCAAACATTGAGACCGCTGCTGCAAAATTGGACCCACATGTCATCCTCTATGTACAATAAATCTTGGATTATTTTTGGCTCCTGATATTGGGTCACTTGCCTTTTTCTTTCGATCTCATGCCGCCTTTGAAACGTTGAGTAAGCTGCTGGCTCATGGGTCCCGCATGTCATCCTCTACGAACAATAAAAGTTTCCTTTCTTGGAGTTATTTTTGACCCCTAATTTCTGGCTATTTGCCTTTTTCTTTTCATCCCCTGCCCCCTTTGAAACGATGAGGACGCTGTTGGCAGGTCGGTCCCACATGTCATCCTCAATGAACAATAAAAGTTTCCTTTGGTGGATTTATTTTTGACCCCTAATTAATTTCTGGCTATTTCCTTTTATTCTTTTGATCCCCTGGCGCCTTGGAATCGTTAAGGATGCTGCTGCCTCATGGGTCCCGCATGTCATTGATGACCCACAAGTATAGGGGATCGCAACAGTCTTCGAGGGAAGTAAAACCCAATTTATTGATTCGACACAAGGGGAGACAAAGAACACTTGGAAGCCTTAACGACGGAGTTGTCAATTCAGTTGCACCTGGAAACAGACTTGCTCGCAAGGGTTTATCAGTAGTAACAGGTTTATAGCAGTAGCAGTAGTGAAATAACAGCAGCAGAGTAACAGAGACAGCAGTAGTGATTTTAGTAAACAGCAGGATTAAAATACTGTAGGCACGGGGACGGATGACGGGCGTTGCATGGATGAGAGAAACTCATGTAACAATCATAGCAGGGCATTTGCAGATAATAATAAAACGGTGTCCAAGTACAAAGCAATCAATAGGCATGTGTTCCATATATAGTCGTGCGTGCTCGCAATGAGAAACTTGCACAACATCTTTTGTCCTACCAGCCGGTGGCAGCCGGGCCTCAAGGGAAACTACTGGATATTAAGGTACTCCTTTTAATAGAGTACCGGAGCAAAGCATTAACACTCCGTGAACACATGTGATCCTCACATCGCTACCATTCCCTCCGGTTGTCCCGATTTCTGTCACTTCGGGGCCATCGGTTCCGGACAGCGACATGTGTATACAACTTATAGGTAAGACCATAAACAATGAATATCATGATGAAACAATAACATGTTCAGATCTGAGATCATGGCACTCGGGCCCTAGTGACAAGCATTAAGCATAACAAGTTGCAACAATATCATCAAAGTACCAATTACGGACACTAGGCACTATGCCCTAACAATCTTATGCTATTACATGACCAATCTCATCCAATCCCTACCATCCCCTTCGGCCTACAGCGGGGGAATTACTCACACATGGATGGGGGAAACATGGCTGGTTGATGTAGAGGCGTTGGCGGTGATGATGGCGATGATCTCCTCCAATTCCCCGTCCGGCGGAGTGCCGGAAACGGAGACCGGCTCCCGCGACGGAGTTTCGCGATGTGGCGGCGTTACGGAGGGTTTACGGCGACTTCGACTTCTCCCCGTGCGTTTTTAGGTCGAGGCCGATAAATAGTCCGAAGGAGGGCGTCGGAGGCCGGCCGAGGGGCCACACCACAGGCCGCGCGGGCCCCCCTGGGCCGCGCCGCCCTATGGTGTGGGGCCCTCGGGCCTCCACTTCAATTGCCCTTCTGGCTCCGTTAGTTTCCTGGGAAAATAGGGCCTTCTGCATAAATTCCGAGGTTTTTCCCGAAAGTTGGATTTCTGCACAAAACGAGACACTGAGCAGTTCTGCTGAAAACAGCGTTAGTCCGTGTTAGTTGCATCCAAAACACACAAATTAGAGGCAAAACAATAGCAAAAGTGTTCGGGAAAGTAGATACGTTTTGGACGTATCAACTCCCCCCAAGCTTAGTTTATTGCTTGTCCTCAAGCAATTCAGTTAACAAGCGAGCGATAAAAGAACTTTCACGAACACATTTGCTCATATGATGTATATATTCTCATGCTATGGCTAATACTCGAGCAGTTCATAATGAGATACATGCAAATAAGATCATCTAACAGCTATGTCAATCATGGAGAGGTACCAACAATTAATAAGAAGCATCATGAATCATGTGTATAAGCAAGATTGCAATGTTCATAAGAGAGTATGATAAAGTGGTATCTCGCTGGCCTGTATTTGGTTGGCAAAACATAAATGCCCGGGCACCTCTGGAGTTCATAGAAAGACTAGAAGTAGTGATTGTCAAAAGATAAATGCATCAAAGTTATACCACAATCAATCATATTTTGAGACAAGCATATTGTACTAAGAATGACGGTTGTGCTCTCAAGATAGTGCTCAAAGAAATAATGGAGACACAACATAAAAGTAAAAGATTGACCCTTCGCGAGAGGGAAGCGGGGATTAACATGCGCTAGAGCTTTTCATTTTTATAAAGACAGGAGTAAAATTATTTTGAGAGGTGTTTGTTGTTGTCAACGAATGGTAATGGGTACACTAACTACCTCGCCAACCGGACTTTCAAGAGCGGCTCCCATGAATTATTGCATATTTATTTGGCACTCCTTCCAACCTTTCTTTCACAAACCATGGCTAACCGAATCCTCGGGTGCCTCGCCAACAATCTCATACCATGAAGGAGTGCCTTTTTTATTTTGGTTTTATTATGATGATGACACTCCCCCAACCTTTGCTTACACAAGCCATGGCTAACCGAATCCTTCGGGTGCCGTCCAACAATCACAAACCATGGAGGAGTGTCTATTTAAGTTAATTAATTCGGAATGGGAATCCCATTGCCAGCTCTTTTTGCAAAATTATTGGATAAGCGGATGTGCCACTAGTCCATATGAGAGTCCGTCAAAAGTAAATGACAAGGTTGAAAGCTAAACACCACATACTTCCTCATGAGCTATGAAACATAAACACAAATTGAGAAGCATTTTGAAGGTTTTAAAGGTAGCGCATGAGAATTTACTTGGAATGGTTTGAAATGCCATGCATAGGTATTTATGGTGGACACTCTGGAATAACTTGGTTTTCATGTGTTTGGAAGTACGAGCAGCGTTCCCGCTCAGTACAAGTGAAGGCTAGCAATAGACTAGGGAGCGACAAATCAAGAGAGCGATGCTTGTCATAATCATGCTTGCGGCAAAATAAATTAACGGAGGCATAAAAGTGATACAAGAACTCTGAAGCAATATAAATCATCGAGGCTTAATTGACTTTTTGTTCAGTCATATGCATGCGTGAGCATGTGCCAAGTCGATATAAATGAATTATTCAGAGGAGGATACCACAATGCCATACTTACTTATGAATAAAACAATGCAAACAAACATACATGACATGCTACTCATATTAATAAATTGGAGCTAAACATGAGAGGTCATGAACTACTAGACTTTCCCAAATAACATATACCTCACATGAACCAACTAAGCATGCTCACATGGATGAGTATATGTACAAAAATGAAAACAAATAGAGTTCATACCAGCCTCTCACCACAATCAGATTGTCGTAGATCGTCATTATTGCCTTTTCACTTGTGCAGCTTGGATAATATGAAATGAAAACCACGCTCCAGCCACCGAAGACCATTGAACTCATAAAGAACTTTACAAACCAAAGAAGAACAGCAAATATTTTTGGTGTTTTCGAATTTGAGAACAAGAACAAGAGGAAACAAACAAACAAAGCAAAATCTTTTTGGGTTTTCTTATAGCAAACTAGCAATAGCAAATAAAGTGAAACAAATGCAAGAAACCAAAGCAAACAAATGGTGAAGAGAAACAACAGAAATATTTTTGGTCCTTTTGTGTTTTGGGGAAGAAACAAAGCAAAAACAAGAAATAACAAACTAAAAGAAACACAGAAAAGCGAGATGGCAGAAATCTGCCAAAACCTGACAGCAGTACAGAAATCGATTTTTACAAAAATCTTACGTTGCTCAGATCGAAAAGTGTTCAACTAATGAAAGCTAGATAACAACCTGGGGAACCTGCACAAAAATTGGCAGCTCAAAATGACGCTCTTACTATTTTTGAGAATTTTTACGGTAACGTTCCAGAATCTGTTTTCAGGCAGCACTTCCCCAAATATCATCTTCCTCTCATTAGAAAACCACTCAAACGAACAAAACAAGTATGTGCAAGTATCCAGCAACCATAATATGCAAAGAATGAGTGATGCCGGTATACCTCCCCCCAAGCTTAGGCTTTTGGCCTAAATGGAGTTCAACCCCAACGAGGGTCGTTGTTCCTCGCCGGTGGGTAGTCCATGGAGTAGTCATAGTAAAGCTCCTGTGCAGAAGAAAAGCGTGGAGGCTCCGCATATCCACCATGTTGATGCGTGGAACTTGCTGCATCGGATGATGAGTCGAGGTGCTCCTCGACCTCCGTGTCGTCTCTTGCATGTTGACCTCCTCTCTCTATATGTGCATCCAGTGCACCTTCTGTGACCGACCAATCTCCCCTGAGAAACTCCTTCCATCGCAAATCATCTTGTAGAGATCCGAGAGTTCTTGCGGCGATCCCCTTATCTTCTCGCATGACCCCCATTGCGGTACTCTAATTTCTGCACAAAAAGCACTAAATGGCAAGTTGACAGCTTTATTGTAAATTTTATACTGGACCGTGGGGTTAGATCGCGACCAATTGAACTTGAAGTCCTGCACAAAAGACATAGTTAATTTTACATATTGTCTTGGCTCTCCTTCAACAAAGTCACTCAGCCCTGCACGAGAAATTAGAGTTTGAACATCTTCAAATATCCCCGCGCTTCTCATGAAATCCGCGCACGGGTAGTAAGAGGGGTATACTCCCTCTTCACGATTGACTATCATAACTTGTTGGACTTCCAATTCTTGCCGGTTCAAGTGATATCTATTCCACTCCATTTTCTGAAATTTCAACAAACAATATAAAAATTTGATTTGGTGACATATAATTGAGGGAAACTACTATAGGAACTTGCTAGAGTACTAATCATGCATCAAAACTAGTTTCTACCACTTAGAACAAGCATGCAAGCTCACTAAACATGTTACCTACAGCAGCAAAATATTCAAGATATACTCAACCAAACGAAATTCTACTTGGATGGGTGGAGGAGTCACATACCGAAGAGCAAATGTGCCAAATTTCAGACAGAAATCTGGGCTGAGCAAAGAGATCGAAAAATCTGGAGCTCTGGAGCAAAAACGCGAGTGAGAGGAACTTGGTACGAGTTTTTTCGGGAGAGAGACTGTTCTGGGCGAAAGAGATGACAAAGTGGGGCAGAGGGGGGCCCACACCACATGGTGGCGCGGCCACCTCCTTGGCCGCGCCGGCCTGTGGTCTGGCGCCCTCTGGTGCCCCACAGGTCATCCTCTGGTGTTCCCAGGTGCCTCGTCGAAAAATAGGACCAACGGTATAATTTTTGTGAATTTTTGAAAACTTTGAAAAACGCACATTTCTGGGTATTTAGTTTATTATTACTGGCCAGGAAAAATTTCGAAATCTTCAAATAACTAAAGAACTTTGCAAATTAAAAGTGCTACAGCAACTAGAGCAAGTGGAGGAAGAAAGATATGTTGTTTACCTCCTCTATGCATATAAAAAGTATCCGTTAACAAGGTTGATCAAGTCTTGTCACCAAATAAATTTTACATAGCATAAGAAGAAATAAATCTCAAATCAATCATGTTACCTTGAATTGTATTGATATGGATCCAATCACAAGAGTTTGATATTCTTCCTTAGGCTCATATATAGGACAATCAATAGTTCCCACTTTGATAGTTCTCACATTAGAAATAGTATTGACTCCACATACTTTATCAATCTTCTTGGGGAAATAAACGGTATGCTCCCTATCATCAACATTGAAAGTAACCTTTCCTTTATTGCAATCAATAACAGCCCCTGCGGTGTTAAGAAAAGGTCTCCCAAGAATAATAGACATATTATCATCTTCAGGCATTTCCAACACAACAAAATCAGTTAATATTAAGCAGTTAGTAGTAACTTGAACAGGAACATTCTCACATATACCAACAGGAATAGAAGTAGATTTATCAGCCATTTGCAAAGATATATCAGTAGGTATCAACTTATCTAAGTAAAGTCTCTTATAAAGAGAAAAAGGCATAACACTAACACCGGCTCCCAAGTCACATAGAGCAGTTTTAACATAATTATTCTTAATAGAACAAGGAATAGTAGGTATACCTGGGTCGCCCAACTTCTTCGGAACTTTGCCATTGAAAGAGTAATTAGCAAGCATAGTGGAAATTTCCTCATTGGGGATTTTCCTTTTGTTAGTAACAATATCTTTCATATACTTTGAATAAGGTGGCAATTTAATAGCATCGATCAAAGGGATTTGCAAGAATAAAGGTTTCATCCAATCGCAAAATTTATTATAGTGTTCTTCTTCCTTTGATTTTAATTTCTTAGCAGGAAAAGGCATTTGCTTTTGCACCCAAGGTTCTCTTTCATTACCATGTTTCTCAGCAATAAAATCTTCTTTAGTGTACTTTTTATTTTTAGCATGCTTTTCAGGTTCTTCTTCAACCTCTTCTTTATCGGAGTATCATTCTTATCATTATCATGTTCATTACCACTTTCGGTTTCAGCATCGAAATAGAAATACTATTAGGATCATTAACAGGTTCAGAGGATTCTACAACATTTTTATGTTTCTTCTTCTTTTTCTTCCTAGAATGAGCACTAGGTTCAATGCGTTGAGAATCTTGTTCAACTCTTTTGGGATGCCCTTCAGGATATAGAGGATCCTGGGTAGAGACACCACCTCTAGTTGTTACTTCATAAGCATGTTTCTCTTTAGAATTATTCCCTAACAAGTCATTTTGCACTTTAGTGAGTTGATCAATTTGAGTTTGAATCATTTGAAAATGTTTAACAAGCATCTTAACATCATTGAAGGTTCTCTCCACAATATCATGCAATTCACTAATAGCTTGAGAATTTTCCATTAAATGATTCTCTACTCTCATATTAAAATTTTCTTGCTTAACAATATAATTATCAAACTCATCTAAGCATTGTGCAGGAGGTTTCGAATACGGAATATCTTCCCTAGTAAAGCGTTGAAGGGAGTTTACCTCAATCATGGGTGAAGGGGAATTATCTCACATATATCTTCAATAGGAGGTAGATTCTTCACATCTTCAGATTTAATACCTTTCTCCTTGAGAGACTTCTTGGCTTCCCTCATATCTTCATCATTCAATTTAATTAAACCCCGCTTCTTCAATATTGGAGTTGGAGTCGGTTCAGGCGTAGTCCAATCATCATGATTCCGGCTTATTTTAGCCAATAATTCTTCAGCGTCGTGGAGTTCTTTTCTGAAAACACAACCAGCACAACTATCCAGGTATGCCCTAGACTCAATGGTTAGTCCGCTATAAAATATATCAAGTAAATCATGCTTTTCCAAATCATGCTCAGGTCGAGCTCTAATAAGAGAGCAGAATCTCGACCAAGCCTCAGGCAATTTCTCTTCATCTCCCTGATTAAAATTATAAATTCTCTGCAAAGCAATATGTTGAGCACTAGCAGGAAAGTATTTGCGGAAGAAAACATCAAGCAATTCTTTCGGACTTTTAATAGAATTAGGTGGCAAATTATTATACCAAGTTTTAGCGTCATCCTTTAATGAGAATGGAAATATTTTAGCAACAAAGTAAGTACGCATCTTAACATCATCAGAAAACAAGCTACTAAGAGTAGATAGCTCAGTCATGTGTTCAACAGCACTTTCTTTTTCAGTACCACAAAAGGGTGTTTTCTCAACAATAGCTATATGAGATAGATCAAGAGAAAAATCATAATCTTTATCCCTAATGTTTATAGGAGATGTGGCAAACTTAGGATCGGAGACGGTTTATATCTAACGGCATGTTACGCAAGCAACTTTTTAATTTTTCTTGCATCAGTAGTAGCATTGCATTTTTCAATAAAATCATCATTAAGCTCCACATAATCTTCCTCAGGATCATCACTAAAATAACCAAGTTCAGGTGAACTAACAGGTGTAGTAGCATTAGGAGTTTCAGTATTTTCAATTTGTCTAGACCTAGCAATTGTAGCATCTAGAAAAGATCCCAATGAACCACTATCATCAAGCACAGCAGAAACATTATCAATATTCTGAGAGTGTTCAGATTCAGCAGATGTACCCGCATGCAAATCATGTGGCGGTGAAACAAGTTTATCAATCACAGATGGTGAATCAAGAGCAGCAGAGGTATTCAGAATTGTACCTTTTCTTGTAGTGGATGGTAATATGGCGATCTTAGTATCGCGAGGTTTACCCATGATGGAGAATTTGCAGCGAACAATATTAATCCAAGTGAACTTCCAAATAAAGCTATGCTCCCCGGCAACGGCGCCAGAAAATAGTCTTGATGACCCACAAGTATAGGGGATCGCAACAGTCTTCGAGGGAAGTAAAACCCAATTTATTGATTCGACACAAGGGGAGACAAAGAACACTTGGAAGCCTTAACGACGGAGTTGTCAATTCAGTTGCACCTGGAAACAGACTTGCTCGCAAGGGTTTATCAGTAGTAACAGGTTTATAGCAGTAGCAGTAGTGAAATAACAGCAGCAGAGTAACAGAGACAGCAGTAGTGATTTTAGTAAACAGCAGGATTAAAATACTGTAGGCACGGGGACGGATGACGGGCGTTGCATGGATGAGAGAAACTCATGTAACAATCATAGCAGGGCATTTGCGGATAATAATAAAACGGTGTCCAAGTACAAAGCAATCAATAGGCATGTGTTCCATATATAGTCGTGCGTGCTCGCAATGAGAAACTTGCACAACATCTTTTGTCCTACCAGCCGGTGGCAGCCGGGCCTCAAGGGAAACTACTGGATATTAAGGTACTCCTTTTAATAGAGTACCGGAGCAAAGCATTAACACTCCGTGAACACATGTGATCCTCACATCGCTACCATTCCCTCCGGTTGTCCCGATTTCTGTCACTTCGGGGCCATCGGTTCCGGACAGCGACATGTGTATACAACTTATAGGTAAGACCATAAACAATGAATATCATGATGAAACAATAACACGTTCAGATCTGAGATCATGGCACTCGGGCCCTAGTGACAAGCATTAAGCATAACAAGTTGCAACAATATCATCAAAGTACCAATTACGGACACTAGGCACTATGCCCTAACAATCTTATGCTATTACATGACCAATCTCATCCAATCCCTACCATCCCCTTCGGCCTACAGCGGGGGAATTACTCACACATGGATGGGGGAAACATGGCTGGTTGATGTAGAGGCGTTGGCGGTGATGATGGCGATGATCTCCTCCAATTCCCCGTCCCGGCGGAGTGCCAGAACGGAGACTTCTGGCTCCCGCGACGGAGTTTCGCGATGTGGCGGCGTTCTGGAGGGTTTCTGGCGACTTCGACTTCTCCCCGTGCGTTTTTAGGTCGAGGCCGATAAATAGTCCGAAGGAGGGCGTCGGAGGCTGGCCGAGGGGGCCACACCACAGGGCCGCGCCGCCCTATGGTGTGGGGCCCTCGGGCCTCCACTTCAATTGCCCTTCTGGCTCCGTTAGTTTCCTGGGAAAATAGGGCCTTCTGCATAAATTCCGAGGTTTTTCCCGAAAGTTGGATTTCTGCACAAAAACGAGACACCAGAGCAGTTCTGCTGAAAACAGCGTTAGTCCGTGTTAGTTGCATCCAAAACACACAAATTAGAGGCAAAACAATAGCAAAAGTGTTCGGGAAAGTAGATACGTTTTGGACGTATCAGTCATCCTCTCAGAAAGGTTAATGTTTCTTTTCTTGGATTTTGTTTACCAACTGATTTTTGGCTTTTTTTTTCTTCTTTCGATCTCCTGCCGCCTTTAAAACGTTGACGACGCTGCTGGCTCACGGGTCCCACATGTCAGCCTCTATAAACAATAAACGTTGAGGATGCTGCTGCCTCATGGGTCCCGCAGGTCATCCTCTCAGAATGATAAATGTTTTCTTTTCTTGGATTTTTTTTACCAACTTATTTTTGGTTTTTTTATTATTTTCGATCCCCTGCCGCCTTTGAAACGTTGACGACGCTGCTGGCTCATGGGTCCCCGATGTCAGCCTCCCCGTACAAGAAACATGTGATATCTTATTTTGCAGACAATAAACATTGTATTTCGCTCTGAGCTATTGCAAACTGATAAATTAAATCTTTATATTTACATAAACAAACATATATGTTGAATCTCCTTGTTTTTTCTTTTTGCGAAGCATAGGACTTTCCTGTTTTTTTTAGAAAAATCCGAACTTTCCTGTTTTGGAGTGGGCTGAAATTGTACGAGTCAAAAGGCCCAGCAAGATAGTTCGAAGGCCCAGATGTCCAGATGCAGCCCAATTGAAATCTTTCTTTTCTTGGATTTCTGGCTACTTCAATTTTATTTTGGTCCTGTGCCGCCTTGGAAGCGTTGAGACCGCTGCTACAAAATGGGACCCGCATGTCATCCTCTATGTACTATAAAACTTTCTTTTCTTGGATTTTTTTTGGCACCTCATATTTGGTCACTTGCCTTTTTCTTTCGATCGCCTGCCGCCTCTCAAACGTTGATACAGCTGCTGCTAAATGGGACCCGCATGTCATCCTCTATGTACATTCAAGTTTCTTTTCTTGGATTATTTTTGGCTCTTGATATTTGGTCACTTGCCTTTTTCTTTCGATCTCATGCCACGTTTGAAACGTTGAGGAACCTGCTGCTAAATGGGACCCGCATGTCATCCTCTATGTGTTATAAAAGTTTATTTTCTTTGATTTTTTTTCACCCTCTGATTTTTGGCTATTTCCTTTTTCTTTTCATCCCCTGCCGCCTTGGAAACGTTGAGTAAGCTGCTGGCTCATGGGACCCGCATGTCATCCTCTATGTCCATCAACTTTCTTTTCTTGGATTTTTTTGAGCCCCTAATTTCTAGCTACTTTCTTTTTCTTTTGATCTCAAGACGCATTTGAAACATTGAGACCGCTGCTGCAAAATGGGACCCGCATGTCATCCTCTATGTACAATAAATCTTGGATTATTTTTGGCTCCTGATATTTGGTCACTTGCCTTTTTTTTTGATCACCTGCCGCCTTTGAAACGTTGAGGATTCTGCTGGCTCATGGGTCCCACATGTCAGCCTCTATGAACAATAAAGTTTCTTTTCTTGGATTATCTTTGGCTCATGATATTTTGTCACTTGCCTTTTTCTTTCGATCTCATGCCGCCTCTGAAACGTGGAGTAACCTGCTGGCTCATGGGTCCCGCATGTCATCCTCTACGAACAATAAAAGTTTCCTTTCTTGGAGTTATTTTTGACCCCTAATTTCTGGCTATTTGCCTTTTTCTTTTGATCCCCTGCCCCCTTTGAAACGATGAGGACGCTGTTGGCAGGTCGGTCCCACATGTCATCCTCTATGAACAATAAAAGTTTCCTTTGGTGGATTTATTTTTGACCCCTAATTAATTTATGGCTATTTCGTTTTTTTCATTTGATCCCCTGTCGCTTCTCAAACGTTGATACCGCTGATGCTAAATGGGACCCGCATGTCATCCTCTATGTACTATAAAACTTTCTTTTCTTGGATTTTTTTTGGCACCTCATATTTGGTCACTTGCCTTTTTCTTTCGATCGCCTGCCGCCTCTCAAACGTTGATACAGCTACTGCTAAATGGGACCCGCATGTCATCCTCTATGTACAATAAAGTTTCTTTTCTTGGATTATCTTTGGCTCCTGATATTTGGTCACTTGCCTTTTTCTTTCGATCTCATGCCGACTTTGAAACGTTGAGGCTGCTGGCTCATGGGTCCCGCATGTCATCCTCTATGAACAATAAAAGTTTCCTTTGTTGGATTTATTTTTTACCCTACTTAATTTCTGGCTATTTCCTTTTTCTTTTGATCCCCTGCCGCCTTGGAATAGTTGAGGATGCTGCTGCCTCATGGGTCCCGCATGTCATCCCCTCAGAAAGGTAAATGTTTCTTTTCTTGGTTTTGTTTACCAACTGATTTTTGGCTTATTTTTTCTTTCGATCTCCTGCCGCCTTTAAAACGTTGACGACGCTGCTGGCTCATGGGTCCCTGATGTCAGCCTCCCCGTACAAGAAACATGTGATATCTTGATTATTTTGCAGACAATAAACAGTGTATTTCGCTCTGAGCTATTGCAAAGGGATAAATTAAATCTTTATTTTTACATAAACAAACTTATATGTTGAATCTCCTTGTTTTTTGTTTTTGCCAAGCATTGGACTTTCCCGTTTTGGAGTGGGCTTAAATTGTACGAGTCAAAAGGCTTCCAGCACGATAGTTCGAAAGCCCAGATGTCCAGATGCAGCCCAATTGAAATCTTTCTTTTCATGGATTTTTTGACACCCTGATTTCTGGCTACTTCCTTTTTATTTTGATCCTGTGCCGCCTGGAAACTATGAGACCGCTATTGCAAAATGGGACCCACATGTCATCCTCTATATACAATAAAAGTTTCTTTTCGTAGATTATTTTTGGCTCCTGATATTTGGTCACTTGCCTTTTTTCTTTCGATCCCGTGCAAAATGGGACCCGCATGTCGTCCTCTATTTACAAAAAAAGTTTCCTTTCTTGGAGTTATTTTTTACCCTAATTTGTGGCTACTTCCTTTTTTTTGATCCCCTGCCGCCTTTGAAACGTTGAGGACTCTGCTGGCTCATGGGCCCCACATGTCAGCCTCTGTGAACAATAAACCTTTCCTCTGTGAACACTAGCATTGACGAACTGAATGTGAACATGCGTTACAGGCTTTTTTTAGTAAATTTTGTCAACCAATTGCTAGCTTCTGTATATATCACTAGTAGTACATACATCGCGAAAGCATTAGAATATTAGACCATGTTCACAAGAATAACATCAAGTCTGAACTACATTAACAGAGTGATAAAATATATTGTTCAGACCAGTACAAAATATAGGGAGTTAAACTAACACTATGCAGAAATTGGCCCATCTCTTGCATATATCCCTCTAGCAAAGGGATCAGCCACTGACAAGTCATGTACCAACCAGCTAAGAACACCGTCCGAGCTGAACTTATCTAAGGATGGTAAATATCCAAACTGAAATCAACATCTCTATAAGCGGTGTTCTTCAGGTCTAGCTGCTTGAACTGGGTATCCCACCAGATCTTCTTGTGATGATATCTTACACCAAAATTCATTACTTTGAGCATTCTAGTGTTCTGTATAAAGAACCTGGAGACAATAACATCATTTCTCCTTCCTCGGTAGTCGAAATCGAAATTTCTTTGAGGTGGAGATCAAGGCATTCAATGGGACAGGCTGGCTCATTATGCAGCACATGAACCTTATTGCCGGTTCTATAAAACTGCAAAGAAGTCAAATTAAGTAGTCAGTACAATAACAAAGTACTTCATAGCTATCAACTAATGAATATCTCAGGTGAGTTGAATCATGTGTTAATTGAGGACCGTGGAACAACATAATCCCCTGACACGTTCCAATTTGATAGATGCACTTTTTTACATCTGTTATTGTCATTGTAAAGTTGGGGAAAGGTTACCAACATGGGAAACTCCAATCCGCAACTAGTTGCGGGTGCACCCCATTTTTCTTTTGACACTTCCAAGTTTCCAAAAATAATGTAAACTAAAAGTCTGGACATACATTGTGTTCTATCATGTGCTTCTGTGAAGTTTCATCCAAAAATATGATAATATGTGATCTACACAAAAAAAAGAACAAATGATGTGTAAATAGTAAGTCACACTATTTACATATGTCTTCTCTTTTTTACACAGATCACATATTATCATGTGTTTATATGAAACTTCACAGATGCACAAGATACAACACATTGTATGACAAGAAGTTTAGTTTTGAACCAACATAATATAACTCCATTGTGAATGTTCTTCTAGTACAATTGTTCAACTGATCTAGGCTAATAACAGGTTAACTCCATGTAACTCTACAGTTTTTGCTCATAGTGGTAAACAGTTAACAACAATGAATTTACCTGGATATATAGCTTCTCCGTGCAGGGAAAGCATCTAAGAAATGCAAGTAGTTGATCCAGACGAGGGCCGTCAGATTTTAGAACCAAGTTCTTCACTGTGCTTAGAGAATTTTCCAAGCTTATGGGCATCATCCTCTACAGGACAATGGTACATATGTCAAAAAAAAAATAACAAAAATGTGAGTTAATTCAACAAGAAGAAGGCTGTTCTACCAAAAAGTTTATGCGTCCAATAACAAGTTGGCAGCCAGGGTACGACGCAAAGCCCAACACCATCAACTTTGGTGCGTTGGCGACCTGGATTAGTAGTGGAACATCATCAACGCATATGACCAATCTCTCGAGGCAAGATGCATCCATAATTTGCACCGTGTCTAACTGAATAAGTTCGGTGGTGTTGCGTTTCCAATAGCTAGCCACACTAATTGTACGAAGATTTGGCATTTGAATGTTGAGTTGGGTGAACCCGTGGACCCCCTCAAGGTGAAGTGCCTCGAGCACAATACAGCTGGTGAACAGGCGGTCGATGTTCATCGCCTTACAGATGTAGACGTCATAGAGCAAGAGCCTTTTGAGTTGGGGGAAAAGAAGCATGGAGTTGGCATGAATCTCGGGCAAATAGCAAGTAGAAATGCTGACAATGCGCAGCGTGGGCGCGCAGCGGAACGCGGACAGCGGGAAGGAGCGCATCACTGTTCCAGCATCAAATCTGAGGTTCTCGACGCAAGATAGGGTGCTGGACCGGAACCAGCTATCGAGCGTGGTGTCGACCATGCAAGTGGTTCTGAAGGGGTCGATTGACACGCTTCTGGCGGGGCCAGGGTGAGCGGCGAGGATACTGGAGACCGCGGCGATGCGTTTGTGGTTTTGCTTGGCGAGTTGGTCGTCGATCTCGAGGTTAAGTGGGACGGAGTGCCAGAGGTGGCGCCACCGTTTGGAGACCAAGGTTGTGCTTACAGCGGATATAGTGGGCAGGTGGGAGATGATGATGTGGAGAATCTGGTCCGGTAGGCGGCTGATGAGGTCGTTGTCGCCGACGAGGAGGTTAAGTGGGACGGAGCGCCAGAGGTGGCGCCACCGTTTGGAGAGCAATGTTGTCCTTACAGCGGATATCATGGGCAGGAGGGAGATGATGATGTGCAGCATCTCGTCGGGGAGGCGGCTGATGAGGTCGAGGCTCGACGGAGGCTCTTCCCGATCTGGCTCGACCCGCCTTCGGGAGTTGAGCGGCTCTGCCTCCATCTGACACGGCGGCGACACACGCAACACCGCAGTCGTCTGCTCGAAGTGTGTAGCAGGTAGCGGAGCGGATCTGCTGGACAGGGGAATAGGCGCAGCGGCGGTGGTGAGGACAGAAAGGTACTCGGCGGTGGATTTAGGTGGATGGCGGATGCAAGTGCGCTGGGGGTTTTTGGAGGAGACGACAAGCGCTATGCAAGGAACTATTGCGGCGGGCGGCCAGCCGGGGTGCCTGAGGAGAGAAAGGTATACTACTACTAATGATGCGGTGCGGCGTTTGCGTCTCCCTTCCCCACGTGTGCAGCCTTCACATTTCACAAGACGTGCGAGTTTTTCAACAGAGATTATCAAGTGGAGAGACTTTCCCAATGCAATTGTCTCTCCACTTGATAATCACTCTTGAAAACACCGAGAAGATGGCGGTGAAGAAGACGGAGAGGCAAGGAAAAAAACAATATGAATTGAAATCAAATATAATACGGGCGTTCCTTCTCTCTCTGGTCTCTGCTGCACTTACTGCACCTGTGGTGCAGGCGTGTGACCCGAGAAGAAGCTAATGTACTGTATAGCCGTCCCTTGCACGCCGTGTAGCTGTATTTTGTCTCGTCAAATCAGCTCGGGACAGTTTCAGCAGAGTTTTTTCTTGCCATCATCATAATAGGCGAACATTACCACGGGCACACGGTAGTGCACATCCAACTTCTACTACTCAATCCTCCATATGCTGCACAAACCACCACTTTAACTTTTTCTTCGCAGTTTTCATGATTTTTAGCAGTTTCCACCATGTGGTGGTCTAATCTGTTGCAATTTTTACCACTTGGTCATCTGATCAGTTATTTTGTCATGTCGATAGCAAAATCAACAAGTGGATGCCTACTTTTTTGAAGGGCTACTCTCTAAAACACAGTTTGCATTATGGCATGTTTGGTATTTTCCCTAGGTAGTACATCCAAAAAAAATTGACTACATGCTTTTATTTGCCTATTTTAAGCACCTTTTACCATGATTTCAAATTTAGGTGAAACTCACGGGGGCCATAGGATGCACGGCATTTATTTGGCAATTGTTTCAGTATGGCCAACTAGTTAGGCCTCCTTTGGTTCATAGGAAAAGGAAAATCATAGAATTGGGATGTCATGTCTACTTGAATCCTATGGGAATCGTGCTCCTTTGATTCATATGATTGTCATAGGAATTATGTTGGATTTGGTTCTTATGGGAAAAATTCCTATACAAGTCATTTGATTCATAGGAACTATTCATATAGGAATCTTGTAGTGCAAATCTTATAGGAAAAAACCATTAGCTAATACCTCATGGAAAAGTTCCTTTGCCACAATCAAAGACACATCATGCCGAAGTTTTGTTCTAGGACATGGACACGTTCAAACTAATCATGGTAATAGATGATACAACATCGCACATATAAATAGACGACATGTCTAAAATCATACATTTTTTGAACACAGAAATGTCCCGAAGGACCTGGCGACACTGCTTTTATATTATGATGATGACGGTGGGATTACAGACTGCAAGCTAGGAGGACCCTCCAAGTAAAAGGAAACTACAGACAAGACATCCAAAAGTACAAAAAGAACTCTAGTTCTAGAAAAGGAAACTCCATCCGGTCCTTCTCCACCGAGCTCAGATTAGCCTCAAAGCGCGATCATCTTCTCCATCGAGACCGGCAAGATCAACCACCTACCGTCTCGTTGGCGCATGCGGGCACGTCGCCTCATGTTGAAAGTATTCGAGCAAGTCGCCGCTCATGTCGCAACCATCGTTGCTGCAATCCACCTTAAACAAGGAGGCAAATCTACTTAAATCCTCATCCTCTTCGTAGATGTCGTCGCAGTTCGGGCACACGAGACTGGGCAGGTTTCTTAAGCAGCTTCCGCATGCAATGTGATGTCCTTCCCCCATGCGAATGCACTGCTTAATACAAGGAAATTTACATGACTGTTGGCCCAAAGAAAAATACAGCTGGGTGGAACCTAGTGAAGAAAGTACTAACCCGGTATAGTGGACGTCGTGCGATTTGAGAGCACAAACCGCAGATGAACGTTCTTCTCACCACATTCTTTTCCATAACACATTCACGGGAAAAGTCCATGCTTTCAGATGGAGGACTTTCACCCTGGAAGACGCCCTGGCATCCCGGGCACGCGCCACCGGGCAGGTTCCTAGCGCAGCTGTCGCATGCAACCTTCTTGCACGAACATCACTGCTTAATACAAGGAAATTAACACGACTGTTAGCCCAAATTAAAATACATCTTGATGAACCTAGTGAAGAAAGTACTAACCCGCCAAAATGGAGGTTGTGCGGATTGAGAGCACAAACCGCAGGTGAGCAGTCTTCTCAATTTAGCATCGTCGACAAAAGCTCTAAAGCTACCAGGGGGAACCTCCATGCCCAACGATTCTAAATGGGAATATGAATTTAGAGGATGTGAAGGAGATAGGGATAGAGGGTCGTAGTCTTCGACTTGTATAGTATATATAGGCGAGGGAATTGCAGATTCCACCAAGGAACGAGATCCAGTGACTTCACTGGCGACTTGTACGTGAGTCATTCGATCAAGATCCAACGCACATGATTGATCCAAATTTTAAACTTAAAATTAAACTCAATTTTCAAATGAAGTAAAACTTTACCAGAATAATTAAGAAAGATATATATCTTACTGTAATGTTTTCGATTTTTTTCGAGCAACTTAAAATGTGACTACAAATTCTGGATCAACTGTGTCCGTTGGATCTTGATCCGATGGCTCATGTACGTAAAGTTGCATTTTGGAGTAAGTAAAGTCACTGGCCTCAAGTTCCACCACCTCATACTTCGTATGTTGCACAAAAACACCATTTGGAAGGATATTTTGCGGTTTCCACCATGTACTGCTCCAATCTGTTGTGATTTCACCACTTAATCTTCTAATCAACCAATTATACTGGTAAATATTCTCTTACTTTGCATCTCAAACATTTCCCTGACTTTGAGTCCCTGAACACGCGCTAGTACACTCAATAAAGACAGAGAGAGAGAGAGACGCTGAGGAGGACTTTGAGTTCTAGTACCTCACCTGCCCGAAATAAGTACGCTGGCAGCCTGACCTGCCCTAAGTACGTCCGGTCAAATCGATGCCTTGCCTTGCACGCCGTCTGCGCGCATCCATGTCTTCCCGATGAAATTGTCAGTCCAATAAAATCGGAAATTTAATTCGGCTATTGGGCGGATATGCTACCTCGACCCAAAAAAACATATTTTTAATTTTCAAAAAATTCTAACAAAAAATCCACATGTACTTCTCGATAATCTATGTGTGTTCGTGTAGTTTCGTGAAAAGCCAATATTTTTTGTGGTTGATGTAAGAAGACAAAAGCAAGTACTCCGTATTACAAACAGCTTTATTTTTAGCAATAAATTTTATCTTTTTTACATAGCCCAAACGACAATTTAGTTTTTTATGGAAAGACTTTATGCGCTCTTAGCATGTGAAGATGAAAAGATTAATTTTTTGTTTGGAATTTTTTTACATTTCAAAATATATAGATGTTGCAGTTCAAACTAAAGGGAGCATACGCAA
Source organism: Lolium perenne (assembly GCF_019359855.2). NCBI lineage: Eukaryota > Viridiplantae > Streptophyta > Magnoliopsida > Poales > Poaceae > Lolium > Lolium perenne. The sequence goes on from NC_067247.2 coordinate 161,729,792, forward strand.
CCAGGAGCCAAAACATCCTCCCCCAAAAAATATGATTTGTTTTCTATTTGCGACGCTTCCGCGATGCCTATCACATGTCTGTATAGCCGCAGCTAGCACCATCGAGCACACCCCAATGCTCTGTGTATTGTCTTGTCAATTCAATGGTCAAGGTAATCTGACCAAAAGATACGTCTTGGAGTACGCGTGCGCCTTATTCCTTGAAATAGAGGTAGTGTGGCCCAAATGCGAAAAGTGTTACTCCTCCTATTCTAGTATACCATACTACGTATTACTCAAAACAAGTTAGAAGTTATGTCAAGTATGACTAGTGCAAATAAACCCTCTGGCATTAAGAGTATGTTAGAAGTTCGGATCATGATGAACAAGTTAAATGTAATCTTCAAAACGTACAGCTATGTCAAGTATGACTAGTGCAAATAAACCCTCTGGCATTAAGAGAAACATCAAATAGTACAAAACACCTGAACAAAAACGAAATTACAACAAAATCCTTGAGATGCCCTTCGTCTTCAACCTCCAGACCGTGTCGACAGCACCATGGCCGACACTAATCCAACCCAGGAAGCCAGAATCCTAGGATAAGCAAGCTCGGAAGGTAGGTGGCCACGGAAGCTCTAGCACGTACCAATTCAGCACGCGCGAGGGCCCGCCCAGCATCTCAATCGGCACGGTGTGAAGCCAGTCCTCGTCTCGAGCTCTCTCGAAGCGTGAGAGCTCGCCGGATTCTCTGTCGAGAGCAAGAATGAAGTTTCCGAGCCCACCGAACACGTACCACTGGAAGAAACGGGCGTTGCACCCCACAAAGAGGATATCCGACAGGCCTGTGTGCGTGGCGTGGAGAGGCACGATGGCGCCGGAGGAGGTCCAAGCGTGGCCACCAGGGCCAGGCGAGAACACGCAGGTCTTGCAGATGCCGTCATGATAGATCAGGCACGTCACCCTGTAATTTGACAGACTGATGCGCGCCGCAGCGTCCTCGCCATGGAGGGCGGCGCCCAGGAACAAGCTTACGAATGTTGTGTGCGAAACAGCAGGGGGTGGAGGGACCGTCACGTACTGACCTGCCAGGGGATTGCAGACGACGAGACGTGAAGGCTGCTCGAAAGGCTTTCCGTGTTCGGTGTGGTCGAAGTCCACAAGGAGTAGGAGGCCGCCCCGAGAGTCGGCGAGCTCCAAACTGAGGTCGCCGTTTGGTGCCCGTGGGAGGAAGTCGAGCGCGAGATTATTTGCGGCGACCCCGGCCCAACATGACGAGGAAGAGGGAACGAAGTGGGGCAGCAAGCCAGACGACCGATAGTGACAATGGGAGAAGCTGATGTGGTAGTGGCCGGCGACTATGGAGGATGGCGCACCGTGGCGAGCGGAGAGGACACGAAAGTCCTCCGCCGCGATGACCTTGCGCCAGCTCCTGCAGGCGAACGCGGCGCGGACGAGATCCAGAGGCGAGGTGAGGCGCAGGAACACCTGCCCGAGAAGTTCATCCGGGATGGCGTCACCCTTGTCCTCCTGCCCGGACTTCCTCTGAGCATTCTTCCAGCGGGGGCGGCTGTGCCCCATCTCCGGCTGGACCTAGCTCGCGTACGGGGGCGAGGTGTGTTGTAGGGAGGAAGCTAGGGAAGTAGCGAGGCGGTCGGCTTGGTAGAGACTAGAGGAGTTAAGGAGGAGACTTATGTACTGAAAAAGTTCCGTGGAATCAAATTCCTATATTGGTTAATTACATGCTAGGATGAGCAGAGTAGTTGGTTGTGTAATTGAGACGAGATTACGAGCTTGATCCCCACACACGAACCACATCGTAAAGCTTCATGAAAGAAAAATAGGAAAACAACAAAATTGTGTGGCACAACAGTTGCTTTCTCCAAGTTCCTATAGAGGGAGTACTATGAACATATTCAAACTAGACAAATCATGTATCCCCTAACCCCTAAAACTCAGTCTTATGAAATCTAGCATAAAGAGATCGAAGTTGTTTTGGGTTTCAAACATGGAAATTTCAAGAACATCCCAAAAGCTTCATTTTAGAGTGACTAAGAAGGATCCATGCTTACCTTTTCATTTTCATGTTTTAAACTTGTTTAAATCATGGTCAAACCTAGGATTTGACCAAGATTCAAATGGGCCTAAAAATTCAGAAAAAATCAAAAGAATGAAAAACCAAAGCACATATATAGCATTCTTATGTCATATATATAGTAAGCATTCAAGTTGATAAACAAGGTCTAGACATATATATTCAAACCAGAAAAATCATGTATATATCTACCCCTAAAACCCTAAACTCTGTCTTATGAAGTCAATCATGAAGAGAAGTGGTTTTGGGTTTCAAACATGGAAATTTCAAGAACCTCCCGAAAGCTTCATTTTAGAGTGACTAAGAAGGATCCAGGCTTATCTTTTCATTTCATGTTTTAAACTTGTTTAAATCCTGGACAAACCTAGGATTTGATGAAGATACAAATGGGTGGGCACAATATTCAAAAAAATCAAAAAAATGAAAAACCAAATCACATTGTCTTCTTATGACATATCGTAAGCATTCAAGTTGATAAACAAGGTATAGATATATCCAAACCAGACAAATCATGTATCTACCCCCTGTCGATCTTATGAAGTCTAGCATGAAGGGAAGTCGTTTTCGGTTTCAAACATGGAAATTTCAAGAACATCCCAAAAGCTTCCATTTTAGAGTGACTAAGAAGGATACAGACTTCCTTTTTTATTTTCATGTTTTAAACTTGTTTAAATCTTGGTCAAACCAAGGATTTGACCAAGATTCAAATGGGCCTAAAAATTTAGAAAAAAATCAAAAGAGAATGAAAAACCAAAGCATATAGCATTCTTATGTCATATGTATAGTAAGCATTCAAGTTGATAAACAAGGTCTAGACATATTCAAACCAGAAAAATCATGTATATATCTACCCCTAAAACCCTAAACTCTGTCTTATGAAGTCAATCATGAAGAGAAGTGGTTTTGGGTTTCAAACATGGAAATTTCAAGAACCTCCCAAAAGATTTATTTTAGAGTGACTAATAAGGATCCATGCTTACCTTTTCATTTTCATAATTTAAACTTGTTTAAATCTTTGTCAAACCTAGGATTTGACCAAGATTCAAATATATGGGCATAAAATTCAAAAAAAATCAGAAAAATGAAAAACAAAAGCATATAGTCTTCTTATGTCATATAGTAAGCATTCAAGTTGATAAATTAACAAGGTTTGGACATTTTCAAACCATACAAATCATGTATCTACCCCCTGTCGATCTTATGAAGTCTAGCATGAAGAGAGGTCGTTTTGGGTTTCAAACATGGAAATTTCAAGAACATCCCAAAAGTTCATTTTAGAGTGAGTAAGAAGGATCCAGGCTTACTTATTCGTTTTCACGTGTTAAACTTGTCTAAATCTTGGTCAAACCTAGGATTTGACCAAGATTCAAATGCTTGTGAAAAATTAAAAAAATCAGAAAAATGAAAACCAAAGTACATAGTCTTCTTATGTCATATAGTAAGCATATTCAAGTTGATAAACAAGGTTTGAACCTTGATCTGTAGTACTGGGCAAAACCCTAGTTTAACCTATTTAGGGCTCCTTTGATTTAAAGGATAGGAAAAGGATAGGAATAGGAAAGGTATAGGATTGGAATGGCATGTCTACTTAAAACCTATAGGAAGATGAAGTTTGTTTGATTGTAGCAAAGGAATTTTTCCATGAGGTATGAGCTAATGCTTTTTTCCTATAGGAATTACACTAGGGCTCCTTTGATTTAAAGGATAGGAAAAGCATAGGAATAGGAAAGGTATAGGATTGGAATGGCATGTCTACTTAAAACCTATAGGAAGATGAAGTTTGTTTGATTGTAGCAAAGGAATTTTTCCATGAGGTATGAGCTAATGCTTTTTTCCTATAGGAATTACACTAGAAGATTCCTATAGGAATTTTTTCCTATAGGATATATTCCTATGAATCAAACAACATGTAAAGGAATTTTTCCCATAGGAACCAAATCCTACACAATTCCTATGCAAATCCTTTGAATCAAAGGAGCCCTAGAAGATTCCTGTAGGAATTTTTCCTATAGGATATATTCCTATGAATCAAACAACATGTAAAGGAATTTTTCCCATAGGAACCAAATCCTACACAATTCCTATGCAAATCCTTTGAATCAAAGGAGCCCTTAATTATAGATTCGTAGGTTGATTTTTCTACCTTTTTATTATTACTATGCAGCACATGTGTGTTTGCCCGTCGAGTGAAACTCGGAGGAAGAGGGATCACTCGGAAGGAGAGAAGAAGGGAGAGCATTATGGTGTCTCCCCTTTTTCGGGTGATGATGTTGACTTTTGTGCAGGGTTTGTCAGTGAGCAGGAGGTGCGAGCGAGCGAGCAAGCGAGCGAGGCCGAGAATGAGAGAGATTTGTTTTTTTTTGTGAGAGGGACAACCGAAGGATTCAGAAGGACCCACAGACTTCCAATACGCATCCTGATGCGTCTTCTCTTGACAAAGAAGATGGCTGGGAGTTTGCGTACCTATTGCACGTGACTTGTGCTCACTGAAGTGTGGGACCTCACGCGTGGGCACCACACGTAAGTGACAGACCTGTTGGTGTAAAAACTCGGTTGATTATTATAGTGCATTAGAACAAAGTTTCCTATGGATTCAAGGGTAGGAAATCCAAGTTAACTCATTTACATGACATTATTTTTCTTATGTCATATAGTAAGCATTAAAGTTGATAAACAATGTCTAGACATATTCAAACCAGACAAATCATGTATCTATACCCCTAACCCCTAAACTCTGTCTTATGAAGTCAAGCATGTGAAGAGATGTGGTTTTGGGTTTCAAACATGGAAATTTCAAAAACCTCCCAAAAGCTTCATTTTATAGTGCCTAAGAAGGATACATGCTTCCCTTTTCATTTTCATGTTTTAAACTTGTTTTAATTATCTTGGTCAAACCTAGGATTTGACGAAGATACAAATGGGTGGGCACAAAATTCAAAAAAATCAGAAAAATGGAAAACCAAATCACATAGTCTTCTTATGTCATATCGTAAGCATTCAAGTTGATAAACAAGGTCTAAATATATCCAAACCAGACAAATCATGTATCTACCCCCTGTCGATCTTATGAAGTCTAGCATGAAGGGAAGTCGTTTTGGGTTTCAAACATGGAAATTTCAAGAACATCCCAAAAGCTTCATTTTAGAGTAAATAAGAAGGATACAGACTTCCCTTTTCATTTTCATGTTTTAAACTTGTTTAAATCTTGGTCAAACCAAGGATTTGACCAAGATTCAAATGGCCCTAAAAATTCAGAAAAAATCAAAAGAATGAAAAACCAAAGCACATAGCATTCTTATGTCATATGTATAGTAAGCTAGCATTCATGTTGATAAACAAGGTCTAGACATATATATTCAAACCGGAAAAATCATGTATATATCTACCCCTAAAACCCAAATTAAACTCAGTCAATCATGAAGAGAAGTGGTTTTGGGTTTCAAACATGGAAATTTCAAGAACCTCCCAAAAGCTTCATTTTAGAGTGACTAAGAAGGATCCAGGCTTACTTATTCGTTTTCACGTGTTAAACTTGTCTAAATCTTGGTCAAACCTAGGATTTGACCAAGATATGATTCAAATGCGCAGAAAATAAAAAAAAACAGAAAAATGAAAAACCAAAGTACATCATATTCAAACCATACAAATCATGTATCTATACCCCCTAACCCTAAACTTTGTCTTATGAAGTCAAGCATGAAGAGAAGTGGTTTTGGGTTTCAAACATGGAAATTTCAAAAACCTCCCAAAAACTTCATTTTAAAGTGACTGAGAAGGTTACATGCTTCCCTTTTCATTTTCATGTTTTAAACTTGTTTAAATTATCTTGGTCAAACCTAGGATTTCATGAAGATACAAATGGGTGGGCACAATATTCAAAAAAATCAGAAAAATGAAAAACCAAATCACATTGTCTTCTTATGTCATATCGTAAGCATTCAAGTTGATAAACGAGGTCTAGATATATCCAAACCAGACAAATCATGTATCTACCCCCTGTCGATCTTATGAAGTCTAGCATGAAGGGAAGTCATTTTCGGTTTCAAACATGGAAATTTCAAGAACATCCCAAAAGCTTCCATTTTAGAGTGACTAAGAAGGATACAGACTTCCCTTTTCATTTTCATGTTTTAAACTTGTTTAAATCCTTGTCAAACCAAAGATTTGACCAAGATTCAAATGGGGGCCTAAAAATTTAGAAAAAAAAATCAAAAGAGAATGAAAAACCAAAGCACATAGCATTCTTATGTCATATGTATAGTAAGCATTCAAGTTGATAAACCAGGTCTAGACATATATATTCAAACCAGAAAAATCATGTATATATCTACCCCTAAAACCCTAAACTCTGTCTTATGAAGTCAATCATGAAGAGAAGTGGTTTTGGGTTTCAAACATGGAAATTTCAAGAACCTCCCGAAAGCTTCATTTTAGAGTGACTAAGAAGGATCCAGGCTTATCTTTTCATTTCATGTTTTAAACTTGTTTAAATCCTGGTCAAACCTAGGATTTGATGAAGATACAAATGGGTGGGCACAATATTCAAAAAAGTTAGAAAAATGAAAAACCAAATCACATTGTATTCTTATGTCATATCGTAAGCATTCAAGTTGATAAACAAGGTCTAGATATATCCAAACCAGACAAATCATGTATCTACCCCCTGTCGATCTTATGAAGTCTAGCATGAAGGGAAGTCGTTTTCGGTTTCAAACATGGAAATTTCAAGAACATCCCAAAAGCTTCCATTTTAGAGTGACTAAGAAGGATACAGACTTCCTTTTTTATTTTCATGTTTTAAACTTGTTTAAATCTTGGTCAAACCAAGGATTTGACCAAGATTCAAATGGGCCTAAAAATTTAGAAAAAAATCAAAAGAGAATGAAAAAACAAAGCACATAGCATTCTTATGTCATATGTATAGTAAGCATTCAAGTTGATAAACAAGGTCTAGACATATTCAAACCAGAAAAATCATGTATATATCTACCCCTAAAACCCTAAACTCTGTCTTATGAAGTCAATCATGAAGAGAAGTGGTTTTGGGTTTCAAACATGGAAATTTCAAGAACCTCCCAAAAGATTTATTTTAGAGTGACTAATAAGGATCCATGCTTACCTTTTCATTTTCATAATTTAAACTTGTTTAAATCTTTGTCAAACCTAGGATTTGACCAAGATTCAAATATATGGGCATAAAATTCAAAAAAATCAGAAAAATGAAAAACAAAAGCATATAGTCTTCTTATGTCATATAGTAAGCATTCAAGTTGATAAATTAACAAGGTTTGGACATATTCAAACCATACAAATCATGTATCTACCCCCTAACCCTAAACTCAGTCGATCTTATGAAGTCTAGCATGAAGAGAGGTCGTTTTGGGTTTCAAACATGGAAATTTCAAGAACATCCCAAAAGTTTCATTTTAGAGTGACTAAGAAGGATCCAGGCTTACTTATTCGTTTTCACGTGTTAAACTTGTCTAAATCTTGGTCAAACCTAGGTTTTGACCAAGATTCAAATGCGCAGAAAATTAAAAAAATCAGAAAAATGAAAACCAAAGTACATAGTCTTCTTATGTCATATAGTAAGCATATTCAAGTTGATAAACAAGGTTTGAACCTTGATCTGTAGTACTGGGCAAAACCCTAGTTTAACCTATTTAATTATAGATTCGTAGGTTGATTTTTCTACCTTTTTATTATTACTATGCAGCACATGTGTGTTTGCCCGTCGAGTGAAACTCGGAGGAAGAGGGATCACTCGGAAGGAGAGAAGAAGGGAGAGCATTATGGTGACTCCCCTTTTCGGGTGATGATGTTGACTTTTGTGCAGGGTTTGTCAGTGAGCAGGAGGTGCGAGCGAGCGAGCGAGGCTGAGAATGAGAGAGATTTGTTTTTTTTGTGAGAGGGACAACCGAAGGATCCAGAAGGACCCACAGACTCCCAATACGCATCCTGATGCGTCTTCTCTTGACAAAGAAGATGGCTGGGAGTTTGCGTACCTATTGCACGTGACTTGTGCTCACTGAAGTGTGGGACCTCACGCGTGGGCACCACACGTAAGTGACAGACCTGTTGGTGTAAAAACTCGGTTGATTATTATAGTGCATTAGAACAAAGTTTCCTATGGATTCAAGGGTAGGAAATCCAAGTTAACTCATTTACATGACATTATTTTTCTTATGTCATATAGTAAGCATTAAAGTTGATAAACAATGTCTAGACATATTCAAACCAGACAAATCATGTATCTATACCCCTAACCCCTAAACTCTGTCTTATGAAGTCAAGCATGTGAAGAGATGTGGTTTTGGGTTTCAAACATGGAAATTTCAAAAACCTCCCAAAAGCTTCATTTTATAGTGCCTAAGAAGGATACATGCTTCCCTTTTCATTTTCATGTTTTAAACTTGTTTTAATTATCTTGGTCAAACCTAGGATTTGGCCAAGATACAAATGGGTGGGCACAAAATTCAAAAAAATCAGAAAAATGGAAAACCAAATCACATAGTCTTCTTATGTCATATCGTAAGCATTCAAGTTGATAAACAAGGTCTAAATATATCCAAACCAGACAAATCATGTATCTACCCCCTGTCGATCTTATGAAGTCTAGCATGAAGGGAAGTCGTTTTGGGTTTCAAACATGGAAATTTCAAGAACATCCCAAAAGCTTCATTTTAGAGTAAATAAGAAGGATACAGACTTCCCTTTTCATTTTCATGTTTTAAACTTGTTTAAATCTTGGTCAAACCAAGGATTTGACCAAGATTCAAATGGCCCTAAAAAATTCAGAAAAAAATCAAAAGAATGAAAAACCAAAGTACATAGCATTCTTATGTCATATGTATAGTAAGCATTCATGTTGATAAACAAGGTCTAGACATATATATTCAAACCGGAAAAATCATGTATATATCTACCCCTAAAACCCAAATTAAACTCAGTCAATCATGAAGAGAAGTGGTTTTGGGTTTCAAACATGGAAATTTCAAGAACCTCCCAAAAGCTTCATTTTAGAGTGACTAAGAATGATCCAGGCTTACTTATTCGTTTTCACGTGTTAAACTTGTCTAAATCTTGGTCAAACCTAGGATTTGACCAAGATATGATTCAAATGCGCAGAAAATTAAAAAAATCAGAAAAAATGAAAAACCAAAGTACATCATATTCAAACCATACAAATCATGTATCTATACCCCTAACCCTAAACTTTGTCTTATGAAGTCAAGCATGAAGAGAAGTGGTTTTGGGTTTCAAACATGGAAATTTCAAAAACCTCCCAAAAACTTCATTTTAAAGTGACTGAGAAGGTTACATGCTTCCCTTTTCATTTTCATGTTTTAAACTTGTTTAAATTATCTTGGTCAAACCTAGGATTTCATGAAGATACAAATAGGTGGGCACAATATTCAAAAAAATCAGAAAAATGAAAAACCAAATCACATTGTCTTCTTATGTCATATCGTAAGCATTCAAGTTGATAAACAAGGTCTAGATATATCCAAACCAGACAAATCATGTATCTACCCCCTGTCGATCTTATGAAGTCTAGCATGAAGGGAAGTCATTTTCGGTTTCAAACATGGAAATTTCAAGAACATCCCAAAAGCTTCCATTTTAGAGTGACTAAGAAGGATGCAGACTTCCCTTTTCATTTTCATGTTTTAAACTTGTTTAAATCCTTGTCAAACCAAAGATTTGACCAAGATTCAAATGGGGGCCTAAAAATTTAGAAAAAAATCAAAAGAGAATGAAAAACCAAAGCACATAGCATTCTTATGTCATATGTATAGTAAGCATTCAAGTTGATAAACCAGGTCTAGACATATATATTCAAACCAGAAAAATCATGTATATATCTACCCCTAAAACCCTAAACTCTGTCTTATGAAGTCAATCATGAAGAGAAGTGGTTTTGGGTTTCAAACATGGAAATTTCAAGAACCTCCCGAAAGCTTCATTTTAGAGTGACTAAGAAGGATCCAGGCTTATCTTTTCATTTCATGTTTTAAACTTGTTTAAATCCTGGTCAAACCTAGGATTTGATGAAGATACAAATGGGTGGGCACAATATTCAAAAAAATCAGAAAAATGAAAAACCAAATCACATAGTATTCTTATGTCATATCGTAAGCATTCAAGTTGATAAACAAGGTCTAGATATATCCAAACCAGACAAATCATGTATCTACCCCCTGTCGATCTTATGAAGTCTAGCATGAAGGGAAGTCGTTTTCGGTTTCAAACATGGAAATTTCAAGAACATCCCAAAAGCTTCCATTTTAGAGTGACTAAGAAGGATACAGACTTCCTTTTTATTTTCATGTTTTAAACTTGTTTAAATCTTGGTCAAACCAAGGATTTGACCAAGATTCAAATGGGCCTAAAAATTTAGAAAAAATCAAAAGAGAATGAAAAAACAAAGCACATAGCATTCTTATGTCATATGTATAGTAAGCATTCAAGTTGATAAACAAGGTCTAGACATATTCAAACCAGAAAAATCATGTATATATCTACCCCTAAAACCCTAAACTCTGTCTTATGAAGTCAATCATGAAGAGAAGTGGTTTTGGGTTTCAAACATGGAAATTTCAAGAACCTCCCAAAAGATTTATTTTAGAGTGACTAATAAGGATCCATGCTTACCTTTTCATTTTCATAATTTAAACTTGTTTAAATCTTTGTCAAACCTAGGATTTGACCAAGATTCAAATATATGGGCATAAAATTCAAAAAAATCAGAAAAATGAAAAACAAAAGCATATAGTCTTCTTATGTCATATAGTAAGCATTCAAGTTGATAAATTAACAAGGTTTGGACATATTCAAACCATACAAATCATGTATCTACCCCCTAACCCTAAACTCAGTCGATCTTATGAAGTCTAGCATGAAGAGAGGTCGTTTTGGGTTTCAAACATGGAAATTTCAAGAACATCCCAAAAGCTTCATTTTAGAGTGACTAAGAAGGATCCAGGCTTACTTATTCGTTTTCACGTGTTAAACTTGTCTAAATCTTGGTCAAACCTAGGATTTGACCAAGATTCAAATGCAGAAAATTAAAAAAATCAGAAAAATGAAAACCAAAGTACATAGTCTTCTTATGTCATATAGTAAGCATATTCAAGTTGATAAACAATGTTTGTACCTTGATCTGTAGTCTTGGGCAAAACCCTAGTTTAACCTATTTAATTATAGATTCGTAGGTTGATTTTTCTACCTTTTTATTATTACTATGCAGCACATGTGTGTTTGCCCGTCGAGTGAAACTCGGAGGAAGAGGGATCACTCAGAAGGAGAGAAGAAGGGAGAGCATTATGGTGTCTCCCCTTTTTCGGGTGATGATGTTGACTTTTGTGCAGGGTTTGTCAGTGAGCAGGAGGTGCGAGCGAGCGAGCGAGGCCGAGAATGAGAGAGATTTGTTTTTTTGTGAGAGGGACAACCGAAGGATCCAGAAGGACCCACAGACTTCCAATACGCATCCTGATGCGTCTTCTCTTGACAAAGAAGATGGCTGGGAGTTTGCGTACCTATTGCACGTGACTTGTGCTCACTGAAGTGTGGGACCTCACGCGTGGGCACCACACGTAAGTGACAGACCTGTTGGTGTAAAAACTCGGTTGATTATTATAGTGCATTAGAACAAAGTTTCCTATGGATTCAAGGGTAGAAAATCCAAGTTAACTCATTTACATGACATTATTTTTCTTATGTCATATAGTAAGCATTAAAGTTGATAAACAATGTCTAGACATATTCAAACCAGACAAATCATGTATCTATACCCCTAACCCCTAAACTCTGTCTTATGAAGTCAAGCATGTGAAGAGATGTGGTTTTGGGTTTCAAACATGGAAATTTCAAAAACCTCCCAAAAGCTTCATTTTATAGTGCCTAAGAAGGATACATGCTTCCCTTTTCATTTTCATGTTTTAAACTTGTTTTAATTATCTTGGTCAAACCTAGGATTTGAAGAAGATACAAATGGGTGGGCACAAAATTCAAAAAAATCAGAAAAATGGAAAACCAAATCACATAGTCTTCTTATGTCATATCGTAAGCATTCAAGTTGATAAACAAGGTCTAAATATATCCAAACCAGACAAATCATGTATCTACCCCCTGTCGATCTTATGAAGTCTAGCATGAAGGGAAGTCGTTTTGGGTTTCAAACATGGAAATTTCAAGAACATCCCAAAAGCTTCATTTTAGAGTAAATAAGAAGGATACAGACTTCCCTTTTCATTTTCATGTTTTAAACTTGTTTAAATCTTGGTCAAACCAAGGATTTGACCAAGATTCAAATGGCCCTAAAAAATTTAGAAAAAAATCAAAAGAATGAAAAACCAAAGCACATAGCATTCTTATGTCATATGTATAGTAAGCATTCATGTTGATAAACAAGGTCTAGACATATATATTCAAACCAGAAAAATCATGTATATATCTACCCCTAAAACCCAAATTAAACTCAGTCAACCATGAAGAGAAGTGGTTTTGGGTTTCAAACATGGAAATTTCAAGAACCTCCCAAAAGCTTCATTTTAGATTGACTAAGAAGGATCCAGGCTTACTTATTCGTTTTCACGTGTTAAACTTGTCTAAATCTTGGTCAAACCTAAGATTTGACCAAGATATGATTCAAATGCGCAGAAAATTAAAAAAATCAGAAAAAATGAAAAACCAAAGTACATCATATTCAAACCATACAAATCATGTATCTATACCCCCTAACCCTAAACTTTGTCTTATGAAGTCAAGCATGAAGAGAAGTGGTTTTGGGTTTCAAACATGGAAATTTCAAAAACCTCCCAAAAACTTCATTTTAAAGTGGTGAGAAGGTTACATGCTTCCCTTTTCATTTTCATGTTTTAAACTTGTTTAAATTATCTTGGTCAAACCTAGGATTTCATGAAGATACAAATGGGTGGGCACAATATTCAAAAAAATCAAAAAAATGAAAAATCAAATCACATTGTCTTCTTATGTCATATCGTAAGCATTCAAGTTGATAAACAAGGTCTAGATATATCCAAACCAGACAAATCATGTATCTACCCCCTGTCGATCTTATGAAGTCTAGCATGAAGGGAAGTCATTTTCGGTTTCAAACATGGAAATTTCAAGAACATCCCAAAAGCTTCCATTTTAGAGTGACTAAGAAGGATACAGACTTCCCTTTTCATTTTCATGTTTTAAACTTGTTTAAATCCTTGTCAAACCAAAGATTTGACCAAGATTCAAATGGGGGCCTAAAAATTTAGAAAAAAAATCAAAAGAGAATGAAAAACCAAAGCACATAGCATTCTTATGTCATATGTATAGTAAGCATTCAAGTTGATAAACCAGGTCTAGACATATATATTCAAACCAGAAAAATCATGTATATATCTACCCCTAAAACCCTAAACTCCGTCTTATGAAGTCAATCATGAAGAGAAGTGGTTTTGGGTTTCAGACACGGAAATTTCAAGAACCTCCTGAAAGCTTCATTTTAGAGTGACTAAGAAGGATCCAGGCTTATCTTTTCATTTCATGTTTTAAACTTGTTTAAATCCTGGTCAAACCTAGGATTTGATGAAGATACAAATGGGTGGGCACAATATTCAAAAAAATCAGAAAAATGAAAAACCAAATCACATTGTCTTCTTATGTCATATCGTAAGCATTCAAGTTGATAAACAAGGTCTAGATATATCCAAACCAGACAAATCATGTATCTACCCCCTGTCGATCTTATGAAGTCTAGCATGAAGGGAAGTCGTTTTCGGTTTCAAACATGGAAATTTCAAGAACATCCCAAAAGCTTCCATTTTAGAGTGACTAAGAAGGATACAGACTTCCTTTTTTATTTTCATGTTTTAAACTTGTTTAAATCTTGGTCAAACCAAGGATTTGACCAAGATTCAAATGGGCCTAAAAATTTAGAAAAAAATCAAAAGAGAATGAAAAAACAAAGCACATAGCATTCTTATGTCATATGTATAGTAAGCATTCAAGTTGATAAACAAGGTCTAGACATATTCAAACCAGAAAAATCATGTATATATCTACCCCTAAAACCCTAAACTCTGTCTTATGAATTCAATCATGAAGAGAAGTGGTTTTGGGTTTCAAACATGGAAATTTCAAGAACCTCCCAAAAGATTTATTTTAGAGTGACTAATAAGGATCCATGCTTACCTTTTCATTTTCATAATTTAAACTTGTTTAAATCTTTGTCAAACCTAGGATTTGACCAAGATTCAAATATATGGGCATAAAATTCAAACAAAATCAGAAAAAAGAAAAACAAAAGCATATAGTCTTCTTATGTCATATAGTAAGCATTCAAGTTGATAAATTAACAAGGTTTGGACATATTCAAACCATACAAATCATGTATCTACCCCCTAACCCTAAACTCAGTCGATCTTATGAAGTCTAGCATGAAGAGAGGTCGTTTTGGGTTTCAAACATGGAAATTTCAAGAACATCCCAAAAGCTTCATTTTAGAGTGACTAAGAAGGATCCAGGCTTACTTATTCGTTTTCACGTGTTAAACTTGTCTAAATCTTGGTCAAACCTAGGATTTGACCAAGATTCAAATGTGAGAAAATTAAAAAATCAGAAAAATGAAAACCAAAGTACATAGTCTTCTTATGTCATATAGTAAGCATATTCAAGTTGATAAACAAGGTTTGAACCTTGATCTGTAATCTTGGGCAAAACCCTAGTTTAACCTATTTAATTATAGATTCGTAGGTTGATTTTTCTACCTTTTTATTATTACTATGCAGCACATGTGTGTTTGCCCGTCGAGTGAAACTCGGAGGAAGAGGGATCACTCGGAAGGAGAGAAGAAGGGAGAGCATTATGGTGTCTTCCCTTTTTCGGGTGATGATGTTGACTTTTGTGCAGGGGTTTGTCAGTGAGCAGGAGGTGCGAGCGAGCGAGCGAGCGAGGCCGAGAATGAGAGAGATTATTTTTTTTTGTGAAAGGGACAACCGAAGGATCCAGAAGGACCCACAGGCTTCCAATACGCATCCTGATGCGTCTTCTCTTGACAAAGAAGATGGCTGGGAGTTTGCGTACCTATTGCATGTGACTTGTGCTCACTGAAGTGTGGGACCTCACGCGTGGGCACCACGCGTAAGTGACAGACCTGTTGGTGTAAAAACTCGGTTGATTATTATAGTGCATTAGAACAAAGTTTCCTATGGATTCAAGGGTAGGAAATCCAAGTTAACTCATTTAGATGACATTATTTTTCTTATGTCATATAGTAAGCATTAAAGTTGATAAACAATGTCTAGACATATTCAAACCAGACAAATCATGTATCTCTACCCCTAACCCCTAAACTCTGTCTTATGAAGTCAAGCATGTGAAGAGATGTGGTTTTGGGTTTCAAACATGGAAATTTCAAAAACCTCCCAAAAGCTTCATTTTAGAGTGCCTAAGAAGGATACATGCTCCCCTTTTCATTTTCATGTTTTAAACTTGTTTTAATTATCTTGGTCAAACCTAGGATTTGACGAAGATACAAATGGGTGGGCACAAAATTCAAAAAAATCAGAAAAATGGAAAACCAAATCACATAGTCTTCTTATGTCATATCGTAAGCATTCAAGTTGATAAACAAGGTCTAAATATATCCAAACCAGACAAATCATGTATCTACCCCCTGTCGATCTTATGAAGTCTAGCATGAAGGGAAGTCGTTTTGGGTTTCAAACATGGAAATTTCAAGAACATCCCAAAAGCTTCATTTTAGAGTAAATAAGAAGGATACAGACTTCCCTTTTCATTTTCATGTTTTAAACTTGTTTAAATCTTGGTCAAACCAAGGATTTGACTAAGATTCAAATGGCCCTAAAAATTTAGAAAAAAATCAAAAGAATGAAAAACCTAAGCATATAGCATTCTTATGTCATATGTATAGTAAGCATTCATGTTGATAAACAAGGTCTAGACATATATATTCAAACCAGAAAAATCATGTATATATCTACCCCTAAAACCCAAATTAAACTCAGTCAATCATGAAGAGAAGTGGTTTTGGGTTTCAAACATGGAAATTTCAAGAACCTCCCAAAAGCTTCATTTTAGAGTGACGACTAAGAAGGATCCAGGCTTACTTATTCGTTTTCACGTGTTAAACTTGTCTAAATCTTGGTCAAACCTAGGATTTGACCAAGATATGATTCAAATGCGCAGAAAATTAAAAAAATCAGAAAAATGAAAAACCAAAGTACATAGCCTTCTTATGTCATATATATAGTAAGCGCATTAAAGTTGATAAACAAGGTCTGGACATATTCAAACCATACAAATCATGTATCTATACCCCTAACCCTAAACTTTGTCTTATGATCGAAGTCAAGCATGAAGAGAAGTGGTTTTGGGTTTCAAACATGGAAATTTCAAAAACCTCCCAAAAACTTCATTTTAAAGTGACTGAGAAGGTTACATGCTTCCCTTTTCATTTTCATGTTTTAAACTTGTTTAAATTATCTTGGTCAAACCTAGGATTTGATGAAGATACAAATGGGTGGGCACAATATTCAAAAAAATCAGAAAAATGAAAAACCAAATCACATTGTCTTCTTATGTCATATCGTAAGCATTCAAGTTGATAAACAAGGTCTAGATATATCCAAACCAGACAAATCATGTATCTACCCCTTGTCGATCTTATGAAGTCTAGCATGAAGGGAAGTCGTTTTCGGTTTCAAACATGGAAATTTCAAGAACATCCCAAAAGCTTCCATTTTAGAGTGACTAAGAAGGATAAAGACTTCCTTTTTTATTTTCATGTTTTAAACTTGTTTAAATCTTGGTCAAACCAAGGATTTGACCAAGATTCAAATGGGCCTAAAAATTTAGAAAAAAATCAAAAGAGAATGAAAAACCAAAGCACATAGCATTCTTATGTCATATGTATAGTAAGCATTCAAGTTGATAAACAAGGTCTAGACATATTCAAACCAGAAAAATCATGTATATATCTTTCCCTAAAACCCTAAACTCTGTCTTATGAAGTCAATCATGAAGAGAAGTGGTTTTGGGTTTCAAACATGGAAATTTCAAGAACCTCCCAAAAGATTTATTTTAGAGTGACTAATAAGGATCCATGCTTACCTTTTCATTTTCATAATTTAAACTTGTTTAAATCATTGTCAAACCTAGGATTTGACCAAGATTCAAATATATGGGCATAAAATTCAAAAAAATTCAGAAAAATGAAAAACAAAAGCATATAGTCTTCTTATGTCATATAGTAAGCATTCAAGTTGATAAATTAACAAGGTTTGGACATATTCAAACCATACAAATCATGTATCTACCCCCTAACCCTAAACTCAGTCGATCTTATGAAGTCTAGCATGAAGAGAGGTCGTTTTGGGTTTCAAACATGGAAATTTCAAGAACATCCCAAAAGCTTCATTTTAGAGTGACTAAGAAGGATCCAGGCTTACTTATTCGTTTTCACGTGTTAAACTTGTCTAAATCTTGGTCAAACCTAGGATTTGACCAAGATTCAAATGCGCAGAAAATTAAAAAAATCAGAAAAATGAAAACCAAAGTACATAGTCTTCTTATGTCATATAGTAAGCATATTCAAGTTGATAAACAAGGTTTGAACCTTGATCTATAGTACTGGGCAAAACCCTAGTTTAACCTATTTAATTATAGATTCGTAGGTTGATTTTTCTACCTTTTTATTATTACTATGCAGCACATGTGTGTTTGCCCGTCGAGTGAAACTCGGAGGAAGAGGGATCACTCGGAAGGAGAGAAGAAGGGAGAGCATTATGGTGTCTTCCCTTTTTCGGGTGATGATGTTGACTTTTGTGCAGGGGTTTGTCAGTGAGAAGGAGGTGCGAGCGAGCGAGCGAGTCGAGCGAGGCCGAGAATGAGAGAGATTTGTTTTTTTTTGTGAGAGGGACAACCGAAGGATCCAGAAGGACCCACAGACTTCCAATACGCATCCTGATGCGTCTTCTCTTGACAAAGAAGATGGCTGGGAGTTTGCGTACCTATTGCACGTGACTTGTGCTCACTGAAGTGTGGGACCTCACGCGTGGGCACCACACGTAAGTGACAGACCTGTTGGTGTAAAAACTCGGTTGATTATTATAGTGCATTAGAACAAAGTTTCCTATGGATTCAAGGGTAGGAAATCCAAGTTAACTCATTTACATGACATTATTTTTCTTATGTCATATAGTAAGCATTAAAGTTGATAAACAATGACTAGACATATTCAAACCAGACAAATCATGTATCTATACCCCTAACCCCTAAACTCTGTCTTATGAAGTCAAGCATGTGAAGAGATGTGGTTTTGGGTTTCAAACATGGAAATTTCAAAAACCTCCCAAAAGCTTCATTTTATAGTGCCTAAGAAGGATACATGCTTCCCTTTTCATTTTCATGTTTTAAACTTGTTTTAATTATCTTGGTCAAACCTAGGATTTGACGAAGATACAAATGGGTGGGCACAAAATTCAAAAAAATCAGAAAAATGGAAAACCAAATCACATAGTCTTCTTATGTCATATCGTAAGCATTCAAGTTGATAAACAAGGTCTAAATATATCCAAACCAGACAAATCATGTATCTACCCCCTGTCGATCTTATGAAGTCTAGCATGAAGGGAAGTCGTTTTGGGTTTCAAACATGGAAATTTCAAGAACATCCCAAAAGCTTCATTTTAGAGTAAATAAGAAGGATACAGACTTCCCTTTTCATTTTCATGTTTTAAACTTGTTTAAATCTTGGTCAAACCAAGGATTTGACCAAGATTCAAATGGCCCTAAAAATTCAGAAAAAAATCAAAAGAATGAAAAACCAAAGCACATAGCATTCTTATGTCATATGTATAGTAAGCTAGCATTTATGTTGATAAACAAGGTCTAGACATATATATTCAAACCGGAAAAATCATGTATATATCTACCCCTAAAACCCAAATTAAACTCAGTCAATCATGAAGAGAAGTGGTTTTGGGTTTCAAACATGGAAATTTCAAGAACCTCCCAAAAGCTTCATTTTAGAGTGACTTAGAAGGATCCAGGCTTACTTATTCGTTTTCACGTGTTAAACTTGTCTAAATCTTGGTCAAACCTAGGATTTGACCAAGATATGATTCAAATGCGCAGAAAATAAAAAAAAAACAGAAAAATGAAAAACCAAAGTACATAGTCTTCTTATGTCATATATATAGTAAGCGCATTAAAGTTGATTGATACGTCCAAAACGTATCTACTTTCTCGAACACTTTTGCTATTGTTTTGCCTCTAATTTGTGTGTTTTGGATGCAACTAACACGGACTAACGCTGTTTTCAGCAGAACTGCTCTGGTGTCTCGTTTTTGTGCAGAAATCCAACTTTCGGGAAAAACCTCGGAATTTATGCAGAAGGCCCTATTTTCCCAGGAAACTAACGGAGCCAGAAGGGCAATTGAAGTGGAGGCCCGAGGGCCCCACACCATAGGGCGGCGCGGCCCAGGGGGGGCCCGCGCGGCCCTGTGGTGTGGCCCCCTCGGCCGGCCTCCGACGCCCTCCTTCGGACTATTTATCGGCCTCGACCTAAAAACGCACGGGAAGAAGTCAAAGTCGCCAGAAACACTCCAGAACGCCGCCACATCGCGAAACTCCGTCGCGGGAGCCAGAAGTCTCCGTTCTGGCACTCCGCCGGGACGGGGAATTGGAGGAGATCATCGCCGCCATCACCGCCAACGCCTCTACATCAACCAGCCATGTTTCCCCCATCCATGTGTGAGTAATTCCCCCGCTGTAGGCCGAAGGGGATGGTAGGGATTGGATGAGATTGGTCATGTAATAGCATAAGATTGTTAGGGCATAGTGCCTAGTGTCCGTAGTTGGTACTTTGATGATATTGTTGCAACTTGTTATGCTTAATGCTTGTCACTAGGGCCCGAGTGCCATGATCTCAGATCTGAACATGTTATTGTTTCATCAAGATAATCATTGTTTATGGTCTTACCTATAAGTTGTATACACATGTCGCTGTCCGGAACCGATGGCCCCGAAGTGACAGAAATCGGGACAACCGGAGGGAATGGTAGCGATGTGAGGATCACATGTGTTCACGGAGTGTTAATGCTTTGCTCCGGTACTCTATTAAAAGGAGTACCTTAATATCCAGTAGTTTCCCTTGAGGCCCGGCTGCTACCGGCTGGTAGGACAAACGATGTTGTGCAAGTTTCTCATTGCGAGCACGCACGACTATATATGGAACACATGCCTATTGATTGCTTTGTACTTGGACACCGTTTTATTATTATCTGCAAATGCCCTGCTATGATTGTTACATGAGTTTCTCTCATCCATGCAACGCCCGTCATCCGTCCCCGTGCCTACAGTATTTTAATCCTGCTGTTTACTAAAATCACTACTTTGTCTCTGTTACTCTGCTGTTATTTCACTACTGCTACTGCTATAAACCTGTTACTATTGATAAACCCTTGCGAGCAAGTCTGTTTCCAGGTGCAACTGAATTGACAACTCCGTTGTTAAGGCTTCCAAGTGTTCTTTGTCTCCCCTTGTGTCGAATCAATAAATTGGGTTTTACTTCCCTCGAAGACTGTTGCGATCCCCTATACTTGTGGGTCATCAAGACTATTTTCTGGCGCCGTTGGGAGCATAGCTTTATTTGGAAGTTCACTTGGATTAATATTGTTCGCTGCAAATTCTCCATCATGGGTAAACCTCGCGATACTAAGATCGCCATATTACCATCCACTACAAGAAAAGGTACAATTCTGAATACCTCTGCTGCTCTTGATTCACCATCTGTGATTGATAAACTTGTTTCACCGCCACATGCTTCGCATGCGGGTACATCTGCTGAATCTGAACACTCTCATAATATTGATAATGTTTCTGCTGTGCTTGATGATAGTGGTTCATTGGGATCTTTTCTAGATGCTACAATTGCTAGGTCTAGACAAATTGAAAATACTGAAACTCCTAATGCTACTACACTGTTAGTTCACACGAACTTGGTTATTTTAGTGATGATCCTGAGGAAGATTATGTGGAGCTTAATGATGATTTTATTGAAAAATGCAATGCTACTACTGATGCAAGAAAAATTAAAAAGTTGCTTGCAGAACATGCCGTTAGATATAAAGCTGTCTCCTGATCCTAAGTTTGCCACATCTCCTATAAACATTAGGGATAAAGATTATGATTTTTCTCTTGATCTATCTCATATAGCTATTGTTGAGAAAACACCCTTTTGTGGTACTGAAAAAGAAAGTGCTGTTGAACACATGACTGAGCTATCTACTCTTAGTAGCTTGTTTTACGATGATGTTAAGATGCGTACTTACTTTGTTGCTAAAATATTTCCATTCTCATTAAAGGATGACGCTAAAACTTGGTATAATAATTTGCCACCTAATTCTATTAAAAGTCCGAAAGAATTGCTTGATGTTTTCTTCCGCAAATACTTTCCTGCTAGTGCTCAACATATTGCTTTGCAGAGAATTTATAATTTTAATCAGGGAGATGAAGAGAAATTGCCTGAGGCTTGGTCGAGATTCTGCTCTCTTATTAGAGCTCGACCTGAGCATGATTTGGAAAAGCATGATTTACTTGATATATTTTATAGCGGACTAACCATTGAGTCTAGGGCATACCTGGATAGTTGTGCTGGTTGTGTTTTCGGAAAAGAACTCCAGACGATCTTTGAAGAATTATTGGCTAAAATAAGCCGGAATCATGATGATTGGACTACGCCTGAACCGACTCCAACTCCAATATTGAAGAAGCAGGGTTTAATTAAATTGAATGATGAAGATATGAGGGAAGCCAAGAAGTCTCTCAAGGAGAAAGGTATTAAATCTGAAGATGTGAAGAATCTACCTCCTATTGAAGATATATGTGAGATAATTCCCCCTTCATCCATGATTGAGGTAAACTCCCTTCAACGCTTTACTAGGGAAGCTATTCCGTATTCGAAACCTCCTGCACAATGCTTAGATGAGTTTGATAATTATATTGTTAAGCAAGAAAATTTTAATATGAGAGTAGAGAATCATTTAATGGAAAATTCTCAAGCTATTAGTGAATTGCATGATATTGTGGAGAGAACCTCCAATGATGTTAAGATGCTTGTTAAACATTTTCAAATGATTCAAACTCAAATTGATCAACTCACTAAAGTGCAAAATGACTTGTTAGGGAATAATTCTAAAGAGAAACATGCTTATGAAGTAACAACTAGAGGTGGTGTCTCTACCCAGGATCCTCTATATCCTGAAGGGCATCCCAAAAGAGTTGAACAAGATTCTCAACGCATTGAACCTAGTGCTCATTCTAGGAAGAAAAAGAAGAAGAAACATAAAAATGTTGTAGAATCCTCTGAACCTGTTAATGATCCTAATAGTATTTCTATTTCTGATGCTGAAACTAAAAGTGGTAATGAACATGATAATGATAATGATAATGATAAGAATGATACTCCTGATAAAGAAGAGGTTGAAGAAGAACCTGAAAAGCATGCTAAAAATAAAAAGTACACTAAAGAAGATTTTATTGCTGAGAAACATGGTAATGAAAGAGAACCTTGGGTGCAAAAGCAAATGCCTTTTCCTGCTAAGAAATTAAAATCAAACGAAGAAGAACACTATAATAAATTTTGCGATTGGATGAAACCTTTATTCTTGCAAATCCCTTTGACTGATGCTATTAAATTGCCACCTTATTCAAAGTATATGAAAGATATTGTTACTAACAAAAGGACAATCCCCAATGAGGAAATTTCCACTATGCTTGCTAATTACTCTTTCAATGGCAAAGTTCCGAAGAAGTTGGGCGACCTGTATACCTACTATTCCTTGTTCTATTAAGAATAATTATGTTAAAACTGCTCTATGTGACTTGGGAGCCGGTGTTAGTGTTATGCCTTTTTCTCTTTATAAGAGACTTTACTTAGATAAGTTGATACCTACTGATATATCTTTGCAAATGGCTGATAAATCTACTGCTATTCCTGTTGGTATATGTGAGAATGTTCCTGTTCAAGTTACTACTAATTGCTTGATATTAACTGATTTTGTTGTGTTGGAAATGCCTGAAGATGATAATATGTCTATTATTCTTGGGAGACCTTTTCTTAACACCGCAGGGGCTGTTATTGATTGCAATAAAGGGAAGGTTACTTTCAATGTTGATGATAGGGAGCATACCGTTTATTTTCCTAAGAAGATTGAGAAAGCGTGTGGAGTTAATACTATTTCTAATGTGAGAACTATCAAAGTGGGAACTATTGATTGTCCTATATATGAGCCTAAGGAAGAATATCAAATTCTCGTGATTGGATCCATATCAATACAATTCAAGGTAACATGATTGATTTGAGGTTTATTTCTTCTTATGCTATGTAAAATTTATTTGGTGACAAGACTTGATCAACCTTGTTAACGGATACTTTTTATATGCATAGAGGAGGTAAACAACATATCTTTCTTCCTCCACTTGCTCTAGTTGCTGTAGCACTTTTAATTTGCAAAGTTCTTTAGTTATTTGAAGATTTCGAAATTTTTCCTGGCCAGTAATAATAAACTAAATACCCAGAAATGTGCGTTTTTCAAAGTTTTCAAAAATTCACAAAAATTATACCGTTGGTCCTATTTTTCGACGAGGCACCTGGGAACACCAGAGGATGACCTGTGGGGCACCAGAGGGCGCCAGACCACAGGCCGGCGCGGCCAAGGAGGTGGCCGCGCCACCATGTGGTGTGGGCCCCCCTCTGCCCCACTTTGTCATCTCTTTCGCCCAGAACAGTCTCTCTCCCGAAAAAACTCGTACCAAGTTCCTCTCACTCGCGTTTTTGCTCCAGAGCTCCGGATTTTTCGATCTCTTTGCTCAGCCCAGATTTCTGTCTGAGATTTGGCACATTTGCTTTTCGGTATGTGACTCCTCCACCCATCCAAGTAGAATTTCGTTTGGTTGAGTATATCTTGAATATTTTGCTGCTGTAGGTAACATGTTTAGTGAGCTTGCATGCTTGTTCTAAGTGGTAGAAACTAGTTTTGATGCATGATTAGTACTCTAGCAAGTTCCTATGGTAGTTTCCCTCAATTATATGTCACCAAATCAAATTTCTATATTGGTTGTTGAAATTTCAGAAAATGGAGTGGAATAGATATCACTTGAACCAGCAAGAATTGGAAGTCCAACAAGTTATGATAGTCAATCGTGAAGAGGGAGTTTACCCCTCTTACTACCCGTGCGCGGATTTCATGAGAAGCGCGGGGATATTTGAAGATGTTCAAACTCTAATTTCTCGTGCAGGGCTGAGTGACTTTGTTGAAGGAGAGCCAAGACAATATGTGAAATTAACTATGTCTTTTGTGCAGGACTTCAAGTTCAATTGGTCGCGATCTAACCCCACGGTCCAGTATAAAATTTACAATAAAGCTGTCAACTTGCCATTTAGTGCTTTCTGTGCAGCAATTAGAGTACCGCAATGGGGATCATGTGAGAAGATAAAGGGATCGCCGCAAGAACTCTCGGATCTCTACAAGATGATTTGCGATGGAAGGAGTTTCTCAGGTGAAAGTGGTAAAATCACTAGTATTCAACTCCCGGCTATCCGCTACTTTGCCTATTTTATTACCAAGTGCGTTCTCGCTAAAAGGATTGGTGGTAAACTTTCTATCCCGGATTTGGCTTTTCTAGCTGCAGCACTGCAAAATAGTAGGTCTTATAATTTGGGGGCATTAATAGCTTATAGACTTGCTACTAACCGTGAGAAAGGTGGAATTTGTGGAGATCTCATCGCCTCCCGTTTACTAGCTTTTCATAATGTAGAACCTCATCATTTTGATATTCCGTTCCCCATAGAAAAACTTGACATAGCCTCTATGATTAAACATGAATTTGTTTCAGATTCCTCCAGCTTGGGTAACCTGTATTATAGGATGATATTTTATAAGAAAGTTTGGAGAATAACTAAGAAAACTGAGAAATTAGTAAGATTGCCTGCGCCTGTTCTGTCTAACCTTGATTCCAGGGGAGATTGGTCGGTTACAGAAGGTGCACTGGATGCACACATAGAGAGAGGAGGCCATCATGCAAGAGACGACATAGAGGTCGAGGAGCACCTCGACTCATCATCCGATGCAGCAAGTTCCTCACATCAACATGGTGGATATGCGGAGCCTCCACGCTTTTCTTCTGCACAGGAGCTTTACTATGACTACTCCATGGACTACCCACCGGCGAGGAACAACGACCCTCGTTGGGGTTGAACTCCACTTAGGCCAAAAGCCTAAGCTTGGGAGGAGGTATACCGGCATCACTCATTCTTTGCATATTATGGTTGCTGGATACTCGCACATACTTGTTTTGTTCGTTTGAGTGGTTTTCTAATGAGAGGAAGATGATATTTGGGGAAGTGCTGCCTGAAAACAGATTCTGGAACATTACCGTAAAAATTGTCAAAAATAGCCAGAACGTCATTTTGAGCTGCAAATTTTTGTGCAGGTTCCCCAGGTTGTTATCTAACTTTCATTAGTTGAACACTTTTCGATCTGAGCAACATAAGATTTTTGTAAAAATCGATTTCTGTACTGCTGTCAGGTTTTGGCAGATTTCTGCCATTTCGCTTTTCTGTGTTTCTTTTAGTTTGCTATTTCTTGATTTCGCTTTGTTTCCTTCCCAAAACATAAAAGACCAAAAATATTTCTGTTATTTCTCTTCACCATTTGTTTGCTTTAGTTTCTTGCATTTGTTTCACTTTATTTGCTATTGCTAGTTTGCTATAAGAAAACCCAAAAAGATTTTGCTTTGTTTGTTTGTTTCCTCTTGTTCTTATTTGCAATTTGAAAACAACAAAAATATTTGCTGTTCTTCTCTGGTTTGTAAAGTTCTTTATGAGTTCAATGGTCTTCGGTGGCTGGAGCGTGGTTTTCATTTCATATTATCCAAGCTGCACAAGTGAAAAGGCAATAATGACGATCTACGACAATCTGATTGTGGTGAGAGGCTGGTATGAACTCTATTTGTTTTCATTTTTGTACATATACTCATCCATGTGAGCATGCTTAGTTGGTTCATGTGAGGTATATGTTATTTGGGAAAGTCTAGTAGTTCATGACCTCTCATGTTTAGCTCCAATTTATTAATATGAGTAGCATGTCATGTATGTTTGTTTGCATTGTTTTATTCATAAGTAAGTATGGCATTGTGGTATCCTCCTCTGAATAATTCATTTATATCGACTTGGCACATGCTCACGCATGCATATGACTGAACAAAAAGTCAATTAAGCCTCGATGATTTATATTGCTTCAGAGTTCTTGTATCACTTTTATGCCTCCGTTAATTTATTTTGCCGCAAGCATGATTATGACGATTCTTGCTCTCTTGATTTGTCGCTCCCTAGTCTATTGCTAGCCTTCACTTGTACTGAGCGGGAACGCTGCTCGTACTTCCAAACACATGAAAACCAAGTTATTCCAGAGTGTCCACCATAAATACCTATGCATGGCATTTCAAACCATTCCAAGTAAATTCTCATGCGCTACCTTTAAAACCTTCAAAATGCTTCTCAATTTGTGTTTATGTTTCATAGCTCATGAGGAAGTATGTGGTGTTTAGCTTTCAACCTTGTCATTTACTTTTGACGGACTCTCATATGGACTAGTGGCACATCCGCTTATCCAATAATTTTGCAAAAAGAGCTGGCAATGGGATTCCCAGTCCCGAATTAATTAACTTAAATAGACACTCCTCCATGGTTTGTGATTGTTGGACGGCACCCGAAGGATTCGGTTAGCCATGGCTTGTGTAAGCAAAGGTTGGGGGAGTGTCATCATCATAATAAAACCAAAATAAAAAAGGCACTCCTTCATGGTATGAGATTGTTGGCAGGCACCCGAGGATTCGGTTAGCCATGGTTTGTGAAAGAAAGGTTGGAAGGAGTGCCAAATAAATATGCAATAATTCATGGGAGCCGCTCTTGAAAGTCCGGTTGGCGAGGTAGTTAGTGTACCCATTACCATTCGTTGACAACAACAAACACCTCTCAAAATAATTTTACTCCTGTCTTTATAAAAATGAAAAGCTCTAGCGCATGTTAATCCACTGCTTCCCTCTGCGAAGGGTCAATCTTTTACTTTTATGTTGTGTCTCCATTATTTCTTTGAGCACTATCTTGAGAGCACAACTGTCATTCTTAGTACAATATGCTTGTCTCAAAATATGATTGATTGTGGTATAACTTTGATGCATTTATCTTTTGACAATCACTACTTCTAGTCTTTCTATGAACTCCAGAGGTGCCGGGCATTTATGTTTTGCCAACCAAATACAGGCCAGCGAGATACCACTTTATCATACTCTCTTATGAACATTGCAATCTTGCTTATACACATGATTCATGATGCTTCTTATTAATTGTTGGTACCTCTCCATGATTGACATAGCTGTTAGATGATCTTATTTGCATGTATCTCATTATGAACTGCTCGAGTATTAGCCATAGCATGAGAATATATACATCATATGAGCAAATGTGTTCGTGAAAGTTCTTTTATCGCTCAGTTGTTAACTGAATTGCTTGAGGACAAGCAATAAACTAAGCTTGGGGGGAGTTGATACGTCCAAAACGTATCTACTTTCCCGAACACTTTTGCTATTGTTTTGCCTCTAATTTGTGTGTTTTGGATGCAACTAACACGGACTAACGCTGTTTTCAGCAGAACTGCTCTGGTGTCTCGTTTTTGTGCAGAAATCCAACTTTCGGGAAAAACCTCGGAATTTATGCAGAAGGCCCTATTTTCCCAGAATACTGACGGAGCCAGAAGGACAATTCAGGTGGAGGCCGAGGGCCCCACACCATAGGGCGGCGCGGCCCAGGGGGGGCCCGCGCGGCCCTGTGGTGTGGCCCCCTCGGCCGGCCTCCGACGCCCTCCTTCGGACTATTTATCGGCCTCGACCTAAAAACGCACGGGGAGAAGTCGAAGTCGCCAGAAACCCTCCAGAACGCCGCCACATCGCGAAACTCCGTCGCGGGAGCCAGAAGTCTCCGTTCTGGCACTCCGCCGGGACGGGGAATTGGAGGAGATCATCGCCGCCATCACCGCCAACGCCTCTACATCAACCAGCCATGTTTCCCCCATCCATGTGTGAGTAATTCCCCCGCTGTAGGCCGAAGGGGATGGTAGGGATTGGATGAGATTGGTCATGTAATAGCATAAGATTGTTAGGGCATAGTGCCTAGTGTCCGTAGTTGGTACTTTGATGATATTGTTGCAACTTGTTATGCTTAATGCTTGTCACTAGGGCCCGAGTGCCATGATCTCAGATCTGAACATGTTATTGTTTCATCAAGATAATCATTGTTTATGGTCTTACCTATAAGTTGTATACACATGTCGCTGTCCGGAACCGATGGCCCCGAAGTGACAGAAATCGGGACAACCGGAGGGAATGGTAGCGATGTGAGGATCACATGTGTTCACGGAGTGTTAATGCTTTGCTCCGGTACTCTATTAAAAGGAGTACCTTAATATCCAGTAGTTTCCCTTGAGGCCCGGCTGCTACCGGCTGGTAGGACAAAAGATGTTGTGCAAGTTTCTCATTGCGAGCACGCACGACTATATATGGAACACATGCCTATTGATTGCTTTGTACTTGGACACCGTTTTATTATTATCTGCAAATGCCCTGCTATGATTGTTACATGAGTTTCTCTCATCCATGCAACGCCCGTCATCCGTCCCCGTGCCTACAGTATTTTAATCCTGCTGTTTACTAAAATCACTACTGCTGTCTCTGTTACTCTGCTGCTGTTATTTCACTACTGCTACTGCTATAAACCTGTTACTACTGATAAACCCTTGCGAGCAAGTCTGTTTCCAGGTGCAACTGAATTGACAACTCCGTTGTTAAGGCTTCCAAGTGTTCTTTGTCTCCCCTTGTGTCGAATCAATAAATTGGGTTTTACTTCCCTCGAAGACTGTTGCGATCCCCTATACTTGTGGGTCATCATTGATAAACAAGGTCTGGACATATTCAAACCATACAAATCATGTATCTATACCCCCTAACCCTAAACTTTGTCTTATGAAGTCAAGCATGAAGAGAAGTGGTTTTGGGTTTCAAACATGGAAATTTCAAAAACCTCCCAAAAACTTCATTTTAAAGTAACTGAGAAGGTTACATGCTGCTTCCCTTTTCATTTTCATGTTTTAAACTTGTTTAAATTATCTTGGTCAAACCTAGGATTTCATGAAGATACAAATGGGTGGGCACAATATTTAAAAAAATCAGAAAAATGAAAAACCAAATCACATTGTCTTCTTATGTCATATCGTAAGCATTCATGTTGATAAACAAGGTCTAGACATATATATTCAAACCAGAAAAATCATGTATATATCTACCCCTAAAACCCTAATAATTAAACTCAGCCAATCATGAAGAGAAGTGGTTTTGGGTTTCAAACATGGAAATTTCAAGAACCTCCCAAAAGCTTCATTTTAGAGTGACTAAGAAGGATCCAGGCTTACTTATTCGTTTTCACGTGTTAAAGTTGTCTAAATCTTGGTCAAACCTAGGATTTGACCAAGATATGATTCAAATGCGCAGAAAATTAAAAAAATTTAGAAAAATGAAAAACCAAAGTACATAGTCTTCTTATGTCATATAGTAAGCATATTCCAGTTGATAAACAAGATTTGGACATATTCAAACCATACAAATCATGTATCTATACCCCCTAACCCTAAACTTTGTCTTATGAAGTCAAGCATGAAGAGAAGTGGTTTTGGGTTTCAAACATGGAAATTTCAAAAACCTCCCAAAAACTTCAATTTAGAGTGACTGAGAAGGTTGCATGCTTCCCTTTTCATTTTCATGTTTTAAACTTGTTTAAATTATCTGTGTCAAACCTAGGATTTCATGAAGATACAAATGGGTGGGCACAATATTCCTAAAAATCAGAAAAATGAAAAATCAAATCACATAGTCTTCTTATGTCATATCGTAAGCATTCAAGTTGATAAACAGGGTCTAGATATATCCAAACCAGACAAATCATGTATCTATACCCCCTAACCCTATAGTTTGAGGCCATTTGGATGAGGTCGAAAAAATTCTTGGATTAGAATCGTGTTGTTCGAACCCCGTAGTTGGATTTTTTTGAACCTTGATCTGTAGTACAGGGCAAAACCCTAGTTTAACCTATTTAATTATAGATACGTATATCGATTTTTCTACCTAGGATTTGACCAGGATTTATGGGCATAAAATTCAAAAAAATCAGAAAAATGAAAAACCAAAGCACATAGTCTTCTTATGTCATATAGTTAGCATTAAAGTTGTTAAACAAGGTCTAGACATATTCAAACTAGACAAACCACATGTATCTACACCCCCTAACCCCTAAACTCTATCTTATGAAGTCAGGCATGAAGAGAAGTGGCTTTGGGTTTCAAACATGGAATTTTCAAAAACCTCCCAAAAACTTCATTTTAGAGTGACTAAGAAGTATACATGCTTCCCTTTTCATATTCATGTTTTAAACTTGTTTAAATTATCTTGGTCAGACCTAGGATTTGACAAGATTCAAATGGGCATCAAAATTCAAAAAAATCAGAAAAATGAAAAACAAAAGCAAATAGTTTTCTTATGTCATATAGTAAGCATTCAAGTTGATAAACAAGGTTTAGACATATTCAAACCAGAAAAATCATGTATATATCTACCCCTAACCCTAAACTAATCTGTCGATCTTATGAAGTCAATCATGAAGAGAAGTGGTTTTGGGTTTCAAACATGGAAATTTCAAGAACCTCCCAAAAGCTTCATTTTAGAGTGACTAAGAAGGATCCAGCTTACTTATTCGTTTTCACGTGTTAAACTTGTCTAAATCTTGGTCAAATTTAGGATTTTACCAAGATTCAAATCTTGTGAGAAAATTAAAAAAATCAGAAAAATGAAAAACCAAAGTACATAGTCTTCTTATGTCATATAGTAAGCATATTCAAGTTGATAAACAAGGTCTAGACATATTCAAAGTTTCAAACTAGACAAACCATGTATCTACCCCTAACCCCTAAACTCTGTCTTATGAAGTAAAGCATGAAGAGAAGTGGTTTTGGGTTTCAGACATGGAAATTTCAAAAACCTCCCAAAAACTTCATTTTAGAGTGACTAAGAAGGATACATGCTTCCCTTTTCATTTCCATGTTTTAAACTTGTTTAAATTATCTTGGTCAAACCTAGGATTTGACAAGATTCAAATGGGCATCAAAATTCAAAAAAAATCAGAAAAATGAAAAACCAAAGCAAATAGTTTTCTTATGTCATATAGTAAGAATTAAAGTTGATAAACAAGGTATAGACATATTCAAACCAAACAAATCATGTATATATCTACCCCTAACCCTAAACTCTGTCTTATGAAGTCAAGCATGGAAATTTCAAGAACATCCCAAAAGCTTCATTTTAGAGTGACTAAGAAGGATCCATGCTTACCTTTTCATATATTTTAAACTTGTTTAAATCTTTGTCAAACCTAGGATTTGACCAAAAGATTCAAATGGGCATAAAATTCAAAAAAATCAGAAAAATGAAAAACACTACGAACAGTGAACAATACTGTTTCGCGTCCCTACAGTACACCATGGACAGTGTTGCGAGTGACCTGTGTCCTTCACGGATAGAGATCAGGTGACATGCACCTTTCGCATGTCACCTGGTGACATGCGGCTTAAATCTAAATTTAAATATTGCGAAAAAATCATGTCCCAACCTATAGCCCTCTCGATTTATAGGCCCCTGCCGCCTCTCCCCATTCACTTCACTTCTCGCTACCTCACTCCTCTCGATTTATAGGCCCCTGCCGCCTCTCCCCATTCATCTTCAAAATCCTATAGCCCCAACCTGTACAGTGCTCGTCGGCGGCTGTACCATCCACAACCTCTGTATTAGCGCCTCCCTGCACCCCCATCTTCCGGCGATGAATCCCACGAGTGGACAAGGGGGCCTGTTAGGTGTGCGGCCCACCGTCGTAATCCCCCAGCAGCAACTACAGGACCTCGCCGCCAACTCGCACGCCCCCCTACAGCTGCTGCAGCAGGTGCATGGCGGCCTCGCCGTTGAGTCTGATGTGCCCACCAAGCGGCAGCGGATCAACGACCTCTCCGTGGGCTCAGACGTGACAGTCCTGCTGCAGCTGCAAGACAACCTCGCCGTCGCCGGGGAGTCGGTCCTCTCCAAGGAGGAGAGCTTCGAGGTCAGTGGTTAATGTAGTTTAATCATTGGTTTAAAACTAGTTAGCCCCCTACTGAGTATTATTCGGAGGGGATTTGATGCAAAATACTTCATTCACCATGTTTTGGCGTGAGTATTTGCGGCAGATCAGGACAACCTGAGAGATAGCCTGTCCTGGGGCATTATTAGTTTTTTTTTGAGGGGTTCCTCGGGCCTTATTAGTGAAGCGTCCAATTTCTATTCACGTAATCCATGCCAGCAGGCCTCAGGACTTGTAATTTTGCATTGGAATCAATCCCTCAGCCTGATCCATGCTAGAACGGGGTGGATGCCTGGAAGGAGAAGCAGCAATCGGAGCACGTATGTGGAACGACCAGAAACGCGAGAGCATAGAGGTGTTGCGGTTCCACGTCCACCCGACGTGCGCGGAAGTGTTTCCTGAGGATCCCCGCGACTCTGATCCTGTCCAATACTCTTCTGCCAAACAGATAAAATGTGTTCTTATTAAGAAAGACCCAGATATTACTCACTGAACCATGTGAAAACACGTCAACCAAACAAGGCACAAGGGATTTCTACTGCACTAATACTAGCTGCATTACCACTTTCGAACTTCAATGCAAACTTGAAACTTCACTGCAGTCTTTTTCCCCCTTTCGAACTTGAGATCCAGCCTCTCCATCGATTGATGCATAGGGCAAACTTTATTAGTTCATGTTTCGTTCTTAGTTTGAAACTTTATTACTCCAAGCTCCGGAGTACTCATATTACTACAGTATTGCAATTGAAATTTATACATATTACAATTACTATTGAAGTTAGTCTTGTACAGATTACTATGAGTATTGAAGTTTAAGTCCTGCAAACTTTCGGAGTACTATATTTTTACTATTGAAGTTACACTCTTGCACTTTATTAGTATAATATCATGTGTCACACAGGGTCGCTCTGTGAATCTACCATCTAATGAAGGACGACAACATGAAGCGTCTCTGCAAGTAATCCGGCGGTCGCTCCTGGATGAGTCGCGCGAGTTGATTGACCATGCGTCCAAGCTCCGAGATGTGAACGCACATCCGTAAACCGTGCTATGAAGCTATGGAATGAGTATGCCGTACTCTTGAATGAGCACTCATCTCTATCAAAGGAGAACTCATCTCTATCGAAGGAGAACCTCTCCATGGTAAATCAGAACGGGTCTCTAACGAAGGAGAACATCTCCATCCTAAAAGAGAACTCATCTCTGAAAAAGGAGAACATCTCCATCCTAAAAGAGAATTCATCTCTGAAAAAGGAGCACACCTACTACAAGTGGCGGAGCATGACAGGAAACAGGTAATCTTCTTCGGGTGTGAAGAAGTTGTACCCATATGTGCATGTAGAGAGGTGGAGACGGTTGCCGATGAGACAAGTGAGTAGATTGAGGAGGGCAGCCACAACCCACAACGTTTGTAGTTACAAATCTTCTATCATAAAAGTAGTAGTATCGAAATTAATATGTATCCCTTAATATATGTGGTGTTTGACAATATATAGTTTAACATGCAAGGACTCTGCAATGTAATTTGTATCAGTTTGATTGGCTTTCTACCCAAGTGAGCATGTGTCATATTTGTCCAAGGTTTGATTTTTGCATCTTATCATATTTTGTTGAATACCATACTAAAAAATTCCATGTGCATCATTTTGATGCAGAGGCTGGGGGTCTCAACTTCCATTACGAAAAGATTTGTCAAGACATGAAACATTGGATAAAATCCTTGACTGTACCCTGCAAGTGTGGCACCTAGAAACAATGATTAAAATTCAAAGCTGCATCTCCTACCAATACAAATGGTATATCAGACAATTTTGAAACAAATTGAATCCAACCCGAAATAAATTAAATTATATTTGGAAGAAGATATGTAGAAGTACCCCTGTACAGTAGGACGCTATGTGCAATGCACGACATATTGGCAAAAAATTACCCGCATGTACCAAAGGCATGGGCACCAAGATCTGATGCAAATTTGAATTCGGCCAAAGGAGGGTACTAGCAAAGATTTCGATCGTGTCAGCGATCCAGACATTCTTATGAAGTAAAGGGAATTTGATCATCTTGGTCTTGCAAGTAATGAAATGTGGGGACTCCTAAGATCGACGCCTTCAACACTGATGTTTCTTTTTCATCAGAAGCTAGTGGCTGACAACTTTGATTCCTATTCGGCTGATGCAGATATCCATGAGATCATCAAGAGGATCTTGGAACATGTTGAAGCACGTGTCGACATTCTGCTCTCGTGCTTGAAGGCAGATGATTTTGATAGGGTGATGCAAAAGCCGCCATATGGTCAATAGATTGTTATTATATACAAGGATGTTGTTTCTTGGGTCATCATCTAGATCTTTTGCTTTCTTATGTGTTAGCAGTACTTTATGGAAACTATGTTAGTATTGTCTTATACTGAATTGTTGCTATATCTGGACACCGGATGCTTATGTTCTATGACATTATGGAATGTATGGAAAAAAGATGACACCTTTTTAGCTATTCAGAAAAGGCAAAAAAACAACAACAATTTGTTTCCCACAATAAAATGAAATCTTATTGCACCTTTCCCCAAAATGGTAATGCACATTTTACCTTGGGCATTTTCGTTAAGACCCATGGTTTTTTATATAAAATGGTAGGCCATATTTTGAAGCTAGTTTTTTTTAAAAACATATCAAAATTCAAGCTTATCATTTTATAGCCACAAGTTCACTTTTTTTTTCTTCATTTTTTCCAAAACAGGGTGGGAATCGACTGCATGCCATTCCTTGCAAACATTGGCGAATGTCGGAAATAATCTTAGATAGGGCGAACTCTAAAAGAAGAGGTAAATACCGAAATAGTCCCGAGACATTGTGATGCATGTAATTCTAACGCAATCCCAATAAACCAAAACATATTTTATTATAAGTAGAACCTATATACATACCAATTATGTGATCAATGGCAAAACTTTAGTTCTTTTGAAAATCATTTTGTAATTCGATTGATCAAGAATTTTTTCAATATCTTTTGCTCGATGCACAACTCGGAATTTATGATCTTTGTTGTCGAGCCATTTCAGGAGTCCTTTAAGTCATAGGATAGGAAAAACGTATGTACATCTTGTCTATTTGAATCCTATGGGAATATGAGTTTCTTTGATTGTACCAAAGGGATTTTTCCCTGAGGGATGACCTAATGTTTTGTTCATATAGGATTTGTAGTACAAGATTCATATGGGATATGTTCCCTATGAATATAACCAATAGTGTAGAATAATTCCCGTAGGATCTAAATCCTATTAATCAAAGGAGCCTCAGTTGTTTTCGTCACCACATATAAAATCAGCGCCAACTCAATGAGATGATAAATGTTGTCGGATGAAACATGGCGTTTCTTTCAAATATAAAGAAATATCTGAAGTCTTCAATTCTACGCGTATGATAATGAATAGCTCAAGGTTATTTTACATATACTAAGATCCATGATACATCAATCTTTTTAATGCGGAGAACGAGTCTATATATGTTTTTTGGTACCTAGTCCATGTTTTGTTTTCGAAATCGGCTCCACGCAGTGTTCACTAAAATAGGCGCAACTTTGTCATATGAAGTCCGTTTTAAGTACTCAAATGTTCAGAAAAAAACACATATATATGAATGGATATTCACAAAAAATCAAGGTAGGATGGCTGCCGTACCGCCCATGCTTACAAATGAGACCTTGATGGGGTCGGATAGCGTCCATTTTTTTTTTCCGCGCATCCACCAAACCATTTCAACGAAGCGCCAAAACACCGGCGAAAATAGCTCGGGTTGCCGCCTCCAATTTTCAAAAGTTTGAATTTCCCATCTTATCCTTTCATCAAAAACGTCCCCAGCGGTTCTTCTCTTATTCAGGCCAAGGCCAATCTCACCCCAGCCATTAAAACATACCACCGGCACAGGCGCCGAATCCCACATCTCTCACGCGTCACCCACCGAATCGGAGCATCTCGCCCGACGACGGCAGTGCACCACCGTCCCACCTCGCCACCACAGCCTCCTGACCAGCCGCTGTAGTGTCCGAGAAGACGTTGTCAAGCAAGCCGGAGCCGCTTCCCCGACGAAGGCGCACACCGCACCATTTGTGCTCCACCGTAGCCGACGCCCACCGCGCCGGATCCTGCTCAGGGACGCCGTCCACCTCCGCCGCTGCGTCGGATCTGCTTCCCGACTCCCTGGTCTACCGCACGGTGAAATGGGTAGACCCCACGCCCAACCGGTCCACCGCGCGAAACCAAAGCGTAAAGTCGTCCACTCCCCATGCGAAGGTTGGTGTTTAGCCGCTTCCGTTATGCATTTCATTTCCGAACATCAGTTTCGTGCGATCTGTTTTAGGGCTTGTTTGGTACTAGAGTTTTACTGGGATTAGCAGGGATAATCCGCTCCAAACTTTAAATCCCCACTTATCCCCAATGCATGTTTGGTGCTAGAGTATGAGCGAGTTTAATCCCCACTTGTCCCTACTTTTCCGCAAAATTTAGTGTATTTTTTCAATCCCCAATACTCTACCCCTACCTAGTGGATTGGGGATGGGGTTTTGTGGGTATTGGGTGAATTCTGCTGTCACCCAATACTCTAGAGTATTATCCCCACTAATCCCCACTAAAACACTGGACAGAGATCAGGTGACATGCAATAGGCATGTCACCTGAGAATAGTGTTGTGACATGCGACCATGTTCTGATCGTTGGACTGAAAATGGAAGGCCAGATCAACATGAACAGTAGACGCTACAGGGACAATCCACAGTGCATCGCTACAGGGACAAATCTACAGTGCATCGATACAGTACATCTGCTACAGGGTCATCTACAGTACATCACTACAGTGCTTGATCTTGTCTACTCATTTTCGATCCAACGGCCGAAAGTGCATGTTACAGCACTGTTCATCGGTGACATGCCTATGGTATGACTGTAGTAGAAGTCAAGCCTGCAGAGTGATTAGTCGACATTATTAAACTGCATGTTTATAAATCTTGTAATCATCAATTGGCATGCACAGGGAAATCATTTATTTTTGATCTATGCTTTATTCCTTTTTGAGCTATCATCTACTTGCTACTACTAATTTGCCCTTCTCTTGCTTCTACTCAAAGTTCCATGATAAATCTCGTTAGCATTTTTTTCTAATGCATGCTAAAGATACTGTAGTAGAGTACAAAGAGGGCCGGAGAGAAAATATAGGCATCACCAGTGAACAATCAAACACCTCTCCTGTCTCCATCGATAACAATCAATTTTCTTATTCAGAACTTGATCCTACTGAACAAGAGTCTGAGGGAGACCTGAGTAAAGAGGATGCCCTTGTCAAGCACCCTACTCCACCCCCCAAGGTGATTGCTCGCTCTTTTCATTGGCATTATTGTTGCATCTTCAATAACTGTGATGTATCTGTCCAACCCAGCCCAAGTTATAGCATTATCATCTGCTCAGTTAACACATAATAATAACATATGTTTCATCATGTCTTGGCTTGCTGTTCTTATGTTCCATAATCGTATCAAGCATGTATATGATTTTGTTGATTGAAGTACCGTTTATCTCTGGCAGGCATCAGGGACTTCACGTAAGGACGTTTCAAATACCAACAAGGTGAAGAACATAGTTCAACAGGAAGATCAATATCTGACAGCTCACCTAAAAATAAAAAGGGTTCAAGCTGGTCATGTCAGATCACAAACAAATGCAGTGAACAGAGTAAAAACAAGGTCTCAGACTCAGAGTCACTCTAATCTAGTTGAAAATGATGACCAGGCAAAAAAATATTGTAATGCGAAACACCAACATAAAAAGCTTCGACCTAACCCCACATCGGTTGGTCTAAAAGTCAGACGGAGCAAATACCAAACCAGATGTTCCCCTGCCCCCTGTTGCCTATGCAGTTACCCAAGTTCTATTCACAGCTGACCCAGTTGCAAGAGAAGGTTTTCTACACCTAACTAAGCACGATCGCCCGCTGACATTTAGTCCTGCCAGACAACTTCTTCCTTAAAGATGATGGTGGGGCCGAATTAGGTACGTGTTCCCTTACATGCTCCGTTACATAAATACCTTGATAGCTTGATGTAATGCTTAAATTTGCAGTTCCACCACGACCAAGAAAACGAAGGGGGCCAACGACTTTGAAATCACTTAAAAATAAGATTGCCCGAATGGGAACAAGATTTCCCATCACATCAGTTATAGCAGGTATGCGATGGCCACTGGATCCACAAGAATCATCTAATATAGCATCGATCACAGGCGTTTTTGTCAGGACTCAAATTCCTATCTTTCCATCATGGAAACAACACGTAAACACCCCTTCCCATTTTGAAGGTTTACTGCACATGTTACATGTAAGTCATTTTCGTAAACAATACCATGTTGCTCGTTCACATTCCCTCTAGCTTTCTGTTGGCTAGCTATCTAACACATGAACGGTTCCCATTGTTGTAAACAGACATGTCTTGAGTTTGATGATGACATGAAGAATGTAATCACTGTTATCAGGAGCATATTCTCTTCAGCGTTGCGCCAGGAGCGCCATAGGCTAAAGATGAGATACTTTGCTGGGAGGACTCCTAGCGATATTCCAACAACCTCTCCTATACTACAGATGACTGATGATCAATGGTGTGATCTTGTTGAGTATTGGTCTGCTCAAAAGAATTTGGTATGTTCTGTGAAGACAGTGAGACAAGATCACATTACTGATTCCTTTTTAAGCATGTGTCTCACAAGTCTTCATTTGTAGTTCATCGCTCGAAGTAACATGCGTGCTCGTAATAATGTACGTTTACAACAGCGTACAGGATCTCGTAGCTTGATTGGACACCTCTACTGTATGGTAAGGAATGTTATCTGTACAACTATATTTAAATTAGTAAATCATTTAGAATTTATAGATGCACAATATACATCGTAAATTGATGTCTCTGTTTTATTTATATTTTTTTTGAAAACTTTCAATTGTCGCATGTCGGCATGTGACGTGGTTGTGAAACTAATTTATATTTTCTCTTGCGAAAATATCAGAAGGCAAGGCAAGCATACTGTGAGAGTACAGACAGAGAGATGAGTCTACTTGAGCAATTCAAGGTGTGCCGACGAGCGAGAAATGGTTTGACTGGACATTTTGCACAGAGTGTTATTGTAAGTATTCTCTACTAATGTCAGTTATGGTTTTCAATTGTATGCAGAAATATCTTGTCATATTTGTCAAGCTTCATGCACTAGCCAACACAACCAAATGTCCGAACTGGTGGAAAGGGCTAGTACAATTCACTTATATACTTCTCAGCAATATCATGCACATTACGAATTCTACACATGGATCCATGCATATTTTTATAGTCCTGCTATTACGTGTTAGCAATAGAAGACATGTCAATATGATGTAACATGCTCTTACTAAAATGTATATGCGGTAATCAACCATGCCAGTTTGTAGGATTATTAGAGGTAGTTCATACACATGTCTTCACATTATAATCTCTTCTCTTACACATGTGTAACAACTGAAAACTCCTCGATCGACATGAAAGTGGAGCTGGCAAAACCAAAGAAAGATGGTATAGAAAAAACCCAGGAAGAATGTCTGAATTCATTTTCCAAGGTACTACAATGTCATGGTATAGCCAACAACACATTTCTGCGTAATGCTGGGTTCACAACTAATTTGTCGAGGTCCAAGTCCAAGTCAAAGCCCAAGCGCAGGTTGAGGTCCAAGTCATTGTCTTTTTATGTTCTCGAGGAACTACTCAAAGAGGAACG
The DNA here is from genome assembly GCF_019359855.2 of Lolium perenne. Taxonomy (NCBI): domain Eukaryota; kingdom Viridiplantae; phylum Streptophyta; class Magnoliopsida; order Poales; family Poaceae; genus Lolium; species Lolium perenne. The sequence goes on from NC_067247.2 coordinate 161,769,938, forward strand.
AGCAATAGTGGCTGCACAAAGAGTAGTCATCCACCGTATAACTGCAGGATTAGAAGCAAGTCAAGCCCACCTGGGCAACATCCTGAGAAAGTGTGGGAGATGCTGAATACCACAGTGAACACTGACAGTCAAAGGTGTCCCTTGGTTGTGTGAAAGGGTTTGTGATGCTGAACTATTTTGTTGGTGCTTCTATCTGCACTTGTTATGTACCTGGTGGTTGTTTCCTTGGTGATGTGGATTAAATGAAAACTGAATGGATTGGATGCACCAATATTTAATCAAGGTTTAATCTGATTTGTAGTATTTTTTATATTGCGCTGCATGGGAAAAGTATAACTATTAGTTGGCCCATTGGTGACCATTTTCATACATTATTTTAGTTGATGGGTCCTTGTCCTTGTATCCCTGAAAGGAGGCAGTACTACAGTAAGCTACCAATTTTTCTAGTACAGTATTTTTTTAGCGCCAGCTAAATTGAAAATATCTGTCAAGCGCTACAATCTCCCGCCAATAAAATCCAAAATATTCGCTACGCGTTTTTAAATCTAAGTTTTTTTTAGGAGATAGTACATGGGAACTGATTTTGGTTGTGATTATGACTTGATGTGACCGTATAGTAGTGTCATGCGCATGCGGGAGTGGTGTTTTGAAACATAGGAGCATATGCTCCCTCCATTTTGAAATGCATCTTACACATATTTTGAATTTCAAAAAAAATGAAACAAAAAATTCGCATGTACATCTTCTCGTGCTACGCCCTTACAAAGTTGCGACTTGTCATGTGACGTGTGTAAAAAGATAAAATACAGTACTAAAAATAATGCTTTTCACAAGATAAGTTTTCTCTTTTTTACATAGACCACAAAAAATATTGGTTTTTCGTGAAACTTGACGAACGAACATATATTATGAATATGTACATGTAAAATTTTTTGCTAATTTTTTCGACATTTTAAAATATGATTTTTTTGGTAGAGGGAGCATATGCACCCGGGAGCCAAATTGAATTTCCGCATGCATATGACACTACTCTATGTTACTACATTTATAATGCATAGTAACTTAGATGTAGTACTATCATGCATGATTGTTTTAGTTAGTATGTAGACTCATTCTATCTTGAAAAGTGTTATGGTAACATAGCTAGTTACCACAACCAGCTCTATGTTAATACTCCTTAGTTACTCCCACTATGAGTAGTCTAAGTAGCATGGTCTACCCCGGAAGTAGATCCTCTAACGTGCAACAGACAAGTCGGGTAAGCTACACCTCTCTAATTTTCCTTCTCCACATCTACATGATTAAGTCTAATTTGATCTAAATTAACTTCCATAATATATGTAAGCCATATGCATTTACGATAATTAGTAACAATCAAAATTATGACTATCTTTTTTTAATATTTATACGATTTTTTTATACAGTAAAAATATACAGTGATTGCTACAGTAAATACGTACAGTATTTGTTACATTTTCCTGATTTTTCTTCTACGTTTTGCACTACTTAAGCGCTGTGCTTACCTGACTTTTCATCTCTACGTTAGAGGATATGGTTCCGGTCTACCCCTGGCCTTATATTACAATCACGAGTATATTACTTGGACCATCTGTACAACATACTTTTGTTGCTCCTTGCAAAAAAAAAAAAATACTTTTGTTGCGACTGGATTATTAATAAAGGCCGTGTGCATCACCACGATGCAGAGGCTGGGGTCATATCCCCTTTTCGAAGAAAAAAAATTACTTAGACCATAGCCTTATTCAAAATCAATTCTTAGTCAAGCTGCAAAATCTCCTAGTACCAATCCCGAAATATTTCAGAAGGGCTTTTCAAAATTGATTTTCAAGATATATCATGATTATGATCGTGGTAACCGATTTTCAACGTGATGATGACTTGATGTGACACTTGGCCGTACTAGTACGGTCTCATATTTTTGTATTACTTGGACTGTAGCCAAATTCGAAATCTCATTCCAGCGGCAAAACTTCCCGCCCGAAAAATACAAATATTTCACACGCCTCTAACTTCCCATTCTACCCTCGTAAAGATGACAACAATGTCCATGCAAAAGTCGGTTGGTGGGGGGTCTACCCGTCATTTTTTTCGATCACCACCTCCCTAGCTCCGGAACTCCCCGAAAAAAAATTCATTTCCCTCACTCTCTCCTCTGAGACCACCCACCGGAACTTCCCAAGTCCCTCTCTCTCCCACCTCCACGACCACCGCAGCGGAACATCCCCGCCGGACTTCCCTGGCCTACCCGAGGCCTCGCGATCCTCGTCATCCGGCTGTCTGCCGGAGCCGCTTCATCGACGCCGTCATCAACCGGACTGGATCATCCCCGCCGAACCTCGAAACCATATACTCATCCAGCAGTCTACCGCAGTCGCTTCAGCTGCGGTATCGTCCACCCCACCGGAGCCGCTTCGCCGGATCCATCGTCCACCGTATCGGATCTAGCTCACCGACACCGCTGTGTATGAACCGGATCTGCTTCACCGGCGCCTTGCATGATCTAAACTCTTCTACTGTCGCTTTTCTATTGCTTGCCTGCAAGTTCTTGTTTAATCTTGGGGGAACCTGTTTGTGCTAACGATGCGCCGTTACGTTTTTGCAGATGAGATGAGTAATCATGAAGTGTAATGGCCGTCTCTCCAACCCCAAGTAGCACATGTAGCGTACTTCATCACCGGATCTATCAACCCCAGGAAGATCTGCTGTGACTCCCACAGAGTGCTTCTCCTAATGTAAGTCCCTTGTTTTAGCGCCATGTTCTGGGTTCAGATGCTTGTTTGTCTGAAGCTCTTTTAGTTCATTCCTAGCTATGACCGTAACACGTTGCTATTTTCTACTTCATTGCTAACTTTAAGTGATTGAACATTTTGGTTTGCATTCCCTGCTCTGTAGATGTAGCCATCATAACTTCTATCTTGCTCAGTCGTTGTTACAAAAATTATAGGTATTATAGTAACATCCTGCTATTATTTAGTTCATGGCCAATTTTAAGTAATTGCACATGTTGGTTCGCATTCCTTGCTCTATAGCTTTTGGCATCGTAACTTCTATATTTGGTTTACATTCCCTGCTCTGTAGATCTAGCCATCATAACTTTATCTTGCTCAGTCGTTGTTACAAAAATTATGGCCTGCTACTATGTTGTTTGTGCCAATTTTTTACTCCATGAACATGTTGGCTTGCATTCCCTGTACTACAGGTGATGCCATTGTTTTGTATCTAGTTCATTGTAAGCTAACAAAGTAAGGACTTAGTTTGGCATGCTATCACTCTGCTATCTAGCCTGTAGTACAAATAAACTTGTCATACTACTAGATAATAATTTTGCGTGCCATCTTGTTCTTCAAAAGCTGCATTATTGACTTGTTTCTCTGACTTGGCATGACGCTCACATATGGAAAGCTGAACATATTGGTTTGCATTCCCTCTTATACAAGTTCACAGGTGATCCCACTATATTCTGTATCTGGTCCATCCTAAGCTCCAGCATTAACTATCCTCTATGTGTTGCTCATTACAAGTTTATATCCCGAAACATCTTGATTTGCATCCCCTTCACTATAAGTTCAGGAGTATTATTTAGTTCACGGCCAAAATGAAGTAATTGCACTTGGCACATGTTGGTTCACATTCCCTCCTCTTTAGCTTTTGCCATCGTAACTTCTATTTTTGGTTTACATTCCCTGCTCTGTAGATGTAGCCATCATAACTTCATCTTGCTCAGTCGTTGTTACAAAATTTATAGCCTGCTACTATGTTGTTCATGCCAATTTTGTACTCCCTAAACATGTTGGTTTGCATGGGACTCGACAGTAGTAAGTCTGCTGTTCCATTCTAACATGCTCTGTTATATTGGCTGTTGGTATGTGGCATGCACTCTTTGTTTGCTTATTGTGCGCATTACAATGATCTTGTTATAACGACAAAATGATGAGTTCCAAATTCTTTGGCAAACAATATTGCAGTGTCTTTGCGTTTCCATAGTTGCTGTCTTAACTTGTAATGTCTTTGTTTCAGATATAGGTGCTGCATGGACAACTTAAAAGATTGCCGGATCGCTTCATTGTATTGCTAGGTTTAATTACCATTCAATTTCTCCGGGTTCTGTAATATTTTTCAAAGCCTTGCGGTGATGTAATATTTAGTTAGTTTTTATAGTTCTTTCGCGCATTTTTTCTTTGGTGCTTGTGGTAAGTGAGGCTATCCGACAGAAATCAATGCTGCGTAAATATTCTCAGTATCTAAATCACGAATTCCCATCCCTTAAACGACCCAATTAAGCGAAATCACATATGTGCCGGCCCGCAAAATCCTAAAGCGCCTATTACGCCGGCATATAAACAGCAACTAAACGGGCTGGCCCACTTACTTATTGGGCCAGCCCACTTGATTTACGGTGGACTCCACACTCTTATTGGGCCGGCCCACTTGCTTGAAGGTGGACCCCACCCACTACTGGGCCGGCCCACTAACTAGTTGGGCCAGCCCAATTGCTTTTGTGGTGGACCCCACATACTAAATGGGCCGGCCCTTTAAGACGAAAGTGGGACCCACCAGTGTTTTTGGCCCGGCCCACTATCTTGTTGGGCCGGCCCACTTGCTATATGGTGGACCCCACATACTAAACGGGCCGGCCCTTTAAGAGGAAAGTGGGACCCACCTGTGTTTTTGGCCCGGCCCACTAGCGTGTTGGGCCGGCCCACTTGCTATATGGTGGACCCCACATACTAAATGGGCCGGCCCTTTAGCAGGAAAGTGGGACCCACCTGTGTTTTTGGCCCGGCCCACTATCCTGTTGGGCCGGCCCAATTGCTATATGGTGGACCCCACATACTAAATGGGCCAGCCCTTTAACTGGAAAGTGGGACCCACCTGTGTTTTGGCCCGGCCCACTATCTTGTTGGGCCGGCCCACTTGCTATATGGTGGACCCCACATACTAAATGGGCTGGCCCTTTAACAGGAAAGTGGGACCCACCTGTGCTTTTGGCCCGACGCGGCTTGTTGGGCACCCGGTTGATCTAGTGTGGACCCCACGTACTAAATGGGCCGGCCCGATAGCAGGAAAGTGGGACCCACATGCTAATTGGGCCGGCCCAATAATTTTTTGGGCCGGCCCACTTGCTTTAAGGCGGACCCCACTTGTTAAATTGGCCAGCCCGATAACAGGAAAGTGGGTCCCTCATGTCTTGTGGGCCGGCCCTTTTGCCTGTTGACCGGTCAAACGAGTGCATTCGGCCCGGCCCACGTAACTAATGGACCAGCCCAGCTATATAGTTGACCGGTCAAACTAAGTCAGCTGGCCCGGCCCGTAAACTTAATGGGCCGGCCCGCTTAAGACGTGGCAGGCCTCGTGTGGGCCTACCATCTACCACGGGGTTTTAGCCGGTTAACGCCGTTAACTGCCAGTTAACAGCGTCTGCCACGTGTCAGTTTGCATGACGTCAGCAGTCAACGGGCTCCCGGAAACACTTGGGCAACGGTCCGATTTTCCATGGCGGAAGGGCGCCCAAGCGCGACGGACCGAAAAAATCGTCGTAGGACTTTGCCTGACGCAGTTTTCACAACAGAACCCATATCGTCGGGTTAGGCCCATAGGCGACGAAAAATACCCCTTAGCGGACGATTTTGAGACGTTGTCTATCAGAACTTTTCTTGTAGTGGCAACGGGGTTCCCAGCCCCAATTAATTAACTTTCATTAATAACTCTCTTCACATGTTTTGCCCTGATTCATCAGTAAGCAACTTAATTTTGCAATAGACACTCCTCCATGGTATGTGAAATGTTGGAAGGCACCCGAGGATTCGGTTAGCCATGGCTTGTGAAAGCAAAGGTTGGGAGGAGTGTCATCCATAAATAAAACTAAAGTACATGTGTAAACAAAAGAGAAGAATGATGATCTACCTTGCTGGTAGAGATAACGTCCTTCATGGGAGCTGCTCTTTGTAAGTCTGTTTGGCAAGGGGGTTAGAGTACCCACTACCATTCATTGACAACAACAAACACCTCTCAAATTTTACTTTTATGCTCTCTATATGATTTCAAGACTTAAAAAGCTCTAGCACATGATTTAATCCCTGCTTCCCTCTGCGAAGGGCCTATCTTTTACTTTATGTTGAGTCAGTAAACCTATTTCCCTCTATCTTCAGCAAGCAATTGAGTTGTTGTGGTCAAACCATTTATATTGTGATCTACTTAATCATGCCTTTTACTCTTCCTTGTTTAGTACAAGTTTTATCTGAATGAATATAGCTTTGAAGGCTATCAATGATTATGAGGAGATTATTATGATTGAGTATGCAAGTTTTGCCATATAAGCTTTAATATAAGAGCGCTGCTCGACAGATAAGTACAATCTGTTAACTGTTCTTTGACCAAGAACGAAGTTTGCCATCACCAATTATGATTTCCTATGTACCCTTATTTGTGATTTCCCTCTACTTGTTTCAAGTATATGAGGAAGTTGTTCACTAGAATGTCTTGTGTGAATTAATGTGATGCTTCTTGTCCGTATTTTGTTTATCGACTCTTCACTCCATAAACATGTGGTCTTGTTTACTGAGTTCAATTTCGCTTGGGGACAAGCGAAGTCTAAGCTTGGGGGGAGTTGATACGTCCATTTTGCATCACTATTTATATCATAATTTACTGTTATTCATTGATATATTTCATATTTAGAGATGATACTTATGTTATTTTACCTATTTTGCATGTTTCATGATTATTGGAGAATCACTCACCGGAGTCAGGATTCTGCTGGAAAAAGCACCGTCAGAATGCAATATTTCTGAAGATCAACAATTGATGGAAATTACACCGAAGGTCTTATTTCTCCAAAAGAAGGAGCCAGCCAAAAGGAGAGACCGAGGAGGGCCGCCATGGGCCCCCCATAGGCCGGCGCGGGCTCCACCCTAGCCATGCCGCCTTGTGGGGAGGGGGCCCACAGCCCCCCTCGGCCGCCTCTCCTTCGCGTACTTCTTCTACCCAAAACCTAAGGTGCTGGGAATAATCGCGAAGAGTCACAGCCGCCTCTGCGGGGCAGAAAACACCAGAGAGAAAAGAGCTCTCCGGCAGGCTGAAATCCGCCGGGGAAATTCCCTCCCGGATGGGGAAATCGATGCCATCGTCATCGCCATCGAGCTGGACTTCATTGGGATCATCATCACCATCATCTCCACCACCGTCACCATCATCTCCACCGCTGCACCTCGTCACCGCTGTAACATCTAGGGTTGAATCTTGATTGTTTCATAGAGGAAACTCTCCCGGTATTGATTACTCCTTGTTATTGATGCTATTGAGCGAAACCATTGAACCAAGGTTTATGTTTAGATTGTTATTCATCATCATATCACCTCTGATCATGTTCCATATGATGTCTCGTGAGTAGTTCGTTTAGTTCTTGAGGACATGGGTGAAGTCTAAATGTTAGTAGTGAATTATGTTGAGTAATATTCAATGGTTTGATATTTAAGTTGTGATGTTATTCTTCTAGTGGTGTCATGTGAACGTCGACTACATGATACTTCACCTTTATGGGCCTAGGGGAATACATCTTGTATTCGTTTGCTAATTGTGGGGTTGCCGGAGTGACAGCAACCTGAACCCCCGTTGGTATATCGATGCATGAGGGATAGCAGGATCTCAGAGTTTAAGGCTGTGGTTAGATTTATCTTAATTACTTTCTTGTATTTGTGGATGCTTGCAAGGGGTATAATCACAAGTATGTATTAGTCCTAGGAAGGGAGGTGCATTAGCATAGGTTCACCCACACAACACTTATCAAAACAATGAAGATTAATCAACTATATGAAGCGAAAGCATTAGACTAAATTCCTGTGTGTCCTCAAGAACGTTTGGTCATCATAAGTAAACAAACCGGCTTGTCCTTTGTGCTAAAAAGGATTGGGCCACTCGCTGAAATTATTACTCTCCATTTTACTTACTTGTACTTTATTTATCTGCTATATCAAAACCCCCTGAATACTTGTCTGTGAGCATTTACAGTGAATCCTTCATCGAAACCGCTTGTCAACACCTTCTGCTCCTCGTTGGGTTCGACACTCTTATTTATCGAAAGTACTACGATACACCCCATATACTTGTGGGTCATCACTCGTCAGTGTCAAGGCCAAAAAATATGGTAGCTGTGTCATTCTATGCTCTCTTAGGAAGCCGGATTTTGGAATGAAGAGGTAGATTTGGGGATTTCGTGGAGGTAGAGGGTTTTGAACACTGTCTCTGCCCATATCATTTTCCTTTGTATTCTAGTTCGAGAACCTCCTTGCTTTCTCAAAATACGAATTTGGCTAAGGATTGTCCCTTTTTAATTCCAGAGCTTCTCTAAACTTGGAAGCCACACTTAGCAGGTTTCGATAGCAAGACTCAATACAATCGAGTCCGTAGTGTCTACCGATTTTGCCACATCCCCATTTTCATCTTATTTGAGACAAATATTTTTGTGTAATTTCATCCATCTCTTAGTTTTCTTTTTGAATCATTGAATTTATCACTCGACATTCGACTCTATTTGAGATCCTTAGGGCATGAGCTATGGAAGCGACAACTTGCTACTTCCCCAGTACATCCAGCTAGACTCGTAACTGATGAGGCTACCGGTTGGTTTTCTGCCACCCAACGCGAAAACCTGGGGCCACCGTATGTAGATCCCACCATCATCTCTTCTCCCCATCGTCTGCATGATTCTTCTACTCCCGTTCTCCTGTTCTGCTAACCAACGCCAAATTCATACTCAAATTCAAGTTTTATCTCTCCCTAAAATCCAAATCGCGTTTACCAGAGCTACCCATCATGGAAACGACGTCGGCTCGCCTTGGAGCTTGACCGCCGAGGAGCTCAATGTGGTGAGCGCTCGATCTAGTCGCTCGCGTGCTCAAATGCTCAATCTGGCCGTCGTGGAGCTCGCTCCGCTCGCCGCGAAGCTAAATCCGACCACCATGGGGTCATGCGCTGGGTTCACCAGAGTAGAGATGGCCATCTCTGAGACTCCGACGTCCTTCCTCCCCCTTCTTTCTTCCTCTCTCCTTCCTTTCTCTTGCTTTTTTCATGGAGCGGTTGCCTCCTCTGCAAGCGACACTGACATCTGCGGGGCGACTACTTTTGTTCCACCGTGGAGTCTGAACCTACGTGGACCTGCGGGGCATTATGTTAGGGCATACGGTTGGCCATGCCCTTAAATGACCTCTTAGTGATATTTTACTTTATATAAGAGATATAGATATCAAAATGTGTTGTATTCCAAAAAAATTTATAGGGTGGGCCCTGCTGACCCAGTGGGTCACTCCGTGCCGGCCCCATCTACTCTATTTCCACATGAGGCCGACCCAAGTGGCCCAACGGCCCGGGCCCTGTTATTTTGGATAGGGTCAAAGGATCCGATGAGCTCACTTCCCCTTCTCTTCCGTCCCGTGGGCTCTCTCCCGGGTTAGCGGTAGGGCGGCGGCTGCTTCTACACTTTTTTTTCTCGATCCCGATCGGCGATCGCCATGGCAGACATCCCATCTCGCAGTGGCGCGCCAGAGCGGGAGAAGACCGTCGTCTTCCCTGATTGGGTGATGCTGGATCGCACCGGCCTCGCAAAGTGCCACGACGACCATGCCGCTGCCGCTGCGGCCGTAAGCAAGGACATCACCGCCGTTGCATTGGACACGACCACCGGCCACTCCTGCTACTTCTCCTTCACCCTCGTGGATCCTCCAAGAGTCTCTTACCTCAATCTCCACTGGCCGGAGCCCCTCGCCAAGTCAGTGTTCCCCGCCAAGCCTGTGTTCCCCACCCGTCCCTACGTCCTGGCAGCCGACAAAAACACCTTGCTCCTCAGCATCGGCCCTCACTGCAAGCAAGAATCGTCAGATCTGTTCGTCTACACGGCCGGTTCTCCCTCCTCTGCGCTGCGTCTCCCTGCGTTCGTTAATCCTGATGTCTGCGGGAGCAGTTTGTGTACTTTCAGCCTAGGCATCTTGCGGCTCGAGGACCGCTACATCGTTTCCGACCTCATTGTCCCCGCCAAAAGAAAGGTCATCAGGCGCACCAACTGCAACTATCCCATATGGGCCAAACTCCGCGTCTACTCACCCAAGACAGGAAACTGGAAGATCATCGAAAGGCCTATCCCCCAGCTGCACGGCCAGAGCAATGCCCAGTTCCCCAACCTCTGGTCAACCGACACCGTGCTCCCTTTCGACGGCCGTTTCCTGTGCTGGGTCGACTACTTCAGCGGTGTCCTGCTAGCTGACTTCTCCAGAAACCACTCATCTGCGCTCCGCTACGTCCCTTTCCCTGGAAAAGAGTACCCTGATAGGGTGCGGGTCGGAAGGCTCTGCCCGGGGAGATTCCGAAGAGTGTCAGTCAGCAGAGGCGCGATGCGGTTCGTCCACGTTGACAATGAATGGCAAGAGACTACCCAAATTGACTATGACTGGGATTACGTTGAAGGACCCGAGAGAAAGGAAGAGCCACCTCGTCGTGGTTCCAAGATCACCATTTGGACTCTGAATATGGTGGATGGTGGTGGTGACTTCAAGTTCGCGTGGGAGGTGCATCGTGTTATCATCCTGGATTCTCTTTGGGCGCAACCGAGTTACCAAGCTGAGCATATGCCTCAGCGTCTTCCAGAGTTCCCATTAGTCAGTGTAGATGACCCGGATGTCCTGTGCTGCCTGGTAAGGGAGGAGACATTTATTGGCAAGGCATGGATGATCATGGTTGACATGAAGTATGCACATCTGCTGACATGGACTCCATATATCAATGAAAAAGTCTACTCTGCTAAGGGTACCCTTGTGGATGATCGCAGAAGCTTCTTTAATGATCAGCCCCTACTTCCTACCGTGTTCTCCAGAGGCCTTAAAATGCCAGCAGGTAACTAGAAAAAGCTCTTAATATTCAAATGATGCCCCTTTTATGTACTTTCTTGCCTTCTGTTTTCTTTCCTACCCTTTTCTGTTTTCTTTCCTTCTGTTTTCTTATTTAGCAAAAAAACAAGGAGCCTGTGCTATAGGTAGAGCAATTCTCTCCCACAACGGTTTCTATACCCATACTGCTCTATTGATCAGGATTGTTTGCGTTATGTTATTCTGTGTTGCTTTACTCCTGCCCCACCAAACTATCAAATGTGTCACAAAACAAACATGAGGAACAGGTTTAGGGAAAACCTTCCCTGCCCATGTACAAGTAGCTCTGTATGCCAGTCGAGATACACCGGCCCAGTTCGCATAGTCACGCGTAATTGCCACATAGGAAACAACTCTTGCACAGATCGCGGCACATCCGCCGAAGGTCATGATACCGGGCTATCTGTAGCCCAGCCTCTATATCTTTTGCTCTTAATGGGTCTGTCCATTATCTATGCATGTGTAGTTCTTGATTTATAACGTAAACTCTCAATACATATTTTTCTGTGCATTCTGGTCACTTGTCCTATCGCATGTTACCTTTGCAGCCATACAACCACCACCTCCCTCCTACAATGGTTGTTTGGTTTATTGGGTTAACCTTAGTGTATGCTTAGTACCATTTGTTAAGTCTTGTTACCGTTATTGCTATCATCATCGTTATCTTATCGGGTTATCTATTTGGGGATCATGTTACATGCCTTATGGTTATAATCTGCTGGCGAGAATCATGGTTGGTTTAGTTGTTAATAATTGAAATTGCTAAGCACAGACATTGATGAGTCAAATGTTTTGTATTTGTGATGGCTCAATTGCCCTAGGACCCTAGGACCCGAGTTCTTATTATTTGTTCCGAGACTCTCTAACCACACGTGGGTATATATCTTTAAAGCCCCCCTCCCCCAACACTGCCGGAATCTACAGACTCGTCCAGTGGTCACAACTAGTTCGTAACCTTTACGTTTAGTTCTTGTGTGCGTGTAAGCTTGTTCCAACTTTACTTTTGGGAAAGCCCCGTTGTGCCTCGTAACCCCTTGTTTCTTGTACGCACGTATAGGTTTGTGACGTGCATGTTCATCGCATGCTGAAGCGGGTTATTCTCCCATGTGTGTGCTCTGACCCGTGGAAGCCGTTCTCGCAAGCAACTATGTTCGTCTAGGAGATTCGGCTAGTCTTCTTCATAGTATTAAGTTAGTTCGGTGGCTCCCTAGACTTTGTTGTACACTTGTAGTGAAGGAGAGTGCGTGTCGTGGTGTCCTTTCTTCACTCGGTTGGAGGTTTGATTGTGCGCGTGGGCACTTTTAGGCATCCCTTCGGAGTTAAATCTTTTCGAAAAACAGCGTCCACGATTATAGATGACTTGAAGCTGTATAACTCGATCAAAGACTACTTTCACATGTTATCTTAATATTGATAACTTACTTAGTAATTTAGTAAGTCAGCACAACTTCAACAATAATCTTTTAAAATTTGCCAACCATGTGAGTACCCTTGCTAATTCTTCCTCCTTGTGTGCCAAGAGGGAATGCATCGGTTGAGTTATGTTTGTTGTAGTATTTAGTTGGTTCCTTATGCGCTCTTTTATCTATTTCTAGCATCGGAAAATTGAGAGTATCTCTATAGGTTTTTAGTACATGCTTTGCCGCCGCTTAACCCCACCATACATCTTTCGATGTTCCTTTGCGTTTTCAAAGTCCGTCCGTGTACCTCACATACAATGGAAGCATGTTGACGAAGTTTATATGTCTTGAAGTCTTGCGGCTCGTCTTGGATTTTCTCTTCGAAGCAAGTTTTGAAGACAAGTACGATGAAGTGGACAATGTTAGCAAGATTACCCTTCCAGCTTGCCCTGAGCAGGGTTATGGACACCATCGCTTACCTTGAACACTCTTTAGTCCCATTTGTATTCTTATTCATACTTGGATGCTATTTCTCTTTCTGTATGATTTGTATCTTTATATTGTATACATTTGTATTTTTGGCTCGTTGGAGTCGCTATTGTATATATGTTTCTTCTGAATCTATGGTGGACTTGTTGTACCCTAGGATTCTGGGGGTGGAGACAAGTGAGCATGCACTTGAACCCATAGTTTTAGCTAAGTTCTTGTTGTATTATGTGTTTTTTTTAATCACATACTAACCATATGTATTTTGTGCTATAATTTGCAGTGCAGCCTGCAAAAAGAAGACGTCTGGTGAGGCCAGCATTGCAGCACCCAATACTACCATTGTAGCTGCCGCAACCACAATTACCAGTGCAGCAGCAGCCACCAAATATTACCAGGTAAATGGAACTTATTGAATTATATTAGGCTGCTAGGAACACCTGCGGAGCTTTACACCGTCACAACCATACCGAGCCTGTATGACAATGATCCGAACTATACACAGAATGTAAAGCCTGGGTGTAGACTAGGTAAAAGCCTAGTCTTTCGAGTTTGTGAGCGTTTCCATCAGAAGGAAGTCGTGGAAAGGTCAAATCAAAATGACTGATTTTTTTGTTGCGCGTAAATGCCGTGCTGTCTGTACTAAAGTTACGACAGAGTTTCGCATATAAGTTCTGGAAAGCAGACTGCAAGAAGTTGGTTAGTTTTTCTCGAAATTATAGATTAGAATGAACAGAGAAAATCCCCTTACCTTTCAAAAGTTTGATGCAAGAAGAATGACACAAATTTTATCAAATGACTCACCTGGCATTCATGAGTAGTATCAGGGGAAGCAGGGTATCATACGATATTTCAGGATGTTTCTAACGTCCAGCCCAGCTGATCAGCTAGTTTTCATTAAACTGAAAAAAATGGAATGCGATGCATCGAAGGATCGTCTTGAATTTCCCAAGGGGCATATTTTTTAACCCACAGTCACGGTATCTTTCTATTTTAACATGCATAAAACTTAGATTGATAATGATACAAATGGTTTTCGGGGTTTCCTCGGTCAGAGAAACTACCGTGCACACAACGAACGGGTTAGTGCTATACTTTTGAATCTATATTTTGTTTCATACTTGTGTGATTGTTATTAATTTGTGATTATCTCACAACTACCCTGGGATAAAACCGAGGACTTTGTTTGCAAAGTAACAAAGGCACTCCTGAAAGCAAATATTAAGATTGAGCCCAGGTAAAGATTCTTTTCCTCATTCGGCTAATTTCTCTCACTTTCTATTTTGTTAAAATTCCGGTGCTTTGTTGCTGCATCGAAGACGAGTAGAAGATTGAGATGTAGTAGTTGGAATGCAGGTAAGGGAATGGTAATGATTTTCTCTTATGTGAACTGATGTTGAATATAATTGCCCAGTCTCTTTCAAAAGATCGCTCTTTTGGTTGTACTGCCTAGAGCATGCAATTTCACATGGTATCGGAGTTAGGATCTTGAGTTATCCTAAAAAATGTTATTGCCCCCCTCTTGTCCACGTATAGGCCTCTTGGGCCATACATCTCACCTGTTGACTTGTCTTCCTATCACACGTGGAGTGGGAGGGGGGGGGGGGGGGGGGGGGGGGGGGGAAGTGTATAAGTGAATTGGCTAGCTCTTTTCATAGATCGGCCTTTTGAAATAGTTGATTAGTGCATGAAGCATAACATGATATCAAAGGCAGGGTCTTGAGATCAAGTCCTCGTTTTTTACAATTTATTAAAATTGTTGTTGTCCCCCTTTTATCGGACTTGTCTTTCCATCACACGTGGAGGGGGCTGTTGAGTGTATAAGTGGATTTCCTAGCTCGTTCAATCAGATCCATCTTTTGGAACAATTAGTTAGTGAATGAAGTTTAACTGTTATGAGTGCCATTTTATTATAAAAAAAATTGTTAGGACAAAATCCGGTTAGGCTAGCTCTTTTCATAGATCGGCCTTTTGAAATAGTTGATTAGTGCATGAACCATAACATGGTATCAAAGGCAGGGTCTCGAGATCAAGTCCTCGTTTTTTACAATTTATTAAAATTGCTGTTGTCCCCCTTTTATCTGACTTGTCTTTCCATCACACGTGGAGGGGGCTGTTGAGTGTATAAGTGGATTGCCTAGCTCGTTCAATCAGATCCGTCTTTTGGAACAATTAGTTAGTGAATGAAGTTTAACTGTTATGAGTGCCATTTTATTATAAAAAATTTGTTAGGACAAAATCCGGTTAGATCATACTACTTAGTGCAGTAAATTGTAGTGAAGAAACTAGGCATGTTAAACCTGTCAAATACCCAATTTCCTTCAAGTCAATTCCCCTTTGCTGGATGTGTGAAGAGACACGTTCAGATTGTTGAGGATGTTCAAAAGAAGCGCTGGGTAGACCGGTAGAGTAGCTTCAAAAGAATCTTTGGAGCAATTTTTTTTTGACGTGGAATATGGAACTTTATTAAAACACTAGCACAGCATAATCGTTGGCTGCCAAACCAGAGACGAAGTCTTGAGCATGCTTAATCCACTATGAGATGGGCACAACTTCATCTGCACCCATACTGAGCGAATTCATGGACACGACGACAAAAAATAATCTCGTCGAAATTTAATAGAGGAACTCCTAGCTTCACGTAGGACTCCGAAGTATGACAGATCATACTCCTACGTCTTGAGTGATTGAACCAGTGTAGATAAATCTGATTCACAAACCACCATGTAGGCTCCCCTTGTTCAGGATCTTATCGCACACTTGTTCTCCCTGATGCTCTTGCTTGGTGGATATTTTTGGGGGATTAAGTACATTGTGGTTCGGGATCTTATCGCACGCTCGCGTTCATGCTATGTTGTGACCAGTGAGTGATCTGATTAGCGGGAGTCAAGTGGTGTTCAACATTTTTGTTCCTTTCTAGATAGTGCGCATGTTTGGGCAGACACTGAATTTCAGCTAGCCCGTGTGAACTTTGCCTGCTACTATCATATTCTGCATATGTCTGCTGGATGCATTGCTGGAGTGAAACCAGGGCTGAGAAATTGCTGCAGGGGCAAGTGCTCTCGGCATTATCTGCCTTCGTGCATCTTATCCAGTTGCTTCTTGCTCTCTGCGTCATCCAATTTGAAGCGTTGGAAATGGCAGGTGACGTTACAAAATTTTCAATCTGCATGGGTCCGTTTCTTGGATCAGTTTGGTTGACAAAATCCATGCCAAGTCTGAGTGCGTGTGCAGCTCAATAAATATAGTCTGAGTTCGTGGAGTGTGCAAAACATGTGAACTTGCAAGTGGTTCACTAGTTGCCAGTGGCCACTTGCGATCACTCTGCTTGCCTAACTTAGATTTTCCCCCTTTCTGTGGTGTTGCGAAGCGAAAATTCTATGGTGATGCGGACATGGTTGTCCATTAGGTTGTTGCCGTATGACGAAAGCTCAGAAGAAACATTTTCTTGACTTGGCTGGGCCATCTGAAGATGAAATATGCAGATGTGCCCAGAGAATTGGCAGATACTCCGGGGAACCATCTTTTTATTTTTTTGACCTGGACTACGGCGGGCTTGCGCCAGCCTGAACGATTATATTAAACTACTCCATAAAGGAGCAAAACCAGGGAACATTACAATAGTTTTTAGAGGGCAGAGGGGAGTAGAGTAGGAGGGAGTAGTTCAGAGGGGGTCATAGCTATTACACCAAAAATTAAGAGCGTCGGCGGAGGAGGGAGTGTTACAACGATAGGCCCAAAGCCTAACATCCTCAATGCAGCGACGGGAGGCGAGGGAGAGGTCTTCCACAATTCCATTAAAGGCAAGCGCGTTCCGCCTCTTCCAAATGGTCCAAGCGATGGCGGTGTTGATCGTGGCTTCCTCGTAGGAGTGGTCTCGAGCCAACCAAATGTCTGTGAAGTGGGCGACCCCGCGGGAGCCGAAGTTGTTGTGGAAGAAATGCCAGACTTCCTGAGCGCGGGGGCATAGAAGCAGGAGGTGATCAATATCTTCGTCTTCAGGGCAGGAGAGGCAGGTTGCGGAGGTGGAGAGGTGATGCCGGAACCGTCTCGCATTGGTTTGGAGGCGCCAACGTCTAGCAAGCCAGCAGAAAACCTTGCACTTTAGGGGGGCAGCGCTCCTCCAGATCCCCACGGCCAGCTCGTCAGTCTGCAGATGCCTGAAAGAATTGACATAGAAACTTTTGTTTGAAAGCTTTTTGTTATTGAGGCGGCTATCACGAAAGTCCGGGTTATCACGGAGCTCCAAGGAGCTAAACTCGGAGGTAAGCACACGGAGCTCGGTCACGGCAGCGGTCGAAAGGCGCGGCCCAAGGTTCAGGGGGAGGCCGGAGCGAAGGATGGAAGCGACATTGGCATGGGGGCGGATGGAGTGGGAGAAGAGGCATGGGAAGCGGATGTAAAAAGGGGTGGATCCGAGCCAAAGGTCAAGCCAGAAGGCAGTGGAGTCACCGTTTCCAACAACGACCTTGGAAACGGAGCGAAAGGTGTCGAGGCCGGCCAAAATGTCCTTCCAAACAGGAGTATCAAGATAGTGATGATCGCCAAGATCCCTGGACGCCCCCAACCGTACATCCGGCAGAACCAGCATGCCCAAGGGGCGGTGGAATCAGAGTGGAGTTTTGTAAGGAATTTGGCGAGAAGCGCCGAGTTTTGGGCGGGGATAGAGAGAATGCCTAGACCCCCAAGAGCTTTTGGGGTACAGACGTCTGGCCAGGTGACTTTGCACTGCCCGCCATTGCAAGTTTAATTGCCAGTCCACAGAAACGCCCGACGTCGTTTGTCAATGGCTTCAATGACGCCGACCGGAAGGAGGCCGGCGCCCATAGCGTGGGAGATCATGGAGGTGAGAACGGAGTTGACAAGAATCAAGCGCCCACCAATGGGGAGGAAGCGACCTCTCCATCCGGAGAGGCGTTTGTCGCTCTTGGAGATGATGGGGGCAAAATCGGCGAAGCAAAGTTTATGGGTTGAGAGGGGAAGGCCAAGATAGGTCTGGGGGAAGGAGGAGACGACGCACCCAAAGGAGGTAGCCATGGCAAGGGAGATAGCCGGATCAGTCTTGATGGGGACAAACGTGCTTTTATGGAAGTTAATAGTGAGACCCGTGGCCGCGGAGAAGGCGTCGAGGACCCTTTTCAGGTTGACGACATGCTCGGGAATGGCCCTGATGATGATGAGGGTATCATCAGCATACTGGAGGATGGGACATGGGAGATCATCGACAAGAGGGTGAAGGAGGAGTCCCTCCCTGGAGGCTTGGAGGAGAATTTGCTGAAGGACATCGACGATGATGTCGAAGAGGAAAGGGGACAGGGGGTCTCCCTGGCGCAGCCCTCGACGACATTGAATCCACCGTCCGGGAACTTCGTTAAGGAGGACGGCTGTGTGGCTAGAGAGATTGAGATTCTTAATCCAGGTGCACCAAAGGTCAGGAAACCCCTTGGCCGCAAGGATCCTGTCGAGGGCGTCCCAACCAATAGAGTCAAAGGCCTTGCGGAAATCAAGTTTGAAAACTGCCGCGGGAGCCGATCTGCGGTGGCAGGCTTGGACAATGTCCGCAGCATGCACAAAATTTTCGGCAATGGCCCTCCCAGAGATGAAGCCGGTCTAGTCGGGGTGAACAAGATAGGGGATCAGGTCGCGGAGGCGAAGGGTTAGGCATTTAGAGTGGATCTTGAGGCAACAATTTTGAAGGGAGATAGGACGGAAACTGTCCGCCTTGTTGGCACCCTCTTTTTTCGGGAGGAGAACAATGTAGGATTTGTTGATTGGGCGAAGATCGGAGTTGAGGGAGTGGAAATCGGCCAGAGATTCAAGGAGGTTGTCTTTCACGAGGTTCCAGTTCCGCTTGAAGAAAGAACCATCTTTTTAGATGATGATGGCTTTGTCTTTGCGTGCTGAATGGGGCATGCATCTACATGGAGTTGCATGCCACGTCTTATGTTAGTCGCCACTCGCCAAAGGAAAAGCCAAGGAAAGGTGCACTTACCTGTGGCTGTGGGAAATGCATCGTTGTAATTCCTTCCTGAAGTTCGGCCTAGGCCCTTCGAGAATTCCTTCCTGAAGAACCAAGTCGCATCTCTTGTGTATGCTTGAGAGGTTTGGAAGTCAAGCGAAGTCTATCCCTTATGGTATGGGCATGGTCCTTTGTAGGGATTGAAACGGAATGTCGCGCGATAATCTACTAACTAGCTGAGTAGCACTCACAATTAGAATCAGGTACTAGATACAAATGAAAAAACGTTTTGTATGCTATTTGTAGCAGCACTCTTTGTTATGCAACTACTTAGTGTTATGGTTGGAGCAGTTGTAGTTTTATTCTCTGATAAAAGTATGGTATAGTTCTGTTCTATATATTCGATTAATCCACGTCGCTAAAATATCGCCGACAGAAAAAGAGCATCACACACCTGTTCCCCTTGTCGCCGATTAATCTAGTACTCCCTCTGAATTCCTATGCGTTGTCGATCATGCTGATTATATAAAGTTGGACTAAATCAACAATAACTAATATGGAACAGAAGGAGTAACTAATGGGACTATATGTTTAAGCTAAAGCATGGAAACTCCGCTTAGAAATCTTGACACTAAAAGTTTACTAGAAAGAAGTTCCTGATATATATCCTTGTATACATGTAGCCGCCTTGCGTCTTGTGTTCGGCAAGTAGCTCAAACTGTACTTTTATCCTCTGTCATTTTATTTATATTGAAACGTGGATTGTTTTCTTTCCCTTTACGGGATACGTTGCGAGTTGATATTCCATCTGGTTAGGTTGGGTTGGGTTCGTATCAACAATTCAACATACCTATACTGCACATGGCTTACACGACACCAAGAGCTTGTAACCGACTCAACCGAACCCACGTTCTCATTCCATTTCTTTCTGGAGCTGATGAACCGGTCTCAACAGTGACGACAACGATCAATGTATCTGCAACCCTACATACTCATATATATGCCGCCGTAGGCCGTAGCTGTATCCCATTATCATCTCCGGAGGAAGGTAGCAGCAGCTGGCTAATGATCGGCAACTAATTATATGTGCTCTCCACTACTGAACTGAATACAAGCAGTAGTTGGTAACCACTCATCAACTATATATATGCGTGTGTTGACATTCAAAAACAAACAAACAATCAATGTGGTGGGATTACACTAATCATTGACAGTCTGGATGGTTGTCAATGCGGCACCGATTAATTCTTTCTCTTTGTAGTGGACTCTCGAACAAGGTTGTGGACCCATGTTGGAATTTAATTCCTACAATAATTTTGGAAGCGGGAGAGATTATCTTGAGCGAGGAAAATCTAAGAAAACTACAGATATAAGAAAAAATAAATGTCGATTGACATTACAAACCGAGACTAAGGGGCTGTGTTAAAGGTTGTGGACTTAGTCGATTGACGCAGAGCCTAAGGCGTAGTCTCCGTTCGAAAAAATATAAGGAAACTATAGATGCTGAAATTTTTGCCCGCTTTTAGAAGGTCATTGCTTCGGAAAGTTATTCACCACGAGCAATAATCTTTCGAAAAAATAAATGAAAATATACCGCAAGCGAAGCAATGATGCAAGACTTGGACATTGGCGCAGCAGGTGATACAACCTTGAAGCCTAGTAGGTACGAAAATAAAATAAAAGTAAATATGATAAAAGATCATTTTGATCCACGAAAGTACATCAAGGCTAGATCTTCACTTCATTTCTCTTAATGTTGTTTTTTCGACTCTAGTTCACACCACCATCATTGGAGCTTTTTTTTACATATTACTTCTCGTTGATTCAATAAATTGTACAAATTTAACGACGGCTAATATAAAATGGAGGAACTACCTCAACTTTTATAAGGAAAGAGCGAAACATACATGTTTACCCGATTCCAAGAAGTGAGAGAACTCTTCCTATGAACGAATGGACACCACCTCTTCTCTAAAGCTAGCCATATTGTAGTATCTTCGCTAGTATCATGCACATTAGTCCCACAAAAATACTGATGTGGTAGGTAATTAAGGAGGATAGATGAGATTAGAGTAACATAATTAGATACCGTATCATAACACATATCCGAAAAGTTATTGCCAAGCAAATCTTGTACACAAATTATCATTGAGATTCTAAAAAAATAATATATAGCATAACTATGATATACTCCATAATACCACCCACTATAAAGATAGTATCATACATAAGTACTGTATATATACTACGATATATACTACGTGATATTTAGCACTACAACCAGCCTAAGAAAAACGGAATGGGCAACGTTTATTGTGGGATTTGCATAAACTAAAATCCCTACCCAGTAGCCTGCCTCCACGTCACTGACACGTGGGCCCAGAAATCCGATGTCACCGACAGCCTTGTCTCCTTCCGTTCCCTCCCCGCAGGGGCCTTCCTATCTTCGTGTCCCACCGCGAATTTCTCCTCCTCTTATTTCCAAAAAAAAGCAGTTTCTTCCATCTTCGTCTTCCTCCTGCCGCCGACGGGATCCAGGGGTTCGCCCGGCCGGCGCGAACTCAATAAAGAAATCCGCTCTCCCGTCGCTCGCTTCCTCGGGGACTGAGCTGCTTGCCGCTCCTCCATTAGAAAAACTAGGAAAAAAGCTCCATTGCCGAAAAGCCGCAGGCGTTAGGTGGTGCGTGGTGGTGGTGGTGCGCGCTAGTCAAAGACGAGGGGAGGAGGCCGGTCAGGGAGCAATCCACATCCATCCACCCACCAACCTGCTCCTCTTCCCCTTCTTCCCTCCCCCCTCACATATCCCTAGTCCCCTCCCCCATTCTCGCCGCGCCGCAGCACGCCAACCAGAGGGGGAGTTCTTGCTTGATCCCCGAAGCCCACCGGTGCGGAAAGATGTGCCCGCTGAGGGTGATTCTCATCTTCCTCTCCGCCACCATCGCCGGCTTCTTCCTCCTCCGGAACCTCAACGCCGAACCGGACCTGTTCCAGGACGACGACGCCGCCGCGGGAGACGACGGCGAGGAGTCGCCCAGGGACGCAGCGCCCCTCCATTACAAGGTATGGCTCTTCTTACCTTGCAGTTACGTTTTGGGCTTTCCTAATCTCACCGCACAGTAGCACAATCCTTGCAGTATCATTTTTGTTGGCCGGTGCGTTCGTCAAAGATTATTAGGCCTTTGCACATACATACGTACAACTGCAGACAGTGTGATTAACCCCTGTGCATTGTGCCCGCTAATGAACTGCTGATTTTCATATCCAAATTAGTCACGGTCAATTTCAAAAGTGCCTGTGCATTGTGCCCGCTAATGAACTGCTGATTTTCATATCCAAATTAGTCACGGTCAATTTCAAAAGTGCGCATATGCGAGATACGCGCTAGGCAAGGCAGAGGCAAAACTAGGAATTCACGCCGCCTAGCGCTTTTCTGAACCCTGAAATTAGCTGAGGACATACTTCACGACGAAACACAAAAAAAGGGTTTCCTCGCTCAACGGAGATTCTTAATGATGGAAGTGTTGTTCCTGGTTGAGGCTTGCTGGCGTTTCGATGCTTCCGGACTAATTGTTAGTGGCTTAGCATTTCAGGCAGAGACGCCATATGTAAAGATAGCCTCACACTTGTTTTACACACATGAGTAATCTTGTTGGCAGTGGTGACTTGTCACTTCATAGGTTGATAATTGCAGGCTATGAATGTGTGCTAACTCTGCCACTCTCACGCTAAATGGTGAAAACTGTGAGAAGGGATGGATACCCTTAGAGCGTTGTATTAATTGAACAGCAGAAGCGCTGCCAAGCAAGATACACTGCGCTAGGAACCCTGGAGTTTGGGACACCCAGAACTCCAGCGGGATAGCAGCACAAGACTGTTTTGCAGTTACATGGGCAGCCATATTGGCTTGAAGTTTAACAAACAGTCCATTAAAAGAGGTAAAAAGCCATTGAGCTCTTGGACCTCGCCCTCGACGTCAGCCTAGATTTCCACAGATTAACCAAGACTAGATAGTCAGTCTCGGCCACCACATTGGTTAACTTCATCTGAATCACCAGCACCATGCCGTCACGACAGGCACACGCATCAGCATTTACAGCATCCGAGATTAACCAATCCTGGAATGTTCTGAAATTTTTACCAGTCCGGGACTAACTTATGTCAAGGTTGCAGCCTTACTCACATATTCTGTTTCTGTCGCATCATTCGGTCTAAAAAAATGTGTGTATTCATACTCCTTTCTGATGTAGAATCCATACTTATACCAGATAATATGCACTGCATACACATATCTCGAACGATATTGAGACAAGATCTGAGATAAGGAGGAATGGGCCAAGTATCCAAACATTTCCTGCATGTATGATGGAAAAAATAGTTAAGCTAGAAAATTCATGGTTAACTGACGTGCACTGGTGCACAGTTAATATCTAGTTGTTAAGTGTCTTTGAATTTAGGGTTGAACGACAATTCTCCATTATACAAGATTTTCAAGAGAAGTGATTCATATTGCTTCTGTGATGGGTATTGGTTCCTTTTGGCTGAAGGATGCTTGCATGATAAAATAGCTTTACTCTTCTTCACACACAGGAGAACTTTGTTAACAGTGGTGATATGCGACTTCATAGATATACTACAGCCGACATATTTGTGCAAATTATGTCAGTCTCGAGTGTAGTGGTGGATACCTTTTTGCCAATCCACCAAACCTTCCTCATTTGGATTTTGTATTGTCCAGAGAATTCAGCATGTCAAGGTTGCAGCCGCATTCATACGTTCTGTTGCTCTCCCATCAAATAACTGTGTTTTACCACTTTCAGGATAAAGCATCTAAACCTATAATAGATATTATTTACTGTATATGTTTATCTTGAGCTTTATGCAGACATTATGTGAATTCCTGCTCAATGGGTTAAGTATTCGCGAGCGAATGGGTTAAGTATTCAAATAGTTGATGTATGCATATTTACTTAAGAAGAAGATTGAGCCACGGCTTCCTGTTGTGTACAAATTTGCAAGAAATGTTCTTATGGCTATTTTGTATTGGGATTTGCCCCTAAGACTGAAGGACTATTTTCTTGCAAATGTAGGTCGCATCCGCTGCGAAGACAGGATTCTGGACGATGGTGGACATGGCAAGCGGGCGGTACCTTTGGAGGACCCTTGTCGCACCACCGGCAAAATCTGAATCAGAGAAGGCCCGGTGACGAAACAGCATTATCTATTTCAAATTCGTGTAATTGGAGTGCCCAGAATGGGGTAAATTTACATGATATCTGTTGTAGTTACATCTTGAGTGTAATGAGGCGGCAGTTGTAAACACGGGGGTTATATGTTGAAGTAGATCTGCAAAATTGATCATGTGTGAACCTTGTGTCGTATACGGTAAGTAAGATGGGGCACTGCTTGGCAGCCCCTGGGAGTATGGTGTGTGTGGGTTTGGAACTAAATTTGCATGTTTTAAATTTTCGTTTCCACCTTGTCCATGTTCAAAGCACCAGTTCCACTATGTATCAATTTGTGATGTGGGATCCAATAATTTGCTGAAATAAAAAGCTGGATTTTGACTTCCTCTGGTGACGTGAAGTTCCTGTAGAGATTAGTGCTCCAAGTAACTCTGCTTTTGAGTTGCCTTACTGGATTTTGTGTTACCTGTTGCAATCCTTGTGAGCCGGGAGCTGTTGCAAACCATTGTGGAGTGGTACCTGTATCATAAAATTGCTGAATGAATGTATCCTCTGGGTAACAACATTTCGCACTGCTTTCTGAATAAATTCTCAGCACCGTCCCCGGCGCCGATCTCCTTTGAGCATCATCGAAGCACATGGAGAGCTGTGTGTTTTATTTTGTGAAAATCGCATCAGCTATGATTTCAGGGACATTGCTCCATGGTGCTCGAATTAGTTGTTTGCTGGTACATCCATAACCTGCTCACCTGACCGGCATAGTCATGCTTGAAAATGCATCAAAGCCCAACTTTTCAGTGGGCCGCTGTTCGCAGAGAACAGAACCCGCCTGCCTCACCTCCACAACCTTCAGAAGCTCAACAACCCCAGGCCACATTCAGCCAGATCCCAGAGCTCACTGCTTCCAGCGCATAATCGCATGATTCGCACATTTCTGCAGGATCTCAGCGCATAATCATCATCAATTTCAAGCTCTACTACCGTACTGTAAGGCAACATGACAGGCCTTTGTTTAGCACGTTTCTCTGGCATAGGGGCTAGGGAGTGGCATAGGAACCAGCCACCGACTGTCTCAAGTGATGCTTAGAAGATTCGGTTCTATCGGGGATCAATCCACGAGTGTCTCACATTTGATGAGAGCTTAAGACAATGCAGTTGATTCATATTCGTGCATCTCTACAACTTCTAAACTTCTTCTCTATTAATGAAAATGGCAAATCTTTTGCCTCGTTTGAAAAAAAATGTATTCGTGCATCTCGATCGCAAATAATTTTTCTCCACTTTTCAAGTTTATCCAGAACAGGACACACCACAATTCTAAATTGCGTTGCCAGACATGTACATTGAGTAACAAAATTCAGAAATTCAGGACATCTTCGAACAGTTATCAGTTTATCACACGCTTATATTAACAAAATTCAGAAATTCACGACATCTTCAAACAGTTATCATTTTTCAAATTTGCGCATATCATTATCATCATTTTATATTACTTTATTTTTATTCTCTTGGTGATCTGTGGTGGTTCGTCGCATCGGGCATCTATCATATGGTTGATGGCATATGGCATCAAGGAAAGAAGCATCTATGTTGGAAACCTGGTACATCATCAGCAGTGATCAACAGGTTATAGCTTTCAACAACTTGGCATAACTTTTATTTGTTTGCTGAATAGGTAAGTTACAGTAATTTAACTTCTGAAATGTCTTTGCATGGGCTGGCTAGGAAACTGAAGATAAAAATGAGCTCTTGGATGCTGGATGTATCCTCCCCAGTGATAGTGACGATTCTTCAAAATTTCTTCACAAGTGGAATTTAGATACTTTCTGGGTCGAACTTGTCTGCATGCGCTCGGTATTTTATTTTGTTTATCGCTAACTTTGCTTTCAGCAGTTCGGAAAAAAAGGATATCACGCTTGTGCAAGGATAGAAACATGAAAATTTTCACCGCTGACGCTTTTGACACGAGGTGGCCTTGATTACTGACGACAGTCACGTAGCAGCGCCCCTTGTACTATACCTAAAGCCAGAGCCACCCCTGCTTTGTTTTTTTCTCGATTCACTTTGTACATAGCAATCTGTATCATCTTCATCTTGTCGGTTCTCAGACAAAAACATTCCGCACTTCTTTCCTATTGATTTGGCAAGCATATGTTTCACGGACAGGGATCCATGGTGGCTCCGAAGAGGTCAGATCAAGCAGCATAATCTATCGTCGTCAACTGGGCATATAAAACGGAGTAGATGGTAAATGCTCTGAGCTGTCAGGGTTACGACAAACCAAACCCTTCCTTCATTTTCATTACAGACCATATTTCGTCAAATAACACCTAAAATTTCATATAAAACTGTGCCGAAAGCAGACACCCATCATCAGATCTATCTCAACGGTGGATGTACTGAAAAGTCCATACTGGTAGAAAGCTTCCAAACCAACCTGTAATCATCGTTAGATATATCCGTAGATCTTCACACTGAGGCAACAGCGTTGGCATTAATCAGCGCTCTGCACATCTCTTTCTTGATAAACAAAACATGAGACGTCGTCATTGGTAGTGGCGTAGTGCTAAACATTTTTCTCTCGCGAGAAATAGGTAATGCTAAACTTGCTAGGGACTTTCTTTCTCACATAAAGGGAGTGACCAATCATGTCATCGTGCCACAAGCTAGCGTAAACACCATTTTCGAAAATAAATAAATCTAGACTGTCATGAATGCAGCGACGGGAAACATCTCTGTGAAGTTAAGCTAACATAGAAACATTACTCTGCTTTGCCTTGTCAAGGGTACCAAGAATGAGAACGAGCTTTGATAGGAACATACTCGTGCGAAAAAAGGACTCCAACCATTACATGTTTAATCCATGGTCATCCCTAGAGGACCCTCTGTATATGTTGCCGGAGGTTTGGCTGCGGGTGAGAGGGATACTAGCTGATGTGAGGACTGTTTTCTTGTCCCTGTAGGCGGTGGGCACTCTCTTTGGCAAGACAAAGGAAGTGGACATGGTACACACTAGGAAGAACAAGGAGTTGAGGCTGCGGATTGGTTGCTTAGATCATACTCTTATCCCGAAGACGATAGATGTTTTTATCCAGAGAGGTTTTTTGAAACTCAGTTTTGAGGTAGAATCAGTAACAGTGACTCAACTTGGTAGTGATGATATGGGTAACAATGGAGATAACAATGTTGGAGGAGACAACAATGGATCCAATGGGGATAAAGCCGATAGTGCAAATGACATGGATATTGAGAAGACGATGAATGTTGAGCAACAGGGCAATGCCAATAATCAGAAGGGCACGGTGAAAAGGTCAATAATGCTAAGAATGTTGTTGGCCACCAAGTTCAACATCAAATTGAGACTCCAATATTGTTTGGCTCTCTTAATACGGTTTTGTTGAACAAAGGTATTCATGATAATATTTTAGTGCCTGCTCATTTAATGGAACATTGTTCATCCTTAAATTT
The DNA here is from genome assembly GCF_019359855.2 of Lolium perenne. Classification (NCBI taxonomy): domain Eukaryota; kingdom Viridiplantae; phylum Streptophyta; class Magnoliopsida; order Poales; family Poaceae; genus Lolium; species Lolium perenne. Next base: position 161,797,368 of record NC_067247.2, read on the forward strand.
AAATTTTGATGAAAACTGCAATTTTTTTGACACGAATTTCATATTGCATGGTCATGCAGAAAAAGACAGAGAAAGCTCACCGTTCCATGTTGATTCTCCACGAGGATCGGTGAAGAACCTGACGCCTGCAGTCTCGGGATCTGTGCGTGCAAGGGCAGCTGGCCCGGCGCTACCACTGGGCAGACAGGCCATAGCTTGCGCGACGCCACTGGGTGCAGCGACCAAGCCTGGCGCTGTTCCGCCTCGAGAGCGACGACCGCGGTCCCCGCTGCCCCCTGGCGACCACCTGACGTTGTCGGCGGCTGCAGCACGTGGGGAGGGCCGGGCGCCAGCTAGCGACCATGGTCTGGCTGCTGCGAGCGCTGGCACCGATCCCGAGCTGACGCGGTCAGAGCATCTCCACTCGTCCCCCCGAACAGGCCCCCGGCGAGCGTTTTTTCCATCCGGACGGCGTAATTCGGCCCAGTCGCGCCCCCGGTTCCTCGTTTTCGTCCGGATTTGGGCCTAAATTCATCCGGCGATCCCACGCCATCCCCGCCCCCCCGGAGAGCGCTCGGGGAGTCCGGACGAAACGAAAGCGCGCGTGGCCCCAACTTGTCGGCGACAATGGCCTGGGTTTGTACGGCAATACCCTCGTCTTCCCGATCTACGGCAATACCCTCGTCTTCCCGATCTACGGCAATACCCTCGTCGAACGATCTACGGCAATACCCTCGTCGAACGAAAGCTTTGAACTCTCAAGTGGTGCAACATAGATAGATTATATATATTTCGAATATAATTCGAATAAACATAAAAATTACATATAAAAACTTTAAAACAAACTTAAACTACTTCTTCTTCCTACATGGCCCCGCCTCATTGTCGTGGCGGCGACACTTCCGGCTCGTCACCTCCTCGTCGGAGGAAGTTGAGTCCTCCTCCTCGTCAGTGTCCTCAGCCTCTTCGTCGTCCTCCTCCTTTTCCTCGGCCTCTTCCTCCTCCTTTTCCTCGGCCTCTTCCTCGGCCTGCTCCTTGGCCTCTTCGTCCTCCTCCTCGTCCTCCTCGTCGTCATCCCATTCGTCCTCGCTAGCCGGCGGAGGGGAATCGTCGCTGCTGGATGATGCAGCTTTATCCCACCAATGGCGCCATCCAGGCGGCTTCCCCTCGCTGTCGGTGTCCGATGGCCAAGAGAGATCGCTCATGGTTGACGGAGGATGGTGACGAGAGAACAGATGAATGGCGTCGGCCGTCGGAAACCGTATATGTAGGTCTCTCGACGAAGAGAGCGTCGGTTGCTCTTCCGCGGAGTTCGTGCTCCATTACGGCGGTTCTCGCATCGAGGCCACTTCGACCGTTCCCGACGAGTCGTTTCGGCTCTCCAGACCACTTCGCGACGGTTCAATGCGTCGAGGGAACTCCGACGATTGCCCTTCCCGGTGACTGCGCCGTCGCTATGCACGCGGTGGGTGCGCGTCCATGGGCTCGCAGCTGGAAAAATGGGCCTCCCCAGGCCAAAAACTACATCCATCCGGCGCTAAATAACGCCGGATTTCGGCCTGGGGAGCCCCAACGGCTGGGGATGCTCTCAGCCACCAAACCTGCTGCAGCGTGCAGGGCTCTAGCTGCCGAGCATGGAGTGGCTACTGGGCGTCCTTGCTGCGATCCCAAGAACACCCGCCCGGTCCCTCCTGTGCTGTCGCAGGTGACACCTACGGTGGTGGGACCCGGGACAGAATCTGGTCGGCAGCAGCAGCAGCTCGGATCGCATGTGCCTGATAGCTGTGGATCATCTGCGGACAGTCTCCTGTGGGCTTTTATGCTGCTTCGAGGAAAAAAACAGGTATAAGTATTGTTGTTGGTACAAAAAATTAACCGTCGCCAACTGTGGTAACGAGACAATTTTCAGGTACTCCTACGGCTACTGTAACATGCCTTGAAGGTACGGCAAAGAATACTCCAGTGGTTAATGCTGTGGCGGCTTTTGGGGGTATTGCAGCTCCTTCGCTGTCTGTTCGGGCGAGCGACAGGATCCGTGCATAACCAAATGCAGATGCCACACAGATGGAAAGGGCCATGCAGAATGTTAATCTCAGATACGACTTTACTTCTCCAGGTAATGGGAACTCTAAACCATCAATTGCTTCTTTGTCTGATGAGGATATTTTGGTTAAAGCAAGTCGCCTAGGTATATCTTTGGGTAAAAATAAAAAGGAAGTTTTAAAAGCCGTAGAATCTATTAAGGAGGTAGATGTCAATAGAACTTTAGTAATCTTAAAGAAAAATGTTGAGGCTAATTTGGACAAGGAAGAAGGCCAAAATAGTTTGCTAACCTCCAAATTTTCAAGTCTTACTGGAGATTTGATAATAGAGGAGGCGCAAGAGATATTGGAACAAGACGACTTGCTAATGCCTATAATTAAACTTAAGAAATCTCGAAAGAAGAAATATTTTGATTTGTCTGGGGTTCGTAGAAGTGCTAGATTCAAAAACAAATTTTCAGGATAAAATGAGTTCAATAAAAGGTTTATTTTGGAATTCAGGTGGTTTTGGTGATGTTGCGAAACACCTGTTTATTAAAGAACAGTTAAGGGAGGAAAAATTAGATTTTATCGCCTTACTGGAGACGGGGAGATCTAACTTTTCAATACCTTTCCTTAAAAAATTGGCAAATGGGTTAGACTATTCTTGGTTTTGTCTTCCATCTCATGGAAGGTCCGGAGGTATCCTTGTTGGAATAAATAATGCGTTGTTACAAGTCGGTACAGTTGAAACTGGGGATTTTTGTGTCAAACTACATGTTAGATGTAAACATGATGGGTTTGAGTGGGTATTAGTGCCAGTTTATGGCGCTGCTCAAGATGCTCATAAAGTAGAATTCCTAGTTGAACTTGCCAGGATGGGTGATTCAGGATCTACCCCTTCTCTTATCGGGGGGATTTTAACATATTAAGAAGAAAAGAGGATAATAATAATGATAATTTCAAGCCACATTGGCCTTTTGTTTTTAATGCCATTATATTGAGAGCCTAAACCTGCGAGAGACTGCTCTCTCAGGTAGGCAATTCACTTGGGCTAATCGAAGGGAAAACCCAACGTATGAGAAGCTTGACCGAATCCTTTTGAAAGTTGAGTGGGAACAAAAATTCCCTTTAGACACAGTTAGAGCTTTGATAAGGACTGGCTCAGATCATGCTCCTTCGTTAATTGATTCGGGTAATCACGCTCATATCGGTAATAGAGCTCACTTTTCTTTTGAAACATCATGGTTGAAACATGAGAATTTTTATGAGATAGTGAGAGCTGAATGGGAGGCTGAGACCCGTGGGAATTCTCCTATTGCCAAATGGCAGAATAAAATCAGACATGTTAGGCGGTTTCTTAAAGGTTGGGCAAAATGTTTAAGTGGTCAATATAAGAAAGAAAAAGAAAAATTTCTATCATTGATAGATGAATTGGACCTGAAAGCTGAGTCAATTCCTCTAGATGATGATGAGAGAGCAAAGTTAAGAAAGGCAAATGACGATTTAACAAAACTTCGTAGAGATGAGGAGTCAAAATGGGCACAAAGGGCCAAGGTAAAACATATTCAAGAAGGGGGAACAATACTAAATATTATCACCTAATTGCAAATGGAAAACATCGAAGGAAAAGAATATATCAACTAGAACAAGAGGAAGGAACCATAGTGGGTGATGAAAATTTGCAAGTCTATATTTCTGAATATTATAAGTTGTTTGGAGAGCTAGCTACTTCTACTCTCACACTGAGTGAGGAGTATACACAGGATATACCGCAATTAACCCAAGAGGAGAATAATACCCTTGTTGCTGAATTCACAGAGAAGGAAGTCAATGATGCTATTTTTCAAATGGAGTTAAATAAATCTCCAGGACCTAATGGTTTTCCAGCTGAGTTCTACCAAACCTTTTGGGAAGTTATCAAGGGTGATTTAATGTCAATGTTCTCTCAACTGCATTCAGGGGAATTACAGTTGTTCAAATTGAACTTTGGTATTATTACCCTGTTGCCTAAGAAGGAGAATGCGGTTCAAATCCAGCAATATAGACCAATCTGTCTTCTTAATTTTAGTTTTAAAATATTTAGGAAAGTCGCTACTATTAGGGCTAATACTGTTGCCGAAACAGTTATTAGTCCTACACAGTCGGCATTCATGCCAGGACGACATATTCTTGAAGGAGTAGTTGTCTTACATGAAACCATTCATGAACTTCATCGGAAGAAAATGGATGGGGTGATATTTAAAATTGACTTTGAGAAGGCCTATGATAAGGTAAAATGGCCTTTTCTTCAACAAGTTATGCGCATGAAAGGTTTTGATCCCAAATGGTGTCAACTCATTGAACAATTTGTTAGGGGAGAAAGTGTAGGGATCAAGGTCAATAATGATATTGGTCACTATTTTCAAACCAGGAAGGATCTTCGATAGGGTGACCCGTTGTCACCTATGTTGAATAACATTATTGCAGATATGCTGGCCATCCTAATAGCAAGAGCGAAAGAGGATGGACAAATAGGAAGTCTTATCCCTCATTTAGTTGATGGAGGAATTTTGATTTTGCAATATGCTGATGACACGATGCTTTTCATGGAACATGACTTTGAAAAGGCTGTAAATATGAAACAGATTTTGCGTTTCTTTGAAGAATTGTCAGGACTAAAAATTAATTTTCAGAAGAGCGAGATTTTCTGTTTTGGTAAAGCCAAATTTGAAGAGGAGCAGTATAAACAACTATTTGGTTGTGAATCTGGTTCTTTGCCCTTCAGATATTTGGGTATCTCAATCCATTATAGAAAGTTAAAAACTCTGAATGGAATCCAGTGGAAAGTAGGTTTGAGAGAAAATTTGGGTGTTGGGCTAGAAAATTGTTATCATATGGGGATCGTCTTGTTTTGATTAATTCTGCGCTTACTAGTTTACCCATTTACCTAAAGGGGTAAGGAAGTGATTAGATTTTTTCCGATCACACTTCTTTTGGCAATGTGAGGTAAATAAAAAGAAATATATGTTAACTAAGTGAAACCTGATTTGCAACCTAAGAACCAAGGTGGTCTTGGAATTGAAGTTCTGGAGATTAAAAATTCTTGCCTACTTAGTAAATGACTATTTAAACTTCTTTCTGAAGAAGGGTTATGGCAAAAACTATTAAAAAACAAGTACCTTTCATAGAAAACCTTGGCCAAAGTTAAAAGTAAGCCTACTGATTCACCTTTCTGGAAGGGACTAATGAAAGTTAAATAGGATTTTTTTTAGTAGAGGAAAATTTGAGGTAGGCTCCGGAGAAGGAGTGCGATTTTGGGAAGATAGATGGTTAGGTGATCAGACACTTGCATCTCAGTATCCCCAACTATAGAACATAGTCCATTGTAAGCATGATACAGTGGCAAATGTTATGAGTTCAACTCCGTTAAATATTGGTTTTCGGAGAAGGCTGATTGGTGATAAATGGGATCAATGGGTAAACCTATGTCAACGATTAGTGGAGATAAATTTAAATGATGATCAAGATAAGTTCATTTGGGGCCTAACATCTTCAGAGAAATTCACTGTTAAATCTATGTATGGTGATATGTTAAATGGGCATACAAGATATCTTCGTAAGTATCTTTGGAAAATAAAAATCCCATTGAAAATTAAAATCTTTATGTGGTTCCTTAGTAAGAAAGTCCTCTTGACCCGTGATAATCTAGCAAAGAGAAATTAAAATTCAGTAGAACATTTGTTTATTTCATGTCCTTTTGTTAGGCTTATTTGGCGGGTGGTTTTTGCTGCATATAATATTCCATCTCCATACAATGTCAAAAATATGTTTGGGAATTGGCTTAATGAAACTGACAAAAATGATAAAGCTAGGATTCACATTGGTGTTTCGGCTTTATGTTGGTCAATTTAAAATTGCAGAAATGATATTGTTTTTAACAAAAAGGACTCTACTAATCTTTTGCAGGTTATTCACACTATGATTCACTGGATCCAGCTTTGGCGTTTCTTTCTCCCGGAGGATCAGCGGGAGTGCATGGTTTCTGGATGCAACCGCCTTCGAATGGTTGCCCAAGATATTTTCTAACAGGCTACTTGGCGGCCTATTAAGAGATTACATGATGCCTAGTTTGCTTAGCAGTTTTCTCTTTTTTCGGTGGTTGATTTTTGTATTGACCCTCGCTGATCCTTGAATTGTAATCTTTGAATATTCAGTTTCTTAATAAAAGATTGTGTGCATCAACCGATGCAGAGGCCGGGGCACACCCCATTTCGAAAAAAAATCCATGGTCATCCAACGTTGAAAATCAACCTGCAGTGGTTGTTTTACCATATAACCTACAAACTTCCAACTAACCAACCAAATTTAAATTTGCTCGTTGCGACAGTAAGATAATAATATTCACCCATAGCAAGACTTTTCTTTCTGATATGCGGATAGAGATGCATCGCATCAGGCATCTATCATCATTCATTGCATCGTGCATCAAGGGCAGAAGGCATCCTGCATCAAGGGCAGAAACATCAAGGCCAAACTAGATTATAAGCCGGAACAAATACGGGATCCAGGCTTTTTGGAGAAAGTTTCTACCAAAGCCGTTAGAGAAGCCAAAAAAAAGTGGCCATTTGATGCCAACTCCTATAGGTTTCAAAATATATTGGATTAAAATACACGTTTTGGCATGTGTTTGAAAAAAAATTATTGGATTAAAATACATGACACATAACTTCCAAAATCAAGAAAAATTACATGGCATTCCAGTATATCCTTTGGTTTTGCTTTTCACGTGTCTTAGGTATCATGTTGCCAGATAGTGGTTTAGGTAGACGCCTCTCTCCCCCCGCGTCGTCCTCCTCTGGCGACAAGGGGGAACTCTAGCCGCCGCCACCTCTAGCCCCTCCACCCCTCTCCCTTGCTTCTCCGCCGCTGGAGGGGGGCCGTCAAAGCCGCGCGCGCCCCCGGGGAAGGTGGCGACGGGGCATTCTCTCCCCCTCCCGCGTCCCCTGGCGAGAAGGAGCTCGCCCGGGCGCGGCGATGTGCGGCGGGCGCGGTGGGCTGGCGGGGCTGCGGGCGGCCGTGGTGGTGCGCGGCCAGGTCGAGGTCGGGGAGCGGCGGTGGTGCAGCGGGGCGCGACGGGGCTTGGCGGCGCGCGCACGGGCCTAGATGGGCTCCCGCGGGGCTGCTCGGGCTTGCTCCGGGTCGCTGGCTCGGCCTGGTCGGCTGGCGTGGCGGCGGCCTGGCTCGGCGACCCCACGGCGACCCCATCCGCACCCCCGGTGGTCCGAAGCAGCGCGGCGGCAGGCGGAGCTCCGGCTCCTCCCAGATGTGGCGGCATCGATGGCGGCTCACAGCTGCTGTCCGGTGAGGGTGGGCGGGGTGGCGGCCCCTCTCCCCTGCTTCTTCCTCTGTAGGTGGTGGTCGGCAGGTTGCTACCGGTTGCTTGTCGCGACGGCGTCGGCTCCTGCCGGCGGTGAGGTTGGTGGTCTACGTGGTGTGGCGTCGTCGCCGCGTGGGAGGTGCTTGTGCCAGTGGTTCGCAGGCCGGCGACGTTGTGGGTCTCCCCCATCTCCGATCGGCAACGTGGGAGTGCGGAGGTTCGGCTGCTCCGAGCGAAAGCTGATGGCGCGGCAGCTGCGGATGTCGCTATCCTTTTGGGGGCCTTCATGGAGCCTTCGACCTCCTCCGCTCCCGGAGCATAGTTTTTCGGGTGAAAGTCTAGGCCGTGGCAGGGCCGGACGACGACGTCGATCCACGTCGCTTCCCTCTTGGGGGCGTCGTCTTGAAGACTTTGTTCCCCAATGTGCTTTCCTGAGGCTGGACTCGTACGGCATCGCGGCGGGTGGCCGGCGATGTGTGAGGTTCGTATGGTGGCTTGTGTGGCAACGATGGCGGTGGTGAGCGATGGTCTGGTAGCGTCAAGACCTTGGCTTCGGCGAGCGTCCGAGCTTCTTCGTCTTGTGCTTCGCTTGCGGTGGAGTCAGAGCTGCTATGGTTTGTCGAGTTTCTTCATTTGAGCAGCGTACGATGACCTGCAGGGTGGCCCTCTGGCGATGATCTTCCTCGGCGCATGTCTTGCGCTTATCCTCTTCAGAGCTCGTCATCAGAGTCGGAGCTGCCTGTTGCTTCACGAGGAGTCGCTTGTTCTTCGGCTTGAGCTACACGGTGCCGCTTCGGCGAGGTCTTGGTGGTTGGTTCTTCGGTGAAGTCGGAGTCGCTGAAGAGTGATGACGATGACGTTGAAGGTCAACCGCGACGACTTCTCGCTTCGGTGGCCTGTGTATCTTGTGTGGGTTGCCAGGGTGGCTCTGTGCCCCCACGGCGGTCGTGCTCCATGACGGTCGTCGGAGCACTTGTTTCGGTTTTCGGCCGGTTTCCCGCTAATAAACTAGCCAAATTCTGTACTTCTTCTTTATTAATGAAAATGGCAAGTCTTTTGCCTCGTTTCAAAAAAAAAATATTGCCAGATAAAGGTCCACAGAAGGTAAACATCTACTACCTCCGTCACATAGTTTTACTTAGGCTGGTCATAGTGAGCATACGCACCCGGGAGCTGAATTGAATTTCTCCATGCATATGATACTTGTCTATGATACTATCTCTATAGTGGGTGGTATTATATAGTAGTATCATAAACTTCTAAATTTATTGTTTTGTAGAATCCCAATGTAAATCTATGTACAAGATCAATTTGGTATTTACTTTTCTCGTAACGTGCGCTATGATACAGTATCCACCTATGTTACTCTAATCCTATCTCTCCTCTTTAATTGCATGCCACATCATCATTTTTGTGGGCCTAGTATGCATGATACTACCTATGATACTAGCACTATGCCCAGCCTTATATTTTCTTAGTGATGTGCGGTGATTCGTCGCATCAGACATCTATCATATGGTTGATGGCATAAGGAATCAAGGACAGAAGCATCTATGTTGGAAACTGGGGATCAAGATTTTATACCATTCAACAGTGAAATATAGCAATTTAACTTCTGAAATGTCGTTTGCATGGCCGGTTAGGAGACTGGAGATAAAAAAAAATATCTCTTGGATGTTGGATCTATCCTCCTTACCCAGTGATAGCGACAACTTTTTAAAAATTTCCCGACAAGTGGAATTTAGATACTTTCATGGTTGTCCGCAAGTGCTGCTGATTTTATTTTGTTTATCAATAACTTCGCTTCCAGCAGTTTAGTAAAAGGATATCATGCTTGTGGAAGGAGAGAAACATGAGGATTTTTCACGGATGATGCTTTTGACCCAAGCGAGGTGGCCATGATTACTAGCGACAATCACGTAGCAGCCGCCTTGCCACTGTGCCGCTTGTACCTAAGGCAAGAGACACCCTGCTTCCGCTTTTGTTCTCCTCCCACTTTCTTCACTCTTGCCGGTTGTCAGACAAAACATTCTGCACCTGTTTCCTACATATTTGATCAAGCATATGTTTCACGGAGAGGGATCCATGTTGGATTCGAAGAGATTAGATCAAGCATATTCTATCATCTTCAACTGGGCATCTAAAACGGAGTAGATGGTTAATGCCTCCAGTCCCAGGGTCACGACAAAGCAAACACTTCCTTCTTAACAGATTATCTCTTGTCAGATAACACCTACCTCTCCATATAAAACTGTGCCGATACCTGACACCCATCATGCTATATCTCCGTATCTTCCAAGACAACGAATGTACTGAGAAGTCCTAACCAGTACAAAGCATCCAAACCAAGCTGTAATCCTCATAAGATATATCAGTATCTTAACAGCGAGGCATCAACGTTAGCGTTCAGCAATGCTCTGCGCATCTCTTTCTTGATCAGAAACACGAGACGTCGTCTTAGGTAATGCTAAGCATTTTCTTTCACGGGGAACAGGTAATACTGAACATGCTAGGGACTTTCTTTTTTCGCGTAAAGGGGGTGACCAACCGTGTCATCGTGCCACAAACTATAGCATGAACACCATTTCCAAAGAAAATTTCCAGACCGTTTATTTGTCATGAATGAAGTAACAGGAATTCAGGAAACATCTTTAAAGCATAGAAACATAACTCTGCTCTTGCCTCGTCAGCAGGAGCAACATTCAGGGAAAGAGCTCATTTGCTAGGAATGTTGTAGGGCCTTAAAAATCATGTAATATATGTAGGATATGACACCAGACTGAACACTTCCAGATGCGGAGCAAAAAAATCAACTAAAAATTTAAATAAAATCTCATTTGCATTTTGATACACCGTGTTTGTAGCAATAAACTGCCATGGATTTCATGTTTATCTGCTCATAAAAATAATATAGGATTTTAAAACATTGTATTTGATTGGTAATACATAGTAATCATACAAAAATGAACTCCAATTATTACATGATTAATCCATTGGCATCCAACTTTGAAAATCAACCTGCAGTTGTTTTACATTATAACCTACAAAGTTCCAAGTTTCAACTAACCAACCAATACAAAGATGAACCAGTTCATTTAAAATTTGCTAGTTGTGAGGGGAAGGTTCACATATATGTCGTAAGATAGCAATTTTCATCTGTAGCAAGATTTTTATTTCTGATCTCGGCGATACATCACGTCAGGGATCTATCATGGTTCACTCCTTCATGGCATCAGGCGTCAAGGACAGAAGCATCTATGATGGAAACCAGGACACAAAGGGTTTATCCTTCGAATACTTGGTGTTGCTGTGATTGGTCTGTTGAATCAACTGTGTAATGTTGCCTCTTCAATTATTTGAATGGTTGATTAGGGGAGTGCGGAAAAAAGGGGCTCTTGGACGTTGGATCTATCCCCAATTAATGGTAGTGACACTTTCTTTAATTTCTTCACCAGTGGTGTTTAGATACTTTCTGGACCAAATTTGTCTGCAAGTGAATTATATATGCTTGATGTTTTCACATTCTATATCGATAACTACTCTTTCTGCAGTTTAATAAGTGGTGATGCTTTCTGGTGAAGCTGCAGCTATCTGTATTTTGTTGGCTATCTATTACAAGTTTACTTCTACTTTTCGGATCAGACTGGGCAGGAACCACTTGTTGATTTTCTACTTCGCGAGTACAGTCTGTACATTGGGTTGTTGAGTATGACAGAGCAACCATGTTTATATGAATTTTTCTTCTAAGATTTGGTAAATAGAAGTATAGAACCTCTATGAAACTATTGATCTCCTGAAATAAACCAACATACTACATGCTCTAGAGTTTAGTCAAGTTACTCATATTATTACAACTCACATCAGAAGATAAATGGAACATATGTCACTTTCTTTCAGAGATTGTAAACCACAGAAACTTCAAGTGCTCTTTTGTTTTCCAAATTATCATCTCAGTGCACATTATGACAGGACAACGAGAGGAACTGAACAGAAACAACCTTTTTATTATGCATCTCAACTTCTCATCAATGCCTCAACAAGTAATCTTTAGGTACAAGAAAAAGAACATACGACAAAGAACACACGCATGCAGAACGAATCGCTCTAGCTGAAAAAGTAACGAATTTGATAAGCAAAAACTAAATACTCAGGACTTCCAAAACCTAATCTTGTTGCTGCTGGTCATCTCCATGCCAGGCCCAGACTATGTCCTTCAGCGCTGGCCGGATGTCCTCCATCAGCTCCCGGTACTCCAGCGGATCCCCACTTGTTTGCTTCATCTCAATAAGATGGTGGGAAGGCGTAATCTCAAAGATCTCCGTGTCTAACTGAACAACACCATTTCTTCCCTCCTTCCGCGCTTGCATCTTCATCACGCCATTGTCCTTCTTCCTTACCCTGAGATTCAGCGCCTTCGCGACGCATTCCAGCTTCGAGATGATGTCTGAAGCAGGCTTGTCTGAAGTGAACCTCGCCTCCTTTTTGCATTCCTCTTGGATGAATAGGCCGGACAGATCAAACCCCGTGGAGAAAGAGATGATCTCGAAGGCATTTAAGTTTGTTGCTGTCATGGGTTTCACATCATGAGCATTCTTCCTGGACCTCGCACCAGCCTTGGTATTTGTGTTGACATTCTCACTGGGAGTTCTCTCCTTTACTGCAAGGGTGTCCCTTGGACCTTTTCGGAACCAGGTAGACTCTTTTATCTTCTGGATGGATGGCCTAGTGCTTGGATTGGGGTCCAGGATCTTGTACAAGAGCTTCTGAAGCTTGTGTGAGAACCAGCTGGGGCACCTGAAATCGCCTTGCTCAATCTTCCGATACATCTCCATCACGTTGGAACCATGGAAAGGGAGATAACCGGCAGCCAAAACAAACAGGACAACACCACAGGACCAGATATCTGATTTTGCACCATCGTAGCCTCTCTTGCTGATCACCTCCGGAGCTACATATGCAGGTGTTCCACAGGTGGTGTGGAGCAACCCGTCTTGCCTCTTGGACTCAGAGAGTGCGCTTAATCCGAAATCTGAGACCTTCAGGTCCCCGTTCTCATCCAGGAGCAGGTTCTCAGGCTTGAGATCCCGGTGATACACACCTTGGCTGTGGCAATAATCCACTGCACTAATGAGCTGCTGGAAGTACTTATGTGCATCACCCTCTGTGAGCTTGCCATTCTTTGCAACCTTGTCGAAGAGCTCACCGCCTTTCACATACTCCATGACAAAGTATATCTTGTTTTGAGTCGCCATGACCTCGTGAAGCTGAACAATGTTCTTGTGTGCCACCAACCTCATGGTTGTGACCTCACGCTTGATTTGCTCCGCCAGCCCAACCTTGAGCACCTTCTCCTTGTCCAACATCTTTATGGCGACGCTTTGGTTCGACTTGAGGCTCCTGGCATAGTGCACTTTGCCAAATGTTCCTTTCCCCAACAATCTCCCCAGCTCATACCGCCCCATCAAAATCTTCCCTCTGTTCTCCATGTCTTCTAGCTATATAAAAACCACAGCCTATATATTGCGGCTACAATTCAAATGGAGTACAACACTTCAACCATCCTCCCCAAGGTAGTCTTGATCGACGACTTCGAACAACACTTTCATGTCACCAGGGAGTCTAGATGGCCTAGAGATGATGCAGAGAAGATGGTTGCTCGCATACAGAGTTGACAAAGTCAGCTCTTGCGGAGCAGCTGCAATCTCCTTTAACGCGCAGGTGAAATTTTTTCTAAGCAAGCACATCTTTCAGCATTCCCTTATGCTTTGAGTGCTTGATTCGTACTGGAGTTCTCTGCAAAGAAGAAAATAAAAATCTTCAGATTCTGCAATTGATGTTTCAGAAATACAACTTTGAGTTGTTGAAGAAAATAACAGAAGATCGTTCGGTTTAATAACTAGAGCATCAGGGATATGAAACAAAACCAAAGTGGTGTGCACATAGCAAATCGGTAGAAACAACAGAGAACGTATCTCCAATTATTATTTTTCTTTCGAGTCAAGGTTGCAACCAATTCAGAAAAAAAAAGGTTGCAACCAATTCAGAGTGTTAATACAACCAATTCAGAGCTCTTGCGTGTTTCCAACAAATTAGACATTGTAAAAAAAACATATCGCGCACCGACAAATTCAAAGAAGGAAAAGGCCAATTTTGCAGAAAACAATTGCGCCTTTCCTCCAATCCTAACACTAATTGTAGCATAAGAACATGGAACTCCCAGATCCAACCGCCTAACACACAGCCGGATTGGATGCGAAAGCACTCAAAGCAGGCTTCGGCGCATGTGCCCAAATTCTCTTCCCCAACGACTGGCCACACGCGGAATTGGAAAAGAACCGAAAGATGCGCAGTCACGCACATACTACACAAGAAATCGAGCAAAACCAGGAAGGAATCCTACATCGTCAGCTCGCATCAAGGCTGAACGGAATTCTAAGAACAGCAAGGACGGGCGGGGAGAGGATCTTGCGTATACCTTGCAGCAACGCGAAGAGGAGGAGCTCCGGGTCGAAGCTCGCACCTGGAGGCAATTGTGTCTATGAGGGGTGAGTTGCTGGGAGCTTTTGGGGTGGTGTGGCTGTGGACGAGGAGGGCTCTCCTTATATACAAGAGCAGAGCAGAGCCGCCGGAGGGGAGGAGGGAGGAAGAAGAGAAGAGAAGAGACCAGTCGAGGTCGAGGTCAGGTGGGTGTTGGTGTTGGTTTGACAAAGATGCCCCTGGCTGCGTTTCCTGGGCACCGCATCGCAGAGGTGAGAGGGCATATTCCTGGTAAACAGTACACCGTATCATTGCGTGTCTTCGTGATTACGACTTGAGAGAGGAGAACAGTGCTTGTACGATGCCTAATGGCGCAATGTGACGGCGCAATCGGAGTATACGGTTTAAATTTAGGGTTTGTTTCTACCGCTAGATCAGGTGAGGATTGACAAATTTAACCCTAAGAAAGTTCAGCTGAAAGTATCTCTTTTCATAGTTTTCTTTTATCAAAATAACCATTTTTCTCAACGCAATCCTCCTCTGACATTAACCATTGATAGAGTGTTAATACCATGGATCATAGCGTTTAGGTATAACCGCCCAACACCGCATACCTGTCGAGGTATAATTTTTTGTTTTGGTCGTGAACATGCTAAGTTTTTTTTTCTCCAATGCCAAGATATGTTGTTTACGTACCCAAGTTCAAGGATGTGGATGGTGTTGTTAATAGAAAATGCTAGATTTTGCTAAACCAGATTATGCATGGTGTTATCCCCCTGAAGGCGATTTTATTCAGTAGACACATTGGCAATACGGGCATCTACCCAGTTTGTAGCCAGCAACCGGAGGATATCCTTCACATGGTTTTTAAATGTGATCGTTCTGCTCTAATATGGGAAGCACTGGGGATAACATATGTAATTAACAGGGCTGTTTCTGCTACCAACTCGGGTCCTCAAGCCCGGGAGGAAATTTTCAAATTAACTATGACGTCGGCTCCGGGCTTGGATGACCTGAAGATCCCGGAACTAGTGGCTGTTGGAGGCTGGTATATTTGGTGGATGCGGCGTAGGCAAGCTCATGGGGATCAGGTTCCCCCTATTCAGCATTGTGTCAACTCTATTCAAGCTATTACAGCTAATGCAAGAAAATCATTATCTCAAGTGAGCTCTGTGGAGAAAATGGTATGGACAAGGCCCCTAGCAAGAAATCTAAAACTAAACGTTGATGCGGCTTATCTCGATGGTGATCACACCGGTGCAACAGGTGCAATTCTACACGATAATCAAGGAAACTGTGTAGCGGCAACAGCTAAGTTTATATCACATGTGAGCTCGGCGGTGATGGCCGAAGCAATGGCAGTTTTGCATGGCCTCATGATGGCGAACCGGCTGGGTTTTAATTCTATTGAGTTAGAGTCTGATTCAATTGAAGTTATCCAATATTGCACAGGCGAAGAAAGGATTTGGAATGATGCAACAACCATATATACTGATATTTTTGAGCAAGTTGCAAGCATTGAACATGTGGAGTTCTCTCATTGCAGGAGGGAGACTAATATGGTATCTCATGAGATTGCTAGGAATAGTCATAGTACCAGAACTTCTTGTAATTGGGTCGATGAACCCCCTAGCTTTATTCTCTCGGCCCTCCTGAATGATGTAACCATTCTATGATTTGGAGCAGCAAGTTTCTGACGCACTCTTTTCCTTATCAGGGTACCTTCAGGGACTGAAAGGTTTTTAATGAGGCGGCTTGCTGGCTCGGGTTAATATATGTTATGATGTAGCCCCGGTCACCGACGTCGCTACACCAAGACCAACAAGTCCCCCAAGTGGACCGATGACACGAGCCCGAGTCAAAGCTCTACATGATGAGGTGAACTCGCTCCTCACCACCCTTGATCTTGGTACCCCTTTGGATGGATTGCTACCTCATGCCGACGTGTTATGTGTCATTAGGTACAAGGAGCATCAAGATCACGAAGAGGAGGACACACCATGGTCAAGAGGAGGAGAGGAGCAGCTGGACGTAAAGATGGACATGGAGCTGGACCGGAAGTCGCCCGAAGAGCGCAAGGAAGAGAAGATGGCCGGCCGGTCCAGAACCCGGTCTGACCGGCCTCCTGACCGGGACACCCGGTCCAAACCGGGTTTTCCACCTGTGCCATCCGGGCGCTATCCCGGGGCCCCGGAACCCCGTCCGGTTGCCGCCCGGTCCAGGGTCCGGTCTGGACCGGCCCGCCCGGTCCCAGGTCCGGTCTGACCGGCCTCCTGACCGGCCTGCACAACTTAAGTCACCCAAATCGGCCCGAACCTGTTTCACTTGTACCTTTTCGGCCCGCGACGCCTTGTAAGACTATATAAGCCCCCAGGACGCCCCTTCACCTCTTTAGACTTGTTTTGAACTCAAACCTACCTTTGAGCTTAGTCTCCCTTGGGTATCATCCCTCTGTAATCAAGGCACCTTGGTTGTTGACTTTGATCTTGTTGAGTGAGATTCTAGTACAAGTTACTCTCTCTCCCTCACCAAGCTCTTCCTCTCTAACCCCAATCTCTCTCCGGGAATTCTGCCACGTGCCTCTTCCTCGGAGATTCTATTGGCGTGGTCCATCGAGCCACGGAGGTAAGCATCGGGTGTATCGGGTTGGTGTGCGTGCGTGAGTCTCGGAGTTCCCCGTGTTTGTCGTGTTCTTCGTGTTCCTCGCGTTCTCCCATCTCTCCCCTTGGTTTCGAAGTCAATCCGCGAGATCGGGCCACACACGGGGTCTCAGACCTCATCATATGGTATCAGCAGCTCTTGGTTACCGCGGATTTGACCTTCCACCCACCCGATTTCGTTCCTAGAAAATTTTCCAAAAAAATCCCCAAAAATAGCCCCAAATTGCCTCTTGACCGATCTGTGATTTGGTTGCGTTTTGAGTGGTTTTGGTCCATGGATCTGGTGTTGTTGTGCTTGATCTACTATTTCCCCAACTTTGAGCCTCCAATTCCATCGTTTCTCTTCGTTTTGGTCGATTTGGATTTGGTTTGGGGAAGAACAGGAGAGAGAAAGCTCCAACTCGCGAAATCCGGTTTCGAACCCGGTCAACCGGGCCCACGACCGGACGAGCCAGCCCAGAACCCGGTCGACCGGGCGGCAACCGGGCAGGCCGGTCCAGGATCCGGTCCAACCGGGCCCCAGACCGGGCGCCTCTTCGCGCCCTCCTTCGACCTCGACTTCCGGCGATCTCCACCACCACCACCACCACCACCACCATCGCAGGTATAACTTGCAGCTTTCACCTTGTAACCCCTCTTCCTTTTGCGATCTATCCCATCGAGCATTGCTTGTCTAGTGTTGCGAGACATTGCACGTGGCCCCGCATTGTGAGGTGTGTGTGTCGCGTTGAGTAAGGCACCCAAGCAAACACTCGTGTGGCAAGATAGCAAAAGCGAGGCTAACGCTAACATAGTGCGTGAAAAAGCCCTAAAAACACAAAAAGAGTGCGAGTAGCACCATACATCCATACATCCATACGCCCATACATACAAAAGTGTCCACGTTCCACCAAAGATACAAACGAGTGCAAGTGCCACCATATACAAAAGAGAAAAAGCTTTTAAGCAAAGAGAGATACGAGAAGAGAGGCCGCGTGTGAATCTTGTTGTCTCTTCCTTTGCAACCGAAGCTTTGGCTCTCCTTGTGTTAGTGTGACACCGAGCACTTATACATACACTTTTCCGCTCACTTTTGGTTGCACTAACCCCGCTTATCTCGTGTGTGTGTTCCACAACTTTTTCCGTGTTTATAGTGATCTTCACATTGACATTTGGATTTTTGGACCTTACCCACTTTTAACAACATACTCGATCTTGGATTTATCATTTGGCTTCCCACAACACTCGCCTAACACCATATTTGCTAGCTTTTGCGTGTGGTTTTGCGTGTGTTCCCGATACACTTGATCTTACTTTCGGCTTGGTGGATTGCCTCAATACTATCTTACCTTGGTAAGAGTGCGAGGTAGTCTCCTTCCACTAACATACACAACATAGTTCTTGTCTTTCCATCATGGATAGGAACGGAGATACCAATAGGGATGAAGAGATCCTCCGCAACACCGAGAGGTTGGCTACTCAACACAACCTATGGACGCAACGACAAGAGTTCAAGGAGCAACTCACCCTCTTCGAGACGCGCATCGATGAGCAATACGATGAGGTGGCTCACAACTTCTCCACCGTGAACCAAGACTTGGCTCTTCTTCGTGAAGCTACGGACAACTTGAATGGCCAAATGGTGGCCAATGATGCCAACATGGAGCGGCGCATGGATAGCCTCGAGCGCGCCATCACCAACTTGGGTCGTCATCGTCGACACCGCTCTACTTCCTCTTCATCAAGCTCGCCACAAGATTACTATTCTCATGGTGGCCTTTCGTCCTCAAGCTCCTCTTCAAGGCATGAAGACCATCATCGGCCTCATCGCCCACAAGCTCATCATGAAGACTCCCTCTCCAACTCTAGGCGTGGAGAAATTCATCGCCATGCTCGTCCACATGAGCGTCCTCCACAAGACCAAGTCCTTCAACAAGATCGTCACCAAGCGGATCACCATGCCCACCATGGGCGTGATGGCCATCCCCAAGACCAAGGTCCTCAAGATCAACCTCGGCGAGATCTCCGTCGCCACCCTCGCCATGACCAACGTGGACGAGGAGAGCCACACCATGATCAAGATGAGAGACCCAACCTTGAGCATCGTCCTCAACCGCGACAAGATCTTCAACCACATCCTCACCGTGAACCAAGTGAAGCAAGCGTTCATCTTCAACGCCAACCCAATGCTATGGTTGGCCGTAGAAGACCTCCTATTCCTCCTCTAGCCGCAAGAGATGACGGCGCCCCTCCTCGTAGAAGAACCTTGGAGGATGAAGAGAACATGTTTGGAAGACTCAAGTTCACCATGCCAAAGTTCAAGGGTGAAGAAGATGCCGAGGCATATCTCTCATGGGCACTCAAAGTGGACAAGATATTCCGCATCCACAACTACTCCGGTGCCAAGAAAGTGGCTATGGCGTCTCTTGAGTTTGAAGACTACGCCAACACTTGGTGGGAGCAAATCCTCACTCTTCGAGAAGAAAAGGGTGAACCTCCTATTGACACTTGGGAAGACATGAAGAAAGAGATGCATGCTCGCTTTGTCCCCACGCACTACATGACCGACCTCTTCAACAAGCTCCAAAAGTTGAAGCAAGGCACCAAGACCGTTGAGGAGTTCTACAAGGAGATGGAGCTCACTATGATGCGAGCCAACATCCAAGAGTCCGAGGAACAAACCATTGCTCGCTTCTTCAATGGCCTTACTTACCCCATCAAGAGGATCGTCGAGTTCCAACCATACTCCAACATGGTTGAGTTGGTCCACCAAGCATCAAAGGCCGAGCGCCAAGTGATTGAGGACATCAAGTACTCCAAGGCCAAGACCTATTTCTCCTCCAAGCTCGCTACATCAACTCCTCATGCTACAAGTGCCAAGGCCGACGTGTCCTTGACACCATCCAAGAAACCGACTATCCAAAGTCGCATGAAGCAAACGGTCTCCTCCACCGCCTCCTCTAAGGCATCCACGGGACCCTCTAGTGTCACTTGCTTCAAGTGTGGCACCCAAGGTCACAAATCGTTTGAGTGCAAGAACACCAAGGTCATGATCACTATGGAGAATGGTGACATCGAGACGCTTGATGAGGATGAATATGAAGCCCTTGTGCAAGCCGCCGTGGAAAGTGAAGAAGCTTATGAGCAAGAAAATGGAGAAGATCCTCTCTTATGTGAGCATGACCCAAGTCCCTCACTTGTGGTCACAAGGGTGCTAACAACACAACCTCATGCTATGGAAGAACAACGGTGCAACATCTTCCAAACCCGTGCCGGAATTGGTGGCAAGTCGATCAAGGTCATCATAGATGGTGGAAGTTGCCATAACCTTGCGAGCACCGAGTTGTGTGAGAAGCTCAACCTCACTCTCCGCAAGCATCCTCACCCTTACCATATCCAATGGTTGAGTGACAAGGGCAACGTCAAGATACAACATACCGTCACCGTCACTTTCAAGATTGGACCTTATGAGGACACTATTGAGTGTGACGTGGTACCCATGACGGTGTGCCACATGTTGCTTGGCTGCCCTTGGCAATATGACAAGAAGGCTATACATGATGGACTCTCCAACACATACACCTTCAAGGTCAACGACAAGAAGTTCGAGTTGCGCCCGATGACTCCTAGCCAAATCATCGCGGATAATGCGAAGGCTTTAGCGAGGGCACAACTCCGCACCCACCATAGTGTGATGAGAGGAGAGGGAGCGACCCACCACAAAGATAGTGAGCGCCACAAGCCATATATGAGTGAGTCCAAGAGTGTCCTTCTAGCCACCAAGAGTGAGTGGAGAGAGCTCCAAGAGAACCCATCCACCATATTGCACTATGTGCTCATATGCAAGGGACCATCATCGGCGACTAACGACTTAACCAACATTCCTTCGTCTTTGTTGTCTCTTTTGAAGGAGTTTCAAGACGTCTTCCCCGACGAGCTCCCTCATGGACTACCACCACTCCGAGGCATAGAACACCGCATCAACCTCATACCCGGCGCTCCACTCCCAAAACGTGCCGCCTACCGCACCAACCCCGAAGAGACCAAGGAGATCCAACGCCAAATTCAAGATCTCCTCGCCAAAGGGTACGTCCGCGAAAGCCTTAGCCCTTGTGCGGTTCCCGTGATTCTTGTGCCTAAACCGGATGAGACGCAACGGATGTGTATGGATTGTCGCCCCATCAATGCCAATACCGTCCGTTACCGCCATCCCATTCCGCGTTTAGATGACATGCTTGATGAACTTAGTGGTGCCACGATTTTCTCTAAAGTCGATTTGCGTAGTGGTTACCATCAAATCCGCATGGCTATTGGTGATGAATGGAAAACGGCATTCAAGACCAAACTCGGTCTCTATGAATGGCTCGTTATGCCTTTCGGTCTTTCCAATGCTCCATCTACTTTCATGCGCCTCATGAATCACATCTTGCGTCCTCTCATTGGCAAGAGCGTGGTTGTCTACTTCGATGATATTCTCATTTATAGCAAAAACCTCGAGGACCATGTGCAACATGTGAGAGAGGTCTTGTGCATCTTGCGTCATGAAAAGCTTTATGCTAACCTCCCTAAGTGCACCTTTGCTCAAAACAAATTGGTTTTCCTTGGATTTGTGGTTTCCGCTAATGGGATTGAAGTTGATTCTTCCAAGGTAGAGGCCATCCACAATTGGCCTACTCCTACAAATGTTGGTCAAGTCCGAAGTTTTCATGGACTTGCCGGGTTTTACCGCCGCTTTGTGAAAGATTTTAGCACCATTGCTTGCCCTTTGAATGAGCTTACCAAGAAGAATGTTCCGTTTGTTTGGGGCAAGGCCCAACAAAATGCTTTTGATGAATTGAAGAAACGCCTTACCGAAGCTCCCCTTCTCGTTCTTCCAAATTTTGCAAAAACTTTTGAGATTGAGTGTGATGCAAGTGGGCTTGGTATTGGTGGTGTTCTTATGCAAGAGGGCAAACCCGTGGCATACTATAGTGAGAAGTTAGATGGCGCACGCCTCAACTATCCTATATATGACAAGGAGCTCTACGCTTTGGTTCGTGTTCTTGAAGTTTGGCAACACTATCTTTGGCCAAAAGAGTTTATCATTCATTCCGACCATGAATCCTTGAAATATTTGAAAAGCCAACACAACTTGAACAAACGACACGCAAAATGGGTCGAGTTCATTGAGTCCTTCCCATATGTGATCAAATACAAGAAGGGCAAGGACAATGTTGTGGCGGATGCTCTTTCCCGCAAAAACACCCTTTTGCTAACTCGTTTGGATTTTCATGTTTTGGGACTTGAAGAGATCAAAGAACTCTATCCTTCCGATTCTTTCTTTGCTCCAATTTTTGAGAAATGCTCCATTGAGCGAGGAGTGGATGATTTCTATTTGCATGATGGCTATTTGTTTAAAGCTAACAAGATTTGCATTCCCGAGTCTTCGCTTCGAAAATTGCTTTTGCAAGAGTCTCACGGAGGAGGTCTTATGGGTCACTTTGGCCGTGATAAGACACTTGCGATGCTCTCCACTCATTACTATTGGCCAAAGATGAAGCGAGATGTGGAACGCCTTTGCCGCCGGTGCACCACTTGCTTACAAGCTAAGTCTACCTCCAACCCTTATGGTCTTTACACTCCTTTGCCTATTCCTTATGCACCATGGACCGATATTAGCATGGATTTCGTTCTAGGCTTGCCTCGCACTAAGCATGGTCATGATTCCATCTTTGTTGTAGTGGATAGATTCTCTAAGATGGCTCATTTCATACCTTGCCATAAGAGCGACGATGCTTCACACATTGCTTCATTGTTTTTCAGGGAAATTGTCCGCCTACATGGAGTACCGCAAAGCATTGTGTCGGATCGAGATGTCAAGTTCATGAGTTATCTTTGGAAGTCGCTCATGGCGAAGTTTGGAGTCAAGCTCTTGTTCTCATCATCATCGCACCCGCAAACGGATGGCCAAACGGAAGTGGTCAATCGAAGCCTCTCCACCCTCCTACGCATCCTCGTGAAGAAGAACTTGAAGTCATGGGAGGAGTGCCTTCCTCACGCCGAGTTCGCCTACAACCGCGCTAAGCACAAGACTACGTCAAGGAGCCCCTTCATGGTCGTCTATGGCTTCGAACCTTACACGGCACTCGACATACTTCCGCTTCCCCTCCACGAGCGCATCAACATGGACTTCGACAAGCGCACCGCCGCCGTCAAGAAACTACATGAAGAGACAAGGGCAACCATACAAGAACATGTTCTTCATCAAGCCAACCGCATCAACGCCAAGAAGAAGGCAAGAATATTCGAAGAAGGAGACCTCGTTTGGATCCACCTCCGGAAGGAACGGTTCCCTCATGAGCGCAACTCCAAGCTCAAGCCAAGAGGAGATGGCCCCTTCAAGGTCCTCAAACGCATCAACAACAACGCTTACGTCATCGACATACCGACATCCAAGTACTTGGTGAGCAACACGTTCAACGTCTCGGACTTGTCACCCTATCATGGAGATGAGGAGGTGCAAGAGTCGAGGACGACTCTTTCCCAAGGGGGGGAGATGATGTAGCCCCGGTCACCGACGTCGCTACACCAAGACCAACAAGTCCCCCAAGTGGACCGATGACACGAGCCCGAGTCAAAGCTCTACATGATGAGGTGAACTCGCTCCTCACCACCCTTGATCTTGGTACCCCTTTGGATGGATTGCTACCTCATGCCGACGTGTTATGTGTCATTAGGTACAAGGAGCATCAAGATCACGAAGAGGAGGACACACCATGGTCAAGAGGAGGAGAGGAGCAGCTGGACGTAAAGATGGACATGGAGCTGGACCGGAAGTCGCCCGAAGAGCGCAAGGAAGAGAAGATGGCCGGCCGGTCCAGAACCCGGTCTGACCGGCCTCCTGACCGGGACACCCGGTCCAAACCGGATTTTCCACCTGTGCCATCCGGGCGCTATCCTGGGGCCCCGGAACCCCGTCCGGTTGCCGCCCGGTCCAGGGTCCGGTCTGGACCGGCCCGCCCGGTCCCAGGTCCGGTCTGACCGGCCTCCTGACCGGCCTGCACAACTTAAGTCACCCAAATCGGCCCGAACCTGTTTCACTTGTACCTTTTCGGCCCGCGACACCTTGTAAGACTATATAAGCCCCCAGGACGCCCCTTCACCTCTTTAGACTTGTTTTGAACTCAAACCTACCTTTGAGCTTAGTCTCCCTTGGGTATCATCCCTCTGTAATCAAGGCACCTTGGTTGTTGACTTTGATCTTGTTGAGTGAGATTCTAGTACAAGTTACCCTCTCTCCCTCACCAAGCTCTTCCTCTCTAACCCCAATCTCTCTCCGGGAATTCTGCCACGTGCCTCTTCCTCGGAGATTCTATTGGCGTGGTCCATCGAGCCACGGAGGTAAGCATCGGGTGTATCGGGTTGGTGTGCGTGCGTGAGTCTCGGAGTTCCCCGTGTTCGTCGTGTTCTTCGTGTTCCTCGCGTTCTCCCATCTCTCCCCTTGGTTTCGAAGTCAATCCGCGAGATCGGGCCACACACGGGGTCTCAGACCTCATCATGTTATGATTTAAAAAAAAAGATTATGGTGACCGCGAAGCGTGTTCCAAATTAACTGTTGGCACGATCATCAAGATTGGTGCTGAAAAATAAAGGGTTGCTGATTTTTGAACTATTGATGTTGTATATGTTCTCTCAGCATGTTGGAAACTCATTTTTCTTTAACACTGGAAACTCATTTTTGTTTGCTGCAAACAAAGTTGACAAACATACAATATGCTATGATAAATCTAGGCGTTTGCTGCAATTGTTCCACTCATGTTGCAAGTGTTTTTTCACATCGCTGCATACATGGGATGATTCTTTCTTGCCGATTCTCCATGACCAATGAGAATCAGTTGAAGGCACATATTTTTGATGCATTAGCGTTTCGAAAAAATTGCCACACATTTTTGCACTGTTTTGACACACAACAGGAAAAAAAATTGCGATAATGTTGCAATCGTTATTGGCGCGTTTGGTAGCCTGCATGGATTTCGTGGCTCACTGCGCCAACGAGATGGGTTTCCTTGCGCGCGCGAATGGGTCATGGGCCATGAAACGTGGATCGTTTGGTAGCCTGGCCGGCCTTTTCTATGCCGGAGAGGGAAGCCATGCCCCATTGTTTGGTTGCCCCTTACCATCCCAACTTGCAAGCAGGAAAACATGAATCAACTATTTGGTTGCTCAAATCGCAGTTCCATATCCTTACCACAATTTAAATAGGGTGAGAATACCATACCATAACATGTTACATACGATCAGACACTATTCAGAAGAACAAGATCCTCACGATCACCATGATGAGAAAGGTGATGATGTAATCTTTGACCCGACTCGAACGTACCTCCGGTGGTGCTCCTTGTAGAGCATGCACTTCCTCCGGCGGTAGTTGTGCTAATGGCACTAGCTTATCGATGGCCTGATCTGCCAGGAACTCATCTTCCAAGTGGTGAGGTACTCTTCCTATGCCTCCTCCAATGTTTCATACCCTCGGTAGCTATTGTTGGAGTAGCGACTGACCTGGTCTTGACATACCCTCCATGAGTTGTAGATTCCTCGGACTTGTCTGCGGAACACCACATACCACTAGCACGGCATAAGAATACCAGGTAATCGATCACAACCATGAACCAATTCATAACAGAGAAATAGAACTACACACGTGTTGAAAACAAATGATAAACTAGCAGGGGCATGCATGATCATTCCAAAAGTGGATCACAAGTTCATCCTACACTACTATGGTGTCATCCTACCACCACAACAAAAGTGGGTGTCATCCTAACACTGCAAGTTCACCATCACCTGAGGGGTTAGTATATACCACCTCATCATAGTTACAAAAGGGGGCCATCAAATGTCTTTCAACCCTAGCTACTGCCAAAATGTACATCATCAGCATCATCATCATCAAGTTCATCACCTCCATGCATGCATCCCCTAAATCACCCCCTCAAGGGCACCACTACACCTTGCAATGGTACTTGTGAAGGTAGTTCCTTAGCCAGAGGACGCGGTGTGGCTCGATCATGCCCACAAAGTTGCAACCCTGGGCCTTGTGGTCGACGAGGTGGCTGAGCACCGCCATGAGATCATCCTCGACGAATCCAAGCATGTCCATGACCGCATTGTACATGTCAGAGTGCATGTCTGTGGGCTTGTTGTCCCTGATGGCCTGTGCGACGTTCTTCACATCAATAGTCATGTTGGTGAAGGCCACCAACTCGTCGTCAGCGAAGGCACCTCTCTTCCTCTTGTCGGCGGTCGCCTTGTCAAGCGTGTCGGCAGCCTTCTCAGGTGGCCTATTGAGGTTGACCATGTGGGACTCATGGGTTTCATCATCCTCAGGTGAAGGATTTGCTGTAGCCGAGCCCATGGGCTCACTGGATCCCATGGCGTACTTGCCGGTGGCGAGACCGAAAGAGAATATGGTATGCATCTCGTCGTAGTTGGCAATGGGCACATTTAGGTACTATGCGTCGTTTGGACGATCATACGATATGAAGGGACAATGATGTTAGTTTTGCTCGTCGCTGATCAAAATAGTTAGTGAGGTGGACTGAGCGTGCTCACTGCGATGTGCCTGCATGTAGTGCTCACCCTCAAGGATGATGCATTTGGTATCCTCGCACCACTGAGCCCTACTTAAATCGCGGAGCCTATCAATGGTGAGCCACCTCTGCCTCCACTTCCTCAGGTGGTTGTACACCTGAGTAGAGCACGCGGAGACACCACAGTGTTCAAACATGCCCTTCGCCACAACAGTTAGATGGACTTCCTTTAATCCTTTGTGAGTTCTCACTCCGGTCTTGATCAAGCTGCACATCTTCTCCAATACGAAGCTGGACATGAATGGAAGCCATTTCATGGTGCCAGTCCCTACGGTTCTTGTTCTTCTTTGTGGCGGCCAACCTAGCCGTGACCTCTGCCGCTACCTAATCCACCAGGTCAGCCACATGCCCATTGACGGCCGGCAGAGAGGTGACCCCCACTTTGGAGTCATAGAGGAGTTGTGAATTGGGAACTTGCGAAAGGATCCATCTGAGAGTCCCCAATGCAGACAAGCGTCTGGCTAAAGTCATCACAGAAGGAGTCCTACATACATTGTAGTACATATAACGTGGATCGAGCAAAGACATGCCTAAAGTGGAAAACACAAACAATAAAAACATCATCCTAAATTAGACAAGCAGTTCATTGCAACTGTGAACAACACAAACCTTAGCAAGATCATGGTAGGCTAGCACATTGGGGACAAACAAGCAACCAGAAATGTGGAACCCTAGCAAGATCATGATATCAGCACATTTGGGACAAACAAGCAACCAGAAATGTGGAACCCTAGCAAGATCATGATAGCTCAGCACAATTCGGACTAACCCCTTCTACAAGACCAATCCCTAGCCAAGATGACAACTCCTAACCTAGATCTAAACATAATCGCGTACCGGGATAAGGGATTCCTTACCGTCATCGCCGAAGGTGAAGATGTGCTGCACCAAGAAGTAGATGAAGCCACCCAGATGCAGTCGTCACCGCCACTGCCACCGTCGCCGACCGGAGATGCGTGCGCCTCTTACCTGCTTGTCGATGGGAGGAGGAGATCAAAATTCGAGGGGGGAGTGGAGGAGGGGGTAGAAATAGGCCATGGGGCGCGACGGGAGGTGACGGAATCCTTCCTGCCCCTTTTTTGCTTTTCGCTGATGCGCACCGCAGCTCCCGCCATCTCCATCCTCGTCTCCGCGCGTGCACTGAATATTCGCTTTTGCATCAGCCGCGTTCGAGATTTGCCTGCACCGCTGGGAACTGCCGAACCGAGCGTTTCTCCAGGACCTGGCCCGAGGGTGCTTTGAGAACCGGTTCGTGCAACAACACCACTCAGTCCAGGCAGCCAAACGGACCGATAATTGTTGGGCCGATACGAGGAAAGGGGTGTCTAGCCTACCAAACACGCCCTAAGTGTTGAACCCTGAGGTGTATAGTGCAGGCAGGTCCGCAGTGGTCGGATGACTCAAATCTTGCGTTTTAATAAAATCAGACGGGAGGCGGCTAGTCGGTAGTGAGCTCTGCCCAAAGCACTCCCGTAATTTTTTCATTTTTCGATAAGGAGTATATATTAATATCAAGAAGATACCAACTACACCCAGCCTCTGCAACAACGCAATACTCTAATAGCATTACTGATGCACACATCCAAAAAAATGAAGAATTACAAAAAAAAGTCCCGCATGGTATTCCAGCCCTAGCAACAACGTTACATCCACCACCAAGACAACACCTAAACTCCAGACTCTCCAAAAGCGACGCCTCCAACAAGGGAACAGTGCACAAGCGCCGTCGTCACCCAATCAAAGATCTTAGGTTTTCACCCTGAAGATAGTCCCCGCTCTCAAAACAATGCCTTCAACAAGGCAATTGCCAGACACAACCAATTAAGGCCAGACCTTGGATTTTCACCCTGAAAGGTAAGACGCTGAACTTCACCAGTGTTGTTGCCCCCACTCGCATACTGTTGTTGCGAAGCCTGAAACACCAAACAAGCCCCTCAATAGTGCACGGACTAGAACCTTCATCGTTATTCCTCCAATCCAGCCATCATGATATTCTCCACCTCTGACTTCACCATGGACCAAAATGTCATCTGGTGACAACATAGAAAAGAGCTTTGCGCCGCTCACTCCGAAACCAAACGGTCGGAATAAAAGCATGGGTACGCACAACCGAATACCTCACATCCAGCAAACTGCAGGCATCGTTGCACTAGTACATTCGCCGGTGGAGCATTCCGGAACTCGACATTCCGGCCAGATCGAGAGAAACCAGCCTTAGAAAGATCTCCATCTTTGCACAAGAAGAACCCTAGGACAGCCACCTTTATTCAAAGAAGCAGATGAACAGGCCCCCACGCCGCCATCCACCGTCCAACGCCGACGAACGAGGTTGAAGAAACCTCCACCGTAGAGACCTGGCGAGATGCCGTGCAGCAGGCCACATCCCACGCTACCCAGATTGGGCCCGAGCAGCCTAGATCAGCCCTTAGCTGCCCAGATCGGGCCCGCACAGTCGGCCACCGGCAACGCTGCGCCGCCTCGCGCCGGCAATCCTGGCCGCCACACCGCCGGATCCCCGCGTCCACCGCCGGACGCACCACCACCGCACATCCCGTGAAGAATCGCCCCAGCGCGGAAGGGCTCCGCCTCGCTGCGCCTCCTCGCCCTCTGCCACCACTGCCTGCGCCGGCGGTGGCAGCGGCCAGGGAGGCTCCAGAGGACACTCTCTACTCGCCGGTCTTGGGGCCCTCTGGAGCCGCCGCCGCGCGAGCAGCCCGGGAGGGGTTACGGCCCTTACGGGAGGGGTTACAGGAGGGGCAGCCCCCGTAATTTTTTTTCATACTGCATGGTTTCGTTCAATCGTTCGGTGCTGCTTCGATGAGCAAGTGGTGAATTGTCTAATTACTAAACAGGGCTGATTAATAGAAAATGCGAACAAATATGATTGGAGAGCTACGTCATGCGAGAAAAGAAAAATGAAGATACGGATAGGCCACATGGGATGGATAAGAGCTGCGGCCGTTTATAGTTAGTTACTTCGTCTACGAAAGATCAATGATATGAAGTGCTACTTGGCTTGTTCTCGTCGATGCTTGTAATTAAAATCATTTGGATAAGAGCTCCGGCCGTTTATAGTTTGTTACTTCGTCTACGAAAAATCATTTGGCAGTGGCGAGAAGGTGGTTTTGGTGCTGTCTTGGCTGTGGAAGCTGGTTGCATTTTGTTGTAGTTCGGCTCACGTGGTTCAAGGTAGAGAGGCTCCTCGGAGAAATCCTGGTCTTGGCTTTGGTCAGGACAGGAGGCGACGACACCCACGGGTGTCATTGACTTTCTTGGAAGTATCATTGAGGACTCCTCTCCTCATCTCGTAGTCATGCCTCCGGAGGGAAACCTCTGATCCTCGGGATCGGACGATGAACTCCTCGTTGGGGGTATCATTTCGGAGTTGGCTTTGACTCGGGGCGCTACTGGCTATTTGGCAATGATGAGGCGTAGAGCTTAGGTTGGGCTTATTAGTCGATTACCGACATGTTCGATGGGTTATCTCGTGCCACTAGTGGAAAACATGCCTAATGTCGCGGGTCGTATGACCCTTTTGTCGCGGGCAGCCAGCCGCGACAAAAGGTCCACCTTTTGTCGCGGCATAAGGTCCACCACGTGGCAGACGCGGGGCGCGCAGGGGACAACCCCTTTTGTCGCGGTCCGTATCACGACCGGCGACAAAAGAATCTCTACGTGGCGCGCGCAGAACGCTGCTGCTTTAGGGTTTGAGGGCAGCACCACCACCACCCCACCGCCCTCCCTTTTATTTCATCTTTTCATTTCAAAATAAAAGTTGCATACCTTCATTCATTATATATAGATCGAGCACACAAATATTGGAAGCAAAAGTCGATCTATTCCTAGATTCCCATTACACATATACATGGAGCTCACTACTACCGGGACAAAAGCCCATCGTCTATTCGAACTAATACATATACATGGAGCTCCCTACTGCCGACGCCTCTTTGGACTAAACCGGCCTTTGTCGTTTATTACTTCTGTTAACAGAAATGCCGCCAGTTCCTCCGTAATTCCTAGTACGTGTGTTCCTGTGTTGGAGGGTCTCCCGCATGAGGTCGACCTATATAGGAAAATGAGATGAATATGATTGTATCAATCTTGATAACTAAGTATTCACGATAATAAATTAAAGTTGTGAATGTTATTGCTTACGTTGAATCTATTATCGTTGTGCTGCTCAGTGGTTAACATGCGAATGGACTCGCAAACGTAGTATCCACATAGATTCGTCCCCTGTGGCTGCTGGGCGCACGGTACAATAGTAAATGTTAGATTTTATGCGAAGTGCTCACCCGTAATAACCTCCTTGAAGCTGTCCAAACCCTGCCAGGCAAAAAAATGATAGAATTAATATAATGGATGATTAATTGATGTCTCACGAAAGATATAGCGCGACAATGTTTGAAATTACCTCTGGAGAATCTCCTGCAAGTCGCGGAACCCGTCCAGGCCTCTATTCAATGGGTCGCTTACTTCAACAATTCCCTTATCAACTTTAGTGCATAGATACATTTGAATTTAAACAAATCTTCGACATTTTTTAAAATTTATCTAAATTTAGATGTATGTAGATACTTTTTACTGTACAAATATATATAAATTTGAACAAATCTCATGATGAAATAGTGTATTCTGCCAAGGAAGCAATTGGCAAAGAAGTAAAATGTGTGTATTTTGTCATCATGATGAGATTATTAAATACCTTTTTCCATTGCCAAGTTGCACGATCTACATGGTCAGTTACCCAAATAGGTTCTACCTTGTACCCTCCGCGTAGCGTTATCATAGGTTTAAAACTTCTATAGGGTGGGAGCGAGTGCCATTATATGGTCACTATGGCTATATAGAAATGACAAGTTTTTTAATGATAAAAAATCATCTTTGATGCAGGTTATCTACCGCTCCACTGCTTTCTCCGTCTATGGTATTTTCTTCAGCCACGTGTGGAGAGTCAAAATCTTTTTATGAAGGTATCTACAGGATTGGAGGAGATCACGAGAGATTTTTTCCCACCATACACTAGTAGGAAAAGCCTTATAAATGTGATTCTATTTCTGGGGCGCACCAGCTATTCGTGCGCCACAGAAACAATTTCTCTGGCGCACCAGATTAGGTGCGCCACAGAAATAGCTTATTTTTGTGGCGCACCTAACACGCATGCGCCACCGAAATATGGTGGGGCCCACACCCCACCAGCCCCAGTCATTTGTTTCGCTATTTCTGTGGCGCACATGATCCCATGCGCCACAGAATTAGGGCATTCTATGGCGCACCAGCCCCGATGCGGCATAGAAATAAAGCATTCTGTGGCGCAGCACAAACACATGCGCCACAGAATGTGACCTTTCTGTGGCGCACCTGACCCATGCGCCACAGAAATAAGCTTTTTCTTCTCCACGCAACTCCCCCCTCACCCTCGTGGATCGTCTTTTTTACCTTTGTAAAATATAAAAGAATAGATAGAAATTTCAAAAAATAAAATCTTTCGAGGTGCCCATGTATTATGTCATCTAGCACCACTGAAAATTAACAAACATGAATTTTGACTTTTTTTTTTGCAAAATTGCGTTGCAAAATCATCAAACTGGATTTCTAGTTGCATACGAACTCGAAAAAAACGCACAATATATCAAAATGACCGGGAGAAAATTCTACATCCGAATTCTGTGGCGCACCGCCTATGCACTACAGAATAGTTTTTTTGGTGCGCCACTGAGCCTTTTCCTACTAATGATAGATGCCAGCGTAATATGCAGATAAGGCCTCCACCATTTTTAGGCGTTCATCTATGTATGTTTCTTTATGAGTCTTAGTCATAATTTTATCCACGTTGGAGGTTTGGATGTGTGTGCGGTTGTATACATCTTTGTTATGCAGAGATCAGATGTAAAGCTTAAAATTTTCAGTAATAAAGATGAAGAGAGTACAAGTTTTCCACCTTTTTTTAGATGCAAGTTTTTTACCTTCGTATTTATAGAATAACTCATAGTGCTTCACGATCAAGACACGGGAAAGTAGAGTTTGGCACATGACGAAAGAGATTTGGGATTATTTCCAACAGCAATTTTTCTTTTTTTGTTGAGACACGGGATTTGGAATGATATACGGGTTGCCGCGTCAACAGAATCGTGGCGCCACATGCAAGATGCAACCCCAAGTCCCAAACCAACCATCCCGATTTATTTCAGAGATTATCTTTTTACTAGAAAAATGCATTCAATTCTCATCCCATCTAGTCTTCTGGTGATGTGGCAAAGAGCGAGAAACACGTGGTACCTTGGCCATACTGCCTGCCTATACATGTGTTTTCCACACCAATCACTAATATTTGCGCGCGTATGAGAGAAGAAACAATACATTGAAAAAGAGAAAAGGGATGAATCTGAAAAACACAATAAACACAAAAGTTTTCAGTGTGTTCTTCTCTTTCCGACATAGTATAATTTTCAGGTTTTGCTTCTGTGTATCCCCTTTGTAAATTTGTCTTCCCGTGGATGACCAGGATCTCTCGATACCCCTTGGATGGCTAATTTATCTTCTCAACTTTAATAGTGGTGGAAGCGTAGAGGGGACACCGAAGCACACCTCATAATTTTCATGGAAAACCCCACACGAGAGCACATCTTGCTCATATTCTTTTTTTCTTCAATGGAATAATAATTAATTCTTTTCCATATATCTAGTTCATACATACGCACACAACTAACGATATAAGCACACAAATAGGGACAGTACCCATATGTTATGTCCTTAATTATGCATACACTTGCTACATACTCGATTAATTTCATAGTCAGATGAACCGCGATTTGGATATGTCGGCATGTTATCAGGGGTCTTGCTCATACACCAGATTTTGATTCTTTTTTGCCTTGTCAAAGCTAAATAGTTTTTCTTGGTAAAAAATGTATTGGTAAGGTATTTTACAGTTACTTGATTACTGTTTTGTACGGAGATTAACGACATAAGGCCCGCACACCCAAATTTACCCATTACTTGGAATATCTCGAATTTGATCTATGGGTGGTTTGGACATTCGGAAAATTCACCAACTTCGTTAACATTCAAATACGTCAAGTTGTACTTGGTGATAGTTTATGTGTACGGACATGCAGTGGTATGAATGTACGCATCTTCGTGTGGTACTAGATTTTTGAAATAAGTAATTGTAGTACTCCCTCCGATTCATAATAAGTGTCGAGGTTTTAGTTTAAATTAGCTTAAATTTGTACTAAACCCCAACGCTTATTCGGATCGGAGGAGGACATATTTTTGTTTACAGCAGTAGATACTCCATGAAGCCTGTAGTTTCATTTTTTGTATGCAAAAAAATATTGCTTCTGCGGAAGAATACCGAACCTTGTCAAGAATACTTACTAGATCGTTAATTCTTAGGGGGGGAGAGAGAGAGATTCATTCGTTTGTTGCATGTAGCACATGGCCAGAACACAAACATGGACCAATCTTGCTATAGTGATGGCTTCAATCGTCACCCACCTTGTAGCGGTTCACGGCCACATTCATCGTTACAAACCAAACCGGAACCACAACAAAACTCACCGAAACAAGGCCTTGCCTAAAGTGCCTTTCAAGATTAGACGCCGAGAGTGGTAAGATCCAGCCAAAATGAGCGAGGCGAAATTCTTTTGTGTTGCATATTTCCATTTCTCGCATATATTTGTTATAACATGGCCGGTATGACCAAGATATACCTATCAACATTGCACTATTGTACCAACTGAATATTGGGAGCATATACTTTCCCGTCTCTTGCAAGATCCTATCATCACCCTTTTGAAACCAATTTCTAATGAGACACGTATAAGCTGGCCTTCATTTGTTCCCATATCTAACGAAACAAAAGGCTTATAATGCTGCAAGTTTGACTTCGACAGCAGATCAAAAGAAGATGCGAGAGGGAGCAAGATTTGGCACTGAATAATAACGAGTTCAAGGACACGCAAGTGATCTAGGTGGATACGTACAGCTGCAGCGTCAACAGTGTCGTGGCGCTACAGGAAGAACCGAAGCACCAACGAAGTCACTGTTCATTTCAAAGAAAACAGTGTGTTAAAGATAATACTAATAAATGTACAGTCGAGATTTTTCGAAGGGGCTCCCTCGCGTCATCCCCTCCAGGCGACGCAGGGGGCAAACCCTAGCCCCCCTCCCCCCCCCAAACGCTGCCACCCCCTCCCCTCCCTCTCCGCCAAGTCGCCCCTGGAGGCCGCCGCCGCCGCCGGCAAAGGCCGTGCTGCGCCCATGATGGGGGCAGCGGGGTTCTGGTCTCCTGGCCCTCCTCGCTGCGGGATGGAGGTCAGCGCAGCGCTGGGGGTCCTCGCCGCTCCTCCGCGTCGTCTCCGGTGGCCCAGGCCTGCTGCGGGCTCCCGGTGCCGCCCCGTCGTGGTGACGGGCCCTGGCATCGTCTCTGGCTGGAATCGGCCGTAGCCGCCGACCCCTGCAGATCTGGCGCCGCCCTCCCGTTGTGGTGGTGGGTGTCGGACCTGGATTTGCTCGGGATAAGCTTCTGACTCGGGCTGCTGGTCCCTGCATTGGTGGAGTCAGGCTGGCGGCACGGTTGGGTCCGTGTCTCCTCAGGCACAGTTGGGGCTGTGTCTTGGCTGCCGGGCAGGGGCTCCGGACAGGGGTGCGACACTGCTCCAGGGGTGGGTGGCGCTTGCTGATGCTTGCTGGTTGCCAGCCGCGGTCGCTCGCGGGCGATGTTGTGGTGGCGGTGGTAGCATCCGGCTCTTGTCGCCGCCTCGCCATATGCTTGGCGGGGCGCTGTGCTTCGCCATGGACGGCAGGGGCTGCTCCGAGGCGGTATGGACGGGCTGTACATGATATGGTTGCTGCGGCGATTTTGGCGGCGTTGAGCTTGGCGTAGTTGACCCGGGGTATAGGTCACCGCGTCCCCTGGGCTGGCAAGACTGGTTGTAGTATTGCCGGTGGTGCCGGCTCTGGTTCCCACTCTGCGGTCTCATGGTGGTGGCCGGCCTCGGCTTCTGGGGGGACATCGGCAAAAGCTGTGCAAGGCCTCTGCCGCTGCGGGTGACGACGACGTCCTCGACGCCGTGTCCCTTCTTGGAGGCGTCACCAAATATCCCTCCTTTTTCGTAGTTGGATACGCCGTCAGGTTTAACTTACGCGCTTCTCCGATGGAGCAAAGTTCTCTTATTTGGCTTTAGGCACACCCTCTTCACCTCCTTTGTGCTTGTCGCCGCCATTTTTCTCCGTGGCTACATATACACGGTGTTCGGTCTGGTTTGGGCGGCCTCCTAGATACCCAGGGGTGGTTTCCTAGGCCGGCGTCATGCCGCAGGCGATGCCGGTGGTTTCTTCCTTACGCCGTGGGAGCAATGTGTCGTAGGATAAGTGTCAAGGCTACGTCTTGAGGGGTGGCGTTGGGCTAGGGCGAAAGCCCGGCAAGGCCTCGGCCGGTGCGGGTGACGGCGACGCCCTTGGGCGCCGCTCTGCTCCTTGGAGGCGTCTCCATCAAGCCCTCCCCCTTTAGTATCTCGAGACAGGAAGATAACCACGCTCTGACGGTCATGGGTGCGCTTTGCTTAAGCATGGGAGATATGTTAGTTCGGGGCAGTTCTCGGCGCCGTGCCCTTGCAAACAGAAGACAACGCTTCCATCGACGGAATCAAGCTCTCTGCCTAATTAGCTAGTGTTTTGTAGCTTGTTTCTCTTCTTTTTTATTGCTCCTTTTGGTGTATCGTAAGCTGGTAACCCAGCATCTCGCTGTTTTTTCTTATCTGCTGTTACTACCGTTGTACGCTGGTCGGTTGATGGCTTTGTTAATTTTTTCGAGCCGTATGTTAAAAAAAAAAATGTACAATCAACTATTGCACTATAAATCGAATCTCATCAAGTAGTGCAGGAAATAATGAAATACGTACGTGGTCCCTTGCATCCCTGGAAATACACGTGATCTTGATTTTGATGCCGACCATTGATTTTTCTGTTATTTTGAAACGGGGAAATATACCCCAACTTCTGCATCCACGACTTTTTTATTAGATTATTCACAAAATTTTACAAGAACAATACAAAAGATTAACCTCGAAGCCACCTCACTAAAATACAGTGGGATGAAGGGGGTGACAATACACCAACTTACATCATCCAAAAAAACCAAATTCCTTCCCAAACCGCCCAATAGCAGGTGAGAGGCACATCTAGTCAAGCAGACTCTCAGCGCACGCTAACGCACACGCCACAGAAGTTGCTACCGCCATCTTTCTCGACTTCATCTTCAAGAGAGATCATCGCATTAACCTTGCATGCAAGACCTGTGTCGATGCCACCATGACGCCAAATGGCTCCACCATCCTGCACGCATACATCATCCCGCATCCATCATCGATACCCTGCATCACCATGCCACCGAAACTCAGCGCCAACAATGTGGTAGATGAATACCACTCCACCAACATCCACCAACATCCAGAGCTGCTCCAAAAACGATGCCCCAAGAGGTAAAACGACGCAGGTAGCGCCACCATCGTCCGATCCGGGAGACCCAGATCTAGGGTTTTCCCCTGGAACAACACGAGTGGGTAGATGCAGGTTACGACGGCAATGCCTTCAAGAAGGTAACGACGTGTAACGTTGACATCGCCCGCCATGACCAGGGTCGGAGCACGATTTTCACCGGCAGCCGCACATCTCCAACTCGCCGAGTGGAGTGACGAGACAAGCAAAGACGATGCCTTCGACAAGGTAACGCCGCCAAGCGATGCCTCCATCGTCCGCCAAGCCCGAGAGCGAAGCACGGTTTTCACCGGCTGCCCCGTCACCCTAAACTCATCGTCGAATGTATCTTCGCCGCCGGATATCTGTGTGGGATCCCAAGATCCCCCACCCCAGATCCCAAGGAGGCCGTCCACCTCCGGGGAGGAGGTCACCGCCGCCATGCCCGGGGCCGCCGTCCCGGCTTCCATGTGATGCGGACGGAGCATCTCGTCGCGCGGAGGAGAAGGCGCAGCAGCCGTCCGTCTCAAGGCTCCAAGGGCCAAGATCCGGCCACGCCACCACCGCCGCCGCCTCACCTTCCGGCCGTCGATGTCGCGCACCACCACCACCACAAGAGAGATCAGGAGCACCGCCCCCACCCCCCATGATCGCGACCATCTGAAACCCCCGCCGCCGCCATGCCGCGTGGGCTTTGCCCGGCGACACCTCCGGCGGCAGCGGCGAGGGGATGGGAGGGGCCGGAGGGGCCCGGAGGGCCGGTGAGGAGGGGCTTCCCGGAGTGGCGTGGCGCTGCCACCCGGGGGAGGGTTAGGTCGGGGGTGCCGCCACCATTGATTTTTCTTACAGAGAGTAAGCGAAGAAAAATACCTATATATGCCCACCGCAGAAAAAAGGAAAAAACAAATGATGTCGAAGAAACTCTGGTAAATTCCTTACAAGATCCAAAAATATTGAAAATGACCCAACATTGCTGGAACTTCTCCACCATACTCATGACTTTGTACGGTAGTGAGATATTTTTGTGTTGAAAAACATAAATATTTGCATGATAGATGCGTACATAAATCAAATTGTGCCGTCAAAATGAAAAACGGGTAAGATTTGTAGGTGATTGAGAAGTTTTTCTTTCAGGTTAACTATTTGCTAGTATTTCATGCATTCTGCTTCACTAAACATGATTTATGTGGCACCTCATGGAATCTCGTACAATACACTGGCTCCATTCATTCGCTTGTTGCATGTGGACGTGGTATACGGCAGGAGCATGATATGTACATCGTCACTTAATCCGGCCAGGATTTGTGGCTTCATACATCACTAGGTAGCTAGCTTTTGTCACCTTGTGGTCTCATTATGAAGCAGCTCACGATCACATTCATCAACCGACGGAGTAGAAAACATAACTCAGCCTTCCAATAATGTGCTACTGTATTAGAGCACCTTATTCCGTAAAAGTGTGGGTCCTTAAAACACATATAAGTTGCGTCGCGAGGTGGGAAAAACATGGGCCGCGTGGCCTTCTGTTGAACAGATCGCGCAAATGAAAATAGTGAAACAAAGCCCTCTTCCGCGAAATACCTTGCATGAAATCGTAAATCAGGGTTTTTAACAATTTTAAGGTGACCCAAAAGGTTGCAACCTCATCACTCCAAGCCATGGAAGGGACATCAAGCAAGACCATCGCCGAACTCCCACCATCGCCACCACCACCGGAAGAAGCACCACCACCTCCCTCCATTTGCCTCGGCCCTCCTTTGTTCCTAGATGGCCTTCCTAGCACACTCCCACCACTCTCTTGTTATGGAATCCATGGTAGCCGGGTGCATCATCATCGTCTTGTTCTTCTCGGCCAAAAAGCTTGGTCATGACCATCTTCTCCTCCTCCGCCATCTTCTTCTCCTCGGAAAGAACTCACCTCTCCTCTAAGACCACCTTGCGGGCCTCATCTTGCCGGAGAGCTTGCCATCTTGCATTATTATTTCCAAGTTTCTTCTAGGCCATGTACAACTTTGTTTGCATTGCCTCCGTCGCCAAAGCCTCTTTCAACTTCATCATCTCATGAATTTTCTACCTCAATCAAGCGGCCTTGGCTTGCTTCTTCTCCTTATCTTTTTCCTTCTTTAGGCCATCAGGCTTGTCCTTATTTCTTCCTCACCCTCGGTGTCACCCACGTCATGATCCATTGTGAGAAAGCTTGTTTCCTCGGTGGCGCTACATTGTCCGTCAACCTCCACTTCTCGCTATTCGGGAGAAGAATGAATGGATTCTTCTTGAATGCCACCATCTCCTTGTATATTTCCCTCGGAATCTTGTCCTACATAAAAGACAATGTGTTGGTTAGCACAAAAATCATATAAACTACAAGTTATTCAAACAAAAAGAGAGGGACAAATGAGCTCACATAATCATCGGGGGCGCATCCGCTGGGAGTTGCATTCCTAACATTCTCCAAGCATGCACTCCATTGGCTACAAATTGACTTGATCCCGTTCCAACGTCCTTGAAGTGATTTTTTCGTGCGGGTTGAAGTAATTGGTGAAACAAGGGCAAGAAAATGGAAAAACTTTTCATCAATATGTTGCCAATAACGCTTTCCGGTTTGATCATTGCTCGTGGCCGCATCAAGCGAGAAAATCCTCCATGCTGTCAGCAAACTAGTGTTTTCGATGTCAGTGTAGTTTGTACTTTGCCTGCATTGGGTGGGTTGAGATGCATCATACACTTCCTCCACATCATGCTCTTTATCATCATCACCATCAGCGCCATCTCCTTTCATGCCAAGATCGGCGCCGTCTCCCCTCCATGCCAAGATCGAATGACTCGAGGGGAACATGTTCGATGTTAACGAGCATGTCATTCAACAAATCCACATACGAGGTAGGAACCTCGTGCAAATCTGGGTTACAATTTCACAAATTTTACAAATCTCACACGAATCAGCGCTAGAATTCGACATACGAGGTGCGGTAATGTATATACCTCGATCTTTTACCGGCGACGGAGGCTGCAACGGGAGGCGCTGCGTTGCGGCGAATCACCGCCTTTGTCTTCCCGCCGAGAGCTAGCACATGCGACGTTGCTGCTGGTTCACCCTCTTGAACGACGTGGGTGCCTTGCCGCTTAGGCGACTTCACTGTCCCGGACCCCCCCCCCCCCCACCCGATGGCGCGCGAGGTTTTGGAGTGGGAAGGCACTGGAACGAGCGCGGATGATACGGGCATGAAGGCCGAGGTGAAGGCCAATTTTAAGACTCCACCAAGCTAGTTATCTTATTTCATTTCTTTTATATTTATGGTCATATGTGGGCCAATTAGGGTTTTTAATAAGTTGTGTGTTTTCGACTTGGGCCTGTTCGAGTCGAACTAGGAAAGCCCACTAGGGCTTGGCCGGCCACCACACCCTCATATAAGGGCTGGTGCGGCTAGGGTTTAGAGGTACACAAGTTTAGGTTAAAACTATTGTGTGTGTTCACGTGTTGCATCCCTCCGGGGTACGGCGATGCTGTTTATCAGTTTCCAATAAAGATCGTCGCGAGGGTTCTTGTGTTCATCAAGGATTATCAAGCTAGGGTTTGAGGCGTGTCGTTCTTTGATACGTTGTGGGCTGGATTCGTTCCTCTTCTCCAGGTTGCGTTCCGCACGTGATTGGGAGATTATATCTACCGGTTGTCTTGCTGTGAAAGATCGGGAAAACACCCGAGTGGATCAGGTTGAATTTTCGTATCATGTGGTATCAGATTTCTGGGTTGCTCATAGCGAGGTTTTGTTGATCAATCGCATCTAGATCGGTTTTCATTGGAGGAGATTGGCTTGGGATAGCTGCAGATCAAGGGAGAGGAAGGAGTAGTGCTGCAGAATCTTTGCCACGATAGGAGTTCGCCGGAATTTTCTGCCGCGGCAGGAAAAATCGCGAGGAATAAGAAAATTTCTGTCAGGAGACCGGCACTGCCGGCCTTGACACCCCGGCACTGCCGGCCACACCGGCACTACCGGCCTCGACACCCCGGCACTGCCGGCCCTCCCAAAATTTTGACAGCTTTCTCTGTCGCGGTAGGGATTCTGCCAGTTTGTCTTTTGCGACAGGAATGCTCTGCCGTGAGCCTGTTTTTTCTATTTTCTGCTGATTGTTTGTTCCGCGCACAACTATGGTTTCTTAACGTTTTGGTGGTGTGGTTGATAAGAAGGAAGATATTTACTATCACTATCTCAAAATTGTGATAGGTTTGACATCGGATACATCCAACATCAAGTGGAGGTTGTCTAGTTCCGCGACACCGGCAGAATTTTAGAGTTGGGAAGCTCACATGACTGGTGGTTTCGATTGTTTATATTCATATGATAGCACTTTTGTTGGCCAAACTGAATTTGTTATTGCATACCGGCATGTTGATGATGTTGTGGCTGGTTGGTACCGTGAAGATTTGTCCGCCAAGGCTATCATTGGTGTTAAGTCTAGTTGGGCAGATTTTCAACAATTCTTGCATACTAGATTCTTGGTGAAGCCTACGGTGCAGGATAAGGTGGTGTGTTCTAACACTACCATCGAAGAGGATGTACCATTGAGTAGGCTAAACATGCAACTCAATAAGGTACACGATGATGCTTGCAAGACAGTTGACAAAGATCAGCGGTGGAGTTTATTTCAGACTTAGTGCATTATCAAGGGCAAGGCTTGCAAGTTGATTATTGATAGGGTAGCTGTACTAATGGCATAATTAAGGCGATGGTGGCAGCATTGGGGTTGTCTACATGGCATCTTCCTGAACCTAAGCGTCTTGAGTGGTTGAATAGCTGCGGTATGCTGAAGATTACTCATAAGGTGTGTGTGCTATTTACAGTTGATGATTATGTTGATGAGTGATACGTCTCCGACGTATCGATAATTTCTTATGTTCCATGCCACATTATTGATGATATCTACATGTTTTATGCATACTATATGTCATATTTATGCATTTTCAGGCACTAACCTATTAACGAGATGCCGAAGAGCCGATTCTTTGTTTCTGCTGTTTTTGGTTTCAGAAATCCTAGTAAGGAAATATTCTCGGAATTGGACGAAATCAACGCCCAGGGGCCTATTTTGCCACGAAGCTTCCAGAAGACCGAAGGGAAGACGAAGTGGGGCCACGGGGCACCGCCACACTAGGGCGGCGCGGCCCAGGGGGGGCCCGCGCGGCCCTAGCGTGTGACCTGCCCTTCCGCCTACGTATAGTCTTCGTCACGAAACCCCCAGTACCGAGAGCCACGATACGGAAAACCTTCCAGAGACGCCGCCGCCGCCAATCCCATCTCGGGGGATTCAGGAGATCGCCTCCGGCACCCTGCCGGAGAGGGGATTCATCTCCCGGAGGACTCTACACCGCCATGGTCGCCTCCAGATTGATGAGTGAGTAGTTCACCCCTGGACTATGGGTCCATAGCAGTAGTTAGATGGTTGTCTTCTCCTCATTATGCTTCATTGTCGGGTCTTGTGAGCTGCCTAACATGATCAAGATCATCTATCTGTAATGCTATATGTTGTGTTTGTTGGGATCCGATGGATAGAGAATACTATGTTATGTTGATTATCAATCTATCTTTGTGTTGTTTATGATCTTGCATGCTCTCCGTTACTAGTAGATGCTTTGGCCAAGTTGATGCTTGTAACTCCAAGAGGGAGTATTTATGCTCGATAGTGGGTTCATGCCTCTATTGAATCTGGGGGGTGACAGAAACCCCTAAGGTTGTGGATGTGCTGTTTCCACTAGGGATAAAACATTGATGCTATGTCCGAGGATGTAGTTATTGATTACATTACGCACCATACTTAATGCAATTGTCTGTTGTTTGCAACTTAATACTGGAAGGGGTTCGGATGATAACCTGAAGGTGGACTTTTTAGGCATAGATGCATGCTGGATAGCGGTCTATGTACTTTGTCGTAATGCCCAATTAAATCTCACAATACTCATCATATCATGTATGTGCATTGTCATGCCCTCTCTATTTGTCAATTGCCCAACTGTAATTTGTTCACCCAACATGCTATTTATCTTATGGGAGAGACACCACTAGTGAACTGTGGACCCCGGTCCATTCTTTTACATCGAATACAATCTACTGCAATACTTGTTCTACTGTTCTCTGCAAACAATCATCATCCACACTATACATCTAATCCTTTGTTACAGCAAGCCGGTGAGATTGACAACCTCACTGTTTCGTTGGGGCAAAGTACTTTGGTTGTGTTGTGCAGGTTCCACGTTGGCGCCGGAATCCCTGGTGTTGCGCCGCACTACATCTCGCCGCCATCAACCTTCAACGTGCTTCTTGACTCCTACTGGTTCGATAAACCTTGGTTTCTAACTGAGGGAAATTTACTGCTGTACGCATCACACCTTCCACTTGGGGTTCCCAACGGTCGCGTGCTGTACGCGTGTCAAGCTAAATTTCTGGCGCCGTTGCCGGGGAGATCAAGACACGCTGCAAGGGGAGTCTCCACATCCCAATCTCTTTACTTTGTTTTTGTCTTGCTTTATTTATTTACTACTTTGTTTGCTGCACTAAATCAAAATACAAAAAAATTAGTTGCTAGTTTTACTTTACTTGCTATCTTGTTTGCTATATCAAAAACACAAAAAAATTAGTTACTTGCGTTTACTTTATCTAGTTTGCTTTATTTACTATTGCTAAAATGGGTACTCCTGAAAATACTAAGTTGTGTGACTTCACAACCACAAATAATAATGATTTCTTATGCACACCTATTGCTCCACCTGCTACTACATCGGAATTCTTTGAAATTAAACCTGCTTTACTAAATCTTGTTATGCGAGAGCAATTTTCTGGTGTTAGTTCTGATGATGCTGCTGCCCATCTCAATAATTTTGTTGAATTATGTGAAATGCAAAAGCATAAGGATGTAGATGGTGACATTATAAAATTAAAATTGTTCCCTTTCTCACTAAGAGGAAGAGCTAAAGATTGGTTGCTATCTCTGCCTAAGAATAATATTGATTCATGGACTAAATGCAAGGATGCTTTTATTGGTAGATATTATCCCCCTGCTAAAATTATATCTTTGAGGAGTAGCATAATGAATTTTAAACAATTGGATACTGAGCATGTTGCACAAGCATGGGAAAGAATGAAATCTTTGGTTAAAAATTGCCCAACCCATGGACTGACTACTTGGATGATCATCCAAACCTTTTATGCAGGACATAATTTTTCTTCGTGGAACCTATTGGATTCAGCTGCTGGAGGTACCTTTATGTCCATCACTCTTGGTGAAGCAAGAAAGCTTCTTGATAATATGATGATTAATTACTCTGAATGGCACACGGAAAGAGCTCCACAAGGTAAGAAGGTAAATTCTGTCGAAGAAACCTCTTCCTTGAGTGATAAGATTGATGCTATTATGTCCATGCTTGTGAATGATAGGACAAATGTTGATCCTAATAATGTTCCGTTAGCTTCATTGGTTGCTCAAGAAGAACATGTTGATGTAAACTACATTAAAAATAATAATTTCAACAACAATGCTTACCGGAACAATTCTAGTAACAACTATAGGCCATATCCTTATAATAATGGAAATGGTTATGGTAATTCTTATGGGAATTCTTACAACAATAATAGGAATACACCCCCTGGACTTGAAGCCATGCTTAAAGAATTTATTAGTACACAAACTGCTTTTAACAAATCTGTTGAAGAAAAGCTTGGGAAAATTGATATACTTGCTTCTAAAGTTGATAGTCTTGCTGCTGATGTTGATCTTTTGAAATCGAAAGTTATGCCTCATGAAAATCATAATAATAAAATTGTTACTACAGCAAATGCCATCCAAGTTAGAATTAATGAGAATATAAGATTGATGGCCGAATTGCGTGCTAGGTGGGAGAAAGAAGAAAATGAAAAAGAAGACAATATAGCTAAAGTTTGGACTATTACCACCACTAGTAATGCTAATGCTACACATGTTGCTGCACCTCCTACTAATAATGGTAAAAGAATTAGTGTTGGCAATGTTTCCACTTCTAATGCAAAGCGCGAAAAACTGCCTAAAACTGCTAAAACTGCTTGTGATAAAACTGCTGAAATTTTTTCCAACATTGGGGATAATGATCCCATTGCTTTAGATTATAATGGTTTGGATTTTGATGATTGCCACATCTCTGAAGTTATAAAGTTCTTACAAAAACTTGCAAAGAGTCCTAATGCTAGTGCTATAAATTTGGCTTTCACGAAACATATTACAAATGCTCTCATAAAAGCTAGAGAAGAGAAATTAAATCGCGAAACTTCTATT
Organism: Lolium perenne; assembly: GCF_019359855.2. Lineage (NCBI taxonomy): Eukaryota > Viridiplantae > Streptophyta > Magnoliopsida > Poales > Poaceae > Lolium > Lolium perenne. The sequence continues at coordinate 161,842,255 of NC_067247.2, forward strand.
CCTAGGAAGCTAGAGGATGGTTGGGAGCCCATCATTAAGATGAAGGTCAATGACTTTGATTGTAATGCTTTATGTGATCTTGGTGCAAGTATTTCCGTTATGCCTAAGAAAATCTATAATATGCTTGACTTGCCACCATTGAAAAATTGTTATTTGGATGTTAATCTTGCTGATAATTCTACAAAGAAACCTTTGGGGAGAGTTGATAATGTTCGCATTACCGTTAATAATAACCTTGTCCCCGTTGATTTTGTTGTCTTGGATATTGAATGCAATGCATCTTGTCCCATTATATTGGGAGGACCTTTTCTTCGAACTGTTGGTGCTATCATTGATATGAAGGAAGGTAATATTAAATATCAATTTCCTCTCAAGAAAGATATGGAACACTTCCCTAGAAAGAGAATGAAGTTACCTTTTGATTCTATCATTAGAAAAAATTATGATGTTGATGCTTCGTCTCTTGATAATACTTGATATACACTTTCTGCGCCTAGCTGAAAGGCGTTAAAGAAAAGTGCTTATGGGAGACAACCCATGTTTTTACTACAGTACCTTTATTTTATAGGGATTTCTATTTTCGTGCCCTCGGGTCCTTAGTTGTACTCAGTTTTCCCCAGCTCCTTAGTTTTTCCTCAGTTTTCCCCAAGCCCTTGTCTGAACCCGCAGAAGGAGCTCGGACGGAAGGAATCCGTTAAGTTGACCGTTCCGTGCTGACGAGTGGGGTCGTGTCGTTTGTGGGGTCACGTCGTGTGGGACCGCGTCGTGTGGGGCTGGTAGGAAGGGACCGCGTGGGACAGGACGAGACCATGTTTGTGGGGCCGTAGCGTGTGGAGCCGTGTGGGTCCGGGATGGGAGCACGAGTGGTTTCTGTCTCTTTCGCCCAGATTAGCAGTTTTCAATGTACCTTTTTCCTCTCTCTCGCTCGATCTCATTCATATTTGATAGCCCAAATTGGTAGCAAATCTAGAGCAGCTTGTCCTTCTGTTTTTTAACGCCATTCATTTCTTTATGCCTTTATTTTTACCCAATCAGGTAGGAAATCTAGGGCACAAATCCAGAGAGAAAATATAGGATAAGCTGCATACAGCAACCAACATAGCATAGATATATTCAGGACATATCCAAAAGTAGTACCGATAGATCCAACATAAGCTACATTTTACATGAATTTAAACTGCTCTACAGATAGAGCAGTGACATACAGAGAGTGCAGTAGGCACGTTCAACGCCTCCAGGTAGCGCGTGTGACTCGCTTGGAGGTTGCGCAGGTGAATCCCAAGTGCTTTGTGTTTGGCCATGTACGCATGCACGTTCACGGTCCTTCCAACTCTAGCGCCACATCTGCCAATGGATTCAGCATGGTTCACCAGGGAGTTGAAGTCGGTGGCGCGGAGCTTCCTGTTGCAGAAGGGGCACTTGTAAATGCCTCGAGCAAAGGGGCCATCGTAATGGCCGGACTGCAGCCTCCTGAGGACGTGACGAGTCTTGGTGTGGAAGGACTCGTCGTCGCTGTCGACGTCGCTGCTCTGCACCTGTCACGTAGCACCAAAGATCGTGCAAAAAAAACGAAGTCAATTGCAACGATGATGGAACAGAGAGTGAACAAAAAATCATGCATGATAATATGGGCTCGAAAAAAAGAGGTAGCCTCAGTTACATTGGACACACTTATATCCAAGATTTGAGTCAGCAAACCAAAGATCATGCACAACAAATTTGTACACACCAATTGTTTACTGACCAAACCCTGAATCAATTTATGCCCAAATATTCATCATCATCGGCACAAATCTTAAACAAAAGCAAATCACAAACACTAATAACGCAAGATCTAACACAAAAGGATCGAACTAGGAACAGACGAACAGTAATAACGCAAGATCTAACACAAAAGGATTGAACTAGGAACAGACGAACCGTAATAACGCTAGATCTAACACAAAATGATTGAAATGAGATAAGAACAAGGGAACAAAGGGTTACCTCCGGCTCGTTGTCGACGATGCTGGTGTCGTAGGGGTTCTCCAGCGCGTCGTATTGCACTGGTTCGTACGGGTCCCAAGCGACGGGGATCGGACGGTGGCGGCGGCCGATGCGCCGGCTGCTACGTTGGAAGCAGCGACAGGGGCCTGGACGGGGCGGCGGCCGATCCGCCGGCTGCTACGTTGGAAGCAGGGACAGGGGCACGGACGGGGCGGCGGCCGATCCGCCGGCTGCTACGTTGGAAGCAGCGACAGGGGCCTGGACGGGGGCGGCGGCCGATGCGCCGGCTGCTACGTTGGAAGCAGCGACAGGGGCCTGGACGGGGGCGGCGGCTGATGTGCCGACAATGGGCATCTCATTCTTCTCCATCGCCGGCGGTTTTCTTCGGGGTTTTTTCTTCGGTTGTGGAGAAGATGATGGGACAGGAGAGGCGGTTGCAGTGAGCCAGTGAGAACGTGCGTCGAGGGAGAGAAAGAGGGGCTCTATAAAGACGAAGGTGGCGTGTACCGCAACACGCGTCCGCTATGCACGGCTGCAGCGTGCACCGCTACACGAGTCTAACCCTGGGACGTTTGGTGTACTCAGTTATAACCTCAGGCCTTATACAGAAATTTTATCTGTACTCAGTTTTCCCTCGAGGACTTAGACCGGCAAGTGCAATATACTCAGTTTTACCCTCAAGTAGCTGGTCAACAGAGAGTCAACAAATGAGATTAACATAGCTAATTGAGTCATTTCATGCGCAAAAAAATCCAAAAAAATAAAAACATAGTGGCAACTACTCATGGAGTCTTCCTACGCAACCTGCCACCTAGAAAACCTTAACAAACATATATAAATCAAGTTTTACCATAAATTGCCACTTCTCAGAATCACTAGTGTAGCTATGAAGATGATTGGTTTTCCACCCAAACCCCTTTGCAAAACATCTTTCCCAAAACATAGTTTGTCTAAATGATGCCATAATTGTCACACTCATGTATATTTGAATTGCAAATAATTTGATGTAGCCCAATATGAATTATATTGTACAAAACACACATTTTTCATTTTGTAATTCTTTTATTTGAATCCCTTAGTCTATTTACTATTTATGTGCCCTTGGATTCTTAGTACTACTCAGTTTTGCCCTCAAATCTTGTCACAAATGCTCGAGAAGCCCAAACTTATCCTGATTGGTTGAGCCGTTGTCACACGGATCGACTCCACGAACCGTTGATCCACCGATCTAACGGCGGTATACCCCTATCCGTCTCTTCTTGGCAACCTCTCTCTCTCTCTCTCTCTCTCTCTCTCTCTCTCTCTTCGTGGCCACCCCTCTCTCTCTCTGTCGGTGGAGAATGCCCACCCCTCTATTTATGTGCAATAACGAGTTTGCCACTTAATATAGTTTGGGATATAGTATTGGTATAAACATGAGGCATACATATTTGCGGATTTCGGTGATTGCATTATTTGTCACCCCTCTAACAATTATCAACTATCTTTAGCTGTCATTTTCTTTTAGGGAATATAGTTTGGGATATTGTATTGGTATTTTGAAGGGACCCTATTTTGAAAGGGATCCCATTTTGAAACGGCCTAAAAGTGGTATAATTTTGTTATAAACATGAGGCATACATATTTGCGGATTTCGGTGATTGCATTATTTGTCACCCCTCTAACAATTATCAACTATCTTTAGCTGTCCTTTTCTTTTAGGGAATATAGTTTGGGATATGGTATTGGTATTTTGAAACGGCCTAAAAGTGGTATAATTTTGGTATAAACACGAGGCATACATATTTGCGGATTTCGGTGATTGCATTATTTGTCACCCCTCTAACAATTATCAACTATCTTTAGCTTTCCTTTTCTTTTAGGGAATATAGTTGGTAATTTCGGTGAATGCACACACTAACTTTGAAAACAACTACAAGTACATGTAACTGAATAATGGATTTGTAAGGTATCCCTTGTAACAACTTCTAGCGCCTGGTGAGCAATGATAAGAATCCGATCGTAATTATACAACAAAAAAAAACCAGCCATTAGGTTAGCTTGCTTCTTCAACTCGATCAGCTGCCTTAACTGCTTGTTCATTTTCTTCAGTTCTCCCTTCACTTCCACCAGTTCTGCATTGGGAGCATTAGGCATAATCGGAACGGCTCCTCTCTCCGCCGCATTCTCTACAGCAAGCCCCCCTCCCAAATTGCGCCCCCCAATAGCGCCAATTGATTCCTGCAACTGAAGCCTCTGAACGTACACATCGATCCACTCGAAATGCCTGCATTTCTTCAAGATCTGAAAACAACAACGTGAACCCTAAATCCCAAATTCGAGGGAATAACAAGAAAATCGAGAGAAAACAGAGAAATTGGAGCGAGATCTAACCTTATCCCCCTCTCTATATGGCAAGCTATCGCATGCAACGAACTCACGTCCACGGTTGCCATTCTCGTCCGTCTTACAGATCGACCGCTTCAGAGGCTCCTGGCGTGGGCAGTCAGGGCATCTTGTCAAAGGCACGGGTCCATACTGCGGCCATGAAGAACCGGAGGTCGAAGAGAAACTAGACATCACCCGCCTACCGGAGAAGGGCTGCCGCTGGCGGAGAAGAAGAACAATGGGGCACGGAGAAAGAAAGGGGAAGCAATGGCACGGGCACGGGCGCGGGGCTGGCTCGGGCTCCCATTTTGCAACGGTCACCTGGGTAAGCTGTGGGTCCGGCGCGCTAACGTGGACAAGTTGTGGGTCCCACGATGATCTGGATAAGTGGAGACGTGTCCACTGCGGGGCACCAACAGCGGCCCCACTTGCCAGCACCAACCAACGTCAACTAAACGGGATTCCTTCCGTCCGAGCTCTTTCTGCGGGTTACAGACAAGGGCTTGGGGAAAACTGAGGAAAAACTAAGGAGCTGGGGAAAACTGAGTACAACTAAGGACCCGAGGGCACGAAAATAGAAATCCCTATTTTATATTTGAGTCTTGGAAGTTGTTACTACTGTAGCAACCTCTCCTTATCTTAGTTTTGTGCATTGTTGTGCCAAGTAAAGTCGTTGATAGTAAGGTTCATACTAGATTTGGATTACTGCGCAGAAACAGATTTCTTTGCTGTCACGAATCTGGGACTAATTCTCTGTAGGTAACTCAGCAAATTATGCCAATTTACGTGAGTGATCCTCAGATACGTACGCAACTTTCATTCAATTTGAGCATTTTCATTTGAGCAAGTCTGGTGCCTCAATAAAATTCGTCTTTACGAACTGTTCTATTTTGACAGATTCTGCCTTTTATTTCGCATTGCCTGTTTTGTTATGCTTGATGGATTTTTCGATTCCATTGACTTTCAGTGGCTTTGTGCAATGTCCAGAAGTGTAAAGAATGATTATGTCACCTCTGAACATGTAAATTTTGATTGTGCACTAACCCTCTAATGAGTTGTTTTGAGTTTGGTGTGGAGGAAGTTTTCAAGGATCAAGAGAGGGAGATGATACAATATGATCAAGGAGAGTGAAAGCTCTAAGCTTGGGGATGCCCCGGTGGTTCACCCCTGCATATATCAAGAAGACTCAAGCGTCTAAGCTTGGGGATGCCCAAGGCATCCCCTTCTTCATCGACAACATTATCAGGTTCCTCTAGTGAAACTATATTTTTATTCCATCACATCTTATGTACTTTGCTTGGAGCGTCTGTTTGTTTTTGTTTTTGTTTTTGTTTGAATAAATGGATCCTAGCATTCATTGTGTGGGAGAGAGACACGCTCCGCTGTTGCATATGGACAAATATGTCCTTAGGCTTTACTCATAATATTCATGGCGAAGGTTGAATCTTCTTCGTTAAATTGTTATATGGTTGGAAACGGAAAATGATACATGTAGTAATTGCTATAATGTCTTGGATAATGTGATACTTGGCAATTGTTGTGCTCATGTTTAAGCTCTTGCATCATATACTTTGCACCCATTAATGAAGAAATACATAGAGCTTGCTAAAATTTGGTTTGCATAATTGGTCTCTCTAAGGTCTAGATAATTTCTAGTAAAGTGTTTGAACAATAAGGAAGACGGTGTAGAGTCTTATAATGTTTACAATATGTCTTTTATGTGAGTTTTGCTGCACCGGTTCATCCTTGTGTTTGTTTCAAATAACCTTGCTAGCCTAAACCTTGTATCGAGAGGGAATACTTCTCATGCATCCAAAATCCTTGAGCCAACCACTATCCCATTTGTGTCCACCATATCTACCTACTACATGGTATTTCTCTGCCATTCCAAAGTAAATTGCTTGAGTGCTACCTTTAAAATTTCTATCCTCTACCTTTACAATATATAGCTCATGGGACGAATAGCCTAAAAACTATTGTGGTATTGAATATGTACTTATGCACTTTATCTCTTATTAAGTTGCTTGTTGTGCGATAACCATGTTCCTGGGGATGCCATCAACTACTCTTTGTTGAATATCAAGTGAGTTGCTATGCATGTTCGTCTTGTCTGAAGTAAGGGAGATTTACCACTAAAATGGTTAGAGCATGCATAATGTTAGAGAAGAACATTGGGCCGCTAACTAAAGCCATGATCCATGGTGGAAGTTTCAGTTTTGGACAAATATCCTCAATCTCATATGAGAAAATTAATTGTTGCTACATGCTTATGCATTAAAGAGGAGTCCATTATCTGTTGTCTATGTTGTCCCGGTATGGATGTCTAAGTTGAGAATAATCAATAGCGAAAAATCCGATGCGAGCTTTCTCCTTAGACCTTTGTACAGGCGGCATAAAGGTACCCCTTTGTGACACTTGGTTAAAACATATGCATTGCAATGATAATCCAGGTAATCCGAGCTAATTAGGACAAGGTGCGGGCACTATTAGTATACTATGCATGAGGCTTGCAACTTGTAAGATATAACTTACATAACACATATGCTTTATTACTACCGTTGACAAAATTGTTTCTTGCTTTCAAAATCAAAGCTCTAGCACAAATATAGCAATCGATGCTTCCCTCTGCGAAGGGCCATTCTTTTACTTTTATGTTGAGTCAGTTCACCTATTTCTCTCCATCTTAAGAAGCAAACACTTGTGTGAACTGTGTATTGATTCCTACATACTTGCATATTGCACTTGTTATATTACTTTACATTGACAATTATCCATGAGATATACATGTTATAAGTTGAAAGCAACCGCTGAATCTTAATCTTCCTTTGTGTTGCTTCAATGCCTTTACTTTGAATTATTGCTTTATGAGTTAACTCTTATGCAAGACTTATTGATGCTTGTCTTTAAGTACTATTCATGAGAAGTCTTTGCTTTATGATTCATTTGTTTACTCATGTCATTTACATTGTTTGGATCGCTGCATTCATTACATATGCTTACAATAGTATGATCAAGGTTATGATGGCATGTCACTCCAGAAATTATCTTTGTTATCGTTTACACGCTCGGGACGAAAGCGAAGAACTAAGCTTGGGGATGCTGATACGTCTCCGACGTATCGATAATTTCTTATGTTACATGCCACATTATTGATGATATCTACATGTTTTATGCATACTATATGTCATATTTATGGATTTTCCGGCACAAACCTATTAACGAGATGTCGAAGAGCCAGTTGCTGTTTTCTGCTGTTTTTGGTTTCAGAAATCCTAGTAAGGAAATATTCTCGGAATTGGACGAAATCAACGCCCAGGGGCCTATTTTGCCACGAAGCTTCCAGAAGACCGAAGGGAAGACGAAGTGGGGCCACGGGGCGCCGCCACACTAGGGCGGCGCGGCCCAGGGGGGCCCGCGCGGCCCTAGCGTGTGGGCCCCCCGTGTGGCCCCCTGACCTGCCCTTCCGCCTACATATAGTCTTCGTCGCGAAACCCCCAGTACCGAGAGCCACGATGCGGAAAACCTTCCAGAGACGCCGCCGCCGCCAATCCCATCTCGGGGGATTCAGGAGATCGCCTCCGGCACCCTGCCGGAGAGGGGATTCATCTCCCGGAGGACTCTACACCGCCATGGTCGCCTCCGGAGTGATGAGTGAGTAGTTCACCCCTGGACTATGGGTCCACAACAGTAGCTAGATGGTTGTCTTCTCCTCATTATGCTTCATTGTCGGGTCTTGTGAGCTGCCTAACATGATCAAGATCATCTATCTGTAATGTTATATGTTATGTTTGTTGGGATCCGATGGATAGAGAATACTATGTTATGTTGATTATCAATCTATCTTTGTGTTGTTTATGATCTTGCATGCTCTCCGTTACTAGTAGATGCTTTGGCCAAGTTGATGCTTGTAACTCCAAGAGGGAGTATTTATGCTCGATAGTGGGTTCATGCCTCTATTGAATCTGGGGGAGTGACAGAAACCCCTAAGGTTGTGGATGTGATGTTGCCACTAGGGATAAAACATTGATGCTATGTCCGAGGATGTAGTTATTGATTACATTACGCACCATACTTAATGCAATTTTCTGTTATTTGCAACTTAATACTGGAAGGGGTTTGGATGATAACCTGAAGGTGGACTTTTTAGGCATAGATGCATGCTGGATAGCGGTCTATGTACTTTGTCGTAATGCCCAATTAAATCTCACAGTACTCATCATATCATGTATGTGCATTGTCATGCCCTCTCTATTTGTCAATTGCCCAACTGTAATTTGTTCACCCAACATGCTATTTATCTTATGGGAGAGACACCACTAGTGAACTGTGGACCCCGGTCCATTCTTTTACATCGAATACAATCTACTGCAATACTTGTTCTACTGTTCTCTGCAAACAATCATCATCCACACTATACATCTAATCCTTTGTTACAGCAAGCCGGTGAGATTGACAACCTCACTGTTTCGTTGGGGCAAAGTACTTTGGTTGTGTTGTGCAGGTTCCACGTTGGCGCCGGAATCCCTGGTGTTGCGCCGCACTATATCTCGCCGCCATCAACCTTCAACGTGCTTCTTGACTCCTACTGGTTCGATAAACCTTGGTTTCTAACTGAGGGAAACTTGCTGCTGTACGCATCACACCTTCCACTTGGGGTTCCCAACGGTCGCATGCTGTACGCGTGTCAATGAGATAGAATGCGATGTGTTGCCATTGGAGGTGTGTGGATTGTTACTTGGGCGTCCATGGCAGTATGATCCTAACATGACACATGTTGGGAGAGCAAATACATATTCTTTTATGCATGGTGGAAAACAGCGGGCTTTGAAGCCTATGGGTGATGATCAAATCAAGTCCGATGTGGAATTGGTGGTACGCAAGGAAAAGATGCAAAAGCTTAAAGTGCAGCGTGAGGTGCATGATGTTCCGAGCATCAATGCTGGTAATATTTCCGCCAAGCATGTAGATGAAAAGCCAGTACTTGTTGGTGAAAAGCAGGTTGAAGTCAAGCCTATTGTTGATGAGGATAGTGCACCATGTTCTACACTTCCATTTTGTGTTGATGCCAGTATTCAGACTGATGATGATTGTGCTGATTATGTCTCAGTGCATAAGACGCATATGCGCGAGGGAGGAGCGGGAGGCGAGCGCGTCAGATGAGACATACACCAGGGGCACTGCCGTCCTGTATCAGCGGCACTACCGGCATGTGCACCACGACACTGCCGCCAGGAGCAGCCCAGGAACTGCCGCCAGGGGCACCCCGTCACTGCCGGCCTGTGCACCCCGACACTACCGGTGTCGTACCAGCGGCAGTGCCGCCTAGTTTTCAGTGGCATGGAGGCTGCATAGAGGCAATGATGGTCGTGTTCGACAACTTTGTGTCCCAGGCATTACTCGTTTGCAGGGTTGCACAAATAAAGTTCATATTCAGCAACACAAGGTTCCATCAAGACCTCACACGAAGAAGGTATTGGCACCAAAGTCTGAGTTCATGTGGAGAAGAAAGGAGGTGCTGATACATCTCCGACGTATCGATAATTTCTTATGTTCCATGCCACATTATTGATGTTATCTACATGTTTTATGCACACTTTATGTCATATTCGTGCATTTTCTGGAACTAACCTATTAACAAGATGCCGAAGTGCCAGTTGCTGTTTTCTGCTGTTTTTGGTTTCAGAAATCCTAGTAACGAAATATTCTCGGAATTGGACGAAATCAACGCCCAGGGGCCTATTTTGCCACGAAGCTTCCAGAAGTCCGAAGAGGAGACGAAGAGGGGCCACGAGGGGGCCACACCCTAGGGCGGCGCGCCCCCCCTTGGCCGCGCGGCCCTGTGGTGTGGGGCCCCCGTGCCGCCTCTTGACCTGCCCTTCCGCCTACAAATAGCCTCCGTCGCGAAACCCCCAGTACCGAGAGCCACGATACGGAAAACCTTCCAGAGACGCCGCCGCCGCCGATCCCATCTCGGGGGATCCAGGAGATCGCCTCCGGCACCCTGCCGGAGAGGGGAATCATCTCCCGGAGGACTCTACGCCGCCATGGTCGCCTCCGGAGTGATGTGTGAGTAGTCTACCCCTGGACTATGGGTCCATAGCAGTAGCTAGATGGTTGTCTTCTCCCCATTGTGCTATCATTGTCGGATCTTGTGAGCTGCCTAACATGATCAAGATCATCTATCTGTAATTCTATATGTTGCGTTTGTTGGGATCCGATGAATAGAGAATACTTGTTATGTTGATTATCAAAGTTATATCTATGTGTTGTTTATGATCTTGCATGCTCTCCGTTACTAGTAGATGCTCTGGCCAAGTAGATGCTTGTAACTCCAAGAGGGAGTATTTATGCTCGATAGTGGGTTCATGCTGCATTGACACAGGACGATGACAGAAAGTTCTAAGGTTGTGTTTTGATTTTTCCACTAGGGATAAAACATTGTTGCTATGTCTAAGGATGTAGTTGTTTATTAAATTACTCACCATACTTAATGCAATTTTAATTTTATTTGCAACTTAATACTGGAGGGGGTTCGGATGATAACCTGAAGGTGGACTTTTTAGGCATAGATGCAGTTGGATGGCGGTCTATGTACTTTGTCGTAATGCCCAATTAAATCTCACTATACTCATCATGATATGTATGTGCATGGTCATGCTCTCTTTATTTGTCAATTGCCCAACTGTAATTTGTTCACCCAACATGCTGTTTATCTTATGGGAGAGACACCTCTAGTGAACTGTGGACCCCGGTCCAATTCTCTTTACTGAAATACAATCTACTGCAATACTGTTCTACTGTTTTCTGCAAACAATCATCTTCCACACAATACGGTTAATCCTTTGTTACAGCAAGCCGGTGAGATTGACAACCTCACTGTTTCGTTGGGGCAAAGTACTTTGGTTGTGTTGTGCAGGTTCCACGTTGGCGCCGGAATCCCTGGTGTTGCGCCGCACTACATCCCGCCGCCATCAACCTTCAACGTGCTTCTTGGCTCCTACTGGTTCGATAACCTTGGTTTCATACTGAGGGAAACTTGCCGCTGTACGCATCACACCTTCCTCTTGGGGTTCCCAACGGACGCGTGTTGAACGCGTATCAAGCAGCTTTTTCTGGCGCCGTTGCCGGGGAGATCAAGACACGCTGCAAGGGGAGTCTCCACTTCTCAATCTCTTTACTTTGTTTTTGTCTTACTTAGTTTTATTTACTACTTTGTTTGCTGCACTAAATCAAAATACAAAAAAAATTAGTTGCTAGTTTTACTTTACTTGCTATCTTGTTTGCTATATCAAAAACACAAAAAAATTAGTTACTTGCATTTACTTTATCTAGTTTGCTTTATCTACTATTGCTAAAATGAGTAATCCTGAAGTTGAAGTTCGTTCGTTTAAGCAACAAGGGGGAGAATGTTTAAGAGATGCTTGGTATAGAATTAGTAATGCCCATAATAGGTGCACTAAGAAACACTCCACCACTATTTTACTCAGGAATTTTTATGTTGGTATCTCTAGCTGGAATAGGTATGTTCTTGATTGTCTCGCAGGAGGTAACTTCTTAAATACTCCTGCATTAGAAGCTAGCTGCATTATTGAAAGTCTATTTGGAATACCCCCTGTTGATGAAGTTAAAACTGAAATCTCTCTTGAAGATGTTATAAAAAAATTGGAAACCATAGAGAAAAAATTTCCAAGTGTTGAAACTAAATTGGAAATGTTACTTGATAAAACTGATGAACTTGATAAATCCTTAGGATGAATTGATGAAAGAATTAGTGTCCTAGGAACTTGTGTTGTCCATGATGATCAAATTAATAGGATTGATGAACTTGAAAAAGCTATGGAAACCTTGGGTTCAACATTTTCTTCTCTTAAATATAAGGAGAAAGCTTATGTGGGTAAGGAGCAAAAGTTTATGTATGTCTCTAAAGTGCCTAAACCAAAGAAATATTACTATAGGCCTAAAATTGATAAAGCCCTTAGTACCACCACGGATGGGGGAGCTTGTGATAACGATACACCATCCCCCGATAATACTTGATACACACTTTCTGCGCCTAGCTGAAAGGCGTTAAAGAAAAGCGCTTGTGGGAGACAACCCATGTTTTTACCTACAGTACTTTGTTTTTATTTTGTGTCTTGGAAGTTGTTTACTACTGTAGCAACCTCTCCTTATCTTAGTTTAGTGTTTTATTGTGCCAAGTGTAACACCCCAAATTTCAATGAAAAAGAAAGTTAGAGAATTCCAGAAAAACAAATTTTCAAACCAACAAAAACTTTTCTTTTGCATATAGAACCATGCATAGGACTTGTGCATTTGAGTGATATGCCATGATGATTGTGATTACTTGTATTTGTTATGCTCTAAAACCCTAGAGTGATCATGTGAAGATCACCAACCAAATAAATCAAAGTGGAAGAAATTCCCATAATTGAAAAACCCTAAAAACCCTCACATATGCCCTATGGCATTTTTATAAATTTTGACCCTAGACCTATTTGGTCTTCACCATTAGTTGAATAATGTTGTGAAACACTTATTACAACTTTTGGAATCAAGGGTTCACCATTCAAATGAATTTCCAACACTTTTCCCACTCACATGTGATGATGACCAAATCTGCCAATTTCAGTCTGATCACCACTTTGAGCCCCTGCAATTCAATTTTCCCAAACCATTCTTTGCTAACTCCTTGCACCATTTCAAAGTCAACATCAAGGTGAACAACTTTGATGAAGACCACCCTGCCAAATTCATCTTTGATCACTAGCTATGCTCATCTAAAGTTGCAACTTTATATTAAGATCAACAATCTCCACTTAGCCATTTTGGCCAAAATTTGAAATCTAATTTTTCCACCACCACCTCCATTCATCTCTGGTCAATTACAACTTATCTCAACACTCACTTTTCAAAAAGGTTCACCATTTGAATTATTTCCATTTTGGATATTTTTGTATTTTCCAAAATTGAACACTATTCCTACACTATAGCAAATAGTGATCTACTCAAACTAACCTACTCTAACCAACCCCAAATGGTCCCCTGGTCCCCTCTCTCACTAACCTCAACATAGAAACCCTAGGGAGGGAGAGAGAACAAGCATGGCATGGCCATGCCGGCCACATGCCGGCCATGCCGCACCACCTCCTCTCTCCTTCATCGCCGACCCTGGCCACCATGTCCCCGCACTCCACCTCACTCTACCGGGATCGCCTAGCATCGGCCGTTGTCGAGGAGGAACACAGACAAAGGCCGGACAAGCTCGCGTCCATGGCGCCCTGGACGCCGCTCGCGTCGCGCGTGTGCACGCCGCGGGCATACACTGGACACGCGCCGCGCCACGACCTCGAGCACGCCCTGGCCCCGCTTGCAACACGTTGAGCATCACCGTGACACCGCAACGCTCCCAGACACGCCCACGACCACGACCCGCCACCGCCGTCGCCGGAGAAGAGAACCCTGGTCCGCCGCGGACGCGACGGACACGGAAGCAATGCGACCAACTTAGCCACCGCCCGACCCCGCTGTCGCCGCCAATAGCATCGCCAGGAGCCGTAGAACACTGCCACCACCTCGCCTAGCTCGATCGCTTGCCGGAGAAGCCGCGCCATGGTCGACTTCTTCACGGCCAAGCCGCACCCTTGGCCATCTATAAATACCGCGTTCCCTGGACGAAGTTGAGCACACCATCTCGTTCACCACCCTCCACTGCTTCTCCTCCACCAAACCACTCGCTCGATTGTCGCCGGAGCTGCTTCAATTTGAAGATCGGAGCCCGCCAGTACCGCACCTCGCCGCCGTCGATTGGAGCCGATCCAGGAGTAGCCGCCGGTACCAGGAGAACCGCCGTCGTCCACATCGACATCACGCACACTGCCAGCCACCGCGGGAGCCCTGGTTAGCTCTCCCACCCCCTAGGCTCGCCGCCCGAACCTCTGCTTCTCGCCGGAGAAGACGACGACCGTGCGCCGTTGGATTGCCTTCTAATCCAACGCGCCACGTCGCTCGTACCGTTTCGGGTTTTAAACGCCGCTGACATGCGGGACCCCCCTGTCAGGCAGCCCACGCGGGCACAGACGCGTGGTGGGCTGAGGTGGGCCGTTTTATTTCAAATCGGCCCAGCTTCGTTTTCCCGCCGGCCTGTTTAATTCAAATTCGTTTTAAACATTTTCCAAACATTTTCAATACTGCCCAAACTTTGAAATTAAATAGTTTCCAATTGGCTAAACCAAATTTAGTGAATTTGATATTGTTAGAAAGCCACTGAAATTCTCTATCCAATGCCACTGGCCTCTTGGTCAAATTCTTTGTAGAATTAATGTGACAAAAATAACAAGCCAGGGACTTTTCCCTATTCAAATAATTCTTAAAAATCAACCAAAATAGATATTAAGTTAATTCCAACTCTAATAGCTCACTTTTGACTTACACTAATTGTTTATGCAATAAAATGGTGTGGTCACTTTGCATGATCATGCCATGGTTTAATGAATGGATATGTTGACTAGTTTAACTAGTTGATATTATCCAAAACTATTAAAGTTAAATTGTGTGAAGTCTTACACTTCATTTAAACTTGTCTCACATGAATTCATGGGATGTTTGGACCCCTGGTTCCAAACTCTCTTATATGAATTTCTTGAGATTTAAATCAAATATAGTGTTATTTAAATGGCATGAGGTGTTCCACCTCATTTAAATCATTCTCCCAAATGATGATGATGATGAACATTTGATCTAGGTCAAGATGAGTTCATCCATGATTGTTGGAGAAATTAAATCTTAAGAAGATTTCAATGAGAGGAAATTATTTCTCAAGAACCCTATGGAAACTATCATTTACATATAGAATACAAATCCTATTTAAATCCCACAACCCATGCACCCTAGTTTATTTATGTGTGTGCATAGAGTAGTTTGTGTGTTTATTTGTGATGTGTGGAATAGCCATGGAATTAGTGAGTAATTAGACTCGTATTCAAATTTAGACGGTAGCACCGGAGAGTACGCCGAAGAAGAAGGTTGCTACCAGGAGGAGGAAGAGGAACAGTTTGAGAACTACCAAGGCAAGCTAAATTACTATGCAAGCTTTTATTCTTGCCAAGTGCAAAGCCCCTTGGGGCAAGGCACCATGTCTTACCTTTTCTTATGTGAACCCATCCCAAGTTTTTACCTGTTTTCCAAATGACTTTCCTTTTATAGTTAACTTTGGTCAAAATACAAGTTGGTTTTTTTAGAGTAGTGAGTTAGCCTTTTCCAAGCAAAGCAAGGTAGCACCCCTCATGAATTAGAGCTAGTGCTAAGGAACTAAACTTGACTACTCTAGATGGGAACTTTGTGATTTTGAAAGGATTTTGAAACCTTGGAATGAAGATGCATTCCATTGAAGGATTTTTGAAGGTGAATATGACCAAGAGAAGATGGTGATTTTTGATAAAACTTGATGTTGGTTTGAATGCGATACCTTTCCAATTCTCAAGTACCCCCACAATACCTGATTATGGGTAGGGCTTAACTGGAAGTTTATGCGTCTTAGTATGGGTTCCCTCTAAACAAGCATCATCGGGGTTATGCCGAAAGCTGCCTCTACCACAAAAGAAACGATACGATATGATGCGAAATGAGGTGAATGTCCGGCCCAAGCCCTGTGCAGTTCCCAGGTTGACAGTTGGTCTTCACTGGGAGGCCAAGCTCATGGGGAGAGGTGCTCATACTAGGATTCGTAAGTGAAAGGTTATGGTTGATGATCCGCGTACTGTGTTACGATTATTCGGGGAAATCCCGACGGATGAAATCAAATGTTGTGGCACAAGTGTGCAACCTCTGCAGAGTGTAAACCTATTCGAATAGCCGCGTCCACGGTTACGGACGGTTGGAAAGGCCATACAGTTTCCGATGTCATATCTTTGAAAATGATGTTGAAAGGTGATGGTGAATTGACTTGTGGTGAATTGAATTGAAATCACCACTTGAATGGTGGGAATGACACTAATGTTCCCCTTTGGGTTAGTTAGCACTTGAATAAGTTTTTCTCAAAACTTTGTGAACCAAAACTAGCTTTATGCAAATAAACTGGAGCTTAGCAAACCCTACTAGAATGCCTAGCACTTTTTCTTGAATTAGTTTGCGAGTACTCAACGTACTCACGGCTTTGTCCCTGGCTATTCAAATGGCCAGAGTATGAAGATGAACAAGGAGATGACCAGCAGGACGCCTACGACAACTAAGCGCCTTCCGACGTCAAGCGTTGGCCTGTGGACTAGAGAGTCCTTGTATCTTACGCTTCCGCTATGTTGAACTATGAACTTGTGTTTGTTCGTTGATCAATAGATCAACTATTCGTGTAATATGGATCATGTGATTCCAATTTGTAAGACTTATGGGTTGTAATGAATGATGACTGTGATACTTAACTATTATGCCTCGCAACAACAATATTCCTGGGATTGCGATGTATGACATAATAGGCATTCGGACTTAAAAATCCGGGTGTTGACAAGTTGGTATCAGAGCCATTGTTTGACCTTAGAAGACCTTAGTTAGAATGGGCGTTCTGAAAAATTTAACTTTGAAATCAAATGAAAGGACTTATTTGTGAAAATTTACTACACTCTTGCCTTCGAGACTTTGCCAAAATTTGATCATGTCTATCTTATTTAAATCAACTTAAAAATTTGCCACACTTTGCACTCTCTAACTTACTCATCCAATTCTCTTTCAGATGGAGCCGAATGAACCCCTCAACACCAAGTTTTATCAGCTTGGGAACGGAGGAAGCTTGATCTTCGAGCATGACCTCGACTCCCTGTCGGATCACCTTGGCCGCCCACACCCCGAGTTTCACGGGATTCAGGTGGACGACCAGCCGGGAGGGGAACTGCAGTGGATTATCACTGCCGACTTGAGGGGCAAGCTGGAGCCTCCCACCTCGGAGAGGATCCTTTTCTCTTTCAGGGAAAGCAACTGGCTCGACGGGCTTGCACGTGCTCTTCAGGAAGCACTTGCTCGTCTGTGCGGACAGAATACCGAAGCCCTTCGTGAGGAACGCTTTGCGCATCTCGCACGGCGTAACTCTGACGGAAGACCCATGGATGTGCCACTCCACCCCCAGTTGAGGCACCATGTGGATCACTTGGACTTCATGCTCTACCAGACTCAGAGAGACCTCGACGCCTCTCGCGCTTACGCGAACCAGACCCATGCTCACATCATCGAGCAGGGTGAGGCGATCAAGCTACTCAACAACGACCGCAGGAACCTTCGCCAGCAGCGTGCCAAGAAGGACGCTACGATTCGCCGCCTTCGCGACCGGATCGCGTCACTTGAGGCCACTGTCACGGCCCAGGAGGATCAGATTCGTCACATGGAGGAGGACGATGAAGGCATCGATATTCAGGGAGGAGACGCCTTTCTGAGCGATGACGATGACTTTGAGGAGGACGAGAACACCGAGGAGGAGGACTACGAGTTCCTGGAGGCCGGACAGGATGACTACGTCCCGATTGATATCGACGATGAGGAGTAGTTGCACTAGTTTCACTTATAGTAGGTGTGAGTTGTATCCCGTCCTTTGTATCGTAGCATGAGAATGGTTCTTAAAACCATTGGAGTATGTGTGTAGTTTGTACTATGTGTTGCATGAATGAATGAATGTTATGTTTGTCATGAAAAGATTACAAGTTTTCAAATGTTTTTCAAACTAAAATGAACCATAGAATGTTCCCTCTTATCTCATGATCTTCTATACCTTCAGATGGCCCCTCCGAATCGCACCAACGACGCGATGATGCAGCTTCTGCAAACCCTGCTTGCAGACCGGGAAACCGAGAGAGCCGAGCGCCAAGCCAACATCATCGCCTTGCAGAACATCGCCCAAGGCCATGGAAATCATGACCACCCCGGATCCAAGCTCAAGAACTTCCAGAACACCAACCCTCCGGTGTTTAGCAAGACCGAGGAGCCCCTCGACGCCGACGATTGGCTCCAGACTATGGAGAACAATCTGGAAGTAGCTGGAGTGGAAGCCAACGAGAAGGTGTTGTTCGCCACTCACTACCTCGCTGGACCAGCTCGCGCTTGGTGGACAAGTACCCGTGCCATGAACGGAGGTCAATTCATGACTTGGGAGGATTTCAAACTCAAGTTCAGCAAGTACCATGTACCCCCGGGTCTTATCAAGAAGATGAGGGATGAGTTCCGTGAACTGAAACAAGGTCGCATGACGGTGGTTGAGTACCGCGACAAGTTTCTCACTTTGTCAAGGTATGCCCCTGATGAGACTGACACCGTTGAGAAGAGGAAGGAGAGATTCCTGAACGGACTGCATGATGAGATGCAGACTGTCCTCGTCAACATCCCCTTCGCCGACCTCGAAGCCCTTGTTGACTCCGCCATCCAGATGGAGGGCAAGTTAAACCAAGCCAATGAAAACCGCAAACGCCGCATGGCAAATCAGAGTGGATCAAGCCACCCCCAAAAGTTTCGCCCTAGCTCAAGCGGAGGTTTCAATCCGAGACATAACAAACCCCCGATGCAGAACTCTCGCCCCGGTTATCAGAACCGAAGTGGAGGAAACTCCAAGCCAGGAGGCTACAACCCCAACTACAACAACAACAACTACAACCGCGCTCCACCTCGAGCCCCGAACACCAACAACACCAACACCAACACCAACCCCAGAACCGGGAGCAATGCCATTCCCGTTGCGAACAAGCAGGACAAGAGCACTATCACTTGTTATGAGTGTGGTGTAGTGGGGCACTACTCCAACGAGTGTCCCAAGCGTCTTGCCAAGCTCGCCGGCAACACCGCTGCTCCTGCTCAGCAGCAACGCCGTGTCTCCACCGGCAAGAAGTTCGCCCCCAACAACCCCAACAACCGCAACGGCCGCCTCTACCACATGAACGCCGAAGAAGCCCAGGAAGCCCCAGATGTGGTGCGGGTATGTTTCGTCAACCACACCCCTGCTAGAGTGTTGTTTGATTCCGGAGCATCGCATTCCTTTGTCACCGAAGATTTTGCATCAACAAGTAAAATTCAACCCCTCAGTTTGAAGCATGTTATGATAGTTCAAATCCCCGGATCAACCACCAAAGCCAGAAAATTTTGTAAAAATGTGCCAATCAAAATCCATGATGTTGATTTCTTTGCAAATCTCATCATACTTGGAACCAAAGGTTTGGAAGTTGTCCTAGGAATGGACTGGATGTCCAAACACAATGGATTGATAGACTGCGCCAAGAAAGCCATAACCATGACTAGCAGCACCGGAATCGTAGTTGAGCACGTCTCTGAAAAACTACCCAGAAAATTTACCTGCAACCAAAGTGTATCCAAGCCTACTCTGGATCAAATCAGGGTCGTTTGTCGCTACCCTGATGTGTTCCCGGATGATCTACCCGGTATGCCCCCGGACCGGGATATCGAGTTTATCATCGAGTTAATCCCCGGAACTGGACCCATCGCCCAGAGAGCCTACAGCATGAACGCAGCCGAACTTGTGGAGCTGAAGAAGCAAATAGATGACATGTTAGCCAAAGGTTTGATTAGACCAAGTGCATCCCCCTGGAGATCCCCCGTCTTGTTTGTCGACAAGAAGGATGGTGCAAATCGTTTATGCACCGACTATCGTAAGCTTAACGATGTCACCATCAAAAACAAATACCCCTTACCCAAGATCGAAGACTTGTTTGACCAACTCACCGGATCCCGAGTCTTCTCGAAGATTGATCTTAGAACTGGATACCACCAACTGAAGATCCGAGCCACCGACATTCCAAAAACTGCCTTTACCACCAGATATGGGTTGTATGAGTACAACGTCATGTCGTTTGGACTGACCAATGCTCCCGCTTATTTCATGAATCTCATGAATAAGATCTTCATGAACTTCTTGGACAAATTTGTCGTTGTTTTCATCGACGACATTTTGGTCTACTCCAAGTCCGAAGAAGAACATGAACAGCATCTGGAGATTGTTCTAGAAACCCTTAGACAGCACCAGTTGTATGCCAAGTTTAGCAAGTGTGAGTTTTGGCTGGAAGAAGTGGGATTCCTCGGACACATCTTGTCTGCAGGAGGAATTGCCGTAGATCCTGCCAAGATCAAAACGGTTATGGAATGGAAAGCCCCAACCACACAAACTGAGGTCCGTGCTTTTCTTGGATTAGCCGGATATTACCGCAGATTTGTAGAAGGTTTTTCGAGCATCGCTCGACCAATGACCCAACTGCTGAAAAAGGACAGAAAGTTTGAGTGGACCGACAAGTGTGAAGAGAGCTTTCAACAGCTCAAGAGTAGACTGACAACAGCCCCAATCCTGATCATGCCAGATATCGCAAAGCCCTTTGACGTATATTGCGACGCCTCCAAGACTGGACTTGGATGCGTGCTTATGCAAGAAGGAAAGGTTGTATCCTACCTTTCTAGACAACTCAAGCAACATGAGCAGAACTACCCAACCCACGACCTCGAGCTTGCAGCCGTGGTCTTAGCCTTGAAAGTTTGGCGTCATTACCTCATGGGTAATCGATGCGAGATTTACTCCGACCACAAAAGCCTCAAATACATTTTCACCCAGAAGGAGTTAAACATGAGACAACGCCGATGGATCGAATTGATCAAGGATTACGACATGGAGATTCACTACCACCCCGGCAAGGCCAATGTGGTAGCGGATGCTTTGAGTCGACTACCGTGCGATTGAACTCCATGCTCGCAACCGAACAGCCTAGTTTGCACCAAGAGTTTGAACAGTTCAGACTTGAACTTGTAAGTGAAGGATTCCTAGCCAGCATCGAATCGCAACCCACCTTGATTGGTCAGATCAAGGAAGCCCCCAAGGACAACGCTAGCATTGATGGAATCAAGAAACAGATAGCCGCAGGAAAAGCCCCCGGATTCACCATTGACGAAGCCGGAGTGCTTTGGTACAAAGAACGCCTCTGCGTACCATCGGACTCTGACCTGAAACAAGTCATCCTGCAAGAAGCCCAGGACACCCTTTACTCAATCCACCCCGGAGGTACCAAGATGTACCAGGACCTGAAAGAACAATTTTGGTGGCACGGAATGAAGAGAGAGATCGGTAGCTATATCGCTAAGTGTGACATCTGCCAGCGAGTTAAGGCAGAACACCAGAGACCCGCCGGACTGTTGCAACCCCTTCAGATTCCAGAATGGAAATGGGACTCCGTAGGAATGGACTTTATCACCGGACTGCCCAAATCCAGCAAAGGCAATGATTCCATATGGGTAGTGGTCGATAGATTGACCAAAGTCGCCCATTTCATCGCCGTAAAAACCACCTATCAAGGCCCCAAGTTAGCTGAACTCTACATCTCCAGAATAGTCGCTTTGCATGGAACCCCCAAATCGATAGTGTCAGATAGAGGATCACAGTTCACCTCAAGGTTACGCAGAAAGTGCATGAAGGACTAGGCACTCGCCTAAATTTCAACACCGCCTATCACCCTCAGACCGACGGACAGATCGAGAGAGTAAACCAGATATCGGAAGACATGCTTAGAGCATGCGTCTTGGAATACGGATCCAAGTGGGAAGACTGCCTACCTTACGCAGAATTCTCATACAACAATAGTTATCAAGCCAGCCTACAGATGGCCCCCTTTGAAGCCTTGTACGGAAGGAAGTGCCGTACCCCCCTGAACTGGTCAGAAGTCGGAGAGAGTCAAGTTTTCGGCCCAGACGTTCTTCGTGAAGCCGAAGAGAGGGTTCACAAGATCCGTGAGTACCTCAAGACTGCGCAATCCAGACAGAAGAGCTACGCCGACAAGAGACGTCGGGAGATGACCTTTGAGATCGGAGATTTTGTCTATCTCAAAGTATCCCCCTTGAAAGGGATGCAAAGGTTTCAGCTGAAAGGAAAGCTTGCACCTCGCTACGTGGGACCTTTCCAAGTCCTCAGCCGCCGAGGTGAAGTATCTTATCAACTGGAGTTGCCTGAAGAAATGTCGGCTGTGCACGACGTTTTTCACATCTCACTTCTCCGGAAATGTCTTGAAGTCCCTGAGAAGACCGAAGTGTTCAAGAACATCGATCACCGATCGGTGGATATCAACAAGGATCTGACTTACCGCGAAGTGCCGATTCGCATCCTAGAAGAAGCTTACAGAACCACCCGCACCCGAAGCATCAAGTTTCTAAAGATCCAATGGAGCAATCATACCAAGGATGAAGCCACCTGGGAACGCGAAGACTTCATGAAGAAGGAGTACCCAGATCTCTTTAGTACCTAACTTTCTTTTTGATCTCGGGACGAGATCTTTTGTAAGGGGGAAGGGTTTGTAACACCCCAAATTTCAATGAAAAAGAAAGTTAGAGAATTCCAGAAAAACAAATTTTCAAACCAACAAAAACTTTTCTTTTGCATATAGAACCATGCATAGGACTTGTGCATTTGAGTGATATGCCATGATGATTGTGATTACTTGTATTTGTTATGCTCTAAAACCCTAGAGTGATCATGTGAAGATCACCAACCAAATAAATCAAAGTGGAAGAAATTCCCATAATTGAAAAACCCTAAAAACCCTCACATATGCCCTATGGCATTTTTATAAATTTTGACCCTAGACCTATTTGGTCTTCACCATTAGTTGAATAATGTTGTGAAACACTTATTACAACTTTTGGAATCAAGGGTTCACCATTCAAATGAATTTCCAACACTTTTCCCACTCACATGTGATGATGACCAAATCTGCCAATTTCAGTCTGATCACCACTTTGAGCCCCTGCAATTCAATTTTCCCAAACCATTCTTTGCTAACTCCTTGCACCATTTCAAAGTCAACATCAAGGTGAACAACTTTGATGAAGACCACCCTGCCAAATTCATCTTTGATCACTAGCTATGCTCATCTAAAGTTGCAACTTTATATTAAGATCAACAATCTCCACTTAGCCATTTTGGCCAAAATTTGAAATCTAATTTTTCCACCACCACCTCCATTCATCTCTGGTCAATTACAACTTATCTCAACACTCACTTTTCAAAAAGGTTCACCATTTGAATTATTTCCATTTTGGATATTTTTGTATTTTCCAAAATTGAACACTATTCCTACACTATAGCAAATAGTGATCTACTCAAACTAACCTACTCTAACCAACCCCAAATGGTCCCCTGGTCCCCTCTCTCACTAACCTCAACATAGAAACCCTAGGGAGGGAGAGAGAACAAGCATGGCATGGCCATGCCGGCCACATGCCGGCCATGCCGCACCACCTCCTCTCTCCTTCATCGCCGACCCTGGCCACCATGTCCCTGCACTCCACCTCACTCTACTGGATCGCCTAGCATCGGCCGTTGTCGAGGAGGAACACAGCACAGGCCAGACAAGCTCGCGTCCATGGCGCCCTGGACGCCGCTCGCGTCGCGCGTGTGCACGCCGCGGGCATACACTGGACACGCGCCGCGCCACGACCTCGAGCACGCCCTGGCCCCGCTTGCAACACGTTGAGCATCACCGTGACACCGCAACGCTCCCAGACACGCCCACGACCACGACCCGCCACCGCCGTCGCCGGAGAAGAGAACCCTGGTCCGCCGCGGACGCGACGGACACGGAAGCAATGCGACCAACTTAGCCACCGCCCGACCCCGCTGTCGCCGCCAATAGCATCGCCAGGAGCCGTAGAACACTGCCACCACCTCGCCTAGCTCGATCGCTTGCCGGAGAAGCCGCGCCATGGTCGACTTCTTCACGGCCAAGCCGCACCCTTGGCCATCTATAAATACCGCGTTCCCTGGACGAAGTTGAGCACACCATCTCGTTCACCACCCTCCACTGCTTCTCCTCCACCAAACCACTCGCTCGATTGTCGCCGGAGCTGCTTCAATTTGAAGATCGGAGCCCGCCAGTACCGCACCTCGCCGCCGTCGATTGGAGCCGATCCAGGAGTCGCCGCCGGTACCAGGAGAACCGCCGTCGTCCACATCGACATCACGCACACTGCCAGCCACCGCGGGAGCCCTGGTTAGCTCTCCCACCCCCTAGGCTCGCCGCCCGAACCTCTGCTTCTCGCCGGAGAAGACGACGACCGTGCGCCGTTGGATTGCCTTCTAATCCAACGCGCCACGTCGCTCGTACCGTTTCGGGTTTTAAACGCCGCTGACATGCGGGACCCCCCTGTCAGGCAGCCCACGCGGGCACAGACGCGTGGTGGGCTGAGGTGGGCCGTTTTATTTCAAATCGGCCCAGCTTCGTTTTCCCGCCGGCCTGTTTAATTCAAATTCGTTTTAAACATTTTCCAAACATTTTCAATACTGCCCAAACTTTGAAATTAAATAGTTTCCAATTGGCTAAACCAAATTTAGTGAATTTGATATTGTTAGAAAGCCACTGAAATTCTCTATCCAATGCCACTGGCCTCTTGGTCAAATTCTTTGTAGAATTAATGTGACAAAAATAACAAGCCAGGGACTTTTCCCTATTCAAATAATTCTTAAAAATCAACCAAAATAGATATTAAGTTAATTCCAACTCTAATAGCTCACTTTTGACTTACACTAATTGTTTATGCAATAAAATGGTGTGGTCACTTTGCATGATCATGCCATGGTTTAATGAATGGATATGTTGACTAGTTTAACTAGTTGATATTATCCAAAACTATTAAAGTTAAATTGTGTGAAGTCTTACACTTCATTTAAACTTGTCTCACATGAATTCATGGGATGTTTGGACCCCTGGTTCCAAACTCTCTTATATGAATTTCTTGAGATTTAAATCAAATATAGTGTTATTTAAATGGCATGAGGTGTTCCACCTCATTTAAATCATTCTCCCAAATGATGATGATGATGAACATTTGATCTAGGTCAAGATGAGTTCATCCATGATTGTTGGAGAAATTAAATCTTAAGAAGATTTCAATGAGAGGAAATTATTTCTCAAGAACCCTATGGAAACTATCATTTACATATAGAATACAAATCCTATTTAAATCCCACAACCCATGCACCCTAGTTTATTTATGTGTGTGCATAGAGTAGTTTGTGTGTTTATTTGTGATGTGTGGAATAGCCATGGAATTAGTGAGTAATTAGACTCGTATTCAAATTTAGACGGTAGCACCGGAGAGTACGCCGAAGAAGAAGGTTGCTACCAGGAGGAGGAAGAGGAACAGTTTGAGAACTACCAAGGCAAGCTAAATTACTATGCAAGCTTTTATTCTTGCCAAGTGCAAAGCCCCTTGGGGCAAGGCACCATGTCTTACCTTTTCTTATGTGAACCCATCCCAAGTTTTTACCTGTTTTCCAAATGACTTTCCTTTTATAGTTAACTTTGGTCAAAATACAAGTTGGTTTTTTTAGAGTAGTGAGTTAGCCTTTTCCAAGCAAAGCAAGGTAGCACCCTCATGAATTAGAGCTAGTGCTAAGGAACTAAACTTGACTACTCTAGATGGGAACTTTGTGATTTTGAAAGGATTTTGAAACCTTGGAATGAAGATGCATTCCATTGAAGGATTTTTGAAGGTGAATATGACCAAGAGAAGATGGTGATTTTTGATAAAACTTGATGTTGGTTTGAATGCGATACCTTTCCAATTCTCAAGTACCCCCACAATACCTGATTATGGGTAGGGCTTAACTGGAAGTTTATGCGTCT
This sequence comes from Lolium perenne, assembly GCF_019359855.2. NCBI lineage: Eukaryota > Viridiplantae > Streptophyta > Magnoliopsida > Poales > Poaceae > Lolium > Lolium perenne. Next base: position 161,868,243 of record NC_067247.2, read on the forward strand.
TAGTATGGGTTCCCTCTAAACAAGCATCATCGGGGTTATGCCGAAAGCTGCCTCTACCACAAAAGAAACGATACGATATGATGCGAAATGAGGTGAATGTCCGGCCCAAGCCCTGTGCAGTTCCCAGGTTGACAGTTGGTCTTCACTGGGAGGCCAAGCTCATGGGGAGAGGTGCTCATACTAGGATTCGTAAGTGAAAGGTTATGGTTGATGATCCGCGCATCGTGTTACGATTATTCGGGGAAATCCCGACGGATGAAATCAAATGTTGTGGCACAAGTGTGCAACCTCTGCAGAGTGTAAACCTATTCGAATAGCCGCGTCCACGGTTACGGACGGTTGGAAAGGCCATACAGTTTCCGATGTCATATCTTTGAAAATGATGTTGAAAGGTGATGGTGAATTGACTTGTGGTGAATTGAATTGAAATCACCACTTGAATGGTGGGAATGACACTAATGTTCCCCTTTGGGTTAGTTAGCACTTGAATAAGTTTTTCTCAAAACTTTGTGAACCAAAACTAGCTTTATGCAAATAAACTGGAGCTTAGCAAACCCTACTAGAATGCCTAGCACTTTTTCTTGAATTAGTTTGCGAGTACTCAACGTACTCACGGCTTTGTCCCTGGCTATTCAAATGGCCAGAGTATGAAGATGAACAAGGAGATGACCAGCAGGACGCCTACGACAACTAAGCGCCTTCCGACGTCAAGCGTTGGCCTGTGGACTAGAGAGTCCTTGTATCTTACGCTTCCGCTATGTTGAACTATGAACTTGTGTTTGTTCGTTGATCAATAGATCAACTATTCGTGTAATATGGATCATGTGATTCCAATTTGTAAGACTTATGGGTTGTAATGAATGATGACTGTGATACTTAACTATTATGCCTCGCAACAACAATATTCCTGGGATTGCGATGTATGACATAATAGGCATTCGGACTTAAAAATCCGGGTGTTGACACCAAGTTAAGCCGTTGATAGAAAAGTAAGTACTAGATTTGGATTACTGCGCAGTTCCAGATTTCTTTGCTGTCACGAATCTGGGTCTACCTCCCTGTAGGTAGCTCAAAAAATTAAGCCAATTTACGTGCATGATCCTCAGATATGTACGCAACTTTCATTCAATTTGAGCATTTTCATTTGAGCAAGTCTGGTGCCTCGATAAAATTCGTCAATACGAACTGTTCTGTTTTGACAGATTCTGCCTTTTATTTCACATTGCCTCTTTTGCTATGTTGGATGAATTTCTTTGATCCATGAATGTCCAGTAGCTTTATGCAATGTCCAGAAGTGTTAAGAATGATTGTGTCACCTCTGAATATGTTAATTTTTATTGTCGCTAACCCTCTAATGAGTTGTTCTAAGTTTGGTGTGGAGGAAGTTTTCAAGGATCAAGAGAGGAGTATGATGCAACATGATCAAGGAGAGTGAAAGCTCTAAGCTTGGGGATGCCCCGGTGGTTCACCCCTGCATATTCTAAGAAGACTCAAGCGTCTAAGCTTGGGGATGCCCAAGGCATCCCCTTCTTCATCGACAACATTATCAGGTTCCTCCCCTGAAACTATATTTTTATTCCATCACATCTTATGTGCTTTTCTTGGAGCGTCGGTTTGTTTTTGTTTTTGTTTTGTTTGAATAAAATGGATCCTAGCATTCACTTTATGGGAGAGAGACACTGTGGTGACCCTGCATACCACTGCATGTTGTAGTATGCCAGTCGTTGATATAACATTCACGAAGTACCATTCCGTAAATGTTACATCCCTCAGAGTAGTACAACAGAACATAGCAGGTCCATAACTCATTCACATATTATTACAAGTAACAAACACATATCGTCTCGGAGCTCCTCTTGGGTCCTAAGAGGATCACTCCTGGGTTCGAGGCGAACCCAACTTAACTTACAATACAAGAGTCTCATTAAACTAAACATTTATTTCATCGAGCAGCTAAATACTAAGAGTTCGGGCTGCTCGGTTACTACTACTCATCAGATATCTCTAGGCTTGTTCTCCTCCGGAAGCCTCCCCGGATCCGTAGACTATGAGATAGTCTACGCCTTCAACTCCTCCTGAGAGGTCTGGTTCCTCGTAGCCGATGATCTCGGCTCCTTCATTGCTGTCGTAGTCCTCCTCCAGATGATTCAGACAATCTAAGCATGGGATTTAAGAGTGGTATGAGTACGAGCGTACTCAACAAGTTCATTATAGATAAGAGGTGTTTAATGCACTAGCTACGATATTAGACCAGAAAGTCCAATACCAATGCAAGTTTTGATAAACATTTCTTCAAGAGATTGCTTTTATTTCAAAGAGCTATGTCCGTCAGCCTTCACCAGTTTACTAGAACTTCATGGAGCTCCTTTCCGACCGCGTTCGTAGTTCCTCATCCCGGAACAGGGAGTGACAGGTCACAGTTCTTTACACTCTGCAGAGGTGTGTTGCTTTACCCATAAGAGATCTTAACCTTGATGCCAACCGGGCAGCTTTCCCGTCCACACTTCCTTTGGTGTGAGGCCCGGTATAAGGTCTAGCCAATCATGTTCCTCCGCTACCTCGAACACCCACCCGTTGTTGCATGCGCCGACCCTGGGTCCACGTCGGTCCCATTATTCCCGTAATTTCAGGGTGGACCCCGACCACGACAACAGTGCTGGGCTCTACCATACACTCCTACGCCGGTGGCTGCAACCCATCATAGACCGCAATACCGTGGGGAATTAGAATGGGATCCCCACCCTACCGCTTGTTCTTCGAACGACAAGTGTCTACGGACTGTGCCGTGGGGACTTAAGGCTTCCCCAGCCTACCGCTTGCCGCCGACAGACACAAGTGTCTACGGTAAAGCGCATCCGTTGATGAACGAGAGGTGGAAACACTTTTGACTACTCCGTCCCACTCCGGATCTTATGGTTAACACGGGTATTACGGCACAAGAATCACTGGCGACATTTGTTGTTTAATCCTAGATGGATATAAACCCTTGCAATGGAACCTCCACCATATCAACACAATCCATGGTTCCATTGCCCACCACATAGTCATATTCATAGTTATGAAAGTAGTGATTTTGATTTTTGTGCAATAGTGATAACCATAATACTTTGCAAGTAATTTGATAAAAATACTCAAATGACATGAGCAAGTGATGAACTTGCCTGAACACTGCAAAGTTTTGCAGTTGGAAGGTGTGGACTGACCCTTGTCCTCTGTTTCTGAAAAATAGTATCATTGTCCGATAAGGGCAATGGTTAAAGAGGCAATTATGCATGATTCCATTTTTAGGGTTTGTTCCCCCCTTCCGATGTCGTTATTATTTCATGTAAGAGGTTAATACTAAGAATAATTTGAGGATACTCCATTCCAAATAAAATACAACCTTGAAATGTTGTCAAGGTGTTTTTAAAGTCCAAATACATTAATGGACTTAATTTTATTTATAGAAAATTAGATGTGTGATTTAAATGTTTATTTAAATCATCAAAATAGGACTTATTCATAATTGTCTTTCAAAATTCTCTTTGACATTTTATTTAAATAGAGAATTTTATGCTGATCATTTTTCATATTTTTAAGTTATTTTTAAGAGCTTTTAATAATTTTCTATTGAATTTCAAAGTTTCATACTTTTGTTAAATTGTAAAAGGTCCTTTTTGCCCCTGGGCCCACCTGTCAGGGTGGCCCAGTGGGTTAACCCTAACCCGAGCCGCTCGTCCGGCTCGGTCGGACGCACCCGTCCCCTTCCTCTCACGCACGCGCTAACCCTAACCACTCTGAGCTCTGGCGACACCCGCGTCGCCGCCGCGCCTTTCGCCGATTTTCTCCGGTCAACTCCGGCCATCGCCGGCGGTGAGATGGGTATCAATCGAACCGCCGTTCGACGGCGCTTCAATTGATCCGCGTCGATCTGCTTTTCCTCGCCGCCGCCGTTCTTCCCCAACACCCCTGTGACATGGCCGCGGGCGAATCGCCGCGATCTCGTCGTTGCCGACGAGCCTGGCGCCTTGGCGTGGCCGTGTGCCCCGCCGTGGTTGCGCTGGAGTCCCCGCGCCCCGGCGACTGCCTGGCTTGGCCATGGCCTGGCGCCGTCGTTCGCCCGACGTGTGCCGCCGTGCCGCCATGGCCGTGCTTTCCTCCGTTACTGGTAAGCTCGCACCGCCTCCCTACTGCTCTACTGCTTGTTCTTCCTCTCTCCCTTTCCTTCTAAGCTAGCTCGGCCACGGCTTTCCTCCTTGTGGAGGTCTGCCATCTTGTTCTTCGCTTTCTGCTGTAACAGCTCGTTGTATGTGCGTATGTTGCTCTGCTGCCGCCTTGATGCCTATGCTTTCTGTGCTGTTCATGTGGCTCTCTGCTCTAGCTAATGCTTGTGCTACTAGGCCTATGCTCCTATTCATGCTAGTTCTTCTTCTGTGCCGCCTCCATACTTGCTCATGAGCAAGCTGTGATGCTCATGGCTTGCCATGTTGCTCCAGTTGTTGTTACCGTGACTGGATAATCATGTTTGGCCCTGGTTTCTTGCCCCTGGCTTGATTGTTGTGATTAATCCTTGCATATTTGCAAGTGCCAGTGCCTCTGGGGCTAGTTCATTGTGTTCAGATTCATGATTATGCTCAATTGAGCATTACTGTTGGCTTATCAGTGTGATTCAGTGATGATTTGATATGTGCCTTGCTTGTATATTATGATCCAGTGGTTCATCAAGCCTTTGATGTGCTTACGGATACAATTATAAAGTCATTAATTCAGTTATCTAATTATTCAGTTATAACTTGGTTGAATTTCTTCAGTAGCTGGTTAATTCCTGTTGTGGTACTAGGCTATGGCAATCTGTAGCAAGAGCTAGCAAGCTCTGATGATCCTCTGATCATCATTTGCTTGATAGTTAACTGCTGTGCTCCTTTCTGTGACTCTCTGGGCTCACTCTGTGCTGTTTATGCATCACACAGGCTTGGCCTGATGTGTCTTGTTGCTTAAGCATCAATTGATGCCTGCCATGATCCATTTGATCATTTGCAAGACCACAGTGCATCAATTGCTTGTCTGTTTCATTTATCTGTTTATCCTTGCTTGGTTAGATGGATAAATGATGTGAACTGTGATTCAGTGATGATCATTTCAATGAATTTGTTAGGGCTAGTTGGATGACAACCACTGGTTGGTACCCTAGCCCACTACTGAACCCTACTGGGTGATGATGTGGTGGCTTAAGGTTTTGGTTATGGGTTGAGGTGGCCCTGGCAACTCTTTGATGCTGCCATGGGTAGCTTCCCCCTCTCTGTGGCTTGTTGTGGCTTGGTGGGTACATCTCTGGGCAATCCCTGTTGGATTACCAGTGCTCTTTGCTGTTGACAAACCAGAATAGGCACAAGTGCCTATCTGTCTGATGGTTAGCAAACCATATAGTGCTAGGTGAGTTGGAATGGCTAATTAGGATCAAATCCATGATGGATTTCTCTGGTTATGTCACTGTGTTGACACAACCAATGTTCCCTTGGTTATTTTCCTTCTAGCCTTTGCTTTATTTACTGGCACCAAATGGTTTTGCAACCAAATGATGATACATCCAGGGTTTCCTACCCTTATTTGATTCTGTGATGCATGTGTATGCTTATTGATGAGCAAAGCATGTGTTTGCTCAGGTTCTTTTGTGTATACCTCACTCCAGCTCCTAGAAAATGATTGTTGGTGTAGAGGATTGCTTCTGTGTTGTTCTTGTGGTTGATTTACTTGCCCTGCTCCTCCTGGTGATCTTGTGGGGCTTGATTCAGTGTTGTGGTGAGTTAGCAGATTGAACAGCAGTGGCTGTTCATGTGTTCTTGAGTTCTTGTGTTCTTACCAATGAAGCCTGTCGATGGATGAAGCAAATGGCTAGGGTTTGGCTCTGAAAAGGTTATATATGGTGCTCCCTTGCTTCCTCTGGTCGACAGCTCTTGCTTGCCACTTTGGTGACTCACTGTGTGTGTGTGCTGCATGCACACAGCCACAGGAGCAGGCTGTGTGTGTGTGTGTAAGCATGTGCTGTGCACCTGGACCTGGAACTTGACTATGGCTTGGATCAGCTCGGCCACTTTGGTCCTATCTGCTCATTTCATATTTCCATTTGATTTCTAACCTGCCAAGTGGCTATGCCACTTGGCATAACTTCTTTTTGTTGTGATTTTGTGCAGGGATCAACAATTGATCAAAATGGACATGGAGGTCATCAAATCCAAGATCAAGTGAAGATGATCTTGTAGTATTTAGACTAGGATACATCCTTGTATTTTTTTCTTTTTATTTTCTTTTATTTTTTTCAATTTCACCAATTCTTGTAATGTGTTGTAATATTCATTTATTTCCATTATGAATATTGTAAAGACAATGTATCTTGTGTGTTAATCAATAAAGCTCAAAGTTTTCTCTAATAAGCTTTACTTTATTATAATTGTTCATATTGTTTATTATTATTTAATTACTTGATGAATTTCCTCATATTTGAATTATTTGGTTATTATTTAATGTTTGAATTTGAAATTCAAATTCAACATTGGTTTAAATTCAACCATTTCACTTTTCAAGAATTCAATCATGCAACTCTCCCCTCTCTTCTTAAAACCCTAAACTAGTTGAGTGAGATGCAAGTTTGTCGCACTCTCGAAACCCTAACCCTGTAAGGTGTCGAGAGAGAAACTTGTTCCCCTTCGATGCAGTTTTTGTTTAAAAGCGCGAAATTTCCCCAGAATTTACTATGCAATGCACATCCCTTTCTAAAATCTACCCCTCGATCGTCTCTAAACCTGGGACATTACAGCCTTTCCCCCTTAAAGAAAACTTCGTCCCGAAGTTGTGGTTGTAATACCTGAACAGTTCGGGGTATGTTTTCCTCAGGTCTTCCTCTTTTTCCCAGGTGGCTTCCCTCTCGGGGTGATGCTTCCATTGTATCTTGCAATACTTGATCGCTTTATTTCTGAGTTGTTTCCAGCTCTCCTCGAGAATCTTGGCTGGCTTCTCGATGTATGTCAAGTCTGGTTGTAACTCGAGCTCATCATGTGATATTGGTTCATCTGGGGTCTTCAAGCATTTCCGGAGTTGTGACACATGGAATACATTGTGAACTTGAGCTAGCCTTCCCGGTAGATCCAATTCAAAGGCTAAACCTCGGTTCTGACTCAGTATCTTGAAAGGTCCTATATATCTAGGGCTGAGTTTTCCTTTTACTCCAAACCTCTGGAGTCCTTTCATCGGGCTTACCTTAAGATAAACCATGTCTCCAACTCGTGGCTCCCATGTCCTTCTCTTCTGATCGGCATAACTCTTTTGCCGACTTTGAGCTATCTTAAGCCTGTCTCTGATAATGTCAATGATTTGTTGTTTTTCCTTGACATAATCAGGGTTGAACTCCTTGCTTGCTCCGACTTCATACCAACATATTGGTGATCTACACTTCCTTCCATACAGAGCTTCAAATGGTGCCATCTTGATGCTACTTTGGTAACTATTGTTATATGAAAACTCTGCTAGTGGTAAGTGTTCTTCCCATGATCCTCCGAAGTCTAGGGCACAAGCCCTAAGCATATCCTCTAAGATCTGGTTGGTTCTCTCGGTTTGTCCACCAGTCTGGGGATGATAAGCAGTACTATAATCCAACTTGGATCCTAAAGCTTCGTGAAGCTGCTTCCAGAATGCTAATGTGAACACGGATCCTCGATCCGATACTATCTTCTTAGGCACTCCATGCTTACTCACGATCTCTTTGATGTAAAGATCGATAAGTTTCTCTCCTTTATCCTGCTGGTTTACCGCTAAGAAGTGTGCACTTTTCGTCAACCGGTCCATGATTACCCATATCATGTCCTTCTTTTTATTAGTCATGGGTAGTCCGGTGATGAAATCCATCCCTATTTCCTCCCATTTCCACTCCGGAATAGGTAAAGGTTGTAACTTCCCTGCCGGACTCTGGTGTTCAGCCTTCACTCGCTGGCATGTATGGCATTCTGCCACATACTGTGCTATCTCCCTCTTCATGTTATTCCACCAGAATAGTTCCTTTAGGTCCATGTACATCTTTGTACTTCCCGGATGTATGGAATATGGTGTTTGATGAGCTTCCCGGAGTATTAATTCCTTAATTTCAGCAATATCCGGAACGCAAATTCTCTTCTGGAACCATAAAGATCCAGATTCTCCGCGATGAAATTCTGATGGTCTTCCCTCATCTATTCTTCTCATCTCTTCTACAATAAATGGATCGTCCAACTGACCCATCATTATTTCATTCTTCAAGTTGACATTCAACTCATCGGCTACTTGCAACGCCGATAATCCTTCATGGGCTTCCTTCTCCCAAAGTTGTATTTGGGCTTGACTTATTTCCTTCCTCAACTCCGGTGATATTTCTTGTTCAACTCCTCCAGTACTCTTTCTACTCAGGGCGTCTGCTACAACATTAGCCTTCCCTGGTGTGTAATTGATTGTCAGATCATAATCCTTGATCAATTCTAGCCATCTTTTCTGTCTCATGTTGAGTTCCTTCTGAGTGAAGAAATATTTGAGGCTTTTATGATCTGTATAGAGCTCACACTTCGCTCCATAGAGAAAATGTCTCCAAGTTTTTAGTGCAAAAACGACAGCTGCTAATTCCAAGTCATGTGTTGGATAATTCACTTCATGAGGTCTGAGTTGCCTCGATCCATAAGATATCACTTTCCGATCTTGCATGAGTACGCAACCCAATCCATGTTTGGATGCGTCACAGTACACGGTGTAGTCCTTGCCAACTTCCGGAACTGCTAACACCGGTGCCGTGGTGAGTTTCTCCTTTAGAGTTTGAAAACTCTTTTCACACTCCTCGGACCACACGAATGGTGTGTTCTTCCTTAGCAACTTTGTCATAGGTCCTGCTATCTTAGAGAATCCTTCAATGAATCTCCGATAATATCCTGCCATTCCTAGGAATCCTCGGATTTCCTTGACAGTCTTTGGTGCTTCCCAATCTAGAACTGCTGCTACCTTACTCGGGTTAACAGCTATTCCATCTTTACTGATAACATGACCAAGAAATTCCACTTGATCTAGCTAAAATTCACACTTACTAAGTTTGGCATAAAGTTGATGTTCCCTTAGTGTTTGCAACACTAACCTCAAATGTTCAGCATGTTCTGCCTTGTTCTTGGAGTATATCAGAATATCATCGATAAATACGATGACAAACTTGTCTAACTATGGCATGAAGATCTTATTCATGAGATTCATGAATATTGCTGGGGCATTGGTTAATCCAAAAGGTACTACAAGGTATTCATGATGTCCATACCTTGAGACAAAGGCAGTTTTCGGAACGTCTTCCTTCTTGATCTTTATCTGGTGATAACCCGATCTTAGATCAATCTTGGAAAAGACTCCCGCGCCTCTCACTTGATCAAATAGATCTTGTATTCTAGGAAGTGGATACTTGTTCTTGATTGTGACGTTGTTCAAATTCCTGTAGTCTCCGCACATCCTTCTTCCTCCATCTCTTTTATCCACGAAGATCACAGGTGATCCCCATGGTGAAACACTCTCTTGTATAAATCCTTTATGTTCCAAATCGTCCAATTGCTCCTTAAGTTCTTTCAACTCCTTAGGCCCCATCTTATATGGTGCTTTAGCAATCGGAGCTGTTCCTGGGATTAGGTCGATAGTGAATTCTATCTCCCTATCTGGTGGCATTCCAGGTAATTCCGCAGGAAATACATCCTGGAATTCATTCACTACAGGTATATCCTCTAACTTCACCTCCTTCATGCTGTTCAGCTGTAGCTCAACTTCAATCTGTGTATGTTTGTCGCCTTGGTAGATCATTCTACTTCCATCGGGGCTTTTCAAAGACACCGTTTTGTTCACACAGTCGATCAATGCTCCATTAGCTTTTAACCAGTTCATACCAAGAATGACATCAATGTCCTTCATCGGTAAAATGAACAGGTCCGCGTCAAACGCGCACTTATTGATCATAATGACTTGTTTTTGTTTGGCATGGGTTACTACTATCGTTCCCCCCGCAGAAAGTATGGTTATGGGTGTATCTAACTTAGTGCAACTAATCCCATGTTTGGTGATGAATTGTTGAGAAATGAATGATGTAGTTGCACCAGTATCAAAAAGTACTTTGCCAGGATGAGTGAGTATCTGGAGCGTACCTATCACCGCCTGGTCAGAGTTGACCACCTCCTCCAGACTGGTACAGTTCAGCTTGCCGAAGGGCTTCTTATTCTTCCAGTTGCCTCCGGTGTTTCCTCCTCGACCTCCACCTCCTCCAGACTGACCTCCTCCGGTATTTCTCTTGGGGCAGTCCTTCAGCATGTGCCCCTCCTGGCGACAACCAAAGCATATAATCCTTGGCTTCTTACAGTCCTTGGCCAAATGCCCTGTGAATCCACAGCTTCTGCAAATAATTTGATTTGCAGTCTGGAACGCTTGGTTCTTCCTACTACCGTAGTAGTTGCTGTTGTTGTTGTTGTTGCTGTATCTGGGCTTGAAACTCAGGCTGGTATTAGGCTTGTTACTAACAAACCTCTTAGGCTCAAACTTGGCCTTTTTCCTCTTCTCCTCCTGTAGTTGCTTGAAATCATCTTCTAGAGTGATGGCTGCATCCACCAACTCTTGAAATTCCGTCGCTCTCATCATACGGAGCTGAACCTTGAACTGGGGACTTAACCCCCTCAGAAATCTCTTTTTCTTCTTGTCCTCGGTGTTGACTTCCTCAACAGCGTACCGGGACAATTTAGAGAACTCCCTGACATAGGTCAGGATTGCCTTGTCCTTCTGCTCGAGACTCTCAAACTCTCGACGCTTCAACTCCACAATACTCTCAGGGACATTGGATTCCCTGAACTTCCTCGTGAATTCCTCCCAGGTAAATACCTTTCCAGCCGGGTAAACGGCTACAATATTGTCCCACCATGATGCGGCAGGTCCACATAGCAGATGGGTAGCATAACGAACCTTCTCTTGGTCGTTACATCCAACGGTGTTGAGCTTGCGCTCTGTATCCATCAGCCAATCTTCCGCGTCCATTGGCTCGGGCGCGTATGCGAAAGATATCGGCTTGGTGTTTTGGAAGTCCGCTAATGTGACTCCCGGGTTCTCAGGTCTCTCCACCCTGTTTTGCTGCAACAAATCCTGAAAGAATTTGTTCTGCTGCTCCAGTGTTACACGCTGTCGCTCCTCCACCAGCTGCATGTACTGGATGAAATTTTGCTGCGTCATGGGTGGTGGTGGTGGTGGAAACTGATCTCTGGCTGCACCCTCAGCCTCTTCCTTTTGTTTTGCTTCGCGCTCCATGCGCTGCGCTTCAGTCTCGTTTCCTAACGTTCCCGACATAATCCCCCTAGTTCTGCAACACAAGATGATACTCATAATTACTCCATGCGCAAGTTTTCTGAGCTCAACATTGTGCACAGAACTAGTCACGCAATGGAAATCAAGAAGCAAATCCAAATCATACAAAACATATACCCTGTATATACATACATAAGTGGTCATATTACATTACTCAAGTCGATGTGAGTATGCAAACTCACTTATTAAAGTATATGTACAAATTTATACAAATATTACAAACTATAATACACGTGGTACTTGTGTATTATAGCCACGCCTCCCTTGGTGGACTCTAGTCGATCTTCACTCCCGGTACATCCCAGGCTTCCATCCGGTCGAACGTGTCGTCCTCCTGATAGACCCTGGAACATAAGGTCTCCCCGTTGGCTTGTAATCCGAATCGGATGATGATCCTAAGGAGAAATCAGTGTTCACAAACTGATCGTTGAGTGCATCATAGTCCACCCATCGGGTGTACTCTCCTGTAGCCCCACCATAAGGGTTACCAAAACCCATACCCGACTCAACTTGAGTCGGATATCCACCATCCACTCCTTCATTACTAGGATAGCTCTGGTTCTGGGTTGTTGCGTCATCATTCATCTCTCCATCATAATACACAGAAGTACTATGAGTTCCAGTATCCGATCCCCAACGCCAACCCCTGGAATTCTCGATAGGAGTCTCGGAACGCTGGTTGTTTCCGGATTCCTCTCCGCCTTCGTATCCCCCATAGGAACTACCCAGGTAGTTCCCAGGTGTAGCAGGTGTGGTTTCACGTGCAAGTGGATCAAAACTGATGTAGTCACCAGCTGAATAAACTGGTGTGTGCACCACATTCTCCATAGGTTCTTTCCCCCTACTCTCCTCCTTGGGTTCAGTGAATTCCTCAAGCATCGTATCAATTGCTCCTATCAGATGATGATTCAGCTGAAAGAGTAATGATATGAAGTTACGGCTATTATCCATATATTTTGCCGCTGCTATGGGTTTGCGTTTGGCGTATTTGTAGTGGTTGAGCACGGGATCTTCTTCCTCCTGATTGTGAGGAATATGGGAGAACTCGGAATCCATAAGCTCTTTTGTCTTATGTTCCCGTATGTCGGTTATGGCTCTCATAACAGCTATATGGTAAGCTGTATTGGTTGTCCTAGCTTCTCCAGCTGGCATGACTACGCTCATTCCCAAAGATTCGGGAAGTCGCAGTCCTACCCTGCACTTGGCCAACACCGGTCCATCATAGAACATGTACTTCTTTACTGGAATCTGGGGATCGCACCCAAATTCCAGTAACATGGCTCGTAGGATATCAGCAAGTCCTCCTTGGTATTCGTTCAGTGTGGAATCCATAACTTTCACGTTTCTTCCCGGTCGTGAACTTGCCATGTTGGCTGTAGAAATAGAAGGATTATAAGATTAGTAATAATGCATCATAATAGAGATAATAAAGAATTATCGCACTAAAAGATATGATTGTTGTATTCTCAATTGAATATACATCATATTTTTAGAGAATTCTTTACTAATCCTATTTGACTCCTAACGTTTGGTCCCATTTACTAGGTTCCAACCTAAGGTCAAAGCTTTTGCTCTGATACCAACTGTGGTGACCCTGCATACCACTGCATGTTGTAGTATGCCAGTCGTTGATATAACATTCACGAAGTACCATTCCATAAATGTTACATCCCTCAGAGTAGTACAACAGAACATAGCAGGTCCATAACTCATTCACATATTATTACAAGTAACAAACACATATCGTCTCGGAGCTCCTCTTGGGTCCTAAGAGGATCACTCCTGGGTTCGAGGCGAACCCAACTTAACTTACAATACAAGAGTCTCATTAAACTAAACATTTATTTCATCGAGCAGCTAAATACTAAGAGTTCGGGCTGCTCGGTTACTACTACTCATCAGATATCTCTAGGCTTGTTCTCCTCCGGAAGCCTCCCCGGATCCGTAGACTATGAGATAGTCTACGCCTTCAACTCCTCCTGAGAGGTCTGGTTCCTCGTAGCCGATGATCTCGGCTCCTTCATTGCTGTCGTAGTCCTCCTCCAGATGATTCAGACAATCTAAGCATGGGATTTAAGAGTGGTATGAGTACGAGCGTACTCAACAAGTTCATTATAGATAAGAGGTGTTTAATGCACTAGCTACGATATTAGACCAGAAAGTCCAATACCAATGCAAGTTTTGATAAACATTTCTTCAAGAGATTGCTTTTATTTCAAAGAGCTATGTCCGTCAGCCTTCACCGGTTTACTAGAACTTCATGGAGCTCCTTTCCGGCCGCGTTCGCAGTTCCTCATCCCGGAACAGGGAGTGACAGGTCACAGTTCTTTACACTCTGCAGAGGTGTGTTGCTTTACCCATAAGAGATCTTAACCTTGATGCCAACCGGGCAGCTTTCCCGTCCACACTTCCTTTGGTGTGAGGCCCGGTATAAGGTCTAGCCAATCATGTTCCTCCGCTACCTCGAACACCCACCCGTTGTTGCATGCGCCGACCCTGGGTCCACGTCGGTCCCATTATTCCCGTAATTTCAGGGTGGACCCCGACCACGACAACAGTGCTGGGCTCTACCATACACTCCTACGCCGGTGGCTGCAACCCATCATAGACCGCAATACCGTGGGGAATTAGAATGGGATCCCCACCCTACCGCTTGTTCTTCGAACGACAAGTGTCTACGGACTGTGCCGTGGGGACTTAAGGCTTCTGACCTACCGCTTGCCGCCGACAGACACAAGTGTCTACGGTAAAGCGCATCCGTTGATGAACGAGAGGTGGAAACACTTTTGACTACTCCGTCCCACTCCGGATCTTATGGTTAACACGGGTATTACGGCACAAGAATCACTGGCGACATTTGTTGTTTAATCCTAGATGGATATAAACCCTTGCAATGGAACCTCCACCATATCAACACAATCCATGGTTCCATTGCCCACCACATAGTCATATTCATAGTTATGAAAGTAGTGATTTTGATTTTTGTGCAATAGTGATAACCATAATACTTTGCAAGTAATTTGATAAAAATACTCAAATGACATGAGCAAGTGATGAACTTGCCTGAACACTGCAAAGTTTTGCAGTTGGAAGGTGTGGACTGACCCTTGTCCTCTGTTTCTGAAAAATAGTATCATTGTCCGATAAGGGCAATGGTTAAAGAGGCAATTATGCATGATTCCATTTTTAGGGTTTGTTCCCCCCTTCCGATGTCGTTATTATTTCATGTAAGAGGTTAATACTAAGAATAATTTGAGGATACTCCATTCCAAATAAAATACAACCTTGAAATGTTGTCAAGGTGTTTTTAAAGTCCAAATACATTAATGGACTTAATTTTATTTATAGAAAATTAGATGTGTGATTTAAATGTTTATTTAAATCATCAAAATAGGACTTATTCATAATTGTCTTTCAAAATTCTCTTTGACATTTTATTTAAATAGAGAATTTTATGCTGATCATTTTTCATATTTTTAAGTTATTTTTAAGAGCTTTTAATAATTTTCTATTGAATTTCAAAGTTTCATACTTTTGTTAAATTGTAAAAGGTCCTTTTTGCCCTGGGCCCACCTGTCGGGGGTGGCCCGGTGGGTTAACCCTAACCCGAGCCGCTCGTCTGCTCGGTCGGACGCACCGTCCCCTTCCTCTCACGCACGCGCTAACCCTAACCACTCACGAGCTGCGGCGACACCCGCGTCGCCGCCGCCTTCGCCGATTTTCTCCGGTCAACTCCGGCCATCGCCGGCGGTGAGATGGGTATCAATCGAACCGCCGTTCGACGGCGCTTCAATTGATCCGCGTCGATCTGCTTTTCCTCGCTGCCGCCGTTCTTCCCCAACACCCCTGTGACATGGCCGCGGGCGAATCGCCGCGATCTCGTCGTTGCCGACGAGCCTGGCGCCTTGGCGTGGCCGTGTGCCCCGCCGTGGTTGCGCTGGAGTCCCCGCGCCCCGGCGACTGCCTGGCTTGGCCATGGCCTGGCGCCGTCGTTCGCCCGACGTGTGCCGCCGTGCCGCCATGGCCGTGCTTTCCTCCGTTACTGGTAAGCTCGCACCGCCTCCCTACTGCTCTACTGCTTGTTCTTCCTCTCTCCCTTTCCTTCTAAGCTAGCTCTGGCCACGGCTTTCCTCCTTGTGGAGGTCTGCCATGCTGTTGCTGCTGCTCTGCTGCGCTTAGCTCGTTGTATGTGCGTATGTTGCTCTGCTGCCGCCTTGATGCCTATGCTGCTGTGCTGTTCATGTGGCTCTCTGCTCTAGCTAATGCTTGTGCTACTAGGCCTATGCTCCTATTCATGCTAGTTCTTCTTCTGTGCCGCCTCCATACTTGCTCATGAGCAAGCTGTGATGCTCATGGCTTGCCATGTTGCTCCAGTTGTTGTTACCGTGACTGGATAATCATGTTTGGCCCTGGTTTCTTGCCCCTGGCTTGATTGTTGTGATTAATCCTTGCATATTTGCAAGTGCCAGTGCCTCTGGGGCTAGTTCATTGTGTTCAGATTCATGATTATGCTCAATTGAGCATTACTGTTGGCTTATCAGTGTGATTCAGTGATGATTTGATATGTGCCTTGCTTGTATATTATGATCCAGTGGTTCATCAAGCCTTTGATGTGCTTCTGGATACAATTATAAAGTCATTAATTCAGTTATCTAATTATTCAGTTATAACTTGGTTGAATTTCTTCAGTAGCTGGTTAATTCCTGTTGTGGTACTAGGCTATGGCAATCTGTAGCAAGAGCTAGCAAGCTCTGATGATCCTCTGATCATCATTTGCTTGATAGTTAACTGCTGTGCTCCTTTCTGTGACTCTCTGGGGCTCACTCTGTGCTGTTTATGCATCACACAGGCTTGGCCTGATGTGTGCTGTTGCTTGCTTAAGCATCAATTGATGCCTGCCATGATCCATTTGATCATTTGCAAGACCCTGGTGCATCAATTGCTTGTCTGTTTCATTTATCTGTTTATCCTTGCTTGGTTAGATGGATAAATGATGTGAACTGTGATTCAGTGATGATCATTTCAATGAATTTGTTAGGGCTAGTTGGATGACAACCACTGGTTGGTACCCTAGCCCACTACTGAACCCTACTGGGTGATGATGTGGTGGCTTAAGGTTTTGGTTATGGGTTGAGGTGGCCCTGGCAACTCTTTGATGCTGCCATGGGTAGCTCCCCCCTCTCTGTGGCTTGTTGTGGCTTGGTGGGTACATCTCTGGGCAATCCCTGTTGGATTACCAGTGCTCTTTGCTGTTGACAAACCAGAATAGGCACAAGTGCCTATCTGTCTGATGGTTAGCAAACCATATAGTGCTAGGTGAGTTGGAATGGCTAATTAGGATCAAATCCATGATGGATTTCTCTGGTTATGTCACTGTGTTGACACAACCAATGTTCCCTTGGTTATTTTCCTTCTAGCCTTTGCTTTATTTACTGGCACCAAATGGTTTTGCAACCAAATGATGATACATCCAGGGTTTCCTACCCTTATTTGATTCTGTGATGCATGTGTATGCTTATTGATGAGCAAAGCATGTGTTTGCTCAGGTTCTTTTGTGTATACCTCACTCCAGCTCCTAGAAAATGAGTGTTGGTGTAGAGGATTGCTTCTGTGTTGTTCTTGTGGTTGATTTACTTGCCCTGCTCCTCCTGGTGATCTTGTGGGGCTTGATTCAGTGTTGTGGTGAGTTAGCAGATTGAACAGCAGTGGCTGTTCATGTGTTCTTGAGTTCTTGTGTTCTTACCAATGAAGCCTGTCGATGGATGAAGCAAATGGCTAGGGTTTGGCTCTGAAAAGGTTATATATGGTGCTCCCTTGCTTCCTCTGGTCGACAGCTCTTGCTTGCCACTTTGGTGACTCACTGTGTGTGTGTGCTGCATGCACACAGCCCTGTGAGCAGGCTGTGTGTGTGTGTAAGCATGTGCTGTGCACCTGGACCTGGAACTTGACTATGGCTTGGATCAGCTCGGCCACTTTGGTCCTATCTGCTCATTTCATATTTCCATTTGATTTCTAACCTGCCAAGTGGCTATGCCACTTGGCATAACTTCTTTTTGTTGTGATTTTGTGCAGGGATCAACAATTGATCAAAATGGACATGGAGGTCATCAAATCCAAGATCAAGTGAAGATGATCTTGTAGTATTTAGACTAGGATACATCCTTGTATTTTTTTCTTTTTATTTTCTTTTATTTTTTTCAATTTCACCAATTCTTGTAATGTGTTGTAATATTCATTTATTTCCATTATGAATATTGTAAAGACAATGTATCTTGTGTGTTAATCAATAAAGCTCAAAGTTTTCTCTAATAAGCTTTACTTTATTATAATTGTTCATATTGTTTATTATTATTTAATTACTTGATGAATTTCCTCATATTTGAATTATTTGGTTATTATTTAATGTTTGAATTTGAAATTCAAATTCAACATTGGTTTAAATTCAACCATTTCACTTTTCAAGAATTCAATCATGCAACTCTCCCCTCTCTTCTTAAAACCCTAAACTAGTTGAGTGAGATGCAAGTTTGTCGCACTCTCGAAACCCTAACCCTGTAAGGTGTCGAGAGAGAAACTTGTTCCCCTTCGATGCAGTTTTTGTTTAAAAGCGCGAAATTTCCCCAGAATTTACTATGCAATGCACATCCCTTTCTAAAATCTACCCCTCGATCGTCTCTAAACCTGGGACATTACAGACACGCTCCGCTGTAGCATATGGACAAGTATGTCCTTGGTTTCTACTCATAGTATTCATGGCGAAGTTTCTCCTTCGTTAAATTGTTATATGGTTGGAATTGGAAAATGATACATGTAGTAATTGCTATAAATGTCTTGGGTAATGTGATACTTGGCAATTGTTGTGCTCATGATTAAGCTCTTGCATCATATACTTTGCACCCATTAATGAAGAAATACATAGAGCATGCTAAAATTTGGTTTGCATATTTGGTCTCTCTAAGGTCTAGATAATTTCTAGTATTGAGTTTGAACAACAAGGAAGACGGTGTAGAGTCTTATAATATTTTCAATATGTCTTTTATGTGAGTTTTGCTGCACCGGTTCGTCCTTGTGTTTGTTTCAAATAAGCCTTGCTAGCCTAAACCTTGTATCGAGAGGGAATACTTCTCATGCATCCAAAATACTTGAGCCAACCACTATGCCATTTGTGTCCACCATACCTACCTACTACATGGTATTTTCCACCATTCCAAAGTAAATTGCTTGAGTGCTACCTTTAAAATTCCATCATTCACCTTTGCAATATATAGCTCATGGGACAAATAGCTTAAAAACTATTGTGGTATTGAATATGTAATTATGCACTTTATCTCTTATTAAGTTGCTTGTTGTGCGATAACCATGTTCACTGGGGACGCCATCAACTACTCTTTGTTGAATTTCATGTGAGTTGCTATGCATGTCCGTCTTGTCTGAAGTAAGAGAGATCTACCACCTTATGGTTAAGCATGCATATTGTTAGAGAAGAACATTGGGCCGCTAACTAAAGCCATGATCCATGGTGGAAGTTTCAGTTTTGGACAAATATCCTCAATCTCAAATGAGAAAATTATTAATTGTTGTTACATGCTTATGCATAAAAGAGGAGTCCATTATCTGTTGTCTATGTTGTCCCGGTATGGATGTCTAAGTTGAAGAATAATCAATAGCGAGAAATCCAATGCGAGCTTTCTCCTTAGACCTTTGTACAGGCGGCATAGAGGTACCCCTTTGTGACACTTGGTTAAAACATGTGCATTGTGATGATCCGGTAGTCCAAGCTAATTAGGACAAGGTGCGGGCACTATTAGTATACTATGCATGAGGCTTGCAACTTGTAAGATATAATTTACATGATACATATGCTTTATTACTACCGTTGACAAAATTGTTTCATGTTTTCAAAATCAAAGCTCTAGCACAAATATAGCAATCGATGCTTTTCCTCTATGGAGGACCATTCTTTTACTTTCAATGTTGAGTCAGTTCACCTATTTCTCTCCACCTCAAGAAGCAAACACTTGTGTGAACTGTGCATTGATTCCTACATACTTGCTTATTGCACTTATTATATTACTCTATGTTGACAATATCCATGAGATATACATGTTATGAGTTGAAAGCAACCGCTGAAACTTAATCTTCTTTTGTGTTGCTTCAATGCCTTTACTTTGAATTATTGCTTTATGAGTTAACTCTTATGCAAGACTTATTGATGCTTGTCTTGAAGTGCTATTCATGAAAAGTCTTTGCTTTATGATTCACTTGTTTACTCATGTCATATACATTGTTTTGATCGCTGCATTCACTACATATGCTTTACAAATAGTATGATCAAGGTTATGATGGCATGTCACTCCAGAAATTATCTGTGTTATCGTTTTACCTGCTCGGGACGAGCAGAACTAAGCTTGGGGATGCTGATACGTCTCCGACGTATCGATAATTTCTTATGTTCCATGCCACATTATTGATGTTATCTACATGTTTTATGCACACTTTATGTCATATTCGTGCATTTTCTGGAACTAACCTATTAACAAGATGCCGAAGTGCCAGTTGCTGTTTTCTGCTGTTTTTGGTTTCAGAAATCCTAGTAACGAAATATTCTCGGAATTGGACGAAATCAACGCCCAGGGGCCTATTTTGCCACGAAGCTTCCAGAAGTCCGAAGAGGAGACGAAGAGGGGCCACGAGGGGCCACACCCTAAGGCGGCGCGGCCCCCCCTTGGCCGCGCGGCCCTGTGGTGTGGGGCCCCCGTGCCGCCTCTTGACCTGCCCTTCCGCCTACAAATAGCCTCCGTCGCGAAACCCCCAGTACCGAGAGCCACGATACGGAAAACCTTCCAGAGACGCCGCCGCCGCCGATCCCATCTCGGGGGATCCAGGAGATCGCCTCCGGCACCCTGCCGGAGAGGGGAATCATCTCCCGGAGGACTCTACGCCGCCATGGTCGCCTCCGGAGTGATGTGTGAGTAGTCTACCCCTGGACTATGGGTCCATAGCAGTAGCTAGATGGTTGTCTTCTCCCCATTGTGCTATCATTGTCGGATCTTGTGAGCTTCCTAACATGATCAAGATCATCTATCTGTAATTCTATATGTTGCGTTTGTTGGGATCCGATGAATAGAGAATACTTGTTATGTTGATTATCAAAGTTATATCTATGTGTTGTTTATGATCTTGCATGCTCTCCGTTACTAGTAGATGCTCTGGCCAAGTAGATGCTTGTAACTCCAAGAGGGAGTATTTATGCTCGATAGTGGGTTCATGCCTGCATTGACACCTGGGACAGTGACAGAAAGTTCTAAGGTTGTGTTGTGCTGTTGCCACTAGGGATAAAATATTGATGCTATGTCTAAGGATGTAGTTGTTGATTACATTACGCACCATACTTAATGCAATTGTCTGTTGCTGTGCAACTTAATACTGGAGGGGGTTCGGATGATAACCTGAAGGTGGACTTTTTAGGCATAGATGCAGTTGGATGGCGGTCTATGTACTTTGTCGTAATGTCCAATTAAATCTCACTA
Source organism: Lolium perenne (assembly GCF_019359855.2). NCBI lineage: Eukaryota > Viridiplantae > Streptophyta > Magnoliopsida > Poales > Poaceae > Lolium > Lolium perenne. The sequence goes on from NC_067247.2 coordinate 161,889,134, forward strand.
TACTCATCATGATATGTATGTGCATGGTCATGCTCTCTTTATTTGTCAATTGCCCAACTGTAATTTGTTCACCCAACATGCTGTTTATCTTATGGGAGAGACACCTCTAGTGAACTGTGGACCCCGGTCCAATTCTCTTTCTTGAAATACAATCTCTTGCAATCTTTGTTCTACTTTTTCTGCAAACAATCATCTTCCACACAATACGGTTAATCCTTTGTTACAGCAAGCCGGTGAGATTGACAACCTCACTGTTTCGTTGGGGCAAAGTACTTTGGTTGTGTTGTGCAGGTTCCACGTTGGCGCCGGAATCCCTGGTGTTGCGCCGCACTACATCCCGCCGCCATCAACCTTCAACGTGCTTCTTGGCTCCTACTGGTTCGATAACCTTGGTTTCATACTGAGGGAAACTTGCCGCTGTACGCATCACACCTTCCTCTTGGGGTTCCCAACGGACGCGTGTTGAACGCGTATCAAGCAGCTTTTTCTGGCGCCGTTGCCGGGGAGATCAAGACAAACTATGTTTTGGGAAAGATGTTTTGCAAAGGGGTTTGGGTGGAAAACCAATCATCTTCATAGCTACACTAGTGATTCTGAGAAGTGGCAATTTGTGGTAAAACTTGATTTATATATGTTTGTTAAGGTTTTCTAGGTGGCAGGTTGCGTAGGAAGACTCCATGAGTAGTTGCCACTATGTTTTTATTTTTTTGGATTTTTTTGCGCATGAAATGACTCAATTAGCTATGTTAATCTCATTTGTTGACTCTCTGTTGACCAGCTACTTGAGGGTAAAACTGAGTATATTGCACTTGCCGGTCTAAGTCCTCGAGGGGAAAACTGAGTACAGATAAAATTTCTGTATAAGGCCTGAGGTTATAACTGAGTACACCAAACGTCCCAGGGTTAGACTCGTGTAGCGGTGCACGCTGCAGCCGTGCATAGCGGACGCGTGTTGCGGTACACGCCACCTTCGTCTTTATAGAGCCCCTCTTTCTCTCCCTCGACGCACGTTCTCACTGGCTCACTGCAACCGCCTCTCCTGTCCCATCATCTTCTCCACAACCGAAGAAAAAACCCCGAAGAAAACCGCCGGCGATGGAGAAGAATGAGATGCCCATTGTCGGCACATCAGCCGCCGCCCCCGTCCAGGCCCCTGTCGCTGCTTCCAACGTAGCAGCCGGCGCATCGGCCGCCGCCCCCGTCCAGGCCCCTGTCGCTGCTTCCAACGTAGCAGCCGGCGGATCGGCCGCCGCCCCCGTCCAGGCCCCTGTCCCTGCTTCCAACGTAGCAGCCGGCGGATCGGCCGCCGCCCCCGTCCAGGCCCCTGTCGCTGCTTCCAACGTAGCAGCCGGCGCATCGGCCGCCGCCACCGTCCAGTCCCCCGTCGCTTGGGACCCGTACGAACCAGTGCAATACGACGCGCCGGAGAACCCCTACGACACCAGCATCGTCGACAACGAGCCGGAGGTAACCCTTTGTTCCCTTGTTCTTATCTCATTTCAATCATTTTGTGTTAGATCTAGCGTTATTACGGTTCGTCTGTTCCTAGTTCAATCCTTTTGTGTTAGATCTTGCGTTATTACTGTTCGTCTGTTCCTAGTTCGATCCTTTTGTGTTAGATCTTGCGTTATTAGTGTTTGTGATTTGCTTTTGTTTAAGATTTGTGCCGATGATGATGAATATTTGGGCATAAATTGATTCAGGGTTTGGTCAGTAAACAATTGGTGTGTACAAATTTGTTGTGCATGATCTTTGGTTTGCTGACTCAAATCCTGGATATAAGTGTGTCCAATGTAACTGAGGCTACCTCTTTTTTTCGAGCCCATATTATCATGCATGATTTTTTGTTCACTCTCTGTTCCATCATCGTTGCAATTGACTCCGTTTTTTTTGCACGATCTTTGGTGCTACGTGACAGGTGCAGAGCAGCGACGTCGACAGCGACGACGAGTCCTTCCACACCAAGACTCGTCACGTCCTCAGGAGGCTGCAGTCCGGCCATTACGATGGCCCCTTTGCTCGAGGCATTTACAAGTGCCCCTTCTGCAACAGGAAGCTCCGCGCCACCGACTTCAACTCCCTGGTGAACCATGCTGAATCCATTGGCAGATGTGGCGCTAGAGTTGGAAGGACCGTGAACGTGCATGCGTACATGGCCAAACACAAAGCACTTGGGATTCACCTGCGCAACCTCCAAGCGAGTCACACGCGCTACCTGGAGGCGTTGAACGTGCCTACTGCACTCTCTGTATGTGACTGCTCTATCTGTAGAGCAGCTTAAATTCATGTAAAATGTAGCTTATGTTGGATCTATCGGTACTAATTTTGGATCTGTCCTGAATATATCTATGCTATGTTGGTTGCTGTATGCAGCTTATCCTATATTTTCTCTCTGGATTTGTGCCCTAGATTTCCTACCTGATTGGGTAAAAACGAAGGCATAAAGAAATGAATGGCGTTAAAAAACAGAAGGACAAGCTGCTCTAGATTTGCTACCAATTTGGGCTATCAAATATGAATGAGATCGAGCGAGAGAGAGGAAAAAGGTACATTGAAAACTGCTAATCTGGGCGAAAGAGACAGAAACCACTCGTGCTCCCGTCCCGGACCCACACGGCTCCACACGCTACGGCCCCACAAACATGGTCTCGTCCTGTCCCACGCGGTCCCTTCCTACCAGCCCCACACGACGCGGTCCCACACGACACGACCCCACAAACGACACGACCCCACTCGTCAGCACGGAACGGTCAACTTAACGGATTCCTTCCGTCCGAGCTCCTTCTGCGGGTTCAGACAAGGGCTTGGGGAAAACTGAGGAAAAACTAAGGAGCTGGGGAAAACTGAGTACAACTAAGGACCCGAGGGCACGAAAATAGAAATCCCAAATAAGTATGAGCAGTAGCAACGGCACCAGAAAAGTGCTTTGCTATCCAGGACTGGCGTGTGGTTGATGGTGGTAATATTGCAGGCAATACAGATACAGTAGAACAGTAAACAAGCAGCGATAGCAGTATTGGAAACAAGGCCTAGGGATCATACTTTCACTAGTGGACACTCTCAACATTGATCACATAACAGAATAAATAGATAGATGCTAGACTCTACACCCTCTTGTTGGATGATGAACACCACTAATTGTGTAGGATTACACGAACCCTCAATGCCGGAGTTAACAAGCTCCACAATATTCGATGTTCATATTTAAATAACCTTAGAGTGCACACCAGATCAACATAACCAAATAGATCACATCGATACCATCATAGTAATAGTTAACTTCATAATCTACAAGAGATCACAATCATAAACTACGCCAAGTACTACATGATGCACACACTGCCACCTTTACACCATGCAGGAGGAATAGAGTACTTTAATAACATCACTAGAGTAGCACATAGATGAATAGTGATACAAAACTCATATGAATCTCAATCATGTAAGGCAGCTCATGAGATCATTGTATTGAAGTACATAGGAGAGAGATTAACCACATAGCTACCGGTACAGCCCCGAGCCTCGATGGAGAACTACTCACTCCTCATGGGAGACAGCAGCGTTGATGAAGATGGCGGTGGTGTTGATGGAGAAGCCTTCCGGGGGCACTTCCCCGTCCCGGCGGCGTGCCGGAACAGAGACTCCTGTCCCCCAGATCTTGGCTTCGCGATGGCGGCGGCTCTGGAAGGTTTCTCGTACCGTGGCTTTTTCGTCTCGAGGTTTTAGGTCGAGGGGCTTCTTATAGGCGAAGAGGCAGCGTCAGAAGGTCAACGAGACGACGACACGCTAGGGGGGCGCGAGCCACCCCCAGGCCACGCCGGCCTATGGTCTGGTGGGCCTGTGGCCCCCCTCTGGCGACTCTCGGGTGTTCTGGATGCTTCCGGGGATTCTAAGATGCTGGGCGTTGATTTCGTCCGATTCCGAGAATATTTCCTTACTAGGATTTCTGAAACCAAAAACAGCAGAAAATAGCAACTGGCCCTTCGGCATCTCGTCAATAGGTTAGTTCCGGAAAACGCATAAATATGACATAAAGTATGCATAAAACATGTAGATATCATCAATAATGTGGCATGGAACATAAGAAGTTATCGATACATCGGAGACGTATCAGCATCCCCAAGCTTAGTTTCTGCTCGTCCCGAGCAGGTAAACCATAACAAAGATAATTTCTGGAATGACATGCCATCATAACCTTGATCATACTATTGTAAGCATATGTAATGAATGCAGCGATCCAAACAATGGTAAATGACATGAGTAAACAAATGAATCATATAGCAAAGACTTTTCATGAATAGTACTTTAAGACAAGCATCAATAAGTCTTGCATAAAAGTTAACTCATAAAGCAATAATTCAAAGTAAAGGTATTGAAGCAACATAAAGTAAGATTAAGTTTCAGCGGTTGCTTTCAACTTGTAACATGTATATCTCATGGATAGTTGTCAATGTAGAATAATATAACAAGTGCAATATGCAAGTATGTAGGAATCAATGCACAGTTCACACAAGTGTTTGCTTCTTGAGATAGAGAGAAATAGGTGAACTGACTCAACATAAAAGTAAAAGAATGGCCCTTCGCAGAGGGAAGCATTGATTGCTATATTTGTGCTAGAGCTTTGGTTTTGAAAACAAGAAACAATTTTGTCAACGATAGTAATAAAGCATATGTGTTATGTAAATTATATCTTACAAGTTGCAAGCCTCATGCATAGTATACTAATAGTGCCCGCACCTTGTCCTAATTAGCTCGGATTACCTGGATTATCATCGCAATGCACATGTTTTAACCAAGTGTCACAAAGGGGTACCTCTATGCCGCCTGTACAAAGGTCTAAGGAGAAAGCTCGCATCGGATTTCTCGCTATTGATTATTCTCAACTTAGACATCCATACCGGGACAACATAGAGAACAGATAATTGACTCCTATTTTATGCATAAGCATTCAGCCACAATTAATTTTCTCATATGAGATTGAGGATATTTGTCCAAAACTAAAACTTCCACCATGGATCATGGCTTTAGTTAGCGGCCCAATGTTCTTCTCTAACATTATGCATGCTCTAACCATTCTAGCGGTAAATCTCCCTTACTTCAGACAAGACGGACATGCATAGCAACTCACATGATATTTAACAAAGAGTAGTTGATGGCATCTCCAGGAACATGATTATCGCACAACAAGCAACTTAATAAGAGATAAAGTGCATAAGTACATATTCAATACCACAATAGTTTTTAGGCTATTTGTCCCATGAGCTATATATTGCAAAGGTAGAGGATAGAAATTTAAAGGTAGCACTCAAGCAATTTACTTTGGAATGGCGGAGAAATACCATGTAGTAGGTAGGTATGGTGGACACAAATGGCATAGTGGTTGGCTCAAGTATTTTGGATGCATGAGAAGTATTCCCTCTCGATACAAGGTTTAGGCTAGCAAGGTTATTTGAAACAAACACAAGGATGAACCGATGCAGCAAAACTCACATAAAAGACATATTGTAAACATTATAAGACTCTACACCGTCTTCCTTGTTGTTCAAACTCTTTACTATAAATTATCTAGACCTTAGAGAGACCAATTATGCAAACCAAATTTTAGCAAGCTCTATGTATTTCTTCATTAATAGGTGCAAAGTATATGATGCAAGAGCTTAAACATGAGCACAACAATTGCCAAGTATCACATTATCCAAGACATTTTACCAATTACTACATGTAGCATTTCCCGTTTCCAACCATATAACAATTAGCGAAGCAGTTTCAACCTTCGCCATGAAAATTAAAAGCTAAGAACACATGTGTTCATATGAACCAGCGGAGCGTGTCTCTCTCCCACACAATGAATACTTGGATCCATTTTATTCAAACAAAACAAAAACAAAAACAAACCGACGCTCCAAGCAAAGTGCATAAGATGTGGCCGAATAAAAATATAGTTTCAAGAGAAGGAACCTGATAATTTGTCGATGAAGAAGGGGATGCCTTGGGCATCCCCAAGCTTAGACGCTTGAGTCTTCTTGAAATATGCAGGGGTGAACCACCGGGGCATCCCCAAGCTTAGAGCTTTCACTCTTTTTGATCATATTGTATCATCCTCCTCTCTTGACCCTTGAAAACTTCCTCCACACCAAACTCGAAACAAACTCATTAGAGGGTTAGTGCATAATCAAAAACTCACATGTTCAGAGGTGACACAATCATTCTTAACACTTCTGGAAATTGCTCAAAGCTACTGGAAGTTAATGTAACAAAGAAATCCATCCCACATAGCAAAAGAAGCAATGCGAAATAAAAGGCAGAATCTGTCAAAACAGAACAGTCCGTAAAGACGAATTTTATTGAGGCACTAGACTTGCTCAAATGAAAATGCTCAAATTGAATGAAAGTTGCGTACATATCTGAGGATCACTCACGTAAATTGGCATAATTTTCTGAGTTACCTACAGAGAATTTTGCCCAGATTCCTGACAGCAAAGAAATCTGTTTCTGTGCAGTAATCCAAATCTAGTATGAACCTTACTATCAACGACTTTACTTGGCACAACAATGCAACAAAACTAAGATAAGGAGAGGTTGCTACAGTAGTAACAACTTCCAAGACACAAATATAAAACAAAAGTACTGCAGTAAAAAAAAACACATGGGTTATCTCCCAAGAAGTTCTTTCTTTATAGCCATTAAGATGGGCTCAGCAAATTAAATGATGCACTCGCAAGAAATAGTATTTGAAGCAAAAGAGAGCATCAAGAGGCAAATTCAAAACAAATTTAAGCCTAACATGCTTCCTATGAAAAGGAATCTTGTAAATAAACAAGTTCATGAAGAGCAAAGTAACAAGCATAGGAAGATAGAACAAGTGTAGCTTCAAAAATTTCAGCACATAGAGAGACATTTTAGTAACATGAAAATTACAACCATATTTTCCTCTCTCATAATAATATCCAGTAGCATCATGAGCAAACTCAACAATATAAGTATCACATAAAGCATTCTTATCATGAGTCTCATGCATAAAATTATTACTCTCCACATAAGCATAGTCATTTTTATTAGTTGTAGTGGGAGCAAATTCAACAAAGTAGCTATCATTATTATTATCATCATCAAATATAGGAGGCATATTGTAATCATAATCAAATTTATCCTCCATAACAGGTGGCAACAAAAGACTACTATCATTATAATCATCATAAATAGAAGGCAAAGTATCATCAAAGTAAATTTTCTCCTCAATGCCCGGGGGGACTAAAAAGATCATGCTCATCAAAACCAGCTTCCCCAAGCTTAGAATTTTCCATATCATTAGCAACAATGGTGTTCAATGTGTTCATACTAATATGTTCCATGGGTTTTTTAATTTTCGGATCAAACCATCCATGTCTTAAATCAGGAAATAGAATAAGAAGCTCATTGTTGTCCATTATGCCTTACTAGTGTAAACAAGAAACAAAAAGATGCAATTGCAGGATCTAAAGGAAATAGCTTCGAGCACACACACAATGGCGCCAGAAAAAAACTGTTACCTGGAACCGGAGTATGAGTGCCTTTTACCTTTCCTCCCCGGCAACGGCGCCAGAAAAGTGCTTGATGTCTACGGGAGCTTCTATTCTTGTAGACAGTGTTGGGCCTCCAAGAGCAGAGGTTTGTAGAATAGCATCAAGTTTCCCTTAAGTGGATCACCCAAGGTTTATCGATCTCAGGGAGGAAGAGGTCAAAGATATCCCTCTCATGCAACCCTGCAACCACAAAGCAAGAAGTCTCTTGTGTCCCCAACACACCTAATAGGTGCACTAGTTCGGCGAAGAGATAGTGAAATACAGGTGGTATAAATAAGTATGAGCAGTAGCAACGGCACCAGAAAAGTGCTTTGCTATCCAGGACTGGCGTGTGGTTGATGGTGGTAATATTGCAGGCAGTACAGATACAGTAGAACAGTAAACAAGCAGCGATAGCATTATTGGAAACAAGGCCTAGGGATCATACTTTCACTAGTGGACACTCTCAACATTGATCACATAACAGAATAAATAGATAGATGCTAGACTCTACACCCTCTTGTTGGATGATGAACACCACTAATTGTGTAGGATTACACGAACCCTCAATGCCGGAGTTAACAAGCTCCACAATATTCGATGTTCATATCTAAATAACCTTAGAGTGCACGACAGATCAACATAACCAAATAGATCACATCGATACCATCATAGTAATAGTTAACTTCATAATCTACAAGAGATCACAATCATAAACTACGCCAAGTACTACATGATGCACACACTGCCACCTTTACACCATGAAGGAGGAATAGAGTACTTTAATAACATCACTAGAGTAGCACATAGATGAATAGTGATACAAAACTCATATGAATCTCAATCATGTAATGCAGCTCATGAGATCATTGTATTGAAGTACATAGGAGAGAGATTAACCACATAGCTACCGGTACAGCCCCGAGCCTCAATGGAGAACTACTCCCTCCTCATGGGAGACAGCAACGTTGATGAAGATGGCGGTGGTGTTGATGGAGAAGCCTTCCGGGGGCACTTCCTCATCCCGGCGGCGTGCCGGAACAGAGACTCCTGTCCCCCAGATCTTGGCTTCGCGATGGCGGCGGCTCTGGAAGGTTTCTCGTACCGTGGCTTTTTCATCTCGAGGTTTTAGGTCGAGGGGCTTCTTATAGGCGAAGAGGCGGCGTCAGAAGGTCAACGAGGCGATGACACGCTAGGGGGCGCGGGCCACCCCCAGGCCGCGCCGGCCTATGGTCTGGTGGGCCTGTGGCCCCCCTCTGGCGACTCTCGGGTGTTCTGGATGCTTCCGGGGATTCTAAGATGCTGGGCGTTGATTTCGTCCGATTCCGAGAATATTTCCTTACTAGGATTTCTGAAACCAAAAACAGCAGAAAACAGCAACTGGCCCTTCGGCATCTCGTCAATAGGTTAGTTCCGGAAAACACATAAATATGACATAAAGTATGCATAAAACAAGTAGATATCATCAATAATATGGCATGGAACATAAGAAATTATCGATACGTCGGAGACGTATCATCGTCTTCTCCTAATTGTGCTTCATTGTCGGGTCTTGTGAGCTGCCTAACATGATCAAGATCATCTATCTGTAATGCTATATGTTGTGTTTGTTGGGATCCGATGGATAGAGAATACTATGCTATGTTGATTATCAATCTATTATCTATGTGTTGTTTATGATCTTGCATGCTCTCCGTTATTAGTAGGGGCTCTGGCCAAGTTTTTGCTAGTAACTCCAAGAGGGAGTATTTATGCTCGATAGTGGGTTCATGCCTCCATTAAATCTGGGACAGTGACAGAAAGTTCTAAGGTTGTGGATGTGCTGTTGCCACTAGGGATAAAACATCGATGCTATGTCTAAGGATGTAGTTGTTGATTACATTACGCACCATACTTAATGCAATTGTCTGTTGTTTGCAACTTAATACTGGAAGGGGTTCAGATGATAACCTGAAGGTGGACTTTTTAGGCATAGATGCATGCTGGATAGCGGTCTATGTACTTTGTCGTAATGCCCAATTAAATCTCACAATACTCATCATATCATGTATGTGCATGGTCATGCCCTCTTTATTTGTCAATTTCCCAACTGTAATTTGTTCACCTAACATGCTTATTCTTATCGGAGAGACGCCTCTAGTGAAATGTGGACTCCGGTCCATTCTTTTAATCGAATACAATCTACTGCAATACTTGTTCTACTGTTTTCTGCAAACAATCATCATCCACACTATACATCTAATCCTTTCTTACAGCAAGCCGGTGAGATTGACACCACTGTTACGTTGGGACAAAGTACTTTGGTTGTGTTGTGCAGGTTCCACGTTGGCGCCGGAATCCCTGGTGTTGCGCCGCACTACACTCCGCCGCCATCAACTTTCAACGTGCTTCTTGGCTCCTACTGGTTCGATAAACCTTGGTTTCTTACTGAGGGAAAACTTGCCGCTATACGCATCACACCTTCCTCTTGGGGTTCCCAACGGTCGCGTGTTGTACGCGTATCAAGACTGTTTTCTGGCGCCGTTGCCGGGGAGATCAAGACACACTGCAAGGGGAGTCTCCACCTCCAATCTCTTTACTTTGTTTTTGTCTTGCTTTACTTTTATTTACTATTTTGTTTGCTGCACTAAATCAAAATACAAAAAAATTAGTTGCTAGTTTTGCTTTATTTGCTATCTTGTTTGCCATATTAAAAACACAAAAAATTAGTTACTTGCATTTACTTTATCTAGTTTGCTTTATTTACTGTTGCTAAAATGGGTACTCCTGAAAATACTAAGTTGTGTGACTTCACAACCACAAATAATAATGATTTCTTATGCACACCTATTGCTCCACCTGCTACTACAGCAGAATTCTTTGAAATTAAACCTGCTTTACTGAATCTTGTTATGCGAGAGCAATTTTCTGGTGTTAGTTCTGATGATGCTGCTGCCCATCTCAATAATTTTGTTGAACTATGTGAAATGCAAAAGTATAAGGATGTAGATGGTGACATTATAAAATTAAAATTGTTTCCTTTCTCATTAAGAGGAAGAGCTAAAGATTGGTTGCTATCTCTGCCTAAGAATAGTATTGATTCATGGACTAAATGCAAGGATGCTTTTATTGGTAGATATTATCCTCCTGCTAAAATTATATCTTTGAGAAGTAGCATAATGAATTTTAAACAACTGGATAATGAGCATGTTGCCCAAGCTTAGGAAAGAATGAAATCTTTGGTTAAAAATTGCCCAACCCATGGACTGACTACTTGGATGATCATCCAAACCTTTTTTTTAGGACTGAATTTTTCTTCGCGGAACTTATTGGATTCAGCTGCTGGAGGTACCTTTATGTCCATCACTCTTGGCGACGCAACAAAGCTTCTTGATAATATAATGATTAATTACTCTGAATGGCACACGGAAAGAGCTCCACAAAGTAAGAAGGTAAATTCTGTCGAAGAAACCTCTTCCTTGAGTGATAAGATTGATGCTATTATGTCTATGCTTGTGAATGGTAGGACTAATGTTGATCCTAATAATGTTCCTTTAGCTTCATTGGTTGCTCAAGAAGAACATGTTGATGTGAACTTCATTAAAAATAACAATTTCAACAACAATGCTTACCGGAACAATTCTAGTAACAACTATAGGCCATATCCTTATAATAATGGCAACAGCTATGGTAATTCTTATGGGAATTCTTACAACAATAATAGGAACACACCCCCTAGACTTGAAGCTATGCTTAAAGAATTTATTAGTACACAAACTGCTTTTAACAAATCTGTTGAAGAAAAGCTTGGGAAAATCGATATACTTGCTTCTAAAGTCGATAGTCTTGCTGCTGATGTTAATCTTTTGAAATCGAAAGTTATGCCTAATGAAAATCATAATAATAAGATTGTTACTACATCAAATACCATCCAAGTTAGAATTAATGAGAATATAAGATTGATGGCCGAATTGCGTGCTAGGTGGGAAAAAGAAGAAAATGCTAAAGAAGATAATATAGCTAAAGTTTGGACTATTACCACCACTAGTAATGCTAATGCTTCACATGTTGCTGCACCTCCTACTATTAATGGTAAAATAATTGGTGTTGGCAATGTTTCCACTTCTAATGCAAAGCGTGAAAAACTGCCTGAAACTGCTAAAACTGCTGAAACTGCCTGTGATAAAACTGATGAAATTTTTTTCAACCTTGGGGACAATGATCCCATTGCTTTAGATTATAATGGTTTGGATTTTGATGATTGCCACATCTCTGAAGTTATAAAGTTCTTACAAAAACTTGCTAAGAGTCCTAATGCTAGTGCTATAAATTTGGCTTTCACAAAACATATTACAAATGCTCTCATAAAAGCTAGAGAAGAGAAATTAAATCACGAAACTTCTATTCCTAGGAAGTTAGATGATGGTTGGGAGCCCATCATTAAGATGAATGTCAATGACTTTGATTGTAATGCTTTATGTGATCTTGGTGCAAGTATTTCCGTTATGCCTAGAAAGATCTATAATATGCTTGACTTGCCACCATTGCAAAATTGTTATTTGGATGTTAATCTTGCTGATAATTCTACAAAGAAACCTTTGGGGAGAATTGATAATATTCGCATTACCGTTAACAATAACCTTGTCCCCGCTGATTTTGTTGTCTTGGATATTGAATGCAATGCATCTTGTCCCATTATATTGGGAAGACCTTTTCTTTGAACTGTTGGTGCTATCATTAATATGAAGGAAGGTAATATTAAATATCAATTTCCTCTCAAGAAAGGTATGGAACACTTCCCTAGAAAGAGAATGAAGTTACCTTTTGATTCTATCATTAGAACAAATTATGATGTTGATGTTTCGTCTCTTGATAATACTTGATACACACTTTCTGCGCCTAGCTGAAAGGCGTTAAAGAAAAGCGCTTATGGGAGACAACCCATGATTTTACTACTGCACCTTTATTCTATATTTGAGTCTTGGAAGTTATTACTACTGTAGCAACCTCTCCTTATCTTAGTTTTGTTGCATTGTTGTGCCAAGTAAAGTCTTTGATAGTAAGGTTCATACTAGATTTGGATTACTGCGCAGAAACAGATTTCTTGCTGTCACGAATCTTGGTCTAATTCTCTGTAGGTAACTCAGAAAATTATGCCAATTTACGTGAGTGATCCTCAGATATGTACGCAACTTTCATTCAATTTGAGAATTTTCATTTGAGCAAGTTTGGTGCCTCAACAAAATTCGTCTTTACGGACCGTTCTGTTTTGACAGATTCTGCCTTTTATTTCGCATTGCCTATTTTGCTATGCTTGATGGATTTTTCGATTCCATTAACTTTCAGTAGCTTTGTGCAATGTCCAGAAGTGTTAAGAATGATTATGTCACCTCTGAACATGTGAATTTTGATTATGCACTAACCCTCTAATGAGTTTTTTTGAGTTTGGTGTGGAGGAAGTTTTCAAGGATCAAGAGAGGGAGATGATACAATATGATCAAGGAGAGTGAAAGCTCTAAGCTTGGGGATGCCCCGGTGGTTCACTCCTGCATATTTCAAGAAGACTCAAGCGTCTAAGCTTGGGGATGCCCAAGGAATCCCCTTCTTCATCGACAACATTATCAGGTTCCTCTAGTGAAACTATATTTTTATTCCATCACATCTTATGTACTTTGCTTGGAGCGTCTGTTTGTTTTTGTTTTTGTTTTGTTTGAATAAAATGGATCCTGGCATTCATTGTGTGGGAGAGAGACACGCTCCGCTGTTGCATATGGACAAATATGTCCTTAGGCTTTACTCATAGTATTCATGGCGAAGGTTGAATCTTCTTCGTTAAATTGTTATATGGTTGGAAACGGGAAATGCTACATGTAGTAATTGGTAGAATGTCTTGGATAATGTGATACTTGGCAATTGTTGTGCTCATGTTTAAGCCCTTGCATCATATACTTTGCACCTATTAATGAAGAAATACATAGAGCTTGCTAAAATTTGGTTTGCATAATTGGTCTCTCTAAGGTCTAGATAATTTCTAGTAAGGGTCGAACAACAAGGAAGACGGTGTAGAGTCTTATAATGTTTACAATATGTCTTTTATGTGAGTTTTGCTGTACCGCTTCATACTTGTGTTTGTTTCAAATAGCCTTGCTAGCCTAAACCTTGTATCGAGAGGGAATACTTCTCATGCATCCAAAATCCTTGAGCCAACCACTATGCCATTTGTGTCCACCATACCTACCTACTACATGGTATTTCTCCGCCATTCCAAAGTAAATTGCTTGAGTGCTACCTTTAAATTTCTATCCTTTACCTTTGCAATATATAGCTCATGGGACAAATAGCCTAAAAACTATTGTGGTATTGAATATGTACTTATGCACTTTATCTCTTATTAAGTTGCTTGTTGTGCGATAACCATGTTCCTGGGGACACCATCAACTACTCTTTGTTGAATATCATGTGAGTTGCTATGCATGTCCGTCTTGTCTGAAGTAAGGGCGATTTACCATGAGTTGAATGGTTTGAGCATGCATACTGTTAGAGAAGAACATTGGGCCGCTAACTAAAGCCATGATCCATGGTGGAAGTTTCAGTTTTGGACAAATATCCTCAATCTCATATGAGAAAATTAATAATTGTTGAATGCTTAAGCATTAAAGAGGAGTCCATTATCTGTTGTCTATGTTGTCCCGGTATGGATGTCTAAGTTGAGAATAATCAAAAGCGAGAAATCCAATGCGAGCTTTCTCCTTAGACCTTTGTACAGGCGGCATAGAGGTACCCCTTTGTGACACTTGGTTAAAACATATGCATTGCGGTGATAATCCAGGTAATCCGAGCTAATTAGGACAAGGTGCGGGCACTATTAGTATACTATGCATGAGGCTTGCAACTTGTAGGATATAATTTACATAACACATATGCTTTATTACTACCGTTGACAAAATTGTTACTTGTTTTCAAAATCAAAGCTCTAGCACAAATATAGCAATCAATGCTTCCCTCTGCGAAGGGCCATTCTTCTACTTTTATGTTGAGTCAGTTCACCTATTTCTCTCCATCTCAAGAAGCAAACACTTGTGTGAACTGTGCATTGATTCCTACATACTTGCATATTACACTTGTTATATTACTTTACATTGACAACTATCCATGAGATATACATGTTACAAGTTGAAAGCAACCGTTGAAACTTAATCTTCCTTTGTGTTGCTTCGATACCTATACTTTGAATTATTGCTTTATGAGTTAACTCTTATGCAAGACTTATTGATGCTTGTCTTGAAAGTACTATTCATGAAAAGTCTTTGCTATATGATTCATTTGTTTACTCATGTAATTTACCATTGTTTTGATCGCTGCATCCATTACATGTGCTTACAATAGTATGATCAAGATTATGATGGCATGTCATTCCAGAAATTATCTTTGTTATCGTTTACCTACTCGGGACGAGCAGGAACTAAGCTTGGGGATGCTGATACGTCTCCAACGTATCGATAATTTCTTATGTTCCATGCCACATTATTGATGATATCTACATGTTTTATGCATACTTTATGTCATATTTATGCATTTTCCGGCACTAACCTATTAACGAGATGCCGAAGAGCCAGTTGCTGTTTTCTGCTGTTTTTGGTTTCAGAAATCCTAGTAAGGAAATATTCTCGGAATTGGACGAAATCAACGCCCAGATGCCTATTTTCACACGAAGCTTCCAGAAGTCCGAGGGAGATACAAAGTGGGGCCACGGGGCGCCGCCACACTAGGGCGGCGCGGCCCAGGAGGGGCCCACACGGCCCTAGCGTGTGGGGCCCCCGTGACGCCTCCTGACCTGCCCTTCCGCCTACTTAAGGTCTTCGTCGCGAAACCCCCAGTACCGAGAGCCACGATACGGAAAACCTTCCAGAGACGCCACCGCCGCCAACCCCATCTCGGGGGATTCAGGAGATCGCCTCCGGCACCCTGCCGGAGAGGGAAATCATCTCCCGGAGGACTCTTCACCGCCATGGTCGCCTCCGGAGTGATGAGTGAGTAGTTCACCCCTGGACTATGGTTCCATAGCAGTAGCTAGATGGTCGTCTTCTCTTAATTGTGCTTCATTGTCGGGTCTTGTGAGCTGCCTAACATGATCAAGATCATCTATCTGTAATGCTATATGTTGTGTTTGTTGGGATCCGATGGATACAGAATACTATGCTATGTTGATTATCAATCTATTATCTATGTGTTGTTTATGATCTTGCATGCTCTCCGTTATTAGTAGGGGCTCTGGCCAAGTTTTTGCTAGTAACTCCAAGATGGAGTATTTATGCTCGATAGTGGGTTCATGCCTCCATTAAATCTGGGACAGTGACAGAAAGTTCTAAGGTTGTGGATGTGCTGTTGCCACTAGGGATAAAACATCGATGCTATGTCTAAGGATGTAGTTGTTGATTACATTACGCACCATACTTAATGCAATTGTCTGTTGTTTGCAACTTAATACTGGAAGGGGTTCGGATGATAACCTGAAGGTGGACTTTTTAGGCATAGATGCATGCTGGATAGCGGTCTATGTACTTTGTCGTAATGCCCAATTAAATCTCACAATACTCATCATATCATGTATGTGCATGGTCATGCCCTCTTTATTTGTCAATTGCCCAACTGTAATTTGTTCACCCAACATGCTTATTCTTATCGGAGAGACGCCTCTAGTGAAATGTGGACTCCGGTCCATTCTTTTAATCGAATACAATCTACTGCAATACTTGCTCTACTGTTTTCTGCAAACAATCATCATCCACACTATACATCTAATCCTTTGTTACAGCAAGCCGGTGAGATTGACACCACTGTTACATTGGGACAAAGTACTTTGGTTGTGTTGTGCAGGTTCCACGTTGGCGCCGGAATCCCTGGTGTTGCGCCGCACTACACTCCGCCGCCATCAACCTTCAACGTGCTTCTTGGCTCCTACTGGTTCGATAAACCTTGGTTTCTTACTGAGAGAAAACTTGCCGCTGTACGCATCACACCTTCCTCTTGGGGTTCCCAACGGTAGCGTGCTGTACGCGTATCAATGCTCTATTGACGCAGGTTTCTTGCACGTGAAACGAAAATTCCTCACAAACAAGTCCTCAAAAGTTTCCCAGCTATTGATGGATCCTTCCGGTAGCTTCTTCATCCAAGATCTTACGGCTCCGCTGAGGTGGACCTGAATGCTCTGCATGGCCGTTGCCCTAGTTCTGCCCATCAGCTTCACTGTCTCCAAATGGTCCACTAGCCAATCCTCAGGATCTTGCAATCCATTGAATTTTTTGTAGTTGTCTGGTGACTTGAAGCTAGAAGGCCCTTTAGTTTTGCGAACTCGTTGGGTGAAGCAAGGGAGCCCACATAAATCCTCCTCGCTAACTTCCGGTGATGCCAATGCTCTTGTGTTTTGTTTTCACGGTCCCTCCTCTGTCGTGCTCTGTCGACTCGTGCTTGCGTCACCGTGTTTCTCGCATCACCTTCTCGTGGAGGATCTCGTGCCGCCACCGTAGTGGGTCGAGGACTATTTTGCCTTGGACCTTTTCATCGTGGAGCACTTTCGGGTTGTGGTGTACTCGAGCCAGTATTGCTGTCCCCATGACACCAACTCCTGCCATAGCCATCTGGTAAAGTGCTTCACTGGGATCTCCCGGAGGTGGTTTATATGCTAGTATGAAGGCATGTGTCGCCATATATCCTGCTTCCGGCATTTTTGGGATGATGTGCCCTCTCGTGTCTATCGACATAAATGACATGTCGAGGTTTTGTATCAAGTTCTCTCGTTCATGCTCAGGCACATTTGCCAATCGCGGTCTGTTTCTCGCACGGGCGTCTCTGTGACTATCTCCCGAGGTTCCTGATTGTCCACCCAGGGCGGCCATGCGCGCACTTGACGCAGAAGCTGCAGCTCTTCTTTCGTCGAGTAACTTTCTTTGTTTTTCCAACTCTCGACCAGCACGAGCGAGTTTATATTGATATGCTTGCAGCGCTTCTGGTGTAGCCGTGGTAGTCATCAGCTCTGTGCCATTCATGGCTCTCTGAGCTCTATCCCAAGCTGCTTGTGGCAGCTGTATTTTCTCTCGCAGCGTGGACCCAAAGCATTTGTTTCCTGTTCCACGCATGAGATCTGCGGGATCGATGTATGGATTGCCCAAATCATCGAAAGCCTCCGACGCTTCATCCTCTTGGTGGCTTGATTCCCCGATTGCACAGACGCGCAGACTTGATGATATATTATAGTTGTGTTTTCATCATCTTCAGGGTCGTTGACACCGTCGTATAGATCGGCGAAGACCTCCCGAATAGAAGTACATATGTCGATGAAGTCGAAGTTGTCGGTGCTTTCCGAGTCGCTACCCAGATCGGAATCCATGAACGACCCGAAAGTCATGTCGACAAACAGATCGGCGAGTCCCCTGCTGACAGCGGGCTTGGTGAAGCTTGGTGGGGAAACCTCCTCCTCGCGTGACTCGATCGATGATGTTGATGATCCCGAGAAATCAGAATCGGCCGCTAACGGTGCCGAAAAAATTGGTTCAACGAGACGATGCGATCTCCCGAACGTCATCTCCATCGACTCCTCCAGATCGGCATATGCATGCAAACGGGTGAGAGGGTGAGGAATAAAATTGTCGAGATCAGGTTGGATCGGTTTACCTCCATCCATCGTGTTGCTTGCCGTTGATGATGTTGACGATGCCATCGAGATCACCTCCTTGCAGCCTCCAATTCCCACAGACGGCGCCAATTGACAAGGGATTAACTTGGCAATGCCTACGTATTATATACTTAGGGTTTCGTAGAAAGTAGAGGGCAAGTAGATCTCGAAGGTTCAGTCGAAAAGGTGTTCGACTAAGAAAACTAGGGTGTATGTTGAAAATATATTCGATGGCTTCTCCTCCCATCGGCTCCCCTTTATATAGGAGGAAGAGCCGAGGGATTTCGTGCCGTACAAGTTACAAGCTCTGGGAAACTATCCAAGTCTTTCCCGTATAATTACATGATTCGTGATTCCTAATATAACTCTAGATTCCTTATCCATATTCGCCGGGCTTCTGGGCCTTGAAAGCTTCGAGTCGTGGGCTTCAAGACAACCTCGGGTACTTTATTCGGCAGGCCCATTCGGGATGCCTATGTCACCTAGCTCGGGAGGGTTCTGAAGCTCTTCTCGGCACCCTGCCGGAGGGGGAAATCATCGCCGGAGGCATCTACATCGCCATGCCTGCCTCCGAAGTGATGCGTGAGTAGTTCATCCATGGACTATGGGTCCATAGCAGTAGCTAGATGGTTGTCTTCTCCAATTTGTGCCTCATGTTTAGATCTTGTGAGCTGCCCTACATGATCAAGATCATCCTTATGTAATGCTACATGTTGTGTTTGCTGGGATCCGATGAATATTGTATACTATGTTGAGATCGATTATATATTCTTGTCATATATTATTTGTGATCTTGCATGCTCTCTGTTGCTAGTAGATACTCTGGCCAAGTAGATGCTTGTAACTCCAAGAGGGGGTATTTATGCTCGATAGTAGGTTCATGCCTCTAGTTTTCTGAGAGAGTGACAATAACTTCAAAGATTGTAGATGTGTTGTTGCTACTAGGGAGAAAACAACAATGTTTTATCCAAGGGTAATTCTATTGTTTACTTTACACATATTACTTAATGCGATAATCTATTGCTTGCAACTTAATACTGGAAGGGGTTCGTACGATAACCGGAAAGTGAATTATTAGTCATAGACGCAGTTGGATTACGGTCTATGTATTATGTTGTAATGCCCAAACGAATCTCATAGTAATCATCTTATCATGTATGGTCGATATTTTGTCAATTTCCCAGCTGTAATTTATTTACCAGCATGTTATTTATCTTTATGCAGAGACACCTCTAGTGAACTGTGGACTCCGGTCCTTTCCTTTACGATAAATTCAACCACTGCAATCCTGCTCTGTTTACTTAATGCAAGCACTATTCTCTTTAATTACTGCAAACATATCCTTCCACTCGATACATTTAATCCTTTGTGTTGAGCGAAACCGATGAGATTGACAACCTCACTGTAAGTTGGGGCAAAGTATTTTGGTTGTGTTGTGTGCAGGTTTCACGTTGTTGCTGATGCCGGTAGTGCGCCCTGCCACTAGTCAGCTTGCAACACGTTTAAAAGTCACGCCTTTCTCCTACTGGTCGATTAAACCTTGGATTCTTACTGAGGGAAACTTGTTGTTGTGCTCATCATACCTTCCTCTTAGGGTTCCCCAACAGTGTGAAGTCTGCGTTACGACGAGCACCATCAGTCACGCCTTCGGGCCGCAACGCCGCCACCTTTGGTCCATGCTACCGGCCTCCTCCACGCCTTCTGAGGCGTGTACGTGGCTAGTGGCCTCCAGCCGCTGCACTGACTCGCGCCCTACAGCTACGCCGCCCCTTCGGATCATGACGTTGCCGCACAAAGTCTACTTCGCCGCCCATGCGCAACGACGTCCCAGGCCACCACCGCGCCGTCTCCCTAGGCGCGGGTCGCCACCGTCCGTGCATGGTCTTCTTCAAGTAGTCCGCTTTTTCTTCGCCTACTTCGAGTACCGCCGCCGCACCTTCACAAGTAACTTGCATGGCCACTCCTGGTCGTCGTAGGTCTCGCCAACTACCTCTATAGTCTAGGCACCCAGCATGGCCACTCCAGGCCGCCGCTGGTTTTCGCCGCCTTCTATGTCTCCGTCCAGCACGATCTCATCGCCAGCGTCATCGTCTTGTCCCCGACTACTTTGTCTACTCCGACAACTGCGAACCGCTTCGACACCTCTTCCTCTTCGCGGCTCTGCGACTTGCCGTCGTTCTGGAGGCCTCCTCTGCTGGTCCCCCATGACACTGGCGTATGGTTCATGATGGTCCCTGCCCTCGCATGCCTTGTATTGGCAACACCAGTCCGTGCCTTCATTCCCGACGCGTCCCCGGACCTGGCAAGCTCGGATCGGCGCCTCATCTTCATCGACTTCATCTTTGCGTATTAGGTTCTGGCAAAACAGGAATATGCCTTCATCCCCGACGTGTGCCTAGTTCTAGAAAAACTAGGGCCAGCACCTCGTCCTCGACGGCTCCAACTGCATCGACTTCGGCATCGACACCTCTCTTCGATGATTGCCTCGACGCGTCTCCGTCTCTCTCCATGCGCACTATGTGCATGCGGCTTCATGTGCGACTACCTCGAAATCGGCACCCGACCATGACATCGATCATGACATCCCCTTGCGCGGCTACCTCGACCAAGGTTGCAGCACGCATGCGCTCGGCTACCTCGACATCGGCACAAAGGGCTATCACCTCGCATGAGTTCCTCGGCTTTCTCTACAGTTCAAGCATCCGCGATGCGACATCGTCCACGACCTCGCGGGGTAGTGTTAGCCTTCTAGGTCTACTTTGGTTTATCTCCAGTCTGACCGTCCACGTCGTTCATGTCGTTCACGGCGCTTCCGCTACGACTACGGGGGGTGTTAGCGTATATACGTACAGTCTAGGTAATCTAGGATAGAGATAGATCTCGTGTCTTATCTTACGCTCCAAGATAATCGATGTACGCATATATGTACTCGCCTATGAGACTCGGTAATATATCTATCATATTCCGTTAATCTCTCTCCATCTCTATTATTATACACAACGTACGGATGCTAGTTCTACTTAAAGATGTGAGTGGACCAAGTAGCTCAAAATTCTTACCGGCATTGGTTATCATCCGAAAGCTCGTCTTTTTTTTTCTGGAACCGGATATATTATGGAGCTCGGTATAAGAATCACACCTCCTTTACAAAGAAATGAACACGGGGCTTCTGATCGATCCAAAACGCTCTCTCCCCACACGAGCATGCGCTACCTAAATTATCATGACTTGCCTTGAATCATGTCGCCTGAAGTCAAATAAGTCAGCATTGAAGACTTCAGATTACTACTAATATAATGAAAATAAGTATAGGCAGTATCATGCATGAAATGCATGAAAAAATTTGATGTGGTAGTGCAATTAAATATGAAATAGTTTATAGTAGTATTATAGATAGATACTGTATCATGACACATAGTACTAGAAAATTTAATATCATATAGATCTTCTACATAGATTTGCATTAAAATTCTACAAATTAATTAATATAATAAAAATATAATACTAGTATACAATACCATGCATTGTGGAGATAATACCATATACTAGTATCATACATGATACTGATATCTGATACCATACATTGACCAGCTGCAGCCTTATGGACCATTGTCCTGGATTCTGGAAAACATTATTTACAACAAGAATTTTAGGGCTTGTTTGATTCAAATGATTTCTAAAAAAAAAATTGTAGGATTGCCCATAGGAATTTTTTCTTTAGAATCTATTTGATTAAAATGATTGAACCCTCTAACAAATTTATGGATTGTTTTCCTATACTACAATCTCATAGACTTTCTAGCACGAGGTTAGATTTCTTGGAAAAAATCTACATGTATGAAAACTATGGTAGTAGGCCACTATAGAAATGTCTTGCGTTTGTTCTGTGGTGCAATTAAACGACTTCTGCAACAATTTTCTGCGCTTTTATTCATGTAAGATTTTTTTACGAAACACAGTAAACATCGCCTGCCACTAAAGAATATTCCGTCTTTTATGAGACATCAACGAGTTTGAACTATGATGGGTTGGGTGCCCACTGGTAGAAAAAGGGGCTTTAGTCTCGGTTGGTAACGGGCTTTAGTCCCGGTTGCGCAACCGAGACTAATTATGCGAGACTAAAGGGCCCCCTTTAGTCGCGGTTGCTTACGAACCGCGACTAAAGGCCCATCCACGTGAGCGGCAGGCGCTCGTCGGGGCGGAGGACCTTTAGTCGCGGTTGGTTAGACCAACCGGGACTAAAGGTCTCCGCAGGTTTAGGGTTTAAACCCCCTAAATCTAGTTTCTTTTTTGTTGTGTTCCATTTATTTTATATTTTATTTTGTGTTTAATTTTAATTTCAAAGAAGTATCAGTACACATATTCTACGCTACTATATACACGTTACACGTTGATGCATATGAATGTACAATTTCAAAGAAGTTTGAAATTTCAAACAAGAAGAATGCAAGAGGAATATATAATATTCAATCTCGGGTGACCATATACAACTTGAAATGACCGGGACATATATAATTTACGGCAGAAGAAGTTCTTAGTC
The DNA here is from genome assembly GCF_019359855.2 of Lolium perenne. Lineage (NCBI taxonomy): Eukaryota > Viridiplantae > Streptophyta > Magnoliopsida > Poales > Poaceae > Lolium > Lolium perenne. The sequence continues at coordinate 161,911,866 of NC_067247.2, forward strand.
CTTGTAATAGTGTTCTCCTTTACGATTGACGACTTCCCTCATAAAAAATCATGCTAATTCCTCATTAATTGGTCGGAAGCGAGCATCTGGATTAAGCTTCCTCCGCAAGTTGATATCCTGAGGCCTCCGCTCAGAGTTGTGTCCCCGGATGTACTCACAAACATAGTATCCAGATAGATTGGTTCCCGATGGCTGATACGTCCAAAACGTATCTACTTTCCCGAACACTTTTGCTATTGTTTTGCCTCTAATTTGTGTATTTTGGATACAACTAACGCGGACTAACGCTGTTTTCAGCAGAATTGCCCTGGTGTCTCGTTTTTGTGCAGAAACTCAACTTTTAGGAAAATCCCCGGGGTTTATCCCAATGGGCCTATTTTCATAGAAGAGGGACGGAGCCAGAAGACCAGAAGGAGGGGGGCCACGAGGCGCCAACCCCATAAGGCGGCGCGGTGGGCCCCTGGGCCGCGCCGCCCTATGGTGGCGACGCCTCGGGCAGCCCCAGGTGCCCCCCTCTGGACTACTTAAGGGCTTCGACCTAAAAACGCACATGCGAGAAGGTTAGGGGACTGCCGCAGGAGCTCTTGAATCTATACAAGATGATCTGTCAAGGGAGAAGCTTCTCAGATGAGAGCGGTAAAGTTAGTAGTATTCAACTCCCAGCTATTCGTTACTTTGCTTATTTCATCACCAAGTGCGTTCTTGCTAGAAAGAATGCAAATAAGTTATCTATCCAGGATTTGGCTTTCCTAGCTGCTGCATTGCAATGTTATAGGACTTATAATTTGGGTGCTTTGATAGCCTACAGACTTGCTACTAACCGTGAGAAGGGAGGAATTTGTGGAGGTCTCATCGCCTCTCGTTTATTAGCTATGCATGGTGTAGAACCTCACCATCTTGATATTCAGCTCTCCATAGAGAAACTTGACATTGTTTCCATGATTAAACATGACTTTGTTTCTGATTTGTCTAATTTGAGTAACCTGTCTTACAAGATAACATTTTACAAGAAAAATTGGAGAACAACTAAGAAAACTAAAAAGCTAGTAGGATTGCATGCACCTGCTTTGTTTAACCTTGATTCCAGGCAAAATTGGTCGGTCACAGAAGATGAACTTAATGCATACATAGAGGGGGGTGGCCATCATGCAGAGGACGACACGGAGGAGGCCGAGGAACACCTCGACTTATCATCCGATGCAGCGAGCTCTTCGCATCAACATTTTGGGCATGTGGAGCCTTCACCCTTTTCTTCTGCACAAGGACCTTATTATGACCACGCCATGTATGATCCACCGGCGTGGAACCCTGACCCTCGCTGGGGTTGATCTCCACTTAGGCCAAAAGCCTAAGCTTGGGGGGAGGTATGCCGGCATCACTCATTCATTGCATATTATAATTGCTGGATACTTGTACATACTTTTTTAGCTTCTTAAAGTGGTTTTCTAATCAGAGGGAGATGATATTTGGGGAGGTGCTGCTTGAAAACAGATTCTGGACTGATACCAAAAAAATTTCCCAAAAACAGCCAGGACATTATTTTGCGAAGACAATTTTTGTGCATGTTCCCCATGTTATTATCTAACTTTCATTAGTTGAGCACTTTTCGAGTTGAGCAGCGGAATATTTTCTTAAAAATCGATTACTGTACTGCTGTCAAGTTTGACGAATTTCTGCTGCTTTGTGTTTATGTGACTCTTTTAGTTTTCATTTTCTTGTTTTTTCTTTGTTTCTTTCCTAAAATACAAAAAGATCAAAAATATTTCTGTTGTTTCTCTTAACCATTTGTTTATTTTGGTTTCTTGCTCTTATTTTGCTTTAGTTGTTATCGTTGGTTTGCTATAAGAAAATCCAAAAAGATTTTGCTTTGTTTGCTTGTTTCATTTTGTTCTTGTTTCCTATTCGAAAACACCAAAAATATTTGTTGTTCTTCTTTGGTTTTGTAAAGTTTATTATGGAGTTCAGCGGTCTTCGGTGGTTGGAGCTTGGTTTTCATTCCATATTATTCAAGCTACACAAGTGAAAGGCAATAATAACGATCTACGACAACTCGACTGTGGCGAGAGGCTGGTATGAACTCTATTTGTTTTCATTTTGTACATATACTCATCCATGTGAGCATGATTAGTTGGTTCATGTGAGGTATATGTCATTTAAGAAAGTCTAGTGGTTCATGATCTCTCATGTTTAGCTCCAATCTATTAATATGATTAGCATGTCATAGATATTTGCTTGCATTGTTTTATTCATAAATAGGTATGATATTGTGGTATCCTTCTCTGAATAATTCATTTGAATCGACTTGGCACATGCTCACGCATGCATATGACTGAACAAAAGTCAATTAAGCCTCAATGATTTACTTTGCCTCAGAGTTCTTGTATCACTTTTATGCCTCGGTTAATTTATTTTGTCGCAAGCATGATTATGACGGTTATTGCTCTCTTGATTGTCGCTTCCCAGTCTATTGCTAGCCTTCACTTGTACTGAGCGGGAACGCTGCTCGTGCTTCCAAACCCCTGAAAACCAAGTTATTCCAAAGTGTCCACCATAAATACCTATGCATGGCATTTCAAACCATTCCAAGTAAATTCTTATGCGCTACCTTTAAACCTTCAAAATGCTTCTCAATTTGTGTCGATGTTTTATAGCTCATGAGGAAGTATGTAGTGTTTATCTTTCAACCTTGTCATTTACTTTTGACAGACTTTCATCAATGGACTAGTGGCACATCCGCTTATCCAATAATTTTGCAAAAAGAGCTGGCAACGGGGTTTCCAGCCCCAATTAATTAAACTTCATTAAAAATTCTCTTCACATGTTTTGACCTGATTCATCAGTAAGCAACTTAATTTTGCAAATAGACACTCCTCCATGGTATGAGAATGTTGGAAGGCACCCGAGGATTCGGTTAGCCATGGCTTGTGTAAGCAAAGGTTGGGGGGAGTGCCATTCATAATAAAACTAAAATACGTGTGTAAACAAAAGAGAGGAGGGATGATTTACCTTGCTGGTAAAGATAACGTCCTTCATGGGAGCCGCTCTTGAAAGTCTGGTTGACGAGGTAGTTGGAGTACCCACTACCATTCGTTGACAACAACAAACACCTCTCAAAATAATTTTACTCCTGTTTTAAAAACGAAAAGCTCTAGCGCATGTTAATCCCTGCTTTCCTCTGCGAAGGGTCAATCTTTTACTTTTATGTTGAGTCATCATCCTTTCTTTGAGCACGTTCTTGAGAGCACGACTGTCATTCTTAGTATAATATGATTGTCCCAAAATGTGATTAACTGTGGTATAACTTTGATGCTTTTATCTTTGATAATCTCTACTTCTAGTCTTTCCATGAACCTCAAAGGTGTCCGGGCATTTATGTTTTGCTGTATACATACGGGCAAGCGAGATACCACTTTATCATATCCTTTTATGAACATTGCAATCCTGCTGATAGACATGATTCATGATGCTTATTATTAATTTGTTGGTACCTTTTCCATGATTGACATAGCTATTAGATGACTTTATTTGCATGTATCTTATTATGAATTGCCTAAGTACTTGTCCATATCATGAGAATATTTACATCATATGAACAAATGTGTTCGTGAAAGTTGTTTTATCGCACTCAGTTGTTAACTGAATTGCTTGAGGACAAGCAATAAGCTAAGCTTGGGGGGAGTTGATACGTCCAAAACGTATCTACTTTCCCGAACACTTTTGCTATTGTTTTGCCTCTAATTTGTGTATTTTGGATACAACTAACGCGGACTAACGTTGTTTTCAGCAGAATTGCCCTGGTGTCTCATTTTTGTGCAGAAACTCAACTTTCAGGAAAATCCCCAGGGTATATCCCAATGGGCCTATTTTCATAGAAGAGGGACGGAGCCAGAAGACCAGAAGGAGGGGGGCCACGAGGCGCCAACCCCATAAGGCGGCGCAGTGGCCCCCTGGGCCGCGCCGCCCTATGGTGGCGACGTCTCGGGCAGCCCCAGGTGCCCCCCTGTGGACTACTTAAGGGCTTCGACCTAAAAACGCACGGGGGTTAGACGAAATCGCCAGAAGCCATCCAGAACACCGCCGCCATCGCGAAACTCCGTCTCGGGACCAGAAACTCCGTTCTGGCACTCCGCCGGGACGGGGAATTGGAGGAGATCATCGCCATCATCACCACCGACGCCTCTCCATCGACCAGCCATGTTTCCCCCATCCATGTGTGAGTAATTCCCCCGCTGTAGGCTGAAGGGGGTGGTAGGGATTGGATGAGATTGGTCATGTAATAGCATAAGATTGTTAGGGCATAGTGCCTAGTGTCCGTAATTGGTACTTTGATGATATTGTTGCAACTTGTTATGCTTAATGCTTGTCACTAGGGCCCGAGTGTCATGATCTCAGATCTGAACATGTTATTGTTTCATGATGATATTCATTGTTTTATGATCTTACCTACAAGTTGTATACACATATTGCTGTCCGGAACCCGAGGCCCCAAAGTGACAAAAATTGGGACAACCGGAGGGGAAGGCGGTGATGTGAGGATCAGATGTGTTCATGGAGTGTTAATGCTTTGCTCCGGTGCTCTATTAAAAGGAGTACCTTAATTTCCAGTAGATTCCCTAGAGGCCCGGCTGCCACCGGCTGGTAGGACAAAAGATATTGTGCAAGTTTCTCATTGCGAGCACGTACGACTAAATATGGAACACATGCCTATGGATTGTTTAGTACTTGGATATTGTTTTATTACGATCTGCAAATGCCCTACTTTGATTGTTACATGGTTTCTCTCATCCATGCAGCGCCCGTTCATCCATCCCTGTGCCTACAGTATTTTAATCCTGCTGTTTACTATAATCACTACTGCTGTCTTTGTTACACTGCTGCTGATATTTCACTACTGCTACTGCTATAAAACTGTTACTACTGATAAACTCTTGCGAGCAAGTCTGTTTTCAGGTGCAGCTGAATTGATAACTCCGCTGTTAAGGCTTACAAATATTCTTTGGCTCCCCTTGTGTCGAATCAATAAATTGGATTTTACTTCCCTCGAAGACTGTTGCGATCCCCTATACTTGTGGGTCATCAGTGGCTGAGTATCCACATTAGCTAACATTCTAAATGTTATCTCATCTTTGAATTCACCGACTATGTCAGCTTTGAACCGTTTCCAAACCCTACAGGGGCAAAGAAATTAAATGAACAAGGGAGTTATTAGTTACTTGATATCAGGAAATGAACGAAAGAGATCGATATAGTGCGAAAATGATTGAAAATAATTACTTTTGCAGTATTATCCTTATGCCGATCCAATGCTTTGAGTCCATATTCAGAGAGTCCATGATGCATACTCTGGACTTGTCGAATTCAATTATTAGCAGAATCCATTGGAACCTGCGGACACGTTATATGCACAGTCATGCATAACTCAACGATTAGACATAAAAAAAGAGAACGTGCACAAGATAGAAACACTCACCCAAAATGGTAAGGAAATATAATTTCACTTTTGAGGTTCTGCTTTGTAAGAAATTCGTACAGGTCTTTCTCCACGTCTTTGAGGTATTTTTCTAACACATATCCATGAATGATATGTGGGTCAATGAAACCGTGCCGACGCAGGTGCACGTGAACGGTTTTGAGGAAGTAACCCTTCTTATTCTTACAGTCAGCACATGGACATATAAAAAAAAACCACTGCTTGTTCGCATTAGCCACTATGAGGAAATCATTCAAACCCGTAATGAACTCGCCCGAGAGTCGGTTACCGTACATCCATTGCCGATTCATCTGCATTATTATTCTATAAAGTACCATCATGCATTTGTTAAACTAACTAGCTAGAAATAATAGAAATTAAACAACGAACTATACACATGCATATTTTATCAATGACACATGAAAGGTTTAAGTTGCTAACCGCCATCGAGGAGGAAAAATAAATGAGAAAGCTTAAGTGTGGCTCGAACACTTCATATCATGCTCTCGAGCATTTCATCGAACACCTTGTGTGCATAAGAGGATCAAAGCCAAACCCACCACCTCTTGTCAATAGAAGTTGAACACCAAGTTCTCACACACACAAGTGAAGAGCTGCAGGAGCATTTATAGGGGTGAGCCTTTAATCCTGGTTGGTCTGGCCAACCGCGACTAAAAACCCTCGGGTCCGGCCTGATGACCTTTAGTCGCGGTTGGCCAGGCCAACCGGGACTAAAGGCCCGCCCAACCACCAGCTGTCGACTGAGCACGCGACTAAAGGTCATCAGGCATTTCACTTTTGAGGTTCTGCTTTGTAAGAAATTCGTACAGGTCTTTCTCCACATTTGGTCGCGCTTCGCCTGCAGAACCGCGACTAAAGACCCCATTTATCGCGGTTCAAAAATTTTGGAGACTAATGAGGTGGTATGGAAGCCCCTTTTTCTACTAGTGGTCACTGCCATTCTAATCACCCAACCATAGATTGGTTCTCTATTCATGTAGGATTTCACATGACTTGATATATTATTCCTGCGTTTTTTCTATTTCCATGCTTTTAGAATCTTTTGAATCAAACAGCCTCTTAGCATTCCTGCACGACAGAGCACGAACCGCAGCAGCAGCATGTACCATGGCCTGAGCTTCAATGCTTCAGCCTGTACCATGACAGGCTAGAACTTGAGTGTAGAATGAAACTTTTCGTTGAGGAAAGTAATCTACTCCGTATCTAATTTTTCTGAAAGGACAAAGTCCGTTAGATTTATGTAGCAGCAATCAGTTCGACCGCTAGTTCCCAATCCATCGATCGAAATGAGTAGAGTTGTTGAGCAAAAGTGTGCATGAAATCGATTGGGCATCTGGACGCGGTGGGTAGCCGCTGATCGCAATAGTTGCTAAGACGAAACATACTACATGTAGGTGCCACGTCCCGTTCACGTCCGGCGGAGCCTATCGAGCTCGAGCCACCACATACTACATTTTCTTTGCCCGCCTGGCGAAATCACTGTTCTTTTCCCTGGTGGATCACCATCTCCGGCTCAGGGATGACTCAGGATGCTCATCGCGCCACATGGATGATGGAAAATCCATCCGGGAGATGTTCCAAAAAGATCGACAACTTGCAGAATGTTGTGGAACAGACAAGTAAAACAGGCTCGAAACAAACAAGGAGAGCCAAAATGGCCACCAATATACTAACCGTGATTAGAAGAAGAGCATTGACATGGTCTCTGGTGGTATGTGGTTAGCCAAAACACTTTTATCAGAAAGCAGGCCAGAGCATATTGCACACTTAATATGCACGGCCGGCTTAGCCCTTTGGGTGTGATTGGACACGGTTTGTTGGATTGCACCGTAAACGAAACAAAGAAATCTTTCAAGAGAGGTTCTGCAAATTAAAAATAAATTTTTGAAATATAATGCAAAAGAATCTTTCAGGAAAAATATCCTAAGAGTCATATAAATCGGACCACCCTTAGAGAAAAGAAACTTAAAATTGTATTTCTCTACTTTTGTGTAACAAAAAAACCTTTAAACCAAGGAAGTACGTCCGTGATAACCAAGGAGTAGTACCTTAAGCTGAGTTATTATGCAACTAGGAGAAAACAAGATAAGTAAACAAAAGGAAAAGCGACCTGTTGTCTACAAGATTGGGCAGAATCTTGTTTCTCCATAGCCATTGGAGGTCATTTGAGGGCTTGATGGATACAGCTTATCATATTACGCATTAGGCACTAGTGGAGGATTTTTTTTTCTATGATACCTACCATGCATTTTAAGCATTATCATATTACACTATATTTATAAATTTTCATTTTGCCCCTAGTGACCATGTTACACCTCGTTGTATATCCAACTAACACATGCAGTCGTCCTCATAAAGGGGATTTTTGTTCCAAATTGCCTCCATGATAGTCTTAGATCTTTAATATCTTATGATGAAAAAATGTCACATTTTCATCCTTCAAATGGCTAAGTCATAGTGTGTGTAACTTCTCCATATTGTCTCATTTTAGCTCCTTTCTTCATGCTTTGTTCATAAATATCTAGAACACCGGCTACACACCAATGAGAAGAAAAATCAATAAAATCCTAATGGAAGTAATAGTTGTGCAAAGCTCACATGAAAAAAATTGGAAACAAGTAATCATGTGTAATGGACATAATAATTGCTAGATGGGGCACTATATAAAATCGACTCATCAGTCATGAAAATGCTAAGTTTTTTCAAATGACAAGATAAGATTTGGCTACACCTATGACTCAAGAAAACATAAACTACATCCAATATAAGGTCATCTCTTCTCATATCTGGGGGACAACGTTTACACACCCATCTAGCAACTTGAACTAAGGATCTTAAACACCTTGAAGCATTAGTTTCTCATTGTCTTGTTATAAACCATCCAAACCCTATAGGTATCCTAGGTGCACTCCATATCTCCCGTCCCGAGTGTCTCCTCCCTCGTTGCTAGGTATTCTCCCATCACTTATCGTATATGTTATAAACGTCCATCATCTTTGCCCCCTTGTTCTCCTACAACATCGCTAATCATGTTGCTATGGGCGATCCAAGGTGGTCTCGAGTTAGAGCGCAAAATCGTAGCCATCTACCTATGCTTAAGATCAAGGAAGATGGGGTTATCCGGTAGATTGAGTTTTGGGTTGCCAGTTATGGCGACCGGGGTGTGGTCCAAATTCATTGCTAACGAGTTCATTCATTTAGATTGGTATTGAAGAATAAAATGTTAGTGATTTTTTAGTTTTTGATGTCTCATATGTTCTCCCGACATGCTAGAAACTCGTTTTTGTTTGTTGCAAACAAACGGACGATCTGCTACAATGACTCTAGGTTTCATATGCAAAATGTTTCATGCATGTTGCAAACGTTTTTTCACGTTGTTGCATACAGACGATGGCTTTTCCTTGGAGTATTTTCTCGACCAACGATAATATATTGCAGGCACATAGTTTCGATGTGTTAGTGCTTTGGAAATATTACAATGCTTGTTTGCACTACTTTGACACACCGCGGGAAAATATTACGACAAATTTTGCAAACTTAAAATGGAATGTTGGACGGTGGGGTGTATGCTGCAGACTGCAGTGGTCGGACAGCTCAACTCTCTTGCGTTTAATAAAACCAGACATCGGGGAGGCGGCTGGTCGGCAGTTAGCTCTGCCGGCCGATGCAGAGCACCATCGTACTAATTATCTACATACTGCACCGTAAAGGTTTACGTTCGCTCATTCGGTGCAGCTTCGATGAGCAAGTGGTGAATTGTCTAATTAATAATAGAACCGATGAAAGAAAATGCGAACAAATCAGAATGGAGAGTTACGCATGTCATTGTTAGAATTATACTTGTATACGTATCGTATACATATTGTAACTCTACAATACGTCAAATATATATGTCAGATCCCTACCCGATGAGGTACATCGGGGTAGGCTCCAAACTTATTTTCCCTGTTTCGCTTCATGGTATCAGAGCGGAGGTTGTGACCTAGCTCTGCCGCCGCCGTCTTCCGCTGCCCGCCGGCGTCCTCCGCGCCGTGCCCTCCTCTGCCGCCGCGATGGCATCCTCCTCTGAATCTGCGCCTGTTCCGGTGGTGACAGATCCCACCGCGACCTCAACTTCAGGCGTGGCGCCGCCGCCCGCGATCGTTGTTTCGTCGGCGCCGCAAGCTGCGACTCTGGGCGCGCAACCACCGGCGTCCGTGCCCGATGTTTCACTGCCGACGCCTGTGCCCAACGCGTTCCTGCCGGCGCCTGTACTATCCACGTCGCCCGCGACCCTGCCGCCGCCGGGTTTCGCTGTGCTACCCCCAGACCTGCCGAGGGTGTTCAACACGGCCCTCTACACCGATGCGGCATCGGTTGCCGCCTCTCTCAGTCAAGGATCCGGCAGTTTGGGTCATCTTTCAGGTTACCCCGGGTACTACCCGGCAGGTTACCCTGGGTACTACGCGCCTCCGCCCATGGCGTCACCCTCCTTAGGGTTTGGCACGCCTGGACCGACTACAGCACTAGCTTTGCCCCCTTACGGCTCTACTCCACCATTGCCGTCGGGCCCTGCTGCTGCTACACCGCCGGTGCCTCCGTTTCAGCAGGGGTTTCAACATGGCTTTCACCATCAACCGTTTCCAGCACATGGCCTGCCACCGGTTGTTACTATAGCCTCGTCGATCACCATCAGATTGACAAGCGAGAACTATCTATTCTGGCGTGCCCAAGTCGGTCCGCTTCTTCGCAGTCACATGCTCATGGGATATGTTGATGGCTCCCTTCCGTGTCCTAGTCCTCATGTTGTCGTTTCTCAGGCCGGTGCCATGCATCATGCGCCAAATCCGGCTCACCAACACTGGACTCAGCAGGACCAAGCTATTCTCTCTGGGTTTGTCTCCTCGATGACTGAAGGCGTCCTCGGCATGATCATGTTTTCAGGCACCTCTCGCGAGGCTTGGGAGACCCTCAGTGGAGCCTTCGCCTCCACCTCTATTGCTCGATCCTCTGCGATTCGACAGGAGATGGCTGAACTGAAGAAAGGAAACAAGACAATTAATACTTACTTTCATCAGATGAAGGCCCTCTCAGATTCCCTCACCAGCATTGGCGAGCCCCTGCGCGATGCGGAGTTTGTCTCATACATACTTGCTGGACTTGATGAGGAGTATGATGCTCTCTACCAAGTGGTGACGAACCGTACCACTCCTATAGCAATTCGCGACTTGTTCTCTCAACTTCAGGCTACAGAACAGCGCAAATTTGCTCAGCGTCGCTCGAATGGCACCTCGCATTATCCTGCTGCACACATTGTTGCACTCTCTGCACCTACAACTGCCTATGGGGCCAGCCGTGGTGGACCCCGCCCCCCTGCACCATCCGCCAAGACCACACCTACAACCACGTCCAAGCAGAATGGTGGGCGTACTCCTGTTGTCTGTCAGCTGTGTGGGACTCCACGCCATGTGGCCTCTCGGTGTTACAAGAGGTTCAACCGTGATTTCCTTGGTCTTGGCAACGATGGGAGTGTTACAGAGAAGCAACTTGCTATGGCAATGTCTGCCGCTCATGGCTCTCAGGGTGTTTCACAGTCCGTAGACCCGGCGTGGTATGCGGACTCCGGTGCCACTCACCACATTACTAGCGAGCTGGACAAGCTTACTTCACGCGAGCCCTACCATGGCACTGATCAGGTCCATACAGCTAATGGAACAGGTATGCATATTCATAATGTTGGTCAAGCTATTTTATCCACTCCGTCTTCTAGGTCTCTAGCTCTAAAAAATGTCCTTCATGTTCCTAAAGCCACTAGAAATTTGTTATCCATGAGTAAACTTTCCCATGATAATAATGTGTTCATTGAACTTCATCCTTATGATCTTTTTGTAAAGGACCTGGACACGAGAGCACCCATCCTTAGAGGTCGTTGCAGTGGAGGTCTCTATGAGATTAAAGCACCTGTCATCAAGCAAGCCCTTTCCAGTGTTAAGGTGTCGCGTGATATGTGGCATCATCGTCTAGGACATCCAGCATTACAAGTCGTTCAACATGTTCTTCGTAGTCATGAGTTACCATCTACACATGAGTCCAATAAAATTGAGTCTGTTTGTGATGCTTGTCAGCAAGGGAAGAGCCATCAGTTGCCCTTTTCCTTGTCTACTCGTGTAACACAGTTTCCATTAGAGATTATTTATTCTGATGTTTGTGGTCCTGCTCAAACCTCTGTTAGTGGACATCGTTTTTATGTGAGTTTTATTGATGCTTATAGTCGTTTCACTTGGCTCTATTTACTCAAACATAAATCTGATGTCTATGATGTGTTTCTCCAATTTCAAAAACATGTTGAACGTCTCCTGAATCACAAAATTATTCATGTACAAACTGATTGGGGTGGGGAATATGAGAAACTTCATCCCTTCTTTCATAATCTGGGTGTCTCACATCGTGTGTCTTGTCCTCACACACATCAACAAAATGGCACCGTTGAACGTAAGCACCGTCACATTGTTGAAACCGGTCTTACTTTACTAGCACATGCATCGGTTCCCTTGTGTTATTGGAATGATGCTTTCTCTACTGCTTGTTTCCTCATTAACAGGCTTCCTAGTCGCACCATTACGATGCAAACACCTCTTCAGAGACTTCTTAATGAAACACCTGACTATACCTTTTTTAAGGTGTTTGGGTGTGCTTGCTGGCCACACCTTCGACCCCTATAACAATCATAAACTTGATTTTCGTTCGAAGAAGTGTGTGTTTCTGGGCTATAGCTCTCTTCATAAGGGATACAAATGTCTTCATGTTCCGTCTAATCGTGTCTACATATCTAGGGACGTTATTTTTGACGAGAACGTTTTTCCCTTTGCCAACATGCCCAACTCTCATGATCTACCTCCTGTGTCGGAGTCTTCTTTACTTTCAGCTGACCGCTTTATGGATATTGCACATGCCTTGCCATTGCTTGCTGACCATGGTGCAGGTATCGGACGCGGGAGTCGGCTCGACGTTTTTACTCCAACGCCATCGGATGCTTACGTTGATCATGGCCTGCATGGGAGTGTCTCGGGCTGCGTGCACCCATGCACAGCTCCTTTCACTGAGCTAGGCTCTGCCTTGGGCTCTGTGCAAGCCAAGCCGGGAGCCGTCACGCATGGCTGTTGCCCCGCCTCGGGCTCCGCGCCCAGCTCTGCGCCCGCTTCGGTCCCCGCCTCGGGCTCCCGACCAGCACCGTCCGAGCCGCAGCATGGCGTGCTGAATGCCCAGCAGCACCTGCATGCCCCGCTGCTGCATGCCCAGCAGCAGTTGCTGTTGCATGACGAGCAGCGCATGCGCGCGTCTGCGTCGTCGTCTGCGTCGTCCTCTGGCTCACTGCATGGCCCGCTGCACCAGGTCTGCGCGTCTGAAGACCTGGCCACACCAGCAGGAGCGGCCACTGACTCTGTCTGCACTTCTACACCTGCTGACACAGATTCTTCGCCCGCAGCGCCTGGTCGGTCGGCCGATTCTTCCGCTGTCTGCACTTCTGCACCTGCTGACATTGATTCTTCGCCTGCAGCGCCTGATACAGTAACGCCAGTGGTCACATCACCGCCCTCTGCACCGCCCTCTGGACCTATGACACGTCGGCGACACGGTATACATCAGCCTAAAAAGCGTACTGATGGCACAGTTGCTTGGACTTGTGTACTTACAGCTCATGCGGCACTGAAGCACACTCTTGAACCTCGTGATTACAAAGAGGCGCTTCGCACCTCACACTGGCGTGATGCTATGGAGACTGAATTTTCTGCTCTTCAAGCAAACCAGACTTGGCGCTTGGTTCCTCCCGTTTCTGGTGTGAATTTAATTGACTCTCGATGGGTGTTCAAGGTGAAACTTCATGCAGATGGTTCTATTGAAAGGTACAAGGCGCGTCTTGTTGCCAAGGGGTACAAGCAGCGTTATGGTCTAGACTATGATGAGACTTTCAGTCCTGTGGTCAAGCCAGCCACTATTCGTCTATTGCTAGCTATGGCTCTCTCTCACAGATGGCACCTTCGTCAACTTGATATTCAGAACGCCTTTCTCAATGGTTATTTGGATGAAGTTGTATATATGCGCCAGCCACCTGGTTTTGTTGATCCTGATAAGCCTGATCACTACTGCAAGCTCATTAGGTCCCTATATGGACTGAAGCAAGCTCCTCGTGCATGGCATGCACGTCTCAGCTCTGTGCTTGGGTCATTGGGATTCTCTCCTTCTGTGACTGATACGTCGTTGTTTGTTCTTCGGCGTTCTGATATTACAGTCTATCTGTTGATTTATGTGGATGATATTATCGTTCTCAGTTCTACAGCTGCTGTTATTCCTAAGTTGATCAGTCAGCTTCGTTCTGAGTTCTCTGTCAAGGATCTAGGAGTTCTACATTACTTCTTGGGGATTGAGGTGTCCTCACCCTCCTCTGGCAGTCTTCTCCTTCGACAGCGTAAGTACGCACTTGAGCTTCTTGCTCGTGCTGGCATGTTGAAATGCGCTCCTGTGACTACACCCATGGCATCCTCTAAGCGTCTTTGCAGTACTGATGGTGATTTGCTCTCTCCTGAGGAGGCTACTCAGTATCACAGTCTTGTTGGTGGCCTTCAGTACCTGACTATGACACGACCTGATTTATCGTTTGTGGTGAACAAGGTGTGTCAGTATCTTCATGAGCCTCGCACACCACATTGGTCGGCTGTTAAGCGTATTCTTCGCTATGTTCGTTACAGTTGATACTGGCTTGTTGTTTCGATCATCCTCCTCTACACTGCTTTCAGCCTTTTCAGATGCGGATTGGGCTGGCAATATGGATGACAGGCGATCCACGGGAGGGTATGCTATCTTCTATGGTGGTAATTTGATCGCCTGGAGTGCTCGCAAGCAGTCTACTGTCTCTCGGTCTAGTACAGAATCAGAATACAAGGCCCTTCGTAATGCTACAGCTGAGCTTATTTGGGTACAGTCATTATTGAAGGAGCTTGGTGTTGCTCAAATTCAGCCTCCGATACTCTGGTGTGACAATATTGGTGCTACCTATTTGTCATCTAATCCAGTCTTTCATGCAAGGACGAAGCACATTGAAGTTGATTTTCACTTCGTCCGTGAGCGCATGTCTCGGAAGCAACTGCAGATTCGGTTCATCTCATCGAAGGATCAAGTTGCTGATATTTTTACTAAGCCTCTCCCTTTACCTTTATATGAGCATTGTAAGCGCAATCTCAATCTTTCCCTAGTTGAGATTGAGGGAGGGTGTTAGAATTATACTTTTTTTTTTTGAGAAACACAGTACAAACGCAGGCGCTCACATACACGCGCATACACTCACCCCTATGAACGCACACACGCACACCCTACCCCTATGAGCACCTTCGGAAGACTGAGCCGGCGGATTGGATCTTGAAATTAACGAAGTCACCACAGGCGCCTCGCTGTCGACGGGAACGTCGCCTCCCACTGAATGAATATTCCGCCTTTATGAGACACACAGATGTCAAATCTGGGATTTGAACTCTGGTGGGCTGGGGGTACAACCACCCTCCTAACCACCCAACCTCAGGTTGGTTCTCGTGTTAGAATTATACTTGTATACGTATCGTATACATATTGTAACTCTACAATACGTCAAATATATATGTCAGATCCCTACCCGATGAGGTACATCGGGGTAGGCTCCAAACTTATTTTCCCTGTTTCGCTTCAGTCATCGCTCATCGGAGAAGAGAAAAATGAAGATAGGGAGAGGCCACATGGAATGGATAAGAGCTGCTGCGGTTTATAGTTAGCTACTTCATCTACTGATAGGAAGTGCTATCCGGCTTGTTCTCGTGGATGCTTGCAAAGCATACATGTGAATAAAATGGAAAGAAATTTTATCACTTATCGTGAGGACGTGTGCAGCAATTTGATGCACAGACGGGAGCGGTGCTCCCATTTTTTTTAAATCACTTATTGACAGGATAATTTTGTGGAGGGCCATCTGCATACGTTTTGACACATACAAGTTTTTGACCTCGACGTTTCTATCGACAAGATAACACACATTGCTTCAAGAGGACATAGAGTAAGAAGATACGGGAAGTGGAGTTTGGCACATGACAAAAGAGACTTTTGGTTCATTTCCAACAACAAGCAGTTGGGATGGGACCTTGAATTTGGAATGATCCAGATTGCAGCGTCGACAGAGTCGTGGCGCCACATGCAAGATGCAACACCAACCCATCCCTATTTATTTCAGGGATTATCTTTTATATATTGGAAAACTGCCAGCAACTCTCATCTAGTCCGGCCTGCTGACGTGACAAAGATCGAGAAACACGTAGTGCCTTGGCCATACTGCATATACATGTGTTTCTTATACAAGTCACTAATATTTAGCATGCATGAGCATCAGAGAAAAAAATAATACACCAAAAAAGAGGAAGGATATATCTGAAAAACTCAATAAATATACTTCCTCCATCTCACGAAACATGTCGAAATCTATACCTAATAATAAAGAAAGTAAGGTTTCTCCCCTGTTTTTTGATCCGTTTTAAAATTATCCTTAATTTTTTGTGAATATTACAGCATGTGCCACCGATTAGTAATTGTTTCGTAACTCGTAAGTCTGAAACGGTTTGCTTCTCGTCCGTCCGGAGTGGGCCTTGAAAAACATTTGTTGTCGGCCCAGCGCACTTCAGAAATGAACCAGTCCTCCACCTGCCGGTTCTCTCTCAAAATATAACAGCACGGAAAAGGATAGTTGAATAATCCCACCTCGCTATATTGTATGGACTTACACCTGCTCATATACCTTGCTAATTGCCTGTATTGTCAGCAAGGTGTCTTTAAAATAGCAAGCACTGCTAACCCGTCGTATCCCGTGGTGGATCCAAAATATCAGATCGATGCCAAAGAGAGAATGGAAGGAAAGAAACAAAAACAGAAGGCACATACGGGACCGACTGGAAAGAAAGTCGAGCCACGGCGTGGGAACGAAGGAACGAGCACCAGCTGAGCGCCAAAAGCAAGCGGTCATGCATGATGCTTCAGTTCAGCTCCCTCCACCTGGTTGATGCAATCTGCTAGCTACGGCTTCATAATAATCCCTTTGAGCGTGCAAATCTACTTAGTGCTTTTCTCAAAAATATGGAAAATTTCAATCATATCTGGCCAAAAACAGTATTAAATATGGAAAATTTCAATCATATCTGTTCAAGATAATTGCCCAAAAATTAATGTATATACATATATGCAACATAAGAAAAACCAAAAAAATTATATCAATCTGCTGCGTACTAATTAGTGTCATATCTACGATCAATTAACATATAAACTAGCTTGAGAGGTATTGCACACAATTTATACCAACACATGGTTTCACAAGTGTCTCGTAAAAAACATTTTTTAAAAATTTGAAATTTTAAAAACAACTCGTAGTTCAATGGGCCTGAAGGAATGGAGGGAATCATTCCGTATCCAATGCGTTCGATAATCTCTTCGTTCCCAGTCACTTCCTATCGCTGAGTGTGGGCCGAGCTCTTTATTTGTTCCCCCATCATTATCTCTAGCTGATCATTGGTATCGTTGTGGCCTAACACGTTAACACGCAGATATTTTCTATGGAGTGTCCCACTTCTCTCCCGTATATAGAGTCCCAAAGGTTTATATGCGTAGTTTCCTGGGTTATAACAAGCCACCTTGAAAACAACAAGCAGCGCATTTTATGATCCGAGATCCCTTCATTTGAATTTACGTCTTACCCAAATTTAAGAATGATGCCCACCATTATCACAGGATTGTGGTATTACAAGTTGGTGTGGTGAGATGCTTTGCAATCTACTATTATTATAAATAGGAGAAAATAAGACCATCATCGACAATGGCGATAAAGAGGAGAATTATCAACACAGATGGTTTGTTTAGGTACTTTCTTATCCAGACCCGGTGCAACGCACGGGCACTTTTGCTAGTCTATACCTAATAATAAAGGGAGTAATGTTTCCGTGGTTTGGTACGTGTGTTTCTGTCGTCCGTTTCGTCCGTCGCCCCTTTTCCTCCGATCGATTCCAGGAAAAAGAACGTCTTCGTACTCACCGGATGGAAATACCAAGTCGTGTCGGTTCCAGTCTCCTGCCCATATATATACGTAGGGAACGAATCCTGCTAGGCCACATACTCTGGAATCAAGAAATCAGATCGGCCGCCTCCTTGGAGACCTCGAAATCTCGCTATCAGATCGAATTCCATCGAAGCAATCTATCCCACACCTTGATTTACAACGGAAGAGAGAGGACCTGGACGTCCGCGACAACAGATAGCAGGACGCACGCGAGCGAGGTGGCTCTGGCTTCGGCACCTAGATCATGCTCTCCATGACGATGGAGCCGCGCTGGGTCGGTGCTGACTGGGTACGTCGCACACAAAAGAGACGCCGTGTGCCTGCCGATCGAAAATATCCATGGCGGGATCGAACATACCCGGGCCTGGATCGAAGCTTTGAGGGGGCCGGCGGGCGCTACAGGGCCGGAGCCTGCTGCGGCCGATGTCCAAACGTGAGCCTAGGTAGAACAATGCCTAGCGACGGGAGCTCTGGGTCACGTCCATGGCCAACAGCTTTGGGAAGGAAGCCACGGCGGGGTTCACGACCATGTCACACAGACACAACCTTGAAAACCCAACCGCCAGCGCTAGCTTGGGAAGGAAGAAACGGCGGGCACCGGCCGTCAGGGTCAGCTCGGGTTCGATGTAACTGGCGGCAGAGGACCGGGAGGTACGTACGTTCGCGCAGGTTCAGGGAGACGGTGAACTCTGCGGGCGTGCAATTCAATGCCACCGGGATGACACGGAGCCATTCTGGTGCAGATCGTGCCGTGGGGAAACCAAATCCTACGGGCAGCCAGCACCGGGAGATGCATTGGTGCAGTCGTGCAGAAGTAGAGGAGGTGCACAAATCGCTATGCCGCCATCATCGACCGCCGCCGGTGTGAAGGGAAAACACGGACCGACCGGCTTAGAGCGCATGCGCGCGTACACGCAGACGACCAGCTAGCGGCGTGCAGACGCCAGACGGCCAGCGTGTATGCGCGCCGGTTGCCGGCAGGGCGGGAGACACTGAGTTGAGGCGCTTCGTTACGAGGAGGTCATGGTCATCCGCGGCTGCCAGTGCTTCGTGGAAAAAAGAGGTGAGCACTACTTACTTTGGTACTTCGGAATATCTGGGCTGAGTCGTGGAGGAAAAAAAATTGTACTATGTGAAAATCGTGTTTGACTAAATACCTCAGCTACCTGTATTCGAAATAAACTACACCAACGATGTTAATTCATCTACTTCGGCAAAAAAAGGTTAATTGTTCTCACCACCTTGATAAATTGTTTCACAAAGCATATTTATTGCCTCCATTAAACTGCTTTTAAAAAGATTCTAGGAAAAATATGGAACCAAACAGTCTAATGTTATCATTTACATTCCTGACTTCCTAATTTCTTTTAATCAATTACAAAGTTTATTACTCCATCCGTCCCACGAAACATGTCCGAGGCTTTTGTCAAAAGTTGGATATATCTAGATACTAAGTAGTAATAGATACATCTAAATTTTGATAAATCTTCGACATATTTTGTAGGACGGAGGAAGTACTCATCTTCCAACAAAGAGGAGAGAACAGGGCTACTGCTGGTCCACGCATGAGAGCTCCTCTGTGTCTTTCTGGAAATTACTTCGACTCGCAAAGGTGAAACAAGAGGAGATTCAGAGGCCCAGTTGAGAAAAGCAAGCGTACAATCAATCGGTGTATGGAAGTTCGGTGAAGCTATATGAAAACAGAAGATTGAGGGGTACAATCAGTTCTGGCTGAGACGTCTATTTTTGTTTGGCCGTAGCAACGCACGGGTATTTTTCCTAGTTTTATCTAAATTTAGATGTATCTAGACACTAAATAGTATCTATACGCATTCGAATTTTAAGAAATTAAACCTCAGACAACTTTCATAAAACGGATAGAGTAAAAGTTTCCAGTGGGTTCTTCTCCCAGTTTTCATGAAGAAAACCCACATGAAACCACATCTTGATCATATTGCACAAATCTGAAATGAACTTGCACAAAACACATCTTTATCATGAAACTTGTATAAAATCATAATTATTTCATGATTTTCTAAAACATAATTATTTTTCATGATAATATGTTTGGCAAATCTGTTCAACCATAGCCGAAACTGTTGTGGAACCCATAAGAAACCACGTTCTTTTGCTGCAATAGCATAGCAGCCGAGGGGTACATTCAAAAGGAACGTGGTCTGTCTCTCCTTATATCTGGGTCACTGATTTCTTGATCGTGTGTCTGTGGATGCTTAGTACATTAGTGCACCTGATAGTCCTAGTGCATTCTATATGCCCCCGTGGTTTGCACACTCGGAAGATTCATCAATTTTGTCAGCATTCAAGCTCCATGCATCAAGCTCTATTTTTTAGATGGTGTATGTATGTACGAGCGAACGAGCAATGATATGAATGTATGCATCTTCGAGTTGTATTGATATTTCGGAAGAAATAATCGTACATACATGTTCTACTTTACACCAGGAGAGAGAGTGAGCGGCAGATAGAGGGGAAGGAGAGAGATAGAGGGAGATAGGGGGGTGGGGGGGGGGGGTAGGGAGGAAGAGAGAGAGATAAATTAATTTGTTTGTTGCATCGCCTGTGCTCCGGTGTCCCCCCCCTGGCGAACGACGTTCAGCTGAAAAACACAAGGACGGTCAAGATTAGCCGATACCGCTTCGGCGTAGGGTATAGCGGGCAGAGCGGGAGTCAGTTATACTGTATTCTGTACGTATACGGGGATGACGTGGCGTGTAACGTGGCAAGGAAGGGAAGGCGTCGGTGACGTGTAGACAGACGTGGCGAGGGAGCGGAGGCGTCGGGGCATATAAAAGTCCTGGAACCGCTCGTCCGCTTCCATTTCCCCCCGTTCCCCACTTCTTCGAGCTCCATCTCTCCGCCAAAAAACCCTCGTCTCTCTCCCTGTCACTCCGCCCGTAGGTTAGGCAGTGGATCGTGGGCGATTGAGTAGATCTGGCGGCGATGGAACCTGGTAGAGCTGCCGCGAAAGAAGTGAAGATGCTGGCGGTCGTGGAAGGGGATGCGCGGCCGGAGGCGGTTGGAGGGGATGGCGGAGCTGGAGAGGAGAAGAAGACGGCGGACGGTGCGAGGAAGACCGCCGTGGAGACCTCCGTCATCGGCTCTCCCGCCGTCGGCCCGTTGGTGGCGGCAACGGCGGATGTGGACGGCGACGAATCTGCTACAGGGAAGGGCGATGCGGGTGATGCTGCCGCTGATGGTGCCGCAGCCGTCACGGTGGTGGCGGATCTGGTGGATCAGGCTGAACCGTCCGCGGCCTTGAAGGTGGTGGCGGATCTGATCGGTGCGGAGGCGTCCGGCGATGTCTGCGAGGTCAAGGACGACATGCAGATGGAGGTTAGTGCGTTGTCGGCTTTTTTTGATTTCGATTAACTGGTCTGAGAGGCAAGCATGGGTGCACAGATTATCGCATATTGATAGTTTCAAATGTTTTCACACAATATGTTCATATACACCCATGATCCGAGTAGGATTTTCTATATAAATATAACATTCAATCGTATTGAAATGACATGCATGAACCGAAGCTAGTTTTGGTAGGATTATATGTAACCTACCAGCATTAAATAATGCAAAGCGCATCAATGATATAGACAATGGCTTAATAGTAGTATTTATACACAGACATGCATCAAGTGGTTTGAAACGTTGATGATGATTAAACACCAGGATGTAGATGACATCAAACATTATATTTTAGTTAAACCTTACTGATTTCAAAATACTATAGTATTGGAGCGGCCTAACTAGAGCAGAGAACACAACAAAAGATACTGTAGTTTAGGAGGATGCTTCATTGTTGTTCTGATTCATCAATTTTGTCATGGAAGTCATGTCAAGATAACCTGCTAGGTGCAATGGTTGCATTGCTGCTGGTTCTCATTTCATAGTTACTAGCTTACCATGCTAGCTGTTTCGTTTAGCTTACGTTGGTCGAATTAATGATGTTGCACATCACATCTTTGCTAAGTTGGAAAGCCTCGAAAGAGTTATCAGTTATTCTTTAAGATTTTCATTAATTATCAATAAATCCCATGAAAATAATGACTACAGGTGATATAGTTACTTGCTTGTTGACTTATTGCAGTTCTGATGCATTGCTTAACAGAGCAGACAGTATACATCTATCTCAGTTACACTGACAAGAATTAGCCTCCTATGTCCTGCTACTTGGAAATTTCCTTTATTTAAATTATGTACATGGCTGTACTGTAAATTATTTAGTATGTGCTGATTATATTGCAAAATTATAATGTAAGCATCCAGCTAATTTTGATGACCTAGAATAATGTGAGAATATTAACCTTTTGAGATTAATGTGGGGATTTATCATGGGATTACTGTGCTATGATTGAAAGGGTCCTGTAATGTATAGTATAATGAAAGCATGATCAGGGTAGGTGCTAGCATAATGTAACTATAAATATAATTCCCTTAGACTTGGTAGTTTGGAGTATACATAAGATATAATGAAAGAATAATTAAGATGATCTATTTGGTATGCATAGTATTTGGATGTTATTTTCCTATAGGTGATTACTGTGGTGACTTATCTTATTTGTATGCAGGCTGGTGAAGGTTCCAGGAAGCGGAAGCGCGAGGAGGAGGATCATGTGCCTCCTCCAATCCAGGAGCTAGAACCTGTCCCTCCTCCAATCCAGGAGGAGGAAGAACCTGTGCCTGCTCCAGCATTGCCTGCTCCACCAGTGCCTGCTCCACCTGTCCCTGCTCTATATGAGGAGTTGGAGGATTCAGATGGCTCCCTGGAGGTGAGCTATACAAGTTGTTCTGTACCATTGCATGTATTTCATTATGTTTGCTTTGTATCTGTAATCATAACTTGTACATTTTGTTGTTGTGCAGTATGACTCCCAGGATTCATCCGAGTCCGTGGACAGCAGGAACATTGGATCCTTCAAGACCAAGCTGCTGCAGAAGCTGGAGGCTGGGTCCTCCCTTTCAAGAAGAGGGGGAGGTACTTCTGTCCATGGCACAAGGTGAAGCCCAGGGATGGCAAGCTTCATAGCCTGAGGCAGCACTGCGAGGAGCTAGCCCATACTGGCACCTCCAAGCAGATAAGGGCAGAGCATCATGGGCTTCTCTTGGTGCTTGCTATGGAGGATGCATGATGCCTAGTTCCTGTGGATGGTGGTTGCTCTGGATGATGTTGTAGATATGCTTTTGGTTTATGATGTTGGAACTACTGCTGTGTGCTGTGTTGAACAATGTTTGGTTTGCTTTTGAACTGAGTTGTCAGACCATCTATTATAGTGATGGTCTTAGTTACTGAATCTGTGTGGATCTATGTTGTGTGTTGAATTATTATGTAGGTGATGATGCTTAGATCTGTGTTTCATTTGGAATGATGGTGGTTGCATGTTTCATTAATTTGTGAATGGAAGCACAGCTCAAGTTTAGCAGAAGTTTCAAACATAAACAAAAAAATTGTAATCCATCATTGCAAACAAAAATATGCATGTCTTTCATTAACATGATGAGGGAGTTTCCTGAATCCTAGTGTAATAGTTCAAATAGGACTATTGCAAATTTAAATAGGACCAATAGTTCAAATAGTTCAAATAGGACTAATGCAAATTTGTAATAGTAGTGACAAATTTGCATATAGATGGTTAGGTAACATGGCTGTGAATTTAATGATATGCAAATCAGCAAGAAATCATCCAAATATTAGAGCAGATCAGCAAGAAATCATCCAAATATTAGAGCAGATCAGCAACAGTCCTTGCCTGTAAATATAGTAGAGCAAAGGGAAGTGTTTCGACGGAGGGGTTTTCGGACGAAAAGAGGGGGAATGTCCAAAAAATGACCAAACCACCATGGAATGGGGCATGATTTGGCACAGTTGTGCAGCTTGTGATGTGACACCTTGGTTGCCAAGGTTTTTCAAGTTTAGGCGTTGGTGCCATGGTGGCCCCATGGTAGACATGTGTCGAGAGAGGGGTTTTCGGACGAAAAGAGGGGGGAATGTCCAAAAAAATGATGAAACCACCATGGAATGGGGCATGATTTGGCACACATGTGCACCTTCTGATGTGACACCTTGGTTGCTATGGGTTTTGATTTTTTGGAGTTGGCACCATGGTGTCCCCATGGTGGAGATGTGTCGAGAGAGGGGTTTTCGGACGAAAAGAGGGGGAAATGGCCAAAAACTGACCAAACCACCATGGATTGGGGCAATATTTGGCACACTTGTGCACATTGTGATATCACATCTTGGTTGCTATGGGTTTTGATATTTTGTAGTTGGCACCATGGTGGCCCCATGGTGGAGATGTGTCGAGAGAGGGGTTTTCGGACGAAAAGAGGGGGAAATGGCCAAAAACTGACTAAACCACCATGGATTGGGGCAAGATTTGGCACACTTGTGCACATTGTGATATCACACCTTGGTTGCTATGGGTTTTCATTTTTTGGAGTTGGCACCATGGTGTCCCCATGGTGGAGATGTGTTGAGAGAGGGGTTTTCGGACGAAAAGAGGGGGAAATGGCCAAAAACTGACTAAACCACCATGGATTGGGGCAAGATTTGGCACCCTTGTGCACATTGTGATATCACACCTTGGTTTCTATGGGTTTTGATATTTTTTAGTTGGCACCATGGTGGCCCCATGGTGGAGATGTGTCGAGAGAGGGGTTTCGGACGAAAAGAGGGGGAAATGGCCAAAAACTGACTAAACCACCATGGATTGGAGCAAGCTTTGGCACACTTGTGCACATTGTGATATCACACCTTGGTTGCTATGGGTTTTCATTTTTTGGAGTTGGCACCATGGTGTCCCCATGGTAGACATGTGTCGAGAGAGGGGTTTTCGGACGAAAAGAGGGGGGAATGGCAGAAAAATGACCAAACCACCTTGGAATGGGCCATGATTTGGCACATTTGACCACATTGTGATGTGAAACCTTGGTTGCCAAGGTTTTAGCAATTTAGGAGCTGGCACCATGGTGGCCCCATGGTAGACATGTGTCGAAAGAGGGGTTTTCGGACGAAAAGAGGGGGGAATGGCAGAAAAATGACCAAACCACCTTGGAATGGGCCATGATTTGGCACACTTGACCACATTGTGATGTGAAACCTTAGTTGCCAAGGTTTTAGCAATTTAGGAGCTGGCACCATGGTGGCCCCATGGTAGACATGTGTCGAAAGAGGGGTTTTCAGACGAAAAGAGGGGGGAATGGCAGAAAAATGACCAAACCACCTTGGAATGGGCCATGATTTGGCACACTTGACCACATTGTGATGTGAAACCTTGGTTGCCAAGGTTTTAGCAATTTAGGAGCTGGCACCATGGTGGCCCCATGGTAGACATGTGTCGAAAGAGGGGTTTTCGGACGAAAAGAGGGGGGAATGGCAGAAAAATGACCAAACCACCTTGGAATGGGCCATGATTTGGCACACTTGACCACATTGTGATGTGAGACCTTGGTTGCCAAGGTTTTAGCAATTTAGGATCTGGCACCATGGTGGCCCCATGGTAGACATGTGTCGAAAAAGGGGTTTTCGGACGAAAAGAGGGGGGAATGGCAGAAAAATGACCAAACCACCTTGGAATGGGCCATGATTTGGCACACTTGACCACATTGTGATGTAAAACTTGTGATGTGAAGTATTGTTTGCACAAAATTTAAGGGATGCAGCAAAATTTGTTTAATATTATTTTTCATATTTTTTATGTATCAATAAAATTGTAACTTTCATCATAAATGATAGATCTTAGTTTACAGACATAGATGTAATGTGCATGAAGTAAAATTTGGAAATTATTATTTGTAAAAACCACAATGCAATTTCAAACTTTGCATTGAAAATAATAGTTACAAATATGGGACGTAAATTGCATTATTGTGTGTTGGGACAACTTAATGGGCTTTCGGCCCATTTAATGATTAACCAATGCGTTGGGCGGCGTCATTGGTTAGAAATAGTGCAGGTCGTGGACACGTTGACCTAGTTCTCAACCTCCATCTTCAAACCTCCGCCGCCCCCCACCTGAACCACCGTCCGCCGCCCCGACCTGAACCACCGTCCGGCACCCCGCACATCACCGACCGTCGGACGCACATCTC
The DNA here is from genome assembly GCF_019359855.2 of Lolium perenne. NCBI lineage: Eukaryota > Viridiplantae > Streptophyta > Magnoliopsida > Poales > Poaceae > Lolium > Lolium perenne. The sequence goes on from NC_067247.2 coordinate 161,937,560, forward strand.
TGCCGCGGCCACCGTGGTCTGTGCATCCAGAACAAGATCTCTCCCGCGGCCACCGTGGGTCTCTGCTGCGGCCATCATCGTCTCTGCCGCGGCCATCCTCGTCTCTAGGGCGTCCACCGTCGTCTCTGCCTCGACAAACGCAGGTATGCCGCGGCCACCATCATCTCTGACGCGACCATACTCTCTGTCACGGTAGCCTCCTCCTCCCTCAACCCTAATTTCCTTACCACATGCGGTATACATAGTCCTGCTGAAATTTGGCAATGAATACATATGACCTACCAAAATTAAAATGCATACATTCCGACGTGTCCTGCTCAACTTATTATTCCTAGCTATCATGATACCATCTTTAGATCTGCCATTTTTTAATTCTGCACTCCATTATCGTGTGTTTTAGACTTTTAGGGCTTAAGATCACGGCGCATCAAAGGCGACCCAACGTGCTAGCTTGCACTTCATATATGTTACAACACGCAGTACAAAACTCTTAGCAGACGGAATACAGAATTGTTATCACATGAAGTTCATACATGTTAGCAGACGAAGTACAGATGTGTTTTGACATGAAGTTCATATCTGATATGACATGAAGTTCAAAGCTGTTATCACATGAAGTTCGAATATGTTGTCACATGATGTTGAAATCTGTTATGACGTAATTAAACCCCAGGGTATAGTGTATTAGTTTCATGTGATGCAGTTGTAAAATTTTATGGCCTACCTCGTATTAATTTCATGTTGTTCACAATTGGTCTGCAGGATGCAAGACCCGGATGGGGAGATTTTCTGTGACATAATTAGGTGCAGAAAGTCGTAGCAGCAATGACCGACAAGCAACGAGAAAAATTACGCACTTGTGTTGTTGGCCGATGCATGATCCAAATTCCATCTAGAAAGATACGGCCACTATTGGTCAAATACATGATGCAGGTTTATGACGCGGAAAAGGGTAGGTTCATCATTGAACCTAGGGTGGGTGAAATATCGGCAACAAATGAGGATGTGGAATGCTTGCTAGGATTAGAGGATGAAGGCTTGTCGTCTGCTGATATTTTGGAAGAGGAAGGAGAAGAATGGAAAAAAAAACATACCTACTAGATTTCTTAGTAAAAAAACTGGCAATTTAGTCATGAAAGATATGATTGATGAAATCATTACTTCTAAAGCCACAAATGACGACTTCCTTCGAAGAGCTGTCTTAATTCTTATAGGGACTGTCTTAGCTCCTATTTCGATGTATACGGTTTACAAGCCGTTCTATGCATTTGTGGAAACAATGTACAAGTTACACAACTTGAATTGGAACCAATTCACGCTTGCATATGTCATGGAGCAGATCAGCACTTGCCGGAGAGGAATATATGTTAGGCAGTGGCCGAAAGGCAATGTCGCAATTTTAGAGGTACATGTCCTTTAATGTTTTCGTTTGTATTTATTGCAACATATACTAACTGTCCTTTATATTTTTTCATGTAGTACTTGTATTGGGAGAAAGTGCAACCTCTTGATGAGATAGCACTATATGCTCGCATCTCTTCACGCCCACTTATGATCAATTGGACAGAAGCTGCTTTAGCCTTGAGAGATAGCTATGATCAAGATAATGGCCGGGGCAAAGGTATCCTTAAGGTAATCATACATATACCGGCCATTTCATTTATTATAGTTGTTTTGTATATAACTATGTACTGTCAAATATCGTACTGACATATTAAATTTGTGAATTTTAGATTGAAGATAACATCACAGAGGAATATAGGCGACAGTATGGGAAGAAAACTGATGGAAACAAAAACATGGGTGCAGAAATTAAAAAACCGGGTACTGGAAGGAGCAATGGAAAGGGCAATGGAAGGAGCACTGGGAAGGCTAGTACCTCGAGAAAACCCGGCCCGTCGTGGGAAATAAAGATGGAAACCACCATGAAGAGGATGATGCAGGATTTTAAGAGGGAGATAATGGAAGAACTACCAGAGAGATGCGCGAAGGTGAATTGGCCGAAATAATTCTGAACAACAAAGTTCACCATGTATTTAATTATTATTGACATGCTAAATTTTTTTTTTCTTGTTGCAGGATGTTGTCAAATTATTAAACAAATCAGGTGTTAGGTACAAGCCATTCGCGGAAACACTTTCAGATCAGTACTGTTATGACGAAGGCTGCGGATCTTACCTCAACGGAGTACCTGAACGGAAAGAATTTGTTTACGACAAAAAAAGTGACACCCGGAGTGTGTCATTACCTAAAGAAGATGTTGACAAGGTTAGTTTTACAACAAATAATGCAGATTAACATGCTTCCACTATTTTGAATATACAATCTAGTGCTTACAATATACAATCTCTATAATACTTTGGATATTTCACCTGTGTCATGTGCTTGTATGTTTCCTTTCCGTAGGTGTCGAAAGAGGGCCATAAAGAAGAGGATTACATCACACCTGCAAGGACCAAGTGTGACTTCTTAGGGGATGGCACGCCAGACAATCCTTGGCAACTTCCTGAAGATTTTAAGGAGGCCTCTTCATCGGAGGTGCCATCAAATATTTTTGAACCTGCCCTCAAAAAGATGAACAAAGAAGACAAACACAAAGAGGGTGCCTCAGAAGGATCAAAAAGCGTCAATAGTGCAACCGGGAAGAATGAAGATGTAAATGGAAAGAGGAAGCGAAAGCTCCCTCTTAAACTGCAGTATCCTTATATCATTGAGAATCGAACGAAACGTCAACCTCGAAAAAAGCCAACTCCCGCAATAGGTACGCAATGGAATTTTTTTAGTTAACTTTTTGATTACTAATCTGATACTAAACACAATGCATTTTGTGTGTACAGCTACTCCGTCCAGCAATGATGTTGAAATTCCGCAAGACTCAACTGCCTTAACAGCGGAACACATTGCAGCAGCAGAGATTTTTGTTCAACTCTGCTGCAAGACTGAGGAAAATGGGAAAAAAATTGTCTACAAAAATGATATTGGCGTCACATTGACATCACAACGGCTTAAAGTGGTTCTAGACCATAAATGGTGTACAGATGATGTAAGTATATAGCTGACGATTCAACTGTGCACATACTTTTAATGTTTGAATTGTGCACATGTATGTTTATGTGTTAACTACACCAAACATTTGTTTTTCAGGTTATCGATGCTTACATTGGAGATTTGTCTCTTCGTGTTGGGGATGATCGGTACTTATGTGCAGCGTGGAGGTCATCATTCCTGCTAGACGCACATCGCAAAGGCCACAAAACAAAAAAAATAATAAGAACGATGATCACCTAGCTGTAAGAACTGGAAGCATTCAACGAGTTATCGACGAATATTTTAGGCGGGACAAGGTAAAGTATTCCATCAATATGACGAAATTTAGTACGAATACTAATTTACATTGCAATGACAATTTTTCCTGTGACACAGGCATATTTTCCAGTTAACATATCGAACAATCACTGGACTACCGTGATCATGCACACACCCAAGGAAGAATTCCAAGTTCTTGACTCATTATTTCCATTAAGTGTGACAATAGACACTGTCAGGGCTCTGGTACTGTTTCTTCTACTACATATTGTCTTCAAATTGCATGCGTACAGAAACATCTAATTATCTATATTTGTATAGAGACAACAAATTTCTGCTGACATCCAAGAGTACAACAAATCTACATCTGGATTTTTCCCTGATGTGATATCTTGGAATATAAAATCATACGATATGCCGCAGCAAAAAGATGGGTCAGTACATGCAAACTACAAATAAATACATATTACACTACTATTGCATGTACTAACTCAATGAACCCAATTAATGTTGCAGCAATTCATGTGGCTTATTTGTTCTTCAATGCATGGAACATTGGGATGGAGATAAATGGACTAAAGAAATATCACAGGTACTGATATTCTACATGGTGAACAAACACCTTTGTTCCGTGGTACATAAAATGAATAACCGATGCCTATTGTTTGCAGGAGATGATAAACGGAACAAGGAACCTCATTAACGCACAGATAGTTCTAGCAACTTCAAATCTCTTAGAGACGGTGAAAACGAAGGTTGTCCGGATCTCCAAGAGATTTACTAAGTAGATAAAGCAGCAGTGATCATAGGTTGGGTTTTAGTCCCGTAGAAGGTTTCCCAGCTTATGTGAATCTCAGCTGCTTCTGTGAATCTATATGTATGACAATTAAGTACGGTTGGCAACTACTGTGATTGTGTGATTTTAAGTATTCATCTATATATTAAGCTACTAGTGTGATTGAGCGAATCTGTATATATGACAGTAAGCGAAGTTAGTCAGATGGATGGTTAAAACTATATTGTGCATTACAGATGGTCTGACCGGCCGGCAACCGGCAGGCTGGCCTTGCGCCCCAGTACCCTGTCCGATGGATCCGTTTCACAAAAAAGTATGGTACCAAAATTTCAACAACAATTAGTATGACAAATATGCATCAACCATAGTAGCATCGAATTTCTCAAATAACATCACACACTCCACTTTACTAAACATCACACACTCCACTTTACTAAACATAACTTTAAAAACCATGTCACCATTCCAACTCCACCTTCATATAACATATCTTTAAATAACATAACTTTAAAACCATGGTCTGCCAACAATTTGTATGCATCAAAATTCTGAAATATCATCAGCATCAATGTAGTAATAGCACCATCAAAATATCAGTACCATCAAATTTTTTCAAATATAGCACATAATGATCAATGACTACAGCTTCATATATCCAATGACTACATAACACATATCGGCATGCCAACTTAAGCTTCATAATGTCGTGCCAAGTTCGTCCTTCAAAATAAGTCATTCATCATCCTGACCTACAAACATATGCGCAACATGCCTGCAATTCACAAAACAGATGATAAAGTAAATAACTAAAGTTTAAAAGGATGCATAAATAATTGATCGCCAACAAAAATTAATACTCACCTAGGATTCAGGTCACATTTCAAGCTACGTTTGGTGTGTCCAGCCTTTTTGCATCTGCTACATCGAATCCCCCTACCCCGCTTGTCATACGATAATGGCCTTCCATTCATTGTCACGGGTCCTTCTCCATCATCTCTACGCTTTCGTTTCTTAGGCGCACCTCGAGCAGCAACTTGAGCAGGGTCACCCAATTCATTAACATTAGTATTCAGCGAGTTTGTGGGACGGTTGGGTACATTATCATACTCCATCTTGTTTGAAATAATGTCAGCATAAAATGCCTTGGTCCGCTCGAATAACAGTGGATCTTTGTATGCAACTTGCAATGCTTCAGCTTGTAACACATTCAACTCCGTAAATCTTTGTCGCTCCTCCGCTACGGGAAAACCCCAATCATATAGATCGCTCGTGCGCCTCGCTGGCAAGCCACCCCTAGCTTGTTTAGAGAATCGGAGCAGAACTAAACAACCCGGTATTTCATCCAAATCCAGCACATCAAGTACATGGAGAATATGCTTGCAAGGAAGTCCCCTCCGGATCATCCTTCGACAGCTGCACTCTACTAATTTATCCGAGTTGGCCGGTTTATAATCAACATAAAACTTTGCATGCTTTCTCTTTTTCCAAGCAACAACAAACTGCATCTCACCTTTTGTTCCCTTATACTGATCTATAACCTCAATGCCTTCTATTTTATATATCTCTTGCTGCAATATATAAAAGTTTGCCGGAGTGAATACCTTTGCAACAGCTCTCTCAATTCTCCTCAAATTGGTTACTGGTACAGGTGATGTTTGTGAACTGATGCAGTCATCTTTTGCCTCCGTCTCTCGAATGCGCACTATAGCATTCTCGTAGTGCGAAATCAAATCCACTAGTGTCATACCGTAGTCTAGGTGTAGGTGAAGACATGAGTTAAGACTTTCACTTCGCTGATTGCTTTTCATACCAAGCCAGAACCCCTCAGATAGGTACGCCGCTGCCCATAATCTCCTCTTCTTGTACATTCTTTTCAGCCAAGTTTGTGTTTTCTCCGTCTGCCATTTCTGGATAAAAGCGTGCCATCTTTCCTCGAATATATCCGGTGTGGTCGTGTAATACAAGAGAGCCCGAAACTCACTCAGCGACTTGAAACTTAGGTGCCGAGCCATGTTCTTTTCAATGTGCCATGAACAAATACGGTGCGACTGCTCCGGAAACACACTTCGAATAGCTCTAATCATCGCACTATCGGCATCGGTGATTATTGACTTGGGTTTCTGCTGCAACATAGCTTTCAAAAAAGTCTTCAGTACCCATACATATGTGCGTTCCTTCTCATCTGATAAGATGGCACACGCAAAAATTGTCGTCCTCCGGTGATTGTTAATTCCAACAAACGGAACAAATGGCATACCATATCGGTTCATCTTATATGTGCTGTCGAACACAAGTACGTCTCCATAATCATTGTAATCCTGCCGGGACTGAGCATCACACCAGAACAAGCTTTTCAAACGACCTTTACTATCAACGTCGTACTAAAAAAAAAAATCAGCAAACTTCTTCCTCCGGTTCTCCATCATGGCAATGGCTGAGCTAGCATCACCACCTGCAAGTAACTTTCTCTTCTCCCTGCAGCACATGTTGTACAAGTCCTTCCTCGTAAACCCAACAGTGGTGTACCGACCATACTTGCTGAGGAAGGTATCCATGATCACATGCTTCCTAACCCCAGCTGCTGCCAATGCTAATATCTCCGCTTTCTGGAAATCTTTTATCCTCCTATGTGACCATAAGAATGGGCTCTCGCTCGGTTCTGCACACTTATGACTGTGCTTGTAAACAAATTTTGCAACTCGCCAAAGCCCCGAACCTCTATCAAGCTTCACATCCAACTCCGCTTTACAATTGCAACGTGACAAAGGTCTCAACCTACGAGTGCGGTTGTCCATAGTCAGAAACTTGCTGTTACGTTTTCCTTCCCGTGAACACACAAACCGCCTTCTGCGAACTATTTTGTTAGCACCCTTAGTCTGTTTGAACTTGAACTTTCTTACACTGAATCCCTCTTGTCGAGCATATCCATTATAAAAAGTATAAGCAGCTGCCTCAGACACAAATGTCTTCTCCATTACCTCCCAGTAAAACTTTCTCTTATCTTCTGTATCACTCTCATCTTCATCCTCTGATCCATTCTTTTTCTTACCAACTGATTTCACCTGCATGCACAATTTGATAACATTGAAAACATATTTTTTTAACGCCATGTCCGCGAGTCATACAACGAATAAATTCGAAAAACTTACATGTCTTCTTCTAACAGGTTCTTCTATAGTCTCCAAGTCTGAATCACCGTAATAGTCGTAAGAAGAATTATCGCCAACTAAGACCTGACCAAACAAGAAAGATTAACGGGCTCGTCAACAAAACCTGAGTCCAATCTCTCGTCATCAGTTGGCTCCTCCACAACATCACTTTGAATCTAATGCATTTTAAACCATGTCAACATCAATTCACATTATCAGACATTCCATGTTTTTATGCAATCAGACATTTATTACTACAAACTCACATTATCAGTATCAACATCTTCTTCTTGCTCTACATTATCATCTTCTAGATTAACACCATCTGCATCCATCTATTAGCAAAAATAAGCACAATCAGTATTTAACTACTTACATGCAAGTACTAAATAAAACTAGTAGTTCCGTTTCACTCACACTTTCGTCGACATCATCGTCTCCAGAAGTTTGTTCATCTTCAGGAGGTGCATTATCGTTGGCAGACGAAATATTGAATTCCTCTTCATCTGTATTTCCGCTGTCGTACTCCATTGAACTTGCACTCAAATCTGAAACGTCCATCGCCTGTTCAAAGTAACAACCAAAATAAGTACATATCAAAAAAGGAGCTCCAAACCCAAACCCTAACATCAACCAAATCATGAACATGCAATTACTTTTTACAATCAATTACCTACCACGAACCAACAATGATCCGCCAAACCCTAACGCCGCCTGTAGCAGCAGGAACACCCCGCGTGCGATCCTTGCCGAGCCTCCTCGTCGCCGGATCCGCCTCCCGCCTCCACGTTCGACCTTGCCCAGCCTCCTCGTCGCCGGATCCACCTCCCGCCTCCACGTCCGACCTTGCCTAGCCTCCTCGTCACCGGATCCGCCTCCCGCCTCCACGATACCCGGCTCAGCTCTCGGAACGAAACCGCCGTGCGCTACGCCTTGCCGTCCCAACGTCGTCGTCCCTGCCGTCTCCCTCCCGATGGACAGAACCTTCCAAACCCTAACGAGGACCAGCAATGGCGCACACGAACGAAACCGCCCTGCGCTACGCCTTGCCGTCCCAACGTCGTCGTCCCTGCCGTCTCCCTCCCGATGGACAGAACCTTCCAAACCCTAAGGAGAACCAGCAATGGCGCACACGCAAGGATTCAAATATTTTCCCCGTAACCACCGCCTATCGCCGGCATCAAATCCACGTGATCGACGTAATTTTCGGGTCCAACTCCGATTCTAATGCCGTGGGGCCGGCGGAAACCGTCATCACCAAAGATACGTACAATATCTACGTGGCATCCGATCATCTATGTGGAAAATGACGTGGAGTATAATTATACGCCACTAATACGGCCCCACCGTCTCGAACGGGGTATCCCACCTGAACGTCGTTCGCCAGGGGGGGACACCGGAGCACACCCCTGCATCTCATGTATCACATGGCCAGAACACAAACATCTTTCCATCTTACCACATTTGTGGCTTTATTTGCCAGCCAACTTATTTGATCAGTATACTAATCCCGAAGGCCATATTCATCGTTAGAATCCAAACAAGAACCACAACAACACTCGCCGAAACAAGGCCCTACCTAAAGGGCCTTTCAAGATTGGACGCTGAGAGTGATAAAATCCTGCCAAAATGAGCGAGGCAAAGCTGTTTTGTGTTGCATATTTCCATTTCTTGCATGCATTTGTTGTAACATGGCCGGTATGGCCTATGTATATCTATCAGCATTGCACTATAACTGTGCCAACTGAATACTGGGAGCATATACTTTCCGTCTGTTGCAAAATCATATCACCCTTTCGAGAAAACAATCTCTAATGAGACACGTATATGCTTTCTCTCCGTCTGTACCAAAGAAAGAAAAGCTCGCAGCAATACTGCAAGCTTTGACTACAAGAAGATATCAAAAGAAAGCGTGAGAGAGAGCAAGATTTGGCACTGAATACACCGGTGGCCTCCAAATAAGCGCCGGCAGGTGCCCCGGTACCGCACTATGGGTTCGCCGGCACCTGCTACCCATTTTGGGGAGCAGTTGCACATACCAGCAACACCAAAAAAATCCCCCAAAATAAGTTTAAACAAGCAACTGACGAAATTTCATTTAAATTTACATAAAACTTAATAAAATTTGAACCTCAAACTAGACCGAACCACAATCTACTGGCAGTCGGTTGGGGCGCGCGATAGGCCTGGCTTGTCGTCGTTTTTTCCCTTTGCCGCCTGCATCCGTGTCCGCCTCTCCACCCTTGCTTTGCGTATCTGGCGGTGGAGCATGGCTGCCGGCGGTGCTGCACCCTCAGAGACGCAAGCCACTGGCGAGACGCCTCGTTCTGGGCGAGCCTCGCTTGCTCACGGGTCTCGGCCCGGCATTGAGCATTTAGTTCAAGCAGTTTCTGTCGCTCGGGCGCCATGAGGAGACGCCCCGCCTCTTCCGTGGCCGCCCGGTGGCGCGAGATCTCGACGGCGTGCTCGAAGTTGGCCATACACTATCATCCTACACATTCTCATCAAGGTTGTACATTGTCTATTAGACCTCAAAGGTCGATGAACTGGGTGAGGTGCTCGATGGTGAAGGTGTTTCCCACCCAAGCGTCTGTATGCAAAGCTTGAGCAACCTTCCAATTATTTCTCTTCGAATAAGCAAAGATAATGGGTGCAATGTCGATTGCCATCCTCCCTCCAAGCCAAGGCAAGGAGCATGCCAAAAGGGCTCTTCCTCCCATTCCCAAGTGTGATTTTAGTGGCGGCATAGAAGATTTTCATATCATCGTTGGTACAAGGATTCCCAGAGCCTACCCAAATTTTATTTGGATCCTTCCAGAGCCTACCCAAATTTTCCAAGTGAAGCACCCCAATCCCTCCAAGATTCTTAGGCCAGCACATCATCTCCCAAGTGACCTTGCATTTTTCCCCGGTAGTAGTGTCCTTGGCGAACCAAAAGAAAGGCCCCTCAATCTTGTTGATGAACTTTAGAGTACCCAATGGTATCTTGAGGGGAGTTAGATAGTAGATGGCTTGGAAGGAAATAACTGATTTAACCAAGCCACCCCGCCCGGCCGTTGTGACAAACTTGCCATTCAAAGTGGGGAGCTTGCTGGCACATTTATCCTCAAGGTGTTAGAAATCCACCCTCTTTAAGCACCTAACCGAAAGTGGTAAGCCTAGGTATCGCAAAGGAAACAAAGCTCTTTTAGCCGGGATGCTCACGAGAATGTCATCAAGATTCAACTCATCGCATCTTATGGGCACCACCTAGCTCTTATGGAAGTTGGTGCGAAGGCTGGTGACCTAACCAAAGTTGTCAAGAATTGGTGCCAAGTTCACAATATCCTCCTTGATCGGAGCCACAAACACGGCTGCATCATCCGCATAAAGAGATCTTCTCAAGATGAAATCCTACCCCGAATCTTGTGGAGGCCATGCGAGGTTGCATTCTCCAAGATTTGAGTGAGGGGGTGGTCAATAGCAATGATAAAGAAAAGCGGAGATAGAGGGTCCCATTGTCGCAACCCGCGCATGTGTCTAATGGGAGATCCGGCCACCCCATTTGGAAGGATTCCCGAGGTTGAGGTTGTTAGAAGGGCCACAATCCAATTGAGGAATCAACTTGGGAAACCCCGACGTAGAAGAAGATCAATAATGTACTCCCAATGAACGGAGTCGAAAGCTTTTCGGATGTAAAGTTTGAATAGAAGGGCCGGCGTCTTGCTTTTGCGGAATCTTGTTGCGAGGTTGTCACATACAATTTTTTTCGTGCATGATTCTTTTCTTGATGAAGGCGTTTTGGGCGTTGGATATTAGATTATTTATGAGAGGTCCATGTCTTGTGGCAAGCATCTTGGTGATGATTTTAGCAATCGCATGGATCAAACTAATAGGATGGTAGTCAGACACATCTTCCGCCCCATCCTTCTTTGGCAACAACGCAATATTAGCAGAGTTAAACAAATGAAAATTTTCGGCATGGAGGCTTTCAAAAAGTTGGACGATGTTCATCACATCTACTATGATTGTGTCCCAACATCTCTTGAGGAAAGCACCGGTGAAACCATCCGGACCTGGAGCCTTGTCACTAGGCATTTGATTGATGGCGACCTTCACCTCTTCCTCTGAAAAAGTCTCATCAAGGCTTTGAATATCCGGCTCATCAAGAAATGATGTCTAAGGTACTTAGAAAAAATCCTTAAAAGATCCAAAATATTGAAAAGTTTATAGAAAATGACACATCATATCTTTCATTTTTATTGAAAAACATTAATATTGACATGATAAATGCGTACATAAAATGAATCGTGACGTGAAAAAAAAAGTACTGTAAGATCAATATGTGCTTGAGAACTTGTTCTTTCTCCTAAGTTATGATTTCATTCTTCTTAGCCAAACTAGATTTCAGCGGCGCGTCCCTGAATCTCTCAAGAATTCTGGCTCCATTCATTCCCACGTTGTATGTGGACGTGGTGTACGGCCGGAGTAGTATGGCCCTAGGTACATATGATACCACATTTGAAGACTTGGCGAAAATCATATTTCTAAGGATTTGAAAACTTACGCAAGAATCATTCATATATATCCTGAGTTGAAGCTTATTCATGCATTTTTTTGGGTAAAACAATATGGACATATGCGACCTCCACGAATATGATAAAATAGGAATTCTAAGTTAGCTTGGTCCTTTGGTGAATTTTGCATGGGTTGCTTACCGTCATGCTCAAGGTTTAAAAATGTGCATGCACACACACTGTACCCATTGTACACATGCATTGCTTTTTTTCAAAATTCTCTGAAACTTTAAACAGGGTGACTTTTGCTAAAGTTGAAACTCGAGATCAAGAGTACCCAGGTTTTTTTTTTTACTGTCTACAAACCTTCCCAGTAATGTACGTTCACTAATGTAAGGCATTCTAGATATTTTAAAATTGACTATATATGAGTCAAAATAAGTAAACTCACACACTAAAATATGTCTAGATACATTCATTTACGAAAAAGCTAAAATATCTTATATTATTGAAGGAAAGCAGTACATCTTTGGCTTATTTGGAATAGATGGAAGCCGCCACCCGCCCTCCAAAGGGTAACGACTTCTCCGGGTCAATGACAATTTGAGTGTTTGTCTATTATAGACGCAAGACCAACCTAGCCAGTTTATCATAATGAAAGGTTTAAGCAAAACTTAAACGCATATCAAGAAATAAAAATGCCAAATTTAGTCGTGAGTGGTACTTGTGCATTGTTAATAGAAAGGACCCGATAGTCTGATTTGCTATATTTTAGTATTTCTGACTAGTCCTACCACTTTGGATTATTTTTTATACACTGGATAGATCATTTAAGTCAATCTGGTATCAAAGCAAAAAAGATCGCAAGATCAAAGTCCGACCAATACAGTATTAATGAAATATTTCAAAATTTTGTATTGTTAAAACTAGGGGGAAAAAGAAGAAAAAATTACATTGCACTGCGTCGGCGCTGGTTCTACTTAAAGGTGTGAGCAGACCAAGTAGCTCAAAAAGTAAAATTCTTACCTTCATTTAGTAGTACAAGGCAAAGTAATATGAGTGGATATATTATGGATTTCAATGTAAGAATCATGCCTTTTATTTTAGCAAATTAAAATATTTTATTTATAAGCAACGAATGTTCAGGACAACCTGAAGTCTCCCAAACGAGAGACACAGGTTTTGAAGCTCTAGCTTAGATCGACGGAGCAGGAAGGGAGATGAGGCTCTCTTGACAAGATCGATATCCTTAAACGCTCTCTTCGTAGGTGCATGAGCTACTCGTTTGAGTCCTCTGAATTGTGATGACTGGCTCTGGATCCTGTCATCTGAAGATTAAAAATACTCAGCATGTAAAGGCCTGATGGACCAATGTCCTAGATTCTGGAGAATATTATTTACAGCAGTTACGTCTGCCAGCGTTTTGCAATCTGTTAACGTGACATTCCTTCATGACAGAGCAACCTACCCGCCTGAGTTTCAGCCTGTGGCACAGATTCAGACATTCAATAGACCGTGAGAGAAGTTAAATATGGATTGAGACTTTCGTTGAACGGGTTGTCCAAGAAGACCAGTCCCATGTTTTCATAAGATGAATCTAAGTTTCCTTTGATTCATAGGATTCTCGAATGTTGGTGCCCTCGATGTGGATGCCTCTGCCCAGTTCTTCCGTATTCAAGCCTCGAAGCGGCAGCGGAGGAACCACATCGCCTCGCTGCGCGACAGCGAGCGCATCGCGGTCGACCAGGCTGATATGGAGTCCCTTGCTGCGGGGTTTTTCCATGACTTGCTGGGGCGGGCCAGACCTAGGGCTCACGACCTGGACCTAGGAAGCATGGGCCTTGCCCCTGTTGACATCTCCGGCCTGGAGGCCCTCTTCTCCGAGGAGGAGGTCTGGAACGTTGTCAAGTCCATGCCCACCAATAAGTCGACGGGACCTGATGGGCTGTCGTGGGAATTCTTTCGGGCTTGCTGGGCCACCGTCAAGGATGATGTGCTGGCAGCTGTGACGGCGGTGTCACTCGGGAGAGATCAGGGGCTGAGTCAGCTGAATTATGCGCTAATCACGCTGATCCCCAAGCGGGAATGTGCGGTGGATCTTAAGGACTTCCGTCCGATCAGCCTCGTCCACAGCTTCGCCAAGCTCATCGCCAAGATCATGGCCTTGCGGCTTGCACCCAGGATGGCGGATCTGGTCGGGCGCAACCAGAGTGCCTTCATCCGCGGCAGATGCATACAAGACAACTTTGTCTTGGTCCAGCAGTCCATTAGGCTGCTCCATCAGAGGAAAGTCCCTTCCTTGCTCCTCAAGCTGGACGTGGCCCGCACCTTCGACAGCGTCTCCTGGCCCTTCCTCCTGAGCGTGTTGCGGCAAAGGGGCTTTGGCCCAAGGTGGACTAGGTGGCTGCTCATGCTCCTCGAACTGTGTCGACGCAAGTCCTTGTCAATGGCGCTGCGAGCCCGGCTTTCCTCCACGGGCGAGGACTACGGCAGGGAGATCCTCTCTCCCCTTTGTGTTTGTCCTCGTCATGGATGTTATCGACGCCATGTTTCGAGCGGCCGAGAGGGCCAATGTGCTGGTGGATCTTGGTGCCTTTGGGTTGAAGCACCGAGTCTCCCTTTAGGCGGACGATATTGTTGTGTTCCCCAGGCCTGACCACGATGAGCTTGTGGCTATCAAGGAGATCTTGCGGTGCTTTGGGGACGCTTCAGATTTGGAGGTTAACTACCTAAAGAGCTTGGCAGCTCCAATCAGATGTGGTGATGACACTAGGGAGGGGCGATGGCGCCCATTCCTGTGTGCCCATTCAGTCCCCTCCCCATGCCATACATGGGGCTTCCATTGTCCTTGCGCAAGCCCAGCAAAGCGGACCTGCAACCTGTCCTCGACAAGCCGGCCAACAAGCTCGCCTTCTGGAAGGCTCGTCTCATGTCCAGGGATGGGCGTGTGTCCTATGTTAGGGTTGTCATGGCTGCCTCGGTGGTTTATCAACTCATGGCGCTGGACGTTGACCCTTGGTTCCTGCAAGCGGTGGATAAACTGTGTCGCGGTTTCCTGTGGGCGGGCAACAACGAGGCTAGCGGAGGTAACTGTCTCGTTGCATGGGATGCGGTGTGTGCGCCGAAGCATTTGGGGGGGGAGGGGGCTTGGGCTCCCTAACCTGTGTTGGATGCAAGCGGCCCTCCGCGCCCACTGGATATGGCTCTAGCGTACGGACCACGCTAGGGCTTGGTCAGGGCTTCCGTTTGATGTCAACACGGACGCGGCAGCCCTCTTCTATGCCTCAGTCGACATCACGTTGGGCTCTGGTGCTCTCCTCCGATTCTGGGAGGATCCGTGGCTGCGTGGCCTTTCGGTGGCGGCGATCGTCCCCGCTGTGCTTAGGCTGGTTAGGCCGAGCATCATTAAGCGGCGCACTATCAGAGACGTGGTGCCGCTGAACGCTTGGGCCCTCGACATCTCTGGAGAGCTTACCGTCGATGCCATTGAACAATACCTCAAGCTCTGGAACGCGGTCGCCTCGGTGCAGCTCGGCGCCGGGGATGATATCTTCGGGTGGAAGTGGACGGCGAACGGGGTGTTCACCGTTAGGACGGCGTACCGTGCCTTTTTTGTTGGCACCACCGCGCTTCCTGGTGCAGCCCAAGTCTGGCACTCCTTCGCCCCCTTCAAGCATAGGTTTCATGCGTGGTTGTCCCTTCGTCGCAGGTGTTGGACCGCGGACCGTCGCCTCAGGCGGGGCTTGCCGTCTCACGTGCTTTGCCCGCTATGTAATGCCGCTGACAAGACCGCGGACCATATTTCGCTGCACTGCACCTTCGCACATGCGATATGGGTAGGGTTTGGCCGGCGAGTTGGGTTGGATCTCCCCACGCCAACCCCTGGCAGCACGTTGTCCCTTTGGTGGCCTAGCGCGTCCGATCGCCTCTCCCGGAGGGATGCCAAGTTTGCCAATTCTGCGATCATGTTAGTCCTTCGGGCCCTCTGGGTTGAGCGCAATGCTCGGGTCTTTGAAGGCAAAGTTTCCCCGGCAGGGGTAGTGCTAGACAGGACTATTGAGGAGTGGAACCTCTGGCTTTCTAGTAGGCGTGGGTCTTTGAGAGGTGTAAGTTAGGTCTCGGCCACCGGTGTGGCCTATGCGAGGTGGTGCCCATGCCTACGGATGTGTAAAACTTTGTTCCTTCTCTCCTCAAGCTTAATGAAATGACACAGAGATTTCATGCGAGTTCTCGAAAAAAGATAGGATTATCGAAACAAGCAATGTGAAAAAAAAAAGAATATGGTTTCATCTCATGTTGAATCATGCAGGATTAGTAAGCTATATATGAAAGCATCAAATAGTGTTTGATAATGTGGAGAAAATAAAGGAATCGTAACAAGACGTTTACGTGGATGAAAAAAATCATGTGAAACATAATGCAATGCAAAAAAAAACCTTAAGGGTCACATTCTACTGATAGAAAAAATTCTGAATATCAAATCCTCCATTAAAAAAACATGTAGGATTATATGTATACCAAAAGAGCTCTGAGAATGTGAAACGCGCCGTTTGATCGAGGAAAAGAAATCGATATGTTTTTCCACAAATGATAAGTGTATCCCAACAGCCCGACGTATTTTGAATACGATTTGTGTTTGTTTTGATCCGTTTGCATCAGGGGCGGACATGAAAATTTCTACTCAACGTATCCCTATGCCGTCTGCACCTTCTCAATGGCAGTGCTCATTTTTTTACCGCAAAAGATCTGCCATGCATTAATTAGAAGGAAAGAGGGAGAGATGACTCTTTTGTGGCCAGGAACATAGTCACTACATTAATTAGAGGAAGAGAGATGATTTCAAAAAAAAAAAAATTAGAGGAAGAGAGATGCCAAGCAGGCCACACGGACGTGGATCGGAGACGCATTCATCACGCAAATTTGGTCTCCCAAAGCAATTTGGGGCACGCCGGACCAAAAAACCGTTCCAGCCGCGTCCCCCAAAGCCCATTTTTGTCCGGCGTGGCCCGATACGGTGTTCGGTACCCTGAGCCCGTCCCCGTCCCATAGGGGACGCTCCGGGGACGCCGGACACACCGAAAAGCGAGGCGGGAAGTGGCGGGGCCGACCCGTCAGCGGCACAGTTAATTTTAACCTAACCATCGCCTACCTCGCGACGGAAGTTATTCGCGCGCAGTAACACACGGCGGCATCTTTGCCTTAATGGCGACGGAGGGGCAGGCGAGACGTCTCGTCGGTGCTGCGCAGCCTCCATGCGTCGCCGGCGTTCGCACGCCACCGCCCGTTCCCGCGCGATCTTCCCGCCTCTTCTCGCTTGTTCCCGCGCTTTCTTCCCGACCCCGGCGTCTATAAAAGGTCTCCCGGCTCAATGGTAGCCACCACACCCCGCCGGCAACAAACGCAGCTCCTCGTCGCTCCACCGCCGTCTCCTCCACCACCAGTGGCAATGGCGAACCGCCCCGGCGCTGGCCACTTCCCTCCACCGCCGTCTCCTCCACTTGCAGTCCTGGAAACGCAGGTCGACACCGACCCCGCGGCCCGGGAAGAGCGGTGGCGTGCACACCGTCAGCAGCGGCGGGAGGCAATGGAGCAGCAGGCCCGCCAGCAGCGGGAGGCGGCGGATCTAGCGGCGTTTTGCGCCCATGGCCCCGCTGCTGGCGAGGCCGCGGCGGCAACAGCGTGGCACGAGCAGCAGTGCGACACCGTTGCGGCGTTCGACGCCTCGACGGGACAAGAGGCGCGACGGTGCCGGTACCAAGAGGAGATGGAGCAGCGGTGGGCTGACGAGCGCCGGCGCCAGCGCGATGAGCGGGAGGCGCTGTACCGAGAACGGCGGGAGTCGATCGAGCGCCGGCGGCGGGAGTCGATCGAGCGCCAGCGGCAGCTGGCGGCGGAGGAGCGTCAGCAGCGGGAGGCGGCGCTGGCAACGATCTGGGGGAGGCGGGCGGTCCAGTTGGCGGCGGCGATGATGGATGCGCCAACAGATGTGGAGGACGATGCGCCAATGGAGGAGGAGAAGGCCGAGGCAGAGGAGACCGAGGTGGAGGACGACGACGACGAGGAGTTCGAGTGGCCTGATGACGACGGGCCGCACCCGGACGAGACGGCCCATCAGCAACGCGCGCTCGTCGAGTCCTTCGAGTCGGAGAAGAAGCTCCAGGACGACGCCCGTGCCCGCGAAGAGCGCAGATTCGTCGCGCCGTCCAGCTCTCCCTCCAGGCGGCGCAGCAGGGGAGGGCGGAGGAGGACGCGCGGCGGGAGCGGAGCCGTCGGGCCACCGCCGAACGCAAGGAGAGGAGGCGCTCGCAGGAGGAGCTGCGGCGTAGGGGAGGCGACGACGGGGCGGGGCCGTCGAACGCACCGCCGGGCGGTCAGTAGCTAGGTTTAGATGAAAGCTAGCCGTTTTCATTCAAACTTTGTAATATATAATCAAAATTGAACGAAAACCTTTATTTTCGTGCACCAATATTCATTTGGGGAAGGCGTTTGGGGACGCGGCTGGGGAGCGACGTCCCCAGAACGCGGCACGAACAAAACATGTCCCCCAAACGCTCGATCTGGCGCGGTTTAGGGGACGCGGCTGGAGATGCTCTTTCGTTCGGGCGTACATGCTGGTCAGTTTGCATCCGATCGATGGGCGAGAGCGCAGAAGCGTAAACGATCATTTTGCGTCTCTTTGCCCTCGATCGTTCATTGAAGGTACCTAACATCGATTAGCTTTATCTACTAGCAGCTAGCGAGCCTCACGTTAGCAATCAGTACGACCACTTGTTCCCAATCCATCAATCGAAATAAGAAGTGTGCAGGAAACTGATTGAACATCTGGACGCGGTGGGTCGCCGCTGGTAGCAATAATTACAAAGACAGAGATCCTACGTGTTGATAGACAACAGGTAGGTGCCATGTCCCGTCTGCGTCTCACGCCTATCGGGCTCGAGCCACCGCGTACTCTCTTTTCCTCCCTGGCGAAATCGATGTTTTCTCCTAGCCGGATCACCATCTCTGGCTCAGGAATGAGTCGGATATGATGCTCATCGCCACATGGATGATGGCAAATCCATCCGAGAGATATTCCAAAAAGGTCGACAACTTGCAGTATTGTGGAGTGGACAAAGTAGAACAGGCTCGAAACAAACATGGATGGAGAGCCAAATGGCGACTCCAATATACTAATCGTGAGCAGAAGAAGAGCATTGGCATGGTCTCCGGTGGGTTAGCCAAAACACTTTTATCAGATAGCAGGCCAGAGCATATTGCACACTTAATTTGCACGGTTGGTTAGCTCTTTGGGTGTGATTGGACAAGGTTTGTTGGATTGCGCCGTAGACGAAACAAAAATACTACTGCGCCCGTTTTAAATTAAATATCACAGATTAGTCTAGATTTTTTTTTTTTTTTGAGAAACACAGTACAAACGCAGACGCTCTCAGATTAGTCTAGATTTGCATGTATATAAACACATTTTAATGTGTAGATACATGCAAATCTAGACAAATTCATGACACTTAATTTGGTACAGAGGGTATCTTTCAAGAGAGATTATGTAAATGGAAATATCTTAAAATATAGTGCAAAAGAATCTTTGAGGATAAATCTCCTAACAATCCTATAAATAGGACCACCTGAGAGGACAAAAAGCTAAATTTTATGTCTCTATTTTTCTATTTTCTCCATGCCATAGTAAGTATCGTGATTTTATTTAAAATAATTTAAATTAGAACCACAATATTCATTATAAATCACTGGGAGTAATAAAAATCTTTCGAACCAAGGAGGCCCCTCTGTGAAAACTTATTTAAGCTAGGTTATGCAACTAGGAGAAAACAAGATGAGTAAACCAAACGGAAAGCGACCTGGTGTCTATAAGATTGAGGAGAATCTTGGTTCTCCATAACCATTGGAGGTCATTCGAGGCCTTGATGGATACAGCTTATCATATTACACATTAGGCACAAGTGGAAGAAAATACTTCTTTTCTTACGTATCATCATGTATGTCACCTATATTTATTTATTTATTTTGCCCCTAGTGACCATGTGACACCTCGGTATGTCTCCAACTAACACATGCGGTCGTCCTCATAGAGGGGGTTTTGTCCCAAATTATTTGATAAAAGATTGCCTACAACTATGTAAAAGGATCAGCACACGTCCGCAAAGGGTCTGTTTGTTTGTCTGATTTATTTTTTATCTTACTTTTGTTCGGCAATGGCTGGTGAAGTGCACATAGAAGTGATCAGCATGTGACTCAGCTCGAAGAAACAGACAAATCAAAGGGAGTTTTAACTTTTATTCTCCCGCCATACGTGCGTGCATATGCACCACGATTGAACCATGTTTCTCATTTGCCTCTACCGTAGTACTACATCAACTAGAAAATTCTTATTTAAGTTTTTCTCTGAAAGAATGATTGTTATTTATGTGATAGCCAGTAAGTGAGTCCTACTATCAAACATAATCAAGATTAATTAATATCAACCACTCGGAGTGGATAGGATGACTTGACTTGGTCTCTCAAAAAATAGTTAGGTACCAGTGAAAGGCAAAGATTAGGCACCTCTGGAAAGAATCCGGCTGCGCGAAAAGGAGGATTTTTGGATCCAAGCTGGCGCCTCCGGGAAATTCTCTCCTTCTATGTGGAGTTGTTGGGAGTTTTTAGGATGGTGTGTCGGAAAACATATAAAAGAAGAGTTGCCGGAGTGTAGGTGGGAGTATGATCCAAAGCATGTTAAATATTTAGAGAAATTATCTGGTGGAAACTAAATTACAATATAATCTCTCATTAACCATGTCCGTTTTTCTTAAAATTCTTTTAAAAATATCGTATGTTAGAAACATAATTTCCTATAAAATGTAAAAAATGAAGATTGGACTCATATTTATTTGGGTGGAAAGAAAAAGATATGCATAACTAGTGATAGTATATTGTTAATCACTATTTATCACTCAGTTTTCTTTTCTCAAACTTCCTAAATGGACTTGGTTTCGAGCTTGACGTTTTATATGTTAGCATCACCTCCCCAACATAATGTATTTTTTTGTAATATATAGAAACCTCGTGATGTGGTTTTCGCTTGGTTTGTAGTCATCATAGTTATAGCTCACTTCCCATGTTTTCTCAAATATTTTCATTTTGTAGATAAAGATAATATTTTAATACCAAGCATATATCAGCTAAACCCAGCCTCGGAAACCATATTGTCAAGAGGTAGTAAAGACATTAAGGATACACACAACCAAAAAAAAGAAATAAAAAATCCCCGCTGAACTGAGCAAGGAAGTAGCAGGAACCACCATCACCAATCGGCACACCCGAACTACAAATAAGGTTCTTCAAGAACGACGCCTTCAGGAAGGTCACAGTGCACAAACACCATCATCGTCTGATAATCATATCATCGGGTTCACCACGAAGAAAGTCCGAAAACCCCAGACAATGCCTTCAACAAGAAAAAGAATAGAGATCCGCCATTGCCGTATACAACCAATGAAGGTCAGATCTAGGATTTTAACCCCGGAAATCAAGACTTGGTGACAAAGAACACCACCAAGAACGAAGTCCCCCTATGTCACGGTCCCCACTTACCGCTGCTACAAAACACCAATCAACTAGCTCACGATCGTCACCTGCACAGTTTTGACATGGACTTTGCCACGCAAGTGAAACCGCAATCAGGAAAGAGTAGTGAATCATCGTCTTATCCCCATCCGTTAGGATACTTTCTCCTCCAGACCTTTCTAATCCCTTTAAACACAACCACCATGAAAATCATCATATGGTAATCTTGGGGAGATTGCCACACGTACGCATGGACCTCACCAAGGACGCATGGACCTCACCAAGGTCTGCATCTGGGTGAAGACCTAGCAGCCACAAAAGCACGGCGACGTGGATCGGGAAGGTAGGCGGCGGCCATGACCATGACCACATGCGGCACACGAGACCATGCCACTACCATCCCCTCGGCTGGGAGAAAGATCTCCGCAAAACATGCGATGAGACGCCAGTGCACCGATCTGATCTGCTCCAACATGCCGCATCCGAATGTGCTAACATGTACCATCAAACGGTTGTTGGCGATGACGAGTCACACACACGAGTCACTGGAGGAGGCATCAGAGGGCGTGATCTACAGCTGGGAACTGAGATGCAGAGTGTAGCTTGCTTCCCATGTTTTCTCAAATATTTACATGATGCATGCATAAATAAAATCAAATATCTCCATGTAAATAAAAAAAGGTAAGATCCTATAGGTGCTTGGATGTACTTGATTTCAGTGGCACGTCACTGAACCTCGTCCAGAATTCCAGCTCCATTCATCCGCATGTTGCATGTGGACGTGCTATATGGCCAGAGCAGAATAGTGTACACATCCGTCACTTAATCTAGCTAGGATTTGTGGCTTCATACATCAGCAGGTAGCTAGCTCTATCAACCTATTTGTGGATCGATTATGAAGCAGCTCATGGTACATTCATGATTCATCAATCAATGAAGCAGAAGAAAAGGTCGACCAAGTTAGATCTTTCTAGCACGTGTACAGTGATGTTATCTTACTAACTTCAGTAGTAGGATAATTGTTGAGTTGAAAGAGAGAAACGTAGAAAGAGTTTTGCTTTCTCTTTAATATAAGTGATAATCTCTTGGTAAAAAAAATAAGAAATTTTCTTCACTGCACGATATATCTTCTTTTATCCTCGTGTTTTCT
Source organism: Lolium perenne (assembly GCF_019359855.2). Classification (NCBI taxonomy): domain Eukaryota; kingdom Viridiplantae; phylum Streptophyta; class Magnoliopsida; order Poales; family Poaceae; genus Lolium; species Lolium perenne. Next base: position 161,960,015 of record NC_067247.2, read on the forward strand.
AGATTAAGTTTGACTATATAAAGTATAATTTTAGGAGGATGATTATTAGGTACATCACTGAAGAATAATTATTGCTTAACCTATTTTTATCTTCTCTAAATGGCATCCAATGCATAGGATAAAATTTTCTTATCAACCATTGTACATTTCCTAAAGAGCTTTACATTTTCTAAGCCACCCTCCCACCCGAGGGGTAATTAACTACTTACTCTATTTTTTTGGAAAATGGGTAGAATCCTCGGGTAACTACTTATGTGGGTCAAATAAATCAAGTAGGATGTAAAATTCATCAAAGACATGAGTGCTTTGTTTTCGCGAGTACGCCGAAGGCGTACCGTATCTTTATAGAAGGCAGAATATAGAATACAAGATGACTACAACTCGTTGCAAACAACAACTGTAGTACAAACTCCACTCCACTCCACACCGGCTAGTCCGAAGACAGCCACCACAACCACACAACTACAACACGGAACTTGTCCAAAACTAACCAACCAAACCGCGTCTCGACCGCCGCTAGACGCCTCCAAAGAACAACAACTCCAAGAGGACTCCCCTTGTCGACGCACCATCTTAAAGAGAAGACAGAGAAGTCATCATCTTGGCCTTGCCAGCTATGGCGTACATAGCGCCCTTGAAGATTAGCTTGAACAGCAGCGAGCACCGGATGGAGAACAACATAGAACATACAAGCCATGTCTCCAAACGCAAAACTCCCAACATAGGAACGACGTCGGAGACGCCGCAATCGTGCCGATCTAACTCCAGATCTAGGCTTTCGCCCGGAGACAACTACCAACCTGAAGAGAGGGCGACACCGACACTCCTCGGCGATGCCTCCAAGAAGGGGCACGACACCCACGGGCGTCGTCGTCGCCGGCCCGACAAGAATCAGTCTGGAATTTCGTCTGTATCATCGTGCATCTCCACGCCTCCAAGGGTTGGGACAGCCATGTCCATGATGCCTCGCACCGCCGCCGCCATAGCTCCTACCCATCGTAGATGCAAGGCTGTGGCCTCCGACCACCGACACAACTGAGAGAACCTCGGATCACACAAAAAACCTCAACAGATCACAGCAGCCTCCCACCACCTCCGGCAAGGGCTCGGCCGCCCGCGACGGATGTCAGCCACTCCAGCCGACAGCCATGGATGACCGGGCCCTGAAGGTCCAGATCTGGCCCGGAAAGCCCAGACCGAACCCGCCCGCCCTCCTCCACGCCGACACCATCGTGGGGGATCGCAGCGCGACCCCAACCTTGGGGCGGGCAGCAGATGCGCCAGGGACTCCTCCCTGGCTGGGCATCTTCTCCGTGCCGCCGCCGCCGAGATGTGGTCGGGCAGCTCCGCCTCCAAGCCGCACCGGCGCGCCGCCCCGCTCCCCTCCTTGCTGCCTTCCTTGCCGAGGTCGAAGATCTCTGTGCCCTCCGTCGTGCGCCGACGACGTCCGCAGAGGACCCGCGCCGCCGGCCGCTCCACCGCCCTCGCGCCCCCGGTGATGTCCCGCCTCCGCGCGAAGGGGGACCCATCGGGGTGCGCCTCCATCCACCCGCCGCCTTCGACGGCCGGGAGGGATAGATCGGGCGTGCTCGCTTTTTTTGGGTTAGGGTTTCCTCTGGAGCCGCTCGCGCGAGCGGCCCGGGAGGGAGTTGTGTGGAAACATATGAGTGCTTTGTTATCATTGACATAATGCCAGCCTAGATACCCCAGTTGCAAGTAAATGTCTAACACAAATTTGGAGCACACATTAAGAAATTTTAAAACAATTCAGCTCTACATAGTACGTTGCACATGTACGGCTGCTAGCTCTACTTAATGGCGTGAGTAGACCAAGTAGACCAGGTAGGTCAAAACACTGCTATATTTTCGCAAAAAGAACTCTCACCATATGGATTAGAAGGCGAAGGTCTTAAATTTTATTCTTGATCAAGTTGATGGCTTCAGCGGCTGGGGAGGAAATAGCACATAACACCACATGTTGGTGCCTTTTTTGCACAGAACCACAGATTGCACTTTGTTTTGCATAGAACACCATATTTTCCTGTAATCTTTGCAACCAACACATAAACCTTGATAAACCTTTTGACACAGCAATTAAAGTAACCAGGTGCTACAATGCAACATGGAAAAATAACCAGCATAATCATCCAACCTGAACATACATGCAGTGGTTATTATTTTGTCCAATTCAACTATCAGCCTGAGCGCTGGAGGGACGCGATCAGGACCCGGTGGTCTCGCCCACCGCCGAGGAGCGGGCGGATCCAACCTGGGCGGCCACCGACAATGACATAGGCGATCAGGACCCGGAGGATGGCTGCCAACAACGGCATAGGCGTCCCGCCGCCGCTGTTGCCGGGCACGGTGCGCTGGAGGGACGCGATCAGGACCCGGTGGTCTCGCCCACCGCCGAGGAGCGGGAGGATCCAACCTGGGCGGCCACCGACAACGACGGCTGGTGTATCGCCTACTTCTAGGCACAACACGACATCGAGATGAACAACACCGCCGGCCTCGTCGGCCGGCGGAACACCTGGAACAGGGAGGGGGCGTCCTCTTCTGGGGCGTTCCGGGGCGCACCCTGGAGAACGTCGTCGACGACATCCACAACGATGCTCCAAAAGGTCGTGGCTGATTCCTATGGCAAACCAATCTGGCACGTAGTCTTCTGTCTCCCCCATCCCTACCGACAGCGCTACGCCTTCTGTCTCCCCCCATCCCCGCCGACAAAGGGTCGCCGCCCTTACCGCTGTCGGTGCTCTATAGGTTGCTGGCTCGTGGGTTCTCCTTGGTGGGAGGTATCGAGAAAATGGGGTTCAAACTGAACTGGCATGTTCGTTCCAGGTCGAGGATGTGGAGTGTCGGAGCGGGTCGAACTTCTAGCCGGTGGGCCTAGTCATCTAATTGATATGTTAAAAAGGCTAATCAAGTTTTCTATGTTATTTGCAAAGATTACGGGAAAACATGGTGTTCTGTGCAAAACAAAGTACAACCCGTGGTTCTATGCAAAAAAAGACACCAACAACTGGTGTTAAATGCTATTTCCTCGCGGCTGGGCGCTGGTCTTTGTGTGCTTCTTGCACGGTGGCCAAGGTGGAGTGGTGCTGCATCTACCATGTGGATGACGGCGAGTCTCGTTAGCATGGCGCAACGGGACCTCGCTGACAGACGCAGTGCGATGCACGCACGTAGGGTGGGGCCGTGGGGGTGCTGCCTAGCGCCATGGCGGCACCGATGGAAGGCCTAGCAAAGGCTATGCTGACCTTTGCGTTGAAAATGGACCAGTGTTTGATTGTGGTAAAATCTTCTGTAGCGTGTGTATGAGGTGCTCACTAAAATGTCTACTAGACTAGCTGAGCGCTCTCATTTTGCTTAGTGGGTGTCTTGGGGTATATGTGATGTTACTCGTTCCTAGTTGATGGTTTTTTTTTATTATTTTCCATGGAATAAGGCCTTGTTGACATGATATTCACTCGTTGTCAGGTGTGTAGCTGTTACATGGGGGCTTCGGGGAGTTTAATATATGTTTTTTTGTTAGACCTTTGTTGAATAATTCAATAAAAAACCGTATACATCTTTTCGATGCAGAAGCTAGGATGGCTGGCAAATGCATGCGCTACTTTGTTTGAGCTTCATCGAATTTTGGTGACCCGCTCTGAAATGTTGTCGTTTGAAGTTGACAGAAATGTCGAAGTTCTTAGTTTTGGAGCCACATCCAGGGCCTGCAGTCTGCGACGAAGGTGACATTTATCTAGGACAAAGCAACAACCTCTAAGAGCAACTACAATAAGATCGAATCAGCTAGTTATAAGAGGTAATATATTATATTTTTGCTTAGGTGAGAATAGAAGAGAAAAAGTAACTGGCCTCTAATGCAATAGTCACCTCTAGCATGTGCTTATAGGCACTTTATGAGAGTGACAGGTGGGCCATATAATAACAAAGTAGTACATTTTTATACGAAAATGCAGTTTTGATCTGGGTACATATGCTCCCTGTCGAGGGTGCTCCTCGGCAATGCCCTCCGATTGGGGCTTAGGGTTGATGGAATCCTGTAGGTTGACACGAGACATCGGTTAACAGACAAGCGGGGAGAGCGATTTACCCAGGTTCGGGGCCCTTGATGAGGTAAAACCCTTACATCCTGCCTGTCTGATCTTGATTATGAGAATATCGGGTTATAATGGGGTGCCGAAGGTTTCGGCTGTAATCTCGTCGAGAGGCTAAGTGCTATGGCGACCTAGCTCTAGACTTCTGGTGGCTAAAGTTGCTAAGATTGATTGTGTCCCTCGGCAGCCCCTCTCCTGGCCTTTATATAGGAGGCCAGGTATCAAGAGATATGCACGGGTACGACTAGGTTTACAAGAGACCTAGCACTAAACCTTCCTTGTTCGGCTCCTCTCCGTCTTGTTCTTCAAGGAATCTTCTCCAGCACCGTCCTAGCGGCCCACCTTGCCATCGGGTATCTTCATGGGCCTCCATTTGGGCCGCACAGGATAGGGCAATAATGGTTACCCGAAGGGTAATACCCACGTCAGTAGTCCCCGAGTGTCTAGCCGAAGATTTTTCGGGTAGAGACTAAAGCATGCCTCCACCAAGCATTATTTTCCCTTGATTGCTCTTGTCCATCTTGTAATAGCTTCATCTTCTTTTATCGGGTGCGCGTCCAGCGCTCCCGATAGGAGTAGGCCCCGAGTTTAGATACGGATGCTTGCAATCCGTGTGTAGACTCAAGTTGTGCCACTCGAATGTCTTCTTCTGCCGAAGTTTCTTGCAAGTCTTCATAGGTCATCCGATACATACATATCAGGTCTTGTACTTTTCAGTAAAGTTTGAACGCATAAAGGATATTTAGTAACGTGCCCAGCTTTGCTGGTTAACTATCGTTGACAAAACAACGTTACTCTACTCAGAATCAAGTCCCCGGGCATGATCCTGGAGTGTCAAAAAGTTTTATCGGGTGCGCGTCCTGCGCTCCCGATGGGAGTAGCCCCCGAGTCTGGGCACGGACGCTTGAGACCGGGTGCAGACTCGAGCTGAGCATACCGTTCTTTTCTTCAAATACTTCTTCACGCCCTCCTTAATGGAAAACATCTTCGAGTTCACATTTATCGGGTGCGCGTCTAGTGCTCCCGATGGGAGTAGCCCCCGAGGCTAGGTGCGGATGCTCGCAATTCGTGCGTAGACTGAAGTCGACCACCCGACAATTTTGTTGGTTCCTTCGGATCCATCAATCAAGCTTTTCGACGTCATTGATGACGTAACCACCGCTGCAGTTCTGACTTGATAGGACACGACCAGTTGGGCCCATCCTACTCCTGCGAGGTTCTGTTTATAATAAATGAGCGCTTCTTGCGCGCAGTTACCAAAGCGTCTCCTCGATTCCCGCGATTGTTGATGAAAAAGAGACTCTTTCAATAAATTGGAGACACGTGCCCGTTCAATCCTTAGTTTTGCATCTTATAATCTCTCGTTGCAAATTTCCTTCTCCTCATACTCCATCCTTGCATCCTTTTCTCCCCCATTCATCTTCTTCACTCAAAACCACTGCGCCGCCACCGCCGTTTCCAGATATCCTTCAAATCCCCAAGATGGTGAAGAAGAAGAATCCCGTCGTTGCCACCAGCGCCGCGAGCAGCGGCGCCACCGCCAAAGCTCCTCCAAATCTGGCGAAGAAAGGCGCCCCAAGCGCTCCTCCCTTGACTCCGGCGCCGTCAGCGCTGTCGAGCTCCATTGCTGGGCCCAATCCCGGCGATTAGCCGGCGCCGACAATTATGAAGCGTGATGAGAAGAGGGCCAAGAGCCTCGGATTGATCTCGCCCGACGAGGGGAATGTTATTCTCCCAGGTGCGATTTCACGACCTAATCCCCCTGCTGGTTTTTCCGTGATGTTCTTATCGTTCTTGTACCGAGGTCTCTCGCTTCCGGCTCACAAATTTCTTCGCCATCTCCTTCGAGTTTACGAGATCCAACTGTGGCAGTTAACTCCCAACTCAATCCTTCACCTTGCTATCTTTATAACTCTCTGCGAAGCGTTCTTAGGCATTGAGCCACACTTCGGTTTGTGGAAGAAAATTTTCTTCGTGAAAAGGTACAACAGCAGTGGCGGGTCCTTCGTTATCGGTGGAGTCGGCTTCGTTGCTCGTAAAGAGGTTGATTACTTCAACTTTCCAATGAGAGAATCCGTGCAAGGATGGAGGTTGAAGTGGTTCTATATTAGAGGTTCTTCAGCAGCCGAATCCCAGCTCCCTCGCTTCTCTGATGTCCTTGAAGCCAAGCCTAAGCAATCTTGAAAAAATACCCTATCTCCCGATGAGAAACCAGTAGTCGACAAGTTATTTGACAAATTCCTTCGGATCAAGGAAGCCGATGGTCAGACCATGATAGGCACAGAGGTAGCTGATGACCCACAAGTATAGGGGATCGCAACAGTCTTCGAGGGAAGTAAAACCCAATTTATTGATTCAACACAAGGGGAGCCAAAGAATATTTGTAAACCTTAACAGCGGAGTTGTCAATTCAGCTGCACCTGGAAACAGACTTGCTCGCAAGAGTTTATCAGTAGCAACAATTTTATAGCAGTAGCAGTAGTGAAATATCAGTAGCAGTGTAGCAAAGACAGCAGTAATGATTATAGTAAACAACAGGATTAAAATACTGTAGGCACCGGGATGGATGAACGGGCGCTGCATGGATAAGAGAACTCATGTAAAAATCAAGGCAGGGCATTTGCAGATAGTAATAAAACAGTATCCAAGTACTAAACAACCATAGGCATGTGTTCCATATATAGTCGTACGTGGTCGCAATGAGAAACTTGCACAACATCTTCTGTCCTACCAGCCGGTGGCAGCCGGGCCTCTAGGGAATCTACTGGTAGTTAAGGTGCTCCTTTTAATAGGGCACCGGAGCAAAGCATTAACACTCCGTGAACACATGTGATCCTCATATCACCGCCTTCCCCTCCGGTTGTCCCAATTTCTGTCACTTTGGGGCCTCGGGTTCCGGACAGCGATATGTGTATACAACTTGCAAGTAAGATCATAAAGCAATGAATATCATCATGAATTGATAACATCTTCAGATCTGAGATCATGGCACTCGGGCCCTAGTGACAAGCATTAAGCATAACAAGTTGCAACAATATCATAAAAGTACCAACAACGGATACTAGGCACTATGCACTAACAATCTTATGACTATTACATGATCAATCTCATCCAATCCCTACCATCCCCTTCAGCCTACAGCGGGGGAATTACTCACACATGGATGGGGGAAGCATGGCTGGTTGATGGAGAGGCATCGGTGGTGATGATGGCGATGATCTCCTCCAATTCCCCATCCCGGTAGGGTGCCAGAACGGAGTTTCTGGTCCCGAGACGGAGTTTCGCGATGGCGGCGGTGTTCTGGATGTCTTCTGGCAATTTCGTCTAACCCCCGTGCGTTTTTAGGTCGAAACCCTTAAGTAGTCGAAAGGGGGGCGTCGGAGGCTGGCCGAGGCGCCGCCACCATAGGCCAGCGCGGCCCAGGGGCCCACCGCGCCGCCTTGTGGGGTGGGCGCCTCGTGGCCCCCCTCCTTCTGGTCTTCTGGCTCCGTCCATCTTCTGTGAAAATAGGCCCATTGGTTAATCCCGGGGATTTTCCTGAAAGTTGAGTTTCTGCACAAAAACAAGACACCAGGGCAATTCTGCTGAAAACAGCGTTAGTCCGTGTTAGTTGTATCCAAAATACACAAATTAGAGGCAAAACAATAGCAAAAGTGTTCGGGAAAGTAGATACGTTTTGGACGTATCAGTAGCCGCCGTGTTCTTGAAGCGTCGAGTTCAGCCGATCATGGTTAGAGCTCATCCGATGTGGCTGTATTTGGGTCCCAAGGACGAGACTAGGATAAATGCTGCCAAACTATCTGAAAAGGAACTGCTTGACGAAGTTCGGCGTCTTACTCACTTCAGCCAGGAAGATTCGATTCCTCTTACATCTTCCCATTTACCATTTGATGTTGATTACCCGCCAATCGAGGTAATTCCCTTCTTTCATATTCCCATTGTGTTGTTTTTCTCGCTTAACTCGACTGCCATTGTCCTTACTTGTTTTACTTCTGACAGAATCCTATAGATCCTGATTATTTGCAAGACTTGCTGAACGATATTTCCGAGAGAGGAGATTCCTCAGCCCCTATAGGGTCTCATACTGAGGGAAATGCTAGTCCAGAAGTTGAACATGCTGACCCAATAAACCCTGAGACCGTCCTCATCGATCCCAAAACTGCAGCCAATGATATTAGCGACACAGCGGGATCAATGCATGATGACGACGCTGATCATGCTGCCTTTGTTGATGCAGCTGCGGAGGAAGCCGAAGCTCTGCCTTCGAAGAGATTATCCGACGGTTTTGCCGATGAGGATGATCTTTACGATCTGTAGGTCTTCGCCTTTTCCTTCGTTCCAATTTTGCTATTCGCATCCTCTGTTTGACTCTGCCAATCATTTACTTTTGTAGTGATGAAGGTTTCATCGAGCCTCCTCCCAAAAAGTCCAAAACTAGCGCTGCTCCACCGGATCCTGCAGCTTGCGAGGCTTCGGCCCCTGCCACAGTCCCCGCAGCCAAAATATCAACTGCTTCTTCCCTTTCCAAGGGGAAGAATATTCCTTCAACTGCCGCTGCTGCAACTCCTCCGTCAGGGAAACCTGTAAGTCTCTTCCCGTTTGAATGCAACATCCCTCGAATAAATTTGGAGTACTTCACCCGATAAACTTTTTCCCTTATTTTTAAGGACTTGCGAGCTGTTATATCGTCCCTGGAGTCTTTCGCCTCCCAATACACTTCTTTGGAAGTCGACAAGGCCCAGCTGCAGAAGGAGGTCGAGTCCTCCTCCTCAAAGCTGGAAGGCGCAGTTAAGATTGCAGCAGAAGCTCGTCAAGAAATTGACTCTCTGAAGGAGGAACTCGAGGGGCTGAAGAGGAGGCTAAAGGACGAGGAAGCAGCCAGGCTTACTGCCGAAGCCCGGGCGATAGAGAAGTATGATCTTCTTCGGCAGTCCTCCTTGGCTTTGCTCAGTAATCCTCTTTTTGTTCCCTTGTTGATTATTGCTTTTGCAAACACCGATTCTTTTGTTAATGTTTTCCTCTTATTTCATTCTTCTCAGGGGCTGCTGATATCCCTATTGAGGCTCTGGACAAGGTCCCGAGTAATTCTCCATCAAATGCTCTGTCGATGACGCTTGCGTCTCACCAGCTTGCTCAAGATCTTCTTCAGAAAGGCAAGGGAGCCATGGCGCGGATCCACTCGATGATTTTTCCCAAGATCAACTAGGACAAGACTTTGGGACAGCTGATCGATGCTTTTGCCGTTAACACAAGGGAGGTTATCGAGGTATTCAAACGTACTTCGCGTACCTATGGCACCCTCCTAGCCTTCCAACTTATGATGGGTCACGGCTTCAAAGCTGACATTGAGGATATGTCCAAAGAGCTGCCGAAAGGGCCTGATGGAAAACTCGTCGATCTTGGTGCCTTTAAAGCCTCGGCTCTTACATGTGCTCGCCAGCTCCTTGAACTGGTCGAGGCAAAGAAATCATCAGTTGGTCCAAGTTTATCAAACCAGACCCAGGCCCCTTGATTCTTGTAACAGACTTCTTTCTAGCTTGATTTAAAACGTTGTCCTGCCGTGAGACTTGTGGTTGTAATAAATTCCATGCTGGCAATGTTGCCAGTGTACTCTTATCGTGACATTTTTACTTGCGCTCTCCCGATAGGAGTAACTTCCAATGCTGAAGCAATGCGATCCAACATACCCTTTGACGCTGTTTTGCAGGTTTTCTCCGTGCCTGCGTTTGTCGATGATTCTTCGGGTGCTGTTTCTGAAAGTGATCGACTCCAGCGTATGAAGGATCGGATAGCGCAGATGGAAAAGGATTTGCGTAGTACCTATGCCTTGGCCGCCATTATAAAAAAGAAGAGCGAGATCGCGGCTGACGTAGAGCGCTACGCTCTTTCTGAATTACATAGGGCCACCGAGAGTTCAAACTGTAAGCTCCCTCATCCTTTTGCTCCTTGTTTTTCCTTAGAATGCATCGTCTGAACTTCCCTTGTTTCTTTTGCTAGTCATAGCTCTGAACTGTGCTGAAGAGAACAAGCGGATTCACGAGCGTGTGAACGCATTGACCCAGCTATCATCGGCAGATGAGGTTTTCTGGAAAGAGCACTCGAAAGCTTCGGCTGTCGCAAAGTTCCAAGATCGGGTCCAGCAGGTCCATCGCTTCTTCGACAAGTGCTACAAGGGGCTGAGAGTAATATGGAAAACGATGTTTCCTTTGAACGCGGTTCCTCCCACGCTGTTGTTGGAGATATGCCCAAGAGGCAATAATAAAAGTGGTTATTATATATCTTTATGTTTCTGATAAATGTTTATATACCATGCTATAATTGTATTAACCGAAACATTGATACATGTGTGTTATGTAAACAACAATGAGTCCCTAGTAAAGCCTCTTAACTAGCTTGTTGATTAATAGATGATTAGTTTCATAATCATGAACATTGGATGTTATTAATAACAAGGTTATATCATTATATGAATGATGTAATGGACACACCCAATTAAGAGTAGCATAAGATCACGTCATTAAGTTATTTGCTATAAGCTTTCGATACATAGTTACCTAGTCCTTTCGACCATGAGATCATGTAAATCACTTATACTGGAAAGGTACTTTGATTACATCAAATGCCACTGCGTAAATGGGTGGTTATAAAGGTGGGATTAAGTATCTGGAAAGTATGAGTTGAGGCATATGGATCAACAGTGGGATTTGTCCATCCCGATGACGGATAGATATACTCTGGGCCCTCTCGGTGGAATGTCATCTAAATGTCTTGCAAGCATATGAATAAGTTCATAAGAGACCACATACCACGGTACGAGTAAAGAGTACTTGTCAGGAGACGAGGTTGAACAAGGTATAGAGTGATACCGATGATCAAACCTCGGACAAGTAAAATATCGCGTGAAAAAGGGAATTGGTATCGTATGTGAATGGTTCATTCGATCACTAAGTCATCGTTGAATATGTGGGAGCCATTATGGATCTCCAGATCCCGCTATTGGTTATTGGTCGGAGAGAGATCTCAACCATGTCTACATAGTTCGCGAACCGTAGGGTGACACACTTAAGGTTTGATGTTGTAATAGTAGAACTTGAATATGGAATGGAGTTCGAAGTATTGTTCGAAGTCTCGGATGGGATCGCGGACATCACGAGGAGTTCCGGAATGGTCCGGAGAATAAGATTCATATATAGAAGTCATATTCCAAGTTTGGAAATGATCCGGTGCATTTATGGAAGGTTCTAGAAGGTTCTAGAAAAGTCCGGAAGAAATCACTTTGGATGGCGGAGTCCCGGAGGGACTCCACCGGGACTCCACCACCCATGGCCGGCCAACCCTAGGGGGTGGAGTCCCAAGTGGACTCCACCTAAGGTGGCCGGCCACCCCCTCCCAAGGAAAGGTGGGAGTCCCAACTCAAGTGGGAATCCCACCTTGGGTAGGTTTCATGTCATATGGAAGGTTTTGGTTTGGGGTCTTATTCGAAGACTTGTAGACCAACTCTTGGGTGTTCCACCTATATAATGAGGGACAAGGGGAGGGGGTCGGCCACCCCAAGACCACAAGGTGGCCGCACCCTATAGTGGCCGGCGCCCCCCTCTCCCAAACCCTAGCCGCCCCACCTCCTCCACCTCTCCCGCAAACACTTAGCGAAGCTCCGCCGGAGTTCTCCATCGCCACCGCCACCACGCCGTCGTGCTGCCGGATTCAAGGAGGAGCTACTACTTCCGCTGCCCGCTGGAACGGGTAGAAGGACGTCGTCTTCATCAACACCGAACGTGTGACCGAGTACGGAGGTGCTGCCCGATTGTGGCACCGTCAAGATCTTCTACGCGCTTTTGAAAGCGGCAAGTGATCGTCTACCGCAGCAACAAGAGCCTCAGCTTGTAGGCTTTGGAAATCTTCAAGGGTGAGTCTCGATCATCCCCTCGTTGCTCCCATCTTCTAGATTGCATCTTGGCTTGGATTGCGTTCTCGCGGTAGGAAATTTTTTGTTTTCTATGCAACGAATCCCTACAGTGGTATCAGAGCCGTGTCTATGCATAGATGGTTGCACGAGTAGAACACAATGGTTTTATGGGTGTTGATGCTTATGTTGTCTTTAGTTTGAGTAATTTGCATCTTTGTGGCATAGTGGGATGAAGCGGCTCGGGCTAACTTTACATGACCGCGTTCATGAGATTTGCTCCACGCTCGACATGCAACTTGTATTGCATAAGTGGCTTTGCGGGTGTCTGTCTCTCCTACTATAGTGAAGATTCAATTTACTCTTCTATTGACAACACTAGTATCACCGTTGTGGTTCATGTTCGTAGGTAGATTAGATCTTACTCGAAAACCCTAAACCACGTAAAATATGCAAACCAAATTAGAGACGTCTAACTTGTTTTTTGCAGGGTTTGGTGATGTGATATGGCCATAATGTGATGATGAATATGTATGAGATGATCATTATTGTATTGTGGCAACCGGCAGGAGCCTTATGGTTGTCTTTAAATTTCATGTTGAGTAGTATTTCAAAGAAGTTGTAATAGTTGCTACATGGGAGAACAATCATGAAGACGGCGCCATTGACCTTGACGCTACGCCGAAGATGATGGAGATCATGCCCGTTGATGATGGAGATCATGTCCGTGCTTTGGAGATGAAGATCAAAGGCGCAAAGATAAAAGGGCCATATCATAACATATCACATATGAACTGCATGTGATGTTAATCCTTTATGCATCTTATTTTGCTTAGATCGCGACGGTAGCATTATAAGATGATCCCTCTCACTAAAATATCAAGATAATAAAGTGTTCATCCTTAGTAGCACCGTTGCCAAGACTTGTCGTTTCGAAGCATCTAGTGATGATCGGGTGTGATAGACTCAACAAGTGCATACAACGGGTGCAAGCCAGTTTTGCACATGCGGATACTAAGGTGGCCTTGACGAGCCTAGCATGTACAGACATGGTCTCGGAACACATGATACCGAAAGGTAGAGCATGAATCATATGATTGATATGATGAACACTTTGAGTGTTCGCCATTGAAGTTACATCTTGTCTCGTGATGATCGGACTTGGTGTGGTGGATTTGGTTCGTGTGATCACTAAGACAATGCGAGGGATATTGTTTTGAGTGGGAGTTCACCTAGTTTTTAATTTTGTTGAATTAAAATTTGAACTCAATTTGTCATAAACATTAGTCTAAACTATTGCAAATATATGTTGTAGATATGGCGTCCCCAATCAATTTTAACCAGTTCCTAGAGAAAGAAAAGCTTAAGAGCAACGGTAGCAACTTCACCGACTGGTTCCGTCATGTGAGGATCTTCCTCAATGGCGGAAATCTGCAATATGTGCTTGATGCACCGCTAGGTGACCCTCCTGCAGAAACTGAAACCGATGAAGTAAAGAACGTTTACGAGACTCGGAAAACTCGGTACTCACAAGTTCAGTGTGCCATCCTATGCAGTATGGAAGCCGATCTTAAAAAACGTTTTGAGCACCACGATCCTCATGAGTTGGTCAATGAGTTGAAAACTATCTTTGAAACTCATGCGGCCGTGGAATGCTATGAAGCATCGAAACACTTCTTCAGTTGCATGATGGAAGAAGGCAGCTCCGTTAGTGAGCACATGCTCGCCATGACCGGGCATGCGAAGAAACTCAGTGATTTGGGAATAGTGATTCCTAACCGACTGGGGATTAATCGTGTCCTTCAATCACTGCCACCTAGTTACAAGAACTTTGTGATGAACTACAATATGCAGAACATGAACAAATAGTTACCTGAACTCTTCTCCATGCTGAAATCTGCTGAGATTGAGATCAAGAAAGAGCACCAAGTGTTGATGGTCAACAAGACCACCAGTTTCAAGAAACAGGGCAAGTCTAAGGGAAAATTCAAGAAGGGTGGCAAGAAAGCTGTCACTCCTCCTGTGAAACCTAAGACTGGCCCTAAGCCTGATGCTGAGTGTTATTACTGCAAGGAGAAGGGACACTGGAAGCGTAATTGCTCCAAGTATTTGGCGGATCTGAAGAGCGGCCTTGTCAAGAAGAAGAAAGAAGGTATATCTGATATACATGTTATAGATGTTTATCTTACTGGTTCTCGTACTAGTACCTGGGTATTTGATACTGGTTCGGTTGCTCATATTTGTAACTCGAAACAGGAACTAAAGAATAAACGAAGACTATTGAAGGATGAAGTGACGATGCGCGTTGGAAATGGATCCAAAGTCGATGTGATCGTTGTCGGCACACTTCCTCTACATCTACCTTCGGGATTAGTTTTAAACCTCAATAATTGTTATTTTGTACCCGCGTTGAGCCTGAACATTATATATGGATCTTGTTTAATGCAAGACGGTTATTCATTCAAGTCTGAGAATAATGGTTGTTCTATTTTTATGAATAATATCTTTTATGGTCGAGCACCTGAAAAGAATGGTTTATTTCTGTTAGATCTCGATAGTAGTGATACACATATTCATAATATTGATGCTAAGCGAATTAGATTGAATGATAATTCTACTTATATGTGGCACTGTCGTCTTGGTCATATTGGAGTGAAACGCATGAAGAAACTCCATACCGATGGATTACTTGAATCACTTAACTTTGAGTCACTTGATAGATGCGAAGCATGTCTAATGGGAAAAATGACTAAGACTCCATTCTCTGGTATTATGGAGCGAGCTACAGACTTATTGAAAATCATACATACCGATGTGTGCGGACCAATGCGTGTAGCCTCGCGCGGTGGTTATCGTTATGTTCTAACCTTCACAGATGATTTGAGTAGATATGGGTATATCTATTTCATGAAACATAAATCCGGAACTTTCGAGAAGTTTAAGGAATTCCAAAGTGAAGTAGAAAATCAACGTAACAAGAAGATTAAATTTCTACGATCTGATCGTGGAGGTGAATATCTGAGTTTGGCATGCATTTAAAGAAATGCGGAATACTTTCACAATTGACACCGCCGGGAACACCACAACGAAACGGCGTGTCCGAACGTCGTAATCAAACTCTCTTAGATATGGTTCGTTCTATGATGTCTCTTACTGATTTACCGTTATCATTTTGGAGTTATGCATTAGAGACAGCCGCATTCACTTTAAATAGAGCACCATCAAAATCCGTTGAAACGACACCGTATGAATTATGGTTTAATAAGAAACCTAAACTATCGTTCCTAAAAGTTTGGGGTTGCGAAGCCTATGTAAAAAAGTTACAACCGGACAAGCTAGAACCCAAAGCGGAGAAATGCGTCTTCATAGAATACCCTAAGGAAACTATAGGGTACACTTTCTATCACAGATCCGAAGGCAAGATCTTTGTTGCTAAGAACGGAACCTTTCTTGAGAAAGAATTTCTCACTGAAGAAGTGACTGGAAGAAAAGTAGAACTCGATGAGATTGATGAATCTTTACTCATTGATCAGAGTAGCGCAGTACCGGAAGATGTTCCTGTGCCGCCTACAACGTCAACAGAGGAAGCTAATGATGATGATCATGAAACTTCAAACGAGATAGCTACTGAACCTCGCAGATCGACAAGGGAACGTGCCACTCCTGATTGGTATGATCCTTGTCTAAATGTCATGATTGTGGACAACAATGATGAAGACCCTGCGACGTATGAAGAAGCGATGATGAGCCCAGATTCCAACAAATGGCAAGAAGCCATGAAATCCGAAATGGGATCCATGTATGATAACAAAGTGTGGACTTTGGTAGACTTACCTGATAGCCGCAAGGCTGTCGAGAATAAATGGATCTTCAAGAGAAAAACAGATGCTGATGGTAATATTACTGTCTATAAAGCTCGACTTGTCGCAAAGGGTTTCCGACAAATTCAAGGTGTTGACTACGATGAGACTTTCTCACCTGTAGCGAAGCTAAAATCTGTGAGGATTTTGTTAGCAATAGCTGCATTTTCGATTATGAGATTTGGCAGATGGATGTCAAAACGGCGTTCCTTAATGGAGACATTGAGGAAGAGTTGTATATGGTACAACCCAAAGGTTTTGTCGATCCTAAAAATGCTGAAAAAGTATGCAAACTTCAGCGTTCAATTTATGGACTGAAGCAAGCATCGAGAAGTTGGAACCGATGTTTTGATAAGGTGATCAAAGACTTCGGGTTCATACAATGTCATGGAGAGGCCTGTATTTACAAGAAAGTAAGTGGGAGCTCTGTAGCATTCCTGATATTATATGTAGATGACATATTATTGATTGGGAATGATATAGAACTATTAAGCAGTGTAAAAGGTTATTTAAATAATAGTTTTTCAATGAAAGACCTTGGTGAAGCATCGTATATATTAGGCATCAAGATTTATAGAGATAGATCAAGACGTCTAATAGGGCTATCACAAAGTACATACCTGGACAAGATTCTAAAGAAGTTTAGAATGGACGAAAGTAAGAAAGGATTCTTACCTATGTTACCAGGCAAGGTCTTGAGTAAGACTCAAGGTCCGGCTACGGCAGAAGAAAGAGAAATGATGAGTCAGATCCCCTATGCCTCGGCAGTAGGCTCTATCATGTATGCCATGCTATGTACTAGACCGGATATAGCACATGCTGTTAGTTTGACTAGCAGATATCAAAGTGATCCAGGAATGGAACACTGGACAGCGGTCAAGAATATCCTGAAGTACTTGAAAAGAACTAAGGATATGTTTCTTTGTTATGGAGGTGACCAAGAGCTCGTTGTAACAAGTTACACCGATGCAAGTTGGAACACTGATCCTGATGACTCTAAGTCACAGTCTGGGTACGTGTTTATATTGAATGGTGCTGCAGTAAGCTGGGCAAGCTCGAAGCAGTGCACGGTGGCGAAGTCTTCAACAGAATCGGAATACATAGCGGCTTCAGAGGCTTCATCAGAAGCGGTATGGATGAAGAGGTTCATTGTAGAGCTCGGTGTGGTTCCTAGTGCATTGGACCCACTAGTCATCTACTATGACAACATGGGTGCCATCGCCAATGCACAAGAACCAAGGTCACACAAGAGGCTGAAGCATATCAAGCTGCGTTATCATTCGATTCGCGAGTACATCGAAGATGGAGAAGTAAAGATTTGCAAAGTACACACTGATCTGAATGTAGCAGATCCGTTGACTCAAGCTCTCCCTAGGGCAAAGCATGACCAACACCAGAATGCCATGGGTGTTAGGTACCTTACAATGTAATCTAGATTATTGACTCTAGTGCAAGTGGGAGACTGTTGGAGATATACCCAAGAGGCAATAATAAAAGTGGTTATTATATATCTTTATGTTTATGATAAATGTTTATATACCATGCTATAATTGTATTAACCGAAACAATGATACATGTGTGTTATGTAAACAACAATGAGTCCCTAGTAAAGCCTCTTAACTAGCTTGTTGATTAATAGATGATTAGTTTCATAATCATGAACATTGGATGTTATTAATAACAAGTTTATATCATTATATGAATGATGTAATGGACACACCCAATTAAGCGTAGCATAAGATCACGTCATTAAGTTATTTGCTATAAGCTTTCGATACATAGTTACCTAGTCCTTTCGACCATGAGATCATGTAAATCACTTATACTGGAAAGGTACTTTGATTACATCAAACGCCACTGCGTAAATGGGTGGTTATAAATGTGGGATTAAGTATCTGGAAAGTATGAGTTGAGGCATATGGATCAACAGTGGGATTTGTCCATCCCGATGACGGATAGATATACTCTGGGCCCTCTCGGTGGAATGTCGTCTAAATGTCTTGCAAGCATATGAATAAGTTCATAAGAGACCACATACCACGGTACGAGTAAAGAGTACTTGTCAGGAGACGAGGTTGAACAAGGTATAGAGTGATACCGATGATCAAACCTCGGACAAGTAAAATATCGCGTGACAAAGGGAATTGGTATCGTATGTGAATGGTTCATTCGATCACTAAGTCATTGTTTGACACGAAATGTAACGAAATACGCGGGCGTGCCAGTGTACCTAAATACACAAATAAAAAAGGAAGGGAAATATGCATTTTATTAATCTCGTCACGAGAAACAAAATTACAATATCCCATGGGATGCGCTCCGTGGCCTGCTGGCGCGGCCAACATGACATGGCGATTGTGATGTTCTGGCTCACGGGGCCTCGGAAAGCTCCCGCTTAATTACGTCCATGGTTCAAGCCCACAGACCACCTCCGATTAAGCTGCTGCAATGGTCGTCGTCTTCAAGTCTCGTCTTCTCCCGGTAGATGGTGGTGAAGTGGAAGAAAGTCAGAACGGTGGAGCCGTATATCCGTTGCTCCGGCGATGCATAGTCGTATGCGTCCGGCTTGTCGATGTCCGATGATGAAGATATGGGCGGCCTTCGCCTCGTCGGTGCCAGGCCTGGTGGTGTCCGCCTTGTCGGTGTCGGGCTTGTTGACTTGCCTTTGCCTCGTCGGCAAAGCAAGTGGTAGTTTGCTTCATCGGAAGAAGACAATTTGGTGGAGTTATACTACGCCTCGTCGGCGCATGGACGATCTCGACGTCGATGATGATGTTGATGTAGATGTTGGAGTAGACTCTATGATGACCTCGGAGAGCTTGAGCAGTGCATACATTGCAGGTGCCCGCCGCCTCGCGGTGGCTGATGCCACACGTAAGCATCGGTGTGGACGACTCCCTGCCTCAGGGGACTTCGTGCAAGTCTATGTGGACGGCACCTCGTCGCGAGGGGACTCCGTGTAGTTGTCGATGTAGACGGTGCCCCGCCACGAGAGGGGACTTCGTATAGGTGTTGATGTAGACGGTGTCCCGCCGAGAGGGGACTCCGTGTAGGTGTCGATGTAGACGGTGTGCCGCCGCGAGGGGACTCCATGTAGGTGTCGATGTAGATGGTGTCCCGTCGCGAGGAGACTTCGTGTAGGTGTTGATGTAGACAAAGAGAAATAGAGATAAGGGCGAGAGGGCCCATCGCCGAAGTAGACGAGGACACACATCGCTTTGAAGCATGCGTGCCCGGTGGTTGCCTAATGCGACGCCGTTGGCAGTGGCAGCCTCGGCATGGCACGCGTCAAAGGTGGTGGGCATGTAGCGTCCCAACTAAAGGACTCCGACATGCACCACAACTCGAACATCAGCTTGCGATGTGAAGCAGCGAAGAGCTTAGGCAAGTTCATTGTGCATGAACTTCTGACAGCACGTATGCATCCATGCCACCATCTAGTCGCTATGGCCGACGTACTCCTGGGTATGCGCGGAACGTGATGCAGCTCAGCCAGCGGACGGCCGACCGGCTCCCCTACGTACACCATACCAAGAGCTGAGGTGCAGCGACGCCAAGTATCTCTAAAGAGAGACGACCACCACCACCACATGTCGCTATCGAGCTGCGCGTATATAGGCTCATGATAGCACCATGCATGTGCGCTTGACAGCCAAAGGTCTCGAGACGACGTGCCGGCGATCCGCCGACTCCATGAGACATGGACGGCGTGCCATTCTACGTCTCAGCCATGAACTATGCCACGTGGAAGTTGAATCGTCAAGGTGGACAAAGATATGGCCGCTGCGACCATGCCATGGACGGTCGCAACCGCGATCGGTCAGCCACGATCCGCTAACGGCACCTCCGTTGATGGATGCCGTTGTCCCCACCGGCGAGCATGCCAGGATCAACGACGTCGCCCCAGCGGCGGTGTATGAGCGAGTGCAAGGCTCGGTACCACCCAACGATGTAGTCCAAGTAGTGTTGAGGTAGATGAGGGCGGACGTAGGTCGGCCACCGCCGACCCGTTGATAGCGCCTCTTGCTACGGGATACACGCCTCGCGAGATCACTTGGAGACACGGCGATCACTCCATGGCGTCAGCCGCGCCTAGGCCGATATGGTAATCGGTACCACCATGCTAGATGCAAACAAGAAAAAGATATCAACATTAGTGCTGCTCCTCACCATTGGCGAAGACGACCGGCATGATCTTGTTGATCTCCGACGAGCTTGTTAGCCTGCAATGCTCGCGTGCTCCTCACGGCGCACACCAAGTCGCCCTCTTCTCTCAGCCACCTGCACGAGAGGAAGGCAAAGTTCGGTATGGGGCAGCGGCATGTAGGCCACCGCCGATACGATAGCGGGTAAGCCGCAGCCTCCTTGCTACTGCACAACATGCTGCCACCAGGGGCGCACCCTCCTCATGGAACCTGCTGAATAAGATAAAGAGAGTATACACCGATAAAGTGCACATCGTCGCTGGCGCCGGTCATCCTGGTTCGCCGACACTGCCCCGAGTGCATGCTCTCCGCCGATAGATAGAGCCCCCGCAGCAGGATACATGCTGTTGGGTGATCATCTAGTGGTCCCGGACAGATGCGTCGTCGATGACGCCGGCCGGCGCAGCTCTCGCCCGAGCCTGGAGGTGTGGCGCTGTCCACCGGTGACGGCCCGTGCTTGCCGTTGCGAGCTCCGACAGGGAGGTCGCAGCATGGAAGCGATGCCAGCCGGCGCGGCTCCGCCTGAGACCGCCGCCAGCCACGAAGCCCGCGAGGTTCTGCTCGCCTCCTCCTGTATCAATGCCTGGTAGAAGAGACAGATGGAACCACACATGAAGCAATTGTTGTTCATGTGCGTGCATGCACGGTGGTGATCTACTCAGCATGTTTGGCGCAGATCCAAGTCACCATGATAGCGGGCAACAAGGGGTGCGTTGCCACACCGCGACAGAGCAGTACGTGCTGCTCCGTGATCGGCGACGTGAGACATCGCTGCTGCCGTCTGCCGACGCGTCGGCGTACACAGCCGACGGCCGTCGTGCACTGCACGCCTGTGATGCACAGCGGGCGCGACCTCGGGCTAGGCCTGAATACCGAAGTGGCGTCCGCACAAGCTTCGCCTGAGCCTGCCGGCCACGCGTGCGCACCGCCGGCGCGAGGCTCTGGACGCGGCCCCTCTGCTTCCTTTTCCGTCCGTCGGCCCTCCCTTTCATCACTATCTGGCACCTGCTTTATATAGGCAGCCAGGCTAGGTCGGTTACTAGAGTTTTGCCCGCCGCAAGTCACACGCCTGATCAGTAGAATATTCGGCTCAGATACGATCGATCCAAACTAGTATTAGACTTGGACGATACGTATACACAGAGTAGCTAGCTCAATCGATCCTTCACGTGTACGTCGGCGGTGCACCAACCATCGATTGACCAGGCTTCGAAACTTAAAAGCCCATGAGCTACTCCGTATGAATAAGTCCCTTGGACAAAAAGAACAAGCCAGTAAAATTAAAATATACAGGGTAGCGGGTACCACTACAAAAAGATCGACCTTTACGAAGGGTAGTTGGACCAGCGAATCGATGTCACGCGGCAACGCTCCAGCTCGCGTCCTGTACTCGTCCGACGTGTTCCGTACTCGTCCGCCCGTCCCGAACTTGTCCGATCGCGCGACGCGCGCGTACGTGCGTACTCGTCCGATCACGCGAGGCGCGCGTACATGCGTACTCGTTGCATGCACTCGTTCCCGCGCCACCAAGACACCCATATCTAGCTAGCTCTCTGATCAGCTATCAACACACGAATACATACGTGTATTACACACGAGTACAACTACGTATACACACAAGCACAGTTGCATACACGGGGCAAGTACAAGTACAATCAAGCACAAGAGCAGGTACAGTTGTGCACACGAGCAGGTACAGTCACGCACAACACACGAAATCTGATTGAACACACAAAGTAGTACAGCACAAATTAATGCCAGACGAGATACGATCGTGCACACGAGCAGGTATAGTCACGCACAACACACGAGTACAGCTTGAACACACGATCGAGCATGTGCACAATACGCAGACAAGCAGGTACAGTCGTGCACACGAGCAGGTACAGTCACGCACAACACACGAGTACAGTTGAACACACAGGCGAGTACAGGTACAGTCACGCAAACGAGCAGGTACAGTCGTGCACACGAGCAGGTACAGTCGTGAACACAAGCAAGTACATGTACAGAAGTACAGTGGCACACACGAGCAGGTACAGTCGCGCGTAAGTACAGGTACAGTCCCGCACACGGCGAGTACAGTTAGCGAGTAAAGGGAAAAATTGCACCAAATACACTAAAAACAGAAGTACTTATCACTTGAAACACGAGTACAGTTAGAGACACACCACAGGTACAATTATAATATTATTGGAAGTACCAAAAAAAAGTATCTCCAAACCTATCAACATGGGATCTAGTTTTGAAGATCTCGACGCGAGGATCTCGAAAGTGAAAACGGTTCGCAATTTGGACTTACGGTTCTCAAGATATTTCATTTTAAAAAAACGAATCTAGAAAAAAAAAAGGGAAAAACTGACACAACCCAGTCTTCTCTCTCCTCCCCCATCCCCACCTTGTTTCCCCTTGCGACACGTGGCGAGCAGGGAGACCACTTCCCAGGGATTTTCTGGCACCACAGCGCGCCACTTGTCGCGTGCGGAGCGAATTGTCTTCCCTTCGCGAAGGTTGGCCTTTTTTTAACGATTTCGCAGGGTAGCTTAAACAAATATAACTGGGCTAATTAAGTTCAAAAAAATATAACTGGGCTAATTAAGTCCTTAACGCATGTTACACATCCAAGTATACTTGAGCTAGCCGTACATGTATAGTACAACCATGGATGCATGTATTTTTGTGAATGTGGGTTTGCCTCGCTTCTGCAAGGACAGTATTTAACACCTGAATATACTTCACATGTACTTTGAATATATTTGCACAAAATATCGTCGAACAGTCATCGTTGAATATGTGGGAGCCATTATGGATCTCCAGATCCCGCTATTGGTTATTGGTCGGAGAGAGATCTCAACCATGTCTACATAGTTCACGAACCGTAGGGTGACACACTTAAGGTTTGATGTTGTAATAGTAGAACTTGAATATGGAATGGAGTTCGAAGTATTGTTCGAAGTCTCGGATGGGATCCCGGACATCACGAGGAGTTTCGGAATGGTCCGGAGAATAAGATTCATATATAGGAAGTCATATTCCAAGTTTGGAAATGATCCGGTGCATTTATGGAAGGTTCTAGAAGGTTCTAGAAAAGTCCGGAAGAAATCACTTTGTAAGGCGGAGTCCCGGAGGGACTCCACCACCCATGGCCGGCCAACCCTAGGGGGTGGAGTCCCAGGTGGACTCCACCTAAGGTGGCCGGCCACCCCCTCCCAAGGAAAGGTGGGAGTCCCACCTCAAGTGGGAATCCCACCTTCGGTAGGTTTCATATCATATGGAAGGTTTTGGTTTGGGGTCTTATTCGAAGACTTGTAGACCAACTCTTCGGTGTTCCACCTATATAATGAGGGACAAGGGGAGGGGCCGGCCACCCCAAGACCACAAGGTGGCCGCACCCTATAGTGGCCGGCGCCCCCCTCTCCCAAACCCTAGCCGCCCCACCTCCTCCACCTCTCCCGCAAACGCTTAGCAAAGCTCCGCCGGAGTTCTCCATCGCCACCGCCACCACGCCGTCGTGCTGCCGGATTCAAGGAGGAGCTACTACTTCCGCTGCCCGCTGGAACGGGGAGAAGGACGTCGTCTTCATCAACACCGAACGTGTGACCGAGTACGGAGGTGCTGCCCGATTGTGGCACCGTCAAGATCTTCTACGCGCTTTTGAAAGCGGCAAGTGATCGTCTACCGCAGCAACAAGAGCCTCATCTTGTAGGCTTTGGAAATCTTCAAGGGTGAGTCTCGATCATCCCCTCGTTGCTCCCATCTTCTAGATTGCATCTTGGCTTGGATTGCGTTCTCGCGGTAGGAAATTTTTTATTTTCTATGCAACGAATCCCTACAGCTGTTGACTCTAATGTTGGAATTTAGCAACACCAAGAAGATTCGAGACTTGGTGCAAGCTCAAGTTTTTGCAGGAGCCAGATTTACACTTACCCTCGTCTTTGCGCGTTATCCTTCGGCAAACCTGCTCACTATTGCCAATGCGGTGGGTGGTTTAGAGCCGATGTACCCAAAAGTAGTACTCACTGCCAATATAATTGTCGATAGGCTTGAAGAGAACTCGAAGGCACCTGAAGACAAAGAAACTCCACAAGAGTAATTCAGGGTCAAGCTCTTATTGTACACAGAAGACTTTGGATATTACATCCGAGTGTTTAGGTTTTAAACTATTTTATCGGTAGGTGCATATATATGCACTTTTACCATGTTAATGCCGTTGGCAGATTTTTGAAAGAGCAAATCTTAATTACTCGTTTACGCGTATGTGAGTTCGTTGGTCAGCAAATTATTTGAGTGATCAGCTCGTGTTGCGGGTCTTGCTAAACCCGTTGTGTGCGCAACTTTGCTTTCAACCGATGCATGTCTTGACAGCAGCTCCCGAATCTATCGGGAACACTAGCTCTGCCGATGACTCCGTCGTTCTTTGGTACTTCCATAAGTAAAGTGCCGAACGTGGGTCGTTAATATATGTGTTTTATGTCCCCTGATATTTACGGCACTCATTGAGGCATCTTATAGCGAGAGGAAAAGAGTAGGGTCCTCGCTGCTTTCGCATCCTTTAGCACTCGTAATTTCAGAGGCTTTTTTGGAGTGCAATCTATGGACGTGTACTTCATTGCCCCAGCGTTCGCCGTAATATGCAAACATGGCTCGTGAGGACGTGGTTCGGGTGTTCCGAACTACTGCAATGCTTTTCAGGGAAACAAAACCTTAAGTTCTCATTAAGAAAATAAGCAAAAGACTAAGGGGCGAAAAAGGGCCCCGTTGAAAGGAAGGGAAAAACTAAATACTATCCATCCGCTTAAGCAAGAGGAGGGTTCTTCTTATCTTCTGGCTTGACCACTGCATCAGCGGTTTTGGAAGCGTCAGTAGTTTCGCCAAGGGTCCCGGCAGTGATTGCCAGCATTTTGCTTTCTCCTAAGGCCGCTGTACCATCTGCTGCCGAAGTTTTTACTGCCGAAGCTTCTAAAGTAAGATCGGATGGCACCTTCTTCGTCTTCCTGACGCGTTCATCCTCCTTGCTATCGTGTGCCGACGATTTTGAAGGGAGGTCGACAACTTCCCGCATGAGCCCAAACTTTGCAGCGATCCTCTGGAAATCGCGATCACAGTTATCCGAGCGCGAAAAACTTCCATAGACTGTGATGTTTGTCCCGTTGTTCCCAGGCATTTTCAGCTTGAGGTATGCATAGTGCGGCACAACCATGAACTTGGCATAAGCTGATCTTCCGAGTATAGCATGGTACTGTGATTCCCATTTAACCACCTCGAACTCGATCTTTTCTTTTCTGAAATTGTCGGGTTTACCAAAGACGAGGTTCAGGTAAACTTTGCCAATAGAGTACGCCGGCGAGGTGGGAAGGATCCCGTGGAAACAGGTATCTGTCTCTTCTAGCATCCTCATCGTGATTCCCATACTTTTGATCGTGTCGAGGAATATCAGGTTTAGTCCACTTCCACCATACATGAAAACTTTGCTCATCTTGAATCCTCCAACTTGCGCCTCAACCACTAAAGCAGCATGTCCTGGCTTTGGAATTGTCATCGGGTGGTCTGCTCTGCTGAACGTAATGCTCTGAGATGACCAGTCGATATACTCAGGGATATTGGCCATGATGCTTTCTGCCAGGTTGATTTCTTGGGTGAGCTTCTTCATCTCCCTTCTCGAAACACCAGTTCTGTGGATCATGCTCATCTGCCCTCGCGTTGGCGGAAAGGACTCGTTGTTGTTGTGAGGACGAACTTGCTGAACCTGGTGCTGAGGTGGAGGCGGTGGTGGTGGCGGTAGCTGTTGTTGCTGCTGAATGAGCTTCTGCATCTCGATGAACTGTCGACAGTCTCTGAGCAGATGACTTGACTTCTTCTTATTGTCTTTAGAGTCGATGTACACGTGCAAGTAGCAAGGAGCATTTATGTGCTCAGCGTAGGGTAGCTCGGGGGTCCTCTGAGGTCGCGGTTTGTAGTTGCCACGGTTCCCAGAGTTGCTCCGATTGCCATCCTGCCGATCATCTCTCCTGTCATCGTACCGATCATCTTGTCGATCGGAATATCCCGCGGCTACCAGGTTACTGTCATCGTAACTGCGGTCTTTCCTTTTCTTGCGACGATCCCTGCGTCCACCCGAATCGTTCTTCGGTTGGTCATCATCTTCGTCGTCGCTACGCTGTCGAGGTTTCCGCACGTTATCTTCGCCATCAGCTGACATAGGCATCCCCAATGGGCCTACCGAAGAAGGTACCCGGGGTTTACTGGAGGCCCACGACCCGAAGTTTTATATAGTTTGGAAAGATAGAATTGTATTAGGAATATCAACTTGTAAATATCGTGGGACGGGTCAGAAACCCTCCCGGACTCTATAACTTGTATATCACGAAACCCTCGGCTCCGCCTCCTATATAAGGGGGAGTCGAGGGACAAAAAAAGGATCGATTCATTGTTTCACGCAACCCTAGTTTTCATAGCAGTCGAGTACTTTTCCGGCTGAAACCCTCGAGATCTACTTGCCCTCTACTTCCAACTAAACCCTAGTCTACAACCCGTAGGCATTGATAAGTTAATACCTTAACAATTGGCGCCGTCTGTGGGGACTAGAGGCGACAAGGTTCTGATCTCGATGGCACGTTCGACATCATCAACATCTTCGGTAGCAAGCAACGCGATGGATCGAGGTAAACAGATCGAAACCATTCTAGTCGATTTTGTTCCTCACCCACCCTCCCGTATGGATGCATATGCGTATCTGGAGGAGCCCATGGACATGGCGTTCGGAAAGTTCCACTTCCGCCTCGGGAAGGAAGGATCTCATCGTCTCGCAAGATCGGAAGCAGTTGGTTCAGGTTCATCGGGATCGATTTCATCGTTCGAGTCTGGCGATGAAGAGGTTTCGTCGGCATTCTCCACCAAGCTTGCATCAAGCGGTGAAATCATCAAGATCTTCAGCAACATATCTGTCGGGTCGTTTGCGGACTCAAATATAAGCAGCGATTCCGACAGCGTCGACACTTTCGGTTTCATCGACAGGTCCACTATTGTTGGGGAGGTCTTCACCGATCTATATGATGGTGTCACCAATCCCGACAAAGATCAAAGTTCAAAGTACCATCAAATATATGCAATAGGGGATACAAGTCGCCAACAAGAGGAGACGTCAGAAAAATTCGATGACGCAGGAAATCCATATGTCAACCCCGCGGATCTTACGCGAGGTTTGGGAACCAAATATATTGGACCCGAAACACGGGAGATGGTGCAATTCCCGCAAGCAGTGTGGGATAGAGTCGCAAGAGCCATTGATGGCACAAAGCCAATGACTGTAACGGCGACAGCTCAAGAGTTACAAGCATATCAATATAGACTCGCTCGCACTAGGCGGGAGCTTGAAAACCAGAAAATTGAGTTGGATAATAGGCAAGCCGCGGCTTCCGCATCAAGCAGGCGAAGGGCGGAGTTAAGTCAGCAATCAGGGACTTCCGGAGATAATCACAGAGCAGCTCAAAACAGAGCAAGATCTCGGCTGCAGAATATACCTGAGGCTGAGAGGGATAACTTGATCCAGAACCTCGACATGTCTTTCATGTCGATCGACACGAGAGGGAACATTATCCCAAAAACCCCGGAAGCAGGATATATGGCGACACAGGCCTTCATACTGGCGAACAGGCCACCCGCAGGAGATCCAAGAGAGGCATTGTATAACATGGCTTTGGCAGGAGTAGGAGTCATGGGAACTGCGTTTGCAAGTACGAGCACACCTCCCGAAGGTGCCGCAAGACAAAATAGTCCACGACCTACAGGGGCAGTCCAGCAACCCCCAAGAACGTCGGCTAGACATACAGTGGTGCAAACACGAGTTGACAGGGCGCGGCAAGAAAGGAGAGAACGTCGGCAGTCACCTGAAGTAGATGACGAGGATCTGTGTGGGCTCCCCTGTTTCACTCGACGAGTCCGCAAAACGCGAGTACCGTCAGATTTCAAGTTGCCTGATAGTTATAAGAAATTCGACGGATT
This sequence comes from Lolium perenne, assembly GCF_019359855.2. Lineage (NCBI taxonomy): Eukaryota > Viridiplantae > Streptophyta > Magnoliopsida > Poales > Poaceae > Lolium > Lolium perenne. The sequence goes on from NC_067247.2 coordinate 161,988,093, forward strand.
GCAAGATCCCAAAGATTGGTTGGTTGATTACCTGGAGACAGTAAAATTGACGGGTGGAACTAAGGCGATAGCTATGCAAAGTATCCAGGTGCATCTAAGTGGCGCAGCTCGATCATGGATCAAGAAGTTACCACCTGGATCTATCGACTGTTGGGAAACCTTCGAGGACCTGTTCGTAAAGAATTTCTTGTCCACGTGCAAGAAACCCGCGTCAATAGAGGAGTTGAGAGCCTGTCGACAGAAGTATGACGAGTCGATGAGAGCGTATATACAGAGGTGGAATATTATCAAAAACTCGGCAGAAAACGTATCTGACGAGAGAGCGGTAGATGCTTTTGTCGCTGGGATCCGAAGGAAGGATTGATACATCTCCAACGTATCTATAATTTCTGATGTTCCATGCTAGTTTTATGACAATACCTACATGTTTTGCTCACACTTTATAATGTTTTTATGCATTTTCCGGGACTAACCTATTAACAAGATGCCGAAGTGCCAGTTCCTGTTTTCTGCTGTTTTTGGTTCCAGAAAAGCTGTTCGGGCAATATTCTCGGAATTCGACGAAACAAAAGCCAAACCTCCTATTTTACCGAGACGGACCCAGAACACCGAAGGAGAGACGGAGAGGGGCCAAGGGGGCCCCACACTATCTGGCGGCACGGCCAAGAGGGGGGGTGCGCCAAGCTATGGGGTGGGCCCCCCGGGCACCCCCTCGCGCCGCCCTTTCGCCTATAAATTCCCTCGCGACGGAAAACCCTATATCAATCCAGTCATATTCCACGAAGAGTTCCGTAGCCGCCGCCATCACGAAGACAAGTTTCGGGGGACAGAAGTCTCTGTTCCGGCACGCCGCCGGGACGGGGAATTGCCCCCGGAGTCATCTCCATCGACACCACCACCATCTTCATCGCCGTTGCTGTCTCCCATGATGAGGAGGGAGTAGTTCTCCCCCAAGGCTGAGGGCTCTACCGGTAGCTATGTGGTTCATCTCTCTCTCTCTCCCATGGTGTGATCTTTATGAATATGTAGATGTTACTCTTGTCTATTATGCACTCTAGAGGTTACTTTAATATGAACTCCGGATGTTGTGGAGCTTGTTTACTCCGGCTTGAGGTGTGCTCTTGTAGCCCTACATAATGAATGGTGTTTGTTATCCAACAAGAGAGTGTTTGAGAGTAGCACTTATTTGTTCATCTATGTGATCATAGGCTTTGCAATCTAGATGTCATATGCTATTCAAGTGTTTTATTATGTGAACTTTGGAGTTACTGTGACCTCGGTGTAATGGTGACAGTATGTGCGCCGTGTGTAACTCCCTTATGAATTGTGGTGTGTTAGTTCCTCCTATGAATGCTCACGGTGACAATGTGGGGTGTTTATTAGTACTTGGGAATACGCCTTTTAGGTGTGCTTTTGCACACTTGCCCAATGAATTTGAGTTCTTTATCCAACAGGAGAGTAGTATGATGAAGTGCTTATATTTATATTCAATTATGATTGCAATGTTGAGAGTGGCCACTAGTGAAAGTAGGATCCCTAGGCCTTGTTTCCAAATACTGCAAACATCGCTTATTTACTGTTTTACTGCATCTTTACTTCCTGCAATATTTACTTCAGATCGCAATTACCGTTTACCACCATCTATACCACCTGCGTTTTAATATCTCTTCGCCGAACTAGTGCACCTATACATCTGACAAGTGTATTAGGTGTGTTGGGGACACAAGAGACTTCTTGTATCTTAATTGCAGGGTTGCTTGAGAGGACTATCTTTGACCTCTACCTCCCTGAGTTCGATAAACCTTGGGTGATTCACTTAAGGGAAACTTGCTGCTGTTCTACAAACCTCTGCTCTTGGAGGCCCAACACTGTCTACAAGAATAGAAGCGTGCGTAGACATCAAGGACTTCATCGAGGACCTCGGAAGAACTAACCCAAAAACAATAGCGGCACTCATGGAGATAGCTAATCGGTGGGCAGATGGAGAAGATGTTGTCAACAACAAGTGACATAGGTCGCCAGAGGAGGATCGTAACAGGAACTTCCAAAATAAACGACGTTTTCCTCGTTAGTACTCAGATCACAACGGTCCCGGCCAAATATCGGCCGGCTTCCGCGGAAATAATGAAGGAAATAGTCGAGATGATTATCAAAAGAGCGGTGAGCAGCGGGATGGTCCCCGCCAAAATAGGCAGAATAATGGTCCAAGGTTCCAGAGGACGTACATATATCCCAAAGATATGATGAACGGGCCGTGCCAAATGCATTTCTACCTCGATAACAATGGGAAGAGGCGGTCAGGACACTTGCAGAAAGATTGCCGAACTTTTCAGGCGTTGAACAGAATTGCAGGGCATGCCAATGCACAGGCAGCAAACACATACCCTCAGGGACCAAGGAGCGAGGTTCACCTTCTGCCTCCTCCCGCAATCACGGACGAAAATCGGCACCAGCTCAGAATAGCGGCAGCACCACACCCACCTCCATATATCGACACCCACGCCAACGGCGCGGTCTCGATGATTCAGAAGGCTAGGCCATCCAATAGAGCTCAGAAAGTGATTTCGCGACAAGTTTTCATGGCAGATAAGATGCCTCCACCAACAATAGAGTATCTAAACTGGTCGGGACAGGACATTGGCTTCACCATAGTGGATCACCCGCAGCAAGTTCCTCGACCAGGGCAGTCAGCCTTAATCTTACCAGCGGTGATTGCAGGATTCGACGTGTCGAGAGTATTTATAGATGGCAGCAGCAGTATGAACCTTATGTACGCAGATACATTGAGGAAGATGAATATATCCCTGGCGAACTTAAAGCCAACGGATATGCGTTTTCATGGTATCACACCAGACAAGCCAAGTTATCCATTGGGGAGGATCCATCTCGACGTTCAGTTTGGAACCCGAGAGAATTATAGGATCGAGAGGCTGGAGTTTGAAGTCGTGGATTTTCCATCACAGTACCATGCTTTATTGGGACGACCTGCGTATGCCAGGTTCATGGTAGTACCCCACTATACATACTTGTTGTGGAGGCTCCCTGGACCCAAGGGACCAATCACGGTGAAAGGAAGTTTTGCGCTAGCAGATAAGTGTGACAAGGATTTCCATCGACTGTCGGAAACTTTCGGGATGCAAGCAAAGTATATGGCGTCAAAGTTGACAACAGATTACGACGTTTTGCCAGACGTCGGGAGGCCGCTCAAGGAACCAACCTTCGATACTACCAAGAACTCGAAGGAAGTGCAGATACACCCGACAGATCCCAAAAAGACGACAGCTATCGCCACCAACATGGACCTCGCATAGGAAAGCGCGCTCGTCGAGTTCCTCCGTGAGCGCTGGGAAATCTTCGCATGGTGTCCAGCTGACATGCCAGGAGTATCCAGGGAACTTGCTGAGCACCCCTTAAACTTGGATCCATTGGCTAGGCCAATCAGACAACCCTTGCGGCGTTTTTCGGAACCAAACCGCAAAGCTATGTTGTCAGAAATCAATCGACTCAGAGAAGTTGGGTTCATTAAAGAAATACATACAGAAGCCACTTGGGTAGCAAACCCAGTGCTGGTCCCGAAGAAAAACACAGAGGTCCTTCGCATGTGCGTCGACTTCACGTGTCTAAATAAACATTGTCCAAAGGATCATTTTCCCCTCCCAAGGATCGATCAAATTATCGACTCCACGGCAGGTTGTGAACGTCTTTCCCTCCTGGACGCATACTCTGGTTACAACCAAATTTGGCTGAAGGAAGAGGATGAAGTCAAAACAGCTTTCATCACCCCTTATGGCGTGTTTTGCTACAAAACAATGCCTTTCGGGTTGAAAAATGCGGGTGCAACATATCAGCGGATGATGTAGAAGTGCTTAGCCACGCAGATTGGAAAAAATGTTCAAGTATACATTGACGATGTCGTCATAACAACAAAGGAAGGATCAACATTGATCGATGATCTCAGAGAAACTTTCGACAACCTCGACAAGTTTCGTCTCAAGCTAAACCCGACAAAGTGCTCTTTTGGCGTCCCGGCAGGAGAACTTCTCGGGTTCCTTGTGTCAGCAAGAGGGATCGAGGCTAACCCGGAGAAGATATAGGCTATCGTAACGATGCGGAAACCAGCAAAGTTAAAGGAGATACAACAGCTGGACGAGTCGCAGCTTTGAGCAGATTCGTCGCCAGGCTAGGGGAAAAGGCGTTGCCATTTTACGCCTTGATCAAGCAAGGAGAAAAGTTTGAGTGAAACGAAGAAGCGGACAGAGCCTTCGAGGATCTCAAGCGCACAAGATCTACACCCCCGATACTCGTGGCACCCAAGGAAAAGGAGCCTATCCTCTTGTATATTGCGGCCACCCCTCAGGTGGTCAGCACGGCACTTGTGGTTGAGCGAGAGGAAGAAGGGAAACTACATGGAGTAGAAAGGCCGGTATACTTCATCAGCGAAGTTTTATCACCCTCAAAACAGAGGTACCCGCATTATCAGAAGCTAGCATACGGAGTATTTACAACAGCAAGAAAGTTACGACACTATTTTCGGCACATCCGATAATAGTGGTCAACGAGGCACCACTGTCAAATATATTGAATAACCCAGAAGCTACGGGTCGTGTCTCCCTTTGGGGAATAGAGCTTTCCCCTCGGGACATCACGTATGAAAAAAGAAAAGCGATAAAGTCGCAGATCTTACCAGACTTCATCGCAGAGTGGACGGAGTTACAAAACACGGGACCTCCTGATTTATATAGAACCTGGACCATGAACTTCGACGGGTCCAACAGATTAGAAGGAGCAGGAGCAGGCGTGATATTAGTCTCACCTCAAGGAGACAAGTTAAAGTATGTGCTACGGATGACGTTTTCCAATGCATCTAACAATGAGGCAGAATATGAAGCACTAATACATGGGATGAAGATGGCGAAGGCCTGTGGTGCGACCCGATTAAAAATATACGGCGACTCCCAGCTGGTGGCTCAACAAGTAATGAATCAATGTGATGCAGTCAATGATAGCATGGTGGCATACAAAGATTTATACAATGAACTCGAGAAGCTTTTCGATGGATGTGAGGTAAACCATGTTAGCAGGCTCAGCAATGATGAAGCCGATGTTCTGGCAAATATCGGGTCGCAGTGTCTACCAATACCTCCCGGAGTATTTTGGGAAGAAATAAGTGAAAGGTCGACCAAGGCAAGAAATAAGCCAAAGAAGAAGGAAAAGGTCGAGAAAGGCTCGGGGGCTTCGGCAGCCCTCGAGGTAGGTGCAACAGAAGATGAGGAAGAATCGCACGAGGTAATGGTAGTAGAAGTACCATGGATGCAAGCTTATATTGGATATATCTCAAGGCAGCAAATACCCGACGATCCAGTGGAAGCAAGACGAGTTATTCGACGATCGAAAGCATTCACTGTGGTTAAGGGCGAGCTGTACAAGAAAAGTATATCGGGAGTCTTGCAGCGATGCGTCACACCTGAAGAAGGTCGGGTGCTTTTAAAAGATGTGCACGAGGGAGTATGCGGACACCACGCAAGCAGTCGAGTTATTGCGGCCAAAGTTTTCAGAGCAGGGTTTTATTGGCTCACATCCATTGAGGATGCAAAAAACATAGTGCGTACCTGTGATGTGTGTCAAAGGTTTGCCGCAAAACCTCATTCTCCGGCAGCAGAACTGATGCCAATACCTTTGTCGTGGCCCTTTGCCCAGTAGGGTCTAGATATGGTGGGCAAATTACACACGACTTGGCCGGGAGGATACGAGTATATGCTCGTGGCTGTCGACAAATTCACCAAGTGGGTCGAAGCAAAACCAATAAATTCGCCAGATGCAGCATCAGCGGTCAAGTTCATCAAGAGCATCGTTTTCCGGTTTGGAGTTCCGCATAGCATCGTCACAGACAACGGTAGCAATTTCACGTCAAAGGAATTCAAGGCTTATTGCGCAGAAGTAGGTATCAAACTACACTTTGCGTCGGTTGCGCACCCGCAAACCAATGGTCAAGTCGAGAAAGCAAACGGTGTCATCTGCAGTGGAATCAAGAAGCGCCTGTTAGGACCATTGGAGAAAGCTCGGCACACTTGGCCAGAGGAGTTACCCAGCGTGCTATGGAGCATACGGACAACACCCAACACAGCAACACAGGAAACCCCGTTTTTTCTTGTTCATGGAGTTGAGGCAATGCTGCCGCTAGAAATAGAACACAATTCTCTGAGAGTGGCGGAGTTCGATGAAGAAACCTCAAAAAAGGCATTAGAAGATGATATGGACGCACTCGACGAAGCTCGAGACGAAGTATTGTCAAGAGTCGCCAAATATCAGGAAGATATGAAAAATTATCACAGTCGACGATTGCGTCCAAGATCCTTCCAGGTGGGCGACCTAGTTCTTCGACTCACGCAAAATAGCCATGAAAAGCTCGAATCGCCATGGCTAGGCCCTTACATCGTCACCGAGGTCATCGAAGGAGGATCATACAGGATAAAGGACAAGAAGACAGGGGTTGCCGAGCCAAATCCCTGGAACGTGGCGCAACTTAGGCATTTTTACGCCTAAGTCAAGATATATATGTAAACATACAATGTACTGAAACGCCCGCGAGTTTTCAGACGCACTCTTTTCCTTTCAGGGCACCGAGTGGGGCTGGAAGGTTTTTAATGAGGCGGACTCGCGGTGCTACAATATAATAAAGATATTCGAGATGTACATCTTTTTCTTCGACAGGCTCGGGGTCTCATACCCGCAAATACAATATACTCAATAAAATTTATTTGCCTTGGTTCAACCTCGCAAACACAATAAAGAAATTAGCCACCGAAACACTCGGGGGCTGATGGCGTGTAACTCACACGTTCGTTGGGAACCCCAAGAGGAAGGTATGATGCGCACAGCAGCAAGTTTTCCCTCAGAAAGAAACCAAGGTTTATCGAACCAGGAGGAGCCAAGAAGCACGTTGAAGGTTGATGGCGGCGGGATGTAGTGCGGCGCAACACCAGGGATTCCGGCGCCAACGTGGAACCTGCACAACACAACCAAAGTACTTTGCCCCAACGAAACAGTGAGGTTGTCAATCTCACCGGCTTGCTGTAACAAAGGATTAACCGTATTGTGTGGAAGATGATTGTTTGCAGAAAATAGTAGAAACGATGTGCAGAGATGGGTGTATTTCAGTATAGAGAATTGGACCGGGGTCCACAGTTCACTAGAGGTGTCTCTCCCATAAGATAAACAGCATGTTGGGTGAACAAATTACAGTTGGGCAATTGACAAATAAAGAGGGCATGGCCATGCACATACATATCATGATGAGTATAGTGAGATTTAATTGGGCATTACGACAAAGTACATAGACCGCCATCCAGCATGCATCTATGCCTAAAAAGTCCACCTTCAGGTTATCATCCGAACCCCCTCCAGTATTAAGTTGCTAACAACAGACAATTGCATTAAGTATTGCGCGTAATGTAATCAGTAACTACATCCTCGAACATAGCACCAATGTTTTATCCCTAGTGGCAACAGCACATCCACAACCTTAGAACTTTCTGTCACTGTCCCAGATATCAATGGAGGCATGAACCCACTATCGAGCATAAATACTCCCTCTTGGAGTTACAAGCATCTACTTGGCCAGAGCATCTACTAGTAACGGAGAGCATGCAAGATCATAAACAACACATAGACATAACTTTGATAATCAACATAACAAGTATTCTCTATTCATCGGATCCCAACAAACACAACATATAGAATTACAGATAGATGATCTTGATCATGTTAGGCAGCTCACAAGATCCGACAATTAAGCACAATGGGGAGAAGACAACCATCTAGCTACTGCTATGGACCCATAGTCCAGGGGTAGACTACTCACACATCACTCCGGAGGCGACCATGGCGGCGTAGAGTCCTCCGGGAGATGAATCCCCTCTCCGGCAGGGTACCGGAGGCGATCTCCTGGATCCCCCGAGATGGGATCGGCGGCGGCGGCGTCTCTGGAAGGTTTTCCGTATCGTGGCTCTCGGTACTGGGGGTTTCGCGACGGAGGCTTTAAGTAGGCGGAAGGGCAGGTCAGGAGGCGGCACGAGGGGCCCACACCACAGGGCCGCGCGGCCAAGGGGGGGGGGGGCGCCTCCCTAGGGTGTGGCCACCTCGTGGCCCCACTTCGTCTCCTCTTCGGTCTTCTGGAAGCTTCGTGGCAAAATAGGACCCTGGGCGTTGATTTCGTCCAATTCCGAGAATATTTCGTTACTAGGATTTCTGAAACCAAAAACAGCAGAAACAAGAATCGGCACTTCGGCATCTTGTTAATAGGTTAGTTCCAGAAAATGCACGAATATGACATAAAGTGTGCATAAAACATGTAGATAACATCAATAATGTGGCATGGAACATAAGAAATTATCGATACGTCGGAGACGTATCAGCATCCCCAAGCTTAGTTCTGCTCGTCCCGAGCAGGTAAAACGATAACAAAGATAATTTCTGGAGTGACATGCCATCATAACCTTGATCATACTATTTGTAAAGCATATGTAGTGAATGCAGTGATCAAAACAATGTATATGACATGAGTAAACAAGTGAATCATAAAGCAAAGACTTTTCATGAATAGCACTTCAAGACAAGCATCAATAAGTCTTGCATAAGAGTTAACTCATAAAGCAATAATTCAAAGTAAAGGCATTGAAGCAACACAAAGGAAGATTAAGTTTCAGCGGTTGCTTTCAACTTGTAACATGTATATCTCATGGATATTGTCAACATAGAGTAATATAATAAGTGCAATAAGCAAGTATGTAGGAATCAATGCACAGTTCACACAAGTGTTTGCTTCTTGAGGTGGAGAGAAATAGGTGAACTGACTCAACATTGAAAGTAAAAGAATTGTCCTCCATAGAGGAAAAGCATCGATTGCTATATTTGTGCTAGAGCTTTGATTTTGAAAACATGAAACAATTTTGTCAACGGTAGTAATAAAGCATATGTATCATGTAAATTATATCTTACAAGTTGCAAGCCTCATGCATAGTATACTAATAGTGCCCGCACCTTGTCCTAATTAGCTTGGACTACCGGATCATCACAATGCACATGTTTTAACCAAGTGTCACAAAGGGGTACCTCTATGCCGCCTGTACAAAGGTCTAAGGAGAAAGCTCGCATTGGATTTCTCGCTATTGATTATTCTCAACTTAGACATCCATACCGGGACAACATAGACAACAGATAATGGACTCCTCTTTTATGCATAAGCATGTAACAACAATTAATAATTTTCTCATATGAGATTGAGGATATATGTCCAAAACTGAAACTTCCACCATGGATCATAGCTTTAGTTAGCGGCCCAATGTTCTTCTCTAACAATATGCATGCTTAACCATAAGGTGGTAGATCGCTCTTACTTCAGACAAGACGAACATGCATAGCAACTCACATGAAATTCAACAAAGAGTAGTTGATGGCGTCCCCAGTGAACATGGTTATCGCACAACAAGCAACTTAATAAGAGATAAAGTGCATAATTACATATTCAATACCACAATAGTTTTTAAGCTATTTGTCCCATGAGCTATATATTGCAAAGGTGAATGATGGAATTTTAAAGGTAGCACTCAAGCAATTTAGTTTGGAATGGCGGAAAATACCATGTAGTAGGTAGGTATGGTGGACACAAATGGCATAGTGGTTGGCTCAAGTGTTTTGGATGCATGAGAAGTATTCCCTCTCGATACAAGGTTTAGGCTAGCAAGGCTTATTTGAAACAAACACAAGGATGAACCGGTGCAGCAAAACTCACATAAAAGACATATTAAAAACATTATAAGACTCTACACCGTCTTCCTTGTTGTTCAAACTCAATACTAGAAATTATCTAGACTTTAGAGAGACCAAATATGCAAACCAAATTTTATTTCTTCATTAATGGGTGCAAAGCATATGATGCAAGAGCTTAAACATGAGCACAACAATTGCCAAGTATCACATTACCCAAGACATTATAGCAATTTACTACATGTATCATTTTCCAATTTCAACCATATAACAATTTAACGAAGAAGAAACTTCGCCATGAATACTATGAGTAGAAACTAAGGACATACTTGTCCATATGCTACAGCGGAGCGTGTCTCTCTCCCATAAAGTGAATGCTAGGATCCATTTTATTCAAACAAAACAAAAAAAACAAAAACAAACCGACGCTCCAAGCAAAGCACATAAGATGTGATGGAATAAAAATATAGTTTCAGGGGAGGAACCTGATAATGTTGTCGATGAAGAAGGGGATGCCTTGGGCATCCCCAAGATTAGACGCTTGAGTCTTCTTAAATATGCAGGGGTGAACCACCGGGGCATCCCCAAGCTTAGAGCTTTCACTCTCCTTGATCATGTTGCATCATACTCCTCTCTTGATCCTTGAAAACTTCCTCCACACCAAACTTAGAACAACTCATTAGAGGATTAGTGGACAATAAAAATTAACATGTTCAGAGGTGACACAATCATTCTTAACACTTCTGGACATTGCATAAAGCTACTGGACATTAATGGATCAAAGAAATTCATCCAACATAGCAAAAGAGGCAATGCGAAATAAAAGGCAGAATCTGTCAAAACAGAACAGTTCGTATTGACGAATTTTATCGAGGCACCAGACTTGCTCAAATGAAAATGCTCAAATTGAATGAAAGTTGCGTACATATCTGAGGATCACTCACGTAAATTGGCATAATTTTCTGAGTTATCTACAGAGAAAACAGCCCAGATTCGTGACAGCAAAGAAATCTGTTTCTGCGCAGTAATCCAAATCTAGTATGAACTTTTCTATCAACGACTTTACTTGGCACAACAAAACACTAAACTAAGATAAGGAGATGTTGCTACAGTAGTAAACAACTTCCAAGACACAAAATAAAAACAAAGTATTGTAGGTAAAAACCATGGGTTGTCTCCCATAAGCGCTTTTCTTTAACGCCTTTCAGCTAGGCGCAGAAAGTGTGTATCAAGTATTATCAAGAGACGAAGTATCAACATCATAATTTGTTCTAATAATAGAATCAAAAGGTAACTTCATTCTCTTTCTAGGGAAGTGTTCCATACCTTTCTTGAGAGGAAATTGATATTTTATATTACCTTCCTTCATATCAATGATAGCACCAACAGTTCGAAGAAAAGGTCTTCCCAATACAATGGGACAAGATGCATTGCATTCAATATCCAAGACAACAAAATCAACGGGGACAAGGTTATTGTTAACGGTAATGCGAACATTATCAACTTTCCCCAAAGGTTTCTTTGTAGAATGATCGGCAAGATTAACATCCAAATAACAATTTTTCAGCGGTGGCAAGTCAAGCATATTATAAATTTTCTTAGGCATAACAGAAATACTTGCACCAAGATCACATAAAGCATTACAATCAAAATCTTTAACCTTCATCTTAATGATGGGCTCCCAACCATCCTCTAGCTTTTTAGGAATAGAGGCTTCGCGCTCTAGTTTCTCTTCTCTAGCTTTTATGAGAGCATTTGTAATATGTTGCGTGAAAGCCAAATTTATAGCACTAGCATTAGGACTTTTAGCAAGTTTTTGTAAGAACTTTATAACTTCAGAGATGTGGCAATCATCAAAATCTAAACCATTATAATCTAAAGCAATGGGATCATCATCCCCAATGTTGGAAAAAATTTCAGCAGCTTTATCACAGGCAGTTTAATGATTTTAGCGATTTCAGGTAGTTTCTCGCGCTTTGCATTAGAAGTGGAAACATTGCTAACACCAATTCTTTTATTATTAATAGTAGGAGGTGCAGCAACATGTGTAGCATTAGCATTACTAGTCGTGGTAATAGTCCAAACTTTAGCTACATTCTTCTCTTTAGCTAGTTTTTCATTTTCTTCTCTATCCCACCTAGCACGCAGTTCAGCCATCAATCTTATATTCTCATTAATTCTAACTTGGATGGTATTTGCTGTAGTAACAATTTTATTATGATGATTTTTATTAGGCATAACTTTCGATTTCAAAAGATCAACATCAGCAGCAAGACTATCGACTTTAGAAGCAAGTATATCAATTTTCCCAAGCTTTTCTTCAACAGAATTGTTAAAAGCAGTTTGTGTACTAATAAATTCTTTAAGCATGGCTTCAAGTCCAGGGGGTGTGTTCCTATTATTGTTGTAAGAATTCCCATAAGAATTACCATAGCCGTTGCCATTATTATAAGGATATGGCCTATAGTTGTTACTAGAATTGTTCCGGTAAGCATTGTTGTTGAAATTATTATTTTTAATGAAGTTCACATCAACATGTTCTTCTTGTGCAACCAATGAAGCTAACGGAACATTATTAGGATCAATATTAGTCCTATCATTCACAAGCATAGACATAATAGCATCAATCTTATCACTCAAGGAAGAGGTTTCTTCGACAGAATTTACCTTCTTACCTTGTGGAGCTCTTTCCGTGTGCCATTCGGAGTAGTTGATCATCATATTATCAAGAAGCTTTGTTGCTTCACCAAGAGTGATGGACATAAAGGTACCTCCAGCAGCTGAATCCAATAAATTCCGCGAAGAAAAATTCAGTCCTGCATAGAAGGTTTGGATGATCATCCAAGTAGTCAGTCCATGGGTTGGGCAATTTTTAACCAAGGATTTCATTCTTTCCCATGCTTGTGCAACATGTTCAGTATCTAATTGTTTAAAATTCATTATGCTACTCCTCAAAGATATAATTTTACTAGGGGGATAATATCTACCAATAAAAGCATCCTTGCATTTAGTCCATGAATCAATACTATTCTTAGGCAGAGATAGCAACCAATCTTTAGCTCTTCCTCTTAATGAGAAAGGGAACAATTTTAATTTTATAATGTCACCATCTACATCTTTATACTTTTGCATTTCACATAATTCAACAAAATTATTAAGATGGGCAGCAGCATCATCAGAACTAACACCAAAAAATTGCTCTCGCATAACAAGATTCAGTAAAGCAGGTTTAATTTCAAAGAATTCTGCTGTAGTAGCAGGTGGAGCAATAGGTGTGCATAAGAAATCATTATTATTTGTGGTTGTGAAGTCACACAACTTAGTATTTTCAGGGTTGGCCATTTTAGCAACAGTAAGTAAAGCAAACTAGATAAAGTAAATGCAAGTAACTAATTTTTTTGTGTTTTTGATATAGCGAACAAGATAGCAAATAAAGTAAAACTAGCAACTAATTTTTTTGTATTTTGATTTAGTGCAGCAAACAAAGTAGTAAATAAAACTAAGCAAGACAAAAACAAAGTAAAGAGATTGGGAAGTGGAGACTCCCTTTGCAGCGTGTCTTGATCTCCCCGGCAACGGCGCCAGAAAAAGAGCTTGATGGCGTGTAACTCACACGTTCGTTGGGAACCCCAAGAGGAAGGTATGATGCGCACAGCAGCAAGTTTTACCTCAGAAAGAAACCAAGGTTTATTGAACCAGGAGGAGCCAAGAAGCACGTTGAAGGTTGATGGCGGCGGGATGTAGTGCGGCGCAACACCAGGGATTCCGGCGCCAACGTGGAACCTGCACAACACAACCAAAGTACTTTGCCCCAACGAAACAGTGAGGTTGTCAATCTCACCGGCTTGCTATAACAAAGGATTAACCGTATTGTGTGGAAGATGATTGTTTGCAGAAAATAGTAGAACAGTATTGCAGTAGATTGTATTTCAGTATAGAGAATTGGACCGGGGTCCACAGTTCACTAGAGGTGTCTCTCCCATAAGATAAACAGCATGTTGGGTGAACAAATTACAGTTGGGCAATTGACAAATAAAGAGGGCATGACCATGCACATACATATCATGATGAGTATAGTGAGATTTAATTGGGCATTACGACAAAGTACATAGACCGCCATCCAGCATGCATCTATGCCTAAAAAGTCCACCTTGAGGTTATCATCCGAACCCCCTCCAGTATTAAGTTGCTAACAACAGACAATTGCATTAAGTATTGTGCGTAATGTAATCAGTAACTACATCCTTGAACATAGCACCAATATTTTATCCCTAGTGGCAACAGCACATCCACAACCTTAGAACTTTCTCTCTTTGTCCCGAGATATCAATGGAGGCATGAACCCACTATCGAGCATAAATACTCCCTCTTGGAGTTACAAGCATCTACTTGGCCAGAGCATCTACTAGTAACGGAGAGCATGCAAGATCATAAACAACACATAGACATAACTTTGATAATCAACATAACAAGTATTCTCTATTCATCGGATCCCAACAAACGCAACATATAGAATTACAGATAGATGATCTTGATCATGTTAGGCAGCTCACAAGATCCGACAATTAAGCACAATGGGGAGAAGACAACCATCTAGCTACTGTTATGGACCCATAGTCCAGGGGTAGACTACTCACACATCACTCCGGAGGCGACCATGGCGGCGTAGAGTCCTCCGGGAGATGAATCCCCTCTCCGGCAGGGTGCCGGAGGCGATCTCCTGGATCCCCCGAGATGGGATCGGCGGCGGCGGCGTCTCTGGAAGGTTTTCCATATCGTGGCTCTCGGTACTGGGGGTTTCGCGACGGAGGCTTTAAGTAGGCGGAAGGGCAGGTCAGGAGGCAGCACGAGGGGCCCACACCACAGGGCCGCGCGGCCAAGGGGGGGGGGGCGCGCCGCCCTAGGGTGTGGCCACCTCGTGGCCCCACTTCGTCTCCTCTTCGGTCTTCTGGAAGCTTCGTGGCAAAATAGGACCCTGGGCGTTGATTTCGTCCAATTCCGAGAATATTTCGTTACTAGGATTTCTGAAACCAAAAACAGCAGAAAACAGAATCGGCACTTCGGCATCTTGTTAATAGGTTAGTTCCAGAAAATGCACGAATATGACATAAAGTGTGCATAAAACATGTAGATAACATCAATAATGTGGCATGGAACATAAGAAATTATCGATACGTCGGAGACGTATCAGGGGCTAGGGAAAAGAACAATATATATCTGTTTTACAACATACATACAGCAAGTTATAGTTTCCTTCGACAAAATAAGCTATCTACCGAAAAAATAAATTCAGTCGTGACCTAACAGATCGTCAATATTTACTCTGTCTTCTTCGTCAGAGGCACCTAGAAAATCAGCATAATGGCCATCTGCAAAAAAGTCGGCATGCATTCGGAGAAGGTCGCCAATTATCTCTTTGGCCACTGGTGTAAATATTGCATCAATTTTATCGACACCTCTTCGCCGTCGCCTCAGCTTGGTATGAACAGTTTCAACCACCTTGGTCATATCAAGTTTTGAGTGGCAGATCTGAAGCATAATAAGGGCAAACCTGGCACCGGCTACTACTTGAGCTCTTACAAAACCATGGATTTTGTGCGAGTCTTTAAACTTCTCCATCAACTCAGGAAGGGTCTTAGGCTGAACGTTTCGAGGAAACATGGAGTTGTAAACCATGGACAGCGTTTTAGTACAAAATTCAAGGAACTCACGAACTTGGCATGAGCGGTCTTGAAATCTGACGATTTGTCGGGTGCGTTCAGGGGTAGCCCAAAAAAGCGAGCCATGGTCCAGTGCTAGATTAATAAGGAAATTTGATCTTGTGTCGACTCGTTGATCTTCGGCATCAGCGTCCAAAAAGGGACCTGTTTCGCGACAGCACACCAGTTAGAAACAGAAAACAAACAAGGAATAGAAGAAGGTCTAGCTCGAGAAAGTATACCCGCCATCTCCAGGCTTGCTTCAGTCATCAACTCAAGCATAAAGTTCTCTCGGGTGGTAGCCTGTGTAGCTTCAGCGATTGCAGCCTCTTTTGAAGCTATAGCTTCCTGAGCTTGCTGTAGCGCAATTTTTTCCCTCTCAGATGATTTTCGAGATTGTTCCATTATCACGAGTGCTTGTTTCTTCATCGATTGAAGCTATTGGCGGAGTTCTTTCAAGTCATGTGTTGGACCCATACTCGAAGAATCTTCAATAAATTCGTCATCAGCCGGGATTTTCTTCGAGTACAAGGACGCAGGCACAGCATCGGAGGAATGAGGAGTTGGAGTATAGTTGTCAAACACCAACTAGAAAAGAGAATTCGACATCAATCATCACATAAAAATAAACTCCCATTGATTTTCAGTATATTTACATGGTTCTTGCAAAAGGTCGGATCCTAGTGAACCAACAATACGCTGTCGCAAACTACATCTATGGCGACAGTCATCAAAAGAGAAAAGAAAAAAAGATAGGCAGGGCAATCTACTTGACCTCCGGCTTGGCGTAACTGGAGGAAGGTGTTGGTTTGTATCCGAGGAAGGCAAGGATTTTCTTCGAGCTAGGCTTGGCGGCCTTGATCAAATATTGCCATTTCTTCGTCTCCATACTCCTCGCATCACCAACTTTGGCCCAATCGACGTGTTGTTGGCTCTCGGCAACCAAAGCAATGGTGCCTTCAACGCCAATCTTCAGGTTCTCTTGTCGAAGAGCTAGCCCAAGATCTTCCTTCGGAATGAAGCGCTTGGCAAGCGCAGCAAAAGTGTTGGGCTCATCAGTCTTCGGGAATAAGTAGGGGAAGAGCCGAGAAAACGCCGCCTTGGCATCGGAAATGCTTTGGCGCACTTCATCTCCATAAATCTCGAGGAGAGAAAGGGCGTCAAGGAGACGGTCATCTTCTGGCTTTTCAAGCCCATATTCCTGGCTGGTTTTCCCTGCTGGGAAAAAGTTTCGGGTTATCAAAAAATATACATAAAAATAGTGCTAAAGTCAACTCGAAGAAAATGGGTGATACTTACTGACAAAACGTCGGTTTTGTGACTCCAGGCGTGCGGCGATGGCAGCTTCGCGAGCAAGCTGTTGAGCTGTGCGTTCACTTAAAGCATTTTCAGCGTCATGGAGCCTTTTTCGAAGACTCTCAACTGAGGCAGACTCGAGCTCCGCTTTTTCTCGAGCTTTTTCGCTCTTAGCCAGCTCAACAGCAAGATCATCGGCGCGCTTATTGGCTTTGGCGAGATCCTCTGGTGTAACACAGCAACAAAGTTACAAAAAGCTATGAAGAAAGAATTATCCGACATGAAAGAAAAATGAGGAGTACCTTTCAAACTATTCGCATGATCACGGTACCCAATAAATTGAGTGCCAAGACGAATAAATTGTTGCATCAGAGGCTAAGAAAACAACAAAGGGATAAGAAAGCCAGAAGAAGAGAAGTTCGATAGCAGCAAAAATAAGTGGTAAAGATGCTTACATCATCCAGAGCAGAAGTCGACGAACTCCCGGGCAGAAGGTTTGATCCTGCGACAGGATCAGTCCTGGCTCTCTTCAGCGAAGAGGCACGGGGGCTGCCGGGAGGAGTCAAGTCCCCTATATCTCGCCGGGGAGGCGAGGTTTCTTCGGTAGCACGGCGAGTATCGGACAACACCAGAGTATATGACATGCTCGTATGAGCAGTTACATTGGCAATGGGTTCTTCCTCCTCGTCGCCACTATTGCGTCAAAAGATAGTATGAGAAGACACAGGAAAAGCAATACAGTATAAAAAATACAAGGCGAAGTAAAACTTACGAGCTAACAAGAGCATCCTCGTAGGGGTTGAAAGATCTTTTTTCTTTTTCGGGAGAAGTCTCCTGGATAGGAGATCCCCCTGCTTTGGAGGTGCCGGAATCTTCGAGCTCATCCCTTTTCCTCTTATTCTTCGGGGAAGCAGCTGAAGGGAGTGAACGTGAAGACTCGGAAGCCTCAGTTTCAACTTCTTTTTCAGAGGAAGCCGCGGGTTTGTGAGAAACCGCGACTTCGCTCGCAGGTTGAGAAGGAACCTGGGTATCCTCGGTAATGACTGCGCGCTCTTCGACATCTCCATCTTCGGGAAGGGGAGGAAGAGGCGACACGGTCTTATGGTTCTGGACAAAATAGTAATGTGTCAACAGGAAATTGTATCAATTAGTAGCAGTCGAAGAAATAGCAGCCAAAAAGTGAAGAACGAACAAGCAAACGATAAAGATAGATTACCTGGGGAAGCGCGTTGGTGGCACTATATGGTTTCACGCGGCAAGATGACGGGACGGGGTCTTTCTTGCTGAGCGAAGAGATTTTTCGGACAAGTTTTTCTAAGTCCTCGACCGATAAATCTACTGACAGGCGATCCACATCCTTGTCGCCAGCATATGTCCAGAGGGGGTTTTTGCGAGCCTGCAAAGGCTGCACCCTAATCCTAAGGAAATACGATGTAATCTGGATACCCGACAACTCTTGGCCACGAGTATTTTGGAGCTCGCGGATGCATGTCATCAGCGCCTCTGTCGCCGATTTTTCTTCGTCGCTAGCCTCTGCATCCCAGGAGCGGCGGCGAAAGATTTTTTCGTTGCCGTTGAAAGGAGGAATGTTGTGTTCCAGCGAGTCGACACATTCCTCGTGGACATACAACCATTTTTTGCGCCACCCTTGAACCGAGTCAGGGAATTTGACGTCGAAATACTCGACATCAGGGCGGACGCAGATAACAACACCGCCTATGTTATAGGCGACATTGGGGGAGCCACTACGGCGGAGGAGGAAGATGCGCTTCCATAGAGCCCAGTTAGGCTGGATTCCAAGGAAAGATTCGCAAAGAGTAATGAAAATAGAGATGTGGAGGATGGAGTTGGGAGTCAGATGGTGAAGTTGCAGCCCATACACAAAAAGCAACCCACACAGAAAATCGTGGATGGGTGCAGAGAGGCCACGGATAAGATGGTCAACAAAACTAACCCGATACTCAATGAGAGGCGTCGGGTAGCTCTCCTCGCTAGGGAAGCGCAGTGCGTCCTGCTTCTTGCTTATTCCAAGCTTTTTTAGCAGGTTAATTTCTTGCGCGGAGATCTTGGACCTCTCCCTCTCCGTGCTCCGCTGATCTGGCGCCGCCATCTTTGCTTCAGGGGTGCTGTGCCTTGAAAGTCTTGGCCGCGGCGGCATCAACAACGGCGTCGAGGAAGTGGAGCAGTACGCGAGCGCTGGAGTTGTGTTGGAGGCAATGGAGATTGGAGCATAGGAGATATGAGCAATGGTGCGGCGTAGAGGATTAAACGAGGAAGAAGACGAGTATTTATAGCGGGTTCAGTCAAAACTTCGCACCGTCGGATGCTCTATGAATGGACTTGATGCTTCAGACGTGGATCAAAGGGTAAAATGGTATTTTGGCCACGATGGAACTGGACAGGCGCTACAGCGCGCGTGCCAGAAAAAGCGGAGGACGTGTGTCCCCCACTTGCGTAACGTGTCAACATGTCGCAGAATTTGGGCCCGCAGGTCAGTGAAGGGATAGTTCTCGCGTTTTTTCAATACAGTGATCGTGGCTATCGTCAGCACTGATGTCACTTTACCAATGAAAATTTCGGATGTGATTTTATGAAAAGTGGTGACAGCAAGAGACAATTGGTAATCTCGAGAGCCTTTGACCAAATACAAGTTTTTGTCCAAATGCTCGGGGGCTACTTTATAAAAAAGGTTTCGAGAAGTTTGATGGAGATAGTTCGGAAGGGGACATTTCAAAATATAGTGACAGAGGACAATTGGAGCCTACAGCCAAGTATAAATCCTCGACTGTAGCCTCGGGGGCTACTCCCATCGGGAGCGCTGTTCGCGCACCCGATAAATATGAGTAGAAGCATGACACATGACAATATAGTGGCAAAGGTGCTAAAAAGGTGAGCCTACAACCAAGTACAAGCACTTGGCTGTAGCCTCGGGGGCTACTCCCATCGGGAACGCTGTTCGCGTGCCCGATGAAATTTGTCAAAATCCTGGCGAGTATATTCTGACTTATCAAAATAACTCTTCATATACTCCCATCGGGAGGATAAAATAGAAACAATAATAAGTCATCTGTTGACTCGAACAAATGTGCTACTCCAACAGCCGGAAAAAGCACTCGACAATATATTCTCGGAGCGCCTCAGTCGCGAAATAATCTCTGAATGCCGCAAAACTCTGCGAAGGTAAGTCCTCGGGATCCGTCCTGTGCGGCGTGGCACCGCCTCTGACGGCGCTTTGCTACTTTTTCCGTATCAACAGATACGAAGAAAAATCCTAACGGACGCGTTAGGTACCCGATAAAACATGACTAGAATTCGACATCTGGTAAGACCTTAAGCGGCATATGTCGAATTACGCCAGTATCCCGAGATCATGTCCAGGGACGTGATCTTGAAGTAGGTTTCCGTGGATTGCTACGAGAGCAGTTAACTGGTACCTGATCCGTCAGATGAACCAGCCCCAATTACCGTTATCCTTGTACAATATACAGTTCCTTTATAAAAATTTGTCGACTTGCAGAAATCAGATGCAGATTGTAAAGATGGAGATTTTCCTTGATTCTACGATTCAAGCAAAATCTCGGGGGCTACTGACATAGGCATCCCCTATGGGCCTGCCGAAGAAGGTACCCGGGGTTTACTGGAGGCCCACGACCCGAAGTTTTATATAGTTTGGAAAGATAGAATTGTATTAGGAATATCAACTTGTAAATATCGCGGGACGGGTCAGAAACCCTCCCGGATTGTGTAACTTTTATATCACGAAACCCTCGGCTCCGCCTCCTATATAAGGGGGAGTCGAGGGACAAAAAAAGGATCGATTCATTGTTTCACGCAACCCTAGTTTTCATAGCAGTCGAGTACTTTTCCGGCTGAAACCCTCGAGATCTACTTGCCCTCTACTTCCAACTAAACCCTAGTCTACAACCCGTAGGCATTGATAAGTTAATACCTTATCATCAGCCCAACTGTTGGCGATTTCCATTAACTTAGTTATGGTTTTCGGCTTCTTGCGCCCAAGTTCCTCTATGTACGTTTCACGTCGGATGCCGTCGCTGAAAGCATCGATTGCTCTGTCAACAGAAACGTCTTCGGCAGCCTTCAGGAGTTTGGTGAACCTGCCGATGTATGCGCGCATCGACTCCTTCTGCTTCTGCTGGCAATGCCGTAGCTCCTCGATCCCGACAGGCCTTTTGTACGTCGCTTGGAAGTTAGCGACGAAAGCGTCCACCAGGTCGTCCCATGATTTGATGGATTCCTTCAGCAGGCCTCTCAGCCAGGCCCGTGCCGAATCTTTCAGGTAAAGCTGCAGGCATTATATTGCTGCTATCTGGTTTCCTTTGTGTAGGATCACAGTCTGCAGGTAATAGTCTATCCATGACCTTGGCTCCTGCTGCCCGTCGTACTTCGCGGCGTCAGTTGGGGTAGGTTTGAACTTCTTGGGTGGCATTGTTTTGCGGATCTTGTAGCTCAAGCATTCAGCCCCCCTCAATTCACCGTCGTACTCCTCGCTTTCTTCTGAGGTGTCGCTATCGTCTTCTCCCCTCGCGGCTCGCCGTCGCCTGGCTTTGTCGATCCTGCTCTGGGTAATCTCTTCGCGGGCGTCTCTTGAGCGATGTTTTGAGCCGCTAGCTTGGAGCGTGGTCTTCTCTTTTCGTGGAACCAGATTGTCTCCCAGGATTGCGAGGCTTTCCAGGGCGCCCCGATGAGCTTGAGCCATAGAACCTTCGGGTCGCTGATTGATGAGGTACGCCGCGAGGTTGGCGGTTGCTCCCTCGACGGTTTTCGGTCTTAGCATTCCTGCAGTGTCCGTGGTCATGAAGGACTTGGATAGGTTTGACGTTATTTCCCTGGCGTCATCTTCCGAAAGTCTTGATAGCCTCGATCGGTGCTTTCCCGCGCCTTGGCTACTTCGGGAAGCGCTCCCGCGCGAGCCCCTTCGTCGCTCGCTAGATTGTTCTGCCGCGAGTAGACGTCTCTCGAGGGTGGCTTGCTCATTTGATAGGCGCTCCCGATTCTTCTCCAATATTGAGCGGTAGGCATTGAGGGTTCCAACCAAAGTTCCGGCGGGGAGCGGTGTGTTGTTAAGTATGGCTGCCCGGGCGGATGCCCATTCTTCCTCCGCGATGGTGTAATCGCTATCGGCGTTGCTAGCACTGTTTCCAAAGCTACACCGCCTGCTAGAGCTAGGGGTGTGATCTCCGCCTCCCCTGTTCCTTGCGTTCCTTGTGCCGTTGGCAGCATAAACTTGGTGGCGCGCCGCCCTCCAGGTGACTTCCTTGGCAACACTGTCGACACTGTCCTCTCCCGATGAATACTGAGCGCTGCAGATGAACGGTGTGTCGCTCGATCCCAGCCCGTGCCTGGTGTCGCAGTTCAAGCAATAGTACGAGGTCATCTCTGGAGGCGCGGGGTTATCAGATCCAACTAACATTGAAGACGTCGACCGAGGGGTCGACGATGGGATGAATTTGTCGAGTCCGTCAGGTCAGCCGAGAGATCGACTGATGACGACATGCTTGGCCCCGCGGCCAACGATGGTGATTTTCTTGCTGATCTGGGGGCGCACGAATCTAGCAGTCGGAGGACTCCTTCTAGTGGACGCTGCCGAACGTCATCTCCATGTTCCCTTGCAGATCTGAAAAAGTCGAGCGAGAAGAATCACTGTGCGGGGAGAACTCATAGGAGCCGAAACGAATCGGGCTTCCTAAGATTGGTGATGACGATGATGATGGCGTCGACGAAGCTGCCGATGACATGACTAGATCTGCCGATGACGGGTCTTGTGCCGACAGGGTTCCCACAGACGGCGCCAATTGTCGAGGGTGCTCCTCGGCAATGCCCTCCGATTGGGGCTTAGGGTTGATGGAATCCTGTAGGCTGACACGAGACATCGGTTAACAGACAAGCGGGGAGAGCGATTTACCCAGGTTCGGGGCTCTTGATGAGGTAAAACCCTTACGTCCTACCTGTCTGATCTTGATTATGAGAATATCGGGTTACAATGGGGTGCCGAAGGTTTCGGCTGTAATCTCGTCGAGAGGCTAAGTGTTATGGCGACCTAGCTCTAGACTTCTGGTGGCTAAAGTTGCTAAGATTGATTGTGTCCCTCGGCAGCCCCTCTCCTGGCCTTTATATAGGAGGCCAGGTCTCAAGAGATATGCCCGGGTACGACTAGGTTTACAAGAGACCTAGCACTAAACCTTCCTTGTTCGGCTCCTCTCCGTCTTGTTCTTCAAGGAATCTTCTCCAGCACCGTTCTAGCGGCCCACCTTACCATCGGGTATCTTCATGGGCCTCCATTTGGACCGAACAGGATAGGGCAATAACGGTTACCCGAAGGGTAATACCCACGTCACTCCCTTTATCCAGAAAACAAAATTTCAAAAAATAGGATTTTTTTTTGCTCATGTATCTCTGCATTGTATGTGCTCACGCAATTTTTTTTTGAGATATTGACATTTTTCATGGCCTATGCAAAAAAAGACAAAATTAAGCCCTTTGAAAAGGCTTATTTTAGTACTAAAGTTTGTCTTTTTACAGAAGCCACCCTATAAGTCGGTTTTTCTTGAAACGACTTTGTGATCACATATAATGTGAAGCTGTACATATAACATTTTTAGCTGTAATTTTTTGATATTTTCAAATGTGTTCAAAATGTATTGAAATAAAGGGAGCATTTGCACCCCATAGCCAAAACGCCTTATCCATTTCTCTATAGGCAACTATTATATAATTAAGGTGACTGTATGTTAGCTATCGATGATATTGCAAACCATTACAGCGCGCTGCTGGCTTCACTATTTTTTGAGAACTCGTAGAAGATCTGCGAATCTTTGTATTAAGTGGACAGAGAGTTTACAGTGACAGGGTCGCCTAGAACCCTAACACCACCTCCACCTCTAGTGTTCTTGCTCTAACACCAAGTAGCCACTTGAGCTTCAGCAGTTCAGCCTGCAGGCTGTAATACAGATTCAGTAGATAGGGAGAGAGCTTGAATGCAGAAATTTAGGCTCTCGTTGAGAGGTTGTTCAAGAAGACTCCCCTTCAAAGACGCAAGTAGAAGTGTGAAACAGAAAGAAATATCGATCTGGTTTTGCAGAAAGGACAAAACCGGTTATGTTAGATTTGTCATCGGTTCCCGGCCATTCCAATCCATCAGTCGAAATGAGCAGGGAGGTTGAGCAAGTGTGCAGGAAAATTGATTGGGCATCTGGACGCGGTGGGTCGCCGCGTCGCAATAATACCAGACAAACAAACATCCTTTACGTGTGCATGTTGATCGACGATTGGTCGCCCCTCCGCGTCTCGCAGCTATCGAGCTCGACCCACCACATACTACTTTGCTTCTCTGCCCTGGCGAAATCAACGTTTGTTCCTAGGGTGGATCAGCCTCTCTGGCTCAAGGATGACTCGGATGCTCACAGCCACATGGATGACGGCAAATCCATCCCGGATGTTCCAAAACAAATCGACAACTTGCAGAATATAGTGGAGCAGACAAGTAGAAAACAAACGTCAATTAAGGAGAGCCAGCTTGCGATGCAAACAAAATAAGCTCTGAAGAAAAGGACATTGACATGGTGGTCAACTTCTCATTGGGGTTAGCCAAAATACTTATCAGAATGTGGACCGGGGCATATTGCCCACTGGTACGTCCGTCAAAAACCCTAAATGACATCGCTACTTCAGTAGTCGGCCAGTAAAAAAAATGCATTGTGACTTAAGCCAGTGCATAGTCGGTCAGCCAAAGATGTTACTAGTCCCTCTATTTCATAATTCTTGTCGCTTTTTATGTATCCAAATCAACGACAAGAATTATGAAACAAAGAGAATATTTTGTTATTTTTATCAACATGACAAGCCAAACCTACATGTCAGAATGGCACATAAGCTTTTTTTTTGCGGGTAGAATGGCACGGAAGCTGACTGGGCAAACAACCCGCGCCAAATTAATTTATAGGGGAAGAGCAGTGTATATATGGTCCATCAGGCTGAGTTATGCAGCTAGGAGAAAGGAGATAATTAAATCAAGGGGAAGCAACTTGTTGTCTGCAAGATTGGAGCCGCATCTCGGTTCTCCACAACCATTGGAGGCTATTGGGGCCTTGATGGGTACAGCTTATCGACAATTATATTTGACAAATGACTGCCTACAGCTATGCATACGCATACATACGGATCAGCATGATCCACATAATGAGAGTACATAACTGGTTGTTTGGTAATGGCCGGTGAAGTGATGAGCATCTGACTCAGCTCGAATAAATCAAACCGCGTTTTAACTCTTATTCTGCAGCTAGACGTGCGTACATATCTGTCACGAGTAAACTGTGGCGTCTGCTTCTTCCGTAGTATACTGTATCCATGATTTTGTTCACTTCTTCTACCAAAGAATAGTCGACGTTCTATGGGATATATAGCCAGTTGAACAAACCCAAGATCGGTTAACACATCAATCACTCGGAGTGGATCGGAGGACTTGACTTCACCTCTCAATACATAGTGTTCTAGCTAGTGGTAGCAGTGAAAGGCAAAGATTAGGCACAAGTGGAAAGAATCTGCCGAATCGGTGTACCCAAAGGGCCAAGGTTTCGCTGCCCGACATGAACGGCGACAACGGCTTGCTAGCTGCTTTCACTGTCACAAGCATTTCAAAAGTTCAGACTGAAACATTGATACTTCATGTTACAGTTTTCCATTTCTTGCATGCATCGTCAAGATTTTTTTTTTCGAAATGGGGAAAATATCATCTCAGCTTCTGCATACAAAGAATGCACATGATTTTTTTATTAGATTATTCACAACACCTTACAAGAGCAATACAAAAGATCAGCATCAAAGTCATCTTGCTGAACCTACACCAACTTACATCATCCAAAAAACCAAAAACCTTTCCAAGCCGCCCAATAGCAGGTGAGAAGCACATCCAGTCAAGCAGACTCTCAGCGCACGCCAACACACACGCCACACAAGTTGCTACCGATGTCTTCCTCGATCCCATCTTCAAGAGAGATCATCGCATTAACCTTGCAAGACCTGCCGTCAATGCCACCATGACGCCAGACGGCTCCACCATCATGCACGCATACATCATCCCGCATCCGTCGTCGATACTCTGCAGCACCATGCCACCAAGACTCACCGCCATCAATGTGGTAGATGAGTACCACTCCACCAACATCCGCCAACATCCAGCAGCTGCTCCAAAAACGATGCCCCAAGAGGTAGAACGACGCAGGTAGCGCCGCCATCATCCGATCCGGGAGACCCAGATCTAGGGTTTCCCCCGGAGCAACACGGTGGGTAGATGCAGGTTGCGACGGTGATGCCTTCAAGAAGGTAACGACGCGTAACATCGCCATCGCCCACCATGACCAGGGTCAGGGCACGATTTTCACCGGCAGCCGCACATCTCCAACTCGCCGAGTGTAGTGACGAGACAAGCAAAGACGGTGCCTTCGACAAGGTAACGACGCCAAGTGACGCCGCCATCGTCCGCCAAGACCGAGAGCGAAGCGCGGTTTTCACCGGCTGCCCCGTCACCCTAAGCTTATCGTCGACTGGATCTTCACCGCCGGAGATCTGTGCGGGATCCCAAGATCCCCCACCCCAGATCCCACCGAGGCCGTCCACCTCCGGAGAGGAGGTCACCGCCGCCATGCCCGGGGCCGCCGCCCCGACTCCCATGTGATGCAGGTGGAGCAGCCCGTCGCGTGGAGGAGAAGGCGCAGCAGACACGACCGCCTCCAGGCCCCAAGGGCCAAGATCCAGCCACGCCACCACCGTCGCCGCCTCGCCTTCCGGCCACCGACGCCGCGCACCACCACCACCACAAAAGAGATCAGGAGCGCCGCCCCCACCCCCAGGGTCTCGACCAGCTGAAACCCCCATCGCCGCCATGCCGCGTGGGCTTTGCCCGGCGACACCTCCGTCGACGGCGAGGGGAGGGAGGGGCTGGAGGGGGCCCGGAGGGCCGGTGAGGAGGGGCTACCCGGAGTGGCGCGGCGCCGCCACCTGGGGGGCGGGGGGTTAGGTCGGGGGAGATGTTAATTTACTAATGGCATCATCAAGATATATATATCTACTATCGTTTATGCTAACACAAGGAGTGAGGCTCATCCTAGTTCAATCCGTCCTCAGCGCTATTGTCATCTTTCATCTGTTATCATTGGACCCGCCACCATGGGTCTTCAAGGCGATTGACAAAATAAGAAGGGATTTTCTGATGGAAGGGAACAAATGCTGTGGAGGGAGGAAAATGCAGTGGAGGGAACAGATATTGTAAATTGAAATACACTATGCCACGCTAAACTGTTGGGGGGACTCGGCATACTCAATATAGAAATAATGAACACGGCCTTCAAAGTCCGGTGCTCTTGCAATCTTCGAGCGGAAGAGAAGAAACCTTTGTGCTCTCTGTCAACTCCGGTTGATGAAAAGCATGGGCCTCCTTGCGATCCAAGATGGCTGCTTGGCTGTTTACTCGTGGCAGAGTCTAGACCACGGATAACTTAGCAAAGCGTAATCTCCCTCACAATGATAAATGTGTTCTATGCAATGTAGCAGATGAGAATGCTCACCACTTGTTCACAGGGTGTGCGGTGGGCCGGTGGTATATATAATTTGGGACAACATCCTTACCTGGGCAAATTTGCAACAAATTACTCCGGTAATGGATCTTCCGCTCCGCGAGTGGTGGAAGCAGAGCAGATCAAGATTACCACAACACATTAGTGCAAAGTTCAGTTCACTGGTAATGATGGTCTCATGGTGTGTATAGAAGGAAAGAAATGCAAGAATAATCAAGAACAGCTTCAAGCCAATTAACGTGCTCATCGACCAGAATAAGGCAGAAGCGAGGCTTTGGTCGCTAGCAAGTTTAGGTCGCCTACAACTTCCAGGAGTCTAGCTCTTTTTCTACTAAGCATGCTCTTGTTTTTTCTGTTTTATCTGTGTGTTTCTTTTTCACCCTTTGGTTGACTCTTCTGTAAAACTGCAGCCTTTTTTATAAGGCTTTCCCTCTTCTAATACAACACATGCAGCATTTCTGTATGGTTCAAAAAAAAATCCACTACGAGTGTACTATTTTTTTGCGGGTAAACGGGGATTTCATTACTCAGAAAAGGTTACATAACGCTCAAGTTCCAGCTCCTGAAGCATGATATCATAACCTGAATCTAGCCATATAACAGTATGGCTTTCTGCTCTCGCTAAATTAGCAAGGCAGTGACCAACCCTAATCTATGACCTATCCACTTCTACAAAATTGTAAATTCTATTTTGACTAGACACGCGTTTAATCGCCAAAAAAAGATGCATGAGTGATGATCAATCAAGAGAGTGATCTTGCACCGCCACAGCCAGCTGGGAACAATCCGTGTCAATCATGAATGGCAACTCACTATATTGGAGGGATAGCATTAGTCCTTCTAAGTAAGGCTGGACAAACGGGCCGAGTTTTTGGCTCGGCCCGAGCTTTTCGTGGCTCGGCCCGAATTGAGCTCGACCCGCGGAAGAGGCAGACCGAGCCGAGCCCATTTTTCCGGACCGTCGCGGGCTTTTGGCTCGCCAGGCTCGGCTCGAGACAGCCCGAAAGCTCGGCGTATTTTTTTTTACAAATCAGAGAAGGTCAAAGTAGAGAGTGGGCTGATTTATGAAGAGAGGGAGCGAGGCGGTAGGTCACGCTAGCATGCTCAGTATTTTATCTCTTCGTTCTCCCACGCAATGCACGAAGCCCCCACGCGCCGCCGCCTCTGATGTCACCACCGCCGGCTAGCCGTCTACCTCGCGGCCCACCGTCCAGCGCGGCCTCTCTGCCGCGGAATCTCGCCGTGGCCGTGCCCTGCCGTCCACGACGTCATGGACTCGAAGATGGAGAAACCCCTCTCCTCTCTGTATGAAGATCCGGCTCCGGCGGTGAAGAAAACGAGCAGCGCCTCGCCGGCTCGCTGCCCACATCGCTGCTGTCGGCCGCGCGGCCGGACGTGACAAATCTTCCTCGTCCATGCCATCAACATCATCGCTTAATTTGATGTCTAAAAGTTTCAGAAATTGCAAAACAGCTCTCTGTACTGACTAGCTATTCTCTGTCGCTGTTCCTGATGCTTGGCTCACGAGCCAACTCGAGCTGGACCGAGCTAGAGGCGAGCCGAGCCTCTTTTTCCGGCTCGTGAGACAAATGAGTCAGCCCGAGCCGAGCCACTTTAGAGCGAGCTAAACTCAGGCTCGGACCGAGTCCAGCCCGAGCTGGCTCGTGTCCAGCCTTACTTCCAAGCATGCTTGTATTTCTGCTTCTGGCGCATCTTCACACCTTAAAAGAGACCGACAAGCCGGGAAAAGTATATGACCAGAATCATCACGTAGAATCATACCCAGACCTACCGAAAAGTCATCCACTTTGTAAGAGCCATCCATAATTACTTTAACCCAACCAGAAGGTGGCGGACGCCAAGGTTTATCAGGCGGTTTCTTCTTTTGACTGCAAGGCGCCAGGGAGATGGAGAGCGCTACATATTTTCCCTTCAGAATTGTTTCCACTGGTAGCTCTGGAACATTCTTTAGAGGATTCAAATAGCTACACAAAAAGTGTCGTGAACTCTCAATGGATGGCAAAGGCTTGCCATGAGTTATCTCATTACGTGTACTATTGTACTAACTAAATATATGGGAAGCATATATGGAGTTTCTTTTAAATGGGAAAGTTCCTAGACTTTGTATCAGTTGATGGATACACACGCATTTTATTACAAAGTTCAAAATATCAAGTTATTACATCTCATGGATCGCATAAGGTTGATATAAAAATCAATCATCCCAAAAGTAAAAGCATGTGGCATCTAGACCACTCTCAATCTACTATTATGCCTCCAACCAGCCGGTTGTAAATATATCATGAGCGGCCATCTACTTATATGTTGCGACGCGTATAAGTGCTTATGAAAAAAAATGCGATCGCACCTTGCGTCATATCCTCCACGCGAAACCCTAACCCTCCCCCGTCCCCCCATCCACCCTTCCTTCCATCCTCGCCGCCTTCGGAGGTGTAGCCGGTCGAAGACCACGACACCGGTGAAGGGGACGGTGGGGAGTTTAGCCCTTCGGCTCCTCTGCGCAGCCACAGGGAGGGGGGTCATTGCACGGGGCTCTCTGGTGCTAGGTCTTTGCTCCGAGGCTTCCCCTGGGCCTGCACTTCTCCACAGGCGGGCGACTTCAGCGGCCGCCCTCTCCCTGGCGCGGACGGGTGGATCGGGATCTGTCGAGGCTGGGGCGGCTGCTGGTGTGGAAGATGCCGCTACTGGTGTCCACAGTAGGGGCACCAGAGCGGCGGCTCCGAGTGGTGGTCTTCGACGTTGTCTCTCTGAGCGGCGGTCGTGCATGGTTCGCGTTCCTGGCCGTGAGGGCAGCGGGGCGGCGTGGCCTTGGATGCTGAGTGATAGCCCTAGGCAATTTGGTTGTCTCTGCTCCAGGTGTGGGCATTGTTGTCGACCCTGCTTCAGCGGTGGATAGCGCTCGTTGGTGCTCGATCGTTGCATGTCGTGGTTGCGTAGACGACTCGGTGGTGGTGGTCTGTAGCACACGTCTCTTGTCGTCGCCTTGTCATGCTCTTGGCAGGATGTTTGCTAGGGCAGTCTTTGAGTTGGGATGGACCGGGGTGGTATGGACATGCTATCGTGCTACATTGGAGCTGTGGGTCTCTTGATCGGTGCGGTTGGTGTCGGCGATGAGCTCGGCATAAGTGCTCTTGGGCTTAGGTCACATAGTTTCCTTGGGCCGACACCACTCGAGGAGATGTTGTCGGCGGTGTGTCTGGTTTGTTTCCTCTCTACGTCCTCATGACGGTGGCCGATGCTTGCGACGATAACGTCTTCGACGCCGTATACCTTCTTGGAGGCGCCACGAAAATGTCACTCCTTTCGCGTAGCCGGATCATGCATCTTCGCAAAACTTGTGTGCTTCTCCGGTCGGGGCAAAATATGTCTTCATCGACTCTAGGCTCATCCTCTTTGAACTTGTCGCCCCCATTGTCGCCATGGCTGCTCATACACGATGTTTTTCCTAGTTCGGTCGGCTACCTAGAAACGAGCCTTTTATCGACTTCGCCGGAGGGCCCGAGAAAACATAGAGCCGACCCAACACTTCATTTTTCTTTCATCTATCTTTGAAACTCCCTAGCCTATAATTCTCTGTAATACTTCATGCCTTCTTTCATTTTCCTTTATCGGGGTGCAAACATTTCTATGCAATGTAGCAGATGAGAATGCTCACCACTTGTTCACAGGGTGTGCGGTGGGCCGGTGGTATATATAATTTGGGACAACATCCTTACCTGGGCAAATTTGCAACAAATTACTCCGGTAATGGATCTTCCGCTCCGCGAGTGGTGGAAGCAGAGCAGATCAAGATTACCACAACACATTAGTGCAAAGTTCAGTTCACTGGTAATGATGGTCTCATGGTGTGTATAGAAGGAAAGAAATGCAAGAATAATCAAGAACAGCTTCAAGCCAATTAACGTGCTCATCGACCAGAATAAGGCAGAAGCGAGGCTTTGGTCGCTAGCAAGTTTAGGTCGCCTACAACTTCCAGGAGTCTAGCTCTTTTTCTACTAAGCATGCTCTTGTTTTTTCTGTTTTATCTGTGTGTTTCTTTTTCACCCTTTGGTTGACTCTTCTGTAAAACTGCAGCCTTTTTTATAAGGCTTTCCCTCTTCTAATACAACACATGCAGCATTTCTGTATGGTTCAAAAAAAAATCCACTACGAGTGTACTATTTTTTTGCGGGTAAACGGGGATTTCATTACTCAGAAAAGGTTACATAACGCTCAAGTTCCAGCTCCTGAAGCATGATATCATAACCTGAATCTAGCCATATAACAGTATGGCTTTCTGCTCTCGCTAAATTAGCAAGGCAGTGACCAACCCTAATCTATGACCTATCCACTTCTACAAAATTGTAAATTCTATTTTGACTAGACACGCGTTTAATCGCCAAAAAAAGATGCATGAGTGATGATCAATCAAGAGAGTGATCTTGCACCGCCACAGCCAGCTGGGAACAATCCGTGTCAATCATGAATGGCAACTCACTATATTGGAGGGATAGCATTAGTCCTTCTAAGTAAGGCTGGACAAACGGGCCGAGTTTTTGGCTCGGCCCGAGCTTTTCGTGGCTCGGCCCGAATTGAGCTCGACCCGCGGAAGAGGCAGACCGAGCCGAGCCCATTTTTCCGGACCGTCGCGGGCTTTTGGCTCGCCAGGCTCGGCTCGAGACAGCCCGAAAGCTCGGCGTATTTTTTTTTACAAATCAGAGAAGGTCAAAGTAGAGAGTGGGCTGATTTATGAAGAGAGGGAGCGAGGCGGTAGGTCACGCTAGCATGCTCAGTATTTTATCTCTTCGTTCTCCCACGCAATGCACGAAGCCCCCACGCGCCGCCGCCTCTGATGTCACCACCGCCGGCTAGCCGTCTACCTCGCGGCCCACCGTCCAGCGCGGCCTCTCTGCCGCGGAATCTCGCCGTGGCCGTGCCCTGCCGTCCACGACGTCATGGACTCGAAGATGGAGAAACCCCTCTCCTCTCTGTATGAAGATCCGGCGCCGGCGGTGAAGAAAACGAGCAGCGCCTCGCCGGCTCGCTGCCCACATCGCCGCTGTCGGCCGCGCGGCCGGACGTGACAAATCTTCCTCGTCCATGCCATCAACATCATCGCTTAATTTGATGTCTAAAAGTTTCAGAAATTGCAAAACAGCTCTCTGTACTGACTAGCTATTCTCTGTCGCTGTTCCTAATGCTTGGCTCACGAGCCAACTCGAGCTGGACCGAGCTAGAGGCGAGCCGAGCCTCTTTTTCCGGCTCGTGAGACAAATGAGTCAGCCCGAGCCGAGCCACTTTAGAGCGAGCTAAACTCAGGCTCGGACCGAGTCCAGCCCGAGCTGGCTCGTGTCCAGCCTTACTTCCAAGCATGCTTGTATTTCTGCTTCTGGCGCATCTTCACACCTTAAAAGAGACCGACAAGCCGGGAAAAGTATATGACCAGAATCATCACGTAGAATCATACCCAGACCTACCGAAAAGTCATCCACTTTGTAAGAGCCATCCATAATTACTTTAACCCAACCAGAAGGTGGCGGACGCCAAGGTTTATCAGGCGGTTTCTTCTTTTGACTGCAAGGCGCCAGGGAGGTGGAGAGCGCTACATATTTTCCCTTCAGAATTGTTTCCACTGGTAGCTCTGGAACATTCTTTAGAGGATTCAAATAGCTACACAAAAAGTGTCGTGAACTCTCAATGGATGGCAAAGGCTTGCCATGAGTTATCTCATTACGTGTACTATTGTACTAACTAAATATATGGGAAGCATATATGGAGTTTCTTTTAAATGGGAAAGTTCCTAGACTTTGTATCAGTTGATGGATACACACGCATTTTATTACAAAGTTCAAAATATCAAGTTATTACATCTCATGGATCGCATAAGGTTGATATAAAAATCAATCATCCCAAAAGTAAAAGCATGTGGCATCTAGACCACTCTCAATCTACTATTATGCCTCCAACCAGCCGGTTGTAAATATATCATGAGCGGCCATCTACTTATATGTTGCGACGCGTATAAGTGCTTATGAAAAAAAATGCGATCGCACCTTGCGTCATATCCTCCACGCGAAACCCTAACCCTCCCCCGTCCCCCCATCCACCCTTCCTTCCATCCTCGCCGCCTTCGGAGGTGTAGCCGGTCGAAGACCACGACACCGGTGAAGGGGACGGTGGGGAGTTTGGCCCTTCGGCTCCTCTGCGCAGCCACAGGGAGGGGGGTCATTGCACGGGGCTCTCTGGTGCTAGGTCTTTGCTCCGAGGCTTCCCCTGGGCCTGCACTTCTCCACAGGCGGGCGACTTCAGCGGCCGCCCTCTCCCTGGCGCGGACGGGTGGATCGGGATCTGTCGAGGCTGGGGCGGCTGCTGGTGTGGAAGATGCCGCTGCGGTGTCCCACGGTAGGGCACCAGAGCGGCGGCTCGAGTGGTGGTCTTCGACGTTGTCTCTACGAGCGGCGGTCGTGCATGGTTCGCGTTCTGGCCGTGAGGGCAGCGGGCGCGCGTGGCCTTGGATGCGAGTGATAGCCCTAGGCAATTTGGTTGTCTCTCGCTCCGGTGTGGGCATTGTTGTCGACCACAGCTTCAGCGGTGGATAGCGCTCGTTGGTGCTCGATCGTTGCATGTCGTGGTTGCGTAGACGACTCGGTGGTGGTGGTCTGTAGCACACGTCTCTTGTCGTCGCCTTGTCATGCTCTTGGCAGGGTGTTTGCTAGGGCAGTCTTTGAGTTGGGATGGACCGGGGTGGTATGGACATGCTATCGTGCTACATTGGAGCTGTGGGTCTCTTGATCGGTGCGGTTGGTGTCGGCGATGAGCTCGGCATAAGTGCTCTTGGGCTTAGGTCACATAGTTTCCTTGGGCCGACACCACTCGAGGAGATGTTGTCGGCGGTGTGTCTGGTTTGTTTCCTCTCTACGTCCTCATGACGGTGGCCGATGCTTGCGACGATAACGTCTTCGACGCCGTATACCTTCTTGGAGGCGCCACGAAAATGTCACTCCTTTCGCGTAGCCGGATCATGCATCTTCGCAAAACTTGTGTGCTTCTCCGGTCGGGGCAAAATATGTCTTCATCGACTCTAGGCTCATCCTCTTTGAACTTGTCGCCCCCATTGTCGCCATGGCTGCTCATACACGATGTTTTTCCTAGTTCGGTCGGCTACCTAGAAACGAGCCTTTTATCGACTTCGCCGGAGGGCCCGAGAAAACATAGAGCCGACCCAACACTTCATTTTTCTTTCATCTATCTTTGAAACTCCCTAGCCTATAATTCTCTGTAATACTTCATGCCTTCTTTCATTTTCCTTTATCGGGGTGCAAACATTTTTTCAAAAATGCATGGGAAGAACGAACCCGGCTCTATAGGTGCCTCGCGTCTTGTTCGATCACGGAGTATGCAATGAACAAAAAGAAATTCACTCCATTTCAATTCCTTTTCCGGCCAAATTGGGAAGAGATAAGCGGGAGTTGAATCCCTTAGTTTTCTTTCTCCTTGCGTAAGGACATGTACAATTTGGCAGAGTTATTTTCTTAAATTTTAGTTTAGTTAGAGGAGAGAGAATATAAAAGTTTGTCTTTTCTTAGCTAACGCATGATCCGGTAGAAAATAAGATAAAACGACTTTCTCTATTATATCATGTTTCTTCCCTTATCAACACATTTCTCTAGTGCTAAAATTCAATTAATCCTCATTGTTTGGTACTTCCTGCGTTCCAGTTCATACGGCTTGCGCGCATTTTTATATCGTAAATTTGACAGTGATAATATAAGATATATACTACAAAATATATAACAACAAAAAGGTTAGATGTTATTCTAATAATATAATTTTTGTGTTCTGCAAGTGATATTATGTTTGCCAAATTAACAATCAAGGGATACACGTAGAGATAATAAGAACCACAATGCACTATACCACTTATACCTATTGTCTTCTCCACCATTTTATATACCCTAATCAACTCTCCGATCCAATGCCTCCAACGATACTGGGGATTTTTAGTCTCCTAAACCTCAGTTTTTTTTAGAAGTCCTAAACCTCAGATGGAAGAAAGAAGAACCACGCCGACCATCCCGCCGCGAGACACCAGACTTGGTCACGAAGGGTGTCAAGCCCAATGGGCCGAATATATCACCAAGCAATATGCAGGTCGTTTAGAGCCCAGCTGTGTGTCAACGAGACAGCTGATAAGACAATCCATATCCAGCCCAAGTTTACAATGCAAATCCAGCCCAAGTTTACTCCGCAGGCTCCACCTAAACCCTAACCCAGCAATCGCTCGCTGTATAACTGCCCCTCCACAGAGATCATATCATCGCCGCCGAAGAGAAGCCCTTCCAGCCTCCAGCGTACTGCCCCATCACGATCTCTCCCATCTTTGCACGGCAAGATCTATTGTAGTATTCGTTTTGATCTATTTTTGCACCTTTTGCATCTGTCGATGGCAGTGACGATTTGCAAATATTCAAGCTCAACAGACCAAATCACAGGTCTTCTCTTTGTTTTGAGTTGATTTGTATGCCGATTATCCCGCTGAACCGAGCCATCTGTCACCTGTTTTTCTCCTCCGGATCTGTGTCCTTGCTTCCTTTCTTTCTGTAATTTTGTTTGGAGGACGATGTTACGATGAGGATAACAAGCTCCCTCTTCTGAAAGCATTGATGACAATCGCCGGCAGAATCGAACCTAATAAACATTGCCACCACTGAGTAACTATGTCGCGTCCTCAAATCTTTTTTATTTTTGGCTCTTGATTGTTCGTTTGCCTTTACCCACTTCATATCTACCAGATCTATTTGGATAGTGAGGAGGTAATCATGCATATCCAACACTTGATCCGAGGTTGGCTTGAGCCGGCCGTATGATGTCATCTTTGCATCTGAATCCATATGAGATCAGTGATTTTTATGTTTGCTGTTTTCGCTTTTGCTTGATTTCTTCGGTATCAGAGGACGAAATCTCGAAATAATCTTAGGACACCTTCTGACACAGTGCCTATTTTCCTGTGAATGAGAAGGCATTTATATTCTGATGATACCGGGCTTTTCCAAATCTTCTTTTTGTCGTTTTAATAATTTTATTTGTATCAGCAGTTTAAAGCCCATGATGATTAGCTTTATGTTGGAATTACCGTCAGATTCCAAATGACGATATTTTTGCGGCTTTCTGAGGCATAATAAACTGAATACTACTATCAATTTTACTGTCTTGATCAACAATTTGAATTTTGTTGAAAATTGTTCCATCTTACAATATCCTGGTGAGGAGCTCGGACCATAGGAAGTGCCGTATGACACTGTAAACAACAGCTGCTTCTCTCCACTGCAACTGTCCTGCCTTCGATCATTACCTTTGTGGTTTGGTCAGGTCCGGAGTCTCCATTTGCAGCTGGATAGATTCAGATGTGTGCGTGATTTTAAGCGGGTCACTGAGGGATTCTGTGTAAGCTTTGTTCTGTTATTTAAGTCTTATTATCTCTATATGTTAGGCCTGATACCACGGCTCTGGTAGCTGCGAGCACTGACCGAAGATTTTGATTGGGCCCAAATAGAGATATATTTCGTTTCACATGTTGATAGGAACCTGTGACTGCAGTTCAATCGGTTAGCAGAGCCGGAAATTGTGACTACATGCTTCTGTAGTAACTAGTAACTTATATAATTTGGTTGATAGTTGAGTTGACACTGGGGAATGATATGGCGATGATGATAAAATTTAGGCTTGTTTCTCAAAACATTCGCAGTTGCCGCCTAAGAGCTTTCGCCCTGCCAGGCTTGAGAGCTAATGCTGCTAATTCCTTCCTTGGATGTCTGAGCCTTAATATTATCCCCATTTGATATATTTCATTGTTTTGTGCGGCATGTTTTGTTATTGTTGCATTGCAAATGATGATAAATTTAAGGCTTGTTTCTCAAAACATTCGCAGTTGCCGCCTAAGAGCTTTCGCCCTGCCAAGCTTGAGAGCTAATGCTGCTAGATCCTTCCTTGGATGTCTGATGCAATGCTTTACATACATATCTGGTTTTACATCTATGGTGTGCTTTTTTCATGTTATCTGTCAACCAATTGTTTTTGGATGCCTGTTGGTGATCAAACTGGACCTTGTTTTTCAAAACCAAATTTCCTTAATCAGCTTGGTTCCTTGGATGTCTGAGGCGTAATCCATGAAGCAAACTTCCGATGCTATTCATACCATCCGCTGTTAGAGTGTCTTCTGGATTGCAGCTGGACAAGGCAACATGGGCGAGCTTCTTAAGCTCTACCTACCGAAGCACGGGCCATGTGTCACAGGCTTCATGAGATTGGGCTATAAGAGCATCCCCACTCGTTGGCGCTCCCCACACCCAAATCCGGACGAAACAACTGCCGGATTGGACGAAATTAAGTCGTGGGGAGTACCGTATTTGCAGTCGTCCACCCGGAGTTCGGCGGACATAGTTTAAATTCAAACAAAGCGCCGTCCTGCGCTACAAGTACGGCCAGTTGATCGGCAAAAGGAGCAAAAGGATCAGCTATAGATCGGCGATCGGAGGGAAATTACACGGAAACAGGCTCGTCGGCAGTCCCGGCCGGCACGGCGGTGTCCGACGGACCAGTTTCCTCACACGCCGTGGCATAAGCGGCTGCGGCAGCCGACGAGGAAGCAGCGGCAGTGGACGTCGAAGCAGCCGCAGTCGACGAGGTAGATGGTGAGGAAGCCGAGGTAGGAGCCGGCGGAGACGACGAAGGAGTGGCCGGAGTGGCTCGGAGGATGTCGCTGCGGTGGCCCTGGTACCAATTCCTTGTCTCCTCGTCCATCAGTTCCATGTCGCCGCCGCCAATCAGGAACGCCAAGTATGTGTTCCTCTTCTTCGCCGCCGCCGTCGTCTTCAGCAGGGCGATCCGGACGCCTTGGTTGGCGAGCATCTCCCGCCACCTGCTGTCGAACTTGTCGTTCCTCCCGTCGGCGTGCGACCTCAAGTCGGCCCAGCACTTGTCGATCGACGCCTGCATCCTGTCGGCGGGATTGTCCGTCCGTTTGAGCTCTTTGAGCTTCTTCTGGCCGAGTTCAGGGCGCCCTTTCGCCGCGCAAGCCGCCGGAGCGTCGGGGTTGTACTGCTCGGTCTTGCTCTTCGAGAGGGTCGTGCGAGTTTCCTTCCACTTCTCGTAGTTCTCGAGGCGGGCGTAGACGTTGAGGAACTTGAACTGCAGGCCGGTGTAGTCCATGTACATGTCCAAAGCTCGGCGCAGCTGGGGAAAAAAGAGCACGGCGATACGGGTCAGCTAACGACGATATACCTCGGTGATGCAGGGTCGATGGAGCATACCTCGGTCAGCTAACGACGATATACCTCGTGGCCGCTGATCGGCCTTTTTTCGACCTCCTCCTGTATGCCGTGCCATTTGTTGCACGCCGTCTGCATGATCCCCCAATAGGTGGCCATTGCTTTGTCTCCCCGGTACACGTTCATGTTCGTCTTGTTGAAGTAGGGATCGACGAGTTTGCGTTCCTCGTACGCCTGCCTCACTCGAAGCCAATATGTGTCGAACGACTGATTGGCCCCGATTATTCCGTTCGTGGACACGGTCATTCAAGTTTCGGCGAGGCACTCCTCTTCCTTCGGCGTCCATTTGATACGCGGTTCGGCAGGCGGCGAGTCCTTCCTCTTCTTCTTCCCCTTCGACAGGTTGGCGGCGGCTTGAGTTGGCTCTTCTTCTTCCTCGTCTTCTTCTTCGACGGCTTGGCTTCCGTCGGCAACATCCTCCCGATGCTCGTTGCGCGCTGCCGTCGCCCTCGCCTCCTCTTGCATGAAGAACCCCGGGCACGCAGCAGCGGCGGCCATGAAGAACCCCGGGCTCGCAGCGGCGGCCATGGAGCCGGAGGTGATCATCTCGTGGATCTCCTCTTCGTTCGGCGCCGCCATCGCACAACGGGAGCGGCCCTCGTCGCAGGGCCGGCGAGGTGCCCTCGAACTGGCCGCCACCACAGACGTCAAGCTCGGGCGGCGACGACGTGGACCTGGACGGTTGAACGTAGGCGCCCTCTTGGAACACGGCAGTCGGCGACGGCGAGTACAGCGAAGGGGAGAAGGACGACGGGGAACTGGTTGTACCTTTCGTCTTCTTCGCCCGCGGCTTCCTCGCCGGCGCCTTCGGCGGCATTGTGGTGGACGAGAAGACGAGGAGGAGAGTGGTGGTGGACGAGAGGACGCCGCCAGGAACTGGAACTGGAAGACGAGGAGAATGGTCAAATTCGGCGGGAGAGAATGGCCAAATTCGGCGGGAGAGAATGGGGATATGCAAGCAAATTGGAGGGAATGGGGATATGCAAGCAAATTGGAGGGAAAATCGACAGGATTTGATTTTCCTGTCGCCGACTACGCGGGTCCACACGACGTTTCGCGCCAAAATCTTTCGTCCGGAGTCCCTGAGCGCGCCCCGGGGGGCCGGGGATGGCGTGGGCTCGCCGGATGGATGAAGGGCCAAATCCGGACGAAAACGAGGAACCGGGGGCGCGACTACGCCGTCCGGATGTAAAAAAAGCTCGCCCGGGGCCTGTTCGGGGGGACGAGTGGAGATGCTCTAAGATCGGCATGTTTGAAATGAATTCGCCTGTCACGTAACATGGTGACATTGATGAAGACTTTGATATTCCATGCTTTTTAGCTTAAGGCAAATTAAGTTTCTGTGTCTAGGTTTCCAAGCTGGATAAACTGGAAGCTGCTTCAGAGCTTGAAAGGACTCACCTTCATTTTGTTGCTTCAGTCTCCTGCAAAACAATGGAAAAATGTTGCACTGTATAGGAAACTGAAATTCTATGTACTTCGATTCCTGTGAAAAAACTGATTACATCTTTCCAACTGTCGATGGAATACACACTCCTTGTTTTTGACCTTCGGCAAATTTGCATCACAAATTCCTTAAATTTGTAACTGTGGTTGTTTGTGGCTTTGCTGTGAAAGCGTCCGCTGGTTGATGAATTGTGTGTGCCTAGTTGTAAGTTACCCTATATCTTTGCTGGCCTTGAATATGGCCACCATTTTTTCTTTTCTGGTCAATACTTGCCATACAGATCGGAGGGGTGCTCGTCTCGACCAAGGAGCTAAGGGCACTTGCAGCCTGAGCAGGGACAATCCCCCACGATAAGTGGTGGCTGAATGATTGGTCGTCGACCTTATTGGGACCAAGGGAGTGGCAACGTGGTAGCCTGGTTAGGCCT
Organism: Lolium perenne; assembly: GCF_019359855.2. Classification (NCBI taxonomy): domain Eukaryota; kingdom Viridiplantae; phylum Streptophyta; class Magnoliopsida; order Poales; family Poaceae; genus Lolium; species Lolium perenne. The sequence goes on from NC_067247.2 coordinate 162,028,643, forward strand.
AGGCGGGGAGGCGCCGGGCAATGGCGGGATCGGCATGGGTTGGTTTGCCGGCTGGTGGCCAAAATGAGGCAGAGAAGGTTGGGTAAGGACATTCTCGAACTAAAAACGCTTGGGAAGGGCCGGTGGCTGCCGGAATGGAGAGGCAGTGGTCGGACAAGTACGGCGGGTGGATTGGGGCCAAATCGTCATGGGTTCTGATGGCAGCCTTGCACCTTTCCCCCTTAGACATTGGTCGGGAACCCTAGGTTTGCTCAGGTTGGGAACCCTAGGTGGATGTCGGTTGTTGCTGTGGTCGACGGTGGGGCTGGTCATCTCTATCCTTTGCACTGTGTCAGCGACGTGTTCCACGACAGGGGACCGCAGGTTCCACTTTCGCAGAGTAGGAAGCGAGAAGTTCAAGAGGGATGAGAAGATGCCGGAGTTCATCAAGGCAGATATGCTAGCCGAGCTAGAGCGTCAAGGTCAACTGAAAAACTCCCTGTCTATCCCATTGCGGCAACACGAAACAACACAGCTGCACATCAACCATTGGGGTAGTAGGCTTGTCATGGAGTTGTGTGTTATGATGTACTCTCAGGATCGAAGGTGTTACAGTTTCATTTAAGATGTGTTCAATATCACCCAAGCTAACTCTTTCAACTTAATGTCATGAAAGGTTGCTTTCTGCTTCTGACGATGCTTGCATGGATTTCACTATCATACTTCAGTCCATTTGAGCTACTGATAATGGATGTCATGCTATTTATTTTCAGACTGGGGAGACGGTTACCATCAACAGAATCCGGCTAGGGAAGTGCACGAAAGGCCTCAACTTCACTACTTTGAGGAAATCAAACTCCTCAACGAGCTGAAAGATCCTAATATTATAGAGCAAATTGATGCTCTCCATTACACCTTGTATTCAAGTTCATGGAAATGGGCCTAGAAGCTGTCATACGTGACAGGAACATTATATTATCTCCCACTGATCTAGAGCAAATATCACTCACCGGGTTCTTATTAATAGATTTAATTTTGTGGTTATGCAATCAGTGAATTGTGTCTCGGACTACCGGAATTTTTAGAAACTGCCTATAGAAAGAATTTTTTTTTATTGATAACTCTCTTCATGTAGTATTATTATTTCTTATGCTCATATTTGTTTAGGCCGTCTATAAAATGCTGATTGATGGTTTTAATTTTCTACTTGTCAGTTAAGAACACGACACTTGTTTGCCAATATATGTTGATTTTACAATTTTTCCCAATTACACTATTAATTTGGAGTACCTTGGCACTTTGTCAGGTAGATAAATTTGTTTGCAGCTTCTTCCCAATGTCATTTTGAACACTTTCTGACCCCCCCCCCCCCCGGCGCCCGCAGTAGCACTTGCCGACCAACTAGTGCTTAAGTGAAGTATCCTTGAAACTGCTCACTTTTCTAGGATGTAAAAAAGATTTCTGGATAGAACATGTGTATAGAATATCATATTCTGAGGACATTTAAATTATATTTACTTCCTATATGAGATTTTTGGATTACTCTTTTGAATATCTCTACCTACAATTAGAGCGTAGCATGTTGTTGCCCGCTAAAATAGGAAACTATCCTTTTTGCATCTCTCAATAGTGGGTATTGGTACTAGGAAAATTCTCATTATTGTGGTTTCTACTCCTAAAACGGTTTGTAGCGTGCCATTGTTTCACAACTTCCCAGTTATTCTTCCTTAGTATTCACAAACTATATGTAATGTTTCTTGGTTGGATATGTCGGTCTCCAAGTTCATCAGAATCCATTTTGTTTTCCAAAGGTTATATTTTCTTTTCGGTAAATAAAACAGAATTTAATGTCCATATCCTTGGAGTTTTTGCATTTCCCTATTTTCAGTTGGCGCCTTGATCTCTGAATTGTTATTGCCTATAATAAACCCATCCTGGAAATAATCTATTTAAATAGCATGTACCAAGTTTAGTAAATATAAAAGTTGTACTAGAAAGGAAGTACGAATCTCCAATAACCTTGATACCTGATATGTCAACGGGCTTTTAGTTCCCACAACTAACTCTGAAATAACAACATGACACAAGGACTAATGACGCCGTTCAACAATGCCATGTAGGTGGCGCGGCGATGCGCACATGTTTAGCTAGTTGAATTTAAAAGTCTTCACTGGGCATTGGTCTCTACAACTTAACAGCTCTATTTTAGAGGTCAATAAAGCTTATCATTGTGTCCTCTCGTTTTTTTTCTTCTCATCCCTATTGCATTTGCCTCTTTCATAACCTTTTTAATTTCTCATGCAATCATGATGAAGCATCATGGTTGAGATCTTACTTGTCCACTAGCGGCCCTGATTTGGCATGTAACAATGTAGAATTGAACTAAAGTTTATTTTACAAGCATAAAACGTAAATACGCTATGGTCAACTAAGCGCAACAACAATAACTTAAGCTAGACAAGATAGGCACAAGATATATGTAATACAAGTGATAGCATGATATAAGTACTTCATGTTTGATGGCTATCACAAGAAAAGTGAACTCGAGTACAGAGGTAACCGAGACATGCATAGACGAAGATGTATTCTTGTTTCTCCTCACACGAAGGTACCTCATGTTGGAGAGACGCGGGTTACCGCGAAGGTCTCCTGAATGCCACGAAGGCTCACCTTCTTCTCCAAGTTAATACAACGAAGGACAAAGTCCTTTCCCTATGACTAGCTTTTCCTCCTGTTTGACACGAGAAATAATAAAAGGTAAACTAAATATTATCGCTCTATGGGCCAAAAGGAAAATGAATATGCGGGCGTGCCATATAAGTACACAAATTGAACACAGGAAACATGTACTTTTATTGATCTCTCAGTGGAAAAAACGAAATTACAAGATTCATTTATATATGCGCTCCGTGACCTGCTAGTGCGACCAATATGACTTGGGAGATTGTGTATTCTAGTTCACGATGCCACAGAAGGCTCCCGATTAATTACGTTCGTGAGTCAACGTCGTGGACCACCACTGATTAAGCAGCTGCAATGGTCGTCGTCTTCAAGTCTCGTCTTCTCCATGCGCTTGGTGTAGACGATGGTGATGTGATGATGAAGTGGAAAGCGGGACGGTACGTCCATCGCCCCAGCGATACTTAGACGTATTCTCCGACTCATCGATGTTCGATGATGAAGATGTATGGCCTTGTCATCTCAGACGGGTGGGCGGCCTTCGCCTCATCACCACTTGAGCCCAAGTAAAATTATTGGCATCCAAACAAACTATCAAAGTTGGCCCAAGGCTTATTTTCAGTGATACGATAGCAGTTGGGTCATTTACACGCGACGAACCAAAACGCCAAATTTCCATGCGAGCAACCAATCACACCCTAATCAACCATGCAACCAGCTGGTAGAGCTCCTATTGATCACCCTAAGCGACGATCCCGGTCGGCTCCGTTTAGGGAATCGGATGTGCCGGCTTAAGATGGACTTGGCCTAGGTTATGTATATACTCCCTCCGTCCACAAATAAGTGGACATCTAGCTCTAAACATTGTCCACAAAAGAGTGTACTCTTATCTTCTCAATGCATTTTAATTGCTCTCTCATCGCACGGAAATCAAACCCAATAATATTGAGCACATGATCTTCTTATTTTATACAAGCATTTAACTCATTGGAGGTGAAATAATTAAAGGGAAGAGATGCATCTTCCCAATATATTTTTCACTTCACTTCACAATTTATCTTAAAAAATCCGCATGTAAACTTATTTGTGAACGAATGGTGTACGCTGGGATTTGCTACTTACTTTCGTTGAGTTGGTGCGCTGCTGATATCTACGTAACGTTTGGCTATTTTTTCTTTTTTAATTTTTCTTTTCTTTATCTAGAATAAATGTTTATATTTGAAAACTGTTTAAATTTGAAAATTAGATCTAAAAAATGTTCAAAGTGAAATTCGTTCGGATTTTGAAATCTTCACATATAAAATTTTGTTCGGATCTAAAAAATGTTCAAATTTAAAATTTCTCTAGATTTTGAAATTGTTCATATTTAAAATTTGTTCAAATACACAAAATGTTCAAATTTAAAAAAAACTATATTTTGAAATAGTTCATATATTAAATTTGCTCAGATTGTAAAAATGTTCAAATTTTAAAAAAATTCATATTCTGAAATTGTGCATACAAATTTTTTGTTTGCATATGAAAAATGTTCAATTTTTTAAAAAATAGTATTCTATATTAAAAATACATTTTTCAAAATCTGAGAAATTTTTGTAAAATCAAACGGTTTATAAATGGAAATATTTTAAAAACCGAACAGTTTTCAGAATCAAACATTTCTTTTAGAAAAATAACATTTATAACAATTCAAATATTTGAAAAATATGAACTTTTTTTAAAGTAATTTTTTTCATAATCTGAAAAAAAATCATACTGTAGAATAGTATGGAAAAAAGGAAAGAATAAACCAGGTTTAATATAAAAAAAACCTGCTGTAAAAGGTAAAAACCTAGAAAATCACGCCAGAATCCGCAGCCAACAAACCGAAAAAGAGAAAAAGTGTAAAAACCTAAAAAAAATCCTGGCCCAAGTACACGAACGTGTTGCACTAGGCGATCGGGCCACTTCCGGTCTCCCGCCTAGCCTGGGTGCATAACTTGTACGTAAGAGCATCTGAGCGTGCATATATGGAACATGGGGGCATGTGAACCCACTTTTTGAAAAGTTCCGTTTGTGGTGTCAAAACATGTTTTAAAAATCGAAACACAAAATGATTTCCCAGATGATCTCAAATATGTGCCCTGGACGAAAAATGCATTTCCAACTAGGGTTCACATGCACCCATGTTCAAACCGGACTTTTCCCATCTAGAGCATCTATATAACGCGGCGCTGTAAATCGACTTTAGAACGTGCGCTATGCGGATGCAACACCGCAGCGCCGGCTAGAGCTTCACCTGACGCTGCAGTTTACAGTGTGCGTATAGCAGCTGAAAAAACGCCTCCCACCAGACACTGCAAACTATAGCGCAAACAACATATGCACAATTGTATATATTCAACAAGATCAAACAAATCAACTAAAAATCAAGAACAAATGATTGCAAAAGTCCACGTTTCATCCAAAATAGTGTAGTGCAAATGCATCACAAGTTCAATACAAATGATAAGCAAGTTCAACACCACATAAAACCAAGTTTAACACAAACGCATCATTTTTCAACATCCTCATCCTCATGGCCATCTCCATTTTGTCCTTCTTCATCATTGGACTCTTGGATGATGGTTTGATCACTTGAAGGAGGATTCATGGAGGCCATGAAACCCCCCGATGGTGCACCCATGCCTTCTCCATAGCCACCAATGCCTCCAATTTCACTCGTCGGTGCATTCATCATGCCTCCATAGAGTCCGAAGCCACCCATGCCTCCCATGGCATTCATCCCTCCGAAGCCTCCCATCCCTCCCATGGCATTTATCCCTCCCATGCCACCCATGCCTCCTCCCATGCCTCTTCCCATGCCACCCATGCTCTTCAAATAGTTTGCCATTAGTCTTTTTTAACCAACACTTCACCGCGAGCAAGGTTTATATATTTCAATTGCCTTTCATCCATGTTGGAAGTGTCTTTGAAAAAAGCTCTCTCTCTCTCTCTCTCTCTCTCTCTCTCTCTCCAATAGGCGTTGATGCTTTTCCATGGCCAACTTCTTCTCCTCCAATGCAACCTTCCTCTCCTCGGCGTCCGCCATTCTCTCCTCCAATGCGGTCCTCCGCGCCTCGGCCTCCAAGATTCTAGCCATCTTCCTATTCTCATTTGCTTCTAGCCTTGCATTAACCATCCTCTCCATTGCTTTTGCTATCTCACCATCTCTGGCCTTCCTACCTTTCGGCACCTCAACCATGGACAAGGCGGTGCGTGGGATGATGGCGGAGCGCGGGAAGATGGCGCCCTCGTCCGCGCCGTCGCCGCCTCCTTCGATGCCTTCTTGGGTTGACTGAGACCCGCCGCCGCAGCGTCGCGCTTGTTGCCTGCGACCTTCGACGTGGGTGGTGGCATCCGCATCGGCCGCGGTGGCACGAAAAGGAAACGAGCAGGGGTAGAACTCCCGGCGAAATTGGTAGCGGCGACATTGCTCCCGCCGCCGCTAGGGTTTGGCGTGGCCTGCGGCGGAACCTCTCCGCCGGAGGCAGGGACCGAGTAGGGAGGAGTTAGTGGAGTCTCGGATGCGTTGTCCAGGTCGAAACAACGCCGGTGATGATGGAGGTTGCGCGGAGACTTTTCAGAGTGGCAGTTGATCGTCACGCGCAAACGAAAACAATAGCGCGTGCTGTAGTCAACGCTCGAGATATGGCATGGCGAATAGTGCAACGCCCCGCCCGCGCTAATTTTTTTTGCAGCGCGCCTGCTGGAGGGGCGAAAACACCGATGCGCCCACGTTATACATCGCCTGCTGGAGATGCTCTAAAGCCTTGCATGCATGGTGAGCTATAAAGGGATTGATCAATGTGAATGTATAGCCAAAACACACTTAAATAAGTGATTAGCATAAACAACCATAAGCACTTGTACCTTGTACGGCCGCCCCCTCGTGTGCATTGATACGTGTAAAATACCACATGATTTTCGTTTGTCGGATACAAAATCAAACTCGACTTGGTGAGAAAACGAACTTAAGCGGCACATTTTGTTTGCAGCCTTTTCTTTTATGATGGGCGGCATTGGCCTGCCGTTGAAAACTTATTATTTTTCCTTCCAACAACTTTTATTCTTTTTCCTTCCAACAACTTTAAGATCCTGCATTATCTATTCCGCACCAGCTAGAACTTGCACGCCGGCAGCAGGTTCGGATCAGGATCGATCTCTAGCCCTAAGTCTGTTCAGATTTTTTATGGGATATATAACGATAGCCCTCGGGGACTTTCCCATCCCAACGCCATCAAGCTGAGCCGCTGCCTTCTCGTCTCAATACAGGGAGAAAAGGTATTACCGATCTCTTCCTTCTCTTCTTGTTTTTTTCTTCAGAAACTTAAGCATGTCAGGCTAGTTTTCATCACATCCAGACGTAGGTCAAATGGTAGATATATTGGTCTGGTAGCAGCCTTGTGCGTACTAAATTGTATTTTTCTTGTACAGATCGGAAACCGAACCATGAAGGCGCCTGACGGTGGTGACGATCCCAAGAAGTCGGGCTCCGAAGTCCGACGCGTCTTCCACCGGCCAAGCCAAAGCCTGACGTGCCATCAGGCAATCGGCGTGTCCGACGCAAGGATCGCGACGGCCGGCGTGACCATGGGTCGTCTAGGGAGTCATCACCTGTCCGATGGAGGAGGACGAAACCCAGGCCGGCCTTCATCACCCACGCTGTCACGGTCTCCACCGTCGAGTCGTGCTAGGCAGTTCGAGCGGCGCCCGCGCCGTACACCGACTGCCGCTGTTGCTCCGGCCAAGGCAGTAGAAGTGAAGGGAAGCTGCAATGATAATGCGGTGGAGATTGATGCACCACTCGCCATCCTATGGTATGATTAGTGTATCTTTCTTTCTAGAGCATTTGCATCTACACCCTTTTAAAGTATTTGCATGTCTCTCCATAGAACAACCTGGATGAGCTCATAAAGGGAAGGACCTCAGGTGATCGACTGAGCTCTCGAGTTGGTTTACTGTGAAGACGTTGCCAATGAAATGAACAAGCCGATCACAGTCCTTTGCTTTGCTAACTACGGGTGATGCAGAAGCCATCGCCGCTTCATCCGCCGCCCAAGAGAAAAAGCGCTAGGCTTCATCTGTAGATAGAAAGGATGCAGGAAGGAGTCCGAAGAAACCCTGCTCACTTGCAAAAGGTGATCGCCATTTATTCTTTTGTGAAGCTTACTCATAATATTTTTTATAGAAAGGATCATTATATTAACGTATCCATATCCTCTGCAAATGAGGCGGTGGAAGACGAGAATGTCACCAAGCGTCTCGCCGGGCGGGCTAAAGAACTGCATGCCACCGCGGAAAAATATTTCCAAGGGATGGTAATCTACGGGTGAAAGTTCCCGGTCGAGATGATCACGGATGTTGCTGAGGACAAGCCAGGCGAGAAACCGAAGCTCCATCTTCCCATGACGGACTTCACCTCTGAGCGAAATGTGGGGATTGTACGCATGTACTTGAAAGCCATCCAACTTCACCTAAGGAGGAGACCCTTCGACAAGGAAAACGTCATCAGCGTGATCCGGCTAGCCACAGCTTCCTGGGAGAGAGTACGGGGCATTGTACCCCGAAGACTTGTGCAAGTTGGACTCCGTGCTGAAATCCTTCGTCCATCGCCTAGAAGGGACGGTCAATCCAGACGATTATGTGGAACAGAATGTGGCCCTCGCAAAAAAGGAGGTGTGTCCATTCCTCAAGAAGCTGGAAGCTTCCTACTCCAACGTGTTCAGCCAGCTTTGCAAGTGATCTCCCAACACTGGCCGAACACGTTGGAGTAGGCAGCTTCCAGCTTCTGGAGAAAAGGACTTGCATCCTTTTCCGCGAGGGCCACATCATGTTCTTTATAATCGTTTGGATTGACCGTCCCTTCTAGGCGATGGGCCAAGGATTTCAGCACGGAGTCCAACTTACACAAGTCATCGGGGTATAATGCTCCGTACTCCCTCTTCCAGTAAGTCGTGGCTAGCTGGATCACGCTGATGATGTTTTCCTTGTTGAAGGGTCTCCTCCTTATGTGACGATGGATGGCTTTCAAGTCCATGCGAACCTCGGAGATGAAGTCCTTCATGGGAAGATGGAGCTTCGACTTCTTGCCCGGCTTGTCATTAGCAACAGGCGGGATCATCTCGATCGGGAACTTTGGCCCATAGATTACCATCCCTTGGAAATATTTTTCCGCGGTGGCATGCACTTCTTTAGCCCGCTCAGCAAGACGCTTGGTGACATCTTCGTCTTCCACCGCCTCATCTGCAGAGAATATGGATGCGTTAACACAATGATCCTCTTTACAAAAAAAAAATATTATGAGTATGTTTCACAAAAGAACAAATGGCGATCACCTTTCGAAGGTGAGCGGCGTTTCTTCTGACTACCTCCTCCATCCTCCTTTGCAGCTACGGATGAAGCCTGACGCTTTTTCTCTTGAGTGACGGATGAAGCGGCGATGGCTCCCGCGCCACCCGTAGTGGGAAAAGCAAGGAATGTTCGGCTTGTTCCTTTCATTGTCGATGTCTTGACGGTGAACCAAATCAAGAGCTCGGTCGATCACCTGCGCCCAGCCTCCAGCGGTAAGGCAGAGCATTCATCTTCCACCAACTTCAATCTCAGTCCAAGCCTCCAAGGTACAGTGAATAAGATACCTTAAGCGGCTGAGGCCCTAATTCCCAAATCTCTGATTAGGGCATAAGTTGTTCGCCTTTGCTGCTTGATTTTTTATGAATTTTAAAATCCCTTGTACAAGATGTGTTTAGTATATAATTCTCTTTAATTATTAAATTAGTCTTTGGTATATATACGAGCTGTTGGTGAGTTTTTTGAAGAGAAATTTTGTGGAAACGAGAAACATTTTTTGGCACTTGCCATCAATTAATTTATCATCTTTTGAATGTAGAACTCGTGTTGTTTGTTGCCACAAATAGCTTTTCAGGGATGAAATTTATGAAAACCAATTTGCATAATTGCATCGATAATTATATTAACATTATAACTTATTTATTCATGTCTATGAAAAATAGCTCATCACTTTTTGTTATTGTATGGCGTGTCGTTTGTTCTGTGAAATATGTATACTAAGTCTGGCCGAAAAGGATTCCTCTCTTGGCTTTTTTTTGTTGCCAGATGAAGCCTGTTCGCATGATTTTTTTTCTTGTGGATGGTCACCCGTCTTATCCGAAAGATTTACCTATGATTCGAACCTGGGTGAACAAGCTAACGATAATGAGATCTAGCCACCAAGCCTTGGTTCTCACTAAGGCTATTTAAATACATTATTGACGTTATTAGATTTTTGGTTTAGTTACATATACGTTGTTTCGAGTCGAAGTATTTAGTATATAGTTGTGCACCAGGGTTATTTTTTTCTAGCTTCGCCCCTAGTTCTGAAGTGCCTTTTTCCTTGGTATTTTTCGACATTTCACCGTGAGTGGGCTTTAAACTGTGCTGTTGAGAGATTTGAGTTCACAGCTGGATCCTTGTGACATTTTCTCTACTTTGGTAGCATTTTAATGGAAGCAGCGGGTTCTACCCCTTCTTGCATCTAAAAAAAGAGAGAAAGAAAAAGAGCACGAGGAAACAGAATATCTCTTGCATTTCGCTACCCAAGGCTCGTCCTTGCAAAACCACAGGGTCAAAGTTATCGGCTAAGCTTCCCACTAACTTTGATGTCTGTTATCGTGGCCTTGCAGCGTGCGAAAGCAGACATATCATTCTTGGGCACTTGATTACGACCTTCAAATACGCCGACATTGCCATCTAATTGGAGTCGACCATTGAACTAGTGCAGGGACTGAAATGGACTGCGACCGTACGTGTTCAATTCCATATGGTTTCTCCCTTTGTTATTGCGGCCATGCTTGGTGCTCACGGGCGGGCGGGCGGGCAAGCTGCCTAGCTAGATATTTCCGTGTCATTGGCAATCCTTCATGCATCAACCTTGAATGTGGGAATTCCCAGCTTCAACAGCCACTAGATTCTTCAGGTCACGGGGCTCTCGCCAAAGGAATAACACTAATAACAGTTGACGTTTCCTTTTTCACGCAATTCCAGTGCGCCGCGAGCACAGAGCTGCTTTAATTTACGAGAGACTTTAACAGGTCGGCACGGCGTAGCGCGAAGCAAGAGCGTACACGTACGGCGTAGCGCGAAGCAAGCAGCAGCGAGGGGACCAAATCCCAACTCCCTAGTGGTGATTAATCGATCTGTTATCCACCACTAGTGATCCCTTCCTGACAGTGCCTCATGGTTGGTTGAGGGTAATATTGCTATTAATAGACCCCGGGACATCCACTGCAAGGGAGCACAAGACAAGCTCAGAGCCTCAGAATCACAAGGGCTAGCTCAAGGAAGATACATACATATATATCATGGAGAGAAGCTGTAAGCAATGGCAGGAGCAGCTAGCGGCACTTGCGCTCACGTTCCTCCTCTTTGCGCCTGCGTTTTTGGTGCCGTGCACGGCCACCGAGGCCGACGGCGACAAGGACGGGTTGGCGTCGCCTGGGAAGACGATGCCGCCTGGGTGGACAGGCGACTCGGGGTCGGACCAGGGGTCCAGCCCTGAGGGGTCGTGGAAGTACGAGTGGGGCTGGGCTGCTGGGCCTGGTGTAAAGATCTCCGGTTTCGGGTACGGTTACGGAGGCAGCGGTGATGCAGGTAGCGGCGGCGGCGGAGGTGGTGGTGGTGATAGTGGCACTGGCGGATACGGTGGCCTTCCCGGTAACTATGGTGGCAATGATGCTGGGGGCTATAATGGCGAAGCCGGTGGAGAAGGAGCGTTCGGCGACGGAGATGGTGCCGCTGGCGGGAACAGGCGTGGCCTATTCCGCGGCGGAATGGCAGAGAAGAAGGTGGACGGTGGCAGCAAAAACTGAAGCCGCCCGTCGCCGCCTCTTAGCCATGCAGACGCGGTTAGTCATGGCATGCATAAATAATAGTATTGCTAATAAGGGTAAAGTAGTCTATGAAATAAAAGATGTGCCAGTAATATCTGCACTGTGTGTATACATCGATATAGTGCTGAAACTGAATACTCTCAAAACCTCGATCAGCAGGTAGACAAGTTCCCGTGCAGGGCTGTATATGTATGTATGATGTTCTTGACAGCGCCTGTGTCTTTCCCATGGCCGATGCCAATAGCCAAATATAAAAGCGGGCTTTGCTGAATCTTGGGTGACTGCAATTCGTCAAACCATACTTGTTTATTGACCATTACGATTTCTTTGTGAATCTTGCACCCCAAACATGGAGCAGAGCAGTGGAAGTGTCGAGTTTAAACCAAGACAGAGGGGGCAACAATGCGGAGTGGACGTCACATTGGTTGGAGCAACGATGGAGGTGAGCTTACACCGAGTAGGAGCGGCGATGCGCTGGCCACAACCACGCGAATTTTTTTTAAATAATACATATTTTTTTGTTTATTTCAGAAATAATACTCGGTTTTGAGATATTTCAGAAATAATACACTGTCGGGTTCAGGAAACCCGAAATTTGAAACTCGGGGTAGAGGAACCCGAAATTTCAAAAATCGGGGTAGAGGAACCCGACTAATCCTGTTTCCGCGCGAAAAAGAAGGAATTGGGGTAGAGGAACCCGAAATTTCAGAATTAGGGTAGAGGAACCCGAAATTTCAAAAATCGGGGTAGAGTAACCCGAAATATGTGGGAATCTCGGGGTCGCCTAACCCGATTCACTAATATCGGGTTTCTAAAACCCGATTCTTTCTTTTCCTTTTCTTTTTCCTTTTTCGCCCTCCCGCCAAAAGAATAAGTCGGGTTCCTCTACCCCGATTTTGAAATTTCGGGTTCCTCTACCCCGAGTTTTAAATTTCGGGTTCAACGAACCCGACGGTGTATTATTTCTGAAATATCTCAAAACCGAGTATTATTTCTGAAATAAACAAAAAAAAGTGTATTATTTAAAAAAAATGCGCCACAACCACAGCATGAGGTGAGCCTACACCGAGTCAGAAACACCAGCAACGCTAATTAAGGGGAGGAATCCGAGGTTGAAAGTTACGGTTACGGGTAAGTGGATGTGAGATCAGAATTGGAAGATTTAATGTAGAAAATAGGAAAAATAGGATATTCTATTTTTACAGGATTTAATGCGCAAAAGTTTGTTTGATTTCATCACAAGAAAAGCAAAGAATTCCTACAATGAGGTTTGAGTGTGCATGTTATATTTCCTATAAGATTCAGTGCACATGATTTCCAAGAGAAAATTCTTATGTGACTCAATCCAACAAATCAAACAACTAGCGTAGAAAAAATGCTAAGTATTTGAATTCTTTCTCAGCCGTGTCTTGCTCTAGCAAGCATGGAACACCAAATTGACCATATCCACAAGGGGGAATGTATCAGGTTGAACCCTGCGCATTTTGTGCGCGTGTCTTCTCCAACTTATCGTAGTAGAGCTTATTATAATCTGAATATCTAATTCCTGCCTAGGCTCTCTGTAGTCTTACGGAGTGCTCCCATCTAGCAAGCGTTGGATCGTGATCAAGCGGCGCGCGTGTGTTATACTAGATGCTTCCCAAGGGCCCACGTGCACTGCGCACATGCGACCGCTTCGGTCCAACGTGAGGGCATGGTCTGGCTTTTATTCCTACTCTCATCTCGTTGACCTCATCGCTATCCCAATCTCACCTCATGAAATCGAGCAGGCCGGCAAAGGAGGAACTAGAAGCGATGTTGGTGCGGATCCCTCGTCGCGCCGCCCGGCCCTGGCGCGCCCAATCTCCGTCGGCAAGTCACCTTCCGATCCCACAGCGCGCGACCTCCGACCAGGCGTGGGCGACGGCGGCAGCATTCAACGTCCACTTCCGCTCGGCGGATCTGTACCGCGACGGCCGGATCAGCGGCCAATAGGCCGCCGCCTTCTTCAAGTGCTCTGGTATTCCACTCCTTGCCTTTTTCCGCTGTCTCTCCTCTGCCTTCCCCAACCTCCCGCGAGTTTCGTCCTCGAGTCACGCATGGGCGCCATGGCCGCCCCGACCTCGTTGACCTCAGCCAGCCCTGCCTCGCCGCTCTTGCTCCACCGCGCGCTCATCCTCGACCTGGCTTCGCCGACGCGAACGTACCCCCAACACCTTCGAGCCTCTTCGTCTGCCGCATACCGGTAGCGGCGCGTCTCCGCCTCCCCGAGGACCATTACTGGCGCATCCCCTTTTCCGGACATCGTCCACCGCCATCGGCCGGTCGGGAGGGAGATCTAGCATTCTCGCGTGTCTCAGCTTCCCAGGTGCTTCATCACTCCACTTCAACACCCTCACGCTGCATCAAGTCTAGACGTATATTTTTTAGTTGGCATTCTCTTGTTTAATCATTGAGATTTATGGATGGATGTAACAATAGTAACTTTGCCGCTACTCTGGATGTAATTTTTATATTTTTTTACATTTAAATGATGCAAAGATTTAAGGTGTATTTCCGCTGATTCTGGATGTACTTTATTAAATTATTAAGCTATAGTGTCCGATCGGGATGTAGTTTATCAATTCTAGGATGTATATTTTCAGTGAGCCAACTACATGTAAATTACAAAGATGGCTACTAGTATTTCTAAACTTTTTTATGTGATGTAATTTTTGAGTTTTGGATCTCATTATTTGAGATTTAGATGTAATTTGGGGTCACAAACTTCATGCACTTCGTCTAACTACATAGGTGTACAGTAATTTTTATACATCTAGTTTAGTCTAGAAGATGGTAGAGGGCCGGTTAAAAAATTATTTGGCAGAGAGGCAGATTTGACAAGGGGACGGAAAAACGGCAGAGAAAGAAAAACTACTTTTCAAAGCGCGACGAAAAAAACAAAGAAATTAAGATTGCTCACTAGGAGGGGGGAACATGGGACCAGAAGTTTCTATTTTTGGTATGGTGTGGAGACCGTTGCATGTAGCTTTCCGTTTTTGGGAGGGGCACCGTATATGACTAACCGGTGCCCGGGCACTGTGTAGCAACATCCTATCATAATAGATAGACGGAAAGTTGTCAAGCTAAGCTTTTAAAGGACATGCGGACCACAACAACAATAATCGTCAAAGATGAGAACCATAGATTGGAAGAGCCAGACTTGCAACCACACCGACTAACACGAATACGGATGGGATCCTAGAACATCTGTCGAAAAGACAACTCCACTCACCCTCTAACGGCGGTAGGCTCACATCTAGTACGGGACCATGGCAGGAAGGACCTTATTCTAACTTCAAGACGTAGACGTCTCACAGTAAATATCTTAAAAAATGGTACCTCCTCCCACCACCAAGATATCGTGGTCCACCGTACTCCAAGGCCCCAAGACCGCGAAAGGTGGGGCGAACCAGCGATGTCACCGACGAAGGGGTTGAAACCCTAGATTGGTTTTTTTCTAGATCGCGACCTCTTTCTCTCCCGTACGTACCGAAATTTAGCATGTTTTAGTTGTATTTTGAGTTTAGTTGTATTTAAAATCATGTAATCAAGTTGAGAACTAATCTATGGTTGGATGGTTAGGAGGACAGTGGCACCCCCAGCACACCAGAGTTCAAATCCCAGATTTGACACTTTGGTGTCTCATAAAAAAAGGACGTACCCAGTGCTGAGAGCTCCCGCACTGTGCGGGGTCTGGGGAAGGTGTTAGTGGCAAGCCTTACCCTCACGAAGTGCAATGTGAGGAGAAATATTCTTCAGTGGGAGCCGATGTTCCCGTCGACAGCAAGGCGCATGTGGTGACTTCGTCAATCTCAAGACCCGCCGGAGCAGTTCTTCGATGTAGTCTCTTGGAGGTGCTCATAGGGGTAGGGTGTGCGTGCGTTCATAGGGGTGAGTGTGTGCGCATATGTGTGAGTATCTTTGACTGTACCGTGTTTCGCAAAGAAAAAAGCATGTAATCAAGTTTACCGAAGTTTCTATGAATTCTAGTTTAAAATATGATGAAATAAGATTTTATAAAAAAAAAAACCTTGTCGCCTATTTAGGAGGCGTCATTGGATGCACAGGGCAGCGTCCGCGCGGACAAGCGGCATAGAGTGGCAGGCACCGCATGAGGCTGGCTTCACAGAGCAGCTTTCACTGCCCGCTTCCAACGGTGGGAGGATAATAGGCCACCCCAACATGGGCCTGCTTTGGTCTAGGGTTTTTCCATAACAAACCACCATTTTTTTTTGGTTCTCTCCTTCCTCAGAGAGGCGAGAGTTAACAGAATCTATTACGTTAAAAAATGATTGAGTGGAAAGGATTAGGTACTTGTTGGAGCCTACTATACTTGTACTACGTGTTACTTACCGCTGCAACATGGGCCTGCTTTGGCCTAGGGTTCTTCCATAACAAACCACCATTTTTTTTTCTCTCCTTCCTCAGAGAGGCGGGAATTAACGGAATATATTACGATTGAGTAGAAAGGATTATGTACTTGTTGGAGGCTACTATACTTGTACTACGTACTACTTATTTTCTCCTCACTTATCGGTTCACTTCAACAGCAGCCCTCTTCTAATGGTCCTCTCTCACTGAAATCAAACTCACTAGCCAGCTCTTTCACATAGACCATATTTTCCAACCATTTCTCGCATAGTCTTATTTTGTAGCAACGCCATCAAGAGCGACTCCTGGCCAGCGGAATAATGCCGCATGAACTACGACAACGTCTTTCACTCTCACAGTTCGTCTCCGCCACCTCCCGCACCCCAACCCTAGCCGCCTCTCCCGCACCCCAACCCTCCCAGCCGCCTCCCGTCGATGCCGACAGCACCGCCGGGGCAAAGACCTCGGGGCGTGGCGACGGCGGGGGCCTTCCCTCGTGACGCGGCAGGGACGGCGGCCAGGGAGTTTCTCACGCGCGGCGGCGGCCCGCCCGCCTCCCGGGGCGGTGGCGGTCTGACGAGGATGAAGGGGCGACGGCGGCCCTCCCACCCCCCGCATGGATGTACGGGGACGGTGGCCAGAGCCTGTGTTGCGGCCTCCCCGCCTCCCATCGGCGGCTCGCCGGTGGTGGCTGGTGGTGACGGACAGCGCCATTCCCTCCGCCTCTCGCTAGCGAGGGCGATGATCTTGGGCTTCTCCCGCGGTACGAGGTCGCCCGGGGCAGCATCCTTGGGTTCGACGGTGGAGGCGGCCTTCTTCTTCGCCGGAGGAGGTCGGCTGGTTGCTGGGGTGGCGGATCACGAGATCCCTCTACCCCGGCAATGAAGATCTAGTCGACGATGAGCTAGCAGCGAAGGAGCCACCGGTGAACACCGAGCCTTGACTTCGTTCTTGGCGGATGATGGCGGCGGCTATTGGCGTCGTTCCCCTGCGAACGCATCATATTTGCTGGCCTCTCCGTTTGCTCTTGCCGAGTTGGGGACTAGCGGCTGTCGGTGAAAACCGTGTCATGATTGGCGGGCGATGGCGGTGTGAAGCGTTGCTTCCTTCTTGAAGGCATCGTCGTCGCAGTCTGCGGGAACTCACTCATGCTGCTCCGGGGGAAACCATAGATCCAGCCAGGATCGGACGATGACGGCGCTTCCTGCGTCGTGCTACCTCTTGGGGCATCGTTTTCGGAACAGCGGCTGGATGGAGGTGGTTTTTGGTGGAGTAGTGTTCATCTACCACGTTGTCGTCGATGAGTCTCAGCGGCGTGGAGCTGCGGGGTATCGAAGACGGGCGAGGATTGTTGGACGCGGGCAGGATGGTGGAGCTGTTTGGTGTTATGGTGACTGATACGTCTCAAACGTATCTATAATTTCTTATGTTCCATGCTACTTTTATGATGATACTCACATGTTTTATACAAACTTTATGTCATATTTATGCATTTTCCGGCACTAACCTATTGACAAGATGCCGAAGAGCCAGTTGTTGTTTTCTGTTGTTTTTGGTTTCAGAAATCCTAAAAAGGAAATATTCTCGGAATTGGACGAAATCAACGCCCAGGGTCTTATTTTTCCACGAAGCTTCCAGAAGACCGAAAGGATCACGAAGTGGGGAGACTGTAGGATAACGTTGCATAGAAAACAAAAAATTTCCTACCGCGAACACGCAATCCAAGCCAAGATGCAATCTAGAAGACGGTAGCAACGAGGGGTTTATCGAGTCTCACCCTTGAAGAGATTCCAAAGCCTACAAGAGGAGGCTCTTGTTGCTGCGGTAGACGTTCACTTGCCGCTTGCAAAAGCGCGTAGAAGATCTTGATCACGATCCCTCCGGCGCCACGAACGGGCAGCACCTCCGTACTCGGTCACACGTTCGGTTGTTGATGAAGACGACGTCCACCTCCCGTTCCAGCGGGCAGCGGAAGTAGTAGCTCCTCTTGAATCCGACAGCACGACGGCGTGGTGTCGGTGGTGGTGGAGAACTCCGGCGGAGCTTCGCTAAAGCACGCGGGAGCTATGGAGGAGAGGGGGGCGGCTAGGGTTTGGGAGGGGGTGGCCGGCCACTCAAGGGGGGCGGCCAGGTTGTGGTCTTGGGGTGGCCGGCCCCCTCCCCTTGGCCCCTCATTATATAGGTGGAAGCCCCAAGTGTTGGACTACAAGTCTCCGAATAAGACCCGAACCCAAAACCTTCCATATGATAGGGAAACCTACCCAAGGTGGGAATCCCACTTGGGGTGGGATTCCCCCCTTCCATATGGGGGGTGGCCGGCCCCCATAGGGGGAGTCCACTTGGGACTCCTCCCCCACTAGGGTTGGCCGGCCATGGAGGTGGAGTCCCGGAGGGACTCCACCTTCCTTGGTGGTTTCTTCCGGACTTTTCTAGAACCTTCCATAGAACCTTCCGCATCATTTTAATTCACATAAAATGACATCCTATATATGTATCTTATTCTCCGGACCATTCCGGAACTCCTCGTGATGTCCGGGATCTCATTCGGGACTCCGAACAAATATTCGAACTCCATTCCATATTCAAGTTCTACCATTTCAACATCCAACTTTAAGTGTGTCACCCTACGGTTCGCGAACTATGCGGACATGGTTGAGTACTCACTCCGACCAATAACCAATAGCGGGATCTGGAGATCCATAATGGCTCCCACATATTCAACGATGACTTTAGTGATCGAATGAACCATTCACATACAATACCAATTCCCTTTGTCACGCGATATTTTACTTGTCCGAGGTTTGATCTTCGGTATCACTCTATACCTTGTTCAACCTCGTCTCCTGACAAGTACTCTTTACTCGTACCGTGGTATGTGGTCTCTTATGAACTTATTCATATACTTGCAAGACATTAGACGACATTCCACCGAGAGGGCCCAGAGTATATCTATCCATCATCGGGATGGACAAATCCCACTGTTGATCCATATGCCTCAACTCATACTTTCCGGATACTTAATCCCACCTTTATAACCACCCATTTACGCAGTGGCGTTTGGTGTAATCAAAGTACCTTCCCGGTATAAGTGATTTACATGATCTCATGGTCATAAGGACTAGGTAACTATGTATCGAAAGCTTATAGCAAATAACTTAATGACGAGATCTTATGCTACGCTTAAATGGGTGTGTCCATTACATCATTCATATAATGATATAACCTTGTTATTAATAACATCCAATGTTCATGATTATGAAACTAATCATCCATTAATCAACAAGCTAGTTTAAGAGGCATACTAGGGACTTCTTGTTGTCTACATATCACACATGTACTAATGTTTCGGTTAATACAATTATAGCATGATATATAAACATTTATCATAAACATAAAGATATAAATAATAACCACTTTATTATTGCCTCTAGGGCATATCTCCTTCAGTCTCCCACTTGCACTAGAGTCAATAATCTAGATTATATTGTAATATACCTAACACCCATGGCATTCTGGTGTTGGTCATGCTTTGCCCTAGGGAGAGCTTTAGTCAACGGATCTGCTACATTCAGATCAGTGTGTACTTTGCAAATCTTTACTTCTCCATCTTCGATGTACTCGCGAATCGAGTGGTAACGCAGCTTGATATGCTTCAGTCTCTTGTGTGACCTTGGCTCTTGTGCATTGGCGATGGCACCCATGTTATCACAGTAAATGATTAATGGGTCCAATGCACTAGGAACCACACCGAGCTCTACAATGAACCTCTTCATCCATACCGCTTCTGATGAAGCCTCTGAAGCCGCTATGTACTCTGATTCTGTTGAAGACTTCGCCACCGTGCACTGCTTCGAGCTTGCCCAGCTTACTGCAGCACCATTCAATATAAACACGTACCTAGACTGTGACTTAGAGTCATCAGGATCAGTGTTCCAACTTGCATCGGTGTAACCGTTTACAACGAGCTCTTGGTCACCTCCATAACAAAGAAACATATCCTTAGTTCTTTTCAAGTACTTCAGGATATTCTTGACCGCTGTCCAGTGTTCCATTCCTGGATCACTTTGATATCTGCTAGTCAAACTAACAGCATGTGCTATATCCGGTCTAGTACATAGCATGGCATACATGATAGATCCTACTGCCGAGGCATAGGGGATTTTACTCATCCTTTCTCTTTCTTCTGCCGTAGCCGGTCCTTGAGTCTTACTCAAGACCTTGCCTGGTAACATAGGTAAGAACCCTTTCTTACTTTCGTCCATTCTAAACTTCATTAGAATCTTGTCCAGATATGTACTCTGTGATAGCCCTATTAGGCGTCTTGATCTATCTCTATAAATCTTGATGCCTAATATATACGATGCTTCACCAAGGTCTTTCATTGAAAAACTATTATTCAAATAACCTTTAACACTGCTTAATAGTTCTATATCATTTCCGATCAATAATATGTCATCTATATATAATATCAGGAATGCTACAGAGCTCCCACTCACTTTCTTGTAAATACAGGCCTCTCCATGACACTGTATAAACCCGAAGTCTTTGATCACCTTATCAAAGCGTCGGTTCCAACTTCTTGATGCTTGCTTCAGTCCATAGATTGAACGCTGAAGTTTGCATACTTTGTCAGCATTTTTAGGATCGACAAAACCTTTGGGTTGTACCATATACAACTCTTCCTCAATGTCTCCATTAAGGAACGCCGTTTTGACATCCATCTGCCAAATCTCATAATCGAAAAATGCAGCTATTGCTAACAAAATCCTCACAGATTTTAGCTTCGCTACAGGTGAGAAAGTCTCATCGTAGTCAACTCCTTGAATTTGTCGGAAACCCTTTGCGACAAGTCGAGCTTTATAGACAGTAATATTACCATCAGCATCTGTTTTTCTCTTGAAGATCCATTTATTCTCGACAGCCTTTCGGCTATCAGGTAAGTCTACCAAAGTCCATACTTTGTTATCATACATGGATCCCATTTCGGATTTCATGGCTTCTTGCCATTTGTTGGAATCTGGGCTCATCATCGCTTCTTCATACGTCACAGGGTCCTCATCATTGTTATCCACAATCATGACATTTAGACAAGGATCATACCAATCAGGAGTGGCACGTTCCCTTGTCGATCTGCGAGGTTCAGTAGTTTCCTCGTTCGAAGTTTCATGATCATTATCATTAGCTTCCTCTGTTGCCGGTGTAGGCGGTACAGGTACAACTTCGATCTTGCGCTACTCTGATCAACGAGTATAGATTCATCAATCTCATCGAGTTCTACTTTTCTTCCAGTCACTTCTTTAGTGAGAAATTCTTTCTCAAGAAAAGTTCCGTTCTTAGCAACAAAGATTTTGCCTTCGGATCTGTGATAGAAAGTGTACCCTATAGTTTCCTTAGGGTATCCTATGAAGACGCATTTCTCCGCTTTGGGTTCTAGCTTGTCCGGTTGTAACTTCTTTACATAGGCTTCGCAACCCCAAACTTTAAGGAACGACAGCTTAGGTTTCTTATTAAACCATAATTCATACGGTGTCGTTTCTATGGATTTTGATGGTGCTCTATTTAAAGTGAATGCGGTTGTCTCTAATGCATAACTCCAAAATGATAATGGCAAATCAGTAAGAGACATCATAGAACGAACCATATCTAAGAGAGTTCGATTACGACGTTCGGACACACCGTTTCGTTGAGGTGTTCCCGGCGGTGTCAATTGTGAAAGTATTCCGCATTTCTTTAAATGCATGCCAAACTCATAACTCAGATATTCACCTCCACGATCAGATCGTAGAAATTTAATCTTCTTGTTACGTTGATTTTCTACTTCACTTTGAAATTCCTTAAACTTCTCGAAAGTTTCGAATTTATGTTTCATGAAATAGATATACCCATATCTACTCAAATCATCTGTGAAGGTTAGAACATAACGATAACCACCGCGCGATGCTACGCTCATTGGTCCGCACACATCGGTATGTATGATTTCCAATAAGTCAGTAGCTCGCTCCATCATATCAGAAAATGGAGTCTTAGTCATTTTACCCATTAGACATGCTTCGCATCTATCAAGTGACTCAAAGTCAAGTGATTCAAGTAATCCATCAGTATGGAGTTTCTTCATGCGTTTCACTCCAATATGACCAAGACGACAGTGCCACATATAAGTAGAATTATCATTCAATTTAATTCGCTTAGCATCAACGTTATGTATATGCGTATCACTACTATCGAGATCTAACAGAAATAAGCCATTCTTTTGTGGTGCTCGACCATAAAAGATATTATTCATAAAAATAGAACAACCATTATTCTCAGACTTGAATGAATAACCGTCTTGCATTAAACAAGATCCAGATATAATGTTCATGCTCAACGCAGGTACATAATAACAATTATTTAGGCTTAAAACTAATCCCGAAGGTAGATGTAGAGGAAGTGTGCCGACAGCGATCACATTGACCTTGGATCCGTTTCCAACGCGCATCGTCACTTCATCTTTCAGTAGTTGTCGTTTATTCTTTAGTTCCTGTTTTCGAGTTACAAATATGAGCAACCGAACCAAGATCAAATACCCAGGTACTAGAACGAGAACCGGTGAGATAAACATCTATAACATGTATATCGAGATATACCTTCTTTCTTCTTCTTGACAAGGCCGCTCTTCAGATCAGCCAGATACTTGGAGCAATTACGCTTCCAGTGTCCCTTCTCCTTGCAGTAATAGCACTCAGCATCAGGCTTAGGGCCGTTCTTAGGTTTCACAGGAGGCGTGGCAGCTTTCTTGCCACCCTTCTTGAATTTTCCCTTAGACTTGCCCTGTTTCTTGAAACTGGTGGTCTTGTTGACCATCAACACTTGGTGCTCTTTCTTGATCTCAATCTCAGCATCTTTTAGCATGCCAAAGAGTTCAGGTAACTCCTTGTTCATGTTCTGCATATTGTAGTTCATCACAAAGTTCTTGTAACTTGATGGCAGTGATTGAAGGACACGATTAATCCCCAGTCTGTTAGGAATCACTATTCCCAAGTCACTGAGTTTCTTCGCATGCCCGGTCATGGCGAGCATGTGCTCACTAATGGAGCTGCCTTCTTCCATCATGCAGCTGAAGAATTGTTTCGATGCTTCATAGCATTCCACGGCCGCATGAGTCTCAAAAATAGCTTTCAGCTCTTTCATCAACTCATGAGGATCGTGGTGCTCAAAACGTTTTTGAAGATCGGATTCCAGACTGCACAGGATGGCACACTGAACTTGAGAGTACCGAATTTTCCGAGTCTCGTAAACAGCTTTTACTTCATCGGTTTCAGTTTCTGCAGGAGGGTCACCTAGCGGTGCATCAAGCACATATTGCAGATTTCCGCCAGAGAGGAAGATCCTCACATGACGGAACCAGTCGGTGAAGTTGCTACCATTGCTCTTAACTTTTTCTTTCTCTAGGAACTGGTTAAAATTGATTGGGGACGCCATCTCTACAACATATATTTGCAAAAGTTTAGACTAAGTTTATGACAAATTGAGTTCAAATTTTAATTCAACATAATTAAAAATCTAGATGAACTCCCACTCAAAACAATATCCCTCGCATTGTCTTAGTGATCACACGAACCAAATCCACCGCACCTAAGTCCGATCATCACGAGACAAGGTGTGATTTCAATGGCGAACACTCAAAGTGTTCATCATATCAACCATATGATTCATGCTCTACCTTTCGGTATCACGCGTTCCAAGACCATGTCTGTACATGCTAGGCTCGTTGATGTCTACGCCCCCCTCCTTTTCCTGTAGACAGTGTTGGGCCTCCAAGAGCAGAGGTTTGTAGAACAGCACCAAGTTTCCCTTAAGTGGATCACCCAAGGTTTATCGAACTCAGGGAGGAAGAGGTCAAAGATATCCCTCTCATGCAACCCTGCAACCACAAAGCAAGAAGTCTCTTGTGTCCCCAACACACCTAATAGGTGCACTAGTTCGGCGAAGAGATAGTGAAATACAGGTGGTATGAATATATATGAGCAGTAGCAACGGCACCAGAAAAGTGCTTTGCCCAGGACAAGAAACAAGCGTAGTAACGCAGCGTAGTAACGCAAAGAAACAAGAAACAAGCAGCGATAGCAGTATTTAGGAACAAGGCCTAGGGATCATACTTTCACTAGTGGACACTCTCAACATTGATCACATAACAGAATAGATAAATGCATACTCTACACTCTTTTGTTGGATGATGAACACCATTGCGTAGGATTACACGAACCCTCAATGCCGGAGTTAACAAGCTCCACAATTCAATGTTCATATTTAAATAACCTTAGAGTGCATGAAAGATCAACACGACTAAACCAAGTACTAACATAGCATGCACACTGTCACCTTCACACTATGTAGGAGGAATAGATCACATCAATACCATCATAGCAATAGTTAACTTCATAATCTACAAGAGATCATAATCATAGCCTACGCCAAGTACTAACACAGATGCACACACTGTCACCATTACACCGTGCAGGAGGAATAAAACTACTTTAATAACATCACTAGAGTAGCACATAGATAAATTGTGATACAAAACACATTGCAATCATAAAGAGATATAAATAAGCACTTCACTATGCCATCCATAACAGTGAATAAGTATTCTGTGAAATATAGCCTAAGAGACCCACACGGTGCACACACTGTCACCTTTACACACGTGGGACAAGGAGTCTCCGGAGATCACAAAAAAAAATTCACTTGACTAGCATAACGACATCTAGATTACAAGCATCATCATATGAATCTCAATCATGTAAGGCAGCTCATGAGATTATTGTATTGAAGTACATAGGAGAGAGATTAACCACATAGCTACCGGTACAGCCCCGAGCCTCGATGGAGAACTACTCCCTCCTCATGGGAGACAGCAGCGGTGATGAAGATGGCGGTGGTGTCAATGGAGAAGCCTTCCGGGGGCACTTCCCCGTCCCGGCGGCGTGCCGGAACAGAGACTCCTGTCCCCCAGATCTTGGCTTTGCGATGGCGGCGGCTCTGGAAGGTTTCTCGTACCGTGGCTTTTTTCGTATCGAGGTTTTAGGTCGAGGACCCTTAAATAGGCGAAGAGGCGGCGTCGGAAGGTCAACAAGGAGACGACACCATAGGGCGGCGCGGGCCACACCCAGGCCGCGCCGGCCTATGGTCTGGTGGGCCTGTGGCCCCCCTCTGGTCCTTCCCGGGTGTTCTGGAAGCTTCGTGGAAAAATAGGATGCTGGGCGTTGATTTCGTCTGATTCCGAGAATATTTCCTTACTAGGATTTCTGAAACCAAAAACAGCAGAAAAACAAAGAATCGGCCCTTCGGCATCTTGTTAATAGGTTAGTTCCAGAAAATGCACAAATATGACATAAAGTGTGCATAAAATATGTAGATATCATCAATAATGTGGCATGGAACATAAGAAATTATCGATACGTCGGAGACGTATCAGCATCCCCAAGCTTAGTTTCTGCTCGTCCCGAGCAGGTAAACGATAAACAAAGATAGTTTCTGGAGTTACATGCCATCATAACCTTGATCATACTATTGTAAGCATATGTAATGAATGCAGCGATCCAAACAATGGTAAATGACATGAGTAAACAAATGAATCATATAGCAAAGACTTTTCATGAATAGTACTTTCAAGACAAGCATCAATAAGTCTTGCATAAAAGTTAACTCATAAAGCAATAATTCAAAGTAAAGGTATTGAAGCAACACAATGGAAGATTAAGTTTCAGCGGTTGCTTTCAACTTGTAACATGTACATCTCATGGATATTGTCAACATAGAGTAATATAATAAGTGCAATATGCAAGTATGTAGGTATCAATGCACAGTTCACACAAGTGTTTGCTTCTTGAGGTGGAGAGAAATAGGTGAACTGACTCAACAATAAAAGAAAAAGAATGGTCCTTCAAAGAGGAAAGCATCGATTGCTATATTTGTGCTAGAGCTTTGATTTTGAAAACATATAGAGATCATAAAAGTAAAATTTTGAGAGGTGTTTGTTGTTGTCAACGAATGGTAGTGGGTACTCTAACCCCCTTGCCAGACAAACCTTCAAAGAGCGGCTCCCATTTTATTTTTATTTTTGTGTGGCACTCCTTCCAACCTTTCTTTCACAAACCATGGCTAACCGAATCCTCGGGTGCCTGCCAACAATCTCATACCATGAAGGAGTGCCTTTTTATTTTAGTTTTATTATGATGACACTCCTCCCCACCTTTGCTTTCTCAAGCCATGGCTAACCGAATCCTTCGGGTGCCGTCCAATCAATCACATACCATGGAGGAGTGTCTATTTTTATTAATTAATTTGGGACTGGGAATCCCATTGCCAACTCTTTTTGCAAAATTATTGGATAAGCGGATGAAGCCACTAGTCCATTGGTGAAAGTTGCCCAACAAGATTGAAAGATAAACACCACATACTTCCTCATGAGCTATAAAACATTGACACAAATCAGAGGTAATAAATTTTGAATTGTTTAAAGGTAGCACTCAAGCAATTTACTTTGGAATGGCGGAGAAATACCATGTATAGTAGGTAGGTATGGTGGACACAAATGGCATAGTGGTTGGCTCAAGGATTTTGGATGCATGAGAAGTATTCCCTCTCGATACAAGGTTTAGGATAGCAAGGTTATTTGAAACAAACACAAGGATGAACCGGTGCAGCAAAACTCACATAAAAGACATAATGTAAACATTATAAGACTCTACACCGTCTTCCTTGTTGTTCAAACTCTTTACTAGAAATTATCTAGACCTTAGAGAGACCAATTATGCAAACCAAATTTTAGCAAGCTCTATGTATTTCTTCATTAATAGGTGCAAAGTATATGATGCAAGAGCTTAAACATGAGCACAACAATTGCCAAGTATCACATTATCCAAGACATTTTTAGAATTACTACATGTAGCATTTCCCGATTCCAACCATATAACAAATTAACGAAGCAGTTTCAACCTTCGCCATGAAAATTAAAAGCTAAGAACACATGTGTTCATACGAACCAGCGGAGCGTGTCTCTCTCCCACACAAGCATTTATTCAAACAAAAACAAAAACAAAAGCACACAGACGCTCCAAGTAAAGTACATAAGATGTGACCGAATAAAAATATAGTTTCAGGGGAGGAACCTGATAATGTTGTCGATGAAGAAGGGGATGCCTTGGGCATCCCCAAGCTTAGATGCTTGAGTCTTCTTGAAATATGCAGGGGTGAACCACCGGGGCATCCCCAAGCTTAGAGCTTTTACTCTTCTTGATCGTAGTGTATCATCCTCCTCTCTTGACCCTTGAAAACTTCCTTCACACCAAACTCGAAACAAACTCATTAGAGGGTTAGTGCATAATCAAAAATTCACATGTTCAGAGGTGACACAATCATTCTTAACACTTCTGGACATTTCTCAAAGCTACTGGAAGTTAATGGAACAAAGAAATCCATCCCACATAGCAAAAGAGGCAATGCGAAATAAAAGGCAGAATCTGTCAAAACAGAACAGTCCGTAAAGACGAATTTTAAAGGGGCACCAGACTTGCTCAAATGAAAATGCTCAAATTGAATGAAAGTTGCGTACATATCTGAGGATCACTCACGTAAATTGGCATAATTTTCTGAGTTACCTACAGAGAATTTTTCCCAGATTCGTGACAGCAAAGAAATCTGTTTCTGCACAGTAATCCAAATCTAGTATGAACCTTACTATCAACGACTTTACTTGGCACAACAAAACACAAAACTAAGATAAGGAGAGGTTTCTACAGTAGTAAACAACTTCCAAGACACAAATATAAAACAAAGTACTGTAGCAAAATAACACATGGGTTATCTCCCAAGAAGTTCTTTCTTTATAGCCATTAAGATGGGCTCAGCAGTTTTAATGATGCACTCGCAAGAAATAGTAGTTGAAGCAAAAGAGAGCATCAAGAGGCAAATTCAAAACAAATTTAAGTCTAACAAGCTTCCTATGCATAGGAATCTTGTAAATAAACAAGTTCATGAAGAGCAAAGTGACAAGCATAGGAAGATAAAACAAGTATAGCTTCAAAAATTTCAGCACATAGAGAGGCATTTTAGTAACATGAAAATTTCTACAACCATATTTTCCTCTCTCATAATAACTTTCAGTAGCATCATGAGCAAACTCAACAATATAACTATCACATAAAGCATTCTTATCATGAGTCTCATGCATAAAATTATTACTCTCCACATAAGCATAATCAATTTTATTAGTTGTAGTGGGAGCAAATTCAACAAAGTAGCTATCATCAAATATAGGAGGCATATTGTAATCATAATCAAATTTATCCTCCATAACAGGTGGTAACAAAAGACTACTATCATTATAATCATCATAAATAGGAGGCAAAGTATCATCAAAGAAAATTTCCTCCTCAATGCTTGGTGGACTAAAAAGATCATGCTCATCAAAACCGACCTCCCCAAGCTTAGAATTTTCCATAGCATTAGCAACAATAGTGTTCAAAGCATTCATATTAATAACATTCCATTAGCATGCATATAAAGTTCCATGGGTTTTTTAATTCTCTCTTCAAACACATCATGTCCTAATTCAAGATAAAGTTCATAAAGTTCTCTCATATTTTTGTTGTTTTCCATTATGCCTAACTAGTGTAAACAAGAAACAAAAAGTTGCAATTGCAAGATCTAAAGGAAATAGCTTCGAGCACAAACACAATGGCGCCAGAAAAGTACTTTACCTGGAACCGAAGTATGAGTGCCTTTTACCTTTCCTCCCCGGCAACGGCGCCAGAAAATAGCTTGATGTCTACGCCCCCCTCCTTTTCCTGTAGACAGTGTTGGGCCTCCAAGAGCAGAGGTTTGTAGAACAGCACCAAGTTTCCCTTAAGTGGATCACCCAAGGTTTATCGAACTCAGGGAGGAAGAGGTCAAAGATATCCCTCTCATGCAACCCTGCAACCACAAAGCAAGAAGTCTCTTGTGTCCCCAACACACCTAATAGGTGCACTAGTTCGGCGAAGAGATAGTGAAATACAGGTGGTATGAATATATATGAGCAGTAGCAACGGCACCAGAAAAGTGCTTTGCCCATGACAGTAAACAAGCAGTAGTAACGCAGCAGTAGTAACGCAGTAAAACAGTAAACAAGCAGCGATAGCAGTATTTAGGAACAAGGCCTAGGGATCATACTTTCACTAGTGGACACTCTCAACATTGATCACATAACAGAATAGATAAATGCATACTCTACACTCTTTTGTTGGATGATGAACACCATTGCGTAGGATTACACGAACCCTCAATGCCGGAGTTAACAAGCTCCACAATTCAATGTTCATATTTAAATAACCTTAGAGTGCATGAAAGATCAACACGACTAAACCAAGTACTAACATAGCATGCACACTGTCACCTTCACACTATGTAGGAGGAATAGATCACATCAATACCATCATAGCAATAGTTAACTTCATAATCTACAAGAGATCATAATCATAGCCTACGCCAAGTACTAACACGGATGCACACACTGTCACCATTACACCGTGCAGGAGGAATAAAACTACTTTAATAACATCACTAGAGTAGCACATAGATAAATTGTGATACAAAACACATTGCAATCATAAAGAGATATAAATAAGCACTTCACTATGCCATCCATAACAGTGAATAAGTATTCTGTGAAATATAGCCTAAGAGACCCACACGGTGTACACACTGTCACCTTTACACACGTGGGACAAGGAGTCTCCGGAGATCACATAAGTAAAATTCACTTGACTAGCATAACGACATCTAGATTACAAGCATCATCATATGAATCTCAATCATGTAAGGCAGCTCATGAGATTATTGTATTGAAGTACATAGGAGAAAGATTAACCACATAGCTACCGGTACAGCCCCGAGCCTCGATGGAGAACTACTCCCTCCTCATGGGAGACAGCAGCAGTGATGAAGATGGCGGTGGTGTCGATGGAGAAGCCTTCCGGGGGCACTTCCCCGTCCCGGCGGCGTGCCGGAACAGAGACTCCTGTCCCCCAGATCTTGGCTTCGCGATGGCGGCGGCTCTGGAAGGTTTCTCGTACCGTGGCTTTTTTCGTGTCGAGGTTTTAGGTCGAGGACGCTTAAATAGGCGAAGAGGCGGTGTCGGAAGGTCAACGAGGAGACGACACCATAGGGCGGCGCGGGCCACACCCAGGCCACGCCGGCCTATGGTCTGGTGGGCCTGTGGCCCCCCTCTGGTCCTTCCCGGGTGTTCTGGAAGCTTCGTGGAAAAATAGGATGCTGGGCGTTGATTTCGTCCGATTCCGAGAATATTTCCTTACTAGGATTTCTGAAACCAAAAACAGCAGAAAACAGCAACTGGCCCTTCGGCATCTTGTTAATAGGTTAGTTCCAGAAAATGCACAAATATGACATAAAGTGTGCATAAAACATGTAGATATCATCAATAATGTGGCATGGAACATAAGAAATTATCGATACGTCGGAGACGTATCACTCATCAAGGCCACCTTAGTATCCGCATGTGCAAAACTGTCTTGCACCCGTTGTATGTACTTGTTGATTCTATCACACCCGATCATCACGAGATGCTTCGAACCGACAAGACTTGGTAACGGTGCTACTAAGGATGAACACTTTATTATCTTGAGATTTTAGTGAGGGATCATCTTATAATGCTACCGTCGCGATCTAAGCAAAATAAGATGCATAAAAGGATTAACATCACATGCAGTTCATATGTGATATGATATGGCCCTTTTGTCTTTGCGCCTTTGATCTTCATCTCCAAAGCACGGGCATGATCTCCATCATCTTCGGGCATGATCTCCATCATCGTCGGCGTAGCGTCAAGGTCAATGGCGCCGTCTTCATGATTGTCCTCCATGTAGCAACTATTACAACTACTTTGAAATACTACTCAACATGAAATTTAAAGACAACCATAAGGCTCCTGCCGATTGCCACAATACAATAATGATCATCTCATACATATTCATCATCACATTATGGCCATATCACATCACCAAACCCTGCAAAAACAAGTTAGACGTCTCTAATTTGGTTTGCATGTTTTACGTGGTTTAGGGTTTTCGAGAGAGATCTAATCTACCTACGAACATGAACCACAACGTTGATACTAATGTTTTCAATAGAAGAGTAAATTAATCTTCACTATAGTAGGAGAGACAGACACCCGCAAAGCCTCTTATGCAATACAAGTTGCATGTCGAACGAGGAACAAGTCTCATGAACGCGGTCATGTAAAGTTAGTCCGAGCCGCTTCATCCCACTATGCCACAAAGATGCAAAGTACTCAAACTAAAGATAACAAGAGCATCAACGCCCACAAAACCATTGTGTTCTACTCGTGCAACCATCTATGCATAGACACGGCTCTGATACCACTGTAGGATAACGTTGCATAGAAAACAAAAAATTTCCTACCGCGAACACGCAATCCAAGCCAAGATGCAATCTAGAAGACGGTAGCAACGAGGGGTTTATCGAGTCTCACCCTTGAAGAGATTCCAAAGCCTACAAGAGGAGGCTCTTGTTGCTGCGGTAGACGTTCACTTGCCGCTTGCAAAAGCGCGTAGAAGATCTTGATCACGATCCCTCCGGTGCCACGAACGGGCAGCACCTCCGTACTCGGTCACACGTTCGGTTGTTGATGAAGACGACGTCCACCTCCCGTTCCAGCAGGCAGCGGAAGTAGTAGCTCCTCTTGAATCTGACAGCACGACGGCGTGGTGTCGGTGGCGGTGGAGAATTCCGGCGGAGCTTCGCTAAAGCACGCGGGAGCTATGGAGGAGAGGGGGGCGGCTAGGGTTTGGGAGGGGGTGGCCGGCCACTCAAGGGGGGGCGGCCAGGTTGTGGTCTTGGGGTGGCCGGCCCCCTCCCCTTGGCCCCTCATTATATAGGTGGAAGCCCCAAGTGTTGGACTACAAGTCTCCGAATAAGACCCGAACTGCGGTGACCCAGCATACCACTGCATGTTGTAGTATACAAGTCGTTGATATGATCTTTGTGAAGGGGCTTCCTCACAAATTGCCATATCCCTCAGAGTGGTACAACAGAAACATTGCAGGTCATAACACTCCATACTTTATTACAAACATTGTCTAAACAAGTTGGTATTCTCACAGGTCCTATGAGAACACCCTAAGATACTACTTAAGTACGATTACAACTCATAACAAATATAAAGAGCTCAACAACTTATTTAGGTAAGTTCTACGCTGCTCGGCTCTATGTTGCTAGGGTATGTCACTACTCCTCCACCTCCGTGTCATCTGGTCCGTAGACTATCCCATAGTCTGCGCCTTCCACTCCGCCGGTAAGATCAGGTTCTTCGTAGACCAGCTCGTAGCTTCCTTCTGGTGCTCCATCGTTGATAGCCTCCACTTCCGGATCACAGTCTAGCAAGGGTGTCGAAAGAAAGTGAGTACAGTGGTACTCGACAAGTTCTAAAAGAATAAAAGGTGTTTGATGCACTAGCTACGACCATTGATCAGGAAATCGCAGGTCAATGCATGTTTTGAAAACATTTCTTCAAAAGGTTGCTTTTATTATGAAAACTATGCCCGTCAGTCTTCACAGGTTGACCAGAACTTTGTGGAGTTCCTTTCCTGCCGCGTTCGCAGTTCCCTTCCCGGAACAGGGAGTGACAGCCACAATTTGATACACTCTGCAGAGGTGCGTTACTTTTCCCACAAGAGATCTCACCCTTTTTGCCATCCGCAGGGACTTGCCCCCGTTCACACTTCCTTTGGTGTGAGGCCAGGTATAAAGATCCAAGCCCACACCGCCTTCTCCGCGACTGCAAACCCACCCTTTTGTCCGAACGTACACCTCCAGTAGACTTTCCCCCGATAATACGGCTTTACTCATGGTGTACTCTGGACAATCCCTCATAGATCGAAAGAGATTAACATCACCAATGGATGGGGATTTAAAAGGATTTCCCAACCTATTGCGGCAGTGCCTCCAGCACCCCACCGTCTCTCCGATCCGTTGGCGTGCAGAAGGGAAAAGATACAGCTGGCTTTTCCAGAGCCATTATAGATCTCATGGTCAACGCGGTTTGTACGGCGCTAGAATCACTGGACGACATTGGTAATTAATCCTAGGGTGATATAACCCATTGCAATGGAACCTCCACCATATCAACACATACCATGGTTCCATTGCCAGCCACATAGTCATATTCATAGTTGGAAAATAACATTTCATTTGCGATGCAGGAATGATAAGTATATAGCTTTGCATTAAAGTAATAGAAAATAATCAAGTTGACATGAGCAAGGGTGAACTTGCCTGTGGACTGCGAGATAGTGCAGTTCAATGCAGTTGATGGAACCTGGACCTCGGGTTACTGTAAGAAGCATCATTGTCCAGTAAGGACAATGTTATAAAAATCCAAATAATGCAATCATGGATGGATTATTTTATGTTGAATCCCTTACCCCAATGAGTTATTACAATTTAGGGTTGTATTTAAGATTTATGTCTTTGACGGTAATTTACAATTGATTTAAAAGTATTAATCATTGTGATTCACACAAAGTACAACAATTCAAAGTAAAATGATTTTACTTGATGATTACCTTAGTCATTCCAAAATAATTTGAAATTATAGAGTGAACTCTATAGTTTTTGGAATAAAAGAATATAGTATTTTTCTGGGGAAAAATACCCTCATTCAAAAGAAATGACTTGGATTAGTAGAATTTCATTTTGAAATGTTTGAAAATAAATATTTGAACTTATTTGAGATTTTTCCTTGAATTTAAATTACAAGGAAATAATAATTTTAAATTCCAAGTTATTATTTAAATTCTGAAAATTCATAATTTTGAATTTGTTTCATAAATTCCATTTCATATTTTATTCTGGTTAAGATTTATTTTTCATTCATAAATCCAATTTTTATTGGATTTTTAGAGTTGTTTATGATTTATTAAAATTTGGTAAAGTTTTGGTCTTTTATTAAATGTAAAAATACCAAAATAACCCCTGGACTCATATTTGGCCCAGCCCAATAACCTAACCCAGGGGACGGCCCAATAAGGCTGGCCCCCTTTTGGGTTCGGTGGCGCCGGCGGCCCACCTCACTCACTCTCACTCGGCCCTCTCACTCACTCGACCTAACCCTAATCTCTGGCGACTCCCGTGGCGATGGCGTCGCCGCCATGGCCGCCGCCCTGCTCCGGCCATCGCCGGCCTCCTCCGCCGTAGCCACCTACCGAACCTGAACCGCCGCGAGCAGATCTATCGATCTGTCCGCGCAGTTTCTCCCTTCTCGTCCTCTCCTGGCGAATCGCCTCGATCTGGATCCACTGGAGAATCGCCTCGACGAACTCCGGCGAGATCTCGTCCTCGCCGACGATGGTACGCGCCTGGGGTTGACCTGGCGCGGGTGCTGCTTGCAGTACTCGTGCCGTCGCCTCAGGTGCTTGCTATGGTGGTGCGGTTTCGTGTCTGGGTTCGCCGGCGTAACGTCGGCGCCTACCCTGGACTTGCAGCTGTTAGGGCCGCGCGAGCACTGCCTCGCCATGCCCTAGCCTCTGCTTCCAGGTGCAAGTAAGTGTTGTCTCTCCTCTACCTCTTCTGTGCGCCTCCCATGCTTCTCGTTCTTCTTCCTCCTCATGCTCTGCTGCTCTCGGTGATCTGTGATCACACGAGCTATGCTACTCCTATGCAATTTGCTTGTGCTTCGTTAATTGCAAGCTCATGGCCCAATTACCATTTACGTCGGCACCGCTTTGCTTTGCTTGCTGTCCATGTTGTGCTTACTTCTCTGCTGTTCCTAGCATGCTCTACACTTGCCATGCTCTACTGTGCTTGCTCAAGAGCTAACTATGCCATGCTATGCTTGGTTACGACTTGCTTATGCTTACTGGTCTATCATGCTTGCTTGTCTAGGTGTACTTGTGATGCATCTGTGACACTTGTGTGTGTGCCAGAGGTGCCTGTGATATGATTCAGTACTACCTCTGCAAGCCAATGATCCATTGGATCATTCCTTGCTTGTTGGCTAACTTCCCTGTGTAGCTTGGCTTGCTATAATTGATCCATTTGATCAATTGATTGTCTGTGATTGCTTACTGGCTACTACTGTGGCTATATGAGTTAATTAACTGGTGATGCTGATGCTCAAGCATCCTTTGTCGTTGCTTACTTGTGCTGTTGCTTATCTTAGCTACCTAGACTTGTTCTAGTGGCTATAGATTAACTGTGTTGCTTAACAGTGTGCTACTGTCATGCTTAGCATGGATCTGTGATAAATTCATGCTTGCATTACTTAAATTATGATGAACTGCTTAGGCAGTGATGATTTAAATGACTTGCTTGAATATGAATTTGCTGTTCATGATTCTTTTACAAGCAATTAGAGTCTGAATCCATTACTGGATAGTGATGTGATCTATTTGGCTTTCTTTTAATTGGTGCTAAGTGTGATGTGACCTCAGTAGCCTTGCTACTGACTGGTTTCTCACCTAGTTGGTTGGATCTTGTTGGCTACTCATCTTTGCTTGCATATTTGGGGATCATAGTAACTATGAATGCCAATATGCTTGTCTGTGAAGAAATCTAGGGTTTCTGATGGTTGCATGCTTAGGATTTTCTGTGTAGTCTTGGTTGCTAATCTTTGCTATCTACTGGTGCTATCTGTGCATGTGATCTTGCTAGTGTGTGCATCTGTGCATGATTTCTAGCTTCTGTGCACATGATCTGTATCTGGATGGTTTCTATCTTAGTAGCTTTTGGTAGCGGTAATCCTTGGTGAAAACCAAGTGATGATCTACCCATATGAGCATCTGCTCATCCCATGCTTATTTCATGCATATGATGGATTAGATCCATTGGATCTTTTCCGGGAACTAGGTATACCTTGTTCAGGCTCCTAGAAAGAAATGTTTTGTTGATGCAGACTTGGGTTTGTTCACAGCCCTTCACCTCAGGATCTTGGATGATCTTCTAGGTCACCATGATTTACTGGTGGCTTAAGTGGTTGTGTGTGTTGGTTCTGTTCTTGCTCAAGAACTGGATGAACTGAGCTTGTTCTTGCTTCACCCTTACAGGTGAATCTTATCTCGGTCGATCGGTTATGATTTCTAGGGTTTGTGCCCCTTTTATATGAACCACTGCTTCTATCCACTGCATTGACACACAAGCCTGGTTTGCTTGGTGACTAATCTGTTGCATGGCCTTCTTTGTTGCTGCTTAGCACACTTGAGCTGTGTGCTCTCATATGCTGAAACTTGAGCCCTGGTGTGTGCTCAGGTTTGGTCTGCTGCTGCCCTTATCTTGTGCTGTCCCTGGTTTTGGACAAGCACAGGTGTGTGGTGACAGTTTGCACTGTCCAAACTGAACATTGTGTTATTTGCTAACTGTCCAAACTGAACTATTTGACTAACACTAACATTCTGGCTAGTGTTGGTTCTTTGTTTTGCAGGTTTTGAAGATGGACATGACCATGAAGAAATACTTCAAGTCATTTAGTCTAAGTTTTAGTTTAGGAATAATATTGTAATCTTCATTTTCATTTCTGTTTATTATTCATCAATTTTTGTATCAAGAATATTGTAAAGACTTTGTAATCTGTGTTGTGATATCAATAAAGCCCAAGTTTTTGTTTATGAGCTTTTGATTTATGTAACATTTATATTCTGGAATAAACATTGTATTTATGATTCACTTTGAAATTCAAAGTTGTTTGAATTCATAAGTTGTTTGAATTATGAATTCCATTTATATTGTTCAATGTTTATTGTTAAATGTATTAACACTTGTCAAATGAAATCAATTCCCCAAATCAATCAAGATACAAAAGAGATCATGTCGAAATTTCCCTAACTCACATTGCCTAACCCTAAGTGCAAAATGAGAGAGAACCTCGATCCCTCTTAGGTTTAGTTGCAATAAGGCGCGAAAATTTCCCCCGTTTAGCGATGAAATGCACATCCCATTTCTAAATCTACCCTTCGTTGTTCCTATGTTCTGGGTTATTACAGCCTCTCCCCCTTAACAGAAACTTCGTCCCGAAGTTAAGATTGGTACCTGAACATCTCGGGGTAAGACTTCCTTAATTCTTCTTCCGTCTCCCAAGTTGCTTCTCGCTCAGGATGATGTTGCCATTGCACTTTACAATATTTGATTGCCCTGTTTCTTAACTTCTTCCATTGTACTTCTAAGATCTTTTCAGGCCTTTCCACATAGGTTAGATCAGATTGTAATTCAATTTCTTCATATGTGATAGGATCATCCGGTGCCTTCAAACACTTTCTGAGTTGTGATACATGAAATACATTATGAACTTGACTTAATTGTGCCGGTAACTCCAACTCAAAAGCTGTTCCTCGATTCTGACTGAGTATCTTAAATGGTCCTATATATCGAGGGTTTAACTTTCCTTTCACTCCGAACCTCTTAAGTCCTTTCATTGGGCTAACCTTCAGATAAACCATGTCTCCCACTTTCGGTTCCCAATCTCTTCTCTTTAAGTCAGCGTAACTCTTCTGACGACTCTGGGCTATTTTGAGTCTATCCCGGATCACCTCGATGACGTCTTGTCTCTCCTTGATGTAGTCCGGTGTAAACTCCTTGTTTTCTCCGGTTTCAAACCAACAAATTGGTGATCTACACTTCCTTCCGTACAATGCTTCGTACGGTGCCATCTGAATGCTACTCTGATAACTATTGTTATATGAGAACTCTGCTAAAGGTAAATGGTCCTCCCATGAGCCTCCAAAGTTCAGAGCACAAGCTCTAAGCATGTCTTCTAGTATCTGATTGGTTCTTTCGGTTTGTCCTCCGGTTTGTGGATGGTATCTTGTCTTGAAATCCAACTTGGATCCCAAAGATTCTTGTAATTGTTTCCAGAATGCTGATGTGAAAATCGAACCTCTATCTGAGACTATCTTCTTTGGTACTCCATGCTTACTCACAATTTCCTTCACATATATATCCACAAGCTTTTCTGCAGTATCTTTTGTGTTTACAGCTATGAAATGAGCACTCTTGGTGAGTCTATCCACTATTACCCATATCATATCCTTCCTCTTACTAGTCATTGGTAAACCAGTAACAAAATCCATTCCTATTTCATCCCATTTCCATTCCGGTATCTCTAGTGGTTTGAGTAATCCCGCAGGACTCTGATGCTCTGCCTTCACTCGTTGACATGTATGACATTCCGAGACATATTGTGCTATTTCTCTTTTCATGTTGTTCCACCAGAACATCTCCTTCAAATCCATATACATCTTAGTACTTCCCGGATGTATGGAACAAGGGGTTTCATGTGCTTCTTTTAATATGATTAACTTCACTTCTGGATCATCTGGTACACAGATCCTTTTCTGGAAATATAATGAATCAAAATCCCCTAGATGGAATTCCGATGGTCTTCCTTCGCCAATCCTCTTGATTTCCTCTTGGATGAACAAATCATCCGCTTGCTTTCGGATAATCTCATATTTCAAGTCTGAGTACATCTCATCCATAATCCTCATGGTTGCTATACTTCCTTTGACATCACCTTGAATAAACAAGATCTGAGCATCTTCTAACTCTTTCCGAAGTTCCTTTGGAATCTCCCATTCCGTAGGTTG
Organism: Lolium perenne; assembly: GCF_019359855.2. Classification (NCBI taxonomy): domain Eukaryota; kingdom Viridiplantae; phylum Streptophyta; class Magnoliopsida; order Poales; family Poaceae; genus Lolium; species Lolium perenne. Next base: position 162,067,230 of record NC_067247.2, read on the forward strand.
ATTCTCCGTACTCTTCCTACTTAGGGCATCTGCTACTACATTAGCTTTGCCTGGTGTATAGTTGATCTTAAGGTCGTAATCCTTAATCAACTCCAACCATCTCTTCTGTCTCATGTTTAATTCTTTCTGGGTGAAGAAATATTTCAAACTTTTGTGATCGGTGTATAACTCACACTTGGATCCATATAAAAATTGTCTCCAACTCTTCAAAGCATACACAACTGCCGCTAACTCGAGATCATGTACTGGGTAGTTGTGTTCATGTGGTTTCAACTGTCTTGATCCATAAGCTATTACCTTCCGATCTTGCATAAGAACACATCCAAGTCCATTCTTGGAAGCATCACAATACACCGTATAATCCTTTCCAGGTTCAGGAATTGCTAATACCGGTGCTGTGGTTAACTTATCTTTGAGTGTTTGGAAGCTGGCTTCACACTCATCAGTCCATACAAATGGAGTATTTTTCTTGAGTAACTTGGTCATTGGTCCTGCAATCTTCGAAAATCCCTCTATGAATCTCCGATAATAGCCTGCCATACCAAGAAATCCTCGTATTTCTTTAGCATTTTTAGGTGATTTCCATTCCAATACGGACTGAACCTTGCTTGGATTCACCGCTATGCCTTCTTTGGTTATAACATGTCCAAGAAATTCAACACTATCTAACCAAAATTTGCACTTGCTAAACTTCGCATATAGCTGATGTTCCCTCAAAGTTTGCAAAACTATCTTCAAATGCTTGGCATGTTCTTCTTTATCTTTGGAATAGATTAGAATATCATCTATGAATACTATCACAAACTTGTCCAAGTACTTCATGAATATCTTGTTCATCAAATTCATGAAAATTGCTGGTGCATTTGTTAGTCCAAATGGTACAACCAAGTATTCATGGTGTCCATACCTTGATACGAACGCTGTTTTTGGTACATCTTCCTTCTTGATCTTGATTTGATGGTATCCTGACCTTAAATCTATCTTCGAGAAGACTCCTGCTCCTTGAACTTGATCAAAAAGATCTTGAATTCTAGGTAAAGGATACTTGTTCTTGATAGTTACATTGTTCAAATTTATGTAATCTCCACACATTCTCTTTCCTCCATCTCTTTTATCCACAAAAATAACTGGTGTACCCCATGGTGACACACTTTCTTGAATAAATCCCTTCTGTTCCAGTTCATCTATCTGAGCTTTCAGTTCCACTAACTCCTTTGGTCCCATCTTATATGGTGGTTGTGCTATTGGTGCTGTGCCTGGAATCAGATCGATTGTGAATTCAATCTCTCTATCGGGTGGCATACCCGGTAGTTCCTTAGGAAATACATCCTTAAACTCATTTACTACAGGAATATCTTCAATTCTCACTTCCTTCAGGCTATTGAGTTCCAATCCAATCTCCAACTCACTGTACTTATCTCCTTGGAACACTATTCGACCTCCTATGGAGTTGCGAAGTGATACTGTTTTGTCTCCACAGTTAATCACCGCTCCATTTTCTGTCAACCAATCCATCCCTAAGATGATTGATATGTCCTTCATGGGTATGATGAATAGGTCCGCGAAATACACACAGTCACATATGGTTAGGACTTGTGCTTCTTTCACGTGGGTTACTAAGATCGTTCCCCCCGCGGATAGAACAGTTATAGGGGTTTCTAATTTAGAACATCTAAGCCCGAATTTTTCCACAAATTCCAATGCAAGAAATGATGTGGTTGCTCCAGTATCAAATAATACTTTGCCAGGATGAGTAAGAATGCTTAGCGTACCTAAGACGGTTTGATCTGACTCTTCCGCTTGTTCCAAAGATGTGCAATTCAGCTTTCCATAAGGCTTTCCCTTCTTGTTGTTGTAGTTGTAATTGCGGTTGTTGTTGTTGTTGTTGTTGTTGCGATTGTTGTTGTTGTTGTTGTTTCCACCTCATCCTCCAGAGCTCTGTCCGCTCCAGGACGCCTTGTTTGGACAATCCGGTTTGATGTGTCCTTCCTTCCCACAACCATAACAAATGATTCTGGGTTTTTGACAATCCTTCTGCAAATGCCCTCTCAGGCCACAACTGTTGCAGATGATCTGGTTAATTGGGTTCTGACTCTGACCTCCCCGGTTGTATTGATTACCAGTAGTAGGTCGATATCGGGGTTTGAAACTCCGATCAGGTATTGGTTTACTGATTGGGTACTTCCTTGGCTCTATACGAGCCCTCTTCCTCCTGTCCTCCTGGACTTGCCTGTAGTCATCCTCGAAAGTGATTGCCGAGTCAATCAGTTCCTGGAATTCGGCAGTCCGTGCCAACCTCAGTTGCATCTTCATGTATGGATTCATGCCTTTCATGAACCGCTTCTTCCGCTTCTCCTCTGTATCTACATCCTCAGGTGCATACCTGGATAACCTATTGAAATCCCGAACATACTGCATGATTGGTGCAGTATTCTGTCTCAGTTCTTCAAACTCCCTCTTCTTCAGCTCCACCACGCTGTCCGGGACATGAGCATCCCGAAACTTCTTCTTGAACTCCTCCCAGGTGAATACCTTATCTGGAGGGTGTACTGCTACAAGGTTCTCCCACCATGATGCTGCTGGTCCTGACAACAGATAAGTGGTATATCTAATCTTCTCCTCATCGTTGCAACCAACGGTCTTCAATTTCCGTTCAGTATCCATGAGCCAATCTTCAGCGTCCATTGGTTCTGGAGCTGATGTGAATGGTAGTGGTCTTGCATTTTGGAAGTCCGATAGTGTTACTCCCTTGCCTTCATTACCCCTCTCATTAATGACATGGGTAAAGAAATCCTGCATGTTTTTGCTCTGGCTTTCCTGGTAACGCCTCCTATCTTCCTCCATTGACCTCATATACTGTTGGAAGTCTGGGTGCAACATTGGGTGTGGTGGTGGTGGTGCGTTTTCTGCTCTAGCTGCTGCATCTGCCTCCTCTTTCTCTCTTGCTTCCCGCTCTCTGCGAGCCTCTTCAGTTTCTACTAACGCCATTTCCCCCTAGTCCTGTAACAAAGAGCGATTACTCATAATTACACCATGCAAATGCTTTCTGAGCTCAACTCAATGCCCAGAACTAGTCACACAATGAAATCAAGAAGCAAATCCAAAACAAACATTTATTATGTATATACACCGTATAATACATAACACACTCACAAACTTATATTACATGTGGTACATATAAACCACTTATTTGGCTCAAAGCCCAAGCCAACGGAAATTTAAAATACGCTCTATTACAATACCACCTAGATTACTTTATTCTTCCTTGGAGCTCTACTCCTCATCGTCTTCATTCGCCTCCGCATACATCCCTGGGGTCCATCCGGTACAGCGGTCTGTCCTCCGAAGACCGTCTGGAATGAAAGTTCTTCCCGTAGGTATGTAGTCTGAATCGGACGAAGTGCCGAGACAGAGATCTGTCATGCCAAAGTAACTAGATAAAGATTCATACATATCCCCAGTGGAATACAGCTCCTCTTCTCCAGTCATCCAGGGAGGATTCCTATTCACTTGACCCCTCATCTTCTTCTTCTTCTTTTTCTTTGTTCCAGAACTCTCACCTACGACGTACTGGGATGTTTTGGGTAATCCCATCTCCAAATCTAAAGAAATGGAGTTGGTGTCTTTCTCTTTCTGCTCACAGCTTTGGTTAACATTCTGGTTAACCGCATCACTCTCATCTCCTGTATCACATGGAATTGGCTCCTCCTCATCACCGAAAGGCTCCCCGAAACGCCAACCCGTCGAGTTCTCGATCGGTGACTCCGAGCAGTTTATGTTCCATGAATGGTCTCCCCCATATCCAGTATCATATGATGCTGACACGTGTGGATAGTGCGGGACAAAGTTAGGTGTAAGTGGATCTCTTGTAAGTGGGTTTCTCTTGGACCACTGGTCACTCAAATCTACATCGCTATCTGGGTTAAAGAAAGGTGTAGTATGTTGTGGTTGTGCCCTCAAATCTCGCATCCGAGTTTGGACTTTATCAGGGTCCGTGAACTCAGCTAGCATGTGGTCAATCTCACCTCTCATCTTCATGTGTAAAAGATACATCGTGGTCAATAAAGACTTACAGCTATCCATGTGCTGTGCTGCAGCTTCAGGACTTCTGTGTGCTAACACCAAATGATTCAGAGTGGGATCCTCATCTTCCTCGGCATGAGGTATATGAGAAAACTCTGAACATAGGAGTTCTACTGACTTGTGCTGCCTTATCTCAAGGATTGCCTTGAATAGGCCCATATGGTAGGCTGTGGTGACAAGGTATCAACTTGTCAATGCCTATGGATTGTAGGCTAGGGTTTAGTTAGAAGTAGAGGGCAAGTAGATCTCGAAGGTTTCAGCCGAAAAGTACTCGACGATTATGAAAATTAGGGTTTGCAGATAATGATTCGATGATCTCCTCGTCCCTCGACTCCCCCTTTATATAGGAGGTGGAGCCGAGGGATTCGTGTAGTACAAATTACAGAGTCCGGGACGGTTTCTAACTCATCCCGCCAGATTACAGATAACACTTCCTATTACAACTCTTGACTTTCCTTGATATATCTTGGGCTCCCGAATCTTCTTATTCTTCGGGTAGTGGGCCTTCAGTAAACCCCGGGTACTATCTTCGGCAGGCCCATTCGGGATGCCTATGTCAGTAGCCCCCGAGATTTTGCTTGAATCGTAGAATCAGGGAAAATCTCCACTGTTTATTTTTATTCAAAAGCTTTAACCTTTTTATACTTCTTCATATAAAATTCTATATTGTACAGGGATAATGGTAGTTGGGGCTAGTTCATCTGACGGATCAGGTACTAGTTAACTGCTCTGGTGGCAATCCGCAAAAACCTACTTCAAGATCACGTCCCTGGACATGATCTCGGGATCTTGGTGTAAACGTCGACAGGTGCCGCTTAAGGTCTTACCATTACGTCGAGTCCCAGTCAAATTTATCGGGTACCTAACGCGTCCGTTAGGATTTTCTTCGTATCTGTTGATACGGATAAAGCAGCAGAGCGCGATCTTTGGCGATGCCACGCCCAGTGAAACGGATCTGGGGTCTTACCTTCGCAAATTTGCGGCATTCAGAAATTGATCGCAACTTCGGCGTTCTGAGAATATATTGTCGAGTGCTTTTCCGGCTGTTGGAATGGCACATTTTATCGAGTCAAATATGACTTATATTGCTCTCCCGATGGGAGTATATGTAGAGTTAATTATAACTCGAAATATACTCTCTTGCTTTTCTATCTTTTATTTTTGAACTTCATCGGGTACGCGAACAGCGTTCCCGATGGGAGTAGCCCCTGAGGCTACAGCCAAGAACTTGTGCTTGGTTGTAGGCTCAACATTTTAGTCCACCTTGTCGCTATATTGTCGTTATTTCCCAATATGATCTCTCTCTTCTTTTTTTATCTCTCGGGTGCGCGAACAGCGCTCCCGATGGGAGTAGCCCCCGAGGCTACAGCCAAGAACTTGTGCTTGGTTGTAGGCTCCCGCAATTTCTATATTGCCATACTCGAAATTTTACTTTTTATCGAAGTAGCCCCCGAGCGTTTGGGCAAAAACTTGTATTTGATCAAAGGCTCCCGAAGAATTTAATAATTCCTCCTGTCGCCAATCTTCTTTTATTTTTCTTGTCGACATGCTTCCCTTAAACAAAATTGCTTCATCTCTGTTTATAGTCTTGATTTTTCTGCCTTGTGGGTCCATTGTTTCCACCATGTTGACACGTCGTGCAAGTGGGGGACACACGTCCTCCGCTTTTTCTGGCGCACGTACAGTAACGCCTATCTCAGTAAAAATACCTTTTTACCCTTGTATCTAGAAGATCTTTTTTCACCACACGATTTCTTCATCCAACGGCGCACTGCTTCACCCGATTCTTATATAAACCTTTCTTCAAGCTCCGTTCATCCCCTCGCTTACGCCGCTCATCTGTTCCTCTTCGCAAAAGCTTCCCCTGCGCCCAACTCTCTCTGATCATCCGCACTCACGAGCATTGCTCTGCCCATTGCCGTTGATGCCACCGCGCACGCGACTCACTCGCCACAGTACCCCGGAATCCAAGATGGCCGCCGAGGATCTTGAGTGGGAGAGATCCAAAATCTCCAACCAAGACACCAACATGCTGAAGAGGCTTGGCCTCATGAAGAAGGAGGACGCCATCCGCTTTCCCAGCGAAGAAAGCTACCCCAAGCCTCCAATGGAGTACCGGGTTAGTTTTGTTGATCACCTCATCCGCGGCCTTTCGGCCCCAATTCACGATTTCCTCCGCGGCCTTCTTTTCGTTTATGGGATTCAACTGCACCAGTTGACCCCCAATTCCATCCTTCACATTTCTATTTTCATCACACTTTGCGAATGCTTCCTCGGAATCCCTCCCAATTGGGCTCTGTGGAAACGCATTTTCTGCCTCCGCCGCAATGGCTCCCACAACGTCACTTATAACATAGGTGGCGTTGTTATCTGTGTTCGTACTGATGTCGATTATTTCGACGTCAAATTTCCTGATTCTGTCCAAGGATGGCGCAAAAAGTGGCTCTACATTCACGAAGAAAGCGCCAACTCCGTTGAACACAACATAATTCCTTTCGACGGAAGTGCCAGAATCCAGCGCCGCCGCCGCTCCCGGGATGCCGAAGCTTCCGAGGAAGAGAAAAAGGCGACAGAGGCACTCATGTCTCGTATTCATCAGCTTCAAAACACTCGAGGCAAAGAGCTGTCTGGTGTTCAAATCACTACCTACTTCCTTAGGATTAGAGTGCAGCCTCTTCAGGCTCGCAAAAATCCCCTTTGGACGTACTCTGGCGAAAACGACCCCAACAGAATCTCCAGTGATCTTTCCTCAAAGGACTTGGAGAAGTTGATTCGAAGACTTTCTCGCCTGGGCAAGGACCCTATTCCTTCCTCTTGTCGCGTGGAACCATACAGCTCCGCCAATCCACTCCCTGAGGTATTTTGTCTTCCCGAATTTTTATCTTGTTCCGCACTTTCTCTGCATCTCATTGTATTGGCATCTCTTTAATTTTCCTTTTGTCACTATTTTTACAGAACCATCCTACTATGACTTCCCTTCCTCCTCTTCCTGAGGGTGGAGAAGTCGAAGAACAGGCTATCATTGCCGAAGATACTCAAGGTTCTTCTATTCCCGAAAGTGAAGTCGCGGGTTCTCACAAATCTGCGGCTTCCCGTGAAAAAGAAATTGAGTCTGAAGCCAGTGAGTCGACGCAATCCCTTCCTCCTGCTGTTTCTCCAAGGAACAAAAGGAAAAGGAATGATGCCGAGGATTCTGGCACCTCTAAGGCTGAAGAAGTTGTTCCTTCTCATCCGAAGGCAGCTTATGATCCTTATATTGAATCCCTCGTCAGCTCGTAAGTCGTCTTTAGTGCTCCCTATTTTTGTACTCGAAATATTTATCTTGTCTTGCTTTTTATGCTGCCGATTTTTAATCAACAGTGATGACGAGGAAGAAGTACCAACTACTGACGTGGCTCCTCGGACAAGCACGTCACGTACTGTACTTGCCTCAGACACGCTAGTTGAAGGAGAAGAAAACTCGCCTCCTCAACAAAACGTCGTCACCACTACTCCAGCATCAAGCCCCCTTGCTCCTTCACCAAAAAGGACAAGGGTTGAAAAAATTGTTGAACCTGCCCCTCAGTTGGGCAGTTCGTCGACTCTGCTCTTAGATGATGTAAGCTTGTCGACCTCTATATTTTCCTTATTATTTTTTTTTTTTTTTTACGCCTTCTCTCTTTTTCATGCCGATGTTTCTCTTGCTGTGTTCACCTTGAATAGCCCATGATCAAAGAGCTTCTCCGCATCGGCTCCCAATTTATTGGGTACCGTGAATATGCTAACAGAGCCGAAGGTAACGACCTTTAAACTTGCCGTTTTTTCCTTGAATTTTTCCTCCTGTTGCTTGTCGCGATTTTTGATCTTTCTTCTCACTTTATTTTATATCTCGACAGAGAAACTTGCAGAGGCCAACGAACGTGCCGACGCACTTGCTCAAAAACTTGAGCAAAGTGAAGCGGCTCGCAAGAAAGCCGAACTCGCTGCTAGCAAAGCCAAGGCCGAAGCTGATGAAGCCAAGGCGAAAGCTGCTGGTGTCGAGGAACTGCAGAAAAAACTTGAGGATGCTACATCTGCCTTAGACGAGCACAAAGCTGCGCAAGCTTCTCGTGAAGAAGGAATCCTCAAGCGCCTGAAAACTCAAAGTCGCCGCACTTTCAGTAATTTTGCTGATCCCTTCTATTTTTATGAGAATCATTGTTTCTTGTTTTTTGACTAATGCTTTGTTTCCTTGACAGCCCAAACAAACCAGGATTTTGATCTGATGAATCCTGTCGATGACCCGCTCCTTGACGCACTTTCCTATCTGGAGCTTCATGGGTCCGAGATTCGTGAAGGTGTGTCGAATGCTAACGCAGTATTGTCGGCATTGTTCCCCTACTTCTTCCCGAAGAAAGAGGAGCCTGCGACTTTCCTTAACCTTGCCAAGATGTTCAACTCATCGGAAGACCTTGGACTGAAGATGCGCCAAGAAAATATGAAGGTTGCCGTTGAGAACACTGTCGCTTTGGTTGCCGGTCCAACGGACTATCGACTGGATGAAAGTTGGCGACACCGAACAGATAGAGCAATCAAGGTGGAAGTCGCTGATCAAGGCAGCCAAGCCCAACACAAAGAAGATCTTGGCCTATCTCGGGATTAAACCAGCGTCGACTCCTAGCTCGTCAAGGCCGGAGGTCTAGTTGCATGCCTCTGTTTTTCTTTCTATTTCTTTTGCTCTTGTCGCCAAAGTAGTCATTTGGCGACACGTACTTCCTTAGCTTCACTGTAATGCCCTTGTAATTATTCCAAGAGATTAATGAAAACTCTATCTTTGCTTGTTGTTTGATGTTGTCTTGTTTAAATTTCAGTTGATATTTGATAACTATACTCCATCTTCCGCTCCTTCCAATGTTTCGCCTTCTTCTTCTCGCGCGAGGAGAGCTTTTGCTGATCTTGCACTGTCGACGATACCTTGTCGCAAGAACTGGATGAACTTCGACAGCAACTTCAGTATGCGAAGAAACAAACACTTGTGATGATGGAGCAATCTCGTAAGTCATCTGAAGCCGAAAAAGTTGCTCTTCAGCAAGCTCGCGAGGCCGTGGCTGCTAAGGAAATTGCTGCTTCCGAGGCTAAAAAGGCGACTACTCGAGAAAATTTCATGCTCGAATTAATGAATGAAGCCAGTGCGGATATGTCGGGTATGCTTGTTTTATCCTCCGATATCTTTCATCTTCATGCTATGTCTCTTAAAGGTTTCCACTTCGTTGTTTTGATAGGTTCCTTTACTGATGCTGCTGCCGAGGAAGAGAGGGTAAATGCTAGGACGAACCTCCTTGTTAACCTTTCCCTGGACCATGGTTCTTTGTTTTGGGCTACCCCAGAGAGGACCCGCCAAATTGTCAGATTTCAAGATCGCACCTCTCAAACTCGCGATTTTCTTGACTTCTGTACCAAGACCTTGTCCATGGTTTACAACTCCATGTTTCCTCGGAACGTCCAACCAAAAACTCTTCCTGAATTGATGGAAAGATTCAAGGATGCTCGCAGTATCCATGATTTTGTCAAAGCTCAACTGGTAGCTGGCGCCAGATTTGCTCTTATCATGCTCCAGATCTGCCACTCAAATCTTGACCTTACCCAAGTTGTCGCAAAAGTTCATCAAAAGGTAAAACGTCGAAGAGTTGGTATTGACCGAATTAACACGAAGGTTTCGCCTGTAGCCGAAGAAATGATTGAAGACCTTCTTCGGATGGATGCCGACTTTTTTGCCGATGGTCACTATGCTGATTTTCTTGGCGCTGCTCCTGAAGAAAACAGAGTTACCCTTGATGACATACTGAATCGAGACTAGTTATTTTTCTCCTGTAGATAATTCTTCTTTGTAACCCATGACTGTGATTATATTGTGAAGCAATCATTATATTTGTATGTTTATCTAGCCCCCGAGTATTTCGGTGACTCTTTACTGTATTTATATATTGCGAGGTTTTGAACCAAGGCATTTATATATTTATGGCGAATATGAGCCCCCGAGCTTCTTTATTGAGTACTATTTTGTATTTTTACTGACTCACGAGGTATTTTAATACCAAGGCAAGGTTTTTTCTTTTTTGATGGACTATATTGAAATTCGTCGGAGCGAAGACTTTGAACATGTCGATATTGACACTATCTTTATTATATTGCAGCACCGCGAGCCCGCCTCATTAAAAACCTTCTCCGGCCCCACTCGGTGCCCCGAAAAAGGAAAAGAGTGCGTCTGAAAACTCGCGGGCGTTTCAGTACATTGAAGTTTTACAAGGACTATATTTCGACTCTAGGCGTAGAACCGCCTGAGTTGCGCCACGTTCCAGGGGTTTGGCTCCTCCACCCCTGTCTTCTTGTCCTTTATCCTGTATGCTCCTCCTCCGATTACTTCCGTGACAATGTAAGGGCCAAGCCATGGTGACTCGAGTTTTTCATGACTTTTTTGCGTGAGCCGAAGAACTAGGTCTCCCACCTGAAAAGATCTTGGCCGCAAACGTCGACTGTGGTAATTCTTCAAGTCCTGTTGGTATTTGGTTACCCGAGACAATACTTCGTCTCGGGCTTCATCAAGTGCGTCCACGTCGTCTTCTAGCGCTTTTCTCGACACTTCTTCGTCATATTCGACGACACGTGGAGAGTTGTGCTCTATCTCGATTGGTAGTACTGCTTCTGCTCCATGAACCAAGAAAAACGGAGTTTCTGTGTTCTTGTGTTTGGTGTTGTTCGGATGCTCCACAACACACTTGGTAGTTCTTACGGCCAGGTATGCCGAGCTTTTTCCGAGTGGTCCTAACAAGCGTTTCTTGATGCCATTGCAGATGATGCCATTGGCTTTCTCGACTTGCCCATTGGTTTGAGGATGTGCAAGCGACGCAAAGTGCAACTTGATGCCCACCTCTTCGCAATAATCCTTGAATTCGTGGGATGTAAAGTTCTTTGCCGTTGTACGTGACGATCTTGTGGGGCACTCCAAATCTGAAGACGAGGTCTTTTATGAATTTTACTGCGGATGCTCCGTCTGGTGAATTTATCGGCTTCGCTTCTATCCACTTTGTAAATTTGTCGACAGCTACTAGCATATACTCCTTTCCTCCTGGCCAGGATTTGTGTAACTTGCCCACCATATCAAGTCCCCATTGAGCAAAGGGCCATGACAATGGTATTGGTGCTAGCTCTTTCTTTGGAGAGTGAGGTTTTGCGGCAAACCTTTGACACGCGTCGCAAGTTCTTACTATGTCCTTGGCGTCCTCGATTGCTGTCAACCAGTAGAATCCTGCCCGAAAGACCTTGGCTGCAATAGCTCGACTACTCGCGTGGTGGCCACATATTCCTTCGTGTACGTCCTTCAGAATTATTCTTCCTTCTTCGGGTGTAACACACCTTTGCAAGACGCCTGAAATACTTCGCTTATACAATTCTCCTTTGACCACCGTGAAAGCTTTGGAGCGTCGAATTACTCGTCTTGCCTCAACTGGATCATCGGGTATTTGTTTCCCGAGGATGTATGATATGTACGGCTGCATCCACGGTATCTGTATCACCATGACCAGGTCCTGATCTTCTTCTTCTTCCTCTTGCTTTTCCTTGGTAGCCCCCGAGGGTTTCTTCTCCTTCTTTTTTGATTTTGTCGACTTGGTGGATCTCTCTGTTATCTCTTCCCAGAATACACCTGGCGGGACTGCAAGGCATTGCGACCCGATGTTTGCAAGAACGTCGGCTTCATCGTTGCTCAATCTACTAATATGATTTACTTCGCATCCATCGAACAACTTCTCGAGCTCGTTGTACACCTCCTTGTATGCCATCATGCTATCATTGACTGCGTCACATTGGTTCATAACTTGCTGAGCCACCAACTGTGAGTCGCCAAAGATTTTTAGTCGAGTTGCACCGCAGGCTTTCGCCATCTTCATCCCGTGTATGAGAGCCTCATATTCTGCTTCATTGTTAGATGCGTTAGGGAACGTCATCCGAAGGATGTACTTTAACTTGTCGCCTTCAGGTGATATGAGTACTACTCCTGCGCCAGCTCCTTCTAGTCTTTTGGACCCGTCAAAGTTCATGGTCCAGGTTCTCGACAAGTCTGGAGGTCCTGTATTTTGTAACTCCATCCACTCTGCAATGAAGTCCGGCAGTATTTGCGACTTGATTGCTTTTCTTTTTTCATACGTGATGTCCCGAGGGGAAAGTTCTATTCCCCAAAGGGAGACACGACCCGTAGCTTCTGGATTGTTCAATATATTTGACAAGGGAGCTTCATTGACCACTATGATCGGGTGTGCCGAAAAATAGTGGCGCAATTTTCGTGCTGTTATGAACACTCCATATGCTATCTTTTGGTACTGAGGGTACCTTTGTTTTGAGGGTGATAAAACTTCGCTGACGAAGTATACTGGCCTCTGCACGCCGTGGAGTTTTCCTTCTTCTTCCCTTTCAACAACTAGCACCGTGCTCACCACTTGGGGCGTGGCTGCGATATACAGCAGGAGGGGTTCCCGTTCTTTTGGCGCCACCAAAATTGGTGGTGTCGAGATTGTGCGCTTCAAATCCTCGAAAGCTCTGTCGGCTTCTTCGTTCCACTGGAATTTATCTCCTTGCTTTATCAGAGCGTAGAATGGTAACGCTTTTTCTCCCAGCCTAGCGACGAATCTGCTCAAAGCTGCGACTCGTCCCGTTAGCTGTTGTATCTCCTTCAACTTTGTTGGCTTCCTCATTGTTACGATAGCTTGTATTTTGTCGGGATTTGCTTCAATCCCTCTTGTTGAGACTAGAAACCCCAGAAGTTCTCCTGCTGGGACGCCAAAGGAACACTTCGTCGGGTTCAGCTTCAGGCAGAATTTGTCGAGGTTATCAAAAGTTTCTTTGAGATCCACGATCAGTGTTGTCCCCTTTTTTGACGTTATGACGACATCGTCGATGTATACTTGTACGTTTTTTCCGATCTGTGTCGCCAAACACTTCTGCATCATTCTCTGATATGTTGCTCCCGCATTTTAGACCGAAGGGCATTGTTACGTAGCAAAACACGCCGTAAGGTGTAATAAACGCGGTCTTTACTTCATCTTCTTCTTTCAATCTGATCTGGTTATAACCAGAATATGCATCCAGGAAGGAAAGACGTTCACATCCAGCCGTGGAGTCGATAATTTGATCGATCCTCGAGATGGGAAAGTGATCCTTTGGACAATGTTTATTGAGACACGTAAAGTCGACGCACATGCGAAGGACCTTAGTGTTTTTCTTCGGCACCAGCACTGGGTTTGCTACCCATGTGGCTTCTGTGAATATCTCTTTGATAAAACCAGCTTCTCGTAGTCGATTAATTTACGACAAAGATGGCTTTGCGGTTTGGTTCCGAGAAACGCCGCAAAGGTTGTTTGATTGGTCTCGCTACTGGATCCAAGTTTAGGTGGTGCTCGGCAAGTTCCCTGGGTACTCCTGGCATGTCAGCTGGACACCATGCGAAGATTTTCCAGTTCTCACGGAGAAACTCGACGAGCGCGCTTTCCTATGCGATATCCATGTCGTTTGCGATAGATGTCGTCTTTTTCGGGTCTGTCGGGTGAATCTGCACTTCTTTTGAATTTTTCTCGGTACTGAAAGTTGATTCTTTGTTTGGCCTTCCAACGTCTGGTAGTACGTCATAATCAGTCATGCTTTTTGACGCCAAGTACTCAGCTTGCATCCCGAAAGTTTCTGACAGCCGGTGAAAATCCTTGTCGCATTTATCGGCTAAGGCAAAGCTTCCTTTGACTGTGATTGGTCCCTTTGGCCCAGGCAACCTCCACAACAGGTATGTATAGTGTGGCACCGCCATAAATCTAGCATATGCTGGTCGTCCCAACAGAGCGTGGTATTGTGACGGAAAATCTACGACTTCAAATTCGAGCTTCTCGATTCTATAATTTTCGCGGGTCCCAAACTGAACGTCGAGATTGATCTTCCCCAATGGATAACTTGGTTTCTCCGGTGTGATGCCGTGGAACCTTGTGTCTGTTGGTTTCAAGTTTGCTAAGGATATGTTCATCTTCCTCAATGTATCTGCATACATAAGGTTTAAGCTACTGCCGCCGTCTATGAACACTCGAGAGACATCAAATCCCGCGATAACTGCTGGCAGAATAAGTGCTGACTGCCCTGGTCGAGGAACTTGCTGCGGATGATCTGCTATTGTGAAGCCGATATCTTGTCTGACCAATTAAGGTACTCAAGCTGTTGGTGGAGGCATTTTCTCTGCCATAAACACCTGTCGTGAGATTACTTTCTGAGCTCTATTGGACGGCCTTCCCTTCTGAATCATCGACACTGCTCCATTGGAGTTAGGATCAACATAAGGTGGTGGTGCAGGTGCTGCCGCTATTCTGAGCTGATGCCGATTGTCGTCTGTGATCGCGGGAGGAGGCGGCAAGTGAATCTCGCTTCTAGGTTCTCGAGGATTTCTCTGTGCTGCCCGCGCGTTAGCGTTTTCTGCATACCGCAACATTGCCTGAAAATTTCGACAGTCTTTCTGCAAGTGCCCTGACTGTCTTTTACCGTTGCTGTCGAGGAAAAAGTGCATCTGGCACGGTCCATTCATCATCTCTTCAGGGGACACGAAAGGTCTTGGGAACCTAGGCCCGCTATTTTGCTTGCTGCGTGAATCATCCCTGTTATCACCTCGCTGTTCATTGCTTCTCTGGTAATCATCTCTGTTGCTTCCTCCTGTATTTGTCCAAAAACCTGCCGAAATTTGTCCTGGAGTGTCGTAGTTCTGGTACTGCCGAGGAAATCTTCGCCTCGGTTGATAGTTTCGCCCCCGGTCCTCTTCTGGCGACCTGTGCCGTTTGTTGTGGACAGCGTCTTCTCCATCTGCCCATTTATTTGCTATCTCCATTAACGCGGATACTGTCTTTGGATTGGTCCTTCCCAAATCCTCGACAAAATCTCCACGCCTGACTCCTGCGACAAACGCATCTATCGCTCTCTCGTCAGATATATTTTCTGCTGAATTTTTGATGATATTCCACCTTTGGATGTACTTTCTCATTGGCTCATCTGGCTTTTGTCGACATGCTCTCAATTCCTCTAACGACGCGGGTTTTTTGCACGTGGATCTGAAGTTCTTGACGAACACATCCTCGAAACTTTCCCAGCTGTCGATGGATCCTGGAGCGAGTTTCTTTATCCAAGATCGTGCGGCTCCACTCAAATGTACCTGGATGCTTTGCATAGCTGTTGCCCTGGTTCCTCCTGTCAGCTTCACCGTCTCCAGATAGTCGACTAGCCAATCCTCTGGATCTTGGAGGCCGTCGAACTTCTTGAAATTATCGGGTAACTTGAATCCTGAGGGGACTCGAGTTTTTCGGACTCTCCTCGTGAAGCATGGTAAGCCGCACATATCCTCGTCGTTAGGTTCTGGAGATTGCCGATGATCCCTTCTGCTTTGCCGCGCTCTGCCGACCCTTGCTTGTGCTGCTGTGTCTCTTGCTCCACTTGCTCCTTCAGGTGCTGCCGCTGTTGCTGCTGCAGGTCGTGGACTATTTTGTCTTGCCGCTCCTTCGGGAGGCGTTGATACAAACGCTGTCCCCATAGCTCCAACTCCTGCTACCGCCATATTGTACAGTGTTTCCCTTGGATCACCTGGAGGTGGTTTAGATGCAAGGATAAAAGCATGTGTCGCCATATACCAAGCCTCTGGTGTCTTAGGGATGATGTTTCCTCTTGTATCTATCGACATGAAGGACATGTCGAGGTTTTGGACCAAGTGTTCTCTTTCTGCTTCGGGTATGTGTTGCAGCCTTGATCTTGCTCTGTTCCGCGCCTCCCGGTGGCTATCACCCGTAGTTCTAGATTGTCGACTTAGATCTGCCCTTCTCCTGCTGGATGCAGAAGCTGCCTCCTTTCTCCTATTCAACTCAGCTGTCTGTTTTTCCAATTCCCTGGCAGCTCGTGCGAGCCTATATTGATATGCTTGCAATTCTTCTGGTGTGGCTGTGGTAGCCATTGGTTCTGTGCCGTTCATAGCTCTCGCGGCTCTGTCCCACGCTGCTTGTGAAAGTTGAACTCTATCTCGCGGCTCTGGCCCGACGTATTTGTTGCCCAGGCCTTGTCGCAGATTGGAGGGATCGACGTATGGATTTCCCAGACTGTCGAAAGCCTCAGATGTTTCCTCTTGATCTTCAATGGCATAAATCTGATGATACTTTGTACTCAGATCTATGTTGGGTTTGGTGGCATCATCGTTTAGATTGATGAAGACCTTGCCCACTGTGATAGATTTGTCGATGAAGTCATAGCTGTCGACATCGCTTGAGCCATCGCTTATATATGAGTCCGCAGATGACTCAAACGACATGTCGTTGAAGATCTTGGCGAGTTTCTCTCTTGTTCTGGTGCTGATGTAGCGTGTCGCCGAAGTTTCTTCTTCTCCTGACTCGGTTGACGACGCATAGCTTGAAAAATCGGAATCGACCTTCGATGATCCCGACGAAATCGGAACCTCGACACGATACGATCCTTCTTTCTCGACGCGAAAGTGAAACCTTCCGAACGTCATCTCCATGGGCTCCGCCAGATACGCATATGCATCCAAACGGGAGGGTGGGTGAGGAACAAAATCGACAAGACCAGCAGCGATCTGTTTACCTCGATCCATTGTGTTGCTTGCAGTTGATGATGTCGAAGATCTTGAACGTGCCATCGAGATCAGATCCTTACGCCTCTAATTCCCACAGACGGCGCCAATTGACAAGGTATCAACTTGTCAATGCCTATGGATTGTAGGCTAGGGTTTAGTTAGAAGTAGAGGGCAAGTAGATCTCGAAGGTTTCAGCCGAAAAGTACTCGACGATTATGAAAATTAGGGTTTGCAGATAATGATTCGATGATCTCCTCGTCCCTCGACTCCCCCTTTATATAGGAGGTGGAGCCGAGGGATTCGTGTAGTACAAATTACAGAGTCCGGGACGGTTTCTAACTCATCCCGCCAGATTACAGATAACACTTCCTATTACAACTCTTGACTTTCCTTGATATATCTTGGGCTCCCGAATCTTCTTATTCTTCGGGTAGTGGGCCTTCAGTAAACCCCGGGTACTATCTTCGGCAGGCCCATTCGGGATGCCTATGTCATGTGGTGATAGTTTTGGCTTCTCCGTATGGCATTATACGACTCATCAGCAGTTTTTCCGGTAGTTGGACCGATACTCTGCACTTGGCTAGGATTTCCCCATCATAGTAAGTATACTTGATAATAGGTATCCGTGGATCACAATGAAGTTCCCTCAGCATCCCACACAGGAGAGCTGTTATTGGTCCATCATAATCACCGAGCCAACCCTCAACTTTCCTCAAAGTCCTCTTAGGAAAAGTGTTCGCCATTATGGCTGTATACAAAAGCAGAATATTAGTAATGATAATGCATCATAATAGCTATAATAAAGAATTATCGCACTAAAATATATGGTTTTGCTATTCTCAAGTGAATAATCACCATATTTCTAGAGAATCCTTTACTATTTCTACTAGACTCCTACAGGTTTCTTCCCTATACTAGGTTTTTCCAACCTAAGGTCGCAACATTTGCTCTGATACCAGCTGCGGTGACCCAGCATACCACTGCATGTTGTAGTATACAAGTCGTTGATATGATCTTTGTGAAGGGGCTTCCTCACAAATTGCCATATCCCTCAGAGTGGTACAACAGAAACATTGCAGGTCATAACACTCCATACTTTATTACAAACATTGTCTTAACAAGTTGGTATTCTCACAGGTCCTATGAGAACACCCTAAGATACTACTTAAGTACGATTACAACTCATAACAAATATAAAGAGCTCAACAACTTATTTAGGTAAGTTCTACGCTGCTCGGCTCTATGTTGCTAGGGTATGTCACTACTCCTCCACCTCCGTGTCATCTGGTCCGTAGACTATCCCATAGTCTACGCCTTCCACTCCGCCGGTAAGATCAGGTTCTTCGTAGACCAGCTCGTAGCTTCCTTCTGGTGCTCCATCGTTGATAGCCTCCACTTCCGGATCACAGTCTAGCAAGGGTGTCGAAAGAAAGTGAGTACAGAGGTACTCAGCAAGTTCTAAAAGAATAAAAGGTGTTTGATGCACTAGCTACGACCATTGATCAGGAAATCGCAGGTCAATGCATGTTTTGAAAACATTTCTTCAAAAGGTTGCTTTTATTATGAAAACTATGCCCGTCAGTCTTCACAGGTTGACCAGAACTTCGTGGAGTTCCTTTCCTGCCGCGTTCGCAGTTCCCTTCCCGGAACAGGGAGTGACAGCCACAATTTGATACACTCTGCAGAGGTGCGTTACTTTTCCCACAAGAGATCTCACCCTTTTTGCCATCCGCAGGGACTTGCCCCCGTTCACACTTCCTTTGGTGTGAGGCCAGGTATAAAGATCCAAGCCCACACCGCCTTCTCCGCGACTGCAAACCCACCCTTTTGTCCGACCGTACACCTCCAGTAGACTTTCCCCCGATAATACGGCTTTACTCATGGTGTACTCCGGACAATCCCTCATAGATCGAAAGAGATTAACATCACCAATGGATGGGGATTTAAAAGGATTTCCCAACCTATTGCGGCAGTGCCTCCAAAGACCCCACCGTCTCTCCGATCCGTTGGCGTGCGAAGGGAAAAGATACACTGGCTTTTCGAGCCATTATAGATCTCATGGTCAACGCGGTTTGTACGGCGCTAGAATCACTGGACGGCATTGGTAATTAATCCTAGGGTGATATAACCCATTGCAATGGAACCTCCACCATATCAACACATACCATGGTTCCATTGCCAGCCACATAGTCATATTCATAGTTGGAAAATAACATTTCATTTGCGATGCAGGAATGATAAGTATATAGCTTTGCATTAAAGTAATAGAAAATAATCAAGTTGACATGAGCAAGGGTGAACTTGCCTGTGGACTGCGAGATAGTGCAGTTCAATGCAGTTGATGGAACCTGGACCTCGGGTTCTCAGAAGAAGCATCATTGTCCGGTAAGGACAATGTTATAAAAATCCAAATAATGCAATCATGGATGGATTATTTTATGTTGAATCCCTTACCCCAATGAGTTATTACAATTTAGGGTTGTATTTAAGATTTATGTCTTTGACGGTAATTTACAATTGATTTAAAAGTATTAATCATTGTGATTCACACAAAGTACAACAATTCAAAGTAAAATGATTTTACTTGATGATTACCTTAGTCATTCCAAAATAATTTGAAATTATAGAGTGAACTCTATAGTTTTTGGAATAAAAAAGAATATAGTATTTTTCTGGGAAAAATACCCTCTTTCAAAAGAAATGACTTGGATTAGTAGAATTTCATTTTGAAATGTTTGAAAATAAATATTTGAACTTATTTGAGATTTTTCCTTGAATTTAAATTACAAGGAAATAATAATTTTAAATTCCAAGTTATTATTTAAATTCTGAAAATTCATAATTTTGAATTTGTTTCATAAATTCCATTTCATATTTTATTCTGGTTAAGATTTATTTTTCATTCATAAATCCAATTTTTATTGGATTTTTAGAGTTGTTTATGATTTATTAAAATTTGGTAAAGTTTTGGTCTTTTATTAAATGTAAAAAGACCAAAATACCCCCTGGACTCATATTGGGCCCAGCCCAATAACCTAACCCAGGGACGGCCCAATAAGGCTGGCCCCCTTTTGGGTTCGGTGGCGCCGAAGCGGCCCACCTCACTCACTCTCACTCGGCCCTCTCACTCACTCGACCTAACCCTAATCTCTGGCGACTCCCGTGGCGATGGCGTCGCCGCCATGGCCGCCGCCCTGCTCCGGCCATCGCCGGCCTCCTCCGCCGTAGCCACCTACCAAACCTGAACCGCCGCGAGCAGATCTATCGATCTGTCCGCGCAGTTTCTCCCTTCTCGTCCTCTCCTGGCGAATCGCCTCGATCTGGATCCACTGGAGAATCGCCTCGACGAACTCCGGCGAGATCTCGTCCTCGCCGACGATGGTACGCGCCTGGGGTTGACCTGGCGCGGGTGCTGCTTGCAGTACTCGTGCCGTCGCCTCAGGTGCTTGCTATGGTGGTGCGGTTTCGTGTCTGGGTTCGCCGGCGTAACGTCGGCGCCTACCCTGGACTTGCAGCTGTTAGGGCCGCGCGAGCACTGCCTCGCCATGCCCTAGCCTCTGCTTCCAGGCGCAAGTAAGTGTTGTCTCTCCTCTACCTCTTCTGTGCGCCTCCCATGCTTCTGTTCTTCTTCCTCCTCATGCTCTGCTGCTCTCTGGTGATCCTGTGATCACACAGAGCTATGCTACTCCTATGCAATTTGCTTGTGCTTCTGTTAATTGCAAGCTCATGGCCCAATTACCATTTACTGGTACTGGCACCTGCTGCTTTGCTTGCTGTCCATGTTGTGCTTACTTCTCTGCTGTTCCTAGCATGCTCTACACTTGCCATGCTCTACTGTGCTTGCTCAAGAGCTAACTATGCCATGCTATGCTTGGTTACGACTTGCTTATGCTTACTGGTCTATCATGCTTGCTTGTCTAGGTGTACTTGTGATGCATCTGTGACACTTGTGTGTGTGCCAGAGGTGCCTGTGATATGATTCAGTACTACCTCTGCAAGCCAATGATCCATTGGATCATTCCTTGCTTGTTGGCTAACTTCCCTGTGTAGCTTGGCTTGCTATAATTGATCCATTTGATCAATTGATTGTCTGTGATTGCTTACTGGCTACTACTGTGGCTATATGAGTTAATTAACTGGTGATGCTGATGCTCAAGCATCACTGTGCTGTTGCTTACTTGTGCTGTTGCTTATCTTAGCTACCTAGACTTGTTCTAGTGGCTATAGATTAACTGTGTTGCTTAACAGTGTGCTACTGTCATGCTTAGCATGGATCTGTGATAAATTCATGCTTGTATTACTTAAATTATGATGAACTGCTTAGGCAGTGATGATTTAAATGACTTGCTTGAATATGAATTTGCTGTTCATGATTCTTTTACAAGCAATTAGAGTCTGAATCCATTACTGGATAGTGATGTGATCTATTTGGCTTTCTTTTAATTGGTGCTAAGTGTGATGTGACCTCAGTAGCCTTGCTACTGACTGGTTTCTCACCTAGTTGGTTGGATCTTGTTGGCTACTCATCTTTGCTTGCATATTTGGGGATCATAGTAACTATGAATGCCAATATGCTTGTCTGTGAAGAAATCTAGGGTTTCTGATGGTTGCATGCTTAGGATTTTCTGTGTAGTCTTGGTTGCTAATCTTTGCTATCTACTGGTGCTATCTGTGCATGTGATCTTGCTAGTGTGTGCATCTGTGCATGATTTCTAGCTTCTGTGCACATGATCTGTATCTGGATGGTTTCTATCTTAGTAGCTTTTGACTGGCAGTAATCCTTGGTGAAAACCAAGTGATGATCTACCCATATGAGCATCTGCTCATCCCATGCTTATTTCATGCATATGATGGATTAGATCCATTGGATCTTTTCCAGGAACTAGGTATACCTTGTTCCAGCTCCTAGAAAGAAATGTTTTGTTGATGCAGACTTGGGTTTGTTCACAGCCCTTCACCTCCAGATCTTGGATGATCTTCTAGGTCACCATGATTTCTGGTGGCTTAAGTGGTTGTGTGTGTTGGTTCTGTTCTTGCTCAAGAACTGGATGAACTGAGCTTGTTCTTGCTTCACCCTTACCTGGTGAATCTTATCTGGTCGACTGGTTATGATTTCTAGGGTTTGTGCCCCTTTTATATGAACCCTGCTTCTATCCCTGCATTGACACACAAGCCTGGTTTGCTTGGTGACTAATCTGTTGCATGGCCTTGCTGTTGCTGCCCAGCACACTTGAGCTGTGTGCTCTCATATGCTGAAACTTGAGCCCTGGTGTGTGCTCAGGTTTGGTCTGCTGCTGCCCTTATCTTGTGCTGTCCCTGGTTTTGGACAAGCACAGGTGTGTGGTGACAGTTTGCACTGTCCAAACTGAACATTGTGTTATTTGCTAACTGTCCAAACTGAACTATTTGACTAACACTAACATTCTGGCTAGTGTTGGTTCTTTGTTTTGCAGGTTTTGAAGATGGACATGACCATGAAGAAATACTTCAAGTCATTTAGTCTAAGTTTTAGTTTAGGAATAATATTGTAATCTTCATTTTCATTTCTGTTTATTATTCATCAATTTTTGTATCAAGAATATTGTAAAGACTTTGTAATCTGTGTTGTGATATCAATAAAGCCCAAGTTTTTGTTTATGAGCTTTTGATTTATGTAACATTTATATTCTGGAATAAACATTGTATTTATGATTCACTTTGAAATTCAAAGTTGTTTGAATTCATAAGTTGTTTGAATTATGAATTCCATTTATATTGTTCAATGTTTATTGTTAAATGTATTAACACTTGTCAAATGAAATCAATTCCCCAAATCAATCAAGATACAAAAGAGATCATGTCGAAATTTCCCTAACTCACATTGCCTAACCCTAAGTGCAAAATGAGAGAGAACCTCGATCCCTCTTAGGTTTAGTTGCAATAAGGCGCGAAAATTTCCCCCGTTTAGCGATGAAATGCACATCCCATTTCTAAATCTACCCTTCGTTGTTCCTATGTTCTGGGTTATTACACGAACCCAAAACCTTCCATATGATAGGGAAACCTACCCAAGGTGGGAATCCCACTTGGGGTGGGATTCCCCTTCCATATGGGGGGGGGGGGTGGCCGGCCCCCATAGGGGGAGTCCACTTGGGAGTCCTCCCCCACTAGGGTTGGCCGGCCATTGAGGTGGAGTCCCTCCGGGACTCCACCTTCCTTGGTGGTTTCTTCCGGACTTTTCTAGAACCTTCCATAGAACCTTCCGCATCATTTTAATTCACATAAAATGACATCCTATATATGAATCTTATTCTCCGGACCATTCCGGAACTCCTCGTGATGTCCGGGATCTCATCTGGGACTCCGAACAAATATTTGAACTCCATTCCATATTCAAGTTCTACCATTTCAACATCCAACTTTAAGTGTGTCACCCTACGGTTCGCGAACTATGCGGACATGGTTGAGTACTCACTCCGACCAATAACCAATAGCGGGATCTGGAGATCCATAATGGCTCCCACATATTCAACGATGACTTTAGTGATCGAATGAACCATTCACATACAATACCAATTCCCTTTGTCACGCGATATTTTACTTGTCCGAGGTTTGATCTTCGGTATCACTCTATACCTTGTTCAACATCGTCTCCTGACAAGTACTCTTTACTCGTACCGTGGTATGTGGTCTCTTATGAACTTATTCATATGCTTGCAAGACATTAGACGACATTCCACCGAGAGGGCCCAGAGTATATCTATCCGTCATCGGGATGGACAAATCCCACTGTTGATCCATATGCCTCAACTCATACTTTCCGGATACTTAATCCCACCTTTATAACCACCCATTTACGCAGTGGCGTTTGGTGTAATCAAAGTACCTTTCTGGTATAAGTGATTTACATGATCTCATGGTCATAAGGACTAGGTAACTATGTATCGAAAGCTTATAGCAAATAACTTAATGACGAGATCTTATGCTACGCTTAAATGGGTGTGTCCATTACATCATTCATATAATGATATAACCTTGTTATTAATAACATCCAATGTTCATGATTATGAAACTAATCATCCATTAATCAACAAGCTAGTTTAAGAGGCATACTAGGGACTTCTTGTTGTCTACATATCACACATGTACTAATGTTTCGGTTAATACAATTATAGCTTGATATATAAACATTTATCATAAACATAAAGATATAAATAATAACCACTTTATTATTGCCTCTAGGGCATATCTCCTTCAGAGACGAGGCGCCGCCACACTAGGGCCGCGCGGCCTAGGGGGGCCCGCGCCGCCCTAGCGTGTGGGGCCTCTGTCAGCCCTCTGACTCTGCTCTTCCGCCTACTTAAAGCCTTCGTCGCGAATACCCCA
Organism: Lolium perenne; assembly: GCF_019359855.2. Classification (NCBI taxonomy): domain Eukaryota; kingdom Viridiplantae; phylum Streptophyta; class Magnoliopsida; order Poales; family Poaceae; genus Lolium; species Lolium perenne. Next base: position 162,091,285 of record NC_067247.2, read on the forward strand.
GTACCGAGAGCCACGATACAGAAAACCTTCCAGAGACGCCGCCGTCACCAATCCCATCTCGGGGGATTCAGGAGATCGCCTCTGGCACCCTGCCGGAGAGGGGAATCATCTCCCGGAGGACTCTTCATCACCATGATCGCCTCAGGATTGATGTGTGAGTAGTTCACCCCTGGACTATGGGTCCATAGCAGTAGCTAGATGGTCGTCTTCTCCTCATTGTGCTATCATTGTTGGATCTTGTGAGCTGCCTATCATGATCAAGATCATCTATTTATAATGCTACATGTTGCGTTTGTTGGGATCCGATGAATATGGAATACTATGTTATGTTGATTATCAATCTATCATATATGTGTTGTTTAAGATCTTGCGTGCTCTCCGTTGCTAGTAGAGGCTCTGGCCAAGTTGATACTTGTAACTCCAAGAGGGAGTATTTATGCTCGATAGTGGGTTCATGCCTCCATTTAATCTTGGACAGTGACAGAAAGTTCTAAGGTTGTGGATGTGCTGTTGCGACTAGGGATAAAACATCAATGTTTTGTCTAAGGATATTTGTGTTGATTCCATTACGCACCATACTTAATGCAATTGTCTGTTGTTCGCAACTTAATACTGGAAGGGGTGCGGATGCTAACCCGAAGGTGGACTTTTTAGGCATAGATGCATGCTGGATAGCGTTCTATGTACTTTGTCGTAATGCCCAATTGAATTTCACACTACTCATCATGATATGTATGTGCATTGCCATGCCCTCTTTATTTGTCAATTGTCCAACTGTAATTTGTTCACCCAACATGCTATTTATCTAATTGGAGAGACACCACTAGTGAACTGTGGACCCCGGTCCATTCTTTTACATCGAATACAATCTACTGCAATTGATGTAGCCCTGCTCACCGACGTCGCTACACCAAGACCAACAAGTCCCCCAAGTGGACCGATGACACGAGCCCGAGTCAAAGCTCTACATGATGAGGTGAACTCGCTCCTCACCACCCTTGATCTTGGTACCCCTTTGGATGGATTGCTACCTCATGCCGACGTGCTATGTGTCATTAGGTACAAGGCGCATCAAGACCCCGGAGAGGAGGAGACGCCAAGGTCAAGGGAGGGAGAGAAACATCTGGACATGGAGATGATCGTGAAGCCGAAGCCGACGTCGCTCGAAGCGCTCCAAGGAAGAGACGGAAGCTGGCCGGTCACAGGCCCGGTCAGACCGGACCCACAACCGGACGCCCCGGTCGTAGGCCTGGTCAACCGGGCGCAAACCGGCCCAGCTCCCTCGTACCGGACGACGACCGGACCCAGGACCGGATTCTTCGCAGATTTCCGGTTTGCGCCCGGTCGACCGGACCCATGACCGGACAGCCCTGTCACAGGCCCGGTCAGACCGGACCCAAACCGGATCCGACGGGAATGACCCACCAAACTGCCTTAACTTATCCATTCGCGTACCTGTTCGCCCTTGCTGGCCATGTGTGCCTATATAAGTAGCCTGGACCCCTCCTTTACTCTTTAGACTTGTTTTGAACTCAAACCTACCTTTGAGCTTAGTCTCCCTTGGGTATCATCCCTCTGTAATCAAGGCACCTTGGTTGTTGACTTTGATCTTGTTGAGTGAGATTCTAGTACAAGTTACTCTCTCTCCCTCACCAAGCTCTTCCTCTCCAACCCCAATCTCTCTCCGGGAATTCTGCCGCGTGCCTCTTCCTCGGAGATTCTATTGGCGTGGTCCATCGAGCCACGGAGGTAAGCATCGGGTGTATCGGGTTGGTGTGCGTGCGTGAGTCTCGGAGTCCCTCGTGTTCGTCGTGTTCTTCGTGTTCCTCGCGTTTTCCCACCTCTCCCCCTTGGTTTCGAAGTCAATCCGTGAGATCGGGCCACACACGGGGTCTTAGACCTCATCATATGGTATCAGCAGCTCTTGGTTACCGCGGATTTGACCTTCCACCCACCTGATTTCGTTCCTAGAAAATTTTCCAAAAAAATCCCCAAAAATATCCCCAATTTGCCTCTTGACCGATCTGTGATTTGGTTGCGTTTTGAGTGGTTTTGGTCCGTGGATCTGGTGTTGTCGTGCTTGATCTACTATTTCCCCAACTTTGAGCCTCCAATTCCATCGTTTTCCCGTCGATTTGCTCTTTTGGTTTTGGTTTGGGGAAGAACAGGAGAGAGAAAGTGATGAGGACATCCCTACTACACCACTACCTCCGTCATTAATAAATGAAGATGAACCTGCTGTGGAGCTCAAGTCCAATGAAGTTCGGATTGGACCAATTACAAGGGCTCGTGCGAAGCTACTTAAACAACAGGTGAACTTGTTTCTAAACGGTACTTTGATTGATGAGAACTTTATACTGCCTAAGTCCTATTACTTATGTACCATCAGGTATCAAGAAGAGACGAGCATCGCACGAGGAGGAGAGGAGCAGCTGGACATGAAGACGGACGTCAAGATGGACGTGAAGCTGGACATGGAACTGGACATGAAGATATCTCATGGTCGCGCGAGGGAGGAGCGGGAGGCATGCGCGAGAGGAGAAGAAGATGTCCAGGCCGGTCCAGCACCCGGTCCGACCGGCCGCCAGACCGGCCAACCCGGTCTCTGGCCCGGTCGACCGGGCGCCAACCGGACGCAAGTTTATCGTACCGGAAGAAAACCGGAAACCTCGCAACTATCCGGTTGCTGCCCGGTTGCCGCCCGGTTGACCGGACCCTAGACCGGCCGACCCGGTTGCCGCCCGGTTGACCGGACCCCAGACCGGCCGCCCCGGTCCCTGGCCCGGTTGACCGGATTCCAGACCGGACGTGTCCGAGTCTGTCTCGACCAGATCTATTCTGGGTCGGTTATTTTTGTATCTTTTCGACCAGAACTCGTCCCGGACGCCTATATAAGTGCCCAGGATGCCCCCCTAGCTGGTTAGACCACGTTTAAGATAAACCCTAGTTCTTAGTTGTTTGCTCTCACAAAACTATTGAATCCCTACACCATATTGCTTGAATATTGTGTAGATCCTGAAAAAGTCTTGTGTGATCTGCTGTTTCATTGGGAATTAGATGGTTGCAACTTACCGCTTCGTGGTCGGCGGCTACGTGCGCAAGTGTGTGGAGTTGCGAATATCTTACAGGGTTGAGAGCTGTTGCGTTGGCGACAGGGACCAATCGAGAGATCTCGTTGCGTCATACAAGTTATCATCCACTTCATCGTCGTGTTTCTCCGCTGCCATCACCCCGTGATCATCATCATCACCGCTGCTTACTGAGAAGATCGGGACACCCCATATCATCTTGGTATCAGATTTCCAGTTTTCCTCGGTAAGCCATCCACAATCCACCCCCATAGTTGAGTTGTGAGTGTTTTCCTATCCAGAAAAAGCCAAAAAAAAAATTATTAGGGTTAGGGTTTGCCATAGCCTTAGATTGCACTAATTTCAAGTTTTAGTTGCTTTTCGTAGTTGTTTTTGCGTATCTTTTCTTTCCATCTAGTCTTTTAGGGTTTGAGTTTACTCTATCATCTTGTTTTCCTTTATCTTGTGGTGTCAGTTTTTGTTACTCCGAGTCCACATAGCGTACAGTGTGCTTGTTCCAAACCATAGACACAGCCTTTCGATACAAGTGACTAGGAACTTCCCCAGAAGAGACTAGTTTTACCGCTCGACAGGCTGCTCGTTAGGTTATTGGTGTTTTGCATATCTTTGTTGGCCGTGTTATCAAGGAGTTGTGTCAGAAAATCAAAAAAAAAAAAGGAAAATTGAAAAGAAGCAAAAAGAGCTACATCGCTGCGTGTGTTATACAAATAGAAACTTCCAAAAAGAAAAGTGAAGTGCTAGTTGAATCAAGTGAAGGCCTAAGTTTACTTTACTGCACCTGTAGTTGAGCAATCTTGTGCCTGTCTCGTTGAGCTTTGCTAGCGTCTCTAGTGTGCATTGCAACCTTTTCCACATATAGTTGCATTGCCCCATTATATCGCCTTGTGTGAGTATCATTGGTTGTCTACGGTCAGCGCTAGAGCTTGTTATTGGTGCAAATAGGTAGCCTACCTACAGCCCCACATATACCCTGCTTTGCCGTGTGATTTGTTCTTATACCCTTGATATTCGCTTCGCTACATCCGTGCACTGGTTGTTACTACAAGTGGTAAGCAACACTAATTTACTTTGGAACGGTAAGATCTCCTTTTCTTATCAGTTTTGAGTGAGTTGTGAGAGTACCACCATATATTTTTGATTTAGTGCACTAACCTACTAACGATGTCTGCTAGTGATCATAAAATTGTTAAGCAGGAAAACAAGAGTGCTGCAGATATCATCACATGGAGGGAGTATGAGGCTCTTCGTAATGAGATGCGACGTGAATTCCGCGCTCAGGACGAGGTGCTTAATGGGAAGATTGATGAGATTTCCCAAAAGTTGGATGCTACTCATGTGACCGTCACTACAATGCAAGATCAAATGACGGATGTCCAACGCAATCTTGCTGATTTGCGCTTGGCTGTTGAGAATTTGACCGCGCAACAACAACAAGAAGATGACGATGATCCTGAGCTTCAAGATGACGCACACAATGCTCGTGATGCGCCACGTGGTAATCGTCCTCGCGGTTGGGTTCCACTTGGCCGCAATGGTCGTGGACAAGATGAGGAAGATGGTTTGGGTAAGCCCAAATTTTCTATACCCAAGTTTGAAGGAGGAGCTGATGTTGAAGAATACCTCACTTGGGAGCTGAAGATTGAGAAGTTGTGGAGCTTACATCCGCATTATACTGAAGACCGGAAGATCAAGCTTGCTTCTTCCGAATTTGATGGCTATGCTTTGCGTTGGTGGGATGCTTTTGTTCGTAATCGCGAAGAGGATCGTGAGCAGCCTATACGCACATGGCGTGCCATGAAGGAGGCAATGACTGCTCGTTTTGTGCCAACAAATTACTTAAGGAATATATATGATAAGCTGACTCTTTTGAGACAAGGTGTGAAGACTGTGGATGAATACTACATGGAGATGGAGATGCTTATGCAGCGTGGCCGTGTCCGTGAGTCTCTTGAGATGACGATGCAGCGTTTTCTCAACGGTTTGAAGTATGACATCAAAGGCATTGTTCGTCACTACAGCTACACCAATATGAATCAATTGTTACATCATGCAAGAGAAGCTGAATCACAGTTGGCTGACGAAGCAAAGATCAAAGGTCGAGCTACAGGAGCTGGGCGTTTCACACCCCGCGCGGCCCCATCTATGGCGCCGACGCCCTCGACGCGCTCCGCCCCTCCGCCTAGTAAGTCGGTCTCCAATGTGTCTAACACAAAGAAGTCCGAATCTGCTGTAAGTACGAGTGGCTCTAATGTGTCTACTGCGCGTAACCGTGACATGCTTTGTCATACATGTGGTGGCAAGGGTCACTTCAAGAGAGATTGTCCTAATCGCAAAGTCATGGTTATTAATGAGGACAATGAGTACGAGACTGGAGACGATGTTGATCCTAATGCTCCAGAAGATGATGACTATGACACTGATGGTGAAGATGCATATCCGTCTGATGCTCGCACCATTGTTGTGTCGCAGCGTGCTCTTAATGTATTGCCTAGTGCCTCTACTCAGCGCTGCAATTTGTTCCAAACGAAGGCTTTAGTTGGTCCTGACAAGGCTTGCAAGGTCATTATTGATGGCGGGAGTTGCCGCAATTTAGCAAGCAAGGAGTTGTGTACCAAGCTGAAGTTGAAGTATCTACCGCACCCGCATCCATACTATATTCAGTGGTTGAGCGACAATGGTGAGATGAAGGTAAACCACATGGTGCGTGTTGAATTTGCTATTGGACCGTATAAGGATTGCATTGATTTTGATGTCGTCCCTATGACGGTGTGTCACCTACTATTGGGAAGGCCTTGGCTCTATGACCGTTCTGTGCAACACAATGGCCGTGCCAATACATATCACTTGGAGTTCAAGGGCAAGAAAATCAATTTACAGCCTATGACACCACAGCAAATTGTCAATGAGTCTCGTCAGAAAGTTGAAGTCAATTTGGAGGATGCTTCTTTAGATAGGCGAGAGAAATGTAATGTTGTGAGTGATATAACTAAAAGTGAGAGAGTGAATTCCTTAGTCTCATTAGCCACCAAAGAAGACATGAGAGAATTTAGTGAGGATCCTACAGCCTTGCCTCTTGTGCTTTTGTACAGGGGTACGGTTTTGGTTTCTAACGACATGACCCCTCTTCCTCTTGGTGTTTCTAATATTTTGCAGGAATTTGGCGATGTGTTTCCGGATGAGGTACCTGCAGGACTTCCACCATTGCGAGGTATTGAGCATCAAATCGACTTGATTCCCGGAGCTTCGCTACCCAATCGGGCACCATATAGAACGAACCCCGACGAAACGAAGGAGATACAGAAGCAAGTACAAGCGCTACTCAACAAAGGTTATATCCGCATAAGCCTTAGTCCTTGTGCTGTTCCTGTTATTCTAGTTCCTAAGAAAGATGGTACATGGCGTATGTGCGTAGATTGTAGAGCTATAAACAATATCACTATTCGACATCGTCACCCTATTCCCCGTTTAGAGGATATGCTAGATGAATTGAGTGGTGCTGCTGTGTTCTCTAAAATTGATTTGCGTAGTGGTTATCATCAAATTAGGATGAAAGAAGGGGATGAGTGGAAAACCGCCTTTAAAACAAAATTTGGTTTATATGAGTGGTTAGTAATGCCTTTTGGTTTGACTAATGCACCTAGCACTTTCATGAGACTGATGAACCATGTTTTGCGTGAATTTATTGGCAAGTTTGTGGTTGTGTATTTTGATGATATATTAATTTACAGCCGCAATGAATCTGATCATATTATACATATTCGACATGTTTTGCAAGTGTTGCGTGATAGTAAACTTTATGGTAATCTTGAGAAGTGCACATTTTGCAAAGATAAGGTCATATTTCTGGGTTATGTTGTCTCTAAGCATGGAGTAGAAGTAGATGTGTCAAAAATTGAAGCTATTCAAAATTGGCCTACTCCCATGAATGTGAGTCAAGTTAGAAGTTTTCATGGTCTCGCTGGGTTTTATCGCCGTTTTGTGCCCAATTTTTCTACTATTGCTGCACCTTTGAATGAATTGACTAAAAAGGGTGTTGCATTTGAGTGGGGCGTTGCCCAAGATCATGCTTTTGATGAACTGAAACGATTGTTAACTTCTGCACCGTTACTTGCACTTCCTGATTTCAATAAGCAATTTGAGATTGAATGTGATGCTAGTGGTATTGGAATTGGTGGTGTGTTGATGCAAGAGGGTCGCCCAATTGCCTATTTTTCTGAGAAACTTTCTGGTGCTAAGTTGAACTATCCAATATATGATAAATAATTGTATGCTTTAATTAGAGTTCTTGAGGTTTGGCAACATTATTTGTGGCCAAAAGAATTTATCATACATTCTGATCATGAAGCTTTGAAATATCTGAAAGCCCAATCTACTTTGCATAGGCGTCTTGCTAAGTGGGTTGAGTTCATTGAGTCTTTTCCATACATTATTAAGCATAAGAAGGGAAAAGATAACATTGTTGTTGATGCTCTATCTAGGAAGAATATGTTATTAACTCAACTTGATGTTAAAATTCCTGGTTTAGAGGTGTTATGTGATTTGTATGCTACTGATCATGATTTTGATGAACCATATCGCTTATGTGCTCTTGGTAAAGCATGGGAAAAATATCACATACATGATGGGTTCTTGTTTCGAGCTAACAAACTATGTGTTCCAGAATCATCTGTGCGTTTGCTCTTATTGCAGGAATCACATGCTGGAGGTTTGATGGGTCACTTTGGGAGTGATAAGAAGCTACTCATGCTCGCTGATCATTTTTATTGGCCAAAGATGAGGCGGGATGTGGACAGGTATGTGAAGAGGTGCATTACTTGCAACAAGTCCAAGTCCAAGCTGAAGCCTCACGGTTTGTATACTCCATTACCGGCACCTACTACACCTTGGGAAGATATTAGTATGGATTTTGTGTTGGGTTTGCCGCGTACTAAAAGAGGCCATGATTCTATATTTGTAGTAGTGGACAGATTTTCTAAAATGTCACACTTTATTGCCTGCCACAAAAGCGACGATGCGTCGCATATTGCTAACCTGTTTTTCAGGGAGATTGTTCGACTACATGGAGTCCCGAAGACTATTGTTTCTGATCGTGATGTGAAGTTCATGAGCTACTTCTGGAAGACACTTTGGGGAAAGCTTGGGACAAAGCTGCTGTTCAGTACTACTTGTCATCCCCAAACTGATGGTCAAACTGAGGTGGTGAATCGAACCTTGTCACAACTGTTGAGATCCATGATCAAGAAGAACCTGAAGGAGTGGGAAGAGTGTTTGCCGCATGTAGAGTTTGCTTACAACAGGGCGGTACATTCTACCACGGAGCTATGTCCTTTTGAGGTGGTGTATGGTTTTAAACCCATTACTCCACTTGACTTGTTGCCTTTGCCCATACATGAGAGAGTTAATATGGAGGCATCCAAGAGGGTAGATTTTGTGCGCAAAATACATGTGAAGACTAAAGAGTTGATAGAGAAGAAAGGCAAGAGCAATGCTGCAAGGATGAATAAGAAGCGCAAAGAGATGTTGTTCAAGCCTGGTGATATGGTATGGGTACATTTTCGCAAGGATAGGTTCCCGAAGCTGCGGAAGTCTAAGTTGAAGCCTCGTGGTGCTGGTCCTTACAAAGTACTTGCCAAGATCAATGATAATGCATACTCGATAGATCTTCCAGTTGATGAGTTTGGTGTCAGTAATTCTTTCAATGTTGCTGATTTGACACCATATGACGGAGAAGACCTTGGAGCGTCGGGGTCGATGCCTTTTGAAGGGGGGGGGAGATGATGAGGACATCCCTACTACACCACTACCTTCGTCATTAATAAATGAAGATGAACCTGCTGTGGAGCTCAAGTCCAATGAAGTTCGGATTGGACCAATTACAAGGGCTCGTGCGAAGCTACTTAAACAACAGGTGAACTTGTTTCTAAATGGTACTTTGATTGATGAGAACTTTATACTGCCTAAGTCCTATTACTTATGTATCATCAGGTATCAAGAAGAGACGAGCATCGCACGAGGAGGAGAGGAGCAGCTGGACATGAAGACGGACGTCAAGATGGACGTGAAGCTGGACATGGAACTGGACATGAAGATATCTCATGGTCGCGCGAGGGAGGAGCGGGAGGCATGCGCGAGAGGAGAAGAAGATGTCCAGGCCGGTCCAGCACCCGGTCCGACCGGCCGCCAGACCGGCCAACCCGGTCTCTGGCCCGGTCGACCGGGCGCCAACCGGACGCAAGTTTATCGTACCGGAAGAAAACCGGAAACCTCGCAACTATCCGGTTGCTGCCCGGTTGCCGCCCGGTTGACCGGACCCTAGACCGGCCGACCCGGTTGCCGCCCGGTTGACCGGACCCCAGACCGTCCGCCCCGGTCCCTGGCCCGGTTGACCGGATTCCAGACCGGACATGTCCGAGTCTGTCTCGACCAGATCTATTCTGGGTCGGTTATTTTTGTATCTTTTCGACCAGAACTCGTCCCGGACGCCTATATAAGTGCCCAGGATGCCCCCTAGCTGGTTAGACCACGTTTAAGATAAACCCTAGTTCTTAGTTGTTTGCTCTCGCAAAACTATTAAATCCCTACACCATATTGCTTGAATATTGTGTAGATCCTGAAAAAGTCTTGTGTGATCTGTTGTTCCATTGGGAATTAGACGGTTGCAACTTACCGCTTCGTGGTCGGCGGCTACGTGCGCAAGTGTGTGGAGTTGCGAATATCTTGCAGGGTTGAGAGCTGTTGCGTTGGCGACAGGGACCAATCGAGAGATCTCGTTGCGTCATACAAGTTATCATCCACTTCATCGTCGTGTTTCTCCGCTGCCATCACCCCGTGATCATCATCATCACCGCTGCTTACTGAGAATTTCGGGACACCCCATATCAGAAAGCTCCAAATCGTGAAACCCGGTCGTGAACCCGGTCAACCGGGCCACAGACCGGACGAGCCAGCCCAGAACCCGGTCGACCGGGCGGCAACCGGACAGGCCGGTCCAGGATCCGGTCCAACCGGGCCCCAGACCGGGCGCATCTTCGCGCCCTCCTTCGAGCTCGACTTCCGGCGATCTCCACCACCACCACCACCACCACCACCATCGCAGGTATAACTTGCAGCTTTCACCTTGTAATCCCTCTTCCTTTTGCGATCTATCCCATCGAGCATTGCTTGTCTAGTGTTGCGAGACATTGCACGTGGCCCCGCATTGTGAGGTGTGTGTGTCGCATTGAGTAAGGCATCCAAGCAAACACTCGTGTGGCAAGATAGCAAAAGCGAGGCTAACGCTAACATAGTGCGTGAAAAAGCCCCAAAAACACAAAAAGAGTGCGAGTAGCACCATACATCCATACATCCATACATCCATACGCCCATACATACAAAAGTGTCCACGTGCCACCAAAGATACAAACGAGTGCAAGTGCCACCATATACAAAAGAGAAAAAGCTTTTAAGCAAAGAGAGATAGGAGAAGAGAGGCCGCGTGTGAATCTTGTTGTCTCTTCCTTTGCAACCGAAGCTTTGGCTCTCCTTGTGTTAGTGTGACACCGAGCACTTATACATACACTTTTCCGCTCACTTTTGGTTGCACTAACCCCGCTTATCCCGTGTGTGTGTTCCACAACTTTTTCCGTGTTTATAGTGATCTTCACATTGACATTTGGATTTTTTGACCTTACCCACTTTTAACAACATACTCGATCTTGGATTTGTCTTTTGGCTTTCCACAACACTCGCCTAACACCATATTTGCTAGCTTTTGCGTGTGGTTTTGCGTGTGTCCCCGATACACTTGATCTTACTTTCGGCTTGGTGGATTGCCTCAATACTATCTTACCTTGGTAAGAGTGCGAGGTAGTCTCCTTCCACTAACATACACAACATAGTTCTTGTCTTTACATCATGGATAGGAACGGAGATACCACAAGGGATGAAGAGATCCTCCGCAACACCGAGAGATTGGCTACTCAACACAACCTATGGACGCAACGACAAGAGTTCAAGGAGCAACTCACCCTCTTCGAGACGTGCATCGATGAGCAATACGATGAGGTGGCTCACAACTTCTCCGCCGTGAACCAAGACTTGGCTCTTCTTCGTGAAGCTACGGACAACTTGAATGACCAAATGGCGGCCAATGATGCCAACATGGAGCGGCGCATGGATAGCCTCGAGCGCGCCATCACCAACTTGGGTCGTCATCGTCGACACCGCTCTACTTCATCTTCATCAAGCTCGCCACAAGATTACTACTCTCATGGTGGCCTTTCGTCCTCAAGCTCTTCCTCAAGGCATGAAGACCATCATCGACCTCATCGCCCACATGCTCGTCATGAAGACTCTCGCTCCAACTCTAGGCGTGGAGAGATACATCGCCATGCTCGTCCTCATGAGCGTCCTCCACAAGACCAAGTCCTACAACAAGATCGTCACCAAGCGGATCGCCATGCCCACCATGGGCGTGACGACCAACCCCAAGTCCAAGGTCCTCAAGATCAACCTCGGCGAGATCTCCGCCGCCACCCTCGCCATGACCAACGTGGACGAGGAGAGCCACACCATGATCAAGATGAGACACCCAACCTTGAGCATCGTCAACAACCATGACAAGATCTTCAACCACATCCTCACCGTGAACCAAGTGAAGCAAGTGTGCACCTCCAACGCCAACCCAATGCTATGGTTGGCCGTAGAAGACCTCCTATTCCTCCTCTAGCCGCAAGAGATGAAGGCGCCCCTCCTCGTAGAAGAAACTTGGAGGATGAAGAAAACATGTTTGGAAGACTCAAGTTCACCATGCCGAAGTTCAAGGGTGAAGAAGATGCCGAGGCATATCTCTCATGGGCACTCAAGGTGGACAAGATATTCCGCATCCACAACTACTCCGGTGCCAAGAAAGTGGCTATGGCGTCTCTTGAGTTCGAGGACTACGCCAACACTTGGTGGGAGCAAGTACTCACTCTTAGGGAAGAAAAGGGTGATCCTCCAATTGACACTTGGGAAGAGATGAAGAAAGAGATGCATGCTCGCTTTGTCCCAACGCACTACATGACCGACCTCTTCAACAAGCTCCAAAAGTTGAAGCAAGGCACCAAGACCGTTGATGAGTTCTACAAGGAGATGGAGCTCACTATGATGCGAGCCAACATCCAAGAGTCCGAAGAACAAACCATTGCTCGTTTCTTCAATGGCCTCAATTACCCCATCAAGAGGATCGTCGAGTTCCAACCATACTCCAACATGGTTGAGTTGGTACACCAAGCATCGAAGGCCGAGCGCCAAGTGATTGAGGACATCAAGTACTCCAAGGCCAAGACCTATTTCTCCTCCAAGCTCGCTACATCAACTCCTCCTACTACATCAACTCCTCATGCTACAAGTGCCAAGGCCGACGTGTCATCTACAAAATCCAAGAAACCGACTATCCAAAGTCGCATGAAGCAAACGGTCTCCTCCACCGCCTCCTCTAAGGCATCCACGGGACTATCTAGTGTCACTTGCTTCAAGTGTGGCACCCAAGGTCACAAATCATTTGAGTGCAAGAACACCAAGGTTATGATCACTATGGAGAATGGTGACATCGAGACGCTAGATGAAGATGAATACGAAGCCCTTGTGCAAGCCGCCGTGGAAAGTGAAGAAGCTTATGAGCAAGAGAGTGGAGAAGATCCTCTCTTATGTGAGCATGACCCAAGTCCCTCACTTGTGGTCACTAGGGTGCTAACAACACAACCTCATGCTATGGAAGAACAACGGTGCAACATCTTCCAAACCCGTGCCGGAATTGGTGGCAAGTCGATCAAGGTCATCATAGATGGTGGAAGTTGCCATAACCTTGCAAGCACCGAGTTGTGTGAGAAGCTCAACCTCACTCTCTGCAAGCATCCTCACCCTTACCATATCCAATGGTTGAGTGACAAGGGCAACGTCAAGATACAACATACCGTCACCGTCAACTTCAAGATCGGCCCTTATGAAGACACTATTGAGTGTGACGTGGTACCCATGACGGTGTGCCACATGTTGCTTGGCCGCCCTTGGCAATATGACAAGAAGGCTATACATGATGGACTCTCCAACACATACACCTTCAAGGTCAACGACAAGAAGTTCGAGTTGCGCCCGATGACTCCTAGCCAAATCATCGCGGATAATGCGAAGGCTTTAGCGAGGGCACAACTCCGCACCCACCATAGTGAGATGAGAGGAGAGGGAGCGACCCACCAAAAAGATAGTGAGCGCCACAAGCCATATATGAGTGAGTCCAAGAGTGTCCTTCTAGCCACCAAGAGTGAGTGGAGAGAGCTCCAAGAGAACCCATCCACCATATTGCACTATGTGCTCATATGCAAGGGACCCTCGTCGGCGACTAACGACTTAACCAACATTCCTCCGTCTTTGTTGTCTCTCTTGCAGGAATTTCAAGACGTCTTCCCCGACGAGCTCCCTCATGGACTACCACCACTCCGAGGCATAGAACACCGCATCGACCTCATACCCGGTGCCCCGCTTCCAAACCGTGCCGCCTACCGCACCAACCCCGAAGAGACCAAGGAGATCCAACGCCAAATTCAAGATCTCCTCGCCAAAGGGTATGTCCGCGAAAGCCTTAGCCCTTGTGCGGTTCCCGTGATTCTTGTGCCTAAACCGGATGAGACGCAACGGATGTGTATGGATTGTCGCCCCATCAATGCCATTACCGTCCGTTACCGCCATCCCATTCCGCGTTTAGATGACATGCTTGATGAACTTAGTGGTGCCACGATTTTCTCTAAAGTCGATTTGCGTAGTGGTTACCATCAAATCCGCATGGCTATTGGTGATGAATGGAAAACGGCATTCAAGACCAAACTCGGTCTCTATGAATGGCTCGTTATGCCTTTCGGTCTTTCCAATGCTCCATCTACTTTCATGCGCCTCATGAATCACATCTTGCGTCCTCTCATTGGCAAGAGTGTGGTTGTCTATTTCGATGATATTCTCATTTATAGCAAAAACCTCGAGGACCATGTGCAACATGTGAGAGAGGTCTTATGCATCTTGCGTCATGAAAAGCTTTATGCTAACCTCCCCAAGTGCACCTTTGCTCAAAACAAATTGGTTTTCCTTGGCTTTGTGGTTTCTGCTAATGGGATTGAAGTTGATTCTTCCAAGGTGGAGGCCATCCACAATTGGCCTACTCCTACAAATGTTGGTCAAGTCCGAAGTTTTCATGGACTTGCCGGGTTTTACCGGCGCTTTGTGAAAGATTTTAGCACCATTGCTTGCCCTTTGAATGAGCTTACCAAGAAGAATGTTCCATTTGTTTGGGGCAAGGCCCAACAAAATGCTTTTGATGAGTTGAAGAAACGCCTTACCGAAGCTCCCCTTCTTGTTCTTCCAAATTTTGCAAAAACTTTTGAGATTGAGTGTGATGCAAGTGGGCTTGGTATTGGTGGTGTTCTTATGCAAGAGGGCAAACCCGTGGCATACTATAGTGAGAAGTTAGATGGCGCACGCCTCAACTATCCTATATATGACAAGGAGCTCTACGCTTTGGTTCGTGTTCTTGAAGTTTGGCAACACTATCTTTGGCCTAAATAGTTTATCATTCATTCCGATCATGAGTCCTTGAAATATTTGAAAAGCCAACACAACTTGAACAAACGACACGCAAAGTGGGTCGAGTTCATTGAGTCCTTCCCATATGTGATCAAATACAAGAAGGGCAAGGACAATGTTGTGGCGGATGCTCTTTCCCGCAAAAACACCCTTTTGCTTACTCGTTTGGATGTCCATGTTTTGGGACTTGAAGAGATCAAAGAACTATATCCTTCTGATTCTTTCTTTGCTCCAATTTTTGAGAAGTGCTCCATTGAGCGAGGAGTGGATGATTTCTATTTGCATGATGGCTACTTGTTTAAAGCTAACAAGATTTGCATTCCTGAGTCTTCGCTTCGAAAATTGATTTTGCAAGAGTCACATGGAGGAGGTCTTATGGGTCACTTTGGACGGGACAAGACATATGCCATGCTCTCAACCCACTACTATTGGCTAAAGATGAAGCGAGATGTGGAGCGCCTTTGCCGTCGGTGCACAACATGCTTACAAGCTAAGTCCACTTCCAACCCTTATGGTCTTTACACTCCATTGCCTATTCCTTATGCACCATGGACCGATATTAGCATGGATTTCGTTCTAGGCTTGCCTCGCACTAAGCATGGTCATGATTCCATATTTGTCGTAGTGGATAGATTCTCTAAGATGGCTCATTTCATACCTTGCCATAAGAGCGACGATGCTTCACACATTGCTTCATTGTTTTTCAGGGAAATTGTTCGCCTACATGGAGTACCGCAAAGCATTGTGTCGGATCGAGACGTCAAGTTCATGAGTTATCTTTGGAAGTCGCTCATGGCAAAGTTTGGAGTGAAGCTCCTATTCTCATCATCCTCGCACCCGCAAACGGACGGACAAACGGAAGTGGTCAATCGAAGCCTCTCCACCCTCCTACGCATCCTCGTGAAGAAGAACTTGAAGTCATGGGAGGAGTGCCTTCCCCACGCGGAGTTTGCCTACAACCGCGCCAAGCACAAGACTACATCAAGGAGCCCCTTCATGGTCGTCTATGGCTTCGAACCTTACACGGCACTCGACATACTTCCGCTACCCCTCCACGAGCGCATCAACATGGACTTCGACAAGCGCACCGCCGCCGTCAAGGAACTACATGAAGAAACAAGAGCGACCATACAAGAACATGTGCTTCGTCAAGCAAACCGCATCAACGCCAAGAAGAAGGAAAGGATATTTCAAGAAGGAGACCTCGTTTGGATCCACCTCCGGAAGGAAAGGTTCCCTCATGAGCGCAACTCCAAGCTCAAGCCAAGAGGAGATGGCCCCTTCAAGGTCCTCAAACGCATCAACAACAACGCTTACGTCATCGACATACCGACATCAAAGTACTTGGTGAGCAACACGTTCAACGTCTCGGACTTGTCGCCCTATCATGGAAATGAAGAGGTGCAAGAGTCGAGGACGACTCTTTCCCAAGGGGGGGGAGATGATGTAGCCCCGCTCACCGATGTCGCTACACCAAGACCAACAAGTCCCCCAAGTGGACCGATGACACGAGCCCGAGTCAAAGCTCTACATGATGAGGTGAACTCGCTCCTCACCACCCTTGATCTTGGTACCCCTTTGGATGGATTGCTACCTCATGCCGACGTGCTATGTGTCATTAGGTACAAGGCGCATCAAGACCCCGGAGAGGAGGAGACGCCAAGGTCAAGGGAGGGAGAGAAACATCTGGACATGGAGATGATCGTGAAGCCGAAGCCGACGTCGCTCGAAGCGCTCCAAGGAAGAGACGGAAGCTGGCCGGTCACAGGCCCGGTCAGACCGGACCCACAACCGGACGCCCCGGTCGCAGGCCCGGTCAACCGGGCGCAAACCGGCCCAGCTCCCTCGTACCGGACGACGACCGGACCCAGGACCGGATTCTTCGCAGATTTCCGGTTTGCGCCCGGTCGACCGGACCCATGACCGGACAGCCCGGTCACAGGCCCGGTCAGACCGGACCCAAACCGGATCCGACGGGAATGACCACCAAACTGCCTTAACTTATCCATTCGCGTACCTGTTCGCCCTTGCTGGCCATGTGTGCCTATATAAGTAGCCTGGACCCCTCCTTTACTCTTTAGACTTGTTTTGAACTCAAACCTACCTTTGAGCTTAGTCTCCCTTGGGTATCATCCCTCTGTAATCAAGGCACCTTGGTTGTTGACTTTGATCTTGTTGAGTGAGATTCTAGTACAAGTTACTCTCTCTCCCTCACCAAGCTCTTCCTCTCCAACCCCAATCTCTCTCCGGGAATTCTGTCGCGTGCCTCTTCCTCGGAGATTCTATTGGCGTGGTCCATCGAGCCACGGAGGTAAGCATCGGGTGTATCGGGTTGGTGTGCGTGCGTGAGTCTCGGAGTCCCTCGTGTTCGTCTTGTTCTTCGTGTTCCTCGCGTTTTCCCACCTCTCCCCCTTGGTTTCGAAGTCAATCCGCGAGATCGGGCCACACACGGGGTCTTAGACCTCATCAGCAATGCTTGTTCTTTACTGTTCTTCGCAAACATCATCTTCCACACTATACATTTAATCCTTTGTTACAGCAAGCCGGTGAGATTGACAACCCCACTGTTACGTTGGGGCAAAGTACTTTGATTGTGTTGTGCAGGTTCCACGTTGGCGTCGGAATCCCTGGTGTTGCGCCGCACTACACTCCGCCACCAACAACCTTCACGTGCTTCTTGACTCCTACTGGTTCGATAACCTTGGTTTCTTACTGAGGGAAAACTTGCTGCTGTACGCATCACACCTTCCTCTTGGGGTTCCCAACGGACGCGTGTTGTACGCGTATCAAGCACATTTTCTGGCGCCGTTGCCGGGGACGTGAAGGAAAATTACACCACAGAGATTTCTAACTCCCACGTCAACTGCACGCCAGCAGTGACATTGACGGTAGGCCTGGCCCGGTCAATACGTTGATCTCGCTTGGAGATGGGTTCGAGATAGATGGCGGTTGCAAACTCCGCGACGTGTGCAATGGCACACCCTCAGAGTTTTGCTTTTTGGATGATGTGTGTTGGTGTACCGTCAGGGAGTATGGCCTTGTTCATGTCCCCCCTTCATCGTAGGTATAGCGAGTTGCCGCTAGGAAGGAGGCTTCGAGATTGATCTTTGTATTCCCCTTGTAAGGCATTCGAATAATTTAATAAAGAAGAAAGTTTTGTGCATCATTTGGATGCAGAGGCTAGGGCTATGCTCCTTGATCGAAAAAAAACAACTTGCAATCCAAGCCCTTAACAGTTTTTATCTAAATCATTCAATGCCTCCACTCTAAAGCTTAACTAGGGCGCGTTTCATTTTCCCTCACGTGCCATGTTCCATGATTACGTCCCCGGATTACTACGACAGAGAACAAAATAAGACACGGACTCAGCAACAAGTGTAAACGCATATCTAGCCACTCCATGACTTCACCACCTACCAGGACATGTAAGCGCTCGAAGGAAGCATTGAAAACCTGAGCAACTTCGCCATCAACCTTCGAGACAACGCCACCGAACTCAATTCCAAGTTCACTCATTGGAGCAGCCAATGAAACTATGGGAATTATCCTTCACCACAATGAGCTCAACAAGAGGGCTTGCAAAAGCCTAAACTAGGGGATGTGTTTCTCAAACATTTTTATTTGTGTTGAATAAATTTGTACTCTAGCTCTTTGAAAGAGCTTTGAAACACTCGTGTTGATTTGTTCCAACACTTTTCTTTTTATTTGCTTTTCGTTTTAGTTTGTTTTCGTTTTTATTTGTTTTGTTTTAGTTTCTTACTTTGTCGCCAATCTTTTTCTTTTTCCCTCTCTATCCTAATTCACCAAAACACAAAAAGATTTTTCCTTTTATCCTTGTTCTTGAAAGCGCTAAATTTCTATTGCCTCTTTGCTTGATATTATTATGAGAGGGATCTACCAAGAGTTTTGAAGGAACACACCATAAGGAAGAGAAATATGAAGACACCTACAAGAGGTATGTCTTATGTATGCCACTTTAGAAGTTTGAATTGTTTATGCTAGTCAGTAAACTTGTGAAGATTTGGTACCAGTGGGAGTGATTTGAAACAATTGAAGTATAGCTTTTATTTGTATGTTTAGTTAATTGTGAAAGTTTTTACTCTAGTTCATTTAATTTACCGAGTCTTGCCATGGAAATAACATTGCCAAACAAGTACGACAAGAAGAAATCTAAAATTGTGACTTGTATGATGACCAATTATCTTAAGGGTTTAACCTTCAAAATACTTAACTTCATAGATGTTGTGATAGACTTGATAGCACTCTTGATAGGAGTTACTTGATGGAATTAAAGTATCAAATACTTCAAGGTGGATAAATATTGTGGTTTTAGAACTGAAGTATTCTATGAAACTGTGGGGGGTTTTTTTTTTTTTGAAGTATTGCGTAGAGAGGTCTGACCTTTTAAAAAAAAAAAACTAAGAAAGGAGAAAACTAAAGTAAACTAGGTCTAAGAATCTGCAGACACAGCAAACAAAGGGAAGAAAAGACTACTGCCGCGCTTAGTTTGGTATCGCGGTTTCAAGCAACAGTCAACAAAAAAGTCAACTTGTGTAGTGTACAACTGTACATGATTACCAATATTTGGTAGGAGTACGTAGGGATGACACAGAAATTATGCGATATACTGTATATTAATTATGCGATAATTTGTTGGCTGCAATCCGGAAAAACAGGGAAATCTCCGTTGGAGTCTTGGAGCAAAAGTCCTGGGATTGTATGGTCGGTTGATATTCGCTACCGATCTTATATACTCCCTGATCTGCATCTGCATGCCTTGCCGCCGTTGAAAGCATCATCATCCTTATTGCGCTCATCTCCCACAGCTTGGCTAGCTAGGTAATTTTCCCGATCATCAGCCAACCATGTCCGCCGCCGGCCTTGGTCTTGGTCGTCTGACGCGGTCGGCCACGAGGATCCTGGCGAAGCAGGCGAACGGGTTCCACCTTCTCCGCATCGACGGCTACTCGCAGACCAAGACCGTCCTCCCCGGCCACAAGCTCTCCTGCAACGGCTTCAACGTCGGCGGCCACTCGTGGCGCATCGACTACTACCCCAACGGCCGCGACACCTCGGCGAACCACAACGCCATCTCTCTGTACCTTCAGCTCACCAACCGCCTCCCGCAGCACCTCCAGGCGCGGTACAGGTTCAGCCTGCTGGACCACGGCGGCAACGCCGCCTACGAGCTCCCCGCCGCGAATGGAACCTTCATCCCCGTCCCAGAGGTCAACCACTACGCGCTCCAAAACGCCGGGACGCAGCCAGGCACGGGATGCGGCCACGAGGAGTTCATCGGGAAGGAGGAGCTGGAGAGGCGCGAGCACCTGATCCGCAACGACAGCATCGTGATCCGGTGCGACGTGGGCGTCGCGGAGATTGGCAACTCGTGGTTGGCGCAGGACGAGCTTAACGCGTGGGAAGATGGGGAGGAGTCGGAGGAGGAGGGCTACGAGGCACCAGGAGGCTATGGCGCTCCTCGCCGCCGAAATCGACGCAAGCGTAGGGCGGACGACAAGGAATACGTCAAGTGGTGCTTAGCCCAACGATGATTCCATGGTGGCCGTCGCTAGAGACGACCGATCGGCGATCATGGGTTACAGGCCGTGATCCTCTTTTACTATTTCCCGTGTTAGATCGGAATAAACCTATGGGCTATGGCCTATATACCTGTTACTTTGTTAGGGCCTTCGTAAGCACAGTATCATTTTAGATTTACTAATACATTCATCTGGATTAATTACTTAATTTATCTAAGAAGAAAATGCACTTTTTTTACACGGGGATTATCTACACCAATGCTCCAATATATGTTTGGGATCCAGCTTTACCGAGAGCGCCATATGAAGCACTCGCCAAAACTGCTAAAACAGCAGGCCAGTGACAAAAAAATCCATCCGTGTAACTTCAGTACAGTAGCAGCAAACAAATGAACAAGGCACCAACAAATCAATTATACTGACTTGACTGCTAACTGAAGTATACTACATAAAGATCCTACAAGCTTGTTGGGGTAAGGATAAAATATTATACAGTCATACCTCCTCTCCTCTTGAGAAGGGCTTTATGATTGCTGTTGCCATCTGAACCGTTGACGAGAGCAACCCATCCACCACCTGAAATGCCCTAGCGATCTGATTCACCTGACGAGGTGACACAGATTTTTTTAGACTGCAGCTTTCATACTGTACGAGAAATAGATGCAATTAAATTATACACACGGGCAAAAAAAAAAAACTGGCATGTACTGAGTACTGTACACATCAACATCGGAGTATACCTGTCACGAGTAAGCCGTGTGCTTCTGCCGTAGTATACTATATTGTTCACTTCTCCAATTCTTCAATCGTCGTTCCATTGTGTGGAGAGTAAGGGCATCTCCAACCATGCGACCCAAACGGACGCGCTGGGTCATCCGTTTTGGACTGTTTGGGTGGTCGCGCCGACACCCGGACAGTGTTCAGTGTCCGGTTGGGTCGCACGCTGCGTCCAATCGCGCGAACGCAGCACAAATTCAAAAAAAAACAAAAATGAAATTTAAAACATTAATTCGAACTAAATTTCATTAAGCATATGGCCTAATTTGGGCACATTCGTACATAGCCCTATTTTGGGCAAATAAACTAACAAAAGAAGGCCTTTATATGGGCTTTAAAATTTAAAACAAAATAAAAAAACCCTAAGCTAGGGTTTGGTCGACGGCGCGATGGCCGCCGGTGCGCCGCGGCCTAGTCCTTGTGGGCGTTGTCGGCGTCGGCGTCGACGACGTCCCCGGGCGGCGAGGCACTGTTGTGGCTCGACCGCGCCGGGGACTCCGGCCACGGAGACCACAGGGCCTCCTCCCATGCAGAATGGGGGTCCGGAGCCACCCGAGGAAGCGGCGGCGCGGTAGCACGGCGCGGCGCCTCCTCCCCGAGGCGCGGCGCCCGGCCTTCTCGGCGCCGCTCCTCCTCCGCGCGGCGCCTGACCTCCTGCCGCCGCTGCTCCTCGCGCCGCTCCTCCTTCGCGCGGCGCCTGGCCTCCTCCCGCCCCGCCGCTTCCTCCTCCTCCTGTCGCGCCTGGCGGGCCTGGGCGTACAACCTCTTCCGAGGACTCCGGCTTCGGCTCGAGCAGCAGCGGTGGCGGTTGCGCTAATGCCGCGCTGCCGCGAGCTGCCTCTCTGATGTGGAGGCCGCCGCGGTTCCCTCCGGCCCGCAGTGCCGGCGGCGGACGCCGGCTGCTGCTGGCCTCGTCGTCATTGGCTCCGGGAGCGAACCATCGCTTTGGGGCCATGGCGGCGGTTGCGCTCGGGGAGTGGAGTGGGGACTGGACTGGAGGGGCAGACCCCTCCAATCCACATTTAATAGCCTCCCCGGTCACTGACAGGTGGGCCGAAGGGAGACGAGGCGCCAAGCGCTCGGACGCGATCGGACGCCGCGTGCCATCCGCGGCCACGCAAACCTAGCCCAGATTTGGACCGGGTTTGCATCATTCCGGACGCCGCGGCCATCCGCATTTGCGGTGCGTCGCCGCGTTGGGCCGCATTTTTGTCCGGCTGGACCCATCCGGACGCGCGGGTGCGGGATGGGTCGCCCCGTTGGAGATGCCCTAAGAGCATCTCAAAGGGGCCTCGTGAAAACCACACATTTGTTCAATTCGATCTGCGCGGACATTGCTTTAGGCCGGAAGTATATCCAACAAATGGCCCCCATCACGTGCCTACGGGGGAAGATAGGCCGATAGCTCCCACTTTGTCGGCTACATAAGAAAGGACCCCACCTCCCATGTTTCTTCTTATATCCCTCCACTCCGCCGCCCGCCCTCGCAACCCTAGCGCCAACCACTTTTAGATCACGTCGACCGTTGGCATCATGCCACCATGTTGAACTGAGGCGAAAACTTTCACGTGTATTAGTCCTAGTTTAAATTTAGCTTGTTTCAGTTTTATTTCGAACTAAGTTTTAGTTCTATTTCAAACTATGTAATCAAGTATAATCGAAGTTACTACGAATTCTAGTTTGAAGTACGATGAAATCATTATTTTTAAATAAAATATTATCGCACATTGCGGCCGCGTTTGATGCACAGGGCGGCGGTTCCATGTGGACAAGTGTACTATTGCCCCCCAAATCTTGTCCGCGATGGATAAAATTGGATGAAAAATAGATGCTGTAAGTGCGTCCTAGTATCATAGAATCAAGATCAATTAACATCAACTAGTCGGACTGGATAGGAGGACTTGATATTGTCTCGATAGGTAGTTACTGGTCTAGTGGATGCAGCAATGAAGGGAAAGAAAAGATTGGGGAGGCAGCAGCGAGAAATAATCTTGATGAATCCGTGCACGCGAAGCCTGGGAAAATTTCAATCTGGATCGGTGCCCTGGCTGGTTGGAGAGGCCTGTTTGGCCACAGGCGGCCCAACTCCTGTGGAGCATTCAAGCCCACCCATCCAGGTTCCTGTTTCGCATTCGCTGTTCAGTCGCTCCACTCCTCTTTAGTCCCACCTCGCTTATTGGCAAGCAGACACACCAGCTTAAATACCCGGCTGGAGTAGAACGCACGCCGAGCTCAGTCACGAGAGCTTGTGACCCATGTGGGGGCGTTAAGGTGGTGTGGATGTTTGGTGCAGACTTTGGGCCTAGGCCTGTCTTGTAACCCGCTGGCCTGCCCGTTCCAAGTTGCGTAGTGGGCTGGGTGGTTTAACCGAAGGCTTGGGCCTCTCAGTCCCTGAAGTGGCAGGCACCGCGTTAGGCGCCCGCTTTGGCCTAGGGTCCCTTCGATAACAAACCACCATTTTTTCTTTCTCACACCATGTGTCATTCTAATCTTTTTGCTTCTCTCCTTTCTTCAGAGAAAGTTGTCAATAATTTAATTTATGCAGAGGGCGAGAGTTAACCTATACGTTTAAAAAATGATCGAATAGTCCTTGCAAAAAAAATGATCGAATAGAAAGGATTAGGTACTTGTTGGGGACTGCCATACTTGTACTGCTTAGTTTCTCCCCAGTCATCGGTTCACTTTGTGAAAGGCACTAGCTGTCGAGCTTCACGAAAGCTCCCCGCGACCCCGTCCTCTCCTCCCCTAGGGTTCCCCCCCCCCCCCCCCCCCCGCGCTCTCCCTCCTCCCCTCCACCACCGTTCCGGCCCTCTCTGTCACTCCTCCCCGCGAGCGGCAGGACCTAGCTCGGCCCCGAGACCACCGCCGCCGCTGCTTTGACCGGCGGCGGTGGTGATGCTCCTACCCGCGGCGAGCTGGTGATGGCGTAGGGTTCCCTCGGCCGGCGGCGGTGCTCCTTGGTTCGACGGTGGTTCCGGCGGCAGCGAGGCTCCTTGGGCAGCGGCGAGCTGGTGATGGCGTCGCTGGTTGGCGGCGCCTGGTGGTGCCCTCCCGACCCAGATCCGGACCCTTTGGGCCCCATCTGGGTCCCGGTGGGCCGGTTTCGAGCGGAGCTGCCGCTTCCGGTGGGGAGGTGGCCGGAGATGATCATGGTTGGGGTGGCGGCGCGTGTCCTGCACCATCCCAACGGGGCCTTCACGAGCACAGGCTAGGTGGGTCTGTGCTCGGCCAGGCCAGGTGGACCTGGTATGTCCCTTGTCGGCATGTCCAAACCAGTACAGCTGCTGGCGGTGGAGCTGGTTCCCTCCTGTGTGTCCAATACCTCGCCATTCCTCGGTTTTGGGATCCTCCTTGGTCCTGCTGGCTTCGGTTCGTTGGTCGCGGTTAGACGGCGGTGATGACCCAGCGTACCACTGCATGGTGTAGTACACAAGTCGTTGACATAACACAAGTGAAACACCGTTCCACTCATATTACATCTCTCAGAGTGGTACAACAGAAACATATGCGAGTCCAAGGTATGTCTATAGAAGTATACACGAGCTGTTTGCATAAGATCAACACAATCTCCTACTTTACAGTGAGGTAAAACTTCAATTAAAGCTCCAGAAGAACGACTCGTAATCTAACTTATTGCTAACTCAAGCTTAAGAGCTACTTGGCTTGCTATAGAACTCTAGCTACTTAGGAGCTAGGATTAGGGAAAGGTTCCCTTCTATTACTAGTCTAGGTTTCCATTGTAGCTGATGCAGAAGTTGACTCCATTGACTTATTTGATTGGATTCTTCATCTTGTTGCCGTTGACTCCTTTGTCTTCGAGTTCCACGGTAGTTTCTCCTTCGGTGCCTTGATCTAAGAAGGGGGTTCAAATGAGATAGAATGAGTACGAGCGTACTCAGCAAGTTCATATTAGGAAATAGGTGTATCATGCACTAGCTACAGCCATAGACCAGAAAGTCATAGGCCAATGCAAGTTTTTGTAATCATTTCTTCAAAAGGTTTATTTTATTCTGAAAACTATGCCCGTCAGTCTTCACAGGTTGACCAGAACTTCGTGGAGTTCCTTTCCTGCCGCGTTCGCAGTTCCCTTCCCGGAACAGGGAGTGACAGTCACAATTCAGTATCCTCTGCAGAGGTGCGTGATACGTCCAAAACGTATCTACTTTCCCGAACACTTTTGCTATTGTTTTGCCTCTAATTTGTGTATTTTGGATGCAACTAACACGGACTAACGCTGTTTTCAGCAGAACTGCTCTGGTGTCTCGTTTTTGTGCAGAAATCCAACTTTCAGGAAAATCCTCGGAATTTATGCAGAAGGCCCTATTTTCCCAGAATATTGGCGGAGCTAGAAGGGCGAGCCAGGTGGAGGCCCGAGGGCCCCACACCATAGGGCGGCGCGGCCCAGGGGGGGCCCGCACGGCCCTATCGTGTGGCCCCCTCGGCCGGCCTCCGACGC
Source organism: Lolium perenne (assembly GCF_019359855.2). Taxonomy (NCBI): domain Eukaryota; kingdom Viridiplantae; phylum Streptophyta; class Magnoliopsida; order Poales; family Poaceae; genus Lolium; species Lolium perenne. The sequence continues at coordinate 162,116,739 of NC_067247.2, forward strand.
CCTCCTTCGGACTACTTATTGCCTTCGACCTAAAAACGCACGGGGAGAAGTCGGAGTCGCCAGAAAGCCTCCAGAACGCCGCCACATCGCGAAACTCCGTCTCGGGAGCCAGAAGTCTCCGTTCTGGCACTCCGCCGGGACGGGGAATTGGAGGAGATCATCGCCATCATCATCACCGACGCCTCTCTATCAACCAGCCATGCTTCCCCCATCCATGTGTGAGTAATTCCCCCGCTGTAGGCCGAAGGGGATGGTAGGGATTGGATGAGATTGGTCATGTAATAGCATAAGATTGTTAGGGCATAGTGCCTAGTGTCCGTAATTGGTACTTTGATGATATTGTTGCAACTTGTTATGCTTAATGCTTGTCACTAGGGCCCGAGTGCCATGATCTCAGATCTGAACATGTTATTCATCATGATATTCATTGTTTATGGTCTTACCTGCAAGTTGTATACACATGTCGCTGTCCGGAACCAATGGCCCCGAAGTGACAAGAATTGGGACAACCGGAGGGGATGGTAGTGACGTGAGGATCACATGTGTTCACGGAGTGTTAATGCTTTGCTCCAGTACTCTATTAAAAGGAGTACCTTAATATCCAGTAGATTCCCTTGAGGCCCGGCTGCCACCGGCTGGTAGGACAAAAGATGTTGTGCAAGTTTCTCATTGCGAGCACGTACGACTATAATTGGAACACATGCCTATTGATTGCTTTGTACTTGGACACCGTTTTATTATTATCTGCAAATGCCCTGCTATGATTGTTACATGAGTTTCTCTCATCCATGCAACGCCCGTCATCCGTCCCCGTGCCTACAGTATTTTAATCCTGCTGTTTACTATAATCACTACTGCTGTGTCTCTGTTACTCTCATCATTGTTATTTCACTACTGCTACTGCTATAAAGCGTTACATTATCGATAAACTCTTGCGAGCAAGTCTGTTTCCAGGTGCAGCTGAATTGACAACTCCGCTGTTAAGACCTCCAAGTATTCTTTGTCTCCCCTTGTGTCGAATCAATAAATTGGGATTTACTTCCCGCGAAGACTCCTGCGATCCCCTATACTTGTGGGTTATCAAGACTGTTTTCTGGCGCCGTTGCCGGGGAGCATAGCTTTATTTGGAAGTTTACTTGGATTGATATTGTTCGCTGCAAATTCTCCATCATGGGTAAAGCTCGCGATCCTAAAGTCGTCATATTACCATCCACTATAAGAAAAGGTACAACTCTGAGTACCTCTGCTACACTTGATTCACCATCTGTGATAAGTCAACTTGTTTCACCGCCACAAGCTGGTACGTCTGCTGAATCTGAAAACTCTCATAATATTGATAATGTTTCTGTTGTGCTTGATGATAGTGGTTCATTGGGATCCTTTCTAGATGCTACAATTGCTAGGTCTAGACAAATTGAAAATGCTGAAACTCCTGATGAAAATGCCACTACACCTGTTAGTTCACCTGAACTTGATTATTCTAGTGATGATCCTGATGAAGATTATGTGGAGCTTAATGATGATTTTATTAATAGATGCAATGCTACTGCTGATGCAAGTAAAATTAAAAAGTTTCTCACACAATATACTGTTAGACATAAGCTATCTCCTGATCCTAAATTTGCCACATCTCCTATATGCATTAAGGATAAAGATTATGATTTTTCTCTTGATCTATCTCATATAGCTATTGTAGAGAAAGCACCCTTTTGTGGTACTGAAAAAGAAAGTGCGGTAGAACACATGAATGAACTTTCTTCTATGAGTAGCTTGTTTTCTGATGATGACAAGATGCGTACTTACTTTGTCATTAAAAATTTTCCTTTCTCATTAAAGGATGATGCTAAAACTTGGTATAATAATTTGCCTCCTGGTTTTATTAAAAGTCCATCTGATTTGCATGATGTTTTCTTTCAAAAATACTTTCCTGCTAGTGCTCAACATGCTGCTTTACAGAGAATTTATAGGTTTGACCAGGGAGATGAAGAGAAATTGCCTGCGGCATGGGCAAGATTTTGTTCTCTTATCAGAGCTCGACCTGGACATGATTTAGAAAAGAATGATCTCCTTGATATATTTTATAGTGGACTAACCATTGAATCTAGGGCATATTTGGATAGTTGTGCTGGTTGTGTTTTCAGGAAAAGAACTCCAGATGAAGCTGAAGAATTATTGGCTAGAATAAGCCGGAATCATGATGATTGGAATACACCTGAACCAACTCCAACGCCAATATTGAAGAAGAGGGGTTTAATTGAATTGAATGATGAAGATATGAGGGAAGCTAAGAAGTCTCTCAAGGAGAAAGGTATTAAATCCGAAGATGTGAAGAATCTACCTCCCATAGAAGATATATGTGAGATAATTCCCCCTTCATCCATGATTGAGGTAAACTCCCTTCAGCGCTTTACTAGGGAAGATATTCCGTATTCAAAACCTCCTGCGCAATGCTTAGATGAGTTTGATAATTATATTGTTAAGCAAGAAAATTTTAATATGAGAGTAGAGAATCATCTAATGGAAAATTCTCAAGCTATTAGCAATTTGCATGATATTGTGGAGAGAACCTCCAATGATGTTAAGATGCTTGTTAAACATTTTCAAATGATACAAACTCAAATTGATCAACTCACTAAAGTACAAAATGACTTGTTAAATAATAATTCTAAAGAGAAACATGCTTATGAAGTAACAACTAGAGGTGGTGTATCTACCCAGGATCCTCTATATCCTGAAGGGCACCCCAAAAGAATTGAACAAGATTCTCAACGAACTGAACCTAGCGCTCATTCTAAGAAGAAAAAGAAGAAGAAACATAAAAATGTTGTAGAATCCTCTAAACCTGTTAATGATCCTAATAGTATTTCTATTTCCGATGCTGAAACTGAAAGTGGAAATGAACATGATAATGATAATGATAATGCTTCTGATAAAGAAGAGGTAGAAGATGAACCTGAAAAGCATGATAAAAATAAAAAGTATACTAAAGAAGATTTTATTGCTAAGAAACATGGTAATGAAAGAGAACCTTGGGTGCAAAAGCAAATGCCTTTTCCTGCTAAGAAATTAAAATCAAAGGAAGAAGAACACTATAATAAATTTTGTGATTGGATGAAACCTTTATTCTTGCAAATCCCTTTGACTGATGCTATTAAATTGCCTCCTTATTCAAAGTATATGAAAGATATTGTTACTAACAAAAGGAAAATCCCCAATGAGGAAATTTCCACTATGCTTGCTAATTACTCTTTCAATGGCAAAGTGCCGAAGAAGTTGGGCGACCCAGGTATACCTACTATTCCTTGTTCTATTAAGAATAATTATGTTAAAACTGCTCTATGTGACTTGGGAGCCGGTGTTAGTGTTATGCCTTTTTATCTTTATAAGAGACTCTATTTAGATAAATTGATACCTACTGATATATCTTTGCAAATGGCTGATAAATCTACTACTATTCCTGTTGGTATATGTGAGGATGTTCCTGTTCAAGTTACTAATAACTGCTTGATATTAACTGATTTTGTTGTGTTGGAAATGCCTGAAGATGATAATATGTCAATTATTCTTGGGAGACCTTTTCTTAACACCGCAGGGGCTGTTATTGATTGCAATAAAGGAAAGGTTACTTTCAATGTTGATGATAAGGAGCATACCGTCTATTTCCCCAAGAGGGTTGATAAAGTATGTGGAGTCAATACTATTTCTAATGTGAGAACTATCAAAATTGGAACTATCGATTGTCCTATATATGAGCCTAAAGAAGGTTATCAAAATCTTATGATTGGATCCATATCAATACAATTCAAGGTAACATGATTGATTTGAGGTTTATTTCTTCATATGCTATGTAAAATTTATTCGGTGGCAAGACTTGATCAACCTTGTTAACGAATACTTTTTATATGCATAGAGGAGGTAAACAACATCTCTTTCTTCCTCCACTTGTGTTATTTGCTGTAGCACTTTTGGTTTGCAAAGTTCCTTAGTTAATTAGAGATTTCAAAATTTTTCCTGGCCAGTAATAATAAACTTAATACCCAGAAATGTGCATTTTTCAAAATTTTCAAAAATTCACAAAAATTATACCGTTGGTCCTATTTTTCGAAGAGGCACCTGGGAGCACCAGAGGATGACCTGTGGGGCACCCCAGGGTGCCACACCACCAGCCGGCGCGGCCAAGGAGGGGGGCACGCCACCCTGTGGTGTGGGCCCCTCCTTGCCCCACTTTAGCATCTCTTTCTCCCAGAATCTTCTCTCTCTCGAAAAAACTCGCACCAGCTTTCTCTCACTCGCGTTTTTGCTCAAGAGCTCAGGATTTTTCGATCTCTTTGCTCAGCCCAGATTTCTGTCTGAAATTTGGCACATTTGCTCTCCGGTATGTGACTCCTCCGATTATCCAAGTAGAATTTTGTTTGGTTGAGTATATCTTGAATAGTTTGTTGCTCTAGGTAACATGTTTAGTGAGCTTGCATGCTTGTTCTAAGTTGTATAAACTAGTTTTGATGCATGATTAGTACTCTAGCAAGTTCCTATAGTAGTTCCCCTCGATTATATGTCACCAAATCAAGTTTTATATTGTTTGTTGAAAAATTTCAGAAAATGGAATGGAATAGATATCAACTAAACCAACAAGAATTGGAGGTGCAACAAGTCATGAGAGTGAACCGTGAAGAGGGAGTATACCCCTCTTACTACCCGTGCACAGATTTCATGAGAAGCGCAGGAATATTGGAAGATGTTCAGAGTCTAATTTCTCGTGCAGGGTTGAATGATTTTGTTGATGGAGAACCATGCCAATATGCAAAATTAACTGTGTCTGTTGTGCAGGACTTTAAGTTCAATTGGTCGCAATCTAACCCCATGGTTCAGTATAAGATTTATAATAAAACTGTCAACTTGCCATTCAATGATTTTTGTACAGCAATTAGAGTACCGCAATGGGGATCATGTGAGAAGATAAGGGGATCGCCGCGAGAGCTCTTAAGCCTCTTCGAGATGATTTGTCATGGAAGGAGTTTCTCAGAGGATGGTGGTAAAATTACTAGCATTCAACTCCTAGCTATCCGCTACTTTGCTTATTTCGTTACTAAATGCGTTCTTGCTAGAAAGAGTGGTGGTAAACTATCTATCCAAGATTTAGCTTTTCTAGCTGCGGCACTGCAAGGTAGTAAGACTTATAATTTGGGGGCATTGATAGCTTATAGACTTGCTACTAACCGTGAGAAAGGTGGAATTTGTGGAGGTCTCATCGCCTCTCGTTTACTAGCTTTGCATAATGTAGAACCTCATCATCTTGATGTTCAACTTTCCATAGAAAAACTTGACATAGTCTCTATGATTAAACATGAATTTGTTTCTGATTCATCTAACTTGGGTAACCTGTTTTACAAGATGACATTTTATAAGAAAGTCTGGAGAATAACTAAGAAAACTGAGAAACTAGTAAGATTGCCTGCGCCTGTTCTATTTAACCTTGATTCCAGGGAGGATTGGTCGGTCACAGAAGGTGCACTAACTGCACACATAGAGGGAGGAGGCCATCATTCAAGAGATGACACGGAGGAGGCCGAGGAACACCTCGACTCATCATCCGATGCAGCAAGTTCCTCGCATCAACATTTTGGGCATGTGGAGCCTCCACGCTTTTCTTCTGCACAGGAACCTTACTATGACTACGCCATGGATTATCCACCGGCGAGGAACAGCGACCCTCGCTGGGGTTGAACTCCACTTAGGCCAAAAGCCTAAGCTTGGGGGGAGGTATACCGGCATCACTCATTCTTTGCATATTATGATTGCTGGATACTTGTATATACTTGTTTTGTTTGTTTGAGTGGTTTTCTAATGAGAGGGAGATGATATTTGGGGAAGTGCTGCCTGAAAACAGATTCTGGACTGTTACCGAAAAAATTCCCAAAAATATCCAGAACAGTATTTTGCAAAGCCAATTTTTGTGCATGTTCCCTAGGTTGTTATCTAACTTTCATTAGTTGAACACTTTTCGATTTGAGCAGTCGGAGAATTTATTAAAAATCGAGTACTATACTGCTGTCAAGTTTGATGAATTTCTGCTGCTTTGTGTTTATGTGAGTCTTCTAGTTTGCTATTTCTTGTTTTTGCTTTGCTTCTTTCCCAAAACACAAAAAGACCAAAAATATTTCTGTTGTTTCTCTTCATCATTTGTTTGTTTTGATTTCTTGCATTTATTTCGCTTTATTTGCTATTGCTAGTTTGCTATAAGAAAACCCAAAAAGATTTTGCTTTGTTTGCTTGTTTCTTTTGTTCTTGTTTCCAATTCGAAAACACCAAAAATATTTGCTGTTCTTCTTTGGTTTGTAAAGTTCATCATGAGTTCAATGGTCTTCGATGGCTGGAGCGTGGTTTTCATTTTATATTATCCAAGCTACACAAGTGAAAGGCAATAATGACGATCTACGACAATTGGATTGTGGTGAGAGGCTGGTATGAACTCTATTTGTTTTCATTTTTGTACATATACTCATCCATGTGAGCATGCTTAGTTGGTTCATGTGAGGTATATATCATTTGAGAAAGTCTAGTAGTTCATGATCTCTCATGTTTAGCTCCAATTTATTAATATGAGTAGCATGTCATGGATGTTTGCTTGCATTGTTTTATTCATAAGTAGGTATGGCATTGTGGTATCCTCCTCTGAATAATTCATTTATATCGACTTGGCACATGCTCACGCATGCATATGACTGAACAAAAGTCAATTAAGCCTCGATGATTTATATTGCTTCAGAGTTCTTGTATCACTTTTATGCCTCCGTTAATTTATTTTGCCGCAAGCATGATTATGACAAGCATCGCTCTCTTGATTTTTCGCTCCCCAGTCTATTGCTAGCCTTCACTTGTACTGAGCGGGAACGCTGCTCGTGCTTCCAAACACCTGAAAACCAAGTTGTTCCAAAGTGTCCACCATAAATACCTATGCATGGCATTTCAAACCATTCCAAGTAAATTCTCATGCGCTACCTTTAAAACCTTCAAAATGCTTCTCAATTTGTGTTTATGTTTCATAGCTCATGAGGAAGTATGTGGTGTTTAACTTTCAACCTTGTCATTTACTTTTGACGGACTTTCATTATGGACTAGTGGCACATCCGCTTATCCAATAATTTTGCAAAAAGAGCTGGCAATGGGATTCCTAGTCCCAAATTAATTAACTTAAATAGACACTCCTCCATGGTATGTGATCGTTGGACGGCACCCGAGGGATTCGGTTAGCCATGGCTTGTGTAAGCAAAGGTTGGGGGGAGTGTCATCATAATAGAACTAAAATAAAAAGGCACTCCTTCATGGTATGAGATTGTTGGCAGGCACCCGAGGATTCGGTTAGCCATGGTTTGTGAAAGAAAGGTTGGAAGGAGTGCCACACAAAAATAAAATACAATGGGAGCCGCTCTTTGAAGGTTTGTCTGGCAAGGGGGTTAGAGTGCCCACTACCATTCGTTGACAACAACAAGCACCTCTCAAAATTTTACTTTTTATGCTCTCTTTATGTTTTCAAAACCAAAGCTCTAGCACAAATATAGCAATCAATGCTTCCCTCTGCAAAGGGCCTTTCTTTTACTTTATGTTGAGTCAGTTTACCTACTTCCTTCCATCTTAGAAGCAAACACTTGTGTCAACTGTGCATTGATTCTTACATACTTGCATATTTGCATTCATCATATTACTCTGTGTTGACAATATCCATGAGATATACATGTTGAAAGTTGAAAGAAACCGCTGAAACTTAAATCTTCCTTTGTGTTGCTTCGATGCCTTTACTTTGAATTTATTGCTTTATGAGTTAACTCTTGTGCAAGACTTTTGATGCTTGTCTTGAAAGTACTCTTCATGAAAAGTTTTGCTATATGTTATCTATTTGTTAGCCGCTCTTGGGAGTCCGGTTGGCGAGGTAGTTGGTGTACCCATTACCATTCGTTGACAACAACAAACACCTCTCAAAATAATTTTACTCCTGTTTTAAAAAATGAAAAGCTCTAGCGCATGTTAATCCCTGCTTCCCTCTGCGAAGGGTCAATCTTTTACTTTTATGTTGTGTCTCCATTCTTTCTTTGAGCACTATCTTGAGAGCACAACTGTCATTCTTAGTATAATATGCTTGTCTCAAAATATGATTGATTGTGGTATAACTTTGATGCTTTTATCTTTGACAATCACTACTTCTAGTCTTTCTATGAACTCCAGAGGTGCCTGGGCATTTATGTTTTGCCGATCAAATACGGGCAAGCGAGATACCACTTTATCATACTCTCTTATGAACATTGCAATCCTGCTTATATACATGATTCATGATGCTTATTATTAATTGTTGGTACCTCTCCATGATTGACATAGCTGTTAGATGATCTTATTTGTATGCATCTCATTATGAACTGCTTGAGTATTAGCCATAGCATGAGAATATATACATCATATGAGCAAATGTGTTCGTGAAAGTTCTTTTATCGCTCAGTTGTTAACTGAATTGCTTGAGGACAAGCAATAAGCTAAGCTTGGGGGGAGTTGATACGTCCAAAACGTATCTACTTTCCCGAACACTTTTGCTATTGTTTTGCCTCTAATTTGTGTATTTTGGATGCAACTAACATGGACTAACGCTGTTTTCAGCAGAACTGCTCTGGTGTCTCGTTTTTGTGCAGAAATCCAACTTTCAGGAAAATCCTCGGAATTTATGCAGAAGGCCCTATTTTCCCAGAATATTGGCGGAGCCAGAAGGTCGAGCCAGGTGGAGGCCCGAGGGCCCCACACCATAGGGTGGCGCGGCCCAGGGGGGGCCCGCGTGGCCCTATCGTGTGGCCCCCTCGGCCGGCCTCCGACGCCCTCCTTCGGACTACTTATTGCCTTCGACCTAAAAACGCACGGGGAGAAGTCGAAGTCGCCAGAAAGCCTCCAGAACGCCGCCACATCGCGAAACTCCGTCTCGGGAGCCAGAAGTCTCCGTTCTGGCACTCCGCCGGGACGGGGAATTGGAGGAGATCATCGCCATCATCATCACCGACGCCTCTCTATCAACCAGCCATGCTTCCCCCATCCATGTGTGAGTAATTCCCCCGCTGTAGGCCGAAGGGGATGGTAGGGATTGGATGAGATTGGTCATGTAATAGCATAAGATTGTTAGGGCATAGTGCCTAGTGTCCGTAATTGGTACTTTGATGATATTGTTGCAACTTGTTATGCTTAATGCTTGTCACTAGGGCCCGAGTGCCATGATCTCAGATCTGAACATGTTATTGTTTCATCATGATATTCATTGTTTATGGTCTTACCTGCAAGTTGTATACACATATCGCTGTCCGGAACCAATGGCCCCGAAGTGACAAGAATCGGGACAACCGGAGGGGATGGTAGTGACGTGAGGATCACATGTGTTCACGGAGTGTTAATGCTTTGCTCCGGTACTCTATTAAAAGGAGTACCTTAATATCCAGTAGATTCCCTTGAGGCCCGGCTGCCATCGGCTGGTAGGACAAAAGATGTTGTGCAAGTTTCTCATTGCGAGCACGTACGACTATAATTGGAACACATGCCTATTGATTGCTTTGTACTTGGACACCGTTTTATTATTATCTGCAAATGCCCTGCTATGATTGTTACATGAGTTTCTCTCATCCATGCAACGCCCGTCATCCGTCCCCGTGCCTACAGTATTTTAATCCTGCTGTTTACTATAATCACTATTGTTGTGTCTGTTACTCTACTGCTGTTATTTCACTACTGCTACTGCTATAAAACTGTTACTACTGATAAACCCTTGCGAGCAAGTCTGTTTCCAGGTGCAGCTGAATTGACAACTCCGCTGTTAAGGCCTCCAAGTATTCTTTGTCTCCCCTTGTGTCGAATCAATAAATTGGGATTTACTTCCCGCGAAGACTGCTGCGATCCCCTATACTTGTGGGTTATCAGTGCGTTACTTTTCCCATCAGAGACCTTATCCTTGATACCTATCCGAGATGCATGCTCGTCCACACTTCCTTGGTGTGGGGCCAGGTGTAAGATCCAAGCCAATCACTGCCTTCTCCGCGACCCTGCAAACCCACCCTTTTGTCCGACCCTACACCCCAGTAGACTTCTCCCGATAATACGGCTTTACTCACGGTGTACTCCGGACAATCCATCATAGATCGTAGAGCTTATCATCACTAATGGATGGGGATTTAAAAGGCTATCCCAACCTACAGCAGTGCCTCCAACACCCCGTCGGCTCTACCAATCCGTTGGCGTGCAGAAGGGAAAAGATACAGCTGACTTCCCCAGAGCCATTATAGATCTTATGGTCAACGCGATATGTACGGCGCTAGAATCACTGGATGGCATTGGTACTTAGTCCTAGATGAGTAGTACCCATGCAATGAAACCTCCACCATATCAACACATACCATGGTTCCATTGCCCACCACATAGTCATATTCATAATTGTAAAATAATACTTTGCTTTTCAATGCATGAGTGATAAGTATAGTACTTTGCATATAGTTTGATACAAATAATCAAATGACATGAGCAAGCGATGAACTTGCCTTTCTTGACTGCAAGATTATGCAGGCAAAAGCTTCGATACGTGAGAACTCCAAATGCTGAAATACCATCATCGTCCGGTAAGGACAATGTTTAAAGAACTGGCAAAGATGCTATAATACATAGTATGAGATGCAATCGTCCCGAACGTAACCTAACCTCGATGATTTAGGATGTATGAGTTTTAAAGATTTCTTTAGGGTTGGTTGCATTTTTAGAATGGTTCTCAAACAAGGTTCTTATTAGGGTTTGGTTATATTAGCATCATAACCAAATGACATAAGGCATCATAACAATAATACACATAAGAATAGTGATGGAATAGTATGTAAAGAACAATTGTCAATTTTAAGTGCTACAGATCATGGTTGATGATTACTTATACTATACTTCAAAAGAATAACTTTTGAAGAACATGTTGTTTAAGAAATATTTAGTATTTCAAAGAAGGATTAGGGCTTCTAAGATTTGATTGACATTTGTACTTCAAAAGAATACTTTTGAAGAACATGTTAAATAAAAATATGAACTACCATATCTAGGGGCTATGGCTTTCTAGGGTTTACTATTGGATTCATTTAATTTCACTAATAGGAACTAGTTGGTTCTTAACATGGATTGGGTTTCTATATAGCAAGTATCGGTAGGTTTATTGCTATGGTTTATTCTAAGCATTGATACGTCTCCGACGTATCGATAATTTCTTATGTTCCATGCCACATTATTGATGATATCTACATGTTTTATGCATACTTTATGTCATATTTATGCATTTTCTGGAACTAACCTATTAACAAGATCTTTGAAGAGCCGATTCTTGTTTTCTGCTGTTTTTGGTTTCAGAAATCCTAGTAAGGAAATATTCTCGGAATTGGACGAAATCAACGCCCAGGGGCCTATTTTCACACGAAGCTTCCAGAAGACCGAAGAGTCAACGAAGTGGGGCCACGAGGTGGCCAGGAGGTAGGGCGGCGCGGCCCAAGCCCTGGCCGCGCCGACCTGTCTCCTGGGCCCCTCGTGACGCCCCTTGACCTGCCCTTCCGCCTACAAATAGCCTTCGTCGCGAAACCCCGATGCACCGAGAGCCACGATACGGAAAACCTTCCAGAGACGCCGCCGCCGCCAATCCCATCTCGGGGGATTCAGGAGATCGCCTCCGGCACCCTGCCGGAGAGGGGAATCATCTCCCAGAGGACTCTACGCCGCCATGGTCGCCTCCGGAGTGATGTGTGAGTAGTCTACCCCTGGACTATGGGTCCATAGCAGTAGCTAGATGGTTGTCTTCTCCTCATTGTGCTTAATTGTCGGGTCTTGTGAGCTGCCGAACATGATCAAGATCATCTATCTGTAATTCTATATGTTGTGTTTGTTGGGATCCGATGAATAGAGAATACCATGTTATGTTTATTATCAATTTATATCTATGTGTTGTTTATGATCTTATATGCTCTCCGTTATTAGTAGAGGCTCTGGCCAAGTTTTTACTCTTAACTCCAAGAGGGAGTATTTATGCTCGATAGTGGGTTCATGTCTCCGTGAATCTAGGGGAGTGACAGAAACCTCTAAGGTTATGGATGTGCTGTTGCCACTAGGGATAAAACATTGATGCTATGTCCGAGGATGTAGTTATTGATTACATTACGCGCAATACTTAATGCAATTGTCTGTTGTTAGCAACTTAATACTGGAGGGGGTTCGGATGATAACCTGAAGGTGGACTTTTTAGGCATAGATGCATGCTGGATAGCGGTTTATGTACTTTGTCGTAATGCCCAATTAAATCTCACAATACTCATCATATCATGTATGTGCATGGTCATGCCCTCTTTATTTGTCAATTGCCCAACTGTAATTTGTTCACCCAACATGCTATTTATCTTATGGGAGAGACACCTCTAGTGAACTGTGGACCCCGGTCCAATTCTTTATACTGAAATACAATCTACTGCAATTGTTCTACTGTTCTCTGCAAACAATCATCATCCACACTATACATCTAATCCTTTGTTACAGCAAGCCGGTGAGATTGACAACCTCACTGTTTCGTTGGGGCAAAGTACTTGGTTTGTGTTGTGCAGGTTCCACGTTGGCGCCGGAATCCCTGGTGTTGCGCCGCACTACATCTCGCCGCCATCAACCTTCAACGTGCTTCTTGGCTCCTACTGGTTCGATAAACCTTGGTTTCATACTGAGGGAAAACTTGCCGCTGTACGCATCACACCTTCCTCTTGGGGTTCCCAACGGACGCGTGCTGTACGCGTGTCAAGCTCTTTTTCTGGCGCCGTTGCCGGGGACCTGAAGAAAAGTTACACCACAGAGATCTCTAACTCCCACGTCAACTCTGCGCCAGCAATAAATTTCTGGCGCCGTTGCCGGGGAGATCAAGACACGCTGCAAGGGGAGTCTCCACATCCCAATCTCTTTACTTTGTTTTTGTCTTGCTTTATTTTATTTACTACTTTGTTTGCTGCACTAAATCAAAATACAAAAAAAATTAATTGCTAGTTTTACTTTATTTGCTATCTTGTTTGCTATATCGAAAACACAAAAAATTAGTTACTTGCATTTACTTTATCTAGTTTGCTTTATTTACTACTGCTAAAATGGGTACTCCTGAAAATACTAAGTTGTGTGACTTCACAACCACAAATAATAATGATTTCTTATGCAAACCTATTGCTCCACCTGCTACTACAGCAGAATTCTTTGAAATTAAACCTGCTTTACTAAATCTTGTTATGCGAGAGCAATTTTCTGGTGTTAGTTCTGATGATGCTGCTGCCCATCTCAATAATTTTGTTGAACTTTGTGAAATGCAAAAGTATAAAGATGTAGATGGTGACATTATAAAATTAAAATTGTTCCCTTTCTCATTAAGAGGAAGAGCTAAAGATTGGTTGCTATCTCTGCCTAAGAATAGTATTGATTCATGGACTAAATGCAAGGATGCTTTTATTGGTAGATATTATCCCCCTGCTAAAATTATATCTTTGAGGAGTAGCATAATGAATTTCAAACAATTGGATACTGAGCATGTTGCACAAGCATGGGAAAGAATGAAATCTCTGGTTAAAAATTGCCCAACCCATGGACTGACTTCTTGGATGATCATCCAAACCTTTTATGCAGGACTGAATTTTTCTTCGCGGAACCTATTGGATTCAGCTGCTGGAGGTACCTTTATGTCCATCACTCTTGGTGAAGCAACAAAGCTTCTTGATAATATGATGATTAATTACTCTGAATGGCACATGGAAAGAGCTCCACAAGGTAAGAAGGTAAATTCTGTCGAAGAAACCTCTTCCTTGAGTGATAAGATTGATGCTATTATGTCTATGCTTGTGAATGATAGGACAAATATTGATCCTAATAATGTTCCGTTAGCTTCATTGGTTGCTCAAGAAGAACATGTTGATGTAAACTTCATTAAAAATAATAATTTCAACAACAATGCTCACCGGAACAATTCTAGTAACAACTATAGGCCGTATCCTTATAATAATGGCAACGGCTATGGTAATTCTTATGGGAATTCTTACAACAATAATAGGAATTCACCCCCTGGACTTGAATCCATGCTTAAAGAATTTATTAGTACACAAACTGCTTTTAACAAATCTGTTGAAGAAAAGCTTGGGAAAATTGATATACTTGCTTCTAAAGTCGATAGTCTTGCTGCTGATGTTGATCTTTTGAAATCGAAAGTTATGCCTAGTGAAAATCATCATAATAAAATCACTACTACAGCAAATGCCATCCAAGTTAGAATTAATGAGAATATAAGATTGATGGCCGAATTGCGTGCTAGGTGGGAAAAAGAAGAAAATGAAAAAGAAGATAATATAGCTAAAGTTTGGACTATTACCACCACTAGTAATGCTAATGCTACACAAGTTGTTGCACCTCCTACTAATAATAATAAAAGAATTGGTGTTAGCAATGTTTCCACTTCTAATGCAAAGCGCGAGAAACTGCCCGAAACTGCTAAAACTGCTGAAACTGCCAGTGATAAAACTGCTGAAATTTTTTCCAACATTGGGGATGATGATCCCATTGCTTTAGATTATAATGGTTTGGATTTTGATGATTGCCACATCTCTGAAGTTATAAAGTTCTTACAAAAACTTGCTAAGAGTCCTAATGCTAGTGCTATAAATTTGGCTTTCACGAAACATATTACAAATGCTCTCATAAAAGCTAGAGAAGAGAAATTAGAACACGAAGCTTCTATTCCTAGAAAGCTCGAGGATGGTTGGGAGCCCATCATTAATATGAAGGTCAATGACTTTGATTGTAATGCTTTATGTGATCTTGGTGCAAGTATTTCTGTTATGCCTAAGAAAATTTATAATATGCTTGACTTGCCACCATTGAAAAATTGTTATTTGGATGTTAATCTTGCTGATCATTCTACAAAGAAACCTTTGGCGAAAGTTGATAATGTTCGCATTACCGTTAACAATAACCTTGTCCCCGTTGATTTTGTTGTCTTGGATATTGAATGCAATGCATCTTGTCCCATCATATTGGGAAGACCTTTTCTTCGAACTGTTGGTGCTATCATTGATATGAAGGAAGGTAATATTAAATATCAATTTCCTCTCAAGAAAGGTATGGAACACTTCCCTAGAAAGAGAATTAAGTTACCTTTTGATTCTATTATTAGAACAAATTATGATGTTGACACTTCGTCTCTTGATAATACTTGATACACACTTTCTGCGCCTAGCTGAAAGGCGTTAAAGAAAAGCGCTTATGGGAGACAACCCATGTTCTTACTACAGTACTTTGTTTTATATTTGTGTCTTGGAAGTTGTTTACTACTGTAGCAACCTCTCCTTATCTTAGTTTAGTGTTTTATTGTGCCAAGTAAAGTCGTTGATAGTAAGGTTCATACTAGATTTGGATTACTGCGCAGAAACAGATTTCTTTGCTGTCACGAATCTGGGCCTAATTCTCTGTAGGTAACTCAGAAAATTATGCCAATTTACGTGAGTGATCCTCAGATATGTACGCAACTTTCATTCAATTTGAGCATTTTCATTTGAGCAAGTCTGGTGCCTCAATAAAATTCGTCATTACGAACTGTTCTGTTTTTGACAGATTCTGCCTTTTATTTTGCATTGCCTGTTTTGATATGTTCGATGGATTTCTCGATTCCATTGACTTTCAGTAGCTTTGTGCAATGTCCAGAAGTGTTAAGAATGATTATGTCACCTCTGAACATGTATATTTTGATTGTGCACTAACCCTCTAATGAGTTGTTTTGAGTTTGGTGTGGAGGAAGTTTTCAAGGATCAAGAGAGGGAGATGATACAACATGATCAAGGAGAGTGAAAGCTCTAAGCTTGGGGATGCCCCGGTGGTTCACCCCTGCATATATCAAGAAGACTCAAGCGTCTAAGCTTGGGGATGCCTTGGGCATCCCCTTCTTCATCGACAACATTATCAGGTTCCTCCCCTGAAACTATATTTTTATTCCGTCACATCTTATGTGCTTTGCTTGGAGCGTCGGTTTGTTTTTGTTTTTTGTTTTGTTTGAATAAAATGGATCCTAGCATTCATTGTGTGGGAGAGAGACACACTCCTCTGTTGCATATGGACAAATATGTCCTTAGGCTTTACTCATAATATTCATGGCGAAGTTTCTTCTTCGTTAAATTGTTATATGGTTGGAATTGGAAAATGATACATGTAGTAATTGCTATAATGTCTTGGATAATGTGATACTTGGCAATTGTTGTGCTCATGTTTAAGCTCTTGCATCATATACTTTGCACCCATTAATGAAGAAATACATAGAGCATGCTAAAATTTGGTTTGCATATTTGGTCTCTCTAAGGTCTAGATAATTTCTAGTATTGAGTTTGAACAATAAGGAAGACGGTGTAGAGTCTTATAATGTTTACAATATGTCTTTTATGTGAGTTTTGCTGCACCGGTTCATCCTTGTGTTTGTTTCAAATAGCCTTGCTAGCCTAAGCCTTGTATCGAGAGGGAATACTTCTCATGCATCCAAATACTTGAGCCAACCACTATGCCATTTGTGTCCACCATACCTACCTACTACATGGTATTTCTCCGCCATTCCAAAGTAAATTGCTTGAGTGCTACCTTTAAAATTTCTATTCTCTACCTTTACAATATATAGCTCATGGGAAAAATAGCCTAAAAACTATTGTGGTATTGAATATATACTTATGCATTTTATTTCTTATAAGTTGCTTGTTGTGCGATAACCATGTTCCTGGGGACGCCATCAACTACTCTTTGTTGAATATCATGTGAGTTGCTATGCATGTTCGTCTTGTCTGAAGTAAGGGAGATTTACCACTAAAATGGTTAGAGCATTGCATAATGTTAGAGAAGAACATTGGGCCGCTAACTAAAGCCATGATCCATGGTGGAAGTTTCAGTTTTGGACAAATATCCTCAATCTCATATGAGAAAATTAATTGTTGATACATGCTTATGCATATAAGAGGAGTCCATTATCTGTTGTCTATGTTGTCCCGGTATGGATGTCTAAGTTGAGAATAATCAATAGCGAGAAATCCGATGCGAGCTTTCTCCTTAGACCTTTGTACTGGCGGCATAGAGGTACCCCTTTGTGACACTTGGTTAAAACATGTGCATTGCGATGATAATCCAGGTAATCCAAGCTAATTAGGACAAGGTGCGGGCACTATTAGTATACTATGCATGAGGCTTGCAACTTGTAAGATATAATTTACATAACACATATGCTTTATTACTACCGTTGACAAAATTGTTTCTTGTTTTCAAAATCAAAGCTCTAGCACAAATATAGCAATCGATGCTTTCCTCTTTGAAGGACCATTCTTTTACTTTTATTGTTGAGTCAGTTCACCTATCTCTCTCTCTACCTCAAGAAGCAAACACTTGTGTGAACTGTGCATTGATTCCTACATACTTGCATATTGCACTTGTTATATTACTCTATGTTGACAATATCCATGAGATATACATGTTATAAGTTGAAAGCAACCGCTGAAACTTCATCTTCCTTTGTGTTGCTTCAATACCTTTACTTTGAATTATTGCTTTATGAGTTAACTCTTATGCAAGACTTATTGATGCTTGTCTTGAAGTACTATTCATGAAAAGTCTTTGCTATATGATTCATTTGTTTACTCATGTCATTTACATTGTTTGGATCGCTGCATTCATTACATATGCTTACAATAGTATGATCAAGGTTATGATGGCATGTCACTCCAGAAATTATCTTTTTTATCGTTTACCTGCTCGGGACGAGCAGAAACTAAGCTTGGGGATGCTGATACGTCTCCGACGTATCGATAATTTCTTATGTTCCATGCCACATTATTGATGATATCTACATGTTTTATGCATACTTTATGTCATATTTATGCATTTTCTGGAACTAACCTATTAACAAGATGCCGAAGAGCCGCTTGTCAAGTTTGCTGTTTTTGGTTTCAGAAATCCTAGTAAGGAAATATTCTCGGAATTGGACGAAATCAACGCCCAGGGGCCTATTTTCACACGAAGCTTCCAGAAGACCGAAGAGTCAACGAAGTGGGGCCACGAGGTGGCCAGGAGGTAGGGCGGCGCGGCCCAAGCCCTGGCCGCGCCGACCTGTCTCCTGGGCCCCTCGTGACGCCCCTTGACCTGCCCTTCCGCCTACAAATAGCCTTCGTCGCGAAACCCCCAGTACCGAGAGCCACGATACGGAAAACCTTCCAGAGACGCCGCCGCCGCCAATCCCATCTCGGGGGATTCAAGAGATCGCCTCCGGCACCCTGCCGGAGAGGGGAATCATCTCCCGGAGGACTCTACGCCGCCATGGTCGCCTCCGGAGTGATGTGTGAGTAGTCTACCCCTGGACTATGGGTCCATAGCAGTAGCTAGATGGTTGTCTTCTCCTCATTGTGCTTAATTGTCGGGTCTTGTGAGCTGCCGAACATGATCAAGATCATCTATCTGTAATTCTATATGTTGTGTTTGTTGGGATCCGATGAATAGAGAATACCATGTTATGTTGATTATCAATTTATATCTATGTGTTGTTTATGATCTTGCATGCTCTCCGTTATTAGTAGAGGCTCTGGCCAAGTTTTTACTCTTAACTCCAAGAGGGAGTATTTATGCTCGATAGTGGGTTCATGTCTCCGTGAATCTGGGGGAGTGACAGAAACCTCTAAGGTTATGGATGTGCTGTTGCCACTAGGGATAAAACATTGATGCTATGTCCGAGGATGTAGTTATTGATTACATTACGCGCAATACTTAATGCAATTGTCTGTTGTTAGCAACTTAATACTGGAGGGGGTTCGGATGATAACCTGAAGGTGGACTTTTTAGGCATAGATGCATGCTGGATAGCGGTCTATGTACTTTGTCGTAATGCCCAATTAAATCTCACAATACTCATCATATCATGTATGTGCATGGTCATGCCCTCTTTATTTGTCAATTGCCCAACTGTAATTTGTTCACCCAACATGCTATTTATCTTATGGGAGAGACACCTCTAGTGAACTGTGGACCCCGGTCCAATTCTTTATACTGAAATACAATCTACTGCAATTGTTCTACTGTTCTCTGCAAACAATCATCATCCACACTATACATCTAATCCTTTGTTACAGCAAGCCGGTGAGATTGACAACCTCACTGTTTCGTTGGGGCAAAGTACTTGGTTTGTGTTGTGCAGGTTCCACGTTGGCGCCGGAATCCCTGGTGTTGCGCCGCACTACATCTCGCCGCCATCAACCTTCAACGTGCTTCTTGGCTCCTACTGGTTCGATCAACCTTGGCTTCATACTGAGGGAAAACTTGCCGCTGTACGCATCACACCTTCCTCTTGGGGTTCCCAACGGACGCGTGCTGTACGCGTGTCAAGCATCATATCAAAGGATGGTTATTAAGATGGTTCTATAATTAGCTATTAGGGTTACTATGGGTTAGGTTTACTATAACTTCTTATTTGTTTCACTAAGAACTCACTAATGGTTTCCAAACTAAGTGGTTTATGATCCTTAAGTAGGGTTTAGTGAGATAGGAACATGTGATGTGCATTACTACACAAGATTGGTATTAGGGTTTATCATTATGGTCCTACAAGGGTTTAGAGGTTGAGGTTCATCCTGATGGTATGGTATATAAAAGTGGTGATCAATGGTACTAATCCAATTAACAAGTTAGGATTTATACCTAGGTGATACTAGTGAATAATATAGGTTTTAAATAAGAATAGGAACATGAAATGATAATCTCATGTGACTTGGTTTATGTTAGTGGATCATAAGCATGCATTCAATTGTTGCTGATTAGGGTTCTATATGTCAAGTAAATCTCACATGATCATATGTGACACATATCTAGGGTTTTAGAGTTGGTTCTAAGGTGGAATGATCACATGAAATAATGGGATCAAGGTCTTACTCAAATTGAAACTAGGGTTTCTAAATTATGGTGCCACTCCTAAAATGATGATCGGTAATAGAGTTGTGGTTACTTATTACTTTGAATCAAAATTAGTAATGGTTTAACATTTTATTAATTTTTACAAGATTTAATAATTAGGGTAACTCCTAATTAGGTTAAATTCAGAGATAATGGTTTAACAATTATTACTGGTTTTAAAACTAATAACTTGCAAATTAAAATTATTTAAGTTCACAATATTTAAGTTACTAAATTTAAGATTGGTTTTTAGTATTTTCTTGATTTATTATTATTTAAGAAAATAGTAACTTAGAATTTTCAAATTAGGGTTTATGAATTACCACTAATAATTAAGTTAATGCAACTATGATAAAGAAAATTAATTTTAACATTTTACTTAGTTACCGAATAACTAATATTTAATTTTGAACTTATCGTGAACTTGCTGGTGTGGTCGGCGACGACGATTGCTGACGGAGACGTCGGCGATTGACCATCTCCCGGTGAACCCGACGGAAAGGGAACGGTGAAATTCTCCTGGCTCAGAGCTCCCCTTGATGCATGCTTGCTCCCAGATGATCTACACGCCTAGGCACACCTCCTCGACCTAACGGTGGACTCCGGGGTGCTCTCAATCGACGGCTAGCCGGAGAACTGGCCGGCCATGGCGGGGGTTCCAGTGAGATGTAGAGAGGGCTAGGAAGGGATTGGATGAGCGGCGAAGAACAAGGATTACACGGCGGTTCTCCCCTCCTATTTATAGGCCATGATTAGGTCAGAATCGCCGGCTCGCTGGCGACAGAGGTGGAGATGAACTGGCGACGGTGAAGTGCATTTGGGCGCGAATCTTGATGTCTTCGGATAGGCTCGGACGCGAGGATGATAGTGTGGAGCTCTAGAACCTTCTGCGGCGTCCGGGGTGAGCTTATCCACGACGAGGACGTGGCCAGAGCTACTCTCTGCGCTGTCGACGCCGTGGAGGAAGACGAAGACGACGACTGATACGTCTCCGACGTATCGATAATTTCTTATGTTCCATGCCACATTATTGATGATATCTACATGTTTTATGCATACTTTATGTCATATTTATGCATTTTCCGGAACTAACCTATTGACGAGATGCCGAAGGGCCAGTTGCTGTTTTCTGCTGTTTTTGGTTTCAGAAATCCTAGTAAGGAAATATTCTCGGAATCGGACGAAATCAACGCCCAGCATCTTAGAATCCCCGGAAGCATCCAGAACACCCGAGAGTCGCCAGAGTGGACCCACATGGGCCCCAAGAGGTAGGCCAGCGTGGCCCAGGCCCTGGCCGTGCCGCCCTATCGTGTCACCGCCTCTTCGACCCTCTGACGCCGCCTCTTCGCCTATTTAAGCCCCCTCGACCTAAAACCTCGACACGGAAAAGACACGGTACGAGAAACCATCCAGAGCCGCCGCCATCGCGAAGCCAAGATCTGGGGGACAGGACTCTCTGTTCCGGCACGCCGCCGGGACGGGGAAGTGCCCCCGGAAGGCTTCTCCATCGACACCACCACCATCTTCATCAACGCTGCTGTCTCCCATGAGGAGGGAGTAGTTCTCCATCGAGGCTCGGGGCTGTACCGGTAGCTATGTGGTTAAATCTCTCTCCTATGTACTTCAATACAATGATCTCATGAGCTGCTTTACATGATTGAGATTCATATGAGTTTTGTATCACTATTCATCTATGTGCTACTCTAGTGATGTTATTAAAGTACTCTATTCCTCCTGCATGGTGTAAAGGTGGCAGTGTGTGCATCATGTAGTACTTGGCGTAGTATATGATTGTGATCTCTTGTAGATTATGAAGTTAACTATTACTATGATGGTATTGATGTGATCTATTTGGTTATGTTGATCTATCTTGCACTCTAAGGTTATTTAAATATGAACATTGAATATTGTGGAGCTTGTTAACTCCGGCATTGAGGGTTCGTGTAATCCTACGCAATTAGTGGTGTTCATCATCCAACAAGAGGGTGTAGAGTCTAGCATCTATTTATTTATTCTGTTATGTGATCAATGTTGAGAGTGTCCACTAGTGAAAGTATGATCCCTAGGCCTTGTTCCTAAATACTGCTATCGCTGCTTGTTTACTGTTCTCATCGCATCTATGTCCGAAATATTACCACCATCATCCACCCGCCAGTCCTGGATAGCAAAGCACTTTTCTGGCGCTGTTGCTACTGCTCATACTTATTCATACCACCTGTATTTCACTATCTCTTCGCCGAACTAGTGCACCTATTAGGTGTGTTGGGGACACAAGAGACTTCTTGCTTTGTGGTTGCAGGGTTGCATGAGAGGGATATCTTTGACCTCTTCCTCCCTGAGATCGATAAACCTTGGGTGATCCACTTAAGGGAAACTTGCTGCTGTTCTACAAACCTCTGCTCTTGGAGGCCCAACACTGTCTACAAGAATAGAAGCTCCCGTAGACATCAACGACTCTCTTCGCACGATTTCTAAAGCAACGAAACGGTAATTGTTGGGTTGCATTTGTTCGCGGGCTAGGCTGCTCCTGGGCCTTAGCTTTGGGCTGCTGCGGAGATGGTTGTTGGGCTGCGGTGGTCCAGGTAAGTTTCCCTCCATTTTTCATTTCAAATTTTATTTAATGTTTTTATTTACTGATTTAAATTTGCTATTTGATTTCAAATTTGAACTCTGTTTTGTTTTACAGGTTCTAAAATATGTTAATATCAGAACAATTTGATGATGCTACCTGTTGTATTGTTTTGTTTATAAACAACCATTTCATAATTGATTAATTTGGTGTTCTTGTGAAATGCATTTTTAAATTGAAAATGGTCATGGTTTAAATGTTCATCTCTATTCCTTTTTATTTAGGAACCAATCTGTTTGAATGGTTGAAAATTATAACATGTGCTTGGTGAACACTTTGTTAGGTTTGACTAGTACATCATAATAAGGATTGTGCACATATTATAATTATAGCTAGAGTTTAAAATAAATGGCAATGAGAATGGATTGGTTCATGACTTTATGTGAAGAATTGTTTCCAAAGATTTAAGAATATGGTTGGCTTCACTTTGTGTTAAATAATCTTTCTTAGCAAACTACTGACTTGAATTATTTAACATAGATCCTAAGCTCATTATGGTTAATTCATTTGTTAAGGTGTTGATTTAATTTTGACACAATATTCTATTTGGGCAACTAAGCAAAGTAATTGGAAATCAAAGTGGAATTAGTTATTGGTTTCACTCTACTCACCAAATGGAATCTAGTCTTTAGGTATATATGACTTGGGTTATTACTTGTGATCCATGATACACAAGTTAGGAAACAATATTGTATGTGAGGTGGATCATAGGTGAAAGGGTTTAGAGTTCTGCATAATCTTCACTAAATTTAAGTATAAATAGGCATGAGGCATGGCAAGGTTTTACTTATGATCTAAAGTGATGCTTGGATTGAAATTCAAATATGGTTTAGGGTTTTAGTAGTGATCACCAATGTGGTACACAACTAGGATTCAAATATGGTATAAGCTTGATCATGTTTTAGTGGCTAGGGTTATCCTCCTCTCTTAGGTAGAATTATTGTATCAAGGCAATGCTAGGTTTGTTTCAAGTGTTTGGATAGCAAGGTTTAAATACCATATCAATACTATTCTACACAAGGCATGAGTATTGGTCTGGATTAACTACTGTTGATATATTTATCATTTCATGTGATAGATGAGATCTATTTATCACATATATAGGTTTAACTTATCATCTTAATTTATCAGGTTAGATCACGCATTAGACATGATCCACTTATTCCTCTCTAGTCTCTCTTCTTTAATACTTCTCTCAACACACTCACTTAGATTCTTAGGTTTATGATCATCACTCAATTTGTAATGATCAAGGTATTAGTCTCATAACAATTCATTGGTTAATTATGGTTCTCTCTCCAAGATCAAGTATTGGTACATAGACTTGAGTATACATATGTAGCTTAAGCTCTGTGAGATAGGTAGGGTTTTTCTCTAGGGTTTATGATCATTACCAAGGTGTAATGATCACAACACTTGTCTCTCCATAATTACTATAAGAATAGGTTCTTACTTACCATCAAGTATGAGCTAGGTCAAGTGGGGTTTACTTGACTTATATTTCTTGTATCATTGGTTAGTATCAACAAGTACCTCAATTGTATAAGGTTGAAATATTAATCTAGGTTCTATTCAATATATAGAATAAGCATATGAATGATTCTCTCCTTTCTCTAGATTTAATGGTATGAGTTGGGAAACAAGGTTTGAATGGTCAAGGTTTAATGAAGAATGAATATGAGTGTTCTTGATTTGGTTCAAGTATTGTAGTTGAAAATATATACCATGTGACTCATGGTAGGAACATTTATTTAGTAGAAGTCATCGATAAGATAAGTATAGAATGGTGTTTTAATTAATTGTGTTCTTTGATTTAGGAGTGAATAATTATTCATGTGTTGTTGTAAGGAATGGCATGTTGAGATCCTTTATAAGATCTTGTAGTTGATCCTTACTTAAGGTGTTGTTTGTTGTAAAACTAATTCTATTTGATCTAGCCCATAGATCAAATCATCTCTACCCAAAACAAGGTTTTAGCAAAGATCACAGTGAAGTTTATAACGCTTGACTTGATGATCTACTTCAATTCCAGCAAGTCAAGTGAAACTTCAGTTACTGTGGTTAGTTTTATTTGAAGAGCGAAAATTTCCCGGATTTTCTATGCATGAATGCAATGCACACTTTGGTGTTCTCTCATTTTGTAGCCTCTAAACCTGGGATATTACAGCCTCTCCCCCTTAAACTGAACTTTGTCCCGAAGTTCGAACGCTCTCAGGTGTCGGAATGTGGAACAGACTTGAACAGATCACAATCTTTTCAAACTCCCTAGTGATCTCATTAGATATAATTGAATATATCCCTTATCCAGATCCTTCCTGAAGTGTTCTGATGTCTGGCACTGATACTTTCTTCAATTCTATGATTTCTTCCAATATTCTAAGCTTATAGTCTTATTCTCCAAAGATTATTGGATTAAGACATCTTATTGTGTTAACGGACTTTACTTATGGTTGTGGTGACATCTTCCTATCTGGGTACTAAAAGCTTGGTTCTACCCGCTACGGTAATCCAGCTGCGGTGTAATATGGCACTACGTTTTACCAGCTGCGATACTCAAACCTTAAGTCTAAAGGATTTATTTAAAGTAAGGTATTGTTGTCCCTTACTACCATAACGAAAGTGATGGTACTTCGTAAGGTATTTACAATAGGCATGGTCCTGGTGGTTTAGTCCTACGAATGGATTAGACTCATTGTCCATCCAATCATGGCTTCTAGTTTATGCTAGTTATCTTCCTTTTGGTTTCTTTAGGTTCCATGAAAGGAATCTTTCTAATAATAATTAGTTTTGGTATGGTCAAACTTCTTCGTATAGTATCTTCTTAAGCTTAGATTGTCCTCCGACATCTTCTTCATCCAACTTCATTATCTTAAGCTTACTTAAGTTCTCTTGGTTTTGGAGTAATTATAATTACCCACTCAAGTTAAGGTCTAACCCTTACTTCCTCGAGATATGAACCTCGGCTTCTGGTCTGACAACCTCCTGAGAGTAGTTTTATATGGGTAGTTCCCAACAACCTTATAAAAATAAGATCGGACTTCCTCTCAGTTTAGACCTTCTTCTTGGTCCATCATACTCTGAATATCATATTTTAATACTTCTCCTTCAGCCTTCCTCTCCCCCTTGGAGTTTACTAATGATCTTCAAACTTCCTTTCTTCTAATCATTAAACTCCAAGGTTAGGTAGTTGGTTTAAGTCTGGTTTATATTTTGTACCTTTCTAAAGTCTCATGAAGAATTCTTTGTGGTGTATCCACACAGTTATGGGTATCCATTATGAATCCTCCGACTAAATATTTACCAACCACGAGATACCAGTTGTGAAATACTAGCTGCGGAATCCCCCTTTCTTTTAGGGTAAAGAAATGTTCAGGCTGTGGGCTATCTGGTACCAGCTGCAGACTACCTAGTACCAGATGTGGCTTATTGGATACCAGCTGTGGCTATGTTATGGTTCTAGTCAATATCTACTTACCAGCTGTGGCTACTTTTATAGTTTTAGTTAAGATATACCTCACTTCACATACTTTCTCTTCATGATTATCCTATATCAGCTGCGGTCTTATGATACCAGCTGCGACTTCACTTGTCTATTTTCCTTCTTCTAGGGTTTGTTTTGCAAGATAACCACTTGTTGATACTATGAAAATAGTATTATAAGTGACTTCACTTGCATTCCCTTCTTCCATAATGAATACGACTCTACTTCTTCTGCTCTATATTCACTATTTTTCTCACTTTCATGGTACTTCCATGTTGAAGTACTCCTTAATTGAGGATAAAAGTGAGTTTTGATTAGTCCTTCCTTTAGAGTATTGTGGTTGCTTCCCACAATTTTACTTCCTTCTTCAAGTGAACCTTCATCTTATCTTCAAAATTTTCAT
This sequence comes from Lolium perenne, assembly GCF_019359855.2. Lineage (NCBI taxonomy): Eukaryota > Viridiplantae > Streptophyta > Magnoliopsida > Poales > Poaceae > Lolium > Lolium perenne. Next base: position 162,143,256 of record NC_067247.2, read on the forward strand.
AATCGTCACTTCCTCACACGAATACCTTTACCCTCTAGACCTATAACATCAAGTAAGAGCTTGATATTGCAACATGCATTTGCATATCAAAGTCAAACTTCATGTATGGATCTAGTCAAACAATGAAAATCCAATAAAATCCAAGAAGATTCAGCTTTGTGCATACAATTAATACACATCTTTATATGCATGAATATAGTAGTTGGGTAAGACATCCCTAAACATCAGGATCAGATGTGTAGTATATAACACCACATAAGATAGGTTTAGGTTGTGATACTTAGCACGAATACGTGAGGTTCTACTATTTGTCTCAACATTTATCTTAATTGCACATTTGCAATGAGACAAACTTGAAACAAAATGGCTTGGGATAGTTGAAGTTAACCTAGTTTTCTTTGGAAGTACTAACAAAATAGTATACCATATATATGTGATATTGAGGACTACTTCCTATAATACCATTAGTGCTAACATGTCTACTCTAAATACATGATTGTTTAGAATATACCACCTATAACTCCAGGATTTCTCTATGTAATATTCTCTAAATAAGCCTTCTTTAATTTAAGGACTATGGTTCTAACATACTTGGTACAATTATTAGGATTTTAAGGCCTAAGCTTTCGAACTATTCCTTAAATCCTACTCCTCATCATACTTCTGTTAACTTACTTATGATGTTCTACTCCATCACATCATGATTCTCAAGTGAATCATATAGGATTACCAACTCTACCACAAAAAGTAGACTTATATGAACCCTATCACTCTTCCTTACCTCCTATGATTGACTCATCATAGGTATATACTACCTCATATTACTTATCTACATTACTTAACATCAGTCATTTGACATTTTAACTGACTTTTACTTAACCATACTTGTATTGGTATACTTCTTCCAATAGGATATCTTCCTTGTGGTTGTATCCTCTCTTTGGACTACCATGTGTTGTATACCAACTGTGGTCTACTACCACCCATTATCTTAAGCTTCAATGGTGTTCTAGTTATTTGGAATGAAGCAAGATAACTAACTAACTTTACTTAAGAAAATAGATAAGAAAGATTGACTCAAGTGTGTCAGGATCATTCTCAAGTGAATACCCATCTCAAGTCAAAAGAATGGTTGGTTTAGCTAAGACATCTTCCTATAGACACTACCAAACCTATAGGTCTCCTTTAAAGGGTTTTAATCCTAGGGTCAAAGCATTTGCTCTGATACCAGCTGTGATGACCCAGCGTACCACTGCATGGTGTAGTACACAAGTCGTTGACATAACACAAGTGAAACACCGTTCCACTCATATTACATCTCTCAGAGTGGTACAACAGAAACATATGCGAGTCCAAGGTATGTCTATAGAAGTATACACGAGCTGTTTACATAAGATCAACACAATCTCCTACTTTACAGTGAGGTAAAACTTCAAATGAAGCTCCAGAAGAACGCCTCGTAATCTAACTTATTGCTAACTCAAGCTTAAGAGCTACTTGGCTTGCTATAGAACTCTAGCTACTTAGGAGCTAGGATTAGGGAAAGGTTCCCTTCTATTACTAGTCTAGGTTTCCATTGTAGCTGATGCAGAAGTTGACTCCATTGACTTATTTGATTGGATTCTTCATCTTGTTGCAGTTGACTCCTTTGTCTTCGAGTTCCACGATAGTTTCTCCTTCGGTGCCTTGATCTAAGAACGGGGTTCAAACGAGATAGAATGAGTACGAGCGTACTCAGCAAGTTCATATTAGGAAATAGGTGTATCATGCACTAGCTACAGCCATAGACCAGAAAGTCATAGGCCAATGCAAGTTTTTGTAATCATTTCTTCAAAAGGTTTATTTTATTCTGAAAACTATGCCCGTCAGTCTTCACAGGTTGACCAGAACTTCGTAGAGTTCCTTTCCTGCAGCGTTCGCAGTTCCCTTCCCGGAACAGGGAGTGACAGTCACAATTCAGTATCCTCTGCAGAGGTGCGTTACTTTTCCCATAAGAGACCTTATCCTTGATACCTATCCGAGATGCATGCTCGTCCACACTTCCTTAGTGTGGGGCCAGGTGTAAGATCCAAGCCAATCACTGCCTTCTCCGCGACCCTGCAAACCCACCCTTTTGTCCGACCCTACAACCCCAGTAGACTTCTCCCGATAATACGGCTTTACTCACGGTGTACTCCGGACAATCCATCATAGATCGTAGAGCTTATCATCACTAATGGATGGGGATTTAAAAGGCTATCCCAACCTACGGCAGTGCCTCCAACACCCCGCCGGCTCTACCAATCCGTTGGCGTGCAGAAGGGAAAAGATACAGCTGACTTCCCCAGAGCCATTATAGATCTTATGGTCAACGCGATATGTACGGCGCTAGAATCACTGGACGGCATTGGTACTTAGTCCTAGATGAGTAGTACCCATGCAATGGAACCTCCACCATATCAACACATACCATGGTTCCATTGCCCACCACATAGTCATATTCATAATTGTAAAATAATACTTTGCTTTTCAATGCATGAGTGATAAGTATAGTACTTTGCATATAGTTTGATACAAATAATCAAATGACATGAGCAAGCGATGAACTTGCCTTTCTTGACTGCAAGATTATGCAGGCAAAAGCTTCGATACGTGAGAACTCCAAATGCTGAAATACCATCATCGTCCGGTAAGGACAATGTTTAAAGAACTGGCAAAGATGCTATAATGCATAGTATGAGATGAAATCGTCCCGAGCGTAACCTAACCTCGATGATTTAGGATGTATGAGTTGTAAAGATTTCTTTAGGGTTGGTTGCATTTTTAGAATGGTTCTCAAACAAGGTTCTTATTAGGGTTTGGTTATATTAGCATCATAACCAAATGACATAAGCCATCATAACAATAATACACATAAGAATAGTGATGGAATAGTATGTAAAGAACAATTGTCAATTTTAAGTGCTACAGATCATGGTTGATGATTACTTATACTATACTTCAAAAGAATAACTTTTGAAGAACATGTTTTTTAAGAAATATTTAGTATTTCAAAGAAGGATTAGGGCTTCTAAGGTTTGATTGACATTTGTACTTCAAAAGAATACTTTTGAAGAACATGTTAAATAAAAATATGAACTACCATATATAGGGGCTATGGCTTTCTAGGGTTTACTATTGGATTCATTTAATTTCACTAATAGGAACTAGTTGGTTCTTAACATGGATTGGGTTTCTATATAGCAAGTATCAGTAGGTTTATTGCTATGGTTTATTCTAAGCATCATATCAAAGGATGGTTATTAAGATGGTTCTATAATTAGCTATAAGGGTTACTATGGGTTAGGTTTACTATAACTTCTTATTTGTTTCACTAAGAACTCACTAATGGTTTCCAAACTAAGTGGTTTATGATCCTTAAGTAGGGTTTAGTGAGATAGGAACATGTGATGTGCATTACTACACAAGATTGGTATTAGGGTTTATCATTATGGTCCTACAAGGGTTTAGAGGTTGAGGTTAATCCTGATGGTATGGTATATAAAAGTGGTGATCAATGGTACTAATCCAATTAACAAGTTAGGATTTATACCTAGGTGATACTAGTGAATAATATAGGTTTTAAATAAGAATAGGAACATGAAATGATAATCTCATGTGACTTGGTTTATGTTAGTGGATCATAAGAATGCATTCAATTGTTGCTGATTAGGGTTCTATATGTCAAGTAAATCTCACATGATCATATGTGACACATATCTAGGGTTTTAGAGTTGGTTCTAAGGTGGAATGATCACATGAAATAATGGGATCAAGGTCTTACTCAAATTGAAACTAGGGTTTCTAAATTATGGTACCACTCCTAAAATGATGATCGGTAATAGAGTTGTGGTTACTTATTACTTTGAATCAAAATTAGTAATGGTTTAACATTTTATTAATTTTTACAAGATTTAATAATTAGGGTAACTCCTAATTAGGTTAAATTCAGAGATAATGGTTTAACAATTATTACTGGTTTTAAAACTAATAACTTGCAAATTAAAATTATTTAAGTTCACAATATTTAAGTTACTAAATTTAAGATTGGTTTTTAGTATTTTCTTGATTTATTATTATTTAAGAAAATAGTAACTTAGAATTTTCAAATTAGGGTTTATGAATTACCACTAACAATTAAGTTAATGCAACTATGATAAAGAAAATTAATTTTAACATTTTACTTAGTTAACCGAATAACTAATATTTAATTTTGAACTTATCTAATTTATTTATTTCAAATTGGATTTTTAAATAATTGAAATGGCATAATTAATAAGGTTAAAAATAAGTGAATTTTTATTTTGACACACATTTTTGTTTTATATTTTATTTGAATAGAGTTTATTTTTGTGAGCATTTTGATATATTATTCATATTTTTCTGAGTTGAAATGATTTTTCTGTGATTTTACAAAGTTTCAATTATTTACTGGAATTTGAAATTAAACAAAAACTAAGTGTACCGGTTCGAGTTACACACACAGAGACAGACAGGTGGGTCCTGTGCCAGGTCACCTGCCTCGTTGGCAGTTGACTAGGTCAAAAAGTTCAACGGGTCCCACTGCCACGTCGACACCACCGGCGGCTTGACGCCGGCGGGTCAGAACGCGACGGCGACGCCGCTACAGGGTACCCCTGGATGCGTGGTCGATACCAATCGAACGAGAAGGAGAAGAGGAACACGATGGTGGTGTTGGTTTGGCGAGGAGATCACCGGAGCTACGCCGGCGTTCATGTCCCGCGGCGGTTTACTCCGGCGAAACGGCTAAACGGAGCTATAGATGGTTCCAGGAAACAATAGTGGAGTCCAGAGATGCGCAAGCTCACCGTGAACTTGCTGGTGTGGTCGGCGACGATGATTGCTGACGGAGACGTCGGCGATTGACCATCTCCCGGTGAACCCGACGGAAAGGGAACGGTGAAATTCTCCTGGCTCAGAGCTCCCCTTGATGCCTGCTTGCTCCCAGATGATCTACACGCCTAGGCACACCTCCTCGACCTAACGGTGGACTCCGGGGTGCTCTCAATCGACGGCTAGTGCGGTGACCCAGCATACCACTGCATGTTGTAGTATACAAGTCGTTGATATGATCTTTGCGAAGGGACTTCTTCACAATTTGCCATATCCCTCAGAGTGGTACAACAGAAACATTGCAGGTCATAACACTCCATACTTTATTACAAACATTTCCTTAACAAGTTGGTATTCTCACAGGTCCTATGAGAACACCCTAAGATACTACTTAAGTACGATTACAACTCATAACAAATATAAAGAGCTCAACAACTTATTTAGGTAAGTTCTACGTTGCTCGGCTCTATGATGCTAAGGTATGTCACTACTCCTCCACCTCCGTGTCATCTGGTCCGTAGACTATCCCATAGACTACGCCTTCCACTCCGCCTGTAAGATCAGGTTCTTCGTAGACCAGCTCGTAGCTTCCTTCTGGTGCTCCATCGTTGATAGCCTCCATTTCCGGATCACAGTCTAGCAAGGGTGTCGAAAAAAAAAGTGAGTACAGAGGTACTCAGCAAGTTCTAAAAGAATAAAAGGTGTTTGATGCACTAGCTATGACCATTGATCAGGAAATCGCAGGTCAATGCATGTTTTGAAAACATTTCTTCAAAAGGTTGCTTTTATTATGAAAACTATGCCCGTCAGTCTTCACAGGTTGACCAGAACTTCGTGGAGTTCCTTTCCTGCCGCGTTCGCAGTTCCCTTCCCGGAACAAGGAGTGACAGCCACAATTTGATACACTCTGCAGAGGTGCGTTACTTTTCCCACAAGAGATCTCACCCTTTTTGCCATCCGCAGGGACTTGCCCCCGTTCACACTTCCTTTGGTGTGAGGCCAGGTATAAAGATCCAAGCCCACACCGCCTTCTCCGCGACTGCAAACCCACCCTGTTGTCCAACCGTACCCCTCCAGACTTCCCCGATAATACGGCTTTACTCATGGTGTACTCCGGACAATCCCTCATAGATCGTAGAGCTTATCATCACTAATGGATGGGGATTTAAAAGGATTTCCCAACCTATTATGCAGTTCTCCAAAGACCCCACCGGCTCTCCGATCCGTTGGCGTGCAGAAGGGAAAAGATACAGCTGGCTTTTCCAGAGCCATTATAGATCTCATGGTCAACGCGGTTTGTACGGCGCTAGAATCACTGGACGGCATTGGTAATTAATCCTAGGGTGATATAACCCATTGCAATGGAACCTCCACCATATCAACACATACCATGGTTCCATTGCCAGCCACATAGTCATATTCATAGTTGGAAAATAACATTTCATTTGCGATGCAGGAATGATAAGTATATAGCTTTGCATTAAAGTAGTAGAAAATAATCAAGTTGTCATGAGCAAGGGTGAACTTGCCTGTGGACTGCGAGATAGTGCAGTTCAATGCAGTTGATGGAACCTGGACCTCGGGTTCTGTAAGAAGCATCATTGTCCGGTAAGGACAATGTTATAAAAATCCAAATAATGCAATCATGGATGGATTATTTTATGTTGAATCCCTTTACCCCAATGAGTTATTACAATTTAGGGTTGTATTTAAGATTTATGTCTTTGACGGTAATTTACAATTGATTTAAAAGTATTAATCATTGTAATTCACACAAAGTACAACAATTCAAAGTAAAATGATTTTACTTGATGATTACCTTAGTCATTCCAAAATAATTTGAAGTTATAGAGTTACCTCTATAGTTTTTGGAATAAAAGGAGTATAATATTTTTCTGGGAAAAATACCCTTTTTCAAAAGAAATGATTTGGAATAGTAGAATTTCATTTTGAAATGTTTGAAAATAAGTATTTAAACTTATTTGAGATTTTTTCCTTGAATTTTAATTACAAGGAAATAATAATCTTTAATTCCAAGTTATTATTTAAATTCTGAAAATTTCATAATTTTGAATTTGTTTCATAACTTCCATTTCATATTTTATTCTGGTTAAGATTTATTTTTCATTCATAAATCCAATTTTTATTGGATTTTTAGAGTTGTTTATGATTTATTAAAATTTGGTAAAGTTTTGGTCTTTTATAAAATGTAAAAAGACCAAAATACCCCCCTGGACCCATATTGGGCCCAGCCCAATAACTTAAACCAGGGACGGCCCAATAAGGCTGGTCCCCTTTTGGGTTCGGTGGCGCCGAAGCGGCCCACCTCACTCACTCTCACTCGGCCCTCTCACTCGCTCATCTAACCCTAACCGCTGGCGACTCCCGTGGCGATGTCGTCGCCGCCATGGCCGCCGCCTCGCTCCGGCCATCGCCGTGCTCCTCCGCCGTAGCCACCTACCGATTCTGAACCGCTGCGAGCAGATCTATTGATCTGTCCGCGCAGTTTTTCCCTTCTCGTCCTCTCCTGGCGACTCGCCTCCGATCTGGATCCCGTGGAGAATCGCCTCGACGAACTCCGGCGAGATCTCGTCCTCGCCGACGATGGTACGCGCCTGGGGTTGACCTGGCGCGGGTGCTGCTTGCAGTACTCGTGCCGTCGCCTCAGGTGCTGCTACGGTGGTGCTAGTTCGTGTCTGGTTCGCCGGCGTAACGTCGGCGCCTACCCTGGATTTGCAGCTGTTAGGGTCGCGCGAGCACTGCCTCGCCATGCCCTAGCCTCTGCTTCCAGGCGCAAGTAAGTGTTGTCTCTCCTCTTCTCTTCTGTGCGCCTCCCCTTGTTACTGTTCTTCTTCCTCCTCCTGCTCTGCTGCTCTCTGGTGATCCTGGGATCACACAGAGCCATGCTATTCCTATGCAATTTGCCTGCGCTTCTGTTAATTGCAAGCTCATGGCACAATTACCATTTACTGGTACTGGCACATGATGCTTTGCTTGCTGTTCATGCTGTGCTTGCTTCTCTGCTGCTCCTAGCATGCTCTACACTTGCCCTGCTCTACTGTGCTTGCTTAAGAGCTAACTATGCCATGCTATGCTTGGTTACGACTTGCTTATGCTTACTGGTCTATCATGCTTGCTTGTCTAGGTGTACTTGTGATGCATCTGTGACACTTGTGTGTGTGCCAGAGGTGCCTGTGATATGCTTCAGTGCTATCTCTGTAAGCCAATGATCCATTGGATCATTCTCTGCTTGTTGGCTAAACTCTCTGTGTAACTTGGCTTGCTATAATTGATCCATTTGATCAATTGATTGTCAGTGATTGCTTACTGGCTAATACTGTGGCTATATGAGTTACTTATCTGGTGATGCTGATGCTCAAGCATCACTGTGCTGTTGCTTACTTGTGCTGTTGCTTATCTTAGCTACCTAGACTTGTTCTAGTGGCTATAGATTAACTGTGTTGCTTAACAGTGTGCTACTATCATGCTTAGCATGGATATGTGATAAATTCATGCTTGTATTACTTAAATTATAATGAACTGCTTATGCAGTGATGATTGAATTACTTGCTTGTGTCTGAATTTATGATTCATGATTCCTTTACAAGCAATTAGAGTCTGAATCCATTTCTGGATAGTGATGCTTTGTATTTGGCTCTCTCTTAATTGGTGCTAAGTGTGATGTGACCTCAGTAGCCTTGCTACTGACTGGTTGCTCACATGGTTGGTTGGATCTTGTTGGCTACTCATCTTTGCTTGCATATTTGGGGATCATAGTAACTATGAATGCCAATATGCTTGCCTGTGAAGAAATCTAGGGTTTCTGATGGTTGTATGCTTAGGATTTACTGTATAGTCTTAGCTGCTAATCTTTGCCATCTACTGGTGCTATCTATGCATCAAATCTGGCTAGTGTATGCCTCTGTGCATATGTGCTAGTTTCTGTGTATAAGATCTGTACCTAGATGCTTTCTATTTTAGTGGCTTTTGACTGGCAGTAATCCTTGGTGAAAACCAAGTGATGATCTACCCATATGAGCATCTGCTCATCCCATGCTTATTCATGCATATGATGGATTAGATCCATTGGATCTTTTCCCAGGAACTAGGTATACCTTGTTCCAGCTCCTAGAAAGTAATGTTTTGTTGATGCAGACTTGGGTTTGTGTCACAGCCCTTCACCTCCAGGTCTTGGATGATCTTCTCAGGTCACCATGATTTCTGTTGGTTGAGTGGGTGTGTGTGTTGGTTTTGTTCTTGCTCAAGAACTGGATGAACTGAGCTTGTTCTTGCTTCACCCTTACCTGGTGAATCTTTATCTGGTCGACTGGTGATGATTTCTAGGGTTTGTGCCCCTTTTATATGAACCCTGCTTCTATCCTTGCATTGACACACAAGCCTGGCTTGTTTGGTGACTAAGCCGATGCATGGCCTTGTCATATCTTGCTCAAAGACACTTGAGCTGTGTGCTCTCATATGCTGAAACTTGAGCCCCTGGTGTGTGCTCAGGTTTGGTCTGCTGCTGCCCTTATCTTGTGCTGTCCATGGTTTTGGACAAGCACAAGTGTGCATGACACTTGGTTCTGTCCAAACTGAATCTTGTGTTATTTGCTAACTGTCCAAACTGAATCTTTGGCTAACACTAACATTCTGGCTAGTGTTGATTCTTTGTTTTGCAGGTTTTGAAGATGGACATGACCATGAAGAAATACTTCAAGTCATATAGTCTAGGTTTTAGTTTAGGAATCATATTGTAATCTTCATTTTTATTTCTGTTTATTATTTATCAATTCTTGTATCAAGAATTTTGTAAAGACAATGTAATTTGTGATGTGATATCAATAAAGCCCAAGTTTTTGTTTATGAGCTTTTGATTTATGTAATATTTATATTCTGGAATATACATTGTATTTATGATTCACTTTGAAATTCAAAGTTGTTTAAATTCTTAAGTTGTGTTTAAATTATGCATTCCTTTTATACTGTTCAATGCTTATTGTTAAATGTATTAACACTTGTCAAATGAAATCAATTCCCCAAATCAACAAGATACAAAAGAGATCATGTCGAAATTTCCCTAACTCACATTGCCTAACCCTAAGTGCAAAATGAGAGAGAACCTCGATCCCTCTTAGGTCTAATTGCAATAAAGCGCGAAAATTTTCCCCGTTTTGCGATGAAATGCACATCCCATTTCTAAATCTACCCTTCGTTGTTCCTATGTTCTGGGTTATTACAGCCTCTCCCCCTTAACAGAAACTTCGTCCCGAAGTTAAGATTGGTACCTGAACATCTCGGGGTAAGACTTCCTTAATTCTTCTTCCGTCTCCCAAGTTGCTTCTCGCTCCGGATGATGTTGCCATTGCACTTTACAGTATTTGATTGCCCTGTTTCTTAACTTCTTCCATTGTACTTCTAAGATCTTTTCAGGCCTTTCCACATAAGTTAGATCAGATTGCAATTCTATTTCCTCATATGTGATAGGATCATCCGGTGCCTTCAAACACTTTCTGAGTTGTGATACATGAAATACATTATGAACTTGATTTAGTTGTGCCGGTAATTCCAACTCAAAAGCTGTTCCTCGATTCTGACTGATTATCTTAAATGGTCCAATATATCGAGGACTTAACTTTCCTTTCACTCCGAACCTCTTAAGTCCTTTCATTGGGCTAACCTTCAGATAAACCATGTCTCCCACTTTCGGTTCCCAATCTCTTCTCTTTAAGTCAGCGTAACTCTTCTGACGACTCTGAGCTATTTTGAGTCTATCCCGGATCACCTCGATGACGTCTTGTCTCTCCTTGATGTAGTCCGGTGTAAACTCCTTGTTTTCTCCGGTTTCAAACCAACAAATTGGTGATCTACACTTTCTTCCGTACAATGCTTCGTACGGTGCCATCCGGATGCTACTCTGATAACTATTGTTATATGAGAACTCTGCTAGAGGTAAATGATCCTCCCATGAGCCTCCAAAGTTCAGAGCACAAGCTCTAAGCATGTCCTCAAGTATTTGATTGGTTTTTTCAGTTTGTCCTCCGGTTTGTGGATGGTATGCTGTACTGAAATCCAACTTGGATCCTAAAGATTCTTGTAGTTGTTTCCAGAATGCTGATGTGAAAATTGAACCTCTATCTGAGACTATCTTCTTTGGTACTCCATGCTTACTCACAATTTCCTTCACATAAATATCCACAAGCTTTTCTGCAGTATCCTTTGTGTTTACGGCTATGAAATGAGCACTCTTGGTAAGTCTGTCCACTATTACCCATATCATATCCTTCCTCTTACTAGTCATTGGTAAACCAGTAACAAAATCCATTCCTATTTCATCCCATTTCCATTCCGGTATCTCTAGTGGTTTGAGTAATCCTGCAGGACTCTGATGCTCTGCCTTCACTCGTTGACATGTATGACATTCCGAGACATATTGTGCTATTTCTCTTTTCATGTTGTTCCACCAAAACATCTCCTTCAAATCCATATACATCTTAGTACTTCCCGGATGTATGGAATAAGGGGTTTCATGTGCTTCTTTTAATATGATTGACTTCACTTCTGGATCATCTGGTACACAGATCCTTTTCTGGAAGTATAATGAATCAAAATCCCCTAGATGGAATTCCGATGGTCTTCCTTTGCCAATCCTCTTGATTTCCTCTTGGATGAACAAATCATCCGCTTGCTTTCGGATAATCTCATATTTCAAGTCTGAGTACATCTCATCCATAATCCTCATGGTTGCTATACTTCCTTTGACGTCACCTTGAATAAACAAAATCTGAGCATCTTCTAACTCTTTCCGAAGTTCCTTTGGAATCTCCCATTCCGTAGGTTGATTCTCCGTACTCTTCCTACTTAGGGCATCTGCTACAACATTAGCTTTGCCTGGTGTATAGTTGATCTTAAGGTCGTAATCCTTAATCAACTCCAACCATCTCTTCTGTCTCATGTTTAATTCTTTCTGGGTGAAGAAATATTTCAAACTATTGTGATCGGTGTATAACTCACACTTGGATCCATATAGAAATTGTCTCCAACTCTTCAAAGCATACACAACTGCCGCTAACTCGAGATCATGTACTGGATAGTTGTGTTCATGTGGTTTTAACTGCCTTGATCCATAAGCTATTACCTTCCGATCTTGCATAAGAACACATCCAAGTCCATTCTTGGAAGCATCACAATACACCGTGTAATCCTTTCCAGGTTCCGGAACTGCTAACACCGGTGCTGTGGTTAACTTATCTTTGAGTGTTTGGAAGCTGGCTTCACACTCATCAGTCCACACAAATGGAGTATTTTTCTTGAGTAACTTGGTCATTGGTCCTGCAATCTTCGAAAATCCCTCTATGAATCTTCGATAATAACCTGCCATACCAAGAAATCCTCGTATCTCCTTAGCATTTTTAGGTGATTTCCATTCCAATACGGACTGAACCTTGCTTGGATTCACCGCTATGCCTTCTTTGGTTATAACATGTCCAAGAAATTCAACACTATCTAACCAAAATTTGCACTTGCTAAACTTCGCATATAGCTGATGTTCCCTCAAAGTTTGCAGAACTATCTTCAAATGCTTGGCATGTTCTTCTTTATCTTTGGAATAGATTAGAATATCATCTATGAACACTATCACAAACTTGTCCAAGTACTTCATGAATATCTTGTTCATCAAATTCATGAAAATTGCTGGTGCATTTGTTAGTCCAAATGGTACAACCAAGTATTCATGGTGTCCATACCTTGATACAAACGCTGTTTTTGGTACATCCTCCTTCTTGATCTTGATTTGATGGTATCCTGACCTTAAATCTATCTTTGAGAAGACTCCTGCTCCTTGAACTTGATCAAAAAGATCTTGAATTCTAGGTAAAGGATACTTGTTCTTGATAGTTACATTGTTCAAATTTCTGTAATCTCCACACATTCTCTTTCCTCCATCTCTTTTATCCACAAAAATAACTGGTGTACCCCATGGTGACACACTTTCTTGAATAAATCCCTTCTGTTCCAGTTCATCTATCTGAGCTTTCAATTCCACTAACTCCTTTGGCCCCATCTTATATGGTGGTTGTGCTATTGGTGCTGTGCCTGGGATCAGATCGATTGTGAATTCTATCTCTCTATCGGGTGGCATTCTCGGTAGTTCCTTAGGAAATACATCCTTAAACTCATTCACTACAGGAATATCTTCAATTCTTACTTCCTTCAGGCTATTTAGTTCCAATCCGATTTCCAACTCACTGTACTTATCTCCTTGGAACACTATTCGACCTCCGATGGAGTTGCGAAGTGATACTGTTTTGTCTCCACAGTTAATCACCGCTCCATTTTCTGTCAACCAATCCATCCCTAAGATGACTGATATGTCCTTCATGGGTATGATGAATAGGTCCGCGAAATACACACAGTCACATATGGTTAGGACTTGTGCTTCTTTCACGTGGGTTACTAAGATCGTTCCCCCCGCGGATAGAACAGTTATAGGGGTTTCTAACTTAGAACATCTAAGCCCGAATTTTTCCACAAATTCCAATGCAAGAAATGATGTGGTTGCTCCAGTATCAAATAATACTTTGCCAGGATGAGTAAGAATGCTTAGCGTACCTAAGACTGTTTGATCCGACTCTTCCGCTTGTTCCAAAGATGTGCAATTCAGCTTTCCATAAGGCTTTCCCCTCTTATTGTTGTTGTTGTTGTAGTTGCGGTTGTTGTTGTTATTGTTGTTGTTGCGGTTGTTGTTGTTGTTGTTGTTTCCACCTCGTCCTCCAGAGCTCTGTCCGCTCCAGGACGCCTTGTTTGGACAATCCGGCTTGATGTGTCCATCCTTCCCACAACCATAACAGATGATTCTGGGTTTCTGACAATCCTTCTGCAAATGACCTCTCAGGCCACAATTGTTGCAGATGATCTGGTTAATTGGGTTCTGACTCTGACCTCCCCGGTTGTATTGATTACCAGTAGTAGGTCGGTATCGGGGTTTAAAACTCCGATCAGGTGTTGGTTTACTGATTGGGTACTTCCTTGGCTCTATACGAGCCCTCTTCCTCCTGTCCTCCTGGACTTGCCTATAGTCATCCTCGAAAGTGATTGCCGAGTCAATCAGTTCCTGGAATTCGGCAGTCCTTGCCAACCTTAGTTGCATCTTCATGTATGGATTCATGCCTTTCATGAACCGCTTCTTCCGCTTCTCCTCGGTATCTACATCCTCAGGTGCATACCTGGACAACCTATTGAAATCCCGAACATACTGCATGATTGGTGCAGTATTCTGTCTTAGTTCTTCAAATTCCCTCTTCTTCAGCTCCACCACGCTGTCCGGAACATGAGCATCCCGAAACTTCTTCTTGAACTCCTCCCAGGTGAATACCTTATCTGGAGGGTGTACTGCTACAAGGTTCTCCCACCATGATGCTGCTGGTCCTGACAACAGATAAGTAGTATATCTGATCTTCTCCTCATCGTTGCAACCAACGGTCTTCAATTTCCGTTCCGTATCCATGAGCCAATCTTCAGCATCCATTGGTTCTGGAGCTGATGTAAATGGTAGTGGTCTTGCATTTTGGAAGTCCGATAGTGTTACTCCCTTGCCTTCATTACCCCTATCATTAATGACATGGGTAAAGAAATCCTGCATGTTTTTGCTCTGGCTTTCCTGGTAACGCCTCCTATCCTCCTCCATTGACCTCATATACTGTTGGAAGTCTGGGTGCAACATTGGGTGTGGTGGTGGTGGTGCGTTCTCTGCTCTAGCTGCTGCATCTGCCTCCTCTTTCTCTCTGGCTTCCCGCTCTCTGCGAGCCTCTTCGGTTTCTACTAACGCCATTTCCCCCTAGTCCTGTAACAAAGAGCGATTACTCATAATTACACCATGCAAATGTTTTCTGAGCTCAACTCATTGCCCAGAACTAGTCACACAATGAAATCAAGAAGCAAATCCAAAACAAACATTTATTATGTATATACACCGTATAATACATAACACACTCACAAACTTAAATTACATGTGGTACATATAAACCACTTATTTGGCTCAAAGCCCAAGCCAACGGAAATCTAAAATACGTTCTAATATAATACCACCTAGATTACTTTATTCTTCATTGGAGCTCTACTCCTCCTCATCATAGCTCGCCTCCGCGTACATCCCTGGGGTCCATCCGGTACAACGGTCTGTCCTCCGAAGACCGTCCGGAATGAAAGTTCTTCCCGTAGGTATGTAGTCTGAATCGGACGAAGTGCCGAGACAGAGATCTGTCATGCCAAAGTAACTAGATAAAGACTCATACATATCCCCAGTGGAATACAACTCCTCCTCTCCAGTCATCCATGGAGGATTCCTATTCACTTGACCCCTCATCTTCTTCTTCTTCTTTTTCTTTGTTCCAGAACTCTCACCTACGACGTACTGGGATGTTTTGGGTAACCCCATCTCCAAATCTAAAGAAATGGAGTTGGTGTCTTTCTCTTTCTGCCCATAGCTTTGGTTAACATTCTGATTAACCGCATCACTCTCATCTCCTGTATCACATGGAATTGGCTCCTCCTCATCACCGAAAGGTTCCCCGAAACGCCAACCCGTCGAGTTCTCGATCGGTGACTCCGAGCAGTTTATGTTCCATGAATGGTCTCCCCCATATCCAGTATCATACGATGCTGACACGTGTGGATAGTGCGGAACAAAGTTAGGTGTAAGTGGATCTCTTGTAAGTGGATTTCTCTTGGACCACTGGTCACTCAAATCTACATCGCTGTCTGGGTTAAAGAAAGGTGTGGTATGTTGTGGTTGTGCCCTCAAATCACGCATCCGAGTTTGGACTTTATCAGGGTCCGTGAACTCAGCTAGCATGTGGTCAATCTCACCTCTCATCTTCATGTGTAAAAGGTACATCGTGGTCAATAAAGACTTACAGCTATCCATATGCTGTGCTGCAGCTTCAGGACTTCTGTGTGCTAACACCAAATGATTCAGAGTAGGATCCTCATCTTCCTCGGCATGAGGTATATGAGAAAACTCTGAACATAGGAGTTCTACTGACTTATGCTGCCTTATCTCAAGGATTGCCTTGAATAGGCCCATATGGTAGGCTGTGGTGATAGTTTTGGCTTCTCCGTATGGCATTATACGACTCATCAGCAGTTTTTCCGGTAGTTGGACCGATACTCTGCACTTGGCTAGGATTTCCCCATCATAGTATGTATACTTGATAACAGGTATCCGTGGATCACAATGAAGTTCCTTCAGCATCCCACACAGGAGAGCTGTTATTGGCCCATCATAATCACCGAGCCAACCCTCAACCTTCCTCAAAGTCCTCTTAGGAAAAGTGTTCGCCATTATGGCTGTATACAAAAGCAGAATATTAGTAGTGATAATGCATCATAATAGCTATAATAAAGAATTATCGCACTAAAATATATGGTTTTGCTATTCTCAAGTGAATAATCACCATATTTCTAGAGAATCCTTTACTATTTCTACTAGACTCCTACAGGTTTCTTCCCTATACTAGGTTTTTCCAACCTAAGGTCGCAACATTTGCTCTGATACCAGCTGCGGTGACCCAAAGATACCACTGCATGTTGTAGTATACAAGTCGTTGATATGATCTTTGCGAAGGGACTTCTTCACAATTTGCCATATCCCTCAGAGTGGTACAACAGAAACATTGCAGGTCATAACACTCCATACTTTATTACAAACATTGCCTTAACAAGTTGGTATTCTCACAGGTCCTATGAGAACACCCTAAGATACTACTTAAGTACGATTACAACTCATAACAAATATAAAGAGCTCAACAACTTATTTAGGTAAGTTCTACGTTGCTCGGCTCTATGATGCTAAGGTATGTCACTACTCCTCCACCTCCGTGTCATCTGGTCCGTAGACTTTCCCATAGTCTACGCCTTCCACTCCGCCTGTAAGATCAGGTTCTTCGTAGACCAGCTCGTAGCTTCCTTCTGGTGCTCCATCGTTGATAGCCTCCATTTCCGGATCACAGTCTAGCAAGGGTGTCGAAAGAAAGTGAGTACAGAGGTACTCAGCAAGTTCTAAAAGAATAAAAGGTGTTTGATGCACTAGCTACGACCATTGATTAGGAAATCGCAGGTCAATGCATGTTTTGAAAACATTTCTTCAAAAGGTTGCTTTTATTATGAAAACTATGCCCGTCAGTCTTCACAGGTTGACCAGAACTTCGTGGAGTTCCTTTCCTGCCGCGTTCGCAGTTCCCTTCCCGGAACAAGGAGTGACAGCCACAATTTGATACACTCTGCAGAGGTGCGTTACTTTTCCCACAAGAGATCTCACCCTTTTTGCCATCCGCAGGGACTTGCCCCCGTTCGCACTTCCTTTGGTGTGAGGCCAGGTATAAAGATCCAAGCCCACACCGCCTTCTCCGCGACTGCAAACCCACCCTTTTGTCCAACCGTACACCTCCAGTAGACTTCCCCCGATAATACGGCTTTACTCATGGTGTACTCCGGACAATCCCTCATAGATCGTAGAGCTTATCATCACTAATGGATGGGGATTTAAAAGGATTTCCCAACCTATTGCGGCAGTGCCTCCAGCACCCCACCGGCTCTCCGATCCGTTGGCGTGCAGAAGGGAAAAGATACAGCTGGCTTTTCCAGAGCCATTATAGATCTCATGGTCAACGCGGTTTGTACGGCGCTAGAATCACTGGACGGCATTGGTAATTAATCCTAGGGTGATATAACCCATTGCAATGGAACCTCCACCATATCAACACATACCATGGTTCCATTGCCAGCCACATAGTCATATTCATAGTTGGAAAATAACATTTCATTTGCGATGCAGGAATGATAAGTATATAGCTTTGCATTAAAGTAGTAGAAAATAATCAAGTTGTCATGAGCAAGGGTGAACTTGCCTGTGGACTGCGAGATAGTGCAGTTCAATGCAGTTGATGGAACCTGGACCTCGGGTTCTGTAAGAAGCATCATTGTCCGGTAAGGACAATGTTATAAAAATCCAAATAATGCAATCATGGATGGATTATTTTATGTTGAATCCCTTTACCCCAATGAGTTATTACAATTTAGGGTTGTATTTAAGATTTATGTCTTTGACGGTAATTTACAATTGATTTAAAAGTATTAATCATTGTAATTCACACAAAGTACAACAATTCAAAGTAAAATGATTTTACTTGATGATTACCTTAGTCATTCCAAAATAATTTGAAGTTATAGAGTTACCTCTATAGTTTTTGGAATAAAAGGAGTATAATATTTTTCTGGGAAAAATACCCTTTTTCAAAAGAAATGATTTGGAATAGTAGAATTTCATTTTGAAATGTTTGAAAATAAGTATTTAAACTTATTTGAGATTTTTTCCTTGAATTTTAATTACAAGGAAATAATAATCTTTAATTCCAAGTTATTATTTAAATTCTGAAAATTTCATAATTTTGAATTTGTTTCATAACTTCCATTTCATATTTTATTCTGGTTAAGATTTATTTTTCATTCATAAATCCAATTTTTATTGGATTTTTAGAGTTGTTTATGATTTATTAAAATTTGGTAAAGTTTTGGTCTTTTATTAAATGTAAAAAGACCAAAATACCCCCCTGGACCCATATTGGGCCCAGCCCAATAACTTAACCCAGGGACGGCCCAATAAGGCTGGTCCCCTTTTGGGTTCGGTGGCGCCGAAGCGGCCCACCTCACTCACTCTCACTCGGCCCTCTCACTCGCTCGTCTAACCCTAACCGCTGGCGACTCCCGTGGCGATGTCGTCGCCGCCATGGCCGCCGCCTCGCTCCGGCCATCGCCGTGCTCCTCTGCCGTAGCCACCTACCGATTCTGAACCGCTGCGAGCAGATCTATCGATCTGTCCACGCAGTTTTTCCCTTCTCGTCCTCTCCTGGCGACTCGCCTCCAATCTGGATCCCGTGGAGAATCGCTTCGACGAACTCCGGCGAGATCTCGTCCTCGCCGACGATGGTACGCGCCTGGGGTTGACCTGGCGCGGGTGCTGCTTGCAGTACTCGTGCCGTCGCCTCAGGTGCTGCTACGGTGGTGCTAGTTCGTGTCTGGTTCACCGGCGTAACGTCGGCGCCTACCCTGGATTTGCAGCTGTTAGGGCCGCGCGAGCACTGCCTCGCCATGCCCTAGCCTCTGCTTCCAGGCGCAAGTAAGTGTTGTCTCTCCTCTTCTCTTCTGTGCGCCTCCCCTTGTTACTGTTCTTCTTCCTCCTCCTGCTCTGCTGCTCTCTGGTGATCCTGGGATCACACAGAGCCATGCTATTCCTATGCAATTTGCCTGCACTTCTGTTAATTGCAAGCTCATGGCACAATTACCATTTACTGGTACTGGCACATGATGCTTTGCTTGCTGTTCATGCTGTGCTTGCTTCTCTGCTGCTCCTAGCATGCTCTACACTTGCCCTGCTCTACTGTGCTTGCTTAAGAGCTAACTATGCCATGCTATGCTTGGTTACGACTTGCTTATGCTTACTGGTCTATCATGCTTGCTTGTCTAGGTGTACTTGTGATGCATCTGTGACACTTGTGTGTGTGCCAGAGGTGCCTGTGATATGCTTCAGTGCTATCTCTGTAAGCCAATGATCCATTGGATCATTCTCTGCTTGTTGGCTAAACTCTCTGTGTAACTTGGCTTGCTATAATTGATCCATTTGATCAATTGATTGTCAGTGATTGCTTACTGGCTAATACTGTGGCTATATGAGTTACTTATCTGGTGATGCTGATGCTCAAGCATCACTGTGCTGTTGCTTACTTGTGCTGTTGCTTATCTTAGCTACCTAGACTTGTTCTAGTGGCTATAGATTAACTGTGTTGCTTAACAGTGTGCTACTGTCATGCTTAGCATGGATATGTGATAAATTCATGCTTGTATTACTTAAATTATAATGAACTTCTTATGCAGTGATGATTGAATTACTTGCTTGTGTCTGAATTTATGATTCATGATTCCTTTACAAGCAATTAGAGTCTGAATCCATTTCTGGATAGTGATGCTTTGTATTTGGCTCTCTCTTAATTGGTGCTAAGTGTGATGTGACCTCAGTAGCCTTGCTACTGACTGGTTGCTCACATGGTTGGTTGGATCTTGTTGGCTACTCATCTTTGCTTGCATATTTGGGGATCATAGTAACTATGAATGCCAATATGCTTGCCTGTGAAGAAATCTAGGGTTTCTGATGGTTGTATGCTTAGGATTTACTGTATAGTCTTAGCTGCTAATCTTTGCCATCTACTGGTGCTATCTATGCATCAAATCTGGCTAGTGTATGCCTCTGTGCATATGTGCTAGTTTCTGTGTATAAGATCTGTACCTAGATGCTTTCTATTTTAGTGGCTTTTGACTGGCAGTAATCCTTGGTGAAAACCAAGTGATGATCTACCCATATGAGCATCTGCTCATCCCATGCTTATTCATGCATATGATGGATTAGATCCATTGGATCTTTTCCCAGGAACTAGGTATACCTTGTTCCAGCTCCTAGAAAGTAATGTTTTGTTGATGCAGACTTGGGTTTGTGTCACAGCCCTTCACCTCCAGGTCTTGGATGATCTTCTCAGGTCACCATGATTTCTGTTGGTTGAGTGGGTGTGTGTGTTGGTTTTGTTCTTGCTCAAGAACTGGATGAACTGAGCTTGTTCTTGCTTCACCCTTACCTGGTGAATCTTTATCTGGTCGACTGGTGATGATTTCTAGGGTTTGTGCCCCTTTTATATGAACCCTGCTTCTATCCTTGCATTGACACACAAGCCTGGCTTGTTTGGTGACTAAGCTGATGCATGGCCTTGCTGTTACTGCCCAGCACACTTGAGCTGTGTGCTCTCATATGCTGAAACTTGAGCCCCTGGTGTGTGCTCAGGTTTGGTCTGCTGCTGCCCTTATCTTGTGCTGTCCATGGTTTTGGACAAGCACAAGTGTGCATGACACTTGGTTCTGTCCAAACTGAATCTTGTGTTATTTGCTAACTGTCCAAACTGAATCTTTGGCTAACACTAACATTCTGGCTAGTGTTGATTCTTTGTTTTGCAGGTTTTGAAGATGGACATGACCATGAAGAAATACTTCAAGTCATATAGTCTAGGTTTTAGTTTAGGAATCATATTGTAATCTTCATTTTTATTTCTGTTTATTATTTATCAATTCTTGTATCAAGAATTTTGTAAAGACAATGTAATTTGTGATGTGATATCAATAAAGCCCAAGTTTTTGTTTATGAGCTTTTGATTTATGTAATATTTATATTCTGGAATATACATTGTATTTATGATTCACTTTGAAATTCAAAGTTGTTTAAATTCTTAAGTTGTGTTTAAATTATGCATTCCTTTTATATTGTTCAATGCTTATTGTTAAATGTATTAACACTTGTCAAATGAAATCAATTCCCCAAATCAACAAGATACAAAAGAGATCATGTCGAAATTTCCCTAACTCACATTGCCTAACCCTAAGTGCAAAATGAGAGAGAACCTCGATCCCTCTTAGGTTTAATTGCAATAAAGCGCGAAAATTTCCCCCGTTTTGCGATGAAATGCACATCCCATTTCTAAATCTACCCTTCGTTGTTCCTATGTTCTGGGTTATTACAGCTAGCCAGAGAACTGGCCGGCCATGGCGGGGGTTCCAGTGAGATGTAGAGAGGGCTAGGAAGGGATTGGATGAGCGGCGAAGAACAAGGATTACACGGCGGTTCTCCCCTCCTATTTATAGGCCATGATTAGGTCAGAATCGCCGGCTCGCCGGCGACAGAGGTGGAGATGAACTGGCGACGGTGAAGTGCATTTGGGCGCGAATCTTGATGTCTTCGGATAGGCTCGGACGCGAGGATGATAGTGTGGAGCTCTAGAACCTTCTGCGGCATCCGGGGTGAGCTTATCCACGACGAGGACGTGGCCAGAGCTTCTCTCTGCGCTGTCGACGCCGTGGAGGAAGACGAAGACGACGACTCTCTTCGCACGATTTCTAAAGCAAAGAAACGGTAAGTGTTGGGTTGCATTTGTTCGCGGGCTGGGCTGCTCCTGGGCCTTAGCTTTGGGCTGCTGCGGAGATGGTTGTTGGGCTGCGGTGGTCCAGTTAAGTTTCCCACCATTTTTCATTTCAAATTTTATTTGCTGTTTTTATTTACTGATTTAAATTTGCTATTTGATTTCAAATTTGAACTCTGTTTTGTTTTACAGGTTCTAAAATATGTTAATATCAGAACAATTTGATGATGCTACCTGTTGTATTGTTTTGTTTATAAACAACCATTTCATAATTGATTAATTTGGTGTTCTTGTGAAATGCATTTTTAAATTGAAAATGGTCATGGTTTAAATGTTTATCTCTATTCCTTTTTATTTAGGAACCAATCTGTTTGAATGGTTGAAAATTATAACATGTGCTTGGTGAACACTTTGTTAGGTTTGACCAGTACATCATAATAAGGATTGTGCACATATTATAATTATAGCTAGAGTTTAAAATAAATGGCAATGAGAATGGATTGGTTCATGATTTTATGTGAAGAATTGTTTCCAAAGATTTAAGAATATGGTTGGCTTCACTTTGTGTTAAATAATCTTGCTTAGCAAACTACTGACTTGAATTATTTAACATAGATCCTAAGCTCATTATGGTTAATTTCATTTGTTAAGGTGTTGATTTAATTATGACACAATATTCTATTTGGGCAACTAAGCAAAGTAATTGGAAATCAAAGTGGAATTAGTTATTGGTTTCACTCTACTCACCAAATGGAATCTAGTCTTTAGGTATATATGACTTGGGTTATTACTTGTGATCCATGATACACAAGTTAGGAAACAATATTGTATGTGAGGTGGATCATAGGTGAAAGGGTTTAGAGTTTTGCATAATCTTCACTAAATTTAAGTATAAATAGGCATGAGGCATGGCAGGGTTTTACTTATGATCTAAAGTGATGCTTGGATTGAAATTCAAATATGGTTTAGGGTTTTAGTAGTGATCACCAATGTGGTACACAACTAGGATTCAAATATGGTATAAGCTTGATCATGTTTTAGTGGCTAGGGTTATCCTCCTCTCTTAGGTAGAATTATTGTATCAAGGCAATGCTAGGTTTGTTTCAAGTGTTTGGATAGCAAGGTTTAAATACCATATCAATACTATTCTACACAAGGCATGAGTATTGGTCTGGATTAACTACTGTTGATATATTTATCATTTCATGTGATAGATGAGATCTATTGATCACATATATAGGTTTAACTTATCATCTTAATTTATCAGGTTAGATCACGCATTAGACATGATCCACTTATTCCTCTCTAGTCTCTCTTCTTTAATACTTCTCTCAACACACTCACTTAGATTCTTAGGTTTATGATCATCACTCAATTTGTAATGATCAAGGTATTAGTCTCATAACAATTCATTGGTTAATTATGGTTCTCTCTCCAAGATCAAGTATTGGTCCATATACTTGAGTATACATATGTAGCTTAAGCTCTGTGAGATAGGTAGGGTTTTTCTCTAGGGTTTATGATCATTACCAAGGTGTAATGATCACAACACTTGTCTCTCCATAATTACTAGAAGAATAGGTTCTTACTTACCATCAAGTATGAGCTAGGTCAAGTGGGGTTTATTACTTGACTTATATTTCTTGTATCATTGGTTAGTATCAACAAGTACCTCAATTGTATAAGGTTGAAATAGTAATCTAGGTTCTATTCAATGTATAGAATAAGCATATGAATGATTCTATCCTTTCTCTAGATTTAATGGTATGAGTTGGGAAACAAGGTTTGAATGGTCAAGGTTTAATGAAGAATGAATATGAGTGTTCTTGATTTGGTTCAAGTATTGTAGTTGAAAAGATATACCATGTGACTCATGGTAGGAACATTTATTTAGTAGAAGTCATGGATAAGATAAGTATATAATGGTGTTTTAATTAATTGTGTTCTTTGATTTAGGAGTGAATAATTATTCATGTGTTGTTGTAAGGAATGGCATGTTGAGATCCTTTATAAGATCTTGTAGTGGATCCTTACTTAAGGTGTTGTTTGTTGTAAAACTAATTCTATTTGATCTAGCCCATAGATCAAATCATCTCTACCCAAAACAAGGTTTTAGCAAAGATCACAGTGAAGTTTATAACGCTTGACTTGATGATCTATTTCAATTCCAGCAAGTCAAGTGAAACTTCAGTTACTGTGGTTAGTTTTATTTGAAGCGCGAAAATTTCCCGGATTTTCTATGCATGAATGCAATGCACACTTTGGTGTTCTCTCATTTTGTAGCCTCTAAACCTGGGATATTACAGTCTGGTCGACACCGACGCGGTGACGCCTGCGGGCGCAATCTTCCCTTCCTGAAGGGCGTTGGGTGAAGCCTTCCTCCCTTGTCCCTGCGTGTACCGGGGAAAATCCCAGGATTAGTCCGGGCAGCAGTGTCGTCGTCGTCGCATACCTTCAAGAAGATCTTGAAGGTGTTGCTTGGTACGCGGGGCTTTAGAGTGCTAGGAGCGCGGTGGGAATTCTCCGGAGGACGCGGCGGCTATAGGGCATCTTCGTGTTCCTCAATCCGACCTTGTCGACCTTCTTCCTCCTTTCTTTCTTGTGTTTTCTTTTGGGCTTGTGTTTTCTTTTGGGCGTGCTTGTGCTGATGCCCCAGCAGTTGTACCGTGTGACAGTTGTTCCGTGTAGTTACTATATTAATATAGCGGAGCGAAAACCTAAACCTATTTCGAGTAAAGGCACTAGCTGCCCTCTTCCAATGGTCCTCTCTGACCGAAGTTACAACTCACCCGCCAGCCCTTTCTTATGTGTTTTCCAACCATTTGTCGCGCTGTCTTATTTTGTAGCAACGCCATCAAGAGCGACTCCTAGCCAGCGGAATAAAGCCGCATGAACGGCGACAACGGCTTTCACTCTCACAACTCACAGGCCCTTGACAGTTCGATGCCTCCACTCTAAAGCTTAGCTAGGGCGCGTTTCATTTTCCCTGACGTGCCATGTTCCATGATTACGTCCCCAGATTACTACGACAAAGAACTAAATAAGAGATGGACTCGGCAACAAGTGTAAGTGCATATCTAGCCATTGGGAGAAATGGTATTAAAAGCACAGCTACCAACTATCCCTGGTTAATTTTTTCGACTGCAAATCTAACACAGCACATACAGTTTTGCCTCTGCACCTACCAATTCCATCAAGCATCT
Source organism: Lolium perenne (assembly GCF_019359855.2). Taxonomy (NCBI): domain Eukaryota; kingdom Viridiplantae; phylum Streptophyta; class Magnoliopsida; order Poales; family Poaceae; genus Lolium; species Lolium perenne. The sequence continues at coordinate 162,168,340 of NC_067247.2, forward strand.
AATGTTTACTTCAGACAAGGGGCCTTCTAACACAAGGCCACTCCGGAAACCAAACAGGTTACACACTATCAGGGCAAAACATCACAAGTCTAAGCTAGCTCTTTTTCTCCCCCCTCAACAAAGTATCTACATGGTGCTTATTCTTTCTTTCCTCTTTTCTTTTTCGAGGGGAACAGGGGGCATCATGAGAAATCATTCATAGCAATCAGCACAGGCTGTGCTCCGGTGGAACGGCGAATCGAACGACGACCGGGGAACATGGAAGGTATAAAGTCAGGATGTACATGATGATGATGATTATTTTGTAGAGTAACCCTCTGCTATTGCTGCACTGGGTGTGCCGGTGTATCGCTATCTTTCTCTTGGCTTTGGCATGTCTTTTGTTGCGTCAGCTGGAGAGTGGTGGGAAGTCGCCGTTGTCCTTGAGATGATATGGCCCAGCATTCCTGCAAGATTGTACAGTTAAATTACGCATTGTAAGCAACTCAACACTGAAAGCATGCATGCGAACTGAGCAGCCAAGCTACATGGTAATCCATGAATGCCATACGAAAAATCATAAGTCCTCTGGGGGATGGCTCGTGTGAAACTGCCCAGTCTCAACCACATACTACTTGGATAATCAACATGATAGACAAGAAGGTGTCCAAAGATACTAGTCTTTTTGTGTGGCAGACATACAACACCAACAGAAATTATGGGCAAAAAGGATGGGAACTTCAGAGAATGAACAGGTACATGAAGTAGACATGCTAATCAGGATTGTCCCAAAGGAAAGGCACACCACCGAACAAGACAAGAGCGGATGAAGATTAATGTGGACGGTGCTTCTAGTTAATTACTCAAAACAGGGGGTAGTAGTTTAGTTATGTGGGAAAGCGTGGGCAGATTCCCAAGTGGCATCAAGTACCTGGTACGCTTCCCTACCAAATACTTTGGCAGCTGACGTCCCATGATGGTTTCACCATGGCACTGGACAAGATCTAAACTACGTAATGTCAACTCAAGTTCATGAATTGTTAACTTGTGGCAATCCCAGTAACTGAGACTACAACATCATGGCCAGACTAAGGCTTTGCTTCATGTGTCAACAGACATACTAAGCGACTCACTTATGTGGAAAACAGGCATCCTTGATTCTACTAGGGTGCATCTGGATTAAAAGGGCACCAAGATTTCTCTACAAATGTATACAAAATGAATAAGGTGATTCTCTATGTACTAAAAAAAGACTTGTTCTCACCAAAAAAAAAAACTGTGCTTTAACAGTGGTACTGCACAAACAAGAAATAAGCATAGCTATTTTATTACGATCTGATAATAACATGCTGTCCTTGATTCTAACCCCACGAGAGCGATTTGATAAGGTTAGTTTCGTAGATCGTAATCGTAAGGAAATTCACTTTACGTGTAGCGGTATTCCTTTCACAGATAGGCTAAAGCATGGATAATGGCCATGTTTATATATTTTGACGGAAGCTCCAACCAAACACTAGAAACACGAAATTATTAACTGTAGCGTATCTCAATAGACAATAACCCAGCTGAGATGGTACAGAAAGAGCTATAAGCTAGGCGTCCCTCCCATGGAACAGTTGGTACTATTGCTTGACAACCAAAGTAATGCATCATACTTACCTCATACGATTAGAACCCTTTCCAGGATTTGGTGCTGGAGACACAGGGCTTACAGGTATAGAAGGTTGACTGGTGGTGGCAGAATTTGATCTGTTGGCTTGGTCTTGGGAGGTACCCTTAGCTTCCAAAGGCAATGCCCCCAAAGTACCGAATTCAAGTTTATTGTCTTGTGTATGAATAAAACCATTGCCACGAATATTATCCCTTGGAGCCCGGGGGGATGGAGATGATAATGGTATATTCAACGGGGAGGGGATTCCATGATCATGTGCGCCAGGAATATAAATCTGCAATGGATGGACTTGCCTCCATTCCTCCGATGGTGCTATATCTGCAGGCATCTCCATTCTGGGAAAGCGTTGACCCCTGTGATAGTTATTTGGATGGAAATTATGATGCCTTCCTCTTTCCCCTCGTCCAGCGGGTGGCCTATCCTTGCATAAAGTCTACAATATCCAACAAGGCAGACAAACTCAGCAAAAACACAAGACACAAAAGCCCAAATGACACAAATATGCCTTAGCCTTGTAAAAGTAACATAATTCTTCTATAGAAACATAAAACTAGCAAAGCTTTCCTAGCCTCGTGTACAAAAGATATGCTAACTCCAATAGCGAAATGAATACACAAGAAACATAGTGATGGCTGATCCAAAAAGAAAAAAATCATATGCATGGACGTGGCATAAAAAATAATACCTAGGGAAATACCAGATATAGTTAGTAAAATGCAAACTTTTTGTTGTATAGGCAGGCATACGAATGTGCAAAAAGGGAACATACCGGGTCAGGAAAGTAGGTGCCTGTTCCGCGAGCTCGCATAGGATCATCTGGTTGATAAAATGGTCTTACAACATAATAGCCAGGTGGATAAGAACCAGGGGATATTCCACTTGCACCAGCATATCCGTAACCATTTCTTCTGCTATGGCCATTCGGCGAGCGATTGTTCTGATACTGTGCAGGTGGTGGAGCAGGCATTTGATAGTAGACTTGATTAACTGGGTACTCATGGTTCATTAGATAATCTTGGTGGCACCCTTGTGCATAAAAGAGATTATTCAAATTTGTTCCGTCGTCTCCTGTAAGATCTGACAAAATGTCACTAATGGTACCTCCATCACCACCCACGTCTTTAATGTGTACTCCATTGGTATCTGACTCTATTGCTGGGGTTAAGCAGTTCTCCACAGGATGTGAACTCTTATCAACAGACACATTTCCAGTGCACCCTTTCGATGCCATCCCATGGTGTGACGGGTTTCTATCATAGTTGACACCACCCTTGCCATTTCCTGGCTCATAGGAGAGATGTGGTGCAAAGTGAGCTTTCCAAGATGGCCAAATTTCACTAGTTGATGGTGCAGCCTCACATAAGTCACTGGCATCCCTCGTACTGATAGAACTAGTTACAGGATTAACGGACTTCATTTCCCCGTGCTCAACCATAAGATTTTGTTCTTTGGCCTTCAAAGATTCATGATTATTAAGATCTGAAATGCTGATGTTGTTGAACTGATCAGATAGATCACCAAAAGAATTACTGTATAAAGGTGAAGAATCCTTGTTGTCCCTTTCAACATTGAAGTCCAGTGCGATGTCCTGCACATCTGGTCTTACCATAGTGTGGTTTCGCTTCAATGTGTTCCTAAAAAATTGGTTCACTTCCGGCACAGCAGAACTGGCAGGCACTTGAAGGATCTTCCCAAGCTTCCTGGCACCAAGATCAAATGCACTTCGTATCCGGTAAAAGTTACCTGCGCACCGCCGTGGTATTAGGCCAGGGAAATAAAATAGAAGACGGTCTGGTCTAAACATATTGGATAATGCTAAGGACAAAATAAACAACTCAATAGCTCAATGCACTTAAGCAACAGTGAAGCATACCATATTGCCTTTGGGCTGGGTTCAAACCATATTTATCCACCCAACAGATAATAAATCAATGCCATCAGTTATCCATATTCTAGCCTATCAGACAGGCAGCGCAGGCAGCAGCATCTGGCAGTTAGGTGGTCTAAGGGAGTAGAGGCATGACATCACAAGGGTAGGCAATTCAACCAGCATAGTAGTACTGCTTGTTTCAGTAACTGAGAATTCACGTCTATGCATAACTGAAATGGAATCTATTGGCCCATACATGAAGGGAAACTAAGCACGGTCATGCAGCAGCGAGCAAGTAACAAAGAAGTCAGTGCAAATGACACTAGTTGCAGTTAACGATAAATTTTAAAAACAGTCAGGCTTGATTAGGTAGATACAAAAAGAACAAATTTGGACAAGCGAATATCAACATTAGAGCAATTTAGTGTGGGAAGACCAATGCAACCACTCATGATGTGAGCTGATGGTGCGATGATATTGCCAGGTCACAAATCACAGGGTTGAAGCATTAACATTTTTCATGCATAGTAAATGTCCAAAAGTGTGCTGAGCTACATATAATGCAATTAATTTGATAAACCCGCATTATTCACCTTAGTTGCAGTGCCAACTACCAGTAGAAAAAGAATCCGCAAATAATGTAAGGTTGCAACAATCAAGTTTATGCATAAACCCATTCGAAAATAAACTCATATGGCACAGTTTCAAGCGCAATCCTCCCTTTGTACAATCAAACTTCATGATGAAGCAAACAACAAACCTTTGCTGACACTCCGCCCAAGATTGTTATTCTGCTTCAGTGGATCTATTATGTTGAGAAATTTTCTTGAGAACACTCGAGTATTTTTCTCAGAGTTCCTAGGGAGCACAGTAAACCTGTGTGCACATTCTTTGAGAAACTCCTCCCGCTCAAGGGAATCACCATCATGAGTGCCTGGTGCGTCACCTGCGCATGAAAAGTTACATGATGACCAATTGTAAGTAATGACCAATTGCAACAGTAAAAAATGCAATCAAATGAACAGATCAGAGTGGATTCACTTACAAACTAGCTCGGGTAAGGAAGACAATGGTACAGGGCCATACAAGCTTATACCCTTGTTGTCCCAGTCAAATTTGCTATAATAGTCCAGAAATCTATAGAGGACCTGCAGAAGAGGATGTAGTTATGTCAGATATGGGACGGGAATGTGTGCATCTAAGGGAACCAGTAACTTTACAGATATGGAATACACGTCCAAACTTACAGCTAATGGACCATCCAAACATTGGTGGAAAAGATGGAAAATATATAGCACCAATATCTCCAAGGCATAGGTAGAAATTAAACCATGGTGAGCACCAAGGATGCGGCTTTCATAATAACACCAGGCTTTTATCAGCATTATACTTTTCTTAAAAAGGTGTTTTTTCCCAAATCTTTGATCAACCTGCAAGACATGACAGTTATAAATATGAATGCCAATGAGCAGACTGACTTAAGACAACCTTTATCCTAAGTCATACCCAGAAGGAAGAGAAAAAAGAACTGATGCTTTATTGCATCATCAGATAGAAGAGATGCATTAAAGCCAAATAAACAATCAATTACATGTTTCACCTTTTAAAATATTACCTGCTCGAGGAAACAAAGGGTACAGAGTCCACCAATCTGATTAAACGAGATGTCTACAACAATATTTTGGACTAGGCATTTGACCAATTTGACCTGCCATCAGAAGGACTTATCAATTGAAACATTTGGATGATAAATACTGATCGACAGCACGGTCACCAGTGCAAAATCCATAGCAGTTAACATAAAAGGTGACCTTCCACAATAGCCTATGGTATAATGACGTATCCATGTGCATAGGAATAACACAGCAAAAATGACAACAGAACACAGTACAGGACAGTACACTTCATGTGTTCAACAATTTATTTTCTTGTTGGCGGTAACATTAGGATATTCATAACTATCATTGATGGCATATGCGTGGATTATTCAATTGTCACTACCCCTATATATGTAGGACCAAAAAGTTGGTTGATGGAGGCAATTGGATAAATTAAATGTAAGTGAATCACAAGAACTTCACTACCCGACCTTGTATAGGGTACATAACCAATAAGCATTACTAAGAAGTCACAGCAACAACTTAAAAGTGTGTGGATTAGGTCTAAATCGACATAAAGAAAACAGTCGAAGTGGCGAACCTCAGCATGGATATACTGGACATCCTTGACTTCAAACTCAGCATCTCTCCTCAGCTCTTCTGATTCTAGAACAGCACGTACCTCATTTGCTAGGTTTTCATCAGACCATGTGGAACCAAATGCAGTCAAATCAATATCTCCGTCGGGAAGATATGTTTTCAGCGGAACAGATCCAAATGGAAAGACCTATGTTTTACACACACAAAAAAGAAGGTTAATTTTGAACTTCTATATTGCTGAAAAATTATTCAAAATAACTGAACCAGTATTGGTAAAGCTCAAGCAGTATTTTTTTACCATTTTTGTACTCAACAAAATCTGAGATTTTCAGACTGTCTATCTTATGTCAAGTTTTTTTGCGAACGATATCTAATGTCAAGTTGGCATAAGTAGTAGTCCCAAGCTGAGCAGCCTTTTTAGGGACGGAGGGAGTATGTTTAATGGACTATTCATAGAACAGTCACAGTGAACCTCTTGCAGAATTTTTATGTGCATGATGTGTGCGCTTGTTTTGCTGTTTAGTACACAATCTATATTTAATTCATTGATACTCTATTTCCTGAACCATCTACCGAGCACCCTGAGAATGCAAACTTCGAGGTATATACGAAGCTGTACTGAACAAATTCCTCGTCATCGATGCTAATGGTGAGGTGTATAGACAGCACAAACATTGGGAGCACAGAGATGGTTCACTAATGTGCCAAGAAGTGACGTTACATGTTTGCCATGTGATACCATCAAATAAAGCATACTGCGCAAACAAATAAGGAACCCTACTGAAATCATAAGAACAAAATAAACGCATCCGCATGTGTAGACAATTCATCTCAAGTTATACAAGCATTAGCCAGATTTCCTGTGTCTCATACTAATAATGATCCAAAACCGACCTATACCTAATAGCGTAACACGTGTGCAAACATCGCCTTACTGAAAACAAGATAGCTATGCAGATAAAGTCAGGAGATAAATTTATTGTGTGCGCAAACATAGTACAATTAGGGCACCTATCCAAAGGACCATATAACAAGGCATGGAGGGCTACGTCACGAAAATGGTCGGTAACATACCAACCGGCCAGCTCAAGATGAACAAAAACGCTGTTCTTTAATGCAGTACCCAGACACGTGACATCCATCGATTGGCACTCGCATAAATAGATGGGCATTAAACCATATGACGTGGAGCCTGGAGCGCAAGTCTGGTAATAGCATCAAAAACCATTCATGGCCAATAGAAACATGACAAATCTAGTCCCCCGGCCACATACGACCAGAATCTCAAATATACCTAGTTGTATATCAGTTTGGCGGCATCACTAGCGCTAGATAAAAACAAACACCGCAACCATTAGCCCATTGCAGTAGAGTTAAACGAACCGGCGAGCATAGTAACTATGAAATGAGCAGTAGTAGTAATGCAACCATTGCTGCACGTAGCAGGTTATACTGACAAAAATTTCCATGCCCTAATGGATGAATCAGAATAAGCGTGAGGAATCTTCCGAAACATGTTAAGGCAGCTACATAGGCATGATCCTCGGAACGTCACACGCTACTACAAGCCTATGCAGCCATGCCCATGTCGTTGAAAGGGCAGGGCTTGTAAGCAATCAGAAGACTACTAGGGCAAGCATAAACCGGAGTAGTAGCTGGTTTATTATTATTACCTCGCAGCCGACGGTGCACCTGATGAGTCGCTGGACGTACTGCACAACGGCGGCCCGTCGGCCCTCTGAGGGGACGGAGGGCTGGATCCGGCCGACGACGGCGAGCGCGGCGTCCTCGAAGGGCAGCCAGGCGTCGGCGGAGATCGAGGACGGGTCCGGGTTGACGGGCGCCGGCGCCGGCGCCGCATGGTCGGGCTCCGGCTCGAGCACCACGGGGCGCTCGTGGATGTCGACCATGGGCGCCGGAGCTTAGCTCGGTCGGTCGAAACCCCAGGAGCCGCGCGCGACCTCCTCCTCCGGACACGGACGCGGACGCGGACACGAGGCGCGGAGCAACCGCCCGAGGGAGGCGGGGCCGGGTCGATAGGGAAGACGCTGGAAGCGGACCGCCGAGGAACGGCGTGCCCCCGGAGGCGAGGACCGTGCGCTGGGCCGGGGGAGGGTGATCGGCGACGGGGGTAGGGTCGCGATCTGGGCGCGCCGCCGGCGAGGGGACGGGGAGGGGATAGGGACAGCGGGATTAGCGGAAAAAAAAGAAGACGAGGAAGAAGAAAGAATGGATTTTTAATACGTGACGGGATGGAAAAAAGGCAAGTTATTTTTCTCTCCTCCGCGGCTCGTCGTCTCGCTGCTCGCGCGCGTGAAGAGAGAGATGGGTGGCGTGATGATGACGACGATGACGTCAATCTGCTCCGCGTGCGTGCGTGCGCGAGGGTCGATCGGGAGGAGGAAGAAGGTGGGGGAAAAGAAAGAAAGACGATGAAGAGGAAGAAAGAGGGAGAGAGAGGAGGAGGAGGCGGCTTGAAGCCAAGATTTCCCTTTCGTCTTTTTTCTCTCTTTTCTTCTCCTTTCTGGTTCCAGGAGAAAATACAGTACTTGTCTTTTTTCTTTCTTTTTCCTGCTGCTCTGCTCTGATGACGGGTTCTTCTTCTTGATCGGCGGCGTCGCTGTCCCCCGCGGTCTCCAGCGGCGACGCTTAATTTGCTAATGGAACGGAGGCTGCGGCGGTGGCGGTGGCGGTGTTGAATCTTCTCTGGCTTTGGATTGCATCGTCGGCAAGCAAGCGTTGGACAGTTGGGAGATGACCCATAGAGGAAGACTTTCATGCCCTCGTGTTGGTGGAACCTGCATCTCCTCACCAATGCAAGTCAAAGCCGTACACAACAACATGGCCATGGTGATTTATTATGGTGTTCAATGTTTAGGATGATCCAACAATTTTCTCACCAAAATGGGATGTGTTCATTAGCTTCCATGTAATAGTCGTCGATTGGTTACTGTTTGCTAATACCGTTGGAGACGTACCTCTAGATCTTATGTGGACGTTTTGTCCGCATAGCGGTGGGTGGCGGGGAGAAGAGTACAACACCGGGTAGTTCAATCTAGACGAATGGTATGTTAAGCCAATGACCGAATCAACAGATTTTGGTTTACGTGGCAAAAAAGTTGGCGGGGCTAGTTATATTGCCGCCATACGGCATATGCTATTAATATTGCCATGCAAATATTCCCTATATAGGATTGTAAAGTATGACATTGACCCATAGAGGATGACTCTCTAGCTACGAGTAGTGTTGGTGCAAGCTGCATCTATTCAAAGCTATGGGCTTTCTTTTTAGGGAATTTAATTCAAAGCCATGAGTAGCCTAGCTGCTCCATGGTCATGGTTGATTAACTGTGGTGTTCAATGTCTAGGACGGTGAATTTTTTCTCTTTCAATGACTTTCAAAGTGGGATGCACTAAGAACTTCATCTATGTAATATCCATTTGATTTCTTATTGCTTACTAATACCGTTGGAGATATAGCTCAAGACCTTTGTCGATACTTTGTTAGTATAGCGGTGGATTGCAGGGCGAAGATTGTAGCAGCAAGCGTTCGGTTCAATCTAGATGAATATCAATAAACATATCCACTGGTTGATTTTATGTGCACGTGATAGAAAACTGGCGGGCAAAATATTTATTATGTTCGAGGTGCTTTGTACTTCTTGTGAACTTTTCTAAGTAATCTAAATTTTCCTTGCAAAAAATAAAATATTTAAATTTAATTCGAGACAAGAGGTAAACCAACAAGTCCGACGAAAGAGTTTGAGCGTGTTTGGTAGCTCCTATTCCCTCCAAACAGGAAATCGGGCAGCGGAAATTGCGTGAATAGATGGTGATACATTGAAAATGTATCCATGGACTTTGGTGATATTGATATGATATTTACATGATATATGATGTAACGAACATGTTTTACATTGATTTCGGGGATTTTGCATGAAGTTTCCATTTATTCGGTATTTAATTCTGGGAAGCAGAAAAATCTATTTTCAATGCTTTTGAATTGTCAGGAGCTGCGGGATTCGAAAAAGATCAAGATCAAAGAGCATGCTTCAAAAGATTTGAGATGGATCCAGCGGGCCAAAAGGGAGAGCCAAGAGGCTAACAAGATGCAAATGGGGGGCATGTCGTAGGCACGTATCCCAGCCGCACCATGAGGGGTATCTGCCCCTCGGTTGTCCGTTTCACCTCAAACTTCCGTGTGGTGATGTGTTTTGACCTAAAAACTCCTATATATATACCCCTTGGTATTTTCTTTCGCAACGGACAGACACGGAAATCAAAAACATCAAAATAGAGACTCTGCAGTCCGTTGCAAGAGGGAGATTGGAGGGGGAAACCTCTACCAAAATCGCCTCTAGTGACCTCTCCTCCTTCACCAACACCTCCACGATGTCGCTCTCCACCATGAGAGGGGAGTAGTCCACCCCCTAAACTTGGGGTCTGTTGTAGTAGCTTGATCCAATCTCTCTATGTACTTCACTAATTAGAGTCACATGATTTGCCTAGAGGATTGTGTCCATATATGTATTACCTTGATGGTTGTTATTGTGGTGAGATGATACATGTTATGCATTTACCACTGCGTTGGAAATTTTTTACTATTAGTCATACTTTGGAAGCACATTATGATTTCCTATTTCATTGGTTAAGATCATTGTAAGTGCAATGCCTTGTTTGCCCATGTCACGAGGTGTTTGACCGCACTAAGTGTAGTTAGATGGTATGGATGTGGGATGCACACGACAAATAAACTTTTGCATGTGTTGTTATATGTGTGTTTTTATATAAATGAGTGTGATGTATGTAGATGTGACGGTATTGGAGGGTGTAACCATGTGGCAATGATGGTATAGCTTAGTGACAACAAAAGCTAGACCTGCATTATTTCATATACGCGTAGCTAGGAATAAAGGAGAACAATACTTGTGACCAAGTGGCAAAAATGGCATGCTTTACAACAACCTTAATTATTCTCAACTTCATGTTTTAGGACATGTTGCCTATATAAAGGTTATCATGTTAAGCATGATAATTGTGTATTTTATTATCTATGATCACCACTAGTGTTGAGAGGAAGATTAAGTGAACCCATGAACCTACACTACTGGGAAAAGGCTTATAACCGCAACTACTTGCATTTTGTGTATTTCCTATTACTAATACGAAATATTGTACTTGACAACCACACGATGGAGTTTGGGACACAAGGAAATGTGCAGGTTGCTAGAAGAGGAGAAGAATAATTCAACTTCTAAGCCAATTCACCGAGAGTTCGATATAAACCCTCGAGTCACCCTTGTGGGGAAAAGACGCTTGTTGCAACACTCTGCACTTGAAGTCCCAACGAGTTGGTACACACATAGTTGTTGCCATCAGTGGGCGAGACTAGGCTACTCAAAAAAGAGAAACTCAACCTATCATCAAATATTGAAGAGTTAGAGGCAATCTCTAATGTAAGACTGTTAACAATGCAGGAAGTTGACCTGAAGAGTCAATATATTGCAATGTTAGTTGGTCTGCTCCGCGAAGAGGAACTCAAGTGGTACCAAACATCTAAGGCTCATTTTCTGCTTGAAGAAGATTCGAATATGAGATATTTCCATAGTGTTGCCAATGGTAGACACAGGAAGAAAATCATGCATTCTCTTGTTCAGGAGAAGGGCACGACCGAGGGCTATGAGCAGCTGAAGTTGTATATTACAGCTTACTACAAAGGGCTATTTGGCGCCCCTGAGGAATCAGATATTTCCCTGGATGAATCTAGGATAGACGATATACCCCATGTTTCGACTGAGGAAAATGTCATTCTTACTGCTCCTTATTTAGAGGAAGAGGTAAAGAAGGTTGTATTTCAGATGGAGCATAATAAGGCGCCTGGACCTGATGGTTTCACAACCGAGTTTTATCAAACTTTCTGGGAAATTATCAAAGATGATCGATTGGAGATGTTTGGTGATCTGCACGCCGAACAACTTGAGCTTTTCCGCAACAACTTTGGGAAAAAATTATTACCAAAGGTAAATCAGGCGAAACAGATTCAACAGTATAGACCAATATGACTTCTTAATGTATGCTTCAAAAATTTCACTAAAGCAACTACTATTAGACTAAACTCTATGGCTGATCATGTGGTGCGTCCTACTCAGACAACTTTCATGCAAGGTAGATATATCCTAGATGGGGTCGTAACCTTGCATGAAACGATACATGAGTTTGCATCGTAAAAAGTTGAATGGGGTTGTGACATGGGCATACCCTTTCGGTTAACCACTATTGGTATATTGGGTGCGATTCTATCGAAGGTCCATGAAGCCCAAGATGCAACAAGCAGTCAAAGCCCAAGAAGCTAGGTGTATCGACTAAGGAAAGCTCATGGAAGGAAGAGACCTACATGAACACAACTCCAATACGTAGTTAACTAGGACTCTTGTAAACCTAGCCTAGTTGCATATATAAAGCAAGGGAAGGGCGCCCCTTAGATACTATTCAGAGACCATAACATAACCACAGAATATGAGATAGACGTAATACTAGACTAGATACGATCCCACTTACGGTGGTCCCTATAACACAAATATGTTCATATACTGGATTGCTAGCATGACGTAGCGATCCTCCACCGGGATGTGAACCTAGGTTTGTCGTGTGCCATCTCGCTCCCAAAATCTCTATCGTCGCCTTTCCCTAAAACCTAAGTCCATTCATTAGACATTTGTCAAGGTTAACCCTCGTCAGGTGGTCCTCAAAATCGACTTTGAAAAAGCCTATGATAAAGTCAAGTGTTGTTCTTTTCAACAAACTCTCAAAATGAAAGGTTTTCTGAAGAGTGGCGCGCCTTAATTAATAACTTTGTTTTTCGAGAAACTGTTGCCATCAAGGTCAACGATGGCATTGGTAGATACTTTTAGACAAAAAAAGGTTTAAGGCAAGGTGATCCCCTTTTCCCAATGTTATTTAACATTGTGGCAGACATGCATGCCTTTATTATTGAGCGCGCTAAAGTTGATGGTCAGATCGAAGGAGTGGTCCCCCATTTGGTTGATGGGGGACTGTCAATCCCCATCGATGACACAATTCCATTTATGGAACATGAACTAGAAAAAGCGAGAAAGCTGAAATTGATACTATCAACTTTTGAGCAATTGTCAGGTCTTAAGATTAATTTTCACAAAAGTAAATTGTTCTATTTTGGCAAAGCCCAAGACGGTGCCAACCTATATGCAAAATTGTTCAGATGTGGGCTTGGCAATTTTCCAATCAACTATCTAGGTATTCTGATCCATCATCAGAGACTTACGTTAGCTGAACGAAAACACGTCGAGGAAACGCTCCAAAAAATAGCTAAGTAGCTGGAAGGGAATTATTATTGCTTGGTGGAAAAATAGTACTAATAAATTCGGTACTCACGAACATGGTATTGTATATGATTTTTTCTTCCAACTGCCCAAAGAAATCTTGCATAGATTAGATTATTTCTGTTCGAGATTCTTTTGGCAAGGAGATAGTGAAAAGAAGAAGTACCGGTTGACTAAATGGAGTGTCATTTGCCATTCAAAAGATGAAGATGGACTTGGGGTTCATTATCTTGAGGTTAAAAACAGAGCCTTACTTGGGAAATGATTGGCTAAGTTGTTAATTGAGCATGGTGTCTGACAAAACTTGTTACGGAGAAAGTATGTTGGCTACCCACTATAGAGGTAGTAACATAGAGTAGTAACATGTGCATGTCATCAAAGTAGTATTTCATTAATTATTACCTCTAAAAAACGTTTTATAATTTTATTTAGGAAAACATAATGCTATTTTTGGTTTTAGTAGACCTTGATAATAATTCCATGATGATACGAAATTCCTAAGGAAACAAAATTTTATATATAAGCAACAATTATGTATAGGTGGCCCTTTGGTGGGGTTGGATTTTACAGGACACTACACTAGCATCTACATGGGCCTCTTCCAAGAGAAGTCTTGACCCATATACTTCTACATGACACTACACTAGCACCCTTTTTTTCTAGGGGGGAGGCCTAGCCCCAACACAAAATGTGTAATTTTGGGATAATTGTTGATTCTAGAGTCACGTTGGAGCTCTTTTTTTACGGACCATATTTTCTAAAATATGTTTTTGATTGAAGATATGGAAATCTGCAATGTCATTTGTGTAGGAGGTGTTGTAGATATGCCCAAAAGGCAATAATAAAGTGGTTATTATTATATCTTTATGTTTATGATAATAGTTTGTATCTCATGCTATAATTGTATTAACCGGAAACATTAATACATGTGTGTTATGTAAACATAAAAGAGTCCCTAGTAAGCCTCTTGTTAAACTAGCTTATTGATTAATATATGATCATAGTTTCATGATCATGACATTGGATGTTATTAATAACAAGGTCATATCATTAGGTGAATGATGTGATGGACATACACCCATCGTAAGCGTAGCATATGATCAAGTCATTTAGTTCTTTGTGCTTCAAGCTTTAATATGCATAGTAACTTAATCATTCGACCATGAGATCATGTTAGTCACCTACACCGGATGGATGCTTTGATGACACCAAACACTACTACGTAAATGGGTTGCTATAAAGGTGGAATTAAGTGTTCGGAAAGTATAGGGTTGAGGCACTTGTACCAATAGTGGGATTTGTCCATCCTAATGACGGGTAGATATACTTTGGGCTCTCTCGGTGGAATGATATCTAATTAGCTTGCAACCATGTGACTGGTTCACAAGGGATATCATATCACGGTACGAATAAAGAGTACTTATCAGTAACGAGGTTGAACTAGGTATGGAGATACTGACGATCAAACTTCGGATACGTAAAATATCGCGAGACAAAGGGAATTGTTATTTTATGTGAATGGCTCTTTCAATCACGAAGTCATCGTTGAATATGTGGGAGCTATTTTGGATCTCCAGGTTCCGCTGTTAGTTATTGATCGGAGAGGAGTCTCGATCATGTCCGCATAGTTCTCGAACCGTAGGGTGACACACTTAAGGTTTGATGTCATTTTAAGTAGATATGGAATATGGAATGGAGTTCGAATGTTGTTCGGAGTTTCGGATGGGATTCAGGACATCACGAGGAGTTTCAGAATGGTCTGGAGAATAAGATTCATATATAGGAAGTTACTTTCTAAGTTTGTAAATGATCCGGTGCATTTATGGAAGGAACTAGAATGTTCTAGAACCTTCCAGAAGAAATCACCATGGAAGGTGGAGTCCCGGATGGACTCCACCAACCCTAGCCGGCCGACCAAGGGGGAAGGTGGAGTCCATGGTGGACTCCACCACCTTGGCCGGCCATAGGGGAAGGAAAGGGAGTAATCCCACTTCCCCTAGGTTTCACCCATATGGAAGGTTTTGAGTTGGACTCCTATTCGGATTTTGGGCAAGCCCTAGGGGGTTACACCTATATAAAGAGGGGGAGAGGGAGCGGGCCGGCCACCACACCAGCCGCACCACCCAAGGGCACCAAGGCCAGCGCCCCAGGTGCCCCCTCTCCCCAAACCCTAGCCACTCCCCTCCTCCCTATTCTCCCGTGGTGCTTACGCGAAGCGCTGCCGGAGATCTCCACCACCATCGCCATCATGCCGTCGTGCTGGCGGGATTCCGAGGAGGATCTACTACATCCGATGCCCGCTGGAACGGGGAGAAGAACGTCTTCATCAACACCGAACGTGTGACCGAGTGCGGAGGTGCTGCCCGATTGGCACCGTCAAGATCTTCTACGCGCTTTTGCATGCGGCAAGTGATAGACTACATCAACCACAAGATCTAATCTCGTTAACACTTAGCAATCTTCAAGGGTATGATGATCTTCACCTCGTTGCTACCATCTACTAGATTAGATCTTGGCTTGTTATTCGTTCTTGCGGTAGGAATTTTTTTATTTTCTATGCTACGAATCCCTACAGTGGTAACAGAGCCGTGTCTATGCATAGATTGGTTGCACGAGTAGAACACTTGTGGGCGTTGATGCTTTTGTTATCTTTTGTTATCTGTACTTTGCATATTGCGGTATGGTGGGATGAAGCGGCCTGGGCTAACTCTACATGACCTCGTTCATGACACTTGCTCCACGCTCGACATGCAACTTGTATTGCATAAGTGGCTTTGCGGGTGTCTCTCTCTCTCTCACCATAGTTAAGATTGAATTTACTATTTCAATTGACAACACTAGTATCAGCGTTGTGGTTCATGTTCATAGGTAGATTGGATCTTACTCGAAAACCCTAAACCACGTAAAATATGCAAACCAAATTAGAGGCGTCTAACTTGTTTTTGCAGGGTTTGGTGATGTGACACTACAAGAAAAGTTGCCATGGCCGACGAAGTTGAAGTCGTGCCGTGGTTGCTGGTGTACCATGGCCGACGATTTTTGGTCCCTCCGTGGTGCATGTCAAAACTTTTTTTTTCTCGTTTTTGAGGCCACCTAGCCCGACGAAAGCGGCCAAAACGTCGCGTATGGTGGCCCGGGACGTGGTGCATCTCGAAATCTCGGGTTCACCGGCCGAGTCAACGCAAATCCGCACCGCCGAGGGATGTAGGGCCCAGATGGCAGCCTCTCTGGCATTGTTTTTTTTCTCGATCGCGCCATCTCGTTCAACGTTCTCCGATCGAGCCGTTTACGATGCAGGATCATGGGTCCCGCATGTCATCCTCTGTGAACCAAAATTCTTTCTATTCTTGGATTTTTTTGACCCCCTGATTTCTGGCTACTTCCTTTTTCTTTTGATCCCTTGCCGCCTTGGAAATGTTGAGACCGCTGCTGCTAAATGGGACCCGCATGTCATCCTCTATGTGCAATCAACTTTCTTTTCTTGGAGTTTTTTTTGGCACCTCAAATTTGGTCACTTGCCTTTTTCTTTCGATCCCCTGCCGCCTCTCAAACGGTGATACCGCTGCTGCTAACTGGGACCCGCATGTCATCCTCTATGTACTATAAAACTTTCTTTTCTTGAATTATTTTTGGCACCTCATATTTGGTCACTTACCTTTTTCTTTCGATCCCCTGCCGCCTCTCAAACGGTGATACCGCTGTTGCTAAATGGGACCCGCATGTCATCCTCTATGTACTATAAAACTTTCTTTTCTTGAATTATTTTTGGCTCCTCATATTTTTTCACTTGCCTTTTTCTTTCGATCCCCTGCCGCCTCTCAAACGGTGATACCGCTGCTGCTAAATGGGACCCGCATGTCATCCTCTATGTACTATAAAACTTTCTTTTCTTGAATTATTTTTGGCTTCTGATATTTTTTCACTTGCCTTTTTCTTTCGATCTCATGCCACGTTTGAAACGTTGAGGAACCTGCAGGCTCATGGGACCCGCATGTCATCCTCTATGTACTATAAAAGTTCATTTTCTTGGTTTTTTTTCACCCTCTGATTTTTGGCAATTTCTTTTTTCTTTTGATCCCCTGCCGCCTCTCAAACGGTGATACCGCTGCTGCTAAATGGGACCCGCATGTCATCCTCTATGTACTATAAAACTTTCTTTTCTTGAATTATTTTTGGCTCCTCATATTTGGTCACTTGCCTTTTTCTTTCGATCTCATGCCACGTTTGAAACGTTGAGGAACCTCTTGGCTCATGGGACCCGCATGTCATCCTCTATGTGCTATAAAAGTTTATTTTCTTTATTTTTTTCACCCTCTGATTTTTGGCTATTTCCTTTTTCTTTTGATCCCTGCCGCCTTGGAAACGTTGGGTAAGGCTTGACTCATGGGACCCGCATGTCATCCTCTATGTACAATCAACTTTCTTTTTCTTTTGATCTCAAGCCGCATTTGAAACGTTGAGACCGCTGCTGCTAAATGGGACCCGCATGTCATCCTCTACGTACAATAAAGTTTCTTTTCTTGGATTATCTTTGGCTCCTGATATTTTGTCACTTGCCTTTTTCTTTCGATCTCATGCCGCCTTTGAAACGTTGAGTAAGCTGCTGGCTCATGGGTCCCGCATGTCATCCTCTACGAACAATAAAAGTTTCCTTTCTTAGAGTTATTTTTTACCCCTAATTTCTGGCTATTTGCCTTTTTCTTTTGATCTCCTGCCCCCTCTGAAACGATGAGGACGCTGTTGGCAGGTCGGTCCCACATGTCATCCTCTATGAACAATAAAAGTTTCCTTTGATGGATTTATTTTGAACCCCTAATTAATTTCTGGATATTCCCCCGCCGCCTTGGAATCGTTGAGGATGCTGCTGCCTCATGGGTCCCGCATGTCATCCTCTCAGAACGGTGAATGTTTATTTTCTTGGATTTTGTTGACCAAACGATTTTTGGCTTATTTTTTCTTTCGATCACCTGCAGCCTTTAAAACGTTGAGGACGCCGCTGGCTCACGGGTCCCACATGTCAACCTCTATGAACAATAAACGCTGAGGATCTTCTGCCTCATGGGTCCCGCATGTCATCCTCTCATAACGAATATTTTTCTTTTCTTGGATTTTTTTACTTGAGTTTTTTGGTTTATTTTTTCTTTCCATCCCCTGCCGCCTTTAAAACGTTGACGACGCTGTTGGCTCATGGGTCCCCGATGTCAGCCTCCCCGTACAAGAAACATATGATATCTTGATTATTTTGTAGACAATAAACAATGTATTGCGCCCTGAGCTATTTCAAACGGATAATTAAATATTTATTTTTACATAAACAAACTTATATGTTGAATCTCCTTGTTTTTTTGTCTTTGCGAAGCATAGGACTTTCCTGTTTTTTTAGAAAATTCGGAACTTTCCTGTTTTGGAGTGGGCTAAAATTGTACGAGTCAAAAGGCCAAGCAGGATAGTTCGAAAGCCCAGATGTCCAGATGCAGCCCAATTGAAATCTTTCTTCTTGGATTTTTTCACCCCCGATTTACGGCTACTTTATTTTTCTTTTGGTTGTGCCGCCTTGGAAACGTTGAGACATTGCTGCAAAATGGAACCCGCATGTCATCCTCTACGTACAATAAAATTTCTTTTCTTGGATTATTTTTGGCTCCTGATATTTGGTCACTTGCTTTTTCTTTCGATCCCGTGCAGCCTCTCAAACGGTGATACCGCTGCTGCTAATTGGAACCCGCATGTCATCCTCTATGTACAATCAAGTTTCTTTTCTTGAATTATTTTTGGCTCCTGATATTTGGTCACTTGCCTTTTTCTTTCGATCTCATGCCACGTTTGAAACGTTGAGGAACCTGCTGGAAAATGGGACCCGCATGTCATCCTCTATGTACTATAAAACTTTGTTTTCTTGGATTTTTTTTGGCCCCCCATATTTGGTACTTGACTTTTTCTTTCGATCCTGTTTTGCCTCTCAAACGGTGATACCGTTCTTTGCTAAATGGGACCCGCATGTCATCCTCTATGTACTATAAAACTTTCTTTTCTTGGATTATTTTTGGCTCCTGATATTTGGTCACTTGCGTTTTTTTCTTTCGATCTCATGCCACGTTTGAAACATTGAGGAACCTGCTGGCTCATGGGACCCGCATGTCATCCTCTATGTGCTATAAAAGTTTATTTTCTATGGTTTTTTTCACTCTCTGATTTTTTTCTATTTCCTTTTTTCTTTTGATGCCCTGCCGCCTTGGAAACGTTGAGTAAGCTGCTTACACATGGGACCCGCATGTCATCCTCTATGTACAATCAAGTTTCTTTTCTTGAATTATTTTTGGCTCCTGATATTTCGTCACTTGCCTTTTTCTTTTGATCTCATGCCACGTTTGAAACGTCGAGGAACCTGCTGGCTCATGGGACCCGCATGTCATCCTCTATGTGCTATAAAAGTTTGTTTTCTTGGATTTTTTTTCACCCTCTGATTTTTGGCTATTTGCCTTTTACTGTTGATCCCCTGGCCCCTTTGAAACGTTGAGTAAGCTGCTGGCACATGGGACCCGCATGTCAACCTCTATGTCCATCAACTTTCTTTTCTTGGATTTTTTTTTTGACCCCCTAATTTCTAGCTACTTTCTTTTTCTTTTGATCTCAAGCCGCATTTCAAACATTGAGACCGCTGCTGCAAAATGGGACCCGCATGTCATCCTCTATGTACAATAAATCTTGGATTATTTTTGGCACCTCATATTTGGTCACTTGCGTTTTTTTATTTCGATCTCATGCCGCCTTTGAAACGTTGAGTAAGCTGCTGGCTCATGGGTCCCCCATGTCATCCTCTACGAACACTAAAAGTTTCCTTTCTTGGAGTTATTTTTGACCCCTAATTTCTGGCTATTTGCCTTTTTCTTTTGATCCCCTGCCCCCTTTGAAACGATGAGGACGTTGTTGGCAGGTCGGTCCCACATGTCATCCTCTATGAACAATAAAAGTTTCCTTTGGTGGATTTATTTTTTACCCCTAATTAATTTCTGGCTATTTCCTTTTTTTTCTTTTGATCCCTTGCCGCCTTGGAAACGTTAGGATGCTGCTGCCTCATGGGTCCCGCATGTCATCCTCTCAGAACGATAAATGTTTTCTTTTGTTGGATTTTTTTACCAACTGATTTTTAGTTTTTTATTTTATTTTCGATCCCCTGCCGCCTTTGAAACGTTGACGACGCTACTGGCTCATGGGTCCCCGATGTCAGCCTCCCCGTACAAGAAACATGTGATATCTTGATTATTTTCCAGACAATAAACAGTGTATTTCGCTCTGAGCTATTGCAAACGGATAAATTAAATCTTCATTTTTACATAAACAAACTTATATGTTGAGTGTCCTTGTTTTTTGTTTTTGCGAAGCATAGGACTTTCCTGTTTTTTTTTTTGAGAAAAAACCGAACTTTCCTGTTTTGGAGTGGGCTGAAATTGTACGAGTCAAAAGCCCCAGCAGGATAGTTCGAAGGCCCAGATGTCCAGATGCAGCCCAATTGAAATCTTTCTTTTCTTGGATTTTTTTCACCCCCTGATTTCTGGCTACTTCATTTTTCTTTTCGTCTGGTGCTAAATGGGTCCCACATGTCATCCTCTATGTACGGTAAATTTCTTTTCTTGGATTATTTTCGGGTCTGATATTTGGTCACTGCCTTTTTCTTTCGATCTCATGCCGCCTTTGACACGTTGAGGAAGCTGCTGGCGCTTGGGTCCCGCATGTCATCCTCTATGAACAATAAAAGTTTCCTTTCTTGGAGTTATTTTTGACCCCTAATTTCTAGCTACTTCCTTTTTCTTTTGATCCCCTGCCGCCTTTGAAACGTTGAAAACTTTCTTTTCTTTGATTATTTTTGGCACCTCATATTTGGTCACTTGCCTTTTTCTTTCGATCCCCTGCCGCCTCTCAAACGGTGATACGATTTGCTGCAAAATGGGACCCGCATGTCATCCTCTATGTACTATAAAACTTTCTTTTCTTGGATTTTTTGGCTCTGATATTTGGTCACTTGCCTTTTTTCTTTCGACCTCCTGCCGCATCTCAAACGGTGATACCGCTGCTGCTAAATGGGACCCGCATGTTATCCTCTACGTACAATAAAGTTTCTTTTCTTGGATTATTTTGGCTCTGATATTTGGTCACTTGCCTTTTTCTTTCGATCCCATGCCGCCTTTGAAACGTTGAGGAAGGCTGGCTCATGGGTCCCGCATGTCATCCTCTATGAACAATAAAAGTTTCCATTGTTGGAGTTATTTTTACCCTAATTTCTGGCTACTTCCTTTTTCTTTTGATCCCTGCCGCCTTTGAACGTTGAAGAATCTGCTCGCTAATGGGTCCCACATGTCAGCCTCTATGGACGATAAACCTTTCTTTTCTTGGAGTTATTTTGACCCCTAATTTACGGCTATTTTGCCTTTTTTGGATCCCGTGCTGCCTTGGAAACGTTGAGGATGTTGCTGCCACATGGGTCCCGCATGTCATCCTCTCAGAACGATAAATGTTTCTATTCTTCGATTTGTTTACCAACTGATTTTTGATTTATTTTTCTTTCGATCCCTGCCGCCTATAAAACTTTGACGACGCAGCTGGCTCATGGGTCCCCAAGTCAGCCACCCCGTACAACAAACATGTGATATCTTGATTATTTTGCGAGACAATAAAAAGTGTATTTCGCTCACGAGCTATTGCAAAAGGATAAATTAAATCTTTATTTATACATAAACGAACTAATATGAATCTCCTTGTTTTTGTTTTGTTTTTGCGAAGCATAGGACTTTCTTGTTTTGGAGTGGGCTGAAATTGTACGAGTCAAAAGACGTCCGGCGAGGTTAGAAGGCCCGGATGGCCGGGCAGCCCCAATTTATATCTTCCTTATCTTGGATTATTTTTTGATCAAAAAGGCCCGGCAGGGGTACATCCTTTTTCTTTTGGTCTGTGTGCCTCCTTGGAAACGTTGAGGACGCTGCTACCTCATGGGACCCGCATGTCATCCTCTATGAACTATGAACTCTAAAAGTTTCTTTTTTCTTGGATTTTTTTTTCACCCCTCTGATTTTTGGCTATTTCCTTTTTCTTTTGTTCCCCTGCCGCCTTGGGACCCGTATGTCATCCTCTATGTACAAAAAACTTTATTTTCTTGGAGTTTTATTCCCCCTAATTTTGGGCTACTTTCGTTTTCTTTTGATCTCAAGCCGCATTTGAAACGTTGAGACATTTCTTGCAAAATGGGACCCACATGTCATCCTCTATGTAAAATAAAAGTTTCTTTTCTTGGATTATTTTTCACGCTCTGATTTTTGGCTATTTCCTTTTTCTTTCGATCCCCTGCTGCTTGGAAACGTTGAGGATGCTGCTGCCTCATGGGTCCCACATGTCATCCACTATGAACAATAAAAGTTTCTTTTCTTCGATTTTTTTCACCCTCTGCTTTTTGGCTATTTCCTTTTCATTTGATCCCCTGCCGCCTTGGAAACGTTGAGGATGCTGCAGCGTCATGGGACCCGCATGTCATACTCTATGTACAATAAAAGTTTCTTTTCTAGGTTTTATTTGGTCACTTGCCTTTTTCTTTCAATCTCATGCCGACTCTCAAAGGTACAATAAAAGTTTCTTTTCTTGGATTATTTTTGGCTCCTGATATTTGGTCACTTGCCTTTTTCTTTCGATCTCATGCCATCTTTGAAACGTTCAGACCGCTGCTACAACATGGGACCCTATGTCATCCTCTATGTACAATGAAAGTTTCTTTTCATGGATTATTTTTGCTCACGATATTTGGTCACTTTCCTTTTTCTTTCGATCTCATGCCGCCTCGGCCCTGCGAAACGACGAGTAAGTTGTTGGCTCATGGGACCCGTATTTCATCCTCTATGTACAATAAAGTTTTTTTCTTGGATTTTTACCCCCTTATTTTTGGTCACTTGCCTTTTTCTTTCGATCTGTGCCGCCTTTGAAATTGTGGACGCTTCTGGCTCATGGGTCCCACATGCCAGCCTCTATGAACAATAATATTTCTTTTCTTGGATTTTTACCTGATTTCTGGCTATTTGCCTTTTTCTTTGGATCCCCGACCGCCTTTGAAACGATGAGGACTTTCTTTGGCGCATAGCTCCCACATGTCGGCCTCTAAGAACAATAAACATTTCTTTTCTTGGATTTATTGTTGACCCCTAATTAATGGCTACTTCGCTTTTTCGATCCCCACCGCCTTAGAAACGTTGAGGACGACTGCTGGCTCATGGGTCCCATATGACAGCCTCTATGAAAAGTAAAACATTTACTTTCTTGGATTTATTTTTGACACCTAATTAATGACTACTTGGTTCTTTTCTTTTGATCCCGTGACGCCTTTGAAACGTTGAGGGCCTGCTTGCTCATGGGTCCAACATGTCGACCTCTATGAACAATAAGAGTTTCTATTGTTACATTTATTTTTGACCCCTAATTTACGGCTATTTGCCTTTTTTCCATTACTGCCACCTTAGAAACGTTGAGGACGACTGTTGTTGGGTCCCATATGTCAGCCTCTTTGTACGATAAAAGTTTCCTTTCTTTGGATTTATTTTTGACCCCTAATTTTTGGCTATTTGCCTTTTTCTTTCGAACTCCACCGCCTTTGAAACGTTGATGACGCTACTGCAAACTGGGTACAATATGTCAGCCTCTTTGTGCGATAAACCTTTCCTTTCTTGGATTTTTTGGACACCTGATTTCGAGCTACTTGCCTTTTTCTTTCGATCTCCTGCCCCCTTTGAGAAACGTCGAGAACGATGCTGGTTCGTGGGTCCCACATGTCATCCTCTCACGAATGATAAATGTTGAGGCCGCGGCTGCAAGATACGTCCCACATGTCAGCTTTATTTGTTGAATAAACGTTTCCTTTCTCGAATTTATATTTGACCCCTGATTTACGGCTACTTTGCCGTTTCTTTCGATCCCCGCATGTCTGCTACTCCACCGAAAAACAGACCGGCATGTATTCATCACAATACGGTAGCTAATTTAGGAAAAATGTGTTCATCACGGGATTCAAACAAAGATCTTCATCTCTGCTAAATTTTGATTTCACCAAAAACCGAACAGCGTGTGTTCATGACTTTAAGTTCACAAACACTATGGTTTCTCTATAAAATAAGGTCACCATCCGTTCCTTTATTGAAGGCATTTGCGAAAAGTGTCTTTGGCTAATGGGCACCAGTGCTCTTGCTGTTTAAAAAAAAATCAAATATCATACATATTTGTTTCAAAAAAATCTGAAAATGAATGTAGACATAATAAATAAAGTAACCTACAAGCGTGTAAAATTTTAATATGACATTCTTTATATTGTAGACTACACAAAAAAGACAAAATCTGTTGAAATTTGGAGATTTGAAATATGCATACCAGATCCACACGTTTGTTACTTTTGTGTAGCCCGAATTTTTGTATTTGAAACTGAAATTTTGCACGTTTATGGGACAATTCATTAGCTACTCCATGATTTTTTCTAATTTTTGAAGAAATAAATATATTTTTATTTTTTCTAAAATAGCAGAGAACTTGGTGCCCAAGAGCACCAAATCTCTTAATAGGCATTTGCGCCTAATAGCGTGAGTTTAGCTAATTTTTGAAGAAAAAAAAGATGTCCATTGTGGTATTCGGGACAAAGATCTTCATGTGCACTCTGCACCAAACAACAAACCAGCATGTATTCATCACAATACGGGTAGCTAATTTGTGAAAAATATGTTCAGCACGGGATTCAAACAAAGATCTTCATCTCTGCAAAATTTTGATTTCAGCAAAAACCGAACAGCGAATGTTCATGAGGTTAAGTTCATGAACACTATGTTTTCTCTATAAAATAAGGTCACCATCTGTCTCTTATTTCTCAAGGAAAAACAGGTGGAAGTGTTGGGACGAACCACATGGGTGCTTCGGCTCTATGTTCAATCTTCTCTTTTTTGTACTGCAATCTTGAGCCTATGGCAGGACCTCCATTGACGTGCATTCTGCACCAATTTGGCCTTGGACGTATCCATGTATCACGGGCGCGATTGTGGGTAGCAAAGACACAGTCAGGTTTGAACAATTGGAAATCTGGTTATGCAGCCTCTGCGTCGATTGGCGGGGGTAGCATGAAAATTGGGTGATTGAGTCCAAGAAATAAAGAACGCCCCTTCAAATTGTTCAATCTTTCCCACCTTGCCTTTTCTACAGGGTCCAAGGTATGGGCAGATCTCAAGAAGACGTAGCACCGTACCAAAGGATAAGACCTCAGCTTGTTACCCATATGTAATATTGAAGGACCGAGGATGGGCCGATAACCTTTAACCTGAATCCACGCGAGATCAGATTCACCAGTAATGGACTCTGCTCTCATTGGTGCTAGGAACCAAGTGCGCTGGTCAGAAAATCCAAGAAATACATCTTCATCTTCATAATTATGATTATCACCATCATCATCTAATTCTTCATCATCTAATTCTTCATCATCGAATTCGTCTTCTTCTAATTCTTCTTCTTCTAATTCTTCTTCATCAGCATCATTATCTTCATCGGCACCTCCATCGCCTTGAGCCACATTTGCTTCATCATCTTCCATGACAGCATCTCCCTCGATTTGAGCGAAAATTGCAGCCACTTCTGCTTCTTCATCTTCAATGACAGGGGCGTCAATGAGACGCGGGGCTGCATGTGTCCCTGCAATGCACAAAGATCAACCACAATGCAGCAAGTAGGAACTACACTGAAAATTATCTCTTCTCTTCTATCTTCTATTTTCTACTACTATAAGGCACCAGTTTTTAACAAGACATGTAGCAGCAATTCCAACTGTTGGTGTCCAAAATCTAACGGTTGGGATTAGAGGTATTCGCGTGAAAAAAATACCACACCAGTGTCCTTGTTTCTAGAACCGTCATGTTTCCATTATGAAGAAAAATCGGAAGCAGTCTCACACCGATATCACACGTCCCACTTGATAGTGATTAAGAAAGGTTCCAAATTTTTGTTCATATTTATAAAGCTGTATGCTCACACTTATTTTGATGGTATAACCAAATTATTAGTTGTATTGAAAGTTTGAACAACATTTAGAACGCAACTTTTATACATCGGTATTGCGAATCGTAATTGGTCCAACATGTGCAGCATGCCATTTACTAGTTAAGACATAAAACAAAGACTCACCACGGGTATATGGTTCCCAAACCAGAACATCTCCATACGGATATGTAGCTGCGTATACACGATGTAGGTGTGAACTTGTACCATATCCAGGAATGCCCATGGCATCAACATAGCTGTTTCTATCAAAGAATTCAGGGTTTCTCAGGATATTCCACTCCTTTTCTAGGGGCGCTTGTAGGATAGCGATCAATTCGTCAAATACAACGATTAACTCGTATTGCCATGGCACTGCTAGATCATCTTTGTACGGCCTCTTGACGATCCGTACTTTGAGCAGTTCCAAACTTTTATCTATTTTGTATTTGAACAGGAATGGTGGGCTGCCATGCCACCATTCACTCGTAGGGCCCAAAGAAATTCCTGCATCTTGCAGAGATGGAAGAGGTATAATACTATCTGATATGTATATGTTGCGGATCGTCAAGTGCCCGTCCTGCTGGACAAATGCCACCCGATCGCCGTTACAACCCACCCGGTGCATGGGTCCATGTCCATCCAGTTCCTCCTTGGTATGGATAAATGCTGGAACTGTCGGCTTGTCTAATGGCATCGACAACGCGTGAATGCCCTGCAAATAGGATTTGTTTCAAAATTGTCTATGCATGCAAGGTATTCGACGAGAATGAAGAGCGGATTGTGCGAGCGGAAGCACAGATGTAATGGATAAATAAAGCAATTCCGAAGAGTACATGTGCATAGTGAAGGCAGCAAACCTTACAGTACTCCCAAATCAGGTGATGATGTTGAGTCTAAATTCATGCATGATGTTTGGCAATAAGAAAAGTTGATTGAAAAAACACAAGCTGAAACGAGATGAGTAAATAAATAAATACTCTTACAGTATTGTCACGGTCGTACGGCCATGTCTCGGGGTCGCGATGGAGCAGGCTCGGTAAACCGAACGGAACCTTATGTGCTCCGCGGATGGCATGCCGCATGCCGATCATGCCTCGGCGAGGCGACCGGTCTTGAGGATATCCGCCCGCTCGGCTATGTTCTCCACCAGTGGGTAGTGGAGGTTGCCCCACCCCATGGACTGGTGGTAGCAATCAGGAATCTCCTCAACCTTACGCTTCTGCTTCATTGGAGTCGGTAATCTAATGCAAGGGAGAGAGGGGTGAACGGGAGAAAGAGACATAATTTTTTTTTTGGAGAAGATGCAGTAGTAGTACTACGATACTAGGAGGTGGAGATGCGGGGCATGTTTCCGGGGGAGAGGAACCACTATTTCCCTTTAAAAAAATAACAGCACTTGCGCATTAGAACTTGGGGCGGGGATATAGCGGTAAGAGGTATTGACCAACTTTCCCTCACCTTGACCCCACGTGGTTGTGAACCCGAGATAATTCTTTTGATGAACCCGATATACTTATTATAGTACTAAAATAGTACAAGTATATACCTTGTACTCCTATATACTAACATTACTATTTTAAGGACTTTTGTTCCATGAGCAACAACTTCCCCCACTCCGCTCATCCGAAATCCTAGCCCCTCCAACTTCAAGGACCAATCAACATAGCTATGGCCTTCTAATTTGGCTCTAGTCGCCGCACACATAGTCCTCCCGCCGGCACGGAGTAGGAGCCTCAGCCCTGTCGTCGCTTGTTGTTCTACATAATCATATACAGTACCATATATATTTCAAATTTCCATATCAAAAAATAGTTCAAATCTGAATTTTAACATCTCAAGCTAAACCCTCGCTTGCTCTTAAACATAAGCATACCATAGTTCTACTTTTGTCTTCACCGAACAACAGAACACAATGTGTTCATCACAACATAGCCAACCGGAGTACCTAGTAATGTAACTAGAGAAGTGAACCTATAGTTGATCAAGCCTTCAACTTTAACACAATAATACCCCCACATTATGTGTTGAGGAGCCACACCCATATATTTAAGAGTACCATCATGTAGACCACAAATGCATCAATGAAGAGAGGGGTATACTTATAGACCACCTCTTTACAAAACAGTTGTAATTAGTAGACCACAATTGCCTCGTTCATTAGCTATGAAATTACATACTATCAGTAGCTACAATGGCTGCAGGACTGTTTCAGAATTAAACATCACACTTGTTCCAATCCGGGGCGTTGGCGAAGTTTGGGATGAACCAAAGCGGTGTCTTTACCAGGTACCTATCTTTTTTTGTTTTGCATGTTTTCTCCAAGGCGTTGGTTTGGAAACCAACGGCGCAATCTTCACGATTCAGACTGAATCAACATATTTCAGGCAGCTGCGAATTGCGAAGCCATGCTTCATTCGGCAAGGTGTACACACAATTTATTCTCGTCAGACATCCTGGGACAACATCTGCACCGCCTAATGGCAGCATAATCGGATAGTTCACTCCAAGGAAAAGAGAATATTCTCCAAGGTCATCAATCTTTTCCCATGGAATACCTTCATTTAACTTACTAGTGTCCTTCGTGAACACCAGGCAACCAAACCCAGAAGCATAGTTGCCAACAGTGCGACCATGATGAACACGACGATCGAAGCGATATGGCAAACTTTACGGGAATATTCCCTTTCATTGACAATGCCCGGTGTATGGATCAGAAGAAGTCTAGAACCATCTATAGATATTGCTAACCACAACATGCCATAATCTACCTCGTGATCATGTCATAGAGAATCATCAAGTGCACACCCCCATACAAACAAAATTGGAGGTGTCTCTAAGATCAGCGGAGGACTGCTTGAAAACGAAATTACTGTTAAGAAGGGTATGTTTGGTTTGCACAAATCTGAAAACGTAAGAATTGGGAAAACGCATTAGGATTCAGATGGGATGATATAATGGCATTTCCATTCAATAATCTGACATATTGGTGTATTTGAGTACATCACATGGGAAACCAAAGGATTCATTTCAAGAAGTTCAAGTAGAGGTCAAAATCCAACATAATTCAATCTGAGAATAAAACTCCTAATTATACAATCCTCAAATTTTTCTATGGTAATCATCTCGAATAAAAAGTCTAAATACCAATGAAATTTCATCCGAAGAAAATATGCCCGAAGCCTCCAAGTCAGATCAGTCAGGTTCGAAAATTAATAAGTTTGTGCATTAAAATTATCTTTACAGCCATGAATAATGAAGCTCATCATACACTACGTCTGGAGGAAAATTACCAGCTTGCTGAGGATTCCATGCGTGAACAGTGCCAGTATGAGTTGTGGCAAACACAAGCCCATTGTGGAGAATTGCATCGCTGTAATTGTAAAAGATGTGGGACTTGGGCTCTGTAAGAACTGTCCATCCAGAATCTTCGCCGCAAAGGAGGGCAACTCTGATGTCAAAAACAGCAACAAGAGAGAAATTTTTGTACCCCCCATTAGCTGTGGGAACTTGGCAAATATATATCTTGTGAAATATAATAGCACGAAGGTTGTGGTGGTATATATTTGGAATGTGGGTGGTTTCAAACGGCACAGGGAGAGGAATTTCACGGCGAGTGTAGACGTTGACAAGTTTCCATTTGCAAGCAGGAAAGCCAGTGTCAACCATGGCAACCCAATCTCCATTGGCACCTACCCACTGCTTACCCGTACCGTCTGGCATCACAGCGTCGGAGGAGAACCTGTCCAGCGGCGTCAGCTTGCAATCCCGTGCTACCTTCGTCGGGTTAGAATGAAGAACACATGGCAGGCCAAACGGGAGAGAAAAAGATAGAGTTGCACTATCATTTGCAGAGTCGAAAAATAGTTTGGACGAACCGACGAGGCTCGCGGCGGTGATGACGTCGCATCTTGTTACGAGTTCTTCAAGGGGACCTTTGGAAAAGACCTTAAAGCAGTTCAGAGTCATCATTTTCCTTGTTCGATGCCGCCATCGCAGGGCGGGGGTGGGTCTATGAGGTTTGGGTTCAACTGATTGGAGTTTAATTTGGGTTCGATGGCGGCGGTGGCGGGGAAGATGAAGAACGGAGGCTCTCAAAGCTGGGCGGTGGAATTGATTCTAAAGCTGCATGGCGGCAAGCGGCTCGTGCTATGGAAGGTGGTTGATTGGTGCGGGCGGGGGCGGAGGTAGACGATGGAGGTGAACCGAAATAGGGCAGGTGGGGGCGGGCGCTTGACTTCGCTCCTCTACACTCTCTGACATCTCCTCCTGTTTCTTGGAAAGTGTATAGACCCATAATAAAAAGTCTTGTTCCCTACGAAAAGGTGAAGAACAAGTCAACGGTCCTAACGTGCAAATTTGGACATCCCAAGCTATGTGTTGTCATGTCAATTCAATGTCCATGGCAGTATTTTGATTTTTGCGTGACCAAAAGAAGTACGCCTTGGCCTTTCACAATCGGGGTTTCTTTAGAGCAAGAACAATAGAAGAGCCAACAGCTGGCAAAAGTACCACGTAGGCGGGCTATAAGCGCCCACTATTGTCCTACTTCCTCTTGGCGTGATACTCCCTCCGTCCACAAATAAGTGGACGTGCGGGATTTTCAAGGTAAATTAGTAAAAGGAAAGAAAAATGCATTGGAGCACTCGTATCATAAGAAACACATGTACTCAACCACGGTTGTAGATTTTCTCGGCGCAAGACTTTTCCCCGGCGATTGTGGCTTTCGATTATTCGTGGGTGTGGGGAGGAGCTCCGCCGCATCGGTAGAAAGCAAAGAGGGACGGCGGCTCTCGATCGTGCGGTGTACTCGTAAATCACGTGCGACCCATGCCCTAATAATTCACAATGCATTGATGAGGGCTATCACTTCATCATCCAATAAAATGTACTTAGTAACTATGGTAATAATATTGTCTTCTCGCAAAAAAAAATGGTAAAAATATTGTCTCTTAAGCCATGTACTAGTACGAGTGCAAGATGCTTTAGAGAAATAAACCTATATTTTATTGCTACTCCGTAATACACATGGTTATTTATTCTAGGCAAATGCCTACCGAAAGATGTAGGAATAGGGAAATGTAGGATTGCAATGTCATGTCCACTCCAATCCTATAGGAATTCATAGAATCCAAACTTTGTTTGATTCCACCATAGGAAAAGTAAAGCATTCTTAAAAAGAGGCATGAGTAGATGTTTAATTTTCTATGGAATCTGTGCAAAAAGAAATCCTTAGGAAAAATTCCTATCGGAAACAATCCTACAAATCAAACAGCCAAGGATTCAATTGTACCAATTTCCTATGCAAATCCTTGGTGTTCACCCAATCCTCTCGAATACTCATCCAAAAAATGCACTAATACTTTGATGGGGAGTTTTTGTATTCTAGGCAAGAATAGAGGGTTTGCGGGGATCACTTGAGAAGTGTATTAACCAAAGAAGGCATAAGTAATACACCAACACACACTAACATGCCCTTAATGGATGTATCTCCATAAACTCCCTCTGTTCTTTATTACTACTACTAGTTTATGTACTTCTTAACTAATATGGGATAATCATGAAATATATTTTCTAACATTCAGCCAAAATATAGTGGTTCGACTTTTTAAAATCTTTTGAAAAACTAGTAATTAAAAATATTTGAGCTATCAAATCTAGGAAGTTTGAAAATATTTTGTATTCCGTCTGAAAGTTGTGTTACTTGGTGTAAGATTCACACAAAAATGATGAAAATATCAAACCTTCAAAAAAATTGTAGTAATTCAAACGTTATGTGCGTTTCATAATTTTGCAAAATCGATTCTATTTGCAATTAAAACTATAGTAGTTGGTGGTCCCCGATCATCTGATTTGCTCTTAAACAGCTCAATCCTAAATTTGAACCTCCCTGCAACAGAACACGATAGTTGGTGGTTTGTGCGGAAAAAATTACAGTTTAAAAAAGTGTTTTACGCAACGAAGGCAGCAATAAGCGGTAGTTTGTGCAATTTCCTCGTGTAAACAACATGTAGCGTCGAAGTAATAGTACTAGGAGTACAGAAATCTTGTGTAATTTCTAGTTCTACATATTACTAGTGTCCACTGTTTGAGAGTTGATGGTGAATGGGTCTAATTTTCAATCGAATGAGAATTAGCAAATTGATTTTTATGACAAAAGCATACAAAGGGAGTAAAACAACATACCCGCATTCGCCGCTGCTACCAGCATGCGATGCCTCCACGAGTGCATTGACGGCTGCTGCAAATCCTCGGAAGGCATCTAGGTTTTGCAGATCGTCGATTGCCGCTGTCCGGCTAAGCTTAACCAGCATAGCTGCCGCCAAGATATCTCGGATTTGGACCACAGGCAGAAGCTGATTGGGGTCGAAGGATTGCCTGATGATGGAAGTTTGGAACTCGGCTCCGATGATGGAAGTTTGGAACTCGGCCCAGCCAGAACCTCCCAAATCTGTGTGTGGCATTGGATGCCCATCGGCATCCCCAATGCTGCCGACGTCGTGATGTGGTCGGTCGCACTTTGGTCCCCACTAAAGGCTGGGGCTGCAGCACGTCGCCGCCGCCCCCGACGTCCCCACGACGGCAACGCCATGGACCGAGGCGCTGAGTTTGTTGGCGAACCCGAAGCCCTGGATGGCAAGTGCTTCTTCACAATGGAAGCATCCTCACCCGGCGAGGTTCGCCCCCGGCGCATGCCTATGCTCCGACCAGCCCACTTTGCCGCTGCTGCCTGGGCTGTCGCCGATACCTGGGCCACCGCCGCTTCATGGGACCCCCCTCCCTCCTCTCCCTCTCCTAGATCAAAGGGCGCTAGGAGTCTAGCCGCAGCAAGACACAGAGCCGCCTGCTTCATCGCACACCAATGGCACACAGACATTTGCGAGCTTTTAGCGCACACCCCTCCGAGGCTGAGTCGTGGAGCCTGGGTGCACGGGGCTATGGCTGGAGGAGTCGCCATGGGACGAGGGGTGTCGAGTGCTCGGGTAAGTACGGGAAAGGCGAAGTTTTGCATAACCTTATATGATCACATCAATGCTTCTCAAGGAGCCAAATACTGTATGAGAAACTGGAAAATTTTGAACGTTTGAAAAGTTTGCCGGCATAATGCATCCTTCCAATGCACGCCTACTAAGGTAGAAAGCCAACTCAATTGCTACTTTGTTGGCAAAATGTACCATGGCTCAATCTTAGGTCACACACCCATGAAGCCAAGTTAACACATCTATCAATTGGTATATTTTGGTCATATTAAAATTTTACTTGAAACTTGTTGGTCATGCCATTCTACTACTCGCCTAACACTTTTTCTACGCGGGAAGGAGGGGGGTATGATGCTACCCTGAATTTTTATGCCCATTTGTATCTTGGTCAAATCCTAGGTTTGACCAAAATTTAAAACATGAAAATGAAAAATTAAGCCTGGATCCACTACAAGAAAAGTTCCCAAACTTTTCTTGTAGTGATCCTTCTTAATTAGTAACTTCAAAATGAAGCTTTTGGAAGGTTTTTGAAATTTCCATGTCTGAAACCCAAAACACCTCTTCATGATTGACTTCATAAGACAAATCGAGTTTAGGGTTAGGGGTAGATACATGATTTTTCTAGTTTGAATATGTCTAGACCTGGCTTATCAACTTGAATGCTTAGTATATGACATAAGAAGATGTACTATGTGCATTGGTTTTTCATTTATTTGATTTGTTTTGAATTTTTATGCCGAATCAAATTTTGGTCAAATCATAGGTTTAACCAAGATTTAAACAAGTTTAAAACATTAAAATGAAAAATTAAGCATGGATCCTTCTTAGTCACTCCAAAATGAAGCTTTTGGGAGGCTTTTGAAATGTCTATGTTTGAAACCCAAAACCACTTCTCTTCATGCTTGACTTCATAAGACAGATGAGTTTAGGGTTAGGGGTAGATACATGATTTTTCTGGTTTGAATAGGTCTAGACCTTGTTATCAAGTTGAATGGCTTACTATGTGACATAAGAAGACTATGTGCTTTGGTTTTTCATTTTTGATTTTTTTCGATTGTTTTTATGCCCATTTGAATCTTGGTCAAATCCTAGGTTTGAACAAGAATTTAAACAAGTTTAAAACATGAAAATGAAAAGGTAAGCATGGATCCTTCTTAGTCAGTCCGAAATGAAGCTTTTGGGCGGTTTTCGAAATTTCCATGTTTGAAAACCCAAACCACTTCTCTTCATGCTTGACTTCATAAGACAAATTTAGGGAGGGGTATAGATACATGATTTTTCTTGTTTGATATGTCTAGATATTGTTTATCAACACTTGAATGCTTACAATATATGTGACGCAAGAAGACTATGTGTTATGGTTTTTCATTTTTGGGGGTTTTTTTGAATTTTTTATGCGCACTTGAATCTTGGTCAAATCCTAGCTAGCTAGGTTTGACCAAGCTTTAAACAAGTTTAAAACATGAAAATGAAAAAGTAAGCATGTATCCTTCTTAGTCACTCCAAAATTAAGCTTTTCGGAGGTTTTTGAAATTTCCATCTTGTAAACCCAAAACCACGTATCTTCATGTTTGACTTCAAAAGACGAGTTTAGGGTTAGGGGTAGATACATGATTCTTCTTTTAATATGTTTAGATCTTGTTTTATCAACTTGAATGTTGACTGTATGACATAAGAAGACTATGTTTTTGAATTTCTTATGAATCTTGGTCAAATCCAAGGGTTGACCAAGATTTAAACAAGTTTAAAACATGAAAATGAAAATGTTTCAAGTTCACCTTTGGTTCGATCTTTCAGTAACCAGGCGCATATATATATGGATGCAAATTGAGATAATTAATTCGTGAAACATTGGAAATGTCCATCGTGTGTCATGTTTCCCCCTCACATGAAAATTGGATTGGTGGCAGACAAGTAAAAGCACATTTATGTGCGACAACCCAAAATGCACATATTTTGCTGAGTTTTCATGCATGCATTAAAAGTTGTGAATATATACATAAAATGCATGTGGGTCATGATTGAAAAGTTTGACATGTATATGGTTCTTGTGTAGTAGTACTATAGTAGGTACGCAAACTCCCAGCCATCTTCTTTGTCAAGAGAAGACGCGCACCAGGATGCGTAGTGGAAGTCGTCTCTGGATCCTTCTGTTGTCCCTCTCACGGAAAAGAAAAAGAAAAAAACATCTCTCTCATTCTCGGCCTCGCTCGACTCGCTCGCTCGCAGCCTCGCACCTCCTGCGCACTGACAAACGCTGCACAACGATCCAACATCACCGAGAAAAAAGATATACACCATAAATAATAAGAGGGGCCCCGTGATTGCTATCCCTTCTTCTCCTTCCATGTGATCCCTCTTCCTCCGAGTTTCACTGGACGGGCAAACACACATGTCTTTGCATAGTAATAATAAAAAAGTAAAAAATCGACCTATGAATCTATGATTAAATAGGTAAAATCCTGGGTTTTATCAAGGTTTAAACAAGTTTAAAACATGAAAATGAATAGGTAAGCATGGATCCTTCTTAGTCACTCTAAAATGAAGCTTTCGCGAGGTTTTTGAAATTTCCATGTTTGAAACCCAAAACCACTTCTCTTCATGCTTGACATCGTAAGACAGAGTTTAGGGTTAGGGGTAGATACATGCTTTTTCTGGTTTGAATATGTCTAGACCTTGTTTATCAACTTGAATGCTTAATATATGACATAAGAAGGCTATGTTCTTTGGTTTTTCATTTTTTCTGTTTTTTTCTGATTTTTTATGCCCATTTAAATCTTGGTCAAATCCTAGGTTTGACCAAGATTTAAACAAGTTTAAAACATGAAAATGAAAAGGTAAGCCTGGATCCTTCTTAGTCATTGTAAAATGAAGCTTTTGGGAGGTTTGTGAAATTTCCATGTTTGAAACCCAAAAGCACTTCTCTTCATGCTTGACTTCATAAGACAGAGTTTAGGGTTAGGGGGTGTAGATACATGATTTGTCTGGTTTGAATATGTCCAAATCTTATTTATCAACTTTTGAATGCATGCTACTCTCTCAAAGAAAAACTTTTGAATGCTTACTATATGACATAAGAAGACTATATGCTTTTAAAATTCAAACATATGGTAAGCATTCTTATGTCATATAGTAAGCATTCAAGTTGATAAACAAGCAAGGTTTGGACATATTCAAACCAGACAAATCATGTATCTACCCCTAACCCCTAATTAAATTGTCTTATGAAGTCTAGCATGAAGAGAAGTGGTTTTGGGTTTCAAACATGGACATTTCGAAAAACCCTCCCAAAAACTTCATTTTAGAGTGACTAAGAAGGATATACAAGCTTCCCTTTTCATTTTCATGTTTTAAACTTGTTTAAATCTTGGTCAAACCTCTAGGATTTGACCAAAAGATTCAAATGGGCATGGAAATTCATAAAAAATCAAAAGAATGAAAAACCAAAGGACATAACATTATTATGTCATATATATATAGTAAGCATTCAAGTTGATAAACAAGGTCTAGACATATTCAAACCAGAAAATCATGTATATATCTACCCCTAACCCTAAACTCTGTCTTATGAAGTCAAGCATGCATGAAGAGAAGTGGTTTTGGTTTCAAACATGGAAATTTCGAAAAACCCTCCCAAGAGCTACATTTTGGAGTGAGTAAGAAGGATATATAGATGCTTAATTTTTCATATTCATGATTTAAACTTGTTTAAACCATGTTCAAACCTAGGATTTGACCAAGATTCAAATGGGCATAAAATTTTAAAAAAATCAAAAAATAAAAAACAAGTCACATAGTATTCTTATGTCATATAGTAAGCATTCAATTAAGTTGATAAACATGGTCTAGACATATTCAAACCAGGAAAATCATGCATCTACCCCCTAACCCTAGCTAAACTCTGTCTTATGAAGTCAAGCATGCATGAAGAGAAGTGGTTTTTGGTTTCAAACGTTTAAGCCAAAAGCCCCGTTTCAAATATTTCAAACTTATTCAAATTTGGTTCAAATATGAAAGACATACAAGTTATAGCAAACATAGTGCATACATTTTCACACATACTGCACTAGATGCTAACCCTATAGTTTGAGGCCATTTGGGTGACCTAGGTCGAAAAAATTCTTGGATTAGAATCATGTTGTTCGAACCCCGTAGTTGGATTTTTTTGAACCCTTGATCTGTAGAACTGGGCAAAACCCTAGTTTAACCTATTTAATTACAGATTCGTATATCGATTTTTCTACGAGTACTACCTTTTTATTATTACTATGCAGCACATGGGTGTTTGCCCGTCGAGTGAAACTCGGAGGAAGAGGGATCACTCGGAAGGAGAGAAGAAGGGAGAGCATTATGGTGTCTCCCCTTTTTCGGGTGATGATGTTTTTTTTGTGCAATGTTTGTCAGTGAGCAGGAGGTGCGAGCGAGCGAGCGAGCGAGTCGAGCGAGGCCGAGAATGAGAGAGATTTGTTTTTTTGTGAGAGGGACAACGGAAGGATCCAGAAGGACCCACAGACTTCCAATACGCATCCTGATGCGTCTTCTCTTGACAAAGAAGATGGCTGGGAGTTTGCGTACCTATTGCACGTGACTTG
This sequence comes from Lolium perenne, assembly GCF_019359855.2. Classification (NCBI taxonomy): domain Eukaryota; kingdom Viridiplantae; phylum Streptophyta; class Magnoliopsida; order Poales; family Poaceae; genus Lolium; species Lolium perenne. Next base: position 162,206,027 of record NC_067247.2, read on the forward strand.
TGCTCACTGAAGTGTGGGACCTCAAGCGTGGGCACCACACGTAAGTGACAGACCTGTTGGTGTAAAAACTCGATTGATTATTATAGTGCATTAGAACAAAGTTTCCTATGGATTCAAGGGTAGGAAATCCAAGTTAACTCATTTACATGACATTATTATTTCCATGAAGCAAAGTTAACACATCTATCGATTGGTACATTTTTGAGTGACTAAGAAGGATCCATGCTTACTTATTCGTTTTCACGTGTTAAACTTGTCTAAATCTTGGTCAAACCTAGGATTTGACCAAGATTCAAATGGGCAGAAAAATAAAATAAAAAACAGAAAAATGAAAAACCAAATCACATAGTCATCTTATGTCATATAGTAAGCATTAAAGTTGATAAACAAGGTCTAGAAATATCAAACCATACAAATCATGTATCTACCCCCTAACCCCTAAACTATGTCTTATAAATTAAGTCAAGCATGAAGAGATGTGGGTTTGGGTTTCAAACATGGAAATTTCAAAAACCTCCCAAAAACTTCATTTTAGTGTGACTAAGAAGGATACACGCTTCCCTTTTCATATTCATGTTCTAAGCTTGTTTAAATTATCTTGGTCAAACCTAGGATTTGCCAAGATTCAAATGAGCATCAATATTGAAAAAAATCAGAAAAAAAGAAAAACCAAAGGAAATAGTTTTCTTATGTCATATAGTAAGCATTAAAGTTGATAAACAAGGTCTAGACATATTCAAACTAGACAAATCATGTATCTATACCCCCTAACCCCTAAACTCTGTCTTATGAAGTCAAGCATGTGAAGAGGAAGTGGTTTTGGGTTGCAAACATGGAAATTTCAAAAACCTCCGAAAAACTTCATTTTAGAGTTTCTAAGAAGGATCCATGCTTACCTTTGCATTTTCATATTTTAAACTTGTTTAAATCATTATCAAGCCTAGCATTTGACCAATATACAAATGGGTGGGCACAAAATTCAAAAAAATCAGAAAAATGAAAAACAAATTAAAGCACATAGTCTTCATATGTCATATCGTATGAATTCAAGTTGATAAACGAGGTCTAGGTATATCCAAACCAGACAAATCATGTATCTACCCCCTGTCGATCTTATGAAGTCTAGCATGAAGAGAGAAGTCGTTTTTGGTTTCAAACATGGAAATTTCAAGAACATCCCAAAAGCTTCATTTTAGAGTGACTAAGAAGGATACATGCTTCCCTTTTCATTTTTATGTTTAAACTTGTTTAAATCTTGGTCAAACCTAGGATTTGACCAAGATTCAAATATATGGGCATAAAATTAAAAAAAAAACAGAAAAATTTAAAACCAAGGCACATAGTCTTCTTATGTCATATAGTAAGCAATCAATTAATTAAGTTGATAAACCAGGTCTAGACATATTCAAACCAGGAAAATCATGTATCTACCCCCTAACGCCCTAGCTAAACTCTGTCTTATGAAGTCAAGCATGCATGAAGAGAAGTGGTTTTTGGTTTCAAACGTTTAAGCCAAAAGGTAAGCATGGATCCTCCTTAATTAGTCACTGTAAAATGAAGCTTTTGGGAGGTTTGTGAAATTTCCATGTTTGAAACCCAAAAGCACTTCTCTTCATGCTTGACTTCATAAGACAGAGTTTAGGGTTAGGGGGTGTAGATACATGATTTGTATGGTTTGAATATGTCCAAATCTTATTTATCAACTTTTGAATGCATGCTACTCTCTCAAAGAAAAACTTTTGAATGCTTACTATATATATGACATAAGAAGACTATATGCTTTTAAAATTCAAACATATGGTAAGCATTCTTATGTCATATAGTAAGCATATTCAAGTTGATAAACAAGCAAGGTTTGGACATATTCAAACCAGACAAATCATGTATCTACCCCCTAACCCCTAATTAAATTGTCTTATGAAGTCTAGCATGAAGAGAAGTGGTTTCGGGTTTCAAACATGGAAATTTCAAAAACCTCCCAAAAACTTCATTTTAGAGTGACTAAGAAGGATATACAAGCTTCCCTTTTCATTTTCATGTTTTAAACTTGTTTAAATCTTGGTCAAACCTCTAGGATTTGACCAAAAGATTCAAATGGGCATAGAAATTCATAAAAAATCAAAAGAATGAAAAACCAAAGGACATAACATTCTTATGTCATATATATATAGTAATTAAGCATTCAAGTTGATAAACAAGGTCTAGACATATTCAAACCAGAAAATAATGTATATATCTACCCCTAACCCTAAACTCTGTCTTATGAAGTCAAGCATGCATGAAGAGAAGTGGTTTTTGGTTTCAAACATGGAAATTTCGAAAACCCTCCCAAGATCGAGCTACATTTTGGAGTGACTAAGAAGGATATATAGATGCTTAATTTTTCATATTCATGATTTAAACTTGTTTAAACCATGTTCAAACCTAGGATTTGACCAAGATTCAAATGGGCATAAAATTTTAAAAAAATCAAAAATAAAAAAACAAGGCACATAGTATTCTTATGTCATATAGTAAGCATTCAATTAAGTTGATAAACAAGGTCTAGACATATTCAAACCAGGAAAATCATGCATCTACCCCCTAACCCTAGCTAAACTCTGTCTTATGAAGTCAAGCATGCATGAAGAGAAGTGGTTTTTGGTTTCAAACGTTTAAGCCAAAAGCCCATTTTCAAATATTTCAAACTTATTCAAATTTGGTTCAAATTTGAAAGACATACAAGTTATAGCACACATAGTGCATACATTTTCACACATACTGCACTAGATGCTAACCCTATAGTTTGAGGCCATTTGGGTGACCTAGGTCGAAAAAATTCTTGGATTAGAATCGTGTTGTTCGAACCCCGTAGTTGGATTTTTTTGAACCCTTGATCTGTAGAACTGGAAAAAACCCTAGTTTAACCTATTTAATTATAGATTCGTATATCGATTTTTCTACGAGTGCTACCTTTTTATCATTACTATGCAGCACATGGGTGTTTGCCCGTCGAGTGAAACTCAGAGGAAGAGGGATCACTCGGAAGGAGAGAAGAAGGGAGAGCATTATGGTGTCTCCCCTTTTTCGGGTGATGATGTTGACTTTTGTGCAGGGTTTGTCAGTGAGCAGGAGGTGCGAGCGAGCGAGCGAGTCGAGCGAGGCCGAGAATGAGAGAGATTTGGTTTTTTGTGAGAGGGACAACCGAAGGATCCAGAAGGACCCACAGACTTCCAATACGCATCCTGATGCGTCTTCTCTTGACAAAGAAGATGGCTGGGAGTTTGCGTACCTATTGCACGTGACTTGTGCTCACTGAAGTGTGGGACCTCAAGCGTGGGCACCACACGTAAGTGACAGACCTGTTGGTGTAAAAACTCGGTTGATTATAATAGTGCATTAGAACAAAGTTTCCTATGGATTCAAGGGTAGGAAATCCAAGTTAACTCATTTACATGACATTATTATTTTCATGAAGCAAAGTAAACACATCTATCGATTGGTACATTTTTGAGTGACTAAGAAGGATCCAGGCTTACTTATTCGTTTTCACGTGTTAAACTTGTCTAAATCTTGGTCAAACCTAGGATTTGACCAAGATTCAAATGGGCAGAAAAATAAAATAAAAAACAGAAAAATGAAAAACCAAATCACATAGTCATCTTATGTCATATAGTAAGCATTAAAGTTGATAAACAAGGTCTAGAAATATCAAACCATACAAATCATGTATCTACCCCCTAACCCCTAAACTATGTCTTATAAATTAAGTCAAGCATGAAGAGATGTGGTTTTGGGTTTCAAACATGGAAATTTCAAAAACCTCCCAAAAACTACATTTTAGAGTGACTAAGAAGGATACATGCTTCCCTTTTCATATTCATGTTTTAAGCTTGTTTAAATTATCTCGGTCAAACCTAGGATTTGACAAAGATTCAAATGGGCATCAAAATTGAAAAAAATCAGGAAAAAGAAAAACCAAAGCAAATAGTTTTCTTATGTCATATAGTAAGCCAATTAAGTTGATAAACAAGGTCTAGACATATTCAAACTAGACAAATCATGTATCTATACCCCCTAACCCCTGAACTCTGTCTTATGAAGTCAAGCATATGAAGAGAAGTGGTTTTGGGTTTCAAACATGGAAATTTGAAAAACCTCCCAAAAACTTCATTTTAGAGTGACAAAGAAGGATACATGCTTCCCTTTTCATATTCATGTTTTAAGCTTGTTTAAATTATCTCGGTCAAACCTAGGATTTGACAAAGATTCAAATGGGCATCAAAATTGAAAAAAATCAGGAAAAAGAAAAACCAAAGCAAATAGTTTTCTTATGTCATATAGTAAGCCAATTAAGTTGATAAACAAGGTCTATACATATTCAAACTAGACAAATCATGTATCTATACCCCCTAACCCCTAAACTCCGTCTTATGAAGTCAAGCATATGAAGAGAAGTGGTTTTGCTCCCAAAAGCTTCATTTTAGAGTGACTAATTAAGAAGGATCCATGCTTACCTTTGCATTTTCATATTTTAATCTTGTTTAAATCATTATCAAGCCTAGGATTTGACCAAGATACAAATGGGTGGGCACAAAATTCAAAAAAATCAGAATAATGAAAAACAAAAGCACGTATAGTACGTCTTCTTATGTCATATCGTATGCATTCAAGTTAAACGAGGTCTAGGTATATCCAAACCAGACAAATCATGTATCTACCCCTGTTGATCTTATGAAGTCTAGCATGAAGGAGAAGTCATTTTGGGTTTCAAACATGGAAATTTCAAGAACATCCTAAAAGCTTCATTTTAGAGTGACTAAGAAGGATACATGCTTCCCTTTTCATTTTCATGTTTTAAACTTGTTTAAATCTTGGTCAAACCTAGGATTTGACCAAGATTCAAATATATGAGCATAAAATTCAAAAAAAAACAAAAAAATGAAAACCAAGGCACGTAGTCTTCTTATGTCATATAGTAAGTAATCAATTAAGTTGATAAACAAGGTCTAGACATATTCAAACCAGGAAAATCATGTATCTACACCCCCTAACGTACCCTAGCTAAACTCTGTCTTATGAAGTCAAGCATGCATGAAGAGAAGTGGTTTTTGGTTTCAAACGTTTAAGCCAAAAGGTAAGCATGGATCCTCCTTAGTCACTGTAAAATGAAGCTTTTGGGAGGTTTGTGAAATTTCCATGTTTGAAACCCAAAACCACTTAAGACAGAGTTTATGGTTAGGTGTAGATACATGATTTTTCTTGTTTGAATATGTCTAGACCTTGTTTATCAACTTGAATTGTTTACTATATGATATAAGAAGGCTATATATGTGCTTTGGTTTTTCATTTTTTGATTTCTTTCGAATTTTTTATGCCTATTTAAATCTTGGTCAAATCCTAGGTTTAAACAAGTTTAAAACATGAAAATGAAACGGTAAGCATGAATCCTTCCTTACTCACTCTAAAATGAAGGTACTTGAAAATTTTATGTTTGAAACCCAAAACCCCAGTTCTCTTCATATGTTTGACTTCATAAGACAGAGTTTAGGGTTAGGGGTAGATATGATACATGATATTTCTGCTTTGAATATGTCTAGACCTTGTTTATCAACTTGAATGCTTACTATATGACATAAGAAGGCTATATATGTGCTTTGGTTTTTCATTTTTTTTGAATTTTTCTGAATTTTTACTCCCATTTGAATCTTGGTCAAATCCTAGGTTTGACCAAGGTTAAAACAAGTTTAAAACATGGCAATGAAAAGGTAAGCATGGATCATTCTTAGTCTCTCTAAAATGAAGCTTTTGGGAGGTTTTTGAAGTTTCCATGTTTGAAACCCAAAATCACTTCTCTTCATATGCTTGGCTTCATAAGACAAAGATTAGGGTTTAGGGGTAGATATATACATGTTTTGGGAGGTTTTTGAAATTTCCATGTTTGAAACCCAAATCCACTTCTCTTCATCCTTGACGTCTTCATAAGACAAAAGTATAGGGTTATATATATATGCATGGGTAGATATATGCTTTTTTCTGGTTTGAATATGTATAGACCTTGTTTAAAATTATCAACTTAATTGAATGCTTACTATATATATGACATAAGAAGGCTATATATGTGCTTTGTTTTAATTTTCATTTTTTCATTTTTTCCTGATTTTTTATGCCCATTTGAATCTTGGTCAAATCCTAGGTTTGATCAAGATTTAAACAAGCAGTTTAAAAAATGAAAATGAAAAGGTAAGCCTGGATCCTTCTTAGTCACTGTAAAATGAAGCTTTTGGGAGGTATGTGAAATTTCCCTGTTTGAAACCCAAAAGCACTTCTCTTCATGCTTGACTTCATAAGACAGAGTTTAGGGTTAGGGGGTGTAGATACATGATTTGTCTGGTTTGAATATGTACAAATCTTATTTATCAACTTTTGAATGCATGCATGCTACTCTCTCAAAGAAAAACTTTTGAATGCTTACTATATGACATAAGAAGACTATATGCTTTTAAAATTCAAACATATGGTAAGCATTCTTATGTCATATAGTAAGCATTCAAGTTGATAAACAAGCAAGGTTTGGACATATTCAAACCAGACAAATCATGTATCTACCCCCTAACCCCTAATTAAATTGTCTTATGAAGTCTAGCATGAAGAGAAGTGGTTTTGGGTTTCAAACATGGAAATTTCAAAAACTTCCCAAAAACTTCATTTTAGAGTGACTAAGAAGGATATACAAGCTTCCCTTTTCATTTTCATGTTTTAAACTTGTTTAAATCTTGGTCAAACCTCTAGGATTTGACCAAAAGATTCAAATGGGCATGGAAATTCATAAAAAATCAAAAGAATGAAAAAACAAAGGACATAACATTCTTATGTCATATATATATATAGTAAGCATTCAAGTTGATAAACAAGGCCTAGACATATTCAAACCAGAAAATCATGTATATATCTACCCCTAACCCTAAACTCTGTCTTATGAAGTCAAGCATGCATGAAGAGAAGTGGTTTTGGTTTCAAACATGGAAATTTCGAAAAAACCTCCCAAGAGCTACATTTTGGAGTGACTAAGAAGGATATATAGATGCTTAATTTTTCATATTCATGATTTAAACTTGTTTAAACCATGTTCAAACCTAGGATTTGACCAAGATTCAAATGGGCATAAAATTTTAAAAAAATCAAAAAATAAAAAACAAGGCACATAGTATTCTTATGTCATATAGTAAGCATTCAATTAAGTTGATAAACAAGGTCTAGACATATTCAAACCAGGAAAATCATGCATCTACCCCCTAACCCTAGCTAAACTCTGTCTTATGAAGTCAAGCATGCATGAAGAGAAGTGGTTTTTGGTTTCAAACGTTTAAGCCAAAAGCCCCTTTTCAAATATTTCAAACTTATTCAAATTTGGTTCAAATATGAAAGACATACAAGTTATAGCACACATAGTGCATACATTTTCACACATACTGCACTAGATGCTAACCCTATAGTTTGAGGCCATTTGGGTGACCTAGGTCGAAAAAATTCTTGGATTAGAATCGTGTTGTTCGAACCCCGTAGTTGGATTTTTTTGAACCCTTGATCTGTAGAACTGGGCAAAACCCTAGTTTAACCTATTTAATTACAGATTCGTATATCGATTTTTCTACGAGTACTACCTTTTTATTATTACTATGCAGCACATGGGTGTTTGCCCGTCGAGTGAAACTCGGAGGAAGAGGGATCACTCGGAAGGAGAGAAGAAGGGAGAGCATTATGGTGTCTCCCCTTTTTCGGGTGATGATGTTGACTTTTGTGCAGGGTTTGTCAGTGAGCAGGAGGTGCGAGCGAGCGAGCGAGTCGAGCGAGGCCGAGAATGAGAGAGATTTGTTTTTTTTTGTGAGAGGGACAACGGAAGGATCCAGAAGGACCCACAGACTTCCAATACGCATCCTGATGCGTCTTCTCTTGACAAAGAAGATGGCTGGGAGTTTGCGTACCTATTGCACGTGACTTGTGCTCACTGAAGTGTGGGATCTCAAGCGTGGGCACCACACGTAAGTGACAGACCTGTTGGTGTAAAAACTCGGTTGATTATAATAGTGCATTAGAACAAAGTTTCCTATGGATTCAAGGGTAGGAAATCCAAGTTAACTCATTTACGTGTTAAACTTGTCTAAATCTTGGTCAAACCTAGGATTTGACCAAGATTCAAATGGGCAGAAAAATAAAAAACAGAAAAATGAAAAACCAAATCACATAGTCTTCTTATGTCATATAGTAAGCATTAAAGTTGATAAACAAGGTCTAGACATATTAAACCAGACAAATCATGTATCTATACCCCTAACCCCTAAACTCTGTCTTATGAAGTCAAGCATGTGAAGAGAAGTGGTTTTGGGTTTCAAACATGGAAATTTCAAAAACCTCCCAAAAACTACATTTTAGAGTGACTAAGAAGGATACATGCTCCCCTTTTCATATTAATGTTTTAAGCTTGTTTAAATTATCTTGGTCAAACCTAGGATTTGACAAGATTCAAATGGGCATCAAAATTGAAAAAAAAGTTAGAAAAAAGAAAACCAAAGCAAATAGTTTTCTTATGTCATATAGTAAGCATTAAAGTTGATAAACAAGGTCTAGACATATTCAAACTAGACAAATCATGTATCTATACCCCTAACCCCTGAACTCTGTCTTATGAAGTCAAGCATATGAAGAGAAGTGGTTTTGGGTTTCAAACATGGAAATTTGAAAAACCTCCCAAAAACTTCATTTTAGAGTGACAAAGAAGGATACATGCTTCCCTTTTCATATTCATGTTTTAAGCTTGTTTAAATTATCTCGGTCAAACCTAGGATTTGACAAGATTCAAATGGGCATCAAAATTGAAAAAAATCAGGAAAAAGAAAAACCAAAGCAAATAGTTTTCTTATGTCATATAGTAAGCCAATTAAGTTGATAAACAAGGTCTAGACATATTCAAACTAGACAAATCATGTATCTATACCCCCTAACCCCTAAACTCCGTCTTATGAAGTCAAGCATATGAAGAGAAGTGGTTTTGCTCCCAAAAGCTTCATTTTAGAGTGACTAAGAAGGATCCATGCTTACCTTTGCATTTTCATATTTTAATCTTGTTTAAATCATTATCAAGCCTAGGATTTGACCAAGATACAAATGGGTGGGCACAAAATTCAAAAAAATCAGAATAATGAAAAACAAAAGCACGTAGTCTTCTTATGTCATATCGTATGCATTCAAGTTAAACGAGGTCTAGGTATATCCAAACCAGACAAATCATGTATCTACCCCCTGTTGATCTTATGAAGTCTAGCATGAAGAGAAGTCGTTTTGGGTTTCAAACATGGAAATTTCAAGAACATCCCAAAAGCTTCATTTTAGAGTGACTAAGAAGGATACATGCTTCCCTTTTCATTTTCATGTTTTAAACTTGTTTAAATCTTGGTCAAACCTAAGATTTGACCAAGATTCAAATATATGAGCATAAAATTCAAAAAAAAAAACAAAAAAATGAAAACCAAGGCACGTAGTCTTCTTATGTCATATAGTAAGCAATCAATTAAGTTGATAAACAAGGTCTAGACATATTCAAACCAGGAAATCATGTATCTACCCCCTAACCCTAGCTAAACTCTGTCTTATGAAGGTCAAGCATGCATGAAGAGAAGTGGTTTTTGGTTTCAAACGTTTAATCCAAAAGGTAAGCATGGATCCTCCTTAGTCACTGTAAAATGAAGCTTTTGGGAGGTTTGTGAAATTTCCATGTTTGAAACCCAAAACCACTTAAGACAGAGTTTATGGTTAGGTGTAGATACATGATTTTTCTTGTTTGAATATGTCTAGACCTTGTTTATCAACTTGAATTTTTTACTATATGATATAAGAAGGCTATATATATGTGCTTTGGTTTTTCATTTTTTGATTTCTTTTGATTTTTTTATGCCTATTTAAATCTTGGTCAAATCCTAGGTTTAAACAAGTTTAAAACATGAAAATGAAACGGTAAGCATGAATCCTTCCTTACTCACTCTAAAATGAAGGTACTTGAAAATTTTATGTTTGAAACCCAAAACCCCAGTTCTCTTCATATGTTTGACTTCATAAGACAGAGTTTAGGGTTAGGGTAGATATGATACATGATATTTCTGCTTTGAATATGTCTAGACCTTGTTTATCAACTTGAATGCTTACTATATGACATAAGAAGGCTATATATGTGCTTTGGTTTTTCATTTTTTTGAATTTTTCTGAATTTTTACTCCCATTTGAATCTTGGTCAAATCCTAGGTTTGACCAAGGTTAAAACAAGTTTAAAACATGGCAATGAAAAGGTAAGCATGGATCATTCTTAGTCTCTCTAAAATGAAGCTTTTGGGAGGTTTTTGAAGTTTCCATGTTTGAAACCCAAAATCACTTCTCTTCATATGCTTGGCTTCATAAGACAAAGATTAGGGTTTAGGGGTAGATATATACATGTTTTGGGAGGTTTTTGAAATTTCCATGTTTGAAACCCAAATCCACTTCTCTTCATCCTTGACGTCTTCATAAGACAAAAGTATAGGGTTATATATATATGCATGGGTAGATACATGCTTTTTTCTGGTTTGAATATGTATAGACCTTGTTTAAAATTATCAACTTAATTGAATGCTTACTATATATATGACATAAGAAGGCTATATATGTGCTTTGTTTTTTCATTTTTCATTTTTTCCTGATTTTTTATGCCCATTTGAATCTTGGTCAAATCCTAGGTTTGATCAAGATTTAAACAAAGCAGTTTAAAAAATGAAAATGAAAATGTAAGCCTTGATCCTACTTAATTAGTCAATGTAAAATGAAGCTTTTGGGAGGTTTGTGAAATTTCCATGTTTGAAACCCAAAAGCACTTCTCTTCATGCTTGACTTCATAAGACAGAGTTTAGGGTTAGGGGGTGTAGATACATGATTTGTCTGGTTTGAATATGTACAAATCTTATTTATCAACTTTTGAATGCATGCTACTCTCTCAAAGAAAAACTTTTGAATGCTTACTATATGACATAAGAAGACTATATGCTTTTAAAATTCAAACATATGGTAAGCATTCTTATGTCATATAGTAAGCATTCAAGTTGATAAACAAGCAAGGTTTGGACATATTCAAACCAGACAAATCATGTATCTACCCCCTAACCCCTAATTAAATTGTCTTATGAAGTCTAGCATGAAGAGAAGTGGTCTTGGGTTTCAAACATGGAAATTTCAAAAACCTCCCAAAAACTTCATTTTAGAGTGACTAAGAAGGATATACAAGCTTCCCTTTTCATTTTCATGTTTTAAACTTGTTTCAATCTTGGTCAAACCTCTAGGATTTGACCAAAAGATTCAAATGGGCATGGAAATTCATAAAAAATCAAAAGAATGAAAAAACAAAGGACATAACATTCTTATGTCATATATATATAGTAAGCATTCAAGTTGATAAACAAGGCCTAGACATATTCAAACCAGAAAATCATGTATATATCTACCCCTAACCCTAAACTCTGTCTTATGAAGTCAAGCATGCATGAAGAGAAGTGGTTTTGGTTTCAAACATGGAAATTTCGAAAAACCCTCCCAAGAGCTACATTTTGGAGTGAGTAAGAAGGATATATAGATGCTTAATTTTCCATATTCATGATTTAAACTTGTTTAAACCATGCTCAAACCTAGGATTTGACCAAGATTCAAATGGGCATAAAATTTTAAAAAAATCAAAAAATAAAAAACAATTCACATAGTATTCTTATGTCATATAGTAAGCATTCAATTAAGTTGATAAACAAGGTCTAGACATATTCAAACCAGGAAAATCATGCATCTACCCCCTAACCCTAGCTAAACTCTGTCTTATGAAGTCAAGCATGCATGAAGAGAAGTGGTTTTTGGTTTCAAACGTTTAAGCCAAAAGCCCCTTTTCAAATATTTCAAACTTATTCAAATTTGGTTCAAATATGAAAGACATACAAGTTATAGCACACATAGTGCATACATTTTCACACATACTGCACTAGATGCTAACCCTATAGTTTGAGGCCATTTGGGTGACCTAGGTCGAAAAAATTCTTGGATTAGAATCGTGTTGTTCGAACCCCGTAGTTGGATTTTTTTGAACCCTTGATCTGTAGAACTGGGCAAAACCCTAGTTTAACCTATTTAATTACAGATTCGTATATCGATTTTTCTACGAGTACTACCTTTTTATTATTACTATGCAGCACATGGGTGTTTGCCCGTCGAGTGAGACTCGGAGGAAGAGGGATCACTCGGAAGGAGAGAAGAAGGGAGAGCATTATGGTGTCTCCCCTTTTTCGGGTGATGATGTTGACATTTGTGCAGGGTTTGTCAGTGAGCAGGAGGTGCGAGCGAGCGAGCGAGTCGAGCGAGGCCGAGAATGAGAGAGATTTGTTTTTTTTTGTGAGAGGGACAACGGAAGGATCCAGAAGGACCCACAGACTTCCAATACGCATCCTGATGCATCTTCTCTTGACAAAGAAGATGGCTAGGAGTTTGCGTACCTATTGCACGTGACTTGTGCTCACTGAAGTGTGGGACCTCAAGCGTGGGCACCACACGTAAGTGACAGACCTGTTGGTGTAAAAACTCGGTTGATTATAATAGTGCATTAGAACAAAGTTTCTTATGGATTCAAGGGTAGGAAATCCAAGTTAACTCATTTACGTGTTAAACTTGTCTAAATCTTGGTCAAACCTAGGATTTGACCAAGATTCAAATGGGCAGAAAAATAAAAAACAGAAAAATGAAAAACCAAATCACATAGTCTTCTTATGTCATATAGTAAGCATTAAAGTTGATAAACAAGGTCTAGACATATTAAACCAGACAAATCATGTATCTATACCCCTAACCCCTAAACTCTGTCTTATGAAGTCAAGCATGTGAAGAGAAGTGGTTTTGGGTTTCAAACATGGAAATTTCAATAACCTCCCGAAAACTACATTTTAGAGTGACTAAGAAGGATACATGCTCCCCTTTTCATATTCATGTTTTAAGCTTGTTTAAATTATCTTGGTCAAACCTAGGATTTGACAAGATTCAAATGGGCATCAAAATTGAAAAAAAGTCGAAAAAAGAAAACCAAAGCAAATAGTTTTCTTATGTCATATAGTAAGCATTAAAGTTGATAAACAAGGTCTAGACATATTCAAACTAGACAAATCATGTATCTATACCCCCTAACCCCTGAACTCTGTCTTATGAAGTCAAGCATATGAAGAGAAGTGGTTTTGGGTTTCAAACATGGAAATTTGAAAAACCTCCCAAAAACTTCATTTTAGAGTGACAAAGAAGGATACATGCTTCCCTTTTCATATTCATGTTTTAAGCTTGTTTAAATTATCTCGGTCAAACCTAGGATTTGACAAGATTCAAATGGGCATCAAAATTGAAAAAAATCAGGAAAAAGAAAAACCAAAGCAAATAGTTTTCTTATGTCATATAGTAAGCCAATTAAGTTGATAAACAAGGTCTAGACATATTCAAACTAGACAAATCATGTATCTATACCCCCTAACCCCTAAACTCCGTCTTATGAAGTCAAGCATATGAAGAGAAGTGGTTTTGCTCCCAAAAGCTTCATTTTAGAGTGACTAAGAAGGATCCATGCTTACCTTTGCATTTTCATATTCTAATCTTGTTTAAATCATTATCAAGCCTAGGATTTGACCAAGATACAAATGGGTGGGCACAAAATTCAAAAAAATCAGAATAATGAAAAACAAAAGCACGTAGTCTTCTTATGTCATATCGTATGCATTCAAGTTAAACGAGGTCTAGGTATATCCAAACCAGACAAATCATGTATCTACCCCCTGTTGATCTAATGAAGTCTAGCATGAAGAGAAGTCGTTTTGGGTTTCAAACATGGAAATTTCAAGAACATCCCAAAAGCTTCATTTTAGAGTGACTAAGAAGGATACATGCTTCCCTTTTCATTTTCATGTTTTAAACTTGTTTAAATCTTGGTCAAACCTAAGATTTGACCAAGATTCAAATATATGAGCATAAAATTCAAAAAAAACAAAAAAAAAATGAAAACCAAGGCACGTAGTCTTCTTGTGTCATATAGTAAGCAATCAATTAAGTTGATAAACAAGGTCTAGACATATTCAAACCAGGAAAATCATGTATCTACCCCCTAACCCTAGCTAAACTCTGTCTTATGAAGTCAAGCATGCATGAAGAGAAGTGGTTTTTGGTTTCAAACGTTTAAGCCAAAAGGTAAGCATGGATCCTCCTTAGTCACTGTAAAATGAAGCTTTTGGGAGGTTTGTGAAATTTCCATGTTTGAAACCCAAAACCACTTAAGACAGAGTTTATGGTTAGGTGTAGATACATGATTTTTCTTGTTTGAATATGTCTAGACCTTGTTTATCAACTTGAATTGTTTACTATATGATATAAGAAGGCTATATATGTGCTTTGGTTTTTCATTTTTTGATTTCTTTCGAATTTTTATGCCTATTTAAATCTTGGTCAAATCCTAGGTTTAAACAAGTTTAAAACATGAAAATGAAACGGTAAGCATGAATCCTTCCTTACTCACTCTAAAATGAAGGTACTTGAAAATTTTATGTTTGAAACCCAAAACCCCAGTTCTCTTCATATGTTTGACTTCATAAGACAGAGTTTAGGGTTAGGGGTAGATATGATACATGATATTTCTGCTTTGAATATGTCTAGACCTTGTTTATCAACTTGAATGCTTACTATATGACATAAGAAGGCTATATATGTGCTTTTGTTTTTCATTTTTTTTGAATTTTTCTGAATTTTTACTCCCATTTGAATCTTGGTCAAATCCTAGGTTTGACCAAGGTTAAAACAAGTTTAAAACATGGCAATGAAAAGGTAAGCATGGATCCTTCTTAGTCACTCTAAAATGAAGCTTTTGGGAGGTTTTTGAAATTTCCATGTTTGAAACCCAAAATCACTTCTCTTCATGCTTGACTTCATAAGGCAGAGTTTAGGGTTAGGGGGTAGATACATGATTTGTTTGGTTTGAATATGTCTAGACCTTGTTTATCAACTTGAATGCTTACTATATGACATCAGAAGACTATGTTCTTTGGTTTTTTTTTCCGTTTTTTGTGAATTGTTATACCCATTTGAATCTTGGTCAAATCCTAGGTTTGACCAAGATTTAAACAAGTTAAGAAATTGAAAATGAAAAAGGTAAGCCTGGATCCTTCTTAGTCACTGTAGAATGAAGCTTTTGGGAGGTTTGTGAAATTTCCATGTTTGAAACCCAAAACCAGTTCTCTTCATATGTTTGACTTCATAAGACAGAGTTTTTATCAACTCCAGTGCTTACTATATGACATAAGAAGGCTATATATGTGCTTTGGTTTTTCATTTTTTGATTTTTTCTGAATTTTTATGCCCATTTAAATCTTGGTCAAATCCTAGGTTTGACCAAGGTTTAAACAAGTTTAAAACATGAAAAGAAAAGGTAAGAATGGATCCTTCTTAGTCATTCTAAAATGAATGAAGCTTTTGGGATGTTCTCACAAATCGATCTAGTCTACATGACTTTGATAAATTTTAATTAAGAAGCAGCAACTTAACAATAATTACCCAAAATCTAACAGCTGGTTCGACAACAACCTGGACGTTACGCTAAAATGAACTGCGAAAACAACGAACAGCACTTTTGTAGTACTGTACTCGGTACTCCGTACTTGCTCCAGATAATCCCCATTGCTTCACTACTACAGTATCCGTACTACTGGCTCGCATTCATTTTTTCCGACTATTCAGAGCTTTGACGTCCATCGAGTTGTACTCGCAGTACAAAGATCGCTAGCTCGATTAATGGCGTGCTATAAAATTTTATACTAGCCGACAGATGTCCATTCCTCGGGTTGCGCGCCAGAGCCTTCGAAGAGAAGGTAGCCGCTTTGTCCCGTTGATTTACGGTGGACGGACAGGATACTCCGGACCGCTCTCGATTCATTTGCTTCTGCTCCCGCGTTCTGACCCTTCGCGGACTGAGATCCAGTGACTTCACTAAGAGAAGTCACCATGCGACTTTACACACGTGAGCCACTCGATCAAGATCCAACGCTCGCGGTTGATCCAAATTTCGAACTTATATTTTAAATGGACTGGAACTTTCCGAGAATACGTCTTAATGTAAAGTTTTTCTGTTTTTTCTGAGCTACATAAATTTTAATTTCAAATTTTAGATCGACCATGTTCGTTGGATCTTAACCTGATGGCTCGTATAGGTAAAGTTCATGGTAACTTCTGTTGGGTAAAGTCACTGGATCTCAGTTCGCAAGGGAGCCCCCTCTCGGCCGTTGATTTAGGATGGGCGGACCAGGTTGCTCGAAGCGAGGGCAGGAGACGGTTGTCTGGTTTTAATAGGGGGGAGTACTTCTTCCATCCCCTTCTTGCTTCACTTCCAGTCTCCTTCCACTTCCAGCGATGCCTCCGAAGTTAAGGCCACCATCTCGCTTGAAGAAGCACCATCTAGTGTTGACCAAGGACGCGGAGAGTTCCCGCCGGCGGTCTATCCAGATGCTGGCCGTGAGAAAGGGCCCGCCAGAAAATGAAGGCCCTGCTTCGCGCTCGTCTCGGAATGGCGTCAGTCGTGCGGTCGAAGATTCCTGGTTGGTTTCCATCGCCATGTTTCTTGATTCTTCCTGGCCCGGAGGTCCCAACTCTTTATTCCGTATTAATCCTTCTTATACATATCTCAGTGCCCCACGACGCACCCTGACATCTTCTCATGATGACTTCAACCCCTGTCTCCTGCGCTTAGAGGTTACCACTGATTGGACATTTTCGTCTTCCTCTCGTCACTTTGTTTCGGTACTGATGATATTGCCATGCAGGAAGCATCGGAGTGTTTCAGAGATGAGCTTAAAACTCTCGTGGAACTCGCCTCCAACTTTCGCGATGATGTCGATACTTTGAAGGACGAGGTCACCGGCCGGGGCAAGCTGCATGATGTGAGCGTTCCATCAAGTGAGGAAACGAACTCTGTCATCAAGAAGCTCAAGGGCGAGAATTTGATGCTTAAGATCGAGTGCGGCTTTCTTCGCGAAGAAAACGTCGAGCTATCAAACAGGTGCGTTCAAGCTCTCAACGGGAGCCTCAACACCCAACATGATGCGGTGAAGAAGATGATGGATGACAGCATCTTGAAGAAAAACAATATGGTGGAGGACACGCGCGGGATGGTCGATCCAATCCAGGCACCGCAGAAGGAAGTCGATGCGCTCTGAGTCCAGCCACCTTTGCGTAGGTCGCCGAGGCGCCCTCGCGCAGGTCACTGAGGAGCGCACGTCGCCGAGTAGGCTGGGGGATAAGGAATTCCAACGAGAGAAGCGGAATCACCACCTGTCCTGATGGAGGGCCACTCCGCCAAGTAGGCTGGGGGAGAGAAACACTGCCTCTCATTGTTCTTTAGCTAGTCCTCCGATCCATATTACTTGATGTTAAAATGGATGTATCTACAACTGAAATATGTCTAGATACATATATTTTAGTATCACAAAGTAAGTATCAACGTTTATATTGCCCAAGTCTTATTATCCATCCCTAAGGTGGGTCGCTTTTGTAACTACTGATTGAAGATTCGACTCTTCTAAGTGCATCGAAAGATTTTTAGAGTGACTAAGAACGATTCATGCTTAGCTTTCCATTTTCATGTTTTAAACTTGTTTAAATCTTGCTCAAACCTAGGATTTGACCAAGATTCAAATGGGTTTAACAATTAAAAAAATCAGAAAAATGAAAAACCAAAGCACATAGTATTCTTATGTCATATAGTAAGCATTCAAGTTGATAAACAAGGTCTAGACATATTCAAATCACACAAAACATGTATCTACCCCCTAACCCTAAACTCTGTCTTATGAAGTTAAGTATGAGGAGAAGTGATTTTGGGTTTCAAACATGGAAATTTCACAAACCTCCCAAAAGCTTCATTTTAGAGTGACTAAGAAGGATCAATGCTTACCTTTTCATTGCCATGTTTTAAACTTGTTTTAACCTTGGTCAAACCTAGGATTTGACCAAGATTCAAACGGCGTAAAAATTCAAAAAAATAAAATGAAAAACCAAAGCACATATATAGCCTTCTTATGTCATATAGTAAGCATTCAAGTTGATAAACAAGGTCTAGACATATTCAAACCAGAAATATCATGTATCATATCTACCCCTAACCCTAAACTCTGTCTTATGAAGTCAAACATATGAAGAGAACTGGGGTTTTGTGTTTCAAACATAAAAATTTCAAGTACCTTCATTTTAGAGTGACTAAGAAAGAATTCATGCTTACCTTTTCATTGTCTTGTTTTAAACTTGATTAAACCTTGGTCAAACCTAGGATTTGACCAATATTTAAATGGGCATAAAAATGAAAAAATGGAAAACCAAAGCACATATATAGCCTTCTTATGTCATAAGCATTCAAGTTGATAAACAAGGTCTAGACATATTCAAACAAGAAAAATCATGTATCTACACCTAACCAAAAACTCTGTCTTAAGTGGTTTTGGGTTTCAAACATGGAAATTTCAAGAACATCCCAAAAGCTTCATTTTAGACTGACTAAGAAGGATACACACTTCCCATTTCATTTTCATGTTTTAAACTTGTTTAAATCTTGGTCAAACCTAGGATTTGACCAAGATTCAAATAAGTAAAAACATGAAAATGAAAAGGTAAGCATCGATCCTTATTAGTCGCTCTAAAATGAAGCTTTTGGGAGGTTTTTGAAATTTTCATGTTTGAAACCCAAAACCACTTCTCTTCATGCATGCTTGACTTCATAAGACATAGTTTAGGGTTAGGGGTAGATACATGATTTTTCTGGTTTGAACATGTCTAGACCTTGTTTATCAATTTGAATGCTTACTATATGACATAAGAAGGCTATGTGCTTTGGTTTTTCATTCTTACGATTTTTTTCTTAATTTTTATGCCCATTCGAATCTTGGTCAAATCCCAGGTTTGACCAAGATTTAAACAAGTTTAAAACATGACAATGAAAAGGTAATCAATCCTGGATCCTTCATAATTAATAAGTTAGTCTAATTAAAATGAAGCTTTTGGGAGGTTTTTGAAATTTTCGTGTTTGAAACCAAAAACCACTTCTCTTCATGCTTGACTTCATAAGATAGAGTTTAGGGTTACGGGTAGATACATGATTTGTATTATTTGAATTGTCTAGACCTTATTTATCATCTTTTAAATGCTTACTATATATATGACATAAGAAGACTATGTGCTTTAGTTTTTCATTTTTCTGATTTTTTTAATTTTATGCCCATTTGAATCTTGGTCAAATCCTAGGTTTGACAATGATTTAAACAAGTTTAAAATATGAAAATGAAAAGATAAGCATGGATCCTTCTTAGTCACTCTAAAATAAAGCTTTTGGGTGGTTTTTGAAATTTCCATGTTTGAAACCCAAAAGCACTTCTCTTCATGCTTGACTACATAAGACAGAGTTTAGGGTTAGGGGTAGACACATGATTTTTCTTGTTTGAATATGTCTAGACCTTGTTTATCAACTTTAATGCTTACTATATGACATAAGAAAACTATGTGCTTTGTTTTTTCATTTTTCTGATTTTTTTGGAATTTTGATGAACATTTGAAGATTTAAACAAGTATATAACATGAAAATGAAAAGGGAAGCATGTATCCTTCTTAGTCACTCTAAAATGAATTTTTTGGGAGTTTTTTGAAATTTCCATGTTTGAAACCCAAAACCATGCACTTCTCTTCATGCTTGACTTCATAAGATAGAGTTTAGGGGTTTGCGGATAGATACATGATTTGTCTAGTTTGAATAAGTCTAGACCTTGTTTATCAACTTTAATGCTTACTATATGACATAAGAAGACTATGTGCTTTGGTTTTTCATTTTTCTATTTTTTTATTTTATGCCCATTTGAATCTTGGTCAAATCCTAGATTTAACCAGGATTTAAACAAGTTTAAAACATGAAAATGAAAAGGTAAGCCTTGATCCTTCTTAGTCACACTAAAATGAAGCTTTTGGGATGTTCTTTAAATTTCCATGTTTGAACCCAAAACGACTTCTCTTCATGCTAGACTTCATAAGACATAGTTTAGGGGTTAGCGGGTAGATACATGATTTGTCTAGTTTGAATAAGACTAGACCTTGTTTATCAACTTTAATGCTTACTATATGACATAAGAAGACTATGTGCTTTGGTTTTTCATTTTTCTATATTTTTATTTTATGCCCATTTGAATCTTGGTCAAACCTATATTTGACCAGGATTTAAACAAGTTTAAAATATGAAAATGAAAAGGTAAGCCTTGATCCTTCTTAGTCACACTAAAATGAAGCTTTTGGGATGTTCTTGAAATTTCCATGTTTGAAACCCAAAACGACTTCTCTTCATGCTAGACTTCATAAGACAGAGTTTAAGGTTTAGGGGTATAGATACATGATTTGTCTGGTTTAAATATGTATAGACCTTGTTTATCAACTTGAATGCTTACTATATGGCATAAGAAAACTATGTGCTTTGGTTTTTCATTTTTCTGATTTTTTTAAATTTTGATGCCCATTTGAATCTTGGTCAAATCCTAGGTTTGACCAAGATTTAAACAAGTTTAAAACATGAAAATGAAAAGAGAAGCATGTATCCTTCTTAGTCACTCTAAAATGAAGTTTTTGGGAGGTTTTTGAAATTTCCATGTTTGAAACCCAAAACCAGTTCTCTTCATGCTTGACTTCATAAGACAGAGTTTAGGGGTTAGGGGGTAGATACATGATTTGTATGGTTTGAATATGTCTAGACCTTGTTTATCAACTTTAATGCTTACTATATGACATAAGAACACTATGTGCTTTGGTTTTTCATTTTTCTGATTTTTAAATTTTAATGCCCATTTGAATCTTGGTCAAATCCTAGGTTTGACCAAGATTTAAACAAGTTTAAAACATGAAAATGAAAAGGGAAGCATGTATCCTTCTTAGTCACTCTAAAATGAAGTTTTTGGGAGGTTTTTGAAATTTCCATGTTTGAAACCCAAAACCACTTCTCTTCATGCTTGACTTCATAAGACAGAGTTTAGGGGTTAGGGGGTAGATACATGATTTGTATGGTTTGAATATGTCTAGACCTTGTTTATCACCTTTAATGCTTACTATATGACATAAGAAGACTATGTGCTTTGGTTTTTCATTTTTCTCTGTTTTTTAATTTTCTCATTTATTTGAATCTTGGTCAAATCCTAGGTTTGACCAATATTTAGACAAGTTTAACACGTGAAAACGAACTGATAATCCCATTTGTTGACTCATTTAACTAGTTAATCCCATTTGTTGACTCTCTGTTGACCATGCACTTGAGGTAAAACTGAGTATATTGCACTAGCCAGTATTAGTTCTCAAGGGGAAAACTGAGCACACAAAAAATGCTACAGTATAAGACTCGAGAGTATATCTAAATTTCCAGGGTTAGACTCGAGTACGCGTGTTGCGGTGCAGAAGTGGAAGACGTGCAATTGTTGACGGGTACTGACGCGAGTCGCGGTGCAGAAGTCGAAGACGTGCAATCGTGGACGCGTGTCGCGTTGCAGAAGCCCAAGACGTGCAGACGTTAAATGGTGGACGCGTAGGACGCGGGTCGCATTAACCACCCCTCGCCTTTATAGACGCCTCCTCGCACTATCTCTGTCACTCTCACTCGCTCATGCAACGCCGCCTCTCACGTCCCATCATCTTCTCCAAAGCAAAAAACCCTCTCCCTCTCTGCAGGCGAGATGGACATGGAGAATGCGAATCCCATCGTCCATGACGCC
This sequence comes from Lolium perenne, assembly GCF_019359855.2. Classification (NCBI taxonomy): domain Eukaryota; kingdom Viridiplantae; phylum Streptophyta; class Magnoliopsida; order Poales; family Poaceae; genus Lolium; species Lolium perenne. Next base: position 162,227,860 of record NC_067247.2, read on the forward strand.
GTCGGCTCCAAGCGCGACGCCTCCCTCTTCAACGTCGTCCCCTCAAAGGCCGTCGCCGCCGCCGGTGGCGGTCGTATCCCGCCGGGATGGGACCCCTATGAGCCGGTGCCGTACATCTCGCCTCCAAACCCCTACGACACCTGCATGGACGACCCATGGAACGAGGTAACTATGGTTTGCTCCCTTTTTTGTTCCCCATTCCTTTTTGAACCCTATTTTTGCTGGTTCCCTAGTAACTATTAGTGCCGATCTGTAGATGGTTGAGTATTGGGTTAATATTTGCGCCGATTTTATTCCATTTTGCTTTGATCCCTTCTTGATTTCGTTTAAGATTTGGAGTTCGGCCGTTCGGTTAATTTTTGCAAGTAATAATGGGATCTCAGTGAGTTATTTTATGCACGAATCAAAACATATCAACCGTTTAATTTTGCAAATATTCTGGAATCTGTTCAAAATCAGATCTGGAATCTGTTTCTTTGCCTATGATGAATCGTTGGGCACAAATTTTTACAGAGTGGGTTCAGCGAACCATTGCTGTGTACAAATCTGTTGTGCATGAGCTATGGTTCGCTAACACCATCCCTGTAGACATATAATCGTGTCCACTCTAACTGAGGCTGGCTCTGTTTCTCCTTACTTTGTTATCATGCACGTTAGTCATCGTTGCATCTCATTCACTAATAGTTCCCGTTTGATATGGATCAGCTGTCTGGCAGCGACGTCGGCAGCGACGATGAGCACCATGACGTCAAGACTCGCCAGGTGCTGCGGAGGCTGCAGGTCGGCCAGTACGTCTCCTACTTCGCCAAGGGTGTCTACAGGTGCCCCTTCTGCACTAGGAGGCTCGGCCGCACTAACTTCAACTGCCTCCTCACGCATGCCGAGAACATCGGCAACACCAACCCCAAGGTCGGCGCGTCGGTGAACCCCCACTCCTTCCGCACCAAGCACATGGCGCTCGGCATGCACCTCCGCAGCATCCAGCGGGTGGAGATCTCCGCCGGGCGCATGCCTCCGCTCAAGCCCAAGGCTCCCAAGGGGAGCAACAAGTGGAGGCAGAGGCATATGGGGTAGGCGGAGTCCTGGACGTGTCTTGCTGCCGCAGCAGCTTCTATTTTGTTGTTAGCTAGGGATCCCTTGTTGTTATGTTGTTAGTATGATGGTGTTGTGAAGAACCTCGAACCTGTTGGCTGCTGTGTATGCAGCTTATTATCTAGGGAGGGATCCCTATTATCTATCCCTATTCTACTGGAGTATATTTTGTTGGCCCTACTTTGTTTTCTCGATTTACTATTACTGTGAATTTGTCGTACGGAGTACATTACCCTGGAGATTTGCTTCTAGATTTAACTACATACATATGGACCAGAGGGAGTACTAGATTTGCTGCCATATTGGGCAAACAACGAGGGCCAAAAGGCACAAATAATTGAAGAAAGACAGAAATGCAAGCTTCTCTAGATTTGATACTAATTTGGTTAATAAAGACAAAGAGATAGAGGGGGAAAAGGTGCTCTTAAAAATGCCAATTCGCGCCGAGAGAGACAGAACCCAGCTCCTGCTCACGTACAACCAAACGCGGTCTCGTCCTGTCCCACGCGGTCCCTTTCTACTAGCCCCACACGTCAGCACGGAACGGTCAACTAAACTGGAATCCTCCCGTCTGAGCTCCTTCTGCGGGTTACAAATAAGGGCTTGGCGAAAACTGAGGAAAAACATAAGACAATCTTATTGACTAATATAGCTGCTTAATTAATAAAAGGATTAGCTACAACGTGCTCAGTTTGCCCATTTATTAAGGTATAAGACTAGCTGGAGAGAAAGTAATCGCTAGTTTCCTCATTTTGCCCCTGCATGCTCGCACGATTAAAGCTCCTTCCGCACGCGCTGGACTCCTCGTTTCCTTAAACCTCCTCGTTTCTCGGGATAGACCAACAATTTTTCAGGATCTTGGGTTTTTTTTTTTGACAATCAATACCACATATATTCATAGCAACAAATAGTACATGGTAGAGATACATGAACTGACTCCAACGATTACAAAATAAAGTCTAAAAGATAGTAACAAATCTTCGAGGTCTTCAATTTTTTTCTTCTTCCAGAACACAATCTTGTACTTTTCTGAAGGCAGCCAAAAATAGATAACTAACCATAGACCTGTAGATACCGATGAAAGTTCTCCCATAATTTTTTGACCCGCAATGCCAAAGCTGCGTGCACGCACGCAACCATTAAAGCAGTCATACAACATCGGCAAGAGTACCAACACCAGTATATCAGGGAATAATAACCGACTAGCTTTGTCATCGTCGATGGAGAGCCGAGAGTACGAATCACCATTGTCGAGGACGTAGCAGCCGGGACAAAAACTGCGAGGATAATCCTCCCCACGGCAACAAAGACAAAAGATCCAAAATCGATCTGGCGAAGCAAGATCCAAAGGCCCATACCTAGAAAATTGTGATCGTTCAAGACCACCATTGACGCCGGGAAGAAGATCTCGTCGCCAAACGAAAGGCTGAAGATCACTTATTGCAGACGATGCCATCTCCATTGAGGGGAAACCAACAAGAAGGCGGCTACCAAAATCCTAACATAATCTAATATAATCTAATGAAAACAATACTTTTATTCGAAACTCCACGCATAGATCGGGTTCCCCACTCCTCCTGACGCCGGCGAAGCCAACCGGAGGAGGGGGAACCAATCTATGGAGGAGGAAGAACTAGAGGCGGCTAGGGTTGAGGCGGCGGCTTCAGGATCTTGGGTTAATGTGGCCAGGTTTCGACTTTCGACTTGTGGAAACGGGAAAGCAGGTGCAAATTAGGGAGATAACTGAACCACAACCACCCGCGCCTTAAGCATCGAGTAATATCGGGAAAAAATGCGCCTTTTGGCTATGATTACGATTTGACAAGGGCTCCCATCAGTATGGGGTGAACAAGCCCTCCCATCAGTATATCAGAGGAATTTGACAAGGGCTACATGACGACTAGATACATCACCAAAAAAGGTGATGCATGTCTCCTTCACCAAAACAACTGAAACAAGTACATGAACGCAAGTACACCACCATAATAATACTACTACATTAACACAAGTACGAGTAATAAAGTAAGAGTACTACTCCCTCTAATCTAATTTAAACCAAAATAAAACTTAAACTTCATCCTAAATTTGAACTAGTGCCTCGTCCTCGTTCTTCGCTCATTTTCTGATCCAAGACGGCGCAGAGTGCCAGAGTGCATGGCACGGAACTCTTCATCGGTGGCATGCCATGGGCATGTCACCGGATGCATGATTTTTTTCGCAATGTTTTAAATTTGAATTTAGGCCACATGTCACACGGTGACATGCAAAAGGTGCATGTCACCTGGTGGTGGTAGGTGATACGTCTCCGACGTATCGATAATTTCTTATGATCCATGCCACATTATTGATGTTATCTATATGTTTTATGCACACTTTATGTCATATTCGTGCATTTTCTGGAACTAACCTATTAACAAGATGCCGAAGTGCCAGTTGCTGTTTTCTGCTGTTTTTGGTTTCAGAAATCCTAGTAAGGAAATATTCTCGGAATTGGACGAAATCAACGCCCAGGGGCCTATTTTTCCACGAAGCTTCCAGAAGTCCGAAGACGAGACGAAGAGGGGCCACGAGGCAGCCAGAGCATAGGGCGGCGCGGCCCCTGCCCTGGCCGCGTGACCCTATGGTCTGGGCCCCTCGCGCCGCCTCTTGACCTACCCTTCCGCCTACTTAAAGCCTCCGTGACGAAACCCCCAGTACCGAGAGCCACGATACGGAAAACCTTCCAGAGATGCCGCCAACGCCGATCCCATCTCGGGGGATCCAGGAGATCGCCTCCGCACCACGCCGGAGAGGGAATCATCTCCCGGAGGACTCTACGCCGCCATGGTCGCCTCCGGTGTGATGTGTGAGTAGTCTACCCCTGGACTATGGGTCCATAGCAGTAGCTAGATGGTTGTCTTCTCCCCATTGTGCTTCATTGTCGGATCTTGTGAGCTGCCTAACATGATCAAGATCATCTATCTGTAATTCTATATGTTGCGTTTGTTGGGATCCGATGAATAGAGAATACTTGTTATGTTGATTATCAAAGTTATATCTATGTGTTGTTTATGATCTTGCATGCTCTCCGTTACTAGTAGATGCTCTGGCCAAGTAGATGCTTGTAACTCCAAGAGGGAGTATTTATGCTCGATAGTGGGTTCATGCACGCATTGACACACCGGGACGGTGTGACAGAAAGTTCTAAGGTTGTGTTGTCTGTTGCCACTAGGGATAAAACATTGATGCTATGTCTAAGGATGTAGTTGTTGATTACATTACGCACCATACTTAATGCAATTGTCTGTTGCTTTGCAACTTAATATTGGAGGGGTTCGGATGATAACCTTTGAAGGTGGACTTTTTAGGCATAGATGCAGTTGGATGACGGTCTATGTACTTTGTCGTAATGCCCAATTAAATCTCACTATACTCATCATGATATGTATGTGCATGGTCATGCCCTCTTTATTTGTCAATTGCCCAACTGTAATTTGTTCACCCAACATGCTGTTTGTCTTATGGGAGAGACACCTCTAGTGAACTGTGGACCCCGGTCCAATTCTCTTTACTGAAATACAATCTACTACAATACTTGTTCTACTGTTTTCTGCAAACAATCATCTTCCACACAATACGGTTAATCCTTTGTTACAGCAAGCCGGTGAGATTGACAACCTCACTGTTTCGTTGGGACAAAGTACTTTGGTTGTGTTGTGCAGGTTCCACGTTGGCGCCGGAATCCCTGGTGTTGCGCCGCACTACATCCCGCCGCCATCAACCTTCAACGTGCTTCTTGACTCCTACTGGTTCGATAAACCTTGGTTTCTTACTGAGGGAAACTTGCTGCTGTACGCATCACACCTTCCACTTGGGGTTCCCAACGAGCGTGTGCTTTACGCGTCATCAGTAGGCAACTACCCTCATTTACGGCGGCGTAGGCGACTGGACGCCGCGTGGCCAGCCGCTGCCTCGTGGCCGCCTCGGTTTCCACGCGGGAGACCATTAAACGCCGATGACCAACCTTCCCGCGTCACGGTTAGCGACTATGACTATAAGGGCAAAACGCTAAACTCTCTCGTTCCATTCACTTTCTTCCTCTCTCCACCTAACAAACATTTGTTCATCGCTCTCTCCTCCAGCAATGTCTTCAAAATTCAGGTCGTCGGCGGTCAAGTACGCGGAGAAAAAACGCCGGCTCAAAATTTCGAGAGACGCTTCCAGAAACAAAGTGGGCTCGCCGTCACCGCCGCCGCCGCCGAAACGCGTCCGTGCTGTGCTCACCGGGTTAGTTTCCTTCGCCATGTACTTTCGTTTCTTTCGTCGCTCTCTCCTCCAGCAATTAATGTGTTCAAACTTCAGGTTGCCGGCGGTCAAGTAGGCGGATAAAAAACGCCGGCTCGAAATTTCGAGAGACGGTTCCAGAAACCAAGTGGGCTCACCGTCGCCGCCGCTGCCACCGTCGCCGAAACGCGTCCATGCTGTGCTCACCGGGTTAGTTTCCTTCGCCATGCACTTTCGTTTCTTCTTGCCCGGGCTCAAGCTCTTTAAGAGTCTCTTTGGTTATACATCTTAAAGGGTTGGAAGTTCCAACGACGCCCGTTGATACGCGTACAGCACGCGTCCGTTGGGAACCCCAAGAGGAAGGTGTGATGCGTACATCGGCAAGTTTTCCCTCAGTATGAAACCAAGGTTTATCGAACCAGTTGGAGCCAAGAAGCACGTTGAAGGTTGATGGCAGCGGGATGTAGTGCGGCGCACCACAAGAGATTCCGGCGCCAACGTGGAACCTGCACAACACAACCAAAGTACTTTGCCCCAACGAAACAGCGAGGTTGTCAATCTCACCGGCTTGCTGTAACAAAGGATTAGATGTATAGTGTGGAAGATGATTGTTTGCAGAAAACAGTAGAATAGTATTGCAGTAGATTGTATTTTAGTATAGAGAATTGGACCGGGGTCCACAGTTCACTAGAGGTGTCTCTCCCATAAGATAAACAGCATGTTGGGTGAACAAATTACAGTTGGGCAATTGACAAATAAAGAGGGCATGACCATGCACATACATATTATGATGAGTATTGTGAGATTTAATTGGGCATTACGAAAAAGTACATAGACCGCTATCCAGCATGCATCTATGCCTAAAAAGTCCACCTTCAGGTTATCATCCGAACCCCCTCCAGTATTAAGTTGCTAACAACAGACAATTGCATTAAGTATTGCGCGTAATGTAATCAGTAACTACATCCTCGAACATAGCACCAATGTTTTATCCCTAGTGGCAACATCACATCCATAATCTTAGAGATTTCTGTCACTTCCCCAGATTCACGGAGACATGAACCCACTATCGAGCATAAATACTCCCTCTTGGAGTTACAAGCATCTACTTGGCCAGAGCATCTACTAGTAACGGAGAGCATGCAAGATCATAAACAACACATAGACATAACTTTGATAATCAACATAACAAGTATTCTCTATTCATCGGATCCCAACAAACGCAACATATAGAATTACAGATAGATGATCTTGATCATGTTCGGCAGCTCACAAGACCCGACAATTAAGCACAATGGGGAGAAGACAACCATCTAGCTACTGCTATGGACCCATAGTCCAGGGGTAGACTACTCACTCATCACTCCGGAGGTGACCATGGCGGCGTAGAGTCCTCCGGGAGATGAATCCCCTCTCCGGCAGGGTGCCGGAGGCGATCTCCTGAATCCCCCGAGATGGGATTGGCGGCGGTGGCGTCTCTGGAAGGTTTTCCGTATCGTGGCTCTCGGTACTGGGGGTTTCGCGACGGAGGCTTTAAGTAGGCGGAAGGGCAGGTCAGGGGGCCACACGAGGGGCCCACACTATAGGTCGGCGCGGCCAGGGCTTGGGCCGCCCCGCCCTATAGTCTGGCCACCTCGTGGCCCCACTTCGTCTCCTCTTCGGTCTTCTGGAAGCTTCGTGGCAAAATAGGACCCTGGGCGTTAATTTCGTCCAATTCCGGGAATATTTCGTTACTAGGATTTCTGAAACCAAAAACAGCAGAAACAAAGAATCGGCTCTTCGACATCTTGTTAATAGGTTAGTTCCAGAAAATGCACGAATATGACATAAAGTGTGCATAAAACATGTAGATATTATCAATAATGTGGCATGGAACATAAGAAATTATCGATACGTCGGAGACGTATCAGCATCCCCAAGCTTAGTTCTGCTCGTCCCGAGCAGGTAAAACGATAACAAAGATAATTTCTGGAGTGACATTCCATCATAACCTTGATCATACTATTTGTAAAGCATATGTAGTGAATGCAGCGATCAAAACAATGTATATGACATGAGTAAACAAGTGAATCATATAGCAAAGACTTTTCATGAATAGTACTTCAAGACAAGCATCAATAAGTCTTGCATAAGAGTTAACTCATAAAGCAATAATTCAAAGTAAAGGCGTTGAAGCAACACAAAGGAAGATTAAGTTTCAGCGGTTGCTTTCAACTTATCACATGTATATCTCATGGATAATCGTCAACATAGAGTAATATAATAAGTGCAATATGCAAGTATGTAGGAATCAATGCACAGTTTACACAAGTGTTTGCTTCTTGAGGTGGAGAGAAATAGGTGAACTGACTCAACAATGAAAGTAAAAGAATGGTCCTCCATAGAGGAAAAACATCGATTGCTATATTTGTGCTAGAGCTTTGATTTTGAAAACATGAAACAATTTTGTCAACGATAGTAATAAAGCATATGTATCATGTAAATTATATCTTACAAGTTGCAAGCCTCATGCATAGTATACTAATAGTGCCCGCACCTTGTCCTAATTAGCTTGGACTACCGGATCATCGCAATGCACATGTTTTTACCAAGTGTCACAAAGGGGTACCTCTATGCCGCCTGTACAAAGGTCTAAGGAGAAAGCTCGCATTGGATTTCTCGCTATTGATTATTCTCAACTTAGACATCCATACCGGTACAACATAGACAACAGATAATGGACTCCTCTTTTATGCATAAGCATGTAACAACAATTAATAATTTTCTCATATGAGATTGAGGATATTGTCCAAAACTGAAACTTCCACCATTGATCATGGCTTTAGTTAGCGGCCCAATGTTCTTCTCTAACAATATGCATGCTTAACCATAAGGTGGTAGATCTCTCTTACTTCAGACAAGACGGACATGCATAGCAACTCACATGATATTCAACAAAGAATAGTTGATGGCGTCCCCAGAAACATGGTTATCGCACAACAAGCAACTTAATAAGAGATAAAGTGCATAAGTACATATTCAATACCACAATAGTTTTTAAGCTATTTGTCCCATGAGCTATATATTGCAAAGGTGAATGATGGAATTTAAAGGTAGCACTCAAGCAATTTACTTTGGAATGGCGGAGAAATACCATGTAGTAGGTAGGTATGGTGGACACAAATGGCATAGTGGTTGGCTCAAGTATTTTGGATGCATGAGAAGTATTCCCTCTCGATACAAGGTTTAGGCTAGCAAGGCTATTTGAAACAAACACAAGGATGAATGGTGCAGCAAAACTCACATAAAAGACATATTGAAAACATTATAAGACTCTACACCGTCTTCCTTGTTGTTCAAACTCAATACTAGAAATTATCTAGACCTTAGAGAGACCAAATATGCAAACCAAATTTTAGCATGCTCTATGTATTTCTTCATTAATGGGTGCAAAGTATATGATGCAAGAGCTTAACATGAGCACAACAATTGCCAAGTATCACATTATCCAAGACATTATAGCAATTTACTACATGTATCATTTTCCAATTCCAACCATATAACAATTTAACGAAGAAGAAACTTCGCCATGAATACTATGAGTAGAAACTAAGGACATACTTGTCCATATGCTACATCGGAGCGTGTCTCTCTCCCATACAGTGAATGCTAGGATCCATTTTATTCAAACAAAACAAAAACAAACCGACGCTCCAAGAAAAGCACATAAGATGTGATGGAATAAAAATATAGTTTCAGGGGAGGAACCTGATAATGTTGTCGATGAAGAAGGGGATGCCTTGGGCATCCCCAAGCTTAGATGCTTGAGTCTTCTTGAAATATGCAGGGGTGAACCACCGGGGCATCCCCAAGCTTAGAGCTTTCACTCTCCTTGATCATATTGCATCATACTCCTCTCTTGATCCTTGAAAACTTCCTCCACACCAAACTTAGAACAACTCATTAGAGGGTTAGTGGACAATAAAAATTAACATGTTCAGAGGTGACACAATAATTCTTAACACTTCTAGACATTGCATAAAGCTACTGGACATTAATGGATCAAATAAATTCATCCAACATAGCAAAAGAGGCAATGCGAAATAAAAGGCAGAATCTGTCAAAACAGAACAGTTCGTATTGACGAATTTTATCGAGGCACCAGACTTGCTCAAATGAAAATGCTCAAATTGAATGAAAGTTGCGTACATATCTGAGGATCACTCACGTAAATTGGCATAATTTTCTGAGTTACCTACAGAGAATTTTGCCCAGATTCGTGACAGCAAAGAAATCTGTTTCTGCGCAGTAATCCAAATCTAGTATGAACTTTACTATCAACGACTTTACTTGGCACAACAAAACAGTAAACTAAGATAAGGAGAGGTTGCTACAGTAGTAAACAACTTCCAAGACACAAAATAAAAATAAAGTACTGTAGTAAAAACCATGGGTTGTCTCCCATAAGCGCTTTTCTTTAACGCCTTTCAGCTAGGCGCAGAAAGTGTGTATCAAGTATTATCAAGAGACGAAGTGTCAACATCATAATTTGTTCTAATAATAGAATCAAAAGGTAACTTCATTCTCTTTCTAGGGAAGTGTTCCATACCTTTCTTGAGAGGAAATTGATATTTTATATTACCTTCCTTCATATCAATGATAGCACCAACAGTTCGAAGAAAAGGTCTTCCCAATATAATGGGACAAGATGCATTGCATTCAATATCCAAGACAACAAAATCAACGGGGACAAGGTTATTGTTAACGGTAATGCGAACATTATCAACTTTCCCCAAAGGTTTCTTTGTAGAATGATCAGCAAGATTAACATCCAAATAACAATTTTTCAGCGGTGGCAAGTCAAGCATATTATAAATTTTCTTAGGCATAACGGAAATACTTGCACCAAGATCACATAAGGCATTACAATCAAAATCTTTAACCTTCATCTTAATGATGGGCACCCAACCATCCTCTAGCTTTCTAGGAATAGAGGCTTCGCGCTCTAGTTTCTCTTCTCTAGCTTTTATGAGAGCATTTGTAATATGTTTTGTGAAAGCCAAATTTATAGCACTAGCATTAGGACTTTTAGCAAGTTTTTGCAAGAACTTTATAACTTCAGAGATGTGGCAATCATCAAAATTCAAACCATTATAATCTAAAGCAATGGGATCATCATCCCCAATGTTGGAAAAGAATTCAGCAGTTTTATCACAGGCAGTTTCAGCAGTTTTAGCAGTTTCAGGCAGTTTCTCGCGCTTTGCATTAGAAGTGGAAACATTGCTAACACCAATTCTTTTATTATTAATAGTAGGAGGTGCACTAACATGTGTAGCATTAGCATTACTAGTCGTGGTAATAATCCAAACTTTAGCTATATTATCTTCTTTAGCTAGTTTTTCATTTTCTTCTCTATCCCACCTAGCACGCAATTCGGCCATCAATCTTATATTCTCATTAATTCTAACTTGGATGGCATTTGCTGTAGTAACAATTTTATTTTCTATATCCTCAGGTTTAGCAGCAATTTTATTAATTAAAGAAGATTGTGACGCAGACATATATGAGATTCGGTTTTCAGCATTCGCAAGTTTAGTTTGCAACCCAGAGATTTCCATATTCAGATTTTCAAGTTGATTTCCTATATTCTTCAACAAGGTAGATTGCTCATTCATAGTTTTAGTAAACAATTTATTTTGCTCATATTGTGATTGCATAAAGCTCTTGGTGGATCTTTCAATTTCTAACATCTTTTCCTCATTAGGTGAAGCGTATCTACCATAAGAGTTACCATTAGCAGGATATGGCATAGAGTTATTGTAATTGTTATTCTTAATGAAATTCACATCAACATAATCTTTTTGAGCAGCCAACGAAGCTAACGGAACATTATTAGGATCAACATTAGTCCTACCATTCACAAGCATAGACATAATAGCATCAATCTTATCACTCAAGGAAGAGGTTTCTTCGACAGAATTTACCTTCTTACCTTGTGGCGCTCTTTCCGTGTGCCATTCAGAGTAATTAATCATCATATTATCAAGAAGCTTTGTTGCTTCACCAAGAGTGATGGACATAAAGGTACCTCCAGCAGCTGAATCCAATAAATTCCGCGAAGAAAAATTTAGTCCTGCATAGAAGGTTTGGATGATCATCCAAGTAGTCAGTCCATGGGTTGGGCAATTTTTAACCAGAGATTTCATTCTTTCCCATGCTTGTGCAACATGTTCAGTATCTAATTGTTTAAAATTCATTATGCTACTCCTCAAAGATATAATTTTAGCAGGGGGATAATATCTACCAATAAAAGCATCCTTGCATTTTGTCCATGAATCAATACTATTCTTAGGCAGAGATAGCAACCAATCTTTAGCTCTTCCTCTTAATGAGAAAGGGAACAATTTTAATTTTATAATGTCACCATCTACATCTTTATATTTTTGCATTTCACATAGTTCAACAAAATTATTAAGATGGGCAGCAGCATCATCAGAACTAACACCAGAAAATTGCTCTCGCATAACAAGATTCAGTAAAGCAGGTTTAATTTCAAAGAATTCTGCTGTAGTAGCAGGTGGAGCAATAGGTGTGCGTAAGAAATCATTATTATTTGTGGTTGTGAAGTCACACAACTTAGTATTTTCAGGAGTACCCATTTTAGCAACAGTAAATAAAGCAAACTAGATAAAGAAAATGCAAGTAACTAATTTTTTTGTGTTTTTGAGATAGCAAACAAGATAGCAAATAAAGTAAAACTAGCAACTAATTTTTTTGTATTTTGATTTAGTGCAGCAAACAAAGTAGTAAATAAAACTAAGCAAGACAAAAACAAAGTAAAGAGATTGGGATGTGGAGACTCCCCTTGCAGCGTGTCTTGATCTCCCCGGCAACGGCGCTAGAAAAAGAGCTTGATATGCGTACATCACGCGTCCGTTGGGAACCCCAAGAGGAAGGTGTGATGCGTACAGCGGCAAGTTTTCCCTCAGTATGAAACCAAGGTTTATCGAACCAGTAGGAGCCAAGAAGCACGTTGAAGGTTGATGGCGGCGGGATGTAGTGCGGCGCAACACCAGAGATTCCGGCGCCAACGTGGAACCTGCACAACACAACCAAAGTACTTTGCCCCAACGAAACAGCGAGGTTGTCAATCTCACCAGCTTGCTGTAACAAAGGATTAGATGTATAGTGTGGAAGATGATTGTTTGCAGAAAACAGTAGAATAGTATTGCAGTAGATTGTATTTCAGTATAGAGAATTGGACCGGGGTCCACAGTTCACTAGAGGTGTCTCTCCCATAAGATAAACAGCATGTTGGGTGAACAAATTACAGTTGGGCTATTGACAAATAAAGAGGGCATGACCATGCACATACATATTATGATGAGTATTGTGAGATTTAATTGGGCATTACGACAAAGTACATAGACCGCTATCCAGCATGCATCTATGCCTAAAAAGTCCACCTTCAGGTTATCATCCGAACCCCCTCCAGTATTAAGTTGCTAACAACAGACAATTGCATTAAGTATTGCGCGTAATGTAATCAGTAACTACATCCTCGAACATAGCACCAATGTTTTATCCCTAGTGGCAACAGCACATCCATAATCTTAGAGATTTCTGTCACTTCCCAGTTCACGGAGACATGAACCCACTATCGAGCATAAATACTCCCTCTTGGAGTTACAAGCATCTACTTGGCCAGAGCATCTACTAGTAACGGAGAGCATGCAAGATCATAAACAACACATAGACATAACTTTGATAATCAACATAACAAGTATTCTCTATTCATCGGATCCCAACAAACGCAACATATTGAATTACAGATAGATGATCTTGATCATGTTCGGCAGCTCACAAGACCCGACAATTAAGCACAATGGGGAGAAGACAACCATCTAGCTACTGCTATGGACCCATAGTCCAGGGGTAGACTACTCACTCATCACTCCGGAGGTGACCATGGCGGCGTAGAGTCCTCCGGGAGATGAATCCCCTCTCCGGCAGGGTGCCGGAGGCGATCTCCTGAATCCCCCGAGATGGGATTGGCGGCGGTGGCGTCTCTGGAAGGTTTTCCGTATCGTGGCTCTCGGTACTGGGGGTTTCGCGACGGAGGCTTTAAGTAGGCAGAAGGGCAGGTCAGGGGGCCACACGAGGGGCCCACACTATAGGTCGGCGCGGCCAGGGCTTGGGCCGCGCCGCCCTATAGTCTGGCCACCTCGTGGCCCCACTTCGTCTCCTCTTCGGTCTTCTGGAAGCTTCGTGGCAAAATAGGACCCTGGGCGTTGATTTCGTCCAATTCCGGGAATATTTCGTTACTAGGATTTCTGAAACCAAAAACAGCAGAAAACAGCAACTGGCTCTTCGGCATCTTGTTAATAGGTTAGTTCCAGAAAATGCACGAATATGACATAAAGTGTGCATAAAACATGTAGATATTATCAATAATGTGGCATGGAACATAAGAAATTATCGATACGTCGGAGACGTATCACCCGTACTGCACCAACTTCCACGACCAAGGAATCATCGTCGTCCGATGATTTCAACCCGGCCCTACCCCGGCGAAATGAGGTAGCACCAAGCACTGTGTAGTTATCTTCTTCTTCTTCTTCTTCTTCCTTTGCGCTTACTTGCTACCGATGATTTCGCCCTGAAGGAAGCGGCGCCGACTATCGACACCACTGTCGCCATCTTGATGGAAAAAAACGAGGAGCTCAGCTTAGAGTGTGATCGCCTCCGAGACGATTTGGCTGCCAAGAAGAAGAATTCGAAAACTCTTGTGGAGCTCATTTGCAGCCTTCGCAATGTAATAACCCAGAACATAGGAACAACGAAGGGTAGATTTAGAAATGGGATGTGCATTTCATCGCAAAACGGGGGAAATTTTCGCGCCTTATTGCAACTAAACCTAAGAGGGATCGAGGTTCTCTCTCATTTTGCACTTAGGGTTAGGCAATGTGAGTTAGGGAAATTTCGACATGATCTCTTTTGTATCTTGTTGATTTGGGGAATTGATTTCATTTGACAAGTGTTAATACATTTAACAATAAGCATTGAACAATATCAAAATAGAATTCATAATTTAAAACACAACTTATGAATTCAAACAACTTTGAATTTCAAAGTGAATCATAAAGACAATATTTATTCCAGAATATAAATGTTACATAAATCAAAAGCTCATAAACAAAAACTTGGGCTTTATTGATATCACAACACAGATTACAAAGTCTTTACAATATTCTTGATACAAGAATAGATGAATAATAAACAGAAATTAAAATGAAGATTACAGTATTGCTCCTAAATTAAAACCTAGACTAAATGGCTTGGAGAATATCTTCTGGCCATGTCCATCTTCATAAACCTGCAAAACCAAGAATCAAACTAGCCAGAATGTTAGTGTTAGCAAATAAACAATATTCAGGTTTGGGATGATTGCAAATCACATAAAGACACTTGTGCTTGTCCAAAACCAGGGACAGCACAAGATAAGGGCAACGACAGACCAAACACGAGCACACACCAGGGCTCAAGTTTCAGCATATGAGAGCACACAGCTCAAGTGTGCTAGGCAGCAACAGCAAGGCCATGCAGCAGCATAGTCACCAAGCAAGCCAGGCTTGTGTGTCAATGCAGGGATAGAAGTAGGGTTCATATAAAAGGGGCACAAACCCTAGAAACCAGTGACCAGTCGACCAGATAAGATCACCAGGTAAGGGTGAAGCAAAAACAAGCATAGTTCATCCAAGTTCTTGAGTAAGAACAGAACCAACACACACAACCACTCAAACCATCAGAGATCATGGTAACCTAGAAGATCATCCAAGATCTGGAGGAGAAGGGCTGTGACACAAACCCAAGTCTGCATCAACAAAGCATTTCTTTCTAGGAGCTGGAACAAGGTATACCTAGTTCCTGGAAAAGATCCAATGGATCTAATCCATCATATGCATAAGCATGGGATGAGCAGATGCTCATATGGGTAGATCATCACTTGGTTTTCACCAAGGATTACTGCCAGTCCAAAAGCTACTAAGATAGAAACTATCCAGATACAGATCATGTGCACAGAAGCTAGAAAGCATGCACAGATACACACTAGCAAGATCACATGCACAGATAGCACCAGTAGATAGCAAAGATTAGCAGCCAAGACTACACAGAAGATCCTAAGCATGCAACCATCAGAAACCCTAGATTTCTTCACAGGCAAGCATATTGGCATTCATAGTTACTATGATCCCCAAATATGCAAGCAAAGATGAGTAGCCAACAAGATCCAACCAACTAGGTGAGCAGCCAGTCAGTAGCAAGGCTACTGAGGTCACATCACACTTAGCACCAATTAAGAGAAAGCCAAATAGATCACATCACTATCCAGAAATGGATTCAGACTTTAATTGCTTGTAAAAGAATCATGAACAGCAAACTCATATACAAGCAAGTCATTTAAATCATCACTGCATAAGCAGTTCATCATAATTAAGTAATCCAAGCATGAATTTATCACAGATCCATGCTAAGCATGACAATGACATCTTTGTTAAGCAATACAACTTAATTCATAGCCACTAGAGCAAGTCCAGATAGCTAAAAGTAAGCCACAGCACAGTGATGCTTGAGCATCAGCATCACCAGATAAGTGAATCATATAGCCACAGTGTTAGCCAGTAAACAATCACTGACAATCAATTGATCAAATGGATCAATCATAGCAAGCCAAGTTACACAGAGAGGTTAGCCAACAAGCAAGAAATGATCCAATGGATCATTGGCTTGCATAGGAAGTACTGAATCATATCACAGGCACCTCTGGCACACACACAAGTGTCACTGATGCACCACAAATACACCTAGCCAAGCAAGTATGATATACCAGTAAGCACAAGCAAGTCATAACCAAGCATAGCATGGCATAGATAGCTCTTGAGCAAGCACAGTAGAGCATGGCAAGTGTAGGGCATGCTAGGAGTAGCAGAAAAGCAAGCATAGCATGAACAGCAAGCAAAGCAGCATGTGCCAGTACCAGAACATGGTAAATGGGCCATGAACTTGCAATTAACAGAAGCACAGCCAATTGGCATAGGCATAGCATGGCTCTAGATGATCACAAGACCACCAGAGAGCAACAGAGCATGAGGAGGAAGAAGAACAGTGGCAAGGGAGGCGCACAGAAGAGAAGGAGGAGGAGCAGAAGACCTTACCCGCGCCTGGAGGCAGAAGCTATGGCATGGCGAGGCAGTGCCCGCGCGGCCATAGCAGCTGCAAAGCCAGGGAAGTCGCCGGCGTTACGCCGACGAACACCACCACAGCAGCACAGCATGGAGACGACGGCACAGGCGCTGCGAGCAGCACCCGCGCCAGGTCAGTCTCGGAGGCGCACACGTCGACGGCGAGGGAGAGAGCTCGTCGGAGATTCCCAATCGCCCGAGGCGATTCTCCACGAGATCCAAATCGGCGGCGATTCGCCAGGAGAGGACGAGAAGGGAGAAACCACGCGGACAGATCGATAGATCGTCTCGCGGCGGTTCAGGAGCGGTAGATGGCTCCGGCGGAGGAGGCCGGCGAGGGCCGGAGCAGGGCGGCGGCCATGGCGGCGACGCCATCGCCACGGGGTTCGCCAGAGGCTAGGGTTAGGTCGAGTGAGGAGAGGGCCGAGTGAGAGTGAGTGAGGTGGGCCGCTTCGGCGCCACCGAACCCAAAAAGGGGGCCAGCCTTATTGGGCCGTCCCTGGGTTTGAGTTATTGGGCTGGGCCCAATATGAGTCCAGGGGGTATTTTGGTCTTTTTACATTTAATAAAAGACCAAAACTTTACCAAATTTTAATAAATCATAAACAACTCTAAAAATCCAATAAAAATTGGATTTATGAATGAAAAATAAATCTTAACCAAAATAAAATATGAAATGGAATTTATGAAACAAATTCAAAATTATGAATTTTCAGAATTTAAATAATAACTTGGAATTTTAAATTATTATTTCCTTGTATTTAAAATTCAAGGAAAAATCTCAAATAAGTTCAAATACTTATTTTCAAACATTTCAAAATGAAATTCTATTATTCCAAGTCATTTCTTTTGAAAAAGGGTATTTTTCCCAGAAAAATATTATATTCCCTTTTATTCCAAAAACTATGGAGGTAACTCTCTAATTTCAAACTATTTTTGAAATGACTAAGGTGATCATCAAGTAAAACCATTTTACTTTGAATTGTTATACTTTGTGTGAATTACAATGATTAGTATTTTTAAATCAATTGTAAATTACCGTCAAAGACATAAACCTTAAATACAACCCTAAATTGTAATAACTCAACGGGGTAAAGGGATTCAACATAAAATAATACATCCATGATTGCATTATTTGGATTTTTATAACATTGTCCTTACCGGACAATGATGCTTCTTACAGAACCCGAGGTCCAGGTTCCATCAACTGCATTGAACTGCACTATCTCGCAGTCCACAGGCAAGTTCACCCTTGCTCATGTCAACTTGATTATTTTCTACTATTTAAATGCAAAGCTATATACTTATCATTCCTGCATGGCAAATGAAATGTTATTTTCCAACTATGAATATGACTATGTGGCTGGCAATGGAACCATGGTATGTGTTGATATGGTGGAGGTTCCATTGCAATGGGTTATATCACCCTAGGATTAAATTACCAATGCCGTCCAGTGATTCTAGCGCCGTACAAATCGCGTTGACCATGAGATCTATAATGGCTCTGGGGAAGCCAGCTGTATCTTTTCCCTTCTGCACGCCAACGGATTGGTAGAGCCGGCGGGGTCTTTGGAGAACCGCCGTAGGTTGGGATAGCCTTTTAAATCCCCATCCATTAGTGATGATGGCTCTACGATCTATGAAGGATTGTCCAAAGTACACCATGAGTAAAGCCGTATTATCGGGGGAAGTCTACTGGAGGTGTACGGGTGGACAAAAGGGTGGGTTTGCAGTCGCGGAGAAGGCGGTGTGGGCTTGGATCTTTATACCTGGCCTCACACCAAAGGAAGTGTGAACGGGGGCAAGTCCCTGCGGATGGCAAAAAGGGTGAGATCTCTTGTGGGAAAAGTAACGCACCTCTGCAGAGTGTATCAAATTGTGGCTGTCACTCCTGTTCGGGAAGGGAACTGCGAACGCGGCACGAAAGGAACTCCACGAAGTTCTAGTCAACTTGTAAAGACTGACGGGCATAGTTTTCATAATAAAAGCAACCTTTTGAAGAAATGTTTTCAAAACATGCATTGACCTGCGATTTCCTGATCAATGGTCGTAGCTAGTGCATCAAACACCTTTTATTCTTTTAGAACTTGCTGAGTACCTCTGTACTCACTTTCTTTCGACACCCTTGCTAGACTGTGATCCGGAAGTGGAGGCTATCAACGATGGAGCACCAGAAGGAAGCTACGAGCTGGTCTACGAAGAACCTGATCTTAGTGGCGGAGTGGAAGGCGTAGACTATGGGATAGTCTACGGACCAGATGACACGGAGGTGGAGGAGTAGTGACATACCCTAGTATCTTAGAGCCGAGCAACGTAGAACTTACCTAAATAAGTTGTTGAGCTCTTTATATTTGTTATGAGTTGTAATCGTACTTAAGTAGTATCTTAGGGTGTTCTCATAGGACCTGTGAGAATACCAACTTGTTAAGACAATGTTTGTAATAAAGTATGGAGTGTTATGACCTGCAATGTTTCTGTTGTACCACTCTGAGGGATATGGCATATTGTGAAGAAGTCCCTTTGCAAAGATCATATCAACGACTTGTATACTACAACATGCAGTGGTATGCTGGGTCACCGCAGCTGGTATCAGAGCAAATGTTGCGACCTTAGGTTGGAAAAACCTAGTATAGGGAAGAAACCTATAGGAGTCTAGTAGAAATAGTAAAGGATTCTCTAAAAGTATGGTGATTATTCACTTGAGAATAGCAAAACCATATATTTTAGTGCGATAATTCTTTATTATAGCTATTATGATGCATTATCACTACTAATATTCTGCTTTTGTATACAGCCATAATGGCGAATACTTTTCCTAAGAGGACTTTGAGGAAGGTTGAGGGTTGGCTCGGTGATTATGATGGACCAATAACAGCTCTCCTGTGTGGGATGCTGAAGGAACTTCATTGCGATCCACGGATACCTGTTATCAAGTATACTTACTATGATGGGGAAATCCTAGCCAAGTGCAGAGTATCGGTCCAACTACCGGAAAAACTGCTGATGAGTCGTATAATGCCATACGGAGAAGCCAAAACTATCACCACAGCCTACCATATGGGCCTATTCAAGGCAATCCTTGAGATAAGGCAGCACAAGTCAGTAGAACTGCTATGTTCAGAGTTTTCTCATATACCTCATGCCGAGGAAGATGAGGATCCTACTCTGAATCATTTGGTGTTAGCACACAGAAGTCCTGAAGCTGCAGTATAGCACATGGATAGCTGTAAGTCTTTATTGACCACGATGTACCTTTTACACATGAAGATGAGAGGTGAGATTGACCACATGCTAGCTGAGTTCACGGACCCTGATAAAGTCCAAACTCGGATGCGTGATTTGAGGGCACAACCACAACATACTACACCCTTCTTTAACCCAGACAGTGATGTAGATTTGAGTGACCAGTGGTCCAAGAGAAATCCACCTATAAGAGATCCACTCACACCTAACTTTGTTCCGCACTATCCACACGTGTCAGCATCGTATGATACTGGATATGGGGGAGATCATTCATGGAACATAAACTGCTCGGAGTCGCCGATCGAGAACTCGACGGGTTGGCGTTTCGGGGAACCTTTCGGTGATGAGGAGGAGCCAATTCCATGTGATACAGGAGATGAGAGTGATGCGGTTAACCAGAATGTTAATCAAAGCTTTGAGCAGAAAGAGAAAGACACCAACTCCATTTCTTTAGATTTGGAGATGGGATTACCCAAAACATCCCAGTACGTCGTAGGTGAGAGTTCTGGAACAAAGAAAAAGAAGAAGAAGAAGATGAGGGGTCAAGTGAATAGGAATCCTCCATGGATGACTGGAGAAGAGGAGCTGTATTCCACTGGGGATATGTATGAGTCTTTATCTAGTTACTTTGGCATGACAGATCTCTGTCTCGGCACTTCGTCCGATTCAGACTACATACCTACGGGAAGAACCTTCATTCCGAACGGTCTTCGGAGGACAGACCGTTGTACCGGATGGACCCCAGGGATGTACGCGGAGGCGAATGAAGACGATGAGGAGTAGAGCTCCAAGGAAGAATAAAGTAATCTAGGTGGTATTGTAATAGAACGTATTTTAAATTCCCGTTGGCTTGGGCTTTGAGCCAAATAAGTTGTTTATATGTACCACATGTAATATAAGTTTGTGAGTGTGTTATGTATTATACGGTGTATATACATAATAAATGTTTGTTTTGGATTTGCTTCTTGATTTCATTGTGTGACTAGTTCTGGGCATTGAGTTGAGCTCAGAAAGCATTTGCATGGTGTAATTATGAGTAATCGCTCTTTGTTACAGGACTAGGGGGAAATGGCGTTAGTAGAAACCGAAGAGGCTCGCAGAGAGCGGGAAGCAAGAGAGAAAGAGGAGGCAGATGCAGCAGCTAGAGCAGAAAACGCACCACCACCACCACACCCAATGTTGCACCCAGACTTCCAACAGTATATGAGGTCAATGGAGGAAGATAGGAGGCGTTACCAGGAAAGCCAGAGCAAGAATATGCAGGATTTCTTTACCCATGTCATTAATGATAGGGGTAATGAAGGCAAGGGAGTAACACTATCGGACTTCCAAAATGCAAGACCACTACCATTCACATCAGCTCCCGAACCAATGGACGCTGAAGATTGGCTTATGGATACTGAACGGAAATTGAAGACCGTTGGTTGCAACGATGAGGAGAAGATCAGATACACCACTTATCTGTTATCAGGACCAGCAGCATCATGGTGGGAGAACCTTGTAGCAGTACACCCTCCAGATAAGGTATTCACCTGGGAGGAGTTCAAGAAGAAGTTTCGGGATGCTCATGTTCCGGACAGCGTGGTGGAGTTGAAGAAGAGGGAGTTTGAAGAACTAAGACAGAATACTGCACCCATCATGCATTATGTTCGGGATTTCAATAGGTTATCCAGGTATGCACCTGAGGATGTAGATACTGAGGAGAAGCGGAAGAAGCGGTTCATGAAAGGCATGAATCCATACATGAAGATGCAACTGAGGTTGGCACGGACTGCCGAATTCCAGGAACTGATTGACTCGGCAATCACTTTCGAGGATGACTACAGGCAAGTCCAGGAGGACAGGAGGAAGAGGGCTCATATGGAGCCAAGGAAGTACCCAATCAGTAAACCAATACCTGATCGGAGTTTCAAACCCCGATACCGACCTACTACTGGTAACCAGTACAACCGGGGAGGTCAGAGTCAGAACCCAATTAACCAGATCATCTGCAACAATTGTGGCCTAAAGGGTCATTTGCAGAAGGACTGTCAGAAACCTAGAATCATCTGCTATGGTTGTGGGAAGGAGGGACACATCAAGCCGGAGTGTCCAAACAAGTCAGCTTGGAGCGGACAGAGCTCTGGAGGACGAGGTGGAAACAACAACAACCGCAACAACAACAACAACAACCGCAACTACAACAACAACAACAATAAGAGGGGAAAGCCTTATGGAAAGCTGAATTGCACATCTTTGGAACAAGCGGAAGAGTCGGATCAAACAGTCTTAGGTACGCTCAGCATTCTTACTCATCCTGGCAAAGTATTATTTGATACTGGAGCAACCACATCATTTCTTGCATTGGAATTTGTGGAAAAATTCGGGCTTAGATGTTCTAAGTTAGAAACCCCTATAACTGTTCTATCCGCGGGGGGAACGATCTTAGTAACCCACGTGAAAGAAGCACAAGTCCTAACCATATGTGACTGTGTATATTTCGCGGACCTATTCATCATACCCATGAAGGACATATCAGTCATCTTAGGGATGGATTGGTTGACAGAAAATGGAGCGGTGATTAACTGTGGAGACAAAACAGTATCACTTCGCAACTCCATCGGAGGTAGAATAGTGTTCCAAGGAGATAAGTACAGTGAGTTGGAGATCGGATTGGAACTCAATAGCTTGAAGGAAGTGAGAATTGAAGATATCCCTGTAGTGAATGAGTTTAAGGATGTATTTCCTAAGGAACTACCGGGTATGCCACCCGATAGAGAGATAGAATTCACAATCGATCTGATTCCAGGCACAGCACCAATAGCACAACCACCATATAAGATGGGGCCAAAGGAGTTAGTGGAACTAAAAGCTCAGATAGATGAACTGGAACAGAAGGGATTTATTCAAGAAAGTGTGTCACCATGGGGTACACCAGTTATTTTTGTGGATAAAAGAGATGGAGGAAAGAGAATGTGTGGAGATTACAGAAATTTGAACAATGTAACCATCAAGAACAAGTATCCTTTACCCAGAATTCAAGACCTTTTTGATCAAGTTCAAGGAGCAGGAGTCTTCTCGAAGATAGATTTAAGATCAGGATACCATCAAATCAAGATTAAGAAGGAGGATGTACCAAAAACAGCATTCGTATCAAGGTATGGACACCATGAATACTTGGTTGTACCATTTGGACTAACAAATGCACCAGCAATTTTCATGAATTTGATGAACAAGATATTCATGAAGTACTTGGACAAGTTTGTGATAGTGTTCATAGATGATATTCTAATCTATTCCAAAGATAAAGAAGAACATGCCAAGCATTTGAAGATAGTTTTGCAAACTTTGAGAGAACATCAGCTATATGCGAAGTTCAGCAAGTGCAAATTTTGGTTAGATAGTGTTGAATTTCTTGGACATGTTATAACCAAAGAAGGCATAGCGGTGAATCCAAGCAAGGTTCAGTCCGTATTGGAATGGAAATCACCCAAAAATGCTAAGGAGATACGAGGATTTCTTGGTATGGCAGGTTACTATCGGAGATTCATAGAGGGATTTTCGAAGATTGCAGGACCAATGACCAAGCTACTCAAGAAAAATACTCCATTTGTATGGACTGATGAGTGTGAAGCCAGCTTCCAAACACTCAAAGATAAGTTAACCACATCACCGGTATTGGCAGTTCCTGAACCTGGAAAGGATTATACGGTGTATTGTGATGCTTCCAAGAATGGACTTGGATGTGTTCTTATGCAAGATCGGAAGGTAATAGCTTATGGATCAAGACAGTTGAAACCACATGAACACAACTACCCAGTACATGATCTCGAGTTAGCGGCAGTTGTGTATGCTTTGAAGAGTTGGAGACAATTTCTATATGGATCCAAGTGTGAATTATACACCGATCACAAAAGCTTGAAATATTTCTTCACCCAGAAAGAATTAAACATGAGGCAGAAGAGATGGCTAGAGTTGATTAAGGACTACGATCTTAAGATCAACTATACACCAGGCAAAGCTAATGTAGTAGCAGATGCTTTAAGTAGGAAGAGTACGGAGAATCAACCTACGGAATGGGAGATTCCAAAGGAACTTCGGAAAGAGTTAGAGGATGCTCAGATTTTGTTTATTCAAGGTGATGAGAAGGGAAGTATAGCAACCATGAGGATTATGGATGAGATGTACTCAGACTTGAAATATGAGATTATCCGAAAGCAAGCGGATGATTTGTTCATCCAAGAGGAAATCAAAAGGATTGGCGAAGGAAGACCATCGGAATTCCATCTAGGGGATTTTGATTCATTATACTTCCAGAAAAGGATCTGTGTACCAGATGATCCAGAAGTGAAGTCAATCATATTAAAAGAAGCACATGAAACCCCTTATTCCATACACCCGGGAAGTACGAAGATGTATATGGATTTGAAGGAGATGTTCTGGTGGAACAACATGAAAAGAGAAATAGCACAATATGTCTCGGAATGTCATACATGTCAACGAGTGAAGGCAGAGCATCAGAGTCCTGCGGGATTACTCAAACCACTAGAGATACCGGAATGGAAATGGGATGAAATAGGAATGGATTTTGTTACTTTACCAATGACTAGTAAGAAGAAAGATATGATATGGGTAATAGTGGACAGACTTACCAAGAGTGCTCATTTCATAGCCGTAAACACAAAAGATACTGCAGAAAAGCTTGTGGATATATATGTGAAGGAAATTGTGAGTAAGCATGGAGTACCAAAGAAGATAGTCTCAGATAGAGGTTCGATTTTCACATCAGCATTCTGGAAACAACTACAAGAATCTTTGGGATCCAAGTTGGATTTCAGTACAGCTTACCATCCACAAACCGGAGGACAAACCGAAAGAACCAATCAGATACTAGAAGACATGCTTAGAGCTTGTGCTCTGAACTTTGGAGGCTCATGGGAGGATCATTTACCTTTAGCGGAGTTCTCATATAACAATAGTTATCAGAGTAGCATCCAGATGGCACCGTACGAAGCATTGTACGGAAGGAAGTGTAGATCACCAATTTGTTGGTATGAAACCGGAGAGAACAAGGAATTTACACCGGATTACATCAAGGAGAGACAAGACGTCATCGAGGTAATTCGGGATAGACTCAAGATAGCTCAAAGTCGTCAAAAGAGTTACGCCGACTTAAAGAGAAGAGATTGGGAACCGAAAGTGGGAGACATGGTATATTTAAAGGTTAGCCCAATGAAAGGACTTAAGAGGTTCGGAGTGAAAGGAAAGTTAAGCCCTCGATATATTGGACCATTTAAGATAATCAGTCAGAATCGAGGAACAGCTTTTGAGTTGGAGTTACCGGCACAACTAAGTCAAGTTCATAATGTATTTCATGTATCACAACTCAGAAAGTGTTTGAAGGCACCGGATGATCCTATCACATATGAAGATATTGAATTGCAATCTGATCTAACCTATGTGGAAAGGCCTGAAAAGATCTTAGAAGTACAATGGAAGAAGTTAAGAAACAGGGCAATCAAATATTGTAAAGTGCAATGGCAACATCATCCTGAGCGAGAAGCCACTTGGGAGACAGAAGAAGAACTCAGGAAGTCTTACCCCGAGATGTTCAGGTACCAATCTTAACTTCGGGACGAAGTTTCTGTTAAGGGGGAGAGGCTGTAATAACCCAGAACATAGGAACAACGAAGGGTAGATTTAGAAATGGGATGTGCATTTCATCGCAAAACGGGGGAAATTTTCGCGCCTTATTGCAACTAAACCTAAGAGGGATCGAGGTTCTCTCTCATTTTGCACTTAGGGTTAGGCAATGTGAGTTAGGGAAATTTTGACATGATCTCTTTTGTATCTTGTTGATTTGGGGAATTGATTTCATTTGACAAGTGTTAATACATTTAACAATAAGCATTGAACAATATCAAAATAGAATTCATAATTTAAAACACAACTTATGAATTCAAACAACTTTGAATTTCAAAGTGAATCATAAAGACAATATTTATTCCAGAATATAAATGTTACATAAATCAAAAGCTCATAAACAAAAACTTGGGCTTTATTGATATCACAACACAGATTACAAAGTCTTTACAATATTCTTGATACAAGAATAGATGAATAATAAACAGAAATTAAAATGAAGATTACAGTATTGCTCCTAAATTAAAACCTAGACTAAATGGCTTGGAGAATATCTTCTGGCCATGTCCATCTTCATAAACCTGCAAAACCAAGAATCAAACTAGCCAGAATGTTAGTGTTAGCAAATAAACAATATTCAGTTTGGACAGTGCAAACTGTCACAGCACACTTGTGCTTGTCCAAAACCAGGGACAGCACAAGATAAGGGCAGCAGCAGACCAAACCTGAGCACACACCAGGGCTCAAGTTTCAGCATATGAGAGCACACAGCTCAAGTGTGCTAGGCAGCAACAGCAAGGCCATGCAGCAGCATAGTCACCAAGCAAGCCAGGCTTGTGTGTCAATGCAGGGATAGAAGTAGGGTTCATATAAAAGGGGCACAAACCCTAGAAACCAGTGACCAGTCGACCAGATAAGATCACCAGGTAAGGGTGAAGCAAAAACAAGCATAGTTCATCCAAGTTCTTGAGCAAGAACAGAACCAACACACACAACCACTCAAACCACCAGAGATCATGGTAACCTAGAAGATCATCCAAGATCTGGAGGAGAAGGGCTGTGACACAAACCCAAGTCTGCATCAACAAAGCATTTCTTTCTAGGAGCTGGAACAAGGTATACCTAGTTCCTGGAAAAGATCCAATGGATCTAATCCATCATATGCATAAGCATGGGATGAGCAGATGCTCATATGGGTAGATCATCACTTGGTTTTCACCAAGGATTACTGCCAGTCCAAAAGCTACTAAGATAGAAACTATCCAGATACAGATCATGTGCACAGAAGCTAGAAAGCATGCACAGATACACACTAGCAAGATCACATGCACAGATAGCACCAGTAGATAGCAAAGATTAGCAGCCAAGACTACACAGAAGATCCTAAGCATGCAACCATCAGAAACCCTAGATTTCTTCACAGGCAAGCATATTGGCATTCATAGTTACTATGATCCCCAAATATGCAAGCAAAGATGAGTAGCCAACAAGATCCAACCAACTAGGTGAGCAGCCAGTCAGTAGCAAGGCTACTGAGGTCACATCACACTTAGCACCAATTAAGAGAAAGCCAAATAGATCACATCACTATCCAGAAATGGATTCAGACTTTAATTGCTTGTAAAAGAATCATGAACATCAAACTCATATACAAGCAAGTCATTTAAATCATCACTGCATAAGAAGTTCATCATAATTAAGTAATCCAAGCATGAATTTATCACAGATCCATGCTAAGCATGACAGCAGCATACTGTTAAGCAATACAACTTAATTCATAGCTACTAGAGCAAGTCCAGATAGCTAAAAGTAAGCCACAGCACAGTGATGCTTGAGCATCAGCATCACCAGATAAGTGAATCATATAGCCACAGTGTTAGCCAGTAAACAATCACTGACAATCAATTGATCAAATGGATCAATCATAGCAAGCCAAGTTACATAGAGAGGTTAGCCAACAAGCAAGAAATGATCCAATGGATCATTGGCTTGCATAGGAAGTACTGAATCATATCACAGGCACCTCTGGCACACACACAAGTGTCACTGATGCACCACAAATACACCTAGCCAAGCAAGTATGATATACCAGTAAGCACAAGCAAGTCATAACCAAGCATAGCATGGCATAGATAGCTCTTGAGCAAGCACAGTAGAGCATGGCAAGTGTAGGGCATGCTAGGAGTAGCAGAAAAGCAAGCATAGCATGAACAGCAAGCAAAGCAGCATGTGCCAGTACCAGAACATGGTAAATGGGCCATGAACTTGCAATTAACAGAAGCACAGCCAATTGGCATAGGCATAGCATGGCTCTAGATGATCACAAGACCACCAGAGAGCAACAGAGCATGAGGAGGAAGAAGAACAGTGGCAAGGGAGGCGCACAGAAGAGAAGGAGGAGGAGCAGAAGACCTTACCCGCGCCTGGAGGCAGAAGCTATGGCATGGCGAGGCAGTGCCCGCGCGGCCATAGCAGCTGCAAAGCCAGGGAAGTCGCCGGCGTTACGCCGACGAACACCACCACAGCAGCACAGCATGGAGACGATGGCACAGGCGCTGCGAGCAGCACCCGCGCCAGGTTAGTCTCGGAGGCGCACACGTCGACGGCGAGGGCGAGAGCTCGTCGGAGATTCCCAATCGCCCGAGGCGATTCTCCACGAGATCCAAATCGGCGGCGATTCGCCAGGAGAGGACGAGAAGGGAGAAACCACACGGACAGATCGATAGATCGTCTCGCGGCGGTTCAGGAGCGGTAGATGGCTCCGGCGGAGGAGGCCGGCGAGGGCCGGAGCAGGGCGGCGGCCATGGCGGCGACGCCATCGCCACGGGGTTCGCCAGAGGCTAGGGTTAGGTCGAGTGAGGAGAGGGCCGAGTGAGAGTGAGTGAGGTGGGCCGCTTCGGCGCCACCGAACCCAAAAAGGGGGCCAGCCTTATTGGGCCGTCCCTGGGTTTGAGTTATTGGGCTGGGCCCAATATGAGTCCAGGGGGTATTTTGGTCTTTTTACATTTAATAAAAGACCAAAACTTTACCAAATTTTAATAAATCATAAACAACTCTAAAAATCCAATAAAAATTGGATTTATGAATGAAAAATAAATCTTAACCAAAATAAAATATGAAATGGAATTTATGAAACAAATTCAAAATTATGAATTTTCAGAATTTAAATAATAACTTGGAATTTTAAATTATTATTTCCTTGTATTTAAAATTCAAGGAAAAATCTCAAATAAGTTCAAATACTTATTTTCAAACATTTCAAAATGAAATTCTATTATTCCAAGTCATTTCTTTTGAAAAAGGGTATTTTTCCCAGAAAAATATTATATTCCCTTTTATTCCAAAAACTATGGAGGTAACTCTATAATTTCAAACTATTTTTGAAATGACTAAGGTGATCATCAAGTAAAACCATTTTACTTTGAATTGTTATACTTTGTGTGAATTACAATGATTAGTATTTTTAAATCAATTGTAAATTACCATCAAAGACATAAACCTTAAATACAACCCTAAATTGTAATAACTCAACGGGGTAAAGGGATTCAACATAAAATAATACATCCATGATTGCATTATTTGGATTTTTATAACATTGTCCTTACCGGACAATGATGCTTCTTACAGAACCCGAGGTCCAGGTTCCATCAACTGCATTGAACTGCACTATCTCGCAGTCCACAGGCAAGTTCACCCTTGCTCATGTCAACTTGATTATTTTCTACTATTTAAATGCAAAGCTATATACTTATCATTCCTGCATCGCAAATGAAATGTTATTTTCCAACTATGAATATGACTATGTGGCTGGCAATGGAACCATGGTATGTGTTGATATGGTGGAGGTTCCATTGCAATGGGTTATATCACCCTAGGATTAAATTACCAATGCCGTCCAGTGATTCTAGCGCCGTACAAATCGCGTTGACCATGAGATCTATAATGGCTCTGGGGAAGCCAGCTGTATCTTTTCCCTTCTGCACGCCAACGGATTGGTAGAGCCGGCGGGAGTCTTTGGAGGCACTGCCGTAGGTTGGGATAGCCTTTTAAATCCCCATCCATTAGTGATGATGGCTCTACGATCTATGAAGGATTGTCCAAAGTACACCATGAGTAAAGCCGTATTATCGGGGGAAGTCTACTGGAGGTGTACGGGTGGACAAAAGGGTGGGTTTGCAGTCGCGGAGAAGGCGGTGTGGGCTTGGATCTTTATACCTGGCCTCACACCAAAGGAAGTGTGAACGGGGGCAAGTCCCTGCGGATGGCAAAAAGGGTGAGATCTCTTGTGGGAAAAGTAACGCACCTCTGCAGAGTGTATCAAATTGTGGCTGTCACTCCCTGTTCCGGGAAGGGAACTGCGAACGCGGCAGGAAAGGAACTCCACGAAGTTCTAGTCAACCTGTGAAGACTGACGGGCATAGTTTTCATAATAAAAGCAACCTTTTGAAGAAATGTTTTCAAAACATGCATTGACCTGCGATTTCCTGATCAATGGTCGTAGCTAGTGCATCAAACACCTTTTATTCTTTTAGAACTTGCTGAGTACCTCTGTACTCACTTTCTTTCGACACCCTTGCTAGACTGTGATCCGGAAGTGGAGGCTATTAACGATGGAGCACCAGAAGGAAGCTATGAGCTGGTCTACGAAGAACCTGATCTTAGTGGCGGAGTGGAAGGCGTAGACTATGGGATAGTCTACGGACCAGATGACACGGAGGTGGAGGAGTAGTGACATACCCTAGTATCTTAGAGCCGAGCAACGTAGAACTTACCTAAATAAGTTGTTGAGCTCTTTATATTTGTTATGAGTTGTAATCGTACTTAAGTAGTATCTTAGGGTGTTCTCATAGGACCTGTGAGAATACCAACTTGTTAAGACAATGTTTGTAATAAAGTATGGAGTGTTATGACCTGCAATGTTTCTGTTGTACCACTCTGAGGGATATGGCATATTGTGAAGAAGTCCCTTCGCAAAGATCATATCAACGACTTGTATACTACAACATGCAGTGGTATGCTGGGTCACCGCACGCAATGAGTGCGATATGTTGAAGAACGAGCTGATTAAGCAGAAAGAGAGGAACATTGCATCAGCGGAGAAAGCCAGCAGCATACTCAAGACTGTGTGCCTCGAAAGAGACAAGTCTGATATAGAGTACAAAATCCTTCTTCAGGATAAAGTACAGCTCCAAAAGTTGAACCTTGAATATGCTGACATCGCCATCCTTGCCCATCTCAAGAGGCAGAAGGCACAAGATAAGTTGATGCACCTGATGTTGGAGAGCTGCAGTGAAAGAGAAGAGACATTGAAAGAAGTGAGCAGTTTGGTGGGATACATGAGTGATGTCGGGCGAACTTCGCAGAATCCGCCCCGGCTGAGCTCAAATTCCAGCGGAACCAGCTTTCAGCAATGCATGTTATGCGCACCTACAACTTCTACTCATTGATTAGAGGTTGCACGACATGGCGTTTTCCCTCGAAATAGTAGTACTGTACTAATAGTTGTACTACTTAATATGTACCTTTTTGTAAAATAATTTCTTACATGTATTAGAAACTACACCTCTCGTTTCTGGATGCACCCGGGACATTGTCATCCGGCCCTCTTCTGGACAAACCTCCTCGGGAAGGACGGTATATTTTGCACATTTTGCTACTAGTACTTCTAATTCCACCGCTTATTTTTCTAATCCGTTAAATCGTTAATTGGATGACCAACTGATGGAAGCTGCGATAGATTAGACCAACAAGTGGTGAATTGTGCAAAAGATATGTCCGTGTTTTATGCAAAAGAGTGATATGGGGATCTGGTGGAATCTTGAATTTCCTCTTCAGTGGTAGGCATGCTTCACTTATAGCTGGAGTACATTGCGGACCTGGTGCATTTCGTCAGTACCGATCAGCTATTTTTGCTTATCCGGGAAGAAAAGGTAGTACTAGCCTTTTCCGTGAGATGTCTTTTCAGTGCTACGGAGTTGTCTGTTCACTGCTTGCTTTGTCTGTCGGTGACTTTTCCAAGCTGACTTTGCCATGACTTTGGGTGACTGATATGTGGACCACAGTTGTAAGTGACTCAAAGTCACTGACTTTGGGGACTCCTGAATGCTTCGTATATTTCTGACGGTTTCTGAATTATGTACTCCGTACAACTTTTGTAATATTGGTCAAACTAGTTTTGACCAGGGTTTGTGTAGGGTGGTTTTTTTTTGGTTGGTCCAAATGGTGTTGTGTGGTCCAAATGTGATGTATCATCACACCACCATGGGCCCCCCTCCCCCCACCCCACCCCTAGGTTTTGGTAATGCCATTCTGATACATGCTTCTTAGAAGGAGTACATTTTTTCCGTTAGGGCATGAAAATTTTGAAAAATTCAAAAAAATGGGAAGACAGAATGGTAACATCATTTTCCATGTGATGATGCACCCCTGTGCCAAATTTTGGTTCATTTTAAGAATGTAAGGTGACAAATTACTCGAGGAAGCTAGTTGGAGTAGACGGGCATGATCGGATTGGCATAGGGGATTTATTTTTTGAAGGATGTTATTTTTCATAGACAATATCTGACACAAAAAATAAAATGTTAAGGTCTCATATTATTCTGAATGATTTTGAATTACTTATGACGTTTGGAAGTATTGGTACACATGAGTCCCACATGAAGTTAAATGGTCCAAAAAAAAAGTTTCGTACACGTCTCCCAGAAAGTGGAAAGTCGAGTACATGCATGACTTCACGCGTCCACTACTGGATACAGAGAGTCAGAGGCTATAACATAATCGGCCTCATCATCTCTCGCGAGCTCGTCCTCTCCACTCCCCCAACTTGCCTCCCCCACACTGTGAAAACCCCCATCCACTCACCGCACCTCTGAGGCATCGACTTTCCCGTTTCCAACCGCAGCAGCATGAAGATAGGTATTGCATACGAGGCGGAGCAATAGGCGACCGCCCACGCAGAGGATGCCTCTACGGTAGTGGCCGTCGCGGTGGGTGAGGCTTCACCGGGCACCCAGGCCGCTCGTCTCCTCTGCTTGTCGGATTCTTCGACCTCGGTCGAAATGGGCGTCCTGGCCGTCATGACGGGTGAGGCTTCACCGGGCACCCATGCCACTCGTCTCCTCTGCTTGTCTGGTTCTTCAACCTCGGTCGAAACGGGCGTCCTGGCCGTCGAGCAGAAGGTGGATACCAATGTTGTTTATCCCGCCGAAGATGTGCACGGCGTTGCAGGCCACCACGGCGAGGTCTTCCTAGGCACGATGCTGGACGCGAACCTCGACCCCTTCGACGATTTCGGCCCAAACGTTCAGTTCCAGGAGGATGTTGAGGGTGATGACGAGGAGGTACTTCTCTTTTACCGAAACTGTCCCAACCCTCTTTGTGTCATATTGCTGTTCACATGGTTTGCACGAGCCTGGTTCTTGATTGATTTGATATCCTACCTTGTTCTTGTAGATGTAATTGATTCTACGATTCGTAAGATCAGATTCTAGTTTAATTTCGACTAATCTGCCATGTAGTCATATAATCAATTTATGTGTTCATACTTAGTGGACTTGCAATTGTTGTGGCTTATGTTCATGGTTGTTCATAGGGTTTCTCATGATTTATTACGATTTCTTCTGCCATTTACTTGTTCTACACATTTAATTTTAGGGTTTCTAAGGTTTGATTATGTTAGTGGAGTATTTATTCGATGTCAACACCCGGATTTTTAAGTCCGAATGCCTATTATGTCATACATCGCAATCCCAGGAATATTGTTGTTGCGAGGCATAATAGTTAAGTATCACAGTCATCATTCATTACAAACCATAAGTCTTACAAATTGGAATCACATGATCCATATTACACGAATAGTTGATCTATTGATCAACGAACAAACACAAGTTCATAGTTCAATATAGAGGAAGCGTAAGATACAAGGACTCTCTAGTCCACAGGCCAATGCTTGACGTCGGAAGGCGCTTAGTTGTCGTAGGCGTCCTGCTGGTCATCTCCTTGTTCATCTTCATACTCTGGCCATTTGAATAGCCAGGGACAAAGCCGTGAGTACGTTGAGTACTCGCAAACTAATACTAAAGTAAGTGCTAGACATTCTAGTATGGTTTGCTAAGCTCTAGTTTATTTGCATAAAGCCAGTTTTATTTCACAAAGTTTTGAGAAAGCCTTCTCAAGTACTAACTAACTCAAGTGGGAACATTAGTGTCATTCCCACCATTCAAGTGGTGATTTCAAGTCAATCCACCACAAGTCCTTTCACCCTCACCTTTCGACATCATTTTCAAAGATATGACATCGGAAACTGTATGGCCTTTCCAACCGTCCGTAACCGTGGACGCGGCTATTCGAATAGGTTTACACTCTGCAGAGGTTGCACACTTGTGCCACAACATTTGATTTCATCCATCGGGATTTCCCCGAATCATCGTAACACAGTACGCGGATCATCAACCATAACCTTTCACTTACGAATCCTAGTATGAGCACCTCTCCCCATGAGCTTGGCCTCCCAGTGAAGACAGACAGTCAGCCTGGGAACTGCACAGGGCTTGGGCCGGACATTCACCTCATTTCGCATCATATCTTATCGTTTCTTTTGTTGTAGAGGCAGCTTTTGGCATAACCCCGATGACGCTTGTTTAGAGGGAACCCATACTAAGACGCATAAACTTCCAGTTAAGCCCTACCCATAATCAGGTATTGTGGGGGTACTTGATAATTGGAAAGGTATCGCATTCAAACCAACATCATTGTTTTATCAAAAATCACCATCTTCTCTTGGTCATATTCACCTTCAAAAATCATTCAATGGAATGCATCTCCATTCCAAGGTTTAAAAATCCTTTCAAATTCACATGGTTCCCATCTAGAGTAGTCAAGTTTTAATTCTTTAGCACTAGCTCTAATTCATGAGGGGTGCTAACTTGCTTTGCTTGGGGAAGACTAACTCACTACTCTAGGACTCAACTTGTACTTTGACCAAAGTTAACTATAAAAGTAACTCATTTAGAAAACAAGTAAAAACTTGTAAAGTAAACACTTGGGATGGGTTCATATAAGAAAGGGTAAGAAACATGGTGCTTTGCCCCAAGGGGCTTTGCACTTTGTAAGAATATTAGCTTGCATTGGTAGTAGCTTGCCTTGGTAGTTCTCAAACTGTTCCTCCTCCTCTTCTTGGTAGCAACCTTCTTCTTCGGCGTACTCTCCGGTGCTACCGTCTAAATTTGAATACGAGTATAATTACTCACTAATTCAATGGCTATTCCACACATCACAAATAAACACACAAACTACTCTATGCACACCAAATAAATAAACTAGGGTGCATGGGTTGTGGGATTTAAATAGAATTTGTATTCCATATGTAAATGATAGTTTCCATAGGGTTCTTGAGAAATAATTTCCTCTCATTGAAATCTTCTTAAGATTTAATTTCTCCAACAATCATGGATGAACTCCTATTGACCTAAGTCAAATGTTCATCATCATCATTTGGGAAAATGATTTAAATGAGGTGGATCACCTCATACCATTTAAATAACACTACCTTTGATTTAAATCTCCAGTAATTCATATAAGAGAGTTTGGAACCAGGGTCCAAACATCCCATGAATCCATGTGAGACAAGTTTAAGTGAAGTGTAAGACTTCACACAAATTAACCTTAATAGTTTTGGACAATATCAACTAGTTAAACTAGTCAAAATATCCATTCATTAAACCATGGCATGATCATGCAAAGTGACCACACCATTTTATTGCAAAAACAATTAGTGTAAGTCAAATGTGAGCTATTAGAGTTGGAATTAACTTAATATCTATTTTTGTTGATTTTTAAGAATTATTTGAATAGGGAAAAGTCCCTACCTTGTTATTTTTATCACATTAATTCTGCAAAGAATTTGACCATGAGGCCAGTGGCATGTTGTAGAGAATTTCAGTGGCTTTCTAACAATATAAAATTCACTAAATTTGGTTTAGCCAATTTGAAATGGTTGAATTTCAAAGTGGAGGCAGTATTCAAATTCATTTGAATTAATTAAACTAAGTTTGAATAAAAAGGGCCGGCGGGAAAAGCTACTGGGCCAAATCATTTAAACGGGCCCAAGGCCAGCCCACCACGCGTCTGTGCCTGCGTGGGCTGCCTGACAGGGTGGGGTCCGCCTGTCAGCCTCTTTTAAAACCCGAAACGGTATGTTTCAACGTGGGACGTAGGATTAGATCGGGATCGGACGGCGCTGGTGCGTCGTCTTCTCCGGCGAGAGGCAGGGAGGTTGGCGGCGAGGGTAGGGGGTCGGAGAGCTCACCGCGGCTCCAGCAAGGTATGGCAGTGTGCGCGAGGTAGATGTGGACGACGGCGAAGCAGCTGGTAGCAGTGGCGGAGCTCGAGGCGGCCTGGATCAATGGCGATTTCTCCAGGGCTTCCGCGGCTCCGATCTTGCAATTGGCCTTTCTCCGGCGACGATCGAGGTGGCTAACGGTGCGAGGCGAAGTGGTGAAGGGTGGGGAGTGAGGTGGTGTGCTCCGTTGCTTCCAGGGAACGTGGTATTTATAGAAGCGAGTGAGGGTTGCGGGGCAGGGTGGTGGTCGACATGCTCGCGGCGTCTCCGGCGAGCTAGCGAGCTAGGCGAGGTGGCGGCAGTGCTCTGTGTGTCCAGGCGAGTCTAACGGCAGCGACAGCTTGGTCGGGGGAGGCTCGGTTGGGTCGCGTTGCTTCCACGACGGTCGCGGCGCGTACGGGAACCAGTCGTCGTCTCCGGCGCCGGCGGTCACGGGTCTGGGCTGGGCGCGTGTCTGGCGGCGTCGCGGTGTCACTGCGGTGCTCAACGCGTTGCAAGCGGGGCCAGGGCGTGCTCGAGGTAGTGGCGCGGCGCGTGTCCAGGGCGCGCTCGTGCGACGTCCACGGCATGGCGTCGCCGTGCTGGGCGCGTGCATTCCGGCCAGTGTCGAGCTTCTCCTCGACCGTGGCTTGCCCTAGCATGCTTGGTAGGATGCGGTGGCGTTGTTTGGCAAGGTGGGCAGGGGTGGCGATGAAGGAGAGAGGAGGTGGTGCGGCATGGTGGTGCCATGGCCGGCATGCCATGCACATGTGAGCTATCCCCTCCTCCTTAGCTCCACTATGTGTCATTGATGGTTAGAGGGAACCAGGGGACCAAATGGGCTAGGTTTGATGTAGATTAGAGGTGTAGATCACTATAGCAAATAGTGTCTAAATAGTGTTCAATTTTGGAAATTACAAAATTGTCCAAATTTGAAATAATTCAAAAGGTGAAAGTTTTTGAAATGTGAGTGTTGCTATTAGTTGTAAATGGCCAGAGGTGATTTGAGGTGGTGGTGGAAAAAGTAGAATTCAAGAATTGCAAAAATTGACAAGTGTGAGATTGTTCCACTTGTTAAAATGTTGCAACTTTGGATGAGCATAGCTATTGATCAAGGATGAATTTGGCAGGGTGATCTTCATCAAAGTTGTTCACCTTGATGTTGAATTTGAAATGGTGCAAAGAGTTAGGAAGAATTGGTTTGGGAAAATTAAATTGCAGGGGCTCAAAGTGGTGATCAGACTATAAATTTCAGTTTTGACCATTATCATATGTGAGTGGGAATTGTGTTTGAATTTCATTTGAATTGTGCAACTTTGGTTCCAAAAGTTGTAATAAGTGTTTAATAACATTATTCAACTAATGGTGAAGACCAAATAGGTCTAGTGTCAAAATTTATAAAAATGCCATAGGGCATATGTGAGGGTTTTTAGGGTTTTGCAATTTATGGAATTTCTTCCTCTTTGATTTATTTGGTTGGTGATCTTCACATGATCACACTAGGGTTTTAGAGCATATCCAATACAAGTAAAAGCAATCATCATGGCATATCACTCAAATGCACAAGCCCTATGCATGGTACTATATGCAAAAGAAAAGTTTTTTGTTGGTTTGAAATTTTGCTTTCTGGAATTCTCTAACTTTCTTTTTATTGAAATTTGGGGTGTTACAAACCCTTCCCCCTTACAAAAGATCTCGTCCCGAGATCGAAAAGAAAGTTAGGTACTAAAGAGATCTGGGTATTCCTTTTTCATGAAGTCTTCGCGTTCCCATGTGGCTTCATCCTCGGTATGATTGCTCCATTGGATCTTCAGAAACTTGATGCTTCGGGTGCGGGTGGTTCGGTAAGCTTCTTCCAATATGTGAATCGGCACTTCGCGGTAAGTCAGATCCTTGTTGATATCCACCGATCGGTGATCGATGTTCTTGAACACTTCGGTCTTCTCAGGGACTTCAAGGCACTTCCGGAGAAGTGAGATGTGAAACACGTCGTGCACAGCCGACATCTCTTCAGGCAACTCCAGTTGATAAGATACTTCACCTCGGTGACTAAGGACTTGGAAAGGTCCTACATAGCGAGGTGCAAGCTTTCCTTTCAGCTGAAACCTTTGCATTCCTTTCAAGGGGGATACTTTGAGGTAGACGAACTCTCCGATCTCAAAGGTCATCTCCCGACGTCTCTTGTCGGCGTAGCTCTTCTGTCTGGATTGCGCAGTCTTGAGGTACTCGCGGATCTTGTGGACTTTCTCTTCGGCTTCACGAAGAACATCTGGGCCGAAAACTTGGCTCTCTCCGACTTCTGACCAGTTCAGGGGGGTACGACACTTCCTTCCGTACAAGGCTTCAAAGGGGGCCATCTGTAGGCTGGCTTGATAACTATTGTTGTAAGAGAATTCTGCGTATGGTAGGCAGTCTTCCCACTTGGATCCGTATTCCAGTACGCATGCTCTAAGCATGTCTTCCAGTATCTGATTTACTCTCTCAGTCTGTCCGTCGGTCTGAGGGTGATAGGCTGTGCTGAAATTTAGGCGAGTGCCTAGTCCTTCATGCACTTTCTGCCAGAACCGTGAGGTGAACTGTGATCCTCTATCTGACACTATCGATTTGGGGGTTCCGTGCAAAGAGACTATTCTGGAGATGTAAAGTTCAGCTAACTTGGGGCCTTGGTAGGTGGTTTTGACGGCGATGAAATGGGCGACTTTGGTCAATCTATCGACCACTACCCATATGGAATCATTGCCTTTGCTGGATTTGGGCAGTCCGGTGATAAAGTCCATTCCTACGGAGTCCCATTTCCATTCTGGAATCTGAAGGGGTTGCAACAGTCCGGCGGGTCGTTGGTGTTCTGCCTTGACTCTCTGACAGATGTCACACTTAGCGATATAACTACCGATCTCTCTCTTCATTCCGTGCCACCAAAATTGTTCTTTCAGGTCCTAGTACATCTTGGTACCTCCGGGGTGGATTGAATAAAGGGTGTCATGGGCTTCTTGCAGAATGACTTGTTTCAAGTCAGAGTCCGATGGTACGCAGAGACGTTCTTTGTACCAAAGCACTCCGGCTTCGTCTACGGTGAATCCGGGGGCTTTTCCTGCGGCTATCTGTTTCTTGATTCCGTCAATGCTAGCGTTGTCCTTCTGGGCTTCCTTGATCTGACCAACCAAGGTGGGTTGCAGTTCTATGCTGGCTAGGAATCCTTCACTCACAAGTTCAAGTCTGAACTGTTCAAACTCCTGGTGCAAGCTGGGCTGTTCGGTTGCGAGCATGGAGTTCAACTGGCACGGCAGTCGACTCAAAGCATCCGCTACCACATTGGCCTTGCCGGGGTGGTAGTGAATCTCCATGTCGTAATCCTTGATCAATTCGATCCATCGGCGTTGTCTCATGTTCAACTCTTTCTGGGTGAATATATATTTGAGGCTTTTGTGGTCGGAGTAGATCTCGCATCGATTACCCATGAGGTAATGACGCCAAACTTTCAGGGCTAAGACCACGGCTGCAAGCTCGAGGTCATGGGTTGGGTAATTCTGTTCATGTTGCTTGAGTTGTCTTGAAAGGTAGGATACAACCTTGCCTTCTTGCATAAGCACGCATCCAAGTCCAGTCTTGGAGGCGTCGCAATATACGTCAAAGGGCTTTGCGATATCTGGCATGATCAGGATTGGGGCTGTTGTCAGTCTACTCTTGAGCTGCTGAAAGCTCTCTTCACATTTGTCAGTCCACTCAAACTTTCGGTCCTTTTTCAGCAGTTGGGTCATTGGTCGAGCGATGCTCGAAAAACCTTCT
The DNA here is from genome assembly GCF_019359855.2 of Lolium perenne. Taxonomy (NCBI): domain Eukaryota; kingdom Viridiplantae; phylum Streptophyta; class Magnoliopsida; order Poales; family Poaceae; genus Lolium; species Lolium perenne. The sequence continues at coordinate 162,267,406 of NC_067247.2, forward strand.
ACAAATCTGCGGTAATATCCGGCTAATCCAAGAAAAGCGCGGACCTCGGTTTGTGTGGTTGGGGCTTTCCATTCCATAACAGTTTTGATCTTGGCGGGATCTACAGCAATCCCTCCTGCAGACAAGATATGTCCCAGGAATCCAACTTCTTCCAGCCAAAACTCACACTTGCTAAACTTGGCATACAACTTGTGCTGTCTAAGGGTTTCTAGGACAATCTCCAAATGCTGTTCATGTTCCTCTTCGGACTTGGAGTAGACGAGGATGTCATCGATGAAAACAACGACAAACTTGTCCAAAAAGTTCATGAAGATCTTATTCATGAGATTCATGAAATAAGCGGGGGCATTGGTCAGTCCAAACGACATGACGTTGTACTCATACAACCCATATCTGGTGGTAAAGGCAGTTTTTGGAATGTCGGTGGCTCGGATCTTCAGTTGGTGGTATCCAGTTCTAAGATCAATCTTGGAGAAAACTCGGGATCCGGTGAGTTGGTCAAACAAGTCTTCGATCTTGGGTAGGGGGTATTTGTTTTTGATGGTGACATCGTTAAGCTTACGATAGTCCGTGCATAAACGATTTGCACCATCCTTCTTGTCGACAAACAAGACAGGGGATCTCCAGGGGGATGCACTTGGTCTAATCAAACCTTTGGCTAACATGTCATCTATTTGCTTCTTCAGCTCCACAAGCTCGGTTGCGTTCATGCTGTAGGCTCTCTGGGCGATGGGTCCAGTTCCGGGGATTAACTCGATGATAAACTCGATATCCCGATCCGGGGGCGTAGCGGGTCGCTCATCCGGAAACACATCAGGGTAGCGCCAAACGACCCTGATTTGATCCAGAGTTGGCTTGGATACACTTTGGTTGCAGGTAAATTTTCTGGGTAGTTTTTCAGAGACGTGCTCAACTACGATACCGGTGCTGCTAGTCATGGTTATGGCTTTCTTGGCGCAGTCTATCAATCCATTGTGCTTGGACATCCAGTCCATTCCTAGGACAACTTCCAAACCTTTGGTTCCAAGTATGATTAGATTTGCAAAGAAATCTACATCATGGATTTTGATTGGTACATTTTTGCAAAATTTTCTGGCTTTGGTGGTTGATCCGGGGATTTGAACTATCATAACATGCTTCAAACTGAGGGGTTGAATTTTACTCGTTGATGCAAAATCTTCGGTGACAAAGGAATGAGATGCTCCAGAATCAAACAACACTCTAGCAGGGGTGTGGTTGACAGAAAACATACCCAGCACAACATCTGGTGCTTCCTGGGCTTCTTCGGCGTTCATGTGGTAGAGGCGGCCGTTGCGGTTGTTGGGGTTGTTGGGGGCGAACTTCTTGCCGGTGGAGACATGGCGTTGCTGCTGAGCAGGGGCAGCGGTGTTGCCGGCGAGCTTGGCGAGACGCTTGGGACACTCGTTGGAGTAGTGCCCCACTACACCACACTCATAACAAGTGATAGTGCTCTTGTCCTGCTTGTTCGCAACGGGAATGGCATTGCTTCCGGTTCTGGGAGTGGTGTTGGTGTGGGTGTTGGTGTTGTTAGGGGCTCGGGGTGGAGCGCGGTTGTAGTAGTTGTTGTTGTTGTTGTTGTAGCCTCCCGGCTTGGAGTTTCCTCCACTCCGGTTCTGATAACCGGGGCGAGAGTTCTGCATCTGGGGTTTGTTGTTTCTCGGAGGGAAACCTCCGCTTGAGCTAGGGCGAAACTTCTGGGGGTGGCTTGATCCACTCTGACTTGCCATGCGTCGCTTGCGGTTCTCATTGGCTTGGTTTAACTTGCCCTCCATCTGGATGGCGGAGTCAACAAGGGCTTCGAGGTCGGCGAAGGGGATGTTGACGAGGACAGTCTGCATCTCATCATGCAGTCCGTTCAGGAATCTCTCCTTCCTCTTCTCAACGGTGTCGGTCTCATCAGGGGCATACCTTGACAAGGTGAGAAACTTGTCGCGGTATTCCACCACCGTCATGCGACCTTGTTTCAGCTCACGGAATTCATCCCTCATCTTCTTGATAAGACCCGGGGGTACATGGTACTTGCTGAACTTGAGTTTGAAATCCTCCCAAGTCATGAATTGACCTCCGTTCATGGCACGGGTGCTTGTCCACCAAGCGCGAGCTGGTCCAGCGAGATAGTGAGTGGCGAACAACACCTTCTCGTTGGCTTCCACTCCAGCTACCTCCAGGTTGTTCTCCATAGTCTGGAGCCAATCGTCGGCGTCGAGGGGCTCCTCGGTCTTGCTAAACACCGGAGGGTTGGTGTTTTGGAAGTTCTTGAGCTTGGATCCGGGGTGATCATGATTTCCATGGCCTTGGTTGGCGATGTTCTGCAAGGCGATGAGGTTGGCTTGGCGCTCGGCTCTTTCGGTTTCCCGGTCTGCAAGCAGGGTTTGCAGAAGTTGCAGCATCGCGTCGTTGGTGCGATTTGGAGGGGCCATCTGAAGATGTAGAAGATCATGAGATAAGAGGGAACATTCTATGGTTCATTTTGGTTAAGTTTGAAAAACATTTGCAAACTTGTAAACTTTTCATGACAAACATATCATTCATTCATTCATGCAACACATAGTACAAACTACACACATACTCCAATGGTTTTAAGAACCATTCTCATGCTACGATACAATGGACGGGATACAACTCACACCTACTATAAGTGGAACTAGTGCAACTACTCCTCATCATCGATATCAATCAGGACGTAGTCGTCAGGTCCTGCCTCCAGGAACTCGTAGTCCTCCTCCTCAGTGTTCTCGTCCTCCTCAAAGTCGTCGTCATCGCTCAGGAAGGCGTCTCCTCCCTGAATGTCGATGCCTCCATCGTTATCCTCCAACTGACGAATCTGATCCTCCTGGGCCTTGACAGTGGCCTCAAGTGACGCGATCCGGGCGCGAAGGCGGCGAATCGTAGCGTCCTTCTTGGCACGCTGCTGGCGAAGGCTCCTGCGGTCGTTGTTGAGTAGCTTGATCGCCTCACCCTGCTCGGTGATGTGAGCATGGGTCTGGTTCGCGTAAGCGCGAGAGGCGTCGAGGTCCCTCTGAGTCTGGTAGAGCATGAAGTCCAAGTGATCCACATGGTGCCTCAACTGGGGGTGCAGTGGCACATCCATGGGTCTTCCGTCAGAGTTACGCCTCGCGAGATGCGCAAAGCGTTCCTCACGAAGTGCTTCCGCATTCTGTCCGCACAGACGAGCAAGTGCTTCCTGAAGAGCACGTGCAAGCCCGTCGAGCCAGTTGCTTTCCCTGAAAGAGAAAAGGATCCTCTCCGAGGTGGGAGGCTCCAGCTTGCCCCTCAAGTCAGCGGTGATAATCCACTGCAGTTCCCCTCACGGCTGGTCGTCCACCTGAATCCCGTGAAACTCGGGGTGTGGGCGGCCAAGGTGATCCGACAGGGAGTCGAGGTCATGCTCGAAGATCAAGCTTCCTCCGTTCCCAAGTTGGTAAAACTTGGTGTTGAGGGGTTCATTCGGCTCCATCTGAAAGAGAATTGGATGAGTAAGTTAGAGAGTGCAAAGTGTGGCAAAGTTTTAAGTTGATTCAAATAAGATAGAACATGATTCATCCGATTTTGGCAAAGTCTCAAAGACAAGGGTGTAGTAAATTTTCACAAATAGTTTCTCTCATTTGATTTCAAAGTTAAACTTTTCAGAACGCCCATTCTAACTAAGGTTTCCTAAGGTCAAACAATGGCTCTGATACCAACTTGTCAACACCCGGATTTTTAAGTCCGAATGCCTATTATGTCATACATCGCAATCCCAGGAATATTGTTGTTGCGAGGCATAATAGTTAAGTATCACAGTCATCATTCATTACAAACCATAAGTCTTACAATTTGGAATCACATGATCCATATTACACGAATAGTTGATCTATTGATCAACGAACAAACACAAGTTCATAGTTCAACATAGCGGAAGCGTAAGATACAAGGACTCTCTAGTCCACAGGCCAACGCTTGACGTCGGAAGGCGCTTAGTTGTCGTAGGCGTCCTGCTGGTCATCTCCTTGTTCATCTTCATACTCTGGCCATTTGAATAGCCAGGGACAAAGCCGTGAGTACGTTGAGTACTCGCAAACTAATACTAAAGTAAGTGCTAGACATTCTAGTATGGTTTGCTAAGCTCTAGTTTATTTGCATAAAGCCAGTTTTATTTCACAAAGTTTTGAGAAAGCCTTCTCAAGTACTAACTAACTCAAGTGGGAACATTAGTGTCATTCCCACCATTCAAGTGGTGATTTCAAGTCAATCCACCACAAGTCCTTTCACCCTCACCTTTCGACATCATTTTCAAAGATATGACATCGGAAACTGTATGGCCTTTCCAACCGTCCGTAACCGTGGACGCGGCTATTCGAATAGGTTTACACTCTGCAGAGGTTGCACACTTGTGCCACAACATTTGATTTCATCCGTCGGGATTTCCCCGAATCATCGTAACACAGTACGCGGATCATCAACCATAACCTTTCACTTACGAATCCTAGTATGAGCACCTCTCCCCATGAGCTTGGCCTCCCAGTGAAGACAGACAGTCAGCCTGGGAACTGCACAGGGCTTGGGCCGGACATTCACCTCATTTTGCATCATATCTTATCGTTTCTTTTGTTGTAGAGGCAGCTTTTGGCATAACCCCGATGACGCTTGTTTAGAGGGAACCCATACTAAGACGCATAAACTTCCAGTTAATCCCTACCCATAATCAGGTATTGTGGGGGTACTTGATAATTGGAAAGGTATCGCATTCAAACCAACATCATTGTTTTATCAAAAATCTTCTCTTGGTCATATTCACCTTCAAAAATCATTCAATGGAATGCATCTCCATTCCAAGGTTTAAAAATCCTTTCAAATTCACATGGTTCCCATCTAGAGTAGTCAAGTTTTAATTCTTTAGCACTAGCTCTAATTCATGAGGGGTGCTAACTTGCTTTGCTTGGGGAAGACTAACTCACTACTCTAGGACTCAACTTGTACTTTGACCAAAGTTAACTATAAAAGTAACTCATTTAGAAAACAAGTAAAAACTTGTAAAGTAAACACTTGGGATGGGTTCATATAAGAAAGGGTAAGAAACATGGTGCTTTGCCCCAAGGGGCTTTGCACTTTGTAAGAATATTAGCTTGCATTGGTAGTAGCTTGCCTTGGTAGTTCTCAAACTGTTCCTCCTCCTCTTCTTGGTAGCAACCTTCTTCTTCGGCGTACTCTCCGGTGCTACCGTCTAAATTTGAATACGATTATAATTACTCACTAATTCAATGGCTATTCCACACATCACAAATAAACACACAAACTACTCTATGCACACCAAATAAATAAACTAGGGTGCATGGGTTGTGGGATTTAAATAGAATTTGTATTCCATATGTAAATGATAGTTTCCATAGGGTTCTTGAGAAATAATTTCCTCTCATTGAAATCTTCTTAAGATTTAATTTCTCCAACAATCATGGATGAACTCCTATTGACCTAAGTCAAATGTTCATCATCATCATTTGGGAAAATGATTTAAATGAGGTGGATCACCTCATACCATTTAAATAACACTACCTTTGATTTAAATCTCCAGTAATTCATATAAGAGAGTTTGGAACCAGGGTCCAAACATCCCATGAATCCATGTGAGACAAGTTTAAGTGAAGTGTAAGACTTCACACAAATTAACCTTAATAGTTTTGGACAATATCAACTAGTTAAACTAGTCAAAATATCCATTCATTAAACCATGGCATGATCATGCAAAGTGACCACACCATTTTATTGCAAAAACAATTAGTGTAAGTCAAATGTGAGCTATTAGAGTTGGAATTAACTTAATATCTATTTTTGTTGATTTTTAAGAATTATTTGAATAGGGAAAAGTCCCTGCCTTGTTATTTTTATCACATTAATTCTGCAAAGAATTTGACCATGAGGCCAGTGGCATGTTGTAGAGAATTTCAGTGGTTTTCTAACAATATAAAATTCACTAAATTTGGTTTAGCCAATTTGAAATGGTTGAATTTCAAAGTGGAGGCAGTATTCAAATTCATTTGAATTAATTAAACTAAGTTTGAATAAAAAGGGCCGGCGGGAAAAGCTACTGGGCCAAATCATTTAAACGGGCCCAAGGCCAGCCCACCACGCGTCTGTGCCCGCGTGGGCTGCCTGACAGGGTGGGGTCCGCCTGTCAGCCTCTTTTAAAACCCGAAACGGTATGTTTTAACGTGGGACGTAGGATTAGATCGGGATCGGACGGCGCTGGTGCGTCGTCTTCTCCGGCGAGAGGCAGGGAGGTTGGCGGCGAGGGTAGGGGGTCGGAGAGCTCACCGCGGCTCCAGCAAGGTATGGCAGTGTGCGCGAGGTAGATGTGGACGACGGCGAAGCAGCTGGTAGCAGTGGCGGAGCTCGAGGCGGCCTGGATCAATGGCGATTTCTCCAGGGCTTCCGCGGCTCCGATCTTGCAATTGGCCTTGCTCCGGCGACGATCGAGGTGGCTAACGGTGCGAGGCGAAGTGGTGAAGGGTGGGGAGTGAGGTGGTGTGCTCCGTTGCTTCCAGGGAACATGGTATTTATAGAAGCGAGTGAGGGTTGCGGGGCAGGGTGGTGGTCGACATGCTCGCGGCGTCTCCGGCGAGCTAGCGAGCTAGGCGAGGTGGCGGCAGTGCTCTGTGTGTCCAGGCGAGTCTAACGGCAGCGACAGCTTGGTCGGGGGAGGCTCGGTTGGGTCGCGTTGCTTCCACGACGGTCGCGGCGCGTACGGGAACCAGTCGTCATCTCCGGCGCCGGCGGTCACGGGTCTGGGCTGGGCGCGTGTCTGGCGGCGTCGCGGTGTCACTGCGGTGCTCAACGCATTGCAAGCGGGGCCAGGGCGTGCTCGAGGTAGTGGCGCGGCGCGTGTCCAGGGCGCGCTCGTGCGACGTCCACGGCATGGCGTCGCCGTGCTGGGCGCGTGCATTCCGGCCAGTGTCGAGCTTCTCCTCGACCGTGGCTTGCCCTAGCATGCTTGGTAGGATGCGGTGGCGTTGTTTGGCAAGGTGGGCAGGGGTGGCGATGAAGGAGAGAGGAGGTGGTGCGGCATGGTGGTGCCATGGCCGGCATGCCATGCACATGTGAGCTATCCCCTCCTCCTTAGCTCCACTATGTGTCATTGATGGTTAGAGGGAACCAGGGGACCAAATGGGCTAGGTTTGATGTAGATTAGAGGTGTAGATCACTATAGCAAATAGTGTCTAAATAGTGTTCAATTTTGGAAATTACAAAATTGTCCAAATTTGAAATAATTCAAAAGGTGAAAGTTTTTGAAATGTGAGTGTTGCTATTAGTTGTAAATGGCCAGAGGTGATTTGAGGTGGTGGTGGAAAAAGTAGAATTCAAGAATTGCAAAAATTGACAAGTGTGAGATTGTTCCACTTGTTAAAATGTTGCAACTTTGGATGAGCATAGCTATTGATCAAGGATGAATTTGGCAGGGTGATCTTCATCAAAGTTGTTCACCTTGATGTTGACTTTGAAATGGTGCAAAGAGTTAGCAAGAATTGGTTTGGGAAAATTAAATTGCAGGGGCTCAAAGTGGTGATCAGACTATAAATTTCAGTTTTGACCATTATCATATGTGAGTGGGAATTGTGTTTGAATTTCATTTGAATTGTGCAACTTTGGTTCCAAAAGTTGTAATAAGTGTTTAATAACATTATTCAACTAATGGTGAAGACCAAATAGGTCTAGTGTCAAAATTTATAAAAATGCCATAGGGCATATGTGAGGGTTTTTAGGGTTTTGCAATTTATGGAATTTCTTCCTCTTTGATTTATTTGGTTGGTGATCTTCACATGATCACACTAGGGTTTTAGAGCATATCCAATACAAGTAAAAGCAATCATCATGGCATATCACTCAAATGCACAAGCCCTATGCATGGTACTATATGCAAAAGAAAAGTTTTTTGTTGGTTTGAAATTTTGCTTTCTGGAATTCTCTAACTTTCTTTTTATTGAAATTTGGGGTGTTACATTCGATCTGTCATAAAAAACCTGATTATGTAGTACTTAATAATTCATAGGAGTATTCTGATGACATGGACAACAACAAGGTGCGCAGGGACCGGAAAAGCCGCTATGTTCTCAAGCGGCTGAAGGGTGGTGAAATTCGTTTCTGCATGCGCGGGGAGCTATTTTGCCCATTATGTGGCAAATTTCTCTAGAAGGACATCCACAGCCTGATCCAACATGCGATGGGTGTAGGCCTAAGTACATAGGGGGAAACACCGCCCTGCAACCAAGGCCAAGCACGCATCATATGGCCTCTTCCTCCAGAATTACGTCTTGCCTAGCTTGCTCCACGTCAACGCCCCTGCTGCTGGCCCTCATGCTCCTGGTCATGTTTAAAGTTCATATGTGTAATCTTAATCCCTTTGGAAGTTCAGCATTAAACTCTACTAGTACAACCGTGGTGGTCTTGTGATGTAGAACTCTTTTGATGCATTTGTGATGTAGTAGTACTTTTTTTTGAAATGATATAGTACTATCTAAGAAAAGTACTCCCTCCGATTCACATTCATTTCACATCAAGAAATATGGATCAGAGCGAGGGAGTAAATTAAACATGGCATCTCGTGCATGAAGCTTGACATATCGATCAGGTTGGCTAGAATAGCAATACAATGCTGCTCATTAGGCAAATGCATGCCATGTACGATAGTATACATCCAGTAAAGAAGTCTAGCTATACTGACATAAAAAAACTACTTTGGGGATGAGAGTCAATTGGGGCATCTACAATATAGAAAATCTTGCTCGTAGATGATTTTGGCTAAGATGGTTTTACTCACATTACACGTGCCACTTTCCTTGTCTGCAAAACAAGTTCCAATAAAGGGAGAGGAAAGAAGAGGGTATTGTGGGCGAGATTGAACACCTTTTTTATGTGTTAAGCTGAGGCCTCGTTTAGATGAGGATTTCGACTTATGCCTAACAGCTCAACACACCCACAAATAATTCTACTTGCGCGCACCACCGTTCATTAAAATAACAATATTAGCTCGCAAGATTAAGAACGAAGTGAATTTAAGTAACTTGGTAAGCTTTTCAAGCAATATATTCAGAGAAAGAGCACACATGTTCGGCTCAAAATAATCATAAGAGAAGAACAATAAATCTAAGGCACCACATGGATTCATACCTTGAGTCGACGCTGGCTCGTAGAAGGGCGGCCGCGCCTCGAGGATGCCGGGGACGTCTCCACCTCGGTCTCACATGTGACTGCTTATCGGCGGGTGGTGCGCCGCGCCATGTAGAAGATCTATCAAGAGAGGAGAGCCCGATGACGCTACCGACGCCTCAACCTTGATATCACCGACCTGTTGCTCCGCACCGAGATGCGCCACGTGCAAGATTTAGCGAATGCACCAATTTTAGAGATATGTCATGATCATTGTAACAAATTTCAACGTGATGATGATTTGATCTTGTACTCGGCCTTGAACATAAGAACTAGTACAATCTCACATTTTTTTTATCATTATCCTTTGCGAGATTTAGCGGATGCGCCAAATTCAGAGAAATATCATGATCATGGTAACACAATTTTCAATGTAATGATGATTTGATGTTGCACTCGACCTTGAACATAAGTACTAGTACGGTCTCACAAATTTGTATCATTATACTTTGCAAGTTTTAGTGGATGCGCCCATTTTCAGAGGTAGATCATGATCATGGTAAGTTGGTAACAAATTTTCAACGTGATGATGATTTGATTTTGCACTCGGCCTTGAACAGAGGTACTAGTACGGTCTCACAATTTTTTATCATTATACTTGGACGGTGGCCAAATTCAAAATCTCATAGCGGCAAAACTTCCCGCCCACAAAATACAAAAATTTCACACGCTTCCAAATTCCCATTCTACCCCTGTGGAGATGGCAGCAAAGTCAGTTGGTGGGGGGGGGTCTGCCCGTCATTTTTTGGATCACCACCTCCCTAGCCCGGAAACCCTCCCAAAAAAATACATTTCCTTCAGACCACCCACCGGAACTTCCCAAGTCCCTCTCTCCCACCTCCACGACCACCGCACCGGAACATCCCCGCCGTACCTCGAAACCATATGCTCATCCAGCAGTCTACCGCAGTCGCTTCAGCTGCGGTATCGTCCACCCCGCCGGAGCCGCTTCGCCGGATCCGTCGCCCACCGCATCGGATCTTGCTCACCGACACCGCTGTGCATGAACCGGATATGCTTCACCGGCGCCTTGCATGATCTAAACTCTTCTACTGTCGCTTTTCTATTGCTTGCCTGCAAGTTCTTGTTTAATCTTGGGGGAACCTGTTTGTGCTAACGACGCGCCATTACGTTTTTGCAGATGAGATGAGTAATCATGAAGTGTAATGGCCGTCTCTCCAACCCCAAGTAGCACATGTAGCGTACTTCATCACCGGATCTATCAACCCCAGGAAGATCTGCTGTGACTCCCACAGAGTGCTTCTCCTAATGTAAGTCCCTTGTTTTAGCGCCATGTTACGGGGTTCGGATGCTTGTTTGTCCGAAGCTCTTTTAGTTCATTCCTAGCTATGACCGTAACACGTTGCTATTTTCTACTTCATTGCTAACTTTAAGCGATTGAACATTTTGGTTTGCATTCCTGCTCGTAGATGTAGCCATCATAACTTCTATCTTGCTCGATCGTTGTTACAAAAATTATAGGTATTATAGTAACATCCTGCTATTATTTAGTTCATGGCCAATTTTAAGTAATTGCACATGTTGGTTCGCATTCCCTGCTCTATAGCTTTTGGCATCGTAACTTCTATATTTGGTTTACATTCCCTGCTCTGTAGATCTAGCCATCATAACTTTATCTTGCTCAGTCGTTGTTACAAAAATTATGGCCTGCTACTATGTTGTTTGTGCCAATTTTTTACTCTATGAACATGTTGGCTTGCATTCCCTGTACTACAGGTGATGCCATTGTTTTGTATCTAGTTCATTGTAAGCTAACAAAGTAAGGACTTAGTTTGGCATGCTATCACTCTGCTATCTAGCCTGTAGTACAAATAAACTTGTCATACTACTAGATAATAATTTTGCATGCCATCTTGTTCTTCAAAAGCTGCATTATTGACTTGTTTCTCTGACTTGGCATGACGCTCACATATGGAAAGCTGAACATATTGGTTTGCATTCCCTCTTATACAAGTTCACAGGTGATCCCACTATATTCTGTATCTGGTCCATCCTAAGCTCCAGCATTAACTATCCTCTATGTGTTGCTCATTACAAGTTTATATCCCGAAACATCTTGATTTGCATCCCCTTCACTATAAGTTCAGGAGTATTATTTAGTTCACGGCCAAAATGAAGTAATTGCACTTGGCACATGTTGGTTCACATTCCCTCCTCTTTAGCTTTTGCCATCGTAACTTCTATTTTTGGTTTACATTCCCTGCTCCGTAGATGTAGCCATCATAACTTCATCTTGCTCAGTCGTTGTTACAAAATTTATAGCCTGCTACTATGTTGTTCATGCCAATTTTGTACTCCCTGAACATGTTGGTTTGCATGGGACTCGACAGTAGTAAGTCTGCTGTTTCATTCTAACATGCTCTGTTATATTGGCTGTTGGTATGCGGCATGCACTCTTTGTTTGCTTATTGTGCGCATTACAATGATCTTGTTATAACGACGAAATGATGAGTTCCAAATTCTTTGGCAAACAATATTGCAGTGTCTTTGCGTTTCCATTGTTCTTTGTCTTAACTTGTAATGTCTTTGTTTCAGATATAGGTGCTGCATGGACAACTTAAAAGATTGCCGGATCGCTTCATTGTATTGCTAGGTTTAATTACCATTCAATTTCTCTGGGTTCTGTAATATTTTTTCAAAGCCTTGCAGCTGATGTAATATTTAGTTAGTTTTTATAGTTCTTTCACGCATTTTTTCTTTGGTGCTTGTGGTAAGTGAGGCTATCCGACAGAAATCAATGCTGCGTAAATATTCTCAGTATCTAAATCACGAATTCCTATCCCTTAAACGGCCCAATTAAGCGAAATCACATACGTGCCGGCCCGCAAAATCCTAAAGCGCCTTTTACGCCGTCATATAAACAGCAACTAAACGGGCTGGCCCACTTACTTGTTGGGCCAGCCCACTTGATTTACTGTGGACCCCACACTCTAATTGGGTCGGCCCACTTGCTTTAAGGTGGACCCCACCCACTACTGGGCCGGCCCACTAACTAGTTGGGCCAGCCCAATTGCTTTTGCGGTGGACCCCGCATACTAAATGGGCCGGCCCTTTAAGACAAAAGTGGGACCCACCAGTGTTTTTGGCCCGGCCCACTATCTTGGTGGGCCAGCCCACTTGCTATATGGTGGACCCCACATACTAAACGGGCCGGCCCTTTAAGAGGAAAGTGGGACCCACCTGTGTTTTTGGCCCAGCCCACTAGCGTGTTGGGCCGGCCCACTTGCTATATGGTGGACCCCACATACTAAATGGGACGGTCCTTTAACAGGAAAGTGGGACCCACCAGTGTTTTGGCCCGGCCCACTATCTTGTTGGGCCGGCCCACTTGCTATATGGTGGACCCCACATACTAAATGGGCCAGCCCTTTAACTGGAAAGTGGGACCCACCTGTGTTTTTGGCCCGGCCCACTATCTTGTTGGGCCGGCCCACTTGCTATATGGTGGACCCCACATACTAAATGGGCTGGCCCTTTAACAGGAAAGTGGGACCCACCGGTGCTTTTGGCCCGGCCCACTGGCTTGTTGGGCCAGCCCATTTGATCAAATGTGGACCCCACGTACTAAATGGGCTGGCCCGGTAGCAGGAAAGTGGGACCCACATGCTAATTGGGCCGACCCAATAACTTCTTGGGCCGGCCCAGTTGCTTTAATGTGGACCCCACTTTGTAAATGGGCCGGCCCGATACCAGGAAAGTGGGTCCCACATGTCTTGTGGGCCGACCCTTTTGCCTGTTGACCGGTCAAACGAGTGCATTCCGCCCGGCCCACATGCTTAGTGGGCCAGCCCATTAAAGTTTTGACCAGTCAACCTTAGAGGTTAGGCCCGGCCCACGTAACTAATGGACCAGCCCAGCTATATAGTTGACCGATCAAACTAAGTCAGCTGGCCCGGCCCGCAAACTTAATGGGCCGGCCCGCTTAAGACGTGGCAGGCCTCGTGTGGGCCTACCATCTACCACGGGGTTTCAGCCGGTTAACGCCGGTGCGCCGATTAACGGCGTACGCCACGTGTCGGTTGCATGACGTCAGCAGTCAACGGGCTCCCAGAAACACTTGGGCAACGGTCCGATTTTCCGTGGCGGAAGGGCGCCCAAGCGCGACGGACCGAAAAAATCGTCGTAGGACTTTGCCTGACGCAGTTTCCACAACAGAACCCATATCATCGGGTTAGGCCCATAGGCGACGAAAAATACCCCTTAGCGGACGATTTTGAGACGTTGTCTATCAGAACTTTTCTTGTAGTGTGATATGGCCATGATGTGATGATGAATATGTATGAGATGATCATTATTGTATTGTGGCAACCGGCAGGAGCCTTATGGTTGTCTTTATATTTCATGTTGTAGTATTATTTCAAAGGTTGTAATAGTTGCTACACGTGGCGAACAACCATGAAGACGGTGCCATTGACCTTGACGCTACACCGACGATGATGGAGATCATGCCCGTTGATGATGGAGATCATGTCCGTGCTTTGGAGATGAAGATCAAAGGTGCAAAGACAAAAGGGACATATCATATCACATTATGAATTTCATGTGATGTTAATCCTTTTGTGCATCTTATATTGCTTAGATCGTGACGGTAGCATTATAAGATGATCCCTCTCACTAAAAATCATGATAATAAAGTGTTCATCCTTAGTTAGCACCATTGCTAAGACTCGTTGTTTCGAAGCATCACGTGATGATCGGGTGTGATAGACTCAACGTGTGCATACAACGGGTGCAAGCCAGATTTGCACATGCGGAAACTAGGGTTTGACTTGACAAGCCTAGCATGTACAGACATGGCCTCAGAACACGGAAGACCGAAAGGTTAAGCATGAATCATATAGATGATATGATGAACATGTTGATGTTCGCCATTGAAACTACATCATCTCATGTGATGATCGGACTTGGTGTAGTTGATTTGGTTCGTGTAATCAGTAAGACAATTCGAGGGATATTGTTTTGATTGGGAGTTCACCTAGTTAATTTTAAATTAATAGTAAACTCAATTTGTCATAAACTTAGTCTAAACTCTTTGCAAATATGTTGTAGATTATGGTGAACCCTACCATCAACTTTAATTCGTTCCTAGAGAAAGAAAAGCTGAAAAACTATGGAAGCAACTTTACGGATTGGTTCCGTAACTTGAGGATTGTCCTCACTGCTCAACAACTACTCTATGTGCTCGATGCACCGCTGGGTGACCCACCTGCAGAAACAGCTACCGATGAGCCTAAAAATGTTTACCTCACTCGGAAGAATCATTACTCCACAGTTCAGTGTGCCATCCTCTGCGGTTTAGAATCGGAACTTCAGAAACGCTTTGAGACCCACAACCCTCATGATATAATCAGTGAGCTCAAAATGATATTTGAAACTCATGCTGCCATGGAAAGCTATGATGCTTCTGAAAAGTTCTTTAACTGTAAGATGGAAGAGGGCAGCTCTGTTAGCGAGCACGTGCTCAAGATGTCTGGGCACGCGGAGAAACTCCAAGACTTGGGAATAACGATTCCTAACGCCTTGGGGATTCATCGTGTTCTTCAATCACTGTCACCTAGTTACAAATACTTCGTGATGAACTACAACATGTAGTGCATGGACAAGACGTTACCTGAACTCTTCTCAGTGCTAAAAACTGCTGAAGTGGAGATAAAGAAAGAGCACCAAGTGTTGATAGTTCAAGAAGCAGGGCAAGCCTAAGGAAAAGGGAAAATTCAAGAAGGATGGCAAGAAAGATGACGCGCCTCCTAAGAAGGTTGGCCCCAAATCTGATATTGTGTGCTATTAGTGCAAAGAAGAGGGACACTGAAAGCGGAACTGCTCAAAGTACCTGGCAGATCTGAAGAGCAGCAACATCAAAAAGAAAGGTATATCTGATATACATGTTATTGATGTCTATCTTACTAGTAATCGTAGTAGTGCCTGAGTATTTGATACTGGTTCGGTTGCTCATATTTGTAACTCGAAACAGGAGCTACAGAATAAATGAAGACTAGCAAGGTACGAGGTGACGATGCGCGTTGGAAATGGATCCAAGGTCGATGTGATCGCCGTCAGCACGCTCCCCCTACATCTACCATCTGGATTAGTTTTAAATCTGAATAATTGTTATTTGCTGCCTGCATTGAGCATGAACATTATATCCGGATCTTGTTTATTGCAAAGCGGTTATTCATTCAAGTATGAGAATAATGGTTGTTCGATTTATATGAATAATATCTTTTATGGTCATGCACATGAGATGAATGATTTATTCTTGCTAAATATCGATAGTAGTGATACACATATACATAACATTGATGCTAAACGAAAGAAATTAAATGATAATCCTACATACATGTGGCACTGTCGTCTTGGTCATATTGGAGTGAAGCGCATGAAGAAACTCCATTCAGATAGATTACTTGAATCACTTGATTTTGAATCACTTGATAGATGCAAAGCATGTCTGATGGAAAAAAAATGCCTAAGACTCCATTCTCTGGTATTATGGAGCGAGCTACAGACTTGTTGGAAATCATACATACTGATGTATGTGGACCAATGAGTGTAGCATCACGCGGTGGTTATTGTTATGTTATTACTTTCACAGATGATTTGAGTAGATATGGGTATATCTACTTGATGAAACATAAATCCGAAACTTTCGAGAAGTTTAAGGAATTTCAAAGTGAAGTAGAAAATCAAGTAACAATAAGATTAAATTTCTACGTTCTGATCGTGGAGGTGAATATCTGAGTTATGAGTTTGGCATGCATTTAAAGAAATGCGGAATACTTTCACAGTTGACACCGTCGGGAACACCACAGCGCAATGGTGTGTCCGAACGTCGTAATCAAAGTCTATTGGATATGGTTCGATCTATGATGTCTCTTACAGATTTACCGTTATCATTTTGGAGTTATGCATTAGAGACAACAACATTCACTTTAAATAGGGCACCATCTAAATCCGTTGAAACGATACCGTATGAATTGTGGTTTGGAAACAAACCTAAGTTGTCGTTCCTTAAAGTTTGGGGTTGCGAAGTTTATGTAAAGAAGTTACAACCTGACAGGCTTGAACCCAAAGCGAAGAAATATGTCTTCATAGGATACCCTAAAACAACAATTGGGTATACTTTCTATCATAGATCCGAAGGTAAAATCTTTGTTGCCAAGAATGGATCCTTTCTTGAGAAGGAGTTTCTCTCAAAAAAATTGATTGGAAGAAAAGTAGAAATCGATGAGGTTACTGAACCTTCTCTTGAAAATCAGAGTAGCGTAACACTGGAAGATGTTTTGTGCCGCCTACACCGATTAGTGAGGAAGCTAATGATAATGATCATGAAACTCCGAACGAAGTTACTGCTGAACCGCGCAGGTCGACTAGGTCTCATACCACTCCTGATTGGTATGACCCCTGTCTAAATGTCATGATTGTGGACAACAATGATGAAGACCCTGTGACGTATGAGGAAGCAATGATGAGCCCAGATTCCAACAAATGGCAAGAGGCCATGAAATCCGAAATGGGATCCATGTATGATAAACAAGTATGGACTTTGATAGACTTACCTGATAGCCGCAAGGCTATCGAGAATAAATGAATTTTCAAAAGAAAAATAGATTTTGATGGTAATATTACTGTCTATAAAGCTCGACTTGTCGCGAAAGTGTTCCGACAAATTCAAGGAGTTGACTACGATGAGACTTTCTCACCTGTAGTGAAGCTAAAGTCTGTGAGGATATTGTTAGCAATAACTGCATTTTTCGATTATGAAATTTGGCAGATGGATATCAAAACGGCATTCCTTAATGGTGATATTGAGAAAGAGTTGTATATGGTACAACCCAAAGGTTTTTCGATCATAAAAATGTTGACAAGGTTTGCAAACTTCAGCGTTCAATTTATGGACTGAAGCAAGCATTCCGGAGTTGGAACCGACGCTTTGATAAGGTGATCTAAGTTTTTGGATTTATACAAACCCATGGAGAGGCTTGTATTTACAAGAAAGTGAGTGGGAGCTCTATAGCATTTCTAATATTATATGTAGATGACATATTATTGATTGGAAATGATGTAGAATTTCTAAGTAGTGTTAAAGGCTATTTAAATATGTGTTTTACAATGAAGGACCTTGGAGAAGTAGCATACATTTTAGGCATCAAGATTTATAGAGATAGATCAAGACGCCTAATAGGACTTTCACAGAGTACATACCTGGATAAGATTCTAAAGAAGTTTAGAATGGATGGGAGCAAGAAAGGGTTCTTGCCCATTGATAACCCACAAGTATAGGGGATCGCGGCAGTCTTCGAGGGAAGTAAAACCCAAATTTATTGATTCGACACAAGGGGAGGTAAAGAATACTTATAAACCTTAACAACTGAGTCGTCAATTCAGCTGCACCTGGAAAAGCACTAGTAACAGGGGTGATGTAAAAGTAGCAGTGATATGAGAGCAATAGTAACAGTAACACAGCAGCAGTAGCAGTAATATGAGAGCAATGGCAGCAGAAAATAGTTGATACTACTTCCAATGTCATGTAGAACAAGTATATGATGATGAAAGATGGACCGGGGTTCCCAGCGATCTACACTAGTGGTAACTCTCCAATAACAAGTGACAAGTGTTGGGTGAACAAATTACAGTTGGGCAATTGATAGGATTCAAAGCATTAAGTTAGAACATCCAGCTTATTAATCATGTAGGCATGTTTTCCATATATAGTCGTACGTGCTCGCAAAGAGAAACTTGCACAACATCTTTTGTCCTACCAGCCGGTGGCAGCCGGGCCTCAAGGGAATCTACTGGATATTAAGGTACTCCTTTTAATAGAGCACCGGAGCAAAGCATTAACACTTGGTGAAAACATGTGATCCTCACATCACCGCCATCCCCTCCGGTTGTCCCGATTTCTGTCACTTCGGGGCCTTTGGTTCCGGACAGTGACATGTGCATACAACTTGTAGATACAATCTAAGCAATAAGTATAGAGCTTAAATCTAAGATCATGCCACTCGGGCCCTAGTGACAAGCATTAAGCATAACAAGATTGCAGCAACAATAACTTCACAAACTTTATAGATAGACTAATCATAATGTATCATCCATCGGATCCCAACAAACACAACACCGATTACATCAGATGGATCTCAATCATGTAAGGCAGCTCATGAGATCATTGTATTGAAGTACATGGGATAGAGAGTACCAACTAGCTACTGCTAGAACCCGTAGTCCATGGGGGAACTACTCACGGAGCATGATGGAGGCGGTGGCGTCGATGGAGATGGCTTCCGGGGGCACTTCCCCGTCCGGCAGGTGCCGGAGCAGAGACTTCTGTCCCCCGGGTGGAGTTTCGCGATGGCGGCGGCGCCCCTGGAGTCTTTCTGGAGTTTCGTCAATTGGTATCGCATTTTTAGGTCGAAAGGGCTTATATAGGCGAAGAGGCGGCGCAGGAGGGGCGACAGGGTGGCCCCACACCAGGCCGGCGCGGCCAGGGTGTAGGCCGTGCGGCCTACCTGTGTGGTGGCCCCCTGGCTCTCCTCCGACTCTCCTTCGGTGTTCTGGATGCTTCCGGGAAAAATAGGATGTTTGGCGTTGATTTCGTCCAATTCCGAGAATATTGCCCGAACAGCCTTTCTGGAACCAAAAACAGCAGAAAACAGGAACTGGCACTGTGGCATCTTGTTAATAGGTTAGTTCCGGAAAATGCATAAAAACATTATAAAGTGCAAGCAAAACATGTAAGTATTGTCATAAAACAAGCATGGAACATCAGAAATTATAGGTACGTTGGAGACGTATCAGCATCCCCAAGCTTAGTTCCTGCTCGCCCTCGAGTAGGTAAACGATAAAAAGAGTAATTTCTGTAGTGACATGCTACTTACATAATCTTGATCATACTATTACAAAGCATATGAGATGAATGAAGTGACTCAAGGCAATGATCTATAGTTGCTAACAAATAGATAACATATAGCAAAACTTTTCATGAATAGTACTTTCAAGACAAGCATCAAAAGTCTTGCACAAGAGTTAACTCATAAAGCAATAGATTCAAAGTAAAGGCATCGAAGCAACACAAAGGAAGATTTAAGTTTCAGCAGTTGCTTTCAACTTTCAACATGCATATCTCATGGATAATTGTCAACATAAAGTAATATGATGAATGCAAATAAGAAAGTATGTAAGAATCAATGCACAGTTGACACAAGTGTTTGCTTCTAAGATGGAAGGAAGTAGGTAAACTGACTCAACATAAAGTAAAAGAATGGCCCTTCGCAGAGGGAAGCATTGATTGCTATATTTGTGCTAGAGCTTTGGTTTTGAAAACATAAAGAGAGCATAAAAGTAAAGTTTTGAGAGGTGTTTGTTGTTGTCAACGAATGGTAGTGGGCACTCTAACCCCCTTGCTAGACAAACCTTCAAAGAGCGGCTCCCATTTTATTTTTATTTTTGTGTGGCACTCCTTCCAACCTTTCTTTCACAAACCATGGCTAACCGAATCCCCGGGTGCCTGCCAACAATCTCATACCATGAAGGAGTGCCTTTTTATTTTAGTTTTATTATGATGACACTCCTCCCCACCTTTGCTTTCTCAAGCCATGGCTAACCGAATCTTTCGGTGCCGTCCAACAATCACATACCATGGAGGAGTGTCTATTTTGGTTAATTAATTTGGGACTGGGAATCCCATTGCCAGCTCTTTTTGCAAAATTATTGGATAAGCGGATGAAGCCACTAGTCCATTGGTGAAAGTTGCCCAACAAGAATGAAAGATAAACACCACATACTTCCTCATGAGCTATAAAACATTGACACAAATCAGAGGTGATAAATTTTGAATTATTTAAAGGTAGCACTCAAGCAATTTACTTTGGAATGGCGGAGAAATACCATGTAGTAGGTAGGTATGGTGGACACAAATGGCATAGTGGTTGGTTCAAGGTTTTGGATGCACGGGAAGCATTCCCTCTCAGTACAAGGCTTTGGGCTAGCAAGGTTATTTGAAGCAAACACAAGTATGAACCGGTACAGCAAAACTTACATAAGAACATATTGCAAGCATTATAATACTCTACACTGTCTTCCTTGTTGCTCAAACACTTTTACCAGAAAATATCTAGACCTTAAGAGAGACCAATCATGCAAACCAATTTCAACAAGCTCTACAGTAGTTCTCCACTAATAGGTTTAAACTACATGAAAAAACTTAATCATGATCTACTTGAGAGCTCAAAACAATTGCCAAGTGTCAAATTATTCAAGACAATATGAGGCATTTTCTGTTTCCAACCAAATAACCATAAGTGATGTAGCTTCCAACTTTTATCATTGAACACTAAAAGTAAAACGAAGAACAAGTGTTCATATGAAAAAGCGGAGCGTGTCTCTCTCCCAAACAAGGATTGCTAGGATCCGATCTTATTCAAACAAAAACAAAAATAAAAACACACAGATGCTCCAAGTAAAGCGCATATGATGTGACCGAATAAAAATATAGTTTCAATAGAAGAAACCTGATAAGTTGATGAAGAAGGGGATGCCTTGGGCATCCCCAAGCTTAGATGCTTGAGTCTTCTTGAAATATGCAGGGATGAACCACGGGGGCATCCCCAAGCTTAGACTTTTCACTCTTCTTGATCATATATCATCCTCCTCTCTTGACCCTTGAAAACTTCCTTCACACCAAACTTCTCATAAACTTCATTAGAGGGGTTAGTACTCAAAAAACTTGAATCCACCTTGGTCCTGTAGTGACACATTGCAAGAACTCAATAAAAAATTAGCTACAGCTCTCCACGTCTAGAAAGCCTCACTTAAAGTCCGCAAGAGACAATGCAAAAAACAGAGACAGAATCTGCTAAAACAGAACAGCCACTAAAGACGAATTTTAAAGAGGTACTTCCGTTGCTCAAATCAGAAAACTCAAAACTAATGGAAGTTGCGTACATATCTGAGGAACACTCACGTAAATTGGCATAATTTTCTGAGTTACCTACAGAGAAAACAGCCCAGATTCGTGACAGATAGAAATCTGTTTCTGCGCAGAAATCCAAATCTAGTATCAACCTTCGATTAGAGGCGTCACTTGGCAAAACATTGCAATAAAATAAAGATAAGGAGAGGTTGCTACAGTAGTAACAACTTCCAAAACACAACAAAACAGTAGCGAAATAAAGACATGGGTTATCTCCCAAGAAGTGCTTTCTTTATAGCCATTAAGATGAGCTCAGCAATTTTGATGATGCACTCGCAAGAAATAAGAGTTGAAGCAAAAGAGAGCATAAAAAAGCAAATTCAAAACACATTTAAGTCTAACCCACTTCCTATGCATAGGAATCTTGTACACAAATAAATTCATGAAGAACAAAGTGACAAGCATAAGAAGATAAAACAAGAATAACTTCAAAATTTTTAGCATATAGAGCATAGTTTAAAATAGCGGGCTATCTCATTTAGCCGCAATTTTTTTAGAGGCTATAAAAGGCTATAGCCGGGCTATAGCGGGCTATTCCATTTAGCCTTTTTTCAAAATTTTAAAATATTTTTGTCATATCTTACCAAAAGAAAGATGAAAACTATGGCTCAAATACGATTCACGATACAACTTATTTAACTATTCAAGACAAACAAGTATTCAGATATTCAACTCACAAGTTTTATCTAATTATACTGAACGCAAATTCGGAAATAAGTAATAAAAAATAAAAGAGAAGATAAATTCAAAATACAGGAGGTTTAGCGGCTAAATTAGAGGCAAAACAGGGGCTAAATTAGGCTATACCAGGCTATTAGCAGTTTTTCTCATTTAGCCTACAAAGGGTATAGCCGCAGCGGTAGGTCTGCTGAAAGGCTATAGCCGAGCTATATCCAGGCTATAGCCGGCTAGTTAAAACCATGATATAGAGAGGTGTTTTAGTACCATGCAAATTTCTACAACCATATTTTCCTCTCTCATAATAATTTTCAGTAGCTTCATGGATAAACTCAACAATATAACTATCACATAAAGCATGTCCTTCATGATCCATAAACACATAATTTTTATCATGCTCAAAAATAGTGCGATTAAAACTTTCAAACACACTTTTATCAATAATATAATAAGATGGTTGATCAATCTCAAGAGATATGGGTCTCATAGATAATGTCAAGACCTCTCCAATCCCATTTTCATTAGTAGTACAATTAATATTATCAAGTAACATAGGACCATCATCAAGAGCTTTATCATAAACATTTGCTACGCAAAATTCTTTAGTACCATGCATTTCGACATCAGGCACAAACAAAGCATTATCATAAGATTTATCAAAGTAGCATGGATTATCATAAATAACAGTAGCATAATTATTCTCACAAGTTTTACTCATAGGGAATATTTCAAGAGAATCCACAAGAACATAACATTCAACCTCTTTCGGTAAGCATGGAGGACAATCAAATAGTGTAAGAGATAAAGAGTTACTCTCATTAGAAGGTTGGCATGGGTAGCTAATCCATTCTTCCTCCTTTTGTTCATCACTCTCCTCTTCTTTTTCATCCAATGAGCTTTCAGGTTCATCAATTTCCTCCTCTTTTTCATCCAATGAGCTTTCAGGTTCATCAATTTCTTCTTCCACAGGTCCCTGCAAATTGTGAGTGCATTCTTGTGCATTAATGAGTATCTCTTTATAATCAATGATATAAGGATTATCAGTGTAACTTTCATTGCAAAAATTAAGGATAGAAGAGACATAATCTTTAAGGTCCTTACAAACAACACAAGTTTCATAATTTTTAACCATGAAGGATTCTATCTCAGAGGCTCCCATAAATATGACAAATTGTTCTACTTCTTCGAACCCAAAATGAATATAGCTATTCCGATTATAGTTCTTAATTAAAAATTCCTCACTAAAGCCACATTGAAATTTAAGATGTTTAGTGTCCTGTTGAGAGCAACAGTTTATATCATGGCATTTAAGCAAGATTTTAGCAATTGTATTCAGTTTTTCTATCACAGCACTCATAACTTTTCCCGTTCTTGATTCTCTATAATTATTATATAATTCAATAAGCTCCAAATAGGTTGTAGGTTCTCCCATAACAACAGTTTTTAATTTTTAGGTTTTTCAAATTTTTATGGATTTTTGGGTATATGAGAAAAGTAAAACAAAACGAAAAGAAACTAGACAAAAGTAAACTAAGAAAAATAAAACAAGACAGAAATAAACTAAGCACAAATAAACTAGACAAAAGTAAACTAAGCAAAACAAAATAAAATAAAATAAGAACATAGATAGAGGTAGAGTGTACTCCCCAGGTGAACTTATGAGTAGAGCTATGCCTCCCGGCAACAGCGCCGAAACAGTCTTGATAACCCACAAGTATAGGGGATCGCGGCAGTCTTCGAGGGAAGTAAAACCCAAATTTATTGATTCGACACAAGGGGAGGTAAAGAATACTTATAAGCCTTAACAACTGAGTCGTCAATTCAGCTGCACCTGGAAAAGCACTAGTAACAGGGGTGATGTAAAAGTAGCAGTGATATGAGAGCAATAGTAACAGTAACACAGCAGCAGTAGCAGTAATATGAGAGTAATGGCAGCAGAAAATAGTTGATACTACTTCCAATGTCATGTAGAACAAGTATATGATGATGAAAGATGGACCGGGGTTCCCACCGATCTACACTAGTGGTAACTCTCCAATAACAAGTGACAAGTGTTGGGTGAACAAATTACAGTTGGGCAATTGATAGGATTCAAAGCATTAAGTTAGAACATCCAGCTTATTAATCATGTAGGCATGTTTTCCATATATAGTCGTACGTGCTCGCAATGAGAAACTTGCACAACATCTTTTGTCCTACCAGCCGGTGGCAGCCGGGCCTCAAGGGAATCTACTGGATATTAAGGTACTCCTTTTAATAGAGCACCGGAGCAAAGCATTAACACTTGGTGAAAACATGTGATCCTCACATCACCGCCATCCCCTCCGGTTGTCCCGATTTCTGTCACTTCGGGGCCTTTGGTTCCGGACAGTGACATGTGCATACAACTTGTAGATACAATCTAAGCAATAAGTATAGAGCTTAAATCTAAGATCATGCCACTCGGGCCCTAGTGACAAGCATTAAGCATAACAAGATTGCAGCAACAATAACTTCACAAACTTTATAGATAGACTAATCATAATGTATCATCCATCGGATCCCAACAAACACAACACCGATTACATCAGATGGATCTCAATCATGTAAGGCAGCTCATGAGATCATTGTATTGAAGTACATGGGATATAGAGTACCAACTAGCTACTGCTAGAACCCGTAGTCCATGGGGGAACTACTCACGTAGCATGATGGAGGCGGTGGCGTCGATGGAGATGGCTTCCGGGGGCACTTCCCCGTCCCGGTAGGGTGCCGGAACAGAGACTTCTGTCCCCCGAATTGGAGTTTCGCGATGGCGGCGGCGCCCCTGGAGTCTTTCTGGAGTTTCGTCAATTGGTATCGCGTTTTTAGGTCGAAAGGGCTTATATAGGCGAAGAGGCGGCGCAGGAGGGGCGACAGGGTGGCCCCACACCAGGCCGGCGCGGCCAGGGTGTAGGCCGCGCGGCCCACCTGTGTGGTGGCCCCCTGGCTCTCCTTCGACTCTCCTTCGGTGTTCTGGATGCTTCCGGGAAAAATAGGATGTTTGGCGTTGATTTCGTCCAATTCCGAGAATATTGCCCGAACAGCCTTTCTGGAACCAAAAACAGCAGAAAACAGGAACAGGCACTGTGGCATCTTGTTAATAGGTTAGTTCCGGAAAATGCATAAAAATATTATAAAGTGCAAGCAAAACATGTAAGTATTGTCATAAAACAAGCATGGAACATCAGAAATTATAGGTACGTTGGAGACGTATCACCCATATTACCAGGTAAGACCTTGAGTAAAACTCAAAGTCCAGCTACGCGTAGAAGAAAGAGAAAAGATGAACAAAATCCCCTATGCCTCGGCCATAGGCTCTATCATGTATGCCATGCTGTATACAAGACCGGATATCGCACATGTTGTTAGTTTGACCAGCAAATATCAAAGTGATTCAGGAATGGAACACTGGACAGCAGTTGTCATGGCCATACCCTTCGGGTACCCATTATTACCATACCCGGCTCGGCCCAATATGGAGAAGGCCTAAGAAGGCAACCCAACGAAGTAGTCGACTAGGACTCTTGTAAAACCCTAGGTTGGTTGTATATAAAAAACCAGCCAGGGCACCCGATAGGAGGAGGCCAACATATAGACAGAAGATAGACAACATAGCTCCGCCTACGGCGGCACCCTGTAAACATATTATGATCATATACTAGATTGCTAGCAACACGTAGGGATCCTCCACCGAGAGGACCCGAAGCTGGGTATATCATGTGCCCAATCTTGCTCCCGGAATCTCCATCGTCGCTCTTTTCCGAAACCCAAGTCTATAATACGTAGGCATTGACGAGGTGATCCCTCGTCAATTGGCGCTGTCTGTGGGAAACGTGGCGACTGGATTTTGTGATCCGGGCAGGATCATCTTCTTCAGCAACCAGTTTGCATCTGGTCAATAATATGCTCTAGTGCATTCAATCTTCACCAGCAAAGCGGCGTTTGGCTTCAACTTCCAGGGTCGACTCGCCGAATTTGTGCACGCCCACCGGCTGCTTGGGTGACGAGCGGTGGGAAATTTCCCATCCATCGAAACAGATCTGACTATGTTTTTCGTACACACGGAACCCGGGTTCAGCTGTTGATCCAAGGCTCAATAAAAAAAGCTAGGAGTAATACTTTTGTGGAAGACCATGAATTCAATCTTGTTTCTGGGATGCTTCACGTGGAAGCGATCTGGAGGAGCCATTACGCGTCAAATACAAAAGAGATTGGCGGGCCATAAAAATGAAAAGGAACCGGATTGGGAAGATTCCGGTAAATCAATCATAGGCATGCAAGTCAATGGTTTCAAACATGGCAGGCGAGAAAACTACTTCACGCTACTCAATCTCAGCCTGAAACCTGGCGAAAATGAAGTAGCGGACTGCTAGTGCGTACACGACATCAAGAACTCACCGACATCCGACAAAAATAATCAAGTGCTATATTTCCAATTTATTACTACTTATACAATTTACTTCGCCAAATATTTTTTCTGCTCGTACTATTACTTGCTCGCAGAATTTTTTGCACCGTAATATAACTATAGATCGAAACAAGATTCGACTGCTTCGCCGCACACAATTGCCACACTCAGAGACTTGCCTCCCGCGAACTCAACACCCTCGGGTGCTCACCTGTCGCGGATCTGCTAGTCCGACTGTGTCCTCTTCATCGACTATGAAGGCCACATCGACCACTTCCGGCCAGATGTCGCGCGACTATAGACTGCGTCCGAGGCACGACTTGCATCCACATCGGCTCCGTCGCACCCAATAAAAAGCTAAGTTTTCCTTTTCCAAGACTCAATTATTTATTTACTTTCGCCACACCCGGACACTCGGGATGCACCATTACATCTTTAGCGCAAATACACTAGATTACTCGGTGAATTTATTTTCTTCGGCTTAGTGGATTTATCTTCTTCGGCTCTGGATATATCTTCCCCGGCTTAGTGGATTTTATTTTATTTGGCTTACTGGATTTATCTTCTTCGGCTTACTGGATTTATCTTCTTCGGATTCATCTTATAAGGTTATCATTGGTTTCTTCTAATATAATAATACCCGATGCATTTCCGGGTCAGCGGGTTTATCTTCTATGATTATTACTGGATTTATTTTCTTCGGGCCAATGAATTTATTTTATTTGGATTCATCTATATGGATATTACTGGATTACTCTTATACAATACTACCCGATGCATTTCCGGGTCAATGGATTCATCTTCTATGAATATTACTGGATTTATTTTCTTCGGGTCAATGGATTCATCATCTATGATATCGGCGGATTCATCTTCAATACATGCTTCATATTTAATGGCGTAATTTCCAATGTGGATTCATCTCAAATACTTCATCTTGGATTCATCTTCATGGTTCATATTATATTATATTATTGTCAATGGCTTCATCCTAAATGACTTCACCTTATATGACATCGCGACTCTATCAACTTCTTCCGACGTCACGGTTAACACTCGAGGCTCAACAACGACTTCGCACCGGGTCACAACTGCGACACTGTGTCTAAGCAACAATCATGACATCAACCCGGCCAGCAGTGCTCGGGGCTTGGCTATTTTCTCCATCAACACTTTGGCGGCATCCACTTTCGTTATTTTGTGGTTTCTACTTCAGCTAGATTTTTTGCTGCACTCGAATACTTCATCGACTCCGTCATACCCAATAAGCTAAGTGTTCTTTTAAATTACACACAGTTGATTATCATTTACTTTCGCCGCACCCGACACTCGGGGGTTGCGCTGTACAAATTCACTTTACATCTCAGGTCGACAAAATAAGACTACGCCTAGGAAAATCTACATCAATGACGAAATTTTCTTCAAGGAGGAACCCGGCAAAATTTCATCAAGAGAGAACCCGACGAAATTTTCTTGAAGAGAGAACCCGATGAAATTTTCTTCGAGGACCCGACGAAATTTTCTTCAAGGAGGAACCCGATAAAATTTCTTCAAGAGAGAACCCGACGAAATTTCTTCAAGAGAGAACCCGACGAAATTTTCTTCAAGAGAGAACCTGACGAAATTTTCTTCAAGGAGGAACTCGAAGAAATTTTCTTCGGGAAGGAACCAAAAAAAAGAGGGTGGAAAAATCTTCGAGACCATTGACTCGTCATTTATTCCGATCAAGAGCATCGGCGATGTACCTGATGATAATATAGAAGAACCCAAGATATTCGGCTATCCCATCACGCCGCGAAAATATAGAAGAGCACGAAAAATGGGTGATTACATCAGCCGAACAAGGCGCTAGACAATATATTCTCGGAGTGCGTCCGCCGCGGTAAAAACTTCGAATATTGTGACTCGTAAAAAGGTCACAAAGGTAAGACCCCAGGATCCGTCCTGTGTGGCGTGACATCGCACCCGAATGCGCTCTCCACTTTATCCACATCAACAGATGTAAAGAAAAAATCTCGGCGGACGCGCTGTGGACCCGATAATTTTAATGGAATTCAGTTTCGGTAAGTCCTAAAGCGGCACGTTCTGAATTACGCCAGTATCCTGAATTCGTATCCGGGGACGCGAGTTTGAAGTAGGTTTATCTGGATTTGCCACTAGAGCAATTAACTGGTACCTGATCCGTCAGATGAACCAACCACATTTACCAATATCCCTTTACAATATATTTCACGAAGAAAATATAGTGTCTCTTTGGTCTCGAAGAATTTGAAAAAGAGAAAAAGCACAGAAATTTCATTCGATTCTGTAAATATATAAAGGTTTGTAGACTCAACTCGACTCTGCGACTCGAGTGGAGCCTACTCCCATCGGGAGCACATGGATTTCATTAAGTCCTCTAACAGGATTCGATAAAAAGAGGGGTTTTGCGCCCAGAAATATAGTCAAGTTCTTAATCGAGTAGTACAACTTGAGTGTATGCCCAAGTGCAAGCACTTGCCCATAGACTCGGGGGCTACTCCCATCGGGAGCGCTGGCCGCGCACCCGATAGAAAAATAACTTCGAGAATCATCGACATCATCTATGCTACACGTGATCTATGATATTAACCTGATATATTTCCGGATCAATGGCCTCGCTTTGTATTTCTTCGACTCCGGAGATGATTATGATTGGAGTCTCTACGCAAGTCTTCGACTTCCCTAGACACTCGGGGGCTACTGTCATGGACATACCCTTCGGGTATCCATTATTACCATACCCGACTCGGCCCAATATGGAGAAGGCCCAAGAAGGCAACCCGAAGAAGTAGTCGACTAGGACTCTTCTAAAACCCTAGGTAGGTTGTATATATATAGCCAGCCAGGGCACCCGATAGGAGAAGGCCAACATATAGACAGAAGATAGACAACATAGCTCTACCTACGGCGGCACCCTGTAAACATATTATGATCATATACTAGATTTCTAGCAGCATTAGGGATCCTCCACCGAGAGGACTCGAAGCTAGGTATATCGTGTGCCCAATCTCGCTCCCGGAATCTCCATCGTCGCTCTTTTCTGAAACCCAAGTCTACAATACGTAGGCATTGGCGAGGTGATCCCTCGTCAACGGTCAAGAATATCCTGAAGTAGTTGAAAAGAACTAAGGATATGCTTTTTTTTGTTATGGAGGTGACCAAGAGCTTGCTATAACCTGTTACACCGATGCTAGTTGGAACACTGATTTCGGATGACTCTAAGTCTCAATCTGGATACGTATTTATTTGAATGGTGCAGCAGTAAGTTGGAGGAGTGCTAAGCAAAACGTTGTGGCGAAATCTTCAACTGAATCAGAATACATACCTCCTTCGGAGGCTTCATCAGAGGTGATATGGATGAAATGTTTCATTACTGAGCTTGGTGTGGTTCCTAGTGCGTTGGATCCGATGACCATCTATTGTGACAACATGGGTGCCATAGCCAATGCACAGGAGCCAAGGTCACACAAGAAGCTGAAGCATATAATGCTACGTTTTCATTCTATTCGCGAGTATGTCGAAGACGGTGACTTAAAGATTTTCAAAGTACACACTGATCTGAATGTGACATATCCATTGACTAAAGCTCTTCCTAGAGCAAAACATGACCTACACCAGAACGCCATGGGTGTTAGGTACATTACAATGTAATCTAGATTATTGACTCTAGTGCAAGTGGGAGACTGTTGGAGATATGCCCAAGAGGCAATAATAAAGTGGTTATTACTATATCTTTGTGTTTATGATAATAGTTTTCATCTCATGCTATAATTGTATTAATCGAAAACATTAATACATGTGTGTTATGTAAACATAAAAGAGTCCCTAGTAAGCCTCTTGTTAAACTAGCTTGTTGATTAATAGATGATCATAGTTTCATGATCATGAACATTGGATGTTATTCATAACAAGGTCATATCATTAGGTGAATGATGTGATGGACATACACCCATATAGTAAGCGTAGCATATGATCAAGTCATTTAGTTCTTTGTGCTTCAAGCTTTAATATGCATAGTAACTTAATCCTTCGACCATGAGATCATGTTAATCACCTACACCGGATGGATGCTTTGATGACACCAAATACTAGTGCGTAAATGGGTTGTTATAAAGGTGGAATTAAGTGTTCGGAAAGTATAGGGTTGAGGCACTTGTATCAATAGTGGGATCTGTCCATCCTAATGACGGGTAGATATACTCTGGGCCCTCTTGGTGGGATGATATCTAATTAGCTTGCAAGCATGTGACTGATTCACAAGGGATATCATATCACGGTACGAGTAAAGAGTACTTATCAGTAACGAGGTTATACTAGGTATGGAGATACTGACGATCAAACTTCGGATAAGTAAAATATTGCGAGACAAAGGGAATTGTTATTTTATATGAATGGTTCTTTCGATCACAAAGTCATCGTTGAATATGTGGGAGCTATTATGGATCTCCAGGTCCCGCTATTAGTTATTGATCGAAAAGGAGTCTCGATCATGTTCGCATAGTTCTCGAACCGTAGGGTGACGCACTTAAGGTTTGATGTCGTTTTAAGTAGATATGGAATATGGAATGGTGTTTGAATGTTTTCCGGAGTCTCGGATGGGATCCAGGACATCACGAGGAGTTCCAGAATGGTCCGGGGAATAAGATTCATATATAGGAAGTCACTTTCCAAGTTTGGAAATGATCCGGTGCATTCATAGAAGCGCTAGAATGTTCTAGAACCTTCTGGAAGAAATCATCATGGAAGGTGGAGTCCCGGATGGACTCCACCAAACCTAGCCGTCCGACCAAAGGGGAAAGTGGAGTCCATGATGAACTCCACCACCTTGGCCGGCCATAAGGGAAGGAAAGGGAGCAATCCCACTTCCCCTAGGTTTCACCCATATGGAAGGTTTTGAGATGGACTCCTAGTCAGATTTTGGGCAAACCCTAGGGGGTTCCACCCATATAAAAAGGGGGAGAGGGAGGGGCAGACACCACACCAGCCGCACCACCCAAGGGCACCAAGGCCGGCGCCCCAAGTGCCCCTGATACGTCTCCAACGTATCTATAATTTGTTATGTTCCATGCTAGTTTTATGACAATACCTACATGTTTTATTCATACTTTATATCGTTTTGATGCATTTTCCGGCACTAACCTATTAACGAGATGCCGAAGAGCCAGTTGCTATTTTCTGCTATTTTTTGTTTCAGAAATCCTAGAAAGGAAATATTCTCGGAATCGGACGAAATCAACGCCCAGTACCTTATTTTTCCCGGAAGCTTCCAGAGCACCGAAGAGGGGCCAGAGGGGAGCCAGGGGGCCCCACCCCACAAGGCGGCGCGGCCAAGGGGGGTGCCCCTATGGTCTGGTGGCCCCAGGTCCCCTCCGAGGCTGCCCTTCCGCCTATTTAAAGACTCCGCCGTGAAAACCCTAGAGACATAAGCCACGATACGAGAAAAGTTCCAGAGCCGCCGCCATCGCGAAGCCAAGATTCGGGGGACAGAAGTCTCTGTTCCGGCACGCCGCCGGGACAGGGAAGTGCCCCCGGAAGGCATCTCCATCGACACCACCGCCATCTTCATCACCGCTGTTGTCTCCTATGATGAGGAGGGAGTAGTTCTCCCCCGAGGCTAAGGGCTGTACCCTGACCTATGTGGTTCATCTCTCTCCCAAGTGATCTTTATGTGATCATGAGCTTTGTGATCTATTTGAATATCATCTATGTGCTGCTCTCGTGATGTTATTAAAGTAGTCTATTCCTCCTCCATGATGTAATGTTGGCAGTGTGTGCATCATGTAGTACTTGGTATAAGCTATGATTGTGATCTCTTGTAGATTATGAAGTTAACTATTACTATGATAGTATTGATGCGATCTATTCCCCCTTTCATAGCCTGATGGTGACAGTGTGCATGTTATGTTAGTACTCGGTATAATTGCAATGGTCTATCATGCACTCTAAGGTTACTTAAATATGAACACCGAATGTTGTGGAGCTTGTTAACTCCGGCTTGAGGGAGCTCTTGTAGCCCTACACAATGAATGGTGTTTGTCATCTAACAAGAGAGTGTAGAGAAAGTAGTATTTGTTTATTCAGTTATGTGATCAATGTTGAGAATGTCCACTAGTGAAAGTATGATCCCTAGGCCTTGTTTCCGAATATCGAAACTCCGTTTATTTACTGTTCCACTGCATGTTAATTTACTTGCTACCATCTTTATTTCAGATTGCTATTACCACTCATATTCATCCATATCACTTGTATCTTACTATCTCTTCGCCGAACTAGTGCACCTATACATCTGACAAGTGTATTGGGTGTGTTGGGGACACAAGAGACTTCTTGTATCGTAATTGCAGGGTTGCTTGAGAGGGATATCATTGACCTCTACCTCCCTGAGTTCGATAAACCTTGGGTGATTCACTTAAGGGAAACTTGCTGCAGTTCTACAAACCTCTGCTCTTGGAGGCCCAACACTGTCTACAGGAATAGAAGCGTGCGTAGACATCAGCCCCCTCTCCCCAAACTCTAGCCACTCCCCTCCTCCCTATTCTCCCGCGGTGCTTAGGCGAAGCGCTGCCGGAGATCTCCAACACCACCGCCACCACGCCGTCGTGCTGGCGGGATTCCGAGGAGGATCTACTACATCCGCTGCCCGCTGGAACAGGGAGAAGGACGTCGTCATGAACACCGAGCGTGTGACCGAGTGCAGAGGTGCTGCTCGATTGGGGCACCGTCAAGATCTTCTACGTGCTCTTGCAAGCGGCAAGTGGTCGACCACATCAACCACTAGATCTAATCTCGCTAAAGCTTAGCGATCATCAAGGGTATGATGATTTTCACCTTGTTGCTACCATCTACTAGATTAGATCTTAGCTTTTTATTCGTTCTTGCGGTAGTAATTTTTTGTTTTCTATGCTACGAATCCCTACAGGAGGATATTGTACGAGATCACCCAGTTAGTTGTGTAGGGCATGGGTTCGATATATTATGATTTCTGATATGATTAATATTAGAAATGAGTTTTTTCCGGCTCAATTCGTAACTTAATTGTATATAGTTTGAAAATATTTACTGTAATTCTATCAAAAAAAATTGATACATTTTGAATGAATCTTGATCTATCTTTAGTATACTCTCAGTTTGTTGCTGTCTTTGTTGGAATATGATCTGACATGAATATGATCTTCTATTTTTCTTTGTTATGATTTTGAATCCTTGTTGTTCATCAGGTTATGCATCTTTGGAGATCACTTCTACATCATGTGTTTGGTTTTTTTAAGGATGGCATCAGTTGTTTGGTTCTAGGTGTCTTGAGGGTAATGGGTTGAACTCGTGGTTTTCGCTTCTCACGTGCTCATATATGTCTATGCACTGGATTTCCATGCAATGTTCTTCACAAACTTCAGAGGTAGTTCTTAAAGCCTTGAAGGTGATTACTTAAGGCATTTTTTGTTGTTGTTGGGCATTGGAAAAACATCAAACATGATATTGGCTAGTTCACCCTGCTAATGATGAAATGTACCGAGTACCATATGCAATGATGAAATGTGCTGAGTACCATATATAATCATGGTTATTTGTCACAAGACACCCTAGGGGTAAAAATGGATGGAACCAGGCGGGAAACCCCCTCTCTTGTTTCAATTTCTATAATTTTAGGCACAAATAGCATAGGGTTCAGAAAATCCGACAATGTTCACGGAGTTAGAATGCATGGACACACGACATGTAAATACAGACAGAGACACCGAGTATTAAGTTAGAATCATCTGATCTAATATTCCCAAATATGCATGTATAAAGTCACACAACAATATACATTTATGAAGATTGGTCTAGTACTCACTTCCATGCCATGCGTGTTAACATATATAATTGGTGATTAATAGATGTGTTAACATAATATACGGACATGTAATTGTTAGGCATACCCCACATAGGATGAAAATGAGTTTTCGCAAAAATAGGCAGAGACATCCTCTACATTTTCTTCCAACTGCCCAAAGAAATCTTGCATAGATTGGATTATTTCTGTTTGAGATTCTTTTGGAAAGGAGACAGTGAAAAGAAGAAGTATCATTTGACTAAATGGAGTGTCATTTGTCATTCAAAAGATTAAGATGGACTTGGGGCTCATTATCTAGAGGTTAAAAATAGAGTCTTGCTTGGGAAATGGCTGGCTAGGTTATTAACTGAGGACGGTGTCTGACAAAACTTGTTACGGAGAATGTATGTTGGCTCAAAAGCGATTTCTCGGGTTGTATGGAAACCTGGAGATTCTCATTTTTGGGCTGGCATTATGGTAACTAAGAATCACTTTTTCCCATATGCTTCCTTCTCCATTAGGGATGGATCAAAGATACGGTTCAGGGATTGGGAGCAACCACCCTTCGAGAACAATATCCAATTTTGTACAATATTGTACGTCATAAAGGTGATACGTTAGCGAAGGTGATGGAAACATCTCCACCGACTATGACATTCAGACGTGATCTTAATTCCAACTCCTCTAGTCTTGGTCCTCGAACTTCTACAACGGTTGTCCTGCCGTTTTAATTCTAGCTCCTCTAGTCTTGGTCCACGAACTTTCGGTGTTTCAGATACGTCCTACAAGAGGAGCCACACGGCAACTCCACAGTGGCGTTAGGGTTGCTGAATTTTTTCTCCTCTGAGAAGTGAGTCTAGCTCAATTTGTTAGGGAAGTGGATGTACAAGCAAACCACCCAGATTCAAGTCACTAGGGATACGGATTTGGGTTCTAATTATTTCAAACAAAATCGTTGTAGGGGCTTCCCCTACCGTATTCCTTCTAAAAAAAAATCTCCTCTTGTAGAAAAAAAAATATAATTTTGATGTGGAGAAAAAAGAACAACTCCTTGTATTTTGTTGGTAGGAGTAAAAGGGAAACAATGATAACACGTTCATTTCCCTCAAAAAAAAAGAGAAGAGGTTCTTCTTTCTGAACTGGTAATCTCCATTTCCTTTATCGACCCAAAATAAATATCTTTTCTTTGAGAATGGAATCTCTGTTGTTCTCATGAATTATTTTGAAGCCGAAACGCTAACGAACCGCCAACATGAAGATTGAAGTGGCAACTTGAAGATTGAGGTAGCACATCTTTCACGTAATATATAGTAGCTAGACAATGATAATATGGAAACACCATTACATCCAATTAAGTACTGTATTCAGCATAAGCCGGCAGTACTAGACACATCCTAAAAAAAAGTTCTATAAATTTATTTAGGAAAACATAATGCGAGTTTTTGTTTTAGTAGACCTTGATAATAATTCCATGATGATACATAATTCCTACCGAAACAAACTTATCAAACCTCGATCAGATTCTAAGGCTGTTATCACCAGATTTTGGCCAAATCAGGAGATGGGCCGTAATCGAGATGGGCTTGAAGAAGATGCATATGGAGAATATCTGAAGCGGCCTCGCACGAGAGTTTGGGCTAAATTGCCCGTGTATCTGTATATTATTAGATCGTATTTAGAATTGGAAGACAGAGTCTAGGTCGTACACGGTTGGGTTTATGCCCACGTTAGACAGTCTACGGACTATAAATATGTATCTAGGGTTATTGAGAAAGGAGGACAATCACGTTCACAACAAACACAAACCAGGCGCATCGCCACCCCTTATTTCGAGGGTTTCTTCCGGGTAAGCATCATGCTGCCTAGATCGCATCTTGCGATCTAGGCAGTACACGTTTATTCGATTACCTTGTGTTACTCGTACTGAAGCATTGTTGATGGCGAGTAGCACTATTTATCGTAGATGTTTTGGGGCTTGCATTGATGCTTTTCTTACACATATTTGCTTAGCAATGCTGTCCTTCGATATCTAGCTGTCCTTGCACCTATCCAGGTGTAAGGGCAGCACCTTGCTTGTTCGTTACTTAGTAGATCCGATCTGTTATAGTTGCTCCTTGTTCTTCAAGGATTAGTTTAATATCTGCATGATTAGGCCTTATGCTGGGGTTGGATGATCCGGTAGTGCGTTAGGTGTTGTTTTACCGTTCCTACAAGGGATGTTCCGGGAATTGACTTAATGTTGGTTTTTAGGCCTCTTTTAGGAGTAGTTTCCATCATCTTTCGTATCTGTTAGGCCCAGCTACGCGTAGGATGTTCCGGTTATGCGGTGAAAACCCTAAACTGTCGTAGATTGGTTTAGCTTTGTTTTGATCAAGCAGGATCCCCATGTCATCGTAAATCCAACGTGAACCATGGGGCGATCGGCTCTTTGAGCCGATCCACAGGGCAACCTGAGAGCCGATCGGGCTCGTATTTAATGTTTACGTGTCTACCATGCAGGAGACTAGTCGAAGCAATCCAACACCTTCCTGACCAGGTCTAGGTCAGGTGGCACGCCCTTGCAGCCGCCTGGACGTGTGCTAGGACTTTGCGGGACGACGCGAGGCGCCAGGGCCCACTAAGCGGTCGTGGGAGCCTCCCGGCTCTTCGTGTTGCTTAACCACTGCTCGCCGGTGAGTTTTGGCAGGCAACACATTCTGGCACGCCCGGTGGGACACTTTCTACAACAACCCCGTCAACGTCGGCAGCCAAGATGTCGGACGAACTGATGAAGTACAAGGATCTACCTGCAGAGCATAAGAAGAAATACGATGAGCTGAAGGCCATCTTTGAAGCCGATCTCATCGGCTCTTTTGAGAAGACCCGTTCGCACGGCATCAGGTTTAAAGGATTCACACCCGAAGGCGCGTTCGAGGGTTTAGATCTGTCTCTCCCTTCGGAGGAACGTACCAGAGCCCTGCGCCAAGAAATTAACTATGCTGTGGCTCATTCTCTACATCGGCATTCTGAGAGCCTGGTGAATACGCTTGAGCAAGTTGCGCTTCGTGTGGTGCAAGAAATCATGAAACATCAGTATTCTCCGTCAGGACCCGCTTTAGGGACTCATCAGGGAGAGATATCATTCCACACCGGGCCACCACTGCCATTCGCGATGGCAGCTCCACAGCAACAAGGTTCACCGGCATACGTTGTCTACAAGGTTGGGGGTGATCCTGGCGACTACCAATTCTTGTATGAGCCGCCCAAGGAGATCCCACATGGATACGTGTGCACATGCGTGCCGGACTGCAACAACTGGACGCACGCGATCCAAACTTCGGCAGGAGGAATTGCCGGAGTAGGAGCTATTGTTACGACAAGAGGGATTGCTGGAGCAGCGGGGAGTTCTGGAACAGATGCTGAGAAGCAAGCGTGGCTAACTAAATATGCCACCGCAACGAGTCATGAAAGCTCAACCCCTACAGCCCCTACTGTGGATCAGATCAGCGCAATCTTGAGAGACCAGTTCGGTATCCTGCCAAACAAGAGAACCATCGGTTATTCCAAGCCGTACCCCAATGAGTATGACCTAATCCCGCTGCCACCTAAGTATCGGCTCCCTGACTTCACAAAATTCAGTGGATCAGAAGGATCTAGCTCCATCGAGCACGTGAGCCGATACTTGGCACAGTTGGGCATGGTTTCAGCATCAGAACCGCTACGTGTGAGGTTCTTTGCCCAATCTCTCACGGGTCCAGCCTTTGGGTGGTACACCTCGCTACCCCCAAATTCAGTTCGGACATGGAAGCAGCTGGAGGAGCAGTTTCACATACAATATCATTCAGAAGCTACCGAAGCGGGCATTGCCGATCTGACGCAGGTTCGGCAAAGGCGAGGAGAGACGGTGTCTGAATACATTCAACGTTTCAGAACTGTCAAGAACCGATGTTATTCGGTTCATTTATCTGAGAAAGAAGCAGTTGAACTGGCCGTGGCAGGCCTCGCAGCGCCACTCAAGGATCTGACGTTCCAAGTGGAGTACAATTCGTTAGCGCACATGGTCCAGAGACTAACTTCGTATGAACAGCGCCACCCGGAATTATACCAAGACAAGTTCAAGCGCGCGATAGGCCTGGTCGACGCTGAGGAGGATGAAGACCCTGCGGAAGATCAGGAAGTCGCTGTGGCTGAATGGACTCGGACGGCAGTTCCCGTGTCCTGCAAATGGGTGAAACAACCAGGGCCTCCAAAAGGGTTTGACTTCGATTTAAGCAAAACTGAGCAAATTTTTGATTTGCTGCTGAAGGAGAAACAGCTAAAGTTACCCGAAGGCCACAAGATTCCTACGTCACAAGAGATGAACGGTAGGCCATACTGCAAATGGCATCACACGTTCACCCACGCCACCAACGACTGCAAAGTGTTGCGCGCCCAGATTCAAATGGCGATAGAGTCAGGCCGATTAATCTTCGGACAATTTGCCATGAAAGTAGACACACAACCGTTTCCTGGCGTCAACATGGTGGATCTCAGTCACTCCCTAAGACGCGAGCCAGGTTTCTCTTTTGGTGTCAACATGGCAGGGCTTGGGACCCGCCATGGCGACGATAAAGCAGAAAGCAGTCACTCCCGTGGCAAGAAGAAAGAGGAGGCCGATCCACGCGACCGGCCCCAACATGATAACAGACGGTACCTGACAGAAGAAGAAGTGAGAAGCGTGCGGTATCAACGACCACTCTCCGCGCATCTCCTTAACAAATATGAGCAGCAGTATGACCGACGTCGGCGCTACGACGTGGATGACGAAAGATATCATTGGTCTGATGCAGATGACAGGAGGTATCGTCGATATGATAGAGACGATGAAGGGTACGAGCGTCACGCTAGAGGGAAATCAAGAGAGCAAGAAGACTTGGATAAGCATTGGAACTGTCCTTTCTTTAAACACTGCTGGGACTCAGGAATGAGCCGATTGCCTACAATCGAGAACTGCCCAGAATGTAGACAGCAGAGGAAGGGAACAAATGAAGTTTCAGTGTTCAAGCGTCTAGGGCCTCTCCCACCTCAGGACAAACGAGCTGAGTCATCTCAAGATGAAAACTTTGAGGAGTCAGATGAAGAAGAAGATAGGTACCACCGGCCAAGGTGGTGCCCTGATGGACTCAGCCATTCTCAGAAGCGTAGGGTGCAACGGCTACGAAACCTGGAGGAAGCCGAGGCTCAGTACCTGTACACGTTGAGGAAGGCACGGCCCGATCTGGCCGTGAAAATTCAGCAAACGTTGGAGTCAGAGATGCGCCCGCTAAAGAAAGTGTGGCGCCCTAAACAGACAAAAGCCGATGCAGAGGCATCGGCTGATACAAACATGGTGTTCATACTCCCGTCAGAGTTTTGTGCTCCAAACGACGAGGAAGTATCGGTGGCTCAACTCGACTGCGGTCCACGGCCAGTGATCTTTGAGAAGCCACGAGAAAGGAGCTACAGGCATTTGAAAGCTCTATACCTAAAAGGTTATATCGATGGGCAGCCTGTCAGCAAGATGTTGGTTGATACGGGAGCGGCAGTCAACATAATGCCGTATTCCATGCTACGACGTTTGGGACACTCCAATGACGATCTGATCAAGACCAATGTCACGTTAAGCGATTTAAACGGCCAAGCATCAGAAGCAAAAGGTGTTCTGAATGTAGATCTGACCGTAGGCCGAAAAACCATACCCACCTCGTTCTTCATCGTCGACAGCAAGAGCAATTACGCTGTCCTGCTTGGAAGGGATTGGATTCACGCTAACTGTTGCATTCCATCAACAATGCACCAATGCATCATACAGTGGGATGGAGATGACGAGGAGGTAGTTCAGGCAGATGACTCAATCGAGATCTCACTAGCTGCCATGAATATTTGGGATGCAAACGACCAAGAGCCGCTCTCTGGAATCAGTTTGGACGGCTGTGAGCGCATCGAAGCGTCAAAAAACGGGGTGAGGCTGGTCTTATCCACCGGCCTGACAGAGTAGCAAGATCTAAGGCACTAGGTGTACGTGGCAAGGCCGATCCCTGCGATCGGCCCCAAAAAATAAAAAGCCAGAATCTCCTCTCGAGCATGTCACGTAGCCATAGTGAAGCGCCAAGAAGTTGTAAACCCTCATCAAGCATAGCAATGAAAAAGGAGGCCGATTCTAGCAATCGGCCAAAATTATCCTCAACATGCATTTTGCCTGTGTTCAGCATTGATCTAAGAAAGGATGCCTGAAGAGCCGATATCTTCAATTCCTTTGAAAAAATCGGCTCGGGGGGCACCTAAACGGATAAGATATAGGGCCATGAAGTACGTACTGATTGGCGATGACATGTTCTACATGACATTGGAAGGATTACTTCTCAAATGTTTGGGACCAGCCGAGTCCAATCGGCTCTTGCATGAGGTGCATGAAGGTGCCTGTGGAACTCACCAATCGGCTCATAAGATGAAGTGGCTGATCAGGCGATCGGGATTTTATTGGCCTACCATGCTTGAAGATTGTTTCCAGTATTATAAAGGGTGTCAAGCATGTCAGAAGTTTGGGAGCATTCAGATGGTACCCGCATCAGCAATGAATCCTATTATCAAACCTTGGCCATTCCGAGGTTGGGGCATGGATATGATCGGCAAAATTCATCCTGCATCGAGCAAAGGCCATGAATGGGTTCTGGCCATTACAGATTACTTCACTAAATGGGTGGAGGCCATCCCTATGAAGTCAGTAGCATCAAAAGATGTTATCAATTTCGTGTTGGAACATGTCATTCATAGATTCGGGATTCCCCGGACTATCACGACCGATGGAGGTTCGATCTTCGTGTCGAAGGAGATGAAGAAGTTCTGCGATGACATGGGGATCAAGTTGATCCGATCGTCTCCATATTATGCTCAAGCAAACGGGCAGGCTGAAGCGTCCAACAAGAGCTTGATCAAGCTGATTAAGAGGAAAATCGACGAGCACCCTAGACGATGGCATGAGGTGTTGTCGGAGGCTTTGTGGGCTTACCGCATGTCGTGTCATGGAGCAATAAAAACCTCGCCATACCAGCTGGTCTATGGACAAGAAGCTGTGTTACCTTGGGAAATCAAGGCTGGGTCGAGACGGATTACATTTCAGAATGATTTAACTCCTGAAGAATATGCAGCCCTAATGAGCGACAGCATTG
Source organism: Lolium perenne (assembly GCF_019359855.2). Taxonomy (NCBI): domain Eukaryota; kingdom Viridiplantae; phylum Streptophyta; class Magnoliopsida; order Poales; family Poaceae; genus Lolium; species Lolium perenne. Next base: position 162,308,703 of record NC_067247.2, read on the forward strand.
AGGATGCAACGGAACTCAGACTATGGTCACTTGAGAAGATCAAGGAGAATAAGGCTAAGGTGGCTCGCGCATATAATAAGAAGGTGAAGCCAAAGGAGTTCCAGGTTGGTGATCTGGTATGGGAAGCTGTATTGCCGTTGGGGACTAAGGACAAAGTGTATGGTAAATGGTCTCCAAATTGGCACGGTCCTTACAAAGTCATCCAGGTTTTGAAGGGCAATGCCTACATGCTTGAACAGTTGGATGGTGTGAAGTTCCCAGTGGCTGTCAATGGCCAGCATCTCAAGAAGTATTTCCCAAGTATGTGGGATGATGGACAGTAAAATATGGAGGCCGATGCACGAAATCGGCCAGTAAAATTTTTTTTTCTCTTCCCAAATATGGGGATGATGAACAGTGGAATATGGGGGCCGATGTATGAAATCGGCCGGTAAAAAGAAGTATATGTACGACGCAACAGGATGCTAAGTACAGCCGATGCACAGACATCGACTTAAGAGCAGAACAGCCGATGCACAGCCATCGACTTTAGAAGTCATTGAGTTTGGCCTTATTGGCGTTTGATGGTGAAAAACCGATACGTTGCTATCGGTTCTTGGTGCGTTGACTTATTTGACAATCGGAAGATTTGAAATTGGACAGTTGAAAAATTCATCTTGGAAGAACATTTTCATTGATTCAAAAAGGGATTTCTTACAAAGAGGAAGCCGATTGCTCAAGGGAGGAAGAACAAAAGGAGGACATATTGCTACCACTAGTCCTATGCTAAAAGGTCCCTACTCTAAGGACCGTCGCTGTCCTCGTCGTCACCGCTGTACCCGCCGCCGGTGCTGCTGCTGGCGGGCTCCTCGTCGCTACTGCCGTAGCCCTCAATGGGGGCTTCTTCCTCCTCATCATCGTCGTCTTCGTCGTCATCCGACCAGGCCCAGTCGCGGAAGCGCTTCGCCGGCGGCTCGTCGGAGGAGGTGTCGCCCTCCTCTTCTTCCTCGTTGGAGGAGACGTCGTCCTCCTCATCCTCCTCTTCTTCCTCTTCGTCGGAGGGGGTGAAGCTACCCCAGGAGATGAGGTCATCCTCGCTCTCCGCCACCAGTTCCCCGTCGATGAGGAACCAGAGGTCGTCCTCCCCATCGGTCAGGGGCAAGTCGCCATCTGACCCGACGAGGGCCTCGGGTGGGCCATCTGGCACATAGTCGAAGTCCCACTCCGGCTCATACCATTGGCCGGGCCCTGGCATCGGCTCATCTGAAGAGGAAGATTGGAAGGAGAGAGCCGATGCAGCAGAGGAGGAGGAGGAATCCATGGCGGCCGAGATGGGTTTTTTGCCGATGGCTAGTACGGAGCAGGGGATTGAAGAGATGAACTGCTCGATGCGGTAAATAAAGGGGATATAGTGGAGATTTAATGCTTGAGCAGTTTTCGAGGATGCGGTGCCAAAACTGTCAATCATGCAGAAGTTGAGAAGACCGGGTATCATGATGGAAAGATACTGAAGCGGTTCTGCTCTGCCACAACATGACCCTACGAAGGAGGAACAGAGTGGTTTTGAAATTATCATTACCAAAACCAGGGGGGCATGTGTTATCACCAGATTTTGGCCAAATCAGGAGATGGGCCGTAATCGAGATGGGCTTGAAGAAGATGCACATGGAGAATATCTGAAGCGGCCTCGCACGAGAGTTTGGGCTAAATTGCCCGTGTATCTGTATATTATTAGATCGTATTTAGAATTGGAAGACAGAGTCTAGCTCGTACACGGTTGGGTTTATGCCCACGTTAGACAGTCTACGGACTATAAATATGTATCTAGGGTTATTGAGAAAGGAGGACAATCACGTTCACAACAAACACAAACCAGGCGCATCGCCACCCCTTATTTCGAGGGTTTCTTCCGGGTAAGCATCATGCTGCCTAGATCGCATCTTGCGATCTAGGCAGTACACGTTTATTCGATTACCTTGTGTTACTCGTGCTGAAGCATTGTTGATGGCAAGTAGCACTATTTATCGTAGATGTTTTGGGGCTTGCATTGATGCTTTTCTTACACATATTTGCTTAGCAATGCTGTCCTTCGATATCTAGCTGTCCTTGCACCTATCCAGGTGTAAGGGTAGCACCTTGCTTGTTCGTTACTTAGTAGATCCGATCTGTTATAGTTGCTCCTTGTTCTTCAAGGATTAGTTTAATATCTGCATGATTAGGCCTTATGCTGGGGTTGGATGATCCGGTAGTGCGTTAGGTGTTGTTTTACCGTTCCTACAAGGGATGTTCCGGGAATTGACTTAATGTTGGTTTTTAGGCCTCTTTTAGAAGTAGTTTCCATCATCTTTCGTATCTGTTAGGCCCAGCTACGCGTAGGATGTTCCGGTTATGCGGTGAAAACCCTAAACTGTCGTAGATTGGTTTAGCTTTGTTTTGATCAAGCAGGATCCCCATGTCATCGTAAATCCAACATGAACCATGGGGCGATTGGCTCTTTGAGCCGATTCACAGGGCAACCTGAGAGCCGATCGGGCTCGTATTTAATGTTTACGTGTCTACCATGCAGGAGACTAGTCGAAGCAATCCAACACCTTCCTGACCAGGTCTAGGTCAGGTGGCACGCCCTTGCAGCCGCCTGGACGTGTGCTAGGACTTTGCGGGACGACGCGAGGCGCCAGGGCCCACTAAGCGGTCGTGGGAGCCTCCCGGCTCTTCGTGTTGCTTAACCACTGCTCGCCGGTGAGTTTTGGCAGGCAACAAAGACGTGAGGTGATTCTTACACTATGAAATGTTAGATTATGTCTTGATTTCTTGATTTCTTTAGGAGGAATGGGTATGATTCATTTAAAAGCTTATAGCTAGAATGTGTAATAGTTGGCTATAAAAAATATATTATTTTTATAATATAAGGTCCATCTTCACTTTCACAAAGTGTCTAGAAACACGTTGTAAAGTTAGTTTTTGCATGAGAGTGGGGGCGAAGCTGCTTGGTGCTACCCTGATGCAAAGGGGCATCAGGGTCAAAATGCTTTTTTTTACTAGCAATTAGCTAGTGAGTCAACCAATGCACCAGGTCCGACAAGTATTGGTGCATCAGGTCTCATATTCAAGATCGATGTTTAAGTTGTGCATATTTTTCCAACTCCGCCACTGCACGAGAGTCCATTACCTTCTCTCTCCTCCAACTAAATAATATAATATTTTATTTTTTATAGTCATGTGATTAGATTTTATTGTACTCGCTATGATGGCCTTCCCTGCTTTTGAGCGCTCCAAGTCGAACTGGTGAACTGACCAAGTCATGGCATGGCACCACCAATCAATCATATTCGTCGTAATCTCGAATTGTACACGCGGCACAGCTCAAAAGCTCTTCTCCTGCTCCAACGAAAGCCGTCGTGCTTGACAAACGTCCCTTCAGGAAATTGCGTGAAACTTTTTGAGTAGTAATCAGGATCACTTTTTCTTTGTGTCTAGTTCCACGGTCTTGATCGTAAATGGGATTATAATAGTAATCAGGATCATACTCTCTCCCCATTCCGCTGTTTGACAAAAGTTTGCACTTTCCCCGACGCCACAGCCACCCCGGGCGGCCGGGCGTTGTTTGGGTCTTGGGCGCAAAGGCCATGGCGACCGCGCCTCGGCCAGGCTTCGCGGCGGCGCCACAGGTCATCACGATGACGCTCCTGGCCGTGTCAGCCTTATTGTCCCGATTATCGGTGCCGGCGGCGGCAGCGGAGCTCGTCGAGCTGACCCTCCTCGCAAACGCTCAGGAGAAGGGCGCGGGTACTCAGCAGCTAACCTTGCTTGCGTTCATTTGCACTATCGTCTCTCTGTCCTGGGGCTGCCTCATGATTGGTGATTGCATATGCTTGCTCCGTCTTGCTCCTTACAGTCTGCTTGGATGGCAGCCCGCCGGCTTACCAACTCCGGAGAGGCTTTGGCTCCGGAACACGAAGCTGGCTCCTCAATCTTGAGGTGATGCTGATCGATCCATATTTTTCTTTTTCTTTCTGTGTGCATGTGCCGAATGTAAATCTGGAAACTGCAACGAACAAACATAAGATACATTCACTCTCTGTCAGTGTTGATTCTCTATGAATTGAATAAATTCAGGGAGGAGCATGGTGCAACACCACCGAAGATTGCTCCAGCCGCAGACTGACTGACCTTGGTTCGTCCAAGTTCATGAAACCAATAGAGTTTGAAGGAATGCTCAGCAACAATCGCTCGGAAAATCCCTGTACGTAAATAAGCTTGTTTGATCCCCAACCAATCTTTAACGCTTTAGGTTGAGATTGACTCTGAAACTTCAATTATTGGTGCATGCATGTGTGTGATCAGATTTCTACAACTGGAATATAGTTGACATAAGGTACTGTGACGGGGGATCGTTTGCCGGGGATGCGGAGGGCCAAGATCGGGTGAGTGATTATTCTGGCACTTCTGATTTGGGCCATTTGCCTGCCTATCTTCATTCCTCAACTGATGATGATGTGGTGCCGTTGATGTAGAATGGAACCAAACTTTTCTACAGAGGATTGCGTATCTGGGAAGCGGTCGTCGACCAACTCATGGGAAAAGGAATGGATAATGCTAAACAGGTTAATTCAGCTATATATTGATTTTTGTATACATATGCTGCATATCGTCGCTGTCATGATAATCTGACAACGGCATCTGAGCATAGCCATGTCCAAATTTTCAGGCCTTGCTTGCAGGTTGTTCTGCTGGTGGTCTTGCTGCACTGCTGCACTGCGACAAATTTCGTGCACGTTTCCCTCCGGAGGTTCCAGTAAAGTGCCTTTCAGATGCTGGATTCTTTCTTGATGTGTATGGCTCTGGGCATCCTTGGTCGAAAGTTATTTCTTATAATTAAAATAAAAACTTCAGAAACTAGTATCCCTAGTAGAATTGTTAAGTACCAGCTCTCTTCTACCACAGAAAGGATTCATCAGGCGAAAGGTTCATGCGCTCCATCTTCAGGGGAGTTGTTCACCTTCAGGTTAGCTTGATTAATTTGCCGATTTCCTCAAGTTCTGGCTCTTTTTTTTCCTTGTTTTGGATGCATTGCAACAAAAAGAGTGTTTCGTATATGCAGCTCGGTAACAATCAATGTTGAATTAGCTTTTCTCAATCTTTTTTTCTAGAATGTGAGAAAAGTTTTGCCCAAGGACTGTCTTGCAAACAAGGATCCGACAGAGGTTGTTAATCGCTCATTGTCTAGGGAATTTCAGTTTACCTTGATATAGTATTAAGCTGCCAAGCTTCATTTTTTTAAAAATTCTTTGCTGCAGTGTTTTTTTCCACCTGAGCTTACCAAGAGCATTAGCACCCCAACATTTATTCGGAACTCTGGTTATGATTCGTATCAGGTGATCATTTACAATCTTTGTTTTCCCTTCAACTTGTATATTTCATGGCTAAAATACGAGCTGGCGAACTGCTCTCTAGGTAGGAAATGTGGTGGCGCCAGGCGGATCTGATCCGGGACAATCATGGGCAAGGTGCAAAGCTGATATTGGAAACTGTACTTCCACTCAAATTGAGGCACTTAATGGTTAGCTTAGTTTCACAATCTCTTGTGTGTTGTCTACCCTCATCTGGTGACTAGTATCATACTACATGTGAAATTTCTTTTTTTAGAGAAAAAGGGCATAGCCCCGGCTCCAATATATTGAAACCAGACACAAAAACACAAACAGGATTCGGTACGAAACGATCTCCACGCCACACACCCACCATATCTTACAAAACACGCCCAAACCCCAGGAGTTTTAAGACACCAATAACAGATGAAAACTATCCAACCTACAGGGAGGCAACTCCTAGTTATTACAAACCAGCACTGAGCCACCGACAACTCCAGGCTCAAGGGCGATTTAGGACCTGGAAACCAGCGCCGTCACCCACCAGGATTAGATCATTCGCCTCCAGCGTCCTCCTCAAATCCTCAGCGATCAGCAACGGGCCAAATCCTCTCGTGATGTTCAAATCACATATCTCCAAAGTTGACCTAGCTTTCTTCCGAGGAGTTAACCAGGCTTCGGCCACAACAGCAGCGGTGGCAGCCGAGCTGAATCCTCCAACTTGTTCAACAGCTCCATCAGCGCTCCTCTTCCTTCTTCCTTCAATAGGATTCTCCATTGAGCACAGCTATAGACCAAGGTTTTCCACACCCCCTGCATGCCAGACCATTAAGAACGTTTGAAGACAAAATCATTTCTGGTAATCCAGATAGTTCTCAATACAGCAGCAAAAATCATATTAATGTTGATATTTTCTTTTTGTCAACCCAGAGAGAAGAAATGTCATGCATATCCAACCTACAGGGAGGCAACTCCTAGTTATTACAAACCAGCACTGAGCCACCGACTAGACAACTCCAGGCTCAAGGGTGATTTAGGACCTGGAAACCAGCGCCGTCACCCACCAGGATTAGATCATTCGCCTCCAGCGTCCTCCTTAAAGCAACGGGCCAAATCCTCTCGTGCTGTTCAAATCACATACCTCCAAAGTTGACCTAGCTTTCTTCCGAGGAGTTAACCAGGCTTCGGCCACAACACCAGCGGTGGCAGCCGAGTTGAATCCTCCAACTTGTTCAATAGCTCCATCAGCGCTCCTCTTCCTTCTTCCTTCAATAGGATTCTCCATTGAGCACAGCTATAGACCAAGGTTTTCCACACCCCCTGCATGCCAAACCATTGAGAACGTTTGAAGACAAAATCATTTATGGTAATCCAGATCGTTCTCAATACAGCAGCAAAGATCATATTAATGTTGATATTTTTGTTTTTGTCAACCCAGAGAGAAGAAATATCATGCATACTTGAAATTTTAAGATTAAGACCCAAAGCCATAACAATCTCTCTCCAGAGATTTGATGCCACCACACAATCAAAGAAGAGATGTTGACAGGACTCCTCCTCATTACAAAACACACAGGTTAAATCATCAACATTTTGTCTTTTAACCAAATTATCTCTAGTGAGCAACTTGTTATGAAAAAGTAATCAGAGAAAGAAGTGGATTTTTGGGGGCACTTTAAGTAACCAGAGATGTGAAATTTCTTTCTCCACACTTCAGGATTCCGGAAGAAAATTATTGAGGATTTGAAGATTGCTCAACACAAGAGTGGTTGGGGACTCTTCATCGACTCATGCTTCAACCACTGCCAAACGCCATTCAGAATCTCATGGCATTCGCCGATCTCCCTAAGACTCGGTAACAAGGTGAGGTTCAGAGTCACTTTACCGTAAGCTGCATAAACGCAGCTAGTCTTTTGTCGTCTTTTTTATGTTCGTTCTTTTAACTGGATTGATATACGTAGTTTAGTTTCAATTCCCACTCTTCCTCTTTTGTTTTACAGACGATCGCTGAAGCTGTTGCGGATTGGTATGTCGGTAAAGACCATGGAGTGAAGGAGATTGACTGCGCGTATCCGTGCGTCAACCCCACATGTAGCAGTCAGCTTGACCTGTAATAAGCGGAGTTCTGTTGTCCGCTATTGCAAATCAGAAACGAATCAAACATAGATGCTTTAGATATCACAGTAGCCACCTCTCATATGCATCTGCATTACGAAATGCAGCGTCAGAGGTAATACTAATAATAAAAAATCGTTTGCCTGACGTTACCCAAAGCACACTGGTTTGTGACTGTTGGAGATAGTACTCTATAAGTAAATAATAAGAAATATTTATTATTATATTTTAATTGTTCACAATAGTTTTATGCCATGCTATAACTGTATTAAGCGAAAAAATTGATACATGTGTGGTAATATAAACAAACAATGGTTCCTAGTAAGCACATGTGTGCGAACTAGCTCATTTTGGTCATTCGTTGATCGAGATTTTCCGGCCATGGACAACACACCATTGATAATGGGATCATATCATTGGATGGACATATCAAATATATAAGCATTGTGGCGCGATCAAGTCACAAAGTTCAACGTTACGATGCTTAGGAAAGCATAGTGACCCAATCCTTAGACCGTGAGATCATACCAGAGACTGCTTTGATTGCGTCAACCATCACACCATAACAAGGTGGTCATAAAGGTGTAGTTGGGTATTCCGAATACATGAGTTGAGGCATATGTATCAACATCGTGATTTGTTCATTCACATGACAAAGAGATACACTGAGCTCACTCGGTGAGATTACATCCATAAAACTGCGCAACATATGACTAGGTCATGGGGATGGAATAACATGGAACGAGTTGAATAGTCTTGTCGATAACAAGATCAAACTAGCTATGATGATACCGACGATCATATCTAGAACAAGTGCAGGTATAGAAGTAACAAAGGAACATGACTCAACGTAATGGTTCAAACGACGATCATATCTTCCTAGAATAGATAGGGATCACTATGGTTCTCCAGACCCCCTAATGATCATTGATTGGAGAATCGTCTCGATTATGTCTGTGTTGTTCTCGAACTGCAGGGTAACACACTTAAGGATTCAATGAAACTTAAAATAACTTTGGATTCATCAAAAATAGAGAGAGAATGACGAAAAGGGTTTTGGGGGTGTCCGAAGGGTGTTCGGTTCGGGAGGTGTCTTTGATCAATGTCAATTAAATAATTTTTATTATATATTAATTAATTCAATTATTATTAAGTATAATAATTTATTTAATAATAAAGGGTTGTACACCCTAAATGGCCTCACCCGAAAGCATACCTGGCCATGGGCAGCCCGGTCCGAGGCCCGGCCCGAAGCCCGGCCCGAAAAACTCGGGCCTGGGCCGAGAAATGTTGGCCCGACACCCGGGCCGGGCCGGGCCTGGGTAGCCCGAAAAAGCCAATTAACACTACGGCCCGGCCCATGGCCCGACGGGCTTGGTGGGTATTTGGCCGGGTCGGGCCGGGCTTGGGCCTGATTTTTCTGCATCGGGCTTACCTCGGGCCGGCCCGAGGCCCGGCCCGGCCCGACACATGCCCAGCTATACCCGAAAGGGAGGCCCATGAAGATGTTGCGGTCAGAAACCCACCGGCGAGCAGCGACGGGCAACACAGTAGAGCCGGGAACAACTTAGGGCTGCGGCTGGCCCTGGTCCCTCCGAGCGACGGCCCGCAAAGCCTCTGGTACGCACGTCCGATGCTGGTGCAAGGGCGTGCCACCTGACCTATACCTGGTCAGGAAGGTGATGGAGATGCCTCGCTTAGTTTCCTGCATGGCATACACGTAAACATTAAATACGAGCCTCGATCGGCTCTCAGGTTATCCTGTGAATCGGCTCAAAGAGCCGATCCACCCATGATTCGTACGAGGTTCATGAATATATGGTGGTCCTGCTTGATCAAGATAAAGCTAAAGCGATCTACGACGATTTAGGGTTTTCACCGCATAATCGGATCATCCTACTCACGATTGGGCCTCGCGGTCACGTACGGTGATCGTAAACCGATCCTAGACAAGGCCTAAAAACCAACACGAGGTTGATCCTCAGAAAATCTTGTCTAGGGCTAGCAAACGACACCCTACGCGTCGCTGGATCCTCCAACCCTTTGTAAGGCCTAACTATTGCAGATATTAAACTAATCCTTGAAGAACAAGGAGCAACCGTAACGGATCGGATCTACTAAATAATGATCAAGCGGGGTGCACTTCACCTAAGATAGGTGTAAGGGCGGCTAGATGTATAAGGGTTGCACTACGACAGCATATGATACGAAGAACAATGCTAACCCTAACACATCTAAGATAACTACGTTGCTCGCCATCAAAAAGGCTTCAGTACGAGTAATGCATGGTAACGAATAAACTTGTACTGCCTAGATCGCAAGATGCGATCTAGGCAGCATGATGCTTACCCGGAAGAAACCCTCGAGACGAAGGAGTTGGCGATGCGCCTAGATTGATTTGTGTTGAACGATGGTTGTTGTTTATTTCATAAACCCTAGATACATATTTATAGTCTAGGGGACTTTCTAACGTGGGAATAATCCCCACCGTGCACGAGACAAACTCTAACCGACACGTATCCTACTATATTACAGATACATGGGCCAACTAGCCCAAACTTTGCATAACAGGCCGATTCACGTATTCCTTCCATGTATATTCTTCAAATCCATCTTGATCGCGGCCCACCTTTGACTCGGTCAAATTCTGGTGATAACACATGCCCCCCTGGTTTTGGAATTGATAATTCCAAAATCACTCTGCTTTTCCTTTGTCGGGTCATGTCGTGGCAGAGCAAAACCGTTGCAGTATCCTTCATCATGACAACTTGTCTTCTCAACTTCTCTGCAAAATTTGGTAGCTTTAGCATCACTTCCTCGGAAACTGCAATGGCATTAAATCTCCACTAGGCTCCTCATTATAACCGTGCCGACTGATTAGCCCTCTTCATCCCCTTCCTCTGTTCTAGCTGTCGGCACCAAAAAACCCTCTTTCCCTGTAGCAATGTCTTCCTCTTCTTCCGTCTCCTCCGGCCTCTCCCTCCAGTCTTTCTCCTCAAGCGAGCCGGAGTGGAACTTCGACCATGTGCCAGACGGTCCACCCGAAGCATTCGTCGGATCAGATGGCGACCTGCCTCTGACCGATGGGGAAGACGACCTCAAGTTCCTCATCGAAGGGGAGCTGATAAGCGAAAGCGAAGACGACCTCCATCCCTGGGTGAAACCCACTTCCTCCGACGGGAAGGAGGAAGAAGAAGAAGTAGAGGAAGAAGAGGAAAAGGAGGAGGATGATTCCTCCTCCCCCGCTAAGCATCCGCCGGCAAAGCGATTCCGCGCTTGGGCGGACAGCGAAGACGATGATGATGACGAGGAGGAAGAGGAGGAGGATGAATCCTCCTCCTCCATCGGATACCCGCCGACAAAGCGCTTCCGCTCTTGGGCGGACAGCGAGGATGATGATGATGACGAGGAAGAAGAAGCACCGGCCGAGGGCTGGGGCAGCAGCGATGAGGAACTTCCTGGGAGCAGTGCCGACGGCATCGACGACGGCGACGATGAGGACAGCGACAACTAGTAGAGTAGGACTAGTAGTTGCAGTGCACTAGGCACCAGATCCCCTTTTTGAGAGCCATCGGCTCTTTCCTGTAAAGCCGCTCCTTTGAATTAATGAGAATTGTTCTTCCAATTTATCTTTCAATTAATCCAATTTCAATCCTTCCGCTTGCCACACCAAGACCGATAGCAACGTATCGGATTTTTTCCCTTAGACGCCCATGAAGCCGGACTCAGATATCGATTAGACCGTCAGTCAAGCACTTCCCAAATTCAGACTGCGATTTGATACCTGACCATAATATTTCGCAATCCTATAGCCGATGACTATTCATCGGCTATTTTGAGAATCCAGTCTCTTTCCTTTTCTTGCAGCAACAGGACGGTCCAAACCCTGTAAGAGACGACGGCTCCCCTTTTCGGCTCCTCTCCGTAGCTTTAGCAGTCTTCTTCTGCAACAACTCACCGCTTTCGGAGAAGGTTACGATACAGGGTCAGCCGATGCACCTTCAACCGGCTCCCAAAAAACAGAGCACCTACAAGTTAGTTGCCCCCCGAGCCTTAATCAAGGCGAGAATACCGGCGAGGATGCACAGGTCAAACAAAAAGGCTTTAACCTCAGGTAATCTGGTAATCCGAGACAGCCACCATGAAGAGTCAGCCAAACTTGGCCCCGTTGATCAGTTTTCCTCCATTGACCGCCGATGTTGTAGATGAAACACCAACAGCTTAATGAGAAAGAGGCTGCCCTGCATGCCAAACTGATGTTACCGCTGAACTAGCGCAAAGGGTTGTCGGCTCATTGCAGCCGAGGCTGCTCTCATTGTACATCCCCTTCAAGGAAACAGAAACTCTTGAAGCCGAACTGAAAACTATCTTGGCGAAAATCTGAGCCTTGAGCACATAGCCGGTATGTAATTGTACTAGAGTCGATGGCTATGCATCGGCTGTATATCAACCATGAACTGGACTTGGCCGAGATCCGGTAGATCCTGTGTAATTGAACTAGAGTCGATGGCTACGCATCGGCTGTGTATCATGATTTTTTTTTACTGGCCGATTTTTTCTAATCGGCCCCAATGTTTCACTGCACACATATTCATCTGCACATGTTCATCTGATTAGGTGCCCCCCGAGCCGAATCTGTCAGGTAACTGCAGATATCGGCTCTGTAGTTTAGCCAAGGCACCGTATTTGCACGTCGGCTTCGGTAGGACCAATGTTGATTTTCCCTGACTCATCAGCCGACGTAAACCGCTGCCCAGTAGATCGACGTTGCATACAAGCAGAACATGTGGTGAGGATAATTTTGGCCGATTGCTGGAATCGGCCTCCATATTGATCGAAGCGCTCAATGAAGGTGTTGTACTTTTCCTTCATATATCTTTGGGGGCCGATCCCAAGGATCGGCCTCGCCACATTTGCTCATCGGTTTGCTCTTGCTACACGGTCAGGCCAGTGGATAAGACCAGCCTAACCCTGCCCTTCGTCACGTCGATGCGCTCGCAGTCGTCCAAACTGATACCTGAGAGTGGCTCTTGGCCTGCTGCTTCCCAAGCGTTCATGCCAGCCGTTGAAATTTCGGCTGAGTCATCGGCCTGGACGACCTCTACCTCATCTCCATCCCACTGTATTACGCATTGGTGCATCATGGAGGGAATGCAACAGTTGGCGTGGATCCAATCTCTTCCTAGCAGAACAGCATAGGTGCTCTTGCTATCGATGGTGAAGAACGTCGTAGGGATAGTTTTCCTTCCTTCGGTCAGATCCACGTTCAGAACACCTTGTGCGTCAGACGCTTGGCCGTTGAAATCGCTCAATGTCACGTTGGTCTTGATTAGATCCGAGCTAGAGCGTCCCAACCGATGTAGCATAGAGTATGGCATAATGTTGACTGCCGCTCCGGTGTCCACCAGCATCTTATTGACAGGCCTCCCATCGATATAACCTCGCAAGTACAGGGCCTTCAGATGTCTGTAGCTTCTTTCTCGTGGCTTCTCAAAGATAACCGGCCGTGGGCCGCAGTCAAGTTGTGCCACAGGTGTCTCGTCTAATCCTGGAGCACTGAACTCCGAAGGAAGGATGAACACCATGTTTGTGCCAGCCGATGTTTCATCATCGGCTTTCCTTTGCTTGGGGCGCCACTCCATTTTCCGTGGTCGACCCTCTTCATCCAGGGTTCGCTGAATTTTCGCGGCCAGATCAGGCCGCGCCTTTCTTAGCGTGTGCAGGTATAACCTTTCAGCTTCCTCCAAGCCGCGCAATCGCTGAACCCTACGCTTTTGGGAACGGCTGAGTCCATCAGGGCACCACCTTGGTCGGTGGTACTTGTCTTCTTCTTCTTCTTCTCCCTCGTCTTCCAAATCCTCGAGATCTTCCATCCGAGGGGACTCAGCGCGTTTGCTTTGTGGTGGGAGAGGCCCTAGACGTTTGAACACGGACACGTTAGCTGCATCCTTCCTCTTCTGTCTACATTCTGGGCAGTTGCCGATTGTGGGCAATCGGCTCATTCCTGAATCCCAGCAGTGTCTGAAGAAGGGACAGTCCCAGTGCCTATCTTCGTCGTCTTTCTCCCTCGATTCTTCCTTGGCACGGCGCTCGTACTCCTCCTCATCGCGATCATGCCGACGATGTCTCCTGGCGTCCCTAGCCAGACGGTCTCTATCATCATCGTCGCTGGATCGTCGCCGTTGGCTATATTGACTCACATACTTGTTGAGGAGGTGATCAGAGAGAGGTCGCTGATATCTTATGTTCTTCACTTCTCCCTCTGTGACGTAGCGCTTGCCATCGTGACGGAGCCGATCGCGTGGAGCGGCCTCCTCTGTGTCCTTGCTACGAGAGCAGCTGCCCTCGTCTCCATCCTTGCCAGAGTGGTGCCCAGGTCCTACCATGTTGATACTGAACGAGGATCCTGGCTGGCAACCTTCAGGGTAAGTGCACTCCACCATGTTAACGGCAGGGAAGGGGTGGGTGTCGACCTTCATGGCGTACTGGTTGAAAATCAGACGCCCTTGTTCTATCGCCATTTGGATCTGCTGACGCCACACCCTGCAGTCGTTGGTGGCATGGGAGACCGAGTTATGCCATTTGCAGTATGGCTTTCCGTTCAGCTCCTGCACCGTGGGGATTTTGAGGCCTTCGGGTATCTTCAACTGCTTCTCCTTGAGTAAGAGGTCGAAGATTTGCTCAGTTTTGGTCACGTCAAAATCAAATCCTCTGGGCGGACCTGGTGGCTTAACCCATTTGCAGGACACGGGGGTTGCCCCCCGAGTCCATTCAGCCACTGCTACCTCTTGATCTCCCGCAGAGCCTTCATCTTCATCCGCTTCAACCAGGACTACCGCACGCTTGAATTTGTCCTGGTACAAGTCCGGGTGGCGCTGTTCATATGCTGACAGTTTCTGAACCATGTACGCCAGTGAAGGGTAGTCTGCTTGGGAAGCCATATCCTTGATTTGTGAGGCAAGGCCCACCACTGCCAACTCGACTGCTTCTTTTTCAGTCACACGAGCCGAATAACATCGGTTCCTCAGATTTCTGAAGCGCTGGTTGTATTCTGCCACGGTTTCTCCATGCTTCTGACGTATTTGAGCTAGATCGGCAATGCCGGCCTCGGAAGCTTCTGAGTGAAACTGCATGTGGAACTGTTCTTCCAACTGCTTCCAAGTCCAGATCGAGTCCGGTGGCAACGAAGTGTACCACCCGAAAGCCGATCCCGTGAGGGACTGTGCGAAGAACCTCACGCGTAGTGGATCCGACGCTGAGGCCGTTCCTAGCTGTGCCAAATATCGGCTCACATGCTCGATGGAGCTGGAACCATCTGATCCACTGAACTTGGAGAAGTCAGGGAGCCGATACTTGGGTGGTAGCGGGACCAACTCGTATTCATCGGGGTACGGCTTGGAATAGCCGATTGTCCTCCTTTTCGGCACCATGCCGAACTGGTCCCTCAGGATCGTGCTGATCTGATCCACGGTGCTGGCTGCAGGAGTCGAACTCTGAAGATTCGCCGGGGTGGCGTACTTAGCCAGCCATGCTTGCTTTTCCAGCTCTGAGCCAACTGCAGGAGCTGAGCTTCTGAGGTTCGTCGGGGTGGCATATTTAGCTAGCCACGTCTGCTTCTCAAGATCTGTCGCTGACGTTCCTCCTGCTTTCCCAGAAGTCCCTGCTGTCGCGGCCTGGTTTGTGAGCGCCCAGTTACCGCAGTCTGGCACGTATGTGCACATTTACCCGTGAGGGATCTCCTTAGGCGCCTCATGCAAGAACTGGCAGTCACTAGGGTTACCACCGATCTTGTAGACGATGAATGCCGGTGAATTCGGCACTTCTGGTGCTGCCAACGCAAATGGCATCGGTGGACGGGACTGGAGTGGCATCTCTCCTTGGTGTGTCCTGAGAGCTGGTCCTGACGGAGAGTACTGGTGCCTCATGATCTCCTGGATCACCCGAAGAGCGACACGCTCCAAAGTGTTCACCAGGTTCTCAGAGTGGCAGTGCAGCGAGTGAGCCACCATGTAGTTAATCTCCTGACGCAGGGACCTGGTGCGCTCTTCTGACGGGGCAGACAGGTCTATTCCATCAAGCGCACCATCAGGCGAGAACCCCTTCCACCTGATGCCATGTGAACGGGTTCTGTGAAAAGAGCCGATGAGGTCGGCCTCGAGGATTGCTTTGACCTCGTCATACTTCTTCTTGAGCTCGTCGGTCAGATCCTCGTACGTGACTGGAGTGCCGTCCGCCATCTCAGATGTAGATGGCGATGTGGTTGATGTCGAAGCTTGTCCCACCGGGCGTGCCAGAATGTGTTGCGGTCAGAAACCCACCGGCGAGCAGCGACGGGCAACACAGTAGAGCCGGAAACAACTTAGGGCTGCGGCTGGCCCTGGTCCCTCCGAGCGACGGCCCGCAAAGCCTCTGGTACGCACGTCCGATGCTGGTGCAAGGGCGTGCCACCTGACCTATACCTGGTCAGGAAGGTGATGGAGATGCCTCGCTTAGTTTCCTACATGGCATACACGTAAACATTAAATACGAGCCTCGATCGGCTCTCAGGTTATCCTGTGAATCGGCTCAAAGAGCCGATCCACCCATGATTCGTACGAGGTGCACGAATATATGGTGGTCCTGCTTGATCAAGATAAAGCTAAAGCGATCTACGACGATTTAGGGTTTTCACCGCATAATCGGATCATCCTACTCACGATTGGGCCTCGCGTTCACGTACGGTGATCGTAAACCGATCCTAGACAAGGCCTAAAAACCAACACGAGGTTGATCCTCGGAACATCTTTTCTAGGGCTAGCAAACGACACCCTACGCGTCGCTGGATCCTCCAACCCTTTGTAAGGCCTAACTATTGCAGATATTAAACTAATCCTTGAAGAACAAGGAGCAACCGTAACGGATCGGATCTACTAAATAATGATCAAGCGGGGTGCCGCCCCTACACCTAAGATAGGTGTAAGGGCGGCTAGATGTATAAGGGTTGCACTACGACAGCATATTTTACGAAGAACAATGCTAACCCTAACACATCTAAGATAACTACGTTGCTCGCCATCAAAAAGGCTTCAGTACGAGCAACGCATGGTAACGAATAAACTTGTACTGCCTAGATCGCAAGATGCGATCTAGGCAGCATGATGCTTACCCGGAAGAAACCCTCGAGACGAAGGAGTTGGCGATGCGCCTAGATTGATTTGTGTTGAACGATGGTTGTTGTTTATTTCATAAACCCTAGATACATATTTATAGTCCAGGGGACTTTCTAACGTAGGAATAATCCCCACCGTGCACGAGACAAACTCTAACCGACACGTATCCAACTATATTACAGATACACGGGCCAACTAGCCCAAACTTTGCATAACAGGCCGATTCACATATTCCTTCCATGTATATTCTTCAAATCCATCTTGATCGCGGCCCACCTTTGACTCGGTCAAATTCTGGTGATAACAGAAGTGGGAAGTGGCCAGCCACCCAATGGGCTAAGGGCCCCCGGCCGGGCTAGGTGGGGGAGGCGGCCCAGGACGGGCTGGTCGACCGCACCACCTCTCTCTCCACTCCTTTTGTCCCACCTTGCCAAGCCATGTGGGCAAGTACTCCTTATCCCCATATATATACTAGACAGATGGAGTGAGGAAAATACATAATTAATTAGAGAATTATCTCTTTATCTAGTTTTCTTCTCCGCGCGGTTCCTTGAAGAGCTGAGTCGGGAGGGAGACAACCCCACCCAGTACGCAGGAGCGCTGCTGGGATCTGGATCTAGAAGATCTACTTCCGCAACTCTGTTGGATCGGAGGTGAGAGAGTCGCTGGGCACCGTACGTGTGCAATACCTACGAGGTGCGACACTTGAGGCACTCAACGTTGGACGAGAAGACTGAACATGACCCCGAGGTCAGCGACGAGTACGACTACATCAACCATGTTCTAGCGGAACGTTACCTCTTTCGGTCTAAAAGGGTACGTCACTGAAACTATATCCGTTACAACATTACTCTTAGATAGATCATGGGCAATCGAAGAGCACTAGTTAGATTTTTGTTTTGTTTCCTACTACGAAACCTATATAGTGGTATCAGAGCCGATCTATGCGTAGTTATGCTTGTACGGTTAGAACACATGTAATATGTGGGTATCCATTCTATAATTATTACCCTCTCACGTGTATTTGTCTATATTGCAGCAATGTTCGATGAAGCGGCCCCGACCGACCTTATGTGTACGCTTGCACGGTTCCGTACTTGACATATGGCTTTACCATATATTTTCCTGGGGGAGGTGTATGTCTCTCTTACTTTAGCGACATGATATTTGCAACGGAGGGTCCTGCAAGCGGTGTAATAGAGACACTTATCTAATCAGTGTCGTGGTTGTATGTTCGTAGGTAAGAACGATTATTTTCACGAAAGCTCTAACAGCCACGTAAAATTTGCAAGACAACAACCACATAAAATTTGCAAGAGATAAAGTAGATGCATCTAGCTTTGTGTTGCAAAGGGCTCTGTAACATGTTATGGTCATGGTGTAAAGTGTTTTTTTCTACTAGTTGTTGCTAAGTTGTAGTGATGGCCCATTGCCATGATAGTCGATCGATCAACTGGAGGCGACACGAAGTGGGCACAAAGCTAGAGCACACGATGGAGATCTAGTTGCGTAAATAAATCACCCATATCATGTCACCTAGTACATTTTGTAGATACCTCAAGGCATCTTGTTTAGTAGCTAGTGCTAAGTTAACCAAACTATAGCTTTAAATAAGATGATCCCTGGACTAAATACCAATATAAGTGCTCTTCCTTTTAGTGTGCACCATCAAGAAAGTCCTCCTTTATGAAGCAGGCTGTGACGATCAGGTGTCAGATATATTGGCGCTCGCATATAGTGGGTGTAAGCCAGTTGCACTGGAAATGCACTAGGCCGGGCTAAACTGACGAGGCTAGCATATGCAGATATGGCCTCGGAACATGGGAGATTGAAAGATCGGGCAGGAGTTGCATGAATGATGTGATCAACACTTAGTGCCCACTTTTCAACTGTGCCGCCAGTCGTGACGATTGGTGGTGGTATAGTAAATTGGGATCGTGTAATCACTTAAACATTCTTAGCAACGATATTTCTAGTGGGAGCTCATTTAATATTAAAATTTGAACTCACTTTAATTATGAATTTAGTCTTAATGCTTTTGCAAACTGTCCTTGTAGATTATGGACTACCCAGAGGTTTATCTTGATGACAAACATTTTCCGTGGGATGTACAACCTTAGAAATAATGGATCGAACTTCGTAGATTGGTACCTTGTCTAAGGAGTATGCTCAACATGAGAACTCCACGAGTGAAGTTGATAAATTATCTTATCAAATGCGCCTTGACATGTTCACCAAAGTTGAAAGTACTATGCGTTGTAACATGGATCCTGAGTACAAATGCTTGAATGGATTTTGTTCTATTAAGATGGAAGAGAACACCTGCTTGGGGAGCCATGGAGATATTCCGTAATGCTCATTAAAACCTTGTAGACATTTGGGACTACTACTTGACCGATGATCTTGTGATAGCCGGGGTGTTGAGCTTGCTCTCCCCTAGCTATGAAAATCATGTCATGGAATATATTTCATGCGGGGAGAATGGTTCACCTTCCATGAAATTATGGATGAGTTATTAACTTTGGAAGTAGCACCAATGTCAGCATATATCATCGATGGAGAAGGTAAATATTTGATATACGCATTATAAATGTTTTTCCTTACCAACGCTTATTGTAGTTTAGTAAATTTGATACTTGTGCTGTTTTGCATGTGTTGCGGTCAGAAACCCACCGGCGAGCAGCGACGGGCAACACAGGAGAGCCGGGAGCAACTTAGGGCTGCGGCTGGCCCTGGTCCCTCCGAGCGACGGCCCGCAAAGACTCCGGCACGCACGTCCGATGCTGGTGCAAGGGCGTGCCACCTGACCTATACCTGGTCAGGAAGGTGATGGAGATGCCTCGCTTAGTTTCCTGCATGGCATACAAGTAAACATTAAATACGAGCCTCGATCGGCTCTCAGGTTGTCCTGTGAATCGGCTCAAGGAGCCGATCCACCCATGATTCATACGAGGTGTACGAATATATGGTGGTCCTGCTTGATCAAGATAAAGCTAAAACGATCCACGACGATTTAGGGTTTTCACCGCATAATCGGAACGTCCTACTCACGATTGGGCCTCGCGGCCGCGCACGGTGATCGTAAGCCGATCCTAGACAGGGCCTAAAAACCAACACGAGGTTGATCCTCGGAACATCCTGTCTAGGGCTAGCAAACTACACCCTACGCGCCGCTGGATCCTCCAACCCTTTGTAAGGCCTAACTATGCAGATATTAAACTAATCCTTGAAGAACAAGGAGCAACCATAACGGATCGGATCAACTAAATAATGATTAAGCGGGGTGCCGCCCCTACACCTAAAATAGGTGTAAGGGCGGCTAGATGTATAAGGGTTGCACTACGACAGCATATGATACGAAGAACAATGCTAACCCTAACACATCTAAGATAACTACGTTGCTCGCCATCAAAAAGGCTTCAGTACGAGCAACGCATGAACGACGAATAAACTTGTACTGCCTAGATCGCAAGATGCGATCTAGGCAGCATGATGCTTACCCGGAAGAAACCCTCGAGACAAGGGAGTTGGCGATGCGCCTAGATTGATTTGTGGTGAACGTGATTGTTGTTTATTTCATAAACCCTAGATACATATTTATAGTCCGTAGACTTTCTAACGTGGGAATAATCCCAACCGTGCACGAGATAAACTCTAACTAACCGACACGTATCCTAATATATTACAGATACACGGGCAAACTAGCCCAAACTTTGCGTAACAGGCCGATTCACGTATTTCTTCCATGTATATTCTTCAAGTCCATCTTGATCGCGGCCCACCTCTGACTCGGTCAAATTCTGGTGATAACACATGCCCCCTGGTTTTGGAATTGATAATTCCAAAATCACTCTGCTTTTTCTTCGTCGCGTCATGTCGTGGCAGAGCAGAACCGTCGCAGTATCCTTCATCATGATGCCTTGTCTTCTCCACTTCTCTGCAAAATTTGATTGCTTTAGCATCACTTCCTCGAAAACTGCAATGACATTAAATCTCCACTAGGCTCCTCCTTATTTAACCGTGCCGATTGATTAGCCCTCTTCATCCACTTCCTCTGTTCTAGCTATCGGCACCAAAAAACCCTCTTCCCCTGTAGCAATGTCTTCCTCTTCCTCCGTCTCCTCCGGCCTCTCCCTCCAGTCTTCCTCCTCGAGTGAGCCGGAGTGGAACTTCGATCATGCGCCAGATGGCCCACCCAAAGCACTCGTCGGGTCAGATGGCGACCTGCCTCTGACCGATGGGGAAGACGACCTCCATCCCTGGGTGAAACCCACCTCCTCCGACGGGAAGAAGGAAGAAGAAGAAGTAGAGGAAGAAGAGGAAAAGGAGGAGGATGATTCCTCCTCCTCCGCTAAGCATCCGCCGGCAAAGCGATTCCGCGCTTGGGCTGACAGCGAGGACGATGATGATGACGAGGAGGAAGAGGAAAAGGAGGAGGATGAATCCTCCTCCTCCGCCGGATATCCGCCGGCAAAGCGCTTCCGCTCTTGGGCGGACAGCAAGGATGATGATGATGACGAGGAAGAAGAAGCTCCGGCCGAGGGCTGGGGCAGCAACGACGAGGAACTCCCTGGAAGCAGCGCCGACGGCAGCGATGTCGACGACGAGGCCATCGAGGACTAGTAGAGTAGGACTAGTTGCCCCTGAGCAATCGGCTCCTCTTTTGTCTTCCCCTTCTTGAGCAATCGGCTCTTCTTTTGTAAAAATCCCTCTTATTATGAAGAAGAACTTTTCAGCTGATTCTGTCCTTTCATCAAATTTACCGATTGCTAAAATAAGTCGCCAAATTACGAGCCGACGGCAGCGCACCGGTCCTTGCCATGAAAACACGAGCAGAGCCAACTCTATTGTTCGTCCAAATGGTAATTTGTGGCCTGTCCGTAAGGGCAAAACCCCAATTCCCCAAAACGCCATTTGAACAGATCCAAACCACGGCCATACGAACCTCAAATGTCAATTGCGCAGGTTCGCAACTGCAACGAATCCATGGGCAGCACCATCCAAAGCCTACGCTACGGTTCCCAGCCTGAAGGTGACCCTTAACCGCTCTTTACTGTCCGAACATAGCGCTTTGTTCTATCTTTTCGCAGCAACAGAGACGGTTCCAACTCAGTAAATGATGGCAGCTTCCTTTTCAGCAGCTCTAGTAGTCTTCTACTGCAACAACTCACCGCTTTCGAAGAAGGTTATGATGCAGGGTCAGCCGACGACACTCCAATCGGCTTTTAAAAACAGAGCATCTACCAAATTAGTTGCCCCCCGAGCCTTAGTCAAGGCGAGAACAACGGTGAGGATGCACAGATCAAACAAAAGGGCTTTGACCTCAGGTAATCTGGTAATCTGAGACAGCCACCATGAAGAGTCAGCCAAACTTGCCCCCATTGATCAGCTTTCTTCCACTGAACGCCGATGTTGTAGATGAAACACCAACAGCTTAATGAGAAAGAGGTTGCCTTGCATGCCAAACTGATGTTACTGCTGAACTGGCGCAAAGGGTTGGAAGTCCTTGAAGAGGAAGTTTGGGCACCACAATCGGCTCATTGCAGCCGAGGCTGCTCTCATTGTACATTCCCTTCAAGGAAACAGAAGCTCTTGAAGCTGAACTGAAAACCATCTTGGCGAAAATCTGAGTCTTGAGCCCATAGCCGGTAGGTCTTGTGTAATTGTACTAGAGTCGATGGCTACGCATCGGCTGTATATCATGAATTTTTTTTTACTGGCCGATTTTTCTATCGGCCCCCAACATTTCACTGCACACATGTTCATCTGCACCCGTTCATCTGATTAGATGCCCCCCGAGCCGAATCTGTCAGGTAACTACAGATATCGGCTCTGTAATTAATCAAGGCACATGTATTTGCACGTCGGCTCCGGTAGGACCAATGTTGATTTTCCCTAACTCGTCAGCCGACGCAAAACCGCTGCCCAATAGATCGATGTTGAACACAAGCAGAACATGTGGTGAGGATAATTTTGGCCGATTGCTGGAATCGGCCTCCATATTGATCGAAGCGCTCAATGAAGGTTTTGTAATGTTCCTTCATAGATCTTTGGGGCCGATCCCAAGGATCGGCCTCGCCACGTTTGCTCATCGGTTTGTTCTTGCTACACGGTCAGAACAGTGGATAAGACCAGCCTAACCCTGCCCTTCGTCACGTCGATGCGCTCGCAGTCGTCCAAATTGATACCTGAGAGTGGCTCTTGGCCTGCTGTTTCCCAAGCGTTCATGCCAGCCGTTGAAATCTCGGCTGAGTCATCGGCCTGGACGACCTCTACCTCATATCCATCCCACTGTATTACGCATTGGTGCATCGTGGAGGGAATGCAATAGTTGGCGTGGATCCAATCTCTTCCTAGCAGAACAGCATAGGTGCTCTTGCTATCGACGATGAAGAACATCGTAGGGATAGTTTTCCTTCCTACGGTCAGATCCACGTTCAGAACACCTTGTGCGTCAGACGCTTGGCCGTTGAAATCGCTCAATGTCACGTTGGTCTTGATCAGATCCGAGCTAGAGCGTCCCAACCGACGTAGCATAGAGTATGGCATAATGTTGACTGCCGCTCCGGTGTCCACCAGCATCTTATTGACAGGCCTCCCATCGATATAACCTCGCAAGTACAGGGCCTTCAGATGTCTGTAGCTTCTTTCTCGTGGCTTCTCAAAGATAACCGGCCGTGGGCCGCAGTCAAGTTGTGCCACAGGTGCCTCGTCTAATCCCGGAGCACTGAACTCCGAAGGAAGGATGAACACCATGTTTGTGCCAGCCGATGTTTCATCATCGGCTTTCCTTTGCTTGGGGCGCCACTCCATTTTTCGTGGTCGACCCTCTTCATCCAGGGTTCGCTGGACCTTCGCGGCCAGATCAGGCCGCGCTTTCCTTAGCGTGTGCAGATATAACCTTTCGGCTTCCTCCAAGCCGCGCAATCGCTGAACCCTACGCTTTTGGGAACGACTGAGTCCATCAGGGCACCACCTTGGCCGGTGGTACCTGTCTTCTTCTTCTTCTTCATCGTCTTCCGAATCCTCGAGATCTTCCACCCGAGGGGACTCAGCGTGCTTGTTCCGAAGTGGGAGAGGCCCTAGATGTTTGAATACGGACACGTTAGCTGCATCCTTCCTCTTTTGTTTACATTCTGGGCAGTTGCCGATTGTAGGCAATCGGCTCATTCCTGAATCCCAGCAGTGTCTGAAGAAGGGGCAGTCCCAGTGCCTATCCTCGTCGTCTTGCTCCCTCGATTTTTCCTTGGCACGGCGCTCGTACTCCTCCTCATCGCGATCATGCCGACGATGTCTCCTGGCGTCCCTAGCCAGACGGTCTCTATCATCATCATCGCTGGATCGTCGGCGTTGGCTATATTGACTCACGTACTTGTTGAGGAGGTGATCAGAGAGAGGTCGCTGATATCTTACATTCCTCACTTCTCCCTCTGTGATGTAGCGCTTGCCGTCGTGTCGGAGCCGATCACGTGGAGCGGCCTCCTCTGTGTCCTTGCTACGAGAGCAGCTGCCCTCATCTCCATCTTTGCCAGAGTGGTGCCCAGGTCCTACCATGTTGATGCTGAACGAGAATCCTGGCCGGCAACCTTCAGGGTAAGTGCACTCCACCATGTTAACGGCGGGGAAGGGGTGGGTGTCGACCTTCATGGCGTACTGGTTGAAAATCAGACGTCCTTGTTCTATCGCCATTTGGATCTGCTGACGCCACACCTGGGTCGTTGGTGGCATGGGAGAACGAGTTATGCCATTTGCAGTATGGCTTTCCGTTCAGCTCCTGTACCGTGGGGATTTTGAGGCCTTCGGGTATCTTCAACTGCTTCTCCTTGAGTAAGAGGTCGAAGATTTGCTCAGTTTTAGTCACGTCAAAATCAAACCCTCTGGGCGGACCTGGTGGCTTAACCCATTTGCAGGACACGGGGGTTGCCCCCCGAGTCCATTCAGCCACTGCTACCTCTTGATCTCCCGCAGAACCTTCGTCTTCATCTGCCTCAACCAGGACTACCGCACGCTTGAATTTGTCCTGGTACAAGTCCGGGTGACGCTGTTCATATGCCGACAGTTTCTGAACCATGTGCGCCAGTGAAGGGTAGTCTGCTTGGAAGGCCATGTCCTTGATTGGTGACGCAAGGCCCACCACTGCCAACTCGACTGCTTCTTTTTCAGTCACACGAGCCGAATAATATCGGTTCCTTAGATTTCTGAAGCGCTGGACGTACTCTGCCACGGTTTCTCCACGCTTCTGACGTGTTTGAGCTAGATCGGCAATGCCGGCCTCGGAAGCTTCTGAGTGAAACTGCATGTGGAACTGTTCCTCCAACTGCTTCCAAGTCCGGATCGAGTCCGGTGGTAACGAAGTATACCACCCGAAAGCCGATCCCGTGAGGGACTGTGCGAAGAACCTCACGCGTAGTGGATCCGACGCTGAGGCCGTTCCTAGCTGTGCCAAATATCGGCTCACATGCTCGATGGAGCTGGAACCATCTGATCCATTGAATTTGGAGAAATCAGGGAGCCGATATTTGGGTGGTAGCGAGACCAACTCGTACTCGTTGGGGTACGGCTTGGAATAGCCGATTGTCCTCCTTTTCGGCACCATGCCGAACTGGTCTCTCAGGATCGTACTGATTTGATCCGCGGTGCTGGCTGCAGGAGTCGAACTCTGAAGATTCGCCGGAGTGGCATACTTAGCCAGCCATGCTTGCTTTTCCAGCTACGAGCCAAGCTGCGAGGCCGAGCTCTGGAGGTTTGTCGGAATGGCATACTTAGCTAGCCACGTCTGCTTCTCAAGATCTGTTCCCGAAGTTCCTCCTGTTGTTCCAGAAGTCCCTGCTGTTGCGGCCTGGTTTGTGAGCGCCCAGTTACCGCAGTCTAGCACGTATGTGCACGTGTACCCGTGAGGGATCTCCTTAGGCGCCTCATGCAAGAACTGGCAGTCACTAGGGTCACCACCGATCTTGTAGACGACGAATGCCGGTGAATTCGGCACTTCTAGTGCTGCCAACGCGAATGGCAGCGGTGGACGGGACTGGAGTGGCATCTCTCCTGGGTATGTCCCGAGAGCCGGTCCTGACGGAGAGTACTGGTGCCTCATGATCTCCTGGATCACCCGAAGAGCGACACGCTCCAAAGTGTTCACCAAGTTCTCAGAGTGGCGGTGCAGCGAGTGAGTCACCAGGTAGTTAATCTCCTGACGCAGGGACCTGGTGCGTTCTTCTCACGGGGCGGACAGGTCTATTCCATCGAGCGCACCATCAGACGAGAACCCTTTCCACCTGATGCCATGTGAACGGGTTCTGTGAAAAGAGCCGATGAGGTCGGCTTCGAGGATCGCTTTGACCTCGTCATACTTCTTCTTGAGCTCCTCGGTCAGATCCTCGTACGTGACTGGAGTGCCGTCCGCCATCTCAGATGTAGATGGCGATGTGGTTGATGTCGAAGATTGTCCCACCGGGCGTGCCAGAATGTGTTGCGGTCAGAAACCCACCGGCGAGCAGCGACGGGCAACACAGGAGAGCCGGGAGCAACTTAGGGCTGCGGCTGGCCCTGGTCCCTCCGAGCGACGGCCCGCAAAGACTCCGGCACGCACGTCCGATGCTGGTGCAAGAGCGTGCCACCTGACCTATACCTGGTCAGGAAGGTGATGGAGATGCCTCGCTTAGTTTCCTGCATGGCATACACGTAAACATTAAATACGAGCCTCGATCGGCTCTCAGGTTGTCCTGTGAATCGGCTCAAGGAGCCGATCCACCCATGATTCATACGAGGTGTACGAATATATGGTGGTCCTGCTTGATCAAGATAAAGCTAAAACGATCCACGACGATTTAGGGTTTTCACCGCATAATCGGAACGTCCTACTCACGATTGGGCCTCGCGGCCGCGCACGGTGATCGTAAGCCGATCCTAGACAGGGCCTAAAAACCAACACGAGGTTGATCCTCGGAACATCCTGTCTAGGGCTAGCAAATTACACCCTACGCGCCGCTGGATCCTCCAACCCTTTGTAAGGCCTAACTATGCAGATATTAAACTAATCTTTGAAGAACAAGGAGCAACCATAATGGATCGGATCTACTAAATAATGATTAAGCGGGGTGCCGCCCCTACACCTAAAATAGGTGTAAGGGCGGCTAGATGTCTAAGGGTTGCACTACGACAACATATGATACGAAGAACAATGCTAACCCTAACACATCTAAGATAACTACGTTGCTCGCCATCAAAAAGGCTTCAGTACGAGCAACGCATGAACGACGAATAAACTTGTACTGCCTAGATCGCAAGATAGGCAGCATGATGCTTACCCGGAAGAAACCCTCGAGACAAGGGAGTTGGCGATGCGCCTAGATTGATTTGTGGTGAACGTGATTGTTGTTTATTTCATAAACCCTAGATACATATTTATAGTCCGTAGACTTTCTAACGTGGGAATAATCCCAACCGTGCACGAGATAAACTCTAACTAACCGACACGTATCCTAATATATTACAGATACACGGGCAAACTAGCCCAAACTTTGCGTAACAGGCCGATTCACGTATTTCTTCCATGTATATTCTTCAAGTCCATCTTGATCGCGGCCCACCTCTGACTCGGTCAAATTCTGGTGATAACAACATGAAAATAGGAGCTTCCAATTGAGGAGCTGCCGTGGGGAGAGGTGCCTCTACATTATCATCGACATTCTTAGTTATCGATTTGAATAAATTTATAATCGTTATAAGTGAACTTTTTAGTGTGTCTTGCATCTCGCGAGACAAGTTACTCATATGTAATAGAGACAAGTCCGTTGTTCCTATTATGAGTAGAGTCTTTGTGTTCACAATTTTCGATGAGTTATTCTTATTGTGATATTGATGATAAATATTAATATTTATAAGATATTATGAAATACAAACACTTAATAATGATATCATTTTGAATGACACTTGATGCTGAGGCCAAAAGGCTTGACACCAAGGCCAAGTGTTGGATGGAGGACACCAAGATCATGCTTGCCGACTTTGAGCAACATGGATGACGACCAACACTCGTGATTCGAGAAGAACCGAGCCAAGATCCGCCAACGAGACGCCTGATCAGCACTATGGCCTCCATGACCCTCTTGTGCCCCCTTTTGGAACTTAAATTTGTATTGTACTATGCCCATCATGAATTGGATTATATTTTAGCATTACTCGCGGTTAAAATTGCCTAACTGTGGCTAGAATTAATCTATTTGTGATGCATTCGTGAAATGCCTAAAACATTTTAGCATGGGCGGAGAAAATACAGCGGGAACTCTAGACGCGAACCGACAATCATAATTCGAAGACCATTTCCACGTAGACGACTCGATATAAACAAACACATGCGGCTATTTTATCACTGGAATGCGTCGGGCCACTGAAAGATGCGCCAAAAGCGAAGTATGGCGCATCAGGATGAATTGCCAGGCCCACCCGTCAGAGCCAAGTTACCACACGTCAGGGCCACTACTCACTAGTGGTGGTCGTGGACCTGGTGGCTTCATGCAGTCGACGGCTCCCGGCCCAAACACGCCGGCCGCCGCCGTGCGTAGCCTCTCTCCCCGGAGCGCTGCTGCCGGCCACCAGCTCCACGCGCTCCTCACCAAGCATGGCCTCCTCCACCACCCGCCCTTCCTCCGCGCCCTCCTCTCCCGCTTGCCCGCCTCACCGTCGGCCCTCTCCCTCCTACTCTCCGCCCCGCCCGGCGTCCTCTCCCCGTCCATCTTCTGCCCGGCCATTGCCGCCTTCTCCTCTTCCCCGGTACCGTACTCCTCGCTCGTCATCTTCAATCACGTCTCCTCCTTCTCCCTCCCCACCCCGCTCCCCGCCTTCCCCGCCCTCCTCAAATCCTGCGCCCGCGCTTTCAAGCTGTGCTCCCGAGCCAGCAAGTCCGCCGCGGCCTTCACGTCCAAGGGCATGGAGCTGCATTGCCGCGTTCTGAAGCTCGGCTACGGCACGGATCAGTACGTGCAGAACGCGCTCGTGTCCATGTATGGCAAGCTCGGCCGCCTCAGGGACGCGAGGATGGTGTTCGACGAAATGCCAGTCAGGAATGCTGTCTCTTGGAACGCGCTGGTGGGGGCACACGGTGCGGTGGGGGACTCGCAGGGTGCAGCGAGAGTGTCTAAGGATACGCCAGACAAGAACATTTCATGGTGGAATACCGAGATCGTGCGGAATGCGAGGGTCGGGGATATGGAGAAGGCGGCGAGGGTCTTCAGAGAGATGCCTGATAGGGATGCCGTGTCGTGGAACTCCTTGATCGGTGGCTATGCGAAGCTTAGGAGGTATAGGCGAGCACTGGAGATCTTCCAGGAGATGCAGGGCAATGGCATCAAACCGACTGAGCTAACACTTGTGTCTGTTCTTGGCGCGTGTGCAGAGATTGGCGAGCTGGAACTCGGGAAGGTTGTCCACAGTTACCTTGACAGCGCAGGCATTGCAGCTGATGGGTATGTTGGTAATGCGCTCGTGGATATGTATGCAAAATGTGGCAGAGTGGAGCTTGCCAGGCAGGTCTTTGAAAGCATGTCAACCAAGGACATTACTTGCTGGAATGCGATGATCGTTGGGTTGTCAGTCCATGGGTACTCACGCGAGGCCCTGGAGCTCTTTGATTCGATGAAACTTGAACCTGATCGTATCACATTTCTCGGTGTCTTGACTGCCTGCAGCCATGGTGGCCTAGTGAGCGAGGGGAGGGCATATTTTGATAGCATGACTGCACGCTACAAAATTGTGCCGGATGTGAAGCATTATGGCTGCATGATAGACATGCTATGCCGCTGTGGGAAAGTTTCAGAAGCTTATCAAATGATCAACGATATGCCCATCAAGGCAAACTCTATGCTGTGGAAGATGGTGTTGGCTGCATGCCGAGTGCACGTGCACATGGACGTCGCTGACAAGGTTTTCCACAAACTGCGTGAGCTGATGCCAGTCGATGATGGGGATGTGATCACTATATCAAATGTTTACGCAGAATCAAAGAGGTGGGACGATGTTGAGCATCTGAGAACGAAGGTGATCGAACCCAGGGCTTCGAAGCATGCTGCTCACAGTCAAGTTAATGTAACTTAGCCAATTTTTCTGCCAGAAATGGAGCCTCTACAGTGACCAAGTTGAATTACCATGTGGCATATGTGGTTAGCTATTTCAAATAGAATATGTCGATACGAGAAAATGACTGACTTCAGTTCAGGAGTCTGATTTGGCAATTTGAGTACAGCCAGGCCACAGTTTCACTAGGTGACTTACCATTCCCCATTTCACTGTTCTGTATATTGTGATAATGTTCATATCTTAAATGGCTGTTGGATATAATTTTGTAGGCCACAGGTTGCTGCTTCGACTCTTTCTAAGTTCCAAGTGAAGACTGGGGGCCTTTTTGGTTAATCTGTTTACACTGCAGACATGAGATGGCCCTGTTAACCTGAAAAATATTGCCTGTTTCAAGACGGTGTCATCTTGGAAGCATTATGTAACGTAGCCAATATTTTCTGCCAGAAACTGGAGCTTACAATGACCAACTTCAGTTACCACGTGGTATATGTGGTCAGCTATTTTAAATCGAATGTGTGGATACCAGAAAATGACAGACTTCATTTCTGGGAGTCTGATTTGGCAATTTGAGTACAGCCAGGTAGCAGCTTGGGCAGGTGACTTAGCATTCCTCATTTCACTGTTATGTATGTTGTGATAATATTCACATCTTTAATGGCTGGTGGATGTAATTTTATAGGTAGCCAGGTCGCATGAGACATGAGATGGCCCTGTTAACCTGAAAAATATTTGCTTGTTTCAAGATGGAGCCCTGAAACCCTTGGAAACGGTTACCTAATCGAGTTGTATGTTTTGAGGAATTGGAAATATTTCGTAGTGGAGTTGTTGCAGTTTTAAAGAATTCACTTTTGCTCCGTTTGGATGTAGAGAATTAAATGTGGAATTCGGAATTGGAATCGTCTCCCCCGAATACCAGCGTTTGGATGGTGTAGGAATTATTGCATGGAAACGCCTACCGTTTCCGCGTGGTATTCGGCACAACTAGCACACCCCCGAAACGATTCCGAGCTAAGGGCCTCCGTATTCGCTGGAATCGCTTAACGCTTCGTTCGCACAAAACTCAGCGTTTTATTCTCCTCGTTCTCCCATCTGCCGGGGCCGGTCCCCGCCGGTAGCCGGCGGCGCTAGCTGCAGATCTAGGCTACCGGCTGAACTGCCCGCAAAGCTTCTTCCCGTCATGGTTGAATCACTTGGAGTGGTCAAGTGCGTGGAGGTCCTCGTCACGGACTGGGAGTCAGGAAGGTGTAGAACGTGGATCCATGGTTACATCTGCCAGATCGATCCACTCCCACCTCAGGGTGCAAGTGGGACAACAAGCGGGGGCCCGCATATGTGCCGCATGGGCCCGCAATTGGTAAACAGGATGCCGCAACAGCCTGCAAACACTGAACGCATTAAAGTGGGCCCCCGCCTAGCGCCGCGCCATTGCATCGCGCTCCTCCGCCTCCACCTCGCAGCCCCCTCCATCGCCGTCGCCAAGCAGAACCACGTGCGCGCGCTGCCGCGCTCCGTGCGGCCGGCGTGCCCCTCTCCCACCCTCTCCTCGCCAAGCACCTCCTCTTCCACCTCGCCTCCCTCCGCGCCGGCGCCGGCGCCGCCCCGCTCCGCTACGCCGTCGCCATCCTCACCCGCCTCCTCCCGGAACCCGACCCCTTCTCCCTCAACATCGTGCTCCGCATCGCCGCGTCCCGCCCCCGCGTCGCGCTCGAGCTCCACCGCCGCCGCCTCGCGCCGCCCGACACGCACACCTACCCGCCGCTGCTCCAGGCCTGCGCGCGCCTCCTCTCCCTCCGCTACGGGGAGAGCCTCCACGCCGAGGCCGCCAAGAACGGCCTCGCGGCGCTCGTCTTCGTCAAGAACTCCCTCGTCCACCTCTACGGCGCGTGCGGCCTGTTCGAGAGCGCCCACAGGGTGTTCGACGAAATCCCGCTTCTGCACCGGAACCTCGGCGCCGAGCGCGGTGAGGGCCTCGATGAGGACGGCGGTCTGGATGGTCATGTGGAGGGAGCCCGAGATCCGGGAGCGGGGAGCCCTTGAAGGGCTGCGCGGGGCCGAACTCGGCGTGGCAGGCCATGAGGCCGGGCATCTCGGGGCGGCCGAAGTCGTCCTGGGAGAGATGCTTGACCTTGTACTCCCGCCCCGACGAGGTCTTCTCCACAGAGAGCGCCATGGCTGGGAAGGGGTTGGTAGCTCCACCACATCTGCAGGACATGCGGGCTCGTAAGTGGGCCTTTT
Organism: Lolium perenne; assembly: GCF_019359855.2. Classification (NCBI taxonomy): domain Eukaryota; kingdom Viridiplantae; phylum Streptophyta; class Magnoliopsida; order Poales; family Poaceae; genus Lolium; species Lolium perenne. The sequence goes on from NC_067247.2 coordinate 162,340,621, forward strand.
GACTCGCCGCTTAATCCAACTTAATTAATCGTATCTACTGCGGGCGTCCGCGCACGGTTATTTGAGGAGCGGGCTGTGGGCCGCCGCAGACAGCCCACGTCCGTTTGCACCCTGACTCCCACCTCTACATACCCGGCCATCTCTCCTTTGGCATGCCGCGCTTAGGTAGCCAGGTTCTATTTGGTGTTTGATGAACTGCACTTGAATTTTGATCGCTTGGATTCGGCGTGGTCAACTTCATTTTCGCATAGAAAATCTTTTCTGGGCAAGTTCGTTCTTTTTTTGGTGAAATAAATTAATGTAGAACTTTGCTACCCGGCAGCGCCGCACAAAGCTAGATTCGTGCGGCGGCTGCCAGCCTATGGACCCGCGCACGTCGACCATGTCCTTGACCAGCACGCGTGGTCCCGCGTCCTTGTCGGTTAGCGCAGCACGTGCTCTTCCCGTCCAAAAACTGTCCACGTCGTCCAAAAATACGGCACAGTAACGAAAAAAGCCCACGTAACAGGATTGGGCCAAAAAAAATTATCGACAAGCAAAATATCTCTGCCCCGAGTGGAGACCACCTAGTAAACTACAAGACAAAGATCTCACGCGCCATGCCACCCTTTTAACAGCCGACCTTCTTCTTCCTCAAGACAGCAAAACAGATCTCGATCGAGACCATCTTCTGCAGTGGTTGAAGGAGAGAAGAAGGAGCAGAAAAAAGAAGAACGGGAGCAAGAACAGGAAAACCAAGATCTCAAAAGAGAAGATTAGAGGTATGCACACAGAACTCATCTGGAAAACACAACTTGCATATCTCCCAGTAAGAAATCTGAATCTGGTAGTCATAGTATAATTCTGCTAGCCACACATAGGAACATGAATCAACCAAACAAAAACTTACTGTTTCTGGTAGCCATAAACAGCATGTTCCACAACATAGATTCTGATATGGAAACTACTCTAGCAGATTCTGATAACTTGATCATAATAGAAAAGAGTGGACACATGTTCCAGATGCATAGCATGAATCTTGAATTTGATCATCTTCCCAGAAACCTAACTCCATCATTGCTACAAAAAGATTGCTTGAATGCTCCCACCCTTGATCAGCTTTGCTTGGAAAACCTATCTTGATCAATTTCCCTTGGACAACACCTTCTTGCTGGATACAAAAACATGAAACGAAATTAGCAATTACCAGATTCTTACAAAAAGCTCTTTCTTACATGTTGCAGATATGGATACTGACAAACACATGTGGATGGATGTGCATAACCAAACTGTATCATTGGAACCAGATACAAAAACACAAGGTGAAGTGCAAGCAGCTACAAACAAACAAGGTGAATATTACACATCATTTTTACAAATTCAAGTTTCCATAATTATTTAAAAGAGTTACCAGAATGCTTAAATGAAAATACAAAATAGTAAAGTTAATTTGACTTCTTTACTGAAAAAGAGTTACCATAATGCTTATACAATATTTTTACAAGTCAAAAAGGTTCTCATGTTTACTGAAAAAAGATGGAAAAAGACTTTTCATGTTTACTGAATAGAGTTACCAGAATTGTTGAATCAAATTACCAAAGAATTACCTAATGAACTACCACAAAGTATTATGCAATAGCTACCTTAACTGAATACTTATGAATTTGCATTTGTACTAATGTTTTCTATTTGCAAAAATGAACAGATATGACTTTGAGCAAACAAACTGAAGAAACAAACTCCATGGCACTATCAGCTGAGCTAGATGCACCGAGATGATGTTTCCACATTCAATTACAGCTAACACAACCTCCAGGGCACTGTGAGCTGAGTTAGAATGCACCGAGATGACGTTACCACAGTCAAGTACAGCTAACACACCTCCGGCAGGGCCTAGCAACAGAAATGCAAGGAATGCCGAAGCAGTTTTGACTCCACAGGCACCTTTTCCAAACATGACATTCGATACACTTGAGGATGCACACAGGCATTACTTGAGTTTTTCATATAAAAGAGGCTTTGGCATTAGGTACAACTACAGGAAGAAGTCTGAAGTGACTGGAGAAATAATAAGGGCAGCAATGGTTTGCCACAAAGCAGGTCACCAAGCAAAGGAAAAAGAGGATATACAGAAACCCAAACCAGTAGTGGCAGAAAGGAACAAAAGTACAAATGCTAGGACAGAATGCCATGCAAGAATGCTAGTTAAACTACGAGACAAAGAGTGGGTGGTCACTGAGTTTAATGATGAACACAATCACCCAATTTTTAAGAAGTGGTCGCTCACTTCTTTTCTCCGCTCACACAGACATATACCAGAGGAAGACAAGGATTTCATCAAGGTGCTACACACAGTAAATATGGAAACTAGTAGAATGATGCAGGTGATGGCACAACTGTATGAGTCAGTGGAAGGTGTTCCATACACACCTAAAGATATGGTCAACTTCAGATCGACACTTCGTGCTCAAAACAAGTTCACATATATGCAAGATACAATGGATTACTTCGAACAAATGAAACTGCAAGACAATGATTTCTACTATAGGTGTAAACTTGATGATGAAGATAGGGTGCAATACTTGTTTTGGGTGGATGGTGCATCTAGAAAAGCATACAAAAACTACAATGACGGCATATCATTTGATGCAACATACTTGACAAACAAATACAAGATGCCGTTTGCACCATTCATTGGGATTAACAACCATGGACAATCTATCCAACTAGGTTGTGGTTTCTTGAGGAATGAGCTAACTGAGAGTTACATATGGCTTTTTGAGTCATTCTTGCCAGCTATGGATGGCCTAGCACCACTAAACCTAATAACAGATCAAGATGGTGCAATGCGATCTGCAATACTAGCAATGTTTCCAAATGCAACACATCGGAATTGCAGATGGCACATAGTAGAAAAGGTAACAGAAGAGATTGGCCCATTAGTTGCAAAAATAAAAGGCTTGCGTGAAGAAATGAATGACTGCATCAACTGCAGCTTAACACCAGAAGACTTTGAAATGAAATGGAACTTGATGGTGTACAAGCATAGACTGCGAGACCATGAAAAAATAACAGCTCTGTACAACAAAAGAAGCTACTGGGTTCCTGCATACTTTATGCATAACTTCTATCCTTTCCTCCAGACTACACAGAGAAGTGAGGGGTTCAATGCAGTACTGAAGAAATATGTAACGCCTACTAATTCTGTCATCGAGTTTGTTAGACAGTATGCTGATATCCAATCTAAGATGATAAAAGCACAAAACAAGGAGGAGTCAGACTCAGCACTTTTAACAGCAAGAAATTGGAGTTGGAACCCACTAGAAACTCAAATGGCACAGCTTTACACGAAAAACATACACACTCGCTTCCAGGCTGAATTGCAATCGAGCATGTGCTACAACATAAAAGAGATTGCTCAATATACATACCAGGTGTACTGCATAACCAAATTTGTACCAAACTACTACAACAGGTCCTATGAAGTTTATGCAAACCCTGAAAATGGAGAATACAGATGTGCTTTCTGCAAGTTTGAAAGGGATGGTATTCTTTGCTGCCACATCTTAAAGGTAAAAAAGCAAAAAAAAAGTATAGTTGACATCAAAAAAACCATATTCTCTGAGTTAGGTTACCTATAAAAGTATCCATTATTGCCAGTTTAAAAACACATGTATGCTGATTACTGTTTCCAATGATTTAAACATGTAGGCCATGTTACAGCTTGGAGTTTGCGAGATACCGGTAAGGTATATTCTCCGCAGGTGGACATGGAGTGCTAAAGAAGATTTGGTAGTAGAAAAACCAGGGGAGCGAGCCGTAATGCCAGAGGAATCAAGAAAGAAGATGTGGCTGCATGTCAATTGTAATGAGTTCAAAGGGCTAGCAATTGGTGCAAATGAGACAGAAGATGGCAGAAAATTAGTCCGTATGCACATGAAAGCATTGAAGAAAGACTTGGCTGCACTTAATAGGGAGACTGCTAAGAGAGCTAAGCGAGTCAACCACAATCCAACAGAAGCAACTGCAAACCAAACTGAGCAAGAATCTGCAAGGGATCAAGTGCCTTTGCAGCAAGCAAACTCTGGTCCAAAAGCACGTCAGAAGAAACAGAAACAAGCATCTGCGTCAACTTCAACAACTACAACTAATGAAACAGCAGCTCCATCTGCAATGCCAGAAACTTCAGAAACACAAGTTCCTGACATCCGGGATCCACGTGTATCAAACACAAAAGGAAGGAAGCGAAAGAAAGAATTTCAGAAGCCATTGGACATAGGGAGGAAGGAAATCCGTGTATGCAAACAATGTGGCTCCACAATGCATGATTCAAGGACATGCACACAGAGGGGGGGATTGTTTGATCTGAATAACTAAAAATTAAGCAGTTTGCTGTCTTATTTTGTTTAAGTTGTTCCACAATTCAGAGATGTGACCAGACAAGATGTATTACAAATGCATTCTATACTGTATTTGACTGTCGTTTGTGTGTTACCTTATAGAATTATTGACTAAATTTGATCTCCAGTTATCTTTCTCTTCATTGAAGTCAGCTGTGAGCCACCTATAAGGTATCACTCTTCTTAGCTTGCTGACGTCCCCTGTAGGGATTCGTTGCATAGAAAACAAAAAATTTCCTACCGCGAACATGCAATCCAAGCCAAGATGCAATCTAGAAGACGGTAGCAACGAGGGGATTATCGAGTCTCACCCTTGAAGAGATTCCAAAGCCTACAAGATGAGGCTCTTGTTGCTGCGGTAGATGTTCACTTGCCGCTTGCAAAAACGCGTAGAAGATCTTGATCACGGCGCCACGAACGGGCAGCACCTCCGTACTCGGTCACACGTTCGGTTGTTGATGAAGACGACGTCCACCTCCCCGTTCCAGCGGGCAGCGGAAGTAGTAGCTCCTCTTGAATCCGACAGCACGACGGCGTGGTGTTGGTGGTGGTGGAGAAACCCGGCGGAGCTTCGCTAAGTGTGCGGGAAGAGGAGGAGAGGGGCGGCTAGGGTTTGGGGAGAGGGGGGCGCCGGCCACTTGAGGTGGTGCGGCCACCTTGTACTTGTTGGGGTGGCCGGCCCCCTCCCCTTGGCCCTCATTATATAGGTGGAAGCCCCAAGTGTTGGACTACAAGTCTCCGAATAAGACCCAAACCCAAAACCTTCCATGTGATAGGGAAACCTACCCAAGGTGGGAATCCCACTTGGGGTGGGATTCCCCCCTTCCATGTGGGGGGTTGGCCGGCCCCCTTTGGGGGAGTCCACTTGGGACTCCTCCCCCTCTAGGGTTGGCCGGCCATGGAGGTGGAGTCCCTTTGGGACTCCGCCTTCCATAGTGGTTTCTTCCGGACTTTTCTAGAACCTTCTAGAACCTTCCATAGAACCTTCCGGATCATTTTAAATCTCTTAAAATGACTTCCTATATATGAATCTTATTCTCCGGACCATTCCGGAACTCCTCGTGATGTCCGGGATCTCATCCGGGACTTCGAACAAATATTCGAACTCCATTCCATATTCAAGTTCTACCATTTCAACATCCAACTTTAAGTGTGTCACCCTACGGTTCGCGAACTATGCGGACATGGTTGAGTACTCACTCCGACCAATAACCAATAGCGGGATCTGGAGATCCATAATGGCTCCCACATATTCAACGAAGACTTTAGTGATCGAATGAACCATTCACATACGATACCAATTCCCTTTGTCACGCGATATTTTACTTGTCCGAGGTTTGATCATCGGTATCACTCTATACCTTGTTCAACCTCGTCTCCTGACAAGTACTCTTTACTCGTACCGTGGTATGTGGTCTCTTATGAACTCATTCATATGCTTGCAAGACATTAGACGACATTCCACCGAGAGGGCCCAGAGTATATCTATCCGTCATCGGGATGGACAAATCCCACTGTTGATCCATATGCCTCAACTCATACTTTCCGGATACTTAATCCCACCTTTATAACCACCCATTTACGCAGTGGCGTTTGATGTAATCAAAGTACCTTTCCGGTATAAGTGATTTATATGATCTCATGGTCATAAGGACTAGGTAACTATGTATCGAAAGCTTATAGCAAATAACTTAATGACGTGATCTTATGCTACGCTTAATTGGGTGTGTCCATTACATCATTCATACAATGATATAACCTTGTTATTAATAACATCCAATGTTTATGATTATGAAACTAATCATCCATTAATCAACAAGCTAGATAAGAGGCATACTAGGGACTCTTTGTTGTTTACATATCACACATGTATCAATGTTTCGGTTAATACAATTATAGCATGGTATATAAACATTTATCATAAACATAAAGATATATAATAACCACTTTTATTATTGCCTCTTGGGCTTATCTCCTTCAGTCTCCCACTTGCACTAGAGTCAATAATCTAGATTACATTGTAAGGTACCTAACACCCATGGCATTCTGGTGTTGGTCATGCTTTGCCCTAGGGAGAGCTTTAGTCAACGGATCTGCTACATTCAGATCAGTGTGTACTTTGCAAATCTTTACTTCTCCATCTTCGATGTATTCGCGAATCGAGTGGTAACGCAGCTTGATATGCTTCAGCCTCTTGTGTGACCTTGGTTCTTCTGCATTGGCGATGGCACCCATGTTGTCACAGTAGATGACTAATGGGTCCAATGCACTAGGAACCACACCGAGCTCTATAATGAACCTCTTCATCCATACCGCTTCTGATGAAGCCTCTGAAGCCGCTATGTACTCTGATTCTGTTGAAGACTTCGCCACCGTGCACTGCTTCGAGCTTGCCCAGCCATCGCAGCACCATTCAATATAAACACGTACCAGATCGTGACTTAGAGTCATCAGGATCAGTGTTCCAACTTGCATCGGTGTAACCGCTTACAACGAGCTCTTGGTCACCTCCATAACAAAGAAACATATCCTTAGTTCTTTTCAAGTACTTCAGGATATTCTTGACCGCTGTCCAGTGTTCCATTCCTGGATCACTTTGATATCTGCTAGTCAAACTAACAGCATGTGCTATATCCGATCTAGTACATAGCATGGCATACATGATAGATCCTACTGCCGAGGCATAGGGGATATTACTCATCCTTTCTCTTTCTTCTGCCGTAGCCGGTCCTTGAGTCTTACTCATGACCTTGCCTGGTAACATAGGTAAGAACCCTTTCTTACTTTCGTCCATTCTAAACTTCTTTAGAATCTTGTCCAGGTATGTACTCTGTGATAGCCCTATTAGGCGTCTTGATCTATCTCTATAAATCTTGATGCCTAATATATACGATGCTTCACCAAGGTCTTTCATTGAAAAACTATTATTCAAATAACCTTTTACACTGCTTAATAGTTCTATATCATTCCCAATCAATAATATGTCATCTACATATAATATCAGGAATGCTACAGAGCTCCCACTCACTTTCTTGTAAATACAGGCCTCTCCATGGCACTGTATAAACCCGAAGTCTTTGATCACCTTATCAAAGCGTCGGTTCCAACTTCTTGATGCTTGCTTCAGTCCATAGATTGAACGCTGAAGTTTGCATACTTTGTCAGCATTTTTAGGATCGACAAAACCTTTGGGTTGTACCATATACAACTCTTCCTCAATGTCTCCATTAAGGAACGCCGTTTTGACATCCATTTGCCAAATCTCATAATCGAAAAATGCAGCTATTGCTAACAAAATCCTCACAGATTTTAGCTTCACTACAGGTGAGAAAGTCTCATCGTAGTCAACTCCTTGAATTTGTCGGAAATCCTTTGCGACAAGTCGAGCTTTATAGACAGTAATATTACCATCAACATCTGTTTTTCTCTTGAAGATCCATTTATTCTCGACAGCCTTGCGGCTATCAGGTAAGTCAACCAAAGTCCACACTTTGTTATCATACATGGATCCCATTTCGGATTTCATGGCTTCTTGCCATTTGTTGGAATCTGGGCTCATCATCGCTTCTTCATACGTCGCAGGGTCCTCATCATTGTTGTCCACAATCATGACATTTAGACAAGGATCATACCAATCAGGAGTGGTACGTTCCCTTGTCGATCTGCGAGGTTCAGTAGTTTCCTCGTTCGAAGTTTCATGATCATTATCATTAGCTTCCTCTGTTGCCGGTGTAGGCGGTACAGGTACAACTTCCGATCGCGCTACTCTGATCAACGAGTATAGATTCATCAATCTCATCGAGTTCTACTTTTCTTCCAGTCACTTCTTTAGTGAGAAATTCTTTCTCAAGAAAGGTTCCGTTCTTAGCAACAAAGATTTTGCCTTCGGATCTGTGATAGAAAGTGTACCGGTATCCTATGAAGACGCATTTCTCTGCTTTGGTTCTAGCTTGTCCGGTTGTAACTTCTTTACATAGACTTCGCAACCCCAAACTTTAAGGAACGACAGCTTAGGTTTCTTATTAAACCATAATTCATACGGTGTCGTTTCTATGGATTTTGATGGTGCTCTATTTAAAGTGAACGCGGCTATCTCTAATGCATAACTCCAAAATGATAATGGCAAATCAGTAAGAGACATCATAGAACGAACCATATCTAGGAGAGTTCGATTACGACGTTCGGACACACCGTTTCGTTGTGGTGTTCCCGGCGGTGTCAATTGTGAAAGTATTCCGCATTTCTTTAAATGCATGCCAAACTCATAACTCAGATATTCACCTTCACGATCAGATCGTAGAAATTTAATCTTCTTGTTACGTTGATTTTCTACTTCACTTTGGAATTCCTTAAACTTCTCGAAAGTTTCGGATTTATGTTTCATGAAATAGATATACCCATATCTACTCAGATCATCTGTGAAGGTTAGGACATAACGATAACCACCGCGCGATGCTACGCTCATTGGTCCGCACACATCGGTATGTATGATTTCTAATAAGTCAGTAGCTCGCTCCATCATACCAGAAAATGGAGTCTTAGTCATTTTTCCCATTAGACATGCTTCGCATCTATCAAGTGACTCAAAGTCAAGTGATTCAAGTAATCCATCGGTATGGAGTTTCTTCATGCGTTTCACTCCAATATGACCAAGACGACAGTGCCACATATAAGTAGAATTATCATTCAATTTAATTTGCTTAGCATCAATGTTATGTATATGCGTATCACTACTATCGAGATCTAACAGAAATAAGCCATTCTTTTCAGGTGCTTGACCATAAAAGATATTATTCATAAAAATAGAACAACCATTATTCTCAGACTTGAATGAATAACCGTCTTGCATTAAACAAGATCCAGATATAATGTTCATGCTCAACGCGGGTACAAAATAACAATTATTTAGGCTTAAAACTAATCCCGAAGGTAGATGTAGAGGAAGTGTGCCGACAGCGATCACATCGACTTTGGATCCGTTTCCAACGCGCATGGTCACTTCATCTTTCAGTAGTCTTCGTTTATTCTTTAGTTCCTGTTTCGAGTTACAAATATGAGCAACCGAACCAGTATCAAATACCCAGGTACTAGAACGAGAACCAGTGAGATAAACATCTATAACATGTATATCAGATATACCTTCTTTCTTTTTCTTGACAAGGCCGCTCTTCAGATCAGCCGGATACTTGGAGCAATTACGCTTCCGGTGTCCCTTATCCTTGCGATAATAGCACTCGGCATCGGGCTTAGGGCCGTTCTTAGGTTTCATAGGAGGCGTGGAAGCTTTCTTGCCACCCTTCTTGAATTTTCCCTTAGACTTGCCCTGTTTCTTGAAACTGGTGGTCTTGTTGACCATCAACACTTGGTGCTCTTTCTTGATCTCAATCTCAGCAGCTTTTAGCATGCCAGAGAGTTCAGGTAACTCCTTGTTCATGTTCTGCATATTGTAGTTCATCACAAAGTTCTTGTAACTTGGTGGCAGTGATTGAAGGACACGATTAATCCCCAGTCTGTTAGGAATCACTATTCCCAAGTCATCGAGTTTCTTCGCATGCCCGGTCATGGCGAGCATGTGCTCACTAACGGAGTTGCCTTCTTCCATCATACAGCTGAAGAAATGTTTCGATGCTTCATAGCATTCCACGGCCGCATGAGTCTCAAATATAGCTTTCAGCTCATTCATCAACTCATGAGGATCGTGGTGCTCAAAACGTTTTTGAAGATCGGATTCCAGACTGCACAGGATGGCACACTAAACTTGAGAGTACTGAGTTTTCCGAGTCGCGTAAACAGCTTTTACTTCATCGGTTTCAGTTTCTGCAGGAGGGTCACCTAGCGGTGCATCAAGCACAAATTGCAGATTTCCGCCAGAGAGGAAGATCCTCACATGACGGAACCAGTCGGTGAAGTTGCTACCGTTTCTCTTAAGTTTTTCTTTCTCTAGGAACTGGTTAAAATTGATTGGGGACGCCATCTCTACAACATATATTTGCAAAAGTTTACACTAAGTTTATGACAAATTGAGTTCAAATTTTAATTCAACATAATTAAAAATCTAGGTGAACTCCCACTCAAAACAATATCCCTCGCATTGTCTTAGTGATCACACGAACCAAATCCACCGCACCTAAGTCCGATCATCACGAGACAAGGTGTGATTTCAATGGCGAACACTCAAAGTGTTCATCATATCAACCATATGATTCATGCTCTACCTTTCGGTATCACGTGTTCCGAGACCATGTCTGTACATGCTAGGCTCGTCAAGGCCACCTTAGTATCCGCATGTGCAAAACTAGCTTGCACCCGTTGTATACACTTGTTGATTCTATCACACCCGATCATCATGAGATGCTTCGAAACGACAAGTCTTGGCAACGGTGCTACTAAGGATGAACACTTTATTATCTTGAGATTTTAGTGAGGGGTCATCTTATAATGCTACCGTCGCGATCTAAGCAAAATAAGATGCATAAAAGGATTAACATCACATGCAGTTCATATGTGATATGATATGGCCCTTTTGTCTTTGCGCCTTTGATCTTCATCTCCAAAGCACGGACATGATCTCCATCATCTTCGGGCATGATCTCCATCATCGTTGGCATAGCATCAAGGTCAATGGCGCCGTCTTCATGATTGTCCTCCATGTAGCAACTATTACAACTACTTTGAAATACTACTCAACATGAAATTTAAAGACAACCATAAGGCTCCTGCCGGTTGCCACAATACAACAATGATCATCTCATACATATTCATCATCACATTATGGCCATATCACATCACCAAACCCTGCAAAAACAAGTTAGACGTCTCTAATTTGGTTTGCATATTTTACGTGGTTTAGGGTTTTCAAGAGAGATCTAATCTACCTACGAACATGAACCACAACGTTGATACTAATGTTGTCAATAGAAGAGTAAATTGAATCTTCACTATAGTAGGAGAGACAGACACCCGCAAAGCCTCTTATGCAATACAAGTTGCATGTCGAACGAGGAACAAGTCTCATGAACGCGGTCATGTAAAGTTAGTCCGAGCCGCTTCATCCCACTATGCCACAAAGAAGACAACGAGAGCATCAACGCCCACAAAACCATTGTGTTCTACTCGTGCAACCATCTATGCATAGACACGGCTCTGATACCACTGTAGGGATTCGTTGCATAGAAAACAAAAATTTTCCTACCGCGAACACGCAATCCAAGCCAAGATGCAATCTAGAAGACGGTAGCAACGAGGGGATTATCGAGTCTCACCCTTGAAGAGATTCCAAAGCCTACAAGATGAGGCTCTTGTTGCTGCGGTAGACGTTCACTTGCCGCTTGCAAAAACGCGTAGAAGATCTTGATCACGGCGCCACGAACGGGCAGCACCTCCGTACTCGGTCACACGTTCGGTTGTTGATGAAGACGACGTCCACCTCCCCGTTCCAGCGGGCAGCGGAAGTAGTAGCTCCTCTTGAATCCGACAGCACGACGGCGTGGTGTCGGTGGTGGTGGAGAAACCCGGCGGAGCTTCGCTAAGCGTGCGGGAAGAGGAGGAGCGGGACGGCTAGGGTTTGGGGAGAGGGGGGCACTGGCCACTTGAGGTGGTGCGGCCACCTTGTACTTGTTGGGGTGGCCGGCCCCCTCCCCTTGGCCCTCATTATATAGGTGGAAGCCCCAAGTGTTGGACTACAAGTCTCCGAATAAGACCCGAACCCAAAACCTTCCATGTGATAGGGAAACCTACCCAAGGTGGGAATCCCACTTGGGGTGGGATTCCCCCCTTCCATGTGGGGGGGTGGCCGGCCCCCTTTGGGGGAGTCCACTTGGGACTCCTCCCCCTCTAGGGTTGGCCGGCCATGGAGGTGGAGTCCCTTTGGGACTCCGCCTTCCATAGTGGTTTCTTCCGGACTTTTCTATAACCTTCTAGAACCTTCCATAGAACCTTCTGGATCATTTTAAATCTCATAAAATGACTTCCTATATATGAATCTTATTCTCCGGACCATTCCGTAACTCCTCGTGATGTCCGGGATCTCATCCGGGACTCCGAACAAATATTCGAACTCCATTCCATATTCAAGTTCTACCATTTCAACATCCAACTTTAAGTGTGTCACCCTACGGTTCGCGAACTATGCGGACATGGTTGAGTACTCACTCCTACCAATAACCAATAGCGGGATCTGGAGATCCATAATGGCTCCCACATATTCAACGAAGACTTTAGTGATCGAATGAACCATTCACATACGATACCAATTCCCTTTGTCACGCGATATTTTACTTGTCCGAGGTTTGATCATCGGTATCACTCTATACCTTGTTCAACCTCGTCTCCTGACAAGTACTCTTTACTCGTACCGTGGTATGTGGTCTCTTATGAACTCATTCATATGCTTGCAAGACATTAGACGACATTCCACCGAGAGGGCCCAGAGTATATCTATCCGTCATCGGGATGGACAAATCCCACTTTTGATCCATATGCCTCAACTCATACTTTCCGGATACTTAATCCCACCTTTATAACCACCCATTTACGCAGTGGTGTTTGATGTAATCAAAGTACCTTTCCGGTATAAGTGATTTATATGATCTCATGGTCATAAGGACTAGGTAACTATGTATCGAAAGCTTATAGCAAATAACTTAATGACGTGATCTTATGCTACGCTTAATTGGGTGTGTCCATTACATCATTCATACAATGATATAACCTTGTTATTAATAACATCCAATGTTTATGATTATGAAACTAATCATCCATTAATCAACAAGCTAGATAAGAGGCATACTAGGGACTCTTTTTTGTTTACATATCACACATGTATCAATGTTTCGGTTAATACAATTATAGCATGGTATATAAACATTTATCATAAACATAAAGATATATAATAACCACTTTTATTATTGCCTCTTGGGCATATCTCCTTCACCCCCTTGCCAAGCAATGGAATATTCTGTCCATCCCACTTCTCAACATTGTACAGAGCATGGAAACCGCAATCAAAGCTTACAATGAAGAAGAGGAAAAAGCCATTATCGAAAAATTATATATTAGAAAAAGGAACATCACAAACAGAAAGAAAAATGGTACATGCGTGACGTACTTTGTTTCCTGCATGGGAACATCAATAACTTTTATTTCCCAGTTCTCAATTTGAATCTTGTATGTACTATAGTGCACCTTCCATATAGACTTGATCCTGCTAACAAGATTGCTTGCATGATTCATCAAAGATTCACTTGATTCTCCTCGCATTGAGTCCAACACTTCAAACCTTCCAGCTTGGATATTGAGAGACAAAGAATACCAGTGATTTCCTTCTTTATTTCCTCTTGATATTTCTTCAAAAACAACGAAAGTAACCTGTATGGCAAAAAACACATGAAACCTAGTAAAAACAAAACAGTTTAAAGTTTACACAAGGTAGCAAAATAAAATTATACAGGCTTGGGAAATTGAAAAAGAAAATAAAGAACAAACCAGAAACTACCTGCTTCATCACACTAAGTGAATAATCCGAGGTTCTTTTGAACAGAGACACAACAGCTTTCTTCTCAAATTCACCATTCATCAGGAAAAGGGATGTTTGAAATGGGACTATCACCTTCCCTTCAACAGTGTTAGTGCGCCGCAGGTACTCAATGCCAACTTCCATACAATGATTAGACAATTCACCTCTACCATGTATAGAATCGTCTAAATCACTTGTGTGAGCCCAGCTATCTTGGTATTTGATGATTTGGTACCTATATTTTTTTTGAAGACAACATGATTAAAAGATGGAAATAATAAGCTATGATAGCATAATAACTACTAGATAACTATCTGCAAAATATAAGTACAGTTATTGGCTTCTGTATCAAAATATAACATATTTCTGGAGACACAAAACTGCCATAATTACTAAATACAACTTCATATTAATTGAAACACAACTACCAAGTTTATGTACATACTTATCAGGTAGTGTAACAAAAACAACTAGTGTACATACTTGAGAAAAGCAGGTCACTACGACATTTCACATTGCACTTAACAGGTTGTCTTAGCAAGAAGAATGAAAACATGATTCGCTAAAAACTTTCAGAAAATAAAAGTGTAAGATAAAAAGCTACACTATTGCACAAAAAAGAAAAAGGAAAGAACTTACTTTCTGATATTTGATTTCACTGGCCTTTGATGCTTGTTGCTCATCATGATAAGCTGGTAAATTTCTTCTTGTTCAGCTGTCACTTTAATTGCACTGTCAAAAGGTGACTGCATGAAGTGTGACGACTTCTTGACTCTCACTTTATGTGGCTGAACCTTTGGTGTTACGCTTTGGATGAAATTTCCATGTTGTGTAACAGTAGGTTCAACAGCTGATTTTAATGCTCGCTGCCTTTCTAAGAAGGCTTTAGATGCCTTCTCATACTTTGCAAGCTCTTTAACTCCCTTTTCACTTAGCTGAGAAATGTTTCCTGCCATTACTTGTTGAACCTCCTCAGATAAGGTGAATTCTTCAAAATCAACATCGCTTGATGTGTTTCCAGCAGTTTCAGCTACATCCAAAAAGCAAAGAAATAAAATAAAAAAAACACTGAAAAAGAAAAGGGATTGTACATGACAAAAAAGCACTTAGCAAAAATGTTATGTTAGTGTGTACAAAAAGTAAAAGATATTTGTGCAAGCTAGACATTAGTGCATAAGCATACCTTCAGGATTTGACCAAGATAGAGGAGCAACATTCAACGCAAAATCAGCAGCTACATCTGAAGGAGATATGCCCTAGAGGCAATAATAAAGTGGTTATTATTTATATCTTTAAGTTTATGATAAATGTTTATATATCATGCTAGAATTGTATTAACCGAAACATTAGTACATGTGTGATATGTAGACAAACAAAAAGTCCCTAGTATGCCTCTTAAACTAGCTTGTTGATTAATGGATGATTAGTTTCATAATCATGAACATTGGATGTTATTAATAACAAGGTTATGTCATTGTGTGAATGATGTAATGGACACACCCAATTAAGCGTAGCATAAGATCTCGTCATTAAGTTATTTGCTATAAGCTTTCGATACATAGTTACCTAATCCTTATGACCATGAGATCATGTAAATCACTTATACCGGAAATGTACTTTGATTACACCAAACACCACTGCGTAAATGGGTGGCTATAAAGGTGGGATTAAGTATCCAGAAAGTATGAGTTGAGGCATATGGATCAACAGTGGGATTTGTCCATCCCGATGACGGATAGATATACTCTGGGCCCTCTCGGTGGAATGTCGTCTAATGTCTTGCAAGCATATGAATGAGTTCATAAGAGACCACATACCACGGTACGAGTAAAGAGTACTTGTCAGGAGACGAGGTTGAACAAGGTATAGAGTGATACCGAAGATCAAACCTCGGACAAGTAAAATATCGCGAGACAAAGGGAATTGGTAATATATGTAAATGGTTCATTCGATCACTAAAGTCATCGTTGAATATGTGGGAGCCATTATGGATCTCCAGATCCCGCTATTGGTTATTGGTCGGAGTGAGTACTCAACCATGTCCGCATAGTTCTCGAACCGTAGGGTGACACACTTAAAGTTGGATGTTGAAATGGTAGCACTTGAAATATGGAATGGAGTTCGAATATTTGTTCGGAGTCCCGGATGAGATCCCGGACATCACGAGGAGTTCCGGAATGGTCCGGAGAATAAGATTCATATATAGGATGTCATTTTATGTGAAATAAAATGTCGCGGAAGGTTCTATGGAAGGTTCTAGAAGGTTCTAGAAAAGTCCGGAAGAAACCACCAAGGAAGGTGGAGTCCACATGGGACTCCACCACCATGGCCGGCCAGCCCTAGATGGGGTGGAGTCCCAAGTGGACTCCACCATAGGGGGCCGGCCACCCCCCACATGGGAGGTGGAAATCCCACCTTTGGGTGGGAGTCCTAGTTGGGCTAGGTTTCCCCCTCTTATGGAAGTTTTTGGGTTCGGGTCTTATTCGAAGACTTGGACACCAACACTTGGGATCCACCTATATAATGAGGGGACAAGGGAGGGGGCCGGCCACCCTAAGACCACAAGCTGGCCGCCCCCCATAGAGTGGCCGGCCACCCCCTCCCAAACCCTAGCCAAGCTCCTCTACTCCATATTGCCCGCATTGCTTAGCGAAGCTCCGCCGGACTTCTACACCGCCACCGACACCACGCCGTCGTGCTGTCGGATTCAAGAGGAGCTACTACTTCCGCTGCCCACTGGAACGGGGAGGTGGACGTCGTCTTCATCAACAACCGAACGTGTGACCGAGTACGGAGGTGCTGCCCGTTCGTGGCGCCGGAACCGATCGTGATCAAGATCTTCTACGCGCTTTTGCAAGCGGCAAGTGATCGTCTACCGCAGCAACAAGAGCCTCCTCTTGTAGGCTTTGGAATCTCTTCAAGGGTGAGACTCGATACCCCCTCGTTGCTACCGTCTTCTAGATTGCATCTTGGCTTGGATTGCGTGTTCGCGGTAGGAAAATTTTTGTTTTCTATGCAACGTTATCCTACAGTGGTATCAGAGCCGTGTCTATGCATAGATGGTTGCACGAGTAGAACACAATGGTTTGTGGGCGTTGATGCTCTTGTTATCTTTAGTTTGAGTACTTTGCATCTTTGTGGCATAGTGGGATGAAGCGGCTCGGACTAACTTTACATGACCGCGTTCATGAGACTTGTTCCTCGTTCGACATGCAACTTGTATTGCATAAGAGGCTTTGCGGGTGTCTGTCTCTCCTACTATAGTGAAGATTCAATTTACTCTTCTATTGAAAACATTAGTATCAACGTTGTGGTTCATGTTCGTAGGTAGATTAGATCTCTCTCGAAAACCCTAAACCACGTAAAATATGCAAACCAAATTAGAGACGTCTAACTTGTTTTTGCAGGGTTTGGTGATGTGATATGGCCATAATATGATGATGAATATGTATGAGATGATCATTATTGTATTGTGGCAACCGGCAGGAGCCTTATGGTTGTCTTTAAATTTCATGTTGAGTAGTATTTCAAAGTAGTTGTAATAGTTGCTACATGGAGGACAATCATGAAGACGGCGCCATTGACCTTGACGCTACGCCGACGATGATGGAGATCATGCCCGAAGATGATGGAGATCATATCCGTGCTTTGGAGATGAAGATCAAAGGCGCAAGAACAAAAGGGCCATATCATATCACATATGAACTGCATGTGATGTTAATCCTTTTTATGCATCTTATTTTGCTTAGATCGCGACGGTAGCATTATAAGATGATCCCTCACTAAAATCTCAAGATAATAAAGTGTTCATCCTTAGTAGCACTGTTACCAAGTCTTGTCGTTTCGAAGCACCTCGTGATGATCGGGTGTGATAGATTCAATAAGTACATATGATGGGTGCAAGACAGTTTTGCACATGCGGATACTAAGGTGGCCTTGACGAGCCTAGCATGTACAGACATGGTCTCGGAACACGTGATACCGAAAGGTAGAGCATGAATCATATGGTTGATATGATGAACACTTTGAGTGTTCGCCATTGAAATCACACCTTTTCTCGTGATGATCGGGTTTAGGTGCGGTGGATTTGGTTCGTGTGATCACTAAGACAATGCGAGGGATATTGTTTTGAGTGGGAGTTCACTTATGTTTTTAATTATGTTGAATTAAAATTTGAACTCAATTTGTCATAAACTTAGTCTAAACTATTGCAAATATATGTTGTAGAGATGGCGTCCCCAATCAATTTTAATCAGTTCCTAGAGAAAGAGAAACTTAAGAGCAACGGTAGCAACTTCACCGACTGGTTCCGTCATGTGAGGATCTTCCTCTCTGGCGGAAATCTGCAATTTGTGCTTGATGCACCGCTAGGTGACCCTCCTGCAGAAGATGAATCCGATGAAGTAAAAGCTGTTTACGCGACTCGGAAAACTCGGTACTCTCAAGTTCGGTGTGCCATCCTGTGCGATGGAATCCGATCATCAAAAACGTTTTGAGCACCATGATCCTCATGAGTTGATGAATGAGCTGAAAGCTATATTCGAGACTCATGCGGCGATGGAATGCTATGAAGCATCGAAACATTTCTTCACTTGTATGATGGAAGAAGGCAGCTCCGTTAGTGAGCACATGCTCGCCATGACCGGGCATGCGAAGAAACTCGATGACTTGGGAATAGTGATTCCTAACAGATCGGGGATTAATCGTGTCCTTCAATCACCGCCACCAAGTTACAAGAACTTTGTGATGAACTACAATATGCAGAACATGAACAAGGAGTTACACGAACTCTTTGGCATGCTAAAAGCTGCTTGAGATTGAGATCAAGAAAGAGCACCAAGTGTTGATGGTCAACAAGACCACCAGTTTCAAGAAACAGGGGCAAGTCTAAGGGAAAATTCAAGAAGGGTGGCAAGAAAGCTGCCACGCCTCCTATGAAACCTAAGAACGGCCCTAAGCACGATGCTGAGTGCTATTCTTTCGCAAGGAGAAGGGACACTTGGAAGCGTAATTGCTCCAAGTATCCGGCTGATCCGAAGAGCGGCCTTGTCAAGAAGAAGAAAGAAGGTATATTTGATATACATGTTATAGATGTTCATTTCAACGGTTCTCGTTCTAGTACCTGGGTATTTGATACCGGTTCGGTTGCTCATATTTGTAACTCGAAACAGAACTAAAGAATAAACGACAAGCTATTTGAAAGATGAAGTGACGATGCACGTTGGAAACGGATCCAAGGTCAATGTGATCGCGATCGGCACACTTCCTCTACATCTACCTTCGGGATTAGTTTTAAGCCTAAATAATTGCTATTATGTACTGCGTTGAGCATGAACATTATATCTGGATCTTGTTTAATGCAAGACGGTTATTCATTCAAGTCTGAGAATAATGGTTGTTCTATTTTTATGAATAATATCTTTTATGGTCGAGCACCACAAAAGAATGGCTTATTTCTATTAGATCTCGATAGTAGTGATACACATATACATAACATTGATGCTAAGCGAATTAAACTTAATGATAATTCTACTTATATGTGGCACTGTCGTCTTGGTCATATTGGAGTGAAACGCATGAAGAAACTCCATCTTGATGGATTACTTGAATCACTTGACTTTGAGTCACTTGATAGATGCGAAGCATGTCTAATGGGAAAAATGACAAAGACTCCATTTTCTGGTATGATGGAGCGAGCATCGACTTATTGGAAATCATACATACCGATGTATGTGGACCAATGAGCGTAGTATCGCGCGGTGGTTATCGTTATGTTCTAACCTTCACAGATGATCTGAGTAGATATGGGTATATCTATTTCATGAAACATAAATCCGAAACTTTCGAGAAGTTTAAGGAATTTCAAAGTGAAGTAGAAAATCAACGTAACAAGAAGATCAAATTTCTACGATCTGATCGTGGAGGTGAATATCTGAGTTATGAGTTTGGCATGCATTTAAAGAAATGCGGAATACTTTCACAATTGACACCGCCGGGAACACCTCAACGTAACGGTGTGTCCGAACGTCGTAATCGAACTCTCTTAGATATGGTTCGTTCTATGATGTCTCTTACTGATTTGCCTTTATCATTTTGGAGTTATGCATTAGAGACAGCCGCATTCACTTTAAATAGAGCACCATCAAAATCCGTAGAAATGACACCGTATGAATTATGGTTTAATAAGAAACCTAAGTCATCGTTCTGAAAGTTTGGGGTTGCGAAGCCTATGTAAAGAAGTTACAACCGGACAAGCTAGAACCCAAAGCGGAGAAATGCGTCTTCATAGGATACCCTAAGGAAACTATAGGGTACACTTTCTATCACAGATCCGAAGGCAAAATCTTTGTTGCTAAGAACGGAACCTTTCTTGAGAAAGAATTTCTCACTAAAGAAGTGACTTGGAAGAAAAGTAGAACTCGATGAGATTGATGAATCTATACTCGTTGATCGAGTAGAGCGATGCCGGAAGTTGTACTGTACGCCTACACCGGCAACAGAGGAAGATAATGATAATGATCATGAAACTTCGAACGAGGAAACTACTCAACCTCTCAGATCTACAATGGAACGTGCCACTCCTGATTGGTATGATCCTTGTCTAAATGACATGATTGTTGATAAAAAAGATGAGGACCTGCGACGTATGAAGAAGCGATGATGAGCCCAGATTCCAACAAATGGCAAGAAGCCATGAAATCCGAAATGGGATCCATGTATGATAACAAAGTATGGACTTTGGTAGACTTACCTGATAGCCGAAAGGCTGTCGAGAATAAATGGATCTTCAAGAGAAAAACAGATGCTGATGGTAATATTACTGTCTATAAAGCTCGACTTGTCGCAAAGGGTTTTCGACAAATTCAAGGAGTTGACTACGATGAGACTTTCTCACCTGTAGCGAAGCTAAAATCTGAGGATTTTGTTAGCAATAGCTGCATTTTTCGATTATGAGATTTGGCAGATGGATGTCAAAACAGCGTTCCTTAATGGAGACATTGAGGAAGAGTTGTATATGGTACAACCCAAAGGTTTTGTCGATCCTAAAAATGCTGACAAAGTATGCAAACTTCAGCGTTCAATCTATGGACTGAAGCAAGCATCAAGAAGTTGGAACCGACGCTTTGATAAGGTGATCAAAGACTTCGGGTTTATACGATGTCATGGAGAGGCCTGTATTTACAAGAAAGTGAGTGGGAGCTCTGTAGCATTCCTGATATTATATGTAGATGACATATTATTGATCGGGAATGATATAGAACTATTAAGCAGTGTTAAGGGTTATTTGAATAATAGTTTTTCAATGAAAGACCTTGGTGAAGCATCGTATATATTAGGCATCAAGATTTATAGAGATAGATCAAGACGCCTAATAGGGCTATCACAGAGTACATATCTGGACAAGATTCTAAAGAAGTTTAGAATGGACGAAAGTAAGAAAGGGTTCTTACCTATGTTACTGTGCAAGGTATTGAGTAAAACTCAAGGACAGCTAGCAGAAGAAAGAGAAAGGATGAGTAACATCCCTATGCCTCGGCAGATAGGATCTATCATGTATGCCATGCTATGTACTAGACCGGATATAGCACATGCCGTTAGTTTGACTAGCAGATATCAAAGTGATCCAGGAATGGAACATCGGACAGTGGTCAAGAATATCTGAAGTACTTGAAAAGAACTAAGGATATGTTTCTTTGTTATGGAGGTGACCAAGAGCTCGTTGTAAACGGTTACACCGATGCAAGTTGGAACACCGATCCCGATGACTCTAAGTCACAATCTGGGTACGTGTTTATATTGAATGGTGCTGCGATGGCTGGGCAAGCTCGAAGCAGTGCACGGTGGCGAAGTCTTCAACAGAATCAGAGTACATAGCGGCTTCAGAGGCTTCATCAGAAGCGGTATGGATGAAGAGGTTCATTGTAGAGCTCGGTGTGGTTCCTAGTGCATTGGACCCATTAATCATTTACTGTGATAACATGGGTGCCATCGCCAATGCACAAGAGCCAAGGTCACACAAGAGGCTGAAGCATATCAAGCTGCGTTACCACTCGATTCGCGAGTATATCGAAGATGGAGAAGTAAAGATTTGCAAAGTACACACTGATCTGAATGTAGCAGATCCGTTGACTAAAGCTCTCCCTAGGGCAAAGCATGACCAACACCAGAATGCCATGGGTGTTAGGTATATTACAATGTAATCTAGATTATTGACTCTAGTGCAAGTGGGAGACTGAAGGAGATATGCCCTAGAGGCAATAATAAAGTGGTTATTATTTATATCTTTAAGTTTATGATAAATGTTTATATATCATGCTAGAATTGTATTAACCGAAACATTAGTACATGTGTGATATGTAGACAAACAAAAAGTCCCTAGTATGCCTCTTAAACTAGCTTATTGATTAATGGATGATTAGTTTCATAATCATGAACATTGGATGTTATTAATAACAAGGTTATGTCATTGTGTGAATGATGTAATGGACACACCCAATTAAGCGTAGCATAAGATCTCGTCATTAAGTTATTTGCTATAAGCTTTCGATACATAGTTACCTAATCCTTATGACCATGAGATCATGTAAATCACTTATACCGGAAAGGTACTTTGATTACACCAAACACCACTGCGTAAATGGGTGGCTATAAAGGTGGGATTAAGTATCCAGAAAGTATGAGTTGAGGCATATGGATCAACAGTGGGATTTGTCCATCCCGATGACGGATAGATATACTCTGGGCCCTCTCGGTGGAATGTCGTCTAATGTCTTGCAAGCATATGAATGAGTTCATAAGAGACCACATACCACGGTACGAGTAAAGAGTACTTGTCAGGAGACGAGGTTGAACAAGGTATAGAGTGATACCGAAGATCAAACCTCGGACAAGTAAAATATCGCGAGACAAAGGGAATTGGTAATATATGTAAATGGTTCATTCGATCACTAAAGTCATCGTTGAATATGTGGGAGCCATTATGGATCTCCAGATCCCGCTATTGGTTATTGGTCGGAGTGAGTACTCAACCATGTCCGCATAGTTCTCGAACCGTAGGGTGACACACTTAAAGTTGGATGTTGAAATGGTAGCACTTGAAATATGGAATGGAGTTCGAATATTTGTTCGGAGTCCCGGATGAGATCCCGGACATCACGAGGAGTTCCGGAATGGTCCGGAGAATAAGATTCATATATAGGATGTCATTTTATGTGAAATAAAATGTCGCGGAAGGTTCTATGGAAGGTTCTAGAAGGTTCTAGAAAAGTCCGGAAGAAACCACCAAGGAAGGTGGAGTCCACATGGGACTCCACCACCATGGCCGGCCAGCCCTAGATGGGGTGGAGTCCCAAGTGGACTCCACCATAGGGGGCCGGCCACCCCCCACATGGGAGGTGGAAATCCCACCTTTGGGTGGGAGTCCTAGTTGGGCTAGGTTTCCCCCTCTTATGGAAGTTTTTGGGTTCGGGTCTTATTCGAAGACTTGGACACCAACACTTGGGATCCACCTATATAATGAGGGGACAAGGGAGGGGGCCGGCCACCCTAAGACCACAAGCTGGCCGCCCCCCATAGAGTGGCCGGCCACCCCCTCCCAAACCCTAGCCAAGCTCCTCTACTCCATATTGCCCGCATTGCTTAGCGAAGCTCCGCCGGACTTCTACACCGCCACCGACACCACGCCGTCGTGCTATCGGATTCAAGAGGAGCTACTACTTCCGCTGCCCGCTGGAACGGGGAGGTGGACGTCGTCTTCATCAACAACCGAACGTGTGACCGAGTACGGAGGTGCTGCCCGTTCGTGGCGCCGGAACCGATCGTGATCAAGATCTTCTACGCGCTTTTGCAAGCGGCAAGTGATCGTCTACCGCAGCAACAAGAGCCTCCTCTTGTAGGCTTTGGAATCTCTTCAAGGGTGAGACTCGATACCCCCTCGTTGCTACCGTCTTCTAGATTGCATCTTGGCTTGGATTGCGTGTTCGCGGTAGGAAAATTTTTGTTTTCTATGCAACGTTATCCTACAACATCTTCATCTGAGCAAATAATATCCAACTCAGAACCACTTGTTGAAGTTTCCTAGGAATTGAAACCAAGATCAAAGCTTGGTGGTGTGAACATACCAGGATGACTATATTTCTTTTCACCATGTGATGAAGTTCCTTTATCAACCCGTTTTCTTTTACATAAAGGCCGAGTAGCAGTAATGCTATCCAATCCAACAAATCTTGAAAGTATCCCAGATTTCTTGACAGATTCAGAAAGATTCCTGACAGCATGTATGATATCTTCTAAGACTCTAATAGGGGGATGGTTCTCTAACCCATAACCACCAAGATTTGCATGCACAAGAGGAGAGATTCTGCATTTGCTTCCAGAAAAATCACTTGGTAGATGATGATGTTGCTGTTGTACAGGTGAAACAACAATGGACCTGCACGTGTTGGTTGCAGCGGAAGGTTTTGGAGTTTGAGCATCAACAACAGTTGGAGAGATAGGGATGGCACTGTCTTTTGAATTGCCATCTTTTACTGTCGGCAATTTTGTAGCAGAAGGAGATATTGGAATGGCACTGGCAACTGTTTTCCCATCTTGCTTGCTTGCAGACTTAGTACAAACTAAAGATTTTGTAACATTCTTGGTTTTCAGACTTGAATCTGAACATTGAGGAATGCTTTCATCACGCAATCGTGCAAGCCTTGGAGATTTTCTTGCTGGTACAGTTGTCGGCAATGCAAGACGTTTCCTACATATGCAAAAGTAAGAGTCAACTGTGATCAATTAAAGTAAAAAATGCATGTGCAAAACATAGGGAAAAAGTAATTAACAAAAGGTTCAAATGTGATCATCCACATACCTTTTCTTTAACCGATTATCCTTGTCCACCTTTTCATCAGCAGTTAAATCGTGAAGAACAACACCACTAGGGAGGACAGATATGTCTTCAGCAACGACAAGATTCAAGGGGACAAAATCATTTTCTGAAATGAGACTCTCCGAGGAAAGTACATCTTTGCTTCCTGCTGCAACATTTATAGCACTAGAGTCCAATTGATGATGAAGTCTTTCCCTGTTTTGAACAAACCATGATTTATAAACAAAAAAAAATTACAAAATGTTTTAAAATGCAGCTACCAAATTATCTACCTGAAGTTATCATGTTTTTAAAAAACAAACTACCAAATTACTTAAGTGCAGTTATCAGATTTCTTCATAAAAAGGATCTACCAGTTATATTAGAACACAACTATAAAGTTTGGTCAGTTCAGCAACCATAATTAGCATTGCATCTATGAGGTTACTTCAATTCAGCTATCAGAATAATTTAAATAGTTAACAGAATCATGAGTAAAAACCAAACTAAAACAATAGAACAACAATCAATATTTCTCTGTTGTATCATAGGATTACTACAAAGAAGTATTACTCCCAACAGTGACCAGGACTATATTAGAAAACAGTAAAAAATGTGTAGTACAAACATACCTTTCTATTCTAGTCTCAAAACCATGATGCTCTTGCTGATTTGTTGCATTGCTCAAGTCAACAGGTTCAGATTCCTTCTCCAACTCAGATGTTCCAATGTTTACGGCAACAGATTCAGATAGTTTCACCAGCCCAGTTGTTGCATTGTTAAGGGCAACATATTCATATTCTCCATCTTTGTCAACACGAATTCCAAGCTCTTCTGCAACAATATTCTTCACAACTTCATTCAATCCAGAAATCCTAGGCTTCTTCATCAAACCAAGACTTGATGCAAGAACAGCTGCACTGCCCCTAATCCTCTCTTCAGCTTGCTCTGTACTTTCTGACGGTGAATCAGGTGTGAACCCGGAAACATCAGCAATGTTACCTTCAGCTTCAGACCGATCCAAATCACTATATGTTGGAACCGCAATCTGAGAATGCATAGGAGGAGGAGATAAACTTGTGCTTCCTTCTTGAAGAAATTTTGTTGGTGTTACAGTGTCATCATCAACAATTCCTTTACCAGCAAGACGGGTTCATGGTTTACCACGTCCAGTAACAACAGTGGGAGACATCTCTTCATTCTCCTCTGATTCAGACGCACTTAAGTCAACATTTTCTTCATCACTAGCTTGCTCAACAACATCGTCATTTTCAGTATCGGTATCAGCTGATTCAGTCATGCCTTGCACAAGATTGCTCAACAGACCATTGAGGCCTGATGCAAAAGATTGCATTAAGGTGTAGGCTTTGATCCGTTGCTGTAACCAAAAATGAGAAAAACCGAAAATATTAGTTAGTGCGGATGATATTCAGCAAAATTACATAAAAAAATCAAATGTTACAAATGACTGACTTAACATGCAGAAAGTTTTAAATCATACCTTCTGTTTGCAAGAAGGATGTGTATTAAGATTCATCCAAGCTTCAAAACCATTAGGACCACCAAACAAACCCATTTCCCTAGCAATGTCCTCCTTATACTCATCCTTCAGCTGCACGAACAAGTAAAGAAAATTAAAAACCCATAGCAGCTTTTAGTGTTGAGTGCATCAAAACTAGTTGAAATAATCGAACAATGCATCCAAAAATAAGAGGACTAACCTCCAGAACACCGAATATGGTTGAATCGTACTCCTGTGCATCCATTGCACCAACCGCATCAATTT
Organism: Lolium perenne; assembly: GCF_019359855.2. Lineage (NCBI taxonomy): Eukaryota > Viridiplantae > Streptophyta > Magnoliopsida > Poales > Poaceae > Lolium > Lolium perenne. The sequence continues at coordinate 162,367,152 of NC_067247.2, forward strand.
GTAAGCTAGACCAAGCATTAATAGCAAAACGTTCATCTCCAAGCATAAGCTCCAAGTGATTGGTGTTGAGTGCATCAAAGTATAGCAGCTTCAAGCAATAACAACAGCACACAAATTATTGCTGATGGTTTACATGAAACTGATGATTTGAACTACCAGAATTGCAAAATTTAGTCACCAGATTAATTCCACTAAACATACAAAAATATATTTGCAAAAGAAAAACTTCACAATACTAAAATGCATTCCAAACAATTAATACAACTATTTACAAATGACCAAAAAATACAAAAAGAAGTAACTATAAACAAAGAGTAACTATGTACTCACCATGCAGTACAGTAAACATCCCCTGCTATACTTCCCATTTGACAGATTATTGTGCAGCTCATCAACAATAAATTTGCACATGTTCATCTCTTTTGCATTAGCAATGTCAAGCTAAGAGATTTATCACCATGACATACACAGAAAAAAAGAGGGGAAGATTTTAGTATACATGCAAACAAAATGAAAAATTACGAACAAAAGGACATAAAATAAAGTAGTTTGCGAAGTTCTATTACCAGCATTGGATAACATTTGTTGCTCATCTTTACATCTGTTGTTGGAGCAACAGCTGTTGACACCAAGAACAAAAGCCAAAGTTCCCTAAAAGTATCATCAGCTTCTTGGCACTCCTCGAGCATTTTTCCAATCTCTGAAACCTTAGGCCTGCTAGTTTTTCCAGGAAATAGCCTTTCAGAAATCTCAGCCTCCAACTTGTAATCACAATAGTACTTGACTTGAAGTTGTCCATTGGGAAATCCAGTCATGATATGAACAAATTCTTCGTCTAATGGGATAACTCCACGACAAGGGACAACAAATGCTCTCCTATTGGGCTGATAACACTTTGTAAACCAATTTATGACCGGGTTATGCAACTGTCCACACTTGATATCAAGAAAGCTGGCATGACCCATGTCAACTATAGCAAGCTTCTGATCTTCTGTCAAACTACTGTAAAGCTTAACTATGGGTGATGGAGAAGCCCTATTACGTTCTCCGGTAAAAACCTGGACAATTCAATGAGATTGTAAAAACAATTTAGAAAACAATGAAGCCAGATTCAAAAAAAAACTGAGAAAAAACAGCAGTGACCATATAAAAATAACATGGTAATTGGAACACATTGAAATTATATATTACAGATGCCAAAATAACCTAAAGCAACTAACAGATTATACAAGAAAATATCTAGTGGCAACGTTTATAGTAGAACACAGTGAATACATGAACAAGATTTATTAACTTACATGATGCTTTTTGCGCACTCCCTTCCTTTTCATAGCAGCACCAGCATTATTTGGATTTCCCTTTCTCCTAGCCATCGACAGTCTTAGCTGCCAAACAATATTAATACCAATAATCAGATTAGGTAACTAAATTAGGAAGTTTAAAAAGTGTATGAATGCTATCACAAAAAAAGCATGGTTACACCACAAACTATCAGGTTATTTACAATGGCTGCCAGTTTTTTCCAAATAACTGCGCCAAATTATCCAGAAAATTACTGCCAGTAATCATGAACAAACTATAAGGTTATTCGGAAAAATAGTAACTAGCAACTAGCAACCAAGTTTTCTGTCCCAACTTATTAGCATGAACAAACTATCATGAAACAAACTATCAGGTTATCTGCCAGTAATCATGAACAAAACTATCAGGTTATCTGCCAGTAATCATGAACAAAAATAGTAAGTAGCAACTAGCAACCAAGAAAAATACTACCAGTAATCATGAACAAACCACAATCGTAGAACATGATAGCTGCCACTTTTTTCCAAAATAACTAGCAACCAAAGTTTTCTGTCTCAACTTCTAGGTTCTTCAGAAACATCTAACAGATTAACTTCCTCAGATTCACAGTATAAAAACAAAAATGCACAACAAATTGATCCAGCACAAACTACAACATGCAGACAAAAATGCATGATGCTAGAACAAATCGTAGAACAAAAACTTGCATCTAGACGCCATGGATACGAACACAACGGCGCAGCTCCCCCCTACTCCCTAGTCACGGCGCTGCTCCCTCCTAACCGCGTAGCTACAACGTCAAACGAACAAATCGGTAGTCGCCAGGATCTGCCTCGTAGCCCTGCTGCAAGCTCGTCCCCGCAATCTCCCTCGACGCCCCGCTGCTAGCTCGTTGCCGCGCTCTACATCAAAGCCGCACTCCCCCCCTCGTCACCGCGATCTCCCTCGTCAACTCGCTCTGGTGCAGCAAATCCGACGGGCCGAGCGGATCTAGCAGCAAATCCGTGCGGGCCGAGCAAATCCGACATCGCCGCACACGAGCTACCACGAAAAATCAAGCAAAAAACGGCGATTAACAGCAGTGGTAGACGGAGGACACTAACCAGAATACAGATGTGCGACGGATCTAGCTGTCGCCGGCGAGAAATCGACCAATCGCCGGCGAGAATCGACGATTCCCTCGGAATCGCCCTCGGAATCGCCCTTCGCAAGAGACGGAGGAACGGATAGCCCAAAATAGACGGTTATGACAGGAAAGCCCCTGGAATTATTTTCGACGAGCACGCCTCCCAAAATTCAAAAAACAGACCCACAGACCGACTACGAGACCGACCGAAGTCGGTCGGCACGACGTGCGCGACGTGCGCGAGCCTCCTATAGGATGCGCCGCACGCATCTTAAAGAGCCGCCGCACAAAACGCGCGACGTGCGGCGCCTCTCATTAGATTTTCCCATTAATGTATGTACAAAGCAATTAGATTATATTTCTATTGGATGGACATCAAGAGTACACGAAGGAACAACGGGTGATGTGTTGCGAAAGATTGAGCAGCACAGTAAAAGATGCCTGAATTCAACTTGTCAGCATCCAAACATAAATTTGGAATTGTTGCTCCTATGATTCCATCTAGAAATATTGTGCACAACCAAACAGCAGAATTAGTATCAGAGTCCATTTCAATACGCTGGTTGATTTGGTATTGAACCCAATTCAATTCCAAGCCCCCAATTACATACATCCAAACAGAGCATTTGGCTTTTGAAACAATCAAAATGAAAACGGGCCATCTTGGCGGAAAAGGCGTCATTTTTATGCACTCAACTTGCTGACTTGCTGAGTCTGACAATTTTAAGCGCTAGCAATGTAAATGAAAAATCCACCATCAAGCCTGCTTGGGGACTCTGTTGATTTGTTGACATTCAATTACCATGTTCGAAATGATACAGTTTTCTGGTCATGGGCATCTTTGGCTCCTACTAACTGTCCACATCTGATGTGAACATTGACGAGCTGTGCAGCATTGCAGGATACGGCAGCAAATGAAGTATAGCACGACTGAATGCTGTATTTTTTGCTCAAAACAAGAGGAAGCTGTATCTGTCACTTTTGTGTCCGCTAACGAAAAGATGGCAAGAAAGACCCGGCGAAGTCTCCCCCCTCGTCACTACGAGTCCACCACTCTTTATCCTCTTTCTTGCTTTTCCCCCCGCGTTCCGACGAAGGCCGAAGCACGCCGCCGCCTCCGACGAAAAATTCTCCTCGCCGTCGCCGTCCCGCTCTACTTGCACCTACTGTTCTCACTTCTCAATCTTGTTGACCCCTTCCTCAGTTCCTCTGCTGTCCAATCCATCCAGTTCGTCGCTGCGGATTTGTTTGCCACGTGGCGGGAGTACTAGCAGTGCCTAATCCCGGAGAAAATTCCGCGGATTCGCGAGAGGATTACGCTGCTCTCTCGCCCCGAATTCCTCCAGAGCTGAATCTTTGACCACATCCTCCACTCCCAGTTTCCGAAATGGAAGAGGCCGCCCCGGCGGCGCTGCGCGTGATCCGGAGCTGCATCGACGCGCTGGGGAGAGGGTTCGACGCCAACCTCGACACCAGGCTGCTCTACTGCAAGGGGTCCCGCCTCGTCGAGGTCGACGACGGCGAGCTGAGCTCCAGGGATCTCGTCGTGTCTGACGGGCTCACGGTCCCCGGTGTGCCCAAGGACGTCGATTGCTCGGCTGACAGTGGGACTGCTGGGCAGGAGACCGCCGGCCCGTGCGGCTTCTATGAGGTGCTGATGACTGGCAGTAATCTTTTCTTTGTATCTCAACTTTGTTGTTGGTTTTACGTCTACCATCGCTAGTTGTTGTATCATCATTTATTAAGTTTCTGTACTGTTCTTGGTATCCTGGTAGAGTCATGATATAGCTGGATACACGTGCTCTGAGTTGGTTGGAGTTATGGTTTGGTTTACCGTGCCATGTCTATCTGAAACTTTGAATTGCTAGTGTATCGGTGATAAGAGGACCATGGTGCTTCACATTGCTTGTCTAGCGGAACTGTAAAACCGAGTAATTCAGGATCTGTGTAGTATCAGTAAAAATGAAGTACAGGCTTTCGAATAGAGAATCCGGAGTTCACAGGATCGAAAGTTGTGTTTTTTTTCTATCACGTGATACATACAGACTTAATTCTGGGATAATTCTGATGCCTCTTTCTGTTGTGGTTTTCATTAATATGCTGTACTGGCCTGCCAGAAAAGATTTTAGGTTTCGACCGATCATGGAATCTGCATAATGTATCTTGCAGGCTAGTACCGATAGCGATAGTTCAGTAATACTTTTGTTAGATCTTTAGTTTTTGTTGCCTCATTGGCACTTGATTATAAAATATAACTCTCTATTAATCATGGCTTAAGAAATCGTTTTTTGGTCCAACATCAACTGCCTAGTTAATTCCTATCTTGCTTCATGTAGTCTTCAGTCTCACGTGTTCTGTTTTCCTTTCCTGTTTGCGAGGGATTGTAGATGGCTGGGCATTTCAACAAAAAATCCCAGCTTGCAGGAAATTTACCTCTTGGAAGCTTTAATTCAGCATATAGCTTCACTGGATCCAAGAAATTTGATGCAATGGCTACCAAAAGTCTTGGGATGGAGGGGAAGACTGTTTCTTTATATAAGGTCCAACTTGTGCGACAGCCTTTAACGCTGGTAGAGGAAGTTAAGCATGCAGTTCCACACTCATGGGAACCATCATCTCTAGCAAGGTAAACAAACACATGCAGATTGCTCTAAGAAGATGTTTAGGCCCTAACAGTTTTCAGCAGGTTCATTCAGAATTATGGAACACATGTCATAAATTCCATCACCATTGGTGGGAAGGATGTGATTTACATCAAGCAGCATACGTCATCATCACTTTCTGCGGTGGAAATAAAAAATTATGTACATGATCTTGGATATCAGAGGTTTTCCGAAAATGAAACCCTTACAGGCTCAGGCCCTATAAGACCAATGAATAAGGTTTGGTTTTCTTTAGCTACACTCATCAACAGTACAAGTGAAGTAATCTTATTGTACTTCAGTTATGATTTTTGGTCAGGAAACAGAAGCCCTTGGGTACAACAGCCAAGGAGTATATCCACAACCGGCAACTACACCTTATATTCCTGCAAAAGAGGCAAGGACATGCTAACCTAATTAAATTTGCCATGCTGCATTTTCTTTATGTTTTGAATAACTCTGAGCAGCAATTAATATATTTTGCAAACAATCTTTTGTTAGTTTCCTCTTAATAAAATATTAAGGGGGTGTTTAATTGATATCAGAGTTTGTTCAAAAAAAAAAAAAATTTGATATCAGAGTATGAGCTAGCACTTATCCCCAACTTGGCTATTCAGACAGTGTCCTCTAGGTTCTCCATTTCCGTTTGATCAAATTCCTCCTGACCAGCCGTTGCAATCGTGATTATCCTTTCTCTGTTTGATATATTTTCGTGCCAACAGTTTAGGTATGTTGCTAAAATATCGGTATTAAGCCCGAAACTGCCAGCAGATGGCCACAACTGACAACTCCTGCATCTGAGATTGACAACAACAGTAATTTACTATTCTAGGCTAAGTTGGCTCATGGGTGCTGAGCGTGGTTAGCATATGCTGAAATATGCTGCATGACTGAATTGGTTGATGCACACTGCGTTTTTGTGTCCATTTGCTAGAACAAACTCTCTAGGTAGTAAATTGGTGAACAAACCAATCAACCTTGCCATCTTGGTTATCATTTCTTTTCGTTCGCCAATGCTGTGTTACTTAAGTAATGTACCTTAGTGCAACCTATTGGAGCTTTGAGACGGATTATCCTGCAGGATGTCACTGTGATTTTCAGAAGGAGAGGAGGAGATGATTTAGTTCAAAGTCATGCGGAATGGGCAAGAACTGTTAACTCAGCGCCTGATGTTATACATATGACTTTTATTCCTATAACAACTCTGTTCGAAGCAGCCATCCCTGGAAAAGACCATCTCATCCGGGCGATCAACCTTTATCTAGAATGTAAGCACTATCTTCACATATTTATTTTTGGAATGAGCATCTCCACAAATTATTCTTTAGATAGATATCCTGCTTGCTTCCAAGAATTGTCCGTAGATCGTCAATCTTGAAAGAAAATTGTCCATAGATATTATATGGAGATAATAGAACTATTTCTTCAAGGAAAACAAATATATATAACAAAAGATGGTCCCTCAGTTTACATTTTACATATATACTTTGCATATTTCTGGACTGGTCTACCAGGTATATTATCTAAGAAATATGCTGTTCTAACAAAGCTATATCATATTTGCAAAATCAGGACCTTAGTTTTGCATTCTGTTTATTGAATTGTCCTGTAAAGTAATAATTGTTTGGTTTGATTATTGACCATTTATCTTCTTTCTTTCCTCAGATAAACCTCCAATTGAGGAGCTGCGGTACTTCCTGGAGTTCCAGCTTCCCAGAGTTTGGGCGCCAGTTCGTGATGAGCACCCTGGCTATCAAAGAAAGGAGCCAGTGTGTCCATCCTTGCAGTTCAGCTTGATGGGGAAAAAGCTGTATATCAGCCAAGAACAGGTACTTAGATATAGCGGTTATGTCATTTGATTTCATCAGAAGCTTAATTCATAGACGACATTAACATGTGGAGATAGAAATATGCTAGTATTAGAATGCAGTTTGTCCATCCATTTCGGTATTTCCTTGGTGTCAGCCTGACTTATACTTGAACAAATTTACTTGTAGTCGTACCTGTCCCTATTAAACTAACAGAAAAATGCTATGTTATCTTGGTTGTTGTTTTAGCTGATACTGCCCTATGTTTGGATATGTCCCTCTCTCTCTCTCAAAGTAGGAGAGTTGTGTATCATTTGATTAAAAGGATGAAATATTGGCACTCCATCCAAGGACATTGTATATTTTTAGAGACGATCACATATTACAGTTTTAATTCGCGCCTAGCATACATGGAGAACAAACCAAGCAGCAACGGAGAAATCAGAATTACTCCCTCTGTCCCTTGAAACATGTCGAATATTTGTTAAAATTTGGATGTATCTATTACTACTATTTAGTGTCTAGATACATTCAGAGTTTGATAAATCTTCGACATGTTTCACGGGACGGAGGGAGTACTAGACTAACCTTTAATCAGCTTGTCGAGCTTCTCGGATCCTTGCAGCCTCGATCCACTGCTCTCTCCCTGGACTTGTTACAGGACCTGAAGGGCGTTATGTTTTATGAGTGATTTAAAATGTTGCTGACCAAGCTTACGCTTCTATTGAAAACCCATTTACACGCCCCAAAGTTGTGGTTGAGTCATCCATATCCATCAAATATGAAACATTTAATCTTCAAGCAACCAGCTGAATACTAGTATATGCATTTGATTGTAACGGTGGATACTTATCTCAAACTATCTGCACGATTTCTCCTGCAGTTCTCTTTTAGGCTTTGGTTATGCATCATATCATGTCATACCTTTTCAGGTATCAGTTGGTCGCAAGCCAATAACTGGCCTAAGGTTATGCTTGGAAGGTGCTAAGCAGAATAGGCTATGCATCCAACTGCAACATCTAGCATCTCTTCCAAAGATTCTCAAGCCTTACTGGGATGCACACATCACCATCGGCGCGCTGAAATGGCAGGGGCCAGAGGAGCAGGACAGCCGCTGGTTCGAGGCAGTGAAGTGGAAGAACTTTTCCCACGTCAGCACATCTCCAGTGGAACACCATGAGACACTCATCGGTGACGCCTCCGGCGCGTATATTGTCACCGGGGCGCAGCTCGGGGTGTGGGACTTTGGATCGAAGAACGTCCTGTACATGAAGCTTCTATACTCAAGGGTGCCCGGCTGCACCACCCGGAGATCGCTGTGGGATCATAGCCCTGCCACCACCAGCAACCATCCGATGGTTACCCCTTCTGACACCGCCTATCCTGATCTGGGGGACTCGAGTGCAGGCTCAAGCGATGCGGGGAAGCTCGTGAAAATAGTGGACAGGTCAGAGCTGTGCAAAGGCCCCGATGACATGCCAGGGCACTGGCTGGTGACTGGTGGGAAGCTTGGCGTTGAGAAGGGCAGGATTGTTCTGAGAGTGAAGTATTCCTTGCTGAATTACTGACAGCAGTGGCTGTTGTTATCGAGAACTTCGTAGTGCAGCATATTGTGCTGTAAGTGCAGTAGTAGTTGTTAGCGTTCCACTATTTTTGTTGATAAAACCAGTGCTAGATTGATCCGTTAGTTTGTTTGCAGCTGATTGCTGTTCCTATACAGTTTTTACATGAGATTTTCTCAATGTAATGACAATCATTTTGGCGGAGTTCTATCCTGTGTTTCTACAGGAATTCAGTATTGTAAATGCATGTTCGTCATTCCTTGTCGGACTTTTTATATCTGCAATCATGCCTAGATAATGTCATTGCTAATCATTTCATTGAGTCTCAAAGCTAAAGGTTTCTTGATTTTGTAGAGGTAGAGTATCTATAAGTTAATTTCTTAACTACCTGGTGACAAAGTGGACCATTATATAATGTCTGAAGTCCTTGCAACCGCGAAATGAGCAGTCACTCGGAGCATCTCCAACCGACACCCCAAAAGGGGTCCGTGCTGTAAAAACCGCTAGTTTAGCGCGCTGGCATCGAAAAAATTCGCTCCAACACACGCGGCAAAATATCGCACGTGGTAATTTTTTTTGCTGCGCGCTCTTCCGCGCACAGTATAAAACGTCAGCCGCTGAAACCTCCCTCTCGCGGTCTCGCCTGTCACGTGCACGACCGTTGCCGACGCCATGCCCCCCACCCCCCCCCCCCCCCCCCCCCCCGACGCAACTCCTCCGGTTTCATCGGCATGGCGCCTCGTGCGCCCCCGCCAGCAGCTCAACTTCAAGGACTGCGAGTCACTCGCGGAGGCGGAGTACTTGGCTGGCTTCGACGACCTCGTCACCTCCGAGCAGCGCCGCCGCGAGCAGCTTCAGCGCCGCCTCGCCATTGCGCAGGCGGATGAACGAGCCATGGAGGCGTGGGTTGTCGCCTTCCCGTAGGATGTCCTCGACGAGCACGCCTTCTACGCGCAGAAGAAGGCGGAACACAGGGCGAAGAAGGATGGTATTCGCGCGCGCAAGCGGTTCATCGAGGTGCAGGAAGCCGGCCCGTCGACCATCGACGACACGGACGAACGTTGGGCAGATTTGTTCTTGGTCGAGCCATCGAAGTCGTCGGAATCGGACTTCGAACTTCTCTGATTAGATGTTTGTATTGTATCCGTTCAGTTATCGTTCTTGTCATCGTTTTTTAAAACCTATTTTTAGCAGTATGTTTGATCTTATTTGCAACCATATGTATGCAAGCCTTATTTGTGGCGCTGTAGTTTAGCGCGTCTGGTAAAACCCTGTTTCCATTCTGTATTTTTTTGCGCTTCTGAAAAATCTAGAGACCGCCTGCACTAAAAAAAGCGAAAACCGGCGCTGTATAAAAAAATTTAGGGTGAGGAAGGTGCGCGCGTCTGTTGAATGCTCTCAGAAGAGTTGTCCAGAAGAGCGAGTCGAAACCAAAGAAAAGATTTAGGGATTGCAAGTTTGATGTGTCTCGGAGAAAGCACGGAGAAAAGAGTGAGAATGCATCGGAACTGTCGAAAAAAATCTTGTGCTAATTTCGAAGTTTTCATCAAATTTTGTAGAATGAAACTCCTGCCGGTCAAATGTTTCGGGATCAATCTCGTGACTAAGATGGGATGATCAGAGTTGACTGTCGCTTACGGCCGGCGGCATCGAGTCATCGATCCACGACGACGACATGGAAGCAAGGGCTGCACGTATGTGCATGTGATTTATCTATCCTGACAGATCAGGATCAGATGAACAGAGTCGACTGTCAATCTGTCAGCATGGCTCATATGCATTTTTTTTTAAGTGCCCGATGACCAGTATGTACTCCGTACAAAACATCGAAAACATAAGAATTTTGTAAATTTGCCTAGTTTGTTCAGAAATAAGGAAAATACATGAATCCTAGCCCCATGATGTGGACATGGAAATCATCTGCACGATGCATTCTTTTTCTGTTTCCTCTTACAAGACATGCTAAACACTAGTGATCTTTTGGTCAGAAAAACTTCTATTTGGAGACCTCTTCTTGCGTTTTGTGCAAGGAGAAAACCAGTGGGACCTTGTTAAACCCCTCCTTCCAACGTGAGTTTAGCCAAAATTCTGGCCGAGTCCTAATCTTGAATGGAAATGTGATATCCGGTTTTAGGGTTGTAGAAAATATTGATCCTAATTTCTGTTGTTGTATTACGGCGACCCTCAAGAAGTATATATAGAGATACAAAGGGTAGAGGATTGGAGTACAAGGCAAATCGTAGTAGGTCTATACCAATCCTATTTCTAGCCATATCTCTAATCTCTACTGGATACGTATTGTGCTGCTAACCAGGGTATGCTACAGGAACATATGCAATCTAATTTGCTTCAAATAAGTTCTCATCCTTGGATGTTGAAGTTCAGAAAATACAATGAAATAGATTAAAATTTGATGGTCGGATAATTAATGATCAGGATTGCATAAGATTTTTCAAAGAATGATTTGTTTTTGTTATATATAGAGAAAATGTTAGTCTTAAAGAAGGCATGCAACAACGGATTAACACATTTTAATTTTCTTCTTTGTTTCCTCCTATCCGTGTAGACATGCCTATTTCTAAATGGCAAATGTTGCAATAGGGCGTATGGTCCCTATATTTTGAAATTGAATTTCAAAAAAATTAAAACAAAAAATTCGCACGTACATCTTCACGTGCTACACGCTCACAAAGTCGTTTCATAAAAAATCAACTTCTCATGTGACGTGCGTGAAAAAGAAAAAAAAAATAGTGCTAAAAATAAAACTTTTCACAAGATAAATTTTCTCTTTTTTACATACAACACAAAAAATATCGGTTTTTCTTGAAACTTGACGAACGCACATATATCATGGAGATGTACATGTAAAAAAATTGTCAAATTTTTTTGACAGTTCGGAATATAATTTTTTAGTAGAGGGAGCATACGCACCCGGGAGCCGAATTGAATTTCCGTAATAGGGCTATGTCAGAAACATAAAACTGATCCTGAGTGCATATGCACCCGGTATATACAGTACATATTAAAAAAAGCTAAAAAAAATTAGGAAACAAATTTTACATGTAGAGGAACATGTTCTATGTGTGCACGTAAAGTTTCACATAAAACAGACATTTTTTTTGTACCAAATGAAAAAAGACAAAATAATGTCTCGCGAAATGGATATTTTAGCACCAATTTTTTTATTTTTTTACACATGGCACAAAACATGTCAGTCTTTGCTGAAACAACTTTGTGAGCATGTAAGAGCATCCACGATGTTGCTAAAAAGCTAAATATATCACATAGTGAAAAATGGCTTTCATGACAAATGGCTAGATTTACCACAGTGTGTAGATTGTCAAAAGAATTAATGTTCTCTCTCATGACCCGCAACAAAGAGAGACACTAGAGAGAGGAAATTTTTGGTTGTAGAAGCAACTACTTGCTCACACGCCCTAATATTTAGCTATGACAATGTCCTCTACAATGGTGTGAACCAATGCGAAAAATCAAATACAAGATTTGAAACCCCTATTTGGCATACACTGTGGCAACCCTAACATGTCAAGATATACACAAAACATTGTTTTTATATTTTTAAACATTTTTAAATATGTTTAAAATGCATTTCAAATAAAGAGTGCATATGCACCTAGGTGTCCACATCCCTATTGCTTTTCCATAAGCCAACTGTCTTATTGCCTCTAAATTTAACTCTTTCCTTTTAGGCAAATGTGCTTCAATTCAAACAAAAGATCTCGCTCTTGAGTTCACATGTGTTCTTTATTAAAGTGGCAATGAAAATATTTATAATAATTTCTAAAAAACTAATGTAGAGAAATTTTCACTATGTAGGACTTCCACCGTTTCAAGGAATAAGGCGCACACGCATTTCAAGATGAACTTTAACCAAACAAATTGAGCAACAAAATCTTAATTATATTGTATGTAATTGATATCGTTGGATTCACATTAAAACACTTTCTAATGATGCTAATTTTGAACCAACAATCTTTATATATTTAAAATAATTTTTAGTCAAAGAAAAAACACGTAAAACGAGAGTACCTTATTCTGTATAAAACGGAGGTAGTACTTACAAATTCTCACGATGAACTATAATCCATTCCAGATCTACGTGACAGTGCAGCAATCATGAATGCACGTGGAGCTTGTGATCTTCGCATAAAGGCAAAGAAGTGGCTAAAATATACAGCAACTTTCTGGCGCCAACGTTGTTTTCTTACTCCATTCAGAAGGCACAAGAACGCATGGTTTTATGTGCACCAGAAAATGTGCTGCAACACGCACGCACGTATGACTCTTCTCATTTTTTCTGAAGACTCTTCACAAGATGTAACATCATATATTTTTGTTTTACGCCACGAGTTCAACTATGAGTTAGGGCCACTTCTTTTAGGTTTCTAGAACAGCTTCTAGGTGGTGCACCGCTGAAGCCCAAAAGAAGTCTCCGGCTTCAATCTTGCTTATTTCTACCGAGAAGGGAAAACTCTAGAAAAAGACCGACCTTCGCGAAGGGAAGACAACTCACTCCGCACGCGACAAGTGGCGCGCTGTGGTGCCAGAAAATCCCTGGGAAGTTGTCTCCCTGCTCGCCACGTGTCGCAAGGGGAAGCAAGGTGGGGATGGGGGAGGAGAGAGAAGACTGAGTTGTGTCAGTTTTTCCCTTTTTCTTCTAGATTCGTTTTTTCAAAATGAAATATCTTGAGAACCGTAAATCCAAATTGCGAACCGTTTTCACTTTTGAGATCCTCGCGTCGAGATCTTCGAAACTAGATCCCATGTTGATAGGTTTGGAGATACTTTTTTTTCGTACTTCCAATAGTAGTATGATTGTACCTGTGGTGTGTCTTTGTCCACTGTGTTTCATTTGAAATGTACTTCTGTTTTTAGTGTGTTTGGTGCAGTTTTCCCTTTACTCGCTAATCGTACTCGCCGTGTGCGGGTAATACTGTACTTACGCGCGATTGTACCTTTCGTGTGTGCCTTTGTACGTCTGTACATGTACTTGCTCGTGTTCACGATCGTACTTCGTATCTTGCGCGTTTGTACCTGCTCGTCTGCGTGGTATCTTGTGCTATTTCGTGTGTTCAGCGTACTTGTGTGTTGTGCGTGGTATCGCTTTCGTGTCTTGTATCATCTTTCTTCGTGTCTTGCGCTGCACTCGTTCGTTCGTGTGCGTGACTGTACTCGTGTGTTACACGTAACTGTACTCATACGTTACACGTAATTGTATCCCTATGTTAAGTAGCCGGTTTGTATATGTACTGTAAAAAATCATAGTGCCAATTGATTTTATTGCATACCCAAGTGCTAAAGCAGGTAGCTAGCTAGCTATAGGTGCATGCTGCGGCGATGTACTCGCGCGGGGCGATCAGATGTACGTGCGCGGAGCCGTCTGTACGCGTACGCGATCGGACGCGGGAGCAACACGCTCGTGAGGTACGCGCGCGGTGTGTGTGGAGGTACAGGCGCGCGCGACGTACTTGTCGCGGAGGCGCGCGTGCGCGGTCGTTTCGGTCTAACACGTGTCAAACGATGGTGCGTTGCGTGGAGTGGTTTTTCCCTTTACAAAGGTTGGTACCCACCGAGAAGCCCAAGTTCTATGTATACCGAGAAACTGGTCCTGACCTGTTTCTACACAGCTTCCCGAGCTTCTCCGCTCTGCAACGAAGCGGTAAACTGAGATGCCCTCTTTGTTGATTCTATTTACAACGATTTGCCACCACAGAGGATAACGCTTGGATGAAAACAAGTAAAAGGGAAAAAAGAAGACGCATCGTTTTGTCCCAATCCCATCGCTCAACGCTGCGACCAAGCGAGGGAGTTCCGCGCCGCCGCCGGCTCCCCCGCCGCGCACCCCCTCCCACAGCCTTCCCCGCTGCATACCCCTCCCGTTCCCGCGCCCCCCCCCCCCCCATCTCCAGCAGCAGCCGCGTCCGGCGCCCGCCTCCCACTAGCCGACCGGTGCCGACGGCGATCTGGCCACTCCGCCCCTGCCGGTTGACCATCGGCGTCGTCCTCCCCAAGCAGCAGAAATGAGCGGAGCCCGCCTCTCCATCCACAGACCCACGGCGACAACGAGCTTGCCGCTCCGCCCCCCGCCGGTTGACCGTCGACCTCGAGCTTTTTCTTCCAACGAGCTCGTCCTCCACGGTTTGTTTTGTCCTCGAATCGTTAGATGCCGTCCTCGCAGAGTCAACCGACTGTAACTAGCTCCAACTCCTTTCAATCAACTTATCACATACATCAGGTCTAATTTAGAGGGTGTTACTGTCATTTCACAACTTAACACATGATAAGCCAAATTACAGAAGCTCAAAAGAAGGGGAAGAACAGTTTGTACGAGTTTCTTCCCACCGGAGTTTTCCCCCACCGAATTCCATAAGCCAGCTTCTCTATAAGCATAAGCTCAAAAGAAGTGGCCCTTAGTGTTAACCGCGATTATTGCTAGGAGTATCAGATTTACCTAGGTCGCATTGAAGACATTTGATGATGATTTGGGTGAGGCAGGCGCGGCGCAAGCACCTTCCAGTGCTTATTAACTGCGTGGTCGCCGGGATCGCTGGGTTCATGTGTTAAGCTAGGCCCATAAAAACTGACCAAGTATAGAAGTTACTTTCTCTAGCATAGGAATGCACGAGATCTCCGCGGTTTTGTTCAGTAATACGAATTTATTATTTATTTTCGCGAATTGCACGTATTTTTTTAAGTTACAATTTTATGACTCGGTCGGTCAGCTGTTGACCAATCGGACCGACCTGGTTTGGGTTTAGGATTAGTAGGATTCGTCTTTCGCAAATATTTTCGGGGTGATATTTCCCTCTCGCCATCTTCCGGTAAACATTTTCCCTCCCGTATCTCCCGCCACCTCACCATTTTTTTTTTGCCGCCACAGCTTTCCCGCCACTTTTTGCCACCACCGCTCTCCCGCCATATTCAGTACCCGGTGTATGTTTTTGTGGCGCGAAATCTGATCAGCCTATATTTTTACGTTTCGAATTTGGGGGCGGGCGTTTAGGGGGTGCGGCTGGGTGCCGGTGCCCCCCTATTTATGGGTTACACGCCGGCACCCCCCATACGGTCAGGCGCCGGATGCCGTATGGGGAGGAACGAGTGGAGATGCTCTTAGTTTGATATCACTTATGTTTCGTGCCACAGATACACGCAACACACTGCGTCCAATCCTTCATGGGGAGCTAGTGATCAGGATGTTGAGCACATGAAATATTACAACACGCAGCAGAACTAGGTCGGGCCACTTATCTCGCTCCGAAATTTCCTGCCACTTATCTCCCGCCGAAATTAAAATACGGCTTATCACTACAATGGAATTTAAGATACAACGACAAACTAAAACTGAAATGAAGATACATAGCTAGTACGACACATCACTCTACTTTCTCTGCGTTCAGCGTGGCCATTTTTCGGACTTGTCGTCGCGTTCTTCTGCCGCTTGCGCCTCAGCAGCTGTTTCCCTTAATCTCTTCCTTTCCTCTTCACTGGCCTCCCTGTGCACCTCTTCCTCTGCATACCTACGTGCAACCTCATCATCCATCCTCTTCGAATTCACCTCCCGATTTCGAGCTTGCTCCACCCTTAATTTCTAGATCTACCTCTCTCGATCTGCTTTTTCATTAGCACAAGCCTTTTCCCAACGCTCCTCCTCAAATAACATTGCCCATGCACGCCGATGTTCCTCCTCAACCTCCTTGCGCTCCTAATCCGGCTGCTCCTTGTCTATCCAGTGAAACCATTTGCACAGAGACTGGAGAGACTACAACACAAAGAGTAACATTAAACCAGAAAAATAAAGACATGCAAATATGCCTAAACAAAATTCTTTCAAAACATACCGGCGGCATGGTGGACGACGAAGCTGAACTTGAGGGTGGATCATGATCATAGTTCGCACACATGAATTGTTTTATGTCGAACCAATCAAAGAAATCCTCCACCTGCTTAACATTAGCAAGACAGCCGCACCAACACCGCTCCGCAGTCATACCCGGGGGCAAACTTGCAGCCTTCGTCTTCACCGGCCTAAACTCCTGGTTAGAGCACATCACACTCATGATGGCTAAGGGTGAGCCAACGGAAAAAAAAGAGATAGAAGCACTTATAGGGAAAAATCCGAGAGCGTGGCGGGAAAATATGCCGGGCGAGCTGTGGCGGGAAAAAAATGGCGGGAGAGCGGTGGCGGGAACATATGTCGGGAGTGCTGTGGCGGCAAAGAAATGGCGGGAGAGCGTGGCGGGATATACAGACAGGAAAATGTTTAGGGAGATATCACGCCGAAAATATTTGCGAAAAAGGAACCCTACTAACCCTAACCAATTGGTCGGCTACTGACCAATTAGTGCTGCCATATCTGACCGATCGAGTCACAAAATTGGAATTTTTTGAAAACGCGTGCTATTCCTGGAAATAAATAATAAATTTATATTATTTTAAAAAATTCGCCGAGATCTCCCCCCTCTACCTAGCACAGTATTACATAGACAATAAAATATATTTTGTACGATATCTATAAAATATTATATTTATTAATTTTTTTTCTAAAACTTTGGTTAAACTTTACTTGATTGGACTTTTCAAAAAAAAAAAAAAAACCTAAGTTTTGGGTTGGAGGCAGTACTATTAACGTTCTCATAGTGGGTATTGACGTATTGTATTCTTTATAGGCCCAGCTAATTTTTGGTGGATTTAAACCTAAATTAATTTCTTCGTCGAAACGATGTCACCTAATTTTATGTATAATTTGAAAAGTAGATGTAATTGTACATGTTAAATTGCACACTCACATGCAATTCTTCTGGAGATAAATCATTATACAAATCTAACTGTTCTAGGGTTGACCTAATACTAACTTATTTCCGGTCAATCTAGAATTAGCAAAACGGTTCTTTATACGCACAACGTAAATACATGAACCTTTCCCCACCACATTCGCCTCGACGCAGGGCACAGGAGCGTTGCACTATGAAAATATTGATTGAAGTTGCGCACCGGTTTCACCATGTCATACATCGTAGGCACGCATTTATATATTTCGAACAGATATGCGCCAATCTCGGAGACTGAACATCCAGCTTTATAATCACACGATGCACTGCTGCAGTTACCTACTGCTAATCACTCACGAATTCAGATAATTTTGTGACGCTGTAAAACCAGAAGGTGGGCTTCCATCCATGTGACTGAATTGAAGAGAGAAACAAGCATGCATGGTAGACGACGTCGGCACAACTCCCCTATCAACTGCAGCCGCAGGTGCCATGAATTTCCATCCCTAGTGAGTGAATGTGTGAAGTGAAGTGTCACAACTACCAACGCCTACCTCTCCACTGTACTGTGCCACTGTGTGTGCATACATGTGTCCGCCTGCATGAGGATGTGACATGGGCGTGGTGTGCTTTTTTTTTTTTGAACATAACGATATTTCCATTAAGTTTAGCAACATTTTACAAAAGCAAGCGTGCACAAGGCATCGCTGAATTCTGCAAATACATCTCTGAAGGAGCATCGTAGGCCATCCTCGTTGCTAGCAAGGCACCTGAAGGAGAAAGGCCTACCCTGAACCTGAATCCTAGTAGCAAGCTTTGCTTGGAAATCAGCTTTGAAGTTTGTGCTCCTGGGAACATGAAATATTTTCTGCGGATTGAAATAGGGCATGCTAAAAAGAGCAGCTAGTTGTGGCCTAATCTGCCAGTGACCTGGGGCTTCAGTAATGTTACAAGTAGTTGTTGCCCTTGCTAGAATTGCGTTGTCGGTGAAGAAGTGAACCTGCTGAAGCTGAAGGTGGTGTGCCAGTTTTGGGGCGTGGTGTGCTGGTCTCCTGCATTAACCTAGCAATAATTGTCTATTTTCTTCGGTAAATAAATAGCAAAGCCAAGGACCCAAAACCCCTATAAAAACCCACCTAGCCACTCCATACAGCATCACTCACTCACAGTCTCCCACTACACTCTCCAACTAAACCAAAGCGACTGAGCTGGTTCCTGCCACCATGGCTGCACGCCGCGCTTACGCCGCCGCGACCTTGGCCCTTCTGGCGGCGGCGCTGGTGCTGTCCGCGGCCCCGGCGGAGGGCGCAGTGTCGTCCTGCGGGCAGGTGATTGGTTACATTGCCCCCTGTCTCACCTACGCCATGGGCAACGCGCCCAAGCCGAGCGGCAACTGCTGCAGCGGCGTGCAGAGCCTGAACTCGGCTGCCGCCAGCTCCGCCGACCGCCAGACAACCTGCAACTGCCTGAAGCAGCGAGCTGGCGGTGTGGGCGGCCTCAGGCCCGACCTCATCGCCGGGATCCCCGGCAAGTGCAACGTCAAGATCCCCTACGCCATCAGCCCCAACACCGACTGCTCCAAGTAATTACTACTCCGCTTTTATTCTTGTACTAGTAATTCATGGATCTAGCTAAATGATCACTGATATCTCCGGTACAAAATAAGAGTCGCAACTTTATCTAGATCTGGATATATCTAGTCGTATTTTAACGAGCAGATACATCCGTATCTAGAACTTGCAATGCATGTGTATTAAGGTACCGATCAACTAACAAAGGAGCAAATTTGATCCTAATTCAGTTTTCATCTACGTTTGAATGTTTGCAGGGTGCACTAAGCAAGTGTCGGATCTGAATCACCCGGAGATCAGATGCTTGGGAGTCTGAGGTGATGAGACAAATAAATCGAGGAGGACTAGCTTCAGCTAGCAAGTAGTAGTACTGGATGCATATGCATGGGTCCACGTACCTTGTTTTACTATTACCGCGTGATTAGTTTCACTGCGCCTTAATAATTTAGTTTTACCGCTGCCGCTCCGATCGTACGTTGTGGTTGCTGCTGTTTCCGCTACGGTTTTAATCGCTGCTGTGTCTGTAATCCTCAGTGTCAGGGGACATGCATGTACTGTGTCTGCAATGCATAGTATGTTTTATATCCATCGGTGAAGTGAAACGCATGGTCCTCTAATAATGTCACTTTAGATCTATCGTTGAAGTGAAACGAATGGTCCTTTTATATCTACCATACATAGTATTTGAATGTCTGCGTTGTCACGACCCTCTCATTTTTTTATCTTACCCCAAATCTGAACAACGCGTAAAACTTTCTCTTCGGGGTTTCAACCCCGTCGTAAAACTAGAAAATTTAATGACACAAACATCATGTATATAAATTTGAATTGAGATTCTACAAAATATTAAATATGAAGAAACTATAATACCGCATCGTGATATGACCATTGCAGTGGTTATTCGAGACGAAATAACAGGTGGCTTTATGTGATCATCTTATTATGGAGTTCTTCCATACATGCACATGAATGATGATATTATCCTAATCATAAATAGTACCAATGCTAGTGGCGGGTTCTACACTTTTTGAGAACTCCATTACCATATCGCAACCCTCACAACCACACTTGCATACTTTCTATTTACATTAGTCATTTATTTTGTTGTTAGTTATTTTAAACCCCTCTCAGTTACCGTTATCCTAGCAACCTATAGGGTAGGCTATTTCTAAACACCGTTTTGGGTATGAACTTGGCCGCATTGACAATGTGGCCACAAGGTTGTGTTGTTTCCATTTGCAAAGCTTCCAAGGAAAAAAGTTTATAAATAATATTTGCTGCTACAAGTACTGCAGTAACCCTATTTTTGGTATAGGAATCCAGTCATCAACTGACATCTTGGACCCATCATCGGTGTCCCTCAATGTTAACAAGGAGGCAAGGGATAGAAAGAAAAATTCAAGTTGCAAGAAATCACGGGTAAAAATTAATCTAAGAAAATAAAGTTTATTCTTTAGAACGGCTGATATATGGGACGCATCAGCCAACATCGTCCTCAACATAAACAAAGCGACAGGGGATCGCAAGAAAAAAATAAAGTAGCAATAAATCAAGGTAAAACATAAATACATGGAAGAAAATGTTTATTATGCAAATAGGCTGACACCTGAGACCCATCATTTAGCAACATAAATGGCTCAACCGGGGAACGTCACCAGGTCGAAACAGAGGACACGATCGAAAAAACAACAACGCCAGAGACGTTGCCATCAGGGCCCAACAGTCCGTGAGGGTGCTGATTTGCGTTGACATGGCCAGCGCATTCGAGAAATCCTCATTTACCAGGTACCTGGCGACCATGCGCGATATTTTTCCTCGATCGGTAGCACTAGATGGATCAAATCGAGCAAAAAAAAAAGTTATGCGATCTACCACGAAAAGAATAAAAAATCGTTGGGGATGGGTTATCATCGACCATGGTTGGAGACCAATTTCGTTGCATATGGCAATTTTTTTTGTAGTGAACGACTTCTAGATTTAATTGATAGTCTTGATATCAAAGCAAAAAAGTACACCTCATACAGCTTCCAAGAGGCCGTGCTTAAAGAGGCGAACGCAAAATTACCCCGCTTCACCAAGAAGAAGAATTTAAATGGGTGCAACGTTGTTAAACATAATCATGTAGGGGGAGTAATATTAAATATTTCCACCTTGTCGTTAATGGTAAACACCGTCGAAAAATATATTTCATCTTGAACATGATAAGGGTACAATCATAGGTCAATGAAATATTAAGAATTATATCAAGGGTTATTTGGGGGCTCCTTCCTAGGACCATTTATCTTTCGTCGAGCCATAGAGAAGGAGGTGTATGAAGCTATTATACAAATGGAAAATAATAAAGCTTCGGGATGTGACGGGTTCCCTGTGGAGTTCTGCAAAACATTTTGGGTAGTAATTAAGCATGATATTATGAACATGTTTGAACTTTTTCAACAAGGGGAGTTACCAATTTTTCATATTTTATCTATGGCACTATTATCTTACTTCCTTAAAAATAAAAATGTGGTCCAAATTCAACAATACAGACCGATATGTCTTCTGAATGTAAGTTTAAAAATTTCATAAAGGTTGGGACAAACCGTGTAACTAAAGTGGTGAATAGTGTTATTAGACCCATGCAAACAACTTTCAAGTCTGGAAGGCATATTATGGAAGGAGTGCTAATCCTACAGTAGAATATTCATGAACTTCATAGGAAGAAAATGGATGGGATTCTATGAAACTTGATTTCGAAAAAGCATATGATAAGATTAAGTGGCCATTCCTTCGGAAGATTATGTGCATGAAATATTTTGATCCTAAATGGTACAACTGCATAGATCATTTTGCGAGTCAACGCCGTGTTGTTATTAAAGTAAATAATTACATATATTATTATTTCAAAATTATAAAAGGATTGAGACAAGGAGACCCATTGTCACCTTTGCTATCTAATCTTGTGGCGGATATGCTTGCAATTTTAGTTGTGCGTGCAAATGAAGATGGTCAAGTGGATGGGTTAATACCACATACAGTTGATGGTGGAATTTCCATCCTACAATATGTGGATGATAAAATTATTTTTTCGGAGCATGATCTAGAAAAAGAGATCAACATGAAGCTGATTCTATGCATTTTTGACAAATTTTTGGGACTGGAAATTAACTTCCATAAGAGTGAAGTTTTTTCCGGCAAGATAAGGAAGTAGAGAAGGATTATATTAACCTTTTCGGTTCTGAAGCATGATCTTTCCCATTCAGATATTTGGGAATCCCAGAAGTGGACGGAGTGTCATACGGGATTGTTTTAAAGAACTAGCATCTTGGATGGGAAATTTGTTATCCTATGGAGATCGATTTGTGCTAATTAATTAAGTTTGAACTGGCCTACCTATATTCATATTCTTCTTGTTTGAATTATGGAAAAGTGTACGGAAAAGATTGGATTTCTTTAGATCAAGGTTCTTCTGGAAAAGCGATGGCCATAAGATGAAGTATAGACTTACTTGATAGAATGTTATTTTCGGTCTAAAAGATCAGTGTGGTCTATGAGCTGAAGTGCTAGACATCAACAATAAGTGTTTATTAAACATGTGGCTTTAAGCTCTTAATTATCAGATAAGGTGTATGGAAAGAACTCATTCGAAATGAATATCTTCATTCTAAATCCCTATCCCAAGTAGAGTCCAAATCATCGAACTCACCTTTTTTTTTGGAAGGACCTACTGAAAACAAAAGAGGAGTTTTTGTTCGACGTGGCTCTTTCACTGTAGGAAATGGTGAGGAGACACTCTTTTGCAAGGACAATTGGCTAGGCAAAATTCCTCTTTCTCAACAATATCCATCATTATATAACATAGTACAACGAAAACAAGTTTCGGTTGCTAATATTATGTTACGGAGGCCCTAAACATAGGTTTTGGACAGGCTCTCACGGGTTTCGGGGGTGATGGCTGGGTTCACCTTTGTACTCGACTGATGGATGTTCAGTTATCCACTCAACCGGATATATTTGTTTGGAAGTTAACAACATCTGGTGTTTTCTCCTTCAAATCATTGTATCTAGATTACATGAATGACCATACAAACTTTCTGCGCCCATATATATTTCAAAAATGTAAGTGTCACTTAAAATTAGGATATTTATGTGGTTCTTACTTCGCCAAGTGTTGCTTACAAAATATAATTTAGCAACAAGGAATTGTGAAGGGAGTAGAAGATGTTGTTTTGTGATCAATATGAAACAAGACAACACCTATTCATATCGTGCCCTTTTGCAAAGATTGTGCGACTTGTTGTTTATATGACATTCAATATTAGTCCTCAGCCAATATAACAAATTTGTTTGGGGATTGTCTAGGTGAGATTGCAAAGTAAGATAAATTACAAATCAGTGTTGGTGTTTGACCTTTACTTTGGTACATAAGAAATACTACGGATGATTATATCTGTAACAATGCAAAATTGACTTCTTAATGTAGGTAATACCGTTGCCTACTCAGTGGATCCGTTCATGGTTCCTCCTACAACCATCAAAGAAGTGAGAGGATTTGGATTACTGGGTGCAACCTGCTCGAGAAGGTTGCACATGATTTATACAACTAGTACAATTGACGTTTTGATCATAGAATAGCATGTTAGTGCAGAGTCACTATATATTTTCTCTTCTGTTCAGATGGTTGATCCATTTGTTGACCCAGTGTGACCCATGATGTAACCATTTGCAAATAATGCCCTTGTGGCATTTGAGTCCATCCACTCATTGAAGAGAAAGAATGAAGGAAAGAAGGGGAGATGAGCGGTGAAGCTTGACATGATGAAAGTATATGATCGTGTGGAATGGTGGTTTATTGAATCAATGGTACTGAATCTTCGATTTCCTTCTTTGCTAATTCAGCTTATTATCAAATGTGTTCTAATGTCAGTTCTTCTATCAAGGTGAATAGAGGTCTTCTTAAGCTGTAATCCTGGAATCAGGGAGGGATAATTGATGTTACCTTACTTGTTCTTGTATTGTGTATAAGGTTTGACAACTCTTTTACACCACTACAATACTAGTATTGTTGATAGAGGTGTATGTCTTTGCAATAGTTTGTTATGGATCTTGCACGTGTTATTTAATTTGCAGATGATTGTGTGATCTTCATTAATGCTAACTGTGCAAGTCCAAGGAGGTTGGAGGAGATTATCCAAATTTATAATGAGACATCTGTCCAAAGGGTAAATAAAGGGAAGAGTGCTATATTTTTAGTCCATGTACACCCGATGATCATAGAAATACAGTGAAGGAATGTCCAAATATGGAAACAAAAGCTTTCACTGAAATGTATCTTGGCTTACCATTGGCATTTGTAAAGCTTACTAGTGATACCTTTGAGTATATAGCAGAAAGTGCAAGAGGAAAAACAAATGGGTGGGCAGAGAAGAACCTCATATCCTACTTTGGAAAGGAAGGTCTAATGAAATTTGCTATTGATGCCAAACCAACCTATAGTATGAGTTGTTTCCTTCTCTCTAAAGGACCATGTGAAAAGCTCACATCCATGATGGGTAAATTTTGGTGGAGTGGAAATCTAGATAAGATATCCATGCATTTGGATTGCATGGGAGAAAGTTGCTATTCCAAAATGACAAGAAGGCACGGGATTTCGAGATATGCACAAATTCAATATTGCATTGCTAGGGAAAAGAGCCTCGAGAATCGTTATGAATCCAAATTCTCATTATTTTTAGGTCCTTCGTACGAGGTATTTGCACAATCAAAACTTCATTACAGCTACAACACCTAGAGCTGCTACTAGGACTTGGCGATCAATTTTGGTGTGAAGGGAGGCTTTGAAACTTAGTCTCGTCAAGAGAGTGGGATCAGAAGAGTCTATTTTGATTTGGGATGATAGTTAGCTCCTAGATATTGGCACAACAAAGCCAATGGGTTGTTTGCATGATTCTAATCTAACTACTATTAGTGAATTGTTGGTGCTTGATCATAAGTACGGAATATACCATTTGTTCGTGGTCTATTCTTCAATTCAGATGATGACTCAATTTTGAACATACATCTTCATAGGATTGCTGGAGAATATTGGTTGGCTTGGTCAAAAGAAAATCCAAAGGTATATTCAGTTCTCTCGAAATCAAGGAGAGGAGACAACTTGGAATGAGGGGGCTCCTTCATCATCTGATAATGATAAAGATTAATGGAAGAAGCACGAGCCTTAATGGAAATGTTTATGAAATCTTTCTATTGTTCCTAAGGTGAGATTAATTTTGTGGGGAGATCTTTGTGTTACTTTACCGAATTACATAATTTTGTCATGACGACATGTCATGGAAAATCACACCTACAGAATATGCAAAGCAAAATTCAGAAGTTTGATGCATGCGCTAATTGAGTGCAACCATGCAAAATAGATTTGGTATTCGAGAAAGGAAATTTTGATGGTAAAGTTGTGGATACTCCATCCTACGACATGTGTGGCAGATATATTATGTGATCCATCGTTTATTATAAGGGATAGACAAGTTATCATTACATGATGTACTCAATCTGGGCAAGGAATAATCTAACACATGGCGAAACTGGTTTTAATTCAGTCAAGTCAATGCAGTTTATTGAGTATAGACATTGTAGACATCGGAGTTACCCAGGGATAAGATGACTATGAAACCTCCTCGATGATCTTGTAAATGGCAGATACCATCAGAGGGTAAAATGAAGAAAAACAAATCACAAGGGTTATTCAGGTGGAGTTACGACATGGCGTCGTTAGGAGTCCTAGCCAGTGATGGCGTTTCATTACTTGGAGCTTCTTGCAAGTTCTATAGAGAATTTTTTGATTATCTAATAGCAGAAGCATTGGCTTTGTGAGATGCTATTGTAGGGGAGCATGGCTTCAGCACATTGGCGACGTAATCTTCATGGTTGATTGCTCATAACTTGTGCGACACTAGTGATTGTTTAGCAGTTTTTTTTGTGATCAAGCCTATTTTAGATGAGAGTGCCGAGCTAAGTTTGTCTTTTATGTCTTTTACCATCATCTTTGCTCGTTGTGAGGCTAATTAGGCGGCTCATTCTTCCGTAAAATGAAAATATGCAATCATTCATGTGTTTAGACGTGTTATAGGGGGGCTTTTAGTCCTCTAAATTTTGTACTTCGGTTAGAGATGCTCTTATTGTACTATACAACATTTACTGATAACGCAGATGTGTCCTGGAAATCCCACTTGGAAGTGGGAGGCCGTGGCTCATGGTGTTAATGCTTTTCTTATCGCGATCCCTACAGCAGAGGATTTGTCGAGGATTGATGGTATGCAGATGAGTGTGCCCAAGAAAAATGCACAAGCGCTAGTGACTTCATGGGCACATCAATATGTCACCCCGGAGTTTGTTATGGAGCCGGTGTGGGTGCATATCGATGGTGTTCCTGACCCCGTGCGACACTTCTTAGGACTTTGGGCTGTGGGTACTCTTATTGGATCCACTCTGGATGTTGATTTATATTCCCTTTGGAGCCAGGGGATTGTTAGAGTTCTTGTGGCCATGAGAGACTTAGCAGCGTTGGAGAAGGATAAGGATGGTGACAGACCGCCGTGCTTGGAGGTGATAGCTCGTTTACACCTCATTGGCTACAAGTTTCGTTTTCGGAGAGAGGCGGTTGGGTATAAGACAGATCCTCGGTTCCGGCCTTTTTTCTGGAAGGATGATGGCGATGATGATGCTTCCCATGGTTTTGAGGAGGAGAGATTTGATGATTCTGAGGCTAATATTGCACCGTACACATCTCACATGGATGTTGATGGTCATCCTCCTACACACACTTCTGGAGCCACAGCGGCGCCAGTTACTCAGGTGGCGTTGACCCCGTTTAACCATTTGCCGATGACAGCCAGAGGGAGGGAGATTGTGGCTCGGGCTAGGTCCGCGTCGCCTCATCTAGTCGCCTCTCCACCAGTTTCTTCGAGGGCTTCTTCACCATCTCGGGTTCGGACTTTCATGCAAGGTCGCACCCGCCCTATGTCTTCGGCCTCTTCGTTGACCATGCCGCCGAGTACGCCGCAGGTTGTACCGACTCCGTTTTCAACATCAGCACAGATGGAGTCGGTGCACAGTATCGACGAGCCACCTATGACGATGGTGCAGTCGGCGTCGTCGACACCACCACCACCCAGCTCCAGGGACGTACAGGGGCCGGGACAGCAGCCGGCAGACTCGTCTCCACCACCGCAGAGGTCGCAGTCGCTGGGGACAGCGTCTTCACTGCAGACTCAGCCCAGGAGTGGCGACGAGTTGGAGGCAGGGCGATCGGCCCTGGCGGTGTGATAACCCACAAGTATAGGGGATCGCAACAGTCTTCGAGGGAAGTAAAACCCAAATTTATTGATTCGACACAAGTGGGAGGTAAAGAATACTTATAAGCCTTAACAACTGAGTTGTCAATTCAGCTGCACCTGGAAAAGCACTAGTAAGAGGGGTGATGTGAAAGTAGCAGTAATATGGGAGCAATAGTAACAGTAACACATCAGAGTAATAGTAACACAGAGGCAATGGCACCAGAAAATAGTTGATACTACTTCCAATGACATGTAGGATCGAGTATATGATGATGAAAGATGGACCGGGGTTCCCAGCTATCTACACTAGTGGTAACTCTCCAATAACAAGTGTTGGGTGAACAAATTACAGTTGGACAATTGATAGGATTGAAATAGCATTAAGACAGAACATCAAGATTATTAATCATGTAGGCATGTTTTCCATATATAGTCATACGTGCTCGCAATGAGAAACTTGCATAACATCTTTTATCCTACCAGCCGGTGGCAGCCGGGCCTCTAGGGAATCTACTAGAAATTAAGGTACTCCTTTTAATAGAGCACCGGAGCAAAGCATTAACACTCCGTGAAAACATGTCATCCTCATACCTAAGCCTTCCCCTCTAGTTATCCCGGTTGTTGTCACTCTGGGGCCTCGGGTTCCGGACATAGACATGTGCAAACAACTTGTAGATACAATCTAAGCAATAAGTATAGAGCTTAAATCTAAGATCATGCCACTCGGGCCCTAGTGACAAGCATTAAACACAACAAGATTGCAGCAACAATAACTTCACAAACTTATATAGATAGACTAATCATAATGTAACAATCCATCGGATCCCAACAAACACAACACCGATTACATCAGATGAATCTCAATCATGTAAGGCAGCTCATGAGATCATTGTATTGAAGTACATGGGGGAGAGAGTACCAACTAGCTACAGCTAGAACCCGTAGTCCATGGGGGAACTACCCACGGAGCATGATGGAGGCGGTGACGTCGATGGAGATGACTTCCGGGGGCACTTCCCCGTCGCGGCGGCGTGCCGGAACAGAGATTCTGTCCCCCGAATTGGAGTTTCGCGATGGCGGCGGCGCCCCTGGAGTCTTTCTGGAGTTTCGTCAATTGGTATCGCGTTTTTAGGTCACCAGGGCTTAAATAGGCGAAGAGGCGGAGTCGGAAGGGCCACGGGGGTCCCACACAATAGGCCCCCCTAGGCCGCGCCGCCACCATGTGTGGGGCCCTCAGGGCTCCCCTCTGGTCCCACTCTGGCTTTCTGGAAGCTTCCGGGAAAAATAAGGTTATGGGCGTTGATTTCGTCCAATTCCGAGAATATTGCCCGAACAGCCTTTCTGAAACCAAAAACAACAGAAAACAGGAACTGGCACTGTGGCATCTTGTTAATAGGTTAGTTCCGGAAAACGCATAAAAACATTATAAA
The DNA here is from genome assembly GCF_019359855.2 of Lolium perenne. NCBI lineage: Eukaryota > Viridiplantae > Streptophyta > Magnoliopsida > Poales > Poaceae > Lolium > Lolium perenne. The sequence goes on from NC_067247.2 coordinate 162,395,694, forward strand.
GTGTGAGCAAAACATGTAGGTATTGTCATAAAACAAGCATGGAACATCATAAATTATAGATACGTTGGAGACGTATCAGCATCCCCAAGCTTAGTTCCTACTCGCCCTCGAGTAGGTAAACGATAAAAAGAATAATTTCTGTAGTGACATGCTACTTACATAACCTTGATCATACTATTGTAAAGCATATGAGATGAATGAAGTGACTCAAGGCAATGATCTATAGTTGCTAACAAATAGATAACATATAGCAAAACTTTTCATGAATAGTACTTTCAAGACAAGCATCAAAAGTCTTGCATAAGAGTTAACTCATAAAGCAATAAATTCAAAGTAAAGGCATTAAAGCAGCACAGAGGAAGATTTAAGTTTCAACAATTGCTTTCAACTTCGACATGCATACCTCATGGATATTTGTCAACACAAAGTAATATGATGAATGCAAATAAGCAAGTATGTAAGAATCAATGCACAGTTGACACAAGTGTTTGCTTCTAAGATGGAAGGAATAGGTAAACTGACTTAACATAAAGTAAAAGAAAGACCCTTCGCATAGGGAAGCAGGGATTAAATCATGTGCTAGAGCTTTTTAAGTTTTGAAATCATATAGAGAGTATAAAAGTAAAATTTTGAGAGGTGTTTGTTGTTGTCAACGAATGGTAGTGGGCACTCTAACTACCTTATCAACCAGACTTTCAAGAGCGGCTCCCATGAAGGACGTTATCTCTACCAGCAAGGTAGATCGTCCCTCTTCTCTTTTGTTTACACATGTATTTTAGTTTCATTATTTATGGATGACACTCCTCCCAACCTTTTGCTTACACAAGCCATGGCTAACCGAATCCTCGGGTGCCTTCCAACATTCACATACCATGAAGGAGTGTCTATTTGAAAAATTAAGTTGCTTACTAATAGATCAGGGCAAAGCATGTGAAGAGAATTATTAATGCAAATTAATTAATTGGGGCTGGGAACCCCATTGCCAGCTCTTTTTGCAAAATTATTGGATAAGCGGATGAAGCCACTAGTCCATTGGTGAGAGTCTGTCAGAAGTAAATGACAAGATCGAAAGATAAACACCACATACTTCCTCATGAGCTATAAAACATTGACACAAATAAGAGATAATAGCTTTTGAATTGTTTAAAGGTAGCACATGAAGTATTTACTTGGAATGGCAGGAAATACCCCATAGTAGGTAGATATGGTGGACACACATGGCATAGGTTTTGGCTCAAGGTTTTGGATGCACGAGAAGCATTTCCTCTCAGTACAAGGCTTTGGCTAGCAAGGTTGTTTGAAGCAAACACAAGTATGAACCGGTACAGCAAAACTTACATAAGAACATATTGCAAGCATTATAAAACTCTACACTGTCTTCCTTGTTGCTCAAACACTTTTAGCAGAAAATATCTAGACCTTAGAGAGACCAATCATGCAAACCAATTTCAACAAGCTTTACGGTAGTTCTCCACTAATAGGTTTAAACTACATGATGCAAGAGATTAAACATGATCTACTTGAGAGCTCAAAACAATTGCCAATTATCAAATTATTCAAGACAATATGAAGCATTTTCTGTTTCCAACCAAATACCAATAAGTGCAGCGGTTTTCTACTCCGCCATGAACATTAAAATAAAGCTAAGAACACCAGTGTTCATATGAAAAAGCGGAGCGTGTCTCTCTCCCACACAAGGATTGCTAGGATCCGATCTTATTCAAACAAAAATAAAACACACAGACGCTCCAAGTAAAGCACATATGATGTGACCGAATAAAAATATAGTTTCAATAGAAGAAACCTAATAAGTTGATGAAGAAGGGGATGCCTTAGGAATCCCCAAGCTTAGACGCTTGAGTCTTCTTGAAATATGCAGGGATGAACCACGGGGGCATCCCCAAGCTTAGACTTTTCACTCTTCTTAATCATATATCATCCTCCTCTCTTGACCCTTGAAAACTTCCTTCACACCAAACTTCTCATAAACTTCATTAGAAGGGTTAGTACTCAAAAAACTTTAATCCACTTTAGTCCTGTAGTGACATATTGCAAGAACTCAATAAAACATTAGCTACAACTCTCCACGTCTAGAAAGCCTTACTTATAGTCCACAAGAGACAATGCAAAAAATAGAGACAGAATCTGTCAAAACAGAACAGCCAGTAAAGACGAATTTTTAAGAGGTACTTCTGTTGCTCAAATCAGAAAACTCAAAACTAATGAAAGTTGCGTACATATCTGAGGAACACGCACGTAAATTGGCAGATTTTTCTAAGTTACCTACAGAGATCCCTGCCCAAATTCGTGACAGATAGAAATCTGTTTCTGCGCAGAAATCCAAATCTAGCATCAACCTTCTATTAGAGACTTTACTTGGCACAACATTGCAATAAAATAAAGATAAGGAGAGGTTGCTACAGTAGTAACAACTTCCAAGATACAACAAAACAGTAGAAAAATAAAGACATGGGTTATCTCCCAAGAAGTGCTTTCTTTATAGCCATTAAGATGGGCTCAGCAATTTTAATGATGCTCACATGGAAAATAGAAATTGAAGCAAAAGGAGCATCAAGAAGCAAATTCAAAACATATTTAAGTCTAACCCACTTCCTATGCATAGGAATCTTGTACACAAATAAATTCATGAAGAACAAAGTGACAAGCATAGAAAGATAAAACAAGAGTAACTTCAAAAGTTTCAGCATATAGAGAGGTGTTTTAGTACCATGCAAATTTCTACAACCATATTTTCCTCTCTCATAATAATTTTCAGTAGCTTCATGGATAAACTCAACAATATAACTATCACATAAAGCATGTTTTTCATGATCCATAAACACATAATTTTCATCAAGCTCAAAAATAGTGGAATTAAAACTTTCAAACCCACTTTTAGCAATAATATAACAAGATGATTGATCAATCTCAAGAAATATGGGACTCCTAGATAAAGTCAAGACCTCTCCAATCCCATTTTCATTAGTAGTACAATTAATATTATCAAGTAACATAGGACCATCATCTAGAGCTTTATCATAAACATTTGCTAAGCAAAACTCTTTAGTACCATGCATTTCGATATCAGGCACAAACAAAGCATTCTCATAAGATTTATCAAAAAAGTATGGATTATCATAGATAACAGTAGCATAATTATTCTCACAAGTTTTACTCATAGGGAATATTTCAAGAGAATCCACAGGAACATAACATTCATCCTTCTTTGGTAAGCATGGAGGACAATCTAATAGTGTAAGAGATAAAGAGTTACTCTCATTAGAAGGTTGCATGGGTAGCTAATCCATTCTTCCTCCTTTTGTTCATCACTCTCCTCTTCTTTTTCATCCAATGAGCTTTCAGGTTCATCAATTTCCTCCTCTTTTTCATCCAATGAGCTTTCAGGTTCATCAATTTCTTCTTCCACTGGTTCCTGCAAATTGTGAGTGCATTCTTGTGCATTAATGAGTCTCTCTTTATAATCAATGATATAAGGATTATCACTATAACTTTCTGTGCAAAAATTAAGGATAGAAGAGACATAATCTTTAAGGTCCTTACAAACAACACAAGTTTCATAATTTTTAGCCATGAAGGATTCTATCTCAGAAGCTCCCATAAACAAAACAAATTGTTCTACTTCTTCGAACCCAAAATGAATATAGCTATTTGATGACCCACAAGTATAGGGGATCGCGATAGTCTTCGAGGGAAGTAAAACCCAAATTTTATTGATTCGACACAAGGGGAGGTAAAGAATACTTATAAGCCTTAACAACTGAGTTGTCAATTCAGCTGCACCTGGAAAAGCACTAGTAACAGGGGTGATGTGAAAGTAGCAGTAATATGAGAGCAGTAGTAACAGTAACACAGCAGCAGTAATAGCAATATGAGAGCAATGGCACCAGAAAATAGTTGATACTACTTCCAATGACATGTAGAACAAGTATATTATGATGAGAGATGGACCGGGGTTCCCAGCGATCTACACTAGTGGTAACTCTCCAATAACAAGTGACAAGTGTTGGGTGAACAAATTACAGTTGGGCAATTAATAGGATTGATAAGGCATTAAGAAAGAACATCAATTCATTAATCATGTAGGCATGTTTTCCAATTATAGTCGTACGTGCTCATAATGAGAAACTTGCACAACATCTATTGTCCTACCAGCCGGTGGCAGCCGGGCCTCAAGGGAATCTACTGGATATTAAGGTACTCCTTTTAATAGAGCACCGGAGCAAAGCATTAACACTCCGTGAAAACATGTGATCCTCACATCACCGCCATCCCCTCCGGTTGTCCCGATTTCTGTCACTTCGGGGCCTTTGGTTCCGGACAGTGACATGTGCATACAACTTGTAGATACAATCTAAGCAATAAGTATAGAGCTCAAATCTAAGATCATGCCACTCGGGCCCTAGTGACAAGCATTAAGCATAACAAGATTGCAGCAACAATAACTTCACAAACTTTATAGATAGACTAATCATAATGTATCATCCATCGGATCCCAACAAACACAACACCGATTACATCAGATGAATCTCAATCATGTAAGGCAGCTCATGAGACCATTGTATTGAAGTACATGGAGGAGAGAATGCCGACTAGCTACTGCTAGAACCCGTAGTCCATGGGGGAACTACTCACGGAGCATGATGGAGGCGGTGGCGTTGATGGAGATGGCTTCCGGGGGCACTTCCCCGTCCCGGCAGGGTGCCGGAACAGAGACTTCTATCCCCCGAATTGGAGTTTCGCGATGGCGGCGGCGCCCCTGGAGTCTTTCTGGAGTTTCGTCAATTGGTACGGTGTTTTTAGGTCGAAAGGGGTTTTATAGGCGAAGAGGCGGCGCAGGAGGGTGCCTGGGGGCTCCACACCATAGGGTGGCGCAGGCCCAGGCCAGGCCACGCCGCCTTATGGTCTGGTGGCCCTCTGGCCCCTCTCCGACTCCCCTTCGGTGTTCTGGATGCTTCCGGAAAAAAATAGGAGGTTTGGCGTTGATTTCGTCCAATTCCGAGAATATTGCCCGAACAGCCTTTCTAGAACCAAAAACAGCAGAAAACAGGAACTGGCACTGTGGCATCTTGTTAATAGGTTAGTTCCGGAAAATGCATGAAATCATCATAAAGTGCAAGCAAAACATGTAAGTATTGTCATAAAACAAGCATGGAACATCATAAATTATAGATACGTTGGAGACGTATCAGCATCCCCAAGCTTAGTTCCTGCTCGTCCCGAGGAGGTAAACGATAAAAAGAATAATTTCTGTAGTGACATGCTACTTACATAACCTTGATCATACTATTACAAAGCATATGAAATGAATGAAGTGACTCAAGGCAATGATCTATAGTTGCTAACAAATAGATAACATGTAGCAAAACTTTTCATGGAGAGTACTTTCAAGACAAGCATCAAAAATCTCGCACAAAAGTTAACTCATAAAGCAATAAATTCAAAGTAAAAGCATCGAAGCAACGCAAAGGAAGATATAAGTTTTAGCGATTGCTTTCAACTTTCAACATGCATATCTCATGGATAATTGTCAACACAAAGTAATATGATGAATGCAAATATGCAAGTATGTAAGAATCAATGCACAGTTAACACAAGTGTTTGCTTCTAAGATGGAAGGAAGTAGGTAAACTGACTCAACATAAAGTAAAAGAATGGCCCTTCGCAGAGGGAAGCATTGATTGCTATATTTGTGCTAGAGCTTTGGTTTTGAAAACATATAGAGAGCATAAAAGTAAAATTTTGAGAGGTGTATGTTGTTGTCAACGAATGGTAGTGGGCACTCTAACCCCCTCGCCAGACAAACCTTCAAAGAGCGGCTCCCATTTTATTTTATTTTTGGGTGGTACTCCTTCCAACCTTTCTTTCACAAACCATGGCTAACCGAATCCTCGGGTGCCTGCCAACAATCTCATACCATGAAGGAGTGCCTTTTTATTTTAGTTTTATTATGATGACACTCCTCCCAACCTTTGCTTACACAAGCCATGGCTAACCGAATCCTTCGGGTGCCGTCCAACAATCACATACCATGGAGGAGTGTCTATTTTTGTTAATTAATTTGGGACTGGGAATCCCATTGCCAGCTCTTTTTGCAAAATTATTGGATAAGCGGATGAAGCCACTAGTCCATTGGTGAAAGTTGCCCAACAAGATTGAAAGATAAACACCGCATACTTCCTCATGAGCTATAAAACATTGACACAAATCAGAGGTGATAAATTTTGAATTGTTTAAAGGTAGCACTCAAGCAATTTACTTTGGAATGGCAGGAAATACCACATAGTAGGTAGGTATGGTGGACACTCATGGCATAGGTTTTGGCTCAAGGTTTTGGATGCACGAGAAGCATTCCCTCTCAGTACAAGGCTTTGGGCTAGCAAGGTTATTTGAAGCAAACACAAGTATGAACCGGTACGGCAAGACTTACATAAGAACATATTGCAAGCATTATAATACTCTACACTGTCTTCCTTGTTGCTCAAACACTTTACCAGAAAATATCTAGACCTTAAGAGAGATCAATTATGCAAACCAATTTCAACAAGCTCTACGGTAGTTCTCCACTAATAGGTTTAAACTACATGAAAAAAAAACTTATGATCTACTTGAGAGCTCAAAACAATTGCCAAGTGTCAAATTATCCACAACATATGAGGCATTTTCTGTTTCCAACCAAACAATAAGTATTGTAGCTTCCAACTTTTATCATTGAACATTAAAAGTAAAACGAAGAACAAGTGTTCATATGAAAAAGCGGAGCGTGTCTCTCTCCCAAACAAGGATTGCTAGGATCCGAATTTATTCAAACACAAACAAAAATAAAAGCACACAGACGCTCCAAGTAAAGCACATATGGTGTGACCGAATAAAAATATAGTTTCAGGGGAGGAACCTGATAAGTTGATGAAGAAGGGGATGCCTTGGGCATCCCCAAGCTTAGACGCTTGAGTCTTCTTGAAATATACAGGGATGAACCACGGGGGCATCCCCAAGCTTAGACTTTTCACTCTTCTTGATCATATATCATCCTCCTCTCTTGACCCTTGAAAACTTCCTTCACACCAAACTTCTCATAAACTTCATTAGTGGGGTTAGTACTCAAAAAATTTGAATCCACCTTGGTCCTGTAGTGGCACATTGCAAGAACTCAATATAACATTAGCTACAGCCCTCTACGTCTAGAAAGCCTTGCTTAAAGTCCACAAGAGACAATGCAAAAAACAGAGACAGAATCTGCCAAAACAGAACAGCCAGTAAAGACGAATTTTAAATAAATACTTCCGTTGCTCAAATCAGAAAACTCAAAACTAACGAAAGTTGCGTACATATCTGAGGAACACGCACGTAAATTGGCATATTTTTCTGATTTTTCTACAGAGAAAACAGCCCAGATTCGTGATAGATAGAAATCTGTTTCTGCGCAGAAATCCAAATCTAGTATCAACCTTCGATTAGAGGCTTCACTTGGTACAACAAAACACAAAACTAAGATAAGGAGAGGTTGCTACAGTAGTAAACAACTTCCAAGACACAAATATAAAACAAAGTACTGTAGCAAAATAACACATGGGTTATCTCCCAAGAAGTTGCTTTCTTTATAGCCATTAAGATGGGCTCAGCAGTTTTAATGATGCACTCGCAAGAAATAGTATTTGAAGCAAAAGAGAGCATCAAGAGGCAAATACATAACACATTTAAGCCTAACATGCTTCCTATGCATAGGAATCTTGTACACAAATAAATTCATGAGAAGCAAAGTAACAAGCATAGGAAGATAGAACAAGTGTAATTTCAACAATTTCAGCATATAGAGAGGTGTATTAGTACCATGAAAATTTCTACAACCATATTTTCCTCTCTCATAATAATTTTCAGTAGCTTCATGAACAAATTCAACAATATAACTATCACATGCAGCATACTTTTCATGATTTCCAAACACATAATTTTTATCAAGTTCAAGAATAGTGGAATTAAAACTTTCAAACTTTCTTTTATTAATAATATAACAAGGTAGTTGATCAATCTCAAGAGATATGGGACTCATAGAATAAGTCAAGAACTCTCCAATCCCATTTTCATTAGTAGTACAATTAATAGTATCAAGTAACATAGGACCATCATCTAGAGCTTTATCATAAACATTTCCTAAGCAAAATTCTTTAGTACCATGCATTTCGACATCAGGCACAAACAAAGCATTATCATAAGATTTATCAAAGTAGCATGGATTATCATAGATAACAGTAGCATAATTATTCTCACAAGTTTTACTCATAGGGACTATTTCAAGAGAATCCACAGGAACATAACATTCAACCTCTTTCGGTAAGCATGGAGGACAATCAAATAGTGTAAGAGATGAAGAGTTACTCTCATTAGAAGGTTGGCATGGGTAGCTAATCCATTCTTCCTCCTTTTGTTCGTCGCTCTCCTCTTCTTTTTCATCCAATGAGCTTTCAGGTTCATCAATTTCCTCCTCTTTTTCATCCAATGAGCTTTCAGGTTCATCAATTTCTTCTTCCACCGGTTCCTGCAAATTGTGAGTGCATTCTTGTGCATTAATGTGTCTCTCTTTATAATCAAGGATATAAGGATTCCTACTGTAGCATTCTATGCAAGAATTAAGGATAGTAGAGACATAATCTTTAAGGTCCTTACAAATAGCACAAGTTTCATAATTCTCAACCATGAAGGATTCTATCTCAGAGGCTCCCATAAATAAGACAAATTGTTCTACCTCTTCGAACCCATAATGAATATAGCAATTCCTATTATAGCTCTTAATTAAATATTCCTCACTAAAGCCACATTGAAATTTAAGATGTTTAGTATCCTGTCGAGAGCAACAGTTTATATCATGGCGTCTAAGCAAGATTCTAGCCATTGTATTCAATTTTTCTATCATAGCACTCATTATTTTACCAGTTCTTGATTCTCTATAACAATTATAACATTCCATAAGCTCCAAGTAGGTTGTTGGTTCTCCCATGACAGCAGTTTTTAATTTTTCGGTTTTTCAAATTTTTATGGATTTTTGGGTATATGAGGAAAATAAAACAAAACTGAAATAAACTAGACAAAAGTAAACTAAGCAAAACAAAATAAAATAAAACAGAGAGAGAGGTAGAGTGTACTCCCCAGGTGAACTTATGAGTAGAGCTATGCCTCCCCGGCAACGGCGCCAGAAAACAGTCTTGATGACCCACAAGTATAGGGGATCGCGATAGTCTTCGAGGGAAGTAAAACCCAAATTTATTGATTCGACACAAGGGGAGGTAAAGAATACTTATAAGCCTTAACAACTGAGTTGTCAATTCAGCTGCACCTGGAAAAGCACTAGTAACAGGGGTGATGTGAAAGTAGCAGTAATATGAGAGCAGTAGTAACAGTAACACAACAGCAGTAATAGCAATATGAGAGCGATGGCACCAGAAAATAGTTGATACTACTTCCAATGACATGTAGAACAAGTATATTATGATGAGAGATGGACCGGGGTTCCCAGCGATCTACACTAGTGGTAACTCTCCAATAACAAGTGACAAGTGTTGGGTGAACAAATTACAGTTGGGCAATTGATAGGATTGATAAGGCATTAAGAAAGAACATCAATTCATTAATCATGTAGGCATGTTTTCCAATTATAGTCGTACGTGCTCGCAATGAGAAACTTGCACAACATCTATTGTCCTACCAGCCGGTGGCAGCCGGGCCTCAAGGGAATCTACTGGATATTAAGGTACTCCTTTTAATAGAGCACCGGAGCAAAGCATTAACACTCCGTGAAAACATGTGATCCTCACATCACCGCCATCCCCTCCGGTTGTCCCGATTTCTGTCACTTCGGGGCCTTTGGTTCCGGACAGTGACATGTGCATACAACTTGTAGATACAATCTAAGCAATAAGTATAGAGCATAAATCTAAGATCATGCCACTCGAGCCCTAGTGACAAGCATTAAGCATAACAAGATTGCAGCAACAATAACTTCACAAACTTTATAGATAGACTAATCATAATGTATCATCCATCGGATCCCAACAAACACAACACCGATTACATCAGATGAATCTCAATCATGTAAGGCAGCTCATGAGACCATTGTATTGAAGTACATGGAGGAGAGAATGCCGACTAGCTACTGCTAGAACCCGTAGTCCATGGGGGAACTACTCACAGAGCATGATGGAGGCGGTGGCGTTGATGGAGATGGCTTCCGGGGGCACTTCCCCGTCCCGGCAGGGTGCCGGAACAGAGACTTCTGTCCCCCGAATTGGAGTTTCGCGATGGCGGCGGCGCCCCTGGAGTCTTTCTGGAGTTTCGTCAATTGGTACGGTGGTTTTAGGTCGAAAGGGGTTTTATAGGCGAAGAGGCGGCGCAGGAGGGTGCCTGGGGGCTCCACACCATAGGGTGGCGCGGGCCCAGGCCAGGCCGCGCCGCCTTATGGTCTGGTGGCCCTCTGGCCCCTCTCCGACTCCCCTTCGGTGTTCTGGATGCTTCCGGAAAAAATAGGAGGTTTGGCGTTGATTTCGTCCAATTCCGAGAATATTGCCCGAACAGCCTTTCTGGAACCAAAAACAGCAGAAAACAGGAACTGGCACTGTGGCATCTTGTTAATAGGTTAGTTCCGGAAAATGCATGAAATCATTATAAAGTGCAAGCAAAACATGTAAGTATTGTCATAAAACAAGCATGGAACGACAGAAATTATGGATACGTCGGGGACGTATCACTATTCCAATTATAGTTCTTAATTAAAACTTCCTCACTAAAGCCACATTGAAATTTAAGATGTTTAGTATCCTGTTTAGAGCAACAGTTTATATCATGGCGTTTAAGCAAGATTTTAGCAATTGTATTCAGTTTTTCTATCACAGCACTCATAACTTTTCCCGTTCTTGATTCTCTATAATTATTATATAATTCAATAAGCTCCAAATAGGTTGTAGGTTCTCCCATAATAGCAATTTTTAATTTTTAGGTTTTTCAAAATTTTATGGATTTTCGGGTATATAGGGAAAATAAAACAAAACAAACTAAACAAAAGTAAACTAAGAAAAATAATATTAGACAGAAATAAACTAAGCACAAATAAACTAGAAAAAAGTAAACTAAGCAAAACAAAATAAAATAAAAACAGAGAGAGAGGTAGAGTGTACTCCCCAGGTGAACTTATGAGTAGAGCTATGCCTCCCCGGCAACGGCGCCAGAAAATAGTCTTGATAACCCACAAGTATAGGGGATCGCAACAGTCTTCGAGGGAAGTAAAACCCAAATTTATTGATTCGACACAATGGGAGGTAAAGAATACTTATAAGCCTTAACAACTGAGTTGTCAATTCAGCCTCACCTGGAAAAGCACTAGTAACAGGGGTGATGTGAAAGTAGCAGTAATATGGGAGCAATAGTAACAGTAACACATCAGCAGTAATAGTAACACAGAGGCAATGGCACCAGAAAATAGTTGATACTACTTCCAATGACATGTAGGATCGAGTATATGATGACTCTAGGGAATCTACTGGAAATTAAGGTAGTCCTTTTAATAGAGCACCGGAGCAAAGCATTAACACTCCGTGAAAACATGTGATCCTCATACCTAAGCCTTCCCCTCCAGTTATCCCAGTTGTTGTCACTCAGGGGCCTCGGGTTCCGGACATAGACATGTGCAAACAACTTGTAGATACAATTTAAGCAATAAGTATAGAGCTTAAATCTAAGATCATGTCACTCGGGCCCTAGTGACAAGCATTAAACACAACAAGATTGCAGCAACAATAACTTCACAAACTTATATAGATAGACTAATCATAATGTAACAATCCATCGGATCCCAACAAACACAACACCGATTACATCAGATGAATCTCAATAATGTAAGGAAGCTCATGAGATCATTGTATTGAAGTACACGGGGGAGAGAGTACCAACTAGCTATAGCTAGAACCCGTAGTCCATGGGGGAACTACTCACGGAGCAAGATGGAGGCGGTGGCGTCGATGGAGATGACTTCCGGGGGAACTTCCCCATCCCGGCGGTGTGTCGGAACAGAGATTCTGTCCCCCGAAATGGAGTTTCGGGATGGCGGCGGCGCCCCAGGAGTCTTTCTGGAGTTTCGTCAATGGTATCATGTTTTTAGGTCACCAGGGCTTAAATAGGCGAAGAGGCGGAGTCGGAAGGGCCACGGGGGTCCCACACAATAGGGGGGCGCGCCCCCCCTAGGCCGCGCCGCCACCATGTGTGGGGCCCTCAGGGCTCCCCTCTGGTCCCACTCTGGCTTTCTGGAAGCTTCCGGGAAAAATAAGATTCTGGGCGTTGATTTCGTCCAATTCCGAGAATATTGCCCTAACAGCCTTTCTGGAACCAAAAACAACAGAAAACAGAAACTGGCACTGTGGCATCTTGTTAATAGGTTAGTTCCAGAAAACGCATAAAAACATTATAAAGTGTGAGCAAAACATGTAGGTATTGTCATAAAACAAGCATGGAACATCAGAAATTATAGATACGTTGGAGACGTATCACGGTGACGCCTCCACAGGCGGAGGGGCACGCTGGGCCCCAGCGCTGCGAGGAGGCGGAGATCGGGCAGCTGGCATAGCAGCACCGCCTCGACAGGCGGACGACCGCGCTACGCCTCGGGCGGAGGGAGGCGTCTGCACGCAGCTGTCGACGCCCTCCTTGCCTAGGGGTGCGTCTTCATCGAGGCCGAGCCCATTGCAGGGGCTGCACCACCATCTACCCCTGCTTCGGAGGTCTCTACGCCCGCCTCGACTGTGTCTTAACCACGCTTGAGTGATCCCTCACCGGTCTGCACCTTGCAGCAGCCTCCTTCCGCTTGCCCCCCACCGGTTGTTCAGCCAACAGTGAGGAGGAGTGGGAGGTATGCACTTGCTGAGGATGCGATGGGGGCCACAGACGAGGACATGATGCAGAGAGCCATGCGGCGCAAGGCAGAGAAGAACCTCGACCTGACAGGTATTAAACAACCAGTCAATTCGTTTACATCTTTTTCAGATTCTCGTATTTCTTCCAATTTGATTAGTTTAGGTGTTTCGATGGGTAGTAGGTCAGATGTGATTTCGGTTTCGGCTAATGTGTTGAGACGGATGGAGTACGACCGTTTAACGGTTGTTCCTAAATTTTCCACTGGGATTGAAACCACCACTCCAGACGATGATGAAGATGATGACATCCTAGATGGTCAGCTTCTCTCGGCTATAGTGGGGAATATTACATAAGTTGATTTGGAACACTCAGAGCTTAGTTCATTGTATGATCTAAAGGTGTCTGCACATGGTTCTCGATCTTCGGCTGAAAAGAAATCTCATAGATATGGCAACAATAACAAATCTAAAAAAGTTTCTCGATGAATGACATGTTTCGGAATAGCAGAGGTCTTGGTGACTTGGCTAAGCATTCTCACATTGCCGCTTGTTGTAGAGATTTTGATTTGGATTTCATTGCTATAATGGAGACAGGTAGGAAAAATTTCTCACAAAGTTTTCTCGACCGATTATCAGGCGGGATTAACTTTTAGTGGTTTTCTCGCCCGCCTTATGGCAGGTGGGGGGGGCATATTACTCGGAGTCCGCATAGACACTATGACCGTCTTAGCTAGTTCTGATGGAGAGTATCATATTAAACTCGACATTTAGAATAAAACTGATTGTTTCATTTGGAGTCTCTGTGTATGGTGCCGCCCAAGATACATTTAAGGCTGACTTTTTACGAGAGTTGGTAAATCTTGCAAAATATAATCCCCATCCCATTTTAATCGGAGGGGATTTTAATTTGCTCAGATTTCCTCACGAGAAAAGCAAATGCCATTTTGATGGACATTGGTCTTTCTTGTTTAATGATGTTATCGATAGCTTAGACTTAAAAGAGGTGTTTATGTCCGGTCGACAATTTACTTGGGCTAACAGCTTGCCTGAACCCACGTATAAAAAACTAGATCGCGTGTTAATGGATACCGATTGGGAAGATAAATACCCTATGGTGTCGGTCCGTGCACTAGAGCGTATCGAAAAATTGTCTGACCATGCCCCTATCCTCCTAACTACTGGGAATCCCCGACCTATTTGTAAATGGCCATTCAAATTTGAAATTGGCTGGCTACATCGAGAGGGGTTCCTGAAATGGTTAGGACGGTTTGGGAGAGACCGGTCTCGAGTAGCACTCCAATCTTGAGATGGAATAATAAGATACGGGCAATGCGCAAACATCTCTCTGGTTGGGCTGCCCATATGGCTGGTATTCTTAAAAAAGAGAAGGCTCGCTTGTCAGCAGTGATTGATGAGCTAGAGGCTTCTGCGGAGGTAAGACCATTATCTCCACAGGAGATCGAACTCAAGAATCAGTCTAGTGCGCAGATAGCAAGCCTTATTCGCGAAGAGGAACTTAAATGGTATCAGCGTTCCAAAGCCCAACTCATATTGGAAGGAGACTCAAATACGCGATACTTCCATGGCTTGGCCAATGGGAGGCATCGGAAAAAACATATTCACTCTCTGGTACAAGATGAAGGGCTGATTGAAGGCCATGAGCAACTCAAATCCTACATTACGAATTACTATAAAGGTATGTTTGGTCTTCCGGAGGAAAGTGCATTTTCTTTAAACGAGGACTTAACGGATGACATACCCCAAGTTTCTATGGAAGAGAATGTCCTTTTGACTGCACCTTATTCAGAAGAAGAGGTTCAGAAGGCAATTTTCCAAATGGAATGCAACAAAGCACCATGTCTAGATGGTTTTCCAGCCGAGTTCTATAAAACCTTTTGGGATACTATTAAATCGTACCTTCTAAATTTGTTCAGTGCTTTGCACACGGGACAACTAGAATTATTTTGTCTAAATTTTGGTGAAGTAATTTTGTTACCGAAGGTTAATGAGGCAGAAAGGATTCAACAATATAGACATATTTGCCTCTTAAACATATGTTTCAAGATTTTCACGAAAGTGGCCACCATTAGACTTAATACGGTTGCGGATGATACGTCTCAAACGTATCCATAATTTCTTATGTTCCATGCTACTTTTATGATGATACTCACATGTTTTATACACATTATATGTCATTATTATGCATTTTCCGGCACTAACCTATTGACGAGATGCCGAAGAGCCAGTTGCTATTTTCTGATGTTTTTGGTTTCAGAAATCCTACAAAGGAAATATTCTCGGAATTGGACGAAATCAACGCCCAGGATCTTATTTTTCCACGAAGCTTCCAGAAGACCGAAAGGGAAACGAAGTGGGGCGACGAGGCGCCGACACAATAGGGCGGCGCGGCCCAGGTCTTGGCCGCGCGGCCCTGGCGTGTGGGGCCCTCGTGTCGCCCCTAAACCTACCCTTCCGCCTACTTAAAGCCTTCGTCGCGAAACCCCCAGTACCGAGAGCCACGATACGGAAAACCTTCCAGAGACGCCGCCGCCGCCAATCCCATCTCGAGGGATTCAGGAGATCGCCTCCGGCACCCTGCCGGAGAGGGGAATCATCTCCCGGAGGTCTCTTCATCGCCATGATCGCCTCCGGATCGATGTGTGAGTAGTTCACCCCTGGACTATGGGTCCATAGCAGTAGCTAGATGGTTGTCTTCTCCTCATTGTGCTATCATGTTAGATCATGTGAGCTGCCTATCATGATCAAGATCATCTATTTGTAAAGCTACATGTTGTGTTTGTTGGGATCCGATGAATATTGAATACTATGTCAAGTTGATTATCAATCTATCATATATATGTTGTTTATGTTCTTGCATGCTCTCCGTTGCTAGTAGAGGCTCTGGCCAAGTTGATACTTGTAACTCCAAGAGGGAGTATTTATGCTCGATAGTGGGTTCATGCCTCCATTGAATGCAGGACGTGTGAGAAAGTTCTAAGGTTGTGGATGTGCTGTTGCCACTAGGGATAAAACATCAATGCTTTGTCTAAGGATATTTGTGTTGATTACATTACGCACCATACTTAATGCAATTGTCTGTTGTTTGCAACTTAATACCGGAAGGGGTTCGGATGATAACCTGAAAGTGGACTTTTTAGGCATAGATGCATGCTGGATAGCGGTCTATGTACTTTGTCGTAATGCCCTGATTAAATCTCATAGTGCTCATCATGATATATGTATGTGCATTGTTATGCCTTCTTTATTTGTCAATTGCCCAACTGTAATTCGTTCACCCAACATGCTATTTATCTTATGGGAGAGACGCCGCTAGTGAACTGTGGACCCCGGTCCATTCTTTACATCTGAAATACAATCTACTGCAATTGTTCTTTACTGTTCTTCGCAAACAAACATCATCTTCCACACTATACAATTAATCCTTTGTTTACAGCAAGCTGGTGAGATTGACAACCTCACTGTCACGTTGGGGCAAAGTACTTTGATTGTGTTGTGCAGGTTCCACGTTGGCGCCGGAATCCCTGGTGTTGCGCCGCACTACACTCTGTCACCAACAACCTTCACGTGTTCCTTGACTCCTACCGGTTCGATAACCTTGGTTTCTTACTGAGGGAAAACTTGCTACTGTACGCATCACACCTTCCTCTCGGGGTTCCTGATGTCTACGTTCCCCCTCCTTTCCTGTAGACATTGTTGGGCCTCCAAGAGCAGAGGTTTGTAGAACAGCAGCAAGTTTTCCCTTAAGTGGATCACCCAAGGTTTATCGAACTCAGGGAGGAAGAGGTCAAAGATATCCCTCTCGTGCAACCCTGCAACCACAAAGCAAGAAGTCTCTTGTGTCCCCAACACACCAAATAGGTGCACTAGTTCGGCGAAGAGATAGTGAAATACAGGTGGTATGAATATATATGAGCAGTAGCAACGGTGCCAGAAAATAGCTTTCGGGCGTGTAGTTGATGGTGGTAGTATTGCAGCAGTAATGCTTAGCGGTGAAACGATAAACAAGCAGTAGTAACTCAGCAGTATTTAGGAACAAGGCCTAGGGATTAGACTTTCACTAGTGGACACTCTCAACATTGATCACATAACAGAATAGATAAATGCATACTCTACACTTTTGTTGGATGATGAACACATTGCGTAGGATTACACGAACCCTCAATGCCGGAGTTAACAAGCTCCACAATTAATGTTCATATTTTAGTAACCTTATAGTGTAAGATAGATCAAAAGACTAAACCAAGTACTAGCATAGCATGCACACTGTCACCTTCATGCATATGTAGGAGGAATAGATCACATCAATATTATCATAGCAATAGTTAACTTCGCAATCTACAAGAGATCATGATCATAGCATAAACCAAGTACTAACACGGTGCACACTGCTTGTCACCTTTACACACGTGCAGGAGGAATAGAACTACTTTAATAACTTTGCTAGAGTAGCACATAGATGAATTGTGATACAAAACTCATATGAATCTCAATCATGTAAAGCAGCTCATGAGATTATTGTATTGAGGTACATGGGAGAGAGATGAACCACATAGCTACCGGTACAGCCCCGAGCCTCGATGGAGAACTACTCCCTCCTCATGGGAGCAGCAGCGGTGATGAAGATGGCGGTGGAGATGGCAGCGGTGTCGATGGAGGAGCCTTCCGGGGGCACTTCCCCGTTCCGGCAGGGTGCCGGAACAGAGACTCCTGTCCCCCAGATCTTGGCCTCGCGATGGCGGCGGCTCTGGAAGGTTTCTGTGGTTTTCGTCGAACGCATCAGGGTTTTCGATCCAGGGGCTTTATATAGGCGAAGAGGCGGCGCAGAGGGCTTACGGGGGCCCACACCATAGGGCGGCGCGGCCCCCTACGCCGCGCCGGGGAGTGGTGTGGGGCCCCAGGGCTCCCTACAGCGGCTCTCGGGTGTTCTGGATGGTTCCGGGAAAAATAGGAACCTAGGCGTTGATTTCGTCCGATTCGAGAATATTTCGTTACTAGGATTTACGAAACCAAAACAGCAGAAAAACAGAACGGCACTTCGGCATCTTGTTAATAGGTTAGTTCCAGAAAATGCACGAATATGACATAAAGTGTGCATAAAACATGTAGATAACATCAATAATGTGGCATGGAACATAAGAAATTATCGATACGTCGGAGACGTATCAGCATCCCCAAGCTTAGTTCTGCTCGTCCCGAGCAGGTAAAACGATAACACAGATAATTTCTGGAGTGACATGCCATCATAAACTTGATCATACTATTTGTAAAGCATATGCAGTGAATGCAGCAATCCAAGACAATGATAATGACATGAGTAAACAACTGAATCATAAAGGAAAGACTTTTCATGAATAGCACTTCAAGACAAGCATCAATTAAGTCTTGCATAAGAGTTAACTCATAAAGCAATAATTTAAAGTAAAAACATTGAAGCAACACATAGGAAGATTAAGTTTCAGCGGTTGCTTTCAACTCATAACATGTATATCTCATGGATATTGTCAACATAGAGTAATATAATAAGTGCAATAAGCAAGTATGTAGGAATCAATGCATAGTTCACACAAGTGTTTGCTTCTTGAGGTGGAGAGAAATAGGTGAACTGACTCAACATTGAAAAGTAAAAGAATGGTCCTCCATAGAGGAAAAGCATCGATTGCTATATTTGTGCTAGAGCTTTGATTTTGAAAACATGAAACAATTTTGTCAACGGTAGTAATAAAGCATATGCATCATGTAAATTATATCTTATAAGTTGCAAGCCTCATGCATAGTATACTAATAGTGCCCGCACCTTGTCCTAATTAGCTTGGACTACCGGATCATCACAATGCACATGTTTTAACCAAGTGTCACAAAGGGGTACCTCTATACACTTTGTACAAAGGTCTAAGGAGAAAGCTCGCATTGGATTTCTCGCTATTGATTATTCTCAACTTAGACATCCATACCGGGACAACATAGACAACAGATAATGGACTCCTCTTTTATGCATAAGCATGTAACAACAATTAATAATTTTCTCATATGAGATTGAGGATATATGTCCAAAACTGAAACTTCCACCATGGATCATGGCTTTAGTTAGCGGCCCAATGTTCTTCTCTAACAATATGCATGCTTAACCATAGGGTGGTAGATCGCTCTTACTTCAGACAAGATGAACATGCATAGCAACTCACATGATATTCAACAAAGAGTAGTTGATGGCGTCCCCAGTAAACATGGTTATCGCACAACAAGCAACTTAATAAGCGATAAAGTGCATAATTACATATTCAATACCACAATAGTTTTTAAGCTATTTGTCCCATGAGCTATATATTGCAAAGGTGAATGATGGAATTTTAAAGGTAGCACTCAAGCAATTTACTTTGGAATGGCGGAAAATACCATGTAGTAGGTAGGTATGGTGGACACAAATGGCATAGTGGTTGGCTCAAGTATTTTGGATGCATGAGAAGTATTCCCTCTCGATACAAGGTTTAGGCTAGCAAGGCTTATTTGAAACAAACACAAGGATGAACCGGTGCAGCAAAACTTACATAAAAGACATATTGAAAACATTATAAGACTCTACACCGTCTTCCTTGTTGTTCAAACTCAAAACTAGAAATTATCTAGACCTTAGAGAGACCAATTATGCAAACCAGATTTTAGCAAGCTCTATGTATTTCTTCATTAATGGGTGCAAAGCATATGATGCAAGAGCTTAATCATGAGCACAACAATTGCCAAGTATCACATTACCCAAGACATTTATAGCAATTACTACATGTATCATTTTCCAATTCCAACCATATAACAATTTAACGAAGGAGAAACTTCGCCATGAATACTATGAGTAGAAACCAAGGACATACTTGTCCATATGCTACAGCGGAGCGTGTCTCTCTCCCATAAAGTGAATGCTAGGATCCATTTTATTCAAACAAAACAAAAAACAAAAACAAACCAACGCTCCAAGAAAAAGCACATAAGATGTGATGGAATAAAAATATAGTTTCAGGGGAGGAACCTGATAATGTTGTCGATGAAGAAGGGGATGCTTTGGGCATCCCCAAGCTTAGACGCTTGAGTCTTCTTAATATATGCAGGGGTGAACCACCGGGGCATCCCCAAGCTTAGAGCTTTCACTCTCCTTGATCATGTTGCATCATACTCCTCTCTTGATCCTTGAAAACTTCCTCCACACCAAACTCGAAACAACTCATTAGAGGGTTAGTGCACAATATAAATTGACATATTCAGAGGTGACACAATCATTCTTAACACTTCTGGACATTGCATAATGCTACTGGACATTAATGGATCAAAGAAATTAATCCAACATAGCGAAAGAGGCAATGCGAAATAAAAGGCAGAATCTGTCAAAACAGAACAGTTCGTATTGACGAATTTTAAAATGGCACCAGACTTGCTCAAATGAAAATGCTCAAATTGAATAAAAGTTGCGTACATATCTGAGGATCATGCACGTAAATTGGCTTAATTTTCTGAGCTACCTACAGGGAGGTGGACCCAGATTCGTGACAGCAAAGAAATCTGGAACTGTGCAGTAATCCAAATCTAGTACTTACTTTACTATCAAAGACTTTACTTGGCACAACAAAACACAAAACTAAGATAAGGAGAGGTTGCTACAGTAGTAAACAACTTCCAAGACACAAATATAAAACAAAGTACTGTAGCAAAATAACACATGGGTTATCTCCCAAGAAGTTCTTTCTTTATAGCCATTAAGATGGGCTCAGCAGTTTTAATGATGCACTCATAAGAAATAGTATTTGAAGCAAAAGGGAGCATCAAGAGGCAGATTCAAAACACATTTAAGTCTAACATGCTTCCTATGCATAGGAATCTTGTAAATAAATAAGTTCATGAAGAGCAAAGTAACAAGCATAGGAAGATAAAACAAGTGTAGCTTCAAAAATTTCAGCACATAGGGAGGTGTTTTAGTAACATGAAAATTTCTACAACCATATTTTCCTCTCTCATAATAACTTTCAGTAGCATCATGAGCAAACTCAGCAATATAACTATCACATAAAGCATTCTTATCATGAGTCTCATGCATAAAATTATTACTCTCCACATAGGCATAATCAATTTTATTAGTAATAGTGGGAGCAAATTCAACAAAGTAGCTATCATTATTATTCTCATCAAGTGTAAGAGGCATAGTATAATCACAACAAAATTTACTCTCCATAGTAGGTGGCACCAAAAGACTACTATCATTATAATCATCATAAATAGGAGGCAAAGTATCATCAAAGAAAATTTTCTCCTCAATGCTTGGTGGACTAAAAAGATCATGCTCATCAAAACCAGCTTCCCCAAGCTTAGAATTTTCCATATCATTAGCAACAATGGTGTTCAAAGTATTCATGCTAACATGTTCCATGGGTTTTTTAATTTTCGCATTAAACCATTCATGTCTTGACTCAGGAAATAGTACAAAGAGCTCACAGATGTTTTCCATTATGCCTAACTAGTGTAAACAAGAAACAAAAAGTTGCAATTGCAGGATCTAAAGGAAATAGCTTCGAGCACAAACACAATGGCGCCAGAAAAGTACTTTACCTGGAACCGGAGTATGAGTGCCTTTTACCTTTCCTCCCCGGCAACGGCGCCAGAAAAGTGCTTGATGTCTACGTTCCCCCTCCTTTCCTGTAGACAGTGTTGGGCCTCCAAGAGCAGAGGTTTGTAGAACAGCAGCAAGTTTTCCCTTAAGTGGATCACCCAAGGTTTATCGAACTCAGGGAGGAAGAGGTCAAAGATATCCCTCTCGTGCAACCCTGCAACCACAAAGCAAGAAGTCTCTTGTGTCCCCAACACACCAAATAGGTGCACTAGTTCGGCGAAGAGATAGTGAAATACAGGTGGTATGAATATATATGAGCAGTAGCAACGGTGCCAGAAAATAGCTTTCGGGCGTGTAGTTGATGGTGGTAGTATTGCAGCAGTAGTAACGCAGTGAAACAGTAAACAAGCAGTAGTAACTCAGCAGTATTTAGGAACAAGGCCTAGGGATTAGACTTTCACTAGTGGACACTCTCAACATTGATCACATAACAGAATAGATAAATGCATACTCTACACTTTTGTTGGATGATGAACACATTGCGTAGGATTACACGAACCCTCAATGCCGGAGTTAACAAGCTCCACAATTAATGTTCATATTTTAGTAACCTTATAGTGTAAGATAGATCAAAAGACTAAACCAAGTACTAGCATAGCATGCACACTGTCACCTTCATGCATATGTAGGAGGAATAGATCACATCAATATTATCATAGCAATAGTTAACTTCGCAATCTACAAGAGATCATGATCATAGCATAAACCAAGTACTAACACGGTGCACACACTGTCACCTTTACACACGTGCAGGAGGAATAGAACTACTTTAATAACTTTGCTAGAGTAGCACATAGATGAATTGTGATACAAAACTCATATGAATCTCAATCATGTAAAGCAGCTCATGAGATTATTGTATTGAGGTACATGGGAGAGAGATGAACCACATAGCTACCGGTACAGCCCCGAGCCTCGATGGAGAACTACTCCCTCCTCATGGGAGCAGCAGCGGTGATGAAGATGGCGGTGGAGATGGCAGCGGTGTCGATGGAGGAGCCTTCCGGGGGCACTTCCCCGTTCCGGCAGGGTGCCGGAACAGAGACTCCTGTCCCCCAGATCTTGGCCTCGCGATGGCGGCGGCTCTGGAAGGTTTCTGTGGTTTTCGTCGAACGCATCAGGGTTTTCGATCCAGGGGCTTTATATAGGCGAAGAGGCGGCGCAGGAGGGCTTCTGGGGGGGCCCACACCATAGGGCGGCGCGGCCCTGATGACCCACAAGTATAGGGGATCGCAACAGTCTTCGAGGGAAGTAAAACCCAATTTATTGATTCGACACAAGGGGAGACAAAGAACACTTGGAAGCCTTAACAACGGAGTTGTCAATTCAGTTGCACCTGGAAACAGACTTGCTCGCAAGAGTTTATCAGTAGTAACAGTTTTATAGCAGTAGCAGTAGTGAAATATGGCAGAGTAACAGAGACAGCAGTAGTGATTATAGTAAACAGCAAGATTAAAATACTGTAGGCACGGGGACGGATGACGGGCGTTGCATGGATGAGAGAAACTCATGTAACAATCATAGCAGGGCATTTGCAGATAATAATAAAACGGTGTCCAAGTACAAAGCAATCAATAGGCATGTGTTCCATATATAGTCGTGCGTGCTCGCAATGAGAAACTTGCACAACATCTTTTGTCCTACCAGCCGGTGGCAGCCGGGCCTCAAGGGAAACTACTGGATATTAAGGTACTCCTTTTAATAGAGTACCGGAGCAAAGCATTAACACTCCGTGAACACATGTGATCCTCACATCGCTACCATCCCCTCCGGTTGTCCCAATTCTTGTCACTTCGGGGCCATTGGTTCCGGACAGCGACATGTGTATACAACTTATAGGTAAGACCATAAACAATGATTATCTTCATGAAACAATAACATGTTCAGATCTGAGATCATGGCACTCGGGCCCTAGTGACAAGCATTAAGCATAACAAGTTGCAACAATATCATCAAAGTACCAATAACGGACACTAGGCACTATGCCCTAACAATCTTATGCTGTTACATGACCAATCTCATCCAATCCCTACCATCCCCTTCGGCCTACAGCGGGGGAATTACTCACACATGGATGGGGGAAACATGGCTGGTTGATGTAGAGGCGTTGGCGATGATGGTGGCGATGATCTCCTCCAATTCCCCGTCCCGGCGGAGTGCCAGAACGGAGACTTCTGGCTCCCGCGACGGAGTTTCGCGATGTGGCGGCGTTCTGGAGGGTTTCTGGCGACTTCGACTTCTTTTCTGGTGTTTTTAGGTCGAGGCGAATAAGTAGTCCGAAGGAGGGCGTCGGAGGCCGGCCGAGGGGCCACACCACAGGGCCGCGCGGCCCCCCTGGGCCGCGCCGCCTATGGTGTGGGGCCCTCGGGCCTCCACTTCAATTGCCCTTCGGCTCCGTTAGTTTCCTGGGAAAATAGGGCCTTCGCATAAATTCGAGGTTTTTCCCGAAAGTTGGATTTCTGCACAAAAACGAGACACTGAGCGATTCTGCTGAAAACAGCGTTAGTCCGTGTTAGTTGTATCCAAAATACACAAATTAGAGGCAAAACAATAGCAAAAGTGTTCGGGAAAGTAGATACGTTTTGGACGTATCAACTCCCCCAAGCAGCTTATTGCTTGTCCTCAAGCAATTCAGTTAACAAGCGAGCGATAAAAGAACTTTCACGAACACATTTGCTCATATGATGTATATATTCTCATGCAATAGCTAATACTTAAGCAGTTCATAATGAGATACATGCAAATAAGATCATCTAACAGCTATGTCAATCATGGAGAGGTACCAACAATTAATAATAAGCATCATGAATCATGTATATAAGCAGGATCGCAATGTTCATAAGAGAGTATGATAAAGTGGTAACTCGCTTTTCGTATTTGATTGGCAAAACATAAATGCCCGGGCACCTCTGGAGTTCATAGAAAGACTAGAAGTAGTGATTGTCAAAAGATAAATGCATCAAAGTTATACCACAATCAATCATATTTTGAGACAAGCATATTGTACTAAGAATGACAGTTGTGCTCTCAAGATAGTGCTCAAAGAAATAATGGAGACAAATCATAAAAGTAAAAGATTGACCCTTCGCAGAGGGAAGCAGGGATTAACTTGCGCTAGAGCTTTTCATTTTTATAAATACAGGAGTAAAATTATTTTGAGAGGTGTTTGTTGTTGTCAACGAATGGTAATGGGTACACTAACTACCTCGCCAACCGGACTTTCAAGAGCGGCTCCCATGGATTATTGCATATTTATTTGGCACTCCTTCCAACCTTTCTTGCACAAACCATGGCTAACCGAATCCTCGGTGCTGCCAACAATCTCATACCATGAAGGAGTGCCCTTTTATTTTAGTTTTATTATGATGATGACACTCCCCCCAACCTTTGCTTACACAAGCCATGGCTAACCGAATCCTTCGGGTGCCGTCCAACAATCACAAACCATGGAGGAGTGTCTATTTAAGTTAATTAATTTGGGACTGGGAATCCCATTGCCAGCTCTTTTTGCAAAATTTATTGGATAAGCGGATGTGCCACTAGTCCATATGAGAGTCCGTCAAAAGTAAATGACAAGGTTGAAAGCTAAACACCACATACTTCCTCATGAGCTATGAAACATAAACACAAATTGAGAAGCATTTTGAAGGTTTTAAAGGTAGCGCACGAGAATTTACTTGGAATGGTTTGAAATGCCATGCATAGGTATTTATGGTGGACACTCTGGAATAACTTGGTTTTCATGTGTTTGGAAGCACGAGCAGCGTTCCCGCTCAGTACAAGTGAAGGCTAGCAAAAGACTAGGGAGTGACAAATCAAGAGAGCGAAGCTTGTCATAATCATGCTTGCGGCAAAATAAATTAACGGAGGCATAAAAGTGATACAAGAACTCTGAAGCAATATAGATCATCGAGGCTTAATTGACTTTTTGTTCAGTCATATGCATGCGTGAGCATGTGCCAAGTCGATATAAATGAATTATTCAGAGGAGGATACCACAATGCCATACTTACTTATGAATAAAACAATACAAGCAAACATCCATGATATGCTACTCATATTAATAGATTGGAGCTAAACATGAGAGATCATAAACTACTAGACTTTCTCAAATAACATATACCTCACATGAACCAACTAAGCATGCTCACATGGATGAGTATATGTACAAAAATGAAAACAAATAGAGTTCATACCAGCCTCTCACCACAATCAGATTGTCGTAGATCGTCATTATTGCCTTTTCACTTGTGTAGCTTGGATAATATGAAATGAAAACCACGCTCCAGCCACCGAAGACCATTGAACTCATAAAGAACTTTACAAAACAGAGAAGAACAGCAAATATTTTTGGCGTTTTCGAATTGCAAATAAGAACAAGAGGAAACAAACAAACAAAGCAAAATCTTTTTGGGTTTTCTTATAGCAAACTAGCAATAGCAAATAAAGTGAAACAAATGCAAGAAACCAAAGCAAACAAATGGTGAAGAGAAACAACAGAAATATTCTTGGTCTTTTTGTGTTTTGGGAAGGAAAACAAAGCAAAACAAGAAATAGCAAACTAAAAGAAACACAGAAAAGCGAGATGGCAGAAATCCGCCAAAACCTGACAGCAGTACAGAAATCGATTTTAACAAAAATCTTACGTTGCTCAGATCGAAAAGTGTTCAACTAATGAAAGTTAGATAACAACCTGGGGAACCTGCACAAAAATTTGCAGCTTAAAATGACGCTCTGGCTATTTTTGACGATTTTTACAGTAACGTTCCAGAATCTGTTTTCAGGCAGCATTTCCCCAAATATCATCCTCCTCTCATTAGAAAACCACTCAAACGAACAAAACAAGTATGTACAAGTATCCAGCAACCATAATATGCAAAGAATGAGTGATGCCGGTATACCTCCCCCCAAGCTTAGGCTTTTGGCCTAAGTGGAGTTTAATCCCATCGATCCCATGAGGTAGTGTCTCCGTAATATGAAGATGGGTCGTATTCCGGGTATGTGCTAGAAGAAGCACCCGGATATGTGACGGTGTGGTCGTAGGAGGTCCCGACGTCCTCGGAGTCATGTTGCTGGTGGAAGTCTTTTATCTTCAAATGTTCATCCACCTCCTCCTTAGTGCACGACCATGACTGCCTGTCAATACTCAACAAACCAGGTTGGGGAAGAGGGATTTCCTTCTCCTCCCGATCGAAAACAACATTCTATACACCATACTATCTAAAGTAGAGTCAGTAGTAACAAAATGATGACTCTTCATAGCAGTAATATCGAGTCTCCTAGGGGCCAATGGCACATCATTAGGATCAATAGGAAGATTAAGAAAAGTTAAAACACGCAGCGCAATAGTTCCTCCAAAAATAGGCCCCCTGGTAGTCAGGCGGCGAGCAATAAGAGCACCAAGGTGATAAGACGTATGACCAGTAAGTGCAATATTCAGGAAAGCAAGATGGTAGCTAGAGATATTACTAGTGTTCTCCCTACCAAGAATGCTAGTAGCAATGTAGTATGCAAAATATTTAATGGCGGGGAGTTGAATGTTCCTTATCTTGCCCCGCTGAATGGTGCGACAATCATCGTCGGTGATTCCACGGTAGAGCTCCAGCAAGTCCCGGGGGTTGTCATCAATCCTACTTGCTGTACCTACAGGGGCAATATCCAGGGCACAACAAAAATCCTTCAATGGCATAGTCACAGTATTACCATAAATCCTGAACGCAACTGTTGGCTCATAGTGTTTGTTGTTGAACTGGAAACTCTCGACGAAGATTTTGGTGAGCAAGTAGTATTGCTCCCTTTCATCGCCCATATAAGTGGTTAACCCTGCCCTGTTGACAAGGGTTAAGAAATCCTCCAGTATCCCTGCATTCCTTAGAAAATCATAACATGGAAAAGTAGAAGCATTAGGGGGACCGTTGTCCTCTTCAGGCGCGAAGCTAGGCGCGAGGATATCTTCATTATATGATTGCCTAATCCGGGTGGCGGCCCTAGAAGGCCTCCCGGTGCTGGTTGTCCCCTTCTTGAACAACTCCCCAAAGCTAAACTTCTTCATAGCTTCTCTGAAATTTTCAACAAATGACATAAAAATTTGGTTTGGTGACATATAATTGAGGGAAACTACCATAGGAACTTGCTAGAGTACTAATCATGCATCAAAACTAGTTTCTACCACTTAGAACAAGCATGCAAGCTCACTAAACATGTTACCTACAGCAGCAAAATATTCAAGATATACTCAACCAAACGAAATTCTACTTGGATGGGTGGAGGAGTCACATACCGAAGAGCAAATGTGCCAAATTTCAGACAGAAATCTGGGCTGAGCAAAGAGATCGAGAAATCTGGAGCTCTGGAGCAAAAACGCGAGTGAGAGGAACTTGGTACGAGTTTTTTCGGGAGAGAGACTGTTCTGGGCGAAAGAGATGACAAAGTGGGGCAGAGGGGGACCCACACCACATGGTGGCGCGGCCACCTCCTTGGCCGCGCCGGCCTGTGGTCTGGCGCCCTCTGGTGCCCCACAGGTCATCCTCTGGTGCTCCTAGGTGCCTCGTCGAAAAATAGGACCAACGGTATAATTTTTGTGAATTTTTGAAAACTTTGAAAAACGCATATTTCTGGGTATTTAGTTTATTATTACTGGCCAGGAAAAATTTCGAAATCTTCAAATAACTAAAGAACTTTGCAAATTAAAAGTACTACAGCAACTAAAGCAAGTGGAGGAAGAAAGATATGTTGTTTACCTCCTCTATGCATATAAAAGGTATTTGTTAACAAGGTTGATCAAGTCTTGCCACCAAATAAATTTTACATGGCATAAGAAGAAATAAACCTCAAATCAATCATGTTACCTTGAATTGTATTGATATGGATCCAATCACGAGAGTTTGATATTCTTCCTTAGGCTCATATATAGGACAATCAATAGTTCCCACTTTGATAGTTCTCACATTAGAAATAGTATTAACTCCACACGCTTTCTCAATCCTCTTGGGGAAATAAACGGTATGCTCCCTATCATCAACATTGAAAGTAACCTTTCCTTTATTGCAATCAATAACAGCCCCTGCGGTGTTAAGAAAAGGTCTCCCAAGAATAATAGACATATTAGCATCTTCAGGCATTTCCAACACAACAAAATCAGTTAATATCAAGCAGTTAGTAGTAACTTGAACAGGAACATTCTCACATATACCAACAGGAATAGCAGTAGATTTATCAGCCATTTGCAAAGATATATCAGTAGGTATCAACTTATCTAAGTAAAGTCTCTTATAAAGAGAAAAAGGCATAACACTAACACCGGCTCCCAAGTCACATAGAGCAGTTTTAACATAATTATTCTTAATAGAACAAGGAATAGTAGGTATACCTGGGTCGCCTAACTTCTTTGGAATTTTGCCATTGAAAGAGTAATTAGCAAGCATAGTGGAAATTTCCTCATTGGGGATTTTCCTTTTGTTAGTAACAATATCTTTCATATACTTTGAATAAGGTGGCAATTTAATAGCATCAGTCAAAGGGATTTGCAAGAATAGAGGTTTCATCCAATCGCAAAATTTATTATAGTGTTCTTCTTCCTTTGATTTTAGTTTCTTAGCGGGAAAAGGCATTTGCTTTTGCACCCAAGGTTCTCTTTCATTACCATGTTTCTCAGCAATAAAGTCTTCTTTAGTGTACTTTTTATTTTTAGCATGCTTTTCAGGTTCTTCTTCAACCTCTTCTTTATCAGGAGTATCATTCTTAACATTATCATTATCATTATCATGTTCATTACCACTTTCAGTTTCAGCATCAGAAATAGAAATACTATTAGGATCATTAACAGGTTCAGAGGATTCTACAACATTTTTATGTTTCTTCTTCTTTTTCTTCCTAGAATGAGCACTAGGTTCAATGCGTTGAGAATCTTGTTCAATTCTTTTGGGATGCCCTTCAGGATATAGAGGATCCTGGGTAGAGACACCACCTCTAGTTGTTACTTCATAAGCATGTTTCTCTTTAGAATTATTCCCTAACAAGTCATTTTGCACTTTAGTGAGTTGATCAATTTGAGTTTGAATCATTTGAAAATGTTTAACAAGCATCTTAACATCATTGGAGGTTCTCTCCACAATATCATGCAATTCACTAATAGCTTGAGAATTTTCCATTAAATGATTCTCTACTCTCGTATTAAAATTTTCTTGCTTAACAATATAATTATCAAACTCATCTAAGCATTGTGCAGGAGGCTTTGAATACGGAATATCCTCCCTAGTAAAGCGTTGAAGGGAGTTTACCTCAATCATGGATGCAGGGGGAATTATCTCACATATATCTTCAATAGGAGGTAGATTCTTTACATCTTCAGATTTAATACCTTTCTCCTTGAGAGACTTCTTGGCTTCCCTCATATCTTCATCATTCAATTTAATTAAACCCCTCTTCTTCAATATTGGAGTTGGAGTCGGTTCAGGCGTAGTCCAATCATCATGATTCCGGCTTATTTTAGCCAATAATTCTTCAGCGTCGTGGAGTTCTTTTCTGAAAACACAACCAGCACAACTATCCAGGTATGCCCTAGACTCAATGGTTAGTCCACTATAAAATATATCAAGTAAATCATGCTTTTCCAGATCATGCTCAGGCCGAGCTCTAATAAGAGAGCAGAATCTCGACCAAGCCTCAGGCAATTTCTCTTCATCTCCCTGATTAAAATTATAAATTCTCTGCAAAGCAATATGTTGAGCACTAGCAGGAAAGTATTTGCGGAAGAAAACATCAAGCAATTCTTTCGGACTTTTAATAGAATTAGGTGGCAAATTATTATACCAAGTTTTAGCGTCATCCTTTAATGAGAATGGAAATATTTTAGCAACAAAGTAAGTACGCATCTTGACATCATCAGAAAACAGGCTACTTAGAGTAGATAACTCAGTCATGTGTTCAACAGCACTTTCTTTTTCAGTACCACAAAAGGGTGTTTTCTCAACAATAGCTATATGAGATAGATCAAGAGAAAAATCATAATCTTTATCCCTAATGTTTATAGGAGATGTGGCAAACTTAGGATCAGAGACAGTTTATATCTAACAGCATGTTACGCAAGCAACTGGTTAATTTTTCCTGCATCAGGAGTAGCCTTGCATTTTTCAATAAAATCATCATTAAGCTCCACATAATCTTCCTCAGGATCATCACTAAAATAATCAAGTTCAGGTGAACTAACAGGTGTAGTAGCATTAGGAGTTTCAGTATTTTCAATTTGTCTAGACCTAGCAATTGTAGCATCTAGAAAAGATCCCAATGAACCACTATCATCAAGCACAGCAGAAGCATTATCAATATTATGAGAGTGTTCAGATTCAGCAGACGTACCCACATGCGAAGCATGTGGCGGTGAAACAAGTTTATCAATCACAGATGGTGAATCAAGAGCAGCAGAGGTATTCAGAATTGTACATTTTCTTGTAGTGGATGGTAATATGGCGATCTTAGTATCGCGAGGTTTACCCATGATGGAGAATTTGCAGCGAACAATATTAATCCAAGTGAACTTCCAAATAAAGCTATGCTCCCCGGCAACGGCGCCAGAAAATAGTCTTGATGACCCACAAGTATAGGGGATCGCAACAGTCTTGAGGAAGTAAAACCCAATTTATTGATTCGACACAAGGGGAGACAAAGAACACTTGGAAGCCTTAACAACGGAGTTGTCAATTCAGTAGCACCAGCAAACAGACTTGCTCCCAAGAGTTTATCGGTAATGTAACGATTTTATAGCGATAGCGATAGTGAAATAACAGCAGAGTAACAGAGACAGCAGTAGTGATTATAGTAAACAGCAAGATTAAAATACTGTAGGCACGGGGACGGATGACGGGCGTTGCATGGATGAGAGAAACTCATGTAACAATCATAGCAGGGCATTTGCAGATAATAATAAAACGGTGTCCAAGTACAAAGCAATCAATAGGCATGTGTTCCATATATAGTCGTGCGTGCTCGCAATGAGAAACTTGCACAACATCTTTTGTCCTACCAGCCGGTGGCAGCCGGGCCTCAAGGGAAACTACTGGATATTAAGGTACTCCTTTTAATAGAGTACCGGAGCAAAGCATTAACACTCCGTGAACACATGTGATCCTCACATCGCTACCATCCCCTCCGGTTGTCCCAATTCTTGTCACTTCGGGGCCATTGGTTCCGGACAGCGACATGTGTATACAACTTATAGGTAAGACCATAAACAATGATTATCTTCATGAAACAATAACATGTTCAGATCTGAGATCATGGCACTCGGGCCCTAGTGACAAGCATTAAGCATAACAAGTTGCAACAATATCATCAAAGTACCAATAACGGACACTAGGCACTATGCCCTAACAATCTTATGCTGTTACATGACCAATCTCATCCAATCCCTACCATCCCCTTCGGCCTACAGCGGGGGAATTACTCACACATGGATGGGGGAAACATGGCTGGTTGATGTAGAGGCGTTGGCGATGATGGTGGCGATGATCTCCTCCAATTCCCCGTCCGGCGGAGTGCCGGAAACGGAGACCGGCTCCCGCGACGGAGTTTCGCGATGTGGCGGCGTTACGGAGGGTTTCCGGCGACTTCGACTTCTTTCCGGTGTTTTTAGGTCGAGGCGAATAAGTAGTCCGAAGGAGGGCGTCGGAGGCCGGCCGAGGGGGCCACACCACAGGGCCGCGCGGGCCCCCCTGGGCCGCGCCGCCCTATGGTGTGGGGCCCTCGGGCCTCCACTTCAATTGCCCTTCTGGCTCCGTTAGTTTCCTGGGAAAATAGGGCCTTCTGCATAAATTCCGAGGTTTTTCCCGAAAGTTGGATTTCTGCACAAAAACGAGACACCAGAGCAGTTCTGCTGAAAACAGCGTTAGTCCGTGTTAGTTGTATCCAAAATACACAAATTAGAGGCAAAACAATAGCAAAAGTGTTCGGGAAAGTAGATACGTTTTGGACGTATCAGGCCCCCCCTCTGGCCGCGCCAGGGTGTGGTGTGGGGCCCCCAGGGCTCCCCTCTGGCGGCTCTCGGGTGTTCTGGATGGTTCCGGGAAAAATAGGAACCTGGGCGTTGATTTCGTCCGATTCCGAGAATATTTCGTTACTAGGATTTCTGAAACCAAAAACAGCAACGAGGCTGGCACTTCGGCATCTTGTTAATAGGTTAGTTCCAGAAAATGCACGAATATGACATAAAGTGTGCATAAAACATGTAGATAACATCAATAATGTGGCATGGAACATAAGAAATTATCGATACGTCGGAGACGTATCAGTTCCCAACGGACATGTGTTAACTGCACACATCAAGTAATTTTTCTGGCGCTGTTGCCGGGGAGATCAAGACACGCTGCAAGGGGAGTCTCCCACATCCAATCTCTTTACTTTGTTTTTGTCTTGCTTTACTTTGCTTTATTTACTGCTTTGTTTGCTCTTTATATCAAAAACACAAAAAAATTAGTTGCTAGCTTTACTTTATTTACTGTCTTGTTTGCATTCTCCATATTAAAAACACAAAAAAAATTAGTTACTTGCATTTACTTTATTTACCTCTTGTTTATTTCTTCATGTTTCCTCCTAAGTTCACTCTGAAAAAAATACCGGTAGGACAAGGGTCTATCATTGGAAGAGATAATATAGAAATTTTTTTCACTCATGTTAGTATAGTGATACGTCTCCGACGTATCGATAATTTCTTATGTTCCATGCCACATTATTGATGTTATCTACATGTTTTATGCACACTTTATGTCATATTCGTGCATTTTCTGGAACTAACCTATTAACAAGATGCCGAAGTGCCAGTTGCTGTTTTCTACTGTTTTTGGTTTCAGAAATCCTAGTAACGAAATATTCTCGGAATTGGACGAAATCAACGCCCAGGGGCCTATTTTTCCACGAAGCTTCCAGAAGTCCGAAGACGAAACGAAGTGGGGCCACAGGGTGGCCAAACCCTAGGGCGGCGCGGCCCACCCCCTGGCCGCGCCGACCTATGGTGTGGGGCCCCTGTGCCCCCTCCTGACTTGCCCTTCCGCCTACTTAAAGCCTCCGTGACGAAACCCCCAGTACAGAGAGCCACGATACGGAAAACCTTACTGAGACGCCGCCGCCGCCGATCCCATCTCGGGGGGATCCAGGAGATCGCCTCCGGCACCCTGCCGGAGAGGGGATTCATCTCCCGGAGGACTCTACGCCGCCATGGTCGCCTCCGGTGTGATGTGTGAGTAGTCTACCCCTGGACTACGGGTCCATAGCAGTAGCTAGATGGTTGTCTTCTCCCCATTGTGCTATCATTGTCGGATCTTGTGAGCTGCCTAACATGATCAAGATCATCTATCTGTAATTCTATATGTTGCGTTTGTTGGGATCCGATGAATAGAGAATACTTGTTATGTTGATTATCAAAGTTATATCTATGTGTTGTTTATGATCTTGCATGCTTTCCGTTACTAGTAGATGCTCTGGCCAAGTAGATGCTTGTAACTCCAAGAGGGAGTATTTATGCTCGATAGTGGGTTCATGCCTGCATTGACACCTGGGACAGTGACAGAAAGTTCTAAGGTTGTTTTGTGCTGTTGCCACTAGGGATAAAACATTGATGCCATGTCTAAGGATGTAGTTGTTGATTACATTACGCACCATACTTAATGCAATTGTCTGTTGCTTTGCAACTTAATACTGGAGGGGGTTCGGATGATAACCTGAAGGTGGACTTTTTAGGCATAGATGCAGTTGGATGGCGGTCTATGTACTTTGTCGTAATGCCCAATTAAATCTCACTATACTCATCATGATATGTATGTGCATGGTCATGCTCTCTTTATTTGTCAATTGCCCAACTGTAATTTGTTCACCCAACATGATGTTTGTCTTATGGGAGAGACACCTCTAGTGAACTGTGGACCCCGGTCCAATTCTCTTTACTGAAATACAATCTACTGCAATACTGTTCTACTCCCTCCGTCCACAAATAAGTGTACATCTAGGTTTTTTGATAAGTCAAACTTTATTACATTTGACCACCTTTTTAGAAAAAAGTAGCAGTATTTATGATACTAGATTAGTATCACTAGATCCACCTTGAAATGTAGTTTCATAATATAGTAATCTAATGTCACATATGCGTATAATTTTTGATAATAAGTTGGTCAAAATAAAACAAGTTTGACTTATCCAAAAACCTAGATGTACACTTATTTGTGGACGGAGGGAGTACTGTTTTCTGCAAACAATCATCTTCCACACAATACGGTTAATCCTTTGTTACAGCAAGCCGGTGAGATTGACAACCTCACTGTTTCGTTGGGGCAAAGTACTTTGGTTGTGTTGTGCAGGTTCCACGTTGGCGCCGGAATCCCTGGTGTTGCGCCGCACTACATCTCGCCGCCATCAACCTTCAACGTGCTTCTTGACTCCTACTGGTTCGATAAATCTTGGTTTCTTACTGAGGGAAACTTGCTGCTGTACGCATCACACCTTCCACTTGGGGTTCCCAACGAGCGTGTGCTTTACGCGTCATCATATAGCTGAAGATTTTGAAGATAGACACTTGGTAGAACTTGCTCCTACTTATGAAATTGCTGCCGCTTCTTTAGTACACATGTTGGAAGCTAATTTGTCAATCTCAACCCCATAATACAACATATGTTTCTTACACTCTCTGATATGGAGGAAGGAGAAAAGAAAGATTTTGTCTTAGAAACCCTTCTTAAAGAATTTGGTGATATAGCAAGAGAAGCTAGAAAAGTCTTTATTAAATATAAGATGCTTGGCCTTTATACCAATTTTGCTAATACTCTTGAAAAAATGGAAAAGGATAGATTAAAGTACACTAATGAAGTTAATTGTGAAGGGGATATTAAGACATCAATACCTTGCAAGCTCTTAGGAATGTTTGAGGCACTAGAAAAGAATTATGGTTGGATTGTTCCTGAAAATTTGTTTGATGAGAATAGCAAGCCTAAGAGTAATGAAAAGGGGCCTCTGAAACTTATATAGACAAGATACAATGCATAGTTGAGAAAACTCCCAACTCCCCTGGTAATAATGTTAACTAGATTTAGATGTGCGCCTTGGAGCACGATCCCGTGAAGCTCATGAAGATATTTATTTTATATAAAACAATAAATTAATTGCCAATATAATAATACATGTCGGTAAAATTGAATTAGGATAAAGCAGATGAAATTACAAACGGAGCAGCAAATTTAGTCACACATTTGCACGCAACCCGGTCTTTAGCATCGATGAATGTTTTGCAAAATGCTTTGTAACAAATTACAGGACAGAGACAGCAGAGTAAACATGACTACCGGAACCAGCGCAAAATAACATTTATAGTCTAACCGACCAGCATCGGTGATAACACTTGGTGCTGCAAAGTGATCAAACAACAGAATAGAGTAGGTTATAAGCGACCCTACTTGTACTATATAATGCACACCAGCTTTTTTTAGATACAACCTTGATTCTAAGTTTACCAACTGTTTGACTTGCCGCATCAGGTATTCATATTTATCTTCTAGATGTTTGAGCGCAGTGGAAATATCTGATGACCATGTTGGTTGCTTCTTCAATAAATCTGTAGATTGGATTCCACACAACTTCCTGTACACAGTAGCACCTTCCAGCTGCAATGTAGAGTCTTCAAAGTACAGATTAAAAAAAATGGCGAGAACACTTGCATTAAGAACATCATGATGTTTTTACTAACGTCTATGTAACCAGCAGTTTCATTACAAAGTAAACATGTGGTACAAAGCAAATAGTTCAGTTAATGTAAATCATCACTAAGTGTATATGAGAAACACGTGAACGTGCTTTTAGTGTACAAACTATTCAAAAGAAACTTTGAAACATCTTATTTTCAATTCAAATTTATTTTCAGAGGAGCCTACATGAGAATAAAACTGAATGGCAACATACTTCAGTGTACCACTTCAGACTACACATAAAGATAAAAGGAGACATCAGCCACACCAGCTGCCCCAACTGCATCTTGTGGAAGCGCCGGCACGCCGTTCCGTTGGTACAAAAATTACCCTTCCATTCCTTTTCTGCTTATAAAGAGTCCTTCCGTCAGTGTAGCAACTGCCCGTTCAATGTGTTGGATATTTTCTCTGTAGAGTTCGCCCATGATCACAACATATGAGCAGTGAGACCAGCTACTTCTATCGGATATACATATGCGAATCACAATCTTGTCCCCTCTTACTCATGCCAAAGCTCTTTGATGTTCCATACAAGTAAGGATAATGCATATCAGACTCCAGATCTCAACTTTTTGTGAGAACTATTTCAAGAAACCAACAATAGCCGATCACAAAAACTACATAAGAATTTGTGAAAGCACACATAGAACTCTTGGAGAAATTGAAGCCAAGTCATTTGTCCATGAATGAGGAGATTAATAGATTCAAAAATACTTTGCAATCATGTCTACATGTTTTAATTAACTGGGAACAAACCATTATGCTAAATGAATATTCTATCTGAAAACATGCACAAAAATAGATTTTTGGTAATGAAAAACTAATCGGCCTTGGTCTGATTGGCTCCTATTTCTTAAGGAGGTTTACAAAAGGTTATATATGAATATACTATATTGTCATTTGTTGGTATTCACCAAGAGCGGTTCCAAACTTTGCTAAAAAAAATTATTGGCATCGTTTTTACTACTACTTGCTTTTCCAAGCCACAATATTGCCTTGCTAATCCCCAAATAAACATACAATTAGTGTATCCATGGCATGAAACACAAACCATTACCCAAATGGATTTATCCAGAGTAAATCATTAATTTTAATTGTGGAACAGTATATAGGAACGCACAGCTCTGCTTTTGTATTTTTCAAAACTTGTTGCAGAGCATTTGTGGCATAAGAAGTACTTAAGTCATCCTACAAACTGGGTTACTGATCAAGCTCCAGAACCATACGATATCTATTGGTCAAACATTTGGCTTCACTATAAGCAGCTTTGGATCCGACGGAACTACGTTTCTAGGATGTATTGTTTTTTATGCTCTTATTTCTAGGACCGGTGGCATTTATGCAACGTCTAGCGGAAGCTTCTTTTCCTTAATGAGTTATTGACGAAGTAAGTACCAACTTTGTACTGGAACTAAACTCTAGTATTAAAGTTCATCTTCATATCTAACTTGTAGACTCAGGTACACATCGGATCTAATTTTGAGTTTAAACTTGAAATAACATGCAAAATAGTTGATATTTAGATTGATTAACACATCCTATTTTGGCGCATCTTGTGCTTTGAGATTCTTGAGGGACCATTCAGCATAGACATATGGTCTTTTGTTCACCATTAAGCATAGATATATGGTCTTTTGTTCACCATTAAGCATAGACATATGGCCTTTTGTTCATTTGTAGGTGTCTTCTGTTGACTCCACATATGTGTGCAGGAAGTACATGATCCAGCTAGTAACTGGATACCTTCCTAGTGTCATCCTTTTTGTCATCCTTGCCAACATGGGCAATCAAAATATAAGGATGGAAGTTACCGGTCAATGGTGTATTTTGGAGACTGTTGTTCACCACCTCAGCTAAATCCTGAATAAATGTATGAGAGCTAAATTATGAAAATCATCACCTCGGCTAAATCCTCTACGATGTTTTCAACAGCCAGCACGACCAAGCTATCGCACCATCACCCTCTGCCACTCTATCCTATCATCTGGGTATGACGGGAGTTTGGATCTAGAATATAGAGAAGAGACGCAAAGGACAATTACCTGAATAACTGAGAGGAGGGCAGCGAGGAGTATTGCTGGGATACATCAAAATCCAAATAGTCTTCAGTACAGAGCGGTAGAATTGCCAAAAGTAAAGCATTCACAAATTACCCTATAAAAAACAGAGCCAATTAGTAAAAGAAAGAAATATGAATACCAATCTCAATTGGAAATATAAAGAGTTACACAAATTCTCAATACATTCCTAACTGACATACCAATCCCAATCCCAATCTCAACACAATTTTGAATGGAAATAGGAGGTTCTCATGTGAATGCGGTCCCAACCGTCAGCAGTCCCAGTCCTAACAAGATGGAGTTAAATCTTAGTTTCTCTGACTGTCATATAATTGTCTAACCATATGAAGAAACGGTTGGCTGGGCAACCTAACACGAGAAGAATGTAAAAAACAGTTTCAATATGGAAAAAAAACAGAAAGTGCTCTTGTTAGGAAATGAATAAATATGAAATCTAATTAATCGTTCCCTCATGATTGAAGAACATGGTCGAAACATGCTTGTGGCACCATAGCCCCCACGCGCCTTTCTCTGGCAGCAAGCGCACCGTGAATGAGCAATGCCTCGCCTCGACCTCGCGCATCTCTCGGACAAATCTGTCCAAATTCGAAACATTACTTTTAAATTCAAACAAATTACTTAAGAAACACTACTGTCAACCTGACCTATAAGTATACAAAGGCTGAATTTGTAGAAATTTAACTGCACAAAATGGATTTTACATCTGAGAATTGTTATCTGATGCGCGAGTCTGAAACGATTCATGTAACTGAAACTGAAAGGGGCAATATATTGTACATGCAAGTCACATATCTTAGAGAGTATATAAAATGCATATAAGCAGTGATTGACTATAGCTACATTTCAGAAAAATAAGCTATGAGCACAATTCATTATGTACGTGTGTGTGTGTTTATATATATATATTTATTTATTTATTAATAATTGAAGATAAAATTAGATTAACACTCAGTGGTCAATTCGGGCTTTCAAACGATTATACTACGTATGTACATTCAGCAATGTGAACTCAGGTGGCTTAAGTGACAAAAAGGAAAGATAGAAACTGGCCAAGGTGCATTCACTTTTAGTCAAGAAGCAACTTCAGGCTATAGTCACTTTATATATGGAATGAAGAGTAATATTTTCAGGCTAGTTAGCTCTGTTGAAAGAATAACAAAACCATTATATTTTATTATATGTATATACATAAAGAATATTCAGCTTCCATAACTGATGTGTGCTTCTCCAATTAAAATGAAAATTTATTTCAAAGTCCCGACACCTACACTCGAATTTTGATTTACAGATAACTGTAATACACAAATTCTGTAAAAAGCTAAAAATATCTTCCTAGGAAAGTAGACTGCTGTATTTTCAGGCTGTTTTCTCTAATGATTTTGCTTCCAGTTTCAGGCCAGATTGGTTGTCTATTGGCAGACAGGCACATCCGGAAGGCAAATATATCATCAATGATTCATTGATTGAATAAAGATAATAATGGGTGGACTCTAAATGAAAGAAAATATTCTTATATCAGATGATAACAACAAACGAAATGCTAACTACTGAGCCTCAGACTACTATTGGTGGCTTGGATGAAGTAGGTTGTTAAATCCCTATGTTATTTATTGGAATGCCTTGTGTTTGGTTGGCTCTGTTTGATCTTTCTTGCATCTAAATTGTATTACAAATAGGTTGTTCTTGCGGTGCTGTCCCTCTGACGCCACCAAATGTTGTTAAAACTAATGGGCTAAACACGTTAAGAAAACCTTGATATATACTAAATTACTAATACTATGATCTATAAGGTTACCTCCTATTTTATTCATGTGATCTAATGCACAAGATCACCGCCTTCTGCAGGGACCCCAAAGATCTTAAGAATTCATCTCTTCAGTGAGCTGTATTCAAGGACTCCCCATCGTGAGCTAAAATTTCAGAGGTACTTACGCATATTGTTCACATGCCTGTACCGATACTGCTACTGCAAGATGTAAAGAAAAACACTGAAGGGGGGGGGAGGGGGGCTTACTTTGCTGTGTATGTTGCCATTGCTTGGAGACCGTCTTGGAGGATGACTTCGTGGATGTGATTCTCCGGTTGCAAGCGTCGGCCGGAGATGCACCGCACCACCGTGGATTTCCTCTTCCTCCTACCTCAGATCGACTATCTTCTTCCCATTTCAATTTCCTTTTGTGCCTCTCCTCTTCAAATCCGATTCTCACTTGCTGCAGCAGACCAACCAAGCCACACATGAACAAACCAGGGAAAAAAAGGTAGACTCAATGTAAATATTGTGATACCATACTATGTAAGCTCAAATCACCTAGTGGAGGAAGATCTCTCATTGTTATTCATCGAGCGGACCCAAGACCTGCAAGAAATTGCAGCTAGAAAAGTTCAGCAAGATAACTAAAATTCAAAAATCAAGAGGACTCAAGGGTCATCAATATATAGCATAAATAATGCATTAAACAGCTCATACCAGGAGATTGCTGATTGCCGAAACAAACTAAGAAGACATTGCCAAAGACAATAAAAGCTGTGGCTACCATGACTCTGAAAGTAGAGTGAAGTCCTAATAGTCTTATATCATGATTACATGTACTTGAAGACAACTTGCTCAAGGAACCTATGCTAGCAAATCCTGGTCAAATTTTATTAATATGATTTAAAGATAAAAGCCTACATGCTCACATAACTTCTTAATCTTCTTCACTACACAAATTGAAAAACTGAGAAAGCTACCATGATGACCAACACCGAGGAGTCACCCACCTAGCAGCTGCAGGGGTCCTTGACCACAGGTCCACCAAGTACATTGCATTCATGCCCCACGTCACCACCACCAGCTCACCATTGATATCCTGCAATGGAATCCCATGCCTGATAAGCATATCATCAAACAATTGGCCCACAGCAATATCTCTACACCAGAACACCAACCATGTTCGGCACCAGCAGATCCACCTTACATTTGACCATGGAGAAAGATCTCGAACCGGCACTGTCGAAGACCTCCTTCTGCCTGAAAAAAAGGAGGGTTACGGTTCGGGTACTCGGGCAGAACTCGGGGAGAAGTTGTGGCCATGGTCATCCAGCCATTAGGGGCGAAGAGGATGAAAGAGCACATAGAGAATAGGATAAATATTCTCGCCAACCAGCGAATCAGAGGATATGAAATTACAAAGGATATGAAATTACAAATCAATCTTGCCAGCAGCCATGGCAACTTGTAAACCATGAGGTTCAGGTTATCAGCCTACATCTGCCGGCCACGGAGCTCTACCAACTGTTCCCCCGGGGGAAGTATGGCGCGCGGCGGGTGGTGCGAGCAGCGGGCTGCTCTGCATCTGTCGGCCACCAGCCGAGATCCTCCCTGGGACGACACGACGGTGCGGCGCTGCGAGCGGCGAGATGGGTCGCGGCTCGAGCGGCGGCCTGCGCCTCGTCCCGATGATGGCGATGCGACGAGCTCATCCGGAGGATGGGGAGGTGACGGGTCGACCAAGATGTGGTGGAGCAGAAGGGAATGGGGCAGAGGTGGAGAGAGGCGTGGCCGGCTGCCGTGCTCAGCAGAGATCGGTGTGGTTGGTAGGATGGAGGAGGCGATGCGCGGAGAGAGGAACGTGGGTGGCAGCTGAAGGTGAGGAAGGATGCGCCCGATTGGCCTAGGGTTTCACTCGGGCTGGTTTTGTCTCTCGTGGCTTCTTCAGCCCGCGCGCGCCGAGTGGAAGCCAGACGCGGGAACGGCCAAGATACATCGACGGAGAAGATCCTAGGGCTGAGAGGTGCTAATCTCTGTGAGGCCCCCGTTGGGGGGCATCATATATACCTCCCTGGGACGACACGACGGTGCGGCGCTGCGAGCGGCGAGATGGGTCGCGGCTCGAGCGGCGGCCTGCGCCTCGTCCCGATGATGGCGATGCGACAAGCTCATCCGGAGGATGGGGAGGTGACAGGTCGACCAAGATGTGGTGGAGCAGAAGGGAATGGGGCAGAGGTGGAGAGAGGCACGGCCGGCTGCCGTGCTCAGCAGAGAACGGTGTGGTTGGTAGGATGGAGGAGGCGATGCGCGGAGAGAGGAACGTGGGTGGCGGCTGAAGGTGAGGAAGGATGCGCCCGATTGGCCTGGGGTTTCACTCGGGCTGGTTTTGTCTCTCGTGGCTTCTTCAGCCCGCGCGCGCCGAGTGGAAGCCAGACGCGGGAACGG
Organism: Lolium perenne; assembly: GCF_019359855.2. Classification (NCBI taxonomy): domain Eukaryota; kingdom Viridiplantae; phylum Streptophyta; class Magnoliopsida; order Poales; family Poaceae; genus Lolium; species Lolium perenne. The sequence goes on from NC_067247.2 coordinate 162,438,269, forward strand.
CCAAGATACATCGACGGAGAAGATCCTAGGGCTGAGAGGTGCTAATCTCTGTGAGGCCCCCATTGGGGGGCATCATATATACCCCTGGATGCTTCATCTCTTGATAATACTTGATTCACACTTTCTGCGCCTAGCTGAAAGGCGTTAAAGAAAAGCGCTTATGGGAGACAACCCATTATTTTATTTCTGCACTTTTGTTTTATATTCGAGTCTTGGAAGTTGTTACTACTGTAGCAACCTCTCCTTATCTTTATTTTATTGCATTGTTGTGCCAAGTAAAGTCTTTGATAGTAATGTCGATACTAGATTTGGATTACTGCGCAGAAACAGATTTATTACTGTCACGAATTTGAGTAGAATTCTCTGTAGGTAACTCAGAAAAATCTGCCAATTTACGTGCGTGATCCTCAGATATGTACGCAACTTTCATTCAATTTGAGCATTTTCATCTGAGCAAGTTAAGTGCCCCAGAAAAATTAGTCTTTACGGACTGTTCTGTTTTGACAGATTCTGCCTTTTATTTCGCATTGCCTGTTTTGCTATGTTTGATGGATTTCTTTGTTCCATTAACTTTCAGTAGCTTTGTGCAATGTTCAGAAGTGTTAAGAATGATTATGTCACCTCTGAATATATGAATTTTCAATTATGCACTAACCCTCTAATGAGTTTGTTTCAAGTTTGGTGTGGAGGAAGTTTTCAAGGGTCAAGAGAGGAGGATGATACAATATGATCAAGAAAAGTGAAAAGTCTAAGGTTGGGGATGCCCCCGTGGTTCATCCCTGCATATTTCAAGAAGACTCAAGCATCTAAGCTTGGGGATGCCCAAGGCATCCCCTTCTTCATCGACAACTTATCAGGTCACCTCTAGTGAAACTATATTTTTATTCAGTCACATCTTATGTGCTTTACTTGGAGCGTCTGTTTGTTTTTATTTTTGTTTTGTTTGAATAAAATCGGATCCTAGCATTCTTTGTGTGGGAGAGAGACACGCTCCGCTGTTGCATATGAACACATGTGTTCTTAGCTTTATTCTTAATGTTCATTGCGAAGGTTGAACTACTTCGTTCATTGATATATGGTTGGAAACAGAAAATGCTGCATGTGGTAATTGGTATAATGTCTTGAATAAATTGATACTTGGCAATTGTTGTGCTCATATAGATCATGTTTAAGCTCTTGCATCATGTACTTTGCACCTATTAATGAAGAACTACATAGAGCTTGTTAAAATTTGGTTTGCATGATTGGTCTCTATAGTCTAGATATTTTCTGGTTAAGGTGTTTGAACAACAAGAAGACGATGTAAAGTCTTATAATGCTTACAATATGTTCATATGTGAGTCTTGTTGTACCATTTATACTTGAGTTTGCTACAAACAACCTTGCTAGCCTAGCCTTGTATTGAGAGAGAATTCTTCTCGTGCATCCAAATCCTTGAGCCAAAAACTATGTCATTTGTGTCCACCATACCTACCTACTACATGGTATTTCTCTGCCATTCCAAAGTAAATTACTTGAGTGCTACCTTTAAAAATTCTATTCTTTGCCTTTACAATACATAGCTCATGGGAAAATAGCCTTAAAAACTATTATGGTGAAGAATATGTAGTTATGTATCTTATTTCTTAATAAGTTGCTTGTTGAGCGGTAACCATGTTTTTGGGGACGCCATCAACTTTTACCTTTGTTGAATATCATGTGAGTTGCTATGCATGTTCGTCTTGTCTGAAGTAAGGGCGATTTTCATGATCAAATGATTTGAGCATGCATATTGTTAGAGAAGAACATTGGGCCGCTAACTAAAGCCATGAATCATGGTGGAAGTTTCAGTTTGGACACAAATCCTCAATCTCTTATGAGAATATTATCTGTTGTTAAATGCTTAAGCATTTAAAGAGGAGTCCATTATCTGTTGTCTATGTTGTCCCGGTATGGATGTCTAAGTTGAGAATAATCAAAAGCGAGAAATCCAATGCGAACTTTCTCCTTAGACCTCTGTACAGGCGGCATAGAGGTACCCCTTTGTGACACTTGGTTGAAACATATGTTATGCAATGATAATCCGTGTTAATCCAAGCTAATTAGGACAAGGTGCAGGCACTATTAGTATTCTATGCATGAGGCTTGCAACTTATAGGATATCTTATACATAACACATATGATTTATTACTACCGTTGACAAAATTGTTTCTATATTTTCAAAATGAAAAGCTCTAGCACAAAAATAGTAATCCATGCTTCCCTCTGCGAAGGGCCATTCTTCTACTTTATTGTTGAGTCAGTTTACCTATTCTTTCTATCTCAGAAGCAAACCCCCAGTACCGAGAGCCACGATACGAAAAACCTTCCAGAGACGCCGCCGCCGCCAATCTCATCTCGGGGGATTCAGGAGATCGCCTCCGGCACCCTGCCGGAGAGGGGAATCATCTCCCGGAGGTCTCTTCATCGCCATGATCGCCTCCGGATCGATGTGTGAGTAGTTCACCCCTGGACTATGGGTCCATATCAGTAGCTAGATGGTTGTCTTCTCCTCATTGTGCTATCATGTTAGATCTTGTGAGCTGCCTATCATGATCAAGATCATCTATTTGTAATGCTACATGTTATGTTTGTTGGGATCCGATGAATATTGAATACTATGTCAAGTTGATTATCAATCTATCATATATATGTTGTTTATGTTCTTGCATGCTCTCCGTTGCTAGTAGAGGCTCTGGCCAAGTTGATACTTGTAACTCCAAGAGGGAGTATTTATGCTCGATAGTGGGTCCATGCCTCCATTGAATCTGGGACAGTGACAGAAAGTTCTAAGGTTGTGGATGTGCTGTTGCCACTAGGGATAAAACATCAATGCTTTGTCTAAGGATATTTGTGTTGATTACATTACGCACAATACTTAATGCAATTGTCTGTTGTTTGCAACTTAATACTGGAAGGGGTTCAGATGATAACCTGAAAGTGGACTTTTTAGGCATAGATGCATGCTGGATAGCGGTCTATGTACTTTGTCGTAATGCCCTGATTAAATCTCATAGTACTCATCATGATATATGTATGTGCATTGTTATGCCTTCTTTATTTGTCAATTGCCCAACTGTAATTCGTTCAGCCAACATGCTATTTATCTTATGGGAGAGACACCGCTAGTGAACTGTGGACCCCGGTCCATTCTTTACATCTGAAATACAATCTACTGCAATTGTTCTTTACTGTTCTTCGCAAACAAACATCATCTTCCACACTATACAATTAATCCTTTGTTTACAGCAAGCCGGTGAGTTTGACAACCTCACTGTTACGTTGGGGCAAAGTACTTTGATTGTGTTGTGCAGGTTCCACGTTGACGCCGGAATCCCTGGTGTTGCGCCGCACTACACTCCGTCACCAACAACCTTCACGTGTTCCTTGACTCCTACTGGTTCGATAACCTTGGTTTCTTACTGAGGAAAAACTTGCTACTGTACGCATCACACCTTCCTCTTGGGGTTCCCAACGGACGTGTGTTAACTGCACGCATCAGCGGATCATATTGTTCAGCCATCACAGACCGCTTTTATGCAAGGAAGAAATATCCTGGATGGAGTGGCGGTGTTGCATGAGACGGTACATGAGATGCACACCAAGAAATTACATAGGGTTATTTTAAAATTAGATTTTGAAAAGCCGTATGATAAGGTCAAGTGGTCTTTCCTACAACAGACTCTCAGGATGAAAGGTTTTTCTCCTGCGTGGCGCGCTTTGATCAATGATTTTGTGTATGGAGGAAGTGTGGCAATCCAGGTTAATGATGATACCAGACACTATTTCCAGACACGAAAAGGGTTACGCCAAGGGGATCCGTTGTCACCAATGTTGTTTAACATTGCGGGCTAAGTTTGAAGGTATGATTGATGGTGTGATCCCACATCTAGTCGATGGTGGTTTATCTATCCTTCAATATGTCGATGATACAATTCTATTTATGGATCATGATCTCGAAAAAGCTCGCAATCTGAAATTAATTTTCGCGGCATTCAAGTAGTTGTCGGGATTAAAATTAAATTTCCATAAAAGAGAACTGTTTTGTTTCGGTGATGCCCAAAATGATACGACTCTTTATGCATAGTTGTTTGGTTGCGGGCAAGGCCTATTCGCTATTTGGGTATTCCGATTCATTATCGGAGACTCACAATCGCGGAATGAAAAATAGTAGAAGAAAAAAATACAAAAACGCCTTAGTAGTTGGAAGGGTAAATTGTTTCCCTAGGAGAAAGATTGATACTCATTAATTCGGTACTAACAAATATGGTACTGTACATGTTATCATTCTTCCTAGTACCAAAAGGAATTCTGTATAAACTCGATTACTATCGATCCAGATTCTTTTGGCAAGGGGACATCAAGAAAAAGAAATATCGACTGGTTAAATGGAGCATAGTTTGTAGTCCCAAAGATCAAGGGGGGCTTGGAGTTCATGACTTGGAAGTTAAGAATTCATCCCTGCTAGGTAAATGGCTGTTTAAGATCCTTACCGAGGATGAGATATGGCAAACTATTCTTAGGAGGAAGTATATCAGCTCGAAGACGTTATCCCAAGTGGTTTGGAAACCAAGGGATTCACACTTCTGGGCAGGTCTCATGACGGCAAAAAATGTCTTTTTCCGCCATGGTACTTTCTCCATCAATAATGGAGCTCATAAACGGTTCTGGGAAGACATTTGGTTAGGAAATGCACCCCTAAGTGAACAGTATCCCGCCTTGTATTGTATTGTTCATCGCAAAAGTGGTACCATTCCTACGGTAATGGCTACCTCACCTCCGAATGTGACGTTCAGACGGGTTTTGCTTGGACAAAGGCTGCTGGCATGGAATTCTGTAGTTCACCAGCTAGGAGATATATAACTATCGACTGAACCGGACGAATTTAGATGGAATCTTCATGTAGATGGCACTTTCACGGTAAAGTCATTGTACAGCGCGATCCTTCATTCTGATATACCAGTTGATAATAATAAGAAGATTTGGAAGATGAAAATACCATTCAATTTTTTTTGGATGGTATCTTCGTAGAGGGGTTATCCTCACGAAAGACAATCTTGTTAAGCGAAATTGGTATGGAAGTACCCGGTGTGTGTTCTGTCAACAAGACGAATCTATTAAACACCTCTTCTTCCAGTGCCAATTTGCGAGATCTATATGGTCAGTCATCCAAGTAGCGTCTAGCCTGTATCCTCCGACTAGTGTGGCCAATGTCTTTGGTAATTGGCTTCATGGTATCGATTCAAGGTTTAAGTTGCTTCTTAGGGTGGGGGTGCTAACAGTTATCTGGGGCTTTGGCTAAGTACAAATGACAAGATTTTTAACGATAAAAATTGCTCCTTTTTGCAGGTTATCTACATATATACATGTATTCTCCGTTTGTGGTTACCTCTTCAGCGCGTGGAGAATCGAGACCTATTTACGGAGGTCTGTACACGGTTGGAGGCTGCGGCGAGGGATAATTTTTCCCCATATGGGTGGCAGCATAGTGTACGGATTGAAGCCCCACCCACCCCTTAGGCGTCTTATATTTCGTCGCTTCGATATGTATTTCACCTAGTTTGTTTTTATCAGACTCTTGACTTGAAAATTTTAAATGACTGTGTGCATCCTGATTATGCAGAGACTAAGTGTAATTGCTTTTAAAGTAATAAAGCATCCTTTATCGAATAAATACAACATTTATGTTAGCTGCTAGCTCAACTATTGTGTTTGCTCAAATGTCTATCCGCTTGATTTGTTTTGGATGACCGATCCATAGGGTTGTTTGGCCCTGCGGAAATATAGTCGTGAGCAGGAATTCCCAGCCGGTTTGAAAGAACACCATCTGAGTTTGCTCGCCTATAGCCGTTGGCTTGGCTCTACGGAAGCCAACTTTGTGATTTTCTCAACCGGTTCTAGCAGTGCGAGTTGAGCAGTCGGCTCCACTTTGGAATCGACTGAACAAGTTCTGCTATAAGTCTGCAGTAATCTGCTTATATTTTTTGACCAACATTTCTGCTTTGTATCCGCCTCCAAGGCTCCAACATGTCTATGGTGTGGCTTGTTCGCCGCCGGCCGGCGGTGATCTTCGAGCTGAGCTATGGGCTGCCCCGGGACACGCCGTCCTCCGGCCGGAGAGTTGGACCCCCCCCTCTAACTTGTGTACATTATTAATAAGAAACAGTAAAACTTAACCAGGTTTTTTTTTGAGTCACTTAAAACTTAACCAGCTAGAAGCCTCCACAGCGTTTAGGGCCGTTCCATCGCAAAGTTAGAGCGTGTAGCTGGTCAGCTCACGTTGCTGGGCCGCTACTCCCACGATTGACCTGAACGCCTTCATATGAATCGGGCCAGCATGCACCATGGGCCGGGCCATATTGAAGTAATTTTTTTTTGTTTAGTGGCCTGCAACTGCTGTCTTCCGTGCACCCACAGTCCAGCGGCGGCGCTTTGTTTGCCTCCCCTTCAGCGATGGCAAGGCCACCGCGCTCGCCTCTCCGTCGTTGCCCCCAGCTAGGACCGGAAGGAAGGGGCTAACATCCAAAGATTAATTGGCAGGCTACTTGATCCAAAACCACCACAAGAGAGAGCTGCAATTTCTACGCAATCGATGGGCAGTCACAGTTGGTTTCAGGTGGTGGACAACTTGGTTGAAGACATAAACATCGATGGAGATGGTGCGCTCATGTGTTATGCCTACATCTACTTTCTTTCCTAGCCGATGTATCTGATAGCACTATTTTGAATCATATTTTCCACGTTTTTTTTGTAGATCAGGCTCATGCACCAACCCTATTTGCAGGAGATTAAAGACTTCAGCATGGATTCAGTCCTCAAATATACGCAGCTTACTATTGGTAATAGAAAATTAGTTATGACTGTTGATTAGAGTAGGTACATACCCATGTGAAATCTTTGAATTCTAAGCTATTCCAACCAAATTTTATTTGTGTCATTTTCTAAAGTTGCTTCTTGGCCACTTAATAATCAAGCAAATCTAAGTTATTTACTTCTTGTCGTGTTAGCAATGATACATCTGCAATAGCAACATTGTGTGACTCAAATTTATTAAGATTTACACTTGCAGAACTCACTTGTTGTTCCAAAGAAAAATAACCCGTAGAGATTCATACTATCCAGACATATGGGCAAACGGCCTTTATTCAGTCCGAGCTCATCCTTCCCATAGCACTACCCTTCACATGTACCGATTTCCGGAGCCCATGTAGATTTACTGATCAATGATCAAGTTGGCGCCTTAAGACAATGATTTTTTCATGGAAAAGTGGCCTTCACACTAGTAAGAAAAAGCCCACGTACTTCTAGCGTATCAAATTCGGCTACCAGTTGCGGGTGGTGATATAGTGGTATTAGTTACTAGTCGTGTGCCCGACCAACACGCGAGTAATAATGCTTGTACCGGTCGTGTGCGCCCAGAGCATGCTGCCACTAAGGTTACTGGTAGCGCACCCAGCGGCACGTGACTAGTATCCCGCCTGCCTTTCCCCCTTCTTTACACAGACATATGTAACATCAATTATCAGGCAGCAGCAGATACACAGAATTAGCCAAATGACAAAATCAGTACACTACAAAGCCAAGCAAATGACCAAATCATTACATTGAGCACAATAGCCAAGTGATCAAATCATTACACTACAAGCCAAGCAAGTGACCAAGTCATGATATACATTGAGCACAATAGCCAAGTGACCAAATCACTCCTCCGCCTTTGGCTCCACGGGTGGGTAATGAACAACGACCCCGTCAGAATCTCTTGGGCCGGGGAACTCACCATCACATGAGGAGGAGACGCCCCGCTGTTTGTAGTAGAAGAAGGTCTCCCCGTATAAATTATCCAAGTAGAAATAACACTTAGTCCCTGGCTCCATCCCGTAGAACTCTATCATCTCGATCCTTCCAACTACACCCGTGAAAATAGGTTCAGTTCGCCTTATTGGTGACTTCAACAACGAAGGTCCTCTCCGCTATGGGTAGTATGTTCAATGTTTCTATGTAAATGCTCCATGAAGTCATGTCTTGCGCTACATGGGGTAGCCTAAACACAATTACGGAATAAACAACAATTAAATCAAAGATACAAGTCAATGCAACACTATATATGAACAACTAACTAATTGGACTAAAACATACCGACATAGTTTTATTGTCCTCTTTGAAAAGTATGACAAACTTTTTGTCCATGCACCTATATTGGGGTTATGTTAACAATTACAGCATACTATAGCATACAAATCAATTGGACCTAAAAATGAACTTCAAATAAGGCCTCATATTTATATTGGACCCAGAAATCACAAGGACGGGGTCAGCGAGCCAAGTACGGTGCACAAGATTTGTATTTGTGCATATGATAAGGCTCGCTGACACCACCCCAGGATCACGCCAAAAAAATCTAATCATCGGCCATTACTAATATAGCATTATTAGCATCAAATCATCGACCATATGACAAATATTAGGGATTTAAAATGAACTTCAAATAAGGCCTCATATTTATATTCGATCCAAAAACCGTAGAGATGGGGTGAGCAAGCCAAGTACGATGCACACAATTTTTATCTATGCATATGTCGCTTACACCACCCCACAATCACTGCCAAAAAAATTCTAATCATCGGCCATTACAAATATAGTGTACAAATCTATATAACATACAAATATATGTAGCATACTATAGCATACAAATCAATATAGAATTTCCGACAAATCTGTATAGCATACAAATATAAATAGCATACTATAGCATACAAATAATATAGCATACAAATATAGCACAGACGCACGGTGGGGGGGAGGTGGCGGTGGCAGTGGTGACGACGATTGGTCGAGGAAGGCGGCGGCAAGTCGGGGAAGGTGGCGGTGACGCGCGCATCTAGAGGAAGGTGGCGGCGGCTCCGACGGCGCTAGTTAAGGTTCGCTCGTTCGGATTTGGAGATCCAGAATGAGGAAAGAGTGGGAGCTAGGGAGGTTAGTTGTATACCACATTCCGGGAAATAATAGCAACATGATGCAGACGGGGGCACGTTGCGGCTAACTCATTAGTCGCGTGTTGCCGTGGACGCACACTGCGGCTAACTTAGTAGCCGCGTGCCTATCAGCGGTGCGCTGCCGGTAGTTTGTTGTCACGTGCAGCCTCGAAGGCACAAGCTGCCAATAAGATTGCTCCTATAGTCTTATTTGTGGATCTGACCCTAAGACGAGCTTCTCGAAGATGTCTTATAAGTGGTAGCTATATAGCTATAAGCATAAGACATCTTTGAGAAATTCTGCCATAGGAGCTTCCCACGATCGATCGACGACAATCTTTGCTAAATTTTGTGTTTTGTGAGAAAGTGTGAGAGGGGGCACACATATATATAGCACCTAAATTGGTGCACAAGCACTATGCTTATCGTCTCATAAAGTGCAGCCATTGATGCATCGTGCGCACTCATAATGCTTTATATCATTCCGGAGGAAAAGGAGGCGATAGTGTGTTTCTTAGGTACGGGCACCGCATACCAATCGCATGCCAAACAAGGGCGCACTACCAATATCTTCTTACCTGTTGCGTACCCCCGTTTTCGCCCGCTGTAGAAAATTTCGTGTTATGTGCACAGGTGGTTCCCACTTACTAGCCGTGTGCCTTACCTGGTGGTACACTACCACTATGATCTTACTAGTCAAGTGCTCCTTTTTGGCCCGCTGCTAAAAATAGGAGCCGAGTGTGCTTGCTGAAGCCCGCTGCCATTAGTCGTGCCTCTATAGCCTTTTCCCTACTAGTGCCAGTCGGGTACATGGCAACACATGTTGATCAATTTGTTTGCACCCACTCTTAGTTCATTTCATGTCTGATCAAATGTCATATTGAATGTGTAGGTCCTACAAACAAAGGTTTATTGAATGTCTATACAGTTTTACTTCAAGGGTATGCTTGATTGAACCCCACCGCCAACTCAGAATTCACCGGCCCGTCTCAAAATATCTACTTCCTCCGATCCATATTATTTGTCGCTAGTATGGATGTATCTAAAACTAAATTGTGTCTAGATACATCCATACTGGCGACAAGTAATATAAGTTGGAGTGAGTACATATTTCTACTCTCTCGTACCATAAATTATTGAATGTATAGGTACATAACTTTTATTAGCTCAAAGGTGCTTCATCAATAATTTCGTCGTGAATATTTAAATTGAACTTAACATGATCATGTACAGTATAACTAAGCCTACTTAGCTATGATGAATAATCATTAGAGTATGTGATCTATTTAATCCAAGTGCAGTTTTTTTATGCAGGACGAGGATGCTCTAATGAAACTATTGACATTTGAAGCCTGAGAGGATTTGGTGAAGAGGAGGGTAGGGAAGAACTCCATGATGATCTGCCAAGATGTAAGTTTGGATGGATGAACTGAGACTGGTGAGAAAAACAGTAGTCAATTCAGTTTCAGAGTTGCCTCTTCATTAGTTTATAAGCTCGTTGAAGAATAAGTGATCCCATTGAACAAAAATGTGGAGGTTGAGTACCTTCTAAAACCTTATTCACACACTGATGCATCAATAATTTTCTCATGCAAGATATCTAGCTTTCTCGGAATGTTATGTACTCTCTCCGATCCATATTAATTGTCCCTAATATGGATGTATCTAGATACACTTTAGATCCGTGAGTTGTAATAAGTTTTGATACTGCAGACTGAATTTTCTAATAAAGCAATAAAGGTTGTATGCATCATGTCGATGCAGAGACCGGGACTTAGTTCCCATTTCTAAAAAAGAGATACACTTTAGTTCTAGATACATCCATTGAGCGATAAGTAATGTGAATCGGAGGGAGTACATGATTACAAACTCACAGATTGATGCATGAGTAAGGATTCTATTGGTTAACAAATGCTTAAAATACGGGAGGGAGGGGTACTGTGTTTGGTTGGGTTGATATTTGGACATGCTACCTATTTTCTTCAGGATATCTTTCTTGAATGATCGTCTTGAATCGTAGTCCACATTTTTTGTTTTGTGAATTTGCACTCTCTACATCCATTAATATTTTCCAACTTCCTAAAATTTGCAGTATGTTAAAAATATGCATATTCTCGAGACGGATAGTATGCTGTCATTGGTGAAGGCAAGTGAAGATGCATATTCAAGAGGCGGAAAGTATGATGCCATTGGTGCGAAGGCAAGGGAAGAAGCGAGAGAGTTCACCGTGGAAGCAGATAAGTCACCAATGTCGGAACTCTTCCCTTAGGTGTGTAGATTGTAGAATTTTTTATGTTCGTAATTGAGATAAAGTTTGTATCTATATATGTTTTTCCAAAACCGTAATACTTTGGACAACTCTCCCAGGCTTGTGAAACAAAACACAATCCATTTTTTTATATTCTTCACTTTCCAACGTCTTGCAAATATATACTAGATCAATGACTTAACGGAGTGGTAATTTTTATGTAGTTTATTTCAGTAAAATCATCTTTTTTTTTCTCAGAGAAGCTATCAGAGGTACCATTACTCAATGTTTATTTCTTGCAATGTCTTTAGAGGGCATATATCTTATAGCATGCCTTATGCCCATAGGTTATTTCTCAAACTATTAATTAATTATTTCCCTCTATCTACAAAGCTCAAATCAGATATAAAGAAGTAATGATATTGTTTGATGCCTTTCAGGTCTAATGTTTTTAGAATATTCTAGATTTTGCCGCTTCTGTGGCTGTCGTTGCATTCCCTTCCAGTACACAAAAGTGGCTCCTGTTTTTATTTCACTCCCTTTTTTTTCGCGAAAACGCAAAAGACTTGCGTTTCGATGCATTGATAGAAAAGAAAGTTATATGTACAAGCCCCCGAAAGGGCGCACCCCACCATACAACTCAACCCAAGAAAAACTAGTCTAGGGGAGGAGCTGGCGGACACCACGGGCTCCCGCGTCCGCCCATTGCCGCGCGTCAGACCTAATGTCGTTGAATAAGGACGTCACCGAAGGTCGTGCGTTGTCGAATACCGCCGCATTCCGGTGCTTCCATATCCACCACGCCGTAAGCATGATAATCGACGAAGTTCCTTTGCGCAGCTGGCGAGGGGCGGTCCGCACAGCCAACGACCACCACTCCACGAAGTTATTTCACTCCCTTTTTTTTCTAAGAATATAGGTTAATAGATTATACTGGCAAGAGAACATTTTGAACTTATTTAGAAGTATTTTTCATTGATATGATGCACCTTCTGCATCATTGAGTTAATCGTGACATAGTTCAGAGCTATATCTTCTTAATTTATGCATGCTCAATTTTGGATTATTCTTATGCGCTATTAGTAATGTAAATGGTGCTGCTTTTAATCCTAGACCCTGTACCGCATGGTCATGCTCACAACTTTGTTCCTATTTCACATGCATGTCTTTCGCTGTGGTCAATGCATATTGCGTGCACTATGATGGGTGTGTGGTCTAGGGATGTTATTGTCTGTGATAACCTTGTGGCTACTGCCCTAATGTAAATTATGTAATACAAAACATGAGCTGCAGACAAGACTGCCTGGAAGGATGTAGTTTCTTGCGGTGTTGATAAAGTTGAATCTTATCACCTTATCAAGTTATGAGTGTTGTTGGCTTGTGATGTGCATGGGTGCTTGGCATATGTTTAATCAGTATTATTTGTGACTTTCATGAGGCAGAATCAGAAACATAAATAATTTCTCTTCTGACTTCATGTATTGAGAAAATTCCTAACCTTTTCTTAGGGAAGGAATTTGAGTGTGACTTTTGTAGTGTTAACCTCGATCTTCTGGAAACAATTAGAGGCATTGTTCTTCCTCTCTTTTTTCCTAGGTTAGACTTGTTTCCACTAAAAATGTATAATGATCTAAACAAGTATGACTCACACAAAACTGTTGTAATTTGAGTCGTTCTATCATTCTTTCAAAAAAAGATGAAACTGTCCAAATGTCTATTTGCTAATCTATGATATTTTCAAACATGGACGGGCGTGGCAAAGCGTGCTTTTATGGTCTAGTAGCATATATGTTGACACTGCCTCTAATCATCAATTAGTATTTCTTTGGGTGAGCACCTGCAATTCTTAACAGCTGAGTAAAACATAACTGTTGTCATATTGCTGCAAGCTATGTTTGCCGGTGGAACCTCAAGGCTAACGTTTGATAGATGTAACCAACAATTTCTATATATTGTGTTCTACTGTGGTTACCCTTAGAGCATTTGGTGTTATTGTCAGCTTCGCGTTACAAGGGTATCAATAAAACACATGAAAAACACAATTGTGGCTGGAGCGTTTTCGTGTTTAGGAGCCTCTTAGTGTATGACGTATGTACATAAGAATGAGAAAAATAATAATATAAAGGGAAGTTTACAATTCTGGGCTGAACACCCACAGAACTTGTTGAAGATTTTTTTTTGGTTTTGGAACGGAACTTGTTGAAGAATGTTTTCTTCTTTCACCTGTGGAGAACCACCGGCAAATTCTGGCCTTCCAAATATCAAAGTTTGGCTTCTGGCTGAGGAAGAAGTTTGGATGTGGAGCATTACATTTAAATTTTAATAATCAATTCATCAGTATACGTAGTAAGCAACAAATCTCTTGCATTTGAAAGATCAATATTCTTGTTGTGCTTTGTTCGAAATTGATCGTGCCACTGTAGTTCAATATCGGTGGTCGTATCTGGCATGCAGTTACTAGAGATTGTCACCCCCGCTTGCAGTTCAAGTAGATAAGCAAACAACATCTGTAAAAAAAACTATTGCTGCAAGAACACGTTGCCAATATGGTACGCAGTAATCAGTATCATTTGCTGGAACAACTGTATGGAACTTGATCCGAAGACAACAACATTTATACATTTTTTCACTACATGTTCTGAGGCTTAATTTACTGGAATGTTATTTACCACTCTTTGGAGTTCTAGCTCAAGATGAAACAAAACAAACCGATAATGTACATAGATTTGACAGAAAATAACTTAAACAATCATGAAAAGCCTTCAGTCCTCATTGCCCGGCTGCCGTGCTTGGCTGTGAGCTTGCAGGGAGAATAATCTTGCCTATGAAGAACTTGGGACGTTTCTTGTGCAGACTAACCTGCCATTGACTGATCTGCCATTGCAATGTCTCTATAAGTTTTTCCTTCTCACCACACTGCATGACAAGAAGCTCATTCAAGTTCACCAGATGTGGCACTCCAGACAAGGCATCAACACTGTCACTCAGTGCTCTGCAGTTTTGCACCCAAAGTTGCTCAAGCTCAGGCATCGCGTGTACCTTGATTTCGATCTTATCTTGCCCGTCAATGTTAAGGAATTTCACCTCGGGTTCCTGGACCGTCACCATTTTAATCTTTTGTAGCCCGTCAATGTCAAGGAATTTGAGCTTTGGGAATTTACTTGTATAGAAACACAATGACTCCCCTATGTAGGATTTCTCCCACAAACCAAGGAAAGCAAGACTGCGCAAGTTCCCTAGGATATCAACTTGTCCTTGCTCCAGTTTTGTCCCTAGCAGCCTCACCTTGGTCAGATCATTGAGCGAAGCGATCCATTTGGGCAACAAGCATAGATTTCCTAGTAGCTTCAATGAAGCTAGATGCTTTGGTGTTGTTGATTCATCCATTTTTGCAAGAAACCCAAGGGAATGAGATCGCACTTCAAGCCTTTGCAATCGACCGAGCTTCCCTATTGAGTGGCATAGCTCCTGACTTCCTTTCTCAGATAGACCCGTGACTGTTACTCCTAGCCTTTGCAGGTCTGTAAGGTGCTCGAGTCTCCTTGCCACACCATGGAGCCGACCAATATTCAATGCACCCAACATATGCAAGTTTCTTAGCTTCTCGATACCTTTGGGGGCCTTTACACTCAGTTGGTACTTGTTGGAAATCTCACTACGGTTGCAGCACACAAAGGCTGCCATGTTTCCCATCTGAGTGGTCTTCTGGTTATCCATCTCTGCTTGTTCCACCTTCTGCAGTAGATCTTTCGAGAACTTAACACCAGCTAGAATATAACGTAGCTTCTCAAGTTCTACAATTCCAGGAGGGAGTTGTGTCACTTTTGTGCCTTGGATGTCTAGTGTTTCTAGGTACCGGAGGTTTTGCAACGAAGATGGAAGCTTCGAAATATTTTTTCCTCTCAAAGAAAGATACCTTAGGTGATGAAGATTTCCTATGTGCCTAAGGTCTTCATTCTTCACATCGGTCGTGTCTTCTAGGTCCAGCACACGCAACAACCGCATTTTAGGAGAGATGAGAGAAACAGGGCAGTCACCAAAAACCGTCAGTGATCGAATGTAGGACAGGTTTATATTTTCTAGCTTCTTCTCCTTGTTCCATCTGGACACTACCAAGTGGCGTATCTTGCTTTGTGGAACCCCATTGCATTGCTTCTCGATGAGAAATAGTTGGTTTTCCTCAATGGCCTTGGGCAGGATGATCTGCAGCAGCATGCTATGAATCGTACTATGACCAACTCCGAAGCTAGGTATAATCTTCTTCTTCTTAGAAGGTTGGATCATGCTTCTATTCATAAGCTCATTGTAGAAACGCTCTGCTACTTCCTCCACTGGCATATCGCGGTTCTTTGCTATGTAGCCCTCTGCCATCCAGCGCCTCAACAAGCGATTGCATCTGATATCACAATTTTGAGGGAAGATACAGAGATACAAGAAGATTGATTTCAAGTGATACGGCAAGCCATCATAACTTGAGACAATCACATTTGTGATGTTTCGGAGATCAGACTCCAGCTCTGCTCCGAAGTGTTCGTGCAGCTTCATCCATTCCATGCTTGTCTTGGGCCTGTTGGCTAGAAGACCTCCTATTGTCGATATGGCAAGAGGAAGGCCCCGACATCTCTCTAAAATACATTTTGTTTCCTCCTCCAGTTCGACAGGCAAACTACACTTAGTTGTTTTGTAGACCTACAAATGGTAGAAATGAAAATTAATTATCGAGTCTTCTAGAAAATAACATAAATGAAAAACTCAAGTCAACATGCATGGTATTTAGTGAAACATCATTTTAGTTCTGCTATAAAACGAAGTGGAATTTCTGGGAGCAAGATATAAAAATATTTTCAATTGCCGTGCACGTGCCACCATTAAGAACAAGTGTGTGGTACTACCGAGCCATCTGGTTCTATCCATGATCACGATCTGGCATGCAGGGGCTGGGCGAGCCGCTTTGCGGGTGATAAAAAACCATGACGGCGCATGGAGGCAGGGAGATAGAAAGAAGGCACGCGGATTGGTCGAAAAGGCTGATGGAAAGGAAAGAGGAGAGGTACGCGTACTTACACAATATGAGAGTTCCTTGTTATTTTATTTAGCAGAACTCTTTTTTCGAACTTACATCTAAATGCGTGCCATATTGAATCATTAGAAGAACTCCAAAATAGCAGAATAGTAGGGTCTCTACATTTACAAAGCAAGAACACCAAATAAAAAAGGAATGCAAATCCTACAAAACTAAAAGAGACCCAAACTAACTTGGAAAACAAAAGAGCTCGACAACTACAACTTAGGAGGGTCGAGCATGGCTAACTTAATCTTGTAGTTAATGGGGGCTATAGATGTGTGTGCAGGCCATCTCACATGTTATTCACCGAGACCTAAAGTATGTGAAAATATTCTCGAACCAATCAAAGAGGGCCAAGGTTAGACAATTTACGGATTATTTATACTGATCACTGTGCTTTATGTGCACTTTTAATTTTTTGAGGTCACCTTAGTTAAACAATACTATCTCATGATGAGTCTACCGTTCAGTTCAAAATAGTCCATCTCTTCTACGAGCACCTCCAGAGCAAGGGATGCAGCTGTCAATGAAGGAAATTGCAGTGGTTGGTCACTGGTGGAATTTTCATTGTTGTTAATCTTTTAATTTGGTTGTGTGTTGGAATGTGGTACTGCTGCATCAGCTGGTAGTTGCACATAGCAGGTTCAACATAGGTTTTCATTTTACATTTTAATTTTGTAGTGAGTGGTCAACAAAGGAGCACAAGAAGAGGCCAGAACACAGATGGATCAGCTGACTTGGTCATGCTCGTTCCCCTTTCCGCAAGGAGCAGAATCCAATTTACTAATTTTGGTGTATGATGATTGTGATAGTTAAGCAGTTGGGTATGTATACCTTGGTGTTGAGGCATGATAAAATTATTGCCAAAATCTCTGAAATAATTCACCCATTTGTTTGTCTCCTTCATCATTCACAAATTAACTCTTGTTTCATTTTTATGTGATGCAGGGATTGTCGAGTTGTAGAATCTTAGTACTAAGAATTTCTTTTGTATCGCCCTCATCAACTACATATGCTTCTTCCGTGGCTCCTCCCGGCAATGTTTGGCATTGCTTCTCCCTTCCTGTGTGAGTTGACTCTTAATTTTTTATCTCCTCATTTTACCACGCATTTGTTTAGCCTACTGGATTTGGATTCGGCCCGTTGAGGGATTGATTCTTTTCTGCTGATTGAAATGGTCCAGGCTCTAGCTATTGGTTCTTTCATACCGAAACAAAGCATATAATATAGTTCATTGTTTTTTCCTATTCCACATTTTGCAATATTGCTAGAGATTATATAGCTATTCAACTATGACCCTACAGGTACCGACGCTATTGTTGTGCACAAAGGTATGCTCCCGTGAAGCAAAGTTTTGATTTTCAAATGCTATAGTGATATTCTAAATAGATCGACTCGGGTGTTCACACTAATGGTTAGTAGTTATGCAAACTGGGGATAAGTCAAATTATATTAATAGCATTTAAAATTGATGATTGTTGTCTATGCAGTAGATAATATTTTCCAAAAAAAATTGCTCTCTTGATTTTCTTTTGTGATGTGTGACGTTATACTTTTTTATTCACCTACTGATTCTCAGAGCATGTACTAGCCAAAATTTTCTTTCATTTTAAGTAACCAATTAATGTTGCCGCTGATTTATATAGTGCCCTTTGTTGTACTGCTGCTGATGCGCCTAACAGATTGTGTTCATACATGCTAGATCATGTCGCGGAGATCTTAATGAAGGCTCTGCTTTGCAAGATCATGGTTTTCAAGCCCAGCAAAGGGTGTTGCATCCAAGGTATGCTATGTAACCTGGCAATAACTACTCCTCAAATATCAGATCATATGTGGTGTCTACACTTAAAATTTTGTGCTCCCTCCATCCTAAAAAGTATGTCTTAACTTTTTCTAAATTTGGATGTATCTATGCACTAAAACACGTCTAAATACATGTGTATCTAGAAAAAATTGAGACATCCTTTTTAGGATGGAGGGAGTATATCTGATGTAATCAGTGAAAACATTAGGTATGCTCTTACACTCCTACACTTTTTAGAGGATTATCCATTCTTTAAAATGGATAAAATCCTAATCTTGGTGAATTTGAAGTATACTTGTAGTAGCATGGTTTCCTTATAATTGTACTTGTAGTAGCATCAGGATAAAATGATCGATTTAGGACCAATTAATGCTCATATTTTGTCAATAAAAAAGAATAATATGCAGAGTAGTTAATTTCCTTTGCTTCTCGCTGGAATTTAATTTAGACTTGCTCCGTTAATATGCACAGTATGGGCTGCAAGATTTCTCTTGATACAAGCTCAGACATGTAATAAAACATATAGATATGTTTTTAGTTTTACCATGTACCAAGGAGAATTATGGCGAACCGATTCTATTTATTTTGGATAGATGTGTTAAACTTCCGAAGAGAGTATTTTTTTCAGATGGTTCAAATGAACTCTCACAACACTTGGAAGCATCTTCAACGAAATGTACCCGCCAATTAATTTTCCCTGATAAGATCCTAGTAATATTTTTTATGAAATATATTTATTCACATTCACAACATTGCACCAAGAATATAGTTTCAAATCATCGCCACGGTGTTTTGATGTTTGCAGATTTGCCACGGGCAGAATGATTTCAAGATGCTAAATTTACGGTTATTATAATATCTGATGACTTCCCCCTGGCTAGCATCGCTCTTTCATTATTAGGTATGTTCCCTCAGTTACCTTTGCTTATTTTGCCCGGTGTTTTCTTTCCAGTTTCTGTGTGCACTTTTGGTAGTAATTCTGCACAACGTTTGGGAGCATATCACCAAAAATCATGTCCTCCTTAGGATTATGAATAATAACATTTTCTGCCAATTTTCTTTATTTGCAATTTGAGTTGGTCTATGCTCATTTAAATGTAAGTGTTGTCTTTGGAGTGGTGGTAACAAAGCTACTAAGAAATACTTATGTTTAGCTTTCTTAAGATGTTGGTTTGGTGCAGAGATGTAATTCCAGAAAGGAGAAGAAAAATCTTGATGGTTAGAAAAAGAATTCTTGCATGTTATGGTGTTGTACCGAGTTAAACTTTGTCAGTATGGGAAAAAACCTCATTTGTTTTGCTGTCCTGTATGGGTCCTCAGGAGAAACAATAACAAAATCATCCTTCCAAGGCAAGTAAGAGTTCAACTGTGCACATTGGACTGCCAAAGGCTTTTAAATTAAGGAGCTAAAATTGACGGCCTACGCTGAGAAGAAACTTCCTTTATGTTTGTTGGCTTGTGAAGTGTTGTTCTAGCTAGATTAATGTTCCACTCAGCATGCTGCCAACTTTGTGGGCACATAAATGCATACACATTTCCTCATTTGTGATTAATTCTTCTTGAACAAAGTATGCATTATTGTTTGTTCATGTTATTTGTGGTTAATTTGTATCATGTTTAAATGGAATGTTAAGATGTGTACCAGTAAGGTTGGGGGAGAAGATGTTGTATGGTTCATGTCCATCCATATGTATCATGTGCGTACTAATATAAATTTCCCTGCAAATGGGCGCACAGGAACATCTGACATAATACATATCTCTTGGGTTGTAATTGGGGCACAGATGATCGTCAAGGAAGCGCCCCATGGCGCGCTCTAGCCTCTAGTATATTTCAATTGCATGTTCCAACGATTATTTTCTTATGTTGCAAGCTGCAACCACTTCGCATAATTTAGAATCCAGTAGGTCAGAGGCAATTGTAATTCATCGTTTACACTAATCAACTCCAAGGCCCATAATTTCTTCCAAACTATCTTGCAAGTTACAACTCCATTTCAGTTTTGTAACTTAGTTAATCATACTAGGCATATGTTTTGTTCAGCAACAGGGAGCGAGGGCGCCATCCACATGCACTCAAATGCTACCGTGATTCAACAAAACCAAAGCTTCAAAGATCAGACCGCGTTGGTGCTTTATGGAGGTGGATACTGATGGGGACATTTCAACATAAACGTTGGTGCTCTATGTAAGTGACTTGTTGTTTAATGGACGAGCTTGGCAACTCACTATCTACTAAATATGCTTTATTACCTTTGATATTTCGGATGAAAATTGGATTATCCGGATAAAAACCATGGGACACTCCTAAATAATTTCTGGATACATATATCTGGGACCATATTCTTGTGTCGAATCTGATATCCTTATACGCCGGATTCCTCAAAACCGGATATGAATTCTCTAAAACGGATTTGGAAACATATACGTTGCAAAAATAATCATATCCCGCGGGATCAACCACAATACAAAACAAACTATATTTTGAAAAAAATACTTAAAATTGCAGTAGAGTTTGTAGAACTGCACACTGCTACTTAAAAGTCAAGATGCAATACTATGCAATTTGAGATGACTGCAGGATAGTGTACGTAGTATATATTGAAAGAAATGAGACGATATAAAATTGGCAAAATCAAGTAGGTTAGGTGTTGACCTTCTTGCATAGGAGATTCCTGGACTCCTTATCCCCAAGTGGCTTGAGCTCGTAGACATGGTCGTGCACCTCCCCGGCGCAGTACAGGGCGACGTCCTTCCGCCGCGTGGTGACGATGACACGGCTTCCCTTGGCGTTCTGAAAATTAAACAGTTTGGGCCGTACCTGATCCCACTCATCCCTCTTTAGCAGGTCATCGACTACGATCAAGTAGCGCTTTTCTTTGAGGTGCTCCTTGATGTCGTCGTCGTCGTCGTCGTTTTCGTCGTGTGCTGCCGCTCCGAGCCCGAGCTGCTTCCTCAGCCGCCGCATGAACTCGTAGGTGTTGTCGAGCGGGTGCGGCACAGTCACCCACGCGCTGCAGTCGTAGGCGTCGAGGAGCTCCGGGTCGGTGCGCGCCATGCTCACCAGCGACGACTTGCCCATGCCGCCCATCCCCCACACCGACACCACGGCCAGCGCACTGCCGTCTCCGCCGGACATGAGTTCCTTGACCAGCTTTTCTTTCTCACTACTCCGCCCGATGATCTCCCACTCCTGGAACGCCAGCTCGGTGGCCGACAGCACGTCGTGGTAAGGGGGGAGCTGGAGCTGGACCACGTCCGCGTCGGCGGCGCCCGCCCGCGGGTCAGCGAGGACGTGGTAGCGCAGGTTGCGCTTGTTGAGCTCCTCTACGCTGTGCTTGAGGTCACGGATCCGCTGGGCGATGCTGTGGCGCGCGGCGAGGGAATCCGGGAGCCACCTCGACCAGGAAGAAGCGGCTGTGGTGGAGTAGAGAGCGAAGTCGAAGAGGCAGTCCTCGACGTCGTAAGCCAGGTCGCGTACCTGCTTCACCCACGTTCGCACCGTGTCGTTGCGCGCCGCTGCGTCGGGGCGCGCCGACGCCACCCTCAGGAAGGATTGCATCATCTCCAGCTCGTTGCGGATGAACTCCACCTCCCTCGGCACGCCAAGGAGACGCGCGACCTCGTCGGCAACGGCGGAGCCAGCGCTGCTCAGCACGCCGTCCAGGACGGACCTTGCCAAGCTCACCGCCGTGGCTTCCATCTCTCTAACGCTATCTCTCTCCCTCCTTGCCCCCAATCAGCGCTAGCTAATGCTCAAATAGAGTTGGGACGATATGTAGCTAATGGCCGGTTTGCTTATATAACCTGGACGTGGGCACATCAATGGTCGTTCGCATAGCCAATTCGCAAAAGTGAGTTTCCCATCACTTGAGAGCTGGACTTTGGGGTATACGTACCGGCCATCGAACGTAGTAGTTGACATGATACTGCCTCCGTCCTGATTTACACACGTGCATCATTACCAAAGGTCTATGTGAATTATGTTATGTCCCCAATCCCATATTACTTGTCACATGGTTAGAAACTTTATTCGAATACGAATCAAATAGTATTTTTTTTTCTTGAAACATGCAACATAATGAGTGCACCCTCTTATAAAGCAGGTCAAAGATACTCCTTCCATGCACGAATAAGTGTACTTCTAGAGTTTATCTTAAATCATACTTTTTATAATTTGATCAACTTAACATGGAAAATACCTTGCACATACCGTCTGGGACAAGAAACACCCCTGCTCCCGCATATTGGTGTTGGGAATCATGGAGAGTCATCAAAGGTGCATGTGATTTCCTCCAACTATATCGATTCTGGAGAATCATAAGCAAAGCATACAACCGTTGACAAATATTTTTCTTGTATGATTGCAAACAATCTTCACAATGATTCAGATCCAAAAATCATGGCCATGCTAGAGTAGTATAAACCACTCGCTTGAACACAAACAATTGAAGGATGCAATCCAAGAAGAAAATAGCCTTGTTCTTCCAAATATATTTCCTCTATTAGATTCAGTATGTTTCCTTCTAGATAGGGGATAAAAACAACAAAGTGGTGGGAAAACAATGCGTGTAGCATAAGGTCGGCTTTCCACATAGAGGGTATAAATCCAGACATGAGTGAAATCCACTATTTCCGGTACATATATCAATGGCAGTATAAAATCATCTATCTTTGCAGTTTTTTTTTTTTTTTGCGAATTATCTATCTTCTCAGTTGATAGATGTAGTGACTACATCAATGTGAATTACTAGATTTGGACATGTTTGATTCGTGATGGAATCAAGTCATAACATGCCTTTTTTTTGTCTTGGTACAACCAACGTAGTGAGTTCCTTATACACAAAGATTACTCGCTCCTACAATGAAAACAATAACAATAGTTGAATTGTTTGTCAATCTCTCGCTATCTCTTAATCTTACTTTCAATAGTTAGGTGGGATTTCAGAGGCGTGTTCGGTTTCTCAATGTAGTTCGCTCCATGAAGGAAAGAAAACGTCCAAGCAGCCGGCCGGCCGGCCGTGGTTTATTTATTGTTAAATTACATGGGACTTTCCTTGGAAACTCTCCATCTCGAAATAAACATGTATACATTCGCAAAAAAAAAAGGTAGACGAATGGCATGACGTTGTTCCTTGAAATTCATGACGTTGTTCCTGGAAATTTCCTGACGTTCTGGGTAGCGTACGCTTGACTTTATAACCACTTATCATAACTCATGACGAAGCTTCTCCAAGAAGGAAAATCATATCTGGGGATGAGTCAGCTTCGTTTGTTTTTCTTTTTGTATATGTTGGACGACTAACAGTTGGTACGGAGACCGTGGAGAGATGCAACGCTGAATGTGCATGTTAGAGCAAACAGTTGATAAGATATACTCAATTCATCTTTCGCTCCAAAAAAACAGTACTTTATTGACGTAGGCTGGAGATATAAAGCTGCGGCAAATAATTGCTCAGCGTATACATGTACAACGTTTTTGTATTTGTTAAGACAAGGCTTTGACTAATGATTGCTCATATTACTCCGTATGTAATCTACGACGTGACATAGAAATGATGGCATTGGATTTGTAATGAAACTTGCTTACAGTTGTAATTGTAGCACACAAGGCCACTAGGATGAAAGCAACACGTTAACTATCTTGTGTCTTTCCCAAAGACGGATTATCTTTTCACTAACACGCCAATGATAACCTACCTAATCTTGATGTTCCATACGTCTACGCTTCAATAGATACGTAACTTATTTTCCAAAAAAAAAAAAAAAAGAACGAGCAGGTAGAGATAGGGAGACTCGTTAGATCACGACTCCACGGGCATTGCAATGCCGATTCTGCTCACAGCATAAGAATAGTTACAGTACATACCACCAGAGTCTTGACACAAACAACTACCAGTTAGTACCACCAGTCTAACGTAATAAAGGGCAGCGACTGAATCCCTTTATACAGCATACCAAATATATCAGCGGTAAGGATGGTGATGCCATCTTCAATGATCCGAACTCCCAGTCCCTTGGGCACAATGACAACACTCAAACGGACAAAGCGGAGCTATCTCGGTTCAACAAGATCATGCAAGCAAAGAAACACAAGATGGACACAAAGCAATCACAGGTAAGCTGGTGCAGCCGCGGCAATGTATACCGATGGCGCGGCAACATTCTCGGCCTGGGTGATTGCTGGGGTGCCTGCATATGAATAGATCGTCGGTGCAGCTCCATCAACATTGGACTGCACTCCGGTTGCACTGCTTGGATCAGATCCATAACTCCTAACAAGCCCCAAGTTCGTGGTAGCTGCTTCAGGTGCTGCAGTTTCGCTGCTTGGGGTATACCCATACTGCCTAACAAGTTGCAAGTTCTCATGTGCTGCACCATAGGCAGATCTGAAATATAAAAATATACAAGGAAAAAAGCGCAATGAATGATTTCTGCATGTAGCAAAAAAAAACATAAATAAATGTTGGCTTTCCAACACATGAAGTGTGTATCTACATTGTCTCTGCAGCTAATTCCTTTTTACAAAAATCTAGAGTAGATGAACAATACAGCTTTCGGACATCAATGAGCCAACATTGACATATGTACACAAATAGGTTTGAAAAATAGCTTGCATGTAGAAGAAATGAAGGAACAGAAAATACTTGGAGAAATTGGTGGTTACCATACACACACCTCTCAGAAGTTGTTTCCTGGTAATGAGATTTCACAGCATCAAATCGATATGGATCATCCCGATTAGCAGTAAAATAGGGATCAGTAGAATAGACAGGGCGTGGGACATGTTGTGGCACAAGGTGTTGGGTTTGCACATAGGGATAACAGGAAGGGGTTGCTTGGGCATAGTGGTAGGCAGACGCTGATGGATCATATGATTCATATCCTGCTTGATACGGATGCCCAGCTGGGGTCGCATAGTAAGCAGGCGCAGTGAATTGAGCGCTAGGAGGAGGTAGGTGAGAATATGGATATGCATAAGGCTTGTGTGGCACCAGATGAGCAGCCTGTGCAGGAACATAAGCACTTGGGTAATGCACATAAGCAGCTGGCTGTGTTGGGTGAGAACCTGAAGGAGGCAAGTAAGAAGTAGTGGGATCAGGATGCCTGTTGATAGCTGGCTGTGTTGGGTGAAAACCTGAAGCAGGCACGTAAGCAGCAGATGGATCAGGATGCCTGTTATCAACATAATGCCTGTAATCAGCAGATGGAGCAGACTCTGGCAGTACAGTAATTGGCCGGAACAATCCTCTCAGTTTCTCAACCTACAACAGAATACCAACAACAATGAAAATGCAATGCTGGTAAATGTATGATATTGTTCATAGCTACACTGGTAAGATTAACACAGAACGTAAAGATGGAGGATAAAGCAGCTATTCCTACCCGCTTTCAACTAGCTGATACACTGATATGAAAGGACTATACCAGTAATTCCAATTAGAAACTCGAGAATAAATTCAGAAGTGAAAGAACTTGTTCCTGTTATATCCATTTTTTCACCAATATACAATGTGCTTATTTTCTCAGGACAAAGAAATAATTTAATTAAAAAACCAATCATCTTAAATACAAATAGAAACCTTACAGGGTGCAGTTAACATAGAGAATGTCTGCTTCTACTAAATAAAGGGCTGAGATGAATGCAAAGGACATTAAAAAGATAAATTTCAGCCCTCAAAGTTCAGTCATAGTGATAACAATACATTGTAGTCTCTCTCAATCAAGACTTGCCTCTATGGCTCTGCATATGCTTACACCACAACATCAAGTTATTAAATTAATGGATTGCATGTTTCAGCGTTCTTCTAATTATCGGTTTTCCTACATATATCCTTCTCATCTAGAGTGGGAAACTACTGTGCAAAGTTCAAACTAGGCACTAAAAGATGTGAATTGACAAGTTTAATGTATATACAAGACCATACATAACCAAGAATTAGTGTTCATCTGACACACTGCATGAAGTTCGAACCACCTTGTACAGGAGTTACAAATAAAAAAAAGATTCGACACAATTGTTTCAACCTCTCCCCAAATACACAACATCAGTAAACCCTGATTACTACTTACTTGCATAACGGTAAGTTCTGGACAGAATTTCCCACGGGAATAATTCTCCTTTATAGCACTTCTTACACTACTCTCTGGGATTGGCATGAAATCACCATCAATTGTAAATTTGACCTGCCCATATAGAAAGACAGTGAACATTCAAGGTAGAATAGTATAATAATGTACAGCTAATTTATCAAGTTGATGGCTGGATGTAATTGCAAACTGAAATGCATAATATGAGCAAAGAGGAACTGAAATTACACAAAACTAAAATTGTCAGGATTCCTTTGGGAGATAAGAGGTAATAAAATATCTGTCATAGCAGTAGAAATGAGTTGAGACTGATTACTGGCTTTCCCATGTCCCCATATTAACGCCAGTCACCGCAGAAGGGAAGTATCAAAAAAGATAGTACTTTCATCCTTAACTTGGATCTTGTGGTCCAAGTTGGTAGCATTACAATCATCGAAAGCAAAGAAGCAATACAAGCTGTTGTGACGCCAACTGACTCATGCAACTGCCATTAGTCCTAGCTAAAGAAGCAAACTCAATCACCATCCGATTACAATATCTCTTGATTTCAGAATCACAAATACAAGGTACTGAAGCAACAAGAGTAATGCCATGGGCTGTGGTAGCCTGTTGGGCCAATGCTCAGTCACATGTTCATCCCCATAGCCAGCAGTAAAATACTACATTAATTAACAATTGATTGACATGGACAGCAGGCTACCCAAATTGCTTGTATGGCTGGAGAATGAAATATCACCGCCCTCAGACCAATGGAATTGAGGTTCTCTCAATGCTATATACAACTAGTCCTTTAGTTACCAGCTTCCCAAGTTCCCAGCAATCATCATATCGCAAACTTCCCAAACTACATGATCCTTATTCGGTGAAAACTTTTTTTTTTCTGGATTCATGTCTCTCCCTTGTATCAGCACAGTAGAAAGCCACCCTTTGGCATCTGGCAAACCATAACTGTGCCTAACAGTGATTAAGGATTTGCCACCATAAAGATCGGGACTTGGTGATGATTTGTCACAATGTCGTGCCACTGAAAAGTGAAATGAGGCACCACGACCCACATTTCAGTAAAATATCGAATGAAAGATCATCAAGCTCCAATCTTTATGGTGTAAAGATTCATACACGAACAATTTCCAGAGTTAATTTTTTTACCTAGTACCAAATTCCATACTATCTAGAATCCCATAAGGTGAAATCTTAAGTTAAAAAACTCGTGGCAATTTTCTTATGAGCAGGGGCGTGGAGGAAGGCGGTACCTGGGCTGGGTAGCGTCCTTGGAATGCGGCGGGTTCGAGGTCGAGGCCGCCGTCGGAGTCGGCGCGGTAGGGTCCGTAGAGGTACTTGGAGTCGAAGTCGTAGAGGAAGAGCGCCGCGCCGCGCCTGATCCGGGAGACGTCGCCCAGCCTCCCCCGTGGCAGGCCCAGAACCCTGTAGCTGAAGCACTGGGGCTTCGTCGCGCCGCTGCACATGAAGACGAACCCCGCCGGCGGCGACGAGGAGGAGGAGAAGGAGGCGTTAGGGCCGGACTTGGCAGTGGTGGTGGCGGTGGCGGCGGCGGCGGCGGCGGCGGCAGAGAGGTCTATCGCATCCCCCGCCGGCGTAGGCTGCGGGCTCTTCCGCGCCGGCGAGGAAGCGGAGGGGGAGGACGGGTGCTTCGCCATTGAAGCGGGTTAGGGCTTTTTGTCCTGTCGACCTGTCGAGCTTGCGGAGAAGAGGAGTTTGAGCAGTGATGGCGAATTGGCGAGTCATGTGATGTGATTGACCAAGGTTGACGCGTGTCACTAGCACATGAAAGACACTCCCTCGGTTCCCTAACCTAAGACCATTTCCTTAATTATTTTAAAATAGACTAGATATATACTAAAATAAAATAAATAAATCTACATAGTACTATAAAAATAAATAATCAAAATGAGTGAATCTATAACAAAAGGAACTTTGTATTACATTAGTGAGGAGGAGCAGTCAAAATAACATCCCACATATGCTGCCATGGTGCACCAACAGATCATTTGGGGTATGGAGGCAAGGCCCCCGCGGGCATCTTCACCCTCACCGGGGCTACCTATCATGTCATGTCAGTGTGGAATGGTTCGCGTGGATAAATGAATTAAAAAATGGCCTCCAACGGGAAGACCCAAACGGACCGATTGTTCATGTGCGATCCATATATCCACTAAATTTGTGTCATGGACGGGTCAAGCTGGACAGACGATGGATAGGCGCTGGTGTCCGACCTGCCGTTCCTCCCATCCTGGCAAAGCAGGCTGGGCCATGGTCCCTCCCACCATGCTTAAATGGCCCCTTTGGCCAGTAGCACCATCTTTTTGACTTTGGTGGCCCATGTTTACATGTCCACATGGAAATGGATCACAGCACATGGCCACATGGTTGTTGTGGAAGGACAAATTGGGTCCTCCCACTGTGGCATGTGTCCACGCAGACCAGACGAGCTGTCTCAAACTGCCCGTGGGAGGATCAAATGGGATAAAATGGGACGATTTGGACCATTGATTTGGGTCGTGCCACTGGAGATGTCCTGAGAGCATGGCTTCAGACTCCAGAAAACCATATTTGTCCCCCATTTTTACTTTCTTTGGTGGCTTATATCGAACCACTGTATATTATAAGATATTTTTGTTTAGTTACATGCAAATTCCCCTTAAGGATCAACAGATGCAAACCACTACTTTTTGGTTGCCATCATGTTGCTATATGTCGCATACGCAAGTGCAATAGGAGCGTGGATAGGGAGGGCATACTTTATTATGATTTTATTATATAACCATGGTCTCACTATGCCGAAAAAATGAAAACCTAATTAAAGAATGGAAGCCTCTCGTTAGCGAGGGGTCGTCACCTCCTACACCTCCAATGCTCCAAGGAAACCAGAGTCCTGAGGCGGATCGGACCAGTAGTTCTAGCTCTTTAGATCTTTTTTTCCAGATAAGAACATCTCCATCCACCATCACCTGAATAGAGTGTGTGGGATGGCTACTATTGAGGGCGCCCAAACACTTATCCAGCTCACTGGGCCGGATGTCTCTTTTAATATATTTCTTAAAATAAACACACAAATCTAAACAAACTGAGTGAATTTCATTAAAAAAATTAGGATTTTACAAAATTAAACCCTAACCTATATCTAGTCATGGCTGTTGTTATTGTTGTCGGAGTTAATGGTGTTATCCACCGCCGACTAGTCCTTCACCCAATCTCTAGGTCAGCGTCGCATAACCGCGTTTACACCCGGTAGTCTGCCATCCACGCCGAAACCTCCTCCTGCTTGGCTTCCTCGGCGACAAGTGTGGTTCTGACTTGGGGCGTCGGGAGGAGAGCCAGGCCTGAGGTGGCGACCGCGCCTCCATATTGGGGGTCCGGAAGACTATGTTGATTTATGGTGTCGAGTGCGGCTCTGTATTCAGTTGTGTCTTGAGGATGAGAAGGGGAGGCCTAGAGTGAGAAAATGAAGGGCATGATGACAACATGTGCGACGTTGATCGGGGTGATAGCGTGACACGCGGCGGCAAGTCCTTTATCTGTTTCACATGGTAGATACATTGGTTCACATGATCTCCAACATGCGGCCCTCCATGCTCCACAATTGATGGCTCTCGACCGCAGTCTCGTGCATAGGGATGGCATGTATAGACATGTGTGGAGCCATCACATACCCGTACACATCGCACTAGATCTTACCCATCACATGTACCCATACTCTTCAATGGGTACACGTTTTTTCCATACCCCTCACCCGACAAGGTAAATGGGTACCCGTGAATAAAACTATCCGAGTTTACAACACATCAAATTGACCAAAAAATAGCCATGAATAACAACATGAATGTGTGACTAGGGGAAAATTAAGTAATTTATAATAGTAGGTGGATCCATTTATCAAATTTTGAATGGGTAAATTGGTATGTGGGCATGGGTTTTATGATCCCATACTCATGCCCACTCTACCCAATTGGTATGATATTTTTCCATTACATCCCATGAGTAATTTTTTTTTCATATTCATAATTCTAATTGGTTTTTACCCGTTGGATACGTGGGTCATGGGTACCCATTATTGTCCTTGCTCGGTATCGACTCGTACTCCTAATTTCTTGGCCAGGAGACAACTAGTGGCCAAACCTCAATAACCAGAGAAGCATGACCGACGACTCCACTCCAGATCCGCTCACTGGTAGCATTATTCCCGCCTCCCCTTCCTCCACCATGAGGATTCGAAGGGAGCAGAGAGAAGCATCCAACAGATAAAGAGAGGGAACACGCTTAGGCTGGTGCCAATGCATCACCCCACTATAGCCTCGCCACGTCAGCTTTTCCCTCACTCTCACCCCACGGTTCCAGTGCACGGGCTATAGTGCCAGCTCTCACTTCTCTCTCCTCCCTACCGCCTCCCTACCGCCCCCACTAGCACCGCTATCGCCTGCCTCTCGCCCCGCTCTCGCCTCCGACGCGGGCTATAGGCGGGCGGTACCGCGCCCTAACATCGGGCGGTGGAACCACCGCCCGCCGCTACCGTCTCGCCCGCCTATCGCCCCGCTACCGCCTTGCTGCGGGCGGTACCGCCCGCACTGCCGCCCGCGTTGGCACCAGCCTTATTCATAGTGCATCCATCAGATCCACCAGCTCCACTCATCTTCCACCACGAAAGCAAGCCAGAGATGGGGATCGAAAGCCTTCCCAAGCTGCTCGTGAGCACGAGAATGACGCACACAGGAAAACAAAGCTACACTACATATATGCACACACATCCCTCCTTTCCCCCTCCCACTCCGACCAGCAGCACCGAGGAGAAGAGACGAGAAGATGACGGGAATAGCGTCGTCAAATTTTTTCACTTGAATTTTATGAAATTTTGAGCGGGGGAACTAGTCCGTGACGTAGAACACATATTTCTGCAGCCCGCCTTTCACATGTGAAAATGGCGATGTGCCAAGTCGCGGTAGGCGAGAGGCGACACCGATGCTCTTGTCGCCTGGCCCAAAGCGCCGCCACGCCGCACCGTACCTAGCCCGACTTTCTTTGAAGAGGCGACGGGGCAACCAGTCAGCCACCTCCCCTCCTCGCCGCGGTTCCCATGGCGGCCACGCTCCTCCGCCGGGCACTTCAACTCCGCCGTGCCCTCCCCTCCCCTTCCTCCCACGCCGCCTCCAGCCGCCTCCTCTCCACCCAGCAGAACACCACCGCCACCCCCATCGACCTCTCCTCCGACGAGAGCCGCCGCCGCCTCGTCAACAGGTACCCCTCGTCTCCTCCCCCCTCCTTCTGAATTGCCAACCCATATATGGGCTACCAAGTACGGTTGCTGATTTAAGGCCGCGGCCTCGTGTATACTACGTGCAGTTTGATGTACAGGAGCAAGCAGAGAGGGTTCCTGGAGCTGGACCTGGTGCTCGGGACCTGGGTAGAGCAGCACATCAGCTCCATGGACGAGCCCAACATCCGATCCCTGCTCCAAGTCCTCGACATCGTGAGCTATCCTGCCACAGCCCCTACCCCTCCTCTTCTTGCCATCTGATAGCCCTTCTGAGCTATGGTTTGCTGCCACATGCTTTAGATTGAAAATCCAGCTACAGATTTTCCTGTTTACTGAATATTCTTTATCCAGTGTAATGCTACAAAACATAATGCTTCTTTGCCCTGGACTTGCCAATTTTTTGCCTGTTTCACGTTTGGCCCAGTCAAATTGGTCCAAAAAATCATCCCACCAGCTCATGGGCAATGTACGAGTCAACAATTGTCAGCACTGTTTTGTGTAATTAGGATGCTTCAAGTATAAATGTACTTGATGTCCTTCCGTCACTTGACATGGCTAGACAATTACTTCTATTGCATCTGTGCACGGTTTAGTGTCTACATTTTACCACTCTTCTAACCAATCAATCTCAGGATCACATCTGTATTAAGAACATCGTTCCTCTCTAGTCTAGTGCTACTATATTTAGTTGTAAACCGCCGATTAGTTATTTCCATCCCTTACCAATATGAAGAATTACCAGTTGAACATGCTAAATATCTCGTTTGGAGTGGTAGAGCTCTCTCTGTCCAGCTTGGATCTGTATGAGTTAGTTTTTGGAGGTGGTGTTTTGAACCTATTATTTAAAATGCATTTTTTTTTTAGAAATGTCACAAATTTCTGAAATAAAATTTTCGTGTACGTCTGGACATTCTTTGTTCGCGCACAAGTTTTTGGGGGAAAAGAACATTTTTTTTGTCCTGTGCAAAAAAGACAAAAAATGGCATCTGAATAATCATGTTGGAGCATAAAAAATTATCTTTTTACACGGGACACAAAAATGTTATTTTTCCCCGAAAACTTACCTCCGAGCATAGAATGTCTAGTTGTACATGGGAAATTTTATTTCAGAATTTTTTGACATTTACCATGTGTTTTCACACAATGGGTTCATATGCACCCGTGAGCCAGATTGGTTATCCGTTAGTTTCTTCATAAAAAAATCATAACCAGTTCCCCACCACGCAATGAAGCTTATGTATCCCTTTCAGCTGTGTGGTGAACTGGTGATCATATCTAGTGTTGGCAGTAGAATCCTCGGGCAATTACAGCTTTTAGCACCGTCAGGTTTCTTCCAGATAATGAAGTGAATTTACTGTCCCCAACTCATATAATTTTTTTTCCTTTCAGAACTCTCCAGTGTTATTTCTAGATTACGTTTCTTATCAAGTTGGTCTCCAGTGTTATTTCTATACATTGTTATGACAGTCTTTCATTGTCAGCTGCTCTAATAATTCATGCATCCTGTTACTTTTGCTTTTGCTTGGCTTCTTCCATACCGATTGTTCTTGTATATTGTTTGTTGGACTGTTGGTTCTAATTCTATAACTGTTTGATTCTTCAGGAGAACCCAGATTTGTGGAAATGGCTTACTGGCCAAGAGAAAGCACCAGAGGCTGTCAATTCTAATCCTGTATGTGATAGCACAATACCTCTGTTTCTGCCCCTCTCTAATAGTCTAATTGCAACTATACTGAACGATTTCTGTCCAAATCCAAATAGGTATTTGTTGCTATGAAGTCGAAGGTCACGGATAACCTGAGCAAGCACTCTTCTCCAGAGACCCGATCAGCACCTGGTCAACCATGGGTGCGAGGGTGGGATGACAAGAGGGGCCTGGATGGACCGAAGTATGGAAACCAGTGATGAGGTGCTCAAATGAACTGTGGCAGTTTTATATCCTAAGTAAGATTGTTTTGTTATCCTCCTTGTGACGATGCTTGTGTAAATAAAGTAAATCATGGGTAGTGATGTTCCATCGTTGAAGGACTCAGGATATTGGATTGTTACTGGATGTGTGCTAATAATGTTTTCATTGTTAAAGAAAAGGCATTTGTAGTGGTGAAGTGTAACCAAATGGATCTCATTGTTCCAGTTCCTAGTTAATTCTGTATGCACAAATTGCTCATGTGTTCTACTGAAATGTAAAAATTGTAACATAGCAGTGTTTAATACTCCCTCTGTCCATAAAAGGATGCTCAACTTTGAACAAATTTGGATATATCTAGATATTAAAATAAGTCTAAATACATCTAAATTTTGACATAGTTGAGACATCTTTTTATGGACAGAGGGAGTATGAATCAACGCATCGTACAATCGGTGTAGAATCAAAACTAAGCATTTGCAAGACAGAATTTGGGCCTTTATGTGCACATAACTTATTCAACATTGTACGCACTGAAAAAAAAAACCCCAAATAGACCACTCTTATTTACATAAGAGATGAAGGAATGAAACAATAAAATAATGCAACTCCGAGATTATTTATGGTACATGAGGAAATCGCTATGAGAGTACTGTCCTAATGGATTAACACGAATAAGAAAGGAGATATCATTGCTCTTAACACCCTGCAGAGCCTAAGGACCGGCTGGGGCCTGTTGGGCACGCATCACCATTTCCTCAGTAGTAGTCCCTATAATCTCGTTTGCGCGCTTCAGTGGAACACATATGATTCTCCCGATCGAGTCCTGGCAGAGATTTAATGAAAGAATCAAGAGATTTGAAATTAGCTCGGGTACATGAAGTATAGTACTGTACTTCCGATGCGGGAAAAAAGATGCACTGAAGTAAATGATAGTTTTGGCGACGAAGGATGACTCTGCAGATCAACTATTTGACAATCTTACCCGGGAAACAATTCCAAGCTTTTCTAGCTTCTTCACAGCATCAACAACGTCAAAATTACACTCCACGCCAAACTCTTCCTTGATGAGCTGTTCGCAACGTAAATCAAGATCCTGCAAAGATCAGCAAACTCATGTGTCAAAAGAATAAATGGATCTTTGAGTAAACCAGCCATCTGGTATGATGAGCAGAAAAACCATCTAGTTAGTCCTACAAGCACGGAAATATTTTCCTTGAAAACATGTCCATTTTAATCAGCTGCAAGAGATTCAGTAGCTTGTATTGTGATGCTGTTCTCCCCATACCGATGAAAAAAAAAAAAAGAATGTATAGTCAAATATTTTTTTTTTAATTAACTAACTGTGCACTTACTTGTATAGTAGCCTTTCCTTGCTCCATCAAAATATAATAAGAAACAATAACCTCCTTAATCTGACAAGGAATTTGTGACATGTCAGCGGCACATTCAAGACATGCTACACATAGCAAAGTAAAGGTCTCGGTGGTTAAGCACCTCTTGCTGGATCACATCGTCGCATAAGTGTAGAAGGGTTCCTTTTCCACTATCAAGCTGCTTATCATACATTGATTTCGTAATCAAATTCTGGTAAGTCACCATATTTGCCTGAAATCTGTTTGTGTAGAAAATTCACCATGTTGATAAATAAAATGGCGCAAAAGTTGATCCAAATAAAATAACATGGCGCGAGATAAAATGATTCTTTTGAAAGGGGTATCATAAGTTTAGAGGACATACGTGAAGTAGATCTTAGCGCAGTATCCAATTAAACCAGAAACTATGGCTGTCACAACCCATATATCAGCCTTTGGCATTTCAAGAGAACTTATGAGAGTGGCCTGAAAAGAAGAAGCATTGAGATGGTTAAATATTATCTCAGTAATATGTTTCCTATCTCAAGGCATCACATACATACCAAACCAAGCACAGCAGAAATAAGAAATTTGACCCAATCCATTGGCGTTAAACTAGGGTTCTTCTTCTCTGGCTACATCATCAGTAATAATATTAGGCACACAATGAGAGGGAACAAATAGAACATGCTAAAATCACATATGAAGCGCAAATCAGATAATGTATATTACCAGGACCAACTCCATGTCAGCCATTGGAATGTTCTTAAAATGCTTTACGAATATTCCTCGATCTGGCTTAGTTTCTCTGCTGGCCCTCCTGTAATGTGTTACAGTGAGAGTATGAAATAAATACTATATGTCAACACTGAAGAGAAATTGCTTCATTATTTAGATAAATGGAAATTTTGAGAGAATTACCTATATACCACGATCATCCTTTCGAATGTAGGCTCTTGAATTGTCATCTTTCTTAGTAAATTCTTTATGCTGCCATAAAAAGGAGAAATACACGTTGCACTGTGAGTTCACATTTAGTGTACTAAAATATCACAAGGAGGGTCCCAATCAACAACCTCAGTTCCATTTTTTCTAGGCGAATGCGTTCAACAACGAGGTCTGCTTGCTCCTCTTCTTCGTTGACTTCGTCGGTTTTCTTTGTGTCCTTTTTTGGCCTCAATTCTCTTTTCTTAGAGAACAGTTTATCAATCCTATTTTAAATACAATATCATCATTTTGGCGAATTACCATATCAATGATTAAAAAACATGATTTTGATTCTGAATGAAATTATCATACATTGTGACTTTCAACAGGAATCTCCAAACTCGGGATATGATAACATCCACTTTCTCCATAAAGAAATAATCAGTTGTTTGGTCGATTCCAATGCCTCGGCGGAAGACAATATACTACAAAGGTATGGTTGAAGTTGTCAGAACCCGTATATAAGATTAGACAGAACTGAAGAAATGTTCTCAGCATCAAATCTAACTTTCACATGTCGGTGGAGGACAGCAAGCAAAACTGGTAATGAAATCATCAGAACAAAAAGGCTGGCTTCTTCCACAGCTTTTCTACTTGTAGTTGTTATGGAAAAGTAGAATCTACATCACGTGCTAGTTAAAGACCATGATGAATACCTTATCAGCGAATTCTGGTAAATTATCACGTGGGTGCTCTTTAAAGTACTTTTTCAACAACTTGTTGTCGACCTACAATTGATCACAAATTAGTTAAGAAAGTCAATAATATGTGAAGCACGAATTGCTGTGAGCCTTATTTTAAACTGCTACAAATGTAGCTTCTGACCTTGGACTCGTCAACTTTGATTGGCAGGTTCAAAAGATACTGACCAGAATGAGCTACATCATTCTCTTCATCGGATAACAACTTGAAATTACTCTTATCCATTATCTACTTAAGACCACAGATATGCATGGAACAAATGGTAAATTGGTTTTGGTCAGATAAAATCTCACACATATTTATCTCTGAAACCGCATTTATTATTATTGAAAAGTTCAGATTGTGATCCAACCTGGAAAAGATACGTTAGAAAATTGAGTTCAAGAGTTTCAATCTCCGCAGGTGTCAGGCTCTGCTGCTCCAAACTCTTCTCACCATGAACAGGATCGAATAGCGCATACAATTGCTGAATCATGGAACCAATATTCAGCTATAAAAAAACTTTACCAACTCGGAGACAGTTGCAGAAAAATAAAAGAACGTGAAATGAAGGGGACTAGTACCATTAGATCCTCAAACTGCAGGAGATACCAAGCACGGACAGTGTACTCCACCCTCCTACATAGCTTCATAAACTCGGCACGGTCGTTGTCTTGCTCTATATATAGAGTAAATCAGGAGCATGCGTGATTATGAGAATGTAGATATAACAACGCATTTCGAGTTCACAGTCCCACACGTCATGAAATTCAGTCATAGAGAAAAAATCAGACCTACTCCGTAAAATGACACAATTGTTCACTCTACGATGAAAAATCATGATTTTCTACTCTGTAAAATGGAGTGGACTGCACCATCTGTAACCCACGTGAGAATGCACCAAAACTATAATGATGATTGATGATACCAAAGGCAACTTCTCAAAGGCAACTTCGACAGGGTATGGCCAATGGCCCTTATCTTCTTTCTGGGCAATTGAACAAAACAGGATTCAGGGTAACCACCAAACTGCACATTATCCTACATTCCTACTACCCAACCCATGGAACTAGGTCCATTTGTCTA
Source organism: Lolium perenne (assembly GCF_019359855.2). Taxonomy (NCBI): domain Eukaryota; kingdom Viridiplantae; phylum Streptophyta; class Magnoliopsida; order Poales; family Poaceae; genus Lolium; species Lolium perenne. The sequence goes on from NC_067247.2 coordinate 162,475,750, forward strand.
TGTTGGGCCGGTAAAGCAATGCAATTGAACTGGTGAACTAGGGCACCGGTAGACAGAGATCAGTGACGACAGTTTTAATTGAACGGATAATCAAAGCCCCTAGAATTGCACAGAAGTTCAGAAATCAACAAATGTCTCCCCCATTTCCAAGAAATGCGACGCCTCTAGGACCGGCGGCGCAGCCCCAATGCCGCGCGCGCAACTATCAAACGAAACGGTGGGATCAATGGGAAACGATACCGATGAGATAGGCCAGCTTCATGACGAGCTTGGGCTTGAGGATGGGGATGACGGACTCCCTCTCGAGCCGTATCACCTCCTTCACCACCCCATCCTTCTTCTCCTTGGTCTTGGCCTCCATCACCGCCGCCGACGCCGTCCCGGGCTCGCCAGCCTCCCTCCCCAGAGCCTCCACCATTGGTCCAGGAAATAGGAGCGATATATAGCAGCACCGACCGGGATTCGAAGCTTGGGATCGAGGGAAGGGATGGGGTCGGGTTGCGGGAAGAGGGAAACCGATCAATGACGCCGAGGGCGAAAGAGAAAGACAGAGCCTTTTGTGACCCGTGGCACGAGCGCTCTGTTGGCAACCCGACAACTTCAGAATTTGCCCTCTCATCCTTTGGCATGCCTAAAATTGAATTCATGACCTTCAAGAATGTTTCTATCTTTTCATTTTTCGTTCGAACCTATTTTTAGAGCATGTTTGATTGCGCGGAGTGTGGGAACTAGGACATCAGAGCTATTATACCTTTTTTTTAGAGATTCAGGAAGGGGCGGCAAAGGAAAACTCTATGAGCTTCTTTGATTCATAGGATAGAAAAATCATAGAAATAAGAAAAACATAGGATTAGTATGTCATATCTAGTTGAATCATGTAGGAAGAGGGGTTCTCTTTGATTATGTCAAAGAAAATTTTCATGATATGTGACCTCATATTTTTTTTAGATTTAGAAAGGGGCGGCAAAAAAAACTCTATATCATCGTCAACCTGTAGGAAGATAAAGTATTACCTAGGTTTATGTTGCCTGGAGGCTGAGTACTCTTTTTTTTTAACAGGAGAAGGGTCCAGAGGACCCCCGAAGTTTCATTCATAGCGGTAGGATATAATTACACATAGGACCTTAGAAAAGACCGTGAAATACAACTTAATCCTATGTTTTACCATAGAGGACCTCGCGGAAAATCTGGAAACGCGATCCAGTCCTCCTCCACCGTCGCCATTGCCAAGCTCTGATGCGTCGGCCGCCAATCCTACCACCGAAGACAAACCACTTGGGGTAGGGCTGACGCTGGATGCCGAGCTGAAGCTGAAGATCCTCCCGTGTGGAGGTTGAAGAACCGTCGGGGCCAAAGCCACCGAGGCGCGGAGTGACCCCTTCGGTCAAGGATAGCGGCGGCGCATCTCGCCATCGCTTGGGAACCTCCGGCGGCGAAACTTCGAAGAATTCTCCGATGCCACCAGATCTCGTCATCTTCCTCACCTGATCGTCACCGAGGCGACCAAATCTGAGAGAGATGACCAGCTCTAGCCACATCCCAGGATTATTTAGAAAGGGAACGGAAGGGGCACCACCCACCATCATCGGCTCCGACCTCCAGAGCACGATGGCCAGCAGCGCCCACCTCACCCACCACCGATGGCCGCCCAAGCGCCACCACGATGAACCTCCCCTCGACATGACGCCATACGACACAAAGGCACAACTAGAAGTACTACTATCTACAGGGGGGCGACCTCTCCCCTCCCATCGTATCCAGACGGCAAAGCCGCCGGTGGTGAGAGAGGGGAGAGCCGGAGGAGGAGAGAAGACTCTCAAGTTACTGTTCAGAGGCGAGAGAGGAGAAGGGGGGAAGTGAGAGCCTCCGAGGCTGAGTACTCTAATTCTCGCATGTCTGTTGTATTGCTTATTGGTGGATATTACACTGTATTTCTTATTGAGGGATATTACATCGTGAACTCCTTGCCAGGATTAGTTGGTCAAGGTGCTCGAAATGAATCTCTCTCGGCCATGGTCCTCCTTTTATACTACGGAGGGGATACCATAGTGGCCGATAGGATACTGCACTCTCGCTCACCACTAGGAGTGGTGACCATATAAAGATACATGATACACAACAAGAAGTATGGCAGCCGAGTGACGATGAACATGCATCAACCATTAGCGGACAAGGCCCTGTCCTCATCCAGTCCCATATTTTGACCTTGGTCCTTGATCCGGCATGAATTCTGCTCCCGAGGAACTGTCCTTCCTTTACTTTGGGGCTACTCTACACCGGCCTATGTATAGGCCGTCCTGAAAAGGCTTGATTACAATCATGTCTCCCTCTGGACCGGGGTGCAATTTAAACATTGTTTGGGATACGCTTATGCCGGAGGCGTTGGTGGTGATAAAAACGTCTTCTCGCGTGGACTCGGCACTGCACTATCCCCTCCTAATCCCTGAAGGTTCATGTATAAAGCGGTCAAGGCTGATTCGAGGATGAGTCATGGCTGATGTACCCTTTCCCGTAGCCGAAGCGATGCATCACAGATGACTATTCCTTCCCGGAGTTGGGATTAAGAGGGGTAGCTTCTCGGGCTCGATAACTGATCTTCACACATTGGATCCTTTAGTTCGTGAGGGTTGCGGGGCTTAGGGGCCCACACTCTGTGGGTTCGGGATACCTGATTCTCCTAAATCTAACGTACGGAAGCCCCCGAAAATGAGACCGGCAATGGCATGTTTGCCGAGGTTGCACCCTTAGGAGTGGGGTCAATTGACTTTGGCCTTTAAATAGGCGTGACTACGTTCACGCATTCTTCTTCTTCCTACTCGCGCTCGTCTCTTCTCCTCTGCATGCTCCCCTTCACAGTTTCCACTCATCTCGCCCAAAACCGAACTCTCATCTCTTCGGAGAGCGGCCGCTCTAAAGGAGACATGGCTCATCAAACCATATAGTGTCTATGTCAGGGGAGATTTGGCCCGGAACTCAATAATCTGAAAGCAATTGAGTCCATGCCGAGGCTCGTAGCCTCTAAGGATCATGAAGGGCGCACGACTTTGGTGAAGCACACCACCTCGCCCGACCTGGGCGAGCTGAACATGGCCATCTTCTCCTGCTTCATGATGATAGGGATGGTCCCTCTGCTCTTGTGATTCTATCATGTCGTACTGGAGGCGTAAACCCTTAGCTTGGACCAACTTCATCCCAATGTCGTGCTAGTAATGGCAATCTTCCAGCATCTATGTGAGAGCTTCATCGGAATATGTCGGTGGCGCTCTTTTTCCATTTCTAATCGCTCAGGTCGAGCCAGAGTTATCGCAAGGGTGGGCTGATCGCTTGCCGCCATGTTGTGGAAGATTTCCTCTGGAAGCACTTGGCGCCTCTTCAAGCATGAGGCATGACAATACTAGGGGTGAATGGATGCAACCCATCTTCAGCCAGGGTTGATGCATGAGGTGCCGATGAGTGCATTTTTAGCATGTTTTTACACCATTATTTCATAAAGATATCTCTCAGTAGTAATAGGATTTTTTTACCGCGCTACCGCGCCCTTTTATGCTTCTCTACACAGGATCTCGAAATAATAAGGCAATGGTGAAATATAAATAAAAACTATCATTTTATGGTATTTTGACATGATAAAAATCATTTAAGCACTTAATTATGCACCTGGGCGAAAGGGGGGTGCGAGGACAACTTCTAGTAGGTTTAGCCGGCATCGGTACAGGGGGAGCCCCTTCCCGTACCGTACACCCATACGCCGTGCCTGAAGCACCGCCTTGTGAAATACTTTCATCTCGCGCAGACGACAGACACACAACTTCGAAAAACACGGAAACACCGCCCCCTGGATAGATCTGGAGGAGGAACTTTGGAGAAGACATCATTCGGGCTGCTACACAGATTATTGGAGGACAAGGCATCATCCCCTTCATCATCAACCGCCGTATCTCCATCACCATCACCGATCCATTCCTCCTTCAACCATAGTTGTGATCCCGATTGCTATTGTGGATTTGTATTCAAATTCATACCATTACTTTCATCCTCTCCATAAGATTATTTGATGCTCTTGATTGTTTTCATGTGTGAGTAGTTCCTTTAGTTCTTGGGGAGATGGAGAAACCCTATCATGAATATTAAATGAATCTAAGATGATCTATGGTTTTAAGTTATTAACGTGTGTTAGTTCTATCTCTTGATATTATGTGTTTTGCACCATGTAATATTTCCCTTGTGGTCTCGAGAGGGAACTACCCTTTGAAGTGTGGTAAAGTGAACGACGAGAAGTGACATTACCGCATCGGCACTTTAACACATGGATGAGTGGGATAAAGGGGGACTCAACAAGCTCATATGAGGTAAAACTCTTAATTGCGATAGTCAATATATGGTTTGCAGAAGGCTAGCCGCAGTGGTTATTTAGAGATGTGATGACCGATATATTTTTGGGTGCATCTTCTTATGGAGCTCTCTCCACACACATTATGATTAAAAGCATATTTTATCTTGATTAACATGAATCCTAAAGCTAGAGGTGGATCCAATAATCCCCGAGAACACTCTGTCTTATTAAGTTTCAACCCATTCTCACTAAACTTTTTTACTTATTGCTTTGTTTACTTTCTTGCAATCAATTACAACAATCACTTAAAACACCTTTATTTGAGATTAAAGAACAATTTATAAGTAGCCTTTAATATATAGTAGCAAGGGGCATTAAGACCTTAACTAGTAGCTCCTCGTGGTTCGATACTCTTATTTCGAAAGTAGCTACAATTGATCTATGTACTTCTAGTCACTGTCGTCGTGGTGAACAGACAGATGCCATGGGATGGCTTGAGTTGGGGCTGTGTCGTGGTATCGTCACGGCATATGCCATAGGGTGGCTAGTCGAAGTGGTTCCTGAGGGATCTCACGGCGGTATCCGGATGCGGGTATGGGCACGAGCGACACGGCGACGTACCCAGGTTCGAGGCCCTCCGATGGAGGTAAAACCTCTACTCCTGCTATGAGTGTATATGATGATCACACGATACAATGGTGCTCCTAGAGCTGTGTCCGGCTGCTCCTGAGAGGCTAAGGGAGACGATGGTCTCTCTCACAGGGCAGCTCTGTAGGTGGGTGAAAAGTAATAAATGATCGATCCCCTGCACGAGAGGGGGTAGTGCGGCTTATATAGGCACCGGCACTTTACATATAAGACCCTATAGTTTACTGGCCGGCTTGGCCGGCTCCGGCTTCCGCTCCTTCCCGAGGCGGTGACGTCAGGAGTGGTTGAGGCATCGTGGCCTGTCCCATCTGACTGCCACGGTCAGCGGTATGGAGAGGAGGTGTCCCTGTCTCCGTCAGCCACTGTAGCCAGTACGGATCGTCGTAAGCCCTGACGGCCTGTCCGGCGCGTGGCACTATTGCTCCACAGTGCCCCGCGCTTTACGGAAGATGGAGTCGGCGTGGACTTTGGGAACCCGGATCACCAACCCGGTTCCTTCCAAAGGTGCAAGACTCGCCAGCCTCGAGTCGGTCGAGGTACAAACCCCGATCGGATATGGCTTGTAGAAGCCGGCCCAGCTACAGCATTGGTGGCCGCAGCCGAGCCGACTAGGACCTAGAGCCAACCGGCTTCCGGACCAGCCGGCCACGGCGCCCGGCCGCTGCTCCTCGGCCGGCCTTTGCCGCGAGCCGGCCGGTGGCCAGCCGGCTGCTCCACGTCCATTGCCCTATCCGGGTCTTCCCCGAGCATTAGCCCCGAAGGCGGCAAGGTCCTACGTTTAGAAGGACCTAGGCAGGTTTTCTGGCTTCTTGAATATATTTGACGGCACTTGGAGGGGCCGGCGAGGATTTCCTTTCAGCCGGCTGCGCCCTCATCCGGCTCGTTCTGCCGGCTGCTCCCAGCCGGCCGCTTTTTACACTTGTATAGTTTTTGCTTTCTCGCAAGATCTGATGGCGTCTCCGCCTTGTCGACGAATTTTGGTTCGGATGGAACTTATCGTCCGGCTCCGACTTGCGGCGCGCCGGAGTCTCCGCCGCCTCGGGCCACTGCGCCCGACTTGATCCCGACGCCTGGCACGGCGGTCGGTTCGTCTGGTCACATCAATGTCCCTCCGGATCCGGTGCGGTAGTGGGCGACGTGGTGTGGCCGTTTACGGTAACGGTAGCGGTCGTGGGAGGAGTTACGGCGCGATAAATGCGGAGAGGTGGCCCTCGTCGGCGTCTTGGAGGCCATCCGCGCGCCGCGGTCGGCTATAAATGCCGCGGGGGCGGTATCGGCGGCACTTGCCCCTTTCTTCCTCCTCGCGCTCTGCCTCGCTCCTTCTCTTCACTCGAGCTCTTCGCTGCTCCGACGCCGTTCCTCTTCCGTTCTTCTAGCGAACCTCAGCTAGCGGTTGCCCCGACGATCTTCCGCCGAGCTGCCGCCGCAAACCCGCCAATCCGGCGCCACGGGGCCACGCGCATCGACGGCGCGCCCTTCTCCACCGCGATCTCCTCCGGCGAGGAGCGGCTCTTCTTCGCCCTTCCGCCTCTCCTGGACCTCCTCTTCTTCTTCGTCCTCGATGGCCCAGCCGAGCGGCTCTGGAAGGGTTCCTATATGCAGGAGGACGACATTGCCCGGCTCGTGCGCCTCCGCCGCATCCCGGCGGGGTGATTACCAGGGCGCCGGGCGCGGAGAAGGAGCCTCGGCCGGAGCCCGGCGAACGCGTGGTCTTCGGCGCGCATCTTGACCGCGGATTGGGTCTGCCGGCTTCCAACTTCTTCCGCCGGTTCCTCGACCACGTCGGACTGCAGCCGCACCAACTGCCGGCCAACGCCATGATCCTCCACAGCGGCGACGTGGCCTTCATGGAAGCCTACGCAGGCTGGGGTCCGGACGTGGAGTGTTGGAGCCGGCTGTTCTACATCAAGGCGCAGAGACGACCGAAGGCCGCGAGGACCTGCGGCGCCGCCTCCATCTATCCTCGCACGGGTACGTCCTTCCCGCGGATTCCGGTCGATTCTGTAAAGAATTGGCAGATGTCTTTCTTTTATGTGCGGAACGAGAGCCCGGCCTTCGACCGGCTCAACCTGCCGGAATACAACCCGGCTCCGCCAGTCGGCCGGATCAACTGGGGCTCCAACCCCAAGTCCTCGGACCCGGACGCGGAGGTGAACCTCTTGTGGGACTTCTGGGCGAGTGCGTCGCGGAGGGCCGGCTGAGTGCCGAGGACCTCCTCTGCACCTACATCTCGCGCCGGGTCATACCGCTCCAGTGGCGCGTCCACAAGATCGGCCATATGTCCGGCCGGCTCGACCCGACACGGACGTCGAAGGTGGAGCTCTCCAAGTCCCAGGTGGCTCACCGGGTGAACAACATCACCAAGGCCAACATGCCGGACAACTGGAATTGGGGGCTGCCGCCTTACAACCGGGAGCAGCCGCCTGGCGGTAAGTTTAACGTTTTTGCCGTCTTCGGCTTGCGGCTGCGTGGCCGACTTGATATTTATCTTGTTGTTTTTAGCTTTTCACCCGCCAAGGCATCGAGGATGGCGACTTGGCGACGAAGGTCCGGACGCCGGATCACATCGACCCGGCTGACCTAGCCGGCGACCAAGCCGGCGACGACGATCTGCGGTGGTGCGGGATCGGGCGGCCGGGGGAGCATAACCCGCCGCCCTCGCTGAGCATGAGCAGGAGCAGGAGCGGGAGCGAGGAGCGGGAAGCAGGCGGAGCCGGCCCAATCCGGCACGGGGCCCATCCCGGCGGTGCCTGCGCGCGCGGTGCCGCCTACGAGCACGGCGACTTCTGCGCCGAAGGGGAGGAAGCGGGCCGGCGTCGGGTCTACGGCCGCTTCGGAGGCGAGGGCCAAGAAACAGCGGCCGTGGCGCCCAAGAAGGTCCGGAGAAAGCCGGGTGAGTTCTTTTCCTTTGTTGTTTGATTCCTTTTCTTTCCTTCCTCTCTGTACTTATCTTTTCTTGCTTGTTCAACTAGGGCCGCGATTAAGTTTACCCAGGGAGGCGGCTCTCGGCAGGCTCCTCCCGTCACGTCGCCGCTTCGGCGGCAAAGGAGGAGCCAACCCCGCAACCTTCGACGCGCGCGCACGCCGCCGGCTGCTAACGTGCCGCTGCGGCCACGCCACCTTCTGCGGGGCGTCTTCTTCTGCGCGCCTTCTGCCGCGCTGGCGGCGGCGGAGACCAGGGTCGGTCGGCGCGCCGGCCGACCCTAGACGACATGTTCCCGCGCCGCGCCCGTTTGTGGAGCAGCAGCCGAGCCGGCGAGGGCATGCCATCTGCGGCGGAGCTGGAGCTGGTGGGGCTGCGCCGCCTTCGACCGAGTCGGCGGGCCCGCGCCCAACGTCGTGGTGCCGGAGAGCTCCCCGGAAGGAGCGCCTCAAGCGCCGGATGCGACGGCTCCCACCGGGCCGATCGCCGACCGCGCCGCCTCCGGCCGGAGCCGACGAGGAGGGAGCCGGCCGGGAAGGAGCCGGCGAGGGAGGAGCCGGCGCGCTCGAAGGACGCCGACTCCCGGGCGCCGGTAGGACGAAGGGCCCGCCGGGCCCAACCGAGGGCCTTCATGTGGCCAAGGGGGCCCGGCTGCTGCATGTGCCGTCGCCTCTGACTCCGGCCTTGGCTCGGGCGGCACCATGGAGGCTGCGTGGCACAAGGCGGATTCTTGCGAGGTGTTCAACCGGGAGGGACAGCCTGGTGCGGCGCCCATGAAGATGGTCTTCTCCGGCTACCGGGCCAGCCTTAAGAACAAGGCCGCCGAGGCCCTTGCCCAGCTAGCAACACTGGAGGATGCTGACAAGGTAGGTGTCTTCTTGTTTTTGCAATTTTGTTATTATCCTGGTAGCCCTCCGAGGCATGGTCCGGCTGCTTGGAGCCGGTCCGGGTTTCGTCTGGATATCTGATTGTTTCTTTCGTGCGGTTACGGAGCGACGCACCGTCTTGTACAACAAGGTGGTGACTAGCTACCACAAGGCCAAGATCGAGCGAGCCGGCTTGGCTCGCGAGCTGGAGGCTGTCAAGGGTGAGGCCTTCTCTCTTTTGACTTGCTTTTCCTGTGAGTTTCCTTTTTTACTGACGGCCTATTTTTGCCGGCTTGCAGCTGAGGCCGCCCGGATCCCGCAGCTTGAGTCGGACCTCCGAGTTGCCCGCGCTCAATGCGCCACAAGTGAGGAAGCGAACCGGGCTGCTGCCGCCAAGCTGAAGGTGGCTGACGGGGAGCTGAAACGGCTGCGCCTTCTCGAGGCTAACCATCTCAAGGAACTTGCCGCCCTCAAGAAGGAACAGGAGGAAAAGCTGGAGGGTCTGAGCAAGCGGTTGGAGGAGGTGGAGCGGCAACGGCTTTCGCTCCAAAGAAGAGGTGACCACCAAGTCCAACGAGCTGTCGGCCACCGCCAAGCGGTGGTTGGGGGAACTTAGCGCGCTCGACCGCGGCTTGGCGGGTGAGTCTTTTGTCTTATGCCTTCCCTTTTGCCGGCTTTCGGCCGTCGGCTGCCGGCTTAGGTTGGCCGCCGGCGGCAGAAACTTGACTTTTTCGAAATCTCCATCTTCGGGCTGGGGGCAGTCGGTTCTTGCCGGCTGCCGTGCTTACTTTGGAACTTCGGAATCTCCATCTTCAGGCTGGGGGCGATCGGATCTTGCCGGCTGCCGCCAGGCTGCACTTTAGGACTTCGAAAATTTGCATTTTTTAGCTTATTTCGGCTTTGATGGCTTCGACATGCTTTTCTTCTATGCAGCGGCCTTCCACGAGGCGCGGAGGAGGCGTTAGCGGCTGTTGGCAGGGCGCGGGAGGATCGCCGGCAGGCCACTGGGGAGCAGAGCTCCGACTGCTTCACCATGGACGACTATCTGGCGTCCATCGCCGCCCGCGTGGAGCCGGTCACCAAGCTTGGCTGGGAGCTGCGGAAGGCGGCGGAGGAGCTGGTCCGACTGCTGTGGCCGATGGAGACGCTGCCGGAAGATCTCTCCAATCTCATCGCTTGGCTGGACAGGGCTCCCGACCGCTTCTTGGACTGGAAGGAGTCGGCCACGCGCGCCGGAGCCGATATGGCGCTATCTTTTGTGCTCTCCTGGTATAACGAGGTTAGCCTCGACCAGTTGGAGTTCCGGCGCGCCGACGTGGAGGACAAGCTCCCGGCGGAGAACAAGACTGCTCGGCTTGCCCGCGCCTGCGCCATTGCCGACTTCGTCGACAAGTCCATCTTCATCGCGGACCCGAATCCGCCGTCTGACGACGAGGAGGAGGAGGCTGAGGACGAGGAGGCGGACGACGTGCCCGAGGATGATCCGGCAGCCGGCTCTGCTGATGCTCCTCCGACTGGTCCTGGTCCAGCCGGTGCTTAGCTTCTACCTGTCTTTCGATTGTTGCTTTTGCAAGACAATTCGTTAAATCCCCGGGATGCCGGGTGCATATGTAAGACAATATTATCGCCCTTTAATTATGTCACACTTTAATGTGTTTGTTAATCATTTTGCGTGCCGAGTTGCTTTCTTTCGACTCGTTCGCTTTTTCCCATCCGCCCCACTCTTTGGCTGTGCCCTTGCCGGTCGTACGTCCGACTTGCGATCCGTCGCCGGATCAAGAGCGGGCCGCTGGGTGGGGGCGACGTGATTTCGTCGACCGAGCTGAATTCGGCAATCCGGCACTTTTATGAAAAGTTGCAAGTCAATTCGCTTTACTCTTTCCCTTAGTCGTTTTTCGCGTGCCGGCTCCCTAGGCCTTACTCCCGGCGCCGGACAGCCGGGTTGCGGTGCAGAAATGGATCGGAAGCCGGCTGTCGGAAACCGGATCACGTTACTGAGCCGACTGCGTGAGAGGGTTCAAGCCAATTGGCGAAACAAGGTAAAGTACGCGAAAAACTTGTCGGAAACGGCGCTCTCGGCGCAAGCTTTTGCATAACTTACAAAAGGGATACAAGGGATACATACATTCCTGCTCTCATGTGTAAAATGGGCGGAGTAACCTGACATTCCAGGGACGTTTAGTCTCCTCGTCAGCCTTGTCCGGCTTGTTTTTCTTAGCCTCTTGGGCATCTATGAGATAGTAGGAATCATTGCCTACTGCCTTGCTCACGATGAAGGGACCCTCCCATGGGGATGACAGTTTATGCTGTCCGGCTGTCCATTTGGATCGGTCGGAGCACTAGGTCTCCTTCTCGGAATGCCAAGGGCTGGACCTTCCGGCTGTGATAGCGTCGGAGGCTTTGCTGGTAGATAGTAGATCTAGACTCAGCCAGCAGCCGGGCCTCTTCGACCAGGTCAACTCCATCTTCGCGAGCTTCTTTGGCTTCGGCCTGTGTAGAGCTTGATCCTTGGCGCATCATGCTCGATATCGATCGGCAGACGGCTTCGGCCCCGTATACGAGGAAAAATGGTGTGAAGCCGACTGAGCGGTTTGTCGTTGTGCGCAGGCTCCACAGCACATTGGGCAGTTCTTCGATCCAGCAGCCGGCTGCTCGCTCGAGCGGCTCCACCAGTCGGGGCCGGATGCCGGCTAGGACTAAGCCGTTAGCCTTCTCCACTTGTCCGTTGGACTCTGGGTGTGCCACGAAGATAGGGCCATCCGGATCCCCATTTCCCCGCAATAGCGAGAGAAGATGCCTTGGGAGAAGTTGGTGCCGTTGTCGGTGATGATGGTGTGGGGGTAGCCGAATCTCACAATGATTTCCTTGAGGAATGTGACGGCTGTGGACCCGCCCAGTTTCTTGATTGGCTTGGCTTCGATCCACTTGGTGAATTTGTCAATCATCACCAAGAGATGTGTCATGCCGCCTCGCTGTTCTGAATGGGCCTACCATATCCAAGCCCCATACGGCAAATGGCCATGTGATGGGGATGGTTTTCAAGGCGGAAGCCGGCTGGTGTCTCTGCTTTGCGAAGCGCCGACAGCCGTTGCACTTCTTCACCAAATCCTCTGCGTCTACGAGCGCGATCGGCGATAAAAACCGTGCCGGAAGGCTTTGGCCACTATGGCTCTGGATGAGGCGTGATGTCCGCACTCTCCTTGATGGATTTCTCGTAGGAGTTCAATCCCTTCAGCCGGCTCGACGCACCGCTGGAACACCCCACTTACGCTGCGTTTGTACAGCTGGTGGTTGATGATGGTATAGGCCTTGACCCTTCTCTCAATCTGCCTGGCCTGGACTCTATCATCAGCAAGACACCGTCGGTGAGGTAGGAGAGGAATTCTTGTGCCCATGAAGGTACGCATCTTATCGCGAATACGCTAACCAACAGGGCCTCTGCGTGGGAGCTTCCGGGTTCGGCGCATGGTCGCCGGGTTCGGCTTGCTAGCCGGCGGGTTCGGCTTGCTAGCCCCGAGTTTGGCGATGAAGCCCCGGGTTGGACTGAGAAGTCCCCGGGTTCGGCATGGTAGCCGGCGGGTTTGGCTTGTTAGCCCCGACTTGGGTGATGAAGCCCCGGGTTCGGCTGAGCAGCCCCGAGTCAGCCGGCACGAATATTGAATCCGAGTCCGGTGACGGTATGATGGACGGCTTCTTGAGAACCGCCAAGGCGACACCCGGCGGAATAGCTTGCCGGGTTGAGCCAATCTTGGACAAGGCATCAGCCGCCTCGTTGTTTGCTCGTGGCACGTGGTGGAATTCGCAGCCGTCGAAGAAGCCGGATAAGCTGCTGGACGTGGAAGCGGTATGAGGCCATGTTGGCGTCCTTCGCGTCCCGATCGCCAGATGCTTGCTTGTATGACCAAGTCGGAGTCGCCGAAGCAGAGTATGCGACGCACGCCAATCTCCTTGGCCAGCTTCAGCCCATGAATGAGCGCTTCATATTCCGCCACATTGTTGGATGCGGCGAAGTGGATCTGCGGGACGTAGTCCAGCCGGTCTCCCTTAGGAGAGGTGATGACGATGCCGGCTCCCAAACCATTGCGCATCTTCGAGCCGTCGAAGTGCATCTTCCGTGTGTGGAATCCGGCACGGGCGGCAGGTATCGCTTCTCAGCCCGGTCGACGAAGAAGTCGGCTAGGATCTGCGACTTGATGGCTGTGCGTGGCTCGTATAGGATGGTGTGGGCGGCTAGCTCCAGTGGCCCACTTGGCAACCCGGCCGTTGGCATCCTTGCTTGCCGATGATTTCCGCCAAGGGCGCTGTGGCAACCACCCCGATGGGGTGCTCTTGGAAGTAGTGCTTGAGCTTCTTGGCCGCCATGTAGACGCCGTAGGTGACCTTCTCGGTAGTGGGGGTAATTTTGTTTCGACCGGGAGAGCACTTCGCTAAGGTAATAGGCGGGCGCTGAACCAGCTGCTCCTGTTGTCGGCTTCTTTGCGCTCCACCACCAGGACAACGCTAACCACTCGGTTGGTGGCTGCGATGTACAACAGCATCGGCTACAATGAACCCGGCGTTGCAAGGATTGGCGCGGTTGAGAGCACGCGCTTCAAGTCACGGAAAGATTCAACCGCATGCGGGGACCAGACGAATTTGTCCGCCTTCCTCATCAATTGATACAGGGCGTGCCTTCTCCCCGGCCGGTGACGAAGCGGCTCAAGGAAGCCAGGCAGCCAGCAAACTTACGGACGTCCTTGAGGCACTGCGGCAGTTCCATCTTCTCCAGGGCACTGATCTTGTCCGGGTTGGCTTCGATCCCTCGCTGAGAGACGAGGTAGCCAAGGAGCTGGCCAGACGGCACGCCGAATGTGCACTTGGCCGGGTTGAGCTTCATCCGGAATCTTCTCAGATTGGTGAAGGTTTCTCTCAGGTCATCAAGGAGGGTAGTCGTCTCCTTGGTCTTTACAACGACATCATCCACATATGCGTGAACGTTTCTGCCGATTTGATCCTGCAAGCATTTTTGCATGCACCTTTGGTAGGTGGCGCTGCATTTTCAAGCCGAACGGCATAGTCGTGTAGCAGTAAGCCCCATACGGGGTAATGAACGAAGTCTTTATTTGATCATCCGGATTCAAAGGAATCTGGTGGTAGCCTGAATAGGCATCTAGGAAAGACAACAGTTCGCAGCCGGCAGTCGAGTCTATGACTTGATCTATGCGCGGCAGGGGAAAGGGATCCTTTGGGCACGCCTTGTTCAGGCTGGTGTAGTCGATTCACTTGCGCCTGGAGCCGTTCTTGTTCAATCCCAGGCCCGGGTTCGCCACCCAGTCTGGGTGCAGCACTTCCATGATGTAGGCGGCAGCTAGGAGCCGGGCGATTTCTTCACCGATGGCCTTCCTTCGTTCTTCGGCGAAGCGCCCGAGAGGCTGCTTCACCGGCTTGGCTTCAGGCCGGACGTGGAGGTGGTGCTCAGCCAACTCCCTCGGCACACCCGGCATGTCTCTTGGAGTCCATGCGAAGATGTCCCGATTCTCACGGAGGAAGCTGGTGAGCTCGCTTTCCTATTTCTTGTTCAAGCCGGCACCGATGGTGACGAACTTGTCGGCTGCGCCGGGTCCAGCAAGATCTTCTTGGTGTTGTCGGCCGGCTGGAAGTGAGTCGTCCCAGCCGGGTTGCCCGCAGCCGGCATGTCCGTCTCACGCGGCTTTGGCGAGGGCGACGGCGTCGTGGATGAGCTGCTTCTCGGTGGCGTTGACCAGCGTAAGGGCCATCCTGGAGCTCTGCGTGGCGCAGGCCATGGAGCGGCGATCGTCGCCGGCTACGGTGATGACCCCCTTGGGGCCAGGCAGCTTCCTCTTCAGGGACCCCGAGGGGGGCCCCGCCCTGAACTTGGTCGGGCCGGCCTGCCCGGGAGCGCGTGGTAGGGACTCACGAGGTCCACCACCTCGAACTCGATTCTCTCGGTGCGGAAGTGATCCGGCTTCCCGAACATCACCTCCAGCGTGATCCGGCCGATCGGCTGGCAGCAATGGCCTGGCACGATGCCATGGAAGACGGCGGGGGTGGGCGCAACTCGGCCTCTGGATGCCCAGCTTGCGGGCGGTGTCGCGGTAGAGGATGTTGATGCTGCTGCCGCCGTCGATGAGGACGCGCGAAACGCACGCTGCGCCGGGTTGTGCCGATGGTGGGGTCGAGGACCATGGCGTAGCTGCCCGGCCGGCGGGACAGCCGGTGTGTCGCGGCGATCAAAGGTGATGGCCTGCTCGACCAGTTTAGGTCTTGGGGGACCGGCGGTATGACCGCGTTGACCTCGAGGAACGGCGCTCTTGGCTCGTCTGTCCTCGGGCTCGGAGGTGAAGATGATGTAGGTGGCGTCTTCAGCCAGATACCGGCCGCCATGGTGCACTTGGTTAGCCTCGAGGTGCTCGAGGTTGGCGTTCTCTGCGCCGGCTTGGCCACCCGGCCCGCCGGCTGGTGGGGGCGGAGGGGGAGGCGGTAGAGGTTCACCGCTTGTCGGCCGCTTCATGAAGTGGCGATCGCGGGTGGTGTGGTTGGAGGGGTTCTTGCCGCTGTGGTACTTGCACGGCGAGTCGAGCATCTGCTCGAAGGTATACTTCGGCTTCCACCGCCGGTCTTGCTTGGCGGCGGCTGCCGCTGCCGCGTTGTGCGCCACGGCGGCTACGTGGGCGGAGCCGTACCGGCGGTCCGGCTGGTCGCTGTGACGCTTGCCGCGATAGTTGTCCCGCCGGCTGCCGTGCGAGGCGCCCTCGGCCGGCTTGTTGTTGTCCCTTCCGGTGGGGGCCGGCGAAACGTCAGCCGGCGCCTTGCCGGCTTCCTCAGCCAGCGCGTACTTGTCGGCGATGGCCATCAAGGCGACCATCGACTTGGGGTCAGCTGCGGCGCAACTTATGCCACGGCATGGTGTTGGGCCGACAGCCTCCCATGAAGAAGCTGATGGCTGTATCTCGTGCACGCCCTCGCAAGAGTTGCGCATCTCGCACCCGGCGCGTCGGTACGCGCGCGATCCGTCTCGTCCGGGCCCTGCTTGCACATCTCAAGCTGTTGAGGCGACCCGGCCGGCGATAAGTGCCGGTGAAGTTGCTGATGAAGGCGGCTTCGAAGTCCAGCCAGCCGTTTATGCTGCCGGCTGGCAGGTTGTTGAGCCACGTGCGGGCGGAGCCGAGTAGCATGAGGGAGTAGCGCACAGCCCAGGGCGTGTTGCCCTTGGCGATGCCGACTGCCGTGGAGTAGTCCAGCAGCCAGTCTTCCGGCTTGGCGGTGCCGTCGGACTTGGGGGTGTCGCGCGGGAGCTGAAAGCCGTCGACCATGGGCTCGTTGAGGATCCGCGGCCCGAAGCATTTTGGGCCGGCTGGCCCCTCTTCTTCCGCGATGCGGGATTGAACCAGCCGGTCGAGGCGGTCCCGGGCGTCGGTGGGCTCGATGCGTGGGCCCAGCCGGAGTGTGCCGGCTGGCGCGCGCCGCTTGCTTCGAGCCGGCCGGTGATGACGGCGGGGCCCGGAGTCTTGCTCCTGGTTCCGGCTCGGAGGGGGCCGGCTGCGGCGCTTGCCGCTCGGCTGGTGGCTTGGCCGGCCCGAGCTTGCATGCGTGGCCCGGGAGTCACGGTGCCGGCTTGGTGTTGGGGAGGCGGACTCGGCCGTGTCCCTGGCGCCTTCCTGTCGTTGCTCGCAGCTCCACGAGCGTGAGAAGCTCTGGTGGCATTGACATACACGGGTCGGCGATCTGCTGTTGGCTGCATTGAGCAGCTCGATCACCCGCCTGGTCCGGCGGCGTAACTCTTCGCCTTCGAGGCGGTTCAGCTCTTCCGCGGCGGCACGCCGCGCGCACGTTCTTGTCGGGGGTGTTGTAGACGGGGAGCTCCGCGGACGGAGCCGGCGAAGGAGCGCCGTCGCGGGCGATCTCAGCGCCAAGGTCGCGGCCCCTGCGGCGGATATGGCTGGCTCGGCTTGGCTCGTCGCCGCCTGGAGTGAGGCCGTGGGCGCGGTTGTATTCGCGCTGGGTGATCTCCATCTGGCGCTTAGCAGCAGCCAGTTCTTCGGTTTGCTTGAGGAGGAGCTGGCGGTGCGCCTCCAAGTCCGCCTCGATGGCGGTGGGGTGCACCGGGCGTGAGCGGGGTGCTCGGTTTTGCCCGGACTGTATCCAGCCGGACGGTGGTGGTGGCGCTTTCGGGCCTGAGCCGGAGGCGTTGGGGTCGATGTTGCGCTCCAAGTTGGGGCCGCGCATGCGCGGGTTCTTGGTGGGGAGCTCATCGCCAGCCATCATGACTTGCACGACGGCGGGGCCGGCGGGAGCGCTGCTGCCGGCTCGCGGAGGAGGGCTAGCGCAGCGCAGCACCTGCCGCGGGTAACGCGGCGGTGCGACGGTGGCGACGTAGACGTCGAAGCCGCCGAAGGAGATGACGCTGCCGCCGGCTGGGAAAGGGCGGTCAGCGAAGCAGCCAGCGTTGTCGCTGACGCGGCTTGAGGGAGCCGAATCTCCAGATCAAGCCTGAAGCGACTCGCTCGCCGGTGGTGATGGTGAGGCCCGTCCGGATGAAGACACCGGCCGAGGATGCTGAAGGCCCCACGGTGGGCGCCAAATGTCGTGGTATCGTCACGGCATATGCCATAGGGTGGCTAGTCGAAGTGGTTCCTGAGGGATCTCACGGCGGTATCCGGATGCGGGTATGGGCACGAGCGACACGGCGACGTACCCAGGTTCGAGGCCCTCCGATGGAGGTAAAACCTCTACTCCTGCTATGAGTGTATATGATGATCACACGATACAATGGTGCTCCTAGAGCTGTGTCCGGCTGCTCCTGAGAGGCTAAGGGAGACGATGGTCTCTCTCACAGGGCAGCTCTGTAGGTGGGTGAAAGTAATAAATGATCGATCCCCTGCACGAGAGGGGGTAGTGCGGCTTATATAGGCACCGGCACTTTACATATAAGACCCTATAGTTTACTGGCCGGCTTGGCCGGCTCCGGCTTCCGCTCCTTCCCGAGGCGGTGACGTCAGGAGTGGTTGAGGCATCGTGGCCTGTCCCATCCGACTGCCACGGTCAGCGGTATGGAGAGGAGGTGTCCCTGTCTCCGTCAGCCACTGTAGCCAGTACGGATCGTCGTAAGCCCTGACGGCCTGTCCGGCGCGTGGCACTATTGCTCCACAGTGCCCCGCGCTTTACGGAAGATGGAGTCAGCGTGGACTTTGGGAACCCGGATCACCAACCCGGTTCCTTCCAGTGCAAGACTCGCCAGCCTCGAGTCGGTCTGAGGTACAAACCCCAGTCGGATATGGCTTGTAGAAGCCGGCCCAGCTACAGCATTGGTGGCCGCAGCCAGGCCGACTAGGACCTAGAGCCAACCGGCTTCCGGACCAGCCGGCCACGGCGCCAGCCGGCCTTTGCCGCGAGCCGGCCGGTGGCCAGCCGGCTGCTCCACGTCCATTGCCCTATCCGGGGTCTTCCCCCCGACAGGCTGAATGTGCGCTAGATGATTCGGGGGAGGGTTTTGGTAGCACAGGTGACAAGGGATTAACTTATCAATACCTACGTATTGTAGACGAGGGTTTAGTCGGAAGTAGAGGGAAGTAGATCTCGAAGGTTTCAGCCGAAAAGTACTCGACGATTTAAGAAACTAGGGTTATGTTGACGTTGGATTCGATCCTTTCTTTGTCCCTCGATTCCCCCTTATATAAGAGGTGGAGTCGAGGATAACGTGTTACACAAGATTACAGATTCCGGGGAACTCTCCGAGTTCAACCCGCAAAGCTACAAGTCTATATTTCCTAATACAACTCTAACTTTACTTAATACTAATCTGGGATTCCAAACTTCATATTCTTCGACTCGTGGGCCTTCAGTAAACCCCGGGTACCATCTTTGGCAGGCCCATTGGGGGTGCCTATGTCAGTAGCCCCCGAGATTTTGCTTGAATCGAAGAATCAGGGAAAATCTCCATCTTTATAATCATCCAATAACTCTGTCAAGCTATTACATATCTTTGGATACACAATTATATATTGTACAGGGATAATGGTAATTGGGGCTAGTTCATCTGACGGATCAGGTACTAGTTAACTGCTCTAGTGGCAATCCGCAAAAACCTACTTCAAGATCACGTCCCTGGACATGATCTCGGGATACTGGTGTTAACTCGGCAGGTGCCGCTTAAGGTCTTACCATCTGTCGAGTCCCAATCATGTTTTATCGGGTACCTAACGCGTCCGTTAGGAGTTTTCTTCGTATCTTTTGATACGGAAAAAAGTAGCAAACCGACGTCAGAGATGGTGCCACGCCGCTCAGAACGGATCTGGGGTCTTACCTTCGCAAAGTTTTGCGGCATTCAGAGATTATTCGCAACTTAGGCGCTCTGAGAATATATTGTCGAGTGCTTTTTCAGCTGTTGGAATAGCACATTTTACTGAGTCAACAGATGACTTATCTTGCCTTCCCGATGGGAGTATATGTATAGTTATTTGTATAACTCGAAATATGCTCACTATACTTTTTATAATTTCATCGGGCACGCGAGCAGCGTTCCCGATGGGAGTAGCCCCCGAGGCTACAACCAAGGACTTGTACTTGGTTGTAGGCTCAACACTTTAATGCCTTATGTCGCTATATTGTCATTCTTTCTCCAACTTTTTATTTTTATCGGGTGTGCGACCAGCGCTCCAGATGGGAGTAGCCCCCGAGGCTATGAACAAATGCTTTCTTTTGATCATAGGCTCTCGCCATTTCTATTTTGTCAAACTTGTATTTGATCAAAGGCTCTCGAGGTAGTCAATAGTCTTTTACTGTCGCTAATTCCATTAATCTTTACAGCCGAGATTTTCTTTTGGCAAGGTGACATCATTACTGACGATAGCCACGATCACTGCATCGGGAAGACGCAAGCACTGCTCTCTCTGTCTTGCGGGCCCAAAACCCTCATCAATTTGACACGTCGTGTAAGTGGGAGACACACGTCCTCCGCTTTTTCTGGTGCACGCACTGTAGCATCTGTTCCGTTCCTTCACAGTCAAAATACACTTTTACCCCTTAGCCACGTGTACATCATCCATCCCACAATTATTCTATCCAACGGTGCGTTGATTCGCCAATTCCCTATATAAAGTCTTCTTCTTCCTCCGTTCACCCTTTCGCTGCGCCGTGATACGCGTACAGCACGCGTCCGTTGGGAACCCCAAGAGGAAGGTGTGATGCGTACAGCGGCAAGTTTTCCCTCAGTATGAAACCAAGGTTTATCGAACCAGTAGGAACCAAGAAGCACGTTGAAGGTTGATGGCGGCGATATGTAGTGCGGCGCAACACCAGGGATTCCGGCGCCAACGTGGAACCTGCACAACACAACCAAAGTACTTTGCCCCAATGAAACAGTGAGGTTGTCAATCTCACCGGCTTGCTGTAACAAAGGATTAGATGTATAGTGTGGATGATGATTGTTTGCAGAGAACAGTAGAACAATTGCAGTAGATTGTATTTCAGATGTAAAGAATGGACCGGGGTCCACAGTTCACTAGAGGTGTCTCTCCCATAAGAATAAGCATGTTGGGTGAACAAATTACAGTTAGGCAATTGACAAATAGAGAGGGCATGACCATGCACATACATTATATGATGAGTATAGTGAGATTTAATTGGGCATTACGATAAAGTACATAGACCGCTATCTAGCATGCATCTATGCCTAAAAAGTCCACCTTCAGGTTATCATCCGAACCCCTTCCAGTATTAAGTTGAAAACAACAGACAATTGCATTAAGTATGGTGCGTAATGTAATCAATAACTACATCCTCGGACATAGCATCAATGTTTTATCCCTAGTGGCAACAGTACATCCATAACCTTAGAGGTTTCTGTCACTCCCCCAGATTCACGGAGACATGAACCCACTATCGAGCATAAATACTCCCTCTTGGAGTTAAGAGTAAAAACTTGGCCAGAGCCTCTACTAATAACGGAGAGCATGCAAGATCATAAACAACACATAGATATAAATTGATAATCAACATAACATAGTATTCTCTATTCATCGGATCCCAACAAACACAACATATAGCATTACAGATAGATGATCTTGATCATGTTCGGCAGCTCACAAGATCCGACAATGAAGCACATAAGGAGAAGACAACCATCTAGCTACTGCTATGGACCCATAGTCCAGGGGTAGACTACTCACTCATCACTCCGGAGGCGACCATGGCGGTGTAGAGTCCTCCGGGAGATGAATTCCCTCTCCGGCAGGGTGCCGGAGGCGATCTCCTGAATCCCCCGAGATGGGATTGGCGGCGGCGGCGTCTCTGGAAGGTTTTCCGTATCGTGGCTCTCGGTACTGGGGGTTTCGCGACGAAGGCTATTTGTAGGTGGAAGGGCAGGTCAAGGGGCGTCACGAGGGGCCCACACAGTAGGTCGGCGCGGCCAGGGCTTGGGCCGCGCCGGCCTAGCGTGGCGCCGCCTCGTGGCCCCACTTCGTTAGCTCTCCGGTCTTCTGGAAGCTTCGTGTGAAAATAGGCCCCTGGGCGTTGATTTTGTCCAATTCCGAGAATATTTCCTTACTAGGATTTCTGAAACCAAAAACAGCAGAAAAACAAAGAATCGGCTCTTCGGCATCTCGTTAATAGGTTAGTTCCAGAAAATGCATAAATATGACATAAAGTATGCATAAAACATGTAGATATCATCAATAATGTGGCATGGAACTTAAGAAATTATCGATACGTCGGAGATGTATCAGCATCCCCAAGCTTAGTTTCTGCTCGTCCCGAGCAGGTAAACGATAACAAAGATAATTTCTGGAGTGACATGCCATCATAACCTTGATCATACTATTATAAGCATATGTAATGAATGCAGCGATCAAAACAATGTAAATGACATGAGTAAACAACTGAATCATATAGCAAATACTTTTCATGAATAGTACTTCAAGACAAGCATCAATAAGTCTTGCATAAGAGTTAACTCATAAAGCAATAATTCAAAGTAGGGGTATTGAAGCAACACAAAGGAAGATGAAGTTTCAGCGGTTGGTTTCAACTTATAACATGTATATCTCATGGATATTGTCAATGTAAAGTAATATAACAAGTGCAATATGCAAGTATGTAGGAATCAATGCACAGTTCACACAAGTGTTTGCTTCTTGAGGTGGAGAGAGATAGGTGAACTGACTCAACAATAAAAGTAAAAGAAGAGTCCTTCAAAGAGGAAAGCATCGATTGCTATATTTGTGCTAGAGCTTTGGTTTTGAAAATAAGAAACAATTTTGTCAACGGTAGTAATAAAGCATATGTGTCATGTAAATTATATCTTACAAGTTGCAAGCCTCATGCATAGTATACTAATAGTGCCCGCACCTTGTCCTAATTAGCTTGGATTACCTGGATTATCATCGCAATGCACATGTTTTAACCAAGTGTCACAAAGGGGTACCTCTATGCCTTTGTACAAAGGTCTAAGGAGAAAGCTCGCATCGGATTTCTCGCTATTGATTATTCTCAACTTAGACATCCATACCGGGACAACATAGACAACAGATAATGGACTCCTCTTTAATGCATAAGCATGTAGCAACAATTAATTTTCTCATATGAGATTGAGGATATTTGTCCAAAACTGAAACTTCCACCATGGATCATGGCTTTAGTTAGCGGCCCAATGTTCTTCTCTAACATTATGCAATGCTCTAACCATTTTGGTGGTAAATCTCCCTTACTTCAGACAAGACGAACATGCATAGCAACTCACATGATATTCAACAAAGAGTAGTTGATGGCGTCCCCAGAAACATGGTTATCGCACAACAAGCAACTTAATAAGAGATAAAGTGCATAAGTACATATTCAATACCACAATAGTTTTTAAGCTATTTGACCCATGAGCTATATATTGTAAAGGTAGAGGATATAAATTTTAAAGGTAGCACTCAAGCAATTTACTTTGGAATGGCGGAGAAATACCATGTAGTAGGTAGGTATGGTGGACACAAATGGCATAGTGGTTGGCTCAAGGATTTTGGATGTATGAGAAGTATGCCCTCTCGATATAAGGTTTAGGCTAGCAAGGTTATTTGAAACAAACACAAGGATGAAGCGGTGTAGCAAAACTCACATAAAAGACATATTGTAAACATTATAAGACTCTACACCGTCTTCCTTGTTGTTCAAACTCAATACTAGAAAATATCTAGACTTTAGAGAGACCAATTATGCAAATCAAATTTTAGCAAGCTCTATGTATTTCTTCATTAATAGGTGCAAAGTATATGATGCAAGAGCTTAAACATGAGCACAACAATTGCCAAGTATCACATTATCCAAGACATTATAGCAATTACTACATGTATCATTTTCCAATTCCAACCATATAACAATTTAACGAAGAAGAAACTTCGCCATGAATACTATGAGTAAAGCCTAAGGACATATTTGTCCATATGCAACAGCGGAGCGTGTCTCTCTCCCACACAATGAATGCTAGGATCAATTTTATTCAAACAAAACAAAAACAAAAACAAACCGACGCTCCAAGCAAAGCACATAAGATGTGATGGAATAAAAATATAGTTTCAGGGGAGGAACCTGATAATGTTGTCGATGAAGAAGGGGATGCCTTGGGCATCCCCAAGCTTAGATGCTTGAGTCTTCTTGATATATGCAGGGATGAACCACCGGGGCATCCCCAAGCTTAGAGCTTTCAATCTCCTTGATCATGTTGTATCATCTCCCTCTCTTGATCCTTGAAAACTTCCTCCACACCAAACTCAAAACAACTCATTAGAGAGTTAGTGCACAATCAAAATATACATGTTCAGAGGTGACATAATCATTCTTAACACTTCTGGACATTACACAAAGCTACTGAAAGTCAATGGAATCGAAATATCCATCAAACATAGCAAAACAGGCAATGCGAAATAAAAGGCAGAATCTGTCAAAACAGAACAGTTCATAAAGACGAATTTTATTGAGGCACCAGACTTGCTCAAATGAAAATGCTCAAATTGAATGAAAGTTGCGTACATGTCTGAGGATCACTCACGTAAATTGGCATAATTTTCTGAGTTACCTACAGAGAATTTTTCCCAGATTCGTGACAGCAAAGAAATCTGTTTCTGCACAGTAATCCAAATCTAGTATGAACCTTACTATCAACGACTTCACTTGGCACAACAATGCACAAAACTAAGATAAGGAGAGGTTGCTACAGTAGTAAACAACTTCCAAGACTCAAAATAAAATAAAAGTACTGTAGTAAAAACATGGGTTGTCTCCCATAAGCGCTTTTCTTTAACGCCTTTCAGCTAGGCGCAGGAAGTGTATATCAAGTATTATCAAGAGATGGTGTATCAACATTACCTTGGGCTTTACCCTTACCTTTCTTGTTCTTTTTCTTACTCTTTGATTTAGGGAATACATGTCTTCCCCCCGGTGTAGAGGTGAATTTCAGGGTGCCTTCTCCCATATCTATGACTGCTCCCAATAGTTTCAGCAGGGATCTTCCGAGTGTGATTTGTCCTGTTCCTACACATTCAATAACAAGATAATCAATGGATATTGTTCTTCCAAGAATGGTTGTATGCACACCTGCGGCTATTCCCTTAGGAATTATAACAGAGTTATCAATAAGAGTTATTTCTTCTCCTCCTTCAACGAATCCCCAAAGTTTCAAAGATTCATGAATACTCTTAGGCATAAGGCAAAATTCAGACATAATATCACAATTGGCATGAAGAGTTTGATCACCGATAACAATTTTAACAGTAGGATCCCATAATGAAGGTTCAGAGTTCACTAAAACTTGTTCAAGACGGTTACGAACATAGCGATAGTTGTCATTCAAGTGAGATGCACTTGTCTCAAGATTGTTTAATCTATTATAAATGCTAATAAGGGCTGAATCAAAGTTATTAGCTGAATCATGTGATGCAACCAACTTCTTTATGGCATTAAAAGCTTGATCCCCATTGCAATGAAGGAAATCTCCTCCCACTAAAGCATCCAAGGCATATCTATAGCGAATCTTAAGACCAAAATAAAAATTACTAAGGAGCAAACTTAGAGTCATTTGAGGTTCAGCTTTACGATAAGAAGTAAAAATTCTGGACCAAGCATCTTTAAAACTCTCCTCATCCCCTTGATTAAAAGTGAAGACTAATTCTTCAGGTGAAGAAGTAACAAGTGCAGAACTAGACATGGTAAGAAAAGTAAAATGCAAGTAACTAAATAAAATACAAGTAACTAATTTTTTTGTGTTTTTAATATAGAGTATGCAAACAAGACAGTAAATAAAGTAAAGCTAGCAACTAATTTTTTTGTGTTTTGATATAGTGCAGCAAACAAAGTAGTAAATAAAGTAAAGCAAGACAAAAACAAAGTAAAGAGATTGGGATGTGGAGACTCCCCTTGCAGCATGTCTTGATCTCCCCGGCAACGGCGCCAGAAAATCTGCTTGATACGCGTACATCACGCGTCCGTTGGGAACCCCAAGAGGAAGGTGTGATGCGTACAACGGCAAGTTTTCCCTCAGTATGAAACCAAGGTTTATCGAACCAGTAGGAGCCAAGAAGCACGTTGAAGGTTGATGGCGGCGAGATGTAGTGCGGCGCAACACCAGGGATTCCGGCGCCAACGTGGAACATGCACAACACAACCAAAGTACTTTGCCCCAACGAAACAGTGAGGTTGTCAATCTCACCGGCTTGCTGTAACAAAGGATTAGATGTATAGTGTGGATGATGATTGTTTGCAGAGAACAGTAGAACAATTGCAGTAGATTGTATTTCAGATGTAAAGAATGGACCGGGGTCCACAGTTCACTAGAGGTGTCTCTCCCATAAGAATAAGCATGTTGGGTGAACAAATTACAGTTAGGCAATTGACAAATAGAGAGGGCATGACCATGCACATACATGATATGATGAGTATAGTGAGATTTAATTGGGCATTATGACAAAGTACATAGACCGCTATCCAGCATGCATCTATGCCTAAAAAGTCCACCTTCAGGTTATCATCCGAAACCCTTCCAGTATTAAGTTGAAAACAACAGACAATTGCATTAAGTATGGTGCGTAATGTAATCAATAACTACATCCTCGGACATAGCATCAATGTTTTATCCCTAGTGACAACAGTACATCCATAACCTTAGAGGTTTCTGTCACTCCCCCAGATTCACGGAGACATGAACCCACTATCGAGCATAAATACTCCCTCTTGGAGTTAAGAGTAAAAACTTGGCCAGAGCCTCTACTAATAACGGAGAGCATGCAAGATCATAAACAACACATAGATATAAATTGATAATCAACATAACATAGTATTCTCTATTCATCGGATCCCAACAAACACAACATATAGCATTACAGATAGATGATCTTGATCATGTTCGGCAGCTCACAAGATCCGACAATGAAGCACATAAGGAGAAGACAACCATCTAGCTACTACTATGGACCCATAGTCCAGGGGTAGACTACTCACTCATCACTCCGGAGGTGACCATGGCGGTGTAGAGTCCTCCGGGAGATGAATTCCCTCTCCGGCAGGGTGCCGGAGGCGATCTCCTGAATCCCCCGAGATGGGATTGGCGGCGGCGGCGTCTCTGGAAGGTTTTCCGTATCGTGGCTCTCGGTACTGGGGGTTTCGCGACGAAGGCTATTTGTAGGCGGAAGGGCAGGTCAAGGGGCGTCACGAGGGGCCCACACAGTAGGTCGGCGCGGCCAGGGCTTGGGCCGCGCCGGCCTAGTGTGGCGCCGCCTCGTGGCCCCACTTCGTTAGCTCTCCGGTCTTCTGGAAGCTTCGTGTGAAAATAGGCCCCTGGGCGTTGATTTCATCCAATTCCGAGAATATTTCCTTACTAGGATTTCTGAAACCAAAAACAGCAGAAAACAACAACTGGCTCTTCGGCATCTCGTTAATAGGTTAGTTCCAGAAAATGCATAAATATGACATAAAGTATGCATAAAACATGTAGATATCATCAATAATGTGGCATGGAACATAAGAAATTATCGATACGTCGGAGACGTATCACGCCGCACCTCCGTTCTCTCTCCTCAAATCTTCCCTTGCACCCAACAGCTCTTGAGGACAGCCAAACTCTCACTCTCTTCCGCGATTGTTAATGCCACCACGCACAAGGCTTACCAGGCACAACACTCCGGAATCCAAGATGGCGGCGCAAGATCTGGAGTGGGAGAGATCCAAGATTTCCAATCAGGACCTCAACCTGATGAAGAAGCTCGGGTTGATGAAGAAAAAGGACGCGCTGCGCTTCCCCAGCGAAGAAAGCTATCCATCGCCTCCTATCGAGTATCGGGTCAGTTTCGTTGACCATCTTATCCGCGGCCTCTCTACCCGCATTCATGATTTCCTCCGCGGTCTTCTCTTTGTGTACGGGTTGCAGCTGCATCAGCTGACTCCCAATTCCATCCTCCTTGTCTCTATTTTCATTGCTCTCTACGAGTGCTTCCTCGGAGTCCATCCTAATTGGGCTCTGTGGAAGCGCATCTTTTGCCTCCGCCGCAATGGCTCCCACAACATCGCCTATAACATAGGTGGTGTTTTTATTTGCGTTCGCCCTGATGTCAAATATTTCGACGTCAAATTCCCCGACTCCGTCCAAGGGTGGCGCAAAAGATGGATGTATGTGCGCGAAGAATGCCCTGACTCGGTGGAATACAACATTGCTCCTTTCGACGGAGGTGCCGAGATTCTTCGCCGCCGATCCTGGGACGAGGAGGCCACTGATACGTCTCAAACGTATCTATAATTTCTTATGTTCCATGCTACTTTTATGACAATACTCACATGTTTTATACATACTTTACATCATTTATATGCATTTTCCGGCACTAACCTATTAACGAGATGCCGAAGCGCCAGTGCCTATTTTTTGCTGTTTTTGGTTTCAGAAATCCTACAAAGGAAATATTCTCGGAATTGGACGAAATCAACGCCCAGGGTCTTATTTTTCCACGGAGCTTCCAGAAGACTGAAGAGCATACGAAGTGGGGCGACGAGGCGCCCAAACCACAGGGCCGCACGACCAAGGGTGGGCCCGCGCCGCCCTATGGTGTGGGGTACCCCTGCGCCGCCTCCAACTCTGCCCTTCCGCCTACTTAAACTCTCCATCGCGAAAACCCTATTACCGAGAGCCACGATACGGAAATAGTTCCAAAGACGCCGCCGCCGCCAATCCCATCTCGGGGGATTCAGGAGATCGCCTCCGGCACCCTGCCGGAGAGGGGAATCATCTCCCGGAGGACTCTTCATCACCATGATCGCCTCCGGACAGATGTGTGAGTAGTTCATCCTTGGACTATGGGTCCATAGCAGTAGCTAGATGGTTGTCTTCTCCTCATTGTGCTATCATGTTAGATCTTGTGAGTTGCCTATCATGATCAAGATCATCTATTTGTAATGCTACATGTTGTGTTTGTTGGGATCCGATGAATATGGAATACTATGTCAAGTTGATTATCAGTCTATCATATATGTGTTGTTTATGATATTGCATGCTCTCCGTTGCTAGTAGAGGCTCTGGCCAAGTTGATACTTGTAACTCCAAGATGGAGTATTTATGCTCGATAGTGGGTTCATGCCTCCATTGAATCTGGGATAGTGACATAAAGTTCTAAGGTTGTGGATGTGCTGTTGCCACTAGGGATAAAACATCGATGCTTTGTCTAAGGATATTTGTGTTGATTACATTACGTACCATACTTAATGCAATTGTCTGTTGTTTGCAACTTAATACTGGAAGGGGTGCGGATGCTAACCCGAAGGTGGACTTTTTAGGGATAGATGCATGCTGGATAGCGGTCTATGTATTTTGTCGTAATGCTCTAAGTAAATCTCATAGTAGTCATCATGATATGTATGTGCATTGTTATGCCCTCTCTATTTGTCAATTGTCCAACTGTAATTTGTTCACCCAACATGCTATTTCTTATTGGAGAGACACCACTAGTGAATTGTGGACCCCGGTCCATTCTTTTACATCTGAATACAATCTACTGCAACCATTGTTCTCTACTGTTCTTCGCAAACAAACATCATTTTCCACAGCATAGATTTAATCCTTTGTTTACAGCAAGCCGGTGAGATTGACAACCTCACTGTTACGTTGAGGCAAAGTATTTTGATTGTGTTGTGCAGGTTCCACGTTGGCGCCGGAATGTTGCGCCGCACTACACTCCGTCACCAACGACCTTCATGTGGCCCTTGACTCCTACTGGTTCGATAAACCTTGGTTTCTTACTGAGGGAAACTTGCTGCTGTACGCATCACACCTTCCACTTGGGGTTCCCAACGGGCGTGTGCTCTACGCGTCATCAGCCACCGAAGAAGAGAAAACGGCGACAGAGGCGCTGATGTCCCGTATCCGCGAACTTCAGAACACCCGTGGCAAGGAATTTTCGGGTATCCAGATTACAACGTATTTCCTTAGGATTAGAGTACAACCTTTACAAGCTCGCAAAAATCCCCTCTGGATGTATGCTGGCGAAGAAGATGCCGACCGGCTCTCAAAAGACCTTTCTGTAAAGGACTTGGAGAAGCTTGTCTGAAGAATTTCGTCGCTGAGCAAGAAAGATGCTATTCCATCCTCTTGCCGCGTGGAGCCATACAGTGGCACCAACGCCCTCCTCGAGGTAAATTTTTTCGACTATTATTTTGTCCTCTCGAATTTTTTAATATCTGTCGACTAGTATTTTGCTGACATCCCTTGTGTAACTTCTTGTCGACATATCTTGTCCTTGTAGAATCATCCAGTTCTAGCTTCTCTTCCTCCTCTTCATGAAGGTGGGGAAATCGAAGAACGGGCTGTTGTCACCAACGACAACCAGGGTACTTCTCGCCATGAGAGTGAAATCGCGGGTTCTCAAAAATCCGCGGCCTCCTCTGAAAAATAAGTTGAATCCGAGGCTACCGAGTCGACACACTCCCTCCCCTAAGCTGTTTCTCCAAGGAACAAAAGAAAAAGGGACGAAGTTGCCGATTCCGGCACCTCCAAAGCAGGTGAACTTTCTGCCGAAGAAGTTGTTCCCAATGAAGAAGGGACAACTTTCAACCCTTATGAAGATGCCCTTGTCAGCTCATAAGTTCCTGTCACTTTTTGTTTTTTGCACCCGATATTTTGTCTATGTTGTTTCTTATATTGTCGCCTATTTGTTATAGTGGTGACGAGGACGAAAATCCACCTATTGACGCGACTACTCGAACGAGTACATCTCGTACTTTAGTTATCTCCGAAGCTCAACCTGATGCGGATGAAACCTCGCCTCATTAGCAAAATATAGAGCATCCGACTCCAGTTGCGAGCCCCTGATGGCGTGTATTTCACACGTTCGTTGGGCAACCCCAAGAGGAAGGTATGATGCGCACAGCAGCAAGTTTTCCCTCAGAAAGAAACCAAGGTTTATCGAACCAGGAGGAGCCAAGAAGCACGTTGAAGGTTGATGGCGGCGGGATGTAGTGCGGCGCAACACCAGAGATTCCGGCGCCAACGTGGAACCTGCACAACACAACCAAAGTACTTTGCCCCAACGAAACAGTGAGGTTGTCAATCTCACCGGCTTGCTGTAACAAAGGATTAACCGTATTGTGTGGAAGATGATTGTTTGCAGAAAATAGTAGAACAAGTATTGCAGTAGATTGTATTTCAGTAAAGAGAATTGGACCGGGGTCCACAGTTCACTAGAGGTGTCTCTCCCATAAGACAAACAGCATGTTGGGTGAACAAATTACAGTTGGGCAATTGACAAATAAAGAGAGCATAACAATGCACATACATATCATGATGAGTATAGTGAGATTTAATTGGGCATTACGACAAAGTACATAGACCGTCATCCAACTGCATCTATGCCTAAAAAGTCCACCTTCAGGTTATCATCCGAACCCCCTCCAGTATTAAGTTGCAAAGCAACAGACAATTGCATTAAGTATGGTGCGTAATGTAACTAGTGACTACATCCTTGAACATAGCACTAATGTTTTATCCCTAGTGGCAACAGCACAACACAACCTTAGAACTTTCATCCTTGTCCCGGTGTCAATGCATGCATGAACCCACTATCGAGCATAAGTACTCCCTCTTGGAGTTACAAGCATTTACTTGGCCAGAGCATCTACTAGTAACGGAGAGCATGCAAGATCATAAACAACACATAAGCATAACTTTGATAATCAACATAACAAGTATTCTCTATTCATCGGATCCCAACAAACGCAACATATAGAATTACAGATAGATGATCTTGATCATGTTAGGCAGCTCACAAGATCCGACAATGATAGCACAATGGGGAGAAGACAACCATCTAGCTACTGCTATGGACCCATAGTCCGAGGGTAGACTACTCACACATCACACCGGAGGCGACCATGGCGGCGTAGAGTCCTCGGGAGATGATTCCCCTCTCCGGCAGGGTGCCGGAGGCGATCTCTGGATCCCCCGAGATGGGATCGGCGGCGGCGTCTCTGGAAGGTTTTCCGTATCGTGGCTCTCGATGCGGGGGTTTCGTCACGGAGGCTATTTGTAGGCGGAAGGGCAGGTCAAGAGGCGGCACGGGGCCCCACACCACAGGGCCGCGCGGCCAAGGGGGCCGCGCCGCCTAGGGTGTGGCCCTCCGTGGCCCCTCTTCGTCTCTCCTTCGGACTTCTGGAAGCTTCGTGGAAAAATAGGCCCCTGGGCTTTGATTTCGTCCAATTCCGAGAATATTTCCTTACTAGGATTTCTGAAACCAAAAACAGCAGAAAACACCAACTGGCACTTCGGCATCTTGTTAATAGGTTAGTTCCAGAAAATGCACGAATATGACATAAAGTGTGCATAAAACATGTAGATAACATCAATAATGTGGCATGGAACATAAGAAATTATCGATACGTCGGAGACGTATCAGCATCCCCAAGCTTAGTTCTGCTCGTCCCGAGCAGGTAAAACGATAACACAGATAATTTCTGGAGTGACATGCCATCATAATCTTGATCATACTATTTGTAAAGCATATGTAGTGAATGCAGCGATCAAAACAATGTATATGACATGAGTAAACAAGTGAATCATAAAGCAAAGACTTTTCATGAATAGCACTTCAAGACAAGCATCAATTAGTCTTGCATAAGAGTTAACTCATAAAGCAATAATTCAAAGTAAAGGCATTGAAACAACACAAAAGAAGATTAAGTTTCAGCGGTTGCTTTCAACTTGTAACATGTATATCTAATGGATATTGTCAACATAGAGTAATATAATAAGTGCAATAAGCAAGTATGTAGGAATCAATGCACAGTTCACACAAGTGTTTGCTTCTTGAGGTGGAGAGAAATAGGTGAACTGACTCAACATTGAAAGTAAAAGAATGGTCCTCCATAGAGGAAAAGCATCGATTGCTATATTTGTGCTAGAGCTTTGATTTTGAAAACATGAAACAATTTTGTCAATGGTAGTAATAAAGCATATGCATCATGTAAATTATATCTTATAAGTTGCAAGCCTCATGCATAGTGTACTAATAGTGCCCGCACCTTGTCCTAATTAGCTTGGACTACCGGATCATCACAATGCACTGTTTTTACCAAGTGTCACAAAGGGGTACCTCTATGCCACTTTGTACAAAGGTCTAAGGAGAAAGCTCGCATTGGATTTCTCGCTATTGATTATTCTTCAACTTAGACATCCATACCGGGACAACATAGACAACAGATAATGGACTCCTCTTTTATGCATAAGCATATAACAACAATTAATAATTTTCTCATTTGAGATTTGAGGATTGTTGTCCAAAACTGAAACTTCCACCATGGAGCATGGCTTTAGTTAGCGGCCCAATGTTCTTCTCTAACATATGCATGCTTAACCATAAGGTGGTAGATCTCTCTTACTTCAGACAAGACGGACATGCATCGCAACTCACATGAAATTCAACAATGAGTAGTTGATGGCGTCCCCAGTGAACATGGTTATCGCACAACAAGCAACTTAATAAGAGATAAAGTGCATAATTACATATTCAATACCACAATAGTTTTTAAGCTATTTGTCCCATGAGCTATATATTGCAAAGGTGAATGATGGAATTTTAAAGGTAGCACTCAAGCAATTTACTTTGGAATGGCGGAAAATACCATGTAGTAGGTAGGTATGGTGGACACAAATGGCATAGTGGTTGGCTCAAGTATTTTGGATGCATGAGAAGTATTCCCTCTCGATGCAAGGTTTAGGCTAGCAAGGCTTATTTGAAACAAACACAAGGATGAACCGGTGCAGCAAAACTCACATAAAAGACATATTGAAAACATTATAAGACTCTACACCGTCTTCCTTGTTGTTCAAACTCAATACTAGAAATTATCTAGACCTTAGAGAAACCAAATATGCAAACCAAATTTTAGCATGCTCTATGTATTTCTTCATTAATGGGTGCAAAGCATATGATGCAAGAGCTTAAACATGAGCACAACAATTGCCAAGTATCACATTACCCAAGACATTTATAGCAATTACTACATGTATCATTTTCCAATTCCAACCATATAACAATTTAACGAAGAAGAAACTTCGCCATGAATACTATGAGTAGAAACCAAGGACATACTTGTCCATATGCTACAGTGGAGCGTGTCTCTCTCCCATAAAGTGAATGCTAGGATCCATTTTATTCAAACAAAACAAAAAACAAAAACAAACCGACGCTCCAAGAAAAAGCACATAAGATGTGATGGAATAAAAATATAGTTTCAGGGGAGGAACCTGATAATGTTGTCGATGAAGAAGGGGATGCCTTGGGCATCCCCAAGCTTAGACGCTTGAGTCTTCTTGATATATGCAGGGGTGAACCACCGGGGCATCCCCAAGCTTAGAGCTTTCACTCTCCTTGATCATGTTGCATCATACTCCTCTCTTGATCCTTGAAAACTTCCTCCACACCAAACTCGAAACAACTCATTAGAGGGTTAGTGCACAATATAAATTGACATATTCAGAGGTGACACAATCATTCTTAACACTTCTGGACATTTCATAATGCTACTGGACATTAGTGGATCAAAGAAATTCATCCAATATAGCAAAAGAGGCAATGCGAAATAAAAGGCAGAATCTGTCAAAACAGAACAGTTCGTATTGACGAATTTTAAAATGGCACCAGACTTGCTCAAATGAAAATGCTCAAATTGAATGAAAGTTGCGTACATATCTGAGGATCATGCACGTAAATTGGCTTAATTTTCTGAGCTACCTACAGGGAGGTGGACCCAGATTCGTGACAGCAAAGAAATCTGGAACTGCGCAGTAATCCAAATCTAGTACTTACTTTTCTATCAACGGCTTAACTTGGCACAACAAAACACAAAACTAAGATAAGGAGAGGTTGCTACAGTAGTAAACAACTTCCAAGACACAAAATAAAAACAAAGTGCTGTAGGTAAAAACATGGGTTGTCTCCCATAAGCGCTTTTCTTTAACGCCTTTCAGCTAGGCGCAGAAAGTGTGTATCAAGTATTATCGAGAGACGAAGTGTCAACATCATAATTTGTTCTCATAATAGAATCAAAAGGTACCTTCATTCTCTTTCTAGGGAAGTGTTCCATACCTTTCTTGAGAGGAAATTGATATTTTATATTACCTTCCTTCATATCAATAATAGCACCAACAGTTCGAAGAAAAGGTCTTCCCAATATAATGGGACAAGATGCATTGCATTCAATATCCAAGACAACAAAATCAACGGGGACAAGGTTATTGTTAACGGTAATGCGAACATTATCAACTTTCCCCAAAGGTTTCTTTGTAGAATGATCAGCAAGATTAACATCCAAATAACAATTTTTCAGCGGTGGCAAGTCAAGCATATTATAAATTTTCTTAGGCATAACAGAAATACTTGCACCAAGATCACATAAAGCATTACAATCAAAATCTTTAACCTTCATCTTAATGATGGGCTCCCAACCATCCTCTAGCTTTTTAGGAATAGAGGCTTCACGCTCTAGTTTCTCTTCTCTAGCTTTTATGAGAGCATTTGTAATATGATGCGTGAAAGCCAAATTTATAGCACTAGCATTAGGACTTTTAGCAAGTTTTTGCAAGAACTTTATAACTTCAGAGATGTGGCAATCATCAAAATTCAAACCATTATAATCTAAAGCAATGGGATCATCATCCCCAATGTTGGAAAAAATTTCAGCAGCTTTATCACAGGCAGTTTCAGCAGTTTTAGCAGTTTCAGGCAGTTTTTCGCGCTTTGCATTAGAAGTGGAAACATTGCTAACACCAATTCTTTTATTATTAATGGTAGGAGGTGCAGCAACATGTGTAGCATTAGCATTACTAGTGGTGGTAATAGTCCAAACTTTAGCTATATTCTTCTCTTTAGCTAGTTTTTCATTTTCTTCTCTATCCCACCTAGCACGCAGTTCAGCCATTAATCTTATATTATCATTAATTCTAACTTGGATGGCATTTGCTGTAGTAGTAATTTTATTATGATGATTCTCATTAGGCAAAACTTTTGATTTCAAAAGATCAACATCAGCAGCAAGACTATCGACTTTAGAAGCAAGTATATCAATTTTCCCAAGCTTTTCTTCAACAGATTTGTTAAAAGCAGTTTGTGTACTAATAAATTCTTTAAGCATGGCTTCAAGTCCAGGGGTGAACTCCTATTATTGTTGTAAGAATTCCCATAAGAATTACCATAGCCGTTGCCATTATTATAAGGATATGGCCTATAGTTGTTACTAGAATTGTTCCGGTAAGCATTGTTGTTGAAATTATTATTTTTAATGAAGTTTACATCAACATGTTCTTCTTGTGCAACCAATGAAGCTAATGGAACATTATTAGGATCAATATTAGTCCTATCATTCACAAGCATAGACATAATAGCATCAATCTTATCACTCAAGGAAGAGGTTTCTTCGACAGAATTTACCTTCTTACCTTGTGGAGCTCTTTCTGTGTGCCATTCAGAGTAGTTGATCATCATATTATCAAGAAGTTTTGTTGCTTCACCAAGAGTGATGGACATAAAGGTACCTCCAGCAGCTGAATCCAATAAATTCCGTGAAGAAAAATTTAGTCCTGCATAGAAGGTTTGGATGATCATCCAAGTAGTCAGTCCATGGGTTGGGCAATTTTTAACCAGAGATTTCATTCTTTCCCAAGCTTGAGCAACATGTTCAGTATCTAATTGTTTAAAATTCATTATGCTACTCCTCAAAGATATAATTTTAGCAGGGGGATAATATCTACCAATAAAAGCATCCTTGCATTTAGTCCATGAATCAATACTATTCTTAGGCAGAGATAGCAACCAATCTTTAGCTCTTCCTCTTAATGAGAAAGGGAACAATTTTAGTTTAATAATATCACCATCTACATCTTTATATTTTTGCATTTCACATAATTCAACAAAATTATTAAGATGGGCAGCAGCATCATCAGAACTAACACCAGAAAATTGCTCTCGCATAACAAGATTCAGTAAAGCAGGTTTAATTTTAAAGAATTCTGCTGTAGTAGCAGGTGGAGCAATAGGTGTGCATAAGAAATCATTATTATTTGTGGTTGTGAAGTCACACAACTTAGTATTTTCAGCGTTGGCCATTTTAGCAACAGTAAATAAAACAAACTAGATAAAGTAAATGCAAGTAAACTAATTTTTTTGTGTTTTTGATATAGCAAACAAGATAGCAAGTAAAGTAAAACTAGCAACTAATTTTTTTGTATTTTGATTTAGTGCAGCAAACAAAGTAGTAAATAAAACTAAGCAAGACAAAAACAAAGTAAAGAGATTGAGAAGTGGAGACTCCCCTTGCAGCGTGTCTTGATCTCCCCGGCAACGGCGCCAGAAAATGTGCTTGATGGCGTGTATTTCACACGTTCGTTGGGCAACCCCAAGAGGAAGGTATGATGCGCACAGCAGCAAGTTTTCCCTCAGAAAGAAACCAAGGTTTATCGAACCAGGAGGAGCCAAGAAGCACGTTGAAGGTTGATGGCGGCGGGATGTAGTGCGGCGCAACACCAGAGATTCCGGCGCCAACGTGGAACCTGCACAACACAACCAAAGTACTTTGCCCCAATGAAACAGTGAGGTTGTCAATCTCACCGGCTTGCTGTAACAAAGGATTAACCGTATTGTGTGGAAGTTGATTGTTTGCAGAAAACGGTAGAACAAGTATTGCAGTAGATTGTATTTCAGTAAAGAGAATTGGACCGGGGTCCACAGTTCACTAGAGGTGTCTCTCCCATAAGACAAACAGCATGTTGGGTGAACAAATTATAGTTGGGCAATTGACAAATAAAGAGAGCATAACAATGCACATACATATCATGATGAGTATAGTGAGATTTAATTGGGCATTACGACAAAGTACATAGACCGTCATCCAACTGCATCTATGCCTAAAAAGTCCACCTTCAGGTTATCATCCGAACCCCCTCCAGTATTAAGTTGCAAAGCAACAGACAATTGCATTAAGTATGGTGCGTAATGTAACTAGTGACTACATCCTTGAACATAGCACTAATGTTTTATCCCTAGTGGCAACAGCACAACACAACCTTAGAACTTTCTGTCACTGTCCCAGGTGTCAATGCAGGCATGAACCCACTATCGAGCATAAGTACTCCCTCTTGGAGTTACAAGCATTTACTTGGCCAGAGCATCTACTAGTAACGGAGAGCATGCAAGATCATAAACAACACATAAGCATAACTTTGATAATCAACATAACAAGTATTCTCTATTCATCGGATCCCAACAAACGCAACATATAGAATTACAGATAGATGATCTTGATCATGTTAGGCAGCTCACAAGATCCGACAATGATAGCACAATGGGGAGAAGACAACCATCTAGCTACTACTATGGACCCATAGTCCAGGGGTAGACTACTCACACATCACACCGGAGGCGACCATGGCGGCGTAGAGTCCTCCGGGAGATGATTCCCCTCTCCGGCAGGGTGCCGGAGGCGATCTCCTGGATCCCCCGAGATGGGATCGGCGGCGGCGGCGTCTCTGGAAGGTTTTCCGTATCGTGGCTCTCGGTACTGGGGGTTTCGTCACGGAGGCTATTTGTAGGCGGAAGGGCAGGTCAAGAGGCGGCACGGGGGCCCCACACCACAGGGCCGCGCGGCCAAGGGGGGGCCGCGCCGCCCTAGGGTGTGGCCCCTCCGTGGCCCCTCTTCGTCTCTCCTTCGGACTTCTGGAAGCTTCGTGGAAAAATAGGCCCCTGGGCTTTGATTTCGTCCAATTCCGAGAATATTTCCTTACTAGGATTTCTGAAACCAAAAACAGCAGAAACAAAGAATCGGCACTTCGGCATCTTGTTAATAGGCTAGTTCCAGAAAATGCACGAATATGACATAAAGTGTGCATAAAACATGTAGATAACATCAATAATGTGGCATGGAACATAAGAAATTATCGATACGTCGGAGACGTATCAGCCCCCGTGCCTCTTCACCAAAGAGAGCTAGGGTCGAGCCAGTCAAGGAGCCTACCCTGTTAATTGGTGGTTCGACGACTCCTTCGATGGATGATGTAAGTCTTCCCTTCTTCTTTATCTTC
Organism: Lolium perenne; assembly: GCF_019359855.2. Lineage (NCBI taxonomy): Eukaryota > Viridiplantae > Streptophyta > Magnoliopsida > Poales > Poaceae > Lolium > Lolium perenne. Next base: position 162,514,098 of record NC_067247.2, read on the forward strand.
CGAACATTTCAATGCTTTCGACTCTCCTTTGGTTTTTGTTTGTTGCTGTCGAACTTTCTCCTTCCTATATTGATTTCTTTTTCTCTGGTTTTCTTTTCAGCATTTGATGAAGGAATTTATCCGTCTCGGTACCCAATTCGTCGGGTACCATGACCATGCTAAGAAGCTTGAAGGTACTATTTTCCTGCCTCTTCTACTGAATAGACTCTCCTTCATTATTTTGTCGTGACATTTTACTGTCCTTTGTTTTGCGAGACACTCTTGCGGAAGCTAACAAACGTGCTGATGCTCTTGCTCTTAAGTTAGAGCAAAGCGAAAAAGCTCGCAAGAAAGCTGAATCAAATGTTGCCGCTGTCGAAGATCTTCGAAAAAGACTTCACGACGCAGAAACTTCTTTAAGCGAAAACATAGCTCAGCAGTCTGCTCGTGAAAAAGAAATCCTCACTCGCTTGGAGTCACAGAGTCGACGTTTTGTTAGTAAGTACTCAGATCATTGCTATTTCTTCGGGTCATCATATTTTTCCTGGCGCGCTTTTTTGACAAGCTTCCTTTTGCTCATTTAGGGAAAACGCAGCAAGATTTTGATCTAGAAAATCCTGAAGGTGATCGCCTTCTCGACGAGCTCTCCCTCCTTGAGATTAATGGAGATGAGGCACACCAGGGCCTTGCTGACGCTAGATCAGGTCTGTCGCGGCTTTTTCCCTACTTCTTTGTGAAGAAAGAGGAACCCGAGACTTTTGCTGTCCTGGCCAAGTGCTTCAACTCCCAAGAGGATCTTGGGCTGGGTCTTCGGCAAGAAGGCTTGAAGATTGGTGTTGAAGGCACCATTGCATTGGTTGCTGACAGCCACCAAGACGTTGACTGGGCAAAGGTTGGTGATGTGAAGAAGATGGAGACGAAAAGATGGCAGTCTTTGATTAAGGCTGCCAAACCGAACTCGAAGAAGATCCTCTCCTTCCTTGGATGCAAACCAACTCCCGCTCCTAGTTCATCAAAGCCGGAGGTCAAGTAGACCATCATGTCTCTACTTTCGTTTTGTATTTCTTTTGATGTTGCCGCCATAGTAGCTTTGGCGGCAACCCCCTTTGTAATAGCCATGTAAATATCTGACCTCATTAATGAAAGCTATGTTGCCAAATTATTGATGTCGAAATAATTCTTTCCAGTTGATTTTTGACAACTATACCGCGATGCCTCATTCCTCGGATGCTTTGCCCGCTGCGTCTTGCTCGAAAAGGTCCTCCACTGTCGAGTTTATTGGAGGTTCTTCGAGTGCTGCACAGAATGAAGACTTGGACGAGCTCCATCAACAACTGCAGTCGATGAAAAAGCAAGCTCTCGTGATGATGGAACAATCTCAAAGATCATCGGACCGGGAAAAAATTGATGTTCAACAAGCTCGAGAAGCCATAGCGTTGAAGGAGACTGCGGTTGCTGAGGCTGCTGAAGCCGCTTCCCGAGAAAATTATATGCTTCAACTGATGAACGACTCCATCTTGGATATGACAGGTACGCTTCGTAAACTTGGTCATACTTTATTTTATTCTTACTGTTTTTTATTCCTTGCTGATGCTTCCGCTGAAACAGGTTCTTTTTTGGATACTGCTGCCGAAGATCAGCGTGTTGAAGCTCGGTCTAATGTGCTTCTCAAGATTGCACTGGAGCATGGTTCTAATTTTTGGGTTACGCCTGAACGTACCCGCCAAATCGTCAGATTTCAAGATCGCGCGGATCAGGTCCGCGATTTTCTCGACTTCTGCACAAGGACATTGTCCTTAGTTTATAGCACCATGTTTCCACACAACAAAACACCCGAGACTCTTCCTGCTTTGATGGATAAGTTCCGAGATGCCCCTCGAATCCATGAATTTGTGCGAGCCCAACTATCTGCTGGGGTGCCTATGTCAACAGGGATGAACTCCGGATGGATTACCGGTAGCTTTCCTGAAGAACTTGGCCTTGGCCAGAGGTTGAAGAAGAAGAACACAAGCACTATCTCAACTTGGGATCTCTGTATTCCATACTCAAATTAGGTTACAGGATATCAGATACCTCGTCCCTCAGCTAGCTTTTTACTTACTTGCGCAAGGGTGTGCCTCCTCTCCTTATATAGGGGAGAGGATGGCTTACAGGGGAAGAAACCCTAATGGCATCTTTGACTAGACAAACTACTTTACAAAGCCACTTTGGCCCAGCTGGCACCGGCTATGACTTTAATCAGGGGGTGGTGACCTCTGCCGGTACCTTTTACGTCATTTCCTGCTTTGGCGCCAGGGCTTCGTTTAAAGCTGAAGTGCTTACCTCATCTTTGTCCTCCGGTCCTTGAGAGCATCTTTGACCGGACTGCCGACGTGTTGCCCATGCCGGTACTCCGGTATCATCTTAGCCTTTTTCGGTATACCCCTCCCGGGGTACCGATATAACTTCACTTAGCCATGAACCTATCTTCCTTATCCGGAAGAGCCTTTAAACCGGTACAACGCCTGCCTAATCAAGGCTAGTTTGGCATGCCTTTGGCATTGTTATCACCAGATTTTAACCAAATCAGAGGTGGGCCGTGATTGAGATGGGCTTAACAAATATACGTAGAAAATATTCATGAATCGGCCTTGTATAGAGAGTTTGGGCTAAATTGCCCGTGTATCTGTAAATATAGTAGGATACGTGTCGGTTAGGATTAAAAGGTAGAGTTTAGCTCGTACACGGTTGGGATTATTCCCACCTTAGAAAGTCTACGGACTATAAATATGTATCTAGGGTTATTGAGAAAGAAGACGATCACGTTCACAACAAACCAATCTAGGCGCATCGCCACCCCTTGTTTCGAGGGTTTCTTCCGGGTAAGCGCTATGCTGCCTAGATCGCATCTTGCGATCTAGGCAGAATCTTGTTTACCTGTTGTTCATGTGTTGCTCGTACTGAAGCCTTTTTGATGGCGAGCAACACCGTTATCATGGATATTTTAGGGTTAGCATCGGTACTTTCTCGATATATTGATTAGCCATGCTATTCCTGGATATCTAGCCACCCTTGTACCGATCTTAGGTGCAAGGGTGGCACTCTGCTTAGTCATTGTTTAGTAGATTCGATCCGTTACGGTTGCTCCTTGTTCTTCAAGGATTAGTTTAATATCTGCATAGTTAGGCCTTACAAACGGGTTGAAGGATCCAGTAGTACATAGGGTATAGTTTGCTAACCCTAGAGAAGATGTTCCGGGAATCAACTCCACGTTGGTTTTTAGGCCTTGTCTAGGGCCGGTTTATTATCACCTTTCGTGTCTACCAGGCTCAATCACGTGTAGGACGTTCCGATTATGTGGTGAAAACCCTAAATCGTCGTAGATTGTTTTAGCTTAATATTGATCAAGCAGGACCACCATGTTATCGTAGATCTCATACGAATCATGGGTGGATCGGCTCCTCGAGCCGATTCACAGGACAACCTGAGAGTCGATCGAGGCTCGTATTTAATGTTTACGTGTATGCCATGCAGGAAACTAGTCGAAGCAATTCATCACCTTCCTGGCCAGGTATAGGTCAGGTGGCACGCCCTTGCACCAGCATCGGACGTGCGTGCCGGATGTTTGCGGGCCGTCACCGAGGGACCAGGGCCCTCCAGCAGTCCTGGGAGCCTCCCGGCTCTTCGTGTTGCCCGTCGCTACTCGTCGGTGGGTTTTGGTGGTCAACAGGCATACCGGGGGTCATCCCCCCAACAGTCACCGGCTGCTACCATCGCCGTACATGCTGCTCATGAAGCAGTTCTTTGGCTCGGAATCCCAACCGACTCTTCTGCAGGGGATAAATCCCTTTTTTGTACCCTGACCGTGATGAGATCCTAGCAATGATGCCATACTGCAACGAGTGTGGAATCAAGAACTGTTGGATGGCTTCCGACCCGGCCTTCTTTGGATTTTGCGAACAAGGAGAATCAGTGTTTCCAACACTTGGTGGGCAAAACACATGAGCAATTTTTCATTCATGTACGGCTCCATGGGCGGGTCGTCCCCACCCATAGAGGGTACATGCGTCCTTAAATGGGATGCTGAAGTTTGCATACCCCTCTATATCGACAAAACTCTCGGTTGTATCTTACATACATTCTCGATTGGCTTCTCGTTATAAGGACTAGGTTTTAACATCTAGCTAACATATCTCGTAATTAAAATATGCAGTGATTGCTAGAATAATCCATACAGAATCAAGTATTGCTACAGAAGATCTTAATATTATCGCACATAACTCTTTGAACATTTTAACGGATATGAAAATCCATGCCTGTTTATTTATAGATCCATTTATATTCGAATGGCTTCATGCCTTCCTACCAAGTTTGAAATTTAATGTTCGTATATGGAAACTATCGCAGATTTTATGACATATGGCCATTTTGACAGATTCAGGGCCCATCTTTTGCTATCTTATAAGTTATAGATTTATTGTTGTCAGAACAACAGTACTTCATCCTCAAACCAGAGTTGGTTTAGTGCAAAGTCTGCATCACCTACACCGTTTAGTTGTAGTCTCAACAAAAATCTCTACATCACATGTAGTGGCTTCCAATCAGTCAAAAATAGGGAACTCCAAACCAACTTCTGGCATTGCGCTACTATTGTCATGATGGTGAAAATTCTCCAATCTTGTCGAGCTGCACTATCCTCCGACACACCTTTTTCGCAAGAAACAATTTCTTCAGAAATCCACCTTTTACGATAAACACTTTTTTTTATCTTTGGTCCTATTATATGAAAAACACTCAATATTTTATTTGAGATAACATTTGTAGAAGCATTAGTGTTATCGATGTGTGTTTCACCATCGAGATTTATGATAAACGATCCATCCACTATGCAGCATAGTTTTAAGTTGAACAACGACTGTTCTCATAAATCCATAACTATGTAACAATTTACTAAGTTCTCTTCAATAAATCACAATTGCTAGGTAAGATGCCAACAATGAACATAATGACCTTTTATCTTTGTTCTCGATGTGCATCATTACCATATTCTATTCTACTCTCTTAGGCCATTGTAGTTCTTGTATCGAGTTTATTCGTATGACAATCAATATCAAGGAGGACTTGGGATTCATAAACTTGAGGTCAAGAATAGAGCCCTACTGGGTAAATGGCTGATCAACCTTCTTACCAAATATGGGGTATGGAAAACCACTCTAAAAATAATGAATATGGGCTCATGTGCATTGTCTCAGGTATATTGAAAACCTGAGGACTCGCATTTCTGAGTTGGCCTTATGGCAACAAAAAAATTTCTTCCCATATGGCTCTCTCTCTATTAGGGATGGCTCCGATATATGGTTCTAGGAGGATAAGTGGTTAGGTAATACTACATTCTGGAACAATATCCAGCCCTGTACAATATTGTGTGTCATAAAAGTTATACTTTAGCTAAGGTGTTGGAATCTTCACCATCGAATGTGATGTTCCGAAGAGATTTTGTTGGTCCCAGGCTTACATCTTGGAATTGTTTGCTTCAATGTCTAGCTCTGTTCCAACTCACGTAAGGGACATACAAGTTTCGATGGAACCTAAATGAGAAATGATATTGGTAAATTCTCAATGAATTCAATGTATAAAGCTTTGATCCAGCTTGAGGTGCCAGTTGATAATAATAAAATATTTGGAAAATGAAGATTCCACTAAGAACTAAAGTTAGGTAATACTACACCCTTGAACAATATCCATCTCCATTTACGACTGTCTCTACAACATTTGGAGGACCGAGAACTATTTACGAAGGTGTCTACATGGTTGGAGAATACGACGATGGATTATTTTACCCAACATGAATCTTAGGACTGGACCTCCATCACCATAGGTGTCTGTACAACTTCCTAGATAATTACTTGTATTGAGCTTTTTTTTTCTCTTTTAATTCCGATACAATGGTTTTGGAGCAGCTTTGTGCATCTTTCTGTTTTTTCGATAAAGGGTGTATATTAATATCACAAAGATATCAATTACACCTTGCCTCTGCACCAACACTATATTGAAATACATCAAGGTTACACATAGCCAAGAACAAAACAGATTAAATATAAACAAAGACCCTGTCGTAGTGATGAACCACTCTAAACAGCAACCCTCTAAACACCACCAAAGACAACACCCAGACCATAAAAGAGGTTCTCCAAACCACATGCCTCCAAGAAGGAAAGCATGCAGAAGCATTGTCGTTGCCTGATCAAGGATCTTGAGTTTTTACCCTAGAGTAAGTCTGACTTCCCAAAGTAGTTCCTACAACAAGGCTATTGCGAGGTACAACCTGTTGAAAGTGCATGGCGCCCCCATGTATGATTTTGGTAATTAATGATAATCCATATGGACTAATGTTTACATTGAAATCCAATTATAGGATTTGTCCATAGGCAATAATTTAACCATATGTTGGCTTCAAGGTTGCAAGAATAAACAAGCGAATAAGATGCAGTGAGCCATTAAGTGTATTTTCAAGACATTATCATAAGGAAGAAATAAGAAATTGTGTGCAAGTTCAAGATGAGCCATCCCGAGGAGATCATGAGCTTGAAGCTTGCCATCCATACGATGATCATGGTAATGTGAAGATGCTTTGAAGAAGAATCTCTCCATAGTGGAGTAAGGGCAACAATCCACAAAATTTCATCAAGCAAGAACAATCAAGAAATACATTCCATCTTGTTGCGGTCAATATCGTCATCATCTAGATCAAGTGGAATGTGCAAGACTAAGGTTTGTTATCAATAAGATTTCTTTCTTACAGGTCTCGTGGTTTAGTTGGGAAACCACTTAGGTTAGTTACCGTATTACCAAGAGGACTCTCGAGTGAGTAACTTGGTTGTATCGTTTAGAGAGAGCTCAAATCTTTGCATCATCTTTCTTGGTTGTTATATGGTGATATAAATCTTGTGATTATTTCCATGACAAGCTCTAGTTCATCAAAAACGGATTTTGCATGAACTACTTATTGCGTTTTCCATAGTCAAGTTTTTCCCGGTTCTTCGTATTGAGAGGTTTGAACTATATATTCGTGGAAAAATCTAACCCACTTGTTCTTGAGATTTTTACTCTTTGTGGGTATCTATTGTCATCATATTTCCAACACAATTGACTTCACCTAAATCTGAGTTCCCTAACTTAGATTGTTTCATTTTCAAAGTTGAAGGTTTTACTAATTTGTCTCTTATAGATAGGTTAAACCTTTCTTCATTTAGTTTTACCCTCCCTTGTTGGAATTTGATGGTTCTCGATATGATCTTGTAGAGCTTGTTTCTAACTTGAAAATGAGCCAAGATCATTAAAATAGGACTTCGGGTGCTCAAGTTATGGTGTTTTCTGTTTGGTTAGACATGTCTGGCCAGGTCGGACGAGTCCGGCTGAGCGGCGCTCCTCACAGTATACCTTCCCGGTATTGGTCCAGACAAGCCCGGACCACTCCGTCTGTCCAGAGTAGTCTGAACCTGCGTGTGGGTTTTTTCTATGTTCTTATTCCAACCATTAGATTCCGTTTGGTGGGGAGGGTATAGAAGGTCCCTTTCTTCCCCCTTGGGCTGGTTACTTCTTCCATTGTTGACTGAAGTAGGGATGTCACCCGTAGGATATGGGTACGGGTAGAGCCATCCCATACCCATACCCGTCACCTTCAATATTATTTGTCACCCGTACCCATACCATCAACGGCTACAAGTTTTCCCGTACCCATCACCCGATAGGGTAAATGGATACCCGCGGGTAAAAATACCCATGCTTACAACACATCAAATTGTTTAAAAAATATGATAGGAGGTGAAGCGATCCTAAATAGGGGTCTAATCCTCACTAATCTACCAACAATTGTAAGAGCATCTCTAATAGTAACCGAAAACTTCGGAACCGAAAAAACCTATAATCAGTCTCCCGAAAACATGGCTTAGGATGATTTTGCAGCTGGCGCATAACAGAACCCGTAAACACGAAATGAAAAAACACAATTGAAATGTCGCCGGAGAATTCTTCATTTATCATATATAGATGGTAGTTTGATGCTCCGATTGAGCATCAAATTTTACAAAATATAAACTACAAACCTAAATTAGATACTAACCCTAACTGCGCGAGATGATTCCGAGCAAAATGAGGCTCGAATGGCCTCTGCGCGCGGCGGTGCCGGTGGTTGCGGAGCTTGAGCATCGAGGCAGAGGACGGTGTCTACGCGGAGGACGGTGAAGAGCTCCACTACTCGGATTCAAGCTCGACTATCTCGGGCTTGATGCGGCGGACGCGCTCCTCCCGGCGCGCCGCCTCGTACTCCCGCACTTGGCGGACGGTGCTGGCGTCCTCCTGGCGGAAGCGAGCGCGGGCCTCCGCCTCCGTGATCGCCGCCACCTACGCGATCACGACATCCTCCTTGTTGGAGCCATGCACATAGTCTCCCGCGGAAAACGTGGGCTCCCACGCGGAGACGAGCTCCTCCTCCTCGAAGCCGTCGTAGATGGGCAGGCGCGGTAGGAGGCTCGAACCGCCGGATGAGGATCCCTTGCCGCCATTGTTGCCGTACTTGGCGAGCTTCCCTGGGGGCGTGAGCCCCCAGTTCTTCTACCGGTGGGCGCTGCGCTTGCGCGCGCCCTCCGACCGTTGAACTTGCGCCGTTCCACCTCTGTATGGAACACGAGGGCCGCGGCGGTGAGTCCCTGCCGCCCAATCCCGCGCCGCCCCGTACAGAGCCATCACGCGAAGCCATGGAGTTGCGGAGTTGGGGCGAAGCATCGCTTCTGCGCGCTGGTTGCTCGCCGGAGAGGTGGCTGGTGGCGGCGGAGCGAGTGGTAGCGGCGGAGGGGAGTAGGGTTTGGAAACCGAACTCCCCTCCACGGCCCGTTTTAATACGGGGCGGCCGCCGAGTTTCTCGGGCCCTCGAACTCTGTTTACGGGCCAGACCGCGAGTTCGGGCTATGTTTTGGGTATATTTCGGCCTGAACTTGTAAACTCGTCGGTTTTTCGGTTCCGGCTCCTTCTTCAGTAGAGTTGCTCTAAGACCGGAAAGCGTGAGGTTTATCCTAGCAAGATGAGCTAGATACGGCGAGAGGACTGGCATGAGCTAGATATGGAGTACACAGTTAGTTCTACTAGTTTGTAGAACTTCGAAAGAAGTGACCATTTTCTGATATCGCTTCGTGAGTAAAATCTTTACCATTGCTGCTACTCTACTACCGATCTGACAGTCACATTAGCTTTTTTTTTTAGAGAAACAGGGATCCAAACCCTGGCTCCAATTATATTGAAACCTTCCGACGAAACTACATCATTCAGATTTGTTTTCGCACTACAGAACACCAACACTTCGTACAACGCAGATCAACCAGATGTTTTTTAGGATACAGATCACAAACTAGAAGTTTTAACTGACAGCAGCAAAGGCTAAGCGAACCAGCTCAAAAATCAACAACAACATCACTCGAGGCTAGTAACTTCAAGGACGATACAAGACTTTGAAGCCTGCACCATCACCCATCAGAATCAAATCGTTTGCTTCCAGGGTCCTCGCCAGGTCTTCAGCCGTGATCAACATCGGCCCAAACCCCCTCGTGATGTTCATGTCACATACATCCAGAGTCGATCTTGCCTTCTTTTGGGGTGTCAGCCAGGCTCCAGCCACGACAGCAGCGGCGGCAACCGAGCCAAACTCTGTAGCTTGCTCAGCAACAGTTTCAGCTCTTCTCTTCCTTCCTCTTTCAACGAGATTTTCCACTGAGCACAGCTGCAAACCATACGTCTCCACAACCCCCGCATGCCAATCCATTGAGAACGATCGAAGACTTGATCATTTCTGGTAATCCAGATAGTTCTCAATCCAGCAACAAAGATCATATTGTACTTATTATTCTTTTTTCTTTTCATTCCAAAGAGATGTAATGTCAGGCATACTTGAAATCTTAAGATTAAGACCCAAAGCTAAAACAATTTCTTTCCAAATATTGAAGCAACCACACAGTCAAAGAAAAGATGTTGACAAGATTCCACTTCATTACAAACAACACAAGTTAAATCATCAACATTTTGTCTCTTGACCAAGTTATCTCTAGTGAGTAACTTATTGTGGAACATCAACCAAAGAAAGAAATGGATTTTGGGGGTACTTTAATATCAACAAGCTAATCCCTCCAAAGTTAACTACAACATACATGAATTTCACACTATAAACCCCATTGGCTTCCCACATCCAAATCAAACCATCCTTCATGGTATTCAAAGTAATAGTTTGGGCAATTTGTTGAATTTCCAGCCACTGCATCATCAATCTATGGTCAAAGCATCTACTAAAGGTTACTTTCAGAGAAGACCCATCCCAAAGATCAGCAATGGTCTTATTCTGTTCATTTACTAGGAAATAGACTTGGGGAATAGCCCACTTGGGGAATTTAATCATACTAAGTAAATAAATAGGAATACTGGCCAAGACACTTCTAACCAACTCTAACTTAGCAACATGGTTAAGAAGCTTTCCTCCCCAACCAGCAGCTCTCTTTAGGATCTTGTCAACAACAGGTTATATATCCTCTCTCCTAAGCTTACTGTGATGTAGGGGAACTCCTAGATATTGCATAGGAAAATCCCCTAACTTACAACTCAAAGATTGAGCAATATGTTGTGCATCAATCTCATCCACATTAATAGGGACTAGATAACACTGATGGAAATTAATCCTCATACCAAACATATGCTCAAAACAAGCCAGGATCCATTTTAAATTTATGGCAGAATGTAAACTATTTTCTAGAAAGAGTAGAGTATCATCAGCATACTGCATACTAATGATCCCCTTCCAACTCTTGCATGAGTCCAGCTAACTGTCCATTAACAATAGCTTTGGACAAGACCTTAGTGAAAACATCAGCCATGAAATTAAAAAGAATGGGGGATATGGGATCCCCCTGCCTTACACCTCTACTGGTGAGGAAGAACTGACTATTGTAGTCATTGATCCTAACACCAACAGATCCATTGTGCAATAGCCCAACAATAATAGACATCCACCTAGGGCTAAAACCCCTCATCCTCATGACTCTCAAAAGAAAGTCTCTGTCCACCCTATCATAGGCCTTTTCATAGTCAAGTTTAAAAATAAACTCAGATTGACCCTTCTACACTGCTTCATGAATAACTTCATGTGCAGAGACAACACTCTCAAGGATATATCTCCCCTTAATAAAAGATGTTTGACTAGGAGAAATAAGTTCTTCACTAGTCACACCCAGCCTATTAGTGGCACACTTAGAGAAAATTTTAAAACTGCAGTTGGTTAAGGCAATGGGTCTGAATTTCTGTATAGTTACAACATCAGCCTCATTTGAAATCAAAGTCAGTAGAGAGAAATTCAATCTAAAAAGATCCAGATTCCCCTCATTCCAATCCTTCACCATAGCCATGAAATCAGCTCTAATGAGCTCCCAAAAATGTTGATAAAAAGAAAATAAAATCCATCAGGTCCATGAGCACCCTCAGCATAAGAGCCAAAGATTGCATCCTTTACCTCTTTTTCAGAAAAAGCAGCATTAAGCATGTCATTATGTTCTTGGGACACCATATCATCTGGGGGTCCCAAAAGTCATCCATGAAATTAATGTCAAGGCAAGATTCTTTGGAAAAAAGGTCCTTATAATATTTAACAGCAATATCTAACATACCTTTGTTGTCTTCAACCATCCCTGAATCAACTTGCAACTCACAAATTTGCTTCTTCCCCATCCTCTGATTTGCTACAGAATGGAAGTAAGCAGTGTTACGATCCCCTTCTAAAATATATATTTCTCTAGACCTTTGTCTAGCTTTTATTTCCTCATTACTCCAAATTTTAGTAAGCTCAACAGAAATATCCTTCATTCTGGATTTAGAAGCAAGTGATAAACATTGAGTAAGCTCAATAGCAGTCTTGCCATCTCTTGGAATCCTAGAGCTCATTCTTGTAGCTTGCACAGGTCCCCACTGCTTCTTGTCCTTCCATACCACAGAAGGCATGGGAGGGTCAGGTTTGTTGGAGACCCTTTCACCACTCATCTCTTTAACACCCTCATTTTCTTCATCACTCTCAACATCAAAATATTGAAGGAGATTCTTCCCAATGTTATCCTCAACATTCCTTATCACAAAAGCATTGTCAGCAGAGATGTGTGGCTCCTTGCCAAACACCTTATCTTGCACACTTGTCTCCAAACTCTGTTGAGCAACAAATCTAGAGACACTCCTTCCACCAATAGGAGGGATGGAAAGATCTGTCTCCATCTTGCTATTGCTCCCACCAGTCTTGCTCTTATCCAAAGCCTTGAAGTCATCACCAAGTTCAGTGTCATCATCAATCTTGTCCCCTTCATTACTGTGACCAAGGTCTTCATCATCATCCTCATCCACATCAATAGCTTCTCCTTCAGCCTCCACAAGGAAATCAATCAGGAAGAAACATTGCTCCATTTCAAAAAGCTTGTTGGATGGGATTTTGGATTTGTCCCTTACAACCACCTTGACTCTTACTTCCTTATAGAAACTCCTGAAGATGCCATCCAATCAATGTTGACAAGCACACCTAGAGTAGTGGAGATTTGGAAAATTGTCTTCCATGTCAGCCACTTAGCAGGAATGCCAAGTATCTTGACCAAATCTCTTGGAATTCCTCAAAAGGTTTTGCTTCACCTTCCCAATTCACAAAGTATATCACTACTCCTTCCTTCTTGGGATTAATGGAGGGGTATTCCACCAATTCCTTGATTCTCTTGCTAGGAGGAAACCTCACCAAGAACCTCTTAGGACCAAGCTGTCTGATTTGCCAGCACCAATTCACCTTCCACATTTCATTGAAGCATTTCTCAAGCTCCTCAGCAGATATTTTTCCCTCTTTGACCACCACCACCCCTACATTGTCCATATTCAACCATTGAACTGCTTCTGGTACTTCCACCTCCACATGAAAGAAACCCAGTCCAGGATTAGCACTCCCCCAATATTGGGCAGTAGGTAGAAGAGAGTACCACATCAGGCAAGTATCCATGTGATGCCCAGTTTTGCTGCAAATGAGGCATCTTTTGATTCTGGTGCAGAGACCTACATAATGACCAAGCTAACATTCTTGAATTTGGGGTCCAGGATTGGTCCAGGACCACTAGCCACTATCAACTGCAAATTGTTCCCATTCCTATCACCACTAGTCTTGAATCCATCACAAGCAGTCCCTTTCCGATTCTTCTTCTTATTCTTATTACCACCAGAGATTTGCTGTTGTTGTGAAGGGTTCAGACTAGCACTGCTACCCTGGCTATTAGGTTGAGGAATGCTGGGAGTAATACCCTGAGGCATCATCATCATGGGGTTGAAACCAGCTGGGGGAATTTGCTGATTGCCAAAGAACTACGACCACGGACCCATCGACATATTCCACATATGGGGTTGCATCATTGGAAACATACCTTGCCCAGCCGTCCCCATCTGCTGCATCATGGGTTGGGGGAACTCACTTTTGACAATCACTGGATCAGGAGCGGCACCAAGGGAGGTTGCATCCGCTTTTGGTGTCGTGGCTACCGCCGGAGGAGCACGACCACCACCAGAGCCATGGCCACCCCCAGCTCCACCAAACCTTCCTGCACCTCGACCCCCTCCCGCCATCTTGACTACCTCCACGAACGATCTCCTCCCTTCTTCAGCTCCCCACAGTTCCGAGAACTTGATCACCGTTGGCTTGGGAAGGAAACCTGCTCTGGCGGGGTAGCAATCTGTGGGAGAGAAGGATCTCGCATGGACCAACTCCCTCCTGACCCAGAAGAGAGTCTGAGAACCAGGATGATCCCTAGATCCGACCAGGCGGAGTTTGTCTGAGACGGGCGGAGCATCCTCCACTATATCCAATTCGGGAGGCGTATTTCTAAAATCCGCCGACCCAGAGAGGCCACCAACGGACCGATTGCGATCTGGCGGATCCAATCGACGGCCCCCCATGGCTGCCAGCGCAGAGCGGCTGCGCGATGGGGCCCGCCTCTAGGGGCTTCTCCTAGCCATCATCACCCTCTCCAGCGAGAAGCTTCTCGTCGGGGATGGATTTCCTTGGCGAATCCTTTACATCCGCCGCCGGAGAGCCGCATCATGACGAGGACCAGCTGACCCCTCAGCCCCCGCCCCATCACCGCCAGGCAGAAGCAACGGAGATGGCCTCTACGGCGAGCCCCGAGACAAGACCTTCACGATATCCACTTTTCCAACATCCTCCAGGCCTTGTTCCTCCATTAGCCTCTTCGGGTCTACGGGATCCTTGAGCTTGATCATCGCCAGTGCCGCGGCCACCTGCTCCTCGAGACCCTGCCCTAAGATCTGAGGCCGCCACCCCTTTGCCATCTGCACGACTGCCCATGGCGACGCGAGGCTGATCTGGAGGATCAGCAGCTTCCGCCGTAGCAGCGCTTGCCTTCTCCCCTCCGCCATCTCCGCCTCCTTCTCCCTCCGCGCCCTCTCCTCCCCCATCTTCACCTCCTCTGCGAACGATGGGAAACCCGCCGTCCACTTCGGAATAGACATGTTCCTCCGCCGGACGCACCGGCAAGTACCAGTGGCGGCGGGAGATCGGGGCGGGGAAGGAAGCGGCGGCGGCGCGGAATCGCCTGAGATCAGGTCGCCTGAGCTATCGCCTAAGAAGTTGCTTTTGTGGGATATTTGCTTTCGAATTGAGATTTTTTTTTTTTTTTTTTGAACAGAAAGAAATTTTTATTACTTAAGCACATTTTACAGAGAGTAGCGTGAAGGGAGCCACGCTATTTGCAGAGAAGATGGCCTGAGTTGGACATTGACCTGACTCAGAGCATATACACCTGATGGATACAACATTCGTTTGAATTCTAGTTGCTAATCTAGCATGATGATGTGCTTTAGTATTGTAGCTTCTCTGCAGATGAGTAATCCTGAATTGAGATTTAATACTGCTATCAGTCACATTAGCTTCCTTATCTTGATTTTTTCATGTGCACATAAACCACAGAAAGTAGCTTTGAATCCGGCAAACTTGTGCGTGAAGAATGCAAGTCTGGAGGTAGACCTGTTGATCGGAGTTTGAAGCTTGAAAGCATGTATTCCGAACTGCTGGACGGTACTCACGGAAGGCAGCAAGATGGGCCATGGATGGACCAGCCTCGCTGCAAAGCAGTCAAGCACTCCTTTCTTCGCTGGGCGATGGTGCCGCCTAGGCCTGAAATGGTGATGCAGGAGGGGAACCGAACAAATACAAGCAGATCACGCCAGACCATCAGGATTCTTTCGGTGACCAAGGCACGCAACCGACCGAGCTACTATCAAGGGAGAATCTTAGCTCTCCTTTCATTACTGTCTCAGAAAGGTTGCGGTGAAAAATGCACACCTTCACCTCAGTGCTTGACTGACTACATACAATCTAGTAGTAGATCCTTTTCTGCAAAGTTTACCAATTATTAGCGCTTTTGAGAAGCTTTCTCTGCAATTCAACTGGGCAGGAATCTTCTGTTCTTATCCTTAAAGGAAGGAAGATGTATATATATACACACAGATGCAGGCTTGGACGATGCATCATTTGCATATACATGTGTTGGGCTACAAGCTCTGAAAAAACAGTGTAAAGTGAGCGTTGAGAGGGTAACTGAATTCCATGGCCCAACTGCTACATTCTGCTAGGCGGCAGAGCAAGGCCAATAAAATGGATGACCAAGGTGCCAAAAGAATTTATCCTTGTGTCGGTTCAATTTGGTCATGTAAGGAATAACTAATCACACTTTGTTATTGTTGTTTGCGGACTGCAGGCGAATCTAGCGATTCGGGTTCCTTGGTTGTAGTTGTAGAGATGGCCAAGGAACTCAGCCGCAACCTAGCCACCTTGAAGTCATTCAAGCCCCAACAAAAGGACCGCATCATGGTCGCCAAGGTCCGCCACCTCACGCGCAACGTCTGCAAGAGCGAGTATGATCCTGATCACGTCTCCATCGGCCCGTACAACCACCATCGGCAACTCCCGACGCAGCATGACAAGCTGAGAAGCCTCGACGCCGTACTCTCGTGGGCGAAACACGGGCACGGCACGACGGTGGAGGGCTACGTCAACGAGCTGGCCTGCCTGGAGCCCAAGGCGAGGAGTTGCTACAACAACACCTTCGATGACATTCCCAAAGACCAATTCGTGCGCATGCTCTTGCTCGATGGCTGCTACATAGTCGACCGCTTCGTCAACTTCGAAGAACAACCCACCACGAACGATGAGGGGACTGCTGCTGCCAATGGTAGTAGCATCCCGTCGGTGGTCGCCGCCTCCCCTGACTTGCAAGAACAACCCACCATGAACGATGCGGGGGCTGCCGCCAATGGTAGTAGCATCCCGTCGGCGGTCGCCGCCTCCCCTGACTTCCAAGAACAACCCACCACGAACGTCCCGTCGGCGGTCGCCGCCTCCCCTGACATCCAAGAACAACCCACCACGAACGATGAGGGGACTTCTGCCAATGCTAGTAGCATCCCGTCGGCGTCCGCGGCCGAGCTCGAATATTTGGAGTTGGTGCGCGACGTGTTCTTCCTCGCGGAGAACCAGATACCGTTCTTCGTCCTTGAGAAGATCGGCGAGCTGGCAGTGCCGCACGGTAGGGCTCATGTGGGTAGATGGATCGCGGGTCATGCCCGTGATCTCATGAACGACCAAATGTACACAGCCGCAGCGCCGGGGCCGGCCATGGTGCCTCCCGAGCTGACGATGCCAGGCAATCTTCTCCATCTTGTGCATATGCAGCTGAAGCCTGAAGCTGGCCTCTTTCCAGGCGCCACAAGAATCAGTGCCGCCGATGAATCTGCGTCGGTGGGCAGGTGGCGCACGGCGACGGAGTACAGCTACGCGGGGGTGAAGTTCAAGGTCCGGGCCATGAGCGAGAATGAGGGCGTGCGTAGCATTCTGGACGTGAAGCTGGATAGCAGCGGCGGCACGCTGGAAGTGCCCTGTCTGGACATCGACAACGAGACGTGGCGGCTGCTGCGCAACCTGATGGAGCTGGAGCAGCGGAACCGGGACACTGTGGGGAGCAACGTGACGGCGTACTGCGTCTTCATGTCCCAGCTGGCGAGCGACAGGAAGGACGTGGAGCTGCTGCGGAAGAGAGGCGTCATCGTGCACGCCCAAGGCAATGACGGCGAGGTGGCCCAGTGCTTCGCCGACCTCTGCAAGGGGATCATGTTCAATCCTAACAACCCGGCCATCGATTACCTGTGGGGGACACGCCAGAAGCTCGACAGGAGGTCCCGGAGCTACCCTCGGAGGTGGATGGCGTGGCTAAGGCGAAAGTACTTTGCCAACCCATGGCTCGCCGTTGGGCTCCTGGCGGCCGCCATTGGGCTAGTCTGCGCACTCGTCCAAGCACTCTACTCTGTTTTCAGTTACAAACATGGACGGAACTAGAAATCAAACATCATGTCGTTAGGGGTGGGCGGTATGTTGATCCGCCTCATCTTGGTTTAGACTTTAGAGTCATGGTACTGAGGCTGCCGGTCTTGGTAGTGACGCGGTCTTGATGTTCTATGCCTCCTCTCTTCGCCATTAGGAGGGCTGGGCGTTGGGGGCAAGGCAAACGTTCGTTATGTGGTTGCTTGGGGGCGTATGCATGGTTCGCCACCAAAGGCCATGCAGCTGGGCTCGACAATGATCACGTCGACCAATCTGTCTAAGGTGAAACAATCGCTGTATGTTTGTACTGCTAAGAATGATTGTGATACAAATTTTCAGCCAACAAACTATGTTGCACAGGGAGGTAATACACATGTTTCTACCCCGGTTGGTAAGCACGAGGAGGTGCCGAAGATGATGCAGTATACCCATGAGCAAATTGTTGCTTTTGGGGGGATTCAGGAGGAGGCGAGGCGCAAGGTGCGGTCGAGTGGAAGACTGTGGACTCAGCCTAATGCCGATATGACTCAAATGGAGAGGGTGATGATGATCGCAAAGAAACGCGTGGAGACGCCAGTGATAGGCATGTCTACCTCGAAACCAACCTCCATTACGTCTTTTTCGGAGGATCAAATTATTGATAATGCTATGTCACTGGGGGTTTCTTTGGGTGTTTCTCATTCTGATTGCATTAAGTCATCTAAGTTAATAAAAGATTATGAGATACAGAGATCACTTACTATGTTAAAATGTAATGATCAATCGAAAAAAATCATGAGAATGCTTCTCTTTTTTTAGCGGTTTCACGTGTGCACGACCTATGTGATGATTTAGAAGAGGAGGAGAACTTTCGGAGTGATGTCGATGTGCAGATTCCTCCGGTTTTTACTAGGAAGAGAAAACAACGCAAAAAGAAATCGTATGATAATAAAAATGTTAGAAGGAGTAACCGTATTAGAATCAAACCATCAAAATTACAATGAAAAATCTGAAAGGAATAACGTGGAATAGTGAAGGGTTTAAAGATCCAGGAAAATATTTGTTTGTTAAGGAGTCGATAAGGGAGTATGACCTAGATTTTATCGCTTTGCTAGAGACAGGACAGTCTATTTTTGCGGTACATTTTTATGAGATTTGGCAGCGGGTAAGGAGTTTGCATGGCTTTATTTGCCGCCACATGGGAGGCCGGGAGGAATTATCGTAGGGATTAACACGACTACTTTGGTGGTCAATAGGGTAGATAGTGGAGACTACTGTGTGAAGCTGTCTATCACTTCTAAAAAAGATGGTTTTCAATGGCTGCTTGTGCCGGTGTATGGTGCGGCACAAGATAAAAATAAATATGAGTTTCTTGCAGAATTAGTGAGGACTTGTGAATTTGAAACGATACCAATATTATTAGCTGGGGACTTTAATAATTTGAGAAAATCAGAGGATAAAAGTTATAATAACTTCAATCCCCGCTTGCCATTTATTTTTAATGCGATTATTGAGAATCTTAATCCAAGAGAAATTGCTTTGTCTGGGCGGCAATTTACCTGGGTAAGTAGAAGAGAAAATCCTACATATGAAAAATTGGATAGGGTACTTGCAAGTGTTGAATGTGAACAGAAATACCCTTTGGTCACTGTCCGAGCCTTGACTCACTCTGGATCTGATCACACTCCGATTTTGATTGATGCAGGGACCTAGGCACATGTAGGTAATAAACCACGTTTTTTCGTTTGAGTTGGCATGGTTAGAACAGGAGGGGTTTTATGAGCTTATTGCAAATGAATGGGCGGCCATCCCCATTGGAAAGACTCCAATTCAAACATGGCAAAATAAAATAAGGCATTTGCGCCGATTTTTATGTGGTTGGGTAAGGAATTTAAGTGGAAAATACAAGAGGGAGAAGGAACGGCTTTTGAACATTATAGACACATTGGATATTAAGGCGGAAACGTTGCCTTTATCACTTGTTGAGCGCAATGAGTTAAAAGAAAGCTAATGATAATTTAAATAAGCTCCATCGAGAGGAAGAGATTAAGTGGGCACAAAGGGCTAAAGTAAAGTACATCCAGGAAGGGGCGATAATACCAAATATTTCCACCGCATAGCGAATTGTAAATATAGAAAAAAGAAAATTTATCTACTTGAACAAGATGAGGGTACCATTGTTGAGGATGATAATCTAAGGGTATACATTTCGGAGTATTATAAAAAGTTATTTGGTAATCTAGATCCTAGTTCGGTCTCGTTGGATGAAGATAGAACTAATGATATCCCGCAGTTGTCGGCAAAGGAGAATACAATGCTAATTGAAAAATTCTCAATGGAGGAGGTTCATGATGCTATTTTTCAGATGAAACATAATAAATCACCTGGACCAGATGGCTTCCCTGCGGAGTTTTACCAGCATTTTTGGAGGGTTATTAAAAATGATCTGATGGCTTTATATGAGAGCTTTCAGAAACGGGAACTGCCTCTGTATAAGCTGAATTTTCGGGTGATTACTTTACTACCTAAAAACAAAATTTAACTCAGATTCAACAATATAGACCCATATGCTTGCTCAATGTGAGTTTTAAGATATTTACTAAAGTTGCGACAAACAGTATTTCTGAGGTGCCTCAAAAAGTAATTAGACCTGCATAGACGGCTTTTATCCCTGTAAGACATATTCTGAAAGGAGTGGTAGTTCTACATGAGACAATACATGAAATGCACAGAAAAAAACTGGATGGGGTGATTTTTAAAATTGATTTTGAAAAAGCGTATGATAAGGTTAAATGGCCTTTTATGCACCAAGTTTTACGTATGAAGGGATTTGATCCTATTTACCGTGATAGAATAAATCAATTCGTGCAAGGTGGGGGTGTCGGCATAAAAGTTAATGATATTATTGGGCATAATTTTCAAACTAGGAAAGGACTACGCCAAGGAGATCCTTTATCCCCAATACTTTTTAATATTGTTGCTGATATGTTAGAGATTCTCATTGTCAGGGCTAAGGATGAAGGTAAAGTGGGGAGTTTGCTGCCACATTTGATTAATGGTGGATTTTCCATTTTATAATATGCGGATGATACAATTTTATTTTTGGAACATGATATTGCCAAGGCTGTTAATATGAAACTAGTCCTATCCATTTTTGAACAATTATCGGGTTTAAAAATTAACTTTCATAAGAGTGAAATTTTTGCTTTTGGTAAGGCAAAGGATATGGAGGAACAGTATATGCACATTTTTGGGTATGAGTCTGGAACCTTACCTTTGAGGTACTTGGGGATTCCAGTACATTATAGGACTTTGTGAAATACGGAGTGGAACCCTATTGAAAATCGGTTTGCCTCCAAATTGGGGTGCTGGCATAGTAAATTGTTGTCTTATGGTGATAGGTTGGTCCTGATTAATTCGGTTCTTACAAGTCTTCCTATGTTTATGCTCTCCTTCTTGGGAATCCCAATTGGTGTGAGGAAGAGGTTAGATTACTATAGATCAAAAAAATTCTGGCAAACTAATGAACACAAGAAGAAATATAGATTATTGAAATGGAATATTTTGTGTAGACCAAAGGATCAAGGTGGGTTGGGTATCGAGGTATTGGAATTAAAGAACAAATGCTTATTAAGCAAATGGCTGTTTAAACTTCTTTCAGAGGAGGGTATGTGGCAGCAGCTCTTAAGTAATAAATACCTAAAAAATAAAACATTATCTCAAGTAGAGGTCAAACCGACAGATTCACCTTTTTGGAAGGGTCTCATTCATGTTAAAGAGGATTTCTTCCAGGGAGGTTATTTCAGAGTGGGGGATGGAATATATGTTCGGTTCTGGGAGGATGTGTGGCTGGGAGACACGTCATCATCTCATCAATATCCGGCACTGTATAATATTATTCAACATAAAAATGTGTTAGTATCTACTGTGTTTGCTACTGAACCAATCAATATTTCTTTTAGAAGAGGGTTGAATGATAATAAGTGGGTGCAATGGTTACATCTATACCAACGATTAATTACAACTGATTTAACATCTGAACCTGATAAGTTTATTTGGAAATTTACGGATTCCGGCATTTTCTCAGTTAAGTCTATGTACCTTTATTGGATGAATGGCCATGCTGTTTGTCTTCGTAGGTATTTGTGGAAGCTAAAGATTCCCTTGAAAATTTAAAAATTATGTGGTTTCTTAGTAATAAGGTGCTTCTAACTAAGGATAATTTAGCTAAACGGAAGTGGAAGGGATGTCAAAATTGTTGCTTTTGTGATTCCATGGAAACCGTTAATCATGTGTTATTGAATGCCCTTTTGCGAAGATAGTTTGGCGCATGATGTACCTTGCTTATAACATTCTTCCGCCAGCTAATATTACTAATATGTTTGGTAGATGGCTGAATGGGGTGAGGAAAGAGGATAAACAGAAAATTTGAATCGGTGTTTCCGTCATTTGTTGGGCTACTAGAAATGATATTATCTTTAACAAACAAAATGGAACTAATTTTTTGCAGGTTATCCGGTGAGCTTCTCATTCAATTCAACAATGAGTTTTACTCCTCCAGTGGGACAGCGGGAGGCTATGGTTATTGGATGCAACCGGATGCTAGTGGTTGCTCAGGACTTCTTTTTTCAGGCTACTGGGTGGCGGCATCTTAATAGAATAGCAAATGCATAGCTTCTCTATTTGCCGTATTTTCAACTGGTTGATTCATGTACCGACCCTAGATTTTCCGTGATTGTAATAAGTGATAATGGATTTATTGTGACTTGATACTTCGTTTTTAATAAAGAAAGCCATGTGCATCTATTGATGCAGAGGCTGGAGCTAGGCTCCTTTATCAAAAAAAGACATTTCTGCATTAACACTACATAGGCATACGATGAGCAATACATGCCTTCTAAGAAAGTACATTTTAGTGAATATTTCTCTCTTTTAGTTAGGATTACTTTGATCTGACTTGCAAAAAAATTGCTCAGAAACATCTGATTTTCTTGTCATAGATATTAATATTTAAATTTCATTTAACATTTGGCTTCTGTTGCCTTGTTGGTCTCACTGGCAGTACAAACCAAGCTAATTAAAATGCTGCTAATGATTGGATTATTGGTTTGACCAAAACAGTCGTTAGAAATTATGCAAGCACAAAGATCAGTAAAAGAGATCTCTTATTGTTGCTAGTTCACATAGAACTTAACGTTAGAGTGAATTTTTGTAACTGTTTTTCAGCACTGCTGTGTTTGACAGTTCCTCACAAACGCCTGGCCCTGCAGCATTGTCTAGAGTTGCTGAGATGTTTTTTTCTTTCCATAATGGATGCTTTATTATTTAAGTAAGCAATAACACCCGGCCTCTGCATAATGCACACAGCCGTATATATGTCTCAAAATAAAAAAATAGAAATAAGCAAAATACATATTAAAAATACATATTATATCGAGAAATTATAAATCACCTATGAAGCAGGTGGAAATTTAATCCGTAGATTATGCGACCACCCATGTAAAAAAGAAAATCTCTTACCCAGTACAGACCTCCGTATGTCAGCTCAGGTTTTCTCACTTTGAACGAGGCAACCAACATTTTGGAGCATCACTGAC
Organism: Lolium perenne; assembly: GCF_019359855.2. Lineage (NCBI taxonomy): Eukaryota > Viridiplantae > Streptophyta > Magnoliopsida > Poales > Poaceae > Lolium > Lolium perenne. The sequence goes on from NC_067247.2 coordinate 162,537,069, forward strand.
ACCACTGCCGTTGCACATGCCACGGTGGGCAGACCAAGAGGTGACCACATTTTCTCACGAGCAAATCATCAGCGCCAGTACTGCAGGTTTCGCAGCTGCCAGTAAGTAGAGAAAATGGTATCAATTTTTTTCCTAAGGAAAACCCGCATCATGAGAGCATCTACCGGTACAATTTTGCTTTGTTTATGATCGTTTCTTGAACGTTTGAAGGATCGCGATTTTTTTATGGAGGTTTCTACACAATTGCAGAATACGACCACGGAGTTTATTTTCTAACATGGTTGGCTGCGTAGTCGGAGGAGTGAATCCAACAGAGCATCATAGTAGTTGGCTTTTCATATCATTTTTTGTATCTCTTGTGGCTTGATACTAGACTTCTGAACGGCTGTGTACATACTAGAAGGTTGGGTGTAATGCTTAAAATATTTTGAGTAATAAAGTGCCCCTTATCAAAAAATGAGGGCATGATTCATGATCAGCTTGAACACAAGGTCAGCCAAGTACCCAACGACTGTGATTTTTTTTCGAAATGGGAGAAATATCACCCTAGCTTCTGCATCCAAGGAATGCACACACCTTTTTTATTAGATTATTCACAACACCTTACAAGAAGAATTACAAATATCAAACCGAAGCCACCAAATTAACGACAACTCGCTAATCCTACATCACCGATGAAGGGGGGGTCAATGAACAGAGCCAACACCCTTACATCACACAAATGCGCATCATCAAAAAACCGAAGGCCTCGACAAGTCGCCCAATGGCGAGCAGGTGGCACAACCGGTCCAGTAGACCCTCGGTGCGTACCATCATACACGCCCGAGAAGTCCTCGCCACCACCGTCTTCCACATACCTATCTTCAGGTGAGATCAATGCAATGACCTTGTGAGGCCTTCCACCAACGCCACCACGGCGCTAGACAGTTCCACCACCTTGCGCACGTCGAACATGACGTATCCGACGATGCTACCCTGCTGCACCACGCCGCCGAGAATCGCCGTCTTCAACACGAAATAAAAACGCCGCTCCACCTCAGGACCCTCCAGCTTACATCTGCTCCATAGACGATGCCCCTAGGAGGGAGAACGACGCCGTACGCCGCCATCGCCCGATCTGTGATCGGATCTAGGATTTCAACCGGAGCAGTCCGGGCTAGGAGACGATATACATCAGATGTGACAAGATCTCCAAGACGATGCCTGATGACCCACAAGTATAGGGGATCACAACAGTCATCGAGGAAAGTAAAATCCAAATTTGTTGATTCGATACAAGGGGAGCCAAAGAATACTTATAAGCCTTGAAAGCGGAGTTGTCAATTCAGCTGCACCTGAAAAAGCACTAGCAACAGGGTGATGTGAAAATAGTGGTAATATGATGCGGCGCCAGAAAATAGTTGGTACTACTTTGATGGCATGTTGATAGGGAAATGTGATGCATCAGTAATATGAGAGCGATGGTAACACAGCAGTAGCAGTAACATAGAGGCAATGACACTGGAAAATATCCTAGCGCGCAGTTGATTGAAAAGCAATAATGATGAAATAAAGGACCGGGGTTCCCGGCGATCTACACTAGTGGTAACTCTTCAGATGGGTGAACAAATTACAGCTGGGCAATTGATAGAATTGAATTTAGCATTAAGACAAAATATCCAGTCTATTAATATCGTAGGCATGTTTTCTATATATAGTCATACGTGCTCGCAATGAGAAACTTGCATAACATCTTTTCTCCTACCAGCCCGTTTGCAGCGGGGCCTCAAGGGAAACTACTGGTAATTAAGATACTCCTTTTAATAGAGTACCGGAGCAAAACATTAACACTTGGTGAAAACATCTGATCCTCATATCAAAGCCATCCCCTCCGGTTATCCCAATTCGAGGTCACTTTGGGGCCTCGGGTTCCGGACAAAGACATGTGCATACAATTTGTAGATACAATCTAAGCAACAATTATAGAGCCTAGATCTAAGATCATGCCACTCGTGCACTAGTTAGAAGCATTAAACATAACAATATTGCAGCAACAAATACTTCCAAAACTTATAATATATACTGAACATAATGATCATTCCATCGGATCCCAACAAACACAACACCGATTACATCATATGGATCTCAATCATGTAAGGCAGCTCATGAGATCATTGTATTGAAGCACATGGGAGAGAGTACCATCTAGCTACAACCAAGAACCCATAGTCCCTGCGAGAACTACTCACAAACCATCATAGAGTCAAATTGGAGGCGGTGGAGTCGATGGCGATGGCTCCGGGGGCACTTCCCCGTCCCGGCAGGGTGCCTGAACAGAGACTTATGTCCCCTGAAACTTGGTATTGGCGATGACGGCGGCTAATGAACTTTTCGTGGACGGAGGGTGGTAAGTGTAAGGGTATATTTCCCCTATGTGTGGTTTTGGTAATTAATGACAACCCCTATGGAATAATGTTTTCATTGAGTTTATATGAAGGAATATTCCATAGGTACTACTTGTATTCCATGTGTTGGATTCAAGTATGGATACCATGAAGATAAAGAAATACCTTGTGTATTGGCATCAAGATCATCGATTTGAAGATATATATGTGATATGATAAATAAGAATAAATGAAGATAGAGTTCTTATGTGGAACTCAATATTAGCCATGCTCTAGCTTGTGTGATAAGCAATGAATAATCAAGATCTTGAGAGCTTGATTCCAAGTGAAGAATTCAAGTCATGGCTCTAAGTCGGTGTCATGATAGTCTCATAAGTTGAGCTATGTTGACTAAGATTTAGAGCATGCAAACAAATGAAGAATTCTTTATACACCTAAAGATGGTATGATAGAGCATGAGAAGATACAAGGTTGACCAATACAAAGAGTGAAGAATAGATTCAAGTTTGGTCAACACATTAAGCATGAACAATGTGCCACGTGAAGTCACATGGTATGGTAAGCCTTGTCAATTATGCTTCATGAACTAACCCATCATATATGTTCCCTTGTGTTGTCTATGTGGGTTAGGTATCTTTCCATAGGCATGCATCAAAAGTGAGATCTCATATAGCCCATGAGAGGATGACGTTAAGTGGTGATCGTCATCAAGGTTGAGTTGGGCAAGTTCAAGTTGAGCATCTCGAGAGGATCATATGCTTGAGGCTTGCCGTCCATTTGGTGATAATGGACATGTGAAGATGTGCATCAGTAGAGCTTTCCCATCATAGTGTATGTGGGAGCATTTGTGAGTCTTCACGAAGCAACAATGATCAAGTGTGGCATTCCGGCTTGAGTGGAGCTTGAAGAGTTATCATCAAGATCAAGCGAGATGCGCAAGGCAAAGGTATGGCCTTGATAGTTATTCCTTTTACCGGTCTCAAGGTGGTTTATGGGAGACCGGATTATTGGATAGATAGCCGCACTATCAAGAGGGGCTTTCCGTTGGGTAACTTGATCACATCGTCTTAGGGAGCTCAACCCTTTGCATGCTTTGAATTCCATAAATCTTGTTATTTCTTGGTGTTTCTCCATGTGAGGTTCTTGAGCTTGTTGCTAGCTTGACAACAAGCCCAAGTTCATCGAAAACGGAATCCATATGCATCTTCTATTGCGTTTTCGAGCTTGGAGGTTTTACCGGTGTTTCTTTTATAGATAGGTCAAAACATTCATCTTATTATTTTTACTCCGTGGGTTGACAATGATGTTTCTATGCATAAAGTTGTAGGGCTTGTTGTTCTGATTCCAACATGCCCAAGATCCTCGAAATCGGAGTCCAGTCGCAAAAGTTATCATGGTTTTTGTAAAACATGTTTTCATGATTGGCCCGGTCCCTCGCCCGGCGTGACCGGCCGTCCCACCGGATGGCCCGGTTTCAACCGGCCCCTGGACTAGTGCCAACCGGGACATGTACTGTAAGTCCCCGATCCGCCCCGGTCACTGCCCAGCCTCAGGTCCGGTTTGGACCAAGCGGCCCGGTCGGACCAGCCCTCTCACCGGGCGGCTGCTGGCGCGTGACAGGGCTTGCAACGGTGCCAGAAGGTAGCTCCTTGTGACGGTAAAGCACACGTCCGTTGGGAACCCCAAGAGGAAGGTGTGATGCGTACAGCAGTAAGTTTTCCCTCAGTAAGAAACCAAGGTTTATCGAACCAGTAGGAGATGAAGGCCACGTGAAGGTTGTTGGTGAAGGAGTGTAGTGCAACGCAACACCAGGGATTCCGGCGCAAACGTGGAACCTGCACAACACAATCAAGATACTTTGCCCCAACTTAACAGTGAGGTTGTCAATCTCACCGGCTTGCTGTAAACAAAGGATTAAACGTATGGTGTGGAGAATGATGTTTGCTTGCAAAGAACAACAGAGAACAATGATTGCAGTAGGTTGTATTTCCGATGTAAAAGAATGGACCGGGGTCCACAGTTCACTAGTGGTGTCTCTCCAATAAGATAAATAACATGATGGGTGAACAAATTACAGTTGGGCAATTGACAAATAGAGAGGGCATAACAATGCACATACATATCATGATGACTACTATAAGATTTACTTAGGGCATTACGACAAAGAACATAGACCGCTATCCAGCATGCATCTATGCCTAAAAAGTCCACCTTCGGGTTAGCATCCGCACCCCTTCCAATATTAAGTTGCAAACAACAGACAATTGCATTAAGTACTGTGCGTAATGTAAACAATACAAATATCCTTAGACAAAGCATTGATGTTTTATCCCTAGTGGCAATATCACATCCACACCCTTAGAATTTTCTGTCACTGTCCCAGATTCAATGGAGGCATGAACCCACTATCTAGCATAAATACTCCCTCTTGGAGTTACAAGTATCAACTTGGCCAGAGTCTCTACTAGCAACGGAGAGCATGCAAGATCATAAACAACACATATATGATAGATCGATAATCAACTTGACATAGTATTCCATATTTATCGGATCCCAACAAACACAACATGTAGCATTACAAATAGATGATCTTGATCATGATAGGAAGCTCACAAGATCTAAACATGATAGCACAAGAGGAGAAGACAACCATCTAGCTACTGCTATGGACCCATAGTCCAAGGATGAACTACTCACGCATCAGTACGGAGGCGGGCATGGTGATGTAGAGCCCTCCGGTGATGATTCCCCTCTCCGGCAGGGTGCCGGAGGCGATCTTCAGAATCCCCCGAGATGTGATTGACGGCGGCGGCGTCTCAGTAACTTTTCTCGTATCGTGGCTCTCGGTACTAGGGTTTTCGCGACGGAAGGATTATATATACGAAGGGGCAGAGTCGGGGGACGCCCGAGGGGCCCACCCCATATGGCAGCGCGGCCAGGGGTGGGGCCACGCCCCCCTATGGTGTGGCCGCCTCGTGGCCCCTCTTCGTCTCCTCTTCGGTGTTCTGGAAGACTCCGTGGAAAATAAGACCGTGGGCTTTTGTTTCGTCCAATTCCGAAAATATTTCCTGTGTAGGATTTCTGAAACCAAAAACAGCAGAAAACCTGAATTGGGGCTTCGGCATCTTGTTAATAGCTTAGTGCCGGAAAATGCATAAAAATGATATAAAGTGTATATAAAACATGTGAGTATTGTCATAAAACTAGCATGGAACATAAGAAATTATAGATACGTTTGAGACGTATCAGCGGCCCGGTCTGTGGCCCGGTCTCTAGCCCGGTCGGACCAGCTCCTACACCAGGCGGCCCGGTCCCTGGCCCGGTTTGGCCCGGTTTGCCAGGCTGCACGAAAAACTAGTTCCCAGATCTGCCCCAAACGGTCATATTTCGTTTGGCTATAAAAGGGGCTTCTTCCCCAACAGTTTTCAAGGGTTTTTGAGCACGTTTTTTACCACCATTGTTGAACCTTTTAGCTTGCTTCCTCTCCCTTCCCTCCCATGATTTTTTCTCATTCTTGAGGGATCTAAGAGAGGAGATCTAGATCTACAATCTCCACCAATCCATTTCTCCTCTCAGTGAGGGAAACTCTTGGGATCTAGATCTTGGAGTCATTTGTTGATTTCCTCCTTTGTTCTTCCTCTCTAATCTCATCCTAGCATTTGTTGCTTTGGTGGGATTTGAGTGTGAAGGATTTGAACACCTCTAGTGTTCTTGCTTTTCATCATTGCATGGTGTTGAGCTCTCCACCACGATTAGTTCGAGTGATAGATCGTGAGCTTGTTACTATTGGAGGGAGACCTCCTAGTTGGCTTGGCAGTTGGTGCTCCGGTGATCTCTTCAAGGAAGATTGTGAAGAGGCTCGGGCTTCTCCTTCGTGGAGCTTGTGAAGTGGTTTTGGAGCTTGCCATCTCCGGAGTGGAGGAAAAGCTAACCATACAGAAATGGCCATTATCCTTCGTGGGTTTGGCTCGGAGAATAGGGTGAGCCTTCGTGGCATTGGGGAATCCTTCGTGGGACCTCCACTCCTCCAAATGTGATGTACCTTCTTGCAAAGGAAGGGAACACGGGAATACATCCTCGTCTCCGCGTGCCTCGGTTATTTCTATACCCGAGCTTTCTTTCCTTGTGATAGCCATCGTGCTTGAAGTACATATATCTTGCTATCACTTGTGCTACATATATCTTGTGCCTATATTGCTTAGCTCTAATTGTTGTTGTTGTTGCACTTAGGTGAGCCTAGCATTATTAGGATTTGTGCTTGTAAAATAAACGTTAGTTTAATTCCGCATTCTTACAAGCCAATTCCGTAAGAGTTTTTAAATCGCCTATTCACCCCCCTCTAGGCGACATCTCGTCCTTTCAGTAAGTGATAACAAACAAATAATTTTTGAAGTGACATGCACCTTCAAAGTTCAAAGGATGACTAGATACAAATAATTTAAGGACAAGTAATAACAAATTCATGATTTAATCAATAATAATTTGGGACCATGCACATAAAACTAAGAATGACAACTATTCTCTCTTAATGGTGCATGAACTTAGAAGATGAAGACGCAACATAAAAGTAAAAGAAAGACCCTTCACAGAGGGAAACATGGATTACTCATGTGCTAGAGCTTCTTATTTTGAAAGCATGGAAACAATTGTGTCAATGGTAGTAATAATTCAGATGGTTTATGTATAAAACTTTCTATAAGTTGCAAGCCTCATGCATCAAATACTAATAGTGCTCGCACCTTGTCCTAATTAGCACGGATTTCCATGGATTATCATCACTTTACATATGTTTCAACCAAGTGTCACAAAGGGGTACCTCTATGCCACCTGTACAAAGGTCCAAGGAGATAAATCGCATTTGATTTCTCGATTTTGATAGATCTCAACTTAAGGACATCCATACCGGGACAACATAGAAAACAGATAATGGACTTGTCTTTTTAATGCTTTAAGCATTCAACAATAATAATATTCTCATAAGAGATTTTGAGGATTTGTGTGTCCAAGCTAAAACTTCCACCATGATACATGGCTTTGGTTGTCGGCCCAATGTTCTTCTCTAACAATATGCATACTCAAACCATTTCAACTTATGACAAATCTTCCTTGCTTCAGACAAGACGAACATGCATAGCAACTCACATGATATTCAACAAAGGTGTGACAGTTTGATGGTGTCCCCAGATAACATGGTTACCGCTCAACAAGCAACTTATAAGAACTAAGATACGTAAGTCACATATTCCTTACCACAATAGTTTTTAGGCTACTTTCCTATGAGCTATATATTACAAAACCAATGAATAATTTTTTGAAAGGTTTTAAAGGTAGCACACAAGAAATTTACTTTGGAGTGGCGATAAAATACCACATATAGGTAGATATGGTGGACACGATTGGCATTTTTTTGGGAGTTGGATGCACGAGTAGAGCTCATACTCAGTACAAATGAAGGCTAGCAAAAGAAAGGGGGCGACCGACTAAGAGAGCAATAATGGACATAATCATGCATAGAGACAAAACTTATTAATCAAAGCATATGGTGATATTAAAAGTCAAAAACTAAATGATCATTAAGTCAACTCAATTGAAACATCAAAGGAGATCTTTCATTTGCATCACTATTAATATGAGACTTCTTACTCGTATCGAACACCAATTAACTTATTTGAAACAACTCTCGTAGATAATATTCAGTAGATATCAGAGAGATAAATTCACTTGCATACAGAAAACCAACAAGCTATGAACATAATATGAATGAAAATCTAGAGCTTAAACGCAGTACTCGTAAAAATAGAACGCTCGTTGAACATATGAGTGAAAACTAGAGCGTTCATGCAATTAAAACGGACCGTGTCTCTCTCCAAAACAAATATGATGGATCCAACTTTATTTAACAGCAAATAAAACAAAACAAAACACACATAAAAAAAATACGCTTCAAGAATAACACATAATGCATGAAGCAATAAAAATATAGCGCACTAAAAAATGACATGGTACTTTTTACTGATGAAGAGGGGGTGCCCCGGGCATCCCCAAGCTTTGACGCTTCAACCTCTTGGATATTTCTTGGGGTGTCCAGGGGACATCCCCAAGCTTGAGTTTTTGTCCATTCTTCATCCTATGGTATCATTCTGCTCTCCCTACACTTGAAAACTTTCTTCACCCAAAACTCAACATAATTCATTAGCAATATTAGTGTAATCAAAATAAAAATCCACTTGGTTCTGGTATGACATATGTAAATCGTATATTAAAACATTAGCTACTGCATAATCTTCTTCGGAAAGCTCCTTCTTTCAAAAGAAATCAAAAAGAAAAAGATTAAGAGGCAAATGCACTAATGGCAGACATCTGTCAAAACAGAATAACAGCTAAATATCGAGATCTGAGAGACTTTTCTGTCGCTCATATCAAAAAATGCTGAACTAATGAAAGTTAGATAATAACCTGGAGAATATGCTCGTAAATTTTCAGCTCAAGGTGACGTTCTGGTGATTTATGCGAATTTTTCTCGCGACAGTCCAGAAACAGAATTGCAAATTCTCCAAATACCACTTTCTTACCATTAGAGGCTACTCTTGGCACAAAAACAAAATAAAATTGATAAGGAGAGGTCATTACAGTAGCAATGACTTCCGAGACTCAACAAAACAGTAAAATAACAGAAATAAAAACATAATGGGTTGTTTCCCAAAAAGCTCTTTCTTTATAGCCATTAAGATAGGCTCAGTAATTTGAGAAGATGCTCACATATGTTATATAAATTGAAGTAAATGAGAGCATCAAGAAGCAAATATGAAACACATTTAAGTCTTACCCACTTCCTGTGCATGGGAATCTTGTACATAAATAAATTCACAAAGAACAAAGCGACAAGCATGTGAAGGTAAAACAAGAGTAACTTTAACATTTTCATCATGTAGAGAGGTGTTTTAGTACCATGCAAATTCCTACAACCATATTTTTCCTCTCTCATAATAATTTTCAGTAACTCAACAATATAACTATCACAAAAGGCATGCTTTTCATGATCTTCAAACACATAATTTTTATCAAACTCAAAAATGGTAGGATTAAAACAATCAAACCCACTTTTAGAAATTTTATAACAAGATGATTGATCATTCTCAAGAGGTATGGGACTACTAGTAGCAATCCTATTTTCAGTAGCATTATAATTTATAGCATCAAGTAACATAGGACCATCATCTCGAGCTTTATCATAAACACTCTCCAAGTAAAATTCTTTAGTTCCATGCATTTCAAAATTAGGCACAAATAAAGGATTATCATGAGATTTATCAAAATAGCATGGATTATCATAAATAACAGTAGCATAATTATTCTCACAATTTTTACTCACAGGGAATATTTCAAGAGAATCCTCATGAACATAACATTCGTCCTCCTTTGGTGAGCATGGAGGGCAATCAAATAATGTAAGAGATAAAGAGTTACTCTAATTAGAAGGTAGGCATGGGTAGCTAATCCATTCTTCCTCCTTTTGTTCATCACTCTCCTCCTCTTTTTCATCTAATGAGCTTTCAGGTTTAGCAACTTCTTCTTCCACGGATTCCTGCAAATTGTGGATACATTCTTGTGCATAATTGAGTCTCTCTTTATAACCAATGATATACCAATTATTGCTGAAATTTTATGTGCAATAATCAAGGATAGAAGAGATATAATCTTTAAGGTCATGACAAGAAACACAAGTTTCATAATTTTTAGACATGAAGGATTCTATTTCATAGGCTCCCATAAATAAGACAAATTGTTCTACTTCTTCGAATCCAAGATGAATATAGTTATTCCAATGATAGTTCGAAACTAAAACTTCTTCACTAAAACCACATTGGAATTTAAGATGTTTAGTATCCTGTTTAGAGCAACAATTTATATCATGGCGTTTAAGCAAAATTTTAGCAATTGTATCCAACTTTTTCAACACACCACTCATTACTTTTCCCTTATATGATTCTCTATACTTCATAAATAATTCTACAAGTTCCATAGAGTATAAAGCAGGTCCTTCCATAACAACAATTTTTAGTTTTTCGATTTTTCAAATTTTTATGGATTTTCAGATATATAGGAAATAAAACAAGACAAAAATAAACTAAACAAAACAAAATGAAATAAATACAGCGGGAGAGGTGGAGTGTACTCTCCAGGTGAACTTATAAGTAGAGCTGTGCTCCCCGGCAACGGCGCCAGAAAATAGTCTTGATGATCCACAAGTATAGGGGATCGCAACAGTCTTCGAGGGAAGTAAAACCTAAATTTGTTGATTTGACACAAGGGGAGCCAAAGAATACTTATAAGCCTTGACAGCGGAGTTGTCAATTCAACTGCACCTGGAAAAGCACTAGCAACAGGGTTATGTGAAAGCAGTGGTAATATGAAGCGGCGCCAGAAAATAGTTGGTACTACTTTGATGGCGTGTTGACAGGGAAATGTAATGCAACAGTAATATGAGAGCAATAATAACACAACAGTAGCAGTAACACAAAGCAAATGACACTGGAAAATATCCCAACGCGCAGTTGATTGAAAAGCAATGCTGATGAAATAAAGGATCGGGGTTCCCGACGATCTACATTAGTGGTAACTCTCTAGATAACAAGTGTTGGGTGAACAAATTACAGCTGGGAAATTGACATAATTGAATTTATCATTAAGAAAAAATATCCAGTATATTAATATCCTAGGCATGTTTTCCATATATAGTCATTTGTGCTCGCAATGAGAAACTTGCATAACATCTTTTGTCCTACCAGCCCGTTTGCAGCGGGGCCTCAAGGGAAACTACTGGTAATTAAGGTACTCCTTAAAATAGAGCACCGGAGCAAAGCATTAACACTTGGTGAAAACATGTAATCCTCATATCAAAGCCATCCCCTCCGGTTATCCCAATTCGAGGTCACTTTAGGGCCTCGGGTTCCGGACAAAGACATGTGCATACAATTTGTAGATACAATCTAAGCAACAATTATAGAGCCTAGATCTATGATCATGCCACTCGTGCACTAGTGACAAACATTAAGCATAACAATATTGCAGCAAAAAATACTTCACAAACTTATAAGAGATGCTGAAAATAATGATCAATCCATCGAATCCCAACAAACACAACATCGATTACATCATATGGATCTCAATCATGTAAGGCAGCTCATGAGATCATTGTATTGAAGCACATGAGAGAGAGTACCATCTAGCTACAACCAAGAACCCATAGTCTCTACGAGAACTACTCACAAACCATCATGGAGTCGAAGTGGAGGTGGTGGAGTCGATGGTGATGGCTCCGGGGGCACTTCCCCGTCCTGGCAAGGTGCCGGAACAGAGACTTCTGTCCCCCGAAACTTGGTTTCGGCGATGATGGTGGCTACAGAACTTTTCATGGACGGAGGGTGGTTCGTAGCGGAATTTTTAGGTCAGAGGGGTCTTATAAGAGAAGAGGCGACGCCAGGGGGCGCACGAGGCCACCATACCACCCCCAGGCGCGGGCCAGGGCTGGCCACGCCTGGGCCTGTTATGGGTGGCCTGTAGCCCCCCTCCGGCTCTCCTTCTAGCTCCCGGGGTCTTCTGGTATATTAGAATTTCTGTGATTTTTTCAGAATTTTCCGAACACTTTTATTTTTGGACATTTTCTGCAATAAGCAGACATAATAAATAGGAACTGGCACTGTGGCACTTGTTAATAGGTTAGTCCAATAAATGTCATAAAATGATGCAAAGTGCACATAAAATACAGAGGAATTGGTGTAGAATAAGCATGGAGCATCAAAAATTATAGATACGTTTGCAACGTATCAATGCCTCAACAGGAATATGACACGATGTGACACCATCGACTGATCCGAAGGATCTAGGGTTTCCCCAGGAGACTCTTGGCCGCAAACGGATGAAAATTGTCCCGCAAGCTCGACGCCGACAATGGCGACCGCCACCACATAGTGAGGACGCTGTCAACGGGGCTGAGGGAGACGACCCGCCATCGCAAGGGAGACCAGGACGCCGCCGCCAAACAAGGGCCGCCGCCCTGGGATCCAACCTTCAGCCGTCGTGAATGACCGGAGTTGGCGCCGCCGCGCAGCTGCTACACCCACGCGCCACCCCGCGCCGGTGAGCCGCCCCGCCGAGGTGCCCGACGCCTGCACCATACCCTCGCTACATAGAAAAGATGAGGGGGTGAGAGAGATCCCCGCCGCCACCGACGTCGACCATGCTTTGCCTGGCCGCGCCCCCTAGCGGCGGCGAGGGAGGATGGGGGAGAGGTGGGAGCGGGTGGTGGCGGCGGCTAGGATTCTCTCCCTGGCGCAGGGAGAGGTGGGCACAGGTCAGTAGTCCAGCTGTTCACTCCCAATGACTGTGATATTGGTTGCGAGTTACTTTCTATCTCTACAACTTCTTTTAATGCGATCCTAATTCCTAGTTATGTCTACTGCAAATTTACTCAACTGATTTTTTTTCTCACCTTTCATAGAATTGGATACTTTTTCTGCATCACTACAGATTGAGTTTGTTCCTCTAATATATCTATAGAAACCAATGACACTATAAGGTTACTTGGTAATAAGTTTATTTTAGAAGAGATGCAATATGAAAAAGACAATCTGAGAAATATGGCTTCTTCTCGGGTTTCCTTCACTTTCTTCTCAGGTTGATTTGTCTCAATCATGGATGATGCACTTTTGTAATAAGTGATTGATACTGTGATACTTTTTAAATAAATGAATTAGATGTGTGCATCATTCGATGGAGAGGCTGGGGCGCAGCCCCCGTATCGAGAAAAACTTTGTGTCCGGTCATGGTGATACATGCAAGACTTTTTTTTAGACCTCTAATATTACAGCTTTGTGAGCTAATGAGTAAATTATGTTGGCTGTAAACGCGTAACACCAATTTAGTTCAACTGATAGAAAAAAACCCACTGATATTACTCTAAAAAAACCCACTGATATTGTGGGACAAGAGTATGAGGGACGTCGTGTCTGCAAATGGTAGCTGTCGAAGTTTCCATGGAAGTACTTCCTGTCATAGAAAGAGGTAGTATAGCTGAAGTTATCCATCATGTAATCTACTTCAAGGAAGCTACGGATCAAACTCCCAAGAAGATCAATAACCCGGCATATGACTCCTGGATCTCACGGGATCAAATTGTGCTCGGGTATCTCCTTCAGTCGATTGGATCTAAGGTTCTTCCTCACGTTCAGAGAATCGAGACCGTCACCGGTGTCTGGCAGGTGATTGAGGAGATGTTCGCCTCGCATTGTCAGACCGAAGTCACGAACTTGCGGCTCGAACTGGCGGACACAAAGAAACTACAGATGACTACCAATGCGTTCCTGACCAAGATGCAACGCATCGTCGATGCCCTTGCTGCTACTGGCGAGCCCATCCGCACCAGGGAGTGCATCTGCTTCATCCTGGCGGGACTCGGGGCTCCCTACAACGTGCTGGTCGCCACCCTCGGCGCGGTCACCACGCCGCTCACGCTCCCCTCGCTCTATGCCCAGCTTCGGGCTTATGACCAACGCCAGGAGATGCTCGGTGGACCTGCTGCCTCCGAGTTTGTGACCTCCGCCAACTACACGCAACGCGGCGGACACAGATGCTACAACAGTCGGTCCCGCGGTGAATATGGTGACCGCGGTGATCGTGGTGACTACGATCGCCGTGGCGCGCGCATGGAGGATAGGCGAGATGATCGCCGTGATGATCGACAGCTGCGCCAAGAACGCGGTGGCGGGCGTGCACCTTCTGGCGGGGGCCGTGGCCGTGGACGTGGAAGGCGTCGCACTACGCCATGGGTCAACACAACCTGCTGATGTCTACGCACACTCCTTTTCCGGTAGTCAGTGTTGGGCCTCCAAGAGCAGAGGTTTGTAGAACAGCAGCAAGTTTTTCCTTAAGTGGATCACCCAAGGTTTATCGAACTAAGGGAGGAAGAGGTCAAAGATATCCCTCTCAAGCAACCCTGCGATCACAATGCAAGAAGTCTCTTGTGTCCCTAACACACCCAATACACTTGTCAGATGTATAGGTGCACTAGTTCGGCGAAGAGATAGTGAAATACAAGTGGTATGAATGAATATGAGTGGTAATAGCAATCTGAATAAAATATGGCAGCGAGTAAACATGCAACAAAACAGTAAACAAACGGAGATTCGATGCTTGGAAGCAAAGCCTAGGGATCCTGCTTTCACTAGTGGACACTCTCAACAATGATCACATAATAGAACCACTCTACACTCTCTTGTTGGATGATGAACACCACTAATTGTGTAGGGCTACAAGAGCACCTCAATGCCGGAGTTAACAAGCTCCACAATATTCGATATTCATATTTAAATAACCTTAGAGTGCATGATAGATCAACACAACTATACCAAGTACTAACATAGCATGCACATTGTCACCTTCATACTATGAAAGGAGGAATAGATCACATCAATACCATCATAGTAATAGTTAACTTCATAATCTACAAGAGATCATAATCATAAACTACGCCAAGTACTACATGATGCACACACTGTCACCATTACATCATGAAGGAGGAATAGAGTACTTTAATAACATCACTAGAGTAGCACATAGATGATATTCAACTAGATCACATAAAAAGAGAGATGAACCACATAGTATGAAGACAGCGATGGCGGTGAAGATGGTGGTGGAGACGGCGGTGGAGATGACTCCGGGGGCAATTCCCCGTCCCGGCAGGGTGCCGGAACAGAGACTTCTGTCCCCCGAATTGGAGTTTCGTGATGGCGGCGGCTCTGGAAGGTTTTCTCGGGTTTCGTCAATCTGTGTCGAAGTTTTAGGTCAGGGAGGCCTAAATAGGCGAAGAGGCGGAGTCGGAGGGGCCACGGGGGACCCACACACTAGGGGGGCGCACCCCCCTTGGCCGCGCCGCCCTGTGGGGTGGGGCCCCCCTGGCTCCCCTCTGGCCCCTCTTCGGTGCTCTGGAAGCTTCCGGGAAAAATAAGATATTGGGCATTGATCTCGTCCGATTCCGAGAATGTTTCCTTTGTAGGATTTCTGAAACCAAAAACAGCAGAAAACAGCAACTGGCCCTTCGGCATCTCGTCAATAGGTTAGTTCCGGAAAACGCATAAAATCATCATAAAGTGTGAACAAAACATGTAGGTATTGTCATAAAACAAGCATGGAACATCAGAAATTATAGATACGTTGGAGACGTATCAGCATCCCCAAGCTTAGTTCCTACTCGTCCCGAGTAGGTAAACGATAAAAGATAATTTCTGAAGTGACATGCTACCAACATAATCTTGATCATACTATTGTAAAGCATATGAGATGAATGCAGCGATTCAAAGCAATGGTAAATACAATGGTTAAACAATTGAATCATGTAGCAAAGACTTTTCATGAATAGTACTTTCGAGACAAGCATCGATAAGTCTTGCATAAGAGTTAACTCATAAAGCAATAAATTCAAAGTAAAGGCATTGAAGCAACACAAAGGAAGACTAAGTTTCAGCGGTTGCTTTCAACTTGTAACATGTGTATCTCATGGATAGTTGTCAATGCAAAGCAATATAACAAGTGCAATAAGCAAGCATGTAAGAATCAATGCACAGTTAATACAAGTGTTTGCTTCTAAGATAGAGAGAAATGGGTAAACTGACTCAACATAAAAGTAGAAGAAAGGCCCTTCGCAGAGGGAAGCATTGATCGCTATATTTGCGCTAGAGCTTTTATTTTGAAAACAAGAAACAATTTTGTCAACGGTAATAATAAAGCATATGCATTATGTAAATTATATCCTACAAGTTGCAAGCCTCATGCATAGATTACCAATAGTGCCCGCACCTTGTCCTAATTAGCTCGGATTACCTGGATTATCATTGCAATACATATGTTTTAACCAAGTGTCACAAAGGGGTACCTCTATGCCGCCTATACAAAGGTCTAAGGAGAAAGCTCGCATTGGATTTCTCGTTTTTCATTATTCTCAACTTAGACATCCATACCGAGACAACATAGACAACAGATAATGGACTCATCTTTAATGCATAAGCATTCAACAACAAAAAAATTTCTCATAAGAGATTGAGGATTGTTGTCCAAAACTGAAACTTCCACCATGGATCATGGCTTTAGTTAGCGGCCCAATGTTCTTCTCTAACAATATGCATGCTCAAACCATTCAACTCATGGTAAATCGCCCTTACTTCAGACAAGACGAACATGCATAGCAACTCACATGATATTCAACAAAGAGTAGTTGATGGCGTCCCCAGGAACATGGTTATCGCACAACAAGCAACTTATAAGAAATAAGATACATAAGTACATATTCAATACCACAATAGTTTTTAAGCTATTTGTCCCATTAGCTATATATTGCAAAGAAAAAGAATGGAAATTTAAAGGTAGCACTCAAGCAATTTACTTTGAAATGGCAGAGAAATACCATGTAGTAGGTAGGTATGGTGGACAGAAATGGCATAGTTTTTGGCTCATGGATTTTTGATGCATGAGAAGTAATCCCTCTCAATACAAGGCTTAGGCTAGCAAGGTTGTTTGAAGCAAACACAAGTATGAACTAGTACAGCAAAACTTACATAAGAACATATTGCAAGCATTATAAGACTCTACGTTGTCTTCCTTGTTGTTCAAACACTTTACTAAAAAATATCTAGACCTTAGAGAGACCAATCGTGCAAACCAAATTTTAACCAGCTCTATGTAGTTCTTCATTAATAGGTGCAAAGCATATGATGCAAGAGCTTAATCATTAGCACAACAATTGCCAAGTATCACATTGTTCAAGACATTATACCAATTACCACATGTAGCATTTCCCGTTTCCAACCATATAACAATTAACGAAGCAGTTTCAACCTTCGCCATGAAAATTAAAAGCTAAGAATACATGTGTTCATATGAACCAGTGGAGCGTGTCTCTCTCCCACACAACCATTTATTCAAACAAAAAAAAAACAAAAACAAACAGACGCTCCAAGCAAAGTACGTAAGATGTGACCGAATAAAAATATAGTTTCGCTAGAGGAACCTGATAATGTTGTCGATGAAGAAG
This sequence comes from Lolium perenne, assembly GCF_019359855.2. Classification (NCBI taxonomy): domain Eukaryota; kingdom Viridiplantae; phylum Streptophyta; class Magnoliopsida; order Poales; family Poaceae; genus Lolium; species Lolium perenne. The sequence goes on from NC_067247.2 coordinate 162,554,541, forward strand.
GGGATGCCTTGGGCATCCCCAAGCTTAGACGCTTGAGTCTTCTTGAAATATGCAGGGGTGAACCACCGGGGCATCCCCAAGCTTAGAGCTTTCACTCTCCTTGATCATATTGTATCATCTCCATCTCTTGATCCTTGAAAACTTCCTCCACACCAAACTCAAAACAACTCATTAGAGGGTTAGTGCACAATCAAAATTTACATGTTCAGAGGTTACATAATCATTCTTAATACTTCTTGACATTGCACAAAGCTACTGAAAGTTAATGGAATCGAAAAATCCATCAAGCATAGCAAAACAGGCAATGCGAAATAAAAGGTAGAATCTGTCAAAACATAACAGTTCGTAAAGACGAATTTTATTGAGGCACCAGGCTTGCTCAAATGAAAATGCTCAAATTGAATGAAAGTTGTGTACATATCTGAGGATCACTCACGTAAATTGGCATAATTTTCTGAGTTACCTACAGAGAATTAGGCCCAGATTCGTGACAGCAAAGAAATCTGTTTCTGCGCAGTAATCCAAATCTAGTATGAACCTTACTATCAACGACTTTACTTGGCACAACAATGCACGAAACTAAGATAAGTAGAGGTTGCTACAGTAGTAACAACTTCCAAGACTCAAATATAAAATAAAATTACTGTAGTAAAAATATGGGTTTTCTCTCATAAGCGCTTTTCTTTAACGCCTTTCAGCTAGGCGCAGAAAGTGTATATCAAGTATTATCAAGAGACGAAGTGTCAACATCATAATTTGTTCTAATGATAGAATCAAAAGGTAACTTCATTCTCTTTCTAGGGAAGTGTTCCATACCTTTCTTGAGAGGAAATTGATATTTAATATTACCTTCCTTCATATCAATGATAGCACCAACAGTTCGAAGAAAAGGTCTTCCCAATATAATGGGGCAAGATGCATTGCATTCAATATCCAAGACAACAAAATCAACGGGGACAAGGTTATTGTTAACGGTAATTCGAACATTATCAACTCTCCCCAAAGATTTCTTTGTAGAATTATCAGCAAGATTAACATCCAAATAACAATTTTTCAATGGTGGCAAGTCAAGCATATTATAGATCTTTCTAGGCATAACGGAAATACTTGCACCAAGATCACATAAAGCATTACAATCAAAGTCATTGACCTTCATCTTAATGATGGGCTCCCAACCATCCTCTAGCTTCCTAGGAATAGAAGCTTCGCGTTCTAATTTCTCTTCTCTAGCTTTTATGAGAGCATTTGTAATATGTTTCGTGAAAGCCAAATTTATAGCACTAGCATTAGGACTCTTAGCAAGTTTTTGTAAGAACTTTATAACTTCAAAGATGTGGCAATCATCAAAATCCAAACCATTATAATCTAAAGCAATGGGATCATTGTCCCCAATGTTGGAAAAAAATTCAGCAGTTTTATCACAGGCAGTTTAATGCAGCTTTAGCGATTTCGAGCAGTTTTTCACGCTTTGCATTAGAAGTGGAAACATTGCCAACACCAATTAATTTACCATTAATAGTAGGAGGTGCAGCAACATGTGAAGCATTAGCATTACTAGTGGTGGTAATAGTCCAAACTTTAGCTATATTATCTTTCTCCCACCTAGCACGCAATTCGGCCATCAATCTTATATTCTCATTAATTCTAACTTGGATGGCGTTTGCTGTAGTAACAATTTTATTATTATTATTATTTTCATTAGGCATAACTTTCGATTTCAAAAGATCAACATTAGCAGCAAGACTATCGACTTTAGAAGCAAGTATATCAAATTTCCCAAGCTTTTCTTCAACAGATTTGTTAAAAGCAGTTTGTGTACTAATAATTTCTTTAAGCATGGCTTCAAGTCTAGGGGTGAATTCCTATTATTGTTGTAAGAATTCCCATAAGAATTACCATAGCCGTTGCCATTATTATAAGGATATGGCCTATAGTTGTTACTAGAATTGTTTCGGTAAGCATTGTTGTTGAAATTATAATTTTTAATGTAGTTTACATCAACATGTTCTTCTTGGGCAACCAATGAAGCTAACGGAACATTATTAGGATCAATATTTGTCCTACCATTCACAAGCATAGACATAATAGCGTCAATCTTATCACTCAAGGAAGAGGTTTCTTCGACAGAATTTACCTTCTTACCTTGTGGAGCTCTTTCCGTGTGCCATTCAAAGTAATTAATCATCATATTATCAAGAAGCTTTGTTGCGTCGCCTAGAGTGATGGACATAAAGGTACCTCCAGCAGCTGAATCCAATAGGTTCCGCGAAGAAAAATTCAGTCCTGCATAAAAGGTTTGGATGATCATCCAAGTAGTCAGTCCATGGGTTGGGCAGTTTTTAACAAAAGATTTCATTCTTTCCCATGCTTGTGCAACATGCTCATTGTCTAATTGTTTGAAATTCATTATGCTACTTCTCAAAGATATAATTTTAGCAGGAGGATAATATCTACCAATAAAAACATCCTTGCATTTAGTCCATGAATCAATACTATTCTTAGGCAGAGATAGCAACCAATCTTTAGCTCTTCCTCTTAATGAGAAAGGAAACAATTTTAATTTTATAATGTCACCATCTACATCCTTATACTTTTGCATTTCACATAGTTCAACAAAATTATTGAGATGGGCAGCAGCATCATCAGAACTAACACCAGAAAATTGCTCTCTCATAACAAGATTTAGTAAAGCAGGTTTAATTTCAAAGAATTCCGCTGTAGTAGCAGGTGGAGCAATAGGTGTGCATAAGAAATCATTATTATTTGTGGTTGTGAAGTCACACAACTTAGTATTTTTAGGAGTACCCATTTTAGCAATAGTAAATAAAGCAAACTAGATAAAGTAAATGCAAGTAACTAATTTTTTTGTGTTTTTAATATAGCAAACAAGATAGCAAATAAAGTAAAGCTAGCAACTAATTTTGTGTGTGTTTTGATTTAGTGCAGCAAACAAAGTAGTAAATAAAATAAAGCAAGACAAAAACAAAGTAAAGAGATTGCGATGTGGAGACTCCCCTTGCAGCGTGTCTTGATCTCCCCGGCAACGGCGCCAGAAATTTAGCTTTACACGCGTACAGCACGCGACCATTGGGTACCCCAAGTGGAAGGTGTGATGCGTACAGCAGTAAGTTTCCCTCAGTTAGAAACCAAGGTTTATCGAACCAGTAGGAGTCAAGAAGCACGTTGAAGGTTGATGGTGGCGAGATGTAGTGCGGCGCAACACCAGGGATTCCGGCTCCAACGTGGAACCTGCACAACACAACCAAAGTACTTTGCCCCAACGAAACAGTGAGGTTGTCAATCTCACCGGCTTGCTGTAACAAAGGATTAGATGTATAGTGTGGATGATGATTGTTTGCAGAAAACAGTAGAACGAGTATTGCAGCAGATTTGTATTCGATGTAAAAGAATGGACCGGGGTCCACAGTTCACTAGAGGTGTCTCTCCATAAGATAAATAGCATGTTGGGTGAACAAATTACAGTTGGGCAATTGACAAATAGAGAGGGCATGACAATGCACATACATGGTATGATGAGTATAGTGAGATTTAATTGGGCATTACGACAAAGTACATAGACCGCTATCCAGTATGCATCTATGCCTAAAAAGTCCACCTTCAGGTTATCATCCGAACCCCTTCCAGTATTAAGTTGCAAACAACAGACAATTGCATTAAGTATGGTGCGTAATGTAATCAATAACTACATCCTCGGACATAGCATCAATGTTTTATCCCTAGTGGCAACAGCACATACACAACCTTAGGGGTTTCTGTCACTCCCCCAGATTCAATGGAGACATGAACCCACTATCGAGCATAAATACTCCCTCTTGGAGTTACAAGCATCAACTTGGCCAAAGCCTCTACTAGTAACGAAGAGCATGCAAGATCATAAACAACACATAGATAGATTGATAATCAACATAACATAGTATTCTCTATCCATCAGATCCCAACAAACACAACATATAGCATTACAGATAGATGATCTTGATCATGTTAGGCAGCTCACAAGACCCGACAATGAAGCATAATGAGGAGAAGACAACCATCTAGCTACTGCTATGGACCCATAGTCCAGGGGTGAACTACTCACTCATCACTCCGGAGGCGACCATGATGGTGAAGAGTCCTCCGGGAGATGATTCCCCTCTCCGGCAGGGTGCCGGAGGCGATCTCCTGAATCCCCCGAGATGGGATTGGCGGCGGCGGCGTCTCTGGAAGGTTTTCCGTATCGTGGCTCTCGGTACTGGGGGTTTCGCGACGAAGACTATATGTAGGCGGAAGGGCAGGTCAGGGGGCCACACGGGGGCCCCACACGCTAGGGCCGCGCGGGCCCCCCTTGGGCCGCGCCGCCCTAGTGTGGCGGCGCCCCGTGGCCCCACTTCGTCTTCTCTTCGGTCTTCTAGAAGCTTCGTGTGAAAATAGGCCCCTGGGCGTTGATTTCGTCCAATACCGAGAATATTTCCTTACTAGGATTTCTGAAACCAAAAACAGCAGAAAACAGCAGCTGGCTCTTCGGCATCTCGTTAATAGGTTAGTGCCGGAAAATGCATAAATATGACATAAAGTATGCATAAAACATGTAGATATCATCAATAATGTGGCATGGAACATAAGAAATTATCGATACGTCGGAGACGTATCAAAAAGGTCTTCCCAATATAATGGGACAAGTTGCATTGCATTCAATATCCAAGACAACAAAATCAACGGGGACAAGGTTATTGTTAACGGTAATGCGAACATTATCAACTCTCCCCAAAGGTTTCTTTGTAGAATTATCAGCAAGATTAACATCCAAATAATAATTTTTCAATGGTGGCAAGTCAAGCATATTATAGATTTTCTTAGGCATAACGGAAATACTTGCACCAAGATCACATAAAGCATTACAATCAAAGTCATTGACCTTCATCTTAATGATGGGCTCCCAACCATCCTCTAGCTTCCTAGGAATAGAAGCTTCGCGATTTAATTTCTCTTCTCTAGCTTTTATGAGAGCATTTGTAATATGTTTCGTGAAAGCCAAATTTATAGCACTAGCATTAGGACTCTTAGCAAGTTTTTGTAAGAACTTTATAACTTCAGAGATGTGGCAATAATCAAAATCCAAACCATTATAATCTAAAGCAATGGGATCATTGTCCCCAATGTTGGAAAAAATTTCAGCAGCTTTATCACAGGCAATTTCAGCAGTTTTAGCAGTTTCAGGCAGTTTTTCGCGCTTTGCATTAGAAGTGGAAACATTGCCAACACCAATTATTTTACCATTAATAGTAGGAGGTGCAGCAACATGTGAAGCATTAGCATTACTAGTGGTGGTAATAGTCCAAACTTTAGCTATATTATCTTCTTTTTCATTTTCTTCTCTTTCCCACCTAGCACGCAATTCGGCCATCAGTCTTATATTCTCATTAATTCTAACTTGGATGGCATTTGCTGTAGTAACAATTTTATTATTATGATTTTCATTAGGCATAGCTTTCGATTTCAAAAGATCAACATCAGCAGCAAGACTATCGACTTTAGAAGCAAGTATATCAATTTTCCCAAGCTTTTCTTCAACAGATTTGTTAAAATCAGTTTGTGTACTAATAAATTCTTTAAGCATAGCTTCAAGTCCAGGGGGTGTGTTCCTATTATTGTTGTAAGAATTCCCATAAGAATTACCATAGCCGTTGCCATTATTATAAGGATATGGCCTATAGTTGTTACTAGAATTGTTCCGGTAATCATTGTTGTTGAAATTATTATTTTTAATGTAGTTTACATAAGCATGTTCTTCTTGGGCAACCAATGAAGCTAACGGAACATTATTAGGATCAATATTTGTCCTATCATTCACAAGCATAGACATAATAGCATCAATCTTATCACTCAAGGAAGAGGTTTCTTTGACAAAATTTACCTTCTTACCTTGTGGAGCTCTTTCCGTGTGCCATTCAGAGTAATTAATCATCATATTATCAAGAAGCTTTGCTGCTTCGCCAAGAGTGATGGACATAAAGGTACCTCCAGCAGCTGAATCCAATAGGTTCCACGAAGAAAAATTCAGTCCTGCATAAAAGGTTTGGATGATCATCCAAGTAGTCAGTCCATGGGTTGGACAATTTTTAACCAAAGATTTCATTCATTCCCATGCTTGGGCAACATGCTCATTATCCAATTGTTTAAAATTCATTATGCTACTCCTCAAAGATATAATTTTAGTAGGGGGATAATATCTACCAATAAAAGCATCCTTGCATTTAGTCCATGAATCAATACTATTCTTAGGCAGGGATAGCAACCAATCTTTAGCTCTTCCTCTTAATGAGAAAGGAAACAATTTTAATTTTATAATGTCACCATCTACATCCTTATACTTTTGCATTTCACATAATTCAACAAAATTATTAAGATGGGCAGCAGCATCATCAGAACTAACACCAGAAAATTGCTCTCGCATAACAAGATTCAGTAAGGCAGGTTTAATTTCAAATAATTCTGCTGTAGTAGCAGGTGGAGCAATAGGTGTGCATAAGAAATAATTATTATTTGTGGTTGTGAAGTCACACAACTTAGTATTTTCAGGAGTACCCATTTTAGCAACAGTAAATAAAGCAAACTAGATAAAGTAAATGCAAGTAACTAATTTTTTTGTGTTTTTAATGTGGAGAATGCAAACAAGACAGTAAATAAAGTAAAACTAGCAACTAATTTTTTTTGTATTTTGATTTAGTGCAGCAAACAAAGTAGTAAATAAAGTAAAGCAAGACAAAAACAAAGTAAAGAGATTGGGATGTGGAGACTCCCCTTGCAGCGTGTCTTGATCTCCCCGGCAACGGCGCCAGAAAAAGAGCTTGATACGCGTACAGCACGCGTCCGTTGGGAACCCCAAGAGGAAGGTGTGATGCGTACAGCGGCAAGTTTTCCCTCAGTAAGAAACCAAGGTTTATCGAACCAGTAGGAGCCAAGAAGCACGTTGAAGGTTGATGGCGGCGAGATGTAGTGCGGCGCAACACCAGGGATTCCGGCGCCAATGTGGAACCTGCACAACACAACCAAAGTACTTTGCCCCAACGAAACAGTGAGGTTGTCAATCTCACCGGCTTACTGTAACAAAGGATTAGATGTATAGTGTGGATGATGATTGTTTGCAGAGAACAGTAGAATAAGTATTGCAGTAGATTGTATTCGATTAAAAGAATGGACCGGGGTCCACAGTTCACTAGAGGTGTCTCTCCCATAAGATAAATAGCATGTTGGGTGAACAAATTACAGTTGGGCAATTGACAAATAGAGAGGGCATGACCATGCACATACATGATATGAAGAGTATTGTGAGATTTAATTGGGCATTACGACAAAGTACATAGACCGCTATCCAGCATGCATCTATGCCTAAAAAGTCCACCTTCAGGTTATCATCCGAACCCCTTCCAGTATTAAGTTGAAAACAACAGACAATTGCATTAAGTATGGTGCGTAATGTAATCAATAACTACATCCTCGGACATAGCATCAATGTTTTATCCCTAGTGGCAACAGCACATCCACAACCTTAGAACTTTCTGTCACTGTCCCAGATTTAATGGAGGCATGAACCCACTATCGAGCATAAATACTCCCTCTTGGAGTTAAGAGTAAAAACTTGACTAGAGCCTCTACTAATAATGGAGAGCATGCAAGATCATAAACAACACATAGGTAATAGATTGATAATCAACATAACATAGTATTCTCTATCCATCGGATCCCAACAAACACAACATATAGTATTACAGATAGATGATCTTGATCATGTTAGGTGATGTCTACGTTCCCCCTCCTTTCCTGTAGACAGTGTTGGGCCTCCAAGAGCAGAGGTTTGTAGAACAGCAGCAAGTTTTCCATTAAGTGGATCACCCAAGGTTTATCGAACTCAGGGAGGAAGAGGTCAAAGATATCCCTCTCATGCAACCCTGCAACCACAAAGCAAGAAGTCTCTTGTGTCCCCAACACACCAAATAGGTGCACTAGTTCGGCGAAGAGATAGTGAAATACAGGTGGTATGAATATATATGAGCAGTAGCAATGGTGCCAGAAAATAGCTTGCCGGCATGTAGTTGATGGTGGTGGTATTGCAGCAGTAGTAACACAGTGAAACGATGAAACAAGCGATAGTAACGCAACAAGTATTTAGGAACAAGGCCTAGGGATTACACTTTCACTAGTGGACACTCTCAACATTGATCACATAACAGAATAGATAAATGCATACTCTACACTTTTGTTGGATGATGAACACATTGCGTAGGATTACACGAACCCTCAATGCCGGAGTTAACAAGCTCCACAATAATGCTCATGTTTAAGTAACCTTATAGTGTAAGATAGATCAAAAGACTAAACCAAGTACTAACATAGCATGCACACTGTCACCTTCATGCATATGTAGGAGGAATAGATCTCATCAATATTATCATAGCAATAGTTAACTTCGCAATCTACAAGAGATCATGATCATAGCATAAACCAAGTACTAACACGGTGCACACACTGTCACCTTTACACACGTGCAGGAGGAATAGAACTACTTTAATAACTTTGCTAGAGTAGCACATAGATAAATTGTGATACAAACTCATATGAATCTCAATCATGTAAGGCAGCTCATGAGATTATTGTATTGAGGTACATAGGAGAGAGATGAACCACATAGCTACCGGTACAGCCCCGAGCCTCGATGGAGAACTACTCCCTCCTCATGGGAGCAGCAGCGGTGATGAAGATGGTGATGGAGATGGCAGCGGTGTCGATGGAGAAGCCTTCCGGGGGCACTTCCCCGCTCCGGCAGCGTGCCGGAACAGAGACTCCTGTCCCCCAGATCTTGGTCTCGCGATGGCGGCGGCTCTGGAAGGTTTCTGTGGTTTTCGTCGATCGTGTCGAGGTTTTTAGGTCAGGGGCTTTATATAGGCGAAGAGGCGGCGCAGGAGGGCTTCTGGGGGGCCCACACTATAGGGGGGCGCGCCCCCCCCTGGCCGCGCCGGGGTGTGGTGTGGGGCCCCCAGGGCTCCCCTCTGATCCTTCCCGGGTGTTCTGGATGCTTCCGGTGAAAATAGGAACTTGGGCGTTGATTTCGTCCGATTCCGAGAATATTTCGTTACTAGGATTTCTGAAACCAAAAACAGCAGAAAACAGGAACTGGCACTTCGGCATCTTGTTAATAGGTTAGTTCCAGAAAATGCACAAATATGACATAAAGTGTGCATAAAACATGTAGATAACATCAATAATGTGGCATGGAACATAAGAAATTATCGATACGTCGGAGACGTATCAGCATCCCCAAGCTTAGTTCTGCTCGTCCTGAGCAGGTAAAACGATAACAAAGATAATTTCTGGAGTGACATGCCATCATAACCTTGATCATACTATTTGTAAAGCATATGTAGTGAATGCAGCGATCAAAACAATATATATGACATGAGTAAACAAGTGAATCATAAAGCAAAGACTTTTCATGAATAGCACTTCAAGACAAGCATCAATAAGTCTTGCATAAGAGTTAACTCATAAAGCAATAATTCAAAGTAAAGGCATTGTAGCAACACAAAAGAAGATTAAGTTTCAGCGGTTGCTTTCAACTTGTAACATGTATATCTCATGGATAGTTGTCAATGCAAAGCAATATAACAAGTGCAATAAGCAAGTATGTAAGAATCAATGCACAGTTCACACAAATGTTTGCTTCTTGAGATGGAGAGAAATAGGTGAACTGACTCAACATAAAAAGTAAAAGAATGGTCCTTCAAAGAGGAAAGCATCGATTGCTATATTTGTGCTAGAGCTTTTATTTTGAAAACATAAAGAGAGCATAAAAATAAGGTTTTGAGAGGTGTATGTTGTTGTCAACGAATGGTAGCGGGTACTCTAACCCCCTTGCCAGACAAACCTTCAAAGAGCGGCTCCCATTTTATTTTATTTTGGGTGGCACTCTTTCCAACCTTTCTTTCACAAACCATGGCTAACCGAATCCTCGGGTGCCTGCCAACAATCTCATACCATGAAGGAGTGCCTTTTTATTTTAGTTTTATTATGATGACACTCCTCCCAACCTTTGCTTACACAAGCCATGGCTAACCGAATCCTTTGGGTGCCGTCCAACAATCACGTACCATGGAGGAGTGTCTATTTTTGTTAATTAATTTGGGACTGGGAATCCCATTGCCAGCTCTTTTTGCAAAATTATTGGATAAGCGGATGAAGCCACTAGTCCGTTGGTGAAAGTTGCCCAACAAGATTGAAAGATAAACACCACATACTTCCTCATGAGCTATAAAACATTGACACAAATCAGAGGTGATAAATTTTGAATTGTTTAAAGGTAGCACTCAAGCAATTTACTTTGGAATGGCAGGAAATACCATGTAGTAGGTAGGTATGGTGGACACAAATGGCATAGTGGTTGGCTCAAGTATTTTGGATGCATGAGAAGTATTCCCTCTCGATACAAGTTTTAGGCTAGCAAGGTTATTTGAAACAAACACAAGGATGAACCGGTGCAGCAAAACTCACATAAAAGACATATTGAAAACATTATAAGACTCTACACCGTCTTCCTTGTTGTTCAAACTCAATACTAGAAATTATCTAGACCTTAGAGAAACCAAATATGCAAACCAAATTTTAGCATGCTCTATGTATTTCTTCATTAATGGGTGCAAAGCATATGATGCAAGAGCTTAAACATGAGCACAACAATTGCCAAGTATCACATTACCCAAGACATTAATAGCAATTACTACATGTATCATTTTCCAATTCCAACCATATAACAATTTAACGAAGAAGAAACTTCGCCATGAATACTATGAGTAGAAACTAAGGACATACTTGTCCATATGCTACAGCGGAGCGTGTCTCTCTCCCATAAAGTGAATGCTAGGATCCATCTTATTCAAACAAAACAAAAACAAAAACAAACCGACGCTCCAAGAAAAAGCACATAAGATGTGATGGAATAAAAATATAGTTTCAGGGGAGGAACCTGATAATGTTGTCGACGAAGAAGGGGATGCCTTGGGCATCCCCAAGCTTAGACGCTTGAGTCTTCTTGATATATGCAGGGGTGAACCACCGGAGCATCCCCAAGCTTAGAGCTTTCACTCTTCTTGATCATGTTGCATCATACTCCTCTCTTGATCCTTGAAAACTTCCTCCACACCAAACTCGAAACAACTCATTAGAGGGTTAGTGCACAATAAAAATTAACATATTCAGAGGTGACACAATCATTCTTAACACTTCTGGACATTGCATAATGCTACTGGACATTAGTGGATCAAAGAAATTTATCCAACATAGCAAAAGAGGCAATGCGAAATAAAAGGCAGAATCTGTCAAAACAGAACAGTTCGTATTGACGAATTTTAAAATGGCACCAGACTTGCTCAAATGAAAATGCTCAAATTGAATGAAAGTTGCGTACATATCTGAGGATCATGCACGTAAATTGGCTTAATTTTCTGAGTTACCTACAGGGAGGTGGACCCAGATTCGTGACAGCAAAGAAATCTGGAACTGCGCAGTAATCCAAATCTAGTACTTACTTTTCTATCAACGGCTTTACTTGGCACAACAAAACACAAAACTAAGATAAGGAGAGGTTGCTACAGTAGTAAACAACTTTCAAGATACAAAATAAAAAGAAATTACTGTAGAAAAATAACACATGAGTTATCTCCCAAGAAGTTCTTTCTTTATAGCCATTAAGATGGGCTCAGCAGTTTTAATAATCCATTCGCGGGAAATAGTATTTGAAGCAAAAGAGAGCTTCAAGAGGCAAATTCAAAACAAATTTAAGTCTAACATGCTTCCTATGAAGGGGAATCTTGTACACAAATGAATTCATGAAGAACAAAGTGACAAGCATAAGAGGATAAAACACGAGTAACTTCAAGATTCTCAACATAAAGAGGGGAAACTTAATATTATTAAGATGCATATAACCATATTTTCCTCTCTCATAATAACTTTCAGTAGCATCATTGATGAAATCCACAATATACCCATCACTTAAAACATGCTTATCATGGTTCATATGCATAGAAGTATCATTAATTTTGGCATAAGAAGAGTTATTCTCATTAATAGTAATTGGAGCAAGATTATTATCAAGAATTTGAACATGGTAAACAAGTTGCATATTAAAAGAATTGTTTTTGGTAATCCAATCATGACTATGACAAGTTTCATAAGGATAATTATAACCTATATCATAGCATTCTTTATAATAATCATCAAAGATCGGAGGCACAGTGTCATCATAAGAAATAGAATAGTTATCTTTCACAGTCGGTTTATCTATGACCATACCATCATTGTTATTAGAAGGAGATGTATCAAACACATAATGATCAGTAGCAAAAGGATTTTCAAACACCTCTTCCCCAAGCTTACAGCTTTCGATATTATTATGGGAGGAAGCATGGATAGCACTGACACTATGGCAATTATTATCATCATTTTCAGAATTAGTTTCCCAGAGATTTGCAATATCAAAAGTAGTGTGTTCATTCAAATCATGATTGCTAATGTATGTAAAGGGCATAGGAAGATCATCGTATTCAGATTCATTATCACAATAATCATTAGGAGCAACATACTTACGGTTACCTAGCGTTATCTCATTCACGCGGGGATACGCCGTTACCTCTTTCTTTTTATTCTCCTTCTTCTTCTTCTTCTTCTTCGTTCCCTTCTTCTTCTTCTTCTCTTCCTTCTCCTCATTTCCTTCTTTAGGAGGAAGAGGCTTGAAGGGTGGCTTGTCCGCATAACCTGATTTACTTTCAGAAACAATAGAAGAAACTTGGGAGGATCCCTCCTTTTCGTTAATTAGTTGAAAACACACAGCAGTCCTATCATATTTTGGCAAGGTGTCATCTTCTAAAATATTTTGTATGTAAGTATTTGTATGGCTATTATCAATGCAATAAGAAAAACACCCATGCAGGACATCATCAATATCGAGATCACTCATATGTAACAAAGAGATTTTTCTCGACAGTTCTTCACACCCCAAAAATAAAGTAAGTTCATCATGCTGATTAGGAGTAATTTCATCATCACAATACAAATTTGCAGCACTCATTGGGTTCAAATTATCATTGAAGGAGCATTGAAAATTAAAATGACCCACTTCATGGCAAACTTCACAAATAAAAGGATAGAGGGCACAAACTTTTTTACCAAGATCATCTAGAGCCCTAAACCACTTTCTAGTTTTTTCATTAGCATGATGGATACAATATTCATCTTTGATTTGATTAATTCCACAAGGTCTATGTATTCCACAAAAATTAACATGCTTATAGGAAATAGCACTCTTAGGAGTTTGAGCATGCTTATGGCAATAATTAACAACAATTTCATTCTTCATGCAAGCCTCTTTAAAAGGTTCATGATACTTATCAAAATTATTTTTAGGCAATTCAAAATGAGAAGCAAAGGCTTTATAAAGATTTGCAGCAACTTGAGAGTCAAGACCATAAGTAGCACTCATATTTCGAAATTTATCGGTATCCATAAAAGCTTCAATGCATTCATAATCATAATTTATACCTGACTCTTTACCTTCATTGTTCTCCCATCCTTCAGCGTTCTCCTTAATCCGATCAAGAAGATCCCACCTAGCTTCAACCTCCTTGCTTGTGAAAGATCCCTCCGAACACGCGTCCAGATAGTCCTTGTGTTGTCCTGAAAGCCTCGCATAAAAATTATTAACAATAACATTACGGGGGAGCTCATGAATGGGACATTTGAGCATTAGAGATTTCAATCTCCCCCACGCTTGAGAAATACTCTCTCCATCACGAGGATAAAAGTTATAAATATAATTCCTATCAATATGCACTTCATGCGGAGGATAAAATTTAGAATAAAAGAGAGATGCAATTTCCTCCCAACCAAGAGAATGCCTATTCTCCAACAATTTATACCAATGCGCCGCTTTATCGTACAAATAAACGGAGAATAGCTTCTTCTTCACTTCATCCATAGAGATACCTGCACACTTGAATAACCCGCATAATTCGTGCAAAAACAGTAAATGATCTCTAGGATGGACAGTTCCATCCCCTTTATAGTGGTTGTCCATAACACGTTCAATAATTTTCATAGGTATTTTATACGGAATACTTTCAGCAGGTGGATTTAAAATATCAGAAGCATCATTAGAGTTATCGCATATGGGAGATAAAGCATTATCAGAACAAGTTTTCTCCCCTAAAGATGGGAAGCTAAAGAGATCACAAAAACTAGTTTCCCCAAGCTTAGACTTCTTCATAGCATTAGCAGTAATTGCATTCATACTAATAACATCGCTACTAGCATGCATATAAGGTTCCATAGGTTTTTTAATGTTCGCATCAAACAATTCTAAATCAGGAAAAAGACTAAAAAGCTCACCAATTTTTTTGTTGTTTTCCATTATGCCTAACTAGTGTAAACAAGAAACAAAAAGTTGCAATTGCAGGATCTAAAGGAAATAGCTTCGAGTACTTACAATGGCGGAAAATAGCTTGGTAGCCGAGGTCTGGAGTGTGAGTACCTTTTACCTTTCCTCCCCGGCAACGGCGCCAGAAAATAGCTTGATGTCTACGTTCCCCCTCCTTTCCTGTAGACAGTGTTGGGCCTCCAAGAGCAGAGGTTTGTAGAACAGCAGCAAGTTTTCCATTAAGTGGATCACCCAAGGTTTATCGAACTCAGGGAGGAAGAGGTCAAAGATATCCCTCTCATGCAACCCTGCAACCACAAAGCAAGAAGTCTCTTGTGTCCCCAACACACCAAATAGGTGCACTAGTTCGGCGAAGAGATAGTGAAATACAGGTGGTATGAATATATATGAGCAGTAGCAATGGTGCCAGAAAATAGCTTGCCGGCATGTAGTTGATGGTGGTGGTATTGCAGCAGTAGTAACACAGTGAAACAGTAAACAAGCAGTAGTAACGCAACAGTATTTAGGAACAAGGCCTAGGGATTACACTTTCACTAGTGGACACTCTCAACATTGATCACATAACAGAATAGATAAATGCATACTCTACACTTTTGTTGGATGATGAACACATTGCGTAGGATTACACGAACCCTCAATGCCGGAGTTAACAAGCTCCACAATAATGCTCATGTTTAAGTAACCTTATAGTGTAAGATAGATCAAAAGACTAAACCAAGTACTAACATAGCATGCACACTGTCACCTTCATGCATATGTAGGAGGAATAGATCTCATCAATATTATCATAGCAATAGTTAACTTCGCAATCTACAAGAGATCATGATCATAGCATAAACCAAGTACTAACACGGTGCACACACTGTCACCTTTACACACGTGCAGGAGGAATAGAACTACTTTAATAACTTTGCTAGAGTAGCACATAGATAAATTGTGATACAAACTCATATGAATCTCAATCATGTAAGGCAGCTCATGAGATTATTGTATTGAGGTACATAGGAGAGAGATGAACCACATAGCTACCGGTACAGCCCCGAGCCTCGATGGAGAACTACTCCCTCCTCATGGGAGCAGCAGCGGTGATGAAGATGGTGATGGAGATGGCAGCGGTGTCGATGGAGAAGCCTTCCGGGGGCACTTCCCCGCTCCGGCAGCGTGCCGGAACAGAGACTCCTGTCCCCCAGATCTTGGCCTCGCGATGGCGGCGGCTCTGGAAGGTTTCTGTGGTTTTCGTCGATCGTGTCGAGGTTTTTAGGTCAGGGGCTTTATATA
Organism: Lolium perenne; assembly: GCF_019359855.2. Classification (NCBI taxonomy): domain Eukaryota; kingdom Viridiplantae; phylum Streptophyta; class Magnoliopsida; order Poales; family Poaceae; genus Lolium; species Lolium perenne. Next base: position 162,570,304 of record NC_067247.2, read on the forward strand.
GGCGAAGAAGCGGCGCAGGAGGGCTTCTGGGGGGCCCACACTATAGGGGGGCGCGCCCCCCTGGCCGCGCCGGGGTGTGGTGTGGGGCCCCCAGGGCTCCCCTCTGATCCTTCCCGGGTGTTCTGGATGCTTCCGGTGAAAATAGGAACTTGGGCGTTGATTTCGTCCGATTCCGAGAATATTTCGTTACTAGGATTTCTGAAACCAAAAACAGCAGAAAACAGGAACTGGCATTTCGGCATCTTGTTAATAGGTTAGTTCCAGAAAATGCACAAATATGACATAAAGTGTGCATAAAACATGTAGATAACATCAATAATGTGGCATGGAACATAAGAAATTATCGATACGTCGGAGACGTATCATTAGGCAGCTCACAAGATCCGACAATGAAGCATAATGAGGAGAAGACGACCATCTAGCTACTGCTATGGACCCATAGTCCAGGGGTGAACTACTCACTCATCACTCCGGAGGCGACCATGGCGGTGAAGAGTCCTCCGGGAGATGATTCCCTTCTATGGCAGGGTGCCGGAGGCGATCTCCTGAATCCCCCGAGATGGGATTGGCGGCGGCGGCGTCTCTGGAAAGTTTTCCATATCGTGGCTCTCGGTACTGGGGCTATTGTCGACGAAGACTCAAGTAGGCGGAAAGGGCGGGTCAGGAGGCGTCACGGGGGCCCCACACGCTAGGGCCGCACGGGCCCCCCCTAGGCCGCGCCGCCCTAGTGTGGCGGCGCCCCGTGGCCCCACTTCGTCTCTCCCTCGGTCTTCTGGAAGCTTCGTGGCAAAATAGGCCCCTGGGCGTTGATTTTGTCCAATTCCGAGAATATTTCCTTACTAGGATTTCTGAAACCAAAAACAGCAGAAAACAGCAACTGGCTCTTCGGCATCTCGTTAATAGGTTAGTGCCGGAAAAGGCATAAATATGACATAAAGTATGCATAAAACATGCAGATATCATCAATAATGTGGCATGGAACATAAGAAATTATCGATACGTCGGAGACGTATCAAGGGCCCAGAGTATATCTATCCATCATCGGGATGGACAAATCCCACTGTTGCTCCATATGCCTCAACTCATACTTTCCGGATACTTAATCCCACCTTTATAACCACCCATTTACGCAGTGGTGTTTGATGTAATCAAAGTACCTTTTCGGCATAAGTGATTTACATGATCTCATGGTCGAAAGGATTAGGTAACTATGTATCGAAAGCTTAGAGCAAATAACTTAATGACGTGATCTTATGCTACGCTTTAATTGGGTGTGTCCATTACATCATTCATATAATGATATAACCTTGTTATTAATAACATCCAATGTTCATGATTATGAAACTATAATCATCTATTAATCAACAAGCTAGTTAAGAGGCTTTACTAGGGACTCATAGTTGTTTACATAACACACATGTATGAATGTTTCGGTTAATACAATTATAGCATGGTATATAACATTTATCATAAACACAAAGATATATAATAACCACTTTTATTATTTCCTCTTGGGCATATCTCCAACAGTCTCCCACTTGCACTAGAGTTAATAATCTAGATTACATTGTAAGGTACCTAACACCCATGGCATTCTGGTGTTGGTCATGCTTTTCCATAGGGAGAGCTTTAGTCAACGGATCTGCTACATTAAGATCAGTGTGTACTTTGCAAATCTTTACTTCTCCATCTTCGATGTACTCGCGAATCGAATGATAACACAGCTTGATATGCTTCAGCCTCTTGTGTGACCTTGGTTCTTGTGCATTGGCGATGGCACCCATGTTGTCACAGTAGATGACTAGTGGGTCCAATGCACTAGGAACCACACCGAGGTATACAATGAACCTCTTCATCCATACCGCTTCTGATGAAACCTCTGAAGCCGCTATGTACTCCGATTCTGTTGAAGACTTCGCCACCATGCACTGCTTCGAGCTTGGCCAGCTTACTGCAGCACCATTCAATATAAACACGTACCCAGACTGAGACTTAGAGTCATCAGGATCAGTGTTCCAACTTGCATCGGTGTAACTGGTTACAACGACCTCTTGGTCAATGATACGTCTCCGACGTATCGATAATTTCTTATGTTCCATGCCACATTATTGATGATATCTACATGTTTTATGTATACTTTATGTCATATTTATGCATTTTCTGGAACTAACCTATTAACAAGATGCCGAAGAGCCAGTTGCTGTTTTCTGCTGTTTTTGGTTTCAGAAATCCTAGTAAGGAAATATTCTCGGAATGGGACGAAATCAACGCCCAGGGGCCTATTTTCACACGAAGCTTCCAGAAGGCCGGAGAGTCAACGAAGTGGGGCCACGAGGTGGCCAGGAGGTAGGGCGGCGCGGCCCAGCCCTTGGCCGCGCCGACCTGTCTCCTGGGCCCCTCGTGACGCCCCTTGACCTGCCCTTCCGCCTACAAATAGCCTTCGTCGCGAAACCCCCAGTACCGAGAGCCACGATAGGGAAAACCTTCCAGAGGCACCGCCGCCGCCAATCCCATCTCGGGGGATTCAGGAGATCGCCTCCGGCACCCTGCCGGAGAGGGGATTCATCTCCCGGAGGACTCTACACCGCCATGGTCGCCTCCGGAGTGATGAGTGAGTAGTCTACCCCTGGACTATGGGTCCATAGCAGTAGCTAGATGGTTGTCTTCTCCTTATGTGCTTCATTGTCGGATCTTGTGAGCTGCCTAACATGATCAAGATCATCTATCTGTAATGCTATATGTTGTGTTTGTTGGGATCCGATGAATAGAGAATACCATGTTATGTTGATTATCAATTTATACCTATGTGTTGTTTATGATCTTGCATGCTCTCCGTTACTAGTAGATGCTCTGGCCAAGTTGATGCTTGTAACTCCAAGAGGGAGTATTTATGCTCGATAGTGGGTTCATGTCTCCGTGAATCTGGGGGAGTGAGAGAAACCTCTAAGGTTATGGATGTGCTGTTGCCACTAGGGATAAAACATTGATGCTATGTCCGAGGATGTAGTTATTGATTACAGTACGCGCAATACTTAATGCAATTGTCTGTTGTTAGCAACTTAATACTGGAAGGGGTTCGGATGATAACCTGAAGGTGGACTTTTTAGGCATAGATGCATGCTGGATAGCGGTCTATGTACTTTGTCGTAATGCCCAATTAAATCTCACAATACTCATCATAATATGTATGTGCATGGTCATGCCCTCTCTATTTGTCAATTGCCCAACTATAATTTGTTCACCCAACATGCTATTTATCTTATGGGAGAGACACCTCTAGTGAACTGTGGACCCCGGTCCAATTCTTTACATCTGAAATACAATCTACTGCAATTGTTCTACTGTTCTCTGCAAACAATCATCATCCACACTATACATCTAATCCTTTGTTACAGCAAGCCGGTGAGATTGACAACCTCACTATTTCGTTGGGGCAAAGTATCTTGGTTGTGTTGTGCAGGTTCCACGTTGGCGCCGGAATCCCTGGTGTTGCGCCGCACTACATTTTATCGCCATCAACCTTCAACGTGCTTCTTGACTCCTACTGGTTCGATAAACCTTGGTTTCTAACTGAGGGAAACTTACTGCTGTACGCATCACACCTTCCACTTGGGGTTCCCAACGGTCGCGTGCTGTAGGCGTGTCAAGCTAAATTTCTGGCGCCGTTGCCGGGGACGTGAAGGAAAACTACACCACAGAGATTTCTAACTCCCACGTCAACTGTGCGCCAGCAAATAAATTTCTGGCACCGTTGCCGGGGAGATCAAGACACGCTGCAAGGGGAGTCTCCACATCGCAATCTCTTTACTTTGTTTTTGTCTTGCTTTACTTTATTTACTACTTTGTTTGCTGCACTAAATCAAAATACAAAAAAATTAGTTGCTAGTTTTACTTTATTTGCTATCTTGTTTGCCATATTAAAAACACAAAAAATTAGTTACTTGCATTTACTTTATCTAGTTTGCTTTATTTACTATTGCTAAAATGAGTAATCCTGAAGTTGAAGTTCGTTCGTTTAAGCAATATGGGGGAGAATCTTTAAGAGATGCTTGGTATAGAATTAGTAATGCCCATAATAGGTGCACTAAGAAACACTCCACCACTATTTTACTCAGAAATTTTTATGTTGGTATCTCTAGCTGGAATAGGTATGTTCTTGATTGTCTCGCGGGAGGGAACTTCCTAAGTACTCCTGCCTTAGAAGCTAGTTGCATTATTGAGAGTTTATTTGGAATACCACCTGTTAATGAAGTTAAAATTGAAACCTCTCTTGAAGATGTCATGAAAAAGTTGGAAACCATAGAGCAAAACCTTCCAAGTATTGATACCACTTTGGGGTCATTACTTGATAGCACTGATAAACTTGATAAATCTCTAGGTGGAATTAATGAGAAAATTGCCATTTTGGAATCTTGTGCAATTCATGATAATCAAACCCAAAGGATTAGTGAACTTGAAGAGGCTATGGGAACATTGGGTTCAACATTTTCATCTATAAAATTTAGAGAGAAAGCTTATGTGGGTAAGGAGCAAAAGTTCATGTATGTCTCTAAGGGGCCTAAACCAAAAAGCTATTATAGGCCTAAAATTGATAAAGCTCTTAAAACCAATATAGATAAGGGAGCATCTAAGACACCTAATGGGATAAATTTTGAAAATTATGTTGATGCTTCATCTTTTGATAATACTTGATACACACTTTCTGCGCCTAGCTGAAAGGCGTTAAAGAAAAGCGCTTATGGGAGACAACCCATGTTTTTACTACAGTACTTTGTTTTATATTTGTGTCTTGGAAGTTGTTTACTACTGTAGCAACCTCTCCTTATCTTATTTTTGTGCATTGTTGTGCCAAGTAAAGTCGTTGATAGTAAGGTTCATACTAGATTTGGATTACTGCGCAGAAACAGATTTCTTTGCTGTCACGAATATGGGCAAAATTCTCTGTAGGTAACTCAGAAAATTATGCCAATTTACGTGAGTGATCCTCAGATATGTACGCAACTTTCATTCAATTTGAGCATTTTCATTTGAGCAAGTCTGGTGCCTCAATAAAATTCTTCTTTACGAACTGTTCTGTTTTGACAGATTCTGCCTTTTATTTCGCATTGCCTGTTTTGATATGTTCGATGGATTTTTCGATTCCATTGACTTTCAGTAGCTTTGTGCAATGTACAGAAGTGTTAAGAATGATTATGTCACCTCTGAACATGTATATTTTGATTGTGCACTAACTCTCTAATGAGTTGTTTTGAGTTTGGTGTGGAGGAAGTTTTCAAGGATCAAGAGAGGGAGATGATACAACATGATCAAGGAGAGTGAAAGCTCTAAGCTTGGGGATGCCCCGGTGGTTCACCCCTGCATATATCAAGAAGACTCAAGCGTCTAAGCTTGGGGATGCCCAAGGCATCCCCTTCTCTATCGACAACATTATCAGGTTCCTCCCCTGAAACTATATTTTTATTCCGTCACATCTTATGTGCTTTGCTTGGAGCGTCGGTTTGTTTTTGTTTTTGTTTTTTTTGAATAAAATGGATCCTAGCATTCATTGTGTGGGAGAGAGACACGCTCCGCTGTAGCATATGGACAAGTATGTCCTTAGGCTTTACTCATAATATTCATGGCGAAGTTTCTTCTTCGTTAAATTGTTATATGGTTGGAATTGGAAAATGCTACATGTAGTAATTGCTAAAATGTCTTGGATAATGTGATACTTGGCAATTGTTGTGCTCATGTTTAAGCTCTTGCATCATGTACTTTGCACTTATTAATGAAGAAATACATAGAGCTTGCTAAAATTTGGTTTGCATAATTGGTATCTCTAAGGTCTAGATAATTTCTAGTATTGAGTTTGAACAACAAGGAAGACGGTATAGAGTCTTATAATGTTTACAATATGTCTTTTATGTGAGTTTTGCTGCACCGCTTCATCCTTGTGTTTGTTTCAAATAGCCTTGCTAGCCTAAACCTTGTATCGAGAGGGAATACTTCTCATGCATCCAAAATACTTGAGCCAACCACTATGCCATTTGTGTCCACCATACCTACCTACTACATGGTATTTCTCCGCCATTCCAAAGTAAATTGCTTGAGTGCTACCTTTAAACAATTTAAAATTTATTACCTCTGATTTGTGTCAATGTTTTATAGCTCATGAGGAAGTATGTGGTGTTTATCTTTCAATCTTGTTGGGCAACTTTCACCAATGGACTAGTGGCTTCATCCGCTTATCCAATAATTTTGCAAAAAGAGCTGGCAATGGGATTCTGATACGTCTCCGACGTATCGATAATTTCTTATGTTCCATGCCACATTATTGATGTTATCTACATGTTTTATGCACACTTTATGTCATATTCGTGCATTTTCTGGAACTAACCTATTAACAAGATGCCGAAGTGCCAGTTGCTGTTTTCTGCTATTTTTGGTTTCAGAAATCCTAGTAAGGAAATATTCTCGGAATTGGACGAAATCAAAGCCCAGGGGCCTATTTTTCCACGAAGCTTCCAGAAGTCCGAAGGAGAGACGAAGAGGGGCCACGGAGGGGCCACACCATAGGGCGGCGCGGCCCCCCCCTTGGCCGCGCCGGCCTGTGGTGTGGGGCCCCCGTGCCGCCTCTTGACCTGCCCTTCCGCCTATAAAAAGTCTCCGTGACGAAACCCCCAGTACCGAGAACCACGATACGGAAAACCTTCCAGAGACGCCGCCGCCGCCGATCCCATCTCGGGGGATCCAGGAGATCGCCTCCGGCACCCTGCCGGAGAGGGGAATCATCTCCCGGAGGACTCTACGCCGCCATGGTCGCCTCCGGTGTGATGTGTGAGTAGTCTACCCCTGGACTATGGGTCCATAGCAGTAGCTAGATGGTTGTCTTCTCCCCATTGTGCTATCATTGTCGGATCTTGTGAGCTGCCTAACATGATCAAGATCATCTATCTGTAATTCTATATGTTGCGTTTGTTGGGATCCGATGAATAGAGAATACTTGTTATGTTGATTATCAAAGTTATGCTATGTGTTGTTTATGATCTTGCATGCTCTCCGTTACTAGTAGATGCTCTGGCCAAGTAGATGCTTGTAACTCCAAGAGGGAGTACTTATGCTCGATAGTGGGTTCATGCCTCGCATTGACACAGGGACAAAGTGATGAGAAAGTTCTAAGGTTGTGTTGTGCTTGTTGCCACTAGGGATAAAACATTAGTTCTATGTGCCAGGATGTAGTTACTAGTTATATTAAGCACCATACTTAATGCAATTTTCAGTTGTTAACAAATTAATACTGGAGGGGTTCGGATGATAACTTTGAAGGTGGACTTTTTAGGCATAGATGCAGTTGGATGACGGTCTATGTACTTTGTCGTAATGCCCAATTAAATCTCACTATACTCATCATGATATGTATGTGCATGGTCATGCTCTCTTTATTTGTCAATTGCCCAACTGTAATTTGTTCACCCAACATGCTGTTTGTCTTATGGGAGAGACACCTCTAGTGAACTGTGGACCCCAGTCCAATTCTCTTTACTGAAATACAATCTACTGCAATACTGTTCTACTGTTTTCTGCAAACAATCATCTTCCACACAATACGGTTAACTCTTTGTTACAGCAAGCCGGTGAGATTGACAACCTCACTGTTTCGTTGGGGCAAAGTATTTTGGTTGTGTTGTGCAGGTTCCACGTTGGCGCCGGAATCACTGGTGTTGCGCCGCACTACATCTCGCCGCCATCAACCTTCAACGTGCTTCTTGACTCCTACTGGTCCGATTAAACCTTGGTTTCTTACTGAGGGAAACTTGCCGCTGTGCGCATCACACCTTCCTCTTGGGGTTCCCAACGGACGTGCCAACCACACGCATCAAGCAAATTTCTGGCGCCGTTGCCGGGGAGATCAAGACACGCTGCAAGGGGAGTCTCCACTTCTCAATCTCTTTACTTTGTTTTTGTCTTGCTTAGTTTTTTTTACTACTTTGTTTGCTGCACTAAATCAAAATACAAAAAAATTAGTTGCTAGTTTTACTTTACTTGCTATCTTGTTTGCTATATCAAAAACACAAAAAATTAGTTTACTTGCATTTACTTTACTTATTTCATCATGTTTCCTTTTAATTTTACTACAAAAAACATACCGGTAGGACGTGGGTCTATAGTTGGGAGAAATAATATAGAAGAATTTTTCAATCATGTTAGTACTATTGAAAATTTTGAAGATAGACACTTGGTAGACCTTGCGCCTACTTATGAAATTGCTGCTGCGCATTTAGTTCGCCTGTTGGAAACTAAATTTGTCAATCTTAATCCTATAATCCAACACATGTTTTTCACACTTGGTGATATGGAAGAGGGGAAAAAGAAAGATTTTGTATTAGAAACCCTTCTTAGAGAATTTGGTGGTCTAGCAAGAGAAGCTAGAAAGGTGTTTGCTAAATTTAATATGCTTGGTTCTCCTACTAATTTTGTTAGTCTCCTTGAAAAGATGGATATGGATAGAATAAGATTCACTAATAATATTAATGATGGAGGGGAGATCAAAGCACCAATACCATGTAAGCTCCTAGCTATGAATGATGCACTAGAAAATAACTATGCTTGGCTTGTTCCTGAAAATTTGTTTGATGAGAGTAGCACGCCTAAGACTAATGAAAAGGGAGATGCTAAAACTTATGTATCTAATATACTATGCCTGGTTGAGAAAAGCCCACACCCCGCTGAAGAAGTACCACCCTTTGATAATACTTGATACACACTTTCTGCGCCTAGCTGAAAGGCGTTAAAGAAAAGCGCTTATGGGAGACAACACATGTTTTTACCTACAGTACTTTGTTTTATTTTGTGTCTTGGAAGTTTTTTACTACTGTAGCAACCTCTCCTTATCTTAGTTTTGTGTTTTGTTGTGCCAAGTTAAGCCGTTGATAGAAAAGTAAGTACTAGATTTGGATTACTGCACAGTTCCAGATTTCTTTGCTGTCACGAATCTGGGTCCACCTCCCTGTAGGTAGCTCAGAAAATTATGCCAATTTACGTGCATGATCCTCAGATATGTACGCAACTTTCATTCAATTTGAGCATTTTCATTTGAGCAAGTCTGGTGCCATTTTAAAATTCGTCAATACGAACTGTTCTGTTTTGACAGATTCTGCCTTTTATTTCGCATTGCCTCTTTCGCTATGTTGGATGAATTTCTTTGATCCATTAATGTCCAGTAGCATTATGCAATGTCCAGAAGTGTTAAGAATGATTGTGTCACCTCTGAATATGTCAATTTATAATGTGCACTAACCCTCTAATGAGTTGTTTCGAGTTTGGTGTGGAGGAAGTTTTCAAGGGTCAAGAGAGGAGTATGATGCAACATGATCAAGGAGAGTGAAAGCTCTAAGCTTGGGGATGCCCCGGTGGTTCACCCCTGCATATATCAAGAAGACTCAAGCGTCTAAGCTTGGGGATGCCCAAGGCATCCCCTTCTTCATCGACAACATTATCAGGTTCCTCCCCTGAAACTATATTTTTATTCCATCACATCTTATGTGCTTTTTCTTGGAGCGTCGGTTTGTTTTTGTTTTTGTTTTGTTTGAATAAAATGGATCCTAGCATTCACTTTATGGGAGAGAGACACACTCCGCTGTAGCATATGGACAAGTATGTCCTTGGTTTCTACTCATAGTATTCATGGCGAAGTTTCTCCTTCGTTAAATTGTTATATGGTTGGAATTGGAAAATGATACATGTAGTAATTGCTATAAATGTCTTGGGTAATGTGATACTTGGCAATTGTTGTGCTCATGATTAAGCTCTTGCATCATATGCTTTGCACCCATTAATGAAGAAATACATAGAGCATGCTAAAATTTGGTTTGCATATTTGGTTTCTCTAAGGTCTAGATAATTTCTAGTATTGAGTTTGAACAACAAGGAAGACGGTGTAGAGTCTTATAATGTTTTCAATATGTCTTTTATGTGAGTTTTGCTGCACCGGTTCATCCTTGTGTTTGTTTCAAATAAGCCTTGCTAGCCTAAACCTTGTATCGAGAGGGAATACTTCTCATGCATCCAAAATACTTGAGCCAACCACTATGCCATTTGTGTCCACCATACCTACCTATACTACATGGTATTTTCCGCCATTCCAAAGTAAATTGCTTGAGTGCTACCTTTAAAATTCCATCATTCAACTTTGCAATATATAGCTCATGGGACAAATAGCTTAAAAACTATTGTGGTATTGAATATGTCATTATGCACTTTATCTCTTATTAAGTTGCTTGTTGTGCGATAACCATGTTTACTGGGGACGCCATCAACTATTCATTGTTGAATTTCATGTGAGCTGCTATGCATGTTCGTCTTGTCTGAAGTAAGAGAGATCTACCACCATAGGGTTAAGCATGCATATGTTAGAGAAGAACATTGGGCCGCTAACTAAAGCCATGCTCCATGGTGGAAGTTTCAGTTTTGGACAATAATCCTCAAATCTCAAATGAGAAAATTATTAATTGTTGTTATATGCTTATGCATAAAAGAGGAGTCCATTATTTGTTGTCTATGTTGTCCCGGTATGGATGTCTAAGTCGAAGAATAATCAATAGCGAGAAATCCAATGCGAGCTTTCTCCTTAGACCTTTGTACAAAGCGGCATAGAGGTACCCCTTTGTGACACTTGGTAAAAACAATGCATTGTGATGATCCGGTAGTCCAAGCTAATTAGGACAAGGTGCGGGCACTATTAGTACGCTATGCATGAGGCTTGCAACTTATAAGATATAATTTACATGATACATATGCTTTATTGCTACCGTTGACAAAATTGTTTCATGTTTTCAAAATCAAAGCTCTAGCACAAATATATCAATCGATGCTTTTCCTCTATGGAGGACCATTCTTTTACTTTCAATGTTGAGTCAGTTCACCTATCTCTCTCCACCTCAAGAAGCAAACACTTGTGTGAACTGTGCATTGATTCCTACATACTTGCTTATTGCACTTATTATATTACTCTATGTTGACAATATCCATGAGATATACATGTTACAAGTTGAAAGCAACCGCTGAAACTTAATCTTCTTTTGTGTTGCTTCAATATCTCTACTTTGAATTATTGCTTTATGAGTTAACTCTTATGCAAGACTTATTGATGCTTGTCTTGAAGTGCTATTCATGAAAAGTCTTTGCTATATGATTCACTTGTTTACTCATGTCATATACATTGTTTCGATCGCTGCATTCACTACATATGCTTTACAAATAGTATGATCAAGATTATGATGGCATGTCACTCCAGAAATTATCTGTGTTATCGTTTTACCTGCTCGGACGAGCGAGAACTAAGCTTGGGGATGCTGATACGTCTCCGACGTATCGATAATTTCTTATGTTCCATGCCACATTATTGATGTTATCTACATGTTTTATGCACACTTTATGTCATATTCGTGCATTTTCTGGAACTAACCTATTAACAAGATGCCGAAGTGCCAGTTGCTGTTTTCTGCTGTTTTTGGTTTCAGAAATCCTAGTAAGGAAATATTCTCGGAATTGGACGAAATCAAAGCCCAGGGGCCTATTTTTCCACGAAGCTTTCAGAAGTCCGAAGGAGAGACGAAGAGGGGCCACGGAGGGGCCACACCATAGGGCGGCGCGGCCCCCCTTGGCCGCGCCGGCACGTGGTGTGGGGCCCCGTGCCGCCTCTTGACCTGCCCTTCCGCCTATAAAAAGTCTCCGTGACGAAACCCCCGATGCCGAGAACCACGATACGGAAAACCTTCCAGAGACGCCGCCGCCGCCGATCCCATCTCGGGGGATCCAGGAGATCGCCTCCGGCACCCTGCCGGAGAGGGGAATCATCTCCCGGAGGACTCTACGCCGCCATGGTCGCCTCCGGTGTGATGTGTGAGTAGTCTACCCCTGGACTATGGGTCCATAGCAGTAGCTAGATGGTTGTCTTCTCCCCATTGTGCTATCATTGTCGGATCTTGTGAGCTGCCTAACATGATCAAGATCATCTATCTGTAATTCTATATGTTGCGTTTGTTGGGATCCAATGAATAGAGAATACTTGTTATGTTGATTATCAAAGTTATGCTATGTGTTGTTTATGATCTTGCATGCTCTCCGTTACTAGTAGATGCTCTGGCCAAGTAGATGCTTGTAACTCCAAGAGGGAGTACTTATGCTCGATAGTGGGTTCATGCTGCATTGACACAGGGACGATGTGAGAAAGTTCTATGGTTTTGTTGTGCTGTTGCCACTAGGGATAAAACATTAGTGCTATGTTCAAGGATGTAGTCACTAGTTAAATTACGCACCATACTTAATGCAATTGTCTGTTGTTAGCAACTTAATACGGAGGGGTTCGGATGATAACTTTGAAGGTGGACTTTTTAGGCATAGATGCAGTTGGATGACGGTCTATGTACTTTGTCGTAATGCCCAATTAAATCTCACTATACTCATCATGATATGTATGTGCATGGTCATGCTCTCTTTATTTGTCAATTGCCCAACTGTAATTTGTTCACCCAACATGCTGTTTGTCTTATGGGAGAGACACCTCTAGTGAACTGTGGACCCCGGTCCAATTCTCTTTACTGAAATACAATCTACTGCAATACTGTTCTACTGTTTTCTGCAAACAATCATCTTCCACACAATACGGTTAACTCTTTGTTACAGCAAGCCGGTGAGATTGACAACCTCACAGTTTCGTTGGGGCAAAGTATTTTGGTTGTGTTGTGCAGGTTCCACGTTGGCGCCGGAATCACTGGTGTTGCGCCGCACTACATCTCGCCGCCGTCAACCTTCAACGTGCTTCTTGACTCCTACTGGTCCGATTAAACCTTGGTTTCTTACTGAGGGAAACTTGCCGCTGTGCGCATCACACCTTTCTCTTGGGGTTCCCAACGGATGTGCCAACCACACGCATCAGATTCCCAGTCCCAAATTAATTAACCTAAATAGACACTCCTCCATGGTATGTGATTTATTGGACGGCACCCGAAGGATTCGGTTAGCCATGGCTTGAGAAAGCAAAGGTGTGACGCCCCGAAACCGGTACCATGAGGATTCCAGCGATCCCGCCGAAATCCGCATGATATCGATCCAGAGACGCCCCCCGACACGACGTGCGCGACGAATCACACACGTGATGCCAGAGGAATTAACACGAGTGGTAACATTACAACAGGATTACAATAGAGCCCACAAGATACATATATATTACAAGAACGACTCCAACGAGTCAAGATACAAATATACAATACAAAGATCTGAATCATACAAAAGATCGAATGCGTCCGAGTACGGACAAGATACAAATTGGACTAAGAGTCCTGAAGATAACCAGTGGCGTCCATAACCCTGCCCAGGCCAAGCCGGAAGGGTAACCTTGCTAACGTCGTCATCTCGTACCTGTCAAAGTCGGGCCATCGGTTGCCGACAAAAGGGGGAGGAGACAAAAAGAAAGGAAGGCGAGGGTAAGTACCATTGGCACGTACTTGCGAGACAAGACCAGCTATGCTCGCTGGTGGGCGGTATAAACTTCACCCGGCTATATGTGGAGTTTAGCGGCAGCAAAGCTACTATCCAATAGAGACACGCTACAACATCCGTCTACTCAGAGAAGATAAGAGAGCGTACAAGGTAACAGATAAATACTACACAAACATAACCCAGCCGATTACACATATCCCCTCCAACAATTGCGAAGAGGCAATGTAAAAGGCACTCAACGGTGGACAAGTTTTATTAGGTATCGGTTGTAGTAATGCTATATTACTAATCAAGTTATTAGCAGATTATTATCAACAACATAAAGGTGTAAGTTGTTCTATGATCAAGCCATACAATTCCAAGTCGTCCATAACCGCGGACACGGCTTATCGATAAGATGTACACCCTGCAGGGGTTGCCCAAATGTAACCATACGCATGCTCGAACCCACTTACTACAGGTGGAGTCTCACATCAAGACCGTTCCCAATGCAAGAGAAAATTTAAGGGGAGCCACCCCACTAAGCTACCCGTGACGAAGTTCGGCCGTACTCCGATACGGACCCAGAGGTTTGTGCCAACGGCTAAGCTAAGTGTGAACAACCTGCTGTCGCTAATCGTTCCACGAGATGAGTACAGTACAGAAATAAACACCCGAAGGCAACAAGAAGTAAATCGTGCATCGTGCATATGAGCAAATAAAACCAAGGTTGTGGCTCCCAATAAACAGACTCGAGGAAAGGTAGTGGGTGATGGGGGTCCCACTCCCCCACGTACGGGTAGAGCGCTCAATCTCGGAACAGATAACAAGAACTCGGGTCCTAGGGGACATTAGCGAGTCAAAGTTCCGATGCTTTCGCAAAGGGGCTCACAGATGCCTCTGCTTACAATTTTAGTTGTTAACAATAAAATAAAGTGTGATTATCTCCAACAAAAGATATAGCATGTGATAACCTCCCAACAAGATATCCCGAACATCTCGAGATATCAACAAGACCCTAAACTCGCCTACGACTCGCAAAGCTGGCAAACAACAAACAATAGGTAGGGCGAGGAGGTGTATCTCGGACATATAGGTAACAGGTGGATAGGACACGTGACACAACAGAATCGCAACATAAGGATAGCAATAGATCAAAAGAGCATGTAAAAGTAAAATAGGTGAAGGGTGGGCTACTTTGTGGAAAGCTGCAGAAGAACTTGTCGGAGAACTCGTCGTATCTCACATCAACACCTCGTGATCCTATCCGTGAAGAAGCAAATGCTGGAACAAACAACGTATGCAAGTCTTACTACTACGGATAAAGAAGATCCAGCATGCTCAAGATGATATGCATGACATGGCAAGATGGTGCAATGCAATTATCCAAATTAAGCGGGATCGGAACCCGGACAAACAAATTAGGTTGGAGTTGCATTTTCTACTGACAAATTTAAGGGTGGATTAGCATAGCAAACATGGCAGGGGTGTGCTACATCAAAGTTAAATGGAACCGGGACAACATATATATAATATCCCACATATTCCATATGTTCCATATTAGGTGGTAATGCAAACTAGCACGAAATTATATGATTCATGATGCAACAGCAAGCATGGATGGTATAATCATGTTCATCACATTTTTCTGATCAAAATTCATATACAACACTTTTAATTTTGAGTTACCAATTAAAAGTTATTAGCAGATTAGTTTTTATTAGTTAAAATAGAAAAACAAGATTAATTTAATTAGGAAAAAGGACCCGAACGAAAATACTGACAGGAGAAGGACTGCGGGTTAGTTCCCAGGAGATCTAGGGGGTTTTGTTGGAAAGCTGTCACGAGGCAAGGACTGCGGGTTGATGAAAAGAAAGCTGCAGGGCTTGAACGCAAAAGACCAGATCCGATCGGATGCGGAGGGTTTTCTCACCGAGAGGAGGGCCTAGCCTCGGACGGCGACAGGTGGGGCCAAGGGGGTCGACGTGGATGCCACGCTGGCGAACCATGCGCGCACGCCCATGAGGTGTTCGACGCGGAGCGCGTTCCGAAGTGGGCGGTCACCGCGGGCGGCGACGAAAAGAGCGGCGTTGCAGGGCCTCCCCGGATGCGTGCGGGTGTGCGCCGGGTGGGCCTCGCCGGCGCGGGTCAGGAGGAGGCGGTGCCGTTGACGGCGGTCGCCGGAGAGCTCGCCGGCGTCGACACCTGCGGCGAAACGACGACGGTCACCAAGGGGGGCGATGTTCCAGAGAGGGAGGAAGAGCGGGAAGAGGCTCAGGAGAACGAGGACTTCACCAGCGAGCTTACGGTGCGGTCGCCGGAGGCCGGGGAAGAGCGTGGCGGCCGGAATCGGCGAGAAACCGCGCCAGAGACGGAGAAGGGAACGGCGAACTACGCTCGATTTACTGGATGCCGGCTCGATTCCTTGCACTAGGTTGAAGAGGAGGACAAGGCGCGTCGAACGGTGGCGTTGGCTTGGCGCGGGGAGGCCGGAGACGACGAAACACCGTGGAGGAGCTCACGGTGGTGCTCACAGAGAAAGAGAAAAGGAGAAGAGGGTTGGCGGCGCCGAGGGGAGGAAGAGGGGAAGGCTAGGGTTTGCTTCTGCGCGGATGGGATTTAAGAGGGGAGGGAGGAGCAGGTGAAGGTGGGCGCGGTGGTTGGCGATGGAGGACCACAGGGTGCTCTCACGCGCCTCTCGTGTTCGCTTTTGGGGGAAGAAGACAAGAAGCGTAACGCTTCGCTTAGGAGGAAAGCGGGCCGAAGGAGCTGGGCTGGCTTGGGCCGCCGGGATGGGATTGGGTCCAGGGGAGAGAGAGGAAGAGTTGGGCCAGAAAAGAGAAAAAGGTCCAAGAAGGGGTTAGGGTGTTTTCTCCTTTAAAAACTGTTTGCAAACATGATTTGAACCAACTCAAATAAAAGTTTGAATTTCAATACAAAGGCGAATGTAAAGATAGAATAAGTTCCAAGTTTTATAATAAACATAATATATAGTTTTGTTATAAGGTTTTGTTAAAAGAATAGAAAAGGTGGTTTAATATAGAAACCATATGAGAGGGAAAATAAAATAATTTGGGTTTATAAAAATAATTTTATTTAGTAAAAACATGGATGAGATGATGCATGATGTCATGATGATGCATAAAAGAAAAGATCAAACACATCTAATAGGGGTACTACCCTGGGCCGTTACAATCGACACCACTAACAAGGAACCTCGCCCCGAGGTTCCTCCTCAAGGTACGGGGGAGAGAGGTGAACTATCGGATCTTCAGGCGACGTGTCGATCTCCTCGACACCACTAACAAGAATTCTTGCTCCATGCTGATCGGGCGACACCACTAACAAGAAGTCGTTCTTCCGCTGTTGATGATGCTGAGCTTCTGTCGGGATCCTCCGAAGATCGGACCTATAGGTGAGGGGCAAAGATCGTCCAACCCACGTAGATACCTAAGACTCAGAGAAACTCGGATAAGAGAGAAAACTCAAAACTCGTAAAGGTGAGAGGAGAAAGAATATAGATAAGGAGAAAAATCAGAGCTAATCAGATCTATCCAACGAGTTTTTAGAAAATAGTTTTGACACTAGACACAACGTCCGTTGGCAAGGTTATCCTACAGGCTGGACTAGTGGGGTACCGTCAACCTGGGCTCTGATACCAACTTGTGACGCCCCGAAACCGGTACCATGAGGATTCCAGCGATCCCGCCGAAATCCGCATGATATCGATCCAGAGACGCCCCCCGACACGACGTGCGCGACGAATCACACACGTGATGCCAGAGGAATTAACACGAGTGGTAACATTACAACAGGATTACAATAGAGCCCACAAGATACATATATATTACAAGAACGACTCCAACGAGGCAAGATACAAATATACAATACAAAGATCCGAATCATACAAAAGATCGAATGCGTCCGAGTACGGACAAGATACAAATTGGACTAAGAGTCCTGAAGATAACCAGTGGCGTCCATAACCCTGCCCAGGCCAAGCCGGAAGGGTAACCTTGCTAACGTCGTCATCTCGTACCTGTCAAAGTCGGGCCATCGGTTGCCGACAAAAGGGGGAGGAGACAAAAAGAAAGGAAGGCGAGGGTAAGTACCATTGGCACGTACTTGCGAGACAAGACCAGCTATGCTCGCTGGTGGGCGGTATAAACTTCACCCGGCTATATGTGGAGTTTAGCGGCAGCAAAGCTACTATCCAATAGAGACACGCTACAACATCCGTCTACTCAGAGAAGATAAGAGAGCGCACAAGGTAACAGATAAATACTACACAAACATAACCCAGCCGATTACACATATCCCCTCCAACAATTGCGAAGAGGCAATGTAAAAGGCACTCAACGGTGGACAAGTTTTATTAGGTATCGGTTGTAGTAATGCTATATTACTAATCAAGTTATTAGCAGATTATTATCAACAACATAAAGGTGTAAGTTGTTCTATGATCAAGCCATACAATTCCAAGTCGTCCATAACCGCGGACACGGCTTATCGATAAGATGTACACCCTGCAGGGGTTGCCCAAATGTAACCATACGCATGCTCGAACCCACTTACTACAGGTGGAGTCTCACATCAAGACCGTTCCCAATGCAAGAGAAAATTTAAGGGGAGCCACCCCACTAAGCTACCCGTGACGAAGTTCGGCCGTACTCCGATACGGACCCAGAGGTTTGTGCCAACGGCTAAGCTAAGTGTGAACAACCTGCTGTCGCTAATCGTTCCACGAGATGAGTACAGTACAGAAATAAACACCCGAAGGCAACAAGAAGTAAATCGTGCATCGTGCATATGAGCAAATAAAACCAAGGTTGTGGCTCCCAATAAACAGACTCGAGGAAAGGTAGTGGGTGATGGGGGTCCCACTCCCCCACGTACGGGTAGAGCGCTCAATCTCGGAACAGATAACAAGAACTCGGGTCCTAGGGGACATTAGCGAGTCAAAGTTCCGATGCTTTCGCAAAGGGGCTCACAGATGCCTCTGCTTACAATTTTAGTTGTTAACAATAAAATAAAGTGTGATTATCTCCAACAAAAGATATAGCATGTGATAACCTCCCAACAAGATATCCCGAACATCTCGAGATATCAACAAGACCCTAAACTCGCCTACGACTCGCAAAGCTGGCAAACAACAAACAATAGGTAGGGCGAGGAGGTGTATCTCGGACATATAGGTAACAGGTGGATAGGACACGTGACACAACAGAATCGCAACATAAGGATAGCAATAGATCAAAAGAGCATGTAAAAGTAAAATAGGTGAAGGGGTGGGCTCGCCTGTGGAAAGCTGCAGAAGAACTTGTCGGAGAACTCGTCGTATCTCACATCAACACCTCGTGATCCTATCCGTGAAGAAGCAAATGCTGGAACAAACAACGTATGCAAGTCTTACTACTACGGATAAAGAAGATCCAGCATGCTCAAGATGATATGCATGACATGGCAAGATGGTGCAATGCAATTATCCAAATTAAGCGGGATCGGAACCCGGACAAACAAATTAGGTTGGAGTTGCATTTTCTACTGACAAATTTAAGGGTGGATTAGCATAGCAAACATGGCAGGGGTGTGCTACATCAAAGTTAAATGGAACCGGGACAACATATATATAATATCCCACATATTCCATATGTTCCATATTAGGTGGTAATGCAAACTAGCACGAAATTATATGATTCATGATGCAACAGCAAGCATGGATGGTATAATCATGTTCATCACATTTTTCTGATCAAAATTCATATACAACACTTTTAATTTTGAGTTACCAATTAAAAGTTATTAGCAGATTAGTTTTTATTAGTTAAAATAGAAAAACAAGATTAATTTAATTAGGAAAAAGGACCCGAACGAAAATGCGACAGAGAAGGACTGCGGGTTAGTTCCCGGGAGATCTAGGGGTTTTGTTGGAAACTGTCACAGGCAAGGACTGCGGGTTGATGAAAAGAAAGCTGCAGGGCTTGAACGCATAAAAGACCAGATCCGATCGGATACGGAGGGTTTTCTCACCAGAGGAGGGCCTAGCCTCGGACGGCGACAGGTGGGGCCAAGGGGTCGATGTGGATGCCACGCTGGCGAACCATGCGCGCACGCCCATGAGGTGTTCGACGCGGAGCGCGTTCCAGAAGTGGGCGGTCACCGCGGGCGGCGACGAAAAGAGCGGCGTTGCAGGGCCTCCCCGGATGCGTGCGGGTGTGCGCCGGGTGGGCCTCGCCGGCGCGGGTCAGGAGGAGGCGGTGCCGTTGACGGCGGTCGCCGGAGAGCTCGCCGGCGTCGACACCTGCGGCGAAACGACGACGGTCACCAAGGGGGCGATGTTCCAGAGAGGGAGGAAGAGCGTGAAGAGGCTAAGGAGACAGAGTACTTCACATGCGAGCTTCCGGGGCGGTCGCGGGAGGACTGGGAAGTGCGTGGCGGCGGGAATCGGCGAGATACCGCGCCAGAGACGGAGAAGGAACGGCGAACTACGCTCGATTTCGGATGCCGGCTCGATTCCTTGCACTAGGTTGAAGAGGAGGACAAGGCGCGTCGAACGGTGGCGTTGGCTTGGCGCGGGGAGGCCGGAGACGACGAAACACCGTGGAGGAGCTCACGGTGGTGCTCACAGAGAAAGAGAAAAGGAGAAGAGGGTTGGCGGCGCCGAGGGGAGGAAGAGGGGAAGGCTAGGGTTTGCTTCTGCGCGGATGGGATTTAAGAGGGGAGGGAGGAGCAGGTGAAGGTGGGCGCGGTGGTTGGCGATGGAGGACCACAGGGTGCTCTCACGCGCCTCTCGTGTTCGCTTTTGGGGGAAGAAGACAAGAAGCGTAACGCTTCGCTTAGGAGGAAAGCGGGCCGAAGGAGCTGGGCTGGCTTGGGCCGCCGGGATGGGATTGGGTCCAGGGGAGAGAGAGGAAGAGTTGGGCCAGAAAAGAGAAAAAGGTCCAAGAAGGGGTTAGGGTGTTTTCTCCTTTAAAAACTGTTTGCAAACATGATTTGAACCAACTCAAATAAAAGTTTGAATTTCAATACAAAGGCGAATGTAAAGATAGAATAAGTTCCAAGTTTTATAATAAACATAATATATAGTTTTGTTATAAGGTTTTGTTAAAAGAATAGAAAAGGTGGTTTAATATAGAAACCATATGAGAGGGAAAATAAAATAATTTGGGTTTATAAAAATAATTTTATTTAGTAAAAACATGGATGAGATGATGCATGATGTCATGATGATGCATAAAAGAAAAGATCAAACACATCTAATAGGGGTACTACCCTGGGCCGTTACAAAAGGTGGGGAGGAGTGTCATCTAAATAAAACTAAAATAAAAGGCACTCCTTCATGGTATGAGATTGTTGGCAGGCACCCGAGGATTCGGTTAGCCATGGTTTGTGAAAGAAAGGTTGGAAGGAGTGCCACCCAAAAATAAAAAATAAAATGGGAGCCGCTCTTTGAAGGTTTGTCTGGCAAGGGGGTTAGAGTGCCCATTACCATTCGTAGACAACAACATACACCTCTCAAAACTTTATTTTTATGCTCTCTATATGTTTTCAAAACCAAAGCTCTAGCACAAATATAGCAATCGATGCTTTCCTCTTTGAAGGACCATTCTTTTACTTTTATGTTGAGTCAGTTCACCTATCTCTCTCCACCTCAAGAAGCAAACACTTGTGTGAACTGTGCATTGATTCCTACATACTTGCATATTGCACTTGTTATATTACTTTACATTGACAATATCCATGAGATATACATGTTATAAGTTGAAAGCAACCGCTGAAACTTCATCTTCCTTTGTGTTGCTTCAATATCTCTACTATGAATTATTGCTTTATGAGTTAACTCTTATGCAAGACTTATTGATGCTTGTCTTGAAGTACTATTCATGAAAAGTCTTTGATATATGATTCATTTGTTTACTCATGTCATTTACATTGTTTGGATCGCTGCATTCATTACATATGCTTACAATAGTATGATCAAGGTTATGATGGCATGTCACTCCAGAAATTATCTTTGTTATCGTTTACCTGCTCGGGACGAGCAGAAACTAAGCTTGGGGATGCTGATACGTCTCCGACGTATCGATAATTTCTTATGTTCCATGCCACATTATTGATGATATCTACATGTTTTATGCATACTTTATGTCATATTTATGCATTTTCTGGAACTAACCTATTAACAAGATGCCGAAGAGCCAGTTGTTGTTTTCTGCTGTTTTTGGTTTCAGAAATCCTAGTAAGGAAATATTCTCGGAATTGGACGAAATCAACGCCCAGGGGCCTATTTTCACACGAAGCTTCCAGAAGACCGGAGAGTCAACGAAGTGGGGCCACGAGGTGGCCAGGAGGTAGGGCGGCGCGGCCCAGCCCTTGGCCGCGCCGACCTGTCTCTTGGGCCCCTCGTGACGCCCCTTGACCTGCCCTTCCGCCTACAAATAGCCTTCGTCGCGAAACCCCCAGTACCGAGAGCCACGATACGGAAAACCTTCCAGAGGCGCCGCCGCCGCCAATCCCATCTCGGGGGATTCAGGAGATCGCCTCCGGCACCCTGCCGGAGAGGGGATTCATCTCCTGGAGGACTCTACACCACCATGGTCGCCTCCGGAGTGATGAGTGAGTAGTCTACCCCTGGACTATGGGTCCATAGCAGTAGCTAGATGGTTGTCTTCTCCTTATGTGCTTCATTGTCGGATCTTGTGAGCTGCCTAACATGATCAAGATCATCTATCTGTAATGCTATATGTTGTGTTTGTTGGGATCCGATGAATAGAGAATACCATGTTATGTTGATTATCAATTTATACCTATGTGTTGTTTATGATCTTGCATGCTCTCCGTTACTAGTAGATGCTCTGGCCAAGTTGATGCTTGTAACTCCAAGAGGGAGTATTTATGCTCGATAGTGGGTTCATGTCTCCGTGAATGCGGGGAGTGAGAGAAACCTCTAAGGTTATGGATGTGCTGTTGCCACTAGGGATAAAACATTGATGCTATGTCCGAGGATGTAGTTATTGATTACATTACGCGCAATACTTAATGCAATTGTCTGTTGTTAGCAACTTAATACTAGAAGGGGTTCGGATGATAACCTGAAGGTGGACTTTTTAGGCATAGATGCATGCTGGATAGCGGTCTATGTACTTTGTCGTAATGCCCAATTAAATCTCACAATACTCATCATAATATGTATGTGCATGGTCATGCCCTCTCTATTTTTCAATTGCCCAACTGTATTTTGTTCACCCAACATGCTATTTATCTTATGGGAGAGACACCTCTAGTGAACTGTGGACCCCGGTCCAATTCTTTACATCTGAAATACAATCTACTGCAATTGTTCTACTGTTCTCTGCAAACAATCATCATCCACAATATACATCTAATCCTTTGTTACAGCAAGCCGGTGAGATTGACAACCTCACTGTTTCGTTGGGGCAAAGTATCTTGGTTGTGTTGTGCAGGTTCCACGTTGGCGCCGGAATCCCTGGTGTTGCGCCGCACTACATTTCATCGCCATCAACCTTCAACGTGCTTCTTGACTCCTACTGGTTCGATAAACCTTGGTTTCTAACTGAGGGAAACTTACTGCTGTACGCATCACACCTTCCACTTGGGGTTCCCAACGGTCGCGTGCTGTACGCGTGTCAGTCACCTCCATAACAAAGAAACATATCCTTAGTTCTTTTCAAGTACTTCAGGATATTCTTGACCGCTATCCAGTGTTCCATTCCTGGATCACTTTGATATCTGCTAGTCAAACTAACAGCATGTGCTATATCCGGTCTAGTACATAGCATGAAATACATGATAGAGCCTACTGCCGATGCATAGGGGATCTGTTTCATCCTTTCTATTTCTTGTGCCGTAGCCGGTCCTTGAGTCTTACTCAAGACCTTGCCTGGTAACATAGGTAAAAACCCTTTCTTACTTTCGTCCATTCTAAACTTTTTTAGAATCTTGTACAGGTATGTACTCTGTGAAAGCCCTATTAGGCGTCTTGATCTATCTCTATAAATCTTGATGCCTAATTTGTACGATGCTTCACCAAGGTCTTTCATTGAAAAACTATTATTCAAATAACCTTTTACACTGCTTAATAGTTCTATATCATTCCCAATCAATAATATGTCATCTACATATAATATTAGGAACGCTACAGAACTCCCACTCACTTTCTCTTAAATACAGGCCTCTCCATGACACTGTATAAACCCGAAGTCTTTGATCACCTTATCAAAGCGTCGGTTCCAACTTCTGGATTCTTGCTTCAGTCCATAAATTGAACGCTGAAGTTTGCACACCTTGTTAGCATTTTTAGGATCGACAAAACCTTTGGGTTGTACCATATACAACTCTTCCTCAATGTCTCCATTAAGGAACGCTGTTTTGACATCCATCTGCCAAATCTCATAATCGAAAAATGCAGCTATTGCTAACAAAATCCTCACAGACTTTAGCTTCGCTACAGGTGAGAAAGTCTCATCGTAGTCAACACCTTGAATTTTTCGGAAACCTTTTGCGACAAGTCGAGCTTTATAGACAGTAATATTACCATCAGCATCTGTTTTTCTTTTGAAGATCCATTTATTCTCGACAGCCTTGCGGCTATCAGGTAAGTCTACCAAAGTCCACACTTTGTTACCATACATGGATCCCATTTCGGATTTCATGGCTTCTTGCCATTTGTTGGAATCTGGGCTCATCATCGCTTCTTCATGCGTCGCAGGGTCTTCATCATTGTTGTCCACAATCATGACATTTAGACAAGGATCATACCAATCAGGAGCGGCACGTTCCCTTGTCGATCTGCGAGGTTCAGTAGCTATCTCGTTCGAAGTTTCATGATCATTATCATTAGCTTCCTCTGTTACCGGTGCAGGCGGCACAGGAACAACTTCCGGTACTGCGCTACTCTGATCAACGAGTGAAGATTCAGTAATCTCATCGAGTTCTACTTTTCTTCCAGTCACTTCTTTAGTGAGAAATTCTTTCTCCAGAAAGGTTCCGTTCTTAGCAACAAAGATTTTGCCTTCGGATCTGTGATAGAAAGTGTACCCTATAGTTTCCTTAGGGTATCCTATGAAGACGCATTTCTCCGCTTTGGGTTCTAGCTTTTCCGGTTGTAACTTTTTTACATAGGCTTCGCAACCCCAAACTTTAAGGAACGACAGCTTAGGTTTCTTATTAAACCATAATTCATACGGTGTCGTTTCAACGGATTTAGATGGTGCCCTATTTAAAGTGAATGCAGCTGTTTCTAATGCATAACTCCAAAATGATAACGGCAAATCAGTAAGAGACATCATAGAACGAACCATATCTAAGAGAGTTCGATTACGACGTTCGGACACACCGTTTCGTTGTTGTGTTCCCGGCGGTGTCAATTGTGAAAGTATTCCGCATTTCTTTAAATGCATGCTAAACTCATAACTCAGATATTCACCTCCGCGATCAGATCGTAGAAATTTAATCTTCTTGTTACGTTGATTTTCTACTTCACTTTGGAATTCCTTAAACTTCTCGAAAGTTTCGGATTTATGTTTCATGAAATATATATACCCATATCTACTCAGATCATTTGTGAAGGTTAGAACATAACGATAACCACCGCGCGAGGCTACACTCATTGGTCCGCACACATCGGTATGTATGATTTCCAATAAGTCTGTAGCTCGCTCCATAATAGAATGGAGTCTTAGTCATTTTTCCCATCAGACATGCTTCGCATCTATCAAGTGACTCAAAGTCAAGTGATTCTAGTAATCCATCGGTATGGAGTTTCTTCATGCGTTTCACTCCAATATGACCAAGACGACAGTGCCACATATAAGTAGGATTATCATTCAATTTAATTCGCTTAGCATCAATGTTATTAATATGTGTATCACTACTATGGAGATCTAATAGAAATAAACAATTCTTTTCAGGTGCTCGACCATAAAAGATATTATTCATAAAAATAGAACAACCTTTATTCTCATACTTGAATGAATAACCGTCTTGCATTAAACAAGATCCAGATATAATGTTCATGCTCAACGCAGGTACAAAATAACAATTATTGAGGTTTAAAACTAATCCCGAAGGTAGATGTAGAGGGAGTGTGCCGACTGCGATCACATTGACCTTGGATCCATTTCCAAAGCGCATCGTCACTTCATCCTTCAATAGTCTTTGTTTATTCTTTAGTTCCTGTTTTGAGTTACAAATATGAGCAACCGAACCAGTATCAAATACCCAGGTACTAGTACGAGAACCAGTAAGATAAACATCTATAACATGTATATCAGATATACCTTCTTTCTTCTTCTTGACAAGGCCGCTCTTCAGATCGGCCAAATACTTGGAGCAATTACGCTTCGAGTGTCCCTTCTCCTTGCAGTAATAGCACTCAGCATCAGGCTTAGGGCCATTCTTAGGTTTCACAGGAGGCGTGGCAGCTTTCTTGCCACCCTTCTTGAATTTTCCTTTAGACTTGCCCTGTTTCTTGAAACTGGTGGTCTTGTTGACCATCAACACTTGGTGCTCTTTCTTGATCTCAATCTCAGCAGATTTCAGCATGGCGAAGAGTTCAGGTAACTCTTTGTTCATGTTCTGCATATTGTAGTTCATCACAAAGTTCTTGTAACTAGGTGGCAGTGATTGAAGGACACGATTAATCCCCAGTCTGTTTAGGAATCACTATTCCCAAGCCACTGAGTTTCTTCGCATGCCCGGTCATGGCGAGCATGTGCTCACTAACGGAGCTGTCTTCTTCCATCATGCAGCTAAAGAAGTGTTTAGCATTCCACGGCCGCATGAGTTTCAAAGATAGCTTTCAGCTCATTGACCAACTCATGAGGATCGTGGTGCTCAAAACGTTTTTGAAGATCGGCTTCCAGACTGCATAGGATGGCACACTGAACTTGAGAGTACCGAGTTTTCCAAGTCGCGTAAACATTCTTTACTTCATCGGTTTCAGTTTCTGCAGGAGGGTCACCTAGCGGTGCATCAAGCACATATTGCAGGTTTCCACCAGCGAGGAAAATCCTCACATGACGGAACCAGTCGGTGAAGTTGCTACCGTTGCTCTTAAGCTTTTCTTTCTCTAGGATTTGGTTAAAATTGATTGGGGACGCCATATCTACAACATATATTTGCAATAGTTTAGACTAAGTTTATGACAAATTGAGTTCAAATTTTAATTCAACAAAATTAAAAACTAGGTGAACTCCCACTCAAAACAATATCCCTCGAATTGTCTTAGTGATCACACGAACCAAATCCACCACACCAAGTCCGATCATCACGAGACAAGATGTAACTTCAATGGCAAACACTCAAAGTGTTCATCATATCAATCATATGATTCATGATCTACCTTTCGGTATCACGTGTACCGAGACCATGTCTGTACATGCTAGGCTCGTCAAGGCAACCTTAGTATTCGCGTGTGCAAAACTGGCTTGCACCCATTGTATACACTTGTTGAATCTATCATACCCGATCATCACGAGATGTTTCAAAACGACAAGTATTGGTAACGGTGCTACTAAGGATGAACACTTTATTATCTTGATATTTTAGTGAGAGGGATCATCTTATAATGCTACCGTCGCGATCTAAGCAAAATAAGATGCATAAAAAGGATTAACATTGATGACCCACAAGTATAGGGGGTGTATCGTAGTATCTTCGATAAGTAAGAATGTCGATCCCAACGAGGAGCAGAAGGTGTTGACAAGCAGTTTCGATGAAGGATTCACTGTAAATGCTCACAGACAAGTATTCAGGGGGTTTTGATGTAACAGTTGAATAAAGTACGAGTATGTAAAGTGCGAGAGTAACAATTGCAGCGAGTGGCCCAATCCTTTTTAGCACAAAGGACAAGCCGGTTTGTTTACTTATAATGACCAAACGTTCTCGAGGACACACGGGATTTTAGTCTAGTGCTTTCGCTACATA
Organism: Lolium perenne; assembly: GCF_019359855.2. Lineage (NCBI taxonomy): Eukaryota > Viridiplantae > Streptophyta > Magnoliopsida > Poales > Poaceae > Lolium > Lolium perenne. The sequence goes on from NC_067247.2 coordinate 162,597,709, forward strand.
CAGCTAAATAATCTTCATTGTTATGATAAGTGTTGTGTGGGTGAACCTATGCTAATGTACCGCCCTTCCTAGGACTAATACATACTTGTGATTATACCCCTTGCAAGCATCCGCAACTACAAGAAAGTAATTAAGAATTAAATCTAACCACAGCCTTAAACTCTGAGATCCTGCGATCCCTCCTGCATCGATATACCAGCGGGGGTTTAGGTTTCTGTCACTCCGGCAACCCCGCAATTGGCAAACGAGTACAAGATGCATTCCCCTAGGCCCATAAATGGTGAAGTGTCATGTAGTCGACGTTCACATGACACCACTAGAAGAATAACACCACAACTTAAATATCACACCATTGAATATTACTCAACCATAATTCACTACTAACATTTAGACTTCACCCATGTCCTCAAGAACTAAACGAACTACTCACGAGACATCATATGGAACATGATCAGAGGTGATATGATGATGAATAACAATCTGAACATAAACTTGGTTCAATGGTTTCACTCAATAGCATCAATAACAAGTAGAGATCGATACCGGGAGAGTTTCCCCTATCAAACAATCAAGATCAAACCCAAATTGCTACGGCGGTGACGGTGTCCAGCGGTGATGACGGCGGTGATGATGGTGGAGATGATGATGATGGTGATGGCGTGATGTCCAGCTCGATGACGGTGACGATGGCGTCGATTTCCCCCTCCCGGAGGGAATTTCCCCGGATTCCTGCCGCCGGAGAGCTCTTTTCTCTCTGGTGTTCTCCGCCCCGCAGAGGCGGCTGTAACTCTTCGCGAGGTACCCTCTGTGGCTTAGGTTTTCGGGACGAAGGATTTCGCGAAGAAAAGGAGGCGAAAGGGGTCGTGGGCCCCCCAGACCACATGGCGGCGCGGCCAGGGCATGGGCCGCGCCGCCCTAGGGTGTGGGCCCACCCTGGGTCCTCCTGGCCCCTCCTTCTGGCTTCCTTCGTCATCTTGAAAAATAGGATTTTTGGTATAATTTCCTCCCACAGTTGATCTTCCGAAATATTGCTTTCTGACGGTGCTTTTTCCAGCAGAATCCTGGCTCCGGTGCTTGATCCTCCAATAATGATGAAACATGCAAAATAGATGAAATAACATAAGTATTGTGTCCCAATATGAAATATATCAATGAATAACAGCAAATTATGATATAAAATAGTGATGCAAATTGGACGTATCAACTCCCCCCAAGCTTAGACTTCGCTTGTCCCCAAGCGAAACTGAGCTCGATAGACAGGACCACATGTTTATGGAGTGAAGAGTCGATAAATAAAATACGGACAAGAAGCATCATATTCATTCACACAAGATATTATAGTAAACAACCTCTTATAACTCATCTTGAAACAAGTATAAGGTAATCACAAGTAAAGGTGCATAAGAAATCATAATTGGTGATGGCAAACTTCGTTCTTGGTCAGAGAACAATTAACAGATTATATTTATCTCATTGAGCAGCGCTCTCATGTTAAAGTTTATAAAGCACAACTTGCATACTCAATCATAATGGTCTTCTCATAATCATTGATAACTTGCAAAGCTATATTCATCCAGATAAAACTTGTACTAAACAAGGAAGAATAAAAGACATGATGAAGCAAATCACAATATAATGGTTTGATCACAACTACTCAAATGCTTGCTTGAGATGGAGGGAAATAGGTTTACTGACTCAACATAAAGTAAAAGACAGGCCCTTCGCAGAGGGAAGCAGGGATTAAATCATGTGCTAGAGCTTTTTCAGTTTTGAAATCATATAGAGATAATAAAAGTAACATTTTGAGAGGTGTTTGTTGTTGTCAACGACTGGTAGCGGGTACTCTAACCCCCTTGCCAGACAACCTCCTAAGAGCGGCTCCCATATTATTTTCATTTTGTGTGGCACTCCTTCCAACCTTTCTTTCACAAACCATGGCTAACCGAATCCTCGGGTGCCTGCCAACAATCTCATACCATGAAGGAGTGCCTTTTTATTTTAGTTTTATTATGATGATGACACTCCCCCCAACCTTTGCTTACACAAGCCATGGCTAACCGAATCCTTCGGGTGCCGTCCATCAATCACATACCATGGAGGAGTGTCTATTTAGTTTAATTAATTTGGGACTGGGAATCCCATTGCCAACTCTTTTTGCAAAATTATTGGATAAGCGGATGAAGCCACTAGTCCATTGGTGGAAGTTGCCCAACAAGATTGAAAGATAAAACACCACATACTTCCTCATGAGCTATGAAACATTAACACAAATAAGAGATACTAAGTTTTGAATTGTTTAAAGGTAGCACATGAAGTATTTACTTGGAATGGCAGAAAATACCATATAGTAGGTAGGTATGGTGGACACAAATGACATAGGTTTGGGTTAAGGTTTGGATGCACGAGAAATATTCCCTCTCAGTACAGGTCTTTGGCTAGCAAGGTTAATTAGCAAGCATAAGAGTCGAGGGAAACAAACAAATATACATATGATAGAAACAATCATGCATCTTCCTTGTAAGCACAAACAATTTTAACTTCAGAATAATAAGCTATGAGCTAACAAGAAAGACAATGAAACAACTACATGTATTTCTCTTTTCTATTTAAACCTCAAAGTGTTGTTGCTATTGACCAATGCTAAGTTTGCCAAAACCAAATAGATTTATTCAATGCTCCCAAAGTGATACCAATACTAACAACAAGGTAAATCATATGATAGAGATTGCAAACTAGAATAAGATGTGCAATATGTAAATGATAAGACTTCTCATTAATATTCCATAACGATAACTCACACCAAGGGATACATAGACAACCAACTAAAGAGAGATACTTCCAACTGCAACCCATCTTATATGATAACTTCCCTACTCATGATATGACACTACTTGACAATAAAAATAAAAGGTAGTGATGATGTGATACCGCGGCACTCCCCCAAGCTTGGAACAAACCAAGGGGATGCCAATACCGATGATGAATTACTCCTTTGGTGATGGTGGTGATGAATTCCTGACAAGCTTCTCAATAAGCTCCTGAAGCTCGTCAATCCTGTATATGAGATTGCGAATCATCTCTGAATTGTGCTCGACGCGGTTAAGGAGTCTGTCCGACGGCGAGTCCCAGCTCTTGGAGTTATTTCCCCACTCCTCAGCCTCAGGCTCCTTCTCTCCTGCAGTGTTAGAGCGATCTATATCCCACTGGCTAGGCAATGCTGCCTTGGGAGTCCCTTCAATTTGATTATTGAAAATTAGATTATGGAAGGGGTGATGAGTGCCTGATGGAGATGTTTTCGGAGCTAGGTAATGACGTGGAACCCCTCCTCCAGTGCGAATTCTTGCGCTCTTGTTTGCACTAAAATGGTTGTCCACCACCTTGATGCTTGCAATAGTAGCACGCGAGTGTGCGCGCGAATCTTCCTCCACCTCTTCTTCATCCTCTTCCTTGACGTCCTTGTCTTCCTCTTTCCACCCAAGATCTCGATCTTCTTCATCCGGAAACTCCTTGCCCTTGTTCTTGGAGACCATGGTGCTTCTAAATTGAAAACAGATCCTGGCAGAAACAGCTCGAAACAAAACACGTCGAGAACACGATATACGGACCTCCAGGGGTCCGGGGGAATATATAGCAAAAAATTTCGCGACATAAGGAAAGTACCAGATCGAACCAGAGTCGGAAAGGGGCGACGAGGCGGCCAAACCACAGGTCGGCGCGGGCCCAGGCTTGGCCGCGCCGGCCTATGGTGGCGCCCCCTTGTGCGTCCTTTCCATTCCGTTTCGAACTCGTAATTTCTCATATTTTCCAAAAACAGCGAAAATATTGTTCGGAAAGTAAATTGCGTACTTTTCATTACCAGTACTGTTACCTATTCAAAGTCGAGTTCTGGCGGACTGTCAATTTGCCCTTTGATGAAAGCCTCCGATGTTTCCACTTGAATAATATCAACATCAACATTATAAGAATCACCCGAGATATAATGCTTGAGTCTTTGTCCATTCACCACTTGCGTGGCATTGCCTTGGAGAGAGCTAATTTTGATAGCTCCTGAACGATACACCTCCTCGACAACATACGGTCCTTCCCATTTCGAGAGTAATTTCCCTGCAAAGAATCTGAGACGAGACCGATACAATAGGACTTTATCCCCAATATTAAATTCTCTTTTGATAATCCTTCTATCATGCCATTTTTTAACTTTCTCTTTAAAGAGTTTAGCATTTTCATAAGCTTCACTTCTCCATTCATCTAGAGAATTCAATTGCAACAACCTCTTATCACCGGCAAGTTTAGGATCTTTATTTAATTCTCTAACAGCCCAATAAGCTTTGTGCTCTAGTTCTAAAGGTAAATGACAAGCTTTCCCATAAACCATTTTATAAGGTGACATTCCCATGGGATTTTTGTAAGCAGTTCTATAAGCCCAAAGTGCATCCTTCAATTTACTAGCCCAATTCTTTCTAGTTTTATTAACGGTCCTTCCCAAAATAGATTTAATCTCTCTATTTGATAGTTCTACTTGACCACTAGTTTGAGGATGATAAGCGGAAGCAATTCTATGATTAATACCATACTTAGCAAGAGTTTTTCTAAAACCTCCATGAATAAAGTGAGAACCTCCATCAGTCATAATATATCTAGGCACTCCAAATCTAGGAAAAATAATATCTAAAAGCATTCTTAAAGAGGTCTCACCATCAGCACTTTTTGTAGGTATAGCTTCCACCCATTTAGTAACATAATCAACAGCAACAAGTATATGAGTGTTACCTTCCGAAGACGGAAAAGGTCCCATGAAGTCAAATCCCCAACAATCAAACGGTTCAATAACAAGAGTATAATTCATGGGCATTTCATTGCGTCTGGAGATATTACCAACCCTTTGGCATTCATCACAAGATAAAATAAACTTTCTCGCATCCTTGAAGAGAGTTGGCCAATAAAAACCTGATTGTAGAACCTTTTGCGCGGTTCTTTCTCCGGCGTGATGTCCTCCATAAGCACTACCATGACATTTACTCAATATCTCTTGTTGTTCATATTCGGGAACACATCTTCGCATAATACCATCCACTCCTTCTTTATATAAGTGTGGATCATCCCAGAAATAATGCCTCAAGTCATAAAAGAATTTCCTCCTTTGCTGAGCTGAAAAGGTTGGAGGCAAGTACTTGGAAACAATAAAGTTAGCATAATCAGCATACCAAGGACTGTCTCGCGAGCTCACCTTTATTACAGCCAATTGTTCATTTGGAAAACTATCATTAACAGGAACAGGATCATAAGCAATATTTTCCAATCTAGACAAATTATCAGCAACAGGATTATCAGCACCTTTCCTATCTACAATATGTAAATCAAATTCTTGCAAAAGAAGTACCCATCTAATAAGCCTCGGCTTAGCATCTTTCTTTGTCATTAGGTATCTAATTGCAGCATGATCAGTATGAATAGTAACTTTTGAATCAACAATATAAGATCTAAATTTATCACAAGCAAAGACTACAGCTAATAATTCCTTTTCAGTTGTAGCATAATTTCTTTGAGCAGCATCAAGAGTTTTACTAGCATAATGAATAACATTCAGTTTTTTATCTACTCGCTGTCCAAGAACAGCGCCTACAGCAAAATCACTAGCATCACACATAATTTCAAATGGTAAATTTCAATCAGGAGGTTCAACTATAGGAGCAGTTGTTAAGGCTTTCTTAAGAGTTTCAAAAGCTTCCTTACAATCATCATCAAAAACAAATGGTACATCTTTTTGAAGAAGATTAGTAAGAGGCTTTGAAATCTTGGAGAAGTCTTTAATAAATCTCCTATAAAACCCAGCATGACCAAGAACACTACGAATACCTTTAACGTCCCTCGGATAGGGCATCTTCTCAATTGCTTCAACTTTAGCTCTATCAACTTCAATACCTCTCTCAGAAATTTTATGTCCCAATACAATTCCTTCATTAACCATAAAGTGGCATTTCTCCCAATTAAGAACAAGGTTAGTTTCTTCACATCTCTGCAAAACTTTATCAAGATTTCGCAAGCAGCTATCAAAAGAATTCCCATAGACGGAAAAATCATCCATGAATACCTCTACAATACTTTCACAAAAACCATGAAAAATAGCAGACATGCATCTTTGAAAAGTAGCAGGAGCATTACATAAACCAAAAGGCATGCGTCTATAAGCATAAGTTCCATAAGGACAAGTAAAGGTGGTTTTCTCTTGATCTTTAGCTTTAACAGCAATTTGTGAAAACCCAGAATAACCATCAAGAAAGCAAAAATGAGTATTTTTAGACAATCTTTCTAGCATTTGATCAATAAATGTTAAAGGGTAATGATCTTTCTTAGTAACTTTATTAACTTTTCGAAAATCAATGCACATTCTATACCCTACAACTACTCTTTGAGGAATGAGCTCATCATTATCATTAGGCACAACAGTCATACCTCCTTTCTTGGGAACGCAATGCACAGGACTAACCCATCTACTATCAGCAATAGGATATATAATACCAGCTTCAAGAAGTCGTAATACCTCATTTCTTACCACTTCCTTCATCTTCGGAATTAGACGACGCTGATGTTCAACAACAGGCTTTGCATCATCTTCCATATTAATAGCATGTTGGCAAATAGAAGGAGAAATCCCTTTCAAATCATCAAGAGTATAGCCAATAGCTCCTCGGTGCTTCTTCAATATTTCCAATAACCTTTCTTCCTCAATCCCTGAAAGCTTAGAACTAATAATAACAGGATATATTTTCTTATCATCAATATGAGCATATTTAAGATTATCAGGAAAAGGCTTTAAATCAAAAACAGGATCTTCCTTTGGTGGCGGTGTTGTACCCAAATCTTCCACCGGTAAGTCATGCTTGAGAATAGGTTGGCGAAGAAAAATTTCCTCAAGCTCATCTCTTTCTTTCCTAAAAATTTCACTCTCGCTATCCTCCAAATGTTGCTGCAAAGGATTATTAGGAACAAGAACAATAGATGCACATTGCTCCATTTTAAAATCATTACTAGGCAAATCAGCTTTATAAGGAGTTTTAGTAAATTTAGAGAAGTTAAACTCATAAGATTCACCAGCAAATTTAGTTAAAATTTTCTCTTTCTTGCAATCTATAATAGCTCCACAAGTATTTAGAAAAGGTCTACCAAAAATAATAGGACAATAATCACTAGCAATGAGAACCAAGTACCAAAAAGTCAGCAGGATATTTAATCTTACCGCATAAAACTTCCACATCTCGAACAATACCAATTGGAGAAATAGTTTCTCTATTAGCCAGCTGAATAACCACATCAATATCTTCAAGTTCACAAGAATCAATTTCGTGCATAATCTCCGTGTAAAGCTCATACGGAATAGCACTAACACTTGCACCAATATCACATAATCCATAATAGCAATGATCACCAATTCTAACAGATAGCATAGGAACACTAGCTTGTTTGGGTTTATTAGGATGTGAAACAATATTAGAAGCATCTTCACAGAAAATAATATGACCATCCTCCACATTTTCAGTCACAAGATCTTTAATTATTGCAACAAAGAGGTTCAACTTTTATTTGTTCTTCGGGTTCTACGGGTTTCTTTTCACTTTTATGAACCGCACTATTTATAACAGAGTACTCCTTCATTTTAGCAGGGAAAGGAGTTTTTTCAATATAAGCTTCAGGAATAACATGATCAGCAGTTTCAACTACTACGCATTTATTAATAGATGAATCAATTTTATCTTTATACGGCTCATGATACTTATCAAAATTCTTCTTAGGCAATTCATAATGAGAGGCAAAAGCTTTATAAAGATTTACAGCAACTTGAGAATCAAGACCATATGTAGCACTCATATTACGAAATTTATCAGTATCCATAAAAGCTTCAATGCATTTATAATCATAAATTATACCTGATTCTCTATCCTTGTCATTCTCCCAACCTTCAGTATTTTCTTGGATCCGATCAAGAAGATCCCTTTTAAACTCTTCTTTGTTGCGTGTAAATGATCGAACAAGAAGTATCCAAAGCAAGGTCTTGTCTTGAAAAGAAAGTCTTGCATAGAAATTATCAATAATAACATTACCAGAAGCTCATGAATGGGGCATTTGAGCATTAAAGACTTCAATCTCCCCCAAGCTTGGGCAATACTCTCTCCATCATGAGGCCAAAAATTATATATGCGATTCCGATCCTTATGAATTTCACTTGGAGGATAGAACTTAGAATAAAACCGAGGCACAATATCATTCCATTCAAGAGAATCCCCATTATCCAGTAATTTATACCAATGCGCCGCTTTACCAGACAGCGATAAAGAGAATAGTTTCTTCCTCACTTCATCCATAGCAATACCTGCACATTTGAATAACCCGCATAATTCATGCAAAAACAGTAAATGATCACCGGGATGGACAGTTCCATCCCCTTCATAGCGGTTATCCATAACACGTTCAATAATTTTCATAGGTATTTTATATGGTATTACTTCCTCACCTGGCGCCTCATCCACTACCGTTGCAGTAGTAGTAGATTTCCCAAATAAAAATTGAAGAGAAGATCTCTCCATAATGACTTATAGCAGCAGAAATAAAATCAGCACAACTTGATAAAGGTTTTCCTTACCAATTCCACTTACCAATAGCGCTTCACTCCCCGGCAACGGCGCCAGAAAATAGTCTTGATGACCCACAAGTATAGGGGGTGTATCGTAGTATCTTCGATAAGTAAGAATGTCGATCCCAACGAGGAGCAGAAGGTGTTGACAAGCAGTTTCGATGAAGGATTCACTGTAAATGCTCACAGACAAGTATTCAGGGGGTTTTGATGTAACAGTTGAATAAAGTACGAGTATGTAAAGTGCGAGAGTAACAATTGCAGCGAGTGGCCCAATCCTTTTTAGCACAAAGGACAAGCCGGTTTGTTTACTTATAATGACCAAACATTCTCGAGGACACACGGGATTTTAGTCTAGTGCTTTCGCTACATACAGCTAAATAATCTTCATTGTTATGATAAGTGTTGTGTTTGTGAACCTATGCTAATGTACCGCCCTTCCTAGGACTAATACATACTTGTGATTATACCCCTTGCAAGCATCCGCAACTACAAGAAAGTAATTAAGAATTAAATCTAACCACAGCCTTAAACTCTGAGATCCTGCGATCCCTCCTGCATCGATATACCAGCGGGGGTTTAGGTTTCTGTCACTCCGGCAACCCCGCAATTGGCAAACGAGTACAAGATGCATTCCCCTAGGCCCATAAATGGTGAAGTGTCATGTAGTCGACGTTCACATGACACCACTAGAAGAATAACACCACAACTTAAATATCACACCATTGAATATTACTCAACCATAATTCACTACTAACATTTAGACTTCACCCATGTCCTCAAGAACTAAACGAACTACTCACGAGACATCATATGGAACATGATCAGAGGTGATATGATGATGAATAACAATCTGAACATAAACTTGGTTCAATGGTTTCACTCAATAGCATCAACAACAAGTAGAGATCGATACCGGGAGAGTTTCCCCTATCAAACAATCAAGATCAAACCCAAATTGCTACGGCGGTGACGGTGTCCAGCGGTGATGACGGTGGTGATGATGGTGGAGATGATGATGATGGTGATGGCGATGATGTCCAGCTCGATGACGGTGACGATGGCGTCGATTTCCCCCTCCCGGAGGGAATTTCCCCGGCGGATTCCTGCCCGCTGGAGAGCTCTTTTCTCTCTGGTGTTCTCCGCCCCGCAGAGGCGGCTGTAACTCTTCGCGAGGTACCCTCTGTGGCTTAGGTTTTCGGGACGAAGGATTTCGCGAAGAAAAGGAGGCGAAAGGGGTCGTGGGCCCCCCAGACCACATGGCGGCGCGGCCAGGGCATGGGCCGCGCCGCCCTAGGGTGTGGGCCCACCCTGGGTCCTCCTGGCCCCTCCTTCTGGCTTCCTTCGTCATCTTGAAAAATAGGATTTTTGGTATAATTTCCTCCCACAGTTGATCTTCCGAAATATTGCGTTCTGACGGTGCTTTTTCCAGCAGAATCCTGGCTCCGGTGCTTGATCCTCCAATAATGATGAAACATGCAAAATAGATGAAATAACATAAGTATTGTGTCCCAATATGAAATATATCAATGAATAACAGCAAATTATGATATAAAATAGTGATGCAAATTGGACGTATCAAACATCACATGCAGTTCATATGTGATATGATATGGCCCCTTTGTCTTTGCGCCTTTGATCTTCATCTCCAAAGCACGGACATGATCTCCATCATCAACGGGCATGATCTCCATCATCGTCGGCGTAGCGTCAAGGTCAATGGCGCCGTCTTCATGATTGTTCTCCCATGTAGCAACTATTACAACTTCTTTGAAATACTACTCAACATGAAATTTAAAGACAACCATAAGGCTCCTGCCGGTTGCCACAATACAATAATGATCATCTCATACATATTCATCATCACATTATGGTCATATCACATCACCAAACCCTGCAAAAACAAGTTAGACGTCTCTAATTTGGTTTGCATATTTTACGTGGTTTAGGGTTTTCGAGTGAGATCTAATCTACCTACGAACATGAACCACAACGGTGATACTAGTGTTTTCAATAGAAGAGTAAATTGAATCTTCACTATAGTAGGAGAGACAGACACCCGCAAAGCCACTTATGCAATACAAGTTGCATGTCGAGCGTGGAGCAAATCTCATGAACGCGGTCATGTAAAGTTAGCCCGAGCAGCTTCATCCCACTATGCCACAAAGATGCAAAGTACTCAAACTAAAGACAACATAAGCATCAACGCCCACAAAACAATTGTGTTCTACTCGTGCAACCATCTATGCATAGACACGGCTCTGATACCACTTTAGGGATTCGTAGCATAGAAAACAAAAAAATTCCTACCGCGAGAACGCAATCCAAGCCAAGATGCAATCTAGAAGACGGTAGCAACGAGGGGATGAACGAGACTAACCCTTGAAGATTTCCAAATCCTACAAGAGGAGGCTCTCGTTGCTGCGGTAGACGATCACTTGCCGCTTTCAAAAGCGCGTAGAAGATCTTGACGGTGCCACAATCGGGCAGCACCTTCGTACTCGGTCACACGTTCGGTGTTGATGAAGACGACGTCCTTCTCCCCGTTCCAGCGGGCAGCCGAAGTAGTAGCTCCTCCTTGAATCCCGGCAGCACGACGGCGTGTTGGCGGTGTCGATGGAGATCCCCGGCGGAGCTTCGCTAAGCTTTTGCGGGAGAGGTGGAGGAGGTGGGGCGGCTAGGGTTTGGGGAGAGGGGGTGGCCAGCCACTAAGGGGTGCGGCCAAGGTGGTGGCTTTGGTGTGGCCGACCCCCTCCCCTTGCTCCTCATTATATAGGTGGAACCCCCAAGTGTTGGACTACAAGTCTTCGAATAAGACCCCAACCCAAAACCTTCCATGTGTAGGGAAACCTACCCAAGGTGGGATTCCCACCTCAAGTGGGACTCCCACCCTTCCATGAGGGGGGGGGGGGGGGGGTGGCCGGCCACCCTTGGTGGAGTCCACCTGGGACTCCACCCCTCTAGGGTTGGCCGACCATGCTAGGTGGAGTCCCTCCGGGACTCCGCCTTCCAAAGTGATTTCTTCCGGACTTTTCTAGAACCTTCTAGAACCTTCCATAAATGTACCGGATCATTTTCAAACTTATAAAATGACTTCCTATATATGAATCTTATTCTCCGGACCATTCCGGAACTCCTCGTGATATTCTGGATCTCATCCGAGACTCCGAACAAAACTTCGAACTCCATTCCATATTCAATATCTACTAATACGACATCAAACCTTATGTGTGTCACCCTACGGTTCGCGAACTGTGTGGACATGGTTTTTTTTTTGAAGCAAGACTGTGAGGCAAAAAGCCCCACAGCAAATTTTATTAAAATATATTAAAAAGATTATATACAAAAAAGGCTCCTAAAACTACAAAAGGCTAAACTAAAACAGTCTCTAAGGTAGGGACTTAAGCCAACTAAGAAGACTATCCTTATGCTTGGCCTTAATTCTATACTGCAGCCAAAACATATCCTGTACAAACTTGGCCTTCCACCTAGCAAAAGAAGCATTCTCCTGCCTGAAAATTCTTCCATTGCGTATGAGCCAAATATTCCAGCAGGCAGTAATAACAACCTCCATGAAAAAATGCTGCCGAAAACTTCTTTTGGCCTCACTAATTACCACCTGTAGATCATCATGCTGCTGCCAATCAATCTGCAAATAATTCCATATTCTAGCACTGAAATTACAGTGAAAGAACAAGTGAATCCTATCTTCATACACCCTGGCTGGACAAAGCACACAAGTATTATCCTCAGAAACATTCCAATGCCTCCTCCTGAGTAGGTCTCTAGTATTCAACCTATCCACTAGTAGCAACCATGCAAACACCTTTGTCTTCATCACACAGGAGGACTTCCAAAGCCAAGTATAAACCTTAGGAACCATAATGTGAGCATGGATATGATCATAGAACTGTTTAGCAGAGTAGCTCTCCCCCCAACAGTAATGCCATTCATCCTTTATCCCCAGCAATTGATTTTGATCCATTAAACTCTGCAAAGCCTGAAGCTCTTGGAAAGCTTGAGTAGACAAAGGTCTATAGAACAAATCTGATAAATTCTCTACACTATACACCTCCTTTGCAGAGATTTTATCATTAAGCACATATGAAAATAATCTTGGAAATCTGAGCATAAATGGTCTAGCCAGTCCATCCACTTTCCAATTATCCTGCCAGAACATAATAGTATCCCCAGTGCCCATAGAAATAACTGAAATACCTCTAAAATTATCCACTTGTTTCATGACATCCTTCCACCAAAAAGAACCACACAACTGCTCCTCATGTGGGACTTTACCCTGATAGTGAGCAGACCAAACCAACTGAACCCAGGGAGTGTCCTTTTTATTGTAAAACTTATCCAGAAATTTTATCAACAAAGCAGCATTTTGCTTCTGAAAATTGACAATACCAAGCCCCCCCTTCAGTTTAGGCTTGCAAATCATTTCCCATGCTGCCAAGGACTGCTTAGGATGCCCCTCTTGATCCCTCCATAAACATTGCCTCAAGATCCTATCCAATTGCTTAGTGAGTCCAGGAGGTAGCTGCAGAGTACATAAAAAATGCAAAGGCATTGAAGCCAGAGCAGAATTAATCAGTTGCAGCCTTGCACCTTGTGAGAGAAAACTAGAACTAGCAGTAAGTTTTCTCTCCAATCTGCACACTAAAGGTGACAACTCTGCAATAGTAGGTTTAGTTGTTCCCAGAGGAAGTCCCAAATAAGTGAATGGCATAGAGCCAACTTGACATCCAAACACCTCAGCAAGATCATTCAGCAGTTCAGGAGGAACATTAATAGGCACCATCTGAGACTTATCATAGTTTATTTTTAAACCTGTGGACAAGGTGAACTTATTCAGAGTTTCCTTCAAAGCCAACAATTGCTGCTTATCAGCTGGCAAGATCAACAATGTGTCATTAGCATACTGCACAATAGGAAAGTCCTCCTCATTTGTGTTAATAGGTGCATACAACAACCCCTGGACTACTAGATCATTAACAGCAGATTGCAACAAATCAGAGCCAAACAAGTAGAATAAAGGGGAGATAGGATCACCCTGCCTGACCCCCCTTTTGCATTCAAACTGTTTACCAGGAATTCCATTCAACAAGATAGCTGAAGTGCCAGTAGAGAGAATTTCCTTTGCCCACCTCAACCATTTACTGTTAAACCCCTTATGATGCATCACTTGCAAAATAGCCTCATGCTCAATAGTATCAAATGCCTTAGCAAAATCAAGCTTGAGTATAATAATTGGTTTCCTAGAGGCATGGCATAAATAAAGATATTCAAAACCCAAGCCAGACAATCTTGAATGGATCTACCTCTGAGAAATCCATATTGATTCTTATGGATGCAAGACAATATAACATCTTGCAGTCTATTAGCAGCCAGCTTGGTAAGGAACTTGACACAGACATTTGTCAATGAAATAGGCCTAAAATCATTCACATGCAGAGGAACTTGCTTCTTTGGCACCAGAGTAATATATGACCCATTTATGTTCTTTAACTGAACAGATTCACTATGAAAATCAGCTGCCAATTTGTAAAAATCTTCTTTAATTAGTGACCAACATTTCTTCAAGAACAAACCATTAAATCCATCAGGACCAGGAGCACGGTCAGCTGGCATATACTTAATGACATCATCCATTTCCTTTTCCTCAAAAGGCCTTGTCAATGAATCCAAAACATCTACTTTATGAAGCAGCACACTCAAATCAAACTGCATATTAATTGGTTCAGTCTGTCCTAATCTTCCTTTATATTCTTTAAGAAGCATGCTAGCCATCAACTGATGATCATTCACTTCATTTCCTTCGGCATCATGCAACAAAGCAATGGAGTTTCTTCTGTACCTTTCAGTTGCCATAGCATGAAAAAATTTAGTATTATCCTCCCCTTGCTTAATCCATCTAATGGTGCACCTCTTCCTCCAATAATTGCATTCCACTAGCAGCAACTCATCAAGATGCAATTTCACAATGCACCTAAAATTGAACTCCACATTATATAATGGCCTTTTTTCCTCCAAAGAATCAAGAATAAGTATGACCTCATTACATCTCTTCATTATCTCCTTAAGCTTAGACAGACTAGTATGCCATTTCCTCAAATCATATCTTAGCTTCTTCAATTTATCTGCCAACACTGCAGAACTATACTTCTTATGAGAAATCTGACTCCAAGAAGTATCAACACATTCTTTAAACCCTGGGAGATCCACCCAATAATTATCAAACCTGAAGATTTTAGCCTTTGGGATAGTTGTATCAATATTAATCACACATGGTACATGATCTGACCCAGTTTTAGCAAGAGGAAGCACAATTGAATTAGGATAATCAGAAATCCAATGAGCACTAGTAAAAAACCAATCCAGCTGCTCAAGCAAAGGATCTCTCTGCATATTAGACCAAGTGTATGCTCTTCCTTTTATGGGCAACTCCAACAAACCAAGGTGTCCAATTATCTCATTGAACAAAAACATATCATTAACATCCCCACCAGGTTTGTTCCTATTATCCTGGGCTCTGATGAAATTAAAGTCCCCCACTATAAGCCAATTATCTTCTGGAGCAATTTGTAAGTTATATAACCAAGATACAAAATTATCCCTCTCAATTCCATGACAAGGCCCATACACACACACAAGATACCAGAACTCATTATTATGGACAGAAGTAAATTTAATTACCAGTCCAAACTTCTCTGACTGTGTCAACACACCTTGGAATATAGCAGAATTCCAAATAATAATTATACCACCAGAAGCACCAACAGAGGGAGCATAGGCAAAAGAGTCAAATTTTTTAGGACAGAATTTCCCGATTAATCTCCAATCAAACACCTCACATTTAGTTTCTTGGAGACAAATGATATCACATTCACTTTCATCAATCTTAGCTCTAACTTCCCTTTGTCTGTTATCAGCATTAAGTCCACGCACATTCCAACACAACACACGCCACTTCCTCATAAAGATCTTACTCATAATAAAGATAAATAAAGTAAGACAAGACCAAGCTGACATGCAATACCAACTCATTACTGTAGCACAAAATATACATCATGGACAATAAAGTATACCAACTGTGTTGAATTCCATGATCAGCAAACACAAGAGCTAAAACTCCCACAAAATAAATCTCCTCAGTAGGGTAGAACAGAGCACCCACCCCACACACTAGATCAAGCCCCACAAAAGCTTTCACAAAGACTATAAGACCAGACCAAGCCCCCACACACACTTTGCCCTTCAGACTACACATTATCTGCTTGCTTTGTCTTCCCCTTCACAGGTTCAGCCTCAAGCTGCTCCCTTGTAAGCTTCTCTGGTGCAATCCCTAAAGCAATCCCCACAGATTGAAGCACAGGTAGAGGAGTCACAGGAATATCTGCAGTATTCTCATCAGTCTCTTCCTCCCTTGTGTCCTCATTATGCAGATTGTGTTGTTGCTCTTCATCATATTCTGCAGCTCTAACTAACAATAGCTTAGCCCTTGACTTCTTCTTGATTTTTGGCTGAATGTCCAGAACAGGCATGGGTCTATAACCCTCCTTGTTGAGACAACTCCTAGTGAACCTCCTCTCAGAATTCTCTACAAGTGGGGACATTTTCTTCCTTTGCCTCCTCTTCTTAGGTGTCAGGAGTGACAACTGCACAGAGAGCAGATCCTCCTGCTCAATAAACCTGCAATCCTTGCTCTCCCCATCATGACCTTGGTATATAGACAAGCACCCCTCTTTCCCCAACAACACTGCATCAGACTTCAGAAATATAAAAGGTGAAGAACCCAGCTTACTGAACTGCAGCACAGGAGTAGCTGTAGGAAGCACTGCAGCCAACCACCTATGCCTCAACATCTCAGGAGGGGGAGAGGGACCAATGAACATCTCCACCATGGCAAACACCTGCAAATTCTGCTGAACTGGTGCAGCCCCATCCAGAACCATATTCACTGAAGAAGCAGAGCCCTCAGAAATATTCAGAACCATGGAAACAGGTAACTCCTCCTGTTGCCCTTGCACTTCATTCTGCAAATCCCATAAAGGATGGTTGTGCTGACCAGCCTCATTGCCCAAGTGATTCTCATCATTACCAAATGGCTCTTGCACTGCATCCCAACCCACTTCTGGATATTGAGGGTTAACAAACAAATTCATATTTGGCATCAGGTGCCCAGGAAGAGGGTGGGGATTACCATCAGGTGGCATTGGATCTTCATCTGCTGGCAGAGCATCAGCAAAATCAGCAGTGAGGATGTACACAGGAGCTGTCCAGGTTTCCTTTACCCCACCCACAGATGCATATTTTCCAAACACCACATCTCTAGGAACTAGCTGTGGAGAAGTGAAAGTAGCATACACCAGAACTCTATCCTTAACAGGATCATTGCTATTCCAATAATGAAATTGCCCAAATGTGGCTACAGCATTTGCAATATCCAGATCATTGCGATAGTCAGGATTGACCCCCAAAAACATCAACCAGCCCCTTCGACAACCCAAAATAGCTCGATGATTCTGAGTTTCATCCACATGCAGGAAGCGAAGGGAACGATTATGCAGCTGAAACTGACCATGCTGGACCAGAGCACTAGCAGAGTTTGGACTACTCATCTCGAACAAACCTACCCCAAACAAGCTTGGCTGTACAGAGAGCACATTACGCTGCAAGGGGCCGACAAGGAATTCATTCACCTGATGCCTCCAGTGAGCAGCCGCATGCGGCGGCGGCGGCGGATCAACCATGGCGACACAGAAAGAGCGATGCTGAGGCGGCGGATCCTGAGAGGCATTGTAGTAGGTCCTGGGCAGTCGCGTCGGGCCCCCATCAATGATTTGGTGCCCCCATGGAAGCCAAGGCGTTGGATCAACCTCAAACACCACCATAGCCGACGAAGAAGAAGCCGGCGGAGGAGGAGCTGCAGACGAAGGATGGGTTTCTCGAGGCAAAGACAGAGAACCTTTACTTGACGACAGACAGAAAGGATTAAATGAGGGAGGTGTCGTGGGAAGCGAACCGGCGTTGGACACAGATTCTCTCTGGTCATTAATAACTGTCCGAACCGCCGACTTGTCCTTTGGCACCCAAACCTTATGCATACTCCGATTAAGACAGTTTTTCCTAATATGACCATAATTAAAGCAAGCCCTGCAACGAATATCAGACGTACAGTCTTTGGACTCATGTTTCAAACTAAGACATCGTCCACATTTCCAAACTTTAAAAGCCATGTCGTCAATCATATTCTCAAAATCTTTCTGTCCTTCTTCCAGAGAGTCAACAGAAGGCTGCAAATTCTTGTCGAGGCCTTTTTCCATATCTGAAGAAGTGGAACATTCTCCCTTTTCAAAAGTAGAAGTAGGAGGATTTGGATGTTTATATCCTGAACAAGCCACATATGCAATAGAATCAGCAAACTGTAATTTCTTTTTAACATGTTGACCTGTGGCCAAAATAGAATGCTGAGCCTTTTTCTTCAAAGCTTCCAAGCCCTTAAGCATGGCTCTCTTAGAAGGACTAACCAGAATCCAGCCATCCTCACACTGCTTCTTCCAATTAGAGAATTCCCATTTCCAATTAGGGCCTCCCCTACCCCAAAGATAAAAATAGCATTTAAACTGCTGGCAAATGAACCTCCTTAGCTTTAAAATATGAAATCCCACATTCTTATTAGCCACACAGAATGAAAAGACCCTATCCTTGATCAAAGAAACCTTGAGATTACCACAAGAGCCACCAATAGCTGCTTCAAGAGCAATGCTAACCAGATCCTCCTCCATTCGAAAGTTTGCTCTACCAAAAGCTACTACCATCAAAAAATGGCCAGTATGGGAGGAAGGATGCACCTCAGAATTAAACTTGTCTTTGACATCTTTTGCAAAGTTGATACCATGAGAAAAGCTAAGCCCACGAAATAACGCAGCATGTACCGAGTCTGCAAATGAGGTTGAGTCTTTCGAGGGCTGTGGATTATCTGCCTTGGGAGGTTCCTCAATAACTGTGCTAACCCTCTCCTTAGTACATGCAGAAACCACCTGAGAGAGTTCATCCTGAGAATTCACAGGAATGACCTGAGGCAACAAAGGCCGACCCAGACGTATGACATGATTAGGAAAAGAAATTTTAGCACCAAGACTTAGCGCATCCGAAGATTTAAGACCTCGACGTCCAATCATGGCACCCTTAACATTTTTAAGACGCAGCAAATTATCGTTGACAGATAACATCAAAGATCCATCATAAGCTTTCATACGGCCTCTAGCCAGATCAACATGCGTAGAGTAGGTTACCTTCCAACATCGATCTGCCGAACGAGGATCTGAGACCATCATGTTCAGTAGATCTTGATCCGAAGCAAGAAGATCCTCATTAGGTGAAAGAACACATCCGATCACCTTAACATGAAAAGCCGAGAACTCAATCTCAGATCCTATATCCACGGTATCACCAGCCTGCAAGTACTTCCCCACTATGGACGTGCCCTTGCTATTCATCAAAACCAACCAATCCGTGGCAGGCCACAGATGTAACTCCCCTGCCTGACTGCCACGAACTTCCGAACCCAGATCTTGAACTTCTGAGTATGAGACACACCATTTCCACGTCGGAGGAGACATGGCAAGAGAGAGGAGAGGTGAAAAGACCTAATACCTTGCGCGGGATCACGACCTGATCCCAATGAGCGGTAAACCAAGTCTTGATCACCGGAGATGGAGAAGATCGCCGGTGCTAGGGTTTAGAGGGTGGGTGGACGCCAGAGCCATTGGTAGAAACCATTGGTAGAAACCTGTGTGGACATGGTTGAGAACTCTCTCCGACCAATAACCAATAGCGGGATCTGGAGATCCATAATGGCTCCCACATATTCAACGATGACTTAGTGATCGAATGAACCATTTACATACGATACCGATTCCCTTTATCACGCGATATTTTACTTGTCCGAGGTTTGATCATCGGTATCTCTATACCTTGTTCAACCTCGTCTCCTGACAAGTACTCTTTACTCGTACTGTGGTATGTGGTCTCTCATGAACCATTCATATGCTTGCAAGCTATTTAGACGACATTCCACCGAGAGGGCCCAGAGTATATCTATTCGTCATCGGGATGGACAAATCCCACTGTTGATCCATATGCCTCAACTCATACTTTCCGGATACTTAATCCCACCTTTATAACCACCCATTTACGCAGTGGTGTTTGATGTAATCAAAGTACCTTTCCGGCATATGTGATTTACATGATCTCATGGTCGAAAGGATTAGGTAACTATGTATCGAAAGCTTATAGCAAATAACTTAATGACGTGATCTTATGCTATGCTTTAAGTGGGTGTGTCCATTACATCATTCATATAATGATATAACCTTGTTATTAATAACATCCAATGTTCATGATTATGAAACTATAATCATCTATTAATCAACAAGCTAGTTAAGAGGCTTTACTAGGGACTCATAGTTGTTTACATAACACACATGTATCAATGTTTCGGTTAATACAATTATAGCATGGTATATAAACATTTATCATAAACACAAAGATATATAATAACCACTTTTATTATTGCCTCTTGGGCATATCTCCAACATCGTATGTATTCAGGACTCCTCCCTATCTCTCATATTGTACTTCTATATAAACCCAACCAGGAATACAAACTCGGTATCCGATTAGAATTAAACCTACCAGATCTTTTACACAAGTGTCTAGCACCCGTCACACTCCAAAGCGCCGTCTCGGTTGAGCCTTATAGGTTGTCTCCATCATGTAAAAATCCGAGTAGGTGAACTTCCAAATAATATCATCGGGTGTGCCTTCGACTAGATGAACCTCATCAACCTTTGCCCAAAGGTCCACAAACTCTACAATGTGATTTGTTGTTATTGTAGAATGATAGAGAGAGGTTTGGCGTAATGTGTTGGGTGTTGTATTGAGCCTCGCGGGAGAGTATATATAGGGGTACAAGTCTTGGGAGCCAAGAAGGCTATCATAGAGATAAGGCAGGAGATGATTACAAATCATATACTACCAAATACACATATACCAAATATATCTCTAACACTCCCCCTCAGTCGTAGCGGTAGTCACGTGAACAACAGTAACATCGCGGACGGTCGGACTGGAGAGAAGCCGAAGGTAGGAACCAACAGGCTGACACTCCCCCGCAGTCGTAGCGTGAGTGTCATGGACGATGACGTGTCGCGGATGCTTGGACTGTAGAAGAAGCTGAGGTGCTCATGCGAGGTGATAGTCTATTGTGCCGATGTCGAGGTAGCCAACAGTGTGGGTGCTGCAACCTTGGTCGAGGGAGCCGCGCGAGGGATTGCCGTGGTCGATATCGTGGCCGGGTGCTGGTGTCGATGTAGCCGCATGCGAGGTGGTGTGCGAGGAGAGTGACGGACACGCGCCGGTCCGAGCTCACCATGCCCGGGGACGCGCTGGAGACGAAGGCACGTACCAGTGTTGCCAGTATCGGGCGTGCGGGAGTAGGGAACATTACAAAGTACGCGCCATGTCGGAGTAGACTAGCAGAGGAGGTCTCGACGACGGGTGTCGGAGTAGAGGAGCAGGTGGCGTAGTCGGGAAAGAGGCGAGGACGCTGGCGGCAAAGTTGTATTGTACAAAGACATAGAAGGCGGCTAACCCAGCGTTGACCTAGGGTGGTCATGATGGACGCCTAGACATGCATTGCGGTGGTCGGCGAGCACAGCGCGACCTGGAGTCGTTGGCGAGCCCAGCGGCTACCTGGGGTGGAAGCACGGTGGCAGTACACGAAGTAGGCGAGGAAGACCTGGCGGCGTGACGAAGACCATGCGCGGACGGAGGTAATCCGCGCCGAAGGGGCGGCGCTGAGGTGGCCTCAGACGTCAATGTGCGGGGGACGGTGAAGCTGACTGTGTGTTGTGACGCCACGGCCCGAGGGGCCGTCGTAGCTGCAGGGCCCGAGTCGGTGCAGCGGCGGGAGACCAGCAGCACGTACATGCCTCAGAAGGCGTTTCGGAGGCCGGTAGCGTGGACCAAAGGTGGCGGCGCTGCGACCCGAAGGGGCGACGCAGCGGCAGCCCAATGCTCAATCGGAGGTAGGCGCGTGCTCGGGGACGTGCTTGGTGGAGACGTGCGCAGGGTCGGTTGATCAGACCGACGGCAGCGCTACACGTGCCATGGCGTGGACGACGTGCCGCAGATCAGAGTCATTGGAGACATTGTAGGTGATGTCCCGGGCGATGACGACGAAGAAGAACCGGCGATGGAGACCATGCAGGCGAAGGCGGACGGCTGCGACGCAAACGGCGTCCCATGTGCATCGTGTGCAGCCGTGCCCCACGGTAGATGGAGGCGGCGATGAAGTGGGCGAGCCGGCCGCGGCAGCCTACGAAGGCAGGCGCTGTAGCCAGCCAGCGAGTCGACCGCGGTGGCCGGTGTACGGCGGATGATGGAGGAGAGCCGGTGCGAAGTCGACGCCGAGGTTGGAGTAGAGGCGCGTGATGATGGCGGCATTGGACGACTCAATCCGATCTACCAAAAAAGAAAACGCCGGTCGAGCGGGACAGACACAAAAACTGATCTAAAGATCGAAAAAAAAAGACTCGAGGGCAGCGGATCAACGGATCGGCGAACGAACTCTCATACGGGTTGCGCGGCCCCCGGAGTAGATCATGGAGATCGGCCTCCCCGGGAGCGGCGCAGCGCGGAAGCTTGGACGGCGGCTAGGTTAGGATCGGCGCCGCTCGGATACCATGTATAACGATAGAGAGAGGTTTGGCGTAATGTGTTGGGTGTTGTATTGAGCCTCTCGGGCGAGTATATATAGGGGTAAGTCTTAGGAGCCAAGAAGACTATCATAGAGATAAGGCAGGAAATGATTACAAATCATATACTACCAAATACAACGTATACCAAATATATCTCTAACTTTAGTGTTGACTAGTACAAATGCCCGTGCGTTGCTACGGGGCAATAACACATGTAAACAAACAAAAAATGGTTAAAATGCAGATATCATGTCTTTGCCCTATGGCATCAGGACCGGTCCATACAAGGCCGTGGGGAGAGATGACAAAAAAGGTCCTTGTTGACAAGAAAAAGCTAAGAATTCATTGTATTTCAAAAGTAACCTATTAAATATAATATATTAATGCTCTTTGAACTATAAAATTCACACCACAAATTATTTATTTGTAACAGTCGAAGAACTACAAATCATTTCTAGTTCTTGTTTTTTCTACTTTCTTTCTTTGTAGTTCTTGTACATTGTAAACTCCTTTATATTAATCAATAAAAATTGCAGTGGGGTTGTTTTACCCTTAAAAAACAGTCGGAGAACTACATCATGATAGTAAGGAATAATTTGCAGAAAACAGACAATACAAGGAACAAAAGCACCTAGATATGGGCATTTGGCTCAATAGCTAATTGTTGATGTAGATTCCTTGATCTGCAGTCTGCAACACTCGACTCAACCAGCCCCTCTTCTTCTCCTTATGTAGATTCCTTGATCTGCAATTCACCAAATACATATACTTCAGGAGAGTTTCAAAGTTGGGTATACATACTTCTTGTTGTATGCAAGAGACAAAATTAAATAACATGAAGAACTTTGCGCAGATCTTTCCGAGTACAAAAATACACAATGACCATGATCAAAGAGGTGCAAAAATATCGCTCGAAGAGCTCTACCAAAAAGCAATTCATAAACACAAGGCTCTACCAAATATATGTATTTCCCTATTACTTTGGTAACCTCGATCTTAATTCCCTAGTGCTAGATGGTTGGAATGCACAATATAATGAATGGGCCTTTAAATTTCCATGTCCAGTAGAGCCATCTGTGATAGTTGCTGTTGAAAATCCACGCGGCTCGGCAAATAGAATTTTTAGACAAAATGATTCCATGGGTGGAGACATTTTTCTTTTGATGTCTGCCATTGCCACAATGCTCCCAGGATGCAAAATTTGCTTTGCTTTTTCCCTTGGAGGCGATCGATCAGTTTGGGTAGCTAGAGATAGTAAAAGACATGTATAGATACTAGATGACAAGCGAGCTTCGCCTCGCCGCCTGCATTGCTTTTCACAAAGCGTGGCAGGTATGATGCATTTCGCGGCGGTAAACATTTGTTTCAGATTGCCACGGTTATCATCTTACCATTTTCCCATGAATGAATGGTTCAACCTATATTTTCCCAAGAACTCATCTAAAATCAACCATCCTACAACTATCAACTCCGCAACTGTTGAGAACTTGAGATAATATTTCATGCATAAAATATTTGAAGTTGAAACCCTGTGTATCTCTTAATGCAACAAAACAATCTTTTTTTTCCACACTTTTTTTTGTTCATTAGACTGTTTTATTGCTAGTCGCAGGTTGCTGCTATCGCTATCAGTTTTATAGCATACCACCTGTGCAAATTCCGTATCCACCATTGCACGACAACAAACCATGTTTGCCAGTTGTTACACATACATATCCAATTCAGATGGCAGCTTCCATGACCTGCATCTACTGTCAATGACTCAAATGTTACATGATATTCTCACATTTCTGTTAGTCGGATGCCCAAAACTCAACTGGCTCAGTTGCCCAGGATGAAGGAAAGATTTTGCTTCCTCGGGTCATGGAAACCCTCTTCATTATTTCTAGAAGCAGGGTGATCTGTCCCTATACTGCGTTGGTTTATCGATGGTTGATAGCCGTAATAACAACCTGAATGATACCCAGAGGTCTGTATGCCCCCAGGCTCCTGAGAGCTCCACCCAACAGAACTGCTATATTCTGAAAATTGTGGGTAGTAATAAACTGAAGACTGAATCTTATTAGCATAGCTTTTTAGCCTGCAATGTCACGCAACTTGACGAAGCCACGGTCATTTCCAATTTCCATATGAAGTTCATGTGGAAGGTAAAATACTTGCAGCAAGCATAGGCGAAAAATGCTAAACAGTGATACTTTTCATAAAACTGAATTAAAGATATGGTGAATTGAGCATATTAAGAAATTAGAAGAGTTAACAGAACTGAAAGGGTTGCAAATGCACATGCATTTTTTTTTTGGAGACGACATGCATTTTTTTTCTGTAAGTACCAAAGTCAACCTACAGTGAATGCCTCCTGTGCAAAATCTATATTTGTTAACAATTGAACTACATGCAAATATTCTAAGAAATAGGCACCAAAGTTGTATAATGCGTCGACTCGCACAAGACCAGGGATGTGCTATCCCTAATTCCGAAATTTGTCACACCAGTGCAATAGAAAATACATCAATAAGAAAATATATGTATTTAAACGAAAATTTACAACAAAAAATCCCATTCTGGCTTCTGAGCACGTACCGGCTCATTTGAATATCCTCCAAAGTTATCTGTCTGCATGCCAGATATTTAGTTGCCTACCAGAGCACCAAAAGTCACATGCCTCTTCTGCCCTTGAACAACATGTGTATCCTCCAAAAATAGAAACAACTATAATCAAATACTCAAAAAATAATACAAATATTACAGATACTGAAAATATGTCTCGCCTGCCTATTACTATAGGTTTCCTCGAGAGCCAAGCATTATTTTGCAAGTGTTCAAACCAAAACCTTTTAATACACTATGAAATAGTGTCTCCATACAATGGATTGGCTGAATGAGGAGTGGAAGTGGTATGATAATATAACCTCTGACTGACCATCTTACTGGAAACCATATGAGAATTCGATAAAAATATGATTTAGAGATATGTATGTCCATATAAAAAAAGTCAATGAAATCCGGTGACTATGTGGCATGAGTCATCTACTTGCTCACATGGGATATGAAAATCAAACAAAAAAAATTTAATGGCCATCCAATCAGAAAACTATGTGCCAGAAAATAGGTGTGCATCGGTGGTCATGAGTTCGTAGCACAAGGTTGATACTTGGTCAGTTCTGAAACCTAGATGGAAAGTAAGCAAGATAACTCTCCATTAGAACAAAAGAAGATAAGTTCAAAAAATTTCAAAAAGGATGCTCACAGCATAGAGTCCTAAGGTAGAATGGATTATTATGTGAACTTGCTACATAGTTGCAAGAGAAAAATAAATTACTTCTTGAACCTAATAGTACATGCTATATATTATATGGAGAGGTAATATGGCAAAAAAGAGAGAAGTTAACAACAAATTCTAAAAATCCACAAGAACACAATTAACTGGATGATGCAAGAAGAACGCATGGTCTGGCCTCTCCCATACAAATTTTAAATAATAAATAGTTCATGTCAACAAACTTACTTCTGAAAGCACCATTTATATCAATGCTAAACATGCAGTAAGATAGTTTCAGAAGTGTTCGTATGTTCAAACGTCTTTTACTGAAAATTAGTTCTTAACTTCAGTTTTACTACAACAGTAGCTCCTCGGCAAAAAATTCTTTTCAGTATTGGAACATGTAGTACATCCCACAACCAGAGGTAGAAGTATTATCATTTGCTTAAAAGATGTCAGGGACACTATGACCTTTCTGTACAAAATTATCTACCTTCCTTATCGCTAGACCTCAGGCGTTAGTTCAGTTATTGCTTAGTTAAGTCAGCATCTCCCCTATAGCCTCGTACATTTTTCATCCCACAGCACAGTAACATCGTATTTCTAATGTGTTCAGTGCCTCTAAACCCAGAACCAATAGCTCCAAGCCATTATCTCGCAGACTAAAAGATGTGATTTATTCATTTTTAGCATAAGATGGTGATCCCACTTCCAACTTATACACATACATGTGTCATTTGCAATGATATTTTGATAAACAGATCAATGCATCTGCTGGTCCGCTTTTAAGGAATCTCCATCAACACATTATTGATCTGCTAAATATTCCTGTAGCCTAAAATATCCATCTCCCACGTAGCCAATTCACATGTCATGCCAACAGTATAACTTGAACTAAGTGGCTTGCTGGGCTACTTGATATTTGTATAAAAGACACTATATTTTGGGGCGCGCCCAGGCGCGCTTCCCTGGGTTTCGTTTCAATAACCATTTCCTAAAAAACCTAGCTAACATAATGTGTACAACAGTCAATAAAATCTTCGAAACAAAAAGGTAATATAATTTCTAGACAATGGCAAGCGTGCACAATAATGTATACAAATCGTCCAGGGCATGACGGTTCGGGCGGAAGTTTACCAGCTAAGGAGCACGAAGGATTACAACCATTTGCCTACAACCTGCGTGTCGAACAGCCAACATTCCCGAGATGAAACAAACATTTGGATACAACTTGCGCGACGAAGAGCCAACATTCCTAAGAAATAGAACG
The DNA here is from genome assembly GCF_019359855.2 of Lolium perenne. NCBI lineage: Eukaryota > Viridiplantae > Streptophyta > Magnoliopsida > Poales > Poaceae > Lolium > Lolium perenne. The sequence goes on from NC_067247.2 coordinate 162,624,636, forward strand.
TAAGTTCACAAATAAAGTGAGTGCAATTTTAGGACCTAAACACATGTCACTTTTTTCTCTCACAACTCTGCCGTAATTTACCTTGTTTCTTTGTTCAGGCAAATGAATTTAGCTCTCAGCTTCTCCAGATGTTTCAGACTACTCAAAACAAAAGAAAGAAGTTCTGTGTATTTCAACTTAACTCTAAATGCATTGATATTATGTGTTGGCACAGCTGCCAAATTCTTTCTTTAGTATACTATAACCTCTCAACTGAATAGTAGAGGTGTGATCATTTTACTTGATATATACCAATGGTGTCAAATTCCTTCTATGGAAAGAATTTGGGGAATAAAAACCGTAGTAAACCTCCCAAATCTAAATTTGCAGCTAAATACGAAATGCATAATAATACCCTACATCTCAATTTTGTTCCCACATAGGTGTATGCGGAGGAAACCCCTCAAATGATGCACACCAAAGCATAGTCTCATCTTACCAAGCATGTGACGGGGCTATGCTTATCTCGACTCCATCAACTCTGAATCATCGTGTCATCATACAAAATCCTTAGTAGTTAGTACATATTCTTCTCATATTATAATAAGATGAGATAAGATGCACTCAAAGTTCATACCCAAACTATTATCCAAGATATGAATAAACTAAATAATACCTATCAAATAATCTTGAGTACCTTCGAGATTTCCCTCTGCTTCTTCCCTGCAGAGCATGTCATGGAGCCAGTAATTATTTGAGTTAAGCAAATAAATGTTGAACAATCACAAAATCAGTTTGTAGCATACAAAGAAAAAATGTTGATCAAACACAAACCAGATCACACATTACCTGACCCTATAAACTCAATCTAAAGAACTCAAGAGCGGTGTACGGATACCTTACTCTTGCAGCAGACGGAGATGAGGATCTTGCAGTCAAGCTCCTCGACAGACCAACCTCATCGAGCAGGTTCTCCTCAAGCCCACGTCCTCGCGCCTATACTTGTTGTCGTCGGTTGACAGACGAACCTCCCCAATACACGCTTGTGGCCGCTCTTCGTTGGACGCCCCGGCCCCGTGCACCACCGGCGTGAAATTGGGAGAGAGGAGACACAGCGGCTAGTTCCACCAATCCCGAATCCCCTCCACCCGACGCCATGTTTCTCACCATATTCTCCTAGTACCGATTCAGACCCGCCGGCCGGGAAGAGGGCAACCGCTGCTCCCTCCATCCTCCTTCCAGACCCATAGGGTGAGGAGGCAGTGGAGGTCCTCGAGTCCCTTGTCCAAGCGCCCTGAAAAACGGCGGAACTTCCGGCCACCGCCACCATCGTGCCTGGCTAGCGTCGCCCCTCCTTCGGCTACCGGCTCCCTCCTCCAGCCGGCTGGCCGGCAAGAGTGCTGACGCTCTCCATCCCTCCCTCTAGTTCCGATGGGAGGCACGACTCTACGGGGATCTCGTGCTGCCTCTCCTCCCCACCCATTAGGCGTGCGCGGCGGCCGTCGCCGATGAAGAAGGGAATCTATCTCCTGTACAGAGGAGAGGGGGCAGGGAGAGAGAGAGAGAGAGAGGAGAGGCCGCCAGATGCTTCGCCGCCGCCACTCATGTCCAGAGGAGAGGCCGAGGAGAGGCCGCCTAGCCGCTGGATTCTTCGCCGCTGCCACAGATAGAGAGAAGGAGCTAGAGACGCGAGAAGGGAAACATTCGAGAGAGATGCGAAAGAAAAGTCAAAGAGCACCATCTCCCTCAAACCGACCTGTGGATGGGCCCCAAGTTAACTCAACGCGCTCGTGGAGGCCTGAAAAGCCAGCAATCACAACAGCATTACTCTGTTTAGTTAATGTGGGATATTCACTTTGGCTCATAGGAGCATTTGCTCCCATTGTGTGAATCTACATTTCGAAGTGTCAAAAAATTCTAAACTAAAAATTTTCATGTACATCTACACATTTTATGTTCGTACACAAGTTTTCAAACAAAATTATAAAAATTTGTGGCTCCAGTAAAAAAGACAAATTTTGATGCTATAACACGACTACATACAAGACATTTTTTTATCTTTTTTGTACACGCCACATAAAATGTTGTTTCTCCATGAAAACTTGTGCACTAACATAAAATGTCACGATGTACAACAAAAAATTTATGTCAGAATTTTTTGACATTTTTAAAATTGTTTTTTAATTATTTTGTATAATAGGAGCAAATGCTCCTATGAGCCAAAACGCCACCTCCATAGATATGTGGGATATTCACTTTGGCTCTTCATTTGAATAATATGCAGTAATACTCTCTTCTAGCTTCCACGTATTTTCTCCTGAATATATGCAGTACCATTATAATTTATGTTGTGTTCACAAGACCCTTAAACCAATGTTTACTTAGAGTAAGAATGGGGCTAGCAATTAGACAGATCAGCAAAAACGATATAAAGGGAAGTGTGTTTTTCAGAAGAAAAAAATGCATAGAAATAAGACTGAACTATGACCTTTTCATAAAAGAAAGAGTTTTAGATAAACTGTATGTCTCTTTATTTGATTTGAATACAATAGGAAAACAAAAGTACTTGATGTCCCAGTCTTGCTGAAACCATTTTTCCTAGATTTGTCTTAAATAATAATCCATGTTTGAAATATTATAAGTGATAACAAACACATATTGATAAGCACAAAAATGAAAACTAAGTTTAGTTGAGTATTCACCCACATGCACAATGCAGAAATACAAAGTTATAACATATTTATTATTTGTACTATTCGCAGATACAACAATTCACATGCTATATAAGTCACATTAATTTTATCCATGAAATGTTTGGTCATGTATTTTTTTAGAACAATTCTACTAATTATTAGGATATTAAAAGATACTTGTCTAGTTAAGAGGGATCTGAAGTGCAGCAAGCTAAAAAAAAGTGGATATTAAAAGCTAATATCTAATAAAAATCTGTAACCCATGTAAATAGGAATAAACAGTAAAAGGCAGACCACATTTTAAGATAGCACAGTTTTTTTAAATTAACACCAGAGCATATTCATGGGCAAATCCATCTATTTTGGGGGGCTGCCTACAAAGCAAATCCTGAAGTAGGAAGTACGTATATAAAATAAGGCTACATGGAGATAGCACTGTACGATGAACAAAGCCCATAAGTACTAACCACACGCTAAAGGCATACCATCTCCCAGTGTAATGTGTACAAATACAAATATAGCTTAAATTAGACCTTTTTCACAGATTAAGAAACCACAGCAGATGCACCGCATCACATGACGCGCACTTTCTCTCGCCTGAAGTTGGAAAGCAGACCATATTAAAAAAAATCCCAACAAGTAAATATATTTTTCCTAGATAAGGCTGACCAGCAAAACAGGACCAAAAAGAAAAGAAGTTCAGAATATGGCAAGAGATTCAATTATTTCGCGTGGCAATATATTCAGGAAAAACTGTTTGGGCACAAACTAAAATATGACTTCAGAAAAGATCACATCAATCTGTTACCTACTATACTTCGGCCTAATCTTCTTTAAAACCTCATATTATTCTTCTATAACACACCTGAACCCAAATAAGTAGAGAACAATGACGCCCCAACACCAGTAACACAGCTGAACCCAAACTTATCTTGGTAGTAAATTAATAATTGTTACTCATCATGCAGCAGAACTGCACTGTGGCATATAGGAGTGAGCACATCATAATAGATTAAAGGAATAACAAATAACATTCTAGGAGATCATAAAGACTCGAGCATTGTAGAAGTAAGCTAATTACGACTGTATGCATGTCCGACAGTGTTCACAAAATAAGGATAGGCAGAAAAATCTGAGTAAAATCCGATTCAGAAAAATATGATAGAGTACCAGAACTTATTTTTAGCTTGCTCGCCAATGAGCTCAAAGTGTATCATTCATTGTCTAGTGACTGTAGTGGGGTTCTAGTAAAAATTCGTAATAGGCGAATTGCCAATATTAGAACATGGGTTATGACTGCAAAATCGGACTTACTATCATCATGCAGCAATCCTAGCTTGGAGTAACTGCATACGTACTCCTTGTAGTACAAGGACCAATGCACAACTTACAGTTATACACCCTCTCGAGAGTCGAGAGACTACAAATGAATATCTTAAGTTAGAAAAACATGAGTGGAGAATGGATTATAACAACTACGAGGACAAAGTTAAGGAGAAAAACTATAAATGGAGGAAAGCTACTTATGTAACTACACTTTTCACCCAGAGTGCTTTTAGAACCTGTTCATAACATACATGGTATGGATATCTTAATTGTAACGGTTCTTTACCAAAAGATTCAAATTCACTCAACAAGTTTTCTTTTTTTTGTAAGTCATTTATCCACAAACCATGAAGTAACTTCAACCAGACATTGTTTCTCTCAGGCGGAGGAAATGCTACATGTTCAGAATCCAGTCCAAACAGTCTCAGTAATCCTTCAGCCACAAAGGCAGTAAAAGACAGTGGCATGACCAATAAAACTAAAAATTTAGGACAAGAATGCTTCTAGCGCTAAGAACTCTACAATACCTCGACATCAATATTTACATATTGGCCTCGCTCCATATATATTCTCGCCATGGACGAGAGTAGGTGCACTGCAGTACAAAACTCCGCAATATCTGAATCTTCTCCTAGCTTGATAAATACTCTCACCATGTACCAGAGCAAATGGACTGCACTAAAAAAAATGGAGATTAATAAACATTACAATTCAACCGGTATAGATATGTAGTCTACTTCATTTGAATAATATGCAGTAATACTCTCTTCTAGCTTCCACGTATTTTCTCGTGAATATATGCAGTACCATTATAATTTATGTTGTGTTCACAAGACCCTTAAACCAATGTTTACTTAGAGTAAGAATGGGGCTAGTAATTAGACAGATCAGCAAAAACAATATAAAGGGAAGTGTGTTTTTCAGAAGAAAAAAATGCATAGAAATAAGACTGAAACTATGACCTTTTCAACCGCACACCTTGTTATGTGCTACACTGCAAACCTAAACATATACCTTCATAACAGGGCAGTTACGTCGTACACATTTGTAAGAAAGTAATTCATCTCTCAATTCAGAAGAGAAAATAAAACAAAATATATTTTTCAATCTTAAAAAATTCAAGTGAGTGTCTTATGTTCCTACTCGTGCAATACCCTACTGAAAGTACATAAATACAACAATGATCCTGATACTCTGCATAACAGATTAGGACATTCTAACTTCAGTAACAGTAAAGGAGACCAACTCAACATTGTATATATATATAACAACAGTTAATATATGTTCATCGACTTTTATTAGAACCATGGTAACTGCATAAAGAGTACTGAGCACGAAAATAATTTATACTCCACTCCAAACATAGCAGCAAAAATGCACTATCAGGTAGCCAGATCAATTAAAATAAAACAAGTCCTGAGAAAATAAAGCAAAGTGGCGGATCTGACTAATTCAAAAGGAACATTCACAAAATGTTTCAAATCTTCTATCCAAAATAATGATATTTACGGGGTCGAATAAGTTACCTAATGGCAAGGTCAGTCCAGCCATGGCAACTGCAATTGGTATAGAGGACGGATCTTTCATAGTGACCAGGTGGCGTGGAGTGCAAAATTCTTCTGCCATGGTTCAATGTTCAAACCATAAACATTTATATACGATTATAAACATAGTATGTTCTCCATAGAAGTAAGCCGGGGATGCACTTTTAACAACCTGCATGCCAATATGCTACGTGTTAATGATGAATCAGAAAAATACCACTGTCCAACCAAACATAATTTGTCAGCGAACCCTGACTTCTCTGGTTCAATAACATGAGCAAGATTTCCATGTATTATTTTCTGAGCATCAAACAAACTCTGACTGAATATATTCCCTTTATCGAAAAAAAACAAACTCTGACAGCTTTCATCATCAATAACAACGACTCTGTATTTGTCCATTGTAGCAATGCTAACATCATGGAGACACCCGCAATAATCTCTATGAACTGGTTGCTCAAAGTGTATAGGAGTCACTCCCATTTATTGAAACCAATGGAAAAATTAGTGGAAGAACCAGATAACCTTCTAATGACAGAGATACGTTTATATTACTGAAAAGACTGAACATACTGGAGAAAGATTAAAACTCCTATGATCTGCTCAAAGCATAATGTATGCTACTATTATGATCTGTTAAAATCCTATCTTCACTATTTACTATGGAGATGCACCGGAATTCAAAGCAACAAGTTTCATGTTGTACACTATGCATGCATGAGTGCCAGCCACTGCTGCATTGGTGCCCTCTGAGTTGTCACTACTGCATTGTTTGCCTGATCCAGTGTCGTGATAGCAGGGGAAAACCTCCATGGATACTGAAGATTTAGTTCTCAATAAGAGCAGACAAACTGAAAATAACAAATTATGGTGTCACCAATTCTTGTATATTTTAATTTAACTCAAAGAAGCACAATGAAAGCCTCAAAGGAATATTGCATGCAGAATAAAAGCGATATAAGAATAATACCTTAAATAGTCGAATATTTTTGTGCAATATCTCCAGACATTCATAGAGCCATATTTACGAAGACACTCATCATATAAGCCCGCTACAAAATCCTCCAGTGACAAGAAGCAATATTATCTCTCCAAGAACCAGATCACCTGCAAAATAGGCTGCTCCTAAGTAACCAAGCTGCGTCACTTGAAACCAAACACAATGTTAAAGTTGCATAAGCAACTGTTTATTGAAACACACACTTTTGATACTACCATTTTTACCATCGCATTAATGACATATGTATTTGATGGCTTTCCTCCAAGATGTTCAATCAGCCATTAAATTTAAGCAAGAAAGTCACATGTTCATTCACCGTCTCACATCACCAAAAGGAGGAGCAATATGCCATATGTATAGGAACTCCTTAGATACATACTACAGTCTGAACAACTACAAAACACAATTCTTCACAGGACTTCTTCACAAAGCATCGTGTTCTTAAAGTTTAAGGCAGGCACAATATCGATTATGTTGCCAAGAGAACGAAAGAGAGAAAACACCTTGTTCTTCAGATTCTGCTATTGGGTGGCATCGATCTGGATGGTATGGACATCAGAGCGGTTATAGCTGCAGCAGACACCCTCCTTGGCTGACACCCCCTCCTACTGTGTTCCCTGCAATCGGCGCCCTCGTCAACGAGAAAGATGGGAGCAATGGGAGTGAGAGCTGATCCAGATAGATAGAGGAAGAGACTTAGAGAGGAGGAAGAAGCGAAACTGAACGAACCTCAGCCCCGTGCTGCCACTGCCGCTGCAACTTGATCCGCTTCTCCGAGGCATGGAGGAGATAGATCGAGAGGAAAAGACAGATAGAGGAGGGAGAAGGAAAATCTGCACAAATCTCATCCCTCCCCCTCCATTCCCTGCAGCAACGAGAGTGAGGGAAGAGATAGATAGAGAGGAAGAGACATAGGGAGGAGGGAGAAGCACACCACGGCTCACCTGAGCATCTATCTCCCGAAGAAGCTTCCCACAGCACTCCGTCCAGGCCGGCTCGAGGAGGAGGCCAGCAGTGGCATGGGTCGGCGCCACTCTCCGCGCCACCGTCCTCTGTACGCGCTCCTGCGATGTGGTGGTGTTGGGATCGATGGCGGCGGTGGAGATAGGGATCGAGAGGAAGATACGATTGAACAGCGAAAGGAGAAGTGGGTTCGTTGGGCTTTGGCCCATGTGCGCGACGAAGGGAAGGGAGTCGGACGACCAAAACTACCAACGTATTGTGATGGCAGAATAAGGAACCACTTTAGTCTTTTTAAGTAGTAGAGATAGAGATTTTGGAGAACCAAAAGCCTTGGTTAATGCCTTCATTAACCGCGAAATTTTTCCTCTTATAGATTGCTAAAATGGAAGGTGCAATATCTTTGGGGTTCTCCCTCAAGTCTCGATGCATGCCAAAAGTCGCCCATCCCAAAGAATGATGGTGGTAGCCCGCTTCATCACAAGGGTGCTCATCTCCAAAGCTGATTTTGATTTTGTCATGTGCACATAACGCACAGAAAGTAGCTTTCAATCCGGCAAACTTCTGCGTGAAGAAAGCAAGTCTGAAGAAAGATCAGTCTGCAGGCGACAATGTTGCGATCGGCGCTGCAGGAGTTAGCCTCTGTTCAGCTCGCGGAGTTGAACAAGCCGGTGCGTGTTGTGTCGGCAGCTGACACCGATGTGCCTCCCGCTGTTTTGGGGTCGTTGCAGCCTCTCCTTGCAGCCCAGGCGGAGGCGCTTAGCGCTGAGCTGCAGGCCATGTTCGCTGCTCGTCTTGAGGTCTTGTTCAAGCCTCTTCAAGACACAGTTCCGTTGTGGAGAGTTGGACTACTCAAGTCTCAAGCCTATGGGAACCTACGGAAGCTATCGGGGGCAGCCAAGCTCTTGCCAATGATGAATCTGCCCCTCCCGTTGTGGTCGATGGTGAGGATAGTTGTGCACTCGATGTGGCTGGTTGCTCAGCTGAGTTGAGTGAGATGGTGCACACCGATGTTGATCCACCTGCCTTGGACAAGGTCATGCTCGAGATGGTGCTCCCAGGCATGCAGGAGCAAGCCTGGGCTCAACCTGGCAATGACATGGTGCTGAAGGAGGTGGATTTGCCGTCTTCATCTACAAAGTTGGATGAGCTCTGGAGCAGCTTCAAGTCCACTGCGCAGCACTCGTTGCTCGATGCACCGATTCAAGTGCAGATTGATGGGGACTCAAGTTGTGCTGGGAGGCGGAGCGGACGTCTGGATAAGAAGAACAAAGACTGCAACATCCCGGTTGCCAAGCGTGCTGAACATAGGCTGGCGGAATCCTTTGGAGCTCTTCCAAAGGGATCAGCCCCTAAGAAAGGCTCCGAGGAGGATGTGCAAGAAAAGATGAAGCCTCTTCTGCGGTTATGCAAGACGCCTGCCTCGCCTTTGGCGACTCAGGCAATTCGTGAGTTGGTCCTGGCTAATGTTTAGTCGTTGTCTTCCTTTGGTTAGGCGCAAGTGCTCTTCTTGTTGCGAGAGTACTCTTGAGGTAGTGAAGGCTGTCTTGGTTGGGTATGAAGTGTTTCCAACGGTCCTAGGTCTTGGAACACTTCTATCTGGATCAGACGATGTCCCCTAGCTTTAGTCGGGTGGTGGTTTTCGCCGGTTTTCCTTAATTAACCGCGCTTGTATGGTTTTCAGGTCCAGTTTCCCTTATTAACTGGACCATTTTCCCTCTTCCTATAATGCAATGCGGGAGCTCCCCGCCCTCTGACGAGGTTCCGTCAAAAAAAAAAAAGAAAGATCAGTGGACTGGAGTTTGAAGCTTGAAAGCATGTGTTCCAAACTGCTGGACGGTACTCACGGAAGGCAGCAAGTTGGACCATGGATGGACCAGCCTCGTTGCAAAGCAGTCAAGCACTCCTTTCTCCGGTTGGCGATATATATGGTGCCGCGGCTGCCGCCTAGCTAGGCCTGAAATGGTGATGCAGGAGGGGAACCGAACAAGTACAAGCAGATCACGCCAAACCATTCGGATTCTTTCCTGTAGGTGAAGGCACGCAACCGACAGAGCTATCGGGGGAGGATCCTAGCTTTCTCTTTTCATCTACTGTCCCACAAAGATTGGGAGGAAAGTTGTACACCTTCGCCTCAGTGCTTGACTGACTACAATCTAATAGTAGATTCTCTTTGTAAAGCATGTCCATTATTAGAGCTTTTGAGAAGCTTTCTGTGCAATGCAACTGCGCAACAATCTTCAGTTCTTATCCTGAAAGGAATGTATGGCAAAGTAGGATGAAGAAATGTATATATGATGCAGGCTTGGATGCACAGAAAGGGCAACTTTTGTGAAGTTCGCCTATATACACTTCCGCTTGGGGGTTACAAACTCTGAAAAACCAGTGTTAAGTGAGCGTTGAGAGGGTAACTAAACTCCAATTGCTACACTCTGCTGGAAGGCAGGCAGAGTATAGCCAATCAAATGGATCACCAAGGTGCCAAGAAAATTCATCCTTCTGTTGGTTAAATATATATGGTCATGTAAAGGCTAGCTAATCACCCTTTGCTGTTGTTATTTTCCGATTGTAGGCCAATCTAGCGGTTCGGGTTCCGTCGTTCTAGAGATGGATTCATTGTTGAATGAACTCAAAAGAAAACTAAAATCCCTAAAATCCTCCAAGGCGCAGCCACAAGAAGACAGCTTTCCTCGCATCATGGTCGCCAAGGTCGGCCACCTCAGGCGCAACGTCTGCAACAGCGAGTATGATCCTGATCACGTCTCCATCGGCCCGTACAACCACCCTCGGCAACTCCCGACGCAACAGGACAAGGTGAGAAGCCTGCTCACCGTGCTCTCGGCGGCGGAAGAAGAAGAACCCAGCATGACGGTGGAGGTGTACCTCAAGGAGCTGGCGTGCCTCGAGGACAAGGCGCGGCGTTATTACGCCAACACATTCGATGACATTACGAGCGACCAATTCGTCCACATGCTCCTGCTCGATGGCTGCTACATACTCTCCCGCTTCGCGAGCTTCCCACCAAAACACACCGCGGCGCACGGTGCGGGGGCTGCCCGCTCATCGGCGTTCGCCGCCTCCCTTGAAGATTTGGCGGTGGTGCGCGACGTCTTCTTCCTCGCGGAGAACCAGATACCGTTCTTCGTCCTTGAGAAGATCGGCGAGCTGACAGTGCCGGGCGGTAGGGCTCATGTGGGCAAATGGATCGCGGATCATGCCCTTGAACTCATGAAGGCACAAAGGTACGCAGTGGCGGCGCCCAAGTCGACGGAGCCAGAGAATCTTCTCCATCTTCTGCATATGCATTTGAAGCCACAGGAAATGGCTGCCCTCTTGCCAGGCGCCACAGGAAACGGCGCCGCCGATAAACCTGTTTCGCCGGTGGGCCGGTGGCGCACGGCGACGGAGTACAGCTACGCCGGGGTGAAGTTCACAAGCAAAGAGATGGACGAAGAAGGGGACGTGCGCTGCATCCTGGACGTGAAACTGGACAGCGGCACGCTGGAGGTGCCCCGCCTGGACATCGACAACGAGACCTGGCGGCTGCTGCGCAACCTCATGGAGCTCGAGCAGCGGAACCGGGAGGAGGTGGGGAGCCATGTCACGGCCTACTGCGTGTTCATGTCGCAGCTGGCGAGCGACAAGAAGGACGTGGAGCTGCTGTCTAAGAGAGGGGTCATCGTGCACGCCCACGGCAACGACGGCGAGGTGGCCCAGCACTTCGCCGACCTCTGCAAGGGAATCATGTTCGACACCAGCGAACCCAAGATCAACTACCTGTGGGACATACGCCAGAAGCTGGAAAAAAGGTCCCGGAGCTACCCGCGGAGGTGGATGGCGTGGCTAAAGCGCAAGTACTTCAGCAACCCCTGGCTCGCAGTTGGGCTCCTGGCGGCTGCCGTTGGGCTAGTTTGTGCCATCGTCCAAGCACTGTACTCTGTTCTGAGTTACAAACAAGGATGGAACTAGAAATTGAGCATCATGTTGTTAGGACACTTAAGCTTAGGTCGGTGCGTCCGTGCTGTGCTGTGTTAGGAAATGCTGTGTCGAGTCTATTTTGTAAGTCAGTATTGTACTGTGTCATGTCGTGTTGGCCCTGTGAGTAGTGTTGGATGCGTTTTGTATCCGTGTATAAAGAAATGAAAAAAAAAACCAGAAAAGCAGCAGCCCGTATTGATGCACCATATCCTCTCTTTGACCTAACTCGAATTAAGGTTTTGATTATCTTCTTTTACACTACTCATAGTATAAGTAACTTCACTAGTAATTAAATGTCTAACTTAGCAAATTTGCTTATTTGGCAGTGAGTTAATGAGGAGAGATGAGGATGGAGTAACATAGCTAGTTACTGTAATATCACACTTCTTAATATACAATCAGTCTACAAGCTAATTAATGAAGACATCTACGTTACTACTTTGATGTTACTAACCACTATGGGGATGAAGCCTGCTACCCGCATGGGTAGCTACACACCCATGCATTATACCAATATGCAAGCCATATTAACTTGTTTTAGCTCGGTTTCCTATGAAGGTAGTAACATAGAATAGTAACATGTGCATGTTACTACTCTATGTTACTTCCCACTATGACTAGTCTTAGATCGGTTTTTCCTGATATCCATCAGTTGGTATCAAAGCTTGGTGGCCGGGTCTCCTAGGAAGGAGGTCATGGGTGACGGCAACGGTAACAACAAGGCGGTCGTGGGGATGTTAGGCACGGTTTTACAACTTGCGGCATCGATGCAATCTCCGCGATTTAATCAGTACAACTAGAACTACGGAGTTTGAGCACCTTTGACGCAGTGCGCCATGCATGGAGCCGCACGGGCTCTGGAACGTCGTCAACCTCAGAGGTGACAAGTTCAAGAAACGTTGAACGAAACATCGACGAGATCATCAGGAAGCTTCGGCCATCTACTCAGCTACATCGGTGGATATGTTGTAACATCTAATCCCCAAAGAGACTATGAAGGATGTGTGGGACACCACTAGAACATTGCAGCAAGCGCAATCACTACAACACGGTAGGGTTTCGAGGCACATGCTTAGGGCCATATTTTTTATATGCCCTAAAATGTTACAAATCAGGGCATATTTTTTTTAATGCCCTAATAGAATATACCTATTAGGGTATATATCTAAATTGCCCTAAAAGACATATTTATCAGGGCACATTTTTAAAGTGCCCTAATAGGTATATAGCTATGAGAGCGCATATCCAATGTGCCACAATGGATATATACCTATGAGGGCACACATTCAATTTGCCCTAATTGGTGTATCTATAACGGCACATATCCAAAGGGCCACAATAGGTAGGTAGCAACAGCACAACAATAACGTACAAAAAGATTTAAAATCACCTATGCAAATTAAAAGGGATGCGTCCATAATCGCACCACGGGTACAACACATCAACAATGACCGACCGAAACTAACGCGAGCCAGGACGCCCACGGACGAAGCACCACACCTAGGGTAGAAGGGTAATTTTACTTTCCACTCTCCCGGTCTCCTCCCCTCTCCGCGTCGTCTGGATTCCCCTCACAAGTCAAACCTCGCCACCGTACCTCGATTTGGACCAGAACCAAACCCTAGCACCTCCCTCCCACCATGGCCGCACCCTCTCCTTCCGTTCCCTGACCCGCGGCCTTCTAGTTAGCCGCACGCCAGCAGAACATGACGTGGGGCGGTGGATGTCGCGGCCAACGTGGCGCCAGACTCATGGGAGACGGTCGACATCGACGGGGCAATGAGTCGCATGCTCCTCTCCTCTACGCACCACTTCATCTCCTACCTGGAGCTTGTCGATGACACCGACTACACGGCCGCCGCGGTGAAGGCGCAACAGGACCCCGCCGACCCCTCCACGGCCTTCCTTGTTGCCGTGGCAAAGACGCAGCAGGATAAAATTAGGGTTCATATTTCTTGGTTGATTGCAATAGGATACAAGAGTTTTTTTTCTTCGATAATGGGCGCTTTATTACTCGAAAACAAGCATTATACCCGGCCTCTACATAGCTAGGATGCACACAGGTGCATAGGTCCAGTCAATAAAACCAAAAAAGAGAAATCTCGATGAATCTCTCAATCGATACAACCAAAAAAGGAGAAAACAGACACGACTATGTTGAAGGATAAAATTAGGGTTCATATTTCTTGGTTGATTGCAATAGGATACAAGGGTAGGCTTATATCTTCTTATTCGGTGATCCTCTTCCATCATATCCATCGGGTCCTGACATCCCGCTGGCGTCCCTTGCTGCCGCCAGGGCGGGACGGCCCTTGCCGCCGATTTTCTCGCTGTCGGCTGCCTCGTCGTCCGTTGTGGGTAATCACCTATCATGGACTCTGAGTACCACCTCTCCACTCCCCCTTCTCAGGCCGGGTTGGATTCACTTTGTTATGTCTGGTCTCACTTGCTGTTTGGTGTCTCCAGCTCCGCTAGCGGATTCCCCTGCATCCCGCTTTGGCGCCACGCAGGGATTGACGATGGAATGCGCCACAACAGCATCGTGGACAAGATCAAGAGGTTGGATCTCGGAGACTGGAGGGAGCGTGTACCTCATGGAGTGCGAGCGGGTGTGGGGCTGCGTGGCCAAGCCTGCCCGCGGCAAGGAGATGGAGGACACCTTAGCTGTGGTGCCGCATTCACCAAGGTGCTCGCGCGCCTCTTCGCCAGGCTTCACGACTTTGATTGGCTGGGGCTCGATGCTGATGCGCTCTGCCTGATGTCAGCACCTGTTTCACGTTTAGGATGGCTGCAGTAGCGCAAAAGCATGCACGATTGAGACGATTCGAAATCATCTGGGCAGCTGCTCTTACAGGAGGAAGATTGCAGTAATATAGAATAACTTATCGTAGACGGATTGGGAAATCTTTCTAGACGGTTATCCGTCCAGAGGCGCAGTGGGCACCTAATAAGGATTCTGGATGCAGCCGTCTGAAGATGGTTGCTCGGGCTATCTACAACCAGAATGACTGGTGGCTTTATAGAAGATTACAGGATGCTTGAGTATACTTTCTTATTTTGCCTCTAGTTGATATCCACCTTATGGGACCCATGAGTTGTAAAACTGAACCTACGAACCTATGAATAACGAAATAAATGGTTGTGTGCATCGTTTCGATGCAGAGGCCGGGGCTTCGCTCCCCATTTCGAAAAAAAAAATACGGTTATCCTTGCAGTCTATGAAACGGGGGTCTCCCTGTTTGCAAATATTATTATTGGAGTTGACTGTGTTTCAAAATTTGACTTGTTACAGTCGTGGCTAGACAATCCAAGAGTTAGGGCGACAAGTTGAAGTTGAGGCATGCAAAATTCAGAATCCAAGAGTGAACTTTCAAGATGAAGTTGAGATATGCAAAATGCAAAATTCAGTAAATATAGAGTAAATAAAAAAAACAAGAGGGGTTGTTTGATGAACATATATGTACGGCGTTTCATGCTCCTCTAGCCCCGGCCCGGACACAAAATCTGGATCTCTCATTAATAATTTCAGACATGCGGAATAGAGAGACACAATTTTCCAAAATGAGCTGAATAGTATATATAATCCGCAACACCGTGTACACTGACAGTAGACATATGGTACAAACTCTCGTGTCTCCTCAAGGGGAGCGAAAGGAACAAGGAAACACTACCCGATACAGCCACGACCGTCCACCGAGAGCCGGGTCGACGTACACGTACGACTCCTCTCTCACATATGGACCTCGCATCCTTTATTCAGTATGACAGTATATATACTTAGTATATGTAAATATATGTGGTGTGACCTCAACTCGATCGACTCAACACAAGGTCAATCGATCGAGCTAGGCCACAATGATGGCGCAAGTGTGGTGTCGCGACTCATCAGCGGATGCTGTTGCAGTTGAAGGAGGTGCTGATGGTGTAGGGGATGCTGACGCCGCACTTGGACGGGATGCTGGCTGCGTTGCCGGCCTTGACCCCGCTGCTCCTGGCCACGGTCTTGAGGCAGTTGCACGCGGTGCGCTTGTCGGCGGTGCTCTGTGCGGCGCGGGCGAGCGACCTGACGCCGTTGCAGCAGCCCCCGGACGGGGAGTTGGCGGTGCCACGAGCGTAGGCCAGGCAGGGGCTCAAGGCAGAGTTCACCTGACCACAGGTGAGGGCGTCGGCGGTGTAAGGAGCGGCGAGGAGCATCGTTGCCACCATGGCCACCACCACGAGCTGAGCAGCTGTAGAACGGGCCATCTTGAGCTAGCTAGCTACTCAATCTACTCCCTGTAGCAAGCTGCAGGATCGATGTATGGAAGCTAGCTTTGCTGGGTGGAGCGAGTGATGGTGGTGAGGAGGATACGAGGGGACGTAGGAGCTTAAATAGGGGTTCCGAGGAAGATGCATCGCATCGAAACATTAATCTATTGGGGCCGGGCATGGTGTCTAGTAATGCGTGTACATCTATGGACCGTCGGCTTGGCCATGTCGATCAATCGGTTGGCAGACGAGGGGTTACTGCGTTTGGGAGGTAGTTCGCTGTCGTGCGCGAGCGCATGGCTGGACGGATGGACGTAGCTATTCGGCGACCGGGTGATCGATTAGCGGCAGAATAATTGGTCTAGACAGTACTACCTTCACCATACAGATAGATGGTGTCTTAAATGTGAGCACAAGTAATCTTTGACTATGGTGAAGGTAGTTACTACTTCAGTGAGTTAAAAGTGGTAGTACGTGGAGTATTTCTTTTATTTAAACTTGTTTTATTAATTATTTTTGTTTCCATGGTTTGGTAACCTAATAATGCAATATCCGATTAATTTTTTTCAGTCCCAATTCACTTCATTTCCATTTTCAATATGCGATCCGCTTCTAATCCGTCAAAAAAAAAATGGTACATACGAATATACGATAATGGAAAAAAAAACCGATCAAATCACATATACATCCCTATTTTGATATGTGTACATTCTCACAAATGCATTTATACATCCAATCTTAGAGTTGTGAGGACATATAATTGGATAGAATAAAATACTTAAAAAACTTCAACTCATCGTGGGATCGATAGTAATGCTTAAACATCGAAGATTACAATGATCCCCTACACTTGTGGGTATCAGTTGCTAGGAGTCATAGTCGTTTCTGGAAGCTACTAGCATCAGTTGTGACGCGACCATTTGCTACGTGTTGCGGATCCTCTCCATTTTTGGCTTGGGTATGGACAAGTTCGGTTGTGTCATGTCGTTGCAGGAAGTTTCTTTTTCTTGGTTTCCCTCTTTGTAACCGAGAGTTGTATGGTTTTCTTTCCAATTTCCCTCATAAATTGGATCAATCTTATTTCAAGCTTAACTAGCATGGAAGCGGCTTGGTGCGCTTGGAGGAGGGAGTATGTGTCAGGAGTTGCATGATGTCACCTCCTCCTATGGTAGGACTGGATGGGAAGGGGGGATAAATTGAAAGCAGGGGAGGAGTTTCCAGAATACTCCACCACGGTCACAAGGGATTGACACCAGAGTAGTTGGATGGTTCGGGAGGGACACGCTGAGGGAATACAAAATACAGCCAAAACGGTGATAGATTGTGCAAAAGCATTGGGCACCATGCTAGGATGGTCCATCATGGTTCCGACCAGTTCAGCTATAGACACACCAGTCGAACAAAAGCGAGCAAAATCTCAGGCGGGAAAAGCACGTAGAACTGTGGTCTAGCCTCCCAAAAAATGCCAAGAGCACCCAAAGTGCACACAAAAAAAATATTCACGGAAATCAAACCATTCGGAGAAACACGTGACACAATAGGGTCAGTTGTTAGGAAGGCTCAAAATTATGAGAAAAATGAAGTGAGTTGCCCTTTAGTACAATATACATATACAATGATGCGCGGTTCTTGTGCGGGTTCTTGAAAAAGAAAATAGCACCATATATCATGACAAGGACAACTCGGGGACACCCGGCCTCTGCATAACTGGGATGCACACAGCCGCTCAAGTTCGCACACAGTGATAAAAGAAAAACACAAAAAAGATTTGATCTGGAACTAAAACAAAATCCTAGACGTTTGGAGATAATATTTTTCGATTATGCAGCCACCCATGTTGGGTAGTAAAATCCTTGGCCGTTTCCTCCAACCGTGTAGACACCTCCATAAAGAGGTCGTGGTCCTCCAGGCGCTGAAGCGACGACCATAAACGGAGGAAAGCTATAGACCTGTAGATGACCTGCATAAGAGACGAATTTTTGTTATCAAAAACCTTGTTATTTCTACATAGCCAAAGCGACCATATAATGGCAATCGCTCCCACTCTGATAAGAACTTTAAACCTAGAATCCACTCCATTAAGCCAATTGCCAAAAATATTTGCAATGCTTTTTGGTGGGTATAGGGTAGAGCCTATCTGAATGATGGACCATATAGATCTCGCAAACTGGCAATTGAAAAAAGGTGTTTTATTGTCTCCTCTTCGTGATAGAAAACACACTTCGTACAACCATGCCAATTCCACTTTACAAAGTTATCCTTAGTAAGAATCACACCCCGCCGAAGGTACCAAGCAAAAAACCTTGGTTTTCAAGGGAATCTTCATCTTCCAAATTGATTTGTTATTTACAACCGGCTAAATAGGTTCAATTAAAGCCTTATACATTGACCCAACTGTGAATACTCCGTTTTTGGTTAGGCTCCATCGGAACTCGTCTGAGCCTTGTAATAACTGGACTGAAGCTAATCTTTGTATTAGCTCATTCCAAGAAACCAAACGAGGTCCAACGAGGTCACGCCTGAACGTCATATTCGGAGGTGATGTTTCCATCACCTTTTGTAAGGTATCATGTTTATGACGCACTATATTGTACAAGGCAGGATATTGTTCTCGGAGTGTGGTTGGTCCCAACCATTTGTCCTCCCAGAACCTTATCTCCGACCCATCTCTAATGGAAAATGAACCAAAAGGGAAGAAGTATTTCTTCGTTGCCATGATGCCGGCCCAAAAATGCGAGTCCCCCGGTTTCCATATAACCTGAGAGATTGCATTTGAGCCACAATACTTCCTTCGCAACAGCTCCTGCCATACACCATCCCCAGTTAGTAACCGAGCTAGCCATTTACCTAGCAAAGTTCTGTTCTTAACTTCAAGATCATGAACACCAAGGCCACCTTGATCTTTTGGACGGCAAACAACATTCCATTTTGTCAACCGATATTTTTTCTTCTCACAATCTCCTTGCCAAAAGAATGTTGATCGGAAGTAATCCAATCTATGCAAGACTCCTTTAGGCAACTGGAAGAAGGAAATCATATAGAGTACCATATTCGTAAGTACTGAATTAATGAGTACCAATCTTCCCCCTAGAGATAGGAGTTTGCCTTTCCAGCTACTAAGCCGTTTCTGTAGTCTTTCCTCAACGAGTTTCCATTCAGCAAGTGTAAGCCTCCGATGGTGGACCGGAATGCCCAGATAGCTAAGTGGAAAACTACCTAGCCCACATCCGAATAATTCGGCATATAGGCTGGCCTCGTCTTGGGCCTCGCCAAAACAAAAAAAATCACTCTTATGGAAGTTTATTTTTAGCCCTCATAATTGCTCAATTGCTGTCAAGATTAACTTGAGGTTTGTAGCTTTTACAAGGTCATGATCCATAAAAATAATTGTATCGTCGGCGTATTGAAGAATTGATAAACCCCCATCAACTAAGTGTGGTACCACTCCTTCAATTTGACCATCAACTTTTGCACGCTCAATTAAAATCGCCAACATGTCCGCCACAATGTTGAATAACATTGGAGATAGGGGATCACCTTGCCTTAAACCTTTTTCTGTTTGAAAGTATATACCAATGTCATTATTGACTTTGATGGCGACACTTCCTCCAAAAAACAAAGTTATTAATTAAAGCGCACCACTCCTCAGAAAAACCTTTCATCCGGAGAGTTTGCTGAAGGAACGACCATTTAACTTTATCATAGGCTTTTTCAAAGTCGATCTTAAGGATAACCCCATTCAACTTTTTGCGATGCAACTCATGGATTGTTTCATGCAGCGTGATGACTCCATCTAGGATATATCATCCTTGCATGAACGCAGTCTGAGTGGGGCGCACCACATGGTCAGCCACATAATTTAGTCTAATTGTAGCCACTTTGGTGAAAATCTTGAAGCATACATTTAGAAGGCATATAGGTCTGTATTGTTGAATCCGTTCCGCATCATTGACTTTAGGTAGTAGTATAATTTCCCCGAAGTTGATTCGGAATAGTTCCAGCTGCCCAGAATGAAGGTGAGCGAATAAACTCATCAAATCAACCTTGATGATGTCCCAGAAGTTCTGATAGAACTCCGCTGGAAAACCATCAGGTCCTGGTGCTTTATTATGCTCCATTTGAAAGACCGCCTTTCTCACCTCCTCTTCTGTTAAGGATTAGTAAGAATGGCGTTCTCTTCTGGAGAGACCTGGGGGATATCATCGGTTCTTGACTAATCCAGGGTCACCTCTGATTCATCCGGAGCACCGAATAAGCCTTTGTAGTAGGTCGTAATATATGCTTTAAGCTGCTCATGGCCCTCTATTAAACCCTCTTCTTGTGTTAGAGAATGAATGAGTTTCTTCCGGTGCCGACCATTGGCTACACTATGGAAGTATCTCGTATTCGAGTCTCCTTGAAGAATGAATTGGGATTTGGATCTCTGGTACCATTTGAGTTCATCTTCTCGCAGCAGACCCGCTAGCTTCGCATTATATTGACTTTTAAGGTCAATTTCTTGCGTAGTCAGCGGCCTTACTTCCGCGATTGCCTCTAGATCATCTATGCTCGATGACAGAGAGAGTTTCTCTTGCTTAAGCATCCAACCACCAAGGTATCTCCGTAGCGACCGAAGTTTTTAATTCCACCTTTGGATGGGGGTAGATCCAGCAACTGGTTGCTCCCATATGTTCTTATCCAAGTCTACAAAACCATCTCTAAGCATCCAACCAAGTTCGAATTTGAACGGTCTTCGACGCTGAGGAGATGGTGTTCTAGAGGTTAGTAATAGAGGAGCATGATCCGACAAAGGCTCAATACGAGGTAGAACTCGTACAGTGACTAGGGGGAATTTTTGTTCCCACTCCGAGTCCATGAGTACGCGATCCAATTTCTCGTAAGTGGGCTCTGGAAGACTGTTAGCCCAAGTAAATTGTCTTCCAGCCATTGCAACCTCTCTTAAGTCCAAACTGTCTATAACAGCATTGAACAAAAAAGGCCAATGGTTATCGAATCTGCCTTTGCTCTTCTCATGGGGATATCTTAGCAAATTAAAATCACCACCTATAATGATAGGATATGGATTATCTTTTGCTAGATTAACCAACTCACGTAGGAAAGCAGGCTTAAAAGTATCGTGTGCAGCCCCATAAACCGAAACCAAACTCCAAATGAAATTATCTGATTTATTTCGGATGTGGAGTTTTATATGAAAATCACCTCCCGAATTATCAAGAATTTCCATGGTCGAAGTTCGGACTCCAATTAATAGGCCACCAGAACATCCCCGCGGCGGACGAGATACCCAATCAAAATCTTCCCCGCCTGAAAGGCGATTTAGAAAATTTGTTGAGTAATTTCGTTTGACGGTCTCGGAGATGGCAACAAAATCTAAAACATAGTCCCTAATGGATTCAACAATGTGTAAATGTTGAGCCAAGTCTTGTAGACCTCTGCTATTTCTAAACATGTCATTCATTTGGAAACTATAGTAGATTTTGACACCATAGCCTTTTTATTAGGCCAAGTATTTTTTTAATATTGGAGGATCTGGATTTGCGTTCTGTTGCTTTCAGTTCGAAGCATGAACCAAGCATCGCATCATCCGATCCCACCTCTAACACCTCTCCAACAAGGTGGGTGAGAAGCTGGCCATCCGAAATGGCGTACGCTTCATCATCCTCATCCATATTGGGAGTGGTGTTCGACTTACTTTCAATCACATGAGTGCATTTTAGTCTATCAAAATCCATATGTTTGAGAGTCTTAGTCGAAACAGAAATAGCGTGTAAAGAACTACCTAAGGAGACGCCAACTTTATTCAAATTAGCGGACACCTGAGGTGTAGAAAAAGATAAAAAGGATTTAGATGAACCATTCATACCTCCATTGTCGAGATTCACCGCTGCCTTGCGGCGCATGGCTTTGGCTATGGAGTCCTCGTCCGTGACCGAAGCACCATCAGCGGTGAGTCCGTGACGCGTACTGCGCCGCACCGGAGTCTGAAGGACCGAGCATTTGGCGGTGGGCTGGTGGTGACCTTAGGGGGAGGAGAGGTCACCATCCCATCCCCAAGAGCAGCATCCGCCCGAACAGCCGTCACCGGGGAAGGGTATGGCGAGGTAGACCCCCTCCCTGGACTTGCAGCCGACGTACCATCCGCGCCCTTCGCGTCGGCGGTCGAAGGCGAGGGAGGGCTACCAGCGGACGGCTGCACTCCATAAGGCGTGGAGGACAACAGCTGCTGCAGCCCAGCTCCTTCCGCCCTGGAGCTGGCCGGGGCAATTGGAGGCTGCCCCGCGTCCTGGGTGTCATCCAACCTGGCCGGGGAAAAGTTGAATAGAGCAGGTGCGCTCTGTGCACTTGCACTTTTTTGATTTTGTCTTTTTTGTATCTTTCAAGTTATTTATTATTTCGATTTTATTTTTTTACAAGTCACTCAAAAATAACAAATAGAATGGAGGAAAAATAGTTTGCAATTTTCTCTGCAATTTTAAATTTCAAATTATTTTAAAATTCAAAATAAATTCTTTAAAAAAAATATATACTTAATGAAATAAAAAATTCGAAATATTTTTCCTACATTCTAGTGGTTATGTTTAGGTGATCTGGAAAATTTCAATTTCAAAAATTGTGTGGTGTGAGAGATACAAAAATAAGAAGTTGTTTGAGAGGAAAAAAAAGAGCTAGCACAGATCTTGATGCAATATAGACGGTGCAGATAGGGGTGCGCGCTGAGCACCTACTCTGAAAATCCGCGGGTGCCCCTGCAGCTGCAGCGTCCCATTGCATGCAGCGGCAACACCCAGCAGGGTCAGCAGCATCACCGTACGTATGTACATGGAGATTCCCTGCAAGCAACGAAGAAGAAAAGCTGGGCTGCTGCCCAGCTGCGTCCGCCGCTGGCACGGGAGAGCCGCCCTGCATATCATCCGACGAGGCAAGGGGAGCAGGGGCGTCCGACCCAGCCTCATCCAGTGGCGGCGAGAGAGCCGCTGCATCCGATGGAGTCACGGTCGGAGAAGGCGCCGACGTCGCCCTCCTAGCTGCTGCGGGCGTCACACGCCCAAGGGTACAAACACGTCCTCGAGCTGGTCTATCCGACCTCGGCGACACAAACTCAGGTCGCACCAACAAAGGATTGCCGGCGGGCTTCGATTGCGGCAAGACCGAAGATAACGCCTCCTTTAGGTGCTCAGCCGATACTCTCGGACTCTTCCCATGCACAGTCCGCGCCTCAAGCTCAGGACTCGTAACCCGCAAATCCGCGACAATCTACTTTGCTCTCGGCATCTGGGGGTTGGGGCTAAAAGGGGTGACCGCGATCATGAATGCCGCCGAACTAGTCCCACCGGGAACATCGCCCCCACTCCCCCTACCGACCCCTGAGGCGCAGCGGAGGACGACGGTCATGTATGTGTCTCTGTAGTGTCCATAGCATCATCGTCGGCGGCATCATTACCATCACCATCATCATCAGCATCGTCTCTCTTAACCCAAACTAAAGGGACAAAATCTGACTCCGGTACATAGTCCTCTGATTCCTTACGAAAGCGAAACTCAAAGGCCTTAGCTTGACCACCACATCGGTCTTTATAATTTTACCGGAGTCGGAGATCTTCTCAAGCACCTTAGCATCTATCATGGCGACCTGAATGCGGACTACTGCGCTGCGTCTGAGGCTAAGCAAATCAACATCAACTGTCTTCCCCAGAAGAGATCCCACTGCCCAGAGCCCTAGGAAATGCCTTAGTGTACGAGGAACACTGTCAACATGCAGCCATACCGTGTGTAACTCAAACTTATGCGGTACCTCCGCAGACTGCCATGCCGAGATAGACATGGTGGAGCGCTAAAGCCAGGGACGGCTACCTGGATGCCATCCACTCTGTCGAGGTCCTCGAAGGAAGGGACTGAAATC
Source organism: Lolium perenne (assembly GCF_019359855.2). Lineage (NCBI taxonomy): Eukaryota > Viridiplantae > Streptophyta > Magnoliopsida > Poales > Poaceae > Lolium > Lolium perenne. The sequence continues at coordinate 162,648,264 of NC_067247.2, forward strand.
AGAAACTTGAGCTCATCCGACGGAATAGCCTCCCACTTCCAACCAGGCCTATCAGAGCAACACCTAGCCACCTGCTTGGCGATAATATTAGCTGGTACAACATCCCCAGAAACCACGACGAGGGCCATAGGAGACTGAGACGGTGTAAGAGCATCGTTGACCACAGCATCGGGCAAGGCGGTGAAATAAGTCTCAAGCAGCCTGGCCCCAGTGAAATACTCGGGTACGTTGTAGTCTGCATGTTGTATGTTTTCGTGGTCAGGTTTGTTAAGCAAAAAGACTCTCTCCATGGATTAAAACACGTACGTTTAGGCGAATTCTCTCCAATGATGGCAACTCAAAAAGGCTTGGTCTGCTTTGTTTGCGAAAAAACACAAAACAGACTACCAGGCCTTTCACGATTACGTGGCCCACAAGTATGGTATCCTCATCGTCGCCAATTTTGAGCTTTTGTGGCACTTCACGCGTTGCCAGACAGGGATTAACTGGGCAGAAAAATTAAAAACACTGATTAGACATATTCTAGGCGCAACTATGAACAACTCAGCCACAACATGATGAATTAAAGCATATCGTCTTGGATAGAAAGTTCTTGGAGCCTCTATTAAAATCCCCTAGAGTCCCCCGTTAGGCACGTAAACTTGGGAGCATGGTCTTAGCCTCAGTAGTCGTATGGGCGTGCCACCTGCTCCAAGGTTGGGTTCTAGAAATTTGACAAAACGTATGTTTCGAAAAAACATTGGTACTTATTTAGAATGCCAGCAAATTTTGACCAAAAACTCCCCATCTAAACAATTCACATCCACTTTCAAGATATAAACGATTCATTTAAACAATTTACAACCAATTCATATTTTTTTTTGAAAAATCATCCAACCAATATTATATAAACAATTTATCTAACCTATTATCTAAACAATTCATCTAACCATTTGTAACCTAATTGATCACACTTTCTAACAAATCTAGCTACCCTAAATGAAACTAGCTACCTTAAATCAACTTTATTACATTTTAACAAACCTAGCAACCATGGCCTCTCCTCTACGCACAGGATGATGTTTGTCTGATTATTTTCCTCGGATAGGTAATCTAATTACTCACTCGAATTCAAAATGATTGTCTAATTTTTTTATTAATTATTTTAAACCGGATGGAGTAATTTTTTTTTTGAGAATCATGCAGAAGCGATACATGTTTTGTCCTCTTTATTTCCACTTGACCAATTTTACAACTTCGTGCAAATAAACCCTTTGTGTCTCAAAATTTTCAAACAGAAAGAATGTTCAGAAGGACGCAATTGACGAAAAGAGCGGAATAAATATATTAATCCAGACATACACTACGTACGCTGGCAGTGCATAAATACGGTATACAGAGCAAACTCTGGATAGATTCTCCTCAAACGGAGAGAAATGAACAATCAAACACTGATACAATGGTGGCCGGCCACGGCCCAAACGGAGGGCTGGCTCTAGTGCTCGTACTCCTCTCGATCTCTCACGGGGAGATCGGAGCTTTTATTCAGTATAAATAATATATTCTAGGTGTAAACGTTTGTGACGCCGGCTCGGAGTAGCGGATATCATCAGTTGATGCTGTTGCAGTTGACGGAGGTGCTGATGGCGTAGGGGATGCTGACGCCACATTTGGAGGGGATGCTGGCGGCGTTACCGGCCTTGATCCCGCTAATGCTGCCGACCAATTTCTTGAGGCAGTTGCAGGCGGCACGCTTGTCGGCGGTGCTCTTGGCGGAGTTGGCGAGGCTCTTGACGCCGCTGCAGCAGCCCGCGGACGGGGAGGCGCCGCCTTTAGCGTAGGCCATGCAGGGGCTCAAGGCAGAGCTCACCTGACCACAGGAGATGGCGGCGTTGGCGGCGTAAGGCGCCGAGAGGAGCATCGCCGCCACAATGGCGACCACCACGATCTGGGCTGCCGCAGAGCGGGCCATCTCCTACGTTGAGCTAGTGGTGAGCTGGGTGTGGCTGGAGATGAGGTAGCTAGATTTGCTAGATGGAGCAAGTGATGGTGGGTGAGGAGGATACGAGGGAAACGCAGGGGCTTAAATAGGGGATCCGAGTGAGAACAGGAAGACGAGGTCGATGGCGTCGTCTACTGGCGTAGCAAGCATATCGTCGTCGTCGGTGAGCCCTAGCTAATCCATGGGACCGGATTAAGTGCATCGATCCGGCAGTGGTTGGATGCTGGAACAGAATACAAATATGCGGATCTATTTCTCCACTACGCTAAAACATTTTACATACTTCAAAATGGGCTAGATAAGACCAAAATAAGTGAACTTACGCTGCTTACGCACCAACACGCGCTTAGAATATCTTATATTCTCTCCGTTTCACGAAGATTGTCTAAGATTTGTTAAAATTTGGATAATTTAGACAAATCTCAGACAACCTTCCGTGTGTTTGGATGCAGGGAAATAGACTGAGAAATAGGGAATTGGAATTCGGACAATCAATTCTGTTGTTTGGATGGGAATGGAATTAGAGCGTGGAAAGGGAGGCAAATTCCAGCCCCCACCCGCCCGGAGCTTTTTCTTCAGTGGCCAATTCGGAGGTCTGGCCCTCCGTATCTTCCTGGAATTGCCTCCCGAAGCGGTACACATCATTCTTTGTCTAGCCCCGAGCAAAACAGGAACCAAACAGAGGTGTGCCGCTGAGCCGTGAGTGCACCCTTCTAGGAATAAGTCGCCGGCCACCGCCGTCCTCAGTGCCCTCCTCCCGACATCATCTCTGCCCTCGTCGGCCCTCCTCCCCGCCCTCCATCCTCGTTCTCCCTTATCCCCACGATCTGCCCAACCCCTAGGTCGTGGAAGATCGCTGGCGAATTGGGGGCCGGTGCGGAATGCTCGCCGATGGCGATAGGGCTAGCACCGGTGGCCCTCGCTCCGCCAGTCTATCCCCTGGCAGTCACCACGCTGGCCTGCCCCTGCCATGCACCCGACCGACTTTGCCTGTCTCTGCCTAGTTCACTTTCCATGTACTCCCTCCATGCCAGATTAATCGGCAATTATGCACTTCGAGAAATAAGTTTGACTACTAATTTAGTCAACAAAATATCAAATATACATCACAAATATTATATTGTTGGAAACATTTTTTGAATACAAATCCAATGGTATAATTTTTGTGCCATATATCTCATATTTTGTTGACCAAATTTATAGTCAAATTTGTTTCTCGAAGTGCGTAATTGCTCATTAATCCGGTATGGAGGGAGTACTCCCTCCGGACGCGTTTAATCGAGGCGGGTTTTAGTTCAGAACATCCATCTAACTAGTTCATCCGCGGCAATTAAAACAGACCCGAGGTAGTATGTCTCTATTCAGTCGATGTGGTTCCAACATGGTTCATCAGATTTTCTACTCTATTAACCTAACCAGACAATAATGATGCAGTGGTAGAACATGTATATTATGATGCTATGTAGGGCGCATGTTGCAGAATCCCACCATGGTTGCACGTCGAACAACAGTATCAGGCTTGCCGTTTCTTCAGAGAAGCAGGCATCAAAAACTAGAGATGTTACACCAGATAATATTTGCCAAGAAACCTCTTCGAATTTAATTTTCAGACCTTATTCCTATTATTTTAATATTATAATGCGTAAAAAAATATAAACATTATAATATGTACATACTATTTTCATACATGAACATAAGTTTATATTGTCCAAACTCGACAAAACATCAAATTCGGTGGTTTGTACATCCAAACAGGAATTAGAATTGGATATACCCTTTGATTCCATCAACAAATTCCAAACGCACCCAAACATAGAATTAAAATTGGAGTCAATTCATTTCCATCTTGAATTTGAAATTTCCAATCTAATTCAATTCCATATCCAATTTACTACATTCAAAGACAGTGGCCTGAACGGAATACTAATTAGCAGTAAATCGGTCACATTTTAGTAAGCCTAGTGTGCATCTTTTTGATGTATATGTCGGGGTTTTTTTTTTTGCACTAGAAAAAATATAGTGAAACATGGACATGTTGAGTGATCAGCAGGCCCGGCCCTAGAAGGAGTGGAGTACTCTAGCTGATCGAGAGTCAAGAAATTGCATTGATGATATTGTTTGCAGTTTGCAGGTGGGAGTAGCCATCATCTAATTAACACATGGATGCATCAAATGCTCTTCAATTCCTGCAACCGCCCACGAAGAAAGAAAGAACCATCCAAGGTTTACTCCACTGTAGATAGTGAACTTTTGGCTCCCGCGCTCCATCGATCGATCTACACTAGACGTTACTACTAAATTGCCTGCATCTCCAAGCGGAGGTAGTCGATGGTGTCGGTGGCAGCTTCCTCAGAGCAAGTACAATAGAGTCCAGTCAGCTGACTATAAGACATTGAATAATATATTTTAGATGAGTTGGAGGAGAGAGAAGAGGAGAGAGAAGGGAGGTGGGCTACTATGCAATAGCCAGCTCTTGCACGTGCTCCTAAGCACTTTGTGAGAGTGAAAGGTAGGCCATATGTTAGTAAAGTGTTTCATTCTTGTAGCCAACTATTATACATGTTAGCTATAAGATAACTACAAATGATATGGCATCTTGTTATAGCCAGCAGTTGGCTATACTATTGGAATTGCTCTCAATTGGCATGGCATGGCATGGTGCATGGTCCATGCATGCATCTGTCCGGCCGGCCGTACGTCGGCGTCAATCAGCCGTGCCTCTGCCACCCAACCGCCAAGCCCGTATTAACGCCGGTGAGGCTCGGCACGCCACGTGCATGGTAGAGGACCCCCACTACTTGTACGATCGACATGGATGGATCGAGAGGCCTAACTAATACTACGATGGGGATTTTTGTGATAACAAAAATTTCCGATGAAGACGTACTACTTGCTTTGTCACAGTGTGATTGTTCCACGTACGAGAACCGCAACATCCCGTGGACCAGGCTCTAGATTTTTTATTTTTTTGAAAAATACAGTACAAACGCAGACGCTCACATACATGCGCACACTCACCCCTATGAACGCATACACGCACACCCTACACCTATGAGGACCTTCGAAACACTGAGAGCATCTCCAGCCGCGTCCCCCAAACCGTCCCCCAAAGCGCGCCGGATTGAGCGTTTGGGGGACGTGTTTTGTTCGTGCCGCCTTTGGGGACATCGCTCCCCAGCCGCGTCCCCCAAACGCCGCCCCAAATGAATTTTGGTGCACGAAAATAAAGGTTTTCATTCAATTTTGATTATATATTACAAAGTTTGAATGAAAACGGCTAGATTTCATCTAAACCTGCACTACTGACCGCCCGGCGGTGCATTCGACGGCCCCGCCCCGTCGTCGCCTCCCCTACGCCGCAACTCCTCCTGCGCACGCCTCCTCTCCTTGCGTTCGGCGTTGGCCCGACGGCTCCGTTCCCGCCGCGCGTCCTCCTCCGCCCTCCCCTGCTGCGCCGCCTGGAGGGAGAGCTCGATGGCGCGTAGAATCTGCGCCTCTTCGCGGGCACGGGCGTCGTCCTGGAGCTTCTTCTCCGACTCGAAAGACTCGACGAGCGCGCGTTGCTGATCGGCCGTCTCGTCCGGGTGCGGCCCGTCGTCGTCGGACCACTCGAACTCGTCGTCGTCGTCGTCCTCCACCTCGGTCTCCTCCGCCTCGGCCTCCTCCTCCTCCATTGGCGCATCGTCCTCCACATCTGTTGCCGCCTCCATCATCGCCGCCGCCAACACGTCGGCCTCCGCCGCCAACTGGTCTTCCCGCCTCCCCTAGATCGCCGCCAGCGCCGCCTCCCGCTGCCGACGCTCCTCAACCGCCAGCTGCCGCTGGCGCTCGATCGACTCCCGCCGCCGGCGCTCGATCGCCTACCGCCGTTCTCGGTACAGCGCATCCCGCTCAACGCACTGGCGCCGGCGCTCGTCAACCCACCGCTGCTCCATCTCCGCCCGGTACCGGCACCGTCGCGCCTCCTGTCCCGTCGAGGCGTCAGACGCTGCAATGGTGGCGCCCTGCTGCTCCTGCCACGCTGCTGCCGCCGCGGCCTCGCCAGCAGCGGGGCCATGGGCGCAGAACGCCGCTAGATCCGCCGCCTGCGCCGCCTCTGTAAGGGTATTTTACCCTTATCCATTATTTTGGTAACGATGACACCGTGCTAAAGTATTTGGCCTAATATGTTTATAAGGATAATCTCAGGTATTAGGCAATGAGGCGTAAATGGTGTATCAAAGGAACAAGAAGGCTAAAGGAGACCCCCCACTTCGACAACAATCAAAAAGGGTCTACAGGAGAAAGCCGGTCTGCAGCCCGGTCCAACCGGGCTAACAACCGGCCAGTCCGGCGTGCTGGCCGGTCAACCGGGCGCCAACCGGGCTCCAAACGAAGAGCCAGCAGATCCGGTTGCCGCCCGGTCAGCCGGACTACAGACCGGCGAGTCCGGCGCTCCGTCCGGTCGACCGGGCGCCAACCGGCCGCCAACCGAACGAGCTCCAGGACGACGCAAAGGGAATCCGGTCGCTGGTCCGGTCCGACCGGCCTCACGACCGGGCTGTCCGGTCTATGGTCCGGTCAACCGGGTTTGTCGAGGAAAACTGAGGTGGCAAGTGACCAACGGCCATATTTCGAAGAACACTATAAATAGGTCTTCTCCTACCTCTGAACAGCTAGGCAATACACTACAAGCTGTTCTTGAGCTCTCTCTCTTACTCCATTATTAGAAACACCAAAAGCCTCCGATCTCCCTCCTCCTCCACCCAAACTCAAATCCCTCCGGGGAATCACTAGAGGAGGACCCGATCTACTGTTCTACCAAGCCAAATCTCATTCCCCCTTGTATTCATCGAGAAGCTTGCTTCCTAGGGTTCCTTGGAAACCCTAGATGGGCAAGAGGAGTCCGGAAGCATCCGGGCTGTGGATTTGCTCCGGGCAAGATTGTGAAGGTTTGGAGGCTACATCAAAGTCTACCACAAGTGAGTGAGATATTCCTTCGTGGGATAGGCTCCGGAGAATAGGGTGAGCCTTCGTGGCGTGGGGAATCCTTCGTGGGACCTCCACCCCTCCAAACGTGACGTACCTTGTTGCAAAGCAAGGGAACACGGGAATACATCCTCGTCTCCGCGTGCTATCGGTTATCTCTAACCAAACTCTTTACTTGTGATTTAAACTGCCTAAGAGAGCCTTCGTGCTCGAGATAGTTGTATCTTCATATATGTTGCTTCACCTAGTTTGCATTAGGCTCACCTTTATATTCCGCAAAGCCTAATATTGCAAAGAAAGGATTAAAATCTGTAGAAACCTATTCACCCCCCCCCTCTAGGTTTACCATCTCTATACTTTCAATTGGTATCAGAGCCTGGACTCTTATTAAGGGCTTCACCGCCTTAAGAGTGAGATGGAAAAACTATTCGAGGGTCTAGATGAAAACTCTAACCTTTCGGTTAAAGAGATGAAATCTAGATTCTTGGCATATGATGCCGAGAAGAAGAAAAAGGAGGATGAGCTACAAAGCCAAATGGCAGAGATGTCTACCATGCTTAAGAACTTGACTAGTGGGCCTCCTAGTACGGCTTCGGCCTCACTAGGGATCTATCGCGAAGTCAACCATGACTATCCCAAAAACACTTCACCCATGCCTCATATAAACCATAGTGGGAATGTTCCCCATTTTGATGGAACTCACTTTCCTTTTTGGAAATCTTCTATGGAATCTCATATTCGCAACTGTAGCGTGGAGTTGTGGGAGATCATTGTTCATGGATACCGGGAGCCACAAGATCCCATTCGGTTGACCTCCACCGAATTCTACAACAGTCAACTCAACGCCTCCGCCCGTGACAAGATTAGGAGTCGCATCAACCGCAAGCTCCTTGATCAAGTCAATGACATAGAGTCCGCTAAAGAGTTGTGGGATCGAATCGTAGTACTCCAAGAGGGAACCGATTTGATCCAATCCGCTCTTTATGAGACCGCAAAGCAAGAGGCTCATCAATTCATGATTCGAGAAGGAGAGTCTGTGGCCGATGCTTATGCAAGACTCGGTGCTCTTAGAGTAAGGGTCAGGGGACTCGGTGTTGAGAAGTATAATGACGGCTTCGAGATGAATGAAGCATTTATAAAGTCCAAGGTCATTGCTATGATTGCCGTCAAACAAGAAGACACCAATCTTGCACTCAACTTACAAATCATGACCAAGAGTGCCGACCTCAACTCCGATGATCTAGTCTCCTATGTGGCCGCCAATGAAAACATGGCCAAAGCGGGAAAGAGGCTCATGGCAATGAACCGTGTTGATGAAGCCTCACACAACCATGAAGCGCCACGCAATCTTGCTCTCAAGGCTAGGGCCGATCATGGAGGAGAAGAAGAATATGAATTTGAAGAAGAGGAAGAGATGACCTCAACTAGTGACATTGGTACCGACTTTGCCTTCTTTGCCAAGAAGTACAAGGGAAAGCTTCCAATGCTCTTCAATGACAAGAAGAAGAAGAGAACTTGCTACAACTGTGATGAAGATAGCCACTTTGCAAATGAGTGCCCTTATGAGAAAAGGGTAGACAAGCCAAAGTTCATCAAAGGGGTCAAGCCAAGGTTGAAGCCAAACCCAATCAATGATCGATACAAGAAGAACAAGGGAAGGGCCTTTGTTGGGGCCGAGTACTTGTCCGATGATGAAGAGGAAGATGAGGAGAAGGAGGCCGGGGTGGCCGGTTTGGCTTTCTCTATGCCCGGGTCACTCTTCACATATGACTACTCCAAGGACTACTCCATGGAGAATGATGTTGGATCCTCTTTCATGGCAAGGATAACTCAAGATGATGACTCCGATGACTCTACCTCATCTACAATCATTGGCTCTTGCCTTATGGCAAGGGAAACCAAGGTAATGGAACCTCCACCTTCCCTATCTAGTGTTCTTGATGATGAGAACGAAAATCAAGATGAATTAATTATGCTTAAGGAACTCTATGATGTTAGATGCACCCTTCGCGGTGAAGCTCTTGTCAAGTTTGATTTCTTGATGGACTCACTCAAAGAAAAGGATGAGTCCATTGAGGAATTAGAACATCATTTGAATGAGAAGGAACGGAGATTCAATCTCCTAAGACAAGAGCTAAAAACTGAAAGGTGCATATCTCAAGGCCTTAAGCAACAAATTGAAACTTATGAACTTGATAAAGTTAAGGACCTAGAAACTATTGATAGGGCTCAATTATTGACCCAAGAGCTCAATGCCTCAAAGGAGGAGCTTGAAGTTGCTCATGCTTCTCTCACTAGGGATCTTGACCACCTTGAAAGAGCTAACAAGCTTGTCAAGGATGAGCTCAAGAAACTTGGAGAGAACCATGATCTACTTCAAGAATCCTACAAAAAGGCTCTTGGATCAATGAAGGATCCCATTGATGTTGAAAATCTTGCTTGTTCCTCCACTTCCTTTACTAGTGAGCATGCTAAACTTGTTGAGGAACATGTTCGTTTACAAGAGGAACTTTCTTTGCATGTTGAGACCAATGCATATCTTGAGTCCTTGGTGACCAAATATGGTCTTGACTATCATCCTAATGAATCTTCTTGTGAGCAAGCATCTATTCTTGAGGAAAATGTTAGGCTAACAAAGGAACTTGCAAAGTTCACCACCGCCAAGAACAAGATGGGATTGGATGACCTCTTGAGTAAGCAAAGGTCAAACAATCAAAAGTATGGACTTGGATATGCTCCCAAGTCCCACAAGAAGAACAACTACAAGAAGGAGAAACCCGCTCAAGATAAGAACAAGAAGGTCACTAACAATGGCAAAGCCTCAAAGGGCTAAGCCACTAGTGGTGACCGCACGGGGCCAAACGATCACTATGCATTATTTGTTGATTATTATGGTGATGTCTATGCTAACTATGTTGGCCCTCCTAATGGCTATGCTTATAGAGAGTACTCAATTTGGGTACCAAAAGATATTGTTGTCATTGCAAAGGAACCCATTAATCGATGGGTTCCTAAATCCTCTACTTGATTTTGTAGGGGTATTCCTCCGGTGGTCCAAAATGGGTGTTTGATAGTGGATGCACCAATCATATGACCGGAGGAAAAGGTGTGCTTGATCAATTCATTGAAGATATCAACAAGAAGTCAAGCATCACCTTTGGTGACAACTCAAAGGGAAAGGTACTTGGGTATGGCAAGGTAGCAATCTCTAAGGACTTGTGCCTTGAGACGGTTATGCTTGTTGAACACCTTGGCTATAACTTACTTTCTATATATCATCTTGCCGATGCCGGTTACAATTCATATTTCACTAAATACTATGTGCAAGTCTTTAGGAGTGACAATCTCAAATTGGTCCTTGTTGGATATGTGGAGAACAACCTTTACGTGGTTGACCTCTCGAAAGAGAGCCCCTCTTTCTCCACATGTCTAATGGCGGCCAAGCATGACGAAGGTTGGTTGTGGCATCGCCGCCTTGGTCATGTTAACATGAGAAATCTTAAACAACTCCTAACGGGTGAGCATATTGTGGGACTAACCGGCATTTCTTTTGAGAAAGATCGTGTTTGTAGTGCATGTGTAGCCGGAAAGCAACTCAAGAAGAAGCATCCCATCAAGAGTATTGTTACCACATCTAGGCCTTTGGAGCTCCTTCATTTGGATCTCTTTGGGCCATCACATTATGATACTCTTGGTGGGAGCAAGTATGGACTTGTCATTGTTGATGATTACTCAAGATACTCTTGGGTCTTTCTCCTTAAGTCTAAGGACGAGACCCATAGAGAGTTCATCACCTTCGCCAAGAAATCTCAACGTATGTATGAATCCGAGATCAAGGCAATTAGGACCGACAATGGCACCGAGTTCAAGAACTACACTATGCAAGAGTTTGTTGATGATGAGGGCATCAAGCATGAGTTTTCGGCGCCATACACCCCTCAACAAAACGGTGTTGTTGAAAGGAAGAACCGGACTATCATTGAGATGGCAAGAACCATGTTGAGTGAATTCAACTCACCCCACAACTTTTGGGGAGAAGCCATCTCTAAGGCCGTCCACTACTCCAACCGGCTCTTCCTCCGTCCCCTCCACAACAAAACCCCATACGAGCTCCTTACCGGTAACAAGCCTAACGTCATGTACATTCGTGTTTTTGGATGCAAATGTCTTGTTAAAAACAACAAAGGAAAGCTCGGTAAATTTGAAACTAGAACCATAGAGGGTATATTTGTTGGATATGCGGAGAACTCTCACGCCTATAGATACTACAACCGGTCCACCGGGACTATTGAAGTATCTTGTGACGTGGTGTTCTTGGAGGATAATGGCTCCCAAGTGGAGCAAGTTGTTCCATGTGTTGCAGGTAATGATGATGATCCATCTAGTGCCATCAAGCATATGGGCATTGGACACATCCGGCCCATGGAGGTTCATAATGATGATCAAGATGATGGAGTAGATGTTTCAAGCACGCCATAAGTGGAGCCTAGCTCAACTCAAGTCGAACCATCAAGTGCAACTCAAGAACCATCCTCTACTCAAGATGAGTCACAATCCGAAGAACAAGAAGAAGATCCTCATTCCACGGAGCAAGACCATGATGATGATCAAGAAACATCCTCAACTCATGATCAAGCTCAAGTGGTCCCTCATGATCAAGTACTAGCAAGAGATGAATTCATTGATCATGAAGGGACCGTTCGGAAGATCAAGGCCGCTACAAGGGCAAGTGACATGAAAGTGGATCAAGTCCTTGGTACCATCTCAAGAGGAGTGGTAACTCGTAGACACCATGCATTACTTATCACTTATTGTCAACATCATGCTTTTGTGTCTAGTTTTGAACCACTTAAGGTACATGAAGCCTTGGTCGATCCGGATTGGGTAATTGCCATGCAAGAAGAATTGGAGTGTTTCACTCGTAATGAAGTATGGTCTCTAGTTGAGAGACCCAAGGATCATCGCATCAATGTCATTGGGACCAAATGGGTATTCAAGAACAAGCAAGATGAGAATGGCATTGTCATACGAAACAAAGCAAGGTTAGTGGCGCAAGGGTTTGCCCAAATAGAAGGTATGGATTTTGAGGATACCTTTGCGCCTGTAGCCCGTCTTGAAGCTATTCGTCTTTTGCTTGCATTTGCATCTTTCCACAATTTCAAATTATATCAAATGGATGTGAAAAGTGCATTTTTGAATGGTCCCCTAAAAGAAACCGCATATGTGGCTCAACCCCCGGGTTTCGAAGACCCATGCCGACCCAACCACGTGTATTTACTCCATAAGGCACTCTACGGTCTCAAGCAAGCTCCACGTGCTTGGTATGAGTTCCTTAGGGATTTCTTACTACATGATGGGTTTTGCATGGGTACGGTCGATTCCACCCTTTTCACCAAGCGGGTTAAAGGGGGTGGCCTCTTTATATGTCAAATATATGTTGATGATATTATCTTTGGTGGAACTAACCCCAATCATAACAAAGCTTTTGAGCTATTGATGACTAGGAAATTTGAGATGTCCATGATGGGAGAGTTGAAGTTCTTTCTAGGCTTCCAAGTGAGGCAACTTGCAAAAGGCACCTTCATCTCTCAAGAAAAGTATGTGCGGGACATGCTCAAGAAATTCATTATGACCAATGCGAGTCCAATGAAGACACCCATGCCCGTAAAGGGGCAACTTGGTTCATGTGACGGTGAGAAGGATGTGGACATAAAGGTATACCGCTCCATGATAGGATCCTTGCTCTACCTTTGTGCCTCTAGGCCGGATATCATGCTAAGTGTAGGGATGTGTGCTCGTTTTCAATCCGCTCCCAAGGAGAGCCATTTAGTGGCGGTCAAACGGATACTAAGATACCTTGTTCTCACTCCTACTCTCGGGCTATGGTATCCAAAGGGGTCAACCTTTGAACTCATTGGCTATTCGGATTCCGATTGGGCCGGTGATAAGGTTGATCGGAAGTCTACCTCCGGGGCTTGCCAATTTATTGGCCGGTCATTGGTGAGTTGGTCATCCAAGAAACAAAACTCCACCGCCTTATCCACCGCCGAAGCCGAATACATATCCGCGGCATCTTGTTGCACTCAATTGTTATGGATGAAGCAAACCTTGAAAGACTATGGTGTGTCTCTTGGTACGGTGCCTCTTCTTTGTGACAATGAAAGTGCAATAAAGATCGCCAACAACCCGGTTCAACATTGTCGCACCAAACATATTGACATTCGCCATCACTTCCTACGTGATCATGTTGCCAATAAGGATATTGATCTCACTCATGTGGGAACAACCTACCAATTGGCGGATATTTTCACTAAGCCTTTGGATGAAGCCCGCTTTGTTAACTTGAGAGGAGAACTTGGTATTCTTGATCCTAAAAACTTGGATTGATTAACTTCTTGCACTATATTCTTGCATTTATCTTGCTATCTAGCTTAGAGGCATAGCACATATGGGGATAGTCATCCTACCATGTCTTGGTACGATGCATACCTATGTGTGCAACATAAATAGACCCAATGTCATTATATGGACCCAAGCATGTCTCTTCGAGGTCTCATGACATTTGCGCTTTCACATAGGGGGAGTAATCCCCCGCCCCTCATTGAGCCTTCATTACAACTTGATTTGAGTATATAAGGCCAAATGATCTTATTGCAAACATCATTTCCAAATGACTTATGATTCTTGATATATACTTCGAATCATGCCCATTGTTGCTATTCACATCTTGTTTGGATTTTCTCTCCAATGGGTATGCCTAGAGAACTTTGTGTTTCCAACCCCATGTCTATGCTCATCTCATCATCATCTATCTATATGTACATGTCATCATTTGAGCACTCACACACGTTTACACAAAGCATAGGGGCAAAAACGAGGCAAAATTAGATAAATCTGGGCTGGCCGGTCTCTGGCCCGGTTGGACCAGGTCCCTGACCGGATGGTCCGGTTGACCGGGCGCCAACCGGGATCTGGGCCGGGTCAGCCGGCGCCAGGTCCGGTCGACCGGGCGCCCGACCGGCTGCGCAGCCTACTATAAATTGGGGAAGGGATACCCCTTGGGGTCATCTTCCCCATTGTTCCCCAACCTCCACACTCCATGGCCGGCACCCTGATCATCCCCACCAAGATCTAAGACGTTCCCTCCATGATGCCCTCCACTGAGCGTCGTTCCAAGGAACACCATGATCATGATGCTAGCTCCAGCTACTCTCAGCGCTCCAAGCATGGTGCCGCTCGCTTCTTCTCCAGCATGTGGCAAATGTGCAAGAACAGCAATGATGTTGCACATCAGACCCTTACTATGACCCAGGAGACACGGAGGCGCCAGACTGAGTTCATGGCCTCAAGGAACCACCCTGTTCCTCCTCCTGGACCTGAGATGGAGCCTGTGGTAGCACCTCAGTGGGAGATGCCTCCTCTTACCGATGAGATGATCCAGAACTTCGACTTCTCCGTGTACGCTCATGGTGCTCTCCCTTCTAGGACTGCTCGTGCTCCCACTCCTTCTGATGATGATGGTGATGACGATGAGGGTGATGCGGATGCACGCGATGGTGATGGCGAGAGCTCCTCCTCAATCGGGCTTGGTCACTACTGATGGGTGCGATAGCATCTCTCCTCTTTTCTTCGCCTTTTTGGTGTTCCGATGCCAAAGGGGGAGAAGAGAGTAGAGTCTAGGACCACGGGGTTCTTTGTTTGCCACAAGCCATGGGAGTTGCTTTATTTGGATTTTATATGGCTTGTGCTTGTTTACTTTGAGTTTTTCAAGAACCATTTGCTATCTCCAATAATTCGTGTATGGATGTGTATGGACGACTATTATGTGTGCTACTCTATGTTAGGATGATTATGTGTGCTATGCTTATATATCTTGATATGCACATCTCCATACCATGCTTGTTTCCTAAAGATATTGGGGGAGCTTCTCATGTTCCACAAATGGTGCACTTTGCATTCAAACGCAAATTCTCCAAGTGCACACATTATGGGGGAGCTGTCGTAATATCTTATATGGAATCAAGGTTTAGAGCTTATCATAATATCTATTTGTGACTCTAGCTCGGTTTGTCATCGTATACCAAAAAGGGGGAGATTGTAAGGGTATTTTACCGTTATCCATTATTTTGGTAACGATGACACCGTGCTAAAGTATTTGGCCTAATATGTTTATAAGGATAATCTCAGGTATTAGGCAATGAGGCGTAAATGGTGTATCAAAGGAACAAGAAGGCTAAAGGAGACCCCCCCACTTCGACAACAATCAAAAAGGGTCTACAGGAGAAATCCGGTCTGCAGCCCGGTCCAACCGGGCTAACAACCGGCCAGTCCGGCGTGCTGGCCGGTCAACCGGGCGCCAACCGGGCTCCAAACGAAGAGCCAGCAGATCCGGTTGCCGCCCGGTCAGCCGGACTACAGACCGGCGAGTCTGGCGCTCCGTCCGATCGACCGGGCGCCAACCGGGCGCCAACCGGCCGCCAACCGAAGGAGCTCCAGGACGACGCAAAGGGAATCCGGTCGCTGGTCCGGTCCGACCGGCCTCACGACCGGGCTGTCCGGTCTGTGGTCCGGTCAACCGGGTTTGTTGAGGAAAAAGCTGAGGTGGCAAGTGACCAACGGCCATATTTCGAAGAACACTATAAATAGGTCTTCTCCTACCTCTGAACAGCTAGGCAATACACTACAAGCTGTTCTTGAGCTCTCTCTCTCTCTCTCTCTTACTCCATTATTAGAAACACCAAAAGCCTCCGATCTCCCTCCTCCTCCACCCAAACTCAAATCCCTCCGGGGAATCACTAGAGGAGGACCCGATCTACTGTTCTACCAAGCCAAATCTCATTCCCCCTTGTATTCATCGAGAAGCTTGCTTCCTAGGGTTCCTTGGAAACCCTAGGTGGGCAAGAGGAGTTCGGAAGCATCCGGGCTGTGGATTTGCTCCGGGCAAGATTGTGAAGGTTTGGAGGCTACCTCAAAGTCTACCACAAGTGAGTGAGCTATTCCTTCGTGGGATAGGCTCCGGAGAATAGGGTGAGCCTTCGTGGCGTGGGGAATCCTGCGTGGGACCTCCACCCCTCCAAACGTGACGTACCTTGTTGCAAAGCAAGGGAACACGGGAATACATCCTCGTCTCCGCGTGCTATCGGTTATCTCTAACCGAACTCCTTACTTATGATTTAAACTGCCTGAGAGAGCCTTCGTGCTCGAGATAGTTGTATCTTCATATAGGTTGCTTCACCTAGTTTGCATTAGGCTCACCTTTATATTCCGCAAAGCCTAATATTGCAAAGAAAGGATTAAAATCTGTAGAAACCTATTCACCCCCCCTCTAGGTTTAGCATCTCTATACTTTTAGCCTCCCGCTGCTGGCGGGCCTGCTGCTGCATTGCCTCCCGCCGCTGCTGACGGTGTGCGCGCCACCGCTCTTCCCGGGCCGCTGCTGAGGGGTCGGTGCTGACCTGCGTTTCCGGGACTGCAAGTGGAGGAGACGGCGGTGGAGGGAAGTGGCCAGCGCCGGTGCGGTTCGCCATTGCTACTCGTGGTGGAGGAGACGGCGGTGGAGCGACGAGGGCTGTGTTTGTTGCCGGCGGAGTGTGGTGGCTACCATTGAGCCGGGAGACCTTTTATAGACGCCGGTGTCAGGAAGAAAGCGCGGGAACAGGCGAGAAGAGGCGGGAAGAAAGCACGGGAACGGGCGGTGGCGTGCGCGCGCCGGCGACGCGTCTCATCGGCGCAGCACCGACGAGACGTCTCGCCTGCCCCTCCGTCGCCATTAAGGCAAAGATGCCGCCGTGTGTCACTGCGCGCGAATAACTTCCGTCGCGAGGTAGGCGACGGTTAGGTTAAAATTAACTGTGCCGCTGATGGGTCGGCCCCGCCACTCCCCGCCTCGCTTTTCGTTGTGTCCGGCGTCCCCGGTGCGTCCCCTGTGGGACGGGGTGTGGTGACCCGGCATACCACTGCATGGTGTAGTATGCAAGTCTGATATAACACCAATGAAACATCGTTCCACAAGTATTATATCGCTCAGAGTGGTACAACAGAAACATATGCGGGTCCAAGGCATGTCTATAGAATTACAACATTGACTCTGTTACATAAGATCATCACAACCTCCTACTTTACAATGAGGTAAATCTGCAAATAAACTCCAGAAGAACGACTCGTAGTCTAATCCTATCACGAACTCTATTTGTAGAGTATTTGATTAGCTATAGAGGCTATGAATAGATTCTAGCTAAGTAGGAGCTAGGTTTAGGAAGCTAGTTCCCTTCTATGGCTAAACTAGGTTTTTCTCCTTGTTGGATGTGGTATCTGACTCCTCTGACAGGGTCCTGTCTCTTGAAGTAGTTGTTGACTCCTCGGCCTTCGAGTTGCACTGTAGATCCTCCTTCGTGGTCGCCATATCTAAGCAGGGGATTTAAGAGTGGGATGAGTACGAGCGTACTCAACAAGTTCATTATAGGAAAGAGGTGTTTAATGCACTAGCTACGGTATTAGACCAGAAAGTCTAATACCAATGCAGGTTTTCATAATCATTTCTTCAAAAGGTTGCTTTTATTCAGAAGAACTATGTCCGTCAGCCTTCACCGGTTTACTAGAACTTCATGGAGCTCCTTTCCGGCAGCGTTCGCAGTTCCATATCCCGGAACATGGAGTGACAGGTCACGATTCATTACTCTCTGCAGAGGTGTGTTGCTTTACCCATAAGAGATCTTAACCTTGGTGCCAACCAAGCTGCAGGCTTGTCCACACTTCCTATGGTGTGAGGCCCGGTATAAGGTCATAGCCAATCATATTCCTCCGCTACCTCGCACACCCACCCTTTGTTGCAAACCCCGACCCTGGGTCCTCGCCGGTCCCATTATTCCCGTATTTCAGGGTGGACCCCGACCACGACGACAGTCTGGGATCGAACCAAACTCCTTCGCCGGCAGCTGCAACCCATCATAGACCACATTACCGTGGGGAATTAGAAGGGGATCCCCACCCACCAATTGTTCCGCAAGCAGCAACCGCTACGGTAAGCAACAGCTATACCGTGGGGAATTAGAAGGGGCTCCCCACCCACCAATTGCTCCGTAAGATACAACCGCTACGGTAAGCGCATCCGTTGATGTACAAGAGGTGGAAATACGATTGACTATTCCGTCCCACTCCAGATCTTATGGTTAACATAGGTATTACGGCACAAGAATCACTGGCGACATTTGTTGTTTAATCCTAGATGGATATAAACCCTTGCAATGGAACCTCCACCATATCAACACAATCCATGGTTCCATTGCCCACCACATAGTCATATTCATAGTTATGAAAATAGTGGTTTTGGTTTTTATGCAATAGTGATAAACATAGTACTTTGCAAGTAATTTGATAAAAATACTCAAATGGTATGAACAAGTGATGAACTTGCCTTTCTTGACTGCAAGATTATGCAGGCAAGGTCTTCGATACGCAATAACTCCAAATTCTGAAATAGCATCATCGTCCGGTAAGGACGATGTTTAAAAGATTGCCAAGGATGCAATAATGCATAAGTATGAGATGTAGTCGCTCTAAGCGTGACCTAACCCCGATGATTTAGGATTAGTGGGTTGATATGATTGGTTTAGAGTGTGTTGCACTTTTAGAGTGATTCACAAACAAGGTTCTTATTCAGGTCGGATTACTTGGTATCATGGACAGGTAGATAATAAAGCATAGTAATCAATTGAACACACAAAGAATGATAATTGGCATAATGTTAACAAGTAAAGAACAGTGGTTAGTTTTAGTACTATATGGCATGGTTAATGATTGATTATCATATACTTCAAAAGAATAACTTTTGAAGAACATGTTCTTTGATAAAGAACAAGTATGATAATTAGGTTTGTGGGGTTCTATGGTTTTCTATGATTCTAATTGGTTTCTGGAGTAAGTAGTAGATGGATCACAACCTAGTTGGATTCATCAACACCTAGGACTTGTAAGGTTGTGTTAAGCCTAGGCATCCTAAGCAATTATTCGTACAAGGTTGCTATCAAAACTGGTTCATCTTATTGGTGATAACTAGCAAGGTTTTATAGGTCCTTATAAGCAGGGTTGATGATGATTCTTTATTTACTTCAAAAGAATAACTTTTGAAGAACATACTTCTAAAATAATAAGAAGTATATCAATTAGGGTTGAGGTTGTCTAGGGTTTGCTATTGGATTCACTAAGTAAGGAATAGTGGTTTCCTAAATAGGATGTTTGATAATTATCTTACACTAATGGGGTTTAGTGGAGTATGGTTAGGTGGTGTGATACGTCCAATTTGCATCACTATTTTATATCATAATTTGCTGTTATTCATTGATATATTTCATATTTGGACATAATACTTATGTTATTTCATCTGTTTTGCATGTTTCATGATTATTGGAGGATCGAGCACCGGAGCCAGGATTCTGCTGGAAAAAGCACCGTCAGAATGCAATATTTCGGAAGATCAACAGTTGACGGAAATTATACCAAAAATCCTATTTTTCCAGATGACGAAGAGAGCCAGAAGGGGGAGCTGAGGGGACCCGAGGTGGGCCCACCCCATAGGCCGGCGCGGCCCAAGGGCTGGCCGCGCCGCCCTGTGAGGAGGGGGGCCCACAGCCCCTCTCGCCTCCTTTTCTTCGCGAAATCCTTCGTCCCGAAAACCTAAGCTCCAGAGGGTACCTCGCGAAGAGTTACAGCCGCCTCTGCGGGGCGGAGAACACCAGAGAGAAAAGAGCTCTCCGGCGGGCTGAGATCCGCCGGGGAAATTCCCTCCGGGAGGGGGAAATCGACGCCATCGTCACCGCCATCAAATTGGACATCATCTCCATCACCATCATCATCATCTTCATCATCATCACCGCCGTCTCCACCGCTGCACATCGTCACCGCTGTAGCAATTTGGGTTTGATCTTGATTGTTTGATAGGGGAAACTCTCCCGGTATTGATTTCTACTTGTTATTGATGCTATTGAGTGAAACCGTTGAACCAAGGTTTATGTTCAGATTGTTATTCATCATCATATCACCTATGATCATGTTTCATATGATGTCTCGTGAGTAGTTCGTTTAGTTCTTGAGGACATGGGTGAAGTCTAAATGTTAGTAGTGAAGTATGGTTGAGTAATATTCAATGTTATGATATTTAAGTTGTGGTGTTATTCTTCTAGTGGTGTCGTGTGAACGTCGACTACACGACACTTCACCTTTATGGGCCTAGGGGAATGCATCTTGTACTCATTTGCCAATTGCGGGGTTGCCGGAGTGACAGAAACCTAAGCCCCCGTTGGTATATCGATGCAGGAGGGATAGCAGGATCTCAGAGTTTAAGGCTGCGGTTAGATTTATCTTAATTACTTTCTTGTAGTTGCGGATGCTTGCAAGGGGTATAATCACAAGTATGTATTAGTCCTAGGAAGGGCGGTACATTAGCACAGGTTCACCCACACAACACTTATCAAAACAATGAAGATTAATTAGCCGTATGTAGCGAAAGCACTAGACTAAAATCCCGTGTGTCCTCGAGAACGTTTGGTCATTATAAGTAAACAAACCGGCTTGTCCTTTGTGCTAAAAAGGATTGGGCCACTCGCTGCAATTGTTACTCTCGCATTTTACTTACTCGTACTTTATTCATCTGTTACATCAAAACCCCCTGAATACTTGTCTGTGAGCATTTACAGTGAATCCTTCATCGAAACTGCTTGTCAACACCTTCTGCTCCTCGTTGGGATCGACATTCTTACTTATCGAAGATACTACGATACACCCCCTATACTTGTGTGTCATCAAGACTATTTTCTGGCGCCGTTGCCGGGGAGTGAAGCGCTATTGGTAAGTGGAATTGGTAAGGGAAACTTCTACTGTTTGTGCTGATTTTATTTCTGCCTGCTGCCATAATTCATTATGGAGAGATCTCATTTTGAATGTTTATTTGGGAAATCTGCTACTACTGCAAAGGTAGTGGATGAGGCGCCAGGTAAGGAAGAGATACCATACAAAATACCTATGAAAATTATTGAACGCGTAGTGGGTAACCGTTATACAGGGGATGGAACTGTCCACCCTGGAGATCATTTACTGTTCTTGCATGAATTATGCGGTTTATTCTAGTGTGCATGTATTGCTATGGATGAAGTGAGGAAGAAACTATTCTCTATATCGCTGTCTGGTAAAGCGGCGCATTGGTATAAATTACTGGATAATGGGGATTCTCTTGAATGGAATGATATTGTGCCCCGGTTTTATTCTAAGTTCTATCCTCCATGTGAAATTCACAAGGATCAGAATCGCATATATAATTTTTGGCCTCATGATGGAGAGAGTATTGCCCAAGCTTGGGGGAGATTGAAGTCTTTAATGCTCAAATGCCCCATTCATGAGCTTCCGGGTAATGTTATTATTGATAATTTCTATGCAAGACTTTCTTTTGAAGACAAGACCTTGCTGGATACTTCTTGTTCTGGATCATTCACACGCAACAAGGAAGAGTTTAAAAGGGACCTTCTTAATCGGATCCAGGAAAATACTGAAGGATGGGAGATCGACAAAGATAGAGAATCAGGTATAAATTATGATTATAAATGCATTGAAGCTTTTATGGATACTGATAAATTTCGTAATATGAGTGCTACTTATGGTCTTGATTCTCAAGTTGCTGCAAATCTTTATAAAGCTTTTGCCTCTCATTATGAATTTCCTAAGAATAATTTTGATAAGTATCATGAACCGTATAAAGATAAAATTGATTCATCTATTAATAAATGCGTTGTAGTTGAAACTGTTGATCATGTTATTCCTGAAGCTTATATTGAAAAAACTCCTTTCCCTGCTAAAATGAAGGAGTACTCTGTTATAAATAGTGCGGTTCATAAAAGTGAAAAGAAACCTATAGAACCTGAAGAACAAATAAAAGTTGAACCTGCTGTTGCAATAGTTAAAGATCTTGTGACTGAAAATGTGGAGGCTGGTCATATTATTTTCTGTGAAGATGCTTCTAATATTGTTTCACATCCTAATAAGGCCAAGAAAGCTAGTGTTCCTATGCTATCTGTTAGAATTGGTGATCATTGTTATTATGGTTTATGTGATATTGGTGCAAGTATTAGTGCTATTCCTTATGAGCTTTACACGGAGATTATGCACGAAATTGGTTCTTGTGAACTTGAAGATATTGATGTGGTTATTCAGCTGGCTAATAGAGAAACTATTTCTCCAATTGGTATTGTTCGAGATGTGGAAGTTCTATGTGGTAAGATTAAATATCCTGCTGACTTTTTGGTACTTGGTTCTGCTGCTAGTGAATATTGTCCTATCATTTTTGGTAGACCTTTTCTAAATACTTGTGGAGCTATTATAGATTGCAAGAAAGAGAAAATTTTGACTAAATTTGCTGGTGAATCTTATGAGTTTAACTTTTCTAAATTTACCAAAACTCCTTATAAAATTGATCCGCCTAATGATGATTTTAAAATGGAACAGTGTGCATCTATTGTTCTTGTTCCTAATAATCCTTTGCAGCAACATTTGGAGAATAGCGAGAGTGAAGTTTTTAGGCAAGAAAGAGATGAGCTTGATGAAATTTTTCTTCGCCAACCTATTCTTAAGCATGATCTACCGGTGGAAGATCTGGGTACAACACCGCCACCAAAGGAAGATCCTGTCTTTGATTTAAAACCTTTGCCTGATAATCTTAAATATGCTCATATTGATGATAAGAAAATATATCCTGTTATTATTAGTTATAAGCTTTCAGAGTTTGAAGAAGAAAGGTTATTGGAAATATTGAAGAAACACCGAGGTGCTATTGGCTACACTCTTGATGACTTGAAGGGGATTTCTCCCTCTATTTGCCAACACGCCATTAATATGGAAGATGATGCTAAGCCTGTTGTTGAACCTCAGCGTCGTCTAATTCCTAAGATGAAGGATGTGGTAAGAAATGAGGTATTAAGACTTCTTGAAGCTGGTATTATATATCCTATTGCTGATAGTAGATGGGTTAGTCCTGTGCATTGTGTTCCTAAGAAAGGAGGAATGGCTGTTGTGCCTAATGATAATGATGAGCTCATACCTCAAAGAGTAGTTGTAGGGTATAGAATGTGCATTGATTATCGAAAAGTTAATAAGGTTACTAAAAAAGATCATTACCCTTTGCCTTTTATTGATCAAATGTTAGAAAGGTTATCTAAAAATACTCATTTTTGCTTTCTTGATGGTTATTCTGGGTTTTCACAAATTGCTATTAAAACTAAGGATCAAGAGAAAACCACTTTCACTTGTCCCTATGGAACTTATGCTTATAGACGTATGCCTTTTGGTTTATGTAATGCTCCTGCTACTTTTCAAAGATGCATGTCTGCTATTTTTCATGGCTTTTGCGAGAGTATTGTAGAGGTATTCATGGATGATTTTTCTGTCTATGGGAATTCTTTTGATAATTGCTTGCGGAACCTCGATAAAGTTTTGCAGAGATGTGAAGAAACTAACCTTGTTCTCAATTGGGAGAAATGCCACTTTATGGTTAATGAAGGAATTGTATTGGGACATAAAATTTCTGAGAGAGGTATTGAAGTTGATAGAGCTAAAGTTGAAGCAATTGAGAAGATGCCCTATCCTAGGGATGTTAAAGGTATTCGTAGTGTTCTTGGTCATGCTGGGTTTTATAGGAGGTTTATTAAAGACTTCTCCAAGATTTCAAAGCCTCTTACTAATCTTCTTCAAAAATATGTACCTTTTGTTTTTGATGATGATTGTAAGAAAGCTTTTGAAACTCTAAAGAAAGCCTTAACAACTGCTCCTATAGTTGAACCTCCTGATTGGAACTTACCATTTGAAATTATGTGTGATGCTAGTGATTTTGCTGTAGGCGCTGTTCTTGGACAGCGAGTAAATAAGAAATTGAATTTTATTCATTATGCTAGTAAAACTCTTGATGCTGCTCAGAGAAATTATGCTACTACTGAAAAAGAATTGTTAGCTATAGTATTTGCTTGTGATAAGTTTAGATCTTATATTGTTGATTCAAAAGTTACTATACATACTGATCATGCTGCAATCAGATACCTTATGCAAAAGAAAGATGCTAAGCCAAGGCTTATTAGATGGGTACTTCTGTTGCAAGAATTTGATTTACATATTGTAGATAGGAAAGGTGCTGATAATCCTGTTGCTGATAATTTGTCTAGATTGGAAAATATTGCTTATGATCCTGTTCCTGTTAATGATAGTTTTCCAAATGAACAATTGGCTGTAATAAAGGTGAGCTCGCGAGACAGTCCTTGGTATGCTAATTATGCTAACTTTATTGTTTCCAAGTACTTGCCTCCAACCTTTTCAGCTCAGCAAAGGAGGAAATTCTTTTATGACTTGAGGCATTATTTCTGGGATGACCCACACTTATATAAAGAAGGAGTGGATGGTATTCTGCGAAGATGTGTTCCCGAATATGAACAACAGGAGATATTGAGTAAATGTCATGGTAGTGCTTATGGAGGACATCACGCCGGAGATAGAACCGTGCAAAAGGTTCTACAATCAGGTTTTTATTGGCCAACTGTCTTCAAAGATGCAAGGAAGTTTATCTTATCTTGTGATGAATGTCAAAGGGTTGGTAATATCTCTAGACGCAATGAAATGCCTATGAATTATACTCTTGTTATTGAACCGTTCGATTGTTGGGGATTTGACTTCATGGGACCTTTTCCCTCTTCAGAAGGTAACACTCATATACTTGTTGCTGTTGATTATGTTACTAAATGGGTGGAAGCCATTCCTACAAAAAGTGCTGATGGTGAGACCTCTTTAAGAATGCTTTTAGATATTATTTTTCCTAGATTTGGAGTTCCTAGATATATTATGACTGATGGAGGTTCTCATTTTATTCATGGTGGTTTTAGAAAAACTCTTGCTAAATATGGTATTAATCATAGAATTGCTTCCGCTTATCATCCTCAAACTAGTGGGCAAGTAGAACTATCAAATAGAGAAATTAAATCTATCTTGCCAAAGACTGTTAATAAAACTAGAAAGAATTGGGCTAGTAAATTGAAGGATGCACTATGGGCTTATAGAACTGCTTATAAAAATCCCATGGGAATGTCACCTTATAAAATGGTTTATGGGAAAGCTTGTCATTTACCTTTAGAACTAGAGCATAAAGCTTATTGGGCAGTTAGAGAATTAAATAAAGATCCTAAGCTTGCCGGTAATAAGAGGTTGCTACAATTGAGTTCTCTAGATGAATGGAGAAGTGAAGCTTATGAAAATGCTATTGGGGATAGAAGGATTATCAAAAGAGAATTTAATATTGGGGATAAAGTCATATTGTATCGGTCTCGTCTCAGATTTTTTGCAGGGAAATTACTCTCGAAATGGGAAGGACCATATGTTGTTGAGGAGGTGTATCGTTCAGGAGCAATTAAAATTAGCTCTCTCCAAGGCAATGCCACGCAAGTGGTGAATGGACAAAGACTCAAGCATCATATCTCAGGTGATTCTTACAATGTAGATGTTGATATTATTCGAGTGGAAACACCGGAGGCCTTCATCAAAGGACAAATTGACAGTCCGCCAGAACTCGACTTTGAATAGGATTTGCTTCGGATCTAGAGCCATCATGTCTTCGTCGGAAACTCCGAAGAACAGCTCCTGCAAGGACGTTGACAACTTGTACATGGAGGAGCTGAGGATGCACCCCAAGGAGTTGCTGCTCGTTGAGGGAGAACTGCAGATCAAGGATGTCCAGGGTCCTAAAGGAGAAGGAAGCTTGGAAGACAGGATGGAGAAGCTAGAACAAGAGGTCTTCAAATACAAGAAGATGGCTGAGCGTGAGGTGGATATCTTCCACAAGATTGTGTCTGAACTCATTGCTGAACACGAGAAGGAAACTGCAAAGCTATGGGGCGACATCCTCTCACTTCACGACACCACCAACAAACTCCAAGCTCAACTCTATGACGTTCAAAATCAGAACTGTGAGTATGAAAACAGGTTTAAATACATAAGCCATGCTGCTAGTTTCAGGATTCCCGAGACCAAGATGTCGTTTGTTGATGGAGAGCCTCTTCCTTGGAAGTCTGATGATGGGAATTCATCACCACCATCGCCGAAGGAGTAATTCATCATCGGTATTGGCATCCCCTTGGTTTGTTCCAAGCTTGGGGGAGTGCCGCGGTATCACATCATCACTATCTTTTACTTTTTACTGTCAAGTAGTGTCATATCATGAGTAGGGAAGTTATCATATAAGATAGGTTGCAGTGTGGAAGTATCTCTCCTTTAGTTGATTGTCTATGTATCCCTTGGTGTGAGTTATCGTTATGGAATATTAATGAGAAGTCGTATCATTTACATATTGCACATCTTATTTTAGTTTGCAATCCTTATTATATGATTGATCTTGATTTTAGTATTGGTATCACTTTGGGAGCATTGAATAAATCTATTTGGTTTTGGCAAACTTAGCATTGGTCAATAGCAACAACACTTTGAGGTTTAAGTAGAAAAGAGGAATACATGTAGTTGTTTCATTGTCTTTCTTTCTTGTTAGCTCATAGCTTATTATTCTGAAGTTAAAACTGTTTGTGGTTACAAGGAAGATGCATGATTATTTCTATCACATGTATATTTGTTTGTTTCCTTCAACTCTTATGCTTGCTAATTAACCTTGCTAGCCAAAGACCTGTACTGAGAGGGAATACTTCTCGTGCATCCAAACCTAAACCCAAACCTATGCCATTTGTGTCCATCATAACTACCTACTACATGGTATTTCCTGCCATTCCAAGTAAATACTTCGTGTGCTACCTTTAAACAATTCAAAATTTACTATCTCTTATTTGTGTCAATGTTTTATAGCTCATGAGGAAGTATGTGGTGTTTTATCTTTCAATCTTGTTGGGCAACTTTCACCAATGGACTAGCGGCTTCATCCGCTTATCCAATAATTTTGCAAAAAGAGCTGGCAATGGGATTCCCAGTCCCAAATTAATTAATCTAAATAGACACTCCTCCATGGTATGTGATTGATGGACGGCACCCGAAGGATTCGGTTAGCCATGGCTTGTGTAAGCAAAGGTTGGGAGGAGTGTCACACAAAATAAAACTAAAATAAAAAGGCACTCCTTCATGGTATGAGATTGTTGGCAGGCACCCGAGGATTCGGTTAGCCATGGTTTGTGAAAGAAAGGTTGGAAGGAGTGCCATACAAAATAAAAATAAAATGGGAGCCGCTCTTTGAAGGTTTGTCTGGCAAGGGGGTTAGAGTACCCGCTACCAGTCGTTGACAACAACAAACACCTCTCAAAATGTTACTTTTATTCTCTTTATATGATTTCAAAATTGAAAAAGCTCTAGCACATGATTTAATCCCTGCTTCCCTCTGCGAAGGGCCTGTCTTTTACTTTATGTTGAGTCAGTGAACCTATTTCCCTCCATCTTAAGCAAGCATTTGAATTGTTGTGATCAAACCATTATATTGTGATTTGCTTCATCATGTCTTTTACTCTTCCTTGTTTAGTACAAGTTTTATCTAAATGAATATAGCTTTGCAAGTTATCAATGATCATGAGGAGACTATTATGATTGAGTATGCAAGTTGTGCCATATAAACTTTAACATGAGAGCGCTGCTCAATAAGATAAGTATAATCTGTTAATTGTTCTCTGACCAAGAACGAAGTTTGCCATCGCCAACTATGATTTCTTATGCACCTTTATTTGTGATTACCTTATACTTGTTCCAAGTTGAGTTATATGAGGAAGATGTTTACTAGAATGTCTTGTGTGAATGAATATGATGCTTCTTGTCCGTATTTTATTTATCGACTCTTCACTCCATAAACATGTGGTCTTGTTTACCGAGTTCAGTTTCGCTTGGGGACAAGCAAAGTCTAAGCTTGGGGGGGAGTTGATACGTCCAATTTGCATCACTATTTTATATCATAATTTGCTGTTATTCATTGATATATTTCATATTTGGACATAATACTTATGTTATTTCATCTATTTTGCATGTTTCATGATTATTGGAGGATCGAGCACTGGAGCCAGGATTCTGCTGGAAAAAGCACCGTCATAATGCAATATTTCGGAAGATCAACAGTTGACGGAAATTATACCAAAAATCCTATTTTTCCAGATGACGAAGAGAGCCAGAAGGGGGAGCTGAGGGGACCCGAGGTGGGCCCACCCCATAGGCCGGTGCGGCCCAAGGGCTAGCCGCGCCGCCCTTTGAGGAGGGGGCCCACAGCCCCTCTCGCCTCCTTTTCTTCGCGAAATCCTTCGCCCCGAAAACCTAAGCTCCAGAGGGTACCTCGCGAAGAGTTACAGCCGCCTCTGCGGGGCGGCGAACACCAGAGAGAAAAGAGCTCTCCGGCGGGCTGAGATCCGTCGGGGAAATTCCCTCCGGGAGGGGGAAATCGACGCCATCGTCACCGCCATCAAATTGGACATCATCTCCATCACCATCATCATCATCTTCATCATCATCACCGCCGTCTCCACCGCTGCACATCGTCACCGCTGTAGCAATTTGGGTTTGATCTTGATTGTTTGATAGGGGAAACTCTCCCGGTGACAAGGTATTAACTTGTCAATGCCTATGGATTGTAGGCTAGGGTTTAGTTAGAAGTAGAGGGCAAGTAGATCTCGAAGGTTTCAGCCGAAAAGTACTCGACGATTATGAAAACTAGGGTTTGTAGATAATGATTCGATGCCTTCCTCGTCCCTCGACTCCCCCTTTATATAGGAGGTGGAGCCGAGGGATTCGTGTTGTATAAGTTTACAGAGTCCGGGACGGTTTCTAACTCATCCCGCCAGATTACAAATAACGCTTCCTATTACAACTCTAACTTTCCTTAATAATATCTTGGGCTTCCGAATCTTCTTATTCTTCGGGTAGTGGGCCTTCAGTAAACCCCGGGTACTATCTTCGGCAGGCCCATTTGGGATGCCTATGTCAGTAGCCCCCGAGATTTTTCTTGAATCGTAGGGTCAAGGAAAATCTCCACTGTTTATTTTTATTCGACAGCTTTGACCTTTCTATATTTTTCCTCATAAACATCTATATTGTACAGCGATAATGGTAATTGGGGCTAGTTCATCTGACGGATCAGGTACTAGATAACTGCTCTAGTGGCAATCCGCAAAAACCTACTTCAAGATCACGTCCCTGGACATGACCTCGGGATACCGGTGTAAACTTCGACAGGCGCCGCTTAAGGTCTTACCATTCTGTCGAGTCCCAGTAAAGTTTATCGGGTACCTAACGCGTCCGTTAGGATTTTTCTTCGTATCTGTTGATACGGATAAAAATGTGAGCGCAGTCTTCGGCGATGCCACGCCCAGCAGAACGGATCTGGGGTCTTACCTTCGCAAATTTGCGGCATTCAGAAATTGATCGCAACTTTGGCATTCTGAGAATATATTGTCGAGTGCTTTTTCGGCTGTTGGAATGGCACATTTTATTGAGTCAAAGATGACTTATACTGTTCTCCCGATGGGAGTATATGTAGAGTTAATTTTAACTCGAAATATACTCTTTTGCTCTTCTATCTTTCTTTTTCTCTTTCTTTTCTTTTTTCTTTATAATTTCATCGGGCACGCGAACAGCGTTCCCGATGGGAGTAGCCCCCGAGGCTACAGCCAAGGACTTGTTCTTGGTTGTAGGCTCCACGCCTCATGCCGCTATATTCTCCTTTTATCTCCCGAAGTTTTATAATTTCTCGGGTGCGCGAACAGCGCTCCCGATGGGAGTAGCCCCCGAGGCTATGAACAAATATTTGTATTTGGTCATAGGCTCACGCCATTTCTATTTTGTGTTTCTAGATCTTTTTTCCTTTTTTCCAAAGTAGCCCCCGAGCATTTGGTCAAAAACTTGTATTTGATCAAAGGCTCAGCATTATTTTTCCATGTCGACTTTTATGAAGTTGTGTAGTCGAATTTTTCCTTCTGCCAAGATGACGTTAATGCTGACGATAGCCACGATCGCTAGTCAGAATTTTTCGACAAGTCTATTCTCGCTGCCATGCGGGCCCAATTGATCCACTTTCTTGACACGTCGTGCAAGTGGGGGACACACGTCCTCCGCTTTTTCGGGTACACGCACCGTAACTTCCCCAGTGTTAAGTTACTTTTTTACCCTTGTTGCCACGTGGTTATCATCTATCACACATATTCTTTATCCAACGGTTCGTCGTTTCGCCGCACCCTTATATAAGATCATCATCTTCCTCCTTGAGCACTTCCGCTCGCGCCGTCCCCCCTTTTCTCATCTGCAAATTTCCTCCTGCGATCCACAATCTCCTAAGCTCCTCGCTTCCAAGTTGCAAACCCTGCGCCATTGTTGATGCCACCGCGTCGATTAACAAGGCACAGCACGCCGGAATCCTCCATGGCCGCCGTGGATCTTGGAACGGCGGAGTGGGAAAGGTCCAAAATTTCCACTCAAGACGTCAATATGCTGAAGAAGCTGGGGATCAGCAAGAAACCCAAGGCATTGTGCTTCCCCAGTGAGGAGAGCTACCCAACCCCTCCAATGGGGTACCGGGTAAGTTTTGTCGACCACCTCATCCGCGGTCTTTCCGCCCCTATTCATCCTTTTCTTCGCGGACTGCTCTTTGTCTATGGTTTGCAACTCCACCACCTCACGCCGAATTCAATCCTCCACATCTCCATTTTCATCACTTTGTGCGAGGCCTTCCTTGGCGTCCAGCCTAACTGGGCGCTATGGAAGTGCATTTTCTTCTGTCGCCGTAATGGCTCGCCCAATGTTGCCTATAATATAGGCGGCGTTGTAATTTCTGTTCGGCCCACTGTCGACTACTTCGACGTCAAGCTTCCTGACTCAGTTCAAGGATGGCGCAAGAAGTGGTTGTACATTCAGGAGGAGAACCATGGATGTGCAGAGGACAACATCCCTCCTTTTGATGGCGCCGAAAAAATCTTTCGCCGCCGCTCATGGGACGCGGAGGCCACCGAAGAAGAAAGGGCGTCGACAGAAACCTTGATGGCTCGTATCCACGAGTTACAAAATACTCGTGGCAAGGAGTTATCGGGTATCCAAATCACTGCATACTTTCTTAGGACTAGGGTGCAGCCGCTTCAGGCGCGCAAGCATCCTCTCTGGAAATATGCCGGCGACAAGGACGTAGATCGGCTGTCGGTGAATTTGGAGGTCAAGGATTTAGAAAGACTTGTCCGAAAAATTTCATCTCTCAGCAAAAAAGATGCTGTCCCTTCTTCTTGTCGAGTGACGCCATTCAGCGCCGCCAATCCACTTCCCGAGGTAATCTTTGTCTATTGTCTTGTTGTTGCTTTGCTATATTTTTGTAACTTTATTTCTGATATCGGTCCCTGTTTTTATTTTGCACAGAATCATCCAGACCTTGTCTCGCTTCCTCCTCTCCCTGAAGGTGGAGAAGTCGAAGAAAGGGCCATTGTCACTGATGACAATCAGGAAGCTCCATCTTTTGTAAATGAACTCGTGGATTCTCGAAAATCTGCGGGTTCTTCCGAAGGTACCGCGTCGGCACAATCTCCTCCTCCCGCTGTCTCCCCGAAAGGCAAAAGGAAGAGGAATGATGTCGAAGACTCCGGCACTTCCAAAGCCGAAGAAGTTGATCCTTCACATCAGAAGGCAGCTTACGATCCTTATCTTGAATCCCTCGTCAGCTCGTAAGTCATTTGTATTTCTCCTTATTTCTGTACTCGAAGTGTTTGTTTTGTCTTGCTTTTTATGCTGTCAATTTTTAATCACAGCGATGATGAGGAAGAAATACCAACTGTTGACGTGGCTCCTCGGACGAGCACGTCACATACATTACTTGCCTCGGATACGCTAGTTGAAGGAGAAGAATCTTCGCCTCCTCAACGAAACGTCGTCACCACTACTCCGCCATCAAGCCCCCTTGCTCCTTCACCAAAAAGGACGAGGATTGAAACGATCATTGAGCCTGCCCCTCAATTGGGTAGCTCTTCTACTCTGCTCTTGGATGATGTAAGTTTTTGAATTTTCTTGCCAATATCTATATTTCCTCTATTTTGCTTTTTCATGCCTTTACCGATGTTTCTCTTTCCTTGTTCTTCTTTGACAGCCCATGATCAAAGAGCTTATCCGCATCGGATCCCAATTCATTGGGTACCGTGAGTATGCCAGCAGAACTGAAGGTAATAACTTTTTTTTTGCTGTTGTTGTTTCTGACTTCTTGCTCCTGTCGTTTGTCGCAATTTTTGACCTTTCTTTTTTATTTCGACAGAGAAACTTGCAGAGGCCAACAAACGTGCCGACGCACTTGCTCAAAAACTAGAGCAAAGTGAAGCGGCCCGCAAGAAAGCCGAACTTGTTGCTAGCGAAGCCAAAGCAGAGGCTGATGAAGCCAAAGCAAGAGCTGCTAGTGTCGAGGAACTGCAGAAGAAACTTGAAGATGCTGAAACTGCTTTAAACGAGCACAAAGCCGC
The DNA here is from genome assembly GCF_019359855.2 of Lolium perenne. Lineage (NCBI taxonomy): Eukaryota > Viridiplantae > Streptophyta > Magnoliopsida > Poales > Poaceae > Lolium > Lolium perenne. The sequence continues at coordinate 162,680,679 of NC_067247.2, forward strand.
ACAGGCCACTCGTGAGCAGGGGATCCTCAAGCGCCTGAAATCGCAAAATCGACGCATTCAGGGTAATGTTATCGATCCCTTCTATTTTTTATGGGACCTGCTTTTTCCTTGCTTTTGACCGGCGTTGATTCCCTTTTGCAGGTCAAACAAACCAAGAGTTTGAGCTAGAGAATCCCGACAATGATCCTCTCCTAGACACACTTTCTTATCTGGAGCTTCATGGATCCGAAATTCGTGAAGGCGTGGCGAATGCTGACGCGGGACTGTCGAAGCTGTTCCCCTACTTCTTCCCGAAGAAAGAGGAGCCCAAGACTTCCTTGCCCTTGCCCAGAGCTTCAATTCATCAGAGGACCTTGGACTAAAGATGCGCCAGGAGAACATGAAGATTGCTGTCGAGAGTACTGTTGCCTTGGTCGCTGACAGCCAACAAACTGTTGATTGGATGAAGGTTGGCGACACCGATCAGATAGAGCAGTCAAGATGGAGGTCGTTGATTAAGGCAGCCAAACCCAACACGAAGAAAATCCTGGCCTATCTCGGGATCAAACCAGCTTCAACTCCTAGCTCATCAAGGCCGGAGGTCTAGTTGCATGCCTCTTTGTTTTTTGCTTTCTTTGTCTCGTTTGCCCCTGTCGCCAATTTAGCTGTGGCGACCATTATCCTGGTAGTCCTTTTGGAGAAACTTCTTTTGTAATGTCTATGTAAATTTGTCTAGAAATTAATGAAATTCCCTCTGGCACTATCATTGATCCTAGCGCTTTCTTTTCCAGTTAATATTTGACAACTATTCGACCAATCCTTGCTCTGCCGATGCTTCACCTGCTTCTTCCTTCTCGAAGAAAATGCTAATCGATGATAACCCTCTCGAAGGTTCTTCAAACAAACATTTGTCGGAAGATTTGCAAGAACTTCGACAACAACTTCAATCCATGAAGAAACAAACTCTTGCGATGATGGAAAAATCTCGACAAGCGTCCGAAAGAGAGGAAATTGCTCTTCAACAGGCAAAAGAAGCCATCGCTGCGAAGGATGTCTTTATTCTTTGAAGCTGCTGAAGCTTCTTCTCGCGAGAATTATATGCTTCAGCTAATGATCGATGCCGCTTTGGACATGACAGGTATGTTTCCCGCTCGTAACCATATTGGATATTATTCTTCACCATTCGTTCCTTGATTTTTTGTTTGATGTGTCAGGCTCGTTTCGGATCTTCTTGCCGAAGACCAACGTGTTGAAGCTCGAACCACTGTTTCTTGAGACTGGCTGCGCAACATGGGTCTAATTTTTGGGTTACTCCTGAGCGCACCCGCCAAATCGTCAGATTTCAAGATCGCGCGGCTCAGGTCCGCGATTTCCTTGACTTCTGTACGAAGACTTTATTCTTAGTTTATGGAACCATGTTCCCTCGGAACAAAATGCCAGAAACCCTTCCAGCTTTAATGGAGAAATTTCGAGATGCTCCTCGAATCCATGGCTTTGTGCGAGCTCAACTTTCTGCTGGCGCAAGATTTGCCATGATGATGATAAAAATTTGTCATCCAAAATTGCCCATAGATCAAATTGTTCCTACTTGTTTGGCGAAGATGGCAAAGAAAAAGAGAAATATGGGCAAGATTGACGATTTGGTGACTCCTGTTGCTGAAGATATGATGGATGAACTTCTTCGGATGGATTCTGAGTTCTTCGTGAAGGGAAGCTATGCTGAACATAGTACTCGTCCTTCTACTGAGCGGATAACCATAGATCATGTGCTAGGTTTCCCTTGAAAACTTCTTCCTCTTCTTTGCTGTATTTCTATCATTGATACATCTTTGTGTATTTGTAAACACAATCTATATTGTCAAGCTGTGTTTTTGATCACTGAGCCCCCGAGCTTTTGGCTGGAGTCTATACTGTTTTTCTATCTCGGAGGTTTTCCCTCCTGTCATAATAAGATATCTATGTTTTTTCATTGATGGGTTGAAAGCCCCCGAGTGTCGTGGTGTCAAAGTTCTATATTTTTGTTGCGAGGTTCTTGGACCAAAGCAGTAAGTTTTTTGGCGCGTACACTATATTTATAATTTTATTAGCTTCCGATATTTGGCGAGGTATTTAGTGTACCAAGGCGAAATATTTTGGTAAGTCTAATATGTCTATATTGTACGTATTTTGAAACTTGAAGGCGTTGAGCCCCCGAGCGTGTCGAAGAATAAGAAATATATCTCCACTATCTTTATTGTATTGCAGCACCGCGAGCCCGCCTCATTAAAAACCTTTCCGGCCCCACTCGGTGCCCCGAAAAGGAAAAGAGTGCGTCTGAAAACTCGCGGGCATTTCAGTACATTGTATTTTTACAGAGAAGGACTATATTTCGACTCTAGGCGTAGAACCGCCTGAGCTGTGCTACGTTCCAGGGGTTTTTCTCGGGAGCCCCCGTCTTCTTGTCCTTGATCCTGTATGCGCCTCCGTCGATGACTTCCGTGACAACGTAAGGCCCCAACCATGGTGATTCGAGCTTCTCCGTACTTTTTTGATTTAACCGCAAGACCAAATCTCCAACTTGAAAGGATCTTGGTCTTAACCGTCTACTGTGGTAGTTTTTGAGGTCTTGCTGGTATTTGGTGACTCGTGAAAGTACTTCATCGCGAGCTTCGTCGAGTGCATCCATATCATCCTCCCGAGCTTTTTGTGATGTTTCTTCGTCATACTCTGTTACCCTTGGAGAATCATGCTCTATTTCAATTGGTAGTACTGCTTCGGCTCCGTGGACGAGAAAAAACGGAGTTTCTTGTGTCGCCGTATTTGGTGTTGTTCGGATGCTCCACAAAACACTTGGCAATTCCTCTGGCCAAGTATGTCGAGCTTTTTCAAGTGGTCCTAGCAGGCGCTTTTTGAGGCCGTTGCAGATGACACCATTGGCTTTCTCGACTTGCCCGTTAGTTTGCGGGTGCCCAACTGACGCAAAGTGCAATTTAATGCCTACTTCTGCGCAGTATTCCTTGAATTCCTTGGATGTGAAGTTTGAACCATTGTCTGTAACAATGCTATGAGGCACCCCAAACCGAAAAACGAGGCCTTTCACAAACTTTATTGCCGACGCTGCATCTGGTGAATTTATTGGCTTCGCTTCTACCCACTTGGTGAATTTATCGACAGCGACCAGCAAATACTCATATCCTCCAGGCGAAGCTTTGTGCAACTTGCCCACCATATCAAGTCCCCATTGGGCGAAGGGCCACGACAATGGTATTGGTGTTAGTTCTGCCGCTGGAGAGTGAGGTTTTGCGGCAAACCTTTGACACGCGTCGCAGGTTCGTACTATTTCCTTGGCGTCCTCGATTGCTGTCAACCAATAGAATCCTGCCCGAAAAACCTTGGCTGCAATAGCTCGACTACTTGCATGGTGGCCACATATTCCTTCGTGTACATCCTTCAGAATTATTCTTCCTTCTTCGGGTGTGACACACCTTTGCAGGACGCCTGAAATACTTCGCTTGTATAATTCCCCTTTGATCACTGTGAAAGCTTTGGATCGTCGAATAACTCGCCTTGCCTCAACTGGATCATCGGGTATTTCTTTCCTGAGGATGTATGCTATATATGCTTGCATCCAAGGAATTTGTACCATCATCACAAGCTCTTGGTCCTCTTCATCCTCCGCGGTTTCTTTGAGGGGCGTCGAAGTTTTCTCTTCTTTTGCTTTTTTCTGCACCTTTTTTGGCTTCGTGGATCTCTCCGCTATTTCTTCCCAAAATACTCCTGGCGGGATTGGGAGGCACTGCGACCCGATATTTGCGAGAACGTCGGCTTCATCATTGCTCAATCGGCTGATGTGATTTACCTCGCATCCATCAAACAGCTTCTCGAGCTCATTGTACACTTCCTTGTATGCCATCATGCTATCGTTGACTGCGTCACATTGGTTCATAACTTGCTGAGCCACCAATTGTGAGTCACCAAAGATTTTTAGTCGAGTTGCACTGCAAGCTTTCGCCATCTTCATCCCGTGTATGAGGGCTTCATATTCTGCTTCATTGTTAGATGCGTTAGGGAACGTCATCCGAAGGACGTATTTCAACTTGTCGCCTTCAGGTGATATAAGTACTACTCCTGCGCCAGCTCCTTCTACTCTCTTGGACCCATCGAAGTTCATGGTCCAGGTTCTCGACAAATCTGGGGGTCCCGTGTTTTGTAGCTCCATCCACTCTGCAATGAAATCTGGCAGAACTTGCGACTTGATTGCCTTTCTTTTTTCATACGTGATGTCCCGAGTGGAAAGTTCTATTCCCCAAAGGGAGACACGCCCTGTAGCTTCTGGATTGTTTAGTATATTTGAAAGAGGTGCTTCGTTGACTACTATTATCGGATGTGCCGAAAAATAGTGGCGCAACTTCCTTGCCGTTGCAATTACTCCATATGCTAGTTTCTGGTACTGCGGGTACCGCTGTTTGGAAGGCGATAAAACTTCACTGATGAAATATACTGGCCTTTGCACTCCATGGAGTTTTCCTTCTTCTTCTCTTTCGACAACTAGCACCGTGCTAACCACTTGGGGCGTGGCTGCAATATACAGCAGGAGAGGTTCCTTTTCCTTCGGCGCCACCAAAATTGGTGGTGTCGAGATTGTGCGCTTCAAATCCTCGAAAGCTCTGTCGGCCTCTTCGTTCCACTGGAATTTATCTCCTTGCTTTATTAGAGCGTAAAATGGTAACGCTTTTTCTCCCAGCCTGGCGACGAATCTGCTCAAAGCTGCGACTCGCCCAGTTAGCTGCTGTATTTCTTTCAACTTTGTTGGCTTCCTCATTGTTACGATAGCTTGTATTTTGTCGGGATTTGCTTCAATCCCTCTTGCTGAAACTAGAAACCCCAGAAGTTCTCCTGCTGGAACGCCAAAAGAACACTTCGTTGGGTTCAACTTCAGGCAGAATTTGTCGAGGTTGTCAAAGGTTTCCTTGAGATCCTCGATCAATGTTGCCCCCTTTTTTGATGTTATGACGACATCGTCGATGTACACTTGCACGTTTTTCCCAATCTGTGTCGCCAAACACTTCTGCATCATTCTCTGATATGTTGCTCCCGCGTTTTTTAGACCAAAGGGCATTGTTCTGTAGCAAAACACGCCGTAAGGTGTGATGAACGCTGTCTTTACTTCATCTTCTTCTTTCAATCTGATCTGGTTGTAACCAGAATATGCGTCCAGGAAGGAAAGACGTTCACATCCAGCCGTGGAGTCGATAATTTGATCGATCCTCGGGAGGGGAAAGTGATCCTTTGGGCAATGTTTATTGAGACACGTAAAGTCGACGCACATGAGAAGGACCTTAGTGTTTTTCTTCGGCACCAACACAGGATTTGCTACCCATGTGGCTTCTGTAAATATCTCTTTGATAAAACCAGCTTCTCGTAGTCGATCGATTTCTGATAGCATGGCCTTGCGGTTTGGTTCCGAAAAACGTCGCAAGGGTTGTTTGATTGGTCTCGCTAGTGGATCCAAGTTTAGATGATGCTCGGCAAGTTCCCTGGGTACTCCTGGCATGTCAGCTGGACACCATGCGAAGATTTTCCAGTTCTCACGGAGGAACTCGACGAGCGCGCTTTCCTATGCGAGGTCTATGTCGTTTGCGATGGACATCGTCTTTTTTGGGTCTGTCGGGTGAATCTGCACCTCCTTAGAATTTTTCTCGGTGTTGAAAGTTGATTCTTTATTTGGCCTTCCAACGTCTGGCAACACGTCGTAGTCAGTCATACTTTTTGACGCCAAATACTCAGCTTGCATCCCGAAAGTTTCTGATATCCGATGAAAATCCTTATCGCACTTATCGGCTAAGGCGAAGCTTCCTTTGACTGTGATTGGTCCCTTTGGTCCAGGCAGTCTCCACAACAGGTATGTATAGTGTGGTACTGCCATAAATCTAGCATATGCTGGTCGTCCCAACAAAGCGTGGTACTGCGACGGAAAATCCACGACTTCAAATTCCAGCCTCTCGATTCTATAATTCTCTCGGGTTCCAAACTGAACGTCGAGATTGATCTTCCCCAATGGATAACTTGGTTTCTCCGGTGTGATACCGTGGAACCTTGTGTCTGTTGGCTTCAAGTTCGCTAGGGATATGTTCATCTTCCTCAGTGTATCTGCATACATAAGGTTTAAGCTGCTGCCGCCGTCTATGAACACTCGAGAGACATCGAATCCCGCAATAACTGCTGGTAAAATAAGTGCTGACTGCCCTGGTCGAGGAACTTGCTGCGGATGATCTGCTATGGTGAAGCCAATATCTTGCCCTGACCAGTTAAGATACTCGACTGTTGGTGGAGGCATTTTTTCTGCCATGAACACCTTTCGTGAGATTACTTTCTGAGCTCTATTGGATGGCCTTCCCTTCTGAATCATCGACACCGCTCCGTTGGAGTTAGGATCAACATAAGGTGGTGGTGGAGGTGCTTCCGCTATTCTGAGCTGATGTCGATTGTCTTCTGTAATCGCAGGTTCTCGAGGATTTCTTTGTGCTGCCCGAGCGTTAGCGTGCTCTGCCCATCTTAACATTGCCTGAAAATTACGGCAATCTTTCCGCAGATGTCCTGACTGTCTTTTTCCGTTGTTGTCGAGGAAAAAGTGCATCTGACACGGCCCATTCATCATCTCTTCAGGAGACACGAAAGGCCTCGGGAACCTAGGCCCGCTATTTTGCCTGTTGTTTCGAGAATCGTCTCTATTATCGCCTCGCTGCTCATGGCTTCTCTGATAATCATCTCTGTTGTTTCCTCCTGTGTTTGCCCGAAAACCTGCCGAAATTTGTCCTGGAGCGTCATAGTTCGGGTACTGCCGAGGAAATCGTCGACTCGGTTGATAATTTCGACCACGGTCCTCCTCTGGCGACCTGTGCCGTTTGTTGTGGACAGCATCTTCTCCATCTGCCCATCTGTTTGCTATTTCCATTAACGCGGATACTGTCTTTGGGTTGGTCCTTCCCAAGTCCTCGACGAAATCTCCACGCCTGATTCCTGCGACAAACGCATCTATCGCTCTCTCGTCAGATATATTTTCTGCCGAGTTTTTGATGATGTTCCACCTTTGGATGTATTTTTTCATTGGCTCGTCCGGCTTTTGTCGACATGCTCTCAACTCCTCCAATGACGCAGGTTTCTTGCATGTGGACCGGAAGTTCTTGACGAACACATCCTCGAAGCTTTCCCAGCTGTCGATAGATCTTGGGGTAAGTTTCTTTATCCAAGATCGTGCGGCTCCACTCAGATGCACCTGGATGCTTTGCATAGCTGTTGCTCTGGTTCCTCCTGTGAGCTTTACTGTCTCGAGATAATCAACTAGCCAATCCTCTGGATCTTGAAGGCCGTCGAATTTCTTGAAATTGTCGGGTAACTTGAACCCTGAAGGGACTCGAGTTTTTCGGACTCTCCTCGTGAAGCACGGCAAGCCGCACATATCTTCGTCGTTAAGCTCCGGGGATTGCCGATGTTCCCTTCTGCTTTGCCGCGCTCTATCGACCCTTGCTTGTGCTGCCGTGTCTCTTGCTCCGCTTGGTCCTTCAGGGGCTGCCGATGTTGCTGCTGCAGGTCGTGGACTATTTTGCCTTGTCGCTCCTTCGGGAGGCGTTGATACAAACGCTGTCCCCATAGCTCCAACTCCTGCTATCGCCATATTGTATAGTGTTTCCCTTGGATCACCTGGAGGTGGTTTAGATGCGAGGATAAAAGCATGTGTCACCATGTATCCAGCCTCTGGTGTCTTAGGGATGATGTTTCCTCTTGTATCTATCGACATAAAGGACATGTCGAGGTTTTGGACCAAATGCTCTCTTTCTGCTTCGGGTATATGTTGCAACCTTGATCTTGCTCTGTTCCGAGCCTCCCTGTGGCTATCACCCGAAGTTCTAGATTGTCGACTTAGATCTGCCCTTCTCCTGCTGGATGCAGAAGCTGCCTCCTTTCTCCTGTTTAACTCAGCTGTCTGTTTTTTCAATTCTCTAGCAGCTCGTGCGAGCCTATATTGATATGCTTGCAATTCCTCTGGTGTGGCCGTGGTGGCCATTGGTTCTGAGCCGTCCATAGCTCTCGCGGCTCTGTCCCATGCTGCTTGCAGGAGTTGAACTCTGTGTCGCGGCTGTGGCCCGACGTACTTATTGCCCAGGCCTCGTCGCAGATCAGAGGGATCGACGTATGGATTTCCCAGATCGTCGAAAGCCTCAGATGTTTCCTCTTGATCATTATTTGGCTCTTCAATGGCATAAATCTGATGATATTTTGTATTCAGATCTATGTTGGGTTTAGTGACACCATCGTTGAGATTGATGAAGACCTTGCCCACTGTAATAGATTTGTCGATGAAGTCGTAACTGTCGACATCGCTTGAGCCATCGCTTATATATGAGTCCGCAGATGACTCAAACGACATGTCGCTGAAGATCTTGGCGAGTTTCTCTCTTGCCCTGGTGCTGACGTAGCGTGTCGACGAAGTTTCTTCTTCTCCCGATTCGGTTGACGATGTATAGCTTGAAAAATCAGAATCGACCGCCGACGATCCCGACGAAATCGGAATTTCGACACGATACGATCCTTCCTTCTCGACGCGAAAGCGAAACCTTCCGAACGTCATCTCCATAGGCTCCGCCAGATACGCATATGCATCCAAACGGGAGGGTGGGTGAGGAACAAAATCGACAGGACCAGCAGCGATCTGTTTACCTCGATCCATTGCATTGCTTGCAGTTGATGATGTCGAAGATCTTGAACGTGCCATCGAGATCAGATCCTTACGCCTCTAGTTCCCACAGACGGCGCCAATTGACAAGGTATTAACTTGTCAATGCCTATGGATTGTAGGCTAGGGTTTAGTAAGAAGTAGAGGGCAAGTAGATCTCGAAGGTTTCAGCCGAAAAGTACTCGACGATTATGAAAACTAGGGTTTGTAGATAATGATTCGATGCCTTCCTCGTCCCTCGACTCCCCCTTTATATAGGAGGTGGAGCCGAGGGATTCGTGTTGTATAAGTTTACAGAGTCCGGGACGGTTTCTAACTCATCCCGCCAGATTACAAATAACGCTTCCTATTACAACTCTAACTTTCCTTAATAATATCTTGGGCTTCCGAATCTTCTTATTCTTCGGGTAGTGGGCCTTCAGTAAACCCCGGGTACTATCTTCGGCAGGCCCATTTGGGATGCCTATGTCACCGGGTATTGATTTCTACTTGTTATTGATGCTATTGAGTGAAACCGTTGAACCAAGGTTTATGTTTAGATTGTTATTCATCATCATATCACCTCTGATCATGTTCCATATGATGTCTCGTGAGTAGTTCGTTTATTTCTTGAGGACATGGGTGAAGTCTAAATGTTAGTAGTGAAGTATGGTTGAGTAATATTCAATGTTATGATATTTAAGTTGTGGTGTTATTCTTCTAGTGGTGTCGTGTGAACGTCGACTACACGACACTTCACCTTTATGGGCCTAGGGGAATGCATCTTGTACTCGTTTGCCAATTGCGGGGTTGCCGGAGTGACAGAAACCTAAGCCCCCGTTGGTATATCGATGCAGGAGGGATAGCAGGATCTCAGAGTTTAAGGTTGTGGTTAGATTTATCTTAATTACTTTCTTGTAGTTGCGGATGCTTGCAAGGGGTATAATCACAAGTATGTATTAGTCCTAGGAAGGGCGGTACATTAGCACAGGTTCACCCACACAACACTTATCAAAACAATGAAGATTAATTAGCCGTATGTAGCGAAAGCACTAGACTAAAATCCCGTGTGTCCTCGAGAACGTTTGGTCATTATAAGTAAACAAACCGGCTTGTCCTTTGTGCTAAAAAGGATTGGGCCACTCGCTACAATTGTTACTCTCGCATTTTACTTACTCGTACTTTATTCATCTGTTACATCAAAACCCCCTGAATACTTGTCTGTGAGCATTTACAGTGAATCCTTCATCGAAACTGCTTGTCAACACCTTCTGCTCCTCGTTGGGATCGACATTCTTACTTATCGAAGATACTACGATACACCCCCTATACTTGTGGGTTATCATGGTGCATGATAATGGGCATGGTTGCTATTAGGGTTCATCATAATGGTGTGATGCTAAACATGGTTAATTAATATTGATATCTCTAAGGATAGGAGCTAGGGTTTGCATTTGGTTGCCCTTATTTGATCAATTAGGTTGGATAGGTATGCCTACATGGACTACTAAATTATTGATAATAGGGCTCCTACAATTTTATGTGGCATGGAAAGTATTTAATTGCTATTATGATTCTATGTATGAAAATAGAACACCATGATTACATGTGAGGATCTAGGGTTTAGGTTTTAAAAGTAAATTAGGGTTTAAATGAAATAGTGGAGCTAGGTTCTAAATGGCATTAGGGTTTTAGGATCCCACATGAAATTATGGGGTTATCACTTTGTTTTATAATGGAACTAGGGTTTCCTAATTACCCTATAATTCTTGGATTAATAACTTCATTAATAAAGTTGAAGTTATTAATATCTTTGAAATTAAAATAATATTGGATTTGTCCTTTTATTATTTTTAAAGAATTAATAATTAAGGTAATTATTAATTAGGGTTTAAATCCCTTTATTAAGGATTTAACAAATTAACAAATAAAAAAATTTAGTTTTAATGTTTTCTTTATTTTCTTACTGGTTTTTATTTAATTTGAAAAGTTTTCCTAATTTCTGAATTTTAATTGTATTAAGAATTAAAATAAAAGGCTTAAATAACAAGTATTAATTAATTGAATTTTTATTAAAAATATAAATTTCATTTTATATTTTTATTGGATATATTTTTCTTTTATAAGAATTTTGATATCTCATTTATATTTTTCGGACTTAAATTAAATTTTCTATAATTATTTGAAGTTGCAGTACTTATTCAATTTAAATTTAAAACAGAAACCTGACTAAGTGTACCCGGGTTATAACTAGCTACAGACGCAGACAGGTGGGCCAGTGGCCAGGTCAACTACCACGCGTGCCTTGACCGAGTCAAAATCGGTGAGGTGGCCTGGGGAGCTCCTGGCCGGCGGCTAGTTGTGGTCGACGGCGAGGATCTAGGGCTCCCGCGACTGGATGGATGGGTGGAGTCGATGCGCGGTGTGGTACTGGACATAAAGGTAGCGGCGCCCCCTCCGGATGGTCACCGACGTAACTCCGGCGAGCACAAACAGCGGCGGCGCATGCAGGTGATCGACGCGGCGTTGCTACGGAACCCAATCGAGCTAACCAAGTACTCCACGAGGTTCAGTAGCTCACCAGGAACACGTAGCGCTTGATGGCGTGGTCGGAGCTGGTCCCAATCGACGATGAGCTTCGATGGACTGGTGGTGGCCGGCGAAAGGGGAACGACGGTTCTTCGGCGACTGAGAGCTTCTGGGCTCGATTCCTTTTGCACGGAGAGCTTGTCGACCATGGTGGTGCTAATGGTGGTCACGGAGGGGTCTGGGGAAGCCTATCCCGACGGCGATGGTCGGCGTCTGAGCGGCCAGGGTTTCGGTAAGAAAGGAAAATCGAGTAGAGGGGGAAGGAACGCGGGTCGGTGATCGTCTCAGAGCTTTTATAGGGTGCAGGGTGAGCCTCGTCACGATGTCGATCAAGGAGAGCTCGCCAGCGAGAGGGGAAGGCGACCGCGGCGTCGCGCTGGCCGGCATGCGTGCTGGAGAGGATGAGGACGACCCTCTCCTCTCAATTTTTAGACGAAGGGGTATTTTTGGACCAGGCTGGGCTGTGGTTTGGGCTGGTCCTGGGCTGGTGTTAATGGGCCAGTTATTGGGCTACACGGCCAGGTGAGGTCCAGGTGAGTTTTTCTCTCCTTTTCCATTTCTGTTTTCTTTCATATTTTTATTTTCTGCTTTGTATTTTCTATTTAATTCTGGTTTGCATTTCCCTTTTGTTTTGCAGGATTTTAAATGTGTGAATCCCTTTGGAGTTTACAAAGATACTATTGTAAACATAAGAGCTTTAAAATATTTCATATGTGTAGTGACACCCTTGTTTATTAAATGTTAATAGAGATTGAAAATGGGCAATTATATAGTCCTAATTGCCAACATCAATTTAGGTGATCCAAACTATTTCTCAAGAGGTTCTTCTAAGTACCTATTAATAGCTAAGTTTTTTGTTACTTTGCAAGAAGCAAATTTAAATTAATATTTATTTATAGATTTCTATTGAGAAAATGATTTTAATGGCATGATACCATGTGCTAAATTATCTCTAAGGACTTGACCTCATATTTGGAAATTTGGTTACTTGCATATGATTTTATGTGAACACTTATTTATTAAGGTCTTGTGGGGTTTATCTTAATTCTATTTCAAGTTTAATACTGGTACTATTATTTTAATAACATCTTGAGATACTTAGAGTAGAAACTACTCTCATTATGGTTTGGTTCTAATTATAAAGATAATTGGTTGATAATCACACATGGTTTTAATATAGGGTTTATCATTGGGTGTCTCTTGTGTTTAACAATTGAAGCATAGGATTTGATTTAATGAACAAGTAGGGTTCTAATCATATTCTCCTAATTGCACATGGTTTGAATCTCAAATATGGCCTATGTTTTAATCTTCCCTATGTATGATAATATAATTACTGGCTTAACATTTCATGTGCTCCTCTAGTTACTAAGGATCTGAGAATGGGTTCTATCTTATTCCATTGGACTTCTATTAGAATCCTTAATTCATCATTGAAGTAACTAAAATGTCTATGGTTCTTTTTATAGTTAACTTTGGTCATATGGATGGATGGTTTCTCACTATATTAAGTATGGAGTTTTACTCTAAGGTTTTCTTAGGTTCTTTAATTGAGGAGTAGATATGGTAGGATTCTACTTATGATCACCAAGTGGTTCACAAGTAAAGGTTGGGATATAAGCTTAGGGTTTCTTACTAGTTATCTCCCTATGATTTCATGTGGTGAATGATATCTACTTATCTTATTAAGATTTATCTTATCCTCACATACCTCAAGAGCATGTTCATGGATTAAGCATGATCAACTTGTTCTTAATATCTCTACCTCAATTTCTTAGGGTTTATGATCATCACTCAATTTATAATGATCAAGGTTTGGCTTCCTAAGTTATCTCTCTAGAATTAGGTTTCTCATTTCCATGATCAGGCATTGTCTTGATCAATTAAGGTATAGCTCTTCTAATTTACCTTCTTGAATGGGTTTACTATGGTTGACTCTAAAGTTTATATCCCAGGAGAATGCCTGAGATATTATGTTAGGGTTCTACTTGATCAATGATGATATAATCATCTGGTATATGGATAGTTCTCTCCCTTACATTCAAGTGTTGCCTCAACTACTTGTGTGTAACACCATAGCTTGGGCTCTCTTATAAAGGGATGGTTATTCTAGGGTTTATGGTGTACTCACAATATCTGAATAGGTATTAAGTATAAAACTCCACTTGGCTATCTTGATTGAGTTAATCTCCTCCCTACTTTATCAATTCATGGATATAATCTTATTCCATGTGATATTAGGTTGTCTCACCACTCCAAGATGAAATGGTTAATCTCCTAATACTTTAGTTCAAAGGTTGTCCTTTATTCTGAAATAGGTAAAGCTAAGATTGGTATGAGTGGTCTCTCTCTCATTTGGGGAAGGACTTTAATACTAACCTAAAGTTAGGCTCCATAGAGGTTGATGTGATCATCAATATCTATGTTTAATATAATTGGGTTCTCTCTCTAGGGATGGTCTGGAATAATATCCTAGGGTTTCTCTTCAAGGTGATGGTTGGAATACATGGATGTATATACAAGGTTTTAGCTTAAGGTTTTCCATTGCTTCTCTAATAAATACTATAGAACTCTCACCTCTCTAGGTTTGATGTGTAATAACTTGGAATGGAGAAGAATATCTATTTCTGGAGTGGATCTCCTTATCTTGTTTCCAAGATTGAAATAGAATGAATACCATGAGGTTCATGGTAGGATCATGGATTAGTTTAAGACATGGAAAAAATAAGTCAGGAATGGTTTCTCCATTTGATTGTTACTTGGTATGTAATTGAACAGATGTTATTGTGTCATGGCAATGATTACCATATTATGATCTGTTATAAGATCAAGTAGTTGATCATTGGGTAAAGTGTTGTTGTGTTGATTATTGGTTCCATTTGATCTAACCCCTTAGATCAAATCATCTCTACCCAAACCAAGGTTTTAACAAAGTCACATTGAGGTTTATAGCGCTTGACTTGATGAGCTACTTCAGTTCCACCAAGGTCAAGTGAAACTTCAGTTACTGTGACTGTTTTACTTTAAAGCGCGAAAATTCCCCGGATTTTCTATGCATGAATGCAATGCACACATCTGTTTCCTCTATTTTTGTAACCCCAATACCTGGGATATTACACGGGGACGGGCTCGGGGCGCCGGACACCGTATGGGGGCGCGCCGGACAAAAAAGGGCATTGGGGGACGCGGCTGGAACGGTTTTTTTGTCCGGCGCGCCCCAAATCCCTTTGGGGGACGCTTTGGGGGACGCGGCTGGAGATGCTCTGAGCCGGCGGATTGGATCTTGAAATTGACGAAGTCACCACAGGCTCTAGATTTTAACAGTGATTAGCTTCAGCAAAGAAAATGATGGTGGAAAAGCCTACGGTAAGGTGAAATGGTTTTCCCGGCGGCAAACCCTGCACATGAAATGATTGTCACGGTTGTGGTGTGAGTGGATGAAGAAATTTGTTAAGGGAGGAAATGTCTGAATTATTGTTAATGGCCGCATTCGGCATTAATTCCAATGTATGAAATGACTAAGGCAAGGTGATCCTATGTCCCTTAGTTTTTCGCCTTTATTGATAATCACTTGGCAGAATCTGATAGCTAGGTGAGTGGTATGATCTCGCATATGGTAGATGGTGGATTGCTCATTCTCCAATATGCATACGGGTATCACAATTTACCTTCATGAATCATCGTTCACAATAGATACTATGTATTTTTTCGATAATAGGTGCTTTATTACTTAAAAAGTTTAAGCATTACACACGCGGGCTCTGCACAACAACAATGCACACAGCCACAACAAAGTGTCAAGAAACTTAGAAAACTGAAGTCAAAAACAAAAAAAATTCACAAGTTACTAAGGTGCCAGTGGATATGAAGGGTCAATCCGTAAATTACGCAGCCCTCAATGTTGGGAGAAATCCATTTGCCATGTCCTCCAATCGTGTAGACACCTCTGTAAATTGGTCACGATGCACCAGACATTATTAGCGGCGACCATGAATGAAGCGTAGCTTTGCACCAATATATAACCTGCATAAGATAAGAATCTTTGTTATTAAAAATCATGTCATTTGTACATGGCTGAAGTGACCAAATTACGACAAACGCTCACACTCTTATAAGTAACTTGAACAAATGATCCACACCACTGAGCCAGTTGCCAAAAACGTTCGCAAAGCTTCATAGTGGATATAAGGTAGAACCTATCTGAATGAATGACCATATATATCTCACGAACTTGCATTGGAAGAATAAATGCTTAATAGTCTTATCGTGATGACAGAAGATACACTTTTTAAATTCATGCCAATTTCGCTTAGCAAGTTGTCTTTAGTCAGAATAACACCTCGACAGAGATACCACGCAAAAACCTTTGTTTTTAGTGGAATATTTATCTTCCAAATCTTACTATTATTATCAACTGGCACATCTGGCTGAATTAAAGCTTTGTACATAGAATCAACGGAGAAGAGAACACTCTAGTGAAGATTCCATCTAAACTCGTCTTTGCATTTCGTCTAGTAGGTTGAATCCAAACCTTGTAGCAATTCATTCCTAGATGTTAACCTTAGACCGACGAGATCTCATCTAAATGTCACATTTGGTGGGAAGGTTTCCAACACCCATCCATTTATCCTCCAAGAATCCTATCTCATAGCCATCACGAATAGAGAATGCACCATATGGAAAGAAGAATTTCTTGGGTCCATAAGACCAGCCCAAAAGTGTGAATCACCCGATTTCCAAAGAACCTGAGACAACGTTGATGAGCCAATGTACTTTCTTAGGAGAGGGTTTGCAACATCCCCACTTCGGTAAGCAGCTGAAAAGCTATTTACCTCGGAGAATCTGTTCTTGACCTCTAGGTCATAAATCCCAAGTCCTCCTTGATTTCCAGGATGGCAAACTACACTCCACTTAGAGAGTCGATACTTCTTATTCTCACTATCTCCTTTGGAGGGTTTATAAAAGCGACTATGTATATGAGGTTAACCCTCCATAGCTTTGAGTAATTACTGATCTTAAATATTAGCATCCACAAGTGTGAGCTCTTCTGCTTTGGAAAGGATCGATATGGAGGTGAAAGACCACTACAAGTAACTATCTGGTTGTGACGCTGAAGTTTTACTTCACTGGATCCATATTTTTGTAAAATCCGAGACAAGGAGTGGATGGCCATGGAGGACTATAGTGAGAAACATAAGCAGCTAGAAATGAGAGGTAGCTCTCACGTTGAAGACCATCTTGTCAATGTTTTTTTTTCGATATGGGGAATAACCCCAGCCTCTGTATCAAAGTGATACACACGGCTTTTATTTAATTATTACCAAAGTGTCTGTCTCCAGAACGGTAGAAAGTATGCAATTATTACAAATCATGGGTCACTCAACGTTTCGATGTGAATCAACCACCTAAAAAATCCGTAACAACATGATGCGGCCAAGGATCAGCAAGTGAGCCTACGGTCAAGCTGCCAACCGCACCTGGCTGAATAAATCCTGAGCGACCTTCTCCAAACGGCTGCACCCAAAATCCATGTCCTGGCGTTGCGCTTCCGGCTGGAGACATAACTACGTACGGATCCAGTGGGTAGCAAGAGGGATAACCTGCAAAAAGGAGGCACAATTTGATTTTTTTTTAAAATGAGATCATTATGCACATGCCACATTGCCCACGGGAGAGCACAAATACCAACTCTAATTTGATTTTTTAGATATCTTATGCACCCCCTATAGCCAGCCCCCAAATAAGTTGCTAACATTTTTGGGGGGAGGGATACCGAATGCCATGTGAACAATGCGCCAAATAATCTTAGCGAAAGGGCATTCAAAGAATAAATGTTGTATAGTTTCATCATGATCGCAAAAGCTACATTTTGTATTACCCTGCCAATTCCTTTTAATGAGGTTATCCTTCGTTAAAATGACTTTTCTGTGAAGGAACTACATAAAAATCCTTATTTTCAAAGGTACTTTGATTTTCCAAATGTATTTACGTAGATAATCTGTATGCCCATTTAAATAGTCAAGATACATAGACTTAACGGTGAACACCTTTGAGTCGGTTAAGGTCCAACGGAGAACATCCTTAGCATCAGAAAGCTCAATCTCAATCAAGCGACTAACTAAGTGCATCCATCTTGCCCATTTTTGCTTGTCTAGGTTTCGTCTAAAGGCTATATTTAGAGGGAAACCCTGCAACACGTTGGCGACCAAAACATTTTTATGATTGTCTCGATTTAAATCCAGTTCAACTAGTGTCTCGATGTTTGTGTTGCCTTTATTTTAGGTACCTAAAAGAGGTATGTAAAACATTACACTATTATATATATCATGATTCTGTAGGCAGAATGATGATCACAACTATATGAAACTATCGAAATAATCAAGGGCTAGCGGGTTGAGTATTTTAATATAAAGAATAAACATGTTGTTTCTATTCTCCCAAAAATTAATTTAGGTTTGACAAGCATCACGTCCGGCAAGTTCAAACTGTAGCACACAGGAGACAAATTTATATAGGTTTGGGGCCCTACAAAGTGTTTCGTAGGTGACATATGGGTTTCACTATGGCATGTTAAAGGGATGAGGGATGACCGGTGTGATGCAGAAACTGGATCCATCGCGTAGGGAAAACATGAGAAAATTGGAACTTAAGTCAATGGTTTGGACACTTGACTCTTAATAGCTATTCATGGATAGGGCTAGGAGATCGATCACTAGTCATGGAACAACTCATGGATATCGATACACCTACTTATGTCTCTAGGCTTGGAACTAAACTTTATATTATAGCTTAATGTGGTGGTTAGGCTCTACCTTAATATTTTTCTTCCTAAGTAGGGATATAATCGCCAAGTTCCTTATTCCGCATGTCTTCTCTATCGATGTTATGAGGTGGTAATGCATAAATAGATGATGAGGTGCACTGACCATGTGCATAACTTTTGGGACTCTATCATTTAGCTAACATTTGGACCTTAACTTAAAGACAACATGATCTTATAGAATAGCTTACCTAGAACATCCTCGCAAGTTCTATTAGCTTACTTTTTTATATAGTATTTCATATTAGCATCTCTTAGTTATTCATTCAGAAGTTCAAAGTAACTTTGATGTATTATCTCTTATTTAAGTGCATAAATGGATGAATAAGTGCGCTATAGAGCTTTAAATAATAGATATTTTATCTTTAGCTCCTTGCGGGATCAACAGTCGGTACTTATCGCATCGTGCTACAATTATCCCTTGCATTTGTTTGTGTCCATCGCTTTTTTGACACCGTGTCTAGGTAGAAGTGCACTAAGATTTTGTTCTTCTTTTTTCCAGTTTTATATTAGTTTTATTTTTGTTTGCTACTTCTAGCTTTGTTTATCTTCAAAAACAGTATTGTCTAGGTTGCGTTTTGGCTCTGTACAGATGGAGTAGCAACGTGCACATGCATTGATGGTCGCAATGAGAACAGTGGCATGAGGAGACATTGTTGATTATGATCGATACACTGTGGTATGCCCGGTTGACATCGGCATAGTATCTCGTGTGAAGTGTTGGTTTGATGGTGATATTTGTAGGAGTTTTCAATCCCTAGGAGAAAGCCAAGGTCCAAACCTTGGTCGATGCTAATGGCAGCAACGCCTGCAAGCGTTGATCTCTTTGGTGGGAGCTACGCACCGTCATGTGTGCTTTATCTTAAACTAGTTCAAATGCCCGTGCGTTGCTACGGGTTCTCAAATTTTATTTCTCAATGCAGATATATAATTCACAACAACATATATTTCTTGAAATGCAAGATTTTAAAAAAACTTGGTGAACCTTTTTCGGAAATAGAACTTTTTTTGTAAAATAACGGACATTTTTTGAATGTCTATGAACAATTTTTGAACAACCTGAAGATTTTTTTTCTAATGCACTATTTTTTTTTTTGTTACGAGTGAGCATGTTTTAGCATGCGACCTTTTTATTTTCTATTATTTTGAAAATAGTGAAATACTAATGTTTTGATATTTTGCTGTGACTTGTGACTGGTTATTGAAAGCTAACTTTTTTAGTTTATTTATTTTAGATAAACAAACATAATGCATCAACTTAACTTAAACTGTGACTCGCCAAGGCGGCTACCCGAGTGCATCGGGAACAGAAGGCAGGAGGCTCCGCCGTCGCGGCAACCACCCCGCACTCGAATGGATAAATGCACATCGAAGAGTGATTTCGCACATCAGAGAGTGAGTTTGTCATCGTAAAATAGTTACTACATAATAACCACTTACATAGTATTAGATAGATAGATGAGAGTGAATATACTGAACTCAGCGACATTTGATCCGGCGTCAAGTCAGTGTTCTATTGGTCCAGCAAGATGTGTGGGGTCCACTGTTGATGATTGGCTTTCCCGTTTCTACTGGTATTTTCCATCGGTTAAAAAATGATAGCTGCTGCTGTGGTCTCATCCTCAAAAGCTAAGGCCAATACAATTTTGCCATGTGCCCCGTTCATATGCCGCCAAGTTCTACTGAGAGTTTTCCATAGATGTAGTGTAAATTGTATTGCTAGCTTGTAGTGCTCAGAAGGAGAAGTAAATGACACTGGTAACAAATTTCCACGAAGATCATACTCACAAACTTAACACATTGTTCTGCTGGGTCGCGGCTACGCCTGCTGGCCAGGAACGATGCACTCCGGCCTAGCAACATCAGCGACTGCATCCATGGCAAGCCTCAACCCTATCGCATCTGGATGAAGAGTACCACAGTTGAGTCAAATGTTTGTGCTTTGCCACGGAATAACCAAAAAATACATGCATAATTGCAAACAATTGTTCTAATTTCATAAATGTAAACCGAATTTGATGTCACGTGATTTCCGTTTACATGGTTTCCAACTTTCCATTCATACATCATCAATATTGATTCAACCTAAATGTTTCATGTCAAGGTAAAACAAAGCTCTTCGCAAGCATCACATGGACCTGAGAGAATTAATGGTCTGCGCCCACATACACACGCAGATTTTTTTTTTCAAAAGGGGACACTATCGTTGATTAAAGAGTGTAATGCTCCGATGATTATTCGGTAACTGAATGTACTTCAATGGTTATGTAAAGTGATATATCTCCAAGGTCCCAGTTTCTTTAGTGAAAGCTAATGCACGTGCTTCTTAGAATAACGAGTCTAAAATCAAAAGGCGGGATGTTAGTGTCAGATGGTGCTACTGTTAATAATTGAAAAGGAAATAAATGCATCTCTCGAGAACAAAGGATAAAAAAGGCTCGTTAGGCAACATTACTGAAAAGTAGACTTAAGATTTAGAGGTTTTAGCACATGTACAAGGCTAGCTGCTTATGCAGACGCTTAAGTTCATAAAAATAATTCCCATAAATTCTGATTATCAGCTAAGCGTTCTAGGCTCCATTGCTAGGCGCTAATTCCAGTCGCTACAGAATTAAAAGTAAATACCAACCATAGGCTAATGCGCTCCTAAATTCACGCAGTGGGGGCATTTTCTTGGCTAGCGCCGCTGCAAAGGAAAGAGCCGATGCTAAGCAAAATCCCGAGTATGACTGGGAATCACGCAGACGGGAAGTTCATCCTAGCGCCCCATGTAAGCGGCGGCGTTGTACATGCCCTTACATACCAATTCAAATATTTTGACCTTCAAGAGCACTACTGAATATAAATGGTGCCAAGTGCAAGCAAGACCTAACCTTAACAACCGTGTCCAACTTTGCCTGAGCAAGTGAGCCTCAAAAATTCTGAACGCGAATCTTTGAAGTAAATGGGAGAATATATCCAAACGCATCCAAACCAGTCATTTAGTAGAGGTATCAGTACTTTCACTTAATTGATCATGCTTCATTGCATATCAGCCACAAATATAAGTATCAACCTGCACTAAATCCTTGCTATATCTAACAAGTAACACCGGCACTATCCAACCACCAAGGAGAATCGGTAGAGTATACTCATTTGAATTTTACTAAAATGTAGGTCAAGAGTTTGTTCCTAGTATGCTACTGGCAAATACACCGGATCTAACCAATGTATATTTATTTCTCGATCATAACTGGTTAAATTAATATGGGACACAAGAGCTCATTTGTATAAGGTAATAAATTAAAATTCTGGGTGTCTAGATATAAACACTAAACTCTCAATAACAGATCATAAGTGGCAGTAAGACCTTAAAGTATATTTTTGACTGAAGCTGACATACAAAGGGAGAAAAGAGCACAAAACTGTGGCATGAATCAATTTGTTCATAGATCATAGTTTCATCTACGCACTTGGAAAATTGGTTGCCCTAATATTGTAATAAATCATATACAGTCAAGCTATTGTAGCGTAGGTAGGATCATTGTATTACCAAAAAGCTTATTTGATTACAAGGAAAGTTAGGAGCTATTCCTCTGGGCTCTGGCTGAATGCAAAAAATCCCGTCCTTGGCATTCCTCCTCATGTTTGGCATATGAAGGTTAGAAAGTGTACTCTGTACGCATGGGTAATATGCACAGAAATGTTTCTAGAAAGAAGCATCATCTTCACCTTGTGTTAGCTTTGCTGGGTAGAGGATGTTGGTGCCGACACTTGTCCTGGCCTACAATATCTCAATATTCACCGAAAATTAGGTTCACACTTCGAGATCTACAATATTCGAGAACTGAAAAGCCAAATAAGTTTGCTTTAATTACCCCGAACTACAAAATAAAAAGTTATGCTTCCATGTACACCATAATCTCATCCCCAAAAAGGAGAAACCAAACAAAAACAAAGCCTACCATTGGATAGCATGCTCAGCTTCTAAAGAAAGCAGAGAATGACAGAGTGTAAAACAGCAAAACATAAATCAACGGTTTCATATATAGAATACAATTTCTTGCATAAATCAGTAGTTGATGCGTACAGAGTTTATACATCTACAGGAGGGACAAAAAAGAAATGAAAGAAACTCTCTCGTGCACAGGAATGCACCTATATGGAACATGAGTGAGTTTATGCGTAGCGTAGAATGGTCTTGCCTACATGATGTTCTGCAATCATGGGTATACCTTCTGGCTTAGCACTTTTTTTTTGAAAAGAATGCAATATTAGCCAGCAAAGTAAAGGCACCACTTCGGTTGGAACAAGCTATAAATCATGCATAATATAATGATGTATACAGGGCCAGGGTTGGAAATTTAAGAAAATAATGTTATATTATCCAAGCAAATTTTACCAATCATTTTGTCTTCTGATGGTGATTTCGATAGTGGTTGATACAGTATCAACATCCAAACGAGTACCGTCATCTGCATCACAAGGCGCCAGGAACCGATTAACAATGCTAGAGTTTAATCCGAGCTTAACTGCTAGAGCTTGCTCATTTAGAGGGCCTCATAGGACTAAGAATTCACCTGCATATAAACATTCACTGTTTAAAATATACATCAGGTCCATCTAAAAAAATGCATGAGGACCATCTGGAAAAATGCACATCTTCTAGTATACAGAAGTTGAACTATGTAGAACCAACTAAATCCATACAAATCTAAGAGCTTGAGGACATGCCGACGGTGGAGCTTCGAGGCGACAGATGCTCCAAGACGTCAGCTGGTACAACACTTCGAGAAATACATCAAAGCATACGCATACACCTGCACATTCACCATCTTCAGGTAGCAACTGGAATTTCACCAAAAGATACTATCGTGTACTAAAATTATTAACTTATCTCAACCATTCACTCACTGTTAGAGCAAATCAACAAGTAACTAATACATGTACCAAAAACGGATGTGGGGATCACCGACACATACATTGCAAAATAATGAGCAGATTTATCTCAGTTAACTTCATACTGGAATAGATCATTCTCTTTCCACTATTTCTCATACATTTAAAGTCTATTTTATCTGATTCATGGGTATATTCAAAACAAAACGTCAACACTATATGTACAAAGAAACAACCTAGAGCAAAACACCCAACATGACTTCTTAAGATGATACTCACCCTGCACACCTCCATAGAGCTTGTCCTTGCTGCCACAATAAGTCAATAATATAAATCTGTCTGCATTGTTGTTGCTACTGATTACTAAAAACTACCGTTTGTAGCTCAAATAAGAAGGACATGGATAAAGAGCAAGGAACAAATCAACCAGCAATGGTGACTCCACCAGTAATACCAATTGTCAGTACTATATCAGCTAGGGTACTTGTAGTGTTTTAGATGACCAGTACATGAAAGTGTTTCTCTAGTTGGAAGTAGACAAAGAATGCATATTCAGAGCAGGCATGGAACATCTAATCTAAATTTAGAAACAAACTAATAGAACACAACGACCTTACATCATGTTAGAAACTTACTTAAACTTCAATTTGTTACAGCCTTCAGATGGCCACGCCGAGACATTCCCATTCACAATAATGGAGAAAAGGGACTTGCTGAACGTAATAGTAGTAATAACATCAGTTGAGATCAATGAAAAATTACTCCATTGTAGAAGAATGATGAGAATCAAGTGTCCTGGTCCATGAGCCAAGAAGCTAAACCAGTTGTAAGATTAATTCTGCATTTCTTATATTTTCATCCAGAAAATGACCAGACAAACCAACCATTAACAATATCCGCAAAGATATTCTGAGCCATACAATGAGGTCTGTAATATCTGCAACTCTTATTATTCCACTGCCATGTCAGCATTATTCTTTTGACCTCCAAATCTTTTCTAAGACGAAGAAAACATAAAATCAAAGTTGAAAGAGCAGGATGCATGATAAAGATTCACAAATAGCTTACTGCAAAAAAGCAAGTGTTGTTGGTGCGTGTTCTCTTCTCTAATAGGAAGATGGAGCCCCATAGGCACTTCTGCAGTTTTGCGGACACATCAGGGTGCTGCGCTCATGAGGAACCATGCACACACAGAGGCACCCGTTGACCCAACATCTCCCTGGCCAGGAGGGTGAGGTAGCATCCTTCGGCACCATGGCTGTCATGCGCGCCAGCAGCACCCACGCGGAGGAGAAGAAGGCCCAAAGGACCGGTCGGTGAAGATGTTGTCGCCTGTCGCCGCGGTCGTTGATCTGGCCGGGTGGGTGTAATCTGTTGCGAGGATGCTGGGATTAATAGCCGGATATGTGCGTTCGTCTCCGCTGCTTCCATCCGCGTGCCCCTCGCCAGCGCTGGTCAGAGCTGCAGAAGAGGGGCGTGGCGGCGAGTAGGATGGGGGAGGTGAGGATTGCGATAGGGTTCCCCTGGGTTGACCGAGCGAGACCTTCGAGCCTAAGGTGGCTTCCGTTGGGCTTGGCCCATGTGCGGGCTAGCGGGGCGAAGCGACGAAAGACGCGACGGACGACGAAAGAATTGACGTATTGGGCAGAATACGGAATCAGTTTAGTCTTTTTAAGTAGTAGAGATACCTTCCACAACGTTTTGGAACCCACATGCAAAAGCCCAATTGTCTGACTTGTGTTGGACTGGGAAATGGCGGCATCCTTGTTGCTTCCTCATGTAAAGCACCACGTACGTGGACATGATCATGGAGCCCACATGCGACATATCATGAGCTTGGGGTAGAAGAATTGGAAAGTATTACAACACTTACAAAGATCCTATGCAATTGTGTTGTGTCTTGGCATGGTATCGCGGGGTGAGATCTTGTGCTATATGAGGGTGGAATATTTTATCGGCCTATGTGTCACAATCCATCGAGGTTATTCGAGAAATTATACTTGGAGGCATCCTCGATGTTGATGAAAGATTGTGAGTTTAACTAGATGGCGTGATTAAGAAACTCAAATAAACTTATTAAAGTTGCCAGTTAAGACACAATATTTTCCAGAGGTTGTCCATAAACAGCTAAATTGGAATTCTGTAAAGACTAACTTACTTAAAGAAACTACAGAAAAAGGAGTTAATTTATGAAATCGCAAATGAAGTATATAGATTGTTGTCTTTACATACATGTTAGGGAGGTTTGGATAAAAACTATTCATGTCACAAAGAGCCTGGCCACAAAGACCACCTATTCCGCTACATCAACTAAAACACTCACGGTATATCTCCACACAAAGTAATCGATCTCCAAGCCTTTGCACCATTTTGGTAGTCTCGAAAAGTTAAGGCTTGTAAATGATACCTTGTCATGTAGGAGACCCTCACCCACCAATAGTAAACAAGTAATTGGTGACCCCAGTTGGATCTTGAGCCCTTGCAAAGTTTTTGAATGAAAGATCCGAAATACCATTAGATCTCTCTCACAAAGTTTCGCCAAAGAATACGAGTACTGAACTAGGAGAGATCTCTCAAGCATTAATAAAAGCACAATGGGGAAGGGTTCACTTTAAAAGCTTCGTCCTCCCAAGGTGTGGGTGCTCCTTACACAGATGCATGAAAAATATAATTGTTGGAGAAAAAAGGTAAATTCCTGATGGTTTTGGACACAACCATTCAGAAGTTTTGGAAGCAGGTATAAAGACATTCCAAGGAAGTTCACGCTTACTCATAGTGCAAGTAACTTCATTAGTAACTAAGGCTGCTCATAGTGGGGAGTAACTTAGACTAGTAACATATGTCATGTTACTAGTCTAGGTTACTACCTTCATAGTGGGTAGTAACTTATATGTGGTATCATGCATTGTGTTATTTATTATGTTATAGACTCATTTTGCCTTGGGGTGTGTGATGTTAATGGTAACATAGCTAGTTATCACCTCATTCTCTTTCTTCATTTATTCGCATGCCATGTCACCAAAATGCCTTGAGATGTGTGATGTTACTAGCTATGTTACTCCCACTATGAGCAGTCTAAGACTAGTCACAATGAGAAGTATCATACACTAGTATCATGCACATGATACTAGTTTATGATACTACCTTCACAATGCATAGTATCATAAGATAGTATCATAGTATCATCATATTTAATGTTTTGTAGAATCTCAATGCAAATTGGTGTACTGTGTTTGCTATTGAATTTCTAGTTTTACGTGCTATGATACGGTATCATATTATGATACCACTCTCATTTCTCACACATTAATTGGTGTACCACATCAGATTTTTGCCAACATGGCATGCATGATACTACTTATGATACTCCCATTGTGGCTAGTCTAAATGTCCAACTCAGCAAATTTGCTTATGTGGCAGTGAGTTAATAAGGAGAGAAGATGATTGAATAATATAGATAGTTACTGTAACATCACACTTCCCAAGATACGATGAGTCTACAAGCTAATTAATTTATACATCTATGATATTACTTTGATGTTACTAACCACTATGAAGGTCGTAACATAGAGTACTAACTTGTACATGTTACTATTCTGTGTTACTCGCTACTATGACTAGTCTTAGCCCTTCAGAGGTACTAAGAGCATCTCCAGTCGCGTCCCCTAAACCGTCCCCCAAAGCGATTTGGGGCGTGCTGGACAAAAAAACGCTTCCAGCCACGTCCCCCAAAGCCCTTTTTTGTCCGACACAGCCCGATACGGTGTTCGGCGCCCCGAGCCCGTCCCCGCCCCACAGGGGACGCACTGGGGACGCCGGACGCACCGAAAAAGCGAGGCAGGCTCCCACATGTCGGTGACTATTTGCATAAACCGTTGATTCGCGCCTTTTTTCTCGTCGCTCCTTCCTTCCCGCGCCTCCCACCCCTCCGCTGCCGCTGGATTTTCCGGCCGTTTCGGCATCTGATCTCTTCTGAGAGTCGACACCGCCGTCGCGGCTGGCGCTCCCGCCGGTCGTTCCGCCGCCGCCGCTTCGCCATCGCATCCCAGAACGCGGCGTCAAATCCGCCCCACCTCCGCGCACACAAGGTGTTCGATGACTTGCCAGGTAGGCGCGATTGGCCACTGTTCGTTGCGTCGTCTGCCTCGGCGCAATTTTAACCATTGATTTTGCTTCAGATATGGATAGCAGCGACGAGATGCTTGCCCTGCTGCTGGAGGACGAGCAAGCATTCGACGACGACCTCCGGGAGCATTTGCTGATCATCACGTCGCTCCAGGACATGCTTGACGCTGAGGCGGAGAAGAGGAAGAGGCCGCGCCGCGGAGGATCAAGGCCGGGGAGAAAGAAATCCAAGCCCCAACAGAGGATGGAGGGGCATACCATGCTGCACAACGACTACTTCGTAGATGGTGCAACACATGAAGACAATTTTCGGTGCCGGTACAGGATGAGCAAGGGTCCGTTCATGAATATCCTCCACGGAGTTCAAGAGTTCGACCCCTACTTCAAGCTCAAGCTCGACGCTGTAGGCGTTGTCGGGTTCTCGTCAATTCAGAAGTGCACCGCCGCCATGAGGATGCTTGCATACGGAGCACCTGCCGATACACAGGACAGCTACCTTCGCATGAGTGAGTCTACTACCACTGAGTGCATGTACAAGTTTTGCCGAGCTGTGGTGGGAAAGTTTGGCAAATACTATTTGAGAGGATCAACTGAGGAAGAGACTGCAAAGATCATGGCACAAAATGCTGCTAGAGGATTTTCTGGAATGCTTGGAAGCATCGATAGCATGCACTGGTCATGGAAGAACTGCTCATTTGCTTGACAAGGTATATACAAAGGGCGCCATGGATATTGCAGTGTGGTGCTTGAAGCTATGGCAGATTATGATATGTGGATTTGGCATTCTTTCTTTGGCATGGAGGGATCACACAATGACATCAACGTGTTGCAGCAGTCTCCAGTGTTCAGCAAACTAGTGGAAGGGCATGCTCCACCATGCAACTATGAGATCAATGGCTACCAATATACCAAAGGCTATTTTCTAGCCGATGGTATATATCCAAAATGGGCCACTTTTGTCAAAACAATGTCGAATCCATCAGGTCTAAAGAATTCCCACTTTGCTACGCGATAGGAGGCTTGCAGGAAGGATGTCGAGCGGGCATTTGGTGTGCTTCAAGCATAATTTGCCATTGTCCGGTACCCTGCTCTAAGCTGGTCTCACGACCAAATGTGGGAGGTGATGCAGGCTTGTGTGATCATGCACAACATGATCATCGAGGATGACCGCAAGAACCATGCCAGGATACATGTTGATCCCTATGAGTGTGAGGGTCCGCTTGCGGAGGTTGATCATGAGGTGCCTGCAGATTTTGCTGATTTCCTTGCCATGCACGCAGAGATCCGTGACTTCAAGCTGATCTCGTTGAACATTTGTGGAGGATCAAATGAAGTGCCGCGGCACCTTGATCTAGCCCTATTTATTACATTTGTTTAGTTATTTTATTGTTTGTTGTATTTTAATTTGAAAACAATCTCCACAAACATATTTATTGCTATGCTATATTTGATAAATGGTTGTGTGTTAAAAAAGGTTTAAAAAAATATTTGGGCGCGGCGTTTGGGGGACGTGGCTGGGGAGCGACATCCCCAAACACGGCACGAACAAAATACGTCCCCTAAACGTTCAATCCGACGCGCTTTGGGGAACGGTTTGGGGGACACGACTGGAGATGCTCTAAGCAGCCTAGGGACACGGATAAATAGCCACGACACCATTAAGTTACCATATATGAACGCTTGGAGGTATGAGGTAATTTTGAGGAGTCAAGACGGAACACTTTGGGGAGTATGAAATAATTTCAAGGCCTCGTTTAAGTCATCCACCTCTTTCATATTACGCCATAAGTATTGGCTTAATGTTCAAGAATTCTTCTAAAAGCCGAGCAAAGAAATGAACTAAAGAACTTTTACTGTCACTACAGTTGACTTGATTCTAGCTAGCATGGGACTAAACCAGAAACACTTGGTAAATGAAAAAAAGTGTAGTTGAGCAGGTTCTAACTACACACCCATACATTTTTTTGGTATGCAGGTCACTGAAACATTACGAGAATAATGTAGAGAAAATAGTTCCAATTTTATTTTAGTAATTTAAAAATTGAAATATTTGAAATTGAAAAATCTAATTTATACAATTTTATTGTCATAAAACTCCTGAATTGTTTTTCCTATATTTTATATCAAATGTTTCAGTGAACTGCAAAGTTTCAAGTTCAAATGTTGTATGGTTTGAGAGACACACAAAAAAAAGTCATTTGTGAGGGGAAAAAAAGTTAACACGGACCTTGATGCACCTACGAACATAATAAGGGGTGTGCCGTGAGCGTGTGCTCAGAATATCCCCTCTCGTAGCCTTGGAAAAAATGCTAGTTTTTTTTCTTTTGAAATGGGGGAAATATCGCCCCTGCATCCAAAGGATATGCACATGGCTGTTTTTATTAGATTATTCACAATAACTTACAAGAGCAATACAAAAGATCAAACTTGAAGCCACCTCGCTAAATCTATAGAGGGATGAAGGGGTGACAATTCACCAACTCATATCATCCAAAAATCAAATGCCTTCTCAGGCCGTCCAATAGCATATAAGAAGCACATCCAGTCAAGCAGACTCTCAGCATACGCTAACACATACGCCATAGAAATTGCTACCACCGTCTTCCTCGACTCCATCTTCAAGAGACACCATCGCATTGACCCTGCCAGGCCTGCCATCGATGCCGCCACGGCGCCAGACGACTCCACCATTATGCGTGTGTCCATCACACTGCATCCGCCCCAAGACACCACTGCACCATGCCGCGGCGACTCGATGACGCCGACATAACAAAAGCACACCGCTCCACCTCAGCACCACCGCCATCCGTTGTCTGCTCGAAAAAACGATGCCCCCAACAGGGAGAATGGTGTTGCGCGCCGCCATTCTCCGATCCGGGAGACCCGGGTCTAGGGTTTCCCCTGGAGTAGTCCAGACAAAGAATGCAGACTGTAGAGACAATGCCTTCAACAAGGTAACGACGAAACGCGCTGCCATCATCCGACCTGACTGAAGTCCGGGCTGGCTTTCACCGGCAGTTGCGCCTCGCCATCGGGAGCTAGGCGATGGATCGCAAGATCCGCCACTGCTAGCCACACAACTAGCCGATCTCCCCCGGCGAGAGAGTAGACCACCACCGCGGTGCCACGGTCAGCGGCACCTGACGCCCGCCACCTGCCACCAGGTCGACGCCGTCACCTCCATCGCCATCCAGGGCCACCGCCCTTAGTGCCGTGGTCCCAAACCTTGAGGAGGACAGCACGAGATCCGCCCGCATCCCCACCCGCCCGGCGATGCCGAGGCGAGGAAGGAGGAGAGGACCGCACCGCCCCCATCATCGCCAGGATCCGGGGCCGCGCCGCCGCCTCCATCATCGTCCGCCCGGCGAGGCCACGGTGAGGAATGGAGGAGAGGCCGCGCCGCCATGTCCAGGGCCGCGCCGCCGCCCCCATCACCGCCTGCCCGACGATGCCGTGCCGAAGACGGGATGAGAGGCCACGCCGCCATCGACCGGCAGGGAATGGGACCATCCCCCCCGGCGCGGAGGCGTGCCTCCTACCGCCGCACTAGGGGACCACGCGCGGATCCCCGCCGCCCCCATCACCGGCCGTGCCAGGCTTCGCCGGCGGCATCCTCAGGGGACGGCGAGGGGAAGGGAGGGAGGTGGGGAAGGCGGCGGCGGCGTGGGGCTAGGTTTCCACCCCCGAGTCGCCTGGAGGGGGACGACCCGAGGGGTCAAGCTGAATCCCGAGGAAAAAACTGCTAGTATCTTAATAGACTTGTCATGGGGGATGTTGATGCAATTTGACCACGAATGTTGTTGGAAATGTTGGGCTCCAGGGCCATGTTTAGGTTGGCTTGTTGAGCTTGCCTTGTTGGTTTTCATCTGGTATTCCAATCCATACTAACCGGTAAAGTTGTAAGGCTTCGATCTGGTCAGTTTCAATTATAAGTTGGAACAATTATTTTTATAATAATCAAAGGTTCCAGTGGTTGCGCGAATAAGAAATATTATTACCATGTACTCTCTCAAACGACTTATACACTGTTAGAATATGGCTAGTGGAGGGTCATGGCAATCAAACAACAAAAGAATTAGGGTTCTATATTTTCTACACTGTCGAGACTCTTAGGACCGTGAAACGCGTTTTCGCTTAGCATGATATATGTTTTTTTTATTACTTTTGGCCAGTTCAACTAAGTAAGGGTAGCTAGATAGAACCATGCATCAGCTCCAACGTCCAACAACCTTCCAAATCGAAGTTATTAACCCCATCCAACTGATTGATCTTGCCACCGAGGATGCTGAAGTGCATCTTTTCTTCTTCAGAACCGCTATTTAAGCCCGTGCGTTCCCTTGTATCCTCCTCACCCACCATCACTTGCTCCATCTAGCAAATCTAGCTACCTCATCTCCAGCCACACCCAGCTCACCACTAGCTCAAGGTAAGAGATGGCCCGCTCTGCAGCAGCCCAGATCGTGGTGGTCGCCATTGTGGCGGCGATGCTCCTCTCGGCGCCTTTCGCCGCCAACGCCGCCATCTCCTGTGGTCAGGTGAGCTCTGCCTTGAGCCCCTGCATGGCCTACGCTAAAGGCGGCGCCTCCCCGTCCGCGGGCTGCTGCGGCGGCGTCAAGAGCCTCGCCAACTCCGCCAAGAGCACCGCCGACAAGCGCGCCGCCTGCAACTGCCTCAAGAAATTGGTCGGCAGCATTAGCGGGATCAAGGCCGGTAACGCCGCCAGCATCCCCTCCAAGTGTGGCGTCAGCATCCCCTACGCCATCAGCACCTCCGTCAACTGCAACAGCATCAACTGATCCATCCACTACTCCGAACCGGCGTCACACACGTTTACACCTACTATATTATTTATACCGAATAAAAACTCTCATGTATCTCCCCGTCAGAGATCGAGAGGAGATGAGTACTCGAACCAGCTCTCCGTGGCCGGCCGGCATTGTATCGGTGTTTAGTTGTTCCCTTCTCTCCATTTGAGGAGAAACCATCGAGAGTTTGCTTTGTACACCATGTTTATGCACTGCCAGAGTGCCAGTGTAGTGTATGCTTGTTTGTGTCAATTGCATCTCTCTGTATATTCTATTATGCTTGTTTGAAACTTCTAAACACAAAGGGGCTATACCGGCACGCAGTGGCGATGTTGAGCGAGAGGTAGTACTCCCTCTGGTCGTCTTTAATCGACGCAGCAACTGTACCTACACAAGCTAGTACTCCCTATGCACTCTCGGCGTCGATTTAATCCGAACGGAGGAGTAGTAAGGAAGACAAAACATGCAGTAGTCCTTCTGCGTCGTTCTCGGAAAAAAAAAATAAGAGATTTCTATCCCAGAGATATTGGACCAAGATAACCATGCGCATAGAGAAGAGGCTATGGTCGGGAAGCAAATTTGGTACCATGAGCACCACTGCTTTCAGTTTTTAAAATATTTATTTAAAAACTGAATTTCTGCATATTTCAAAA
The DNA here is from genome assembly GCF_019359855.2 of Lolium perenne. Lineage (NCBI taxonomy): Eukaryota > Viridiplantae > Streptophyta > Magnoliopsida > Poales > Poaceae > Lolium > Lolium perenne. The sequence goes on from NC_067247.2 coordinate 162,713,220, forward strand.
AATCATCACATTTATTCCATGAATACATACCCATATTCTGAATAATCATGCAAAGTTTCGGTAGAAATTGCATTGTATTTTGAGCTACAGGAAAATAACAAATTTGTGGCTACGTATAGAGGTATATGTTTGTCAGAAATTTGTCTTTTTTGTATAGCTTAAAATATAACATATTTTTCTTCAAAATTTCTACCGTACCTTCAGAATGTTTATATATATGTGGGTATTTAATTTCATATTTTTTAAAATCCAAAAAATTTGATTTTTTAAAATCAGGAGCACTGGTCCTCATGTGCCAAATACACTTTTCGCTATGGTCGCCTAATATGTAGAAGAGAAAGGGACATCGTTGGGCCCGACAACAACGGCACATGAGGTGCACAAAGATTTATAGTATAAGTTTTTGACAAAGTCAAACTATGTAAAACTTGACGAAGCTGTTAGAAGAAATACCTATAACATATAGGACTACAATAAGAAATAAGAATCATTAGATACATGGTAAAATATATTTCCATCTGATATCTATATACTTTTATAGGTGTTGATGGTTTTTTTCGTTTATGCTTGCTTAAACATTAGTACTTTGTTTAATGTCTGGAAAATTATAGGACATGGTGTTTTGGCTCATAGGTCTAAATACATCTATTAAGAAAAATGTATATTAAATATATTTAAACATGTTTAAAAAAATCTGAAAACAAATCCTGGGTGTACATCCGGACATACTATGTTCATACAAAATAAATTATGGGGAAAAGATATTTTTTATGTGTTGTGTAAAAATGACGAATAAATGTTTCCTAGGAAGCAATTTAAAAGCACCACAAAATGTATTTTTACACAAGTCACAAAAAATGTCGTTCTTTCGCGAAAATTTGTGTGCGGACATAGAATGTGTGGGAATTAGTTTCAGAGTTTCTGACATTTTGAAATAGGATTTTTAAATAATGGGTGTATCTACACCTATGAGCAAAAGTGCATTTCACAAAATTATATGCCTTCTTTTGAGGAACAGAGAAAGTACGGCTGTTAGTGTTAAGCTCGCCCTGATTCCTGCGTCATGTACTGCTCAATATGTTTTAGCTTTTATTATTACTGAAGCATTTTAAAGCCTTTTTTCCTAGTGGAGTTTTTTCCCAGATACAAGTAGAGTTTGAGCGTGTTCTTTGCAAAAACCGTACAACTTTGTTAGGCCATCTTCTTATGTACCAACTGGTTTACCTTCTGTGCACTACAACACAAATTTGCTTGTAGTGACACCTCTCTAGAGGTTCTAGCATTTGCCTATATAAATTTGTTGTCAAATTAATGTGTAAACACATTTCTTAATCTAGAGACCTTCTCTGAAGTTCTTATTTTTTTCTTCTTAAAGCTCGATAAAACTTTACATGTTTAATTTCCCAAAAACAAAAATACGCCTTTTTCAGGAAAGAATGGAGTAGGAGTTTTAGCGTTAAGATCATCATGATTCCCGTGCCATGTGCGATGTGTTTTAACTAGTATGTTTAGACAAAATATTGTAAGATCTCTTTAAAAGTGGAGTTTCGGTGTGTTTGAAACTATACAACCTTGGTAGGTTATCTTGTTATGTACCAAGTGTGGTTACATTTTTTGCACTACAACACAAATTTGCTTCTTGTGACGCTTGTCAAGAGGTTGTATCATTTCTCTAAATTTATTATATAACCATGTAGAAGCTCTTTTCTTTATGTAAAGACACTTATGTGAAGGGCCATATAAAGTATTGTAAATGTAGATACATTAGTTGGGACAATTTTGTCGTAGGTACATGAAGGCACTTGCAAACTAGTCAGGGATTTACCGAGTCTACCACACACTCTGCATACAATCCGTCATGTGATTGCACATGTTAATTGGGTCCACCATAATTTGCCGAGTGCGGACTATTATCGCTATCGATTAGCTCGTGGGGTGTCTCATTTTTCTGCCAAGTGGCACGGTAAGGTAAGCCAAGTGTCATGTCCTGCATTCAGTTGCCGATTTCCCAGAAAGCAGTTGGTAAAATATGAAATTGACAAGCAAATTGTGCTTTGTCTAGTGTGTAGCGCTATAGCAGGCTTTACCTACTGTTATTAACACTCTGCCAAACATAATTTTTTTATGTAGTGGGAACCCACTCTGTTGTATAAGCCTATCTAAGATGGCTTCGAATAAGATATTTTGACGATTAAGCCCTAAATAGAACCTTAAGCATTATAGGCTTACCATAGACTAATCTTCATTGGCTCGTAGACTATGTTGGAAATCTCATATATGTCGCTGATAGCAAGCAGTTGTGTACTCTCGTATAATATATGTGTCGTTATTTGGTCAGACCAACTAAGATGTTTTTTAATATTTTTGGCACAAAAATCTAAAAACACCTTTCTTTAATTACTTTCATAAAAATGATTAATAATTAGAAAAATATTTGTGTTGTAAAAATAAAATATTCAGATATAAAATAAATTTTCACCTTTTTATTTAATTTTAAAAAAATCTTTCACGTAGAAAAGAAGCATACATTGGACAACAGGAAATGTTCACATATATGTATATAAAAATGTGTGTCTACTACAAAACAATGATCATTTATATTGTAAAGATGTCCATTCTGAAAATAATGTTCGCTGTTTCAAGAAAAAACTTCATGAGAGTATGAGACTTACAAAATATTCTTATTTTTGCCACTAAAATTATAATCACATATGTAAAATTAAATATAAAATTAACTATATAAAAAATTATATTCATGTACTTACCCAACTTTAGTGAATGAAACAAAAAAGGTATATAGAAAAAATTAAAAATTAAACAAAAGAAAATCAATAATGAAAATAACAAAAAAAAGATTTATTGGGCAGGCCCACGTGCCGAACACGCACGCATGCGACTCATGATGCTGCTGTTGGGAGGTGCTATACATCGCTTTAAGTGGCTCGGGAAGCTCCTGTACCCAATGTGGCCCTAAATGGGCTGCAATGTCATCGCCCATTAAATCAGGTGATATGATTTTTCAGTTTTGATGCATTTACATTTTTAAATTTGATGATTTTTTTCAAATTCGGTGAACAAATTTTAAGATTGCGAAAATTTATAAAGTATGAATTTTTTTCAAACACCACCTGAACAATTGTTTCAAATCCCCGTAAATATTTTTCAAATACATGACATTTTCCTAAATTTGAATAATTTTAAAACCTTGATTTTTTTAATGTTGAACATTTCATAAAACCATGGTTTTTCCCCAAATTTGTACCTTTCAAAATTCACGAGATTTTATAAATCTCGTGTTCCATGCGATAACAATATGTATTGAGATTTAATTCTATATGAGAGACGTGTTGCATTTTTAACAAATCATATCAAGATTGTTTCCATTTCCCCTGATCAAACCGTTTCGTCAACATGAGTTTATTATATATTTCGCGGTTCACTGATCCAAAAAAAAAATGTGTTTGTTGAACAGCTTGTGGTAGTTGACTGTAACTGGATTTGAAATAAAACCCGAAGTTCTCCCGCAAACAAAAAAAAGTTCAACAATGTTGGAGGTATCAGACGGTCGCGTATCCCCTCCCCACCGGTACAACGGTGCTAAATTCGCGATCGCCTAGCTAATTCAGAGACCGTCATCAGTCCACTCAACAGCCTAGTCGTATGTTCTGCTGCCGATGATTAATCACTCCACAATTGGAAAATATAGTGCCAAATCCACCAAGTCCTATTTAAGCTCATACATTCCCTCGTATCCTCCTCGTCTACAAAAGCCTCAGAAGCTATTTGCACTGCTAATTAGCTTGAGAGATCAAGTGATGGCACGCGCTGCAGCCACCCTTCAGCTCCTGCTGGTCGCCGTGGTGGCAGCGATGCTCCTCGCGGCGCCTCACGCCGCCGACGCGGCCATCTCCTGCGGCCAGGTGAACTCCGCCCTCAGCCCTTGCATCCTCTACGCGCGGGGCCTCGCCGGCGCCCCGTCAGCGGCTTGCTGCGGCGGCGTCAAGAGCCTCGCCGCGGCGACGAAGACCACTGCCGACAGGCGCGCCGCATGCAGCTGCCTCAAGATGGCCGCCGGCCGCATGACCGGGCTCAACAACGGCAACACCGCCAACATCCCGGCCAAGTGCGGCGTCAGCGTCCCCTACGGCAACATCAGCGCCTCCGTCGACTGCTCCAAGGTCAATTGATCTGGAGATCACTCGACGGTCGACGCCACACACGGCGTTTAGCCCGGTCCACCATCGGTGCCGAGACAGCTGACTTGAGGTTAAGTATGCGTGGTGTTTACTAAATAAAAGCTTGGGCAGCATGCACGGATGGTACATGGTACGTAAGTATGTGCGGTTTGTATACATGTACGCTGTCTAGCTGTCGATGGACGGTACCAGCGTTTACTTAAGAGTCTATGTTCGGTTTGCCCCACTTCGATCGAGCAGAATGTTGTAGTTTGTGACAGCGTCAGCAGTGTTGATGAATATACTTTCCCCGTCCTCAAATAATAAGTGTGTGTTTGAACATGTCTAATTCAAGTTTTATTAGCTCACTACAGGAATGGGCCTATACGCCGACGGCCAAACCCTACGCCGAGGGCATTTTATCGGGGCCGTCGGCGTACGGCCTCGCCAGGGCAGCGCCGGAAGCCGACCGTCGGCGTCTAGGTACCGTCGGCGTATAGGCTCCTACGCCGAGGGCCGTCGTCGGCGTCTACCTGGCCCTCGGCGTAGAGGTCTCCATCACCTCCCCTCGCACCCGCACCGTCACCGCCCTCTCACGGCGTCAGACAGACGCCGAGGGCTACCCTCGGCATAGGGCATGGCCACCCTATGCCGACGGCCACCCTCGGCATATAGACTTTTTTTTTTATTTTTTCTTTTTTCTCTCTCTCATATTACTTTATATTATGTTTCTATTATTTATTTACTAGTATGCATTATGTAAAAAATGGTTCTATTTTTTAAGAATTCGTAGATGGCATATGTAGGTCCCACGGGTGACGCTCTTCGCAGACGGGTCAACCGGAGCCACTAGGCCCAACATTTGCTATCGATGTACATATGGGTAGATCCGCGGGGTCCCCGCCCTACGGTTTCCCTAACCCTAACTCTAACCCTAACCCTAACTCTAACCCTAACTCTAACCCTAACTCTAACCCTAACCCTAACCCTAACTCTAGCCCTAACCCTAACCCTAGGGTTTCCACATACATTGCTAACTCTAACCCTAACCCTAACTCTAGCCCTAACCCTAACCATAGGGTTTCCACATACATTGCTAACTCTAACCCTAACCTAACCCTAACTCTAACCCTAACCCTAGGGTTTCCACATACATTGCTAACCCTAACTATAACCATAACAGATCACTTGGTAAAACCCTAACCCTAGGGGTCCCGCCCTAGGGTTTCCCAAAAGCAGATCACCGGAGCGTCAGAATTGTTGGAAAACTTGCTTCTGCCCCTAACATACATGTACAAGTGTGATGTAAGGTTTGGCTAACCTTGGATGTACCCGGCGTTGACGATTTCCGCATAATGGGCTACCAGTTGGTAAAATCCAGGATCTGTATGTGGAAACCCCCGCCATGGCTCGAACGGAGCCTATTTTATGGTAAAGTATGCCCAACCTATCGTTTCCATGTACATATGTCCTAAACAAAGCAAACTAAATAAAAAAGTCCACTGGTAAACCCTCGCACGGAGAAAGCTATAGGGGTAGATGTGTGGGGTCCCCGCCCTAGGGTTTTCCAAGTTCTGAGACCACCGGAGCGTCGGAATCGCTGGAAAACTTGTGTGTGCCCACATGGCATGCACAAAAGTGATTTGAGATGGTTTTATATCCAAGGATACCCCCCCAAGGTGTGTCCGGCTTCTCGGACAGGGGGTTCCTACACTTAGGCAGATTCTGGATGTATAGGGGGGAACTCCCTCGGAGGTGAACTGGAGAGAAAAGTGATACATTTAAGAACTTAAGACCCAGACACGATACAAAACACTTAAATAACTAGACCCACACACATACCAAAGCGCTTAAAGTACTAGACCCACACACGAACTGAAACACTTAAAGAACTACACCCACACACAGGAACCAACACACTTAAAGAACTACACCCACACAGGAACCAAAACACTTAAAGAACTAGACGCACACACAAACCAAAACATTTAAAGAACTACACCCACACACGAATAAAGCACTTAACGCTAGACACACGAACTCGACACACACACATATTAATCAGAGAAGTCAAAATCTTCGTCCTCGCTGGGGGTGTCCTCTGAAGCGGTGGTTGTGAAGATCCACGACCACCGTTCATCATCCTCCCCCCATGTCGACGCCTCTCCTTTGGCGTACTCTGCTTCAACCGCAGCCTTCCTCTGCCGCTTTCCCGCCCTCCTCTCTCTCAGGTACGTCTGCTGGTCCGTCCAGAATGCGCGTTCTGCCTCGTCGGCTCCGGGATGGTCTCTGCGCCACTGTGCCATGAACTGCTCGTCCGCCTCGGTGGTATCAATCCGTCGCTGGCCAGACCTGTACCGCCGCCGCGCTTCACCCTGTGAGCGAAGTAGCGGCTCAGTAGAGAGACTCTGAGCTTCCGTCAGAGACCTGACCTCCGGGAAGTTCATTTCGTGGCGCGGCCGGCCAAACCTCCAAGCTGCAACGTCGTATGCGCGGGCAGGAGCCTCCTTCGTGTAGAAGGTGCCGAGCCACACACGCGTACCACCGGCGGTGATTTCAGCCGCGAAATGTCCCGCAGGCCGCAGGCGAACGCCGATGAAGCCCGTGTTGCTACGGCGACGAGGAGCCATCTCAGCGGCAGCTCAGCTCAGAGGATTTTGTGGTGCTGTTGGATGAGAGAAGTGATGAGGGGAGAAATGTTGCTGGTGCTGTTAGTGGAGAAGACATGGCTATATATAGGCCGACGAGGGGCTGAAACGGCGGGAAAACTTGGCGGGAGAGAATGGGCGGGAAAACTTGGCGGAAGAGAATGAGCGGGAAAGGGTGGGCGGGAAAACTTGGCGGGAAATCATGGCGGGAAAAAAGGGCGGGGAAGAAGCAGCGGGAAAGGGTGAGCGGGAAAAAAGGGCGGGAGAGAAGTAGCAGGGCGTAGGGAATGGCCCCAAAACTTGTGTGTGTCCACATTGAATGCACAAAAGTGATTTGAGATGGTTTTATATCCAAGTCTACCCCCCAGGTGTGTCCGGCTTCTCGGACAGGGGGTTCCTACACTTAGGCAGATTCTGCATGTATAGGGGGGAACTCCCTCGGAGTTGAACCGGAGAGAAACTTGAGATCATATGGGATGATCCTTGTTTCCACATGTACCTATGGCCTAACCAAGCTCAAATGGAGGCATATGCCCACCGGGGGAGCCCCGATGGGATGCAGTCAAAGGGGTAGACCGCGCGGTCAACAGAACTAGGGTTTCATCGGAAATCGAGCATCCGATCAAGGGAATGGCCCCAAAACTTGTGTGTGTCCACATGGAATGCACAAAAGTGATTTGAGATGGTTTTATATCCAAGGCTACCCCTGTGTGTCGGCTTCTCGGACAGGGGGTTACTACACTTAGGCGGGTCTGCATGTATAGGGGGGAACTCCCTCGGAGTTGAACCGGAGAGAAACTTGGGATCATATGGGATGATCCTTGTTTCCACATGTACCTATGACCTAACCAAGCTCAAATGGAGGCATATGCCCACCGGGGGAGCCCCGATGGGATGCAGTCAAAGGGGTAGACCGCGCGGTCAACAAAACTAGGGTTTCGTCGGAAATCGAGCATCAGATCTAGGGAATGGCCCCAAAACTTGTGTGTGTCCACATGGAATGCACAAAAGTGATTTGAGATGGTTTTATATCCAAGGCTACCCCCCCAGGTGTGTCCGGCTTCTCGGACAGGGGGTTACTACACTTAGGCAGATTCTGCATGTATAGGGGGGAACTCCCTCGGAGTTGAACCGGAGAGAAACTTGGGAAATATATAATTTAATAAATATAATTGACATTAATAAAATTTAAATACAAAAAAAATTGAAAAATACAAAAAAAGGGGCTATGCCGAGGGCTGCCCTCGGCATATGCCTGGCCCTCGGCATAGGGACGGTCGGCCGGGTCAGTTTTATGTGCTGGTCTGGCTCGACCAGCACCTAACCTAACCACCACGCGCCCTCTCCCCCGAGCCCGAGCTCCCGCCTGCCCGCCGCCGCCTCCCGCCTGCCCGCCGCCCTCCGCCGCCGCCTCCCGCCTGCCCGCCGCCCTCCTCCACCTCACTCCTGCCCTCGCCGCCCTCCTTCGCCGCCCTCCTTCCCCGTCGCCATCTCCCCTTGCCGCCCTCCTCCTCCCGGCCCGGCCTGCTCGCGCCGCCTCCTCCGCCTCCACGCGCCCCCTCCCGCCGGCCCGCCGCCCTCCTCCTCCTCACGCCCCCGCCCGCCGTCCCCGCCCACCGGCCCGGCCTCCTCCTCGCGCCCCCGCCCACCGAGCTCCCTGGCCGGCCTCCTCCTCGCGCCCCTGCCCACGGTAAGATTTTTTTTTTTTATTTGTGTATTGGTTTTAGTTGTTGAAATTGAAATGTGTAAGAAAATAGTAATTGAAATGTGTAATTGATTTGAAATAGAAAGAAAGAAATAGTAATTGAAATTGAAATTGAAATTGAAAGAAATAGAAATAGAAATTGAAATTGATTTGAAAATTGGAAAGAAATAGAAATGAAATGGAAATGTGTAATAGAAATAGAAATGAATTTGTTTAATAATGGAAATAGAAATGCAAATGTGAATTTGTTCTAATAATGTGAATTTGTAATAGGCCATGTGGTGACCGCCTCGTCATGAGCACCCCGGCGTGACAATCCCGGATCTTTGACGCGCTTCTCGACGTTCGCCGACATCGACACTCCGTTGTTGGACTACTTCCTCTTCAGCCGAGGGTGAGCTAAATTTCCAACTTCTTCTCCGCATTTTCTTATGTCACTAGATTCATTTTCCAAGTCCAGTTGCGTAACCTAGGTGTCACTTCCCGTCCGCGAGCGTTACGCGGATAAATATGCATTAGTGGTCCGCATATTTTGAACCGTAACGCTTGCGGCATTTACGGGACAGTCGACGGATGCGTAGTTGTCTACGTTTTCCATGTTCTACTCCGGTCCGAGTCAGGATTTCGGCGGCGCCTCCCCGTTGTTCTCCGGATGCACATCCTCTCGGCTTTTTGCCGAGACGTGTATCGGGAGAGCAGCGGGGAGGTGCTGCCGAAATTCTGACTTGGACCGGGGTAGAGCATGGAGAACGTAGCCAACTACGGATCCGGCGGCTGCTAGGAGCCCACCTAGTAGAGATGTAGGTTGATGCATGCGTTTCGCCCGGTAAAATAAATAAAAATATGATGCATTTAATTTCCTATTTGATATAAATGCTATGTACGTGGTTTGGCTCCCAATAAAGCGAGAGGATGGCTGATAATGGATGGATGTACAATGAGCGTGTTAGTGCGGCGAGAAAACAGAGATGAGTGGACAAGGAAGACCCATTTTCTAGTGAATGAGTTAGCGCGTGGTACAAAGGGGCTGGTTCGGGCACTTTGCCCTGTGTTCGCTGCGTGAAGCGTCAACGTCGTGGGAAGGATGAAATGTATAGACACCTTCTGCAATATGGGTATATGCATGGGTACGTCACGGAAATCGACTTTGATGAGCGCGAACGTGACAGAGGTGAGGTGATGCGGCAGCGGCTCAATGGCAATGCGTACGATGGAGTTAGAGACTTTCTAGATGATCTCGTCCATGCCGATGTCCCGGATTCGCCGCCAGAACCGGAGGCGCCGCTGTAATCCGGATGCGCCGCCAGAACCGGAGGAACCAGAGCCAACCGCGAAGGCCTTCTATGATATGATTGCCGCGGCTAAGAGGCCTCTGTACGAGGGCGCCGCGATTTCTCAGCTCGATGCCATCTCCCAATGTCTAGCCGACAAGACCCGGTACAACACCACCCGTGAGGGCTTTGAAGCAAGTCTGAAAATAACTGGTAACATGTTGCCCAAAGATCATTGTCTGCCTCAAAGCCTGCACGCGACGAGGAGAATGATGAAGGACCTCAACATGGATTATCAAAGGATAGACTGTTGTCCGAAAGGCTGCGTTCTATTTTGGAGACAGTATGCGGAGGACAAGTACTGTCCCATCTGTAAGCAGTCTAGGTATGAAGAGGTAACGGGAAAGGATGGTCAGGTGAGGCAGTCAAGCACCGCAAAGTCGATTCTTCGATATCTCCCATTCATAAAAAGAATCCAGCGGCTTTACATGCACGAGGAGACAGCCAAACAGATGACGTGGCACAAGTATGGGAAGAGATTCGTGGACGAAAACAAGAAGTTGAAGATGGGACATCCATCCGATGGTACGGCATGGAAGAACTTCGATACAAAACACCGCCTTAAGGCAGCCGAGGCTCAGAATGTCAGAATTGCGATAGCAACAGATGGCTTCAATCCATATGGTATGTCCAATTCCAATTACAGTTGCTGGCCCGTGTTTGTTATTCCGCTCAATCTCCCTCCCGGAGTCCTAATGACGAGGAAGACCATGTTTCTGTCGGCCGATCATTCCAGGCCCTCATTACCCGGGGAAGAATTTGAGTGTCTACATGCAGCCGATTGTGGAAGATTTGAACCACTCTTGGCACCACGGGACATTGACGTACGACCGAGCATCGAAGACAAACTTCTGCATGAGAGTTTGGTTGCAGTATACCATGCATGACTTGCCCGGGTACGCCCTAACATGTGGATGGTGTACAGTTGGTAAGTGGCCATGCCCGGTGTGCGAGCATCGGCTTGAGTTCCTTTGGCTACGAAGGGTCGCAAGTATGTTGCGTTTGACACGAATCGACAGGTCCTCAAAAAGGAGGCATCCGTTTAGAGAAGACAAAAAGAACTTCAAGAAGGGCAAAGTTGTGCATGAAAAAAAAGATGTGCCGAAGTTTGATGGTACACTTGTTGAAGCCGAGCTACGTGCTCTCGTGCCGGCAGCGACGCCAACTGGCCATCAATTTGAGGGATATGGTGTAACGCACAACTGGACTCACGAGGCGGCTTTAACGAAGCTCGAGTATTACAAGGACCTCGAACTTCCCCATAACATCGATGTGATGCACACTGTAAAGAATGTCGCGGAGTCCGTCTTTCACACATGCCTGAACATTCCCGGGAAGTCAAAGGATAATGTCAAGGCTAGAGTCGATATTGAGATCCTCTGTGATAGGGAAAAATTACACATGAAGCGTCCTATTGGCCGTCAAAAGAATTGGTTCAAGCCGCATGCCAACTTCTGCCTTGATTCCATCCAAAAGAAGGAGGCATTCAGGTGGCTCAAATACGTCGTGATGTTCCCGGATGGTTATTGCTCGAATATGAGTAAGGGAGTTAATCTTTCGACGGGAAAAGTCACCGGAGCTCAAGAGTCACGACTATCATATATGGATTCAGCGGCTCATGCCGGTGATGCTTCGAGGGTATATCCCCGAGAAAGTCTGGCGAGTGCTTGCGCAGTTGAGCCATTTCTTCCGCACGCTATGTGCTAAGCAGATATGTCCCGAGGTTATTGCAAAGCTACAACATACAGTGCCGGAGTTGCTATGCAATTTGGAGATGATATTTCCGCCAGGCTTCTTTACTCCGATGGCACATCTCATTGTGCACCTCGCCAACGAGGCACTCTTGGGTGGTCCGGTGCAGTTTCGTTGGCAGTTCTGTATTGAGAGAGAGTTTAAGTATATTCGAAAGATAGCGGAAACAAGGCCAAGATTGAAGCATGCATAGCTGAGGCAATATGCCTTCGGGAGATGGCAGATGCCGCGACAACGTACTATCCCGATGATGTTCCCACTCAGCATAACCCGGTCACTCGTTACAATGTCGACGTGCCCGAGAATGACCCCAAGCTAAAACTATTCCAATTCCCCGGTGGCAAGGCTGGTAAAGGAACAAAATATAAATTGGAGAACGAAGAGAAGGATTGTATAATGCTATATGTGCTTATGAACATGGAGGAAGTGATCCCATTCGTAAGGTAAAATGGTGAACAAATTACTTTGCAGCTAGTAACCTCGTCTCGGTCTAATGCTTATTTTCTCCTTTCAGCGAATTCACGGATGAAATGTGGCCGTATGATGAATTGCCCGAAACCTCGGAGATGGACACTCTACTGAAAGACGGTGCTCCCGGAATTAATAAAAACTTTGTGACATGGTTCATGGAAAAAGTAATTTCTAACCTTTCCTCTTACATTGCAACACGTGACTTGTCCCTCTTATTACACGTAACTAATGCACACAACAAATTTGAAATGTTCTTGTAGGGCCGTGAGAGAAACGTTGATATGATAGATGAGTTGAAATGTGTTTCCCAAGGTTGTAGCCGTGAGGTGACCAAGTATGAGAAGTATGATGTGAATGGGTTTCGCTTCCACACAGAGACGCACCAGAAGGGCCGGGCGAATCCCAAAACGATAAATACTGGGGTCTTCACCAAAGGAGCCAACAACTTTGATTACTACGGAAGGTTACAAAGTGTATACGAGTTGACATTCAATCGTACGAACGTGCAACTCAATATCGTCGTGTTCAAGTGTCATTGGTTCGACCCAATAGGTGGACAGAGAAGTGATAAGTCCATTGGGTTAGTTGAAGTTAAGCTTTCAACCACCTATAGCGGAGCCGATATCTTTATTGTGGCTCACCAAGCCAAGCAAGTTTATTATTTGCCCTACCCATGCCAGAAAGCGGAACTCAAGGGTTGGGAAGTCGTCTTCCAGGTATCGCCACATGGTAACCTACCGATTCCCTACGAGGATGATTACAACAACATTGACCCCGTGACATACGAGGGGATTTTCTATCAAGAGGAACAGGACTTCGGGGAATATATTTTAGAACCGTTTGTTCAAGAGGACCTCGGGAACGATGCGAAACTCGTGGTGAGTCAGTGGTGGATCTAAAGGACATATCTATGCTCGAGAAGTTACTTGAGGCGAATGACAATTATGATGAGCCTCCACCCGTCGACCCTTCAACTTTGTACTCACAAGATAGTGATAGTGATAGTGGGCCAGAGAAAGAGAAAGAGAAAGAGATGGAGTATGAGAGTGAGCATGAGAGCGATGATGGCTGGTGAGGGTCTTTTATTCTTAGTATTTATTATGTCAACATGCTTCTTAATTGCATTGTGCCTTTTATTCTTAGTATCTTCATTTTATTATGTCAACATGCTTCTTAATTGCATTGTGCCTTTTATTCTTAGTATCTTCATTTTATTATGTCAACATGCTTCTTAATTGCATTGTGCCTTTTATTCTTAGTATCTTCATATAATATGTCTTTGTGCTTAACTGTTTTATTCTTCTCAATGCAGGTGACTGGACAATATGAGCAGCGGCAAGGCAGACTCCGAGAGCTTGCTTAAGACGCTGGCGCAGGTGAAGAGGAATATTCCTAGACCCACTAGACGGAGTGATCGAGCCCCGGTGCAAAATCCGCGTTACGCCGATGGTACCGATGGAGGACGAGGACGAGGAGGACGAGGTGGAGGTGGAGGACGAGGACGAGGAGGACGAGGTGGAGGACGAGGTGGCGGCGGGGTACACATGGACTTTGACGAGCCACCCTCCGCTTCTGGCGACGTGGCTCCTGAGTTGTACCTAGAGGGTCCGTCTAGTGGGGAGGTGGAGATGGAGACGGAGTCTACACACGAGTCGGACTCTAGGGCTGAGTTGGAGGTGATGGAGGATGGGGGTGCGCCGAAGCCCTTGAAGCTTCGTGGAGAAGCTAGAGTCCCCGATGCGAGGAAGGAGCCGAAGACCCATGATGACAAGGCCCTTATCATTCCTTCGAGCGATGAGTAAGTGTACTACTTCAGAAATTTCGAACATGTATTTTCATCTTGGGCATAATAAACAATTTGGCATGTGTACTAATGTGTGATTTATTTGCAGCAACTGGACATGGGATGCCAAGCCCCCCCGCATGCCCAACAGCTTGCTTGGGGCTACGATTAAGAAGTTACGGCCCGGCAGATACACTCCCCTTAGCACGGTCCCCGGTGGCCCGACGAAGCTAGCCACTACTTGGGCGGACTATGAGGATGCCCCTGCCGTAGGCTTCGCGGCTTGCCGAGGCTGTGACCACCAAGTTACGGGTAAGGCATATATTTCTCGAGCACCGTTCATAGTTGATGACCCTAATGTGCTAACTCATGACTTTCACAACTGATTTATGCATGATTGAAGTGCTTCTATCGTGTGGACCCGGAGCATGACACGCAGGCGCGTCTCACTTTGCGTGGCGCTTGCGAGAGGTTGACACCGCAGCATGGTACAACCAAAAGTTCACCAGCGCTAGTGCCTTCTGGGCTAACAAGGGTAAGAGGGTCAAGAAGGAGTACTATGTTGGTAACGAGCCTACGGAGGAATGGGCAATGACCATTGAGGAGTACATGTCGGTGAGTAAAATGTCAATGAGATTCTACATTGCTGCTAAGTTTTCATTGAATTATCTTGAGCTGAGTATTGCGTTTTCAGGTTTGTCCGGAGTGGGCCGAGCAGCATAGGGAGGCATGGGAGGAGCTGATTAGGCGAGGTGGCTCAGGCGGGACGAGGAGTTTGCAGCCGTGTCGAGGCGTAACATGGAGAACCGAGGCACCGGTGGCACACACTGCGCGGGAAACCGCGACTACACCCGCTTCAAGGGGAAAAAGGTATGTATATACATGGAACGACCTTCATTCATTTCCCGCCATGTCTCATTTGTGGTACGCTTAACTTTTCTTTTCGCGATGCTGGTGGCCGAGGCACCACCTGGGGTGGTGCTTCATGATGCCCAGATATATGACATGATGCGGACGAAGCGAAGCCCAATCCCGCATTGCCTCGGCCACGGTACTACGGCAATGCCAAGGCCGCCAAGGAGGACTATCGCGACATGGTCAAGTCTCGTCACCCCGAGGTGGATGACCCCTTGAGCATTCCGGTCGACGAGGAGTCGTTGGTCCTGTCGGGGCACGGGCGTCCGCATGGCCGTTTCCCTTGAATGAATAAGGCGGTCAAGCCTACCCACTCCACGAGCTACACGCGCCTCAAGCATACCCTCACCGCCGACAGCCCCCAGCCTCGTCCACGGCCTGCTCGTCCACCCGCCTACGATGTAAGTTTCCTCATTTTCATCCTCTTTCCGGTTTTCCTTCCTACATGGCTAAGTGTTTACGAGATTCATTGTTTCTGAAATTGTAGCGACTTCGAGGCGGCCTTCGAAGCCTGCAATGAAGCGTATCGGCAGGCCGTTGCCCGGTGGAATAGGCGGAATACGGCCTATATCACGTATATATAATAAGTCTGAATCTTCCTTCTCGCGCAAGTAGATGACAAGTCTCGGTTTGATGCTTTATTTACGCAAAGCCTAACTTGTAACCTATCTTGCAGGAAATGATGATCTCTATGTCTACTGGTACACCGCCACCGGATCGAGTTGCCGTGGCGGGGGACATGCCTATCATGCCATCGAGGGCAGCTTTCGCTGCGACTTACTACGGATCCACACCGGAGGTAAGTTCTTTGCCAAACCGGTAGTTACCACTTTCCTTTGCCTCGCAAGTTGCTAACATGTAGGGAACACGTAGGGAACGGGATGGTCCGGGAACCAGGCATCGCCGGGTGGGCGCGAGGTCACACCGGTTCATGAAGGTGGTCGGTCTCTGGTCGGTCAGCCGGTGTGTCTGCGTCGACTACTCCTGGGACTACTCCCGGTGCCTCTCCGTCGACTTCTCCTGGGCGTGCTACCGGTCCTTCTCCAGGTGGTTCTTCTGCAGCTTCTACCGGAGCGAAACCCCGGGCTGCTCGTTTCGCCAACGATGTGGGCGGACACACCCCGCCCGGGTCCTTCCTCCGCTAGTCAGCACCGGGCTTCTTGCTTGCCATCATTTGCTAGCTACTACTATGTATTGGATGACATGGCACTCTCCTCTTGTATGCTACTACATGCACCATGTATGCTACTATGTGGATTTCATGCTATTTATGTGAATTATGGTGATTTTGGATGAATTATGGTACATTTGGTTGATTTTGGATGAATTTGGTCGATTTTGGATGAATTTGGTCGATTATATGATATTTATGTGAATTTGGTCGAATTTGGTCGATTATATGAACTGGAACTGGATTGCATTGCAAGCTGGGCCAGGCTGAAAACAGAAAAAAAAATGGCAGGCTCCTATGCCGAGGGTAATGCCGTCGGCATAGACCCTGACATAGGGCCATATGGTCAGGTCTATGCCGAGGGGGTTGCCCTCGGCGTAGCCCGACGCGCCAGGTGCTGCCGCGTGTCCACGGTGGCGCTGCATGGGGCATGCATACGCCGAGGGGGTTGCCCTCGGCATAGCCTCCCAGCTAGGGTGCGCCTCCGTGCGCCACGTCGCCTCTCCCGTCTCTCTACGCCGAGGGGTTGGGCCGTCGGTGTCTCTGGCCGCTCCGTTAACGTCGACGGCGCGCCGCCACGCTACGCCGACGGCGTCAACGCCGAGGGGCTTCTTCACCGTCGGCATAAAGCCAGGACGCCGAGGGTTAGCTCTACGCCGACGGCCCACCTACCTATGCCGAGGGACCCAGACGCCGAGGCGACACGCCGAGGGCTGCCGTCGGCGTAGCCTACGCCGAGGGCAAGGCGTGGCTACGCCGAGGGCAGCCGGCCGTCGGCGTAGAGTAACATTCCTGTAGTGGCTTCGATCAATTTTCTACAAAAAAAAAGTAGTAGCATGACACTAAATTAATATTGCTAGGAGTATGTTGCTATTTTTATGTAAAAAATCAGTCAAGGTTTTAAATGTTTGACTTCTAAAATGAGAAAATGTACAATTACTCACAAACTCGCGGAGGGAGGGAGTATATATTCAATACTAGCAAGGCTTCAATCGTTGAAAATTGTATAGAGATGCAGCAGGGAGACTTTTCCTCCAGCTCGGCCCCTACTTTCCCTTGTTTTGTCTCATCGGTATCACTTTAAACTCCATAGAACTTATTTTTCTCTGTTTTTAAATGCCCAGCCACACCAGATTGAACTTGTTGAAACAATAGACTAATTCTAACGGGAAAATCACTAGTTGTTGACTTGTTGACGTAACCTATAAAGCCTTTCATGGAGAAAAGTGAATGGATGAGAATGAGATATATACACACAAACCAAACTTGTTGCTCTCGTAGACCTACTCTATTTATTTTTAACAAATCGTAGACCTACTCCGGGGGAATATTAGGCTCTATCGAACATACAGGAAATTGGAGATAGCACTTTACTTATGTGTTGGTGGAAAACAATTTCTATAACATACTCAAGCACGTATCTGTAGTAAGGCCATGCATGCACCGATGCACGGCTAGTATTCCTAGTCGGACTCTGATGCAACAATATCTAGGCCCGTATAATTTTCTTTCCCAGAAACCTACGACCTCAGGCCTATAAAAACTCTGGCCCATGTGAAAATTAAAAGCTGGCCCATATGTAATACCATGCAAACTGCAGATCCTGGAGTGGGTGGGATGGAAACGGATGATGGGAGCAACTGATTGCCTGCTGATAGTTGGATATGCTCTGTCTGGAGAAGTTTTGGTCTCATGCTCCTGTTACCTCGAGTTTCTTTTTGCTTGTTTTTTGTTTGAGGTTTTTTACATTGCTCTGTAATAATATATATAAATCCTCTGAACGCCAGCAGTAAATGGCGATCCCCTCTTTCCTGCTACATAAACTCATGTTTTTTCGTTATCGTGATGGTAATGAAAATCGATCCCATGTTGGATCGTTTGGGGAAAAAATGTAACACAATGTAACTCAGCTATTCGTATTCTTTTGGACTGACCCGGGAACAAAAAATAATTGATGTAAAATATGTAGGTAGGAAAAATTGGACACAACAAAAACGTTTCCGTCCACCGTAGGGTTTCGGACCTTTGGTTACTGGACAAAATTTCTCTTCACGTCGTTTACACTACAACAAACAACCGATTGTCAAAATGTGCCCCAAGTGTATTGTGTTGGACACTCGGCGAAGCATCTTTTCTAAACCGAGTGCCATAACAAACACCGGGTAAAGGGTTTAATGCCTACCAAATTAAAGTAGCAGAATTGCTAGTTCTTCCTAAACTGAGAACAAAGCTCATGCTTAGTAGATTCTTGCAACGATCAGATTTATGCACTTGAGATGCAAGTTAGGTTGCAACTTAATATTTCAGTTACAAGTTGGGTTACAACTTAAATTTTTCAGTTGCAAGTAAGGTTGCAACTACGAGAATGACCATGAACCATTAGGTTTACTTTGTGATCCGTATTAATGGTGTGTTGCAACATTGGTTACAACTTAGATTAGAGAACATCATTAGACCGAGAATGAAATTAGTTTTCAGTAGCCTAAGAACTTGTAACACCCTTAAAGTCAACGATTGAGTGTCTGGCGGGCGACAGTCGGCAAGGCATAAAAACTCTGCAAACTAGAGCACCACGTGACCATGCTCACTGCGGTCGATCCCGTATCTAGTTATGAGGAGTGCTCAAGGCAAGGAGAAGACTACTGGCTATGGTGGGATCTAAGCTTCAACCTAGCTCTGACCCTTTTCCCTAGTGGTCGTGGTCCTCCTTTTATAGTTGGAAGGGGAAACCATATATAGTAGCAGACAATATATGGCCATCTGCCCACAGCTGGGGGTGATTACAAAATAACCCTACACCACATGTTTCAAGGAATGGCACGCAGTATACGACAAAGATGCACCAACATATAGTCCCGTCTCTTGGCCTGGCTCTTCGGGCCTTCATGCCTTCCGCTCCCGGGGAAACTTCCTTTCCTGCCAAGTTAGGGCCGCAGGCCCCCCTCCACCGGCCTGGGCGTAGGTACCCTCCAAAAATGGCTAGGATACAATCTTGTCTAAAAAAAACTTTAAACATGGCAGGGAAAATGCTAAGGGGGGTGTAGATACGACACGACTTCAGGTGGTCTTGCCACATCCTCTTTAGGCGCAAAGCGGTCAATACTGACTCATGGCTATGTGTCCCACCTTGGGCCCGTATGGAGGGCATCACTGCTGATGACTCATTCCTATGGAAAGGGGGAAGGGCTCAACTGTGCTCGCGAGAAACACGCCAAGACTCCTTGGCGGTTAGTTGCTCACTCCAACTAACACCCTCAATCCTTCCAAGTTAGCTTGGAAGGGTGTGGGGCACAATGGCCCACACTCAGTGGATCCGAGATACCCTAGTTTTCTCGAGAGACGACACCGAAAGCTAAAACTCATCATTTTATATTCTATATAAAAGATGAATGACCATGTTGACTCTATGCCTACACCTTACACATGAGTAGTCCAATTAGTGACATGGGCAATTGGACGGGCCCAGTAACCTGCCATCATGCCACATATGGGGAAAGTACAAATCAGTGTCACATCATCCAAAAGTTTCTTGTTACTTAGCAAAAAAGAATTTCTTATTTTAGTGAAAAACTAAATGTGTGTTTCATCGAATAATTTTCTAGCACTGAGTGGTGGGTGATACATCTCAAACGTATCTATAATATTTTATGCTCCATGCTTGTTTTACACCAATTCATATATGTTTTGCTTACATTTCGTTGCACTTTTACTTGATTTCCGACACTAACCTATTAACAAGATGCCACAGTGCCAGTTCCCTGTTTTCTGTTGTTTTTGTATTTCGGAAAAATTGTACATGAAATATTCTAGGAATTGGACGAAACAAAAGCCGAAGTCAATATTTTACCGAAACGAAGATGAAGTCCAGAGGGAGTTCGAAGAGGCGCCACAGGGCGGCCAGACCACCCCATGGCGCAGCCTGGGTGTGGCCCGCGCCTAGGGGTGGTGTGGGCCCCCGAGGCACCGCACCGACCTAAATCCTCCGCCCGCTTATACATCTTCTCAGAAAACCCTGGATACATGAGCCTCCATCCACGAAAAGTTCCGTCGCGGACGCCATCGCAGAACCCATCTCGGGGGGTTCTGAAGCTTTTCCCGGCACCCTGCCGAAGGGGGAAATCATCGCCGGAGGAATCTACATCGCCATGCCCACCTCCGAAGTGCTGCGGGAGTAGTTCATCCCTGGACTATGGGTCCATAGCAGTAGCTAGATGGTTGTCTTCTCCAATTTGTGCTTCATGTATAGATCTTGTGAGCTGCCCTACATGATCAAGATCATCCTTATGTAATCCTACATGTTGTGTTTGTTGGGATCAGATGAATATTGTATACTATGTTGAGGTCGATTATATATTCATATCATATGTTATTTTTGATCTTGCATGCTCTCCGTTGCTAGTAGATACTCTGGCCAAGTAGATGCTTGTGACTCCATGATGGGGTATTTATGCTCGATAGTAGGTTCATGCATCTAGTTTTCTAGGAGAGTGACAGTAACTTCTAAGATTGTAAATGTGTTGTTGCTACTATGGAGAAAACAACAATGTTTTATCCAATGGTAATTCTATTATTTACTTTACACACATTGCTTAATGCGATAATCTACTGCTTGCAACTTAATACTAAAAGTGGTTCGGACGATAACCGGAAGGTGGATTATTAGTCATAAACGCAGTTGGATTATGGTCTATGTATTGTGTTGTAATGCCCAATCAAATCTCATAGTAATCATCTTGTCATGTATGGTCGATATTCTGTCAATTGCCCAACTGTAATTTGTTCACCCAGCATGCTATTTACTTTTATGGAGAGACACCTCTAGTGAACTGTGGACCCCGGTCCTTTCCTTTACACTGTAAATTCAACCACTGCAATCCTACTCTGTTTACTTACTGCAATTCATGTTTCCTTTAATTACTGCAAACATCTCTTTCCACTTGATACGTCTAATCCTTTCTGTTCAGCAAACCGGTGAGATTGACAACCTCACTGCAAGTTGGGGCAAAGTACGTTGGTTGTGTTGTGTGCAAGTTCCACGTTGTTGTTGACGCCGGTAGTGCGCCCTGCCACTAGTCAGCTAGCAACACCTTCAGAAGTCACGTCTTTCTCCAACTGGTCGATTAAATCTTGGTTTTGTACTGAGGGAAAACTTGTTGCTGTGCTCATCACACCTTCCTCTTGGGGTTTCCCAACCGCTTCCACAACAACGCTCAGCAAGATTGCCTGGCGCCATCACCGGAGCACGATCCAGATTTTCTGGCGCCATTGCCAGGGAACTGAAGAAAAGTTACACCACAGAGATTTCCAACTCCCACAGCAATCTGCGCTCAGCAAGATTTTCTGGTGCCGTTGCCGGGGAGAAAGAGGATTTCTGCAAGGGGAGTCTCTCATCTCCAATATCTTTACTTTGTTATAGTTTGCTTAGTTTACTTTTTTTTATTTGCTTTATCATATAAAAAACATGAAAAAATTAGTTTCTTTTATAGTTGTTATTTTGTTTCTAGTTCATTATGTTGTTCCCTAAGTACGCTCTGAAGGAGCTATCTGTAGGTAGTGGTTCTATAATTGGGAAAGATAATATGAAAAAATCTTCAATCATGTTAGTAAGCATAAAGATATTGAGGATAAATCCCTGGTAGAACTTGCTCCTAATTATGAAACTATTGTAGCTTGTTTTGTTCAAATGCTGGAGGCTAGATTTGTTAGCCTTAATCCTATTATGCAGCAAAAGTTTCTTAAACTCTATGAAGTTGAGGATGATGAAAAGAAAGACTTTATCCTAGAAACTTTGCCTAGAGAATTTAAGATGTTGTTATAGAAGCTAGGAAAGATTTTGATCGGTTTGAGATGCTAGACTCATGTGTAGATATCTTTGGTACACTTATAAAAATAGACAAAACCAAAGATATGAGAGAAAGTAAAATACCAATACCTTTCAAATTAGTAGCAATGCATGAAGCTTGGGAAAAGAATTTTGATTGGATTGTTCCTGAAAATCCATTTGATGAAAGTAGTGAACCTAAAAGTGCAGAGAAAGGATCTTCTAAAACCCATATTGATAAAATACAATTTTTTGTTGAAAAGACTTCTCGCATTGATCTTAATTCTTCTTCACTCGATAATACTTGATGCTCGCTCTTTTTCTGTGCCTAGCTGAAAGGCGTTAAAGAAAAGCACTCTTGGAAGATAACCCATGTTTATTTACTGTAATTTTCCTTTTTGTTGAGTCTTGGAAGTTATTATCTCTTTAATAACATCTTCTTATTATTTTTATTTTGTTTTTCTACCAAGAATAATCTCTAATAGGAAGAAAGTAGGATTTAGGGGAAGTTGCTGTCCTGAAAACATAATTTGTGCTGTTACCATAAAAATTCATAAAAATAGCCAGAGAGGAATTTTGATCTGTCATGTTTTATGCATATGCCCCAGGTTATTATCTAACTTTCTTTAGTTGACCACTTTTCGAGATGAGCGACATAGGATTTTCTAAAAAAATCGATCTTTACCTGTTATTCTGTTTTAACAGATTTCTGCACTATCTGCATTTGCCTCTTAAATCTCTTTATTTTTGAGTTCTTTTGATCAAAGAGAATTTTGAAAGGTTGCTATAGTAGCTAATTCTTCAATAGATGTTTGATATTTGTTATCACTAAACCCAACTGGATTTGTTTATTTTGATTGTACCAATATTGCTAATAGAGAATTGTGTGAAGTTTTGTATGAAGGAAGTTTCAAGTGTAAGGAGAGAAGAATGATGTGATGAGATAAAAAATAGATAAAAGCTTAATCTTGGGGATTCCCCTGCGCCCTAAGAAATATTCAATAGGTACAAGCGTCAAAGCTTGGGGATGCCCAAGGCATTCCCTCTTCATCAACAAAGTAGCAACTCATCTTTCTATGCGCTATATTTTATATTTTTATTGCTTCATACGCTATGTGTTATTCTTGGAGCGTCTTTATTTTTGTTTTGTTTTGTTTTGTTTGATGTAGCATATGTTGGATCCCGGCACATTTATTTTGTACAAAGACCCGCTTCGTTTTAATTGCATAGAACTCTCTAGTTTTCGCTCTTACTGTTCTGCGAGTGTTCTAGTTTTCTGGTACTGCGTTTAGCTCTTGTTCTTTCACTTGAATTTTGTTCAGAGCTCGTTAGTATTCTTTATTTATTTATGACTAGCTCTCTGGTCTATAATGTATTTCATATCTGAGCGCTATTTCAAATAAGTTGATTGGTGTTGGATACGAGTAGAATATGTCATGACTATAGTGATGCAAAAGGAAGCTTGTCTAGACTGTGGCATAGACTTCGGCATGTCATGTTGGATGTTATTCTTGTTATATGCTTAATATTTATTCTTGTATCATGACTTGTCTCAAATAGCTAAGAGTGCATAATGTGTCATTGAAAGATTCATGTGTTGTTTCTATCATAAAAGCATAATATTGCGGTATTCTCATTTGATATTTTATTGAGTTGACTTGGCGCATGATTATACCATGTTATGACTATAACCAGTCAACTAAAGACTCTATGATCATTTAGTTTTTGACTTGTAATATCACTTTATGCTTTGATTGATAATGTTTTGTTGCTATGCATGATTATGGTCATTATTGCTCTCTTAGTTGGTCGCTCCTAGTCTTTTCCTAGCCTTTGCTTGTGATGAGTATGATCTCTACTCGTGCATCCAACCACCACGAAACAAATTTTGCCAATTGTGTCCACCATATCTACCTAGTAGCATTATTGCTATTCCAAGTAATTCATCATGTTTTTATTTATCTTCCAAATTAAATTTTTGCATGAGAAAATTAGTCAGTAAAGCTCTCACGAACATGATGGCACATTTACTTTCTTGCACCTAATAAACTTGATCATTGTGCATATCTTAGGAGGTTTATATGTTTGCAAATTGTGAGTTGGGAGTTAGTATAACCATGCTTTCATGGGGAACACTTTCGACATTGCACCTATATTTAGTTGATGTCATGTTCTTTTATTTATGGATGCCTAGCGGTGCAAAATAAAATGAAAACTTGTAAGTCCATGGAATTTGTATATGAGTTAGAGAAACGACTGGACCGCTAATCTAAGCCTTGCATCATTCATGGTGGAAATTTACAGCTAAACCATAGTGAGCATTCTATGAAGCGTTTGCAATAAAAAGCTATAGCAATAGTAAATAAAAAAGTTGTTGAGATGCTTGTTGTCTGTTTGTCTTGTCATTTTGGCATGGGATTGCTCCTACAAGAGTACCTCCATATCATCGGGCAAGAGGAACCCCGTTAGCGGTTCTCAATGATACATGTATACTTACAATGACAAGAACTTATTTGGGACCTAAATTGAGTAGCATGAGGTTTAGGTACTCGCATTCAAGCGGCATGAGATTTTCAACTTGTGATTTGCAAGCATATAGCTCACATTAACTTTAACCATTCAAGATGCTTATGATAGGGGCTATGAGAGCTCAAAGCTAATAAGTACCATACTTTTGGAAGGTTTATAAAACTTGTTTATCTTGCTTACTTTGCAAAGAGTCTATCTTTTACTATTATGTTGAGTCTTCATCTTCTACTTTATGCACCAATTAAGAGAGCGTAGTTGTTATTCTTAGTTCAATGTGCATAGTCCCAAAATTATTATTGATTGATTCATGATTGTGAATATTGCTTATTGTCAAATTACTTGTATCTATTCACCCTCTCAACTTTAAAGGTGTCCTAGCATTTATGTTTTGCTATTCCATAAAGGACATGTTGAGTACCACGTTGTTATGTTTAATCTATGCTCATAAACAAACAGTTGCTTTCAATGCACTATTATTCATGATAATTGGTTTGAGTTAGTCTTCATGTTATAACATAGTTGGTAAGTTCTATTGAATTATATCTATCATGCCTATGTTTAGAGTACTTAGATCCCATCTCACAATGCTTTACATGCTTGATCAAGATTGTGTTGGCTTCATGTCACCTCAAAAATTATTTTGTTATCACTTACCTACTCGAGGACAAGCAGGAGTTACGCTTGGGGATACTTGATACGTCTCAAACGTATCTATAATTTTTGATGCTCCATGCTTGTTTTACACCAATTCACTACATGATCAAGATCATCCTTATGTAATCCTACATGTTGTGTTTGCTGGGATCCGATGAATATTGTATACTATGTTGAGATCGATTATATATTCATGTCATATGTTATTTGTGATCTTGCATGCTCTCCGTTGCTAGTAGATACTCTGGCAAAGTTGATGCTTGTGACTCCAAGAGGGGGTATTTATGCTCGATACTAGGTTCATGCTTCTAGTTTTCTGGGAGAGTGATAATAACTTCTAAGATTGTAGATGTGCTGTTGCTACTAGGGAGAAAACAACAATGTTTTATCCAAGGGTAATTCTATTGTTTACTTTACACACATTGCTTAATGCAATAATCTGTTGCTTGCAACTTAATACTGAAAGGGGATCGGACGATAACCGTAAGGTGGATTATTAGTCATAGACGCAGTTGGATTACGGTCTATTTATTATGTTGTAATGCCCAATCAAATCTCATAGTAATCATCTTGTCATGTATGGTCGATATTCTGTCAATTGCGCAGCTGTAATTTGTTGACCCAACATGCTATTTATCTTTATGGAGAGGCACCTCTAGTGAACTGTGGACCCCGGTCCTTTCCTTTATACTGATAAATTCAACCACTGCAATCCTGCTCTGTTTACTTACTGCAATCCATGTTCTCTTTAATTACAGCAAACATCTCTTTCCACTCGATACGTCTAATCCTTTGTGTTCAGCAAACCTGTGAGATTGACAACCTCACTGCAAGTTGGGGCAAAGTACGTTGGTTGTGTTGTGTGCAGGTTCCATGTTGTTGCTGACGTAGGTAGTGCGCTCTGCCACTAGTCAGCTAGCAACACCTTCAGAAATCACGCCTTTCTCCTACTGATCGATTAAACCTTGGTTTCATACTGAGGCAAACCTTGCTATTGTGCTCATCGCACCTTCCTCTTAGGGTTTCCCAACCGTTTCCACAACAACGCTCAACAAGATTTTCTGGCGTCATCACCGTAGCACCATCAGTGGGGACAGTGGATTTTATGTGGCATCACCAGATTTATGCTCGATTCTCTTAGATTTGCCATGCTTTTCTTGCGTTAGCTTATCTGTGTTATGTAGTATAGATGAGTCCATAAACACTTCTTATCATTGAGACGATTTTGCTTGGCTTATTTAGAGAGTTGAGATGAAAGCATTTATCTAATATCAACAATTATGCAGAATATTGTAAAACATATTTGTGAGTTTTAAGAAGATTTTTTCACTCTCAAAATTACGCATATTCATACTAAAAAAAAGGAATTGTACGAGGATTAATGAAGCCTACACTTTAAAGATGTTTCTTTCCTTTTACGGGCCTATTGTTTTATTGGTTTCTTTTAAGCGAATGTTACCAGTGTCGATGGAAGGGTTGATTAATATGAAGGATTACATTTTGAAAGGTTATGCGCGTGGCTTGGCAGGCATCTATCTAAATTTAGAGTGGAAGTTATATGTTTTTTTTGCGAATTCAGAGAGCTTTATTTTTATTGATTACTGATAGCATACAATCACTCGTAAGAGTATTTGTGAGAAAATTTGGGTTATAATTGATCCACACATATCTCCTCCTATCAACACTAGCTTGCTTAGCACATAAGTGGGCAGCCATATTTGCATCACGGCCAACTGAAACAATGCTAAAACTAGAAAAGGCTCTCCTAATCTCCCTAATCTCTTGGCATATGGACATAATTTCTGATCTATCTTCATCAATCCTATTACAGAAATTGACAGCTAGCTAAGAATCACTCTCAATAATTACCCGGTTATAGTTTCTCTCCATGGCCAGTCTTGCACCATCAAGGATAGCCCTTGCCTCCATAATAATAGCACTATCACCCTCCCCATACCAGATAGCTTGTCCTCTAATCAGACTGCCCCAGTGGTCATGAACAACCAAACCGGTGCCCCCAGACATTGTAGCTTCAAGGAAACTAGCATCTGTGTTGATTTTGATCACTCCTTCATCGGGTGCCTTCCAGCGATCTTTTTTGTTTGGGGGTCTCTTCGGATTCCCACTTCCAACCTGAGCCAGGTCGACCGTGGTCTGCATCACCCACCTGACCGAATCTGCAACCGATTGGTCCCCCTCTCCATGCTATTGAGCATTTCACTCCTTCCAGGAAGCCCAACATCCGCATAAGGTCAAGCTGGTGTGCTCTTCCGACAAACAACTACCATCAATTAGGTCCATCGCCCATGATCTTGGGTGTAGTAATGGAATTTTGATGCCCGCCATACTTCTAAGTTCTGACCAGAATATTTTTGCCCATGTACAATCAAAGAGGGCATGCTGGATAGTTTCTTCATGTTCTCCATAAGCTTCACAAAAGGCGAGTTGCTCGATGTGTCTATTTTTTAGTATTCCCCTAACAGGAATAAATCGCTTCATGACTCGCCACCAAAATCATTGCACTTTCGGTGGGACTGACAATCTTCATAGATTTTTCCAACAAGCATTATGATCCTCTCCTGACCCCGAGGGTTGGGAGGCCCGTTGACTTCTTGAAATCAAACGGTATGCGGACTGAATTGAGAAAATTCCATTTTTCTCATGTGACCATGCCCATTCGTCCTCAGCAAATCTACCAAGCGGAATTTGACGGATAGCACGCCTATCTGTCTCTATAAAGTTCACCTCCAATTTTTCCTCGGACCAGCACATTAGTTCTATGTCAATCAGCTCATCGACCATTGTAATTTTTGCCTCTCGCGGCTTACAGATTGGCCGATCATTTATGTAGCCGCTATTCATGGATCATCAAAGGCACGGATCGAAGACCCGTCTCCAACTCGTTTAATCAATCCTTTATTCAAAGCTTCTCTTCCATGAAGAATTGCTCTCCAAACATGTGACGAGTTCCTCTTCTTTCTCGCATCCAGAAAATTTGAGTTCTGAAATCCTTTCATTACTCTAGCACATAAAGAATCAGGTTTAGTCATCGGTCGCCACCCCTGTTTTGCAAGCATGGCTTGATTAAATAAATGGAAGTCCCTAAACCCCATTTCTCCAGCTCGCTTTGGGATCGCTATGTCACTCCATTTTTTCCAATGTATTTTCCTTTTCAGTTCGTCTCCCCCCACCAGTACCTAGCAACGACACTAGTGATCTTCTTGCACGTTTTCTTTGATAAGCGGAAGCAACTCATAGAGTACGTCGGTATTGCTTGGCAGATAGCTTTCACCAAAACATCCCTGGCTGCTCCACTCAGATTCTTTGCCGTATATATATAAGTACTATACTATTTGGGAACTGGCTTCATTTTTGTAAGAATTTTGGACTTATTTCTGAGCTCATGTGGTGCTGACAGCGTTCTTTTGGTGTGTATTTTCGGTACTGTCTTGGAATTTATGGGCTCCTTCTCTTCTCTTGAGTGGTGAGTTTATTTGTGTAACGCCGGGGTGGATGTAGCCGTTTCTATCTTCTGATCTGTGTCAGTTACCCAGAGTTGTAGCATCTCGATGTTCCTTTTGGTTCAGTCAAAGAGTTGCCAAAATCTCCACCGCTTCCAGATAAAAAGTGGCCCCACCGCTTCCGTAGAGTTCTCTAGAGACCAGCCCAGCACAGCTGCTTAGATCCAGACATCCGCTAAATCCCCTTCCCCGCACCTCCACCGGACTTGCCTCCACTTCCACCACGTCGTCGACCCGTGCCGCCTCCCCTGCGCTTGCCGCTGCTATTTTCTGCCTCCTTCCGCGTATTGCCCTCTCCAAGTGGAACCCGTCCAAGCGCGGGACCTTTTTCCGCTCGCTGTCTCCGACCTCGGCACCGGCGAGCTCGCGCCCATGGAGGATGCCGTCGGCGAGCCCGCAGTCATGGAGGGAGTCATCGGTGATATTTCCCGCGACGGATTCCGTATCGACTCGGCCAACGGCAACGCCTTCATGCGCCAGTTCTTTGGTCTTTTATTGTTCGTTGCTCATAAGATTGTGAACTCATTTTTTTTCGATAACAAAGATTGTGAACTCATGCATTCTTCCGTCAGGTTCTGAACCATCACCATGCAATCTCTTGTTTTTATTACATGGCCTATCAACCTGTTTTGGTTCAATGATGTTTTTCTCTAATTTTGCTTCCATTGATTCTGGTTTTCCCGTGCCTTTTTATGTATAGGTCCGTTTATGAATGCGTGCAGTGGTCCCGTCGCCTCCACCGGTTCCGCGTCTGCATCTTCGTCTTGACAATGTTATTGGCTGGTAGATGATCTGGTTCTCTTGCTGCTATGCGTGCAGGGGCGTGAAAGATCTGCAGGTTGTGGAAGTGCTGCTACGCTTGCAAGGCGAGGTACATCACTAGGTCGTGGATAGACTATGGAGTAGGTCTCCACTCTATACGTGCATGAGGCCGCGGTCTCAGCTGTTCAATATTTGCATGTTCTGCCTTCTACTTGGCTTAGTTAAAATTGGCGAGGCGTGCATCAGAAACTAAGAGCTGCAGCCGGTGGGCTTTGCTTTCGATTTTCAGTTATCGGCATTAAACTGACTACTGGTTCCTGTTTTATCTGAATTTGCTAGCTGATGAATTGAGATCAATGGTATGTCTGAAATGTTTCTAGGTATTCTGAATTTTAGTGTTATTGCCTTTCATCCTATAAAGTGCATGTATTATAAATTCACTACTGTACATGTTGCCGGTGAATTTGTCACTGGACAGGAATACACTGGATGGTTAGTTTATGCACATTTTACTGTTACATTTATTCTTCTTGTTTTTAAAAAAAAAATTAATACATGAATGGCTTATTACTGATGCATTTTAAACTGTTGCATTCTTGCAACAGAAATTGACAGGTTTTCTGACAGGATGATTTCAATACACACGTTCCTCAGATTAGGCAGACACGTTTGTGTGCGGTGGTGAGTTAGGACTGTTCGTGGCTTCCCATGTCTTCAGTAAGTAATGGACATGCTATGCATTCTTATTCTTGGGTACCAAAAGTGCCTACCACCAATACAACATCGAGATTTAACTGTATTTTTTTACCGATCTATATCCTGTAATCTATATAGCTTTCCGGAAAAAGCACTGGCAGTGAAATGAATGGACCTCTTCTTATTTTTGTCTGACATCTTCCTATTATGCTTATGCCAAATCATTATGAGCCACAAATTCCAATAGATATAATGATATTTTTTATTTTTAGAAATGTACAGAATAGATTAACTAGACAACATGCAATCAATATCACTAAATTCTGCCCATAGTTATAATTAGACAGCTCAGAAGTTTTCATGTCAATGCAAAGTAAAAACGTTTGTTCCTGATTTGATGTTTGTTCAGTTAACATTCACTTAAGCAATATGTCCATAAAGAAGTAGAATGCCCTTACATACGTTTACACAGGATGCCAATGCATGTGTAGTTGTGTACATGCGTGATGAAGATGATGGTTCTTTGATAAATATTGCAGAATACGACCAAGAGTACGACAAAGAAGATCCAGTATGAGTTCAGTATCATGGCTTTGGCCATTATGATTCCCTACAGATTGCACATCGATCTGCAATGATAAGAATGTATAATATTGGAGTTCGAAATTCAAAAGGTATGGTCAAGGTATTATAGTCTTTGTCTTTCCATATCTATACATTGTTGAGTGATACAGTGAGAGTGAATTTTAAATTTTTAGCCTCAATGTGCATTACAAGCTTTGCAGCATTAGCTATGTCAAGAACCCAGATTCGGATGTCCTTTGTTGAACTAGAATGAATGATAGTGGACAAACCATACTTTAAAAATATTTTTCAAACGTTCCTTTGATCTACTTTGAATGTATCATGATGCCTCTTCGGCTTTTGTTTAACATTACGGGATCTTGGATTGCGTAAACGATGCCATTATGATATATACTCCCTCCGGTCGGATTTAATCGACGCGGAGGGAGGCTTCCGCATGCATCTCATTAGCAGGAGTGTGCGTCAATTAATTGAGTCCCGAGGTAGTAATATTCAGTTCAATATTTCCTTTGGCTGTTAATTTTTAGATACCTACACGGAAATTTGTGTTTGAGTACTTTTTTTTTGGAAAACGATATGATTCGAGCAAAAGCTAACTACAACATATCATATCTCTTTTTTCTCTATACGCATACATCTCTTTCAGAAATGCACATGGATAGGAGAAAGAAGTTAAATCGTATGAGATGATTCTTATTGTTCTATTTTTTGTGGTCTACTGATATATTTTGGATTCTTTTCATTTGTTGTATTTCTTTTAGGTTTGCATAGGAATTGTTCAACTGTTCCTGGACCTTTGCCCTTAATTGATTGGCAGACACGTTTATCTGCTGGTTAGCCTTTGATGGTGATAACCCTTTCTTTATTTACAGTGTTCGTTTCATGCAGACGAAACTAGGTAGCTTACATCTCTCTGTTGTTGCACATTTTGAGCTAAACAGACTTCTTGTCATGTGCTTCTCTATTTCGTCTGATGGATTATTTTATCTGTCACTTCTATACCTTGGCACATCTGTAGTTCTTTGTTAGTTCAAATCTTAAAGTAAGCTTTAGTTAAATAAAATATGTTTCATCTGACCATAAGACATTGATTCTAAACTTTTCTCCTTGCAGTAAATACCAAGATTTCACCTCCAAAGAACAGGTAAGCTAACCTAAAAGAGAGAAGGAAATAAGTATTCAAACTGATGAGGCAGATAATCTGCATCGAGGTATCCATTTTGTCAGCACCTGCCATCGAAAATACCGTGTAAAATGTTATCCTTCTACCTACTGATTTAGCAAGTCTAAAAACTATCAATGTGCCCTCATATCAATCCCTTAAGTATCCATATAATGCTACACATTTTTTAACCACCTACCTATTGCTGTAAAAAGCCTGCACACTACCAATGAACCCTAACATCAAGTAGGTAAGTATCCATGCATAAGCATAATATTTTTGTACTCGGTTTGGTCCCAATGTGCTTAAGTATCCCATTTCATTGATTTTCTGAACCATCAATAACCGAGATAGGATTTTCAGTTGGTTTAGGGTCACATATATCATGCCTCAGTATGTAGAGTTCTCAAATAAATCATGACTAGGAGGTATTCCGCCTTTTGCTATTTTGTTTTTGTTTTGATTCACTATCTTCTGAATCTACTCATTCTGTTCCTTCTTCAGTTGTTTTACGTCCATATGTCTTTTGCTCTTTTTTCTTGAACATACAAAGCAGTTTGTTAGTTTTGGAATTTGTGTATTGTGATTAAAGTAGGGAACACCCTGTATTTTACAGATTTTTTATCTATACAGTTACATATGTGGCATTTTTAAATTTATCAAGGTGTTATGGCATTCATCCTTGAGACCAAGATGCAAAATGCCAAGCAACAGTGTAATATAAAAAGCTCATTGTTTGTCTAAGCTGGCACTTACAGAAAAGGTATTCGTGGTATGTCTTTTGCATACACCAACACACAATGTAATCTGAAATGCTCATCATTCGTTCTCCTATTTCATTTATATCCCTTAAAGAATCATCAGATAAGTGATTACGCGGATTGGTTGTAACTGATTCTGTTCAACCATTTTTCTCCTATGCTACAGGCTAAATGTCTACTGAAAGCAGAATTACAGGGACTGAAACAGGATTCCTTACAGAGGGAGAAAAAAGGTCTACGGCATGTCTCCACAAAGTGACATACATAGAAGCCAAGGAAAGCAACAAAATGAAGGGCTGACAATAAAAATGTATTTAATTAATTCATATATTCAGGAATATATGCACATGTTACCACTCACTATGTTGATTTTGTGATATATCGAAATTGATGTTAGCGAAGATGCTTATTTTTTGTACAGGATCTTATAGCACCTTAAGGCAGTTTATAAATGTATTATATTTATCTATTCGTAACACAAAACTGTTTCTTGCAGTCTGCTCCCCCGCAGCAAAGCGTGAATCGTGAATATTTTTGTTCCCACTTGCAGTTGGTCAGAACGAGGTCCAACTTCTGATAAGCAGTTTTTTTTCAAATTGCTTAAGTTCATGCCCTCCTCCGTGTCATAATCGATTCTGTTTTCTTAATACAAGAAATACGATTCTGTTTTCTTAATACAAGAAATACCGCTTCTAAATATTTCGAGTAATTCAGACAATGAATCCATATGTATGGTGATGTCCCTACAATTTCTATTTCCAGTTTTAGTCTACATTGCCGGTGTTGTCGTACAGAGGAATCCAATATCATGTGAGCTACTTTGTTTTTTTCTCATAGTATCCCGTTTTATAGGATAGATGGTTATGAGAAAGTTGGTGTCTCACGAGGTTGCTGGAACTTAACCACATTTTCTTGCGTTATTCTCGACTCTTGCATGCATGTCTCCTGACAAAAAAAGGGGCAGCACATTCATCGAATTGAGCACTCTCGACAATGCATTTATTGATTTGATCACCGGCAGTCCAAGCAGTAGAGGGAAACAATTCTTCTGAGTACAACATATGCCTACATAAAATTCATGTGGCATATTAAGAAAATTCAGGAAATACAGGTAAGTTTGAGACATATTTCTTCTGAGTACAACACCTGCTTGCAGAAAATTCACGTGGCAGATTAAGAAAATTCAGGAAATACAGGTAAGTTTGAGAAATACGACATGATAATCTCCTTTCAGTACCACTACAAGATGACATCTGAAGGACACTACGGGGGATAAGTAAGTAAGATGTCAGATGTTTTCACGCATTGCTTATCCTCCCTTTTATTTTACACTTTCAGTGTTGTAATTTAACATGGAAGCATCATTTACTATCGACTACCTAACGGCGCGGCGTGCCGCCGCGCCTATCGTTGCTAGTACTATACTTAACCGGTAACCAACTTCTTTTTTCTTACAATTTTGGATTTCTTTTGAGATTAACAGCATGATGACACGTATGCTAATTTCTGGTTCAATCCTGCAGTGATTTTTCGGTGTACACTTCCGGTGATGTGTTGGAATTTATTTGCTTCTTTTCTTCTGTTTCCTGGTCTGCTTCGTTATGGCCTGGGTGGATGTAGCAATTCGTCTCTGGCCCAATGAATTTCACAGCGTGTGTAATTGGGCTTCGTTCAGCGGCTGGTCAAAGCCGTGCTGAGAATCCCCACTACCGAACGATTTGAGCGGTCGCCCCACCTCTCCTTCTCTGTCCCATCCGCTCTCCTCTCCATTGCCGCCGACCCCGTTCTGCCCGCGGCGCCGATGCCCGTGCTAGCCCAGATGGTGCTCCCGTGCGTTTCCCTACGGATTTAAGTGGGGTGGACGTGCGCCTGCTCGCTGGCTGAGCGGTCGGATTGGAGGGGTGGAGAGCTCGGGCGGCGCTACGGGCTCTCTTCGTCATTCACCGGCGGGCATATAGCGGTGCTCCAGATTCCCTCTCCATAGGACGGGGCTTGCTCCTCTCTCTGGTTGCCGTGGTGCCTACCGAGCCAATTATGACATGGCACGCCCTGGCTTGCCGTTCTGAGGAGGAACTCGGCACCCTAATCCCCTTCGCCGGCGGCTGGCGGCGCGGTGGAGCCGCTCGGCCCCCTCCTCTCCGTCCGCGGCAGTTGTGCACATGCGTGCTAGAGGGCTTCATCGGGCTGCACGACGGTGTCAGACGGCCGTGGTGGCCTCTGTCGTCTGTGGTGCTGACGGTGGTAGTGCTGGGCGAGCGCCAACGGCGGAAGGATGCATAGTTGGCCGGCGCGGCCGAGACCGACATATGACGACCATGGGCGGACGGTGGAGTATAGGCCGTGGGGAGCACGACGAGGGGTCGAGTCTACGCCGTGGAGGACCACGATGACGACGACTATATCCACGCGACTCTTACTGCTGTGTAGGTACGTCCGCCTCAACCCCCTCTCTACTCCTGAAAGTTCATGTGTTCTAGGTACGTGTCGCACGAATCCGGTGAAGAGAATGGCTGCCCTTTTCCCCCTTCTCCAACTCTGATTCAATCTTTTCTCTTTGAAGTTTCTGGATTCTCTGAAAGTGACCAGTGTTTTTAACTGTTCAGTATGCTTCAGTTGAATAGATCAAAACGAGGGGCTGGTCATGCGTTTCAGAAGAACACGGATCAAGAACAGGTACATAATGTTACTTCATAATGATGTGTTGTAGCTCCCATATAGGACAGCTTTATAAATTCAAGGTGCTATTTCTGGTTTATTTTGAAAGTACTTTTATGCTCCATGCAAAAAAAGTGCTACCGGATCCTGAATATTGATAGTACTGCCAGAATCTTTTATTTTTAGATGCTGAATTCCGTCCAGCATTTTGGTCTAAAAATATTATTATATTTGTTAGGATGCAGATTGTGCTCCTGGAAAGCCACCTCAATGATCGATGTACTGGAGGAAGCATTGGGTTCTTATCCTGCTCGAGAGACTCTCGAACGAGAGCCACTCATCAAGGTGACATTTTAACTTCATCCATTCATGAACAAGAATACATGAATAGTATATTCATTACTTGAAACTGAAGTTTTTTTTCAGCCCAATCAACCGAACCTCTTGCCACTGCACAGGAAACTATTTCAGCAAGCTCCTACATTGCTATCTTCACGTGGTGCTGCTGTGTTTACTCGCGCGTGCTGTGTGGCCGCTGCTCTCTCTTTTGTGTGTGTGTGCTGCAGCATATAGCTGCACATGGTGCTCCCTCCCTCTAGCACATGTGTTGTTGTTTTGTTCCTCTCTCACACATATGGCTGGTGTTGCTGTTCCTCTCTCTCTGATCTAGAGAAATTTGTGCATGCAAAATTGTTTGATCATGTCTATGAAGCCTAAAAAGTTCATTTGGGCCTTCTATTGCAGTTTATCAATTGTGATCTTGTGTATGTTTTGCTTAGTTCTCGGATTTATAAATGATGTTTGTTCCTATCTTTCTCCATTTAGTATGACACGAACTCTTAAAAAAATATTGGTCTTCTCAGTTGATTATTGCTAGGAAGGGTTTGAAGAAAAACAATGGGCATGTAATGTTTAGGTCTTTTAAAGCGCATGCTATACTTTTGTGTTGTTCGAAAAAAAAATGATAATTAGAAACCATAGATGATTGACTTTACCTTCTATTTATTACAATACTTGCAGCTGCTGTTTGGGGCTTTGGGGACTTGGTGGAGATAGCTAACCGCTTTGCCCTGGATGGATGGATGCTTGGATTTCGATAGCTGGAGATTAAATATTTTCTTATCTACTCTAATGTTCAGGTGAAATTTAGGGTTGTGTAGTTTTTTGTTCATGCCAGCGTTTTTCACGCCGTAGCACCTTGGACAGGGAAGTAGTTGTTTTTTGGTTCCCTGGAGATCTTATGTTTCTTGTGTAAATTGAATTAGTTTGACTGAAATCCACCTTTTTTTTCATGAGAATGACAATGTTTGCTAGACATCTTTCTGCATGTTTATAGACACATGAAAATTTTATAGGGTGAAGTTCTGTAAATGTAGGAATTTTGCAGAACAGAGATTCATGAGCCGTGCCACATTTATCTTGGTGCTTATGTGCTGATGTTAGAAGTTTACTTATAGTATTGCAAAGAGAAATACAATACTGCATTTTTCAAAGGAATGATCATGTAGATATCTATAGCAATGAATTAAGGGTAATCTATTTTTGTACTTTATTCATCAGAGGTGGGAGTCAGTTATGATGGTAACTTAAATCAATTCCTAAGTCCTAGCTATTCCTTCTCTACGAATTTGAGAAGGTTTCTGCATATTGGTGGTGAAAGCCAGGCTGCTGATTTCATCTTGGACATGGAATAGCTCCCAAGGGCAGTCGCCGAAATAGAGGAGGAGATTTAATTTTGAGGTATAGGTTCTGTTGATTTAATTCAATTTTTGCACACAGATTTGAAATCTTGCTTGCTACCATTTTTGACTGTGGCTGCATCAAGTCAAAGACATGTTAGTCTTCACCATTTCGTTAGAGTAGAACAAAAATCTTACCATATCAAGCTATGCTCTGTTTTTATGGTATCCATGCCCCTGAAGAACTAGATCTTGATTAGCAGCAGAGTCTCATTGCCGGGCATGCTGGGAGAATGAAACTTCAATTTATTCATAATGGTTCATTATTAGGCCGTGCAGATCCATTGTTAGGACACCAGCCGCTTGACCAACTTATCTGAATTGCTTCCCGCCTGTACCATGTTTAGTATCACTAATATATCATTGTATTTTAATTCAGTTATACGCATGTATGCTGCTGCACCCAATGGACATGCTCATTTGTGATGAAAATACGTACTTAGATTATATGTTTTGTTGCGTCGAATTGTTTTCCTTTGATTGTTATCATTCACGCACAGATCTGGTCATATGATTTATGGACCAGGGGATGGCATTTCATTGCAGTGTCAGAAATAGTGTTCCTTAGCTGCTGCGTTTGTCTCGGTTTCCATCTATAGACGTTCTCCAGAGTAGTGTTAGGCTCTGGATCGAGCTAGAACATGTAAATGGCGTGCTGTCGTTGAAGTATGAAGGAGTAGCCCCTAAGTTTGAGCTCTTGAAATTTTATGCTGTAGACATCAACAGCCAGTCGCTTTCAGAACAACCATCTCTCAAGCCTCAAGGAAACTGTACTCCCAGGTCTCTGCTCTAAATCTACATTGGCCTTTGCTTATTGCCCACAGAGAATGGAACTGTGTTTAATCAACTGAAGATGAAACTCAAAGTGCAACGATTTTCTCTCTTCAATTGAGAAGGATAAATTCCAAACTAGCTGGACTAACTAGATAGCAGTAGTAGCACATACGAATCATTTTCAGTGATCCAAGAAAGAAGAACGTACCGATTACTCAGTTAGTTGGATATCGGATTTGATGTGCACCTGGGTACTCCCGAGCCGCCGGAAGTATTTCCGCCGACTGGTTTCCTTCCTTTTATCGGCGGAGCCTCCATCTTGCCCCTCCCTAATACGCCTGTTCACACCCGCCAGTGCCAAGGCTGAGCGCAGGACCTGGACCATTACCACCCCCGGCGCAGGAGACGGCTTCGGCCGCCCACATCACCCACTGCCGACCGCCGCCATAGGAGAGGACTCCGCTTGCGTCTGCTCCCGCGACCGCCCCTGATGTCGGCCGAATTGCTGCCATGGCGCGGCGCGGGAAAGGGCTCCGGCCAGCCACATCCGCCACCGCCGTCGCAAGAGGGGACTCCGCTCGCGTCCGCGTCTGCTCCGCGACCGCCCCTGATAGCAAGGCCCTGGTGTTCTCTCCTTCCTCTTTCTTCTTTTCATCATTTCGCCAAGATACTCAGGTGTACTTTTAACACTATTACAAGATGAACAACCTATAGAATAGAGATATTGCTATTTTTTTCAGAGAAAAATAGAGACATTGCTCAAATGTGGAAAACTTCAGGCAGAAGTAACCAAGAAGGCCTGGCCCATCAATACTGCCTTTTATTCAAACCAATTGCCAAAGAGGCATTATCCTGCTGTGCTCATTTACCACCACCAAAAATTACCGTAAACCAGCCACCATATGGCGCGGCGTGCCGCCGTGCCGATCATTGCTAGTATCCATTTACTAACTTTTTAATCCGGGCCACTATGTGTTCAAACTGGTCATCAGCAGATCGGCCCAGGGCTGTAGGGAGCCCTAGGTATTTTTCTACCAGCGCCTCGGCCTCAATGCCAGAGAATTCATGTACCTCCTGCTCCAGTTCATCGGTGCAATTGGTGCTGAAAAAGACCGCTGATTTGGACCGGCTAACAAGCTGGCCGGATCCAATCCTATATGTTTCAAGGATGTTGTGCAGTCTCTCAGCTCCATTCGCCGATGCTTGAGAAAAAACGAGGCAATCATCTGCAAACAATATGTGTGACAACCAAGGAGCATGCACCCCAACTCGTATGTATATATGGAGAATGTATCCTATGCACCCATCCATTTGGTGAAACCTATGCACCCAACGTATAAATTACATGAAAAAAGTTGTAGAAAAAATCTGAGAATAATTTAGCACGTAGATACGACATATATCTGCAATGCTACGAAAGAAAACTTGATCGAAACTTAGACAGATCTTGAAAAATAAAAATAACAAATTTAGCTCTTGTGATATTAATGGGCTGAATTCACAGCCCAGCTAGAAATAAGTACTACTTAAACATGATTTGTCTTTTTAGTTCGTGATATGTACCTGGATCTTGAAATCGAAATTTTGTGGCATTGTAGATCTATGATGTATCTACATTCATAAACATATTTTTTACAGTATATTTGCATGTATTTTGTAGGTTGGTGCACAAGTTTCACCAAATGGATGGGTGCATAGGATACGTCCTCTGTATATATGGTCGTCATACTAACTTGTTTTAAGTCTTTGTATTTTCTTCAGACGGGAAGGACAAGCTTAGTTGCTCGACCCGATTAAAGGAGCTAACAAATACGGTTGGAAATTGATTGTAGTCGTTACTAACTCTTAGCCTTGGCAGGGAAGAATCGGCGTGTCATATCACACCTACCAGATGGCTTAATTCTCTGTAGGGAATGGTTACGATTCATAGGACCTGACAACGAACAAAATTCATATATAGGACAATTCATACCACCGCTACCGATTAATGAGCTATCTACTTGGCGTGCTAGCTACGCTAGTGAAAAGGTATCGCCAACTACTTTACAATAACATGGTCCTAGGCTCCTAGCTGCGGGATTAATTAAACTATTGATCAGAAAACTGCACAATTCTGCAAGAAATGTCAGGTGTTGTAGCTCGCCGTACATTTTTTCTTTGCATAGTTTCATCTTTTCGTCAACATAAATTTTCTTTCCAATTTGAACCAAATGCCACAGTAAAAATTAACGTTCATATAATTAGTTATGTTTCGACCTTTTTTTTTGAGGAAAATTATGTTTCGACCTGGTACCAATTAACTCAATGCTAACTGCTAATTTTCACTTGAATTTTGATATTTTGAGGAAATTTCAGTGAGGTATTGATCAGGGTTAGCGCACACATATATAGGCCAGCTAGTTTATGGCTTCACTTGTGGTGGAGTGTGTCGTGCCGAACCGTTAGGTCGAGTTAGTTAGGTAGAACTTTCAGTAAGGTTATACTCTTTTTTGTGTGAATAGGACACTGACATTAAAAGAAACATCGAATAGTATAAAGCAGACCAAGAAAAACGAAAATTACAACGAGATCCGAAGCCCTTCATCTTCAACCTCTAGACAGTGTCGACGGCACGCCGCCGCTCCTTCCTGAGTCGTCCTGACGTTGTTGGTTGCGCGGGAAGTCGCCGAATGGGTCGAAAAGATCACATCCGTTCCAGAGACGAAGAAGTAGGATGAAGTACCGATGAAGCTCCTTGACGATCAGAAGATCCCCACAGCCAAACAAAATCTTCAAAGACCACACCATACCCACAAGCTTCTCGACGTCCCTGTCGAGATCGGGTGGAAGCTGCATATATGAAGTGTCATGTCATACAATTATGATACCAAAGGATGGTGCTATGGTAAAATCATTCGCCCGAGCACAATAAAAAACGAAAGACGCACCCAATCGCACCATCCCTCTACGGGTCATCTCTCCTACCATCTTCTCTTCCTCTGGACTTTATCCTCCTATCTCACGTAGCCAGCACAAACATGGCGCTCGAC
Organism: Lolium perenne; assembly: GCF_019359855.2. NCBI lineage: Eukaryota > Viridiplantae > Streptophyta > Magnoliopsida > Poales > Poaceae > Lolium > Lolium perenne. The sequence goes on from NC_067247.2 coordinate 162,753,859, forward strand.
CAACTAGTTCTCTTCTCCAAATCCTTCTCCTGAATTGAATTGTACCCTGATGCCATCTCTGCGGTAACCTTGTACGGATTCCGGTGACCAATTCCAATGAAGCCGAAGTGCTCCATCAAACATCCGGGTTGCCTTTGCCTGGCGAGGTTAATTGCTGGCTAGCCATTATTTTTCCTCAAGCTGATGCATTGGATATATAGGAACCAATTGTTCACTACATCCTAAAGACCGAAGACCGGATCGGGCAGAAGGTCCCATATACAAATTTTCCATTTTCTAACAGCTAGTGGATTTTTCTTTTCGAGAACACACAGTAGAATTGCGGGTCTTTTATATTAAACTTGAAAGTGATGAAAATTCAAAAGGATCCTAGAGAAATAATGACAATGACGATCGAACTCTCACTTTAATTAAAAAGTACAAAATCCCAATTGCCAACGACTTCCCAGGGACAGGTGGACGGCCAACAAACTGATCGTCCAATCATGCACGCCATGCACACCTCCCTGCTATTTATACCCCTCCAATCCAACTCCTCTCTTCCACCAACGTACGCCAGTACACTCACTTAGCAACGCAGAGAAATCGATCTCGTCAGATCATCGATGGCGGCTAGCAGCAAGGCCACCGCCTTCCTGGCCCTGGCGGCGTTTGTGGTGGTGCTGATGGCGGCGGGGGAAGCGTCGGCGGCGGTGACGTGCGGCCAGGTGGGATCGTCGCTCGCGCCGTGCATCCCGTACGCGACGAGGAAGTCGGCCACGCTGTCGCAGGGGTGCTGCAGCGGCATGAAGAGCCTCAACGCCATGGCCCGCACGAGCGCCGACCGCCAGGCGGTGTGCCGCTGCCTCAAGAGCCTCGCCGGCAGCGTCAAGTCCGTCGACCTCGGCGTCGTCGCCGGCGCGCCCGCCAAGTGCGGCGTCAATGTGCCCTTCCCCATCAGCATGTCCACCGACTGCAACAAGTAAGTTACAGTAATTGCTTATGCTTAGCTAGCCACCTCTATTTTCTTTCTCGACCGATTCCTGACTATTTGTTCTTCATGTGATGCAGGGTTAACTAAATGGATAGATCGATCTATCAAGGGTTCCCTACGTGTGCAAGATTCTGAATCACTAAGATGAAATAAAACGTGCGTGTGTTCATGTGTTGCACGTACGCAGTATGTACGTCTGGTGTGGGTGTCGTCGTGTGTCTACGCCAGTGTGAACTGCTACTCCTATTGATGTGTAGTCCTATATACTTCAGTGTTCTATCCGACCTACTCCTACTTGATGGGTCAATTAATATATACTACTAGTACAAGGCAGTAATTTGCTTACCGTTTCTGTTGGTGCTGGTTGTTATCGACAGCTTAACATTGTCTATCGAAACGGGTCTATCTAGATTGTAGACCACGACCCTACAAGGTCGCATAAAAAAGAAAAAAAGAAAATCAAAACTTGTGAAAAAATGACTATGAGAAAATTGCGTAGTTTTCATAAAATAAGGCGATGGGTTTGTAAATTGCCCCCTGAAGCTGATATCCACTTTGGCACGTAGGTGTAGACCGACGAGCGCGCATTGCCTAAAATTATAGTTTAAAATTTTAAAAAAATTATAAAAATATATCTGGAGGTACACCTAGACACCATGTTGGTACACAAAATGTCTCGAAGAAATAACATTTTTTGTGGCCCGTGTAAAAAAGACAAATTTCTATGCTCCAAAATAGGTTTTAATGAAACATCTTTTTATTCTTTTTACATTTGAGTTTGATCGTTCTCTCTTTCTATCTCTCTTTTCTTCAAGATCTGAATAGGTGCATGTCCGCAAAGGAGAGATAAATCGGGCTTTCTTCTTTACCCCCTCATTATTCAACACGTGAATAAAAAAATTATTGTATTCCCTTGGATCTTTTCCGGGATCTTTACTCGTTATTGATCAAGGAATGTACAAGGAAGATGGGTGATAGGGTACAAGAAACAAACTGTATTTTCTTTGCAAACTTTTCTGAGCGAACATAAAATGTCCGGATGTACATCTGAGATTCTTTTTCATAATTTTTAACATTTTAAAGTGGATTTAAAATATAGTTTTCATAATAAGTGCATCTAGACCTATGAGCCAAAACACCATATCCAAGAGTAACTTCACAATTTTGTTGGGGTTAACAATAAATTGCATTATGATAAATTAGCAAACATGGCAGGTACTAGAGAGCCAAAGCAAACAATATACATGCTACCTGCAGGGGGGACGCGCTGAGCCCAGCTGCCCCGGCTGCCCCTGCCTACAAGTTCACATAAAAAAAAAACTTGTAAAACTTTGACCATGAAAAACTTTTCATTAAAACAAAAGTATGCATGCATAAATTTGCCCCAGAAGTACCGTAGTTTTGTTGGGTCTATGATAAATTTTTGTGTAATAATTAGCAATCAGGATATATGCTACAGAGCTAGAGAGAATAATATACATGATGTCTACCTTCTGTTCTCTCTAGCATGTAGAACAAACCTTTGTAGACACTAGTGCTCCTTTTGGTCTCTTGGGGAACAACACCGGAGCTAGGATAACCTTGGTGTAGCGGCAGTATGGTCACCGATGCAAATATCCTTACAAGGCCACTTCCAAAACATCGGTGGCCAAGATTTGTGAAGAACGCTGTCCCTAGAGAAGAACAGGCCGGAAAGGACATGAACAATGCCCCAAGTCCAGCGAGAAGTAGTCCAGGAACACAAAACACCTATGCATCCTGACAGAGCCCGGGACTAGCCAATCATCATCGGTTAGAACTAGATCTAGAGGAGTGCAGCACCCATAAACAAAACGAGATCAGCGCAACAAACAAGCAAACTGGAACTGGATCTGCACAATCACCTTAGATGCAGCTAGACAGATCTTGGAAGATTGGCCTCACTAAACCAACAATGGTCCCGAAGCTGGTCGAACCTCTCTGAAAGGAGAAGAAACCAACAAACTGTTACAAGTAGACTACCTTCTAAGCACAAACACAAAAATAGATTCACCACTCCAAAAGAGCAGCGACCAATCGATTCACATCGTGCTTAATTAACGCCACCGACGAGGTGGATGAGGAGTTGGAAAAACCTTATTCTTCGTCCACATTACACATCCATTGCACCCATCGTGCCTCTTTCGGATGACTAAGCTCTAACTTTAAGACCCTAACTATAGCGCTAAGCGTAGGTCCAAGGTCCTCATCTTGTCTTGTTACTGGAGCATCAAGCATAGGAAGCGAGGACCCGTTGAATTGCTCTCCAGGGAAGGAGAAGACGGAGAGAAATGTGATCTAAACCAGCTCTGAGGGTTGTTGTATCTTAACGTTGGAGAAATTTATTTTCTTCTTCTTTTTCTGACAATATAAAGAGTACAACATATAAACTTGAAACTTTAAGTTTCTGTCAACACCCGGATTTTTAAGTCCAGATGCCTATTATGCCATACATCGCAATCCCAGGAAGATTGTTTTTGCGAGACATAACAGTTGAATATCATAGTCATCATTCATTACAACACCATAATAGTCTTACAACAAAAAGGATCACATGATCTAGTCTCATTACAACACTTGATCTAATGATCAATACTTAACACATAGCGGAAGCAAAGTCGTAGAAGTCCATCTAATCCACAGGCAACGCTTGACGTTAGGAGAAGCTCCTAGTTGTCATAGACGTCCTGCTGTCCGTCCTCCTGATAATGCTGCTCTTCTTCATAGTCTGGCCATTTGAATAGTCAGGGACACGGCCGTGAGTACTTTCAAGTACTCGCAAACTAATACTAGTGTAAGCACTAACAATTTTATTGAGAGTATTCTAAGCTCTAGGTTATTTGCATAAAGCCAGTTTTATTTCAAAAGCATTTAATACCCAAAGTCTCTTCAATTGCCTAACTTAACTCAAGTGGGAACATTAGTGTCATTCCCACAACTTTGTTGTGATTCAAATCAAAGTCACTCTTTTCAAGTTCAAGTCCCAAGTCACCTTTTGGAAAAGTTCTGATGATGGAACAGTATGGCCTTTCCAACTGTCCATGACCGAGGACGCGGCTATTTGAATAGGTTTACACTCTGCAGAGGTTGCACACTTGTGCCACAACATTTGATTACATCCGTCAGGGATAACCCTGAATAATCATAACTCAGTATGCGGATCATCAACCATTAACCTTTCACTTATACATCCTAGTATAGGCACCTATCCCCATGAGTTTGGCCTCCCAGTGATAACCAACTGCTATCCTGGGAACTGCACAGGGCTTGGGTAGTACATTCAACTCTTTTCACGTCATTTCACTTTCAACGGAGGAAGCCTCGGCATAACTAATACGTCCAAAACGTATCTACTTTCCCGAACACTTTTGCTATTGTTTTGCCTCTAATTTGTGTATTTTGGATACAACTAACACGGATTAACTATGTTTTCAGCAGAATTGCCCTGGTGTCTTATTTTTGTGCAGGAAATCAACTTTCAGGAAAATCCCCGGAAATAATTGCAATGGGCCTATTTTCACAGAAGACTTACGGAGCCAGAAGACGAGACGGAGGGGGCCACGAGGTGTGCACACCACATGGCGGCGCGGTGGGCCCCTAGGCCGCGCCGCCCTATGGTGGCGCCACCTCGGCCAGCCCCCGTCGCTCCCCTCTGGACTACTTAAAGCCCTTGACCTAAAAACGCACGGGGGTTCGACCAATTTTCCAGAAGACATCCAGAATTCCGACGCTGTCGCGAAACCCAATCTCGGGATCAAAAACTCCGTTCTGGCACCCTGCCGGGACGGGGAATTGAAGGAGATCATCGCCATCATCGCCACTGACGCCTCTCCATCAACCATCCATGCTTCCCCCATCCATGTGTGAGTAAATCCCTCGCTGTAGGCTGAAGGGGATGGTAGGGATTGGATGGGATTGTTCATGTAATAGCCATAAGATTGTTAGGGCATGGTGCCTAGTATCCGTTGTTGGTACTTTTATGATATTGTTGCAACTTGTTATGCTTAATGCTTGTCACTAGGGACCGAGTGCCATGATTTCAGATCTGAACATGTTATTGATTCATGATGTTATTCATTGTTTTATGATCTTACCTGTAAGTTGTATACACATATTGCTGTCCGGAACCCAAGGCCCCAAAGTGACAGAAATTGGGACAACCGGAGGGGAAGGCTGTGATATGAGGATCACATGTGTTCACAGAGTGTTAATGCTTTGCTCCGGTACTCTATTAAAAGGAGTACCTTAATTACCAGTAGTTTCCCTAGAGGCCCGGTTGCCACCGGCTGGTAGGACAAAAGATGTTGTGCAAGTTTCTCATTGCGAGCACGTACGACTATATACGGAACACATGCCTATGGTTATTTAGTACTTGGATACTGTTTTATTATTAACTGCAAATGCCTAGTCTTGATTATTACATGAGTTATCTTATCCATGCAGCGCCCGTTCATCCATCCCTATGCCTACAGTATTTTAATCCTGCTGTTTACTATAATCACTACTGCTGTCTTTATTACACTGCTGCTTATATTTCACTACTGCTACTGCTATAAAACTAATGCTACTGATAAACTATTGCGAGCAAGTCTATTTCCAGGTGCAGCTGAATTGACAACTCCGCTGTTAAGGCTTACAAATATTCTTTGGCTCCCCTTGTGTCGAATCAATAAATTGAGTTTTACTTCCCTCGAAGACTGTTGCGATCCCCTATACTTTTGGGTCATCAAGACTATTTTCTGGCGCCGTTGCCGGGGAGCATAGCTTTATTTGCAAGTTCACCTGAATTGATATTGTTCGCTGCAAATCCTCCATCATGGGTAAACCTCGCGATTTTAAAGTCACCATATTACCATCCACTACAAGAAAAGGTACAACTCTGAGTACCTCCGCTGCTCTTGATTCACCATCTGTGATGAGTCAACTTGTTTCACCACCACAAGCTTCACATGTTGGTACTTCTGCTGAATCTGAAAATTCCTCTTATAATTTTAATGATGCTTCTACTGTGCTTGATGATAATGGTTCATTAGGTCCTTTTCTAGATGCTACAATTGCTAGGTCTAGACAAATTGAAAATACTGAAATTCCTAATGAAAATACTGTTACACCTGTTAATTCACCTGAGTTTCTTGAACACTCTAGTGATGATCTTGATGAAGATTATGTGGAACTTGATGATGATTTTATTGATAAATGTAATGCTACTAGTGGTGCAAGTAATATTAAAAAGCTTCTTGCACAGCGTGCTGTTAGATATAAATTGTCTCCTGGTCCTAAATTTGCCACATCTCCTATAAACATTAAGGATAAGGATATGATTTTTCTCTTGATTTATCTCATATATCTATTGTTGAGAAAACACCTTTTTGTGGTACTGAAAAAGAAAGTGATGTAGAGCACATGATTGAGCTTTCTACTTTGAGTAGCTTGTTTTCTGATGATACCAAGAAGCGTACTTATTTTTTTGCTAAATTTTTTCCTTTCTCATTAAAGGATGATGCTAAAACTTGGTATAATAGTTTGCCTCCTGATTCTATTGATAGTCCAAATGGTTTGCTTGATGTTTTCTTTCGGAAGTATTTTCCTGCTAGTGCTCAACATACTGCTTTGTAGAAAATTTATAGTTTTGAGCAGGAAGATGGAGAGAAATTGCCTGAAGCTTGGGCAAGGTTTTGCTCTCTTCTTAGAGCTCGTCCTGGACATGATTTGGAAAAGCATGACTTACTTGATATATTTTATAGTGGACTAACCATTGAGTCTAGGGCATACCTGGATAGTTGTGCTGGTTGTGTTTTCAGGAAAAGAACTCCGCATTTAAGTCAAGAATTAATGGCTAGAATAAGCCAAAATCATGATGATTGGACTACACCTGAACCAACCCCAACACCAATATTTAAGAAGAGGGGTATGATTGAATTAAATGATGAAGATATGAGGGAAGCCAAGAAATCTCTTAAAGAGAAAGGTATTAAATCTGAAGATATGAAGAATTTACCCCGCATAGAAGATTTATGTAAGATAACTCCCCCTTCATCCACGATTGAGGTACATTCTCTTCAAAAATTTGATAAAGGAGATATTCCTTACTCAAAACCTCCTGATCAATGTTTAGATGAATTTGATAATTATGTTGTTAAGCAAGATAACTTTAATATGACAGTAGAGAATAATTTAATGGAAAATTCTCAAGCTATTAGTAAATTGCATGGAATTGTGGAGAGAACCTCCAATGATGTTAAGATTCTTGTTAAACATTTTCATATGGTTCAAACTCAAATTGATCAACTCACTAAAGTGCAAAATGACTTGTTAAGAAATACTTCTAAAGAAAAACATGCTTATGAAGTAACAACTAGAGGCGGTGTTTCTACTCAGGATCCTCTATATCCTGAGGGGCATCCCAAAAGAGTTGAACAAGATTCTCAACGAACTAAAGAAACTAGCGCTCCTTCTAAGAAAAAGAAGAATAAACATAAAACTGTTGTAGAATCCTCTGAGCCCGTTAATGATCCTAATAGTATTTCTATTTCTGATGCTGAAACTGAAAAAGTGGTAATGAACATGATAAAGATAATGATAAGAATGATGTTTCTGATAAAGAAGAGGTTGAAGATGAACCTAAAAAGCATGCTAAAAATAAAAAGTACACTAAAGAATATTTTATTGCTAAGAAACATGGTAATGAAAGAGAACCTTGGGTTCAAAAGCAAATGCCTTTTCCTGTTAAGAAACTAAAATCAAAGGAGGAAGAACACTATAATAATTTTTGTGATTGGATGAAACCTTTGTTCGTGTACAGCAGCAAGTTTTCCCTCAGTAAGAAACCAAGATTATCGAACCAGTAGGAGTCAAGGGCCACGTGAAGGTTGTTGGTGACGGAGTGTAGTGCGGCGCAACACCAGGGATTCCGGCGCCAACATGGAACCTGCACAACACAATCAAAATACTTTGCCCCAAATTAACAGTGAGGTTGTCAATCTCACCGGCTTGCTGTAAACAAAGGATTAAATGTATGGTGTGGAAAATGATGTTTGTTTGCAATGAGCAGCAGAGAACAATGATTGCAGTAGATTGTATTTCAGATGTAAAAGAATGGACCGGGGTCCACAGTTCACTAGTGGTGTCTCTCCAATAAGTAATAGCATGTTGGGTGAACAAATTACAGTTGGGCAATTGACAAATAAAGAGGGCATAACAATGCACATACATATCATGATGAGTAATATGAGATTTATTTAGGGCATTACGACAAAGTACATAGACCGCTATCCAGCATGCATCTATGCCTAAAAAGTCCACCTTCGGGTTAGCATCTGCACCCCTTCCAGTATTAAGTTGCAAACAACAGACAATTGCATTAAGTATGGTGCGTAATGTAATCAACACAAATATCCTTAGACAAAGCATTGATGTTTTATCCCTAGTGGCGACAGCACATCCACAACCTTAGAACTTTCATCCTTTGTCCCGATTCAATGGAGGCATGAGCCCACTATCGAGCATAAATACTCCCTCTTGGAGTCACAAGTATCAACTTGGCCAGAGCCTCTACTAGCAACGGAGAGCATGCAAGATCATAAACAACACATATATGATAGATTGATAATCAAATTGACATAGTATTCCATATTCATCGGATCCCAACAAACACAACATGTAGCATTACAAATAGATGATCTTGATCATGATAGGTAGCTCACAAGATCTAACATGATAGCACAATGAGGAGAAGACAACCATCTAGCTACTGCTATGGACCCATAGTCCAAGGATGAACTACTGATACGTCTCCGACGTATCGATAATTTCTTATGTTCCATGCCACATTATTGATGTTATCTACATGTTTTATGCACACTTTATGTCATATTCGTGCATTTTCTGGAACTAACCTATTAACAAGATGCCGAAGTGCCGATTCTTTGTTTCTGCTGTTTTTGGTTTCAGAAATCCTAGTAAGGAAATATTCTCGGAATTGGACGAAATCAAAGCCCAGGGGCCTATTTTTCCACGAAGCTTCCAGAAGTCCGAAGGAGAGACGAAGAGGGGCCACGGAGGGGCCACACTATAGGGCGGCGCGGCCCCCCCTTGGCCGCGCGGCCCTGTGGTGTGGGACCCCCGTGCCGCCTCTTGACCTGCCCTTCCGCCTATAAAAAGTCTCCGTGACGAAACCCCCAGTACCGAGAGCCACGATACGGAAAACCTTCCAGAGACGCCGCCGCCGCCGATCCCATCTCGGGGGATCCAGGAGATCGCCTCCGGCACCCTGCCGGAGAGGGGAATCATCTCCCGGAGGACTCTACGCCGCCATGGTCGCCTCCGGTGTGATGTGTGAGTAGTCTACCCCTGGACTATGGGTCCATAGCAGTAGCTAGATGGTTGTCTTCTCCCCATTGTGCTATCATTGTCGGATCTTGTGAGCTGCCTAACATGATCAAGATCATCTATCTGTAATTCTATATGTTGCTGATACGTCCAATTTGCATCACTATTTTATATCATAATTTGCTGTTATTCATTGATATATTTCATATTGGGACACAATACTTATGTTATTTCATCTATTTTGCATGTTTCATCATTATTGGAGGATCGAACACCGGAGCCAGGATTCTGCTGGAAAAAGCGCCGTCAGAACGCAATATTTCGGAAGATCAACTCTGGAAGGAAATTATACCAAAAATCCTATTTTTCAAGATGACGAAGGAAGCCAGAAGGAGGAGCCAGGAGCAGCCAGGGTGGGCCCACACCCTAGGGCGGCGCGGCCCAGGCCCTGGCCGCGCCGGCCTATGGTCTGGGGGGCCCACGACCCTTTTCGCCTCCTTTTCTTCGCCAAACCCTTCGTCCTGAAGACCTAAGCCACAGAGGGTACCTCGCGAAGAGTTACAGCCGCCTCTGCGGGGCGGAGAACACCAGAGAGAAAAGAGCTCTCCGGCGGGCAGGAATCCGCCGGGGAAATTCCCTCCGGGAGGGGGAAATCGACGCCATCGTCACCGTCATCGAGCTGGACATCATCGCCATCACCATCATCATCATCTCCACCATCATCACCGCCGTCATCACCGCTGGACACCGTCACCGCCTTAGCAATTTGGGTTTGATCTTGATTGTTTGATAGGGGAAACTCTCCCGGTATCGATCTCTACTTGTTGTTGATGCTATTGAGAGAAACCATTGAACCAAGTTTATGTTCAGATTGTTATTCATCATCATATCACCTCTGATCATGTTCCGTATGATGTCTCGTGAGTAGTTCGTTTAGTTCTTGAGGACATGGGTGAAGTCTAAATGTTAGTAGTGAACTATGGTTGAGTAATATTCAATGGTGTGATATTTAAGTTGTGGTGTTATTCTTCTAGTGGTGTCATGTGAACGTCGACTACATGACACTTCACCATTTATGGGCCTAGGGGAATGCATCTTGTATTCGTTTGCTAATTGCGGGGTTGCCGGAGTGACAGAAACCTAAACCCCCGTTGGTATATCGATGCAGGAGGGATCGCAGGATCTCAGAGTTTAAGGCTGTGGTTAGATTTATTCTTAATTACTTTCTTGTAGTTGCGGATGCTTGCAAGGGGTATAATCACAAGTATGTATTAGTCCTAGGAAGGGCGGTACATTAGCATAGGTTCACCCACACAACACTTATCATAACAATGAAGATTATTTAGCCGTATGTAGCGAAAGCACTAGACTAAAATCCCGTGTGTCCTCGAGAACGTTTGGTCATTATAAGTAAACAAACCGGCTTGTCCTTTGTGCTAAAAAGGATTGGGCCACTCGCTGCAATTATTACTCTCGCACTTTACATACTCGTATTTTATTCAACTGTTACATCAAACCCCCCCTGAATACTTGTCTGTGAGCATTTACAGTGAATCCTTCATCGAAACTGCTTGTCAACACCTTCTGCTCCTCGTTGGGATCAACATTCTTACTTATCGAAGATACTACGATATACCCCCTATACTTGTGGGTCATCAAGACTATTTTCTGGCGCCGTTGCCGGGGAGTGAAGCGCTATTGGTAAGTGGAATTGGTAAGGAAAACCTTTACTGTTGTGCTGATTTTATTTCTGACTGCTGCTATAAGTCATTATGGAGAGATCTTCTCTTCAATTTCTATTTGGGAAATCTACTACTACTGCAACGGTAGTGGATGAAGCGCCAGGTGAGGAAGTAATACCATATAAAATACCTATGAAAATTATTGAACGTGTTATGGATAACCGCTATGAAGGGGATGGAACTGTCCACCCCGGTGATCATTTACTGTTTTTGCATGAATTATGCGGGTTATTCAAATGTGCAGGTATTGCTATGGATGAAGTGAGGAAGAAATTATTCTCTTTATCGCTGTCTGGTAAGGCGGCGCATTGGTATAAATTACTGGATAATGGGGATTCTCTTGAATGGAATGATATTGTGCCCCGGTTTTATTCTAAGTTCTATCCTCCAAGTGAAATTCATAAGGATCGGAATCGCATATATAATTTTTGGCCTCATGATGGAGAGAGTATTGCCCAAGCTTGGGGGAGATTGAAGTCTTTAATGCTCAAATGCCCCATTCATGAGCTTCCTGGTAATGTTATTATTGATAATTTCTATGCAAGACTTTCTTTTCAAGACAAGACCTTGCTGGATACTTCTTGTTCTGGATCATTTACACGCAACAAAGAAGAGTTTAAAAGGGACCTTCTTGATCGAATCCAAGAAAATACTGAAGGATGGGAGAATGACAAGGATAGAGAATCAGGTATAATTTATGATTATAAATGCATTGAAGCTTTTATGGATACTGATAAATTTCGTAATATGAGTGCTACATATGGTCTTGATTCTCAAGTTGCTGTAAATCTTTATAAAGCTTTTGCCTCTCATTATGAATTGCCAAAGAAGAATTTTGATAAGTATCATGAACCGTATAAAGATAAAATTGATTCATCTATTAATAAATGCGTTGTAGTTGAAACTGCTGATCATGTTATTCCTGAAGCTTATATTGAAAAAACTCCTTTCCCTGCTAAAATGAAAGAGTACTGTTATAAATAGTGCGGTTCATAAAAGTGAAAAGAAACCCGTAGAACACGAAGAACAAATAAAAGTTGAACCTGCTGTTGCAATAATTAAAGATCTTGTGACTGAAAATGTGGAGGATGGTCATATTATTTTCTGTGAAGATGCTTCTAATATTGTTTCACATCCTAATAAACCCAAACAAGCTAGTGTTCCTATGCTATCTGTTAGAATTGGTGATCATTGCTATTATGGATTATGCGATATTGGTGCAAGTGTTAGTGCTATTCCGTATGAGCTTTACACGGAGATTATGCACGAAATTGATTCTTGTGAACTTGAAGATATTGATGTGGTTATTCAGCTGGCTAATAGAGAAACTATTTCTCCAATTGGTATTGTTCGAGATGTAGAAGTTTTATGCGGTAAGATTAAATATCCTGCTGACTTTTTGGTACTTGGTTCTGCTGCTAGTGATTATTGTCCTATTATCTTTGGTAGACCTTTTCTAAATACTTGTGGAGCTATTATAGATTGCAAGAAAGAGAAAATTTTGACTAAATTTGCTGGTGAATCTTATGAGTTTAACTTCTCTAAATTTACTAAAACTCCTTATAAAGCTGATTTGCCTAGTAATGATTTTAAAATGGAGCAATGTGCATCTATTGTTCTTGTTCCTAATAATCCTTTGCAGCAACATTTGGAGGATAGCGAGAGCGAAATTTTTAGGAAAGAAAGAGATGAGCTTGAGGAAATTTTTCTTCGCCAACCTATTCTCAAGCATGATTTACCGGTGGAAGATTTGGGTACAACACCGCCACCAAAGGAAGATCCTGTTTTTGATTTAAAGCCTTTACGATAATCTTAAATATGCTCATATTGATGATAAGAAAATATATCCTGTTATTATTAGTTCTAAGCTTTCAGAGATTGAGGAAGAAAGGTTATTGGAAATATTGAAGAAGCATCGAGGCGCTATTGGCTATACTCTTGATGATTTGAAGGGGATTTCTCCTTCTATTTGCCAACATGCTATTAATATGGAAGATGATGCAAAGCCTGTTGTTGAACCTCAGCGTCGTCTAATTCCAAAGATGAAGGAAGTGGTAAGGAATGAGGTATTACGACTCCTTGAAGCTGGTATTATATATCCTATTGCTGATAGTAGATGGGTTAGTCCTGTGCATTGCGTTCCCAAGAAAGGAGGTATGACTGTTGTGCCTAATGATAATGATGAGCTCATTCCTCAAAGAGTAGTTGTAGGGTATAGAATGTGCATTGATTTTCGAAAAGTTAATAAAGTTACTAAAAAAGATCATTACCCTTTACCATTTATTGATCAAATGCTAGAAAGATTGTCTAAAAATACTCATTTTTGCTTTCTTGATGGTTATTCTGGGTTTTCACAAATTGCTGTTAAAGCTAAGGATCAAGAGAAAACCACCTTTACTTGTCCTTATGGAACTTATGCCTATAGACGCATGCCTTTTGGTTTATGTAATGCTCCTGCTACTTTTCAAAGATGCATGTCTGCTATTTTTCATGGTTTTTGTGAGAGTATTGTAGAGGTATTCATGGATGATTTTTCCGTCTATGGGAATTCTTTTGATAGTTGCTTGCGAAACCTTGATAAAGTTTTGCAGAGATGTGAAGAAACTAACCTTGTTCTTAATTGGGAGAAATGCCACTTTATGGTTAATGAAGGAATTGTATTGGGACATAAAATTTCTGAGAGAGGTATTGAAGTTGATAGAGCTAAAGTTGAAGCAATTGAGAAGATGCCCTATCCGAGGGATGTTAAAGGTATTCGTAGTGTTCTTGGTCATGCTGGGTTTTATAGGAGATTTATTAAAGATTTCTCCAAGATTTCAAAGCCTCTTACTAATCTTCTTCAAAAAGATGTACCATTTGTTTTTGATGACGATTGTAAGGAAGCTTTTGAAACTCTTAAGAAAGCCTTAACAACTGCTCCTATAGTTGAACCTCCTGATTGGAACTTACCCTTTGAAATTATGTGTGATGCTAGCGATTTTGCTGTAGGCGCTGTTCTTGGACAGCGAGTAGATAAAAAACTGAATGTTATTCATTATGCTAGTAAAACTCTTGATGCTGCTCAGAGAAATTATGCTACAACTGAAAAGGAATTATTAGCTGTAGTCTTTGCTTGTGATAAATTTAGATCTTATATTGTTGATTCAAAAGTTACTATTCATACTGATCATGCTGTAATTAGATACCTAATGACAAAGAAAGATGCTAAGCCGAGGCTTATTAGATGGGTACTTCTTTTGCAAGAATTTGATCTACATATTGTAGATAGGAAAGGTGCTGATAATCCTGTTGCTGATAATTTGTCTAGATTGGAAAATATTGCTTATGATCCTGTTCCTGTTAATGATAGTTTTCCAAATGAACAATTGGCTGTAATAAAGGTGAGCTCGCGAGACAGTCCTTGGTATGCTGATTATGCTAACTTTATTGTTTCCAAGTACTTGCCTCCAACCTTTTCAGCTCAGCAAAGGAGGAAATTCTTTTATGATTTGAGGCATTATTTCTGGGATGACCCACACTTGTATAAAGAAGGAGTGGATGGTATTATGCGAAGATGTGTCCCTGAATATGAACAACAGGAGATATTGAATAAATGTCATGGTAGTGCTTATGGAGGACATCACGCCGGAGAAAGAACCGCACAAAAGGTTTTACAATCAGGTTTTTATTGGCCAACTCTCTTCAAAGATGCGAGAAAGTTTATTTTATCTTGTGATGAATGCCAAAGGGTTGGTAATATCTCCAGACGCAATGAAATGCCTATGAATTATACTCTTGTTATTGAACCGTTTGATTGTTGGGGATTTGACTTTATGGGACCTTTTCCGTCATCGGAAGGTAACACTCATATACTTGTTGCTGTTGATTATGTTACTAAATGGGTGGAAGCTATACCTACAAAAAGTGCTGATGGTGAGACCTCTTTAAGAATGCTTTTAGATATTATTTTTCCTAGATTTGGAGTACCTAGATATATTATGACTGATGGAGGTTCTCATTTTATTCATGGAGGTTTTAGAAAAACTCTTGCTAAGTATGGTATTAATCATATAATTGCTTCTGCTTATCATCCTCAAACTAGTGGTCAAGTAGAATTATCAAATAGAGAGATTAAATCTATTTTGGGAAAGACCGTTAATAAAACTAGAAAGAATTGGGCTAGTAAATTAAAGGATGCACTTTGGGCTTATAGAACTGCTTATAAAAATCCCATGGGAATGTCACCTTATAAAATGGTTTATGGGAAAGCTTGTCATTTACCTTTAGAACTAGAGCACAAAGCTTATTGGGCTGTTAGAGAATTAAATAAAGATCCTAAACTTGCCGGTGATAAGAGGTTGTTGCAATTGAGTTCTCTAGATGAATGGAGAAGTGAAGCTTATGAAAATGCTAAACTCTTTAAAGAGAAAGTTAAAAAATGGCATGATAGAAGGATTATCAAAAGAGAATTTAATATTGGGGATAAAGTCCTATTGTATCGGTCTCGTCTCAGATTCTTTGCAGGGAAATTACTCTCGAAATGGGAAGGACCATATGTTGTCGAGGAGGTGTATCGTTCAGGAGCAATCAAAATTAGCTCTCTCCAAGGCAATGCTACGCAAGTGGTGAATGGACAAAGACTCAAGCATTATATCTCGGGTGATTCCTATAATGTTGATGTTGATATTATTCAAGTGGAAACACCGGAAGCTTTCATCAAAGGGCAAATTGACGAATCTGCGAACTCGACTTTGAATAGGTAACAAGATCGGTAATGAAAAGTACGCAATTTACTTTCCGAACTATATTTTTGCTGTTTTTGGAAAATATGAGAAATTACGAGTTCGAAACGGAGTGGAAAGGACGCACGAGGGGGTGCCACCATAGGGCGGCGCGGCCTGACCTGGGCCCGCGCCGGCCTATGGTTTGGCCGCCCCGTCGCCCCTTTCCGACTCTGGTTCGACCTGATACTTTCCGTTTGTCGTGAAAATTTTTGCTATATAATCCCCCGGACCCCTGGAGGTCCGTATATCGTGTTTTCGACGTGTTTTGTTTCGAGCTGTTTACGCCGGGATCTGTTTTCGGTCTAGAAGCACCATGGTCTCCAAAAACAAGGGCAAGGAGTTTCCGGATGAAGATGATCGAGATCTTGGGTGGAAAGAGGAAGACAAGGACGTCAAGAAAGAAGATGAAGAAGAGGTGGAGGAAGATTCGCGCGCACATCCGCGTGCTACCATCGCAAGCATCAAGGTGGTGGACAACCCTTTTAGTGCAAACAAGAGCGCAAGAATTCGCACGGGAGGAGCGGTTCCACGTCATTACCTAGCTCCGAGAACATCTCCATCAGGCACTCATCACCCCTTCCACAATCTAATTTTCAATAATCAAATTGAAGGGACTCCCAAGGCAGCATTGCCTAGCCAATGGGATATAGATC
The DNA here is from genome assembly GCF_019359855.2 of Lolium perenne. NCBI lineage: Eukaryota > Viridiplantae > Streptophyta > Magnoliopsida > Poales > Poaceae > Lolium > Lolium perenne. The sequence goes on from NC_067247.2 coordinate 162,770,336, forward strand.
GCTCTAACACTGCAGGAGAGAAGGAGCCTGAGGCTGAAGAGTGGGGAAATAACTCCAAGAGCTGGGACTCGCCATTAGACAGACTCTTTAACCGCGTTGAGCACAACTCAGAGATGATTCGCAATCTCATATACAGGATTGACGAGCTTCAGGAGCTTATTGAGAAGCTTGTCAGGAATTCATCACCACCATCGCCGAAGGAGTAATTCATCATCGGTATTGGCATCCCCTTGGTTTGTTCCAAGCTTGGGGGAGTGCCGCGGTATCACATTATCACTACCTTTTACTTTTATTGTCAAGTAGTGTCATATCATGAGTAGGGAAGTTATCGTATGAGATGGGTTGCGTTTGGAAGTATCTCTCCTTTAGTTGGTTATCTATGTATCCCTTGGTGTGAGTTATCGTTATGGAATATTAATGAGAAGTCTTATCATTTACATATTGCATATCTTATTTTAGTTTGCAATCTCTACTATATGATTCACCTTGTTGTTAGTATTGGTATCACTTTGGGAGCATTGAATAAATTTATTTGGTTTTGGCAAACTTAGCATTGGTCAATAACAACAACACTTTGAGGTTTAAATAGAAAAGAGAAATACATGTAGATGTTTCATTTTCTTTCTTGTTAGCTCATAGCTTATTATTCTGAAGTTAAAACTGTTTGTGCCCAAAAGGAAGATGCATGATTGTCTCTATCATATGTATGTTTGTTTGTTTCCCTCGACTCTTATGCTTGCTAATTAACCTTGCTAGCCAAAGACCTGTACTGAGAGGGAATACTTCTCGTGCATCCAAACCTTAACCCAAACCTATGTCATTTGTGTCCACCATACCTACCTACTACATGGTGTTTTCTGCCATTCCAAGTAAATACTTCATGTGCTACCTTTAAACAATTCAAAACTTAGTATCTCTTATTTGTGTTAATGTTTCATAGCTCATGAGGAAGTATGTGGTGTTTTATCTTTCAAACTTGTTGGGCAACTTCTACCAATGGACTAGTGGCTTCATCCGCTTATCCAATAATTTTGCAAAAAGAGCTGGCACTGGGATTCCAGGTCCCAAATTAATTAAACTAAGTAGACACTCCTCCATGGTATGTGATTGATGGACGGCACCCGAAGGATTCGGTTAGCCATGGCTTGTGTAAGCAAAGGTTGGGGGGAGTGTCATCATCATAATAAAACTAAAATAAAAAGGCACTCCTTCATGGTATGAGATTGTTGGCAGGCACCCGAGGATTCGGTTAGCCATGGTTTGTGAAAGAAAGGTTGGAAGGAGTGCCACACAAAATGAAAATAATATGGGAGCCGCTCTTAGGAGGTTGTCTGGCAAGGGGGTTAGAATACCCGCTACCAGTCGTTGACAACAACAAACACCTCTCAAAATGTTACTTTTATTCTCTTTATATGATTGCAAAACTGAAAAAGCTCTAGCACATGATTTAATCCCTGCTTCCCTCTGCGAAGGGCCTATCTTTTACTTTATGTTGAGTCAGTAAACCTATTTCCCTCCATCTCAAGCAAGCATTTGAGTAGTTGTGATCAAACCATTATATTGTGATTTGCTACATCATGTCTTTTATTCTTCTTTGTTTAGTACAAGTTTTATTTGAATGAATATAGCTTTGCAAGTTATCAATGATTATGAGAAGACCATTATGCTTGAGTATGCAAGTTGTGCCTTATAAACTTTAACATGAGAGCGCTGCTCAATGAGATAAATATAATCTGTTAATTGTTCTCTAACCAAGAACGAAGTTTGCCATCACCAGTCATGATTTCTCATGCACCTTTACTTGTGATTACCTTATACTTGTTTCAATATGAGTTATAAGAGGTTGTTTACTATAATGTCCTGTGTGAATGAATATGATGCTTCTTGTCCGTATTTTATTTATCGACTCTTCACTCCATAAACATGTGGTCATGCCTATCGAGCTCAGTTTCGCTTGGGGACAAGCGAAGTCTAAGCTTGGGGGGAGTTGATACGTCCAATTTGCATCACTATTTTATATCATAATTTGCTGTTATTCATTGATATATTTCATATTGGGACACAATACTTATGTTATTTCATCTATTTTGCATGTTTCATCATTATTGGAGGATCGAACACCGGAGCCAGGATTCTGCTGGAAAAAGCGCCGTCAGAACGCAATATTTCGGAAGATCAACTCTGGAAGGAAATTATACCAAAAATCCTATTTTTCAAGATGACGAAGGAAGCCAGAAGGAGGAGCCGGGGAGCAGCCGGGGTGGGCCCACACCCTAGGGCGGCGCGGCCCGGCCCTGGCCGCGCCGGCCTATGGTGCAGGGGGCCCACGACCCTTTTCGCCTCCTTTTCTTCGCCAAACCCTTCGTCCTGAAGACCTAAGCCACAGAGGGTACCTCGCGAAGAGTTACAGCCGCCTCTGCGGGGCGGAGAACACCAGAGAGAAAAGAGCTCTCCGGCGGGCAGGAATCCGCCGGGGGAATTCCCTCGGGAGGGGAAATCGACGCCATCGTCACCGTCATCGAGCTGGACATCATCGCCATCACCATCATCATCATCTCCACCATCATCACCGCCGTCATCACCGCTGGACACCGTCACCGCCTTAGCAATTTGGGTTTGATCTTGATTGTTTGATAGGGGAAACTCTCCCGGTATCGATCTCTACTTGTTGTTGATGCTATTGAGAGAAACCATTGAACCAAGTTTATGTTCAGATTGTTATTCATCATCATATCACCTCTGATCATGTTCCGTATGATGTCTCGTGAGTAGTTTGTTTAGTTCTTGAGGACATGGGTGAAGTCTAAATGTTAGTAGTGAACTATGGTTGAGTAATATTCAATGGTGTGATATTTAAGTTGTGGTGTTATTCTTCTAGTGGTGTCATGTGAACGTCGACTACATGACACTTCACCATTTATGGGCCTAGGGGAATGCATCTTGTATTCGTTTGCTAATTGCGGGGTTGCCGGAGTTGTGAGAAACCTAAACCCCCGTTGGTATATCGATGCAGGAGGGATCGCAGGATCTCAGAGTTTAAGGCTGTGGTTAGATTTATTCTTAATTACTTTCTTGTAGTTGCGGATGCTTGCAAGGGGTATAATCACAAGTATGTATTAGTCCTAGGAAGGGCGGTACATTAGCATAGGTTCACCCACACAACACTTATCATAACAATGAAGATTATTTAGCCGTATGTAGCGAAAGCACTAGACTAAAATCCCGTGTGTCCTCGAGAACGTTTGGTCATTATAAGTAAACAAACCGGCTTGTCCTTTGTGCTAAAAAGGATTGGGCCACTCGCTGCAATTATTACTCTCGCACTTTACATACTCGTATTTTATTCAACTGTTACATCAAACCCCCCCTGAATACTTGTCTGTGAGCATTTACAGTGAATCCTTCATCGAAACTGCTTGTCAACACCTTCTGCTCCTCGTTGGGATCGACATTCTTACTTATCGAAGATACTACGATATACCCCCTATACTTGTGGGTCATCGAGAAAATAGTCTTGATGACCCACAAGTATAGGGGGTGTATCGTAGTATCTTCGATAAGTAAGAATGTCGATCCCAACGAGGAGCAGAAGGTGTTGACAAGCAGTTTCGATGAAGGATTCACTGTAAATGCTCGCGCACAAGTATTCAGGGGTTTTGATGTAACAGTTGAATAAAGTACGAGTATGTAAAGTGCGAGAGTAACAATTGCAGCGAGTGGCTCAATCCTTTTTAGCACAAAGGACAAGCCGGTTTGTTTACTTATAATGACCAAACGTTCTCGAGGACACACGGGATTTTAGTCTAGTGCTTTCGCTTACATACGGCTAAATAATCTTCATTGTTGTGATAAGTGTTGTGTGGGTGAACCTATGCTAATGTACCGCCCTTCCTAGGACTAATACATACTTGTGATTATACCCCTTGCAAGCATCCGCAACTACAAGAAAGTAATTAAGAATAAATCTAACCGCAGCCTTAAACTCTGAGATCCTGCGATCCCTCCCCGCATCGATATACCACGGGGGTTTAGGTTTCTGTACTCCCAACCCCGCAATTGGCAAACGAGTACAAGATGCATTCCCCTAGGCCCATAAATGGTGAAGTGTCATGTAGTCGACGTTCACATGACACCACTAGAAGAATAACACCACAACTTAAATATCACACCATTGAATATTACTCAACCATAGTTCACTACTAACATTTAGACTTCACCCATGTCCTCAAGAACTAAACGAACTACTCACGAGACATCATATGGAACATGATCAGAGGTGATACGATGATGAATAGCAATCTGAACATAAACTTGGTTCAATGGTTTCACTCAATAGCATCAACAACAAGTAGAAATCGATACCGGGAGAGTTTCCCCTATCAAACAATCAAGATCAAACCCAAATTGCTACGGCGTGACGGTGTCCAGCGGTGATGACGGCGGTGATGATGGTGGAGATGATGATGATGGTGATGGCGATGATGTCCAGCTTCGATGACGGTGACGATGGCGTCGATTTCCCCCTCCCGGAGGGAATTTCCCCGGCGGATTCCTCGCCCGCCGAGAGCTCTTTTCTCTCGTGTTCTCCGCCCGCAGAGGCGGTCAGAATCTCTCGCGAGGTACCCTCTGTGGCTTAGGTCTTCGGGACGAAGGGTTTGGCGAAGAAAAGGAGGCGAAAGGGTCGTGGGCCCCTGCACCATAGGCCGGCGCGGCCAGGGGCCGCGCGCCCTAGGGTGTGGGCCCACCCCGGCTGCTCCCCGGCTCCTCCTTCCGGCTTCCTTCGTCATCTTGAAAATAGGATTTTTGGTATAATTTCCTTCGAGTTGATCTTCCGAAATATTGCGTTCGACGGCGCTTTTTCCAGCAGAATCTGGCTCCGTGTTCGATCCTCCAATAATGATGAAACATGCAAAATAGATGAAATAACATAAGTATTGTGTCCCAATATGAAATATATCAATGAATAACAACAAATTATGATATAAAATAGTGATGCAAATTGGACGTATCAACTCCCCCAAGCTTAGACTTCGCTTGTCCCTGCGAAACCGAGCTCGATAGGCATGACCACATGTTTATGGAGTGAAGAGTCGATAAATAAAATACGGACAAGAAGCATCATATTCATTCACACAGACATTATAGTAAACAACCTCTTATAACTCATATTGAAACAAGTATAAGGTAATCACAAGTAAAGGTGCATGAGAAATCATGACTGGTGATGGCAAACTTCGTTCTTGGTCAGAGAACAATTAACAGATTATATTTATCTCATTGAGCAGCGCTCTCATGTTAAAGTTTATAAGGCACAACTTGCATACTCAAGCATAATGGTCTTCTCATAATCATTGATAACTTGCAAAGCTATATTCATTCAAATAAAACTTGTACTAAACAAAGAAGAATAAAAGACATGATGTAGCAAATCACAATATAATGGTTTGATCACAACTACTCAAATGCTTGCTTGAGATGGAGGGAAATAGGTTTACTGACTCAACATAAAGTAAAAGACAGGCCCTTCAGCAGAGGGGAAGCAGGATTAAATCATGTGCTAGAGCTTTTTCAATTTTGCAATCATATAAAGAGAATAAAAGTAACATTTTGAGAGGTGTTTGTTGTTGTCAACGATCGGTGGCGGTACTCTAACCCCTTGCCAGACAACCTCCTAAGAGCGGCTCCCATATTATTTTCATTTTGCGTGGCACTCCTTCCAACCTTTCTTTCACAAACCATGGCTAACCGAATCCTCGGGTGCCTGCCAACAATCTCATACCATGAAGGAGTGCCTTTTTATTTTAGCTTTATTATGATGATGACACTCCCCCCAACCTTTGCTTACACAAGCCATGGCTCACCGAATCCTTCGGTGCCGTCCATCAATCACATACCATGGAGGAGTGTCTATTTAGTTTAATTAATTTGGGACTGGGAATCCCATTGCCAGCTCTTTTTGCAAAATTATTGGATAAGCGGATGAAGCCACTAGTCCATTGGTGGAAGTTGCCCAACAAGATTGAAAGATAAAACAGCACATACTTCCTCATGAGCTATGAAACATTAACACAAATAAGAGATACTAAGTTTTGAATTGTTTAAAGGTAGCACATGAAGTATTTACTTGGAATGGCAGAAAATACCATGTAGTAGGTAGGTATGGTGGACACAAATGGCATAGGTTTGGGTTAAGGTTTGGATGCACGAGAAGTATTCCCTCTCAGTACAGGTCTTTGGCTAGCAAGGTTAATTGGCAAGCATAAGAGTCGAGGGAAACAAACAAACATACATATGATAGAAACAATCATGCATCTTCCTTGTAAGCACAAACAATTTTAACTTCAGAATAGTAAGCTATGAGCTAACAAGAAAGACAATGAAACATCTACATGTATTTCTCTTTTCTATTTAAACCTCAAAGTGTTGTTGCTATTGACCAATGCTAAGTTTGCCAAAACCAAATAGATTTATTCAATGCTCCCAAAGTGATACCAATACTAACAACAAGGTGAATCGTATAGTAGAGATTGCAAACTAAAATAAGATATGCAATATGTAAATGATAAGACTTCTCATTAATATTCCATAACGATAACTCACACCAAGGGATACATAGATAACCAACTAAAGGAGAGATACTTCCAAACGCAACCCATCTTATACGATAACTTCCCTACTCATGATATGACAGTACTTGACAATAAAAGTAAAAGGTAGTGATAATGTGATACCGCGGCACTCCCCCAAGCTTGGAACAAACCAAGGGGATGCCAATACCGATGATGAATTACTCCTGCGGAGATGGTGGCGATGAATTCCCGTCATCAAACTTCCAAGGAAGAGGCTCTCCATCAAGAAACGACATCTTGGTCTCGGGGATCCTGAAACTAGCAGCACGGCTTATGTATTTAAACCTGTTTTCATACTCACAGTTCTGATTCTGAAAATCATATAGTTGTGCTTGGAGCTTGTTGGTGGTGTCGTGAAGTGAGAGGATGTCGCTCCAAAGCTTTGCAGTTTCCTTCTCATGTTCAGCAATGAGTTCAGACACAATCCTGTGGAAGATATCCACCTCACGCTCAGCCATCTTCTTGTACTTGAAAACCTCTTGTTCTAGCTTCTCCATCCTATCTTCCAGGCTTCCTTCTCCTTTAGGACCCTGGACATCCTTGACCTGCAGTTCTCCTTCAACGAGCAGCAACTCCTTGGGGTGCATCCTCAGCTCCTCCATGTACAACTTGCCCACATCCTTGCTGGAGCTGTCCTTCGGAGTTTCCGACGAAGACATGATGGCTCTAGATCCGAAGCAAATCCTGGCAGAAACAGCTCGAAACAAAACACGTCGAGAACACGATATACGGACCTCCAGGGGTCCGGGGGATTATATAGCAAAATTTTTCACGACAAACGGAAAGTACCAGATCGAACCAGAGTCGGAAAGGGGCGACGGGGCGGCCAAACCATAGGCCGGCGCGGGCCCAGGTCAGGCCGCGCCGCCCTATGGTGGCACCCCCTCGTGCGTCCTTTCCACTCCGTTTCGAACTCGTAATTTCTCATATTTTCCAAAAACAGCAAAAATATAGTTCGGAAGGTAAATTGCGTACTTTTCATTACCAGTATTGTTACCTATTCAAAGTCGAGTTCTGGCAGACTGTCAATTTGCCCTTTGATGAAAGCTTCCGGTGTTTCCACTTGAATAATATCAACATCAACATTATAGGAATCACCCGAGATATAATGCTTGAGTCTTTGTCCATTCACCACTTGCGTAGCATTGCCTTGGAGAGAGCTAATTTTGATTGCTCCTGAACGATACACCTCCTCGACAACATACGGTCCTTCCCATTTCGAGAGTAATTTCCCTGCAAAGAATCTGAGACGAGACCGATACAATAGGACTTTATCCCCAATATTAAATTCTCTTTTGATAATCCTTCTATCATGCCATTTTTTAACTTTCTCTTTAAAGAGTTTAGCATTTTCATAAGCTTCACTTCTCCATTCATCTAGAGAACTCAATTGCAACAACCTCTTATCACCTAAGTAAGTTTAGGATCTTTATTTAATTCTCTAACAGCCCAATAAGCTTTGTGCTCTAGTTCTAAAGGTAAATGACAAGCTTTCCCATAAACCATTTTATAAGGTGACATTCCCATGGGATTTTTATAAGCAGTTCTATAAGCCCAAAGTGCATCCTTCAATTTACTAGCCCAATTCTTTCTAGTTTTATTAACGGTCTTTTGCAAGATAGATTTAATCTCTCTATTTGATAATTCTACTTGACCACTAGTTTGAGGATGATAAGCAGAAGCAATTCTATGATTAATACCATACTTAGCAAGAGTTTTTCTAAAACCTCCATGAATAAAATGAGAACCTCCATCAGTCATAATATATCTAGGTACTCCAAATCTAGGAAAAATAATATCTAAAAGCATTCTTAAAGAGGTCTCACCATCAGCACTTTTTGTAGGTATAGCTTCCACCCATTTAGTAACATAATCAACAGCAACAAGTATATGAGTGTTACCTTCCGAAGACGGAAAAGGTCCCATAAAGTCAAATCCCCAACAATCAAACGGTTCAATAACAAGAGTATAATTCATGGGCATTTCATTGCGTCTGGAGATATTACCAACCCTTTGGCATTCATCACAAGATAAAATAAACTTTCTCGCATCCTTGAAGAGAGTTGGCCAATAAAAACCTGATTGTAAAACCTTTTGTGCGGTTCTTTCTCCGGCGTGATGTCCTCCATAAGCACTACCATGACATTTACTCAATATCTCATGTTGTTCATATTCAGGGACACATCTTCGCATAATACCATCCACTCCTTCTTTATACAAGTGTGGGTCATCCCAGAAATAATGCCTCAAATCATAAAAGAATTTCCTCCTTTGCTGAGCTGAAAAGGTTGGAGGCAAGTACTTGGAAACAATAAAGTTAGCATAATCAGCATACCAAGGACTGTCTCGCGAGCTCACCTTTATTACAGCCAATTGTTCATTTGGAAAACTATCATTAACAGGAACAGGATCATAAGCAATATTTTCCAATCTAGACAAATTATCAGCAACAGGATTATCAGCACCTTTCCTATCTACAATATGTAGATCAAATTCTTGCAAAAGAAGTACCCATCTAATAAGCCTCGGCTTAGCATCTTTCTTTGTCATTAGGTATCTAATTACAGCATGATCAGTATGAATAGTAACTTTTGAATCAACAATATAAGATCTAAATTTATCACAAGCAAAGACTACAGCTAATAATTCCTTTTCAGTTGTAGCATAATTTCTCTGAGCAGCATCAAGAGTTTTACTAGCATAATGAATAACATTCAGTTTTTTATCTACTCGCTGTCCAAGAACAACGCCTACAAAGAAAATCGCTAGCATCACACATAATTTCAAAGGGTAAGTTCCAATCGGGAGGTTCAACTATAGGAGCGATTGTTAAGGCTTTCTTAAGAGTTTCAAAAGCTTCCTTACAATCGTCATCAAAAACAAATGGTACATCTTTTTGAAGAAGATTAGTAAGAGGCTTTGAAATCTTGGAGAAATCTTTAATAAATCTCCTATAAAACCCAGCATGACCAAGAACACTACGAATACCTTTAACATCCCTCGGATAGGGCATCTTCTCAATTGCTTCAACTTTAGCTCTATCAACTTCAATACCTCTCTCAGAAATTTTATGTCCCAATACAATTCCTTCATTAACCATAAAGTGGCATTTCTCCCAATTAAGAACAAGGTTAGTTTCTTCACATCTCTGCAAAACTTTATCAAGGTTTCGCAAGCAACTATCAAAAGAATTCCCATAGACAGAAAAATCATCCATGAATACCTCTACAATACTCTCACAAAAACCATGAAAAATAGCAGACATGCATCTTTGAAAAGTAGCAGGAGCATTACATAAACCAAAAGGCATGCGTCTATAAGCATAAGTTCCATAAGGACAAGTAAAGGTGGTTTTCTCTTGATCCTTAGCTTTAACAGCAATTTGTGAAAACCCAGAATAACCATCAAGAAAGCAAAAATGAGTATTTTTAGACAATCTTTCTAGCATTTGATCAATAAATGGTAAAGGGTAATGATCTTTTTTAGTAACTTTATTAACTTTTCGAAAATCAATGCACATTCTATACCCTACAACTACTCTTTGAGGAATGAGCTCATCATTATCATTAGGCACAACAGTCATACCTCCTTTCTTGGGAACGCAATGCACAGGACTAACCCATCTACTATCAGCAATAGGATATATAATACCAGCTTCAAGGAGTCGTAATACCTCATTCCTTACCACTTCCTTCATCTTTGGAATTAGACGACGCTGAGGTTCAACAACAGGCTTTGCATCATCTTCCATATTAATAGCATGTTGGCAAATAGAAGGAGAAATCCCCTTCAAATCATCAAGAGTATAGCCAATAGCGCCTCGATGCTTCTTCAATATTTCCAATAACCTTTCTTCCTCAATCTCTGAAAGCTTAGAACTAATAATAACAGGATATATTTTCTTATCATCAATATGAGCATATTTAAGATTATCGTAAAGGCTTTAAATCAAAAACAGGATCTTCCTTTGGTGGCGGTGTTGTACCCAAATCTTCCACCGGTAAATCATGCTTGAGAATAGGTTGGCGAAGAAAAATTTCCTCAAGCTCATCTCTTTCTTTCCTAAAAATTTCGCTCTCGCTATCCTCCAAATGTTGCTGCAAAGGATTATTAGGAACAAGAACAATAGATGCACATTGCTCCATTTTAAAATCATTACTAGGCAAATCAGCTTTATAAGGAGTTTTAGTAAATTTAGAGAAGTTAAACTCATAAGATTCACCAGCAAATTTAGTCAAAATTTTCTCTTTCTTGCAATCTATAATAGCTCCACAAGTATTTAGAAAAGGTCTACCAAAGATAATAGGACAATAATCACTAGCAATGAGAACCAAGTACCAAAAAGTCAGCAGGATATTTAATCTTACCGCATAAAACTTCTACATCTCGAACAATACCAATTGGAGAAATAGTTTCTCTATTAGCCAGCTGAATAACCACATCAATATCTTCAAGTTCACAAGAATCAATTTCGTGCATAATCTCCGTGTAAAGCTCATACGGAATAGCACTAACACTTGCACCAATATCGCATAATCCATAATAGCAATGATCACCAATTCTAACAGATAGCATAGGAACACTAGCTTGTTTGGGTTTATTAGGATGTGAAACAATATTAGAAGCATCTTCACAGAAAATAATATGACCATCCTCCACATTTTCAGTCACAAGATCTTTAATTATTGCAACAAAGAGTTCAACTTTTATTTGTTCTTCGGGTTCTACAGGTTTCTTTTCACTTTTATGAACCGCACTATTTATAACAGTACTCTTTCATTTTAGCAGTGGAAAGGAGTTTTTTCAATATAAGCTTCAGGAATAACATGATCGGCGGTTTCAACTACAACGCATTTATTAATAGATGAATCAATTTTATCTTTATACGGTTCATGATACTTATCAAAATTCTTCTTTGGCAATTCATAATGAGAGGCAAAAGCTTTATAAAGATTTACAGCAACTTGAGAATCAAGACCATATGTAGCACTCATATTACGAAATTTATCAGTATCCATAAAAGCTTCAATGCATTTATAATCATAAATTATACCTGATTCTCTATCCTTGTCATTCTCCCATCCTTCAGTATTTTCTTGGATTCGATCAAGAAGGTCCCTTTTAAACTCTTCTTTGTTGCGTGTAAATGATCCAGAACAAGAAGTATCCAGCAAGGTCTTGTCTTGAAAAGAAAGTCTTGCATAGAAATTATCAATAATAACATTACCAGGAAGCTCATGAATGGGGCATTTGAGCATTAAAGACTTCAATCTCCCCCAAGCTTGGGCAATACTCTCTCCATCATGAGGCCAAAAATTATATATGCGATTCCGATCCTTATGAATTTCACTTGGAGGATAGAACTTAGAATAAAACCGGGGCACAATATCATTCCATTCAAGAGAATCCCCATTATCCAGTAATTTATACCAATGCGCCGCCTTACCAGACAGCGATAAAGAGAATAATTTCTTCCTCACTTCATCCATAGCAATACCTGCACATTTGAATAACCCGCATAATTCATGCAAAAACAGTAAATGATCACCGGGGTGGACAGTTCCATCCCCTTCATAGCGGTTATCCATAACACGTTCAATAATTTTCATAGGTATTTTATATGGTATTACTTCCTCACCTGGCGCTTCATCCACTACCGTTGCAGTAGTAGTAGATTTCCCAAATAGAAATTGAAGAGAAGATCTCTCCATAATGACTTATAGCAGCAGGCGGAAATAAAATCAGCACAACAGTAAAGGTTTTCCTTACCAATTCCACTTACCAATAGCGCTTCACTCCCCGGCAACGGCGCCAGAAAATAGTCTTGATGACCCACAAGTATAGGGGGTGTATCGTAGTATCTTCGATAAGTAAGAATGTCGATCCCAACGAGGAGCAGAAGGTGTTGACAAGCAGTTTCGATGAAGGATTCACTGTAAATGCTCACAGACAAGTATTCAGGGGGTTTTGATGTAACAGTTGAATAAAGTACGAGTATGTAAAGTGCGAGAGTAACAATTGCAGCGAGTGGCTCAATCCTTTTTAGCACAAAGGACAAGCCGGTTTGTTTACTTATAATGACCAAACGTTCTCGAGGACACACGGGATTTTAGTCTAGTGCTTTCGCTACATACGGCTAAATAATCTTCATTGTTGTGATAAGTGTTGTGTGGGTGAACCTATGCTAATGTACCGCCCTTCCTAGGACTAATACATACTTGTGATTATACCCCTTGCAAGCATCCGCAACTACAAGAAAGTAATTAAGAATAAATCTAACCACAGCCTTAAACTCTGAGATCCTGCGATCCCTCCTGCATCGATATACCAGCGGGGGTTTAGGTTTCTGTTACTCCGGCAACCCCGCAATTGGCAAACGAGTACAAGATGCATTCCCCTAGGCCCATAAATGGTGAAGTGTCATGTAGTCGACGTTCACATGACACCACTAGAAGAATAACACCACAACTTAAATATCACACCATTGAATATTACTCAACCATAGTTCACTACTAACATTTAGACTTCACCCATGTCCTCAAGAACTAAACGAACTACTCACGAGACATCATATGGAACATGATCAGAGGTGATACGATGATGAATAGCAATCTGAACATAAACTTGGTTCAATGGTTTCACTCAATAGCATCAACAACAAGTAGAAATCGATACCGGGAGAGTTTCCCCTATCAAACAATCAAGATCAAACCCAAATTGCTACGGCGGTGACGGTGTCCAGCGGTGATGACGGCGGTGATGATGGTGGAGATGATGATGATGGTGATGGCGATGATGTCCAGCTCGATGACGGTGACGATGGCGTCGATTTCCCCCTCCCGGAGGGAATTTCCCCGGCGGATTCCTGCCCGCCGGAGAGCTCTTTTCTCTCTGGTGTTCTCCGCCCCGCAGAGGCGGCTGTAACTCTTCGTGAGGTACCCTCTGTGGCTTAGGTCTTCGGGACGAAGGGTTTGGCGAAGAAAAGGAGGCGAAAAGGGTCGTGGGCCCCCCAGACCATAGGCCGGCGCGGCCAGGGCCTGGGCCGCGCCGCCCTAGGGTGTGGGCCCACCCTGGCTGCTCCTGGCTCCTCCTTCTGAGCTTTGATTTTGGTAAGTATTCCCGCCTGTCACGCGGGTGACCCGGGTTCGTTCCCCGGCAACGGTGCCAGAAATTTGCTTGATGCGTGTGGTTGGCACGTCCGTTGGGAACCCCAAGAGGAAGGTGTGATGCGCACAGCGGCAAGTTTCCCTCAGTAAGAAGCCAAGGTTTAATCGGACCAGTAGGAGTCAAGAAGCACGTTGAAGGTTGATGGCGGCGAGATGTAGTGCGGCGCAACACCAGTGATTCCGGCGCCAACGTGGAACCTGCACAACACAACCAAAATACTTTGCCCCAACGAAACAGTGAGGTTGTCAATCTCACCGGCTTGCTGTAACAAAGAGTTAACCGTATTGTGTGGAAGATGATTGTTTGCGAAACAGTAGAACAAAGATTGCAGTAGATTGTATTTCAGTAAAGAGAATTGGACCGGGGTCCACAGTTCACTAGAGGTGTCTCTCCCATAAGACGAACAGCATGTTGGGTGAACAAATTACAGTTGGGCAATTGACAAATAAAGAGAGCATGACCATGCACATACATATCATGATGAGTATAGTGAGATTTAATTGGGCATTACGACAAAGTACATAGACCGTCATCCAACTGCATCTATGCCTAAAAAGTCCACCTTCAGGTTATCATCCGAACCCCCTCCAGTATTAAGTTGCTAACAACAGACAATTGCATTAAGTATTGCGCGTAATGTAACTAGTGACTACATCCTTGAACATAGCACTAATGTTTTATCCCTAGTGGCAACAGCACATCCGTAATCTTAGTGGTTCTTGTCACTCCTCCAGATTCACGGAGACATGAACCCACTATCGAGCATAAATACTCCCTCTTGGAGTTACTAGCATCAACTTGGCCAGAGCATCTACTAATAACGGAGAGCATGCAAGATCATAAACAACACATAGACATAGCTTTGATAATCAACATAACAAGTATTCTCTATTCATCGGATCCCAACAAACGCAACATATAGAATTACAGATAGATGATCTTGATCATGTTAGGCAGCTCACAAGATCCGACAATGATAGCACAATGGGGAGAAGACAACCATCTAGCTACTGCTATGGACCCATAGTCCAGGGGTAGACTACTCACACATCACACCGGAGGTGACCATGGCGGCGTAGAGTCCTCCGGGAGATGATTCCCCTCTCCGGCAGGGTGCCGGAGGCGATCTCCTGGATCCCCCGAGCTGGGCTCGGCGGCGGCGGCGTCTCTGGAAGGTTTTCCGTATCGTGGCTCTCGGTACTGGGGGTTTCGTCACGGAGACTTTTTATAGGCGGAAGGGCAGGTCAAGAGGCGGCACGGGGGCCCCACACCATAGGGCCGCGCGGCCAAGGGGGGGGCCGCGCTGCCCTAGGGTGTGGCCCCTCCGTGGCCCCTCTTCGTCTCTCCTTCGGACTTCTGGAAGCTTCGTGGAAAAATAGGCCCCTGGGCTTTGATTTCGTCCAATTCCGAGAATATTTCCTTACTAGGATTTCTGAAACCAAAAACAGCAGAAAAACAAGAATCGGCACTTCGGCATCTTGTTAATAGGTTAGTTCCAGAAAATGCACAAATATGACATGAAGTGTGCATAAAACATGTAGATAACATCAATAATGTGGCATGGAACATAAGAAATTATCGATACGTCGGAGACGTATCAGCATCCCCAAGCTTAGTTCTGCTCGTCCCGAGCAGGTAAAACGATAACACAGATAATTTCTGGAGTGACATGCCATCATAATCTTGATCATACTTATTTGTAAAGCATATGTAGTGAATGCAGCGATCGAAACAATGTATATGACATGAGTAAACAAGTGAATCATATAGCAAAGACTTTTCATGAATAGCACTTCAAGACAAGCATCAATAAGTCTTGCATAAGAGTTAACTCATAAAGCAATAATTCATAGTAGAGATATTGAAGCAACACAAAAGAAGATTAAGTTTCAGCGGTTGCTTTCAACTTGTAACATGTATATCTCATGGATATTGTCAACATAGAGTAATATAATAAGTGCAATAAGCAAGTATGTAGGAATCAATGCACAGTTCACACAAGTGTTTGCTTCTTGAGGTGGAGAGAGATAGGTGAACTGACTCAACATTGAAAGTAAAAGAATGGTCCTCCATAGAGGAAAAGCATCGATTGCTATATTTGTGCTAGAGCTTTGATTTTGAAAACATGAAACAATTTTGTCAACGGTAGTAATAAAGCATATGCATCATGTAAATTATATCTTATAAGTTGCAAGCCTCATGCATAGCGTACTAATAGTGCCCGCACCTTGTCCTAATTAGCTTGGACTACCGGATCATCACAATGCATTGTTTTTACCAAGTGTCACAAAGGGGTACCTCTATGCCACTTTGTACAAAGGTCTAAGGAGAAAGCTCGCATTGGATTTCTCGCTATTGATTATTCTTCGACTTAGACATCCATACCGGGACAACATAGACAACAGATAATGGACTCCTCTTTTATGCATAAGCATATAACAACAATTAATAATTTTCTCATTTGAGATTTGAGGATTATTGTCCAAAACTGAAACTTCCACCATGGAGCATGGCTTCGGTTAGCGGCCCAATGTTCTTCTCTAACATATGCATGCTTGACCATATGGTGGTAGATCTCTCTTGCTTCAGACAAGACGAACATGCATAGCAACTCACATGAAATTCAACCAATGAAAAGTTGATGGCGTCCCCAGTGAACATGGTTATCGCACAACAAGCAACTTAATAAGAGATAAAGTGCATAATAACATATTCAATACCACAATAGTTTTTAAGCTATTTGTCCCATGAGCTATATATTGCAAAGGTGAATGATGGAATTTTAAAGGTAGCACTCAAGCAATTTACTTTGGAATGGCGGAAAATACCATGTAGTATAGGTAGGTATGGTGGACACAAATGGCATAGTGGTTGGCTCAAGTATTTTGGATGCATGAGAAGTATTCCCTCTCGATACAAGGTTTAGGCTAGCAAGGCTTATTTGAAACAAACACACGGATGAACCGGTGCAGCAAAACTCACATAAAAGACATATTGAAAACATTATAAGACTCTACACCGTCTTCCTTGTTGTTCAAACTCAATCCTAGAAATTATCTAGACCTTAGAGAAACCAAATATGCAAACCAAATTTTAGCATGCTCTATGTATTTCTTCATTAATGGGTGCAAAGCATATGATGCAAGAGCTTAATCATGAGCACAACAATTGCCAAGTATCACATAAAGCATTACAATCAAAATCTTTAACCTTCATCTTAATGATGGGCTCCCAACCATCCTCTAGCTTTTTAGGAATAGAGGCTTCACGCTCTAGTTTCTCTTCTCTAGCTTTTATGAGAGCATTTGTAATATGATGCGTGAAAGCCAAATTTATAGCACTAGCATTAGGACTTTTAGCAAGTTTTTGCAAGAACTTTATAACTTCAGAGATGTGGCAATCATCAAAATTCAAACCATTATAATCTAAAGCAATGGGATCATCATCCCCAATGTTGGAAAAAATTTCAGCAGCTTTATCACAGCGAGTTTCAAAGCAGTTTTAGCGATTTGTGCAGTTTTTCGCGCTTTGCATTCGAAGTGGAAACATTGCTAACACCAATTCTTTTATTAGTATGAGTAGGAGGTGCAGCAACATGTGTAGCATTAGCATTACTAGTGGTGGTAATAGTCCAAACTTTAGCTATATTCTTTTCTTTAGCTAGTTTTTCATTTTCTTCTCTATCCCACCTAGCACGCAGTTCAGCCATTAATCTTATATTCTCATTAATTCTAACTTGAATGGCATTTGCTATAGTAACAATTTTATTATGATGATTCTCATTAGGCAAAACTTTTGATTTCAAAAGATCAACATCAGCAGCAAGACTATCGACTTTAGAAGCAAGTATATCAATTTTCCCAAGCTTTTCTTCAACAGATTTGTTAAAAGCAGTTTGTGTACTAATAAATTCTTTAAGCATGGCTTCAAGTCCAGGGGGTGAACTCCTATTATTGTTGTAAGAATTCCCATAAGAATTACCATAGCCGTTGCCATTATTATAAGGATATGGCCTATAGTTGTTACTAGAATTGTTCCGGTAAGCATTGTTGTTGAAATTATTATTTTTAATGAAGTTTACATCAACATGTTCTTCTTGTGCAACCAATGAAGCTAACGGAACATTATTAGGATCAATATTAGTCCTATCATTCACAAGCATAGACATAATAGCATCAATCTTATCACTCAAGGAAGAGGTTTCTTCGACGGGAATTTACCTTCTTACCTTGTGGAGCTCTTTCCGTGTGCCATTCAGAGTAGTTGATCATCATATTATCAAGAAGCTTTGTTGCTTCACCAAGAGTGATGGACATAAAGGTACCTCCAGCAGCTGAATCCAATAAATTCCGTGAAGAAAAATTTAGTCCTGCATAGAAGGTTTGGATGATCATCCAAGTAGTCAGTCCATGGGTTGGGCAATTTTTAACTAGAGATTTCATTCTTTCCCAAGCTTGAGCAACATGTTCAGTATCTAATTGTTTAAAATTCATTATGCTACTCCTCAAAGATATAATTTTAGCAGGGGGATAATATCTACCAATAAAAGCATCCTTGCATTTAGTCCATGAATCAATACTATTCTTAGGCAGAGATAGCAACCAATCTTTAGCTCTTCCTCTTAATGAGAAAGGGAACAATTTTAATTTTATAATGTCACCATCTACATCCTTATACTTTTGCATTTCACATAATTCAACAAAATTATTAAGATGGGCAGCAGCATCATCAGAACTAACACCAGAAAATTGCTCTCGCATAACAAGATTCAGTAAAGCAGGTTTAATTTCAAAGAATTCTGCTGTAGTAGCAGGTGGAGCAATAGGTGTGCATAAGAAATCATTATTATTTGTGGTTGTGAAGTCACACAACTTAGTATTTTCAGCGTTGGCCATTTTAGCAACAGTAAATAAAGCAAACTAGATAAAGTAAATGCAAGTAAACTAATTTTTTTGTGTTTTCGATATAGCAAACAAGATAGCAAATAAAGTAAAGCTAGCAACTAATTTTTTTGTATTTTGATTTAGTGCAGCAAACAAAGTAGTAAATAAAACTAAGCAAGACAAAAACAAAGTAAAGAGATTGAGAAGTGGAGACTCCCCTTGCAGCGTGTCTTGATCTCCGGCAACGGCGCCAGAAATTTGCTTGATGCGTGTGGTTGGCACGTTCGTTGGGAACCCCAAGAGGAAGGTGTGATGCGCCCAGCGGCAAGAGTCCCTCCCGAAGAAACCAAGGTTTAATCGGACCAGTAGGAGTCAAGAAGCACGTTGAAGGTTGATGGCGGCGAGATGTAGTGCGGCGCAACACCAGTGATTCCGGCGCCAACGTGGAACCTGCACAACACAACCAAAATACTTTGCCCCAACGAAACAGTGAGGTTGTCAATCTCACCGGCTTGCTGTAACAAAGAGTTAACCGTATTGTGTGGAAGATGATTGTTTGCAGAAAACAGTAGAACAGTATTGCAGTAGATTGTATTTCAGTAAGAGAATTGGACCGGGGTCCACAGTTCACTAGAGGTGTCTCTCCCATAAGACGAACAGCATGTTGGGTGAACAAATTACAGTTGGGCAATTGACAAATAAAGAGAGCATGACCATGCACATACATATCATGATGAGTATAGTGAGATTTAATTGGGCATTACGACAAAGTACATAGACCGCCATCCAACTGCATCTATGCCTAAAAAGTCCACCTTCAGGTTATCATCCGAACCCCCTCCAGTATTAAGTTGCTAACAACAGACAATTGCATTAAGTATTGCGCGTAATGTAACTAGTGACTACATCCTTGAACATAGCACTAATGTTTTATCCCTAGTGGCAACAGCACATCCATAACCTTAGAGGTTCTTGTCACCCCTCCAGATTCACGGAGACATGAACCCACTATCGAGCATAAATACTCCCTCTTGGAGTTACTAGCATCAACTTGGCCAGAGCATCTACTAATAACGGAGAGCATGCAAGATCATAAACAACACATAAGCATAACTTTGATAATCAACATAACAAGTATTCTCTATTCATCGGATCCCAACAAACGCAACATATAGAATTACAGATAGATGATCTTGATCATGTTAGGCAGCTCACAAGATCCGACAATGATAGAACAATGGGGAGAAGACAACCATCTAGCTACTGCTATGGACCCATAGTCCAGGGGTAGACTACTCACACATCACTCCGGAGGCGACCATGGCGGCGTAGAGTCCTCCGGGAGATGATTCCCCTCTCCGGCAGGGTGCCGGAGGCGATCTCCTGGATCCCCCGAGATGGGATCCGCGGCGGCGGCGTCTCTGGAAGGTTTTCCGTATCGTGGCTCTCGGTACTGGGGGGTTTCGTCACAGAGACTTTTTATAGGCGGAAGGGCAGGTCAAGAGGCGGCACGGGGGTCCCACACCACAGGCCGGCGCGGCCAAGGGGGGGCCGCGCCGCCCTATAGTGTGGCCCCTCCGTGGCCCCTCTTCGTCTCTCCTTCGGACTTCTGGAAGCTTCGTGGAAAAATAGGCCCCTGGGCTTTGATTTCGTCCAATTCCGAGAATATTTCCTTACTAGGATTTCTGAAACCAAAAACAGCAGAAAACAAAGAATCGGCACTTCGGCATCTTGTTAATAGGTTAGTTCCAGAAAATGCACAAATATGACATAAAGTGTGCATAAAACATGTAGATAACATCAATAATGTGGCATGGAACATAAGAAATTATCGATACGTCGGAGACGTATCAGCATCCCCAAGCTTAGTTCTGCTCGTCCCGAGCAGGTAAAACGATAACACAGATAATTTCTGGAGTGACATGCCATCATAATCTTGATCATACTATTTGTAAAACATATGTAGTGAATGCAGCGATCGAAACAATGTATATGACATGAGTAAACAAGTGAATCATATAGCAAAGACTTTTCATGAATAGCACTTCAAGACAAGCATCAATAAGTCTTGCATAAGAGTTAACTCATAAAGCAATAATTCATAGTAGAGATATTGAAGCAACACAAAAGAAGATTAAGTTTCAGCGGTTGCTTTCAACTTGTAACATGTATATCTCATGGATATTGTCAACATAGAGTAATATAATAAGTGCAATAAGCAAGTATGTAGGAATCAATGCACAGTTCACACAAGTGTTTGCTTCTTGAGGTGGAGAAAAATAGGTGAACTGACTCAACATTGAAAGTAAAAGAATGGTCCTCCATAGAGGAAAAGCATCGATTGCTATATTTGTGCTAGAGCTTTGATTTTTGAAAACATGAAACAATTTTGTCAACGGTAGTAATAAAGCATATGCATCATGTAAATTATATCTTATAAGTTGCAAGCCTCATGCATAGCGTACTAATAGTGCCCGCACCTTGTCCTAATTAGCTTGGACTACCGGATCATCACAATGCATTGTTTTTACCAAGTGTCACAAAGGGGTACCTCTATGCCGCCTGTACAAAGGTCTAAGGAGAAAGCTCGCATTGGATTTCTCGCTATTGATTATTCTTCGACTTAGACATCCATACCGGGACAACATAGACAACAGATAATGGACTCCTCTTTTATGCATAAGCATATAACAACAATTAATAATTTTCTCATTTGAGATTTGAGGATTATTGTCCAAAACTGAAACTTCCACCATGGAGCATGGCTTTAGTTAGCGGCCCAATGTTCTTCTCTAACATATGCATGCTTGACCATATGGTGGTAGATCTCTCTTGCTTCAGACAAGACGAACATGCATAGCAACTCACATGAAATTCAACCAATGAATAGTTGATGGCGTCCCCAGTAAACATGGTTATCGCACAACAAGCAACTTAATAAGAGATAAAGTGCATAATGACATATTCAATACCACAATAGTTTTTAAGCTATTTGTCCCATGAGCTATATATTGCAAAGGTGAATGATGGAATTTTAAAGGTAGCACTCAAGCAATTTACTTTGGAATGGCGGAAAATACCATGTAGTATAGGTAGGTATGGTGGACACAAATGGCATAGTGGTTGGCTCAAGTATTTTGGATGCATGAGAAGTATTCCCTCTCGATACAAGGTTTAGGCTAGCAAGGCTTATTTGAAACAAACACAAGGATGAACCGGTGCAGTAAAACTCACATAAAAGACATATTGAAAGCATTATAAGACTCTACACCGTCTTCCTTGTTGTTCAAACTCAATACTAGAAATTATCTAGACCTTAGAGAAACCAAATATGCAAACCAAATTTTAGCATGCTCTATGTATTTCTTCATTAATGGGTGCAAAGCATATGATGCAAGAGCTTAAACATGAGCACAACAATTGCCAAGTATCACATTACCCAAGACATTTATAGCAATTACTACATGTATCATTTTCCAATTCCAACCATATAACAATTTAACGAAGGAGAAACTTCGCCATGAATACTATGAGTAGAAACCAAGGACATACTTGTCCATATGCTACAGCGGAGCGTGTCTCTCTCCCATAAAGTGAATGCTAGGATCCATTTTATTCAAACAAAACAAAAACAAAAACAAACCGACGCTCCAAGAAAAAGCACATAAGATGTGATGGAATAAAAATATAGTTTCAGGGGAGGAACCTGATAATGTTGTCAATGAAGAAGGGGATGCCTTGGGCATCCCCAAGCTTAGACGCTTGAGTCTTCTTGATATATGCAGGGGTGAACCACCGGGTGCATCCCCAAGCTTAGAGCTTTCACTCTCCTTGATCATGTTGCATCATACTCCTCTCTTGATCCTTGAAAACTTCCTCCACACCAAACTCGAAACAACTCATTAGAGGGTTAGTGCACATTATAAATTGACATATTCAGAGGTGACACAATCATTCTTAACACTTCTGGACATTGCATAATGCTACTGGACATTAATGGATCAAAGAAATTCATCCAACATAGCGAAAGAGGCAATGCGAAATAAAAGGCAGAATCTGTCAAAACAGAACAGTTCGTATTGACGAATTTTAAAATAGCACCAGACTTGCTCAAATGAAAATGCTCAAATTGAATGAAAGTTGCGTACATATCTGAGGATCATGCACGTAAATTGGCTTAATTTTCTGAGCTACCTACAGGGAGGTGGACCCAGATTCGTGACAGCAAAGAAATCTGGAACTGTGCAGTAATCCAAATCTAGTACTTACTTTTCTATCAACGGCTTAACTTGGCACAACAAAACACAAAACTAAGATAAGGAGAGGTTACTACAGTAGTAAACAACTTCCAAGACACAAAATAAAAACAAAGTACTGTAGGTAAAAACATGGGTTGTCTCCCATAAGCGCTTTTCTTTAACGCCTTTCAGCTAGGCGCAGAAAGTGTGTATCAAGTATTATCAAAGGGTGGTACTTCTACAGCGGGGTGTGGGCTTTTCTCAACCAGGCATAGTATATTAGATACATAAGTTTTAGCATCTCCCTTTTCATTAGTCTTAGGCGTGCTACTCTCATCAAACAAATTTTCAGGAACAAGCCAAGCATAGTTATTTTCTAGTGCATCATTCATAGCTAGGAGCTTACATGGTATTGGTGCTTTGATCTCCCCTCCATCATCAATATTATTAGTGAATCTTATTCTATCCATATCCATCTTTTCAAGGAGACTAACAAAATTAGTAGGAGAACCAAGCATATTAAATTTAGCAAACACCTTTCTAGCTTCTCTTGCTAGACCACCAAATTCTCTAAGAAGGGTTTCTAATACAAAATCTTTCTTTTCCCCCTCTTCCATATCACCAAGTGTGAAAAACATGTGCTGGATTATAGGATTAAGATTGACAACCTCTCCTTATCTTAGTTTTGAAAATTGCCCAACCCATGGACTGACTACTTGGATGATCATCCAAACCTTCTATGCAGGACTAAATTTTTCTTCACGGAATTTATTGGATTCAGCTGCTGGAGGTACCTTTATGTCCATCACTCTTGGTGAAGCAACAAAGCTTCTTGATAATATGATGATCAGCTACTCTGAATGGCACACGGAAAGAGCTCCACAAGGTAAGAAGGTAAATTCTGTCGAAGAAACCTCTTCCTTGAGTGATAAGATTGATGCTATTATGTCTATGCTTGTGAATGATAGGACTAATATTGATCCTAATAATGTTCCGTTAGCTTCGTTGGTTGCACAAGAAGAACATGTTGATGTAAACTTCATTAAAAATAATAATTTCAACAACAATGCTTACCGGAACAATTCTAGTAACAACTATAGGCCATATCCTTATAATAATGGCAACGGCTATGGTAATTCTTATGGGAATTCTTACAACAATAATAGGAGTTCACCCCCTGGACTTGAAGCCATGCTTAAAGAATTTATTAGTACACAAACTGCTTTTAACAAATCTGTTGAAGAAAAGCTCGGGAAAATTGATATACTTGCTTCTAAAGTCGATAGTCTTGCTGCTGATGTTGATCTTTTGAAATCAAGAGTTTTGCCTAATGAGAATCATCATAATAAAATTGTTACTACAGCAAATGCCATTCAAGTTAGAATTAATGAGAATATAAGATTAATGGCTGAACTGCGTGCTAGGTGGGATAGAGAAGAAAATGAAAAACTAGCTAAAGAAAAGAATATAGCTAAAGTTTGGACTATTACCACCACTAGTAATGCTAATGCTACACATGTTGCTGCACCTCCTACTCATACTAATAAAAGAATTGGTGTTAGCAATGTTTCCACTTCGAATGCAAAGCGCGAAAAACTGCCTGAAACTGCTAAAACTGCTGAAACTGCCTGTGATAAAGCTGCTGAAATTTTTTCCAACATTGGGGATGATGATCCCATTGCTTTAGATTATAATGGTTTGAATTTTGATGATTGCCACATCTCTGAAGTTATAAAATTCTTGCAAAAACTTGCTAAAAGTCCTAATGCTAGTGCTATAAATTTGGCTTTCACGCATCATATTACAAATGCTCTCATAAAAGCTAGAGAAGAGAAACTAGAGCGTGAAGCCTCTATTCCTAAAAAGCTAGAGGATGGTTGGGAGCCCATCATTAAGATGAAGGTTAAAGATTTTGATTGTAATGCTTTATGTGATCTTGGTGCAAGTATTTCTGTTATGCCTAAGAAAATTTATAATATGCTTGACTTGCCACCGCTGAAAAATTGTTATTTGGATGTTAATCTTGCTGATCATTCTACAAAGAAACCTTTGGGGAAAGTTGATAATGTTCGCATTACCGTTAACAATAACCTTGTCCCTGTTGATTTTGTTGTCTTGGATATTGAATACAATGCATCTTGTCCCATTATATTGGGAAGACCTTTTCTTCGAACTGTTGGTGCTATCATTGATATGAAGGAAGGTAATATAAAATATCAATTTCCTCTCAAGAAAGGTATGGAACACTTCCCTAGAAAGAGAATGAAGGTACCTTTTGATTCTATTATGAGAACAAATTATGATGTTGACACTTCATCTCTTGATAATACTTGATACACACTTTCTGCGCCTAGCTGAAAGGCGTTAAAGAAAAGCGCTTATGTGAGACAACCCATGTTTTTACCTACAGTACTTTGTTTTTATTTTGTGTCTTGGAAGTTGTTTACTACTGTAGCAACCTCTCCTTATCTTAGTTTTGTGTTTTGTTGTGCCAAGTTAAGCCGTTGATAGAAAAGTAAGTACTAGATTTGGATTACTGCACAGTTCCAGATTTCTTTGCTGTCACGAATCTGGGTCCACCTCACTGTAGGTAGCTCAGAAAATTAAGCCAATTTATGTGCATGATCCTCAGATATGTACGCAACTTTCATTCAATTTGAGCATTTTCATTTGAGCAAGTCTGGTGCTATTTTAAAATTCGTCAATACGAACTGTTCTGTTTTGACAGATTCTGCCTTTTATTTCGCATTGCCTCTTTCGCTATGTTGGATGAATTTCTTTGATCCATTAATATCCAGTAGCATTATGCAATGTCCAGAAGTGTTAAGAATGATTGTGTCACCTCTGAATATGTCAATTTATAATGTGCACTAACCCTCTAATGAGTTGTTTCGAGTTTGGTGTGGAGGAAGTTTTCAAGGATCAAGAGAGGAGTATGATGCAACATGATCAAGGAGAGTGAAAGCTCTAAGCTAGGGGATGCCCCGGTGGTTCACCCCTGCATATATCAAGAAGACTCAAGCGTCTAAGCTTGGGGATGCCCAAGGCATCCCCTTCTTCATCGACAACATTATCAGGTTCCTCCCCTGAAACTATATTTTTATTCCATCACATCTTATGTGCTTTTTCTTGGAGCGTCGGTTTGTTTTTGTTTTTGTTTTGTTTGAATAAAATGGATCCTAGCATTCACTTTATGGGAGAGAGACACGCTCCGCTGTAGCATATGGACAAGTATGTCCTTGGTTTCTACTCATAGTATTCATGGCGAAGTTTCTCCTTCGTTAAATTGTTATATGGTTGGAATTGGAAAATGATACATGTAGTAATTGCTATAAATGTATTGGGTAATGTGATACTTGGCAATTGTTGTGCTCATGATTAAGCTCTTGCATCATATGCTTTGCACCCATTAATGAAGAAATACATAGAGCATGCTAAAATTTGGTTTGCATATTTGGTTTCTCTAAGGTCTAGATAATTTCTAGTTTTGAGTTTGAACAACAAGGAAGACGGTGTAGAGTCTTATAATGTTTTCAATATGTCTTTTATGTGAGTTTTGCTGCACCGGTTCATCCTTGTGTTTGTTTCAAATAAGCCTTGCTAGCCTAAACCTTGTATCGAGAGGGAATACTTCTCATGCATCCAAAATACTTGAGCCAACCACTATGCCATTTGTGTCCACCATACCTACCTATACTACATGGTATTTTCCGCCATTCCAAAGTAAATTGCTTGAGTGCTACCTTTAAAATTCCATCATTCACCTTTGCAATATATAGCTCATGGGACAAATAGCTTAAAAACTATTGTGGTATTGAATATGTTATTATGCACTTTATCTCTTATTAAGTTGCTTGTTGTGCGATAACCATGTTCACTGGGGACGCCATCAACTTTTCATTGGTTGAATTTCATGTGAGTTGCTATGCATGTTCGTCTTGTCTGAAGCAAGAGAGATCTACCACCATATGGTCAAGCATGCATATGTTAGAGAAGAACATTGGGCCGCTAACCGAAGCCATGTTCCATGGTGGAAGTTTCAGTTTTGGACAATAATCCTCAAATCTCAAATGAGAAAATTATTAATTGTTGTTATATGCTTATGCATAAAAGAGGAGTCCATTATCTGTTGTCTATGTTGTCCCGGTATGGATGTCTAAGTCGAAGAATAATCAATAGCGAGAAATCCAATGCGAGCTTTCTCCTTAGACCTTTGTACAGGCGGCATAGAGGTACCCCTTTGTGACACTTGGTAAAAACAATGCATTGTGATGATCCGGTAGTCCAAGCTAATTAGGACAAGGTGCGGGCACTATTAGTACGCTATGCATGAGGCTTGCAACTTATAAGATATAATTTACATGATGCATATGCTTTATTACTACCGTTGACAAAATTGTTTCATGTTTTCAAAATCAAAGCTCAAGCACAAATATAGCAATCGATGCTTTTCCTCTATGGAGGACCATTCTTTTACTTTCAATGTTGAGTCAGTTCACCTATTTCTCTCCACCTCAAGAAGCAAACACTTGTGTGAACTGTGCATTGATTTCTACATACTTGCTTATTGCACTTATTATATTACTCTATGTTGACAATATCCATGAGATATACATGTTACAAGTTGAAAGCAACCGCTGAAACTTAATCTTCCTTTGTGTTGCTTCAATATCTCTACTATGAATTATTGCTTTATGAGTTAACTCTTATGCAAGACTTATTGATGCTTGTCTTGAAGTGCTATTCATGAAAAGTCTTTGCTATATGATTCACTTGTTTACTCATGTCATATACATTGTTTCGATCGCTGCATTCACTACATATGTTTTACAAATAGTATGATCAAGATTATGATGGCATGTCATTCCAGAAATTATCTGTGTTATCGTTTTACCTGCTCGGGACGAGCAGAACTAAGCTTGGGGATGCTGATACGTCTCCGACGTATCGATAATTTCTTATGTTCCATGCCACATTATTGATGTTATCTACATGTTTTATGCACACTTTATGTCATATTTGTGCATTTTCTGGAACTAACCTATTAACAAGATGCCGAAGTGCCGATTCTTGTTTCTGCTGCTTTTGGTTTCGTAAATCCTAGTAAGGAAATATTCTCGGAATTGGACGAAATCAAAGCCCAGGGGCCTATTTTTCCACGAAGCTTCCAGAAGTCCGAAGGAGAGACGAAGAGGGGCCACGGAGGGGCCACACTATAGGGCGGGGCGGCCCCCCCCCCTTAGCCGCGCCGGCCTGTGGTGTGGGACCCCCGTGCCGCCTCTTGACCTGCCCTTCCGCCTATAAAAAGTCTCCGTGACGAAACCCCCAGTACCGAGAGCCACGATACGGAAAACCTTCCAGAGACGCCGCCGCCGCCGATCCCATCTCGGGGATCCAGAGATCGCCTCCGGCACCCTGCCGGAGAGGGGAATCATCTCCCGGAGGACTCTACGCCGCCATGGTCGCCTCCGGTGTGATGTGTGAGTAGTCTACCCCTGGACTATGGGTCCATAGCAGTAGCTAGATGGTTGTCTTCTCCCCATTGTGCTATCATTGTCGGATCTTGTGAGCTGCCTAACATGATCAAGATCATCTATCTGTAATTCTATATGTTGCGTTTGTTGGGATCCGATGAATAGAGAATACTTGTTATGTTGATTATCAAAGTTATGCTTATGTGTTGTTTATGATCTTGCATGCTCTCCGTTATTAGTAGATGCTCTGGCCAAGTTGATGCTAGTAACTCCAAGAGGGAGTATTTATGCTCGATAGTGGGTTCATGTCTCCGTGAATCTGGAGGAGTGACAAGAACCACTAAGATTACGGATGTGCTGTTGCCACTAGGGATAAAACATTAGTGCTATGTTCAAGGATGTAGTCACTAGTTACATTACGCGCAATACTTAATGCAATTGTCTGTTGTTAGCAACTTAATACGGAGGGGTTCGGATGATAACCTGAAGGTGGACTTTTTAGGCATAGATGCAGTTGGATGACGGTCTATGTACTTTGTCGTAATGCCCAATTAAATCTCACTATACTCATCATGATATGTATGTGCATGGTCATGCTCTCTTTATTTGTCAATTGCCCAACTGTAATTTGTTCACCCAACATGCTGTTCGTCTTATGGGAGAGACACCTCTAGTGAACTGTGGACCCCGGTCCAATTCTCTTTCTTGAAATACAATCTACTGCAATACTTTGTTCTCTTGTTTTCTGCAAACAATCATCTTCCACACAATACGGTTAACTCTTTGTTACAGCAAGCCGGTGAGATTGACAACCTCACTGTTTCGTTGGGGCAAAGTATTTTGGTTGTGTTGTGCAGGTTCCACGTTGGCGCCGGAATCACTGGTGTTGCGCCGCACTACATCTCGCCGCCATCAACCTTCAACGTGCTTCTTGACTCCTACTGGTCCAATTAAACCTTGGTTTCTTACTGAGGGAAACTTGCCGCTGTGCGCATCACACCTTCCTCTTGGGGTTCCCAACGGACGTGCTAACCACACGCATCAAGCAAATTTCTGGCGCCGTTGCCGGGGAGATCAAGACACGCTGCAAGGGGAGTCTCCACTTCTCAATCTCTTTACTTTGTTTTTGTCTTGCTTAGTTTTATTTACTACTTTGTTTGCTGCACTAAATCAAAATACAAAAAAATTAGTTGCTAGTTTTACTTTATTTGCTATCTTGTTTGCTATATCGAAAACACAAAAAAATTAGTTTACTTGCATTTACTTTATTCATCATGTTTCCTTTTAATTTTACCACAAAAAACATACCGGTAGGACGTGGGTCTATAGTTGGGAGAAATAATATAGAAGAATTTTTCAATCATGTTAGTACTATTGAAAATTTTGAAGATAGACACTTGGTAGACCTTGCGCCTACTTATGAAATTGCTGCTGCGCATTTAGTTCGCCTGTTGGAAACTAAATTTGTCAATCTTAATCCTATAATCCAGCACATGTTTTTCACACTTGGTGATATGGAAGAGGGGGAAAAGAAAGATTTTGTATTAGAAACCCTTCTTAGAGAATTTGGTGGTCTAGCAAGAGAAGCTAGAAAGGTGTTTGCTAAATTTAATATGCTTGGTTCTCCAACTAATTTTGTTAGTCTCCTTGAAAAGATGGATATGGATAGAATAAGATACACTAATAATATTGATGATGGAGGGGAGATCAAAGCACCAATACCATGTAAGCTCCTAGCTATGAATGATGCATTAGAAAATAACTATGCTTGGCTAGTTCCTGAAAATTTGTTTGATGAGAGTAGCACGCCTAAGACTAATGAAAAGGGAGATGCTAAAACTTATGTATCTAATATACTATGCCTGGTTGAGAAAAGCCCACACCCCACTGTAGAAGTACCACCCTTCGATAATACTTGATACACACTTTCTGCGCCTAGCTGAAAGGCGTTAAAGAAAAGCGCTTATGGGAGACAACCCATGTTTTTACCTACAGTACTTTGTTTTTATTTTGTGTCTTGGAAGTTGTTTACTACTGTAGCAACCTCTCCTTATCTTAGTTTTGTGTTTTGTTGTGCCAAGTTAAGCCGTTGATAGAAAAGTAAGTACTAGATTTGGATTACTGCACAGTTCCAGATTTCTTTGCTGTCACGAATCTGGGTCCACCTCCCTGTAGGTAGCTCAGAAAATTAAGCCAATTTACGTGCATGATCCTCAGATATGTACGCAACTTTCATTCAATTTGAGCATTTTCATTTGAGCAAGTCTGGTGCCATTTTAAAATTCGTCAATACAAACTGTTCTGTTTTGACAGATTCTGCCTTTTATTTCGCATTGCCTCTTTCGCTATGTTGGATGAATTTCTTTGATCCATTAATGTCCAGTAGCATTATGCAATGTCCAGAAGTGTTAAGAATGATTGTGTCACCTCTGAATATGTCAATTTATAATGTGCACTAACCCTCTAATGAGTTGTTTCGAGTTTGGTGTGGAGGAAGTTTTCAAGGATCAAGAGAGGAGTATGATGCAACATGATCAAGGAGAGTGAAAGCTCTAAGCTTGGGGATGCACCCGGTGGTTCACCCCTGCATATATCAAGAAGACTCAAGCGTCTAAGCTTGGGGATGCCCAAGGCATCCCCTTCTTCATCGACAACATTATCAGGTTCCTCCCCTGAAACTATATTTTTATTCCATCACATCTTATGTGCTTTTTCTTGGAGCGTCGGTTTGTTTTTGTTTTTGTTTTGTTTGAATAAAATGGATCCTAGCATTCACTTTATGGGAGAGAGACACGCTCCGCTGTAGCATATGGACAAGTATGTCCTTGGTTTCTACTCATAGTATTCATGGCGAAGTTTCTCCTTCGTTAAATTGTTATATGGTTGGAATTGGAAAATGATACATGTAGTAATTGCTATTAATGTCTTGGGTAATGTGATACTTGGCAATTGTTGTGCTCATGATTAAGCTCTTGCATCATATGCTTTGCACCCATTAATGAAGAAATACATAGAGCATGCTAAAATTTGGTTTGCATATTTGGTTTCTCTAAGGTCCAGATAATTTCTAGTTTTGAGTTTGAACAACAAGGAAGACGGTGTAGAGTCTTATAATGTTTTCAATATGTCTTTTATGTGAGTTTTGCTGCACCGGTTCATCCTTGTGTTTGTTTCAAATAAGCCTTGCTAGCCTAAACCTTGTATCGAGAGGGAATACTTCTCATGCATCCAAAATACTTGAGCCAACCACTATGCCATTTGTGTCCACCATACCTACCTATACTACATGGTATTTTCCGCCATTCCAAAGTAAATTGCTTGAGTGCTACCTTTAAAATTCCATCATTCACCTTTGCAATATATAGCTCATGGGACAAATAGCTTAAAAACTATTGTGGTATTGAATATGTCATTATGCACTTTATCTCTTATTAAGTTGCTTGTTGTGCGATAACCATGTTTACTGGGGACGCCATCAACTATTCATTGTTGAATTTCATGTGAGTTGCTATGCATGTTCGTCTTGTCTGAAGTAAGAGAGATCTACCACCATAGGGTTAAGCATGCATATGTTAGAGAAGAACATTGGGCCGCTAACTAAAGCCATGCTCCATGGTGGAAGTTTCAGTTTTGGACAATAATCCTCAAATCTCAAATGAGAAAATTATTAATTGTTGTTATATGCTTATGCATAAAAGAGGAGTCCATTATCTGTTGTCTATGTTGTCCCGGTATGGATGTCTAAGTCGAAGAATAATCAATAGCGAGAAATCCAATGCGAGCTTTCTCCTTAGACCTTTGTACAGGCGGCATAGAGGTACCCCTTTGTGACACTTGGTAAAAACAATGCATTGTGATGATCCGGTAGTCCAAGCTAATTAGGACAAGGTGCGGGCACTATTAGTACGCTATGCATGAGGCTTGCAACTTATAAGATATAATTTACATGATGCATATGCTTTATTACTACCGTTGACAAAATTGTTTCATGTTTTCAAAAATCAAAGCTCTAGCACAAATATAGCAATCGATGCTTTTCCTCTTTGGAGGACCATTCTTTTACTTTCAATGTTGAGTCAGTTGACCTATTTCTCTCCACCTCAAGAAGCAAACACTTGTGTGAACTGTGCATTGATTCCTACATATTTGCTTATTGCACTTATTATATTACTCTATGTTGACAATATCCATGAGATATACATGTTACAAGTTGAAAGCAACCGCTGAAACTTAATCTTCTTTTGTGTTGCTTCAATATCTTTACTTTGAATTATTGCTTTATGAGTTAACTCTTATGCAAGACTTATTGATGCTTGTCTTGAAGTGCTATTCATGAAAAGTCTTTGCTATATGATTCACTTGTTTACTCATGTCATATACATTGTTTCGATCGCTGCATTCACTACATATGCTTTACAAATAGTATGATCAAGATTATGATGGCATGTCACTCCAGAAATTATCTGTGTTATCGTTTTACCTGCTCGGGACGAGCAGAACTAAGCTTGGGGATGCTGATACGTCTCCGACGTATCGATAATTTCTTATGTTCCATGCCACATTATTGATGTTATCTACATGTTTTATGCACACTTTATGTCATATTCGTGCATTTTCTGGAACTAACCTATTAACAAGATGCCGAAGTGCCAGTTGCTGTTTTCTGCTGTTTTTGGTTTCAGAAATCCTAGTAAGGAAATATTCTCGGAATTGGACGAAATCAAAGCCCAGGAGCCTATTTTTCCACGAAGCTTCCAGAAGTCCGAAGGAGAGACGAAGAGGGGCGACGAGGGGGCCACACCCTAGGGCGGCGCGGCCCCCCCCTTGGCCGCGTGGCCCTGTGGTGTGGGGCCCCCGTGCCGCCTCTTGACCTGCCCTTCCGCCTATAAAAAGTCTCCGTGACGAAACCCCCAGTACCGAGAGCCACGATACGGAAAACCTTCCAGAGACGCCGCCGCCGCCGATCCCATCTCGGGGGATCCAGGAGATCGCCTCCGGCACCCTGCCGGAGAGGGGAATCATCTCCCGGAGGACTCTACGCCGCCATGGTCACCTCCGGTGTGATGTGTGAGTAGTCTACCCCTGGACTATGGGTCCATAGCAGTAGCTAGATGGTTGTCTTCTCCCCATTGTGCTATCATTGTCGGATCTTGTGAGCTGCCTAACATGATCAAGATCATCTATCTGTAATTCTATATGTTGCGTTTGTTGGGATCCGATGAATAGAGAATACTTGTTATGTTGATTATCAAAGTTATGCTTATGTGTTGTTTATGATCTTGCATGCTCTCCGTTATTAGTAGATGCTCTGGCCAAGTTGATGCTAGTAACTCCAAGAGGGAGTATTTATGCTCGATAGTGGGTTCATGTCTCCGTGAATCTGGAGGGGTGACAAGAACCTCTAAGGTTATGGATGTGCTGTTGCCACTAGGGATAAAACATTAGTGCTATGTTCAAGGATGTAGTCACTAGTTACATTACGCGCAATACTTAATGCAATTGTCTGTTGTTAGCAACTTAATACTGGAGGGGGTTCGGATGATAACCTGAAGGTGGACTTTTTAGGCATAGATGCAGTTGGATGACGGTCTATGTACTTTGTCATAATGCCCAATTAAATCTCACTATACTCATCATGATATGTATATGCATGATCATGCTCTCTTTATTTGTCAATTGCCCAACTGTAATTTGTTCACCCAACATGCTGTTCGTCTTATGGGAGAGACACCTCTAGTGAACTGTGGACCCCGGTCCAATTCTCTTTACTGAAATACAATCTACTGCAATACTGTTCTACTGTTTTCTGCAAACAATCATCTTCCACACAATACGGTTAATCCTTTGTTACAGCAAGCCGGTGAGATTGACAACCTCACTGTTTCGTTGGGGCAAAGTACTTTGGTTGTGTTGTGCGGAGTTCCACGTTGGCGCCGGAATCACCGGTGTTGCGCCGCACTACATCTCGCCGCCATCAACCTTCAACGTGCTTCTTGACTCCTACTGGTCCGATTAAACCTTGGTTTCTTACTGAGGGAAACTTGCCGCTGTGCGCATCACACCTTCCTCTTGGGGTTCCCAACGGACGTGCCAACCACACGCATCAAGCAAATTTCTGGCGCCGTTGCCGGGGAGATCAAGACACGCTGCAAGGGGAGTCTCCACTTCTCAATCTCTTTACTTTGTTTTTGTCTTGCTTAATTTTATTTACTACTTTGTTTGCTGCACTAAATCAAAATACAAAAAAAATTAGTTGCTAGTTTTACTTTATTTGCTATCTTGTTTGCTATATCGAAAACACAAAAAAATTAGTTTACTTGCATTTACTTTATCTAGTTTGCTTTATTTACTGTTGCTAAAATGGCCAACGCTGAAAATACTAAGTTGTGTGACTTCACAACCACAAATAATAATGATTTCTTATGCACACCTATTGCTCCACCTGCTACTACAGCAGAATTCTTTGAAATTAAACACTGCTTTATCGAATCTTGTTATGCGAGAGCAATTTTCTGGTGTTAGTTCTGATGATGCTGCTGCCCATCTTAATAATTTTGTTGAATTATGTGAAATGCAAAAGTATAAGGATGTAGATGGTGACATTATAAAATTAAAATTGTTCCCTTTCTCATTAAGAGGAAGAGCTAAAGATTGGTTGCTATCTCTGCCTAAGAATAGTATTGATTCATGGACTAAATGCAAGGATGCTTTTATTGGTAGATATTATCCCCCTGCTAAAATTATATCTTTGAGGAGTAGCATAATGAATTTTAAACAATTAGATACTGAACATGTTGCTCAAGCTTGGGAAAGAATGAAATCTTTGGTTAAAAATTGCCCAACCCATGGACTGACTACTTGGATGATCATCCAAACCTTCTATGCAGGACTAAATTTTTCTTCACGGAATTTATTGGATTCAGCTGCTGGAGGTACCTTTATGTCCATCACTCTTGGTGAAGCAACAAAGCTTCTTGATAATATGATGATCAATTACTCTGAATGGCACACGGAAAGAGCTCCACAAGGTAAGAAGGTAAATTCTGTCGAAGAAACCTCTTCCTTGAGTGATAAGATTGATGCTATTATGTCTATGCTTGTGAATGATAGGACTAATATTGATCCTAATAATGTTCCGTTAGCTTCATTGGTTGCACAAGAAGAACATGTTGATGTAAACTTCATTAAAAATAATAATTTCAACAACAATGCTTACCGAACAATTCTAGTAACAACTATAGGCCATATCCTTATAATAATGGCAACGGCTATGGTAATTCTTATGGGAATTCTTACAACAATAATAGGAGTTCACCCTGGACTTGAAGCCATGCTTAAAGAATTTATTAGTACACAAACTGCTTTTAACAAATCTGTTGAAGAAAAGCTTGGGAAAATTGATATACTTGCTTCTAAAGTCGATAGTCTTGCTGCTGATGTTGATCTTTTGAAATCAAAAGTTTTGCCTAATGAGAATCATCATAATAAAATTGTTACTACAGCAAATGCCATTCAAGTTAGAATTAATGAGAATATAAGATTAATGGCTGAATCTGCGTGCTAGGTGGGATAGAGAAGAAAATGAAAAACTAGCTAAAGAAAAGAATATAGCTAAAGTTTGGACTATTACCACCACTAGTAATGCTAATGCTACACATGTTGCTGCACCTCCTACTCATACTAATAAAAGAATTGGTGTTAGCAATGTTTCCACTTCGAATGCAAAGCGCGAAAAACTGCCTGAAACTGCTGAAACTGCCTGTGATAAAGCTGCTGAAATTTTTTCCAACATTGGGGATGATGATCCCATTGCTTTAGATTATAATGGTTTGAATTTTGATGATTGCCACATCTCTGAAGTTATAAATTTCT
Organism: Lolium perenne; assembly: GCF_019359855.2. Taxonomy (NCBI): domain Eukaryota; kingdom Viridiplantae; phylum Streptophyta; class Magnoliopsida; order Poales; family Poaceae; genus Lolium; species Lolium perenne. The sequence continues at coordinate 162,806,599 of NC_067247.2, forward strand.
TGCAAAAACTTGCTAAAAGTCCTAATGCTAGTGCTATAAATTTGGCTTTCACGCATCATATTACAAATGCTCTCATAAAAGCTAGAGAAGAGAAACTAGAGCGTGAAGCCTCTATTCCTAAAAAGCTAGAGGATGGTTGGGAGCCCATCATTAAGATGAAGGTTAAAGATTTTGATTGTAATTCTTTATGTGATCTTGGTGCAAGTATTTCTGTTATGCCTAAGAAAATTTATAATATGCTTGACTTGCCACCGCTGAAAAATTGTTATTTGGATGTTAATCTTGCTGATCATTCTACAAAGAAACCTTTGGGGAAAGTTGATAATGTTCGCATTACCGTTAACAATAACCTTGTCCCTGTTGATTTTGTTGTCTTGGATATTGAATACAATGCATCTTGTCCCATTATATTGGGAAGACCTTTTCTTCGAACTGTTGGTGCTATCATTGATATGAAGGAAGGTAATATAAAATATCAATTTCCTCTCAAGAAAGGTATGGAACACTTCCCTAGAAAGAGAATGAAGGTACCTTTTGATTCTATTATGAGAACAAATTATGATGTTGACACTTCATCTCTTGATAATACTTGATACACACTTTCTGCGCCTAGCTGAAAGGCGTTAAAGAAAAGCGCTTATGGGAGACAACCCATGTTTTTACCTACAGTACTTTGTTTTTATTTTGTGTCTTGGAAGTTGTTTACTACTGTAGCAACCTCTCCTTATCTTAGTTTTGTGTTTTGTTGTGCCAAGTTAAGCCGTTGATAGAAAAGTAAGTACTAGATTTGGATTACTGCACAGTTCCAGATTTCTTTGCTGTCACGAATCTGGGTCCACCTCCCTGTAGGTAGCTCAGAAAATTAAGCCAATTTACGTGCATGATCCTCAGATATGTACGCAACTTTCATTCAATTTGAGCATTTTCATTTGAGCAAGTCTGGTGCCATTTTAAAATTCGTCAATACGAACTGTTCTGTTTTGACAGATTCTGCCTTTTATTTCGCATTGCCTCTTTCGCTATGTTGGATGAATTTCTTTGATCCATTAATGTCCAGTAGCATTATGCAATGTCCAGAAGTGTTAAGAATGATTGTGTCACCTCTGAATATGTCAATTTATAATGTGCACTAACCCTCTAATGAGTTGTTTCGAGTTTGGTGTGGAGGAAGTTTTCAAGGATCAAGAGAGGAGTATGATGCAACATGATCAAGGAGAGTGAAAGCTCTAAGCTTGGGGATGCACCCGGTGGTTCACCCCTGCATATATCAAGAAGACTCAAGCGTCTAAGCTTGGGGATGCCCAAGGCATCCCCTTCTTCATCGACAACATTATCAGGTTCCTCCCTGAAACTATATTTTTATTCCATCACATCTTATGTGCTTTTTCTTGGAGCGTCGGTTTGTTTTTGTTTTTGTTTTGTTTGAATAAAATGGATCCTAGCATTCACTTTATGGGAGAGAGACACGCTCCGCTGTAGCATATGGACAAGTATGTCCTTGGTTTCTACTCATAGTATTCATGACGAAGTTTCTCCTTCGTTAAATTGTTATATGGTTGGAATTGGAAAATGATACATGTAGTAATTGCTATTAATGTCTTGGGTAATGTGATACTTGGCAATTGTTGTGCTCATGATTAAGCTCTTGCATCATATGCTTTGCACCCATTAATGAAGAAATACATAGAGCATGCTAAAATTTGGTTTGCATATTTGGTTTCTCTAAGGTCTAGATAATTTCTAGTATTGAGTTTGAACAACAAGGAAGACGGTGTAGAGTCTTATAATGTTTTCAATATGTCTTTTATGTGAGTTTTGCTGCACCGGTTCATCCTTGTGTTTGTTTCAAATAAGCCTTGCTAGCCTAAACCTTGTATCGAGAGGGAATACTTCTCATGCATCCAAAATACTTGAGCCAACCACTATGCCATTTGTGTCCACCATACCTACCTATACTACATGGTATTTTCCGCCATTCCAAAGTAAATTGCTTGAGTGCTACCTTTAAAATTCCATCATTCACCTTTTGCAATATATAGCTCATGGGACAAATAGCTTAAAAACTATTGTGGTATTGAATATGTCATTATGCACTTTATCTCTTATTAAGTTGCTTGTTGTGCGATAACCATGTTTACTGGGGACGCCATCAACTATTCATTGTTGAATTTCATGTGAGTTGCTATGCATGTTCGTCTTGTCTGAAGCAAGAGAGATCTACCACCATATGGTCAAGCATGCATATGTTAGAGAAGAACATTGGGCCGCTAACCGAAGCCATGTTCCATGGTGGAAGTTTCAGTTTTGGACAATAATCCTCAAATCTCAAATGAGAAAATTATTAATTGTTGTTATATGCTTATGCATAAAAGAGGAGTCCATTATCTGTTGTCTATGTTGTCCCGGTATGGATGTCTAAGTCGAAGAATAATCAATAGCGAGAAATCCAATGCGAGCTTTCTCCTTAGACCTTTGTACAAAGTGCATAGAGGTACCCCTTTGTGACACTTGGTAAAAACAATGCATTGTGATGATCCGGTAGTCCAAGCTAATTAGGACAAGGTGCGGGCACTATTAGTACGCTATGCATGAGGCTTGCAACTTATAAGATATAATTTACATGATGCATATGCTTTATTACTACCGTTGACAAAATTGTTTCATGTTTTCAAAAATCAAAGCTCTAGCACAAATATAGCAATCGATGCTTTTCCTCTATGGAGGACCATTATTTTACTTTCAATGTTGAGTCAGTTCACCTATCTCTCTCCACCTCCAGAAGCAAACACTTGTGTGAACTGTGCATTGATTCCTACATACTTGCTTATTGCACTTATTATATTACTCTATGTTGACAATATCCATGAGATATACATGTTACAAGTTGAAAGCAACCGCTGAAACTTAATCTTCTTTTGTGTTGCTTCAATATCTTTACTTTGAATTATTGCTTTACGAGTTAACTCTTATGCAAGACTTATTGATGCTTGTCTTGAAGTGCTATTCACGAAAATTCTTTGCTATATGATTCACTTGTTTACTCATGTCATATACATTGTTTCGATCGCTGCATTCACTACATATGCTTTACAAATAGTATGATCAAGATTATGATGGCATGTCACTCCAGAAATTATCTGTGTTATCGTTTTACCTGCTCGGGACGAGCAGAACTAAGCTTGGGGATGCTGATACGTCTCCGACGTATCGATAATTTCTTATGTTCCATGCCACATTATTGATGTTATCTACATGTTTTATGCACACTTTATGTCATATTCGTGCATTTTCTGGAACTAACCTATTAACAAGATGCCGAAGTGCCAGTTGCTGTTTTCTGCTGTTTTTGGTTTCAGAAATCCTAGTAAGGAAATATTCTCGGAATTGGACGAAATCAAAGCCCAGGGGCCTATTTTTCCACGAAGCTTCCAGAAGTCCGAAGCAGAGACGAAGAGGGGCGACGAGGGGGCCACACCCTAGGGCGGCGCGGCCCCTCCCTTGGCCGCGCGGCCCTGTGGTGTGGGGCCCCCGTGCCGCCTCTTGACCTGCCCTTCCGCCTATAAAAAGTCTCCGTGACGAAACCCCCAGTACCGAGAGCCACGATACGGAAAACCTTCCAGAGACGCCGCCGCTGCCGATCCCATCTCGGGATCCAGGAGATCGCCTCGGCACCTCGCCGGAGAGGGGAATCATCTCCCGGAGGACTCTACGCCGCCATGGTCACCTCCGGTGTGATGTGTGAGTAGTCTACCCCTGGACTATGGGTCCATAGCAGTAGCTAGATGGTTGTCTTCTCCCCATTGTGCTATCATTGTCGGATCTTGTGAGCTGCCTAACATGATCAAGATCATCTATCTGTAATTCTATATGTTGCGTTTGTTGGGATCCGATGAATAGAGAATACTTGTTATGTTGATTATCAAAGTTATGCTTATGTGTTGTTTATGATCTTGCATGCTCTCCGTTATTAGTAGATGCTCTGGCCAAGTTGATGCTAGTAACTCCAAGAGGGAGTATTTATGCTCGATAGTGGGTTCATGTCTCCGTGAATCTGGAGGGGTGACAAGAACCTCTAAGGTTATGGATGTGCTGTTGCCACTAGGGATAAAACATTAGTGCTATGTTCAAGGATGTAGTCACTAGTTACATTACGCGCAATACTTAATGCAATTGTCTGTTGTTAGCAACTTAATACTGGAGGGGGTTCGGATGATAACCTGAAGGTGGACTTTTTAGGCATAGATGCAGTTGGATGACGGTCTATGTACTTTGTCGTAATGCCCAATTAAATCTCACTATACTCATCATGATATGTATATGCATGGTCATGCTCTCTTTATTTGTCAATTGCCCAACTGTAATTTGTTCACCCAACATGTTGTTCGTCTTATGGGAGAGACACATCTAGTGAACTGTGGACCCCGGTCCAATTCTCTTTACTGAAATACAATCATCGCAATACCTGTTCTACTGTTTTCTGCAAACAATCATCTTCCACACAATACGGTTAATCCTTTGTTACAGCAAGCCGGTGAGATTGACAACCTCACTGTTTCGTTGGGGCAAAGTACTTTGGTTGTGTTGTGCAGGTTCCACGTTGGCGCCGGAATCACTGGTGTTGCGCCGCACTACATCTCGCCGCCATCAACCTTCAACGTGCTTCTTGACTCCTACTGGTCCGATTAAACCTTGGTTTCTTACTGAGGGAAACTTGCCGCTGTGCGCATCACACCTTCCTCTTGGGGTTCCCAACGGACGTGCCAACCACACGCATCAAGCAAATTTCTAAGCAATTTCTGGCGCCGTTGCCGGGGAGATCAAGACACGCTGCAAGGGGAGTCTCCACTTCTCAATCTCTTTACTTTGTTTTTGTCTTGCTTAATTTTATTTACTACTTTGTTTGCTGCACTAAATCAAAATACAAAAAAATTAGTTGCTAGTTTTACTTTATTTGCTATCTTGTTTGCTATATCGAAAACATAAAAAAATTAGTTTACTTGCATTTACTTTATTCATCATGTTTCCTTTTAATTTTACCACAAAAAACATACCGGTAGGACGTGGGTCTATAGTTGGGAGAAATAATATAGAAGAATTTTTCAATCATGTTAGTACTATTGAAAATTTTGAAGATAGACACTTGGTAGACCTTGCGCCTACTTATGAAATTGCTGCTGCGCATTTAGTTCGCCTGTTGGAAACTAAATTTGTCAATCTTAATCCTATAATCCAGCACATGTTTTTCACACTTGGTGATATGGAAGAGGGGGAAAAGAAAGATTTTGTATTAGAAACCCTTCTTAGAGAATTTGGTGGTCTAGCAAGAGAAGCTAGAAAGGTGTTTGCTAAATTTAATATGCTTGGTTCTCCTACTAATTTTGTTAGTCTCCTTGAAAAGATGGATATGGATAGAATAAGATTCACTAATAATATTGATGATGGAGGGGAGATCAAAGCACCAATACCATGTAAGCTCCTAGCTATGAATGATGCACTACAAAATAACTATGCTTGGCTTGTTCCTGAAAATTTGTTTGATGAGAGTAGCACGCCTAAGACTAATGAAAAGGGAGATGCTAAAACTTATGTATCTAATATACTATGCCTGGTTGAGAAAAGCCCACACCCCGCTGTAGAAGTACCACCCTTTGATAATACTTGATACACACTTTCTGCGCCTAGCTGAAAGGCGTTAAAGAAAAGCGCTTATGGGAGACAACCCATGTTTTTACCTACAGTACTTTGTTTTTATTTTGTGTCTTGGAAGTTGTTTACTACTGTAGCAACCTCTCCTTATCTTAGTTTTGTGTTTTGTTGTGCCAAGTTAAGCCGTTGATAGAAAAGTAAGTACTAGATTTGGATTACTGCACAGTTCCAGATTTCTTTGCTGTCACGAATCTGGGTCCACCTCCCTGTAGGTAGCTCAGAAAATTAAGCCAATTTACGTGCATGATCCTCAGATATGTACGCAACTTTCATTCAATTTGAGCATTTTCAGTTGAGCAAGTCTGGTGCCATTTTAAAATTCGTCAATACGAACTGTTCTGTTTTGACTGATTCTGCCTTTTATTTCGCATTGCCTCTTTCGCCAAGTTGGATGAATTTCTTTGATCCATTAATGTCCAGTAGCATTATGCAATGTCCAGAAGTGTTAAGAATGATTGTGTCACCTCTGAATATGTCAATTTATAATGTGCACTAACCCTCTAATGAGTTGTTTCGAGTTTGGTGTGGAGGAAGTTTTCAAGGATCAAGAGAGGAGTATGATGCAACATGATCAAGGAGAGTGAAAGCTCTAAGCTTGGGGATGCCCCGGTGGTTCACCCCTGCATATATCAAGAAGACTCAAGCGTCGCTGATACGTCTCCGACGTATCGATAATTTCTTATGTTCCATGCCACATTATTGATGTTATCTACATGTTTTATGCACACTTTATGTCATATTCGTGCATTTTCTGGAACTAACCTATTAACAAGATGCCGAAGTGCCAGTTGCTGTTTTCTGCTGTTTTTGGTTTCAGAAATCCTAGTAAGGAAATATTCTCAGAATTGGACGAAATCAAAGCCCAGGGGCCTATTTTTCCACGAAGCTTCCAGAAGTCCGAAGGAGAGACGAAGAGGGGCCACGGAGGGGCCACACTATAGGGCGGCGCGGCCCCCCCCTTGGCCGCGCCGGCCTGTGGTGTGGGGCCCCCGTGCCGCCTCTTGACCTGCCCTTCCGCCTATAAAAAGTCTCCGTGACGAAACCCCCAGTACCGAGAGCCACGATACGGAAAACCTTCCAGAGACGCCGCCGCCGCCGATCCCATCTCGGGGGATCCAGGAGATCGCCTCCGGCACCCTGCCGGAGAGGGGAATCATCTCCCGGAGGACTCTACGCCGCCATGGTCGCCTCCGGTGTGATGTGTGAGTAGTCTACCCCTGGACTATGGGTCCATAGCAGTAGCTAGATGGTTGTCTTCTCCCCATTGTGCTATCATTGTCGGATCTTGTGAGCTGCCTAACATGATCAAGATCATCTATCTGTAATTCTATATGTTGCGTTTGTTGGGATCCGATGAATAGAGAATACTTGTTATGTTGATTATCAAAGTTATGCTTATGTGTTGTTTATGATCTTGCATGCTCTCCGTTATTAGTAGATGCTCTGGCCAAGTTGATGCTAGTAACTCCAAGAGGGAGTATTTATGCTCGATAGTGGGTTCATGTCTCCGTGAATCTGGAGGGGTGACAAGAACCTCTAAGGTTATGGATGTGCTGTTGCCACTAGGGATAAAACATTAGTGCTATGTTCAAGGATGTAGTCACTAGTTACATTACGCGCAATACTTAATGCAATTGTCTGTTGTTAGCAACTTAATACTGGAGGGGGTTCGGATGATAACCTGAAGGTGGACTTTTTAGGCATAGATGCAGTTGGATGGCGGTCTATGTACTTTGTCGTAATGCCCAATTAAATCTCACTATACTCATCATGATATGTATGTGCATGGTCATGCTCTCTTTATTTGTCAATTGCCCAACTGTAATTTGTTCACCCAACATGCTGTTCGTCTTATGGGAGAGACACTTAGTGAACTGTGGACCCCACCAATTCTCTTCTTGAAATACAATCTACCATCGCAATACTGTTCTACTGTTTTCTGCAAACAATCATCTTCCACACAATACGGTTAACTCTTTGTTACAGCAAGCCGGTGAGATTGACAACCTCACTGTTTCGTTGGGGCAAAGTATTTTGGTTGTGTTGTGCAGGTTCCACGTTGGCGCCGGAATTACTGGTGTTGCGCCGCACTACATCTCGCCGCCATCAACCTTCAACGTGCTTCTTGACTCCTACTGGTCCGATTAAACCTTGGTTTCTTACTGAGGGAAACTTGCCGCTGTGCGCATCACACCTTCCTCTTGGGGTTCCCAACGGACGTGCCAACCACACGCATCAAGCAAATTTCTGGCGCCGTTGCCGGGGAGATCAAGACACGCTGCAAGGGGAGTCTCCACTTCTCAATCTCTTTACTTTGTTTTTGTCTTGCTTAGTTTTATTTACTACTTTGTTTGCTGCACTAAATTAAAATACAAAAAAATTAGTTGCTAGTTTTACTTTATTTGCTATCTTGTTTGCTATATCGAAAACACAAAAAAATTAGTTTACTTGCATTTACTTTATTCATCATGTTTCCTTTTAATTTTACCACAAAAAACATACCGGTAGGACGTGGGTCTATAGTTGGGAGAAAGAATATAGAAGAATTTTTCAATCATGTTAGTACAATTGAAAATTTTGAAGATAGACTCTTGGTAGACCTTGCACCTACCTATGAAATTGCTGCTGCACATTTAGTTCGCCTGTTGGAAACTAAATTTGTCAATCTTAATCCTATAATCCAGCACATGTTTTTCACACTTGGTGATATGGAAGAGGGGGAAAAGAAAGATTTTGTATTAGAAACCCTTCTTAGAGAATTTGGTGGTCTAGCAAGAGAAGCTAGAAAGGTGTTTGCTAAATTTAATATGCTTGGTTCTCCAACTAATTTTGTTAGTCTCCTTGAAAAGATGGATATGGATAGAATAAGATACACTAATAATATTGATGATGGAGGGGAGATCAAAGCACCAATACCATGTAAGCTCCTAGCTATGAATGATGCATTAGAAAATAACTATGCTTGGCTAGTTCCTGAAAATTTGTTTGATGAGAGTAGCACGCCTAAGACTAATGAAAAGGGAGATGCTAAAACTTATATATCTAATATACTATGCCTGGTTGAGAAAAGCCCACACCCCGCTGTAGAAGTACCACCCTTTGATAATACTTGATACACACTTTCTGCGCCTAGCTGAAAGGCGTTAAAGAAAAGCGCTTATGGGAGACAACCCATGTTTTTACCTACAGTACTTTGTTTTTATTTTGTGTCTTGGAAGTTGTTTACTACTGTAGCAACCTCTCCTTATCTTAGTTTTGTGTTTTGTTGTGCCAAGTTAAGCCGTTGATAGAAAAGTAAGTACTAGATTTGGATTACTGCACAGTTCCAGATTTCTTTGCTGTCACGAATCTGGGTCCACCTCCCTGTAGGTAGCTCAGAAAATTAAGCCAATTTACGTGCATGATCCTCAGATATGTACGCAACTTTCATTCAATTTGAGCGTTTTCATTTAAGCAACTCTGGTGCCATTTTAAAATTCGTCAATACGAACTGTTCTGTTTTGACGGATTCTGCCTTTTATTTCGCATTGCCTCTTTCGCTATGTTGGATGAATTTCTTTGATCCATTAATGTCCAGTAGCATTATGCAATGTCCAGAAGTGTTAAGAATGATTGTGTCACCTCTGAATATGTCAATTTATAATGTGCACTAAACCTCTAATGAGTTGTTTCGAGTTTGGTGTGGAGGAAGTTTTCAAGGATCAAGAGAGGAGTATGATGCAACATGATCAAGGAGAGTGAAAGCTCTAAACTTGGGGATGCACCCGGTGGTTCACCCCTGCATATATCAAGAAGACTCAAGCGTCTAAGCTTGGGGATGCCCAAGGCATCCCCTTCTTCATCGACAACATTATCAGGTTCCTCCCCTGAAACTATATTTTTATTCCATCACATCTTATGTGCTTTTTCTTGGAGCGTCGGTTTGTTTTTGTTTTTGTTTTGTTTGAATAAAATGGATCCTAGCATTCACTTTATGGGAGAGAGACACGCTCCGCTGTAGCATATGGACAAGTATGTCCTTGGTTTCTACTCATAGTATTCATGGCGAAGTTTCTCCTTCGTTAAATTGTTATATGGTTGGAATTGGAAAATGATACATGTAGTAATTGCTATAAATGTCTTGGGTAATGTGATACTTGGCAATTGTTGTGCTCATGATTAAGCTCTTGCATCATATGCTTTGCACCCATTAATGAAGAAATACATAGAGCATGCTAAAATTTGGTTTGCATATTTGGTTTCTCTAAGGTCTAGATAATTTCTAGTATTGAGTTTGAACAACAAGGAAGACGGTGTAGAGTCTTATAATGTTTTCAATATGTCTTTTATGTGAGTTTTGCTGCACCGGTTCATCCTTGTGTTTGTTTCAAATAAGCCTTGCTAGCCTAAACCTTGTATCGAGAGGGAATACTTCTCATGCATCCAAAATACTTGAGCCAACCACTATGCCATTTGTGTCCACCATACCTACCTATACTACATGGTATTTTCCGCCATTCCAAAGTAAATTGCTTGAGTGCTACCTTTAAAATTCCATCATTCACCTTTGCAATATATAGCTCATGGGACAAATAGCTTAAAAACTATTGTGGTATTGAATATGTCATTATGCACTTTATCTCTTATTAAGTTGCTTGTTGTGCGATAACCATGTTTACTGGGGACGCCATCAACTATTCATTGTTGAATTTCATGTGAGTTGCTATGCATGTTCGTCTTGTCTGAAGTAAGAGAGATCTACCACCATAGGGTTAAGCATGCATATGTTAGAGAAGAACATTGGGCCGCTAACTAAAGCCATGCTCCATGGTGGAAGTTTCAGTTTTGGACAATAATCCTCAAATCTCAAATGAGAAAATTATTAATTGTTGTTATATGCTTATGCATAAAAGAGGAGTCCATTATCTGTTGTCTATGTTGTCCCGGTATGGATGTCTAAGTCGAAGAATAATCAATAGCGAGAAATCCAATGCGAGCTTTCTCCTTAGACCTTTGTACAGGCGGCATAGAGGTACCCCTTTGTGACACTTGGTAAAAACAATGCATTGTGATGATCCGGTAGTCCAAGCTAATTAGGACAAGGTGCGGGCACTATTAGTACGCAATGCATGAGGCTTGCAACTTATAAGATATAATTTACATGATGCATATGCTTTATTACTACCGTTGACAAAATTGTTTCATGTTTTCAAAAATCAAAGCTCTAGCACAAATATAGCAATCGATGCTTTTCCTCTATGGAGGACCATTCTTTTACTTTCAATGTTGAGTCAGTTCACCTATTTTTCTCCACCTCAAGAAGCAAACACTTGTGTGAACTGTGCATTGATTCCTACATATTTGCTTATTGCACTTATTATATTACTCTATGTTGACAATATCCATGAGATATACATGTTACAAGTTGAAAGCAACCGCTGAAACTTAATCTTCTTTTGTGTTGCTTCAATATCTCTACTATGAATTATTGCTTTATGAGTTAACTCTTATGCAAGACTTATTGATGCTTGTCTTGAAGTGCTATTCATGAAAAGTCTTTGCTATATGATTCACTTGTTTACTCATGTCATATACATTGTTTCGATCGCTGCATTCACCACATATGCTTTACAAATAGTATGATCAAGATTATGATGGCATGTCACTCCAAAAATTATCTGTGTTATCGTTTTACCTGCTCGGGACGAGCAGAACTAAGCTTGGGGATGCTGATACGTCTCCGACGTATCGATAATTTCTTATGTTCCATGCCACATTATTGATGTTATCTACATGTTTTATGCACACTTTATGTCATATTCGTGCATTTTCTGGAACTAACCTATTAACAAGATGCCGAAGTGCCGATTCTTTGTTTTCTGCTGTTTTTGGTTTCAGAAATCCTAGTAAGGAAATATTCTCGGAATTGGACGAAATCAAAGCCCAGGGCCTATTTTTCCACGAAGCTTCCGTAAGTCCGAAGGAGAGACGAAGAGGGGCCACGGAGGGGCCACACTATAGGGCGGCGCGGCCCCTTGGCCGCGCCGGCCTGTGGTGTGGGGCCCCGTGCCGCCTCTTGACCTGCCCTTCCGCCTATAAAAAGTCTCCGTGACGAAACCCCCGGACCGAGAGCCACGATACGGAAAACCTTCCAGAGACGCCGCCGCCGCCGATCCCATCTCGGGGGATCCAGAGATCGCCTCCGGCACCCTGCCGGAGAGGGGAATCATCTCCGGAGGACTCTACGCCGCCATGGTCGCCTCCGGTGTGATGTGTGAGTAGTCTACCCCTGGACTATGGGTCCATAGCAGTAGCTAGATGGTTGTCTTCTCCCCATTGTTCTATCATTGTCGGATCTTGTGAGCTGCCTAACATGATCAAGATCATCTATCCGTAATTCTATATGTTGCGTTTGTTGGGATCCGATGAATAGAGAATACTTGTTATGTTGATTATCAAAGTTATGCTTATGTGTTGTTTATGATCTTGCATGCTCTCCGTTATTAGTAGATGCTCTGGCCAAGTTGATGCTAGTAACTCCAAGAGGGAGTATTTATGCTCGATAGTGGGTTCATGTCTCCGTGAATCTGGAGGGGTGACAAGAACCTCTAAGGTTATGGATGTGCTGTTGCCACTAGGGATAAAACATTAGTGCTATGTTCAAGGATGTAGTCACTAGTTACATTACGCGCAATACTTAATGCAATTGTCTGTTGTTAGCAACTTAATACTGGAGGGGGTTCGGATGATAACCTGAAGGTGGACTTTTTAGGCATAGATGCAGTTGGATGGCGGTCTATGTACTTTGTCGTAATGCCCAATTAAATCTCACTATACTCATCATGATATGTATGTGCATGGTCATGCTCTCTTTATTTGTCAATTGCCCAACTGTAATTTGTTCACCCAACATGCTGTTCGTCTTATGGGAGAGACACCTCTAGTGAACTGTGGACCCCAGTCCAATTCTCTTACTGAAATACAATCTACTGCAATACTGTTCTACTGTTTTCTGCAAACAATCATCTTCCACACAATACGGTTAACTCTTTGTTACAGCAAGCCGGTGAGATTGACAACCTCACTGTTTCGTTGGGGCAAAGTATTTTGGTTGTGTTGTGCAGGTTCCACGTTGGCGCCGGAATCACTGGTGTTGCGCCGCACTACATCTCGCCGCCATCAACCTTCAACGTGCTTCTTGACTCCTACTGGTCCGATTAAACCTTGGTTTCTTACTGAGGGAAACTTGCCGCTGTGCGCATCACACCTTCCTCTTGGGGTTCCCAACGGACGTGCCAACCACACGCATCAAGCAAATTTCTGCTAGAGCTTTTTCAGTTTTGCAATCATATAAAGAGAATAAAAGTAACATTTTGAGAGGTGTTTGTTGTTGTCAACGACTGGTAGCGGGTACTCTAACCCCCTTGCCAGACAACCTCCTAAGAGCGGCTCCCATGTTATTTTCATTTTGTGTGGCACTCCTTCCAACCTTTCTTTCACAAACCATGGCTAACCGAATCCTCGGGTGCCTGCCAACAATCTCATACCATGAAGGAGTGCCTTTTTATTTTAAGTTTTATTATGATGATGACACTCCCCCCAACCTTTGCTTACACAAGCCATGGCTAACCGAATCCTTCGGGTGCCGTCCATCAATCACATACCATGGAGGAGTGTCTACTTAGTTTAATTAATTTGGGACTGGGAATCCCATTGCCAGCTCTTTTTGCAAAATTATTGGATAAGCGGATGAAGCCACTAGTCCATTGGTAGAAGTTGCCCAACAAGTTTGAAAGATAAAACACCACATACTTCCTCATGAGCTATGAAACATTAACACAAATAAGAGATACTAAGTTTTGAATTGTTTGTTTCAAATAAGCCTTGCTAGCCTAAACCTTGTATCGAGAGGGAATACTTCTCATGCATCCAAAATACTTGAGCCAACCACTATGCCATTTGTGTCCACCATACCTACCTATACTACATGGTATTTTCCGCCATTCCAAAGTAAATTGCTTGAGTGCTACCTTTAAAATTCCATCATTCACCTTTGCAATATATAGCTCATGGGACAAATAGCTTAAAAACTATTGTGGTATTGAATATGTCATTATGCACTTTATCTCTTATTAAGTTGCTTGTTGTGCGATAACCATGTTTACTGGGGACGCCATCAACTATTCATTGTTGAATTTCATGTGAGTTGCTATGCATGTTCGTCTTGTCTGAAGTAAGAGAGATCTACCACCATAGGGTTAAGCATGCATATGTTAGAGAAGAACATTGGGCCGCTAACTAAAGCCATGCTCCATGGTGGAAGTTTCAGTTTTGGACAATAATCCTCAAATCTCAAATGAGAAAATTATTAATTGTTGTTATATGCTTATGCATAAAAGAGGAGTCCATTATCTGTTGTCTATGTTGTCCCGGTATGGATGTCTAAGTCGAAGAATAATCAATAGCGAGAAATCCAATGCGAGCTTTCTCCTTAGACCTTTGTACAGGCGGCATAGAGGTACCCCTTTGTGACACTTGGTAAAAACAATGCATTGTGATGATCCGGTAGTCCAAGCTAATTAGGACAAGGTGCGGGCACTATTAGTACGCTATGCATGAGGCTTGCAACTTATAAGATATAATTTACATGATGCATATGCTTTATTACTACCGTTGACAAAATTGTTTCATGTTTTCAAAAATCAAAGCTCTAGCACAAATATAGCAATCGATGCTTTTCCTCTATGGAGGACCATTCTTTTACTTTCAATGTTGAGTCAGTTCACCTATTTCTCTCCACCTCAAGAAGCAAACACTTGTGTGAACTGTGCATTGATTCCTACATATTTGCTTATTGCACTTATTATATTACTCTATGTTGACAATATCCATGAGATATACATGTTACAAGTTGAAAGCAACCGCTGAAACTTAATCTTCTTTTGTGTTGCTTCAATATCTCTACTATGAATTATTGCTTTATGAGTTAACTCTTATGCAAGACTTATTGATGCTTGTCTTGAAGTGCTATTCATGAAAAGTCTTTGCTATATGATTCACTTGTTTACTCATGTCATATACATTGTTTCGATCGCTGCATTCACTACATATGCTTTACAAATAGTATGATCAAGATTATGATGGCATGTCACTCCAGAAATTATCTGTGTTATCGTTTTACCTGCTCGGGACGAGCAGAACTAAGCTTGGGGATGCTGATACGTCTCCGACGTATCGATAATTTCTTATGTTCCATGCCACATTATTGATGTTATCTACATGTTTTATGCACACTTTATGTCATATTCGTGCATTTTCTGGAACTAACCTATTAACAAGATGCCGAAGTGCCAGTTGCTGTTTTCTGCTGTTTTTGGTTTCAGAAATCCTAGTAAGGAAATATTCTCGGAATTGGACGAAATCAAAGCCCAGGGGCCTATTTTTCCACGAAGCTTCCAGAAGTCCGAAGGAGAGACGAAGAGGGGCCACAGGGGAGCCAAACCATAGGGCGGCGTGGCCCCCCCCTTGGCCGCGCGGCCCTGTGGTGTGGGGCCCCCGTGCCGCCTCTTGACCTGCCCTTCCGCCTATAAAAAGTCTCCGTGACGAAACCCCCAGTACCGAGAGCCACGATACGGAAAACCTTCCAGAGACACCGCCGCCGCCGATCCCATCTCGGGGGATCCAGGAGATCGCCTCCGGCACCCTGCCGGAGAGGGGAATCATCTCCCGGAGGACTCTACGCCGCCATGGTCGCCTCCGGAGTGATGTGTGAGTAGTCTACCCCTGGACTATGGGTCCATAGCAGTAGCTAGATGGTTGTCTTCTCTCCATTGTGCTATCATTGTCGGATCTTGTGAGCTGCCTAACATGATCAAGATCATCTATCTGTAATTCTATATGTTGCGTTTGTTGGGATCCGATGAATAGAGAATACTTGTTATGTTGATTATCAAAGTTATGCTTATGTGTTGTTTATGATCTTGCATGCTCTCCGTTATTAGTAGATGCTCTAGCCAAGTTGATGCTAGTAACTCCAAGAGGGAGTATTTATGCTCGATAGTGGGTTCATGTCTCCGTGAATCTGGAGGGGTGACAAGAACCTCTAAGGTTATGGATGTGCTGTTGCCACTAGGGATAAAACATTAGTGCTATGTTCAAGGATGTAGTCACTAGTTACATTACGCGCAATACTTAATGCAATTGTCTGTTGTTAGCAACTTAATACTGGAGGGGTTCGGATGATAACTCGAAGGTGGACTTTTTAGGCATAGATGCAGTTGGATGGCGGTCTATGTACTTTGTCGTAATGCCCAATTAAATCTCACTATACTCATCATGATATGTATGTGCATGGTCATGCTCTCTTTATTTGTCAATTGCCCAACTGTAATTTGTTCACCCAACATGCTGTTCGTCTTATGGGAGAGACACCTCTAGTGAACTGTGGACCCCGGTCCAATTCTCTTTACTAAAATACAATCTACTGCAATACTGTTCTACTGTTTTCTGCAAACAATCATCTTCCACACAATACGGTTAACTCTTTGTTACAGCAAGCCGGTGAGATTGACAACCTCACTGTTTCGTTGGGGCAAAGTATTTTGGTTGTGTTGTGCGGGTTCCACGTTGGCGCCGGAATCACTGGTGTTGCGCCGCACTACATCTCGCCGCCATCAACCTTCAACGTGCTTCTTGACTCCTACTGGTCCGATTAAACCTTGGTTTCTTACTGAGGGAAACTTGCCGCTGTGCGCATCACACCTTCCTCTTGGGGTTCCCAACGGACGTGCCAACCACACGCATCAAGCAAATTTCTGGCGCCGTTGCCGGGGAGATCAAGACACGCTGCAAGGGGAGTCTCCACTTCTCAATCTCTTTACTTTGTTTTTGTCTTGCTTAATTTTATTTACTACTTTGTTTGCTGCACTAAATCAAAATACAAAAAAATTAGTTGCTAGTTTTACTTTGTTTGCTATCTTGTTTGCTATATCGAAAACATAAAAAAATTAGTTTACTTGCATTTACTTTATTCATCATGTTTCCTTTTAATTTTACCACAAAAAACATACCGGTAGGACGTGGGTCTATAGTTGGGAGAAATAATATAGAAGAATTTTTCAATCATGTTAGTACTATTGAAAATTTTGAAGATAGACACTTGGTAGACCTTGCGCCTACTTATGAAATTGCTGCTGCGCATTTAGTTCGCCTGTTGGAAACTAAATTTGTCAATCTTAATCCTATAATCCAGCACATGTTTTTCACACTTGGTGATATGGAAGAGGGGGAAAAGAAAGATTTTGTATTAGAAACCCTTCTTAGAGAATTTGGTGGTCTAGCAAGAGAAGCTAGAAAGGTGTTTGCTAAATTTAATATGCTTGGTTCTCCAACTAATTTTGTTAGTCTCCTTGAAAAGATGGATATGGATAGAATAAGATACACTAATAATATTGATGATGGAGGGGAGATCAAAGCACCAATACCATGTAAGCTCCTAGCTATGAATGATGCATTAGAAAATAATTATGCTTGGCTAGTTCCTGAAAATTTGTTTGATGAGAGTAGCACGCCTAAGACTAATGAAAAGGGAGATGCTAAAACTTATGTATCTAATATACTATGCCTGGTTGAGAAAAGCCCACACCCCACTGTAGAAGTACCACCCTTCGATAATACTTGATACACACTTTCTGCGCCTAGCTGAAAGGCGTTAAAGAAAAGCGCTTATGGGAGACAACCCATGTTTTTACCTACAGTACTTTGTTTTTATTTTGTGTCTTGGAAGTTGTTTACTACTGTAGCAACCTCTCCTTATCTTAGTTTTGTGTTTTGTTGTGCCAAGTTAAGCCGTTGATAGAAAAGTAAGTACTAGATTTGGATTACTGCACAGTTCCAGATTTCTTTGCTGTCACGAATCTGGGTCCACCTCCCTGTAGGTAGCTCAGAAAATTAAGCCAATTTACGTGCATGATCCTCAGATATGTACGCAACTTTCATTCAATTTGAGCATTTTCATTTGAGCAAGTCTGGTGCCATTTTAAAATTCGTCAATACGAACTGTTCTGTTTTGACAGATTCTGCCTTTTATTTCGCATTGCCTCTTTCGCTATGTTGGATGAATTTCTTTGATCCATTAATGTCCAGTAGCATTATGCAATGTCCAGAAGTGTTAAGAATGATTATGTCACCTCTGAATATGTCAATTTATAATGTGCACTAACCCTCTAATGAGTTGTTTCGAGTTTGGTGTGGAGGAAGTTTTCAAGGGTCAAGAGAGGAGTATGATGCAACATGATCAAGGAGAGTGAAAGCTCTAAGCTTGGGGATGCCCCGGTGGTTCACCCCTGCATATATTAAGAAGACTCAAGCGTCTAAGCTTGGGGATGCCCAAGGCATCCCCTTCTTCATCGACAACATTATCAGGTTCCTCCCCTGAAACTATATTTTTATTCCATCACATCTTATGTGCTTTTTCTTGGAGCGTCGGTTTGTTTTTGTTTTTGTTTTGTTTGAATAAAATGGATCCTAGCATTCACTTTATGGGAGAGAGACACGCTCCGCTGTAGCATATGGACAAGTATGTCCTTGGTTTCTACTCATAGTATTCATGGCGAAGTTTCTCCTTCGTTAAATTGTTATATGGTTGGAATTGGAAAATGATACATGTAGTAATTGCTATTAATGTCTTGGGTAATGTGATACTTGGCAATTGTTGTGCTCATGATTAAGCTCTTGCATCATATGCTTTGCACCCATTAATGAAGAAATACATAGAGCATGCTAAAATTTGGTTTGCATATTTGGTTTCTCTAAGGTCTAGATAATTTCTAGTATTGAGTTTGAACAACAAGGAAGACGGTGTAGAGTCTTATAATGTTTTCAATATGTCTTTTATGTGAGTTTTGCTGCACCGGTTCATCCTTGTGTTTGTTTCAAATAAGCCTTGCTAGCCTAAACCTTGTATCGAGAGGGAATACTTCTCATGCATCCAAAATACTTGAGCCAACCACTATGCCATTTGTGTCCACCATACCTACCTATACTACATGGTATTTTCCGCCATTCCAAAGTAAATTGCTTGAGTGCTACCTTTAAAATTCCATCATTCACCTTTGCAATATATAGCTCATGGGACAAATAGCTTAAAAACTATTGTGGTATTGAATATGTTATTATGCACTTTATCTCTTATTAAGTTGCTTGTTGTGCGATAACCATGTTCACTGGGGACGCCATCAACTTTTCATTGGTTGAATTTCATGTGAGTTGCTATGCATGTTCGTCTTGTCTGAAGCAAGAGAGATCTACCACCATATGGTCAAGCATGCATATGTTAGAGAAGAACATTGGGCCGCTAACCGAAGCCATGCTCCATGGTGGAAGTTTCAGTTTTGGACAATAATCCTCAAATCTCAAATGAGAAAATTATTAATTGTTGTTATATGCTTATGCATAAAAGAGGAGTCCATTATCTGTTGTCTATGTTGTCCCGGTATGGATGTCTAAGTCGAAGAATAATCAATAGCGAGAAATCCAATGCGAGCTTTCTCCTTAGACCTTTGTACAGGCGGCATAGAGGTACCCCTTTGTGACACTTGGTAAAAACAATGCATTGTGATGATCCGGTAGTCCAAGCTAATTAGGACAAGGTGCGGGCACTATTAGTCATGTAAATATATATGATTAATATGCTTGGTTCTCCTACTAATTTTGTTAGTCTCCTTGAAAAGATGGATATGGATAGAATAAGATTCACTAATAATATTGATGATGGAGGGGAGATCAAAGCACCAATACCATGTAAGCTCCTAGCTATGAATGATGCACTAGAAAATAACTATGCTTGGCTTGTTCCTGAAAATTTGTTTGATGAGAGTAGCACGCCTAAGACTAATGAAAAGGGAGATGCTAAAACTTATGTATCTAATATACTATGCCTGGTTGAGAAAAGCCCACACCCCGCTGTAGAAGTACCACCCTTTGATAATACTTGATACACACTTTCTGCGCCTAGCTGAAAGGCGTTAAAGAAAAGCGCTTATGGGAGACAACCCATGTTTTTACCTACAGTACTTTGTTTTTATTTTGTGTCTTGGAAGTTGTTTACTACTGTAGCAACCTCTCCTTATCTTAGTTTTGTGTTTTGTTGTGCCAAGTTAAGCCGTTGATAGAAAAGTAAGTACTAGATTTGGATTACTGCACAGTTCCAGATTTCTTTGCTGTCACGAATCTGGGTCCACCTCCCTGTAGGTAGCTCAGAAAATTAAGCCAATTTACGTGCATGATCCTCAGATATGTACGCAACTTTCATTCAATTTGAGCATTTTCATTTGAGCAAGTCTGGTGCCATTTTAAAATTCGTCAATACGAACTGTTCTGTTTTGACAGATTCTGCCTTTTATTTCGCATTGCCTCTTTCGCTATGTTGGATGAATTTCTTTGATCCATTAATGTCCAGTAGCATTATGCAATGTCCAGAAGTGTTAAGAATGATTGTGTCACCTCTGAATATGTCAATTTATAATGTGCACTAACCCTCTAATGAGTTGTTTCGAGTTTGGTGTGGAGGAAGTTTTCAAGGATCAAGAGAGGAGTATGATGCAACATGATCAAGGAGAGTGAAAGCTCTAAGCTTGGGGATGCACCCGGTGGTTCACCCCTGCATATATCAAGAAGACTCAAGCGTCTAAGCTTGGGGATGCCCAAGGCATCCCCTTCTTCATCGACAACATTATCAGGTTCCTCCCCTGAAACTATATTTTTATTCCATCACATCTTATGTGCTTTTTCTTGGAGCGTCGGTTTGTTTTTGTTTTTGTTTTGTTTGAATAAAATGGATCCTAGCATTCACTTTATGGGAGAGAGACACGCTCCGCTGTAGCATATGGACAAGTATGTCCTTGGTTTCTACTCATAGTATTCATGGCGAAGTTTCTCCTTCGTTAAATTGTTATATGGTTGGAATTGGAAAATGATACATGTAGTAATTGCTATAAATGTTTTGGGTAATGTGATACTTGGCAATTGTTGTGCTCATGATTAAGCTCTTGCATCATATGATTTGCACCCATTAATGAAGAAATACATAGAGCATGCTAAAATTTGGTTTGCATATTTGGTTTCTCTAAGGTCTAGATAATTTCTAGTATTGAGTTTGAACAACAAGGAAGACGGTGTAGAGTCTTATAATGTTTTCAATATGTCTTTTACGTGAGTTTTGCTGCACCGGTTCATCCTTGTGTTTGATGACCCACAAGTATAGGGGATCGCAACAGTCTTCGAGGGAAGTAAAACCCAATTTATTGATTCGACACAAGGGGAGACAAAGAACACTTGGAAGCCTTAACAACGGAGTTGTCAATTCAGTTGCACCTGGAAACAGACTTGCTCGCAAGAGTTTATCAAGAGTAACAGCTTTTATAGCAAGATGCGTAGTGAAATAACAGCAGCAGAGTAATGTAAACAAGCAGTTAGTGATTTTAGTAAACAGCAGGATTAAAATACTGTAGGCACGGGGACGGATGACGGGCGTTGCATGGATGAGAGAAACTCATGTAACAATCATAGCAGGGCATTTGCAGATAATAATAAAACGGTGTCCAAGTACAAAGCAATCAATAGGCATGTGTTCCATATATAGTCGTGCGTGCTCGCAATGAGAAACTTGCACAACATCTTTTGTCCTACCAGCCGGTGGCAGCCGGGCCTCAAGGGAAACTACTGGATATTAAGGTACTCCTTTTAATAGAGTACCGGAGCAAAGCATTAACACTCCGTGAACACATGTGATCCTCACATCGCTACCATCCCCTCCGGTTGTCCCAATTCTTGTCACTTCGGGGCCATTGGTTCCTGGACAATGACATGTGTATACAACTTATAGGTAAGACCATAAACAATGATTATCTTCATGAAACAATAACATGTTCAGATCTGAGATCATGGCACTCGGGCCCTAGTGACAAGCATTAAGCATAACAAGTTGCAACAATATCATCAAAGTACCAATAACGGACACTAGGCACTATGCCCTAACAATCTTATGCTATTACATGACCAATCTCATCCAATCCCTACCATCCCCTTCGGCCTACAGCGGGGGAATTACTCACACATGGATGGGGGAAACATTGCTGGTTGATGTAGAGGCGTTGGCGGTGATGGCGGTGATGATCTCCTCCAATTCCCCGTCCCGGCGGAGTGCCAGAACGGAGACTTCTGGCTCCCGCGACGGAGTTTCGCGATGTGGCGGCGTTCTGGAGGGTCTCCGACGTATCGATAATTTCTTATGTTCCATG
The DNA here is from genome assembly GCF_019359855.2 of Lolium perenne. NCBI lineage: Eukaryota > Viridiplantae > Streptophyta > Magnoliopsida > Poales > Poaceae > Lolium > Lolium perenne. Next base: position 162,828,582 of record NC_067247.2, read on the forward strand.
CCACATTATTGATGTTATCTACATGTTTTATGCACACTTTATGTCATATTCGTGCATTTTCTGGAACTAACCTATTAACAAGATGCCGAAGTGCCGATTCTTTGTTTCGCTGTTTTTGGTTTCAGAAATCCTAGTAAGGAAATATTCTCGGAATTGGACGAAATCAAAGCCCAGGGGCCTATTTTTCCACGAAGCTTCCAGAAGTCCGAAGGAGAGACGAAGAGGGGCCACGGAGGGGAGAGACGATTAAACCTTGGTTTCTTACTGAGGGAAACTTGCCGCTGTGCGCATCACACCTTCCTCTTGGGGTTCCCAACGGACGTGCCAACCACACGCATCAAGCAAATTTCGTCCCTCCGTGGCCCCTCTTCGTCTCTCCTTCGGACTTCTGGAAGCTTCGTGGAAAAATAGGCCCCTGGGCTTTGATTTCGTCCAATTCCGAGAATATTTCCTTACCAGGATTTCTGAAACCAAAAATGTTATAAAAACAAAGAATCGGCACTTCGGCATCTTGTTAATAGGTTAGTTCCAGAAAATGCACGAATATGACATAAAGTGTGCATAAAACATGTAGATAACATCAATAATGTGGCATGGAACATAAGAAATTATCGATACGTCGGAGACGTATCAGCAACGGCGCCAAGAAATTTGCTTGATGCGTGTGGTTGGCACGTCCGTTGGGAACCCCAAGAGGAAGGTGTGATGCGCACAGCGGCAAGTTTCCCTCAGTAAGAAACCAAGGTTTAATCGGACCAGTAGGAGTCAAGAAGCACGTTGAAGGTTGATGGCGGCGAGATGTAGTGCGGCGCAACACCAGTGATTCCGGCGCCAACGTGGAACCTGCACAACACAACCAAAATACTTTGCCCCAACGAAACAGTGAGGTTGTCAATCTCACCGGCTTGCTGTAACAAAGAGTTAATCGTATTGTGTGGAAGATGATTGTTTGCGTAAAAACAAGAGAACAAAGATTGCAAGAGATTGTATTTCAAGAAAGAGAATTGGACCGGGGTCCACAGCTTCACTAGAGGTGTCTCTCCCATAAGACGAACAGCATGTTGGGTGAACAAATTACAGTTGGGCAATTGACAAATAAAGAGAGCATGACCATGCACATACATATCATGATGAGTATAGTGAGATTTAATTGGGCATTACGACAAAGTACATAGACCGTCATCCAACTGCATCTATGCCTAAAAAGTCCACCTTCAAAGTTATCATCCGAACCCCTCCAGTATTAAGTTGCTAACAACAGACAATTGCATTAAGTATTGCGCGTAATGTAACTAGTGACTACATCCTTGAACATAGCACTAATGTTTTATCCCTAGTGGCAACAGCACATCCATAACCTTAGAGGTTCTTGTCACCCCTCCAGATTCACGGAGACATGAACCCACTATCGAGCATAAATACTCCCTCTTGGAGTTACTAGCATCAACTTGGCCAGAGCATCTACTAATAACGGAGAGCATGCAAGATCATAAACAACACATAAGCATAACTTTGATAATCAACATAACAAGTATTCTCTATTCATCGGATCCCAACAAACGCAACATATAGAATTACAGATAGATGATCTTGATCATGTTAGGCAGCTCACAAGATCCGACAATGATAGCACAATGGGGAGAAGACAACCATCTAGCTACTGCTATGGACCCATAGTCCAGGGGTAGACTACTCACACATCACACCGGAGGCGACCATGGCGGCGTAGAGTCCTCCGGGAGATGATTCCCCTCTCCGGCAGGGTGCCGGAGGCGATCTCCTGGATCCCCCGAGATGGGATCGGCGGCGGCGGCGTCTCTGGAAGGTTTTCCGTATCGTGGCTCTCGGTACTTGGGGTTTCGTCACGGAGACTTTTTATAGGCGGAAGGGCAGGTCAAGAGGCGGCACGGGGGCCCCACACCACAGGGCCGTGCGGCCAAGGGGGGGGCCGCGCCGCCCTATGGTTTGGCTCCCCTGTGGCGCCTCTTCGTCTCTCCTTCGGACTTCTGGAAGCTTCGTGGAAAAATAGGCCCCTGGGCTTTGATTTCGTCCAATTCCGAGAATATTTCCTTACTAGGATTTCTGAAACCAAAAACAGCAGAAACAAAGAATCGGCACTTCGGCATCTTGTTAATAGGTTAGTTCCAGAAAATGCACGAATATGACATAAAGTGTGCATAAAACATGTAGATAACATCAATAATGTGGCATGGAACATAAGAAATTATCGATACGTCGGAGACGTATCAGCATCCCCAAGCTTAGTTCTGCTCGTCCCGAGCAGGTAAAACGATAAATACGTATAATTTCTGGAGTGACATGCCATCATAATCTTGATCATACTATTTGTAAAGCATATGTAGTGAATGCAGCGATCGAAACAATGTATATGACATGAGTAAACAAGTGAATCATATAGCAAAGACTTTTCATGAATAGCACTTCAAGACAAGCATCAATAAGTCTTGCATAAGAGTTAACTCATAAAGCAATAATTCAAAGTAAAGGCATTGAAGCAACACAAAAGAAGATTAAGTTTCAGCGGTTGCTTTCAACTTGTAACATGTATATCTCATGGATATTGTCAACATAGAGTAATATAATAAGTGCAATAAGCAAGTATGTAGGAATCAATGCACAGTTCATACAAGTGTTTGCTTCTTGAGGTGGAGAGAAATAGGTGAACTGACTCAACATTGAAAGTAAAAGAATGGTCCTCCATAGAGGAAAAGCATCGATTGCTATATTTGTGCTAGAGCTTTGATTTTGAAAACATGAAACAATTTTGTCAACGGTAGTAATAAAGCATATGCATCATGTAAATTATATCTTATAAGTTGCAAGCCTCATGCATAGCGTACTAATAGTGCCCGCACCTTGTCCTAATTAGCTTGGACTACCGGATCATCACAATGCATTGTTTTTACCAAGTGTCACAAAGGGGTACCTCTATGCCGCCTGTACAAAGGTCTAAGGAGAAAGCTCGCATTGGATTTCTCGCTATTGATTATTCTTCGACTTAGACATCCATACCGGGACAACATAGACAACAGATAATGGACTCCTCTTTTATGCATAAGCATATAACAACAATTAATAATTTTCTCATTTGAGATTTGAGGATTACTGTCCAAAACTGAAACTTCCACCATGGAGCATGGCTTTAGTTAGCGGCCCAATGTTCTTCTCTAACATATGCATGCTTGACCATATGGTGGTAGATCTCTCTTGCTTCAGACAAGACGAACATGCATAGCAACTCACATGAAATTCAACAATGAATAGTTGATGGCGTCCCCAAGAAACATGGTTATCGCACAACAAGCAACTTAATAAGAGATAAAGTGCATAATGACATATTCAATACCACAATAGTTTTTAAGCTATTTGTCCCATGAGCTATATATTGCAAAGGTGAATGATGGAATTTTAAAGGTAGCACTCAAGCAATTTACTTTGGAATGGCGGAAAATACCATGTAGTATAGGTAGGTATGGTGGACACAAATGGCATAGTGGTTGGCTCAAGTATTTTGGATGCATGAGAAGTATTCCCTCTCGATACAAGGTTTAGGCTAGCAAGGCTTATTTGAAACAAACACAAGGATGAACCGGTGCAGCAAAACTCACATAAAAGACATATTGAAAACATTATAAGACTCTACACCGTCTTCCTTGTTGTTCAAACTCAATACTAGAAATTATCTAGACCTTAGAGAAACCAAATATGCAAACCAAATTTTAGCATGCTCTATGTATTTCTTCATTAATGGGTGCAAAGCATATGATGCAAGAGCTTAATCATGAGCACAACAATTGCCAAGTATCACATTACCCAAGACATTAATAGCAATTACTACATGTATCATTTTCCAATTCCAACCATATAACAATTTAACGAAGGAGAAACTTCGCCATGAATACTATGAGTAGAAACCAAGGACATACTTGTCCATATGCTACAGCGGAGCGTGTCTCTCTCCCATAAAGTGAATGCTAGGATCCATTTTATTCAAACAAAACAAAAACAAAAACAAACCGACGCTCCAAGAAAAAGCACATAAGATGTGATGGAATAAAAATATAGTTTCAGGGGAGGAACCTGATAATGTTGTCGATGAAGAAGGGGATGCCTTGGGCATCCCCAAGCTTAGACTTTTGAGTCTTCTTGATATATGCAGGGGTGAACCACCGGGTGCATCCCCAAGCTTAGAGCTTTCACTCTCCTTGATCATGTTGCATCATACTCCTCTCTTGATCCTTGAAAACTTCCTCCACACCAAACTCGAAACAACTCATTAGAGGGTTAGTGCACATTATAAATTGACATATTCAGAGGTGACACAATCATTCTTAACACTTCTGGACATTGCATAATGCTACTGGACATTAATGGATCAAAGAAATTCATCCAACATAGCGAAAGAGGCAATGCGAAATAAAAGGCAGAATCTGTCAAAACAGAACAGTTCGTATTGACGAATTTTAAAATGGCACCAGACTTGCTCAAATGAAAATGCTCAAATTGAATGAAAGTTGCGTACATATCTGTGGATCATGCACGTAAATTGGCTTAATTTTCTGAGCTACCTACAGGGAGGTGGACCCAGATTCGTGACAGCAAAGAAATCTGGAACTGTGCAGTAATCCAAATCTAGTACTTACTTTTCTATCAACGGCTTAACTTGGCACAACAAAACACAAAACTAAGATAAGGAGAGGTTGCTACAGTAGTAAACAACTTCCAAGACACAAAATAAAAACAAAGTACTGTAGGTAAAAACATGGGTTGTCTCCCATAAGCGCTTTTCTTTAACGCCTTTCAGCTAGGCGCAGAAAGTGTGTATCAAGTATTATCAAAGGGTGGTACTTCTACAGCGGGGTGTGGGCTTTTCTCAACCAGGCATAGTATATTAGATACATAAGTTTTAGCATCTCCCTTTTCATTAGTCTTAGGCGTGCTACTCTCATCAAACAAATTTTCAGGAACAAGCCAAGCATAGTTATTTTCTAGTGCATCATTCATAGCTAGGAGCTTACATGGTATTGGTGCTTTGATCTCCCCTCCATCATCAATATTATTAGTGAATCTTATTCTATCCATATCCATCTTTTCAAGGAGACTAACAAAATTAGTAGGAGAACCAAGCATATTAAATTTAGCAAACACCTTTCTAGCTTCTCTTGTTAGACCACCAAATTCTCTAAGAAGGGTTTCTAACACAAAATCTTTCTTTTCCCCTTCTTCCATATCGCCAAGTGTGAAAAACATGTGCTGGATTATAGGATTAAGATTGACAAATTTAGTTTCCAACAGGCGAACTAAATGCACAGCAGCAATTTCATAAGTAGGCGCAAGGTCTACCAAGTGTCTATCTTCAAAATTTTCAATAGTACTAACATGATTGAAAAATTCTTCTATATTATTTCTCCCAACTATAGACCCACGTCCTACCGGTATGTTTTTTGTGGTAAAATTAAAAGGAAACATGATGAATAAAGTAAATGCAAGTAAACTAATTTTTTTGTGTTTTCGATATAGCAAACAAGATAGCAAATAAAGTAAAACTAGCAACTAATTTTTTTGTATTTTGATTTAGTGCAGCAAACAAAGTAGTAAATAAAACTAAGCAAGACAAAAACAAAGTAAAGAGATTGAGAAGTGGAGACTCCCCTTGCAGCGTGTCTTGATCTCCCCGGCAACGGCGCCAGAAATTTGCTTGATGCGTGTGGTTGGCACGTCCGTTGGGAACCCCAAGAGGAAGGTGTGATGCGCACAGCGGCAAGTTTCTCGATAAGAAACCAAGGTTTAATCGGACCAGTAGGAGTCAAGAAGCACGTTGAAGGTTGATGGCGGCGAGATGTAGTGCGGCGCAACACCAGTGATTCCGGCGCCAACGTGGAACCTGCACAACACAACCAAAATACTTTGCCCCAACGAAACAGTGAGGTTGTCAATCTCACCGGCTTGCTGTAACAAAGAGTTAACCGTATTGTGTGGAAGATGATTGTTTGCAGAAAACAGTAGAACAGTATTGCAGTAGATTGTATTTCAGTAAAGAGAATTGGACCGGGGTCCACAGTTCACTAGAGGTGTCTCTCCCATAAGACGAACAGCATGTTGGGTGAACAAATTACAGTTGGGCAATTGACAAATAAAGAGAGCATGACCATGCACATACATATCATGATGAGTATAGTGAGATTTAATTGGGCATTACGACAAAGTACATAGACCGCCATCCAACTGCATCTATGCCTAAAAAGTCCACCTTCAGGTTATCATCCGAACCCCCTCCAGTATTAAGTTGCTAACAACAGACAATTGCATTAAGTATTGCACGTAATGTAACTAGTGACTACATCCTTGAACATAGCACTAATGTTTTATCCCTAGTGGCAACAACACATCCATAACCTTAGAGGTTCTTGTCACCCCTCCAGATTCACGGAGACATGAACCCACTATCGAGCATAAATACTCCCTCTTGGAGTTACTAGCATCAACTTGGCCAGAGCATCTACTAATAACGGAGAGCATGCAAGATCATAAACAACACATAGACATAGCTTTGATAATCAACATAACAAGTATTCTCTATTCATCGGATCCCAACAAACGCAACATATAGAATTACAGATAGATGATCTTGATCATGTTAGGCAGCTCACAAGATCCGACAATGATAGCACAATGGGGAGAAGACAACCATCTAGCTACTGCTATGGACCCATAGTCCAGGGGTAGACTACTCACACATCACACCGGAGGCGACCATGGCGGCGTAGAGTCCTCCGGAGATGATTCCCCTCTCCCGGCAGGTGCCGGAGGCGATCTCTGGATCCCCCGAGATGGGATCGGCGGCGGCGGCGTCTCTGGAAGGTTTTCCGTATCGTGGCTCTCGGTACTGGGGGTTTCGTCACGGAGACTTTTTATAGGCGGAAGGGCAGGTCAAGAGGCGGCACGGGGGCCCCACACCACAGGGCCGCGCGGCCAAGGGGGGGCCGCGCCGCCCTATAGTGTGGCCCCTCCGTGGCCCCTCTTCGTCTCTCCTTCGGACTTCTGGAAGCTTCGTGGAAAAATAGGCCCCTGGGCTTTGATTTCGTCCAATTCCGAGAATATTTCCTTACTAGGATTTCTGAAACCAAAAACAGCAGAAAACAAAGAATCGGCACTTCGGCATCTTGTTAATAGGTTAGTTCCGTAAAATGCACGAATATGACATAAAGTGTGCATAAAACATGTAGATAACATCAATAATGTGGCATGGAACATAAGAAATTATCGATACGTCGGAGACGTATCAGCATCCCCAAGCTTAGTTCTGCTCGTCCCGAGCAGGTAAAACGATAAATACAGATAATTTCGGAGTGACATGCCATCATAATCTTGATCATACTATTTGTAAAACATATGTAGTGAATGCAGCGATCGAAACAATGTATATGACATGAGTAAACAAGTGAATCATATAGCAAAGACTTTTCATGAATAGCACTTCAAGACAAGCATCAATAAGTCTTGCATAAGAGTTAACTCATAAAGCAATAATTCATAGTAGAGATATTGAAGCAACACAAAAGAAGATTAAGTTTTAGCGGTTGCTTTCAACTTGTAACATGTATATCTCATGGATATTGTCAACATAGAGTAATATAATAAGTGCAATAAGCAAGTATGTAGGAATCAATGCACAGTTCACACAAGTGTTTGCTTCTTGAGGTGGAGAGAGATAGGTGAACTGACTCAACATTGAAAGTAAAAGAATGGTCCTCCATAGAGGAAAAGCATCGATTGCTATATTTGTGCTAGAGCTTTGATTTTTGAAAACATGAAACAATTTTGTCAACGGTAGTAATAAAGCATATGCATCATGTAAATTATATCTTATAAGTTGCAAGCCTCATGCATAGCGTACTAATAGTGCCCGCACCTTGTCCTAATTAGCTTGGACTACCGGATCATCACAATGCATTTTTTTTACCAAGTGTCACAAAGGGGTACCTCTATGCCGCCTGTACAAAGGTCTAAGGAGAAAGCTCGCATTGGATTTCTCGCTATTGATTATTCTTCGACTTAGACATCCATACCGGGACAACATAGACAACAGATAATGGACTCCTCTTTTATGCATAAGCATATAACAACAATTAATAATTTTCTCATTTGAGATTTGAGGATTACTGTCCAAAACTGAAACTTCCACCATGGAGCATGGCTTTAGTTAGCGGCCCAATGTTCTTCTCTAACATATGCATGCTTGACCATATGGTGGTAGATCTCTCTTGCTTCAGACAAGACGAACATGCATAGCAACTCACATGAAATTCAACAATGAATAGTTGATGGCGTCCCCAGTAAACATGGTTATCGCACAACAAGCAACTTAATAAGAGATAAAGTGCATAATGACATATTCAATATCACAATAGTTTTTTAAGCTATTTGTCCCATGAGCTATATATTGCAAAGGTGAATGATGGAATTTTAAAGGTAGCACTCAAGCAATTTACTTTGGAATGGCGGAAAATACCATGTAGTATAGGTAGGTATGGTGGACACAAATGGCATAGTGGTTGGCTCAAGTATTTTGGATGCATGAGAAGTATTCCCTCTCGATACAAGGTTTAGGCTAGCAAGGCTTATTTGAAACAAACACAAGGATGAACCGGTGCAGCAAAACTCACATAAAAGACATATTGAAAACATTATAAGACTCTACACCGTCTTCCTTGTTGTTCAAACTCAATACTAGAAATTATCTAGACCTTAGAGAAACCAAATATGCAAACCAAATTTTAGCATGCTCTATGTATTTCTTCATTAATGGGTGCAAAGCATATGATGCAAGAGCTTAAACATGAGCACAACAATTGCCAAGTATCACATTACCCAAGACATTTATAGCAATTACTACATGTATCATTTTCCAATTCCAACCATATAACAATTTAACGAAGGAGAAACTTCGCCATGAATACTATGAGTAGAAACCAAGGACATACTTGTCCATATTCTACAGCGGAGCGTGTCTCTCTCCCATAAAGTGAATGCTAGGATCCATTTTATTCAAACAAAACAAAAACAAAAACAAACCGACGCTCCAAGAAAAAGCACATAAGATGTGATGGAATAAAAATATAGTTTCAGGGGAGGAACCTGATAATGTTGTCGATGAAGAAGGGGATGCCTTGGGCATCCCCAAGCTTAGACGCTTGAGTCTTCTTGATATATGCAGGGGTGAACCACCGGGTGCATCCCCAAGCTTAGAGCTTTCACTCTCCTTGATCATGTTGCATCATACTCCTCTCTTGATCCTTGAAAACTTCCTCCACACCAAACTCAAACAACAACTCATTAGAGGGTTAGTGCACATTATAAATTGACATATTCAGAGGTGACACAATCATTCTTAACACTTCTGGACATTGCATAATGCTACTGGACATTAATGGATCAAAGAAATTCATCCAACATAGCGAAAGAGGCAATGCGAAATAAAAGGCAGAATCTGTCAAAACAGAACAGTTCGTATTGACGAATTTTAAAATGGCACCAGACTTGCTCAAATGAAAATGCTCAAATTGAATGAAAGTTGCGTACATATCTGAGGATCATGCACCTAAATTGGCTTAATTTTCTGAGCTACCTACAGGGAGGTGGACCCAGATTCGTGACAGCAAAGAAATCTGGAACTGTGCAGTAATCCAAATCTAGTACTTACTTTTCTATCAACGGCTTAACTTGGCACAACAAAACACAAAACTAAGATAAGGAGAGGTTGCTACAGTAGTAAACAACTTCCAAGACACAAAATAAAAACAAAGTACTGTAGGTAAAAACATGGGTTGTCTCCCATAAGCGCTTTTCTTTAACGCCTTTCAGCTAGGCGCAGAAAGTGTGTATCAAGTATTATCAAGAGATGAAGTGTCAACATCATAATTTGTTCTCATAATAGAATCAAAAGGTACCTTCATTCTCTTTCTAGGGAAGTGTTCCATACCTTTCTTGAGAGGAAATTGATATTTTATATTACCTTCCTTCATATCAATGATAGCACCAACAGTTCGAAGAAAAGGTCTTCCCAATATAATGGGACAAGATGCATTGTATTCAATATCCAAGACAACAAAATCAACAGGGACAAGGTTATTGTTAACGGTAATGCGAACATTATCAACTTTCCCCAAAGGTTTCTTTGTAGAATGATCAGCAAGATTAACATCCAAATAACAATTTTTCAGCGGTGGCAAGTCAAGCATATTATAAATTTTCTTAGGCATAACAGAAATACTTGCACCAAGATCACATAAAGCATTACAATCAAAATCTTTAACCTTCATCTTAATGATGGGCTCCCAACCATCCTCTAGCTTTTTAGGAATAGAGGCTTCACGCTCTAGTTTCTCTTCTCTAGCTTTTATGAGAGCATTTGTAATATGATGCGTGAAAGCCAAATTTATAGCACTAGCATTAGGACTTTTAGCAAGTTTTTGCAAGAACTTTATAACTTCAGAGATGTGGCAATCATCAAAATTCAAACCATTATAATCTAAAGCAATGGGATCATCATCCCCAATGTTGGAAAAATTTCAGCAGCTTTATCACAGGCGATTTCAGCTTTAGCAGCTTTCAGTGCAGTTTTTCGCGCTTTGCATTCGAAGTGGAAACATTGCTAACACCAATTCTTTTATTAGTATGAGTAGGAGGTGCAGCAACATGTGTAGCATTAGCATTACTAGTGGTGGTAATAGTCCAAACTTTAGCTATATTCTTTTCTTTAGCTAGTTTTTCATTTTCTTCTCTATCCCACCTAGCACGCAGTTCAGCCATTAATCTTATATTCTCATTAATTCTAACTTGAATGGCATTTGCTGTAGTAACAATTTTATTATGATGATTCTCATTAGGCAAAACTTTTGATTTCAAAAGATCAACATCAGCAACAAGACTATCGACTTTAGAAGCAAGTATATCAATTTTTCCAAGCTTTTCTTCAACAGATTTGTTAAAAGCAGTTTGTGTACTAATAAATTCTTTAAGCATGGCTTCAAGTCCAGGGGGTGAACTCCTATTATTGTTGTAAGAATTCCCATAAGAATTACCATAGCCGTTGCCATTATTATAAGGATATGGCCTATAGTTGTTACTAGAATTGTTCCGGTAAGCATTGTTGTTGAAATTATTATTTTTAATGAAGTTTACATCAACATGTTCTTCTTGTGCAACCAATGAAGCTAACGGAACATTATTAGGATCAATATTAGTCCTATCATTCACAAGCATAGACATAATAGCATCAATCTTATCACTCAAGGAAGAGGTTTCTTCGACAGAATTTACCTTCTTACCTTGTGGAGCTCTTTCCGTGTGCCATTCAGAGTAGTTGATCATCATATTATCAAGAAGCTTTGTTGCTTCACCAAGAGTGATGGACATAAAGGTACCTCCAGCAGCTGAATCCAATAAATTCCGTGAAGAAAAATTTAGTCCTGCATAGAAGGTTTGGATGATCATCCAAGTAGTCAGTCCATGGGTTGGGCAATTTTTAACCAGAGATTTCATTCTTTCCCAAGCTTGAGCAACATGTTCAGTATCTAATTGTTTAAAATTCATTATGCTACTCCTCAAAGATATAATTTTAGCAGGGGGATAATATCTACCAATAAAAGCATCCTTGGGTCCAACTGCATCTATGCCTAAAAAGTCCACCTTCAGGTTATCATCCGAACCCCCTCCAGTATTAAGTTGCTAACAACAGACAATTGCATTAAGTATTGCGCGTAATGTAACTAGTGACTACATCCTTGAACATAGCACTAATGTTTTATCCCTAGTGGCAACAGCACATCCGTAATCTTAGTGGTTCTTGTCACTCCTCCAGATTCACGGAGACATGAACCCACTATCGAGCATAAATACTCCCTCTTGGAGTTACTAGCATCAACTTGGCCAGAGCATCTACTAATAACGGAGAGCATGCAAGATCATAAACAACACATAAGCATAACTTTGATAATCAACATAACAAGTATTCTCTATTCATCGGATCCCAACAAACGCAACATATAGAATTACAGATAGATGATCTTGATCATGTTAGGCAGCTCACAAGATCCGACAATGATAGCACAATGGGGAGAAGACAACCATCTAGCTACTGCTATGGACCCATAGTCCAGGGGTAGACTACTCACACATCACACCGGAGGCGACCATGGCGGCGTAGAGTCCTCCGGGAGATGATTCCCCTCTCCGGCAGGGTGCCGGAGGCGATCTCCTGGATCCCCCGAGATGGGATCGGCGGCGGCGGCGTCTCTGGAAGGTTTTCCGTATCGTGGCTCTCGGTACTGGGGGTTTCGTCACGGAGACTTTTTATAGGCGGAAGGGCAGGTCAAGAGGCGGCACGGGGGCCCCACACCACAGGCCGGCGCGGCCAAGGGGGGGGCCGCGCCGCCCTATAGTGTGGCCCCTCCGTGGCCCCTCTTCGTCTCTCCTTCGGACTTCTGGAAGCTTCGTGGAAAAATAGGCCCCTGGGCTTTGATTTCGTCCAATTCCGAGAATATTTCCTTACTAGGATTTCTGAAACCAAAAACAGCAGAAAAACAAGAATCGGCACTTCGGCATCTTGTTAATAGGTTAGTTCCAGAAAATGCACGAATATGACATAAAGTGTGCATAAAACATGTAGATAACATCAATAATGTGGCATGGAACATAAGAAATTATCGATACGTCGGAGACGTATCAGCATCCCCAAGCTTAGTTCTGCTCGTCCCGAGCAGGTAAAACGATAACACAGATAATTTCTGGAGTGACATGCCATCATAATCTTGATCATACTATTTGTAAAGCATATGTAGTGAATGCAGCGATCAAAACAATGTATATGACATGAGTAAACAAGTGAACCATAAAGCAAAGACTTTTCATGAATAGCACTTCAAGACAAGCATCAATAAGTCTTGCATAAGAGTTAACTCATAAAGCAATAATTCAAAGTAAAGGCATTGAAGCAACACAAAAGAAGATTAAGTTTCAGCGGTTGCTTTCAACTTGTAACATGTATATCTCATGGATATTGTCAACATAGAGTAATATAATAAGTGCAATAAGCAAGTATGTAGGAATCAATGCACAGTTCACACAAGTGTTTGCTTCTTGAGGTGGAGAGAAATAGGTGAACTGACTCAACATTGAAAGTAAAAGAATGGTCCTCCATAGAGGAAAAGCATCGATTGCTATATTTGTGCTAGAGCTTTGATTTTGAAAACATGAAACAATTTTGTCAACGGTAGTAATAAAGCATATGCATCATGTAAATTATATCTTATAAGTTGCAAGCCTCATGCATAGCGTACTAATAGTGCCCGCACCTTGTCCTAATTAGCTTGGACTACCGGATCATCACAATGCATTGTTTTTACCAAGTGTCACAAAGGGGTACCTCTATGCCGCCTGTACAAAGGTCTAAGGAGAAAGCTCGCATTGGATTTCTCGCTATTGATTATTCTTCGACTTAGACATCCATACCGGGACAACATAGACAACAGATAATGGACTCCTCTTTTATGCATAAGCATATAACAACAATTAATAATTTTCTCATTTGAGATTTGAGGATTGTTGTCCAAAACTGAAACTTCCACCATGGAGCATGGCTTTAGTTAGCGGCCCAATGTTCTTCTCTAACATATGCATGCTTGACCATATGGTGGTAGATCTCTCTTGCTTCAGACAAGACGAACATGCATAGCAACTCACATGAAATTCAACAATGAATAGTTGATGGCGTCCCCAGTAAACATGGTTATCGCACAACAAGCAACTTAATAAGAGATAAAGTGCATAATGACATATTCAATACCACAATAGTTTTTAAGCTATTTGTCCCATGAGCTATATATTGCAAAGGTGAATGATGGAATTTTAAAGGTAGCACTCAAGCAATTTACTTTGGAATGGCGGAAAATACCATGTAGTATAGGTAGGTATGGTGGACACAAATGGCATAGTGGTTGGCTCAAGTATTTTGGATGCATGAGAAGTATTCCCTCTCGATACAAGGTTTAGGCTAGCAAGGCTTATTTGAAACAAACACAAGGATGAACCGGTGCAGCAAAACTCACATAAAAGACATATTGAAAACATTATAAGACTCTACACCGTCTTCCTTGTTGTTCAAACTCAATACTAGAAATTATCTAGACCTTAGAGAAACCAAATATGCAAACCAAATTTTAGCATGCTCTATGTATTTCTTCATTAATGGGTGCAAAGCATATGATGCAAGAGCTTAATCATGAGCACAACAATTGCCAAGTATCACATTACCCAAGACATTAATAGCAATTACTACATGTATCATTTTCCAATTCCAACCATATAACAATTTAACGAAGGAGAAACTTCGCCATGAATACTATGAGTAGAAACCAAGGACATACTTGTCCATATGCTACAGCGGAGCGTGTCTCTCTCCCATAAAGTGAATGCTAGGATCCATTTTATTCAAACAAAACAAAAACAAAAACAAACCGACGCTCCAAGAAAAAGCACATAAGATGTGATGGAATAAAAATATAGTTTCAGGGGAGGAACCTGATAATGTTGTCGATGAAGAAGGGGATGCCTTGGGCATCCCCAAGCTTAGACGCTTGAGTCTTCTTGATATATGCAGGGGTGAACCACCGGGTGCATCCCCAAGCTTAGAGCTTTCACTCTCCTTGATCATGTTGCATCATACTCCTCTCTTGATCCTTGAAAACTTCCTCCACACCAAACTCGAAACAACTCATTAGAGGGTTAGTGCACATTATAAATTGACATATTCAGAGGTGACACAATCATTATTAACACTTCTGGACATTGCATAATGCTACTGGACATTAATGGATCAAAGAAATTCATCCAACATAGCGAAAGAGGCAATGCGAAATAAAAGGCAGAATCTGTCAAAACAGAACAGTTCGTATTGACGAATTTTAAAATGGCACCAGACTTGCTCAAATGAAAATGCTCAAATTGAATGAAAGTTGCGTACATATCTGAGGATCATGCACGTAAATTGGCTTAATTTTCTGAGCTACCTACAGGGAGGTGGACCCAGATTCGTGACAGCAAAGAAATCTGGAACTGTGCAGTAATCCAAATCTAGTACTTACTTTTCTATCAACGGCTTAACTTGGCACAAAAAAACACAAAACTAAGATAAGGAGAGGTTGCTACAGTAGTAAACAACTTCCAAGACACAAAATAAAAACAAAGTACTGTAGGTAAAAACATGGGTTGTCTCCCATAAGCGCTTTTCTTTAACGCCTTTCAGCTAGGCGCAGAAAGTGTGTATCAAGTATTATCGAAGGGTGGTACTTCGTTATCATGAGCTCCCCCATCCATAGTGGTACTAAGGGCTTTGTCAATTTTAGGCCTATAATAATACTTCTTTGGTCTAGGCACTTTAGAGACATACATAAACTTTTGCTCCTTACCCACATAAGCTTTCTCCTTATATTTAAGAGAAGAAAATGTTGAACCCAAGGTTCCCATAGCTTTTTCAAGTTCGTCAATCCTATTGATTTGATCATCATGGACAGCATTAGTTCCTAGGACACTGATTCTTTCATCAATTCCTCCTAAGGATTTATCAAGTTCATCAGTTTTATCAAGTAATATTTCCAATTTAGCTTCAATACATGGAAAAATTTTCTCTATGGTTTCCAATTTTTTTATAACATCTTCAAGAGAGATTTCAGTTTTAACTTTATCAACAGGGGGTATTCCAAATAAACTCTCAATAATGCAACTAGCTTCTAATGCAGGAGTACTTAAGAAGTCACCTTTTGCGAGACTATCAAGAACATATCTATTCCAGCTAGAGATACCAACATAAAAATTCCTGAGTAAAATAGTGGTGGAGTGTTTCTTAGTGCACCTATTATGGGCATTACTGATTCTATACCAAGCATCTCTTAAACATTCTCCCCCTCGTTGCTTAAACGTTCGAACTTCAACTTCAGGATTACTCATTTTAGTAGTAGTAAATAAAGCAAACTAGATAAAGTAAATGCAAGTAAACTAACTTTTTGTGTTTTTTATATAGCAAACAAGATAGCAAATAAAGTAAAACTAGCAACTAATTTTTTTGTATTTTGATTTAGTGCAGCAAACAAAGTAGTAAATAAAACTAAGCAAGACAAAAACAAAGTAAAGAGATTGAGAAGTGGAGACTCCCCTTGCAGCGTGTCTTGATCTCCCCGGCAACGGCGCCAGAAATTTGCTTGATGCGTGTGGTTGGCACGTTCGTTGGGAACCCCAAGAGGAAGGTGTGATGCGCACAGCGGCAAGTTTCCCTCAGTAAGAAACCAAGGTTTAATCGGACCAGTAGGAGTCAAGAAGCACGTTGAAGGTTGATGGCGGCGAGATGTAGTGCGGCGCAACACCAGTGATTCCGGCGCCAACGTGGAACCTGCACAACACAACCAAAATACTTTGCCCCAACGAAACAGTGAGGTTGTCAATCTCACCGCCTTGCTGTAACAAAGAGTTAACCGTATTGTGTGGAAGATGATTGTTTGCAGAAAAACAGTAGAACAGTATTGCAGTAGATTGTATTTCAGTAAAAAGAATTGGACCGGGGTCCACAGTTCACTAGAGGTGTCTCTCCCATAAGACGAACAGCATGTTGGGTGAACAAATTACAGTTGGGCAATTGACAAATAAAGAGAGCATGACCATGCACATACATATCATGATGAGTATAGTGAGATTTAATTGGGCATTACGACAAAGTACATAGACCGTCATCCAACTGCATCTATGCCTAAAAAGTCCACCTTCAGGTTATCATCCGAACCCCCTCCAGTATTAAGTTGCTAACAACAGACAATTGCATTAAGTATTGCGCGTAATGTAACTAGTGACTACATCCTTGAACATAGCACTAATGTTTTATCCCTAGTGGCAACAGCACATCCGTAATCTTAGTGGTTCTTGTCACTCCTCCAGATTCACGGAGACATGAACCCACTATCGAGCATAAATACTCCCTCTTGGAGTTACTAGCATCAACTTGGCCAGAGCATCTACTAATAACGGAGAGCATGCAAGATCATAAACAACACATAAGCATAACTTTGATAATCAACATAACAAGTATTCTCTATTCATCGGATCCCAACAAACGCAACATATAGAATTACAGATAGATGATCTTGATCATGTTAGGCAGCTCACAAGATCCGACAATGATAGCACAATGGGGAGAAGACAACCATCTAGCTACTGCTATGGACCCATAGTCCAGGGGTAGACTACTCACACATCACACCGGAGGCGACCATGGCGGCGTAGAGTCCTCCGGGAGATGATTCCCCTCTCCGGCAGGGTGCCGGAGGCGATCTCCTGGATCTCCCGAGATGGGATCGGCGGCGGCGGCGGCGTCTCTGGAAGGTTTTCGTATCGTGGCTCTCGGTACTGGGGGTTTCGTCACGGAGACTTTTTATAGGCGGAAGGGCAGGTCAAGAGGCGGCACGGGGGCCCCACACCACAGGCCGGCGCGGCCAAGGGGGGGGGCCGCGCCGCCCTATAGTGTGGCCCCTCCGTGGCCCCTCTTCGTCTCTCCTTCGGACTTCTGGAAGCTTCGTGGAAAAATAGGCCCCTGGGCTTTGATTTCGTCCAATTCCGAGAATATTTCCTTACTAGGATTTCTGAAACCAAAAGCAGCAGCAGAAAACAAAGAATCGGCACTTCGGCATCTTGTTAATAGGTTAGTTCCAGAAAATGCACGAATATGACATAAAGTGTGCATAAAACATGTAGATAACATCAATAATGTGGCATGGAACATAAGAAATTATCGATACATCGGAGACGTATCAGATGACCCACAAGTATAGGGGATCGCAACAGTCTTCGAGGGAAGTAAAACCCAATTTATTGATTCGACACAAGGGGAGACAAAGAACACTTGGAAGCCTTAACAACGGAGTTGTCAATTTAGTTGCACCTGGAAACAGACTTGCTCGCAAGAGTTTATCAGTAGTAACAGGTTTATAGCAAAGAGTGAGTGAAATAACAGCAGCAGAGTAACAGAAACAGCAGCAGTGATTTTAGTAAACAGCAGGATTAAAATACTGTAGGCACGGGGACGGATGACGGGCGTTGCATGGATGAGAGAAACTCATGTAACAATCATAGCAGGGCATTTGCAGATAATAATAAAACGGTGTCCAAGTACAAAGCAATCAATAGGCATGTGTTCCATATATAGTCGTGCGTGCTCGCAATGAGAAACTTGCACAACATCTTTTGTCCTACCAGCCGGTGGCAGCCGGGCCTCAAGGGAAACTACTGGATATTAAGGTACTCCTTTTAATAGAGTACCGGAGCAAAGCATTAACACTCCGTGAACACATGTGATCCTCACATCGCTACCATCCCCTCCGGTTGTCCCAATTCTTGTCACTTCGGGGCCATTGGTTCCGGACAGCGACATGTGTATACAACTTATAGGTAAGACCATAAACAATGGTTATCTTCATGAAACAATAACATGTTCAGATCTGAGATCATGGCACTCGGGCCCTAGTGACAAGCATTAAGCATAACAAGTTGCAACAATATCATCAAAGTACCAATAACGGACACTAGGCACTATGCCCTAACAATCTTATGCTATTACATGACCAATCTCATCCAATCCCTACCATCCCCTTCGGCCTACAGCGGGGGAATTACTCACACATGGATGGGGGAAACATTGCTGGTTGATGTAGAGGCTTTGGCGGTGATGGCGGTGATGATCTCCTCCAATTCCCCGTCCCGGCGGAGTGCCAGAACGGAGACTTCTGGCTCCCGCGACGGAGTTTCGCGATGTGGCGGCGTTCTGGAGGGTTTCTGGCGACTTCGACATCTTGTTAATAGGTTAGTTCCAGAAAATGCACGAATATGACATAAAGTGTGCATAAAACATGTAGATAACATCAATAATGTGGCATGGAACATAAGAAATTATCGATACGTCGGAGACGTATCAGCATCCCCAAGCTTAGTTCTGCTCGTCCCGAGCAGGTAAAACGATAACACAGATAATTTCTGGAGTGACATGCCATCGTAATCTTGATCATACTATTTGTAAAACATATGTAGTGAATGCAGCGATCGAAACAATGTATATGACATGAGTAAACAAGTGAATCATATAGCAAAGACTTTTCATGAATAGCACTTCAAGACAAGCATCAATAAGTCTTGCATAAGAGTTAACTCATAAAGCAATAATTCAAAGTAGAGATATTGAAGCAACACAAAAGAAGATTAAGTTTCAGCGGTTGCTTTCAACTTGTAACATGTATATCTCATGGATATTGTCAACATAGAGTAATATAATAAGTGCAATAAGCAAATATGTAGGAATCAATGCACAGTTCACACAAGTGTTTGCTTCTTGAGGTGGAGAGAAATAGGTGAACTGACTCAACATTGAAAGTAAAAGAATGGTCCTCCATAGAGGAAAAGCATCGATTGCTATATTTGTGCTAGAGCTTTGATTTTTGAAAACATGAAACAATTTTGTCAACGGTAGTAATAAAGCATATGCATCATGTAAATTATATCTTATAAGTTGCAAGCCTCATGCATAGCGTACTAATAGTGCCCGCACCTTGTCCTAATTAGCTTGGACTACCGGATCATCACAATGCATTGTTTTTACCAAGTGTCACAAAGGGGTACCTCTATGCCACCTGTACAAAGGTCTAAGGAGAAAGCTCGCATTGGATTTCTCGCTATTGATTATTCTTCGACTTAGACATCCATACCGGGACAACATAGACAACAGATAATGGACTCCTCTTTTATGCATAAGCATATAACAACAATTAATAATTTTCTCATTTGAGATTTGAGGATTATTGTCCAAAACTGAAACTTCCACCATGGAACATGGCTTCGGTTAGCGGCCCAATGTTCTTCTCTAACATATGCATGCTTGACCATATGGTGGTAGATCTCTCTTGCTTCAGACAAGACGAACATGCATAGCAACTCACATGAAATTCAACAATGAATAGTTGATGGCGTCCCCAGTAAACATGGTTATCGCACAACAAGCAACTTAATAAGAGATAAAGTGCATAATGACATATTCAATACCACAATAGTTTTTAAGCTATTTGTCCCATGAGCTATATATTGCATAGGTGAATGATGGAATTTTAAAGGTAGCACTCAAGCAATTTACTTTGGAATGGCGGAAAATACCATGTAGTATAGGTAGGTATGGTGGACACAAATGGCATAGTGGTTGGCTCAAGTATTTTGGATGCATGAGAAGTATTCCCTCTCGATACAAGGCTTAGGCTAGCAAGGCTTATTTGAAACAAACACAAGGATGAACCGGTGCAGCAAAACTCACATAAAAGACATATTGAAAACATTATAAGACTCTACACCGTCTTCCATGTTGTTCAAACTCAATACTAGAAATTATCTAGATCTTAGAGAAACCAAATATGCAAACCAAATTTTAGCATGCTCTATGTATTTCTTCATTAATGGGTGCAAAGCATATGATGCAAGAGCTTAATCATGAGCACAACAATTGCCAAGTATCACATTACCCAAGACATTTATAGCAATTACTACATGTATCATTTTCCAATTCCAACCATATAACAATTTAACGAAGGAGAAACTTCGCCATGAATACTATGAGTAGAAACCAAGGACATACTTGTCCATATGCTACAGCGGAGCGTGTCTCTCTCCCATAAAGTGAATGCTAGGATCCATTTTATTCAAACAAAACAAAAACAAAAACAAACCGACGCTCCAAGAAAAAGCACATAAGATGTGATGGAATAAAAATATAGTTTCAGGTGAGGAACCTGATAATGTTGTCGATGAAGAAGGGGATGCCTTGGGCATCCCCAAGCTTAGACGCTTGAGTCTTCTTAATATATGCAGGGGTGAACCACCGGGGCATCCCCAAGCTTAGAGCTTTCACTCTCCTTGATCATGTTGCATCATACTCCTCTCTTGACCCTTGAAAACTTCCTCCACACCAAACTCGAAACAACTCATTAGAGGGTTAGTGCACATTATAAATTGACATATTCAGAGGTGACACAATCATTCTTAACACTTCTGGACATTGCATAATGCTACTGGACATTAATGGATCAAAGAAATTCATCCAACATAGCGAAAGAGGCAATGCGAAATAAAAGGCAGAATCTGTCAAAACAGAACAGTTCGTATTGACGAATTTTAAAATGGCACCAGACTTGCTCAAATGAAAATGCTCAAATTGAATGAAAGTTGCGTACATATCTGAGGATCATGCACGTAAATTGACTTAATTTTCTGAGCTACCTACAGGGAGGTGGACCCAGATTCGTGACAGCAAAGAAATCTGGAACTGTGCAGTAATCCAAATCTAGTACTTACTTTTCTATCAACGGCTTAACTTGGCACAACAAAACACAAAACTAAGATAAGGAGAGGTTGCTACAGTAGTAAACAACTTCCAAGACACAAAATAAAAACAAAGTACTGTAGGTAAAAACATGGGTTGTCTCCCATAAGCGCTTTTCTTTAACGCCTTTCAGCTAGGCGCAGAAAGTGTGTATCAAGTATTATCAAAGGGTGGTACTTCTACAGCGGGGTGTGGGCTTTTCTCAACCAGGCATAGTATATTAGATACATAAGTTTTAGCATCTCCCTTTTCATTAGTCTTAGGCGTGCTACTCTCATCAAACAAATTTTCAGGAACTAGCCAAGCATAGTTATTTTCTAATGCATCATTCATAGCTAGGAGCTTACATGGTATTGGTGCTTTGATCTCCCCTCCATCATCAATATTATTAGTGTATCTTATTCTATCCATATCCATCTTTTCAAGGAGACTAACAAAATTAGTTGGAGAACCAAGCATATTAAATTTAGCAAACACCTTTCTAGCTTCTCTTGCTAGACCACCAAATTCTCTAAGAAGGGTTTCTAATACAAAATCTTTCTTTTCCCCCTCTTCCATATCACCAAGTGTGAAAAACATGTGCTGGATTATAGGATTAAGATTGACAAATTTAGTTTCCAACAGGCGAACTAAATGCGCAGCAGCAATTTCATAAGTAGGCGCAAGGTCTACCAAGTGTCTATCTTCAAAATTTTCAATAGTACTAACATGATTGAAAAATTCTTCTATATTATTTCTCCCAACTATAGACCCACGTCCTACCGGTATGTTTTTTGTGGTAAAATTAAAAGGAAACATGATGAATAAAGTAAATGCAAGTAAACTAATTTTTTTGTGTTTTCGATATAGCAAACAAGATAGCAAATAAAGTAAAACTAGCAACTAATTTTTTTGTATTTTGATTTAGTGCAGCAAACAAAGTAGTAAATAAAACTAAGCAAGACAAAAACAAAGTAAAGAGATTGAGAAGTGGAGACTCCCCTTGCAGCGTGTCTTGATCTCCCCGGCAACGGCGCCAGAAATTAGTCTTGATGACCCACAAGTATAGGGGATCGCAACAGTCTTCGAGGGAAGTAAAACCCAATTTATTGATTCGACACAAGGGGAGACAAAGAACACTTGAAAGCCTTAACAACGGAGTTGTCAATTCAGTTGCACCTGGAAACAGACTTGCTCGCAAGAGTTTATCAGTAGTAACAGTTTTATAGCAGTAGCAGTAGTGAAATAACAGCAGCAGAGTAACAGAAACAGCAGCAGTGATTTTAGTAAACAGCAGGATTAAAATACTGTAGGCACGGGGACGGATGACGGGCATTGCATGGATGAGAGAAACTCATGTAACAATCATAGCAGGGCATTTGCAGATAATAATAAAACGGTGTCCAAGTACAAAGCAATCAATAGGCATGTGTTCCATATATAGTCGTGCGTGCTCGCAATGAGAAACTTGCACAACATCTTTTGTCCTACCAGCCGGTGGCAGCCGGGCCTCAAGGGAAACTACTGGATATTAAGGTACTCCTTTTAATAGAGTACCGGAGCAAAGCATTAACACTCCGTGAACACATGTGATCCTCACATCGCTACCATCCCCTCCGGTTGTCCCAATTCTTGTCACTTCGGGGCCATTGGTTCCGGACAGCGACATGTGTATACAACTTATAGGTAAGACCATAAACAATGATTATCTTCATGAAACAATAACATGTTCAGATCTGAGATCATGGCACTCGGGCCCTAGTGACAAGCATTAAGCATAACAAGTTGCAACAATATCATCAAAGTACCAATTACGGACACTAGGCACTATGCCCTAACAATCTTATGCTATTACATGACCAATCTCATCCAATCCCTACCATCCCCTTCGGCCTACAGCGGGGGAATTACTCACACATGGATGGGGGAAACATGGCTGGTTGATGTAGAGGCGTTGGCGGTGATGACGGTGATGATCTCCTCCAATTCCCCGTCCCGGCGGAGTGCCAGAACGGAGACTTCTGGCTCCCGCGACGGAGTTTCGCGATGTGGCGGCGTTCTGGAGGGTTTCTGGCGACTTCGACCTCTCCTCTGGCGTTTTTAGGTCGAGGCGAATAAGTAGTCCGAAGGAGGGCGTCGGAGGCCGGCCGAGGGGGCCACACCACAGGGCCGCGCGGGCCCCCCCTGGGCCGCGCCGCCCTATGGTGTGGGGCCCTCGGGCCTCCACTTCAATTGTCCTTCTGGCTCCGTTAGTTTCCTGGGAAAATAGGGCCTTCTGCATAAATTCCGAGGTTTTTCCCGAAAGTTGGATTTCTGCACAAAAACGAGACACTGCAGAGCAGATTCGCTGAAAACAGCGTTAGTCCGTGTTAGTTGCATCCAAAATACACAAATTAGAGGCAAAACAATAGCAAAAGTGTTCAGGAAAGTAGATACGTTTTGGACGTATCAACTCCCCCCAAGCTTAGCTTATTGCTTGTCCTCAAGCAATTCAGTTAACAACTGAGCGATAAAAGAACTTTCACGAACACATTTGTTCATATGATGTATATATTCTCATGCTATGGCTAATACTTAAGCAGTTCATAATGAGATACATGCAAATAAGATCATCTAACAGCTATGTCAATCATGGAGAGGTACCAACAATTAATAATAAGCATCATGAATCATGTATATAAGCAAGATTGCAATGTTCATAAGAGAGTATGATAAAGTGGTATCTCGCTTGCCTGTATTTGATTGGCAAAACATAAATGCCCGGGCACCTCTGGAGTTCATAGAAAGACTAGAAGTAGTGATTGTCAAAAGATAAATGCATCAAAGTTATACCACAATCAATCATATTTTGGGACAAGCATATTATACTAAGAATGACAGTTGTGCTCTCAAGATAGTGCTCAAAGAAATAATGGAGACACAACATAAAAGTAAAAGATTGACCCTTCGCAGAGGGAAGCAGGGATTAACATGCGCTAGAGCTTTTCATTTTTATAAAGGCAGGAGTAAAATTATTTTGAGAGGTGTTTGTTGTTGTCAACGAATGGTAATGGGTACACTAACTACCTCGCCAACCGGACTTTCAAGAGCGGCTCCCATGAATTATTGCATATTTATTTGGCACTCCTTCCAACCTTTCTTTCACAAACCATGGCTAACCGAATCCTCGGGTGCCTGCCAACAATCTCATACCATGAAGGAGTGCCTTTTTTATTTTGGTTTTATTATGATGATGACACTCCCCCCAACCTTTGCTTACACAAGCCATGGCTAACCGAATCCTTCGGGTGCCGTCCAACAATCACAAACCATGGAGGAGTGTCTATTTAAGTTAATTAATTCGGATCGGGAATCCCATTGCCAGCTCTTTTTGCAAAATTATTGGATAAGCGGATGTGCCACTAGTCCATATGAGAGTCCGTCAAAAGTAAATGACAAGGTTGAAAGCTAAACACCACATACTTCCTCATGAGCTATGAAACATAAACACAAATTGAGAAGCATTTTGAAGGTTTTAAAGGTAGCGCATGAGAATTTACTTGGAATGGTTTGAAATGCCATGCATAGGTATTTATGGTGGACACTTTGGAATAACTTGGTTTTCAGGTGTTTGGAAGCACGAGCAGCGTTCCCGCTCAGTACAAGTGAAGGCTAGCAATAGACTAGGGAGCGATAAATCAAGAGAGCAGTAACTGTCATAATCATGCTTGTGGCAAAATAAATTAACGGAGGCATAAAAGTGATACAAGAACTCTGAAGCAATATAAATCATCGAGGCTTAATTGACTTTTTGTTCAGTCATATGCATGCGTGAGCATGTGCCAAGTCGATATAAATGAATTATTCAGAGGAGGATACCACAATGCCATACTTACTTATGAATAAAACAATGCAAACAAACATACATGACATGCTACTCATATTAATAAATTGGAGCTAAACATGAGAGATCATGAACTACTAGACTTTCTCAAATAACATATACCTCACATGAACCAACTAAGCATGCTCACATGGATGAGTATATGTACAAAAATGAAAGCAAATAGAGTTCATACCAGCCTCTCACCACAATCAGATTGTCGTAGATCGTCATTATTGCCTTTTCACTTGTGTAGCTTGGATAATATGAAATGAAAACCACGCTCCAGCCACCGAAGACCATTGAACTCAAAAAGAACTTTACAAACCAGAGAAGAACAGCAAATATTTTTGGTGTTTTCGAATTGCAAACAAGAACAAAAGGAAACAAGCGAACAAAGCAAAATCTTTTTGGATTTTCTTATAGCAAACTAGCAATAGCAAATAAAGTGAAACAAATGCAAGAAACCAAAGAAAACAATTGGTGAAGAGAAACAACAGAAATATTTTTGGTCTTTTTGTGTTTTGGGAAGAAACAAAGCAAAAACAAGAAATAGCAAACTAAAAGAAACACAGAAAAGCGAGATGGCAGAAATCTGCCAAAACCTGACAGCAGTACAGAAATCGATTTTTACAAAAATCTTACGTTGCTCAGATCGAAAAGTGTTCAACTAATGAAAGTTAGATAACAACCTGGGGAACCTGCACAAAAATTTGCAGCTCAAAATGACGCTCTGGCTGTTTTTGACAATTTTTACGGTAACGTTCCAGAATCTGTTTTCAGGCAGCACTTCCCCAAATATCATCTTCCTCTTATTAGAAAACCACTCAAACGAACAAAACAAGTATGCACAAGTATCCAGCAACCATAATATGCAAAGAATGAGTGATGCCGGTATACCTCCCCCCAAGCTTAGGCTTTTGGCCTAAGTGGAGTTCAATCCCATCGATCCCATGAGGTAGTGTCTCCGTAATATGAAGATGGGTCGTATTCCGGGTATGTGCTAGAAGAAGCACCCGGATATGTGACGGTGTGGTCGTAGGAGGTCCCGACGTCCTCGGAGTCATGTTGCTGGTGGAAGTCTTTTATCTTCAAATGTTCATCCACCTCCTCCTTAGTGCACGACCATGACTGCCTGTCAATACTCAACAAACCAGGTTGGGGAAGAGGGATTTCCTTCTCCTCCCCGTCAGAAAACAACATTCTATACACCATACTATCTAAAGTAGAGTCAGTAGTAACAAAATGATGACTCTTCATAGCAGTAATATCGAGTCTCCTAGGGGCCAATGGCACATCATTAGGATCAATAGGAAGATTAAGAAATGTTAAAACACGCAGTGCAATGGTTCCTCCAAAAATAGGCCCCCTGGTAGTCAGGCGGCGAGCAATAAGAGCACCAAGGTGATAGGAGGTTTGACCAGTAAGTGCAATATTCAGGAAAGCAAGATGGTAGCTAGAGATATTACTAGTGTTCTCCCTACCAAGAATGCTAGTAGCAATGTAGTATGCAAAGTATTTAATGGCGGGGAGTTGAATGTTCCTTATCTTGCCCCGCTGAATGGTGCGACAATCATCGTCGGTAATCCCGCGGTAGAGTTCCAGCAAGTCCCGGGGGTTGTCATCAATCCTACTTGCTGTACCTACAGGGGCAATATCCAAAGCACAACAAAAATCCTTCAATGGCATGGTCACAGTATTACCGTAGATCCTGAATGCAACCGTTGGCTCATAGTGTTTGTTGTTGAACTGGAAACTCTCGACGAAGATTTTGGTGAGCAAGTAGTATTGCTCCCTTTCATTGCCCATATAAGTGGTTAACCCTGCCCTGTTGACAAGGGTTAAGAAATCCTCCAGTATCCCTGCATTCCTTAGAAAATCATAACATGGAAAAGTAGAAGCATTAGGAGGACCGTTGTCCTCTTCAGGCGCGAAGCTAGGCGCGAGAATGTCTTCATTGTAAGATTGCCTAATCCGGGTGGCGGCCCTAGAAGGCCTCCCGGTGCTGGTTGTCCCCTTCTTGAACAACTCCCCAAAGCTAAACTTCTTCATAGCTTCTCTGAAATTTTCAACAAATGACATAAAAATTTGGTTTGGTGACATATAATTGAGGGAAACTACCATAGGAACTTGCTAGAATACTAATCATGCATCAAAACTAGTTTCTACCACTTAGAACAAGCATGCAAGCTCACTAAACATGTTACCTACAGCAGCAAAATATTCAAGATATACTCAACCAAACGAAATTCTACTTGGATGGGTGGAGGAGTCACATACCGAAGAGCAAAAGTGCCAAATTTCAGACAGAAATCTGGGCTGAGCAAAGAGATCGAAAAATCTGGAGTTCTGGAGCAAAAACGCGAGAGAGAGGAACTTGGTGTTGATTTTTTCGGGAGAGAGAAGAGTCTGGGAGGAAGAGATGGCAAAGTGGGGCAGAGGGGGGCCCACACCACATGGTGGCGCGGCCACCTCCTTGGCCGCGCCGGCCTGTGGTCTGGCGCCCTCTGGTGCCCCACAGGTCATCCTCTGGTGCTCCCAGGTGCCTCGTGGAAAAATAGGACCAACGGTATAATTTTTGTGAATTTTTGAAAACTTTGAAAAACGCACATTTCTGGGTATTTAGTTTATTATTACTGGCCAGGAATTTTTTTGAAATCTTCAAATAACTAAAGAACTTTGCAAATTAAAAATGCTACAGCAACTAGAGCAAATGGAGGAAGAAAGATATGTTGTTTACCTCTCGATGCATGTAAAAGGTATTTGTTAACAAGGTTGATCAAGTCTTGCCACCAAATAAATTTTACATAGCATAAGAAGAAATAAACCTCAAATCAATCATGTTACCTTGAATTGTATTGATATGGATCCAATCACGAGAGTTTGATATTCTTCCTTAGGCTCATATATAGGACAATCAATAATTCCCACTTTGATAGTTCTCACATTAGAAATAGTATTAACTCCACACGCTTTCTCAATCCTCTTGGGAAAATAAACGGTATGCTCCCTATCATCAACATTGAAAGTAACCTTTCCTTTGTTGCAATCAATAACAGCCCCTGCGGTGTTAAGAAAAGGTCTCCCAAGAATAATAGACATATTATCATCTTCAGGCATTTCCAACACAACAAAATCAGTTAATATCAAGCAGTTAGTAGTAACTTGAACAGGAACATTCTCACATATACCAACAGGAATAGCAGTAGATTTATCAGCCATTTGCAAAGATATATCAGTAGGTATCAACTTATCTAAGTAAAGTCTCTTATAAAGAGAAAAAGGCATAACACTAACACCGGCTCCCAAGTCACATAGAGCAGTTTTAACATAATTATTCTTGATAGAACAAGGAATAGTAGGTATACCTGGGTCGCCCAACTTCTTTGGAATTTTGCCATTGAAAGAGTAATTAGCAAGCATAGTGGAAATTTCCTCATTGGGGATTTTCCTTTTGTTAGTAACAATATCTTTCATATACTTTGAATAAGGAGGCAATTTAATAGCATCAGTCAAAGGGATTTGCAAGAATAAAGGTTTCATCCAATCGCAAAATTTATTATAGTGTTCTTCTTCCTTTGATTTTAGTTTCTTAGCAGGAAAAGGCATTTTCTTTTGCACCCAAGGTTCTCTTTCATTACCATGTTTCTCAGCAATAAAGTCTTCTTTAGTATACTTTTTATTTTTAGCATGCTTTTCAGGTTCTTCTTCAACCTCTTCTTTATCAGGAGTATCATTCTTGTCATTATCATTATCATGTTCATTACCACTTTCAGTTTTAGCATCAGAAATAGAAATACTATTAGGATCATTAACAGGTTCAGAGGATTCTATAACATTTTTATGCTTCTTCTTCTTTTTCTTCCTAGAATGAGCACTAGGTTCAATGCGTTGAGAATCTTGTTCAACTCTTTTGGGATGCCCTTCAGGATATAGAGGATCCTGGGTAGAAACACCACCTCTAGTTGTTACTTCATAAGCATGTTTCTCTTTAGAATTATTCCCTAACAAGTCATTTTGCACTTTAGTGAGTTGATCAATTTGAGTTTGAATCATTTGAAAATGTTTAACAAGCATCTTAACATCATTGGAGGTTCTCTCCACAATATCATGCAATTCACTAATAGCTTGAGAATTTTCCATTAAATGATTCTCTACTCTCATATTAAAATTTTCTTGCTTAACAATATAATTATCAAACTCATCTAAGCATTGTGCAGGAGGTTTCGAATACGGAATATCTTCCCTAGTAAAGCGTTGAAGGGAGTTTACCTCAATCATGGATGAAGGGGGAATTATCTCACATATATCTTCAATAGGAGGTAGATTCTTCACATCTTCAGATTTAATACCTTTCTCCTTGAGAGACTTCTTGGCTTCCCTCATATCTTCATCATTCAATTTAATTAAACCCCTCTTCTTCAATATTGGAGTTGGAGTCGGTTCAGGCGTAGTCCATTCATCATGATTCCGGCTTATTTTAGCCAATAATTCTTCAGCGTCGTCTGGAGTTCTTTTCCTGAAAACACAACCAGCACAACTATCCAAGTATGCCCTAGACTCAATGGTTAGTCCACTATAGAATATATCAAGTAAATCATGCTTTTCCAAATCATGCTCAGGCCGAGCTCTAATAAGAGAGCAGAATCTCGACCAAGCCTCAGGCAATTTCTCTTCATCTTCCTGATTAAAGTTATAAATTCTCTGCAAAGCAACATGTTGAGCACTAGCAGGAAAGTATTTGCGGAAGAAAACATCAAGCAATTCTTTCAGACTTTTAATAGAATTAGGTGGCAAATTATTATACCAAGTTTTAGCGTCATCCTTTAATGAGAATGGAAATATTTTAGCAACAAAGTAAGTACGCATCTTGACATCATCAGAAAACAAGCTACTAAGAGTAGATAACTCAGTCATGTGTTCAACAGCACTTTCTTTTTCAGTACCACAAAAGGGTGTTTTCTCAACAATAGCTATATGAGATAGATCAAGAGAAAAATCATAATCTTTATCCCTAATGTTTATAGGAGATGTGGCAAACTTAGGATCAGGAGACAGTTTATATCTAACAGCATGTTCTGCAAGCAACTTTTTAATTTTTCTTGCATCAGTAGTAGCATTGCATTTTTCAATAAAATCATCATTAAGCTCCACATAATCTTCCTCAAGATCGTCACTAAAATAACCAAGTTCAGGTGAACTAACAGGTGTAGTAGCATTAGGAGTTTCAGTATTTTCAATTTGTCTAGACCTAGCAATTGTAGCATCTAGAAAAGATCCCAATGAACCACTATCATCAAGCACAGCAGAGATATTATCAATATTATGAGAGTGTTCAGATTCAGCAGAAGTACCCGCATGTGAAGCATGTGGCGGTGAAACAAGTTTATCAATCACAGATGGTGAATCAAGAGCAGCAGAGGTATTCAGAATTGTACCTTTTCTTGTAGTGGATGGTAATATGGCGATCTTAGTATCGCGAGGTTTACCCATGATGGAGAATTTGCAGCGAACAATATTAATCCAAGTGAACTTCCAAATAAAGCTATGCTCCCCGGCAACGGCGCCAGAAAATAGTCTTGATGACCCACAAGTAAAGGGGATCGCAACAGTCTTCGAGGGAAGTAAAACCCAATTTATTGATTCGACACAAGGGGAGACAAAGAACACTTGGAAGCCTTAACAACGGAGTTGTCAATTCAGTTGCACCTGGAAACAGACTTGCTCGCAAGAGTTTATCAAGAGTAACAGCTTTATAGCAAGAGCAGTAGTGAAATAACAGCAGCGAGTAACGAAACAGAATGATGATTTTAGTAAACAGCAGGATTAAAATACTGTAGGCACGGGGACGGATGACGGGCGTTGCATGGATGAGAGAAACTCATGTAACAATCATAGCAGGGCATTTGCAGATAATAATAAAACGGTGTCCAAGTACAAAGCAATCAATAGGCATGTGTTCCATATATAGTCGTGCGTGCTCGCAATGAGAAACTTGCACAACATCTTTTGTCCTACCAGCCGGTGGCAGCCGGGCCTCAAGGGAAACTACTGGATATTAAGGTACTCCTTTTAATAGAGTACCGAAGCAAAGCATTAACACTCCGTGAACACATGTGATCCTCACATCGCTACCATCCCCTCCGGTTGTCCCAATTCTTGTCACTTCGGGGCCATTGGTTCCGGACAGCGACATGTGTATACAACTTATAGGTAAGACCATAAACAATGATTATCTTCATGAAACAATAACATGTTCAGATCTGAGATCATGGCACTCGGGCCCTAGTGACAAGCATTAAGCATAACAAGTTGCAACAATATCATCAAAGTACCAATTACGGACACTAGGCACTATGCCCTAACAATCTTATGCTATTACATGACCAATCTCATCCAATCCCTACCATCCCCTTCGGCCTACAGCGGGGGAATTACTCACACATGGATGGGGGAAACATGGCTGGTTGATGTAGAGGCATTGGCGGTG
Organism: Lolium perenne; assembly: GCF_019359855.2. Classification (NCBI taxonomy): domain Eukaryota; kingdom Viridiplantae; phylum Streptophyta; class Magnoliopsida; order Poales; family Poaceae; genus Lolium; species Lolium perenne. The sequence goes on from NC_067247.2 coordinate 162,860,388, forward strand.
ATGACGGTGATGATCTCCTCCAATTCCCCGTCCCGGCGGAGTGCCAGAACGGAGACTTCTGGCTCCCGCGACGGAGTTTCGCGATGTGGCGGCGTTCTGGAGGGTTTCTGGCGACTTCGACCTCTCCTCTGGCGTTTTTAGGTCGAGGCGAATAAGTAGTCCGAAGGAGGGCGTCGGAGGCCGGCCGAGGGGGCCACACCACAGGGCCGCGCGGGCCCCCCCTGGGCCGCGCCGCCCAATGGTGTGGGGCCCTCGGGCCTCCACTTCAATTGTCCTTCTGGCTCCGTTAGTTTCCTGGGAAAATAGGGCCTTCTGCATAAATTCCGAGGTTTTTCCCGAAAGTTGGATTTCTGCACAAAAACGAGACACCAGAGCAGTTCTGCTGAAAACAGCGTTAGTCCGTGTTAGTTGCATCCAAAATACACAAATTAGAGGCAAAACAATAGCAAAAGTGTTCGGGAAAGTGTTCGGGAAAGCGCTTATAATTACTAATGTTTTATTCCTGAAGCTTATATTGAAAAAACTCCTTTCCCTGCTAAAATGAAAGAGTACTCTGTTATAAATAGTGCGGTTCATAAAAGTGAAAAGAAACCTGTAGAACCTGAAGAACAAATAAAAGTTGAACCTGCTGTTGCAATAATTAAAGATCTTGTGACTGAAAATGTGGAGGATGGTCATATTATTTTCTGTGAAGATGCTTCTAATATTGTTTCACATCCTAATAAACCCAAACAAGCTAGTGTTCCTATGCTATCTGTTAGAATTGGTGATCATTGCTATTATGGATTATGCGATATTGGTGCAAGTGTTAGTGCTATTCCGTATGAGCTTTACACGGAGATTATGCACGAAATTGATTCTTGTGAACTTGAAGATATTGATGTGGTTATTCAGCTGGCTAATAGAGAAACTATTTCTCCAATTGGTATTGTTCAAGATGTAGAAGTTTTATGCGGTAAGATTAAATATCCTGCTGACTTTTTGGTACTTGGTTCTGCTGCTAGTGATTATTGTCCTATTATCTTTGGTAGACCTTTTCTAAATACTTGTGGAGCTATTATAGATTGCAAGAAAGAGAAAATTTTGACTAAATTTGCTGGTGAATCTTATGAGTTTAACTTCTCTAAATTTACTAAAACTCCTTATAAAGCTGATTTGCCTAGTAATGATTTTAAAATGGAGCAATGTGCATCTATTGTTCTTGTTCCTAATAATCCTTTGCAGCAACATTTGGAGGATAGCGAGAGCGAAATTTTTAGGAAAGAAAGAGATGAGCTTGAGGAAATTTTTCTTCGCCAACCTATTCTCAAGCATGATTTACCGGTGGAAGATTTGGGTACAACACCGCCACCAAAGGAAGATCCTGTTTTTGATTTAAAGCCTTTACCTGATAATCTTAAATATGCTCATATTGATGATAAGAAAATATATCCTGTTATTATTAGTTCTAAGCTTTCAGAGATTGAGGAAGAAAGGTTATTGGAAATATTGAAGAAGCATCGAGGCGCTATTGGCTATACTCTTGATGATTTGGAGGGGATTTCTCCTTCTATTTGCCAACATGCTATTAATATGGAAGATGATGCAAAGCCTGTTGTTGAACCTCAGCATCGTCTAATTCCAAAGATGAAGGAAGTGGTAAGGAATGAGGTATTACGACTCCTTGAAGCTGGTATTATATATCCTATTGCTGATAGTAGATGGGTTAGTCCTGTGCATTGCGTTCCCAAGAAAGGAGGTATGACTGTTGTGCCTAATGATAATGATGAGCTCATTCCTCAAAGAGTAGTTGTAGGGTATAGAATGTGCATTGATTTTCGAAAAGTTAATAAAGTTACTAAAAAAGATCATTACCCTTTACCATTTATTGATCAAATGCTAGAAAGATTGTCTAAAAATACTCATTTTTGCTTTCTTGATGGTTATTCTGGGTTTTCACAAATTGCTGTTAAAGCTAAGGATCAAGAGAAAACCACCTTTACTTGTCCTTATGGAACTTATGCCTATAGACGCATGCCTTTTGGTTTATGTAATTGTGATGACCCAGCGTACCACTGCATGGTGTAGTACACAAGTCGTTGACATAACACAAGTGAAACACCGTTCCACTAGTATTACATCTCTCAGAGTGGTACAACAGAAACATATGCGAGTCCAAGGTATGTCTATAGAAGTACACACGAACTGTTTACATAAGATCAACACAACCTCCTACTTTACAGTGAGGTAAAACTTCAAATAAAGCTCTAGAAGAACGACTCGTAGTCTATCTCATTGCTAACTCAAGTTTAAGAGCTACTTGGCTTGTATAGAAATCTAGCTACTTAGGTGCTATGATTAGGGAAAGGTTCCCTTTTATTACTAGGCTAGGTTTCCATTATAGCTGATGCAAAAGTGGATTCCATTGACTTCTTTGATTGGATTCTTCATCTTGTTGCAGTTGACTCCTTTGTCTTCGAGTTCCACGGTTGTTTCTCCTTCGGTGCATTGCTCTAAGAAGGGGGTTCAAACGAGATAGAATGAGTACGAGCGTACTCAGCAAGTTCATATTAGGAAATATGTGTATCATGCACTAGCTACAGCCATAGACCAGAAAGTCATAGGCCAATGCAAGTTTTCATAAACATTTCTTCAAAAGGTTTATTTTATTCTGAAAACTATGCCCGTCAGTCTTCACAGGTTGACTAGAACTTCGTGGAGTTCCTTTCCTGCCGCGTTCGCAGTTCCCTTCCCGGACCAGGGGAGTGACAGTCCACAATTCAGTATCCTCTGTGAGAGGTGCGTTACTTTTCCCATAAGAGAACTTATCCTTGTTGCCAACCGAGTAGCATGCTCGTCCACACTTCCTTTGGTGTGAGGCCAGGTGTAAGATCCAAGCCCACACCGCCTTCTCCGCGACTGCAAACCCACCCTTTTGTCCACCCGCACACCTCCAGTAGACTTTCCCCCGATAATACGGCTTTACTCATGGTGTACTTTGGACAATCCTTCATAGATCGGAAGAGATTAACATCACCAATGGATGGGGATTTAAAAGGATTTCCCAACCTATTGCGGCAGGGGTGCCTCAAAGACCCCACCGTCTCTCCGATCCGTTGGCGTGCAGAAGGGAAAAGATACGGCTGGCTTTCCCAGAGCCATTATAGATCTCATGGTCAACGCGGTTTGTACGGCGCTAGAATCACTGGACGGCATTGGTAGTTAATCCTAGGTTAATATAACCCATACAATGGAACCTCCACCATATCAACACATACCATGGTTCCATTGCCCACCACATAGTCATATTCATAATTGGAAAATAATATTTTGCTTTTCAATGCATGAGTGATAAGTATAGTACTTTGCATATAGTTTTGATAAAAATAATCAAATGACATGAGCAAGCGATGAACTTGCCTTTCTTGACTGCAAGATTATGCAGGCAAAAGCTTCGATACATGAGAACTCCAAATGCTGAAATACCATCATCGTCCGGTAAGGACAATGTTTAAAGAACTGGCAAAGATGCTATAATGCATAGTATGAGATGCAATCGTCCCGAGCGTAACCTAACCTTGATGATTTAGGATGTATGAGTTGTAATGATTTCTTTAGGGTTGGTTGCACTTTTAGAATGGTTCTCAAACAAGGTTCTTATTAAGGTTTGGTTATATTAGCATCATAACCAAGTGATATAAGACATCATAACAATCATATACATAAAGAATAGTGGTGGAATAATATGTAAGGAACAGTTGTCAATTTTAAGTTCTACAGGACATGGTTGATGATTATTTATATTATACTTCAAAAGAATAACTTTTGAAGAACATGTTGTTTAAGTGATAATAAGTATTTCAAATAAGAACTATGGCTTCTATGGTTTGATTGATATTTGTACTTCAAAAGAATAACTTTTGAAGAACAGGTTAAATAAGAATATGAACTACTATACATAGGAGCTATGGCTTTCTAGGGTTTACTATTGCTTCACAATTGCTTCACTAAATAATCTCTAATGGTTTCTAAGCTAAGGGCTTATCATTTCCTAAGTAGGGTTTAGTGGAATAGAAGCATGTGATGTGATTTGCTACACAAGGTTGGTATTAGGGTTTATCATCATAGTGCTACTAGGGTTTGATGGTTGAGGTTGGTTCTAATGGTGTGATACTAAGTATGAGTATTAATGGTGCTAACATATTAACAAGTTAGGGTTTATACCTAGGTGGCACTAATTGGTTATACAAGTTTTATTCAAGGATAAAGACATGAAATGATGACTCATGTGAATTGGTTCTATGTTGGTGGATCATGACTTGTATTTGTTGGTCATATAATAAGGTTCTCTATGTAAGGTGAAATTCACATGATCACATGTAACACATAACTAGGGTTTTGGAGTTGCTTCTAATTTAGGGTGATCACATGAAATAATGAGATCAAGGTCTTACTCAAATTGAAACTAGGGTTTCTAAATTATGGTACATCTCCTAAAATTATAATTGGTAATAGAGTTGTGGTTACTAATTACTTTGAATCAAAATTAATAATGGTTTAACATTTTATTAATTTTTACAAGAATTAATATTTAGGGTAACTTTTATTTAGGTTTAATTGAGAATTAGGGTTTAACAATTTGTGATCAGGTTTTAAAATAATTAACTTGTTAATTAAAGAATGTTTAAGTTACAAAATTTGAGTTATCAAAATAATCTTGGCTTTTAATATTTTCTTGATTATTACTATTTAAAGAAAATAGAAAATAGTAAATTGCAAATTAGGGTTTATGAATTACTACTAATAATTAAGTTAATGCAAATATGGTAAATAAAAGTAATCCTAACATTTTACTTAGTTACTGAATAGTTAAAATTTAATTTTTACACTTAACAATTTATTGAATTCAAATTGTATTTTAAATAATTGAAATGGCATAATTAATAAAATTAAAAATAAGTGAATTTTTATTTTGGCACACATTTTTGTTTTATATTTTATTTGAATAGTGTTTATTTTTGTGAGCATTTTGATATATTATTCATATTTTTCTGAGTTGAAATTATTTTTCTATGATTTTACAAAGTTTCAGACATTTACTGGAATTTGAAATAAAACGAAAATGCTAAAGATACCGGTTCACTTATACCCTCAGAGACTGACTGGTGGGCCTGTTGACTGGGTCAGTTGCCACGCGGGCAACGACCAGTCAACACGCACCAGGGACCCCACCAGCCACGTCGACTACGCCGGAGACGCGCCGGTGAGCGACGGCGACGACGCTCCGGCCATCCCGCGGGTGCGCGAAGTATACCAAACGATTCGTACCGATGTACTGAGCATGCTAGAGGTGGCACCGCTACGAAACGGTCACCGGAATAAGCTCCGGCGAGCACTACCGCGGCGGTGAACTCCGGCGATGAATCAATCGGACCATAGAAGACGATTTAGGAAGGAATAAAAGATGCTGGAGATGCGCACGATTGACCTGAGGCTGATGAACCACTTGCCGATGCTCGAGGTGGTCGGAGACGATGGCAATCGAGCGTTTTCCGGCGAACCCGAGAGAAAGGGAACGCCAAGATTCTCCCTCCTCCTCACTCCGCTTGATGTTGTACTCCTCCAGTATGCTTCTGGTGATGATGCGCATCACCAAGACTGCTTGGTTAGCCCGGGGGTGGCTTCTACCGTCGAGTTCTTCCTCGTCGCCGGCGACAGTGAGTGGAAGAGCACGCGAGATAGGGGATGTCTGAGAAGCAATGGATGGGCGGCAAGGTGCTAGGGTTTCCTGGCGGTGCTCTAGGCATATTTATAGGGCAAGGCGAGGTCTAGTTCGTTGGCTCGCCGGCGGTACTGGCCGAGATGCAACGGCGACGGTGAGCTGAGTGTGGGCGTGAATCTTGATGCGAACGGATAGGCTCGGACGCGAGAGGTATAGGGAGAGTTCTGGAAGCTTCGTTGGCGTCCGGGGCATCCTTATCGGCTTCGAGGACGTGGCCGCCGCTCCTCGCTGCGCTGTCGACGCCGTGGAGGAAGACGACGCCCTCGTCTTGTTTTGTGCCAGCGACGAAACGGTAAGTGGCCGTGGGCTGGACTGGGCCGTGGAGCTGGCGTGGGTCGTGGGCTCCGATGCTGGGCTGCTCGGCCTGCTTCGGTGGACAGGTAAAGTTTTCCCTCTCTTTTTCCTTTTTAAATTTTTCTGTTTTATTTTCTGGTTTGAATTTACTATTTGATTTCAAATTTGAACTCTATCTTATTTTGCAGGTCCTAAATTATTTGAATCTTAATAGAACTTGATGGTACTACTTGCTGCATATTTGTTTTGTTCAAACAAATATTTAATATTTGATTATATTGACGCTTTGGTGAAGTATAAATAAAGTAGATATAGTTTAATGGTTTATCTCAATTCTTTTAAATTTGGGAACCAAACCTATTTTGACTGATTTGAAGTTTATAACCAGTGCATAGTAAACATGTCATTAAGTTTTGTTATTACTTAACAATAGTGAGGTTCACATATAAATTAATTATGGCTAGTATTTTATGTAGTGGTGAAATTGAGGATGGAAATGTGATCATGATTTTATGTGAAGAATTGTTTCCAAAGGTTTAAGAATATGGTTGACTTCACTTGTTAAAGTGTTGGTTTAATTATGACACAATATTCCATTTGGGCAACTAAACAAGGTGATTGGAAATCAAAGTGGAATTGGTTATTGGTTTCACTATACTCACCAAATGGAATCTAGTCTAAAGGTATATATGGCTTGGGTTATTATTTGTGATACATGATACACAAGTTAGGAAACAATATTCTATGTAGATTGGTTCTATATGACAAGGTTTATGGTTTTGAGAATACTTCACTATTTGAAGTAGGAAATAGGCATGATGCATGGCAAGGTTCTACTTATAATCCAAAGTAATCCATGGGTTGGATTTCAGACTTGGTCTAGGGTTTTAGTAGTGATCACCAATGTGATACACCACTAGGTTTAGGATGTGAGCAATAGTTGGGTTATGTTTAATTGACTAGGATTACTCCTCTACACAAGGCATGAGGATTGGCCTGGATGAACTACTAGTGATATATTTATTATTTCATGAGAAGTATGAGATCTATGGATCACACATATAGGTTTAACTTATCATCTCATTTTATAAAGTAAGATCATGCATTAGACAAGATCCACTCATTCCTCACTAATCACTCTTTATCATTCCTCTCATCACACTCACTTAGATTCTTAGGGTTTATAATTAATACTAAGTTGTGATGATTATAGAATTGGTTTGCTAAGGTATTGTTATTGAAATAGGGTCCTCACTTCTAAGATCAAATATTGACTTGAACAACTAGGATTAGTACTTCTCTAATATTCTTGTATGAACATGGCTATGGTTAGTATCATAACTCCTCTCACTTCTTAATGTCTTGGAATATCCTAAGGTCCTACTCAAGAGATGATGATATGATCCTCTAAATAGATGGTTTGCCTAGGAATTCTACCTTGGTATCTTCTGTAGCTTGTTCTTCAGGAAATCTGAATAAACCTGCATCTTGTGGTATGCCTCCACCTCCTAGCTTCTTCATCTTGATCCTAGCTAATTCACATGGAGTGGCTCTATGTGTTTTCTTCCTTGTATCATACTACAAGGTGATCAAATGGATGAAGGGTGTGGCTCTATTTATAGGCTTGGGCAAGCTCTAGTATCATGACACATAAGTGGTGACTCTTGGGTTGGTTTGATGAGTAAGGTGCTTGGTTGTCATGCCCTCATCCATAGCAATCCTTTGAGCATGAGGTGGCAAAGCTTGGAAAGCAAGTCATGTAGATATTTTCATCTCATGTGGCATGATCCTTATCCCCTCATATGATTTATTTTTGGATAGCCAAGTGGCATTTGCTACTAAATATCTTGTGGATGGTTTTATTATTGTTGATGAGTCACTATATCATATTGGATTGGATTTATATTATAATATTGGTGAAAAGATTAAAATTGAAGGTTATTCCTCAAATTTGGATAGTTGTTGTTTGATTTCACCAAGGCATGGTCATATGAGTTTCAAAGTACTCATAGTTAATTTTATTCAAATAGTTTGAACTATAATTCATAATGTAAATGGATTTAGTTTTATGATATTCCATATATTTAATAAGTTATGATTTAATTAAGAATGTGTAGCCTTTATGCACTTTAGACCCTGTGATTTACCTTATTTATTAATAAGTTTAGAAGTGAATTAAATTACACACAAAAGTAGTTGCTAACTTTGAAGTGTTAATAAGTTAGTGTTTGATTCTTAAAGAATGTGTTGTTGTAAGGAATGTCATGTTGAGATCCTTTATAAGATCTTATAGTTGACCCTTACCTAAGGTGTTGTTTGTTGTAAAACTAATTCCCTTTGATCTAATCCATAGATCAAATCATCTCTACCCAAAATAAGGTTTTAGCAAAGATCACAGTGAAGTTTATAGCGCTTGACTTGATGATCTACTTCAATTCCAGCAAGTCAAGTGAAACTTCAGTTACTGTGGTAAGTTTTATTTGAAGCGCGAAAATTCCCCGGATTTTCTATGCATGAATGCAATGCACACTTTGGTGTTCTCTCATTTTATTGCCTCTAAACCTGGGATATTACAGTAATGCTCCTGCTACTTTTCAAAGATGCATGTCTGCTATTTTTCATGGTTTTTGTGAGAGTATTGTAGAGGTATTCATGGATGATTTTTCCGTCTATGGGAATTCTTTTGATAGTTGCTTGCGAAACCTTGATAAAGTTTTGCAGAGATGTGAAGAAACTAACCTTGTTCTTAATTGGGAGAAATGCCACTTTATGGTTAATGAAGGAATTGTATTGGGACATAAAATTTCTGAGAGAGGTATTGAAGTTGATAGAGCTAAAGTTGAAGCAATTGAGAAGATGCCCTATCCGAGGGATGTTAAAGGTATTCGTAGTGTTCTTGGTCATGCTGGGTTTTATAGGAGATTTATTAAAGATTTCTCCAAGATTTCAAAGCCTCTTACTAATCTTCTTCAAAAAGATGTACCATTTGTTTTTGATGACGATTGTAAGGAAGCTTTTGAAACTCTTAAGAAAGCCTTAACAACTGCTCCTATAGTTGAACCTCCTGATTGGAACTTACCCTTTGAAATTATGTGTGATGCTAGCGATTTTGCTGTAGGCGCTGTTCTTGGACAGCGAGTAGATAAAAAACTGAATGTTATTCATTATGCTAGTAAAACTCTTGATGCTGCTCAGAGAAATTATGCTACAACTGAAAAGGAATTATTAGCTGTAGTCTTTGCTTGTGATAAATTTAGATCTTATATTGTTGATTCAAAAGTTACTATTCATACTGATCATGCTGCAATTAGATACCTAATGACAAAGAAAGATGCTAAGCCGAGGCTTATTAGATGGGTACTTCTTTTGCAAGAATTTGATCTACATATTGTAGATAGGAAAGGTGCTGATAATCCTGTTGCTGATAATTTGTCTAGATTGGAAAATATTGCTTATGATCCTGTTCCTGTTAATGATAGTTTTCCAAATGAACAATTGGCTGTAATAAAGGTGAGCTCGCGAGACAGTCCTTGGTATGCTGATTATGCTAACTTTATTGTTTCCAAGTACTTGCCTCCAACCTTTTCAGCTCAGCAAAGGAGGAAATTTTTTTATGATTTGAGGCATTATTTCTGGGATGACCCACACTTGTATAAAGAAGGAGTGGATGGTATTATGCGAAGATGTGTCCCTGAATATGAACAACAGGAGATATTGAGTAAATGTCATGGTAGTGCTTATGGAGGACATCACGCCGGAGAAAGAACCGCGCAAAAGGTTTTACAATCAGGTTTTTATTGGCCAACTCTCTTCAAAGATGCGAGAAAGTTTATTTTATCTTGTGATGAATGCCAAAGGGTTGGTAATATCTCCAGACGCAATGAAATGCCTATGAATTATACTCTTGTTATTGAACCGTTTGATTGTTGGGGATTTGACTTTATGGGACCTTTTCCATCATCGGAAGGTAACACTCATATACTTGTTGCTGTTGATTATGTTACTAAATGGGTGGAAGCTATACCTACAAAAAGTGCTGATGGTGAGACCTCTTTAAGAATGCTTTTAGATATTATTTTTCCTAGATTTGGAGTACCTAGATATATTATGACTGATGGAGGTTCTCATTTTATTCATGGAGGTTTTAGAAAAACTCTTGCTAAGTATGGTATTAATCATAGAATTGCTTCTGCTTATCATCCTCAAACTAGTGGTCAAGTAGAATTATCAAATAGAGAGATTAAATCTATTTTGGGAAAGACCGTTAATAAAACTAGAAAGAATTGGGCTAGTAAATTAAAGGATGCACTTTGGGCTTATAGAACTGCTTATAAAAATCCCATGGGAATGTCACCTTATAAAATGGTTTATGGGAAAGCTTATCATTTACCTTTAGAACTAGAGCACAAAGCTTATTGGGCTGTTAGAGAATTAAATAAAGATCCTAAACTTGCCGGTGATAAGAGGTTGTTGCAATTGAGTTCTCTAGATGAATGGAGAAGTGAAGCTTATGAAAATGCTAAACTCTTTAAAGAGAAAGTTAAAAAATGGCATGATAGAAGGATTATCAAAAGAGAATTTAATATTGGGGATAAAGTCCTATTGTATCGGTCTCGTCTCAGATTCTTTGCAGGGAAATTACTCTCGAAATGGGAAGGACCATATGTTGTCGAGGAGGTGTATCGTTCAGGAGCAATCAAAATTAGCTCTCTCCAAGGCAATGCTACGCAAGTGGTGAATGGACAAAGACTCAAGCATTATATCTCGGGTGATTCCTATAATGTTGATGTTGATATTATTCAAGTGGAAACACCGGAAGCTTTCATCAAAGGGCAAATTGACAGTCTGCCAGAACTCGACTTTGAATAGGTAACAGTACTGGTAATGAAAAGTACGCAATTTACTTTCCGAACTATATTTTTGCTGTTTTTGGAAAATATGAGAAATTACGAGTTCGAAACGGAGTGGAAAGGACGCACGAGGGGGTGCCACCATAGGGCGGCGCGGCCTGACCTGGGCCCGCGCCGGCCTATGGTTTGGCCGCCCCGTCGCCCCTTTCCGACTCTGGTTCGACCTGATACTTTCCGTTTGTCGTGAAAATTTTTGCTATATAATCCCCCGGACCCCTGGAGGTCCGTATATCGTGTTTTCGACGTGTTTTGTTTCGAGCTGTTTCTGCCAGGATCTGTTTTCGGTCTAGAAGCACCATGGTCTCCAAAAACAAGGGCAAGGAGTTTCCGGATGAAGATGATCGAGATCTTGGGTGGAAAGAGGAAGACAAGGACGTCAAGAAAGAAGATGAAGAAGAGGTGGAGGAAGATTCGCGCGCACATCCGCGTGCTACCATCGCAAGCATCAAGGTGGTGGACAACCCTTTTAGTGCAAACAAGAGCGCAAGAATTCGCACGGGAGGAGCGGTTCCACGTCATTACCTAGCTCCGAGAACATCTCCGTCAGGCACTCATCACCCCTTCCACAATCTAATTTTCAATAATCAAATTGAAGGGACTCCCAAGGCAGCATTGCCTAGCCAATGGGATATAGATCGCTCTAACACTGCAGGAGAGAAGGAGCCTGAGGCTGAAGAGTGGGGAAATAACTCCAAGAGCTGGGACTCGCCATCAGACAGACTCTTTAACCGCGTTGAGCACAACTCAGAGATGATTCGCAATCTCATATACAGGATTGACGAGCTTCAGGAGCTTATTGAGAAGCTTGTCAGGAATTCATCACCACCATCGCCGAAGGAGTAATTCATCATCGGTATTGGCATCCCCTTGGTTTGTTCCAAGCTTGGGGGAGTGCCGCGGTATCACATTATCACTACCTTTTACTTTTATTGTCAAGTAGTGTCATATCATGAGTAGGGAAGTTATCGTATGAGATGGGTTGCGTTTGGAAGTATCTCTCCTTTAGTTGGTTATCTATGTATCCCTTGGTGTGAGTTATCGTTATGGAATATTAATGAGAAGTCTTATCATTTACATATTGCATATCTTATTTTAGTTTGCAATCTCTACTATATGATTCACCTTGTTGTTAGTATTGGTATCACTTTGGGAGCATTGAATAAATTTATTTGGTTTTGGCAAACTTAGCATTGGTCAATAACAACAACACTTTGAGGTTTAAATAGAAAAGAGAAATACATGTAGATGTTTCATTTTCTTTCTTGTTAGCTCATAGCTTATTATTCTGAAGTTAAAACTGTTTGTGCCCACAAGGAAGATGCATGATTGTCTCTATCATATGTATGTTTGTTTGTTTCCCTCGACTCTTATGCTTGCTAATTAACCTTGCAAGCCAAAGACCTGTACTGAGAGGGAATACTTCTCGTGCATCCAAACCTTAACCCAAACCTATGTCATTTGTGTCCACCATACCTACCTACTACATGGTGTTTTCTGCCATTCCAAGTAAATACTTCATGTGCTACCTTTAAACAATTCAAAACTTAGTATCTCTTATTTGTGTTAATGTTTCATAGCTCATGAGGAAGTATGTGGTGTTTTATCTTTCAAACTTGTTGGGCAACTTCTACCAATGGACTAGTGGCTTCATCCGCTTATCCAATAATTTTGCAAAAAGAGCTGGCAATGGGATTCCCAGTCCCAAATTAATTAAACTAAGTAGACACTCCTCCATGGTATGTGATTGATGGACGGCACCCGAAGGATTCGGTTAGCCATGGCTTGTGTAAGCAAAGGTTGGGGGGAGTGTCATCATCATAATAAAACTAAAATAAAAAGGCACTCCTTCATGGTATGAGATTGTTGGCAGGCACCCGAGGATTCGGTTAGCCATGGTTTGTGAAAGAAAGGTTGGAAGGAGTGCCACACAAAATGAAAATAATATGGGAGCCGCTCTTAGGAGGTTGTCTGGCAAGGGGGTTAGAATACCCGCTACCAGTCGTTGACAACAACAAACACCTCTCAAAATGTTACTTTTATTCTCTTTATATGATTGCAAAACTGAAAAAGCTCTAGCACACGATTTAATCCCTGCTTCCCTCTGTGAAGGGCCTATCTTTTACTTTATGTTGAGTCAGTAAACCTATTTCCCTCCATCTCAAGCAAGCATTTGAGTAGTTGTGATCAAACCATTATATTGTGATTTGCTACATCATGTCTTTTATTCTTCTTTGTTTAGTACAAGTTTTATTTGAATGAATATAGCTTTGCAAGTTATCAATGATTATGAGAAGACCATTATGCTTGAGTATGCAAGTTGTGCCTTATAAACTTTAACATGAGAGCGCTGCTCAATGAGATAAATATAATCTGTTAATTGTTCTCTGACCAAGAACGAAGTTTGCCATCACCAGTCATGATTTCTCATGCACCTTTACTTGTGATTACCTTATACTTGTTTCAATATGAGTTATAAGAGGTTGTTTACTATAATGTCCTGTGTGAATGAATATGATGCTTCTTGTCCGTATTTTATTTATCGACTCTTCACTCCATAAACATGTGGTCATGCCTATCGAGCTCAGTTTCGCTTGGGGACAAGCGAAGTCTAAGCTTGGGGGGAGTTGATACGTCCAATTTGCATCACTATTTTATATCATAATTTGCTGTTATTCATTGATATATTTCATATTGGGACACAATACTTATGTTATTTCATCTATTTTGCATGTTTCATCATTATTGGAGGATCGAACACCGGAGCCAGGATTCTGCTGGAAAAAGCGCCGTCAGAACGCAATATTTCGGAAGATCAACTCTGGAAGGAAATTATACCAAAAATCCTATTTTTCAAGATGACGAAGGAAGCCAGAAGGAGGAGCCAGGAGCAGCCAGGGTGGGCCCACACCCTAGGGCGGCGCGGCCCAGGCCCTGGCCGCGCCGGCCTATGGTCTGGGGGGCCCACGACCCTTTTCGCCTCCTTTTCTTCGCCAAACCCTTCGTCCCGAAGACCTAAGCCACAGAGGGTACCTCGCGAAGAGTTACAGCCGCCTCTGCGGGGCGGAGAACACCAGAGAGAAAAGAGCTCTCCGGCGGGCAGGAATCCGCCGGGAAATTCCCCTCCGGGAGGGGAAATCGACGCCATCGTCACCGTCATCGAGCTGGACATCATCGCCATCACCATCATCATCATCTCCACCATCATCACCGCCGTCATCACCGCTGGACACCGTCACCGCCATAGCAATTTGGGTTTGATCTTGATTGTTTGATAGGGGAAACTCTCCCGGTATCGATTTCTACTTGTTGTTGATGCTATTGAGTGAAACCATTGAACCAAGTTTATGTTCAGATTGCTATTCATCATCGTATCACCTCTGATCATGTTCCATATGATGTCTCGTGAGTAGTTCGTTTAGTTCTTGAGGACATGGGTGAAGTCTAAATGTTAGTAGTGAACTATGGTTGAGTAATATTCAATGGTGTGATATTTAAGTTGTGGTGTTATTCTTCTAGTGGTGTCATGTGAACGTCGACTACATGACACTTCACCATTTATGGGCCTAGGGGAATGCATCTTGTATTCGTTTGCTAATTGCGGGGTTGCCGGAGTGACAGAAACCTAAACCCCCGTTGGTATATCGATGCGGGGAGGGATCGCGAGGATCTCGTAGTTTAAGGCTGTGGTTAGATTTATTCTTAATTACTTTCTTGTAGTTGCGGATGCTTGCAAGGGGTATAATCACAAGTATGTATTAGTCCTAGGAAGGGCGGTACATTAGCATAGGTTCACCCACACAACACTTATCATAACAATGAAGATTATTTAGCCGTATGTAGCGAAAGCACTAGACTAAAATCCCGTGTGTCCTCGAGAACATTTGGTCATTATAAGTAAACAAACCGGCTTGTCCTTTGTGCTAAAAAGGATTGGGCCACTCGCTGCAATTATTACTCTCGCACTTTACATACTCGTATTTTATTCAACTGTTACATCAAACCCCCCCTGAATACTTGTCTGTGAGCATTTACAGTGAATCCTTCATCGAAACTGCTTGTCAACACCTTCTGCTCCTCGTTGGGATCGACATTCTTACTTATCGAAGATACTACGATATACCCCCTATACTTGTGGGTCATCAAGACTATTTTCTGGCGCCGTTGCCGGGGAGATCAAGACACGCTGCAAGGGGAGTCTCCACTTCTCAATCTCTTTACTTTGTTTTTGTCTTGCTTAGTTTTATTTACTACTTTGTTTGCTGCACTAAATCAAAATACAAAAAAAATTAGTTGCTAGTTTTACTTTATTTGCTATCTTGTTTGCTATATCGAAAACACAAAAAAAATTAGTTTACTCGCATTTACTTTATCTAGTTTGTTTTATTTACTGTTGCTAAAATGGCCAACGCTAAAAATACTAAGTTGTGTGACTTCACAACCACAAATAATAATGATTTCTTATGCACACCTATTGCTCCACCTGCTACTACAGCAGAATTCTTTGAAATTAAACCTGCTTTACTGAATCTTGTTATGCGAGAGCAATTTTCTGGTGTTAGTTCTGATGATGCTGCTGCCCATCTTAATAATTTTGTTGAATTATGTGAAATGCAAAAGTATAAGGATGTAGATGGTGACATTATAAAATTAAAATTGTTCCCTTTCTCATTAAGAGGAAGAGCTAAAGATTGGTTGCTATCTCTGCCTAAGAATAGTATTGATTCATGGACTAAATGCAAGGATGCTTTTATTGGTAGATATTATCCCCCTGCTAAAATTATATCTTTGAGGAGTAGCATAATGAATTTTAAACAATTAGATACTGAACATGTTGCTCAAGCTTGGGAAAGAATGAAATCTTTGGTTAAAAATTGCCCAACCCATGGACTGACTACTTGGATGATCATCCAAACCTTCTATGCAGGACTAAATTTTTCTTCACGGAATTTATTGGATTCAGCTGCTGGAGGTACCTTTATGTCCATCACTCTTGGTGAAGCAACAAAGCTTCTTGATAATATGATGATCAACTACTCTGAATGGCACACGGAAAGAGCTCCACAAGGTAAGAAGGTAAATTCTGTCGAAGAAACCTCTTCCTTGAGTGATAAGATTGATGCTATTATGTCTATGCTTGTGAATGATAGGACTAATATTGATCCTAATAATGTTCCGTTAGCTTCGTTGGTTGCACAAGAAGAACATGTTGATGTAAACTTCATTAAAAATAATAATTTCAACAACAATGCTTACCGGAACAATTCTAGTAACAACTATAGGCCATATCCTTATAATAATGGCAACGGCTATGGTAATTCTTATGGGAATTCTTACAACAATAATAGGAGTTCACCCCTGGACTTGAAGCCATGCTTAAAGAATTTATTAGTACACAAACTGCTTTTAACAAATCTGTTGAAGAAAAGCTCGGGAAAATTGATATACTTGCTTCTAAAGTCGATAGTCTTGCTGCTGATGTTGATCTTTTGAAATCAAAAGTTTTGCCTAATGAGAATCATCATAATAAAATTGTTACTACAGCAAATGCCATTCAAGTTAGAATTAATGAGAATATAAGATTAATGGCTGAACTGCGTGCTAGGTGGGATAGAGAAGAAAATGAAAAACTAGCTAAAGAAAAGAATATAGCTAAAGTTTGGACTATTACCACCACTAGTAATGCTAATGCTACACATGTTGCTGCACCTCCTACTCATACTAATAAAAGAATTGGTGTTAGCAATGTTTCCACTTCGAATGCAAAGCGCGAAAAACTGCACGAAAGCTTGCTAAAACTGCTTTGAAACCACTTTGTGATAAAGCTGCTGAAATTTTTTCCAACATTGGGGATGATGATCCCATTGCTTTAGATTATAATGGTTTGAATTTTGATGATTGCCACATCTCTGAAGTTATAAAGTTCTTGCAAAAACTTGCTAAAAGTCCTAATGCTAGTGCTATAAATTTGGCTTTCACGCATCATATTACAAATGCTCTCATAAAAGCTAGAGAAGAGAAACTAGAGCGTGAAGCCTCTATTCCTAAAAAGCTAGAGGATGGTTGGGAGCCCATCATTAAGATGAAGGTTAAAGATTTTGATTGTAATGCTTTATGTGATCTTGGTGCAAGTATTTCTGTTATGCCTAAGAAAATTTATAATATGCTTGACTTGCCACCGCTGAAAAATTGTTATTTGGATGTTAATCTTGCTGATCATTCTACAAAGAAACCTTTGGGGAAAGTTGATAATGTTCGCATTACCGTTAACAATAACCTTGTCCCTGTTGATTTTGTTGTCTTGGATATTGAATACAATGCATCTTGTCCCATTATATTGGGAAGACCTTTTCTTCGAACTGTTGGTGCTATCATTGATATGAAGGAAGGTAATATAAAATATCAATTTCCTCTCAAGAAAGGTATGGAACACTTCCCTAGAAAGAGAATGAAGGTACCTTTTGATTCTATTATGAGAACAAATTATGATGTTGACACTTCATCTCTTGATAATACTTGATACACACTTTCTGCGCCTAGCTGAAAGGCGTTAAAGAAAAGCGCTTATGGGAGACAACCCATGTTTTTACCTACAGTACTTTGTTTTTATTTTGTGTCTTGGAAGTTGTTTACTACTGTAGCAACCTCTCCTTATCTTAGTTTTGTGTTTTGTTGTGCCAAGTTAAGCCGTTGATAGAAAAGTAAGTACTAGATTTGGATTACTGCACAGTTCCAGATTTCTTTGCTGTCACGAATCTGGGTCCACCTCCCTGTAGGTAGCTCAGAAAATTAAGCCAATTTACGTGCATGATCCTCAGATATGTACGCAACTTTCATTCAATTTGAGCATTTTCATCTGAGCAAGTCTGGTGCCATTTTAAAATTCGTCCATACGAACTGTTCTGTTTTGACAGATTCTGCCTTTTATTTCGCATTGCCTCTTTCGCTATGTTGGATGAATTTCTTTGATCCATTAATGTCCAGTAGCATTATGCAATGTCCAGAAGTGTTAAGAATGATTGTGTCACCTCTGAATATGTCAATTTATAATGTGCACTAACCCTCTAATGAGTTGTTTCGAGTTTGGTGTGGAGGAAGTTTTCAAGGATCAAGAGAGGAGTATGATGCAACATGATCAAGGAGAGTGAAAGCTCTAAGCTTGGGGATGCACCCGGTGGTTCACCCCTGCATATATCAAGAAGACTCAAGCGTCAAAGCTTGGGGATGCCCAAGGCATCCCCTTCTTCATCGACAACATTATCAGGTTCCTCCCCTGAAACTATATTTTTATTCCATCACATCTTATGTGCTTTTTCTTGGAGCGTCGGTTTGTTTTTGTTTTTGTTTTGTTTGAATAAAATGGATCCTAGCATTCACTTTATGGGAGAGAGACACGCTCCGCTGTAGCATATGGACAAGTATGTCCTTGGTTTCTACTCATAGTATTCATGGCGAAGTTTCTCCTTCGTTAAATTGTTATATGGTTGGAATTGGAAAATGATACATGTAGTAATTGCTATAAATGTCTTGGGTAATGTGATACTTGGCAATTGTTGTGCTCATGTTTAAGCTCTTGCATCATATGCTTTGCACCCATTAATGAAGAAATACATAGAGCATGCTAAAATTTGGTTTGCATATTTGGTTTCTCTAAGGTCTAGATAATTTCTAGTTTTGAGTTTGAACAACAAGGAAGACGGTGTAGAGTCTTATAATGTTTTCAATATGTCTTTTATGTGAGTTTTGCTGCACCGGTTCATCCTTGTGTTTGTTTCAAATAAGCCTTGCTAGCCTAAACCTTGTATCGAGAGGGAATACTTCTCATGCATCCAAAATACTTGAGCCAACCACTATGCCATTTGTGTCCACCATACCTACCTATACTACATGGTATTTTCCGCCATTCCAAAGTAAATTGCTTGAGTGCTACCTTTAAAATTCCATCATTCACCTTTGCAATATATAGCTCATGGGACAAATAGCTTAAAAACTATTGTGGTATTGAATATGTTATTATGCACTTTATCTCTTATTAAGTTGCTTGTTGTGCGATAACCATGTTCCTTTGGGACGCCATCAACTTTTCATTGGTTGAATTTCATGTGAGTTGCTATGCATGTTCGTCTTGTCTGAAGCAAGAGAGATCTACCACCATATGGTCAAGCATGCATATGTTAGAGAAGAACATTGGGCCGCTAACCGAAGCCATGTTCCATGGTGGAAGTTTCAGTTTTGGACAATAATCCTCAAATCTCAAAAGAGAAAATTATTAATTGTTGTTATATGCTTATGCATAAAAGAGGAGTCCATTATCTGTTGTCTATGTTGTCCCGGTATGGATGTCTAAGTCGAAGAATAATCAATAGCGAGAAATCCAATGCGAGCTTTCTCCTTAGACCTTTGTACAGGCGGCATAGAGGTACCCCTTTGTGACACTTGGTAAAAACAATGCATTGTGATGATCCGGTAGTCCAAGCTAATTAGGATAAGGTGCGGGCACTATTAGTACGCTATGCATGAGGCTTGCAACTTATAAGATATAATTTACATGATGCATATGCTTTATTACTACCGTTGACAAAATTGTTTCATGTTTTCAAAATCAAAGCTCTAGCACAAATATAGCAATCGATGCTTTTCCTCTATGGAGGACCATTCTTTTACTTTCAATGTTGAGTCAGTTCACCTATTTCTCTCCACCTCAAGAAGCAAACACTTGTGTGAACTGTGCATTGATTTCTACATACTTGCTTATTGCACTTATTATATTACTCTATGTTGACAATATCCATGAGATATACATGTTACAAGTTGAAAGCAACCGCTGAAACTTAATCTTCCTTTGTGTTGCTTCAATATCTCTACTATGAATTATTGCTTTATGAGTTAACTCTTATGCAAGACTTATTGATGCTTGTCTTGAAGTGCTATTCATGAAAAGTCTTTGCTATATGATTCACTTGTTTACTCATGTCATATACATTGTTTCGATCGCTGCATTCACTACATATGTTTTACAAATAGTATGATCAAGATTATGATGGCATGTCACTCCAGAAATTATCTGTGTTATCGTTTTACCTGCTCGGGACGAGCAGAACTAAGCTTGGGGATGCTGATACGTCTCCGACGTATCGATAATTTCTTATGTTCCATGCCACATTATTGATGTTATCTACATGTTTTTTGCACACTTTATGTCATATTCGTGCATTTTCTGGAACTAACCTATTAACAAGATGCCGAAGTGCCGATTCTTTGTTTTCTGCTGTTTTTGGTTTCAGAAATCCTAGTAAGGAAATATTCTCGGAATTGGACGAAATCAAAGCCCAGGGGCCTATTTTTCCACGAAGCTTCCAGAAGTCCGAAGGAGAGACGAAGAGGGGCCACGGAGGGGCCACACTATAGGGCGGCGCGGCCCCCCCCTTGGCCGTGCGGCCCTGTGGTGTGGGACCCCCGTGCCGCCTCTTGACCTGCCCTTCCGCCTATAAAAAGTCTCCGTGACGAAACCCCCAGTACCGAGAGCCACGATATGGAAAACCTTCCAGAGACGCCGCCGCCGCCGATCCCATCTCGGGGGATCCAGGAGATCGCCTCCGGCACCCTGCCGGAGAGGGGAATCATCTCCCGGAGGACTCTACGCCGCCATGGTCGCCTCCGGTGTGATGTGTGAGTAGTCTACCCCTGGACTATGGGTCCATAGCAGTAGCTAGATGGTTGTCTTCTCCCCATTGTGCTATCATTGTCGGATCTTGTGAGCTGCCTAACATGATCAAGATCATCTATCTGTAATTCTATATGTTGCGTTTGTTGGGATCCGATGAATAGAGAATACTTGTTATGTTGATTATCAAAGTTATGCTTATGTGTTGTTTATGATCTTGCATGCTCTCCGTTATTAGTAGATGCTCTGGCCAAGTTGATGCTAGTAACTCCAAGAGGGAGTATTTATGCTCGATAGTGGGTTCATGTCTCCGTGAATCTGGAGGAGTGACAAGAACCACTAAGATTACGGATGTGCTGTTGCCACTAGGGATAAAACATTAGTGCTATGTTCAAGGATGTAGTCACTAGTTACATTACGCGCAATACTTAATGCAATTGTCTGTTGTTAGCAACTTAATACTGGAGGGGGTTCGGATGATAACCTGAAGGTGGACTTTTTAGGCATAGATGCAGTTGGATGGCGGTCTATGTACTTTGTCGTAATGCCCAATTAAATCTCACTATACTCATCATGATATGTATGTGCATGGTCATGCTCTCTTTATTTGTCAATTGCCCAACTGTAATTTGTTCACCCAACATGCTGTTCGTCTTATGGGAGAGACACCTCTAGTGAACTGTGGACCCCGGTCCAATTCTTTTTACTGAAATACAATCTACTGCAATACTGTTCTACTGTTTTTCTGCAAACAATCATCTTCCACACAATACGGTTAACTCTTTGTTACAGCAAGCCGGTGAGATTGACAACCTCACTGTTTCGTTGGGGCAAAGTATTTTGGTTGTGTTGTGCAGGTTCCACGTTGGCGCCGGAATCACTGGTGTTGCGCCGCACTACATCTCGCCGCCATCAACCTTCAACGTGCTTCTTGACTCCTACTGGTCCGATTAAACCTTGGTTTCTTACTGAGGGAAACTTGCCGCTGTGCGCATCACACCTTCCTCTTGGGGTTCCCAACGAACGTGCCAACCACACGCATCAACTACTCACACATCAGTCCGGAGGCCATCATGGTGATGTAGAGTCCTCCGGGAGATGATGCCCCTCTCCGGCATGGTGCCGGAGGCGATCTCCTGAATCCCCCGAGATGGGATTGGCGGCGGCAGCGTCTCTGGAACTTTTTCCGTATCGTGGCTCTCGGTAATAGGGTTTTCGCGACGGAGAGTATAAGTAGGCGGAAGGGCAGAGTCGGAGGGCTGACGAGGGCCCCACACCATAGGGCGGTGCGGCCCCCCCTTGGCCGCGCGGCCCTGTGGTTTGGGCGCCTCGTCGCCCCACTTCGTATCCTCTTCGGTCTTCTGGAAGCTCCGTGGAAAAATAAGACCTTGGGCGTTGATTTCGTCCAATTCCGAGAATATTTCCTTTGTAGGATTTCTGAAACCAAATACTGCACAAAACAGGAACTGGCTCTTCGGCATCTTGTCAATAGGTTAGTGCCGGAAAATGCATAATAATGATGTAAAGTGTGTATAAAACATGTGAGTATTGTCATAAAACTAGCATGGAACATAAGAAATTATAGATATGTTTGAGACGTATCAAGCATCCCCAAGCTTAGTTCCTACTCGCCCTCGAGTATGTAAATGATAACAAGGATAATTTCTGAAGTGACATGCTATCATAATCTTGATCAATACTATTGTAAAGCATATGAGGTGAATGAAGTGATTCGAAGCAATGGTAAAGACAATGATTAAACAACTGAATCATATAGCAAAGACTTTTCATGAATAGTACTTTCAAGACTCGCATCAATAAGACTTGCATAGGAGTTAACTCATAAAGCAATAGATTCTTAGTAGAAAGTTTTGAAGCAACACAAAGGAAGCTATAAGTTTCAGCAGTTGCTTTCAACTTCAACATGTATGTCTCATGGATAATTGTCAACACAAAGTAATATGATGAATGGGAAAAAAGCAAGTATGTAGGAATCAATGCACACAGTTGACACAAGTGTTTGCTTCTAAGATAGAAAGAAGCAGGTAAACTGACTCAACATAAAGTAGAAGAATGGCCCTTCGCTGAGGAAAGCATGGATTGCTATATTTGTGCTAGAACTTTTATTTTGAAAACACAGAAACAATTTTGTCAACGGTAGTAATAATTCATATGTGTTATGCATAAGACATCCTATAAGTTGCAAGCCTCATGCATAGAATACCAATAGTGCTCGCACCTTGTCCTAATTAGCTTGGATTTACATGGATTATCATTGCATAACATATGTTTCAACCAAGTGTCACAAAGGGGTACCTCTATGCCGCCTGTACAAAGGTCCAAGGAGATAAATCGCATTTGATTTCTCGTTTTTGATAGATCTCAACTTAGGACATCCATACCGGGACAACATAGAAAACAGATAATGGACTCCTCTTTAATGCATAAGCATTCAACAACAGATAATATTCTCATAAGAGATTGAGGATTAATGTCCAAACTGAAACTTCCACCATGATACATGGCTTTGGTTGGCGGCCCAATGTTCTTCTCTAACAATATGCATACTCAAACCATTTAATCATGATAAATCACCCTTACTTCAGACAAGACGAACATGCATAGCAACTCACATGATATTCAACAAAGGTGTAATAGTTGATGGCGTCCCCAGAAACATGGTTACCGCTCAACAAGCAACTTATAAGAAATAAGATACATAAGCTACATATTCTTTACCACAATAGTTTTAAGCTATTTTCCCATGAGCTATATATTGCAAAGACAAAGAATGAAATTTTAAAGGTAGCACTCAAGCAATTTACTGTGGAATGGCAGAGAAATACCATGTAGTAGGTAGGTATGGTGGACACAAATGACATAGTTTTTGGCTCAAGGATTTGGATGCACGAGAAGTATTCCCTCTCAATACAAGGCTTTGGCTAGCAAGATTGTTTGAAGCAAACACAAGTATGAACCGGTACAACAAAACTTACATAAGAACATATTGCAAGCATTATAAGACTCTACACTGTCTTCCTTGTTGTTCAAACACCTCACCAGAAAATATCTAGACTTTAGAGAGACCAATAATGCAAACCAAATGTCAACAAGCTCTATGGTAGTTCTCCACTAATAGGTGCAAAATACATGATGCAAGAGCTTAAACATGATCTATTTGAGCACAACAATTGCCAAGTATCTAATTATTCAAGACAATATACCAATTACCACATGAAGCATTTTCTGTTTCCAACCAAATAACAATGAACGAAGCAGTTTCAACCTTCGCCATGAACATTAAAAGTAAAGCTAAGAACACCAGTGTTCATATGAAACAGCGGAGCGTGTCTCTCTCCCACACAAAGAATGCTAGGATCCGATTTTATTCAAACACAAACAAAAATAAAAACATACAGACGCTCCAAGTAAAGCACCTAAGATGTGACGGAATAAAAATATAGTTTCACTAGAGGTGACCTAATAAGTTGTCGATGAAGAAGGGGATGCCCCCAAGTTTAGATGCTTGAGTCTTCTTGAAATATGCAGGGATGAACCATGAGGGCATCCCAAGCTTAGATTTTTCACTCTTCTTGATCATATTGTATCATCCTCCTCTCTTGATCCTTGAAAACTTCCTCCACACCAAACTCAAAACAAACTCATTAGAGGGTTAGTGCATAATCAAAAATTCACATATTCAGAGGTGACATAATCATTCTTAACACTTCTGGACATTGCACAAAGCTACTGAAAGTTAATGGAACAAAGAAATCCATCCAACATAGCAAAACAGGCAATGCGAAATAAAAGGCAGAATCCATCAAAACAGAACAGTCCGTAAAGACGAATTTTTTAGGGGCACTTAACTTGCTCACATGAAAATTCTCAAATTTAATGAAAGTTGCGTACATATCTGAGGATCACTCACGTAAATTGGCATATTTTTCTGAGTTACCTACAGAGGGGGCTACTCAAATTTGTGACAGTAAGAAATCTGTTTCTGCGCAGTAATCCAAATCTAGCATCAACCTTACTATCAAAGACTTTACTTGGCACAACAATGCAATAAAATAAAGATAAGGAGAGGTTGCTACAGTAGTCACAACTTCCAAGACTCAAATATAAAACAAAATTGATGTAGTAAAATAATGGGTTGTCTCCCATAAGCGCTTTTCTTTAACGCCTTTCAGATAGGCGCAGAAAGTGTGTATCAAGTATTATCAAGAGATGAAATATCAACATCATAATTTGCACAACTTGTCACAGTAGGTATCTTAGGTGTTCCATCTTCCATAGTGGTACTAAGGGCTTTGTCAATTTTAGGCATGTAATAGTTTTTTGGCTTAGGCACCTTAGAAACATACATGAACTTTTGCTCCTTACCCACATAAGCTTTCTCCTTAAACTTAAGAGAAGAAAAAGTTGAACCCAAGGTTCCCATAGCTTCTTCAAGTTCACTAATCCTATGGGTTTGATTATCATGAGTAGCACAAGTTTCTAAGACGGCAATTCTCTCATTAATTCCACTTAGAGATTTATCAAGTTTATCAGTGTTATCAAGTAATATTCCCAATTTAGTCTCAATACTTGGAAGATTTTTCTCTATGGCCTCCAACTTTTTCATGACATCTTCAAGACAGATTTCAATTTTAGCTTCATTAACAGGTGGTATTCCAACTAGACTCTCAATAATGCAACTAGCTTCTAAAGCCGGAGTGCCTAGGAAATTACCTCCCGCAAGAGTATCAAGAACATACCTATTCCAGCTAGAGATACCAACATAAAAGTTCCTGAGTAGGATAATAGTGGAGTGTTCCTTCAAGAACCTATGATGAGCATCACTAATCCTATACCAAGCATCTTTAAAACATTCTCCTCCTTGTTGCTTAAACGAACGAACTTCAACTTCAGGATTACTCATTTTATCAATAGTAAATAAAGCAAACTAGATAAAGTAAATGCAAGTAACTAATTTTTTTGTGTTTTTAATATAGAGAACGCAAACAAGACAGTAAATAAAGTAAAGTAAGTAACTAATTTTTTTGTATTTTTGATTTAGAGAAAGCAAACAAAGCAGTAAATAAAGTAAAGTAAAGCAAGACAAAAACAAAGTAAAGAGATTGGATGTGAGAGACTCCCCTTGCAGCGTGTCTTGATCTCCCCTGCAACGGCGCCAGAAAAAGAGCTTGATAACGCGTTAAGCACACGTCCGTTGGGAACCCCAAGAGGAAGGTGTGATGCGTACAGCATCAAGTTTTCGCTCAGTAAGAAACCAAGGTTATCGAACCAGTAGGAGTCAAGGGCCACGTGAAGGTTGTTGGTGACGGAGTGTAGTGCGGCGCAACACCAGGGATTCCGGCGCCAACGTGGAACCTGCACAACACAATCAAAATACTTTGCCCCAACTTAACAGTGAGGTTGTCAATCTCACCGGCTTGCTGTAAACAAAGGATTAAATGTATGGTGTGTAAAATGATGTTTGTTTGCATTGAGCAGCAGAGAACAATGATTGCAGTAGATTGTATTTCAGATGTAAAAGAATGGATCGGGGTCCACAGTTCACTAGTGGTGTCTCTCCAATAAGAAATAGCATGTTGGGTGAACAAATTACAGTTGGGCAATTGACAAATAAAGAGGGCATAACAATGCACATACATATCATGATGAGTAATATGAGATTTACTTAGGGCATTACAACAAAGTACATACACCGCTATCCAGTATGCATCTATGCCTCAAAAGTCCACCTTCGGGTTAGCATCCGCACCCCTTCTAGTATTAAGTTGCAAACAACAGACAATTGCATTAAGTATGGTGCGTAATGTAATCAACACAAAGATCCTTAGACAAAGCATTGATGTTTTATCCCTAGTGGCAACAGCACATCCACAACCTTAGAACTTTCTGTCACTTTCCCAGATTCAATGGAGGCATGAACCCACTATCGAGCATAAATACTCTCTCTTGGAGTCACAAGTATCAACTTGGCTAGAGCCTCTACTAGCAACGGAGAGCATGCAAGATCATAAACAACACATATATGATAGATTGATAATCAACTTGACATAGTATTCCATATTCATCGGATCCCAACAAACACACCATGTAGCATTACAAATAGATGATCTTGATCATGATAGGCAGCTCACAAGATCTAACATGATAGCACAATGAGGAGAAGACAACCATCTAGCTACTGCTATGGACCCATAGTCCAAGGATGAACTACTCACACATCAGTCCGGAGGCGATCATGGTGATGTAGAGTCCTCCGGGAGATGATGCCCCTCTCCGGAAGGGTGCCGGAGGCGATCTCTTGAATCCCCCGAGATGGGATTGGCGGCGGCGGCGTCTCTGGAACTTTTTCCGTATCGTGGCTCTCGGTAATAGGGTTTTCGCGACGGAGAGTATAAGTAGGCGGAAGGGCAGAGTCGGAGGGCTGACGAGGGCCCCACACCATAGGGCGGCGCGGCCCCCCCCCTTGGCCGCGCGGCCCTATGGTTTGGGCGCCTCGTCGCCCCACTTCGTATCCTCTTCGGTCTTCTGGAAGCTCCGTGGAAAAATAAGACCCTGGGCGTTGATTTCGTCCAATTCCGAGAATATTTCCTTTGTAGGATTTCTGAAACCAAAAACATCACAAAATAGGAACTGGCTCTTCGGCATCTTGTCAATAGGTTAGTGCCGAAAATGCATAATAATAATGTAAAGTGTGTATAAAACATGTGAGTATTGTCATAAAACTAGCATGGAACATAATAGATTATAGATACGTTTGAGACGTATCAATCTCTCATGTTTAGCTCCAATTTATTAATAATGAGTAGCATGTCATAAATATTTGCTTGCATTGTTATTCATAGATAGGTATGACATTGTGGTATCCTCCTCTGAATAATTCATTTGAATTGACTTGGAACATGCTCATGCATGCATATGACTGAAAAACAAAAGTCAATTAAGCCTCGATGATTTACTTTGCTTTAGAGTTCTCGTATCACTTTTATGCCTCCGTTAATTTTATTTTGTCGCAAGCATGATTATGACAGTTATTGCTCTCTTGATTGTCGCTTCCCAGTCTATTGCTAGCCTTCACTTGTACTGAGCAGGAATATTGCTCGTGCTTCCAAATCCCTGAAAACCATGTTATTCCAAAGTGTCCACCATAAATACCTATGCATGGCATTTCAAACCATTCCAAGTAAATTTTCATGTGCTACCTTTAAAACCTTCAATGTACTTCTCAATTTGTGTCAATGTCTTATAGCTCATGAGGAAGTATGTGGTGTTTCATCTTTCAACCTTGTCATTTACTCCTGACAGACTTTCACCAATGGACTAGTGGCACATCCGCTTATCCAATAATTTTGCAAAAAGAGCTCGCAACGGGGTGCCCAGCCCCAATTAATTAACTTTCATCGATAATTCTCTTCACATGTTTTGCCCTGATTCATCAGTAAGCAACTTAATTTGCAAATAGACACTCCTCCATTGTATGTGAATGTTGGAAGGCATCCGAGGATTCGGTTAGCCATGGCTTGTGTAAGCAAAGGTTGGGAGGAGTGTCATCCATAATGAAACTAAAGTACATGTGTAAACAAAAGAGAAGAGGGATGATTTACCTTGCTGGTAGAGATAACGTCCTTCATGGGAGCTGCTCTTGAAAGTCTGGTTGATGAGGTAGTTAGAGTGCCCACTACCATTCGTTGACAACAACAAACACCTCTCAAAACAATTTTACTTCTGTTTAAAAAATGAAAAGCCCTAGCACATGTTAATCCCTGCTTCCCTCTGCGAAGGGTCAATCTTTTACTTTTATGTTGAGTCACCATCCTTTCTTTGAGCACCTTCTTGAGAGCATAATTGTCATTCTTACTGTAATATGTTTGTCCCAGAATATGGTTAACTATGGTATAACTTTGATGCTTTTATCTTTGATAATCTTTACTTCTAGTCTTTCCATGAATTTCAGAGGTGCCTGGGCATTTATGTTTTGCTGTACAAATACGGGCAAGCGAGATACCACTTTATCATATCTTTTTATGAGCATTGCAATCCTGCTGATAGATATGTTTCATGATGCTTATTATTAGTTTCTTGGTATCTTTTTCATGATTGACATAACTATTAGATGACTTTACTTGCATTTATCTTATTATGAATTGCCTAAGTACTGATCCATATAATGAGAATATTTACATCATATGAGCAAACGTGTTTGTGAAAGTTCTTTTATCGCACTCAGTTGTTAACTGAATTGCTTGAGGACAAGCAATAAGCTAAGCTTGGGGGAGTTGATACGTCCAAAATGTATCTACTTTCCCGAACGCTTTTGCTATTGTTTTGCCTCTAATTTGTGTATTTTAGATACAACTAACACGGATTAACGTTGTTTTCAGCAGAATTGCCCTGGTGTCTTATTTTTGTGCAGGAAATCAACTTTCAGGAAAATCCCCGGAAATAATTGCAATGGGCCTATTTTCACAGAAGACTTATGGAGCCAGAAGACGAGACGGAGGGGGCCACGAGGTGCGCACACCACATGGCGGCGTGGTGGGCCCCTGGGCCGCGCCGCCCTATGGTGGCACCGCCTCGGCCAGCCCCCGACGCTCCCCTCTGGACTACTTAAAGCCCTTGACCTAAAAACGCACGGGGGTTCGACCAATTTTCCAGAAGACATCCAGAACTCCGCCACTGTCGCGAAACCCAATCTCGGGATCAGAAACTCCGTTCTGGCACCCTGCCGGGACGGGGAATTGGAGGAGATCATCGCCATCATCACCACCGACGCCTCTCCATCAACCATCCATGTGTGAGTAAATCCCTCGCTGTAGGCTGAAGGGGATGGTAGGGATTGGATGAGATTGTTCATGTAATAGCCATAAGATTGTTAGGGCATGGTGCCTAGTATCCGTTGTTGGTACTTTTATGATATTGTTGCAACTTGTTATGCTTAATGCTTGTCACTAGGGCCCGAGTGCCTTGATTTCAGATCTGAACATGTTATTGATTCATGATGATATTCATTGTTTTATGATCTTACCTGCAAGTTGTATACACATATTGCTGTCCGAAACCCGAGGCCCCAAAGTGACAGAAATTGGGACAACCGGAGGGGAAGGCTGTGATATGAGGATCACATGTGTTCACGGAGTGTTAATGCTTTGCTCCGGTACTCTATTAAAAGGAGTACCTTAATTACCAGTAGTTTCTCTAGAGGCCCGACTGCCACCGGCTGGTAGGACAAAAGATGTTGTGCAAGTTTCTCATTGCGAGCACGTACGAATATATACAGAACACATGCCTATGGTTATTTAGTACTTGGATACAGTTTTATTATTATCTGCAAATGCCTAGTCTTGATTATTACATGAGTTATTGATGACCCACAAGAATAGGGGATCGCAACAGTCTTCGAGGGAAGTAAACCCCAATTTATTTATTCCACACAAGGGGAGCCAAAGAATATTTGTAAGCCTTAACAGCGGAGTTGTCAATTCAGCTGCACCTGGAACAGACTTGCTCGCAAGAGTTTATCAGTAGCAACAGTTTTATAGCAGTAGCAGTAGCGAAATATAAGCAGCAGTGTAATAAAGACAGCAGTAGTGATTATAGTAAACAGCAGGATTAAAATACTGTAGGCACAGGGATGGATGAACGGGCGCTGCATGGATAAGAGAACTCATGTAATAATCAAGGCAGGGCATTTGCAGATAGTAATAAAACAGTATCCAAGTACTAAATAACCATAGGCATGTGTTCCGTATATGGTCGTACGTGCTCGCAATGAGAAACTTGCACAACATCTATTGTCCTACCAGCCGGTGGCAGCCGGGCCTCTAGGGAATCTACTGGTAATTAAGGTACTCCTTTTAATAGAGCACCGGAGAAAAGCATTAACACTCCGTGAACACATGTGATCCTCATATCACAGCCTTCCCCTCCGGTTGTCCCAATTTCTGTCACTTTGAGGCCTCGGGTTCCAGACAGCAATATGTGTATACAACTTGCAGGTAAGATCATAAAAATATGAATATCATCATGAATCAATAACATGTTCAGATCTGAGATCATGGCACTCGGGCCCTAGTGACAAGTATTAAGCATAACAAGTTGCAACAATATCATAAAAGTACCAACTACGGATACTAGGCACTATGCCATAACAATCTTATGCTATTACATGAACAATCTCATCCAATCCCTACCATCCCCTTCAGCCTACAACGGGGGAATTACTCACACATGGATGGGGGAAGCATGGATGGTTGATGGAGAGGCATCGGTGGTGATGAAGGCGATGATCTCCTCCAATTCCCCGTCCCGGCAGGGTGCTAGAACGGAGTTTCGCGATGGCGGCGGAGTTCTGGATGTCTTCTGGAAAATTGGTCGAACCCCCGTGCGTTTTTAGGTCAAGGGCTTTAAGTAGTCCATAGGGGAGCGTCGGGGGCTGGCCGAGGCGGCGCCACCATAGGGCGGCGCGGCCCAGGGGCCCACCGCGCCGCTATGTGGTGTGCGCACCTTGATACGTCTCCGACGTATCGATAATTTCTTATGTTCCATGCTTGTTTTATGACAATACCTACATGTTTTATACGTACTTTATGATGATTTTACGCGTTTTCCGGAA
The DNA here is from genome assembly GCF_019359855.2 of Lolium perenne. NCBI lineage: Eukaryota > Viridiplantae > Streptophyta > Magnoliopsida > Poales > Poaceae > Lolium > Lolium perenne. Next base: position 162,891,644 of record NC_067247.2, read on the forward strand.
CTAACCTATTGATGAGATGCCGAAGTGCCAGTTCCGGTTTTCTGCTGTTTTTGGTTTCAGAAATCCTAGTAAGGAAATATTCTCGGAATTGGACGAAATCAACGCCCAGCATCTTAGAATCACACGAAGCTTCCAGAACACCCGAGAGTCACCAAAGGAGGGCCCTGTGGGCCCCGGATGATAGGCTGGCGCGGCCAGGGGGTGGGCCGCGCCGCCCTATGGTGTCACCACCTCGTCGACCTTCCGACTCCGCCTCTTCGCCTATTTAAAGGTCCCTGACCTAAATCTTCGATACAGAAAAGCCACGGTACGAGAAACCTTCCAGAGCCGCCGCCATCGCGAAGCCAAGATCTGGGGGACAGGAGTCTCTGTTCCGGCATGCCGCCGGGACGGGGAAGTGCCCCCGGAAGGCTTCTCCATCGACACCGCTGCCATCTCCACCGCCATCTTCATCACCGCTGCTGTCTCCCATGAGGAGGGAGTAGTTCTCCATCGAGGCTAAGGGCTGTACCGGTAGCTATGCCGTTAATCTCTCTCCTATGTACTTCAATACAATGATCTCATGAGCTGCTTTACATGATTGAGATTCATATGAGTTTTGTATCACTATTCATCTATGTGCTACTCTAGTGATGTTATTAAAGTACTCTATTCCTCCTGCACGGTGTAATGGTGACAGTGTGTGCATCGTGTAGTACTTGGCGTAGGTTATGATTGTAATCTCTTGTAGATTATGAAGTTAATTATCGCTATGATAGTATTGATGTGATCTATGCCTCCTTCATAGTGTGATGGTGACAGTGTGCATGCTATGTTAGTACTTGGTTTAGTTGTGTTGATCTGTCATGCACTCTAAGGTTATTTAAACATGAATATCGAATATTGTGGAGCTTGTTAACTCCGGCATTGAGGGTTCGTGTAATCCTACGCAATTAGTGGTGTTCATCATCCAACAAGAGAGTGTAGAGTATAGCATTTATCTATTCTGTTATGTGATCAATGTTGAGAGTGTCCACTAGTGAAAGTATAATCCCTAGGCCTTGTTCCCAAATACTGAAATCGCTGCTTGTTTACTGTTTTACTGCATCTGTACTGCCTGCAATATTACCACCATCAACCACACGCCAGTTGTAGCATCAAGCTATTTTCTGGTGCCGTTACTACTGCTCATATATATTCATACCACCTGTATTTCACTATCTCTTCGCCGAACTAGTGCACCTATACATCTGACAAGTGTATTAGGTGTGTTGGGGACACAAGAGACTTCTTGCTTTGTGGTTGCAGGGTTGCTTGAGAGGGATATCTTTGACCTCTTCCTCCCTGAGTTCGATAAACCTTGGGTGATCCACTTAAGGGAAACTTGCTGCTGTTCTACAAACCTCTGCTCTTGGAGGCCCAACACTGTCTACAAGAATAGAAGCACTCATAGACATCAAGCACTTTTCTGGCGCCGTTGCCGGGGAGGAAAGGTAAAAGGTACTCACACTTCGGATCTCGGCTACTAAGCTATTTTCCGGCGCCGTTGTAAGTACTCGAAGCTATTTCCTTTAGATCCTGCAATTACATCTTTTTTTTTCTTGTTTTACACTAGTTTGGTATAATGGAAAGCAACATGGAGCTTTTTATTCTTTTTCCTGAATTAAGACATGGATGGTTTGATGCGAAAATTAAAAAACCCATGGAACATATTAGTATGAATACTTTGAACACCATTGTTGCTAATGATATGGAAAATTCTAAGCTTGGGGAAGCTGGTTTTGATGAGCATGATCTTTTTAGTCCACAAAGCATTGAGGAGAAAATTTACTTTGATGATACTTTGCCTCCTATTTATGATGATTATAATGATAGTAGTCTTTTGGTGCCACCTACTATAGAGAGTATATTTTATGATGATTATACTATGCCTCCTACACTTGATGAGAATAATAATGATAGCTACTTTGTTGAATTTGCTCCCACTACAACTAATAAGATTGACTATGCTTATGTGGAGAGTGATAATTTTATGCATGAGACTCATGATAAGAATGCTTTATGTGATAGTTATATTGTTGAGTTTGCTCATGATGCTACTGAAAGTTATTATGAGAGAGGAAAATATGGTTGTAGAAAATTTCATGTTACTAAAACTCCTCTCTATGTGCTGAAATTTTTGAAGCTACACTTGTTCTATCTTCCTATGCTTGTTACTTTGCTCTTCATGAACTTGTTTATTTACAAGATTCCTATGCATAGGAAGCATGTTAGGCTTAAATTTGTTTTGAATTTGCCTCTTGATGCTCTCTTTTGCTTCAAATACTATTTCTTGCGAGTGCATCATTAAAACTGCTGAGCCCATCTTTATGGCTATAAAGAAAGCACTTCTTGGAAGATAACCCATGTGTTTATTTTACTACAGTACTTTTGTTTTATATTTGAGTCTTGGAAGTTGGTACTACTGTAGCAACCTCTCCTTATATTTATTTTATTGCATTGTTGTCCCAAGTAAAGTCTTTGATAGCAAGGTTGATACTAGATTTGGATTACTGCGCAAAGACAGATTTCTGTCTGTCACGAATTTGGGTTGAATTCTCTGTAGGTAACTCAGAAAAATCTGCCAATTTACGTGCGTGATCCTCAGATATGTACGCAACTTTCAATCAATTTTAGCATTTTCATTTGAGCAAGTCTGGTGCCTCTAGGAAATTCGTCTTTACGGACTGTTCTGTTTTGACAGATTCTGCCTTTTATTTCGCATTGCCTCTTTTGCTATGTTGAATGGATTTTTTTGTTCCATTAACTTTCAGAAGCTTTGAGCAATGTCCAGAAGTATTAAGAATGATTGTGTCACCTCTGAAAATGTGAATTTTTGTTTATGCACTAACCCTCTAATGAGTTTGTTTTGAGTTTGGTGTGGAGGAAGTTTTCAAGGATCAAGAGAGGAGGATGATACAATATGATCAAAGAGAGTGAAAGCTCTAAGCTTGGGGATGCCCCGGTGGTTCATCCCTGCATATTTCAAGAAGACTCAAGCATCTAAGCTTGGGGATGCCCAAGGCATCCCCTTCTTCATCGACAAAATTATCAGGTTCCTTCTCTTGAAACTATATTTTTATTCCGTCACATCTTATGTACTTTACTTGTAGCGTCTGTTTGTTTTTGTTTTTGTTTTTGTTTGAATAAATGCTTGTGTGGGAGAGAGACACGCTCCGCTGGTTCATATGAACACAAGTGTTCTTAGCTAATAATGTTCATGGCGAAGGTTGAAACTGCTTCGTTAATTGTTATATGGTTGGAAACAGAAAATGCTACATGTAGTAATTGGTATGATATCTTGAACAATGTGATACTTGGCAATTGTTGTGCTCATGTTTAAGCTCTTGCATCATATACTTTGCACCTATTAGTGAAGAAATACATAGAGCTTGCTAAAATTTGGTTTGCATGATTGGTCTCTCTAAAGTCTAGATATTTTCTACTAAGGGTTTGAGCAACAAGGAAGATAGTGTAGAGTCTTATAATGCTTGCAATATGTTTTTATGTAAGTTTTGCTGTACCGGTTCATACTTGTGTTTGTTTGAAATAGCCTTGCTAGCCTAAACCTTGTATTGAGAGGGAATACTTCTCATGCATCCAAAATCCTTTAGCCAAACACTATGCCACTTGTGTCCACCATACCTACCTACTACATGGTATTTCTCCGCCATTCCAAAGTAAATTTCTTGAGTGCTACCTTTAAAATTTCCATCCTTTATCTTTGCAATATATAGCTCATGGGAAAAATAGCCTAAAAACTATTGTGGTATTGAATATGTACTTATGCATTTTATTTCTTATAAGTTGCTTGTTGAGCGATAACCATGTTCCTGGGGACGCCATCAACTACTCTTTGTTGAATATCATGTGAGTTGCTATGCATGTTCGTCTTGTCTGAAGTAAGGGTGATTTACCATGAGTTGAATGATTTGAGCATGCATATTGTTAGAGAAGAACATTGGGCCGCTAACTAAAGCCATGATCCATGGTGGAAGTTTCAGTTTTGGACAAATATCCTCAATCTCATATGAGAATATTAATTGTTGCTAAATGCTTATGCATTAAAGAGGAGTCCATTATCTGTTGTCTATGTTTTCCTGGTATGGATGTCTAAGTTGAGAATAATCAAAAGCGAGAAATCCAATGCGAGCTTTCTCCTTAGACCTTTGTACAGGCGGCATAGAGGTACCCCTTTGTGACACTTGGTTAAAAAATATGTATTGCGGTGATAATCCAGGTAATCCGAGCTAATTAGGACAAGGTGCGGGCACTATTAGTATACTATGCATGAGGCTTGCAACTTGTAGGATATAATTTACATGATACATATGCTTTATTACTACCGTTGACAAAATTGTTTCTTGTTTTCAAAATAAAAGCTCTAGCACAAATATAGCAATCAATGCTTCCCTCTGCGAAGGGCCTTTCTTTTACTTTTATGTTGAGTCAGTTTACCCATTTCCTTCTATCTTAGAGGCAAACACTTGTGTTAACTGTGCATTGATTCTTACATGCTTGCTTATTGCACTTGTTATATTGCTTTGCATTAACAACTATCCATGAGATATATATGTTACAAGTTGAAAGCAACCGCTGAAACTTAATCTTCCTTTGTGTTGCTTCAATGCCTTTACTTTGAATTTATTGCTTTATGAGTTAACTCTTATGCAAGACTTATTGATGCTTGTCTTGAAAGTACTATTCATGAAAAGTCTTTGCTATATGATTCAGTTGTTTAATCATTGTCTTTACCATTGCTTTGAATCGCTGCATTCATCTCATATGCTTTACAATAGTATGATTAAATCATGTTGGTAGCATGTCACTTCAGAAATTATCTTTGTTATCGTTTACCTACTCGAGGACGAGTAGGAACTAAGCTTGGGGATGCTGATATATGTTCCATGCTTGTTTTATGACAATACCTACATGTTTTATACATACTTTATGATGATTTTACGCGTTTTCCGGAACTAACCTATTGACGAGATGCCGAAGTGCCAGTTCCTGTTTTCTGCTGTTTTTGGTTTCACAAATCCTAGTAAGGAAATATTCTCGGAATTGGACGAAATCAACGCCCAGCATCTTAGAATCACACGAAGCTTCCAGAACACCCGAGAGCCACCAGAGGAGGGCCCCGTGGGCCCCAGATGATAGGCTGGCGCGGCCAGGGGGTGGGCCGCGCCGCCCTATGGTGTCACTGCCTCGTTGACCTTCCGACTCCGCCTCTTCGCCTATTTAAAGGTCCCTGACCTAAATCTTCGATACGGAAAAGCCACGGTACGAGAAACCTTCCAGAGCCGCCGCCATCGCGAAGCCAAGATCTGGGGGACAGGAGTCTCTGTTCCGGCACACCGCCGGGACGGGGAAGTGCCCCCGGAAGGCTTCTCCATCGACACCGCTGTCATCTCCACCGCCATCTTCATCACCGCTGCTGTCTCCCATGAGGAGGGAGTAGTTCTCCATCGAGGCTAAGGGCTGTACCGGTAGCTATGTGGTTAATCTCTCTCCTATGTACTTCAATACAATGATCTCATGAGCTGCTTTACATGATTGAGATTCATATGAGTTTTGTATCACAATTCATATATGTGCTACTCTAGTGATGTTATTAAAGTACTCTATTCCTCCTGCACGGTGTAATGGTGACAGTGTGTGCATCGTGTAGTACTTGGCGTAGGTTATGATTGTAATCTCTTGTAGATTATGAAGTTAATTATTGCTATGATAGTATTGATGTGATCTATGCCTCCTTCATAGTGTGATGGTGACAGTGTGCATGCTATGTTAGTACTTGGTTTAGTTGTGTTGATCCATCATGCACTCTAAGGTTATTTAAACATGAATATCGAATATTGTGGAGCTTGTTAACTCCGGCATTGAGGGTTCGTGTAATCCTACGCAATTAGTGGTGTTCATCATCCAACAAGAGAGTGTAGAGTATAGCATTTATCTATTCTATTATGTGATCAATGTTGAGAGTGTCCACTAGTGAAAGTATAATCCCTAGGCCTTGTTCCCAAATACTGAAATAGCTGCTTGTTTACTGTTTTACTGCATCTCTACTGCCTGCAATATTACCACCATCAACCACACGCCAGTTGTAGCATCAAGCTATTTTTTGGTGTCGTTACTACTGCTCATATATATTCATACCACCTGTATTTCACTATCTCTTCGCCGAACTAGTGCACCTATACATCTGACAAGTGTATTAGGTGTGTTGGGGACACAAGAGACTTCTTGCTTTGTGGTTGCAGGGTTACTTGAGAGGGATATCTTTGACCTCTTCCTCCCTGAGTTCGATAAACCTTGGGTGATCCACTTAAGGGAAACTTGCTGCTGTTCTACAAACCTCTTCTCTTGGAGGCCCAACACTGTCTACAAGAATAGAAGCACCCGTAGACATCACACCTCGTGGCCCCCCTCCGTCTCGTCTTCTGGCTCCGTAAGTCTTCTGTGAAAATAGGCCCATTGCAATTATTTTCGGGGATTTTCCTGAAAGTTGATTTTCTGCACAAAAATAAGACACCAGGGCAATTCTGCTGAAAAAAGCGTTAATCCGTGTTAGTTGTATTCAAAATACACAAATTAGAGGCAAAACAATAGCAAAAGTGTTCGGGAAAGTAGATACGTTTTGGACGTATCAACTCCCCCGAAGCTTAGCTTATTTCTTGTCCTCAAGCAATTCAGTTAACAACTGAGTGCGATAAAAGAACTTTCACGAACACATTTGTTCATATGATGTAAATATTCTTATGATATGGACGAGTACTTAGGCAATTCATAATAAGATAAAAGCAAATAAAGTCATCTAATAGTTATGTCAATCATGAAAAAGATACCAACAAACTAATAATAAGCATCATGGAACATATCTATCAGCAGGATTGCAATGCTCATAAAAAGATATGATAAAGTGGTATCTCGCTTGCCCGTATTTGTACAGCAAAGCATAAATGCCCAAGCACCTCTGAAATTCATGGAAAGACTGGAAGTAAAGATTATCAAAGATAAAAGCATCAAAGTTATACCACAGTTATCTATATTTTGGGACAAGCATATTACACTAAGAATGACAATTATGCTCTCAAGAAGGTGCTCAAAGAAAGGATGATGACTCAACATATAAGTAACAGATTGACCCTTCGCAGAGGGAAGCAAGATCACCAACCAAATAAATCAAAAAGAGAAAGAAATCAAATAAAAGAAAAACCCTATAACCCTCACATATGGCTTATGCCATTTTTATAAATTTTGACCCTAGACCATTTTGGTCTTCACCACTAGTTGAATAATGTTACTAAAAACTTATTACAACTTTTGGAATCAAAGAAACACAAATCAAATGAATTTCAAAATTAAATTGGGATCGCATATGATAATGGTCAAATCTGCCATTTTTAGTCTGCTCACTACTTTGAGCCCTTGCAATTCAAATTTTCCAAACTAAACTTTGCTAAACCTTTGCATCTCATCCAAGAGCACATCAAGGTGAACAACTTTTGTAAAGATCACCATGCCAAATTCTTGTTAGATCAAATGCTATGATCATCCAAAGTTGCAACATTTTATTAAGTGGAACATTCTCACACTTAGCCAAATTTCCAATTCTTTGAATTTAACAATTCCACCACCACCTCTCATTCTCTTTGGTCAAATACAATTTAACTAAACACACACAATTCAAATCTTGCCACCTTTTGAACTCACTCAAAAATTGGACAAATTTGCAAATTCCAAATATGGAACTATTTGACACTATTCTAAATAGTGATCTACACTACTCTAATCTACCCCAAACTATCCTACTTGGTCCCCTGGTTCCCTCTCACCCTTAATGACCCATAGTAACCCTAAGGAGAGAGGAGGGCGAGCTAGGGCATGGCCATGCCGGCCATGTCGCCACCCCGACGCACCTCCCCTCTCTCCCTTCTTCTCCTGCCCTGGACACCGTGCCAAACCGCGCCACCGCACCACCCTAGCCACGCCTACACCAGCCCTGGTCGAGGAAGCAACGACCACTCACCGGAGATCGCGCGCCAAGATCGCCGCCAGATTCCGCTCGCGTCGCGCGTGGACGCGACTGGCCACGCGCCACTCCACCGTCTCGCACTCACTCTGGCCCCTCTCTTGCTGCGTTGAGCCTCGCTGCGCCACCACGACACCACCAGACGCGCGCGGAACCGAGACCCTGGACCGCCGCCACCGGAGACGATGACAAGATCCCGTAGACGCCGCAGCTCGACACGGAAGCAATACGTCGCCCACAGACGTCGCCCGACCGTGCCGCCACCACCTATAGCTTCTTCTGGATGAGGAGAACGTCACCGCACCGTTGCCTAGCCCAACAGCTCGCCGGAATCGCCGCACCATGGTCGACCTCAACCCTGCCCCGCAGCACCTTCTCGCCTCTATAAATAGAGCGTTCCCTGGACGAAGCTGAGCACACCACCTCGTTCCCCATCCTCCACTGCCTCTCCTCAACCCATTAGCTACCTCGATCGTCGCCGGAGCAAGCTCAATCGGAAGATCGGAGCCGCGGAAGCCCTGGAGGAATCGCCATCGATCCAGGCCGCCTCGAGCTCCGCCACTGCTACAGGCTGCTTCGCCGTCGTCCACAACTTCCTCGCGCACACTGCCAACCCTTGCTGGAGCCTCGGTGAGCTCTCCGACCCCCTAGGCTCGCCGGAGAAGCCACGGCATCTCGTCGGAGACGACGATGCACGTGAGCCGTCCGATTCTGTTCTAATCCAACGCCCCCTGTTAAATCATACCGATTCGGTGTTTATGACTCGCTGACGAGTGGCCCTCACCCTGTCAGCAGGCCCACACGCACTGGATGCGTTGCTGGGCCATTTTTCCCTTTTTCAAACCGTTTCGGCCCAAACTCGTTTCCAGCCGGCCCTTTTAATTCAAATAGAAATTTCCAAATCCATTTAAATTCAATACTGGCTCCAACTTTGAAAATCCATAGAATCTGTTTGGCTTGGCCAAATTTAACAAATTTCATATTGTTGGAAAGCTACTAAAAAGATCTACAATATGCCTCTAGTCCCACTTCAAGAACTCTTGTAGAATTAATCTGATAAAAAGATGAAGGCAGGGACTTTTCCCTATTTAAATAATTATTAAAAATCAACCAAAATAGATATTAAGTTAATTCCAACTCCAATAGCTCACATTTGACTTACACTAATTGTTTCTGAAAGAAATTGGTGTGGTCACTTTGCATGATCATGCCCTAGTTTAATTAATGGACAATATGGCTAGTTTATCTAAGTGATATTGTCCAAAACTATTATGCAAATCATATGAAGTATTTTACTTCATTTAAATCTTGTCCCAAATGAATTCATGTGATGTTTGGACCCCTGGCCAAACTCTCTTATATGAATTACTTGGAGATTTAAATCATTTGTAGCATTATTAAATGGTATGAGGTGGTCTACCTCATTTAAATCATTTTCTCAAATGATGATAATGAATGTTTGACTTAGGTCAATATAAGTTCATGTATGATTGTTTGAGAAATTAAATCTTAAGAAGATTTCAATGAGAGGAAATTATTTGTCAAGAACCCTATGGAAACTATCATTTACATATCAAATAAAAGGAAATTATTTCTCCTCAAGCAACACAACCAATGCACCATAATTAGATTAATTGTGTGCTTAGAATAGTTTGTGTGAATATATGTGATGTATGGAATAGCCATTGAATTAGTTGAGTGATTGTACTCGTATTTAAATTTAGACGCTAGCACCGGAGAATACCCGGAGGAAGAAGGTTGCTACCAAGAGGAGGAGGAGGAGAACTTTGAGAACCACCAAGGCAAGCTAATATTCTTGCAAAGTGCAAAGCCCTTTGGGGCAAGGTGATACGTCTCCGACGTATCGATAATTTCTTATGTTCCATGACACATTATTGATGATATCTACATGTTTTATGCATACTTTATGTCATATTTATGCATATTCCGGCACTAACCTATTAACGAGATGCCGAAGAGCCAGTTGCTATTTTCTGCTGTTTTTGGTTTCAGAAATCCTAGTAAGGAAATATTCTCGGAATTGGACGAAATCAACGCCCAGGGACCTATTTTGCCACGAAGCTTCCAGAAGACCGAAGAGAAGACGAAGTGGGGCCACGAGGCGGCACCACACTAGGGCGGCGCGGCCCAGGTGCTGGCCGCGCGGCCCTAGCGTGTGGGCCCCTCGTGACTCTCCCGACTCTGCCCTTCCGCCTACATATAGTCTTCGTCGCGAAACCCCCAGTACCGAGAGCCACGATACGGAAAACCTTCCAGAGACGCCGCCGCCGCCAATCCCATCTCGCGGGATTCAGGAGATCGTCTCCGGCACCCTGCCGGAGAGGGGATTCATCTCCCGGAGGACTCTACACCGCCATGGTCGCCTCCGGAGTGATGAGTGAGTAGTTCACCCCTGGACTATGGGTCCATAGCAGTAGTTAGATGGTTGTCTTCTCCTCATTATGCTTCATTGTCGGATCTTGTGAGCTGCCTAACATGATCAAGATCATCTATCTGTAATGCTATATGTTGTGTTTGTTGGGATCCGATGGATAGAGAATACTATGTTATGTTGATTATCAATCTATGTGTTGTTTATGATCTCGCATGCTCTCCGTTACTAGTAGATGCTTTGGCCAAGTTGATGCTTGTAACTCCAAGAGGGAGCACTTATGCTCGATAGTGGGTTCATGTCTCCGTGAATCTGGGGGAGTGACAGAAACCCCTAAGGTTATGGATGTGCTGTTGCCACTAGGGATAAAACATTGATGCTATGTCCGAGGATGTAGTTATTGATTACATTACGCACCATACTTAATGCAATTGTCTGTTGTTTGCAACTTAATACTGGAAGGGTTCGGATGATAACCTGAAGGTGGACTTTTTAGGCATAGATGCATGCTGGATAGCGGTCTATGTACTTTGTCGTAATGCCCAATTAAATCTCACAATACTCATCATATCATGTATATGCATTGTCATGCCCTCTCTATTTGTCAATTGCCCAACTGTAATTTGTTCAACCAACATGCTATTTATCTTATGGGAGAGACACCTCTAGTGAACTGTGGACCCCGGTCCATTCTTAACATCGAATACAATCTCCGTAATACTTTGGTTCTATCGTTCTCTTGCAAACAATCATCATCCATACTATACATCTAATCCTTTGTTACAGCAAGCCGGTGAGATTGACAACCTCACTGTTTCGTTGGGGCAAAGTACTTTGGTTGTGTTGTGCAGGTTCCACGTTGGCGCCGGAATCCCTGGTGTTGCGTCGCACTACATCTCGCCGCCATCAACCTTCAACGTGCTTCTTGGCTCCTACTGGTTCGATAAACCTTGGTTTCTTACTGAGGGAAAACTTGCCGCTGTACGCATCACACCTTCCTCTTGGGGTTCCCAACGGACGCGTGATGTACGCGTATCAAGCTCTTTTTCTGGCGCCGTTGCCGGGGAGATCAAGACACGTTGCAAGGGGAGTCTCCACATCCCAATCTCTGTACTTTGTTTTTGTCTTGTTTTATTTTATTTACTACTTTGTTTGCTGCATTATATCAAAACACAAAAAAATTAGTTGCTAGTTTTACTTTATTTGCTATCTTGTTTGCCATATTAAAAACACAAAAAAAAATTTAGTTACTTGCATTTGCTTTACTTATTTCAACATGTTTCCTTTTAATTTCACTGTAAAATATATACCTGTGGGACAAGGGTCTATAATTGGAAGAGATAATATAGAAGAATTTTTCACCCACGTTAGTATGCATGAAGATCTTAAAGATATACCTCTTGCAAAAGCTGTCCCTACTTATGAAGATGCCTCTGTTTGTTTGGTACGCATGATGGAAGCTAGATTTATTAGTCTCAACCCCATGATACAACACATGTTTCTTACACTTTCTGATATGGAAAGGGGAGAGAAGAGAGATTTTGTTCTAAAGGTCTTAGTGCGAGAATTTGCGGATATAGCTAAAGAAGCTAGAAAAGTTTTTAGTAAGCATGATAGGCTTGGTATGATCACCGATTTTAAAAGAACACTTGAAAAGATGGATATGGATAGAATTAAGTATACTAATAATGTTAATAATGGTGGGGAGATTAAAGCACCAATACCATGTAAGCTCCTAGCAATGCATGAGGCACTAGAAAATAACTATGCTTGGCTTGTTCCTGAAAATTTGTTTGATGAGAGTAGCAAGCCCAAGACTAATGAAAAGGGAGCCGCTGAAACTTATGTATCCAATATACTATGCATGGTTGAGAAAACTCCACACCCCGCTGTAGATGCACCATCTTTTGATAATACTTGATATATACTTTCTGCGCCTAGCTGAAAGGCGTTAAAGAAAAGCGCTTATGGGAGACAACCCATGTTTTTACTACAGTACTTTATTTTATATTTGAGTCTTGAAAGTTGTTACTACTGTAGCAACCTCTCCTTATCTTAGTTTTGTGCATTGTTGTGCCAAGTAAAGTCGTTGATGGTAAGGTTCATATTAGATTTGGATTACTGCGCAGAAACAGATTTCTTTGCTGTCACGAATCTGGGCAAAATTCTCTGTAGGTAACTCAGAAAATTATGCCAATTTACGTGAGTGATCCTCAGATATGTACGCAACTTTCATTCAATTTGAGAATTTTCATTTGAGCAAGTCTGGAGCCTCTTAGAAATTCGTCTTTACGAACTGTTCTGTTTTGACAGATTCTGCCTTTTATTTCGCATTGTCTGTTTTGCTATGCTTGATGGATTTTTCGATTCCATTAACTTTCAGTAGCTTTGTGAAATGTCCAGAAGTGTTAAGAATGATCATGTCACCTCTGAACATGTAAATTTTGATTGTGCACTAACCCTCTAATGAGTTGTTTTGAGTTTGGTGTGGAGGAAGTTTTCAAGGATCAAGAGAGGGAGATGATACAATATGATCAAGAAGAGTGAAAGCTCTAAGCTTGGGGATGCCCTGGTGGTTCACCCCTGCATATATCAAGAAGACTCAAGCGTCTAAGCTTGGGGATGCCCAAGGCATCCCTTTCTTCATCGACAACATTATCAGGTTCCTCTAGTGAAACTATATTTTTATTCCATCACATCTTATGTACTTTGCTTGGAGCATCTGTTTGTTTTTGTTTTTGTTTTTGTTTGAATAAATGGATCCTAGCATTCATTGTGTGGGAGAGAGACACGCTCCGCTGTTGCATATGGACAAGTATGTCCTTAGGCTTTACTCATAGTATTCATGGCGAAAGTTTCTTCTTCGTTAAATTGTTATATGGTTGAATTGGAAAATGCTACATGTAGTAATTGCTAAAATGTCTTGGATAATGTGATACTTGGCAATTGTTGTGCTCATGTTTAAGCTCTTGCATCATATACTTTGCACCTATTAATGAAGAGATACATAGAGCTTGCTAAAATTTGGTTTGCATAATTGGTCTCTCTAAGGTCTAGATAATTTCTAGTATTGAGTTTGAACAACAAGGAAGACGGTGTAGAGTCTTATAATTACAATATGTCTTTTATGTGAGTTTTGCTACACCGGTTCATCCTTGTGTTTGTTTCAAATAAACCTTGCTAGCCTAAGCCTTGTATCGAGAGGGAATACTTCTCATGCATCCAAAATCCTTGAGCCAACCACTATGCCATTTGTGTCCACCATACCTACCTACTACATGGTATTTCTCCGCCATTCCAAAGTAAATTGCTTGAGTGCTACCTTTAAAATTTCCATTCTTCACCTTTACAATATATAGCTCATGGGACAAATAGCTTAAAAACTATTGTGGTATTGAATATGTACTTATGCACTTTATCTCTTATTAAGTTGCTTGTTGTGCGATAACCATGTTCCTGGGGACGCCATCAACTACTCTTTGTTGAATATCATGTGAGTTGCTATGCATGTTCATCTTGTCTCAAGTAAGGGAGATTTACCACTGAAATGGTTAGAGCATGCATAATGTTAGAGAAGAACATTGGGCCACTAACTAAAGCCATGATCCATGGTGGAAGTTTCAGTTTTGGACAAATATCCTCAATCTCATATGAGAAAATTAATTGTTGCTACATGCTTATGCATTAAAGAGGAGTCCATTATCTGTTGTCTATGTTGTCCCGGTATGGATGTCTAAGTTGAGAATAATCAATAGTGAGAAATCCGATGCGAGCTTTCTCCTTAGACCTTTGTACAGGCGGCATAGAGGTACCCCTTTGTGACACTTGGTTAAAACATGTGCATTGCGATGATAATCCAGGTAATCCGAACTAATTAGGACAAGGTGCGGGCACTATTAGTATACTATGCATGAGGCTTGCAACTTGTAGGATATAATTTACATAACACATATGCTTTATTACTACCGTTGACAAAATTGTTTCTTGTTTTCAAAACCAAAGCTCTAGCACAAATATAGCAATCGATGCTTCCCTCTGCGAAGGGCCATTCTTTTACTTTTATTGTTGAGTCAGTTCACCTATTTCTCTCCATCTCAAGAAGCAAACACTTGTGTGAACTGTGCATTGATTCCTACATACTTGCATATTGCACTTGTTATATTACTTTAAATTGACAATATCCATGAGATATACATGTTACAAGTTGAAAGCAACCGCTGAAACTTAATCTTCCTTTGTGTTGCTTCAAAACCTTTACTTTGAATTATTGCTTTATGAGTTAACTCTTATGCAAGACTTATTGATGCTTGTCTTGAAGTACTATTCATGAAAAGTCTTTGCTTTATGATTCATTTGTTTACTCATGTCATTTACATTGTTTTGATCGCTGCATTCATTACATATGCTTACAATAGTATGATCAAGGTTATGATGGCATGTCACTCCAGAAATTATCTTTGTTATCGTTTACCTGCTCGGGACGAGCAGAAACTAAGCTTGGGGATGCTGATACGTCTCCGACGTATCGATAATTTCTTATGTTCCATGCCACATTATTGATGATATCTACATGTTTTATGCATACTTTATGTCATATTTATGCATTTTCCGGCACTAACCTATTAACGAGATGCCGAAGAGCCAGTTGCTGTTTTCTGCTGTTTTTGGTTTCAGAAATCCTAGTAAGGAAATATTCTCGGAATTGGACGAAATCAACGCCCAGGGACCTATTTTGCCACGAAGCTTCCAGAAGACCGAAGAGAAGACGAAGTGGGGCCACGAGGCGGCGCCACACTAGGGCGGCGCGGCCCAGGTGCTGGCCGCGCGGCCCTAGCGTGTGGGCCCCTCGTGACTCTCCCGACTCTGCCCTTCCGCCTACATATAGTCTTCGTCGCGAAACCCCCAGTACCGAGAGCCACGATACGGAAAACCTTCCAGAGACGCCGCCGCCGCCAATCCCATCTCGGGGGATTCAGGAGATCGCCTCCGGCACCCTGCCGGAGAGGGGATTCATCTCCCGGAGGACTCTACACCGCCATGGTCGCCTCCGGAGTGATGAGTGAGTAGTTCACCCCTGGACTATGGGTCCATAGCAGTAGTTAGATGGTTGTCTTCTCCTCATTATACTTCATTGTCGGATCTTGTGAGCTGCCTAACATGATCAAGATCATCTATCTGTAATGCTAGATGTTGTGTTTGTTGGGATCCGATGGATAGAGAATACTATGTTATGTTGATTATCAATCTATGTGTTGTTTATGATCTTGCATGCTCTCCGTTACTAGTAGATGCTTTGGCCAAGTTGATGCTTGTAACTCCAAGAGGGAGTACTTATGCTCGATAGTGGGTTCATGTCTCCGTGAATCTGGGGGAGTGACAGAAACCCCTAAGGTTATGGATGTGATGTTGCCACTAGGGATAAAACATTGATGCTATGTCCGAGGATGTAGTTATTGATTACATTACGCACCATACTTAATGCAATTATCTGTTGTTTGCAACTTAATACTGGAAGGGGTTCGGATGATAACCTGAAGGTGGACTTTTTAGGCATAGATGCATGCTGGATAGCGGTCTATGTACTTTGTCGTAATGCCCAATTAAATCTCACAATACTCATCATATCATGTATGTGCATTGTCATGCCCTCTCTATTTGTCAATTGCCCAACTGTAATTTGTTCACCCAACATGCTATCTATAATATCTAAATTGGAGCAACCCACTAATGTGAATTCTCTCAACATGCAAGCATGCCACATCATTTTATCAGTTTCTCATTAGTTGTATGCCCATGTCAGCCACCCACATTAACATGCATGCCAACTCAACAATTAATTCACGTTAAATTCCAGCATTCACCTTTATATGCTTTTGCGTTTTGTTTCTTTGCCTACAGTACGTCTAATGCTCATCTAATGGAAAAAACGGCCTATCTCTACTGTGTAGGCTGCAGCCACTTACCACCAACCATTGGCGCTTCATCTTCTCAGCCAATCTCGGTATATATTGGCGCTCTCTATTTCTCTCCACGATTTCAGCCAAAGCATACCTGAAGGTTATGCGGATTTTTATTTTCCCTTTAAAGCCAAAATTTAGTGCTTCCCTTTATGCGGAGTAGGTTTCAGTGGCCAAGCTCACTTCTACTCCGGTGCTCCTCCCCTGAATTTTTTTTGGATGCGTTAAACACAATAACGGTGAAAATCTTTCCATACCTATTTGTAAGCGGGGATACGATCGTAATTTCAGTGTAGGTCCACCGTCCATATAACCTTGTACGTGTCCGTATAGCCCACGTTGTGTTGTATCCCGTTTTTGTACGACGTGGGGCTGTACTTAGACGAATGAGATCATTAACTGATCAACGTGACCTTTTTTTTTCTTACGCGAGGTACATATACTATATCAATACATACGGGTATACATAGGCTACATATTAGGTTTCGGCGGACACAACACAGAAAAAAGAACCAACTATTACCCTTTAACTTCCCGTTTAGGGGGGAGCACCGGAGCAAGGCTCGGCCAAGCTATTAATGGATGCATGAGGAGACATACTAAATTCGTCTGATTTTGACTTCAACCACCATCATTACCACTAGCAGCCTCTTCATCTCTTATTTTCCATTCATCTGTGCACCACTGTATATATAGATGTACTCTTTCATCTAGCTCTCGCACCACTCAAGCTGATTGTTTGAGTACCCTTCACATCGAGCCATCTCCATGCATGATCCGTACAAGCTCAGCTGAAGGCTCCGTCATCAATGGATCGGCCACATGTAGCAACCATGCCCATGTAAGTTCCTCTCTCGATTCCCATTTTTCTATCCCATTGATTATTTGTACTATTTGGATCGATACAGGAACAGCTGTACTCTTTCAAGATTCTGGAACATAGGAGTATGTAATGGTGATTACATCTCCGTCTGTCTCTCTACCATGTGGTTCGGCTCTGTATTTTGTCTATTCTGTCTCATCCCGTATGTATATGGGCCAAATTCTGTAGTTGAGTTTTATTGTTGGAAGATCAGTAAGAAAAATTCAATTATTTGGTCAGCGGTACAACGCACCTTCTCATCTTTTTTTGGAAGTTATACATTCTTATGTTTTAAATCCCATTCTTACATTATCTCACCACACGTGTGAATACATCGGAATCAATGGTTATCACTAATGTTTTGTTGTTTACTCATAAAAATGATGAATATTTAATCTATGCATGTCAAGTTGGTATACATCTCAAACCCAAATATTCATGATATAAAATGAAACCTAATATTCCCATTTTCCGTTAAGTGAACAATTAGAAATTGACACTTACATCATTGGGCCTTCCACTAGTGGAAAACAGGCCTTTTGATCCGGGTGGTTAGGGCCTTTTGTCGCGGGCGGCCAGCCGCGACAAGCAAGGCGCGATAAAAGGGTGGCCTTTTATCCCGGGTCACTTACGACCCGCGACATAAGGTCCACCACGTGGCAGCCGCGGGGCGCGCAGGGCACAGGCCCTTTTGTCGCGGGCGGTATTACCACCCGCGACAAAAGGCCCTCTACGTGGCGCGCGCACAACGCTTCTGCTTTAGGGTTTGAGGGGTGCAGCACCCCTCCCCCCCGCCACCGACCGCCTGTTATTTCATTTTTTTCGTCCGAAAATAAAAGTTGCATATATTTGTACGCTACTAGAAGTTGTACACATTCATTCATTATATATATATATAGATCGATCAAACAAATATTGGAAGCAGAAGTCGATTCCCCTTACACATATTCGTAGGTTCCCTACATATATACATGGAGCTCACGATCGACAAACGGTACTAACGACCGTCTATTTGGAGGTAGAACAACTATCTGGACTAAACAAGCCTTTGTTGTTTATGACTTCTCTAACCAAAAGTCCCGCCAGTTCCTCCGCGATTCCTAGTGCGTGTTCCTTTGGTTGGAGTCTGTCCCGCATGAAGTCGACCTATATACGAAAATGAGATGAGTATGACTATATCAGTCTTGATAACGAAATATTGATGATAATAAATAAAGTTGTGAATGTTATTGCTTACGTCGAATTTATTTCTGTTCTGCTTCTCAGTGGTTAACATGCGAATGGACTCGCAAACGTAGTATCCACATAGATTTGTCCCTTGTGGCTGCTGGGGGCACGGTACAGGATTAAATGTTAGCTTCTTTGCAAAGGTAATCTCCTTATGAACATTCTTCAAAGCTTGCCAAGCCCTGCCATGCAAAAGAATGATTGAATGAGTGGATAATTAATTGATATCTCACGAAAGATAAAGCGCGGCGATGAAGGAAATTACACTTGGAGCAACTTCTGCAAGTCCTGGAACCCGTCCAGGCCTCTACTCAGTGGGTCTTTTACTTCAACTATTCCCTTATCAGGTTGAATGTCTAGTAGAATCCAGTGGAAGCTGCACATGTTATGCATATACGTCAGGAATTACACTTAACATCGAGTAAGAAAAATTGAATGTGCATATATAAAAGATCATTAAGACTCTCACTCGTAGTTGTAAGGAAACAATATTGAATCACAGAAATATTGCTGCCCCAAAAACCTTAGTAGGTTTCCCCCCGTTTCTTCGCGTTTATGCTTCACCGTTTCAACATGTATTTTATCTGGGTCAACAAACCCAACATTGATAATATTATTACTTTTGCACTCACTGATCTTCAGTCTGCAAAAGAGAACCCATAAGATATAATGAGTATATATATGCAATGAAAACGAACATGAACTGAATGAAAATGAACTTATATGTAGTTAACAACTTACAAGCAATAGCAACTCATGAGAGATTTGTCGAGGGCTTCTAGATTGAATAACTGCCAGAGTTCATTCATCTCAATATGGATCTCCTCCTTTCGGTAGTAATATTCCCATGGTATACTCGCCACGATGTACATTTTTTTCTCCTTGCATGCATCAAGGTACCACTGATGCAAATTCCGCATATGTGTTGGCAGTTTATGCAGCTGCTCTCTGCTGACCAAGTCGGCCCCGTAGACAAATTTAGGAGCTATATCAGCAGTGGGTAGTGCAGCATCTGCGGCACCAAACAATTCGTCCACGGTAACTCCACATTGAGCCGCTAGAGTTGCAGCTTCTTCCATATTGACACCACCACCATGTTCCTCGTACACCTTGGGAACATTAAACACTTTGAGTGCTGGGATCGATTGTTTGGGCTGAGCACCGAGGAGGGGAACTTCCTTTCTCTTTTTGCCTTTTGTCGTTTGCTTGGCCTTGAGGGGTGCACTTGTTGAACTTGACCTTTTCTCATCTCGCACTTCTAGCTGATGATTTGCTCGTGCGACAATGTCCTTCTCCTTAGCCTTTTCATCCTTCTTTTGGTCAATTACCTTCGCAAGAGTGCGTGTATAGTCATCCTTCTTCTCGTGTAACTCATACTGCGATGGTGTGTTCAGAAAACTAGTAGCATATTCTATTTGCTTCTCTGTGTATGGCTCTGGCGCTGGAGGTTTTGGCTTATGGAAATGATCATAGTTGTGTTTCGCAACAGCGGCCGCATTTTCCTCGACAGTAAGATCCCAAGGACGGGGGGGAGGAACCTTTGGTACTTTTGGGAGGGGCGACCTCTTGGGGATAGGACTCTTGAAACGCTTCCGGCTGGGTGCATTCCGAGTCTTAGTGGGCGGAGGCGGCGGCGCTGGAGATGGAGATGGACTACCGATGTCGTGGTCGACGTCGTACCCACGGGGTGATGGTGGCGACATGTGATCAGTAGGAGGAGGTGATGGTGGCCTGCGATCACCTGGAGGAGGTGATGGTGACCTGCTGGGACGACCGGTACTAGGTGCTACCCAGCCTGGCAGCCTGATGTTCTTCTTTTCCCAGAGAATGATTTCTCCCAGCACCTCTCTGAGTGTAAGCCCCCCATCACCTCCAGGGATATGGAGCTCCAATGTCTCCCACTGCGGGACAACTGAATCCACCCCGACACGAGCATAGCCAGCTGGAATCGGATTGCCATGCCATGTTGCCGGCTCACCTTCAGGTCCAAATGCCGGTAAGACATAGCCGACCGCCACCTTAACAGAAACCTTCCTGAACACCTCATGGAGATCACAAGGTGTTGTCTCCTTGATTCCATCCAAGGGTCGCCAGGACCGGCATCTATCATCATCCGTGTAGGAGGGGCCTCCGAGTCGGCCACGCTGCTGTCTCGTTGCTGAGATATTTCAGCGGTATTATCTGGCGGGCGTTGTCCTTTTAGTTCATTTATCTCCCGCTGCTGCTGCTGAAGCTCCCGCTGCTGCTGGTCAAGTCGGCGTTGGAACTCGGCCATCCGGTCATTCTGCACCTCCAGCTGGCGTTGTTTAGCTCTCGCTCGGCTTCTATAAGTCTCCGCGTCGGCCGGAAACCCAAGCGACCACGGAACACTAGGGCCGAAGCCTCTTGTTCGTCCTCCCTTCTCAGGATTACCGAGGACAAGCGTCAGCAAGTCTTTCTCTCTATCGGGAGCAAACTTTAGTTTTCCCGCCTTTATATCTGTCGTCACTTCAATCCATTTTTGCCTGGGTACCCTAACCCTGGTGTCACTTTCAACAATGTTCCCTGTCTTCATGTCATACTCACAGCCATGCGCGAGGAACCAATTTCGAGCCCTTATGTCCCATCCTTCTCGCGTGGGTTCTGGAGTGATCCCGTTCAGCTCCATCTCAGCCTCTTGTGCATCCCACTTAGGCATGGCTCTTCCGTAGCCCCCTCGCCCCGTATGATGGTGATATTTCTTCTCGCTTGCATTCTTCTTGTTTTTCGCTGACAGGTTCACAGCCTCCTCGGAGTCTTTGTACCTCACAAATTCTTCCCGATTATGCTCCTGCTTCGCTAGGTAGTTCTCGAATAATGGAGGCTTCTTGTCTTTCTTATAATTTTTCCATAACCGGTTCTTATACGCCCGGAAAAGTTCCCCCATCTTCTTAAGAGCCCATTTCTTCACTAGCTCTCGCTGCTTAGCATTCTCAGACTCCGATCCCAAATCTGGCAAAGTGAAATGTGCCATCAGGTCTCTGAAAAGTGTGTCTTTGTACCTATCGGCAACCTGATTTTCGGACACATTCTTCGTCTTGTTCCATTCTCTGACAGTGATCGGGACACGATCTCTAACCACAACTCCGCACTGATTTTTGAACTTCACTCCGACATTCTCGGGTACCACCGGTTGGCCTTCCGGTGATATAGCTTCAATTGTGAAGTGGTCTTTCTTGGTCAACTTCTTTGCCGGGCCTCGTTTCTCTATCTTATCTTCGGAGGCCTAAGAGAATACATATAGAATTGCATTAATGCCTCTATACTAATGCCTCAATACATATGTACATATAGAAATCCATTAATACCTCGTCACCGGAGCCGTCGTCGGCTTCTCCGTCACCGGAGCCGTCGGCTTCTCCGTCACCGGAGCCGTCGGCTTCTCCATCACCGGAGCCGTCGGGTTCTCCATGACCGGAGCCGTCGGCTTCTCCATCACCGGAGCCGGCTCGGTCGGCTTCTGTACCATCGCGGATTATGTCCGCGAATATGTCTTCCTGTTCCAAGTCCCGTTCGAATTGATCCATTGTTTCTGCAAAAGAATTAAATCGATAAGTAAATGTTCAAACACAAACCAAACCCTAACCCTAATCGGCGACACGTGTTTGCGAGAGGGAGAGGGGTGTCGGCGACGCGTGTTTGCGAGAGGGAGAGGGTCTCGGCGGCGCGTGTTTGCGAGAGGGAGAGGGGTGTCGGTGCGTGTTTGCGAGAGGGAGAGGGTCTCGGCGGCGCGTGTTTGCGAGAGGGAGAGGGGTGTCGGCGCGTGTTTGCGAGATGGAGAGTGCGCGTGTTTGCGAGAGGGAGAGGGTGTCGGCGGCGCGTGTTTGCGAGAGGGAGAGGGGTGTCGGCGCGTGTTTGCGAGCGGGAGAGGGCGCGTGTTTGCGAGAGGGGGAGGGTGTCGGCGACTGGTTTTTGCGAGGGGGGAGGGAGTCGACGTCAGTTGTTTGCGAGAGGGGTCTCGGCGGGTGTTTGCGAGAGGGGTGTGTTTGCGAGAGGGGTGTGTCGGCGGGTGTTTGCGAGAGGGGTGTGTCGGCGGCGGTTACGACAAAATTTAAACTACAAATTTGAACTAAGTAATTACATTTAACAAAAATAAACTAACTAATTACAACAAAATACTTACAAAATTTAAACTACAAATTTGAACTAACTAATTACAACAAAAATAAACTAACTAATTACAACAAAATACTTACAAAAATGAACTAACTAATTACATACTAAAATGTCTATATACAAAAATGAACTAACTAATTACATACTAATTATCTAACTAATAACTAATTACTAAAATGCCTATATACAAAAATAAACTAACTAATAACTAATTACAAAAATGAACTAACTAATTATACTAATTATCTAACTAAGAAAAAAAAAATTAAAAAAAAAGAGGGCCGGCCGGGGGCGCCGGCGCCGGCGCCTGCGCACATGGCGGCCGGTTTGTACCTGCGGATCGAGGGGGCGCGGCGGCGCGGCGGCGGGGCCGGCACGGGCACAGGGCGGCGGCGGCGGGCGCGCGGCACGGCGGCAATCGACGGCGCGCGCGGCACGGCGGCAATCGACGGCGGCAGAGAGGCGCGCGCGGCAGAGGAGCTCGAGGAGGCCTACGGCGGCGACGGCGCGGCAGAGGAGATCGACGGCGGCGGCGCAGCAGATCGACGGCGGCGACGGCGGCGATGGCGGCACGGCGATCCGGCAGCTGGCGGCGTGATTTGGCTAAGTGCTGGCCTCCGGGAGTCGCGGGTGGGGGCTCCGCCCGCGGCGGTAGGTATTTATACCTACCCCCCTTTTGTCGCGGGCCGTGGCTCGACCCGCGACAAAAGACCCCCTTTTGTCGCGGGTCAAGCCCCACCCGCGACAAAAGGGGTCTTTATCGCGGGCCGTGGCTCGACCCGCGACAAAAGGGGGTGGGAGGGGGAGGCGGCCGATCCGCGTGAAGCGCATCCAACGGCTCCGGCCGTTTGAATCCAACGGCCTGGAGCCGTTGGACGCGGATCAGGCCTGGACCGTTTTTGTTTTTCTGTTTTTTTCTGTTTTTTGTTTTTCTGTTTTTTTCTGTTTTTTGTTTTTCTCGTTTTTTTTAATAAAAACTATTATTTCAATAACTTTTAAATGGTAACTCAAAAGAAAAGTGTTATATATGAAAATTGATCAGAAAAATCCAATGAACATGAATATGACATCCATAGAACTATTTGCATCTCGCATATATAAATGCTGACACGTGCCTCGCCCGCCGACGCCGGCGTGCGACGTGTAGCCACCGCCGACACGTGGCTCACCCCGCCGACGCCGGCGTGCGACGTTTAGCCACCGCTGACACGTGCCTCGCCCCGCCGACGCCGGCGTGCGACGTGTAGCCACCGCTGACACGTGCCTCCCCCCGCCGACGCCGGCGTGCGACGTGTAGCCACCGCTGACACGTGCCATGCCCCGCGTGCGCTATATAGAGCGACGAGTGCGGGCGCAACCACACGTCGCCACCACCTCCGCTCATTCATCTCCGGGATGCCTCCATGTCGTCGAGGCGTCCGGTTTCCGTGGCGTTCGAGTGCATCCGAGCGGTAGGTTCACCGCCGAGATACGCGCCGGTGGCTTCCGCCTCACCCTCGGCACGTACAACACGCCGGAAGAGGCGGCGCGCGCTACGACGCGGCGGCGTGGCGCTTTCGGCGGCCAGGGCACGACATGAACTTCCCGGATGTTGAATCGCTAGAGGAGGCGGAGTTCCTCGCGCCACCGCCGTGCCTCGTCACCGACGAGGACCGTCCACCGGCATCGCTGTGTGCAGCGCAGATCGCCATCGCCGAGCGCGACGAGCGGTTGATGCGCCGGTGGAGGGCGCGGTCCCCCGACGCGTTCTTTGCTAACCTTAGGGCACAACGCAGGTCCAACAGGCACCACCGTCGGGCCGTCGCCGCCTTCGAGCTCGAGAACTCGAATACAACTTGGACCGAAAACGACCCTCGGTGGGATGACCTTTGGACGGAGACAACCTCCGACGACGAGTAGAGACTAGACTAGTAATTTATCTATTTTATTGTAATTTCAATAAAGTCGTTGTCGGTTCTATTAGTTTAAATTTAGTTTATAAAGTCGTTGTCGGTTGTTTTTGTTCAATAAAGTGGTTGACACGAAATTTATTACGATTGAACTGAAATTAAAGTACAGAGCTCAACTGAAAAATAAGATACATGGCCAGATTCGAATGTTGGAGCCATTCAATCATAGTCGTGCCTAGTCCTATACACGTCGCCACTGTAGTCATCAAAGTCGCCGACGTCATCGTCGCTAGCATCGGGGTCGCGGTTGTCGAACCACGGCGGATGACCACGCGTGGGCTGGGATTGAGGGTAGCGCAGGCGGGGGCCACGATAGGCCAGGACGCTACGGAGAGTCCGGCCGCGCCACCACATTCGACGGCCGGCCTCGTTGAAGTTCGAAGGAGGCGGGCCGTCCTCCTCGTACCTGGCAACCGCCCTCTCACGCCGATTGATGAAGAAGCTGTCCCAAGTCGGGCTGTAGTCGGGATGCCACTGGGGATTCCTCCGCTGCTCAGGCGTGAGCTCGAAATAGTAGTGGTTCGTGATGGCCATCTCGCGTGGCACACCTACAGGGATAGGAGGGACCGGTACGCCTCCGACGCTCAGCAACCAGCCGGTCGGGACGCGGTAGCCGGGCGGGCAGGGGTAGTTCGAGGCGCAAAGCGCCTCCGCCTCCCGGGGTGTTAGACATACGATGGAAGCCATGGGAGAGAGTGATGAGGTTTGCAGATATGAGAGTCCAAGCCTACATATATATAGTGGAAAAATGGCGGGAATGCGGGAAGAAAATAGGCGGGAACGAAGTGGCGCGCGAAACTTTCATCCCGGGTGGAGGCTCAAACCGCGACAAAAGACTGGGGGAGGCTTATCTAGGAGGGCCTTTTGTCACGGTTGGTGGCTGCAACCGCGACTAAAGATGTCGGCAGGATAATAAGGATGTGTCGGTAACCTTTTGTCACGGTTGGTGGCTGCAACCGCGACTAAAGCTGTCGGCAGGATAAGGATGTGTCGGTAACCTTTTGTCACGGTTGGTGGCTGCAACCGCGACTAAAGGTGTCGGCAGGATAAGGACGCGTGGGTGGACGCACTGCTCGATGAGATAAAGCATGTAGCGCACGACGGCCTGTCGAAGGAATAAGACAAAGTAGAAGCGGTGCCGTGCCTATAAAAGGAGCATCGATACGCCTTTCCAAGCAGATCAACAAGCCAAGCACAGTTTAATCTTCATTATTACATAAATGTAGAGATTGTCTTGGGAACTATATATGAAGAATACATTATTACATCGCCATCTAGTGTTGTGATCTTCTACGCCGTAGCCATGGAGAATCTTCATCATTTAGCAAGATGCTTGGGTCAATTTTCACCGTGAAGGGCGGAATTTCTTTAAACTTATTATAATCTTCGACATGTCTGTCTTGTCATCCACTCCCACGATGTTTCTTTTTCCCGAAAGAACTATGTGGCGCTTTGGCTCCTCGATTGATGTATTCTTTTGTTGATTTCTTTTTCTTGATTTGCTAGACATGTCCTTCACGTAGAAAACTTGAGCCACCTCGCTGGCTAGGACAAAAGGCTCGTCCAGGTACGCAAGATTGTTGGGATCCACTGTTATCATACCGTACTTATCGTCAATATGTATAGCGCTGAGCTTCACCCATTTGCACCGAAACAAAGGGACCTTAAAAGTGGGACCATAGTCAAGTTCCCATATCTCCTCTATGTATCCATAATATGTGGTGGTCTGCCCATTCTCGTCTGTTGCATCAAAGCGGACACCGCTGTTTTGGTTGGTGCTCTTTTTATCTTGGTCGATCGTGTAAAATGTATTCCCATTTATCTCGTACCCTTGGAATGTACATATGTTTGAAGATGGTAACCTGGCCAACAAGTACAGCTGCTCCACCGCAGATGGGTCATTAATGAGATGTCTTTGCAACCAAGCGCCGAAGGTATTCATGTGTTGACGTGTAATCAAGGACTCGGGCTGGCCGGGTTTATTTCTCGTAAAACATTCTTATGTTTCTCGATGTACGGAGCCACCAAGCTGGAATTGTATAGAACTGTGTAGTGCGCTTGATTGAAAGAAATCTTGTCCCTCCACACCGTTGCTTTCCTTCCTAGTGTGCCTTTTCCAGTCAGCCTCCCCTCATACCGAGATTCAGGAACACCAATCGGCTTAAGGTCAGGAAGAAAGTCAACACAAAACTCAATGACCTCCTCAGTTCCGTAGCCCTTTGAGATACTTCCTTCCGGCCTAGCTCGGTTATGAACATATTTCTTTAAGACTCCCATGAACCTCTCGAAGGGGAACATATTGTGTAGAAATACAGGACCGAGAATTCTAATCTCTTCAACTAGGTGAACGAGGAGGTGCGTCATAATATTGAAGAAGGATGGTGGGAACAACAACTCGAAGGCGACAAGACATTGGACCACATCTTCTGTAATCCCGACAAAGTTTACGGATCCATTACCTTCTGAGAAATTGCGTTCAGGAATGCACATATCTTCACAATGGCTAGTCGAACATTTTCTGGTAGAAGTCCCCTCAATGCAATCGGAAGCAATTGTGTCATAAGCACGTGACAGTCATGGGACTTCAGGTTCTGGAATTTTTTCTCCTTCATATTTACTATCCCCTTTATATTCGACGAGAAACCAGACGGAACCTTGATACTGAATAGGGCTTCAAAAAGATCTCCTTCTCTTGTTTGGTAAGAGCGTAGCTGGCAGGCCCTACAAACTGCCCTGGATGATTGCCGTTTCGTCCTTTATGAAGTTCCTGGTCCTCCCGTGCTTCTGGTGTATCTTTTGTCTTTCCATACACGCCCAGAAAACCTAGAATATTCACACAAAGATTCTTGGTCAGGTGCATCACGTCGATTGCAGAGCGGACTTCCAGGACTTTCCAATATTCTAGCTCCCAGAAAATAGATTTCTTCTTCCACATGGGCGCGTGTCCGTCATCGTCTTTCGGAACAGGTCGACTGCCTGGACCCTTTCCAAAGATAACATTTAAATCCTTGACCATGTCAAATATATCAGCACCACTACGGGGGACAGGCTTCGGACGGCGGTCTGCCTCGCCATC
Organism: Lolium perenne; assembly: GCF_019359855.2. NCBI lineage: Eukaryota > Viridiplantae > Streptophyta > Magnoliopsida > Poales > Poaceae > Lolium > Lolium perenne. The sequence continues at coordinate 162,919,294 of NC_067247.2, forward strand.
GAAATGCTTGCCTTTTTTCCTTAAGGGATGCTTGCGCGGAAGGAAACGACGATTGAACGGGTACACAACTTTTCTGCTTTTTCCCAAATATTTACTTTCAGTCTCATCTAAACAGTGTGTGCATGCATTGTATCCTTTGTTCGTCTGTCCTGAAATGTTACTGAGAGCAGGCCAATCATTGATGGTTACGAATAGCAACGCTCGTAGGTCAAATTCTTGCTCCGTGTGCTCATCCCACACACGTACACCTGGTTTGGCCCACAACTCCAAAAGTTCATCGACTAATGGCCTTAGGTACACATCAATGTCGTTGCCCGGTTGCTTTGGGCCTTGGATAAGCACTGGCATCATAATGAACTTCCGCTTCATGCACAACCAAGGAGGAAGGTTGTAGATACATAGAGTCACGGGCCAGGTGCTGTGACTGCAGCTCTGCTCCCCAAAAGGATTCATGCCATCTGTACTTAGACCAAAGTATAAGTTCCTTGCCTCACCTGCAAAATCCGGAAACTCTCTCCCGATGTTTCTCCACTGCCGACCATCAGCGGGGTGCCTCAACATCGCGTCTTTCTTACGTTCTTCCATGTGCCATCGCAACAACTTGGCATGCTCTTTGTTTCTGAACAAACGTTTCAACCGTGGTATTATTGGAGCATACCACATCACCTTCGCAGGAACCCTCTCCCTGGGTGGCTCGCCCACAACATCACCAGGGGCAACTTTTCTGATCTTAGACCGGAATGCAACACCTATCGGTCACTACTTCAAATTCTCGTACTCCTCACCGCGGTAGAGGATACAGTCATGAATGCATGCATGTCTCTTATGCACATCTACTCCTAGAGGGCAGACAAGCTTATTTGCTTCATATGTCTTGACGGGCAATTCATTATTTCTTGGAAACAGCTTCTTTAATATTATCATCAATTTCTCAAATCCCGAGTCAGTCACACCGACCTCTGCCTTCCATTTCAGCAATTCCAATATGCTACCCAGCTTTCTATGCCCATCTTCACAACCTGGGTACAACAATTTGTGGTGGTCCTCTAACATCTTGTCGAACTGCAACCTCTCCTTATCCGTGTCACAGTCTCTTCTTGCATCAGAAATGGCCCGACGAAGATCATCATCAACAGGATCATCGATGCTGTTCTTCACCTCCTTCTTCTTCATTGTCGTCCATTGCGGTATCAAAGCATTCGAGAGAACATAGATCGATAATACTTCTCATCATTATCTTCTTCCTCATCGCCGTCTTCCATCATAACCCCTTCTTCTCCGTGCTTGGTCCAAACATTATAACTGGACATGAACCCAAACCGAAGCAGGTGGCTCTTAATATCTCTTGAGCAAGAGTAATCCTTCTCGTTCTTACATTTTAGACATGGACAGCACATAAAACCTTGCTTCGACTTGTTGGCCTCGGCCACAAGCAGGAAAGAATTCACGCCCTCTCTGAAAGCGGGAGCACATCGGTTACCGTACATCCATGGATGACTCATCTGCATCATAAGCACAATAATATATGTATCAGATGCAATCACCTTGCTAAAATTAATATTGTACGGACTATGCATATATATATAGTCGAGAAAATAGTTGCTAACCTTTTTGGATCAAAAAGAGGAGAAATCTTATCAAATAAAACCAAGTGGCATCCCTCTCACAAGCATTCCATCAAACACCTCTTGTGCACATGTAGAAAAAATGAGCTAGCATACACCTCCACCTTCACCACCAAGGAAAAAATGAGGTGGGGGGGTGGCTGGCTGCTTCTATATATATATATAGGGGGGACATTTTGTCGCGGGCCTTATTCCGACCCGCGACAAAAGGGGTGGCCACGTCGCTCCTACCCCTTTTATCGCGGGTCGTAATACGGCCCGCGACAAAAGGACGCGACAAAAGCCTCCGCGCGCTCCACATGGTTTCGGGGCGACGTGGCCAGGCCATTTGTCGCGGGTGCAGGCGCGCCCGCGACAAAAGGCTCCCACGGAAGCCCTGTTTTCCACTAGTGTTCGAGTATGACACATGGTAATGGAAAGTTAGGTTTTCATGTGGTAACTGCATGTTTTGAGAAAATGAGTATCTTTTGCTTAAGGTGATAATTAATTGAGCCGGTTCTGAATATAAAGGATGCAAAATTCTAAGATATTATTTTTGACTTAAGTTACTCGATGTAGAAGTGATTCTTTGATACTCCCACTATCACTTACTCGGACATTTGTTATTCTTATCAATTTCCCCGCGTGTATTATATTTTAATTATATCATTTTTTGTACCAGGTAACCCTGGCAGAAGGGCAGTTTATCCGATGTGCATAAATTTTCATACTTACTATCGATACACGTAGTAAAATTTTAATCGCATATTTACATGTTCGATGTACATATATATATTGTTGGGTATGTACCATACTCTTTTTTTATTTTGTTGTACAAAATAATTTATGTGTATATATATAAGTTAGTAGATAGATAAGTTGTTTCAAGTTGAATCCTTCATACGGTTTGTTCAGATATCATTACTATACAAATAATTTTTTTCTTAAAATTATATCCTATAAATTCCCGCCGCAACGCGCGGGGAATCGTCTAGTTTATCTTATGGGAGAGACACCTCTAGTGAACTGTGGACCCCGGTCCATTCTTAACATCGAATACAATCTACTGCAATACTGGTTCTACTGTTCTCTGCAAACAATCATCATCCACACTATACATCTAATTCTTTGTTACAGCAAGCCGGTGAGATTGACAACCTCACTGTTTCGTTGGGGCAAAGTACTTTGGTTTTGTTGTGCAGGTTTCACGTTGGCGCCGGAATCCATGGTGTTGCGCCGCACTACATCTCGCCGCCATCAACCTTCAACGTGCTTCTTGGCTCCTACTGGTTTGATAAACCTTGGTTTCTTACTGATGGAAAACTTGCCGCTGTACGCATCACACCTTCCTCTTGGGGTTCCCAACGGACGCGTGCTGTACGCGTATCACAAGACACCATTATTCTTATCTTTTCTTACCATAAGCCTATCCCAAGTTTCTACCTTACAAGTTTTACTTGTTGTTTTCCAAGAGTTACTTTTATAGTTAACTTTGGTCTAAGTTAAAGATGGTTACTAGAGTAGTAAAGTTAGTCTCAATCTAGCAAAGCAAGATAGCACCCCTCATGATTTAGAGCTAGTGCTAATGAATTAAAACTTGACTACTCTAGATGGGAACAATGTGACTTGAACTGAATTTTTAAACCTTGGAATGAGAAAGCATTCCATTGAATGATTTTTGAAGGTGAATATGACCAAGAGAAGATGGTGATTTTTGATAAAATGATATTGGTTTGAATGCGATACCTTTCCAATATTGAGTACCCCCACAATACCTGATTATGGGTAGGGCTTAACTGGAATTTTAAGCATCTTAGTATGGGTTCCCTCTGAACACACATCATAGGGGTTATGCTTGAGGCTGCCTCCGTTGTTGAGAAATGATGTGAATTGAGGTGAATTGTACGGCCAAGCCCTGTGCAGTTCCCAGGTTGACAGTTGGTTTTCACTGGGAGGCCAAGCTCATGGGGAGAGGTGCTCATACTAGGATTTGTAAGTGAAAGGTTATGGTTGATGATCCGCGTACTGTGTTACGAGGATTCGGGGTAATCCCGACGGATGAAATCAAATGTTGTGGCACAAGCGTGCAACCTCTGCAGAGTGTAAATCTATTCGAATAGCCGCGTCCACGGTTACGGACGGTTGGAAAGGCCATACAGTTTCCGATGTCAAATATTTGAAAATGATGGTGAAATGAATTGTGAAGTGGTGAATTGAATTGAAATCACCACTTGAATGGTGGGAATGACACTAATGTTCCCACTTGAGTTAGTTAGCACATGAATAAGCTTTTTCTCAAATACTTGTGAACAAAAATTGGCTTTATGCAAATAAACTAGAGCTTAGCAAACTTTACTAGAAATGTCTAGCACTTACACTAGTATTAGTTTGCGAGTACTTGAAGTACCCACGGCTTTGTCCCTGGCTATTCAAATGGCCAGAGTATGAAGATGAACAAGGAGATGACCAGCAGGACGCCTACGACAACTAGGAGTCTTCCGACGTCAAGCGTTGGCCTGTGGACTAGAGAGTCCTTGTATCTTACGTTTCCGCTATGAACTTGTGTTTGTTCGTTGATCAATAGATCAACTATTCGTGTAATATGGATGATGTGATTCCAATTGTAAGACAATATGGTTTGTAATGAATGATGACTGTGATACTTAACTATTATGCCTCCCAACAACAATATTCCTGGGATTGCGATGTATGACATAATAGGCATCCGGGCTTAAAAATCCGGGTGTTGACAAGTTGGTATCAGAGCCATTGTTTGACCTTAGAAGACCTTAGTTAGAATGGGCGTTCTGAAAAACTTAACTTTGAAACCAAAATGAAGAGAATATTTGTGAAAATTTACTTACACTCTTGTCTTTGAGACTTTTCCAAAATTTGATGAATCATGTTCTCTCTTATTTGAATCTACCTAAAACTTTGCCACACTTGTTCACTCTCTAACTTATACTCATCCTTTTCGCTTTCAGATGGAGCCGAATGAACCCATCAACACCAAGTTTTACCAACTTGGGAATGGGGGGAGTCTGATCTTCGAGCACGACCTCAACGCCCTTTCGGACTTCCTCGAGCGCCCACACCCTGAGTTCCACGGAATTCAGGTGGATGACACTCCTGGAGGAGAGTTGCAGTGGATCATCACTGCCGACTTGAGGGGAAGATGGAGCCTCCCACCTCGGAGAGGATCCTCTTCTCCTTCCGCGAGAGCAACTGGCTCGACGGACTCGCACGTGGCCTTCAGGAGGCACTTGCGCGCCTTTGTGGACAGAACGTGGTGCGCATCCTCGCTTCGCGCTTCGCGCATCTCGTGAGGCGTGATGCCATGGGGGTGCCTATGGAGCTGCAGCCGCACCCGCAGCTGAGGCACCATGCTGAGCACCTGGACTTCATGCTCTACTAGACTCAGAAGGACCTCGACGCCACTCGCGCTTACGCGAACCAGACCCATGCTCACATCATTGAGCAGGGTGAGGCGATCAAGCTCCTCAACAACGACCGCACGGCCCTTCGCCAGCAGCGTGCCAAGAAGGACGCTACGATTGTGCACCTTCGCGCCAAGATCGCAGCACTTGAGGCCACTGTCAAGGCCCAGGAGGATCAGCTTAGAGAGATGGAGGACGACGACGGAGGTATCGACCTTCAGGGAGGAGGAGCCTTCCTGAGCGACGACGACGACTTTGAGGAGGACGAGTTCACCGAGGAGGAGGACTACGAGTTCCTGGAGGCAGGACCTGACGACTACGTCCCGATCGACGTCGAGGATGAGGAGTAGTTGCACTAGTTTCACTTATGTAGGTGTGAGTTGTATCCCGTCCTTTGTATCGTAGCATGAGAATGGTTCTTAAAACCATGGTAGTATGAGTGTGTTAGTTTGTACTATGTGATGAATGAATGAACGAATGTTATGTTTGTCATGAAAAGATTACAAGTGTCAAGTGTTTTTCAAACTTACTCAAAATAAACCATAGCAATTTCCCTCTTATCTCATGATCTTCTCTATCTTCAGATGGCCCCACCCAATCGCACCAATAACGATGCGATGATGCAACTGCTGCAAACCCTGCTTGCCGACAGGGAGACAGAAAGAGCTGAACGCCAAGCCAACATCGCAGCCTTGCAGAACATTGCCAATCAAGGCCCTGGAAATCATGACCACCCCGGATCCAAGCTCAAGAACTTTCAGAACACCAACCCTCCAGTGTTTAGCAAGACTGAAGAACCACTCGACACCGACGACTGGCTCCAGACTATGGAGAACAACTTGGAAGTAGCCGGAGTGGAAGCAAATGAGAAGGTTTTGTTTGCAACCCATTATCTCGCTGGACCAGCCCGCACTTGGTGGACAAGCACCCGTGCCATGAACGGAGGTCAGTTCATGACTTGGGAGAATTTCAAGCTCAAGTTCAGCAAGTACCATGTACCCCTGGGTCTTATCAAAAAGATGAGGGATGAGTTCCGTGAACTGAAGCAAGGTCGCTTGACGGTGGTAGAATACAGCGATAGGTTCCTTACCCTGTCAAGGTACGCCCCCGACGAGACTGACACAACTGAGAAGAGGCAGGAGAGATTCCTGAACGGACTGCATGATGAGATGCAGACTGTCCTCGTCAATATCCCCTTCGCCGACCTTGAAGCCCTTGTTGACTCCGCCATCCAGATGGAGGGCAAGCTGAACCAAGCCAATGAGAACCGCAAGCGCCGCATGATGCACTAGAGTGGGTCTAGCAATGCCCAGAAGTACCGCCCCAGCTCAAGCGGAGGTTTCACTCCGAGAAACAACAACAACAAGCCCCCGATGCAGAACTCGCGCCCCGGTTATCAGAACCGGAGTGGAGGAAACTCCAAGCCAGGAGGCTATAACCACAACAACTACAACAACAACAACTACTACAACCGCGCTCCGCCCAGAGCCCCCAACAACAACAACAGCAACACCAACACCGCTCCCAGAACCGGAAGCAACGCCATCCCCGTTGCAACCAAGGACAAGGCCACCATCACTTGTTACGAGTGTGGTGTAGTGGGGCACTACTCCAACGAGTGTCCCAAGAGGCTCGCCAAGCTCGCCGGCAACACCGCTGCACCTGCTCAGCAGCAACGCCGTGTCTCCACCGGCAAAAAGTTCACCCCCAACAACCCCAATAACCGCAACGGCCGTCTCTACCAAATGAACGCCGAAGAAGCCCAGGAAGCACCAGATGTTGTACTGGGTATGTTTTCTGTCAACCACATCCCTGCCAGAGTGTTGTTTGATTCCGGAGCATCTCATTCTTTCGTCACTGAAGACTTTGCATCAACAAGTAAAATTCAACCCATCAGTTTGAAGCATGTTATGATAGTTCAAATCCCCGGATCAACCACCAAAGCCAGAAAATTTTGCAAAAATGTACCCATCAAAATCCATGATGTAGATTTCTATGCCAATCTAATAATTCTGGGAACCAAAGGTTTGGAAGTCGTACTAGGAATGGACTGGATGTCAAAACACAATGGATTGATAGACTGTGCCAAGAAAGCCATCACCATGACTAGCAGCACCGGTATCATAGTAGAACATGTCTCTGAAAGACTACCCAGAAAATTCACCTGCAACCAAAGTGTATTCAAGCCAACTCTGGATCAAATCAGGGTCGTTTGTCGCTACCCTGATGTGTTTCCGGATGATCTACCCGGTATGCCCCCGGATCGGGATATCGAGTTCATCATCGAGTTAATACCCGGGACTGGACCTATAGCCCAGAGAGCCTACAGCATGAACGCAACAGAGCTTGTGGAGCTGAAGAAACAGATAGATGATATGTTAGCCAAGGGTCTGATTAGACCTAGTGCATCCCCTGGAGATCCCCAGTTTTGTTTGTGGACAAGAAGGATGGGGCAAATTGTTTATGTACGGATTATCGTAAGCTTAACGACGTCACCATCAAAAACAAATACCCCCTACCCAAGATAGAAGACTTGTTCGATCAGCTAACCGGAGCCAAAGTTTTCTCCAAGATAGACCTTAGAACTAGATATCATCAGCTGAAGATCCGAGCCACCGACATTCCAAAGACTGCCTTCACCACTAGATATGGGTTGTATGAGTACAATGTCATGTCGTTCGGATTAACCAATGCCCCGCTTATTTCATGAATCTCATGAATAAGATCTTCATGAACTTTTTGGACAAGTTTGTCGTTGTCTTCATCGATGACATCCTTGTGTACTCCAAGTCCGAAGAGGAACATGAACAGCATTTGGAGACAGTCCTAGAAACCCTTAGGCACCACCAGTTGTATGCCAAGTTCAGCAAGTGTGAGTTTTGGTTGGAGAAAGTAGGATTCCTGGGACAGATCTTGTCTGCAGGAGGAATTGCCGTAGATCCCGCCAAGATCAAAACCGTTATGGAATGGCAAGCCCCAACCACCCAAACCGAGGTCCGCGCTTTTCTTGGATTACCCGGATATTACCGCAGATTTGTAGAAGGCTTTTCGAGCATCGCTCGACCAATGACCCAACTGTTGAAAAAGGACAAGAAGTTTGAGTGGACTGATAAATGTGAAGAGAGCTTCCAACAGCTCAAGAGTAGACTGACAACAGCCCCAATCCTGACCATGCCAGACATCGCTAAGCCCTTTGACGTATATTGCGACGCCTCCAAGACTGGTCTTGGATGTGTGCTTATGCAAGAAGGCAAAGTTGTATCCTACCTTTCAAGACAACTGAAGCAACATGAACAGAACTACCCAACCCATGACCTCGAGCTTGCAGCCGTGGTCCTAGCCTTGAAAGTTTGGCGTCATTACCTCACGGGTAACCGATGCGAGATCTACTCCGACCACAAGAGCTTGAAATATATCTTCACCCAGAAGGAGCTGAACATGAGACAACGCCGATGGATCGAATTGATCAAGGATTACGACATGGAGATTCACTACCACCCCGGCAAGGCCAATGTGGTAGCGGATGCTTTGAGTCGACTGCCGTGTCAGTTGAACTCCATGATCGCAACCGAGCAGCCCAGCTTGTATCAAGAGTTTGAATAGTTTCGCCTGGAACTGGTTAGTGAAGGATTCCTAGCCAGCATAGAACTGCAACCCACCTTGGTTAGCCAGATCAAGGAAGCCCAGAAGGACAACGCTAGCATCGACGGAATCAAGAAACAGATAGCCGCAGGAAAAGCCCCCGGATTCACTTTTGATGAAGCCGGAGTTCTTTGGTACAAAGAACGCCTCTGCGTACCATCGGACTCAGACTTGAAGCAAGTCATCCTGCAAGAAGCCCATGACACCCTTTATTCAATCCACCCCGGAGGTACCAAGATGTATCAAGACCTGAAGGAGCAATTCTGGTGGCATGGAATGAAGAGAGAAATCGGAAGCTACATCGCCAAGTGTGACATCTGTCAGAGAGTCAAGGCAGAGCATCAACGACCTGCAGGACTACTACAACCACTGCAGATTCCAGAATGGAAGTGGGACTCCGTAGGAATGGACTTTTTCAGTCCGGACTGCCCAAATCCAGCAAAGGCAATGATTCAATATGGGTAGTGGTCGATAGATTGACCAAAGTCGCCCATTTCATCGCCGTCAAGACCACGTACCAAGGCCCAAAGTTAGCTGAATTGTACATCTCCAGAATAGTCGCCCTGTACGGAACCTCGAAGTCGATAGTGTCCGATAGAGGATCATAGTTCACCTCAAGATTCTGGCAGAAAGTGCACGAAGGACTAGGAACCCATCTGAATTTCAGCACCGCCTATCACCCTCAGACCGACAGACAGACTGAGAGAGTCAACCAGATATTGGAGGACATGCTGAGAGCATGTGTACTGGAATATGGATCCAAGTGGGAAGACTGCTTACCTTACGCAGAATTCTCTTACAACAACAGCTATCAAGCTAGCCTGCAGATGGCCCCCTTTGAAGCCTTGTACGGAAGGAAATGCCGTACCCCCCTGAACTGGTCGGAAGTCGGAGAAAGCCAAGTTTTTGGCCCAGATGTTCTTCGTGAAGCCGAAGAGAAAGTGCACAAGATTCACGAGTACATCAAGACGGTGCAATCAAGACAGAAGAGCTACGCCGACAAGAGACGTCGGGAGATGACCTTCGAGATCGGAGACTTCGTCTATCTCAAGGTATCCCCCTTGAAAGGAATGCAGAGATTTCAGCTGAAAGGAAAGCTCGCACCCCGATATGTCGGACCTTTCAAAGTTCTGAGTCGCCAAGGCGAAGTATCTTATCAACTGGAGTTGCCCGAAGAAATGTCGGCTGTGCACGACGTGTTTCACATCTCACTCCTCCGGAAGTGCATTGAAGTCCCTGAGAAGACCGAAGTGTTCAAGAACATCGATCACCGATCGGTGGATATCAACAAGGACCTGACATACCGCGAAGTGCTGATTCGCATTCTGGAGGAAGCTTACCGAACCACCCGTACCCGAAGCATCAAGTTTCTGAAGATACAATGGAGCAATCATACTGAAGATGAAGCCACCTGGGAACGCGAAGACTTCATGAAGAAGGAGTACCCAGATCTCTTTAGTACCTAACTTTCTTTTAGATCTCGGGACGAGATCTTTTGTAAGGGGGAAGGGTTTGTAACATCCCAAATTTCAATAAAAAGAAAGTTAGAAGAATTCCAGAGAGCAAAATTTCAAACCAACAAAAACTTTTAAATTGCATATAGTGCCATGCATAGGACTTGTGCATTTGATTGATATGCCATGATGATTGTTATTATGTGTATATGCTATACCCTAAAACCCTAATGTGATCATGTGAAGATCACCAACCAAATAAATCAAAAAGAGAAAGAAATCAAATAAAAGAAAAAACCCTAAAACCCTCACATATGGCTTATGCCATTTTTTATAAATTTTGACCCTAGACCATTTTGGTCTTCACCACTAGTTGAATAATGTTACTAAACACTTATTACAACTTTTGGAATCAAAGAAACACAAATCAAATGAATTTCAAAATTAAATTGGGATCACATATGATAATGGTCAAATCTGCCATTTTTAGTCTGATCACTACTTTGAGCCCTTGCAATTCAAATTTTCCAAACTAAACTTTGCTAAACCTTTGCATCTCATCCAAGAGCATATCAAGGTGAACAACTTTTGTAAAGATCACCATGCCAAATTCGTGTTAGATCAAATGCTATGATCATCCAAAGTTGCAACATTTTATTAAGTGGAACATTCTCACACTTAGCCAAATTTGCAATTCTTTGAATTTAACAATTCCACCACCACCTCTCATTCTCTTTGGTCAAATACAACTTAACTAAACACACACAATTCAAATCTTGCCACCTTTTGAACTCACTCAAAAATTGGACAAATTTACAAATTCCAAATATGGAACTATTTGACACTATTATAAATAGTGATCTACACTACTCTACTCTACCCCAAACTATCCTACTTGGTCCCCTGGTTCCCTCTCACCCTTAATGACCCATAGTAACCCTAAGGAGAGAGGAGGGCAAGCTAGGGCATGGCCATGCCGGCCATGTCGCCACCCCGACGCACCTCCCCTCTCTCCCTTCTTCTCCTGCCCTGGCCACCGTGCCAAACCGCGCCACCGCACCACCCTAGCCACGCCTACACCAGCCCTGGTCGAGGAAGCAATGACCACTCGCCGGAGATCGCGCGCCAAGATCGCCGCCAGATGCCGCTCGCGTCGCGCGTGGACGCCACTGGCCACGCGCCACTCCACCGTCTCGCACTCACCCTGGCCCCTCTCTTGCTGCGTTGAGCCTCGCTGCGCCACCACGACACCACCAGACACCCGCGGAACCGAGACCCTGGACCGCCGCCGCCGGAGACGATGACAAGATCCCGTAGACGTCGCCGCTCGACACGGAAGCAATGTGTCGCCCACAGACGTCGCCCGACCGTACCGCCACCACCTATAGCTTCGCCTGGACGAGGAGAACGTCACCGCACCGTTGCCTAGCCCAACAGCTCGCCGGAATCGCCGCGCCATGGTCGACCTCAACCCTGCCCCGCAGCACCTTCTCGCCTCTATAAATAGAGCGTTCCCTGGACGAAGCTGAGCACACCACCTCGTTCCCCATCGTCCACTGCCTCTCCTCAACCCATTAGCTACCTCGATCGTCGCCGGAGCAAGCTCAATCGGAAGATCGGAGCCACGGAAGCCCTGGAGGAATCGCCATCGATCCAGGCCGCCTCGAGCTCCACCACTGCTACAGGCTGCTTCGCCGTCGTCCACAACTTCCTCGCGCACACTGACAACCCTTGCTGGAGCCTCGGTGAGCGCTCCAACCCCCTAGGCTCGCCGGAGAAGCCACGGCATCTCGTCGGAGACGACGATGCACGTGAGCCGTCCGATTCTGTTCTAATCCAACGCCCCCTGTTAAATCATACCGATTCGGTGTTTATGACTCGCTGACGAGTGGCCCCCACCCTGTCAGCAGGCCCACGCGCACTGGATGCGTTGCTGGGCCGTTTTTCCCTTTTTCAAACCGTTTCGGCCCAAACTCGTTTCCCGCCGGCCCTTTTTATTCAAATAGAAATTTCCAAATCCATTTAAATTCAATACTGGCTCCAACTTTGAAAATCCATAGAATCTGTTTGGCTTGGCCAAATTTAACAAATTTCATATTGTTGGAAAGCTACTAAAAAGATCTACAATATGCCACTGGTCCCACTTCAAGATCTGTTGTATAATTAATCTGATAAAAATATGAAGGCAGGGACTTTTCCCTATTCAAATAATTATTAAAAATCAACCAAAATAGATATTAAGTTAATTACAACTCCAATAGCTCACATTTGACTTACACTAATTGTTTCTGCAAGAAATTGGTGTGGTCACTTTGCATGATCATGCCCTAGTTTAATTAATGGACAATATGGCTAGTTTATCTAAGTGATATTGTCCAAAACTATTATGCAAATCATATGAAGTATTTTACTTCATTTAAATCTTGTCCCAAATGAATTCATGTGATGTTTGGACCCCTGGCCAAACTCTCTTATATGAATTACTTGGAGATTTAAATCATTTGTAGCATTATTAAATGGTATGAGGTGGTCTACCTCATTTAAATCATTTTCTCAAATGATGATAATGAATGTTTGACTTAGGTCAATATAAGTTCATGTATGATTGTTTGAGAAATTAAATCTTAAGAAGATTTCAATGAGAGGAAATTATTTGTCAAGAACCCTATGGAAACTATCATTTACATATCAAATAAAAGGAAATTATTTCTCCTCAAGCAACACAACCAATGCACCATAATTAGATTAATTGTGCGCTTAGAATAGTTTGTGTGAATATATGTGATGTATGGAATAGCCATTGAATTAGTTGAGTGATTGTACTCATATTTAAATTTAGACGCTAGCACCAGAGAATACCCGGAGGAAGAAGGTTGCTACCAAGAGGAGGAGTGATACGTCTCCGACGTATCGATAATTTCTTATGTTCCATGCCACATTATTGATGATATCTACATGTTTTATGCACACTTTATGTCATATTCGTGCATTTTCTGGAACTAACCTATTAACAAGATGCCGAAGAGCCGATTCTTTGTTTCTGCTGTTTTTGGTTTCAGAAATCCTAGTAACGAAATATTCTCGGAATTGGACGAAATCAACGCCCAGGGTCCTATTTTGCCACGAAGCTTCCAGAAGACCGAAGAGGAGACGAAGTGGGGCCACGAGGTGGCCAAACCATAGGGCGGCGCGGCCCAGGCCCTGGCCGCGCCGACCTATGGTGTGGGCCCCTCGTGCCGCCTCTTTACCTGCCCTTCCGCCTACAAATAGCCTCCGTCGCGAAACCCCCAGTACCGAGAGCCACGATACGGAAAACCTTCCAGAGACGCCGCCGCCGCCAATCCCATCTCGGGGGATTCAGGAGATCGCCTCCGGCACCCTGCCGGAGAGGGGAATCATCTCCCGGAGGACTCTTCACCGCCATGGTCGCCTCCGGAGTGATGAGTGAGTAGTTCACCCCTGGACTATGGGTCCATAGCAGTAGCTAGATGGTTGTCTTCTCCCCATTGTGCTTAATTGTCGGGTCTTGTGAGCTGCCTAACATGATCAAGATCATCTATCTGTAATTCTATATGTTGCGTTTGTTGGGATCCGATGAATAGAGAATACTATGTTATGTTGATTATCAATTCATGTCTATGTGTTGTTTATGATCTTGCATGCTCTCCGTTACTAGTAGATGCTCTGGCCAAGTAGATGCTTGTAACTCCAAGAGGGAGTATTTATGCTCGATAGTGGGTTCATGTCTCCGTGAATCTGGGGGAGTGACAGAAACCTCTAAGATTATGGATGTGCTGTTGCCACTAGGGATAAAACATTGGTGCTATGTTCGAGGATGTAGTTACTGATTACATTACGCGCAATACTTAATGCAATTGTCTGTTGTTAGCAACTTAATACTGGAGGGGGTTCGGATGATAACCTGAAGGTGGATTTTTTAGGCATAGATGCATGCTGGATAGCGGTCTATGTACTTTGTCGTAATGCCCAATTAAATCTCACTATACTTATCATGACATGTATGTGCATTGTTATGCCCTCTCTATTTGTCAATTGCCCAACTGTAATTTGTTCACCCAACATGCTGTTTATCTTATGGGAGAGACACCTCTAGTGAACTGTGGACCCCGGTCCTATTCTTTACATCGCATACAATCTACTGCAATACTGTTCTACTGTTTTCTGCAAACAATCATCTTCCACACAATACGGTTAATCCTTTGTTACAGCAAGCCGGTGAGATTGACAACCTCACTGTTTCGTTGGGGCAAAGTACTTTGGTTGTGTTGTGCAGGTTCCACGTTGGCGCCGGAATCTCTGGTGTTGCGCCCCCACTACATCCCGCCGCCATCAACCTTCAACGTGCTTCTTGACTCCTACTGGTTCGATTAAACCTTGGTTTCTTACTGAGGGAAACTTGCCGCTGTGCGCATCACACCTTCCTCTTGGGGTTCCCAACGGACGTGTCAACTACACGCATCAAGCAAATTTCTGGCGCCGTTGCCGGGGAGATCAAGACACGCTGCAAGGGGAGTCTCCACATCCCAATCTCTTTACTTTGTTTTTGTCTTGCTTATTTTATTTACTACTTTGTTTGCTGCACTAAACCAAAATACAAAAAAATCAGTTGCTAGTTTTACTTTATTTGCTATCTTGTTTGCTATATCAAAAACACAAAAAAAAAATTAGTTACTTGTATTTACTTTACTTATTTCATCATGTTTCCTCCTAAGTTTGTTCTTAAAGATGTACCGGTAGGCCGAGGGTCTATCCTTGGGAAAGATAATATAGAAGATTTTTTCACTCATATTAGTACGGTTGAAGATTTTGAAGATAGACACTTGGTAGAACTTGCTCCTACTTATGAAATTGCTATTGCTTCTTTAGTACACGTGTTAGAAGCTAGATTTGTTAATCTTAATCCTGTGATTCAACATATGTTTCTTACACTCGGTGATATGGAAGAAGGAGAAAAGAAAGATTTTGTATTAGAAACCCTTCTTAAAGAATTTGGGGGAATAGCAAGAGAAGCTAGAAAAGTCTTCACTAAATATAATATGCTAGGCTCTTATACCAACTTTGCCAGTACCCTTGAGAAGATGGAAAAAGATAGACAAAAGTATACTAATGAAGTTAATTATGAGGGGGATATTAAAACATCAATACCTTGCAAGCTCTTAGGAATGTGTGAAGCACTAGAAAAGAATTTTGATTGGATTGTTCCTGAAGATTTGTTTGATGAGAGTAGCAAGCCCAAGACTAATGAAAAGGGAGCCTCTGAAACTCACATAGAAAAGATAAAATGCATAGTTGAGAAAACTCCGCACCCCGCTGTAGAAGCCCCATCCTTTGATAATACTTGATACACACTTTCTGCGCCTAGCTGAAAGGCGTTAAAGAAAAGCGCTTATGGGAGACAACCCATGTTTTTAATACAGTAATTTTTTTTTATTTTGTGTCTTGGAAGTTGTTTACTATTGTAGCAACCTCTCCTTATCTTAGTTTAGTGTTTTATTGTGCCAAGTAAAGTCGTTGATAGAAAAGTTCATACTAGATTTGGATTACTGCGCAGAAACAGATTTCTTTGCTGTCACGAATCTGGGCTGTTTTCTCTGTACGTAACTCAGAAAATTATGCCAATTTACGTGAGTGATCCTCAGATATGTACGCAACTTTCATTCAATTTGAGCATTTTCATTTGAGCAAGTCTGGTGCCTCGATAAAATTCGTCAATACGAACTGTTCTGTTTTTGACAGATTCTGCCTTTTATTTCGCATTGCCTGTTTTGTTATGTTCGATGGATATTTCGATTCCATTGACTTTCAGTAGCTTTGTGCAATGTCCAGAAGTGTTAAGAATGATTATGTCACCTCTGAACATGTATATTTTGATTGTGCACTAACCCTCTAATGAGTTGTTCTAAGTTTGGTGTGGAGGAAGTTTTCAAGGATCAAGAGAGGAGTATGATGCAATATGATCAAGGAGAGTGAAAGCTCTAAGCTTGGGGATGCCCCGGTGGTTCACCCCTGCATATTCTAAGAAGACTCAAGCGTCTAAGCTTGGGGATGCCCAAGGCATCCCCTTCTTCATCGACAACATTATCAGGTTCCTCCCCTGAAACTATATTTTTATTCCATCACATCTTATGTGCTTTGCTTGGAGCGTCTGTTTGTTTTTGTTTTTGTTTTGTTTGAATAAAATGGATCCTAGCATTCACTGTATGGGAGAGAGACACGCTCCGCTGTTGCATATGGACAAGTATGTCCTTAGGCTTTACTCATAGTATTCATGGCGAAGTTTCTTCTTCGTTAAATTGTTATATGGTTGGAATTGGAAAATGCTACATGTAGTAATTTGCTATAATGTCTTGGATAATGTGATACTTGGCAAGTGTTGTGCTCATGTTTAAGCTCTTGCATCATATACTTTGCACCCATTAATGAAGAAATACATAGGGCATGCTAAAATTTGGTTTGCATATTTGGTCTCTCTAAGGTCTAGATAATTTCTAGTATTGAGTTTGAACAACAAGGAAGACGGTGTAGAGTCTTATAATGTTTACAATGTCTCTTTTATGTGAGTCTTGCTGCACCGGTTCATCCTTGTGTTTGTTTCAAATAAGCCTTGCTAGCCTAAACCTTGTATCGAGAAGGAATACTTCTCATGCATCCAAAATCCTTGAGCCAACCACTATGCCATTTGTGTCCACCATACCTACCTACTACATGGTATTTCTCCGCCATTCCAAAGTAAATTGCTTGAGTGCTACCTTTAAAATTCCATCATTCACCTTTGCAATATATAGCTCATGGGACAAATAGCTTAAAAACTATTGTGGTATTGAATATGTACTTATGCACTTTATCTCTTATTAAGTTGCTTGTTGTGCGATAACCATGTTTCTGGGGACGCCATCAACTATTCTTTGTTGAATATCATGTGAGTTGCTATGCATGTCCGTCTTGTCTGAAGTAAGAGAGATCTACCACCTTATGGTTAGAGCATGCATATTGTTAGAGAAGAACATTGGGCCGCTAACTAAAGCCATGATCCATGGTGGAAGTTTCAGTTTTGGACATATATCCTCAATCTCATATGAGAATAATAATTGTTGCCACATGCTTATGCATTAAAGAGGAGTCCATTATTTGTTGTCCATGTTGTCCCGGTATGGATGTCTAAGTTGAGAATAATCAAAAGCGAGAAATCCAAAATGTGAGCTTTCTCCTTAGACCTTTGTACAGGCGGCATGGAGGTACCCCATTGTGACACTTGGTTAAAACATGTGTATTGCGATGATCCGGTAGTCCAAGCTAATTAGGACAAGGTGCGGGCACTATTAGTATACTATGCATGAGGCTTGCAACTTGTAAGATATAATTTACATAACTCATATGCTTTATTACTACCGTTGACAAAATTGTTTCATGTTTTCAAAACAAAAGCTCTAGCACAAATATAGCAATCGATGCTTTCCTTTTTGAAGGACCACTCTTTTTACTTTTATGTTGAGTCAGTTCACCTATTTCTCTCCACCTCAAGAAGCAAACACTTGTGTGAACTGTGCATTGATTCCTACATACTTGCATATTGCACTTATTATATTACTCTATGTTGATAATTATCCATGAGATATACATGTTATAAGTTGAAAGCAACCGCTGAAACTTAATCTTCCTTTGTGTTTCTTCAATACCTTTACTTTGATTTATTGCTTTATGAGTTAACTCTTATGCAAGACTTATTGATGCTTGTCTTGAAGTACTATTCATGAAAAGTCTTTGCTATATGATTCACTTGTTTACTCTTGTCATTTACATTGTTTTGATCGCTGCATTCACTACATATGCTTTACAAATAGTATGATCAAGGTTATGATGGCATGTCACTCCAGAAATTATCTTTGTTATCGTTTTACCTGCTCGGGACGAGCAGAACTAAGCTTGGGGATGCTGATACGTCTCCGACGTATCGATAATTTCTTATGTTCCATGCCATATTATTGATGATATCTACATGTTTTATGCACACTTTATGTCATATTCGTGCATTTTCTGGAACTAACCTATTAACAAGATGCCGAAGAGCCAGTTGCTGTTTTCTGCTGTTTTTGGTTTCAGAAATCCTAGTAACGAAATATTCTCGGAATTGGACCGCGCGCCGACCTATGGTGTGGGCCCCTCGTGCCGCCTCTTTACCTGCCCTTCCGCCTACAAATAGCCTCCATCGCGAAACCCCCAGTACCGAGAGCCACGATACGGAAAACCTTCCAGAGACGCCGCCGCCGCCAATCCCATCTCGGGGGATTCAGGAGATCGCCTCCGGCACCCTGCCGGAGAGGGGAATCATCTCCCGGAGGACTCTTCACCGCCATGGTCGCCTCCGGAGTGATGAGTGAGTAGTTCACCCCTGGACTATGGGTCCATAGCAGTAGCTAGATGGTTGTCTTCTCCCCATTGTGCTTAATTGTCGGGTCTTGTGAGCTGCCTAACATGATCAAGATCATCTATCTGTAATTCTATATGTTGCGTTTGTTGGGATCCGATGAATAGAGAATACTATGTTATGTTGATTATCAATTCATGTCTATGTGTTGTTTATGATCTTGCATGCTCTCCGTTACTAGTAGATGCTCTGGCCAAGTAGATGCTTGTAACTCCAAGAGGGAGTATTTATGCTCGATAGTGGGTTCATGTCTCCGTGAATCTGGGGGAGTGACAGAAACCTCTAAGATTATGGATGTGCTGTTGCCACTAGGGATAAAACATTGGTGCTATGTTCGAGGATGTAGTTACTGATTACATTACGCGCAATACTTAATGCAATTGTCTGTTGTTAGCAACTTAATACTGGAGGGGGTTCGGATGATAACCTGAAGGTGGATTTTTTAGGCATAGATGCATGCTGGATAGCGGTCTATGTACTTTGTCGTAATGCCCAATTAAATCTCACTATACTTATCATGACATGTATGTGCATTGTTATGCCCTCTCTATTTGTCAATTGCCCAACTGTAATTTGTTCACCCAACATGCTGTTTATCTTATGGGAGAGACACCTCTAGTGAACTGTGGACCCCGGTCCTATTCTTTACATCGCATACAATCTACTGCAATACTGTTCTACTGTTTTCTGCAAACAATCATCTTCCACACAATACGGTTAATCCTTTGTTACAGCAAGCCGGTGAGATTGACAACCTCACTGTTTCGTTGGGGCAAAGTACTTTGGTTGTGTTGTGCAGGTTCCACGTTGGCGCCGGAATCTCTGGTGTTGCGCCGCACTACATCCCGCCGCCATCAACCTTCAATGTGCTTCTTGACTCCTACTGGTTCGATTAAACCTTGGTTTCTTACTGAGGGAAACTTGCTGCTGTGCGCATCACACCTTCCTCTTGGGGTTCCCAACGGACGTGTCAACTACACGCATCAAGGAGGAGGAGGAGAACTTTGAGAACCACCAAGGCAAGCTAATATTCTTGCAAAGTGCAAAGCCCTTTGGGGCAAGGCACCATTATTCTTATCTTTTCTTACCATAAGCCTATCCCAAGTTTCTACCTTACAAGTTTTACTTGTTGTTTTCCAAGAGTTACTTTTATAGTTAACTTTGGTCTAAGTTAAAGATGGTTACTAGAGTAGTAAAGTTAGTCTCAATCTAGCAAAGCAAGATAGCACCCCTCATGATTTAGAGCTAGTGATAATGAATTAAAACTTGACTACTCTAGATGGGAACAATGTGACTTGAACTGAATTTTCAAACCTTGGAATGAGAAAGCATTCCATTGAATGATTTTTAAAGGTGAATATGACCAAGAGAAGATGGTGATTTTTGATAAAATGATATTGGTTTGAATGCGATACCTTTCCAATATTGAGTACCCCCACAATACCTGATTATGGGTAGGGCTTAACTGGAATTTTATGCATCTTAGTATGGGTTCCCTCTGAACACACATCATAGGGGTTATGCTTGAGGCTGCCTCCGTTGTTGAGAAATGATGTGAATTGAGGTGAATTGTATGGCCAAGCCCTGTGCAGTTCCCAGGTTGACAGTTGGTCTTCACTGGGAGGCCAAGCTCATGGGGAGAGGTGCTCATACTAGGATTTGTAAGTGAAAGGTTATGGTTGATGATCCGCGTACTGTGTTACGAGGATTCGGGGTAATCTCGACGGATGAAATCAAATGTTGTGGCACAAGTGTGCAACCTCTGCAGAGTGTAAATATATTCGAATAGCCGCGTCCACGGTTACGGACGGTTGGAAAGGCCATACAGTTTCCGATGTCAAATATTTGAAAATGATGGTGAAATGAATTGTGAAGTGGTGAATTGAATTGAAATCACCACTTGAATGGTGGGAATGACACTAATGTTCCCACTTGAGTTAGTTAGCACATGAATAAGCTTTTTCTCAAATACTTGTGAACAAAAATTGGCTTTATGCAAATAAACTAGAGCTTAGCAAACTTTACTAGAAATGTCTAGCACTTACACTAGTATTAGTTTGCGAGTACTTGAAGTACTCACGGCTTTGTCCCTGGCTATTCAAATGGCCAGAGTATGCAGATGAACAAGGAGATGACCAGCAGGACGCCTACGACAACTAGGAGTCTTCCGACGTCAAGCGTTGGCCTGTGGACTAGAGAGTCCTTGTATCTTACGCTTCCGCTATGAACTTGTGTTTGTTCGTTGATCAATAGATCAACTATTCGTGTAATATGGATGATGTGATTCCAATTGAAAGACAATATGGTTTGTAATGAATGATGACTATGATACTTAACTATTATGCCTCGCAACAACAATATTCCTGGGATTGCGATGTATGACATAATAGGCATCCGGGCTTAAAAATCCGGGTGTTGACAGAGAAATCCCCTTCAAGTCATCAAGAGTATAGCCAATAGCTCCTCGGTGTTTCTTCAGTATTTCCAATAACCTTTCTTCTTCAATGTCTCTGAAAGCTTAGAACTAATAATAATAGGATATATTTTTTTATCATCAATATGAGCATATTTAAGATTATCAGGCAGTGGTTTTAAATCAAAAACAGGATCTTCCTTTGGCGGTAGTGTTGTACCTAGATCTTCTACCGGCAAGTCATGTTTAAGAATAGGTTGACGAAGGAAAATTTCATCAAGCTCATTTCTTTCTTCCCTAAAAACTTCACTCTCACTATTCTCCAAATGTTGCTGCAAAGGATTATTAGGAGCAAGAGCAATAGATGCACACTGTTCAACTCTAAAATCATTATTAGGCGAATCAGCTTTATAAGGAGTTTTGGCAAATTTAGAGAAATTAAACTCATAAGATTCACCAGCAAATTTAGTCAAAATTTTCTCTTTCTTGCAATCTATTACAACTCCACAAGTATTTAGAAAAGGTCTACCAAAAATGATAGGACAATACTTACTAGCAGCAGAACCAAGTACTAAAAAGTCAGCAGGATATTTAATCTTACCACATAGAACTTCCACATCTCGAACAATACCAATTGGAGAGATAGTTTCTCTATTAGCTAGCCGAATAACAACATCAATATCTTCAAGTTCACAAGAACCAATTTCATGCATGATCTGCGTGTAAAGCTCATAAGGAATAGCACTAATACTTGCACCAATATCGCATAAACCATAATAGCAATGATCACCAATTCTAACAGATAGCATAGGAACACTAGTTTTCCTAGACTTATTAGGATGTGAAACAATATTAGAAGCATCTTCACAGAAAATAATATGACCATCTTCAACATTTTCAGTCACAAGATCTTTAACTATTGCAATAGCAGGTTCAACTTTTATTTGCTCTTCAGGTTCTATAGGTTTCTTTTCACTTTTATTAACCGCACTATTTATAACAGAATACTCCTTCATTTTAGCAGGGAAAGGAGTTTTTTCAATATAGGCTTCAGGAATAACATGATCAACAGTTTCAATTACAAAACATTTATTTATAGATGAATCAATTTTATCTTTATACGGTTCATGATACTTATCAAAATTCTTCTTAGGCAATTCATAATGAGAGGCAAAAGCTTTATAAAGATTTGCAATGTCGTCGTGGTGAACGAGCAGATGCCATAGGATGGCTTAGATTGGGGCCGAATGGACGCAAGAGGATTCGGGGGAGGGTTTGCGATCAGGTGGGAAGAGATTCCGGATGGTTTCCTCAAGAACTTGGCCAAGGCCAGAGGTTGAAGAAGAAAGGCACAAGGAAGAACTCCCTCTAGATCACCATGTTCATAGATTCACACAAGTTACAGGCTCTGCCTTCCTACATACACGCGTACATACTTTTTTTGTGAAGATGAGCTGCCCCCTCTCCTTATATAGGGGAGAGGGTGGCTTACACTGCAAGAAACCCTAATGGCATCTTTGACTGGACAAACTACTTTACAGAGTTACTGTACAAAGCTACTTTAGCGCTCTTGTACAAAGCTACTTTAATCATAGATGACACCGGGACCTTCTTTTATCATAGAAGCTGACGTCCCCCGGCTTCTTTCTCCGTCACCTCTCTCTTTGGCGCCAGGGCTCTGAATAAAGTTACTTGGCTTAGCTCATCCTTGTCTTCTTGCTCTGAAGAGAATCTTTGACCAGTCCTGCCGACAGGCTCTCCTTTCCGGTATCTTTTATACCGGGTCCCGGCATACCCCTTTGGGGATACCGGCTTAGCCTTGCTCTCCCGGATTCCTACTAGGCTTCCGGCAAGAACATTAAACCGGTATCTCGATGGCTCAAACCATCCGGTTTGGCATGCCTTTGGCATACCGGGGGTTATCCCCCCAACATTAGTCCCCGAAGCTGGTATAGCCTGGAGGATTCTATCCTACAGACCATGCCAGGTTTTCATCTTTCTAAGATACCGGTTTAGTCACTCATCTCTTGAGCTTAGTTCCGGCACCTTTACCCTTGTTCCTTTTCTTCTCTTTGCAAGGCTCGTTCCGGCATCTCTTTTTTCCGGCACCACGTGTCTTTGCTCCTTCCTCGGCGAAGTCGAGAATATATCGGGCCCCGCGCCTGTCAGTGACATGCGCACTGTAACTGACGCGCCAGTGTCCGCTGTCACATCGTTTCGACTCCCGCGCACGCATTTAATGCACCGCAGCGGATCCCACTACCTCTTCGGGATCCCGCGTGCGCCTCCGTGTGGCCTCCGTTTTCGCGCGTGTATCCCTCCGCCACGTGGCGGCCCAAGGCGCGAACCGTCGCGGGCCGCGAGGCGAACCGCCGCGGCCCAGCGGTTCCACGCCCACTTTCTCTCTCTTATATAAGCACAACTGCCCGTTCCCCTTCATCTTCTTCGCATTCTCCTCCTTCGCGCACAGAGCTCCACGCCTCTGCGCCTCCGCCGCTCTCCGTCCGCCGTCGCCCGTTCAAGCTCCGGCGCCGGCGAACTTACGCCGCCCTCCGCCGAACTTCGCCGTGCGGAGTTCTTTGGCAGCACCTTCCTCGCGTCCGCCGCATTTGTGCTTCTTCGCGAGCTTTTCCGCTTCGCCATCGACGGAGCTCGCCGGCGACCGCAGAGCCGCTCCACCGCCAGCAAACACTCCCCTCAGCGTCCGCGCCGCTCAAGGTTGGTATCAATTTCGCTTTACTCGCCGTTCGCTTGCTTTCCAGATCTTGAGCCTTTGGTGTTCTTATTTGCTCCTTTTCTTTGGTTTTCTTCTTACTCGTAGATCTTCACACGGGGTTGAAGTTTGGGATTCCTGTTTCTCCGCCCATCCTTGCGATGTCTGACGAGGGATCTTCCTCTGCATCCTCTTCTTCTCTTTCTCTCAAGCGCCGTAGACCTTCTCCCGGTGAATCTACGGCCTCAGATCCAATGGAAACCGATTCCGGCAACCAGCAGGAATCCGGTGACCCCCAAGAGTCCGGCGGCCACCTAGAATCCGGTAGCTTTAGCCAAGCTTCCGGTAGCCAAGAGGCCAGTGGCTCTGGTCAAGCCTCTAGCAGCTCCAGCCAATCTTCCGGCGAGGAGCCTTCCCCAACCACCCGCGGAGCCTGGATGGGCTCCTACGTTACTGAGTTTGAGATCGATTGGCTGTACCGGTCTCGGAGGATTCCGGAAGGAGTTGCCTGCCGGATTCCGGATAACGAGATCGAACCGGATCCGGAAGACGACGAGCATGTTGTTTTTCTCGCTCACTTTGAGCGCGGCTTCGCCTTCCTGCCTCTACTTTTTCCGGGATTTCCTGGATTTCTACGATCTCCAACCTCACCACCTTCCTGGCAACGCCCTTTTCTATCTTTCTTGTTATGCCACCTTCATGGAGGCTTACATCGGCATTCGTCCCACTCGTGAGACGTTTGCCCGTTTCTTCAACCTGCGGATCAACTCTGTCCAGGGCAAGGAGATCCCCAAGCCCAAGCCGCCCGTGCAGTGCGGCTCCTGCATCGTCGGCTCCCGCCAAGGGAGCACTTTTCTTAAGCTTTCCGGCCTCGAGTCTTGCCGCACCTGGCAAGGAACTTTCTTTTACGTGAAGAACACCGGCCGCGCTGATCGCATCAATCTTCCTCCATATCAAGCGGGGCCCCCAGTAGAACCAGCTGGAGCTACAACCCAAGGACGGAACACACCGAAACCAACCGGGTAGTGCGTTTCTTGGCCTCTCTCGAAGAAGGAGACCAACATCTGTTACGACGATATCATCCGGACTTTCATATCGCGCCGGGTGCTTCCTCTGAAGCGCCGCGCACATAGGATGAGCGAGATGTATGGCCCAGGCGATCCTACCAAGATCACAGGCCGCGCTCTCAGCAAGAAAGACGTTGTTCTCAAGGCCAAGCAGATTTGTCAAACTGCTATGCCTTTTGCGTGGGAATGGGGCCTCCTTCCCCTCAGTTTCTCTAACCGTCCGACCCAAGAAGTAAGAGATTGCGCAATTTGGGGTTGTCTTTGCCGGTACGTTTCTGCTTTTGCTAACCATCTTTTTTACCTTGTTTCAGGCCAGGGACCGCTTCCCCTCTATCCGGGCAGAGCCGCGAGGACCTCTCCGGAAGCGTGCCTTTGACTCCTTCGACCCGGATCCCTACATCTTTTGGAAGGATCTGAAGATGGGGAAGACTCCGGCTGCGCGCCTTGGCCGGGACCCGCCGGAGCCCACCGGAAATCCGGAGGAGCTGGTTGTGCTCGAGGTATTTTCTTTTCCGGCTTCTTATACTTTGCCATTATCGCTTTCTTGCGAATTGCTTCTTAGCCATATCCAACTCACAGATCCACGAGCGCGTGCCGCCCCTGCGCGCCGAGGCCGGCACTGAGTTTGTGGACAAACTCATGGCCCAGGGCCAGAAGAACAAGCAGCCGGCATCTACTGCCGGCTCCAGCCATGCTCCTCCCTCCAAGCGCTTCCGGACGGAGCCCGTGGGGGAGAAAGAAGTGGGCGTGCGCCGCTACGGGCGCAAAGTGATGCCAACCGCTTCCGGGTAATTTCATTTTCCGGCTTGCCTCCTTTTTTGCTAAGTTCTTTTTCCGGTTGCTTCTTCTCAACCACTTGTCTTTTTTCTTTTTCTCAGCCCCGCTCTCAAGCTTGGCCCAAGGCCATCGGGCTCTGAGGGATCCGCAAGGACCTCAACCCCTCCTCCTCGTTCAAGCCCGGCACCATCTGGTGCCGGCAACACCTCTGCCTCCCTTTCGGGGGGCACAACAAATTCGGGGCGTGCGGCCCCTTCACTGTCAGATCACCGCACGGAGGAGGATCTTTCCTTCCTCCCGGAACACCAAGACACCGGCGCCAGCAACACCGGCGCCGGAGAAGAAGAAGCTGCCGGGCGGGCGGAGCCTTTTGCTCCTCCCGTCCTCGAAAAGACAACTTCCGCGCCGGAATCTTCCGCGCCGGAAGGCTCCAAGACGGGTGACGCTCCTAGCGCTCCCCCTTCTCCACGCACCATCCTCATGCCTCCGCCTGAGGCTCCTCGCGCCCAGCCCTCCAAGGCCGCTCCTGGCGCGCCGCCGGCTAAGACTTCCGGGGCCTCTTCTACCGCGCCGCCGCCCAAACCCTCCAAGCTCATCAAGGGGAAGGCGACGGCCTCCAGCGCCCCTTCGGGCGGCCAGCAGCCCTTGGTGCTGCACGTCTCCAAGGCTGCCAAAAGCGCCAGCATGAAGGCCACCGGCCTCCTCGGCCGCATTACGGAGTTCCAGCGCCAAGGCCGGGACCTGGGGCACCTCCTGCCGTATGCCCAAAAGTGGAACGCCGCGGACATCACTCCGGCGACCCGCGGCATGGGCAAGGATCGGCTGCCGGCACCTGATCCTGTCGGGGATCGGTGTTCTGAGGAGCACTTCATGCGGCTCCGGGCTGCCGTAAAAGAGCTTGACAGCGCGTGGTACGATTCCACGAACAATCTGACGGTATGTTCTATTAACTTTCAACCTTTGCCGGTTTCTTTGTTTCCGGTTCTGCTTTATCTTTTCCTTAGTTTCATGCCGGTTTCTCTCTTGTCTATCTTCCCAGTCCCCGAGTTTTGTGGTGAGAGCGCAGCTCTTAGCGCAAAACTTAACTTAAGTTTTTAGCGTGAAACCGGCACTTCCGATCCCGAGTTTCGGGTTAAACATCTTCTCCTTAACACATAATTTACCTTAGAAATGCGCAAAACCGGCACTTTGCCCGATCCGAGTTTCGGGTTAAGAACTTTGTTCTTAGCGCAAAACTTAACTTAGAAACGCAAAACCGGCACTGCCAGTCCCCGAGTTTCGGGTTAAGAACTTGGTTCTTAGCACAAAATTTTACCTTAAAAATGCGCAAAACCGGCACTGCCAGTCCCCGAGTTTCGGGTTAAGAACTTTGTTCTTAGCGCAAAACTTAACTCATTTTTTCTTTTTCTTGAACAGGTCACCGCTGACACCCGGAAGGCCCTCTTCGAGGAGCTTTTATGGGAGCACCGGGAGCTCGCTGAGGCACACGACAAGTGCCAAGGTGAGTTTTTTTATTCTACCGGCATCTTTGCTACCGGAAACCTTTTTTCCTTGTGACACTTACAATTTCTGTTCAACAGTGATCCCGGAAGCTTCCATCGATGCTCTCAAGGAGCAGCTCGCCACGGCCCAACGTACTATTTTTTCCTTTCTCCTTTGAACTTGGTTTCTTTTCAGTTTTACTAGTGTAACCTTGCTAACACTCATTTTTCCGGTTACAGGGGAGAAGGATGAGCTCAGCCGGCAGCACCAGGAGGAGCTAAACGCCCTCAAGACCAGCTACCAGGAGCTCAAGTCTCAGTTGATTCAGCTGGGGCTTGACCACGCCAAGGCCCTCAAGGCCGCTGAAGTGACCGCAGCGGCCAAGTTGGACGAGGCTCTGGAGAATGCCTGCAATGCCACTGTGGTGTTGCGGGCAGAGCTGGAGGAGATGACCAAGGCCCGGAAGGGTGCCGAGGAGAAGGCCGCGCGGCTGGAGGAGGGGCACAAGGAGTGCGATCAGCTGATCCTGCAGACCGACACACTTGCCCTCCGTAAGTTGTTTTCTTTTACACTTTGACTACTGCATACGAGCCTTTTTTCCTTCGACCCCATTCTTGTTTCCGCTATCTTTCCGTCCGGTCTCTCTTCTTCCGGATTCTTTTCTCTCCGGTCTCTTTTTCTTCCGGTCTCTTTTTCTTCCGGTCTCTTTTTCTTCCGGACTCTTTTCCTTAAGCTTTTTCTTTCTTTGCACAGGCCTCTTTCCGGACTCGCAGAGGTATGCCGTCAAGAAGGTCGACGCGCAGCGCAAGGACAAAGGCCAAGCGGATCTTACCGTGCCATGGACGCCCAAGGACCATCTGGTCGCGCTTAACGCGCGGGTGTCCCATATGCGCTGCATAGACCGCAATCTTTCGGACATCCCTGATGTAGCTACCCAGCTATACAGGACTTTATGGCCTGGCGAGGAGGTGCCGGACACCTTCTCCCTCATCAACGACCGTCTGAAAGGTGCCGGCAGGAGGATCCGCGAGTGGCAGTGCTCTGCTGCCCGCGCTGGAGCGGACTCCGCCCTCCGCGTCGCCTGCTCCTGGTACCCGGAGCTCAATCTGGACGCCCTTACCGGCGTGCGCGAAGGCGCAGAAACGGATCTGGACCCGATCCTCTCCGCCAAGCGGCAGGATCGCGCGTACCGCATCGCGGAGTATGCCGACATGCGCACCTTCATCCCTCCCCCTCCTGGCGTCACGGATTATCTCGACGAGGAGGAGGGTGAAGCCGAAGAAGAGGTCCTGGGCGATGCTGGTGCCGGCGATGCTCCTCCGGAAGCCCCTGCTGCATGATGATTTCCTTTGAAGTGTTTGCTCATTATATCTGTTGGTCCTGTTGCTTTAAAACAATATCTATTAAATTCTGCCCCGGAATGCCGGGGCTTATGATGTAAAACTTAAGTTTGCCTGTGGTTGTGCTACAGCATTTCCTGCCGGTAAGTTATACCGGTAGCTAAGTACTTATGAGTTTGCCTTAGCATATTTTGCTTTTGGTTCCGCTTTTATCCTGCACTGCAAAGATTTCTTAATTGCTTCCGCATCCAATTTGATGCATACTTGGTTCTTTTGCCTTGGCTCTGCCTGCCTTCTCTGGGCGTTCTTTGGCGTATGAGCACAAGGTTCTTTCACCAAACAAGCATCTTCTTGAACTTAGAAATAACTTTGAAATTTTGCAAAAAACCGGTTTAACCGGGGTTAATTAAATTTTTCAGATTGTTCTTTCCTGCACTCCCTTTTCGCAGTTCATGTGCTTATCCCCTACCGGTTTATCTTGCTTGCCATGAAGCCGGTTTGCGGACAGCAGCAGAGTCGAAGACTCCGGTAGGATTTAGCACACTACTAAACCGGAAAGAAAAAACATTCAATAAGCAACCGGTAAACTGAAAAAATAGACAAGTTACATGCAACTTAAGTTGGGGTAGTCCCCGAGATTCACTCAAGGTTCCGGCATCTTTTATTCATAGCATATAAGGTACAAAAAGGAACTTCTTACACCACCACTTCAAGAGTAGAAAGGACGCAATGAGCTACGTTCCATGGACGCTTGCTCTCCTCGCCGGACCTGTCCGCCTTTCCTTTCTTCCATTCCTGTGCATCTATCAAGTAGTATGCATCATTGTGAAGCACCTTGCTTACAATGAAGGGACCTTCCCACGGTGGCAAAAGCTTATGCCGGCCTTCAGTGCGCTGCACCATTCGAAGTACAAGATCTCCTTCCCGGAAAACTCTTGGGTTAACCTTCCGGTTATGATAGCGTCTTAGGTTTTGCTGGTAAATGGCTGTTCTTGCCAAAGCCAGCTCTCTTGCTTCTTCTAGCAAGTCCACATCGTTTTCTCTGGCCTCTTTGACCTCTTGCTCAGTATAGAGCTGTACCCTTGGTGAATCATGGATGATATCGGTTGGTATCACCGCTTCGCTCCATAAACCATGAAGAAGGGAGTGTATCCGGTAGACCGGTTTGGAGTTGTTCTTATACTCCACAAGATCGATGGTAGCTCATCGAGCCAACATCCCGGTGACTTTTCCACCGCATCAATGAGTCTAGGCTTGATACCGGAAAGCACCAAGGCATTCATTCTTTCTACTTGGCCATTGCCCTGTGGATGTGCCACTGAGCACAAATCCAACCGGATGTTCTTTTCTTCACAGAACCTTTTGAACTCACCTTGAGCAAAGTTGGTTCCGTTATCAGTGATGATGCTGTGCGGGTATCCATACCGCAAAATGACATCTTTCAAGAATTTCACAGCTGTATGCCCATCACACTTTGCGATAGGTTTTACTTCCAGCCACTTGGTGAACTTATCCACCATGACCAAGATGTGAGTCATCTTTGCTTCTTGCGCTTTTGAATGGTCCAACCATGTCAAGGCACCAAACAGCGAATGGCCATGTTAGCGGTATTGTCTTTAAACCGGATCTTTGGGGTATGGTTTTGCTTGGCGGACCTGGGGCAGCCGGTGCATTTACTTACCACATCCTCCGCGTCCTCCAAAGCAGTGGGCCAATAGAACCCATGCCGGAATACTTTTGCTACCAAAGCCCTTGATGAAGCATGATGCCCACATTCTCCTTGGTGAATTTCCTCAAGCATTTCTTTTCCTTCCTCCGGTTCCACACATCTTTGAAGGACACCGGTAACGCTTCTCTTGTACACCTCACCATTGATGAATGTGTAAGCTTTGGACCTTCTTTGTATCCTTCTTGATTCATTTTCGTCAGCCGGCAAGGTGCCGCTGATCAGGAATTCCTTAATAGGTTTAACCCATGATGGTATTTCTCGAACCAAAAACACCGGTGCATCTATCTCCATGCTATCTACCAGCATCGTTTCTTCCGGTATGGGTACAGCAGTCCCCGAGCCTACCGGAGCAGTCCCCGAGCTTGCCGGAGCAGTCCCCGGGTTCCCTTCATCGATATCCATGGGTACTACGTGTGACTCTGGTACAAAAATTGATTCTGATTCCGGGCTCGGCTTGATCGATGGCACTCTTAGGTGAGCCAAAGCTATTCCGGGAGGAATTTCTTGCCTAGATGAGCCCAACTTGGACAAAGCATCCGCGGCTTCATTTTCTGCTCGCGGCACATGGTGAAACTCACATCCTTCGAAGAATCCGGCAATCTTTTGCACGTGAAACCGGTACGAGGCCATGTTGGCGTCTTTTGCATCCCAATCTCCTGAGCACTGCTGTACCACAAGGTCTGAATCGCCATAGCAAATGATCCGGTGTGCACCGATTTCTTTTGCGACCTTAAGCCCATGGATCAAAGCTTCATATTCAGCGACATTGTTCGATGCCCTGAAATGTACTTGCAAAACATACCGGAGGTGGTCTCCTTTTGGTGAAGTAAGCACCACACCGGCACCTAGACCTTCCTTGAGCTTAGATCCATCAAAGTGCATCTTCCAGTATTCTATCCTCTGATCTGGCGGTTTGTATTGCATCTCCGCCCAATCAACAAGGAAATCAGCCAAAGCACGTGATTTTATGGCATCTCTTCTTTCATATACCGGCACGTACGGTGATATACGGATCGCCCATTTTGCAATCCGGCCGCTGGCATCTTTGTTGCACATGATGTCGGAAATTGGTGCTTCACTCACCACCTTCATGGGGTGCTCCTCAAAGTAGTGCTTGAGTTTTGTGGCGGCCATGTACACGCCATAAGTCATTTTCTGGAAGTGAGGGTAGTTTTGTTTTGAGAGGGAGAGCACCTCGCTCAAGTAGTATACCGGCCTACGGACGGTTTTTCTTCCTCTTCTCTTTCAACCACAACCACTACACTCACAACCCGGTTTGTTGCTGCTATGTATAACAGCATAGGCTCCCTTTCTAGAGGTGAAGCCGGTATGGGTGCTGTGGCTAGGATCGTTTTTAGCTCCTTTAACGCTGCGTGTGGGTGAGGGGTCCAGACGTTGGTGTCTGATTTCTTCTTGAGAGCTTTGAGTGGCTGAGCTTTTTCTCCAATCCTGCTTACAAACCGGATCAGCGATGCCAAGCTTCCGGTAAACTTTTGCACATCTTTTAACTCTCGAGGGATAGCCATTCTTTCTATCGCCCGGATCTTTACCGGATTAACCTCTATGCCCCGGCTTGAAACCAGGAAACCGAGCAGCTTGCCGGCGGGGACACCAAAGGTGCATTTTGCCGGATTGAGTTTCATCCGGAACCGCCTTAGGTTATCGAATGTTTGCCGGATGTCATCGATTAAAGTGTTTTTTACCTTAGTTTTTATCACGATGTCATCCACATAGACTTGCACATTTTTTCCAATTTGATCAAACAAGCATTTTTGCATACAGCGGTACGTTGCACCAGCGTTGCGCAACCCAAAAGGCATAGTGACATAGCAATAAGCCCCGTGCGGGGTAATGAACGCAGTTTTTATTTGATCTTCCTTTTTTAAGGGAATTTGGTGGAAACCGGAATAGGCATCCGGGAAGGACAACAACTCACACCCAGCAGTTGAATCAATCACTTGATCGATTCGTGGCAAAGGAAAAGGATCTCTTGGGCAAGCCTTGTTCAGGTTGGTGTAGTCGATGCACATGCGCCACACCTTCGGAGCTTTTGCCTCCAGGTTCTCATCTTTCTTCTTTTCAACCATTACCGGATTGGCCAGCCACTACGTGTGCGTGACCTCCACAATGAATCCGGCAACAAGCAGCTTGGTTACTTCTTCTCCTATGATCTTTCTTCTGTCTTCAGCGAACCGACGCAGTGGTTGCCGCACCGGCTTGGCATCTTTCCGGACGTTTAGAGAGTGCTCAGCCAGCTCCCTCGGAACACCTACCAAATCATCGGGTGACCAGGCAAAGATATTCCGATTCTCACGGAGGAAGGCGACGAGCGCGCTTTCCTATGCTTGATCAAGGCCGGCGCCGATACGAACGGTGCGCTGCGGGTAAGCCGGATCCAGCACAATGTTCTTTGTTTCATTGGTTGGCTTGAATGCCGGTGTGCCCATGTTTTCACTCATTGCCGCCAAAATCATTTGTGAGGATTGAGCCAGCGCAACATCTGTCTGCATTCTTTTCTTTTCCTCCGCGATCCCCGGCGATTCTGCTAGGTTTGATCCGGCAGATGCGATTTCCGGTGAGATCTTATAGTTTCCCACCACAGTCAATGGCCCACGAGGTGCCGGCATCTTCATCTTGAGGTAAGCCGTATGAGTGGTGGCCATGAAAGCAGCCAACGCCGGTCTCCCCGGCAATGCATGGTAGGGACTGTCCGGATCCACCACCTCAAACTCCAGATTTTCCACCCGGCAATTGTCACGTCCTCCAAATGCCACGTCCACCCGAACTTTTCCTATCGGGGCACAGGACAAGCCAGGGACGATCCCATGGAACGTTGTGCGCGTTGGCTGAAGCATGTTTTCTGTTATGCCCAGCGTTTGCATGGTGTGCTTGTACATGATGTTGATGCTACTGCCATTGTCTATCAGCACCTTGCTGAACTTCACTCGAGTTTGCGGCCCTTTCATGATCGGGTCCACAACAAGAGCATATCCACCCGGATTCGGCATGATCTTTGGGTGATCCTTGGATGACCAGGTAATTTCCTGATTGGACCACATCATGTACTTGGGAACTGCCGGCATCACAGCATTGACCTCCATGGAGCGCCGGTGTACACTTTGCCGGTCTGTTGGCTCAGTGACAAAGACAACACAGCACAGATGCGGATCTTCGTAAACATTCCGGCCTAAAGGTGCCGGTGGAGGTGGCTGGTTATCATTTTGCTCCACCCGGTTAACTTGCTGGTACTGCTGCCGGTTTGGTTGCACCGGTAAGGCGTTTGCCCCGGTAAGTGGTGGTGGTGGCGGTAGCTGTTGTTGCTGCCGCGGCATGTCTTGCGGTGGCCGCGCATCTTTCACTGTTCCTTTTTGCATCAAGTACTTGGTCCAGGTACAATCCTTCGTCAGATGGTTTGACGGATGTGCCGGATTCGGCGTGTGCCACCGGCAAGGTTGATCCATGGCAGCTTCCATGGTGTATTTCGCGGGTTCTTGCCAGTTCTTCTTCTGGACCCAGGGTTTCTTTTCCACCCATTGTTTCTTAGGACCCGCCCATGGCTGCGATCCGGTTTTTTGCCTCTGGCTGTCGCTGGCCTCAAAGTTTTCCTGCACAGCAGCAACTTGCTGCGGACCGTACCTTCGATCCGGAAAATCTTCCCTTCTTTTGTTATTCCGGTTGTCCCGGTGTTGCTCGTGGCGCAGCTGTTCCGGCTCCGGTTGCACTGCCGGTTGCGTTGGGTCCCCCAACGCATAGCTATCCGCCACACGTATCATCTCTGCCAACGTTGTCGGCATGTTGCGCTGCAACTTTTGCCACAACGGTGAACCTCTTCTGCATCCACTGCTAAACCAAGCAATGGCTTGTGCCTCGATCACCCCCTCACAGGAGTTCCTTGTGGTGTTCCACCGGGCTAGATAATCCCGGTCTGTTTCGTTCGGGCGCTGCACGCACAGAGCAAGTTGCTGCGGCCTGTTTGGCCTCTGATAGGTGCTGCTGAAATTGCTCACAAAGGCCTCCTCAAAATCCAGCCAGCCATTTATGCTTCCTGCCGGCAAGTTGTTTAGCCAGATTCTTGCCGGTCCAACCAAAAACGATGGTATGATCCTCACGGCCCAACGCCGGTTTCCTCCTCCTGCTACGGTTCCTCCACCGCCTGCGACGTATACCGCGGTCACGTAATCCGCGAGCCAATCTTCCGGCTTCGTGGTGCCGTCATACGTCTTTGTGTCACGGGGCAACATAAAGTTGCGAACTGGTGGTTTTTCTTTCATGATCCTTGGGCCAAAACACTTTGGACCTGGAGGACCTTCCTCCTCGATCATTTCTGACAAGTATACTCTATCCAGACGGTGCCTCGCATCCCGTTCCGGTAAGTATCTCTCTCCCAGGCGTTCTCCCAATGGGTTCCGGTATGCTGCCAGTCTCGTGGAATCGGCTTCATCGTGACATTCCGGTACCGCGGCCCTTGCCTGCCGATACCTTGGGGGATCTATTTCCTCCTCCTCGTACGCTGCCCTTGCAGCTCGATAGTTTTGCCCGGTCTCATATCTACCGGCATGATTGTTTCCGGCATAGCCTCTGGCGTAGCCTCGCTCTGCCCCTTGGCTTTTTCTACCGGCATCGTGTTGCCCGGCTTGTTGCTTTCCGGCAAGAACCGGATCGTACACAGTCATCTGCTGCGCATTCACTTCTTTTTCTCTCCTTCTATCCGGATGGGGGGACGAAGCCTGCCCATGGGATTTGCTACCGGCATTCTTTGTTGAACGCGCGGATTTTGAGGCCGCTGCCTTGTTCAGCTTAGCCAGCTGCTCAGCATTTTGCTGCTCAATGGTTTCCAGCAGCTCTCTAACACGCTCTTGCTGCTTTACCAAAGCCTCTCCGGAAAGCGACTCGCACAGCTCTACAGCGGCCTTAGCAGCTTTTATAGTTTTATCCGGGCTGCTATACTTAGGCTTTTCCACGATGCTAACAGATGCAGAGGCGCTCTTGCCGGTAAGAATCTCTTTGCGCAAATCTTGATCTAGGTTGCGAGCTTTTAGCCGGTTTTCCGGCATCCTAGCAGCATGCGCGCTAACAGAAGCAAAGCCATGGGCAGCGTTATACTCACGTACGGTTAGGTTCAGCTCGCGCTGCGCCCTGACGATGTCCTTGCCGCTCTCCAGCATCTTCTGGCGCTGCGCCTCCAGCTCCGCCTGAGCCGCTGCCGGATCGATGTTCTGCGCGATGGGGGTGGCGAGGACGTTCATCGCCGCCTGGAGCGGTGTCTCCGGTGGCGCGGATGATGCTCCCGCTGCGCCTGCGCCGCGCTCCAGCGGTGGCTTAGCCGCACGGGTCGAAACCGCGCGACCGGCACCTTCAGCCGCAACCTCCTTTCCTGCACCAGCCACACCGGTCATCATTACCTCGACGCTGCCGGCGGCGCGGCCAGCACAGAGCCATCTTGGCGAGTCCGGTGCCACCAGCACTGGCGAGAGGCGCTGGCGCACGGGGACGGTGCCGAAGTAGACGCGATGGCTGCCGAACTCGATGATGCGGCCGTTCTTGGGGAAGACGCCGCCGTTGGCGAAGCAGCCCGCGTTGTCGTTGATGAAGTCCATGGCGTAGATGCTCTGCACCAACGCGGACACCGTACGCTCGCCGGAGATCTCGAGAACGCCCGCCCGAATGTGAACTCCATCAAGCGCCACTTCATGCCCCACGGTGGGCGCCAACTGTCGTCGTGGTGAACGAGCAGATGCCATAGGATGGCTTAGATTGGGGCCGAATGGACGCAAGAGGATTCGGGGGAGGGTTTGCGATCAGGTGGGAAGAGATTCCGGATGGTTTCCTCAAGAACTTGGCCAAGGCCAGAGGTTGAAGAAGAAAGGCACAAGGAAGAACTCCCTCTAGATCACCATGTTCATAGATTCACACAAGTTACAGGCTCTGCCTTCCTACATACACGCGTACATACTTTTTTTGTGAAGATGAGCTGCCCCCTCTCCTTATATAGGGGAGAGGGTGGCTTACACTGCAAGAAACCCTAATGGCATCTTTGACTGGACAAACTACTTTACAGAGTTACTGTACAAAGCTACTTTAACTGGCTACTGTACAAAGCTACTTTAATCATAGATGACACCGGGACCTTCTTTTATCATAGAAGCTGACGTCCCCCGGCTTCTTTCTCCGTCACCTCTCTCTTTGGCGCCAGGGCTCTGAATAAAGTTACTTGGCTTAGCTCATTCTTGTCTTCTTGCTCTGAAGAGAATCTTTGACCAGTCCTGCCGACAGGCTCTCCTTTCCGGTATCTTTTATACCGGGTCCCGGCATACCCCTTTGGGGATACCGGCTTAGCCTTGCTCTCCCGGATTCCTACTAGGCTTCCGGCAAGAACATTAAACCGGTATCTCGATGGCTCAAACCATCCGGTTTGGCATGCCTTTGGCATACCGGGGGTTATCCCCCCAACATGCAACGACTTGAGAATCAAGACCATAAGTAGCACTCATATTACGAAATTTATCAGTATCCATAAAAGTTTCAATGCATTTATAATCATAATTTATACCTGACTCTCTATCTTTGTCGTTCTCCCATCCTTCAGTATTCTCCTGGATCCGATCAAGAAGGTCCCTTTTAAACTCTTCTTTGTTGCGTGTAAATGATCCAGAGCAAGAAGTATCCAGCAAGGTCTTGTCTTGAAAAGAAAGTCTTGCATAGAAATTATCAATGATAATATTACCAGGAAGCTCATGAATGGGGCATTTGAGCATTAAAGACTTCAATCTCCCCCACGCTTGGGCAATACTCTCTCCATCATGAGGCCAGAAATTATATATGCGGTTCCGATCTTTGTAAATTTCACTTGGAGGATAGAACTTAGAAGGGCACAATATCATTCCATTCAAGAGAATCCCCATTATTCAGTAATTTATACCAATACGCCGCTTTACCAGACAGCGATATAGAGAATAGCTTCTTCCTCACTTGATCCATAGCAATACCTGCACAATTGAATAAACCGCATAATTCATGTAAGAACAGTAAATGATCTCCAGGATCGACAATTCCATCCCCTGCATAACGGTTATCCACAACACGTTCAATAATTTTCATAGGTATTTTGTATGGAACATCTTCCTCACCTGGCGCCTCATCCACTACCTTTGCAGTAGTAGTAGATTTTCCAAATAAAAATTCAAGAGAAGATCTCTCCATAATGAATTATAGCAGCAGGCAGGAATAAAATCAGCACTAACAGTAAAAGTTTCCCTTACCAATTCCACTTACCAATAGCGCTTCACTCCCCGGCAACTGCACCAGAAAATAGTCTTGATGACCCACAAGTATAGGGGGTGTATCGTAGTATTTTCGATAAGTAAGAATGTCGATCCCAGCGAGGAGCAGAAGGTGTTGACAAGCAGTTTCGATAAAGGATTCACTGTAAATGCTCACAGACAAGTATTCAGGGGGTTTTGATGTAGCAGATGAATAAAGTACGAGTAAGTAAAATGCGAGAGTAACAATTGCAGCGAGTGGCCCAATACTTTTTAGCACAAAGGACAAGCCGGTTTGTTTACTTATAATGACCAAATGTTCTTGAGGACACACAGGAATTTAGTCTAGTGCTTTCGCTTCATATAGCCGATTAATCTTCATTGTTTTGATAAGTGTTGTGTGGGTGAACCTATGCTAATGCACTGCCCTTCCTAGGACTAATACATACTTGTGATTATACCCCTTGCAAGCATCCGCAACTACAAGAAAGTAATTAAGATAAATCTAACCACATCATTAAACTCTGAGATCCTGCTATCCCTCCTGCATCGATATACCAACGGGGGTTCAGCTTTCTGTCACTCCGGCAACCCCGCAATTGGCAAACGAGTACAAGATGTATTCCCCTAGGCCCATAAAGGTGAAGTATCATGTAGTCGACGTTCACATGACACCATTAGAAAAATAACACCACAACTTAAATATCATAACATTGAATATTACTCAACCATAATTCACTACTAACATTTAGACTTCACCCATGCCCTCAAGAACTAAACGAACTACTCACGAGACATCATATGGAACATGATCAGAGGTGATATGATGATGAATAAAAATCTGAACATAAACCTTGGTTCAATGGTTTCACTCAATAGCATCAATAACAAGTAGAAATCAATACCGGGAGAGTTTCCCCTATCAAACAATCAAGATCCAACCCAAATTGTTACAGCGGTGACGAGGTGTGATACGTCTCCAACGTATCGATAATTTCTTATGTTCCATGCCACTTTATTGATGATACCTACATGTTTTATGCATACTTTATGTCATATTTATGCATTTTCCGGCACTCACCTATTAACGAGATGCCGAAGAGCCAGTTGCTGTTTTTGGTTTCAGAAATCCTAGTAAGGAAATATTCTCGGAATTGGACGAAATCAACGCCCAGGATCTTATTTTTCCACGAAGCTTCCAGAAGTCCGGAGAGGAAACGAAGTGGGGCGACGAGGCGGTGACACGCCAGGGCGGCGCGGCAAACCCCCTGGCCGGGCGGCCCTGTTGTGTGGGCCCCTCGCGTCGCCCCCTGACCTACCCTTCCGCCTACTTAAGACTTCGTCGATGATAACTCCAGTACCGAGAGCCACGATACGGAAAACCTTCCAGAGACGCCGCCGCCGCCAATCCCATCTCGGGGGATTCAGGAGATCGCCTCCGGCACCCTGCCGGAGAGGGGAATCATCTCCCGGAGGACTCTTCACCGCCATGGTCGCCTCCGGAGTGATGAGTGAGTAGTTCACCCCTAGACTATGGGTCCATAGCAGTAGCTAGATGGTCGTCTTCTCCTAATTGTGCTATCATGGTTGGATCTTGTGAGCTGCCTAACATGATCAAGATCATCTATCTGTAATGCTACATGTTGTGTTTGTTGGGATCCGATGAATAAGTGAATGCTATGTTATGTTGATTATCAATATTATCTATGTGTTGTTTATGATCTTGCATGCGCTCCGTTGCTAGTAGAGGCTCTGGCCAAGTTGATACTTGTAACTCCAAGAGGGAGTATTTATGCTCGATAGTGGGTTCATGTCTCCATTAAATCTGGGGGAGTGACAGAAACCTCTAAGGTTGTGGATGTGCTGTTGCCACTAGGGATAAAACATCAATGCTATGTCTAAGGATATATTCGTTGATTACATTACACACCATACTTAATGCAATTGTCTGTTGTTTGCAACTTAATACTGGAAGGGGTTCGGATGATAACCTGAAGGTGGACTTTTTAGGCATAGATGCATGCTTGATAGCGGTCTATGTACTTTGTCGTAATGCCCAATTAAATCTCACAATACTCATCATAATATGTATGTGCATGGTCATGCCCTCTTTATTTGTCAATTACCCAACTGTAATTTGTTCACCCAACATGCTTATTCTTATGGGAGAGACGCCTCTAGTGAACTGTGGACCCCGATCCATTGTTAATATCGAATACAATCTACTGCAATACTCGTTCTACTGTTTTCTGCAAACAATCATCATCCACACTATACATCTAATCCTTTGTTACAGCAAGCCGGTGAGATTGACAACCTCACTGTTACGTTGGGACAAAGTACTTTGGTTGTGTTGTGTAGGTTCCACGTTGGCGCCGGAATCCCTGGTGTTGCGCCGCACTACACTCCGCCGCCATCAACCTTCAACGTGCTTCTTGACTCCTACTGGTTCGATAAACCTTGGTTTCTTACTGAGGGAAACTTACTGCTGTACGCATCACACCTTCCACTTGGGGTTCCCAACGGTCGCGTGCTGTACGCGTGTCAAGCTAAATTTCTGGCGCCGTTGCCGGGGAGATCAAGACACGCTGCAAGGGGAGTCTCCACCTCCAATCTCTTTACTTTGTTTTTGTCTTGCTTTACTTTTATTTACTACTTTGTTTGCTGCATTATATCAAAATACAAAAAAATTAGTTGCTAGTTTTACTTTACTTGCTATCTTGTTTGCTATACTAAAAACACAAAAAAAATTTAGTTACTTGCATTTACTTTATCTAGTTTGCTTTATTTACTATTGCTAAAATGGGTACTCCTGAAAATACTAAGTTGTGTGACTTCACAACCACAAATAATAATGATTTCCTATGCACACCTATTGCTCCACCTGCTACTACAGCAGAATTCTTTGAAATTAAACCTGCTTTACTGAATCTTGTTATGCGAGAGCAATTTTCTGGTGTTAGTTCTGATGATGCTGCTGCCCATCTTAATAATTTTGTTGAACTATGTGAAATGCAAAAGTATAGAGATGTAGATGGTGATATTATAAAATTAAAATTGTTTCCTTTCTCATTAAGAGGAAGAGCTAAAGATTGGTTGCTATCTCTGCCTAAGAATAGTATTGATTCATGGACTAAATGCAAGGATGCTTTTATTGGTAGATATTATCCTCCTGCTAAAATTATATCTTTGAGAAGTAGCATAATGAATTTTAAACAATTGGATAATGAGCATGTTGCCCAAGCATGGGAAAGAATGAAATCTTTGGTTAAAAATTGCCCAACCCATGGACTGACTACTTGGATGATCATCCAAACCTTTTATGCAGGACTGAATTTTTCTTCGCGGAACCTATTGGATTCAGCTGCTGGAGGTACCTTTATGTCCATCACTCTAGGCGACGCAACAAAGCTTCTTGATAATATGATGATTAATTACTCTGAATGACACACGGAAAGAGCTCCACAAGGTAAGAAGGTAAATTCCGTCGAAGAAACTTCTTCCTTGAGTGATAAGATTGATGCTATTATGTCTATGCTTGTGAATGGTAGGACAAATATTGATCCTAATAATGTTCCGTTAGCTTCATTGGTTGCTCAAGAAGAACATGTTGATGTAAACTAGATTAAAAATAATAATTTCAACAACAATGCTTATCGGAACAATTCTAGTAACAACTATAGACCATATCCTTATAATAATAGCAACGGCTATGGTAATTCTTATGGGAATTCTTACAACAATAATAGGAATTCACCCCCTGGACTTGAAGCCATGCTTAAATAATTTATTAGTACACAAACTGCTTTTAACAAATCTGTTGAAGAAAAGCTTGGGAAAATTGATATACTTGCTTCTAAAGTCGATAGTCTTGCTGCTGATGTTGATCTTTTGAAATCGAAAGTTATGCCTAATGAAAATATTGATATTAAGTCATTTGCTACAGCAAACGCCATCCAAGTTAGAATTAATGAGAATATAAGATTGATGGCAGAATTGCGTGCTAGGTGGGAAAAAGAAGATACTGCTAAAGAAGATAATATAGCTAAAGTTTGGACTATTACCACCACTAGTAATGCTAATTCTCCACATGTTGTTGCACCTCCTACTATTAATGGTAAAATAATTGGTGTTGGCAATGTTTCCACTTCTAATGCAAAGCGTGAAAAACTGCCTGAAACTGCCTGTGATAAAACTGCTGAATTTTTTTCCAACATTGGGGACAATGACCCCATTGCTTTAGACTATAATGGTTTGGATTTTGATGATTGTCACATCTCTGAAGTTATAAAGTTCTTACAAAAACTTGCTAAGAGTCCTAATGCTAGTG
Source organism: Lolium perenne (assembly GCF_019359855.2). NCBI lineage: Eukaryota > Viridiplantae > Streptophyta > Magnoliopsida > Poales > Poaceae > Lolium > Lolium perenne. The sequence goes on from NC_067247.2 coordinate 162,960,987, forward strand.
CTATAAATTTGGCTTTCACAAAACATATTACAAATGCTCTCATAAAAGCAAGAGAAGAGAAATTAAATCGTGAAGCTTCTATTCCTAGGAAGTTAGAGGATGGTTGGGAGCCCATCATTAAGATGAAGGTCAATGACTTTGATTGTAATGCTTTAAGTGATCTTGGTGCAAGTATTTCCGTTATGCCTAGAAAGATCTATAATATGCTTGACTTGCCACCATTGAAAAAATGTTATTTGGATGTTAATCTTGCTGATAATTCTACAAAGAAACCTTTGGGGAGAGTTGATAATGTTCATATTACGATTAAAAATAACCTTGTCCCCGTTGATTTTGTTGTCTTGGATATTGAATGCAATGCATCTTGTCCCATTATATTGGGAAGACCTTTTCTTCGAACTGTTGGTGCTATTATTGATATGAAGGAAGGTATTAAATATCAATTTCCTCTCAAGAAAGGTATGGAACACTTCCCTAGAAAGAGAATGAAGTTACCTTTTGATTCTATCATTAGAACAAATTATGATGTTGATGCTTCGTCTCTTGATAATACTTGATACACACTTTCTGCGCCTAGCTGAATGGCGTTAAAGAAAAGCGCTTATGGGAGACAACCCATGATTTTACTACTGCAATTTTGTTTTATATTCGAGTCTTGGAAGTTGTTACTACTGTAGCAACCTCTCCTTATCTTAGTTTTGTTGCATTGTTGTGCCAAGTAAAGTCTTTGATAGTAAGGTTCATACTAGATTTGGATTACTGCGCAGAAACAGATTTCTTGCTGTCATGAATCTGGGCCTAATTCTCTGTAGGTAACTCAGAAAATTATGCCAATTTACGTGAGTGATCCTCAGATATGTACGCAACTTTCATTAAATTTGAGCATTTTCATTTGAGCAAGTCTGGTGCCTCTTAGAAATTCGTATTTACGGACTGTTCTGTTTTGACAGATTCTGCCTTTTATTTCGCATTGCCTGTTTTGCTATGCTTGATGGATTTTTCTATTCCATTAACTTTCAGTAGCTTTGTGCAATGTCCAGAAGTGTTAAGAATTATTATGTCACCTCTGAACATGTGAATTTTGATTGTGCACTAACCCTCTAATGAGTTATTTTGAGTTTGGTGTGGAGGAAGTTTTCAAGGATCAAGAGAGGGAGATGATACAATATGATCAAGGAGAGTGAAAGCTCTAAGCTTGGGGATTCCCCGGTGGTTCACCCCTGCATATTTCAAGAAGACTCAAGCGTCTAAGTTTGGGGATGCCCAAGGCATCCCCTTCTTCATCGGCAACATTATCTAGTTCCTCTAGTGAAACTATATTTTTATTCCATCACATCTTATGTACTTTGCTTGGAGCGTCTGTTTGCTTTTGTTTTGTTTTGTTTGAATAAAATGGATCCTAGCATTCATTGTGTGGGAGAGAGACACACTCCGTTGTTGCATATGGACAAATATGTCCTTAGGCTTTACTCATAGTGTTCATGGCGAAGGTTGAAACTTCTTCGTTAAATTATTATATGGTTGGAAACGGGAAATGCTACATGTAGAAATTGGTAGAATGTCTTGAATAATTTGATACTTGGCAATTGTTGTGCTCATGTTTAAGCTCTTGCATCATATATTTTGCACCTATTAATGAAGAAATACATAGAGCTTGCTAAAATTTGGCTTGCATGATTGGTCTCTCTAAGGTCTAGATAATTTCTAGTAAGGGTCGAACAACAAGGAAGACGGTGTAAAGTCTTATAATGCTTACAATATGTCTTTTATGTGAGTTTTGCTGTACCGCTTCATACTTGTGTTTGTTTCAAATAGCCTTGCTAGCCTAAGCCTTGTATCGAGAGGGAATACTTCTCATGCATCCAAAATCCTTGAGCCAAACGCTATGCCATTTGTGTCCACCATACCTACCTACTACATGGTATTTCTCCGCCATTCCAAAGTAAATTGTTGAGTGCTACCTTTAAATTTCTATCCTCTATCTTTGCAATATATAGCTCATGGGACAAATAGCCTAAAAACTATTGTAGTATTGAATATGTACTTATGCATTTTATTTCTTATAAGTTGCTTGTTGTGCGATAACCATGTTCCTGGGGACGCCATCAACTACTCTTTGTTGAATATCATGTGAGTTGCTATGCATGTCCGTCTTGTCTGAAGTAAGGGCGATTTACCATGAGTTGAATGATTTGAGCATGCATATTGTTAGAGAAGAACATTGGGCCGCTAACTAAAGCCATGATCCATGGTGAAAGTTTCAGTTTTGGACAAATATCCTCAATCTCATATGAGAAAATTAATTGTTGTTGAATGCTTAAGCATTAAAGAGGAGTCCATTATCTGTTATCTATGTTGTCCCGGTATGGATGTCTAAGTTGAGAATAATCAAAAGCGAGAAATCCAATGCGAGCTTTCTCCTTAGACCTTTGTACAGGCGGCATAGAGGTACCCCTTTGTGACACCTGGTTAAAACATATGTATTGCGGTGATAATCCAGGTAATCCGAGCTAATTAGGACAAGGTGCGGGCACTATTAGTATACTATGCATGAGGCTTGCAACTTGTAGGATATAATTTACATGATGCATATGCTTTATTACTACCGTTGACAAAATTGTTTCTTGTTTTCAAAACCAAAGCTCTAGCACAAATATAGCAATCGATGCTTCCCTCTGCGAAGGGCTTTTCTTCTACTTTTATGTTGAGTCAGTTCACCTATTTCTCTCCATCTCAAGAAGCAAACACTTGTGTGAACTGTGCATTGATTCCTACATACTTGCATATTGCACTTATTATATTACTTTATGTTGACAATATCCATGAGATATACATGTTACAAGTTGAAAGCAACCGCTGAAACTTAATCTTCCTTTGTGTTGCTTCAATACCTTTACTTTGAATTATTGCTTTATGAGTTAACTCTTATGCAAGACTTATTGATGCTTGTCTTGAAAGTACTATTCATAAAAAGTCTTTGCTATATGATTCAGTTGTTTACTCATTGCATTTACATTGCTTTGATCGCTGCATTCATTACATGTGCTTACAATAGTATGATCAAGATTATGATGGCATGTCACTTCAGAAATTATCTTTGTTATCGTTTACCTACTCGGGACGAGCAGGAACTAAGCTTGGGGATGCTGATACGTCTCCAATGTATCGATAATTTCTTATGTTCCATGCCATTTTATTGATGATACCTACATGTTTTATGCATACTTTATGTCATATTTATGCATTTTCCGGCACTAACCTATTAACGAGATGCCGAAGAGCCAGTTGCTGTTTTCTGCTGTTTTTGGTTTCAGAAATCCTAGTAAGTAAATATTCTCGGAATTGGACGAAATCAACACCCATGATCTTATTTTTCCACGAAGCTTCCAGAAGTCCGGAGAGGAAACGAAGTGGGGCAACGAGGCGGCGACACGCCAGGGCGGCGCGGCCCACCCCCTGGCCGCGCGGCCCTGTTGTGTGGGCCCCTCACGTCGCCCCCTGACCTACCCTTCCGCCTACTTAAGCCTTCGTCGATAATAACTCCAGTACCGAGAGCTACGATACGGAAAACCTTCCAGAGACGCCGCCGCCGCCAATCCCATCTCGGGGGATTCAGGAGATCGCCTCCGGCACCCTGCCGGAGAGGGGAATCATCTCCCGGAGGAATCTTCACCGCCATGGTCGCCTCCGGAGTGATGAGTGAGTAGTTCACCCCTGGACTATGGGTCCATAGCAATAGCTAGATGGTCGTCTTCTCCTAATTGTGCTATCATGGTTGGATCTTGTGAGCTGCCTAACATGATCAAGATCATCTATCTGTAATGCTACAGGTTGTGTTTGTTGGGATCCGATGAATAAGTGAATGCTATGTTATGTTGATTATCAATATTATCAATGTGTTGTTTATGATCTTGCATGCTCTCCGTTGCTAGTAGAGGCTCTGGCCAAGTTGATACTTGTAACTCCAAGAGGGAGTATTTATGCTCGATAGTGGGTTCATGTCTCCATTAAATCTGGGGGAGTGACAGAAACCTCTAAGGTTGTGGATGTGCTGTTGCCACTAGGGATAAAACATCAATGCTATGTCTAAGGATATATTCGTTGATTACATTACGCACCATACTTAATGCAATTGTCTGTTGTTTGCAACTTAATACTGGAAGGGGTTCGGATGATAACCTGAAGGTGGACTTTTTAGGCATAGATGCATGCTGGATAGCGGTCTATGTACTTTGTCGTAATGCCCAATTAAATCTCACAATACTCATCATAACATGTATGTGCATGGTCATGCCCTCTTTATTTGTCAATTGCCCAACTGTAATTTGTTCACCCAACATGCTTATTCTTATGGGAGAGACGCCTCTAGTGAACTGTGGACCCCGGTCCATTCTTAATATCGAATACAATCTACTGCAATACTCGTTCTACTGTTTTCTGCAAACAATCATCATCCACACTATACATCTAATCCTTTGTTACAGCAAGCCGGTGAGATTGACAACCTCACTGTTATGTTGGGACAAAGTACTTTGGTTGTGTTGTGCAGGTTCCACGTTGGCGCCGGAATCCCTGGTGTTGCGCCGCACTACACTCCGCCGCCATCAACATTCAACGTGCTTCTTGACTCCTACTGGTTCGATAAACCTTGGTTTCTTACTGAGGGAAACTTACTGCTATACGCATCACACCTTCCACTTGGGGTTCCCAACGGTCGCGTGTTGTACGCGTGTCAAGGTGCAGCGGTGGAGACGGCGGTGATGATGATGGAGATGATGGTGATGATGATGGAGATGATGTCCAGCTTGATGTCGGTGACGATGGCGTCGATTTCCCCCTCCGGGAGGGAATTTCCCCGGCAGATTTCAGCCTGCCGGAGAGCTCTTTTCTCTCTGGTGTTTTCCGCCCCGCAGAGGCGGCTGTGACTCTTCGCGACTATCCTCCGGAGGTTAGGTTTTCGGGACGAAGATGTACGCGAAGGAGAGGAGGCCGGAGGGGGTTGTGGGCCCCCTCCCCACATGGCGGCGCGGCCAGGGCAGGGCCCGCGCCGGCCTATTTGGGGGGCCCATGGCGGCCCTCCTTGGCTCCTCCTTTTGGCTCTCTTCGTCTTCTGGAAAAATAGGATTTTTCATATAATTTCCGTCAATTGTTGATCTTCCGAAATATTGCATTCTGACGGCGCTTTTTCCAGCAGAATCCTGACTCCGGTGCGCGATCCTCCAATAATCATGAAACATGCAAAATAGATGAAATAACATAAGTATTACCCTAAATATGAAATACATCAACGAATAACAGCAAATTATGATATAAAATAGTGATGCAAAATGGACGTATCAGGCGCCGCCACAACAGGGCCGCGCGGCCAAGGGTGGGGCCGCTCCGCCCTAGCGTGTGGGGCCCTCGCGTCGTCTCCTGACCTACCCTTCCGCCTACTTAAAGCCTTCATCGCGAATACCCCAGTACCGAGAGCCACGATACGGAAAACCTTCCAGAGACGCCGCCGCCGCCAATCCCATCTCGGAGGATTCAGGAGATCGCCTCCGGCACCCTGCCGGAGAGGGGAATCATCTCCTGGAGGACTCTTCATCGCCATGATCGCCTCCGGATTGATGTGTGAGTAGTTCACCCCTGGACTATGGGTCCATAGCAGTAGCTAGATGGTCGTCTTCTCCTCATTGTGCTATCATTGTTCGATCTTGTGAGCTGCCTAACATGATCAAGATCATCTATTTGTAATGCTACATGTTGCGTTTGTTGGGATCCGATGAATATGGAATACTATGTTATGTTGATTATCAATCTATCATATATGTGTTGTTTAAGATCTTGCATGCTCTCCGTTGCCAGTAGAGGCTCTGGCCAAGTTGATACTTGTAACTCCAAGAGGGAGTATTTATGCTCGATAGTGGGTTCATGCCTCCATTTAATCTGGGACAGTGACAGAAAGTTCTAAGGTTGTGGATGTGCTGTTGCCACTAGGGATAAAACATCAATGCTTTGTCTAAGGATATTAGTGTTGATTACATTACGCACCATACTAATGCAATTGTCTGTTGTTTGCAACTTAATACTGGAAGGGGTGCGGATGCTAACCTGAAGGTGGACTTTTTAGGCATAGATGCATGCTGGATAGCGGTCTATGTAATTTTTCGTAATGCCCAATTGAATTTCACACTACTCATCATAATATGTATGTGCATTGTCATGCCATCTTTATTTGTCAATTGCCCAACTGTAATTTGTTCACCCAACATGCTATTTATCTTATTGGAGAGACACCACTAGTGAACTGTGGACCCCGGTCCATTCTTTTACATCGAATACAATCTACTGCAATACTTGTTCTTACTGTTCTTCGCAAACATCATCTTCCACACTATACATTTAATCCTTTGTTACAGCAAGCTGGTGAGATTGACAATCTCACTGTTATGTTGGGGCAAAGTACTTTGATTGTGTTGTGCAGGTTCCACGTTGGCGCCGGAATCCCTGGTGTTGCGTCGCACTACACTCCGCCACCAATAACCTTCATGTGCTTCTTGACTCCTACTGGTTCGATAACCTTGGTTTCTTACTGAGGGAAAACTTGCCGCTGCACGCATCATACCTTCCTCTTGGGGATCCCAACGGACGTGTGCTGTACCGTCACAAGCACACACTAGTAGAAATGGGCCTCTCGTCCGGAGCTTTAGTCCCGGCCGTGTTTGGACCTGAGACCAATGTGAGCACTAGTCCCAGTTCCAATGGCTAGAATGCTGCACGGGCATGGCCAGCTCTAGTCCCGTGTCAAATGGGACCTTTGGTCCTGGTTGGAGATACCAACCGGGACTAAAGTCTGTCGTCCCTGTCCGAGCTACCAAAGGAACATTTAGTCCTAGTTGGAGACATCAACCGGGACTAAAGTCTTCCCTTTATATATATCGAGGAAAATGCAAAAATAGTGCAATTTCTCTCACCTTGCACGAATCTCAATGGCAGTGTGTGGTGAGAGATGCGGTCACCACGGTTACCGCACATACATATAGTTATATATATATATAATATCTTTGCATTCTACATACGCATAATTTTTTCATGAAAATGAACTTATCGTTTAGGCTATGCAAAAAGATAAAATTTGGTGCTAAAAATAAAAGTTTTTGTGAGATATATTTTTATCTTTTTTTTATGTCAAACATAAAAAACATCATTTTTCACGAAATTGTATGAGGCACTTAGATTGTTGAGATGTACATGCCAATTTTTTTTTGGAAATTTATAATAATTTGAAATATATTTATTTGGGTGGAGAGAGCATATGCACCAGGTGTCGAACTGAATTTTCTGGCTTTGTTTTAGTCTTTCTATTTTCTTCGGACCGAAAGGACAAGCTTAGTTGCTCGACCCGATTAAAGGAGTTAACAAATACCGTTGGAATTGATTGAAGTCGTTACTAGCCTCGTCAGGGAAGAATCGGCGTGCCATATCACACCTAGCAGATGGATTAATTCAGTAGGGAATGCTGACGATTCATAGGACCTAACAACGAACAAATTCATAGCACTGTTACCGATTAATGAAATATCTACTTGGCGTGCTAGCTACGCTAGTGAAAAGGTATCGACAATTGCTTTACAATACCATAGTCCTAGCTGCGGGATTAATTAAACTATTTATCACGAAACTGTACAATTATATATGCAACAAACGTGAGGTGCCGTAGCTCGACCTAGACTTTTTTTCTTTGCATAATTTCAGCTTTTCGTGGACATAAGTTTTCTTTTTCAAATTAGAACCAAGACAATGGCCAATATTTTACGGTACAATTAATTGAGTTTCAACCTGGTACCACTGGAATTTCGATAATTTGAGGAAGTTTCACTGAAGTACTGATCACAGTTAGTGCACACATAGTATATGTCAGCTAGTTTATGGCTCACTTGTGATGTAGTCTGCCGTGAAGAACAGTTGGGTCGAGTTAGTTAGGTAGACCTTTAAGTAAGGTTCCACTTGCATAGTATATGAAGTGCCATGTCATACATTTACGATAGCAAATGATGGTGCTAAGGTGAAATCGTTCGCCCAAGCACAATAAGAAGCGAAGGACGCAGCCAACCGCGCCATTAATCCTTTGCGCGTCATCCCTACTAATCCTCCTGAATTTTATCCTATCTCACGTCGCCAGTACAAACCTGGCACTTGACCATCTAGTTATCTTCCCCAAGTCCTACTCCTGGGTTGTTTCCTTATGCCATGTCTGAGGTGATCTTGTTCGGATGCCGGTGACCAATTAGTCATTTTGGATGGAGCCAAAGGGCTCCATCAAGCCTCTGAGATGGCGTTTTTCCTGCGAAGTTAATTACTGGCCTGGCCAGCCATTCTTTTTCCTCAAGCTGCTGCATTGGATGGCTACCGATTGTTCACTCCATCATCCTAAGACCAAAGACCGGATCGAGCAGAAGGTCTCATATACAGATTTTCTAACAAGTAGTGGATTATATATTTTCCAGAACACACAGGAGAATTGCGCGCGCGTCTTCATATTAAGCTTGAAAGTGATGACAATTCAAAAGGATCTTAAGAGAAATAATGACAAGTACGATCAGACGCTCACTTTTAATTAAAAGGTACAAAATCCCAACTGCCAACGACTTGCCAGAGACAGGTGGACGGCCAAAAAACTGATCGTCCAATCATGCACGCCATGCACCTCCCTGCTATTTATACCCCTCCAATCCAACTCCTCTCTTCCACCAACGTACGCCAGTACACTCACTTAGCAACGCAGAGAGATCGATCTCGTCAGATCATCGATGGCGGCTAGCAGCAAGGCCACCGCCTTCCTGGCCCTGGGCGCGTTTGTGGTGGTGTTGATGGCGGCGGGGGAGGCGTCGGCGGCGGTGACGTGCGGCCAGGTGGGATCGTCGCTCGCGCCGTGCATCCCGTACGCGACGGGGAAGTCGGCCACGCTGTCGCAGGGGTGCTGCAGCGGCATGAAGAGCCTCAACGCCATGGCCCGCACGAGCGCCGACCGCCAGGCGGTGTGCCGCTGCCTCAAGAGCCTCGCCGGCAGCGTCAAGTCCGTCGACCTCGGCGTCGTCGCCGGCGCGCCCGCCAAGTGCGGCGTCAGCGTGCCCTTCCCCATCAACATGTCCACCGACTGCAACAAGTAAGTTGATCTATGATTCTCGATCTCTCACGTTTTCTTTGTTTCTCGATGGATCCATGACGACTGTTTCTTGTTCTGAATGTGATGCAGAGTTAACTAGATGGGATCAGTCGATCAACGACTTCCTAGTTCCTACGCGTGCAAGATTACGAATCACTATTCACTAAGATGAAATAAAACGTGCGTGCGTGCATTCATGTGTGTTGCACGTACACAGTACGTACGTCTGATGTGTCGTGATGTACGTGTACCGGTGCAGCTGCTTCCGGTTGCGCGTATTTCAACTGTGAACTCCTACTAGTGATCTGTGGTTATGTACTCGTACTTCAGTGTTTTATCGACCTAATCCTACTTGATGGGTGAATTAATATATATACTCCAAGTCAGTAATTTTCTTATCATTTCGTTGGTGGTCGTTTTCTATCAAGAACTTTCCTACTTGTTCATATATAACGTTGTCTATCAAAAGTTCAAAACGGGTCCATCTAGATTGTACACCACGACCCTAGCTACAAGGCCGCATAAAAGAAAATTGGAATCAAAACTTGTAAAACTTTGACTATGAAAAGATTGTGAGGGCGGGTGCAGGATTTTCACAATGGGTATTCAATGTAAAAAAAAAAATCGCAAGTTGAATGTTCACATTTTTTAAAGAACACAATAGACAAAAAGAATCACAACATGACTTTGCGATGACATCATCAATTAATTAAATCAATTTATTCACCAATTAGTCAGTATCTAATCAAGATTGTTAAAAATACTGATGATTAACTGGCTCCTAGACTGGAACAAAATCAGGCAAGGAGGCTACGCTCGATCCACGCCTTGTGAACAAAAAAATAGCAAGGACTTGCTCACTGCCGAGTGCTGCACGCTTCATATACAAAATTGTCAGTTCATGCTTCCCTATTTTTTTTTAGAATTGTGAGTTTATGTTTGCTGTGTACATTGTCGCTAGTTGGAGACTTAAGTTCTTTTTTTTTTTTGGGTGAGTTGGAGGCTTAAGTTGTGCTAAATGGAGTTGTGACAGTTTAGTTGATCCATGGGCCGGTGTATGGGAGGAGAATAAGTTGGCCAAACAGGCCATGAAGGTTTGGTTCTACTGTTCGAAGTCCAAGAGGAAGATACAAGCTACTACATCCGTTTCCAAAATATAAACGTTTAGTTTTTTTAAAAAAGGCCTATATTTTAGAATGGAGAAAATAAATAATGATTGAAAATACCGGGAGCTCCTATTCGGCGCTCGTTGCGTCAGTTACGCGCGCAGCGCTTCAAACGTAGTTTCGCGTGGGCCGGCCCATTAGCACCAGCTCCTCCCCAGAATCCCAGATCGGTTGATAGTTTGTTTCCGTCCCTGTCTGGTAAAACCTCGGGTTCTCCTCAGATCGGTTAATTTTGAATCTTTTTTCATGAAATAAAGTATTAAGATTTTAAAAAGTGTAAATGTTAAAAAATAGATTTTGAGAAATTTTTCAGATTTTAGAAACATCTAGAATTTTGAAAATTGTTCGGACTTAAAAATATTCGAATTTTTAAATCTATGCATACTCGAAAAATATTCAGATTTTCAAAACCTTTTCGGATTTGATAAATGTGCAGTTCAAAATTTTCAGATTTTCAAAAATTGTTCAGATTTAAAAAACGTTCATATTTAAAAACAATCATATTTTTAAAATTGTTTGGATTTGAAAAATGTTCATTATAAGTCATATTTTGAACATTTGTTCAGATTCGAAAATTGTTCATATTTGAAAAAAATATATATATTTTGAAATTTTATTTGGATTTGAAAAATTGTTTAGTTTAAAAGTTTATATTTTGAAATTTTGTTCAAATTAGAAAATTATTCATACTTTTAAAAATGTTCGTATTGTGAAGAAACAACAAAAGAAAACAACAAAAAATGAAAAAGAAAACAGAAAAACAGAGAACCGAAGAAAAAACAATTGAAAGTCGGCCCAGAAAAACTAACAGAAAGAACAGCAAAAGCCCGACCGAAAGGTTCTAGGAAATTCCCAAAACCGGAATTAACCAGGAAACACCGGATTCCTGTGCCGGCCCATTTAGTGGTATTTGTGATGGGAGAGGATACGCGTTTCGTGGCTAATGGACGCAAAGAGCGTCAAATAAGGATTGCATGTACATACACGGTATATCTAAATTCTATGTGACAAAATTTATGTGAGTAGCCATGAATTGAGCTGGGCCCGCCCCCTTATTGTGTAGCTTTCGATAAAAATGATGCAGGTGTGCAAAGTTGACCCATAAGTACCGTAATTTTGTTCGGTCTGCATCACTAGCAGATGCTCCATGGCACTCCATGCATAGGGCTTCCACCCCAAGAGCCGACCAAAAGAGCAACGGGCATCAGAAGAAAAGCAAAGCTCTGTTGAAGAAGAGCTTCATGCTGCCTAGCATCACAGTAATGTTCCATCATAAGAAGAAGAACAATGCTGATGGCAGTTCACCCTCATAATCTGTCCGAGTTCTTGCTTGAATAGTGGATCCAAACTCCCAACACATTGTTCATCTGTGCGAGTATTTTTCATCTATGGGTTTGACTATTTCTAAGTCCATTGAGAACTAACTTCGTTCTCAGTCTGATGATATTTTCAAACCAACGCATTTCGTGTCGATGCACCAGATTCTCTCCAATGGAACAGGATCTACTTCACCCCCTCTCCAAAGAAGCCGATCTATTTCACCGACTACCTCGGTGCGGCGGCTGTATCAACTTCACCAAGCCCTTGCCAACCAACCAGATCTGCTTTACTAACGTCCGCTTCTCCTGAAACAAAGTCGATTCATCGTCTCCCGTGTTCGCCGCTGTTGGAATGCAAGCTGCCGCCCCCGTCCACCCCGCGGTAGCTTGGTAAGTACTCTGACCCGTTTGATTGATGTGTTTCTTTAGTCATGTTGACGCCCCAAAACCGGTACGATGAGGATCCTGATACGCGTAAAGCACACGTCCGTTGGGAACCCCAAGAGGAAGGTGTGATGCGTACAACAGCAAGTTTTCCCTCAGTAAAAACCAAGGTTATCGAACTAGTAGGAGTCAAGGAGCATGTGAAGGTTGTTGGTGACGGAGTGTAGTGCGGCGCAACACCAGGGATTCTGGCGCCAAGGTGGAACCTGCACAACACAATCAAAGTACTTTGCCCCAACGTAACAATGAGGTTGTCAATCTCACCGGCTTGCTGTAAACAAAGGATTAGATGTATAGTGTGTAAGATGATGTTTGTTTGCGAGGAACAGTAAAGAACAATGTTTGCAGTAGATTGTATTTCAGATGTAAAAGAATGGACCGGGGTCCACAGTTCACTAGTGGTGTCTCTCCAATAAGAAATAGCATGTTGGGTGAACAAATTATAGTTGGGCAATTGACAAATAAAGAGGGCATAACAATGCGCATACATATCATGATGAGTAGTGTGAAATTCAATTGGGAGTTACGACAAAGTACATAGACCACTATCCAGCATGCATCTATGCCTAAAAAGTCCACCTTCGGGTTAGCATCCGCACCCCTTCCAGTATTAAGTTGCAAACAACAGACAATTGCATTAAGTATGGTGCGTAATGTAATCAACACAAATATCCTTAGACAAAGCATTGATGTTTTATCCCTAGTGGCAACAGCACATCCACAACCTTAGAACTTTATGTCACTGTCCCAGATTAAATGGAGGCATGAACCCACTATCGAGCATAAATACTCCCTCTTGGAGTTACAAGTATCAACTTGGCCAGAGCCTCTACTAGCAACGGAGAGCATGCAAGATCATAAACAACACATATATGATATATTGATAATCAACATAACATAGTATTCCATATTCATCGGATCCCAACAAACACAACATGTAGCATTACAAATAGATGATCTTGATCATGATAGGCAGCTCACAAGATCTAACATGATAGCACATGAGGAGAAGACAACCATCTAGCTACTGCTATGGACCCATAGTCCAGGGGTGAACTACTTACACATCAATCCGGAGGCGATCATGGTGATGAAGAGTCCTCCGGGAGATGATTCCCCTCTCCGGCAGGGTGCCGGAGGCGATCTCCTGAATCCCCCGAGATGGGATTGGCGGCGGCGGCGTCTCTAGAAGGTTTTCCGTATCGTGGCTCTCGGTACTGGTGTTTTCGCGATGAAAGCTTTAAGTATGCGGAAGGGCAGGGTTGGAGGCGGCGCGAGGGCCCCACACAACAGGGCAGCGCGGGCCCCACCTTGGCCGTGCGTCCCTGGTGTGGTGGCGCCTCGTCGCCCCACTTCGTAATCCTTTCGGTCTTCTGGAAGCTTTGTGGAGAAATAAGACCCTGGGCGTTGATTTCGTCCAATTCCGAGAATATTTCCTTTGTAGGATTTCTGAAACCAAAAACAGCAGAAAACAACAACTGGCTCTTCGGCATCTTGTTAATAGGTTAGTGCCGGAAAATGCATAAATATGACATAAAATGTTTATAAAATATGTGAGTATCATCATAAAAGTAGCATGGAACATAAGAAATTATAGATACGTTTGAGACGTATCAAGCATCCCCAAGCTTAGTTCCTACTCGCCCTCGAGTAGGTAAACGATAACAAAGATAATTTCTGAAGTGACATGCTATCATAATCTTGATCAATACTATTGTAAGCATATGAGATGAATGAAGCGATTCGAAGCAATGGTAAATACAATGAGTAAACAACTGAACCATATAGCAAAGACTTTTCATGAATAGTACTTTCAAGACAAGCATCAATAAAATTTGCATAGGAGTTAACTCATAAAGCAATAGATTCTTAGTAGAAAGTTTTGAAGCAACACAAAGGAAGATATAAGTTTCAGCGGTTGCTTTCAACTTTAACATGTATATCTCATGGATAATTGTCAACACAAAGTAATATGATGAATGGAAATAAGCAAGTATGTAAGAATCAATGCACAGTTAACACAAGTGTTTGCTTCTAAGATAGAAAGAAGTAGGTAAACTGACTCAACATAAAAGTAGAAGAATGACCCTTCGCAAAGGGAAGCATGGATTGCTATATTTGTGCTAGAGCTTTTATTTTGAAAACATAGAAACAATTTTGTCAATGGTAGTAATAAAGCATATGTGTTATGTATAAGATATCCTATAAGTTGCAAGCCTCATGCATAGATTACCAATAGTGCCCGCACCTTGTCCTAATTAGCTTGGATTTACATGGATTATCATTGCATAACATATGTTTTAACCAAGTGTCACAAAGGGGTACCTCTATGCCGCCTGTACAAAGGTCCAAGGAGAAAGCTCGCATTGGATTTCTCGCTTTTGATTATTCTCAACTTAGACATCCATACCGGGACAACATAGACAACAGATAATGGACTCCTCTTTAATGCATAAGCATTCAACAACAAATAATATTCTCATAAGAGATTGAGGATTGTTGTCCAAACTGAAACTTCCACCATGGATCATGGCTTTAGTTAGCGGCCCAATGTTCTTATCTAACAATATGCATACTCAAACCATTGGATCATGATAAATCACCCTTCCTTCAGACAAGACGAACATGCATAGTAACTCACATGATATTCAACAAAGATGAAATAATTGATGGCGTCCCCAGGAACATGGTTACCGCTCAACAAGCAACTTATTAAGAAATAAGATACATAAGTACATATTCAATACCACAATAGTTTTTAAGCTATTTTTCCCATGAGCTATATATTGCAAAGACAAAGAATAGAATTTTAAAGGTAGCACTCAAGCAATTTACTTTGGAATGGCCGAGAAATACCATGTAGTAGGTAGGTATGGTGGACACAAATGGCATAGTTTTTGGCTCAAGGATTTGGATGCACGAGAAGTATTCCCTCTCAATACATGGCTTAGGCTAGCAAGGTTGTTTGAAGCAAACACAAGTATGAACCGGTACATAAAAACTTACATGAGAACATATTGCAAGCATTATAAGACTCTACATTGTCTTCCTTGTTGTTCAAACCCTCACCAGAAAATATCTAGACTTTAGAGAGACCAATCATGCAAACCAAATGTCAACAAGCTCTACGGCATTTCTTCATTAATAGGTGCAAAGTACATGATGCAAGAGCTTAAACATAATCTATTTGAGCACAACAATTGCCAAGTATCAAATTATTCAAGACATTATACCAATTACCACATGTAGCATTTTCTGTTTCCAACCATATAACAATTAACGAAGCAGTTTCAACCTTCATCATGAACATTAAGAATAAAGCTAAGAACATATGTGTTCATATGCAACAGCGGAGCGTGTCTCTCTCCCACACAAAGAATTCTAGGATCCAATTTTATTCAAACAAAACAAAAACAAGAACATAAAGACGCTCCAAGTAAAGCACATAAGATGTGACGGAATAAAAATATAGTTTCACTAGAGATGACTTATAAGTTGTCGATGAAGAAGGGGATGCCTTGGGCATCCCCAAGCTTAGATGCTTGAGTCTTCTTGAAATATGCAGGGATGAACCACGGGGGCATCCCTAAGCTTAGAGTTTTCACTCTCCTTGATCCTATTGTATCATCCTCCTCTCTTGATCCTTGAAAACTTCCTCCACACCAAACTCAAAACAAACTCATTAGAGGGTTAGTGCATAATCAAAAATTCACATGTTCAGAGGTGACATAATCATTCTTAACACTTCTGGACATTGCACAAAGCTACTGAAAGTTAATGGAACAAAGAAATCCATCAAACATAGCAAAACAGGCAATGCGAAATAAAAGGCAGAATCTGTCAAAACAGAACAATCTGTAAAGACGAATTTTTCTGGGACACTTAATTAACTTGATCAGATGAAAATGCTCAAATTGAATTAAAGTTGCGTACATATCTGAGGATCACTCACGTAAATTGGCAGATTTTTCTGAGTTACCTACAGAGAATACTACTCAAATTCGTGACAGCAAGAAATCTGTTTCTGAGCAGTAATCCAAATCTAGTATCATCTTTACTATCAAAGACTTTACTTGGCACAACAATGCAATAAAATAAAGATAAGGAGAGGTTGCTACAGTAGTAACAACTTCCAAGACTCAAATATAAAATAAAAGTGCAGAAGTAAAATAATGGGTTGTCTCCCATAAGCGCTTTTCTTTAACGCCTTCCAGCTAGGCGCAGAAAGTGTGAATCAAGTATTATCAAGAGATGAAACATCAACATCATAATTTGTTCTAATAATAGAATCAAAAGGTAATGATGACCCACAAGTATAGGGGATCGCAACAGTCTTCGCGAGAAGTAAAACCCAATTTATTGATTCGACACAAGGGGAGACAAAGAATACTTGAAAGCCTTAACAGCGGAGTTGTCAATTCAGCCACACCTGGAAACAGATTTGCTCGCAAGAGTTTATCAGTAGTAACAGTTTTATAGCAGTAGCAGTAGTAAAATAACAGCAGCAGAGTAACAAAGACAGCAGTAGTTATTATAGTAAACAGCAGGATTAAAATACTGTAGGCACAGGGATGGATGACGGGCATTTCATGGATGAGAGAAACTCATGTAACAATCAAAGCAGGGCATTTGCAGATAATAATAAAACGGTGTCCAAGTACTAAGCAATCCATAGGCATGTGTTTCGTATATAGTCGTACGTGCTCGCAATGAGAAACTTGCACAACATCTTTTGTCCTACCAGCCGGTGGCAGCCGGGCCTCTAGGGAATCTACTAGAGATTAAGGTACTCCTTTTAATAGAGTACCGGAGCAAAGCATTAACACTCCGTGAACACATGTGATCCTCACATCACTGCCTTCCCCTCCGGTTGTTCCAATTTTTGTCACTTCGGGGCCTCGGGTTCCGGACAGCGACATGTGTATACAACTTGCAGGTAAGATCATAAAACAATGCATATCATCATGAAACAATAACATGTTCAGATCTGAGATCATGGCACTTGGGCCCTAGTGACAAGCATTAAGCATAACAAGTTGCAACAATATCATCAAAGTACCAATTACGGACACTAGGCACTATGCCCTAACAATCTTATGCTATTACATGACCAATCTCATCCAATCCCTACCATCCCCTTCAGCCTACAGCGGGGGAATTACTCACACATGGATGGGGGAAACATTGCTGGTCGATGGAGAAGCGTCGGTGGTGATGATGGCGATGATCTCCTCCAATTCCCCGTCCCGGCGGAGTGCCAGAACGGAGTTTCTAGTCCCGAGACGGAGTTTCGCGACGGTGGCGGCGTACTGGATGGTTTCTGGCGACTTCGACTTCTCGTCTCGTGTTTTTAGATCGAAACCGTTAAGTAGTCCAGAGGGGGCGTCAGAGGCTGACCGAGGGGGCCACACGCTAGGGCGGCGCGCCCCCCCTCCAGTCCGCGCCGGCCTGTTGTCTGGGGGGCCTGGGCCTCCCCCAGGTCTGCCCTTCTGGCTCCGTGATTCTTCTGGAAAAATAGGCCCTTCGACATAAATTCCGGGGATTTTCCTGAAAGTTGAATTTCTGCAAAAAAACGAGACACCAGAGCAATTCTGCTGAAAACAGCGTTAGTCCGTGTTAGTTGTATCCAAAATACACAAATTAGAGGCAAAACAATAGCAAAAGTGTTCGGGAAAGTAGATACGTTTTGGACGTATCAACTCCCCCCAAGCTTAGCTTATTGCTTGTCTTCAAGCAATTCAGTTAACAACTGAGTGCGATAAAAGAACTTTCACGAACACATTTGTTCATATGATGTAAATATTCTCATGATATGGACAAGTACTTAGGCAATTTATAATAAGATACATGCAAGTAAGATCATCTAATAGCTATGTCAATCATGAAAAGGTACCAACAAATTAATAATAAGCATCATGAATCATGTCTATCAGCAGGATTGCAATGTTCATAAAAGGATATGATAAAGTGGTATCTCGCTTGCCCGTATTTGTACAGCAAAATATAAATGCTCGGGCACCTCTGAAGTTCATGGAAAGACTAGAAGTAGAGATTGTCAAAGATAAAAGCATCAAAGTTATACCACAATTAATCACATTTTGGGACAAGCATATTATACTAAGAATGACAGTTGTGCTCTGATGACCCACAAGTATAGGGGGTGTATCGTAGTATCTTCGATAAGTAAGAATGTCGATCCCAACGAGGAGCA
Source organism: Lolium perenne (assembly GCF_019359855.2). NCBI lineage: Eukaryota > Viridiplantae > Streptophyta > Magnoliopsida > Poales > Poaceae > Lolium > Lolium perenne. The sequence goes on from NC_067247.2 coordinate 162,979,278, forward strand.
GAAGGTGTTGACAAGCAGTTTTGATGAAGGATTCACTGTAAATGCTCACAGACAAGTATTCAGGGGGTTTTGATGTAACAGTTGAATAAAGTACGAGTAAGTAAAGTGCGAGAGTAATAATTGCAGCGAGTGGCCCAATCCTTTTTAGCACAAAGGACAAGCCGGTTTGTTTACTTATAATGACCAAACGTTCTCGAGGACACACGGGATTTTAGTCTAGTGCTTTCGCTACATACGGCTAAATAATCTTCATTGTTATGATAAGTGTTGTGTGGGTGAACCTATGCTAATGTACCGCCCTTCCTAGGACTAATACATACTTGTGATTATACCCCTTGCAAGCATCCGCAACTACAAGAAAGTAATTAAGAATAAATCTAACCACAGCCTTAAACTCTGAGATCCTGCGATCCCTCCTGCATCGATATACCAACGGGGGTTTAGGTTTCTGTCACTCCGGCAACCCCGCAATTAGCAAACGAATACAAGATGCATTCCCCTAGGCCCATAAATGGTGAAGTGTCATGTAGTCGACGTTCACATGACACCACTAGAAGAATAACACCACAACTTAAATATCACACCATTGAATATTACTCAACCATAGTTCACTACTAACATTTAGACTTCACCCATGTCCTCAAGAACTAAACGAACTACTCACGAGACATCATATGGAACATGATCAGAGGTGATATGATGATGAATAACAATCTGAACATAAACTTGGTTCAATGGTTTCACTCAATAGCATCAACAACAAGTAGAGATCGATACCGGGAGAGTTTCCCCTATCAAACAATCAAGATCAAACCCAAATTGCTACGGCAGTGACGGTGTCCAGCGGTGATGACGGCGGTGATGATGGTGGAGATGATGATGATGGTGATGGCGATGATGTCCAGCTCGATGACGGTGACGATGGCGTCGATTTCCCCCTCCGGAGGAATTTCCCGGCGGATTCCTGCCCGCCGAAGAGCTCTTTTCTCTCTGGTGTTCTCCGCCCCGCAGAGGCGGCTGTAACTCTTCGCGAGGTACCCTCTGTGGCTTAGGTTTTCGGGACGAAGGATTTCGCGAAGAAAAGGAGGCGAAAGGGGTCGTGGGCCCCCCAGACCACATGGCGGCGCGGCCAGGGCATGGGTCGCGCCGCCCTAGGGTGTGGGCCCACCCTGGGTCCTCCTGGCCCCTCCTTCTGGCTTCCTTCGTCATCTTGAAAAATAGGATTTTTGGTATAATTTTCTCCCACAGTTGATCTCCCGAAATATTGCGTTCTGACGGTGCTTTTTCCAGCAGAATCCTGGCTCCGGTGCTTGATCTTCCAATAATGATGAAACATGCAAAATAGATGAAATAACATAAGTATTGTGTCCCAATATGAAATATATCAATGAATAACGGCAAATTATGATATAAAATAGTGATGCAAATTGGACGTATCAACTCCCCCCAAGCTTAGACTTCGCTTGTCCCCAAGCGAAACTGAGCTCGATAGACAGGACCACATGTTTATGGAGTGAAGAGTCGATAAACAAAATACGGACAAGAAGCATCATATTCATTCACACAGGACATTATAGTAAACAACCTCTTATAACTCATCTTGAAACAAGTATAAGGTAATCACAAGTAAAGGTGCATAAGAAATCATAATTGGTGATGGCAAACTTAGTTCTTGGTCGGAGAACAATTAACAGATTATATTTATCTCATTGAGCAGCGCTTTCATGTTAAAGTTTATAAGGCACAACTTGCATACTCAATCATAATGGTCTTCTCATGATCATTGATAACTTGCGAAGCTATATTCATTCAGATAAAACTTGTACTAAACAAGGAAGAATAAAAGACATGATGAAGCAAATCACAATATAATGGTTTGATCACAACTACTCAAATGCTTGCTTGAGATGGAGGGAAATAGGTTTACTGACTCAACATAAAGTAAAAGACAGGCCCTTCGCAGAGGGAAGCAGGGATTAAATCATGTGCTAGAGCTTTTTCAGTTTTGCAATCATATAAAGAGAATAAAAGTAACATTTTGAGAGGTGTTTGTTGTTGTCAACGACTGGTAGCGGGTACTCTAACCCCCTTGCCAGACAACCTCCTAAGAGCGGCTCCCATATTATTTTCATTTTGTGTGGCACTCCTTCCAACCTTTCTTTCACAAACCATGGCTAACCGAATCCTCGGGTGCCTGCCAACAATCTCATACCATGAAGGAGTGCCTTTTTATTTTGGTTTTATTATGATGATGACACTCCCCCCAACCTTTGCTTACACAAGCCATGGCTAACCGAATCCTTCGGGTGCCGTCCATCAATCACATACCATGGAGGAGTGTCTATTTAGTTTAATCAATTTGGGACTGGGAATCCCATTGCCAGCTCTTTTTTGCAAAATTATTGGATAAGCGGGTGAAGCCACTAGTCCATTGGTGGAAGTTGCCCAACAAGATTGAAAGATAAAACACCACATACTTCCTCATGAGCTATGAAACATTAACACAAATAAGAGATAATAAGTTTTGAATTGTTTAAAGGTAGCACATGAAGTATTTACTTGAAATGGCAGAAAATACCATGTAGTAGGTAGGTATGGTGGACACAAATGACATAGGTTTGGGTTAAGGTTTGGATGCATGAGAAGTATTCCCTCTCAGTACAGGTCTTTGGCTAGCAAGGTTAATTAGCAAGCATAAGAGTCGAGGGAAACAAACAAATATACATATGATAGAAACAATCATGCATCTTCCTTGTAAGCACAAACAATTTTAACTTCAGAATAATAAGCTATGAGCTAACAAGAAAGACAATGAAACAACTACATGTATTTCTCTTTCTTATTTAAACCTCAAAGTGTTGTTGCTATTGACCAATGCTAAGTTTGCCAAAACCAAATAGATTTATTCAATGCTCCCAAAGTGATACCAATACTAACAACAAGGTAAATCATATGATAGAAATTGCAAACTAGAATAAGATGTGCAATATGTAAATGATAAGACTTCTCATTAATATTTCATAACGATAACTCACACCAAGGGATACATAGACAACCAACTAAAGAGAGATACTTCCAACTGCAACCCATCTTATATGATAACTTCCCTACTCATGATATGACACTACTTGACAATAAAAAGTAAAAGGTAGTGATAATGTGATACCGCGGCACTCCCCCAAGCTTGGAACAAACCAAGGGGATGCCAATACCGATGATGAATTACTCCTTTGGTGATGGTGGTGATGAATTCCTGACAAGCTTCTCAATAAGCTCCTGAAGCTCGTCAATCCTGTATATGAGATTGCGAATCATCTCTGAATTGTGCTCGACGCGGTTAAGGAGTCTGTCCGACGGCGAGTCCCAGCTCTTGGAGTTATTTCCCCACTCCTCAGCCTCAGGCTCCTTCTCTCCTGCAGTGTTAGAGCGATCTATATCCCACTGGCTAGGCAATGCTGCCTTGGGAGTCCCTTCAATTTGATTATTGAAAATTAGATTATGGAAGGGGTGAGGAGTGCCTGATGGAGATGTTTTCGGAGCTAGGTAATGATGTGGAACCCCTCCTCCAGTGCGAATTCTTGCGCTCTTGTTTGCACTAAAAGAGTTGTCCACCACCTTGATGCTTGCGATAGTAGCACGCGGGTGTGTGCGCGAATCTTCTTCCACCTCTTCTGCATCCTCTTCCTTGACGTCCTTGTCTTCCTCTTTCCACCCAAGATCTCGATCATCTTCATCCGGAAACTCCTTGCCCTTGTTCTTGGAAACCATGGTGCTCCTAAACTGAAAACAGATCCTGGCAGAAACAGCTCGAAACAAAACACGTCGAGAACACGATATATGGACCTCCAGGGGTCCGGGGGATTATATAGCAAAATTTTTCGCGACAAAAGGAAAGTACCAGATCGAACCAGAGTCGGAAAGGGGCGACGGGGCGGCCAGACCATAGGTCGGCGCGGGCCCAGGCTTGGCCGCGCCGGCCTATGGTGGCGCCCCCTCGTGCGTCCTTTCCACTCTGTTTCGAACTCGTAATTTCTCATATTTTCCAAAAACAGCGAAAATATTGTTTGGAAAGTAAATTGCGTACTTTTCATTACCAGTACTGTTACCTATTCAAAGTCGAGTTCTGGCGGACTGTCAATTTGCCCTTTGATGAAAGCCTCCGGTGTTTCCACTTGAATAATATCAACATCAACATTATAGGAATCACCTGAGATATAATGCTTGAGTCTTTGTCCATTCACCACTTGCATAGCATTGCCTTGGAGAGAGCTAATTTTGATTGCTCCTGAACGATACACCTCCTCGACAACATATGGTCCTTCCCATTTTGAGAGTAATTTCCCTGCAAAGAATCTGAGACGAGACCGATACAATAGGACTTTATCCCCAATATTAAATTCTCTTTTGATAATCCTCCTATCATGCCATTTTTTAACTTTCTCCTTAAAGAGTTTAGCATTTTCATAAGCTTCACTTCTCCATTCATCTAGAGAACTCAATTGCAACAACCTCTTATCACCGGCAAGTTTAGGATCTTTATTTAATTCTCTAACAGCCCAATAAGCTTTGTGCTCTAGTTCTAAAGGTAAATGACAAGCTTTCCCATAAACCATTTTATAAGGTGACATTCCCATGGGATTTTTATAAGCAGTTCTATAAGCCCATAGTGCATCCTTCAATTTACTAGCCCAATTCTTTCTAGTTTTATTAACGGTCTTTCCCAAAATAGATTTAATCTCTCTATTTGATAATTCTACTTGACCACTAGTTTGAGGATGATAAGCGGAAGCAATTCTATGATTAATACCATACTTAGCAAGAGTTTTTCTAAAACCTCCATGAATAAAATGAGAACCTCCATCAGTCATAATATATCTAGGCACTCCAAATCTAGGAAAAATAATATCTAAAAGCATTTTTAAAGAGGTCTCACCATCAGCACTTTTTGTAGGTATAGCTTCCACCCATTTAGTAACATAATCAACAGCAACAAGTATGTGAGTGTTACCTTCTGAAGACGGAAAAGGTCCCATGAAGTCAAATCCCCAACAATCAAACGGTTCAATAACAAGAGTATAATTCATGGGCATTTCATTGCGTCTGGAGATATTACCAACCCTTTGGCATTCATCACAAGATAAAATAAACTTTCTCGCATCCTTGAAGAGAGTTGGCCAATAAAAACCTGATTGTAGAACCTTTTGCGCGGTTCTTTCTCCGGCGTGATGTCCTCCATAAGCACTACCATGACATTTACTCAATATCTCCTGTTGTTCATATTCGGGAACACATCTTCGCATAATACCATCCACTCCTTCTTTATATAAGTGTGGGTCATCCCAGAAATAATGCCTCAAATCATAAAAGAATTTCCTCCTTTGCTGAGCTGAAAAGGTTGGAGGCAAGTACTTGGAAACAATAAAGTTAGCATAATCAGCATACCAAGGACTGTCTCGCGAGCTCACCTTTATTACAGCCAATTGTTCATTTGGAAAACTATCATTAACAGGAACAGGATCATAAGCAATATTTTCCAATCTAGACAAATTATCAGCAACAGGATTATCAGCACCTTTCCTATCTACAATATGTAAATCAAATTCTTGCAAAAGAAGTACCCATCTAATAAGCCTCGGCTTAGCATCTTTCTTTGTCATTAGGTATCTAATTGCAGCATGATCAGTATGAATAGTAACTTTTGAATCAACAATATAAGATCTAAATTTATCACAAGCAAAGACTACAACTAATAATTCCTTTTCAGTTGTAGCATAATTTCTTTGAGCAGCATCAAGAGTTTTACTAGCATAATGAATAACATTCAGTTTTTTATCTACTCGCTGTCCAAGAACAGCGCCTACAAAGAAAATCACTAGCATCACACATAATTTCAAATGGTAAGTTCCAATCGGAGGTTCAACTATAGGAGCAGTTGTTAAGGCTTTCTTAAGAGTTTCAAAAGCTTCCTTACAATCATCATCAAAAACAAATGGTACATCTTTTTGAAGAAGATTAGTAAGAGGTTTTGAAATCTTGGAGAAATCTTTAATAAACCTCCTATAAAACCCAGCATGACCAAGAACACTACGAATACCTTTAACGTCCCTCGGATAGGGCATCTTCTCAATTGCTTCAACTTTAGCTCTATCAACTTCAATACCTCTCTCAGAAATTTTATGTCCCAATACAATTCCTTCATTAACCATAAAGTGGCATTTTTCCCAATTAAGAACAAGGTTAGTTTCTTCACATCTCTGCAAAACTTTATCAAGGTTTCGCAAGCAACTATCAAAAGAATTCCCATAGACGGAAAAATCATCCATGAATACCTCTACAATACTTTCACAAAAACCATGAAAAATAGCAGACATGCATCTTTGAAAAGTAGCAGGAGCATTACATAAACCAAAAGGCATGCGTCTATAAGCATAAGTTCCATAGGGACAAGTAAAGGTGGTTTTCTCTTGATCTTTAGCTTTAACAGCAATTTGTGAAAACCCAGAATAACCATCAAGAAAACAAAAATGAGTATTTTTAGATAATCTTTCTAGCATTTGATCAATAAATGGTAAATGGTAATGATCTTTCTTAGTAACTTTGTTAACTTTTCGAAAATCAATGCACATTCTATACCCTATAACTACTCTTTGAGGAATGAGCTCATCATTATCATTAGGCACAATAGTCATACCTCCTTTCTTGGGAACGCAATGCACAGGACTAACCCATCTACTATCAGCAATAGGATATATAATACCAGCTTCAAGAAGTCGTAATACCTCATTCCTTACCACTTCCTTCATCTTCGGAATTAGACGACGCTGATGTTCAACAACAGGCTTTGCATCATCTTCCATATTAATAGCATGTTGGCAAATAGAAGGAGAAATCCCTTTCAAATCATCAAGAGTGTAGCCAATAGCTCCTCGGTGCTTCTTCAATATTTCCAATAACCTTTCTTCCTCAATCTCTGAAAGCTTAGAACTAATAATAACAGGATATATTTTCTTATCATCAATATGAGCATATTTAAGATTATCAGGTAAAGGCTTTAAATCAAAAACAGGATCTTCCTTTGGTGGCGGTGTTGTACCCAAATCTTCCACCGGTAAATCATGCTTGAGAATAGGTTGGCGAAGAAAAATTTCCTCAAGCTCATCTCTTTCTTTCCTAAAAATTTCACTCTCGCTATCCTCCAAATGTTGCTGCAAAGGATTGTTAGGAACAAGAACAATAGATGCACATTGCTCCATTTTAAAATCATTACTAGGCAAATCAGCTTTATAAGGAGTTTTAGTAAATTTAGAGAAGTTAAACTCATAAGATTCACCAGCAAATTTAGTCAAAATTTTCTCTTTCTTGCAATCTATAATAGCTCCACAAGTATTTAGAAAAGGTCTACCAAAAATAATAGGACAATAATCACTAGCAGCAGAACCAAGTACCAAAAAGTCAGCAGGATATTTAATCTTACCGCATAAAACTTCCACATCTCAAACAATACCAATTGGAGAAATAGTTTCTCTATTAGCCAGCTGAATAACCACATCAATATCTTCAAGTTCACAAGAATCAATTTCGTGCATAATCTCCGTGTAAAGCTCATAAGGAATAGCACTAACGCTTGCACCAATATCACATAATCCATAATAGCAATGATCACCAATTCTAACAGATAGCATAGGAACACTAGCTTGTTTGGGTTTATTAGGATGTGAAACAATATTAGAAGCATCTTCACAGTAAAATAATATGACCATCCTCTACATTTTCAGTCACAAGATCATTAACTATTGCAACAACAGGTTCAACTTTTATTTGTTCTTCAGGTTCTACAGGTTTCTTTTCACTTTTATGAACCGCACTATTTATAACAGAGTACTCCTTCATTTTAGCAGGGAAAGGAGTTTTTTCAATATAAGCTTCAGGAATAACATGATCAGCAGTTTCAACTACAACGCATTTATTAATAGATGAATCAATTTTATCTTTATACGGTTCATGATACTTATCAAAATTCTTCTTTGGCAATTCATAATGAGAGGCAAAAGCCTTATAAAGATTTACAGCAACTTGAGAATCAAGACCATATGTAGCACTCATATTACGAAATTTATCAGTATCCATAAAAGCTTCAATGCATTTATAATCATAAATTATACCCGATTCTCTATCCTTGTCGTTCTCCCAACCTTCAGTATTTTCTTGGATTCGATCAAGAAGGTCCCTTTTAAACTCTTCTTTGTTGCGTGTAAATGATCCAGAACAAGAAGTATCCAGCAAGGTCTTGTCTTGAAAAGAAAGTCTTGCATAGAAATTATCAATAATAACATTACCAGGAAGCTCATGAATGGGGCATTTGAGCATTAAAGACTTCAATCTCCCCCAAGCTTGGGCAATACTCTCTCCATCATGAGGCCAAAAATTATATATGCGATTCCGATCCTTATGAATTTCACTTGGAGGATAGAACTTAGAATAAAACCGGGGCACAATATCATTCCATTCAAGAGAATCCCCATTATCCAGTAATTTATACCAATGCGCCGCTTTACCAGACAGCGATAAAGAGAATAGTTTCTTCCTCACTTCATCCATAGCAATACCTGCACATTTGAATAACCCGCATAATTCATGCAAAAACAGTAAATGATCACCGGGATGGACAGTTCCATCCCCTTCATAGCGGTTATCCATAACACGTTCAATAATTTTCATAGGTATTTTATATGGTATCACTTCCTCACCTGGCGCCTCATCCACTACCGTTGCAGTAGTAGTAGATTTCCCAAATAAAAATTGAAGAGAAGATCTCTCCATAATGACTTATAGCAGCAGCAGAAATAAAATCAGCACAACAGTAAAGGTTTTCCTTACCAATTCCACTTACCAATAGCGCTTCACTCCCCGGCAACGGCGCCAGAAAATAGTCTTGATGACCCACAAGTATAGGGGGTGTATCGTAGTATCTTCGATAAGTAAGAATGTCGATCCCAACGAGGAGCGAAGGTGTTGACAAGCAGTTTCGATGAAGGATTCACCGTAAATGCTCACAGACAAGTATTCAGGGGGTTTTGATGTAACAGTTGAATAAAGTACGAGTAAGTAAAGTGCGAGAGTAATAATTGCAGCGAGTGGCCCAATCCTTTTTAGCACAAAGGACAAGCCGGTTTGTTTACTTATAATGACCAAACGTTCTCGAGGACACACGGGATTTTAGTCTAGTGCTTTCGCTACATACGGCTAAATAATCTTCATTGTTATGATAAGTGTTGTGTGGGTGAACCTATGCTAATGTACCGCCCTTCCTAGGACTAATACATACTTGTGATTATACCCCTTGCAAGCATCCGCAACTACAAGAAAGTAATTAAGAATAAATCTAACCACAGCCTTAAACTATGTGATCCTGCGATCCCTCCTGCATCGATATACCAACGGGGGTTTAGGTTTCTGTCACTCCGGCAACCCCGCAATTAGCAAACGAATACAAGATGCATTCCCCTAGGCCCATAAATGGTGAAGTGTCATGTAGTCGACGTTCACATGACACCACTAGAAGAATAACACCACAACTTAAATATCACACCATTGAATATTACTCAACCATAGTTCACTACTAACATTTAGACTTCACCCATGTCCTCAAGAACTAAACGAACTACTCACGAGACATCATATGGAACATGATCAGAGGTGATATGATGATGAATAACAATCTGAACATAAACTTGGTTCAATGGTTTCACTCAATAGCATCAACAACAAGTAGAGATCGATACCGGGAGAGTTCCCCCTATCAAACAATCAAGATCAAACCCAAATTGCTACGGCGGTGACGGTGTCCAGCGGTGATGACGGCGGTGATGATGGTGGAGATGATGATGATGGTGATGGCGATGATGTCCAGCTCGATGACGGTGACGATGGCGTCGATTTCCCCCTCCCGGAGGGAATTTCCCCGGCGGATTCCTGCCCGCCGAAGAGCTCTTTTCTCTCTGGTGTTCTCCGCCCCGCAGAGGCGGCTGTAACTCTTCGCGAGGTACCCTCTGTGGCTTAGGTTTTCGGGACGAAGGATTTCGCGAAGAAAAGGAGGCGAAAGGGGTCGTGGGCCCCCCAGACCACATGGCGGCGCTGCCAGGGCATGGGCCGCGCCGCCCTAGGGTGTGGGCCCACCCTGGGTCCTCCTGGCCCCTCCTTCTGGCTTCCTTCGTCATCTTGAAAAATAGGATTTTTGGTATAATTTTCTCCCACAGTTGATCTCCCGAAATATTGCGTTCTGACGGTGCTTTTTCCAGCAGAATCCTGGCTCCGATGCTTGATCTTCCAATAATGATGAAACATGCAAAATAGATGAAATAACATAAGTATTGTGTCCCAATATGAAATATATCAATGAATAACAGCAAATTATGATATAAAATAGTGATGCAAATTGGACGTATCATGCTCTCAAGAAAGTGCTCAAAGAAAAGATTGACCCTTCGCAGAGGGAAGCAGGGATTAACATGCGCTAGAGCTTTTCATTTTAAAACAGGAGTAAAATTATTTTGAGAGGTGTTTGTTGTTGTCAATGAATGGTAATGGGTACACCAACTACCTCGCCAACAAGACTTTCAAGAGCAGCTCCCATGAAGGACGTTATTTCTACCAGCAAGGTAGATCATCCCTCTTCTCTTTTGTTTACACATGTACTTTAGTTTTATTATAGGTGACACTCCCCCCAACCTTTGCTTACACAAGCCATGGCTAACCGAATCCTCGGGTGCCTTCCATCAATCTCATACCATGGAGGAGTGTCTATTTGCAAAATTAAGTTGCTTACTGATGAATCAGGGCAAAACATGTGAAGAGAATTATTAATGAAGTTATTAGTTGGGGCTGGGCACCCCGTTGCCAGCTCTTATTATGAAAGTCTGTCAAAAGCAAATGACAAGGTTGAAAGATAGACATCACATACTTCCTCATGAGCTATAAAACATTAACACAAATTGAGAAGCATTTTGAAGGTTTAAAGGTAGCGCATGAGAATTTACTTGGAATGGTTCGAAATGCCATGCATAGGTATTTATGGTGGACACTTTGGAACAACTTGGTTTTAAGGGGTTTGGAAGCACGAGCAGCGTTCCCGCTCAGTACAAGTGAAGGCTAGCAATAGACTGGGGAGCGACAATCAAGAGAGCAGTCACTGTCATAATCATGCTTGCGGCAAAATAAATTAACGGAGGCATAAAAGTGATACAAGAACTCTGAAGCAAAGTAAATCATCGAGGCTTAATTGACTTTTGTTTAGTCATATGCATGCGTGAGCATGTGCCAAGTCGATTCGAATGAGTTATTCAGAGGAGGATACCACAATGTCATACCTATTTATGAATAAAACAATGCAAGCAAACATCCATGACATGCTACTCATATTAATAAACTGGAGCTAAACATGAGAGATCATGAACTACTAGACTTTCTTAAATGACATATACCTCACATGAACCAACTAAGCATGCTCACATGGATGAGTATATGTACAAAAAATGAAAACAAATAGAGTTCATACCAGCCTCTCACCACAGTCGAATTGTCGTAGATCGTCATTATTGCCTTTCACTTGTGTAGCTTGAATAATATGAAATGAAAACCACGCTCCAGCCACCGAAGACCATTGAACTCATAATGAACTTTACAAAACCAAAGAAGAACAGCAAATATTTTTGGTGTTTTCGAATTGGAAACAAGACCAAAAGGAAACAAGCAAACAAAGCAAAATGTTTTTGGGTTTTCTTATAGCAAACCAACGATAGCAAATAAAGCAAAATAAGAGCAAGAAACCAAAATAAACAAGTGGTGAAGAGAAACAACAGAAATATTTTTGATCTTTTTGTGTTTTAGGAAAGAAACAAAGCAAAAACAAGAAAATGAAAACTAGAAGAGTCACATAAACACAAAGCAACAGGAATTCGTCAAACTTGACAGCAGTATAGTAATCGATTTTTATGAAATTCTTCCGCTGCACAGCTCGAAAAGTGTTCAACTAATGAAAGTTAGATAACAACCTGGGGAATATGCACAAAAATTGGCTTCACAAAATAACTTTCTGGCTGTTTTTGAGAATTTTTTTGGTAGCACTTCCCCAAATATCATCTCCCTCTTATTAGAAAACCACTTTAAGAAACTAAACAAGTATATACAAGTATCCAGCAACTATAATATGCAAAGAATGAGTGATGCCGGTATACCTCCCCCAAGCTTAGGATTTTGGCCTAAGTGGAGTTCAACCCCATGGTGCCCATGAAGTAGCACCTCCGTAGTACGACGAAGATGGATCATGTTCCGGGTATGTGCTGGAAGAACCACCAGGATACGTGACGGTGTAGTCGTAGGAGGGCTCGGCGTCCTCGGAGTCATGCTGCTGGTGGAAGCCCTGTATCTTCTGTTGCTCATCCACCTCCTCCTTAGAGCGCGACCATGGTTTTCTGTCAACACTGAACAAATCTGGCTGCGGCAAAGGGATTTCCCTCTCATCCCCGTCAGCAAACAACATTCTATAGACCATATTATCTAAACTAGAGTCAGTTGTAACAAATTGATGACTCTTCATAGCAGCAATATCAAGCCTTATAGGAGTTAATTTCACATCAGTAGGGTCAAGAGGGAGATCTAGATATGCTAAAATGCGTGATGCAATAATTTCTCCAAAAATAGGCCCCTTGTTAGACAAACGGCGAGCAACAAGAGCACCAAGATGATAAGGTGTCTCTCCAGTAAGTGCAGCAATCAAGAAAGCTAGATGATAGCTAGAAATATTGCTAGTGTTCTCCCTACCAAGAATGCTAGTAGCAAGGTAATAAGCAAAATACTTAATGGCGGGGAGTTGAATGTTTCTTATCTTGCCACGCTGAATGGTGCGACAATCATCATTGGTGATTTCTCGATAGAGCTCCAGCAAAGCCTTGGGGTTGTCCTCGATCTTCTTCGCTGAACCTACAGGGGCAATATCCAATGCAGTACAAAAATCCTTCAACTTCATAGTAATAAGATTACCATAGATCCTGAATGCAACTGTCGGGTGATAGTGCTTGTTGTTGAACTTAAAGCTCTCCACAAAGATTTTAGTGAGCATGTGGTATTGCTCCCTCTCATCTCCCATGTAGGTGGTTAAGCCCGCCTTACCGACGAGGGTCAAGAAATCATCCAGCAACCCTGCATTACTCAAAAAGTTATAACATGGGAAAGATGAAGCGTTAGGGACTCCATTGTCCTCCTCGGGTTCGAAGCTCGGTGCGATGACATCCTCATTATAGGATCGCCTGAATCGGGTGGCGGTCCTAGAAGGCCTCCCCGTGCTTGTCGTCTCTCTTTCAAACACTTCTCCAAAGTTATAATTATCCATCATCCTTTTCTGAAATTTTTCAACAACCATTATAAAATTTGATTTGGTGACATATAATTGAGGGAAACTACTATAGGAACTTGCTAGAGTACTAAACATGCATCAAAACTAGTTTCTACAACTTAGAACAAGCATGCAAGCTCACTAAACATGTTACCTACAGCAGCAAAATATTCAAGATATGCTCAACCAAACAAAATTCTACTTGGATAATCGGAGGAGTCACATACCGGAGAGCAAATGTGCCAAATTTCAGACAGAAATCTGGGCTGAGCAAAGAGATCGAGAAATCTTGAGCTCTTGAGCAGAAACGCGAGTGAGAGAAAACTGGTGCGAGTTTTTTCGGGAGAGAGAATGAGATGGGAGAAAGAGATGAAGAAGTGGGGCAAGGAGGGGCCCACACACCAGGGTGGCGCGCCCCCCTTGCTAGCCGCGTCGGCCTGTGGGGTGCCACCCTGGGGTGCCCCACTGGTCATCCCCAGGTGCCTCTTCGAAAAATAAGACCAACGGTATAATTTTTGTGAATTTTTGAAAACTTTGAAAAATGCACATTTTTGGGTATTAAATTTATTATTACTGTGCAGAAAAAGATTTTTGAAATCTCTATACAACTAAAGAACTTTGCAAACAAAAAGTGCTACAGCAAGTAAAACAAGTAGAGGAAGAAAGAAATGCTGTTTAGCTCCTCTATGTATATAAAAAGTATTTGTTAACAAGGTTGATCAAGTCTTTCCACCAAATAAATTTTACATAGCATAAGAAGAAATAAACCTCAAATCAATCATGTTACCTTGAATTGTATTGATATGGATCCAATCATAATATTTTGATATCCTTCTTTAGGCTCATATATAGGACAATCAATAGCTCCAACTTTGATAGTTCTCACATTAGAAATTGTATTAACTTCACATACTTTATCAATCCTCTTGGGAAAATAAACGGTGTGCTCCTTATCATCAACATTGAAAGTAACTTTTCCTTTATTGCAATCAATAACAGCCCTTGCGGTGTTAAGAAAAGGTCTCCCAAGAATAATAGACATATTATCATCTTCAGGCATTTCCAACACAACAAAATCAGTTAATATCAAGCAGTTATTAGTAACTTGAACAGGAACATCCTCACATATACCAACAGGAATAGCAGTAGATTTATCAGCCATTTGCAAAGATATATCAGTCGGTATCAATTTATCTAAATAAAGTCTCTTGTAAAGAGAAAAAGGCATAACACTAACACCCGCTCCTAAATCACATAGAGCAGTTCTAACATAATTATTCTTGATAGAACAAGGAATAGTAGGTATACCTGGGTCGCCCAACTTCTTTGGAACTTTGCCATTGAAAGAGTAATTAGCAAGCATAGTGGAAATCTCCTCATTACGAATTTTCCTTTTGTTAGTGACAATATCTTTCATATACTTTGAATAAGGAGGCAATTTAATAGCATCAATCAAAGGGATTTGCAAGAATAAAGGTTTCATCCAATCGCAAAATTTATTATAGTGTTCTTCTTCCTTTGATTTTAGTTTCTTAGCAGGAAAAGGCATTTGCTTTTGAACCCAATGTTCTCTTTCATTACCATGTTTCTTAGCAATAAAATCTTCTTTAGTAAACTTTTTATTTTTAGCATGCTTTTCAGGTTCATCTTCAACTTCTTCTTTATCAGAAGCATCATTCTTATCATTATCTTTATCATGTTCATTACCACTTTCAGTTTCAACATCATAAATAGAAATACTATTAGGATCATTAACAGGTTCAGAGGATTCTACAACATTTTTATGTTTCTTTTTCTTTTTCTTAGAAGGAGCACTAGGTTCAATTCGTTGAGAATCTTGTTCAACTCTTTTGGGATGCCCCTCAGGATATAGAGGATCCTGGGTAGAAACACCGCCTCTAGTTGTTACTTCATAAGCATGTTTCTCTTTAGAATTATTTTTTAACAAGTCATTTTGCACTTTAGTGAGTTGATCAATTTGAGTTTGAACCATATGAAAATGTTTAACAAGCATCTTAACATCATTGGAGGTTCTCTCCACAATATCATGCAAATTACTAATAGCTTGAGAATTTTCCATTAGATGATTCTCTACTCGCATATTAAAATTTTCTTGCTTAACAATATAATTATCAAACTCATCTAAGCATTGAGCAGGAGGTTTTGAATACGGAATATCTTCCCTAGTAAAGCGTTGAAGAGAGTTTACCTCAATCATGGATGAAGGGGGAATTATCTTACATAAATCTTCTATGGGAGGTAAGTTCTTCACATCTTCAGATTTAATACCTTTCTCCTTAAGAGATTTCTTGGCTTCCCTCATATCTTCATCATTTAATTTAATCAAACCCCTCTTCTTCAATATTTGCGTTGGGGTTGGTTCAGGTGTAGTCCAATCATCATGATTCTGGCCTGTTTTAGCCAATAATTCTTCAGCTTCGTCTGGAGTTCTTTTCCTGAAAACACAACCGGCACAACTATCCAAATATACTCTAGACTCAATGGTTAGTCCACTATAAAATATATCAAGTAAATCATGATTTTCCAAATCATGTCCAGGTCGAGCTCTGATAAGAGAACAAAATCTTGCCCAAGCCTCAGGCAATTTCTCTCCATCTCCCTGGTCAAAGCTATAAATTTTCTGCAAAGCAGCATGTTGAGCACTAGCAGGAAAGTATTTCCGAAAGAAAACATCAAGCAAACAACTTGGACTATCAATAGAACCAGGAGGCAAACTATTATACCAAGTTTTAGCATCATCCTTTAATGAGAAGGGGAAAATTTTAGCAACAAAATAAGTACGCATCTTGACATCATCAGAAAACAAGCTACTCAAAGTAGAAAGTTCATTCATGTGTTCTACAGCACTTTCTTTTTCAGTACCACAAAAGGGTGTTTTCTCAACAATAGCTATATGAGATAGATCAAGAGAAAAATCATAATCTTTATCCTTAATGTTTATAGGAGATGTGGCAAATTTAGGATCAGGAGATAGCTTATATCTAACAGTATGTTGTGCAAGCAACTTTTTAATTTTTCTTCCATCAGTAGTAGCATTGCATTTATCAATAAAATCATCATCAAGTTCCACATAATCTTCATCAGGATCATCACTAGAGTATTCAACAGATTCAGGTGAATTAACAGGTGTAGCAGCATTTTCATTAGGAGTTTCAGTATTTTCAATTTGTCTAGACCTAGCAATTGTAGCATCTAGAAAGGATCCCAATGAACCACTATCATCAAGCACGGCAGAAAGATCATCAATATTATTAGAATTTTCAGATTCAGCAGAAGTACCAGCAAGTGAAGCTTGTGGTGGTGAAACAAGTTGACTTATCACAGATGGTGAATCAAGAGCAGCAGAGGTACTCAGAGGTGTACCTTTTCTTGTAGTGGATGGTAATATGGTGACTTTAGGATCGCGAGATTTACCCATGATGGAGAATTTGCAGCGAACAATATGAATCCAAGTGAACTTCCAAATAAAGCTATGCTCCCCGGCAACAGCGCCAGAAAATAGTCTTGATGACCCACAAGTATAGGGGATCGCAACAGTCTTCGCGGGAAGTAAAACCCAATTTATTGATTCGACACAAGGGGAGACAAAGAATACTTGAAAGCCTTAACAGCGGAGTTGTCAATTCAGCTGCACCTGGAAACAGACTTGCTCGCAAGAGTTTGTCAGTAGTAACAGTTTTATAGCAGTAGCAGTAGTGAAATAACAGCAGCAGAGTAACAAAGACAACAGTAGTGATTATAGTAAACAGCAAGATTAAAATACTGTAGGCACATGGATGGATGACGGGCGTTGCATGGATGAGAGAAACTCATGTAACAATCAAAGCAGGGCATTTGCAGATAATAATAAAACGGTGTTCAAGTACTAAGCAATCCATAGGCATGTGTTCCGTATATAGTCGTACGTGCTCGCAATGAGAAACTTGCACAACATCTTTTGTCCTACCAGCCGGTGGCAGCCGGGCCTCTAGGGAATCTACTGGAGATTAAGGTACTCCTTTTAATAGAGTACCGGAGCAAAGCATTAACACTCCGTGAACACATGTGATCCTCACATTACTGCCTTCCCCTCCGGTTGTCCCAATTTGTGTCACTTCGGGGCCTCGGGTTCCGGACAGCGACATGTGTATACAACTTGCAGGTAAGATCATAAAACAATGCATATCATCATGAAACAATAACATGTTCAGATCTGAGATCATGGCACTCGGGCCCTAGTGACAAGCATTAAGCATAACAAGTTGCAACAATATCATCAAAGTACCAATTACGGACACTAGGCACTATGCCCTAACAATCTTATGCTATTACATGACCAATCTCATCCAATCCCTACCATCCCCTTCAGCCTACAGTGGGGCAATTACTCACACATGGATGGGGGAAACATTGCTGGTCGATGGAGAAGCATCGGTGGTGATGATGGCGATGATCTCCTCCAATTCCCCGTCCCGGCGGAGTGCCAGAACGGAGTTTCTAGTCCCGAGACGGAGTTTCGCGATGGTGGCGGCGTACTGGATGGTTTCTGGCGACTTCGACTTCTCGTCTCGCTTTTTTAGATCGAAACCCTTAAGTAGTCTAGAGGGGGGTGTCAGAGGCTGGCCGAGGGGGCCACACGCTAGGGCGGCGCGCCCCCCTCCAGGCCGCGCCGGCCTGTTGTCTGGGGGGCCTGGGCCTCCCCCAGGTCTGCCCTTCTGGCTCCGTGATTCTTCTGGAAAAATAGGCCCTTCGACATAAATTCCAGGGATTTTCCTGAAAGTTGAATTTCTGCACAAAAACGAGACACCAGAGCAATTCTGCTGAAAACAGCGTTAGTCCGTTTTAGTTGTATCCAAAATACACAAATTAGAGGCAAAACAATAGCAAAAGTGTTCGGGAAAGTAGATACGTTTTGGACGTATCAGGTAACTTCATTCTCTTTCTAGGGAAGTGTTCCATACCTTTCTTGAGAGGAAATTGATATTTAATATTACCTTCCTTCATATCAATAATAGCACCAACAGTTCGAAGAAAAGGTCTTCCCAAAATAATGGGACAAGATGCATTGCATTCAATATCCAAGACAACAAAATCAACGGGGACAAGGTTATTGTTAACCGTAATGCGAACATTATCAATCCTCCCCAAAGGTTTCTTTGTAGAATTATCAGCAAGATTAACATCCAAATAACAATTTTTCAATGGTGGCAAGTCAAGCATATTATAGATTTTCTTAGGCATAACGGAAATACTTGCACCAAGATCACATAAAGCATTACAATCAAAATCATTGACCTTCATCTTAATGATGGGCTCCCAACCATCTTCTAACTTCCAAGGAATAGAAGTTTCAAGTTTTAATTTCTCTTATCTAGCTTTAATGAGAGCATTTGTAATATGTTTTGTAAAGGCCAAATTTATAGCACTAGCATTGGGACTTCTAGCAAGTTTTTGTAAGAACTTTATAACTTCAGAGATGTGACAATCATTAAAATCTAAACCATTATGATCTACAAAAATGGGATCATTGTCCCCAATATTTTGAAAAATTTCAGCAGTTTTATCACAAGCAGTTTCAGCAGTTTTGGTAGTTTCAGGCAGTTTTACATGCTTTGCATTAGGAGTAGAAACATTGCCAACACCAATTATTTTACCATTGATAGTAGGAGGTATAGAAACATGTGAAGCATTATCATTACTAGTGGTGGTAATAGTCCAAACTTTAGCTACATTATTCTCTTTAGCATTTTCTTCTTTTTCCCACCTAGCACGCAATTCAGCCATCAATCTAATATTTTCATTAATTCGAACTTGGATGGCATTTGCTGTAGCAAAAGACTTAATATCTTTATTTTCATTAGGCATAACTTTCAATTTTAAAAGATCAACATCAGCAGCAAGACTATCAACCTTAGAAGCAAGAATATCAATTTTACCAAGCTTTTCTTCAACAGTTTTGTTAAAGGCAGTTTGTGTACTAATAAATTCTTTAAGCATGGCTTCAAGACCAGGGGGTACACTTCTATTATTGTTGTAAGAAATCCCGTAAGAATTACCATAACCATTACCATTATTAGAAGGATATGGCCTATAGTTGTTACCAGAATTATTCCTATAAGCATTGTTGTTGAAATTATTATTTTTAATGAAGTTCACATCAACATGCTCTTCTTGAGCAACCAATGAAGCCAAAGGAACATTATTAGGATCAATATTAGATCTACCATTCACAAGCATAGACATAATAGCATCAATCTTATCACTCAAGGAGGAGGTTTCTTCAACTGAATTTACCTTCTTAGCTTGTGGAGCTCTTTCCGTGTGCCATTCAGAGTAATTAATCATCATATAATCAAGAAGCTTTGTTGCGGCGCCTAGTGTGATGGACATAAAAGTACCTCCAGCAGCTGAATCCAATAAGTTCCGCGAAGAAAAATTCAATCCTGCATAAAAGGTTTGGATGATCATCCAAGTAGTCAGTCCATGGGTAGGGAAATTTTTAACCAAAGATTTCATTCTTTCCCATGCTTGGGCAACATGCTCATTATCCAATTGCTTAAAATTCATTATGCTACTTCTCAAAGATATAATTTTAGCAGGAGGATAATATCTACCAATGAAAGCATCCTTACATTTAGTCCATGAATCAATACTATTCTTAGGCAAAGATAGCAACCAATCTTTAGCTCTTCCTCTTAAAGAGAAAGGAAACAATTTTAATTTTATAATGTCACCATCTACATCCTTATACTTTTGCATCTCACATAGTTCAACAAAATTATTAAGATGGGCAGCAGCATCATCAGAACTAACACCAGAAAATTGCTCTCTCATAACAAGATTCAGTAAACCAGGTTTAATTTAAAAAAATTCTGCTGTAGTAGCAGGTGGAGCAATAGGTGTGTATAAGAAATCATTATTATTTGTGCTAGTGAAGTCACACAACTTAGTATTTTCAGGAGTACCCATTTTAGCAATAGTAAATAAAGCAAACTAGATAAAGTAAATGCAAGTAACTAATTTTTTTGTGTTTTTAATATGGAGAACGCAAACAAGATAGTAAATAAAGTAAAGCAAGTAACTAATTTTTTTGTATTTTGATATAAGAAAGCAAACAAAGCAGTAAATAAAGAAAAGTAAAGCAAGACAAAAACAAAGTAAAGAGATTGGAAGTGGAAGACTCCCCTTGCAGCGTGTCTTGATCTCCCCGGCAACGGCGCCAGAAAAAGAGCTTGATACGTGTAAAGTACACGTCCGTTGGGAACCCCAAGAGGAAGGTGTGATGCGTACAGCAGCAAGTTTTCCCTCAGTAAGAAACCAAGGTTATCGAACCAGTAGGAGTCAAGGAGCACGTGAAGGTTGTTGGTGACAGAGTGTAGTGCGGCGCAACACCAGGGATTCCGGCGCCAACGTGGAACCTGTACAACACAATCAAAGTACTTTGCCCCAATGTAACAGTGAGGTTGTCAATCTCACCGGCTTGCTGTAAATAAAGGATTAGATGTATAGTGTGGAAGATGATGTTTGTTTGCGAGGAATAGTAAAGAACAATGTTTGCAGTAGATTGTATTTCAGATGTAAAAGAATGGACCGGGGTCCACAGTTCACTAGTGGTGTCTCTCCAATAAGAAATAGCATGTTGGGTGAACAAATTACAGTTGGGCAATTGACAAATAAAGAGGGCATAACAATGCACATACATATCATGATGAGTAGTGTGAAATTCAATTGGGCATTACGACAAAGTACATAGACCGCTATCCAGCATGCATCTATGCCTAAAAAGTCCACATTCGGGTTAGCATCCGCACCCCTTCCAGTATTAAGTTGCAAACAACAGACAATTGCATTAAGTATGGTGCGTAATGTAATCAACACAAATATCCTTAGACAAAGCATTGATGTTTTATCCCTAGTGTCAACAGCACATCCACAACCTTAGAACTTTCTGTCACTGTCCCAGATTAAATGGAGGCATGAACCCACTATCGAGCATAAATAATCCCTCTTGGAGTTACAAGTATCAACTTGGCCAGAGCCTCTACTAGCAACAGAGAGCATGCAAGATCATAAACAACACATATATGATAGATTGATAATCAACATAACATAGTATTCCATATTCATCGGATCCCAACAAACACAACATGTAGCATTACAAATAGATGATCTTGATCATGATAGGCAGCTCACAAGATCTAACATGATAGCACGTGAGGAGAAGACAACCATCTAGCTACTGCTATGGACCCATAGTCCAGGGGTGAACTACTCACACATCAATCCGGAGGCGATCATGGTGATGAAGAGTCCTCCGGGAGATGATTCCCCTCTTCGGCAGGGTGCCAGAGGTGATCTCCTGAATCCCCCGAGATGGGATTGGCGGCGGCGACGTCGCTGGAAGGTTTTCCGTATCGTGGCTCTCGGTACTGGTGTTTTCGCGACGAAAGCTTTAAGTAAGAGGAAGGGCAGGGTTGGAGGCGGCGCGAGGGCCCCACACAACAGGGCGGCACGGGCCCCACCTTGGCCGCGCGGCCCTGGTGTGGTGGCGCCTCGTCGCCCCACTTCGTAATCCTTTCGGTCTTCTGAAAGCTTCGTGGAGAAATAAGACACTGGGCGTTGATTTCGTCCAATTCTGAGAATATTTCCTTTGTAGGATTTCTGAAACCAAATACAGCAGAAAACAGCAACTGGCTCTTCGGCATCTTGTCAATAGGTTATTGCCGGAAATGCATAAATATGACATAAAGTGTGTATAAAACATGTGAGTATCATCATAAAAGTAGCATGGAACATAAGAAATTATAGATACGTTTGATACGTATTAGATCCCAGCGGATCCGCCGAAATCCGCACGATATCGACCCAGAGACGCCCTCCGACACGACGTGCGCGATGAATCACGCACGTGATGCCAGAGGAATTAACATGAGCGGTAACATTACAACAGGATTACAATAGTGTCCACAAGAAACAGATATATTACAACAACGACTCCAACGAGTCGAGATTTAAATATACAAGATCTGAATGATGCAGAAAGTTGAATACGTCCGAGTATGGACAAGATACAAATTAGACTAAGAGTTCTGAAGATAACCAGTGGCGTCCTTAACCTTGCCCAGGCAAAGCCGGAAGGGTAACCTTGCTAGCGTCGTCTTCATCGTTCAGATCTTCATACCTGCCTGGTTATGTCCCAAAGAAGCAGCAATAAGTACGGGTTCGTACTTAGCAAGACTTCAAGACGTATAGCATTCGTCAACCAGTCGTCCTTTGTACTTGAGGCACGCAGGGGACTTAGAGGACACAAGAGGAACGTCATAGGCAATATGGTGGGGTTAAACCGCAGCGTGCAAGCACTAAAAACCTATAGAGACACTCTACAACAGTCATCTAATCAGAGAAGATGAGAGAGCGCACAACTAATAGTTCTATACTCTGCAAACATAACACAACCGATGTGTTTCCCCTTCGCAAAGATATCAAGTTTTAACCATTTATATTGAAGTTGTGCTAACTTACTTCGCCAGTTATTATTAATGAACAACAGGTGTAAGTTGTCTATGGTCGAGTTATACAGCTCCAAGTTGTCCATAACCACGGACACGGCTTATCGATAAGATGTAACCCTGCAGGGGTGCCCAAATGTGCCCACACGCACGATCAATCCAACCTGGCGAGGGAAAGATATCACGACTCGCACTCTTCTTCACGACAACAATGTCCAGGAAGCCACCTAACCAAGTTGAACCCGTATCGAAGTCCGATCATATCTCCGAAGCGGACCTAGCTGTTTGCGACAGCGTACTAGGTTGTTTAAACACACACTAGGGTGATAAACCACTTCGCAGCGGCTCCACAACCTATACGTGCATACCAGAAACAAGGGATACAAGTCACCCAGGGGCTTCCCAAAGATAAAGAAGTAATAGGTTGGCATGCACGCAAACAACAAATGGTAAAACATTGCAAACTAGTTGTGGCCACTGGACAAGGCTGTAGATTCCGGCATTGGTCGAGGGGAGACCCAATAACCATACCCACGTGTGGTTAGAGCGCTCAGTCTCGGAACAGATAACAAGAACTCGGGTCCTATGGGACATTAGTGAGTCAAAGTTCCGATGCTTTCGCAAAGGGGCTCACAGATGCCTTTTCTTACCATTTTAGTGTTAACAATAAGTAAAGCATGATTATCTCCAACAAATATATCCATAGAGCATGTGTCATGATTCCCAACTGATAACCCGATAAAATAGCGATAACGGTAACACGATATAAATATCACTAGCATGCACTACGACTCGCAAGACATACCCGATAACCAAACAACAGCTGTAGGAGGTTGGTGGAGGCAATATAGGCTGCTTGAGGTAACAGGTGGATAGAACACGTGACAAGAACGCATCTCAAGGATAGCGTGAGGGAGAAGGCAAAATAAAATAGGTGAGCGACTTCTGCAGAGGCAGAAGTATGGAAAATGATTGCCTATTAAAGCTTGCTGAGGAACATCCGAAGAATTTGTCGTATCTTACAACACCACTTCGCGATCCTATCCGGGAAGAAGTAAATGCTGGAACATACATCGGATGCAAATCTTACTACTACAGAAGAACAACCGGCATGAGCAAGATGCATGCATGCATGACATGGCAACGATGATGCGATGCAACTTATCCATACTAAGCGGGATCGGACACCCGGGCAAACAAGTTAGGGTTAGAGTTGCATATCTACCGACAATATTAAATGGTTATTAGCATGGCAGCAGCATGTCAAGGGTGATCTATTTCAATATCAAGCGGAGCGGGGAAAACCATATTCGGAATCCGAAATACTCCGCATATATGTGAGGTGAATTGCACAAACTATCACGGCTTGAAATCATGCGAGATGCAAACAGATGAATGGATGGCATATTCATGTTGCTTATGTTTTTCTGATCAATTTTCATATATAAAACATTTTATTTCGAGTTATATATTAGGAGATGTGATTTTAGTAAAACAACACATTTCCTGAAAAACAAAAGAGGAAGGAACTGGCAGGGGGATGAGTTGGGATCGACATGCGATGTCCTAGGCCAGAACCTGGCCTATGCCAGTGACCAGAGGCTACTGAACGCACGGTGCAAGGAGCTTGACCGGGAAGATATGGGCCAAGGCCCGTCTGTGTGTCGGATCTGCTTCATCAAACACGGAAACAAAAAAAGGTGGGGACTTGATCCCGTGATCTGCTGGGTAAGGATCAGAGGTCTTCCCACAACGATGTTGCTTAAGATGGTGACAAGAGCTGGGCGCGTGAAAACTTGAACAAGAAGAGGCGGAGCTCAAGGCTACAACTGGCCATGGCGGATGAGATCAGACGAGCACGGATCTGTCGACTCGATATGAACTAGGATGCAGGAGACGGCGTCGAGCGTGCGCCTCGGCGTGGGGAACCTGATGGTGGTGGTGCCGGGTCCAGGGGCTCACCGGAAAGCCACCGGCGACGAGTGCCTGCAGTGGAAACGGCGGTCAATGTCGGCAGCTCGAGAGGCCCTTGAGAACGAGGAGACTACCAGGAAGCCCATGGAGGGTTCGGTGATGGCGGGGGGGGGGGGGGGGGGTGGCCGGAGTGGCCGGAATCGACGAAGAAGCACGCCGACTGGCGTGGAGAATCGGTGACCTTGCGGTTGATCCGAGAGCTCCCGGCTCGATTCCTTGGAGGAGGAGGACGAGGACGTCGTGGCGCATCTTTCGGTGGTCTCATCTTGGCAAGGGAGCGTCTGTGGCAACAACACGGTCGAGGTTTGTGAGCAACAACATTGAGTGGTGGTGGTCGCTCCTCTTGGTGGCTCACAGAAATAGAAAAGGGAGAAGGGGCGGCGCGAGGAGGAGGAGAGCAAGGGCTAGGGTTTCTAGGGGAGGGATAAAGAAGGGAGGAACAGGTGCGGTGGTGGCGTGGTGGTGAGGTGATGTTGATAGGGACCTCACGCCCTTTTCGTGAGGGGAAGGAAGAGGGGAACTGCTATACGCCGACCTGGTCGGCTCGTGCGGGGCGCCGCACACCCCAGCGACCAGGTTGGGTAGGCTGGGCCTCGAACCAGTAGCCTCAGGTACGGTTTTTTCCTTTTTTCTGTTTCTTTTCTGTTACTAATATTTCCTTTTCCATAATCTAACATTTTTTAGAAAAATAAAAATTCGAGATTTTTTTTGAAATATGAACAGTTTTAAAACTTGAACAATTTTTAGATCTGAACGGTTTTAAAATTTGAACGGATTTTCAAAATCTGAATAATTCAGAAAATCATAATTTGAATAGTTTTTGAAGTTGTATATTTTTATTGAACAAACCAAATTTCAAATTTGAACATTTTTAGATATGAACAATTTTCAAATTTGAACATTTTTTTAGAAAAGAACAATTTCAAATTTGAACAATTTTTAGATATGAACAATTTTTAAATTTGAACAATTTTCAATTTTTAAAAACTTACAAAAATTCGGAACTGTATTTTTTATCATTTGTTTGAATTCTAACGTTTTTAAATCCTACAAGAAAAAACAGAAAAGAAAAAAAAAACAGAAATAAAAAAACAGAACAGAAAATGACTAAAAAAAGAAACGGCCAACTGGCCCAACACCCGAACGGGCCGGCCCGTACCGCACGCGGGGGTGTGCGGCGCGCTGTACGCGTCGACCTGGTCGATGTATAGGAAATCCCAAGGAAGAGGACACGAGGAGGAGCTCAATCTCCTCGCGCTGAAGGGGTACGGGCCTGGTAAGGGAGGGATCAGGATGGGCCTTCGGTGGAGAGGGAGAGATGCCACTATGCCAGGTTGGGTTGGGCCGCATGAGAGAGAGGAGCGATAGGGAACTGGGGTGCCGGGTAGGTTTAGGGTTTTCCTGTTTTTTTTTCTTTTAATTTTGTAAACTGTTTTGAACCCACCAAAACGGAGATAAAGTTTATTTGTTAAATGAAAATAGAAGGGGGGTTTATTAAACCATATGAGAAGAAGAAACAAATAATTAGGGTTTATAAAAAATAATTTTGTTTATTAAAATCATGGATGATATGATGCATGAATGCAATATGAATCAAAGCGATTGCCAGATATCAGCGTGTTATTGATGATGCTAATAGAAGCCCTCCATGATTATAAGTTATTTTTTTATTTAGGCACATTAATTGCCTTGTAATTTTCCTAATTATTTTATTTGTTTAAATTAATTGGACACAATGCTACAATGTGTATGTAATTGCGTATATCATTAATATCAGCTTTTAACTATAATTGGCTTTCGTAATAAGTTTAGCAGGCCCCATGAAATTTAACGGGCCTTCTCATAAGCCTAACTAGGCCGGCCCAGAATGCAAGTTGACTAGTCAAACGACCAGAGCCCTACCTCTTACTTACTAGGCCGACCCACTTAATGTAATGTGGGCCCCACTTTTATTTTGGGCTGGTCCACTTATTTTTTCGGCCAGCCCACTTGCTTTAAAGTGGACCGCACTTACTAACTGGGTCGTCCCAATAACAGAAAATTGGGCCCCACGTGCTTATTGGGCCGGACCGTTTATCCTATTGACCGGTCAAACAAAGACATTCGGCCGGCCCACATGCTTATTAGGCAGGCCCGTTTGTCTGTTGACCGGTCAAACAAAGACATTTGGTCTGGCCCACATGCTTATTTGGTCGGCCTGATTTGCCCGTTGACCGGTCAGACAAAGACATTCGGCCTGGCCAACATGACTATTGGGTCGGCCCATTTATCGTGTTGACCGATCAAATGAAGACATTCGGCCCGGCCTACTTGTTCAGTGGGCCCGCCCAGCTATCCTTTTAACCGGTCAAACGAATGCATTTGGCCTAGCCCACGTGCTTACTGGGTCTGCCCATTTAAGTTTTGATGAGTAAACCTTAGAGGTTAGGCCCGACCCACGTACCTAATAGACCAGTTCAGTTATATAGTTGACCAGTCAAACTGTCAGCTGGCCCGGCCCGCAAACTAAATGGGCCGGCCTGCTTAAGGCGTGGCGGGCCTTGTGTGGGCCTACCATCTACCACGGGGGTTCAGCCGGTTAACGACGTTAACTTACAGTTAATGAAATCTACCACGTGTCAGTTTGCATGATGTCAGTAGTCAACAGCCTCCCGAAAACTCTTCTGCAACGGTCTGATTTTTCAGGGCCAAAGGGCGTCCAAATGGGACGGACCGAAAAATTTGTGGTAGGCCTTTACCTGACGCAGTATGCACCACAGAACCCATATCGTCGGGTTAGGCCCATAGGCGATTAAAAAGTGCCCATACCTGACGAAAATTTGATGTTGAGGATGAGAACTTTTCTTGTAGTGCGATAGAGAAGATTTTGAGATAGAATAAGGTAAGAATATAATTGATTGGGTGTTTGGGTTAATTGATAATGTGCTAGAGAATTATTCAAAAAATGTGTTCATCGATGGATCACTAGTAGAAAACTGACCTTTCGTCCAGGCCTTTTGTCCCGGCCCAGTCTGGAGCCGGGACAAATAAGCTGGCCACGTCGCCCCGAAATCACCGAGAAGCTACGTGGCCTTTTATCGCGGTTCTTTAAGGCCTTTTGTCCTGGTTTGTGTAACATCCCAAATTTCTATAAAAAGAAAGTTAGAGAATTCCAGAGAGCAAAATTTCAAACAAACAAAAACTTTTTAAATTGCATATAGTGCCATGCATAGGACTTGTGCATTTGAGTGATATGCCATGATAAGTGTTATTATTTGTTTGTGCTACACTCTAAAACCCTAATGTGATCATATGAAGATCACCAACCAAATAAAACAAAGAGGAAGAAAATCCATTAAATGAAAAACCATAAAACCCTCACATATGCCCTATGGCATTTTTATACATTTTGACCCTAGACCAATTTGGTCTTCACCATTAGTTGAATAATGCTACTAAGCACTTATTACAACTTTTGGAATCAAAGAATCACAATTCAAATAATTTTCAAATGCAAAACTAGCTCACATATGATAATGGTCAAAACTGAAATTTATAGCCTGATCACTACTTTGAGCCATTGCCATTCAATTTTCTCAAACCAAATCTTGCTAACTCTTTGCACCATTTCAAAGTCAACATCAAGGTGAACAACTTTTGTAAAGATCACCATGCCAAAATCATTCTTGATCAAGAGCTATGCTCATCCAAAGATTCAACTTTTTCACATACTCAACAATCTCCAACTTAGCCAATTTTGCAAATTCTTGAATTCTACAATTCCACCACTGATACGTCTCCGACGTATCGATAATTTCTTATGTTCCATGCCACATTATTGATGTTATCTACATGTTTTATGCACACTTTATGTCATATTCGTGCATTTTCTGGAACTAACCTATTAACAAGATGCCGAAGTGCCGATTCTTTGTTTTAGCTGTTTTTGGTTTCAGAAATCCTAGTAAGGAAATATTCTCGGAATTGGACGAAATCAAAGCCCAGGGGCCTATTTTTCCACGAAACATCCAGAAGTCCGAAGGAGAGACGAAGAGGGGCCACGGAGGGGCCACACTATAGGGCGGCGCGACCCCCCCCCCCCTTGGCCGCGCCGGCCTGTGGTGTGGGACCCCCGTGCCGCCTCTTGACCTGCCCTTCCGCCTACAAAAAGTCTCCGTGACGAAACCCCCAGTACCGAGAGCCACGATACGGAAAACCTTCCAGAGACGCCGCCGCCGCCGATCCCGTCTCGGGGGATCCAGGAGATCGCCTCCGGCACCCTGCCGGAGAGGGGAATCATCTCCCGGAGGACTCTACGCCGCCATGGTCGCCTCCGGTGTGATGTGTGAGTAGTCTACCCCTGGACTATGGGTCCATAGCAGTAGCTAGATGGTTGTCTTCTCCCCATTGTGCTATCATTGTCGGATCTTGTGAGCTGCCTAACATGATCAAGATCATCTATCTGTAATTCTATATGTTGCGTTTGTTGGGATCCGATGAATAGAGAATACTTGTTATGTTGATTATCAAAGTTATGCTTATGTGTTGTTTATGATCTTGCATGCTCTCCGTTATTAGTAGATGCTCTGGCCAAGTTGATGCTAGTAACTCCAAGAGGGAGTATTTATGCTCGATAGTGGGTTCATGTCTCCGTGAATCTGGAGGGGTGACAAGAACCTCTAAGGTTATGGATGTGCTGTTGCCACTAGGGATAAAACATTAGTGCTATGTTCAAGGATGTAGTCACTAGTTACATTACGCGCAATACTTAATGCAATTGTCTGTTGTTAGCAACTTAATACTGGAGGGGGTTCGGATGATAACCTGAAGGTGGACTTTTTAGGCATAGATGCAGTTGGATGACGGTCTATGTACTTTGTCGTAATGCCCAATTAAATCTCACTATACTCATCATGATATGTATGTGCATGGTCATGCTCTCTTTATTTGTCAATTGCCCAACTGTAATTTGTTCACCCAACATGCTGTTCGTCTTATGGGAGAGACACCTCTAGTGAACTGTGGACCCCGGTCCAATTCTCTTACTGAAATACAATCTACTGCAATACTGTTCTACTGTTTTCTGCAAACAATCATCTTCCACACAATACGGTTAACTCTTTGTTACAGCAAGCCGGTGAGATTGACAACCTCACTGTTTCGTTGGGGCAAAGTATTTTGGTTGTGTTGTGCAGGTTCCACGTTGGCGCCGGAATCACTGGTGTTGCACCGCACTACATCTCGCCGCCATCAACCTTCAACGTGCTTCTTGACTTCTACTGGTCCGATTAAACCTTGGTTTCTTACTGAGGGAAACTTGCCGCTGTGCGCATCACACCTTCCTCTTGGGGTTCCCAACGAACGTGCCAACCACACGCATCAAGCAAATTTCTGGCGCCGTTGCCGGGGAGATCAAGACACGCTGCAAGGGGAGTCTCCACTTCTCAATCTCTTTACTTTGTTTTTGTCTTGCTTAGTTTTATTTACTACTTTGTTTGCTGCACTAAATCAAAATACAAAAAAATTAGTTGCTAGTTTTACTTTATTTGCTATCTTGTTTGCTATATCGAAAACACAAAAAAATTAGTTTACTTGCATTTACTTTATCTAGTTTGCTTTATTTACTGTTGCTAAAATGGCCAACGCTGAAAATACTAAGTTGTGTGACTTCACAACCACAGATAATAATGATTTCTTATGCACACCTATTGCTCCACCTGCTACTACAGCAGAATTCTTTGAAATTAAACCTGCTTTACTGAATCTTGTTATGCGAGAGCAATTTTCTGGTGTTAGTTCTGATGATGCTGCTGCCCATCTTAATAATTTTGTTGAATTATGTGAAATGCAAAAGTATAAGGATGTAGATGGTGACATTATAAAATTAAAATTGTTCCCTTTCTCATTAAGAGGAAGAGCTAAAGATTGGTTGCTATCTCTGCCTAAGAATAGTATTGATTCATGGACTAAATGCAAGGATGCTTTTATTGGTAGATATTATCCCCCTGCTAAAATTATATCTTTGAGGAGTAGCATAATGAATTTTAAACAATTAGATACTGAACATGTTGCTCAAGCTTGGGAAAGAATGAAATCTTTGGTTAAAAATTGCCCAACCCATGGACTGACTACTTGGATGATCATCCAAACCTTCTATGCAGGACTAAATTTTTCTTCACGGAATTTATTGGATTCAGCTGCTGGAGGTACCTTTATGTCCATCACTCTTGGTGAAGCAACAAAGCTTCTTGATAATATGATGATCAACTACTCTGAATGGCACACGGAAAGAGCTCCACAAGGTAAGAAGGTAAATTCTGTCGAAGAAACCTCTTCCTTGAGTGATAAGATTGATGCTATTATGTCTATGCTTGTGAATGATAGGACTAATATTGATCCTAATAATGTTCCGTTAGCTTCGTTGGTTGCACAAGAAGAACATGTTGATGTAAACTTCATTAAAAATAATAATTTCAACAACAATGCTTACCGGAACAATTCTAGTAACAACTATAGGCCATATCCTTATAATAATGGCAACGGCTATGGTAATTCTTATGGGAATTCTTACAACAATAATAGGAGTTCACCCCCTGGACTTGAAGCCATGCTTAAAGAATTTATTAGTACACAAACTGCTTTTAACAAATCTGTTGAAGAAAAGCTCGGGAAAATTGATATACTTGTTTCTAAAGTCGATAGTCTTGCTGCTGATGTTGATCTTTTGAAATCAAAAGTTTTGCCTAATGAGAATCATCATAATAAAATTGTTACTACAGCAAATGCCATTCAAGTTAGAATTAATGAGAATATAAGATTAATGGCTGAACTGCGTGCTAGGTGGGATAGAGAAGAAAATGAAAAACTAGCTAAAGAAAAGAATATAGCTAAAGTTTGGACTATTACCACCACTAGTAATGCTAATGCTACACATGTTGCTGCACCTCCTACTCATACTAATAAAAGAATTGGTGTTAGCAATGTTTCCACTTCGAATGCAAAGCGCGAAAAACTGCCTGAAACTGCTAAAACTGCTGAAACTGCGCTCGTGATAAAGCTGCTGAAATTTTTTCCAACATTGGGGATGATGATCCCATTGCTTTAGATTATAATGGTTTGAATTTTGATGATTGTCACATCTCTGAAGTTATAAAGTTCTTGCAAAAACTTGCTAAAAGTCCTAATGCTAGTGCTATAAATTTGGCTTTCACGCATCATATTACAAATGCTCTCATAAAAGCTAGAGAAGAGAAACTAGAGCGTGAAGCCTCTATTCCTAAAAAGCTAGAGGATGGTTGGGAGCCCATCATTAAGATGAAGGTTAAAGATTTTGATTGTAATGCTTTATGTGATCTTGGTGCAAGTATTTCTGTTATGCCTAAGAAAATTTATAATATGCTTGACTTGCCACCGCTGAAAAATTGTTATTTGGATGTTAATCTTGCTGATCATTCTACAAAGAAACCTTTGGGGAAAGTTGATAATGTTCGCATTACCGTTAACAATAACCTTGTCCCTGTTGATTTTGTTGTCTTGGATATTGAATACAATGCATCTTGTCCCATTATATTGGGAAGACCTTTTCTTCGAACTGTTGGTGCTATCATTGATATGAAGGAAGGTAATATAAAATATCAATTTCCTCTCAAGAAAGGTATGGAACACTTCCCTAGAAAGAGAATGAAGGTACCTTTTGATTCTATTATGAGAACAAATTATGATGTTGACACTTCATCTCTTGATAATACTTGATACACACTATCTGCGCCTAGCTGAAAGGCGTTAAAGAAAAGCGCTTATGGGAGACAACCCATGTTTTTACCTACAGTACTTTGTTTTTATTTTGTGTCTTGGAAGTTGTTTACTACTGTAGCAACCTCTCCTTATCTTAGTTTTGTGTTTTGTTGTGCCAAGTTAAGCCGTTGATAGAAAAGTAAGTACTAGATTTGGATTACTGCACAGTTCCAGATTTCTTTGCTGTCACGAATCTGGGTCCACCTCCCTGTAGGTAGCTCAGAAAATTAAGCCAATTTACGTGCATGATCCTCAGATATGTACGCAACTTTCATTCAATTTGAGCATTTTCATTTGAGCAAGTCTGGTGCCATTTTAAAATTCGTCAATACGAACTGTTCTGTTTTGACAGATTCTGCCTTTTATTTCGCATTGCCTCTTTCGCTAAGTTGGATGAATTTCTTTGATCCATTAATGTCCAGTAGCATTATGCAATGTCCAGAAGTGTTAAGAATGATTGTGTCACCTCTGAATATGTCAATTTATAATGTGCACTAACCCTCTAATGAGTTGTTTCGAGTTTGGTGTGGAGGAAGTTTTCAAGGATCAAGAGAGGAGTATGATGCAACATGATCAAGGAGAGTGAAAGCTCTAAGCTTGGGGATGCCCCGGTGGTTCACCCCTGCATATATCAAGAAGACTCAAGCGTCTAAGCTTGGGGATGCCCAAGGCATCCCCTTCTTCATCGACAACATTATCAGGTTCCTCCCTGAAACTATATTTTTATTCCATCACATCTTATGTGCTTTTTCTTGGAGCGTCGGTTTGTTTTTGTTTTTGTTTTGTTTGAATAAAATGGATCCTAGCATTCACTTTATGGGAGAGAGACACGCTCCGCTGTAGCATATGGACAAGTATGTCCTTGGTTTCTACTCATAGTATTCATGGCGAAGTTTCTCCTTCGTTAAATTGTTATATGGTTGGAATTGGAAAATGATACATGTAGTAATTGCTATTAATGTCTTGGGTAATGTGATACTTGGCAATTGTTGTGCTCATGATTAAGCTCTTGCATCATATGCTTTGCACCCATTAATGAAGAAATACATAGAGCATGCTAAAATTTGGTTTGCATATTTGGTTTCTCTAAGGTCTAGATAATTTCTAGTATTGAGTTTGAACAACAAGGAAGACGGTGTAGAGTCTTATAATGTTTTCAATATGTCTTTTATGTGAGTTTTGCTGCACCGGTTCATCCTTGTGTTAGTTTCAAATAAGCCTTGCTAGCCTAAACCTTGTATCGAGAGGGAATACTTCTCATGCATCCAAAATACTTGAGCCAACCACTATGCCATTTGTGTCCACCATACCTACCTATACTACATGGTATTTTCCGCCATTCCAAAGTAAATTGCTTGAGTGCTACCTTTAAAATTCC
This sequence comes from Lolium perenne, assembly GCF_019359855.2. Taxonomy (NCBI): domain Eukaryota; kingdom Viridiplantae; phylum Streptophyta; class Magnoliopsida; order Poales; family Poaceae; genus Lolium; species Lolium perenne. The sequence continues at coordinate 163,013,302 of NC_067247.2, forward strand.
ATCATTCACCTTTGCAATATATAGCTCATGGGACAAATAGCTTAAAAACTATTGTGGTATTGAATATGTCATTATGCACTTTATCTCTTATTAAGTTGCTTGTTGTGCGATAACCATGTTTACTGGGGACGCCATCAACTATTCATTTGTTGAATTTCATGTGAGTTGCTATGCATGTTCGTCTTGTCTGAAGTAAGAGAGATCTACCACCATAGGGTTAAGCATGCATATGTTAGAGAAGAACATTGGGCCGCTAACTAAAGCCATGCTCCATGGTGGAAGTTTCAGTTTTGGACAATAATCCTCAAATCTCAAATGAGAAAATTATTAATTGTTGTTATATGCTTATGCATAAAAGAGGAGTCCATTATCTGTTGTCTATGTTGTCCCGGTATGGATGTCTAAGTCGAAGAATAATCAATAGCGAGAAATCCAATGCGAGCTTTCTCCTTAGACCTTTGTACAGGCGGCATAGAGGTACCCCTTTGTGACACTTGGTAAAAACAATGCATTGTGATGATCCGGTAGTCCAAGCTAATTAGGACAAGGTGCGGGCACTATTAGTACGCTATGCATGAGGCTTGCAACTTATAAGATATAATTTACATGATGCATATGCTTTATTACTACCGTTGACAAAATTGTTTCATGTTTTCAAAAATCAAAGCTCTAGCACAAATATAGCAATCGATGCTTTTCCTCTATGGAGGACCATTCTTTTACTTTCAATGTTGAGTCAGTTCACCTATCTCTCTCCACCTCAAGAAGCAAACACTTGTGTGAACTGTGCATTGATTCCTACATACTTGCTTATTGCACTTATTATATTACTCTATGTTGACAATATCCATGAGATATACATGTTACAAGTTGAAAGCAACCGCTGAAACTTAATCTTCTTTTGTGTTGCTTCAATATCTCTACTATGAATTATTGCTTTATGAGTTAACTCTTATGCAAGACTTATTGATGCTTGTCTTGAAGTGCTATTCATGAAAAGTCTTTGCTATATGATTCACTTGTTTACTCATGTCATATACATTGTTTCGATCGCTGCATTCACTACATATGTTTTACAAATAGTATGATCAAGATTATGATGGCATGTCACTCCAGAAATTATCTGTGTTATCGTTTTACCTGCTCGGGACGAGCAGAACTAAGCTTGGGGATGCTGATACGTCTCCGACGTATCGATAATTTCTTATGTTCCATGCCACATTATTGATGTTATCTACATGTTTTATGCACACTTTATGTCATATTCGTGCATTTTCTGGAACTAACCTATTAACAAGATGCCGAAGTGCCAGTTGCTGTTTTCTGCTGTTTTTGGTTTCAGAAATCCTAGTAAGGAAATATTCTCGGAATTGGACGAAATCAAAGCCCAGGGGCCTATTTTTCCACGAAGCTTCCAGAAGTCCGAAGGAGAGATGAAGAGGGGCCACGGAGGGGCCACACTATAGGGCGGCGCCCCCCCCCCTTGGCCGCGCCGGCCTGTGGTGTGGGACCCCCGTGCCGCCTCTTGACCTGCCCTTCCGCCTATAAAAAGTCTCCGTGACGAAACCCCCAGTACCGAGAGCCACGATACGGAAAACCTTCCAGAGACGCCGCCGCCGCCGATCCCATCTCGGGGGATCCAGGAGATCGCCTCCGGCACCCTGCCGGAGAGGGGAATCATCTCCCGGAGGACTCTACGCCGCCATGGTCGCCTCCGGTGTGATGTGTGAGTAGTCTACCCCTGGACTATGGGTCCATAGCAGTAGCTAGATGGTTGTCTTCTCCCCATTGTGCTATCATTGTCGGATCTTGTGAGCTGCCTAACATGATCAAGATCATCTATCTGTAATTCTATATGTTGCGTTTGTTGGGATCCGATGAATAGAGAATACTTGTTATGTTGATTATCAAAGTTATGCTTATGTGTTGTTTATGATCTTGCATGCTCTCCGTTATTAGTAGATGCTCTGGCCAAGTTGATGCTAGTAACTCCAAGAGGGAGTATTTATGCTCGATAGTGGGTTCATGTCTCCGTGAATCTGGAGGGGTGACAAGAACCTCTAAGGTTATGGATGTGCTGTTGCCACTAGGGATAAAACATTAGTGCTATGTTCAAGGATGTAGTCACTAGTTACATTACGCGCAATACTTAATGCAATTGTCTGTTGTTAGCAACTTAATACTGGAGGGGGTTCGGATGATAACCTGAAGGTGGACTTTTTAGGCATAGATGCAGTTGGATGACGGTCTATGTACTTTGTCGTAATGCCCAATTAAATCTCACTATACTCATCATGATATGTATGTGCATGGTCATGCTCTCTTTATTTGTCAATTGCCCAACTGTAATTTGTTCACCCAACATGCTGTTCGTCTTATGGGAGAGACACCTCTAGTGAACTGTGGACCCCGGTCCAATTCTCTTACTGAAATACAATCTACTGCAATACTTGTTCTACTGTTTTCTGCAAACAATCATCTTCCACACAATACGGTTAACTCTTTGTTACAGCAAGCCGGTGAGATTGACAACCTCACTGTTTCGTTGGGGCAAAGTATTTTGGTTGTGTTGTGCAGGTTCCACGTTGGCGCCGGAATCACTGGTGTTGCGCCGCACTACATCTCGCCGCCATCAACCTTCAACGTGCTTCTTGACTCCTACTGGTCCGATTAAACCTTGGTTTCTTACTGAGGGAAACTTGCCGCTGTGCGCATCACACCTTCCTCTTGGGGTTCCCAACGAACGTGCCAACCACACGCATCAACCACCACCTCTAATCATCTCTGGTCAAATACAACTTACCTAAACACACACTTTTCAAATTGATCAACCATTTGAATTAAATCAAATTTGGACAAATTCATCAATTTCCAAATATGACACTATTACACACTATTTGCTATAGTGATTCTACTCCACCTAATCTACCCCAACCTACACCATTTGGTCCCCTGGTCCCCTTAAGCCATTTCAATGCCCAATAGAAACCTAGGGAGAGAGAGAGAGCAAGGCTAGACATGGCCATGCCGGCCATGTCGCCCAACCCGACGATCTCCCATCTCTCCCATTGCTTCTCTGCCCTGGCCACTGCGCCACAGCTCGCCACCGCATCACCTAGCACCGCCTAGCATCGCCGTTGTCGAGGAGGACGACGACACTGGCCGGTCGACGCGCGCCCAGAACGCGCTCACCATGCCGATGACGTCGCGCATGCACGTGCATGGACGCGCTTTGGCCACCTCTCGCGCCACCACCCTGCACTTGCCCTGGCCTCGCTCGAGAGCCGTTGAGCATCACCTCGCCACCTGGACGCCGCTAGACATCACCTCGACCAGACCCTGGACCGCCGCCGCCGTGAACGGAGAAGAAGATCCCGCCACTGCCGCGACATGCCTGGAAGCAACGCGACCCAACCAAGCCTCCCCCGACCAAGCTGTCGCTGCCATTAGCCTCGCCTGGACACGTAGAGCACTGCCGTCACCTCGCCTAGCTCTACCACTCGCCGGAATCGCCGTGCCACGGTCGACCACCACCCTGCCCAGCAGCACCCATGCGCTGCTATAAAAGGAGACCTCCCCTAGATGATCCAAGCACACCACCGCACTCCCCACCTCTCACAGCTTCTCAACCACCTCACCACTCACCTGATTCACGCCGGAGCAAGGCCAATCGAGAGCTCGCCGCCGCGGAAGCTCTGCAGCAATCGCCGGCGAACCAGTCCACCTCAGGCGACGCCACCTGTACCTGGAACTTCGCCGTCGTCCACATCTACCCCGAGCACACTGCCATCCCTAGCTGGAGCTCTGGTTAGCCCTCCGACCCCCTACCGCCGCCGCCAGAGCGTCGGGTTCTCGTCGGAGACGACGATGAACTCGAGCCGTTCGATCTGACTCTAATCCTACGTCTCTGGTTGATCTGTACCGATTCGGGTTTAAAGAGCCGCTGACATGCGGGACCCACTGTCAGGCAGCCCGCGCGTCACTGGACCGTGGCTGGGCTGGCTTGGGCCGTTTAATTTGAATCTGGCCCAGTTAGTTTTTCCCGCCGGCCTTTTAATTCAAACTGGATTTAAACACCTTCAAATAATTTCAATACTGCCTCCACTTTGAAAATCCATAGATTTAAATTGGCTCAACCAAATTTAATGAACTTTATATGGTTGGAAAGCTAGTGAAATTGTCTACAACATGCCACTGGTCCCATGACCAGATTCCTTGTAGAATTAATTTGATAAAAATAACAAGGCAGTGACTTTTCCCTATTCAAATAATTATTAAAAATCAACCAAAATAGATATTAAGTTAATTCCAACTCTAATAGCTCACATGTGACTTACACTAATTGTTTATGCAATAAAATGGTGTGGTCACTTTGCATGATCATGCCCTAGTTAAATTAATGGATAATATGGCTAGTTTAACTAGTTGATATTGTCCAAAACTATTAAAGTAAATTATGTGGAGTCTTATACTTCATTTAAACTTGTCTCACATGAATTCATGGGATGTTTGGACCCCTGGTCCAAACTCTCTTATATGAATTACTTGAGATTTAAATCATATGTAGTGTTATTAAATGATATGAGGTGATCTACCTCAATTAAATCATTTTCTCAAATGATGAAGATGAACATTTGACTTAGGTCAATATAAGTTCATCTATGATTGTTTGAGAAATTAAATCTTAAGAAGATTTCAATGAGAGGAAATTATTTCTCAAGAACCCTATGGAAACTATCATTTACATATTAAATACAAAGAAGTGAATTCTATTTAAATAACACAACCCATGCACCCTAGTTAAATTATTTGTGTGCATAGAATAGTTTGTGTGTTTATATGTGATATATGGAATAGCCATTGAATTAGTGAGTAATTATACTCGTATTCAAATTTAGACGCTAGCACCGGAGAGTACACCGAAGAAGAAGGTTGCTACCAAGAGGAGGAGGAGGAACAGTTTGAGAACTACCAAGGCAAGCTAATATTCTTGCAAAGTGCAAAGCCCCTTGGGGCAAGGCACCATGAATCTTACCTTTTCTTACATAAGCCTATCCCAAGTTTATACTTTACAAGTTTTACCTGTTGTTTTCCAAGAGTTACTTTTATAGTTAACTTTGGTCAAAGTAAAGGATGGTTACTAGAGTAGTGAAGTAGACTCAATCAAGCAAAGCAAGATAGCACCCCTCGTGATTTAGAGCTAGTGCTAATGAAATAAAACTTGACTACTCTAGCTGGGAACAATGTGAATTGAAATGAATTTGAAACCTTGGAATGATGAAGCATTCCATTGAATGATTTTTGAAGGGGAATATGACCAAGAGAAGAGGGTGATTTTTGATAAACATGATGTTGGTTTGAATGCGATACCTTTCCAATTATTAAGTACCCCCACAATACCTGATTATGGGTAGGGCTTAACTGGAAGTTTATGCATCTTAGTATGGGTTCCCTCTGAACACACGTCATAGGGGTTACGCTTGAGGCTGCATCCGTTGTTGAGAAATGATGTGAAATTGAGGTGAATTGTACGGCCAAGCCCTGTGCAGTTCCCAGGTTGACAGTTGGTCTTCACTGGGAGGCCAAGATCATGGGGAGAGGTGCTCATACTAGGATTCGTAAGTGAAAGGTTATGGTTGATGATCCGCGTACCGTGTTACGATGATTCGGGGTAATCCCGACGGATGAAATCAAATGTTGTGGCACAAGTGTGCAACCTCTGCAGAGTGTAAACCTATTCGAATAGCCGCGTCCACGGTTACGGACGGTTGGAAAGGCCATACAGTTTCCGATGTCATATCTTTGAAAAATGATGTTGAAAGATGATGGTGAAATGACTTGTGGTGGATTGAATTGAAATCACCAGTTGAATGGTGGGAATGACACTAATGTTCCCACTTGAGTTAGTTAGCACTTGAAATAAGCTTTTCTCAAATACTTGTGAACTAAAACTAGCTTTATGCAAATAAACTAGAGCTTAGCAAACCATACTAGAAATGTCTAGCACTTACATTAGTATTAGTTTGCGAGTACTTAAAGTACTCACGGCTTTGTCCCTGGCTATTCAAATGACCAGAGTATGAAGATGAACAAGGAGATGACCAGCAGGACGCCTACGACAACTAGGAGTCTTCTGACGTCAAGCGTTGGCCTGTGGACTAGAGAGTCCTTGTATCTTACGCTTCCGCTATGAACTATGAACTTGTGTTTGTTCGTTGATCGATAGATCAACTATTCGTGTAATATGGATCATGTGATTCCAAATTTGTAAGACTTATGGTTTGTAATGAATGATGATTGTGATACTTAACTATTATGCCTCGCAACAACAATATTCCTGGGATTGCGATGTATGACATAATAGGCATCCGGACTTAAAAATCCGGGTGTTGACAAGTTGGTATCAGAGCCATTGTTTGACCTTAGAAGACCTTAGTTAGAATGGGCGTTCTGAAAAACTTAACTTTGAAATCAAATGAAAGAAAATATTTGTGAAAAATTTACTACACTCTTGTCTTTGAGACTTTGCCAAAATTTGATGAAACATGTTCTATCTTATTTGAATCAACTTAAAATTTTGCCACACTTTGCACTCTCTAACTTACTCATCCAATTCTCTTTCAGATGGAGCCGAATGAACCCATCAACACCAAGTTTTACCAGCTTGGGAACAGAGGGAGCTTGATCTTCGAGCACGACCTCAACGCCGTCTCTGACTTCCTTGGGCGCCCACACCCGAGTTCCACGGGGTTCAGCTGGACGACACGCCCGGAGGAGAGTTGCAGTGGGTGATCACTGCCGACTTGAGGGGCAAGATGGAGCCTCCCACCTCGGAGAGGATCCTCTTCTCCTTCCGCGAGAGCAACTGGCTCGATGGACTCGCACGTGGCCTTCAGGAGGCACTTCCGCGCCTCTGTGGACAGAACGTGGTGCGCATCCTTGCGTCGCGCTACGCACACCTTGTGAGGCGTGATGCTGCGGGAGTGCCCATGGAGCTGCAGCCGCACCCGGAGTTGAGGCACCATGCTGAGCATCTGGACTTCATGCTCTACCAGACTCAGAGGGACCTCGACGCCACTCGCGTGTACGCGAACCAGACCCATGCTCACATCACCGAGCAGGGTGAGGCGATCAAGCTACTCAACAACGACCGCAAGAGCTTTCGCCAGCAGCGTGCCAAGAAGGACGCTACGATTCGGCGCCTTCGCCCCAAGATAGCATCACTCGAGGCCACTGTCAAGGCCCAGGAGGATCAGATTCGTGAGCTGGAGGATGACAATGGAGGTATCGACATTCAGGGAGGAGACGCCTTCCTGAGCGACGACAACGACTTTGAGGAGGACGAGAACACCGAGGAGGAGGACTACGAGTTCCTGGAGGCAGGACCCGACGACTACGTCCCGATCGATGTCGAGGATGAGGAGTAGTTGCACTAGTCTCACTTATGTAGGTGTGAGTTGTATCCCGTCCCTTGTATCGTAGCATGAGAATGGTTCTTAAAACCATTGGAGTATGAGTGTGTTAGTTTGTACTATGTGTTGAATGAATGAATGAATGTTATGTTTGTCATGAAAAGATTACAAGTTTTCAAATGTTTTCAAACTTAACCAAAATAAACCATAGAATGTTCCCTCTTATCTCATGATCTTCTCTATCTTCAGATGGCCCCTCCCAATCGCACCAATGACGTGATGTTGCAACTGCTGCAAACCATGCTTGCCGACAAGGAAACAGAAAGAGCCGAACGCCAAGCCAACCTCATCGCCTTGCAGAACATCGCCAACCAAGGCCATGGGAATCATGACCACCCTGGATCCAAACTCAAGAACTTCCAGAACACCAATCCCCCGGTGTTTAGCAAGACCGAGGAACCCCTCGACGCCGACGATTGGCTCCAGACTATGGAGAACAATCTGGAGGTAGCCGGAGTGGAGGCCAACGAGAAAGTCTTGTTCGCCACCCATTATCTCGCTGGACCAGCCCGCGCTTGGTGGACAAGCACCCGTGCCACGAACGGAGGTCAGTTCATGACTTGGGAGGATTTCAAGCTCAAGTTCAGCAAGTACCATGTACCCCCGGGTCTTATCAAAAAGATGAGGGATGAGTTCCGTGAACTGAAACAAGGTCGCATGACGGTGGTCGAGTACCGCGACAAGTTTCTTACACTGTCGAGGTATGCCCCTGATGAGACCAACACCGTTGAGAAGAGGAAGGAGAGATTCCTGAACGGACTGCATGATGAGATGCAGACTGTCCTCATCAACATCCCCTTCGCTGACCTCGAAGCCCTTGTTGACTCCGCCATCCAGATGGAGGGCAAGCTGAACCAAGCCAATGAGAACCGCAAGCGCCGCATGGCAAATCAAAGTGGATCAAGCCACCCCCAAAAGTTTCGCCCTAGCTCAAGCGGAGGTTTCACTCCGAGAAGCAACAAACCTCCAATGCAGAACTCGCGCCCCGGTTATCAGAACCGGAGCGGAGGAAACTCCAAGCCAGGAGGTTACAACAACAACAACTACAACAACAACAACAACTACAACCGCGCTCCGCCCAGAGCCCCCCCCAACAACAACAACAACACCAACACCGCTCCCAGAACCGGAAGCAATGCCGTTCCCGTTGCGAACAAGCAGGACAAGACCACCATCACTTGCTATGAGTGTGGTGTAGTGGGGCACTACTCCAACGAGTGTCCCAAGCGTCTTGCCAAGCTCGCCGGCAACACCGCTGCACCTGCTCAGCAGCAACGCCGTGTCTCCACCGGCAAGAAGTTCGCCCCCAACAACCCCAATAACCGCAACGGCCGCCTCTACCACATGAACGCCGAAGAAGCCCAGGAAGCACCAGATGTTGTACTGGGTATGTTTTCTGTCAACCACATCCCTGCCACAGTATTGTTTGATTCCGGAGCATCTCATTCTTTTGTCACCGAAGACTTTGCATCAACATGTAAAATTCAACCCCTCAGTTTGAAGCATGTTATGATAGTTCAAATCCCCGGATCAACCACCAAGGCCAGAAAATTTTGCAAAAATGTACCAATCAAAATCCATGATGTAGATTTCTATGCCAATCTAATCATTTTGGGAACCAAAGGTTTGGAAGTCGTACTAGGAATGGACTGGATGTCCAAGCACAATGGATTGATAGACTGTGCCAAGAAAGCCATAACCATGACTAGCAGCACCGGTATCGTAGTGGAGCACGTCTCTGAAAAACTACCCAGAAAATTTACCTGCAACCAAAGTGTATCCAAGCCAACTCTGGATCAAATCAGGGTCGTTTGTCGCTACCCTGATGTGTTTCCAGATGATCTACCCGGTATGCCCCCGGATAGGGATATCGAGTTTATCATCGAGTTAATCCCCGGAATTGGACCCATAGCCCAGAGAGCCTACAGCATGAACTCAATAGAGCTTGTGGAGCTGAAGAAGCAAATAGATGATATGTTGGCCAAGGGTCTGATTAGACCTAGTGCATCCCCCTGGAGATCACCAGTTTTGTTTGTGGACAAAAAGGTGTTGACGTCAGAAACCCACCGACGGGCAGCGACGGGTCAACACCGTAGAGCCGGGAAAAGCCTAGAGCTGCGGCTGGCTGAGACCCCTCCGAGCGACGGCCCGCAATGCTCTTCTGGTCACACGTCCGATGCGAAGTGCAAGGGCGTGCCACCTGACCTATACCTGGTCAGGAAGGTGATGGAGATGCCTCGCTTAGTTTCCTGCATGGCATACACGTAAGCATTAAATACGAGCCTCGATCGGCTCTCAGGTTATCCTGTGAATCGGCTCAAGGAGCCGATCCACCCATGATTCGTACGGGGTGCACGAATATATGGTGGTCCTGCTTGATCAAGATAAAGCTAATGAGATCTACGATGATTTAGGGTTTTCACCGCATAATCGGATCATCCTACTCCAGGTTGGGCCTCGCGGCCACGCACGGTGATCGTAAGCCGATCCTAAACAAGGCCTAAAAACCAACATGAAGTTGATCCTCGTAACATCCTGTTTAGGACTTGCGAACGACACCCTACGTGCCGCTGGATCCTCCCCCCCTTTGTAAGGCCTAACTATTGCAGATATTAAACTAATCCTTGTAGAACAAGGAGCAATCGTAACGGATCAGATCTACTAAATAATGATCAAGCGGGGTGCCGCCCCCACACCTAAGATAGGTGTGAGGGCGGCTAGATATGCAAGGGTTGCACTACGCAAGCATGTTACACGAAGAACTATGCTAACCCTAACACATCTATGATAACTACGTTGCTCGCCATCAACAAGGCTTCAGTACGAGCAACGCATGAACAACGTGGAGCTTGTGCTGCCTAGATCGCAAGATGCGATCTAGGCAGCATGTCGCTTACCGGATAGAAACCCTCGAGACGAAGGAGTTGGCGATGCGCCGAGATTGGTTTGTTTGGGTTGAACGTGAGTTGTTGTTTATTCCATAAACCCTAGATACATATTTATAGTCCAACGGACTTTCTAATTCGGACGTGCACCTAACCGTGCACGAGTAAAACTCTAACTTTTAATCTAAGATGCGATCTATTATATTACAGATACATGGGCAATTTAGCCCAACTTCGTGTATAAGGCCGATTCTTGTTCCTCCTTCCATGTATATCTTCAAGTCTATCTCAATCGTGGCCCACCTCTGACTCGGTCAAATTCTGGTGATAACACATACCCCCCTGGTTTTGGAATTAGTAATTCCAAAATCACTCTGTTTTCCTTCGTCGGGTCATGTCGTGGCAGAGCAGAATCGTTGCAGCACCCGTCATCATTATGCCCTGTCTTCTCAGCTCCTCTGCAAAATTCGATAACTCTGGCATCACCTCCTTGGAAACTGTGATGGCGTTAAATTTCCACCAAGCTCCCCATTATTTAGCTGTGCCGATTGATTAGCTCTCTTCATCCCCTTCCTCTGTTCCAGCCATCGGCACCCAAAAAAAAACCCTCTTCTCCTGTAGCAATGTCTTCCTCCTCCTCTTCATTCTCAAGCCTCTTTCCCCAATCCTCGCCGAAGAAGAAGAACGAGGACAACCTTCACTCCGAGGTGAACCCCCTCTCCTCCGACAATGAGAAGAAAGAAGAAGAAGTAGCGAAGGCCAAGGCCTCCCCCTCCGCCAAGCTCCCGCCGAAGAAGCGCTCCCGCATGTGGGCGGACAGCGAGGACGAAGATGACGACGAAGAAGGAGAAGAAGAGGAGGAAGATGAATCTTCCTCTTCCGCTGGGTACCCGCCAACCAAGCGCTTCCGCTCCTGGGCGGACAGCGAGGATGATGACGATGATGAGGAGGAAGAGGCTCCGGCCAAGGGCTGGGGCAGCAGCGACGAGGAGCTTCCTGGGAGCAGCGCCGACGACATCGACGGCGGTGATGACGAGGATAGCGACGACTAGTAGAATAGGACTAGTAGTAGCAGTGCACTAGGCACCAGATCCCTCTTTTGAGAGCCATCGGCTCTTTCTTGTAAAGCCGCTCCCTTGAATTAATGAAATTGTTTCTTTCAATCAATTCAATTTCATTCCTTTCGCCTATCTCGCCAAGGCCGATAGCAACGTATCGGATTCCTTTTCTTTTGGACGCCCATGAAGCCAGCCTCTCATGTCAATTCGCCCATCGGTCAAGCACTTTTCAATTCCAGGCTGCGATTTGATATCTGACCATAATTCTTCGCAATCCCTTAGCCGATGACTGCTCATTGGCTCATTTGAGAACCCAGTCCCTTTGCAGTGACAGGTCAGTCCAAAATCTGTAGAAGCCGACGGCCTCCTTCTCTGATCCCTCTCCATAGCTTCAGCAATCTTCTTTCGCAACCGGAACTGCTTTCAGAGAGGATCACGATGTAGGGTCGGTCGATGCAACTCCAATTGGTTTCTTAAGAACCAAATATCTATGTAGTCCGTTGCCCCCCGAGCCTTCATCAAGGCGAGAACAGTAGTGAGCCAACTACATGTGCCACCATCGGCTTCCGAATCGTAATGCAGAATCAGCCGATCCCCTCAAAATCGGCTCTCCAAAGAATTTTTAAGGCGGGCTGCCCCCCGAGCCTTAATCAAGGCAAGAATACCGGCGAGGATGCATAGGTCGCTGATCAGCTTTCTTCTACTGAACGTCGACGTTGATGTAAACCGTGAGCACATAGCCAGTAGGTCTTGGTCTTGTGTAACTGTACTGGAGTCGATGGTCATGCATCAGCTTTCTACCCTTAAGTCGATGCCTGCTGCATCGGCTGTGCTTAAAAAATTTCGAATTTTATTTGGCCGATTTTCTTAATCGGCCCCCAATGTTTCACTGTACGCATGTTTACACACGTTTATCTGCACATGTTCATCCAACTGTATGCCCCCCGAGCCGAATCTGCCAGATGACTGCAGATATCGGCTTTTATGGTTAGCCAGGGTACTGCACTTGCACGTCGGCTCCGTAAGGATCCATGCTGACTTTCATCTGCCGACGTGGCCGCTGCCTAGTGGATCGTTGTTGAACACAAGCAGAATATGTGCTGAATATGTGGTGACATAATTTTGGCCGATTGCTGGAATCGGCCTCCATATCCATTGGAGCGCTGACTGAAGGCTCTGTAATGTTCCTTCACAATTTTTGGGGCCGATCACCAGGATCAGCCTCGCCTTGTTTGGTCATTGCTTTGTTTTCGCTACTCGGTCAGGCTGGATAAAACCAACCCAACCTCTGACTTTATGCGCCTGCTGTCGTCCACCTTGAGTGCATCGTAGAGTCGTGGAGCACTGAGCTCCGTTGGAAGGACGAGAACCATGTTTGTACCAGCCGATGTTTCATCATCGGCTTTCCTTTGTTTGGGGCGCCACTCCATTTTCCGTGGACGACCTTCTTCATCCAGGGTTCGCTGAACTTTTGCAGCCAGATCAGGTCGTGCCTTCCTTAGCGTATGCAGGTATAACCTTTCGGCTTCCTCCAGGCCGCGCAACCGCTGAACCCTGCGCTTTTGTGAACGGCTGAGTCCGTCAGGGCACCACCTTGGACGGTGGTACCTGTCTTCTTCCTCTGGTCCCTCGTCTTCTGAATCCTCAAGATCTGCCCAACGAGGTGACTCAGCGCGTTTGCTTTGTGGCGGGAGAGGCCCTAGGCGCTTGAACACAGACACGTTGGCTGCCTCCTTCTTCTTCTGGTTGCATTCTGGGCAGTTGCCGATTGTGGGCAATCGGCTCACTCCTGAATCCCAGCAGTGTCTGAAGAAGGGGCAGTCCCAGTGTCTGGCGTTGTCATCTTGCTCCCTTGATTCTTCTTTGGCACGGCGCTCGTGCTCCTCCTCATCGCGATCATGCCGACGATGTCTTCTGGCTTCTCTAGCCAGACGATCTCCTTCATCATCATAGTTGGGCCGTCGGCGTTGGTCATACTGACTCACATATTTGTTGAGGAGGTGATCAGAGAGAGGTCGCTGATATATTATGTTCTTCACCTCTCCCTCTGTGACGTAGCGCTTGCCATCATGACGAAGCCGATCGCGTGGAGCGGCCTCTTCTGTGTCCTTGCTATGAGAGCAGCTGCCCTCGTCTCCATCTTTGCCAGAGTGGTTCCCAGGTCCTACCATGTTGATGCTGAACGAGGATCCTGGCTGGCAACCTTCAGGGTACGTGCACTCCACCATGTTAACGGCGGGAAAAGGCTGGGTGTCGACCTTCATGGCGTACTGGTTGAAAATTAGGCGCCCTTTCTCTATCGCCGCTTGGATGTGCTGACGCCACACCCTGCAGTCGTTGGTGGCATGCGAGAGCGAGTTGTGCCATTTGCAGTATGGCTTTCCGTTCAGCTCTTGCGCCGTGGGGAACTTGAGACCTTCAGGAATCGTCAACTGTTTCTCCTTGAGCAGGAGGTCGAAGATTTGTTCAGTCTTGGTCACGTCAAAATCAAATCCCCTGGGCGGGCCTGGTGGCTTTACCCATTTGCAGGACACGGGGGTTCCTCCCCGAGTCCATTTAGCCACTACTACCTCTTGGTCTCCCGCAGGAACTTCGTCTTCCTCTGCATCAACCAGGACTACTGCACGCTTGAACTTGTCTTGGTACAGGTCCGGGTGGCGCTGTTCATATGCCGATAGTTTCTGAACCATATGCGCCAATGAGGGGTAATCTGCTTGGGAGGCCATGTCCTTGAGCTGTGTTGCAAGGCCTGCCACTGCCAACTCGACTGCTTCTTTTTCAGTTATACGAACCGAATAACATCGGTTCCTAAGATTCCTGAAGCGCTGGATGTATTCTGTCACAGTTTCTCCGCGCTTCTGACGTAGTTGTGCTAGATCGGCAATGCCAGACTCGGAAGCCTCTGAATGGTACTGCATATGGAACTGCTCTTCCAACTGCTTCCAAGTCTGGATGGAGTTTGATGGCAAAGAGGTATACCATCCAAAAGCCGATCCCGTGAGGGACTGTGAGAAGAGCCTCACGCGTAGCTGATCCGACACTGAAGCCGGTCCTAGTTGTGCCAAATATCGGCCGACGTGCTCGATGGAGCTGGAGCCATCTGATCCACTGAATTTGGAGAAATCAGGGAGCCGATACTTAGGTGGCAGCGGGATCATCTCGTACTCGTCGGGGTACGGCTTGGAATAGCCGATTGCCCTCCTTTTCGGCACCATGCCGAACTGGTCTCTCAAGATAGTATCGATCTGATCATTGCCGGGCTGTAGGAGTTGAACTACGAAGATTCACCGGGGTGGCGTACTTAGCCAACCATGTTTGCTTTTCCAGCTCTGAGCCAACTGCAGGAGCTGAGCTCTGGAGGTTCGTCGGGGTGGCGTACTTAGTTAGCCACGTCTGCTTCTCAAGCTCTGTCGCTGACGTTCCTCCTGTTTTCGCCGGAGTCCCTGATGTTGTGGCCTGGTTAGTGAGTGCCCAGTTGCCACAATCTGGCACATACGTGCACGTGTACCCGTGAGGGATCTCCTTAGGCGCCTCAGTCAAGAACTGGTAGTCACTAGGGTCACCACCGATCTTGTAGACGACGAATGCCGGTGTAGCCGGCACTTCAGCTGGTGCTGCCAACGCATATGGCAGCGGTGGACGGGACTGGAGTGGCAACTCTCCTTGATGCGTCCCGAGAGCTGGTCCTGACGGCGAGTACTGGTGGCTCATGATCTCCTGGATCACGCGAAGAGCGACACGCTCCAACACGTTGACCAGGTTCTCAGAGTGGCGGTGCAGCGAGTGAGCCACCAAGTAGTTGATCTCCTGCCGCAGGCCCCTGGTGCGTTCCTCCGACGGGGCAGAGAGGTCTATCCCATCGAGTGCACCTTCCGGTGAGAATCCCTTCCATCTGATGCCATGGGAACGGGTTCTCTGAAAAGAGCCGATAAGGTCGGCTTCGAGGGTGGCCTTGATCTCGTCATATCTCTTCTTGAGCTCGTCAGGCAGCTCCTCGTAGGTGACTGGCGTGCCGTCCGCCATCTCAGATGTAGATGGCGATGTGGTTGATGTAGACGATGGTCCCACCGGGCGTGCCAGAATGTGTTGACGTCAGAAACCCACCGACGGGCAGCGACGGGTCAACACCGTAGAGCCGGGAAGAGCCTAGAGCTGCGGCTGGCTGAGACCCCTCCGAGCGACGGCCCGCAATGCTCTTCTGGTCACACGTCCGATGCGAAGTGCAAGGGCGTGCCACCTGACCTATACCTGGTCAGGAAGGTGATGGAGATGCCTCGCTTAGTTTCCTGCATGGCATACACGTAAACATTAAATACGAGCCTCGATCGGCTCTCAGGTTATCCTGTGAATCGGCTCAAGGAGCCGATCCACCCATGATTCGTACGGGGTGCACGAATATATGGTGGTCCTGCTTGATCAAGATAAAGCTAATGAGATCTACGACGATTTAGGGTTTTCACCGCATAATCGGATCATCCTACTCCAGGTTGGGCCTCGCGGCCACGCACGGTGATCGTAAGCCGATCCTAAACAAGGCCTAAAAACCAACATGAAGTTGATCCTCGGAACATCCTGTTTAGGACTTGCGAACGACACCCTACGTGCCGCTGGATCCTCCCCCCCTTTGTAAGGCCTAACTATTGCAGATATTAAACTAATCCTTGTAGAACAAGGAGCAATCGTAACGGATCAGATCTACTAAATAATGATCAAGCGGGGTGCCACCCCCACACCTAAGATAGGTGTGAGGGCGGCTAGATATGCAAGGGTTGCACTACGCAAGCATGTTACACGAAGAACTATGCTAACCCTAACACATCTATGATAACTACGTTGCTCGCCATCAACAAGGCTTCAGTACGAGCAACGCATGAACAACGTGGAGCTTGTGCTGCCTAGATCGCAAGATGCGATCTAGGCAGCATGTCGCTTATCGGATAGAAACCCTCGAGACGAAGGAGTTGGCGATGCGCCGAGATTGGTTTGTTTGGGTTGAACGTGAGTTGTTGTTTATTCCATAAACCCTAGATACATATTTATAGTCCAAGGGACTTTCTAATTCGGACGTGCACCTAACCGTGCACGAGTAAAACTCTAACTTTTAATCTAAGATGCGATCTATTATATTACAGATACATGGGCAATTTAGCCCAACTTCGTGTATAAGGCCGATTCTTGTTCCTCCTTCCATGTATATCTTCAAGTCTATCTCAATAGTGGCCCACCTCTGACTCGGTCAAATTCTGGTGATAACAAAAGGATGGTGCAAATCGTTTATGTACGGATTATCGTAAGCTTAACGATGTCACCATCAAAAACAAATACCCCCTACCCAAGATAGAAGACTTGTTTGATCAACTCACCGGATCCAGAGTTTTCTCCAAGATCGACCTTAGAACTGGATACCATCAACTGAAAATCCGAGCCACCGACATTCCAAAAACTGCCTTCACCACCAGATATGGGTTGTATGAGTACAACGTCATGTCATTTGGACTGACCAATGCCCCAGCTTACTTCATGAATCTCATGAATAAGATCTTCATGAACTTTTTGGACAAGTTTGTCGTTGTCTTCATCGACGACATTCTCGTCTACTCCAAGTCCGAAGAGGAACATGAACAGCATTTGGAGACTGTCCTAGAAACCCTTAGACAGCACAAGTTGTATGCCAAGTTCAGCAAGTGTGAGTTTTGGCTGGAAGAAGTTGGATTCCTGGGACACATCTTGTCTGGAGGAGGAATTGCCGTAGATCCCACCAAAATCATAACTGTTATGGAATGGCAAGCCCCAACCACACAAACCGAGGTCCGCGCTTTTCTAGGATTAGCCGGATACTACCGCAGATTTGCAGAAGGCTTTTCGAGCATCGCTCGCCCAATGACCCAATTGTTGAAAAAGGACAGAAAGTTTGAGTGGACCGACAAATGTGAAGAGAGCTTTCAACAGCTCAAGAGTAGACTGACCATAGCCCTGATACGTCTCCGACGTATCGATAATTTCTTATGTTCCATGCCACATTATTGATGATATCTACATGTTTTATGCATACTTTATGTCATTATTATGCGTTTTCCGGAACTAACCTATTGACGAGATGCCGAAGGGCCAGTTGTTGTTTTCTGCTGTTTTTGGTTTCAGAAATCCTAGTAAGGAAATATTCTCGGAATCGGATGAAATCAACGCCCAGCATCTTAGAAATACACGAAGCTTCCAGAACACCCGGGAAGGACCAGAGGTGGGCCACAGGGGCCCCAGGAGGGTGGCTGGCGCGGCCCAAGCCCTGGCCGCGCCGCCATACCCCCTCACCGCCTCGTCGCCCCTCCGACTCCGCCTCTTCACCTATAAAGGTCCCAGACCTAATACCTCGATACGGAAAAGCCACGGTACGAGAAACCATCCAGAGCCGCCGCCATCGCGAAGCCAAGATCTGGGGGACAGGAGTCTCTGTTCCGGCACGCCTCCGGGACAGGGAAGTGCCCCCGGAAGGCTTCTCCATCGACACCACCGCCATCTTCATCAACGCTGCTGTCTCCCATGAGGAGGGAGTAGTTCTCCATCGAGGCTCGGGGCTGTACCAGTAGCTATGTGGTTAATCTCTCTCCTATGTACTTCAATACAATGATCTCATGAGCTGCCTTACATGATTGAGATTCATATGAGTTTTGTATCACAATTCATCTATGTGCTACTCTAGTGATGTTATTAAAGTACTCTATTCCTCCTGCATGATGTAAAGTGGACAGTGTGTGCATCATGTAGTACTTGGCGTAGTTTATGATTGTGATCTCTTGTAGATTATGAAGTTAACTATTACTATGATGGTATTGATGTGATCTATTTGGTTATGTTGATCTATCTTGCACTCTAAGGTTATTTAAATATGAACATTGAATATTGTGGAGCTTGTTAACTCCGGCATTGAGGGTTCGTGTAATCCTACGCAATTAGTGGTGTTCATCATCCAACAAGAGAGTGTAGAGTCTAGCATCTATCTATTTATTCAGTTATGTGATCAATGTTGAGAGTGTCCACTAGTGAAAGTATAATCCCTAGGCCTTGTTCCTAAATACTGCTTGCACTCTAAGGTACCCTCTGGAGCTTATGTCTATGTTTGTTGGGATCCGACGAATAGAGAATACTATGTTATGTTGATTATCAATTTATATCTATGTGTTGTTTATGATCTTGCATGCTCTCCGTTATTAGTAGATGCTCTGGCCAAGTTGATGCTAGTAACTCCAAGAGGGAGTATTTATGCTCGATAGTGGGTTCATGTCTCCGTGAATCTGGGGGAGTGAGAGAAACCTCTAAGGTTATGGATGTGCTGTTGCCACTAGGGATAAAACATTGATGCTATGTCCGAGGATGTAGTTATTGATTACATTACGTGCAATACTTAATGCAATTGTCTGTTGTTAGCAATTTAATACTGGAAGGGGTTCGGATGATAACCTGAAGGTGGACTTTTTAGGCATAGATGCATGCTGGATAGCGGTCTATGTACTTTGTCGTAATGCCCAATTAAATCTCACTATACTCATCATAATATGTATGTGCATGGTCATGCCCTCTCTATTTGTCAATTGCCCAACTGTAATTTGTTCACCCAACATGCTATTTATCTTATGGGAGAGACACCTCTAGTGAACTGTGGACCCCGGTCCAATTCTCTATACTGAAATACAATCTACTGCAATTGTTCTACTATTCTCTGCAAACAATCATCATCCACACTATACATCTAATCATTTGTTACAGCAAGCCGGTGAGATTGACAACCTCACTGTTTCGTTGGGGCAAAGTACTTGGTTTGTGTTGTGCAGGTTCCACGTTGGCGCCGGAATCCCTGGTGTTGCGCCGCACTACATCTCGCCGCCATCAACCTTCAACGTGCTTCTTGGCTCCTACTGGTTCGATAAACCTTGGTTTCATACTGAGGGAAAACTTGCCGCTGTACGCATCACACCTTCCTCTTGGGGTTCCCAACGGACGCGTGCTGTACGCGTATCAAGCTCTTTTTCTGGCGCCGTTGCCGGGGAGATCAAGACACGCTGCAAGGGGAGTCTCCACATCCCAATCTCTTTACTTTGTTTTTGTCTTGCTTAGTTTTATTTACTACTTTGTTTGCTGCACTAAATCAAAATACAAAAAAATTAGTTGCTAGTTTTACTTTATTTGCTATCTTGTTTGCTATATCAAAAACACAAAAAAAATTAGTTACTTGTATTTGCTTTACTTGTTTCAACATGTTTCCTTTTAATTTTACCGTAAAAGACATGCCGGTAGGACGCGGGTCTATAATTGGGAGAAATAATACAGAATAATTTTTCAATCATGTTAGTACCGTTGAAGATTTTGAAGATAGACACTTGGTAGACCTTGCTCCTACTTATGAAATTGCTGCTGCTGCTTTAGTTCGCATGTTGGAAACTAAATTTGTTAATCCCAATCCTATAATCCAACATATGTTTCTTACACTCGGTGATATGGAAGAAGGGGAAAAGAAAGATTTTGTTTTAGAAACCCTTCTTAGAGAATTTGGTGGTATAGCAAGGGAGGCTAGAAAGGTCTTTATTAAATTTAAGATGCTTGGTTCTTATACCAATTTTGTTAGTCTCCTTGAAAAGATGGACATGGAGAGAATAAGGTACACTAATAATATTAATGACGGTGGGGAGATCAAAGCACCAATACCATGTAAGCTCCTAGCGATGAATGACGCACTAGAAAATAACTATGCTTGGCTTGTTCCTGAAAATTTGTTTGATGAGAGTAGCAAGCCCAAGACTATTGAAAAGGGAGATGCTAAAACTTATGTATCCAATATACTATGCATGGTTGAGAAAACTCCACACCCCGCTGTAGATGCACCATCCTTCGATAACACTTGATACACACTTTCTGCGCCTAGCTGAAAGGCGTTAAAAAAAAGCGCTTATGGGAGACAACCCATGTTTTTACTACAGTACTTTGTTTTTATTTTGTGTCTTGGAAGTTGTTTGCTACTGTAGCAACCTCTCCTTATCTTAGTTTTGTGTTTTGTTGTGCCAAGTAAAGTCGTTGATAGTAAGGTTCATACTAGATTTGGATTACTGCGCAGAAACAGATTTCTTTGCTGTCACAAATCTGGGCAAAATTCTCTGTAGGTAACTCAAAAAATTATGCCAATTTACGTGAGTGATCCTTAGATATGTACGCAACTTTCATTCAATTTGAGCATTTTCATTTGAGCAAGTCTGGTGCCTCAATAAAATTCGTCTTTACGGACTGTTCTGTTTTGACAGATTCTGCCTTTTATTTCGCATTGCTTCTTTTGCTATGTGGGATGGATTTCTTTGTTCCATTAACTTCCAGTAGCTTTGAGCAATGTCCAGAAGTGTTAAGAATGATTGTGTCACCTCTGAACATGTGAGTTTTTGATTATGCACTAACCCTCTAATGAGTTGTTTTGAGTTTGGTGTGGAGGAAGTTTTCAAGGGTCAAGAGAGGAGGATGATATACTACAATCAAGAAGAGTGAAAAGTCTAAGCTTGGGGATGCCCCGGTGGTTCACCCTTGCATATATCAAGAAGACTCAAGCATCTAAGCTTGGGGATGCCCAAGGCATCCCCTTCTTCATCGACAACATTATCAGGTTCCTCCCCTGAAACTATATTTTTATTCCGTCACATCTTATGTGCTTTGCTTGGAGCGTCGGTTTGTTTTTGTTTTTGTTTTGTTTGAATAAAATGGATCCTAGCATTCATTGTGTGGGAGAGAGACACGCTCCACTGTAGCATATGGACAAATATGTCCTTAGGATTTACTCATAATATTCATGGCGAAGTTTCTTCTTCGTTAAATTGTTATATGGTTGGAATTGGAAAATGATACATGTAGTAATTTGCTATAATGTCTTGGATAATGTGATACTTGGCAATTGTTGTGCTCATGTTTAAGCTCTTGCATCATATACTTTGCACCTATTAATGAAGAAATACATAGAGCATGCTAAAATTTGGTTTGCATATTTGGTCTCTCTAAAGTCTAGATAATTTCTAGTATTGAGTTTGAACAACAAGGAAGACGGTGTAGAGTCTTATAATGTTTACAATATGTCTTTTGTGTGAGTTTTGCTGCACCGCTTCATCCTTGTGTTTGTTTCAAATAGCCTTGCTAGCCTAAACCTTGTATCGAGAGGGAATACTTCTCATGCATCCAAAATCCTTGAGCCAACCACTATGCCATTTGTGTCCACCAAACCTACCTACTACATGGTAATGGTATTTATCCGCCATTCCAAAGTAAATTGCTTGAGTGCTACCTTTAAAATTTCTATCCTCTACCTTTGCAATATATAGCTCATGGGACAAATAGCCTAAAAACTATTGTGGTATTGAATATGTACTTATGCACTTTATCTCTTATTAAGTTGCTTGTTGTGCGATAACCATGTTCCTGGGGACGCCATCAACTACTCTTTGTTGAATATCATGTGAGTTGCTATGCATGTTCGTCTTGTCTGAAGTAAGAGAGATTTACCGCTAGAATGGTTAGAGCATTGCATAATGTTAGAGAAGAACATTGGGCCGCTAACTAAAGCCATGATCCATGGTGGAAGTTTCAGTTTTGGACATATATCCTCAATCTCATATGAGAAAATTAATTGTTGCTACATGCTTATGCATTAAAGAGGAGTCCATTATCTGTTGTCTATGTTGTCCCGGTATGGATGTCTAAGTTGAGAATAATCAATAGCGAGAAATCCGATGCGAGCTTTCTCCTTAGACCTTTGTACAGGCGGCATAGAGGTACCCCTTTGTGACACTTGGTTAAAACATGTGCATTGCGATGATAATCCAGGTAATCCGAGCTAATTAGGACAAGGTGCGGGCACTATTAGTATACTATGCATGAGGCTTGCAACTTGTAAGATATAATTTACATAACACATATGCTTTATTACTACCGTTGACAAAATTGTTTCTTGTTTTCAAAATCAAAGCTCTAGCACAAATATAGCAATCGATGCTTTCCTCTTTGAAGGACCTTTCTTTTACTTTTATGTTGAGTCAGTTCACCTATTTCTCTCTATCTCAAGAAGCAAACACTTGTGTGAACTGTGCATTGATTCCTACATACTTGCATATTGCATTTGTTATATTACTCTATGTTGACAATATCCATGGGATATACATGTTATAAGTTGAAAGCAACCGCTGAAACTTAATCTTCCTTTGTGTTGCTTCAATACCTTTACTTTGAATTATTGCTTTATGAGTTAACTCTTATGCAAGACTTATTGATGCTTGTCTTGAAAGTACTATTCATGAAAAGTCCTTGCTTTATGATTCATTTGTTTACTCATGTCATTTACATTGTTTTGATCGCTGCATTCACTACATATGCTTACAATAGTATGATCAAGGTTATGATGGCATGTCACTCCAGAAATTATCTTTGTTTATCGTTTACCTGCTCGGGACGAGCAGAAACTAAGCTTGGGGATGCTGATACGTCTCCGACGTATCGATAATTTCTTATGTTCCATGCCACATTATTGATGATATCTACACGTTTTATGCACACTTTATGTCATATTTGTGCATTTTCTGGAACTAACCTATTAACAAGATGCCGAAGTGCCAGTTGCTGTTTTCTGCTGTTTTTGGTTTCAGAAATCCTAGTAAGGAAATATTCTCGGAATTGGACGAAATCAATGCCCAGGGTCCTATTTTGCCACGAAGCTTCTAGAAGACCGAAGAGTCAACGAAGTGGGGCCACGAGGTGGCCAGGAGGGTAGGCGGCGCGGCCCCACCCTTGGCCGCGCCGACCTGTCTCCTGGGCCCCTCGCGACGCCCCCTGACCTCCCCTTCCGCCTACAAATAGCCTTCGTCGCGAAACCCCCAGTACCGAGAGCCACGATACGGAAAACATTCCAGAGACGCCGCCGCCGCCAATCCCATCTCGGGGGATTCAGGAGATCGCCTCTGGCACCCTGCCGGAGAGGGGAATCATCTCCCGGAGGACTCTACGCCGCCATGGTCGCCTCCGGAGTGATGTGTGAGTAGTCTACCCCTGGACTATGGATCCATAGCAGTAGCTAGATGGTTGTCTTCTCCCCATTGTGCTTAATTGTCGGGTCTTTTGAGCTGCCGAACATGATCAAGATCATCTATCTGTAATTCTATATGTTGTGTTTGTTGGGATCCGATGAATAGAGAATACTATGTTATGTTGATTATCAATTTATATCTATGTGTTGTTTATGATCTTGCATGCTCTCCGTTATTAGTAGATGCTCTGGCCAAGTTGATGCTAGTAACTCCAAGAGGGAGTATTTATGCTCGATAGTGGGTTCATGTCTCCGTGAATCTGGGGGAGTGAGAGAAACCTCTAAGGTTATGGATGTGCTGTTGCCACTAGGGATAAAACATTGATGCTATGTCTGAGGATGTAGTTATTGATTACATTACGCGCAATACTTAATGCAATTGTCTGTTGTTAGCAACTTAATACTGGAAGGGGTTCGGATGATAACCTGAAGGTGGACTTTTTAGGCATAGATGCATGCTGGATAGCGGTCTATGTACTTTGTCGTAATGCCCAATTAAATCTCACTATACTCATCATAATATGTATGTGCATGGTCATGCCCTCTCTATTTGTCAATTGCCCAACTGTAATTTGTTCACCCAACATGCTATTTATCTTATGGGAGAGACACCTCTAGTGATGTCGTGGTATCGTCACGGCATATGCCATAGGGTGGCTAATCGAAGTGGTTCCTGAGGGATCTCACGGCGGTATCCGGATGCGGGTATGGGCACGAGCGACACGGCGACGTACCCAGGTTCGAGGCCCTCCGATGGAGGTAAAACCTCTACTCCTGCTATGAGTGTATATGATGATCACACAATACAATGGTGCTCCTAGAGCTGTGTCCGGCTGCTCCTGAGAGGCTAAGGGAGACGATGGTCTCTCTCACAGGGCAGCTCTGTAGGTGGGTGAAAGCAATAAATGATCGATCCCCTGCACGAGAGGGGGTAGTGCGGCTTATATAGGCACCGGCACTTTACATATAAGACCCTATAGTCTACTGGCCGGCTTGGCCGGCTTCGGCTTCCGCTCCTTCCCGAGGCGGTGACGTCAGGAGCCGTTGAGGCATCGTGGCCTGTCCCATCCGGCTGCCACGGTCAGCGGTATGGAGAGGAAGTGTCCCTGTCGCCGTCAGCCACTGTAGCCTGTACGGCTCGTCGTAAGCCATGATGGCCTGTCCGGCGCGTGGCACTATTGCTCCACAGTGCCCCGCGCTTTACGGAGGATGAAGTCAGCGTGGACTTTAGGAACCCGGATCACCAACCCGGTTCCTTCCAGTGCAAGACTCGCCAGCCTCGAGTCGGTCTGAGGTACAAACCCCAGTCGGATATGGCTTGTAGAAGCCGGCCCAGCTACAGCATTGGTGGCCGTTGCCAGGCCGACTAGGACCTAGAGCCAGCCGGCTTCCGGACCAGCCGGCCACGGCGCCAGCCGGCTGCTCCTCAGCCGGCCTTTGCCGCGAGCCGGCCAGTGGCCAGCCGGCTGCCCCGCGTCCATTGCCCTATCCGGGGTCTTCCCCCCGACATTAGCCCCCGAAGCTGGCAAGGTCCTGCGTTTAGAAGGACCTAGGCAGGTTTTCCTGGCTTCTCGAATATATTAGACGGCACTTGGAGGGGCCGACTGAGAATTTCCATTCAGCCGGCTGCGCTCTCATCCGGCTCGTTCCTGCCGGCTGCTTCTAGCCGGCCGCTTTTTACACTTGTACAGTTTTTGCTTTCTCGCAAGATCTGATGGCGCCTCCGCCTTGCTGATGAATTTTGGTTCGAGTGGAACTTATTGTCCGGCTCCGGCTTGCGGCGCGCCGGAGTCTCCGCCGCCTCGGGTCCTGCGCCCGACTTGACTGGTCTGACGCCTGGCCCGGCGGTCGGTTCGTCTGGTCACATCAATGTCCCCCCGGATCTGGTGCGGTAGTGGGCGACGTGGTGCGGCCGTTTCCGATAACCGTCGTGGACGTGGGAGGAGTTACGGCGCAGTAAATCCGGGGACGTGGCCCACGACCGCCACTTGGAGGCCAACCGCCCGCGGCAGGATGCTATAAATGCCGCGGGGGAGGCATCGAGGCGGCCACTTGCCACTTTCTTCCTCCTCGCGCTCCTGCTTCCATCGCTCTCCTCTGCGCGCTTGAGCTCGCTGCTGCTCCGGCGAACGCCTCCCGCTGGCGAACTCCGGCGGGCGAATCTCCACCGATCCGCCGCCGCCACTCCGTCAATCCGGCGCCACGGGGCCGCGCGTCTCGACGGAGCGCCCTCAGCCGCCATTGTCGCCGCCGCGGTCGCAAGGCTCTTCTTCGCCGTTTCGCCTCTCCTGGTCATCTTCTTCTTCCTCAACCTCGACAATGGCGTCTCCCAGCGGATCGTGGAGGGGCTCCTACATGCGGGAGGACGACATCGAACGACTGGTGCGCCTCCGGCGGATCCCACAGTCGGTGATCACGCGGGTGCCCGGCGAGGAGGTGGAGCCCAAGCCGGAGCCCGGCGAGCGCGTCGTCTTCGGCGCGCACCTCGATCGCGGGCTGGGCCTGCCGACTTCGACGTTCTTCCGGTAATTCCTCGACAACTTCGGCCTGCAGCCGCACCACCTGCCGGCCAACGCGTGCGTCCTCCTGAGCTGCTTCCTAGCGTTCATGGAGGCTTACGCCGGCTTGTGGCCCGACATCGACTTCTGGAGTCGGCTCTTCTACTTGAAGGCGCAGACCAACGACGGCCGCCTGCGAGCCTGCGGCGCCGCCTCGATCTACACCCGGCCCGGTACGCCTTTCCCCAAAATCCCCACCGTCGACTCGGTGAAGAACTGGCAGATGTCGTTCTTCTACGTGCGCAACGAGGGGGAGCTCGTCGACCGGATCAACTTGCCGGAGTTCAACCCGGCTCCTCCAGTCGGCCGGATCAACTGGAGCTACAATGCCCGCTCGACGGATTCGAACGCCGAGGTGAACCTGCTTTGGGATTTCCTGGCGACAGCCGTCGATGGCGGGCTGACTGCCGAAGATCTCCTCTGCACCATCGCCGAGCGCCGGGTGCTGCCGCTCCAGATGCGCACCCACAAGATCGGGCATATGTCCGGCCGGTTCGACCCGAACCGGACGTCCAAGGCGCCGCTCACCAAGGCCCAGGTGGCCAGCCGGGTGAACAACATCACCAAGGCGAACCTGCCGGAGGACTGGAGCTACGGGCTGGTGCCCTGCGACAGGGACCATCCACCGGCGCGGGTAAGCCTCGTGTCTTTGCCAATTTCCGGCTTGCGGCTGCGAGGCCGACTTCCTTTTTCTTCTGCCGACTTCCGGCTTGTCATATGCTCATGTTTTTTCTGTCTTTCTAGCTTTTTGAGCACCAGAACGTCGAGGACGGCGACCTGGCGACGAGGAGGTGGACGCCGGATCACGTCGATCCGGCTGACCAAGCCGGCGACCAGGCCGGCGACGACGACCTGCTGCAGGCGCCTGATCTAGGCGGCCAGGGGGAGCACAATCCGCCCCCTTCACCAGAGCAGCAGGAGGAGGAGGAGCCGGCGACGTCCGGCACGGGGCCAATCCCCGCCGTGCCTCTGCGTGCGAGGCCGCCAAGCACCACGGCGACTTTGGCGCTCAAGGGCACGAAGCGAGCCGGCTCCACCGCCGCCTGGGAGGCGAAGGCGAAGAAGCAGCGCCGGCAGCAGCCGAAGAAGGTCCCGGAGCAGGCCGGGTGAGTTCTCTCTCTTTTTCTTGTTTGATTCCTTTTCTTTCCTTACTTTTATGCTTATCTTTTCTCTGCTTATCCGGCTAGGGCTCCTATCAAGTTTGCCCAGGGCGGCGGCTCCCGGCAAGCTCCGCGCGTTGTGTCGCCGCTTCCCCGCCAGAGGAGGGAGCAGACGCCGCAGCCTTCCTCGCGCGCACCTACGCTGCCGCCGCCTGCCGCAGGGGTGCCTTCCTTCGCCGTGCCGCTGGCCTCAGCGCCTGATCGCGGCACGCGGGTCGAGCCGACGCGGCAGCCGACGCTGGACGACATGTTCCCGCGCCGGACACCTCTTCCGGACCCGGCCCGGCGGGGCCGGGCGGGGCATGCCGCCTGCAGCCGGAGCCGGAGCCGGCAGGGCTGCTCCTAGGACTGGCACTGGCAGGGCCGCGCCGCCTGCGGCCGGAGCCGGCACCAGGCCCAGTGTGGTGGAGCTGGACGAGAGCCCGGAGGGGGTGCCCCAGGCGCCGGAGACGACTGGGCCGGCTGGGCCATCCGCTGCGCCCGGAGCGACGCCGCCGCCGCAGCCGACGACAGAGGAGCCGGCCAGGCAGGAACCGGCGAGAGACGAGCCGGTACGCATGGAGGGCGCCGACTCGCGCGCGCTGGTGAGGACGGGGACCCCATCGGCGTCACCGCAAGGCCTGCACGTGGCCAAGGGCGCACTTCTTCTTCAGGTGCCGTCCGCCTCCGACTCCAGCCTCGGCTCGGCTGCCACCATGGAGCAGGCGTGGCTCCGCGCCGACTCCTACGAGGTGACCAGCCGGGAGGGGAACCCCGGCCAAGCATCGGTGGAGATGTTCTTCTCCAGCCTGCAGGCCAATCTCAAGGCCAGGGCAACCGAGGCCGCGGCTAACGTTGCCAAGGTGGAAGAAGCCAGCAAGGTAAGCTTCGTCTGTTTTTGATCTGATTATTATCCTGGTAGCCCTCCGAGGCATGGGCCGGCTGCTTGGAGCCGGCGCGGGTTTCGCCTGATCGAATAACTTTTTCTTTTCCTTAGGCTGTGATGGACCGGCGCACCACTTTGTATAATCGCGCCGTCACCCATTACCACAAGGCCAAGCTGGACCGGGCCGACTTGGCCCGCGAGTTGGAAGCCGTCAAGGGTAAGCTCTATGCTTCTTTCGACTTGATGTCTTATTTCTTTTTAATCTTGGTTGGCTGACATTTCTTTCTGGCCGCCTCGCAGTTGAAGCCGCCAAGGTCCCGCAGCTGGAGTCGGATCTCCGAGCCGCTCGCGCCCAGTGCGCCGAGAGCGAGGAGGCGGGCCGATCCGCCGCCGGCAAGCTCAAGCTGGCTGAGCAGGAGCTGACGCGGCTGCGCCTGCTGGAGCAGAACCATCTCGCTGAGCTCAACTCCCTCAGGACGGCGGAGAAGGAGAAGGTGGATGATCTGAGCCGGCGGCTGACGGAGGTGGAGAAGCAGCGGCTTGCGCTGCAGGAGGAGGTCACCGCCAAGTCCACAGAGCTGACGGCTACCGCCAAGCGTTGGACCGACGATTTTAGCGCGCTTGATCGCGGCTTGGCGGGTGAGTGCATCTTTATGTTCCTTTCCCTTTGCCGGCTTTCGGCTGTCGACTGCCGGCTTTCGTTGGCAGCCGGCAGCAGAAACTTCTGATTTCTTCGCTATCCTCATCTTCGGGCTGGTGACAGTCGGTTCTTGCCGGCTGCCGCCAGGCTTTTCCTTTTGGCTTAGGACTTCGAAAATTTGCATTTTTCAGCTTATTTCGGCTTTGATGGTTTCTGACTTGCTTCTTCTTCTTGCAGCGGCCTTCCCGGAGACGCAGGACGCGGCTTTGGCAGCCGTTGGCGTCGCGCGCGACTCCAGGAGGCGGGAGACCGGCGAGGGCAGTTCGGAGTACTTCTCCATGGAGGACCACCTGGCGTCCATGGCTGCCCGCATCGAGCCCATCACCAAGCTCGGCTGGGAGCTTCGGAAGGCGGCTGAAGAGCTGGTGCCCATGCTGTGGCCTGAAGAGGCGGCGCCGCAAGATATCTCTGGCCTCATCTCCTCGATGGAGCGGGCGCCGGACCGCTTCCTCGACTGGAAGGAGTCGGCCACGCGCGCCGGTGCCGACATGGCGCTGTCCTTCGTCCTCTCCTGGTACAACGAGGTGGACCTGGGGCAGCTTGAGTTCCGGCGAGCCGGCGTGGAGGACAAGCTCCCGGCCGAATACAAGGCCGCCCGCCTTGCTCGAGCCAGCACCATCGCCGACTTCGTCGACAAGACCCTCTTCGTCGCGGACCCGAACCCTCCTCCATCCGATGGAGATTACATGGACGATGAGGAGGCGGAGGACGTGCCCGAGGACGACCCGGCAGCCGGCTCCGCTGATGCCCCTCCGGCTTAGATTTCCTGCTTTTCAGTTGTTCTTTTGCCAAGACAATTTATTAAATCCCCGGGATGCCGGGTGCAGATGTATGAATATTATCGCCCTTTGATTATGTCACACTTTAATGTGTTTGTTAATCATTTGTGTGCCGAGTTGCTTTCTTTCGACTCATTCGCTTTTTCCCATCCGCCCCACTCTTTGGCTGTGCTCTTGCCGGTCGTACGTCCGGCTTGCGATCCGTCGCCGGATCAAGAGCGGGCCGCTGGGTGAGGCCGACAGTATTTCAGTCGAACGAGCTGAATTCGACAATCCGGCACTTTTATGAAAAGTTGCAAGTCAACTCGCTTTTACTCTTTCCCTTAGTCGTTTTTCGCGTGCCGGCTCCCTAGGCCTTACTCCCGCCAGCCGGACAGCCGGGTTGCGGTCTGTAGCTGGATCGGAAGCCGGCTGTCGGAAGCCGGATCACGTTACTGAGCCGACCGCGTGAGAGGGTTCAAGCCAATTGGCGAAACAAGGTAAAGTACGCGAAAAACTTGTCGGAAACGACGCTCTTGGCGCAAGCTTTTTCATAACTCACAAAAGGGATACAAGGGATACATACATTCCTGCTCTCATGTGTAAAATGGGCGGAGTAACCTGACATTCCAGGGACGTTTAGTCTCCTCGTCAGCCTTGTCCGGCTTGTTTTTCTTAGCCTCTTGGGCATCTATGAGATAGTAGGAATCATTGCCTACTGCCTTGCTCACGATGAAGGGACCCTCCCATGGGGATGATAGTTTATGCTGTCCGGCTGTCCTCTGGATCAGCCGGAGCACTAGGTCTCCTTCTCGGAATGCTAAGGGCTGGACCTTCCGGCTGTGATAGCGTCGGAGGCTTTGCTGGTAGATGGTAGATCTAGACTCAGCCAGCAGCCGGGCCTCTTCGACCAGGTCAACTCCATCTTCGCGAGCTTCTTTGGCTTCGGCTTCTGTGTAGAGCTTGATCCTTGGCGCGTCGTGCTCGATATCAGTCGGCAGGACGGCTTCGGCCCCGTATACGAGGAAAAATGGTGTGAAGCCGACTGAGCGGTTTGTCGTTGTGCGCAGGCTCCACAGCACATTGGGCAATTCTTCGATCCAGCAGCCGGCTGCCCGCTCGAGCGGCTCCACCAGCCGGGGCCGAATGCCGGCTAGGACTAAGCCGTTAGCCTTTTCCACTTGTCCGTTGGACTCTGGGTGTGCCACAGAAGATAGGGCCATCCGGATCCCCATTTCCCCGCAATAGCGAGAGAAGATGCCTTGGGAGAAGTTGGTGCCGTTGTCGGTGATGATGGTGTGGGGGTAGCCGAATCTCACAAGGATTTCCTTGAGGAATGTGACGGCTGTGGACCCGTCCAGTTTCTTGATTGGCTTGGCTTCGATCCACTTGGTGAATTTGTCAATCATCACCAAGAGATGTGTCATGCCGCCTCGCGCTGTTCTGAATGGGCCTACCATATCCAAGCCCCATACGGCAAATGGCCATGTGATGGGGATGGTTTTCAAGGCGGAAGCCGGCTGGTGTCTCTGCTTTGCGAAGCGCTGACAACCGTTGCACTTCTTCACCAAATCTTCTGCGTCTCTGAGCGCAGTCGGCCAGTAAAAACCGTGCCGGAAGGCTTTGGCCACTATGGCTCTGGATGAGGCGTGATGTCCGCACTCTCCCTGATGGATTTCCCGTAGGAGTTCAATCCCTTCAGCCGGCTCGACGCACCGCTGGAACACCCCACTTACGCTGCGTTTGTACAGCTGGTGGTTGATGATGGTATAGGCCTTGGCCCTTCTCTCAATCTGCCTGGCCTGGACTCTATCATCAGGCAGCACACCGTCGGTGAGGTAGGAGAGGAATTCTTGTGCCCATGAAGGTACGCATCTTATCTCGAATACGCTGACCAACAGGGCCTCCTGCGTGGGAGCTTCCGGATTCGACTGCATGGTCGCCGGGTTCGGCTTGCTAGCCGGCGGGTTCGGCTTGCTAGCCCCCGAGTTTGGCGATGAAGCCCCCGGGTTGGACTAAGAAGTCCCCGGGTTCGGCATGCTAGCCGGCGGGTTTGGCTTGTTAGCCCCCGACTTGGGCGATGAAGCCCCCGGGTTCGGCTGAGCAGCCCCCGGGTCAGCCGGCACGAATATTGAATCCGAGTCCGGTGACGGTATGATGGACGGCTTCTTGAGAACCGCCAAGGCGACACCCGGCGGAATGGCTTGCCGGGTTGAGCCAATCTTGGACAAGGCATCAGCCGCTTCGTTGTTTGCTCGTGGCACATGGTGGAATTCGCAGCCGTCGAAGAAGCCGGATAGCTGCTGGACATGGAAGCGGTATGAGGCCATGTTGGCGTCCTTCGCGTCCCAGTCGCCAGATGCTTGCTGTATGACCAAGTTGGAGTCGCCGAAGCAGAGTATGCGACTCACGCCAATCTCCTTGGCCAGCTTCAGCCCATGAATGAGCGCTTCATATTCCGCCACATTGTTGGATGCGGCGAAGTGGATCTGCAGGACGTAGTCCAGCCGGTCTCCCTTGGGAGAGGTGATGACGATGCCGGCTCCCAAGCCGTTGCGCATCTTCGAGCCGTCGAAGTGCATCTTCCAATGTGTGGAATCCGGCACGTGCGGCAGTGTACCGCATCTCAGCCTGGGCCGACGAAGAAGTCCGCGAGGATCTGCGACTTGATGGCTGTGCGTGGCTCGTAGAGGATGGTGTGGGCGGCTAGCTCCAGGGCCCACTTGGCAACCCGGCCGTTGGCATCCTTGCTGCCGATGATTTCCGCCAGAGGCGCTGTGGCAACCACCTTGATGGGGTGCTCTTGGAAGTAGTGCTTGAGCTTCTTGGCCGCCATATACACGCCGTAGGTGACCTTCTGGTAATGGGGGTAGTTTTGCTTCGACTGGGAGAGCACTTCGCTAAGGTAGTAAACTGGGCGTTGGACCAGCTGCTCCCTGCCGGCTTCTTTGCGCTCCACCACCAGGACAACGCTAACCACTCGGTTGGTGGCTGCGATGTACAACAGCATCGGCTCCATTGAAGCCGGCGTTGCAAGGATTGGCGCGGTTGAGAGCACGCGCTTCAAGTCACGGAAGGCCTCATCCGCCTGCGGTGACCAGACGAATTTGTCCGCCTTCTTCATTAGTTGATACAGGGGCAGTGCCTTCTCCCCCAGCCGGCTGACGAAGCGGCTCAAGGAAGCCAGGCAGCCAGCGAACTTCTGGACGTCCTTGAGGCACTGCGGCAGTTCCATCTTCTCCAGGGCACTGATCTTGTCCGGGTTGGCTTCGATCCCTCGCTGAGAAACGAGGTAGCCAAGGAGCTGGCCAGACGGCACGCCGAATGTGCACTTGGCCGGGTTGAGCTTCATCCGGAATCTTCTCAGATTGGTGAAGGTTTCTCTCAGGTCATCAAGGAGGGTAGTCGTCTCCTTGGTCTTTACAACGACATCATCCACATATGCGTGAACGTTTCTGCCGATTTGATCCTGCAAGCATTTTTGCATGCACCTTTGGTAGGTGGCGCCTGCATTTTTCAAGCCTAACGGCATAGTCGTGTAGCAGTAAGCCCCATACGGGGTAATGAACGAAGTCTTTATTTGATCATCCGGATTCAAATGAATCTGGTGGTAGCCTGAATAGGCATCTAGGAAAGACAACAGTTCACAGCCGGCAGTTGAGTCTATGACTTGATCTATGCGCGGCAGGGGGAAGGGATCCTTCGGGCACGCCTTGTTCAGGCTGGTGTAGTCGATACACATGCGCCAGGAGCCGTTCTTCTTCAAAACCAGGACCGGGTTCGCCAGCCAGTCCGGGTGCAGCACTTCCATGATGAAGCCGGCAGCTAGGAGCCGGCGATTTCTTCACCGATGGCCTTCCTTCGTTCTTCGGCGAAGCGCCTGAGAGGCTGCTTCACCGGCTTGGCCTCAGGCCGGACGTGGAGGTGGTGCTCAGCCAACTCCCTCGGCACACCCGGCATGTCTCTTGGAGTCCATGCGAAGATGTCCCGATTCTCACGGAGGAAGCTGGTGAGCTCGCTTTCCTATTTCTTGTTCAAGCCGGCACCGATGGTGACGAACTTGTCCGGCTGCGCCGGGTCCAGCAGGATCTTCTTCGTGTTGTCGGCCGGCTGGAAGTGAGTCGTCCCAGCCGGGTTGCCCGCAGCCGGCATGTCTGTCTGCGCGGCCTTGGCGAGGGCGACGGCGTTGTGGATGAGCTGCTTCTCGGTGGCGATGACCAGCGTCTGGGCCATCTTGGAGCTCTGCGTGGCGCAGTCCATGGAGCGGCGATAGTCGCCGGCTACGGTAATGACCCCCTTGGGGCCAGGCAGCTTCATCTTCAGGTACCCATAGTGGGGCACCGCCATGAACTTGGTCAGGGCCGGCCTGCCCAGGAGCGCGTGGTAGGGACTCACGAGGTCCACCACCTCGAACTCGATTCTCTCTGTGCGGAAGTGGTCCGGCTTCCCGAACATCACCTCCAGCGTGATCCGGCCGATCGGCTGGCAGCAATGGCCTGGCACGATGCCATGGAAGACGGTGGGGGTGGGGCGCAACTCGGCCTCCTGGATGCCCAGCTTGCGGGAGGTGTCGCGGTAGAGGATGTTGATGCTGCTGCCGCCGTCGATGAGGACGCGCGAGAAACGCACGCTGCGCCGGGTTGTGCCGATGGTGGGGTCGAGGACCATGGCGTAGCTGCCCGGCTTCGGCAGGACAGCCGGTGTGTCGCGGCGATCAAAAGTGATGGCCTGCTCTGACCAGTTTAGGTACTGGGGAACCGGCGGTATGACCGCGTTGACCTCGAGGGAACGGCGCTCTTGGCTCGTCCTGTCCTCGGGCTCGGAGGTGAAGATGATGTAGGTGGCGTCTTCGGCCAGATATCGGCCGCCATGGTGCACTTGGTTAGCCTCGTGGTGCTCGAGGTTGGCGTTCTCTGCGCCGGCTTGGCCACCCGGCCCGCCGGCTGGTGGAGGCGGGGGTGGAGGCGGTAGAGGTTCACCGCTTGTCAGCCGCTTCATGAAGTGGCAGTCGCGGGTGGTGTGGTTGGAGGGGTTCTTGCCGCTGTGGTACTTGCAAGGCGAGTCGAGCATCTGCTCGAAGGTGTACTTCGGCTTCCACTGCCGGTCTTGCTTCTGGCGGCGGCTGCCGCCTGCCGCGTTGTCTGCCACGGCGGCTACGTGGGCGGAGCCGTACCGGCGGTCCGGCTGGTCGCTGTGACGCTTGCCGCGGTAGTTGTCCCGCCGGCTGCCGTGCGAGGCGCCCTCGGCCGGCTTGTGGTTGTCCCTTCTGGTGGGGGCCGGCGAAACGTCAGCCGGCGCCTTGCCGGCTTCCTCAGCCAGCGCGTACTTGTCGGCGATGGCCATCAAGGCGGCCATCGACTTGGGGTCACTGCGGCGCAACTTGTGCCACAGCATGGTGTTGGGCCGACAGCCTCCCATGAAGAAGCCGATGGCTCGGATCTCGTGCACGCCCTCGCAGGAGTTGCGCATCTCGCACCAACGCGTCAGGTACGCGCGATCCGTCTCGTCGGGGCCCTGCTTGCACATCTCGAGCTGCTGGGGGCGACCCGGCCGGCGATAGGTGCCGGTGAAGTTGCTGATGAAGGCCGCTTCGAAGTCGAGCCAGCCATTTATGCTGCCGGCTGGCAGGTTGTTGAGCCATGTGCGGGCGGAGCCGACCAGCATCAGGGGGGAGTAGCGCACGGCCCAGCGCTTGTTGCCTTTGGCGATGCCGACTGCGGTGGAGTAGTCCTGCAGCCAGTCCTCCGGCTTGGCGGTGCCGTCGTACTTGGGGGTGTCGCGGGGGAGCGTGAAGCCTTCGAGCGTGGGCTCGTTGGCGATGCGGGGCCCGAAGCACTTTGGGCCGGCTGGAGCTTCTTCTTCCGCAATGCGGGATTCGACCAGCCGGTCGAGGCGATCTCGGGCGTCGGCGGGCTCGATGCGCGGGCCCAGCCGGGAGTGTGCCGGCTGGCGCGCGCCGCTTGCTTCTGGAGCCGGCCGGTGATGACGGCGGGGCCCGGAGTCTTGCTCCTGGTTCCGGCTTGGAGGGGGCCGGCTGCGGCTGCTGCCGCTCGGCTGGTGGCTTGGTCGGCCCGAGCTTGCGTGCGTGGCCCGGGAGGCACGGTGCCGGCTTGGTGCTGGGGAGGAGGACTCGGCCGTGTCCTTGGCGCCTTCCCTGTCGTTGCCTGCAGCTCCACGAGCGTGAGAAGCTCTGGGGGCATTGACATACCTGGGGTCGGCGATCTGCCTGTTGGCTGCGTTGAGCAGCTCAGTCACCCGCTTGGTCTGGCGGCGTAACTCTTCGCCTTCAAGGCGGTTCAGCTCTTCTGCGGCGGCTTCTGCCGCGCGCACGTTCTTGTCGGGGGTGTTGTAAACGGGGAGCTCCACGGACGGAGCCGGCGAGGGAGCGCCGTCGCGGGCGATCTCAGCGCCAAGGTCGCGGCCCCTGCGGCGGATGTGGCCGGCTCGGCTTGGCTCGTCGCCGCCTGGAGT
This sequence comes from Lolium perenne, assembly GCF_019359855.2. Lineage (NCBI taxonomy): Eukaryota > Viridiplantae > Streptophyta > Magnoliopsida > Poales > Poaceae > Lolium > Lolium perenne. The sequence goes on from NC_067247.2 coordinate 163,049,326, forward strand.
GAGGCCGTGGGCGCGGTTGTACTCGCGCTGGGTGATCTCCATCTGGCGCTTAGCAGCAGCCAGTTCTTCGGTTTGCTTGAGGAGGAGCTGGCGGTGCGCCTCCAAGTCCGCCTCGATGGCGGTGGGGTCGGCACCAGGCGTGAGCGGGGTGCTCAGTTTTGCCCGGACTGCATCCAGCCGGGACGGTGGTGGTGGCGCTTTCGGGCCCGAGCCGGAGGCGTTGGGGTCGATGTTGCGCTCCAAGTTGGGGCCGCGCATGCGCGGGTTCTTGGTGGGGAGCTCGTCGCCAGCCATCATGACTTGCACGACGGCGGGGCTGGCGGGAGCGCTGCTGCCGGCTCGCGGAGGAGGGCTAGCGCAGCGCAGCACCTGCCGCGGGTAGCGCGGCGGTGCGACGGTGGCGACGTAGACGTCGAAGCCGCTGAAGGAGATGACGCTGCCGCCGGCTGGGAAGGGCCGGTCAGCGAAGCAGCCAGCGTTGTCGGCGCGACGCAGCTTGAGGGAGCCGAATCTCCGTATCAAGCCTCGAAGCGACTCGCTCGCCGGTGGTGATGGTGAGGCCCGTCCGGATGAAGACACCGGCCGAGGATGCTGAAGGCCCCACGGTGGGCGCCAAATGTCGTGGTATCGTCACGGCATATGCCATAGGGTGGCTAATCGAAGTGGTTCCTGAGGGATCTCACGGCGGTATCCGGATGCGGGTATGGGCACGAGCGACACGGCGACGTACCCAGGTTCGAGGCCCTCCGATGGAGGTAAAACCTCTACTCCTGCTATGAGTGTATATGATGATCACACAATACAATGGTGCTCCTAGAGCTGTGTCCGGCTGCTCCTGAGAGGCTAAGGGAGACGATGGTCTCTCTCACAGGGCAGCTCTGTAGGTGGGTGAAAGCAATAAATGATCGATCCCCTGCACGAGAGGGGGTAGTGCGGCTTATATAGGCACCGGCACTTTACATATAAGACCCTATAGTCTACTGGCCGGCTTGGCCGGCTTCGGCTTCCGCTCCTTCCCGAGGCGGTGACGTCAGGAGCCGTTGAGGCATCGTGGCCTGTCCCATCCGGCTGCCACGGTCAGCGGTATGGAGAGGAAGTGTCCCTGTCGCCGTCAGCCACTGTAGCCTGTACGGCTCGTCGTAAGCCATGATGGCCTGTCCGGCGCGTGGCACTATTGCTCCACAGTGCCCCGCTACGGAGGATGAAGTCAGCGTGGACTGTAGGAACCCGGATCACCAACCCGGTGCCTTCCAGTGCAAGACTCGCCAGCCTCGAGTCGGTCTGAGGTACAAACCCCAGTCGGATATGGCTTGTAGAAGCCGGCCCAGCTACAGCATTGGTGGCCGTTGCCAGGCCGACTAGGACCTAGAGCCAGCCGGCTTCCGGACCAGCCGGCCACGGCGCCAGCCGGCTGCTCCTCAGCCGGCCTTTGCCGCGAGCCGGCCAGTGGCCAGCCGGCTGCCCCGCGTCCATTGCCCTATCCGGGGTCTTCCCCCCGACAAGTGAACTGTGGACCCCGGTCCAATTCTCTATACTGAAATACAATCTACTGCAATTGTTCTACTGTTCTCTGCAAACAATCATCATCCACACTATACATCTAATCCTTTGTTACAGCAAGCCGGTGAGATTGACAACCTCACTGTTTCGTTGGGGCAAAGTACTTGGTTTGTGTTGTGCAGGTTCCACGTTGGCGCCGGAATCCCTGGTGTTGCGCCGCACTACATCTCGCCGCCATCAACCTTCAACGTGCTTCTTGGCTCCTACTGGTTCGATAAACCTTGGTTTCATACTGAGGGAAAACTTGCCGCTGTACGCATCACACCTTCCTCTTGGGGTTCCCAACGGACGCGTGTTGTACGCGTATCAAGCCCCTATCCTGATCATGCCAGATATCGCAAAGCCCTTTGACGTATATTGCGACGCCTCCAAGACTGGTCTTGGATGTGTGCTTATGCAAGAAGGCAAGGTTGTATCCTACCTTTCAAGACAGCTAAAGCAACATGAACAGAACTACCCAACCCATGACCTCGAGCTTGCAGCCGTGGTCTTAGCCTTGAAAGTTTGGCGTCATTACCTCATGGGTAATCGATGCGAGATCTACTCCGACCACAAGAGCCTCAAATACATATTCACCCAGAAGGAGCTGAACATGAGACAACATCGATGGATCGAATTGATCAAGGATTACGACATGGAGATTCACTACCACCCCGGCAAGGCCAATGTGGTAGCGGATGCTTTGAGTCGACTGCCGTGCCATTTGAACTCCATGCTCGCAACCGAACAGCCCAGCTTGCATCAAGAGTTTGAACAGTTCAGACTTGAACTTGTTAGTGAAGGATTCCTAGCCAGCATAGAATTGCAACCCACCTTGGTTAGTCAGATCAAGGAAGCCCAGAAGGACAACGCTAGCATTGACGGAATCAAGAAACAGATAGCCGCAGGAAAGGCCCCCGGATTCACCGTAGACGAAGCAGGAGTTCTTTGGTACAAAGAACGTCTCTGCGTACCATCGGACTCTGACTTGAAACAAGTCATCCTGCAAGAAGCCCATGACACCCTTTATTCAATCCACCCCGGAGGTACCAAGATGTACCAAGACCTGAAGGAGCAATTCTGGTGGCACGGAATGAAGAGAGAAATCGGCAGCTACATCGCCAAGTGTGATATCTGTCAGAGAGTCAAGGCAGAACATCAACGACCCGCTGGACTGTTACAGCCACTCCAGATTCCAGAATGGAAATGGGACTCCGTACGAATGGACTTTATCACCGGACTGCCCAAGTCCAGCAAAGGCAATGATTCAATATGGGTAGTTGTTGATAGATTGACCAAAGTCGCCCATTTCATCGCCGTCAAAACCACTTACCAAGGCCCAAAGTTAGCTGAACTATACATCTCCAGAATAGTCGCCCTGCACGGAACCCCCAAATCGATAGTGTCAGATAGAGGATCACAGTTCACCTCAAGATTCTGGCAGAAAGTGCACGAAGGACTAGGAACCCATCTGAATTTCAGCACCGCCTATCACCCTCAGACCGACGGACAGACTGAGAGAGTCAACCAGATACTGGAAGACATGCTGAGAGCATGCGTACTGGAATACGGATCCAAGTGGGAAGACTGCTTACCTTACGCAGAATTCTCTTACAACAATAGCTACCAAGCCAGCCTACAGATGGCCCCCTTTGAAGCCTTGTACGGAAGGAAATGCCGTACCCCCCCTGAACTGGTCGGAAGTCGGAGAAAGCCAAGTTTTTGGCCCAGATGTTCTTCGTGAAGCCGAAGAGAAAGTCCACAAGATTCGCGAGTACCTCAAGACGGCACAATCTAGACAGAAGAGCTACGCCGACAAGAGACGTCGGGAGATGACCTTTGAGATCGGAGACTTCGTCTATCTCAAGGTATCCCCCTTGAAAGGAATGCAGAGATTCCAGCTGAAAGGAAAGCTCGCACCCCGATATGTCGGACCTTTCAAAGTCCTTAGCCGCCGAGGTGAAGTATCTTATCAACTGGAGTTGCCTGAAGATATGTCGGCTGTACATGACGTGTTTCATATCTCACTCCTCCGGAAGTGCCTTGAAGTCCCGGAGAAGATCGAAGTGTTCAAGAACATCGATCACCGATCTGTGGATATCAACAAGGATCTGACTTACCGTGAAGTGCCGATTCGCATCCTGGAGGAAGCTTACCGAACCACCCACACCTGAAGCATCAAGTTTCTGAAGATACAATGGAGCAATCATACCGAGGATGAAGCCACATGGGAACGCGAAGACTTCATGAAGAAGGAGTACCCAGATCTCTTTAGTACCTAACTTTCTTTTCGATCTCGGGACGAGATCTTTTGTAAGGGGGAAGAGTTTGTAACATCCCAAATTTCTATAAAAAGAAAGTTAGAGAATTCCAGAGAGCAAAATTTCAAACAAACAAAAACTTTTTAAATTGCATATAGTGTCATGCATAGGACTTGTGCATTTGAGTGATATGCCATGATAAGTGTTATTATTTGTTTGTGCTACACTCTAAAACTCTAATGTGATCATATGAAGATCACCAACCAAATAAAACAAAGAGGAAGAAAATCCATTAAATGAAAAACCATAAAAACCCTCACATATGCCCTATGGCATTTTTATACATTTTGACCCTAGACCAATTTGGTCTTCACCATTAGTTGAATAATGCTACTAAACACTTATTACAACTTTTGGAATCAAAGAATCACAATTCAAATAATTTTCAAATGCAAAACTAGCTCACATATGATAATGGTCAAAACTGAAATTTATAGCCTGATCACTACTTTGAGCCATTGCCATTCAATTTTCTCAAACCAAATCTTGCTAACTCTTTGCACCATTTCAAAGTCAACATCAAGGTGAACAACTTTTGTAAAGATCACCATGCCAAAATCATTCTTGATCAAGAGCTATGCTCATCCAAAGATTCAACTTTTTAACATACTCAACAATCTCCAACTTAGCCAATTTTGCAAATTTTTGAATTCTACAATTCCACCACCACCTCTAATCATCTCTGGTCAAATACAACTTATCTAAACACACACTTTTCAAATTGATCAACCATTTGAATTAAATCAAATTTGGACAAATTCATCAATTTCCAAATATGACACTATTACACACTATTTGATATAGTGATTCTACTCCACCTAATCTACCCCAACCTACACAATTTGGTCCCCTGGTCCCCTTAAGCCATTTCAATGCCCAATAGAAACCTAGGGAGAGAGAGAGAGCAAGGCTAGACATGGCCATGCCGGCCATGTCGCCCAACCCGACGATCTCCCCTCTCTCCCATTGCTTCTCTGCCCTGGCCACTGCGCCACAGCTCGCCACCGCATCGCCTAGCACCGCCTAGCATCGCCGTTGCCGAGGAGGATGACGACACTGGCCGGACAACGTGCGCCCAGAACGCGCTCACCATGCCGATGACGTCGCGCATGCACGTGCATGGACGCGCTCTGGCCACCTCTCGCGCCACCACCCTGCACTCGCCCTGGCCCTGCTCGAGAGCCGTTGAGCATCACCTCGCCACCTGGACGCCGCCAGACATCACCTTGACCAGACCCTGGACCGCCGCCGCCGTGAACGGAGAAGAAGATCCCGCCACTGCCGCGACATGCCTGGAAGCAACGCGACCCAACCAAGCCTCCCCCGACCAAGCTGTCGCTGCCATTAGCCTCGCCTGGACACGTAGAGCACTGCCGCCACCTCGCCTAGCTTGACCACTCGCCGGAATCGCCGTGCCATGGTCGACCACCACCCTGCCCCGCAGCACCCATGCGCTGCTATAAAAGGAGACCTCCCCTGGATGATCCAAGCACACCACCGCACTCCCCACCTCTCACAGCTTCTCAACCACCTCACCACTCACCTGATTCACGCCGGAGCAAGGCCAATCGAGAGCTCGCCGCCGCGGAAGCTCTGCAGCAATCGCCGGCGAACCAGTCCACCTCAGGCGACGCCACCTGTACCTGGAACTTCGCCGTCGTCCACATCTACCCCGAGCACACTGCCATCCCTAGCTGGAGCTCTGGTTAGCCCTCCGACCCCCTACCGCCGCCGCCAGAGCGTCGGGTTCTCGTCGGAGACGACGATGAACTCGAGCCATTCGATCTGACTCTAATCCTACGTCTCTGGTTGATCTGTACCGATTCGGGTTTAAAGAGCCGCTGACATGCGGGACCCGCTGTCAGGCAGCCCGCGCGTCACTGGACCGTGGCTGGGCTGGCTTGGGCCGTTTAATTTAAATCTGGCCTAGTTAGTTTTTCCCGCCGGCCTTTTAATTCAAACTGGATTTAAACAAATTCAAATAATTTCAATACTGCCTCCACTTTGAAAATCCATAGATTTAAATTGGCTCAACCAAATTTAATGAACTTTATATGGTTGGAAAGCTAGTGAAATTATCTACAACATGCCACTGGTCCCATGACCAGATTCCTTGTAGATTTAATTTGATAAAAATAACAAGGCAGGGACTTTTCCCTATTCAAATAATTATTAAAAATCAACCAAAATAGACATTAAGTTAATTCCAACTCTAATAGCTCACATGTGACTTACACTAATTGTTTATGCAATAAAATGGTGTGGTCATTTTGCATGATCATGCCCTAGTTAAATTAATGGATAATATGGCTAGTTTAACTAGTTGATATTGTCCAAAACTATTAAAGTAAATTATGTGGAGTCTTATACTTCATTTAAACTTGTCTCACATGAATTCATGGGATGTTTGGACCCCTGGTCCAAACTCTTTTATATGAATTACTTGAGATTTAAATCATATGTAGTGTTATTAAATGATATGAGGTGATCTACCTCAATTAAATCATTTTCTCAAATGATGAAGATGAACATTTGACTTAGGTCAATATAAGTTCATCTATGATTGTTTGAGAAATTAAATCTTAAGAAGATTTCAATGAGAGGAAATTATTTCTCAAGAACCCTATGGAAACTATCATTTACATATTAAATACAAAGAAGTGAATTCTATTTAAATAACACAACCCATGCACCCTAGTTAAATTATTTGTGTGCATAGAATAGTTTGTGTGTTTATATGTGATATATGGAATAGCCATTGAATTAGTGAGTAATTATACTCGTATTCAAATTTAGACGCTAGCACCGGAGAGTACACCGAAGAAGAAGGTTGCTACCAAGAGGAGGAGGAGGAACAGTTTGAGAACTACCAAGGCAAGCTAATATTCTTGCAAAGTGCAAAGCCCCTTGGGGCAAGGCACCATGAATCTTACCTTTTCTTACATAAGCCTATCCCAAGTTTATACTTTACAAGTTTTACCTGTTGTTTTCCAAGAGTTACTTTTATAGTTAACTTTGGTCAAAGTAAAGGATGGTTACTAGAGTAGTGAAGTAGACTCAATCAAGCAAAGCAAGATAGCACCCCTCATGATTTAGAGCTAGTGCTAATGAAATAAAACTTGACTACTCTAGCTGGGAACAATGTGAATTGAAATGAATTTGAAACCTTGTAATGATGAAGCATTCCATTGAATGATTTTTTAAGGGGAATATGACCAAGAGAAGAGGGTGATTTTTGATAAACATGATGTTGGTTTGAATGCGATACCTTTCCAATTATTAAGTACCCCCACAATACCTGATTATGGGTAGGGCTTAACTGGAAGTTTATGCATCTTAGTATGGGTTCCCTCTGAACACACGTCATAGGGGTTACGCTTGAGGCTGCCTCCGTTGTTGAGAAATGATGTGAAATTGAGGTGAATTGTACGGCCAAGCCCTGTGCAGTTCCCAGGTTGACAGTTGGTCTTCACTGGGAGGCCAAGCTCATGGGGAGAGGTGCTCATACTAGGATTCGTAAGTGAAAGGTTATGGTTGATGATCCGCGTACTGTGTTACGATGATTCGGGGTAATCCCGATGGATGAAATCAAATGTTGTGGCACAAGTGTGCAACCTCTGCAGAGTGTAAACCTATTCGAATAGCCGCGTCCACGGTTACGGATGATTGGAAAGGCCATACAGTTTCCGATGTCATATCTTTGAAAAATGATGTTGAAAGATGATGGTGAAATGACTTGTGGTGGATTGAATTGAAATCACCACTTGAATGGTGGGAATGACACTAATGTTCCCACTTGAGTTAGTTAGCACTTGAAATAAGCTTTTCTCAAATACTTGTGAACTAAAACTAGCTTTATGCAAATAAAATAGAGCTTAGCAAACCATACTAGAAATGTCTAGCACTTACATTAGTATTAGTTTGCGAGTACTTAAAGTACTCACGGCTTTGTCCCTGGCTATTCAAATGGCCAGAGTATGAAGATGAACAAGAAGATAACCAGCAGGACGCCTACGACAACTAGGAGTCTTCCGACGTCAAGCGTTGGCCTGTGGACTAGAGAGTCCTTGTATCTTACGCTTCCGCTATGAACTTGTGTTTGTTCGTTGATCGATAGATCAACTATTCGTGTAATATGGATCATGTGATTCCAAATATGTAAGACTTATGGTTTGTAATGAATGATGACTGTGATACTTAACTATTATGCCTCGCAACAACAATATTCATGGGATTGCGATGTATGACATAATAGGCATCCGGACTTAAAAATCCGGGTGTTGACAGTTTGAGGCTCCAACCGGGACAAAAGGGTCTAAGGCCTTTTGCGGCCTGCTGGCAGCCCTTCTGTTCCGGTTGGAGACACGAGCTGGGACATAAAGTACAACCATTTGTTCCCGCGCGGAAACCGATTCGTCTCGCCATTACTGCACACGGAAAACAGAGAACGATCGAAGTTGCATCACCGCCAGAAGTTGCATCGCCGTCAGCGCCATTTGGCTGGCCTTTTCACCTCCCTCCCATATATAAATGCCTTGTTCTTCCTCAGATCTCCATAGCCACGAAAATTGCACCATTAGCCACATCTCTCTCCCAAAAAAAGAGCCCGGCCGGCGCCGGCCTCTCTCTCCCGCGCCCCAGCCGGCCCTCTCTCGAGTCTCTCATGGATCCAGAAATGGTGAAGCTCGTGCACGCCCTCGACTTCCCTCGATCTGAAGTCTACTACGATGTCATCAAAAAGATGAATTTCAAGGTCACGTACACCCTCCGTGCGAAGAGGGTGGAGAGGTGGATCTGCGCCGTCAAGAGGGATATCCTCGACGCCGCGAAAATCAAGGTTAGATTTTCCATGGCTTTTGTTAACAAATATGTAGCAAAGAAGCATTTTCTTAGAAGGTGTTTAAAATTTGGAGATATCATAAATCATCCAAAATCCCAATGGAATTTTTTTTGCTTGAAGGTCGTGGGCTTCGACTGCGAGTTCACCGACCCTCGCGAGGGTAGAGCTAATCAATGCGCCGCCGTCCTTCAACTCTCCGTCGCACAAGAGACTTTGGTCTTCCATATTGTTCATGCTGATGAAGTGCCACAACTTCTCATCGATTTCCTTGCGGACAAGAACATCAGATTCTGTGGCGCGGCAATCCACAATGATGTGAATATGTTGCATACCTACGGAATTATTGGTATTCCGTCTGCGATCAACCTCCATCAGATCCTCCGGAACCCCGTCCCAAATAAGCAGACTCTGGGTTTCTATTATTTGGAAAATCATTATATTGGGACGGGTCTCGAGCAGAAGAAGTTTAATAAGTAGCACAAGCCGCAGAAGACCACCAAGGAATTAGCAGAAGAAGAGGCACTGATTTTTTGATGGGGAGATTTTCCCTTGAGCCATAAGCAACTGCAGTATGCCACTTTCGACGCTCGCCTCGGCTTCGAGCAGGGTAGAAGGCATTTCCAGGCACTTGGCTACAATAGCCAGTTGGATCGCCTCGAACTTATAATTATGAGTAGATGCATGGTGGCATGGTGTGTGATGTCGTGTGTGCCTTCTACTTATGAACATATGAATCATCACGATAAATATATTAAATCTTTCTATTATTTTGTTATTTAAATTCCTCACATTTTTCTAATAATAATGGACATATTATTTGTCTAAATGTGAATTACAAATTCAAAGATATTAACTATGCCATATTATATGAATAATGGATATGTTATTTAAATTCCTACCCTACCTAAAAACCTCAGAATGATCTCATATTTTATGGGTACGTAGGTTATGAAAAGTTGTACTAGTGGTTAAAATTTCAGCTCAATCGGAGTTAAAGAAAAAATGAAAAATGAAACAGTGAGCAGATTTGAGCAATTCCTTAGACCCGATCCGTTTCCACCCCTACTTGTATCCCAGGTTATTCAAACTTGTGCAGATAGTCTCTGGCTTTCTTACATCATGGAATTAGGGCCGTAAATTATTGACCCAAATCATCATGACTGGCTCACACGAACCCCGTCATATCCATGCAAGAAACAATATGCCCTCAAATCTTAGAAACACATAATTGGCAACGCTGACTCGATGGCTTCAACTTTCTTCCATTTTTCCAATAGTTATGCATATATTATTTGTCCACTTGCGGTTTAAAGATTTAAAGATATTAATTATTTGGCCATATTATATGAATAATGCATATATTATTTAATAATAATAATAAATGAATAAAAACAAAATTATTTCATATTCAAATTCCTCACAATTTCTAATAGTTATGCATATATTATTTGTCCACTTGCGGTTTAAAGATTTAAAGATATTAATTATTTGGTCATATTATATGAATAATGCATATACTATTTGATAATAATATTAATAAATGAACAAAATAAAATTATTTCATATTCAAATTCCTCACATTTTTCTAATAGTTATGCATATATTATTTGTCCATTTGCGGTTTAAAGATTTAAAAATATTCAAATTCCTCACATTGGAATGCTATATTATTATCTTATGCTAGTATTTACAACAAGGTACAACCACATTCGCAGGAGCGCAGCAGGAAAGAACCGCGGAGTTAAGCGTGCTGAGGGTGGAGTAGTGTAAGGATGGGTGACCGACCGGTAATTGACCAAGTCTAGAATTTGAGTATAGATTAAGTGTAATTAGTGTTAACAATGGTCCAAGAGAGAGAGAGAGTAACGAGTCAAATAAAATGAAAAATGAAAATGAAAAAAGATAATTGAAAAAATAAAAATAAAACCTTTTGTCCCGATTGTGCTTACGAGCCGGGACAAAAGTTCCTCCATCCCAAACCTATGCATCGCAGCCACGTGGTGGACAATATGTCCCGGCTGATAAGCGGGCCGGGATAAAATGTTGGTCCTTTTGTCCCGCCTCCGTTGTCCGGTTGGTCAGCCGGGACAAAAGCCTCTCACTGGCCGGGACAATAGGCATGTTCTCCACTGGTGGAGAGGGAAGATAAGTTAAGCATCAAGTTATGACTTGTTCATTAAGGATGTGTGGTGTGTTCATTCACCTTTATTTACAAGTCTTATTCTACCCTTCCTAACATATAAATTTTCCGAAGGTTAATTATTTCAAAGTTTTAACACTTAGATAAAAAAAAGCTAGTCCTAAATCATCCGCCCAAGTGAAACTTCAATCACTTTGACAAGTTATATCAAAAAATTCTAAATTTTCTTAGATTTTACACGCATGAAAGCAATGCACACCTCTAAACCTGGGATATTACAATATCATACGCCTCCCGACAAGGCCGAGACTAGCCCATCATCATCAGTCAGAACTAGAGACGGAGGACAAAGATGCACAACCAAGCTACCGAGTCCAATGGACAGTGCCTCGCATGTTTGCAACAACCATAGACAAAACAAGAGCCAACGATTCAAGAGAGCAAGAGACAAACAAACTAGAATTCGATCTAGCTGACCGGCTCGAAAAATCGTGGGAGACTGACCTCACTAAATCAACGATGATTCGGAAGCTAGTTTAACCTTGCTGGAGGGAGAAGAAACCAACAAATCAATACACACAAACTACCTTCCAAACACAAAGATAAAACTAGATTCACCACTCCAAAAGAGCATCGACCACACGAATTCATGTCCTCCTTAACACCACCCACGGCGTGGATAAGGAGTGGGTAAACCTTATTCTTCTTCCACACTATACCTCCATCGCCACCATGGCGCCTCTGTAAGTTCACCAAACTCTAAATTTAAGAACCTAACTACAACGTCGGGCGTTGACCGCATGTCCAAGGTCCCCATCCTGTTCCACTACTAGAGCGTCAAGCATATGAAGCAAGAAACCCATTGAATTGCCCGCTAGGGAGTTAGGTGACGAAGTCAAATACGATCTAAACCAGCTATGACGACTGTTGTGTCTTCACGTGGATATAATTTTCTCTTCTTCTTATTTTTCCGCTAAAGAGAACAAAATATAAAATTGAAACTTTAAGTTCCAACATGAAATTAGTGGTACAAAGTGTAGAATCATTTTTGGTCCACCACAAAACGATTTTACAAATAGACAATTGGCTAAATAGAGTTAGAATACTTGTAGGGTCTTCTGCTTTATGTTGGTTGATATGGAATCGTAGTAGATTAAGAGATGTCTAGCTATTATAGGATTATTATTATTTTCAGACGGTTGATTTTTGTATCGATCTTATGCGACCCTTGAATTATAATAACTTGATTCACAAACTTCGTAATAAATTAGGTTGTGTTCATCAATTGATGTAGAGTCCGAGGTTTTACCCTCAGTTTCGAAAGAAGAAGAAACATCACCCAGGAAGCTCTATAACGTTGGAGTGTCGTTAGCCGCAGCTAACTTTATGTTGCATTGATCTCGATAAAACTCGATGGTCGAGTCACAAACTTTGTAATAAATTAGGTTATGTTCATCAATTGATGCAGAGTTCGAGGTTTTACCCTCAGTTTCGAAAGAAGAAGAAACAACACCCAGGAAGCTCTATAATGTTGGAGTGTCGTTAGCCGTAGCTAACTTTATGTTGCGTTGATCTCGATGAAACTCGATGGTCGAGATAGGAAATGCTTGTGCATTGGATGTTAGCCGCAGCTAGCTTTCTCAACTAATTGTGCATGAGTGGCCGAATAATTAGGAGGAAACGAAACAAGGAAAGTAGGTCCAACTGCTTCCTTTCTTGGATGCACGTTTTGGCAAAGAATCGAAACGATCCCCTTTTACACCGACCGCGTGTACGCTAACTGCGAAATTAGCGCTCCTGGAGAGTGTTTTTAGCATGGTTTCGTTCTGATCGACGTGCCTCACACTAGAACACTAATTCTCTTCAGTGACAGATGTCATAAACGTTACCAGCGATTCATCTGTGAAGCTGCGATAGTCACTCATGCATGCTAGGTGAATCTGTGATAAGCAAAGTCCAACAGATCGAGGAACTCTTTTGATTTCCTAATGTGTTGGGCTTAGCATCTCTTACACGAAAAGTATAATTATATACTCCTACGTATTGTAATAAAGAAACTCGCGAGGTTGCACACACAGAACTTTCACTTTCACTTTCGCAGCTGCGCCACGGAAAAGAAAAGGAAAGGGAGAAGATGTCTCGATTCCGATGTACACACGACCAAATCCCAGACAAAACCACTCTCTCTTGATTTCTTCCTGAAAACACCACACACACACATTACACCCATCCACCAGGCAGAAGCTAGCTAGTTCAGCTTGTAGCCTTGTACGTACGTAACTTACGTGCACCATGCGGCAGCTCAGAGATGGCGGGGAGGCCACGCCGCTGGTCACCCCCGCTGCGGCGGCGGCTGCGGTGGGTGGAGGCGCCGGCGGTACCCTGACGTCGCCGAGCGCCGCGGGGAGCAACGCCAGCTTCGACGCCAATATGGTGATCATCCTGGCCGCGCTGCTCTGCGTCCTCATCTGCGCGCTCGGCCTCAACTCCGTCATCCGCTGCGTGCTCCACTGCGGCCGTCGCCTCGCACCGTCAACGGTGGCGAGGGCCACGACGGCCACGTCGTTACACGCTCAGCAGACAGGTCTGAAGAGGAAGGCCCTGAGGAAGATACCCGTGGAGGTGTACGGCGGCGCCAGCGCCCTCACGGCCACGGCCACGGAGTGCGCCATCTGCCTCGGCGAGTTTGCTGATGGCGAGAAGGTGCGCGTGCTCCCGCGGTGCCACCACGGCTTCCACGTCCGCTGCATCGACATGTGGCTCGCCACGCACACCTCCTGCCCCAACTGCCGGGCCTCGCTCGCAGAGGACGGCGCCGCCGTCACCGCCGCTGGAGGGAGATAGCGCCGGACCTGGCACGGGTTTGTCATTTCCTGTAGATAGAGGGACTAAAGTAAAACGTTACATTGCTGCTTTGCTTCCTAAAAAGTATTGTTGTCGTTTGGTGCGCTTTTTTGTTTTTGTATGGTGGTACACGTAAATTAGTTCCACATTTTGCGATGATACAAGGGCCTTGATGCAAATTGTTTCTTGTGTCCTTGTCATTTTGGGTAGCAGAATATGAGATATTTTGTCATCATTCTTCTTTCATTTATATATACTTTAGAAAGATTATTCGATCCTCTATTTTTTGTGTTCTAAGATGAGTAGGATTGGGCCGCTCTTTTGTTTGCTCAACAGCCAAGACTTCCACAATGGACAAATGTCTTTTTCTCAAATGGTGTTGCCTAGTGATATCTTCGATCCTATTATCTCCTCGTTCTCAAATGAGTAGTAGTTGTAGCTCTACTCCTATCCATAATAAAAATGATGTTTTTTCATTTAATACATACTGAGTTTTTTATGTTGGAAAGAACTATAAAGTATCGATGGCCGTTAACAATTGAATATAAATTTGCAAATAATGAAAAATACATGTACTTAAATAGCTTTCATTCTATTTATTTGATTTCTAGTGTACATGAAGTACACAACATTAGGGATTTCTGTGGCCGCCAGTAATGAAGATAAATCTCCCGTATAGGCGCACTCTTTATTCGTGGGCCTCCAATTTAACGGTTGGAGAAGCCAGGTCTCCCCAACCGGTGAGCTAAAAGAGCATCTCCACCGGCGCTCCCAATAAAAGCGCCGGCATGTTTTGGAGCCCCATAAAAGCGCCGGCACTCCCGAAAGGATCCCTATGTTAAGGGCTTCGATTGGGAGTGCCGGCACCAAATTTTTGCTCAAAACATGCTAGCCGACCGCCGTATGGGGGGGGGGGGGGGGGGGCGCCGGTGTGGGAACCACATCCCAAAATAGAGGATGCAATGTCGGCGCCTCCCATACGGCAGCGCCGGCGCCCCTGCCGGCGACAATTTGGGGGCTGCCGGTGGAGATGCTCTAAGGCCTTGTACACCATGATACAAATTTGCAGTACCCAGAACCGGTGTGCCCTTTTCTTGAAAATTTGAAATTTGAAATTTTAAGTATCAAAAAATCGAAATAAAAATCGGAAATACGTATACATGGTCTATATATCCGTGTGAAGTTTCAGTAAAAACTCGTTATGTTTTGGGCTATAGAATTTTTTTCTTACATTACTGAGTTATATGCAAGTATTTTTGTCATAAGTTTGTCTATTTTATATTTCCCAAATACTATGTATCTTTAATCTAACTTTTTGGCATACGATATTGATGTATATATCTAGCTATATATTTTTGGCAGATTTTTTAGATAACCAAAAGTGCGAATATCAAAATCTTCAAAAATAAGGCTCACTGGTATTCAAGAGTACCGATTAGTTTTCGCAGCTATGATACTCTTAAAAAAAGCTTATTGTAGCATCTCAACTAGTGATCTCATTATATTTTCTACAAATATTCAAAAAGTGCATTTCAAATTACATATGAGTTCGCAAATTTTCATCAACAGTATTCCCATATTTACATGTTGAGTCATACTATCATTCTTTTTTTAGGAGAAACTGTAGATCTTTTAAGTCCGTGAGATTAACTAGACAAAATATGATTATGAAGTACTAGCTAGTAATGCACCTGCTTGTTATTACATGCCAGCTGTTTTTCTCTAAAATTTATAGATAACCAGGCATTTGCATTATTGGTTGATGCTGCCAGTCTTTGTTTACACAAAACACAGTTATATTTATTACATGATTTTAATTTAATGTCTTACATAGTGAAAAATGGATACAAAATCATACCAAAGAAATTGAAAATACATGACGCACATATACATGTGAGAACGTTTTTTGGAATTTTGAATCACGTAATCGTCATTTTGCATTTTAAAATGGTAAAAACATTGGAGCTTCAGAACCGAAAACAATTATTATTGTGTTAAACAAAAGCATGCTTAGACCACTCTATAAGAGATAAGCAGAAACCTGCTGGGTCAAACTATTAATAAGTGAATCTCTAAAATTAGCAGAAAGAGAAGGCTCTAAAAGAGCTGCGCAAGATGCCACGCCGAAATGCGGCAAATATTTAACCATCTTTTCTCTCCCGAAGTATCATCATTTTGTTCTTGAAGAAGTTCTCTTGTCGTTTTCGGGCCCTAGGCAGAGACAAGTTGGAGCCAATGGCAAGTAGCAACCAGTACAACCTTTGAGCACAATGGATATTGGAACAGATTCCTACTTCCACTTCTTATCATCTTGAGTTTTCATCAATAGTTAAAGTTCAAATGTGGTATGGTCTTTCCGTTGCTCATGAGCACTTTTGTGCTAGCTAGTGTCAATAGGGTCTGAAGTATCTTGTCCTTGTACCACTTCAAAGGTTGGTAGAACCGTAGAAACTACTAGTATACAGTACCGTCTCTTCCTGTGAGCGTGAGAACACTAATAAAAACGGAACACTCGTGTCTCTACATTTTCTAGGAATTTTTTTTATCGCTGTGATATCTCGTAACGGAATACAATTGTCAAGGGTGAATGCGAGAATAGAATCTGTAAAACCTTTTAAAGAGAAACACACACGTAGAAATTCGGATAGATGTAGTGCTTAGAATGGCCCAGTTCTGACACGGCCCTATCATGCATTCCTCGTGGAAACATGTTGGCGGTGGTGTAGGACTGGTCGACTGGATAGGCCCAAATGGCACCTTTTAGCGACCCTTCTTGGGTTTACCGGTAAGGATAGCAATGGGCAGGGTATGTTAGGGTAGAGCAAATCATACCCATACCCGTATAGCTAATGGGTACAAACTTCTACCTATTTTCATATCCATGGGTATAAAACTTTACTCATACCCATACCCGACGGATACCTGTATCCATTGGGTATGTGGTGGGTAAGATAAATTGTACACAAGTTAATCATAATTTTACATTTATCAATAATAAATTTGATTAAAAAATTAATTATCTCAACTCAATAACAGATAGTTGAGTACATAACAATTAACATAATATAAAAGTCACATTCTCATATTCTAACTCATAAGTCAACAAAAATATACTTTTTACGTAAGATCTGAAAATAAACGGGCAGTGAATGGGTAATCCGTGGGTATGAGGCTATACCCGTGCCCTTCCCATGACTTAACGGGCAGAATATGTGTACTACTCATGGGCATGAAAGTGTACCCATACCCTATCCATGCGGGTACGGTACCCGCGGATACCCGTACCCGTGGGTAAAATTGTCATCCTTATTTACCGGTATCAGACATATTGATATATATATTCCCTCTCTTTCATAATTAATTATTGTCTTAATAGTGGTGTTGGAAGATTCCATTTCTTTAGGTATGGTCTTTCAGATTTTGCTTCGCTATATCGATTTCGGATATTTTCTCATGGTTGCCCCGAGGAGTCTCCTCACAATATGTGTAACGGCTGCTATGTCCTCGACACTGGTGATTCATCCTCTCGGCTCCTCAACGACGTTGACCATGTTGTTCGGTTATTTTTTTTCATGGTATTTTGGTGTTGGTACTCTTGCTGATGTTTATTGACTACTTTAATATTTTTGTGCACGTGTATGGAGCCTTGATATTGTGGCCCAAATTAAAATTATGGAAGAATCTTCGTTGATATTCACAGGTCTACGATTTCGTATCTATTTTTGGTTGCCTTCAGATAAGTACAAGATTGTGTCATTAAAGAAGAAAGAGTTTGAAGACCTAGAAGATTTAGTCGTTTCTTTTAGATTTTGTTTTGTAATCATTGGAGACGGGTCGTGTATCTCTACTGTGTACTATTTGTTGCTATGAATACATGTGGTATTGATTGTCAAAAAAAAACTTGTCATAATTTTAGTTTAAACTTGAAGTGATTATCAAAAAATAAAATATATATCATTGGTACGTTTTCGCCATCGTAGGTTGTGGTAAGTAAGCAACATGAGTTGTACATTGCAATTAATGGGACATATTAGCTCAACTTGGGAGATTTGTGTTGTAATTTAAAATAAGAGGTCATGAAGGAGATGTAACATCCCAAATTTCAAATTTTAAACATCATGCATTGCATGCATAAGCGTCATATCATCATTTCATATTAGGGGAAAAATCAAAGTTCATTTTTAAACCACAAAGCTAAAATGCACTAATAGCCACATAGGCATGTACGCCAATTTTGAATTTTCCAAAAATTCTATTTTATTATAAAAGTGGTTCCATCTTGAAGCCCTTTTCACAAGGAATCCACACATATTTTATTTGTATTTTTATGATTATTTTTTTGTGCCCCAAAAGGCTTTGCAAATCAAGAAAACAGAAAAAGAAAACAAAAAGGAGAACGGCCCGCCCCGCTCGTTCCCCTCGGCCCCCTATAAATCCCACACCCTCCTCCTTTTCCCCATGCATCCGCACCCCTACGCCGCCAGGCTGCCGCGCAATTGCTCGCCAGAGCCGCCGCTCCGCCGCCACCTCCATCTGCTCACCACGGCCGCCTCGACCCAAACCACACCGCGCCATTGCCTCCACCCGAAGCTCCTCGCCGCGCCGCACCCCATCCTCCTCACCACCGTCGCCGGATACCACCGGAGAGCCACCCCCGAAGCCGTCCGATCCACCGCCGGCGAGCCATCCATCGCCGCCATCACGTCACCTCCACCTCGGCGCCTAGTCAGCACCGCATAAGTACCCCTGTTTTCTCTTATTTTGTTTTCCCTTTTGTGTCTTTAGATCTTGATCCGCGTAACAGAGGTATCAACCAGTAGGATAGCGCCATGTGTCTGTGACACCCTAGGTTTCTTTTAAATAGAGAATTCGATAGTCCGCGATTTGTAAAATTCATAACAGGAGCTCTGTATGTCCAAAAATTACAAATCATATATCGTTGGAATCCTAAAAAGATAAGGAACATTGTGGAACAATAAAATGTGAATCTGACGGAAGTTTAAAAATCATTCAAATTTAAATGCCCAACTTGAGTATCCGGGCTATAAAATAAAATCGATAATCCCAAATTGAGTAAATCTTTTTTGCATTAGCTTTATAAATCATCTAGCCTGCAGAGATGTCCCTGAAATAATATTTTATTGTTTATAAAATATTAATTGCGCATATTTATCAAATACCTTTATTTTAATCATATACTCCCTCTGTCCCAAAATGTAAGGGATGTATGGCACCATGCTTATGGTGCATTGTTACTTGATTGTAGATTGTGATTGTGCCGACTGCAATGTGTGTGCTTGTGAAGATTGTACTAACTCTTCACCTCATCCAGGCAAGTGACACACCAATCACAAATGTCCTAGTTTTTATCTATGCGACGTAGTAATTTTTGTAGTATACATGTGTAGGGTTTTATGCTTACTATGCAATCCCAGTAGTCTAGCTACCCCCTCTTGGCTGCTTTGTCGCCATTAAATTTAGTTGTTTCCCAGCTGTGCTATGAAATGATTGTGTTAGAGCATCTCCAGTCGCGTCCCCCAAATGACGTTTGGGGGACGTCGGACAAGAAATGGGGAAAATCGCGTTTCAGTCGCGTCCCCCAAAGCTAAATAGCGCCCCATTTTATGTCCGGCGTCCCTGGTACATAGAGTCTCTACCGGGGACGCCGGACGCATGCATGCAGCCCCTACTCCCCACATGTCATTCTCTTTTCCCACACTTTCTCTTACCTACTTTTCCCACATGGAGTGGTCCCCTCTATTAAAAATCATGCATCCGGACGCTGTTTGAGGGACGCGGCTGGAAAGGGCCTCTTTTTTGTACAGATTTTTCGTCTTTTTTGTCCAGCGCGGTCCTAAACGTCCCCCAAATCATTTATGCCGGACGTTTTTTGAGGGACGCGACTGGAAATGCTCTTAGCGAGTTATGAAAAACAACTAAGTTTAGTGAACTACCTGGGTGGAATTGGTATTGCGTGGTTTATGTTGAGTGGTTGCAACGGGGTCATGTCTATTAACCGTCGTGTGTATCGCACTTGTGGACGGCCACCCAGGAACAAAAGGATTGTAGACTACCTTGCTAATTAGTTACCATATAGCGACATGCTAATATGGGCTCTGGCTCGACGGAGTATGTTGTGAGAACCCGGATCCTACGTGACAGATGATGTAGGGGAATGTAGGTTGGTACAGGTCCGTAGAGAAAGGTCTGGGGGATCACTTCGGAAAAGTCTCATCCTAGTCAACATCTATCCATTTGTGCAAAATGTGCATCGTGGAAGAAGATCAGACTAGGTCATGTGGGTAAATTTGTACAACATATGCAGAGTGTTAAATCTAAGTACTTTGTCGTGTCCCCCGTTACGGACAATCTAAGCGAACTGACAAGGATCCTATTCTAAAATCTCCTCATCCCAACATGTTAAATAAAATTTGATGGGTGAACAGGGGTTATGACAATTGGTGCAAGTGACTATCGGCTAGTAGGTCCCGTGTCATGTCTATGGTCTGAGTCTACAGGGGTAGATCGCCCAAACCAAGTTGATCATATGAAATATGAAAGCTCACTTATGTCTATCGGTGGTGTCTAGGTTCATTGATGTCTATCAATGGTACCGTATAATTAGTATGAAAGAAAATGATTTGTCAAATGATGAGATAAAATTAACTTTATGCTAATATGCCTGAGCTCTACCAGCCAAATGATCATATATGTGTTAGGTTGCAAATTTGAGTCCACCATAGTGTCATCTTTCCAATACAATTCCAAATGTATTGACCTACGGGCTATAACGTTTTATGTTGCACGTTACTTCGCAAGTTGAAGATTGATAGTTTAGGTTCACGAGTCTTTGTCCAACATGTCTGTATTTGGCTTCATGAAGGAAGAGGGCTCCATGCTTGAAGATTTCTTTGTTGCTTTAAACTCTGAAATTTGTGCTAGCCTGAGAGCTATGCAACTTGTATTGAATTATTTAATTTTGTTGGACCTTAAGTTGTAATGAAGACCTTTGCTACTTGGTATTTCATCATAAACTGTGTGTGCTAACAGCTCGATCCGGGACTAGCACCGTTGCATAGGGACTCTCACTTTTTCAGGTGAGATCACTACATTGCAACTGGGGGTAACCTTTATAAGAAAGAGAAAGAAAGGCTTGCCCTTCTTATGGATGAACTAGATTTGAAAGCGGGAACAAATCCCCTAAATGCAACCGACATGGAAGCTAAGAAGGGGGGCAGATAGGGAGCTTGCAAAACTAAGGCACGATGAGGAATCCATGTGGGCTCAATGTGCTAAGGTTAAGCATATCCTAGAAGGTGGAAATAAGACCAAGTATTTCCATCTCATCGCCGGGTGGAAAACATAGAAAGAAAAGAATCTTTCAGCTTGAGCAAGATGAACGGACCATTGTTGATCAAGAAAACTTAAAATTCTCCATCACAAAGTATTACAAAAATATTTTGGGTGCTCCTCATCCTTCTAGTTTTATTTTGAGAGAAGAAGTCACTCAAGATATTTAGCAGATATCCGATGAGGAAAAGATCGTTCTTACATCTCCTTTTACATAAGAGGGGGTGTGTTTGTGTGTGTGTTGGGGGGGTGCTATTTCTCAAATGCAGCACAATAAAGCTCTGGGGCCAGATGGGCTGCTGAGTTTTATCAAAAAAATTGGGAGGTTATCAAACATGCCCTTATGGCACTCTTCACTCAACTTCAAAATGGAGATTTGCCTATGTAAAAACTTAATTTTGGAGTTATCACTCTTCTTCCAAAGAGCCTTCCTAAATGGAGAGCTGGATGAGAAAATTTATATGCAGTAGCCTGATCGTTTTGTAGCAACCGGGAAAGAGAACATGGTCTGTAGATTAAACAAATCACTTTACGATCTCAAACAAGCACCAAAGTAATGGCATGAAAAGTTTGATAAAACTCTCACTTATGCAGGCTTCACGGTAAACGAATTATAAATAACAGATGATCTTCTCAATCCCCAACATGGTCTTAAGGGGAACATTGAGGGACATCATTACAAAGATGGACATTGATGCGAGGGTTTATTTGACCATCTATGGACGCCATCCTTGTTTAAGTATGGAGGCGTGTCACCACGGCAAATGATTTTCCACACACTGTCCACCAGGTGTTGCCGCTATGTCGCTGTAATTTTTCTGAGTTCCAACAGGAGATCAAGGTACCGTAGGAAGAAAGAAAGCACATGGAGCCTAAGCTCCTGGGCCACCAACCTCACCTCTTCCTTGGAGCAGCGGATCAAATGGGTAGAGATTTTGTCAATATTTGTGCTAGAAGGTAACAACATTTTCATCATAAATCGATGTGCGGTGACGTTGTCATGTAGATGCCAACTGGGCCAACAAACCCTCGCCCGTCACTTTCTCTATCATGAGATGGAGTACCTCCATGATCAAGATAAAGAGCTGGTGGGATGCATGATCCCTTGCCGAAGTCCATGTCTATTGGCAATCTGACACCACAACGATGTGTTAAGAAGGATCTAGTTGTTTGCCGTGGAGAGAAAGGCACAAATCCATGTGATTATCTACTAGCCAAAGACTAGCGTCTGAAACACTTCGATGAGGAAGGACCAATTCACTATGTTGAAAGATTTAGTGATGAGGACACCTATTGTCAAGGTACTATGCATCTTACGCATCGTCCCTTGAACCCACATGAAGTTTTCGTGGAGTAAAAAACCACGGCAAAACATACACTCAAGTGCTCTGAAACTAGCTAGGGAGAAGGATCGGAGCCAGCTAGGTGGCGATCACCTTAGCCACAAACTTGGAAACCCCATGGATCAAACTAATCGATCAGAAATTATGCACTTAATCGACTTTCAGGCTCTTGAGGAGGAGTGTAACGCGAGCATGTTTGGTAGCCCGAAATCCATAAGAATCAAGACTTGAGAGGGAGCCAAAAGCCTGCATGATGCCGCCCTCAATGATACTCCAGCGGGACATGAAGAAGCGGGTGAAACCATCCGGACTCGAACACTTGTCCATCGACATAACTTTAATCACAGTCCACACCTCTTCTTTCGTGAAATCCCCCTCCAGCTGATGGAGATCGGAGAGCCTAATAAGGTTTATAGAAATCATAAATTGGACGGATCCTGTTTCTCTTGCAAGTTTTCTCTTCTTGTTGGCTCTGCCTCGCTTCACTAGCATGTAGAAAACAGAAGTGGTTTGTCATTCCTGACCTTCCGCAGAGAAACTTTTTATAAGTAATTCGACATCTCAATTAAGAACTAGAGGATTGATAAAATAGAGTAAGACCTCTGGAAAAATCTAGCAAAGCTAGCGACCGTCGCCTATCCTCTGAAAAACCCAACCGTCGCATGCACCTTCGCCTTCTTCATAACGGTTCCCCCTCCACAGGTCGGTCTCGCCGGCATCAGGGGAGACCCGATCTACGAGTGGAGTTTTTTTTAATAGTAGTAGCGTTTTCAATATATTAGGGTATGGTTTTGGTAGTCGGATTCTTTTGGACTTCAGGTCATTGGAAATGACATCGCCTACAATAAGTGATCTTCGGCCTTTCGTTCGATGAGGAGATCTCCTTTCCGACATCAATGGTGGTGTTCAAAGAGTATTTTTCTCTAGTTATGGTTCTTTAGGGCTTTCTTCGCTAGATTGATCCTAGACATTTTATCATGGTTGCCGCGAGGAGGAATATTCTCGCGATATTTTCCCGACTGGTACATCCTCGACAATGGTGATTTGTATTCTCATCTCCTGGGCAACGTCGACTAGACTGCTCGATTGTTTTTTCCAATGTTGGTGACTACTTTAATTGTTGCGTGGGTACATGTAGCCTTGACATTGCAGCTCAAGTTAAAATTATGAAAAAATCTTTGTTGATATTTACAGATCTATGGTTTAAATTTTTTGTCATTCTTCTTTGGTGGCCTTTAGAAACTTAGAAGATTATGTTTTTAAAGATAAAGAGTTTGCGTTTATTTTAAACTTTATTTTGTAATTCCCAGAGATTCTACCATGTACTATATTCACTACTATAAATATATTCATTGTCAAAAAAAAATGAACAGGAAGATTGTTATTTTCCCGCGCCAATGACAGGTGGGCCCTGTAATTGTTAGTGAGATGGTTGCTTCCTGTGGACACTGACAGGTCAGTCCCACCCGTATCATCCTCTTCCTTATCACTATCGCCGTATCGCGTCACTCGCGCAGGTGCACGCTGAAGGAAGAAACGGAGCACCAAAATAATGGCCGCTCTCCGCCACCTAGCCGGCGCCACTCACAACCACCGTATCGCCGCGAACTCCTCCTCCCTCTTCGAACTCCAGCGGCCTCCTTCCTGCCTCGCTGTCGCCGCCGCGCGGCCCCTCCGCCTCGCGCCCCTGCGCTCCCGCTCCCCCACCAGTGAGTAGCCTCTCCTGGACCCTAACCTCTCTACTGTTTTCTTTTTGCAAGTTTTTTTCTTTCTATCTACGCTGTCTCATAGCCTGTTCCGTTCAGGACTTTATGCGCTGTCCAGCAACGACATCAAGGTAGGAATCAACCTCGAGGTTGACGGCGCGCCGTGGAAGATTATTGGTAACAAGCTGAATCCATCTTCCTTTACATCTGTTTCTGCACCTCACCGCATGACCTTGCCAAATTCAGTCAGAGATTGCTTGGAACAAGCAAGGTTTTAGGATTTTTTTTTACATAAAGTTTTAAATCTTTTGTAGAGATGGAATCTAGTAGGAAATTTCTCTATGAAACCTCTATGTACGGTAGGATTTTAAGGGTTTGCTTTGAAAACAAAAATCCTCTATGAGTCCTTTAGAAGGATTCTAAACATCCATCCCAACCTCTTGCTTTCCTCATTTGGGAAGTCCAATCTCCAATGCAACATGTATCTATCTCTCTACTCTTGTCTTTCATCAAGAAATGCTTTCCTACAACTACAAACATTCCTCTAGAGCATCCAAATTGTTGTATTCCTTTAATTACCATATTCATGCTCTTTTACCTTTCCAAACCGACGCAATGTACCTCCTCTCTGGTCAATCATTGGTGATTATTTGCTTAGTTTAGCTGCCAAGCTATGCTAATAGGGATAATTCAGTACCTTTAACCTTTCCCTGTGTAATGAAGATGTATCATGTGCCCAAAATGTATGTCAAGTAGTGCTTTGTGTTAGTATGATTTTTGAGACAACCATTCTGCAGATAAATTTCGTTGTGCCAAACTAGCTGTCTGTGTATTCTGAAGCAATGTGAGACTGGTTTTGGTTGTTAGTCAGTCCGACCTTGCTGTTTTGAGATGTGAGATGCCAAAACAACAATCTTTTAGTTTGTAGGAGAACAGATGGGCTTATGTTGGTCTAATCTTCATATCCTTTATATCTAACTTGATTCAACCTATGGTTGTTTTTTCTTTCTGAAGTATGTTTTCACTTTTGGTACACTCACGGTGGGCCTGAGCTTTAGAGCTTCTGCGAAGTGCTTAATTGAAATAACCGAACTTAAAGCAATGGTGCAGATAAAAATGATTCTCTGCATATGGAGAGCACAGGCTCAAAAAAATGAAAAAGAACTGCCATCTATTATCAATGTACTCTGTTTTATTTCGTACGCTCAACGTGAGGAACATAGCAATGATACTTCTGTGTCCATGCAACTACAGAGTTTCTCCATGTGAAGCCTGGAAAAGGTGCTGCTTTTGTGAGGACAAAAATGAAAAATTATATCTCTGGAAACACAGTTGAGAAAACCTTTCGAGCTGGAAGTACGGTAATCTGAGCAGAAACTCCCTTTTTAGAATCTAAACCTGAGTTTAGCAGTTCTTATTTTGCATCTGTAATTTTATATTTGTATTCATTAGTTAATCAAATAGGGTTGCTGTGGATTGACTTTCTGGTGTCCTCAGTTGTATCACATCACATTTAGTTCTGTACCAGCTTACAGTTTTTACTTCTTACATTCTCAGATCCAGGAAGCTTCTATTTCTAAGGAAACGAAACAATTTACGTACAAGGATGGATCCCAGTTTGTGTTCATGGATCTGGTACATGCATCTAGTTCACTCAAATATGTCATCTCCACAATTACCTGCTACCTGCCTATATCTATATGTTCCATAAATGTGTTCATAGATCTGATACATGCATCTATTTCACTCATTGCAACTGTTGTAAAAGATGAGCTAATTCAGGAGAGTTAGCAAAACAGAGTAAGCTGGTAACTATACATGTTTCTTTTACCTGGATAACTATGGAGTGAGCTGTCCGTTATACTGAGGTAAAATTTGTGGAATCGCGCGTAGCATAATATGGCTTCAGTTAGGTTTATAGGGCCTACGCGTATCCCAAGATCGTCAATTTAACCAATATAATATAAGATTTACACTACAAAACTTATACCATTAAAAAGTACAACATCTGAACTTTTCAATGATATGTATCTTGTGTTACATTGGTTAATTTAGAGACCTAGAGATACGCGTAGGACCTGTAAACCAGGACGGAGGTAGTACAATTTATCAGTTCGAAATATTAATGAAAATAACGAAAGGTTATCTCCTGTTAATAAGAAAAGTACTGATCCAAGTTTAGGGAAGCGGAATATGAATGTTCTGTCATTACAAAAAGCAAGATGTCTGAATGTATCCGAAGCCATTTGCTTATCTAAGGACATGAGCAAGTCAAAGCTTGAAATCCCACTAATTACACATATTCACACACTGGTATTTTAGAAGCATAGGTGAAGTATTTCATTACGATAAAATGCAACCTAACAGTTACTGTAGAAACCAGTGTGATAAGAAGTGTCCTTTTTTTCAGACAACCTTCAGTTACAGATAAACTATCTGTTATAGTCAACCAACCCATCGCTTAATAGCAATCAGCACTGTGCATTCTTCAAGTATACTATGTCCTGATCCCAATTTCCCTTTCCAGACGACCTTTGAAGAAAGTCGCTTAAACGAGTCAGATGTTGGTGACAGGCAAAAGTGGTTGAAAGAGGGAATGGACTGCATTTTGCTATACTGGAATGGACGGGTATGTGCAATTCTGTTCTCACGTCGTCTGTCTGGTTAACTAATTGCCTTTTAGTAATCTTTGTACTATGCTACTTGATAATGTTATATGTAGTATAATCCTGTGCAGCATGTGTATATTGACCACTGACAGTCACAAATTCTGCAGATTATCGATTTTGATCTTCCCATCACTGTTAGGCTGACCGTAACTGAGACTGATCCAGGGCAAGGTGACAGTGCACAAGGTAGTTCTCTAGAATGTTTTTTGTGCAGATCAAGCCTGGTGCACTTTTTCTGGAAAAGATCTTTAAAAAAATGTTAACGTTCTCTCATTGTGTGTGAGGCTTGTGTTGGATTCACGTTTAGCCATTACATCCTTTCCAGAAATATCAAGATCTTTTGTGTTCATGTTATTGGTTAGTCATGCATCATGCTAATAATAGTTGTTCACCGCACACAATGTAGTCACGAAGACCACAGAATAGTCTTGTATATTTCTTTTATGGTGTGCAATAACATGATCTAAATCATCTTGTTTCGCAGGAGGAACAAAGCCTGCAACCCTGGAAACAGGAGCTGTGATCAACGTGCCTTCTTTCGTTGATGTAGGCGATGATGTCCTGATTGATTCGAGAACCGGCCAGTATATGAGCCGGGCATAGAGTGGATACCGGACAAAACACCAACAGACAACTAGTTTTTCTTGTTCGCAACAATTTTGGTTTATTTATTGACCTTATGAGAGTTCGCAACATTGTTCATTCGTCTCACCGTGCATGAAATTCCATTGAAACTTTTTACAACTGGGACGTGGGCTCCTTCAGCTAAAACCGTGTAATCCAACATGGAACAAATATACTACTACTACAAGAACATCTTATCTAGCAAACAGTTCACGGTCGAATATATTACATGCTGAAAATTTTTGTTAACCCTCTTCCCCAACTGCTGGAGATGGGGGGGAAACGGATCATCCAGTTCAGAACCTCTCGCCATATCTGAAGAAAAGGGCTCCTGTGCCAGCATTGTGGTCGACGGCGTACTCCGCCCTGAGTGGGCCAAGCTTAATGCCGACACCGTACGATGATCCATGGCCGGCACGTCGGAAGAACTCTGTAGGGTTCCCTTTGACATCCTTGGAGCTCCCAAGGTCGGTGCCATGCTCGGCAAAAGCGTACACCTGTGTGTTCTTCACCATGGGGACCGGGAGGCGCACCTCGGTGGCAACCTACATGATTAAGCCGCAGAAGCGATGCGTCAGTTCAGGTGAACCTGACACTTTAACTTTATTCGTCCATTTCATTCTTTATCATTGCTTACGCGTGCTACGGTTGAAAGTGATATTTGCAAAGAGATTCACATTACTAACCTCGAGAAGGTTCCTAGAAGCGCCGAGTTCGCCCATGCCATAGCCCCTGACAGAGTGAGGCCCTCCAAGTGCGAAGGCGTCATAGCTTGGCAGATCTCCTACACATCCTGCGTAGCGGCCGTGGGCGACAAGAACGGCCGGCGGTGGTTTGCCGGCACCATTCTTTTGCTTGTTTAGATTCACGAACTTTGTCACTGTTAGCTGATGGCGGTTGAAGAACGGGTTCTTGCTTCCAATGCCCAGGCCCTGGTCCAGCTGCAGCCCACAATTGTCGTCAAGAGGATTAATTTGCTTGAATCACCATGGAGAACTTATTTATAGAAGCTAGGTTTTATTTTCTTTGATGGTTTGCATAAACAAAATGCAGTCTTAAGAATAGTGAACTTCCAAAAGATGGATGGATTGCTCTGAGGACAATACCTGGAAGATGCACCTGTCGCCAATGGTCGCGCCGTTGACGAACTCTGTGTTATCCCGGGTCAGATTGGCCTGCAGGAATGCCATCCGGTCGACGCCGGTGCCGCTGAATGTCGTGGGTGGGCCGTCCATGCCCAGGGCGCCGGTGGCCGTCCTCCGGAGCCCGTGAGTGCACACATCATTGCTCTCATCACGCGTCGTGATCTCCTCCATCACGAGGCCATACGTGAACGTGCTCTGCTTTGTGAGGTTCTGTAATTGCAATTATTGGTCAATGGCAAATGTTGGAATAATTTACATTTCGAAATTGAGGTGTACCGATTCCTCCAAACCTCTGTTATGTTAGCTTTGATTCCAACTCTATCGATCCAGATAGGTGGAACATCGGCCATGTTGGGGCCGGCTACGAAGACAGGGCTGAGTTTCCTGGTGTTGAAGCAGCTGGTTTTGAAGATGCGGTTCCTGCTGCGGTCCTCCACACCGTCTAAGTAAGGATGTGTATACTCAAACTTGAACGAAAGATCGTCCTAAGAAACAAAACAAAAACATGGATATATATAAGTGTATTTGAAACATGGAAATATCTGGGATCCATGCTAGTACTATGCTAGCTTCAAGGTATATGCAAATGCAAGAATGCCTTGCATGCGTGTGCTGTTGGATAGTTCTTTCAGATTGTAGTAGAGCAGAAACGAAACTAATGCCTTGCATGCGTGTGACTGTTTCTAGAATAACCAAGAAGCACACTACAAAGCTGAAATAATCATTCATCAAACAAAATCACCAATTACCAACTCACCTGAGGGTTGAGCAAGTTGCTGGATGTAACCGAACCAGCGAGAGATCTGTTCAGCCCACCGATGTTGCGGTGCTCAAACGCCACACTTCCTCCAGGTTGAATGGATTCCTGAAACGAAGCTCTCCATCAGATATATAATACATCAGGTTCAGCAACAGGGCTTGATTACAATGATGGAGCTTCACAAGCTTAATCATGAACTTGTCCAGCATTTTTGAGACAGATGTTAGAAAGATAAAAAGGTTGTGAATATGTAGGCACATTACAAGAGTTGGTCGTCCCCCAGGCCCTGGCACAAAGTTCCACTCCGTGGTCACGTCCACTGATTTGGGATTCAGTTCATGGAGCTTGATTTCGACCAACACGCCTCCTTCTTTGGTTTCATCAGGGGATGGATTCACCTCTATATTGGAGAACAGAGACAGCGCGTTCAAGTTCTTAAGAGCCTGTCTCCCTGCCCCGATGTTAAAGATATGGCCTGGCCGAAGCTGTAATACATCAACAGACATAAGTCAAATACTGATGTCCTTTGCACTTCATAGCAAGAAAAAAAAACATTCAAATCGGTAGACAGAGCATTGTAGAATAGTAAGTTGGTAACCAAGCAATTTCTTGCGCATCGGATCGAATTCATCTACTTCTTCTCTTAATTTTTACAAATCCGAATTTCAATCTTGTTAGGCGTGCGTGCACTCAATGCTATCTAAGTGATATTCCAGTCAAAATACGCCCTACAAATATAAAGGGAAAGGGACATGTTTGAAGTGTGAAACATGATAAGAAGGGGACTGCTGAGCGTCCCCCGGACGAAAAAAGCATAAATCCCCCGCCTCGATAGCCGTTGGATGGGGCCGCTCTTTGCCGCTTGCTTTGTCGAAGTGAAAACGGTTGCATCGGAATTTTCCCCCACGCTATCTCTCCCCGCAGGGCGGGCATGAAAAGGTTGTCCGCGGGTGTAGCTCCGCTAGGAAAACTCTGGGCATCATCGTAGCTCCCCCACGAGCATCACCGGCAAAATGCTCGTCGCCGGAGAAGAGGTTCCTCGCAGCGCCCCATCCTCGACGGAAAATGGCAGACACGATCCCATCCCATCCCGGCGTCCTTCATCTCCACCATCTCCTTGCAGCAGTCCAACAGCATGCCCCCGCAAGTCGCTGGAGAAGACGTCGCCGGAGTTTTGATGCCCGCTCGCAGCACCGGCAGTGGCGTCTCGAAGCAATGGTGATTGCGCTCGCCATCATCTCCTTGCAGCACCACCCCCGTCACTCCTCCTTGAGCCCAGCTCATCGCCGGAGAAGACGTCGCCGGAGCTTCAACGCCTGCTCGCAGCGCTGTTGGTGGTGGGTCGCAGCAACGGCGGTGGCGGGTCGCAGCTTCTCCGTCAGAACATTGCCACTGCCGGTAGCATCAATGGCCGTCGTAGGGACCAACATCGGTCGCCGTGTGTAGCAGACCCGGGCGCCGACGGTAGCAAACCATGTTGTCGTGTGTAGCAGACCTGGGCGCCGACGGTAGCAGACCCTGCTGCCGTGTGTAGCCGACCTGGCCGTCATCGGTAGCAGACCCGTCCGCCATTTGTAGCAGATTCCTGTTTGCAGCAGCGCTCGCCCGCCATGGGTGCTCCTCTGGATTGCAGCAATGGTGGTGGAAAAGCAGCTCGAGCCCGGTGGTAGCAGAGCCGCCGGCCATCTGTAGCAGAGCCAGCGGCCACTTGTACTCAAAGGGGTAGGGGCAGGGGTCCTCTGGGATGAGCTTGCCCGCATCGATCTAGACCTCGAGGAGGCTGATCCCGCTGTCGTCGGAACTGCAGCCATGCTTGCCCACGAGGCGGCGCTGCGGATGGCGCACATGAGGCTGGGAGTTGCGGCGATCTGGTGCGTGGAGGAGATCGCCGAGCTGCGGGGTGCCTCAGTATCTAAGGCTCCGACGCCGGCGGCCGGAGGTACGCGGGATGAGAGGAGGTCGTCTGTGAGAGTGAGGCGCAGGGAAGGGGGACGGCTGAACGGGCTTGGGGATTTGTTCTGGACGCGGAGGAGACACTCGTGGGGAAGACGAAGACAAAGCGATAAGGTGGGCCCTCCACCGTTCTCTCTCCGCGTGGGTTCATAGGTGGACACGCGGCGTGCAAAGGAGGCGGGGGATCGCGAGGCCTCGTTCCCCCGGGTGATGGTCAGCATTTTACTGAATGATGACTTGTTTCAAAAAAAAACTCCCTCCGATCGAAGGGAGTAGTATTAATGAATG
Source organism: Lolium perenne (assembly GCF_019359855.2). Classification (NCBI taxonomy): domain Eukaryota; kingdom Viridiplantae; phylum Streptophyta; class Magnoliopsida; order Poales; family Poaceae; genus Lolium; species Lolium perenne. Next base: position 163,080,848 of record NC_067247.2, read on the forward strand.
ACCGAACTGTGGAAGGATAAGAACGTTTTAGTGAATTAGAGCATAATAATAAGAACATGTTGATCAATAATGCTACTCCTACAAAACTTATCCAAGCACAGACTGTTGGTTTCTTTCAGGTAGTGCGTTGGTTTTTTCAGTACCTGCTGGGGCAGTTCCCTGTCAATCACAGGAAGCTTGGTCTTCCCCTCGATGACATTGTCGAGCTTGTCCAGGAACTGGTACTCTACCCCGGTGACCTCCCCCTCGACGACCTCGCCCACAACCTCGCCGGTGTGGAGGTTGCCGAAGTTGACCAGCTGCGCGCACACGAAGCCCTCGTTGTGGTACCAGCTGAGGACGTGGTCCCTGATCCTCTGCAGCAGCCTGGCGCTCACCCGTCCCTGCTTCCTCACCATCTGCACCACCTCCCCCCGCACGGGCTCCGGCAGGATGCACGGCTTGGTGGCGCTGCGGAGGCGCCGCTGGTACTCCTGCTCCTGCCTCCGCTGGAGCGCCATCTTTTCCCTCAGCGTCATGTCGTCGTCCTCGGTCTCGTCGGACTGCGACGGCACGAGGCCGCCCACGTTGACGCAGCTGAACCGGCTCGCCGGGGCCCAGAGGCTCTCGGCGTAGGCGACGGTGAGGCCGAGGGTGCCGTCGGGCAGGGGCCTGATCGCGTCGACGTTGACGCGCTCGAACATGCCGGACGACGACAGCGCCTCGAGCTCCCCGAGCAGCTGCGCCCGGGTGAACACGCCGCCCGGCTGCAGCGCCGACCCCTCGAACAGGGGGTCGTCGGCGCCCGTGACGCGCGCGTCCTCGCCGAGCGGGCCGCGGTCGAGGAACCTGAGCTCGGAGACCTTGTACCTCTTCGCCCCCTTCAGCCTCTCGAACGGCACCGTCATCCTGGGCCCGAAGTCGTGCGCGTCCCAGTCCCTCGACGGCGGATTCTCCTCCGCCGCCTGCGCCGGTCCGGCGGTGAAGAGCCGCGACAGGAAGCCTCCGAAGCCGCCGCCGCTACCGCCGGGGGGTCGACGGCCGGTGCCGCCGGGAGCGACGGCGGCGGAGATGGCGGAGGCGAGGGCCCCGTTGCGAGGGGCGGTGGAGCGGGACTTGGGGTCGGAGGACGAGATGGACATGGCGCCGGAGCTGAACACCATTGCGCTGCCGCCCCGGATGGATGTGGTGATCGAGGGTTCGCTTTGGTTCGGTGGGTTTAAGGAGAAGAGTTGGTCATGGTCTCGTGCCGTCTTTTGCACGACTTCTTTTTGCGGGGGTTTTGCAACACACCAAACTAAGACACGTGTTCTCTTGAAACACTTTCGATTTATGAAAATTCCAGTTTTGCTAATTCGAGTCCAAATAAGAATTGATTTAGAGCTCAATCAACTCGTTAACCATTGGATATTACGAGGTGATTCGTGTTAGTCGGTTGCATCAATGTGTTGAAATATTGGGCCCACTTCTAGTGGCCCAAATTAGATTTCAGTTTTTTCCTATAAATCTCAAAGTTCACATAGTGGCAGCCTTGTGAGTTTGAGCCCAAGTTGGTGGCAGCTCACTAGGGAGTGGCAAGATGTGGGAAGTTTAGTCCCACATGGAAAGTTGGGAGGAAGTTACACCACCTTATAAGATGGGTTGTTCCAGCACTAGTAAGTGAGTGAGAATAGGAGTGCTACACGCGCTCCTCCTCCTCCTACTCGCTCTTCTTGACACGACGCGCGCGCGCGCTCGTGGTGAGTGGATTGAGCCTCGAGTAGTCGGTTCGGGTCGCTCCCGGATCGTGGGCTATCTGTAACCGACTCGAAACGTTCGTGCGACGTGGGCGTGGCCCACGTTGCCTAGGGTTTCCCGAGCCTATATAATCTCTTGCCCGGCTACCGCAGAAATAAACTGAATACACGAGTTAGGGTTTCCACCTCTCTCTACTTGCGCCGCCATTGTAGCCTACTCCATCCCGCGAGCCGACGTGCATCGGCAAACGGGAGAGCAGGTCTCCGGAACCGCTCGTCCTTGCGATCCTGTACGGGAGAGGGCGAATTAGGTTTTTGGGAAGCACTCCGCGCGACTGCTCAAGCTCTTCATCACGGGTCGCCTTCCGTCCAAGTCGGGCGGTGCTGCCTACCGTCGTCTTCAACGCTGTCTACTTCGACCCGTCGTCAACAACGTTACTGCTGCGACATCAACTGCTACACCTCCACCACCACCTCCACCAGATCGGTACGTGCGACATATCTCGATCTGTTTAGCGATGGATGCTTTACCGTTTGCGCTGCTGCTACTCATGTTGATTAATGCATCTAGTATGTTTGAGTTTCACATGTTAGTAGTTGTTGTCATCATGTTTTATATTCTGGAATTAATCATGGAAATTGTGCCTAATTATCCAACAATCCAAAAACCTAATTGTAGGCAATTTCCTGAGTTAACAATGGCTGGTTTTGCTGATGCACTGAGGCCGGATAAGTTCACCGGTGTGCACTTTAAGAGGTGGCAAGTTAAGGCCATGCTCTGGCTTACTCATCTGAAAGTGTTCGAAGTTAGTGATGGTTTACCTGAAGGAACTATATCTGACCAAGATCAGAACAAGTTCAAGGAAAACAATACTCTCTTCGTCGGATGCGTTCTGAGTATTCTTGCTGATCGTCTGTGTGATGTGTACATGCACATAACAGATGGTAAAGAGCTCTGGGATGCAATGAATGCTAAATTCGGTGCTACTGATACAGGCAGTGAACTGTACATCATGGAGAGCTTCCATGACATCAGGATGGTAAACAACCGTTCTGTAGTCGAACAAGTTCATGAGATACAGTGCATTGCGAAAGAGCTTGAAATCCTTAAGTGTGCCTACAAGTTTGTGGCTGGATGCATCATCGCTAAGTTGCCCCCTTCATGGAGGAACTTTGCCACAACTCTCAAACACAAGAGACAGGAGATATCAGTTGAAAATCTGATAGCGTCTCTTGATGTTGAGGAGAAAGCTCGGGCTAAGGATAATACTGAGAAAGGAGAGGGTCAGTCTAGCGCCAACATGGTGCATAAGAAACCCTACAGCAAGAACAAAGGGAATAACAAGCCCTCCTTCAATAAGCCTATGAAAACTACAACCTTCAAGAAGAAGAAGATGATAAACAAAGCAGATCTGAGCTGCTTTACCTGTGGAGAGGTTGGCCACTTTTCTAAGGACTGTCCAGAGAGGGCAGACCGCAAGAAAAAGGCGAGGCAAGTCAACACGGTGACCGCTAGCAATGCTGATGGGTACGGTAATCTCTTTACTGTTCTTTCGGTATTTCAATCTCCATGTTGGTGGATTGATACAGGTGCTAATGTTCATGTGTGTGCTGACATATCCATGTTCACTTCTTACCAGGTCTCCCGGGATTCTTCCGTCTTGATGGGGAATGGGTCACATGCTTCTGTTCGTGGTGTTGGCACGGTAGATCTGAAGTTCACTTCGGGGAAGATCGTGCAGCTGAGGAACGTGCAGCATGTCCCTACTATGAACAAGAATCTCGTTAGCGGCTCCCTTCTATGCAGAGATGGGTTTAAGGTTGTTTTAGAGTCGAATAAAGTAGTTGTTTCCAAGTTTGGACAATTTATTGGTAAAGGCTATGAGTGCGGAGGCTTGTTCCGCATTTCGCTTTCTGATTTCAGTAATAAGTCTGTGAACCATATTTGTGGCAATGTTAGTGATGATACCAGTGTTTGGCATTCTCGTTTATGTCACATTAATTTTGGTTTTTAATGTCTTGGCTATCTAGTTTAAGTTTAATTCCGAATTTCACCATTGCCAAAGGTTCTAAGTGCCATAGTTGTGTGCAATCAAAGCAACCTCGGAAGCCTCACAAGGCGGCCGAGGAGAGAAACTTGGCACCTCTAGAACTCATACATTCTGATCTATGCGAGATGAATGGTGTGTTGACAAAAGGTGGAAAGAGATATTTCATGACATTGATTGATGATGCGACTAGATTTTGCTATGTTTATTTGTTGCGAACTAAAGATGAAGCTTTAGACTACTTTAAAATTTATAAGGCCGAAGTTGAAAATCAACTAGAGAGAAAGATCAAGCGTCTTAGGTCGGATCGTGGTGGCGAATATTTTCCTAAAATCTTTGATGAATTCTGTGAGGAACATGGCATTATTCATGAGAGGACGCCTCCCTATTCACCCCAATCAAATGGGGTTGCCGAGAGAAAAAATCGCACGCTGACTGACTTGGTGAATTCCATGTTAGCCACTGCTGGTTTATCAAAGGCATGGTGGGGGGAGGCTTTGTTGACTTCATGTCATGTACTGAATAGAGTTCCTAACAAGAATAAAGATAAAACCCCTTACGAGGAGTGGGCTGGGAGAAAACCATCACTTTCGTATTTGCGTACATGCGGATGTTTGGCGAAAGTCAATATTCCAATTACTAAGAAGCGCAAACTTGGACCAAAGACAGTGGATTGCATCTTTCTAGGTTATGCTCCTCGGAGTGTAGGATATAGATTTTTAGTAGTTCAATCCGAGGTACCTGATATGCATGTTGATACTATTATGGAATCTCGTGATGCAACATTTTTTGAGAATATGTTTCCTATGAAAGATATGCATAGCATTGCTAGAATTTCTACTGAGATAATTCCTGAGTCTAGAACATCTAATGAGTATTTTGAACAATCACATGAGAATGTTACTGAGAAGGATGACAATGAAGCTCCTAAACGGAGCAAAAGACGAAGGATTGAAAAATCCTTTGGTGATGACTTCATTGTGTACCTTGTGGATGATACTCCCACGTCCATTGCAGAGGCATATGCATCTCCAGATGCAGATGAGTGGAAAGAAGTTGTCCATAATGAGATGGACTCGATTCTTTCTAATGGAACTTGGAAGTTGTCAGAACGACCCCATGGATGCAAGCCTGTAGGCTACAAATGGGTGTTCAAGAAGAAGCTAAGACCTGATGGTACTATTGAAAAGTACAAGGTGCGGCTTGTGGCGAAAGGCTACACACAGAGAGAAGGCGAAGATTACTTCGACACCTATTCACCTGTCGCTAGACTTACCACCATTCGAGTACTACTATCCATGGCTGCCTCCTATGGTCTTATCGTTCATCAAATGGACGTAAAGACAGCTTTCCTTAATGGAGAGTTGGAAGAGGAAATCTATATGGATCAGCCTGATGGGTTTGTAGTAAAAGATGAAGAAAAAAAGGTGTGCAAGTTGCTGAAATCTTTATATGGCCTGAAACAAGCACCTAAGCAATGGCATGAGAAGTTTGACAGAACTTTAACTTCTGTAGGATTTGTTGTCAATGAGGCTGACAAGTGCGTTTACTATCACCATGGTGGGGGCGAAGGTGTTATACTATGTTTGTATGTGGATGATATTCTAATCTTTGGTACAAATATGAAAGTAATACACGATGTCAAGTCTTTCTTGTCAAAGAGCTTTGATATGAAAGATCTGGGAGAAGCTGATGTGATTCTGAACATCAAGCTGATTAAGAACGAGAGTGGGATTACTCTAACGCAATCCCATTATGTTGAGAAGATCTTCAGCCGGTTCGGCTATATTGATAGCAAGCCTTATTCAACACCTTATGATCCCAGTGTGACACTACGCAAGAACCGGAGGATTGCCATAGATCAATTGAGATATTCTCAGATCGTTGGCTCACTCATGTACTTAGCGAGCGCGACTAGACCCGACATCTCTTTTGCTGTTAACAAGTTGAGTAGGTTCATGTCAAACCCGGGTACTGATCATTGGCATGCACTTGATAGGGTCATGCGCTACCTATGTGGTACAATGAGTTATGGGATTCACTATTCAGGGCATCCAGCTGTGCTTGAAGGATATAGTGATTCGAATTGGATCTCAGATGTAGCTGATCTGTACGCCACAAGTGGGTATGTGTTTACCTTTGGAGGTGGCGTAGTGTCATGGAGATCTTGCAAGCAAACCATATTGACGAGGTCAACTATGGAAGCAGAACTTACTGCTTTAGACACAACCACTGTTGAATCAGAATGGTTGCGTGAGCTCTTGATGGACTTGCCTGTGGTTGAAAAACCTGTTCCGGCAATCCTTTTGAATTGTGACAATCAAACTGTAATTGTCAAAGTGAACAATTCTAAGAATAATGCGAAGTCATCAAGACACGTCAAGAGACGTTTGAAGTCTGTCAGGAAATTGCGAAACTCCGGAGTAATAACTGTTACATATATTCAAACAGACAAAAACCTGGCAGATCCCTTTACAAAGGGACTATCACGTAATGTGATAGAAAGTGCATCGAGGGAGATGGGTTTGAGACCCGTTGATGTTACGCCGTAGTGGTAACCAACCTTTGTGATCGGAGATCCCGTGAATTAGGACCTGGGAAGAACAAACTAGTGGTTTAATTGAGGAGAGTATTATGTAACTCTCTCTATGTGAAGATGCACAACTCTCAATTGCTGTAAGGAAGGTTGGCAACAAGCCTTAATGTGTTTATGTTGGCTATTTTAGCAAAGCTGCTGTCCTACAGAGCATTCTTGAAATCACACACCTATATGAGTTCGATTGTTAAACGTCGCAATCTATGAAATAATACACCCATGATACCTTGTTCGCGCCACAGATCGTGAGTGTGGAGGTGGCCGGTGAGGAAGAGAGGCGGTGGCGAAAGCTAGAGAATGTCGATGCTCCCCAACCAAAAGCATTTGTACTTCAAAAAGTAATTTTATGTACACAAAAAATTGGCACACATGACCAAAACTTAGATAAAATACTATGACATTGGTGTTTGTACTTTAATATTTTTTTTGGAAATACATTGTTTTGAGATTATATCGAAATAAACCTTTATTAAGCAAAGATTTATTATTATGAGGCAGTTGCATTGCAAGAGAATGTCCATGAGCTCCGTGTGAGAAATCAGAAATCAGGGTAGGGGTGGAGAGAGATTCTTGTTCGAGTATCCTTGGGCCATATCCAAGAGGAAAGGGTGAATCGACCATTCCTCGAAGCCTGGTTTATTCTTGGAGTTGCAAACTTTGCAGGTTAGGGTGCTGGTTCCATGCACTCTCTCTTCACCTCCTTCGCCTACTTTCTTCTAATCAACACAACCATGCTTTAAATTAAAATAAGTTGTACATGAAAAAGGTGTCTGTCGCTCATATGGTTCTATTTCGATAATTGGTTTCGAGTTTCGTCAGCTAAAAAGCAGCATTTATCCATTCATGTTTGGAGCTTTTTTAGCGAATTTCGTCAAATTCATCGCATACGGTCAACCGTTTAAAATTTTATTTTAGGGGTAGCTTCACATCACCATTTCGCACAACTCACCTGTTATAAGTTTTTAGTTTCGAGGACGTAAAAGGATAGAATTGTAACTCACTAGAATATTGTAATTTGCGCACATGCGTGAGTTTATTTGGATGTATTGTAATGTGTTGCTCAACCTCCCACTTGTGCTCTCTAGTTCATCAGTTAGCCGTTTCATCATCGTGTTGGTCGTTTCAATGATGATAATTCATGGTGGTAACTGTCATGGCTACCATCGTCGGCAACGACATGCTGGAATTTTCACGCGCAGTCATGGTAGATTATTGTGTCTGGTGGATGACGGCGTGGTGATGGTAAGTGAAAGGTGAGAGGTGTTAATCCATAGTGATAGCCGAACCTATGTGGGGGCAAAACCAGGCCATGGCCCGCCTAGTTTTGGAGCAAAATACCAAGGTCTAGCCCACTAAAGGTCTGATACACTAGATTTGATAGGCCTCTCCTTCACACTGCCCGCCCATATTTTTATTTGTTTATTTGTAGTTCCGCTACTGGTGGTATTGCCGCACGCCGCCGTGGTAGGCTTTGCTCCATGGTGATGGTTTGTGGTAGATCAGAGGTGGTAATTCATGGCGGTAACCATTGTGACCACCAACGGCAGCGGCAATATGGTGGTAACCGTGTAGATGTAGCCAGTGTCGTCGCCAACCTTGAGAGTACCTTTTATCTTTAAAAAAGCCTCTCACACCATCAACCATGAAGGCACCGACTTGACTGCTTGTTCGGGCTCGCCGCAGCCTCGGTCCGTTTTTAATTCCCATAGCGTCAACCATGCTCAACAGCACGAAATCAAGCTTCACCATGAGCTCACTCAATCCACGGCGTGAGCTTTACCTTGGGCAGAGGATGGTCAGCCATGAAAGAAGAACATAGGTATAGATAGGCGCTCGAGAGGTACAATCGCAGGGCGAGGGGAGCCCTTCCGTGCCGCGTCAGCGACGAGTTTGTGCTTCCGGGCTAGACGAAGACCCGGCCGATCTGATCGATGGATCAGTCGGTCGGGGGATTATTTCCCAATGATTATTGCCAGATGATATGGAAATTTACAGAATGGTTTAAGTATGCTGTACATTAAGGTTGCTACAATCACATATGCCAGACGAAAAATGTTCTACCCTCTCGTCGTCTCCATAAGCTGTCAGAAAGAAGATGCGTTGCTCTTCACATCTCAATATGGTTAGAGTGATCACCTTGGTTGTCCAGGGGCATGTACTGTGCCATGATCGCCCGGATCTCCGAATCCATGTACCTCTGTGTTCAGTGAAGTAGAGAAAAAATTAGATGATACTACCCTAGATTTTATGAGTTGGTAATCAGCATGTAAGAGGTTGATCATATCGCATACCCGGATCCGGTACTTGTACACCGCGTATCCTGCAATTCCTGCTGCCGCTAGGCCGAAGAAAACGACCCACAAGAAGCCCCAACCTACCTGTGCTGCTGCATCCTTGCCTGAATAAGATGGGAGTGTCAGTTCAGTGTCAATCAAGGCAGTGGTTGGACATATCCTATATGTTGCTGCTACATTTGAGATTTCAGCAGATAATAATCATCAGTCAGCTTAGTGAGCCACTGAGCCTATTATAGATTAATGCTCAGTTTGTACTTGAAATGTTGTGCTTTGCTTGTTTCTGAAATGGCTTATTTCTACAGCCGGTGTGGCAACTGCAATATTGTACTATACTACAATGATTTTGATATATTTTTGCTATCCAATGGTCATGTTTTAGAACCCTGCAGTATATCAGTTTGTCTCTTGATGAAGAAGGAAGAAAGCATCCCCACTGTGACTTGTATGCTTAACACCCAGGTATCTAAAAGCTGACTCCACCAAATGAGAGTATCACAAATTCACAATCCATCGCAATGTAAAGAAAGACTAACTACACTGCAATTTGTGGAACCTGGTGATATTCAAATCCCAATGGCTTAGCTTAAGCAATAATAAAAAGTTGTATGAAGATATGTACATACTTATGCATGTATCATGCTCCTTCATGTACAGCAAGCCTCCACTGCAGCCACACTCATAGCTTCCCCATGTGTTCTTGCAGTTGCATTCCTTGCATTGGCATGCGGTCCTTTCCTTGCATTCATCAACATCTGTCGCAAAATATTAACGTCAGCAGTTCAGCACGAAATAAAGGAGACATGTCACCAGTGATATATAAAAGAAGATCAGTCATTGACTCTTACCTTCACATTTATGGACTCCATCGCCTTTGAACCCATCTGGGCACTTACAGCCATCAGCCTATAGGTGTTTCACACCATTAATATGCTTTTACATTCCGATAACACACTAAGCAGCAGTATGGACAACAAAAGTCCTACTAATAACTTACAGTACAAGCAGAGTATGTTCGGCCATTCTTGGTCTCCTTCCAACAGCCACCATTGTTGATCTCACACCGCCCAGACCCCGAAGCTAAAAGAACATCATATGTCAGTATTTAGAACGTTAATTGGGTTCTTATGTCCTCGTGATCCGACCGGCAACATCATGGGACGCTGAACAATAATCGGCAGGTAGATGCATGCAGCTTGATGAAATGATGAGACTTTACTTATTTAGTCGGAAAAAAATGCCAATAAAATATTCTCCGTACTACGGGTCGTATACCTTCGCAGTGAGTGTAGCCATCACCAACGAATTTGACACCTTTCACAACTGGACATTCACAGATTTTTCCACGGAAAGTGTCCTACATAACCACCAGCCAAGTATCGTATGCATAAGTTAAACAGGAAAGGGAAACAATGTCAACGAATAGTGTCGAATACAGTCAGAGATAAAATCACAAGAGGTACCTTGCAAGCAGTGACGTTAGCAGCCTTGTCTTGCCAACATCCACCATTGTTCTCCAAGCACTCATTTGTTTGTATATCTATGGTTTAACATAACATGAATGGTATATGTTTAAGAGCAAAGGCTAAGCAAGTTAAGCATGCAGCATAAGTACTCATCATAAATTTAGGGAATTGTGACGAAGGTAGTGAAATCAATGTACCGACCTTCAGTTAAGCAAACAGCTGGCTCAGTAGTTTCTCGAAATCCAGCACAAAGTGCTTTAAGAACTGCTCCTTTGTCAAGTTTCCCTGGTAAACAAAGAGTAAGATAATCATACACGGAACCTCAAATCAAGAAAATCTGGTACCTGTGATAGGTAGGAGTTAGAAGACCACACACCTCGGTATTGTCTATTGTTGATTACAAGAGTTGGTAAGATGGTGACATCACCACGAGAGCCCTTGCCAATCTATGTAAAATGCAGTGTCAAAAATGAATCTATGTAAAATGGTGTACGATGTTACATTCCGATCCGAGATCACCGATGGTGAGTATAGAGGAAAAGGCTGCAGGGAAATACAAACCTGTGCGTCCTGTTCAGCTTTCAAAACAGGATTTTCTTTATCAGCGTTTGGGTCACCGATACACTTATCTATTGCTTTTTGATCTAGGCCTGGAAATTATAGATGCATTCAGTAAACATATTGCACCTCACAATAGAAAACATACGGCAAATGTAAACAGACGTACCAAGTGACTTGATAACTTCATCAGCACATTCCTTGGTGTACTTCTTTTCCTTCATTGGGCAGCGAACTGCAAAATCAGTCACATAATCCCACCACAGCCAAGGTTTCTTGCTCTCCGTAGCAACTTTATGAACACAGACTTGGCGTAAATTTTGCACCACCACATCTTTCCCATCATACCCTTTGCTGAAATCCTGTTCCGGATCAGGCGCGCAATATCTCCCGTGGTTGATACACTGGGATTTGCACTGCTTGCTCAGAGTGTAGGCCTCTGGGCAATACCAGGTAATGTAATGAGGAGTGAACTGTGTGTATCCCTTCTTCTCGAGTATCTGAGCAGCTCCTTTAAAGCTCTTGACGAACTCAATCTGGCTATCGCATTTTGCACCACATTCATCGTTACTGTTGGTCCAAAATTCGTACTCAACACGCTCGTCGGGGTGGGGCAGGGACTCTGTCCAGTCCAAGTTCACGTTAACCATTTCACGGTTATCAATTGCTTTCTTGAGCATGTCACCGAAACTTTTGGTAATGAGGGCTGAAGGAATTGTGATGTTCTCTAGATAATCTGCCTTCCCACTCTCTTCAGGGGTGTCCATCGTGATTAAAGGTTCAACCCTGTCATCGGCAACGAGGATCGCCGCTGCTCCTGCTCTTTGCGCATTCCACGCCTTCTTTGCGAAGAAGCAATCTATGTACAACAACAACAGGACAATATTATGCCACGCAAAGTAAATTAACTGACGAAAGGGCAGAGAAATATGCATGTTAAACAAGTACTAGTTTGTTGAGAAGGAGATCAGTAACATCATAGGAAATTCAATCAACAGACAGCGACATAAGAACTATAAAATCCACGAGGGCTTGGCAGTTTCCTCCACTCATCAAGTCAAAGAGGGGTCGTCCTATCAAACTGGATTAATGATTGTTAAACTGTGTCATATTTAACTCCCCGCGTGATTAAACAAATCAAATTTGTTCCACATGATCCCAGGCGCAGCGTATCCAGGCAAACCAACCGATGCGTACAGAAGCATAGGCCCATCGCAATCGCGTAACCACACACACAAACACATGCAGAGCGGAACAGTAGCAACCAAAACGAAGAAGCGAACTCTGTCCCCTCACCTCCCCTGTCGACGAGCAGGAAGGTGGGCAGCGCGCCGGGCTTGGCCTTGTAGGAGATATCGAAGTCGTCGAACCCCTTGCAGGCCTTCCGGTTGGCCTTGGGGTAGGCCACGACGCCGACCATGGTGCCGCCGTACTGCGGCACGCCGAAGTTGCCGATGGCGCACTCGTAGGCGCCCTTGAGCGCGGCGGGCGCCGTCACGCTGAGGCTGTTCTTCTCCACCACGAACCGCGCCTCGCAGCCCCCGCACCACAGGAGCGCGCACACCAGCGTTAGCAGCAGCGGCGGCGGCGCGGCTCCGGATCGGAGCCTCATGGTGGGCGCGCTCCGGTCGAGCGGTCTGTCCAAGCTCGCGATCCGCCGGATGCTGCAGATTGGGGTTTGGGCGTGTGAAGTATGGGGTATGGCGGTGCTGCTGCTTGGATTGGAGAGGAGTTGGGGAAGAAGACGGAGGTAGATGGCCAAGGCGAAGCCTCCCGAACACGTGAGCAACGTGTCCCGGTGTTTTTTTTTTCCCGTTTGATTCGGAGTGAAGGAAACGAATTAACGATAGGTGTTCGTGGAGATGGGCCGATTTGGACCAAAAGAATGGGCTGCTTTGATGGGTTCAAATCATCTGTCCTTTCAAAAAAAAAAGGCAGAATTGCTCTATCATGGGCCTGTATCAACGGAAGGTTTTTTTTAGGGGAAGCTCTTGGCGCTTTATTTAATCGATAGCAAAGTTACATCGTTTATAAAAAAGGTAAAATATAAATCTAGGAAAATCACCACCCCATGATGTATCAACAGAAGGTTTGGTAGCGGGTGAGCCACGGATCAACCGCAAACTCTATTTGATGCGTCAAGCCTCGGTTGGAAATTGTCATAAAAGTGTCGACTTTCGAATGTTCGTTCCAACCCTCGTAGAAACTGGATTTTCTAGCGTAGCGTACACGTTTTAGCCGTTTGTTAGGTGCTTTAAGATTTGAGCTAGGATGTTTCTATATATTTCGTCGTATTCAAAAAAACAACACGAATCTTCACACATGATACATGGTGGATCCATTCATGTACCTTGCATGATAGAAAGCATGGGTGGATGCAGTCAGTGGGCCAGGGGGCGTGGCCCACCCAGAGCTTCTGAAAATCAAATAGATACCCCAAATCTTGAGTGCTAGAAAAATCTTCGCACATGATACATGGTGGATCCATGCATGTACCTTGCATGATAGAAAGCTTGGGCGGATGCAGCAAGTGGGCATTGGGGCCATGGCCCATCTAGAGTTTCTGAAAATCAAATTCATACCCCTAATCTTGAGCGCTGGAAAAAATCTTCATATATATGATAGATGGTGGATCCATCCATGTACCGGCGCCCTTGCGGGGCACCATGGACACGCCCGGGCTCTATTTGAATACACAAACCACCTCGCGATCTCTGCATGCGCCTCCATACTCCCCTAGCACCCATATGTCCACGCCGGGACGGAGAGATAGTAGTTCTCTCTCCATTGCTCGCATTCGTCTCTGACACCATCACATAAGAGTGGAGGTTGCCATCGATGTCCACCACCGTTTATCCTCTTCTTGATATCGTCGAACATGGTCATTTCCTATCTATCTAACGCACAGGGTCTCGCTTCCTATGGTGCTTCGTGGTAGTCGCTCGCATCTCGGCACCATCGCGGGCCACTCGTCCATGCGATCGATGTGGATATCTTTATCAAGATTCCCTCGTACCCATGCACCGTCCCTATATGTCATTGGCTGTAGCGGCGTAACCATCTCTTTAGAAAGCGGCCTACTAATCAGCTGGTAACGGTCAAATGCTCCGGGTGAGAGAGATTGTGGATCAGACGTGTCAGTACCGAATCCGGCCCAACGTGGCCCACTCGCCAGCATGTTGTGGTCGCGGTGACGATAAAGTCCTTTGATCCAACAACAATCCTCCGCCAGACCGTTTGCGAGAGTATGATACAAGAGCTTGCGAAAAAACAAGAAAAATCTAGTGGCTAGGAAAAGGTGAGTACAACTAGCTAACGAAGGAGGGGCACGGAAACAAAAATCCCTTTTTTAAAGGAATCTAATATACCTTTCAGCGTGTATTTTATAAAAAAAGATTGTGTGTTTTTCCATTTTTCGGTTATTTTTTATGTTTTTTTCTCTTTGTTTTGTTTTCCCTTTTTCATTTCTTCGATTTCTTTAATTATTATTTTTATTTTTTTGCTTTTAAAACTTATGATTTTTTTAAAATGTGTGACCAATATTTCTAACTGACGAACAATTATTGAGAATTTTGTGAACATTGTTTCGCAGATACGAATATATTTGAACCTCGCGAATAAAATTTTTTAACAATAAGGATGATTCTTGAATTTCATAATTTTTTAACCTTGCGAATAATTTTTGAATTATATAATAAACTTTGTGGACCTCATGAACAATTTTTTAACTGTACGGGCCAATTGAGAACTTCTGAGTTTAGTTCAGATTCATCGGGCTATTCAAAGCTTTCAAGTTTAGTCCAGCTTCTGCAAATTTGGTCTCCTCCTTTATTTACCTGACCCATGGTATGAAGTCGAGATGCAAAACGTAGATGGTGTCTCACAATTCCAAGTTGAGATGCAAAATGTTGATGGTTTCTCACAATTCCATTTCTAGCACGTAGGGAGAAGAATTTGGCATGTTTACTTGACCACGCGAAAATTCTTCCATGCACAACATGATTCTTAATGCAGACTAAAAATTGGACCACGAGGAACGCTCAATTCCACCTTTTTCCACGCGTTTAGACGATGGTGAGCGTAAAAGTGGATCCTTCATGGCTCACGCAACCTTGCCTCTAATTCTCTAATCTAGTTCATCTTAATCCTCTTATCTACATAATAGGGTTTCGATTCGAGAGAAGGTCTACATGAAACATATGTGTCTCGGCATTGCGAATCCATTATTCGATCAACTGGTTCCTAGTTTCATCGAGTTTTTAAATATCTATTATGCGTTCATATTTGGCGATTTTTTGGACGACTTTTGTTAAATTATCGCACATAGTCGACCGTTTGAAATTTCCTTCGAGCAGTAGCTTTATCTCAATGTTTCACACAACTTAGAGCATCTCCACTCGCCCTCCTCATACGGCCTCTGGCGCTGCCGTTTGGTGGCCCATTTGGGGGGTTGGGGGGGGGGGGGGGGGATGTGAATATGGGGGCGTGGCGGGCCCAGCCGTGCACCCCATACACTCCCGTATATACAATTTTGATATAATTTAAATTTAAAACAACATAGCAAGACAATGTTTCTTTCTATTGTACAAATAATTTAACAAGTTGAATATAGCAAACAAATGGTTCAACAGTTTATTTCTTCTTCTTGGACAACCCTGTTGCGTCATCTTCTTGCTCGTCACCTCTTCATACGAGCTCGTCGTGTCCGACGAGCTTGTGTCCTGGTCCTCATCGTCATCGGTGTACGCCCTCCTCCTCGACTTCGTCGCCTCCTCTACCGCCGCCTCCAACCGTGCCCACATAGCACCTTCATCCTCCTCCTATCGTCGGCTATGGCATTAAACTCCTCTTCTTGGCCATTGGTGATGATGTCGCCCTCCTCCTCCTGGTCCGGCTATGGCGTCGTGCACCTCCTCGTCGTCGGCATTGGTGTCGCTTGGCGGGGAGCTTGAGCTACTAGGCGTTTGATCCCTTTCCTACCAATGGCGCCATCGGGGTGGTTGTCCCTCGATGCCGGTGTCCGATGGCAATGAAAGGTTGCTCATGGCACCGGTATGTCCTCGATGATAAAGATGGTGGTGGTGGCCGGCGGAAAATTGTCGGCATGGATGGTGCATACAACTGTTTATATCGACGCGGCCGGTGGCCAAGAAGGCGCCGCAGAAATCGAGGAGGGCGGGGGTTGCTCTTCCGTGGTTGTTGGGAAGGCGCCTCGATCGTCGTAGTTTCCATTCCGACAGGTGTTCCATGGTGGTTGCTCTACCGCGGCAGTTGCTCTACCACGGTGATCCCACTCTTGGGTTGGCCGATAGGGCTAGCCCGTGACGTTAATTAGGCCATCTGGCACCCCTCCCTCCGCTAGCCTCCATGTAGATTGGATTCGGTCTGGGAGCGCCGGATAACTTGTTGGTCGGCACTGGGGAAAAACAAATATGGGGGTGCCGACTGGGTGCATATTTTTCGCCAGCACCCCCATGCAGCTATTGGGGGCCTTTGGGAACTCCGAGTGGAGATGCTCTTAATTTCACGAAGTTGTAGATCTACCCCTCTACAAATGTTAAAACTGAAAACTTCCAACACCAAAGTTGTGTGGAACTGTAAGATGAAACTAGTTTTAGAAGAAAAATTCAAATGGTTGACTGTGTACGGCGAATTGGATAAAATTTGTCTAAAAAAGACTCAAAAGAAACACGAAAAAGAGCTTTAAACACTCACGAAACTAAGAACCGGTCGAAGTATGGTTGGGTAGATTAGTGGGGATTAAGTTTAAAATGACAAGCTTCCGTTTCTAGCACTAGCGAAAACATAATTGTTTGCATTAAATAGGTGGCCAAAGTCAAGTTTTCATTCATACAACTTTCAACGAGCCAAGTTACACAGGGAGGAAAATACTTAAGTGATGAACTAAACAGACCCGTAAAGTTTGAGATGATGATGGCAGGAAACCATGATATAACTTTTTAGCTCTACAGAGATTGTAACAGTCTCTGGGGGCATTCGATTTTGTTTCCATTTGTTCCACGTGATGTACTTTGCTCAATAAATTGACTGCTAACAAATTCTGTTTTGACCACCACATTATACTTGGGAGCCAAAGATACTCCATATGTAAAAGATTGGCCAGCCAAACTGATTTCGAACATAGCTACCTGAACTTTCCCTTAAGGTGTGATTTACTACTGGTACTAGATAAATAAACAAACTCCAGTCCAACTCTTTACATCATCCAAGCACAAAAATGTGGCTTGGTTCCGAATGTAAAGAATCAAAAGAACAAAGGCAGCATCAGTCATATCTCCATGGGATCATTCAGAGCTTCAGAATAGTAGGTGATGTCCCCATTCAATCTTAACCTGCAACAAGGACCAAGGAGCTACCCGGTATCATCTTCTTCCATCACAAGAACTGAAAGTACTCGATGCATCTCGACTGGCCGATTGGCAGCAATGTCCTTGACAGAGCACCACCGGAGATGACCGACGAAGAGCTCGTTCCAGAGAGATCGTCAGCCTCCATCTTGACCAGAGAATCGCCTGCCGATGGAGATGTGTCTGTCCACTGAAACTGGCGAGCATAAGTGCCCGTGTCCTGCTGTTGGCTGGCTCTGCTTGCTGGTGACTGCAGCATAGATGGCGATGTTAAGAATGTAGGCTGCTCGCTGGCCTGTGAACCGAAGCAGATAGACACTGCCTTCCTCGAGGAAGGCTGCTCCGCCGTGTCCGAGGCGCTGCCGATGGGCCTCGAGGTGGTGCTGCAGCTGTGATGGTTGAAGTAAGTGACTGTGAACAATGGTGGGTCACTCATGTCCTTCTGCTGGACTTGCTTTGTGGCAGGGCACTTCATGTCCGTCTTGTAGGTACATCTGTAGTAGAACCTGAAAATAGTATGGCCCAGGCTAAAATTTCCACTCTGAAAGGTAACAGAAGAAGTCTTGGCGAATATAACCATAAAGAACACAGACATTTAATGTCTCCCTGATGTAGTCCTCATATCAAACGACGGTGAGACTGAATTCAGGACAAGACAGGATAAGTGTTTCTGCTTTTACGTGTTCCAGAATACCATGGGAATTTTTTTGCCTTCTTTTGTTTTATGTCCCCCACTTAAGACATTAGGAAAAAGGACAACACATGGTGACAGCAGAATATTTTGTACTACTTTTTTTATATTAAAGATGAGATATTTTAGCTAGCCGCTATTTACTATTGCAGAGCTTAACTAATCAACCTTTCAGTTAGTGAGTAAAGCTGCCACTGTCCTACTAAATTTCAAGTTGGATGGTTGAACAACACTTCTTGGACTTATTCACACCATTAGTCTACCAACTTGCCTTATTCATCTTTACCATTGCATTGTACAGTACGCATATATACGCGGAGTAACATTATCTATTACATCCCTTTGAAGAAGCATACAATATTTGGATTATTAAATCACGTAACTTTTTTTCACTTCTGCCCCATCAACATTCAACCTACCTAAAATGTTGCTAGTACACACACTTTGGGGACCTTTCATCTACTCCCTTCTATAAGAAGAAACATCCATTTTTTTTGGAAAAGGTTAGAAACATCCACATCTATTACCAAGCTGTTGACATGCTAACAGGATCAATGCTGTGTCTGCATCGTGGGCCAACCAGTCTCCAATGAAGTAAAAGAAGTATTAGCTGAGACTGTCGGCATGATGCTAAAGGTTGGGTTAACTGGTACAAGTGCGGAAAACAAATGAGGAAACTTCTAGTCTGCTAGTGAACTATATTAGATTCAGACGACTTGCAAATGACAGATAACAAAGGAGTCCACTTGCAATTTTTCTATCAATGTGGTGAGCCAACACTTTCTGGATTTTTATTTGTCTTGTTGAGTTGTCAGTTACGAAAGAGATTGCCACCGTGAAGGCTCTTCTCCTATGCTGATTACATGCATTTTTTTAGTTGACAAGCATGTTCTTTCTTTCACTTGATTAAGGGCTACGCCGACACTTGTCGCACTCTAATTCTACCAAGAAATGACTAGTGGAAAACGATGCAATATGATATGTACACGACAGCACTAGCCGCAAATAACCAAATACATTGACCGAACCGCCCGCTGACGCGCAAGCTTTGGGTGCATTAAGCGAATGTTATTTGGGGTATTAATCGAATTTATTTATTTTGCATGAATAAATTTAATATCTGGCCCACTAGGTAGCCTCATACAAAGACTATATTTTACCCCCCACCCACAGGGAAAAAAAATCAGATAATTGTATGCGTACAGAAACTAAAGATTAGTTTACATCAACATGCACAACATCTGAGAGATATGTTCCCCACCTATACTAAAAAGATGATCCTGCATATTGACTAACTTCATTGATATTGCGAAGTAGCAATTCTTTCTGTTAGAAAATATAAAGGAGCGTGTAGGGTCTAAAAGTTTCAGATTTAACACCTATCATCAACTATTTCACCCAAGTACAGACCCAGCAAACTCACCAGTAGATCTATCAACGCCTAACAATCAACCGTTCTTCTTGAAATTACTTCACGACACACAAAGAACTCATGCATGGAAACAGAAATAGAGAAAAACGTGTAGCTTGGGAGGAATGTAAGTGAATCGAACGGCGGCATGCAGGGACGGCGGAGGTAGCCAAGAAGCAGACCTTGGGAAGTTGGAATTGGAGAGCTTCTTCTCGCCGTACTTCCTCCACTGGTGCCCGTCGTCGTACGGCGCGTAGGTGTCCGCCGTCCACGTCTGCTCCTCCTTCCTGACGGTACAACAGCAACAGGAAAAAAATTTCAAGAAACTGAAGTACAGAGCATCGATCTTATGCTGCAAGCAAAAACAGGGGAAAGTGCGGGCGCATACCGGATTCTCTGTTGCCTGGTTGCCCTGCTGCTAGATCCCAGGTCGCCGGGGTAGGACGGGACGGAGTCGAGGGCCATGGAGGCCGGTCGGAGAAGGAGAAGAGAAGTGAGGAGAGAGAAAGAGAGAGGATTTTGTGGGCCGGCGGTGGAGGTGGAGGTGGAGGAGAAGAGGAGACGTTTCTGCTGGGGCCTCGGTCTCTCTGACTAGCTTTATTTATAGCATTAAACAACGACGGCCAAGAGCGGAGCATTCTTCAACGTTAACACGCGTCCACACCTCTCTCTTGGTTCACTAACGCCGCTTACCTCTTAGTTCACTAACGGCGCTTTCAATTACTTTATGTTATTTTATTTGGCGTTTGCTCCGGTACAACCTCTCCTCTAAACTCAAACCAAACTTAAATACAAGGACGACTGAGATCGTTTGATACCCCTTCGTTTAATATTAAACGGGTATACGTAGCCATGTACAAAACCCGTATGATCCAACTAAATTGTATACCGCATACGTATGTATATAATTATGTATGTACATGGATTATTGGTGGCGATTTGTCAGCGCGGTGGCGGTCGTGGCCGTCGGGCGGGAGGAGCAACAAGGTGGTGATGGGCAGCCACGAGGCACTGTGAGGCGAAGCTGGACGACACGAGTCTCGGCAATGTCTCGTAGGTCTGTATCGGTATGGTTGGGGCGGCGTGCAGGCTAGACGGCGGCGTGACGGCGCGACGAACGGCCGGATAGTCCGCCCCGGACACTCCGGTGAAATTCGGCCGAACTGTCCATCGCGTTGGGAACGAGATTAACCGGACTGTCTTGCGGTGCTTGCGTTGGACTGTCTTGTGGCGCCGGACTGTCTTGTGGTGTTCACGCCGGACAGTCTTGCGGCGCCGGACAGTCTTGCGGTGCCTGCCGGACTGTCTTGCGGCGCATGTATGCCTATACGTGGGAATACTGAGTTTTGGATTTGGGCTTGGATATAGGTCTAAATAATACCGGTTGGGTTTTGTTGAGTTTGGGGAGGGGGTTGTACTGGAGCAAGCCTCACTTTATTTATTGCAAACTTAAGCTGATAGAGATATAGAAGTCTATCTTTTTGAAAAAGATCCTCGCCAAATTCACATTGCGAAGCCTCCCTCGATCCAAGTGGCTTTGTCCCCGGTTCTGAGCTAGGTCATCGTGGTTTGAGGTCCGGTGCGAGCGGTGATGGAGAAGATGAAGGACACAATGGCATTTTTGCAAATCTTTTTAGGGCTTTTTTGGCAAGATTTTTGGACCATGTTGTACTTTCTTTTTTATTTGAGGTCCTTCCTATAACTTGTAATGTCATCGCTGATGAATAGAGCATGGTCCTTCAGGACCCTTCCCCGTTTAAAAAATCACATTGCAAGATAACACTCGTAACAAGATGGTTCTACGCAACTACTTTCATGTATAGATAGAGAGGCTTCCACGCAGCACCTTTTAACAAAAGCATCCTCGTTGAAAAGAAATTTACGTGGTAAAACAACACTTGTAACATGTGCATCCCGATGGTGCTACATGTGTCCTGCAACTTCTTCCACATTTAGAGAGTGTTCTGTATAGCACCTTTTGGAGAAGCATCCTCATTGAAAATAAAATTTACATTGCAAAACCACACTTTAATATGTGCATACCCACGGCGATGACGCTACACATGTATGGTAACAACTACCATATTTAGAAAGGCCTCCACATAGCACCTTTTTGCATAAGTATCCTCGCCGAAAATAAATTAACATTTAAAAGCAACACTCCTAACACGTGCATCCCGACTGGCGGTGCATCTACACATGTGCTGAAATTGCTTCCATATTTAGAGATGCTTCCATGTAGCATCCTCGCTAACTAGAGATAGACATCATATCAACAACACGTCACTCCCGCTGCTACCACCCGACGGATGTGATTGACCACCATATACGCCCAAAAGCGACCCCTCGGGGCCACCGACGAGGGTGAGACCATGCACAACCCAAAGGTGCTCAACAGGGAAATCAATGGAAGGGATGGATTATGAACCTGGGTACCGGTGTGGCACTGGGAAGGGGAAAACGACACGAGAACCTCTTGCATGTCCTCTCGGCTCCTCTGTCTCATCATCATTAGGGCCTAGACGAGAAGGAGAAGAGAAATTGGGGGCCGGTCTGGATCTGCTCTCCCAATTATTGGTGAAAGTGCATGAATCTCCCAAGTGTGATTTTGGTAATTGATGAGCGCTTTTATAGACTAATGTTTACATTGAGTTGACTAGAAGTGTTTGCCCATAGACAATGAAGTGATGACAAAGGTGATATCAAAGGTGTGATCCAAATAATGGTTATATGCGAGTTGAGCCTATAGTAAGCATGTCTGAAGAATGCGGTTGAGTGAGAATTCAAGTTTATCTTTAATACATCATCATAATGAATAAAGAATAAACGATACGGGGTTAATCAAGATAAGTGTAAAGATAAGTTGATCAACACGCAGATCATACATGATGTATCAAGCAGGATCAAGTGATCTTGTAGTATGCTAAAAAAATCCAAATGTGTCATGTGAACTAGCCCATGATATATTTGTATGGTGTTTCTATGTGGTGTTAGGGGGATTTGACAATTTTCCACACTTTTTTTGCAATTTTCCACCGACATGTGGTGGTCGTGTGGCAAATACTCAAATATCCAATGGGGTTAGGTATATCTCCATGGGCTTGCACCGAAACTAAGATCTCACATAGCCCATGAGAATATGTCGTCAAGGTGTGGTCGTCATCAAGGTTGAGAATCGGGATGAGACATCTAGAAGATAGTATATGCTTGAAGCTTGTCCTCCATGTGGACATGTGAAGATACCACTAAATGAGGCTTCCTTGTGACGGAGTATGAGAGAGAAATTCACAAGACTTCAACAAGCAAATGCAATCAATGAAGGTGTTCCAAGTTGAGGCGGGCATGATCGTCACCATCTAGATCAAGAGCAATATGCGCAAGGATAATATATGACCCATATATGTTTTATCTTTTACCGGTCTCATAGTGTTTGTTGAGAGACCGGGTTATAGGATAGATAGATAGCCGTACTATCAAGGAGGGCTCTCGAGTGAGTAAGTTGATCATATATTTTGGATAGAGCTCAACCTTTACATCTTTGGCATTATCTTTCTTGGTTCTTATTTGGATATTGTCCATGTGAGGTTTTAGATCATGTTGGTTATGTTCATGACAAGCTCAAGTTATCAAAAACGAAATTCGTATGAAACACTTATTGTGTTTTTGATTTTGGATGTTTACTAGTTCGTCCTTTATAGAGAGATCAAACCTTTATTCTTCTGGTTTATCCTCTTCGCTAGACTATGATTGTTCTCTTCATGATATTATGGATCTCTTTTAATCTTCGAAATGAGCCCAAGTTCACCGAAATTGGAGTCTGGATGCTCAAGTTATGGTCATTTTCGTGTTGGTGTTTCTACCAGTTTTTAGGAGTCGTGCGAGAGGAGAGGGGGAGGATGAATTACATGGAATGAGGTGGTATGCGAGAGCAAGAGGTGGGAGAAGGGGAAGAGAGGAAACAACAAAGATTTGTCTACTTTTTTTTCTAAAGTGCCATTTTGCTAAAATTTACCTATTCAATGAAATTTATAGATTTTTAAGAACATGTCAACCACTAAAACACGAAATGTGGACCACGTAGGCTTTAAACGTTTAGGCATGTCCATAATCGCCACGCTCCCACTAGGACAGCAAAAGAAAATCCGCTAGGAAATTTTTCGTCAGGGAAAGTGCAGATTCGGTGCTCCTTTTTGCTCGGCACATCCTGGTACGCCGCGCCCTGTTGTGGGCGGAACAACGTGCAAAACACCTTATAACATTAATAGATGGTGGAATATTATGGTGCGGCACTAGTTTTGCCATGTTTCGTGCACCTACCGGCGGCGGAAGAGTTAGTTGTAATTTATGCGAACAATATGAGTTCATCCATTCCCTTTAAATGCTAATTTCCATGTCATTAAGATATGTAGCTATATGTATTGCATCATATTACACTTGAACCCCTTATCCAAGGAATCTAGTCTTTGTATTCGATTTCTCTTCATTTTTAGATCTAGGACTAAATATAATCTAAAATGAAGAGAAAAATAAATTAGAGATGCCTATACTAATTGCTCTCGCATATCTTGAGCTCCTCCCTATTATGTGGATCTGCACATCAATTAAGAAGCAACTGATGTTGTTGGTGTGGATCTGCACACCAATCACCCAGCGGCTGATGACATCCGCGTGAATCTTCACCTCATCCTCCACGAGCCTAACAACACCGGGGTGGATCTGAAACTATATGGAGGACGATTAGAGAGAAAACAAGACAAAAAACGATCTAGGTATGGAATGAAGAACAAAACTTCGGCTCAGTATCGACAGTGGACGCCACAGCTCTATCTAGCATCATCTCCCTCACGTGCGGAGAGTGCTGATCGTAAGGAGAAATGGGCAGTGCGGTGATATCTTCGATCCAGATTAAATATGCAGTATTGTAGCATTTTTCCTAGTAGATATAGGTTTATCGAACCTTGGGAAATACTTGCTGATGGTTAATGAATGTATATAAGACTTGCCAATTAATTTTATTTTACGTTTACTGGATCTTTACAGTTTACTATTGATGAGGGGTGACCTCAAAAATGTCCATGGATATGGAATTAGGATTTCAGGGAAAAGTGGTGCCTTGATGGTTCCGTCGATTGGTCAGACAAACAAGGCTTATCAGACATATTGATTATGAGGCTAAAGCACCGTAAATTAGAACAACCTAGGGTTTATGGAAAAGATTCAATGATCTCCTAGGCTTTATATAAGAGGCTAGGTCTCAGAGTCCAGTTCTGGTCGGTTTTGTAAGAGTATTTTACCCTTAACCGTTATGTTGGTTAACAATGATACCGGAGCTATTGTGTGGAATAATGGTTTCTATAAGTGTATACACTGGTTTTAGTCCACATATGAGGTTGCAAGGTGGCGAGAAAGGGTTTTAGTCTGCATACGAGGTTGCAAGGTGGTGAGAGACCCCCCCCCCCCAAATTGATGTTCTCAAGAAGTGACGGTGTTTTGGCTCTTTTCTCTATTTGTTATATTTGAGTCTATAGGAACCACCGCTCTACTAAGAGGGGTAGTCTCGATGAGCTTAAAGGGGATGTTGCCAAAGCCACATATACAAATCCTACCACATAATATTCACACCAAAAAATGCTAAGAGGTATAGTTGTTCTGAGAAACTTTCCACTTGAGCAAAGTTGGGAACCATGGCATAGGGTTCGGGAGGAAGAACTGCAGCTCCAGGCAACTCGGCACACAGCCTGGCATGTCGAGTGCTACTGCTGGGTAACCCGGCACACAGCCCGGCATACTGGGCGCTCCTGCCGGGCAGCCCAGTATGTGGTACACCGAAAAATCCGGTACCTGTCGGGTCCTATGCCGGGTGCCTCGACTCTGACTTATCAAATGGCTCTTTTCTCAGGAGGACAATATAAGCCTCTTCTTCATTGAAGAGGCAAGGTGACCAGTGCAAAAGCTCAAGATATTTCTCCCTCTCTCATACTCCATTGTTGAGCTCCAAAACCTTCAGATCTCCCTCCTCCTCCAACCAAACTCAAATCCCTTTGGGGAAAAGCTTGAGGAGGCCTTGATCTACGATTCCACCAAGACAAATCTCATTCCCCCTTGAGTTCATCGTGCTAGCTGGGTGCTCTTGTGTTTTGGAGAAACCTTAGGTGGCTAGACTCACTCAGAAGCATCCGGGTTGTGGATTTTCTCCAAGAAGAAGTTTGTGAGGGCTAGAAGGTGAGCCTTCGTGGCGTTTGGGAAGTCCTTCGTGGGACCCACACCTCTCCAAACGTGATGTACCTTTGATACGTCTCCAACGTATCTATAATTTCCGATGTTCCATGCTTGTTTTATGACAATACCAACATGTTTTGTTCACACTTTATATCATTTTCATGCATTTTTCGGAACTAACCTATTAACAAGATGCCACAGTGCCAGTTCCTGTTTTCTGCTGTTTTTGGTTCCAGAAAGGCTGTTCGGGCAATATTCTCGGAATTGGACGAAATCAACGCCAAACCTCCTATTTTTCCCGGAAGCGTCCAGAACACCGAAGAAGAGTCGGAGAGGGGCCGGGGGCCACCACACCACATGGCGGCGCGGGCCAGGCCTAGGCCGCGCCGGCCTAGGGTGTGGCGCCCCAGTGCCCCCTGCGCCGCCTCTTCGCCTATAAAAGCCCTTTCGACCTAAAAACGCAGTACCAATTGACGAAACTCCAGAAAGACTCCAGGGGCGCCGCCACCGTCGCGAAACTCCAATTCGGGGGACAGAACTCTCTGTTCCGGCACCCTGCCGGACGGGGAATTGCCCCCGGAGCCATCTCCACCGCCGTCTTCACCGCCATCTTCACCGCCATCGCTGCCTCCATGATGAGGAGGGAGTAATTCACCCCCGAGGCTGAGGGCTTCGCTGTAGCTATGTGGTTCATCTCTCTCCTATGTACCTCAATACAATAATCTCATGAGCTGCTTTACATGATTGAGATTCATATGAGTTTGTATCACAATTTATCTATGTGCTACTCTAGCAATGTTATTAAAGTAGTTCTATTCCTCCTGCACGTGTGTAAAGGTGACAGTGTGTGCACCGTGTTAGTACTTGGTTTATGCTATGATCATGATCTCCTGTAGATTATGAAGTTAACTATTGCTATGATAATATTGATGTGATCTATTCCTCCTACATATGCATGAAGGTGACAGTGTGCATGCTATGTTAGTACTTGGTTTAGTCTTTTGATCTATCTTACACTAAAGGTTACTAAAATATGAGCATTATTGTGGAGCTTGTTAACTCCGGCATTGAGGGTTCGTGTAATCCTACGCAATGTGTTCATCATCCAACAAGAGTGTAGAGTATGCATTTATCTATTCTGTTATGTGATCAATGTTGAGAGTGTCCACTAGTGAAAGTGTAATCCCTAGGCCTTGTTCCTAAATACTGCTATCGCTGCTTGTTTCTTGTTTTCTTGTGTTACTACTGCTGCAATACCACCACCATCAACTACACGCCCGCAAGCTATTTTCTGGCACCGTTGCTACTGCTCATATATATTCATACCACCTGTATTTCACTATCTCTTCGCCGAACTAGTGCACCTATTAGGTGTGTTGGGGACACAAGAGACTTCTTGCTTTGTGGTTGCAGGGTTGCATGAGAGGGATATCTTTGACCTCTTCCTCCCTGAGTTCGATAAACCTTGGGTGATCCACTTAAGGGAAAACTTGCTGCTGTTCTACAAACCTCTGCTCTTGGAGGCCCAACACTATCTACAGGAAAGGAGGGGGAAAGTAGACATCAACCTTCTTGCAAAGGAAGGGAACACGGGAATACATCTTCGTCTCCGCGTGCCTCGGTTATTTCTAACCGATCTATTTACTTGTGTTATTTACTTGCGTGATAGCCTTCGTGCTTGAGTATCTTGTTTCATCATATTGGTTGCCTCACCTAGTTTGCATTAGGCTCACTTTATATTCCGCAAAGCCTAAACTTGAAAAGAAAGAATTAAAATTTGTAGAAACCTATTAACCCCCTCTAGGTTTACCATCTATGGACTTTCAATTGGTATCAGAGCCTGGACACTTTTTAAGGGCCTTACAGCCTTAAGAGTGAGATGGATAAACTATTCGAGGGTTTGGATGAAGATTCTAACCTTTTGGTTAAGGAGATGAAATCTAGATTCTTAGCATATGAAGCTGAGAAAAAGAAAAAGGATGATGATCTCCAGAGCCAAATGGCAGACATGAGTGCCATGCTTAAACGCCTAAGTGGTGGGACTTCTAGTGGGGCTGTTGTCCTTGGGGAGTCCTACAATCAGGTCAATCATGACTATCCTAAAAACACTTCACCCATGCCTCATATAAACCATAGTGGGAATGTTCCCCATTTTGATGGAACTCACTTTTCCTTTTGGAAATCCTCTATCGAGTCTCATATTCGCAACTGCAGTGTGGAGATGTGGGAGATCATTGTTGATGGATACCAGAAGCCAAAAGATCCCATTAGGTTGACCTCCACCGAATTCTACAACCGTCAACTCAATGCCTCTACATGTGACAAAATTAGAAGTGGCATCAACCGCAAGCTGCTTGACCAAGTCAATGATATTGACTCAGCTAAAGAGCTTTGGGATAGGATTGTACTACTCCAAGAGGGAACCAATCTTATCCAAAAGTCTCTTTATGAGTCAGCCAAGACTAAGGCTACCTTGTTCATGATCAAGGAAGAGGAGACTGTAGCTGAGGCTTATGGAAGACTTGGAGCTCTTTGGGTGAAGGTCAAAGGCCTTGGTTGTGATAAATACAGTGATGGCTTTGAAATGAATGAAGATTTCATAAAGTCCAAGGTCATTGCCATGATTGCTGTCAAACAGAAGGACACCAACCTTGCCCATAATTTGTAAATCCTCACCAAACAAGAAGATCTATTTGCGGATGATATTATCTCTTATGTGGCTGCCAATGACAACATGGCCAAAGAAGGAGAAAGACTCATGGTGATGAACCGTGTCGATGGCCCCTCCCACAATGTTGCTTTGAAGGCCAGGGCAGTCCAAGAAAGTGAAGAAGTCTATGAGATCGAAGAAGAGGAGATGACTTCAACTAGTGACATTGGGACAAATTTTGCTTTCGTTGTCAAGAAGTACAAGAAGAAGTTCCCAATCTCCTCCAATGAGAAAAAGAAGAGAACATGCTACTACTGTGATGAAGATAGTCACTTTGCAAATGAGTGCCCTTATGAGAAGAGGGTAGACAAGCCAAGTTTTGTCAAAGGTGTCAAGCCAAGACTGAAGCCAGGCCCAATAAATGAGCGATACAAGAAGAACAAGGGAAGAGCCTTTGTTGGTACTGAGTACATTTCCGATGAAGAGGGGGATGATGAGGAGAAGTAGTCAGGAGTGGCTGGTTTGGCTTACTCCGAACCGGGTCACTCTTCACATATGATTACTCCAAGGATTATTCCACGGATTCTTCTACTCCAAATGTTATTGGTTCTTCCTTCATGGCAAGAATTACTTATGATGATGACTCTGATGACTCTTCCTCCTCTACGGTCATTGGCTCTTGTATTATGGCAAGGGAAGCAAAGGTAATGGAATCCACACCTTCTTCATCTAGCATTCTTGATGATGAAACTGATAATCAAGATGAAGAGGCTGTTCTTAAGGGTCTTTTCAAAGTTAGATGCACTCTTCATTGTGATGCTCTTGGCAAGTTCGATTTCTTGATGGACTCCCTCAATGAAAGGGACGAGTCCATTGAGGAATTAGAATCTCATCTGAAAGATGAGAAACGGAGATTCAATCTCCTAAGACAAGGCTGAAAAACGAAAGGTGCATATCTCAAGGCCTTAATCAACTAGTTGAAACATTTGAACTAGATAAAGTTAAGGACCTAGAAACTATTAAAAGGGCTCAATTAATGACCCAAGAGTTGGATGCTTCAAAGAAGGAGCTTGAAGTTGCTCATGCTTCTCTCACTAAGGATCTTGACCATCTTGAAAAGGCTAACAAGCTTGTCAAGGATGAGCTCAAGAAACTTGGAGAGATCCATGACCAACTCCAAGATACCTATAAGAAGGCTCTTGGATCATTGAATTATCCCATTGTTGCTGAAAATGTTGCAAGTTCCTCTACCTCATTTACTTGTGAACATGCTAAACTTGTTGAGGAACATGTTCGTTTGAAAAGAACAACTATCTCTATATGTTGAGACCAATGAATATCTTGAATCTTTGGTAACCAAATATGGTCTCAACTATTATCCAAATGACTCGGCTTGTGAACAAGCAACTATTCTGAAGAAAATGCTAGGTTGACAAAGGAACTAGCCAAGTTCACCACCTCCAAGAATAATATGGGATCGGATGACCTTTTGAGTAAGCAAAGATCAAATAATCAGAAGTATGGACTTGGGTATGCTCCCAAGCCCCACAAGAAGAAAAACTACAATAAGGAGAAGCCCGCTCAAGAAAAGAACAAGAAGGTCACTAATGATGGCAAAGCCACTAGTGGTGACCGCACGGGACCTAACAATCACTATGCTTTATTTGTAGATTATTATGGTGATGTTTATGATGAATATGTTGACCCTCGTAATGGCTATGCTTATAGAGGGAACTCAATTTGGGTACCAAAAGATCTTGTTTCCATTACAAAGGAACCCATTAATCGATGGGTTCCTAAAACCTCTACTTGATTTTGTAGGGGTATTCCTCCGGTGGTCCAAAATAGGTGTTTGACAGTGGATGCACCAATCATATGACCGGAGGAATAGGTGTGCTTGACCAATTCATAGCGGACGTTAACAAAAAGTCAAGCATCACCTTTGGTGACAACTCAAAGGGAAAGGTACTTGGGTATGGCAAGGTGGCAATCTCTAAGGACTTGTGCCTTCAGACGGTCATGCTTGTTGAATCCCTTGGATACAATATGCTTTCTATTTATCATCTTGCAAATGCCGGCTATAATTCCTATTTTACTAATGTTGTGTGAAAGTCTTTAGGAGTGATAATCTCAAATTGGTCCTTGTTGGATATGTGGATAACAACCTTTACGTGGTTGAACTCTCGAAAGAGAGCCCTTATCTCCCCACATGTCTAATCACCAAACATGACGAAGGTTGGCTGTGGCATCGCCACCTTGGTCATGTCAACATGATAAATCTTAAAGATCGTGTGTGCAGTGCATGTGTAGCTAGAAAGAAACTCAAGAAGAGACATCCTATCAAGAGTATCATCACCACCTCTAGGCATCTGGAGCTCCTTCACTTGGATCTCTTTGGGCCATCTCATTATGAAACTCTTGGTGGGAGTAAATATGGACTAGTCATTGTTGATGATTACTCAAGATACTCTTGGGTCTTTCTCCTTAAGTCTAAGGATGAGACCTATAGAGAGTTCATCATCTTCGCCAAGAAGGTTCAACGAATGGCACCGAGTTCAAGAACTACACTATGCAAGAGTTTGTTGATGATGAGGGCATCAAGCATGAGTTTTCAGCTCCATATACCCCTCAGCAAAATGGTATTGTTGAAAGGAAGAACCAGACTACTATTGAGATGGCGAGAACCATGTTGAGTGAATTCAAGTCACCCCATAACTTTTGGGGAGAAGCCATCTCTACAGCTGTCCACTACTCCAACCGGCTCTTCCTCCATCCCCTGCATAATAAAACTCCATACGAGCTTCTCACAAGTAACAAGCCTAATGTCATGTACATTCGTGTCTTTGAATGCAAATGTCTTGTTAAAAACAATAAAGAGAAGCTTCGTAAATTTGAAACTAGAACTAGAGAGGGTACATCTGTTGGTTATGCGGAGAACTCCCACGCCTATAGATACTACAACAAGTCCAGTGGGACTGATTATAATGGCTCCCAAGTGGAGTAAGTTGTTCCATGTGCTGCAGGTGATGATGATCCTTCTAATGCCATCAAGCTTATGGGCATTGGGCACATCCGACCCACGGAGGTCCATACTAATGATCAAGATGGTGGAATAGAAGCCTCAAGCTTAGCCCAAGTGGATCCTTGCTCAACTCAAGCTGAACCTTCAAGTGCAGCCCAAGATTCATCCTCTACTCAAGATGAGCCGCATTCTGAAGAACAAGAAGAAAATCCTCATCCCCCTGAACAAGACCATGATGCTGATCAAGAATCATCCTCATCCCATGGTCGAGCTCAAGTTGTCCCTCATGATCAAGAACTAGATAGAGATGAATTTATTGATCATGAAGAAACCATTCGGAAGATCAAGGTTGCTTCAAGGGAAAGTGATATGAAAGTAGATCAAGTCCTTGGTAGCATCTCAAGAGGAGTGGTAACTCGTAGATACCATGCATTACTTATAACTTAGTGTCGACATCATGCGGTTGTGTCTAGTTTTGAGCCACTAAAGGTACATGAAGCCTTGGTTGATCCGGATTGGGTAATTGTGTCAACACCCGGATTTTTAAGTCCAGATGCCTATTATGCCATTCATCGCAATCCCAGGAATATTGTTGCTGCGAGACATAACAGTTGATATCATAAGTCATCATTCATTACAAACCATACTTGTCTTACAAATTCAGATCACATGATCCAATATTACACAAATAGTTGATCTAATGATCAACGAACACAATTCACAGCGGAAGCGTAATAGAAAGGACTATCTAGTCCACAGGCCAACGCTTGACGTCAGAAGATTTCCTAGTTGTCGTAGGCGTCCTGCTGGTCGTCACCTTGGTAGTTCTGCTCCTCTTCATAGTCTGGCCATTTGAATAGCCAGGGACACAGCCGTGAGTACTTTAATTACTCGCAAACTAATACTAGTGTAAGTACCATTAACTCTAGTAAGGGGGTGCTAAGCTCTAGTTTATTTTGCATAAAGCCAATTTTAGTTCACAAGTATTTGATAAAAGACTCTTGCATGTGCTAACTAACTCAAGTGGGAACATTAGTGTCATTCCCACAACTCAGTTGTGATTCAAGTCAAGTCACCATTCACTTCATCAACATTTTCAAGAAATATCTGACACCGGAAACATTATGGCCTTTCCAACCGTCCGTAACCGTGGACACGGCTATTCGAATAGATTTACACTCTGCAGAGGTTGCACACTTGTGCCACAACATTTGATTTCATCCGTCAGGGATAACCCCGAATCATCGTAACTCAGTACGCGGATCATCAACCATAACCTTTCACTTACATACCCTAGTATAGGTACCTCTCCCCATGAGCTTGGCCTCCCAGTGAAGACCAACTGTCAACCTGGGAACTGCACAGGGCTTGGGCAGTACACTCACCTCATTTCACATCATTTCACATTCTACGGAGGCAGCCTCGGCATAACCCCTATGATGCTTGTTCAGAGGGAACCCATACTAAGGTGTATAAACTTCCAGTTAAGCCCTACCCATAATCAGGTATTGTGGGGGTACTCAAAAATTGGAAAGGTATCGCATCCAAACCAATATCAGTTTTAATCAAAATCCACCATCTCATTCAAGTCATATTCACCTTCAAAGATCTTTCATTAGAATGACTCATCATTCCAAAGTTTTCAAGTTCATTTCAAATCACAAGTTCCCATCTAGAGTAGTCAATTTTAGTTGTTAGCACTAGCTCTAATCATGAGGGGTGCTATCTTGCTTGGCCATCTTTGAGGCTAACTTTGCTACTCTAGTAACACTCTAAACTTAGACCAAAGTTAACTATAAAAGTAACTTCTTTAATAAACCAAGTAAAGACTTGTAAGGTAAAAACTTGGGATGGGATCATTGTAAGTAAGGTAAGATTAATGGTGCCTTGCCCCAATAGGGCTTTGCACTTGCAAGAATATTAGCTTTCCTTGAGTGGTGTACTGGTCAAAGTGGTCTTCCTCCTCTTGATGGTAGACCTCCTCCTCCTGGTACTCTTTGGTGCTAGCGTCTAATAACGGATACGAGGTAACAATCACCAATCAAGCTTTATGAGCTATTCTAAGCACACACATAATGAGTTCACACAAACTATCCTAGCATCATAACATTCATTACATGTTGGTTGGATTTGTTTTCTTTTTAAGAAAAATAATTTCCTCTCATTACATATATAGATTAGAGTTGCTATTTAGTTCTTGGAGGAAATAATTTCCTCTCATTGAATCTTATTAAGATTTAATCTCCTCCAACAATCATGCATGAATCTATGTTGACCAAGGTCAACCATTCATCATCATTTGGGAAAATGAGTTAAATGAGGTAGAGTACCTCATACCATTTAACAATACCACTTATGATTTAATATCACCAAGTAATTCATTGTGAGAGTAATTAAACCAAGGTCACCACATCACATGAAGTTACTTGGAACAAGATTTAAATGAGAGCAAGCCTCTCATAAAATTTACATAATATTTTTGGACAATATCATTTGACTAGAATAGCCATATAGTCCTTTATTTACTTTAGGCCATGATCACTCAAAGTAACCCTGTCATATTTTTGCATAATCAATTAAAGCATGTGAAATGTGATCTATGAGAGTTGAAATCAACTCAATAGCATTTTTGGTTGATTTTTAATAATTGTTTGAAGTTGCAAAAGTCTCTGACTTGTTATTTTTGTCACATTAACTCTACAATGAATCTCAAAGTGAGACCAGTGGGGTTGTGTATATCTTTTCTCTAGCTTTCCAACGGTATGCAGTTCATCAAATTTGGTTGAGCCAATTTGAATCTATTCAATTTTGAAAACAGGGCCAGTATTGAAATTTGAATCAATCTGGAAAATACAAATTTGAATTAACGGGCTGGCGGGAAAACTAAACGGGCCGATTTCATTTAAACGGCGCAAGGCCAGCCCACCACACATCCACGCACGCATGGGCTGCCTGACGGGTGGGCTCCACCCGTCAGCCTCTCTTCTAACGCGAAGCGGTACGGGTGAACCTGAGACGCAGGATTAGATCAAGATTCAACGGCTCGCGTTCGTCGTCGTCGCTGGCGAGAGAAGCTCACTAGCACGGCGAAGCTAGGGGGTCGGAGGGCTCACCGTGGCTCCAGCGGGGGTTGGCAGTGTGCTCGAGGAAGGTGTAGTCGACAGCGAAGCTCCAGGTACCAGCGGCATGTCCTGGGGCAGCTCCAATCGACTACGAGGATCTCCGGGTACTGGCGGCCTCCGGCGATGCAATTGCGGTGCTACGGTGGCTAATCGAGGCAGGGAGGTGGTCGAGGAGGTCGAGTGAGGTGAGGAGAGCGAGGTGGTGTGAAGAAATCAACGAGGGGCGGCCTCTATTTATAATGGCGGAGGGGTGCCGTGGGTCTGCGGCCATGTCGACAAGGGCGCGGGCTCTCCAGCGAGCTAGCAGGCTAGGCGAGGGCGCGACAGTGTTCAGCATGTTCGTGCGGTTCTCCTGGCGGCGACGACTAGGCTAGGCGGTGCCAAACCTGGCCGGGATGTTGCAAGATGCTGCGCGCCCGAGGCGGGGTTTGATCGTCTTCTCCGGCAACGGCGGGCGCGGCTCGGCGTCAAGCGCGTGTCTGGCGGTGTCGCGGTGTCACGGCGATGCTCAAGGAAGAGAGAGGGGGGCCAGGGGTGACGTAGAACGTCGAGGCGGCGTGTGGCCGTGGCGTGCCCGTGGGCGTGCCCACGACGTCGTCGGCATGGCCCTGGCCGTCCTGGGCGCGACGCGTGCCACCTCTGTGGCCATCCTTTCCGGCAATGGCGGCCACCAGGGTGCTCAGGGGACCAAAGGGAATCAGTGGGACATGGTGGAAGGGTTTGGTGGTGAGAGGAGAGAGGGGAGGGTGGTGCATGGTGAGCATGGCCGACATGGCCATGGCTTGGCCATGTGTAGCCCTCCTCTAGGGTTGGTATGCCATGGTGAGGTTGAGAGGGGACCAGGGGACAGGTTTGGGACAAGTGGTGAGAGTAGGGTTGGCCAAACACTATTGAGAATGTTGTTTTGGATTTGAGTTAAATTTTAATTCCAAACTTTTGCCAAATTTGCTCCATGCAATGCAATTCCAAAATTTGAAATTGGGTTGTTTGGATTGGTTGCAAATGACCAGAGACACACAATGGTGGTGGTGGACTTTTAAAAATAAAAGAAATGCAAAATTTGCAAAGTGGGGTGATGTTGAAGTTGTTAAAAAGTCCCAACTTTCCTTGAGCATAGTTTTTGATCCAAGATGAATTTGATATGGTAGTATTTACAAAAGTTGTTCACCTTTATGTGTACTTGGATGAGGTGCAAAGAATTGGAATTGTTTGGTTTGAAAATCTCCAAATCCAGGGGCTCAAAGTAGTGATCAGACTAGAAATGGCAGATTTGACCATTGGTGCATGTGATCACAATTTGAGTTCAAATTTGATTTGATTTGATTTTTTTTGATTCCAAAAGTGTTAATAAGTGTTTAGTAACATTATACAACTAATGGTGAAAGCCAAATTGTTAGGTTAAAGATTTGCAAAAATGCCATAAACCATATGTGGGGGTTTTAGGGTTTCTCCATTTTATTTTCTTTTTTTATTTGATTTGATTTGTGATCTTCTCATGATCAAATTAGGGTTTTAGGGTGTAGTACATAAGCACATAAACAATCATCATGGCATTTCACACAATAATTCACATGTCCTATGCATAGCACTATATGCAAATAAAGTTTTTGTTGGTCCTCAAATTTGAGTATTTGAATTTCTCCTTCTTCATTGATTTGAAATTAGGGATGTTAAAAATTGCCATGCAAGAAGAATTGGAATGTTTCACCTGCAATGAAGTATGGTCTCTAGTTGAGAGACCCAAAGATCATCGCATCAATATCATTGGGACCAATTGGGTGTTCAAGAACAAGCAAGATGAGAATGGCATTGTCATAAGAAACAAAGCAAGGTTAGTGGCGCAAGGGTTTGCCTAAATAGAAGGTATGGACTATGAGGACACCTTTGCGGCGGCTGCCCGTCTTGAAGCTATTCGTCTTTTGCTTGCATTTGCATCTTTCCATAGTTTCAACCTATATCAAATGGATGTGAAAAGTGCATTTTTTTAATTGCCCCCTAAAAGAAACTGCATATGTGGCTCAACCCCCGGGTTTCGAAGATCCATGCCATCCCAACCATGTGTATTTACTCCATAAGGTACTCTATGGTCTCAAGAAAGCTCCACGTGCTTGGTATGAGTACCTTAGGGGTTTCTTACTCAAGGATGGGTTTAGCATGGGTACGGTCGATTCCACCCTTTTCACCAAGCGGGTTAAAGGGGGTGGCATGTTCTTATTTCAAATATATGTTGATGATATTATATTTGGTGGAACTGACCTTGAACATAACAAGGCTTTTGAGATGTTGACGACCAGGAAATTTGAGATGTCCATGATGGGGGAGTTGAAGTTCTTTCTAGTCTTCCAAGTGAGGCAACTCGCAAAAGGCACGTTCATCTCCCAAGAAAAATATGTGAAGGACATGCTCAAGAAGTTTAACATGACCAAAGCAAGCCCAATGAAGATACCCATGCCCGTAAAGGGGTAGCTTGGCTCATGTGGTGGTGAGAAGGATGTGGATCAAAAGGTATACTATTCCATGATTGTATCCTTGCTCTACCTTTGTTCTTCTAGGTCGGATATCATGTTAAGTGTCAGGATGTGTGCTCGTTTTCAATCTGCTCCTAAGGAGAGCCACCTGTTGGCAGTCAAATGGATTTTAAGATACCTTGTTCTTACTCCTACTCTCAGGTTGTGGTATTGTAATGTCCCAGGTTTAGAGATGATCGAGGGGTAGATTTTAGAAAGGGATGTGCATTGCATTGCAAATTCTGGGGAAATTTCGTGCTTTTAAATAAAAACTGCATCGAAGGGGGACAAGTTTCTCTCTCGACACCTTACAGGGTTAGGGTTTCGAGAGTGCGACAAACTTGTACCTCACTTAACTAGATTAGGTTTTTGGAGAAGAGAGGGGGAGAGATCATATCAAACTTAAGTTGTTTGGTTGAATTCAAAGTTAAGTTGTATGATTGAATTCAACTCAAAGTTGAATTTGAAATTCAAATTCAAACATAAAAACAAATAACTCATAAATTAATTATAAGGGAATTCATTAAGTAAATAATAAGGATACAAAGTGTAAATAATACACATAATAATTAAAGCTCATTAGAGAAAACCTTGAGCTTTATTGATCATCACACAATTTACATTGTCATTACAATATTCATAAAGAAAATAAATGAATAATACAACACATTACAAGAATTGCTTAAATAGAAAAAGAAAAAGAAAATTACAAGTAAGAAAAATATATCCTAAGCTACAAGTTAATCTTGAGCTTGAAGATCTTCATCTTGATCAATTTCATGATCCCTGCATATAAATCACACAAAAAGAACATTGTGCCAAGTGGCAATGCCAATTGGCAGGTTAGCAAAAATATTGAATCATGAGAGGATATGATCAAGACTGCCGAGCTGATCCACTCTCTCAGCCAAGTGCAGGGCATCAGCAGACACACACACACAGCCTGCTCACAGGGCTGTGTGCATGCAGCACACATACACAGTGAGTCACCCAAAGTGAAAGGTGGAGCTGTCGACCAGAGAAGCAAGGACCAACCATATAAAAACTTTTCCACAGCAAACCCTAGTTCATTCATCGACCAAGCAGCAGGGTAAGGGCACCAAGAACAGCAAGAACAGGAAGAACAGCCAGAGCTGTTCAATCTGTCCAAATTCACCACTGAATCAAACCAAGATCACAAGTTCAAGGAGGAGCAGGGCAAGCACCAATTCATTGCTGAAGCAATCCTCTACACCAACACACTATTTCTAGGAGCTGGAGTAAGGTATAAATATGATCATGAACAGACCAAAAGGTTCTGCACATATATTGCACAGGCATGATCTCCAGCACACCAAAAGGGTAGATACCCTATGTTTGTGTCATCATATGGCTATCTAGTCATTTGGTTCAAGCAAACATAGAGAACAACCAGTAGAGATCATCCAGGGAACACTGGTTGTGTCCACACATGGACACAACCAGAGAAATCCAACATGGATTCAAAAACCTGCCACTACGGAGGTTCACTTGACAACCTAGAGCTAGCTAAGCCATCGGACATGATAGACTATCATGTGTCTATCTAGGTTTGTCAACATCAAATGCATCCGGCAACCAAATATGGTTAGGCCGGTGAGCAAAAATCCACCACAAAGCAAGTCCCCCGAGAGGGGGAGCTACCATGACGGCACCAAGTGGTGTCAAGGCCACCTCAACCCACAGCCACACTTCCGGCCAGCACATCATCACCCAAAGAGGTTCAAGAAGAGCTAGGGTACCCAACAGATGTTGGCATCCCTCTAGCTCAATCAATTTAACCGTAAGATGATCACAATCGCCAAGATTCACATCATTTATCCACTTGGTCAAGCAAAACAACACAGATAAATGAATATACAAGAAGTCAATACACCGAGCTTGGCAAATGATCCGGAGGATCACCGCAAGCATCGAGATGATGCTTGAGCCGACAACGACACACACGAGGCTAAGCTCGTATGTAGCATAAACAAGACCTTGGATGAGCACCAGAGTGAACCACAGTGAGGCACAGACCACATAGAGCAGTTTCTACAAGCAACTGGTGATCATATGACCACCAGAAGCATGCAAGAGCATGCTACAGTATGCTAAACATCAATTATAGCACCAACACATGTCAGACAAGTGAATTAGCCACAGAACAGGAACAATGGCAAAGCAGATAATCATAAAGAGGACATATAATTATATGCAGAAGCACACCATCAAGGGATGGTGTTGTTTAGCCCACAAGCATGCTCAAGGGAGCATGTCTATGAATTGTAGCACACTGAATCGCACCAAAAGGCACTGGCTCTTGCAAACTTGCAAGGATTGCATACTGCAATCAAGTCAGGGCCATACATATGAATACACTTGAGTAATTGGCAATAATAGCATCAAGAACAGAGGCACAGAGAAGCACAAGCACAAGCACAAGTATGGATACAGTAGCAGAGGCCATGGTAATTGCACAGCAGCGACGAGATGCATAGCGATGAGAGCGGCAGTAGCTAGCATCCGGGATAGCGAGCGAGAAGCCTAGCGACATGCGCACAAACAAGCATCGCAACAGCAAGCACAGCAACAGCAGCTAGTAGAGCAATAGCAGCAGCACGAGATGGTCTCTCCATGAAGGGGAGTAGCCGCATCTCAAGCTAGGAGGAGAAGAAATAGAACACAAAGGAGAAGAAGGAGTGGCGCACTTACCGTGGTCGAGCAGATAGACACGACCATGGCGGCCATGGCGGCACACGCCAGAGCGAGGCGGCGCCAAGCCAAGCCAGGCCATGGCGGCACCATGGCACTATCCGCACCACGGCGGCGAAGCCAGGGCGGAGTCCAAGCACCAGGAGCGCCAGGAACGGCGGGATCGAGCGATCCCGTAACCCTAGCACCAGAAGGGGTCGAGGCCGAGAGCAGCAGGTCGCCCGCGTCAGATCGACGCGGATAGGATTGACCGCCGTCGTGGGGCGCGTCGATTGCGCACCATGGCGGGGGCCAGGTCCGGCGAATCTCGCCGGAATCGAGCGGCGACGGCGGAGGCGACGCGAGTCGCCAGCGCGGCTAGGGTTAGGGTTCGGTCGCGCGTGAGAGGGAGAGAGAGAAGTGGGGCTGGTCGAGCCGGACCAGGCCGGTCGGTTCGACCTAACCCACTGGGTTGCACCGACAGGTGGGCCCAGGGGCATTTTTGCCATTTCACAATTCAATTAAATTACATAAACTTTGGTAAATCACAATAAATATTTAAATAACTCTAAAAAAATAATTAAAAATATGAAAATTGATCAGCATAAAATTCTCTACCTGAATAAAATATCAAAGGGAATTTTTGAAGACAACTAAGAATAAGTCTTAATTTGATGATTTAAATAATCATTTAAATAACTCATATTATTTTCAATAATGAAAATTAGTTCAATAATGCCTTTGGACTATAAAAACACCTTGACAATATCTCAAGGTTGTATTTACCCTAAATCCAGTATCTCCAAGTTGTTCTTAGTATTAACCTCTCACATGAAATTACAACGACATCGGAAGGGGGAACAAACCCTAAAAATTGGAATCATGCATAATTGCTTCTTTAACCATTGCCCTTATCGGACAATGATGCTATTTTTCAGAGAAAGAGGACAAGGGTCAGTCCACACCTTCAAACTGCAAAACTTTGCAGTGTTCAGGCAAGTTCATCACTTGCTCATGCCATTTGAGTATTTCTATCAAATTACTTGCAAAGTACTATGGTTATCACTATTGCATAAAAAACCAAAACCACTACTTTCATAACTATGAATATGACTATGTGGTGGGCAATGGAACCATGGATTGTGTTGATATGGTGGAGGTTCCATTGCAAGGGTTTATATCCATCTAGGATTAAAACAACAAATGTCACCAGTGATTCTTGTGTCGTAATACCCGTGTTAACCATAAGATCTGGAGTGGGACGGAATAGTCAATTGTATTTCCACCTCTTGTACATCAACGGATGCGCTTACTGTAGACGGTTGTATCTTGCGGAGCAATTGGTGGGTGGGGAGCCCCTTCTAATTCCCCACGGTATAGCTGTTGCTTACCGTAGCGGTTGCTGCTTGCGGAACAATTGGTGGGTGGGGATCCCCTTCTAATTCCCCACGGTAATGTGGTCTATGATGGGTTGCAGCTACCGGCGAAGGAGTTTGGTTCAATCCCAGACTGTC
This sequence comes from Lolium perenne, assembly GCF_019359855.2. Lineage (NCBI taxonomy): Eukaryota > Viridiplantae > Streptophyta > Magnoliopsida > Poales > Poaceae > Lolium > Lolium perenne. Next base: position 163,121,720 of record NC_067247.2, read on the forward strand.
GTCGTGGTCGGGGTCCACCCTGAAATTACGGGAATAATGGGACCGGCGAGGACCCAGGGTCGGGGCTTGCAACAAAGGGTGGGTGTGCGAGGTAGCGGAGGAATATGATTGACTATGACCTTATACCGGGCCTCACACCGAAGGAAGTGTGGACGGGAAAGCTGCCCGGTTGGCACCAAGGTTAAGATCTCTTATGGGTAAAGCAACACCCCTCTGCAGAGTGTAAAGAACTGTGACCTGTCACTCCCTGTTCCGGGATGAGGAACTGTGAACGCGGCCGGAAAGGAGCTCCATGAAGTTCTAGTAAACTGGTGAAGGCTGACGGACATAGCTCTTTGGAATAAAAGCAATCTCTTGAAGAAATGTTTATCAAAACTTGCATTGGTATTAGACTTTCTGGTCTAATATCGTAGCTAGAGCATTAAACACCTCTTATCTATAATGAACTTGTTGAGTACGCTCGTACTCATACCACTCTTAAATCCCATGCTTAGATTGTGCAAGATAAATCCTGGAGGAGGACTACGACAACAATGAAGGAGCCGAGATCATCGGCTATGAAGAACCAGACCTCTCTGGAGGTATCGAGGGCGTAGACTACCTCATCGTCTACGGATCCGGGGAGGCTTCCGGAGTAGATCAAGCCTGAACATCTCGAGTAGTAGTAGTAGCCGAGCAGCCCGAACTCTTAGTATTTAGCTGCTCGAGGAAATAAATGTATAACTTAATGAGACTCTTATATTGTAAGCTAAGTTGGGTTCGCCTCGAACCCAGGAGTATTCCTCTTAGGACCCAAGAGGAGCTCCGAGACGACATGTGTATGATACTTGTATTAATAAATGAATGAGTTATGGACCTGCTATGTTCTGTTGTACTACTCTGAGGGATGTAATATTTGCGGAATGGTACTTCGTGAATGTTATATCAACGACTGGTATACTACAACATGCAGTGGTATGCAGGGTCACCACAGTTGGTATCAGAGCAAAAGCTTTGACCTTAGGTTGGAACCTAGTAAATGGGACCAAACGTTAGGAGTCAAATAGGATTAGTAAAGAATTCTCTAAAAATATGGTGTATATTCAATTGAGAATACAACAATCATATCTTTTAGTGCGATAATTCTTTATTATCTCTATTATGATGCATTATTACTAATCTTATAATCTTTCTATTTCTACAGCCAACATGGCAAGTTCACGTCCCGGACAAAATGTGAAAGTGATGGATTCCACACTGAGTGAATATGAAGGAGGACTTGCAGATATTCTACGAGCCATGTTACTTGAATTTGGGTGTGATCCCCAGATCCAAGTAAAGAAATACATGTACTATGATGGTACTGTATTGGCCAAGTGTAGGGTAGGACTGCGACTTCCCGAATCTCTGGGAATGAGCGTAGTCATGCCAAATAGGGGAAGCCAGGACTATCAACACAGCCTACCATATAGCTGTTATGAGAGCCATAACCGACATTCGGGAACATAAGACGAAAGAGCTTATGGGTTCCGAATTCTCCCATATTCCTCATAATCAGGAGGAAGAAGATCCCATGCTTAACCACTACAAATATGCAAAACGCAAACCCATAGCAGCTGCAAAATACATGGATAATAGCCGCAACTTCATATCATTACTCTTTCAGTTGAACCATCATCTGACGGGAGCAATTGATACGATGCTAGAGGAGTTTACTGAACCCAAGGAGGAGATTAGGGGGAAAGAACCAATGGAGAATGTGGTTCATACACCAGTCTATTCAGCTGGTGACTACATTAGTATTGACCCTCTTGAGCGTGAAACTACACCTGTTACACCTGGGAACTATCTGGGAAGTTCCTATGGGGGATACGAGGGCGGAGAGGAATCCGGAAACAATCAGCGTTCTGAGACTCCTATAGAAAATTCCACGGGTTGGCGTTGGGGATCTGATACTGGAACTCATAGTACTTCTGTGTATTATGATGGGGAGATGAATGATGATGCCACAACCCAGAACCAGAGTTATCCTAGTAATGAAGGAGTTGATGGAGGGTATCCGACACAGGTTGAGTCGGGTACGAGTGTTGAAAACATTTATGGTGGAGCTACAGGGGAGTACACCCGATGGGTGGACTATGATGCACTTAACGATCAGTTTGTGAACACTGATTTCTCCCTAGGATCATCATCTGATTCGGACTACCAGCCAACGGGGAGACCTTATGTTCCAGGGTCTATCAGGAGGACGACACGTTCGACCAGATGGAAGCCTGGGATGTACCGGGAGTGAAGATCGACTAGAGTCCACCAAGGGAGGCGAGGCTATAATACACAAGTACCACGTGTATTATAGTATGTAATATTTGTATAAATTTGTACTTATACTTTAATAAGTGAGTTTGCATACTCACATCGACTTGAGTATTGTAATAAGACCACTTAAGTATGTATATACATGGTATATGTTTTGTATGATTTGGATTTGCTTCTTGATTTCCATTGCGTGACTAGTTCTGTGCACAAAGTTGAGCTCAGAAAACTTGCGCATGGAGTAATTATGAGTATCATCTTGTGTTGCAGAACTAGGGGGTTATGTCGGGAGCGTTAGGAGAGGAGACCAAAGCGCAGCGCATGGAGCGCGAAGCAAAACAAAAGGAAGAGGCTGAGGGAGCAGCCAGAGATCAGTTTCCACCACCACCACCACCCATGACGCAGCAGAATTTTGTCCAGTACATGCAGCTGGTGGAGGAAAGACAACGTGTGACGTTGGAACAGCAGAACAAATTCTTTCAAGAGCTGCTGCAACAGAACCGGTTGGAGAGACCCGAGAATCCGGGAGTCACCTTAGCAGACTTCCAGAACACCAAGCCTATATCTTTCGCATACGCGCCCGAGCCAATGGACGCAGAAGATTGGCTTATGGATACTGAGCGAAAGCTCAATACCGTTGGATGTAACGATCAAGAGAAGGTCCGTTACGCTACCCATCTGCTGTGTGGACCTGCCGCATCATGGTGGGACAATATAGTAGCCGTTTATCCGGCTGGAAAGGTCTTTACCTGGGAGGAATTCGCAAGGAAGTTCAGGGAATCCAATGTCCCTGAAAGTATCGTGGAATTGAAGCGTCGAGAATTTGAAAGTCTCGAGCAGAAGGACAAGGCCATCCTGACCTATGTCAGGGAATTCTCTAAACTGTCCCGGTATGCTGTTGAAGAAGTCAACACCGAGGACAAGAAGAAGAAAAGGTTTCTGAGGGGGTTAAGTCCCCAGTTCAAGGTTCAGCTCCGTATGATGAGAGCTACGGAGTTTCAAGAGTTGGTGGATGCTGCCATCACTCTGGAAGATGATTTCAAACAACTGCAGGAGGAGAAGAGGAAAAAGGCCAAGTTTGAGCCTAAGAGATATGTCAGTAACAAGCCTAATACTGGCTTGAGTTTCAAACCAAGGTACAACAACAACAACAACAACAATAATAGGAGGAACCAAGGAAACCAAGCCGCAAACCAGATTGTTTGCCGCATTTGTGGGTTTAGAGGGCATCTTTCACAAGATTGCCGGAAACCCAAGATAATATGCTTTGGGTGTCGTCAGGAGGGGCACATGCTGAAGGACTGCCCCAAGAGAAACACCGGAGGAGGTCAGTCTGGAGGAGGTGGAAGCCGAGGAGGAAACACCGGAGGGAACTGGAAGAATAAGAAGCCCTTTGGCAAGCTGAACTGCACCAGTCTGGAGGAGGTGGTCAACTCCGATCAGGCGGTGATAGGTACGCTCCAGATACTCACTCATCCTGGCAAAGTACTTTTTGATACTGGTGCAACTACATCATTCATTTCTCAACAATTCATCATCAAACATGGGATTAATTGCACTAAGCTAGACACACCCATAACCATACTTTCTGCGGGGGGAACGATAGTAGTAACCCACACCAAACAAAAACAAGTCATCATGATCAATAAGTGCGCGTTTGACGCGGACCTGTTCATTTTACCGATGAAGGACATTGATGTCATTCTTGGTATGAACTGGTTAGAAGCTAATGGAGCATTGATCGACTGTGTGAACAAGACGGTGTCTTTGAAAAGCCCCGATGGAAGTAGAATGATCTACCAAGGCGACAAACATACACAAATTGAAGTTGAGCTACAGCTGAACAGCATGAAGGAGGTGAAGTTAGAAGATATACCTGTAGTGAATGAATTCCAGGATGTGTTTCCTGCGGAATTACCTGGTATGTGATACGTCTCCGACGTATCGATAATTTCTTATGATCCATGCCACATTATTGATGTTATCTACATGTTTTATGCACACTTTATGTCATATTCGTGCATTTTCTGGAACTAACCTATTAACAAGATGCCGAAGTGCCGCTTCATTTTCTGCTGTTTTTGGTTTCAGAAATCCTAGTAAGGAAATATTCTCGGAATTGGACGAAATCAAAGCCCAGGGGCCTATTTTTCCACGAAGCTTCCAGAAGTCTGAAGACGAAACGAAGAGGGGCCACGGGGTGGTCAAACCCTAGGGCGGCGCGGCCCCCCCTTGGCCGCGCCGGCCTGTGGTTTGGGCCCCCCGTGCCGCCTCTTGACTTGCCCTTCCGCCTACTTAAAGCCTCCGTGACGAAACCCCCAGTACCGAGAGCCACGATACGGAAAACCTTCCAGAGACGCCGCCAACGCCGATCCCATCTCGGGGGATCCAGGAGATCGCCTCCGGCACCCTGCCGGAGAGGGGAATCATCTCCCGGAGGACTCTACGCCGCCATGGTCGCCTCCGGTGTGATGTGTGAGTAGTCTACCCCTGGACTATGGGTCCATAGCAGTAGCTAGATGGTTGTCTTCTCCCCATTGTGCTATCATTATCGGATCTTGTGAGCTGCCTAACATGATCAAGATCATCTATCTGTAATTCTATATGTTGCGTTTGTTGGGATCCGATGAATAGAGAATACTTGTTATGTTGATTATCAAAGTTATATCTACGTGTTGTTTATGATCTTGCATGCTTTCCGTTACTAGTAGATGCTCTGGCCAAGTAGATGCTTGTAACTCCAAGAGGGAGTACTTATGCTCGATAGTGGGTTCATGCTCGCATTGACACCGGACAAAGGATGAAAGTTCTAAGGTTGTGTTGTCTTGTTGCCACTAGGGATAAAACATTGATGCTATGTATAAGGATGAATTTGTTGATTACATTAAGCACCATACTTAATGCAATTGTCATTGCTTTGCAACTTAATACCGGAGGGGGTTCGTATGATAACTTTGAAGGTGGACTTTTAGGCATAGATGCAGTTGGATGGCGGTCTATGTACTTTGTCGTAATGCCCAATTAAATCTCACTATACTCATCATGATATGTATGTGCATTGTCATGCTCTCTTTATTTGTCAATTGCCCAACTGTAATTTGTTCACCCAACATGCTGTTTGTCTTATGGGAGAGACACCTCTAGTGAACTGTGGACCCCGGTCCAATTCTCTATACTGAAATACAATCTACTGCAATACTGTTCTACTGTTTTCTGCAAACAATCATCTTCCACACAATACGGTTAATCCTTTGTTACAGCAAGCCGGTGAGATTGCCAACCTCACTGTTTCGTTGGGGCAAAGTACTTTGGTTGTGTTGTGCAGGTTCCACGTTGGCGCCGGAATCCCTGGTGTTGCGCCGCACTACATCCCGCCGCCATCAACCTTCAACGTGCTTCTTGGCTCCTCCTGGTTCGATAAACCTTGGTTTCTTTCTGAGGGAAAACTTGCTGCTGTGCGCATCATACCTTCCTCTTGGGGTTCCCAACGAACGTGTGAGTTACACGCCATCAAGCTCTTTTTCTGGCGCCGTTGCCGGGGAGATCAAGACACGCTGCAAGGGGAGTCTCCACTTCTCAATCTCTTTACTTTGTTTTTGTCTTGCTTAGTTTTGTTTACTACTTTGTTTGCTGCACTAAATCATAATACAAAAAAATTAGTTGCTAGTTTTACTTTACTTGCTATCTTGTTTGCTATATCAAAAACGCAAAAAAATTAGTTTACTTGCATTTACTTTATCTAGTTTGCTTTATTGTCTTGCACTCTATATTAAAAATACAAAAAAAAAATTAGTTACTTTTGTTACCATGTCTAGCTCTGAACCTGTTACTTCTTCGCCTGAAGAATTAGTTTTCACTTTTAAACAAGGGGATGAGGAGAGTTTTAAGGATGCTTGGTCTAGAATTTTTACTTCTTATCGTAAAACTGAACCTCAAATGACTCTAAGTTTGCTCCTTAGTAATTTTTATTTTGGTCTTATGGTTCGCTATAGATATGCTTTGGATACTTTAGTGGGAGGAGATTTCCTTCATTGCAATGGGGATCAAGCTTTTAATGCCATAAAGAAGTTGGTTGCATCACATGATTCAGCTAATAACTTTGATTCAGCCCTCACTAGCATATATAGTAGATTAAACAATCTCGAGATAAGTACATCTCGCTTGGATGATAACTATTGCCACGTTCGTAATCGTCTTGAACAAGTTTTAGTGAACTCTAAACTCTCATTGTGGGATCCTGCTGTTAAAATTGTTATCGGTGATCGAACCCTCCATGCCTACTGTGATATTATGTATGAATTTTGCCTTATGCCTGAAAGTATTTATAAATCTTTGAAACTTTGGGGAGTTGAGGAAGGAGGAGAAGGAATAACTCTCATTGATAACTCTACTATAATTCCTAAAGGAATAGCCGCAGGGGTGCATACAACCATTCTTGGAAGAACAATATCCATTGATTATCTTGTTATTGAAACAGGAAAACTCACACTCGGAAGATCCCTGCTGAAACTATTGGGAGGCGATTATTGATGTTGGAGAAGGCACTCTGAAATTCACCTCTATACCGGGGGGAAATCATATATTTCCTAAACCAAAGGGAAAGAAAAACAATAAGAAAGGTAAGGGTAAAGCCCAAGGTAAGGTTGACACTTTTTCGTCTCTTGATAATACTTGATACACACTTTCTGCGCCTAGCTGAAAGGCGTTAAAGAAAAGCGCTTATGGGAGACAACCCATGTTTTACCTACAGTACTTTGTTTTTATTTTGTGTCTTGGAAGTTGTTTACTACTGTAGCAACCTCTCCTTATCTTAGTTTTGAGTTTTGTTGTGCCAAGTTAAGCCGTTGATAGAAAAGTAAGTACTAGATTTGGATTACTGCGCAGTTCCAGATTTCTTTGCTGTCACGAATCTGGGTCCACCTCCCTGTAGGTAGCTCAGAAAATTAAGCCAATTTACGTGCATGATCCTCAGATATGTACGCAACTTTCATTAAATTTGAGCATTTTCATCTGAGCAAGTCTGGTGCCATTTTAAAATTCGTCAATACGAACTGTTCTGTTTTGACAAATTCTGCCTTTTATTTCGCATTGCCTCTTTTGCTATGTTGGATGAATTTCTTTGATCCACTAATGTTCAGTAGCATTATGCAATGTCCAGAAGTGTTAAGAATGATTGTGTCACCTCTGAATATGATAATTTATATTGTGCACTAACCCTCTAATGAGTTGTTTCGAGTTTGGTGTGGAGGAAGTTTTCAAGGATCAAGAGAGGAGTATGATGCAACATGATCAAGGAGAGTGAAAGCTCTAAGCTTGGGGATGCCCCGGTGGTTCACCCCTGCATATATTAAGAAGACTCAAGCGTCTAAGCTTGGGGATGCCCAAGGCATCCCCTTCTTCATCGACAACATTATCAGGTTCCTCCCCTGAAACTACATTTTTATTCCATCACATCTTATGTGCTTTTTCTTGGAGCGTCGGTTTGTTTTTGTTTTTTGTTTTGTTTGAATAAAATGGATCCTAGCATTCACTTTATGGGAGAGAGACACGCTCCGCTGTAGCATATGGACAAGTATGTCCTTGGTTTCTACTCATAGTATTCATGGCGAAGTTTCTCCTTCGTTAAATTGTTATATGGTTGGAATTGGAAAATGATACATGTAGTAATTGCTATTAATGTCTTGGGTAATGTGATACTTGGCAATTGTTGTGCTCATGATTAAGCTCTTGCATCATATGCTTTGCACCCATTAATGAAGAAATACATAGAGCATGCTAAAATTTGGTTTGCATATTTGGTTTCTCTAAGGTCTAGATAATTTCTAGTATTGAGTTTGAACAACAAGGAAGACGGTGTAGAGTCTTATAATGTTTTCAATATGTGTTTTATGTGAGTTTTGCTGCACCGGTTCATCCTTGTGTTTGTTTCAAATAAGCCTTGCTAGCCTAAACCTTGTATCGAGAGGGAATACTTCTCATGCATCCAAAATACTTGAGCCAACCACTATGCCATTTGTGTCCACCATACCTACCTACTACATGGTATTTTCCGCCATTCCAAAGTAAATTGCTTGAGTGCTACCTTTAAAATTCCATCATTCACCTTTGCAATATATAGCTCATGGGACAAATAGCTTAAAAACTATTGTGGTATTGAATATGTAATTATGCACTTTATCTCTTATTGAGTTGCTTGTTGTGCGATAACCATGTTTACTGGGGACGCCATCAAATTTTCATTGTTGAATTTCATGTGAGTTGCTATGCATGTTCGTCTTGTCTGAAGTAAGGGCGATCTACACTGAGTTGAATGGTTTGAGCATGCATATTGTTAGAGAAGAACATTGGGCCGCTAACTAAAGCCATGATCCATGGTGGAAGTTTCAGTTTTGGACAAACATCCTCAAATCTCTAATGAGAAAAGAATTAATTGTTGTTGAATGCTTAAAGCATTAAAAGAGGAGTCCATTATCTGTTGTCTATGTTGTCCCGGTATGGATGTCTAAGTTGAGAATAATCAAAAGCGAGAAATCCAAATGCGAGCGTTCTCCTTAGACCTTTGTACAGGCGGCATAGAGGTACCCCTTTGTGATACTTGGTTAAAGCATATGTATTGCGGTGATAATCCAGGTAGTCCAAGCTAATTAGGACAAGGTGCGGGCACTATTAGTACACTATGCATGAGGCTTGCAACTTATAAGATATAATTTACATGATGCATATGCTTTATTACTACCGTTGACAAAATTGTTTCATGTTTTCAAAATCAAAGCTCTAGCACAAATATAGCAATCGATGCTTTTCCTCTATGGAGGACCATTCTTTTACTTTCAGTGTTGAGTCAGTTCACCTATTTCTCTCCACCTCAAGAAGCAAACACTTGTGTGAACTGTGCATTGATTCCTACATATTTGCTTATTGCACTTATTATATTGCTCTATGTTGACAATATCCATGAGATATACATGTTACAAGTTGAAAGCAACCGCTGAAACTTAATCTTCTTTTGTGTTGCTTCAATGCCTTTACTTTGAATTATTGCTTTATGAGTTAACTCTTATGCAAGACTTATTGATGCTTGTCTTGAAGTGCTATTCATGAAAAGTCTTTGCTTTATGATTCACTTGTTTACTCATGTCATATACATTGTTTTGATCGCTGCATTCACTACATATGCTTTACAAATAGTATGATCAAGATTATGATGGCATGTCACTCCAGAAATTATCTGTGTTATCGTTTTACCCGCTTCGGGACGAGCGTAACTAAGCTTGGGGATGCTGATACGTCTCCGACGTATCGATAATTTCTTATGATCCATGCCACATTATTGATGTTATCTACATGTTTTATGCACACTTTATGTCATATTCGTGCATTTTCTGGAACTAACCTATTAACAAGATGCCGAAGTGCCGATGTCTTTGTTTTCTGCTGTTTTGGTTTCAGAAATCCTAGTAAGGAAATATTCTCGGAATTGGACGAAATCAAAGCCCAGGGGCCTATTTTTCCACGAAGCTTCCAGAAGTCCGAAGACGAAACGAAGAGGGGCCACGGGGTGGCCAAACCCTAGGGCGGAGCGCCCCCCCCCTTGGCCGCGCCGGCCTGTGGTTTGGGCCCCCCGTGCCGCCTCTTGACTTGCCCTTCCGCCTACTTAAAGCCTCCGTGACGAAACCCCCAGTACCGAGAGCCACGATACGGAAAACCTTCCAGAGACGCCGCCAACGCCGATCCCATCTCGGGGGATCCAGGAGATCGCCTTCGGCACCCTGCCGGAGAGGGGAATCATCTCCCGGAGGACTCTACGCCGTCATGGTCGCCTCCGGTGTGATGTGTGAGTAGTCTACCCCTGGACTATGGGTCCATAGCAGTAGCTAGATGGTTGTCTTCTCCCCATTGTGCTATCATTGTCGGATCTTGTGAGCTGCCTAACATGATCAAGATCATCTATCTGTAATTCTATATGTTGCGTTTGTTGGGATCCGATGAATAGAGAATACTTGTTATGTTGATTATCAAAGTTATATCTACGTGTTGTTTATGATCTTGCATGCTTTCCGTTACTAGTAGATGCTCTGGCCAAGTAGATGCTTGTAACTCCAAGAGGGAGTACTTATGCTCGATAGTGGGTTCATGCCTGCATTGACACCTGGGACAGTGACAGAAAGTTCTAAGGTTGTGTTGTGCTGTTGCCACTAGGGATAAAACATTGATGCTATGTCTAAGGATGTAGTTGTTGATTACATTACGCACCATACTTAATGCAATTGTCTGTTGCTTTGCAACTTAATACTGGAGGGGGTTCGGATGATAACCTGAAGGTGGACTTTTTAGGCATAGATGCAGTTGGATGGCGGTCTATGTACTTTGTCGTAATGCCCAATTAAATCTCACTATACTCATCATGATATGTATGTGCATTGTCATGCTCTCTTTATTTGTCAATTGCCCAACTGTAATTTGTTCACCCAACATGCTGTATGTCTTATGGGAGAGACACCTCTAGTGAACTGTGGACCCCGGTCCAATTCACTATACTGAAATACAATCATCGTAATATCGTTTCATGTTTTCGCAAACAATCATCTTCCACACAATACGGTTAATCCTTTGTTACAGCAAGCCGGTGAGATTGACAACCTCACTGTTTCGTTGGGGCAAAGTACTTTGGTTGTGTTGTGCAGGTTCCACGTTGGCGCCGGAATCCCTGGTGTTGCGCCGCACTACATCCCGCCGCCATCAACCTTCAACGTGCTTCTTGGCTCCTCCTGGTTCGATAAACCTTGGTTTCTTTCTGAGGGAAAACTTGCTGCTGTGCGCATCATACCTTCCTCTTGGGGTTCCCAACGAACGTGTGAGTTACACGCCATCAGTATGCCACCAGATAGGGAGATAGAATTCACTATCGACCTAATTCCAGGAACAGCTCCGATTGCTAAGGCACCATATAAGATGGGGCCCAAGGAGTTGAAAGAACTTAAGGAGCAACTGGATGACTTAGAACAAAAGGGATTCATACAAGAGAGTGTTTCACCATGGGGATCACCTGTGATCTTCGTGGATAAAAGAGATGGAGGAAGAAGGATGTGCGGAGACTACATGAATCTGAACAACGTCACAATCAAGAACAAGTATCCACTTCCAAGAATACAAGATCTATTTGATCAAGTTAGAGGCGCGGGAGTCTTTTCCAAGATTGATCTAAGATCCGGTTATCACCAGATAAAGATCAAGAAGGAAGACGTACCGAAAACTACCTTTGTCTCAAGGTATGGACATCATGAATACCTTGTAGTGCCTTTTGGATTAACCAATGCCCCAGCAATATTCATGAATCTCATGAATAAGATCTTCATGCCATATCTAGACAAGTTTGTCATCATATTCATCGATGATATCTTGATATATTCCAAGAACAAGGCCGAACATGCTGAACATTTGAGGTTAGTGTTGCAAACACTAAGGGAACATCAACTCTATGCCAAATTTAGCAAGTGTGAATTTTGGCTAGATCAAGTGGAATTCCTTGGTCATGTCATTAGTAAAGATGGAATATCTGTTAACCCGAGTAAGGTAGCAGCAGTTCTAGAATGGGAAGCACCCAAGACTGTCAAGGAAATCCGAGGATTCCTAGGAATGGCAGGATATTACCGGAGATTCATTGAAGGATTCTCTAAGATAGCAGGACCAATGACAAAGCTGTTAAGGAAGAACACACCATTCGTGTGGTCAGAGGAGTGTGAGAAGAGTTTTCAAACTCTGAAGGAGAAACTCACCACGGCACCGGTGTTAGCGGTTCCGGAAGTTGGCAAGGATTACACCGTGTACTGTGACGCATCCAAGCATGGATTGGGTTGCGTACTCATGCAAGATCGGAAAGTGATATCTTATGGATCGAGGCAACTCAGACCTCATGAAGTGAATTATCCAACACATGACTTGGAATTAGCAGCAGTCGTATTTGCACTCAAAACTTGGAGACATTTTCTTTATGGAGCCAAGTGTGAGCTCTATACCGATCATAAGAGTCTCAAATATTTCTTCACCCAGAAGGAACTCAACATGAGGCAAAAAAGATGGCTAGAATTGATCAAGGATTATGATTTAACCATCAATTATACTCCAGGAAAGGCCAATGTTGTAGCAGATGCCTTGAGTAGGAAGAGCACCGGAGGAGTGGAACAAGAAATCTCACCGGAGTTGAGGAAGGAAATAAGCCAAGCCCAAATACAACTTTGGGAGAAGGAAGCCCATGAAGGGTTATCGGCGTTGCAAGTAGCCGATGAGCTAAATGTTAGCCTGAAGAATGAGATCATGATGGGTCAGCTGGACGATCCATTTATCGTTGAGGAGATGAGAAGAATAGATGAAGGAAGACCATCAGAATTTCACAGCGGAGAATCTGGATCATTATGGTTCCAGAAGAGAATTTGCGTTCCGGATATTGCTGAAATTAAGGAAGTAATACTCCGGGAAGCTCATCAAACACCATATTCCATACATCCGGGAAGTACAAAGATGTACATGGATCTAAAGGAACTATTCTGGTGGAATAACATGAAGAGAGAGATAGCACAATATGTGGCAGAATGCCATACCCGCTGTGAGAGTGAAGGCTGAACACCAGAGTCCGGCAGGAAAGTTACAACCTTTACCTATTCCAGAGTGGAAATGGGAGGAAATAGGGATGGATTTCATCACCGGACTACCCATGACCAATAAAAAGAAGGACATGATATGGGTAATCGTGGACCGGTTGACAAAGAGCGCCCACTTCTTAGCGGTAAATCAGCAGGATAAAGGAGAGAAACTCATCGATCTTTACATCAAAGAGATCGTGAGTAAGCATGGAGTGCCTAAGAAGATAGTGTCGGATCGAGGATCCGTGTTCACATCAGCATTCTGGAAGCAACTACACGAAGCCTTAGGATCCAAGTTGGACTATAGTACCGCTTACCATCCCTGCATGTGGACAAACCGAGAGAACCAACCAGATCTTAGAGGATATGCTTAGGGCTTGTGCCCTAGACTTCGGAGGATCATGGGAGGAGCACTTACCACTAGCAGAGTTTTCATACAATAATAGCTATCAAAGCAGCATCAAGATGGCACCGTTTGAAGCTCTGTATGGAAGGAAGTGTAGATCACCGATATGTTGGTATGAAGCTGGAGCAAGCAAGGAGTTTAATCCTGATTATGTCAAGGAAAAACAACAAATCATTGACATTATCAGAGATAGGCTCAAGATAGCCCAAAGTCGGCAAAAGAGTTATGCCGATCAGAAGAGGAGAACATGGGAGCCACGAGTTGGAGACATGGTATATCTTAAGGTAAGCCCGATGAAAGGACTCCAAAGGTTTGGAGTAAAAGGAAAGCTCAGTCCTAGGTACATCGGACCTTTCAAGATTTTGAGTCAAAACCGAGGATTAGCCTTTGAATTGGAATTACCGGGAAGGTTATCTCAGGTTCACAATGTATTCCATGTGTCGCAACTCCGAAAGTGTCTGAAAACCCCTAATGAACCAGTATCACATGAAGAGCTCGAGTTACAACCAGACTTGACTTACATCGAGAAGCCAGCCAAGATTCTCGAGGAGAGCTGGAAACAACTCAGAAATAAAGCTATCAAGTATTGCAAGATACAATGGAAGCATCACCCCGAGAGGGAAGCCACCTGGGAAAAGGAGGAAGACCTGAGGAAAACATACCCCGAACTCTTCAGGTATTACAACCACAACTTCGAGACGAAGTTTTCTTTAAGGGGGAAAGGCTGTAATGTCCCAGGTTTAGAGACGATCGAGGGGTAGATTTTAGAAAGGGATGTGCATTGCATTGCAAATTCTGGGGAAATTTCGCGCTTTTAAATAAAAAATGCATCGAAGGGGGACAAGTTTCTCTCTCGACACCTTACAGGGTTAGGGTTTCGAGAGTGCGACAAACTTGTACCTCACTTAACTAGATTAGGTTTTGGGAGAAGAGAGGGGGAGAGATCATATCAAACTTAAGTTGTTTGGTTGAATTCAAAGTTAAGTTGTATGATTGAATTCAACTCAAAGTTGAATTTGAAATTCAAATTCAAACATAAAAACAAATAACTCATAAATTAATTATAAGGGAATTCATTAAGTAAATAATAAGGATACAAAGTGTAAATAATACACATAATAATTAAAGCTCATTAGAGAAAACCTTGAGCTTTATTGATCATCACACAATTTACATTGTCATTACAATATTCATAAAGAAAATAAATGAATAATACAACACATTACAAGAATTGCTTAAATAGAAAAAGAAAAAGAAAATTACAAGTAAGAAAAATATATCCTAAGCTACAAGTTAATCTTGAGCTTGAAGATCTTCATCTTGATCAATTTCATGATCCATGCATATAAATCACACAAAAAGAACATTGTGCCAAGTGGCAATGCCAATTGGCAGGTTAGCAAAAATATTGAATCATGAGAGGATATGATCAAGACTGCCAAGCTGATCCACTCTCTCAGCCAAGTGCAGGGCATCAGCAGACACACACACCTGCTCACAGTGGCCGTGTGCATGCAAGACACATACACAGTGAGTCACCCAAAGTGAAAGGTGGAGCTGTCGACCAGAGAAGCAAGGACCAACCATATAAAAACTTTTCCACAAAGAAACCCTAGTTCATTCATCGACCAAGCAGCAGTGGTAAGGGCACCAAGAACAAAGAAGAATAGAAAGAACAGCCAGAGCTGTTCAATCTGTCCAAATTCACCACCGAATCAAACCAAGATCACAAGTTCAAGGAGGAGCAGTGGCAAGCACCAATTCATTGTCAAGCAATCCTCTACACCAACACACTATTTCTAGGAGCTGGAGTAAGGTATAAATATGATCATGAACAGACCAAAAGGTTCTGCTCATATATTGCACAGGCATGATCTCCAGCACACCAAAAGGGTAGATACCCTATGTTTGTGCCATCATATGGCTATCTAGTCATTTGGTTCAAGCAAACATAGAGAACAGCCGAGAGATCATCCAGTGGAACACTGGTTGTGTCCACACATGGACACAACCAGAGAAATCCAACATGGATTCAAAAACCTGGCCAGCTACTGTGTTCACTTGACAACCTAGAGCTAGCTAAGCCATCAGTACATGATAGACTATCATGTGTCTATCTAGGTTTGTCAACATCAAATGCATCCGGCAACCAAATATGGTTAGGCCGTGAGCAACAATCCACCGCAAAGAAGTCCCCGAGAGGGGGAGCTACCATGACAAGACCAAGTGGTCACAAGGCCACCTCAACCCACAGCCACACTTCCAGCCAAAGACATCATCACCCAAAGAGGGTTCAAGAAGAGCTAGGGTACGCAAAAGATGTTGGCATCCCTCTAGCTCAATCAATTTAACCGTAAGATGATCACAACTCGCCAATAGCTCACATCATTTATCCACTTGGTCAAGCAAAACAACACAGATAAATGAATATACAAGAAGTCAATACACCAGAGCTTGGCAAATGATCCAGAGGATCACTGCAAGCATCAGATGATGCTTGAGCCAGCAACATCACACACAGGCTAAGCCTGTATGTAGCATAAACAGCACTGGATGAGCACCAGAGTGAACCACAGTGAGGCACAGACCACATAGAGCAGTTTCTACAAGCAACTGGTGATCATATGACCACCAGAAGCATGCAAGAGCATGCTATGATGCTAAACATCAATTATAGCACCAACTCATGTCGACAAGTGAATTAGCCACAGAACAGAACAATGGCAAAGCAGATAATCATAAAGAGGACATATAATTATATGTGAAGCACACCATCAAGGGATGGTGTTGTTTAGCCCACGTGTGCATGCTCAAGGGAGCATGTCTATGAATTGTAGCACACTGAATCGCACCAAAAGGCACTGGCTCTTGCAAACTTGCAAGGATTGCATACTGCAATCAAGTCAGGGCCATACATATGAATACACTTGAGTAATTGGCAAGAATAGCATCAAGAACAGAGGCACAGAGAAGCACAAGCACAAGCACAAGTATGGATACAGTAGCAGAGGCCATGGTAATTGCACAGCAGCAGATGCATAGCAGTAGAGCAGCAGTAGCTAGCATCCAGGATAGCAGCGATGAAGCCTAGCAAAGATGCGCACAAAGAACAAAGAAGCATCGCAACAGCAAGCACAACAACAGCAGCTAGTAGAGCAATAGCAGCAGCACGAGATGGTCTCTCCATGAAGGGGAGTAGCCGCATCTCAAGCTAGGAGGAGAAGAAATAGAACACAAAGGAGAAGAAGGAGTGGCGCACTTACCGTGGTCGAGCAGATAGACACGACCATGGCGGCCATGGCGGCACACGCCAGAGCGAGGCGGCGCCAAGCCAAGCCAGGCCATGGCGGCACCACGGCACTATCCGCACCACGGCGGCGAAGCCAGGGCGGAGTCCAAGCACCAGGAGCGCCAGGAACGGCGGGATCGAGCGATCCCGTAACCCTAGCACCAGAAGGGGTCGAGGCCGAGAGCAGCAGGTCGCCCGCGTCAGATCGACGCGGATAGGATTGACCGCCGTCGTGGGGCGCGTCGATTGCGCACCATGGCGGGGGCCAGGTCCGGCGAATCTCGCCGGAATCGAGCGGCGACGGCGGAGGCGACGCGAGTCGCCAGAGCGGCTAGGGTTAGGGTTCGGTCGCGCGTGAGAGGGAGAGAGAGAAGTGGGGCTGGTCGAGCCGGACCAGGCCGGTCGGTTCGACCTAACCCACTGGGTTGCACCGACAGGTGGGCCCAGGGGCATTTTTGCCATTTCACAATTCAATTAAATTACATAAACTTTGGTAAATCACAATAAATATTTAAATAACTCTAAAAAAATAATTAAAAATATGAAAATTGATCAGCATAAAATTCTCTACCTGAATAAAATATCAAAGGGAATTTTTGAAGAAAACTAAGAATAAGTCTTAATTTGATGATTTAAATAATCATTTAAATCACTCATATTATTTTCAATAATGAAAATTAGTTCAATAATGCCTTTGGACTATAAAAACACCTTGACAATATCTCAAGGTTGTATTTACCCTAAATCCAGTATCTCCAAGTTGTTCTTAGTATTAACCTCTCACATGAAATTACAACGACATCGGAAGGGGGGAACAAACCCTAAAAATTGGAATCATGCATAATTGCTTCTTTAACCATTGCCCTTATCGGACAATGATGCTATTTTTCAGAGAAAGGGGACAAGGGTCAGTCCACACCTTCAAACTGCAAAACTTTGCAGTGTTCAGGCAAGTTCATCACTTGCTCATGCCATTTGAGTATTTCTATCAAATTACTTGCAAAGTACTATGGTTATCACTATTGCATAAAAAACCAAAACCACTACTTTCATAACTATGAATATGACTATGTGGTGGGCAATGGAACCATGGATTGTGTTGATATGGTGGAGGTTCCATTGCAAGGGTTTATATCCATCTAGGATTAAAACAACAAATGTCGCCAGTGATTCTTGTGCCGTAATACCCGTGTTAACCATAAGATCTGGAGTGGGACGGAATAGTCATTTGTATTTCCACCTCTTGTACATCAACGGATGCGCTTACCGTAGATGGTTGTATCTTGCGGAGCAATTGGTGGGTGGGGAGCCCCTTCTAATTCCCCACGGTATAGCTGTTGCTTACCATAGCGGTTGCTGCTTGCGGAACAATTGGTGGGTGGGGATCCCCTTCTAATTCCCCACGGTAATGTGGTCTATGATGGGTTGCAGCTACCGGCGAAGGAGTTTGGTTCAATCCTGCATCGTCGTCGTGGTCGGGGTCCACCCTGAAATTACGGGAATAATGGGACCGGCGAGGACCCAGGGTCGGGGCTTGCAACAAAGGGTGGGTGTGCGAGGTAGCGGAGGAATATGATTGACTATGACCTTATACCGGGCCTCACACCAAAGGAAGTGTGGACGGGAAAGCTGCCCGGTTGGCACCAAGGTTAAGATCTCTTATGGGTAAAGCAACACCCCTCTGCAGAGTGTAAAGAACTGTGACCTGTCACTCCCTGTTCCGGGATGAGGAACTGCGAACGCGGCCGGAAAGGAGCTCCATGAAGTTCTAGTAAACCGGTGAAGGCTGACGGACATAGCTCTTTGGAATAAAAGCAATCTCTTGAAGAAATGTTTATCAAAACTTGCATTGGTATTAGACTTTCTGGTCTAATATCGTAGCTAGAGCATTAAACACCTCTTATCTATAATGAACTTGTTGAGTACGCTCGTACTCATACCACTCTTAAATCCCATGCTTAGATTGTCTGAATCGTCTGGAGGAGGACTACGACAACAATGAAGGAGCCGAGATCATCGGCTATGAAGAACCAGACCTCTCTGGAGGTATCGAGGGCGTAGACTACCTCATCGTCTACGGATCCGGGGAGGCTTCCGGAGGAGATCAAGCCTGAACATCTCGAGTAGTAGTAGTAGCCGAGCAGCCCGAACTCTTAGTATTTAGCTGCTCGAGGAAATAAATGTATAACTTAATGAGACTCTTATATTGTAAGCTAAGTTGGGTTCGCCTCGAACCCAGGAGTATTCCTCTTAGGACCCAAGAGGAGCTCCGAGACGACATGTGTATGATACTTGTATTAATAAATGAATGAGTTATGGACCTGCTATGTTCTGTTGTACTACTCTGAGGGATGTAATATTTGCGGAATGGTACTTCGTGAATGTTATATCAACGACTGGCATACTACAACATGCAGTGGTATGCAGGGTCACCACAGGTATCCAAAGGGGTCAACCTTTGAACTCATAGGATATTCGGATTCCGATTGGGCTGGTGATAAGGTTGACCGGAAGTATACCTTCGGGGCTTGGCAATTTATTGGCCGGTCATTGGTGAGTTGGTAATCTAAGAAACAAAACTCCACTGTCCTATCCACCGCCGAAGCCGAATACATATCAGCGACATCTTGTTGCACTCAGTTGTTATGGATGAAGCAAACCTTGAAAGACTATGGTGTGTCTCTTGGTACGGTGCCTCTTCTATGTGATAACAAAAGTGCAATAAAGATTGACAACAACCCAGTCCAACATTGCCGCACAAAACACATTGACATTCGCCATCACTTCCTATGTGACCATGTTGCCAACCGGGACATTGAGGTCACTCATGTGGGAACAATGTACCAATTGGCGGATATTTTCACTAAGCCTTTGGATGAAGCCCGGTTTGTGAACTTGAGAGGAGAACTTGGTATTCTTGATCCTAACAACTTAGATTGAATAATTTCTTGCACTATATTCTTACTTTTAGCTTGCTATCTAGCTTGGTTGTGCAGCATATATGGGGATAGTCATCTTACCATGTCTTGTTATGATGCATACCTTTGTGTGCAACATTAATAGAACCAATGTCAAAATATGGACCCAAGCATGTCTCTTCGATGTCTCATGACATTTGCGCTTTCACATAAGGGGGAGAAATCCCCCGCCCTTTTGTTTGCCTCCTATGCATCTTAGCTTACTCATCTTTTGAGGCCGTATGATCTTAAGTGCCATATCTTATCTTTGAAGTTTCTCGTTTGGTTTGTGCTTAATTTGAAACCATGCTCATTGTTGCAATTTGATTTTCTTCTTACCAATAGAATCTAAACTTTCTCTAATCCAACCTACTACATCCTTCATCTCAATAAGTGAATGCCCGCCTTGAAATTCTAACAAAAAGAGGTCGTTCTGGATTTTCGGTACCTGACCCGGCCCGCCGAGTGCTACTGCTGGAATTTCCAGCAGCCAGTCCGGTCTGTCGGGTGGTGCTACCGGGCTGCCGGTGCCTGGCCCGGCCTGCTGATCTGGGTGCCGAGCTGGTCGGCACACGACCCGGTAATACCGGATCGGATACCGGGTTCGCGCGTGGCAAAGGTTACTTACTCCTTGGGAAGTTAGGTTTGCCATTTGGATCCCCTTTCTTCCCCATCACATTGATACGCGTACAGCACGCGTCCGTTGGGAACCCCAAGAGGAAGGTGTGATGCGTACATCGGCAAGTTTTCCCTCAGTAAGAAACCAAGGTTTATCGAACCAGTAGGAGCCAAGAAGCACGTTGAAGGTTGATGGCGGCGGAGTGTAGTGCGGCGCAACACCAGGGATTCCGGCGCCAACGTGGAACCTGCACAACACAACCAAAGTACTTTGTCTCAACGTAATAGTGAGGTTGTTAATCTCACCGCCTTGCTGTAACAAAGGATTAGATGTATAGTGTGGATGATGATTGTTGCAGAAAACAGTAGAACGAGTATTGCAGTTGATTGTATTCGATGTAAAAGAATGGACCGGGGTCCACAGTTCACTAGTGGTGTCTCTCCGATAAGAATAAGCATGTTGGGTGAACAAATTACAGTTGGGCAATTGACAAATAAAGAGGGCATGACCATGGACATACATGTTATGATGAGTGTTGTGAGATTTAATTGGGCATTACGACAAAGTACATAGACCGCTATCCAGCATGCATCTATGCCTAAAAAGTCCACCTTCAGGTTATCATCCGAACCCCCTCCAGTATTAAGTTGCAAACAACAGACAATTGCATTAAGTATGGTGCGTAATGTAATCAATGAATATATCCTTAGACATAGCATTGATGTTTTATCCCTAGTGGCAACAACACATCCACAACCTTAGAGGTTTCTGTCACTCCCCCAGATTTAATGGAGACATGAACCCACTATCGAGCATAAATACTCCCTCTTGGAGTTACAAGCAAAAACTTGGCCAGAGCCTCTACTAGCAACGGAGAGCATGCAAGATCATAAACAACACATAGATGATATTGATAATCAACATAACATAGCATTCACTTATTCATCAGATCCCAACAAACACAACATGTAGCATTACAGATAGATGATCTTGATCATGTTAGGCAGCTCACAAGATCCAACAATGATAGCACAATTAGGAGAAGACGACCATCTAGCTACTGCTATGGACCCATAGTCCAGGGGTGAACTACTCACTCATCACTCCGGAGGCGACCATGGCGGTGAAGAGTCCTCCGGGAGATGATTCCCCTCTCCGGCAGGGTGCCGGAGGCGATCTCCTGAATCCCCCGAGATGGGATTGGCGGCAGTGGCGTCTCTGGAAGGTTTTCCGTATCTTGGCTCTCGGTACTGGAGTTATTCTCGACGAAGGCTTAAGTAGGCGGAAGGGTAGGTCAGGGGGCGCCACGAGGGGCCCACACCACAGGCCGGCGCGACCAGGGCCTGGGCCGCGCCGCCCTGGTGTGTGGCTGCCTCATCGCCCGACTTCGTTTCCTCTCCGGACTTCTGGAAGCTTCGTGGAAAAATAAGATCCTCGGCGTTGATTTCGTCCAATTCCAAGAATATTTCCTTACTAGGATTTCTGAAACCAAAAACAGCAGAAAACAGCAACTGGCTCTTCGGCATCTCGTTAATAGGTTAGGGCTAGAAAATGCATAAATATGACATAAAGTATGTATAAAACATGTAGATATCATCAATAAAGTAGCATGGAACATAAGAAATTATCGATACGTTGGAGACGTATAAAATCCCCAAGCTTAGTTCCTGCTCGTCCCGAGTAGGTAAACGATAACAAAGATAATTTCTGAAGTGACATGCCATCATAATCTTGATCATACTATTGTAAGCACATGTAATGAATGCAGCGATTCGAAGCAATGGTAAAGACAATGAGTAAACAACTGAATCATATAGCAAAGACTTTTCACGAATAGTACTTTCAAGACAAGCATCAATAAGTCTTGCATAAGAGTTAACTCATAAAGCAATAATAGTAGAGGTATTGAAGCAACACAAAGGAAGATTAAGTTTCAGCGGTTGCTTTCAACTTGTAACATGTATATCTCATGGATATTGTCAACATAAAGTAATATAATAAGTGCAATATGCAAGTATGTAGGAATCAATGCACAGTTCACACAAGTGTTTGCTTCTTGAGATGGGAGGAAATAGGCAAACTTGACTTAACATAAAAGTAAAAGAAAGGCCCTTCGCAGAGGGAAGCATCGATTGCTATATTTGTGCTAGAGCTTTTATTTTGAAAACAAGAAACAATTTTGTCAACGGTAGTAATAAAGCATATGTGTTATGTAAATTATATCCTACAAGTTGCAAGCCTCATGCATAGTATACCAATAGTGCCCGCACCTTGTCCTAATTAGCTCGGATTACCTGGATTATCACCGCAATACATATGTTTTAACCAAGTGTCACAAAGGGGTACCTCTATGCCGCCTGTACAAAGGTCTAAGGAGAAAGCTCGCATTGGATTTCTCGCTTTTGATTATTCTCAACTTAGACATCCATACCGGGACAACATAGACAACAGATAATGGACTCCTCTTTAATGCATAAGCATTTAGCAACAATTAATATTCTCATATGAGATTGAGGATATTTGTCCAAAACTGAAACTTCCACCATGGATCATGGCTTTAGTTAGCGGCCCAATGTTCTTCTCTAACAATATGCATGCTCAAATCATTCAACTCATGGTAAATCGCCCTTACTTTAGACAAGATGAACATGCATAGCAACTCACATGATATTCAACAAAGAGTAGTTGATGGCGTCCCCAGTAACATGGTTATCGTCGCTCAACAAGCAACTTTTTTTTTTTGCGAATAAGAGATAAAATGCATAAGTACATATTCAATACCACAATAGTTTTTAGGCTATTTGTCCCATGAGCTATATATTTCAAAGATAGAGAATGGAAATTTTAAAGGTAGCACTCAAGCAATTTACTTTGGAATGGCGGAGAAATACCATGTAGTAGGTAGGTATGATGGACACAAGTGGCATAGTATTTGGCTCAAGGATTTTGGATGCATGAGAAGTATTCCCTCTCGATACAAGGCTTAGGCTAGCAAGGCTATTTGAAACAAACACAAGTATGAAGCGGTACAGCAGAACTCACATAAAAGACATATTGTAAGTATTATAAGACTCTATACCGTCTTCCTTGTTGTTCGACCTTTACTAGAAAATATATAGACTTTAGAGAGACCAATCATGCAAACCAAATTTTAGCAAGCTCTATGTATTTCTTCATTAATAGGTGCAAAGTATATGATGCAAGAGCTTAAACATGAGCACAACAATTGCCAAGTATCACATTATTCAAGACATTCTACCAATTACTACATGTAGCATTTCCCGTTTCCAACCATATAACAATTTAACGAAGCAGATTCAACCTTCGCCATGTACATTATGAGTAAAGCCTAAGGACATATTTGTCCATATGAAACAGCGGAGCGTGTCTCTCTCCCACACAATGAATGCTAGGATCCATTTTATTCAAACAAAACAAAAACAAAAGCAAACCGACGCTCCAAGCAAAGCACATAAGATGTGACGGAATAAAAATATAGTTTCAGGGGAGGAACCTAATAATGTTGTCGATGAAGAAGGGGATGCCTTGGGCATCCCCAAGCTTAGACGCTTGAGTCTTCTTAATATATGCAGGGGTGAACCACCGGGGCATCCCCAAGCTTAGAGCTTTCACTCTCCTTGATCATGTTGTATCATCTCCCTCTCTTGATCCTTGAAAACTTCCTCCACACAAACTCAAAACAACTCATTAGAGGGTTAGTGCACAATCAAAATATACATGTTCAGAGGTGACATAATCATTCTTAACACTTCTGGACATTGCACAAAGCTACTGAAAGTCAATGGAATCGAAAAATCCATCGAGCATATCAAAACAGGCAATGCGAAATAAAAGGCAGAATCTGTCAGAACAGAACAGTTCGTAAAGACGAATTTTATTGAGGCACCAGACTTGCTCAAATGAAAATGCTCAAATTGAATGAAAGTTGCGTACATATCTGAGGATCACTCACGTAAATTGGCAGAATTTTCTGAGTTAGCTACAGAGAATTAGGCCCAGATTCGTGACAGCAAGAAATCTGTTTCTGCGCAGTAATCCAAATCTAGTATGAACCTTACTATCAAAGACTTTACTTGGCACAACAATGCAACAAAACTAAGATAAGGAGAGGTTGCTATAGTAGTATTAACTTCCAAGACTCAAATATAAAACAAAAGTACAGTAGTAAAATCATGGGTTGTCTCCCACAAGCGCTTTTCTTTAACGCCTTTCAGCTAGGCGCAGAAAGTGTGTATCAAGTATTATCAAGAGACGAAGCATCAACATCATAATTTGTTCTAATGATAGAATCAAAAGGTAACTTCATTCTCTTTCTAGGGAAGTGTTCCATACCTTTCTTGAGAGGAAATTGATATTTAATATTACCTTCCTTCATATCAATAATAGCACCAACAGTTCGAAGAAAAGGTCTTCCCAATATAATGGGACAAGATGCATTGCATTCAACATCCAAGACAACAAAATCAATGGGGAGAAGGTTTTTGTTAACGGTAATGTGAACATTATCAACTCTCCCCAAAGGTTTCTTTGTAGAGTTATCAGAAAGATTAACATCCAAATAACAATTTTTCAATGGTGGCAAGTCAAGCATATTATAGATTTTTCTAGACATAACGGAAATACTTGCACCAAGATCACATAAAGCATTACAATCAAAGTCATTGACCTTCATCTTAATGATGGGCTCCCAACCATCCTCTAACTTCCTAGGAATAGAAGCTTCACGATTTAATTTCTCTTCTCTAGCTTTTATGAGAGCATTTGTAATATGTTTTGTGAAAGCCAAATTTATAGCACTAGCATTAGGACTTTTAGCAAGTTTTTGTAAGAACTTTATAACTTCAGAGATGTGACAATCATCAAAATCTAAACCATTATAATCTAAAGCAATGGGATCATTATCCCCAACATTAGAAAAAAATTTAGCAGTTTTATCACAGGTAGTTTCAAGAAGCCAGCAGCTTTTTCACGCTTTGCATTAGAAGTGGAAACATTGCCAACACCAATTATTTTACCATTGATAGTAGGAGGTGCAGCAACATGTGGAGCATTAGCATTACTAGTGGTGGTAATAGTCCAAACTTTAGCTATATTATCTTCTTTAGCATTTTCTTCTTTTTCCCACCTAGCACGCAATTCGGCCATCAATCTTATATTCTCATTAATTCTAACTTGGATGGCGTTTGCTGTAGCAAATGACTTAATATCATTGTTTTCATTAGGCATAACTTTCGATTTCAAAAGATCAACATCAGCAGCAAGACTATCGACTTTAGATGCAAGTATATCAATTTTCCCAAGCTTTTCTTCAACAGATTTGTTAAAAGCAGTTTCTGTACTAATAAATTCTTTAAGCATGGCTTCAAGTCCAGGGGGTGAATTCCTATTATTGTTGTAAGAATTCCCGTAAGAATTACCATAACCGTTACCATTATTATAAGGATATGGCCTATAGTTGTTACTAGAATTATTCCGGTAAGCATTGTTATTGAAATTATTATTTTTAATGAAGTTTACATCAACATGTTCTTCTTGGGCAACCAATGAAGCTAACGGAACATTATTAGGATCAACATTTGTCCTACCATTCACAAGCATAGACATAATAGCATCAATCTTATCACTCAAGGAAGAGGTTTCTTCAACAGAATTTACCTTCTTACCTTGTGGAGCTCTTTCCGTGTGCCATTCAGAGTAATTAATCATCATATTATCAAGAAGCTTTGTTGCGTCGCCTAGAGTGATGGACATAAAGGTACCTCCAGCAGCTGAATCCAATAGGTTCCGCGAAGAAAAATTCAGTCCTGCATAAAAGGTTTGGATGATCATCCAAGTAGTCAGTCCATGGGTTGGGCAATTTTTAACCAAAGATTTCATTCTTTTCCATGCTTGGGCAACATGCTCATTATCCAATTGTTTAAAATTCATTATGCTACTTCTCAAAGATATAATTTTAGCAGGAGGATAATATCTACCAATAAAAGCATCCTTGCATTTAGTCCATGAATCAATACTATTCTTAGGCAGAGATAGCAACCAATCTTTAGCTCTTCCTCTTAATGAGAAAGGAAACAATTTTAATTTTATAATGTCACCATCTACATCCTTATACTTTTGCATTTCACATAGTTCAACAAAATTATTGAGATGGGCAGCAGCATCATCAGAACTAACACCAGAAAATTGCTCTCGCATAACAAGATTCAGTAAAGCAAGTTTAATTTCAAAGAATTCTGCTGTAGTAGCAGGTGGAGCAATAGGTGTGCATAAGAAATCATTATTATTTGTGGTTGTGAAGTCACACAACTTAGTATTTTCAGGAGTACCCATTTTAGCAACAGTAAATAAAGCAAACTAGATAAAGTAAATGCAAGTAACTAATTTTTTTGTGTTTTTAATATGGCAAACAAGATTGCAAATAAAGTAAAACTAGCAAGTAATTTTTTTGTGTTTTGTTTTAGTGCAGCAAACAAAGTACTAAATAAAAGTAAAGCAAGACAAAAACAAAGTAAAGAGATTGGAGGTGGAGACTCCCCTTGCAGCGTGTCTTGATCTCCCCGGCAACGGCGCCAGAAAACGGTCTTGATACGCGTACAACACGCGTCCGTTGGGAACCCCAAGAGGAAGGTGTGATGCGTACAGCGGCAAGTTTTCCCTCAGTAAGAAACCAATGTTTATCGAACCAGTAGGAGCCAAGAAGCACGTTGAAGGTTGATGGCGGCGGAGTGTAGTGCGGCGCAACACCAGGGATTCCGGCGCCAACGTGGAACCTGCACAACACAACCAAAGTACTTTGTCCCAACGTAACAGTGAGGTTGTCAATCTCACCGGCTTGCTGTAACAAAGGATTAGATGTATAGTGTGGATGATGATTGTTGCAGAAAATAGTAGAACGAGTATTGCTGTTGATTGTATTCGATGTAAAAGAATGGACCGGGGTCCACAGTTCACTAGTGGTGTCTCTCCGATAAGAATAAGCATGTTGGGTGAACAAATTACAGTTGGGCAATTGACAAATAAAGAGGGCATGACCATGCACATACATGTTATGATGAGTATTGTGAGATTTAATTGGGCATTACGACAAAGTACATAGACCGCTATCCAGCATGCATCTATGCCTAAAAAGTCCACCTTCAGGTTATCATCCAAACCTCCTCCAGTATTAAGTTGCAAACAACAGACAATTGCATTAAGTATGGTGCGTAATGTAATCAATGAATATATCCTTAGACATAGCATTGATGTTTTATCCCTAGTGGCAACAGCACATCCACAACCTTAGAGGTTTCTGTCACTCCCTGCATTTAATGGAGACATGAACCCACTATCGAGCATAAATACTCCCTCTTGGAGTTACAAGCAAAAACTTGGCTAGAGCCTCTACTAGCAACGGAGAGCATGCAAGATCATAAACAACACATAGATGATATTGATAATCAACATAACATAGCATTCACTTATTCATCAGATCCCAACAAACACAACACGTAGCATTACAGATAGATGATCTTGATCATGTTAGGCAGCTCACAAGATCCAACAATGATAGCACAATTAGGAGAAGACGACCATCTAGCTACTGCTATGGACCCATAGTCCAGGGGTGAACTACTCACTCATCACTCTGGAGGTGACCATGGCGGTGAAGAGTCCTCCGGGAGATGATTCCCCTCTCCGGCAGGGTGCCGGAGGCGATCTCCTGAATCCCCCGAGATGGGATTGGCGGCGGCGGCGTCTCTAGAAGGTTTTCCGTATTGTGGCTCTCGGTACTGGAGTTATTCTCGACGAAGGCTTAAGTAGGCGGAAGGGTAGGTCAGGGGGCGCCACGAGGGGCCCACACCACAGGCCGGCGCGGCCAGGGCCTGGGCCGCACCGCCCTGGTGTGTGGCTGCCTCGTCGCCCGACTTCGTTTCCTCTCCGGACTTCTGGAAGCTTCGTGGAAAAATAAGATCCTGGGCGTTGATTTCGTCCAATCCTGAGAATATTTCCTTACTAGGATTTCTGAAACCAAAAACAGCAGAAAACAGCAACTGGCTCTTCGGCATCTCGTTAATAGGTTAGTGCCGGAAAATGCATAAATATGACATAAAGTATGTATAAAACATGTAGATATCATCAATAAAGTAGCATGGAACATAAGAAATTATCGATACGTTGGAGACGTATCACACATCTCTCCACCATTGCCACTATTACCACACATACCTCATCTCTAAGGAGATAGATTCAACCCTTGGAGCTCCAGATCCATCCCTTCCCCTTGCTCCCCTCGTCATTTGGAGCATCTCCACCGAAGGGATTCAAGATTGGTCAAGCCATTTGTGAGGACTTTGGATTTCCACCCACCTAGGTTTCCTCCATTAGAAGCTCTTCTCCACAAAGTTAGGGCAAGGAGAGCATGTCTTCAGGTAACTTCATCTTGTCTTCATCCCCCTCCTCAAGTGCTCTTCCCTTTTGTTACCCAACATATGAACTTGAGGATTTAGGGTTAGATCTTGTGCCCTTAGGGAGTCAACCACTTCTATTCATGACTCTCACTTCATCCTAGTTAGCTTTGCAAAAGTTTGTGAGCAATTTTTGGAGCAAACAAGAGGGAAGATAATATGGGAATTTTGCTCTCGAAAAAATTCGGTATGTGACCCGGCCGACCGGACTACCTGCCGAGTTACTCGGCACCTCACTCGGCATGCCGGGTGCTGCTGCCGGGTAACCTAGTCTCTAGTCCAGTCTGCTGGCGCCCATGACGGGTTGCCTCTGTTGTCTCCAAAAGTTCACTTTTGCAAAAAAAATCTTCGTTTTGGCCTCCGTTTCTCGGGCATGTACACTTATCTTTGCTGCTCCCCTATGCCCTCTTCTTTCATAGGTGATGAGGCGACTGACTTGGACTTTGTTCCTCCGAAATCCCATCGGGGCAAAGACCACATGGTTGAGGCTGATGGCAGCCGGGGTGGTACCCGTACCAAGTTCAAGGCCAAAAGAAAGAAACATCCAACTCCTAGTTCCGGGGAATCTGAGGATGTTGACGACTATGATGATTTTACTCAACCAGTTGAGCGTCATGACCCCAACTATGTTCCCAATGTTGATCTGAAGACGTGTGAGCTGTCCATTTGGACCAACCCGTGGCGAGATAACCCATATGTGACTAATGACCCACCATTCACAGACGACATACGCTTTTGGACAAAAGCCCAATTTGTCATGTGGGAAAGGTTTTATGAGCCGATTCAGCCAAAATCTTGTGTGAAGCCCATACGTCTTAATGTTGCATTTCATGATATGCACAAGAATGATGACTTCAAGTATGTCGATATTGCTTTGAAGAAGATGAACCTGTGGCCGCTTGTCACTCTTGAGGAAGATTATCTGCCGGAGTTTGTCAGCCAGCTTTTCTGCACAGCCTACTTCCACAACACAACACAGAGGCACATTACTTGGATGTCGGGCAGAGATCAATTCACTATTGACTATGACCAGTTTCAGACTTCCCTTGGGTACACAGGAGATCTGCGTGGCGGCTTTCGCATTCATAGTGAAGGATCTTTACATGATGCCTCTATTGCCTTCTGCTACCCCTCAGCTGTTCCATCTCCTCCGATTCCTCAGATTACTTCTATGTTCTACTTCTACAACACCATGGCCAGGATTTACCGGTTCACTATTGTCAGCAAGGCGGGTGACTTTCAGGCTTGCCGTCAGTATGCCAAGAATCTCATGTTTTATACTCACCCGGGTCACCAGCCGAAGATTGATGTGCCCGACTATATCTATAATGAGCTGAAGAGGGCAGTGGAGAAAAGGATGTCTCCTAACTATTTTGCTTATGTGCAGCGTTTGCTTCGTACGGTCGTTCCTGCCACTATGTTGGTAGGGCGTTGTGAGCGGCATGCCCTCATTGAGTTGCCTCTCCGTCGCAACACTCCGGAGGTTCCGTCTATGCTCCCAGCTGCAGCATCTTCGGAGCCAGTCATCAAGCGACGTCATGACCCTTCGGTGGCCTCTAGCTCCAGCTCTGTGAAGCCCAAGAAGGGGGATGCCAAGTTCTTCAAGACTCTCTTCACTATGTGCAAGCAGTCCTATGATGTGAACTCCAATGCTCTTCGGTTGGCTCAAAGCAACCGTGATCTCATTCGAGAGGACTTCAGTGCTCGTGGGCTTGAGATGCCCGAAGATCCCCCTTAGATGGCCCCTATTGCCCACTTCAACTATCGCATGCCACCCCTTGATGATGCCATGTTTGCCGGATACAGTGGAGGTGGCATTGAAGAAGAGGAGGAGACTTCCGAGTAGTCCTTGTCGTCGCCTTGTTCGTGGACGCAACTGTTCTCTCCTTGGGATGCGCTAATACCCATCTCACTCTGTATCCCTTTTTGGTGTTCCGATGCCAAAGGGGGAGAAGGGAGTAGAGTCTTAGGTTTACGGGTTCATTGCCGGGGTTCTCCGTATGCACAAGCCTTGCTATTTCATTTGATTCTTATTGGCTTGTGCTACTATTTGCTATCTTTAGTTGGAACAATATGTTTTACTTTGTGTGATGGACAAGTATGTATTATGCAATGTATCTTGGATATCTATATATGCCATCTATGCTATGCTATATCTCTATGACTTAGATATCCTAGCTTTATCTTGTCTATGCCATGCTTGTTCCCTAAAGATATTGGGGGAGCTTCTCATATACTCTATTGTTGCACTTTGCATTCAAACGCAAATTCTCCAAGTGCGTACATTATGGGGGAGCTTGCCTAATATCTTATATGGAAAATTTTGTTTAAAGTTCATCGTAATATCTTTGTATCACTCTAGCTTGGTTTGTCCTTGTTAACCAAAAAGGGGAAGATTGTAAGGGTATTTTACCCTTAACCGTTATTTTCGTTAACAATGACACCGGAGCTATTATGTGGACTAATGGTTTCTATAAGTGGATACACATGTTTTAGTCCACATATGAGGTTACAAGGTGGCGAGAAGGGTTTTAGTCTGCATACGAGGTTGCAAGATGGTGAGAAACCCCCCAATTGATGTTCTCAAGAAGTGACGGTGTTTTGGCTCTTTTCTCTATTGGTTATATTTGATTCTATAAGAACCACCGCTCTACTAAGAGGGGCGGTCTCGATGAGCTTAAAGGGATGTTGGCAAAGCCACATATAGACATCCTACCACATAATATTCACACCTAATAATGCTGAGAGGTATAGTTGTTCCGAGAAACTTCCCATTTGAGCAAAGTTGGGAACCATGTCATAGGGTTCGGGAGGAAGAACTGCAGCTCCAGGCAACTCGGCACATAGCCCGGCATGCCGAGTGCTGCTGCCGGGCAACCCGGCAGACAGCCCGGCATACTGGGTGCTGCTGCCGGGCAGCCCGGTATGTGGCCCGGCATGCCGGGTGGTACAGCGAAAAATATGGTACGTGTTGGGTCCTATGTCGGGTGCCTCAACTCTGACTTCTCAAACTACTCTTTTCTCGGGAGTACTATATAAGCCCCTTCTTCTTCCTTGAAGAGTTTAAGGTGACCTGTGCAAAAGCTCAAGATATTTCTCCCTCTCTCATACTCCATTGTTGAGCTCCAAAACCTTCAGATCTTCTTCCTCCTCCAACCAAACTCAAATCCCTTTGGGGAAAAGCTTGAGGAGGCCTTGATCTACGATTCCACCAAGCCAAATCTCATTCCCCCTTGAGTTCATCGTGCTGGCTGGGTGCTCTTGTGTTTTGGAGAAACCCTAGGTGGCTAGACTCACTCGGAAGCATCCGGGTTGTGGATTTGTTCCAAGAAGAAGTTTGTGAGGGTTTGGAGGCTACCTTTAAAGTCTACCACAAGTGAGTGAGCTATTCCTTCGTGGGATAGGCTCCAGAGAAGAAGGTGAGCCTTCGTGGCGTTTGGGAATTCCTTCATGGGACCCACACCTCTCCAAACGTGGGTACATTCTTGCAAAGAAAAGGAACACAGGAATACATCTTCGTCTCCGTGTGCCTCGGTTATTTCTAACCGATCTCTTTACTTGTGTTATTTACTTGCGTGATAGCCTTCGTTCTTGAGTATCTTGTTTCATCATATAGGTTGCCTCACCTAGTTTGCATTAGGCTCACTTTATATTCCGCAAAGCCTAAACTTGGAAGAAAGAATTAAAATTTGTAGAAACCTATTCACCCCCTCTAGGTTTACCATCTCTGAACTTTCAGGTTTACATATGCGACTTGTCTAACTACAATATGTCGGCTCTGTAGGCCTTTCCTTATTCGACAAGCTTCATCTTTTGGGATTCAGCTTCCATCATCACGGGCTTCTTTACAATACACACCAGGGTGACATGAACTGTAGGCCCAATTAGGCATACCCATGTCAACTATGTATCTAGAGCTGTGTTGATGGATGGAGATAGGCCAGGGTTGAAGTTTCACCTGCAGATGATATAATATGATAGAATTTATGGGCAACACATCCGTAAATACTATGGCCCCATCAAGCCACAAGCATAGCATATAGTCTCTTGGTCCAACCGTTATACCACGAAGCACCGGGCTATTAACGATTGTTAAGTAAAATACATACCAAAGTATTAAGTATGGTGATGTTTTGTTGTTCCCAATTTGATCACTAATTGTACTATACTCCCCTTGTTGTCACTGGATTTCGCGCGTAGACACCGTTTACCACTTATCTCACCTCGAACCTTGATCAATCCTCGGGATCTTGGATACATGTCAAGTCCTCGGATTGAGGTAAGAGACAATGGTACAAAATATAAATCTTCTGCTAGAATCACCACACAACATTCACATGTATTAGATGCAAATAATTGTTGCGAGGTTAATTCTCAACCCGCAACGCGCGAGCACTACCCATGCATAATAACAAGATCAATGTAATAATACATTGTATAATTACTTAGATTGATATCAAACATTCTTACAAGGTCACCAAGAGCGAGAATATCTCAATTACAAGCTATGGCTATGGCTATGGCATGGAGATAGGGATGATGAAACATGGTGGAGGTGAAGCTGTGGATCTTCCTCGGTGTGTTTCTGATGCAATCTGAAAATGGTGGCTCTCTGTGCGGTAGCTGGAGATTCGGAATATATATATATATATATATATAGGCGCATTTACGAAAGTTTCTTGGTTTGACCGGCGTAGTCGGTGTCGTATGGTAGTGTCGTATGGTACGGGCGGGCGGTACAGGCGACCCCACATGTACCATTGCTCGTTAACACCACTGGATTGATTTCTTCGACCCTACCTGACTTGTGATTATGGGAAACTCATGATTCTTCCTTTTTTGCATCAGATTTCACCATAAAAATGTGATTTCCTGTATCACACAATATAAACCAATTATTTGAACATCCTTGTAATCATTAGTGGCAAGGCTAGAGAGATATTTCACTAATTGCTTGACTTTTTTTAGCAAGTGAACCAACTTGTTTTGCCCTAAAAACTAATATATACGACCCCGGGGGTTTCATCAAGGCTACGGCGGCGTAGATCAAAAATACAGAAACAGAGAGTCAGCAGGCTGCCGCCAACAGAGATCAAGGGGGGAAACGCTGCCGGAATCGCCTCCGATGGACTCCACCCCCTCCGGTGAAGGCATCGGCACCATCTTCATCATCTTCATCAACATCTACATCAACTCTTCATCATCCCCCTTTGTAATCTCTTGGAAAACATGATATATGATGCAATATATTGTTTCCCATGATCTATTGTATCTCTATGTTGATGTTTGAGTAGTGGATCGTTCATGGGAATTTTTATATAGTTTGTTGTTGTTTGCATACAAGTATTTGTTATCTTCTATGATGATATTTTGTATTGATATATGAGTGCTGATGCATGTAAAATGCATACATGAACTTTATCCTTTATCATATTGAATTCACACATATTTGCAACATATATGATGATAATAACATGTTTTACATTGATTTATGGGGATTTATCAATGATCCCCTTAATTTGGTTTATAACCCTGTAGAACAGGAAAACCATGTTTCGCGTATTTTTCACTTCTGAGACCTATACGGATTCAAATTGATCTGGGATATTTGGAGCATCATTTTTTCCATCGAGAGAAAAAGTGTGGACCCTGGAAGCATACCTGGAGAGGTCCGAGGGCCAAACGAGCATAGGTGGCACGGCCTAAGAGTCTGGCCATGCCACCCACCTCCGTTCGAGCGTCGATCGTATGTTTTCCCTAATTCTTTCACGAACCGATGTATTTTGCCCTAAAAACCACTATATATATGGCCCCAAAGAGTTCTCGGGAGGAGAGCGCTGCAGAAAGACAGAAACACCAAAACGGAGGCTACTGCAGAGAAGACTGGAGGGGGGAACTGTAATATCCCAGGTAATGGGGTTACAAAAATAGAGGAAACAGATGTGTGCATTGCATTCATGCATAGAAAATCTGGGGAATTTTCGCGCTTTAAAGTAAAACAGTACAAGAATCGAAGTTTCACTTGACCTTGGTGGAATTGAAGTAGCTCATCAAGTCAAGCGCTATAAACCTCAATGTGACTTTGTTAAAACCTTGTCTTGGGTAGAGATGATTTGATCTCAAGGGTTAGATCAAATGGAATTACAACCAACACAATAACTTATTAATCAAGGATCAATTATTTGATCTTATTAAAGATCATAATATGCTAATCCTTGCCATAACATAAGAACATCTATTCAAGTACAAACCAAGTAACAATAAAATGGAGAAACCATTCTTGATTATCTTCTCCCTGTCTTAAAACTAATCCATAATCCTATCATGAAACCTCAGGGTATTCACTCCACTTCAACATTGGAGTTATAACAAGAAGATCCACTCCAGAAATAGATATTCTTCTCCATTCCAAGTTATTACACATCAAACCTAGAGAGGTGAGAGTTCTATAGTATTTATTAAAGGAGCAATAACAAACCTTGAGCTAAACCTTGGATATACATCCAAGTATTCAAATCATCATCTTCAAGAGGAACCCTAGAGTATCATTCAAGTCCTTCCCAAATGAGTGAGACCATTCATACCACTCTTAGCTTTACCTATTTAAGACTCAAGGACCATCATTGAATTAAAGTATTAGGTTGAAAACCATTTCCCTTGGAGTGGTGAGATAACCTAATATTACATGGAATGATACCATACCCCAGAATGGATAAGGTGAGGAAGAGACTAACCCAATTAAACTAGACAAATGAAACCTTAGTCTAGATACCTAAGGAGATATTAGGAGTACACCATAAACCCTAGAATAACCATTCCTAAATGAGAAAGCTCAATCTATGGTGTTATACTCAAGATAATTGAGACAACCATAACCATGCCCATTCAAGAAACTATAAAAGAAAGTCTATATTTAGTTGATCAAGACAATGCTTGATCATGGAAGTAAGAAACCCATTTAATGAGAGATCCCTTAGGAAGCCAAACCTTGATCATTATAAATTGAGTGATGATCATAAACCCTAAGAACTTGAAGTAAAAATATTAAGAACAAGTTGATCATGCTTAATCCATGATCATACTCTTGAAGTATGTGAGGATAAGTTAAACCCTAATAGGATAAGCAGATATCATTAGCCACATGAAATTATAAGGAGATCAATAGTAAGCAACCCTAGGCTTAGATTTCAACCTTTACTTGTGAATCACTTGGTGATCATAAGTAGAATCCTACCATATCTATATTCCATAGATTTAAGAACCTAAGAAAACCTTAGAGTTAAACTCTCTATTTTATATGGTGAGAAACCATACATCCATATGACCAAAGTTAACTATAAAAAGAACTATAACCAATTTAGTTACTTCAATGATGAATTAAGGATTTTAATAGAAGTCCAATGGAATAAGATAGAGCCCATCCTCAATTCCTCAGTCATTAGAGAAGCACATAAGATATGTAGCAAGTAACCATATTACCATGGTTAGGGGAGATTAAACCCTAGCCAATGCACTATGGTGTTATCTCAATTCTACAACCCAGAATTAAATCTCAACCCTAGTTTGTGTATCACTTGGGTGACCACAAATAAAACCTAAACCACAATTAAGGTTCAACCCATGTGTCATTAGGTAAATAGCATTGGAACCCTAGATTTGCACATCAAAAAACTCTTATGTTTCAATTCTTGAACATAAGCCAAATCTTGTGCCACACTTTATAATTGAAACTATATGTATGGTGATCAACCACTTAACATATTAACCAAGATCAAACCCTGATGAGAGTAATACCTACTCTAAGTATTTCAAGGTGTTATTAAAATAATAGTACAAGTATTAAACTTAAAATAGAATAAAGATAAACCTCACAAGACCTTAACAAGCAAGTGCTCACATAAATTCATGTGTAAGTGACCAACAATCTCAAATGAGAGATCAAGTCCTTAGAGATATTTTTAGCACATAAAATTATGTCATTTAGTCACTTACTTAATAGAACTCCATAAACAAGCCTTACTTGGCAACTTGTTTCTGGCAAAGCAATACCAAATAAAACAAGAGATATTACTAAGTAAGAAAACTACCAATTGGAAAACAACTTGAATATTCCCAAAGATAATATTCAAATTCATGTCCATAGGGGTATTGAAATTCAAATACCAATAATAATAATTAAACCAATGTTATGATGCCACATTAAATTTGCAAATACACCACTCAAGACCTTGCAGTATCTTGAACTAATCCTTATATGTTTAAAATAAGCAAGACCTGCAAAATAGAAAAGAATTCAAATTTTAATTCTAAACAGAATTTTAAAACAGAAAAAGAAAATAGATAAAAGAAAAGGGGGAAAAGAGCCTTACCTGGCCGAGCAGCCCAGCAGCAGCCTACAAAGCAAGCCCAAAGACCACGGCCCAAGCCGCAGCCCAAGACTAGCCCAGCAACCGCAGCCCAGCACAGCCCAATGTACCCCTTCATCTAAATCAGCGAGAGGAGCTCGTCCTCATCCTCTCAAGCGCGCATGGACGCCAGCACGAAGACGTGCTCTGCCTCCCCTCTCGCTGGCGACTTCTCCGCGATCAGCGTCGTGACGAGGCACGTTCCTGGCGCCATATAAAGCTCCCTGAAGAACCCTAGCTCGGGATTTTCCTCTCTTTGCCAAAATTCACCCCAAACCGAAACCCTGGCTCCACCAGTATCCATTACCGCCGGCGATGGAAGCCACCCCGAGCCAAGCCAAGCACACCAGCGTGATCACCGCCCTCGACAAGGTCAGCCCACACAAGGAATTGAGCCGCCGTGTCCTAAATCGACGCCGGCGACATCATCTCTCCGACGGCCGGAGCCATCAATTCCGGCGAACCAGGCCAGCTCCGACCTCGCCGTCAAGCCCTATGTGCTTCTGGTGAGCTCCTGCACCTCACAGCATCTCTAGCTCGCTCAACCATGCGCTGTAATGGCGTTGCGCTCTTCACCTGCGAGCACCGCCGCTTGGACTCGCCATCGATGCTTGCTCCGGTGACCAAATAGAGGCGGCGCTGGCACCGTTACACTCACCGTGATACGTTGAGTCTCGTAGAATAGATAGTTGGTCCGCGCGAGCCCTGGATCGACGGCAATCGCCGATTCCCACCGGCCACCGTGAGCTCCTGGACTTGGTTTCAATTTTGACCAGTCCACGCTCACGTGGCAGTCCACGTGGACCACTGGCCCACTGGTCAGTCTCAGAGTGTAGGTTAGCCCGGGTACATTTAGCAGTTCCATTCGTTTAAATTCAAATTCAATAACATCTCAGCCTCTAAATAAATCTAGAAAATTCAATTTAAGTCAGAAAAATATAAATGAGATATTAAAATTCTTAGAAAAGAAAACTCTATCCAATAAAAATATAATTTGAAATTTTTATTTTTTTAATAAAAATTTAATTGTTTTAAACTTAATAATTAAGCCTTTTCTTTTATTTAAAATGCAATTAAAATTCAGTAATTAAGAAAAGTGTCCCAATTAGATAAAAATCAGTAAATAAATAAAGAAACATTAAATTTTCTTTAATTGTTATTTTGTTAAATCATTATTGGAGATAATTAAACCCTAATTAATAATTACCTTAATTATCAATTGTTTAAAAATAATAAAATGCCAAATTCAATATTATTTTTTATTTCCTAGTTATTGATAACTTCAACTTTAAATTGAAGTTATTAATCCTAGAACTACATGGTAAATAGCAAACCCTAATTCCAGATTGAATGAGAATACAACCCTATCATTTCATGCGAGATCCTAAAACCCTAATGCCAATTAGAACCTAGCTCCAATATTTCATATGAACCTTAAATGTTGTTCCTAAACCTAAAACCCAAGTCACATGTGATCATGTTACTTCATTAGTAATCATAGATTCATCTTTAGCAACTCAATGCTCAATCAAATCCACATAAAATATGGGGACCCTAACACTACTAATTAGCATTCCATGTGTTTATCCTAATCAAAACCTAGTACTTAAACCAAGATGATCAAGTAGGATCAACCAAGTCTAAACCCTAGTTCCTATCATCAAAATTATCAACCTTACTCCTACCTATTTAGCATCACACCATTGTGATGAACCCTAATAGCAACCATACCTATTATTTTGCACTACATACCCTGTTCCACTAAAACCCTACTAATGTTAGATACTTATGAAACATCCTATTTAGGAACCAATCATTCTTTACTTAGGGAATTAAATAACAAACCTAAACCACCTCAACCTAATTGATGTACTTCTTATTATTTAAGAAGTATGTTCTTCAAAAGTTATTCTTTTGAAGAAAATAAAAAATGATCATCAATCCTGCTTAATAGGACCTATAGCCAACAACCAGCTATCACCAGCAAGGTATACCAACCTTGATAGTAACTATTTATAATAAATGGCTCAAGATGCCTAGGCTTAACTTAACCTTACAAGCCTTGGTATTGATGAATCCAACCTTGTTTGGATCCATCTAATATCTACTCCAGAGCCAATTGGAACCATAGTTAACCATAGAACCCACCAACCTAATTATCATACTTGTTCTTTATCAAAGAACATGATCTTCAGAAGTTATTCTTTTAAAGTATATGATAATCAATCATTAACCATGCCATCTAGTACTAAAACTGATAACTGTTCTTTACATACTAACATTATGCCAATTATCATTCTTTGTGTGCTCAATTGATTACTGTGCTTTATTACCTACCTGTTTATAATATCAAGTAATCACACCTGAATAAGAACCTTGTTTGTGAATCACTCTAAAAGTGTAACACACCCTGAACCAATCATTACAACTCACTGATCCTAAATCATCGGGGTTAGGTCACGCTTAGAGCGATTGCATCTCATAATTATGCATTATTGCATCCTTGCCAATCTTTTAAACATCGTCTTTACCGGACGATGATGCTATTTCAGAATTTGGAGTTATTGCGTATCGAAGACCTTGCCTGCATAATCTTGCAGTCAAGAAAGGCAAGTTCATCACTTGCTCATGTCATTTGAGTATTTTTATCAAATTACTTGCAAAGTATTATGGTTATCACTATTGCACAAAAATCAAAACCACTACTTTCATAACTATGAATATGACTATGTGGTGGGCAATGGAACCATGGATTGTGTTGATATGGTGGAGGTTCCATTGCACGGGTTTATATCCATCTAGGATTAAACAACAAATGTCGCCAGTGATTCTTGTGCCGTAATATCCGTGTTAACCATAAGATCCGGAGTGGGACGGAGTAGTCAAAAGTGTTTCCACCTCTCGTTCATCAACGGATGCGCTTACCGTAGCGGTTGTATCTTGCGGAGCAACTTGTGGGTGGGGAACCCATTCTAAGTCCCCACGGTTATGCTGTGCATACCGTAGCGGTTGCGGCTTGCGGAACAACTTGTGGGTGGGGAACCCATTCTAAGTCCCCACGGTAATGCGGTCTATGATGGGTTGCAGCTACCGGCGAAGGAGTTT
Source organism: Lolium perenne (assembly GCF_019359855.2). Classification (NCBI taxonomy): domain Eukaryota; kingdom Viridiplantae; phylum Streptophyta; class Magnoliopsida; order Poales; family Poaceae; genus Lolium; species Lolium perenne. Next base: position 163,161,901 of record NC_067247.2, read on the forward strand.
GGTTCGATCCCAGACTGTCGTCGTGGCCGGGGTCCACCCTGAAATTACGGGAATAATGGGACCGGCGAGGACCCAGGGTCGGGGCATGCAACAACGGGTGGGTGTTCGAGGTAGCGGAGGAACATGATTGGCTAGACCTTATACCGGGCCTCACACCATAGGAAGTGTGGACGGGAAACTCGAGCCCGGTTGGCACCAAGGTTAAGATCTCTTATGGGTAAAGCAACACACCTCTGCAGAGTGTAAAGAACCGTGACCTGTCACTCCCTGTTCCGAGATATGGAACTGCGAACGCGGCCGGAAAGGAGCTCCATGAAGTTCTAGTAAACCGGTGAAGGCTGACGGACATAGTTCTTCTGAATAAAAGCAACCTTTTGAAGAAATGATTATGAAAACTTGCATTGGTATTAGACTTTCTGGTCTAATGCTGTAGCTAGTGCATTAAACACCTCTTTCCTATAATGAACTTGTTGAGTACGCTCGTACTCATCCCACTCTTAAATCCCCTGCTTAGATATGGAGGCATCGAAGGAGGATCTACAGTGCAACTCGAAGACCGAGGAGTCAACAACTACTTCAAGAGACAGGACCCTGTCAGAGGAGTCAGATACCACAACCAACAAGGAGAAAACCTAGATTAGCCATAGAAGGGAACTAGCTTCCTATACCTAGCTCCTATTTAGCTAGAATCTATTCTTAGCCTCTATAGCTAGTCAAATACTCTACAAATAGAGTTCGTGATAGGATTGGACTACGAGTCGTTCTTCTGGAGTTTATTTGCAGATTTACCTCATTGTAAAGTAGGAGGTTGTGATGATCTTATGTAACTGAGTCAATGTTGTAATTCTATAGACATGCCTTGGACCCGCATATGTTTCTGTTGTACCACTCTGAGCGATATAATACTAGTGGAACGGTGTTTCATTGGTGTTATATCAGACTTGCATACTACACCATGCAGTGGTATGCCGGGTCTCCACAGTTGGTATCAGAGCAAATGCTTTGACCCTAGGATTAAAACCCTTTAAATGAGACCTATAGGATTGGTAGTGTCTATAGGAAGTTGTCTTAGTTAAACCAAATACTTTTTATGACTTGAGATGGATATTCACTTGAGAATAATCCTGACACACTTGAGTCAACATTTCTTACCTATCTTTACTAAGTAAAGATAGCCAATCCCAAGTATGTAGAACATCAATAAGTCCTTAAAACAATAGATGAGTAGATCACAGTTGGTATACAACACATGATAGTCCAAAAAGAGGATACAACCATAAGGAAGATATCCTATTGGAAGATGTGTACCAACACTTGATATGGTTAAGTAAGAATTATCCAGACCAGTAATAGGAGTGATACCAAGTAATAAAGATATGTGGATAAGAAAATTTCCTATTAGAAGGTGTAAACAAATACAAGTAATGGGTAAGTAAAATCTATCCAAACTTGTGAAACAGTTGCTAGTAAGTGATAACTATGAGTTATATGAGGTAGTTTAGACCATGATGAGTCAATCATGGGGGGTAAGGAGGAGAGATAGGAATAGTTTATGCATACTTACATGGTAGAAATAGAAATCATATATGATTCACCTGAGAATCGTTATGTGATGGACTAGAATATCATAAATATTTAGGAGGAGTTTGATAAGAAGTTAGACGCGAAACAAGAGAGTAAGATTTGTGTTCCCAAAACCATGGGAACTGTGTCAAGTACATCAGAACCCTAATTATATGGTAAGAACATATGAAAGTATAGAAGCTATATTCCAATAATTATGTGTTTAGAGTAGCAATGTTAGAACCTAGACATATCATGTGAGTAAGTCCTCAACAAAAATGGAAGTTAATAAGTACTTCCAAAGAAAATTAGGCTAACCTTAGCTATCCTAGACCACTTTGTTTCCAGTTTATCTCATTGCAATTGTGCAATTCAGGTAATTGTCAAGACAAATAGTAGAAAGCCAACTATATGTGCTAAGTATCACAATATAAACCTATCTATGTGGTGTTATATACTACACATCAGAGCCTGACGTTTAGAGATGTCTTACTCAACTATTATATTCAGGCTCATGATGATGTGTATCATAAGCACAAAGCTGAATCTTCTTGGATTTTATTTGGATTTTCATTGTTTGACTAGATCCATACATGAAGTTTGACTTTGATATGCAAATGCATGTTGCAATATCAAGTTCTTACTTGATGTTATAGATCTAGAGGGTAATAGTATTCGTGTGAGGAAGTGACGAATTCTGAAGATTCTGAAGACAGGATGAAGGTTCATCAGAAGAAGGAAGCAAAATTGTGGGAAGCAACCACAATATTCAGAAGGAAGTACCAATAAAAATTCATGCTCTACCTCAACAGAGGAGTACTTTAGTACATGAGAAGCATGAAGGTGAGAAATCTGGTGATTATGGTGAAGCTGAAGCAAATCCATAGTCAACATAAAAGAGGGAATGCATGGGAAATCACTTAGGATACTATATTCATAGTGTCAGCTAGTGGTTTTCTTGCAACAATAAACCCTCGAAAAAGGAAGATGAGCTATGAAACCATAGAAAATATAAGGAGACCACAGTTGGTATCAGAAGATCACAATTGATATAGAATCAATACTGCGAGATAAGATAGAAGATGTCTCGACCAGTTGATCAAAACCTATAATAGAAACCATTTGTTAGATAACAAATAGCCACAATTGGTATCAAGTAGTCCATTATTGGGTTATTTGTACCAAGAAATTGTGAACAAATAAAACTTTGTTAGCCAAATAACATTAACCTATAATCGATTACTCGAAGGATTCACATTGGATGGCCACAATTGGGTGGATACACCACATATATTCTTCGCAAGACATTCGAAGAATACAAACCATAAACTAGACCTAGACCAATATTCTAACCATCAATCCAATGGTTGTAAGAAAAGGAGTTGAAGACCATAAGAAAACTCTAAGGGGTAGAGTAAAGACTGAGTTGGATGTACAATGACTTAATACTTTAAGCTTGATAGAAGCAGAAGGTCTGAACTGCGAGGAAGTTCTATCTTATTTTCATAAGATTATTGGACATTTCTTTCAGAAAGATGTCAGACTGTGTTTAGATTCATACCTCGAGGAAGTAAGAAGTGGACTAGAACTTGAGAAAGTGAGTAATATTTATTCAGAAGTACGAGAGCTCAAAGAAGATAAGTTGGACGAAGGAAATACCGTAGACCAATAAAGCCCAGGATGGTCAAAGAATGAAGAAGGGTGACTATATCAAAACTAAATACTAAAAGAATAATTCCTTTCATGGAACCTAAAGAACACAAAATAGTTATGGGTATCAACTATAAACCATGATTGGATGGACTAAATGAGTCTAATCCACTCTTAGAGGAATAAACCACCCTGATCAATTCCATAGTAAGTACCTTACTTAGTACCATTATTGCAGTTTTGGTAGTAAGGGAAAACAAAGACTTATTTACCAATTAGGAGTATTTTTATCCAATTAGTCTCCAGTTAAGACTAGCAGCATCAGAAGAAGTCTCAATCATTGAATCTTCAATGAGAAAGGAATCAAGCTTATAGAGTTGGAAGAGATCAATGAATCAAAGTAAGAACCATGGTTCAGAGACAAAACCAAATGGATTCCAGAAAGAATTCGGACAAGGGATATATTCAATTATATCCAGTAAGATCAATACGGAGTTCGAGAAAAGTCGTAGTCTGCACAAGTCAGATCCACACCTCGGAAACGTGAGAGATATCAAACTTCGAGGACGAAGTTTAGTTTAAGGGGTAGAGACTGTAATATCCCAGGTAATGGGGTTACAAAAATAGAGGAAACAGATGTGTGCATTGCATTCATGCATAGAAAATCTGGGGAATTTTCGCGCTTTAAAGTAAAACAGTCACAGTAACTGAAGTTTCACTTGACCTTGGTGGAATTGAAGTAGCTCATCAAGTCAAGCGCTATAAACCTCAATGTGACTTTGTTAAAACCTTGTCTTGGGTAGAGATGATTTGATCTCAAGGGTTAGATCAAATGGAATTACAACCAACACAATAACTTATTAATCAAGGATCAATTATTTGATCTTATTAAAGATCATAATATGCTAATCCTTGCCATAACATAAGAACATCTATTCAAGTACAAACCAAGTAACAATAAAATGGAGAAACCATTCTTGATTATCTTCTCCCTGTCTTAAAACTAATCCATAATCCTATCATGAAACCTCAGGGTATTCACTCCACTTCAACATTGGAGTTATAACAAGAAGATCCACTCCAGAAATAGATATTCTTCTCCATTCCAAGTTATTACACATCAAACCTAGAGAGGTGAGAGTTCTATAGTATTTATTAAAGGAGCAATAACAAACCTTGAGCTAAACCTTGGATATACATCCAAGTATTCAAATCATCATCTTCAAGAGGAACCCTAGAGTATCATTCAAGTCCTTCCCAAATGAGTGAGACCATTCATACCACTCTTAGCTTTACCTATTTAAGACTCAAGGACCATCATTGAATTAAAGTATTAGGTTGAAAACCATTTCCCTTGGAGTGGTGAGATAACCTAATATTACATGGAATGATACCATACCCCAGAATGGATAAGGTGAGGAAGAGACTAACCCAATTAAACTAGACAAATGAAACCTTAGTCTAGATACCTAAGGAGATATTAGGAGTACACCATAAACCCTAGAATAACCATTCCTAAATGAGAAAGCTCAATCTATGGTGTTATACTCAAGATAATTGAGACAACCATAACCATGCCCATTCAAGAAACTATAAAAGAAAGTCTATATTTAGTTGATCAAGACAATGCTTGATCATGGAAGTAAGAAACCCATTTAATGAGAGATCCCTTAGGAAGCCAAACCTTGATCATTATAAATTGAGTGATGATCATAAACCCTAAGAACTTGAAGTAAAAATATTAAGAACAAGTTGATCATGCTTAATCCATGATCATACTCTTGAAGTATGTGAGGATAAGTTAAACCCTAATAGGATAAGCAGATATCATTAGCCACATGAAATTATAAGGAGATCAATAGTAAGCAACCCTAGGCTTAGATTTCAACCTTTACTTGTGAATCACTTGGTGATCATAAGTAGAATCCTACCATATCTGTATTCCATAGATTTAAGAACCTAAGAAAACCTTAGAGTTAAACTCTCTATTTTATATGGTGAGAAACCATACATCCATATGACCAAAGTTAACTATAAAAAGAACTATAACCAATTTAGTTACTTCAATGATGAATTAAGGATTTTAATAGAAGTCCAATGGAATAAGATAGAGCCCATCCTCAATTCCTCAGTCATTAGAGAAGCACATAAGATATGTAGCAAGTAACCATATTACCATGGTTAGGGGAGATTAAACCCTAGCCAATGCACTATGGTGTTATCTCAATTCTACAACCCAGAATTAAATCTCAACCCTAGTTTGTGTATCACTTGGGTGACCACAAATAAAACCTAAACCACAATTAAGGTTCAACCCATGTGTCATTAGGTAAATAGCATTGGAACCCTAGATTTGCACATCAAAAAACTCTTATGTTTCAATTCTTGAACATAAGCCAAATCTTGTGCCACACTTTATAATTGAAACTATATGTATGGTGATCAACCACTTAACATATTAACCAAGATCAAACCCTGATGAGAGTAATACCTACTCTAAGTATTTCAAGGTGTTATTAAAATAATAGTACAAGTATTAAACTTAAAATAGAATAAAGATAAACCTCACAAGACCTTAACAAGCAAGTGCTCACATAAATTCATGTGTAAGTGACCAACAATCTCAAATGAGAGATCAAGTCCTTAGAGATATTTTTAGCACATAAAATTATGTCATTTAGTCACTTACTTAATAGAACTCCATAAACAAGCCTTACTTGGCAACTTGTTTCTGGCAAAGCAATACCAAATAAAACAAGAGATATTACTAAGTAAGAAAACTACCAATTGGAAAACAACTTGAATATTCCCAAAGATAATATTCAAATTCATGTCCATAGGGGTATTGAAATTCAAATACCAATAATAATAATTAAACCAATGTTATGATGCCACATTAAATTTGCAAATACACCACTCAAGACCTTGCAGTATCTTGAACTAATCCTTATATGTTTAAAATAAGCAAGACCTGCAAAATAGAAAAGAATTCAAATTTTAATTCTAAACAGAATTTTAAAACAGAAAAAGAAAATAGATAAAAGAAAAGGGGGAAAAGAGCCTTACCTGGCCGAGCAGCCCAGCAGCAGCCTACAAAGCAGTCCAGCACCACGGCCCAAGCCGCAGCCCAAGACCAGCCCAGCAACCGCAGCCCAGCACAGCCCAATGTACCCCTTCATCTAAATCAGCGAGAGGAGCTCGTCCTCATCCTCTCAAGCACGCATGGACGCCAGCACGAAGACGTGCTCTGCCTCCCCTCTCGCTGGCGACTTCTCCGCGATCGGCGTCGTGACGAGGCACGTTCCTGGCGCCATATAAAGCTCCCTGAAGAACCCTAGCTCGGGATTTTCCTCTCTTTGCCAAAATTCACCCCAAACCGAAACCCTGGCTCCGCCAGTATCCATTACCGCCGGCGATGGAAGCCACCCCGAGCCAAGCCAAGCACACCAGCGTGATCACCGCCCTCGACAAGGTCAGCCCACACAAGGAATTGAGCCGCCGTGTCCTAAATCGACGCCGGCGACATCATCTCTCCGACGGCCGGAGCCATCAATTCCGGCGAACCAGGCCAGCTCCGACCTCGCCGTCAAGCCCTATGTGCTTCTGGTGAGCTCCTGCACCTCACAGCATCTCTAGCTCGCTCAACCATGCGCTGTAATGGCGTTGCGCCCTTCACCTGCGAGCACCGCCGCTTGGACTCGCCGTCGATGCTTGCTCCGGTGACCAAATAGAGGCGGCGCTGGCACCGTTACACTCACCGTGATACGTTGAGTCTCGTAGAATAGATAGTTGGTCCGCGCGAGCCCTGGATCGACGGCAATCGCCGATTCCCACCGGCCACCGTGAGCTCCTGGACTTGGTTTCAATTTTGACCAGTCCACGCTCACGTGGCAGTCCACGTGGACCACTGGCCCACTGGTCAGTCTCAGAGTGTAGGTTAGCCCGGGTACATTTAGCAGTTCCATTCGTTTAAATTCAAATTCAATAACATCTGCAGCTCTAAATAAATCTAGAAAATTCAATTTAAGTCAGAAAAATATAAATGAGATATTAAAATTCTTAGAAAAGAAAACTCTATCCAATAAAAATATAATTTGAAATTTTTATTTTTTTAATAAAAATTTAATTGTTTTAAACTTAATAATTAAGCCTTTTCTTTTATTTAAAATGCAATTAAAATTCAGTAATTAAGAAAAGTGTCCCAATTAGATAAAAATCAGTAAATAAATAAAGAAACATTAAATTTTCTTTAATTGTTATTTTGTTAAATCATTATTGGAGATAATTAAACCCTAATTAATAATTACCTTAATTATCAATTGTTTAAAAATAATAAAATGCCAAATTCAATATTATTTTTTATTTCCTAGTTATTGATAACTTCAACTTTAAATTGAAGTTATTAATCCTAGAACTACATGGTAAATAGCAAACCCTAATTCCAGATTGAATGAGAATACAACCCTATCATTTCATGCGAGATCCTAAAACCCTAATGCCAATTAGAACCTAGCTCCAATATTTCATATGAACCTTAAATGTTGTTCCTAAACCTAAAACCCAAGTCACATGTGATCATGTTACTTCATTAGTAATCATAGATTCATCTTTAGCAACTCAATGCTCAATCAAATCCACATAAAATATGGGGACCCTAACACTACTAATTAGCATTCCATGTGTTTATCCTAATCAAAACCTAGTACTTAAACCAAGATGATCAAGTAGGATCAACCAAGTCTAAACCCTAGTTCCTATCATCAAAATTATCAACCTTACTCCTACCTATTTAGCATCACACCATTGTGATGAACCCTAATAGCAACCATACCTATTATTTTGCACTACATACCCTGTTCCACTAAAACCCTACTAATGTTAGATACTTATGAAACATCCTATTTAGGAACCAATCATTCTTTACTTAGGGAATTAAATAACAAACCTAAACCACCTCAACCTAATTGATGTACTTCTTATTATTTAAGAAGTATGTTCTTCAAAAGTTATTCTTTTGAAGAAAATAAAGAATGATCATCAATCCTGCTTAATAGGACCTATAGCCAACAACCAGCTATCACCAGCAAGGTATACCAACCTTGATAGTAACTATTTATAATAAATGGCTCAAGATGCCTAGGCTTAACTTAACCTTACAAGCCTTGGTATTGATGAATCCAACCTTGTTTGGATCCATCTAATATCTACTCCAGAGCCAATTGGAACCATAGTTAACCATAGAACCCACCAACCTAATTATCATACTTGTTCTTTATCAAAGAACATGATCTTCAGAAGTTATTCTTTTAAAGTATATGATAATCAATCATTAACCATGCCATCTAGTACTAAAACTGATAACTGTTCTTTACATACTAACATTATGCCAATTATCATTCTTTGTGTGCTCAATTGATTACTGTGCTTTATTACCTACATGTTTATAATATCAAGTAATCACACCTGAATAAGAACCTTGTTTGTGAATCACTCTAAAAGTGTAACACACCCTGAACCAATCATTACAACTCACTGATCCTAAATCATCGGGGTTAGGTCACGCTTAGAGCGATTGCATCTCATAATTATGCATTATTGCATCCTTGCCAATCTTTTAAACATCGTCTTTACCGGACGATGATGCTATTTCAGAATTTGGAGTTATTGCGTATCGAAGACCTTGCCTGCATAATCTTGCAGTCAAGAAAGGCAAGTTCATCACTTGCTCATGTCATTTGAGTATTTTTATCAAATTACTTGCAAAGTATTATGGTTATCACTATTGCACAAAAATCAAAACCACTACTTTCATAACTATGAATATGACTATGTGGTGGGCAATGGAACCATGGATTGTGTTGATATGGTGGAGGTTCTATTGCACGGGTTTATATCCATCTAGGATTAAACAACAAATGTCGCCAGTGATTCTTGTGCCGTAATATCCGTGTTAACCATAAGATCCGGAGTGGGACGGAGTAGTCAAAAGTGTTTCCACCTCTCGTTCATCAACGGATGCGCTTACCGTAGCGGTTGTATCTTGCGGAGCAACTTGTGGGTGGGGAACCCATTCTAAGTCCCCACGGTTATGCTGTGCATACCGTAGCGGTTGCGGCTTGCGGAACAACTTGTGGGTGGGGAACCCATTCTAAGTCCCCACGGTAATGCGGTCTATGATGGGTTGCAGCTACCGGCGAAGGAGTTTGGTTCGATCCCAGACTGTCATCGTGGCCGGGGTCCACCCTGAAATTACGGGAATAATGGGACCGGCGAGGACCCAGGGTCGGGGCATGCAACAACGGGTGGGTGTTCGAGGTAGCGGAGGAACATGATTGGCTAGACCTTATACCGGGCCTCACACCATAGGAAGTGTGGACGGGAAACTCGAGCCCGGTTGGCACCAAGGTTAAGATCTCTTATGGGTAAAGCAACACACCTCTGCAGAGTGTAAAGAACCGTGACCTGTCACTCCCTGTTCCGAGATATGGAACTGCGAACGCGGCCGGAAAGGAGCTCCATGAAGTTCTAGTAAACCGGTGAAGGCTGACGGACATAGTTCTTCTGAATAAAAGCAACCTTTTGAAGAAATGATTATGAAAACTTGCATTGGTATTAGACTTTCTGGTCTAATGCTGTAGCTAGTGCATTAAACACCTCTTTCCTATAATGAACTTGTTGAGTACGCTCGTACTCATCCCACTCTTAAATCCCCTGCTTAGATATGGAGGCATCGAAGGAGGATCTACAGTGCAACTCGAAGACCGAGGAGTCAACAACTACTTCAAGAGACAGGACCCTGTCAGAGGAGTCAGATACCACAACCAACAAGGAGAAAACCTAGATTAGCCATAGAAGGGAACTAGCTTCCTATACCTAGCTCCTATTTAGCTAGAATCTATTCTTAGCCTCTATAGCTAGTCAAATACTCTACAAATAGAGTTCGTGATAGGATTGGACTACGAGTCGTTCTTCTGGAGTTTATTTGCAGATTTACCTCATTGTAAAGTAGGAGGTTGTGATGATCTTATGTAACTGAGTCAATGTTGTAATTCTATAGACATGCCTTGGACCCGCATATGTTTCTGTTGTACCACTCTGAGCGATATAATACTAGTGGAACGGTGTTTCATTGGTGTTATATCAGACTTGCATACTACACCATGCAGTGGTATGCCGGGTCTCCACAGGAACTCCGCCGGGATCACCGCTGGAGGGATGTCCACCTTCTCCAATGTCTTCATTATCATCACCATGATCAAGAGGGAGTAGTCCACCTCTGGACCACGGGTTTGTGGCAGTAGCTTGATCTATTTCTCTCACGTTCTTCATAGTTCTTAGTGTCATATGAGCTGCCTATCATGATTATGGCCATATTTGTAATACCTATGTGGTGGATCCTTGTTCTATGATATTGTTTTATGAGATCTAATCTTATTATATTGTGAGATGTATTGATAGATGCATACACTACAAGAAAAGTTGCCATGGCCGACGAAGTTGAAGTCGCGCCGTGGTTGCTGGTGTACCATGGCCGACAATTTTGGGTCTATCCGTTGTGCATGTCAAAACGTTTTTTTCTCGTTTTTGAGGCCACCTAGCCCGACGAAACCGGCCAAAACGTTGCGTATGGTGGCCCGGGACATGGTGCATCTCGAATTCTCGGGTTCGCCGGCCGAGTCAACGCAAATCCGCACCGCCGAGGGATGTAGGGCCCAGATGGCAGCCTCTCTGGCATTGTTTTTTTTCTCGATCGCGCCATCTCGTTCAACGCTCTCCGATCGAGCCGTTTACGATGCAGGATCATGGGTCCCGCATGTCATCCTCTATGAACCAAAATTCTTTCTATTCTTGGATTTTTTTTGACCCCCTGATTTCTGGCTACTTCCTTTTTCTTTTGATCCCTTGCCGCCTTGGAAACGTCGACACCGCTGCTGCTAATTGGGACCCGCATTTCATCCTCTATGAGCAATCAACTTTCTTTTCTTGGATTTTTTTTGGCACCTCAAATTTGGTCACTTGCCTTTATCTTTCGATCCCCTGCCGCCTCTCAAACGGTGATACCGCTGCTGCTAAATGGGACCCGCATGTCATCCTCTATGTACTATAAAACTTTCTTTTCTTGGACTTTTTTGGCACCTCATATTTGGTCACTTACCTTTTTCTTTCGATCCCCTGCCGCCTCTCAAACGGTGAGACCGCTGCTGCTAAATGGGACCCGCATGTCATCCTCCATGTACTATAAAACTTTCTTTTCTAGGATTTTTTTGGAACCTCATATTTGGTCACTTGCCTTTTTCTTTCGATCCCGTGCAGCCTCTCAAACGGTGAGACCGCTGCTGCTAAATGGGACCCGCATGTCATCCTCTATGTACTATAAAACTTTCTTTTCTAGGATTTTTTTTGGAACCTCATATTTGGTCACTTGCCTTTTTCTTTCGATCCCGTGCAGCCTCTCAAACGGTGATACCGCCGCTAAATGGGACCCGCATGTCATCCTCTATGTACAATCAAGTTTCTTTTCTTGAATTATTTTTGGCTCCTGATATTTTGTCACTTGCATTTTTCTTTCGATCTCATGCCACGTTGAGGACCCTGCAGGCTCATGGGACCCGCATGTCATCCTCTATGTACAATAATTTTTTTTTCTTGGATTATTTTTGGCTCCTGATATTTGGTCACTTGCCTTTTTCTTTCGATCCCGTGCAGCCTCTCAAACGGTGATACCGCTGCTGCTAAATGGGACCCGCATGTCATCCTCTATGTACACTCAAGTTTCTTTTCTTGAATTATTTTTGGCTCCTGATATTTGGTCACTTGCCTTTTTCTTTCGATCTCATGCCACGTTTGAAACATTGAGGAACCTGCTGGCTCATGGGACCCGCATGTCATCCTCTATGTGCTATAAAAGTTTATTTTCTTGGGTTTTTTCACCCTCTCGATTTTTGGCTATTTCCTTTTTCTTTTGATCCCCTGCCGCCTTGGAAACGTTGAGTAAGCTGCTGACTCATGGGACCCGCATGTCATCCTCTATGTACAATCAACTTTCTTTTTCTTTTGATCTCAAGCCGCATTTGAAACGTTGAGACCGCTGCTGCTAATTGGGACCCGCATGTCATCCTCTATGTACAATAAAGTTTTTTTCTTGGATTATCTTTGGCTCCTGATATTTTGCCACTTGCCTTTTTCTTTCGATCTCATGCCGCCTTTGAAACGTTGAGTAAGCTGCTGGCTCATGGGTCCCGCATGTCATTCTCTACGAACAATAAAAGTTTCCTTTCTTGGAGTTATTTTTGACCCCTAATTTCTAGCTATTTGCCTTTTTCTTTTGATCTCCTGCCCCCTTTGAAACGACGAGGACCATTTGTTGGCGGTCGGTCCCACATGTCATCCTCTGTGAACAATAAAAGTTTCCTTTGATGGATTTATTTTGAACCCCTAATTAATTTCGGGATATTTCCTTTTTTTTCTTTGATACCCTGCCGCCTTGGAATCGTTGAGGATGCTGCTGCCTCATGGGTCCCGCATGTCATCCTCTTAGAACGGTAAATGTTTCTTTTCTTGGATTTTGTTTACCAAATGATTTTTGGCTAATTTTTTCTTTCGATCTCCTGCCGCCTTTAAAACGTTGAGGACGCTGCTGGCTCACGGGTCCCACATGTCAGCCTCTATGAACAATAAACGCTGAGGATGCTGCTGCCTCATGGGTCCCGCATGTCATCTCTTAGAACGAAAATGTTTCTTTTCTTGGATTTTGTACCAACATATTTTTGGTTTATTTTTTCTTTCCATCCCCTGCCGCCTTTAAAACGTTGACGACGCTGCTGGCTCATGGGTCCCTGATGTCAGCCTCCCCGTACAAGAAACATATGATATCTTGATTATTTTGCAGACAATAAACAGTGTATTGTGCTCTGAGCTATATCAAACGGATAATTAAATCTTTATTTTTACATAAAAAACTTGTATGTTGAATCTCCTTGTTTTTTTGTCTTTGCGAAGCATAGGAATTTCCTGTTTTTTTTAGAAAATTCGGAACTTTCCTGTTTTGGAGTGGGCTGAAATTGTACGAGTCAAAAGGCCAAGCAGGATAGTTCGAAGGCCCAGATGTCCAGATGCAGCCCAATTGAAATCTTTCTTCTTATATTTTTTTCACCCCCTGATTTCTGGCTACTTCTTTTTTCTTTTGGTTCTGTGCCGCCTTGGAAACGTTGAGACCGCTGCTGCAAAATGGGACCCGCATGTCATCCTCTACGTACAATAAAATTTCTTTTCTTGGATTATTTTTGGCTCTTGATATTTGGTCACTTGCCTTTTTCTTTCGATCCCGCGCAGCCTCTCAAACGGTGAGACCGCTGCTGCTAAATGGGACCCGCATGTCATCCTCTATGTACAATCAATTTTCTTTTCTTGAATTATTTTTGGCTCCTGATATTTGGTCACTTGCCTTTTTCTTTCGATCTCATGCCACGTTTGAAACGTTGAGAAACCTGCAGGATCATGGGACCCGCATGGCATCCTCTATGTACTATAAAACTTTCTTTTCTTGAATTATTTTTGGCTCCTCATATTTGGTCACTTGCCTTTTTCTTTCGATCTCATGCCACGTTTGAAACGTTGAGGAACCTGCTGGCTCATGGGACCCGCATGTAATCCTCTATGTACTATAAAAGTTCATTTTCTTTGTTTTTTTCACCCTCTGATTTTTGGCTATTTCCTTTTTCTTTTGATCCCCTGCCGCCTTGGAAACGTTGAGTAAGCTGCTAGCTCATGGGACCCGCATGTCATCCTCTATGTCCATCAACTTTATTTTCTTGGTATTTTTTGTCCCCCTAATTTCTGGCTACTTTCTTTTTGTTTTGATCTCAAGCCGCATTTGAAACGTTGGGACCGCTGCTGCAAAATGGGACCCGCATGTCATCCTCTATGTAAATAAAGTTTCTTTTCTTGGATTATCTTTGGCTCCTGATATTTTGTCACTTGCCTTTTTCTTTCGATCTCATGCCGCCTTTGAAACTTTAAGTAAGCTGCTGGCTCATGGGTCCCGCATGTCATCCTCTACGAACAATAAAAGTTTCCTTTCTTGGAGTTATTTTTTACCCCTAATTTCTGGCTACTTGCCTTTTTCTTTTGATCTCCTGCCCCCTTTGAAACGATGAGAACGCTGTTGGCAGGTCGATCCCACATGTCATCCTCTATGAACAATAAAACTTTCCTTTGATGGATTTATTTTGAACCCCTAATTAATTTCTAGATATTTCCTTTTTTTTCTTTTGATCCCCTGCCGCCTTGGAATCGTTGAGGATGCTGCTGCCTCATGGGTCCCGCATGTCATCCTCTCAGAACGATAAATGTTTATTTTCTTGGATTTTTGACCAACTGATTTTTGGTTTATTTTTTCTTTCCATCCCCTGCCGCCTTTAAAACGTTGACGACGCTGCTGGCTCATGGGTACCCGATGTCAGCCTCCCCGTACAAGAAACATGTGATATCTTGATTATTTCGCTCTGAGCTTTGCAAACGGATAAATTAAATCTTTATTTTTACATAAACAAACTTATATGTTGAATCTCCTTGTTTTTTGTTTTTGCGAAACATAGGACTTTCATGTTTTGTAGTGGGCTGAAATTGTACGAGTCAAAAGGCGTCCAGCACGATAGTTCGAAGGCCCAGATGGCAAGATGCAGCCCAACTGAAAAATATCTTTTCTTGGATTTTGTTTTTACCCCCTGATTTCTGGCTACTTCCTTTTTCTTTTGATCCCTTGCTGCCTTGGAAACGTTGAGGCCGCTGCTGCTAAATGGGTCCCGCATGTCATCCTCTATGTACAATAAAATTTCTTTCTTCGATTATTTTCGGGTCCTGATATTTGGTCACTTGCCTTTTTCTTTCGATCTCATGCCGCCTTTGAAACGTTGAGGAAGCTGCTGGATCATGGGTCCCGCATGTCATCCTCTATGAACAATAAAAGTTTCCTTTCTTGGAGTTATTTTTTACCCCTAATTTCTCGCTACTTCCTTTTTCTTTTGATCCCCCGCCGCCTTTGAAACGTTGAAGAGTTTGTCGGATCATGGGTCCCACATGTCACCTCTATGAACAATAAACATTTCCTTTCTTGGAGTTATTTTGTACCCCTAATTTCTGGCTATTTTCCTTTTTTTCTTTCGATCCCCAGTCGCCTTCTAAACGTAGAGGACGCTGCTGGCTCGTGGGTCCCAGATGTCAGCCTCCATGGACAATAAACCTCTCCTTTGTTGGATTTATTTTTCACCCTCTGATTTTGGCTATTTCCTTTTATTTTTATCCACTGCCGCCTTGGAAACATTGAGTAAGCTGCTGACACATGGGGCCCGCATGTCATCCTCTATGTACAATCAACTTGCAAGATCTTCGAGCGAAAGAGCTTGTATTAGTGGGACCCATATGTCAACCTCTATGTACAATAAAAGTTTCATTTCTTGGATTATTTTTAGCTCCTGATATTTGGTCACTTTCCTTTTTCTTTCGATCTCAAGCCGCCTGCGAAACGTTGAGTAAGGTGTTGGCTCATGGGACCCACATGTCATCCTTTATGTACAATAAAGTTTCTTTTCTTGGATTTTTTTACACCTGATTTTTGGTCACTTGCCTTGACGCTGCTGGCTCATGGGTCCCACATGTCAGCATCTATGAACAATAAATCTTTCCTTTGTTGGATTTATTGTTTACCCCTAATTTCTGGCTATTTGCCTTTTTTCTTTTGATCCCCAGCGGCCTTTGAAAACGTTGAGGAACCTGCTGGCTCATGGGACCCGCATGTCATCCTCTATGTACTATAAAATTTCTTTTCTTGGTTTTTTTTCACCCTCTGATTTTTGGCTATTTCCTTTTTCTTTTGATCCTCTGCCGCCTTAGAAACGTTGAGTAAGCTGCTGACTCATGGGACCCGCATGTCATCCTCTATGTACAATCAACTTTCTTTTTTTGGAGTTTTTTTACCCCCTAATTTCTGGCTACTTTCTTTTTCTTTTGATCTCAAACCGCATTTGAAACGCTGAAACCGCTGCTGCAAAATGGGACCCGCATGTCATCCTCTATGTACAATAAGTTTCATTTCTTGGATTATTTTTGGCTCCTGATATTTAGTCACTTGCCTTTTTCTTTCGATCTCATGCCGCCTTTGAAACGTTGAGTAAGCTGCTGGCTCATGGGTCCCGCATGTCATCCTCTACGAACAATAAAAGTTTCATTTCTTGGAGTTATTTTTGCCCCTAATTTCTGGCTACTTCCTTTTTTCTTTTGATCCACTGCCTCCTTTGAAACGTTGAGGATTCTGCAGACTAATACAAGCTTTTTCTCTCCAAGATCTTGCAAGTTGATGGATTAATTCATAGAATTATTAGGATATGTTTTAAATTTCAAATCCACTTTATGAATTATTAAAAATACCGTTATCCATGTGGGTACGGAGCGATCAAGGATTTTCATATTGGGCATGAGCAGTTTCAAAAATTGGAACCCAATAATTCAAAATAAATAAAAACAACTTTTATGTATAATCTCTGCGTTTTTTTTTGCCATTCATAGGATCTGTGTTTCATTAGAAAAGGGCCGAAATTGCATGAGTAGAAAGGCCCATTTGTAGTTATTGGGCTTCGACAGCCGGAGCAAGTAGGCCGATAGCAATTACCATGTAGATGGCCGTTGGCAACCCAAAGTGAAATATTGGGCCCAACAGGGGAAGACTGAACAGTACTATTTTCTAATTGGAAGGTGGTAAATGGTGTAATCCTGCCAAAAAAAAAGATGGACACGGGTTGCTGAAATTTGCCCATCTGCGCCTAATATCGCCGCCGCGGCTCCGCTTCCGCCGCCGCCGCCATGCCTCGTCTCGCGTCGAGCTCGCGGTACTGCCGCGTCTCGGGCACGGGGTACCGCGGCGTCCACGCGCGCCCCAAAGGTACGTATTACGCGGAGATACGTGACGGCGGCGAGCGCATCGGCCTCGGCACCTACGAGACCGCGCACGAGGCCGCGCGCGCGTACGATGCCGTGGTGTGGCGGCTCGGGCGCCCGCGATCGTCGATGAATTTCCATGACGTGTGGACGGGCCAGCAGGCCGAGGATCTCGCGTCGCCGCCGTACATTGTTAGACAGGAGGAACAGCGCCGCCGCCGCGAGACGGAGCGCCGTTTGCGCATCGCCGAGCGGGACGAGCGCGCGGCGCGCGAGTGGGCGGCCCGCTTCCCCGAGGACGTTGCCGCCGAGAACGAGCACTTCTGCAGACGGAGGGCGGAGAAGGCGACGAGGCGGGCTGCGAAGAAGGAGGACCGCGCACGACGGAGGGCGGAGAAGGCGACGAAGCGGGCCTTCATCGAAGCGCAGCTCGCCGGGCCGACCACCATTGGCGAGGACGACCCCCGTTGGATTGACCTCTTCTCGTCGGATCCGGTGTCGGGCACGACACCGGACTCGTCAGATGTCGAGTTTTAGTTTAGTTTTATCGCACTACTTTGTAAAAATATGAACTACGGAGTATCTATCAAGCTAATTTTATCCTATTTTATGTCTATTTCTAGTCTTTGTTTGATCTTCTGTTTTACTGCACTCTATTTTTCATTATATTCTGTTTTTGACGCTGCATTTATAGCGCCTCTGAAAATACGCTGTTTCAGCCCTGCATTTGGCCGCCACAGTTTGCAGCTTCCGGTGAAGCTATTGCCGGCTCCATGCGCAGCATCAGCCCACAGCGCCAAAATATAGAGCCACTGCTGGAGTTGCTGTAATATGTTTGTCAGCAGGAGCTTACCTAATTAGTGAAAAAGATGTTCAGCGTGGGATTCGAAAAAAAGATCTTCATGTTTTTTTCCTAGCGATCCTAGTTCGGACTTTTGATTGTGTTGGCTAGTGCATGTAGCTTGACACCTGTATTATGTGATCTTGATATGAGGATAAGAACACCTTCAGCTTGCATTGCTAATGGTGTCTACTGCAGCAGTGGCGTACCTTCAATGGAGACTGATGCAAGAGAGTTGGTACTGGTGAGCCTGCACTTGACATCATCGTGCCACCTGAAGTAGGTGGTGTATTGGGATTAGACTGATAAGCATAGCACCTTGCAAAGAACAAGATGATGCTAGTGTTGGTTAACGTGATTTTACGCCAAAAGTCATGTATGCTCAACAGGTGCCGTACCTAGTTTGGATATTGTGTTGTTACCCTTTTGTGGTTTGGTGTTTGTTGATACGTCTCCGACGTATCGATAATTTCTTATGTTCCATGCCACATTATTGATGTTATCTACATGTTTTATGCACACTTTATGTCATATTCGTGCATTTTCTGGAACTAACCTATTAACAAGATGCCGAAGTGCCGATGTCATTTTTCTGCTTGTTTTGGTTTCAGAAATCCTAGTAAGGAAATATTCTCGGAATTGGACGAAATCAACGCCCAGTGGTCCTATTTTGCCACGAAGCTTCCAGAAGTCCGAAGAGGAGACGAAAGTGGGGCCACGAGGTGGCCACACCCTAGGCGGCGCGGCCCCCTTGGCCGCGCGGCCCTGTGGTGTGGGGCCCTCGTGCCGCCTCCTGACCTGCCCTTCCGCCTACTTAAAGCCTCCGTTGCGAAACCCCCAGTACCGAGAGCCACGATACGGAAAACCTTCCAGAGACGCCGCCGCCGCCGATACCATCTCGGGGGATCCAGGAGATCGCCTTTGGCACCCTGCCGGAGAGGAGATTCATCTCCCGGAGGACTCTACGCCGCCATGGTCGCCTCCGGAGTGATGTGTGAGTAGTCTACTGATGGCGTGTAACTCACACGTTCGTTGGGAACCCCAAGAGGAAGGTATGATGCGCACAGCAGCAAGTTTTCCCTCAGAAAGAAACCAAGGTTTATCGAACCAGGAGGAGCCAAGAAGCACGTTGAAGGTTGATGGCGGCGGGATGTAGTGCGGCGCAACACCAGGGATTCCGGCGCCAACGTGGAACCTGCACAACACAACCAAAGTACTTTGCCCCAACGAAACAGTGAGGTTGTCAATCTCACCTGCTACCTGTTACAAAGGAATACCCGTATTGTGTGGTAGATGATTGTTTGCGGACAACGGTAGAACAAGTATTGCAAAGAGATTGTATTTCAGTAAAGAGAATTGGACCGGGGTCCACAGTTCACTAGAGGTGTCTCTCCCATAAGACAAGCAGCATGTTGGGTGAACAAATTACAGTTGGGCAATTGACAAATAAAGAGAGCATGACAATGCACATACATATCATGATGAGTATAGTGAGATTTAATTGGGCATTACGACAAAGTACATAGACCGCCATCCAACTGCATCTATGCCTAAAAAGTCCACCTTCAGGTTATCATCCGAACCCCCTCCAGTATTAAGTTGCAAAGCAACAGACAATTGCATTAAGTATGGTGCGTAATGTAATCAACAACTACATCCTTAGACATAGCATCAATGTTTTATCCCTAGTGGCAACAAAGACAACACAACCTTAGAACTTTCTCACACGTCCTGTGTCAATGCAGGCATGAACCCACTATCGAGCATAAGTACTCCCTCTTGGAGTTACAAGCATCTACTTGGCCAGAGCATCTACTAGTAACGGAAAGCATGCAAGATCATAAACAACACGTAGATATAACTTTGATAATCAACATAACAAGTATTCTCTATTCATCGGATCCCAACAAACGCAACATATAGAATTACAGATAGATGATCTTGATCATGTTAGGCAGCTCACAAGATCCGACAATGATAGCACAATGGGGAGAAGACAACCATCTAGCTACTGCTATGGACCCATAAGCCAGGGGTAGACTACTCACACATCACACCGGAGGCGACCATGGCGGCGTAGAGTCCTCCGGGAGATGATTCCCCTCTCCGGCAGGGTGCCGGAGGCGATCTCCTGGATCCCCCGAGATGGGATCGGCGTTGGTGGCGTCTACGGAAGGTTTTCCGTATCGTGGCTCTCGATGCGGGGGTTTCGTCACGGAGGCTTTAAGTAGGCGGAAGGGCAAGTCAAGAGGCGGCACGGGGGCCCACACCATAGGCCGGCGCGACCCGCGGGGGGGCCGCGCCGCCTAGGGTTTGGCCACCCCGTGGCCCCTCTTCGTCTCGTCTTCGGACTTCCGGAAGCTTCGTGGAAAAATAGGCCCTCGGGCTTTGATTTCGTCCAATTCCTCGAGAATATTTCCTTACTAGGATTTCTGAAACCAAAAACAGCAGAACAAAGAATCGGCACTTCGGCATCTTGTTAATAGGTTAGTTCCGTAAAATGCACGAATATGACATAAAGTGTGCATAAAACATGTAGATAACATCAATAATGTGGCATGGAACATAAGAAATTATCGATACGTTGGAGACGTATCAGCATCCCCAAGCTTAGTTCTGCTCGTCCCGAGCAGGTAAAACGATAACACAGATAATTTCTGGAGTGACATGCCATCATAATCTTGATCATACTATTTGTAAAGCATATATATGACATGAGTAAACAAGTGAATCATAAAGCAAAGACTTTTCATGAATAGCACTTCAAGACAAGCATCAATTAAGTCTTGCATAAGAGTTAACTCATAAAGCAATAATTCATAGTAAAAGCATTGAAGCAACACAAAAGAAGATTAAGTTTCAGCGGTTGCTTTCAACTTGTAACATGTATATCTCATGGATATTGTCAACATAGAGTAATATAATAAGTGCAATAAGCAAGTATGTAGGAATCAATGCACAGTTCACACAAGTGTTTGCTTCTTGAGGTGGAGAGAAATAGGTGAACTGACTCAACATTGAAAGTAAAAGAATGGTCCTCCATAGAGGAAAAGCATCGATTGCTATATTTGTGCTAGAGCTTTGATTTTGAAAACATGAAACAATTTTGTCAACGGTAGTAATAAAGCATATGTATCATGTAAATTATATCTTACAAGTTGCAAGCCTCATGCATAGTGTACTAATAGTGCCCTCACCTTGTCCTAATTAGCTTGGACTACCTGGATTATCACCGCAATACATATGCTTTAACCAAGTATCACAAAGGGGTACCTCTATGCCGCCTGTACAAAGGTCTAAGGAGAAAGCTCGCATTTGGATTTCTCGCTTTTGATTATTCTCAACTTAGACATCCATACCGGGACAACATAGACAACAGATAATGGACTCCTCTTTTAATGCTTAAGCATTCAACAACAATTAATTCTTTTCTCATTAGAGATTTGAGGATGTTTGTCCAAAACTGAAACTTCCACCATGGATCATGGCTTTAGTTAGCGGCCCAATGTTCTTCTCTAACAATATGCATGCTCAAACCATTCAACTCAGTGTAGATCGCCCTTACTTCAGACAAGACGAACATGCATAGCAACTCACATGAAATTCAACAATGAAAAGTTGATGGCGTCCCAGTGAAACATGGTTATCGCACAACAAGCAACTTAATAAGAGATAAAGTGCATAATTACATATTCGATACCACAATAGTTTTTAAGCTATTTGTCCCATGAGCTATATATTGCAAAGGTGAATGATGGAATTTTAAAGGTAGCACTCAAGCAATTTACTTTGGAATGGCGGAAAATACCATGTAGTAGGTAGGTATGGTGGACACAAATGGCATAGTGGTTGGCTCAAGTATTTTGGATGCATGAGAAGTATTCCCTCTCGATACAAGGTTTAGGCTAGCAAGGCTTATTTGAAACAAACACAAGGATGAACCGGTGCAGCAAAACTCACATAAAAGACATATTGAAAACATTATAAGACTCTACACCGTCTTCCTTGTTGTTCAAACTCAATACTAGAAATTATCTAGACCTTAGAGAAACCAAATATGCAAACCAAATTTTAGCATGCTCTATGTATTTCTTCATTAATGGGTGCAAAGCATATGATGCAAGAGCTTAATCATGAGCACAACAATTGCCAAGTATCACATTACCCAAAACATTTATAGCAATTACTACATGTATCATTTTCCAATTCCAACCATATAACAATTTAACGAAGGAGAAACTTCGCCATGAATACTATGAGTAGAAACCAAGGACATACTTGTCCATATGCTACAGCGGAGCGTGTCTCTCTCCCATAAAGTGAATGCTAGGATCCATTTTATTCAAACAAAACAAAAAACAAAAACAAACCGACGCTCCAAGAAAAAGCACATAAGATGTGATGGAATAAAAATATAGTTTCAGGGGAGGAACCTGATAATGTTGTCGATGAAGAAGGGGATGCCTTGGGCATCCCCAAGCTTAGACGCTTGAGTCTTCTTAAACAAGTGAATCATAAAGCAAAGACTTTTCATGAATAGCACTTCAAGACAAGCATCAATTAAGTCTTGCATAAGAGTTAACTCATAAAGCAATAATTCATAGTAAAAGCATTGAAGCAACACAAAAGAAGATTAAGTTTCAGCGGTTGCTTTCAACTTGTAACATGTATATCTCATGGATATTGTCAACATAGAGTAATATAATAAGTGCAATAATCAAGTATGTAGGAATCAATGCACAGTTCACACAAGTGTTTGCTTCTTGAGGTGGAGAGAAATAGGTGAACTGACTCAACATTGAAAGTAAAAGAATGGTCCTCCATAGAGGAAAAGCATCGATTGCTATATTTGTGCTAGAGCTTTGATTTTGAAAACATGAAACAATTTTGTCAACGGTAGTAATAAAGCATATGTATCATGTAAATTATATCTTACAAGTTGCAAGCCTCATGCATAGTGTACTAATAGTGCCCTCACCTTGTCCTAATTAGCTTGGACTACCTGGATTATCACCGCAATACATATGCTTTAACCAAGTATCACAAAGGGGTACCTCTATGCCGCCTGTACAAAGGTCTAAGGAGAAAGCTCGCATTTGGATTTCTCGCTTTTGATTATTCTCAACTTAGACATCCATACCGGGACAACATAGACAACAGATAATGGACTCCTCTTTTAATGCTTAAGCATTCAACAACAATTAATTCTTTTCTCATTAGAGATTTGAGGATGTTTGTCCAAAACTGAAACTTCCACCATGGATCATGGCTTTAGTTAGCGGCCCAATGTTCTTCTCTAACAATATGCATGCTCAAACCATTCAACTCGGTGTAGATCGCCCTTACTTCAGACAAGACGACCATGCATAGCCACGCACATGAAATTCAACAATGAAAAGTTGATGGCGTCCCCAAAGAAACATGGTTATCGCACAACAAGCAACTTAATAAGAGATAAAGTGCATAATTACATATTCGATACCACAATAGTTTTTAAGCTATTTGTCCCATGAGCTATATATTGCAAAGGTGAATGATGGAATTTTAAAGGTAGCACTCAAGCAATTTACTTTGGAATGGCGGAAAATACCATGTAGTAGGTAGGTATGGTGGACACAAATGGCATAGTGGTTGGCTCAAGTATTTTGGATGCATGAGAAGTATTCCCTCTCGATACAAGGTTTAGGCTAGCAAGGCTTATTTGAAACAAACACAAGGATGAACCGGTGCAGCAAAACTCACATAAAAGACATATTGAAAACATTATAAGACTCTACACCGTCTTCCTTGTTGTTCAAACTCAATACTAGAAATTATCTAGACCTTAGAGAAACCAAATATGCAAACCAAATTTTAGCATGCTCTATGTATTTCTTCATTAATGGGTGCAAAGCATATGATGCAAGAGCTTAATCATGAGCACAACAATTGCCAAGTATCACATTACCCAAAACATTTATAGCAATTACTACATGTATCATTTTCCAATTCCAACCATATAACAATTTAACGAAGGAGAAACTTCGCCATGAATACTATGAGTAGAAACCAAGGACATACTTGTCCATATGCTACAGCGGAGCGTGTCTCTCTCCCATAAAGTGAATGCTAGGATCCATTTTATTCAAACAAAACAAAAAACAAAAACAAACCGACGCTCCAAGAAAAAGCACATAAGATGTGATGGAATAAAAATATAGTTTCAGGGGAGGAACCTGATAATGTTGTCGATGAAGAAGGGGATGCCTTGGGCATCCCCAAGCTTAGACGCTTGAGTCTTCTTAAACAAGTGAATCATAAAGCAAAGACTTTTCATGAATAGCACTTCAAGACAAGCATCAATTAAGTCTTGCATAAGAGTTAACTCATAAAGCAATAATTCATAGTAAAAGCATTGAAGCAACACAAAAGAAGATTAAGTTTCAGCGGTTGCTTTCAACTTGTAACATGTATATCTCATGGATATTGTCAACATAGAGTAATATAATAAGTGCAATAAGCAAGTATGTAGGAATCAATGCACAGTTCACACAAGTGTTTGCTTCTTGAGGTGGAGAGAAATAGGTGAACTGACTCAACATTGAAAGTAAAAGAATGGTCCTCCATAGAGGAAAAGCATCGATTGCTATATTTGTGCTAGAGCTTTGATTTTGAAAACATGAAACAATTTTGTCAACGGTAGTAATAAAGCATATGTATCATGTAAATTATATCTTACAAGTTGCAAGCCTCATGCATAGTGTACTAATAGTGCCCTCACCTTGTCCTAATTAGCTTGGACTACCTGGATTATCACCGCAATACATATGCTTTAACCAAGTATCACAAAGGGGTACCTCTATGCCGCCTGTACAAAGGTCTAAGGAGAAAGCTCGCATTTGGATTTCTCGCTTTTGATTATTCTCAACTTAGACATCCATACCGGGACAACATAGACAACAGATAATGGACTCCTCTTTTAATGCTTAAGCATTCAACAACAATTAATTCTTTTCTCATTAGAGATTTGAGGATGTTTGTCCAAAACTGAAACTTCCACCATGGATCATGGCTTTAGTTAGCGGCCCAATGTTCTTCTCTAACAATATGCATGCTCAAACCATTCAACTCAGTGTAGATCGCCCTTACTTCAGACAAGACGAACATGCATAGCAACTCACATGAAATTCAACAATGAAAAGTTGATGGCGTCCCCAGTAAACATGGTTATCGCACAACAAGCAACTTAATAAGAGATAAAGTGCATAATTACATATTCGATACCACAATAGTTTTTAAGCTATTTGTCCCATGAGCTATATATTGCAAAGGTGAATGATGGAATTTTAAAGGTAGCACTCAAGCAATTTACTTTGGAATGGCGGAAAATACCATGTAGTAGGTAGGTATGGTGGACACAAATGGCATAGTGGTTGGCTCAAGTATTTTGGATGCATGAGAAGTATTCCCTCTCGATACAAGGTTTAGGCTAGCAAGGCTTATTTGAAACAAACACAAGGATGAACCGGTGCAGCAAAACTCACATAAAAGACATATTGAAAACATTATAAGACTCTACACCGTCTTCCTTGTTGTTCAAACTCAATACTAGAAATTATCTAGACCTTAGAGAAACCAAATATGCAAACCAAATTTTAGCATGCTCTATGTATTTCTTCATTAATGGGTGCAAAGCATATGATGCAAGAGCTTAATCATGAGCACAACAATTGCCAAGTATCACATTACCCAAAACATTTATAGCAATTACTACATGTATCATTTTCCAATTCCAACCATATAACAATTTAACGAAGGAGAAACTTCGCCATGAATACTATGAGTAGAAACCAAGGACATACTTGTCCATATGCTACAGCGGAGCGTGTCTCTCTCCCATAAAGTGAATGCTCGGATCCATTTTATTCAAACAAAACAAAAAACAAAAACAAACTGACGCTCCAAGAAAAAGCACATAAGATGTGATGGAATAAAAATATAGTTTCAGGGGAGGAACCTGATAATGTTGTCGATGAAGAAGGGGATGCCTTGGGCATCCCCAAGCTTAGACGCTTGAGTCTTCTTAAACAAGTGAATCATAAAGCAAAGACTTTTCATGAATAGCACTTCAAGACAAGCATCAATTAAGTCTTGCATAAGAGTTAACTCATAAAGCAATAATTCATAGTAAAAGCATTGAAGCAACACAAAAGAAGATTAAGTTTCAGCGGTTGCTTTCAACTTGTAACATGTATATCTCATGGATATTGTCAACATAGAGTAATATAATAAGTGCAATAAGCAAGTATGTAGGAATCAATGCACAGTTCACACAAGTGTTTGCTTCTTGAGGTGGAGAGAAATAGGTGAACTGACTCAACATTGAAAGTAAAAGAATGGTCCTCCATAGAGGAAAAGCATCGATTGCTATATTTGTGCTAGAGCTTTGATTTTGAAAACATGAAACAATTTTGTCAACGGTAGTAATAAAGCATATGTATCATGTAAATTATATCTTACAAGTTGCAAGCCTCATGCATAGTGTACTAATAGTGCCCTCACCTTGTCCTAATTAGCTTGGACTACCTGGATTATCACCGCAATACATATGCTTTAACCAAGTATCACAAAGGGGTACCTCTATGCCGCCTGTACAAAGGTCTAAGGAGAAAGCTCGCATTTGGATTTCTCGCTTTTGATTATTCTCAACTTAGACATCCATACCGGGACAACATAGACAACAGATAATGGACTCCTCTTTTAATGCTTAAGCATTCAACAACAATTAATTCTTTTCTCATTAGAGATTTGAGGATGTTTGTCCAAAACTGAAACTTCCACCATGGATCATGGCTTTAGTTAGCGGCCCAATGTTCTTCTCTAACAATATGCATGCTCAAACCATTCAACTCAGTGTAGATCGCCCTTCCTTCAGACAAGACGAACATGCATAGCAACTCACATGAAATTCAACAAGGAAGAGGTGATGGCGTCCCCAAGAAACATGGTTATCGCACAACAAGCAACTTAATAAGAGATAAAGTGCATAATTACATATTCGATACCACAATAGTTTTTAAGCTATTTGTCCCATGAGCTATATATTGCAAAGGTGAATGATGGAATTTTAAAGGTAGCACTCAAGCAATTTACTTTGGAATGGCGGAAAATACCATGTAGTAGGTAGGTATGGTGGACACAAATGGCATAGTGGTTGGCTCAAGTATTTTGGATGCATGAGAAGTATTCCCTCTCGATACAAGGTTTAGGCTAGCAAGGCTTATTTGAAACAAACACAAGGATGAACCGGTGCAGCAAAACTCACATAAAAGACATATTGAAAACATTATAAGACTCTACACCGTCTTCCTTGTTGTTCAAACTCAATACTAGAAATTATCTAGACCTTAGAGAAACCAAATATGCAAACCAAATTTTAGCATGCTCTATGTATTTCTTCATTAATGGGAGCAAAGCATATGATGCAAGAGCTTAATCATGAGCACAACAATTGCCAAGTATCACATTACCCAAAACATTTATAGCAATTACTACATGTATCATTTTCCAATTCCAACCATATAACAATTTAACGAAGGAGAAACTTCGCCATGAATACTATGAGTAGAAACCAAGGACATACTTGTCCATATGCTACAGCGGAGCGTGTCTCTCTCCCATAAAGTGAATGCTAGGATCCATTTTATTCAAACAAAACAAAAAACAAAAACAAACTGACGCTCCAAGAAAAAGCACATAAGATGTGATGGAATAAAAATATAGTTTCAGGGGAGGAACCTGATAATGTTGTCGATGAAGAAGGGGATGCCTTGGGCATCCCCAAGCTTAGACGCTTGAGTCTTCTTAATATATGCAGGGGTGAACCACCGGGGCATCCCCAAGCTTAGAGCTTTCACTCTCCTTGATCATGTTGCATCATACTCC
The DNA here is from genome assembly GCF_019359855.2 of Lolium perenne. Lineage (NCBI taxonomy): Eukaryota > Viridiplantae > Streptophyta > Magnoliopsida > Poales > Poaceae > Lolium > Lolium perenne. Next base: position 163,189,811 of record NC_067247.2, read on the forward strand.
TCTCTTGATCCTTGAAAACTTCCTCCACACCAAACTCGAAACAACTCATTAGAGGGTTAGTGCACAATATAAATTAACATATTCAGAGGTGACACAATCATTCTTAACACTTCTGGACATTGCATAATGCTACTGGACATTAGTTGTCGTCGTGGTGAACGAGCAGATGCCATAGGATGGCTTAGATTGGGGCCGAATGGACGCTAGAGGATTCGGGGGAGGGTTTGCGATTAGATGGGAAGAACTTCCGGATGCTTTCCTCAAGAACACAGCCAGAGACCGGTATACAAGAAGAGAGACAAGAGGAAGAACTCTTTACTATATCGCTAGCTTCATTGATCACAACATGGTTACAAGTTTTATTGCCTAAAACTCTCCTGTGGTCTCACGCGTACCTACATACCCGTGAAGAAGGGCTGCCCCCTCTCCTTATATAGGGGAGAGGGTGGCTTACAGTGCAAGAAACCCTAATGGCATCTTTGACTGGACAAACTACTTTACAAGGCTACTGTACAAAGCTACTTTAATCATGGGTGACGCCGGAGTCCTCTTTAATCAGGGCTGCTGATGTCCTCCGGCTTCTTTGGACGTCACCCCTCTCTTTGGCGCCAGGGCTCTGATTAAAGCCACTTTGCTTAGCTCATCCTTGTCTTCTTGCTCAGAAGAGAATCTTTGACCAGTCTGCCGTCAGCCCTCCTTTCCGGTACCTTCTTTATCGGTTCCGGCATACCCCTTTGGGGATACCGTCCTAGCTTTGCTTTCCCAAATTCCTACCAGGCTTCCGGTAAGAACATTAAACCGGTATCTTGATGGCTCAAACCATCCGGTTTGGCATGCCTTTGGCATACCGGGGGTTATTCCCCCAACATTAGTCCCCGAAGCTGGTATAGCCTGGAGGATTCTATCCTACAGACCATGCCAGGTTCTCATTTCTTTAAGATACCGATTTAATCACTCATGTCTTGAGCTTGGTTCCGGCACCTTTACCCTTGTTCTCTTTCTTCTCTTTGCAAGGCACGTTCCGGCATCTCTCTTTTCCGGTATCATGTGTCTTTACTCCTCCCTCGGCGAAGTCGAGAATATTTCGGGCCCCGCGCCTGACAGAGACATGCGCACTGTGACTGACGCGCCAGTGTCAGTTGTCATATCGCTTCGACTCCCGCGCGCCCATTTAATGCACCGCTGCGGATCCCACTACCTCTTCGGGATCCCGTGTGCGCCTCCGTGTGGCGTCCCATTTTCTCGCGTGTATTCCCTCGCCACGTGGCGGCCCAAGGCGCGAACCGTTGTGGGCCGCGAGGCGAACCGCCGCGGCCCAGCGGTTTCCTGCCCACCTTCTCTCTCCTTTATAAACACAACCGCCCCTTCTTCTTCATCTTCTTCGCATTCCTCATCCTTCGCGCACAGTGCTCCTCGCTTTCGCTCTTCCGCCGTTCTTCGTCCGCCGTTGCTCGCTCAAGCTCCGGCGCCCGGCGAACTCACGCTGTGCTTCCGCCGGACTTCGCTGCGCGGAGATCTTCGGCAGCAACTTCACCGCACCCGCCGCATTTGCGCTTCTTCGCGAGCTTCTCCGCCTCACCGTCGACGGTACTCGCCGGCGACCGCAGGTCCGCTCCACCGCTAGCAAACACTTCCCTCAGCGACTGCGCCGATCAAGGTTGGTACCAATTTCGTTTTGCTTGCCATCTGCTTTCTTTTCAGATCTTGGTCTGCGGTGTTCTTATTTCTTCTTTTTCTTTGGTTTTCTTCTTACTCGTAGATCTTCACGCGGGGGTCAAGTGTGGGATTTCTGTTTTTCCGCCTACCCTTCCAATGTCTGACGAGGAATCTTCCTCCGCATCTTCTTCTTCTCTTTCCGTTAAGCGCCGTAGACCATCTCCCGGCGAATCCACGGCTTCAGATCCGATGGAGACCGATTCCGGCAACCAGCAGGAATCCGGTAGCCGTCAAGAATCCGGTAGCCTCCAAGAGTCCGGTGGCCATCTGGAATCCGGTAGCTTTAGCCAAGCTTCCGGTAGCCAAGAAACGAGTAGCTCTGGCGAAGCATCTAGCAGCTCCAGCCAATCTTCCGGCGAGGAGCCTTCCCCAATCACCCGCGGAGCCTGGATGGGCTCCAATGTTACTGAGTTTGAGATCGATTGGTTGTACCGGTCTCGCCGGATTCTGGAAGGTGTCACTTGCCGGATTCCTGATGACGAAATCGAACCGGACCCCGAAGCCGGTGAACATGTTGTTTTTCTTGCTCACTTTGAGCGTGGCTTCGGCCTTCCTGCCTCCCCTTTTTTTCGGGAGTTTTTAGATTTTTACGAACTCCAACCTCACCACCTTCCTGGCAATGCCATTTTCTATCTTTCTTGCTATGCCACCTTCATGGAGGCCTATATCGGCATCCGTCCCACTCGTGAGACGTTTGCCCGCTTCTTTAATTTGCGGATCAACTCCGTCCAGGGCAAGGAAATCCCTAAGCCCAAACCGCCCGTGGAGTGCGGATCCTGCATCGTTGGCTCCCGCCAAGGGAGCACCTTTCTTAAGTTTTCCGGCCTCGAGTCCTGCCGCGCCTGGCAAGGAACTTTTTTCTATGTGAAGAACAGCGGCCGCGCCAATCTTATCGATCTTCCTCCATACCAAGCGGGGCCCCCTAGCAGAACCAATTGGAGCTACAACCCGAAGACGGATCACGCCGAAACCAACCGGGTAGTACGCTTCTTGGCTTCTCTGAAGAAGGAGACCAAGATCTGCTCTGATGATATCATCCGCACCTTTATTTCACGCCGGGTGCTTCCTCTGAAGCGCCGTGCGCATAGGATGAGCGAGATGTATGGCCCTGGCGATCCTACCAAGATCACAGGCCGCCCCTTAGCAAGAAGGATGTTGTTCGCAAAGCTAAGCAGATTTGCCAAACTGCTATGCCATTTGCCTGGGAATGGGGCCTCCTTCCCCTCAGTTCTTCTAACCCTCCGACTCAAGAAGTAAGAGATTGCGCAATTTGGGGTTGTCTTTTGCCGGTAACTTTCTGCTTTTGTTAACCTTCCTTTTTATCTTGTTTCAGGCCAAGGACCGCTTCCCCCTCATCGAAGCAGAGCGGCGAGGAACTTTCCGGAAGCGCGCCCTTGACTCCTTCGACCCAGATCCCTACATCTTTTGGAAGGATCTGAAGATGGGCAAGACTCCGGCAGCGCGCCTTGGCCGGGACCCGCCGGAGCCAACCGGGACCTCCGATGACCTGACCGTGCTCGAGGTGCTTTCTTTTCCGGTTTCCTGTACTTTGCCGCTATTGCTTTCTTGCGAATTGCTTCTTAGCCATATTCAACTCATAGATCCACGAGCGCGTGCCGCCCCTGCGCGCCGAGGCCGGCTCTGAGTTTGTGGACAAACTCATGGCCCAGGGCCAAAAGAATAAGCAGCCGGCATCTACTGCCGGCTCCAGCCATGCTCCTCCCTCCAAGCGCTTCCGGACCGAGCCCGTGGGGGAAAAGGAAGTGGGCGTGCGCCGCTACGGGCGCAAGGTGATGCCAACTGCTTCCGGGTAAGTTTTTATTTTCTTGTTTGCCTCTTTTTTGCCAAGTTCTTTTTCCGGTTGCTTTTTCTCAACCATTTGTCTTTTCTTTTTCTCAGCCCTGCGCTCAAGCTTGGCCCAAGGCCATCGGGCTCTGAAGGATCCGCAAGGACCTCAACCCCTCCTCCTCGCTCAAGCCCGGCACCATCTGGTGCTGGCAACACCCCTGCCTCCCTTTCGGGGGGCACAACAAATTCGGGGCGTGCGGCCCCTTCATCGTCAGATCACCGCACGGAGGAGGATCTTTCCTTTCTCCCAGAACACCAGGACACCGGCGCCAGCAACATCGGCGCCGGAGAAGAAGAAGCTGCCGGGCGGGCGGAGCCTCCTGCTCCTCCCGTCCTTGAAAAGACAACTTCCACGCCGGAAGGTTCCAAAACGGGTGACGCTCCTAACGCTCCCCCTTCTCCACGAACCATCCTCATGCCTCCGCCAGACGCTCCTCGCGCCAAGCCCTCCAGGGCCGCTCCTAACGCGCCGCCGCCCAAGACTTCCGGGGCCGCTTCTACCGCGCCGCCGCCCAAGCCTTCCAAGCTCATCAAGGGGAAGGCGACGGCCTCCAGCGCCCCTTCCGGCGGCCAGCAGCCCTTGGTGCTGCACGTCGCCAAGGCCGCCAAAGATGCTGCCACGAAGGCCACCGGCCTCCTTGGCCGCATCACAGAGTTCCAGCGCCAAGGCCGGGACCTGGGTGTGGTGACCCGGCATACCACTGCATGGTGTAGTATGCAAGTCTGATATAACACCAATGAAACACAGTTCCACTCGTATTATATCGCTCAGAGTGGTACAACAGAAACATATGCGGGTCCAAGGCATGTCTATAGAATTACAACATCGACTCTTTACAAAAGATCCACACAGCCTCCTACTTTACAATGAGGTAAAACTGCAAATAAACTCCAGAAGAACGACTCGTGATCTAAGCCTATCACGAACTCTATTTGTAGAGTATTTCACTAACTACAGAGGCTAAGAATAGACTCTAGCTAAATAGGAGCTAGGTTTAGGAAGCTAGTTCCCTTCTATGGCTAAACTAGGTTTTCTCCTTGTTGGATGTGGTATTTGACTCCTCTGACAGGTTCCTGTATCTTGAAGTAGTTGTTGACTCCTCGTTCTTCGAGTGCACTGTAGATCCTCCTTCGATGCCTCCATATCTAAGCAGGGGATTTAAGAGTGGGATGAGTACGAGCGTACTCAACAAGTTCATTATAGGAAAGAGGTGTTTAATGCACTAGCTACGGCATTAGACCAGAAAGTCTAATACCAATGCAAGTTTTCATAACCATTTCTTCAAAAGGTTGCTTTTATTCAGAAGAACTATGTCCGTCAGCCTTCACCGGTTTACTAGAACTTCATGGAGCTCCTTTCCGGCCGCGTTCGCAGTTCCATATCCCGGAACAGGGAGTGACAGGTCACGGTTCTTTACACTCTGCAGAGGTGTGTTGCTTTACCCATAAGAGATCTTAACCTTGGTGCCAACCGGGCGCGCAACCCGTTCACACTTCCTATGGTGTGAGGCCCGGTATAAGGTCTAGCCAATCATGTTCCTCCGCTACCTCGAACACCCACCCTTTGTTGCATACCCCGACCCTGGGTCCTCGTCGGTCCTCTTATACCACTTAAGGATGGACCCCGACCACGACAACAGTTTGGGACTCGTTAACCAAACTCCTTCGCCGGTAGCTGCAACCCATCATAGACCGCAATACCGTGGGGACTTTAGGCTTCCCCAGCCCACCGCTTGCACTTCGAGCGACAAGTGTCTACGGACTATGCCATGGGGACTTAAGGCTTCCCCAGCCCACCGCTTGCCCTGACAGATACAAGTGTCTACGGTAAAGCGCATCCGTTGATGAACGAGAGGTGGAAACACTTTTGACTACTCCGTCCCACTCCGGATCTTATGGTTAACACGGATATTACGGCACAAGAATCACTTGCGACATTTGTTGTTTAATCCTAGAAGGATATAAGCCCGTGCAATGGAACCTCCACCATATCAACACAATCCATGGTTCCATTGCCCACCACATAGTCATATTCATAGTTATGAAAGTAGTGGTTTTGATTTTTGTGCAATAGTGATAACCATAATACTTTGCAAGTAATTTGATAAAAATACTCAAATGACATGAGCAAGTGATGAACTTGCCTTTCTTGACTGCAAGATTATGCAGGCAAGGTCTTCGATACGCAATAACTCCAAATTCTGAAATAGCATCATCGTCCGGTAAGGACGATGTTTAAAAGATTGGCAAGAATGCAATAATGCATAAGAATGAGATGCAATCGCTCTAAGCGTGACCTAACCCCGATGATTTAGGATTAGTGAGTTGTAATGATTAGTTCAGGGTGTGTTGCACTTTTAGAGTGATTCACAAACAAGGTTCTTATTAGGGTTGAATACTTGGTATTATAAACATGTGCTGGAATATATCATACTAATAGCATTAATAGCACTCAACAATAAGATTTGGTGTAATCCTAACATGTAATGAGTAGTGGTTGGTTTTAGCCCTATATGTCATGGTTAATGATTGATTATCATATACTTTAAAAGAATAACTTTTGAAGAACATGTTCTTTGAGAAAGAACAAGTATAATAAATAGGTTGGGTTTCTATGGTTGACTATGGTTTCATGTAGTTGCTGGGGTAAGCATTAGATGGATCACAACCTAGTTGGATTCATCAGCTACTAGGCTTGAATTGTTGATTACTCTATATCTACTTCAAAAGGATAACTTTTGAAGAACATGTTACTTAAGTAGTAAGAAGCATTTCAATTAAGGCTTATGGGTTCTGGGGTTTTTTGCTCTGGAATTCACTAAGTAAGAAATAGTTAGTTCCTAAATAGGATGGTTCCTTTAGTACTTGTAGGGTTTAGTGGAGTATGGGTATGTAAGGTAAAATATTGGACATGGTTGCTATTAGAGTTCATCACAATGGTGTGATACTAAATATGGACAATTATGGATGATGGCCTTGTTAATAGGAACTAGGGTTTATGTTCAATTGATCCTACTTAATCATCTAGGTTTATGAATACATGAAATAGAAGCTTATTGGTGATAAGGCTTCTATTATCATATGAGAACATGGACGTGCATTTAAATTGTTCATTAAAATTCATGAAAGAGTTGGGACAAAATATTGTTAACTTACTTGGCATTTTTTTTTTAATCCAAAATATGAATTTTAACATGATTAAAAATGGTATTACAACAACAAGGGCTAAAGATTTATTAGGAATTAGAAATAACCTCATAATTTAACTTAATACTTAGTTATGACTTTTCCTTGATCTTAGGAGTTTAAAATAATCGATGAAATAATATACTAGAACTAAGATAAAATTCATTTATTGTTGTTTGGACTATTGGGTGTTTGTTTCTATTTTTACTTGTTAATAGGAATTTTAAAGTAACTAAAATTTATATTAGAAATCTTCATGCCTTTATTAAGCTAATTTGATTCCTTAAAGATTTAACATCAAATTGAGATTTGATTAAGGTTTACAACACTTTAGAAGAGAAAAAAAAAATTAGACTAGACACACAAGTACTCCAGTAGATTAATTATTTGGGCTGGATCTAATTATCCTTGTAGCACGTACACACTAAGAGACTAGTTAAACTGATTGGGCCACTAGCAGACACGTACGTACACAGTCGGGTGATACACGTACACAGGTACGAGTCCAACACAACCCGGCTCTAGCATCTCTCCGCCTCTCTCTGTTCTCGCTCGCGTCGCACGAGCCACTCATCCCTTTCGATTCCCCTATTTTGCCCACGCCGGTGCCGCCGCCGCCTACCGTCGTTCTGGCGGCTGCCAGCCGCGTCCGCCGCCGCTATTCGCCGGCGAGGCACCGCCTATTTCTACCCTTACAGTTGATTTGTTTCTCTCCCCCTCTTGTGGCCTCTCGCGGACGGCTCCGACCTTGCTGCTATATCGCCGCCGCTACTGTTCCGGTCAACTCCGCCCGTCCCTAGCGCCGCCATGCTGCGTTCCTCCTTCGAATCACCTCTCACCACTGGATCCTCACGGCCACGACGCCGGTTGCTAACACGCGCGCGCCCGCGACGATTCCAGCCCCGCCGTGCCGCCACTTTCTTCTGGTCGGTTCTGGCCACTTCTGGCGCCGGCTTGGTATGGATTTGCTCCGCCTCCTCATGCGCTTCAAAACCCTCTCTTCGATTTGATTTCCATGGCCCCAGTTGCTCGCCCACGACCCTGGAAACCCTAGTGGTGGCCGGTCGATTTGACCGCCGCCGGTCTCTTCGGGCGTTGCCGTTTGTCGGAGTGGCTCCGCCACTGACTTCTCCTTCAACAGCCACCGCCACGATGCCCCTAACTCCTCCACGCGTGCGGCCACGAAACCCTCGCTGCTACCGGTGGTGGTTCTGCTCGCTGCCGGCCGCTATCGGCGCTGCTACTTGCCGGCGCCGTGGCTCCGACGACCTTCTCCGCCTACCTCCGCCATCTCCTCACTGCCGTGCCGCCGCCACCAGCATTGACGCCGGCAGGACGGCATCCTCTGCAACCCCGGCGTCATCGACCCGTAGCTGTTGCGTTGATGTACTGGTTGTTGGGGATGGTTTGTGGTGCTGGGACTGGCGTGATGGAGCTGCTGCTGCTGCGACGCCTACATCTCCTTCGGCGTCGGTGGGACGGTGCTGCGACGCAACCCCGGCGCCGACTATTTCTTCTACTGCAATGCGAGCTATCTTTACAGCATTGTGAGCTCATTTCCTCTCTACTGTATCTATGGCAATGTGGTTGTGATGTCTTATGCTGCATCTTGACTTATTAAATAATCTAGCTGCTACTAGTGTTGTAGTGATGCTAACTACTAAGATCTAACTGATCGTGTCCTGGTGGTTTTGTGTGATGCTTACAGTTGCTACTATGTGTTACTACTAATTTGTAGCTGTCCTGGTTCATCTATTTGATGAACTGGATACATTGGTCTTGCTATTGCTAGCTAATCCAACACACTTTGTAGCACAAGTTTAGGATCAGTCGATGTATGGATAATTGGCCAGTGTGCAGCTAGGGCTCTAATGATCTATGCCTTATATCTATGTATTGCTGCCTCTATTTGATATCTGCATAAGTATCCCTGGCATGTGCAGCTGGTTGTGTTGCTTTTACTGATGAAAAGGTGTATTATTTACTTGATGGTTTGTGGGTGAGCATGTATGCATATTTATGATAGCTTTGCTGGAGATTCGAGATGGTCCATTAATGGTCTAAAATTTATGTGTGGAGCAGTGTTGATTGTTTAGCAATTCCATGATGGATTAACTATTGCTGCTACTTGGGTTACTTGGTTGGCCTGGGAATAATTCCTGGACCCCAAGTAAACCTTGGTAACATGTTGACAAATGATGGCTGCTTGAATATGATCTAGTTGCTGGTTAGCAACTAAGAAATGATTTTTGGAGATGTTGGATTCACTGGTGGATCTTGGTGTCCCCTTTTTCTAAATATAACTGATAAGAACGGATCTTATGCTGGATCTCTTGGTCCTGCCTATGATGCACAGGCTGAGGCATAATTTACTTGATAAGGATAGATACTATTTTTGCCTTACTTCCTTCTGTGATGAGCTTAGCATAGCATCACTATGCAAGATCTGAGAGGAAAAGATTCTTCCAGTCCTCCTAGATATAAATCTAGTTGAAGGATAGATGGATCAGATTGCTTTGCATATCACACTTCGATTTTTTTCCCGGGATGCAAATTAAGAACAGATGTTCCTGATCTTTAGTTGGTGTATACCTGCTAGACTGTGGAGTCTGATGGCTTGTTCTTCTGGAATCTGGTCCACCTATTCTTTGGGTCATTACCTTCTCCTAGCTTCTGGATTGGCTTCATGTTGTTGATCTTGGTTTCTTGCTGTTCTATAGCTATGCCAAAGTGTGGTGTGTGTGTTGCGGCTGAAAGTGTGAGATGTACTAGAAGAGCTGCTTGGTACAGCTGCTGTTATTCCTCTTATATACTACTGTTGGCGTTGGCTGTGGGAGTGACAACACACACTATGTGTGAGCTGCCTGTGTGCTTCTATCACTACTGTAGGTGAGCAAGTTGGCTTTGTTTGCCTCAGGTGCAAGGCACTACTGGTTTGTTCTTATCCCCTGTTAGCCTTTATTTTTGGCACTGCCAAGTGGAAATTACTCAGGTTGACTTAGGATCATGCTGACTCATCCATGTCAGACATGGTTCCTTTATATGCATTTGTGGGTTTGGTTTAAATAGGAACTTAACTAAGTTAGAGGGATTGATAATATATTTTGTTACCTAAGAGAAGTGGATCACATATTGTTGCCCTGATCCCCTTTTGATATGGATCAAATGGTGTCACTTGTCCCTGTTGCCTATTTTCTCATTGTTGCCTTATGATATAAAATGATCCAGAGTTGATACATGATCAACAAAGTTGCTATAGATTAAAATTGATCCCTCTAACAACAATTTAGATATTAGGACAAGTTCCTGATGTCTAGTAGTGAGTTCCAAGATTAAAATGCCTCATTTCATATGATGGCAACATTATAACCATAACCCAATACTTTCTTGTCTTGGTTTTGTTTCTCTTATTGCAGGAAAATGATAATAAAAAGATTGGGAGAGATTTGGAAGATGAAGATTTAGTTTAGGAATTCCTTTTTTTTTATTCCTTTGTAATTTTGTATTTCCTTCCTAACTTGTAAGTTACTGAATAATATTATTTGTAATGAATTTTAAATCATTTATTTATTTGGAACTACCAAGTGTAGTTACTTGTACATATTATATCTATATGCTTGTTTAGATTTCAAATTCCAATTCAAATTATTATTTGAACTTATGTCTGTCATATTTGAATTTGAATTCAAACTAATTCCCTTGAAAACCTAGTAAATTAATAAAGATCATGTCGAAATTTGTCACACTCACATCAATGACTAACTCAATTCCACCGATGCGAGAGAAACCTCGATCACTTTGATAGTTTTACACAAAAGCGCGAAAATTCACCGGATTTTCTATGCATGAATGCAATGCACACATCTGTTTCCTCTATTTTTGTAACCCCATTACCTGGGATATTACAGTCTCTACCCCTTAAACTAAACTTCGTCCTCGAAGTTTGAACTCTCTCACGTTTCCGAAGTGTGGTTCTGACTTGTGCAGGCTACGACTTTTCTCGGACTCCGTATTGATCTTACTGGATATAATTGAATATATCCCTTGTCCAGATTCTTCCTGAAATCCATTATGGTTTATCTCTAAACCATGGCTCCTTACTTCAATTCCATGATTTCTTTCAATATCATTTTCTTGTTTCCTTTCTCATTGAATATTCAATGATTGGGACTTCTTCTTGTCCTGACAGTCTTAATTGAGGACTAATTGGATAACATTCTCCTATTTGATAAAATAGGTCTTTGTTTTTCCCTTACTACCAAAACTGCAATATTGGTACTTGGTAAGGTACTTACTATGGAATTGGTCATGGTGGTTTATTCCTCTAAGAATGGATTAGACTCATTTAGTCCATTCAATCATGATTTATAGTTGATACCTATAACTATTTGGGGTTCTTTAGGTTCCATGAAGGAATCATTCTATTAGTCTATGGTTCTGGTATGGTAAAACTTCTTCGGTCTTTGGCCTTTTTCAAGCTTTGTTTGGTCTACGGTATTTCCTTCGTCCAACTTCATTAAACTTAGCTTACTTGAGCTTCCGTACTTCTGAGTAAATCTTACTCATTTTCTCAAGTTAAAGTCCACTTCTTACTTCCTCGAGGTATGAACCTCGGCTTCTGGTCTGACATCCTTCTGAAAGTAGTGTTCAACAATCTTATGAAAATAAGATCGAACTTCCTCTCAGTTCAGACCACCTGCTTCTATATAGCCTAAAGTATAGAGTCATTGTACATTCAACTCAATCTTTACTCTACCCCTTAGAGTTTTCTTATGTCTTCAACTCCTTTTCTTCCAACTATTGGACTTATGGTTAGAATATTGGTCTAGGTGTAGCTTATGGTTTATATTCTTCTAAGGTCTCGTGAAGAATCCTTGTGGTGTATCCACTCAATTATGGACATCCAATGTGAATCCTTCGACTAAATGATTATAGATCATAATTATTTGGCTAACAAAATTTTATTTGTTCACAACTTCTTGGTACAAATAATCCAATGGTGGACTATTTGATACCAATTGTGGCTATTGGTTATCTAAAAATGGATTCTATTATAGGTTCTGATCAAGTGGACGAGACATCTTCTACTCTATCTTCCAGTATTGATCCTATACCAACTGTGGTCTTCTGATACCAACTGTGGTCTTCTTATATCTGCTATGATTTCATATATCATTTACCTTCATTCAGGGTTTATTTTGCAAGAAAACCACTAGCTGACACTAGGAATATAGTATCCTAGGTGATTTCCCATGCATTCCCTCTTCCTTAATGACTATGGATCTGCTTGAGCTTCACCATAATCATCATATTTCTCACCTTCATGCTTCTTCTGTACTAAAGTACTCCTCTGTTGAGGTAAGCATGAGTTTCTGATTGTACTTCTTTCAGAGTATTGTGGTTACTTCCCACAACTTTACTTCATTTCTCCGATGAACCTTCATCTTGTCTTCGGAATCTTCCAGAAGTCGTCGCTTCCTCACACGAATACTATTACCCTCTAGATCTATAGCATCAAGTCAGAACTTGATATTGCAACATGCATTTGCATATCAAAGTCGAACTTAATGTATGGATCTAGTCAATCAATGAAAATCCAATAAAAATCCAAGAAGATTTAGCTTTGTGCTTATAATACACATCATCGTAAGCCTGAATATAATAGTTGAGTAAGACATCTCTAAACATCAGGCTCTGATGTGTAGTATATAACACCACATAAGATAGGTTTATATCGTGATACTTAGCACGAATATTTGGGATTCTACTATTTGTCTCAACCTTTACCTTAATTGCACAATTGCAATGAGATAAGCTTGAAACAAAGGGGTCTAGGATAGTTGAAGTTAACCTAATTTTCTTTGGAAGTACGAACTTAGCTTCCATTTTGGTTGAGGACTATTTCACATGGTATATCTGGGTTCTAACATTGCTACTCTTAACTCATAACAATTGGAATATTGCTCCGATACTTCAAAGTGTTTCTACCATAAACATATGGTCTTGATGTGCTTGGCACACTTCCCATTGTTTTGAAGCACAATTCTTACACTATTGTTTTGCACTTGGCTTCTTATTGTACTCCTCTTAATTAATTATGAGGTTCTAGTCCATCACATAATGATTCTCAGGTGAATCATATATGATTTCTATCTCTATCATGTAAGTAGGCATATTTTATTCCTATATCTCTTCCTTACCTCCCATGATTGACTCGTCATGGTTTATACTACCTCGTATAACTTATATTCATCCCTTACAACAGTTGTTTTACAAGTTTGGATAATTTACTTACCCATTACTTGTATTGGTTTACACCTTCTAATAGGATATTTTTCTTATACACCTATCTTCATTATTTGGTATTACTCTTATTACACATCTAAACAATTCTTACTTAACCATCACATGTGTTGGTACACATCTTCCAATAGGATATCTTCCTTATGGTTGTATCCTCTCTTTGGACTACCATGTATTGTATACCAACTGTGATCTACTCCTCTATTGTTTTAAGGACTTATTGATGTACTACATGTTTTGGATTAGCTAACGAACTTCACTTAGGAAGGATAGGTAGGAAATGTTGACTCAAGTGTGTCAGGATTATTCTCATGTGAATATCCATCTCAAGTCATAAGAACTGTTTGGTTTAACTAAGACAACTTCCTATAGACACTACCAATCCTATAGGTCTCCTTTAAAAGGTTTTAATCCTAAGGTCAAAGCATTTGCTCTGATACCAACTGTGGTGACCCGGCATACCACTGCATGGTGTAGTATGCAAGTCTGATATAACACCAATGAAACACAGTTCCACTCGTATTATATCGCTCAGAGTGGTACAACAGAAACATATGCGGGTCCAAGGCATGTCTATAGAATTACAACATCGACTCTTTACAAAAGATCCACACAGCCTCCTACTTTACAATGAGGTAAAACTGCAAATAAACTCCAGAAGAATGACTCGTGATCTAAGCCTATCACGAACTCTATTTGTAGAGTATTTCACTAACTACAGAGGCTAAGAATAGACTCTAGCTAAATAGGAGCTAGGTTTAGGAAGCTAGTTCCCTTCTATGGCTAAACTAGGTTTTCTCCTTGTTGGATGTGGTATTTGACTCCTCTGACAGGTTCCTGTATCTTGAAGTAGTTGTTGACTCCTCGTTCTTCGAGTGCACTGTAGATCCTCCTTCGATGCCTCCATATCTAAGCAGGGGATTTAAGAGTGGGATGAGTACGAGCGTACTCAACAAGTTCATTATAGGAAAGAGGTGTTTAATGCACTAGCTACGGCATTAGACCAGAAAGTCTAATACCAATGCAAGTTTTCATAACCATTTCTTCAAAAGGTTGCTTTTATTCAGAAGAACTATGTCCGTCGGCCTTCACCGGTTTACTAGAACTTCATGGAGCTCCTTTCCCGCGTTCAGCGATTCCATATCCCGGAACAGGGAGTGACAGGGCACGGTTCTTTACACTCGGCCGAGGTGTGTTGCTTTACCCATAAGAGATCTTAACCTTGGTGCCAACCGGGCGCGCAACCCGTCCACACTTCCTATGGTGTGAGGCCCGGTATAAGGTCTAGCCAATCATGTTCCTCCGCTACCTCGAACACCCACCCTTTGTTGCATACCCCGACCCTGGGTCCTCGTCGGTCCTCTTATACCACTTAAGGATGGACCCCGACCACGACAACAGTTTGGGACTCGTTAACCAAACTCCTTCGCCGGTAGCTGCAACCCATCATAGACCGCAATACCGTGGGGACTTTAGGCTTCCCCAGCCCACCGCTTGCACTTCGAGCGACAAGTGTCTACGGACTATGCCGTGGGGACTTAAGGCTTCCTCAGCCCACCGCTTGCCCTGACAGATACAAGTGTCTACGGTAAAGCGCATCCGTTGATGAACGAGAGGTGGAAACACTTTTGACTACTCCGTCCCACTCCGGATCTTATGGTTAACACGGATATTACGGCACAAGAATCACTGGCGACATTTGTTGTTTAATCCTAGATGGATATAAGCCCGTGCAATGGAACCTCCACCATATCAACACAATCCATGGTTCCATTGCCCACCACATAGTCATATTCATAGTTATGAAAGTAGTGGTTTTGATTTTTGTGCAATAGTGATAACCATAATACTTTGCAAGTAATTTGATAAAAATACTCAAATGACATGAGCAAGTGATGAACTTGCCTTTCTTGACTGCAAGATTATGCAGGCAAGGTCTTCGATACGCAATAACTCCAAATTCTGAAATAGCATCATCGTCCGGTAAGGACGATGTTTAAAAGATTGGCAAGAATGCAATAATGCATAAGAATGAGATGCAATCGCTCTAAGCGTGACCTAACCCCGATGATTTAGGATTAGTGAGTTGTAATGATTAGTTCAGGGTGTGTTGCACTTTTAGAGTGATTCACAAACAAGGTTCTTATTAGGGTTGAATACTTGGTATTATAAACATGTGCTGGAATATATCATACTAATAGCATTAATAGCACTCAACAATAAGATTTGGTGTAATCCTAACATGTAATGAGTAGTGGTTGGTTTTAGCCCTATATGTCATGGTTAATGATTGATTATCATATACTTTAAAAGAATAACTTTTGAAGAACATGTTCTTTGAGAAAGAACAAGTATAATAAATAGGTTGGGTTTCTATGGTTGACTATGGTTTCATGTAGTTGCTGGGGTAAGCATTAGATGGATCACAACCTAGTTGGATTCATCAGCTACTAGGCTTGAATTGTTGATTACTCTATATCTACTTCAAAAGGATAACTTTTGAAGAACATGTTACTTAAGTAGTAAGAAGCATTTCAATTAAGGCTTATGGGTTCTGGGGTTTTTTGCTCTGGAATTCACTAAGTAAGAAATAGTTAGTTCCTAAATAGGATGGTTCCTTTAGTACTTGTAGGGTTTAGTGGAGTATGGGTATGTAAGGTAAAATATTGGACATGGTTGCTATTAGAGTTCATCACAATGGTGTGATACTAAATATGGACAATTATGGATGATGGCCTTGTTAATAGGAACTAGGGTTTATGTTCAATTGATCCTACTTAATCATCTAGGTTTATGAATACATGAAATAGAAGCTTATTGGTGATAAGGCTTCTATTATCATATGAGAACATGGACGTGCATTTAAATTGTTCATTAAAATTCATGAAAGAGTTGGGACAAAATATTGTTAACTTACTTGGCATTTTTTTTTTAATCCAAAATATGAATTTTAACATGATTAAAAATGGTATTACAACAACAAGGGCTAAAGATTTATTAGGAATTAGAAATAACCTCATAATTTAACTTAATACTTAGTTATGACTTTTCCTTGATCTTAGGAGTTTAAAATAATCGATGAAATAATATACTAGAACTAAGATAAAATTCATTTATTGTTGTTTGGACTATTGGGTGTTTGTTTCTATTTTTACTTGTTAATAGGAATTTTAAAGTAACTAAAATTTATATTAGAAATCTTCATGCCTTTATTAAGCTAATTTGATTCCTTAAAGATTTAACATCAAATTGAGATTTGATTAAGGTTTACAACACTTTAGAAGAGAAAAAAAAAATTAGACTAGACACACAAGTACTCCAGTAGATTAATTATTTGGGCTGGATCTAATTATCCTTGTAGCACGTACACACTAAGAGACTAGTTAAACTGATTGGGCCACTAGCAGACACGTACGTACACAGTCGGGTGATACATGTACACAGGTACGAGTCCAACACAACCCGGCTCTAGCATCTCTCCGCCTCTCTCTGTTCTCGCTCGCGTCGCACGAGCCACTCATCCCTTTCGATTCCCCTATTTTGCCCACGCCGGTGCCGCCGCCGCCTACCGTCGTTCTGGCGGCTGCCAGCCGCGTCCGCCGCCGCTATTCGCCGGCGAGGCACCGCCTATTTCTACCCTTACAGTTGATTTGTTTCTCTCCCCCTCTTGTGGCCTCTCGCGGACGGCTCCGACCTTGCTGCTATATCGCCGCCGCTACTGTTCCGGTCAACTCCGCCCATCCCTAGCGCCGCCATGCTGCGTTCCTCCTTCGAATCACCTCTCACCACTGGATCCTCACGGCCACGACGCCGGTTGCTAACACGCGCGCGCCCGCGACGATTCCAGCCCCGCCGTGCCGCCACTTTCTTCTGGTCGGTTCTGGCCACTTCTGGCGCCGGCTTGGTATGGATTTGCTCCGCCTCCTCATGCACTTCAAAACCCTCTCTTCGATTTGATTTCCATGGCCCCAGTTGCTCGCCCACGACCCTGGAAACCCTAGTGGTGGCCGGTCGATTTGACCGCCACCGGTCTCTTCGGGCGTTGCCGTTTGTCGGAGTGGCTCCGCCACTGACTTCTCCTTCAACAGCCACCGCCACGATGCCCCTAACTCCTCCACGCGTGCGGCCACGAAACCCTCGCTGCTACCGGTGGTGGTTCTGCTCGCTGCCGGCCGCTATCGGCGCTGCTACTTGCCGGCGCCGTGGCTCCGACGACCTTCTCCGCCTACCTCCGCCATCTCCTCACTGCCGTGCCGCCGCCACCAGCATTGACGCCGGCAGGACGGCATCCTCTGCAACCCCGGCGTCATCGACCCGTAGCTGTTGCGTTGATGTACTGGTTGTTGGGGATGGTTTGTGGTGCTGGGACTGGCGTGATGGAGCTGCTGCTGCGACGCCTACATCTCCTTCGGCGTCGGCGGGACGGTGCTGCGACGCAACCCCGGCGCCGACTATTTCTTCTACTGCAATGCGAGCTATCTTTACAGCATTGTGAGCTCATTTCCTCTCTACTGTATCTATGGCAATGTGGTTGTGATGTCTTATGCTGCATCTTGACTTATTAAATAATCTAGCTGCTACTAGTGTTGTAGTGATGCTAACTACTAAGATCTAACTGATCGTGTCCTGGTGGTTTTGTGTGATGCTTACAGTTGCTACTATGTGTTACTACTAATTTGTAGCTGTCCTGGTTCATCTATTTGATGAACTGGATACATTGGTCTTGCTATTGCTAGCTAATCCAACACACTTTGTAGCACAAGTTTAGGATCAGTCGATGTATGGATAATTGGCCAGTGTGCAGCTAGGGCTCTAATGATCTATGCCTTATATCTATGTATTGCTGCCTCTATTTGATATCTGCATAAGTATCCCTGGCATGTGCAGCTGGTTGTGTTGCTTTTACTGATGAAAAGGTGTATTATTTACTTGATGGTTTGTGGGTGAGCATGTATGCATATTTATGATAGCTTTGCTGGAGATTCGAGATGGTCCATTAATGGTCTGAAATTTATGTGTGGAGCAGTGTTGATTGTTTAGCAATTCCATGATGGATTAACTATTGCTGCTACTTGGGTTACTTGGTTGGCCTGGGAATAATTCCTGGACCCCAAGTAAACCTTGGTAACATGTTGACAAATGATGGCTGCTTGAATATGATCTAGTTGCTGTTTAGCAACTAAGAAATGATTTTTGGAGATGTTGGATTCACTGGTGGATCTTGGTGTCCCCTTTTTCTAAATATAACTGATAAGAACGGATCTTATGCTGGATCTCTTGGTCCTGCCTATGATGCACAGGCTGAGGCATAATTTACTTGATAAGGATAGATACTATTTTTGCCTTACTTCCTTCTGTGATGAGCTTAGCATAGCATCACTATGCAAGATCTGAGAGGAAAAGATTCTTCCAGTCCTCCTAGATATAAATCTAGTTGAAGGATAGATGGATCAGATTGCTTTGCATATCACACTTCGATTTTTTTCCCGGGATGCAAATTAAGAACAGATGTTCCTGATCTTTAGTTGGTGTATACCTGCTAGACTGTGGAGTCTGATGGCTTGTTCTTCTGGAATCTGGTCCACCTATTCTTTGGGTCATTACCTTCTCCTAGCTTCTGGATTGGCTTCATGTTGTTGATCTTGGTTTCTTGCTGTTCTATAGCTATGCCAAAGTGTGGTGTGTGTGTTGCGGCTGAAAGTGTGAGATGTACTAGAAGAGCTGCTTGGTACAGCTGCTGTTATTCCTCTTATATACTACTGTTGGCGTTGGCTGTGGGAGTGACAACACACACTATGTGTGAGCTGCCTGTGTGCTTCTATCACTACTGTAGGTGAGCAAGTTGGCTTTGTTTGCCTCAGGTGCAAGGCACTACTGGTTTGTTCTTATCCCCTGTTAGCCTTTATTTTTGGCACTGCCAAGTGGAAATTACTCAGGTTGACTTAGGATCATGCTGACTCATCCATGTCAGACATGGTTCCTTTATATGCATTTGTGGGTTTGGTTTAAATAGGAACTTAACTAAGTTAGAGGGATTGATAATATATTTTGTTACCTAAGAGAAGTGGATCACATATTGTTGCCCTGATCCCCTTTTGATATGGATCAAATGGTGTCACTTGTCCCTGTTGCCTATTTTCTCATTGTTGCCTTATGATATAAAATGATCCAGAGTTGATACATGATCAACAAAGTTGCTATAGATTAAAATTGATCCCTCTAACAACAATTTAGATATTAGGACAAGTTCCTGATGTCTAGTAGTGAGTTCCAAGATTAAAATGCCTCATTTCATATGATGGCAACATTATAACCATAACCCAATACTTTCTTGTCTTGGTTTTGTTTCTCTTATTGCAGGAAAATGATAATAAAAAGATTGGGAGAGATTTGGAAGATGAAGATTTAGTTTAGGAATTCCTTTTTTTTTATTCCTTTGTAATTTTGTATTTCCTTCCTAACTTGTAAGTTACTGAATAATATTATTTGTAATGAATTTTAAATCATTTATTTATTTGGAACTATCAAGTGTAGTTACTTGTACATATTATATCTATATGCTTGTTTAGATTTCAAATTCCAATTCAAATTATTATTTGAACTTATGTCTGTCATATTTGAATTTGAATTCAAACTAATTCCCTTGAAAACCTAGTAAATTAATAAAGATCATGTCGAAATTTGTCACACTCACATCAATGACTAACTCAATTCCACCGATGCGAGAGAAACCTCGATCACTTTGATAGTTTTACACAAAAGCGCGAAAATTCACCGGATTTTCTATGCATGAATGCAATGCACACATCTGTTTCCTCTATTTTTGTAACCCCATTACCTGGGATATTACACTGGGGCACCTTCTGCCCTATGCCCAAAAGTGCAACGCCGCGGACATGACTCCGGCGACCCGCGGAATGGGCAAGGACAGGCTGCCGGCACCTGACCCTGTCGGGGACCGGTCTTCCGAGGAGCACTTTATGCGGCTTCGCAGCGCCGTAAAAGAGCTCGACAGCGCGTGGTACGATTCCACGAACAATCTGATGGTACGTTCTACTAAATTTTTTCAATCTTTACCGGTTTCTTCGTTTCCGGCTTTGTTCTATCTCTTCTTTAGTTTCATGCCGGTTTCTCTCTTGTCTATCTTCCCAGTCCCCGAGTTTTGTGGTGAGAGCGCAGCTCTTAGCGCAAAACTTAACTTAAAAACTTAGCGTGAAACCGGCAGATCGCCGATCCCGAGTTTCGGGTCAAACACCTTTTCTTTAACGCACAACTTATCTCGAAATGCGCAAAACCGCCTTTGCCGATCCCGAGATTCGGGTAAAGAACTTTGTTCTAAGCGCAAAACTGAACTTACTTCTTTTTTCTTGAACAGCTCACGGCTGACGCTCGGAAGGCCCTCTTCGAGGAGCTTCTATGGGAGCATCGGGAGCTCGCTGAGGCACATGATAAGTGCCAAGGTAAGTTTTGTTCTACCGGCATCTTTGTTACCGGAAACCTTTTTTCCTCCTAACATTTACAATTTCTGTTTAACAGTGATCCCGGAAGCTTCCATCGATGCTCTCAAGGAGCAGCTCGCCGCCGCCCAACGTACGATTTTCTTCTTTCCCCTGTTACTCTGTCTCCTCTTCATTTTTATTAGCGTAACCTTGTTAACACTCTCTTTTCCGGTTACAGGGGAGAATGACCAGCTCATCCGGCAGCACCAGGAGGAGCTAAACGCCCACAAGACCAGCTACCAGGAGCTCAAGTCCCAGCTTATTCAGCTGGGGCTTGACCATGCCAAGGCCCTCAAAGCCGCTGAAGTGAACGCAGCGGCCAAGTTGGACGAGGCTCTGGAGGATGCCTGCAATGCCACTGTGGTATTGTGGGCTGAGCTGGAGGAGATGGCCAAGGCCCGGAAGGGTGCTGAGGAGAAGGCCGCGCGGCTGGAGGAGGAGCATAAGGAATGCAACCAGTTGATCCTGCAAATCGACACACTCGCCTACCGTGAGTTCTTTTCTTTTACATATTTTGACTACTGCATACGAGCCTTTTTTCCTCCGACCCCATTTTCTTTTCGTTATCTTCCCTTCCGGTCTCTTTTTCTTCCGGATTCTTTTCTTTCCGGTCTCTTTTTCTTCCGGATTCTTTTCCTTAACCTTTTTCTTTCTTCGCACATGCCTCTTTCCGGACTCGCAGAAGTACGCTGTCAAGAAGGTCGACGCGCGCCGCAAGGACCAAGGCCGAGCGGATCTTACCGTGCCATGGACGCCCAACGACCATCTGGTCGCGCTTAACGCGCGGGTGTCCCACATGCGCGCCATAGACCGCAATCTATCGGACATCCCTGATGTAGCTACCCAGCTCTTCAGGACTTTATGGCCTGGCGAGGAAGTGCCGGATACCTTCTCCCTTATCAGCGATCGTCTCAAGGGCGCCGGCAGGAGGATCCGCGAGTGGCAGTGCTCTGCTGCCCGCGCTGGAGCGGACTCCGCCCTCCGCGTCGCTTGCTCCTGGTACCCGGAGCTTGACCTGGACGCCCTTACCGGTGTGCGCGAAGACGCAGAAACCGATTTGGACCCGATCCTCACCGCTAAGCGGCAGGATCGCGCGTATCATATTGCGGAGTACGCCGACATGCGCACCTTCATCCCTCCACCTCCTGATGTCAAGGACTATCTCGACGAGGAGGAGGATGAAGCCGAAGAAGAGCTCCTGGACGACGCTGATGCTGGCGATGCTCCTCCGGAAGCCCCTACTGCGTGATGATTCTCTGTGAAATGTTTGCCTGCTATGTCTGTTGGTCCTGCTTGCTTTAAGACAATGTTTGTTAAATTCTACCCCGGTATGCCGGGGTCTATGATGTAAAACTTTAAATCTGCTTTTGGTTGTGGTACAACATTTTATGCCGGTAAGTTATACCGGTAGCTAAGTATTTCTAAGTTTGCCTTAGCATATTTGCTTTCGGTTCTGCTTTTATCCTGCACTGCAAAGATTTCCTAATTGTTTCCGCATCCAATTTGATGCATACTTGGTTCTTTTGCCTTGGCTCTGCCTGCCTTCTCTGGGCGTTCTTTGGCGTATGAGCACAAGGTTCTTTCACCAAACAAGCATCTTCTTGAACTTAGAAATAACTTTGAAATTTTGCAAAAAACCGGTTTAACCGGGGTTAGTTAAATTTTCCGGATTGTTCTTTCCTGCTCTCCCTCTTCGCAGTTCATGTGCTTATCTCCTACCGGTTTATCTTGCTTGCCATGAAGCCGGTTTGCGGACAGCAGAGTCGAAGACTCCGGTAGGATTTAGCACACTACTAAACCGGAAAGAAAAAACATTCAATAAGCAACCGGTAAACTGAAAAAATAAACAAGTTACATGTAACCTTATAGGGGTAGTCCCCGAGATTCATTCAAGGTTCCGGCATCTTTTATTCATAGCATGTAAGGTACAAAAAGGAACTTCTTACACCACCACTTCAAGAGTAGAAAGGACGCAACAGAGCTACGTTCCATGGACGTTTGCTCTCCTCTCCGGACCTGTCCGCCTTTCCTTTCTTCCACTCCTGCGCATCGATTAAGTAGTATGCATCATTGTGAAGCACCTTGCTTACAATGAAGGGACCTTCCCATGGCGGCAAGAGCTTATGCCGGCCTTCAGTGCGCTGCACTAGGCGAAGCACAAGATCTCCTTCCCGGAAAACTCTCGGGTTAACCTTCCCGTTATGATAGCGTCTTAGGTTTCTTTGGTAAATGGCTGTTCTTGCCAAAGCCAGCTCTCTTGCTTCTTCTAGCAAGTCCACATCGTTTTCTCTGGCCTCTTTGACCTCTTGCTCAGTATAGAGCTGTACCCTTGGTGAATCATGAATGATGTCGGTTGGTATGACCGCTTCTGCTCCATAAACCATGAAGAAGGGAGTGTATCCGGTAGACCGGTTTGGAGTCGTTCTTATACTCCACAGAATCGATGGTAGCTCATCGAGCCAACATCCCGGTGACTTCTCCACTGCATCAATGAGTCTAGGTTTGATACCGGAAAGCACCAAAGCATTCATTCTTTCCACCTGGCCATTGCCTTGTGGGTGTGCCACTGAGCACAAATCCAACCGGATGTTGTTGTCCTCACAGAACCTTTTGAACTCACCTTGAGCAAAATTGGTTCCATTATCGTTGATGATCTTTGTGCGGGTATCCATACCGCAAAATGACATCTTTTAGGAATGTCACCGCTGTATGCCCATCACACTTTGCGATAGGTTTTACTTCTAGCCATTTGGTGAACTTATCCACCATGACCAAGATGTGAGTCATGCTGCTTCTTGCAGTTTTGAATGGTCCAACCATGTCAAGGCACCAAACGGCGAATGGCCATGTTAATGGTATTGTCTTTAAACCGGATCTTTGGGGTATGATTTTGCTTGGCGTACCTGCGGCAGCCGTTGCATTTTCTTACCAAATCCTCGGCGTTCTCCAAAGCAGTGGGCCAATAAAACCCATGCCGGAATACTTTTGCTACTAGCGCCCTTGATGAAGCATGGTGCCCACATTCTCCTTGGTGAATTTCCTCAAGCATTTCTTTCCCTTCCTCCGGTTCCACACATCTTTGAAGGACACCGGTAACGCTTCTCTTGTACACCTCACCGTTGATGAATGTGTAAGCTTTGGACCTTCTTTGTATCCTCCTTGACTCATTTCGTCAGTAGGCAAGGTGCCGTTGATCAGGAATTCCTTAATAGGTTTAACCCATGACGGTATCTCTCGAACCAGAAATACTTGGTGCATCTATCTCCATGCTATCTACCAGCATCATTTCTTCCGGTATGGGTACAACGGTCCCCGAGCTTGCGGAACAGGTCCCCGAGCTTGCCGGAGCAGTCCCCGGGTTCCCTTCATCGATATCCATGGGTACTACATGTGACTCCGGTACAAAAATTGATTCCGATTCCGGGCTTGGTTTGATCGATGGTACTCTTAAATGAGCTAAAGCTATTCCGGGAGGAATTTCTTGCCTAGATGAGCCCAGCTTGGACAAAGCATCCGCGGCTTCATTTTCCGCGTGGCACATGGTGAAACTCACAACCTTCGAAGAATCCGGCAATCTTTTGCATGTGAAACCGGTACGAGGCCATGTTGGCATCTTTTGCATCCCAATCTCCGGAACACTGCTGTACCACAAGGTCTGAATCTCCATAGCAAATGATCTGGTGTGCACCGATTTCTTTTGCGACCTTAAGCCCATGGATCAAAGCTTCATATTCAGCGACATTATTCGATGCCCTGAAATGCACTTGCAAAACATACCGGAGGTGGTCTCCTTTTGGTGAGGTGAGTACCACACCGGCACCTAGACCCTCTTTGAGCTTGGATCCATCAAAGTGCATTTTCCAAGATTTCTATCCTCTGATCCGGCGGTTTGTATTGCATCTCCGCCCAATCAACAAGGAAATCAGCCAAAGCCTGTGATTTTATGGCATCTCTCCTTTCATATACCGGCACGTACGGTGATATCTGGATTGCCCATTTTGCAATCCTTCCGCTAGCATCCTTGTTGCACATTATATCGGAAATTGGTGCTTCACTCACCACTTTCATAGGATGTTCCTCAAAGTAGTGCTTGAGTTTTGTGGCGGCCATGTACACGCCATAAGTCATTTTTTGGAAGTGAGGGTAGTTTTGTTTTGAGAGGGAGAGCACCTCGCTCAGGTAGTATACCGGCCTTTGGACGGTTTTTCCTTCCTCTTCTCTTTCAACTACAACCACTACACTCACCACCCGGTTTGTTGCCGCTATGTATAACAGCATAGGCTCTCTCTCTAGAGGTGAAGCCAGTATAGGTGCTGTGGCTAGCATTGTTTTTAGCTCTTTAAACGCTGCGTCTGCCTGAGGGGTCCAGACGAACGTGTCAGATTTTTTCATGAGAGCATAGAGTGGTAGAGCTTTTTCTCCCAACCTGCTTACGAATCGGCTTAGCGATGCCAAGCTTCCGGTAAACTTTTGCACATCCTTTAACTCTCGAGGGATAGCCATTCTTTCAATTGCCCGGATTTTTACCGGATTGACTTCTATGCCCCGGCTTGACACCAGGAAACCGAGCAGCTTGCCGGCAGGGACACCAAAGGTGCATTTTGCCGGATTGAGTTTCATCCGGAACCGTCTTAGGTTATCGAATGTTTGCCGGATGTCATCGATTAAGGTGTTCTTTACCTTAGTTTTTATCACAATGTCGTCTACATAGACTTGCACATTCTTTCCGATTTGATCAA
Organism: Lolium perenne; assembly: GCF_019359855.2. Taxonomy (NCBI): domain Eukaryota; kingdom Viridiplantae; phylum Streptophyta; class Magnoliopsida; order Poales; family Poaceae; genus Lolium; species Lolium perenne. Next base: position 163,215,102 of record NC_067247.2, read on the forward strand.
ACAAGCATTTTTGCATACAGCGCTGGTACGTTGCACCAGCGTTGCGCAAACCAAAAGGCATAATGACATAGCAATAAGCCCCGTGCGGGGTAATGAACGCAGTTTTTAGTTGATCTTCCTTTTTCAAGGGAATCTGGTGGAAACCGGAATACGCGTCCAGGAAGGACAACAACTCACACCCAGCAGTTGAATCAATCACTTGATCGATTCGCGGCAAAGGAAAAGGATCTCTTGGGCAAGCCTTGTTTAGGTTGGTGTAGTCGATGCACATGCGCCACACCTTCGGAGCTTTTGCCTCCAGGTTCTCATCTTTCTTCTTTTCAACCATTACCGGATTGGCCAGCCACTCTGTGTGCGTGACCTCCACAATGAATCCGGCAACAAGCAGTTTGGTTACCTCTTCTCCTATGATCTTTCTTCTATCTTCAGCGAACCGGCGCAGTGGTTGCCGCACCGGCTTGGCATCTTTCCGGACGTTTAAGGAGTGCTCAGCCAGCTCCCTCGGAACACCTACCAAATCATCAGTTGACCAGGCAAAGATATTCCGATTCTCACGGAGGAAGCTGATGAGCGTGCTTTCCTATGCTTGATCAAGCCCGGCACCGATACGAACGGTGCGCTCTGGGTAAGCCGGATCCAGCACGATGTCCTTTGTTTCATTTGTTGGCTTGAATGCCGGTGAGCCCATGTTTTCACTCATTGCCGCTAAGCTCAATTGTGAGGATCCGAGCCCCGCAACAACCTGTTTGCATTCTTTTCTTTTCCTCCGCGATCACCAGCGATTCCGCTTAGGTTCGATCCGGCAGATGCGATTTCAGTGAGACCTTATAGTTTCCCACCACAATCAGCGGTCCACGAGGTGCCGGCATCTTCATCTTGAGGTAAGCCGTATGAGTTGTGGCCATGAAGGCTGCCAACGCCGGTCTTCCCAGCAATGCATGGTAGGGACTGTCTAGATCCACCACCTCAAACTCAACATTTTCAACCCGGCAATTGTCACGTCCTCCAAATGCCACGTCCACCCGAACTTTTCCTATCGGGGCACAGGACAAGCCAGGAACGATCCCGTGGAACGTTGTGCGCGTTGGCTGAAGCATGTTTTCTGTTATGCCCAACGTACGCATGGTGTGCTTGTACATGATGTTTATGCTGCTGCCATTATCGATCAGCACCTTGCTGAATTTTACTCGAGCTTGCGGCCCCTTCATGATTGGGTCCACAACAAGAGCATATCCACCCGGATTCGGCATGATCTTAGGGTGATCCTTGAATGACCAGGTAATTTCCTGATTGGACCACATCATGTACTTGGGGACTGCCGGCATCACAGCATTGACCTCGATGGAGCGGCGGTGCACACTTTGCCTGTCTGTTGGCTCAGTGACAAAGACAACACAGCACATATGCGGGTCTTCGTAAACATTCCGGCCTAAAGGTGCCGGTGGAGGTGGTTGATCATCTTGCTCCACCCGGTTAACTTGCTGGTACTGCTGCCGGTTTGGCTGCACCGGTAAGGCGTTTGCCCCGGTAAGTGGCGGTGGTGGTGGTAGCTGTTGCTGCCGCGGCATGTCTTGTGGTGGCTGTGCGTCTTTTACCGTTCCCTTTTGCATCAAGTACTTGGTCCAGGTACAATCCTTTGTCAGATGGTTTGACGGGTGTGCCGGATTCGGTGTGTGCCACCGGCAAGGTTGGTCCATGGCAGCTTCCATGGTGTATTTTGCGGGTTCTTGCCAGTTTCTTTTCTGGACCCAGGGTTTCTTTTCCACCCATTGTTTCTTAGGACCTGCCCATGGCTGCGATCCGGTTTTTTGCCTCTCGATCGCCGCCGGCCTCGAGTTTTCCTGCACAAAGAAGCAACTTGCTGCGGACCGTACCTTCGATCCGGAAAATCTTCCCTTCTTTTGTTACTCCGGTTGTCCCGGTGTTGTTCGTGGCGCAGCTGTTCGGCTGCTCAGGTTGCCGCCGGCTGCGTTGGGTCTCCCAACGCATAGCTATCCGCCACACGTATCATCTCTGCCAACGTTGTCGGCATGTTGCGCTGCAACTTTTGCCACAACGGTGAACCTCTTCTGCATCCACTGCTAAACCAAGCAATGGCCTGTGCCTCGATTACTCCTTCACAGGAGTTCCTTGTGGTGTTCCACCGGGCCAGATAATCCCGGTCTGTTTCGTTCGGGCGCTGCACGCACAGAGCAAGTTGCTGCGGCCTGTTTGGCCTCTGATAGGTGCTGCTGAAATTGCTCACAAAAGCCTCCTCAAAATCCAGCCAGCCATTTATGCTTCCTGCCGGCAAGTTGTTTAGCCAGATTCTTGCTGGTCCAACCAAAAACGATGGTATGATCCTCACGGCCCAACGCCGGTTTCCTCCTCCTGCTACGGTTCCTCCACCGCTGCGCGACGTATACCGCAGTCACGTAATCCGCGAGCCAATCTTCCGGCTTCGTGGTGCCATCGTATGTCTTTGTGTCACGGGGCAACATAAAGTTGCGAATCGGTGGTTTTTCTTTCATGATCCTTGGGCCAAAGCACTTTGGACCTGGAGGACCTTCCTCCTCGATCATTTCCGACAAGTACACTCTATCCAGACGGTGCCTTGCATCCCGTTCCGGTAAGTATCTTTCTCCCAAGCGTTCTCCCAATGGGTTCCGGTATGCTGCCGGTCTTGCAGAGTCAGCTTCATCATAACATTCCGGTGCCGCGGCCCTTGCCTGCCGGTACCTCGGGGGATCTATTTCCTCCTCATCGTACGCTGCCCTTGCAGCTCGATAGTTTTGCCCGGTCTCATATCTACCGGCATGATTGTTTCCGGCATAGCCGCCTCTGGCGTAGCCTCGCTCTGCCCCTTGGCCCTTTCTACCGGCATCATGTTGTCCGGCTTGTTGCTTTCCGGCAAGAACCGGATCGTACACAGTCATCTGCTGCGCATTCACTTCTTTTTCTCTTCTTCTATCCGGATGGGGGGACGAAGCCTGCCCATGGGACTTGCTACCGGCATTCTTTGTTGAACGCGCGGACTTTGAGGCCGCGGCCTTGTTCAGCTTAGCCAGCTGCTCAGCGTTCTGCTGCTCAATAGTTTCCAGCAGCTCTCTAACACGCTCTTGCTGTTTTGCCAAAGCATCTCCGGAAAGCGACTCGCACAGCTCTACCGCAGCTTTAGCAGCTTTTATAGTTTTATCCGGGCTGCTATACTTAGGCTTTTCCACGATGCTAATAGATGCAGAGGTACTTTTGCCGGCATGAATCTCTTTGCGCAAATCTTGATCTAGGTTGCGAGCTTTTAGCCGGTTTTCCGGCATCCTAGCAGCATGCGCGCTAACAGAAGCAAAGCCATGGGCAGCGTTGTACTCACGTACGGTTAGGTTCAGCTCGCGCTGCGCCCTGACGATGTCCTTGCCGCTCTCGAGCATCTTCTGGCGCTGCGCCTCCAGCTCCGCCTGAGCCGCTGCCGGGTCGATGTTCTGCGCGATGGGGGTGGCGAGGACATTCATCGCCGCCTGGAGGGGTGTCTCCGGTGGCGCGGATGATGCTCCTGCTGCGCCTGCGCCGCGCTCCAGCGGTGGCTTAGCCGCACGGGTCGAAACCGCGCGACCAGCATCTTCACCCGCAGCCTCCTTTCCTGCACCAGCCACACCGGTCATCATTACCTCGACGCTGCCGGCGGCACGACCAGCACAGAGCCATCTTGGCGGGTCCGGCGCCACCAGCACCGGCGAGAGGCGCTGGCGCACGGGGACGGTGCCGAGGTAGACGCGGTGGCTGCCAAACTCGATGATGCGGCCGTTCTTGGGGAAGACGCCGCCGTTGGCGAAGCAGCCCGCGTTGTCGTTGATGAAGTCCATGGCGTAGATGCGCTGCACCAACGCGGACACCGTACGCTCGCCGGAGATCTCGAGGACGCCCGCCCGAATGTGAACTCCATCAAGCGCCACTTCATGCCCCACGGTGGGCGCCAACTGTCGTCGTGGTGAACGAGCAGATGCCATAGGATGGCTTAGATTGGGGCCGAATGGACGCTAGAGGATTCGGGGGAGGGTTTGCGATTAGATGGGAAGAACTTCCGGATGCTTTCCTCAAGAACACAGCCAGAGACCGGTATACAAGAAGAGAGACAAGAGGAAGAACTCTTTACTAGATCGCTAGCTTCATTGATCACAACATGGTTACAAGTTTTATTGCCTAAAACTCTCCTGTGGTCTCGCGCGTACCTACATACCCGTGAAGAAGGGCTGCCCCCTCTCCTTATATAGGGGAGAGGGTGGCTTACAGTGCAAGAAACCCTAATGGCATCTTTGACTGGACAAACTACTTTACAAGGCTACTGTACAAAGCTACTTTAATCATGGGTGACGCCGGAGTCCTCTTTAATCAGGGCTGCTGATGTCCTCCGGCTTCTTTGGACGTCACCCCTCTCTTTGGCGCCAGGGCTCTGATTAAAGCCACTTTGCTTAGCTCATCCTTGTCTTCTTGCTCAGAAGAGAATCTTTGACCAGTCCTGCCGTCAGGCCCTCCTTTCCGGTACCTTCTTTACCGGGTTCCGGCATACCCCTTTGGGGATACCGTCCTAGCTTTGCTTTCCCAAATTCCTACCAGGCTTCCGGTAAGAACATTAAACCGGTATCTTGATGGCTCAAACCATCCGGTTTGGCATGCCTTTGGCATACCGGGGGTTATTCCCCCAACATTAGTGGATCAAAGAAATTCATCCAACATAGCAAAAGAGGCAATGCGAAATAAAAGGCAGAATCTGTCAAAACAGAACAGTTCGTATTGACGAATTTTAAACTGGCAACAGACTTGCTCAAATGAAAATGCTCAAATTGATTGAAAGTTGCGTACATATCTGAGGATCATGCACGTAAATTGGCTTAATTTTCTGAGCTACCTACAGGGAGGTGGACCCAGATTCGTGACAGGAAAGAAATCTGGAACTGTGCAGTAATCCAAATCTAGTACTTACTTTTCTATCAACGGCTTAACTTGGCACAACAAAACATAAAACTAAGATAAGGAGAGGTTGCTACAGTAGGAAACAACTTCCAAGACACAAAATAAAAACAAAGTACTGTAGTAAAAAGCATGGGTTGTCTCCCATGAAGTGCTTTCTTTATAGCCATTAAGATGGGCTCAGTAATTTCAATGATGCACTCACAAGAAATAAGAATTGAAGCAAAAGAGAGCATCAAAAAGCAAATTCAAAACAAATTTAAGCCTAACCCACTTCCTATGAAAAGGAATCTTGTAAATAAACAAATTCATGAAGAACAAAGTGACAAGCATAGGAAGGCAACACAAGCTCAACTTCAAGATTCTCAACATAAAGAGGGGAAACTTAATATTATTAAGATGCATATAACTATGTTTCCCTCTCTCATAATAACTTTCAGTAACATCATGAACAAACTCAACAATATAACTATCACATAAAGCATTCTTATCATGAGTTTCATGCATAAAATAATTTCTACTCCCAACATAAGCATAGTCATTCTTATTAATTGTAGTGGGAGAAAATTCAACAGGGTAGCTATCATTATCACCAAAATCATCAAATATAGGAGGCACTGTATAATCATAATTAACTTTATCCTCCATAGTAGGTGGCACCAAAATACCACTATCATCATAAATGGGAGGCAAAGTGTCATCAAAGTAAATTTTCTCCTCCATGTTTGGGGGACTAAAAATATCATGCTCATCAAAACCAGCTTCCCCAAGCTTAAATTCTTCCATAGCATTAGCAATAATAGTGTTCAAAGCATTCATACTAATAACATTGCCATTAGCACACATATAAAGTTCCATAGGTTTTTTAATTTTCTCTTCAAACACCTCATGTCCTAACTCAAGATAAATACTATAAAGATCTCTAATATTTTTGTTGTTTTCCATTAAGCCTAACTAGTGAAATAAAAACATGCATGGAATTAAGTAAAGTAAAACAAGCAACTAATTTTTTTTGTATTTTGATATAATGCAGCAAACAAAGTAGTAAATAAAAGTAAAGCAAGACAAAAACAAAGTAAAGAGATTGAGAAGTGGAGACTCCCCTTGCAGCGTGTCTTGATCTCCCCGGCAACGGCGCCAGAAAAAGAGCTTGATGGCGTGTAACTCACACGTTCGTTGGGAACCCCAAGAGGAAGGTATGATGCGCACAGCAGCAAGTTTTCCCTCAGAAAGAAACCAAGGTTTATCGAACCAGGAGGAGCCAAGAAGCACGTTGAAGGTTGATGGCGGCGGGATGTAGTGCGGCGCAACACCAGGGATTCCGGCGCCAACGTGGAACCTGCACAACACAACCAAAGTACTTTGCCCCAACGAAACAGTGAGGTTGTCAATCTCACCGGCTTGCTGTAACAAAGGATTAACCGTATTGTGTGGAAGATGATTGTTTGCAGAAAACAGTAGAACAAGTATTGCAGTAGATTGTATTTCAGTAAAGAGAATTGGACCGGGGTCCACAGTTCACTAGAGGTGTCTCTCCCATAAGACAAGCAGCATGTTGGGTGAACAAATTACAGTTGGGCAATTGACAAATAAAGAGAGCATGACAATGCACATACATATCATGATGAGTATAGTGAGATTTAATTGGGCATTACGACAAAGTACATAGACCGCCATCCAACTGCATCTATGCCTAAAAAGTCCACCTTCAGGTTATCATCCGAACCCCCTCCAGTATTAAGTTGCAAAGCAACAGACAATTGCATTAAGTATAATGCGTAATGTAATCAACAACTACATCCTTAGACATAGCATCAATGTTTTATCCCTAGTGGCAACAGCACAACACAACCTTAGAACTTTACATCACTTGTCCCGGTGTCAATGCAGGCATGAACCCACTATCGAGCATAAGTACTCCCTCTTGGAGTTACAAGCATCTACTTGGCCAGAGCATCTACTAGTAACGGAAAGCATGCAAGATCATAAACAACACGTAGATATAACTTTGATAATCAACATAACAAGTATTCTCTATTCATCGGATCCCAACAAACGCAACATATAGAATTACAGATAGATGATCTTGATCATGTTAGGCAGCTCACAAGATCCGACAATGATAGCACAATGGGGAGAAGACAACCATCTAGCTACTGCTATGGACCCATAGTCCAGGGGTAGACTACTCACACATCACACAGGAGGCGACCATGGCGGCGTAGAGTCCTCCGGGAGATGATTCCCCTCTCCGGCAGGGTGCCGGAGGCGATCTCTGGATCCCCGAGATGGGATCGGCGTTGGCGGCGTCTCCGGAAGGTTTTCCGTATCGTGGCTCTCGATCGGGGGTTTCGTCACGGAGGCTTTAAGTAGGCGGAAGGGCAAGTCAAGAGGCGGCACGGGGGGCCCACACCAAAGGCCGGCGCGGCCAGGGGTGGGGCCGCGCCACCCTAGGGTTTGGCCACCCCGTGGCCCCTCTTCGTCTCGTCTTCGGACTTCTGGAAGCTTCGTGGAAAAATAGGCCCCTGGGCTTTTATTTCGTCCAATTCCGAGAATATTTCCTTACTAGGATTTCTGAAACCAAAAACAGCAGAAAACAGCAACTGGCACTTCGGCATCTTGTTAATAGGTTAGTTCCAGAAAATGCACGAATATGACATAAAGTGTGCATAAAACATGTAGATAACATCAATAATGTGGCATGGAACATAAGAAATTATCGATACGTTGGAGACATATCATCTACCCCTGGACTATGGGTCCATAGCAGTAGCTAGATGGTTGTCTTCTCCCCATTGTGCTTCATTGTCGGATCTTGTGAGCTGCCTAACATGATCAAGATCATCTATCTGTAATTCTATATGTTGCGTTTGTTGGGATCCGATGAATAGAGAATACTTGTTATGTTGATTATCAAAGTTATGTCTATGTGTTGTTTATGATCTTGCATGCTCTCCGTTACTAGTAGATGCTCTGGCCAAGTAGATGCTTGTAACTCCAAGAGGGAGTATTTATGCTCGATAGTGGGTTCATGCCTCCATTGATATCTGGGACAAAGGATGTAAAGTTCTAAGGTTGTGGATGTGCTGTTGCCACTAGGGATAAAACATTAGTGCTATGTTCAAGGATGTAGTTACTGATTACATTACGCGCAATACTTAATGCAATTGTCTCGTTGTTAGCAACTTAATACCGGAGGGGTTCGGATGATAACTTTGAAGGTGGACTTTTTAGGCATAGATGCATGTTGGATGGCGGTCTATGTACTTTGTCGTAATGCCCAATTAAATCTCACTATACTCATCATAATATGTATGTGCATGGTCATGCCCTCTTTATTTGTCAATTGCCCAACTGTAATTTGTTCACCCAACATGCTGTTTATCTTATGGGAGAGACACCTCTAGTGAACTGTGGACCCCGGTCCAATTCTCTATACTGAAATACAATCTCTTGCAATCTTGTTCTACTGTTTTCTGCAAACAATCATCTTCCACACAATACGGTTAATCCTTTGTTACAGCAAGCCGGTGAGATTGACAACCTCACTGTTTCGTTGGGGCAAAGTACTTTGGTTGTGTTGTGCAGGTTCCACGTTGGCGCCGGAATCCCTGGTGTTGCGCCGCACTACATCCCGCCGCCATCAACCTTCAACGTGCTTCTTGGCTCCTCCTGTTTCGATAAACCCTGGTTTCTTTCTGAGGGAAAACTTGCTGCTGTGCGCATCATACCTTCCTCTTGGGGTTCCCAACGAACGTGTGAGTTACACGCCATCAAGCTCTTTTTCTGGCGCCGTTGCCGGGGAGATCAAGACACGCTGCAAGGGGAGTCTCCACTTCCCAATCTCTTTACTTTGTTTTTGTCTTGCTTAGTTTTATTTACTACTTTGTTTGCTGCACTAAATCAAAATACAAAAAAAATTAGTTGCTAGTTTTACTTTATTTGCTATCTTGTTTGCTATATCAAAAACACAAAAAAATTAGTTACTTGCATTTACTTTACTTATTTCATCATGTTTCCTCCTAAGTTTGTTCTTAAAGATGTACCGGTAGGTCGAGGGTCTATCCTTGGGAAAGACAATATAGAAGATTTTTTCACTCATATTAGTACGGTCGAAGATTTTGAAGATAGACACTTGGTAGAACTTGCTCCCACTTATGAAATTGCTGTTGCTTCTTTAGTACACGTGTTAGAAGCTAGATTTGTTAATCTTAATCCTGTGATTCAACATATGTTTCTTACACTCAGTGATATGGAAGAAGGAGAAAAGAAAGATTTTGTATTAGAAACCCTTCTTAAAGAATTTGGGGGAATAGCGAGAGAAGCTAGAAAAGTTTTCACTAAATATAATATGCTTGGTTCTTATACCGATTTTTTTAGCCTCCTTGAAAAGATGCACATGGATAGAATAAGATACACTAATAATATTGATGATGGTGGGGAGATCAAAGCACCAATACCATGTAAACTCTTAGCTATGAATGATGCACTAGAAAATAACTATGCTTGGCTTGTTCCTGAAAATTTGTTTGATGAGAATAGCACGCCTAAGACTAATGAAAAGGGAGATGCTAAAACTTATGTATCTAATATACTATGCCTGGTTGAGAAAACTCCACACCCCGCTGAGAATACACCATCCCTTGATAATACTTGATACACACTTTCTGCGCCTAGCTGAAAGGCGTTAAAGAAAAGCGCTTATGGGAGACAACCCATGTTTTTACCTACAGTACTTTTTTTTATTTTGTGTCTTGGAAGTTGTTTACTACTGTAGCAACCTCTCCTTATCTTAGTTTAGTGTTTTGTTGTGCCAAGTAAAGTCGTTGATAGAAAAGTTCATACTAGATTTGGATTACTGCGCAGAAACAGATTTCTTTGCTGTCACGAATCTGGGCTGTTTTCTCTGTAGGTAACTCAGAAAATTATGCCAATTTACGTGAGTGATCCTCAGATATGTACGCAACTTTCATTAAATTTGACGATTTTCATTTGAGCAAGTCTGGTGCCTCGATAAAATTCGTCAATACGAACTGTTCTGTTTTGACAGATTCTGCCTTTTATTTCGCATTGCCTCTTTTGCTATGTTGGATGAATTTCTTTGATCCATTAATGTCTAGTAGCTTTATGCAATGTCCAGAAGTGTTAAGAATGATTGTGTCACCTCTGAACATGTTAATTTTTATTGTCGCTAACCCTCTAATGAGTTGTTCTAAGTTTGGTGTGGAGGAAGTTTTCAAGGATCAAGAGAGGAGTATGATGCAACATGATCAAGGAGAGTGAAAGCTCTAAGCTTGGGGATGCCCCGGTGGTTCACCCCTGCATATTCTAAGAAGACTCAAGCGTCTAAGCTTGGGGATGCCCAAGCCATCCCCTTCTTCATCGACAACATTATCAGGTTCCTCCCCTGAAACTATATTTTTATTCCATCACATCTTATGTGCTTTGCTTGGAGCGTCGGTTTGTTTTTGTTTTTTGTTTTGTTTGAATAAAATGGATCCTAGCATTCACTTTATGGGAGAGAGACACGCTCCGCTGTAGCATATGGACAAGTATGTCCTTAGTTTCTACTCATAGTATTCATGGCGAAGTTTCTTCTTCGTTAAATTGTTATATGGTTGGAATTGGAAAATGATGCATGTAGTAATTGCTATTAATGTCTTGGGTAATGTGATACTTGGCAATTGTTGTGCTCATGTTTAAGCTCTTGCATCATATGCTTTGCACCCATTAATGAAGAAATACATAGAGCATGCTAAAATTTGGTTTGCATATTTGGTTTCTCTAAGGTCTAGATAATTTCTAGTATTGAGTTTGAACAACAAGGAACACGGTGTAGAGTCTTATAATGTCTACAATATGTCTTTTATGAGAGTTTTGCTGCACCAGTTCATCCTTGTGTTTGTTTCAAATAAGCCTTGCTAGCCTAAACCTTGTATCGAGAGGGAATACTTCTCATGCATCCAAAATACTTGAGCCAACCACTATGCCATTTGTGTCCACCATACCTACCTACTACATGGTATTTTCCGCCATTCCAAAGTAAATTGCTTGAGTGCTACCTTTAAAATTCCATCATTCACCTTTGCAATATATAGCTCATGGGACAAATAGCTTAAAAACTATTGTGGTATTGAATATGTAATTATGCACTTTATCTCTTATTAAGTTGCTTGTTGTGCGATAACCATGTTTACTGGGGACGCCATCAACTACTCTTTGTTGAATTTCATGTGAGTTGCTATGCATGTTCGTCTTGTCTGAAGTAAGAGCGATCTACCACCTTATGGTTAAGCATGCATATTGTTAGAGAAGAACATTGGGCCGCTAACTAAAGCCATGATCCATGGTGGAAGTTTCAGTTTTGGACATATATCCTCAATCTCATATGAGAAAATTATTAATTGTTGTTACATGCTTATGCATAAAAGAGGAGTCCATTATCTGTTGTCTATGTTGTCCTGGTATGGATGTCTAAGTTGAGAATAATCAATAGCGAGAAATCCAATGCGAGCTTTCTCCTTAGACCTTTGTACAGGCGGCACAGAGGTACCCCTTTGTGACACTTGGTTAAAACATGTGCATTGTGATGATCCGGTAGTCCAAGCTAATTAGGACAAGGTGCGGGCACTATTAGTATACTATGCATGAGGCTTGCAACTTGTAAGATATAATTTACATGATACATATGCTTTATTACTACCGTTGACAAAATTGTTTCATGTTTTCAAAATCAAAGCTCTAGCACAAATATAGCAATCGATGCTTTTCCTCTATGGAGGACAATTCTTTTACTTTCAATGTTGAGTCAGTTCACCTATTTCTCTCCACCTCAAGAAGCAAACACTTGTGTGAACTGTGCATTGATTCCTACATATTTGCTTATTGCACTTATTATATTACTCTATGTTGACAATATCCATGAGATATACATGTTACAAGTTGAAAGCAACCGCTGAAACTTAATCTTCCTTTGTGTTGCTTCAATGCCTTTACTTTGAATTATTGCTTTATGAGTTAACTCTTATGCAAGACTTATTGATGCTTGTCTTGAAGTGCTATTCATGAAAAGTCTTTGCTTTATGATTCACTTGTTTACTCATGTCATATACATTGTTTTGATCGCTGCATTCACTACATATGCTTTACAAATAGTATGATCAAGGTTATGATGGCATGTCACTCCAGAAATTATACGTGTTATCGTTTTACCTGCTCGGGACGAGCAGAACTAAGCTTGGGGATGCTGATACGTCTCCGACGTATCGATAATTTCTTATGTTCCATGCCACATTATTGATGTTATCTACATGTTTTATGCACACTTTATGTCATATTCGTGCATTTTCTGGAACTAACCTATTAACAAGATGCCGAAGTGCCAGTCGCTGTTTTCTGCTGTTTTTGGTTTTAGAAATCCTAGTAAGGAAATATTCTCGGAATTGGACGAAATCAACGCCCAGGGTCCTATTTTGCCACGAAGCTTCCAGAAGTCTGAAGAGGAGACGAAGTGGGGCCACGAGGTGGCCACACCCTAGGGCGGCGCGGCCCCCCCTTGGCCGTGCGGCCCTGTGGTGTGGGGCCCTCGTGCCGCCTCCTGACCTACCCTTCCGCCTACTTAAAGCCTCCGTTGCGAAACCCCCGATCGAGAGCCACGATACGGAAAACCTTCCAGAGACGCCGCCGCCGCCGATCCCATCTCGGGGGATCCAGGAGATCGCCTCCGGCACCCTGCCGGAGAGGGGATTCATCTCCCGGAGGACTCTACGCCGCCATAGTCGCCTCCGGAGTGATGTGTGAGTAGTCTACCCCTGGACTATGGGTCCATAGCAGTAGCTAGATGGTTGTCTTCTCCCCATTGTGCTTCATTGTCGGATCTTGTGAGCTGCCTAACATGATCAAGATCATCTATCTGTAATTCTATATGTTGCGTTTGTTGGGATCCGATGAATAGAGAATACTAGTTATGTTGATTATCAAAGTTATGTCTATGTGTTGTTTATGATCTTGCATGCTCTCCGTTACTAGTAGATGCTCTGGCCAAGTAGATGCTTGTAACTCCAAGAGGGAGTATTTATGCTCGATAGTGGGTTCATGCCTCCATTGATATACGGGACGATGTGACAGAAAGTTCTAAGGTTGTGGATGTGCTGTTGCCACTAGGGATAAAACATTAGTGCTATGTTCAAGGATGTAGTTACTGATTACATTACGCGCAATACTTAATGCAATTGTCTCGTTGTTAGCAACTTAATACGGAGGGGTTCGGATGATAACACGAAGGTGGACTTTTAGGCATAGATGCATGCTTTGGATGGCGGTCTATGTACTTTGTCGTAATGCCCAATTAAATCTCACTATACTCATCATAATATGTATGTGCATGGTCATGCCCTCTTTATTTGTCAATTGCCCAACTGTAATTTGTTCACCCAACATGTTGTTTATCTTATGGGAGAGACACCTCTAGTGAACTGTGGACCCCGGTCCAATTCTCTATACTGAAATACAATCTACTGCAATACTTGTTCTCTTGTTTTCTGCAAATAATCATCTTCCACACAATACGGTTAATCCTTTGTTACAGCAAGCCGGTGAGATTGACAACCTCACTGTTTCGTTGGGGCAAAGTACTTTGGTTGTGTTGTGCAGGTTCCACGTTGGCGCCGGAATCCCTGGTGTTGCGCCGCACTACATCCCGCCGCCATCAACCTTCAACGTGCTTCTTGGCTCCTCCTGGTTCGATAAACCTTGGTTTCTTTCTGAGGGAAAACTTGCTGATGTGCGCATCATACCTTCCTCTTGGGGTTCCCAACGAACGTGTGAGTTACACGCCATCATTTGTCCAACAGAGAAAGCTACTCTTTTCCCGTGTAAGTGTTATTATGTGAACAAAAGTTGTATGTAAATATATATCGGTCAGAGAACCAAGATTGCATATTCTTGCCTGGTTATAACACATAAATCATAATAACAATTAAAGAGAAAAGGAACATTTGCCTTTGCAATGTGATTGTGCCAAGTAGATTAGACAACCAACCACAAACATTACAGGTCAACAGCCAAACGCATGCGAAAGTCCTAAGGTAAGCTCCATAATACATGTTGAAACCAAAAGCCTAGAAACCATAAGAAAGGTAGCTCCACATCACAGTTCCACGACAGCAGCATACTGATCATAAAACATATATCAAGTCAGGACAGCTGCACCACTGGGTAAGCATCCGTGGGGTCTGGCTCAAGAGCAAAAACTGTGTGAATGCTGCAAAATGTGGCTCTTGCCTCACCCCACCCATACATCTTATCATGGAACCTTACCAAATCAGCATGAATCATCTTGACATAAACATAGCTCCTCTCTCCATGCTGATGGGATTGAACAATGTGCCAGTTGTAGTGCTTCAGCTTGTCAAACAGTATGCGAGGAGATGACGAAGCATGCTGGCTGGTCTTTTGTAGTGACAATGGCTTGGAGTAGCTGGTCTGTGAACCACCCAAGCTGGATCTTTAGAGCTTGAAGGACAGTCCGTGCCATATAAGCTACCGTTGCGACTCCGGCTCGGGTTCGGGTGAATGACGGTGACATCTTGTCCTCGAGATGCAGATCCTTCTTGATCAGATTCAGCGGAATCATCACCACTACTTACAGGTGCATCAGGTTCTACAGAAGGCACATCAGGTACATGCTCCAGTTCATAGGAGTTGGGTGGGACAGCACCGTTTGCTGAAATCTCTACAATACCAGCTCCAGGTAGACCACTAGTCTCTACAGAGGGTAAACCACCAATATCCACTTCAGAGGATTCTCGTGGCACGACACCTTTCGCTAGAGGCTCTACCCTACCAGCTCCAGGTCCACCACCAGTCAGTACTGTGGGCATAGTCATGACGGGTTCTACCAATACAAAACCTCCTTCGGTGGCGTGGCAACTTCGGGTGCAGGATCATCAGTAGCAACTCCAGCATCAGCACCAGTTACATCGGTCTTGACAATAGGTAAACCGTCTTGCTCCGTGATGGCGTGTAACTCACACGTTCGTTGGGAACCCCAAGAGGAAGGTATGATGCGCACAGCAGCAAGTTTTCCCTCAGAAAGAAACCAAGGTTTATCGAACCAGGAGGAGCCAAGAAGCACGTTGAAGGTTGATGGCGGCGGGATGTAGTGCGGCGCAACACCAGGGATTCCGGCGCCAACGTGGAACCTGCACAACACAACCAAAGTACTTTGCCCCAACGAAACAGTGAGGTTGTCAATCTCACCGGCTTGCTGTAACAAAGGATTAACCGTATTGTGTGGAAGATGAATGTTTGCAGAAAATAGTAGAACAAGTATTGCAGTAGATTGTATTTCAGTATAGAGAATTGGACCGGGGTCCACAGTTCACTAGAGGTGTCTCTCCCATAAGATAAACAGCATGTTGGGTGAACAAATTACAGTTGGGCAATTGACAAATAAAGAGGGCATGACCATGCACATACATATTATGATGAGTATAGTGAGATTTAATTGGGCATTACGACAAAGTACATAGACCGCCATCCAGCATGCATCTATGCCTAAAAAGTCCACCTTCAGGTTATCATCCGAATCCCCTCCAGTATTAAGTTGCTAACAACAGACAATTGCATTAAGTATTGCGCGTAATGTAACTAGTAACTACATCCTTGAACATAGCACTAATGTTTTATCCCTAGTGGCAACAGCACATCCACAACCTTAGAACTTTCTCACATCCTTTGTCCCGAGATACCAATGGAGGCATGAACCCACTATCGAGCATAAATACTCCCTCTTGGAGTTACAAGCATCTACTTGGCCAGAGCATCTACTAGTAACGGAGAGCATGCAAGATCATAAACAACACATAGACATAACTTTGATAATCAACATAACAAGTATTCTCTATTCATCGGATCCCAATAAACGCAACATATAGAATTACAGATAGATGATCTTGATCATGTTAGGCAGCTCACAAGATCCGACAATGAAGCACAATGGGGAGAAGACAACCATCTAGCTACTGCTATGGACCCATAGTCCAGGGGTAGACTACTCACACATCACTCCGGAGGCGACCATGGCGGCGTAGAGTCCTCCGGGAGATGATTCCCCTCTCCGGCAGGGTGCCGGAGGCGATCTCCTGGATCCCCCGAGATGGGATCGGCGGCGGCGGCGTCTCTGGAAGGTTTTCCGTATCGTGGCTCTCGGTACTGGGGGTTTCGCAACGGAGGCTTTAAGTAGGCGGAAGGGCAGGTCAGGAGGCGGCACGAGGGCCCCACACCACAGGGCCGCGCGGCCAAGGGGGGGAGGCCGCGCCGCCCTAGGGTCTGGGCACCTCGTGGCCCCACTTCGTCTCCTCTTCGGACTTCTGGAAGCTTCGTGGCAAAATAGGACCCTGGGCGTTGATTTCGTCCAATTCCGAGAATATTTCATTACTAGGATTTCTGAAACCAAAAACAGCAGACAAAGAATCGGCACTTCGGCATCTTGTTAATAGGTTAGTTCCGAGAAAATGCACGAATATGACATAAAGTGTGCATAAAACATGTAGATAACATCAATAATGCGGCATGGAACATAAGAAATTATCGATACGTCGGAGACGTATCAGCATCCCCAAGCTTAGTTCTGCTCGTCCCGGCGAGTAAAACGATAACACAGATAATTTCTGGAGTGACATGCCATCATAACCTTGATCATACTATTTGTAAAGCATATGTAGTGAATGCAGCGATCAAAACAATGTATATGACATGAGTAAACAAGTGAATCATATAACAAAGACTTTTCATGAATAGCACTTCAAGACAAGCATCAATAAGTCTTGCATAAGAGTTAACTCATAAAGCAATAATTCAAAGTAAAGGCATTGAAGCAACACAAAGGAAGATTAAGTTTCAGCGGTTGCTTTCAACTTGTAACATGTATATCTCATGGATATTGTCAACATAGAGTAATATAATAAGTGCAATAAGCAAGTATGTAGGAATCAATGCACAGTTCACACAAGTGTTTGCTTCTTGAGGTGGAGAGAAATAGGTGAACTGACTCAACATTGAAAGTAAAAGAATTGTCCTCCATAGAGGAAAAGCATCGATTGCTATATTTGTGCTAGAGCTTTGATTTTGAAAACATGAAACAATTTTGTCAACGGTAGTAATAAAGCATATGTATCATGTAAATTATATCTTACAAGTTGCAAGCCTCATGCATAGTATACTAATAGTGCCCGCACCTTGTCCTAATTAGCTTGGACTACCGGATCATCACAATGCACATGTTTTAACCAAGTGTCACAAAGGGGTACCTCTATGCCGCCTGTACAAAGGTCTAAGGAGAAAGCTCGCATTGGATTTCTCGCTATTGATTATTCTCAACTTAGATATCCATACCGGGACAACATAGACAACAGATAATGGACTCCTCTTTTATGCATAAGCATGTAACAACAATTAATAATTTTCTCATATGAGATTGAGGATATATGTCCAAAACTGAAACTTCCACCATGGATCATGGCTTTGGTTAGCGGCCCAATGTTCTTCTCTAACAATATGCATGCTTAACCATAAGGTGGTAGATCGCTCTTACTTCAGACAAGATGAACATGCATAGCAACTCACATGAAATTCAACAAAGAGTAGTTGATGGCGTTCCCAGTGAACATGGTTATCGCACAACAAGCAACTTAATCTATACCTAATAATAAAGGAGCTAAGGTTTCTGCCAAAAAGTTTCGTCAACGCTTTTTTTTGGACCGTTTTGCCCTCCCACCAAATCGCATAATACTGCACTTGCCATCCTTCATATTTTAAATCAAAAGAAAAACGGTTCGGAACCAAGCCACCTACCGATCGCTTTCCTGCCTCGCGTGCTTTGGGCCGTAGCGCCCACACTGGGCCGTGACGCGCAGACTACCCTTTGTGCATAGGAATACAAGCGGAAAAAAAGAACATAACTTCCGATCAAATCAGGTTGAATAGTCCCACATTGTTTCCTTGCAATAAATCCAACCTGTTTATATACATTCAATTTGGCTAGACTATCACCAAGGTGAATCAACAAGAAGGAATTAAAAGGATGGGGAAGCCTGGTGTCATCTAAACTAAAGGAACTATGTGACAGTCTCACAGCACAGATGGGGCAAGGAAATTGCGACCGCAGGGTGCCGGAGGCGGTAGAGACAACAGGGCATTGACCCAGACGAAAGAGCCGAGGTCGGCCAGGAGCGGAGGAGCCGGCGCCGGTCGACAACGGCGCCTAGCGCCATGCCGAAGGTAGAGAAGAGGATGCCAAGATTGCTGTGCGGGAGAGACGGTGAGGTGAGAAAGATGGGGGGGCCCGCTGCCTACCGGGGGCGCGCGGATGGAGGGGCTCGCGGACATCAGCGACATGCCGAGCAAAGCACGGCGTCGCTCGGCTAGGATGGGGGACGCGCGTATAGCTCGGGCTGGCGGCGCTCTTGGGGAAAGAAGTGGAGAACGAGGGTGACTTCGTGCACGTAGGACAAAGGGGATCTCAGGTGGTTGGCTAGGCCTGCTGGACCGAGCTAGGCCTAACACGTTGTGTCTTTTTTTTTATTGCTCAGTTTACTTAGCTTTGTCTCTGTGTCTGATTAATGGTGTGTGCTATCACGTTTCTTCGTTCGTCTGCAGCGCGGTAGAATTAAAGCGCAGGAGCAAAATGCTGGCATTAAAATTTGTAATAGCAAAATTTATAATAGCAGAAAGGGTGCGAGACAGTTCAGTTCACTTGACATGAAGCCCCGCCAACACCGCCGAAAGCACATTCTCTATTGGCTCGTAGCACCTGTCGTTGCTTGTGGTAGCTCCGTCTCCATTGGCTCGCAGCACCTGTCATTGCCCGTGGTAGCATCGTCTCAGTTGGATCGCAGAACCATGTCGTCGCCCTTGGTAGAACCTTTTCCGTTGGCTCACAACACTCCGTCGTCGTCCGTGGTAGCACCCGTCATCGCCAGTAGAAGCATCGATGTCAGTGACTTGCAACACCCACCATTGCCCGTCGTAGCATCAGCGTTAATGGCTATGACTTGCAGCATTGCCGATGGGGGGGCAGACGTGGCGGAAACCACTGATGCATGTCGCAGGAGTGGAGGCGTTCGACGGTGATGGTATTGCAGCGGAGTGTGGTTTGTCAGTTGGATTTGTAACCACCGGGGCATTAGGTGTAGCAGGAGATGCATCAGCGACGACTGCCTGTTGTAGGGCCTCGAATCCGAGACAACACTGATAAAGGTGTGGCGGCGAGCGATGGAGTTTCGTGTGTGGCGGCGGCAACTGCATACTCGTGGTGGTGGAGCGCGCTGGCGGGGCGAGCTCGAGCATTTGAGGCGGTAGAAAACGGGCTTGTAGGTTCGACCAGGACACGTGTCGCTCGTAGGAATCGGATGACGCAGGATGTGTGCCTTCACCAAGACCACACGATGGAACCCAACGGACGTTGCTCGACCCGGATGCTGGCAATGCTATATCCTTGGATGAAACAAAACCATTTCCTAATTTCTTTTCTCCCATTGCAACGCACGGGCATTTGTGCTAGTAAGAGATAAAGTGCATAAGTACATATTCAATACCACAATAGTTTTTAAGCTATTTGTCCCATGAGCTATATATTGCAAAGGTGAATGATGGAATTTTAAAGGTAGCACTCAAGCAATTTACTTTGGAATGGCGGAAAATACCATGTAGTAGGTAGGTATGGTGGACACAAATGGCATAGTGGTTGGCTCAAGTATTTTGGATGCATGAGAAGTATTCCCTCTCGATACAAGGTTTAGGCTAGCAAGGCTTATTTGAAACAAACACAAGGATGAACCGGTGCAGCAAAACTCACATAAAAGACATATTGAAAACATTATAAGACTCTACACCGTCTTCCTTGTTGTTCAAATTCAATACTAGAAATTATCTAGACCTTAGAGAAACCAAATATGCAAACCAAATTTTAGCATGCTCTATGTATTTCTTCATTAATGGGTGCAAAGCATATGATGCAAGAGCTTAAACATGAGCACAACAATTGCCAAGTATCACATTATCCAAGACATTTTAGCAATTACTACATGTATCATTTTCCAATTCCAACCATATAACAAATTAACGAAGAAGAAACTTCGCCATGAATACTATGAGTAAAACCTAAGGACATACTTGTCCATATGCAACAGCGGAGCGTGTCTCTCTCCCACAAAGTGAATGCTAGGATCCATTTTATTCAAACAAAACAAGAAACAAAAACAAACCGACGCTCCAAGCAAAGCACATAAGATGTGATGGAATAAAAATATAGTTTCAGGGGAGGAACCTGATAATGTTGTCGATGAAGAAGGGGATGCCTTGGGCATCCCCAAGCTTAGACGCTTGAGTCTTCTTGATATATGCAGGGGTGAACCACCGGGGCATCCCCAAGCTTAGAGCTTTCACTCTCCTTGATCATGTTGCATCATACTCCTCTCTTGATCCTTGAAAACTTCCTCCACACCAAACTTAGAACAACTCATTAGAGGGTTAGCGACAATAAAAATTAACATGTTCAGAGGTGACACAATCATTCTTAACACTTCTGGACATTGCATAAAGCTACTGGACATTAATGGATCAAAGAAATTCATCCAACATAGCAAAAGAGGCAATGCGAAATAAAAGGCAGAATCTGTCAAAACAGAACAGTTCGTATTGACGAATTTTATCGAGGCACCAGACTTGCTCAAATGAAAATGCTCAAATTTAATGAAAGTTGCGTACATATCTGAGGATCACTCACGTAAATTGGCATAATTTTCTGAGTTACCTACAGGGAAAACAGCCCAGATTCGTGATAGCAAAGAAATCTGTTTCTGCGCAGTAATCCAAATCTAGTATGAACTTTTCTATCAACGACTTTACTTGGCACAATAAAACACTAAACTAAGAGAAGGAGAGGTTGCTACAGTAGTAAACAACTTCCAAGACCCAAAATAAAAACAAAGTACTGTAGGTAAAAACATGGGTTGTCTCCCATAAGCGCTTTTCTTTAATGCCTTTCAGCTAGGCGCAGAAAGTGTGTATCAAGTATTATCAAGAGGCGAAGTGTCAACATCATAATTTGTTCTCATAATAGAATCAAAAGGTAACTTCATTCTATTTCTAGGGAAGTGTTCCATACCTTTCTTGAGAGGAAATTGATATTTTATATTACCTTCCTTCATATCAATGATAGCACCAACAGTTCGAAGAAAAGGTCTTCCCAATATAATGGGACAAGATGCATTGCATTCAATATCCAAGACAACAAAATCAACGGGGACAAGGTTATTGTTAACGGTAATGCGAACATTATCAACTTTCCCCAAAGGTTTCTTTGTAGAATGATCAGCAAGATTAACATCCAAATAACAATTTTTCAGCGGTGGCAAGTCAAGCATATTATAAATTTTCTTAGGCATAACAGAAATACTTGCACCAAGATCACATAAAGCATTACAATCAAAATCTTTAACCTTCATCTTAATGATGGGCTCCCAACCATCCTCTAGCTTTCTAGGAATAGAGGCTTCGCGCTCTAGTTTCTCTTCTCTAGCTTGTATGAGAGCATTTGTAATATGTTGCGTGAAAGCCAAATTTATAGCACTAGCATTAGGACTTTTAGCAAGTTTTTGCAAGAACTTTATAACTTCAGAGATGTGGCAATCATCAAAATTCAAACCATTATAATCTAAAGCAATGGGATCATCATCCCCAACGTTGGAAAAAATTTCAGCAGTTTTATCACAGGCAGTTTCAGCAGTTTTAGCAGTTTCGAGCGGTTTCTCGCTTTGCATTAGAAGTGGAAACATTGCTAACACCAATTCTTTTATTATTAATAGTAGGAGGTGCAGCAACATGTGTAGCATTAGCATTACTAGTGGTGGTAATAGTCCAAACTTTAGCTACATTCTTTTCTTTAGCTAGTTTTTCATTTTCTTCTCTATCCCACCTAGCACGCAGTTCAGCCATTAATCTTATATTCTCATTAATTCTAACTTGGATGGCATTTGCTGTAGTAGTAATTTTGTTATGATGATTTTCATTAGGCATAACTTTCGATTTCAAAAGATCAACATCAGCAGCAAGACTATCGACTTTAGAAGCAAGTATATCAATTTTTCCAAGCTTTTCTTCAACAGATTTGTTAAAAGCAGTTTGTGTACTAATAAATTCTTTAAGCATAGCTTCAAGTCCAGGGGGTGAACTCCTATTATTGTTGTAAGAATTCCCATAAGAATTAGCATAACCGTTACCATTATTATAAGGATATGGCCTATAGTTGTTACTAGAATTGTTCCGGTAAGCATTGTTGTTGAAATTATTATTTTTAATGAAGTTTACATCAACATGTTCTTCTTGTGCAACCAATGAAGCTAACGGAACATTATTAGGATCAATATTAGTCCTATCATTCACAAGCATAGACATAATAGCATCAATCTTATCACTCAAGGAAGAGGTTTCTTCGACAGAATTTACCTTCTTACCTTGTGGAGCTCTTTCCGTGTGCCATTCAGAGTAGTTGATCATCATATTATCAAGAAGCTTTGTTGCTTCACCAAGAGTGATGGACATAAAGGTACCTCCAGCAGCTGAATCCAATAAATTCCGCGAAGAAAAATTTAGTCCTGCATAGAAGGTTTGGATGATCATCCAAGTAGTCAGTCCATGGGTTGGGCAGTTTTTAACCAGAGATTTCATTCTTTCCCAAGCTTGAGCAACATGTTCAGTATCTAATTGTTTAAAATTCATTATGCTACTCCTCAAAGATATAATTTTAGCAGGGGGATAATATCTACCAATAAAAGCATCCTTGCATTTAGTCCATGAATCAATACTATTCTTAGGCAGAGATAGCAACCAATCTTTAGCTCTTCCTCTTAATGAGAAAGGGAACAATTTTAATTTTATAATGTCACCATCTACATCTTTATATTTTTGCATTTCACATAGTTCAACAAAATTATTAAGATGGGCAGCAGCATCATCAGAACTAACACCAGAAAATTGCTCTCGCATAACAAGATTCAGTAAAGCAGGTTTAATTTCAAAGAATTCTGCTGTAGTAGCAGGTGGAGCAATAGGTGTGCATAAGAAATCATTATTATTTGTGGTTGTGAAGTCACACAACTTAGTATTTTCAGGGTTGGCCATTTTAGCAACAGTAAATAAAGCAAACTAGATAAAGTAAATGCAAGTAACTAATTTTTTTGTGTTTTTGATATAGCAAACAAGATAACAAATTAAGTAAAACTAGCAACTAATTTTTTTGTATTTTGATTTAGTGCAGCAAACAAAGTAGTAAATAGAACTAAGCAAGACAAAAACAAAGTAAAGAGATTGGGAAGTGGAGACTCCCCTTGCAGCGTGTCTTGATCTCCCCAGCAACGGCGCCAGAAAAAGAGCTTGATGGCGTGTAACTCACACGTTCGTTGGGAACCCCAAGAGGAAGGTATGATGCGCACAGCAGCAAGTTTTCCCTCAGAAAGAAACCAAGGTTTATCGAACCAGGAGGAGCCAAGAAGCACGTTGAAGGTTGATGGCGGCGGGATGTAGTGCGGCGCAACACCAGGGATTCCGGCGCCAACGTGGAACCTGCACAACACAACCAAAGTACTTTGCCCCAACGAAACAGTGAGGTTGTCAATCTCACCGGCTTGCTGTAACAAAGGATTAACCGTATTGTGTGGAAGATGAATGTTTGCAGAAAACAGTAGAACAAGTATTGCAGTAGATTGTATTTTAGTATAGAGAATTGGACCGGGGTCCATAGTTCACTAGAGGTGTCTCTCCCATAAGATAAACAGCATGTTGGGTGAACAAATTACAGTTGGGCAATTGACAAATAAAGAGGGCATGACCATGCACATACATATTATGATGAGTATAGTGAGATTTAATTGGGCATTACAACAAAGTACATAGACCGCCATCCAGCATGCATCTATGCCTAAAAAGTCCACCTTCAGGTTATCATCCGAACCCCCTCCAGTATTAAGTTGCTAACAACAGACAATTGCATTAAGTATTGCGCGTAATGTAACTAGTAACTACATCCTTGAACATAGCACTAATGTTTTATCCCTAGTGGCAACAGCACATCCACAACCTTAGAACTTTCTGTCACTGTCCCAGATATCAATGGAGGCATGAACCCACTATCGAGCATAAATACTCCCTCTTGGAGTTACAAGCATCTACTTGGCCAGAGCATCTACTAGTAACGGAGAGCATGCAAGATCATAAACAACACATAGACATAACTTTGATAATCAACATAACAAGTATTCTCTATTCATCGGATCCCAACAAACGCAACTTATAGAATTACAGATAGATGATCTTGATCATGTTAGGCAGCTCACAAGATCCGACAATGAAGCACAATGGGGAGAAGACAACCATCTAGCTACTGCTATGGACCCATAGTCCAGGGGTAGACTACTCACACATCACTCTGGAGGCGACCATGGCAGCGTAGAGTCCTCCGGGAGATGATTCCCCTCTCCGGCAGGGTGCCGGAGGCGATCTCCTGGATCCCCCGAGATGGGATCGGCGGCGGCGGCGTCTCTGGAAGGTTTTCCGTATCGTGGCTCTCGGTACTGGGGGTTTCGCAACGGAGGCTTTAAGTAGGCGGAAGGGCAGGTCAGGAGGCGGCACGAGGGCCCCACACCACAGGGCCGCGCGGCCAAGGGGGGGGCCACGCCGCCCTAGGGTCTGGACACCTCGTGGCCCCACTTCGTCTCCTCTTCGGACTTCTGGAAGCTTCGTGGCAAAATAGGACCCTGGGCGTTGATTTCGTCCAATTCCGAGAATATTTCATTACTAGGATTTCTGAAACCAAAAACAGTGAAAACAAAGAATCGGCACTTCGGCATCTTGTTAATAGGTTAGTTCCAGAAAATGCACGAATATGACATAAAGTGTGCATAAAACATGTAGATAACATCAATAATGTGGCATGGAACATAAGAAATTATCGATACGTCGGAGACGTATCACTCCAGTTCAGAGAATTCCCGTGGCACGACACCGTTCACTAGAGGCTCTACACTAGCAGCTCCAGCTGCACCACCAGTTTCTACAGCAGGGGGTAAACCCAATCCACAACCTTCTTCATGTGGCACGATGATGCCAGGTATAGGCTCATCAGTACCAGGTCCAGCTGCATCAGTCTCCATAGACAGTAAACAAGGTGGCATCAGAGGTTTAAAAGACTGGCATGCCATTTCACCTTTGTCATCAAACAATATAGAGTTTTCTTCAACTCTATGTTTCTGCAATAATAAGCACATGAACAGAAATTAGACCAGAGCATCTAGCCATCTAACAGGGGCAGCGGCAAAACAAGCGTCGGTCCATATGTTTACCTTGTCATCTGGGATATCAGAACACACAGATTTAGAAGTCATTTCACATAGCATCCGCTTTTTCGTTCCTTCCCCTACGTCCATCTGGAATAAGTAATACTATTGATCACATAAAACTAATTAATCAAATATATGCATATGTTGAGAAGTTTGCACGGCAAATTGTGGATTCTGCTTTTATCACCTACGAATCGTCGTTCTATATATTTACCTTGTCATCTGGGATATCAGAAGTCACAGAATGAGAAGTCATCTCACTAAGTATCGGTTTTTTCGCTCTTTCCCCTCCATCCATCTGCAATAAGAAGTACTATTGATCACATAAAGCTAATTCATTGAATATATGCATATGTTGAGAAGTTTGCACAACAAATTGTGGATTCTACTTCCAATCACCAAGTAATATCGTGAGAAATGCATGATCAAGATATGTTTCTCCCTCTTGATCGACATCTGCATCTCCATTAAGACTAATCATCATGCGATGATGCTCTTCAGAAGAGCGCATACACTTCCAATCACCAGACAAGCAAAAAATTGTTGATTCTAGTAATGCTTAATCAGCAGTGGCCATGGAACGACCACAGATCGACCAAGCAAAAAAAAAATCATCAGCCTACTGACCACCAGACAAAACAAACTAGGCCCATACATGGCCTCACAAATCATCATCAAACGTCGATCAAACTAGCAAGTTTGAACATGGATTACTAATTTATTTTCTGATAAAGTGAGTATATTAATATCGAAAGATATTGATTACACTGAGCCTCTGCAACAACGCAATACCTTACTGGTAGTACGGATGCACATGGATTCCTAATACTCCCTCTGTTCGGTTTTAATTAGTCGATGCGAGGGAGAGAAGAAAATGAACTGTCGATGCTTTCAACTAGAGTCAATTAAATACGAACGGAAGAAGTACGTAGTAGTATTGACAAATATCCGGATCTAGTCTAAAAACAAATTGGCATGTAAATCCTAGTAGTCTACTAAACTAGGATCAATACCCTAGATTAGGGATGCAAGCGGCGTCCGCGAATCGTCCCACAAAGCAGAAAATTAGAGCAAATAGTGGTTGAGATTAGAGCAGATTTAAAGCACTCGCACTGAAACTAGCTAGCCCGCTACCCACCCCGCTTGACACCCTGCCATAGTTGTGAATCTACACCAAATATTCAAACAAGGATGAGCAACCGCCAATAAAATTTTATCCGCACATCA
Source organism: Lolium perenne (assembly GCF_019359855.2). NCBI lineage: Eukaryota > Viridiplantae > Streptophyta > Magnoliopsida > Poales > Poaceae > Lolium > Lolium perenne. The sequence goes on from NC_067247.2 coordinate 163,241,669, forward strand.
TCATCTCTACCATACACAAGGGTATGGTGATTTCACATACAGCCATTGTTGCCGCGGGACGAGGATGAGTGATGCGCCACGGAGAAGGTGCCTCACGCCTCTATCGCCGCCGTCGTCGAAGAGGAAGTCGAAGCCGCGCGATTGTGGTCCGTCGCCGATATGGAGGTGGAGCTACTAGGGAAGAGGTGGAGGTGGAGGTGGAGATGGAGTGATGGTTTGTACTAGTGGCGGCCGGTGAGGTAGTTATAAATACAGCCTCTCTCTCTTTTTTGGCAAGGAATGCAGCTTCTCTTGGAAGGCAACGAGGCAATGCACTCCAGATCTCGTATATTACTATAATATAATATGGGCGGAGAAATTTGGACGCATCTGTGTTGTCTTGTCAAATGAATCACCAGGATTTGCTTTTAGTACTCCAGATTTGGGCGACCCAAGGAAGTAGAGATAGTAATGTACGCCATCTAGCTGCACGCTATCAAATCAAATAAATGGTCATGCCATTTACTTTTAAGATGGTGCAGCAGTTATTCTGACCAAAGAAACATGCACGTCTGCTGATTATTTTGATAGTACTACTACGGAGTAATATTTCTGATGGGTATACATTTACCGTCCGCTAGCAAAGATTGTTTGGCACATTGTTCTTATGGCTTTCAACATCACACCCCTTAATAATATTATTAATCAATGTTTGGGCAATTAATTGAGTGTGTTAATAAAAAATTAAAACCCACAAATCCAACTGTACTATTTTTAGGGCCATATGAAGGACAAGGAATGATTTTAAATGCCATATGGAGTACCTCCAACCATGTGAAATATGGTTACATCATGCGGAGTGATACCCATGGCTTCGCATTGGATCCGTATGTTGTCCTACATACAGTCAACTATGAAGTACCACGATTTGGTTTTTGGGTGCAACCGGCTAGAGAATGATGCACGGGTTTGTACAGCCAGTACAATTCACATTAAGATTTTCTGATAGGATGTTGATGTGTATATGTAAGAATCATACACTAGAATGTCTTCTATGTTTAGATGGCTCATCTACGTTTATACTTTCTCTGAACCATGAGGTTAAGACCTTTGTACTGTAATAAAGATTGCTAAATAACAGTATATATGTATGCCTCTAGGGACACTGAAACAGCCAAATAACCATGCATGTGTATAGACCGTATTTGATCAAATTACAAGAAGCACCTGGGTTCATGCAAATAGCATCAATTTATCACCTAAGTACATTAGCTATAAATAGTTAAATAGGAGTCAAGACCAACTGAGCTAGCTAGTAGTATGATCCTACTATTACATAAATATCCCTAACTACGATTGTCTTTGTTCCGATCCAGTAGCGTTGGTGTAGCTTGGGATGAACCAAAACCCGTATGCCGATTGGCGCTGGACCGCTGCTTGAGAAAGAGATGCTTTGGTGGTCTTCGCCATTTAGACTGAAGCGGAAAATTTCTTGATGTGATGTGTCAAACTGAGAGCCAATGGCCTGAGGCGTGGTGTAGATGCAGTTTCTTCTTGTCAAATATCCTGGGGGAAATGTTGCACCACCCACTGGCATGAAAATCGGATAGTTCAACCCAAGGAACATAGAATAGTCTCCAAGATTAGTAACGCTTTCCCACGGGTTGGCTGGAAGTAACCGACTAGTGTCATTCGAGAATACCATGCAGGTATACCCCGAATAGCTGTGAACAGCGCGACCGCAATGGACAGAAGGGATAATATCATAATAAGTTGGAGCACCGTCAGCGTCAAAATCCATTGTGCCACGTGCATAGACTAGGAGAAGTCTAGAACGATCTTGAGATCTTGTCAGCCACCACGTACGACTATTAAAGTCAAAATCATCATCGATATCAAATCCAGCCGTCCACGGAATGAATGGAGCAGGGAGCACTATAGGACCTTGAAAAAGGAAAGAACACGTCACATGAAAATATATTTCATGATTTATCTACTAGTGATATTGATTTGATATTGTAGATGCCAATACTAGTACTTTATAAAATCATGGTCGAACATAAGATGGTTTGAAATATATTTCGAACATCTTGGTAAAACTTCATATGGATTTAAAACATGTTCCCCAAAATATTGGTCCAAATTTTAGATGGTTTGAATATAGTACTCCTTATTCTCTAGAACCGGGGGAATATAAACAAATGAAAGTCTTTATCAATATTGCATGGCACCTTTATTGATTCTATTTCTACTCTACCTTAAATTTTCCAGGGAGTAATAATAAAGAAACTTAATTACTAGGGGGCCTTTTTCCTACGGAACAACATGCACATTAGACCATACTAAAATTCCTATAGATGTTAAATTCTATAAGTATATATGTCCATACCACAAGAGGGTTATGGTGTGCGCCTATGGAATTCCTTTAAGCCAAAAGATGCCAAGACAGTTCAGCAAATAAGAGGTGAAATGCTATATAAGTTACGTATATGAAAAAGATAGGGAGAAAATGTTACCAAATTGATTAGGATCCCATGCATAAACATTTCCATTCTCAGTAACGGCGAACACAAGTTGTTTATGTATAATTGCATCGCAGTATATGGCGTCGTTCTCAAACTGGTTTTCAAGAATTATCCATGTACCAGGATATTCGCCATTGAGGTAGGCAATTGCAAAGTCGAAGATTGCGACAAGGGAGAAATCTGCATACCCCCGAGCAGCTGTAGGAACTTGGCAAATAGCTATCTTCTGCAGTTGAATAGCATCACCCTGATACTTGAATATAAGTGGATTGCGTGTGGTTTCAAACTTCTTCCTCAAAGATGGAAGCTTAATCTTGCGATGAGTGTAGACATTGAGGAGGTTCCACTTGCCTTTGGGGCCAACCATGGCGATCCAATCTCCATTGGCGCCTGCCCGCTCCTCATCCTTACCGTGTGGCATTAGGCAATCATAGGAGAACCTGTCCAGCGGCACTAGTTTGCACTTGCTGTGCACCGGCAAATCCACCTTGAACTCCCATGGTTTATCCGCCGGGTCACAACAGAGAACACACGGAAGGCCAAACGGCTGAGAAGCGGCGAGTGGTACTGTATTTGGCTGACTGAAGAATACTTTTGGAGGAACCGACTAGGGACGCGGCGGTGATGGCGTCGCACTGGCTGATGAGCACTTCAAGGGGGCCTTCCGTAAACACCTTGTGAAACAGCCCAGATCCACAGACCCTGCTCGATTTCGACATCGCAATGAGGCAGGTGGTACAATGGGGTTGGGATTTTCTTGGGAGATTTACTGATTCGAACTTTGGGAGAGAGATGGCGATCAATGGCGGCAGGTGGGGGTTTGAGTTGGAGAACAGAGGCTCTCAAACTGGGCACTGCTGGATAGGACGCGAAAGCGCCATGGCGGAGACGCAGGCGCGTGCTATGGAAGCTGGGCGGAGTGGGGATAGACGACGGAGGTGAACCGAGACGCTCCTTCTCTTATGCATATACTGCCTACTGCAGTTTCGAGGAGAGTGTGAATGTGTTCAAAAAAAGAGGAGAGTGTGAATGTGTTCAAAAAAAGAGGAGAGTGTGACTGTGACCCGACACCCGAGTAGGAGCAGACGGACTATAGGAGTAGCCCCATCATTACAGTCCATTAATCGTGCTTCCCATAATAAATAAGTGAAACGTCCCAGGCTTGTGTTGTCTAATCAAATCGATGGTCATGTTAGTATTATGGTGAACAAATAAAACAAATACACCAACCTTGTTCTTTTTGCAACGTACACCAACCTAGCAAGGCATCAACCTTCTCGCCATCAACTAGGACTCCGTGGCTCCGTCCCACCAAAGTTGTCTCAACTTTGTAAAAAAAAATACATCTATCCATCTAAATTTTAACAAAGGTGAGACACTTTTGGTGGGACCGAGGGAGTACAAAAAAACTTTACTACTCCATGCTAGTATCGGCCACTTTTCGAAAAGTAATTCAAATTTCAACTGAAGGCGTGCTATTTTATGGTCCTGAAAATTGCCAAAAAAAAATACAACCAAAAAATGCAACAGATCCATGTTAAGGGGGTACACCCTACGCAGTATACATTAAGAAACTTCGAAACTTCAGCGACCTTGTAAGAATGCCCATGACAGTGCAGTTTTGCAAATTAGGAAGAGACGAAATATGAATTCAACCAAACAAATCTAAACGAATCCTTAGACAATAGCATAGTTAACACGTTCAGAAAAAAAATGATGACTCCAAAGGAACAACATTAGCAATAAATACTCCATTTTAGTTTGAACTTGCAGTCACATACATATACTAGTATTACTGCCAAAATACTATAATACTCCGAGCTGCATTCTAGCACTCCAACTAGCTAGCTAATAGTTCTGGAGTAGTAGTACTACTATACAAGTCCAAAATACATCCGAACGAACCCTACTTCGAACTAAACTACTCCCTCCGATCTTCGAGTAACTACATTGCAGTATGACTAAACGAAGATTATTGTATAACCTTCTTGTTGATGCAAACGTAGATAGGCAACACACGTTGCCCTCCATTCTGCTTCGCGTAACGGGGCGGCATCGCCAGGAAAGAAGTGAGCTGCTGCAACATGATCGAGCTAGGCGTCGGGGAGCTCGTCGGCTCGATTATCGCCATCAAGGTGTCCGTCGAGAGCTCACTGGTCCCAGCCGGCGCCGGCGCCGGCGGACCAATCACCAGCAGCTACGCCTTGTACATCGGAAACAAGCACGCAACCGACCTGATGCACACACAGGACACAATGGTGGTCGGGCCGAGCGCGCCAACGGTGATGGCGAACACGCTACCGTCTTCTTCCCCACTGCCGATGAACAGGTGTCCCCGCGGTTGTACCGGAACATGAACTATGCACCAGGCGGGTATGCCATACTGGAACGTAAACACTGGGATGGAGTGGGATGCTTGGAGGTGTACCAGGAGCTCCCGCGGCGGGCCGGTGAAGCTGCAGCCGGTATTGATGGCCTCTGTGCAGCCGCACGGACCATGCGGGCACGCGATATAGTGCTTGTAGGACTCCGTGGAGGCGACCAAGCTCTGGCAGCCGACGCACTTGACCATTGCCCCAGATCGATTCAACGGCGGCAATCTTGCCCCAGATCGATTCGACGACGGCAACCTCGCCGGCTGCTCGCACTTCTTGCACGGGTTCGGCGCAAGCTCGCCGATGCAGCGCCGACAGCCCATATGACCGCCCTTGCACTGCACGGAACAACGTACGTGGCATCAGTTGTCATTAAAATTTCTCACAGGTGAACCTAAGAATGAAATCAGAAGGGAGCGACCTTGGATATGGGGGGTTTGAAGGGCAGCAGGCAGAGGGGGCACAAGAAGAGGGCCTCCTCCATCTTCAGAGAAGAGTGATCGGGAAAACGAGAACGGGATGGGTTCTTTTTTTTATACATGCCTTGGAGTGGAGTATGGATACTACTACTTATAGGAAGAACTTCCTTGCTAAGAATCGGCGTCGGCCGTACGCAACCATAGATGCACCAGCGGCTCTGCAGTTTGTCAAAATAAAAGGACAGAGCTGCAGTGACTTGAAGTCTCCAAATCTCATTGTGACTTGGTGCCACAATCTACCAACCATTTGAGATCCAACGTTCCAAACTATCTCTTATTTCGAACCTAAAAACAAAAATTATTCAGAAAATTATGAAAATAATCCAGTAAAATGTAGATGCCTTGTTCTAAAATCTGTGAATATTTCATCCCACTCGGACGACTAGCTTGTGATTAAAGAGCTTTTTACGTATACGAGCACAAGTTTAAACTAAATACTCCCTCTGATTCATATTAATTGACTTCAATATGGATGTATCTAGAACTAAAATGTGTCTAGTACATCCATATTAGAGTCAATTAATATGAACCGGAGAGAGTATATATTTTCTCACAAACCTTTGATTCAAATCGAATGAAACTTCACCAAAATATAAATCGAAATATGCACGATTAACTGGAAGTTCTTGAAATATTTCTGAGCAATTATAATAATTATTTAGTTTAAATTCTAAGTCGATCGCATACATTGGATTTGAGATGGATGGTGGATGGTGGCACCAAGTCACTGTGAGACTTGGAAGTATCAAGTCAGTGAAGCTCTATCCCAAAATAAAAGCTTCGTGAAGGGGGCAGTTTGGTTCAAAAAAGAAGACAATGCCAAGCAGTTGTCAAACAGTACCCATATAGTCAAATGTACTCCCTCTGATTCAAATGAATTGACTCAACTTTGTCTAGATATATATGGATGTATCAAGTCACTGAAGCTCTATCCCACAATAAAAGCTTCATGAAGGGGGAAGTTTGGTTCGAAAAAAATACGATTACAGCGGCATTTGTCAAATAGTACCATAACGTCAAATGTACTCCCTCCGATTCAAACGAAATGACTCAACTTTGTATTTTGCATGCTAAAGGTTTTTCGTAAAACTTGGCCAATCTTAACATAGTTTGCCTTTCTAAAAAAAGATATAAGCCCTAAGGCTCCTTTGATTCATAGGATGGGAAAACCATAGAAATATGAAAAACATAGGATTGAGATTTAATGGCTAGTTGAATCATATAGGAAGATGACTTGTGTTTGATTGTGCCAAAGGAAATTTTCCATGAGGTATGACCTAATGTTTTATTCTTATAGGATTTGCACTGCAAGATTCCTGTAGGATATGTTCCTATGAATCAAACAACTAGTGTGGGGAAAATTCACATTTGATCTAAATCCTACATAATTCCTATACAAATCCTATATATGAATTTTAGTTGTTAGGTCACTTAAAATGACTTCACTTGAAGGGTTACATTTTTGTTAGTAGTGATGCCTAACCATATATATACCTAAACCAAGAGAATCAACATAAACTTATGTATATTAATAGTAGGCGCATATATGAATGTTTTTTTATCTACAAACCCAGGGTCATATATATGTACATATAAACATGCATATATGCTAGTTTTTGTACCTTGGTGTGTTCCTCTTTTGGGCTATCTTTTTTGTTCACCGGTTCACAACCAACGCCCTAGATTAATTTGGCACTTAGAAAATAACATTTTGTTTTTGGCGCACTAACACAAATAGTAGTAGCACGGTCAACACTGTAGAGAAGTACAAAATAAATGTGTGTGGGAAAAATTGACTTAAAGTGACCATTACAATGAGAAAAAGGGTAGAACCAAGCATTGCACAGGGAAAAAGCAGTGTAGTGCCCAGAAGAAAAAAACAAGTTGGGCTATACTCCCTCCATCCTGAAATAATGGGTGTAGAGTTAAAATTTGTCCATAAAAGAGTGTACTTCTCGTTTTGCAATGCACTTCAAAATTTGTCCACAGAAGAGTGGTACTCCTAGTAAAAAATATTTCTTTCTCATTACGAGGGATATAGTTTCTTCACGACTAGTACGTACTACCTCCATCACAAAGCTTAAGGGTTCCTTTGATTCAAAGGATTTGCATAGGAATTGTGTAGGATTTGGTTCCTATGGGAAAATTTCCTATACATGTTGTTTGATTCATAGGAACATATCCTATAGGAAAAAATCCTATAGGAATCTTGTAGTGTAATTCCTATAGGAAAAAAGCATTAGCTCATGCCTCATGGAAAAATTCCTTTGCTACAATCAAACAAACTTCATCTTCCTATAGGATTCAATTAGACATGTCATTCCAATCCTAAACCTTTCCTATTCCTATGCTTTTCCTATCCTTTAAATCAAAGGAGCCCTAAGTCTTTTTTTTAAGAGTCAAAGCAAGTAAAGGTTGACGAAAATTTAGAACAATCTATCAACTAATATAATATTTTGTAGATGCCATACCAAAAAAAATTCATTGTCTATGTATTGATATTAATTTTGTATTTTGCATGATAATGATTTTTGGTAAAATCTTAGTTTACCTTGACATAGTTTGAGCTTCTAAAAATAATATAAGCCTTACGCTTTGGGATGGAAGTAGTAGTATTTAGCATAATATGGTTTTCTTATTTACTACATGCATTTAGCTCATTGGAGGTGGAAAAGCTGAAGAGGAAAGTGATGGTCGATGACAGTTTCCCAATGTAATAATAAAATCCTTAATATGCCTTGAAAACCCACACGTACGCTCTTTCTAGGACAGAGGCAGTATGAGGTAATGCACCCACGCGCTGTCATCTGCCCGTTCGTGCTATGTCTCCCAAATCTTGAAATATCGTCAGTTATCCATTTCACGTCCACACTTCTCCCTCTCTCCACGGACTAGGAAAAAACCCTCTCTTCGCTTCCCCTTCCCATTCCACCGATGGAGAGCCCAACCGACGCCGTCAACGCAGCGAAATCGAAAGTCGCGCGGCTGGCCTTAGCAGCAGAGGAGGCGTCCAGAGCCGCGACCGCAGCACGCATGGCCGCAACGGCGGCGATCATCGCCGCAGCGGATGCCAAAGACGAAGCGGAGGCCATTGCCGAAGGTCGGGCCATCGGTCGCTCATCGGCATCTGATGCTATTGGTAGATGGGTCCACTCTCTTGGGAAGCATCCCCTAGATGACGAGGACGAGGTTGAACTCATCTTTGAACCGCCGCCGCCGACCTTCGACGAGAATATCATCGACGAGGGGGAGGAAGTATGTTCCGATTCACCTCTCTCCCTTATTCAACATAGCCCTGTATCGATTTGCGCTATGGTCTCTCCCTCTTTTTTTTGCGCTATAGCGTTTTGAATTAGCGTCAGAATCTTTTTAGATTCATATTCAGTAGTTGCAATTGCTACATATTTGCTTCACATCCGATTCACCTCTCCCCCTTATTCAACATAGCCCTGTATCGATTTGCTCTATGGTCTCTCCCTCTCTTTTTTGCGCTATAGGGTTTTGAATTAGCGTCAGAATCTTTTTAGATTCATATTCATTATTAGTTGCAACTGCTACATATTTGCTTCACATGTTTATTTGGCATGTATCAGGTTGCTACTGATGAGGTTGACAGCGATGTCGAGTCGCGTCATAGGAAGGCCAGGGCCACTCTCAACAAGCTTAAGGCGGGGAAGTTCGACAAGTATTGGAGTGAACCCTGGACTGGTGCCAGGAACAGCTGCCCCTATACGCACAAAGAGCATAAAGGTTGACTTTCAAAGCGTCCTGCAGCATGCCGAAGCCGGTGGGTCCGGCTGTCTCAAAGTTGGGGAAACTGTTAACCGATCCGGCTTCATAGCCAACCACATGGCCTATGGGCTATTCCTAAGGAAGAAATTGAACCAAGCTATCGAGACCGGTCGTGTGCCTCCTCCCAAGCCCAAGCCACCAAAGATTAAAGGTATGGGCAGCAAGAAGCAGAAGAAGCGGGACCGGGAGGAGGCGACAGGAAGAAGATGGTAAATATACTCCGTAAGCTTCTTTGTGCATGTTTGTCTCTCCTACTGCTTCAAAAGCAGCATCTTTTGTTGAACTCTGTTTATGTTTGCTGCTCAGCAGCGTTTGTGGTGAACCTATTAGCTTAATTAGGGGTTGTTGAACTATATATGTCTGTGTTGAACCTTGCTTAATTAGGTTGTGTTGAACTCTGTTTGTGTTGGCGTGGGAAGGGGGGCATGATGCTACCCTGAATTTTCGGGACCCCCAAAAAACTTGCAAATACGAGTGATGCATCCAAAAGGAACAAACTTTTACATGGTAGACCCCAGTCTGAAAGCAAGAAATGCGATCGGGTCCTTAACAGCCACCGCCCGGATTGATCGGGGATTTTGCCTGCCTACCGCATGTGACTTGTGCTCACTTTGAAGTTTGGGACCTCATGCATGGGCACCACACGTAAGTGACAGACCTGTTGGTGTAAAAACTCGGGTGATTATTATACTGCATTAGTACAAAGTTTCCTATGGATTCAAGGGTTGGAAAGCCAAGTTAACTCATTTTCATGACTAAGAAGGAGCCAGGCTTACTTTTTCATCTTCATGTTTTAACTTGTTTAAATCTCGGTCAAACAAAGGATTTGACCAGGATTCAAATGGGCATAAAAATTCAAAAAAGAAATAAAAAAATCACATAAGCTTCTTATGTCATCTAGTAAGCATTACAGTTGATCAACGAAGTCTAGACATATTCAAACCAGAAAAATCATGTATATACCCCCTAACCCTAAACTCTGTCTTATGAAGTCAAGCATGAAGAAAAGTGGTTTTGGGTTTCAAACATTGGAAATTAAAAACTCCCAAACGCTTCATTTTGGAGTGACTAAGAAGAATCCAGGCTTACCTTTTCATTTTCATGTTTTAAACTGGTTTAAATCTTGGTCAAACCTAGGATTTGACCAAGATTCAAATGGACATAACAAATTCAAAAAAATCAAAACCAAAACACATAATCTTTTGATGTCATATAGTAAGCATTCAAGTTGATAAACAAAGTCTAGACATATTTAAACAAGAAAAATCATGTATATACTTGGCCCCTAACCCTAAACTCTGTCTTATAAAGTCAAGCATTAAGAGAAGTGGTTTTGGGTTTCAAACATGGAAATTTAAAAAACCTCCCAAAAGCTTCATTTTGGAGTTACTAAGAAGAATTCAGGCTTACTTTTCATTTTCATGTTTTAAACTGGTTTAAATCTTGGTCAAACCTAGGATTTGACCAAGATTCAGATGGGCATAACAAATTCAAAAAAAACATAGTCTTTTGATGTCATATAATAAGCGTTCAAGTTGATAAACAAGGTCTAGACATATTCAAATCAGAAAAATCATGTATCTACCCCTACCCCTAAACTTTGTCTTATGAAGTAAAGCACGAAGAGATGTCATTTTGGGTTTCGGACATGGAAAATTAAAAAAACCTCCCAAAAGCTTCATTTTGGAGTGAATAAGAAGGATCCATACTTACTTTTCATTTTCATGTTTTAAACTTGTTTAAATATTGGTCAAACCTGCTAGGATTTGACCAAGATTCAAATGGGCATAAAATTTTAAAAAAAAGAAATAAAAAATTAAACCGAAAACCACTTCTCTTCGTGCTTGACTTCATTAGACAGAGTTTAGGGTTTGGGGTATATACATGATTTTTATTGTTTAAATATGTCTAGACTCCGTTGATCAACATGAATGCTTACTATAACTTAAGAAGCTTATGTGTTTTGGTTTTTCATTTTTTGAATTCTTTATTGAATTTTTATGCCCATTTGAATCTTGGTCAAATCCTAGGTTTGACCAAGAACTAAACAAGTCAGTAACATGAAAATGAAAAAGTAAGCCTGGATCCTTCTTGTTCACTCCAAAAATGAAGCTTTTGGGAGGGTTTTTGAATTTTCCATGTTTGAAACCCAAAACCATTCCTCTTATATGCTTGACTTCATATGACAGAGTTTAGCCTTAGGGGGTAGATACATGATTTTTCTGGTTTGAATATGTCTAGACCTTGTTTATCAACTTGAATGCTTACTATAAACCAAAAATTCATGTATCTACCCCTAACCCTAAACTATGCACGAAGAGAAGTGGTTTTGGGTTTCAAACCTGGATATTTCAAAAACCCTCCCAAAAGCTTCATTTTGGAGTGAATAAGAAGGATCAAGACTTAATTTTTCATTATCATGTTTTAATCTTGTTTAAATCTTGGTCAAACAAAGGATTTGACCAAGATTCAAATGGGCATAATTTAAAAAAATGGAAAATCAAGGCACATAGTCTTCTTATGTCATATAGTAAGCATTCAATTAAGTTGATAAACAAGCTCTAGACATATTCAAACCATAAAAATCATGTATCTACCCCCTATATATCCCTAAACCCTGACTTATGAAGTCAAGCATGAAGAGAAGTGGTTTTTGGTTTCAATCATGGAAATTTCAAAAACCCTCCCAAGAGCTTCATTTTGGAGTGACTAATTAAGAAGCATACATGCTTACCTTTTCATATTCATGTTTTAAACTTGTTCAAATCTAGGTCAACAAACCTAGGATTTGTTGACGAAGAATCAAATGGGTATAAAAAAAATTAAAACCAAGGTCTGCTCATGTCATATAGTGAGCACTCAATTAAATTGATAAACAAGGTCTAGACATATTAAAACTAGCAGGAAAATCATGTATCTATATACCCCCTAACCCTAAACTATGTCTTATGAAGTCAAGCATGCATGAAGAGAAGTGGTTTTTGGTTTTCAAGAGCATGGAAATTTCAAAACCCCTCCCAAGAGCTACATATTGGAGTGACTAAGAAGGATAGATGCTTAATTTTTCATATTCATGTTTTAAACTTGATTAAATCATGGTCAAACCTAGGATTTGACCAAGATTCAAATGGGCATAAAAATTCAAAAAAATGAAAAACCAATGCACATAGTCATCTTATGTCATCTAGTAATTAAGTATTCAATTAAGTTGATAAACAATGTCTAGACATATTCAAACCAGAAAATTTATGTATCAAGCTACCCCTAACCCCAAACTCTATCTTATGAAGTCTAGCATGAAGAGAAGTACGTGGTTTTTTGGTTTCAAACATGGAAATTTCAAAAACCCTCTCAAGATCGAGCTTCATTTTGGAGTGACTACGAAGGATACATGCTTAATTATTCATATTCATGTTTTAAACTTGTTTAAATCATGGTCAAACCTAGGATTTGACCAAGATTCAAATGGGCATAAAAATAAAAAAAAACAATAAAATGAAAAACCAATGCACATAGTCATCTTATGTCATCTAGTAAGCATTCAATTAAGTTGATAAACAAGGTCTAGACATATTCAAACCAGTAAATTCATGTATCAAGCTACCCCTATATATCCCCAAACTCTGTCTTATGAAGTCAAGCATGAAGAGAAGTACGCGGTTTTTTGGTTTCAAACATGGAAATTTCAAAAACCCTCTCAAGAGCTTCATTTTGGAGTGACTAAGAATGATACATGCTTAATTTTTCATATTCATGTTTTAAACTTGTTTAAATCATGGTCAAACCTAGGATTTGACCAAGATTCAAATCGGCATAAAAATTCAAAATAAATCAAAATAAATGAAAAACCAAGGCACATAGTCTTCTTATGTCATATAGTAAGCATTCAATTAAGTTGATAAACAATGTCTAGACATATTCAAACCAGAAAAATCAAGTATCTAGCTACCCCTAACCCTAAACTCTGTCTTATGAAGTCAAGCATGCATGAAGAGAAGTGGTTTTTGGTTTCAAACATGGAAATTTCAAAAACCCTACCAAGATCTACATTTTGGGGTGACTAAGAAGGATATATGCTTATTTTTTCATATTCATGTTTTAAACTTGTTTAAATCATGGCCAAACCTAGGATTTGACCAAGATTCAAATGGGCATAAAAATTCAGAAAAAACAAAAAAATGGAAAATCAAGGCACATAGTATTCTTATGTCACATAGTAAGCATTCAATTAAGTTGATAGACAAGGTCTAGATATATTCAAACCATAGAAATCATGTGTCTACCCCCTAACCCTAAACTCTGTCTCATGAAGTCAAGCATGAAGATATGTGGTTTTTGGCCGGTTTCAAACATGGAAATTTCAAAAAACCCTCCCAAGAGCTTCATTTTGCAGTGACTAAGAAGGATATATGCTTAATTTTCATATTCATGTTTTCAACTTGTTTAAATCATGGTCAAACCTAGGATTTGACCAAGATTCAAATGGGCTTAAAAATTAAAAAAAAACAATAAAATGAAAAACCAATGCACATAGTCATCTTATGTCATCTAGTAAGCATTCAATTAAGTTGATAAACAAGGTCTAGACATATTCAAACCAGAAAATTCATGTATCAAGCTACCCTTATCCCGAAACTCTGTCTTATGAAGTCAAGCATGAAGAGAAGTACGCGGTTTTTTGGTTTCAAACATGGAAATTTCAAAAACCCTCTCAAGAGCTTCATTTTGGAGTGACTACGAAGGATACATGTTTAATTTTTCATATTCATGTTTTAAACTTGTTTAAATCATGGTCAAACCTAGGATTTGACCAAGATTCAAATGGCAAAATTTTAAAAAAATGAAAAATCAAGGCACATAGTCTTCTTATGTCATATAGTAAGCATTCAATTAAGTTGATAAACAAGGTCTAGACATATTCAAACTAGAGAAATCATGTATCTACCCCCTAACCCTAAACTCTGTCTCATGAAGTCAAGCGCATGAAGATATGTGGTTTTTGGTTTCAAACATGGAAATTTCAAAAACCCTCCCAAAGAGCTTCATTTTGGAGTGACTAAGAAGGATCCATAGGAAACTATGTACTAATACAGTATAATGATCACCCGAGTTATTAGAGCAACAAGTCTGTCACATGCGTAAGGTCCCACACTTCAGTGAGCACAAGTCACGTACGCTAGGTAGGCAAACTCCCAGCCATCTTCTTTGTCAAAAGAGAGGCATCAACACACACACACACACACTCTCTCTCTCTCTCCAATTATCCACCTCCGTTGGCTGCCGGTTTTGACAGGTCATTTCTAGCTCAGCTCGTAGGCCATGGTGTGCAGGCTCTGTAGCCATGGCGATTTGGTCGCGCCAAGTGGTTCGTCCCCGGCTGGGATGAGGATCAATCCGGACGGTGGCTGTTAAGGACCCGATCGCATTTCTTGCTTTCAGCATGGGGTCTACCATGTAGATCTTAGGGATTTAGACGTAATTTCCTGTTAATTTTGTGTCCTGCTGTAAACTGCGCTCTGATGCGTATTGGAAATCTGGGTCCTTCAGGATCGTTCGGTTGTCCCTCTAAAAAAAAATCTCTCTCATTCTCGGCCTTTCTCGCTCGCTCGCACGAGTCGCACCCCCCTGCACAGTGACAACCCTGCACAACAGTCAATATCACCAGAAAAAGGATAGAAACCATAAATAAGTGGGGCCCCGTGACTGCTCTCCCTTCGTCTCCTCCCGTGTGATCCCTCTTCCTCCGACTCCCGACCTTGCGGAAAAGAAAAATGAAATGAAAGAGTTTCACTGGACGGGCAAACACATGTGCTGCCTAGTAATAATAATAATAACGTAAAAAAATCGACCTACGAATCTATTATTAAATAAGCTAAACTAGGGTTTTGCCCAGTACTATGGATCAATTTCTGAAAATCCAACTACGGGGTTCGATTTGGCCTGCTAATATAAAATTATATAATCCGAACTAGCATTCCTCTAAAAAATCATTTTGGTATGCATCGTTTGGTACTTTTCATAGCTAGAGTGCTTACTCCCTCCGTTAGCAAATAGTCTTCGTATGTCATATAGTAAGCATTCAAGTTGATAAACAAGGTTTAGACATATTCAACCAGAAAAATCATGTATCTACCCCCTATCCCTAAACTCTGACTTATGAAGTCAAGCATCAAGAGATGTGGTTTTTGGTTTCAAACATGGAAATTTCAAAAACCCTCCCAAGAGCTACAATTTGGAGTGGCTAAGAAGGATAGATGCTTAATTTTTCATATTTATGTTTTAAACTTGTTTAAATCATGGTCAAGCCTAGGATTTGACCAAGATTCAAATGGGCATAAAATTAAAAAAACAATAAAATGAAAAACCAATGCACATAGTCTTCTTATGTCATATATATAGTAAGCATTCAATTAAGTTGATAACAAGGTCTAGACATATTCAAACGAGAAAAGTCATGTATCAAGCTACCCCTAACCCCAAACTCTGTCTTATGAAGTCAAGCATGAAGAGAAGTACGTGGTTTTTTGGTTTCAAACATGGAAATTTCAAAAACTCTCTCAAGAGCTTCATTTTGTAGTGACTACGAAGGATACATGCATGCTTAATTTTCATATTCATGTTTTAACTTGTTTAAATCATGGTCAAACCTAGGATTTGATCAAGATTCAAATGGGCATAATTTAAAAAAAATGAAAAATCAAGGCACATGGTCTTCTTATGTCATATAGTAAGCATTCAATTAAGTTGATAAACAAGGTCTAGACATATTCAAACCAGAGAAATCATGTATCTACCCCCTAACCCTAAACTCTGTCTCATGAAGTCAAGCATGAAGATATGTGGTTTTTGGCCGGTTTCAAACATGGAAATTTCAAAAAACCTCCCAAGAGCTTCATTTTGGAGTGACTAAGAAGGATATATGCTTAATTTTTCATATTCATGTTTTCAACTTGTTTAAATCATGGTCAAACTTAGGATTTGACCAAGATTCAAATGGGCATGAAATTAAAAAAAACAATAAAATGAAAAACCAATGCACATAGTCTTCTTATGTCATATATATAGTAAGCATTCAATTAAGTTGATAACAAGGTCTAGACATATTCAAACGAGAAAAATCATGTATCAAGCTACCCCTAACCCCAAACTCTGTCTTATGAAGTCAAGCATGAAGAGAAGTACGAGGATTTTTGGTTTCAAACATGGAAATTTCAAAAACCCTCTCAAGAGCTTCATTTTGGAGTGACTATGAAGGATACATGCTTAATTTTCATATTCATGTTTTAAACTTGTTTAAATCATGGTCAAACCTAGGATTTGACCAAGATTCAAATGGGCATAATTTAAAAAAAATGAAAAATCAAGACACATAGTCTTTTATGTCATATAGTAAGCATTCAATTAAGTTGATAAACAAGGTCTAGACATATCAAACCAGAAAAATCATGTATCTACCCCCTATATATCCGTAAACCACGACTTATGAAGTCAAGCATGAAGAGAAGAAGTGATTTTTGGTTTCAAACATGGAAATTTCAAAAACCCTCCCAAGAGCTTCATTTTGGAGTGACTAATTAAGAAGCGTACCTGCTTACTTTTTTCATATTCATGTTTTAAACTTTTTCAAATCTAGGTCAACAAACCTAGGATTTGACGAAGAATCAAATGGGTATAAAAAATTAAAACCAAGGTCTGCTCATGTCATATATAGTAAGCATTCAATTAGATTGATAAACAAGGTCTAGACATATTCAAACTAGCAGGAAAATCATGTATCTACCCCCTAACCCTAAACTATGTCTTATGAAGTCAAGCATGCATGAAGAGAAGTGGTTTTTGGTTTTCAAGCATGGAAATTTCAAAAACCCTCCCAAGAGCTACATATTGGAGTGACTAAGAAGGATATATGCTTAATTTTTCATATTCATGTTTTAAACTTGATTAAATCATGGTCAAGCCTAGGATTTGACCAAGATTCAAATGGGCATAAAAATTCAAAAAAAATGAAAAACCAAAGCACATAGTCATCTTATGTCATCTAGTAATTAAGTATTCAATTAAGTTGATAAACAATGTCTAGACATATTCAAACCAGAAAATTTATGTATCAAGCTACCCCTAACCCCAAACTCTATCTTATGAAGTCTAGCATGAAGAGAAGTACGTGGTTTTTTGGTTTCAAACATGGAAATTTCAAAAACCCTCTCAAGATCGAGCTTCATTTTGGAGTGACTACGAAGGATACATGCTTAATTTTTCATATTCATGTTTTAAACTTGTTTAAATCATGGTCAAACCTAGGATTTGACCAAGATTCAAATGGGCATAAAAATTAAAAAAACAATAAAATGAAAAACCAATGCACATAGTCATCTTATGTCATCTAGTAAGCATTCAATTAAGTTGATAAACAAGGTCTAGACATATTCAAACCAGAAAATTCATGTATCAAGCTACCCCTATCCCCAAACTCTGTCTTATGAAGTCAAGCATGAAGAGAAGTACGCGGTTTTTTGGTTTCAAACATGGAAATTTCAAAAACCCTCCCAAAAGCTACATTTTGGAGTGACTAAGAATGATACATGCTTAATTTTTCATATTCATGTTTTAAACTTGTTTAAATCATGGTCAAACCTAGGATTTGACCAAGATTCAAATCGGCATAAAAATTCAAAATAAATCAAAATAAATGAAAAACCAAGGCACATAGTCTTCTTATGTCATATAGTAAGCATTCAATTAAGTTGATAAACAATGTCTAGACATATTCAAACCACAAAAAAATCAAGTATCTAGCTACCCCTAACCCTAAGCTCTGTCTTATGAAGTCAAGGCATGCATGAAGAGAAGTGGTTTTTGGTTTCAAACATGGAAATTTCAAAAACCCTACCAAGATCTACATTTTGGAGTGACTAAGAAGGATATATGCTTATTTTTCATATTAATGTTTTAAACTTGTTTAAATCATGGCCAAACCTAGGATTTGACCAAGATTCAAATGGGCATAAAAATTCAGAAAAAACAAAAAATGGAAAATCAAGGCACATAGTATTCTTATGTCACATAGTAAGCATTCAATTAAGTTGATAGACAAGGTCTAGATATATTCAAACCAGAGAAATCATGTGTCTACCCCCTAACCCTAAACTCTGTCTCATGAAGTCAAGCATGAAGATATGTGGTTTTTGGCCGGTTTTCAAACATGGAAATTTCAAAAACCCTCCCAAGAGCTTCATTTTGGAGTGACTAAGAAGGATATATGCTTAATTTTCATATTCATGTTTTCAACTTGTTTAAATCATGGTCAAACCTAGGATTTGACCAAGATTCAAATGGGCTTAAAAATTAAAAAAAAACAATAAAATGAAAAACCAATGCACATAGTCATCTTATGTCATCTAGTAAGCATTCAATTAAGTTGATAAACAAGGTCTAGACATATTCAAACCAGAAAATTCATGTATCAAGCTACCCTTATCCCGGAACTCTGTCTTATGAAGTCAAGCATGAAGAGAAGTACGCGGTTTTTTGGTTTCAAACATGGAAATTTCAAAAACCCTCTCAAGAGCTTCATTTTGGAGTGACTACGAAGGATACATGTTTAATTTTTCATATTCATGTTTTAAACTTGTTTAAATCATGGTCAAACCTTGGATTTGACCAAGATTCAAATGGCAAAATTTAAAAAAATGAAAAATCAAGGCACATAGTCTTCTTATGTCATATAGTAAGCATTCAATTAAGTTGATAAACAAGGTCTAGACATATTCAAACCAGAGAAATCATGTATCTACCCCCTAACCCTAAACTTTGTCTCATGAAGTCAAGCGCATGAAGATATGTGGTTTTTGGTTTCAAACATGGAAATTTCAAAAACCCTCCCAAGAGCTTCATTTCGAAGTGATTAATTAAGAACCATACATGCATGCTTAGTTTTTCATATTCATGTTTTAAACTTATTCAAATCTTCGTGAAACCTAGGATTTGACCAAGATTCAAATGGTTTATAAAAATTCAAAAAAAAGGTCTTTTTATGTTATATAGTAGGCATTCAATTAAGTTGATAAATAAGGTCTAGACATATTCAAACCAGAAAAATCATGTATCTACCCCCTAACCCTAAACTCTGTCTTATGAAGTCAAGCATGAAGAGAAGTGGTTTTGGGTTTCAAACATGGAAATTTCAAAAACCTCCCCAAACTTCATTTTAGAGTGACTAAGAATACAAGCTTCCCTTTTTTCATTTTCATGTTTTAAACTTGTTTAAATTATCTTGGTCAAATCTAGGATTTGACAAGATTCAAATGGGCAAACATATGATAAGTGATGCAAAAATCATTTTGGTATGCATCGTTTGGTACTTTTCATAGCTAGAGTGCTTACTCCCTCTGTTAGCAAATAGTCTTCGTATGTCATATAGTAAGCATTCAAGTTGATAAACAAGGTTTAGACATATTCAACCAGAAAAATCATGTATCTACCCACTATCCCTAAACTCTGACTTATGAAGTCAAGCATCAAGAGATGTGGTTTTTGGTTTCAAACATGAAAATTTCATTTCTAAGTGCGGGCAAACCAGCCTTTAGCTTAACATATTTCTAAGTACAGTACAAGGTTTCAGAAAAATTGAGTCGGGGCGGCTGCCCCCCTTGGCTATAGTCTGGATCCGCCCATGCTATAGTTTGAGGCCATTTGGATGACGTCGAAAAAATTCTTTGATTAGAAATGGGGTTGTTCGAACCCCGTAGTTGGATTTTTTTGAACCTTGATCTGTAGTACTGGGCAAAACCCTAGTTTAACCTATTTAATTATAGATTCGTAGGTCGATTTTTCTACGTACCTTTTTATTATTACTCTACTATGCAGCACATATGTGTTTGCCCGTCGAGTGAAACTCGGAAGGAGAGAAGAAGGAGGGAGAGCATTATGGTGTCTCCCCTTTTTCGGGCTATGATGTTGACTGTTGTGCAGGGTTTGTCAGTGAGCAGGAGGTGCGAGCGAGCGAGCGAGTCGAGCGAGGCCGAGAATGAGAGATTTTTTTTGTGAGAGGGACAACCGAAGGATCCTGAAGGACCCAGATACTTCCAATACGCATCCTGATGCATCTTCTCTTGACAAAGAAAATGGCTGGGAGTTTGCGTACCTATTGCACGTGACTTGTGCTCACTGAAGTGTGGGACCTCACGCATGGGCACCACACGTAAGTGACAGACCTGTTGGTGTAAAAACCTCGGTTGATTATTATAGTGCATTAGAACAAAGTTTCCTATGGATTCAAGTGTAGGAAATCCAAGTTAACTCATTTACATGACATTATTTTTTCCATGAAGCAAAGTTAACACATCTATCAATTGGTACATTTTGGAGTGACTAAGAAGGATCCATGCTTACCTTTTCGTTTTCACGTGTTAAACTTGTTTAAATCTTGGTCAAACCTAGGATTTGACAGAGATTCAAATGGGCAGAAAATTCAAAAATAAAAACAGAAAAATGAAAAACCAAAGCACATACGTAGTTTTCTTATGTCATATAGTAAGCATTCAAGTTGATAAACAAGGTCTACACATATTCAAACCATACAAATCATGTATCTACCCCTAACCCTAAACTCTGTCTTATGAAGTCAAGCATGAAGAGAAGTGGTTTTGGGTTTCAAACATGGAAATTTCAAAAACCTCCCAAAAACTTCATTTAGAGTGACTAAGAAGGATAAATGCTTCCCTTTTCATTTTCATGTTTTAAACTTGTTTAAATCTTGTTCAAACCTAGGATCTGACCAAGATTCAAATGGGCATCAAAAATAAAAAAAATCAGAAAAATGAAAAACCAAAGCACACAGTCTTCTTATGTCATATAGTAAGCATTAAAGTTGATAAACAAGGTCTAGACGTATTCAAACCAGACAAATCATGTATCTACCCCTAACCCTAAACTCTGTCTTATGAAGTCAAGCATGAAGAGAAGTTGTTTTGGGTTTCAAACATGGAAATTTCAAAAACCCTCCCCAGAGCTACATTTTGGAGTGACTAAGAAGGATAAATGCTTAATTTTTCATATTCATGATTTAAACTTGTTCAAATCTTGGTCAAACATAGGATTTGACCAAGATTCAAATGGGCATAAAAATTCAGAAAAAACAATAAAATGAAAAACCAATGCACATAGTCATCTTATGTCATCTAGTAAGCATTCAATTAAGTTGATAAACAAGGTCTAGACATATTCAAACCAGAAAAATCATGTATCAACAAGCTACCCCTAACCCCAAACTCTGTCTTATGAAGACAAGCATGAAGAGAAGTGTTTTTTGGTTTCAAACATGGAAATTTCAAAAACCCTCCCAAGAGCTACATATTGGAGTGACTAAGAAGGATAGATGCTTAATTATTCATATTCATGTTTTAAACTTGATTAAATCATGGTCAAACCTAGGATTTGACCAAGATTCAAATGGGCATAAAAATTCAAAAAAAAATGAAAAACCAATGCACATAGTCATCTTATGTCATCTAGTAATTAATTATTCAATTAAGTTGATAAACAATGTCTACACATATTCAAACCAGAAAATTTATGTATCAAGCTACCCCTAACCCCAAACTCTATCTTATGAAGTCTAGCATGAAGAGAAGTACGTGGTTTTTTGGTTTCAAACATGGAAATTTCAAAAACCCTCTCAAGATCGAGCTTCATTTTGGAGTGACTACGAAGGATACATGCTTAATTATTCATATTCATGTTTTAAACTTGTTTAAATCATGGTCAAACCTTGGATTTGACCAAGATTCAAATGGGCACAAAAATTAAAAAAACAATAAAATGAAAAACCAATGCACATGGTCATCTTATGTCATCTAGTAAGCATTCAATTAAGTTGATAAACAAGGTCTAGACATATTCAAACCAGAAAATTCATGTATCAAGCTACCCCTGTCCCCAAACTCTGTCTTATGAAGTCAAGCATGAAGAGAAGTACGCGGTTTTTTGGTTTCAAACATGGAAATTTCAAAAACCCTCTCAACAGAGCTTCATTTTGGAGTGACTAAGAATGATACATGCTTAATTTTTCATATTCATGTTTTAAACTTGTTTAAATCATGGTCAAACCTAGGATTTGACCAAGATTCAAATGGGCATAAAAATTCAAAATAAATCAAAATAAATGAAAAACCAAGGCACATAGTCTTCTTATGTCATATAGTAAGCATTCAATTAAGTTGATAAACGATGTCTAGACATATTCAAACCAGAAAAATCAAGTATCTAGCTACCCCTAACCCTAAGCTCTGTCTTATGAAGTCAAGCATGCATGAAGAGAAGTGGTTTTTGGTTTCAAACATGGAAATTTCAAAAACCCTACCAAGATCTACATTTTGGAGTGACTAAGAAGGATATATGCTTATTTTTTCATATTCATGTTTTAAACTTGTTTAAATCATGGCCAAACCTAGGATTTGACCAAGATTCAAATGGGCATAAAAATTCAGAAAAAACAAAAAATGGAAAATCAAGGCACATAGTATTCTTATGTCACATAGTAAGCATTCAATTAAGTTGATAGACAAGGTCTAGATATATTCAAACCAGAGAAATCATGTGTCTACCCCCTAACCCTAAACTCTGTCTCATGAAGTCAAGCATGAAGATATGTGGTTTTTGGCCGGTTTCAAACATGGAAATTTCAAAAACCCTCCCAAGAGCTTCATTTTGGAATGACTAAGAAGGATATATGCTTAATTTTCATATTCATGTTTTCAACTTGTTTAAATCATGGTCAAACCTAGGATTTGACCAAGATTCAAATGGGCTTAAAAATTAAAAAAAACAATAAAATGAAAAACCAATGCACATAGTCATCTTATGTCATCTAGTAAGCATTCAATAAAGTTGATAAACAAGGTCTAGACATATTCAAAGCAGAAACTTCATATATCAAGCTACCCTTATCCCGAAACTCTGTCTTATGAAGTCAAGCATGAAGAGAAGTACGCGGTTTTTTGGTTTCAAACATGGAAATTTCAAAAACCCTCTCAAGAGCTTCATTTTGGAGTGACTACGAAGGATACATGTTTAATTTTTCATATTCATGTTTTAAACTTGTTTAAATCATGGTCAAACCTAGGATTTGACCAAGATTCAAATGGCAAAATTCAAAAAAAATGAAAAATCAAGGCACATAGTCTTCTTATGTCATATAGTAAGCATTCAATTAAGTTGATAAACAAGGTCTAGACATATTCAAACCAGAGAAATCATGTATCTACCCCCTAACCCTAAACTCTGTCTCATGAAGTCAAGCGCATGAAGATATGTGGTTTTTGGTTTCAAACATGGAAATTTCAAAAACCCTCCCAAAGAGCTTCATTTTGGAGTGACTAAGAAGGATCCATAGGAAACTATGTACTAATACAGTATAATGATCACCCGAGTTATTAGAGCAACAAGTCTGTCACGTGCGTAAGGTCCCGCACTTCAGTGAGCACAAGTCACGTACGCTAGGTAGGCAAACTCCCAGCCATCTTCTTTGTCAAGAGAGAGGCATCAACACACACTCTCTCTCTCTCTCTCCAATTATCCACCTCCGTTGGCTGCCGGTTTTGGCAGGTCGTTTCTAGCTCAGCTCGTAGGCCGTGGTGTGCAGGCTCTGTAGCCATGGCGATTTGGTCGCGCCAAGTGGTTCGTCCCCGGCTGGGACGAGGATCAATCCGGACGGTGGCTGTTAAGGACCCGATCGCATTTCTTGCTTTCAGCATGGGGTCTACCATGTAAATCTTAGGGATTTAGACGTAATTTCCTGTTAATTTTGTGTCCTGCTGTAAACTGCATGCATATTGGAAATCTGGGTCCTTCAGGATCGTTCGGTTGTCCCTCTAAAAAAATCTCTCTCTCATTCTCGGCCTCGCTCGCTCACACCCCCTGCGCACTGACAACCCTGCACAACAGTCAGCATCACCCGAAAAAATGTAGACACCATAAATAAGTGGGGCCCCGTGACTGCTCTCCCTTCGTCTCCTCCCGTGTGATCCCTCTTCCTCCGACTCCCGACCTTGCGGAAAAGAAAAATGAAATGAAAGAGTTTCACTGGACGGGCAAACACATGTGCTGCCTAGTAATAATAATAATAACTTAAAAAAATCGACCTACGAATCTATTATTAAATAAGCTAAACTAGGGTTTTTCCCAGTACTACGGATCAATTTCTGAAAATCCATCTACGGGGTTCGATTTGTCCTGCTAATATAAAATTATATAATCCGAACTAGTATTCCTCTAAAAAATCATTTTGGTATGCATCGTTTGGTACTTTTCATAGCTAGAGTGCTTACTCCCTCCGTTAGCAAATAGTCTTCGTATGTCATATAGTAAGCATTCAAGTTGATAAACAAGGTTTAGACATATTCAACCAGAAAAATCATGTATCTACCCCCTATCCCTAAACTCTGACTTATGAAGTCAAGCATCAAGAGATGTGGTTTTTGGTTTCAAACATGTAAATTTCAAAAACCCTCCCAAGAGCTACAATTTGGAGTGGCTAAGAAGGATAGATGCTTAATTTTTCATATTTATGTTTTAAACTTGTTTAAATCATGGTCAAGCCTAGGATTTGACCAAGATTCAAATGGGCATAAAATTAAAAAAACAATAAAATGAAAAACCAATGCACATAGTCTTCTTATGTCATATATATAGTAAGCATTCAATTAAGTTGATAACAAGGTCTAGACATATTCAAACGAGAAAAGTCATGTATCAAGCTACCCCTAACCCCAAACTCTGTCTTATGAAGTCAAGCATGAAGAGAAGTATGTGGTTTTTTGGTTTCAAACATGGAAATTTCAAAAACCCTCTCAAGAGCTTCATTTTGTAGTGACTACGAAGGATACATGCTTAATTTTCATATTCATGTTTTAAACTTGTTTAAATCATGGTCAAACCTAGGATTTGACCAAGATTCAAATGGGCATAATTTAAAAAAATGAAAAATCAAGGCACATGGTCTTCTTATGTCATATAGTAAGTATTCAATTAAGTTGATAAACAAGGTCTAGACATATTCAAACCAGAGAAATCATGTATCTACCCCCTAACCCTAAACTCTGTCTCATGAAGTCAAGCATGAAGATATGTGGTTTTTGGCCGGTTTCAAACATGGAAATTTCAAAAACCCTCCCAAGAGCTTCATTTTGGAGTGACTAAGAAGGATATATGCTTAATTTTTCATATTCATGTTTTCAACTTGTTTAAATCATGGTCAAACTTAGGATTTGACCAAGATTCAAATGGGCATGAAATTAAAAAAAACAATAAAATGAAAAACCAATGCACATAGTCTTCTTATGTCATATATATAGTAAGCATTCAATTAAGTTGATAACAAGGTCTAGACATATTCAAACGAGAAAAATCATGTATCAAGCTACCCCTAACCCCAAACTCTGTCTTATGAAGTCAAGCATGAAGAGAAGTACGTGGTTTTTTGGTTTCAAACATGGAAATTTCAAAAACCCTCTCAAGAGCTTCATTTTGGAGTGACTATGAAGGATACATGCTTAATTTTCATATTCATGTTTTAAACTTGTTTAAATCATGGTCAAACCTAGGATTTGACCAAGATTCAAATGGGCATAATTTAAAAAAAATGAAAAATCAAGACACATAGTCTTTTATGTCATATAGTAAGCATTCAATTAAGTTGATAAACAAGGTCTAGACATATCAAACCAGAAAAATCATGTATCAAGCTACCCTTATCCCGAATCTCTGTCTTATGAAGTCAAGCATGAAGAGAAGTACGCGGTTTTTTGGTTTCAAACATGGAAATTTCAAAAACCCTCTCAAGAGCTTCATTTTGGAGTGACTATGAAGGATACATGCTTAATTTTCATATTCATGTTTTAAACTTGAGTAAATCATGGTCAAACCTAGGATTTGACCAAGATTCAAATGGGCATAATTTAAAAAAATGAAAAATCAAGACACGTAGTCTTTTATGTCATATAGTAAGCATTCAATTAAGCTGATAAACAAGGTCTAGACATATCAAACCAGAAAAATCATGTATCTAACCCCTATATATCCGTAAACCCTGACTTATGAAGTCAAGCATGAAGAGAAGAAGTGGTTTTTGGTTTCAAACATGGAAATTTCAAAAACCCTCCCAAGAGCTTCATTTTGGAGTGACTAATTAAGAAGCGTACCTGCTTACTTTTTTCATATTCATGTTTTAAACTTGTTCAAATCTAGGTCAACAAACCTAGGATTTGACGAAGAATCAAATGGGTATAAAAAATTAAAACCAAGGTCTGCTCATGTCATATATAGTAAGCATTCAATTAGATTGATAAACAAGGTCTAGACATATTCAAACTAGCAGGAAAATCATGTTTCTACCCCCTAACCCTAAACTATGTCTTATGAAGTCAAGCATGCATGAAGAGAAGTGGTTTTTGGTTTTCAAGAGCATGGAAATTTCAAAACCCCTCCCAAGAGCTACATATTGGAGTGACTAAGAAGGATATATGCTTAATTTTTCATATTCATGTTTTAAACTTGATTAAATCATGGTCAAACCTAGGATTTGACCAAGATTCAAATGGGCATAAAAATTCAAAAAAAATGAAAAACCAATGCACATAGTCATCTTATGTCATCTAGTAATTAAGTATTCAATTAAGTTGATAAACAATGTCTAGACATATTCAAACCAGAAAATTTATGTATCAAGCTACCCCTAACCCCAAACTCTATCTTATGAAGTCTAGCATGAAGAGAAGTACGTGGTTTTTTGGTTTCAAACATGGAAATTTCAAAGACCCTCTCAAGATCGAGCTTCATTTTGGAGTGACTACGAAGGATACATGCTTAATTTTTCATATTCACATTTTAAACTTGTTTAAATCATGGTCAAACCTAGGATTTGACCAAGATTCAAATGGGCATAAAAATTAAAAAAACAATAAAATGAAAAACCAATGCACATAGTCATCTTATGTCATCTAGTAAGCATTCAATTAAGTTGATAAACAAGGTCTAGACATATTCAAACCAGAAAATTCATGTATCAAGCTACCCCTATCCCCAAACTCTGTCTTATGAAGTCAAGCATTAAGAGAAGTACGCGGTTTTTTGGTTTCAAACATGGAAATTTCAAAAACCCTCCCAAAAGCTACATTTTGGAGTGACTAAGAATGATACATGCTTAATTTTTCATATTCATGTTTTACACTTGTTTAAATCATGGTCAAACCTAGGATTTGACCAAGATTCAAATGGGCATAAAAATTCAAAATAAATCAAAATAAATGAAAAACCAAGGCACATAGTTTTCTTATGTCATATAGTAAGCATTCAATTAAGTTGATAAACAATGTCCAGACATATTCAAACCAGAAAAATCAAGTATCTAGCTACCCCTAACCCTAAACTCTGTCTTATGAAGTCAAGCATGCATGAAGAGAAGTGGTTTTTGGTTTCAAACATGGAAATTTCAAAAACCCTACCAAGATCTACATTTTGGAGTGACTAAGAAGGATATATGCTTATTTTTTCATATTCATGTTTTAAACTTGTTTAAATCATGGCCAAACCTAGGATTTGACCAAGATTCAAATGGGCATAAAAATTCAGAAAAAATAAAAAATGGAAAATCAAGGCACATAGTATTCTTATGTCATATAGTAAGCATTCAATTAAGTTGATAAACAAGGTCTAGACATATTCAAACCAGAAAAATCATGTATCAAGCTACCCCTAACCCCTAACTCTGTCTTATGAAGTCAAGCATGAAGATAAGTACGTGGTTTTTTGGTTTCAAACATGGAAATTTCAGAAACCCTCTCAAGATCGAGCTTCATTTTGGAGTGACTACGAAGGATACATGCTTACTTTTTCATATTCAGGTTTTAAACTTGTTTAAATCATGGTCAAACCTAGGATTTGACCAAGATTCAAATGGGCATAAAATAAAAAATATGTCTAGACCTTGTTTATGAACTTTTGGGAGGTTTTTGAAATTTTCATGTTTGAAACCCAAAACCACTTCTCTTCATGCTTAACTACACAAGACAGAGTTTAGGGGTAGGGGTAGATACATGATTTTTCTTGTTTGAATATGTCTAGGCCTTGTTTATCAACGTAAATGCTTACTATATGACATAAGAAAACTATGTGCTTTGGTTTTTCAATTTTCTTTTTTTTTTGGAATTTTGATGCAAATTTGAATCTTGTAAAATCTTAGGTTTGACTAAGATTTAAACAAGTATAAACATGAAAATTAAAAGGGAAGAATGTATCCTTCTTAGTCACTCTAAAATGATGTTTTTGGGAGTTTTTTGAAATTTCCATGTTTGAAACCCAAAACCATGCACTTCTCTTCATGCTTGACTTTATAAGACAGAGTTTAGGGGTTAGGGGGGTAGATACATGATTTGTCTAGTTTGAATATGTCTAGACCTTGTTTATCAATGTTAATGTTTACTATATGACATAAGAAGACTATGTGCTTTGGTTTTTCATTTTTCTGTTTATTTTATTTTATGCCCATTTGAATCTTGGTCAAATCCTAGATTTGACCAGGATTTAAACAAGTTTAAAACATGAAAATGAAAACGTAAGCCTTGATCCTTCTTAGTCACTCTAAAATGAAGCTTTTGGGATGTTCTTGAAATTTCCATGTTTGAAACCCAAAACGACTTCTCTTCATGCTAGACTTCATAAGATCGACAGGGGGTAGATACATGATTTGTCTGGTTTGGATATATCTAGACCTTGTTTATCAACTTGAATGCTTACGATATGACACAAGAAGACTATGTGCTTTTGTTTTTAGTTTTTCTGATTTTTTTTTAAATTTGTGCCCATTTGTATCTTGGACAAATCCTAGGTTTGACAATGATTTAAACAAGTTTAAAATATGAAAATGCAAAGGTAAGCATGGATCCTTCTTAGTCACTCTAAAATGAAGCTTTTTTTATATTTCCATGTTTGAAACCCAAAACCACTTCTCTTCATGCTTGACTTCATAAGACAGAGTTTAGGGGTTAGGGGTATAGATACATGATTTGTCTAGTTTGAATATTTATAGACCTTGTTTATCAACTTGAATGCTTACTATATGACATAAGAAAATTATGTGCCTTGGTTTTTCATTTTTCTGATTTTTTTAAATTTTGATGCCCATTTGAATCTTGGTCAAATCCTAGGATTGACCAGGATTTAAATGTACAAGTTTAAAACATGAAAATGAAAAGGGGAGCATGTATCCTTCTTGTCACTCTAAAATGAAGTTTTTGGGAGGTTTTTGAAATTTCCATGTTTGAAACCCAAAACCACTTCTCTTCATGCTTGACTTCATACGACATAGTTTAGGGGTTAGAGGGTAGATACATTATTTGTATGGTTTGAATATGTCTAGACCTTGTTTATCAACTGTAATGCTTACTATATGACATAACAAGACTATGTGCTTTGGTTTTTCATTTTTTTGTTTTTTTTTTGAATTTTCTGCCCATTTGAATCTTGATCAAATCCTAGGTTTGACCAAGATTTAGACAAGTTTAACACGTGAAAACGAATAAGTAAGCTTGATAATCCCATTTGTTGACTCATTTAACTAGTTAATCCCATTTGTTGACTATCTGTTGACCATCCACTTGAGGTGAAACTGAGTACGGAGTATATTGCACTAGCCAGTATTAGTACTCAAGGGGAAAACTGAGCACACAAAAAATGCTAAATTTCCAGGGTTAGACTCGAGTACGCGTGTTGCGGTGCAGAAGTGGAAGACGTGCAATTGTTGACGCGTAGATGCGGGTCGCGGTGCAGAAGTCGAAGACGTGCAATCGTGGACTCGTGTCACGTTGCAGAAGCCTAAGACATGCAGACTATCAATGGTGGACGCGTAGGACGCGGGTTGCATTAACCACCCCTTGCCTTTATAGACGCCTCCTCGCACTCTCTCTATCTCTCTCACTAGCTCATGCAACGCCTCCTCTCACGTCCCATCATCATCTTCTCCAAAGAGAAAAACCCTCTCCCTCTCTGCCGGCGAGATGATGAGCAAGGAGAATGCGAATCCCATCGTCCATGACGCCGTCGGCTCCAAGCGCGACGCCTCCCTCTTCGATGCCATCCCCTCAACGGCTGCCGCCGCCGCCGGTGGCGGTCGGATCCCGCCGGGATGGGACACCTATGAGGAGGTGACGTACATCCCGCCTCCGAACCCCTACGACACCTGCATGGACGACCCATGGAACGAGGTAACTATGGTTTGCTCCCTTTTTTTGTTCCCCATTCCTCTTTGAACCCTATTTTTGCTGGTTCCCTAGTAACTATTAGTGCCGATCTGTAGATGGATGAGTATTGGGTTAATATTTGCTCCGATTTTATTCCATTTTGCTTTGACCCCTTCTTGATTTCGTTGAAGATTTGGAGTTCGGCCGTTTGGTTAATTTATGCAAGTAATAATGAGATCTCAATCAGTTAATTTATCCAAGTAATCATGGGATCTCAATCAGTTATTTTATGCACGAATCAAAAGATATCAACCGTTTAATTTTACAAATAATCTGGAATCTGTTCAAATTCAGATCTGGAATCTGTTTCTTTGCCTATGATGAATCATTGTGCACAATTTTTACATAGTGGGTTCAGCGAACCATTGATGTGTACAAATCTGTTGTGCATGAGCTTTGGTTCGCTAACACCATCCCTGTAGACATATAATCGTCTCCACTCTAACTGAGGCTGGCTCTGTTTTTCCTTACTTTGTTATCATGCACGTTAGACATCGTTGCAACTCCTTCACTCATAGTTCCCGTTTGATATGGATCAGGTGTCTGGCAGCGACGTCGGCAGCGACGACGAGGACCATCACACCAAGACTCGCCAGGTGCTGCGGAGGCACCAGGTCGGCCAGTACGTCTCCTACTTCGCCAAGGGTGTCTAGGAGACTCGGCGGCACTGACTTCAACTGCCTCCTCACGCATGCCGAGAACATCGGCGACATCTTCCCCAAGGTCGGCGCATCGGTGAACCCCTACTCCTTCCGCGCCAAGCACAAGGCGCTCGGCATGCACCTCCGCAGCGTCCAGCGGGTGGAGATCTCCGCCGGGCGCATGCCTCCACTCAAGCCCAAGGCTCCCAAGGGGAGCAACAAGTGGAGGCAGAGGCAGATGGGGTAGGTGGAGTCCTGGACGTGTCTTTGCTTTCTGCAAAGCAGCTTCTATTTTGTTGTTAGCTAGGGATCCCTTGTTGTTATGTTGTTAGTATGATGGTGTTGTGAAGAACCTCGAACCTGTTACTATGTTGGCTGTTGTGTATGCGGCTTATTATCTAGGGAGGGATCCCTATTCTACTATATTTTGTTGGCCCTACTATGTTTTCTAGATTTACTATGACTGTGAATTTGGCGTACATTACCCTGGAGATTTGCTTCTAGATTTAACTACATACATATGGACCAGAGGGAGTACTAGATTTGCTGCCATATTGGGCAAACAACGAGGGCCAAAAGGCACAAATAATTGAAGAAAGACAGAAATGCAAGCTTCTCTAGATTTGATACTAATTTGGTTGAAAAAGACAAAGAGACATAGGGGGAAAAGGTGCTCTTTTTTTTGAGAGAGAGGGGAAAAGGTGCTCTTAAAAATGCCAATTCGCGCCGAGAGAGACAAAACCCAGCTCCTGCTCACGTACAACCAAACGCGGTCTCGTCCTGTCCCACGCGGTTCCTTACAACTAGCCCCACACGTCAGCACGGAACGGTCAACTAAACGGGAATCCTCCCGTCTGAGCTCCTTCTGCGGGTTACAAATAAGGGCTTGCGATAACTGAGGAAAAACATAAGGCAATCTTATTGACTAATATAGCTGCTTAATTAATAAAAGGATTAGCTACAACATGCTCAGTTTGCCCATTTATTAAGGTATAAGACTGGCAGGAGAGAAAGTAATCGCTAGTTTCCTCATTTTTCCCATGCATGCTCGCACGATTAAAGCACCTTCCGCACGCGCTGGACTCCTCGTTTCCTTAAACCTCCTCGTTTCTCGGGATAGACCTACAGTTTTTCAGGATCGTGGGTTAATGTGGCCCTCATGCTCCTGGTCCTGTTTAAAGTTCAGAGCAAGGGAGTAAAATAAACATGGCATCTCGTGCATGAAGCTTGACAGATCGATCAGGTTGGCTAGAATAGCAATACAATGCTGCTCATTAGGCTAGCCATAGTGGTAAGTATCATGCATATGATACTACTACATGATACTATCTCTATAGTGGGTACTATCATGGAGTAGTATCATAGTCATGTTATATTTATTGTTTTTTAGAATCTCAATGCAAATTTGTGTACAAGATTTGTTTAGCATTAACTTTTCTCGTTATTTGCGCTATGATATGGTATCTACCTATGTTACTCCAATCTTCTCTCTCCTCTTTAATTAGCTGCCACATCAGCATTTTTGTGGGACTAATCTGCATGATACTAGTTATGATACTGGCACTATGACTAGCCTTAGGCAAATGCATGCCATGTATGATAGTATACATCCAGACATGTTAAGGAAATCGGTAATCGTTAACTGCTCGGCCGGCTTGGGAGTAGCGATTAATCGGAATTCAGACGATTAACTGATTTAATCGGTCGGCTATTAATCGGTGCAACCAACACAAATTAGCACTTAAAACAATTTATATAAGAAAAATGAAAAACCAAAGCACACAGTCTTCTTATGTCATATAGTAAGCATTAAAGTTGATAAACAAGGTCTAGACGTATTCAAACCAGACAAATCATGTATCTACCCCTAACCCTAAACTCTGTCTTATGAAGTCAAGCATGAAGAGAAGTTGTTTTGGGTTTCAAACATGGAAATTTCAAAAACCCTCCCCAGAGCTACATTTTGGAGTGACTAAGAAGGATACATGCTTAATTTTTCATATTCATGATTTAAACTTGTTCAAATCTTGGTCAAACATAGGATTTGACCAAGATTCAAATGGGCATAAAAATTCAGAAAAACAATAAAATGAAAAACCAATGCACATAGTCATCTTATGTCATCTAGTAAGCATTCAATTAAGTTTATAAACAAGGTCTAGACATATTCAAACCGGAAAAATCATGTATCAACAAGCTACCCCTAACCCCAAACTCTGTCTTATGAAGACAAGCATGAAGAGAAGTGTTTTTTGGTTTCAAACATGGAAATTTCAAAAACCCTCCCAAGAGCTACATATTGGAGTGACTAAGAAGGATAGATGCTTAATTTTTCATATTCATGTTTTAAACTTGATTAAATCATGGTCAAACCTAGGATTTGACCAAGATTCAAATGGGCATAAAAATTCAAAAAAAAATGAAAAACCAATGCACATAGTCATCTTATGTCATCTAGTAATTAAGCATTCAATTAAGTTGATAAACAATGTCTAGACATATTAAAACCAGAAAATTTATGTATCAAGCTACCCCTAACCCCAAACTCTATCTTATGAAGTCTAGCATGAAGAGAAGTACGTGGTTTTTTGGTTCAAACATGGAAATTTCAAAAACCCTCTGAAGATCGAGCTTCATTTTGGAGTGACTACGAAGGATACATGCTTAATTTTTCATATTCATTTTTTAAACTTGTTTAAATCATGGTCAAACCTAGGATTTGACCAAGATTCAAATGGGCATAAAAATAAAAAAACAATAAAATGAAAAACCAATGCACATAGTCATCTGATAACCCACAAGTATAGGGGATCGCAGTAGTCTTCGAGGGTAGTATAACCCAAATTTATTGATTCGACACAAGGGGAGGTAAAGAATACTTATAAGCCTTAACAACTGAGTTGTCAATTCAGCTGCACCTGGAAAAGCACTAGCAACAGGGGTGATGTGAAAGTAGCAGTAATATGAGAGCAGTAGTAACAGTAACACAGCAGCAGTAATAGCAATATGAGAGCAATGGCACCAGAAAATAGTTGATACTACTTCCAATGACATATAGAACAAGTATATAATGATGAGAGATGGACCGGGGTTCCCAGCGATCTACACTAGTGGTAACTCTCCAATAACAAGTGACAAGTGTTGGGTGAACAAATTACAGTTGGGCAATTGACAGGAATCAAAGGCATTAAGAAAGAACATCCAGATTATTAATCATGTAGGCATGTTTTCCGTTTATAGTCGTACGTGCTCGCAATGAGAAACTTGCACAACATCTTTTGTCCTACCAGCCGGTGGCAGCCGGGCCTCAAGGGAAACTACTAGATATTAAGGTACTCCTTTTAATAGAGTACCGGAGCAAAGCATTAACACACCATGAAAACATGTGATCCTCACATCACTACCATCCCCTCCGGTTGTCCCGATTTCTGTCACTTCGGGGCCTTTGGTTCCGGACAGTGACATGTGCATACAACTTGTAGATACAATCTAAGCAATAAGTATAGAGCTTAAATCTAAGATCATGCCACTCGGGCCCTAGTGACAAGATTAAGCATAACAAGATTGCAGCAACAATAACTTCACAAACTTTATAGATAGACTAATCATAATGTATCATCCATCGGATCCCAACAAACACAACACCGATTACATCAGATGAATCTCAATCATGTAAGGCAGCTCATGAGATCATTGTATTGAAGTACATGGAGGAGAGTATACCAACTAGCTACTGCTAGAACCCGTAGTCCATGGGGGAACTACTCACGGAGCATGATGGAGGTGATGGCGTTGATGGAGATGGCTTCCGGGGGCACTTCCCCGTCCCGGCAGGGTGCCGGAACAGAGAGTTCTATCCCCCGAATTGGAGTTTCGCGATGGCGGCGGCACCCCTGGAGTCTTTCTGGAGTTTCGTCGATTCGTTCTGCATTTTTAGGTCGAAAGGGCTTTTATAGGCGAAGAGGCGCGCAGGAGGGTGCCTGGGGGCTCCACCCCATAGGGTGGCGCGGGCCCAGGCCAGGCTGCGCCGCCTTATGGTCTGGTGGCCCTCTGGCCCCTCTCCGACTCTTCTTCAGTGTTCTGGAGCCTTCCGGGAAAAATAGGAGGTTTGGCGTTGATTTCGTCCAATTCCGAGAATATTGCCAGAACAGCCTTTCTGGAACCAAAAACAGCAGAAAACAGGAGCTGGCACTGTGGCATCTTGTTAATAGGTTAGTTCCGGAAAACGCATAAAAACATTATAAAGTGCAAGCAAAACATGTAAGTATTGTCATAAAACAAGCATGGAACGACAGAAATTATGGATACGTCGGGGACGTATCAGCATCCCCAAGCTTAGTTCCTGCTCGTCCCGAGCAGGTAAACGATAAAAAGAATAATTTCTGTAGTGACATGCTACTTACATAACCTTGATCATACTATTACAAAGCATATGAAATGAATGAAGTGACTCAAAGCAATGATCTATAGTTGCTAACAAATAGATAACATATAGCAAAACTTTTCGTGAATAGTACTTTCAAGACAAGCATCAAAAGATTGCACAAGAGTTAACTCATAAAGCAATAAGTTCAAAGTAAAGGCATCAAAGCAACACAAAGGAAGATATAAGTTTCAGCAGTTGCTTTCAACTTTCAACATGCATATCTCATGGATAATTGTCAACATAAAGTAATATGATGAATGCAAATATGCAAGTATGCAAGAATCAATGCACAGTTGACACAAGTGTTTGCTTCTAAGATGGAAGGGAGTAGGTGAACTGACTCAACATAAAAGTAGAAGAATGGCCCTTCTACGAGGGAAGCATCGATTGCTATATTTGTGCTAGAGCTTTGGTTTTGAAAACATAAAGAGAGCATAAAAGTAAAGTTTTGAGAGGTGTTTGTTGTTGTCAACGAATGGTAGTGGGCACTCTAACCCCCTCGCCAGACAAACCTTCAAAGAGCGGCTCCCATTTTATTTTATTTTTGTGTGGCACTCCTTCCAACCTTTCTTTCACAAACCATGGCTAACCGAATCCTCGGGTGCCTGCCAACAATCTCATACCATGAAGGAGTGCCTTTTTATTTTAGTTTTATTATGATGACACTCCTCCCAACCTTTGCTTACACAAGCCATGGCTAACCGAATCCTTCGGGTGCCGTCCAACAATCACATACCATGGAGGAGTGTCTATTTTTGTTAATTAATTTGGGACTGGGAATCCCATTGCCAGCTCTTTTTGCAAAATTATTGGATAAGCGGATGAAGCCACTAGTCCATTGGTGAAAGTTGCCCAACAAGATTGAAAGATAAAACACCACATACTTCCTCATGAGCTATAAAACATTGACACAAATCAGAGGTGATAAATTTTGAATTGTTTAAAGGTAGCACTCAAGCAATTTACTTTGGAATGGCAGGAAATACCGCATAGTAGGTAGGTATGGTGGACACAAATGGCATAGGTTTTGGCTCAAGGTTTTTGGATGCACGAGAAGTAATCCCTCTCGATACAAGGCTTAGGCTAGCAAGGTTGTTTGAAGCAAACACAAGTATGAACCGGTACAGCAAAACTTACATAAGAACATATCGCAAGCATTATAATACTCTACACTGTCTTCCTTGTTGCTCAAACACTTTACCAGAAAATATCTAGACCTTAAGAGAGATCAATTATGCAAACCAATTTTAACAAGCTTTACGGTAGTTCTCCACTAATAGGTTTAAACTACATGCAAAAACTTATGATCTACTTGAGAGCTCAAAACAATTGCCAAGTATCAAATTATCCAAGACATATGAGGCATTTTCTGCTTCCAATCCAACTTTTATCATTGAACATTAAAAGTAAAACGAAGAACAAGTGTTCATATGAAAAAGCGGAGCGTGTCTCTCTCCCAAACAAGTATTGCTAGGATCCGATCTTATTCAAACAAACAAAACGAAAATAAACACACAGATGCTCCAAGTAAAGCACATATGATGTGACCGAATAAAAATATAGTTTCAGGGGAGGAACCTGATAAGTTGATGAAGAAGGGGATGCCTTGGGCATCCCCAAGCTTAGACGCTTGAGTCTTCTTGAAATATGCAGGGATGAACCACAGGGGTATCCCCAAGCTTAGACTTTTCACTCTTCTTGATCATATATCATCCTCCTCTCTTGACCCTTGAAAACTTCCTTCACAACAAACTTCTCATAAACTTCATTAGAGGGGTTAGTACTCAAAAAAAAATTTGAATCCACCTTGGTCCTGTAGTGGCACATTGCAAGAACTCAATAAAACATTAGCTACAGCTCTCTATGTCTAGAAAAGCTCGCTTAAAGTCCACAAGAGACAATGCAAAAAAACAGAGACAGAATCTGCCAAAACAGAACAGCAAGTAAAGACGAATTTTAATAATATACTTTCGTTGCTCAAATCAGAAAAATCAAAACTAATGAAAGTTGCGTACATATCTGAGGAACACGCACGTAAATTGGCATATTTTTCTGATTTTCCTACAGAGAAAACAGCCCAGATTCGTGACAGATAGAAATCTGTTTCTGCGCAGAAATCCAAATCTAGTATCAACCTTCGATTAGAGGCTTCACTTGGCACAACAAATCACAAAACTAAGATAAGGAGAGGTTGCTACAGTAGTAAACAACTTCCAAGACACAAATATAAAACAAAGTACTGTAGCAAAATAACACATGGGTTATCTCCCAAGAAGTTGCTTTTCTTTATAGCCATTAAGATGGGCTCAGCAGTTTTAATGATGCACTCGCAAGAAATAGTATTTGAAGCAAAAGAGAGCATCAAGAGGCAAATCCAAAACACATTTAAGTCTAACATGCTTCCTATGCAAAGGAATCTTGTAAATAAACAAGTTCATGAAAAGCAAAGTAACAAGCATAGGAAGATAGAACAAGTGTAATTTCAACAATTTCAGCATATAGAGAGGTGTATTAGTACCATGAAAATTTCTACTACCATATTTTCCTCTCTCATAATAATTTTCAGTAGCTTCATGAACAAACTCAACAATATAACTATCACATGCAGCATACTTTCCATGATTTCCAAACACATAATTTTTATCAAGTTCAAGAATAGTGGAATTAAAACTTTCAAACTTACTTTTATTAATAATATAACAAGGTAGTTGATCAATCTCAAGAGATATGGGACTCATAGAATAAGTCAAGAACTCTCCAATCCCATTTTCATTAGTAGTACAATTAATATTATCAAGTAACATAGGACCATCATCTAAAGCTTTATCATAAACATTTGCCAAGCAAAATTCTTTAGTACCATGCATTTCGACATCAGGCACAAACAAAGCATTATCATAAGATTTATCAAAGTAGCATGGATTATCATAAATAACAGTAGCATAATTTTTCTCGCAAGTTTTACTCATAGGGAATATTTCAAGAGAATCCACAGAAACATAACATTCAACCTCTTTCGGTAAGCATGGAGGACAATCAAATAATGTAAGAGATAAAGAGTTACTCTCATTAGAAGGTTGGCATGGGTAGCTAATCCATTCTTCCCCCTTTTGTTCGTCGCTCTCCTCTTCTTTTTCATCCAATGAGCTTTCAGGTTCATCAATTTCCTTCTCTTTTTCATCCAATGAGCTTTCAGGTTCATCAATTTATTCTTCCACCGGTTCCTGCAAATTGTGAGTGCATTCTTGTGCATTAATGTGTCTCTCTTTATAATCAAGGATATAAGGATTCCTACTGTAGCATTCTATGCAAGAATTAAGGATAGTAGAGACATAATCTTTAAGGTCCTTACAAATAGCACAAGTTTCATAATTCTCAACCATGAAGGATTCTATCTTGGAGGCTCCCATAAATAAGACAAATTGTTCTACCTCTTCGAACCCATAATGAATATAACAATTCCGGTTATAGTTCTTAATAAAAAATTCCTCACTAAAGCCACATTGAAATTTAAGATGTTTAATATCCTGTTGAGAGCAACAGTTTATATCATGGCGTCTAAGCAAGATTCTATCAATTGTATTCAATTTTTCTATCATAGCACTCATTATTTTACCAGTTCTTGATTCTCTATAATTATTATAACATTCTATAAGCTCCAAGTAGGTTGTTGGTTCTCCCATAACAGCAGTTTTTAATTTTTAGGTTTTTCAAATTTTTATGGATTTTTGGGTATATAGGAAAAGTAAAACAAGACAAAAATAAACTAAGCAAAAGTAAACTACGCAAACTAACACTAGAAAGGAATAAACTAAGCACAAATAAACTAGACAAAAGTAAACTAAGCAAAGCAAAATAAAACAAATTAAAAACAGAGAGAGAGGTAGAGTGTACTCCCCAGGTGAACTTATGAGTAGAGCTATGCCTCCCCGGCAACGGCGCCAGAAAACAGTCTTGATAACCCACAAGTATAGGGGATCGCAGCAGTCTTCGAGGGTAGTATAACCCAAATTTATTGATTCGACCCAAGGGGAGGTAAAGAATACTTATAAGCCTTAACAACTGAGTTGTCAATTCAGCTGCACCTGGAAAAGCACTAGCAACAGGGGTGATGTGAAAGTAGCAGTAATATGAGAGCAGTAGTAACAGTAACACAGCAGCAGTAATAGCAATATGAGAGCAATGGCACCAGAAAATAGTTGATACTACTTCCAATGACATATAGAACAAGTATATAATGATGAGAGATGGACCGGGGTTCCCAGCGATCTACACTAGTGGTAACTCTCCAATAACAAGTGACAAGTGTTGGGTGAACAAATTACAGTTGGACAATTGACAGGAATCAAAGGCATTAAGAAAGAACATCCAGATTATTAATCATGTAGGCATGTTTTCCGTATATAGTCGTACGTGCTCGCAATGAGAAACTTGCACAACATCTTTTGTCCTACCAGCCGGTGGCAGCCGGGCCTCAAGGGAAACTACTGGATATTAAGGTACTCCTTTTAATAGAGTACCGGAGCAAAGCATTAACACACCGTGAAAATATGTGATCCTCACATCACTACCATCCCCTCCGGTTGTCCCGATTTCTGTCACTTCGGGGCCTTTGGTTCCGGACAGTGACATGTGCATACAACTTGTAGATACAATCTAAGCAATAAGTATAGAGCTTAAATCTAAGATCATGCCACTCGGGCCCTAGTGACAAGCATTAAGCATAACAAGATTGCAGCAACAATAACTTCACAAACTTTATAGATAGACTAATCATAATGTATCATCCATTGGATCCCAACAAACACAACACCGATTATATCAGATGAATCTCAATCATGTAAGGCAGCTCATGAGATCATTGTATTGAAGTACATGGAGGAGAGTATACCAACTAGCTACTGCTAGAACCCGTAGTCCATGGGGGAACTACTCACGGAGCATGATGGAGGCGATGGCGTTGATGGAGATGGCTTCCGGGGGCACTTCCCCGTCCCGGCAGGGTGCCGGAACAGAGAGTTCTGTCCCCCGAATTGGAGTTTCGCGATGGCGGCGGCGCCCCTGGAGTCTTTCTGGAGTTTCATCGATTCGTTCTGCGTTTTTAGGTCGAAAGGGCTTTTATAGGCGAAGAGGCGGCGCAGGAGGGTGCCTGGGGGCTCCACACCATAGGGTGGCGCGGGCCCAGGCCAGGCCGCGCCGCCTTATGGTCTGGTGGCCCTCTGGCCCCTCTCCGACTCTTCTTCGGTGTTCTGGAGCCTTCCGGGAAAAATAGGAGGTTTGGCGTTGATTTCGTCCAATTCCGAGAATATTGCCCGAACAGCCTTTCTGGAACCAAAAACAGCAGAAAACAGGAGCTGGCACTGTGGCATCTTGTTAATAGGTTAGTTCCGGAAAACGCATAAAAACATTATAAAGTGCAAGCAAAACATGTAAGTATTGTCATAAAACAAGCATGGAACGACATAAATTATGGACACGTCGGGGACGTATCATCATCTTATGTCATCTAGTAAGCATTCAATTAAGTTGATAAACAAGGTCTAGACATATTCAAACCAGAAAATTCATGTATCAAGCTACCCCTATCCTCAAACTCTGTCTTATGAAGTCAAGCATGGAGAGAAGTACGCAGTTTTTTGGTTTCAAACATGGAAATTTCAAAAACCCTCTCAAGAGCTTCATTTTGTAGTGACTACGAAGGATACATGCTTAATTTTTCATATTCATGTTTTAAACTTGTTTAAATCATGGTCAAACCTAGGATTTGGCCAAGATTCAAATGGGAAAAATTGGAAAAAATGAAAAATCAAGGCACATAGTCTTCTTATGTCATATAGTAAGCATTCAATTAAGTTTATGAACAAGGTCTAGACATATTCAAACCAGAGAAATCATGTATCTACCCCCTAACCCTAAACTCTATCTCATGAAGTCAAGCGCATGCATGAAGATATGTCATTTTTGGTTTCAAACATTGAAATTTCAAAAACCCTCCCAAGAGCTTCATTTCAAAGTGATTAATTAAGAAGCATACATGCATGCTTACTTTTTCATATTCATGTTTTAAACATATTCAAATCTTGGTGAAACATAGGATTTGACCAAGATTCAAATGGGTATAAAAATTCAAAAAAAAAACAAAAAAGGTCTTCTTATGTTATATAGTAGGCATTCAATTAAGTTGATAAACAAGGTCTAGACATATTCAAACAAGAAAAATCATGCATGTATCTACCCCCTAACCCTAAACTCTGTTTCATGAAGTCAAGCATGAAGATATGTGGTTTTTGGTTTCGAATATGGAAATTCAAAAACCCTCCCAAGAGCTTCATTTTGAAGTGACTAAGAAGCATACATGCTTACTTTTTCATATTCATGTATTTAACTTATTCAAATCTTGGTGGAACCAAGGATTTGACCAAGATTCAAATGGGTATAAAAATTCAAAAAAACAAGGTATTCTTATCTTATATAGTAAGCATTCAATTAAGTTGATAAACAAGGTCTACACATATTCAAACCAGGAAAATCATGTATCTACCCCCTAACCCTAAACTATGTCTTATATATGAAGTCAAACATGCATGAAGAGAAGTGGTTTTTGGTTTCAAGCATGGAAATTTCAAAAACCCTCCCAAGAGCTTCATTTTGGAGTGACTAAGAAGCATACTTACGTGCTTACTTTTTCATATTCATGTTTTAAACTTGTTCAAATCTTGGTTAAACCTATGATTTGACCAAGATTCAAATGGGTATAAAAAATGAAAACCAAGGTCTTCTTATGTCATATAGTAAGCATTCAATTAAGTTGATAAACAAGGTCTAGACATATTCAAACCAGAAAAATCATGTATCAAGCTACCCCTAACCCCTAACTCTGTCTTATGAAGTCAAGCATGAAGATAAGTACGTGGTTTTTTGGTTTCAAACATGGAAATTTCAAAAACCCTCTCAAGATCGAGCTTCATTTTGGAGTGACTACGAAGGATACATGCTTACTTTTTCATATTCAGGTTTTAAACTTGTTTAAATCATGGTCAAACCTAGGATTTGACCAAGATTCAAATGGGCATAATTTAAAAAAAACAAAAAATGAAAAACCAAGGCACATAGTCTTCTTATGTTATATAGTAAGCATTCAATTAATTTGATAAACAAGGTCTAGACATATTCAAACCGGAGAAATCATGTATCTACCCCCTAACCCTAAACTCTGTCTCATGAAGTCAAGCATGATGATATGTGGTTTTTGGTTTCAAACATGGAAATTTCAAAAACCCTCCCAAGAGCTTCATTTTGAAGTGATTAATTAAGAAGCATACACGCATGCTTACTTTTTCATATTCATGTTTTAAACTTATTCAAATCTTGGTGAAACCTAGGATTTGACCAAGATTCAAATCCGTATAAAAATTAAAAAATAAAATAAAAAACAAGGTCTTCTTATGTTATATAGTAAGCATTCAATTGAGTTGATAAATAAGGTCTAGACATATTCAAACCAAAAAAATCATGTATCTACCCCTAACCCTAAGCATGTATCTCGTTGTTTGCGCTATGATACAATATCTACCTATGTTACACTAATCTCCTCTCTCCTACTTAATTAGCTGCCACATCAGCAGTTTTGTGGGACCAATGTGTATGATACTAGCTATGATACTAGCACTATCATGTGGGTACCTAAATCTCGAGTCAAAGTTTGACACGAAACCGATGTGGACTTTATTAATGGTGGAAGGGAGTAACAATCATAAGCACATTATTATTATTGATTGAACAACATTTTATTTGATGTGCCATAATAAGTTTAGAAACTCCTAGCCCCTGGAGGTGGCGTTTTGGCACACGCGTGCATATGCACCCATTATTGAAAATAATAAAAAAACAATTATATAAATGTTAAAAAAATCTGACATAATTTTTTTGGTATACATTGTGCCATCCTATGTTCGTTCATAAGTTTTTGTGGAAAAACAACATTTTGTGTGGTGTGTACAAAAAAGGCAAAAAATGTGCTGTACGTAGTCGTGTTACAGCATCAAAATTTGTCTTTTTTACAGGAAAATTTTAGTTTAGAATTTTTTGACACTTTGAAATGTGGATTCACATAATGGATTCCTCTACCTCGACCCCCTTGG
Organism: Lolium perenne; assembly: GCF_019359855.2. Lineage (NCBI taxonomy): Eukaryota > Viridiplantae > Streptophyta > Magnoliopsida > Poales > Poaceae > Lolium > Lolium perenne. The sequence continues at coordinate 163,285,320 of NC_067247.2, forward strand.
ATTCCTGAACAGACTTACAGTACTACTAGTAGGGCCTACTATTTTTTATTATTATTACCTACTGCAGCCAAAATTTAATCTCATCGAGCGGTAAAATTCCCCGCCAACGCCCAAATATCTCGCGCCGCAAAGTTTCAGATCTGTGAATATTTTTTCCCCTCAAAAGAAGGACTGCGAAATTCCCTTTTTCTCCTCTATCGCCCAGCTTCGCCCTAGTTTCGCCCGCAAGCCCTCAGAGAAATCGCCCCTCTTACCTACCTCGCACCTTCACGGCCGCCGCACCGGAAAATCACCGCCGCACTTCGCCGTTCAAGCTGCCACGGCTTCAAACCTCGAGGCTGCCCTATCCGCTTGATCCGCACCTACTCCGGCGTCCACTGCACCGTATCTCTTTCGCGGACTCTATCGACCACCGCACCTGACCAGCTTCGCCGACACCGACGTCCCCGTGCACTGCACATCATCTGCTTCACCGACCTTCTACTTCGGCCGGCGCGCTGAACACTTCATCGACCGCCCAACATGTCCTTCTCCGACCCCCCAAGATCTGCTTCCCCGGCACCCACCGCAACAGCAGTCCCCTCGCCGACCTCCACGTCACCCGTAAGAACGCGGAACACGTCTAAACGCCGCCCAGAAATAGGTAACCAGACATCCCTGCGCATTTTGTTCTGTTAGGAGTATTGCAGCTGACTGTATTTCTGAATTCTTGCTATATTTTTAACTTACAAGTGCTTTCGTTGGTAACCACCTCATCCTTTAGATTTAAACACGACGCATAAGTATTTTTCCCTGACCTAACCCACCCATTTGCTGTAACTCTACATGGTATCAGAGCCTAGGTTTCCTTCCTGCTAGTGCTAGCCGCCCCAAACAGTACCATACAAGTTCTTCCTTTGACCACAAAAACCACCGTTGAGATGTAGAAATCCCGGCGGCGGGAGGCCGCATCAGGTGCTCTGCGTGGGTTGCGGCTATCACACACAGCGATGTGAGTTGTGTGAGATCGGCGGCTGCTCGCGCGGGGACAAAGAAGAGGGTGAAAATCGTTTTGGTTTAGAAAGGAGAGAAGAGGAAGTTAATCCGTGGAAGAGAGATCTGGATCCGTGCGAGGGGGAGATGTTGGAGGCGTGCGGAGTGGGCCGAGCCTTTGAGCGCAGGGCGGAGCCGGAGGTTGGTGCTGGACGTTGACCAGCGCGAGCCGGTCGATGTGGCTAGGTGCGGTCTGCCAGGTTGGCCAGGGCGCGCAGACGAGGCGCCATCCGAGTGGAAGTGAGGAGAAAATGGAGATGTGAGGCTGTGAGGATATGTTGTGATGGAGTTGATGAGGCTGCGGTTGAGTCGTGATGGAGTTGATGAGGCTGCGGTTTAGTAGCGATGGTGATGGTTGTGGATATGTCCAGGGGAAAGGCATGCGTGCCTGAGGTGAGACTGGTTGAGGCCTGACCGGGGGATAGGCATGGGTGCTTGAGGAGTGGATGGTTGAGGCAGGAGTTGGCTGGGGGTTTGTGGGAGAGACGGAAGAGGTCAGTGGCCGGGCAGTGGAGAAGAGAGGCTGAGGACATTGAGGCGAGTGTGGATGGTTCTGCGGAACTTGTGTGGTGAGGCAGCCGGGGTTGTTGAGGACGTGTATGGTTAGGAGTTGTGCCTATCCCAGATGGTTGAAGCTGGATGTCTTCGCTGCTGATGAAGAGATGAATCGAGATGACAAGATGATGGAAAGTGCAATGCTGTCATGTATCCTAGGAGTTATGCTGAAAGTTCATTACTCGTCGTTGTCATATGTGTCATGTTGTTGTTGCAAGATGGCCATGGTTGTTTACCCATGATCATCTTGAGGGGGTGTGTTGGACCATGAGTGAGTTTAGTAGTAGCGCTGTAGTAATATTGTATCCAGTGTGAGGCCCATAGAGGCCCATGTCCAGTGGTATTGTAACCCTAACTCAGATGATATAAATACAGAGTGTGGTGGTCTGAGTGATTTAACCCACCCATTCGCTGAAACTCTACAAAATATGAGCCACCAATCATGAACCGTTGAATGCTCTACATGTCCACGATTGACAACAACAAAGCCTTTATTCCCAAACAAGTTGGGGTAGGCTATACAAGTCCACCATTGACACGATTACAATTTCTCACTATTTGGCCGTAGGCTACTGCTCTAGTACATCATGTTTGATATCTTTCTGCGATCCTGTATTACATGTTTATGTACGTCATAATGCTTCTACTTCTGTTTGGTGTCAATTTAATTATAGCAAATCCTTGACTCGTAACTGTTTGTTGTTATTACACGTGCAAAGCAGTACATCTTACACTCGTAAACGTAGAGTAAAGCTTGCCTATAATCATGTAAGTACTGCTGTTTTTTGTATATTGCTTAATGCAAACTTCTATATCTTGGATCCTGCTTTCGTTTACAATTGGCCTCTCCTTCATGCAGAGGAGAAACAGTGAGGCACCAGGTTCTTCTGTCCAAGTACCTGATGAGGTCCGTGTGACTCAAAAAAAAGCTCATGTAAGTTCCCTGTTTTTTTTGGAATGTTAATTTACCTCCTGTGCGTAGTTCAATTGCATCATTTTTCTGTATGTTGCACTACCTAAGTTTCCTAATGGAATCTAATAAAATATAAACAATTACCATATGGAACATTGCACACCGCCTTTGACCCATCTCGGCATCCGGCATGCCTGTGTATAAGTTACATGATTTGGCTATGTTAAACAAGTCCTGAAATTCTATTATGTTAATTTTTTGCATGTTGCTTCATTGAGTTTGCCTGTTGTTCCATGGCTAGTGCATGAAGTTTGATAGAAATGATCCTAGCTGAAATGATGCACTTCGTGTTTTTTTATTGCTTTATTCCTAACCTAGCTTCCTATTCTACTTGAAACATGATTGCTTTATTCCTAACCTAGCTTCCTATTCTACTTGAAACATGATTGCTTTATTCCTAACCTAGCTTCCTATTCTACTTGAAACATGATTGCTTTATTCCTAACCTAGCTTCCTATTCTACTTGAAACATTGTGAAAAAAATAGTTATATTACTTGTTTAAATGTCTAGCTTTGTTTTTCTGAGTCCCATTGACATGATGTGGTATATCCATATTCAAATGATCTGGCTGTTTATATAATACGCTCCATGTTCAATTGCTTCATTCATTTTCTAGTAATCTACTAGTAAGTAGCACGTGCTTTGCACGTCACGACATATATAATTTTAAAATATATTTCCATATTTTATTTGATGTTGATAATTATTATTTTTTGCTAAAATTACTCACAAAGCCTAAAGTTTGGCTTTTGAAAAACTAATACACCCTAAAAGAAGTAATGGAAGGAGTAATATGTGAGTTCACTACAATTAAGTTTTTTAGTCAGTATGAAATAGAAGTATACCCTAATACGAAAGTGACAAAACTTTTTCATGGACACCCCATTAGGATTATGTATATTTTTGTGATTAGAGTCGAGAATTTTTAAGGATCTATCTTACCTTTTGCGGCATGCATATTGCACGGCAAGACTATCTAATTTATATATTTCTACTCCGTACCATATTTTTTGAAATTTAAAATACATTATCCAATATCTATGTATAAATTTACTACCTCAATACTTTTTATGTGACCCACACATGGCCACCGTTAGATTTTATATCAAAACTGGTTTGTCATGGGAAAAAAAGTTAGACCTTAATATGAGTAAATACGAAATATTAGTACTAAATTAATATATATATTTTATCAGCCTTGGTTGGTGGACCAATGAACTTCGTATCTTCGAGCTTGAAGATGGTTCTTGTAACATAGTAATTGCTATTTGTTTTTCTAGCACAGAATTATATATCAATATCTTCACATAACCATGTACGATGAAGATGATATTTTTCATAACACAGTGCCAATGTAGACGATGGCTTGTGCTTCTATAAACTCCCAAAACAAAAATGTTCTCTTGAGTAAAACAAAAGAACGGCTAAGATTAAATGATACATGTTTGGTATTAGGGGTGAGATGGCTGAGATTAAATGATACCATGATACTCTTTCGGGGGATTACACTATTTTAAATTTTGATGGTATATGAAAGCTAAAGCCTTAGATTTTGTTGGCAAGTGAATGTTGTCATTGGCCCTGTTATGGATTTTGCATTTCTATTGCCACTACTTGTACTGACATCTCGCTTCATTCGTGTTTAATTCGGTCCCGTTGGTACTCGAACCCGGGTGGGCTGGCTGTGCACTCGCAAGCCTTGCCACTGAGCTAGCACTCAGTTCTCAGATTAAGCAATGCCTCGTTATGCTTAATTTAAATGTTATGGCACTTCATACAAGCCATACAATTAATTGTTGCATTGACCTTCTACGTTGTCGAAGGAACTATCTGAGTCATGCTTAAATCAATCATACATTATTTTCCTAATTGTATCCAATCCAACATGCACATGTTTTGACTGTATTTGGCTATTTGCTAGATTTCTTACGTGCGGTGACCTGGCTTCGTTATTGGGCACATGATGTCTAGTTGCTTGGTTCATTGTATACATCATCGCCATGATCTAGTTTGGTTTGTTCTAAGAGGCATGTGGCTTAACTGGTTTCTTTGTTATATCTGCCCATGGTTCTTTCAAAATTATGTCAACAATGCTGTTTGTTTGTCGTGTATTGTATTGCATTTTAACTTGTTTTGTCTTAGTTTCAGCCTGCAAACAAAGCTGTAATGTCAGTAGGGACAACCCATTTATCAAGTGTTGCGATCATTTCACAGAGCAACAAAGGATGAAGTGGCATGTGCTCTCATTGGTCCACTGAGTCCAGTACACCAACCGTTCCAGAAGAAATAGATGTACGAGGCTCTATTTTGGATTGCTTGCTATGTTATATCAGCTCAATGATGCTCTTGAAATTGGAGGTCTTTTATTGCATCATATGATGTTGTAACTTGTTTTATCTAAATTTCAGGCTTCAAATAAAGCTACAAAGCCAGAAGCAAGGGCCAATGCCTCAAGTATTGATGTTTCACAAAGCAGCAGTGAGAGTGCATATTGCTCGCATAGGCCCATGGTATCTATTGCTCAACTTAATCCGGCACAAAGAGATTTGGGGGATGCACTCCAAGAGGCAGTTGATATATTTGGGCGGGAAAATAAAGATACTGATGAAATAATTGCCAACACACGCCAAGAGATACATGAATTGAAAAATAGGCAAACTTTGACAGAAAATGTTCTAAAGAATCTCCTATGCACTTGTCATGGTAAGCCAGTTGTGATGTGTCTGGGAATTGAAGGTGTCTAAATAAACTTTGATTCTGTTGTTCAGTCAAGTGGACTGCTGATGCCAATGTTGTAATTACTTACTGCTCAACATTTCATTCAAAATTTCGTGGTCTGTAATAATTGCAAATTTTGTTGTTGTACTAAAATTAGATATGTTCCAAGTGGCTGCTGTATTTTGTGTGAAATAATATCCTGTTGTGTACTTCAATTAAACCATAAATCGGCTGCATGCTGAAAATTTGAATCTGAGCGCACGTGTGAACTGTTTTCTGCTCGTAATGCAATAAAGGCTATTTCTTCGAAGACTATGAACATGGTAGCCCATTAATAATACCTTAATAATTATGTCTGCTAGCAAGATAGATGGTCCTTATTATAGTCAGGCATGCCAACTTGTATGATTAAAAGTCGTTCCTACACATTAAATCTACCATCTGCATTTTTCTCTGTAATAACTTTTCTTTTTACACAACTCAAAACTTGTCATGCTAATATGAAATTCGAGATGGCAAAACATGGGAAAGATAAAGATATCACCAAAAACTCTTTCCTGCGAAATGCTGGGTTTTGAAGCCCAAGTCCAAGTCTTTCTCTGCTCAAGTTTTCGAGGAACAACTCCAAGTAGAACGAGTTGCAACAGCTATGCTAAGAACAAAAGTTGACATGTTGAGATCAAGATTAGAAGCATGTGATGCCCTACTGCACGAGGCCAATCAAGTTCGTTATAATCTCCCAAAGACTAAGAAAATGCCATAGATAATTGGAGATGAACACTACATAGTGAGTACATTGGTCTTGTGAAATGTTTCCTTAGATTATGGCACCTTTCCTACTTTTGTTGGTGGATGCATTTATCTGCGGTTGGGATCAACTTGGTAGTTGTTCCTGTGGATGTTATATAAATTAATTGCATAGCCTTTTTCAATCAGTTCGAACTTAAATGGTATCATAGCCAAGGTCTCAAGTTTGAATTGTCGAACGTGTGGTTTAATTTAATCTCAGTCGGGCGGCAAAATCTCCCACCAATCCTGAAATATTTCAAACGCATTTTTGAATTGGATTAAGAAGATAGGGACAGAGATCCAGTGCCCCCACGTTCACAGGGCACAACGTGACCTGAGGCTTCCCATCCACCATTCGTTTCAATCCAACAGCAAGGAAAGCAACAACGTGACCCGATTAATTTCTGCTGAACTGAAGAGCTGCAGTGTTCTCTCGAACCTGAAGAAATAGAGAAGGGAACAGAAGATGATTTCGGTCCGAGCGCATCTGGCCGGGCCAAAAATGCGTCTGGTACACGCTCCAGTGGAGCGACGCATAGTAACTGGGCCGTTCACAGCGACGCAAACATGCCTAAATATGCGCCTCAGATCTGTCGCGCGGATGCTGCGTGGACGCGTAAAGTGTCCGCTCGTGTCTGGCTGACATTTCGTTGGGCCCGCCTAGAAGTGACCTAGCGTCGATGCGTCTTCTCAGCGGCGCCGCTTCGGCAGTCCGCAGTCGCGTAAAATGGCGATGCCTCGCGTGGCACGTGCTGTCACCTACCTCTGCGAATGGTGATGCCATGCGTGCTGCGGCCGCCGTGTGCCTCCGACCTATATAAACAGGAGCGCACACATATCATCTCTTCCCACACTAAACAGCGGTGAGTAGGAGGTTGAGCGACATCGGCTAGGGTTTAGTGTGGGAGGAGACGATATGCGCGCACCCCTGTATATATATGTCGGAGGCAGGCGACGGCCGCTGCACGCGTGGCGTAGCCATTCGCAGAGGTAGGTGACGGCGCGCTCCACGCGAGGCATCGCCATTACGTGGCCGCAGACTGCCGAAGCGGCGACCTAAGAAGACGCATCGATGCTGGGTCACTGCCAAGCGGGCCCGACGAAACGTTTGCCAGACGCGAGCGGACACTTTACGCGTCCACGCATCGTCCGCGCGACGGATCCGAGACGCATATTTGGGCATGTTTGCGTCGCTGCGAACGGCCCAGTCACTATGCGTCGTCCCGCTGGAGTTTGTACCAGACGCATGTTTGGCCCGGCCAGATGCGCTCGGAACCGAAATCATCTTCTGTTCCCTTCTCTATTTGTTCAGGTTCGAGAGAACACAGCAGCTCTTCAGTTCAGCAGAAATTAATCGGGTCACGTTGTTGCTTTCCTTGCCGTTGGATTGAAACGAATGGTGGATGGGAAGCCTCAGGTCACGCTGCGCCCTGTGAACGTGGGGGCACTGGATCTCTGTCCAGAAGATAGATGATGATCATGGTAGTAACCGGTATTTAATGTGATGATGATTTGATTTTGCACTCGGCCATGAACAGAGGTACTAGTACGGTCTCACAATTTTTTATCATTATAGTTGGACCTTAGCCAAATTCAAAATCTCATAGCGGCAAAACTTCCCGCCCACAAAATACAAAAATTTCACACGCTTCCAAATTCCCATTCTACCCCTGTGGAGATGACAAAGAAAGTCGGTTGGTGGGGGGTCTGCCCGTCATTTTTGGATCACCACCTCCCTAGCCCTAAACCCTCCCAAAAAAATTCATTTCCCTCAGACCACCCACCGGAACTTCCCAAGTCCCTCTCTCCCACCTCCACGACCACCGCACGGAACATCCCCGCCGGACTTCCTGGCCTACCCGAGGCCTCGCGATCCTCGTCTTCCGGCTGCCTGCCGGAGCCGCTTCATCGACGCCGTCATCAACCGGACCGGATCATCCCCGCCGAACCTCGAAACCATATGCTCATCTAGCAGTCTACCGCAGTCGCTTCAGCTGCGGTATCGTCCACCCCACCGGAGCCGCTTCGCCGGATCCGTCGTGCACCGCATCGGATCTTGCTCACCGACACCGATGTGCATGAACCGGATCTGCTTCACCGGCGCCGTGCATGATCTAAACTCTTCTACTGTCGCTTTTCTATTGCTTGCCTGCAAGTTCTTGTTTAATCTTGGGGGAACCAGTTTGTGCTAACGACGCGCCGTTACGTTTTTGCAGATGAGATGAGTAACCATGAAGTGTAATGGCCGTCTCTCCAACCCCAAGTAGCACATGTTGCGTACTTCATCACCGGATCTATCAACCCCAGGAAGATCTCGTGACTCCCACAGAGTGCTTCTCCTAATGTAAGTCCCTTGTTTTAGCGCCATGTTCTGGGTTCAGATGCTTGTTTGTCTGAAGCTCTTTTAGTTCATTCCTAGCTATGACCGTAACACCTTGCTATTTTCTAGTTCATTGCTAACTTTAAGCGATTGAACATTTTGGTTTGCATTCCCTGCTCTGTAGATGTAGCCATCATAACTTCTATCTTGCTCAGTCGTTGTTACAAAAATTATAGGTATTATAGTAACATCCTGCTATTATTTAGTTCATGGCCAATTTTAAGTAATTGCACATGTTGGTTCGCATTCCCTGCTCTATAGCTTTTGGCATCGTAACTTCTATATTTGGTTTACATTGCCTGCTCTGTAGATCTAGCCATCATAACTTTATCTTGCTCAGTCGTTGTTACAAAAATTATGGCCTGCTACTATGTTGTTTGTGCCAATTTTTTACTCCATGAACATGTTGGCTTGCATTCCCTGTACTATAGGTGATGCCATTGTTTTGTATCTACTTCATTGTAAGCTAACAAAGTAAGGACTTAGTTTGGCATGCTATCACTCTGCTATCTAGCCTATAGTACAAATAAACTTGTCATATTACTAGATAATAATTTTGCGTGCCATCTTGTTCTTCAAAAGCTGCATTACTGACTTGTTTCTCTGACTTGGCATGACGCTCACATATGGAATGTTGAACATATTGGTTTGCATTCCCTCTTATACAAGTTCACAGGTGATCCCACTATATTCGTATCCTGGTCCATCCTAAGCTCCAAAGATTAACTATCCTCTATGTGTTGCTCATTACAAGTTTATATCCCGAAACATCTTGATTTGCATCCCCTTCACTATAAGTTCAGGAGTATTATTTAGTTCACGGCCAAAATGAAGTAATTGCACTTGGCACATGTTGGTTCACATTCCCTCCTCTTTAGCTTTTGCCATCGTAACTTCATCTTGCTTAGTCGTTGTTACAAAATTTATAGCCTGCTACTATGTTTGGTTTACATTCCCTGCTCTGTAGATGTAGCCATCATAACTTCATCTTGCTCAGTCGTTGTTACAAAATTTATAGCCTGCTACTATGTTGTTCATGCCAATTTTGTACTCCCCGAACATGTTGGTTTGCATGGGACCTCGACGTAGTAAGTCTCATTTGTTTCATTCTAACATGCTCTGTTATATTGGCCGTTGGTATGCGGCATGCACTCTTTGTTTGCTTATTGTGCGCATTACAATGATCTTGTTATAACGACGAAATGATGACTTCCAAATTCTTTGGCAAACAATATTGTAGTGTATTTGCCTTTCCATTGTTGCTGTCTTAACTTGTAATGTCTTTGTTTCAGATATAGGTGCTGCATGGACAACTTAAAAGATTGCCGGATCGCTTCATTGTATTGCTAGGTTTAATTACCATTCAATTTCGCTGGGTTCTGTAATATTTTTTCAAAGCCTTGCAGCTGATGTAATATTTAGTTAGTTTTTATAGTTCTTTCGCGCATTTTTTCTTTGGTGCTTGTGGTAAGTGAGGCTATCCGACAGAAATCAATGCTGCGTAAATATTCTAAGTATCTAAATCACGAATTCCCATCCCTTAAACGGCCCAATTAAGCGAAATCACATATGTGCCGGCCCCCAAAATCCTAAAGCGCCTATTATGCCGGCATATAAACAACAACTAAACGGGCTGGCCCACTTACTTATTGGGCCAGCCCACTTGATTTATGGTGGACCCCACACACTAATTGGGCCGGCCCACTTACTATAAGGTGGACCCCACAAACTACTGGGCCGGCCCACTAACTAGTTGGGCCAGCCCAATTGCTTTTGTGATGGACCCCACATACTAAATGGGCCGGCCCTTTAAGAGGAAAGTGGGACCTACCTGTGCTTTTGGCCCGGCCCACTATCTTGTTGGGCCGGCCTACTTGCTATATGGTGGACCCTACGTTATAAATGGGCCGGCCCTTTAATAGGAAGGTGGGACCCACCTGTGCTTTTGGCCCAGCCCACTATCTTGTTGGGCCGGCCCACTTGCTACATGGTGGACCCCACATACTAAATGGGCCGGCCCTTTAACAGGAAAGTGGGACCCACCTGTGTTTTTGGCCCGGCCCACTTGCGTGTTGGGCCGGCCCACTTGCTATATGGTGGACCCCACATACTAAATGGTCGGCCCTTTAACAGGAAGGTGGGTCCCACCTGTGCTTTTGGCCCGGCCCACTATCTTGTTGGGCCGGCCCACTTTGCTATATGGTGGACCCCACATACTAAATGGGACGGCCCTTTAACAGGAAAGTGGGACCCACCTGTGCTTTTGGCCCGGCCCATTTGATCTAATGTGGACCCCACGTACTAAATGGGCTGGCCCGATAGCAGGAAAGTGGGACCCACATGCTAATTGGGCCGGCCCAATAACTTCTTGGGCCTGCACACTTGCTTTAAGGTGGACCCCACTTGGTAAATGGGCCGGCCCGATAACATGAAAGTGGGTCCCACATGTTTTTGTGGGCCGGCCCTTTTGCCTGTTGACCGGTCAAACGAGTGCATTCGGCCCGGCCCACATGCTTAGTGGGCCGGCCCATTAATGTTTTGACCAGTCAACCTTAGAGGTTAGGCCCGGCCCACGTAGCTAATGGACCAGCCCAGCTATATAGTTGACCGGTCAAACTAAGTCAGCTGGCCCGGCCCGCAAACTTAATGGGCCAGCCCGCTTAAGACGTGGCAGGCCTCGTGTGGGCCTACCATCTACCACGGGGTTTCAGCGGTTAACGCCGTTAACTGCCAGTTAAGGGCGTCTGCCACGTGTCAGTTTGCATGACGTCAGCAGTCAACAGGCTCCCGGAAACACTTCTGCAACGGTCCGATTTTCCGTGGCGGAAGGGCGCCCAAGCGCGACGGACCGGAAAAAATGTGGTAGGACTTTGCTTGACGCAGTTTCGACAACAGAACCCATATCGTCGGGTTAGGCCCATAGGCGACGAAAAACACCCCTTAGCGGACGATTTTGAGACGTTGCCTATCAGAACTTTTCTTGTAGTGATAGTATTGATACGTCCAAAACATATCTACTTTCCCGAACACTTTTGCTGTTGTTTTCCCTCTAATTTGTGTGTTTTGAATACAACTAACACGGACTAATGTTGTTTCTAGCAGAATTGCTCTAGTGTCTCGTTTTTGTGTAGAAATCCAACTTTCAGGAAAATTCCCGGAAAATATCGCAAAGCCCCTATTTTACCCGAAGACTCACGGAGCAGGAGACGAGACGGAGAAGAGCCACGAAGGGGCCACACCAGGCCTAGGCGCGGGCCAACCCTGGTCGCGCCTAGGGGTGGTGTGGCTGCCTTGAGCACCCCCTCGACCTCTCCTCCTGACTATATAAAAGCTCCTGGCCTGAAAACAGAGGGGGGTTCAACGTTTTTCCAGAAAGAGTTCCGCTGCTCCTCCGTCACCAGAAACCCCAATCCGGGAACCAGAAACTCCGTTCTGGCACCCTGCCGGGACGGGGAATCGGAGGAGATCATCGACGTCATCATCACTGACGCCTCTCCATCAACCATCCATGATTCCCCCATCCATGTGTGAGTAATTCCCCTGCTATAGGCTGTAGGGGATGCTGGTAGGGATTGGATGAGATCATTCATGTAATAGCTATAAGATTGTTAGGGGCATAGTGCCTAGTATCCGTTGTTAGTATTTTTGACATTGTTGCAACTTGTTGTGCTTAATGCTTGTCACTTTTGGCTCGAGTGCCATGATCACAGATCTGAACATGTTATTGATTCATGAGGATAATTATTGTTTTTTACCTTACCTGCAAGTTGTATACACATATTGTTGTCCGGAACCCGAGGCCCCAAGAGAAATTGGGATAACCAGAGGGGATGGCTATGATGTGAGGATCACGTGTGTTCACGGAGTGTTAATGCTTTGCTTCGGTGCTCTATTAAAAGGAGTACCTTAATTACCAGTAGATTCCCTTGACGTCCCGCTGGAAACGGGCTGGTAGGACAAAAGATGTCGTGCAAGTTTCTCCTTGCGAGCACGTACGACAAAATAGGAACACACGCCTATGGTTACTTACTACTTGGATGCTTTTATCATTGTTACCTGCAAATGCCTACGTCTTGATTATTAAATGAATTGTCTTATCCATGCAGCGCCCGTTCATCCATCCCTATGCGTGCAGTATTTTAATCCTGATGTCTACTGCAATCACTGCTATTGCTATTTTTATTCCATTACTGTTGTTACTTCACTACTACTACTGCTATAAAACTGTTACTACTAATAAACTGTTGCGAGCAAGTCTATTTCCAGGTGTAGCTGAATTAACAACTCATCTGTTAAAGCTTATAAATATTCTTTGGCTCTCCTTGTGTCGAATCAATAAATTTGGGTTTTACTTCCCTCGAAAACTTTTGCGATTCCCTATACTTGTGGGTCATCAATTATGTACTCCGTTCTTAAATTTATGTTCTGATCCAACATCTATGCAAGAGCGTGTGTGGGGTGATGTGTGTGTTAGATGGAGTAGCGAGGTTTTAGTGATTGGATAGTGACAATATGTTCATGATCTATTATGGTTTTGCCTTTCTTTTGCTACCTCACCAGGGATTAAGTGAATGCATGTGCTATGTTCATCATGTGACAACAATGATGATCTTTTTGTTCAAGGTAGCATGTTTGATATTCAAATTTTATGTCAAAGTACTTATTGATATTCTCTGCTAATTCTTAATACAAGATTGTGAAGTAAAGATTTGCAAAGTACACACAGATCTGAATGTGGGAGATCCGTTCACTAAAGCTCTCCCTAGGGCAAAGCATGACCTACACCAGAACGCCATGGGTGTTAGGTACCTTACAATGTCATCTAGATTACTGACTCTAGTGCAAGTGGGAGACTGTTGGAGATATGCCCAAGAGGCAATAATAAAATGGTTATTATTATATCTTTGTGTTTATGATAAATGTTTGCATACCATGCTATAATTTCATTAACCGAAACATTGATACATGTGTGTTATGTAAACAACAAGGAGTCCCTAGTAAGCCTCTTGTATAACTAGCTTGTTGATTAATAGATGATCATGGTTTCGTGATCATGAACATTGGATGTTGTTAACAACAAGGTTATGTCATTGGATGAATGATATAATGGACACACACCCAAATAAGCGTAGCATGAGATCAAGTCATTAAGTTCAACTTGCTATAAGTTTTCGATACATAGTTACCTAGTCCTTCGACCATGAGATCATGTAAATCACTTACACCGGACGGATGCTTTGATTACATAAAACGTCATTGCATAAATGAGTGGTTATAAAGATGGGATTAAGTATTCGGAAAGTGCGAGTTGAGGCATATGGATCAAGAGTGGGATTTGTCCATCCCGATGACGGATAGATATACTCTGGGCCCTCTCGGTGGAATGTCATCTAATTAGCTTGCAAGAATGTGATAGGTCACAAGAGATGACATACCACGGTACGAGTAAAGAGTACTTGTCGGAAACGAGGTTGAAGTAGGTATGGAGATACCGATGATCGAACCTCGGACAAGTAAAGTATCGCGTGACAAAGGGAATCGGTATCGTATGTAAATGGTTCAATCGATCACTAAGTTATCGCTGAATGTGTGGGAGCCATTATGGATCTCCAGGTCCCGCTATTGGTTATTGGTCGGAGAGGAGTCTCGACCATGTCTGCATAGTTCACGAACCGTAGGGTAACATGCTTAAGGTTCGATGTCGCATAAGTAGATTCGGAATATGAGATGGAGACCGAAGTTTGTTTGGAGTCCCGGATGGGATCCAGGACATCACGAGGAGGTCCGGAATGGTCCGGAGAATAAGATTCATATAAGAGAAGTTGATTTCTGGGTTTCTGAAAAGTTCGGGATTTTTCCGGTGGAAGATCGAGACGGTTCTAGAAGGTTCCAGAGGGGTCCACCATGGGGCCTGATACGTCCAAAACGTATCTACTTTCCCGAACACTTTTGCTATTGTTTTGCCTCTAATTTGTGTATTTTGGATACAACTAACACGAACTAACGCTGTTTTCAGCAGAATTTCTCTGGTGTCTTGTTTTTGTGCAGAAATTCAACTTTCGGGAAAATCCTCGGAATTTATACCAAAGGGCCTATTTTACCAAAAGAATCACGGAGCCAGAAGGGCAGGCCTGGGGAGGCCCAGGGCCCCCAGACGCTAGGCCGGCGCGGCCTGGAGGGGGGGGGGGGGGCGCCGCCCTAGCGTGTGGCCCCCTCGGCTGCCCTCTGACGCCCTCCTCTGGACTACTTAAAGGTTTCGATCTAAAAATGCGAGAAGAGAAGTCGAAGTCGCCAGAAACCCTCCAGAACGCCGCCACATCGCGAAACTCCGTCTCGGGACCAGAAACTCCGTTCTGGCACTCCGCCGGGACGCGGAATTGGAGGAGATCATCGCCATCATCACCACCGACGCCTCTGCATCGACCAGCAATGTTTTCCCCATCCATGTGTGAGTAATTCCCCCGCTGTAGGCTGAAGGGGATGGTAGGGATTGGATGAGATTGGTCATGTAATAGCATAAGATTGTTAGGGCATAGTGCCTAGTGTCCGTAATTGGTACTTTGATGATATTGTTGCAACTTGTTATGCTTAATGCTTGTCACTAGGGCCCGAGTGCCATGATCTCAGATCTGAACATGTTATTGTTTCATGATGATATACATTGTTTTATGATCTTACCTGCAAGTTGTAGACACATGTCGCTGTCCGGAACCCGAGGCCCCAAAGTGACAGAAATTGGGACAACCGGAGGGGAAGGCGGTGATGTGAGGATCACATGTGTTCACAGAATGTTAATGCTTTGCTCCGGTACTTTATTAAAAGGAGTACCTTAATATCCAGTAGATTCCCTAGAGGCCCGGCTGCCACCGGCTGGTAGGACAAAAGATGTTGTGCAAGTTTCTCATTGCGAGCACGTACGACTATATACGGAACACATGCCTATGGATTGCTTAGTACTTGGACCCCGTTTTATTATTATCTGCAAATGCCCTGCTTTGATTGTTACATGAGTTTCTCTCATCCATGCAACGCCCGTCATCCATCCCTGTGCCTACAGTATTTTAATCCTGCTGTTTACTATAATCACTACTGCTGTCTCTATCACACTGCTGCTGTTATTTCACTACTGCTACTGCTATAAAACTGCATTATCGATAAACTCTTGCGAGCAAGTCTGTTTCCAGGTGCAGCTGAATTGACAACTCCGCTGTTAAGGCTTTCAAGTATTCTTTGTCTCCCCTTGTGTCGAATCAATAAATTGGGTTTTACTTCCCGCGAAGACTGTTGCAATCCCCTATACTTATGGGTCATCAAGACTATTTTCTGGCGCCGTTGCCGGGGAGCATAGCTTTATTTGGAAGTTCACTTGGATTGATATTGTTCACTGCAAATTCTCCATCATGGGCAAATCTCGCGATCCTAAAGTCGCCATATTACCATCCACTACAAGAAAAGGTACAACTCTGAGTACCTCTGCTACTCTTGATTCACCATCTGTGATAAGTCAACTTGTTTCACCACCACAAGCTTCACTTGCTGGTACTTCTGCTAAATCTGAAAATTCTCATAATATTGATGATGTTTCTGTTGTGCTTGATGATAGTGGTTCATTGGGATCTTTTCTAGATGCTACAATTGCTAGGTCTAGACAAATTGAAAATACTGAAACTCCTAATGAAAATGCTGCTACACCTGTTAATTCACCTGAGTCTGTTGATTATTCTAGTGATGATCCTGATGAGGATTATGTGGAGCTTAATGATGATTTTATTGACAAATGCAATGCTATTACTGATGCAAGAAAAAATGAAAAGTTTCTCGCACAACATACTGTTAGATATAAGCTGTCTCCTGATCCTAAATTTGCCACATCTCCTATAAACATTAAGGATAAAGATTATGATTTTTCTCTTGATCTATCTCATATAGCTACTGTTGAGAAAACACCCTTTTGTGGTACTGAAAAAGAAAGTGCTGTAGAACATATGAATGAACTTTCTTCTATGAGTAGCTTGTTTTCTGATGATGTCAAGATGCGCACTTATTTTATTGCTAAAAATTTTCCTTTCTCATTAAAGGATGATGCTAAAACTTGGTATAATAGTTTGCCTCCTGGTTCTATTAATAGTCCAGGTGATTTGCTTGATGTTTTCTTTCGGAAATACTTTCCTGCTAGTGCTCAACATGCTGCTTTACAAAAAATTTATAGCTTTGACCAGGAAGATGGAGAGAAATTGCCTAAAGCTTGGGCAAGATTTTGCTCTCTTATCAGAGCTCGGCCTGGACATGATTTGGAAAAGCATGATTTACTTGATATATTTTATAGTGGACTAACCGTTGAGTCTAGAGCATATTTGGATAGTTGTGCTGGTTGTGTTTTCAAGAAAAGAACTCCGCATTTAAGCTGAAGAATTATTGGCTAAAATAGGCCGGAATCATGATGATTGGACTACACCTGAACCAACTCCGACGCCAATATTGAAGAAGAGGGGTTTGATTAAATTAAATGATGAAGATATGAGGGAAGCCAAGAAGTCTCTTAAGGAGAAAGGTATTAAAACCGAAGATGTGAAGAATTTACCTCCCATAGAAGATTTATGCAAGATAATTCCCCCTTCATCCATGATTGAGGTAAACTCTCTTCAACGCTTTACTAGGGAAGATATTCCGTATTCAAAACCTCCTGCTCAATGCTTAGATGAGTTTGATAATTATATTGTTAAGCAGGAAAATTTTAATATGAGAGTAGAGAATCATCTAATGGAAAATTCTCAAGCTATTAGCAATTTGCATGATATTGTGGAGAGAACCTCCAACGATGTTAAGATGCTAGTTAAACATTTTCAAATGGTTCAAACTCAAATTGATCAACTCACTAAAGTGCAAAATGACTTGTTAAAAAATAATTCTAAAGAGAAACATGCTTATGAAGTAACAACTAGAGGCAGTGTCTCTACCCAGGATCCTCTATATCCTGAGGGGCATCCCAAAAGAGTTGAACAAGATTCTCAACGAATTGAACCTAGTGCTCCTTCTAAGAAAAAGAAGAAGAAACATAAAAATGTTGTAGAATGCTCTGAACCTGTTAATGATCCTAATAGTATTTCTATTTCTGATGCTGAAACTGGAAGTGGTAATGAACATGATAATGATAATGATAAGAATGATGCTTCTGATAAAGAAGAGGTTGAAGATGAACCTGAAAAGCATGCTAAAAATAAAAAGTATACTAAAGAAGATTTTATTGCTAAGAAACATGGTAATGAAAGAGATCCTTGGGTACAAAAGCAAATGCCTTTTCCTGCTAAGAAACTAAAATCAAAGGAAGAAGAACATTATAATAAATTTTGCGATTGGATGAAACCTTTATTTTTGCAAATCCCTTTGACTGATGCTATTAAATTGCCTCCTTATTCAAAGTATATGGAAGATATTGTCTCTAACAAAAGGAAAATTCCTAATGAGGAGATTTCCACTATGCTTGCTAATTACTCTTTCAATGGCAAAGTTCCAAAGAAGTTGGGCGATCCAGGTATACCTACTATTCCTTGTTCTATTAAGAATAATTATGTTAGAATTGCTCTATGTGATTTGGGAGCCGGTGTTAGTGTTATGCCTTTTTCTCTTTACAAGAGACTTTATTTAGATAAGTTGATACCGACTGATATATCTTTGCAAATGGCTGATAAATCTACTGCTATTCCTGTTGGTATATGTGAGGATGTTCATGTTCAAGTTACTAATAACTGCTTGATATTAACTGATTTTGTTGTGTTGGAAATGCCTGAAGATGATAATATGTCTATTATTCTTGGGAGACCTTTTCTTAACACCGCAGGGGCTGTTATTGATTGCAATAAAGGAAAGGTTACTTTCAATGTCGATGACAAGGAGCATACCGTTTATTTTCCCAAGAGGATTGATAAAGTATGTGGAGTTAATACAATTTCTAATGTGAGAACTATCAAAATTGGAGATATTGATTGTCCTATATATGAGCCTAAAGAAGGATATCAAAATCTTATGATTGGATCCATATCAATACAATTCAAGGTAACATGATTGATTTGAGGTTTATTTCTTCTTATGCTATGTAAAATTTATTTGATGGCAAGACTTGACCAACCTTGTTAACAAATACTTTTTATATGCATAGAGGAGGTAAACAACATTTCTTTCTTCCTCCACTTGTTCTACTTGCTGTAGCACTTTTGTTTTGCAAAGTTCTTTAGTCAATTGGGGATTTCAAAAATATTTTTCTGCCCAGTAATAATAAAATTAATACCTAGAATTGTGCATCTTTCAAAGTTTTCAAAAATTCACAAAAATTATACCGTTGGTCTTATTTTTCGAAGACGCACCTGGGAGCACCTGGGGATGACCAGTGGGGCACCCCAGGGTGGCACCCCACAGGCCGGCGCGGCCTGGAAGGGGGCGCGCCACCCTGGCGTGTGGGCTCCCCCTTGCCCCACTACTTTATCTCTTCCTCCCACTCTCTTCTCTCTCCCGAAAAAACCAGCACCAGCTTTCTCTCACTCGCGTTTCTGCTCAAGAGCTCAAGATATCTCAATCTCTTTGCTCAGCCCAGATTTCTGTCTGAAATTTGGCACATTTGCTCTCCGGTATGTGACTCCTCCGATTATCCAAGTAGAATTTTGTTTGGTTGAGTATATCTTGAATATTTTGCTGCTGTAGGTAACATGTTTAGTGAGCTTGCATGCTTGTTCTAAGTTGTAAAAACTAGTTTTGGTGCATGATTAGTACTCTAGCAAGTTCCTATAGTAGTTTCCCTCAATTATATGTCACCAAATCAAATTTTATAATGTTTGTTGAAAATTTTCAGAAAATGGAGTGGAATAGACATCAACTAAATCAACAATAATTGGAGGTGCAACAAGTCATGAGAGTTAACCGCGAATAGGGAGTATACCCCTCTTACTACCCGTGCACAGATTTCATGAGAAGTGCAGGAATCTTGGGAGATGTTCAGAATCTAATTTCTCGTGCAGATTTTGCTGACAGAGAACCATGCCAATATGCAAAATTGACTATGTTTGTTGTGCAGGATTTTAAGTTCAATTGGTCGCAATCTAACCCCATGGTCCAGTACAAAATTTATAATAAAACTGTCAACTTGCCATTCGATGATTTTTGTGCAGCAATTAGAGTGCCGCAATGGGGATCATGCGAGAAGATAAGGGGATCGCCGCAAGAGCTCTTGAACCTCTTCAAGATGATTTGTCATGGAAGGAGCTTCTCAGAGGATGGTGGTAAAATCAGTAGCATTCAACTCCCAGCTATTCGCTACTTTGCTTATTTCATTACTAAGTGCGTTCTTGCTAGAAAGAATGCAAGTAAATTATCTATCCAGGATTTAGCTTTTCTAGCTGCTGCATTGCAAGGTAATAAGACCTATAATTTGGGTGCTTTGATAGCTTATAGACTTTCTACTAACCGTGAGAAGGGCGGAATTTGTGGAGGTATCATCGCCTCTCGTTTACTAGCTTTGCATGGTGTAGAACCTCACCATCTTGATATTCAGCTTCCCATAGAGAAACTTGACATAGTCTCCATGATTAAACATGAATTTGTTTCTGATTCATCTAATTTGGGTAACCTGTCTTACAAGATAACATTTTACAAGAAAACTTGGAGAATAACTAAGAAAACTGAAAAACTAGTAAGATTGCCTGCACCTGTTCTATTTAACCTTGATTCCAGGGAGGATTGATCAGTCACGGAAGGTGCGCTGAATGCATACATAGAGGGAGGAAGCCATCATGCAAGGGACAACACGGAGGAGGCCGAGGAACACCTCGACTCATCATCCGATGCAGCAAGCTCTTCGCATCAACATTTTGGGCATGTGGAGCCTTCACCCTTTTCTTCTTCACCGGGACCTTATTATGACTACGCCATGTATGATCCACCGGAGTGGAACAGCGACCCTCGCTGGGGTTGAACTCCACTTAGGCCAAAAGCCTAAGCTTGGGGGGAGGTATACTGGTATCACTCATTCTTTGCACATTATGATTTCTGGATACTTGTATATACTTGTTTAGTTTCTTTGAGTGGTTTTCTAATAAGAGGGAGATGATATTTGGGGAAGTGCTGCCTGAAAACAGATTCTGGACTGATACCAAAAAAATTCTCAAAAACAGCCAGAACGTTATTTTGCGAAGCCAATTTTTGTGCATGTTCCCCAAGTTGTTATCTAACTTTCATTAGTTGAAAACTTTTCGAGCTGAGCAGCGGAAGAATTTCTTACAAATCGATTACTGTACTGCTGTCAAGTTTGACGAATTCCTGCTGCTTTGTGTTTATGTGACTTTTCTAGTTTTCATTTTCTTGTTTTCCTTTGTTTCTTTCCTAAAACACAAAAAGACCAAAAATATTTCTGTTGTTTCTCTGCACCATTTGCTTATTTTGGTTTCTTTCTTTTATTTTGCTTTATTTGCTATCGTTGGTTTGCTATAAGAAAATCTAAAAAGATTTTGCTTTGTTTGCTTGTTTCCTTTTGTTCTTGTTTCCAATTCGAAAACACCAAAAATATTTGTTGTTCTTCTTTGGTTTTGTAAAGTTCATTATGAGTTCAATGGTCTTCAGTGGCTGGAGCGTGGTTTTCATTTCATATTATTCAAGCTACACAAGTGAAAGGCAATAATGACGATCTACGACAATTCGACTGTGGTGAGAGGCTGGTATGAACTCTATTTGTTTTCATTTTTGTACATATACTCATCCATGTGAGCATGCTTAGTTGGTTCATGCGAGGTATATGTCATTTAAGAAAGTCTAGTAGTTCATGATCTCTCATGTTTAACTCCAGTTTACTAATATGAGTAGCATGTTATGGATGTTTGCTTGCATTGTTCTATTCATAAATAGGTATGACATTGTGGTATCCTCCTCTGAATAATTCATTTGAATTGACTTGGCACATGCTCACGCATGCATATGACTGAACAAAAGTCAATTAAGCCTCGATGATTTACTTTGCTTCAGAGTTCTTGTATCACTTTTATGCCTCCGTTAATTTATTTTGCCGCAAGCATGATTATGACAGTGACTGCTCTCTTGAATTGTCGCTCCCCAGTCTATTGCTAGCCTTCACTTGTACTGAGCGGGAATGCTGCTCGTGCTTCCAAACCCCTGAAAACCAAGTTAATCCAAAGTGTCCACCATAAATACCTATGCATGGCATTTCAAACCATTCCAAGTAAATTCTCATGCGCTACCTTTAAACCTTCAAAATGCTTCTCAATTTGTGTTAATGTTTTATAGCTCATGAGGAAGTATGTGGTGTTTATCTTTCAACCTTGTCATTTACTTTTGACGGACTTTCATAATAAGAGCTGGCAACGGGGTGCCCAGCCCCAACTAATAACTTAATTAATAATTCTCTTCACATGTTTTGCTCTGATTCATCAGTAAGCAACTTAATTTTGCAAATAGACACTCCTCCATGGTATGAGATTGATGGAAGGCACCCGAGGATTCGGTTAGCCATGGCTTGTGTAAGCAAAGGTTGGGGGAGTGTCACTCATAATAAAAACTAAAGTACGTGTGTAAACAAAAGAGAAGAGGGATGATCTACCTTGCTGGTAGAAATAACGTCCTTCATGGGAGCCGCTCTTGAAAGTCTGGTTGGCGAGGTAGTTGGTGTACCCATTACCATTCGTTGACAACAACAAACACCTCTCAAAATAATTTTACTCCTGTTTTAAAAATGAAAAGCTCTAGCGCATGTTAATCCCTGCTTCCCTCTGCGAAGGGTCAATCTTTTACTTTCATGTTGTGTCGCCAACCTTTCTTTGAGCACTTTCTTGAGAGCACCACTGTCATTCTTAGTATAATATGCTTGTCCCAAAATATGATTGACTGTGGTATAAATTTGATGCTTTTATCTTTGACAATCTCTATTTCTAGTCTTTCTATGAACTTCAGAGGTGCCTGAGCATTTATGTTTTGCTGATCAAACACGGGCAAGCGAGATACCACTTTATCATATCCTTTTATGAACATTGCAATCCTGCTGATAGACATGATTCATGATGCTTATTATTAATTTGTTGGTGCCTTTCCATGATTGACATAGCTATTGGATGATCTTATTTGCATGTATCTTATTATGAATTGCCTAAGTACTTGTCCATATCATGAGAATATTTACATCATATGAACAAATGTGTTCGTGAAAGTTCTTTTATCGCACTCAGTTGTGAACTGAATTGCTTGAGGATAAGCAATAAGCTAAGCTTGGGGGGAGTTGATACGTCCAAAACGTATCTACTTTCCCGAACACTTTTGCTATTGTTTTGCCTCTAATTTGTGTATTTTGGATACAACTAACACGGACTAACGCTATTTTCAGCAGAATTGTTCTGGTGTCTTGTTTTTGTGCAGAAATTCAACTTTCGGGAAAATCCTCGGAATTTATACCAAAGGGCCTATTTTACCAGAAGAATCACGGAGCCACAAGGGCAGGCCTTGGGGAGGCCCAGGGCCCCCAGACGCTAGGCCGGCGCAGTGATACGTCTCCGACGTATCGATAATTTCTTATGTTCCATGCCACATTATTGATGTTATCTACATGTTTTATGCACACTTTATGTCATATTCGTGCATTTTCTGGAACTAACCTATTAACAAGATGCCGAAGTGCCAGTTGATGTTTTCTGCTGTTTTTGGTTTCAGAAATCCTAGTAACGAAATATTCTCGGAATTGGATGAAATCAACGCCCAGGGTCTTATTTTGCCACGAAGCTTCCAGAAGTCCGAAGAGGACACGAAGTGGGGCCACGAGGTGGCCACACCCTAGGGCGGCGCCCCCCCCCCCCTTGGCCGCGCGGCCCTGTGGTGTGGGGCCCTTGTCCCGCCTCCTGACCTGCCCTTCCGCCTACTTAAAGCCTCCGTTGCGAAACCCCCAGTACCGAGAGCCACGATACGGAAAACCTTCCAGAGACGCCGCCGCCGCCGATCCCATCTCGGGGGATCCAGGAGATCGCCTCCGGCACCCTACCGGAGAGGGGAATCATCTCCCGGAGGACTCTACGCCGCCATGGTCGCTTCCGGAGTGATGTGTGAGTAGTCTACCCCTGGACTATGGGTCCATAGCAGTAGCTAGATGGTTGTCTTCTCCCCATTGTGCTTCATTGTCGGATCTTGTGAGCTGCCTAACATGATCAAGATCATCTATCTGTAATTCTATATGTTGCGTTTGTTGGGATCCGATGAATAGAGAATACTTGTTATGTTGATTATCAAAGTTATGTCTATGTGTTGTTTATGATCTTGCATGCTCTCCGTTACTAGTAGATGCTCTGGCCAAGTAGATGCTTGTAACTCCAAGAGGGAGTATTTATGCTCGATAGTGGGTTCATGCCTCCATTGATATCTCGGGACAAAGGATGAAAGTTCTAAGGTTGTGGATGTGCTGTTGCCACTAGGGATAAAACATTAGTGCTATGTTCAAGGATGTAGTTACTAGTTACATTACGCGCAATACTTAATGCAATTGTCTGTTGTTAGCAACTTAATACTGGAGGGGGTTCGGATGATAACCTGAAGGTGGACTTTTTAGGCATAGATGCATGCTGGATGGCGGTCTATGTACTTTGTCGTAATGCCCAATTAAATCTCACTATACTCATCATAATATGTATGTGCATGGTCATGCCCTCTTTATTTGTCAATTGCCAACTGTAATTTGTTCACCCAACATGCTGTTTGTCTTATGGGAGAGACACCTCTAGTGAACTGTGGACCCCGGTCCAATTCTCTATACTGAAATACAATCTACTGCAATACTTGTTCTACTGTTTTCTGCAAACAATCATCTTCCACACAATACGGTTAATCCTTTGTTACAGCAAGCCGGTGAGATTGACAACCTCACTGTTTCGTTGGGGCAAAGTACTTTGGTTGTGTTGTGCAGGTTCCACGTTGGCGCCGGAATCTCTGGTGTTGCACCGCACTACATCCCGCCACCATCAACCTTCAACGTGCTTCTTGACTCCTACTGGTTCGATTAAACCTTGGTTTCTTACTGAGGGAAACTTGCCGCTGTGCGCATCACACCTTCCTCTTGGGGTTCCCAACGGACGTGTCAACTGCACGCATCAAGCAAATTTCTGGTGCCGTTGCCGGGGAGATCAAGACACGCTGCAAGGGGAGTCTCCACTTCTCAATCTCTTTACTTTGTTTTTGTCTTGCTTAGTTTTATTTACTACTTTGTTTGCTGCACTAAATCAAAATACAAAAAAATTAGTTGCTAGTTTTACTTTATTTGCTATCTTGTTTGCTATATCAAAAACACAAAAAAAAAAATAGTTACTTGCATTTACCTTACTTGATTCATCATGTTTCCTTTTAATTTTACCACGAAAGATATACCGGTAGGACGTGGGTCTATAATTGGGAGAAATAATATAGAGGAATTTTTCAACCATGTCAGTACCGTTGACGATTTTGAGGATAGACACTTGGTAGACCTTGCCCCTACCTATGAAATTGCTGCTGCTGCTTTAGTTCGCATGTTGGAAACTAAATTTGTTAATCTCAATCCTATAATCCAACACATGTTTCTCACACTTGGTGATATGGAAGAAGGGGAAAAGAAAGATTTTGTTTTAGAAACCCTTCTTAGAGAATTTGGTGGTATAGCGAGAGAGGCTAGAAAGGTCTTTGCTAAATTTAATATGCTTGGTTCTTACACCAATTTTGTTAGTCTCCTTGAAAAGATGGATATGGATAGAATAAAGTACACTAATAATATTAATGATGGAGGGGAGATCAAAGCACCAATACCATGTAAACTCTTAGCTATGAATGATGCACTAGAAAATAACTATGCTTGGCTTGTTCCTGAAAATTTGTTTGATGAGAGTAGCACGCCTAAGACTAATGAAAAGGGAGATGCTAAAACTTATGTATCTAATATACTATGCCTGGTTGAGAAAACTCCGCACCCCACTGAGAATACACCATCTCTTGATAATACTTGATACACACTTTCTGCGCCTAGCTGAAAGGCGTTAAAGAAAAGCGCTTATGGGAGACAACCCATGTTTTTACCTACAGTACTTTGTTTTTATTTTGTGTCTTGGAAGTTGTTTACTACTGTAGCAACCTCTCCTTATCTTGGTTTAGTGTTTTATTGTGCCAAGTAAAGTCGTTGATAGAAAAGTTCATACTAGATTTGGATTACTGCGCAGAAACAGATTTCTTTGCTGTCACGAATCTGGGCTGTTTTCCCTGTAGGTAACTCAGAAAATTATGCCAATTTACGTGAGTGATCCTCGGATATGTACGCAACTTTCATTCAATTTGAGCATTTTCATTTGAGCAAGTCTGGTGCCTCGATAAAATTCGTCAATACGAACTGTTCTGTTTTGACAGATTCTGCCTTTTATTTCGCATTGCCTCTTTTGCTATGTTGGATGAATTTCTTTGATCCATTAATGTCCAGTAGCTTTATGCAATGTCCAGAAGTGTTAAGAATGATTGTGTCACCTCTGAATATGTTAATTTTTATTGTCGCTAACCCTCTAATGAGTTGTTCTAAGTTTGGTGTGGAGGAAGTTTTCAAGGATCAAGAGAGGAGTATGATGCAACATGATCAAGGAGAGTGAAAGCTCTAAGCTTGGGGATGCCCCGGTGGTTCACCCCTGCATATATCAAGAAGACTCAAGCGTCTAAGCTTGGGGATGCCCAAGGCATCCCCTTCTTCATCGACAACATTATCAGGTTCCTCCCCTGAAACTATATTTTTATTCCATCACATCTTATGTGCTTTGCTTGGAGCGTCGGTTTGTTTTTGTTTTTTGTTTTGTTTGAATAAAATGGATCCTAGCATTCACTTTATGGGAGAGAGACACGCTCCGCTGTAGCATATGGACAAGTATGTCCTTAGTTTCTACTCATAGTATTCATGGCGAAGTTTCTTCTTCGTTAAATTGTTATATGGTTGGAATTGGAAAATGATACATGTAGTAATTGCTATTAATGTCTTGGGTAATGTGATACTTGGCAATTTTTGTGCTCATGTTTAAGCTCTTGCATCATATGCTTTGCACCCATTAATGAAGAAATACATAGAGCATGCTAAAATTTGGTTTGCATATTTGGTTTCTCTAAGGTCTAGATAATTTCTAGTATTGAGTTTGAACAACAAGGAAGACAGTGTAGAGTCTTATAATGTTTTCAATATGTCTTTTATGTGAGTTTTGCTGCACCGGTTCATCCTTGTGTTTGTTTCAAATAAGCCTTGCTAGCCTAAACCTTGTATCGAGAGGGAATACTTCTCATGCATCCAAAATACTTGAGCCAACCACTATGCCATTTGTGTCCACCATACCTACCTACTACATGGTATTTTCCGCCATTCCAAAGTAAATTGCTTGAGTGCTACCTTTAAAATTCCATCATTCACCTTTGCAATATATAGCTCATGGGACAAATAGCTTAAAAACTATTGTGGTATTGAATATGTAATTATGCACTTTATCTCTTATTAAGTTGCTTGTTGTGCGATAACCATGTTTATCGGGGACGCCATCAACTACTCTTTGTTGAATTTCATGTGAGTTGCTATGCATGTTCGTCTTGTCTGAAGTAAGAGCGATCTACCACCTTATGGTTAAGCATGCATATTGTTAGAGAAGAACATTGGGCCGCTAACTAAAGCCATGATCCATGGTGGAAGTTTCAGTTTTGGACATATATCCTCAATCTCATATGAGAAAATTATTAATTGTTGTTACATGCTTATGCATAAAAGAGGAGTCCATTATCTGTTGTCTATGTTGTCCCGGTATGGATGTCTAAGTTGAGAATAATCAATAGCGAGAAATCCAATGCGAGCTTTCTCCTTAGACCTTTGTACAAAGCGGCATAGAGGTACCCCTTTGTGACACTTGGTTAAAACATGTGCATTGTGATGATCCGGTAGTCCAAGCTAATTAGGACAAGGTGCGGGCACTATTAGTATACTATGCATGAGGCTTGCAACTTGTAAGATATAATTTACATGATACATATGCTTTATTACTACCGTTGACAAAATTGTTTCATGTTTTCAAAATCAAAGCTCTAGCACAAATATAGCAATCGATGCTTTTCCTCTATGGAGGACAATTCTTTTACTTTCAATGTTGAGTCAGTTCACCTATTTCTCTCCACCTCAAGAAGCAAACACTTGTGTGAACTGTGCATTGATTCCTACATACTTGCATATTGCACTTATTATATTACTCTGTGTTGACAATATCCATGAGATATACATGTTACAAGTTGAAAGCAACCGCTGAAACTTAATCTTCCTTTGTGTTGCTTCAATGCTTTTACTTTGAATTATTGCTTTATGAGTTAACTCTTATGCAAGACTTATTGATGCTTGTCTTGAAGTGCTATTCATGAAAAGTCTTTGCTTTATGATTCACTTGTTTACTCATGTCATATACATTGTTTTGATCGCTGCATTCACTACATATGCTTTACAAATAGTATGATCAAGGTTATGATGGCATGTCACTCCAGAAATTATCTGTGTTATCGTTTTACCTGCTCGGGACGAGCAGAACTAAGCTTGGTGATGCTGATACATCTCCGACGTATCGATAATTTCTTATGTTCCATGCCACATTATTGATGTTATCTACATGTTTTATGCACACTTTATGTCATATTCGTGCATTTTCTGGAACTAACCTATTAACAAGATGCCGAAGTGCCGATTCTTGTTTCTGCTGTTTTTGGTTTCAGAAATCCTAGTAACGAAATATTCTCGGAATTGGATGAAATCAACGCCCAGGGTCTTATTTTGCCACGAAGCTTCCAGAAGTCCGAAGAGGACACGAAGTGGGGCCACGAGGTGGCCACACCCTAGGGCGGCGCCCCCCCCCTTGGCCGCGCGGCCCTGTGGTGTGGGGCCCTTGTCCCGCCTCCTGACCTGCCCTTCCGCCTACTTAAAGCCTCCGTTGCGAAACCCCCAGTACCGAGAGCCACGATACGGAAAACCTTCCAGAGACGCCACCGCCGCCGATCCCATCTCGGGGGATCCAGGAGATCGCCTCCGGCACCCTACCGGAGAGGGGAATCATCTCCCGGAGGACTCTACGCCGCCATGGTCGCTTCCGGAGTGATGTGTGAGTAGTCTACCCCTGGACTATGGGTCCATAGCAGTAGCTAGATGGTTGTCTTCTCCCCATTGTGCTTCATTGTCGGATCTTGTGAGCTGCCTAACATGATCAAGATCATCTATCTGTAATTCTATATGTTGCGTTTGTTGGGATCCGATGAATAGAGAATACTTGTTATGTTGATTATCAAAGTTATGTCTATGTGTTGTTTATGATCTTGCATGCTCTCCGTTACTAGTAGATGCTCTGGCCAAGTAGATGCTTGTAACTCCAAGAGGGAGTATTTATGCTCGATAGTGGGTTCATGCCTCAATTGATATACGGTACGATGGAGAAAGTTCTAAGGTTGTGGATGTGCTGTTGCCACTAGGGATAAAACATTAGTGCTATGTTCAAGGATGTAGTTACTAGTTACATTACGCGCAATACTTAATGCAATTGTCTGTTGTTAGCAACTTAATACTGGAGGGGGTTCGGATGATAACCTGAAGGTGGACTTTTTAGGCATAGATGCATGCTGGATGGCGGTCTATGTACTTTGTCGTAATGCCCAATTAAATCTCACTATACTCATCATAATATGTATGTGCATGGTCATGCCCTCTTTATTTGTCAATTGCCCAACTGTAATTTGTTCACCCAACATGCTGTTTGTCTTATGGGAGAGACACCTCTAGTGAACTGTGGACCCCGGTCCAATTCTCTATACTGAAATACAATCTACTGCAATACTTGTTCTACTGTTTTCTACAAACAATCATCTTCCACACAATACGGTTAATCCTTTGTTACAGCAAGCCGGTGAGATTGACAACCTCACTGTTTCGTTGGGGCAAAGTACTTTGGTTGTGTTGTGCAGGTTCCACGTTGGCGCCGGAATCTCTGGTGTTGTGCCGCACTACATCCCGCCGCCATCAACCTTCAACGTGCTTCTTGACTCCTACTGGTTCGATTAAACCTTGGTTTCTTACTGAGGGAAACTTGCCGCTGTGCGCATCACACCTTCCTCTTGGGGTTCCCAACGGACGTGTCAACTGCACGCATCACGCAGCCTGGAGGGGGGGCGCGCCGCCCTAGCGTGTGGCCCCCTCGGCTGCCCTCTGACGCCCTCCTCTGGAC
Source organism: Lolium perenne (assembly GCF_019359855.2). Classification (NCBI taxonomy): domain Eukaryota; kingdom Viridiplantae; phylum Streptophyta; class Magnoliopsida; order Poales; family Poaceae; genus Lolium; species Lolium perenne. The sequence continues at coordinate 163,315,028 of NC_067247.2, forward strand.
TACTTAAAGGTTTCGATCTAAAAACGCGAGAAGAGAAGTCGAAGTCGCCAGAAACCCTCCAGAACGCCGCCACATCGCGAAACTCCGTCTCGGGACCAGAAACTCCGTTCTGGCACTCCGCCGAGACGGGGAATTGGAGGAGATCATCACCATCATCACCACCGACGCCTCTCCATCGACCAACAATGTTTCCCCCATCCATGTGTGAGTAATTCCCCCGCTGTAGGCTGAAGGAGATGGTAGGGATTGGATGAGATTGGTCATGTAATAGCATAAGATTGTTAGGGCATAGTGCCTAGTGTTCGTAATTGGTACTTTGATGATATTGTTGCAACTTGTTATGCTTAATGCTTGTCACTAGGGCCCGAATGCCATGATCTCAGATCTGAACATGTTATTGTTTCATGATGATATGCATTGTTTTATGATCTTACCTGCAAGTTGTAGACACATGTCGCTGTCCGGAACCCGAGGCCCCAAAGTGACAGAAATTGGGACAACCGGAGGGGAAGGCGGTGATGTGAGGATCACATGTGTTCACAGAATGTTAATGCTTTGCTCCGGTACTTTATTAAAAGGAGTACATTAATATCCAGTAGATTCCCTAGAGGCCCGGCTGCCACCGGCTGGTAGGACAAAAGATGTTGTGCAAGTTTCTCATTGCGAGCACGTACGACTATATACGAAACACATGCCTATGGATTGCTTAGTACTTGGACACCATTTTATTATTATCTGCAAATGCCCTGCTTTGATTGTTACATGAGTTTCTCTCATCCATGCAACGCCCTTCATCCATCCCTGTGCCTACAGTATTTTAATCCTACTGTTTACTATAATCACTACTGTTGTCTCTGTCACACTGCTGCTGTTATTTCACTACTGCTACTGCTATAAAACTGTTACTACTGATAAACTCTTGCGAGCAAGTCTGTTTCCAGGTGCAGCTGAATTGACAACTCCGCTGTTAAGGCTTTCAAGTATTCTTTGTCTCCCCTTGTGTCGAATCAATAAATTGGGTTTTACTTCCCGCGAAGACTGATGCGATCCCCTATACTTGTGGGTCATCAGGGCCCACGACCTAGGGGGCCAACATGGTCCGAATGGGTGCTGCCTTGCCCTAATGGGCCAGGCGCACCAAGCCCCAAAGGCCCAGGCCGGCCACCCTTTAGGTTTTCCCAAAACCCTAGGGAGGGGATCAACTTGGGGGGTAAATTTCCCCCCTTCCCTCTCTTGGCCGCCGGCCATAGGCTTGGAGGAGGGGCCAACGCAATCCTGGTCGCACCCCCCCTATATAAAGAGGGGAGGGGGTAGGGGCGCAGCTCTCCTTCACCCTTGCACCTCTGGCCGCCCCTCTCCCTCCACCGCAAGTCTGCTCCGGCTTAGGCGAAGCCCTGCAACCTTTCTCCTCCACCACCACCACCACCACGCCGTCGTGCTACTGGGATTCCGAGGGGATCTACCACACCTCCACTGCCCGCTGGGGGAGTTCACCGACACCGTACGCACGATCGAGTATGGAAGTGCTGCCGGATTGCAGCACGGGATGATCGACTACATCAACAACGAGATCTAATCTCGTAGGCTTTGGAATCTTCGAGGTTTAGTCTCACATACATCTCGTTGCTTCGATCTTGGTAGATTAGATCTTGCTTCTTCCTAGATTGGATCTTGGTTTTTGTTCATGTTCACGGTAGAAATTTTTTGTTTTACATGCAACGAACCCATCAATAGTCTCATATGTAGGAACGTTAGTTGAGATATTTCTGTAAGGGGTTGCAATTTTTATTCTATAGACACGTTATGGGACACTCCAAAGTGTCACATATAAGTTCTCAAGAGGTAATCCGTGAGACACTTCGTTGTATATCTTTAATGTTTATCTCCATGCAATGTTTGAGGCATTTTGCTTATTCTCTACAGACATTTGTTCTATGTTTGGGTCATGGTGGGTAATACTAATTAGAAATTTGTTGCAAGTATCAGCATATACTTGTGAAAGGGTGAGATGGTTAATGAAATAAGACTTAATCAGTGAGGTCATGAGTTCGAGTATTGCTTTTCACATGGTTTTTTACATTTATTTACTCTAGAGACACAATATAATGCCTCTTTTATGTCTTCTAAAATGTAAAGATATTATTACTATTGTCCTTACCACGAAGAGACACCAGCCGTAGTGACAGTTTTGAGATAATATGGAAAGTGCCTCTATAACTACGTAAGAATAATTTAAGTGTCTCTACTGGACCAAAATGGTGTCTCTATATGCCAATTCTCTTGTAGTGGCATAACGTAGAGCGATGTCGTTCCACTCAAAGCCCTGAACTAGATCTAGACGTGCAGCTGGGCGCTCCTCCACCTCGCCGCAGGGCGCCTCGAGAATCTCCTCCGCCGCTCGGTGGTTGTTGTGCAGATTGTGAGATATAAACCAAGGTCAGGTTTAGGTTGGCCAAATACAAGCCTAGCGAGTCAGCGGGGTGTGGTTGAACATTCTCTAGCGTGTGGGACCCACAAGTAACAACAGTTACAATGCATGACACAATAATTAATGATTCCTTCCCCTAGTGCGGCATAAAATAGTGTCGCTCTTCTATGGAACCTACCATGTCACAATTTTGTGCCGGTATTGATGAGATCATGGCGTAAAATTGTTCGCTGACCTTGTTGGGCACGGGGAATGCTCATCCACCGGCTGAAGTATTTTTATAGGCGATTGCAGCTTGTGCCGTACAAAAATGAACCAGATAAGGGGGAGGGGGCTTGTATAGTGAAAAAATCCAATAGAGTAGTTCGATTTAATAGGGTTACAAACCATGCTTTTTTAAAGGATTTTTTGCACTATATGGTCATTGTCTACAAGTCTAACGTAACTTATGGAATAATTGTTATTATTATCGTGCGAGCAATTAACTTTAGTTATGTAGGAACTTAAGAATGTGCGGCGTTACAATCTGAATAGGCTAAATGTTGGATGATCTACATGTAGCCCATTTTACTGAAAATTCAAAAACATAAATTCAAAATTTCAGAAAAAAGCTGAACACAAATTCTAGATGTAACAAATGATGTATTCTTCAAGTGTGTAAAAAATCAATGCGAAATAATTTGTATTCTAGGTTGTGCAAAATTGACAAATTTGTAGATCTAAAGTACTGAACAATGCAAATTTTCAAATCTTCAAAATTTGTCGGATTTTATCATTTTTGTACCCTAAAATACTACGTATTTTGCGTCAAGATTTTGCAGATCCATAGAATACGTCATTTACTATATATAAAAAATCCAGATTTTTTTGGAACTTCAAACTGTTGTTTTTGAATTTTTAAAAAGCATGGGAATCATTTGTGCTTTTTGGTTACAATCTTCTTTTTATATGTATGTGTTTTGAAGGTCATATAGACAAACAAAAGAGGTGAACGATTTTTTTTCGAAGCTGAACAGTGAGTTTCCCCACTGCGTAATTTTTGTAAATTTTATATAAAACTGAAGTACGAGCTAGATGTTAGAGATTAGCATCTAGCTAAAAGAAGAGGAAAAGGCTACTAGCCTGCAAGCTAAACCTACAACTATACAAAGTTGTTCACCCAATCTTTGATACTAGAATAAGATTTGAGTTTAGCTTTTTGAACAGGGAGAGCCAATTCATCCTTGAATTTTCTCCTGCAACGGTACAGATTGGGAGAAGTCCCTTTGAAGATAGAATCCTTTCTGGATGTCCACAATGCCTATAATATAAACATAATGATCTCCATAAAGAAAAGCTGTGCAATTTGCACCTTAAGACTCTGGAGAATTTGTTGCAAATCAGCATGTGCACTAGCAGCCAGTGGATTCGAATGTGGGAAAAGATATTTCCAACAATGTAGTGCAAAGGGTCATTGGAAGAACAAGTTGTCTCTGGTCTTCTGGGCTGTAGCATTACACATGACACATGTATATTCAGCCATAAAGGAATTTTCATTTGCAACAAAGCTCTAGTATTAAGTCTATTGTGGATCAGTAATCAGAAAAAGACTTTGTGCTTATCATGACAACAACTCTTCCAAAGCCAAGTAATAGCATGCATCCTCATCAGAGATTGATAAGCAGTAGAGACCTGAAGTATTGTTGAGCCGCCAAAAAATAGACCAAGTATCATCAGATGTTGATGGCTGAATAAGTTAAGACATCATTGATAGGACGGAGGGAGTAATAAAAGAGTAAAGTTTGTTCAAACTTGTTCGTTTATGCTTAACTTTGGTTTAATGTGGCACCAAAATTGAATCTAAGTCAAACTGTCTCATAGCAACAAACTGTGATTGTAAGTGTAATGTGCTGACGATGAATGACAATCGTGCTTACCATGGACATGGAGAAACCAGAAAGATGTTCCTCTCCATTGCCGGTGAACTTTCTTTATCTCAACAAGAAAAACACGAAACGGCAACGGCGATCAGCTAACGGCATGAGCCGTCATGAAAGAAAGAGCCCGGCACATGGATCCTGAATTCTGGAAAAAACTATCTGGTAATGTCAATGCAGCCCCATGTGCAGGAGGGGACAGCTCATGCAGTGCAACTACATAATTTTCCTCCATGTCATGTAGCCTGGTCTTATGTTACTTGTTGATTAAATTACTAGAAGAAATGTTTAGCTTTGTGAGCACAAAATCTGGGGTTTGGTGGATCAATCCTACCGGCACAGCCTAGCATTGGAATCAATCAGGAAACTTTTATAATGACATATATAAACCCTAATCTCTCACAGAGTGATAGTCTTTTTTAAGCAGTTCCAAGTCAGGGATATGGTTTAAAAAGAAAGGAGAAGACGAGTAAGAACTAGTCTAGTCCTGATTTACCATGGCAAGTAATGACACCATTGTAGAATTTTTTTTGGCAATGATTACATGCATAATGGAGTAGCATTTTACGTTTAGCATAATTATTATCTGTTTTCTTTCGCCTAGTTGTATCAGAGATCATGGTGATCGACTTTGTTACAGAAACATCACCTGCCAGAGAACTAATCAACTACAACACTTCACTTTCAAGGATCAGTGGACCACAGAAAGCAATAGAAACGATCTGACCATTTTAGAATTGCATGAGAAATATTTTAGGCATTTGAGGTTGTGGCTCTAGCTGGAGCCGCATCACCCCAATGCATTTTTATTCTTTTATTGTTGACGGTAGAGTAGTCATCAAGAGCGTCTGGTGATGCATTCAAGCAGTGCCAGGCTTAGTTTATTTAGAATGTTGGGACCAGATCAAATGCTTCTTGCATTTTTCTTCTACAACTTCATGAGAAACTTATCCCAGTAGCAAGCTAAAATAATTGAAACGTTGAAATTTCTTACTCCCTCTCTCACAGTTTATTAGGCGTACGCGTATTACTAGGTCGCAAATTTGATCAAGGTAGTATTAGTTATATGTTATAAAAATTATATCATTAGAAAGTTTAGATGTTCTATTCTCTAATGATATAATTTTTGCATTATATAATTTAAATTATATATGTTAAATTGGCGACCTAGGGATACGAGGAAGACTAGTAAACTGAGATGGAGGGAGTAGCAAGCGGTTCCATTCCGCAGGAATTTGCCGAATATATATTAGTGTTCCAAACAGAGCCCTGAGGATTTAAGATAACGCGAAGTTTGCATTGCTTTGTTTGTCTCTAGATGAAACGAAATACACAACCAAAAGAATACCACCATGTGACTATCATTTCCATGAGAATATAAGGAGTATAATGAACTCTCTAAACTCAATTACGTATACTACTACTGGCCCAGATGCTCTCGAACTAGTCTGGCTTCATTAAAAACTTATAATCAGGGGATAATAATGGGAGAAAACAAAGACGAAAAGCTGGTGGATTCGGTATCTGCTTGCATGTGTTGATGCGTTGTTCCAAGTGTGTGCAAGTCGATCCAGGAGAGCGAACGATCTGTCCGCCAATTAATCTTGATTATCTTCTATGTGACGGTGCCGCCGAGCCGGTGGGATGGTTCCTGGAAGATCACTTCAGAGTCTCCAGTCTTTCCTTATGTACCACTTAGCTTTCTTAATCGGATGGATCATGGATGGAAGAATCGATACCACATAGAAGAAATTAATATGGCACAACCAACATAAGACTCCATTAGATATCGGAAATAACGTGGTGCTCTGTTTAGAATGAAAGCCTTTATGAACTTTGGCATTTGCATAATGCATCTTTTTCCGAAGGGGGTAGCCACGGCCTCTCCGTCAATCGATGCATACATAGCGTATTTTATCAAGCATTATTCAAAGTCTTACAAACCGAAGTGTCAAGTATCAAAGATTATTAGAGCACATGGATCGGAGAGTGAAGACATGGATAAACCATATAAAGAACCGCATAACACGCCCCGCCTTTGCATCAACATGTTATTCTTCGGTCAAACCGCCAACCATATCGGTTGTACATATCTCGTGCTACCATTGCTAAACGGTTACACCCAATATCCATGTCTAGATGCTCCTCTTATAGCTCGAGATAGGATCCACATATAAATTCAATGGATAGCCATAGGAATAACCTGCAGTAACGGTGGGAAGCTTGCTTTCTAAATAGTATAGAATTATTCTATACTCGTCAAATGACCCATAGCAGTTCACATATTCTACTGCGAGCCTTTTCTTTCTTTTCCACCTCATTCAACTAATTTTCAAATAAATTTGTTTATGTTTGTTGGTGGGTAAATATTGAAAGGCATGTGTACAATGCGCCATAGAATCTTAGCAAAAGAAAAAGTAATGATAAGGTGTTGTATTGTTTCATCTTTATCACAAAAAATACACTTTAAATAACCATGTTAAACTTGCTTCAACAGATCGTCTTTTGTAAGAGTTTACTTCTATAAAGAAACCACATAAAAGTTGTTATTTTGAATGGGACTTAAATCTTCCATATGTAATTGTGAGCGAAACGTGTGTGACCGTTAATCATATCTAGATATATAGATTTAACCATAAACTTATCGATTGTCTTTAGATTCCGTTTACAAATATCCTTATTTGAAGAGGGATGAAAATCCATTAGTTCGTGTGCTAATGTTATCTCCAACTGCTCAACGCAAAAGGATCAAAAGTGTTTCTTTGGGTCCATGCGGATAAAAAAAGGCCTACCCCGGCCAACGGCCTAACGCAAAGTGAGCGCTAGCACGGACACAACTTGGAAGCACTGAGCATACGCGTTCTCCAACCATGTGATAGAATAGGGGAGACAATATATGGGGCAACGCACACCCCATCGGGTGGCGTACAATATATCGGTCTCAACACATTACAAAGGGAGGTTACGGTTCTCAAAGCATATATTCCAGGTGCAGGCAAAACATGACCAGACGAGAACGCTCGGTTCGGCCGTTTCTCCGCGGCCAGGCGCTGTCGAGCATGAGGGGGGAGCGATGCATGCGTTGGGAAGAGCGGGAGACGCCGCGATGCCTCGAGAAATGTCAACACCCGGATTTTTAAATCCGGATGCCTATTATGTCATACATCGTAATCCCAGGAATATTGTTTTTGCGAGGCATAATAGTTAAGTATCACAGTCATCATTTATTACAAACCATAAGGTCTTACAAATTGGAATCACATGATCCATATTACACGAATAGTTGATCTATTGATCAACGAACAAACACAAGTTCATAGCGGAAGCCTAAGATACAAGGACTCTCTAGTCCACAGGCCAACGCTTGACGTCGGAAGACTCCTAGTTGTCGTAGGCGTCCTGCTGGTCATCTCCTTGTTCATCTTCATACTCTGGCCATTTGAATAGCCAGGGACAAAGCCGTGAGTACTTTAAGTACTCGCAAACTAATACTAATGTAAGTGCTAGACATTCTAGTAAGGTTTGCTAAGCTCTAGTTTATTTGCATAAAGCCAGTTTTAGTTCATAAGTATTTGAGAAAAGCTTATTCAAATGCTAACTAACTCAAGTGGGAACATTAGTGTCATTCCCACCATTCAAGTGGTGATTTCAATTCAATTCACCACAAGTTATTTCACCATCTTCTTTCAACATCATTTTTCAAAGATATGACATCGGAAACTGTATGGCCTTTCCAACCATCCGTAACCGTGGACGCGGCTATTCGAATAGGTTTACACTCTGCAGAGGTTGCATACTTATGCCACAACATTTGATTTCATCCGTCGGGATTACCCCGAATCATCGTAACACAGTACGCGGATCATCAACCATAACTTTTCACTTACAAATCCTAGTATGAGCGCCTCTCCCCATGAGCTTGGCCTCCCAGTGAAGACCAACTGTCAACCTGGGAACTGCACAGGGCTTGGCCGTACAATTCACCTCAATTTCACATCATTTCTCAACAACGGAGGCAGCCTCAAGCGTAACCCCTATGACGTGTGTTCAGAGGGAACCCATACTAAGATGCATAAACTTCCAGTTAAGCCCTACCCATAATCAGGTATTGTGGGGGTACTTACTATTGGAAAGGTATCGCATTCAAACCAATATCATGTTTATCAAAAATCACTATCTTCTCTTGGTCATATTCACCTTCAAAAATCATTCAATGGAATGCATCATCATTCCAAGGTTTCAAATTCATTTCAAGTCACATTGTTCCCATCTAGAGTAGTCAAGTTTTATTTCATTAGCACTAGCTCTAATTCATGAGGGGTGCTATCTTGCTTTGCTTGATTGAGAATAACTTCACTACTCTAGTAAACTCTTGTACTTTGACCAAAGTTAACTATCAAAGTAACTTCTTGAGAAAACAAGTAAAAACTTGTAATGTAAAAACTTGGGATAGGCTTATATAAGAAAAGGTAAGATTCATGGTGCCTTGCCCCAAGGGGGCTTTGCACTTTGCAAGAATATTAGCTTGCCTTGGTAGTTCTCAAAATGCTCCTCCTCCTCCTCTTGGTAGCAACCTTCTTCTTCGGTGTACTCTCCGGTGCTAGCGTCTAAATTTGAATACGAGTACAATTACTCACTAATTCAATGGCTATTCCATGTATCACATTTAAACACACAAACTATTCTATGCACACAAATAATCTAATTAGGGTGCATGGGGTGTGTTGCTTTGAGGAGAATTTACTTCCTTTTTATTTAATATGTAAATGATAGTTTCCATAGGGTTCTTGAGAAATATTTTCCTCTCATTGAAATCTTCTTAAGATTTAATTTCTCAAACCCTCATAGATGAACTTATATTGACCTAAGTCGAATATTCATCATTATCATTTGAGAAAATGATTTAAATGAGGTAGACCACCTCATACTATTTAATAATACTTCATATGATTTAAATCTCTAAGTAATTCATATAAGCGAGTTTGGCCAGGGGTCCAAACATCACATGAATTCATTTGAGACAAAGTTTAAATGAAGTATAAGACTTCATATGAATTACTTAATAGTTTTGGACAATATCAACTAGTTAAACTAGCCCTTTTATCCATTAATTAAACTAGGGCATGATCATGCAAAGTGACCACACCATTTTATTGCATAAACAATTAGTGTAAGTCAAATATGAGCTATTAGAGTTGGAATTAACTTAATATCTATTTTGGTTGATTTTTAATAATTATTTGAATATGGAAAAGTCCCTGCCTTCTTCTTTTTCTCAAATTAATTCTACAATTAATCTGGTCATGGGACCAGTGGCATTGTGTAGATAATTTCCATAGCTTTCCAACCATATAAAATTCATTGAATTTGGTTAAGCCAATTTGAAACTATTTAATTTCAAAGTTTGGGCAGTATTGAAATTATTTGGATAAGTTTAAGTCGAATTTGAATTAAACAGGCCGGCGGGAAAGCTAACTGGGCCGAAAGGGTTTAAAACGGCCCAAGGCCAGCCCACCACGCATCTGCGCCCGCGTGGGCTGCCTGACAGGAGGGCTCCACCCGTCAGCGACGTTTAAACGCCGAAACGGTATGTTTCAATGTGGAGCGTAGGATTAGATCAGGATCTAATGGCTCAGGTTCATCGTCTCGCCGGCGAGAGAGGGAGTTCGCCAGCGGCTCAGGTAGGGGGTGGGAGAGCTTACGGCGGCTCCAGCAAGGGTTGGCAGTATGCGTGACGAGGTTGTGGACGACGGCGAGTCTCCTGGTAGCAGTGGTGTCGCCTGGGGTGGTCGGGATCATCGGCGATTGCTGTAGAGCTTCCGCGGCGGTGAGCTTCCGATTGGCCTTGCTCCGGCGATGATTCGATGGGTGTAGTGGTGGTGGAGAGTCAAGGATGGGAGGAGAGGGTGATGGTGTGCCTGGATTGCTCAGGGGAGCTCGGTATTTATAGGCGCGAGAGGGTGCTGCGGGGCAGTGAGTTGGTCGACATGCTCGCGGCGTCTTCGGCGAGCTAGCGAGCTAGGCGAGGGCGTGGCGCTGTTCTGCGGTTCCTGGCGAGTCGTTTGGCGGCGACAGCTTGGTCGGGCGGCGGCTGGTTTGGTCGCATTGCTTCCACGACTGCCGCGGCGTTCACGGGAACAGGTCATCGTCTCCGGCGTCGGCGGTCACGGGTCTTGGTTCCGAGCGTGTCTGGCGGCGTCGCGGTGGCACGGTGATGCTCAACGTGCTTGCAGGGGGTCCAGGGGCTGCGTGTACTGGCGGGGTGGCGCGTGGCCAGTGCGCGTCCATGGCGCGCATGGTCGCGACGCGAGCGGCATACTGGCGGTTTTGGGCGCGCGTCCTCCGGCGTAGCTAGGGCATCTACCTTGCTTCTGTTGGTGCTAGACGACGTAGGGGAGCGAGGTGGCGAGCTAGGGCAAGGTGGCCAGGGTTGGGGAGCAAGGGAGAGAGGGGAGGCTCGGCAAGGTGGCGCCATGGCCGGCATGGTGTGTGCATGCATGCTATGCATGCACCACTAGGGTTGCGGTGGTGCCTTGAGTGAGAGAGGGGACAAGGGGACCAGATAGGGTAGTTTGGGGTAGATTAGGGTGAGGTAGAACACTATTTGAAATAGTGTGTAATAGTTCCATATTTGATATTTTGCAAAATTTGTCCAAATTTGATTCAATTCACATGGTTGCAAGTTTTTAATTGTGAGCATTTCATTTAGTTAGAAATGACCAGAGGTGGTGAAGTGTGGTGGTGGCATGGTTGAATTCAAGTTTTTTGCAAAATTGGGTAAGTGTGAGATTGTTACATATGTTAAAAAGTTGCAACTTTGGATGAGCATAGCAAATGATCAAGAATGAATTTGGCATGGTGACCTTTACAAAAAGTGTTCATCTTGATGTTGACTTGGATGTGGTGCAAAGAGTTAGCAAGGTTTGGTTTTAAAAATTTGAATTGCAAAGGCTCAAAGTAGTGATCAGACTAGAATTGGCAGTTTTGACCATTATCATATGTGAGCAAGTTTTGTATTTGAAATTCATTTGAATTGTGATTCTTTGATTCCAAAAGTTGTAATTAGTGTTTAGTAACATTATTCAACTAATGGTGAATACCAAATTGGTCTAGGGTCAAAATTTATAAAAATGCCATAGGGCATATGTGAGGGTTTTTAGGGTTTTGCATTTATTGGATTTTCTTCCTCTTCTTGCTTTATTTGGTTTGTGATCTTCTTATGATCACTTTAGGGTTTTAGGGTTTATCTTGTACACATAATAGCAATCATCATGGCATATCACTCGAATGCACAAGTCCTATGCATGGCACTATATGCAATTTAAAAAGTTTTTGTTGGTTTGAAATTTTGCTCTCTGGAATTCTTCTAACTTTCTTTTATTGAAATTTGGGATGTTACAAACCCTTCCCCCTTACAAAAGATCTCGTCCCGAGATTGAAAAGAAAGTTAGGTACTAAAGAGATCTGGGTACTCCTTCTTCATGAAGTCTTCGCGTTCCCATGTGGCTTCATCCTCGGTATGATTGCTCCATTGTATCTTCAGAAACTTGATGCTTCGGGTGCGGGTGGTTCGGTAAGCTTCCTCCAGGATGCGAATCGGCACTTCGCGGTAAGTCAAATCCTGGTTGATATCCACCGATCGGTGATCGATGTTCTTGAACACTTCGGTCTTCTCCGGGACTTCAAGGCACTTCCGGAGGAGTGAGATATGAAACACGTCGTGCACAGCCGACATTTCTTCAGGTAGCTCCAGTTGATAAGATACTTCTCCTCGGCGGCTGAGGACTTTGAAAGGTCTGACATATCAGGGTGCGAGCTTTCCTTTCAGTTGGAATCTCTGCATTCCTTTCAAGGGGGATACCTTGAGATAGACGAAGTCTCCAATCTCGAAGGTCATCTCCCGACGTCTCTTGTCGGCGTAGCTCTTCTGTCTCGATTGCGCAGTCTTGAGGTACTCACGAATCTTGTGGACTTTCTCTTCGGCTTCACGAAGAACATCTGGGCCAAAAACTTGGCTTTCTCCTACTTCCGACCAGTTCAGGGGGTTACGGCATTTCCTTCCGTACAAGGCTTCAAAGGGGGCCATCTGTAGGCTAGCTTGGTAGCTGTTGTTGTAAGAGAATTCTGCGTAAGGTAAGCAGTCTTCCCACTTGGATCCGTATTCCAGTACACATGCTCTCAACATGTCCTCCAGTATCTGGTTGACTCTCTCAGTCTGTCCGTCGGTCTGAGGGTGATAGGCGGTGCTGAAATTCAGACGAGTGCCTAGTCCTTCATGCACTTTCTGCCAGAATCTTGAGGTGAACTGTGATCCTCTATCTGACACTATCGATTTCGGGGTTCCGTGCAGGGCGACTATTCTGGAAATGTATAGTTCAACTAACTTTGGGCCTTGGTAGGTGGTCTTGACGGCGATGAAATGGGCGACTTTGGTCAATCTATCGACAACTACCCATATTGAATCATTGCCTTTGCTGGATTTGGGCAGTCCGATGATAAAGTCCATTCCTACAGAGTCCCATTTCCATTCTGGAATCTGGAGGGGTTGTAACAGTCCGGCGGGTCGTTGATGTTCTGCCTTGACTCTTTGACAGATGTCACACTTGGCGATGTAGCTGCCGATTTCTCTCTTCATTCTATGCCACCAGAATTGCTCCTTCAGGTGTTGGTACATCTTGGTACCTGCGGGGTGGATTGAATAAAGGGTGTCATGGGCTTCTTGCAGGATGACTTGCTTCAAGTCTGAGTCCGATGGTACGCAGAGACGTTCTTTGTACCAAAGAACTCCGGCTTCATCTACGGTGAATCCGGGGGCTTTTCCTGCGGCTATCTGCTTCTTGATTCCGTCAATGCTAGCGTTGTCCTTCTGGGCTTCCTTGATCTGGCTAACCAAGGTGGGTTGCAGTTCTATGCTGGCTAGGAATCCTTCACTAACAAGTTCAAGTCTGAACTGTTCAAACTCTTGATGCAAGCTGGGCTGTTCGGTTGCGACAATGGAGTTCAACTGGCACGGCAGTCGACTCAAAGCATCCGCTACCACATTGGCCTTGCCGGGGTGGTAGTGAATCTCCATGTCGTAATCCTTGATCAATTCGATCCATCGGTGTTGTCTCATGTTCAGCTCCTTCTGGGTGAATATGTATTTCAGGCTTTTGTGGTCGGAGTAGATCTCGCATCGATTACCCATGAGGTAATGACGCCAAACTTTCAAGGCTAAGACCACGGCTGCAAGCTCGAGGTCATGAGTTGGGTAGTTCTGTTCATGTTGCTTTAGCTGTCTTGAAAGGTAGGATACAACCTTGCCTTCTTGCATAAGCACACATCCAAGACCAGTCTTGGAGGAGTCGCAATATACGTCAAAGGGCTTTGCGATATCTGGCATTATCAGGATTGGGGCTGTGGTCAGTCTACTCTTGAGCTTTTGAAAGCTCTCTTCACATTTATCGGTCCACTCAAACTTTCTGTCCTTCTTCAACAATTGGGTCATTGGTCGAGCGATGCTCGAAAAGCCTTCTACAAATCTGCGGTAATATCCGGCTAATCCAAGAAAAGCGCGGACCTCGGTTTGGGTGGTTGGGGCTTGCCATTCCATAACAGTTTTGATTTTGGCAGGATCTACGGCAATTCCTCCCGCAGACAAGATGTGTCCCAGGAATCCAACTTCTTCCAACCAAAATTCACACTTGCTGAACTTGGCGTACAACTGGTGCTGCCTAAGGGTTTCTAGGACAGTCTCCAAATGCTGTTCATGTTCCTCTTCGGACTTGGAGTACACAAGGAATTCATCGATGAAAACAACGACAAACTTGTCCAAAAAGTTCATGAAGATCTTATTCATGAGAATCATGAAATAAGCGGGGGCATTGGTCAGTCCAAATGACATGACGTTGTACTCATACAACCCATATCTGGTGGTGAAGGCAGTTTTCGGAATGTCGGTGGCTCGGATTTTCAGCTGATGATATCCAGTTCTAAGATCTATCTTGGAGAAAACTCTGGCTCCGGTGAGTTGATCGAACAAGTCCTCTATCTTGGGTAAGGGGTATTTGTTTTTGATGGTGACATCGTTAAGTTTACGATAGTCCGTACATAAACGATTTGCACCATCCTTCTTGTCCACAAACAAAACTGGTGATCTCTAGGGGGATGCACTAGGTCTGATCAGACCCTTGGCCAACATATCATCTATTTGTTTCTTCAGCTCCACAAGCTCGGTTGCATTCATGCTGTAGGCTCTCTGGGCTATGGGTCCAGTTCCGGGGATTAACTCGATGATGAACTCGATATCCCGATCTGGGGGCATACCGGGTAGATCATCCGGAAACACATCAGGGTAGCGACAAACGACCCTGATTTGATCCAGAGTTGGCTTGGATACTCTTTGGTTGCAGGTGAATTTTCTGGGTAGTTTTTCAGAGACGTGCTCTACTACGATACCGGTGCTGCTAGTCATGGTTATGGCTTTCTTGGCACAGTCTATCAATCCATTGTGCTTGGACATCCAGTCCATTCCCAGTACAACTTCCAAACCTTTGGTTCCCAGAATGATTAGATTGGCATAGAAATCTACATCATGGATTTTGATAGGTACATTTTTGCAAAATTTTCTGGCTTTGGTGGTTGATCCGGGAATTTGAACTATCATAACATGCTTCAAACTGAGAGGTTGAATTTTACTTGTTGATGCAAAGTCTTCGGTGACAAAAGAATGAGATGCTCCGGAATCAAACAACACTCTGGCAGGGATGTGGTTGACAGAAAACATACCCAGTACAACATCTGGTGCTTCCTGGGCTTCTTCGGCGTTCATGTGGTAGAGGCGGCCGTTGCGGTTATTGGGGTTGTTGGGGGCGAACTTCTTGCCGGTGGAGACACGGCGTTGCTGCTGAGCAGGTGCTGCGGTGTTGCCAGCGAGCTTGGCAAGACGCTTGGGACACTCGTTGGAGTAGTGCCCCACTACACCACACTCATAGAAAGTGATGGTGGTCTTGTCCTGCTTGTTCGCAACGGGGACGGCATTGCTTCCGGTTCTGGGAGCGGTGTTGATGTTGTTGTTGTTGTTGTTGTTGTTGTTGGGGGCTCTGGGCGGAGCGCGGTTGTAGTAGTAGTTGTTGTTGTTGTAGCCTCCTGGCTTGGAGTTTCCTCCACTCCGGTTCTGATAACCGGGGCGCGAGTTCTGCATTGGTGGCTTGTTGTTCCTTGGAGTGAAACCTCCGCTTGAGCTGGGGCGAAACTTCTGGGTATGGCTAGACCCACTTTGATTCGCCATGCGGCGCTTGCGGTTCTCATTGGCTTGGTTCAGCTTGCCCTCCATCTGGATGGCGGAGTCAACAAGGGCTTCAAGGTCGGCGAAGGGGATGTTGACGAGGACAGTCTGCATCTCATCATGCACTCCGTTCAGGAATCTCTCCTTCCTCTTTTCAACGGTGTCGGTCTCATCAGGGGCGTACCTCGACAGTGTAAGAAACTTGTCGCGGTATTCTACCACCGTCATGCGACCTTGCTTCAGTTCACGGAACTCATCCCTCATCTTTTTGATAAGACCCGGGGGTACATGGTACTTGCTGAACTTGAGCTTGAAATCCTCCCAAGTCATGAACTGACCCCCGTTCATGGCACGGGTGCTTGTCCACCAAGCGCGGGCTGGTCCAGCGAGATAGTGAGTGGCAAACAAGACTTTCTCGTTGGCTTCCACTCCGGCTACTTCCAGGTTGTTCTCCATAGTCTGGAGCCAGTCGTCGGCATCGAGGGGTTCCTCGGTCTTGCTAAACACTGGAGGGTTGGTGTTCTGGAAGTTCTTGAGCTTCGATCCAGGGTGGTCATGATTTCCATGGCCTTGATTGGCGATGTTCTGCAAAGCGTTGAGGTTGGCTTGGCGTTCAGCTCTTTCTGTCTCCCTGTCGGCAAGCAAGGTTTGCAACAGTTGCATCATCGCGTCGTTGGTGCGATTGGGAGGGGCCATCTGAAGATATAGAAGATCATGAGATAAGAGGGAACATTCTATGGTTTATTTTGGTTAAGTTTCGAAAACATTTGAAATGTGTAATCTTTTCATGACAAGCATAACATTCATTCATTCAACACATAGTACAAACTAACACACTCATACTCCAATGGTTTTAAGAACCATTATCATGCTACGATACAAAGGACGGGATACAACTCACACCTACTATAAGTGAAACTAGTGCAACTACTCCTCATCCTCGACGTCGATCGGGACGTAGTCATCGGGTCCTGCCTCCAGGAACTCGTAGTCCTCCTCCTCGGTGAACTCGTCCTCCTCAAAGTCGTCATCGTCGCTCAGGAAGGCTCCTCCTCCCTGAAGGTCAATACCTCCATCATCCTCCTCCAGCTCTCTAATCTGGTCCTCCTGGGCCTTGACAGTGGCCTCAAGTGACGCGATCTTGGCGCGAAGGCGCACAATCGTAGCGTCCTTCTTGGCACGCTGCTGGCGAAGGCTCTTGCGGTCGTTGTTGAGTAGCTTGATCACCTCACCCTGCTCGATGATGTGAGCATGGGTCTGGTTCGCGTAAGCGCGAGTGGCGTCGAGGTCCTTCTGAGTCTGGTAGAGCATGAAGTCCAGGTGCTCAGCATGGTGCCTCAACTCCGGGTGCAGCTGCAGCTCCATGGGCACTCCCATGGCATCACGCCTCACGAGATGTGCGTAGCGCGAAGCGAGGATGCGCACCACGTTCTGTCCACAGAGGCGCGCAAGTGCCTCCTGAAGGCCACGTGCGAGTCCGTCGAGCCAGTTGCTCTTGCGGAAGGAGAAGAGGATCCTCTCCGAGGTGGGAGGCTCCATCTTGCCCCTCAAGTCGGCAGTGATCACCCACTGCAACTCTCCTCCGGGCGTGTCGTCCAGCTGAACCCCGTGGAACTCGGGGTGTGGGCGCCCAAGGAAGTCAGAGACGGCGTTGAGGTCGTGCTCGAAGATCAAGCTCCCTCCGTTCCCAAGCTGGTAAAACTTGGTGTTGATGGGTTCATTCGGCTCCATCTGAAAGAGAATTGGATGAGTAAGTTAGAGAGTGTAAAGTGTGGAAAATTTTTAAGTAGATTCCAATAAGATAGAACATGTTTCAACAATTTTTGGCAAAGTCTCAAAGACAAGAGTGTAAGTAAATTTTCACAAATATTTCTTCGTTTGATTTTCAAAGTTAAGTTTTTCAGAACGCCCATTCTAACTAAGGTCTTCTAAGGTCAAACAATGGCTCTGATACCAACTTGTCAACACCCGGATTTTTAAGTCCGGATGCCTATTGTGTCATACATCGCAATCCCAGGAATATTGTTGTTGCGAGGCATAATAGTTAAGTATCACAGTCATCATTTATTACAAACCATAAGGTCTTACAAATTGGAATCACATGATCCATATTACACGAATAGTTGATCTATTGATCAACGAACAAACACAAGTTCATAGCGGAAGCGTAAGATACAAGGACTCTCTAGTCCACAGGCCAACGCTTGACGTCGGAAGACTCCTAGTTGTCGTAGGCGTCCTGCTGGTCATCTCCTTTTTCATCTTCATACTCTGGCCATTTGAATAGCCAGGGACAAAGCCGTGAGTACTTTAAGTACTCGCAAACTAATACTAATGTAAGTGCTAGACATTCTAGTAAGGTTTGCTAAGCTCTAGTTTATTTGCATAAAGCCAGTTTTAGTTCATAAGTATTTGAGAAAAGCTTATTCAAATGCTAACTAACTCAAGTGGGAACATTAGTGTCATTCCCACCATTCAAGTGGTGATTTCAATTCAATTCACCACAAGTCATTTCACCATCTTCTTTCAACATCATTTTTCAAAGATATGACATCGGAAACTGTATGGCCTTTCCAACCGTCCGTAACCGTGGACACGGCTATTCGAATAGGTTTACACTCTGCAGAGGTTGCACACTTGTGCCACAACATTTGATTTCATCCGTCGGGATTACCCCGAATCATCGTAACACTGTACGCGGATCATCAACCATAACTTTTCACTTACAAATCCTAGTATGAGCACCTCTCCCCATGAGCTTGGCCTCCCAGTGAAGACCAACTGTCAACCTGGGAACTGCACAGGGCTTGGTGATACGTCCAATTTGCATCACTATTTTATATCATAATTTGCTGTTATTCATTGATATATTTCATATTGGGACACAATACTTATGTTATTTCATCTATTTTGCATGTTTCATCATTATTGGAGGATCAAGCACCGGAGCTGTGGATTCTCGCTGGAAAAAGCACCGTCAGAACGCAATATTTCGGAAGATCAACTGTGGAAGGAAATTATACCAAAAATCCTATTTTTCAAGATGACGAAGGAAGCCAGAAGGAGGAGCTGAGAAGGCCCAAGGTGGGGCCAGACCACAGGCCGGCGCGGCCCATGGCCTAGCCGCGCCACCTTGTGGTGTGGGGGCCCCACAGCCCCTTTCGCCTCCTTTTCTTCGCGAAACCCTTCGTCCCGAAGACCTAAGCCACAGAGGGTACCTCGCGAAGAGTTACAGCCGCCTCTGCGGGGCGGAGAACACCAGAGAGAAAAGAGCTCTCCGGCGGGCAGGAATCCGCCGGGGAAATTCCCTCCCGGAGGGGGAAATCGACGCCATCGTCACCGTCATCGAGCTGGACATAATCTCCATCACCATCATCATCATCTCCACCATCATCACCGCCGTCTCCACCGCTGGACACCGTCACCGCCGTAGCAATTTGGGTTTGATCTTGATTGTTTGATAGGGGAAACTCTCCCGGTATCGATCTCTACTTGTTGTTGATGCTATTGAGTGAAACCATTGAACCAAGTTTATGTTCAGATTGTTATTCATCATCATATCACCTCTGATCATGTTCCATATGATGTCTCGTGAGTAGTTCGTTTAGTTCTTGAGGACATGGGTGAAGTCTAAATGTTAGTAGTGAACTATGGTTGAGTAATATTCAATGGTATGATATTTAAGTTGTGGTGTTATTCTTCTAGTGGTGTCATGTGAACGTCGACTACATGACACTTCACCTTTATGGGCCTAGGGGAATGCATCTTGTACTCGTTTGCCGATTGCGGGGTTGCCGGAGTGACGAAACCTAAACCCCGTTGGTATATCGATGCGGGAGGGATAGCAGGATCTCGTAGTTTAAGGCTGTGGTTAGATTTATTCTTAATTACTTTCTTGTAGTTGCGGATGCTTGCAAGGGGTATAATCACAAGTATGTATTAGTCCTAGGAAGGGCGGTACATTAGCATAGGTTCACCCACACAACACTTATCATAACAATGAAGATTATTTAGCCGTATGTAGCGAAAGCACTAGACTAAAATCCCGTGTGTCCTCGAGAACGTTTGGTCATTATAAGTAAACAACCCGGCTTGTCCTTTGAGCTAAAAAGGATTGGGCCACTCGCTGCAATTGTTACTCTCGCACTTTACTTACTCGTACTTTATTCAACTGTTACATCAAAACCCCCTGAATACTTGTCTGTGAGCATTTACAGTGAATCCTTCATCGAAAGTGCTTGTCAACACCTTCTGCTCCTCGTTGGGATCGACATTCTTACTTATCGAAAATACTACGATACACCCCCTATACTTGTGGGTCATCAAGACTATTTTCTGGCGCCGTTGCCGGGGAGTGAAGCGCTATTGGTAAGTGGAATTGGTAAGGAAAACCTTTACTGTTTGTGCTGATTTTATTTCTATCTGCTGCTATAAGTCATTATGGAGAGATCTTCTCTTCAATTTCTATTTGGGAAATCTACTACTACTGCAACGGTAGTGGATGAGGCGCCAGGTGAGGAAGTGATACCATATAAAATACCTATGAAAATTATTGAACGTGTTATGGATAACCGCTATGAAGGGGACGGAACTGTCCACCCTGGAGATCATTTATTGTTCTTGCATGAATTATGCGGTTTATTCAAATGTGCAGGCATTGCTATGGATGAAGTGAGGAAGAAACTATTCTCTATATCGCTGTCTGGTAAGGCGGCGCATTGGTATAAATTACTGGATAATGGGGATTCTCTTGAATGGAATGATATTGTGCCCCGGTTTTATTCTAAGTTCTATCCTCCAAGTGAAATTCACAAGGATCGGAATCGCATATATAATTTTTGGCCTCATGATGGAGAGAGTATTGCCCAAGCTTGGGGGAGATTGAAGTCTTTAATGCTCAAATGCCCCATTCATGAGCTTCCTGGTAATGTTATTATTGATAATTTCTATGCAAGACATTCTTTTCAAGACAAGACCTTGCTGGATACTTCTTGTTCTGGATCATTTACACGCAACAAAGAAGAGTTTAAAAGGGACCTTCTTGATCGGATCCAAGAAAATACTGAAGGTTGGGAGAACGACAAGGATAGAGAATCAGGTATAATTTATGATTATAAATGCATTGAAGCTTTTATGGATACTGATAAATTTCGTAATATGAGTGCTACATATGGTCTTGATTCTCAAGTTGCTGCAAATCTTTATAAAGCTTTTGCCTCTCATTATGAATTGCCTAAGAAGAATTTTGATAAGTACCATGAACCGTATAAAGATAAAATTGATTCATCTATTAATAAATGCGTTGTAGTTGAAACTGCTGATCATGTTATTCCTGAAGCTTATATTGAAAAAACTCATTTCCCTGCTAAAATGAAGAAGTACTCTGTTATAAATAGTGCGGTTCATAAAAGTGAAAAGAAACCTGTAGAACCTAAAGAACAAATAAAAGTTGAACCTGCTGTTGCAATAGTTAAAGATCTTGTGACTGAAAATGTGGAGGATGGTCATATTATTTTCTGTGAAGATGCTTCTAATATTGTTTCACATCCTAATAAACCCAAACAAGTTAGTGTTCCTATGCTATCTGTTAGAATTGGTGATCATTGCTATTATGGTTTATGTGATATTGGTGCAAGTGTTAGTGCTATTCCTTATGAGCTTTACACGGAGATTATGCACAAAATTGATTCTTGTGAACTTGAAGATATTGATGTGGTTATTCAGCTGGCTAATAGAGAAACTATTTCTCCAATTGGTATTGTTCGAGATGTGGAAGTTTTATGCGGTAAGATTAAATATCCTGCTGACTTTTTGGTACTTGGTTCTGCTGCTAGTGATTATTGTCCTATTATTTTTGGTAGACCTTTTCTAAATACTTGTGGAGCTATTATAGATTGCAAGAAAGAGAAAATTTTGACTAAATTTGCTGGTGAATCTTATGAGTTTAACTTCTCTAAATTTACCAAAACTCCTTATAAAGCTGATTTGCCTAGTGATGATTTTAAAATGGAGCAGTGTGCATCTATTGTTCTTGTTCCTAATAATCCTTTGCAGCAACATTTGGAGAATAGCAAGAGTGAAGTTTTTAGGAAAGAAAGAGATGAGCTTGAGGAAATTTTTCTTCGCCAACCTATTATCAAGCATGATTTACCGGTGGAAGATTTGGGTACAACACCGCCACCAAAGGAAGATCCTGTTTTTGATTTAAAGCCTTTACCTGATAATCTTAAATATGCTCATATTGATGATAAGAAAATATATCCTGTTATTATTAGTTCTAAGCTTTCAGAGATTGAGGAAGAAAGGTTATTGGAAATATTGAAGAAACACCGAGGAGCTATTGGCTATACTCTTGATGATTTGAAAGGGATTTCTCCTTCTATTTGCCAACATGCTATTAATATGGAAGATGATGCAAAGCCTGTTGTTGAACATCAGCGTCGTCTAATTCCGAAGATGAAGGAGGTGGTAAGGAATGAGGTATTAAAACTTCTTGAAGCTGGTATTATATATCCTATTGCTGATAGTAGATGGGTTAGTCCTGTGCATTGCGTTCCCAAGAAAGGAGGAATGACTGTTGTGCCTAATGATAATGATGAGCTCATCCCTCAAAGAGTAGTTGTAGGGTATAGAATGTGCATTGATTTTCGAAAAGTTAATAAAGTTACTAAGAAAGATCATTACCCTTTACCATTTATTGATCAAATGCTAGAAAGATTGTCTAAAAATACTCATTTTTGCTTTCTTGATGGTTATTCTGGGTTTTCACAAATTGCTGTTAAAACTAAAGATCAAGAGAAAACCACTTTTACTTGTCCCTATGGAACTTATGCTTATAGGCGTATGCCTTTTGGTTTATGTAATGCTCCTGCTACTTTTCAAAGATGCATGTCTGCTATTTTTCATGGCTTTTGTGAGAGTATTGTGGAAGTATTCATGGATGATTTTTCCGTCTATGGGAATTCTTTTGATAGTTGCTTGCGAAACCTTGATAAAGTTTTGCAGAGATGTGAAGAAACTAACCTTGTTCTTAATTGGGAGAAATGCCACTTTATGGTTAATGAAGGAATTGTATTGGGACATAAAATTTCTGAGAGAGGTATTGAAGTTGATAGAGCTAAAGTTGAAGCAATTGAGAAGATGCCCTATCCGAGGGATGTTAAAGGTATTCGTAGTGTTCTTGGTCATGCTGGGTTTTATAGGAGATTTATTAAAGATTTCTCCAAGATTTCAAAGCCTCTTACTAATCTTCTTCAAAAAGACGTACCTTTTGTTTTCGATGATGATTGTAAGGAAGCTTTTGAAACTCTAAAGAAAGCCTTAACAACTGCTCCTGTAGTTGAACCTCCTGATTGGAATTTGCCTTTTGAAATTATGTGTGATGCTAGTGATTTTGCTGTAGGCGCTGTTCTTGGACAGCGAGTAGATAAAAAACTGAATGTTATTCATTATGCTAGTAAAACTCTTGATGCTGCTCAAAGAAATTATGCTACAACTGAAAAAGAATTATTAGCTGTAGTCTTTGCTTGTGATAAATTTAGATCTTATATCGTTGATTCAAAAGTTACGATTCATACTGATCATGCTGCAATTATATACCTTATGACAAAGAAAGATGCTAAGCCGAGGCTTATTAGATGGGTACTTCTGTTGCAAGAATTTGATTTACATATTGTAGATAGGAAAGGCGCTGATAATCCTGTTGCTGATAATCTGTCTAGATTGGAAAATATTGCTTATGATCCTGTTCCTGTTAATGATAGTTTTCCAAATGAACAATTGGCTGCAATAAAGGTGAGTTCGCGAGACAGTCCTTGGTATGCTGATTATGCTAACTTTATTGTTTCCAAGTATTTGCCTCCAACCTTTTCAGCCCAGCAAAGGAGGAAATTCTTTTATGATTTAAGGCATTATTTCTAGGATGACCCACACTTATATAAAGAAGGAGTGGATGGTATTATGCGAAGATGTATTCCCGAATATGTACAACAGGAGATATTGAGTAAATGCCATGGTAGTGCTTATCGAGGACATCACGCCGGAGAAAGAACCGCGCAAAAGGTTCTACAATCAGGTTTTTATTGGCCAACTCTCTTCAAAGATACGAGAAAGTTTATTTTATCTTGTGATGAATGCCAAAGGGTTGGTAATATCTCCAGACGTAATGAAATTCCTATGAATTATACTCTTGTTATTGAACCATTTGATTGTTGGGGATTTGACTTCATGGGACCTTTTCCGTCTTCAGAAGGTAACACTCATATACTTGTTGCTGTTGATTATGTTACTAAATGGGTGGAAGCTATACCTACAAAAAGTGCTGATGGTGAGACCTCTTTAAGAATGCTTTTAGACATTATTTTTCCTAGATTTGGAGTGCCTAGATATATTATGACTGATGGAGGTTCTCATTTTATTCATGGAGGTTTTAGAAAAACTCTTGCTAGGTATGGTATTAATCATAGAATTGCTTCCGCTTATCATCCTCAAACTAGTGGGCAAGTAGAATTATCAAATAGAGAGATTAAATCTATCTTGCAAAAGACTGTTAATAAAACTAGAAAGAACTGGGCTAGTAAATTGAAGGATGCACTATGGGCTTATAGAACTGCTTATAAAAATCCCATGGGAATGTCACCTTATAAAATGGTTTATGGGAAAGCTTGTCATTTACCTTTAGAACTAGAGCACAAAGCTTATTGGGCAGTTAGAGAATTAAATAAAGATCCTAAACTTGCCGGTGATAAGAGGTTGTTGCAATTAAGTTCTCTAGATGAATGGAGAAGTGAAGCTTATGAAAATGCTAAACTCTTTAAAGAAAAAGTTAAAAAATGGCATGATAGAAGGATTATCAAAAGAGAATTTAATATTGGGGATAAAGTCCTATTGTATCGGTCTCGTCTCAGATTCTTTGCAGGGAAATTACTCTCGAAATGGGAAGGACCATATGTTGTCGAGGAGGTGTATCGTTCAGGAGCAATTAAAATCAGCTCTCTCCAAGGCAATGCTACGCAAGTGGTGAATGGACAAAGACTCAAGCATTATATCTCGGGTGATTCCTATAATGTTGATGTTGATATTATTCAAGTGGAAACACCGGAGGCTTTCATTAAAGGACAAATTGACAGTCCGCCAGAACTCGACTTTGAATAGGTAACAGTACTGGTAATGAAAAGTTCGCAATTCACTTTCCGAACTATATTTTTGCTGTTTTTGGAAAATATGAAAAATTACGAGTTCGAAACGGAGTGGAAAAGACACACGAGGGCGTGCCACCATAGGCCGGCGCGGCCTGGCCTGGGCCCGCGTCGCCCTATGGTCTGGCCGCCTCGTCGCTCCTTTCCGACTCTGGTTCGATCTGGTACTTTCCTTTTGTCGTGAAAATTTTTGCTATATAATCCCCCGGACCCCTGGAGGTCCGTATATCGTTTTCTCGACGTGTTTTGTTTTGAGCTGTTTCTGCCAGGATCTGTTTTCGGTCTAGAAGCACCATGGCCTCCAACAACAAGGGCAAGGGGCTTTCAGAGGAAGAAGTGAAGAGGGTGCCATCAAGACAAGAGCAGCAAGCCGTTGGGAGCAAGCAAATCTTGGTGGGATCTGTTGACACTCGACGTTCTTTTTCTTATAACTTGCAGGGACCCTTACCACCCGCTCTTAGCCTCGACTCCTTCCCTGTGTTGGAAGAAGCTCTACGGACTACCGATGAGTTTTGTGATCAATATCGGGCTCTAAGAAGAGAAGTGGAGATACTCCAGGAGGAGAATTGCCGTCTCCGTAGAATGCTGGAATACCACTCGATTCACATCACAAGGTCATCATCACCAACTTCAGATAACAATGAATCTCTTCGAGTCTTAGTGCAGAATTGCCAAGCTGAGAAACTGAAGCTGAAAGAGATCTGTAAGAAGCGCGGGAGGAGTTCATCACCACCATCGCCAAAGGAGTAATTCATCATCGGTATTGGCATCCCCTTGGTTTGTTCCAAGCTTGGGGGAGTGCCGCGGTATCACATCATCACTACCTTTTACTTTTTATTGTCAAGTAGTGTCATATCATGAGTAGGGAAGTTATCATATAAGATGGGTTGCAGTTTGGAAGTATCTCTCCTTTAGTTGGTTATCTATGTATCCCTTGGTGTGAGTTATCGTTATGGAATATTAATGAGAAGCCTTATCATTTACATATTGCACATCTTATTTTAGTTTGCAATCTCTATTATATGATTTACCTTGTTGTTAGTATTGGTATCACTTTGGGAGCATTGAATAAATCTATTTGGTTTTGGCAAACTTAGCATTGGTCAATAGCAACAACACTTTGAGGTTTAAGTAGAAAAGAGAAATACATGTAGTTATTTTATCGTCTTTCTTTCTTGTTAGCTCATAGCTTATTATTCTGAAGTTAAAATTGTTTGTGCTTACAAGGGAGATGCATGATTGTTTCTATCATATGTATATTTGTTTGTTTCCGTCAACTCTTATGCTTGCTAATTAGCCTTGCTAGCCAAAGACTTGTATTGAGAGGGAATACTTCTCGTACATCCAAACTCTGGCCCAAACCTATGCCATTTATGTCCACCATATCTACCTACTACACGGTATTTTCTGCCATTCCAAGTAAATACTTCATGTGCTACCTTTAAACAATTCAAAACTTAGTATCTCTTATTTGTGTCAATGTTTTATAGCTCATGACGAAGTATGTGGTGTTTTATCTTTCAATCTTGTTGGGCAACTTTCACCAATGGACTAGTGGCTTCATCCGCTTATCCAATAATTTTGCAAAAAGAGCTGGCAATGGGATTCCCAGTCCCAAACTAATTAACCTAATTAGACACTCCTCCATGGTATGTGATTGATGGATGGCACCCGAAGGATTCGGTTAGCCATGGCTTGTGTAAGCAAAGGTTGGGGGGAGTGTCATCATAATAAAACTAAAATAAAAAGGCACTCCTTCATGGTATGAGATTGTTGGCAGGCACCCGAGGATTCGGTTAGCCATGGTTTGTGAAAGAAAGGTTGGAAGGAGTGCCACACAAAATGAAAATAATATGGGAGCCGCTCTTTGAAGGTTGTCTGGCAAGGGGGTTAGAGTACCCGCTACCAGTCGTTGACAACAACAAACACTTCTCAAAATGTTACTTTTATTCTCTTTATATGATTTCAAAACTGAAAAAGCTCTAGCACATGATTTAATCACTGCTTCCCTCTGCGAAGGGCCTGTCTTTTACTTTATGTTGAGTCAGTAAACCTATTTCCCTCCATCTCAAGAAAGCATTTGAGTAGTTGTGATCAAACCATTATATTGTGATTTGCTTTATCATGTCTTTTATTCTTCCTTGTTTAGTACAAGTTTTATCTGAATGAATATAGCTTTGCAAGTTATCAATGATCATGAGGAGACTATTATGATTGAGTATGCAAGTTGTGCAATATAAACTTTAACATGAGAGCGCTGCTCAATAGATAAATATAACCTGTTAATTGTTCTCTGACCAAGAACGAAGTTTGCCATCACCAACTATGATTTCTTATGCACCTTTATTTGTGATTACCTTATACTTGTTTCAAGTTGAGTTATATGAGGAAGTTGTTTACTAGAATGTCTTGTGTGAATGAATATGATGCTTCTTGCCCATATTTTATTTATCGACTCTTCACTCCATAAACATGTGGTCCTGTTTACCGAGTTCAGTTTCGCTTGGGGACAAGCGAAGTCTAAGCTTGGGGGGAGTTGATACGTCCAATTTGCATCACTATTTTATATCATAATTTGCTGTTATTCATTGATATATTTCATATTGGGACACAATACTTATGTTATTTCATCTATTTTGCATGTTTCATCATTATTGGAGGATCAAGCACCGGAGCCAGGATTCTGCTGGAAAAAGCACCGTCAGAATGCAATATTTCGGAAGATCAACTGTGGAAGGAAATTATACCAAAAATCCTATTTTTCAAGATGACGAAGGAAGCCAGAAGGAGGAGCTGAGAAGGCCCAAGGTGGGGCCAGACCACAGGCCGGCGCGGCCCATGGCCTGGCCGCGCCACCTTGTGGTGTGGGGGCCCCACAGCCCCTTTCGCCTCCTTTTCTTCGCGAAACCCTTCGTCCCGAAGACCTAAGCCACAGAGGGTACCTCGCGAAGAGTTACAGCCGCCTCTGCGGGGCGGAGAACACCAGAGAGAAAAGAGCTCTCCTGCGGGCAGGAATCCGCCGGGGAAATTTCCTCCCGGAGGGGGAAATCGACGCCATCGTCACCGTCATCGAGCTGGACATCATCTCCATCACCATCATCATCATCTCCACCATCATCACCGCTGTCTCCACCGCTGGACACCATCACCGCCGTAGCAATTTGGGTTTGATCTTGATTGTTTGATAGGGGAAACTCTCCCGGTATCGATCTCTACTTGTTGTTGATGCTATTGAGTGAAACCATTGAACCAAGTTTATGTTCAGATTGTTATTCATCATCATATCACCTCTGATCATGTTCCATATGATGTCTCGTGAGTAGTTCATTTAGTTCTTGAGGACATGGGTGAAGTCTAAATGTTAGTAGTGAACTATGGTTGAGTAATATTCAATGGTATGATATTTAAGTTGTGGTGTTATTCTTCTAGTGGTGTCATGTGAACGTCGACTACATGACACTTCACCTTTATGGGCCTAGGGGAATGCATCTTGTACTCGTTTGCCGATTGCGGGGTTGCCGGAGTGACAGAAACCTAAACCCCCGTTGGTATATCGATGCAGGAGGGATAGCAGGATCTCAGAGTTTAAGGCTGTGGTTAGATTTATTCTTAATTACTTTCTTGTAGTTGCGGATGCTTGCAAGGGGTATAATCACAAGTATGTATTAGTCCTAGGAAGGGCGGTACATTAGCATAGGTTCACCCACACAACACTTATCATAACAATGAAGATTATTTAGCCGTATGTAGCGAAAGCACTAGATTAAAATCCCGTGTGTCCTCGAGAACGTTTGGTCATTATAAGTAAACAACCCGGCTTGTCCTTTGAGCTAAAAAGGATTGGGCCACTCGCTGCAATTGTTACTCTCGCACTTTACTTACTCGTACTTTATTCAACTGTTACATCAAAACCCCCTGAATACTTGTCTGTGAGCATTTACAGTGAATCCTTCATCGAAACTGCTTGTCAACACCTTCTGCTCCTCGTTGGGATCGACATTCTTACTTATCGAAAATACTACGATACACCCCCTATACTTGTGGGTCATCACTTGGCCGTACAATTCACCTCAATTTCACATCATTTCTCAACAACGGAGGCAGCCTCAAGCGTAACCCCTATGACGTGTGTTCAGAGGGAACCCATACTAAGATGCATAAACTTCCAGTTAAGCCCTACCCATAATCAGGTATTGTGGGGGTACTTACTATTGGAAAGGTATCGCATTCAAACCAATATCATGTTTATCAAAAATCACTATCTTCTCTTGGTCATATTCACCTTCAAAAATCATTCAATGGAATGCATCATCATTCCAAGGTTTCAAATTCATTTCAAGTCACATTGTTCCCATCTAGAGTAGTCAAGTTTTATTTCATTAGCACTAGCTCTAATTCATGAGGGGCGCTATCTTGCTTTGCTTGATTGAGAATAACTTCACTACTCTAGTAAACTCTTGTACTTTGACCAAAGTTAACTATTAAAGTAACTTCTTGAGAAAACAAGTAAAAACTTGTAATGTAAAAACTTGGGATAGGCTTATGTAAGAAAAGGTAAGATTCATGGTGCCTTGCCCCAAGGGGGCTTTGCACTTTGCAAGAATATTAGCTTGCCTTGGTAGTTATCAAAATGCTCCTCCTCCTCCTCTTGGTAGCAACCTTCTTCTTCGGTGTACTCTCCGGTGCTAGCGTCTAAATTTGAATACGAGTACAATTACTCACTAATTCAATGGCTATTCCATGTATCACATTTAAACACACAAACTATTCTATACACACAAATAATCTAATTAGGGTGCATGGGGTGTGTTGCTTTGAGGAGAATTTACTTCCTTTTTATTTAATATGTAAATGATAGTTTCCATAGGGTTCTTGAGAAATATTTTCCTCTCATTGAAATCTTCTTAAGATTTAATTTCTCAAACCCTCATAGATGAACTTATATTGACCTAAGTCGAATATTCATCATTATCATTTGAGAAAATGATTTAAATGAGGTAGACCACCTCATACTATTTAATAATACTTCATATGATTTAAATCTCTAAGTAATTCATATAAGAGAGTTTGGCCAGGGGTCCAAACATCACATGAATTCATTTGAGACAAAGTTTAAATGAAGTATAAGACTTCATATGAATTACTTAATAGTTTTGGACAATATCAACTAGTTAAACTAGCCCTTTTATCCATTAATTAAACTAGGGCATGATCATGCAAAGTGACCACACCATTTTATTGCATAAACAATTAGTGTAAGTCAAATGTGAGCTATTAGAGTTGGAATTAACTTAATATCTATTTTGGTTGATTTTTAATAATTATTTGAATATGGAAAAGTCCCTGCCTTCTTCTTTTTCTCAAACTAATTCTACAATTAATCTGGTCATGGGACCAGTGGCATTGTGTAGATAATTTCCATAGCTTTCGAACCATATAAAATTCATTGAATTTGGTTAAGCCAATTTAAAACTATTTAATTTCAAAGTTTGGGCAGTATTGAAATTATTTGGATAAGTTTAAATCGAATTTGAATTAAACAGGCCGGCGGGAAAGCTAACTGGGCCGAAAGGGTTTAAAACGGCCCAAGGCCAGCCCACCACGCATCTGCGCCCGCGTGGGCTGCCTGACAGGAGGGCTCCACCCGTCAGCGACGTTTAAACGCCGAAACGGTATGTTTCAACGTGGAGCGTAGGATTAGATCAGGATCTAATGGCTCAGGTTCATCGTCTCGCCGGCGAGAGAGGGAGTTCGCCGGCGGCTCAGGTAGGGGGTGGGAGAGCTTACAGCGGCTCCAGCAAGGGTTGGCAGTATGCGTGACGAGGTTGTGGACGACGGCGAGTCTCCTGGTAGCAGTGGTGTCGCCTGGGGTGGTCGGGATCGTCGGCGATTGCTGCAGAGCTTCCGCGGCGGTGAGCTTCCGATTGGCCTTGCTCCGGCGACGATTCGATGGGTGTAGTGGTGGTGGAGAGTCAAGGATGGGAGGAGAGGGTGATGGTGTGCCTGGATTGCTCAGGGGAGCTCGGTATTTATAGGCGCGAGAGGGTGCTGCGGGGCAGTGAGGTGGTCGACATGCTCGCGGCGTCTCCGGCGAGCTAGCGAGCTAGGCGAGGGCGTGGCGCTGTTCTGCGGTTCCTGGCGAGTCGTTTGGCGGCGACAGCTTGGTCGGGCGGCGGCTGGTTTGGTCGCATTGCTTCCACGACTACCACGGCGTTCACGGGAACAGGTCGTCGTCTCCGGCGCCGGCGGTCACAGGTCTTGGTTCCGAGCGTGTCTGGCAGCGTCGCGGTGGCACGGTGATGCTCAACGTGCTTGCAGGGGGTCCAGGGGCTGCGTGTACTGGCGGGGTGGCACGTGGCCAGTGCGTGTCCATGGCGCGCATGATCGCGACGCGAGCGGCATACTGGCGGTTTTGGGCGCGCGTCCTCCGGCATAGCTAGGGCATCTACCTTGCTTCTGTTGGTGCTAGACGATGTAGGGGAGCGAGGTGGCGAGCTAGGGCAAGGTGGCCAGGGTTGGGGAGAAAGGGAGAGAGGGGAGGCTCGGCAAGGTGGCGCCATGGCCGGCATGGTGTGTGCATGCATGCTATGCATGCACCACTAGGGTTGCTGTGGTGCCTTGAGTGAGAGAGGGGACAAGGGGACCAGATAGAGTAGTTTGGGGTAGATTAGGGTGAGGTAGAACACTATTTGAAATAGTGTGTAATAGTTCCATATTTGATATTTTGCAAATTTTGTCCAAATTTGATTCAATTCACATGGTTGCAAGTTTTTAATTGTGAGCATTTCATTTAGTTAGAAATGACCAGAGGTGGTGAAGTGTGGTGGTGGCATGGTTGAATTCAAGTTTTTGCAAAATTGGGTAAGTGTGAGATTGTTACATATGTTAAAAAGTTGCAACTTTGGATGAGCATAGCAAATGATCAAGAATGAATTTGGCATGGTGACCTTTACAAAAAGTGTTCATCTTGATGTCGACTTGGATGTGGTGCAAAGAGTTAGCAAGGTTTGGTTTGAAAATTTTGAATTGCAAAGGCTCAAAGTAGTGATCAGACTAGAATTGGCAGTTTTGACCATTATCATATGTGAGCAAGTTTTGTATTTGAAATTCATTTGAATTGTGATTCTTTGATTCCAAAAGTTGTAATTAGTGTTTAGTAACATTATTCAACTAATGGTGAAGACCAAATTGGTCTAGGGTCAAAATTTATAAAAATGCCATAGGGCATATGTGAGGGTTTTTAGGGTTTTGCATTTATTGGATTTTCTTCCTCTTCTTGCTTTATTTGGTTTGTGATCTTCTTATGATCACTTTAGGGTTTTAGGGTTTATCTTGTACACATAATAGCAATCATCATGGCATATCACTCAAATGCACAAGTCCTATGCATGGCACTATATGCAATTTAAAAAGTTTTTGTTGGTTTGAAATTTTGCTCTCTGGAATTCTTCTAACTTTCTTTTATTAAAATTTGGGATGTTACAAGAAAGTGCACCATAAATCCCGTCACTGTCCCCACTCCCCTCTCACTCTCGCATGTTCTCACTCGTCCTCTCCTCCCCATTCCCTATCCTCTCGCCGCTAGCGGTTGTACGTACTGCCGCCGGTAGATCAAAGACCACTGCGAGAAGGACTGAAGAGCCGGCTTTCGGGGATGCCATCTTCCTCGCGTGCACGTACCACCCCTTCTTCGGTTCAAGCTCTTCTCGCCATCAAGGAGATCTTTGGCGGTAAGCCCCGAATCCAAGCATTTAGGCTTCAATGTTCATAGATCTACGGTTCTTCGATGTTCAATGTAGGCTTATTTCACGCATGCATTCTAGATCTATGTACTTATCGGTTATATTGGGTTTTTTCCTCTTCTAGCATGAATAGTGGCTTCGAATAGGTAGATCGATGTTCTTGTACTTGGTTTTGGCAGCAATGATCTTGTCGTTAAGGCCAGATCTGGATTTTAGGTTCATTTGTAGTCAAATTGGCGGTTTACTGTTCATGTTGATGATTAGACGCTAGTGCTAAGAAACTGGATGGATGTTTCTCAGAACCTAGTTCCATGGTCGAAGTTCATTGTTTGTGCTATGTTTTATGAGGCCTGACTATACATGTTCCAACAGATGATTATATGTTAATACTAAACCCTTGTTTGTGCAGAACCGAACCCAAGATGAACTAGATGAGTTGAAGAATCAGGTAGCTATGTTGAAGAATGTGCAGAGAACGTAAGCACAAGTCTCGAGGGCTAGAAAATAGAAGTGGGAGGTAGAAAGAGAGGCAATATGGGAAAATGAGCCTCTTAGGGAAGATAAAAAAAGTTAGAGTATGTCGTGTTTGATATCCTTAAACTAGATTTTTTAAACAAAGATAAGCTGAAGAGGATTAGTGCAGTTTGTGATGAGTGATGAAAGATACACTTGCATGTAATGTAGGATAATTAGCCTTTGTTTGAATGTGAACTTGTTTCTGTGTGACTGTGGTATGATCACAACTAGTATGATAGTTGTATGATGCCACTTAGGTTTTGTTTGATCTGTGAACCTTGTTTCGATTTAACTCCGGTGATTTGGCCTGTGATATAATGTGTGAACCAAATGATGCCGATCTTATTTTTGACTAGTGATATGATTTGTCTATTAAATGACATCACAATTGATGAGATCCAACCTTGTACAAAGCACAAACACTTCTCGTTGTGCCTTGTCCTTGGTTGAATACCATCAATTGTGGTTTTCAAAGATTTGAGGCCTTATAGTGTTGCTTCCATCATGCTTCTTCTATGGCTAATGATTTTTTATGTGGCATAATGCAAGGTAAGGGGTTGTCCATAAACCTAGTCTTATGTGCAACTAAATTGCTTGTACACTAGATTTAGTTTTCGGACAATCCCTTTGTGGATATGAGGCCTTCTTTCTCATGTTCAATCATGTTGTCATATGAGACTCAAGATGCATCCTTGCTCATTTTATCATCACACACTTTTATTTATGATCATTCAAATTGCTTCTTGTTTTTGCAGTGCTCGAAGATAATGATAGGTGAACCGAGCAAGCTCTTTGGCGAATTTGCATGTTACTACACGAAAGGGCCCTTGGTGGTTTTGTCCCATGATTCACTGGCTCTAGATCATTTGGCCGTTTGCCTTTTGATTCTTCGGCATGTCTCTTGGTAATAGTGGCAATGATGACTGTGTCAAGCTTGGTTATGTCATTGGTTTCTCCTCTTTGCAATATTTTCCCTCTTCGGACTAGGCCTGCTGGGCCGCCAGGGGTGGACCGTGTCGACCGGGCCTGCATCAGGGGCACTAACGGACGTGGCGCGGGGTCGTCCGATGCGCCACACGTGTCTGCCAACACCGACCAAGGGCCATATGTTGACGTTATTGAGATGATTCCTGATCCTACCCTCCCGCAAAGGTCTCTTAAGTGGTGGTGGCTCCCTCCGAGAACCCTAGATTCCACTCTCGGCTTCCCAGCTCCTCCTCACGACATGCGCCGCCACATACACAAAGCAAAAAACCCTAACCCTAGCCAACTCCTCTGAAGGTTCCCTCCCCTCCCTCTCTCTGATGGATCCGAGCGCGTACTACATGAAGCGCCCCTTTGAAGAGTCCCAGGGAGGCTACTGCCGCAACCGCGACCAAGATCTCAAGCAGAAGCTAGAGCGAGAGCATGAAGAGCACTACAGGAAGCAGCAGATCCGTGACCGCGATGGGGATCAAGCGGGTGGCTCATCCTGGTGCCGTGATGAGGAGAGATTCCGTCAAGATCGCCTACCGCCTCCTCCACCTGGGCCGCGAGGGCGCGAGCCAGGCAGGGGCCCAAGCAAAAGAATTCTCCGTCAACCGCGTGCTCCCCAAGGGTCGGGTCCCCCTTCGCTGATTGCTGATGCCTCTGCCTCTGGGGTGGCGGGGCCAGCAAATCCGGACGTGGCACATATCACCTACTACAACTGCGGCAAACAAGGGCACATTCAAGCGGACTGCACGGACGAACCTTTCTGCGTCAACTGCAAGAAATCCGGCCACCTCTCGGCGATGTGCGCCGCGTTCTCCAGGGCCCTTGCTCCCTTTTGGGTGGGATATGGGGCAGCCATTAGGGATTCATGTGTTGTGAGGTTCCCCCTGAAGAACTGCAACAACCTACAACCAACTCTGCCACGGTTATCGTCGAACAAGGGCGTCTGACGGAAGAAGAGGTCGAGGAAGAATTCAAGGACCTAGTTGTAGGGATTCGTTGCATAGAAAACAAAAAATTTCCTACCGCGAGAACGCAATCCAAGCCAAGATGCAATCTAGAAGATGGGAGCAACGAGGGGATGAACGAGACTAACCCTTGAAGATTTCCAAAGCCTATAAGAGTAGGCTCTTATTGCTGCGGTAGACGATCACTTGCCGCTTGCAAAAGCGCGTAGAAGATCTTGATCACGGTGCCACAATCGGGCAGCACCTCCGTACTCGGTCACACGTTCGGTGTTGATGAAGACGATGTCCTTCTCCCCGTTCCAGCGGGCAGCGGAAGTAGTAGATCCTCCTCGGAATCCCGGCAGCACGATGGCGTGGTGGCGGTGGTGGTGGAGATCTCCGACAGAGTTTCGCCTAAGCTATGTGGGAGAGAGAGGTAGGAGGGAACCGCTAGGGTTTGGGAGAGGGGGCGCCGGCTAGGGCAGCCTTGAGGGGTGCGGCCATGGTGGTGTTGTGTTGGCCGGCCAGCCCCTCTCCTCCCCTCTTTATATAGGTGGAAGCCCCAAGGTTTAGGTCAAAGTGTCCGAATAAGACCCCAACAAAAACCTTCCATGTGACCAAACCTAGGGGGAGTGGGACTCCCCCCTTTCCTTGGTGGGGTGGCCGGCCACCATGGTGGGGAGTCCACCTGGGACTCCTCCTCCCTTAGGCTGGCCGGCCAAGGTGGGTGGAGTCCCTCTGGGACTCCACCTTCCATCCTTATTTCTTCCGGACTCTTCTAGAACCTTCTAGAACCTTCCAGAGAAAATACCGGATCATTTTCAAACCTAGAAAATGACTTCCTATATATGAATCTTATTCTCCGGACCATTCCGGAACTCCTCGTGATGTCCTGGATCCCATCCGAGACTCCGAACAAAACTTCGAACTCCATTCCATATTCCATATCTACTTAAACGACATCAAACCTTAAGTGTGTCACCCTACGGTTCGTGAACTATGTAGACATGGTTGAAACATCTCTCCGACCAATAACTAATAGCGGGATATGGAGATCCATAATGGCTCCCACATATTCAACGATGACTTTAGTGATCGAATGAACCATTCACATACGATACCAATTCCCTTTGTCACGCGATATTTTACTTGTCCGAGGTTTGATCATCGGTATCACTCTATACCTTGTTCAACCTCGTCTCCTGACAAGTACTCTTTACTCGTACCATGGTATGTGGTCTCTTATGAACTTATTCATATGCTTGCAAGACATTAGACAACATTCCACCGAGAGGGCCCAGAGTATATCTATCCGTCATCGGGATGGACAAATCCCACTGTTGATCCATATGCCTCAACTCATACTTTCCGGATACTTAATCCCACCTTTATAACCACCCATTTATGCAGTGGCGTTTGATGTAATCAAAGTACCTTTCTGGTATAAGTGATTTATATGATCTCATGGTCATAAGGACTAGGTAACTATGTATCGAAAGCTTATAGCAAATAACTTAATGACGTGATCTTATGCTACGCTTAATTGGGTGTGTCCATTACATCATTCATACAATGATATATCCTTGTTATTAATAACATCCAATATTCATGATTATGAAACTAATCATCCATTAATCAACAAGCTAGTTAAGAGGCATACTAGGGACTCTTTGTTGTTTACATATCACACATGTATCAATGTTTCGGTTAATACAATTATAGCATGGTATATGATACGTCTCCGACGTATTGATAATTTCTTCTGTTCCATGCCACATTATTGATGATATCTACATGTTTTATGCACACTTTATGTCATATTTATGCATTTTCCGGAACTAACCTATTGACGAGATGCCGAAGGGCCAGTTCCTGTTTTCTGCCGTTTTTGGTTTCAGAAATCCTAGTAAGGAAATATTCTCGGAATCGGACGAAATCAACGCCGAAGATCTTAGAATCCCCGGAAGCATCCAGAACACCCGAGAGCTGCCAGAGGGGGGCCACATGGGCCCCAGATGACAGGCCAGCGCGGCCCAGGCCCTGGCCGTGCCGCCCTATGGTGTCGTCGCCTCGTTGACCTTCTGACGCCGCCTCTTCGCCTATTTAAAGCCCCTCGACCTAAAACCTCGAGACGGAAAAGCCACGGTACGAGAAACCATCCAGAGCCGCCGCCATCGCGAAGCCAAGATCTGGGGGACAGGAGTCTCTGTTCCGGCATGCCGCCGGGACGGGGAAGTGCCCCCGGAAGGCTTCTCCATCGACACCACCGCCATCTTCATCACCGCTGCTGTCTCCCATGAGGAGGGTGTAGTTCTCCATCGAGGCTCGGGGCTGTACCGGTAGCTATGTGGTTCATCTCTCTCCTATGTACTTCAATACAATAATCTCATGAGCTGCCTTACATGAGTGAGATTCATATGATGATGCTTGTAATCTAGATGTCGTTATGCTAGTCAAGTGAATTTTACTTATGTGATCTCCGGAGACTCCTTGTCCCACGTGTGTAAAGGTGACAGTGTGTGCACCGTGTGGGTCTCTTAGGCTATATTTCACAGAATACTTATTCACTGTTATGAATGGCATAGTGAAGTGCTTATTTATATCTCTTTATGATTGCAATGTGTTTTGTATCACAATTTATCTATGTGCTACTCTAGTGATGTTATTAAAGTAGTTTTATTCCTCCTGCACGGTGTAATGGTGACAGTGTGTGCATCCGTGTTAGTACTTGGCGTATGCTATGATTGTGATCTCTTGTAGATTATGAAGTTAACTATTGCTATGATGGTATTGATGTGATCTATTCCTCCTACATAGTGTGAAGGTGACAGTGTGCATGCTATGTTAGTACTTGGTTTAGTTGTGTTGATCTGTCATGCACTCTAAGGTTATTTAAATATGAACATCGAATATTGTGGAGCTTGTTAACTCCGGCATTGAGGGTTCGTGTAATCCTACGCAATGGTGTTCATCATCCAACAAAAGAGTGTAGAGTATGCATTTATCTATTCTGTTATGTGATCAATGTTGAGAGTGTCCACTAGTGAAAGTATGATCCCTAGGCCTTGTTCCTAAATACTGCTATCGCTTGTTTCTTGTTTTTCTGCGTTACTACTGCTGCGTTACTACGCTTGTTTCTTGTCTGGGCAAAGCACTTTTCTGGTGCCGTTGCTACTGCTCATATATATATTCATACCACATGTATTTCACTATCTCTTCGCCGAACTAGTGCACCTATTAGGTGTGTTGGGGACACAAGAGACTTCTTGCTTTGTGGTTGCAGGGTTGCATGAGAGGGATATCTTTGACCTCTTCCTCCCTGAGATCGATAAACCTTGGGTGATCCACTTAAGGGAAACTTGCTGCTGTTCTACAAACCTCTGCTCTTGGAGGCCCAACACTGTCTACAAGAATAGAAGCACCCGTAGACATCAAGCTATTTTACGCGCCGTTGCCGGGGAGGAAAGGTAAAAGGCACTCATACTTCGGTTCCAGGTTAAGTACTTTTCTGGCGCCATTGTGTTTGTGCTCGAAGCTATTTCCTTTAGATCCTGCAATTGCATCTTTTTGTTTCTTGTTTACACTAGTTAGGAATAATGGAAAACAACAAAAATATGAGAGATCTTTATGAACTTTATCTTGAATTAGGACATGATGTGTTTGAAGAGAGAATTAAAAAACCCATGGAACTTTATATGCATGCTAATGGGAATGTTATTAATATGAACACTTTGAACACTATTGTTGCTAATGCTATGGAAAATTCTAAGCTTGGGGAAGCTGGTTTTGATGATCATGATCTTTTTAGTCCCCCAAGCATTGAGGAGAAAATTTACTTTGATGATACTTTGCCTCCTATTTATGATGATTATAATGATAGTAGCCTTTTGGTGCCGCCTACTATGGAGAGTAAATTTGATTATGATTACAATATGCCTCCTATATTTGATAGCTACTTTGTTGAATTTGCTCCCACTACAACTAATAAAATTGATTATGCTTATGTGGAGAGTAATAATTTTATGCATGAGACTCATGATAAGAATGCTTTATGTGATAGTTATATTGTTGAGTTTGCTCATGTTGCTACTGAAAGTTACTATGAGAGAGGAAAATATGGTTGTAGAAATTTTCATGTTACTAAAACACCTCTCTATGTGCTGAAATTTTTGAAGCTACACTTGTTCTATCTTCCTATGCTTGTTACTTTGCTCTTCATGAACTTGTTTATTTACAAGATTCCTATGCATAGGAAGCATGTTAGACTTAAATGTGTTTTGAATTTGCCTCTTGATGCTCTCTTTTGCTTCAAATACTATTTCTTGCGAGTGCATCATTAAAACTGCTGAGCCCATCTTAATGGCTAAAAAGAAAGAACTTCTTGGGAGATAACCCATGTGTTATTTTGCTACAGTACTTTGTTTTATATTTGTGTCTTGGAAGTTGTTACTACTGTAGCAACCTCTCCTTATCTTAGTTTAGTGTTTTATTGTGCCAAGTAAAGTCGTTGATAGTAAAGTTCATACTAGATTTGGATTACTGCGCAGAAACAGATTTCTTTGCTGTCACGAATCTGGGCAAAATTCTCTGTAGGTAACTCAGAAAATTATGCCAATTTACGTGAGTGATCCTCAGATATGTACGCAACTTTCATTCAATTTGAGCATTTTCATTTGAGCAAGTCTGGTGCCCCTTTAAAATTCGTCTTTACGAACTGTTCTGTTTTGACAGATTCTGCCTTTTATTTCGCATTGCTTCTTTTGCTATGTGGGATGGATTACTTTGTTCCATTAACTTCCAGTAGCTTTGGGCAATGTCCAGAAGTGTTAAGAATGATTGTGTCACCTCTGAACATGTGAATTTTGATTATGCACTAACCCTCTAATGAGTTGTTTTGAGTTTGGTGTGGAGGAAGTTTTCAAGGGTCAAGAGAGGAGGATGATACAATATGATCAAGAAGAGTAAAAGCTCTAAGCTTGGGGATGCCCCGGTGGTTCATCCCTGCATATTTCAAGAAGACTCAAGCATCTAAGCTTGGGGATGCCCAAGGCATCCCCTTCTTCATCGACAAATTATCAGGTTTCTTCTCTTGAAACTATATTTTTATTCGGTCACATCTTATGTGCTTTACTTGGAGCGTCTGTGTGCTTTTGTTTTTGTTTTTGTTTGAATAAATGCTTGTTTGGGAGAGAGACACGCTCCGCTGGTTCATATGAACACATGTGTTCTTAGCTTTTAATATTCATGGCGAAGGTTGAAACTGCTTCGTTAATTTGTTATATGGTTGGAATCGGGAAATGCTACATGTAGTAATTTGTAAAATGTCTTGGATAATGTGATACTTGGCAATTGTTGTGCTCATGTTTAAGCTCTTGCATCATATGCTTTGCACCTATTAGTGAAGAAATACATAGAGCTTGCTAAAATTTGGTTTGCATAATTGGTCTCTCTAAGGTCTAGATAATTTCTAGTAAGGTGTTTGAACAACAAGGAAGACAATGTATAGTCTTATAATGCTTGTAATATGTCTCTTATGTGAGTTTTGATGTACTAGTTCGTGCTTGTGTTTGCTTCAAACAACCTTGCTAGCCTAAGCCTTGTATCGAGAGGGAATACTTCTCATGCATCCAAAATACTTGAGCCAACCACTATGCCATTTGTGTCCACCATACCTACCTACTACATGGTATTTCTCCGCCATTCCAAAGTAAATTGCTTGAGTGCTACCTTTAAACAATTCAAAATTTATCACCTCTGATTTGTGTCAATGTTTTATAGCTCATGAGGAAGTATGTGGTGTTTATCTTTCAATCTTGTTGGGCAACTTTCACCAATGGACTAGTGGCTTCATCCGCTTATCCAATAATTTTGCAAAAAGAGCTGGCAATGGGATTCCCAGACCCAAATTAATTAACCAAAATAGACACTCCTCCATGGTATGTGATTGTTGGACGGCACCCGAAGGATTCGGTTAGCCATGGCTTGAGAAAGCAAAGGTGGGGA
Organism: Lolium perenne; assembly: GCF_019359855.2. Classification (NCBI taxonomy): domain Eukaryota; kingdom Viridiplantae; phylum Streptophyta; class Magnoliopsida; order Poales; family Poaceae; genus Lolium; species Lolium perenne. The sequence goes on from NC_067247.2 coordinate 163,356,015, forward strand.
GGAGTGTCATCATAATAAAACTAAAATAAAAAGGCACTCCTTCATGGTATGAGATTGTTGGCAGGCACCCGAGGATTCGGTTAGCCATGGTTTGTGAAAGAAAGGTTGGAAGGAGTGCCACACAAAAATAAAATAAAATGGGAGCCGCTCTTTGAAGGTTTGTCTGGCAAGGGGGTTAGAGTGCCCGCTACCATTCGTTGACAACAACATACACCTCTCAAAATTTTACTTTTATTGCTCTCTATATGTTTTCAAAACCAAAGCTCTAGCACAAATATAGCAATCAATGCTTTCCTCTTTGAAGGACCTTTCTTTTACTTTTATTGTTGAGTCAGTTCACCTATCTCTCTCCACCTCAAGAAGCAAACACTTGTGTGAACTGTGCATTGATTCTTACATACTTGCATATTGCACTTGTTATATTACTTTGCATTGACAACTATCCATGAGATATACATGTTATAAGTTGAAAGCAACCGCTGAAACTTAATCTTCCTTTGTGTTGCTTCAATACCTCTACTATGAATTATTGCTTTATGAGTTAACTTTTATGCAAGACTTATTGATGCTTGTCTTGAAGTACTATTCATGAAAAGTCTTTGCTATATGATTCATTCGTTTACTCATGTCATTTACATTGTTTTGATCGCTGCATTCACTACATATGCTTACAATAGTATGATCAAGTTTATGATGGCATGTCACTCCAGAAATTATCTTTGTTATCGTTTACCTGCTCGGGACGAGCAGAAACTAAGCTTGGGGATGCTGATACGTCTCCGACGTATCGATAATTTCTTATGTTCCATGCCACATTATTGATGATATCTACATGTTTTATGCACACTTTATGTCATATTTATGCATTTTCCGGAACTAACCTATTGACGAGATGCCGAAGGGCCAGTTCCTGTTTTCTGTTGTTTTTGGTTTCAGAAATCCTAGTAAGGAAATATTCTCGGAATCGGACGAAATCAACGCCGAAGATCTTAGAATCCCCGGAAGCATCCAGAACACCCGAGAGCTGCCAGAGGGGGGCCACATGGGCCCCAGATGACAGGCCGTCGCGGCCCAGGCCCTGGACGCGCCGCCCTATGGTGTCGTCGCCTCGTTGACCTTCTGACGCCGCCTCTTCGCCTATTTAAAGCCCCTCGACCTAAAACCTCGAGACGGAAAAGCCACGGTACGAGAAACCATCCAGAGCCGCCGCCATCGCGAAGCCAAGATCTGGGGGACAGGAGTCTCTGTTCCGGCACGCCGCCGGGACGGGGAAGTGCCCCCGGAAGGCTTCTCCATCGACACCACCGCCATCTTCATCACCGCTGCTGTCTCCCATGAGGAGGGAGTAGTTCTCCATCGAGGCTCGGGGCTGTACCGGTAGCTATGTGGTTCATCTCTCTCCTATGTACTTCAATACAATAATCTCATGAGCTGCCTTACATGATTGAGATTCATATGATGATGCTTGTAATCTAGATGTCGTTATCCTAGTCAAGTGAATTTTACTTATGTGATCTCCGGAGACTCCTTGTCCCACGTGTGTAAAGGTGACAGTGTGTGCACCGTGTGGGTCTCTTAGGCTATATTTCACAGAATACTTATTCACTGTTATGAATGGCATAGTGAAGTGCTTATTTATATCTCTTTATGATTGCAATGTGTTTTGTATCACAATTTATCTATGTGCTACTCTAGTGATGTTATTAAAGTAGTTTTATTCCTCCTGCACGGTGTAATGGTGACAGTGTGTGCATCCGTGTTAGTACTTGGCGTATGCTATGATTGTGATCTCTTGTAGATTATGAAGTTAACTATTGCTATGATGGTATTGATGTGATCTATTCCTCCTACATAGTGTGAAGGTGACAGTGTGCATGCTATGTTAGTACTTGGTTTAGTTGTGTTGATCTGTCATGCACTCTAAGGTTATTTAAATATGAACATCGAATATTGTGGAGCTTGTTAACTCCGGCATTGAGGGTTCGTGTAATCCTACGCAATGGTGTTCATCATCCAACAAAAGAGTGTAGAGTATGCATTTATCTATTCTGTTATGTGATCAATGTTGAGAGTGTCCACTAGTGAAAGTATGATCCCTAGGCCTTGTTCCTAAATACTGCTATCGCTTGTTTACTGTTTTTCTGCGTTACTACTGCTGCGTTACTACTGCTTATTTACTGTCCTGGGCAAAGCACTTTTCTGGTGCCGTTGCTACTGCTCATATATATATTCATACCACCTGTATTTCACTATCTCTTCGCCGAACTAGTGCACCTATTAGGTGTGTTGGGGACACAAGAGACTTCTTGCTTTGTGGTTGCAGGGTTGCATGAGACGGATATCTTTGACCTCTTCCTCCCTGAGATCGATAAACCTTGGGTGATCCACTTAAGGGAAACTTGCTGCTGTTCTACAAACCTCTGCTCTTGGAGGCCCAACACTGTCTACAAGAATAGAAGCACCCGTAGACATCAGTATATAAACATTTATCATAAACATAAAGATATATAATAACCACTTTTATTATTGCCTCTTGGGCATATCTCCTTCAGTCTCCCACTTGCACTAGAGTCAATAATCTAGTTTACATTTGTAAAGATATAACACCTTGGCCTTCTGGTGCTTTATCATGTATTGCTCACGGGAGAGGTTTTAGTCAACGGATCTGACACGCTCAGAAACGTATGTATTTTGTAATTCATTTGCGTCTCAACGCATCACTCATTTCCAAATGAGTCGGCATTAAATATGTTTGGTCTTCTGGTGGAACCTTAATTCCGCGGTCTGAAATATGTCACTAATATTGTCATACACAATATAGCTTCAAAGTTCTGACACTATCGGAACTACACCAAGTTCTCAAAGAACCTCTTGACTTAACATGCTTTGTCATTGTCAAAACAATGACATACTCTGCCTTCTTTTGTAGAATCCGTCACAATATTTAGAACTCTTCTAAATCTAGCATAGACAACTTCTAGCTCATTGTGCTACCTTTTAAACAACACTTAGCCTAATTTGAGATTGAAATTTTACTTTCATATGTGACAAAACAAACATCGGTGCAACACCTTACAACAATTTGTTTGTCATTTCTCCATATAAAATTATATATATATCCTTGGTTCTTCTTAAGTACTCAAGAATATTCTTACTGTTTTTCAATGATCATCACATGAATCATTTTGGTACATGCTCATAACACTTTTAGAGCATATGACATCTGATTGTGTACATATTATTCGTGATCTATAATCACACATGTGTTTTTACTCATTGTGTGTCAGATACACTCAAGTCTTGTTAAAACTTTACATGACAAGAACATTTTCTTAATATTTCTATATTGAACTATTTCAATATCCATTCTATGTACTTTGGCTTAAACATATTATGTGTTTCAATCTATCTTCATAGATCTTGACACAAAATTTGTTTCAGTCCATATTCTTTCATTGAAGTTAATTTCTCAATGAAACCTTTTAATCAAGTATATAATAACATCATTTATAACCAACTATATGTCATCTACATAAGTATTATAAATATGTCTCAGCGCTCCCACTTAATCTCTTGCAAATGCAAGTCTCTTCATCGTCTCTGATGAAATAAAAAACTCTTTGATTATTTCATCTGGTGAAGATTCCAACTCCTCGATACTCACTTCATCTAATTGAAGTTTGTATACCTATCTAGTATTCCATGGACCAGCAAAACTCTTGGTTGTATCTTGTATACACCTTTAATACATACTTCTGTTAAGTAATGTATTTTGCCATCCTACTAACATATCTTATAAAAGAAATATGTAGTGATTACTAGAATAATCTACATAGACTATAAGCATTGCTACGGAAGATCTAATCTTGTCGTAGTCAACTCTTTGAACTTTGTCGTAAACAACTTTTTGACAAGTCAAGCTTCTTCAATGATATTTCATCCAAATCCATCAATTTTATAGATCCATTTTACTTTCAGAAAGTATTCATCTATCTTCGATTTCATGGCGTATAGCCATTTTAACGGAGTCAGGGCCCATCATAACTTCTTTGTTTGTAGTTGGTTTATCATTGTTCAAAATCAATCCTTTGTCCACAAATCATTTATTTGATCACAAAGTAAACCATACCTACAAGGTTCAATATGTACTTCGATCTCCATGGCTAAAACAATTTTTTAGTCATGGGAGCCATGATCGTCGTGGCCGCTTCCGGAACCAATTCCGATGCTGCGCTACTCTGATCATTATGCTCAGGTTCATAAACCTTATCAAGTTCTATTGTCCTCCCACTCAAATACTTTGCTAGAAAACAATTTCTTGGAAATAAGCCAGTAACATTAACAAACACTTTTGTCTTTTACTTCATAGTGGAAAGAATTCCCAATCAATTCTTTGGGATAACCAACAAAGACATTTATCCGATTTCGGTTGTAAACTTTTAAACCAAAATTTAAAGAAAGGACTATTAGGGTTTATACCCATGCCATAACTCGTATGGTGTCATTTCTACGGATCATGATGATGCTCTTATTTAGTGTAAAACGGTAGTCTCTAAAGCATAATCCACAAAAATATAATGGCATCAATATTTTATCTCATCATTAATCCAACAAGGTTTGGATACGTCTTTTGGATACTTCATCATCACTATGATACTCCAAGAAACGTGAGTTGTAGAACAACTTCATAACTCTCTTAGATGTTCGCTAAAACTCATAATTCAAATAGTTCCACCATGATCCAATCATAGATATTTGACTTTTCTATTACGATGATTTCCACTTCATGCTGAATTTATTTGAATCTATTCAAATGTTTCAAACTTCTTCCTTATCGAATATATCCATATATACTCAATTCATTGTTGAAAGTTTTCATGAAGTAGAAGAATCTCCCGCACACAACTATGCCCAGTGAACCACATATATCATCATGTATGTTTTCACTAAGTTAGTTGCCCGTTCAACTCTTGGCCTATGAACGGTATTTTAGTCATTCTCTTTAGAAAAATTTGCAAGCGCCAAACGATTCAAAAATCAAATGACTCCAAAAATCCATCTGCATGGAGTTTCTTCATGCGTTCCTTTCCAACATGACCTAAATGGCGGTTCCACAAATAAGTGGAATTCAAATCATTTGCCTTATGGCATTTTAGCGTCAGTATTATGTGTGTGTGTTTCACCATTAGGATTTATAATAACTTATCCATTGTACATGGAGTAATGTCATAATTTGAACAACTCATTGTTTTCATTTGACCAGAGCAAAATAACAATTATTAAGTTCTTTATTATAAATTCTAAGGGCTAGATAGAATGCCAACGACGAACATAATAACACTTTATTTTGTTCCAGACGTGTATTCCTATCATATTCCTTGTCAGTCACTTATGCCATTGTATTCTTGTATTGTGTTGTTTTGTATGACACTTCATACCAACCAATATGGTACTAATACCAAAGAATTTCATTGTGTGACCTAACTAGGAATACAACCATAACATGTATATCATTTATATACACCTGAGCTAGACTTTCTAGTCTTTTCTTTTCTTTTTGCCAAAATATCTTTTGAAGTTTCTCTTTTAGTTTTCCTCATTATTTAGAAAAACACTTTAACATTATTAACTTCTAGGTTTGTTGGTCAAATACCAATAACCTTGAGGTTCTTACTTTAAGTTGATCATCATATGACAAGTGTTTCAGATTTCACTATTAGTAACTTTGTAATATGATGAACAATTTCACTCATAATTTTATCCATGATATCATGACGACTTTTCGAGACCATGTCTGTACATGCTAGGCTCGTAAAGTTTTAACCTTGGTATTCGCATGTGCAAATCTGGCTTGCACCCGTTGTATGCACACGTATAATCTATCACACCCGATCATCACGTGATGCTTCGATACGACGAGTCTTAGCAACGGTGCATACTAAGGATGATAACTTCATGGATATGCGAATATTGTTAGTGCCCCAATAGTTGGAGGATTGGGACGCCTTGCGTCTTCAACCTTCGTACATTCCCATAAAACTTATGAGTTTATGTAGTCTCACCAAATTTATATTCAATCATCTTGCAATAAGGTCTTAAATATCACATATATCTCATACCTTGATTATTTCTGAAAACTAAATTTTCAGCTCCTTACTTTTCAAACAGATTTGAACTTCAAGTTTCACGGAGACAAGATAACTTTAGGTACTAATTGAAACCATAGCTCTTTGAATCAATAATGTGAGGTTTACTAAAAGTTTGCAATAGGACTTAATCAATTCTTGATTCTTTAACAATACGGTACCAATCCGTAAAGTTTCTTATCAGATTTTAACAGAATTTATATCTCAATTACAAGACTAGCGCATAGTAGTAAACGGATGCCAATACTACAAAATTAATTCAAAATACTACCCAGACTATGTTTATGATAATTAGTTCATGTTTTAATCTAATTACTAATGAACTCCCACTTAATACAACATCCCTCATAGTTGTTAAGTGGTACACGATCCAAATCCACTACACCAAAACCGATCATCACGTGAGATGATGTAGCTTCAATGGTGAACATCAACATGTTGATCATATCATCCATATGACTCGTGTTCAACCTTTCGGTTTCCGTTGTCCCGAGGCCATGTCTGTACATGCTAGGCTCGTCAAGCAAACCCAAGTATTCCGCTTGTGCAACATGGCTTACACCCGTTGTATATGAACGTTGAATCTATCACATCCGATCATCACGAGATGCTTTGAAACGACGAACTTTGGCAACGGTGCATACGAGGGGAGAACACTTTATTATCTTGATATTAATGTGAGGGATCATCTTATAATGCTACCGTCGCGTTCTAAGCAAAATAAGATGCATAAAGGATTAACATCACATGCAATTCATATGTGATATGATATGGCCCTTTTGTCTTTGCGCCTTTGATCTTCATCTCCAAAGCACAGACATGATCTCCATCATCAACGGGCATGATCTCCATCATCATCGGCGTAGCGTCAAGGTCCATGGCGCCGTCTTCATGGTTGTTCACCTCATGTAGCAACTATTACAACTACTTTGAAATACTACTCAACATGAAAATTAAAGACAACCATAAGGCTCCTGCCGGTTGCCACAATACAATAATGATCATCTCATACATATTCATCATCACATTATGGCCATATCACATCACCAAACCCTGCAAAAACAAGTTAGACGTCTCTAATTTGGTTTGCATATTTTACGTGGTTTAGGGTTTTCGATAGAGATCTAATCTACCTACGAACATGAACCACAACGGTGATACTAATGTTGTCAATAGAAGAGTAAATTGAATCTTCACTATAGTAGGAGAGACAGACACCCGCAAAGCCTCTTATGCAATACAAGTTGCATGTCGAACGAGGAACAAGTCTCATGAACGCGGTCATGTAAAGTTAGTCCGAGCCGCTTCATCCCACTATGCCACAAAGATGCAAAGTACTCAAACTAAAGATAACAAGAGCATCAACGCCCACAAAACCATTGTGTTCTACTCGTGCAACCATCTATGCATAGACACGGCTCTGATACCACTTTAGGGATTCGTTGCATAGAAAACAAAAAAAATTCCTACCGCGAGAACGCAATCCAAGCCAAGATGCAATCTAGAAGATGGGAGCAACGAGGGGATGAACGAGACTAACCCTTGAAGATTTCCAAAGCCTATAAGAGTAGGCTCTTATTGCTGCGGTAGACGATCACTTGCCGCTTGCAAAAGCGCGTAGAAGATCTTGATCACGGTGCCACAATCGGGCAGCACCTCCGTACTCGGTCACATGTTCGGTGTTGATGAAGACGACGTCCTTCTCCCCGTTCCAGCGGGCAGCGGAAGTAGTAGATCCTCCTCGGAATCCCGGCAGCACGATGGCGTGGTGGCGGTGGTGGTGGAGATCTCCGACAGAGTTTCGCCTAAGCTATGTGGGAGAGAGAGGTAGGAGGGAACCGCTAGGGTTTGGGAGAGGGGGCGCCGGCTAGGGCAGCCTTGAGGGGTGCGGCCATGGTGGTGTTGTGTTGGCTGGCCAGCCCCTCTCCTCCCCTCTTTATATAGGTGGAAGCCCCAAGGTTTAGGTCAAAGTGTCCGAATAAGACCCCAACAAAAACCTTCCATGTGACCAAACCTAGGGGGAGTGGGACTCCCCCCTTTCCTTGGTGGGGTGGCCGGCCACCATGGTGGGGAGTCCACTTGGGACTCCTCCTCCCTTAGGCTGGCCGGCCAAGGTGGGTGGAGTCCCTCTGGGACTCCACCTTCCATCCTTATTTCTTCCAGACTCTTCTGGAACCTTCTAGAACCTTCCAGAGAAAATACCGGATCATTTTCAAACCTAGAAAATGACTTCCTATATATGAATCTTATTCTCCGGACCATTCCGGAACTCCTCGTGATGTCCTGGATCCCATCCGAGACTCCGAACAAAACTTCGAACTCCATTCCATATTCCATATCTACTTAAACGACATCAAACCTTAAGTGTGTCACCCTACGGTTCGTGAACTATGTAGACATGGTTGAGACTTCTCTCCGACCAATAACTAATAGCGGGATCTGGAGATCCATAATGGCTCCCACATATTCAACAATGACTTTAGTGATCGAATGAACCATTCACATACGATACCAATTCCCTTTGTCACGCGATATTTTACTTGTCCGAGGTTTGATCATCGGTATCACTCTATACCTTGTTCAACCTCGTCTCCTGACAAGTACTCTTTACTCGTACCGTGGTATGTGGTCTCTTATGAACTTATTCATATGCTTGCAAGACATTAGACGACATTCCACCGAGAGGGCCCAGAGTATATCTATCCGTCATCGGGATGGACAAATCCCACTGTTGATCCATATGCCTCAACTCATACTTTCCGGATACTTAATCCCACCTTTATAACCACCCATTTACGCAGTGGCGTTTGATGTAATCAAAGTACCTTTCCGGTATAAGTGATTTATATGATCTCATGGTCATAAAGACTAGGTAACTATGTATCGAAAGCTTATAGCAAATAACTTAATGACGTGATCTTATGCTACGCTTAATTGGGTGTGTCCATTACATCATTCATACAATGATATAACCTTGTTATTAATAACATCCAATATTCATGATTATGAAACTAATCATCCATTAATCAACAAGCTAGTTAAGAGGCATACTAGGGACTCTTTGTTGTTTACATATCACACATGTATCAATGTTTCAGTTAATACAATTATAGCATGGTATATAAACATTTATCATAAACATAAAGATATATAATAACCACTTTTATTATTGCCTCTTGGGCATATCTCCTTCACTAGTCAATGAAAACTAGGACTGGCGGGTGCGCCAACTCAGCGCCTCGGACTTTGCGGTTGTGTTCCCTTCCAAAGAGAGCCGAAGGATTGCCATCAGAGGTGGAGGCCTGACCCTCACAACAAGCAAACTCAAAGCCCTGATAACTGTCCAAGTGGGAGACCCCCTGGCATCTGAGACCTTGGTGGAGACTTGGGTCCTTCTCATTGGAGTGCCACCGCCACTCCGACATGCCGATAGGCTGCTGCTTAGCACTAGGGAGCTAGGACGTCCGATTGGGGTGGACATGGACTCTCTCGCTCACCCTTCTGCGCCCATCCGAATGTCTGTGGGCTGCCAAGCACCGGTCAAGATCCAAGAATTCATTACCTTGTTTGTCAATATGAAAGGGTATCGCATCCGTGTCGAACAAGAAGTTGAGCTAGCTGGTGATTCACCTCCCCATGCCCCTCCTCCGGCATAGGAAAAAGGGGAGAGGACGACAAGGCGACGCCAACGATGAGACCGATGAAGACCGTTGGGATGGACGTAGAGGACGTCACCGTAAGAACGACAAGGACCCTGCCTCGGCCCCGACGGGAGGGGATGGAGGCGCATGCCGTAAGTCGGTGGCCCTCATGCCATCTGCGATAAAGGAACATGATCCTGCTTCCCATGCACCCGCCCACACAATGCACCAGTTCAACTTCCAGCCTCGGTGTTTTCGCAGTACGGCTCAAACCTCACAGAAGGTGGGAACATTTTCCCGATGATGGCAAAAATCATGAACAATGCAGTGGAACAACCGCAGCCACAGACTCCGTCAGGTTCCTTCGACTCCGATCCACTTCAAGCCTCCCTTTCCATCATATGTGATACCCCTGAGGACCCCGAGGATGCGGGACATATCGACCCAATGCCCGGGAAGGCGATGCAACTGTCCCAAGCTAACAGAGAAGAGGCGGGACTGGTGATCCCTTCTCCACATGCCTCCAAGGAGCAGCTGTTGCACGACAGCGAGAAGAAGAGCAAGAGCAATCATGACAGGCCCTCAAGAAGAATGATGCTAGAAGCAGCGCTGTTGGCGGACGCCACGATGGTGGACCAGAACTCACATGTAAACAACCTGGGTCTTCACCAAGCACCGGTGATCGCGCGCCACACCACGGTCCGCTAGCTCCTTCTAGAAGACTCCCCTATCCCGGCTCTGGGTGCCACAATGGCAAGGGCTCCTCGCTCCAAGGCTATACCGACGCACGCGGAACGCAAGAGCACTCGAGGCAAGGGCCTCACAGACGGACCGGTCCTGGAGCGCGCGGTTCGCCTAACTGCTGACAAGAACGACATGACCAAGTCAACGGCGAACAAGACGGTGCAACCTCTTCTTCGCCACAGGTTCTAGGTACGTCTCCCCTTGCCGAGTTTACTGCCTTCCAAGATTCCTCTGTTGAACATCTACTGCATGTGGCAAAGGATAGTTGTATCCTGTTTAACTCGGTCGAGAAGATACCTGCACAATTGGTCGCTCTAATACAAGCAAAGGAGCTGGCTCAAGCGGAGCTAGCGGCTGCTAGACAGAAGGCGGAGGCAGAAGCGACCTAGAACAAGGAAGATGAAGAGGAAAATGGGAAGGGTCCCACAAACCAAAGCACGGAAGAAGTTCCTCCTCAAGAGAGCCCAAGCGGGGATCTCGCGACGGGGAAAGAAAAGACCAGACGCTCACCCATCAGGCTGAAACGCGGAAGGGCTGCGACTAGACAAAACCTCGGACCTCGTCCGCTAACCCGCCAAGCACGGGCGCTGCAGTTGGTGTCCCAATGAGATGCCTTTTCTGGAATATCCGAGGGTTCGGCAGGAAGGGGCGCCGAACCCTCTTAAAGGAATACATGCGCCTTCACATGATAGACGTGGTTTTGCTGCAGGAAACCATCAAACAAGACTTTACCAATGCGGAGCTTCGAAGCCTTGAAGTGGGAGAGAAGTTTTTCTGGGGATGGCTCCCGGCCACTGGACAATCGGGCGGGATGCTCATTGGGGTGCGCGATAGTGTCTTCGAAGTGGGTTCAATTGACAAAGGCCAGTTCTACCTAAGTGTGGCTGTCCTTCATAGGGTGACGAACCGCACGATGGACTTTATCGGTATCTATGGCCCGGCAGATCATGGTCGTGCGATAACCTTCTTACAAGAGATTTCCGAGAAGGTTGCTTCTACAACTAGACCCATGATCATGGGAGGTGATTTCAATCTGATCCGCGCTGCAGAAGACAAGAATAATAACAACTTGAATTGGCCCTTGATGAACCTTTTCAATGACAACATTGCATCTTGGGCCCTTAGAGAAATTTCTCAAACAGGGGCTAGGTTCACTTGGACTAATCGACAGCTCAATCCGGTGCGTTCGGCACTTGACAGAGTGTTCGTATCACCGGCGTTTGAATCCATGTTCCCCCTTTGCTCCCTGGCGGCCGAGACTAGCCTAGGCTCGGATCACACCCCATTGGTGTTTGATACAGGGGAAGGGTTCCCTGTCCGCAGTAATCGGTTCTTCTTTGAATCCAGTTGGTTAGAAAGGATGAACTTCTGACCGCTCGTGAAAGCGACATGGGAGAACCTCAGCAATAAAGTAAGAGGCAGAGACATTGTTGACTGGTGGAATTTTATGAGTGTGGGCCTTAGGAAACACCTGAGAGGTTGGAGTCACAATCTGGGCCGTGACTCCAAAGAGGCAAAAGCGGCCCTGCTGGCGCAGATCTCTCACCTCAATCTCCAAGCAGACGCGGCGGGCTTAGATGAAGACTGTTGGCCAGCTAGATACCATCTTGAGGAGCAGCTGCTGCACCTCTATAGGGTAGAGGAGGAGCACTAGAAGCAGCATGGGAAAACATGTTGGGCCTTGCAAGGAGATGCAAATTCCGCGTACTTCCACGCGGTGGCAAACGGTCGGCAGCGCAAGTACCAGATCACGGTGCTCAATACACCACTTGGCCCGATCACGGATCAACGGTTGATCCAGGAACATGTGTATGACTTCTACCGGGAACTGTTGGGCACAACCGCAACAAGGTTCTGCGGGCTGGCGCCGGAGACTTGGACCGATCGACAACGGGTGTCGCAAGAAAAAAATAATAACCTAGCCCTCACCTTTTCAGAAGTGGAATTGGACAATATCACCAATGACATGAAAACAAACACTGCCCCTGGACCAGACGGACTGCCAGTGATCTTCTTTAAAACCTTGCCCTTGGTGAAACGGGGAATCCTTCACATCCTCAATGATTTTGTGTTGGGGCGCATAGACATTGCTCGTCTCAACTTTGGGATTCTATCTCTCATCCCCAAGGTCCCGGGTGCGGACCAGATTACTCAATATAGACCAATTGCACTGATCAACGTCATATTCAAAATCGTTGCCAAGACATACGCTTCCCGCCTAGACCCGGTGGCCAACAGAATCATCAGTCCAAACCAGACCGCATTCATAAAAGGCAGGAACATCCTTGATGGGCCCCTTGCGCTCATAGAAATCATTCATGAGATAAAATCCAAGAAGTTGGGAGGGATTCTCCTTAAGCTATACTTCGAGAAAGCCTCCGACCTGGTGAATTGGGACTTCCTAGCTGAGGTGCTCGGGGGAAAAGGCTTCGAGGAGGGTAACATTCACCGCATCTCCCAAGTAGTGGCTGGAGGGCAGACGGCTATCTCGATCAATGGGGTGATTGGCCCATTCTTCCGGAACAAGCGAGGGGTGAGGCAAGGGGATCCACTCTCTCCGCTGCTGTTCAACTTCATTGGGGAAGAGCTATCCGCAATCTTGTCTGCCGATGGGAGGGCTGGGCACATTCATGGGGTAGTCCCGCACCTTATTCCAGGGGGATCTCCCACCTTCAATATGTGGACGATACACTCATCCTCATTAAGAATTCAGACGAAGACATTGCAAATCTGAAGTTTCTGCTCATGTGCTTTGAAGACATGTCTGGGCTAAAAATTAATTATCACAAGAATGAAATCATTGTCATGGGACAATCAGTGAGGTGCCAGAACCAAATTGCCAATAAACTAAACTGCAGGCTAGGGGCCTTCCCCTTTACCTACCCGGGGTTGCCCATCTCGGATCGGAAACTATCGCGGCTCTTCCTTGTCAGAAAACTTGCGGTTAAGATTGAACCGTGGCTCAGAAAACTTCTGTCCTTGGGTGGACTTCTAATTCTTTCCAACGCGTGCCTCGACAACTTACCAATGTTTGCAATGGGGCTGTTTCTCCTCCATGATGGGATTCACGCGAGGTTCGACACACACAGATCCAAGTTCTACTGGGAAGGGGCGGGACCGAAACGCAAGTACCATATGGTCAATTGGCCCACAGTATGCAGGCCGAAAGAACTTGGGGGTCTAGGCCTGCTTAATACCAAGAAAATGAACCAATCCCTCCTTCTCAAATGGGTTTGGAGGCTATACCAAGAGGAAGACACCATATGGGCAAAGCTGATCAGAGCTAAGTACCACGACGCCAACGACATCTTCAGTGGAAATGGCCAGGGGGCTCGCAATTTTGGAAGAGCCTACACAGAGTGAAATACCTCTTTAAAGTAGGGGCTAAACACCTGGTGCGTGATGGGGCCCGCACCAGCTTCTGGTTGGACTGGAGGACTGATATTAGGCCACTCAAAGAGAAATTCCCGCTTCTTTTTGCTATCTGTGATGATGAATCGATTTCGGTAGCTACTGCTTTACAAGGGGAAGGGTTAGCTATTCGTTGCCGCCGTTCCTTGGACCAGGAAGGCACGAGGCAGTGGAGGGAATTGTGTAACTTGGTCGATGAAGTGGAACTGGTACATGGAAAGGACCAGATTCGATGGCAACTGGACAACTCTGGATTTTTTTCTGTTAAATTGCTATATTTCAAGCTGTATCAGGGCATGTCAGTGGCACATTTCAAGTATATGTGGGAGTCCAGGGTTCCCTTAAAGATAAAAATCTTCTCCTGGCAGCTGGCGTTGGACAAGCTTCCATCTAATCTTTAGATTGCCACTCTCTAGGGGCCCTCGACGGGAGGGTGTGCCTTATGTCGTGCGCCGGAGGATGCGGCTCACATTTTCTTTAACTGATCCACGGCGCAATTCGCTTGGGCGGTGCTGCCAATTACTGGGGTGTAACTAGAGGCCAGCTAACTTCCCACAATTCCACGCAATCCTATCAAGCTGTGCGGGTTATACTCGCCGTATCCTATGGGTTTTGTTCTTAGCGCTATCCTGGGGATTGTGGACAATCCGTAATAAACTTACCATCGAAAGGAAAGTCATTAACCACCCTGCTGATATTATCTATAAAATTTTGATTTTTCTGCAGCTCTGGAGGCCTAAGTTAAAGGAATGTAAAAGGAAGGGCTAAGCTGGATGGAGGGCGAGATGCGGGAGCTATAGGACTCTGGCCACAAAGGGTTCAACCATTTTCGTCTTAGCCTATTGGGCGCTCAACTCAGGGCAGTTTCCTTTGGAAACATATGAGGTCAGAGCATTTCTAACAGTAACCGAAAAATTCGAAACCAAAAAACTTATATTCAGTCTCCCAAAAACGCGGCTTAGGATGATTTTGCAGCTAGCGCAGAACAGAACCCGTAAAACACGAACTAAAAAAACGCAATTGAAATGTCGCGGGAAAATTCAATCGATGAACATATATAGATGGTAGTTTGATGCTCCTCGGAGCTGTCGTAGACTGGCGGGCGCGGTGGGCGGCTCGAACCACCGGAGGAGGAGCCCTCGCCGCCGTTGTTGCCGTACTTGGCGAGCTTTCCTGGGGGCATGAGCCCCCAGTTCGTCCACTGGCGGGCGCTGCGCTTGCGCGCGCCCTCCGACCGGTTGAACTTGCACCGTTCCGCCTCCGTGCGGAACATGGGGGGCCGCAGCGGCTAGTCCCCGCCGCCCCGTGCAGAGCTACCACGCGAGGCCATGGCGTCGCGGAGCTGGGGCCGAAGTGTCGCTTCTGCGCGCTGGATTCCTCGCAGAGAGGTGGCTGGTGGCGGAGCGGTTGGCAGCGGCGGAGGGGAGTAGGTTTGGAAACGAACTCCCCTCCGTGGCCCATTTTAATACGGGGCGGCCGCTGAGTTTTTCGGGTCCCCGAACTCTGTTTACGAGTCAGGTCGTAAGTTCGGGCTCCATTCTGGGCCTATTTCGATTTGAACCCGTAATCTTCCAAATTCCGGCTCGTTTTTCAGCAACTGTTGGCTCGTTTTTCAGCAACTGTTAGAGTTGCTTTTAGTACATCGTGTTACAGCTCTTCTCAGTTCTCAGTGAAGTAACGGAGAACTACCAAGACGGTGAAGGTGGAGTCGGAGAAAGTGTATCCAGCGGTCTTCGATGTAACTTTTAGTTTGGTATAAACAAAATCTTTGTTGTTCATGAGCGCGTCAGTTTATTAATAGCAATTCAATATTCAAGTCGTTGGCTACAAAGATTAACACAGCACTTTCTCTGCTACGCGTCAAACCTGATTCTAAATGGCTTGAGTCCCTAAAACAGGAACTCGTAAAAGAAGACGTGATGCTAAACTAACAGTACAGAAAAATCTTTCAAGAAGATAACAGAAAGAAAGAAAGATGATGCCTGCAAGGGGTCCTGTTAATCAAACGGCAGCTGAATCTAGCTTCAGGCAATAGTATGTTACAGACAAATATGCAAATGCAAATAGAAAAACCACTGGTACAATAAACTGAATATACAGCAGGGAAGAAGAAAACTGGCAGAACCTGAGCATGGTTTTGCCAGACAGCCATCCAGAATGCGCAATGCCTTTTGTTACTGGAAACAAGAAATATTCTCAAACAAAAACTGCACTCGTATGGTTATTAAAACAGATCAGTGCCTCCAATTTCTGACATGTTGAACAGTTAAATTACACTCCGATTTGGGAAGTGTGTCTGAAGTGCTCCTGATGCAACAATTTCTTTATCCTAAATCTGACCATCAAACACATGAACCAGCTTAATTTCCAGGGCACTGGGGGTTGTTAGGGACAGCAGCTTGATGTCATCAGCAATGGCTGCATTAGCTTGCTAAGAGATACATTCAACACCTGACATTAATACCAGGTGCCAACAGCATGTAACAAGTTTGTCCATTTGCAATCATCAGGAGACAAGATGCATCATGAAAAGGAAGAGCCACATGGCCGGGTACCTATCCATGCACATCTTGACATGTATGGGCAACAAAAGATAATAAACCCTCTACCTAAACATAGGATGTTGTGTTGCAGGCTTGCAGTACATGGATATTCGGAAATATGCAATTACAGAAAAAATGACTGTAATATAAAGAGGTAAGCATCGGTAGGAAGATCTTGACAATGTCAACCTTGTTGCACTTGTCATGTCAGGAGTTCATAACCTTGTTTCAAGATGTAGGAGTTCCTAGATCTTTCTACTTGAACAATGATGAATAATAATCCCCCGAACTGAAATACTAGTGTGTATCATCAAAAACTCATATTATACCCCCCAAATATGGACAAGTTTACACCAAGAATAAACAATATATATACCACAAAAAAAGAATTTGACAAACCAAATGACTTCAAATAGGCTAGAGTTGTCTGGCAAAAATCCATGAAACTATTTGCAGGAAAGTTGTCATCGTGTCTTCAAAACTGTGACATGTGAGAGGCTTCACACACCAGTACAAAACATCACATGTTCTTCCTTCTGGACACTCTGTTGGACACCGGCACCATTGACTCAAAGCTCTCATATCCATCATCAAACGCCCTGCTGTGACGCTCAAACGCCCTGCTGTGACGTAGCAACTGGCTTGCTGAATCATACCCCATGAGCAGATGAAGTGCCGAGTCTGAAACCTTCTTGCTACTTTCTGTGACAGCAAGGGCTCGTCCAGCTCGAGTAGACAAGCTTCTTGTGAAGGATGCCCCATAATCTTCACTTATACCGACATTGTAAGAAGCGCTCTCAGTTCTAGCAACTATTCTGCCGTCGACCTTGCTTGATTTTTGGGTTGCTTCCTTGCTGATATTTGCATCGGCGTGATCTACAGCAGGAACTGATAATACAATAACCCTGGAACACTTACCACACTGCATTTTCCCGATCTTCCCTTTTGAGATGTAGACATCAGATGGCATTTGGACCAAATAGAAACAGCTGTTGCAGACTGTATATGGTGAAGCACCTGACAGAGGCCGCAATATATGCTTTCTCACCACTCGCTTCTGTTCCTTGAAGCTTGATTTTAGTGAATCGTGGTCAAGGATTGAGCTACCAGCTTGTGAGGATTGGTAATATGAATTGAACTCCCAAGCATCAAAGTTGTGTGGGATGTGTGCTTGCGCATGTCCATAATGACTATGCGCATATGAATGGGCTGGTGAGTAAGGATTTGGTGGGGGGTACATTGGTGGCTTTCGATGACCATAATAGGAGTCTAGGGTACAAGAACTTGGGTTGGAATCAGCATCAATGCTTCGAAACTGTTGCTCGGCATCATAGTTACGGAGTTGCTGTGGCTGGTATTCCAGGTCTTTATTCTGATACCTTTTCTCCAAGCTCTTCTGGATAGAAAGCCTGTTTAGCTGATCTCTTAGACCATCCATCTTCTTGAGGCGCTCAAGTTGATCAACAGTCTTGAACTTATTTGATGTTTTCAGCACCAAATCTCCTTGACTAGGTGATCCACTTGAGAGAGAACTTGAGGTTCCATCCATTTGCGACTCGATGAAGTTTTGGATTGACTTGAAGTCTTCAGAATCAAGAGAAAGTCCTTGACGAAGTAGACTGGCTCTGTATCTGCATGATATCTCTTCTTTTTTCTTAACGAAGCTAGGTGATTTGCAATGAATCCTCTCATTTGGCAATCTCGAAAACCCAGCAACATCTACTGGTTTGTCAGCTTGAACACCGATATTCATATTGTCATCTTCCGTATCCTTCTTTTCTTCAGTGACATCAGAAGTCAGTTTGTGTTGTTCAAAACTTTCTCCAGATTTGATATGTCCATCACTGAATGAGGAGATGCCCCCTTCACCAAGATTTGCACTTTCAGCGCCCAGGTAGTGTGGGTTTATCATAGACATATCATGCTCATCCTCATGATACCTTTCTGCAGTGTCCTTGTTTGTGACCACAACATGCTCGTTCGCGTGAAAAAAGTTGACCTTATTGTCATCTTGAATACAACTATCTTCCTTCTCTTTCAGGCCATCTGTTGTTAGCTCATTTTGTTGGAAATTTTGTCCAGATTTGAGATGTCCGTCACCGATGGAAGAGATGCTTCCTTCACATAGCTTTGCGCTTTCAGTCTCCGGGTATTGTGGATCCTTATCATGCTCATTCTCATGAATTATGTCTGGGCTGTCTTTGCTTGTAAGGACGACATGCTCAATCCCATGAACACTGTCGTTCTTATTATCATGCTCATTCTCATGAATTCTTTCTGCAATGTCCTTGTTTGTGACCACGGTAAGCTCATTCGCATGAAAGCAGCTGATCTTATTATCATCATCAATACAAACATCTTCATTCTCTTTTGGGCCATCAGTTGTTAACTCATTTTCTTGGAAATGTTGTCCAAATTTGAGACGTTCATCACCGAAAGAAGAGATGCTTCCTTCACATGGATTTGCACTTTCAGTGTCCCGGTACAGTGGATCCTTATCATGCTCATTCTCATGAATTATGTCTGGAATGTCTTTGTTTGTAAGCACGACAAGCTCATTCCCATGAACATAGTCGATCTTATTATCATCTCCAGGCCAACCCTCTTCTTTTTCTTTAGTGCCATCAGCTATTAGCTCGTTCAGTTCAAAATTTTGTTCAGATTGTATATGTTTGCCATCAGTGGAAGACATACTTCCTTCACATGTATTGGCAGTTTCATTAACCAGGAATTGTGGATCCTTATCATGCTCCTTCCCACGAGCTTTATCTTGATTATCTTTGTCTGCAATCCTGACATGATGTTCTAATGGTTCCTCTGCATCACTAAAAGACATTTCCAGTTCTTCAATCAATCGGCCATGAGGATCACTCCGAGGATCATCATTCATTTTGCCCGCTGACAAAAACCTTCGGCTACCAATTTGGTTATGCAGAGCATCATTGAGCCCATTGTTATCTGCTACATCCGAAAATTCTTCCTCATCATCACTTAAGGATAGAGACCTCTCCAATTCTTCAATCAGATCTTCATAAGATTCAATAAGTAAACCCTCATATGGTTGAGGCCTATCCTCTCTCTGAGACAGCATGTTCTTGAATTTTGCCTCATCTTCCTTGTACAGTTTGTTTGTCACAACCACCTCATGGCAGTTCATAGTTTCATTGCTAGCAGATAACTTTTGCTCATCCATGCTCTCTACTTCTCCTCCCATGTTATTGCTAGAATCTGCTAATTCCTCACTTTCCATGCTATGGACAGCAGCAACTTCGCTGCCAACACTAGCATCACCCATACTGTATCCCTTTTCCCTGTTTCCATTTTCACTTGCTTCAACATTCTGTACATTTTCGACCAGCTTCAGACAAGAATCAGCTGCAGTACCGTTATCATCTGCCTCTTTGATCATAAACTCAGGGTTTGGGGCATTGCCATCAACAAGGCAACAGTTCTCCTCACCACCAACCTTGTCAGATGTTGCACTCTCTCCAATGGACAGAGTTCTTTCTGGATTAACATTCTCGCAGGAGATGTCATCCTTACTGACAGTAGAAATACTTCCCTCCACCACATTATCACTAGGCTGTGCACAAGCAGAAACAACCTTCTGTTCATCTGAAGAAATGGACTTGCTAGTCTGAATGGATCCTTCCAAACTGCATGGAGAACTGTTCTGTTCACCGGATACCGGATCAGGACGAGTTACCGGCGGGCCTCGATTTTTCGCTGCATCACAGATTCAACAAGTATCAGAACAAATTCTGGGAAAAACAGAAACACTGCTTAACCAGGCAATTGGTAGATGGCATGATCTGTACCTCTAAGAACAGTCCCGCAGCCGCCGCATTGGTAAACCGGAATGGTCGGGTACTCCACGAGCAGCTGGAGGCATTTCGGGCACCTGACAAACCGAAGATTTTGAGCTTCCATGGACATGGCCTGGCCTCCTCCCCGCCGCAATATCTCGATTATAGAAAGCTAGATGCACTTGAGTCATACGGCGTCAACATCACCCCCCTGTCATACAATAATCAACTCCACCTCAGTGATCTTCCACTTTTTGGCTTCTTTAAACAAAAGTTATTTTTGCGAAAGTTACCATACTAGGTATTACTACATATAAAACATTCAAGGAATAAAGATATGCAACTCCACCAGAAAATCCTTCCCTAAAGAATAGACAGGAGAGGGTTGTGTTTGCATTCGATTAGTATACAGCAATCCTCGGTAAAAAAAAAGTATACAGCAAGCCAAGTTCAAGAACATAGATGGATATGCATACAGGAAAAAAAAAAACGCCACCTAAGCCACCAACCATGGCACTATGGCAGCAAGGAATCACATGGACCATGGATCAACCGAATCGATAGCGGAGCACTTGCAGATCTACGAAGGTGGGGAAATCTACAGCCGTATGCAAGAAAGGACTGGGGGAGAAAAAGAAAGACGAACCTTTCCTTGTAAGACCGGGTCCGGTGAAGATCATCTCGCGCCAAAATGTCTCGCTCCTTGTCCTCCTCCCGCCGCGCCCCCCGCGACAACGAACTCGGAGGGATCGCGACGGAGTGGTGAATCTTGCGCCACGGAAGGAAAGAGAGAGAGAGAGCAATAGCAGAAAGGGGAAAAGGAGGGTTATGGCGTCAGTGATGTCCAGCTGAGCTCAGAGTCGGGCTGTCTGGTGAAAGTTGGAGGAGAGAGAGAGAGAGGGAGGAAGAAGAGGAGGAGGAGACCACGGCAGGGGGACCAGAGCAAGGGAGGAGACGGGGAGAGGAAATGGTGGTTCTGTGTTCCGGGATGAGACAAGCATGGTGCTGTCTCCTTGGCGGCATGACCACTTGACCACCGCAGTTTAATCAGTGGAAAATTGTAGGCTTGTGTAATTAATTGCTTTGGACAAGTCAAGAACACCCAAAAAAGATCTCACAGGTTTTAGCTAGTTCTAGTTTTAGCAGATAGCTAAGTTGACGGTCGCCCGTTGCTACGCTCCACTTTGCCAGCTTGTCCTTCAAATAAGTTTTCGTCCGGCTGTACTAATATAGCTACCACATGGTACAACTAATGGAGCACATAATAAACCCAAGAAAAAACATAAAAGAAAACAAGGGAAAGAAAGTCGAAAGGGTTGGATCGATGAAAACAAAGGTGTCCCGTAGCGGTTGCGCCCACCGATCCTTTTCATGGCTTTCAATTTTTTAAAAATTAGGTTTAAGACACGCAATATTTATGGTGTCTTGTTAGAATTTAATCACAATCGGAAAGCTTTTTATCAAATTAAACAATCAACATCTGACCAAACTAAGTCGGTCTTAGTAAAGCTAGCTCATAACGTTGGACAAATACATCAATTAAAAAGGTTCAATATTTTGAGAACTCTATCTATCATCCATGGCTTGCGTGGGATCCACTTGAGCAGAGCCTTCACAACCTTGGCGGTGGCAGCAGTGCCGCAACCTAGTCCCAATTGTTTTGTGCGGCCAGAGAATGAAAGAAACGAATGGTGAAGTGATGGTGAGTTTTTTTTTTAAACACAGTAAAAGTAGATGCCCTATGACTACGAGTAATTTTGAGAGACTGAGTCTAAGAAACAGATTTGATAGGTAGATCAGCGAAGTCACCCGCGTCTCGCTATCAATTAAAATATTGCCTTCCACTAAAAAGACAGCGTTTATAAGACATCAAAGGTATCAAACGTGAGGTTCGATCAATGGTGGGCTAAAGATGTCATTGCCCTCGTAGAAATTCAATCACAGTCCGGTTCTCTTGGAGAATTACCCATAACGGAAAGGCCTGCACTCGAAGGGATGTGGTATGCTAGTGCATCCACATTCAGAGAAAATACTTCCAAATTGTCCATGGGTGCAGTGCTTCGTAAATTAGCAACTTTGCAGGTTTACCACCACGGAAATTGTCAAGGATTTACAGTGGAATCATAAGGTAGGTGGATATTGTTGTTGACAACAACTTCTAGAGTCGTCGTTGAATTGTAGGTATGATACTAATATGAAAACACGTAGAATACTACTGTAGAGAGGGTCTATTTTCGTTCACAAACTATGGAACGAGACAACCTGGACTCAATCTTTTCTTATCATACGGATAGATATAGTCACGATCCATTGAACGGTATGCATCTCAGTGATAGTTTAAAGATCAACATGAAAAGGTCGGGCCTTTCATGAGGCAATTCAAGAAATAACACAAACTACTAGTCATATATGTACATTAAAATATTCTGGGTGTCATAATCTCTGTCCATAATTATTGCTTTTCAGTTGGGGTAAACTAATAATCATGGATAGAGCTTGCGACACTTAGAATCTGTTAAGGTTGCCCATTTTACTTGCCTTAAACATCTTACCATTTCGCAAGGCAGGTTGTGAACTAGCGGGATCAAAAAATACTGTTTGGCGTTGTTTCGGAGGACAAAAACTACATCTCCAGTTTAGGGCGTATTTGGTAGACTATAGCCATTTTTGTGCTCCACGGTGCATGTCATGTTGGAAACATGACTTGGACCATGTTGTTAAGTTTGTTTGGTAACCTTGGTTGTATCACTAGAACCAAAAGCATCCCAATGATTGATTGGATGCACGCAAACATAAATAGCTATGACGATGCAAGGTAGGGTGTTTGGTTGCATGCACACAACAATTATTATCACCTCTTCTCCCTATTGTTGTTGAGTTTTTGGTAGCCTAGGTTGCATCACTAGAAACAAAAACATTTCGGTGATTTATTGGATGCACTCATGCACACAAGCATAAATAGCTATGATGATGCAAGGTAGGATGTTTGGTTGCATGTACACAACAATTGTGGCCACATATTCTCTCTATTGGTGATCGTACCGTACTACACCACCATCACACACACAAGTGAGAAAATGGTCTACAAGTACTTAATTAAATCTAGTCCCTAGCTAATATGAATGTCAGTTTATTAGTTTAGACCCTAGGTAATACGAATGGTGATTAATACTTACAGTCTAGTGGTAGTCAAAGGGGAAGTTCACCAAAGGGGATCAAAGAGGGAATTCAACCTTATTCTTTTTCTTTGTTTTTTGGTCATTGTTCCTTCTCAATGGTAAGGAAATCGGTAATCATTAACTGCTCGGTCGGCTTGGGAGTAGCGACTAATCGGAATTCGGACGATTAACGTTTGGCTATTAATCGGTGCAACCTACACAAATTAGCACTTAAAAACAGTTTATATAAGAAAAATAATATTATATAAGCCTCTATATATTTGGCCCTACTTCTCTAGAGCCTAAAATTTCAGAAAAAACATGTACGCTTCTCCTCCATAACCTAATATTCAAGGTCACATGATCCACTAACCAAAGCCGCGTTTCTTCCTTCCACTTCTTCTCCTCTCACTTCTGTAGTTTATCTTCTCCCACCACCTACCTAGGGTACGACCCCTCTTACACCTCAACCACCTAACCTACATGAAGGCATCCTCGAGCTCCTGCACGTGCTCCTCAAGGTGGTCGAGCTCCTATATCTAAGGTCTGGGCAACTACGAGTAACTTGTCTGGGAGGGCAAGGAACTAGTTGGCGACAGTGCAAATCGAGCTGCTGGAGGCTGCAATCAAGCGGGAGCTTCACAAAACCTACTTTATTGGGGAGGGGGTAGCGCATGTGCTAGCGGTATGGATTGAAAATTTTGTAACTTTTTTGAACAAGTGTAGTAGTTAATCAGGAATATACCTAATAACCGGACTTTCGGTATGATTAATCTGGCTAAAGGATTAACACAAGTGATTAATGTAATCGACATGGCCAGGCCCCTAGTAGCGATTAATCGGCCTAGTTTTTGAACAGTGTTCCTTCTTCATCCCACATTGCGTTTGCGCACTCCATCCTCTTGTTCCTACATGCTTCATTGTCGTTTAGCTCCACACCATGGTAAGTCTCGACTTCATCAGACACAACCTCCTCTAGGACAAGTTCATCTAGACCCCAACCTAGGATCTAGTTGTTGAAAATCCAAGAACCAAGAACCAACTTAATGGGCTCCAACGGCTCGACGCATACACACCGTGGTTGTCCGTTTTGGTCTGGGCGAACAGCCGAGCACCAAAACCCCAGCCCATCAAACTGACACAAATAGACCGGCCTGCCTGGGGTGACCCATTCCAAGCCCAAATTTGGACTCAAAATGCGTCAGCGCGGACATCGAGCGAGTTCACGTGCATCCCCTCTTCTTTCGCCATGTTATAAATATACCCTAGAGGAAATCATGGATGATGTATTTCCTAATGTATTCATAAAGTTATGGTGTCCATGTATGAACATTTGTTATGTATCATCCAATATGTGATTCGATTGTGAAACTATGTATTCATGATGTTCGTACTAGATTTTCCTTAGTCGTCAAGGTTATGTTGGGCACACCTCTTAGACTAATGTGCAAGTTGGCTGATGACTCGGCTCCACTTGTCATGGACATGTGATACTAATCCGACTTACACGGACTCGGCTAAAGTGTTTAGCAAGTTGGTCTAACCCACATCGAGATGCAACGAGCAATTCGTCCTTTGATCGTTAGACCTGAGGCGATCGCATGGTCCGAGTTATGGATTGGTCAATTTAGGTTCTATCAGGCGATGCTCTGTGACAAGGTAGTTATAAAGGTAGAGTTCGGATCGATTAAGAAATAAGCTGCGTGACATGAATAATCAAGACTATGCCCCTCCGATTGGAGAGATATTCTGTAGGCCTTCTCAGATGATATGAAAGCATGTCCATGCACGACTCGATTAAGTGTTAACCGAGGCGGTCGACTAAGATTTAGTTGTATGAATCACATATCATAGATCGATAAGAGAGTTGAGCTGTTATGACATTAACTCCCGTATAGCTTTACAAGGTATATCGTGAGGCAAAAGAAACTTAGACGTAAGTCGCATTGAATGGTTAGTCGTCATGACTCAATGACACTTGGGAGTCAGTACGTTCTGCTAGGAGCCTCTACCGATTGATCAACTACGAGTCAAACTCCAACCGTGTTCAAGTTGCCATGTGCCTACAAGGTCACACACTTAAATTAAATGAGCCTGTCATATGTGATCCGCCTGAAATGAAGTTGGCGAGTTGGACTCGAACCGGAATAGGATGCAGGTGAGTTGGACTCACGATGGACAGAAAGGGCCCAAGTGAGTGGGCTGCAAGTGTTGTGAAGCCCACACTCACTCATAGTGGGGCGAAAGCTTCCCAACAGGCACCGTTAGACTATTCCATGAGTTAGAAACTCTAGCCCTATTCAGTTTAGTCGCCGTATGGAATCTAGCAGTTCATCGTCGGTGCTCCTCCTCGTACGTGTGGATACCGACAAATGTGATGTACATTCAACACTTCAACGAGATCATGGAATCTGATTGGGTCGAGGATGCACTACTACTCACGCTTCACTAAGGTATGTACTTGCGTGTCTAGTGGTAATCCCCGTAGCCTTCTACCTCGGCTAGTTCTTGGGAGTACCGCGTCGGAAAAGTTTTTTGTTTTCTCTGCGTGGCCCAACACTCCAGGCCCCGCCCGCTAGTGGCACACGAGGCACTTCCTCTTCCGCCACCGAAAAGTCAAAATTTGCTGGCGCCAAACCCTTTCCTGTGATGGACGTCGACCCTGCTGCCCCAACTGCCACCCGTGCCACCCAAACACCCGTCCCCATGTCGACCCCTGCTGCTGGCCTCAAGTAGAAGGAAGGCTCCAAAGAAAGAGATGACATTGACGGTAAGGGCAATAAAGACCAAGAAGCGAGGTGACCGGCGCACCATCACGAGTCCAACTAGCAGCCGATACCGCTACTTGGGCCGCTGCTTAGATGGCTATGGTCATTGAGGCCAACGATAATGCCTAGATTTTCACCTCTACATCCGCCGCCCAGGCTATCCTCGTATTCAATCAGGAGGCGCTTGACCAGGTTCGAAACGGCCAGGTTCACATGTGGACGGACAATCGATTTTGTGTCAGTGATCTGATCCAAATGGACCAAAATGAACGTTTAATCGACAAGTAATGCTACACATACGGAATTGGCTTACGGAAATCATCTACGGACTAGCATCAAGCACACCATATAGGAAGGAGGTTGCCGATTTTCACGGGAGGAATCAAAACAGAGCCAACCCTTTTACTCCACATCATTCCGTAGGGATTTTTGTAACCAAATGAGTCCGTAAGTCTAGGATTATTGTTAATCGACTGCCTGAGATGCCCTTACATTACTAGCACCTTCTTTTTCTGCCGGGGAATGTACTCACGCCTTGACTTGACTAGGTTGTTGGGGAGCCATAGATTTTGAATGGTTGATAATGTTATTCAACTTGCATCATTTATTTAGTTTGTTGCGTTGTGGGTATCTGTTCACGTCTTAGATCGTCACCGGCCTCCCAAATTCTTTCATGACCGTGACATTTTTTTCGTTATATTTTTCTCATAAGATCACGAGTGTGACATTTAACCATCTTCTTCGTGCCATTTGCTTCAAGAGGGAAGTAGCATTGACCAGTTCCATCTAGTCCATGCCAGATACGTAGTATGCAGGAAAGGATCGTGGTAGCTACCTTTGCACCCATAGGCAATGGCCATGGCCGGCCTGCCATTTTCACATACGTCATGTAAGAGAAAAGGAAACTAGCTAGCTACCTTTGCACCGATACAGTATACACACATTGAAATTCTAAAGGTTGTAATATACACGGTTGCTGAAAGCTCCCACACATTGTTTTTTTTTTTTTTGAACGAGGGCAAAAGCTTTGCCCATTCATTGATTAAGAAGGAGTTTACAAGAGAGTAAAAGGTTCATATAAAATATTACAATCACTCTCGCGGCATCAATTGACTCAAATTCTTAGCACCGGCTAGAACCCAAAGCTTTGCCTCTTTTGTGATCCTCTCGAAGATGACTTGCGATGTGGCACGCTTGTTCTTGAAGACCCTATCATTTCTCTCGTTCCAAATTTCCCAAATAATTAGCATGGCAAGCGATGTCATCCCCTTGCGTTTTTGGCCCGAGGATATCAAAGTCCACCACTCCGTGAAGGTTAGACCCGCCCAAGAGTTTGTATGAACAGAATGAATATCAAATCTCTCTTTAGCCTTGTCCCAAAGGCGTAAGGAGACACGGCAATGGACAAGGTCGACGGATTCGAGGCATTGGTTGCAAAGTGGACAAGCTCCACAATTTGGCCAACCCCGCTTGGCCAAATGGTCGGCGGTCCAAATTCTATTTTGGTAGACAAGCCAAATGAACAACTTAATCTTGGGAGGTGCCCACATCTTCCACATTGACTTGTATAAGCTTGAGTAAGTGAGTCCCATGAATTGCAAATTGTAGGCGGACTTGGTGGTGTAATGCCCACTCTCGGTGAGTTTCCATGAGATCTCATCATCAACGTTTTCATTGAGGTTGAAGTTTTGAATGAGGGTCCAAAGCTCAATGAATTGTGCAAGGTGCTCGAAAGTAAAGTCTTCCCCTAGCGCCACTTTATTCACCCAAGCATTGTCATGAAGGGCTTGTGCCACCTTCCAATTTTTTCGCTTTGAAGAGGCGAAAATGAGCGGTGCGACCTCAATAGGCTTTTTCCCCTCAAGCCAAGGAGCAAACCAAAATGGTGTTTTGGACCCATTGCCAACCGTGATTGTGGTGGCGGCGTAGAAGAGCTCCATATCATGGTCGGAGCATGGGTTACCGGAGTCAATCCAAATTTTGTTGGGGTCTTTCCATTCCAACCAAGGCCACCGGAGATGTAGTGTCGTTGCGAATTTTCTGGTATGAAGGATGCCAAGGCCACCAAACTTCTTTGGGCGACATACAATCTCCCAATTTACTTTACATTTTGCACCCGTAGTGTGTTCTTTGGCCGACCAAAGGAAGGCTCTTTCAATCTTGTTGATGAAGGAGATGGTTTCCACCGGGATGGATAGAGGTGTCAAGTGGTAGATGGCTTGGGAGGCGATAACGGATTTGATCAACGCGGAACGGCCGGCCATAGATATGTACTTCCCATTCCAAGTAGGTAGTTTGCCGGCGCACTTATCCTCAAGGTGTTGGATATCCTTCCTCTTAAGGCATCTAACCGAAAGGGGCAACCCAAGGTATCTCATTGGGAAGGATTCTCTCTTAGCCGGTATGTCAAGGAGGATGTCATCGAGGTTGAGATCTCCGCAACGTATTGGGACAACGGAGCTTTTGTGGAAGTTTGTACAAAGACCGGTAACTTTCCCGAAGTCATAGAGGATGCTCCCACACATTGTGAAGTCTATTGTGTAAAGAGGTTAATTCGAACCCAGGACCTGCATGACACAGGTGAAATACTCTACCACCTACACCAGGCCTGCCCTTCAGAGTATAAACAATGAGCTAGTACTACTTAATAAAACAAAGGTGTACAATACAATATAGTACTCTCTATGTCTCTCATCTCGATGAACACGGAAGGGGGAGAGTCTGCTTAACTGGATGTGATTCTCATCCGCTATTGGGCGTCTTGGGAAGATATTTGGTTTTTGGATGATATGAGTTGGTGAATTGTCACCCCCTTCATCCCTCTGTAGGTTTAGCGAGATGGCTTCGAGTTTGATCTTTTGTATTGCTCTTGTAGGTGTTGTGAATAATCTAATAAAAAAACCGTGTGCATCCCTTGGATGCAGAAGCTAGGGCAATATTTCCCTCATTTCGAAAAAAAAATAGAAGGGGGAGAGCCAAAGGACCAAAAAAAATGGTTATTGAGGAACGCGAGGTTAGCTTTTTGTTACTACATTCAGCCAAATTTTCAGCAGCACATTATGTAGAAAGAAGTTGTCTCAAGAAGCACTAGAGACTCGAAGGAGATAATCTATAACATCCTTCTACAAGTTTGAGTTTGGTCCAGGTCAAAAAAAAAGTTTGAGTTTGGTCCACCTTTTGTAACATTCAGCCAAATGTTCCATCTTTAAGAGAAAAACCTGAAAATTTTCTAAACTGAAACAACTGGTACTAATTAATCTGGAAAATTTAGAGACATTTTTTACTAGTCGTTTAAACGTTGATAAGTTTTTGCTTAGCTTCAACCATTTTTTGAAACTTTTCAAAAAAATCAGAAAAGAATCTAGTAATGGAAATAGTTGACACTAATTATTCTAGAAAAGTATGAGACGATGTTGACCAGCAGTTTGAAAGTCTTGTCACGTTTTGGACCAAAACTTTGTGGTCTCTGCAAAAAAAGAACAAACATTCCTTGATACTGGGAGATTCTGGTGGTCGGTTGAAAATTAAAGCAGACAAGATCACCGTACTTCCCGTCCTAGTCAACCAGTTGCATAGCCTAACTAACGTGATTTCCTGACAACATATTGCTTCTGATTCCCGACACCTACATTCTTTTAGTTGTTATATAGTACATCAGGATGTAGTATCATCGTGTGAAGATATGAACTGAACGTCACAGGCCGGGGTGTGACCCAGTAAACGCACGAGAGGCAGTAGTCTAGTACAATAACGCGATTTCCTGCGTTTAGACCCCCGACCACGACCACATTTGCACTAGCTAGCCAAGTGCTTCTGGAAACAAAAACCAATAGGAAAAAAAATCCTCCCGCTCTGATCTATATATAAAGAGCAGGCAACGACGTACAAGCAAATTACATACGCACAAACTAGAGTGCACAAGTAAGCGTATATTATTGACGATCGAGATGGCAGCCGGCGGCGATGCTACCGAGATCAAGGAGCACTTCGTCCTTGTGCACGGCGCCGGCCACGGTGCCTGGTGCTGGTTCAGGCTTCTCCCTTTGCTCCGGGGCCACGGCCACCGCGTCTCCTGCGTCGACCTTGCAGGGGCAGCCGGCAGCCGCGTCGACCCTGGCACCGTCCGGTCGTTTGACGAGTACACCGCGCCCCTCGTCGACCTACTGGCCGCGCTGCCGGACGGCGAGAAGGTGAGGACGCACTCACCCACATATGGTGTGCAACACTGCAACTGGATGCATGCATAGATGCAGTTTTTTGTTTTTGTTTACTGCAGTACTCGTTTATGCTCCAGTTATTTGAACTCCTTTTTTTCAGAACCACAAAAGACCTACATTTGGAGGTAGATGTTTCATGACCACACTTATCTGTGTCTCTATTTCAGTAAATCACTTTCTACGACTTCCAACAGACTGGTCAGACACGCAATGGGCTAGCGCAACTTTGTAGCAATGCCGCTTGACAGATAGAGAAACTGTGTAGTTTTCCAAGCTCATGAGAAGGAAAAGGTTTAATTTTGCAAAAAAGGAACATTAAAAGTGTAGCTCTTTGATAGTTTATCAAGAAACCTAGGATTAAAAAAATACTCACGATAATATAATTAAATCTTGCGCTACTGATTGGCAGCACGGTAACAGAACTAATATTAACATATTTCCTCAGGTGATTTTGGTTGGGCACAGCGCAGGAGGGCTAAGCGTGACCCATGCAATGCATCTATTCAGCAACAGAATCAAGCAGGCAATCTTCATAGCAGCAGCCATGCTTCCGTTTGGCTTCGAAACGGAACAAGACATTAAAGATGTGATTTAATCTCTCCTTCTCTTTTACCTCTCATTAGTTCAATTATTAAGCTCTCCTATGTCTGATCACGGTAGCAGCTTGCACTACTTATTATTTTAAGATTCTCAGCTGAAACTTAATTAACAGGGCATACCTGATTTATCCGAGCTTGGGGACGTGTTTGACCTCTCATTTGGCCTGGGGCTGGATCACCCGCCAACGAGTGTGGGCCTGCGGGAGGAGTTCCAGCGGAGGATCCTGTACGAGCAAAGCCCCCAAGAGGTTAATTAATGAAATTGCAGCGCTCAATCATCTACTGGTGTATTATGTGTCCTAGTTGCAGCACTGTAATTGTAATGTTTATTCAGGACTGTGCGCTTGCCTCCATCCTGCTTCGTCCATGGCCGGCAGCTCTGAGCGCAGCCAGGTTCGGGAATGGCCACAGGAGCACAATCGATGAGGTGCGGCGCGTGTACATAACAACGGCGAAGGATACCATGGTGAAGCTAGAGCAGCAGGAGGGAATGATCCGCCGTTGGCCGCCGAGTGAGGTGGTGGCCATGGACACCGACCACAGCCCCTTCTTCTCCGCACCAGAGCAGCTCTTTCAGCTCATCCTCAAGTCGCTGTGACCATTTGTACACACCGTGCATGCTCGCTGGGCGACGGCTAGCTGCTCCTGCCCTTGTATTCGCCAGTCTTCACTGTGCGAATGTTACATGACAATTGAGTTAAGTTCAGATGTACAACACATGAATATAGCATGTTGATACATATAAACATAATATATACTGCATTTGATCTTCTTGTCGAAATGAGGCAACCAGCAGTTAACAGAGCAAGACATCCACCGATAAGTTAGCACGTCCATCAGGGCCAAACGCCAAACATAATGCAGGGAGGAGACAAACCAGCTGGTCCACACGCTATATCTTGCCACTTTACATGCAAGATATGTAAGAGAGCTCCACCTTCCATGGCATCCATTTAAAATAGAATTCACTGGACGACCTGCCTGGTTTTGACATTTGGAACTGGCCATGCAGATACAGTTCCCCTGGCAATTGGTATAGAGATGGTGATGTACTCAATGGGAAGAAACTGAATGGGCATGGCAAAGGATCACTTTGTGCTTGTTCATGGGGAAGGGCATGGAGGGTGGTGCTGGTTCAAGCTCCGGTGGCTCCTTGAGGGTTCTGGCTACAGGGTGACCTGCATAGACCTTGCCGGAGGTGGCGTCGACCCTACGGACCCCAACACAGTTCGGACATTCGAGCAGTATGACAAGCCACTCCTGGACCTCATCTCCACCTTGCCGGAGGGTGAGAAGGTATTTCCGTGCACTCATTTAGAAACTACTCATCGCGCAAAATGTCCAAAATGTCGAAGAATTGTGGGCAATTTGGTTTACCGTGCAAAACTCACTTCAATCGAATTTCAGGTTATTCTGATGGGACATGGCATCGGAGGCCTGAGCGTGATTCATGCAATGCATGAATTCGTTGACAGGGTCAAGCAAGCAATTTTTGTGGCAGCTGCTATGCTGCCATTTGGACTTCAGACTGATGAAGATAAGAAAGATGTAATGTTTCCAGACTTCTCTTTCTTTTGTCCTCAAGCATATGCGGGAGCAGCGTTTTGGCACCCGAGCTCATTTGCTCCTGGTATCTGGACCGTGAATCCTAGACTTGGGATGTGTGACCAGTCATTTTCGTTGTCAGCAGATGTGACCGGAAAAGCAGTATACACTGTAAAGTACATGTGAATTTAATGCGGTGGACCCCTATACAGAACGTGGGCTGTCACGGAAGGTTTTGCTGGCCGTTAGTGTGACTTCACGCGTCGCAGCAAACTGATAGTTACAGAAAAAAAAGGAAAACACAACTTTAGCTTGAGGAGGGCCGCAAGACCGCATCGGTGATCTCTACGGGGAGCTGGCCACGCTCGAGCCGGCCATGGCCTCCGTCATTGACATCGAGTCTCCGACTACCATGGGACTGAACCAAGTCTTGCCAGTATACGTCGCCGTGATGACATGAATCAGCCGTGGCCTCAGGCGACGCTGACCTGGTCTTGCGAGCCCGTCGATGTCGCCCTTGCTCTGGTCGTCACCTCCGTGCAACTCCCATTATGCATGTGTTTCTTGGCGGATGGGAGCCGGGCAGCATGTCGCGAGTTTAGCCTCGAGGACGAGCCGACACAACTTCATCATGTGACGTTCGGGTGCGGAGGTATACGACTTCATGTCACTCGCGACGTCGTCCTGTGTCTCCTCCCAGCGAAAACCCAGCCGCACACTCTCCTGCGGGTGCATGAGAACTCCCACGACGGCACGCAACACGCTGGAGGGCAAGCTGCGGCGAACGCTCACCGGCAACCGCACCGCTTCAACTTTGTCCGGTTGCCACCGAGACAAGTAGGTAAGGGCATCTCCAAGCGGGCGACCCATCCGCGCCGCGCGTCGGATGGGTCGAAACGGACAAAATCCGGCCCAACGCGGGGACGTACGCAAAGCGGACGGCCGGGCGCGGCGTGAACGACGCAAACCCGGCCCAAACCGGGCTAGGTTTGCGTGGCCGCGATGGCACGCGCCGTCCGCTCGCGTCCGCGCGCGGTCGCCTCGTCTCCCTTGGGCCCACCCGTCGGTGACCGGGGAGTCTATTAAATGGGGACCGGAGGGGATCGGCCCTCCACTCCGATCCCCACTCCACTCCCGCAGCCGAAACCGCCGCCATGGCCCCGAGCGGGTTTCGCCGGAGCCAACGACGACGAGGCGAGCAGCAGCCGGCGTCGTCCGCCGGCGCTGCGACCATCGTGCGGAAACCGAGGCGGCCTCCACATCGGAGGCGGAGGAGGAGGCGAAATGGCCGCAACTCCATGCGGCCATTCGCACCTCCGAAATGGAGGAGGCGGCGCGTCGGGAGGTGGAGGACGCGGAGGGCGGGAGATCTACGCCTGGGCCCTCCGGGCGCGCGACGGGAGGAGGAGGAGGAGGCGGCGCGGCGGGAGGAGGCCAGTGCGCCGCGCCGACGAGCAAGCAGCCGCCGCCAGAGGGAGAGGTGCCGCGCCGGCGGAGGAGGCGGCGCCGGAGGCCGGGGACCCCCACTCGCCGTGGGAGGAGGCCCTGTGGTCTCCACTGGCCGGAGTCCCCGGCGCGGTCGAGCCACAACGAGTGCCTCGCCGCCGGGGACCTCGACGACGTCGCCGACGACGCCCACGAGGGCTAGGCGGCGCACCGGCGGCCACCGCGCCGCCGACCAAACCCTAGAGGGTTTTTTATTTTCTGTTTATATTTTAGTTTAAATTTAAAAGCCCATATAGGGGCTTCTTTTGTTAGTTTTATTTGCCCAAAATAGGGCTATGTACTAAATTTGCCCAAAATAGGGCATATGTTTAATCAAATATCGTTTAAATTTGCCATTTTCATTTTGTTTTCGTGTTTCTCCAATTTGCGATGCGTCCGCGCGTTGGGCGCAGCGCGCGACCCAAACGGACACGCGGACGCGGGGCGCTGTCCGCGTGTCCGGGCGGCAACCCAAACGGCCCAAAACAAACTGCCCAGCGCGTCCGTTTGGGTCGCCCGGTTGGAGATGCCCTAACATCGCCAAGTCAATCTCCGCTGAATTTGGGCAGGATGCGTAGAAATAATTGTGTGGGCAATGGAGACGGATATGATGCATCATGCATCGGTACAGGAAAGATTCCTCCCTTGTACCATCATGTACTATTGCCCAACAATGACGCTCCGCATTGAATATGTCTGACTAAATGGACCCCTGCTCTCTTCAAAACAAAAGATACAAAAGGTTGTACATGGCAGAATACACTGACAAGTCAGAATATGGCTGTACGTGATTGGCCTAGAAAACAGGAGCATCTAGACCCGAGAGTCGAAACGAATTTCCGAGCATATGCCACCTATCAAGTGCTGACAAAGTCAAGCACTTGAATATTTCATAAGAATGCCGGCTTGTTCCCATGTAGTCAATTACATGGTTGAAAAGATTTGGAAAATTTACTGGATTTTTTTCCGTATTGGTATTACAAAAAGAATTAGAAAAAGTCTAGTTTGAGTCCCTCAACTATGGCTGAATTTTGTTTTGGTCCCTAAACTCTAAACCCAGAGAAACTTAGCCCTCAAGTTTCAAAGAGGACTTTCTAGAAAAAACGGAATGTTGAAGAAAATTATTGGAAAATATAATAAAAATGGAGTTCCCTGGAATCTTTTTTTTTAGTTTTAAAGCAGTCGATCCCGCCATCCGATTATATAGAATAGAAAGTTTAATTATAGAGAGACTTTGCAAGAGCAAAGAGCAGCTTCCAAAGCCCGCAACGGAGACAGGGCAACAAGCCTAAGGTCTACAGCCTGAAACCTAAAAAGCAACCGCTAGGTCTCCAGGATCCTGAGAGTGAGCGAAAGCCCTCTGCGCTATATCCTCCCAAATAATGTGAGCCACAATGTCTGGCATCAACAACTCGTTGCGGAAAATCCTTCTATTCCGCTATTTCCAGATGCCCCAAATGGTGTAGATGAAGGCACCATTAGCCTCCCTTCGTTTCCCGCTTTGAAGCGTTGTGACCATGCCGTCCCACCACGAATTTAATCCATGCCCAAGCATAGGCGGTGGAACCTCGATGGTGCCATTCCACCCAAAAATCTTGTCGCGAACTGACTTGGCGAAGCTGCAGTCCAAGAGTAGATGTTGCACCGTCTCCGGGTGTATCCCGCATAAACGGGGTCATGTGGCCACCCCCGAATTGCCAGATTGTTTGCCATCAAGATCTTCCCGTGGAGCGCCAGCCAAGCAAAAAATGGAACTTTGGCTCCGCATGCGCGTTCCACACCTTGGCCGTCCTGAATGGAGGACAGGCCCGGCGAACTGACAGCGATAAGCCGAAGCCGTAGAGTAGACTCCCGATACGGTCCAACGCCAAGAGATCGCATCCGCACGTGGCTGCAGCACCACCTCCCAAAGGGCTGCCCAAAGCTTGACCAATTGGCGAGCTCTGTCGCAGTGGAAAGGCGAAATAGGGAGTTCAACCAGTTCCTATCCTGAAACTTCTTCTGAACTGTTCGAGACTTCCGCGATGCGATGGCGAAAAGCTCTAGGAACTGCAGCTTGAGAGCGCCTCCGGGCATCCACCGGTCGTGCCAAAACAGGCACTTGGCGCCGTCCCCTATAGTGATATCCGTTGAGGCCCTGAACAGCTCCATATCTGTGGCATCGCAAGGAAGTACCATTCCTTGCCAAGGTCTGGCCTGGTCGGCCCAAGCATCCAAGGCCAGCGAAGCCGCAAAGCCCGTCCAAACTTCTCAATGTCGAAAACGCCAAGGCCGCCCGGCTCCTTAGGTCTGCATACTGTGCTCCAGTTGACCAGTGAGTGCGGTCGCGATCCCGGTACCGCTCCAGGCTTCATCCAAAGGAAGCCGCGCTTAATTTTCTCAATCGGTCACAATTCTCTTTTTATATTACTTTTGAAATATGATATTCGCCTTTTTAGAGTTGACTTAAGTGGCACATGTGCCAAATCAATGGCACATCATTGGTGAAATCATTTTGAGTGGGCAAGGGATCAAATCAACTGGTAAAATTTAAGGATCAAGCTTGTCATGTTTTAGAGTCCTGTGACTAAAACTAAACTTGGTCAATAGTTGAGGGGCACAAAATGTACCTGTTTTTTTTTTTTTTTTTAAAGCTCTACTACACATCTTTTGCAGATCTCTGTCACTTCGTTTGATGGCTATAGATTTACTAAGTGTGGCTAATGACAGCTTCTGCATATTATTGTGTAACAGGGCTTACCAAGTTTGCCTGATAATGAGATTAAGTCGACATTCGGTGCAGGAGCAGATGATCCTCCAACGACTGTTGCTTTGAGATTAGAATTCCAACGTGATCGGCTATCCCAACAAAGCCCTGAAGAGGTACTATACTGCATGAGCCAATGTGCTCATCACATCCACAACTTCATTAAGTTGTACAGATTCTGTTGCCATAAATTTCGATATTCCATGAAAATATATTGCTATCATTCCTGATTCCTGAACAACTATGAGTCATAATCCATTTAAGAGGCAAATAACGATGCGGGTTTTTCTTACACATACATGTATTTATCTTGTTCAGGACTCAATACTGACTTCAATGCTGATGCGACCATGGCCTGTGAGTGCTATTGGTACTGCAAGCTTCGAAGGAGATGACGAGAGATTGAATCGAGTAAAACGGGTTTTCATAAAGACGGAGCGTGACCACATGCTGGACCCTCAGCAGCAAGATTCCATGATCAAGAAGTGGCCACCCAGCGAGGTTTTGGTCATAGATACAGACCACAGCCCCTTCTTCTCTGCACCGGAACAGCTCTTTAATCTAATAGTCAAATCTCTATGATGCAAATATGCAAAACACTAGACTGTATAGTGGATATATTCGAATTCTTGTAACATCACTTATACAAAATGATAAGTATCATCTGAGTTAGGGTCACATCTTTGTGAAACAGAGTTTCATGGAATCTTCAAGGTAAATCTATAACTGGTTTGAGGGTATAAGTAAAACATGGTTTAACGAAAACATTACCCTTTAACTTGTGGGGAAGTAAATCGAATCAGTGCCTTTGTATTTCCAGTTTGGATACTGTGCCATGTTATTCCAAAAATAATAATGGTTGGATCCACCTTGCCCCTTCTCACATACAGATCCTTCCCTTGCTGCAGAACAACAGAATGAACCTTGCATTATGACTTATGACTTCATGCTTTGCAAATCAACAAATCCAGCATTTAGAAACATGAATGTCTTTACACCTTTGTATTTTCAGCCGTATGGATATTTTGTTCTATCAATTTAACAGAGGCCCCTGTTTCAGCAAAAAAGACACACATGTGAATGAGACAACCATTTGTTCAAACGCATGGATTAGACGCTAAGCAGTTTGATCCAACAACACAGCAACAAATAGAAGTGCTGCTCAGCCGCGCATTCGATCAAACAGGTGCCGTGCTGCTGCCCATGCACAGCCACTGTTGCTAAGAGAGTAAGCGGCTTCTACTCTTCCAGTCTTCCTATCACACATTCACGCTAGCTACTCACCTGGAGCACCTCCTCGCCGTAGCTGCGGTCATCGAACGCCAGGAGCCAGCGACGGCGGCGATGATGGCGGTTGCTGTTCGCGGGCGCGCCGCGTCGCCATACCGGGGTTCAGTGGCGGAGCTAGGATTTTCATATTGGGTATGCGAAGATCTTATAGTTTTTTTGCAATACAATAACACCATAAGATATGAAATTCTACAATAGCATCTGATGTTGTCTCCAGTAATTTTGTCACATTACAAAAACGAGGAGAAAATTAGGATTTATCTCTTCATTTTCCCACCTACAAATCGACAACATACATATGCATATGCATATTCCCATTGAATACTATGATACAATTTGACGATATACACAGTCGCTTCATGTCGGGATTGAGTGAGGAGCTATTAGGATTTAGGAAGAGACAGCGCTTGTTAAAAAACGAGAAGATATCTGGAGTGTGCAAGCAACAGACCAGCCCAGAGTGGACTTAGGCCCATGTACGGAGAAGTGAAAGTGGGCGGTATCGTGGGGTCTGTGCGTTTCGAGTTTTGACGCGCTCTACATATAAAAACGCTACCAATACATACGTATATGTGTATATGAGCTTAGAAACTGATTTTATTTCGCAAAAAATATTGGGTATTCATTGCATACCCTTGAATAAGTCTAGCTCCGCCCCGGCGGGGTTACTCGTGTTCGTGCGAGACCGCCGAGCGGGTCCAGAACACTGACCGCTTTAAACCAACTTCGACGCTGACCAGTGGACCCCACGTGGCAGTAGCACACGCACTCCGCGAAGCTTATCTTAACCCACAAAGGGAGAGAGACGGCGCGCATGGCGACCGCGGCGGCGGCGGGGGTGGCGTCGCTCCGATACTTCCCCTCCTCCCTGAGGAACCGCGTCTGCCCCGGAACTACCAGCGGCGGCGGTGCGGTCACGTTTTCTCCGCGGCGGGGTCGCGGTGCGTCGGCGGCGGCCGTTGCGGCGCCGTCGCGGGAGGCTGAGCCGGCCTCCTCGCTCGGGGACCTCACCCGCGTAGACTTCCCCATCCTCGACCAGGTATCCCCTGCCTATGTCCCTGCCATGTCGTGGTTTGGTCCGGCTCGGAGAGTTTGGAGGCCAAATTTTGAGTTTTATTGACGGAACGAGTGTTATAGGCGCTCATCTAGTTTTGATTGTTCCCTACAAATTTCCGGATCGTTCTTGATTGTCGCGCTTCTAGTTCTGATTGTGTGAGGGTGTACTATCTGTATTTGGTCTGCTAGTTGCTTGATCAGTCAATGCTCCATGGACATCTATAGCAGTCTTGTGGGTGTTGTTGGTTATTCCTGAGCTATCACATCAGAGCTTCGCGTTGACCATTTGTTACTGTAGTAGTGAATTTAGTTAGTCCTGGTTACATCATTTATGTAGTTTTGCTTCCCTTGGGCCTACAAATGGCGTTATTTGTTGGTAAGACAGATGCAGCTTTTTAGAGTATCACTATCTCTGGTGCAGTTATCGGTGTGGATATGTTGATTATTATCGGATTGATGCAACTTCTAAGCTGATTCAAATTTCACTCAACTCATTTGATTCGCACCAGCATGTGCAACATCTCTTTCAACTGTTTGCATTTGTAGAACGCTTTGTGAAATAGTTGTTGTATTGAATTCTGATTGAGTAACCGCAAGATTAATTTTTTTGGTTCACATGCTGTGATTACTATATGGTGAACCTTACTTGGCCATGCAGTTTGTTGTATATGAGATTTTGGCATTCGAGTGAGTTGGCTGTTAATTCATTTATGATCATTGGAACTTGCAGGAATTCGATGGTAACAAATTAGTTTACTTCGACAATGGTGCAACATCGCAGAAACCCTCTCATGTAATGAAAGCCCTAGATGACTATTACCGATTTTATAATTCGAATGTTCATCGTGGCATTCATGCTCTCAGGTATTTTTTATGTTTTCCATTTGCATCTTAATTGGGTGTTGAGTGTAAAGATCGTACTAGTAGCTCAAATTTGGATACATATTCGCTATCTCTTTTTTTGTATGAGCATGCATATCATCTCTAATTGCGAGTGAAGCAAAGGGTGACCCTGATATAATATCAGGCTCTAGCTACCTAGAGGCAGTAACCTATGCATGAGACGGCTCTTTTACTCCCCTGCTAGGAGTATGGATGATATCACGACTGAACACTCTAACAGCACAATTTTTTTTAAAAAAAATAGTAGCTTCTCATGTTTTTCCTTGCACATCTTTTGCTGTGATTAAAAGTGATTTGTCTGTTTTGTGTGTTATTTCCTGTGATATATGATGATCAATTGCGCTACTGGTAGAAAAGAAACAGTGGTGATTTGCGTCATAGTATGCCATTTCGTGGCTGCTAGCTTTTAGCACTGTCAAGTAGATTATCTTATTTTCTGTATGCTCTTAGCGTTTGTGCACATTTTCATATGCATGTTTGCT
Organism: Lolium perenne; assembly: GCF_019359855.2. Lineage (NCBI taxonomy): Eukaryota > Viridiplantae > Streptophyta > Magnoliopsida > Poales > Poaceae > Lolium > Lolium perenne. The sequence goes on from NC_067247.2 coordinate 163,396,555, forward strand.
ATGTATGTATCAGTGTATGTGCCCATATGCTTTGCTCCTACTGACATGTTTCATCATTGGCATCAGCGCGAAGGCTACTGGTGCATATGAGGCTGCAAGAATAAAGGTTGCAAATTTCGTGAATGCGGCTGATAGTAGAGAGATTATTTTCACTCGTAATGCTACAGAAGCTATCAATTTAGTAGCCTATTCATGGGGCTTATCTAACTTAAAGCAAGGAGATGAGGTGAGACCTCTTATCTTTCCCACCTGATGATACATCATGCGCTACTTGTCAGCTGTAACTTCTGTTTATGCACCTATTTTGATGCATATCATACTGATTATTGCTTGCCAATCATTGTTTCTCCCTTTTCCGAGTATTTATGCATCCTCTTATTTTTTTCTCGTCTTTTTCTAGCCTATTAATTTGCAAGATCTACCATTTTTCATATGAAAATATTGAATTTTATCTCAGTTAAAAATTCACCAAATGTTTGTGTCTGTTAGGATTTGTGAAAATCTGCAGCTATCTGTGCACTTATTAGTTGTTACTAACAATCTATCTGCTATTTTGTCGACCAGATTGTTCTTACAGTTGCGGAGCATCATAGCGCGATTGTTCCTTGGCAATTTGTTTCCCAGAAGACTGGTGCTGTTCTGAAGTATGTTGGGCTGACTAAAGAAGAGGTTCCAGACATTGAGCAATTAAAAGGGCTTCTGTCAAACAAGACAAAGATTGTTGTTGTCCATCATGTTTCAAATGTACTGGGTAAGTAGGTGTATTCCTTCTTTGTGTAATTTAGTGAAGGTTCGTGGAAGCTATAAAATTTCCTCTAACATGTCCTCCCTCCGTTCCAAAATATAAGGCACATAATTTGGTCAAAAGTCAATGTCTTCCAAGTTTGATGAACTTTATATAGATAAAAACATGAACATCAATAATGCCAAATCATTATCAATAGATGTACTATAAAATATATTTTCATCATGTATTTATTCAATATTGTAGATGTTGATATTTATTTCGATATATTTTGTTAGATTTAGTAAGTTTGGACTTTTGACTAAATTTGTACACCTTCTATTTTGGGACAGAGGAAACATTTTATTATGTGCAAATTTATCTGAGATGCCTTTTGTGATGAAAGGATATTATTGCTAGTGCAAGGCTGCACGTTTGAGTCAAAATGTGACACAAATGTGTGTTTAGTTGAGTGAAAGCATTATGGAGTACAAATTAGAATTAGTTATGTCAGACTATATTTATTAATGACAGAATGATAACTCAAGTAGCTTCGTACACTTCTATAAGATACTTTATAGTTTCTTTGGTACCGGATGACTGTAAGTCGGCATGGTATTCTGAGTGTCTGACTTGGTTCATTTATTTGCATTGTTTGGTCACGATGGGTTATGAGTTATGCGAGAACGCTAGATTTATGGGAAATCTTCGCTGATTTGGTCCCCATCATTCTAATTTCCATTTCTTGTTATTTCTGTCTTGATAGAACAGTTACTGAGAAGGATTCTAGTATATCATATTCCTTAATTACTTCCAGGTTCAATGCTTCCTATTGAGGAGATTGTAGCATGTTCAAACAGAGTCGGAGCTAAAGTTCTTGTAGATGCTTGTCAAAGTGTCCCCCATATGCCAGTTGATGTTCAGAAGCTTGGTGCAGATTTTCTTGTTGCATCCTCGCATAAGGTTTTTGTTATCAATTCTCTGTTAGCAACAAATTATAGTCATTTCACCAACAGCAAAATTATTGACCTTTACAAGTTACGGGCTTAACTTCTCAGATGTGTGGCCCTACAGGCGTCGGATTCTTGCATGGAAAATTCGAGATCTTGTCATCTATGGAGCCTTTCTTAGGTAAAATACTGTAAGGCAGAAGGAATTTCTTTTCTGTATCAAAGGATAAATTAGGTAGTTAGCTCCTCTTGTTGAAACACAGCCATGACTAAGACTAGGTTTCCTCTTGAAATAAACATATTGTTGTAAATAGTTTTGAAATAGTATTTTCCTTGTAGGTGGTGGTGAAATGATTGCAGATGTGTTTGAAGACAAATCTACATATGCTGAGCCACCTTCTAGGTGAGGAATCGAGTTTCAACTTCTTCTTTTGATCTTTCCAGGCTAATTCAAATCTGTCATTTCATGCTATCATATGTTATTATGTTATGAACAAAGACGGTGCAGAATAATACATTAGCACAAATGATAGAAGTACATGGTATCATGGACAGTTTTTTAGGTTAACTTCTATTGGTCGGTTTCTCGACCGATCTCGTTTATTTCCCCTCACTTGATCCTGGTAACAATCTTTCAGCCCATCACCTATATTGTGCCTCTGCCACTGCTCTTGCACGCCGCCGCCCTGCTCTCATTCCGAGCTACGATCACTGCTTCATTCAGACGTCTCCCAGCACTGATCCTGCTCTTCCTGCAGCCTGTAGGGACACAGCCGCCTTGCGCTGTACCTGCTCCTCCTGCAGGACCCTCTTTTCTGCCAGTGGAGTTCTAGACGACTGCTTTTCCTCTTTAACTCACTCGGCATGTCGTGCTATGGAAAGACCACAAGATAACATGAGGAACCCTTACACCCCTGTATTGCTACCGACTAAAAAGTCGTCCTACAAGTTTACAGTACTAATTATTTTATTGAATTGAGGTGCGACTCAGTGTATCCGCAAATTAATAGTAGAATGAGGTGTTTCTGCAGAACAGATTAAGTGGGTGGTCTTAATCTTGACTTCGTAGTAGATATATTAGTTGGTTTAATCTTAGGGAAAACTGAGCACCACCAACTGGTTTTGTTTATAGAATTAAAGATAAAGATATGTTGTAGTTTTAATTGTTTTACAGTTCCATTATTATTTTCGTCAAAAAAGCTGCCTTCTTAAGCGTTTTACAAGTTCATCTCTGCTTCACATTTTTTGCAAATGCAACTGAAAAAGGACACCTGATATTGCACTTGAGATTTTTTTTTTGGTTGGATCTAAGTCTCTAACTATACTGTATACTGAAAAGATTTGAGGCTGGAACTCCTGCCATTGGAGAGGCTATTGCATTGGGAGCAGCAATAGATTATCTGTCAAACTTTGGCATGCACAAGATCCATGAGTATGAGGTCAGTTTTAATTCTTTCATTGTATCACCTCCCTTTAATATTTTCTTGAAACATTGTTAGTCTTCTTGTTCGTTCTTAGGATTGTGCATATTGTACTCTCCAAAAAAGTTGCAAATTTATCCCTATGTTATTGCCTCACTTTTCATTTTGTGCCATCCAGAAAGAGTTGGGGGCTTATCTTTATGAGAGCCTTCTTTCCGTTCCAAAGGTTCGGGTCTATGGTCCAGCTCCTTCCCAAAGTGATCACCGTGCTCCTTTATGTTCTTTCAATGTTGAGAATGTTCATCCAACAGATATTGCAGAAATTCTTGATCTTCAGGTATGCTGATTTTCAACCACTGCATCAGGACATGTACAATGCAAGGTGCTTATACAAAATAAACCGCTTATTGATTAAGCAGTAGAGCTTATTTCTACAGACCAGGTGCTTATAGGCACCTCTGCTACAGAAATAAGCATTAATGCTTAAGGATAAACCTTGTATAAGCACATTTCTAAGCATCTTGCATTGTACATGCCCTCACATACAAATGTGTGTTCTGTTTTTTAGCCATAGTTGTACTCCTTGTGTGCTAGGTCTGTGCTTCTTTATTAGATTGCATAAAGAAATTTTCATGGGAATTTTGTGAGTCTCCACTATGTGTTTTCTAGTATTACTGGTCTATCTAGGAGCTACTCTTAATAAGATTTTTTGCTTAGTTTCACCTGCAGTCTAAATGAGGGTAGAATGCTAGGTATATTTACATCGCATGACAACCAGAAATTATAGCAAGTGAACACCCGGCATAGTTATGAAAATATCTTTTTTTTCAACTATGTTGTTGAACTGCACAAAAGAATTGTGAATAATAGAACATTGTGGACAAATTGTTGTCTTTTATGATGCATTTTGCATACTGCCATGAGAAATATGTCTGGTAGCACTAGCAATGCAGAACTGATATATGCTTGACTATTTTGTTTCAGCATGGCGTGGCAATTCGGTCAGGGCATCATTGCGCACAGATTTTGCATCGAACCCTCGGTATCACCGCAAGTGCCCGTGCCAGTCTTCACTTCTACAACACAAAGGAGGAGGTGGATGTCTTCATCCACGGACTTAAAGATACCATCGATTTCCTTACTTCCCAACACTAGTGCAGTCCAGGCAGCAACGTACAGAAAACCTAATGCCTGCTCATACCTATCAGGCTTTTCTTGTAAATCAAGCACGGGAAAGTTTTATGTGGTAACTTTTGCACTCTTGAAGTTTTGAAATAAGCATCATGTAGCTCGGGCAGTTCAATTCGCATTCTGGAACCATGGAATAAGCATATATGTTCATTTGATCCACTTGTGGGCAGAAATCCTGGATAAGTAGATATGGAAAAATCATGTCTGAAAGCGAATGACAAAGATCCATGTAACTTTTGACGCCTCAGACATTGCATGGTGCTACTGCACCTGCATTTGCATGCATCCTCTTTTTTTCCCGCTCTTCCTGCCTGTAATGATTTCAGGGGCTTTTCTCCTTGATCCATCTTCTCAGTTTTTGGTGGCACACATGATATGATGATGGACACTCATAAGCTGGGTGCAGTTCCAGGAATCTGTATGTATCTATCCTGATTGATTCCAGGCATGCACGCGTATGTTCCTTTTTCTTCTCATCGTTGGTTCCATCGACATCCGGAATAAAGGAGAGGTGTTCCTGGTGACATGTTGTGGTAGACTGGATCCGGTTAACCTGTGCTGGATCTCGGCAGTGCCAAAAAGGAGAGGTGTGCTTGCGTGATGAACCGGAAATTAATGATCTGTGGGGTAAACTGAGGTCCTAGCCTTTTAACAGTGTCGAATGAAAGGTCAGATCTGTGGCAGTGTCCATGTTTGGCACTGTTCAACGGTAGTACATCGTCGTAGCTGATCTATTTTTGTACAAAACGGGCCGAGTTCGGTCTTGGAATTTGACGTGAGATTTCCGCTCTGAATTATAAGATTTTGAATATTTGAATGTGGACTATATTTGAACTGAAATAAGATTTATATAGTACGTATAGATACATCTGCACTAAGACAAATCTCTGATATCCTTTTATGAATGGAGGAAGTATGTATTTTTCAATGGAATTTAGTATTTTATGGTGAACTGCTACCAAAGAAAATTGGTGATATCAACAAGCATCACCAATTTTCTTTTGTATATATATAAGTGGATTGCATGGCCCTTTCATCGTTACTTATGTTGGCTGATGCATGAAACTTGATATGGTATCATAGCCCAATGTCTCGAGTTAGAATTCTGTGTGACGCAATTTATTCTAAAATTGTTGGTGCCCTCTCTGTCCATGTACAAAGACTCTTGTGCCTAGCTCTGAGTTCCACGTGTTGACTTTCTCTTCCATTGTCATATGTGAGGAGAGGTGTTGATGTGTGTATAATTGAATTGTCTGGCTCTTTGAATGTTGAGTATAAATCATAAATATTACGGAGCTGGCAACCATCTGCTCAAAACTATTTTCTCTATTCTAGAATAACTGATGTTTTAGTTTTGTCTCAATTCTCAAGTCAAATTACTTCAAGTTTGACTAAATTTATAGAAAAATATATATAAATCTATAACATCAGATTAATTATATTACATTCATCATACATCGAATTTTCATGCCATACAGATTGAATGTTGTGCATACTGATGATTTTTAAATTCGGTCAAACTTAAAGAAGTTTGAGTTGGCACAAAACTAGAACTTTCTCTATTTTGAAACGGACGGAGTATACCCTACAGCCCACTGATATGAACTTTGGCATGGCAAGATATAAAAAGTAAAATAATTGTAAAACCACGTAGGAGATGATTCTCACACATATTTCCCAGTCGGAGCATGTAACCTAACCAAGTTGTGGTTGTATTATTAAGAGAGTAGTAATGTAGTATAACTTAGCCAATTAGTGACGTGCCTTCACAGGGATGTATTTGTGACCGTCTAATTCTATATTATGTTTCTAAATAAACTAGATAACAAAATAGTATACTACAGTATAGCAAAAAGTGTCTTTGACACATGAGCACCAGTGCTCCGATTTTTAAAAATCATATTTTTTGAGTTTCAAAATATTTGAAATTTCATATAAACATTCTGAAGGTACCGAAGAAATTTGGAGAAAATATGTTATATTTCGAGCTATAAAAAAGATAAATTTCTGACAAATATCTACCACTATACGTAGCCACAAACTTATTTTTTTCCTGTAACTCAAAATACAATGAAATTTCTACCGAAACTTCGCACAAACATTTAGGACATGTGTATGTATTCGTGGAATAAATGTGACGATTTTTTGAAACGCAGATGTACAGTTTTTAAATATTGTAAAAACTAGAAGCACTGGTGCTCATGTGCACCAAATCTGCTTCCACATTATTGGGGCACAATAGACGGAAATTAAATTCAGCTCCCGAGTACATATGCTCACTCTACCACAAAAACATATTTTGAAGTGTCAAAAAAAAATTGATAAAAAATTCTACATGTACATCTCTATAATATATGTCTGCGTCAAGTATCACGAAAAACCGATATTTTTTTGGTTTATGTAAAAAAGATAAAATTTGTCTTGTCAAACGAACTTATTTTTAGCATTGAATTTTGTCTTCTTTGCTCACGCCACATAATAAGTCGATTTTTCATGAAACAACTTTGTTGACGCGTAGCACTTGAAGATATACGTGTGTATTTCTAGTTTTATTTTTTAAAACATTTCAGAATAGATGTATTTTAAAATATAGGAAGCATATGCTACCATGTGCCAAAACACCACTACCCAAAATAGACGTGTTTCTTCCCGTGTTGGCAGGTGAGGTGCATGTGGTCACTCAGTGTGGTGTGCCGGTGTACGGCCGGGGCAGTAGGCGGTTCTCTCCGGGGGAGCACGGCCGCATGCATGCGGAGTCGCTACAGCTCGCTCCATGGGCCCATGGGCTCCATTCCATTGACCTCCCTCTACGCAATAACAGTGTGGACTCCTCCAACCAAATTAAAGGAAATCAATCACCGGCATACGCCGCTCCGCCCGGCCCCGCCCCGGCTGCTCTCTTTCGACTATGCTCTACTGCTCCCCCTCTTTCTTTTCCGAAATCTAATCGTCATTTTCCAATTTTACCCCTTAGCGTTCTGCCTTATAAGAACGTTTAGCCTCTTTGTACCAAAGGAAAAGAAAGCGCAGAAAAAAAAGATACAGAAATCCTACAGGTTTCATGGTGTAAAATAGAGGATTATTAAATCTAGGAAAATTGGAGGAATAATCGTTGAAATGAAAGGCATGAAAAGCACATGAAAAATTCCTCCATCTTACACACCTGAATCTAACAACTGAAAAAGAGATTGGGGTGGATGTTTAAATTCCGAAGAAATTTAGGCATAGGATTTTTTGCAGCACTAATCTTTTGACCCAAAGGAGTTCCATACAAAAAGGTTGTAAGATGAAATCCTACAAAAATCATAATCCCTCCATCAAAAAATATAAGTGTCTAAGGATTACTCAAAAGTCAACATTTTTTAAGTTTGATCAAGTTTGTACACAAAAATATAAACAATTATAATACTCAATCAATATCAATAGATTCACCATGAAGTATATTTTCTTAATGTGTCCATTCAATATTATAGATATATATTTTTCATAAATATTTAATCAAAGCTAGCAAAATTTAACTTTTATCTAAACCTTAGACGTCGTATATTTTGGGACGGAGGGAGTATGAAATTCCTACAGCCTAAATAGCCCTAATTACGCAAGCGGCGTACTGTTGTACCCCTTCATTTCACAATGTGCTATTACTATCCTTCTAGTATTTTCTTTCTTTTAATGTCATGTGGGTTATTTTAAGGGATTTGCTAGCTAGATGAGACCTAAGTTCATGTTTAGTAAAATTCTACACCGTTTGATTGCATCGTGATTCATTCACATGAGTTGCAAGTTAGGTTGCAACTGAGTTTTGCAAATGGAGATGCAACTAATAAAAAATTATCTATACCGTTAGATTTGCTTAGTGATTCGTGCTAGTCGTGAGTTGCAACTGAGATTTGATGATATCATCTAACTGAAAACAAAGTTAGTTTCCAGTTAACTGAAAAATAGTCACACCCTTATTTTAAATAACAACACGCCATGGATGGAATTACGTTTATTTTAAGTAAACATGACTCGAGGATAGCTTTTCCAGATTAATGGGGTGTGGCCGAAAACAACTCTAGGCATGTCATGGATTACGTTTTATGGTTCTACATTGCCTTTGTATATTTTATTGATCTGAAAATTATAATTGTATTAGTTCATTCAATATCTTTTGGTAAGAGTGTGAAGACACGTTTGCTTAATTGGGGAAATTATGGTTGATGGTTGGTGGTGGTGGGTGGTGGGGGTGGGGGGTGAAAGGACACAGATGTCGCCTAGAGGGGGATGAATAGGCGGTTTAAAACTTTTATGAGATGAGCTTAACAAATACGAAATAAAATAAGTGTTTACTTTGTCAAACCAAAAGTCTATATACTATGGTTCATCTATGTGCACCAACAACTTATGCTAAGCAATATAAACAACTATGTGATAGTAAGATATATAACTTCAAGCACGATGGCTATCACAAAGTAAAGTGCATAAGTAAAGAGCTCGGGTATAGAGATAATCGAGGCACGCGAGAGACGATGATTTATCCCGAAGTTCACACTCTTGCGAGTGCTAATCTCCGTTGGAGAGGTGCGGTGGCTTAGTGCTTGAAAGGATCGTATGCCGCACCTAGAGGGGGGTGAATAGGTGCTAACCAATTTTTAGTTCTTTTTCAATTTAGGCTTGACACAAAGGTAAATTCTCTAGATATGCAACTATGTGAATTTACCTATATGACAAGGCCAACGACTAAGCAAGATATAGCAACGCAATATAGAGGAGATAAAGGATAGAGATAACCGAGAGTGGAGCACACGGAGACACGGAGTTGATTCCCGTACTTCCCTTCCTTTGCAAGAAGGTACGTCTATGTTCGGAGGAGTGTGGTCGCTACGAAAGCCAGACCAATAGTCACGAAGACTTCACTCAGGTCTCCTGTGAGCAACGCCACGAAGGCCTAGCCCACTTCCACTAAGGGATTTCCTCGAGGCGGAAACCAGGCCTTTACAAGGTTCTTGGGGCACACATCCACAACCAAATTGGAGGCTCCCAAATCTGTAACAACACAACAATCAACAACAATACATCAACAACAAACAACTAGGGATCCAAAGAGGAACACTAGCAAGAGAGCCCTCAAGCATATGAGGGGGAAATGTAAATCGCTTCGGTGAGGATGTAGATCGGTGTCTTTTCCTTCGAATCTCCAAAGATCAAGAGCTTTGGTTGGGTGAGGGAGGAGATCTTGCAAATCTTGAGTTCTTGAGGTGGCACTAATGGTGGTGAGGCTTGGCAGAATTTCTTCAATGATTGAGCAAGGAGGAAGGTAGGAGAAGGGGGGTATAAATACCCCCTCTCAAAATCCAGCCGTTGGAGACTTTCGAGGGCCGGATAATCCGGCCTAAGTTGGGGCCGGATAATCCGCCCCCCCCCCCCCCAAAATCCGGCCCCGAAAAAAACCGGCCAAATATCCAGCCAAAAGTCCGGCCCCATGCCAGGGAAGTACTGCGCGACACTGCCTCTGGTCCTTAGCCAAATTTTGGGGGCCGGATATTTTGCAAATATCCGGTCCGGATTATCCGGCCTGGTGAAACTTTTCCAGCTTCCTTTTGACTTGTTTTTCCACACAAGTCACTCATATACATGTATCTATATAATCCCTGCACCACTTCATCAAACATTAGTGTATCACATACATTGACATCAAACACACAAAACATATTGTGAGAGATGTTCTTTCAATCTCCCCCTTTTTGCAAGAAAATCACTATAGAGAGCAAGCATGTTGGCAAAACAAAGAGGCACTCCCCCTACATGTGTGCATACAAGTAATTTGCATTTGAATACAAATACACAACATATAGGTGCGAGTGCCTCAACACAAGAGATATCCAACATGAGCTCAAACAAGAGACATAGACAAATATGAAGTTGAGACAAGGTGATAGAAATCATACCCATATGGAGATATATAATACTGGATATATAACATCACACACCATATAATAAACCTTGGTCTCAACATATAGAAATCCGAAATCCATAACATAATGTCTCACATCCACACATAACACATAATTCAAATAAACGACATAAAGAAGGACACAAGCAATAAAGGAATGATAAACGCATATGCTTGTGCCATAACCATGCAAATCCCCGAGAAGTCCTAATAGAACACTTCTCCCCCTTTGGCATCGAGACGCCAAAAAGGGGAAAAGCGTGATGCTACTCGCCCCATGAAGATCACTCGGAGGCGTCTTCGGACTCGTACTCATCTTCATCTTCTGTGCCAGCTGCAGGAGGAGAGTTGCGAGTGTAGACGGCCCGCTGGATGCACTGCTCAAGATCATTCCACGGAACCTGAGAAGAGTGCCACCCACTGTAACCTGGGTGAACTGGAGGCTGAGGGGAGGTCCTTGCTCACCACTGAGCTTGTGAAGAATGACCGCCTGAGTATGCTGAATCTCAGAACGCTGACGGCTGGCCTCAAAGTTTTCCTTGTGAATCTCAATGTTCATGCACAGAATGTGGCGTTGAAACCAACTCAGCTTCTTCACATGCCTTTGCATCACAGGAATATCAACATGACGAGCGGGGGCAAAGCCACTAGAGCGGGCATCTCCCATAAAGAAGTCAGGAGCAGGTGCAGCATGGGGAACCGGCTTATTCTTGTAAGCCTTCTTGACAGTGTGCTTCTCCTTTGGGAAGCGACTCAAGTCTTCATCCATAGCCACAGAGTTGTTGATGAGGAGCTGGATATATGGTGCATATGGCATGGTGGTCCGGGAAACCATGGCATCATGAATCTCATTAAAGATGAAGTCCATGACATCAAGAGAGAAGTCTTGGTCCTCATTACCATCACGAGCACACTTAAAGCTGAGGTGCATAAGATCCACAAGAGCTCCACGGAGTGCATCATTGTTTCCACCACTTGGAGCAATGGTGGCTCGAAAGAAACGGAGCACCTGACTGTAGATGGGAAGAAGCCCCTTGGTAGAACCAACCGCTCCAGACGAGTCATAGAGATCAAAAAGCACATTTTTATCCGTCTTCTGAGGACCATGGAGGCGAAGACCACCTTCTGCTGGAAGTCCAAGAATAGAAGCAAACCGGCGCAAGGTTGCCTCACAATGGGTGGAGCCAGGCATCCATTCCATAGTGCGCTCAGCATCTTTCTTGAAGGCCAGTGTAGCAAAGAATTTCTTAATCAACTCTGTACTGTAGTCACACTGAATCTTCATCAGATCCTGCAAACCCATCCTACCAGTCACCCAGATGGCATCCTCAAAATGATCATTGATAGCCTGAAGATCCACATCGATTGCTTGCATGGGTCGCACTTTCTTCATGGGCTCATATATATCCTTGTAGATGAACTCCTACTCCAAGCACCAGAAGCGCTTGTCCTCTATCTCATCATCCCTCTCAACGTCTTCATACCAGTTCTTCATACGGATTGTTGCATAAGTGACAATGTCCATTGACTTGTAGTTCTCCCTAGGTGCCTTGTTCTTCCTCCTCATAGTGATGGACTTGCGAGGAGCATTCGGAGCAAATTCATCACTTGACCGGTTCTGCCTTGGGCGCCTCCGAGAGCCACTACCCGTGAGAAGCAAAGACGGGTAGCAAAGAGAAGATAATGCTCATAAGTCATGCATTGATACAGTAATGTACTCTAGAAACATACTATGAGTTGATAAAAGTTTAGACATGAAAGATTGAAACAAGACTGCAGCAGCAACAAAGCTCCAGGCCGGATAATCCGGGGTCCCCGAGGGGCGGATAATCTGGCCCGGCCGGATAATCCGGTGGGCGCGGGGGCCGGATAATCCGGCCCTACGAATCTGCAGAGATCTCAAGCAAAACTTGTCTAAAAGCTAGATCGGCCTCATAGCATGCAAATGGAGTATACTACACATGATTTGGAACAACTAAACACCATCTCCACCAAGAAAATAACACATATAAATCACAACACCTAGGGTTAGGGATTGTGAGTCATACCCGCATCCATTGGGGGAGCCGCTTGGAGGAGATGAGAGCTAGGGAGGAGGAGCACCCGATCCACCCAAAAACTCCGAGAGGGAGCGGACGGGGCGGCTCCGGCGAGGAGGAGGAGCTCCGGCAGCCTTGAGGGAAGAGAGAGGAGGGAGAGGCGCGTGGGGGCTAGTTGTGAACCGTTTCCCCCGCAGCCTCGTCCTCAAGACCCTCAAGATCTGCCCAGGCCGGATAATCCGGCCCCAAGTTAGGGCGGATAATCCGGCCGGGCCGGATTTTCCGGGTTGCCCTGGGGCCGGATTATCCGGTTTTCTGGAAAATTCCAGAACACCGGAAATCCTGCCTATCTTTTGTTGGTTATTTGCATAAGCCCATATGTGATGCAATAATGTATCACGTCACATATAGGATGCACATTTACCAATAAGATGGGGCAACCTAGATCATCCGACCGAAATCCCTCAAACTCCAAGTTTTTACCAAAACATGACATACGAGCAAGATGGAAATGGCTTATAGATGAGTGTTGGCTTGGGTTTAGAAAGCTCAAACTATTAATGGTACATGGTCACTCAAGTTTGCAAGATACGAGCAAATAAGGCCAAACTAGAGTGATTTCCCATAAGAACAAGGAGTTGTCAAATAAATGGCATGAAGATCCAAATAACTCCAACTCTTCACAAAGAAGAGTGTGGTGGCCTAGGCCACCATATATGAGTGTTATGGCATGGCACCGCGAAGATATATCTTGGGCCCAAACCACTACTCATCATTGAAGCTCACATATCAACATATGATATAAAGAGAATGATTTCTTAATGTTGGCATTATCGGGGGAGGGATAGCTCAACAATTTAAACCGCACTCCCCCTATTTCCATGCCCACATCTAAACCAAATAAAGTTTTGAGATAAATGTGTGTTTGCAAGATGGTCAAGCTATACTCCTTGAATCAATGATATTTAGCTCATTCCTCAAATAGCAAAACCTTGCTTCATCAAGAGGCTTCGTGAATATATCGGCAAGTTGATCTTTGGTAGGAACATAGATAAGCTCAATATCACCACGGGCAACATGATCCCTAATGAAATGATTCCGGATCTCAATATGCTTCGTTCTTGAATGTTGCACCGGATTATAGGCAATCTTGATGGCACTTTCATTGTCACATAATAGAGGCACTTTGTCACAAATGACACCGTATTCCTATAAATTTTGCCTCATCCATAACAATTGAGTGCATCCACTTGCGGCGGCAACATATTCGGCTTCGGTGGTGGAGAGAGATATACAATTTTGCTTCTTAGAAGACCAACACACCAAGGACCTACCAAGAAATTGGCAAACCCCGGAAGTTGATTTCCTATCATCCTTGTCCCCCGCCCAATCCGCATCGGTGTATCCATTGAGAATAAAACTTGAGCCTTTGGGGTACCAAATACCATATCTTGGGGTATCAACTAAATATCGAAAGATTCTGTTGAGAGCCATCATGTGACTCTCCTTAGGAGAAGCTTGATACCTTGCACACACACCAACACTCAACACTATGTCCGATCTAGATGCACAAAGGTAAAGCAAGGATCCAATCATGGAGCGATATACCTTTTGATCCACCTCTTTACCATTGGGATCTAGTGCAAGATGACATTTAGTAACCATAGGAGTGGCTACACCCTTCAACTCGGTCATCTTGAACCTCTTGAGCATGTCTTGGAGATATTTTGCTTGATTGATGAAGGTTCCTTCTCTCAATTGCTTGATCTCAAAACCAAGGAAGAACTTCATCTCTCCCATCATAGACATCTCAAACCTATCGGTCATAAGCTTTGAAAATTCATCATTGAAAGCTTTGTTAGTAGAGCCAAAGATAATATCATCAACATATAATTGGCAAACAAAAAGCTTCCCATTGACCCTCTTAGTAAAAAGAGTGGGATCGATTAGCCCAACATCAAACCCACTGTCTACCAAACAATTCTTTAAGGTACTCGTACCAAGCTCTAGGAGCTTGTTTGAGACCATAAAGTGCTTTATCAAGCTTGTAGACATGGTTAGGAAAGTTGAGATCCTCGAACCCCGGGGGTTGCTTAACATAAACCTCTTCATGCAAAGTACCATTAAGAAAACCACTTTTCACATCCATTTGTTGTAACTTAAAGTTATGATGCGATGCATAAGCAAGAAGGATACGGATGGACTCAAGGCGAGCCACGGGAGCATAAGTTTCTCCAAAGTCAATTCCTTCAACTTGAGAGAACCCTTGAGCCACCAATCTTGCCTTGTTCCTCACAACATTTCCAAACTCATTTTGCTTGTTCTTGAAAATCCATTTAGTGCCTATAACATTGCGGCACCCCTTTGGCTTCTCTACTAAAGTCCAAACTTTATTGCGCTTGAAGTTATTGAGTTCATCGTGCATAGCTTCCAACCAATCCGAATCTTCAAGGGCTTCAAACACTTTGTTGGGTTCCACTAAGGAGATATAAGCATGATGATTGCTAAAGTTAGCCAATTGCCTTCTTGTGGAAACTCTTCCTCTTACATCACTTAGGACCTTGTCATGAGTGTGTCCAAGAATTTCCAAGTTCCTATCTCTTCTTGCTAGACGACGGGCCTCGATCTCCTCCTTGGTTCTTCTTGGCCTTGGAGGTTTCACTTGATCAACTTGATCATTTGGGTCCCCGTCTTGACCTTCAACTTGAGCTTCCTCAATTTCTTGAGATTGCTCATCCTCATGTGCTTGATCTTGAACATTGTTCGGTGAATGACAAGAATTGAATGGATCCTCATCGGAGCCATCATGAACCTTTGGTTGATCTTGTCCTTGATCTTGCACACAAGAGGGAGGGTTTTGTTCTTGTTCTTGGGTTGGTGCATCATTTGCTTCAAGAGATGGGGTTTGTTGATGTTGAGAAGATGAGGGCTCCACCGTGGTAGAGCATACTCCTTCCCGAGACGCCACACCGTGTCCCTCAATGGGGCGGAAAAATCCCACACCCATTCTTACTATGGCATCTTGAGGTATTTCATCACCTGCACATACATCAACTTGCCCCACTTGGGAGCCATCATTTTCTTCGAACTTCACACTACAAGATTCAATGATAATCTTGGAAGATATATCAAAGACTCTATAAGTGTGAGATTCGGCACCGTAACCAACAAATATACCCTCCAAAGCTTTAGGAGCAAATTTAGATAAACGAACTCCTTTGATTTTATAGAAACACTTACAACCGAACACCTTGAAGTATGAGATATTAGGCTTGTTGCCGGTGAGTATTTCATATGGAGTCTTGTTCAAGCCCTTGCGGAGATAGAGCCGGTTAGAAGAATGACAAGTGGTGGAGATAGCTTCGTCCCAAAAGTTATAGCGGGATTTGTATTCCGCCATCATAGACCTTGCCATATCCAAGAGAGTCCGGTTCTTCCTCTCCGCAACACCATTTTGTTGAGGGGTTTATGCAGCGGAATATTGATGTCTTATCCCCTCATCACTAAGAAAATCATTGAGTGTGTAGTTCTTGAACTCGGAGCCGTTGTCACTTCTTATTGCCATAATGAGGAGATTGTGTTGGCGTTGCACCTCGGTAGCAAAGTCAATGAAGATTTGTTGAGTCTCATCTTTCTTCTTGAGAAAGTAGACCCAAGTGTATCTTCAATAGTCATCAACAATTACCAAGCAATATTTCTTCGCACCAAGACTTGCATGAGAGGTAGGACCAAAGAGATCCACATGAAGGAGCTCCAAGATCCTCTTGGAAGAGATGATAGTCTTGCTTGGGTGCGAAGAGTCATGCATTTTGCCTTCAACACAAGCCCTACAAACATGATCTTTGGCAAAAGAAACATTTTCCATTAGTCCCACAATATGGTTCCCCTTGTGAAGACTTTGCAAAGTTCTCATGTTGACATGGGCCAAGCGGCGATGCCACAACCAACCCACATCCGCCTTTCCGAATAGGCACATCGCACTTGAAGTGGTGGTCCCCGAAAAGTCCACCACATACAATTTATGTTCGCGATACCCGACGAAAGCGACTTTTAGAGTCTTGCTCCACAAGAGGACCACAATATCATTATCAATAAAGACGGCGAAACCCATCTTGCCAAGGGCGGAAATGGAAAGTAAATTTTAACTAAGGGTTTTGACAAGCATGACATCCACAAGTGTAATGTTCTGTGCAACCACAACCTTGCCAAAACCCAATACCTCGGATGTAGAATTATCGCCAAAGGAGACGGTGATATTATTTATATTGGGCCTCAACTCCTTGACGAGGTTCTTGCCGCCGCTCATATGACTTGTACATCCACTATCAGGTACCCATTTTGAACCTCCGGCGGCATAGTCCTACATGAGATCAATTCTTGGATTTAGGTACCCATTTCTCAATGGGTCCTCTTTTGTTAGCAACAAGGGTCTTTGGGACCCAAATAGACCAAGCAACATAACCATCATATGGGCCAACATATTTAGCAAGACATCACCATAATAATCTTTAAATAGAACATAGTGAGGGTTAGCAATTCCCGCATCATCATCATTAATGGTTTTGCCCTTAGGGGCTTCACCATTAGTGATAGCTTTCTTCTTTTCTTGTGCGGGTTTGGCCTTTTGCTTGTTTGTCTTCTTTTCCTTGGCATTAAAACCAAGGCCCTCCTTCCCATTGTTTGATCTTTGCTTACTCAAAAGATCATCCAAAGAAAGTTCACTTTGGGGAGTGGAGGCTTTAGCAAGTTCATCCTTCAACCTAGCATTTTCCTCAATAATATTCGCATGATCACATGAAGGGGTAGAGGTACTAGGTATGTCATATGAAGCAAGCCTAATTTGAAGTTGCTCATTAGACTTGGAGAGGAGAGAGGATTCACTCTTCAAGGCTTTGTGAGCCTTGTCTAGTTCATCTAGATCCTTCACAAGTTTCTCATGATAAACACCAAATTTGGCCTTTTCCTTTTTAAGCACTTTAGTCTTAGCTCTAGCAAGATCTCTAGCTTTAGTGAGCTTGTTAATTTTATCTTGAGGCTCTTCAATAGTTTTTAGACTCTCTTCAAGAGAAGCTATGGTTTCTTGACTTTCCTCAAGAGCATTTTTAAGAGCATGTATTTCAAGAGAGTCTTCTCTCTCTATTTGACATTTTTTCTCAAGAGTATCATTTAGTTGTGCTAGACGAATCATGAGATTGGAAACATGCTTTCTAGTGTCACCTTGTAAGTTAAGAATGAATTCATCAAACTCTAGCATTTCTTGTTTCACTTTTAGACTAGCAAGATCAACCCCTAGATCATTTGATATGTTAGGCATAGAGGGGTTAGGAGATGATACCTCGGAAGATTTAGCCATGAGGCAACTTTCTTCCTCCACATGAATGACCTCATTGGGGGATTCACTTGGTGATGAAGAGTTAGTGGAGAGGGAGGCAAGAGCGACCAATCCATTAGAGGTTGCATCTTCTTCATCATCAACATCATCATCTCCGGAGGTATATTATTCTTGAGTTGATAGCACAATAGATGTGTCCAAGGTGGACCTTGCCATGAAGCAATGTGCATTATTGATATGAGGATTCTCATTGGGGGATTCAAAGAGAGATGAAGAGGGAATGTTGGTAGTGACAATGGCGGCCACTTCCTTTGAGCTTTCTCCTTCTTCATCATCACTAGAACTTTCAACTTCATCGGAAGAATATTCTTCCCTAGTCACTAGCACAACTCTTGAGGGCCTCTTGCCCTTCTTGCTCTTGTTGTAGAATTTCTTGTTGGGGGCCTTTGAATCTTTGCCCTTTGAATCTTTGCTCCTGTCCTTGGGAATGATCCTTCCACCATTAGTTTCCCTATGCTCATAGGGGCATGAAGCGATGAAATGGCGCTTGTCACCACAATTGTAGCATGATCTTGTTTTTGGGCCCGAGTTTGTGAATCCACTTGAGTTGTTTCTTTTGATGTTGTCTTCCTTGGCCTTGGACGGGTCAACCCAAAAGGATTTTGCATGAAAGGCCATGTGATCATTGTAGTGGAGTTCCAAGTCTTCCGGATAGGACATACTCCAAGATGCCCTATATTGTTCTTGAGGGTTCACTTCTTCTACGGAATTGACCGTCAAGGCAAGATTGTTCCCTCTTGACATACCAATGGCACGATTGCGTGAATCGTGAGAGTTTTGCTTGAGCACCTTGAGGGCTTGCATCTCATGCACCTTTTGTTGAGAAGTGAGAGAGGAATAGCATTCTCTCCCAACAAGAGTCTTGACATCAATGGGTTCAAACGGCATCATGCAATCGATGTACTTTGATATGGGTGGCACCCACATTCCAGAAAGCATCGGCAACGGTGAGAAGTCTTCCATACATGGTTCATGATCTTCATCCGGTAGCCTCAAGAATCCTTCGGCTTGATTCCAAAGAGAATTGTACTTGTTCCTTCTCATGCTATCACTTCCAATGCAACTAGCGGCCAAACCATCCCAAGCTTCCTTGGCGGTGGTGAAATTCCGAACACGAGACAATTCCTTTGTCCCACACTAGTTTGAATCATGTTCAAGGCAGTGTCATTGAGTTGACTATCAACCGCTTCTCTTCTAGTCAACTTTTCGGGGTTGTAGGGCTTGAAGCCTTCCATGATGATTCTCCAAAGTTCATTGGAGGCACTGCGAACATGAGAACGAAACTCAAATTACCATGTATCGAAATCTTTAACATTAAACTTAGGTGGGTCGCCCCTAATGTTTATATGAGGATGGGGAACCGGGATATCGGGAGATAGGAAAGGCGGAGCCACTCGATTGTAGGTAACACCTCCACTAGTTCCCGTAGGAGAAGTGCCGGGGGGTTTAATAGTGTTTAAGTTATCACCATTCGAGGGATTTGTAGAGAGAGGTGATGTCGAAGCATCTTCCTCTCCTAACGCACCCTTGTCCTTTTCCTCTTCGGTGGGGATGATGGGGGAAGCCACGGGAAAGCGGACGTTAAACATTTTCATCAATGTTTCCATTTGGGTTTGCATGGCGGATCTCAAGGATGTTTCCACCGACTTGAGATCATCCATGGAGACCGGCTTTGCGGCCCCCTCCGAGCGTTCTTCATCCGGCATACTCTTAGGCGGTTAAGCCCGAAATAAGAGCCGAGGCTCTGATACCAATTGAAAGGATCGTATGCCGCACCTAGAGGGGGGGGGTGAATAGGTGCTAACCAATTTTTAGTTCTTTTTCAATTTAGGCTTGACACAAAGGTAAATTCTCTAGATATGCAACTATGTGAATTTACCTATAAGACAAGGCCAAGACCTAAGCAAGATATAGCAACGCAATATAGAGGAGATAAAGGATAGAGGTAACCGAGAGTGGAGCACACGGAGACACGGAGTTGATTCCCGTAGTTCCCTTCCTTTGCAAGAAGGTACATCTATGTTCGGAGGAGTGTGGTCGCTACGAAAGCCAGACCAACAGTCACGAAGACTTCACTCAGGTCTCCTGTGAGCAACGCCACGAAGGCCTAGACCACTTCCACTAAGGGATTTCCTCGAGGCGGAAACCGGGCCTTTACAAGGTTCTTGGGGCACACATCCACAACCAAATTGGAGGCTCCCAAATCTGTAACAACACAACAATCAACAACAAACAACTAGGGATCCAAAGAGGAACACTAGCAAGAGAGCCCTCAAGCATATGAGGGGGAAATGTAAATCGCTTCGGTGAGAATGTAGATCGGTGTCTTCTCCTTCGAATCTCCAAAGATCAAGAGCTTTGGTTGGGTGAGGGAGGAGATCTTGCAAATCTTGAGTTCTTGAGGTGGCACTAATGGTGGTGAGGCTTGGCAGGATTTCTTAAATGATTGAGCAAGGAGGAAGGTAGGAGAAGGGGGGGTATAAATACCCCCTCTCAAAATCCATCCGTTGGAGACTTTCGAGGGCCAGATAATCCGGCCTAAGTTGGGGCCAGATAATCCGCCCCCCCCCCCCCCAAAAAAAATCTGGCCCTGGAAAAAACCGGCCAAATATCCGGCCAAAAGTCTGGCCCCATGCCAGGGAAGTACTGCGCGACACTGCCTCTGGTCCTTAGCCAAATTTTGGGGCCCGGATATTTTGCAAATATTCGGCCCGGATTATCCGGCCTGGTGAAACTTTTCCAGCTTCCTTTTGACTTGTTTTTCCATACAAGTCACTCATATACATGTATCTATATAATCCCTGC
The DNA here is from genome assembly GCF_019359855.2 of Lolium perenne. NCBI lineage: Eukaryota > Viridiplantae > Streptophyta > Magnoliopsida > Poales > Poaceae > Lolium > Lolium perenne. The sequence goes on from NC_067247.2 coordinate 163,417,012, forward strand.
ACCACTTCATCAAACATTAGTGTATCACATACATTGACATCAAACACACAAAACATATTGTGAGAGATGTTCTTTCAGTGCTCCCGAATGCCACAAGAGGCCTCACCTTGAGGGGTGGTTGCTCGATGCACACCAACGCCACAAAAGACCTCACCCCAAGATGCGGTAGTTGATACGTCTAAAACGTATCTATAATTTCTTATGTTCCATGCTAGTTTTATGACAATACCTACATGTTTTGTTCACACTTTATATCATTTTGATGCATTTTCCGGAACTAACCTATTAACGAGATGCCGAAGTGCCAGTTCCTGTTTTCTGCTGTTTTTGGTTTCAGAAATCTTACACAGGAAATATTCTCGGAATTGGACGAAATCAAGGCCCACGATCTTATATTTCCACGAAGCTTCCAGAACACCGGAGAGGGACCAGAGGGGAGGCCCAGGGCCCCCACACAGTATGGCGGCGCGGCCAGAGGGGGGGCGCGCCCCCTGGTGTGTGGCCCCTCCAGACCCTTTCCGACTCCGTTTCTTCGCCTATATAAGTCGTCGTGACCTAAAACTTCGACACGAATAAGCCACGGGACGAGAAAAGTTACGCAGCCGCCGCCATCGCGAAGCCAAGATTCGGGGGACAGAAGTCTCTGTTCCGGCACGCCGCCGGGACGGGGAAGTGCCCCCGGAAGGCATCTCCATCGACATCACCGCCATCTTCATCGCCGCTGCTGTCTCCCATGATGAGGAGGGAGTAGTTCTCCATCGAGGCTAAGGGCTCTACCGGTAGCTATGTGGTTAATCTCTCTCTCATGTACTTCAATACAATGATCTCATGAGCTGCCTTACATGATTGAGATCCATATGATGAGCTTTTTATCACTATTAATCTATGTGCTACTCTAGTGATGTTATTAAAATAGTCTATTCCTCCTTCATGATGTAAAGGTGACGGTGTGTGCATCATGTAGTTCTTGGCGTAGGTTATGATTGTGATCTCTTGTAGATTATGGAGTTAACTATTACTATGATAGTATTGATGTGATCTATTCCCCCTTTCATAGCTTAAAGGTGACAGTGTGTAGGCTATGTTAGTACTCGGTCTAAATTGCAACGGTCTATTATGCTCTAGAGGTTACTTAAATATGAACTCCGAATGTTGTGGCGCTTGTTAACTCCGGCTTGAGGGAGCTCTTGTAGCCCTACACAATGAATGGTGTTTGTTATCCAACAAAAGAGTGTATGTAGCACAAAGGAAGAGAAGTTATTTATTTATGTGATCATTGTTGAGAGTGTCCACTAGTGAAAGTAGGATCCCTAGGCCTTGTTTCCGAATAGAAAAGTTACACCACAGAGAATTGTCTCCCACGCCAGTAAGCTATTTTCTGGCACCGTTTCCAACAAGTTCTGCTACATGTTTACTTGCTGCCATATTTATTTCAGATTGTTATTACCACTCATATTCATCTATATCACTTGTATTTTACTATCTCTTCGCCGAACTAGTGCACCTATACATCTGACAAGTGTATTAGGTGTGTTGGGGACATAAGAGACATCTTGTATCGTAATTGCAGGGTTGCTTGAGAGGAATATCTCTGACCTCTTCCTCCCTGAGTTTGATAAACCTTGGGTGATTCACTTAAGGGAAACTTGCTGCTGTTCTACAAACCTCTGCTCTTGGAGGCCCAACACTGTCTACAGGAATAGAAGCGTGCGTAGACATCAAGCTATTTTCTGGCGCCGTTGCCGGGGAGGTAAGGTAAAAGGTATTCACATCCTCCGACTACTAAGCTATTTCCTAGCACTGTTGCCGGTGTGTGAGTGCTCGAAGATATTTCCTTTAGATCCTGCAATTATATCTTTTTGTTTCTTGTTTTCACTAGTTAGGCTTAATGGAAAACAACAACAAAATGAGCGATCTTTATGAACTTTATCTTGAATTAGGACATGATGTGTTTGAAGAGAGAATTAAAAAACCCATGGAACTTTATATGCATGCTAATGGTAATGTTATCAGTATGAATGCTTTGAACACCATTGTTGCTAATGCTATGGAAAATTCTAAGCTTGGGGAAGCTGGTTTTGATGAGCATGATATTTTTAGTCCCCCAAGTTTTGAGGAGAAAATTTTCTTTGATGATACTTTACCTCCTATTTATGATGATTATAATGATAGTGGTATTTTGGTGCCACCTACTATGGAGGATAAAGGTTATTATGATTATACCATGCCTACAATTTATGATGATTACAATGATGGTTATGGTAGTTTTACTCCCACTATTACTAATAAAATTGATTATGCTTATGTGGAGAGTAATAATTTTATGCATGTAGCTCATGATAAGAATATTTCATGTGATAGTTATATTGTTGAGTTTGTTCATGATGCTACTGAAAGTTATTATGAGAGAGGGAAACATGGTTATATGTATCTTAATAATATTAAGTTTCCCCTCTTTATGTTGAGAATCTTGAAGTTGCGCTTGTGTTGCCTTCCCACGCTTATTGCATTATGCTTACATGACTTGTTTATTTACAAGATTCCTTTTCATAGTAAGTGGGTTAGGATTAAATGTGTTTTGAATTCGCTTCTTGATGCTCTCTTTTGCTTCAACTCTTATTTCTTGCGCGAGCATCATTAAAATCACTGAGCCCATCTTAATGGCTATAAAGAAAGCACTTCTTGGGAGATAACCCATGTTTTTATTTTGCTACTGTTTTGTTGCGTCTTGGAAGTTGTTACTACTGTAGCAACCTCTCCTTATCTTTATTCTATTGCATTGTTGTGCCAAGTGAAGTCTTTGATAGTAAGATTGATACTAGATTTGGATTACTGCACAGAAACAGATTTCTTACTGTCACGAAATTGAGCTGCCCCGTCTGTAGGTAACTCAGAAAAATCTGCCAATTTACGTGCGTGATCCTCAGATATGTACGCAACTTTCATTCAATTTGAGTTTTTTCATATGAGCAAGATAAGTGCCCCATAAAAATTCGTCTTTACGGACTGTTCTGTTTTGACAGATTCTGCCTTTTATTTCGCATTGCCTCTTTTGCTATGTTGAATGGATTTGTTTGTTCCATTAACTTCCAGTAGTTTTGGGCAATGTCCAGAAGTGTTAAGAATGATTGTGTTACCTCTGAACATGTGATTTTTTGATTATGCACTAACCCTCTAATGAGTTTGCTTTGAGTTTGGTGTGGAGGAAGTTTTCAAGGGCCAAGAGAGGAGGATGATATACTATGATCAAGAAGAGTGAAAAGTCTAAGCTTGGGGATGCCCCCGTGGTTCATCCCTGCATACTTCAAGAAGACTCAAGCATCTAAGCTTGGGGATGCCCAAAGCATCCCCTTCTTCATCGACAACTTATCAGGTCACCTCTAGTGAAACTATATTTTTATTCCGTCACATCTTATGTACTTTACTTGGAGCGTTTATGTGCTTTTATTTTCGTTTTGTTATTTTCATTCTCTGAATAAATTCATGCTTGTGTGGGAGAGAGACACGCTCCGCTTTTTCATATGAACACTAGTGTTCTTAGTTCTATCTTTAATGTTCATGGCGGAGTTGAAAACCGCTTCGTTAATTGCTATTTGGTTGGAAACAGAAAATGCTTCATGTGGTAAATGGTATATGGTCTTGAATAATTTGATACCTGGCAATTGTTTTGGGCTCAAATAGATCATGTTTAAGCTCTTGCATCATGTACTTTGCACCTATTAATGGAGAACTACTGTAGAGCTTGTTGAAATTTGGTTTGCATGATTGGTCTCTCTAGAGTCTAGATATTTTCTGGTGAAGTGTTTGAACAACAAGGAAGACAGTGTAGAGTCTTATAATGCTTGCAATATGTTCTTATGTAAGTTTTGCTGTACCGGTTCATACTTGTGTTTGCTTCAAACAACCTTGCTAGCTTAAGCCTTGTATTGAGAGGGATTACTTCTCGTGCATCCAAATCCTTGAGCCAAAAACTATGCCATTTGGGTTCACCATACCTACCTACTACATGGTATTTCTCTGCCATTCCAAAGTACATTACTTGAGTGCTACCTTTAAAATTCTATTCTTTGTCTTTGCAATATATAGCTCATGGGAAAATAGCCTTAAAAACTATTGTGGTATTGAATATGTTGCTATGTATATTTTTTCTTATAAGTTGCTTGTTGAGCGGTAACCATGTTTCTGGGGACGCCATCAAATATTACACCGTTGTTGGATATCATGTGAGTTGCTACGCATGTTCGTCTTGTCTGAAGTAAGGGCGATTTTCATGATCAAATGGTTTGAGCATGCATATTGTTAGAGAAGAACATTGGGCCGCTAACTAAAGCCATGAATCATGGTGGAAGTTTCAGTTTGGACACTAATCCTCAATCTCTTATGAGAATATTATCTGTTGTTGAAATGCTTATGCATTAAAGAGGAGTCCATTATCTGTTGTCTATGTTGTCCCGGTATGGATGTCTAAGTGGAGAATAATCAAAAGCGAGAAATCCAATGTGAACTTTCTCCTTAGACCTTTGTACAGGCGGCATAGAGGTACCCCTTTGTGACACTTGGTTGAAACATATGTTATGCAATGATAATCCATGTTAATCCAAGCTAATTAGGACAAGGTGCGAGCACTATTGGTATTCTATGCATGAGACTTGCAACTTATAAGATGTATTATGCATAACACATATGAATTATTACTACCGTTGACAAAATAGTTTCTATGTTTTCAAAATAAAAGCTCTAGCACAAAAATAGTAATCCATGCTTCCCTCTGCGAAGGGCCATTCTTCTACTTTATGTTGAGTCAGTTTACCTACTTCCTTCTATCTTAGAAGCAAACACTTGTGTCAACTATGTGCATTGATTCTTACATGTTTACTTATTGCACTTGTTATATTGCTTTATGTTGACAACTATCCATGAGATATACATGTTACAAGTTGAAAGCAATTGCTGAAACTTAATCATCCTTTGTGTTGCTTCAATGCCTTTTACTTTGAATCTATTGCTTTATGAGTTAACTCTTATGCAAGACTTATTGATGCTTGTATTGAAAGTACTATTCATGAAAAGTCTTTGCTATATGATTCAGTTGTTTAGTCATCGTCTTTACCATTGCTTTGAATCACTTCATTCATCTCATATGCTTTACAATAGTATTGATCAAGATTATGTTGGTAGCATGTCACTTAAGAAATTATCCTTGTTATCGTTTACCTACTCGAGGGCGAGTAGGAACTAAGCTTGGGGATGCTAGATACGTCTCAAACGTATCTATAATTTCTTATGTTTCATGCTAGTTTGATGATAATACCTACATGTTTTGTTCACACTTTATATCGTTTTGATGCATTTTCCGGAACTAACCTATTAACGAGATGCCGAAGTGCCAGTTCCTGTTTTCTGCTATTTTTGGTTTCAGAAATCTTACACAGGAAATATTCTCGGAATTGGACGAAATCAAGGCCCACGATCTTATATTTCCACGAAGCTTCGAGAACACCGGAGAGGGACCAGAGGGGAGGCCCAGGGCCCCCACACAGTATGGCGGCGCGGCCAGAGGGGGGGGGGGCGCCCCCCTGGTGTGTGGCCCCTACCGACCCTTTCCGACTCCGTTTCTTCGCCTATATAAGTCGCCGTGACCTAAAACTTCGACACGAATAAGCCACGGGACGAGAAAAGTTACGCAGCCGCTGATACGTCTCAAACGTATCTATAATTTCTTATGTTCCATGCTAGTTTTATGACAATACCTACATGTTTTGTACACACTTTATGTCATATTTATGCGTTTTCTGGAACTAACCTATTAACGAGATGCCGAAGTGTCAGTTCATGTTTTCTGCTGTTTTTGGTTTCAGAAATCCTAGTAAGGAAATATTATCGGAATTGGACGAAATTAACGCCCAGCATCTTAGAATTCCACGAAGCTTCCAGAACACCCGAGAGCCACCAGAGGAGAGCCACAGGGGGCCCACACATGGGGCTGGCGCGGCCCAGGAGGGGGGCGCGCCACCCTATTGTGTGGTGCCTCCGTAACCCCTCCGACTCCGCCTCTTCGCCTATAAGAAGCTCCCTGACCTAAATCTTCGAGACGGAAAAAGCCACGGTACGAGAAACCTTCCAGAGCCGCCGCCATCGTGAAGCCAAGATCTGGGGGACAGGAGTCTCTGTTCCGGCACGCTGCCGGGATGGGGAAGTGCCCCCGGAAGGCATCTCCATCGACACCACCGCCATCTTCATCAACGCTGCTGTCTCCCATGAGGAGGGAGTAGTTCTCCCTCGAGGCTAAGGGCTGTACCGGTAGCTATGTGGTTAATCTCTCTCCTATGTACTTCAATACAATGATCTCATGAGCTGCCTTACATGATTGAGATTCATATGAGCTTTGTATCACTATTAGTCTATGTGCTACTCATGTGATGTTATTAAAGTAGTCTATTCCTCCTTCACGGTGTAATGGTGACAATGTGTGCATCGTGTAGTTCTTGGCTTATGATCATAATCTCTTGTAGGTTATGGAGTTAATTATTACTATGATAGTATTGATGTGATTTATTCCCCCTTCATAGTGTAAAGGTGACAGTGTGTATGCTATGTTAGTACTCGGTTTAAATTGCAAAGATCTATTATGCTCTAAAGGTTACTTAAATATGAATGCCGAATGTTGTGGAGCTTGTTAACTCCGGCATTGAGGTGCTCTTGTAGCCCTACACAATGAATGGTGTTCATTATCAAACAAGAGTATATGTAGCACAAAGGAAGAGAACTTATTTATTATGTGATCAATGTTGAGAGTGTCCACTAGTGAAAGTATGATCCCTAGGCCTTGTTTCCAAGCACTGAAACTCAGTTTATTTACTGTTCTGTTGCATGTTTACTCGCTGCCATATTTTATTCAGATTGCTATTACCACTCATATACATCCATACTACTTGTATTTCACTATCTCTTCGCCGAACTAGTGCACCTATACATCTGACAAGTGTATTAGGTGTGTTGGGGACACAAGAGACTTCTTGTATCGTGATTGCAGGGTTGCTTGAGAGGGATATCTTTGACCTCTTCCTCCCTGAGTTCAATAAACCTTGGGTGATCCACTTAAGGGAAAATTGCTGCTGTTCTACAAACCTCTGCTCTTGGAGGCCCAACACTGTCTACAAGAATAGAAGCACCCGTAGACATCAAGCACTTTTCTGGCGCCGTTGCCGGGGAGGTAAGGTAAAAGGCACTCATACTCTGGTCCCAGGTAACTAAGTTATTTTCTGTTGCTGTTGTAAGTGCTCGAAGCTATTTCCTTTAGATCCTGCAATTGCAACTTTTTGTTTCTTGTTAAACACTAGTTAGGCATAATGGAAAACATATGTGAGCTTTTTAAACTATTTCCTGAGTCAAGACATGAATGGTTTAATGCGAAAATTAAAAAACCTATGGAACCTTATTTGCATGCTAGTAGTAATATTATTATGAATGCTTTGAACACCATTGTTGATAATGATATAGAAAATTCTAAGCTTGGGGAGGTCGGTTTTGATGAAAATGATCTCTTTAGCCCTCCGGGTATTGAGGAGAAAGTTTATGTTGATTATGATATGCCTCCCATATATGATGATTATAATGATAGTGGTCTTCTGGTGCCGCCTACTATGGAGGATAAAGTTTATTATGATGATACTATACCTCCTATATTTGATGATGAGAATAATAATGATAGCTACTTTGTTGAATTTGCTCCTACTACAACTAATAAAATTGATTATGCTTATGTGGAGAGTAATGATACTTTTATGCATGTGAATAAGAATGCTTTATGTGATACTTATATTGTTGAGTTTGTTCATGTTGCCACTGAAAGTTATTATGAGGGAGGAAAATATGGTTGTAGAAATTTTCATGTTACTAAAACACCTCTCTATATGCTGAAATTTTTGAAGTTACACTGGTTTTATCTTCCTATGCTTGTTACTTTGCTCTTCATGAACTTGTTTATTTACAAGATTCCTATGCATAGGAAGCATGTTAGACTTAAATGTGTTTTGAATTTGCTTCTTGATGCTCTCTTTTGCTTCAACTCCTATTTCTTGCGAGAGCATCATTAAAATTGTTGAGCCCATCTTAATGGCTATAAAGAAAGAACTTCTTGGGAGATAACCCATGTGTTTATTTTGCTACTATTTTGTTGTGTCTTGGAAGTTGTTACTACTGTAGCAACCTCTCCTTACCTTATTTTATTGCATTGTTGTGCCAAGTAAAGTCTTTGATAGCAAGGTTGATACTAAATTTGGATTACTGCGCAGAAACAGATTTCTATCTGTCACGAATTTGGGCAGGGTTCTCTGTAGATAACTCAGTAAAATCTGCCAATTTACGTGCGTGATCCTCAGATACGTACGCAACTTTCATTCAATTTGAGCATTTTCATCTGAGCAAGTCCAGTGCCTCTAAAAAATTCGTCTTTACGGACTGTTCTGTTTTGATAGATTATGCCTTTTATTTCGCATTGCCTCTTTTGCTGTGTTGAATGGATTTCTTTGTTCCATTGACTTCCAGTAGCTTTGTGCAATGTCCAGAAGTGTTAAGAATGATTATGTCACCTCTGAACATGTGAAATTTTGATTATGCACTAACCCTCTAATGAGTTTGTTTTGAGTTTGGTGTGGAGGAAGTTTTCAAGGGTCAAGAGAGGAGGATGATACAATATGATCAAGAAGAGTGAAAAGTCTAAGCTTGGGGATGCCCCGGTGGTTCATCCCTGCATATTTCAAGAAGACTCAAGCGTCTAAGCTTGGGGATGCCCAAGGCATCCCCTTCTTCATCAACAATTTATCAGGTTTCTTCTCTTGAAACTATATTTTTATTCGGTCACATCTTATGTACTTTACTTGGAGCGTCTGTTTGTTTTTGTTTTGTTTGAATAAATTCATGCTTGTGTGGGAGAGAAACACGCTCCGCTCTTTCATATGAACACTGGTGTTCTTAGTTCTATCTTTAATGTTCATGGCGGAGTTGAAAACTGCTTCGTTAATTGCTATATGGTTGGAAACAGGAAATGCTTCATGTGGTAATTGGTATAATGTCTTGAATAATTTGATACTTGGCAATTGTTGTGCTCATATAGATCATGTTTAAGCTCTTGCATCATGTACCTTGCACCTATTAATGAAGAACTACATAGAGCTTGTTAAAATTTGGTTTGCATGATTGGTCTCTCTAAGTCTAGATATTTTCTGGTTAAGGTGTTTGAACAACAAGGAAGACGATGTAAAGTCTTATAATGCTTACAATATGTTCATATGTGAGTTTTGCTGTACCGTTTATACTTGAGTTTGCTTCAAACAACCTTGCTAGCCTAGCCTTGTATTGAGAGGAATTCTTCTTGTGCATCCAAATCCTTGAGACAAAAACTATGCCATTTGTGTCCACCATACCTACCTACTACATGGTATTTCTCTGCCATTCCAAGCAAATACTTCATGTGCTACCTTTAAACAATTCAAAAGCTATTATCTCTTATTTGTGTCAATGTTTTATAGCTCATGAGGAAGTATGTGGTGTTTATCTTTCAACCTTGTCATTTACTTCTGAAATTTTTTCACCAATGGACTAGTGGCATATCCGCTTATCCAATAATTTTGCAAAAAGACCTGGCAATGGGGTGCCCAGCCCCAATTAATTAACTTGCATTAATAATTCTCTTCACATGCTTTGCCCTGATCTATCAGTAAGCAACTTAATTTTGCAAATAGACACTCTTCCATGGTATGTGAATGTTGGAAGGCACCCGAGGATTCGGTTAGCCATGGCTTGTGTAAGCAAAAGGTTGGGAGGAGTGTCATCTATAAATAATGAAACTAAAATACATGTGTAAACAAAAGAGAAGAGGGATGATCTACCTTGCTGGTACAGATAACGTCCTTCATGGGAGCCGCTCTTGAAAGTCTGGTCGATAAGGTAGTTAGAGTACCCATTACCATTCGTTGACAACAACAAACACCTCTCAAAACTTTACTTTTATACTCTATATGATTTCAAAACTTAAAAAGCTCTAGCACATGATTTAATCCCTGCTTCCCTCTGCGAAGGGCCATTCTTTTATTTTATGTTGAGTCAGTTTACCCACTTCTTTCTATCTTAGAAGCAAACACTTGTGTCAACTGTGTGCATTGATTCTTACATGTTTACCTATTGCACTTGTTATATTGCTTTATGTTGACAACTATCCATGAGATATACATGTTACGAGTTGAAAGCAATTGCTGAAACTTAATCATACTTTGTGTTGCTTCACTGCCTTTTACTTTGAATCTATTGCTTTATGAGTTAACTCTTATGCAAGACTTATTGATGCTTGTCTTGAAAGTACTATTCATGAAAAGTCTTTGCTATATGATTCAGTTGTTTACTCATTGTCTTCATCATTGCTTCGAATCGCTGCATTCATCTCATATGCTTTACAATAATGTTGATCAAGATTATGTTGGTAGCATGTCACTTAAGAAATTATTCTTGTTATCATTTACCTACTCGAGGGCGAGTAGGAACTAAGCTTGGGGATGCTTGATACGTCTCAAACGTATCTATAATTTCTTATGTTCCATGCTAGTTTTATGACAATACCTACATGTTTTGTACACACTTTATGTCATATTTATGCGTTTTCCGGAACTAACCTATTAACGAGATGCCGAAGTGCCAGTTCCTGTTTTCTGCTGTTTTTGGTTTCAGAAATCCTAGTAAGGAAATATTCTCGGAATTGGACGAAATCAACGCCCAGCATCTTAGAATTCCACGAAGCTTCCAGAACACCCGAGAGCCACCAGAGGAGAGCCACAGGGGGCCCACACATGGGGCTGGCGCGGCCCAGGAGGGGGGCGCGCCACCCTGTTGTGTGGCGGCTCCGTAACCCCTCCGACTCCGCCTCTTCGCCTATAAGAAGCTCCCTGACCTAAATCTTCGAGACGGAAAAAGCCACGGTACGAGAAACCTTCCAGAGCCACCGCCATCGCGAAGCCAAGATCTGGGGGACAGGAGTCTCTGTTCCGGCACGCCGCCGGGACGGGGAAGTGCCCCCGGAAGGCATCTCCATCGACACCACCGCCATCTTCATCAACGCTGATGTCTCCCATGAGGAGGGAGTAGTTCTCCCTCGAGGCTAAGGGCTGTACCGGTAGCTATGTGTAATCTCTCTCCTATGTACTTCAATACAATGATCTCATGAGCTGCCTTACATGATTGATATTCATATGAGCTTTGTATCACTATTACTCTATGTGCTACTCATGTGATGTTATTAAAGTAGTCTATTCCTCCTTCACGGTGTAATGGTGACAGTGTGTGTATCGTGTAGTTCTTGGCGTAGGTTATGATCATAATCTCTTGTAGGTTATGGAGTTAATTATTACTATGATAGTATTGATGTGATTTATTCCCCCGTCATAGTGTAAAGGTGACAGTGTGTATGCTATGTTAGTACTTGGTTTAAATTGCAAAGATCTATTATGCTCTAAAGGTTACTTAAATATGAATGCCGAATGTTGTGGAGCTTGTTAACTCCGGCATTGAGGTGCTCTTGTAGCCCTACACAACGAATGGTGTTCATTATCAAACAAGAGTATATGTAGCACAAAGGAAGAGAACTTATTTATTATGTGATCAATGTTGAGAGTGTCCACTAGTTAAAGTATGATCCCTATGCCTTGTTTCCAAGCACTGAAACTCCGTTTATTTACTGTTCTGTTGCATGTTTACTCGCTGCCATATTTTATTCAGATTGCTATTACTGATGGGGTTCGTTGCAAGGAAAACAAAAAAATTCTAGCGCAAACAAACAAAACCAAGATCCAATCTAGGAAAAACGTCAGATCTAATCTACTAGATTGAAGCAACGAGACAGATTGGATCTACATGCCCTTGTAGATCGCTAAGCGGAAACGAGATTGAATCTCGTGGTGGATGTAGTCGATCAGTTGCCGCTTGCAAAAGCGCGTAGAAGATCTTGATCTTGACGGTGCCACAATTGGGCAGCACCTCCTTACTCGGTCACACGTACAGCTCGATGAAGACACCTCCTCCTTGTTCCAGCAAGCGGGGAGATGTGGTAGATGGGATCTAGTCCAGCAGCACGACGGCGTGGTGGTGGTGAAGAGTTTGCGCGGACAGGGCTTCGCCTATTCGCGTTGGGTGGAAGAAACTAGGCAAAAGGTGGAGCAAACGGAGCAAACCGGAGTAGCCTTAAAATCAATATTTCACGCGTAGCTTTTATAGGCTGGTAAGGCGGTCGGATTGCACTTGGCGTGCAAGCAACAAACTTTGCTTGTTTGGAAATCGCACGGCGCCGACGTGCCAGCCAGATCGATCCAATCGATCGGCAAGCCAGCAGCCAACCAGCGATGGCTTGGGCGTGATGGCTTGGCCCTTCATGCATGTGTGCGGCCGGCCGGCCGGCCCAGCTGGCCGGGCCTGCCTTTGCTCTTTTTTTTTCCTTTCTTTTGCTTTGACAGTATATCTATACAGGGTCTATAAATTGGCCCATTAGCAAAACTTCATATAGACTACTTTTAGCCTTATATTTATTTCTATTAAATAAATACACATTAATATCTACTAATTCAATTAATTAGTAAATCATTAATCATCTTCCCGGCACAATTCCGTAACTCTCCAAAACTATTTCTTTAATCCCGAAACTACCCCGAGCAACATCGAAATCTTAAGTGTGTCACCCTACGGTTCGAGAATGTGCAAACATGATCGAGACGCCTCTCCGATCAATAATCATCAGCGGGACCTGGAGATCCGTAATGACTCCTACATATTCAACGATGAACAATGTGATCGAATGAACCATTAACATACGATACCGATTCCCTTTGTCACGCGATATTTTACTTGTCTGAGGTTTGATCATCGGTATCTCGATACCTTGTTCTACCTCGTCTCCTGACAAGTACTCTTTACTCGTACCGTGGTATGTGGTCTCTTATGAACTATTCATATGCTTGCAAGCCATTTAGACGACATTCCACCGAGAGGGCCCAGAGTATATCTATCCGTCATCGGGATGGACAAATCCCACTGTTGATCCATATGCCTCAAGCTCATACTTTCCGGATACCTAATCCCACCTTTATAACCACCCATTTACGCAGTGGCGTTTGATGTAATCAAAGTACCCTTCTGGCATAAGTGATTTACATGATCTCATGGTCGAAAGGACTTGGTAACTATGTATCGAAAGCTTATAGCAAATGAACTTAATGGCGTGATCTTATGCTACGCTTAATTGGGTGTGTCCATTACATCATTCACATAATGATATAACCTTGTCATTAATAACATCCAATGTTCATGAGCACGAAACGATGATCATCTATTAATCAACAAGCTAGTTATACAAGAGGCTTCACTAGGGACTTCTTGTTGTTTACATAACACACATGTATCAATGTTTCGGTTAATACAATTATAGCATGGTATATAAACATTCATCATAAACACAAAAATATATAATAACCAATTTATTATTGCCTCTTGGGCATATCTCCAACAGTCTCCCACTTGCACTAGAGTCAATAATCTAGATTACATTGTAAGGTACCTAACACCCATGGCTTTCTGGTGTTGGTCATGCTTTGCCCTAGGGAGAGCTTTAGTCAACGGATCTGCTACATTCAGATCAGTGTGTACTTTGCAAATTTTTACTTCTCCATCTTCGATGTACTCGCGAATCGAATGAAAACGCAGCTTGATATGCTTTAGCTTATTGTGTGACCTTGGTTCTTGTGCATTGGCGATGGCACCCATGTTGTCACAATAAATGACTAGTGGGTCCAATGCACTAGGAACCACACCGAGCTCAACAATGAACCTCTTCATCCATACCGCTTCCGATGAAGCCTCCGAAGCCGCTATGTATTCCGATTCTGTTGAAGACTTCGCCACCGTGCACTGCTTGGAGCTGCACCAGCTTACCGCAACACCATTCAATATAAACACGTACCCAGACTGAGACTTGGAGTCATCAGGATCAGTGTTCCAACTTGCATCGGTGTAACTTGTTACAACGAGCTCTTGGTCACCTCCATAACAAAGAAACATATTCTTAGTTCTTTTCAAGTACTTCAGATATTCTTGACCGATGTCCAGTGTTCCATTCCTGGATCACTTTGATATCTGCTAGTCAAACTAACAGCATGCGCTATATCCGGTCTAGTACATAGCATGGCATACATGATAGAGCCTACTGCCGATGCATAGGGGATCTGATTCATCCTCTCTCTTTCTTCTGTCGTAGCCGGACCTTGAGTTTTACTCAAGGCCTTACCTGGCAACATCGGTAAGAACCCTTTCTTACTTTCATCCATTCTAAACTTCTTTAGAATCTTGTCTAGGTATGTACTCTGCGAAAGCCCTATTAGGCGTCTTGATCTATCTCTATAAATCTTGATGCCTAAAATGTACGCTGCTTCACCGAGGTCTTTCATTGAAAAACATTTATTCAAATAACCTTTTACACTTCTTAATAGTTCTATATCATTCCCAATCAATAATATGTCATCTACATATAATATCAGGAATGCTACAGAGCTCCCACTCACTTTCTTGTAAATACAGGCCTCTCCATGGCACTGTATAAACCCGAAGTCTTTGATCACTTTATCAAAGCGTCGGTTCCAACTCCTGGATGCTTGCTTCAGTCCATAAATGGAACGCTGAAGTTTGCATACCATGTTAGCATTTTTAGGATCGACAAAACCTTTGGGTTGTACCATATACAACTCTTCCTCAATGACACCATTAAGGAACGCCGTTTTGACATCCATCTGCCAAATCTCATAATCGAAAAATGCAGCTATTGCTAACAAAATCCTCACAGACTTTAGCTTCGCTACAGGTGAGAAAGTCTCATCGTAGTCAACACCTTGAATTTGTCAGAAACCCTTTGCGACAAGTCGAGCTTTATAGACAGTAACATTGCCATCAGCATCTGTTTTTCTCTTGAAGATCCATTTATTCTCAACAGCATTGCGGCTATCAGGTAGATCTACCAAAGTCCATACTTTGTTATCATACATGGATCCCATTTCGGATTTCATGGCTTCTTGCCATTTGTTGGAATCTGGGCTCATCATCGCTTCTTCATACGTCGCAGGGTCCTCATCATTGTTGTCCACAATCATGAGATTTAGACAAGGATCATACCAATCAGGAGTGGTACGTTCCCTTGTCGACCTGCGAGGTTCAGCAGCTACTTCGCTCGAAGTTTCATGATCATTATCATTAGCTTCCTCTGTTACCGGTGCGGGCGGCACAGGAACATCTTCCGGTACTGCGCTACTCTGATCAACGAGAGAAGGTTCAGTAACCTCGTCGAGTTCTACTTTTCTTCCAGTCACTTCTTTAGTGAGAAACTCTTTCTCAAGAAAGGTTCCGTTCTTAGCAACAAAGACTTTGCCTTCGGATCTGTGATAGAAAGTATACCCTATAGTTTCCTTAGGGTATCCTATGAAGACGCATTTCTCCGCTTTGGGTTCTAGCTTGTCCGGTTGTAACTTTTTTACATAGGCTTCGCAACCCCAAACTTTAAGGAACGACAGCTTAGGTTTCTTATTAAACCATAATTCATACGGTGTCGTTGCAACGGATTTCGATGGTGCCCTATTTAAAGTGAATGCAGCTGTCTCTAATGCATAACCCCAAAACAACAAAGGCAAATCAGTAAGGGACATCATAGAACGAACCATATCTAAGAGAGTTCGATTACGACGTTCGGACACACCATTGCGATGTGGTGTTTCCGGTGGTGTCAACTGTGAAAGTATTCCGCATTTCTTTAAATGCATGCCAAACTCATAACTCAGATATTCGCCTCCGCGATCAGATCGCAAAAACTTGATCTTCTTGTTACGTTGATTTTCTACTTCACTTTGGAATTCCTTGAACTTCTGGAAAGTCTCGGATTTATGTTTCATGAAATAGATATACCCATATCTACTCAGATCATCTGTGAAGGTTAGAACATAACGATAACCACCGCGCGAGGCTACACTCATTGGTCCGCACACATCGGTATGTATGATTTCCAATAAGTCTGTAGCTCGCTCCATAATACCAGAGAATGGAGTCTTAGTCATTTTTCCCATTAGACATGCTTCGCATCTGTCAAGTGACTCAAAGTCAAGTGACTCAAGTAGTCCATCGGAATGGAGTTTCTTCATGCGTTTCACTCCAATATGACCAAGACGACAGTGCCACATATAAGTAGAATTATCATTCAATTTAATTCGCTTAGCATCAATGTTATGAACATGTGTATCGCTACTATCGAGACTTAATAGAAATAAACCATTCTTCTCAGGCGCATGACCATAAAAGATATTATTCATAAAAATAGAACAACCATTATTCTCAGACTTGAATGAATAACCGTCTTGCATTAAACACGATCCAGATATAATGTTCATGCTCAACGCAGGCACCAAATAACAATTATTAAGGTCTAAAACTAATCCCGATGGTAGATGTAAAGGGAGCGTGCCGACAGCGATCACATCGACCTTGGATCCATTTCCAACGCGCATCGTCACTTCATCCCTCGCTAGGCTTCGTTTATTCCGTAGTTCCTGTTTCGAGTTACAAATGTGAGCAACCGAACCAGTATCAAATACCCAGGCACTAGTACGAGAACCAGTGAGATAAACATCTATAACATGTATATCAGATATACCTTTCTTCTTCTTGACAAGGCCGCTCTTCAGATCAGCCAAGTACTTAGGGCAATTCCGCTTCCAGTGACCCTTCCCATTGCAGTAATAGCAGTCAGTATCAGGTTTAGGGCCACCCTTAGGCTTCTCAGGAGGCGCGGCAGCTTTCTTGCCGCCCTTCTTGAGGTCCTTCTTAGGTTTACCCTGCTTCTTGAACTTGGTGGTCTTATTGACCATCAACACTTGGTGCTCTTTCTGTATCTCAACCTCAGCAGATTTCAGCATGGAGAAGAGTTCAGGTAACTCCTTATTCATGTTCTGCATATTGTAGTTCATCACGAAGTTCTTGTAACTTGGTGGCAGTGATTGGAGAACACGATGAATACCCAGCTGGTTAGGGATCACAATCCCCAAGTCACTGAGCTTCCTCGCGTGTCCGGACATAGCGAACACGTGCTCACTAACGGAGCTGCCCTCTTCCATCATGCAGCCAAAGAACTGCTTCGAGGCCTCATAGCTCTCCACGATCGCATGAGTTTCAAAGATAACTTTGAGCTCACACATCATATCACAAGGGTCGTGGTGCTCAAAACGCTTTTGGAGCTCTGCCTCTAGGCTGCATAGGATGGCACACTGAACTTGAGAGTACACTTTAGCCCGAGCCTCGAAAACATTCTTTTCTTCCTCGGATACTGCAGGAGGTGGTGGGGAACCTAGCGGTGCATCAAGCACATATTGCAGATTTCCGCCATTGAGGAAGATCCTCACATGACGGAACCAGTCGGTGAAGTTGCTACCATTGCTTTTAAGCTTTTCTTTCTCTAGGAACTGGTTAAAATTGATTGATGGGGACGCCATGATCTACAACATATATTTGCAATAGTTTAGACTAAGTTTATGACAAATTGAGTTCAAATTTTAATTTAACAAAATTAAAACTAGGTGAACTCCCACTCAAAACAATATCCCTCGCATTGTCTTAGTGATCACACGAACCAAATCCACCACACCAAATCCGATCATCACGAACAAGATGTAATTTCAATGGCGAACACCCAAGTGTTCATCATATCAATCATATGACTCATGCTCTACCTTTCGGTATCCCGTGTTCCGAGACCATGTCTGTACATGCTAGGCTCGTCAAGGCAACTTTAGTACCCGCGTGTACAAAACTGGCTTGTACCCGTTGTATGCACATGTAGAATCTATCACACCCGATCATCACGAGATGCTTCGAAACGATAAGTCTTAGCAACGGTGCATACTAAGGATGAACACTTTATTATCTTGATATTTAGTGAGAGGGATCATCTTATAATGCTACCGTCGCGATCTTAGCAATATAAGATGCATAAAAGGATTAACATCACATGCAATTCATATGTGATATGATATGGCCCTTTTGTCTTTGCGCCTTTGATCTTCATCTCCAAAGCACGGACATGATCCTCCATCATCAACGGGCATGATCTCCATCATCATCGGCGAAGCACCAAGGTCAATGGCGCCGTCTTCATGATTGTCCTCCATGTAGCAACTATTACAACTACTTTGAAATACTACTCAACATGAAATTTAAAGGCAACCATAAGGCTCCTGCCGGTTGCCACAATACAATAATGATCATCTCATACATATTCATCATCACATTATGGCCATATCACATCACCAAACCCTGCAAAAACAAGTTAGACGGTTCTAATTTGGTTTGCATATTTTACGTGGTTTAGGGTTTTCGCATAAGATCCAATCTACCTACGAACATGAACCACAACGGTGATACTAATGTTGTCAATAGAAAGAGTAAGTTGGATCTTTACTATAGTAGGAGAGACAGACACCCGCAAAGCCACTTATGCAATACAAGTTGCATGTCGAGCGTGGAGCAAATCTCATGAACGCGGTCATGTAAAGTTAGCCCGAGCCGCTTCATCCCACTATGCCACAAAGATGCAAAGTACTCGAACTAAAGACAACAAAGCATCAACGCCCACAAACAATTGTGTTCTACTCGTGCAACCAATCTATGCATAGACACGGCTCTGATACCACTGATGAGGTTCGTTGCAAGGAAAACAAAAATTTTCTACCGCAAACAAACAAAACCAAGATCCAAGCTAGGAAACGCCAAATCTAATCTACTAGATTGAAGCAACGAGACGGATTGGATCTACATACCCTTGTAGATCGCTAAGCGGAAACGAGATTGAATCTCGTGGTGGATGTAGTCGATCTGTTGCCGCTTGCAAAAGCGCGTAGAAGATCTTGATCTCTACGGTGCCACAATCGGGCAGCACCTCCGTACTCGGTCGCACGTACAACTCGATGAAGACACCTCCTCCTTGTTCCAGCAAGCGGGGAGATGTGGTAGATGGGATCTAGTCCAGCAGCACGACGACGTGGTGGTGGTGGAGAGTTTGCGCGGACAGGACTTCGCCTATTCGCGTTGGGTGGAAGAAACTAGGCAAAAGATGGAGCAAACGGAGCGAACCGGAGTAGCCTTAAAATCAATATTTCACGCGACCTGCACGTAGCTTTTATAAGCTGGTAAGGCGGCCGGATTGCACTTGGCGTGCAAGCAACAAACTTTGCTTGTTTGGAAATCGCACGCGCCGACGTGCCAGCCAGATCGATCCAATCGATCGGCAAGCCAGCAGCCAACCAGCGATGGCTTGGGCGTGATGGATTGGCCCTTCATGCATGTGTGCGGCCGGCCGGCCGGCCCAGCTAGCCGGGCCTGCCTTTGCTCCTTTTTTTTTCCTTTCTTTTGCTTTGACAGTATGTCTATAGAGGGTCTATAAATTGGCCCATTAGCAAAACTTCATATAGACTACTTTTAGCCTTATATTTATTTCTATTAAATAAATACACATTAATATCTACTAATTCAATTAATTAGTAAATCATTAATCATCTTTCCGGCACAATTCCGTAACTCTCCAAAACTATTTCTTTAATCCCGAAACTACCCCGAGCAACATCGAAACCTTAAGTGTGTCACCCTACGGTTCGAGAATGTGCAGACATGATCGAGACGCCTCTCCGATCAATAATCATCAGCGGGACCTGGAGATCCATAATGACTCCTACATATTCAACGATGAACAATGTGATCGAATGAACCATTAACATACGATACCGATTCCCTTTGTCACGCGATATTTTACTTGTCCGAGGTTTGATCATCGGTATCTCGATACCTTGTTCTACCTCGTCTCCTGACAAGTACTCTTTACTCGTACCGTGGTATGTGGTCTCTTATGAACTATTCATATGCTTGCAAGCCATTTAGACGACATTCCACCGAGAGGGCCCAGAGTATATCTATCCATCATCGGGATGGACAAATCCCACTGTTGATCCATATGCCTCAAGCTCATACTTTCCGGATACCTAATCCCACCTTTATAACCACCCATTTACGCAGTGGCGTTTGATGTAATCAAAGTACCCTTCCGGCATAAGTGATTTACATGATCTCATGGTCGAAAGGACTTGGTAACTATGTATCGAAAGCTTATAGCAAATGAACTTAATGACGTGATCTTATGCTACGCTTAATTGGGTGTGTCCATTACATCATTCACATAATGATATAACCTTGTCATTAATAACATCCAATGTTCATGATCACGAAACGATGATCATCTATTAATCAACAAGCTAGTTATACAAGAGGCTTCACTAGGGACTTCTTGTTGTTTACATAACACACATGTATCAATGTTTCGGTTAATACAATTATAGCATGGTATATAAACATTCATCATAAACACAAAGATATATAATAACCAATTTATTATTGCCTCTTGGGCATATCTCCAACAATTACCGCTCATATACATCCATACTACTTGTATTTCACTATCTCTTCGCCGAACTAGTGCACCCATACATCTGACAAGTGTATTAGGTGTGTTGGGGACACAAGAGACTTCTTGTATCGTGATTGCAGGGTTGCTTGAGAGGGATATCTTTGACCTCTTCCTCCCTGAGTTCGATAAACCTTGGGTGATCCACTTAAGGGAAACTTGCTGCTGTTCTACAAACTTCTGCTCTTGGAGGCCCAACACTGTCTACAAGAATAGAAGCACCCGTAGACATCAGCCGCCGCCATCGTGAAGCCAAGATTCGGGGGACAGAAGTCTCTGTTCCGGCACGCCACCGGGACGGGGAAGTGCCCCCGGAAGGCATCTCCATCGACATCACCGCCATCTTGCCGCTGCTGTCTCCCATGATGAGGAGGGAGTAGTTCTCCATCGAGGCTAAGGGCTCTACCGGTAGCTATGTGGTTAATCTCTCTCTCGTGTACTTCAATACAATGATCTCATGAGCTGCCTTACATGATTGAGATCCATATGATGAGCTTTGTATCAATATTAATCTATGTGCTACTCTAGTGATGTTATTAAAGTAGTCTATTCCTCCTTCATGATGTAAATGTGACGGTGTGTGCATCATGTAGTTCTTGGCGTAGGTTATGATTGTGATCTCTTGTAGATTATGGAGTTAACTATTACTATGATAGTATTGATGTGATCTATTCCCCCTTTCATAGCTTAAAGGTGACAGTGTGTAGGCTATGTTAGTACTCGGTCTAAATTGCAACGGTCTATTATGCTCTAGAGGTTACTTAAATATGAACTCCGAATGTTGTGGCGCTTGTTAACTCCGGCTTGAGTGAGCTCTTGTAGCCCTACACAATGAATGGTGTTTGTTATCCAACAAAAGAGTGTATGTAGCACAAAGGAAGAGAAGTTATTTATTTATGTGATCATTGTTGAGAGTGTTCACTAGTGTAAGTAGGATCCCTAGGCCTTGTTTCCGAATAGAAAAGTTACACCACAGAGAATTGCCTCCCACGCCAGTAAGCTATTTTCTGGCACCGTTTCCAACAAGTTCTGCTACATGTTTACTTGCTGCCATATTTATTTCAGATTGTTATTACCACTCATATTCATCTATATCACTTGTATTTCACTATCTCTTCGCCAAACTAGTGCACCTATACATCTGACAAGTGTATTAGGTGTGTTGGGGACACAAGAGACTTCTTGTATCGTAATTGCAGGGTTGCTTGAGAGGAATATCTCTGACCTCTTCCTCCCTGAGTTCGATAAACCTTGGGTGATTCACTTAAGGGAAACTTGCTGCTGTTCTACAAACCTCTGCTCTTGGAGGCCCAACACTGTCTACAGGAATAGAAGCGTGCGTAGACATCAGTAGTCACATCATACACTGAGCGCCACGAAGGCGCCTCACATTATTCTCCGGTGACCCTCGTCACAAAGGCCTAGGTCATGGTTCTACTAAGGGATTTCCTGAGAGGCGGAAACCAGGCCATACACAAAGCTTGGGGCACGCATCCACAACTTAATTGGAGACTCCCAAGAAATCGCCACAAAGGCCTCAAATCCGTCTAGGGTTCCAAGAACTCAAGAGTAACAACTTTCTTGCTTTCACTTCCACGAATCACCGTGGAGAACTCAAATCAATGCACCAATGCAATGAAAAGGACACCACTAAGATGCTCAAGTCTTTCTCTCAAATTCCAACAAAGCTACAAAAACTATTGGGGGAATAAGAGAGGAGGAACAAATAAGAGGAGGAACACCAAATTTCTCCAAGATCTAGCTCTTGTGAATTCCCCTCACAAGATTTGATTGGTCAAGATGTAGATCTAGATATCCTCTCTCTTTTCCTCAAATATGAGCAAGAATCATGGAGGGATTAGAGGGAGAGGAAGCTCTCAAATGTTAGCAATGGAGGAGAGCAAGTGAAGGAAAAAAAAGAAGTGGGAGAGAGAGGAGGAAGAAGGCCTTAAAAGGGGTCTCAGATTTCTACCCGTTGGGGCCAAAATCACGACTGGCCGGCAATGCCGGAGTGCTCCCGGTGGCAGTGCCGGCATCCCTATTTATACCAAACACCCGATACGAAAACCTTAAGAACTTTTGGATTCGGACTTCGATTTCGATGATCTTGGGCTCGTTGAAATCACAACAACGAGTTCCACAACAATATGCATAGAAACATCATAGTCCAGCAAGGGATGATAGAAACAAATGAATAAATGTTTTACCTATCTATAAAAAACAAACCGGTAAAACCTCCAATGTGGAAAATGCAACAACTTGATTTAGGAAAATCGAATTTAGGTGAAACCAATTTTGTTGTAAAGAGGATGACAAGAGCTATCCCAGAAAGACTGAAAAACACAAGAACAAGTGGGGTAGACTTTTCTATAGATTTTAGAGTGAAACCTCTCAATACGAGAAACCGAGAAAAACTCCAATATCGAAAATGCAACAAGTGATTCATGCGGAATCCATTTTCAATGGTCTAGAGCTTGACATGGAAATAAACACAAGATCTAAAACACCACATGGATAAGATCCAAATAACAACCAAGAAAGATGATGAAAGAATGCAAAGGTTTGAGCTCTCCGAAGGATACGATTTGAGTTACTCACTCGAGAGCCCTCTTGATAGTACAACAACTAAACTATAGACCGGTCTCCAACTACACCATGAGACCGGTAAAAAAGGAACTCTATCAAGAGAAAAACTTAACCTTGCGCGTTCCACTTGAGCTTGATGATGATGATCTTGACCGCAACAAGATGAAACGCCTTTCTTGATTATGCTTGCTTGACAAAGTCTTGTGGATTGCTCCCCCATAGTCCAGGGAGAGCTTATTCTTTGACGCACCTTCATATATCCATGATCACCATATGGATGGTAAGTTTCAAGCATATGATCTCTTCGAGTTGGCTCATCTTGAACTTGCACTTCATTTTCTTCATTCTTCATCATGTTGATGTCTTGAAGCTCAACTTCAGGGCTTACTTCATTTTCATCTTCAAGACATACTTGACACTTGATATTCTTCATCAATTTCTTATTATTGCAACCTTGAAGCCAACATATGGTTCAAGCATTGCGTATGGACAACTCCTACAAATATAACTCAATGCAAACATTAGTCGATATGAATTGTCATTAATTACCAAGACCACACATGGAGGCTCCATGCACTTTCAGGGGTATCAAGAAAAGGTTCGAGGCACCATATCCTTATTGGTTTGTTTTTCACAGTTTGACAACTTCTATGTTTCTAAAGACTCTACTACCGCCGATATTGACATAGAGTTGTTTCAAAACTTCTCTTGTCTTGATTATAGACATTCATGTGAATAAAATTGCTTGTCTTACAGATTTATCATGGATCTTATTATGAGCATTAACATATACAAAATAACACTGAGATATTCATCATTTACGCGTGGATAATTGAAAACCTTAGAGTTTGTCTTGATATTTAAAACTCATATCATGTTTTCTTCAGTTTATCGCCTCATTGAGTTGACATTGCTTTTACCGGTGACGAGGATAATGGTTGAAAGGGCTTACTCCGCAAGAATATCATCAAGGCCGATGGGAAACAAGATGTACATGATGGCTTGTTCGTGAGGTGCTACATTGAGCCAGTGATATTCAAAAGTCTTGATCGATAAAATTATGGAAGATTTTTAAAATTAGGTAGACCATTGCCATTGCCTCCCTTTAATTAGTAAGTCCTATAAATTTAG
The DNA here is from genome assembly GCF_019359855.2 of Lolium perenne. NCBI lineage: Eukaryota > Viridiplantae > Streptophyta > Magnoliopsida > Poales > Poaceae > Lolium > Lolium perenne. The sequence continues at coordinate 163,441,304 of NC_067247.2, forward strand.
TCAAAAGTCACTGTCCTCTAAATATAACCAATGTTATTATATATACAAAAATATAATGTTTATGATGCCAAATCAACATCAATAACAACCCGTTGCTCTAAAATGGAGCTATGACATAGACCAAACATGACCCCCCCCCCCCCCCCCAGATGTTTTGCTTCCTTCGGCCACTGGTAGCACTAGTTACCGGTGTTTGCCCCTCGGTCACTCTTTGCGTGCCTGGACTATACAGGATTTCTAAAATGGGAAATCCAAAAAAAAAAAGATTTGGAATAGACTCGGTCGTGTAGCGCGCATGCAGGACATATGTGTAGCGACAAATAAAACTTTACTGTGATGGTTAGGGAAAGAAAATCAGAAGTTTTCCAAGATAGATCTCTGTCACCTTTCGAGATTTTTGGACCATCGCGTCCAATCAGACAGTATCAGAACTTCGCTCCTTGTATGACATGCGGATTAAAAATTATTTTGCTCTATTCAGACTATTTTCAAGCTCGACCAATTCAAGTGACTAGTTTTACCAACACATGGTAAACTAAGAGTCAAATACCTATATAACTACTCCAACTATCAATAGTTATCCTGCATTTTAGGTTTGATTAAAGTCAAGCATCATAAAATTTAACCAATCATATAGATAAAAATATCAACATCTCTAACGCCAAACATATATAATAGAAAATATGATAATTAAAAATAATATATATTCTATATTGTAGATATTGATATTCTTTCTTACACACTTAGTCAATGTTTAGAAAGCTTGACTTTGACTAAACTTAGAATGCAGGCTAATCCTTAACAAAGGGAGTACCAACATATTTTAGCGAAAAGTCAAAGCATATTATTTTGTAAAAAGATACAAATAAACATATAATAGTCAATGTTGAGGAAATCGCATATCGGTGTCAACTCGGTCGGCTGCGGATTAGCGATTAGTAGGAAAATCGGTCAATTAATCGAGCGATAAATGAGTTAATCGGCTGATAAATGACTTTATCGGCTAATCGGTGACCACCGAGTAGCGATTACTCGACCGATTAATCGTGAATCGGATGATTTTTTTAACAGTGATAATAGTTGATAAATATACGGCACTTACTTTTAAAAGCAATATATGTCGTCGAAACAAAGAATTTCAGCATGCATATCATGGAAAATAATATTTTTCTTTGTCTCCAGAACTTTTGCATTGCTTCTAATCTGTTACGGAACTAAACGGATTTGCCAATTCTATCTACAATAATCCTTATTTGTAAAAAAGTGACATGAAATGGAATGAAATTGAATAGGCAAGATGAATCTGTTCAATCTACAGAAGTACATAACAAAGAGGAAAGGACAGACAAGCAATTAAGTCTCGATGTAGCAGTTCTAGTGTTTAAAAAGACAATCAAACTTCTATATACAAATTAGTTTTGTCTGGCAGCTGAAACAATTCACCGTGGAACAAAGAGTAAACGACAAAATGAGTTTAGGGCGTGGTCGGTTGCCTCGATTCAGACGGTATCCCCCTAGCTATGGTCGTCATGGCCTAGGCGCAGCAACCATGGTCTACAACGGCTTGGTGCTAGCGATGGTTTCGACTGACGAAAGCATGTATTGGGCTTCAGATTATAGTGTGATGAGACAATTTTGTTAGTGGTGCTATAGCTTCTCTAGCGGCTACACTGTTTAGAGGTAATTCGCGGCGCTTTAGAGGATGTAGCGCTCATTTTCGAAAAGCTGGGGGGCGATGGCCACTGCTACGCTAGTGGAAAGGTGTCCAAGAAGCTATAGCGATGTTATAGCGTAGCTATAGCCAGCTTTTTTTTTTCCTTTATCATGGACTACAAGATTACTATAGAATATGTTCATACAAATCAAACAACTTACATAGTAGAAAATTTTACTATAGGATCTAAATCCTACATAGTTCCTATAAAAATCATATGAATTAAAGGGGGCATAAGGTTTGTAGATGTTGGTAGTAGCATCACGTTTGATGTTTGAACACACAGAAAAATGAGCCACAGTGCGGCCTGGTAAACAGGTACTCCGTACGAAGGATCACGTGCATAGCTGTGGCTCAGGTCATCACTGGTTCCCACAAGAACGTGAAACGCAAGCAAAAGCTCTTGTCCCGTCAAGCCTCGGCACTCGGCAGACACGAACAACAAAACAGAACATCTCTTCGCTGGAAATTACGAAATCCCCCCTGGCCTTAACGGCTAGGCCCGCACGGCAGCACGGCCGGTGGAGAACGAGACACATCTCGGTCTTTTTCTCCTGCTACAACTTATTCTTCTCTCAACCACAAAAAAGAACAGAAAACACTTATTCTTCTCTCCGAAACGCCAAAAAAAAAAATGGGACAAGTAGTATTTCCGCACGCACGCCTTTCAAAATTTGCAGACTGCCGAGAAATAAAGCAGAGTAAAAAAGCAAGTTTGAATGAAAGTCTCTTCCCAAAAAAGTTGCGGCGGAGCTGCTGCTCCGCTTCCGGCGGCAGTTCAGGTGGCAGGTTAGGCGGCCATGAGCTCCGGCGCGGCGAAGAGGTCGTCGAGGTCGGCGAGCTCCACGAAGTCCGCGCAGGGGTCCCACCTGCCGCACGTCGTCGTCGTCGGGAGGCAGAACTGCGCGAGGCTGGCCAGGGCGGGCTCCTCGTCGGCGAAGCCCATCCCGAAGGCCGCCGTGACCTCCTCGTCCGCGTTCACCAGGGACCACGCCGTGGTCGGCGGCTGGGAGGCCGAGGCTGCCGTGGCGGAGGTTGTCTCGGGGCAGGGCGACGGCGCGGACGTCGTTGTCAAGGAGGACAGCGGCGGCGAGGGGGAGCGGGAGGGGGAGTAGTAGGATGCGGTGTGGTTGATTTTGGCGCCCGGGCCGTGGATGCGGAGCGCGGCGGCGTCGTAGGCCTGGGCGGCCTCCTGGGCGGTGTCGAAGGTGCCGAGCCAGACGCGGCGGCCCTGCTCCTGGTCCCGGATCTCCGCCGCCCACTTCCCCCACGGCCGCATCCGCACGCCGCGGAACCGCGGGCCGTCGTACTTGTACTTGCCGCCCGCGCGCCTCCTCCTGTCCGCCCAGCACGGGCGGCGCGGCAGGTCGATCTCCCGCACGCACCGCCGCACCGCGCGCCGCTGCTGGGGCTCCTCGGAGTCGGAGTCGGAGTCGTCGGTGGCGTCGGCGTCCGCGAAGTGCACGCGCACGACGCGGCGGCGAGGGAGCTGCTCCTGCTCCATCACCGTCGCCGGCCGATGGATTCGGGGAATTCGCGTGGGTTTGGCAGGGTTTTAGAGAGAGAAGGGGTTCGAATTGGAGAGTGAAATGGGTAAAGTGGAAAAGAAAAGAAAGTGCTGGCGAGGCGGAACTGAAGGCGTGGTGGTGTTTCCGTAGCACGGGTACTTGTACTGGGCTGCTATCGACCACTTACCACTGACAGTGGGGCCGGAACCTTCTTGGGCACACATGTCAGTGACCACTGTGCCGGCGCCCCCGCTGCAGCAAAGCTGGTTGGAGCTTGGTCGCCGAGCCGGCTGCTGCTGCTCCTGCCATCCAGCTGTGTCCGGGCCCATGCGTCAGTGGAGCGTGCCGCTCACGACTCGCTTCACGTGAGCGGGTAAATAAATTCCTACAACCACCTCGCGAGTTCCGACATACCCGCCACGACGCTGACGCGTGGGTCCACGGATAATAATACGTTCCACGGCGAGTTGGCCCACGCGCGGCTGGGGCGACGGGTATGTAAGCCGGGAGGTAATAAATAGTTTCTGACAGATCGGTTTGAGCAAGTGGGGCGGCGTGGACCTGCGGCGTCCGTCGGATCCGGCGTCGCGATGCGGGGCCGTCCGTCCGTACGGCAGGCGGCACAGAGCGGCGCCAGTGTCATCATGGTCGCGGTCTGAAAGAGCGGAGCTGCGCTTTGTCACGACGACGAACTCCCATCCTGGTCGTTGGCCACAAGTGTGTGCCAGTTTCTTTCTTCTTGTTGGCGACAGGTGATCTGCAACCTCCTGGCCTTTGTGCCATTTTGGAGGCCCTTCTGCTCCGATGTGATGTGCTCCCGCTGCTGCATCCGAAGTGGCCTTGTCCACCGTGGTGTTGTGGTTGATTGCGATCGGAGGCTTCAAAGAGAGATCAGTGGTGAAGGAGCTGCAAGAAGGCATGTACTTGATTGCTTTTTTCATTTCCCTTCTAAGGTCTTAAGTCCTAAAGTGAAGGACCGAGTAGTAGTTCTCTTTATATTCAAGGTCCTTTATGTAAAATGTACTCCACCGATCGAGAATTAATGCAGCGCTCAGGGTCCTTCGAGACCCTCTACCCGTTCAAAAAAAAAAAAAAAAACGACGACGAACTCGACACGAGAGCGAGCGAGATTTGAGAGGGAGCCGTGCGGGCCAGGGGGTAAGCGCGGCGTGTCGTGCGTGTAGGCGTGGGCACGTGGAGAATTTCCCTCTTTTCCTGCACTTCACCTAACAGCAAGATGGAGATAGGACGTGCACGGCCGCGCCAAAGCATTTCCCAGCTCATGTGTAGTCCTCCTGTGTACTGTTTCGCGCTAATTTTTAAATTGTACTCCTCCGATCCATGCTAATTGATGCTAAAACAGATGTATCTATAGCTACAATGTGTTTAGATACATCTACATTAGCGACAAATTCATATGAATTAGAGGGAGTAGTATTTTTTCTTTTAATTTTACAAGTAATAGGTGTTCAGCTCAGAAATATAAAGAAATAGGGCTCCCAAAGAAATAATAGTAGATGTTTTTATAAATTTTCAAAATACCACTTTCTAACCGAAGACGGTGGCACTGGTGGTCAAGTGGTCGTCAGAGCCAAAGACGACGAGCACAAATCAGCTCCCACAAGTACTAGTCCTTTACCTGGCCCCCGACTCACCGACCGCTCGGTCGACTTTGGCCAACATAACTAGCTAGCGGTGGCCCACACTAAGGTAGAATTTGTTGGTCATCCTAAGCTAGGGTGATAGGTCTAGTGATCCTTGCATTGGAAGATAAAACCTAGGCGGAAACCAAAGAGAGAATTCCTTATTTGACACTACTTAAAGTTTCAGTTCCTTATTTGGCCTTGGAAAACTTTTTCTTCCCTATTTGACATCTAAACTTTGTTTTCTTCCCTATATGACACTGCCGTCAATTTTGTTAACTCCATCCGTTACCATTGTTTTTCTTGGACCATTATACCCTTGTCTCAGTTGACATAAACGAAATTAGGAAAAAAAAAAGGAAAACGCTTGCGGTAGGCCGTGACCAATTCGGTGCAGAAATTATCGTCCCGCGCGGCTAAACTAGCTACTTAATCTCCGCGTACGTAGCTAGTTTAGATTGTTGCTTTTTCCAAGCTAGCTCCGCCTGCCGCATGCACGCGCGCAGCTAGCATCTGCTTTCTCTTGCTTTTTTTTCTTTTGCTTCATGCACATGCACGCGCGCAGCTCTGTAGTTGCATACACGCGCAGCTAGCTATTAGCAGCATTCTTTCTGTTTTAGTTCACCCATTATGCATTTTTTTCTGTTTTTAATTGCTCTAGAATTACTGCTCCCATACATCCACAAGTGCAGATTAAGAACATGCTTCAATCAACTTGAGCCAACTTCTATCGAGGGTTCTCTGCCCATATCCTGCTATTTTGGAATGTACAAAATTGGTCACATACTGAACTAGGGGCAGAAACGTCATTTTACGTTTCAAGTTAACACCGTTAGTGCTCAGATGCACTAGAGTGTCATATAGGGAAGAAAATGAAGTTTACATGTCAAATATGGAAGAAAAAGTTTTCCAGGGCCAAATAAGGAATTGAGACTTTAGGTAGTGTCAAATAAGGAATTCTCTCGAAACCAAACTTGTTGTCCGAAGAACTCTTCTTCCTCCACTGTCCATACTATCCTTTCCCTCTCTCAAACTCGAACCAAGGCCGTCGTTCAACAATTTTCACCGATTTATCCCATTCCCCACCAAGTTAAGCAGCTGGACCAAGTAGGATGGAAGGGGGGCGCCGATCGACTGATGGGATGGGATTGCTTGTTAAGACATTCTGGTGGTGCTCTTGTGGAACAACGGCTGAGGGAAATGGGGTGCTGCAGTGTGTGTGTGATGGTGGATCACTAGGTGGAGCTGCATGATGACAGTGGTGCTGGTCGGGTGAAGCAAGGCCACTTAACGGAGGGGCTTCACACACATCAAGGGTAAGCCCTAATCCCTTGCTAATTATTGTTTACTATACATTGCTTATGCGGTTGCCTGAACAAGATGGTAGGAGATAAGAGGGGGAAAACTACGATCGATAATACTACAATCGGAACGATTAGCGGACATCTTTGAAAGAATATACTAGGCTACACAACAAACACATTGAGTAACCACAATGAAATGATGGGGAGGGGGTTATAGGAGGAGATTAAGAGAAATGGCGGGAAAGAGTTGGTGGGAAAATTCGACAGGTAGATTTTGGCATGAAATATCTGATGGCATGAATTTTGTGGGAAAGCTATAATTCTTACCACGAGGTTATTACATTTTTTGATTACCACACTAACTCAACATACATCTAAATGTTGAAATTAAAATACAACGCTACTAGGAACACTACAACTGAAATTAAGATACACCGCTACGAGGACAGAAGTCTTGTGGGCATAAGTCCAGCGTGACCATTTTTCTATCATGTCACCACGTTCTTCATCTTGTCCTCCTCACGGGCCTCCTGGCACATTTGTTCCTCCTCCTTCATGCGAATCTCGCATTCATCGATTTACTTTCGGCACTCAATGATGACCCACAAGTATAGGGGTGTATCGTAGTACTTTCGATAAATAAGAGTGTCGAACCCAACGATGAGCAGAAGGTGTTGACAAGCAGTTTCGATGAAGGATTCACTGTAAATGCTCACAGACAAGTATTCGGGAGGTTTTGATATAGCAGATAAATAAAGTACAAGTAAATAAAATGCGAGAGTAATAGTTGCAGCGAGTGGCCCAATCCTTTTTTAGCACAAAGGACAAGCCGGTTTGTTTACTTATGATGACCAAACGTTCTTGAGGACACACGGGAATTTAGTCTAGTGCTTTCGCTTCATATAGTTGATTAATCTTCATTGTTTTGATAAGTGTTGTGTGGGTGAACCTATGCTAATGCATCGCCCTTCCTAGGACTAATACATACTTGTGATTATACCCCTTGCAAGCATCCGCAAATACAAGAAAGTAATTAAGATAAATCTAACCACGGCCTTAAACTCTGAGATCCTGCTATCCCTTGATGCGTGCAGTTAACACACGTCCGTTGGGAACCCCAAGAGGAAGGTGTGATGCGTACAGTAGCAAGTTTTCCCTCAGAAAGAAATCAAGGTTTATCGAATCAGTAGGAGCCAAAAAGCACGTTGAAGGTTGATGGCGGTGGAGTGTAGTGCGGCGCAACACCAGGGATTCCGGCGCCAACGTGGAACCTGCACAACACATTCAAAGTACTTTGCCCCAACGTAACAGTGAGGTTGTCAATCTCACCGGCTTGCTGTAAACAAAGGATTAACCGTATAGTGTGGAAGATGATGATTGTTTGCGAAGAACAGTAAAGAACAATTGCAGTAGATTGTATTTCAGATGTAAAGAATAGGACCGGGGTCCACAGTTCACTAGTGGTGTCTCTCCCATAAGATAAATAGCATGTTGGGTGAACAAATTACAGTTGGGCAATTGACAAATAAAAAAGGCATAACAATGCACATACATATATCATGATGAGTACTATGAGATTTAATCAGGGCATTACGACAAAGTACATAGACCGCTATCCAGCATGCATCTATGCCTAAATAGTCCACTTTCAGGTTATCATCCGAACCCCTTCCGGTATTAAGTTGTAAACAACAGACAATTGCATTAAGTATGGTGCGTAATGTAATCAACACAAATATCCTTAGACAAAGCATCGATGTTTTATCCCTAGTGGCAACAGCACATCCACAACCTTAGAACTTTCTCGTCGCGTCCTGCATTCAATGGAGGCATGAACCCACTATCGAGCATAAATACTCCCTCTTTGAGTCACAAGTATCAACTTGGCCAGAGCCTCTACTAGCAACGGAGAGCATGCAAGAACATAAACAACATATATGATAGATTGATAATCAACTTGACATAGTATTCAATATTCATCGGATCCCAACAAACACAACATGTAGCATTACAAAGAGATGACCTTGATCATGATAGGCAGCTCACAAGATCTAACATGATAGCACAATGAGGAGAAGACGACCATCTAGCTACTGCTATGGACCCATAGTCCAGGGGTGAACTACTCACACATCGATCCGGAGGCGATCATGGCGATGAAGAGCCCTCCGGGAGATGATTCCCCTCTCCGGCAGGGTGCCGGAGGCGATCTCCTGAATCCCCCGAGATGGGATTGGCGGCGGCTGCGTCTCTGGAAGGTTTTCCGTATCGAGGCTCTCGGTACTGGGGGTTTCGCGACGAAAGCTTTAAGTAGGCGAAGAGGTAGGTCAGGGGCGTCACGAGGGGCCCACACGCTAGGGCCGCGCGGCCCAAGCCCTGGTCGCGCCGCCCTGTTGTGTGGCCGCCTCGTCGCCCCACTTCGTTTCTCCCTCGGTCTTCTGGAAGCTTCGTGGAAAAATAAGCCCCTGGGCGTTGATTTCGTCCAATTCCGAGAATATTTCCTTACTAGGATTTCTGAAACCAAAAATAGCAGAAAACAGCAACTGGCTCTTCGGCATCTCGTCAATAGGTTAGTGCCGGAAAATGCATAATAATGATATATAATGTGTATAAAACATGTGAGTATCATCATAAAAGTAGCATGGAACATAAGAAATTATAGATACGTTTGGGACGTATCATCTCTCCTGCATCGATATACCAACGGGGGTTCAGGTTGCTGTCACTCCGACAACCCCACAATTAGCAAACGAATACAAGATGCATTCCCCTAGGCCCATAAAGGTGAAGTATCATGTAGTCGACGTTCACATGACACTGATACGTCTCCGACGTATCGATAATTTCTTATGTTCCATGCCACATTATTGATGATATCTACATGTTTTATGCATACTTTATGTCATTATTATGCGTTTTCCGGAACTAACCTATTGACGAGATGCCGAAGGGCCAGTTGCTGTTTTCGTTGTTTTGGTTCCAGAAATCCTAGTAAGGAAATATTCTCGGAATCGGACGAAATCAATGCCCAGCATCCTATTTTTCCACGAAGCTTCCAGAACACCCGAGAGCCACCAGAGGGGAGCCCTGGTGGGCCCAGATGATAGGGCGGCGCGGCCAGGGCCTGGGCCGCGCCCCCCTGTTGTGTCACCGCCTCGTCGACCTTCCGACTCCGCCTCTTCGCCTATTTAAAGGTCCCTGACCTAAAACCTCGATAAAAAAAAGCCACGGTACGAGAAATCTTCCAGAGCCGCCGCCATCGCGAAGCCAAGATGCAGGGGACAGGAGTCTGTTCCGGCACGCCGCCGGGACGGGGAAGTGCCCCCGGAAGGCTTCTCCATCGACACCACCGCCATCTTCATCAACGCTGCTGTCTCCCATGAGGAGGGAGTAGTTCTCCATCGAGGCTCGGGGCTGTACCGGTAGCTATGTGGTTCATCTCTCTCCTATGTGCTTCAATACAATAATCTCATGAGCTGCCTTACATGATTGAGATTCATATGATGATGCTTGTAATCTAGATGTCATTATGCTAGTCAAGTGGATTTTACTTATGTGATCTCCGGAGACTCCTTGTCCCACGTGTGTAAAGGTGACAGTGTGTGCACCGTGTGGGTCTCTTAGGCTATATTTCACAGAATACTTATTCACTGTTATGAATGGCATAGTGAAGTGCTTATTTATATCTCTTTATGATTGCAATGTGTTTTGTATCAGAATTTATCTGTGTGCTACTCTAGTGATGTTATTAAAGTAGTTTATTCCTCCTGCACGTTGTAATGGTGATAGTGTGTGCATCGTGTAGTACTTGGCGTAGGCTATGATTGTGATCTCTTGTAGATTATGAAGTTAACTATTGCTATGATGGTATTGATGTGATCTATTCCTCCTTTCGTAGTGTGAAGGTGACAGTGTGCATGCTATGTTAGTACTTGGTTTGGTTATGTTGATCTGTTATGCACTCTAAGGTTATTTAAATATGAACATTGAATATTGTGGAGCTTATTAACTCCGGCATTGAGGGTTCGTGTAATCCTACACAGTTAGTGGTGTTCATCATCCAACAAGAGGGTGTAGAGTCTAGCATCTATTTATTTATTCTGTTATGTGATCAATGTTGAGAGTGTCCACTAGTGAAAGTATGATCCCTAGGCCTTGTTCCTAAATATCGCTATCATTGCTTGTTTCTTGTTTCATCGCTTGTTTACTTCCTGCAATAATTACTACCATCAACTGCACGCCAGCAAGCACTTTTCTGGCGCCGTTACTACTGCTCATATTCATTCATACCACTTGTATTTCACTATCTCTTCGCCGAACTAGTGCACCTATTAGGTGTGTTGGGGACACAAGAGACTTCTTGCTTTGTGGTTGCAGGGTTGCATGAGAGGAATATCTTTGACCTCTTCCTCCCTGAGTTCGATAAACCTTGGGTGATCCACTTAAGGGAAACTTGCTGCTGTTCTACAAACCTCTGCTCTTGGAGGCCCAACACTGTCTACAAGAATAGAAGCACCCGTAGACATCAAGCACTTTTCTGGCGCCGTTGCCGGGGAGGAAAGGTAAAAGGCACTCATACTCCGGTCCCAGGTAAAGTACTTTTCTGTTACCGTTGAGTGTGTGCTCGAAGCTATTTCCTTTAGATCCTGCAATTGCATCTTTTTGTTTCTTGTTTACACTAGTTAGGCATAATGGACAACAATGAGCTTCTTATTCTATTTCCTGATTTAAGACATGGATGGTTTGATGCGAAAATTAAAAAAACCTATGGAACATATTAGTATGAATGCTTTGAACACCATTGTTGCTAATGATATGGAAAATTCTAAGCTTGGGGAAGCTGGCTTTGATGAGCATGATATTTTTAGTCCCCCAAGCATTGAGGAGAAAATTTACTTTGATGATACTTTGCCTCCTATTTATGATGATTATAATGATAGTGGTCTTTTGGTGCCGCCTACTATGGAGAGTAAATTTTATTATGATTATACTATGCCTCCTACACTTGATGAGAATAATAATGATAGCTACTTTGTTGAATTTGCTCCCACTACAACTAATAAAATTGATTATGCTTATGTGGAGAGTAATGATACTTTTATGCATGTGAATAAGAATGTTTTATGTGATACTTATATTGTTGAGTTTGTTCATGATGCCTCTGAAAGTTATTATGAGAGAGGAAAATATGGTTGTAGAAGTTTTCATGGTACTAAAACACCTCTCTATATGTTGAAATTTTTGAAGTTACACTGGTTTTATCTTCCTATGCTTGTTACTTTGCTCTTCATGAACTTGTTTATTTACAAGATTCATATGCATAGGAAGCATGTTAGACTTAAATTTGTTTTGAATTTGCTTCTTGATGCTCTCTTTTGCTTCAACTCTTATTTCTTGGGAGTGCATCATTAAAATTGCTGAGCCCATCTTAATGGCTATAAACAAAGCACTTCTTGGGAGATAACCCATGTGTTTTTTTTACTACAGTACTTTGTTTTATATTTGAGTCTTGGAAGTTGTTACTACTGTAGCAACCTCTCCTTATATTATTTTATTGCATTGTTGTGCCAAGTAAAGTCTTTGATAGTAATGTTGATACTAGATTTGGATTACTGCGCAGAAACAGATTTCTGTCTGTCACGAATCTGGGCAGAATTCTCTGTAGGTAACTCAGAAAATTATGCCAATTTACGTTAGTGATCCTCAGATATGTACGCAACTTTCATTCAATTTGGGCATTTTCATCTGAGCAAGTCTGGTGCCACTTTAAAATTCGTCTTTACGGACTGTTCTGTTTTGACAGATTCTGCCTTTTATTTCGCATTGCCTCTTTTGCTGTGTTGGATGGATTTCTTTGTTCCATTGACTTCCAGTAGCTTTGTGCAATGTCCAGAAGTGTTAAGAATGATTGTGTCACCTCTGAACATGTGAATTTTTGATTATGCACTAACCCTCTAATGAGTTTGTTTCGAGTTTGGTGTGGAGGAAGTTTTCAAGGGTCAAGAGAGGGGGATGATATACTATGATCAAGAAGAGTGAAGAGTCTAAGCTTGGGGATGCACCCGTGGTTCATTCCTGCATATTTCAAGAAGACTCAAGCTTATAAGCTTGGGGATGCCTTGCCCAAGGCATCCCCTTCTTCATCAACAATTTATCAGGTTTCTTTTCTTGAAACTATATTTTTATTCAGTCACATCTTATGTACTTTACTTGGAGCGTCTGTGTGCTTTTGTTTGTGTTTTTGTTTGAATAAATGCTTGTGTGGGAGAGAGACACGCTCCGCTGGTTCGTATGAACACATGTGTTCTTAGCTTTTAATGTTCATGGCGAAGGTTGAAACTGCTTCGTTCATTGTTATATGGTTGGAAACGGAAAATGCTACATGTAGTAATTGGTAAAATGTCTTGGATAATGTGATACTTGGCAATTGTTGTGCTCATGTTTAAGATCTTGCATCATATACTTTGCACCCATTAATGAAGAAATACATAGAGCTTGCTAAAATTTGGTTTGCATATTTGGTCTCTCTAAAGTCTAGATAATTTATAGTATTGAGTTTTGAACAACAAGGAAGACGGTGTAGAGTCTTATAATGTTTACAATATGTCTTTTATGTGAGTTTTGCTGCACCGGTTCATCCTTGTGTTTGTTTCAAATAACCTTGCTAGCCTAAGCCTTGTATCGAGAGGGAATACTTCTCATGCATCCAAAATCCTTGAGCCAACCACTATGCCATTTGTGTCCACCATACCTACCTACTACATGGTATTTCTCCGCCATTCCAAAGTAAATTGCTTGAGTGCTACCTTTAAATAATTCAAAATTTATCACCTCTGATTTGTGTCAATGTTTTATAGCTCATGAGGAAGTATGTGGTGTTTATCTTTCATTCTTGTTGGGCAACTTTCACCAATGGACTAGTGGCTTCATCCGCTTATCCAATAATTTTGCAAAAAGAGCTGGCGCGGGGTTCCCAGCCCCCAATTAATCAACCTTCATTAATAATTCTCTTCACATGTTTTGCTCTGATTCATCAGTAAGCAACTTAATTTTGCAAATAGACACTCCTTCATGGTATGTGAATGTTGGAAGGCACCCGAGGATTCGGTTAGCCATGGCTTGTGTAAGCAAAAGGTTGGGAGGAGTGTCATCCATAAATAAAACTAAAATACATGTGTAAACAAAAGAGAAGAGGGATGATCTACCTTGCTGGTAGAGATAACGTCCTTCATGGGAGCCGCTCTTTGAAGGTTTGTCTGGCAAGGGGGTTAGAGTGCCCACTACCATTCGTTGAAAACAACAAACACCTCTCAAAATTTTACTTTTATGCTCTCTTTATGTTTTCAAAACCAAAGCTCTAGCACAAATATAGCAATCAATGCTTCCCTCTGCGAAAGGGTCTTTCTTTTACTTTTATGTTGAGTCAGTTCACCTATTTCTCTCCATCTCAAGAAGCAAACACTTGTGTGAACTGTGCATTGATTCCTACATACTTGCATATTGCACTTGTTATATTACTTTGCATTGACAACTATCCATGAGATACACATGTTATAAGTTGAAAGCAACCGCTGAAACTTAATCTTCCTTTGTGTTGCTTCAATACCTTTACTTTGATTTATTGCTTTATGAGTTAACTCTTATGCAAGACTTATTGATGCTTGTCTTGAAGTACTATTCATGAAAAGTCTTTGCTTTATGATTCAGTTGTTTACTCATGTCATTACCATTGTTTTGATCGCTGCATTCATTACATATGCTTACAATAGTATGATCAAGGTTTTGATGGCATGTCACTCCCGAAATTATCTTTGTTATCGTTTACCTGCTCGGGACGAGCAGGAACTAAGCTTGGGGATGCTGATACGTCTCCGACGTATCAATAATTTCTTATGTTCCTTGCCACATTATTGATGATATCTACATGTTTTATGCATACTTTATGTCATTATTATGCGTTTTCCGGAACTAACCTATTGACGAGATGCCGAAGGGCCGATTCTTTGTTCTGCTGTTTTTGGTTCCAGAAATCCTAGTAAGGAAATATTCTCGGAATCGGACGAAATCAATGCCCAGCATCCTATTTTTCCACGAAGCTTCCAGAACACCCGAGAGCCACCAGAGGGGAGCCCTGGTGGGCCCAGATGATAGGGCGGCGCGGCCAGGGCCTGGGCCACGCCCCCCTGTTGTGTCACCGCCTCGTCGACCTTCCGACTCCGCCTCTTCGCCTATTTAAAGGTCCCTGACCTAAAACCTCGATAAAAAAAAGCCACGGTACGAGAAACCTTCCAGAGCCGCCGCCATCGCGAAGCCAAGATCTGGGGGACAGGAGTCTCTGTTTCGGCACGCCGCCGGGACGGGGAAGTGCCCCCGGAAGGCTTCTCCATCGACACCACCGCCATCTTCATCAACGCTCCTGTCTCCCATGAGGAGGGAGTAGTTCTCCATCGAGGCTCGGGGCTGTACCGGTAGCTATGTGGTTCATCTCTCTCCTATGTGCTTCAATACAATAATCTCATGAGCTGCCTTACATGATTGAGATTCATATGATGATGCTTGTAATCTAGATGTCATTATGCTAGTCAAGTGGATTTTACTTATGTGATCTCCGGAGACTCCTTGTCCCACGTGTGTAAAGGTGACAGTGTGTGCACCGTGTGGGTCTCTTAGGCTATATTTCACAGAATACTTATTCACTGTTATGAATGGCATAGTGAAGTGCTTATTTATATCTCTTTATGATTGCAATGTGTTTTGTATCAGAATTTATCTGTGTGCTACTCTAGTGATGTTATTAAAGTAGTTTATTCCTCCTGCACGTTGTAATGGTGACAGTGTGTGCATCATGTAGTACTTGGCGTAGGCTATGATTGTGATCTCTTGTAGATTATGAAGTTAACTATTGCTATGATGGTATTGATGTGATCTATTCCTCCTTTCGTAGTGTGAAGGTGACAGTGTGCATGCTATGTTAGTACTTGGTTTGGTTATGTTGATCTGTTATGCACTCTAAGCTTATTTAAATATGAACATTGAATATTGTGGAGCTTGTTAACTTCGGCATTGAGGGTTCGTGTAATCCTACACAGTTAGTGGTGTTCATCATCCAACAAGAGGGTGTAGAGTCTAGCATCTATTTATTTATTCTGTTATGTGATCAATGTTGAGAGTGTCCACTAGTGAAAGTATGATCCCTAGGCCTTGTTCCTAAATACTGCTATCGCTGCTTGTTTACTGTTTTACTGCTTGTTTACTTCCTGCAATATTACTACCATCAACTGCACGCCAGCAAGCACTTTTCTGGCGCCGTTACTACTGCTCATATTCATTCATACCACTTGTATTTCACTATCTCTTCGCCGAACTAGTGCACCTATTATGTGTGTTGGGGACACGAGAGACTTCTTGCTTTGTGGTTGCAGGGTTGCATGAGAGGAATATCTTTGACCTCTTCCTCCCTGAGTTCGATAAACCTTGGGTGATCCACTTAAGGGAAACTTGCTGCTGTTCTACAAACCTCTGCTCTTGGAGGCCCAACACTGTCTACAAGAATAGAAGCACCCGTAGACATCAGACACCACTAGAAGAATAACACCACAACTTAAATATCAAACCATTAAATATTACTCAACATAGTTCACTACTAACATTTAGAATTCACCCATGTCCTCAAGAACTAAACGAACTACTCACGAGACATTATATGGAACATGATCAGAGGTGATATGATGATGAATAACAATCTGAACATAAACCTTGGTTCAATGGTTTCACTCAATAACATCAATAACAAGGAGTAATCAATACCGGGAGAGTTTCCCCTATGAAATAATCAAGATTCAACCCTAGATGTTACAGCGGTGATGAGGTGTAGCGGTGGAGATGACGGTGACGGTGGTAGAGATGATGGTGATGATGATCCCAATGAAGTCCAGCTCGATGACGGTGACGATGGCGTTGATTTCCCCCTCCGGGAGGGAATTTCCCCGGCGGATTTCAGCCTGGCGGAGAGCTCTTTTCTCTCTGGTGTTTTCCGCCCCGTAGAGGCGGCGGTGTCTCCTCACGATTATTCCCCGTACCTTAGGTTTTCGGGTAGATGAAGTACGCGAAAGAGAGGCGGCCGAAGGGGGCTGTGGGCCCCCTCCCCACAAGGCGGCGCGGCCTGGGTGGAGCCCGCGCCGGCCTATGGGGGGGCCATGGCGGCCCTCCTCGGTCCCTCCTTTTGGCTGGCTCCTTCTTCTAGAGAAATAAGACCTTCGATGTAATTTCCGTCAGTTGTTGATCTTCAGAAATATTGCATTCTGACGGTGCTTTTTCCAGCAGAATCCTGACTCCGGTGAATGATTCTCCAATAATCATGAAACATGCAAAATAGGTGAAATAACATAAGTATCATCTCTAAATATGAAATATATCAATGAATAATAGTAAATTATGATATAAAATAGTGATGCAAAATGGACGTATCAACTCCCCCCAAGCTTAGACTTCGCTTGTCCCCAAGCGAAACTGAACTCAGTAAACAAGACCACATGTTTATGGAGTGAAGAGTCGATAAATAAAATACAGACAAGAAGCATCACATTAATTCACACAAGACATTCTAGTTAACAACTTCCTCATATAGTTCAACTTGAAACAAGTAGAAGGAAATCACAAATAAAGGTGCATAGGAAATCATAGTTGGTGATGGCAAACTTCGTTCTTGGTCAAAGAACAATTAACAGATTGTACTTATCTATCGAGCAGCGCTCTTATATTGAAGCTTATCCGGCAAAACTTGCATACTCAATCATAATAATCTCCTCATAATCATTGATAACTTTCAAAGCTATATTCATTCAGATAAAACTTGTACTAAACAAGGAAGAATAAGAGGCATGATTAAATAGATCACAATATAGATGGTTGGATCACAACAACTCAATTGCTTGCTTAAGATGGAGGGAAATAGGTTTACTGACTCAACATGAAAGTAAAAGATAGGCCCTTCGCAGAGGGAAGCAGGGATTAAATCATGTGCTAGAGCTTTTTAAGTTTTGAAGTCATATAGAGAGCATAAAAGTAAAGTTTGAGAGGTGTTTGTTGTTGTCAACGAATGGTAGTGGGCACTCTAACCCCCTTGCCAAACAGACTTCCAAAGAGCGGCTCCCATGAAGGACGTTATCTCTACCAGCAAGGTAGATCATCCCTCTTCTCTTTTGTTTACACATGTACTTTAGTTTATTTAAGGATGACACTCCTCCCAACCTTTGCTTTCACAAGCCATGGCTAACCGAATCCTCGGGTGTCTTCCAACATTTCACATACCACGGAGGAGTGTCTATTGCAAAATTAAGTTGCTTACTGATGAATCAGGGCAAAACATGTGAAGAGAATTATTAATGAAAGTTAATTAATTGGGGCTAGGAACCCCGTTGCCAGCTCTTTTTGCAAAATTATTGGATAAGTGGATGAAGCCACTAGTCCATTAGTGAAAGTCTGCCCAACAAGATTGAAAGGTAAAACACCACATATTTCCTCATGAGCTATAAAACATTGACACAAATAAGGGATGATAACTTTTTGAATTGTTTAAAGGTAGCACATGAAGTATTACTTGGAGTGGCGCAAAATACCACATAATAGGTAGTTATGGTGGACA
This sequence comes from Lolium perenne, assembly GCF_019359855.2. NCBI lineage: Eukaryota > Viridiplantae > Streptophyta > Magnoliopsida > Poales > Poaceae > Lolium > Lolium perenne. Next base: position 163,459,117 of record NC_067247.2, read on the forward strand.
CAAATGGCATAGGTTTGGTTTAAGGTTTTGGATGCACGAGAAGCATTCCCTCTCAGTACAGGTCTTTGGCTAGCAAGGTTGGTTAGCAAGCATAAGAGTTGAGGGAAACAAACAAATATACATGTGATAGAAACAATCATGCATCTTTCTTGTAAGCACAAAGAATTTTAACTTCAGAATACTAAGCTCATAGCTAACAAGAAAGAAAGATAATGAAATAACATATCTACATGTATTTCCTCTTTTCTACTTAAACTCAAAGTGTTGTTGCTATTGACCAATGCTAAGTTTGCCAAAACCAAATAGATTTACTCAATGCTCCCAAAGTGATACCAATACTAACAACAAGATAAATCATATAATAGAGATTGCAAACTAAAATAAGGTGTGCAATATGTAAATGATAAACTTCTCATTAATATTCCATAACGATAACTCACACCAAGGGATACATAGATAACCAACTAAAGAGAGATACTTCCACACTGCAACCATCTTATATGATAACTTCCCTACTCATGATATGACACTACTTGATAGTAAAAAGATAAAAGATAGTGATGATGTGATACCGCGGCACTCCCCCAAGCTTGGAAGAAACCAAGGGGATGCCAATACCAATGATGAATTACTCCTTCGGTGGTGATGGTGAATTCTTCCCATTATCAGACTTCCAAGGAAGAGGCTCTCCATCAACAAACGACATTTTGGTCTCAGGAATCCTGAAACTAGCAGCATAGCTTATGTGTTTAAACCTGTTTTCATACTCACAGTTTTGATTCTGAACATCATAGAGTTGAGCTTGGAGTTTGTTGATAGTGTCGTGAAGCGAGAGGATATCGTCCCACAGCTTTGCCGTCTCCTTCTTGTGTCCATCAATAAGTTCAGACACAATTTTGTGGAAGATGTCCACTTCACGCTCAGCCATCTTCTTGTAGTTGAAGACCTCTTGTTCTAATTTCTCCATCCTGTCCTCCAAACTTCCTTCTCCTTTAGGACCTCGGACATCTTCAATCTGCAACTCCCCATCTATGAGCAGCAATTCCTTGGGGTGCATCTTCAGCACGTTCATGTACGGGTTGACGACGTCCTCAAAGAAGCTGTCCTTCGGAGTTCTCGACGAAGACATGCTGGCTTTAGATCCGAAACAGATCCTGGCAGAAAACAGCTCGAAACAAAACACGACGAGAAAACGATATACAAACCTCCAGGGGTCCGGGAGATTATATAGCAAAAAATTTCATGACAAAAGGAAAGTACCAGGTCGAACCAGAGTTGGAGAGGGACTCCGAGGGGCCATCCTCATTGGGCGGCGCGGCCAGGCTGGGGCCCACGCCGGCCTATGGGGGCACGCCCTCGTGCGTCTCCTCCTCTCCGTTTCGATCTCGTAATTTTTCATATTTTCCAAAAATAGCAAAAACATTGTTCGGAAAGTTAAACGCAGACTTTTTATTACCAGAAATGTTACCTATTCAAAGTCGAACTCTGTAGAACTATCAATTTGACCTTTGATGAAAGCTTCCGGAGTCACCACTTGAATAACATCAACATCTTCATTATAAGAATCTCCAGAAATATAGTGCTTGAGCCTTTGTCCATTCACTACTTGTGTGGCATCACCTTTCAGAGAACTAATCTTAATTGCCCCTGAACGATACACCTCCACAATGACATATGGTCCTTCCCATTTTGAGAGCAATTTCCCTGCAAAAAATCTGAGACGAGACCGATACAATAGGACTTTATCCCCAACATTAAATTCTCTTTTGATAATTCTTCTATCGTGCCATTTCTTAACTTTCTCCTTAAAAAGTTTAGCATTTTCATAAGCTTCACTTCTCCATTCATCTAGAGAACTCAATTGTAGCAATCTTTTCTTACCGGCAAGTTTAGGATCTTGATACGTCTCAAACGTATCTATAATTTCTTATGTTCCATGCTACTTTTATGATGATACTCACATGTTTTATACACATTATATGTCATTATTACGCATTTTCTGGCACTAACCTATTGACGAGATGCCGAAGAGCCAGTTGCTGTTTTCTGCTGTTTTTGGTTTCAGAAATCCTACAAAGGAAATATTCTCGGAATTGGACGAAATCAACGCCCAGGGGCTTATTTTTCCACGAAGCTTCCAGAAGACCGAGGGAGAAACGAAGTGGGGCCATGGGGCGCCGCCACACTAGGGCGGCGCGGCCTAAGGGGGGCCCGCGCGGCCCTAGCGTGTGGGGCCCCCGTGACTCCTCCGACTCCGCCCTTCCGCCTACTTAAAGCCTTCGTCGCGAAACCCTCTGTACCGAGAGCCACGATACGGAAAACCTTCCAGAGACGCCGCCGCCGCCAATCCCATCTCGGGGGATTCAGGAGATCGCCTCCGGCACCCTGCCGGAGAGGGGAATCATCTCCCGGAGGGCTCTTCATCGCCATGATCGCCTCCGGATCGATGTGTGAGTAGTTCAACCCTGGACTGTGGGTCCATAGCAGTAGCTAGATGGTTGTCTTCTCCTCATTGTGCTATCATGTTAGATCTTGTGAGCTGCCTATTGATGTCTACGGGTGCTTCTATTCTTGTAGACAGTGTTGGGCCTCCAAGAGCAGAGGTTTGTAGAACAGCAGCAAGTTTCCCTTAAGTGGATCACCCAAGGTTTATCGAGCTCAGGGAGGAAGAGGTCAAAGATATCCCTCTCATGCAACCATGCAACCACAAAGCAAGAAGTCTCTTGTGTCCCCAACACACCTAATAGGTGCACTAGTTCGGCGAAGAGATAGTGAAATACAAGTGGTATGAATGAATATGAGCAGTAGTAACGGCGCCAGAAAAGTGTTTGCTGGCGTGCAGTTGATGGTAGTAATATTGCAGGAAGTAAAGATGCAGTAAAACAGTAAACAAGCAGCGATAGCAGTATTTAGGAACAAGGCCTAGGGATCATACTTTCACTAGTGGACACTCTCAACATTGATCACATAACAGAATAAATAGATAGATGCTAGACTCTACACCCTCTTGTTGGATGATGAACACCACTAACTATGTAGGATTACACGAACCCTCAATGCCGGAGTTAACAAGCTCCACAATATTCAATGTTCATATTTAAATAACCTTAGAGTGCATAACAGATCAACATAACCAAACCAAGTACTAACATAGCATGCACACTGTCACCTTCACACTACGAAAGGAGGTATAGATCACATCAATACTATCATAGCAATAGTTAACTTCATAATCTACAAGAGATCACAATCATAGCCTACGCCAAGTACTACACGATGCACACACTGTCACCATTACACCGTGCAGGAGGAATAAACTACTTTAATAACATCACTAGAGTAGCACACAGATAAATTGTGATACAAAACACATTGCAATCATAAAGAGATATAAATAAGCACTTCACTATGCCATTCATAACAGTGAATAAGTATTCGGTGAAATATAGCCTAAGAGACCCACACGGTGCACACACTGTCACCTTTACACACGTGGGACAAGGAGTCTCCGGAGATCACATAAGTAAAATCCACTTGACTAGCATAATGACATCTAGATTACAAGCATCATCATATGAATCTCAATCATGTAAGGCAGCTCATGAGATTATTGTATTGAAGTACATAGGAGAGAGATGAACCACATAGCTACCGGTACAGCCCCGAGCCTCGATGGAGAACTACTCCCTCCTCATGGGAGACAGCAGCGTTGATGAAGATGGCGGTGGTGTCGATGGAGAAGCCTTCCGGGGGCACTTCCCCGTCCCGGCGGCGTGCCGGAACAGAGACTCCTGTCCCCCAGATCTTGGCTTCACGATGGCGGCGGCTCTTGAAGGTTTTCTCTGGTTTCGTCGAACGTGGTAGGGTTTTCGCGACGGAGACCTTAAGTAGGCGGAAGGGCAGCCTCGGAGGGGTCCTGGTGGGGCCACACACTAGGCCGGCGCGGCCAGGGCTTGGGCCTCGCCGCCCTACTGTGTCCCCACCTCGTGGCCCCACTTCGTTTCCTCTTCGGACTTCTGGAAGCTTCGTGGAAAAATAGGACCCTGGGCGTTGATTTCGTCCAATTCCGAGAATATTTCCTTACTAGGATTTCTGAAACCAAAAACAACAGAAAACAGCAACTGGCCCTTCGGCATCTCGTCAATAGGTTAGTTCCGGAAAACGCATAATAATGACATAAAGTATGCATAAAACATGTAGATATCATCAATAATGTGGCATGGAACATAAGAAATTATCGATACGTCGGAGACGTATCAGCATCCCCAAGCTTAGTTCCTGCTCGTCCCGAGCAGGTAAACGATAACAAAGATAATTTCTGGAGTGACATGCCATCATAACCTTGATCATACTATTGTAAGCATATGTAATGAATGCAGCGATCAAAACAAAAGTAATGACATGAGTAAACAAATGAATCATAAAGCAAAGACTTTTCATGAATAGTACTTCAAGACAAGCATCAATAAGTCTTGCATAAGAGTTAACTAATAAAGCAATAATTCAAAGTAAAGACATTGAAGCAACACAATGGAAGATTAAGTTTCAGCGGTTGCTTTCAACTTGTAACATGTATATCTCATGGATAGTTGTCAATGCAAAGTAATATAACAAGTGCAATATGCAAGTATGTAGGAATCAATGCACAGTTCACACAAGTGTTTGCTTCTTGAGGTGGAAAGAGATAGGTGAACTGACTCAACATAAAAGTAAAAGAAAGGCCCTTCGCAGAGGGAAGCATTGATTGCTATATTTGTGCTAGAGCTTTGGTTTTGAAAACAAGAAACAATTTTGTCAACGGTAGTAATAAAGCATATGTATCATGTAAATTATATCTTACAAGTTGCAAGCCTCATGCATAGTATACTAATAGTGCCCGCACCTTGTCCTAATTAGCATGGATTACCGGGATTGTCATCACAATACACATGTTTTAACCAAGTGTCACAAAGGGGTACCTCTATGCCGCCTGTACAAAGGTCTAAGGAGAAAGCTCGCATTTGGATTTCTCGCTTTTGATTATTCTCAACTTAGACATCCATACCGGGACAACATAGACAACAGATAATGGACTCCTCTTTAATGCATAAGCATGTAGCAACAATTAATGTTCTCATATGAGATTGAGGATATATGTCCAAAACTGAAACATCCACCATGATTCCTGGCTTTAGTTAGCGGCCCAATGTTCTTCTCTAACAGTATGCATGCTCTAACCATTAAATGAGTGGTAAATCTCCCTTACTTCAGACAAGACGGACATGCATAGCAACTCACATGATATTCAACAAAGAGAAGTTGATGGCGTCCCCAGGAACATGGTTATCGCACAACAAACAACTTAATAAGAGATAAAGTGCATAAGTACATATTCAATACCACAATAGTTTTTAAGCTATTTGTCCCATGAGCTATATATTGCAAAGGTAAAGAATGGAAATTTTAAAGGTAGCACTAAAGCAATTTTACTTTGGAATGGCGGAGAAATACCATGTAGTAGGTAGGTATGGTGGACACAAATGGCATAGTGGTTGGCTCAAGGATTTTGGATGCATGAGAAGTATTCCCTCTCGATACAAGGCTTAGGCTAGCAAGGTTATTTGAAACAAACACAAGGATGAACCGGTGCAGCAAAACTCACATAAAAGACATATTGTAAACATTATAAGACTCTACACCGTCTTCCTTGTTGTTCAAAACTCAATACTAGAAATTATCTAGACTTTAGAGAGACAAAATATTCAAACCAAATTTTAGCAAGCTCTATGTATTTCTTCATTAATGGGTGCAAAGTATATGATGCAAGAGCTTAAACATGAGCACAACAATTGCCAAGTATCAAATTATTCAAGACATTTTAGAATTACTACATGTAGCATTTCCCGATTCCAACCATATAACAATTTAACGAAGAAGATTCAACCTTCGCCATGAATACTATGAGTAAAGCCTAAGGACATATTTGTCCATATGCAACAGCGGAGCGTGTCTCTCTCCCACACAATGAATTCTAGGATCCATTTTATTCAAACAAAAACAAAAACAAACCGACGCTCCAAGCAAAGCACATAAGATGTGATGGAATAAAATTATAGTTTCAGGGGAGGAACCTGATAATGTTGTTGATGAAGAAGGGGATGCCTTGGGCATCCCCAAGCTTAGACGCTTGAGTCTTCTTAAAATATGCAGGGGTGAACCACCGGGGCATCTCCAAGCTTAGAGCTTTCACTCTCCTTGATCATATTGCATCATTTCCCTCTCTTGATCCTTGAAAACTTCCTCCACACCAAACTGAAAACAACTCATTAGAGGGTTAGTGCACAATAAAAATTTACATGTTCAGAGGTGACATAATCATTCTTAACACTTCTGGACATTGCACAAAGCTACTGGACATTAATGGATCAAAGAAATTCATCCAACATAGCAAAAGAGGTAATGCGAAATATAAGGTAGAATCTGTCAAAACAGAACAGTTCGTAAAGACGAATTTTAAAGTGGCACCAGACTTGCTCAGATGAAAATACCCAAATTGAATGAAAGTTGCGTACATATCTGAGGATCACGCACGTCAATTGGCATATTTTTCTGAGTTATCTACAGAGAATTCTGCCCAGATTCGTGGCAGACAGAAATCTGTTTTTGCGCAGTAATCCAAATCTAGTACTGGCTTTACTGTCAAAGACTTTACTTGGCACAACAATGCAATAAAATAAGATAAGGAGAGGTTGCTACAGTAGTAACAACTTCCAAGATACAAATATAAAAAAAATACTAGTAAAATAAACACATGGGTTATCTGCCAAGAAGTTCTTTATTTATAGCCATTAAGATGGGCTCAACAGTTTTGATGATGCACTCGCAAGAAATAGTATTTGAAGCAAAAGAGAGCATCAAGAGGCAAATTCAAAACACATTTAAGTCTAACATGCTTCCTATGCATAGGAATCTTGTAAATAAACAAGTTCATGAAGAGCAAAGTAACAAGCATAGGAAGATAAAACCAGTGTAACTTCAAAAATTTCAGCACATAGAGAGGTGTTTTAGTAACATGAAAATGTCTACAACCATATTTTCCTCTCTCACAATAACTTTCAGTAGCAACATGAGCAAACTCAATAATATAACTATCACATAAAGCATTCTTATCATGAGTCTCATGCATAAAATTATTACTCTCCACATAGACATAATCAATTTTATTAGTTGTAGTGGGAGCAAATTCAACAAAGTAGCTATCATTATTATTCTCATCATCAAATATAGGAGGCATATTGTAATCATAATCAAATTTATCCTCCATAACAGGCGGTACTAAAAGACCAATATCATTATAATCATCATAAATAGGAGGCAAAGTATCATCAAAGTAAATTTTCTCCTCAATGCTTGGGGGACTAAAAATATCATGCTCATCAAAGCCAGCTTCCCCAAGCTTAGAATTTTCCATATCATTAGCAACAATGGTGTTCAAAGCGTTCATACTAATATGTTCCATAGGTTTTTTAATTTTCGCATCAAACCATCCATGTCTTAAATCAGGAAATAGAATAAGAAGCTCATTGTTGTCCATTATGCCTAACTAGTGTAAACAAGAAACAAAAAGATGCAATTGCAGGATCTAAAGGAAATATCTTCGAGCACACACACAACGGCAACAGAAAAGTACTTTACCTGGGACCGGAGTATGAGTGCCTTTTACCTTTCCTCCCCGGCAACGGCGCCAGAAAAGTGCTTGATGTCTACGGGTGCTTCTATTCTTGTAGACAGTGTTGGGCCTCCAAGAGCAGAGGTTTGTAGAACAGCAGCAAGTTTCCCTTAAGTGGATCACCCAAGGTTTATCGAACTCAGGGAGGAAGAGGTCAAAGATATCCCTCTCATGCAACCCTGCAACCGCAAAGCAAGAAGTCTCTTGTGTCCCCAACACACCTAATAGGTGCACTAGTTCGGCGAAGAGATAGTGAAATACAAGTGGTATGAATGAATATGAGCAGTAGTAACGGCGCCAGAAAAGTGTTTGCAGGCGTGCAGTTGCTGGTAGTAATATTGCAGGAAGTAAAGATGCAGTAAAATAGTAAACAAGCAGCGATAGCAGTATTTAGGAACAAGGCCTAGGGATCATACTTTCACTAGTGGACACTCTCAACATTGATCACATAACAGAATAAATAGATAGATGCTAGACTCTACACCCTCTTGTTGGATGATGAACACCACTAACTGTGTAGGATTACACGAACCCTCAATGCCGGAGTTAACAAGCTCCACAATATTCAATGTTCATATTTAAATAACCTTAGAGTGCATAACAGATCAACATAACCAAACCAAGTACTAACATAGCATGCACACTGTCACCTTCACACTACGAAAGGAGGAATAGATCACATCAATACTATCATAGCAATAGTTAACTTCATAATCTACAAGAGATCACAATCATAGCCTACGCCAAGTACTACACGATGCACACACTGTCACCATTACACCGTGCAGGAGGAATAAACTACTTTAATAACATCACTAGAGTAGCACACAGATAAATTGTGATACAAAACACATTGCAATCATAAAGAGATATAAATAAGCACTTCACTATGCCATTCATAACAGTGAATAAGTATTCTGTGAAATATAGCCTAAGTGACCCACACGGTGCACACACTGTCACCTTTACACACGTGGGACAAGGAGTCTCCGGAGATCACATCAGTAAAATCCACTTGACTAGCATAATGACATCTAGATTACAAGCATCATCATATGAATCTCAATCATGTAAGGCAGCTCATGAGATTATTGTATTGAAGTACATAGGAGAGAGATGAACCACATAGCTACCGGTACAGCCCCGAGCCTCGATGGAGAACTACTCCCTCCTCATGGGAGACATCAGCGTTGATGAAGATGGCGGTGGTGTCGATGGAGAAGCCTTCCGGGGGCACTTCCCCGTCCCGGCAGCGTGCCGGAACAGAGACTCCTGTCCCCCAGATCTTGGCTTCGCGATGGCGGCGGCTCTGGAAGGTTTTCTCTGGTTTCGTCGAACGTGGTAGGGTTTTCGCGATGGAGACCTTAAGTAGGCGGAAGGGCAGCCTCGGAGGGGTCCTGGTGGGGCCACACACTAGGCCGGCGTGGCCAGGGCTTGGGCCCCGCCGCCCTACTGTGTCCCCACCTCGTGGCCCCACTTCGTTTCCTCTTCGGACTTCTGGAAGCTTCGTGGAAAAATAGGACCCTGGGCGTTGATTTCGTCCAATTCCGAGAATATTTCCTTACTAGGATTTCTGAAACCAAAAACAACAGAAAACAACAACTGGCCCTTCGGCATCTCGTCAATAGGTTAGTTCCGGAAAACGCATAATAATGACATAAAGTATGCATAAAACATGTAGATATCATCAATAATGTGGCATGGAACATAAGAAATTATCGATAAGTCGGAGACGTATCACCTATCATGATCCAGATCATCTATTTGTAATGCTACATGTTGTGTTTGTTGGGATCCGATGAATATTGAATACTATGTCAAGTTGATTATCAATCTATCATATATGTTGTTTAAGTTCTTGCATGCTCTCCGATGCTAGTAGAGGCTCTGGCCAAGTTGATACATGTAACTCCAAGAGGGAGTATTTATGCTCGATAGTGGGTTCATGCCTCCATTGAATCTGGGACATTGACGGAAAGTTCTAAGGTTGTGAATGTGCTGTTGCCACTAGGGATAAAACATCGATGCTTTGTCTAAGGATATTTGTGTTGATTACATTACGCACCATACTTAATGCAATTGTCTGTTGCTTGCAACTTAATACCGGAAAGGGTTCGGATGATAACCTGAAAGTGGACTATTTAGGCATAGATGCATGCTGGATAGCGGTCTATGTACTTTGTCGTAATGCTCTGATTAAATCTCATAGTACTCATCATGATATATGTATGTGCATTGTTATGCCTTCTTTATTTGTCAATTGCCCAACTGTAATTTGTTCACCCAACATGCTATTTATCTTATGGGAGAGACACCACTAGTGAACTGTGGACCCCGGTCCATTCTTTACATCTAAAATACAATCTACTGCAATTGTTCTTTATTGTTCTTCGCAAACAAACATCATCTTCCACACTATACATCTAATCCTTTGTTTACAGCAAGCCGGTGAGATTGACAACCTCACTGTTACGTTGGGGCAAAGTACTTTGATTGTGTTGTGCAGGTTCCACGTTGGCGCCGGAATCCATGGTGTTGCGCTGCACTACACTTCGCCGCCATCAACCTTCAACGTGCTTCTTGGCTCCTACTGGTTCGATAAACCTTGCTTCTTACCGAGGGAAACTTGCTTCTATACGCATCATACCTTCCACTTGGGGTTCCCAACGGATGTGTGCTTTACGCGTATCAAGCTAAATTTCTGGCGCCGTTGCCGAAGAGATCAAGACACGCTGCAAGGGGAGTCTCCACTTCCAATCTCTTTACTTTGTTTTTGTCTTGCTTTATTTTATTTACTACTTTGTTTGCTGCACTAAAACAAAACACAAAAAAATTAGTTGCTAGCTTTACTTTATTTACTATCTTGTTTGCGTTCTCCATATTAAAAACACAAAAAAAATTAGTTACTTGCATTTACCTTATCTAGTTTGCTTTATTTACTACTGCTAAAATGAGTAATCCTGAAGTTGAAGTTCGTTCGTTTAAGCAACAAGGTGGAGAAAGTTTTAAAGATGCTTGGTATAGAATTAGTGATGCTCATCATAAGTGCACCAAGAAACACTCCACTATTATCCTACTTAGGAACTTCTATGTTGGTATATCTAGCTGGAATAGGTATGTTCTTGATACTCTTTCGGGGGGTAATTTCCTAGGTACTCCTGCTTTAGAAGCTAGTTGCATCATTGAGAGCCTATTTGGAATACCACCTATTAATGAAACTAAAACTGAAATCTCTCTTGAGGATGTCATGAAAAAGTTGGAAGCCATAGAGAAAAAAATTCCAAGTGTTGATACTAAACTGGGAATATTACTTGATAATACTGATAAACTTGATAAATCCCTAGGAGGAATTAATGAAAGAATTGCTATGTTAGAAACTTGTGCTATCCATGATAATCAAACCCATAGGATTGGTAAACTTGAAGAAGCTATGGGAACATTGGGTTCAACTTTCTCTTCTCTTAAATTTAAGGAGAAAGCTTATGTGGGCAAGGAGCAAAAAATCATGTATGTCTCTAAGGTGCCTAAGCCAAAGAATTATTATAAGCCTAAAATTGATAAAACCCTTAGTACCACTATGGGGAATTTAGATAATGGAGCATCTAAGGTACCCTCTGCAACAAGTTGTGTTTGTAAGGAAAATTATGATGTTGATGCTTCATCTCTTGATAACACTTGATTCACACTTTCTGCGCCTAGCTAAAAGGCGTTAAAGTAAAGCGCTTATGGGAGACAACCCATCATTTTACTACATCACTTTTGTTTTATATTTGAGTCTTGGAATTTGTTACTACTGTAGCAACCTCTCCTTATCTTTATTTTATTGCATTGTTGTGCCAAGTAAAGTCTTTGATAGTGAAGTCAATACTAGATTAGGATTATTGCGCAGAAACAGATTTCTTGCTGTCACGAATTTGGGCAGGGTTCTCTGTAGGTAACTCAGAAAAATCTGCCAATTTACGTGCGTGATCCTCAGATATGTACGCAACTTTCATTAAATTTGAGCATTTTCATCTGAGCAAGTTAAGTGCCCCTGAAAAATTCGTCTTTACGGACTGTTCTGTTTTGACAGATTCTGCCTTTTATTTCGCATTGCCTGTTTTGCTATGTTTGATGGATTTCTTTGTTCCATTAACTTTTAGTAGCTTTGTGCAATGTCCAGAAGTGTTAAGAATGATTATGTCACCTCTGAATATATGAATTTTCAATTATGCACTAACCCTCTAATGAGTTTGTTTCGAGTTTGGTGTGGAGGAAGTTTTCAAGGGTCAAGAGAGGAGGATGATACAATATGATCAAGAAGAGTGAAAAGTCTAAGCTTGGGATGCCCCCGTGGTTCATCCCTGCATATTTTAGGAAGACTCAAGCATCTATGCTTGGGGATGCCCAAGGCATCCCCTTCTTCATCAACAACTTATCAGGTCACCTCTAGTCACTACAGGAATTCCTGTCTATTGCAACAATATTTATTGCTACATCTCTATTTCGTTGCAATAGATCTCAATATTACCACGAATATTTCGTTTGTGGCAATAGCCTCCGCATATTGCCACAATTGAGTTTTGTCGCGGTAATTAGATGTTTTGTTGCAATAGAGGGCTCTTATTGCAACGAAACGTGATGTTGTTGCCATAAGGAGGTACTATTGCGACGATTACGGGTTGTTGCGAGACCTCGTCATCTTGTTGCAATAGAGAGTAGGTAACGCCACGAAAATAGAATTTGTGGAAATATACGGAAGAATATTGCAACATTTTCCCCTTGTTGTGTTAGGCATTCATATTGTTGCAAAATATTAGTCTCCTATTGCAACAAAATATGTATTTGTCGTAAAAGTGGCCGTTTTTTTTTTGCCTCAACCCCATTGTGTTGCAATAGTTTTTGCATATTGCGAAAAATTATGGAGCAATGGTAATATCTAGAAGATATTGCAACAATCATGTTCTTTTCGTTGTTTACTACTCCCTCTGTTCCATTCTATAGTGCCTATTGTTTCTTGGCACGGAAATTAGCGCAAGAGTATTTTTTACACAAGACCCCTAGCTGAACGATTTGAGATCAATGTAAAATTTGGGAAATCCATATCTTCCAAACTTACCATAACAATTTTGGGAGCTGAACGATTTGGGTGCTGAACGGGGAGGGGGTAATTGAAAAAAAGCTAAGCTACAACCTTATATTCTGAAACAAATGACAAAAATCTATAGGCACTATAGAAAGGAACGGAGGGAGTATATTTTTTGTCTAATTAAATATGGTGTCCTAGTTTAAAAAATCATAAGGGTTATATTTAACATAAACAATAAGTTGACTGATTCCTTATATTATTAGTGGCAATATTTAATTTTCACTTGTGGAGGCGGCGTGGTGGCACTTGCTCGATCCGCCATCAGAGGCGGCATGGTGGCGCTTCCTCGATCCGCTTGTGGCGACGACGTGGTGGCGCTTGGTCGATCTGCCGGTGACAGCATGACGACGCTTTGTGAAGCCGCCAGCGGCGACGGCATCTTGGCGGGTCATGGATCCGCCAGCGGAGCCGGCAAGACGGCCCTTCCTGGACCAGCGAGCAGTCGCGGGGTGCTTGGCAACCTTCCAAAATGCGGCAGCGGCGGCGAGATGTTCATGCATACAAGCTACTAGAAGGACTTGTCACAGTCTGTTGTGCCCGGGTTTTTTTTTTGTTAGCCTTTTCTTTCATTTCGTCATCAACTAAGTAAGATGTAGAAAAAAACACATAAACAGAGAGTCAGTAGGCCATCGCCGATGGATATCGAAGGGGCGAAACGCTGCCGGAAGCACCTCCGGTGGACTCCACCCCTTCCGGTGTGGTCATCTTCATCACTAGTAACATTTCGCTAGTCTATAACGATTTTAGTTCGTCAGCGAAAGGCAAAAAACCGTCATGGAGGCCTCATACTGACGGTTTGGAATTCCGTGGCGAACCTCGCGTCACAGATGGCCAGACTAACGGTTATATTATCCCGTCATAGATCTGTGACGGCCTAGCCCACACCTAAAGCCCACCCGGGTCGCCCCTCCGCGATTCTCCGATCTGGTGTTTTTTCACCAAGAAATAACTTTTTACGAAAAAAAATTAGTTACATTATTATTAGCAGCATATATACTTGATATTGGTTTGAAATATTATTTTCCAATATAATTCATTATTTTAACCATTCCCTCCATTTTTTTTTACTTTCCCACCACCTATTGTATTTTGCGCCAATTCTTTTAACCTCCCGCTAAACACCCTTATTTTGTTACCATCCGAAATTTTTGGTTCCCACCAAAGTTAGCCTCTCTCCGAAATTTAGCGCCTATTAAACTTTCCCGCTAAACACCTATTATATATTTTCTCATTCCTGGTCACATCTCTAAACAAAATCACGGCGTCATACACAGATCGGATCTGAGCTGTTGTTCTTGGTTGAGCGGCGCTCACGGCGTACGTCATGACGGCGTCGACCCAGCGAACCACACCAACATCTCAGGTTAAATCCTTTCTCCCAATCTCCACTGCTTAGATGTGCAGCTCTCAAATCCCAATCGCCCCGTTCCCAATCTCCTACTAGAACTAAATCGCCAACGGCATGGCCCCTTTACAATCCATGCTCGACATGCTGTCGTCGATGCCGTCCATTGCCTCGGCCACGGCGAGCATATCTATGGCGGCCGCGACCACGACCAGGCTTGCCAATACCTCGTCGATCCCGCGATCTATCATGTGGTCTGCTTTTGATTACTCTATAATAGCGCGTGAGTTAACTCAGACCTATTTAGTTTGCTGTTTGTTCCAGATCATTTAGGTAATATAAGTTGCGCATGAGATGTGTTTTGGCGATCCTGAGATAGATGCCCTCGCGCATAATACGAAGTACACCTGAAGTACTGTGGATCGCCCTGACTCATCTGGCGCGAACTGTGGCAGTATTCTGTATTTTGCTTTTGCCTTGGTGGCTCTAACTTTGCTAATTTCTTGACCAGATCAGTAGACTTCTGTTTGTTAATGCGCTCAATGCTGTGCAGAAGCTGTAGTCACTCTGATCGTGCCAAGCATAGTAAATGTGGTGAGAGTTCTGATTTGTTTGGGTTTTGCTATACCATTTATAGACTTGAGTCTATCTTGATTTTCCTCTGTCAATTTTGGGGGAATTTGATCATATACGCAGAATATGTGTCATGTATTTTTATTTTATGTTTACCCGTGAGACATGTCTGATGATAAAAAAAACTAACATTGGACATTAGCAAATATGTGTCATGTAATATGTGCATATATTAGAAGCCATAAAGAAGTTGAGAAGCAATGTGAAGTAGACTTGGTCAAGCATCTAGCATGACCAAGACCTAACAAAAATGCCAATTGGCTAAATGATGAAAACAGGAGAAATTATTTACGAATGTTCACGCACTTTCTATTTAGTTAGTAGCAAATAAAATGGTGTCAGTTCTTTCTTTTGATTTTTGTGGATCCAGCTCATGTTTCTCTAAGCAGGTCTGATTCTATTGAATATCATGTCCTGGCTTGTAGTTTTCATAAGCATCCACAGTTACTTTCAGATTTTTCAACCAAGCCATGTTCAATAGCTATACCAATAAAATATTTCCTTCATTTGGTTGCTTTGCATATTCTGGGGTCACTCAAGTTATTGCATAAATTACAGTAATTGATAATATCCTTCGATTTGTCTTTCAACCATAAATTGTAGTAGTGTTTTGTAATTTGAGGCATCCCGGCTGAGCATTGCTTGATCGTAGACAACGATACTTTGATTCGTTGTTGATGCAAACGATGTTGGCCATTTCGAGCTTCTTTTGGACATTTTTCTGGATTTAGCAGAGTTCATGTATGGAGGGATGCTTCGTCAAATATCTTGTCCTAGTGTTTATTCCCATATGCATCTATTATTTTAAATTCATATGTTTACAGGTTTACATCCTTGTGTTTCAAGTATAAAGTACAATTATCTTATTTGCTGCATACACATTCTTCCTTCATTCGGTAGCTTTCATATGTTCCATTCCATGTTCATCCTTCATGGTCTGCTAATATAGTTATCACCTGAACTATACCTATATTGTAAACAGGAATGTTGACAGTTGCCACTGTGAGGGGTTGGTGCCATGAACTGATATAAATGAAATCATGAACAAAGTACCACCGTGGTTTCTCGTTTTTCACTTGTCCTCACACTTCCAAAGAAATGTAGTGCGAACTAATCTCTTCCATTACTACTTAGACATGCGATTCCTTTGCATCTGTAGGAAAACTTATTTCATTTTATGCCTTCTTTACATATTTTGTGTCTTTCTGAAACTGACTCAAATTTTGATATTACCTGCACAAGGCAACGATGAATTCTACGGAGCATGTTGCTGGTACACAACATCCTTACATGTTGCACCTATCTGAATGGTTCACAACTTCAATGTTTTGTTAATGCTAGGTCCCTTCATTGTTTTTGTGTGCAGTAAGGAAAAGCTCTATTGTCTTCACAAGGATTGAAAGTATAACATCATACATACACAAACATGGACAACCCAGATTGGTAAATTGTTTACGTCACTTAAGCCATCTCTAGCATTTGCTATAATTCTAGATTTTACAAAGCAATGGCAAGTCACAACCATATATGAATTTTACC
This sequence comes from Lolium perenne, assembly GCF_019359855.2. Taxonomy (NCBI): domain Eukaryota; kingdom Viridiplantae; phylum Streptophyta; class Magnoliopsida; order Poales; family Poaceae; genus Lolium; species Lolium perenne. Next base: position 163,475,470 of record NC_067247.2, read on the forward strand.
GTTACTTAATTTCTATGATTTCCTCGTCTGAATGCTTGCTCTGTTGTGGGCTTCGTACCCAGTGCAAATTGCTCCAGTTGTTTGTCGTGAGTTCTTAAATTTCTATAAAAAGACACACTTATGTGTGCTTGGTAGTTTGCCTTCCCAGTATGCTCAGAATATAGGCTTGTAGTAGCAATACTTCTGTCCAATCTCTTCACTAATTAGTAACTTAGCCTCATGTACCAAATGTATTTGCTGGACACTTGATGCTAGTTTTTTGTCCTTGTTATGTTCTTGGCATATTTCTGAGATGAAACAAGAATATTGCGTTACAATTACTTTTACTCTGAATATTTGCTGGACACTTGATGCTAGTTCCTATACACTTGATGCTAGTTTTCCTATACAATTGCTTTTGTCCAATCTCATGGAATATTGTTGACAGAACTTGGCTTGCTTTCTCTTAATATTCAGTTGGCTAATTTGTTTTTCCATTTCTTGATCGCAGGAACCAAAGAAATAGCGGAGAGGGTACAAGTAATGGGAAAAACGCACCTACATTAGAGATTTCAGGAACCAAGATAGTGATGTACTATACTGTACATCATGGACAGTTTATTCTTACACACTTAATTAGGATGGCTACATTTTACTTGAGATTCATTTGATGGATATTTGCGATGAGAATTTTGATTTGTATGAACCGACATATTATACGTATGGTTTTGAGTTTTGTAATTTAATGGCTGTTTTTTCTATGATTGCGATAGGCCACAAAACTGAATTTTGTTGAAATAGAGTATCGCCACGAAAAGGTTAAATTATCGCAGTAGCTTCTCGCTACAAAAAAAAAATGATCGTTGCCATAACTATTTATCACCACGAGTGGGATGTTTGTTGCTATAAGTTAATGCCATGAACGCAGCGGTTCGTGGCAAAATGCCTAATGCTATGAAATAGGGGGCGTTGGCATAGGCTATTGCCACGGTTGTCTATTGCCACGGAATAGCATGCGCCACAAAACTTGGATTGTTGGTAGATGTTATTGCTACAAATTTCTATCTCCACAAACTATCAATCGCCACGGTTGGTTAGCATGTTGCATTAAGCTATCTCGACAAACCAAATTGTGGAGATAAGCGAGTGTTGCCGCGGGAAAAAATGTGGCAACTTCCTGCATGGTTGTTGCAATAGAGCACTTTATTGCCACGATTGCTTTTTTGTTGCAATAGCTTATTACCATGCCTACAATTGCAACGCTTGCCAACGAACACAGTTTTGTGGCAATAGGTACATAATGCCACGAAACGGCATATATTGCGACAATTTTTTTCGTTGCAATAGACCCGAATCCTTGTAGTGAGTGAAACTATATTTTTATTCAGTCACATCTTATGCGTTTTACTTGGAGCGTCTGTTTGCTTTTATTTTTGTTTTTGTTTGAATAAAATCGGATCCTAGCATTCTTTGTGTGGGAGAGAGACACGCTCCTCTATTGTATATGAACACATGTGTTCTTAGCTTTATTCTTAATGTTCATTGCGAAGGTTGAACTACTTCGTTCATTGATATATGGTTGGAAACGGAAAATGCCGCATGTGGTAAATGGTATAATGTCTTGAATAATTTGATACTTGGCAATTGTTGTGCTCATATAGATCATGTTTAAGCTCTTGCATCATATACTTTGTACCTATTAATGAAGAACTACATAGAGCTTGTTAAAATTTGGTTTGCATGATTGGTCTCTCTAAGTCTAGATTTTCTGGTTGAGGTGTTTGAACAACAAGGAGACGATGTAAAGTCTTATAATACTTACAATATGTTCATATGTGAGTCTTGCTGCACCATTTTATACTTGAGTTTGCTTCAAACAACCTTGCTAGCCTAGCCTTGTATTGAGAGGGATTCTTCTCGTGCATCCAAATCCTTGAGCCAAAAACTATGCCATTTGTGTCCACCATACCTACCTACTACATGGTATTTCTCTGCCATTCCAAAGTACATTACTTGAGTGCTACCTTTAAACTTCTATTCTTTGCCTTTACAATATATAGCTCATGGGAAAATAGCCTTAAAAACTATTGTGGTGAAGAATATGTACTTATGTATCTTATTTCTTAATAAGTTGCTTGTTGAGCGGTAACCATGTTTCTGGGGACACCATCAACTTTTACCTTTGTTGAATATCATGTGAGTTGCTATGCATGTTCGTCTTGTCTGAAGTAAGGGCGATTTTCATGATCAAATGGTTTGAGTATGCATATTGTTAGAGAAGAACATTGGGCCGCTAACTAAAGCCATGAATCATGGTGGAAGTTTCAGTTTGGACACAAATCCTCAATCTCTTATGAGAATATTATCTGTTGTTAAATGCTTATGCATTAAAGAGGAGTCCATTATCTGTTGTCTATGTGTCCCGGTATGGATGTCTAAGTTGAGAATAATCAAAAGCGAGAAATCCAATGCGAACTTTCTCCTTAGACCTCTGTACAGGCGGCATAGAGGTACCCCTTTGTGACACTTGGTTGAAACATATGTTATGCAATGATAATCCGTGTTAATCCAAGCTAATTAGGACAAGGTGCGAGCACTATTAGTATTCTATGCATGAGGCTTGCAACTTATAGGATATCTTATACATAACATATATGATTTATTACTACCGTTGACAAAATTGTTTCTATGTTTTCAAAATGAAAAGCTCTAGCACAAAAATAGTAATCCATGCTTCCCTCTGCGAAGGGTCATTCTTCTACTTTATTGTTGAGTCGGTTTACCTATTCTTTCTATCTTAGAAGCAAACACTTGTGTAAACTGTGTGCATTGATTCTTACATGTTGACAATTATCCATGAGATATACATGTTGAAGTTGAAAGCAACCGCTGAAACTTATATCTTCCTTTGTGTTGTTTCAAAGCTTTCTACTAAGAACTTATTGCTTATGAGTTAACTGTTATGCAAGTCTTATTGATGCTTGTCTTGAAAGTATTATTCATGAAAAGTCTTTGCTATATGATTCAGTTGTTTACTCATTATCTTCATCATTGCTTCGAATCGCTGCATTCATCTCATGTGCTTTACAATAGTATTGATCAAGATTATGATAGCATGTCACTTCAGAAATTATCCTTGTTATCATTTACCACTCGAGTTTGAGTAGGAACTAAGCTTGCGGATGCTTGATACGTCTCAAACGTATCTATAATTTCTTATGTTCCATGCTACTGTTATGATGATACTCACATGTTTTATACACATTATATGTCATTATTATGCATTTTCCGGCACTAACCTATTGACGAGATGCCGAAGAGCCAGTTGCTGTTTTCTGCTGTTTTTGGTTTCAGAAATCCTACAAAGGAAATATTCTCGGAATTGGACGAAATCAACGCCCAGGGGCTTATTTTTCCACGAAGCTTCCAGAAGACCGAGGGAGAAACGAAGTGGGGCCACGGGGCGCCGCCACACTAGGGCGGCGCGGCCTAAGGGGGGCCCGCGCGGCCCTAGCGTGTGGGGCCCCCGTGACTCCTCCGACTCCGCCCTTCCACCTACTTAAAGCCTTCGTCGCGAAACCCTCTGTACCGAGAGCCACGATACAGAAAACCTTCCAGAGACACCGCCGCCGCCAATCCCATCTCGGGGGATTCAGGAGATCGCCTCCGGCACCCTGCCTGAGAGGGGAATCATCTCCCGGTGGGCTCTTCATCGCCATGATCGCCTCCGGATCGATGTGTGAGTAGTTCACTGATGCGTGTGGTTGACACGTCCGTTGGGAACCCCAAGAGGAAGGTGTGATGCGCACAGCGGCAAGTTTCCCTCAGTAAGAAACCAAGGTTTAATCGAACCAGTAGGAGTCAAGAAGCACGTTGAAGGTTGATGGCGGCGGGATGTAGTGCAGCGCAACACCAGAGATTCCGGCGCCAACGTGGAACCTGCACAACACAACCAAAGTACTTTGCCCCAACGAAACAGTGAGGTTGTCAATCTCACCGGCTTGCTGTAACAAAGGATTAACCGTATTGTGTGGAAGATGATTGTTTGCAGAAAACAGTAGAACAAGTATTGCAGTAGATTGTATTTCAGTATAGAGAATTGGACCGGGGTCCACAGTTCACTAGAGGTGTCTCTCCCATAAGATAAACAGCATGTTGGGTGAACAAATTACAGTTGGGCAATTGACAAATAAAGAGGGCATGACCATGCACATACATATTATGATGAGTATAGTGAGATTTAATTGGGCATTACGACAAAGTACATAGACCGCCATCCAGCATGCATCTATGCCTAAAAAGTCCACCTTCAGGTTATCATCCGAACCCCCTCCAGTATTAAGTTGCTAACAACAGACAATTGCATTAAGTATTGCGCGTAATGTAACTAGTAACTACATCCTTGAACATAGCACTAATGTTTTATCCCTAGTGGCAACAGCACATCCACAACCTTAGAACTTTCTCATCCTTGTCCCAGATATCAATGGAGGCATGAACCCACTATCGAGCATAAATACTCCCTCTTGGAGTTACAAGCATCTACTTGGCCAGAGCATCTACTAGTAACAGAGAGCATGCAAGATCATAAACAACACATAGACATAACTTTGATAATCAACATAACAAGTATTCTCTATTCATCGGATCCCAACAAACGCAACATATAGAATTACAGATAGATGATCTTGATCATGTTAGGCAGCTCACAAGATCCGACAATGAAGCACAATGGGGAGAAGACAACCATCTAGCTACTGCTATGGACCCATAGTCCAGGGGTAGACTACTCACACATCACTCCGGAGGCGACCATGGCGGCGTAGAGTCCTCCGGGAGATGATTCCCCTCTCCGGCAGGGTGCCGGAGGCGATCTCCTGGATCCCCCGAGATGGGATCGGCGGCGGCGGCGTCTCTGGAAGGTTTTCCGTATCGTGGCTCTCGGTACTGGGGGTTTCGCAACGGAGGCTTTAAGTAGGCGGAAGGGCAGGTCAGGAGGCGGCACGAGGGCCCCACACCACAGGGCCGCGCGGCCAAGGGGGGGGGGGGCGCGCCGCCCTAGGGTGTGGCCACCTCGTGGCCCCACTTCGTCTCCTCTTCGGACTTCTGGAAGCTTCGTGGCAAAATAGGACCCTGGGCGTTGATTTCGTCCAATTCCGAGAATATTTCGTTACTACGATTTACTGAAACCAAAAACAGCAGAAACGACAATCGGCACTTCGGCATCTTGTTAATAGGTTAGTTCCAGAAAATGCACGAATATGACATAAAGTGTGCATAAAACATGTAGATAACATCAATAATGTGGCATGGAACATAAGAAATTATCGATACGTCGGAGACGTATCAGCATCCCCAAGCTTAGTTCTGCTCGTCCCGAGCAGGTAAAACGATAACACAGATAATTTCTGGAGTGACATGCCATCATAACCTTGATCATACTATTTGTAAAGCATATGTAGTGAATGCAGCGATCAAAACAATTTATATGACATGAGTAAACAAGTGAATCATAAAGCAAAGACTTTTCATGAATAGCACTTCAAGACAAGCATCATTAAGTCTTGCATAAGAGTTAACTCATAAAGCAATAATTCAAAGTAAAAGCATTGAAGCAACACAAAGGAAGATTAAGTTTCAGCGGTTGCTTTCAACTTGTAACATGTATATCTCATAGATATTGTCAACATAGAGTAATATAATAAGTGCAATATGCAAGTATGTAGGAATCAATGCACAGTTCACACAAGTGTTTGCTTCTTGAGGTGGAGAGAAATAGGTGAACTGACTCAACATTGAAAGTAAAAGAATTGTCCTCCATAGAGGAAAAGCATCGATTGCTATATTTGTGCTAGAGCTTTGATTTTGAAAACATGAAACAATTTTGTCAACGGTAGTAATAAAGCATATGTATCATGTAAATTATATCTTACAAGTTGCAAGCCTCATGCATAGTATACTAATAGTGCCCGCACCTTGTCCTAATTAGCTTGGACTACCGGATCATCACAATGCACATGTTTTAACCAAGTGTCACAAAGGGGTACCTCTATGCCGCCTGTACAAAGGTCTAAGGAGAAAGCTCGCATTGGATTTCTCGCTATTGATTATTCTCAACTTAGACATCCATACCGGGACAACATAGACAACAGATAATGGACTCCTCTTTTATGCATAAGCATGTAACAACAATTAATAATTCTTCTCATATGAGATTGAGGATATATATCCAAAACTGAAACTTCCACCATAGATCATGGCTTTAGTTAGCGGCCCAATGTTCTTCTCTAACAATATGCATGCTTAACCATAAGGTGGTAGATCGCTCTTACTTCAGACAAGACGAACATGCATAGCAACTCACATGAAATTCAACAAAGAGTAGTTGATGGCGTCCCCAGTAAACATGGTTATCGCACAACAAGCAACTTAATAAGAGATAAAGTGCATAATTACATATTCAATACCACAATAGTTTTTAAGCTATTTGTCCCATGAGCTATATATTGCAAAGGTGAATGATGGAATTTTAAAGGTAGCACTCAAGCAATTTACTTTGGAATGGCGAAAAATACCATGTAGTAGGTAGGTATGGTGGACACAAATGGCATAGTGGTTGGCTCAAGTATTTTGGATGCATGAGAAGTATTCCCTCTCGATACAAGGTTTAGGCTAGCAAGTCTTATTTGAAACAAACACAAGGATGAACCGGTGCAGCAAAACTCACATAAAAGACATATTGAAAACATTATAAGACTCTACACCGTCTTCCTTGTTGTTCAAACTCAATACTAGAAATTATCTAGACCTTAGAGAAACCAAATATGCAAACCAAATTTTAGCATGCTCTATGTATTTCTTCATTAATGGGTGCAAAGCATATGATGCAAGAGCTTAAACATGAGCACAACAATTGCCAAGTATCACATTACCCAAGACATTAATAGCAATTACTACATGTATCATTTTCCAATTCCAACCATATAACAATTTAACGAAGAAGAAACTTCGCCATGAATACTATGAGTAGAAACTAAGGATATACTTGTCCATATGCTACAGCGGAGCGTGTCTCTCTCCCATAAAGTGAATGCTAGGATCCATTTTATTCAATCAAAACAAAAAACAAAAACAAACCGACGCTCCAAGCAAAGCACATAAGATGTGATGGAATAAAAATATAGTTTCAGGGGAGGAACCTGATAATGTTGTCAATGAAGAAGGGGATGCCTTGGGCATCCCCAAGCTTAGACGCTTGAGTCTTCTTGATATATGCAGGGGTGAACCACCGGGGCATCCCCAAGCTTAGAGCCTTCACTCTCCTTGATCATGTTGCATCATACTCCTCTCTTGATCCTTGAAAACTTCCTCCACACCAAACTTAGAACAACTCATTAGAGGGTTAGCGACAATAAAAATTAACATGTTCAGAGGTGACACAATCATTCTTAACACTTCTGGACATTGCATAAAGCTACTGGACATTAATGGATCAAAGAAATTCATCCAACATAGCAAAAGAGGCAATGTGAAATAAAAGGCAGAATCTGTCAAAACAGAACAGTTCGTATTGACAAATTTTATCGAGGCACCAGACTTGCTCAAATGAAAATACTCAAATTTAATGAAAGTTGCGTACATATCTGAGAATCACTCACGTAAATTGGCATAATTTTCTGAGTTACCTACAGAGAAAACAGCCCAGATTCGTGACAGCAAAGAAATCTGTTTCTGCGCAGTAATCCAAATCTAGTATGAACTTTACTATCAACGACTTTACTTGGCACAATAAAACACTAAACTAAGATAAGGAGAGGTTTCTACAGTAGTAAACAACTTCCAAGACACAAAATAAAAACAAAGTACTGTAGGTAAAAACATGGGTTGTCTCCCATAAGCGCTTTTTCTTAACGCCTTTCAGCTAGGCGCAGAAAGTGTGTATCAAGTATTATCGAAGGGTGGTGTGTCAACCTTACCTTGGGCTTTACCCTTACCTTTCTTATTGTTTTTCTTTCCCTTTGATTTAGGAAATATATGATTTCCTCCCGGTGTAGAGGTGAATTCCAGGGTGCCTTCTCCCACATCAATGACTGCTCCCAATAGTTTCAGCAGGGATCTTCCGAGTGTGATTTTTCCTGTCCCTACGCATTCAATAACAAGATAATCAATGGATATTGTTCTTCCAAGAATGGTTGTATGCACACCTGCAGCTATTCCCTTAGGAATTATAACAGAGTTATCAATGAGAGTTATTTCTTCTCCTCCTTCATCGACTCCCCAAAGTTTCAAAGATTTATAAATGCTCTCAGGTATAAGGCAAAATTCAGACATAATATCACAGTTGGCACGAAGAGTTCGATCACCGATAACAATTTTAACAGTAGGATCCCACAATGAAAGTTTAGAGTTCACTAAAACTTGTTCAAGACGATTACGAACATGGCAATAGTTATCATCCAAGCGAGATGTACTTATCTCGAGATTGTTTAATCTATTATAAATGCTAGTGAGGGCTGAATCAAAGTTATTAGCTGAATCATGTGATGCAACCAACTTCTTTATGGCATTAAAAGCTTGATCCCCATTGCAATGAAGGAAATCTCCTCCCACTAAAGTATCCAAAGCATATCTATAGCGAATCATAAGACCAAAATAAAAATTACTAAGGAGCAAACTTAGAGTCATTTGAGGTTCAGTTTTACGATAAGAAGTAAAAATTCTAGACCAAGCATCCTTAAAACTCTCCTCATCCCCTTGTTTAAAAGTGAAGACTAATTCTTCAGGCGAAGAAGTAACAGGTTCAGAGCTAGACATGGTAACAAAAGTAACTAATTTTTTTGTATTTTTAATATAGAGTGCAAGACAGTAAATAAAGCAAACTAGATAAAGTAAATGCAAGTAACTAATTTTTTTGTGTTTTTGATATAGCAAACAAGATAGCAAATAAAGTAAAACTAGCAACTAATTTTTTTTGTATTTTGATTTAGTGCAGCAAACAAAGTAGTAAATAAAACTAAGCAAGACAAAAAAAAACAAAGTAAAGAGATTGAGAAGTGGAGACTCCCCTAGCAGCGTGTCTTGATCTCCCCGGCAACGGCGCCAGAAATTTGCTTGATGCGTGTGGTTGACACGTCCGTTGGGAACCCCAAGAAGAAGGTGTGATGCGCACAGCGGCAAGTTTCCCTCAGTAAGAAACCAAGGTTTAATCGAACCAGTAGGAGCCAAGAAGCACGTTGAAGGTTGATGGCGGCGGGATGTAGTGCGGCGCAACACCAGAGATTCCGGCGCCAACGTGGAACCTGCACAACACAACCAAAGTACTTTGCCCCAACGAAACAGTGAGGTTGTCAATCTCACCGGCTTACTGTAACAAAGGATTAACCGTATTGTGTGGAAGATGATTGTTTGCAGAAAACAGTAGAACAAGTATTGCAGTAGATTGTATTTCAGTATAGAGAATTGGACCGGGGTCCACAGTTCACTAGAGGTGTCTCTCCCATAAGATAAACAGCATGTTGGGTGAACAAATTACAGTTGGGCAATTGACAAATAAAGAGGGCATGACCATGCACATACATATTATGATGAGTATAGTGAGATTTAATTGGGCATTACGACAAAGTACATAGACCGCCATCCAGCATGCATCTATGCCTAAAAAGTCCACCTTCAGGTTATCATCCGAACCCCCTCCAGTATTAAGTTGCTAACAACAGACAATTGCATTAAGTATTGCGCGTAATGTAACTAGTAACTACATCCTTGAACATAGCACTAATGTTTTATCCCTAGTGGCAACAGCACATCCACAACCTTAGACCTTTCTCACATCGTCCCAGATATCAATGGAGGCATGAACCCACTATCGAGCATAAATACTCCCTCTTGGAGTTACAAGCATCTACTTGGCCAGAGCATCTACTAGTAACGGAGAGCATGCAAGATCATAAACAACACATAGACATAACTTTGATAATCAACATAACAAGTATTCTCTATTCATCGGATCCCAACAAACGCAACATATAGAATTACAGATAGATGATCTTGATCATGTTAGGCAGCTCACAAGATCCGGCAATGAAGCACAATGGGGAGAAGACAACCATCTAGCTACTGCTATGGACCCACAGTCCAGGGGTAGACTACTCACACATCACTCCGGAGGCGACCATGGCGGCGTAGAGTCCTCCGGGAGATGATTCCCCTCTCCGGCAGGGTGCCGGAGGCGATCTCCTGGATCCCCTGAGATGGGATCGGCGGCGGCGTCTCTGGAAGGTTTTCCGTATCGTGGCTCTCGATGCGGGGTTTCGCAACGGAGGCTTTAAGTAGGCGGAAGGGCAGGTCAGAGGCGGCACGAGGGCCCCACACCATAGGGCCGCGCGGCCAAGGGGGGCGCCGCCTAGGGTGTGGCCACCTCGTGGCCCCACTTCGTCTCCTCTTCGGACTTACGGAAGCTTCGTGGCAAAATAGGACCCCGGGCGTTGATTTCGTCCAATTCCGAGAATATTTCGTTACTACGATTTACGAAACCAAAAACAGCAGAACAAAGAATCTGGCACTTCGGCATCTTGTTAATAGGTTAGTTCCAGAAAATGCACGAATATGACATAAAGTGTGCATAAAACATGTAGATAACATCAATAATGTGGCATGGAACATAAGAAATTATCGATACGTCGGAGACGTATCATTCACCCCTGGACTATGGGTCCATAGCAGTAGCTAGATGGTTGTCTTCTCCTCATTGTGCTATCATGTTAGATCTTGTGAGCTACCTATCATGATCAAGATCATCTATTTGTAATGCTACATGTTGTGTTTGTTGGGATCCGGTGAATATTGAATACTATGTCAAGTTGATTATCAATCTATCATATATGTTGTTTATGTTCTTGCATGCTCTCCGTTGCTAGTAGAGGCTTTGGCCAAGTTGATACTTGTAACTCCAAGAGGGAGTATTTATGCTCGATAGTGGGTTCATGCCTCCATTGAATCTGGGACAGTGACAGAAAGTTCTAAGGTTGTGAATGTGCTGTTGCCACTAGGGATAAAACATCGATGCTTTGTCTAAGGATATTTGTGTTGATTACATTACGCACCATACTTAATGCAATTGTCTGTTGCTTGCAACTTAATACCGGAAGGGGTTCGGATGATAACCTGAAAGTGGACTATTTAGGCATAGATGCATGCTGGATAGCGGTCTATGTACTTTGTCGTAATGCCCTGATTAAATCTCATAGTACTCATCATGATATATGTATGTGCATTGTTATGCCTTCTTTATTTGTCAATTGCCCAACTGTAACTTGTTCACCCAACATGCTATTTATCTTATGGGAGAGACACCACTAGTGAACTGTGGACCCCGGTCCATTCTTTACATCTGAAATACAATCTACTGCAATTGTTCTTTACTGTTCTTCGCAAACAAACATCATCTTCCACACTATACATCTAATCCTTTGTTTACAGCAAGCCGGTGAGATTGACAACCTCACTGTTACGTTGGGGCAAAGTACTTTGATTGTGTTGTGCAGGTTCCACGTTGGCGCCGGAATCCCTGGTGTTGCGCCGCACTACACTTCGCCGCCATCAACCTTCAACGTGCTTCTTGGCTCCTACTGGTTCGATAAACCTTGGTTTCTTACTGAGAGAAACTTGCTTCTATACGCATCATACCTTCCACTTGGGGTTCCCAACGGATGTGTGCTTTACGCGTATCAGATCTTTATTTAGTTCTCTCACAGCCCAATAAGCTTTGTGCTTGATGTCTACGGGTGCTTCTATTCTTGTAGACAGTGTTGGGCCTCCAAGAGCAGAGGTTTGTAGAACAGTAGCAAGTTTCCCTTAAGTTGATCACCCAAGGTTTATCGAACTCAGGGAGGAAGAGGTCAAAGATATCCCTCTCAAGCAACCCTGCAATCACAAAGCAAGAAGTCTCTTGTGTCCCCAACACACCTAATACACTTGTTAGATGTATAGGTGCACTAGTTCGGCGAAGAGATATTAAAACATAGGTGGTATAGATGAATATGAGCAGTAGTAACGGCGCCAGAAAAGTGCTTGCTGGCGTGCAGTTGATGGTAGTAATATTGCAGGAAGTAAAGATGCAGTAAAACAGTAAACAAGCGATAGCAGTATTTAGGAACAAGGCCTAGGGATCATACTTTCACTAGTGGACACTCTCAACATTGATCACATAACAGAATAAATAAATAGATGCTAGACTATACACCCTCTTGTTGGATGATGAACACCACTAACTGTGTAGGATTACACGAACCCTCAATGCCGGAGTTAACAAGCTCCACAATATTCAATGTTCATATTTAAGTAACCTTAGAGTGCATGACAGATCAACATAACCAAACCAAGTACTAACATAGCATGCACACTGTCACCTTCACACTACGAAAGGAGGAATAGATCACTGATACGTCTCCGACGTATCGATAATTTCTTATGTTCCATGCCACATTATTGATGATATCTACATGTTTTATGCATACTTTATGTCATATTTATGCATTTTCCGGCACTAACCTATTAACAAGATGCCGAAGAGCCGATTCTGTTTTCTGCTGTTTTTGGTTTCAGAAATCCTACAAAGGAAATATTCTCGGAATTGGACGAAATCAACGCCCAGGGTCCTATTTTGCCACGAAGCTTCCAGAAGACCGAAAGGGAAACGAAGTGAGGCGACGAGGCGGCGACACGCCAGGGCGGCGCGGCCCACCTCCTGGCCGCGCGGCCCTGTTGTGTGGGCCCCTCGCGTCGCCTCTTGACCTGCCCTTCCGCCTACTTAAAGCCTCCGTCGCGAAACCCCCAGTACCGAGAGCCACGATACGGAAAACCTTCCAGAGACGCCGCCGCCGCCAATCCCATCTCGGGGGATTCAGGAGATCGCCTCCGGCACCCTGCCGGAGAGGGGAATCATCTCCCGGAGGACTCTTCACCGCCATGGTCGCCTCCGGAGTGATGAGTGAGTAGTTCACCCCTGGACTATGGGTCCATAGCAGTAGCTAGATGGTCGTCTTCTCCTTATGTGCTTCATTGTCGGATCTTGTGAGCTGCCTAACATGATCAAGATCATCTATCTGTAATGCTATATGTTGTGTTTGTCGGGATCCGATGGATAGAGAATACTATGTTATGTTGATTATCAATCTATTACCTATGTGTTGTTTATGATCTTGCATGCTCTCCGTTATTAGTAGAGGCTCTGGCCAAGTTTTTGCTCTTAACTCCAAGAGGAAGTATTTATGCTCGATAGTGGGTTCATGCCTCCATTAAATCTGGGACAGTGACAGAAAGTTCTAAGGTTGTGGATGTGCTGTTGCCACTAGGGATAAAACATTGATGCTATGTCCGAGGATGTAGTTATTGATTACATTACGCACCATACTTAATGCAATTGTCTGTTGTTTGCAACTTAATACCGGAAGGGGTTCGGATGATAACCTGAAGGTGGACTTTTTAGGCATAGATGCATGCTGGATAGCGGTCTATGTACTTTGTCGTAATGCCCAATTAAATCTCACAATACTTATCATATCATGTATGTGCATTTTCATGCCCTCTCTATTTGTCAATTGCCCGACTGTAATTTGTTCACCCAACATGCTATTTATCTTATGGGAGAGACACCTCTAGTGAACTGTGGACCCCTGTACTATTCTTCTACATTGAATACAATCTGCTGCAATACTTGTTTTACTGTTCTTCGCAAACAATCATCATCCACACTATACATCTAATCCTTTGTTACAGCAAGCCGGTGAGATTGACAACCTCACTGTTTCGTTGGGGCAAAGTACTTTGGTTGTGTTGTGCAGGTTCCACGTTGGCGCCGGAATCCCTGGTGTTGCGCCGCACTACATCCCGCCGCCATCAACCTTCAACGTGCTTCTTGACTCCTACTGGTTCGATTAAACCTTGGTTTCTTACTGAGGGAAACTTGCTACTGTGCTCATCACACCTTCCTCTTGGGGTTCCCAACGGACGTGTCAACTACACGCATCAATCACATCAATACTATCATAGCAATAGTTAACTTCATAATCTACAAGAGATCACAATCATAGCCTACGCCAAGTACTACACGATGCACACACTGTCACCATTACACCGTGCAGGAGGAATAAACTACTTTAATAACATCACTAGAGTAGCACACAGATAAATTGTGATACAAAACACATTGCAATCATAAAGAGATATAAATAAGCACTTCACTATTTTACTCTGAATTACTCTCTGGCAAGATAACGAACACTAATTCATCATGTAGGCAAACCTTAAAGATGCATTCCCAAGTACTAATGAACACCCCACGCTGTCACTTTGAGCATTCACAGGAGGTACTAACACACCACAATTTCATAGAGACATCCAACTCAAATCATAAGTGAGTGAATAAGTATTCTGTGAAATATAGCCTAAGAGACCCACACGGTGCACACACTGTCACCTTTACACACGTGGGACAAGGAGTCTCCGGAGATCACATAAGTAAAATCCACTTGACTAGCATAATGACATCTAGATTACAAGCATCATCATATGAATCTCAATCATGTAAGGCAGCTCATGAGATTATTGTATTGAAGTACATAGGAGAGAGATGAACCACATAGCTACCGGTACAGCCCCGAGCCTCGATGGAGAACTACTCCCTCCTCATGGGAGACAGCAGCGGTGATGAAGATGGCGGTGGTGTCGATGGAGAAGCCTTCCGGGGGCACTTCCCCATCCCGGCGGCGTGCGAACGAGAGACTTTGTCCCAGATCTTGGCTTCGCGATGGCGGCGGCTCTGGAAGGTTTTCTCTGGTTTCGTCGAACGTGGTAGGGTTTTCGCGACGGAGGCTTTAAGTAGGCGGAAGGGCAAGGTCGGTGGAGTCACGAGGGACCCACACAACAGGGCGGCGCGGGCCCTAGCCTGGCCGCGCCGCCTTAGTGTGGCGCCACCTCGTGGCCCCACTTCGTATCTCCTCCGGTCTTCTGGAAGCTTCGTGTGAAAATAGGACCCTGGGCGTTGATTTCGTCCAATTCCGAGAATATTTCCTTACTAGGATTTCTGAAACCAAAAACAGCAGAAAACAGGAACTGGCACTTCGGCATCTCGTCAATAGGTTAGTTCCGGAAAACGCGTAATAATGACATAAAGTATGCATAAAACATGTAGATATCATCAATAATGTGGCATGGAACATAAGAAATTATCGATACGTCGGAGACGTATCAGCATCCCCAAGCTTAGTTCCTGCTCGTCCCGAGCAGGTAAACGATAACAAAGATAATTTCTGGAGTGACATGCCATCATAACCTTGATCATACTATTGTAAGCATATGTAATGAATGCAGAGATCAAAACAATGGTAATGACATGAGTAAACAAATGAATCATAAAGCAAAGACTTTTCATGAATAGTACTTCAAGACAAGCATCAATAAGTCTTGCATAAGAGTTAACTCATAAAGCAATAAATCAAAGTAAAGGTATTGAAGCAACACAAAGGAAGATTAAGTTTCAGCGGTTGCTTTCAACTTATAACATGTATATCTCATGGATAATTGTCAACATAGAGTAATATAACAAGTGCAATATGCAAGTATGTAGGAATCAATGCACAGTTCACACAAGTGTTTGCTTCGTGAGATGGAGAGAAATAGGTGAACTGACTCAACATAAAAGTAAAAGAAAGGTCCTTCAAAGAGGAAAGCATCGATTGCTATATTTGTGCTAGAGCTTTTATTTTGAAAACATGAAACAATTTTGTCAACGGTAGTAATAAAACATATGTATTATGTAAGTTATATCTTACAAGTTGCAAGCCTCATGCATAGTATACTAATAGTGCCCGCACCTTGTCCTAATTAGCTTGGACTACCGGATCATCGCAATACACATGTTTTAACCAAGTGTCACAAAGGGGTACCTCCATGCCGCTTGTACAAAGGTCTAAGGAGAAAGCTCGCATTTTGGATTTCTCGCTTTTGATTATTCTCAGCTTAGACATCCATACCGGGACAACATGGACAACAGATAATGGACTCCTCTTTAATGCATAAGCATGTAGCAACAATTAGTGTTCTCATATGAGATTGAGGATATATGTCCAAAACTGAAACTTCCACCATGATTCATGGCTTTAGTTAGCGGCCCAATGTTCTTCTCTAACAATATGCATGCTCTAACCATTAAAGTGGTAGATCTCTCTTACTTCAGACAAGACGGACATGCATAGCAACTCACATGATATTCAACAAAGAGTTGATGGCGTCCCCAGAAGCATGGTTATCGCACAACAAGCAACTTAATAAGAGATAAAGTGCATAAGTACATATTCAATACCACAATAGTTTTTAAGGATATTTTGTCCCATGAGCTATATATTGCAAAGGCGAATGATGGAAATTTAAAGGTAGCACTCAAGCAATTTACTTTGGAATGGCGGAGAAATACCATGTAGTAGGTAGGTATGGTGGACACAAATGGCATAGTGGTTGGCTCAAGGATTTTGGATGCATGAGAAGTATTCCCTCTCGATACAAGATTTAGGCTAGCAAGGTTATTTGAAACAAACACAAGGATGAACCGGTGCAGCAAAACTCACATAAAAGACATATTGTAAACATTATAAGACTCTACACCGTCTTACTTGTTGTTCAAAACTCAATACTAGAAATTATCTAGACTTTAGAGAGACCAAATATGCAAACCAAATTTTAGCAAGCTCTATGCATTTCTTCATTAATAGGTGCAAAGTATATGATGCAAGAGCTTAAACATGAGCACAACAATTGCCAAGTATCAAATTATTCAAGACATTTTACCAATTACTACATGTAGCATTTCCCGTTTCCAACCATATAACAATGAACGAAGCAGTTTCAACCTTCGCCATGAACATTAAAAGCTAAGAACACATGTGTTCATATGAACCAGCGGAGCGTGTCTCTCTCCCACACAAGCATTTATTCGAACAAAAACAAAAACAAAAGCACACAGACGCTCCAAGTAAAGTACATAAGATGTGACTGAATAAAAATATAGTTTCAAGGGAGGAACCTGATAAATTTGTCGATGAAGAAGGGGATGCCTTGGGCATCCCCAAGCTTAGACGCTTGAGTCTTCTTGAAATATGCAGGGATGAACCACCGGGGCATCCCCAAGCTTAGACTTTTCACTCTTCTTGATCATAGTATATCATCCTCCTCTCTTGACCCTTGAAAACTTCCTCCACACCAAACTCAAGACAACTCATTAGAGGGTTAGTGCATAATAAAAATTCACATGTTCAGAGGTGACACAATCATTCTTAACACTTCTGGACATTGCCCAAAGCTACTGGAAGGTAATGGAACAAAGAAATCCACCCAACATAGCGAAAGAAGCAATGCGAAATAAAAGGCAGAATCTGTCAAAACAGAATAGTGCGTAAAGATGAATTTTAAAGTGGCACCATACTTGCTCAGATAAAAATGCCCAAATTGAATGAAAGTTGCGTACATATCTGAGGATCACTCACGTAAATTGGCATAATTTTCTGAGTTATCTACAGAGAATTAGGCCCAGATTCGTGACAGCAAGAAATCTGTTTCTGCGCAGTAATCCAAATCTAGTATCAACCCTACTATCAAAGACATTACTTGGCACAACAATGCAATAAAATAAGATAAGGAGAGGTTGCTACAGTAGTAACAACTTCCAAGACACAAATACAAAATAAAAGTACTGTAGCAAAATAAACACATGGGTTATCTCCCAAGAAGTGCTTTCTTTATAGCCATTAAGATGGGCTCAGCAGTTCTAATGATGCACTCCAAAGAAATAAGAGTTGAAGCAAAAGAGAGTATCAAAAAGCAAATTCAAAACACATTTAAGTCTAACATGCTTCCTATGCATAGGAGTTTTGTAAATAAACAAGTTCATGAAGAAAAAAGTAACAAGCATAGGAAGATAGAACAAGTGTAGCTTCAAAAATTTCAGCACATAGAGAGGTGTTTTAGTAACATGAAAATTTCTACAACCATATTTTCCTCTCTCATAATAACTTTCAGTAGCAACATGAGCAAACTCAACAATATAACTATCACATAAAGCATTCTTATCATGAGTCTCATGCATAAAATTATTACTCTCCACATAGGCATAATCAATTTTATTAGTTGTAGTGGGAGCAAATTCAACAAAGTAGCTATCATTATTATTCTCATCATCAAATATAGGAGGCATATTGTAATCATAATCAAATTTATCCTCCATAACAAAGTGTACTAAAAGACCAATATCATTATAATCATCATAAATAGGAGGCAAAGTATCATCAAAGTAAATTTTCTCCTCAATGCTTGGGGGACTAAAAATATCATGCTCATCAAAGCCAGCTTCCCCAAGCTTAGAATTTTCCATATCATTAGCAACAATGGTGTTCAAAGCATTCATACTAATATGTTCCATAGGTTTTTTAATTTTCGCATCAAACCATCCATGTCTTAAATCAGGAAATAGAATAAGAAGCTCATTGTTGTCCATTATGCCTAACTAGTGTAAACAAGAAACAAAAAGATGCAATTGCAGGATCTAAAGGAAATAGCTTCGAGCACACACACAACGGCAACAGAAAAGTACTTATTACCTGGGACCGAAGTATGAATGCCTTTTACCTTTCCTCCCCGGCAACGGCGCCAGAAAAGTGCTTGATGTCTACGGGTGCTTCTATTCTTGTAGACAGTGTTGGGCCTCCAAGAGCAGAGGTTTGTAGAACAGCAGCAAGTTTCCCTTAAGTGGATCACCCAAGGTTTATCGAACTCAGGGAGGAAGAGATCAAAGATATCCCTCTCATGCAACCCTGCAACCACAAAGCAAGAAGTCTCTTGTGTCCCCAACACACCTAATAGGTGCACTAGTTCGGCGAAGAGATAGTGAAATACAAGTGGTATGAATGAATATGAGCAGTAGTACGACGCCAGAAAAGTGCTTGTCGGCGTGCAGTTGATGGTAGTAATATTGCAGGAAGTAATGGGTACTCTAACTACCTTATCAACCAGACTTTCAAGAGCGGCTCCCATGAAGGACGTTATCTCTACCAGCAAGGTAGATCATCCCTCTTCTCTTTTGTTTACACATGTACTTTAGTTTAGTTTTTTTATATTTTATTTATGGATGACACGCCTCCCAACCTTTGCTTTCTCAAGCCATGGCTAACCGAATCCTCGGGTGCCTTCCAACAATCACATACCATGGAGGAGTGTCTATTTGCAAAATTAAGTTGCTTACTGATGAATCAGAGCAAAACATGTGAAGAGAATTATTAATGCAAGTTAATTAATTGGGGCTGGGCACCCCATTGCCAGCTCTTTTTGCAAAGTTATTGGATAAGCGGATGAGCCACTAGTCCATTGGTGAAAGTCTGTCCGAAGTAAATGACAAGATCGAAAGATAAACACCACATACTTCCTCATGAGCTATAAAACATTGACACAAATAATAGATAATAGCTTTTGAATTGTTTAAAGGTAGCACATGAAGTATTTGCTTGGAATGGCAGGAAATACCATGTAGTAGGTAGGTATGGTGGACACAAATGGCATAGTTTTTGGCTCAAGGATTTGGATGCACGAGAAGAATTCCTCTCAATACAAGGCTAGGCTAGCAAGGTTGTTTGAAGCAAACTCAAGTATAAAACGGTGCAGCAAGACTCACATATGAACATATTGTAAGCATTATAAGACTTTACATCGTCTTCCTTGTTGTTCAAACACCTTAACCAGAAAATATCTAGACTCTAGAGAACAATCATGCAAACCAAATTTTAACAAGCTCTATGTAGTTCTTCATTAATAGGTGCAAAGTACATGATGCAAGAGCTTAAACATGATCTATATGAGCACAACATTTGCCAAGTATCAAATTATTCAAGACATTATACCGATTACCACATGCAGCATTTTCTGTTTCCAACCATATAACAATGAATGAAGCAGTTTCAACCTTCGCCATGAACATTAAAAGCTAAGAACACATGTGTTCATACGAACCAGCGGAGCGTGTCTCTCTCCCACACAAGGATGAACTTATTCAAACATAAACAAAAACAAACAGACGCTCCAAGTAAAGTGCATAAGATGTGACCGAATAAAAATATAGTTTCAAGAGAAGAAACCTGATAAGTTGTCGATGAAGAAGGGGATGCCTTGGGCATCCCCAAGCTTAGACGCTTGAGTCTTCTTGAAATATGCAGGGATGAACCACCGGGGCATCCCCAAGCTTAGACTTTTCACTCTTCTTGATCGTAGTATATCATCCTCCTCTCTTGACCCTTGAAAACTTCCTCCACACCAAACTCGAAACAAACTCATTAGAGGGTTAGTGCATAATAAAAATTTACATGTTCAGAGGTGACATAATCATTCTTAATACTTCTGGACATTGCACAAAGCTACTGGACATTAATGGAACAAAGAAATTCATCCAACATAGCAAAAGAGGCAATGCGAAATAAAAGGCAGAATCTGTCAAAACAGAACAGTTCGTAAAGACGAATTTTAAAGTGGCACCAGACTTGCTCAGATGAAAATTCCCAAATTGAATGAACGTTGCGTACATATCTGAGGATCACGCACGTAAATTGGTAGATTTTTCTGAGTTACCTACAGAGAATTAGGCCCAGATTCGTGACAGACAGAAATCTGTTTCTGCGCAGTAATCCAAATCTAGTATCAACCCTACTATCAAAGACTTTACTTGGCACAACAATGCAATAAAATAAGATAAGGAGAGGTTGCTACAGTAGTAAACAACTTCCAAAACACAACAAAACAGTAGCAAAATAAAGACATGGGTTATCTCCCAAGAAGTTCTTTCTTTATAGCCATTAAGATGGGCTCAGTAATTTCAATGATGCACTCCCAAGAAATAAGAGTTGAAGCAAAAGAGAGCATCAAGAAGCAAATTCAAAACGAATTTAAGTCTAACATGCTTCCTATGCATAGGAATCTTGTAAATAAACAAGTTCATGAAGAGCAAAGTAACAAGCATAGGAAGATAAAACCAGTGTAACTTCAAAAATTTCAGCATATAGAGAGGTGTTTTAGTAACATGAAAATTTCTACAACCATATTTTCCTCTCTCATAATAATTTTCAGAGGCATCATGAACAAACTCAACAATATAAGTATCACGTAAAGCATTCTTATTCACATGCATAAAAGTATCATTACTCTCCACATAAGCATAATCAATTTTATTAGTTGTAGTGGGAGCAAATTCAACAAATTAGCTATCATTATTATTCTCATCATCAAATATAGGAGGCATATTGTAATCATAATTAAACTTATCCTCCATAGTAGGCGGCACCAAAAGACCACTATCATTATAATCATCATATATGGGAGGCATATCATAATCAACATAAATTTTCTCCTCAATACCCGGAGGGCTAAAGAGATCATTTTCATCAAAACCGACCTCCCCAAGCTTAAATTCTTCCATAGCATTAGAAACAATGGTGTTCAAAGCATTCATACTAATAACATTCCCATTAGCATGCATATAATGTTCCATGGGTTTTTTAATTTTCTCTTCAAACACATCATGTCCTAATTCAAGATAAAGTTCATAAAGATCTCTCATTTTGTTGTTGTCTTCCATTAAGCCTTACTAGTGAAAATAAAAACAAGAGACAAAAAGATGCAATTGCAGGATCTAAAGGAAATAGCTTCGAGCACTTACACAACGGCAACAGAAAAATACTCAGTTACCTGGGACCGGAGTATGAGTGCCTTTTACCTTTCCTCCGTGGCAACGGCGCCAGAAAAGTGCTTCGTTGCCGGGATCCGGTGTGTGAGTGCCGTTTACCTTTCCTCCCCGGCAACGGCGCCAGAAAAGTGCTTGATGTCTACGGGTGCTTCTATTTTTGTAGACAGTGTTGGGCCTCCAAGAGCAGAGGTTTGTAGAACAGCAGCAAGTTTCCCTTAAGTGGATCACCCAAGGTTTATCGAACTCAGGGAGGAAGAGGTCAAAGATATCCCTCTCAAGCAACCCTGCAATCACAAAGCAAGAAGTCTCTTGTGTCCCCAACACACCTAATACACTTGTCAGATGTATAGGTGCACTAGTTCGGCGAAGAGATATTAAAACGCAGGTGGTATAGATGAATATGAGCAGTAGTAACGGCGCCAGAAAAGTGCTTGCTGGCGTGCAGTTGATGGTAGTAATATTGCAGGAAGTAAAGATGCAGTAAAACAGTAAACAAGCGATAGCAGTATTTAGGAACAAGGCCTAGGGATCATACTTTCACTAGTGGACACTCTCAACATTGATCACATAACAGAATAAATAAATAGATGCTAGACTCTACACCCTCTTGTTGGATGATGAACACCACTAACTGTGTAGGATTACACGAACCCTCAATGCCGGAGTTAACAAGCTCCACAATATTCAATGTTCATATTTAAGTAACCTTAGAGTGCATGACAGATCAACATAACCAAACCAAGTACTAACATAGCATGCACACTGTCACCTTCACACTACGAAAGGAGGAATAGATCACATCAATACCATCATAGCAATAGTTAACTTCATAATCTACAAGAGATCACAATCATAGCCTACGCCAAGTACTACACGATGCACACACTGTCACCATTACACCGTGCAGGAGGAATAAACTACTTTAATAACATCACTAGAGTAGCACGCAGATATATTGTGATACAAAACACATTGCAATCATAAAGAGATATAAATAAGCACTTCACTATGCCATTCATAACAGTGAATAAGTATTCTGTGAAATATAGCCTAAGAGACCCACACGGTTGATACGTCCATTTTGCATCACTATTTTATATCATAATTTGCTGTTATTCATTGATATATTTCATATTTGGAGATAATACTTATGTTATTTCATCTATTTTGCATGTTTCATGATTATTGGAGGATCGCGCAACGGAGTCAGGATTCTGCTGGAAAAAGCGCCGTCAGAATGCAATATTTCAGAAGATCAACAGTTGACGAAAATTATACGAAAAATCCTATTTTTCCAGATGACGAAGGGAGCCAGAAGGGGGAGCCGAGGGGACCCGAGGTGGGCCCACCTCATAGGCCGGCGCGGCCCAAGGCCTGGCCGCGCCGCCCTGTGAGGAGGGGGCCCACAGCCCTCTCTCGCCTCCTTTTCTTCGCGTACGTCTTCGTCCCGAAAACCTAAGCTCCAGGGGTACATCGCGAAGAGTCACAGCCGCCTCTGCGGGGCGGAGAACACCAGAGAGAAAAGAGCTCTCCGGTGGGCAGGAATCCGCCGGGGAAATTCCCTCCCGGAGGGGGAAATCGACGCCATCGTCACCGTCATCGAGCTGGACATCATCTCCATCACCATCATCATCATCTTCATCATCATCACCGCCGTCTCCACCGCTGCACGCCGTCACCGCTGTAACAATTTGGGTTTGATCTTGATTGTTTGATAGGGGAAACTCTCCCGGTGTTGATTTCTACTTGTTATTGATGCTATTGAGTGAAACCATTGAACCAAGGTTTATGTTCAGATTGTTATTCATCATCATATCACCTCTGATCATGTTCCATATGATGTCTCGTGAGTAGTTCGTTTAGTTCTTGAGGACATGGGTGAAGTCTAAATGTTAGTAGTGAAGTATGGTTGAGTAATATTCAATGTTATGATATTTAAGTTGTGGTGTTATTCTTCTAGTGGTGTCGTGTGAACGTCGACTACACGACACTTCACCTTTATGGGCCTAGGGGAATGCATCTTGTACTCGTTTGCCAATTGCGGGGTTGCCGGAGTGACAGAACCGAGCCCCGTTGGTATATCGATGCGGGGAGGGATAGCAGGATCTCAGAGTTTAAGGCTGTGGTTAGATTTATCTTAATTACTTTCTTGTAGTTGCGGATGCTTGCAAGGGGTATAATCACAAGTATGTATTAGTCCTAGGAAGGGCGGTACATTAGCATAGGTTCACCCACACAACACTTATCAAAACAATGAAGATTAATTAGCTGTATGTAGCGAAAGCACTAGACTAAATTCCCGTGTGTCCTCAAGAACGTTTGGTCATTATAAGTAAACAAACCGGCTTGTCCTTTGTGCTAAAAAGGATTGGGCCACTCGCTGCAATTATTACTCTCGCACTTTACTTACTTGTACTTTATTCATCTGTTACATCAAAACCCCCTGAATACTTGTCTGTGAGCATTTACAGTGAATCCTTCATCGAAACTGCTTGTCAACACCTTCTGTTCCTCGTTGGGATCGACATTCTTACTTATCGAAGATACTACGATACACCCCCTATACTTGTGGGTCATCAAGACTATTTTCTGGCGCCGTTGCCGGGGAGTGAAGCGTTATTGGTAAGTGGAATTGGTAAGGGAAATTTCTACTGTTTGTGCTGATTTTATTTCTGCCTGCTGCTATAATTCATTATGGAGAGATCTTCTCTTGAGTGTTTATTTGGGAAATCTACTACTACTGCAAAGGTAGTGGATGAGGCGCCAGGTAAGGAAGAAATACCATACAAAATACCTATGAAAATTATTGAACGTGTAGTGGGTAACCGTTATACAGGGGATGGAACTGTCCACCCCGGAGATCATTTACTGTTTTTACATGAATTATGCGGTTTATTCAAGTGTGCAGGTATTGCTATGGATGAAGTGAGGAAGAAACTATTCTCTATATCGCCGTCTGGTAAAGCGGCGCATTGGTATAAATTACTGGATAATGGGGATTCTCTTGAATGGAATGATATTGTGCCCCAGTTTTATTCTAAGTTCTATCCTCCAAGTGAGATTCACAAAGATCGGAATCGCATATATAATTTTTGGCCTCATGAAGGAGAGAGTATTGCCCAAGCGTGGGGGAGATTGAAGTCTTTAATGCTCAAATGCCCCATTCATGAGCTTCCTGGTAATATTATTATTGATAATTTCTATGCAAGACTTTCTTTTCAAGACAAGACCTTGCTAGATACTTCTTGTTCTGGATCATTTACACGCAACAAGGAAGAGTTTAAAAGGGACCTTCTTAATCGGATCCAAGAAAATACTGAAGGATGGGAGAACGACAAGGATAGAGAATCAGGTATAAATTATGATTATAAATGCATTGAAGCTTTTATGGATACTGATAAATTTCGTAATATGAGTGCTACTTATGATCTTGATTCTCAAGTTGCTGCAAATCTTTATAAAGCTTTTGCTTCTCATTATGAATTGCCTAAGAATAACTTTGATAAGTATCATGAACCGTATAAAGATAAAATTGATTCATCTATAAATAAATGTGTTGTAGTTGAAACTGTTGATCATGTTATTCCTGAAGCTTATATTGAAAAAACTCCTTTCCCTGCTAAAATGAAGGAGTACTCTGTTATAAATAGTGCGGTTCATAAAAGTGAAAAGAAACCTATAGAACCTGAAGAACAAATAAAAGTTGAACCTCTTTGTTGCAATTATTAAAGATCTTGTGACTGAAAATGTGGAGGATGGTCATATTATTTTCTGTGAAGATGCCTCTAATATTGTTTCGCATCCTAATAAGTCTAGGAAAGCTAGTGTTCCTATGCTCTCTGTTAGAATTGGTGATCATTGTTATTATGGTTTATGTGATATTGGTGCAAGTATTAGTGCTATTCCTTATGAGCTTTACACGGAGATTATGCACGAAATTGGTTCTTGTGAACTTGAAGATATTGATGTGGTTATTCGGCTGGCTAATAGAGAAACTATCTCTCCTATTGGTATTGTTCGAGATGTGGAAGTTCTATGTGGTAAGATTAAATATCCTGCTGACTTTTTGGTACTTGGTTCTGCTGCTAGTAAATATTGTCCTATTATTTTTGGTAGACCTTTTCTAAATACTTGTGGAGCTATTATAGATTGCAAGAAAGAGAAAATTTTGACTAAATTTGCTGGTGAATCTTATGAGTGTAACTTCTCTAAATTTACCAAAACTCCTTATAAAATTGATTCACCTAATAGTGATTTTAAAGTTGAACAGTGTGCATCTATTGCTCTTGCTCCTAGTAATCCTTTGCAGCAACATTTGGAGAATAGTGAGAGTGAAGTTTTTAGGGAAGAAAGAGATGAGCTTGATGAAATTTTCCTTCGTCAACCTATTCTTAAGCATGATTTACCGGTGGAAGATCTGGGTACAACACCACCACCAAAGGAAGATCCTGTCTTTGATTTAAAACCATTGCCTGACAATCTTAAATATGCTCATATTGATGATAAGAAAATATATCCTGTTATTATTAGTTCTAAGCTTTCAGAGTTTGAAGAAGAAAGGTTATTGGAAATACTGAAGAAACACCGAGGTGCTATTGGCTACACTCTTGATGACTTGAAGGCGATTTCTCCCTCTATTTGCCAACACGCCATTAATATGGAAGATGATGCGAAGCCTGTTGTTGAACCTCAGCGTCGTCTAATTCCTAAGATGAAGGATGTGGTAAGAAATGAGGTATTAAGACTCCTTGAGGCTGGTATTATATATCCTATTGCTGATAGTAGATGGGTTAGTCCTGTGCATTGTGTTCCTAAGAAAGGAGGAATGACTGTTGTGCCTAATGATAATGATGAGCTCATACCTCAAAGGGTAGTTGTAGGGTATAGAATGTGCATTGATTATCGAAAAGTTAATAAGGTTACTAAGAAAGATCATTACCCTTTGCCTTTTATTGATCAAATGTTAGAAAGGTTATCTAAAAATACTCATTTTTGCTTTCTTGATGGTTATTCTAGGTTTTCACAAATTGCTGTTAAAACTAAAGATCAAGAGAAAACCACTTTCACTTGTCCCTATGGAACTTATGCTTATAGGCGTATGCCTTTTGGTTTATGTAATGCTCCTGCTACTTTTCAAAGATGCATGTCTGCTATTTTTCATGGCTTTTGTGAGAGTGTTGTAGAGGTATTCATGGACGATTTTTCCGTCTACGGAAATTCTTTTGATAATTGCTTGCGGAACCTTGATAAAGTTTTGCAGAGATGCGAAGAAACTAACCTTGTTCTTAATTGGGAGAAATGCCACTTTATGGTTAATGAAGGAATTGTATTGGGACATAAAACTTCCGAGAGAGGTATTGAAGTTGATAGAGCTAAAGTTGAAGCCATTGAGAAGATGCCCTATGATGACGCGTAAAGCACACGTTCGTTGGGAACCCCAAGAGGAAGGTATGATGCGCACAGCAGCAAGTTTTCCCTCAGAAAGAAACCAAGGTTTATCGAACCAGGAGGAGCCAAGAAGCACGTTGAAGGTTGATGGCGGCGGGATGTAGTGCGGCGCAACACCAGGGATTCCGGCGCCAACGTGGAACCTGCACAACACAACCAAAGTACTTTGCCCCAACGAAACAGTGAGGTTGTCAATCACACCGGCATGCTGTAACAAAGGGTTAACCGTATTGTGTGGAAGATGATTGTTTGCAGAAAACAGTAAAACAGTATTGCAGTAGATTGTATTTCAGTAAAGAGAATTGGACCGGGGTCCACAGTTCACTAGAGGTGTCTCTCCCATAAGACAAACAGCATGTTGGGTGAACAAATTACAGTTGGGCAATTGACAAATAAAGAGAGCATGACCATGCACATACATATCATGATGAGTATAGTGAGATTTAATTGGGCATTACGACAAAGTACATAGACCGCCATCCAACTGCATCTATGCCTAAAAAGTCCACCTTCAAGTTATCATCCGAACCCCTTCCAGTATTAAGTTGCAAAGCAACAGACAATTGCATTAAGTATGGTGCGTAATGTAATCAACAACTACATCCTTAGACATAGCATCAATGTTTTATCCCTAGTGGCAACAGCACAACATAACCTTAGAAATTTCTGTCACTGTCCCAGGTGTCACTGCAGGCATGAACCCACTATCGAGCATAAATACTCCCTCTTGGAGTTACAAGCATCTACTTGACCAGAGCATCTACTAGTAACGGAAAGCATGCAAGATCATAAACAACACATAGATATAACTTTGATAATCAACATAACAAGTATTCTCTATTCATCGGATCCCAACAAACGCAACATATAGAATTACAGATAGATGATCTTGATCATGTTAGGCAGCTCACAAGATCCGACAATGATAGCACAATGGGGAGAAGACAACCATCTAGCTACTGCTATGGACCCATAGTCCAGGGGTAGACTACTCACACATCACTCCGGAGGCAACCATGGCGGCGTAGAGTCCTCCGGGAGATGATTCCCCTCTCCGGCAGGGTGCCGGAGGCGATCTCCTGGATCCCCCGAGATGGGATCGGCGTTGGCGGCGTCTCTGGAAGGTTTTCCGTATCGTGGCTCTCGGTACTGGGGGTTTCGTCACGGAGGCTTTAAGTAGGCGGAAGGGTAGGTCAAGAGGCGGCGCGAGGGGCCCAGACCATAGGGCCGCGCGGCCAGGGCAGGGGCCGCGCCGCCCTATGCTCTGGCTGCCTCGTGGCCCCTCTTCGTTTCGTCTTTGGACTTCTGGAAGCTTCGTGGAAAAATAGGCCCCTGGGCGTTGATTTCGTCCAATTCCGAGAATATTTCCTTACTAGGATTTCTGAAACCAAAAACAGCAGAAACAAAGAATCGGCGCTTCGGCATCTTGTTAATAGGTTAGTTCCAGAAAATGCACGAATATGACATAAAGTGTGCATAAAACATGTAGATAACATCAATAATGTGGCATGGAACATAAGAAATTATCGATACGTCGGAGACGTATCAGCATCCCCAAGCTTAGTTCTGCTGCGTCCCGGCGGAGTAAAACGATAACACGGATAATTTGCGGAGTGACATGCCATCATAATCTTGATCATACTATTTGTAAAGCATATGTAGTGAATGCAGCAATCAAAACAATGTATATGACATGAGTAAACAAGTGAATCATAAAGCAAAGACTTTTCATGAATAGCACTTCAAGACAAGCATCAATAAGTCTTGCATAAGAGTTAACTCATAAAGCAATAATTCAAAGTAAAAGCATTGAAGCAACACAAAAGAAGATTAAGTTTCAGCGGTTGCTTTCAACTTGTAACATGTATATCTCATGGATATTGTCAACATAGAGTAATATAATAAGTGCAATAAGCAAATATGTAGGAATCAATGCACAGTTCACACAAGTGTTTGCTTCTTGAGGTGGAGAGAAATAGGTGAACTGACTCAACATTGAAAGTAAAAGAATTGTCCTCCATAGAGGAAAAGCATCGATTGCTATATTTGTGCTAGAGCTTTGATTTTGAAAACATGAAACAATTTTGTCAACGGTAGTAATAAAGCATATGTATCATGTAAATTATATCTTACAAGTTGCAAGCCTCATGCATAGTGTACTAATAGTGCCCGCACCTTGTCCTAATTAGCTTGGACTACCGGATTATCACAATGCACATGTTTTGACCAAGTGTCACAAAGGGGTACCTCTATGCCGCCTGTACAAAGGTCTAAGGAGAAAGCTCGCATTGGATTTCTCGCTATTGATTATTCTTCAACTTAGACATCCATACCGGGACAACATAGACAACATATAATGGACTCCTCTTTTATGCATAAGCATGTAACAACAATTAATAATTTTCTCATTTGAGATTGAGGATATATGTCCAAAACTGAAACTTCCACCATGGATCATGACTTTAGTTAGCGGCCCAATGTTCTTCTCTAACAATATGCATGCTTAACCATAAGGTGGTAGATCGCTCTTACTTCAGACAAGACGGACATGCATAGCAACTCACATGAAATTCAACAATGAATAGTTGATGGCGTCCCCAGTGAACATGGTTATCGCACAACAAGCAACTTAATAAGAGATAGAGTGCATAATTACATATTCAATACCACAATAGTTTTTAAGCTATTTGTCCCATGAGCTATATATTGCAAAGGTGAATGATGGAATTTTAAAGGTAGCACTCAAGCAATTTACTTTGGAATGGCGGAAAATACCATGTAGTAGGTAGGTATGGTGGACACAAATGGCATAGTGGTTGGCTCAAGTATTTTGGATGCATGAGAAGTATTCCCTCTCGATACAAGGTTTAGGCTAGCAAGGCTTATTTGAAACAAACACAAGGATGAACCGGTGCAGCAAAACTCACATAAAAGACATATTGAAAACATTATAAGACTCTACACTGTCTTCCTTGTTGTTCAAACTCAATACTAGAAATTATCTAGACCTTAGAGAAACCAAATATGCAAACCAAATTTTAGCATGCTCTATGTATTTCTTCATTAATGGGTGCAAAGCATATGATGCAAGAGCTTAATCATGAGCACAACAATTGCCAAGTATCACATTACCCAAGACATTAATAGCAATTACTACATGTATCATTTTCCAATTCCAACCATATAACAATTTAACGAAGGAGAAACTTCGCCATGAATACTATGAGTAGAAACCAAGGACATACTTGTCCATATGCTACAGCGGAGCGTGTTTCTCTCCCATAAAGTGAATGCTAGGATCCATTTTATTCAAACAAAACAAAAAACAAAAACAAACCGACGCTCCAAGAAAAAGCACATAAGATGTGATGGAATAAAAATATAGTTTCAGGGGAGGAACCTGATAATGTTGTCGATGAAGAAGGGGATGCCTTGGGCATCCCCAAGCTTAGACGCTTGAGTCTTCTTAATATATGCAGGGGTGAACCACCGGGGCATCCCCAAGCTTAGAGCTTTCACTCTCCTTGATCATGTTGCATCATACTCCTCTCTTGATCCTTGAAAACTTCCTCCACACCAAACTCGAAACAACTCATTAGAGGGTTAGTGCACAATAAAAATTAACATATTCAGAGGTGACACAATCATTCTTAACACTTCTGGACATTGCATAATGCTACTGGACATTAGTAGATCAAAGAAATTCATCCAACATAGCAAAAGAGGCAATGCGAAATAAAAGGCAGAATCTGTCAAAACAGAACAGTTCGTATTGACGAATTTTAAAATGGCACCAGACTTGCTCAAATGAAAATGCTCAAATTGAATGAAAGTTGCGTACATATCTGAGGATCATGCACGTAAATTGGCTTAATTTTCTGAGCTACCTACAGGGAGGTGGACCCAGATTCGTGACAGCAAAGAAATCTGGAACTGCACAGTAATCCAAATCTAGTACTTACTTTTCTATCAACGGCTCAACTTGGCACAACAAAACACTAAACTAAGATAAGGAGAGGTTGCTACAGTAGTAAACAACTTCCAAGACACAAAATAAAAACAAAGTACTGTAGGTAAAAACGTGGGTTGTCTCCCATAAGCGCTTTTCTTTAACGCCTTTCAGCTAGGCGCAGAAAGTGTGTATCAAGTATTATCGAAGGGTGGTGCATCGTTATTATGACCTCCCCCATCCGCAGTGGTACTAAGGGCTTTGTCAATTTTAGGCCTATAATAATACTTCTTTGTTTTAGGCACTTTAGAGACATACATAAACTTTTGCTCCTTACCCACATAAGCTTTCTCCTTATATTTAAGAGAAGAAAATGTTGAACCCAAGGTTCCCATAGCCTTTTCAAGTTCATCAATCCTATTGATTTGATCATCATGGACAACACAAGTTCCTAGGACACTAATTCTTTCATCAATTCCTCCTAAGGATTTATCAAGTTCATCAGTTTTATCAAGTAACATTTCCAATTTAGCTTCAATACTTGGAAAAATTTTCTCTATGGTTTCCAATTTTTTCATAACATCTTCAAGAGAGATTTCAGTTTTAACTTTATCAACAGTGGGTATTCCAAATAAACTCTCAATAATGCAACTAGCTTCTAATGCAGGAGTACTTAGGAAGTCACCTTTTGCGAGACTATCAAGAACATATCTATTCCAGCTAGAGATACCAACATAAAAATTCCTGAGTAAAATAATGGTGGAGTGTTTCTTAGTGCATCTATTATGGGCATCACTAATTCTATACCAAGCATCTCTCAAACATTCTCCCCCTCGTTGCTTAAACGTACGAACTTCAACTTCAGGATTACTCATTTTAGTAGTAGTAAATAAAGCAAACTAGATAAAGTAAATGCAAGTAAACTAATTTTTTTTGTGTTTTCCATATAGCAAACAAGATAGCAAATAAAGTAAAACTAGCAACTAATTTTTTTGTATTTTGATTTAGTGCAGCAAACAAAGTAGTAAATAAAACTAAGCAAGACAAAAACAAAGTAAAGAGATTGAGAAGTGGAGACTCCCCTTGCAGCGTGTCTTGATCTCCCCGGCAACGGCGCCAGAAATTTAGCTTGATGACGCGTAAAGCACACGTTCGTTGGGAACCCCAAGAGGAAGGTATGATGCGCACAGCAGCAAGTTTTCCCTCAGAAAGAAACCAAGGTTTATCGAACCAGGAGGAGCCAAGAAGCACGTTGAAGGTTGATGGCGGCGGGATGTAGTGCGGCGCAACACCAGGGATTCCGGCGCCAACGTGGAACCTGCACAACACAACCAAAGTACTTTGCCCCAATGAAACAGTGAGGTTGTCAATCTCACCGGCTTGCTGTAACAAAGGGTTAACCGTATTGTGTGGAAGATGATTGTTTGCAGAAAACAGTAAAACAGTATTGCAGTAGATTGTATTTCAGTAAAGAGAATTGGACCGGGGTCCACAGTTCACTAGAGGTGTCTCTCCCATAAGACAAACAGCATGTTGGGTGAACAAATTACAGTTGGGCAATTGACAAATAAAGAGAGCATGACCATGCACATACATATCATGATGAGTATAGTGAGATTTAATTGGGCATTACGACAAAGTACATAGACCGCCATCCAACTGCATCTATGCCTAAAAAGTCCACCTTCAGGTTATCATCCGAACCCCTTCCAGTATTAAGTTGCAAAGCAACAGACAATTGCATTAAGTATGGTGCGTAATGTAATCAACAACTACATCCTTAGACATAGCATCAATGTTTTATCCCTAGTGGCAACAGCACAACACAACCTTAGAACTTTCTGTCACTGTCCCAGGTGTCACTGCAGGCATGAACCCACTATCGAGCATAAATACTCCCTCTTGGAGTTACAAGCATCTACTTGGACAGAGCATCTACTAGTAACGGAAAGCATGCAAGATCATAAACAACACATAGATATAACTTTGATAATCAACATAACAAGTATTCTCTATTCATCGGATCCCAACAAACGCAACATATAGAATTATAGATAGATGATCTTGATCATGTTAGGCAGCTCACAAGATCCGACAATGATAGCACAATGGGGAGAAGACAACCATCTAGCTACTGCTATGGACCCATAGTCCAGGGGTAGACTACTCACACATCACTCCGGAGGCGACCATGGCGGCGTAGAGTCCTCCGGGAGATGATTCCCCTCTCCGGCAGGGTGCCGGAGGCGATCTCCTGGATCCCCCGAGATGGGATCGGTGTTGGCGGCGTCTCTGGAAGGTTTTCCGTATCGTGGCTCTCGATGCGGGGGTTTCGTCACGGAGGCTTTAAGTAGGCGGAAGGGTAGGTCAAGAGGCGGCGCGAGGGGCCCAGACCATAGGGCCGCGCGGCCAGGGCAGGGGCCGCGCCGCCCTATGCTCTGGCTGCCTCGTGGCCCCTCTTCGTTTCGTCTTCGGACTTCTGGAAGCTTCGTGGAAAAATAGGCCCCTGGGCGTTGATTTCGTCCAATTCCGAGAATATTTCCTTACTAGGATTTCTGAAACCAAAAACAGCAGAAAACAGCAACTGGCGCTTCGGCATCTTGTTAATAGGTTAGTTCCAGAAAATGCACGAATATGACATAAAGTGTGCATAAAACATGTAGATAACATCAATAATGTGGCATGGAACATAAGAAATTATCGATACGTCAGAGACGTATCACCCTATCCTAGGGATATTAAAGGTATTCGTAGTGTTCTTGGCCATGCTGGGTTTTATAGGAGGTTTATTAAAGACTTCTCCAAGATTTCAAAGCCTCTTACTAATCTTCTTCAAAAAGACGTACCTTTTGTTTTTGATGATGATTGTAAGGAAGCTTTCGAAACTCTAAAGAAAGCCTTAACAACTGCCCCTATAGTTGAACCTCCTGACTGGAACTTACCATTTGAAATTATGTGTGATGCTAGTGATTTTGCTGTAGGCGCTGTTCTTGGACAGCGAGTAGATAAAAAACTGAATGTTATTCATTATGCTAGTAAAACTCTTGATGCTGCTCAAAGAAATTATGCTACTACTGAAAAGGAATTGTTAGCTGTAGTCTTTGCTTGTGATAAGTTTAGATCTTATATCGTTGATTCAAAAGTTACTATTCATACTGATCATGCTGCAATTAGATACCTTATGGCAAAGAAAGATGCTAAGCCAAGGCTTATTAGACGGGTACTTCTGTTGCAAGAATTTGATTTACATATTGTAGATAGGAAAGGTGCTGATAATCCTGTTGCTGATAATTTGTCTAGATTGGAAAATATTGCTTATGATCCTGTTCCTGTTAATGATAGTTTTCCAAATGAACAATTGGCTGTAATAAAGGTGAGCTCGCGAGACAGTCCTTGGTATGCTGATTATGCTAACTTTATAGTTTCCAAGTACTTGCCTCCAACCTTTTCAGCTCAGCAAAGGAGGAAATTCTTTTATGACTTGAGGCATTATTTTTGGGATGACCCACACTTATATAAAGAAGGAGTGGATGGTATTCTGCGAAGATGTGTTCCCGAATATGAGCAACAAGAGATATTGAGTAAATGTCATGGGAGTGCTTATGGAGGACACCACGCCGGAGATAGAACCGCGCAAAAGGTTCTACAATCAGGTTTTTATTGGCCAACTCTCTTCAAAGATGCAAGGAAGTTCATTTTATCTTGTGATGAATGTCAAAGGGTTGGTAATATCTCCAGACGCAATGAAATGCCTATGAATTATACTCTTGTTATTGAACCATTTGATTGTTGGGGATTTGACTTCATGGGACCTTTTCCCTCTTCAGAAGGTAACACTCATATACTTGTTGGTGTTGATTATGTTACTAAATGGGTGGAAGCCATACCTACAAAAAGTGCTGATGGTGAGACCTCTTTAAGAATGCTTTTAGACATTATTTTTCCTAGATTTGGAGTTCCTAGATATATTATGACAGATGGAGGTTCTCATTTTATTCATGGTGGTTTTAGAAAAACTCTTGCTAAATATGGTATTAATCATAGAATTGCTTCCGCTTATCATCCTCAAACTAGTGGGCAAGTAGAACTATCAAATAGAGAAATTAAATCTATCTTGCAAAAGACTGTTAATAAAACTAGAAAGAATTGGGCTAGTAAATTGAAGGAAGCACTATGGGCTTATAGAACTGCTTATAAAAACCCCATGGGAATGTCACCTTATAAAATGGTTTATGGAAAAGCTTGTCATTTACCTTTAGAACTAGAGCACAAAGCTTATTGGGCTGTTAGAGAACTAAACAAAGATCCTAAACTAGCCGGTGATAAGAGGTTGTTGCAATTAAGTTCTCTAGATGAATGGAGAAGTGAAGCTTATGAAAATGCTAAACTCTTTAAAGAGAAAGTTAAGAAATGGCATGATAGAAGGATTATCAAAAGAGAGTTTAATATTGGGGATAAAGTCCTATTGTATCGGTCTCGTCTCAGATTCTTTGCAGGGAAATTACTCTCGAAATGGGAAGGACGATATGTTGTTGAGGAGGTGTATCGTTCAGGAGCAATTAAAATTAGTTCCCTCCAAGGCAATGCCACACAAGTGGTGAATGGACAAAGACTCAAGCATTATATCTCAGGTGATTCTTATAATGTAGATGTTGATGTTATTCGAGTGGAAACACCAGAGGCTTTCATCAAAGGTCAAATTGACAGTCCGCCAGAACTCGACTTTGAATAGGTAACAGTACAGGTAATAAAAAGTTCGCGATTTGCTTTCCGAACAATGTTTTTGCTGTTTTTGGAAAATATGAAAAATTACGAGATCGAAACGGAGTGGAGGAGACGCACGAGGGCGTGCCCCCATAGGCCGGCGCGGCCAGGCCTTGGCCCGCGCCGCCCTATGAGCTGGCCACCTCGTCGCCCCTTTCCGACTCTGGTTCGACCTGGTACTTTCCGTTTGTCATAAAAATTCCTGCTATATAATCCCCCGGACCCCTGGAGGTCCGTATATCGTTTTCTCGACGTGTTTTGTTTCGAGCTGTTTCTGCCAGGATCTATTTTCAATCTAGAAGCACCATGGTCTCCAACAACAAAGACAAGGAGCCTATGGAGGAAGATATTCAAGATCCCGAGTGGAAAGAGGTGGACAAGAGCGTCAAGGAAGAAGATGAAGAAGAAGTGGAGGAAGACTCGCGCGCGTACCCGCGTGCTACCATTGCAAGCATCGAAGTGGTGGAGAACCCTTTTAATGCAAAGAAGAGCGCAAGAATTTGCACCGGAGGAAGACTTCCACGTCACTACCTAGCTCCAAAGACATCTTCTCCAGGCACTTATCACCCCTTCCGAAATCTAATTTACAATAATCAAATTGAAAAGACTCCCAAGGCAGCATTGCCTAGAATTGGGATATAGATCGTTCTAACACTGCAGGAAGGATGAAGCCTGAAACTGAAGAGTGGGGAAATAACTCCAGGAGTTGGGACTCGCCGTCGGACATACTTCTTAACCGCGTCGAGCACAATTCGGAGATGATCCGCAACCTCATGTACAAGATTGATGAGCTTCAGGAGCTTGTTGAGAAGCTTGTCAAGAATTCACCATCACCACCGAAGGAGTAATTCATCATCGGTATTGGCATCCCCTTGGTTTGTTCCAAGCTTGGGGGAGTGCCGCGGTATCACATCATCACTACCCTTTTACTTTTTACTATCAAGTAGTGTCATATCATGAGTAAGGAAGTTATCATATAAGATGGGTTGCAGTGTGGAAGTATCTCTCCTTTAGTTGGTTGTCTATGTATCCCTTGGTGTGAGTTATCGTTATGAAATATTAATGAGAAGTCTTATCATTTACATATTGCACACCTTATTTTAGTTTGCAATTTCTATTATATGATTGATCTTGATTTTAGTATTGGTACCACTTTGGGAGCATGATGCGCGTACAATTGACACGTTCGTTGGGAACCCCAAGAGGAAGGTGTGATGCGCACAGCAGTAAATTTTCCCTCAGTAAGAAACCAAGGTTTAATCGAACCAGTAGGAGTCAAGAAGCACGTTGAAGGTTGATGGTGGCGGAATGTAATGCGGCGCAACACCAGGGATTCCGGCGCCAACGTGGAACCTGCACAACACAACCAAAGTACTTTGCCCCAACGAAACAGTGAGGTTGTCAATCTCACCGGCTTGCTGTAACAAAGGATTAACCGTATTGTGTGGAAGATGATTGTTTGCAGAAAACAGTAAAACAAGTATTGCAGTAGATTGTATGCGGTGTAAAGAATAGGACCGGGGTCCACAGTTCACTAGAGGTGTCTCTCCCATAAGATAAATAGCATGTTGGGTGAACAAATTACAGTCAGGCAATTGACAAATAGAGAGGGCATAACAATGCACATACATGATATGATAAGTATTGTGAGATTTAATTGGGCATTACGACAAAGTACATAGACCGCTATCCAGCATGCATCTATGCCTAAAAAGTCCACCTCAGGTTATCATCCGAACCCCTTCCAGTATTAAGTTGCAAAACAACAGACAATTGCATTAAGTATGGTGCGTAATGTAATCAATAACTACATCCTCGGACATAGCATCAATGTTTTATCCCTAGTGGCAACAGCACATCCACAACCTTAGAACTTTCATCCTTGTCCCAGATTTAATGGAGGCATGAACCCACTATCGAGCATAAATACTCCCTCTTGGAGTTAAGAGTAAAAACTTGGCCAGAGCCTCTACTAATAACGGAGAGCATGCAAGATCATAAACAACACATAGGTAATAGATTGATAATTAACATAACATAGTATTCTCTATCCATCGGATCCCGACAAACACAACATATAGAATTACAGATAGATGACCTTGATCATGTTAGGCAGCTCACAAGATCCAACAATGAAGCACAATGAGGAGAAGACAACCATCTAGCTACTGCTATGGACCCATAGTCCAGGGGTGAACTACTCACTCATCACTCCGGAGGTGACCATGGCGGTGAAGAGTCCTCCGGGAGATGATTCCCCTCTCCGGCAGGGTGCCGGAGGAGATCTCCAGAATCCCCCGAGATGGGATTGGCGGCGGTGGCGTCTCAGTAAGGTTTTCCGTATCGTGGCTCTCGGTACTGGGGGTTTCGCGACGAAGGCTATTTGTAGGCGGAAGGGCAGGTAAAGAGGCGGCCCGAGGGGCCCACACCATAGGTCGGCGCGGCCAGGGCCTGGGCCGCGCCGCCCTGGTGTCTGGCCACCTCGTGGCCCCACTTCGACTCTCCTTCGGTCTTCTGGAAGCTTCGTGGCAAAATAGGACCCTGGGCGTTGATTTCGTCCAATTCCGAGAATATTTCTTTACTAGGATTTCTTAAACCAAAAACAGCAGAAACTTGACAAGCGGCTCTTCGGCATCTCGTTAATAGGTTAGTTCCAGAAAATGCACGAATATGACATAAAGTGTGCAGAAAACATGTAGATATCATCAATAATGTGGCATGGAACATAAGAAATTATCGATACGTCGGAGACGTATCAGCATCCCCAAGCTTAGTTCTGCTCGTCCCGAGCAGGTAAACGATAACAAAGATAATTTCTGGAGTGACATGCCATCATAACCTTGATCATACTATTGTAAACATATGTAATGAATGAGCGATCAAAACAATGGTAATGACATGAGTAAACAACTGAATCATAAAGCAAAGACTTTTCATGAATAGTACTTCAAGACAAGCATCAATAAGTCTTGCATAAGAGTTAACTCATAAAGCAATAAATCAAAGTAAAGGTATTGAAGCAACACAAAGGAAGATTAAGTTTCAGCGGTTGCTTTCAACTTATAACATGTATATCTCATGGATAATTGTCAATATAGAGTAATATAACAAGTGCAATATGCAAGTATGTACGAATCAATGCACAGTTCACACAAGTGTTTGCTTCTTGAGGTGGAGAGAAATAGGTGAACTGACTCAACATTAAAAGTAAAAGAAAGGTCCTTCAACGAGGAAAGCATCGATTGCTATATTTGTGCTAGAGCTTTTATTTTGAAAACATGAAACAATTTTGTCAACGGTAGTAATAAAGCATATGAGTTATGTAAATTATATCTTACAAGTTGCAAGCCTCATGCATAGTATACTAATAGTGCCCGCACCTTGTCCTAATTAGCTTGGACTACCGGATCATCGCAATACACATGTTTTAACCAAGTGTCACAATGGGGTACCTCCATGCCGCTTTGTACAAAGGTCTAAGGAGAAAGCTCGCATTTTGGATTTCTCGCTTTTGATTATTCTCAACTTAGACATCCATACCGGGACAACATGGACAACAGATAATGGACTCCTCTTTAATGCATAAGCATGTGGCAACAATTAGTGTTATCATATGAGATTGAGGATATATGTCCAAAACTGGAACTTCCACCATGATTCATGGCTTTAGTTAGCGGCCCAATGTTCTTCTCTAACAATATGTATGCTCCAACCATTAAGGTGGTAGATATCTCTTACTTCAGACAAGACGGACATGCATAGCAACTCACATGATATTCAACAAAGAGTAGTTGATGGCGTCCCCAGAAACATGGTTATCGCACAACAAGCAACTTAATAAGAGATAAAGTGCATAAGTACATATTCAATACCACAATAGTTTTTAAGCTATTTGTCCCATGAGCTATATATTGCAAAGGTGAATGATGGAAATTTTAAAGGTAGCACTCAAGCAATTTACTTTGGAATGGCGGAGAAATACCATGTAGTAGGTAGGTATGGTGGACACAAATGGCATAGTGGTTGGCTCAAGGATTTTGGATGCATGAGAAGTATTCCCTCTCGATACAAGGTTTAGGCTAGCAAGGTTATTTGAAACAAACACAAGGATGAACCGGTGCAGCAAAACTCACATAAAAGATATATTGTAAACATTATAAGACTCTACACCGTCTTCCTTGTTGTTCAAAACTCAATACTAGATATTATCTAGACTTTAGAGAGACCAAATATGCAAACCAAATTTAGCAAGCTCTAGGTGTTTCTTCATTAATGGGTGCAAAGTATATGATGCAAGAGCTTAAACATGAGCACAACAATTGCCAAGTATCAAATTATTCAAGACATTTTAGAATTACTACATGTAGCATTTCCCGATTCCAACCATATAACAATTTAACGAAGAAGATTCAACCTTCGCCATGAATACTATGAGTAAAGCCTAAGGACATATTTGTCCATATGCAACAGCGGAGCGTGTCTCTCTCCCACACAATGAATGCTAGGATCCATTTATTCAAACAAAAACAAAAACAAAAACAAACCGACACTCCAAGCAAAGCACATAAGATGTGACGGAATAAAAATATAGTTTCAGGGGAGGAACCTGATAATGTTGTCGATGAAGAAGGGGATGCCTTGGGCATCCCCAAGCTTAGACGCTTTAGTCTTCTTAGAATATGCAGGGGTGAACCACCGGGGCATCCCCAAGCTTAGAGCTTTCACTCTCCTTGATCATATTGCATCATACTCCTCTCTTGATCCTTGAAAACTTCCTCCACACCAAACTCGAAACAACTCATTAGAGGGTTAGTGGACAATAAAAATCAACATGTTCAGAGGTGACACAATCATTCTTAACACTTCTGGACATTGCATAAAGCTACTGGACATTAATGGATCAAAGAAATTCATCCAACATAGCAAAAGAGGCAATGCGAAATAAAAGGCAGAATCTGTCAAAACAGAACAGTCCGTAAAGATGGATTTTATTGAGGCACCAGACTTGCTCAAATGAAAATTCCCAAATTGAATGAAAGTTGCGTACATATCTGAGGATCATGCATGTAAATTGGCTTAATTTTCTGAGCTACCTACAGGGAGGCAGGTCGAAATTCGTGACAGCAAAGAAATCTGAAACTGCGCAGTAATCCAAATCTAGTATGAACTTTACTATCAAAGACTTTACTTGGCACAACAAAACACAAAACTAAGATAAGGAGAGGTTGCTACCGTAGTAAACAACTTCCAAGACTCAAATATAAAACAAAAATACTGTAGTAAAAACATGGGTTGTCTCCCATAAGCGCTTTTCTTTAACGCCTTTCAGCTAGGCGCAGAAAGTGTATATCAAGTATTATCAAGAGACGAAGCATCAACACCATAATTTGTTCTAATAATATAATCAAAAGGTAACTTCATTCTTTTTCTAGGGAAGTGTTCCATACCTTTCTTGAGAGGAAATTGATATTTAATATTACGTTCCTTCATATCAATAGTAGCACCAACGGTTCGAAGAAAAGGTCTTCCCAATATAATGGGGCAAGATGCATTGCATTCAATATCCAAGACAACAAAATCAACGGGGACAAGGTTATTGTTAACCATAATATGAATATTATCAACTCTCCCCAAAGGTTTCTTTTTAGCATTATCAGCGAGATTAACATCCAAATAACAATTTTTCAATGGTGGCAAGTCAAGCATATCATAGACTTTCTTAGGCATAACAGAAATACTTGCACCAAGATCACATAAAGCATTACAATCAAAATCATTGACCCTCATTTTAATGATGGGCTCCCAACCATCCTCTAGCTTTCTAGGAATAGAAGTTTCAAGTTTTAGTTTCTCTTCTCTAGCTTTTATGAGAGCATTTGTAATATGTTTTGTAAAGGCCAAGTTTACATCGCTAGCATTGGGACTCTTAGCAAGTTTTTGTAAGAACTTTATAACTTCAGAGATGTGGCAATCATCAAAATCTAAATCATTATGAGCTACATCAATGGGATCATTGTCCCCAAGGTTGGAAAAAATTTCAGCAGTTTTATCACAAGCAATTTCAGCAGTTTTAGCAATTTTAGGCAGTTTTGTACGCTTTGCACTAGGAGTAGAAACATTGCCAACACCAATTATTTTACCATTAATAGTAGGAGGTCAGCAACATGTGAATCATTAGCATTGCTAGTGGTGGTAATAGTCCAAACTTTAGCTACATTTTTCTCTTTAGCTAGTTTTTCATTTTCTTCTCTATCCCACCTAGCACGCAATTCAGCCATTAATCTTATATTCTCATTAATTCTAACTTGGATGGCATTTGCTGTAGTAACAATTTTATTTTCAATATCCCTATTAGGCATAACTTTCGATTTCAAAAGATCAACATCAGAGGCAAGACTATCAACCTTAGAAGCGAGAATATCAATTTTATTGAGTTTTTCCTCAACAGATTTGTTAAAGGCAGTTTGTGTACTAATAAATTCTTTAAGCATAGCTTCAAGTCCAGGGGGTGTGTTCCTATTATTATTGTAAGAATTCCCATAAGAATTAGCATAACCGTTACCATTATTATAAGGATATGGCCTATAGTTATTACTAGAATTGTTCCGATAAGCATTGTTGTTGAAATTATTATTTTTAATGAAGTTTACATCAACATGTTCTTCTTGGGCAACCAATGAAGCTAACGGAACATTATTAGGATCAACATTAGTCCTATTATTCACAAGCATAGACATAATAGCATCAATCTTATTATTCAAGGAGGAGGTTTCTTCAACAGAATTTACCTTCTTACCTTGTGGAGCTCTTTCTGTGTGCCATTCAGAGTAATTAATCATCATATTATCAAGGAACTTTGTTGCTTCACCAAGAGTGATGGACATAAAGGTACCTCCGGCAGCTGAATCCAATAAATTCCGCGAAGAAAAATTTAGTCCTGCATAAAAGGTTTGGATGATCATCCAAGTAGTCAGTCCATGGGTTGGGCAATTTTTAACCAAAGATTTCATTCTTTCCCAAGCTTGAGCAACATGTTCATTATCCAATTGTTTAAAATTCATTATGCTACTTCTCAAAGATATAATTTTAGCAGGGGGATAATATCTACCAATAAAAGCATCCTTGCATTTAGTCCAGGAATCAATACTATTCTTAGGCAGAGATAGCAACCAATCTTTAGCTCTTCCTCTTAATGAGAAAGGAAACAATTTTAATTTTATAATGTCACCATCTACATCCTTATATTTTTGCATTTCACACAATTCAACAAAGTTATTGAGATGGGCAGCAGCATCATCAGAACTAACACCAGAAAATTGCTCTCGCATAACAAGATTCAGTAAAGCAGGTTTAATTACAAAG
Organism: Lolium perenne; assembly: GCF_019359855.2. Taxonomy (NCBI): domain Eukaryota; kingdom Viridiplantae; phylum Streptophyta; class Magnoliopsida; order Poales; family Poaceae; genus Lolium; species Lolium perenne. The sequence continues at coordinate 163,518,744 of NC_067247.2, forward strand.
AATTCTGTTGTAGTAGCAGGTGGAGCAATAGGTGTGCATAGGAAATCATTATTATTTGTGGTTGTGAAGTCACACAACTTAGTATTTTCAGGGGTGGCCATTTTAGCAGTAGTAAATAAAGCAAACTAGATAAAATAAATGCAAGTAAACTAAATTTTTTTGTGTTTTTGATATAGAGTGCAAGACAGTAAATAAAGTAAAGCTAGCAACTAATTTTTTTGTGTTTGATATAATGCAGCAAACAAAGTAGTAAATAAAATAAAGCAGGACAAAAACAAAGTAAAGAGATTGGGAAGTGGAGACTCCCCTTGCAGCGTGTCTTGATCTCCCCGGCAACGGCGCCAGAAAACAGTCTTGATGCGCGTATAATTGACACGTTCGTTGGGAACCCCAAGAGGAAGGTGTGATGCGCACAGCAGTAAGTTTTCCCTCAGTAAGAAACCAAGGTTTAATCGAACCAGTAGGAGTCAAGAAGCACGTTGAAGGTTGATGGTGGCGGAATGTAATGCGGCGCAACACCAGGGATTCCGGCGCCAACGTGGAACCTGCACAACACAACCAAAGTACTTTGCTCCAACGAAACAGTGAGGTTGTCAATCTCACCGGCTTGCTGTAACAAAGGATTAACCGTATTGTGTGGAAGATGATTGTTTGCAGAAAACAGTAAAACAAGTATTGCAGTAGATTGTATGCGATGTAAAGAATAGGACCGGGGTCCACAGCTCACTAGAGGTGTCTCTCCCATAAGATAAATAGCATGTTGGGTGAACAAATTACAGTCAGGCAATTGACAAATAGAGAGGGCATAACAATGCACATACATGATATGATAAGTATTGTGAGATTTAATTGGGCATTACGACAAAGTACATAGACCGCTATCCAGCATGCATCTATGCCTAAAAAGTCCACCTTCAGGTTATCATCCGAACCCCTTCCAGTATTAAGTTGCAAAACAACAGACAATTGCATTAAGTATGGTGCGTAATGTAATCAATAACTACATCCTCGGACATAGCATCAATGTTTTATCCCTAGTGGCAACAGCACATCCACAACCTTAGAACTTTCATCCTTTGTCCCAAATTTAATGGAGGCATGAACCCACTATCGAGCATAAATACTCCCTCTTGGAGTTAAGAGTAAAAACTTGGCCAGAGCCTCTACTAATAACGGAGAGCATGCAAGATCATAAACAACACATAGGTAATAGATTGATAATTAACATAACATAGTATTCTCTATCCATCGGATCCCGACAAACACAACATATAGAATTACAGATAGATGATCTTGATCATGTTAGGCAGCTCACAAGATCCAACAATGAAGCACAATGAGGAGAAGACAACCATCTAGCTACTGCTATGGACCCATAGTCCAGGGGTGAACTACTCACTCATCACTCCGGAGGCGACCATGGCGGTGAAGAGTCCTCAGGGAGATGATTCCCCTCTCCGGCAGGGTGCCGGAGGAGATCTCCAGAATCCCCCGAGATGGGATTGGCGGCGGCGGCGTCTCAGTAAGGTTTTCCGTATCGTGGCTCTCGGTACTGGGGGTTTCGCGACGAAGGCTATTTGTAGGCGGAAGGGCAGGTAAAGAGGCGGCACGAGGGGCCCACACCATAGGTCGGCGCGGCCAGGGCCTCGGCCGCGCCGCCCTGGTGTCTGGCCACCTCGTGGCCCCATTTCGACTCTCCTTCGGTCTTCTGGAAGCTTCGTGGCAAAATAGGACCCTGGGCGTTGATTTCGTCCAATTCCGAAAATATTTCTTTACTAGGATTTCTGAAACCAAAAACAGTGAAACTTGACAAGCGGCTCTTCGGCATCTCGTTAATAGGTTAGTTCCAGAAAATGCACGAATATGACATAAAGTGTGCATAAAACATGTAGATATCATCAATAATGTGGCATGGAACATAAGAAATTATCGATACGTCGGAGACGTATCAGAGCATTGAGTAAATCTATTTGGTTTTGGCAAACTTAGCATTGGTCAATAGCAACAACACCTTGAGGTTTAAGTAGAAAAGAGAAATATATATAGTTGTTTCATTGTCTTCCTTTCTTGTTAGCTCATAGCTTATTATTCTGAAGTTAAAATTGTTTGAGCTTACAAGAAAGATGCATGATTGTTTCTATCACATGTATATTCATTTGTTTCCCTCAACTTTTGTGCTTGCTAATTAACCTTGCTAGCCAAAGACCTGTACTGAGAGGGAATGCTTCTCGTGCATCCAAACCTCAACCCAAACCTATGCCATTTGTGTCCACCATATCTACCTACTACATGGTATTTCTCCGCCATTCCAAAGTAAATTGCTTGAGTGCTACCTTTAAAATTTCTATCCTTTACCTCTGCAATATATAGCTCATGGGACAAATAGCTTAAAAACTATCGTGGTGAAGAATATGTACTTATGTGTCTTATTTCTTAGTAAGTTGCTTGTTGAGCGGTAACCATGTTTTCTGGGGACGCCATCAACTCTTTTACCTTTTTTGAATATCATGTGAGTTGCTATGCATGTTCGTCTTGTCTGAAGTAAGGGCGGTTTTCACAATCAAATGGTTTGAGTATGCATACTGTTAGAGAAGAACATTGGGCCGCTAACTAAAGCCATGATTCATGGTGGAAGTTTCAGTATGGACAGCTAATCCTCAATCTCTTATGAGAATAATAATTGTTGTTGAATGCTTATGCATTAAAGAGGAGTCCATTATCTGTTGTCTATGTTGTCCCGGTATGGATGTCTAAGTTGAGAATAATCAAAAGCGAGAAATCCAATGCGATCTTTCTCCTTAGACCTTTGTACAGGCGGCATAGAGGTACCCCTTTGTGACACTTGGTTGAAACATATGCTATGCAATGATAATCTGTGTTAATCCAAGCTAATTAGGACAAGGTACGAACACTATTAGTATACTAAGCATGATGCTTGAAACTTATAAGATGTCTTATACATAACACATATGCTTTATTACTACCGTTGACAAAATTGTTTCTTATTTTCAAAATGAAAAGCTCTAGCACAAAAATAGTAATCCATGCTTCCCTCTGCGAAGGGTCTGTCTTTTACTTTATGATGAGTCAGTAAACTTATTCCCCTCCATCTTAAGCAAGCATTTGAGTTGTTGTGATCAAACCATTATATTGTGATTTACTTCATCATGTCTTTTACTCTTCCTTGTTTAGTACAAGTTTTATCTGAATGAATATAGCTTTGAAAGTTATCAATGATTACTATGATTGAGTATGCAAGTTTACCATAAGCTTTAATATGAAAGCGCTGCTCCATAGATAAGTATAATCTGTTAACTGTTCTCTGACCAAGAACGAAGTTTGCCATTACCAATTATGATTTCCTATGCACCTTTATTTGTGATTTCCTTTTACTTGTTTCAAGTTGAATTATATGAGGAAGTTGTTCACTAATATGTCTTGTGTGAATTAATATGATGCTTCTTGTCCGTATTTTATTTATCGACTCTTCACTCCATAAACATGTGGTCTTGTTTACCGAGTTCAGTTTCGCTTGGGGACAAGCGAAGTCTAAGCTTGGGGGGAGTTGATACGTCCATTTTGCATTACTATTTTATATCATAATTTGCTGTTATTCATTGATATATTTCATATTTGGAGATAATACTTATGTTATTTCATCTATTTTGCATGTTTCATGATTATTGGAGGATCGCGCACCGGAGTCAGGATTCTGCTGGAAAAAGCGCCGTCAGAATGCAATATTTCGGAAGATCAACATTTGACGGAAATTATACGAAAAATCCTATTTTTCCAGATGACGAAGGGAGCCAGAAGGGGGAGCCGAGGGGACCCGAGGTGGGCCCACCTCATAGGCCGGCGCGGCCCAAGGCCTGGCCGCGCCGCCCTGTGAGGAGGGGGCCCACATCCCTCTCTCGCCTCCTTTTCTTCGCGTACGTCTTCGTCCCAAAAACCTAAGCTCCAGGGGTACATCGCGAAGAGTCACAGCCGCCTCTGCGGGGCGGAGAACACCAGAGAGAAAAGAGCTCTCCGGCGGGCAGGAATCCGCTGGGGAAATTCCCTCCCGGAGGGGGAAATCGACGCCATCGTCACCGTCATCGAGCTGGACATCATCTCCATCACCATCATCATCATCTTCATCATCATCACCGCCGTCTCCACCGCTGCACGCCGTCACCGCTGTAACAATTTGGGTTTGATCTTGATTGTTTGATAGGGGAAACTCTCCCGGTGTTGATTTCTACTTGTTATTGATGCTATTGAGTGAAACCATTGAACCAAGGTTTATGTTCAGATTGTTATTCATCATCATATCACCTCTGATCATGTTCCATATGATGTCTCGTGAGTAGTTCGTTTAGTTCTTGAGGACATGGGTGAAGTCTAAATGTTAGTAGTGAAGTATGGTTGAGTAATATTCAATGTTATGATATTTAAGTTGTGGTGTTATTCTTCTAGTGGTGTCGTGTGAACGTCGACTACACGACACTTCACCTTTATGGGCCTAGGGGAATGCATCTTGTACTCGTTTGCCAATTGCGGGGTTGCGGAGTGTGAAACCTGAGCCCCCGTTGGTATATCGATGCGGGAGGGATAACGAGGATCTCAGAGTTTAAGGCTGTGGTTAGATTTATCTTAATTACTTTCTTGTAGTTGCGGATGCTTGCAAGGGGTATAATCACAAGTATGTATTAGTCCTAGGAAGGGCGGTACATTAGCATAGGTTCACCCACACAACACTTATCAAAACAATGAAGATTAATTAGCTGTATGTAGCGAAAGCACTAGACTAAATTCCCGTGTGTCCTCAAGAACGTTTGGTCATTATAAGTAAACAAACCGGCTTGTCCTTTGTGCTAAAAAGGATTGGGCCACTCGCTGCAGTTATTACTCTCGCACTTTACTTACTCGTACTTTATTCATCTGTTACATCAAAACCCCCTGAATACTTGTCTGTGAGCATTTACAGTGAATCCTTCATCGAAACTGCTTGTCAACACCTTCTGCTCCTCGTTGGGATCGACATTCTTACTTATCGAAGATACTACGATACACCCCCTATACTTGTGGGTCATCAACGGTGCACACACTGTCACCTTTACACACGTGGGACAAGGAGTCTCCGGAGATCACATAAGTAAAATCCACTTGACTAGCATAATGACATCTAGATTACAAGCATCATCATATGAATCTCAATCATGTAAGGCAGCTCATGAGATTATTGTATTGAAGCACATAGGAGAGAGATTAACCACATAGCTACCGGTACAGCCCCGAGCCTCGATGGAGAACTACTCCCTCCTCATGGGAGACAGCAGCGTTGATGAAGATGGCGGTGGTGTCGATGGAGGAGCCTTCCGGGGGCACTTCCCCGTCCCGGCGGCGTGCCGGAACAGAGACTCCTGTCCCCCAGATCTTGGCTTCGCAATGGCGGCGGCTCTGGAAGGTTTCTCGTCCCGTGGCTTTTCCGTATCGAAGATTTAGGTCAGGGACTTTTATATAGGCGAAGAGGCGGAGTCGAAAGGCAGACGAGGCGATGACACAACAGGGGGGGCGCGGCCCAGGCCCTGGCCGCGCCGCCCTAGCGTCTGGTGGCCCTGTGGCCCCCCTCTGGTTCCTCTCGGGTGTTCTGGAAGCTTCGTGGAAAAATAGGATGCTGGGCATTGATTTCGTTCGATTCCGAGAATATTTCCTTACTAGGATTTCTGAAACCAAAAACAACAGAAAACAGGAACTGGCCCTTCGGCATCTCGTCAATAGGTTAGTTCCGGAAAATGCATAATAATGACATATAATGTGTATAAAACATGTAGGTATTGTCATAAAACTAGCATGGAACATAAGAAATTATAGATACGTTTGAGATGTATCAGTGCTCTAGTTCTAAAGGTAAATGACAAGCTTTTCCATAAACCATTTTATAAGGTGACATACCCATAGGATTCTTATAAGCAGTTCTATAAGCCCACAATGCTTCCTTCAATTTACTAGCCCGGTTCTTTCTAGATTTATTAACAGTCTTTTGCAAGATAGATTTAATCTCTCTATTTGATAATTCTACTTACCCACTAGTTTGAGGATGATAAGCAGAAGCAATCCTATGATTAATACCATATTTAGCAAGAGTTTTTCAAAAACCACCATGAATAAAATGAGAACCTCCATCAGTCATAAGATATCTAGGAACTCCAAATCTAGGAAAAATAATATCTAAAAGCATTCTTAAAGAGGTCTCACCATCAGCACTTTTTGTGGGTATGGCTTCCACCCACTTAGTAACATAATCAACAGTGACAAGTATATGAGTGTTACCTTCTGAAGAAGGGAAAGGTCCCATGAAGTCAAACCCCCAACAATCGAATGGTTCAATAACAAGAGTATAATTCATAGGCACTTCATTGCGTCTGGAGATATTACCAACTCTTTGACATTCATCACAAGATAAAATAAACTTTCTTGCATCTTTAAAGAGGGTTGGCCAATAGAAACCTGATTGTAGAACCTTTTGCGTGGTTCTATCTCCGGCGTGATGTCCTCCATAAACACTACCATGGCACTTACTCAATATCTCTTGTTGTTCATATTCGGGAACACATCTTCGCATAATACCATCCACTCCTTCTTTATATAAGTGTGGGTCATCCCAAAAATAATGCCTCAAGTCATAAAAGAATTTCCTCCTTTGCTGAGCTGAAAAGGTCGGAGGCAAGTACCTGGAAACAATAAAGTTAGCATAATCAGCATACCAAGGACTATCTCGCGAGCTCACCTTTATTACAGCCAATTGTTCATTTGGAAAACTATCATTAACAGGAACAGGATCATAAGCAATATTTTCCAATCTAGATAAGTTATCAGCAACAGGATTATCAGCATCTTTCCTATCTATAATATGTAAATCAAATTCTTGCAAAAGAAGCACCCATCTAATAAGCCTTGGCTTAGCATCTTTCTTTTCCATAAGGTATCTAATTGCAGCATGATCAGTATGAATCGTAACTTTTTGAATCAATAATATAAGATCTAAACTTGTCACAAGAAAAAACTACAGCTAATATTTTTTTTCAGTTGTAGCATAATTTCTTTGAGCAGCATCAAGAGTTTTTACTAGCATAATGAATAACATTCAATTTTTTATCTACTCGCTGTCCAAGGACAGCACCTACAGCAAAATCACTAGCATCACACGTAATTTCAAAAGGTAAGTTCCAATCAGGAGGTTCAACTACTGGAGCAGTTGTTAAGGCTTTCTTTAGAGTTTCAAAAGCTTCCTTACAATCATCATCAAAAACAAAAGGTACATCTTTTTGAAAAAGATTAGTAAGAGGCTTTGAAATCTTAGAGAAATCTTTAATAAATCTCCTATAGAACCCAGCATGACCAAGAACACTACGAATACCTTTAACATCCCTCGGATAGGGCATCTTCTCAATTGTTTCAACTTTAGCTCTATCAACTTCAATACCTCTCTCAGAAATTTTATGTCCCAATACAATTCCTTCATTAACCATAAAGTGGCATTTCTCCCAATTAAGGACAAGGTTAGTTTCTTCACATCTCTGCAAAACTTTATCAAGGTTTCGCAAACAATTATCAAAAGAATTCCCATAGACAGAAAATTCATCCATGAATACCTCTACAATATTTTCACAAAAGACATGAAAAATAGTAGACATGCATCTTTGAAAAGTAGCAGGAGCATTACATAAACCAAAAGGCATACGCCTATAAGCATAAGTTCCATAGGGACAAGTGAAAGTGGTTTTCTCTTGATCTTTAGTTTTAACAGCAATTTGTGAAAACCCAGAATAACCATCAAGAAAGCAAAAATGAGTATTTTTAGACAACCTTTCTAACATTTGATCGATAAAAGGTAAAGGGTAATGATCTTTCTTAGTAACTTTATTAACTTTTCGATAATCAATGCACATTCTATACCCTACAACTACTCTTTGAGGGATGAGCTCATCATTATCATTAGGCACAACAGTTATTCCTCCTTTCTTAGGAACACAATGCACAGGACTAACCCATCTACTATCAGCAATAGGATATATAATACCTGCTTCAAGAAGTTTTAATACCTCATTCCTTACCACATCCTTCATCTTAGGAATTAGACGACGCTGATGTTCAACAACATGCTTTGCATCATCTTCCATGTTGATGGCATGTTGGCAAATAGAGGGAGAAATCCCCTTCAAGTCATCAAGAGTGTAGCCAATAGCTCCTCGGTGTTTCTTCAATATTTCCAATAACCTTTCTTCCTCAAAATCTGAAAGCTTAGAACTAATAATAACAGGATATATTTTCTTATCATCAATATGAGCATACTTAAGATTATCAGGTAACGGTTTTAAATCAAAAACAGGATCTTCCTTTGGTGGTGGTGTTGTACCTAGATCTTCAACCGGCAATTCATGTTTAAGAATAGGTTGACGAAGGAAAATTTCATCAAGCTCATTCCTTTCTTCCCTAAAGACTTTACTCTCACTATCCTCCAAATGTTGCTGCAAAGGATTATTAGGAGCAAGAGCAATAGATGCACACTGTTCAACTCTAAAATCATTATTAGGCAAATCAGCTTTATAAGGAGTTTTGGAAAATTTAGAGAAATTAAACTCATAAGATTCACCAGCAAATTTAGTTACAATTTTCTCTTTCTTGCAATCTATAACAGCTCCACAAGTATTTAGAAAAGGTCTACCAAAAATGATAGGACAAGTCTTACTAGCAGCAGAACCAAGTACCAAAAAGTCAGCAGGATATTTAATCTTACCACATAGAACTTCCACATCTCGAACAATACCAATAGGAGAGATAGTTTCTCTATTAGCTAGCCGAATAACCACATCAATATCTTCAAGTTCACAAGAACCAATTTCATGCATGATTTCCATGTAAAGCTCATATGGAATGGCACTAATACTTGCACCAATGTCGCATAAACCATAATAACAATGATCACCAATTCTAACAGAGAGCATAGGAACACTGGCTTTCCTAGACTTATTAGGATGCGAAACAATATTAGAAGCATCTTCACAGAAAATGATATGACCATCTTCTACATTTTCAGTCACAAGATCTTTAACTATTGCAATAGCAGGTTCAACCTTTATTTGCTCTTCAGGTTCTATAGGTTTCTTTGTACTTTTATTAATCGCACTAGTTATAACAGAATACTCCTTCATTTTAGCAGGAAAAGGAGTTTTTTCAATATAAGCTTCAGGAAGAATATGATCAACAGTTTTAATTTCAACACATTTATCTATAGGTGAATCAATTTTATCTTTGTAAGGTTCATGATACTTATTAAAATTCTTCCTAGGCAATTCAAAATGAGAGGCAAAATCTTTATAAAAATTTGCAACAACTTGAGAGTCAAGACCATAAGTAGCGCCCATATTACAAAATTTATCAGTATCCATAAAAGTTTCAATGCATTCATAATCATAATTTATACCTGACTCTCTACCTTTGTCGTTCTCCCATCCTTCAGTATTCTCCTGAATCCGATCAAGAAGGTCCCATTTAAACTCTTCTTTGTTGCGCGTGAATGATCCAGAACAAGTAGTATCCAACAAGGTTTTATCTTAAAAAGAAAGTTTTGAATAGAAGTTATCAATAATGATATTACCAGGAAGCTCATGAATGGGGCATTTGAGCATTAAAGACTTCAATCTCCCCCATGCTTGGGCAATACTCTCTCCATCATGAGGCCAGAAATTATATATGCGGTTTCGGTCTTTGTGAATTTCACTTGGAGGATAGAATTTAGAATAAAATAGAGGCACAATATCCTTCCAATCAAGAGAATCCCCATTCTTCAGCAATTTATACCAATGCGCCGCTTTACCAGACAGCGATATAGAGAATAGTTTCTTCCTAAATTCATCCATAGCAATACCTGCACACTTTAATAACCCGCATAATTCATGTAAAAAAAGTAAATGATCTCCAGGATGGACAGTTCCATCCCCTTCATAGCGGTTATCCACAACACGTTCAATAATTTTCATAGGTATTTTGTATGGAACCTCTTTCTCACCTGGCGCCCCATCCACTACAGTTGCAGTAGTAGTAGATTTTCCAAATAGGAATTCAAGAGAAGATCTCTCCATAATGAATTATAGCAGCAGGCAGAAGTAAAATCAGCACGTACAGTAAAAGTTTCCCTTACCAATTCCACTTACCAATAGCGCTTCACTCCCCGGCAACGGCGCCAGAAAATAGTCTTGATGACCCACAAGTATAGGGGGTGTATCGTAGTACTTTCGATAAATAAGAGTGTCAAACCCAACGAGGAGCAGAAGTTGTTGACAAGCAGTTTCGATGAAGGATTCACTGTAAATGCTCACAGACAAGTATTCAGGGGGTTTTGATATAGCAGATAAATAAAGTACAAGTAAATAAAATGCGAGAGTAATAGTTGCAGCGAGTGGCCCAATCCTTTTTAGCACAAAGGACAAGCCGGTTTGTTTACTTATGATGACCAAACGTTCTTGAGGACACACGGGAATTTAGTCTAGTGCTTTCGCTTCATATAGTTGATTAATCTTCATTGTTTTGATAAGTGTGGTGTGGGTGAACCTATGCTAATGCATCACCCTTCCTAGGACTAATACATAGTTGTGATTATACCCCTTGCAAGAATCCGCAAATACAAGAAAGTAATTAAGATAAATCTAACCACAGCCTTAAACTCTGAGATCCTGCTATCCCTCCTGCATCGATATACCAACGGGGTTCGATTCTTTGTCACTCCGGCAACCCCACAATTAGCAAACGAATACAAGATGCATTCCCCTAGGCCCATAAAGGTAAAGTATCATGTAGTCGACGTTCACATGACACCATTAGAAGAATAACACCACAACTTAAATATCAAACCATTAAATATTACTCAACATAGTTCACTACTAACATTTAGACTTCACCCATGTCCTCAAGAACTAAACGAACTACTCACGAGACATCATATGGAACATGATCAGAGGTGATATGATGATGAATAACAATCTGAACATAAACCTTGGTTCAATGGTTTCACTCAATAGCATCAATAACAAGGAGTAATCAATACCGGGAGAGTTTCCCCTATGAAATAATCAAGATTCAACCCTAGATGTTACAGCGGTGACGAGGTGCAGCGGTGGAGATGACGGTGACGGTGGTGGAGATGATGGTGATGATGATCCCAATGAAATCCAGCTCGATGACGGTGACGATGGCATCGATTTCCCCCTCCAGGAGGGGTACACAAGTTTTTTCTTTGCCTTTCCCTACATATGCCCGACTCATTTGTTTTCTACGACTGGATCACCCCTCTCTACCTTGTTTTCCTAGAATTAATTAATCTGACTCCACGCGTCTGATTGCAGATAAGCTAACACACAATAACGCTTGAATAATTCTACTGCGCACTTGAAGAACAAAACAAATAGAGCACAATTTTCTGTGAACATTGTGTTAAATTTGCGTTGGAGAATATGCAAAGCATGTCACGTTCTCACTCAAAAGATATTTCTTACAGAAATCTTGTTACGTGAGACATGCACGATCATGTAGAGCATATCGGTAATAGAAAAAATAGAAATAAAAGAGGTAGTCTAATTGCTTCACAACATGCATATCTCTAATCTGGATCTGAAGCTACCTCACGAGCCAAACACCTTTTTAACTGCTCTGGAGCTTGTTAGTGGAGTGGAGTTGAGAGCAGGAGTGAAGTGGAGCTCTCCCAAACACACCCTAAAGATAATTGACATGTAAAGAAGAAAATTAAGGGACCATAAATTAATTTCTCACCATGGAAAACAGGGATGTGCACTTCAGCATATTTTAGAACATACTACAATGTTTAGCACAATTTTAAAAAGTAAAAATAAAATCAGGTTGTTTGAGGTGAGACATGCACGATCATGTAGAGCATATCGGTAATAGAAAAATTAGAAATAAAAGAGGTAGTCTAATTGCTTCACAACGTGCATATCTCTAATCTGGATCTGAAGCTACCTCACGAGCCAAACACCTTTTTAACTGCTCTGGAGCTTGTTAGTGGAGTGGAGTTGAGAGCAGGAGTGAAGTGGAGCTCTCCCAAACACACCCTAAAGATAATTGACATGTAAAGAAGAAAATTAAGGGACCATAAATTAATTTCTCACCATGGAAAACAGGGATGTGCACTTCAGCATATTTTAGAACACTAGCAAAAGTGCCCGTGCGTTGCACCGGGTAAAAAGTACCTAAACAAACCATCTATGTTGATTATTCTCCTATTTGTCACCATTGTCGATGATGGTCTTATTTTCTCCTGTTTATTTATATTTATAATAATAGTAGATTGCAAAGTATCTCGCTATACCAACTTGCAATACCACAATCTTATTCTTATTAAGAGCAGTCGTGCCTCCTAAAACTGAGAAGTGAGGTATTGTGGTGGCTCCCACTGCCCCGGCAGAGAACCATCTTCTTTTTGTACCACAATCTTGTGATGATGGTGGGCACCATTCTTAAATTTTGTTAGGACATAAATTCAAATGAATTGTTTACAAATAATATTCTGTCAACGGTTTGAAAATTTTGTAGTATCTAGCCCCGCGGCCATTGATCCGGTTGCCCCCAAGCTAGGCGGCAAGGCGGGCGACCCTCGGGAAAGCTACCGCATGCAGCATCTCTGGCCATGACGCGGCAGATTTAGCAACTCTAATCGCAGCGTCCTCCTCTTTTGCCCTTACCCTTCTTCTTCCTGGCGGTTTTCGGTTATGTTACGGCGTGTTGTCAACGTAGACGAATATCTCCCACGTGACTTACACGGACGCTGGGCTAGGCTAATTAGATAAATCGGCCGTACAATATATATAGAGAGAGAGAAAGTGAGAAAGAATAAACATTTCGATAGAAATATATGGGACTTAAATTTTTCTCCAAAGTCGATAGACCCGTGTAACCCACTGCTGTTAACATTTTCGTTGTAATGTTTAACTTCATATGCTCTTTCTATTTACTTAATCAACTATTTTAGACATGTGTCTTATTTTAAGTGTAATATAATATTATATTTTATACTCTTGTCTCTTCCTCTTACTCCCTCCGTTTTTATTTACTTTGCATTACGGGTTTAATCAAAGTTAAATTTTATTATGTTAATTTGATCAAAAATATAGAAAAAAATATCAACAACCACACCATATTATAAAAAAATATAGTTTATGATGATTCTAATACTATATATTTTACAAATTTTACAATGTAGACATTGATAGTTTTTGCTAAATATTTAATCAAACTTTACAAAATTAAACTTTAACTAAACCTAGAGCACAAATTAAATTTGAGTATTCGGGCTTACCTTCCTCAGTGAAGCAGATTGAGATAGAGAGCCCAGCCTAGACATGCAACAGTCTTCAATCAGCATCCAGGGGCGCAAAAGCAAGCAGCCTCCGTAGACTGAATCTTGGAATTAGCCAATGTGTGTGCCAAGCGAAATCGCGCCATGACGCCGCATGGAGGAAGGGCAAGCGCGTGCTGACATATGGTATCCTCCTTGGTATATTGTCAATCTCCCTGGAGAATCTAAAACACACATTGTCAGGTCCAAGGCGTCCATGGGATGAGAAAAAGTCTCGAGAATTTGTCAAGTAGAATTCTGTTCCAGGAGCTCATCACCTTGCGATGGCGGACATGGTGTCAGAGTGCCACAACATTGTGCGCGCTTGGATCCTTGGACGGCAACGTCAATGTCAAGGAGCTCCGAGCCTAGGCCGCACGCGTCACCAGCGATCACCTGGATGCATAGATTAACTAACTTCTGGTCTTTGGGAGCTGCTGCAGCTGTCACCTCTTTGCAGTGAATCAAATCAGCAGTCAAAGTCTCTAGCGTATTGCCATAGATTTAATTTTAGGAAACAGAGAATCAAGATCGATGTGGCTCTGTCCTCTAAATTTCACCGGAGAGAGCGCATTGCGCGCAAAAGCCACCAAATAGACTGATCCACGGATATGGCTCTGTACTGGGCATGTTAGTGTCACCTCTCATGGACTTTTTTTCTAAGACCAAAGGATCCAAATCCAGTTGATGTAACTGCAGCACTCAGCATGACACTTGATCAGGCCCTTCCATGTGTTCCTTTCAGAGGAAAAATTGATCTCGTTTTTGCAGCTAAGCCATACCTTCACTGATTGAGAAAATCTATTTATCAACACCATCTTCTGAACATGTATCTAATATCAATGCTTAACACACAGAATAATCAACTGACAACAATACTCACATCTATCCAGGAATCGGACTGGTATTCATCAACATGCAACATGAAATAGGATGGCGGAGGGTATCACCAAAATCAATCAATAATTGTATAGAACGGGTGGAGACAGCACATGACACAACAGATTGTCAATTGGAGAGGCCAATATCAATAGGAGGATTTCTTTAAGATGAATCAACTGGAGGATTTGAAAGCCGTCCGATTGCCGGGCCAGGGGCTACGCCTGGCGTCCTCGCCGTGGAGGGCCAGATCGCGCCAGGAGTCTCACCATGGGGGCGGCGCGGTGCTACGCATCGACCGCAGCGGCCGCTTCTGGCGGTCAGGCCGGGTGATGCGCTGGGCATCCTCGCCGTGGAGGGCCACACAGTGTACCGTGGCGACGCTCACGACCATGCATATCGCTGCTGTCCTTTACCAGATTCAGAGACGCCATCAGAGGCGTGGAACCTTGCAAGCTGCAAACTCCATAGCCTGCCTCCTCAGTGTCGCGAAAGTTGTAGCGCATCTGCAGCGCGGCCTCTTACACACCGGGGCCATATGCTCTCGACGGACACATCCGCGCCGCCGCGCTCCTCCCAGCGAGCTCCGCCTCTGTTCCTCTTCGTTGAGTGTGGCAAGGACGAAGCTGCCGGCTGCGGCAGAGCTAGGGTCGCAGGAAATTCGACCGCATCTCAAAAGAGTCGGGCCCTGAATCCTCTGCATCCACAGCCTTGGCCGCAGGAACAGCCGGCGACGCGTGATGGTAGACACCCCCGCCGCACCATTGGCGGTGAAGCGCTTGGGCGCACCTTCCGCATTGCGCAATGATGGGAATCTTGTCTGGAAACCTAGCTATCGATTCGGCAGGAGAAATCTCGAGTGGAAACCCTAGCTATCGATTCGGTAGGAGACTTTCGATTAGAGAATCGGGGTAGGCGGCAGACTAATCTTATAGGGCGCGGCGGCGAACCATGGTCCAGATTCGACCGGGGAGAGTGGGGAGTGACTAGGGAGCAGTCGACTGGGCGACTGAGAAATCGTTACGTCTCAGTCGACGCCGTACGAGCATGCAGCGAGCAGCATCCCACTTCTACGACGCGCATGCACAGCAGCATTGCTAGCTAGCTAGCTTCCTACCTATTGCAGAACATATCGTACATCCATTTAATTTGGACGAAGCTGACTAACGATAGTGTATATTCCACTTAGCTTAGTATTGGCACTTCACCGAAAATAAAAAAAAGTAGACATTTAATTTAGACATTTTCTGAAATTTAACTTAAAAGTGCCAGTGATTTAAAATATATATAAGAACAAGCAAAAAAAAAAAGACAAACATATGGAAACCAGAAAAATATGTTAGTTGCACGTTTCTTGAGAAAAGTGCAACTCATATGAAAAAAACCGGTCGCTAGTTTTGCACATTGTTGGACAAAAGTGTAACTCCTATAAAAACTTTTAGTTGCACATTTTTATAGAAAAGCGTAACTCATATCAATAACCAGTTGCTAGTTGCACATTTCCCGAGAAAAAAATGCAACTCAAATTGAAATCGGATGGAGTTGCACTTTTTTTACAAAAGTGCAACTCACATCGAATATAGGTTGCTAATTGCACATTCTTGAGAAATGTGCAACTCATACCAAAAATCGGTAGCTAGTTTACACATTGTTGGAGAAAAGTGTAACTTGTACAAAAATAAATCTAGTTGCACATTTCTATAGAAAAGTGTAACTCATATCGATAAACGATTGCTAGTTTCACATTTCTCAAGAAAAAATACAACTTCTATTGAAATCGGATGGAGTTGCACATTTTTTAAGAAAAATGTAACTCACATTGAATATAGGTTGCTAATTCCATATTTATTGAGAAAAGTGCAACTCATACCCAATATTCGGTTTCTAGTTTACACATTGTTGGAGAAAATTGCGACTCGTATAAAAAACTTCTAGTTGCACATTTCTATAGAAAAATGTAAATCGTATCAATAACCGATTGCTAGTTGCAAATTTCTTGAGAAAATATGTAACTCATATTGAAATTGGATGGATTTAAGTATTTCTTGAGAAAAGTGCATGTATATTGAAAAAATCCACTCGTTAATGAACGGTCTTGAGAAAATAAAAGTGTGACTCATAAAATAACATGATAAAAATTAGAAAATACTGGTTGTACTTTTGTTGACAAACGGTGCAATTATGGAGAAAATTTAAATCTATTTAAATGACAAAAAATACCAACATAAATAACAAAAAAGAAAATATAAATAAATCATGGTTGCACTTTTCTTGACGAGTTAGTTGCACATTTCTTTAAATGTCAACATGGAAATGAAATAAAAAGGTATACGGATAATATAAATAATGAGAAAGAAGGCAAAAGAAAAAACAAAAAAGTATCATAACAAATGCAGTCTAATATGCTCTTTGAACTATATGGAAACAAACCGGTGAAATTATCTATATAATACTGTCGTAGTGATTCTTAATCATTAAGAGCTAGTGGCTTGCTGGTATTGATCTGGTGGTGTGATTCCGTATTTAGTTTGACCGGTACGATGGCATCTGTGTGTATTAAGTGATTTGGTGGGAGGGCAAAACCATCCAAATAAAAGTTGGACGAAATTTTTTGGCAGAAACCTTAACTCCTTTATTATTAGGTATAGATACTACAATGTTTAGCACAATTTTAAAAGGTAAAAATAAAATCAGGTTGTTTGAGGGTTTGAACTCAAAACCTGCAGGTTCACACCAAAGACTTCATCCAACTAAGCTACCACTGTGTTGTGTCAACTATAGACAAAGTTTATTTATGAAGAGTTGTGTGGCGCCTTTGCCATGGGCGCTACACATGCTTCCACGTTGGCAGCTGTAGGCCACGCACGCCACACAAGCAAGATGTGTGGCGCCCATCGCATGGGCGCCACACAGTGAAGTGTGGCGCCGCTCGTGTAGGCGCCACACAAAAGGGTTAGTGAAATGAAATAATTTGTCCGGGAGGTTATTTTTTTGCATTTCTTTCACAAATGGGTTATTTTTGTGCAAATCGCCTCACTGATCAATGTTATCTAGCACGATTTTCTATTGCTCAAAAAAGAATCCTACCACGAGTTTTTTTAGTGTGACTAGTTCTCCATCCACTTCGTTCACTCAGATGAGATCGTCAATTTTAGTTGCAACTTATAGTTTAACTCATAACTAGCATAAATTACAAATTAATTTGAACGGTTGAAAATATATTTTTTAGTTGCATCCCCACTTGCAACTGAGATAAAACTCAGTTGCACCTTACTTGTAACTGGAAAAATCTCAGTTTCAACTAAACCTATGACTTCTATATACGAATTACAACGCAATCAAACAGTTTAGAACTTGACCGGACACGAACTTAGTTCTTAGCTACCTTAGAACTAACAAAATCGTTTTTTTTGGAGGTCAAATGAGATCCAGAGAGCAGGCGACAATCCATGGAAACATAGCAATATAATTCAGTCGATTAAATCCTACTAATTCAATCGAGCTTCAATCAATTCTACAATGCCGATCATACACCACCACATAGCGAAAGAAAGAAAAGGCTACATCACGGGAACTAGAAGGAACAATCATGATTATGATCGATCTTCCCCTACACGCACGGTACACACAACAAATGGTACGAATGAAATGAGACCGAATAACATGAATGCGTCCATGGATGATCTCTATCAATTCTTAGCTAATGGAGAACCTCCTCCTCTTGGGCTTGACCGCGTGCATGGAGCCGCCCGTTCGTTCATGGATGCTGGACGTGTCCTTGGACCACCCGCCGCCGGCCCTGAACGGGTTCAGCCGGCTCAGCGTGCGCGACATCGACCCGAAGAAGCTCACTTTCTTCCCTGCCGCCAGGGCCGTCGCCGCCGACCTCGACCCACTCCCCTTGCTGCGCTGCACGCCGGAGCCGGACGACATGTGCGCCCGCATCATTGCCAACTCCGACCGCAGCGCCTCGTTCTCCCGCGCCAGCGCCGCGTCCGCCTTGGCCTGCATGCGCGCCGACCCGGCCTCCGACCTCGCCTCCTCGTCGTCGTCGTGGCCGATGCCGGCGCCGGCGCTGCGGAGCTTCAGCTGGTCGTAGTAGAGCGCGCTGAGCACGGCCTGGAGCGGGAGGCGCTTGTTCTGAGAGGCGTGGAGGCGCGCCGTGTAGGAGAGCTTGAGGGTGTCCATGACGCTGCACACCTTCTCCCGCTCGATCTCGTCCAGCGACGGGTGCGCCTTCAGGTAGATGTCCACGGCGCGGTACAGGCAGTCGTGGGTGGCGCGCGCCTCCTTGGGCACCGCGCCGGCCACGCCCACGAACTTGGAGATCGGCAGCGACTCCTCCGTCGCGATCTCCGCCGCCACCTCGTCCACCGTCTTGGCCACCTTCTGCAACGCCCCTGCGCCCAGCGCCACCGCCGCTCCCGACAGCGACGCCCTCCTGTTCCGCCCGGCGCCAGACTCGCGCTCCACGAACGAGGAGATGACGCGGCGGAGGGTGTCGGTATTGGTGGCGTGCTCCCCGGCGCTGTCGAACGCGACGGTGAGCAGGTCTCCTGCCGTGGCCTGGTCGAGTACGGCTGCGACTCGTTGCTCCAGGTCGCGGCACGTCTTGGTGGAGGCCCCCGCGGTGACGGCGGCGTGGAGGAGCCGGCAGAGGAACTCCGCCGGAAGGGGCGCGTCGTCCGCAGAAGGGAGCACGGCCACGACGGTCTCAAGAAACGCGCCGTCAGCGTCGGCGCCCAGAACAAGCTCCGCGTAGGCGGTGGCCGCGGCGACGAGCACCTCGGGGCCGGCACGTCGGCAGCGGAGCGCCGTGACGACCCTGTGGAAGGACGCTGGCGAGAGGGCCGCGAGCTCCGACGCCCACCACTCGGGCGGCGACCGCGTCGGGAAGAGCACCTCGTTGCAGATCCTGAGCGCGGCGGCGTCGGCAGCTCGTCGCGCGACGCCGAGCTCCTCGGCGGCCGTGAGGAGCGGGCCCTCGCAGGACCGCAGCACGGCGACGGCGCTGGGCAGCGAGCGGAGCCCCGACTGCGCGAGGAACTCCTCCACGCGCCGCGCGAGGCCGCCGTCGGCGGGCTGCATGTCGAGGAACGCGGCGGCGCAGAGCAGCGCGGCCGCGTTGCGCGCGGATATCTCGAAGTTGGCGCCGTAGCAGTAGCGCGCCGCCTTCTCGAAGGCGTCGGCGCCGCCCGGCAGCCCGTCGAGCTGGATCTCGATGACGGGCGCCGCCGGGTTCGCACGTGTAGCATCGGCGACGGCCTTGCGGATGTAGCCGCACTTGGGCACCATCACCGCCTGCCATCGAAAGCAATTAAGTGTGTGTGTGTCCGCGTCGGTGAGACCATGATCAAATCAGACAAGCCGGCTCGATCGAGAGTTGGAGGACGACAGACCTTATGGAGAGGAAAGGCGGCGCCAGCGACCCGGACGACGAGATCCGTCGGTACGTCCTGCGACGACACCCTGCAGAACAGATGGAGGAGCAAGCCATGATCAGCTGTTGAGCAAGAGACCTCATAGACAACAGCACGAAGCAGGAGAGCAATTGAGCAGACAACACATACCACTGGCTGGTCCTCTCCATGGAAGCAGAGACAGCAACGACGGGCTTGGAGCCGGAAGAAGCTTGCATGGACAGCAAGGCGGAGAGCCGGGGCATGAACCGATCGAGCTAGACGAAGGCGTCCGTACTTGTCGAGCAAGCTCCGGGAGGCAGCATTGCGATCACCACTGGATATATAGAGATTCCATTAATTTCCACTGGTATGGAATTCTTGTGATTCTGGAGGTCTCGGGATTTTTGCATGGCTGGGGTTTGCGCAGCGAGTCCATGATAGGTACGTGCATGTGTTCGGGGGTTCGCGAATTTGATTGGATTGGATGGCGTCTTGGTTTTCGGGGTCCGACTAGCGGCCAGTGTTCGCTGTGGCTGTATTCCGTGGACGATCGACGCCGGGCCGGGTACAACTCGTTCGCTGGACGCCGTCTTGAAGGCGACCTTGCCCTGTTTCCTTGTACTTTGCACTGGTGCTAGCTGTTGCTTATCAAGAATAGGGTTTTGGTTAGTATATCATGAGACACTTATGGGTGCAACCTAGACACGTTGCTAAAGACACATAACACTGTTACCAATTCTATTTCATTTGGCTCATTCATCTTTCTTCGTATATTCAGAGGTGAAGTTAGTTTTTCGACTGAAAACGTACCGGCCGGCCGGTTCATGTCACTTCAGTAGAAACTTAATGCGATGTGATCGTCTCCATTTATGGCATGTTTGATTCAAAGGATATTAAAAACATACGAATCAGAAAAACGCAGGAACGATATGTCATGGCATGTGAAATCTTACAGAACCGAAAAAACACATGAATTATTTGCAGGAGTCGTTTGATTGCACCACGTGAAAAACACATAACTTGATATAGAGATTAAGTACATGTCATAGTTCTCATAGACAGATTTTTTTTTTCAAAAGGACTAATCTCTTGCTAGAAATCCTATGGAATTGTAGTGTAGGAAAACGATCTATAGAAATTTCAGAGTCTTTAATCCTTTGAATCAAATGGCCTCTATAGAAAAAATGTGTATGCATAAGAATTCTACAAAAAGAAATTGAAATTTCTTTGAATAAAACAAGCCTTAGGATGGGAATGGGCCGACCTTGATCAGGCTTTGGACCTCACCCCGTAGCCTCGAGGCCAATTTTAGGGGTCATGGGTCGGCCCATTTCAAAAATGGTTAGTGGCCTCACCAGCTCGTTGGGCATCCCGTGTCAACCCAAAATCTATCTTTGATATACTGTTTTTGATCTATGATTATACTTATATGTAATCCTAGAAAGGGGCTCTAAATGTACACAAGACAATCTCTAAAGCTGTGATAAATTGATAACACATAAAATAATCATCCAATTTTCTATCGATTAAGGAAAACAAGCTGCACAATTTTATGAACCATGACTAGAAAGTAGTGCCAACAAAGGAATGCAATTATTCTTGAACTCGACACAACATGTGTCAATATTTGATCCACATTTACGAACATCACAATTGCAGAATGTCGTGTTTAATCCAAAATTCAGGATACAAGCGTTGCTTTCTCCCCTGCACACTCAATGATTGCACTGCTCGCGGACAAGTGAGCGGGTCTAGGCAACGAGCTTGAGGAAAACTTAAGGCAACATGACGATAACTCGGATATAGTCTACAAAATGGTTCGGCCCTGCTGATCCAGTGGGTCAATTTGAGGGTGGGTTCCATTGGCCCACATTTTATTCATGGCTAACCCACATGCTTTGTTGGCCTCAGGACATTGGTTCGAGTCGGTGACCCACTGGGCCCACCTGGACCATTCCGATCATGAGTCTCCATCGACTTAGCCGTATGTTACGGTCTTATAGGGAATCAGGTGATGCACTTGAAGCGTGTTTGGTTGCCCGTAAACCAAATATGGTACTAGTGGAGTACTTATTATCTCATCTCTTTTCTTTAATTGTTGTGCCAATCAGTTTTTGTTTTTTTTCTAACATGGACTATGTGATACTACACTATGATACTACTTCCACTATGGGAGCACTCGGAGTCTCCTCCAATTGAGAAGAGGGGAAATCCCCACCATTATAAGTTGTTATGTTCTTTCTAAAACTAATAATGGACAAAACCCAACTAATCCCCTAGCACACATAGGTAACCACAACCCCACTAACACTTGCGTCCCAAGAACACTAAGCATGGCCTTTACCACTGTGAGTCCACCAAAGATATATACTAACACACCTAAGCTCTGAGAACCCATGTTAAAAAACCATAGTGTTTGTTGATGTTCTGCCGAGAAAAAAACAATCACATCCCAACTAATCCGAGGCACAATATTCGATGACGTAGTTCAACCTAATCTCACGTTTGTGTACGCCATGCTTGGGTTTTATTTTCCATATACTAAACTGATATAGTACATTCGACGATAAACATTTCCGGGGTGTCCAACATCATTTATGACCATCCAATACTACTAATCTAGATACCCCTACTTGTGTCTAGATAATCCCTCTTGCGAGCAAGTGACTGAATAATCTTTGTCTTGTCTATTTTTTTATGATTGCTAATTCTCATTTGATTGATAATTAGCTTAATTCTCAATCGACTCCTGGACGGTTGAATTGTGTTGTGACGTATGGTAGACATGAGTTACAACATGAGTTGTTACAACATGAGTTGTAACTAGGCAATACTGGAATCTTTCTAGTTCCACATGGTATCGCAACTGAGATTTTACTACTTGGCAATGGGTTGCAGCTAGGAAAAGTGCCCCAGACCGTTAGACTTACTTCATGGTTTGCGGTAATCTTGAATTGCAACTAAGATTCAATGACGTCACTTGAATAAAATTAAAATTAATTTCAAGTCGAGTAAAAATTAGTCACTCGATCCCATTTCATTACTTATTGTGAGTTTATGAATCGGGTGTGTGTAATTCTCATTTGAATGAGAATTAGCTTATTGCTCATTCAAGTGATGTGATATTCATGATTTTGTACCGTGTGAATTTTTTTAGAGGTGTGAACAAAAAAATCGGTTGCACCACACTTGCAACTAAAAAAAAATCTGAGTTGCAACCCAATTACACCAATCGCGATGCAAATCCAATAGTATCAAAGGTGAATGAGTTCTAACTTAACTATTTTAATGAGAATTAACAATTCTACATGTTTTTGGTTCAGTTATATTGGTTTTTGAGTCTCAATCACTTATCTATCTGCTGATTAGTAATTACAAGCCTAATCGCTCATGCCGAAAAGAATCGTTGAAATTTCCGTGATTTAGAAGAAGCATAAACCCTGAGTTTTGTAGGTGGATAAATCTACACCCGGCTCCAAACACCACCAAAACAGCCATCTTAATCACATCGACCTCCTCCTCTCGATCAAGTTCCCTTTTCATCCCACAACTGTATTCCAGCCTTATTCCAAGAATACACATACGAACAGGACGCGCACGTCGCCGCCGAAGACGTTTCCGGCACCTTCCCAGAACTCCTCCAGTCCAAGCAACAACTCGGCCGCCGCCGGCGTGCCTCCTCCACTAGACTCTCTAGTCTCTACGACGCTACTGGCCGAGACACCGACGGGCCACGTCCGTAAGCAAGCGGAAGCCGTGGCCTGGGGCTGGCCACGTCGGAGGATAGCGTTGGGGGACCCAAGGAGATCTGGGACGCCGTACGCTACACCAGTGACTCGTCGCCACGTCAGGCGAGGATGGTTCCATGGCGGGGCCGGCGTATCTCGGGATCCAACGGGATAACCGGATATGGCGCCAAAGAGGGAAGGATTGGGTTCAGCTGGAGCTTTCGCCCGATCGCTGGTTTTCCTTTTAAGCTTTCCTTTCGATGGATTGGGTTGTCCGAGAGTGGATGTTGATTGCAGATATAGGCTGGGAAAGGCTAACTGATGGTAGTAGTCTAGTACACTAGACATGATCTGGACTACATGGTGAGCGTAATGCAAAATGGGTTTTAACTGACTTGATATAATTTGTAATCTGTGTGTATATCAATCAATGACATCAATCGAGGCGTTCATAATTTGCAGTCCGGTCATATCTTCACAAGGTACTAGTCAACTTGTGTGCCCGTGAATTGCAACAGGAGAGAAAAGTGCGTCTCGGATCTTGCCGCAGAATGGATAACCCACGTACCCTAGCCTCAAATCGCTTTTTTTCTTAAATCTCTCACTTACTAAAACAGATCTTCCACTCGTCGCAAAATTTTATATTTCCAATCAAAAACAGTTAAAGGTCAAAAGAGAGACAAGTGTTATTTGCATTTTTCTTGGGTAGAACGGATCGGTGTTCTCCCGTTTCAAAACACCACGAAGCCTTTCAATAAGAAATGCAGAAAACAAATATGCTCGCCTTCTTGAACACCACCGATTGGGATGAAATAACATACAATACAACGATTTCGTTGCAGAGTACGGCATCATCAGGTGCGAATATATGGTCGGCCTTCTTGCACACCAATGCCGCATCCAGCTGATAAGAGGCTAGCGCGGAGCTCCCCAAATCAAATATGAGTAGCACAACAATGGAGAGTGGAATAGAAACAGAAAAATCGGAAAGTAGGAGGCATCAATGCCACCTACGTGGGTATCAGATTGAACCCTAGTCCTTGGACTCCTCTCTCTCTCCCTAAACCCTAGTTGCCAGTGGCGGAGCTTGAACGAAATCTTAGGAGGGGTGAAGATGCAAAATGCACAATAGCTTAGAAAATGCATATTCTTTTGGCTGGCCAAATCGTAATACACGATAGCTTACAAAATACATTTCTAACATCAATATATTTAAGCTCTACCTCTTCATGATTTAGAACCTAATTGGAACTTTTTTTGTTTTGTTTTTTTAGCCTCAACTAGGGATACAAGTTGTAGTTTCTGAACCTAATTAGAACTTGCCCCAACTATAAGATGCAAGAGTCAGAACTAAAAGAAAAATCAAAAGAGGTGGATACGATGACAGCAGTAGGAAAGAATAAAATTATAGGCTAGCACAAAAGAGATGGGTAAAAGCTTGTTGCCCCTGCGGAATTTTTGGAACTTGAAGCAAGGCACGAGGATGTCGTGTTCCTCACTGCGCGGCAGCAAATAGACGAGCCGCAACCATCGACAAATCAATGGCTTCCCACTGCCGCCAACCCCCATGGCCACACGCACAGCCAAGTCTGCGTCCAAGTCCAGGAGTCAAGAGAGAAAACCCGCTTGTCCCATAGGAAGCTCCGTTGTAGAAGAAGGGACGGGTGGGCCTTGCAGTGCTACCTACACTTAAGGCGGTGTAGGCTTTTTCGTTTTCGCTGAGGGGGAGGGGGGGGGGGGGGACCGCCCAGGTTCACCCCCGTGAAGCTCCACCGGTGCTAGCTGCTTTGCGCTCGCGTTGAATACCTCGATGGTTGCGAGGCCTAGCTCTCCCACCAAAGAAAAAACCATCTATGGACCCTATACATAACTCCCGCTCCAGCTCTTCCCTCCCTCTACCTAGGCCACATGCTTCAAAATCCATTTATTCATCACCTATGACCTCACCGCACCTATGACCTCACCGCCTCTAACGACACCAACTAGAGCGAGTTGTATCTCATCGTTCTCAGTCAATACAACATTACTACCCATCTCATCGGGCAACACCGTTGATGTACTACAACTGCATGGTCCTCTTGTGGATGTACTGCTCCATCTCCCTATGAACTAGTAATATAGGACTAAACTGTTAGTCTCATCTCTTGCCATGCATGATTCATTATACTACCTCCATCTCAGTTTGTAGGGCTTGCGCGAGTATCCCTATGTTGTTAATTTAGGTAACATAATATCAATTGTACAACATAAAAATTATATTATTAGAAAGTAGAACATCTAAACTTTATAATGATATATGTTTTGTAATACTACCTCCATCCCAAGGCTTAAGGCCTATATTTTTTCAGTAAGTCAACCGAAGTAAAGTTTGATCAAACTTTTAGAATAATGTATGAATAAATATGATATTTTGTAGATACCATATGAAAATATATTTCATTATCTATCTAATAATATTGATTTTGTACTATTAATGTTAATGAATTTTGATAAAAAATTAGTTAAACTTAACATAGTTTGACTTTCTAAAAAAAATAGGCCTTAACCTTTGGGATGGAGGTAGTATATACTCCCTCCGTTTCTTTCTATAGTGTCTATAGTTTTTTGGCACGAAAATTAGCGTAAACATATTTTTTTTACACAAGACCCCCTGGCTGAACGATTTGTGATCAGACTAAAATTAGGGAAATCAATAACTTCCTAACTTGCCATAACAAATCCCATAAATCTGTTTGGTTGACTCTCCATATATGTGCAGCCAGGTTTAGTTAAGGATAGAAAAATATCGCTTCCTAAATCTAAGAAATCCTTGGGGTCATGCATTAGGAATCTCAATTAATTCTTTTCTATTTTGTATGGATTTTTCATGTGTGTCGTGTGGGAGTTGACGGGTGGAGGGGATAACTGAAAAAAGCCAAGGTACAACCTTATATTGTGAAACAAATGCCAAAAATACATAGACACTATAGAAAAGAGCGGAGGGAGTAGGTATTATCATGGTTAAATTTACGACCTAGAGATACACCTACCCTATACAGTACATTGATTCCCATAGAAGGGAGCTGTGCACTCGCTCATTTCTGGGCTTTGAGGGCCCACCTGTTACTGGCACCTAGTTTGGGCTAAATTGTAACTCCATTCCTTTGTGCAAATGGGCCGTACCCATGCTTCAGCCCGTCGACGCGAGCCCATCATAGGTCGATACAGACGCTAAAAAGTAGCGATACCCGATACACAACCGCATGCCTTTTGTATCATCACCACCGCCGTCCTCACGGCAAATGGCATGGCCGGCGGGCGGCGAAAAGTCATTTTATTCGCCTTTGCGTCGCCGGCCCTCGGTTCGACGACAGTGGCCGACTGAATCTCCGTGCTGACAACGACGCGTTTTCTCTCACTCAGGTGGAGGCTCTGAATTCAAGTGGCACACTTCGCATCTAGAACGACTACTCATTTGAATTTGAACAAACGCAACGTGAGAATGAGTTGCTTCAAAATCCAGGGCCTCAATAAATTAAGCAACTACCCCTGATCCTCCCTATCTTGGCGAAAGGCGACCAGTCAATGCAGTAATGGAGCAGTGGACCACTATCACGTGCACACAGCAGACCCTAATTTCAAACTCAGAGAGCTAATTGCTGCATCAAGTACCAGTACTACATCATTATTCAGTAACCATAGGCATATATCCTGTCTTTCAGTCAGCGAAAACCAGGCAACCCTTCTGAATGTTTTCTTGAATCTTGATACATGGTAGTACAGCATAAGCAGCTGTGCTGTCGGTTGTGCTGTACGCAACTGATGGCGCTGATGCATATGTGGTTTTACTCTGAAGATTTAGCCTAACGATGGATGAATAACCCAAAGAGTTAGTTTAACCCTCTCTCTCTCTCCAGTACGTGCAGTGCAGCACGGAAGAGGGGAGAGGCAGTCCAATTAAACAAACGAACAAAAAACACCACACTGCACTGGCGATGAAACAAATGCGTGAGCTGTCCTGGGCAGTGGGATGCCGCAAGTGACAGCCAAGATTAGATTCCCGTGCACAATGCCAGTGTGTGTTCGCGCCACCACATTCCAAAAGCTGCCGACCAGGCTCACCACATCGTTTTCAGTTCATGCTTGGAGAGCACTGGTTTCCAGGGAGGTCACGCAACATGTCACAGGAAACAATTCGATTTCAGGGCAAAATCAACCATTCGATTTCTGGAGAAATCAGGCAAAATGTCGGTGGAAACAATTCGCGTTCCCGAGAAAACAGGCAAATTCTCTTACGATTTTTTTTTTTTTTGATACGCGGGCAAATTTGTCGCATTCCTGAGACAACTCACCCCTGGTTCTCCATCAAGCATGATACTGTCGCTTAGCTGGTTGTTTCTACAGCCAAAGAAGAAAATGCGTGACCTCCCAACAAAGGCCAAGAAGCCCCAGATACATGCTGCCATCTTCTCGTGTGAGTGAGCGGCCTGGCTTCTACCTGTTCTTGCATTCGTTCGATACATTTTCAGCTGTGGCTGGCATTAAGTTGGCAGGATCTGCACCAAGGATCAAGGTACCACTCACATGTGTTGTGTGCAGGGCTAACCCTGTGCATGATTGATTACATTTGCTTGTAAGCGCAGGCAAGTGCCAACAGCTTACATTAGTATACTACTCCAGGTTGCTTCAGCGGAACACTTCAGCAACACACTCATAAACTAGAAAACAATGTGCGTATCTAGTTTGAAATTTTCAGCTACAGCACCACATTATTGTACAAATATAGCTCATACAGAATGTGGCAGATCTTGGTTGAAATTTGCAGGTGGCAGAAGCATTTGACCGCTACAACATTAAGCTGCAATGCCACAGCTATTCTGTGCTTCCTAGTGCTTGTTTGTTATGCAACATGGAAATGATCAGCTTAATACCATATCCAGCATAGAAACTTTCAGATGAACGTGCACCCATGACAGAGCAAAGAACAATGCAGCATAAAAGACCACAGCATGCTCTAAAAGGTTGGACCGGAGACAGGCTGTCGAATTATAAACTGTTCATGCTCCCCACTGACAAGCATTTCGACCTGAGTTTGGAGTTTCACAAGTTCCTGTTTCATCACCAGCCTGGGCTAAGATGATGAACAGTACCAAGGACAGGAAAATATGCAAAGACTGGACACTAAATTCTAGTACAAATGTTGCTTTCCATCGACGCCTCAAGAACAACTCCATGTTGGGAAAATTATGCCCGACTGACCCAAAATCCTACCAGTCTATGTACTGTACTTTTTTTGCGTTTTGTTTGACAGGGACTTGTCAAATCATCTGTTCTGTCTACAAAATGATGTTTGGTCACACTTAGATCAATTGAAGATTTGTTTGCTGATTTATAAGGCTGAATTCAAGTCACTCCCAAGTGAAATATGGTTTACAAAGCTCGGCATAACAGAAGCTAAAATTGCTAGAGTCAAACAGTTACAATGATACACAAGCAAGTTTGAGGGCTAGTCTTACTTTGGAAGCAAATTGAAGGTCCGATCGCCAAGAAAGTACAGGCATACAGCTAGAAATGCAAACATTTCTGAGAAGACTAAGGAAAGGTCTGATTGCACACAAACTGCATGTTATAACAATTAACAGGTGACAAATTCAAATAAGCAGATGAGTTAAACCAAACCAAACTAAATCGAGTGGACATGTACAGTTGTAGGAGTACATCACATTAAGCAGGTGTCTAAACAGGAGTAGCCAAAATGGGGTTGAATTGAAACTTGTATGAATTTCACTGGATCATCAGGATGTCATGTGCAATGAATATTACCTCAGCTTTATTGCCAGGCCCAGTTCCTTTTGAACACAACAATGAAAAAATAATCGAGGGATTCCAAATCTGACATGATAAATATCTCTTCTCCATTGCTTGCTTGGAGATGAACCCCCACTAAGAACATGGCAACTATGAACATGACCAGTAACCATTGCAGAACAATCAAACTTCTAAACAGACCTCCAAAGAATGTGCAAACCCACAAGGAGCAGAAACTGAGCCCTAAATCTAGCAATCCACAGCACCATCATTGAAATGGAATGTTTTCTCTGACCGATCGGCATTTCCATGTCTCAGGGCATAACCATAGAGCCTTTGCTGTTGTTGTTGTTGTTGCCTGAACTCCGCAGAAAACCAAAAATGAACTATGCAACATACTCGCTCTCGATCACAGGTTTCGTCCGCGTCCCATACGCTACAGGCGCTTGCGACCGGCCAACCTGCGCCATGCGCAAAGTCTCCCCGACCTCTGCATTCCGTTCCATGGCCGCCATCCTCTTCTCCCTTTTATATCTGACGCAGCAGACCAGAAGCGTAGCCAACAGCCCCAATGCGATGACTCCCCCAACAACGCCGACGGCAATCTTCCATGCGTCTTTACGGCCCTTAGCATTGCCACCGTCAGACGGTATCGGCGGGGCGATTGCGCCTGAAGGCGCCGGAGCAGGAGCAAGCTCGCTAGAGTTGACCACAATGGAGAAGTGGCCCCGGCGATACGTCGAGCAGACGTTGTTGGCCTCCAGGTCCCGGAACTGCGGCACCCCATCGAGATCAAACCACACGCACTGCGGCGCCGGACTGCCCGGCGGCACGGCCCTGACATTGCTGAAGCTGACGGAAATGGGGCTCCCCGACGCGACGACGCTGAGCTCGGGCAGCCCCACCGCGGACAGGTTGGCGGCGTCGTAGAAGAGCAGGCCGAGGACGGGCGCGAGGTAGGTGTACCCGGGCAGCGGGTAGTACCTCTGGGGCAGGCCGCCGCCGCCCAGGCCGAGGCTGTGGTAGACGAGCACAACCCGCTCGACGTAGGGCTGCACGATGACGCCGGCCGGGATGGCGAACTCGAAGTAGCCCGGGAAGCCCTTCCGCCGCAGGCTGCCGCTGCGCAGGCGGACTCCCGAGACCGCGACGCCGGCGGCGAGGTCGGCGGGCAGCGTGGCGTTGTAGACAATGCCGGTGCGCGGGCGGAGGAAGGCCCGGTACGCGTAGTCCTGCAGCATTGCGTCGAGGGTACGAGCGGACGGCGGCGGCTGCGCGGCTGCTCGGGAGGGGCACAGGAGGAGGAGCTGGAGGAGGCAGAGGCAGATCAACAAACCCATCCCGGCACGCCGGCGGCGGCGGCGAGGATCCGGGAAGGGAACGGACGGAGCCCGGCGGCAAGGGTCAGGATCCCCTCCTCATCCGCGGGAACAGCCTCTCCGCAGACGAGAACCTCCACCCGTCCACCCGGAGGAACAAGATTTGTAGCCGGAGAGACAGGACGGGCATTCACGCCCGGAGGCAGGAGGGCGCGGGGGGACGAGCCAGTAGATCCAAGGAAGCAGCTGGCTGGAGCAGAGCAGCAGCAATGGCGACGGCAGCTATGCGGACAGGGGGCGCGCACAAAGCCCAAACAGGTGGCAGGGGGCGACGAAATTTGTGCAAGAAACCAAACCACGCGGCCAAGAAAGGACGCGGGACTGGATGGCAAGAACCGCCGGGAGGAGGCGGAGGAGGAGGAGCGGATCAATCCGAGCCGCGGCGGACGGCGGAGGCCACAGAAAGCCGCGCACGGAGGCGGGTGATTGCGACGGCGAGGTTGGGGATTCGGTCCGGCCGCGGGGGTGGAGAGAGAGTGAGGTTGAGAAGTGAGGAGAGAGATTTTAGGAGGGGAGAGAAGGGGCCAAGAAGGGGAGGTTTTTAATGGGATCGCATTTTTTCAGGGGCCTGTATGGAAAGTGCTTATTTCCTCTGGGTTTATTTCCCGCAATAAAATAACGCGGGCATGGATACAGTTGTCTCGCCCCTGCGGTGGAGTTACCGGTTTGCCCCTGGACAGCTGAGCCGAGTGCTGTTCTGGTGCTCCTGCTCGCTGGAGAGTGGGTCCACGTGCTAGGGGTGCGTTTGTAGGTGGTAGATTCTTGTGGGGTTTTGTATGAAGCGAGAGTAGTCTTGACTGACATGTGGGGCCAGGGTGGGCCAGCTCCAGCTCCAGCTTCCGGCAGAGGACACCCTTTGTGCGCGACAAAGGCTTTGATAAGGCAATCTTGGCCTCTGATTGTTTGTCCCTAATCCAACGCCCAACTCTCCGACCATGATCGATCTTAGGTTGGATCGCTGATGAGGATATCAAAACTATGGTTATAGGCTTTTCATCTGTAACCTTTCGACATGTTCATCGCTCTCTGAATTAAGCGGCACACATTCTGGCTAGATCTTGTACCTTAGTGTCTTTAGGGTTTATTTTAGATTTTGCTCCGGAATGCATCCGGAAAACTCTTTATATTGATATGATTAATCAATAAAGTGTCGTATTTCTGTAAAAAAAACGTTTGGATGCCCATGACTCCATTGTGATAGGAGTAAATGACAAAAAACTCTTTATATTGATATGAGAAAGGAGAAAATGACAAAAAAAAAACTACCACAATTGTGGCAGTTGTGACACGGGACTACTAAAAGTGTTATGTTTGTCACATGACTACTAGAATTGGGGCGCACTCGCGACGCAGAGCAATGATTATACGGTTTACTCGTCTTAATCGCGTTTCTGGTAGCTGTGGCCCACTATCAGGTCCGACATGGCGCTCACTTGACGGACGGAGGCCACAACCGTTAGGGCTCGCGTTAGGGTAGCATATTTAAGTGGTCGGCTAGCTCGTCGTCTCCCTGCTCGCGTTTCTTCTTTGTCTCGTACCATTGATGCCCCTCGCCGACGACGCAGATCTCCAGCGGTAGCAGACCATTTCAGCCATGGTTTCATGGGGTGACAGCGAGGAGTCCTCTCCATAGATGAGCTCCCTCGGCACTGATGTGAGTACGTGAATCTGTCCAATTTGCAGGGTGTCGATTTGGGAATTTTGATTTTGAGCATGACTTGGCTGATTATTTTCTATCTTTTTGAAATGTTAGAGTGCAAACACCGTGTTGTAGCTGAACGATTTGTAGCATTTGATGGGTGCTGGACAAGGAGGAGGTTCTTAGGATGTGTAGGTCAGGATGGAGAAGCAGCTTGTGATTTTCATCTTTGGGTAGACAATGAGTAGCCACCTTCACTTCGAAAAGCACTATCAAAGTTGTGGGATTTGTATGGAGAAGAAAAGGAAGGCAGGGTTACTGATTCTTTGGATAATCTGGAGAAGAGGTTTAAGCTGAAAGATGAGATTGAAAAGATGCACATTGACGTGAGGAATGCCCAAGATGAGATAAAGAAAGTTGTGGAGCAGAAGTAGGTCATACTAGTTTTGAAGGCCCAAGCTAAACAATGTTTGGTTCATGTCATGGCTGAATTAGAGCCGAAGAAGTCACTGGATGCATCAACTAGCAATATGAACAAATGCTTGAGGATACATGCAG
Source organism: Lolium perenne (assembly GCF_019359855.2). Taxonomy (NCBI): domain Eukaryota; kingdom Viridiplantae; phylum Streptophyta; class Magnoliopsida; order Poales; family Poaceae; genus Lolium; species Lolium perenne. The sequence continues at coordinate 163,551,509 of NC_067247.2, forward strand.
AAAAGGAGAGGAATAAGTTGAAAGAGGAGAAGAGGAAACTAAAGTACATTATTGGTTTTAGGCAGAAGGAAACCACAAGGGCAAAGCTGAAGAAGATTAAGGAGATGAGTGAAAACTAGTTGATATTTGTCAAATTAGCTAGCACGTGTATCAATTTAATTTGATTGCAATGTTGAATTTAATTTCCAATTCTGTCTGGTTTGTAATGTTGACTAAAATTATGTTTGGTTTTTAATGTTGAACAATATTTGTTGAATTAGTTTAATTTGATCCCTGATGTTGAACTAAATTCCCTTTTATCAGGTTATAAATTATCTTAAATATGTGTTATGTGAAGACTTTGTTATGTGAGGGTTATTTTATTGTTGGAAAGACTTCGACATTGACTCGCCGACTTTGTCGAGACCTTTAGTGTTATTTTATTCTTGGAAAGGTCTTGACATCGACTCGTCGACTTTGTCAAAACCTTTAGGGTAACAAATAATGTTGAAAATAGAAATGAAGCACAACTAGTCTTAAGCATTACAACAACTCAGGTTCAGAAGCATCTCAAATAGTGTTAAACATGGTCAGGTAGCATGGTCTTTAGTATTACATGCATCACAAAATGGTCTTAAACATCTCAGGTAGCATGGCATACATATGAAACTCCATACATAGCACATCACAGAAATACATAGAACAATCAGAGGACCTAATTTCCTTGTAGAGGAGGTTCAGAAGCATCTCAAATAGTGTTAAACATGGTCAGGTAGCATGGCCTTTAGTATTACATGCATCACAAAATGGTCTTAAACATCTCAGGTAGCATGGCATACAAATGAAACTCCATACATAGCACATCAGAGAGATACATAAAACAATCAGAGGACCTAATTTCCTTGTAGAGGAGGATCAGAAGCATCTCTTCCTGGACCAGCATTAGCTCCTGCATTGAAATAACCAAACAAACCTCTGGCGGGCTGTCTAAAACCAGGACCTGAAGCTTGACTTGGAGCATGACCTGTAGTAGTTCTTTGGGCTGCATGATGTGTAGTAGTCTCAGAAGATCTTGGAGCTGAATCATCTAAATTAGTCCCAGAAGAACTTGGAGCTGCATGATCTGCGGTTGGGATTGTTCTATTGGCCTGAAGATGCCATGTTGAATAAATTAGGAGATTACAATGAGAGCAAGAAGCATGTATGCATTACCTTGTGATTGTTTTTCCTCATAGCTAGGTCTGGCCCCAAAGGCTGTGAGCAGCTTGTATACTTGTGCCCATATAGTTTGCAGTTGCTATGGACATTCTTGATGTCTCTTTAGGTTTGGGAGCCTCAAATTTGACTTTCCTTCTTTTTTTTCTTGCCTTCTTCCCTTCAAATGATCCTTGAATGCAGGTGGCAGGATTTCAACTGTATTTGTCTTTGTCCAACCATGTTGTGCTGGCATTGGATTAAATACATACTTGTAGCTATTCAAGTACATTGTTTTCTTGAAAAAAAGGGAACACAAAATCTTCTGGATTCATATCAGCCTTATAAATGGCACTGACTGCATGGTTTTGAGGCAAGTCAATGAGTTGTCACTTCCTACAAGAACATGTCCTGGATGCAATGTTTAGCTCATGTGTAACTTTCCCACTTTTAACTTGCCATAGTCCTTTATCTACCCTCTTTGGGATGCAATTTCTTGATTACTTCTTCATTAACTCAAGCAGTTATGCACATTGAGGTGTAATTTCCCAGGAAGAGTCATGTGCACCTTGTATTTTTTTTCCATCACATCTGACCATGTATTTATCATATATTCCTACTAGCATATTCACAAATGGTTTGTTTCTCACATCAATAATGTACTTGTTAAATACCTCAGAGAGATTGTTTACCACTAAATTTGTTTGGTAATTGGTGTCCATGGCAAACCTTGCCCATGATTCCACTGGTATCTTGCTCAACCATTTCCATGTTTCCTCACTCTGCTTCTTCATCCCCTCCATTGTTGCATCAAAACATTTTTTGTGTATGAGTATGTTGCATTATCCATGCACTTCGTCAGGTCCTCTCCTCTGAAGCATGTTGTCCGAAAATTGGCATAAATATGCCTGAGGCGGTACCTTTGTGGTGAATTAGGAAAAAATGTGGAAATTGCTTTGAGTAGTCCCTTTTGCCTATATGACATTATAGTGTAGTACCCAAAATGTCCCTAAACTCCACCTAGTGCATACTTTAGCTGCTTGCCAATGCTTGCCTAAATTCAAGTGTATTCCTGTGGTAATGGAAATTCCTGACCTGCACAATGTGGAGTCTAGCCAATGCTTGCTTGAATTGTTACACATCTTTGAAGCAAAGTCACACCATGAATTGTTGGTGGATTCTTGATACGTCTCCAACGTATCGATAATTTCTTATATTCCATGCTACTTTATTGATGATACCTACATGTTTTATGCATACTTTATGTCATATTTATGCATTTTCCTGCACTAACCTATTAACAAGATGCCGAAGAGCCAGTTGCTGTTTTCTGCTATTTTTGGTTTCAGAAATCCTAGTAAGGAAATATTCTCGGAATTGGACGAAATCAACGCCCAGGATCTTATTTTTCCACGAAGCTTCCAGAACACCGGGGAGGAAACGAAGTGGGGCGATGAGGCGCCCATTCGCTAGGGCGGCACGGCCCAAGCCCTGGCCGCGCCGGCCTGTTGTGTGGGGCCCTCGTGGCGCCCCCTGACCTATCTCCTCCGCCTACTTAAGCCTTCATCGATAATAACTCCAGGACCGAGAGCCACGATACGGAAAACCTTCCAGAGACGACGCCGCCGCCAATCCCATCTCGGGGGATTCAGGAGATCGCCTCCGGCACCCTGTCGGAGAGGGGAATCATCTCCCGGAGGACTCTTCACCGCCATGGTCGCCTCCGGAGTGATGAGTGAGTAGTTCACCCCTGGACTATGGGTCCATAGCAGTAGCTAGATGGTCGTCTTCTCCTAATTGTGCTTCATTGTTGGATCTTGTGAGCTGCCTAACATGATCAAGATCATCTATCTGTAATGCTATATGTTGTGTTTGTTGGGATCCGATGAATAGAGAATACTATGCTATGTTGATTATCAATCTATTATCTATGTGTTGTTTATGATCTTGCATGCTCTCCGTTACTAGTATAGGCTCCAAGTTTTTGCTTGTAACTCCAAGAGGGAGTATTTATGCTCGATAGTGGGTTCATGCCTCCATTAAATCTGGGACAGTGACAGAAAGTTCTAAGGTTGTGGATGTGCTGTTGCCACTAGAGATAAAACATCGATGCTATGTCTAAGGATGTAGTTGTTGATTACATTACGCACCATACTTAATGCAATTATCTGTTGTTTGCAACTTAATACTGGAAGGGGTTCGGATGATAACCTGAAGGTGGACTTTTTAGGCATAGATGCATGCTGGATAGCGGTCCATGTACTTTGTCGTAATACCCAATTAAATCTCACAATACTCTTCATATCATGTATGTGCATGGTTATGCTCTCTTTATTTGTCAATTGCCCAACTGTAATTTGTTCACCCAACATGCTTATTCTTATCGGAGAGACGCCTCTAGTGAACTGTGGACCCCGGTCCATTCTTTTAATCGAATACAATCTACTGCAATACTTGTTCTACTATTTTCTGCAAACAATCATCATCCACACTATACATCTAATCCTTTGTTACAGCAAGCCGGTGAGATTGACAACCTCACTGTCACTTTGGGGCAAAGTAATTTGGTTGTGTTGTGCAGGTTCCACGTTGGCGCCGAAATCCCTGGTGTTGCGCCGCACTACACTTCGCCGCCATCAACCTTCAACGTGCTTCTTGGCTCCTACTGATTCGATAAACCTTGGTTTCTTACTGAGGGAAAACTTGCCGCTGTACGCATCACACCTTCCTCTTGGGGTTCCCAACGGACGCGTGCTGTACGCGTATCAAGCTCTTTTTCTGGCGCCGTTGCCGGGGAGATCAAGACACGCTGCAAGGGGAGTCTCCACTTCCAATCTCTTTACTTTGTTTTTGTCTTTCTTTACTTTTATTTACTACTTTGTTTGCTTCATTATATCAAAATACAAAAAAATTAGTTGCTAGTTTTACTTCATTTACTGTCTTGTTTGCAATCTCCATATTAAAAACATAAAAAAAAATAGTTACTTGCATTTACTTTATTTGCTTCATCATGTTTCCTCCTAAGTTTATTCTTAAGAATGTACCGGTAGGCCGAGGGTCTATCCTCGGGAAAGATAATATAGAAGATTTTTTCACTCATATTAGTACGGTTGAAGATTTTGAAGATAGACACCTGATAGAACTTGCTCCTACTTATGAAATTGCTGTTGCTTCTTTAGTACACATGTTAGAAGCTAGATTTGTTAACCTCAACCCCGTAATGCATCATATGTTCCTTACACTAAGTGATATGGAAGAAGGAGAAAAGAAAGATTTTGTCCTAGAAACCCTTCTTAAAGAATTTGGTGATGTAGCAAGAGAAGCTAGAAAGGTCTTTACTAAATATAATATGCTTGGCTCTTATACAAACTTTGCTAGCACCCTTGAAAAGATGTAAAAAGATAGACAAAAGTACACTAATAAAGTTAATTATGAGGGGGATATTAAAACATCAATACCTTGCAAGCTCTTGGGAATGTGCGAGGCACTAGAAAAGAATTTTGATTGGATTGTTCCTGAAGATTTGTTTGATGAGAGTAGCAAGCCTAAGGGTAATGAAAAGGGAGCCTCTGAAACTGACATAGATAAGATACAATGCATAGTTGAGAAAACTCCAAACCCCGCTGTGGATGCATCATCTCTTGATAATACTTGATACACACTTTCTGCGCCTAGTTGAAAGGCGTTAAAGAAAATCGCTTATGGGAGACAACTCATGATTTTACTACTGCACCTTTATTTTATATTTGAGTCTTGGAAGTTGTTACTACTGTAGCAACCTCTCCTTATCTTAATTTTGTTGCATTGTTGTGCCAAGTAAAGTCTTTGATAGTAAGGTTCATACTAGATTTGGATTACTGCGCAGAAACAGATTTCTTTGCTGTCACGAATCTGGGCCTAATTCTCTGTAGGTAACTCAGAAAATTATGCCAATTTACGTGAGTGATCCTCAGATATGTACGCAACTTTCATTCAATTTGAGCATTTTCATTTGAGCAAGTCTGGTGCCTCAATAAAATTCGTCTTTACGGACTGTTCTGTTTTGACAGATTCTGCCTTTTATTTCGCATTGCCTGTTTTGCTATGCTTGATGGATTTTTCGATTCCATTAACTTTCAGTAGCTTTGTGCAATGTCCAGAAGTGTTATGAATGATTATGTCACCTCTGAACATGTGAATTTTGATTGTGCACTAACCCTCTAATGAGTTGTTTTGAGTTTGGTGTGGAGGAAGTTTTCAAGGATCAAGAGAGGGAGATGATACAATATGATCAAGGAGAGTGAAAGCTCTAAGCTTGGGGATGCCCCGGTGGTTCACCCCTGCATATTTCAAGAAGACTCAAGCGTCTAAGCTTGGGGATGCCCAAGGCATCCCCTTCTTCATCGACAACATTATCAGGTTCCTCTAGTGAAACTATATTTTTATTCGGTCACATCTTATGTAATTTACTTGGAGCGTCTGTTTGTTTTTTATTTTTGTTTTGTTTGAATAAATGCATGCTTGTGTGGGAGAGAGACACGCTCCGCTGGTTCATATGAACACATGTGTTCTTAGCTTTTAATTTTTCATGGTGAAGGTTGAAACTGCTTCGTTAATTGTTATATGGTTGGAAACGGAAAATGCTACATGTAGTAATTGGTAAAATGTCTTGAATAATTTGATACTTGGCAATTGTTGTGCTCATGTTTAAGCTCTTGCATCATATACTTTGCACCTATTAATGAAGAAATACATAGAGCTTGCTAAAATTTGGTTTGCATAATTGGTCTCTCTAAGGTCTAGATAATTTCTAGTAAGGGTCGAACAACAAGGAAGACGGTGTAGAGTCTTATAATGTTTACAATATGTCTTTTATGTAAGTTTTGCTGTACCGCTTCATACTTGTGTTTGTTTCAAATAGCCTTGCTAGCCTAAGCCTTGTATCGAGAGGGAATACTTCTCATGCATCCAAATCCTTGAGCCAAACACTATGCCATTTGTGTCCACCATACCTACCTACTACATGGTATTTCTCCGCCATTCCAAAGTAAATTGCTTGAGTGCTACCTTTAAACAATTCAAAATTTATCACCTCTGATTTGTGTCAATGTTTTATAGCTCATGAGGAAGTATGTGGTGTTTATCTTTCAATCTTGTTGGGCAACTTTCACCAATGGACTAGTGGCTTCATCCGCTTATCCAATAATTCTGCAAAAAGAGCTGGCAATGGGATTCCCAGTCCCAAATTAATTAACCTTCATAATATTATAAAAATAGACACTCCTCCATGGTATGTGATTGTTGGACGGCACCCGAGGATTCGGTTAGCCATGGCTTGAGAAAGCAAAGGTGGGGAGGAGTGTCATCATAATAAAACTAAAATAAAAAGGCACTCCTTCATGGTATGAGATTGTTGGCAGGCACCCGAGGATTCGGTTAGCCATGGTTTGTGAAAGCAAGGTTGGAAGGAGTGCCACCCAAAAATAAATAATGGGAGCCGCTCTTTGAAGGTTTGTCTAGCAAGGGGGTTAGAGTACCCACCACCATTCGTTGACAACAACAAACACCTCTCAAAACTTTACTTTTATGCTCTCTTTATGTTTTCAAAACCAAAGCTCTAGCACAAATATAGGAATCAATGCTTCCCTCTGCGAAGGGCCTTTCTTTTACTTTTATGTTGAGTCAGTTCACCTATCTCTCTCCATCTCAAGAAGAAAACACTTGTGTGAACTGTGCATTGATTCCTACATACTTGCATATTGCACTTGTTATATTACTTTATGTTGACAATATCCATGAGATATACATGTTACAAGTTGAAAGCAACCGCTGAAACTTAATCTTCCTTTGTGTTGCTTCAATGCCTTTACTTTGAAATTATTGCTTTATGAGTTAACTCTTATGCAAGACTTATTGATGCTTGTCTTGAAAGTACTATTCATGAAAAGTCTTTGCTATATGATTCATTTGTTTACTCATGTCATTTACATTGCTTTGATCGTTGCATTCATTACATGTGCTTACAATAGTATGATCAAGATTATGATGGCATGTCACTCCAGAAATTATCTTTGTTATCGTTTACCTACTCGGGACGAGCAGGAACTAAGCTTGGGGATGCTGATACGTCTCCAACGTATCGATAATTTCTTATGTTCCATGCTACTTTATTGATGATACCTACATGTTTTATGCATACTTTATGTCATATTTATGCATTTTCCGGCACTAACCTATTAACAAGATGCCGAAGAGCCAGTTGCTGTTTTCTGCTGTTTTTGGTTTCAGAAATCCTAGTAAGGAAATATTCTCAGAATTGGACGAAATCAACGCCCAGGATCTTATTTTTCCACGAAGCTTCCAGAACACTGGGGAGGAAACGAAGTGGGGCGACGAGGCGCCCACACGCTAGGGCGGCGCGGCCCAAGCCCTTGCCGCGCCGGCCTGTTGTGTGGGGCCCTCGTGGCGCCCCCTGACCTATCTCCTCCGCCTACTTAAGCCTTCGTCGATAATAACTCCAGGACCGAGAGCCACGATACGGAAAACCTTCCAGAGACGCCGCCGCCGCCAATCCCATCTCGGGGGATTCAGGAGATCGCCTCCGGCACCCTACCGGTGACAAGGTATCAACTTGTCAATGCCTATGGATTGTAGGCTAGGGTTTAGTTGGAAGTAGAGGGCAAGTAGATCTCGAAGGTTTCAGCCGAAAAGTACTCGACGATTATGAAAACTAGGGTTTGTAACAATGATTCGATGATCTCTTCGTCCCTCGACTCCCCCTTTATATAGGAGGTGGAGCCGAGGGTTTCGTTTTGTACAAGTTACAGAGTCCGGGACGGTTTCTAACTCATCCCGCCAGATTACAAATAACACTTCCTATTACAACTCTAACTTTCCTTAATATATCTTGGGCTCCCGAATCTTCTTATTCTTCGGGTATTGGGCCTTCAGTAAACCCCGGGTACTATCTTCGGCAGGCCCATTTGGGATGCCTATGTCAGTAGCCCCCGAGATTTTGCTTGAATCGTAGAGTCAGGGAAAATCTCCACTGTTTATTTTTATTCAAGAGCTTTATTTTTTTTTTATATTTCTTCACATGAAATTCTATATTGTACAGGGATAATGGTAGTTGGGGCTAGTTCATCTGACGGATCAGGTACTAGTTAACTGCTCTAGTGGCAATCCGCAAAAACCTACTTCAAGCTCACGTCCCTGGACATGATCTCGGGATACTGGTGTAAACTTCGACAGGTGCCGCTTAAGGTCTTACCATTCTGTCGAGTCCCAGTCAAATTTATCGAGTACCTAACGCGTCCGTTAGGATTTTTCTTCGTATCTGTTGATACGGATAAAAGTAGCAGAGCGCAATCTTCGGCGATGCCACGCCCAGCAGAACGGATCTGGGGTCTTACCTTCGCAAATTTGCGGCATTCAGAAATTGATCGCAACTTTGGCGTTCTGAGAATATATTGTCGAGTGCTTTTCCGACTGTTGGAATGGCACATTTTATCGAGTCAAATATGACTTATATTGCTCTCCCGATGGGAGTATATGTAGAGTTAGTTATAACTCGAAATATACTCTTTTGCTTTTCTATTTTTCTTTTTTAATTTCATCGGGCACGCGAACAGCGTTCCCGATGGGAGTAGCCCCCGAGGCTATAGCCAAGGACTTGTGCTTGGTTGTAGGCTCAACACTTTAGTCCACCTTGTCGCTATATTGTCATTATTTCTTGATATGATCTTCTTTTCATCTCTCGGGTGCGCGAACAGCGCTCCCGATGGGAGTAGCCCCCGAGGCTACAACCAAGGACTTGTGCTTGGTTGTAGGCTCCCACAATTTCTATATTGCCATACTCGAAATTTTACTTTTGTCGAAGTAGCCCCCGAGCATTTGGGCAAAAACTTGTATTTGATCAAAGGCTCCCGAAGTATTCAATAACTTCTCCTGTCGCCAATCTTCTTTTATTTTTCTTGTCGGCATGCTTCCCTTGGTCATATTTACTTCATCTCTGTTAATAGTCATGATTTTTCTGCCTTGTGGGTCCATTGTTTCCACCGCGTTGCCACGTCGTGCAAGTGGGGGACACACGTCCTCCGCTTTTCCTGGCGCACGTAGCCTGTTCTATTCCATCTCAATAAAAATACCTTTTTACCCTTTTATCTACAAGATCTTTTTTCACCACACGATTTCTTCATCCAACGGTGCATTGCTTCGCCCGATTCCTATATAAACCTTTCTTCAACCTCCGTTCACTCCTTCGCTTGCGCCGCACATCTGTTCCTCTTTGCAAAAAACTTCCCCTGCGCCCAACTCTCATTGATCTTCCGCACTCACGAATCGTTGCTTTTCCAGTGCCGTTGATGCCACCGCGCACGCGACTCACTCGCCACAGTACTCCAGAGTCCAAGATGGCCGCTGAAGATCTTGAGTGGGAGAGATCTAAAATCTCCAACCAAGACGTCAACATGCTGAAGAGGCTTGGCCTGATGAAGAAAGAGGACGCCATCCGCTTTCCCAGCGAAGAAAGCTACCCAAACCCTCCAATGGAGTACCGGGTTAGTTTCGTTGATCACCTCATCCGCGGCCTTTCTGCCCCAATTCACGATTTCCTCCGCAGCCTTCTTTTTGTTTATGGGATTCAGCTGCACCAGTTGACCCCCAATTCCATCCTTCATATTTCCATTTTTATCACGCTGTGCGAATGCTTCCTTGGAATCCCTCCTAACTGGGCTCTGTGGAAACGCATTTTCTGCCTCCGCCGCAATGGCTCCCACAACGCCACCTATAACATAGGCGGCGTTGTTATCTGTGTCCGAACTGACGTTGATTACTTCGACGTCAAATTTCCTGATTCTGTCCAAGGGTGGCGCAAAAGGTGGCTCTACATACACGAAGAAAGTGCCAACTCTATTGAGCACAACATAGTTCCTTTCGACGGAAGTGCCAAAATTCAGCGCCGCCGCTCCTGGGATGCTGAAGCGTCCGAAGAAGAGAAAAAGGCGACAGAATCACTTATGTCTCGTATTCATCAGCTTCAAAATTCTCAAGGCAAAGAGCTGTCTGGTGTTCAAATCACTGCCTACTTTCTTAGGATTAGAGTGCAGCCTCTTCAGGCTCGCAAAAATCCTCTTTGGACGTATGCTGGTGAAAATGATGCCAATAGGCTCTCCAATGATCTTTCTGCAAAGGACTTGGAGAAGCTGATTCGAAGAATTTCCCGTTTGAGCAAGAAGGATCCTATTCCCTCCTCTTGCCGCGTGGAACCATACAGCTCCGCCAATCCTCTCCCTGAGGTATTTTGTCTTCTCGAATTTTTGTCTTGTTCCGAACTTTCCCTGCATCTCATTGTATTGATATCTCTCTAATTTTTCTATTGTCGCTATTTTCCTGCAGAACCATCCTACTATGGCTTCCCTTCCTCCTCTTCCTGAGGATGGAGAAGTCGAAGAACAGGCTATCGTTGCCGAAGACAACCAAGGTTCTTCTCTTCCTGAAAGTGAAGTCGCAGGTTCTCACAAATCTGCGGCTTCCCATGAAAAAGAAGTTGAATCTGACGCCAGCGAGTCGACGCAATCCCTTCCTCCTGCTGTTTCCCCAAGGAACAAAAGGAAAAGGAATGACGCCGAGGATTCTGGCACTTCTAAAGCCGAAAAAGTTGTTCCTTCTCATCCGAAGGCAGCTTATGATCCTTATATTGAATCCCTCGTCAGCTCGTAAGTCATTTTTATTTCTCCTTATTTCTGTACTCGAAATGTTTATCTTGTCTTGCTTTTTATGCTGTCGATTTTTAATCAACAGTGATGACGAGGAAGAAGTACCAACTGTTGACGTGGCTCCTCGAACAAGCACGTCACATACTGTACTTGCCTCAGACACGCTAGTTGAAGGAGAAGAATCCTCGCCTCCTCACCGAAACGTCGTCACCACAACTCCGCCAGCAAGCCCCCTTGCTCCTTCACCAAAAAGGACAAGGATTGAAACAATTCTTGAACCTGCCCCTCAATTGGGCAGCTCTTCGACCCTGCTCTTGGATGATGTAAGTTTGTCGATATCTATTTTTCCTCTATTTTGCTTTTTCACGCCGTCACTCTTTTTTCATGCCGATGTCTCTCTTTCTTTATTCTTCTTTGACAGCCCATGATCAAAGAGCTTATTCGCATCGGATCCCAATTCATTGGGTACCGTGAGTATGCCAACAAAGCTGAAGGTAATAACTTTTTTGCTGTCGTTGTTTTTGACTTCTTGCTCCTGTCCTTTGTCGCAACCTTTTTGACCTTTCTTTTTTCTTTTTTACTTCTACAGAGAAACTTGCAGAGGCTAACAAACGTGCCGACGCACTTGCTCAACAACTGGAGCAGAGTGAAACGGCGCGCAAGAAAGCCGAACTTGTTGCTAGCGAAGCCAAAGCCGAGGCTGATGAAGCCAAAGCAAAAGCTGCTAGTGTCGAGGAACTGCAGAAAAGACTTGAGGATGCTGAATCTGCTTTAAACGAGCATAAAGCTGCACAAGCTGCTCGTGAACAGGGGATCCTCAAGCGCCTGAAATCACAAAGTCGACGCACTTTCAGTAATACCATTGATCCCTTCTATTTTTATGAGTACCGCTGTTTATTTTTGTTGACCAACGTTTTGTTTCCTGTGGTAGACCAAACAAACCAAGATTTTGATCTGGAGAATCCCGTCAATGACCCTCTCCTTGACGCACTTTCTTATCTGGAGCTTCATGGGTCCGAAATTCGTGAAGGCGTGGCAAATGCTAATGCAGGATTGTCGACACTGTTCCCCTACTTCTTCCCGAAGAAAGAGGAGCCCCCGACTTTCCTTACCCTGGCCAAGAGCTTCAATTCAACAGAGGACCTTTGACTGAAGATGCGTCAGGAAAACATGAAGATTGCTGTCGAAAGCACTGTTGCCCTGGTTGTTTGAAGCCAAGCAGTATTGATTGGATGAAAGTTGGCGACACCGATCAGATAGAGCAATCAAGATGGAGGTCGCTGATTAAGGCAGCCAAGCCCAACACGAAGAAAATCTTGGCCTATCTCGGGATTAAACCAGCTTCGACTCCTAGCTCATCAAGACCGGAGGTCTAGTTGCATGCCTCTTTGTTTTTCTTTCTCTGTTTCTTTTGCTCTTGTCGCCAAAGTAGTTATTTGGCGACACGTACTTCATTAGCTCCACTGTAAGGCCTTTGTAATTATTCCGAAAGATTAATGAAAACTCTATCTTTTGCTTGTTGATTGATGTTGTCTTGTTTTATTAAATTTCAGTTGGTATTTGATAACTATACTCCATCTTCCGCTCCTTCCAATGTTTCGCCTTCTTCTTCTCGCTCAAGGAGAACTCTTGCTGATGCTACACCTGTCGAAGATTCCTTGCCGCGAGAATTGGATGAACTTCGGCAGCAACTTCAGTATGCAAAGAAGCAAACACTTGTGATGATGGAAAAATCTCGTAAGTCATCTGAAGCCGAAAAAATTGCACTTCAGCAAGCTCGCGAGGCCATGGCTGCTAAGGAAATCGCTGCTTCCGAGGCTGAAAAGGCGACTACTCGAGAAAATTTCATGCTCGAGTTAATGAATGAAGCCAGTGCGGATATGTCGGGTATGCTTGTTTCATCCTCCGATATCTTCCGTCTTCATGCTACGTCTCTTAAAGTTTTCTACTCCGTTGTTTTAATAGGTTCCTTTACTGATGCTGTTGCCGAAGAAGAGAGGGTAAATACTAGGACGAACCTCCTTGTTAACCTTTCCCTTGACCATGGTTCGCTGTTTTGGGCTACCCCAGAGAGGACCCGCCAGATTGTCAGATTTCAGGATCGCACCTCTCAAACTCACGACTTCCTTGACTTCTGTACCAAGACCCTGTCTATGGTTTATAACTCCATGTTTCCTCGGAACGTTCAACCAAAAACTCTTCCCGAGTTAATGGAGAAATTTAAGGATACCCACAGGATCCATGATTTTGTCAGAGCTCAACTGGTAGCTGGCGCCAGATTTGCTCTTATCATGCTTCAGATCTGCCACTCAAATCTTGACTTGACCCAAGTTGTTGCGAAAGTTCATGAGAAGGTAAAGCGCCGGAGAGTTGGTGTCGACCGAATTAACACGAAGGTTTCGCCTATAGCCGAAGAAATGATTGAAGACCTTCTTCGGATGGATGCCGACTTTTTTGCAGATGGTCATTATGCTGATTTTCTTGGCGCTGCTCCTGAAGAAAACAGAATTACCCTTGATGACATATTGAATCATGACTAATTATTTTCCTTTGGTAGATAACTCTTCTTTGTAACCCATTATTGTGATTATATTGTGAAGCAATCATCATATTTCTATATTTGTCTAGCCCCCGAGTGTTTCGGTGGCTATTTTCTGTATTTGTGTATTTGCGAGGTTTTGAACCAAGGCATTTATTCAATATGCAGTTTTAGCGAGAATCAGCCCCCGAGCTTTTTTGTTAAGTACTATTTTGTATTTTTATTGACTCGCGAGGTATTTTAATACCAAGGTGAGGCTTTTCTTTTTTCGAGGGACTATATTGAAATTCGTCGTGTCGAAAACTTTGAGCGTGTCGATGAAGAACAGTTATATTGATACTATCTTTATTATATTGCAGCACCGCGAGCCCGCCTCATTAAAAACCTTTCTCGGCCCCACTCGGTGCCCCGAAAAAGGAAAAGAGTGCGTCTGAAAACTCGCGGGCGTTTCAGTACATTGAAGTTTTATAAGGACTATATTTCGACTCTAGGCGTAGAACCGCCTGAGTTGCGCCACGTTCCAGGGGTTTTGCTCCTCCACCCCTGTCTTCTTGTCCTTTATCCTGTATGCTCCTCCTCCGATTACTTCCGTGACAATGTAAGGGCCAAGCCATGGTGACTCGAGTTTTTCATGACTTTTTTGCGTGAGCCGAAGAACTAGGTCTCCCACCTGAAAAGATCTTGGCCGCAAACGTCGACTGTGGTAATTCTTCAAGTCCTGTTGGTATTTGGTTACCCTTGATAATACTTCATCTCGAGCTTCGTCGAGTGCGTCGACGTCGTCTTCCAATGCTATCCTGGAAGTTTCTTCATTATATTCTGTGACTCTGGGGGAGTCGTGCTCTATTTCTATTGGTAGTACTGCCTCTGCTCCATGGACCAGGAAAAACGGGGTCTCCTGTGTCGCTGTATTTGGTGTTGTTCGGATGCTCCACAACACACTTGGTAGTTCTTCTGGCCAGGTATGTCGAGCTTTTTCCAGTGGTCCTAACAGGCGTTTCTTAATGCCATTGCAGATGATGCCATTGGCTTTCTCGACTTGCCCATTGGTTTGAGGATGTGCAACTGACGCAAAGTGCAACTTGATACCTACTTCTTCGCAATAATCTTTGAATTCGTGGGATGTGAAGTTACTGCCATTGTCTGTGACGATGCTGTGGGGCACTCCAAATCTGAAGACGAGGCCTTTTATGAATTTTACTGCGGATGCTCCGTCTGGTGAATTTATCGGCTTCGCTTCTATCCACTTTGTAAATTTGTCGACAGCTACTAGCATGTACTCCTTTCCTCCTGGCCAGGATTTATGTAACTTGCCCACCATATCAAGTCCCCATTGGGCAAAGGGCCACGACAATGGTATTGGTGTTAGTTCTGCTGCTGGAGAGTGAGGTTTTGCGGCAAACCTTTGACACGCGTCGCAAGTTCTTACTATTTCCTTGGCGTCCTCGATTGCTGTCAACCAGTAGAATCCTGCCCGAAAAACCTTGGCTGCAATAGCTCGACTACTTGCATGGTGGCCACATATTCCTTCGTGTACATCCTTCAGAATTATTCTTCCTTCTTCGGGTGTGACACACCTTTGCAGGACGCCTGAAATACTCCGCTTGTACAATTCTCCTTTGATCACCGTGAAAGCTTTGGAGCGTCGAATTACTCGCCTTGCCTCAACTGGATCATTGGGTATTTCTTTCCTGAGGATGTATGATATGTACGTCTGCATCCATGGTATCTGTATCACCATGACCAGGTCCTGATCTTCTTCTTCTTCCTCTTGCTCTTCCTTGGTAGCCCCCGAGGGTTTTTTCTCCTTCTTTTTTGGTTTTGTTGATTTGGTGGATCTCTCTGTTATCTCTTCCCAGAATACACCTGGGGGAACTGCAAGGCATTGCGACCCGATGTTTGCAAGAACGTCGGCTTCGTCGTTGCTCAATCTGCTAATATGATTTACTTCGCATCCATCGAACAACTTCTCGAGCTCGTTGTACACCTCCTTGTATGCCATCATGCTATCATTGACTGCGTCACATTGGTTCATAACTTGCTGAGCCACCAATTGTGAGTCGCCAAAGATTTTTAGTCGAGTTGCACCGCAAGCTTTCGCCATCTTCATCCCGTGTATGAGAGCTTCATATTCTGCTTCGTTATTGGATGCGTTGGGGAATGTCATCCGAAGGACATATTTCAACTTGTCGCCTTCAGGTGATATAAGTACTACTCCTGCGCCAGCTCCTTCAAGTCTCTTGGATCCATCAAAGTTCATGGTCCATGTTCTCGATAAGTCTGGGGGTCCTGTGTTTTGCAGCTCCATCCACTCTGCAATGAAGTCTGGCAGAACTTGCGACTTGATTGCTTTTCTTTTTTCATACGTGATGTCCCGAGGGGAAAGTTCTATTCCCCAAAGGGAGACACGACCCGTAGCTTCTGGATTGTTTAGTATATTTGACAAGGGAGCTTCATTGACCACTATGATCGGGTGTGCCGAAAAATAGTGGCGCAATTTTCGTGCTGTTTTGAACACTCCATATGCTAGCTTTTGGTACTGAGGGTATCTTTGTTTTGAGGGCGATAAAACTTCGCTGACGAAGTATACTGGCCTCTGCACTCCATGGATTTTTCCTTCTTCTTCTCTTTCGACAACTAGCACCGTGCTAACCACTTGGGGTGTGGCTGCGATATACAGCAGGAGAGGTTCCTTTTCCTTCGGCGCCACCAAAATTGGTGGTGTCGAAATTGTGCGCTTCAAATCCTCGAAAGCTCTGTCGGCCTCGTCGTTCCATTGAAATTTATCTCCTTGCTTTATCAGAGCGTAAAATGGTAACGCTTTTTCTCCCAGCTGCGGCAGATACGCTCAAAGCTGCGACTCGCCCAGTTAGCTGCTGTATCTCTTTCAACTTTGTTGGCTTCCTCATTGTTACTATTGCTTGTATTTTGTCGGAATTTGCTTCAATCCCTCTTGCTGAAACTAGAAACCCCAGAAGTTCTCCTGCTGGGACGCCAAAAGAATACTTCGTCGGGTTCAACTTGAGGCAGAATTTGTCGAGGTTGTCAAAGGTTTCCTTGAGATCCTCGATCAGCGTTGCCCCCTTTTTTGACGTTATAACGACATCATCGATGTATACTTGCACGTTTTTCCTAATCTGTGTCGCCAAACACTTCTGCATCATCCTCTGATATGTTGCTCCCGCATTTTTTAGACCAAAGGACATTGTTCTGTAGCAAAACACGCCGTAAGGTGTAATAAACACTGTTTTGGCTTCATCATCTTCTTTTAATCTGATCTGGTTATAACCAGAGTATGCATCCAAAAAGGAAAGACGTTCACATCCTGCCGTGGAGTCGATGATTTGATCGATCCTTGGGAGGGGAAAGTGATCCTTAGGACAATGTTTATTGAGACACGTAAAGTCGACGCACATGCGAAGGACTGTCGTGTGTTTCTTCGGCACCATCACTGGGTTAGCTACCCATGTGGCTTCTGTAGATATCTCTTTGATAAAACCAGCATCCTTAAGTCGATTTATTTCTGACAACATAGATTTGCGGTTTGGTTCCGAAAAATGCCGCAAGGGTTGTTTGATTGGTCTCGCGAGAGGATCTAAGTTGAGGTGGTGCTCGGCAAGTTCCCTGGGTACTCCTGGCATGTCAGCTGGACACCATGCGAAGATTTTCCAGTGCTCACGGAGGAACTTGACGAGCGCGCTTTCCTATGCGATATCCATATTTGTTGCAATGGACGTCGTCTTTTTCGGGTCTGTCGGGTGAATCTGCACCTCCTTAGAATTTTTCTCGGTATTGAAAGTTGATTCTTTATTTGGCCTTCCAACATCTGGCAGCACGTCGTAGTCAGTCATACTTTTTGACGCCAAATACTCAGCTTGCATCCCGAAAGTTTCTGATAGCCGATGAAAATCCTTGTCGCACTTATCGGCTAAGGCGAAACTTCCTTTGACTGTGATTGGTCCCCTTGGTCCAGGCAATCTCCATAATAGGTATGTATAGTGTGGCACCGCCATAAATCTAGCATATGCTGGTCGTCCCAACAAAGCGTGGTACTGCGACGGAAAATCCACGACTTCAAATTCCAGCCTCTCGATTCTATAATTCTCTCGGGTTCCAAACTGAACGTCGAGATTGATTTTTCCCAATGGATAATTTGGCTTCTCTGGTGTGATACTGTGGAACCTTGTGTCTGTTGGCTTCAGGTTCGCTAAGGATATGTTCATCTTCCTCAATGTGTCTGCATACATGAGGTTTAAGCTGCTGCCGCCGTCTATGAACACTCGAGAGACATCAAATCCCGCAATAGCTTCTTTGCGAGAATAAGTCTTGACTGCCCTGGTCGAGGAACTTGTTGCGGATGATCTGCTATGGTGAAGCCAATATCTTGCCACGACCAATTGAGATACTCAACTGTTGGTGGAGGCATTTTTTCTGCCATAAACACCTGTCGTGAAATTACTTTCTGAGCTCTATTGGATGGCCTTCCCTTCTGAATCATCGACACCACTCCATTGGAGTTAGGATCAACATAAGGTAGTGGTGGGGGTGCTGCCGCTATTCTGAGCTGGTGTCGATTGTCGTCTGTAATCGCGGGAGGTGGTGGCAGGTGAATCTCGCTCCTGGGTTCCCGAGGATTTCTCTGTGCTGCTCGAGCGTTAGCGTTCTCTGCATACCTTAACATTGCCTGGAAATTGCGATAATCTTTCTGTAGGTGTCTGACTGTCTTTTTCCGTTCTTTGTCGAGGAAAAAATGCATACGGCACGGTCCGTTCATCATTTCTTCGGGGGACACGAAGGGCCTTGGGAACGCTGGGCCCGCTATTTTGTCTGTTGTTGCGAGAATCGTCCACTGTTATCGCCTCGCTGCTCACTTGCTTCTCGATAATCATCTCTGTTGTTTCCTCCTGTGTTTGCCCGAAAACCTGCGAAATTTGTCTGGAGCGTCATAGTTACGAATGCTGCGAGGAAATCGTCGCCTCGGTTGATAATTTCGACCACGGTCTTCCTCTGGCGACCTGTGCCTTTTGTTGTGGACATCATCTTCTCCATCTGCCCATCTGTTTGCTATTTCCATTAACGCGGATACTGTCTTTGGGTTGGTCCTTCCCAAGTCCTCGACGAAATCTCCGCGCCTGATTCCTGCGACAAACGCATCTATCGCTCTCTCGTCAGATATATTTTCTGCCGAGTTTTTGATGATGTTCCACCTTTGGATGTATTTTCTCATTGGCTCATCCGGCTTCTGTCGACATGCTCTCAACTCCTCCAATGATGCAGGTTTCTTGCATGTGGACCGGAAATTCTTGACGATCACATCCTCGAAGCTTTCCCAACTGTCGATGGATCCTGGGGTAAGTTTCTTTATCCAAGATCGTGCTGCTCCACTCAGATGCACCTGGATGCTTTGCATAGCTGTCGCTCTGGTTCCTCCTGTGAGCTTTACTGTCTCGAGATAATCAACTAGCCAATCCTCTGGATCCTGAAGGCCGTCGAATTTCTTGAAGTTATCAGGTAACTTGAATCCTGAGGGGACTCGAGTTTTTTGGACTCTCCTCGTGAAGCATGGCAAGCCGCACATATCTTCGTCGTTAAGCTCCGGAGATTGCCGATGATCCCTTCTGCTTTGCCGCGCTCTGTCGACCCTTGCTTGTGCTGCTGTGTCTCTTGCTCCACTTGGTCCTTCAGGTGCTGCTGTTGTTGCTGCTGCAGGTCGTGGACTATTTTGCCTTGCCGCTCCTTCGGAAGGCGTTGATACAAACGCTGTCCCCATAGCTCCAACTCCTGCTACCGCCATATTGTATAGTGTTTCCCTTGGATCACCTGGAGGTGGTTTAGATGCAAGGATAAAAGCATGTGTCGCCATATACCCAGCCTCTGGTGTCTTAGGGATGATATTTCCTCTTGTATCTATCGACATGAAGGACATGTCAAGGTTTTGGACCAAGTGCTCTCTTTCTGCCTCGGGTATATGTTGCAACCTTGATCTTGCTCTGTTCCGCGCCTCCCTGTGGCTATCACCCGAAGTTCTAGATTGTCGACTTAGATCTGCCCTTCTCCTGCTGGATGCAGAAGCTGCCTCCTTTCTCCTGTTTAACTCGGCTGTCTGTTTTTCCAATTCTCTGGCAGCTCGTGCGAGCCTATATTGATATGCTTGTAATTCCTCTGGTGTGGCCGTGGTAGCCATTGGTTCTGTACCGTTCATAGCTCTCGCGGCTCTGTCCCACGCTGCTTGTGAAAGTTGAACTCTATCTCGCGGCTCTGGCCCGACGTATTTGTTACCCAGGCCTTGTCGCAGATTGGAGGGATCGACGTATGGATTTCCCAGATCGTCGAAAGCCTCAGATGTTTCCTCTTGATCCTCAATGGCATAAATCTGATGATATTTTGTATTCAAATCTATGTTGGGTTTGGTGACATCATCGTTGAGATTGATGAAAACCTTGCCCACTGTGATAGATTTGTCGATGAAGTCGTAACTGTCGACATCACTTGAGCCATCGCTTATATATGAGTCCGCAGATGACTCAAACGACATGTCGTTGAAGATCTTGGCGAGTTTCTCTCTTGCTCTGGTGCTGACGTAGCGTGTCGTCGAAGTTTCTTCTTCTCCTGTCACAGTTGACGATGTATAGCTTGAAAAATCAGAATCGGCCGCTGACGATCCCGACGAAATCGGAATTTCGACACGATACGATCCTTCCTTCTCGACGCGAAAGTGAAACCTTCCGAACGTCACCTCCATGGGCTCCGCCAGATACGCATATGCATCCAAACGGGAGGGTGGGTGAGGAACAAAATCGACAGGACCAGCAGCGATCTGTTTACCTCGATCCATTGCGTTGCTTGCGGTTGATGATGTCGAAGATCTTGAACGTGCCATCGAGATCAGATCCTTACGCCTCTAGTTCCCACAGACGGCGCCAATTGACAAGGTATCAACTTGTCAATGCCTATGGATTGTAGGCTAGGGTTTAGTTGGAAGTAGAGGGCAAGTAGATCTCGAAGGTTTCAGCCGAAAAGTACTCGACGATTATGAAAACTAGGGTTTGTAACAATGATTCGATGATCTCTTCGTCCCTCGACTCCCCCTTTATATAGGAGACGGAGCCGAGGGTTTCGTTTTGTACAAGTTACAGAGTCCGGGACGGTTTCTAACTCATCCCGCCAGATTACAAATAACACTTCCTATTACAACTCTAACTTTCCTTAATATATCTTGGGCTCCCGAATCTTCTTATTCTTCGGGTATTGGGCCTTCAGTAAACCCCGGGTACTATCTTCGGCAGGCCCATTTGGGATGCCTATGTCAGCCAGAGAGGGGAATCATCTCCCGGAGGACTCTTCACCGCCATGGTCGCCTCCGGAGTGATGAGTGAGTAGTTCACCCCTGGACTATGGGTCCATAGCAGTATCTAGATGGTCGTCTTCTCCTAATTGTGCTTCATTGTTGGATCTTGTGAGCTGCCTAACATGATCAAGATCATCTATCTGTAATGCTATATGTTGTGTTTGTTGGGATCCGATGAATAGAGAATACTATGCTATGTTGATTATCAATCTATTATCTATGTGTTTGTTTATGATCTTGCATGCTCTCCGTTACTAGTAGAGGCTCTGGCCAAGTTTTTGCTTGTAACTCCAAGAGGGAGTATTTATGCTCGATAGTGGGTTCATGCCTCCATTAAATGCAGGACGATGTGTGAGAAAGTTCTAAGGTTGTGGATGTGCTGTTGCCACTAGGGATAAAACATCGATGCTATGTCTAAGGATGTAGTTGTTGATTACATTACGCACCATACTTAATGCAATTGTCTGTTGTTTGCAACTTAATACTGGAAGGGGTTCGGATGATAACCTGAAGGTGGATGATACGTCTCCGACGTATCGATAATTTCTTATGTTCCATGCCACATTATTGATGTTATCTACATGTTTTATGCACACTTTATGTCATATTCGTGCATTTTCTGGAACTAACCTATTAACAAGATGCCGAAGTGCCGATTCTTTGTTTCTGCTGTTTTTGGTTTCAGAAATCCTAGTAAGGAAATATTCTCGGAATTGGACGAAATCAAAGCCCAGGGGCCTATTTTCTCACGAAGCTTCCAGAAGTCCGAAGGAGAGACGAAGAGGGGCCACGGAGGGGCCACACCATAGGGCGGCGCGGCCCCCCTTGGCCGCGCGGCCTGTGGTGTGGGGCCCCGTGCCGCCTCTTGACCTGCCCTTCCGCCTATAAAAAGTCTCCGTGACGAAACCCCGGTGCATCGAGAGCCACGATACGGAAAACCTTCCAGAGACGCCGCCGCCGCCGATCCCATCTCGGGGGATCCAGGAGATCGCCTCCGGCACCCTCCGGAGAGGGGAATCATCTCCCGGAGGACTCTACGCCGCCATGGTCGCCTCCGGTGTGATGTGTGAGTAGTCTACCCCTGGACTATGGGTCCATAGCAGTAGCTAGATGGTTGTCTTCTCCCCATTGTGCTATCATTGTCGGATCTTGTGAGCTGCCTAACATGATCAAGATCGTCTATCTGTAATTCTATATGTTGCGTTTGTTGGGATCCGATGAATAGAGAATACTTGTTATGTTGATTATCAAAGTTATGCTATGTGTTGTTTATGATCTTGCATGCTCTCCGTTACTAGTAGATGCTCTGGCCAAGTAGATGCTTGTAACTCCAAGAGGAGTACTTATGCTCGATAGTGGGTTCATGCACGCATTGACACAGGACGGTGAGAAAGTTCTAAGGTTGTGTTGTGCTGTTGCCACTAGGGATAAAACATTAGTGCTATGTTCAAGGATGTAGTCACTAGTTACATTACGCACCATACTTAATGCAATTGTCTTGTTGTTAGCAACTTAATATTTGGAGGGGTTCGGATGATAACTTTGAAGGTGGAGTTTTTAGGCATAGATGCGGTTGGATGACGGTCTATGTACTTTGTCGTAATGCCCAATTAAATCTCACTATACTCATCATGATATGTATGTGCATGGTCATGCTCTCTTTATTTGTCAATTGCCCAACTGTAATTTGTTCACCCAACATGCTTTGTTCGTCTTATGGGAGAGACACCTCTAGTGAACTGTGGACCCGGTCCAATTCTCTTTCTTGAAATACAATCTACTGCAATACTTGTTCTCTTGTTTTACGCAAGCAATCATCTTCCACACAATACGGTTAACTCTTTGTTACAGCAAGCCGGTGAGATTGACAACCTCACTGTTTCGTTGGGGCAAAGTACTTTGGTTGTGTTGTGCAGGTTCCACGTTGGCGCCGGAATCCCTGGTGTTGCGCCGCACTACATCCCGCCGCCATCAACCTTCAACGTGCTTCTTGGCTCCTCCTGGTTCGATAAACCTTGGTTTCTTTCTGAGGGACAACTTGCTGCTGTGCGCATCATACCTTCCTCTTGGGGTTGCCCAACGAACGTGTGAAATACACGCCATCAAGCTCTTTTACGGCGCCGTTGCGGGTGAGATCAAGACACGCTTCAAGGGAGTCTCCACTTCTCAATCTCTTTACTTTGTTTTTGTCTTGCTTAGTTTTATTTACTACTTTGTTTGCTGCACTAAATCAAAATACAAAAAAAATTAGTTGCTAGTTTTACTTTATTTGCTATCTTGTTTGCTATATCGAAAACACAAAAAAATTAGTTCACTTGCATTTACTTTATCTAGTTTGCTTTAATTAATGTAGCTAAAATGGCAACCGCTGAAAATACTAAGTTGTGTGAAGACACACAGACAAATAATAATGATTTCTTATGCACACCTATTGCTCCAACTGCTACTACAGCAGAATTCTTTGAAATTAAACCTGCTTTCTGAATCTTGTTATGCGAGAGCAATTTTACAGTGTTAGTTACGATGATCTTGCTGCCCATCTTAATAATTTTGTTGAATTATGTGAAATGCAAAAGTATAAGGATGTAGATGGTGACATTATAAAATTAAAATTGTTCCCTTTCTCATTAAGAGGAAGAGCTAAAGATTGGTTGCTATCTCTGCCTAAGAATAGTATTGATTCATGGACTAAATGCAAGGATGCTTTTATTGGTAGATATTATCCCCCTGCTAAAATTATATCTTTGAGGAGTAGCATAATGAATTTTAAACAATTAGATACTGAACATGTTGCTCAAGCTTGGGAAAGAATGAAATCTCTGGTTAAAAATTGCCCAACCCATGGACTGACTACTTGGATGATCATCCAAACCTTCTATGCAGGACTAAATTTTTCTTCACGGAATTTATTGGATTCAGCTGCTGGAGGTACCTTTATGTCCATCACTCTTGGTGAAGCAACAAAGCTTCTTGATAATATGATGATCAACTACTCTGAATGGCACACGGAAAGAGCTCCACAAGGTAAGAAGGTAAATTCTGTCGAAGAAACCTCTTCCTTGAGTGATAAGATTGATGCTATTATGTCTATGCTTGTGAATGATAGGACTAATATTGATCCTAATAATGTTCCATTAGCTTCATTGGTTGCACAAGAAGAACATGTTGATGTAAACTTCATTAAAAATAATAATTTCAACAACAATGCTTACCGGAACAATTCTAGTAACAACTATAGGCCATATCCTTATAATAATGGCAACGGCTATGGTAATTCTTATGGGAATTCTTACAACAATAATAGGAGTTCACCCCCTGGACTTGAAGCCATGCTTAAAGAATTTATTAGTACACAAACTGCTTTTAACAAATCTGTTGAAGAAAAGCTTGGGAAAATTGATATACTTGCTTCTAAAGTCGATAGCCTTGCTGCTGATGTTGATCTTTTGAAATCAAAAGTTTTGCCTAATGAGAATCATAATAAAATTGTTACTACAGCAAATGCCATTCAAGTTAGAATTAATGAGAATATAAGATTAATGGCTGAACTGCGTGCTAGGTGGGATAGAGAAGAAAATGAAAAACTAGCTAAAGAAAAGAATATAGCTAAAGTTTGGACTATTACCACCACTAGTAATGCTAATGCTACACATGTTGCTGCACCTCCTACTCATACTAATAAAAGAATTGGTGTTAGCAATGTTTCCACTTCTAATGCAAAGCGCGAAAAACTGCCTGAAATTGCTAAAATTGCTGAAACTGCCTGTGATAAAGCTGCTGAAATTTTTTCCAACATTGGGGATGATGATCCCATTGCTTTAGATTATAATGGTTTGAATTTTGATGATTGCCACATCTCTGAAGTTATAAAGTTCTTGCAAAAACTTGCTAAAAGTCCTAATGCTAGTGCTATAAATTTGGCTTTCACGCATCATATTACAAATGCTCTCATAAAAGCTAGAGAAGAGAAACTAGAGCGTGAAGCCTCTATTCCTAAAAAGCTAGAGGATGGTTGGGAGCCCATCATTAAGATGAAGGTTAAAGATTTTGATTGTAATGCTTTATGTGATCTTGGTGCAAGTATTTCTGTTATGCCTAAGAAAATCTATAATATGCTTGACTTGCCACCGCTGAAAAATTGTTATTTGGATGTTAATCTTGCTGATCATTCTACAAAGAAACCTTTGGGTAAAGTTGATAATGTTCGCATTACCGTTAACAATAACCTTGTTCCCGTTGATTTTGTTGTCTTGGATATTGAATGCAATGCATCTTGTCGCATTATATTGGGAAGACCTTTTCTTCGAACTGTTGGTGCTATTATTGATATGAAGGAAGGTAATATAAAATATCAATTTCCTCTCAAGAAAGGTACGGAACACTTCCCTAGAAAGAGAATGAAGGTACCTTTTGATTCTATTATGAGAACAAATTATGATGTTGACACTTCATCTATTGA
This sequence comes from Lolium perenne, assembly GCF_019359855.2. NCBI lineage: Eukaryota > Viridiplantae > Streptophyta > Magnoliopsida > Poales > Poaceae > Lolium > Lolium perenne. The sequence continues at coordinate 163,576,723 of NC_067247.2, forward strand.
TAATACTTGATACACACTTTCTGCGCCTAGCTGAAAGGCGTTAAAGAAAAGCGCTTATGGGAGACAACCCATGTTTTTACCTACAGTACTTTGTTTTTATTTTGTGTCTTGGAAGTTGTTTACTACTGTAGCAACCTCTCCTTATCTTAGTTTTGTGTTTTGTTGTGCCAAGTTAAGCCGTTGATAGAAAAGTAAGTACTAGATTTGGATTACTGCACAGTTCCAGATTTCTTTGCTGTCACGAATCTGGGTCCACCTCCCTGTAGGTAGCTCAGAAAATTAAGCCAATTTACGTGCATGATCCTCAGATATGTACGCAACTTTCATTCAATTTGAGCATTTTCATTTGAGCAAGTCTGGTGCCATTTTAAAATTCGTCAATACGAACTGTTCTGTTTTGACAGATTCTGCCTTTTATTTCGCATTGCCTCTTTCGCTATGTTGGATGAATTTCTTTGATCCATTAATGTCCAGTAGCATTATGCAATGTCCAGAAGTGTTAAGAATGATTGTGTCACCTCTGAATATGTCAATTTATAATGTGCACTAACCCTCTAATGAGTTGTTTCGAGTTTGGTGTGGAGGAAGTTTTCAAGGATCAAGAGAGGAGTATGATGCAACATGATCAAGGAGAGTGAAAGCTCTAAGCTTGGGGATGCACCCGGTGGTTCACCCCTGCATATATCAAGAAGACTCAAGCGTCTAAGCTTGGGGATGCCCAAGGCATCCCCTTCTTCATCGACAACATTATCAGGTTCCTCCCCTGAAACTATATTTTTATTCCATCACATCTTATGTGCTTTTTCTTGGAGCGTCGGTTTGTTTTTGTTTTTGTTTTGTTTGAATAAAATGGATCCTAGCATTCACTTTATGGGAGAGAGACACGCTCCGCTGTAGCATATGGACAAGTATGTCCTTGGTTTCTACTCATAGTATTCATGGCGAAGTTTCTCCTTCGTTAAATTGTTATATGGTTGGAATTGGAAAATGATACATGTAGTAATTGCTATTAATGTTTTGGGGAATGTGATACTTGGCAATTGTTGTGCTCATGATTAAGCTCTTGCATCATATGCTTTGCACCCATTAATGAAGAAATACATAGAGCATGCTAAAATTTGGTTTGCATATTTGGTTTCTCTAAGGTCTAGATAATTTCTAGTATTGAGTTTGAACAACAAGGAAGACGGTGTAGAGTCTTATAATGTTTTCAATATGTCTTTTATGTGAGTTTTGCTGCACCGGTTCATCCTTGTGTTTGTTTCAAATAAGCCTTGCTAGCCTAAACCTTGTATCGAGAGGGAATACTTCTCATGCATCCAAAATACTTGAGCCAACCACTATGCCATTTGTGTCCACCATACCTACCTACTACATGGTATTTTCCGCCATTCCAAAGTAAATTGCTTGAGTGCTACCTTTAAAATTCCATCATTCACCTTTGCAATATATAGCTCATGGGACAAATAGCTTAAAAACTATTGTGGTATTGAATATGTAATTATGCACTTTATCTCTTATTAAGTTGCTTGTTGTGCGATAACCATGTTCACTGGGGACGCCATCAACTTTTCATTGTTGAATTTCATGTGAGTTGCTATGCATGTTCGTCTTGTCTGAAGTAAGAGAGATCTACCACCATAGGGTTAAGCATGCATATGTTAGAGAAGAACATTGGGCCGCTAACTAAAGCCATGATCCATGGTGGAAGTTTCAGTTTTGGACAACAATCCTCAAATCTCAAATGAGAAAATTATTAATTGTTGTTATATGCTTATGCATAAAAGAGGAGTCCATTATCTGTTGTCTATGTTGTCCCGGTATGGATGTCTAAGTTGAAGAATAATCAATAGCGAGAAATCCAATGCGAGCTTTCTCCTTAGACCTTTGTACAGGCGGCATAGAGGTACCCCTTTGTGACACTTGGTAAAAACAATGCATTGTGATGATCCGGTAGTCCAAGCTAATTAGGACAAGGTGCGGGCACTATTAGTACACTATGCATGAGGCTTGCAACTTATAAGATATAATTTACATGATGCATATGCTTTATTACTACCGTTGACAAAATTGTTTCATGTTTTCAAAATCAAAGCTCTAGCACAAATATAGCAATCGATGCTTTTCCTCTATGGAGGACCATTCTTTTACTTTCAATGTTGAGTCGGTTCACCTATCTCTCTCCACCTCAAGAAGCAAACACTTGTGTGAACTGTGCATTGATTCCTACATACTTGCTTATTGCACTTATTATATTACTCTATGTTGACAATATCCATGAGATATACATGTTACAAGTTGAAAGCAACCGCTGAAACTTAATCTTCTTTTGTGTTGCTTCAATGCCTTTACTTTGAATTATTGCTTTATGAGTTAACTCTTATGCAAGACTTATTGATGCTAGTCTTGAAGTGCTATTCATGAAAAGTCTTTGCTATATGATTCACTTGTTTACTCATGTCATATACATTGTTTCGATCGCTGCATTCACTACATATGCTTTACAAATAGTATGATCAAGATTATGATGGCATGTCACTCCAGAAATTATACGTGTTTATCATTTTACCTGCTCGGGACGAGCAGAACTAAGCTTGGGGATGCTGATACGTCTCCGACGTATCGATAATTTCTTATGTTCCATGCCACATTATTGATGTTATCTACATGTTTTATGCACACTTTATGTCATATTCGTGCATTTTACGGAACTAACCTATTAACAAGATGCCGAAGTGCCGATTCTTTGTTTCTGCTGTTTTGGTTTCAGAAATCCTAGTAAGGAAATATTCTCGGAATTGGACGAAATCAAAGCCCAGGGGCCTATTTTCTCACGAAGCTTCCAGAAGTCCAAAGGAGAGACGAAGAGGGGCCACGGAGGGGCCACACCATAGGGCGGCGCGGCCCCCCCCTTGGTCGCGCGGCCCTGTGGTGTGGGGCCCCCGTGCCGCCTCTTGACCTGCCCTTCCGCCTATAAAAAGTCTCCGTGACGAAACCCCCGATGCGAGAGCCACGATACGGAAAACCTTCCCGAGACGCCGCTGCCGCCGATCCCATCTCGGGGGATCCAGGAGATCGCCTCCAGCACCCTGCCGGAGAGGGGAATCATCTCCCGGAGGACTCTACGCCGCCATGGTCGCCTCCGGTGTGATGTGTGAGTAGTCTACCCCTGGACTATGGGTCCATAGCAGTAGCTAGATGGTTGTCTTCTCCCCATTGTGCTATCATTGTCGGATCTTGTGAGCTGCCTAACATGATCAAGATCGTCTATCTGTAATTCTATATGTTGCGTTTGTTGGGATCCGATGAATAGAGAATACTTGTTATGTTGATTATCAAAGTTATGCTATGTGTTGTTTATGATCTTGCATGCTCTCCGTTACTAGTAGATGCTCTGGCCAAGTAGATGCTTGTAACTCCAAGAGGGAGTACTTATGCTCGATAGTGGGTTCATGCCTGCATTGACACAGGACGTGTGAGAAAGTTCTAAGGTTGTGTTGTGCTGTTGCCACTAGGGATAAAACATTAGTGCTATGTTCAAGGATGTAGTCACTAGTTACATTACGCACCATACTTAATGCAATTGTCTGTTGTTAGCAACTTAATACTGGAGGGGGTTCGGATGATAACCTGAAGGTGGACTTTTTAGACATAGATGCAGTTGGATGACGGTCTATGTACTTTGTCGTAATGCCCAATTAAATCTCACTATACTCATCATGATATGTATGTGCATGGTCATGCTCTCTTTATTTGTCAATTGCCCAACTGTAATTTGTTCACCCAACATGCTGTTCGTCTTATGGGAGAGACACCTCTAGTGAACTGTGGACCCCGGTCCAATTCTCTTTACTGAAATACAATCTACTGCAATACTTGTTCTCTTGTTTTACGCAAGCAATCATCTTCCACACAATACGGTTAACTCTTTGTTACAGCAAGCCGGTGAGATTGACAACCTCACTGTTTCGTTGGGGCAAAGTACTTTGGTTGTGTTGTGCAGGTTCCACGTTGGCGCCGGAATCCCTGGTGTTGCGCCGCACTACATCCCGCCGCCATCAACCTTCAACGTGCTTCTTGGCTCCTCCTGGTTCGATAAACCTTGGTTTCTTTCTGAGGGAAAACTTGCTGCTGTGCGCATCATACCTTCCTCTTGGGGTTGCCCAACGAACGTGTGAAATACACGCCATCAGTGGACTTTTTAGGCATAGATGCATGCTGGATAGCGGTCTATGTATTTTGTCGTAATGCCCAATTAAATCTCACAATACTCTTCATATCATGTATGTGCATGGTTATGCTCTCTTTATTTGTCAATTGCCCAACTGTAATTTGTTCACCCAACATGCTTATTCTTATCAGAGAGACGCCTCTAGTGAACTGTGGACCCCGGTCCATTCTTTTAATCGAATACAATCTACTGCAATACTTGTTCTACTGTTTTCTGCAAACAATCATCATCCACACTATACATCTAATCCTTTGTTACAGCAAGCCGGTGAGATTGACAACCTCACTATCACGTTGGGGCAAAGTAATTTGGTTGTGTTGTGCAGGTTCCATGTTGGCGCCGGAATCCCTGGTGTTGCGCCGCACTACACTCCGCCGCCATCAACCTTCAACGTGCTTCTTGGCTCCTACTGGTTCGATAAACCTTGGTTTCTTACTGAGGGAAAACTTGCCGCTGTACGCATCACACCTTCCTCTTGGGGTTCCCAACGGACGCGTGTTGTACGCGTATCAATTCTCTCTAGTCTCATCATACCATACCCTCTCCTTGGCATTATTTGCTCTGCTCTTTCCCCCTCCCGCTAAGACAAAAGGCAATGCCTCATACCCATCATCTTCTTATTCTTTCAGAAATCCCTGATCACCCTCATCATTAGAAGGAGCAAAATCTAGAATAACGTCTGCCTCTACTTGAGAATGTGATCTCTATGTTGGACCAGGCCTCTTCACTTACTTCTTCACTGTTGTAATTGCTGAAATATCCTCAGAAATAGTTTCATTGTCATAATTTTCCTCCACGTCACTCTCCCCCTCAAAATGAAGGATTGGATCAAGCTTCCTCTTCTTCTTAGCAGCAATTCTCTGTTGCATTTCCTCTTCCTCAGCTAGCTTTTCTCATCTTCTCTGCAGCTACTGGGTCAAATTTGCATGGATATAGCCAACTAGCTAGATCATCTCAGATTCCTCTTCTTGTTCTTCTGCCATAGATGTTTCTATATCCACTATATGTTTCTCCTTATGACAATTAACACTCTCCTGTATGTGCATCTGTTAAAGATTGTGATCATCCAGTTGTGACTGCCAATCATCACAGAAGCCGCTGTCTTGGCTCAGAAATGAGTGTGTAATAAGCTCTTCTTCGTATGGATCAAGACCAATAGTGCTCCCATGCTTTCTCTTCAATGGTGATAAAACAATTGCTCTGTTCCTACTGTCCCTCATCACAGTGAGCACTAGTTTCTTTGTACTTGCATACTTCAGTAGCATTTCATCAACCTTATAATTGTTGTCTACTAGCTCTAATCCACTCAGTCCTACTCCTTCATTTTTAACATAATATAAGGAATCACACATTCCATATCCCTCTTCCTCAATGATGGACAACAAATTCAAAAACCTTATGTCTGACCTATGTAAAGTTTTCTGAATGAATTTTGCTCCATCAAATTGAAAATACATCTCCCACATATCTGACTGCTCCCTATCATACAAATTAACACTCTAGTCACGCTACATTATCATTCTAGACAGATAATTGTGCACAATTAGCACAAACCCTAGGTCAAAATCCAAAATTTGCTTCACAGGGGAAAAGAACTCTTACCCGCTACCATTGTAGAGATAGTGGCTCATCGGGTCATTTTAGGACGTACTGCCCCCCATATGTCCACCACTTCTCCGATTCTGGACGTGGGGGACTAGGTGGTGTCAGCTGCAGCAGCAGCGGCGCCACCTCTAATACAACGGAAAGATCGATGAAGCCCTCTATGCCTCCAGCAAGAGCGGAGGCGCTAGCCGCATCGACCTAGGTCAGCATCCGCCCGAGAATCGCCGTGGAAGACTGGGTCACCGGAGCAGGCGCCGCCGCCTCCTCCATCTTCCATTTCTATGCGACCGCATGTGAATTGGCTGACTGAAGAGGGAGAAGTCAACTAACCGTGCCCTAACGCGATCCCTAACGGTTGTGTCCTCCGTCCATCAAGTGAGCGCCACGTCAGACCTGACAGTGGGCCACAACTGCCAGAAACACTGTTAAGACGAGTAAACCGTAAAATCAGTGTTCCGAGTCGTGACCGTGCTCCAATTCTGGTTGTCATGTGCCAAACGTAACACTTTTGGTAGTTTCGTGTCACGACTGCCACAATTATGGTAGTTTTTTTTGTCATTTACTTTTGAGAGATATGGCCTGCGAGATGGGTTCTTTCAGTAAAGTTCATGTAGGTTCCATTGCAGATCGCTGACATGTAGGACCACTGAGGTGAAGCCCACAACTCACTGGGGATGATGGGTAAACTTTTGTAGAGTTCCCTTTGCCAACGACTAGATTCTGGTACTAGGTATGAGTATGATCATAAATCACATCTAAAGTTATTTTTTAAAGTCGACACCCAAGATGATCCTAAGAGCTCTTTTGGCTATTATCAATTCGTAATGGAATCAAACAATTCATCTCTGATTTTGGGAGCACTTTTTGCCGATCGCTGCCGAATTTAATTGAGAATTCCATGGTTTGCATCCCATGCCTACCTTTTATTCCTTTTGGTACCCTATCATTTCTGTGGATTTACCAAGTGACATAATATCATCAATGTCATATTTTCATTTTTCCAAATGAAACAAAATAATGGTTGCCAAACGAGCTCTAATGTTTTGCGGGTCCATTTATATGACACGGTATAATAGTATCATTTAATCTCCAAGAGTGAAAACATATGTTTATCAGAAAACAATTTCTGATATAGTTCAAATGAGATTCAAGTTGAGAGAACTATTATGAAGATGACATCGTCATTAAGAAACAAGCAATAACCGCGACAAATTCGGGGGCAGGTTGTGATCGAGCAAACCAAGAAAAAGATAACGTCAGTTGAACATCGGCAAGGTGTGATTGGGCAAACACATTTTTGACGGAACAATGATGGGGCCACTCCTCAAGCTTATCGCCCTATCTCGAATCCATCACTCCCCCATAGTCTCGACGTCCAAACTAACTCATACACCATTGCATCAATCAAAAAGAAGCTCCATTCGTCCCATACTTGGAGGGATATAAGGCGGCCATTGATGTTTTCAAGTGACAACACTACTAGCACGTCTCCACATACCAAAGGCACATCATTTATGAGAGAAAGACAATTGAAGAAGAATATTTGAACTACCATGGCCACACCTCTCGAAGGCTAGAGCGTTAAACAGTACAAATTCCTGACATGTTGCTAATAGAGCTTGTGAATTAGATATGACACCACAAACTCGCAATAACATCGTTGATGTCGCACAAAACAGCTCAGGGACAGGAAGAAAGTCATGGGGACTTATTCCATCGTTGCAGCGTCACCACTACCCAATATAGCTTCTAAGACACACAAACAAAGCCCTACATTAAAGAAGAGCCGAATTCCTCCTCTGCCTCCCCGCACCAATGTTTACGAGAACCTTAGGAGAACAATATACTTGATGGAGAAGAGGGTGAAACTCTAGTTTCGTTCGTGTGAGGATGAGAGAAAAACAATATAACCGTGCAAAATAAGGGGATGTTCTATACATTGGAGAGCCAAAAGGGGATCCTCATTAGTCAGAAGGAAGAGTGTGCCTACAGGTTAAAAAAGCAACAAGAGTAAGTTCGTATGAATGTGTACTTTCCCAGTAAGGATGACTGGTAAACTTTTGTAGGGTCCCACTTTGCTAACGAGTGGATTCGGGTGCTAGGTATGAGTATGATCATACAACTCATCTAAATTCATTTTCTGAAGCCGAGATGACCTTAAGAGCTTGTTTGGCTTCCATCATTTTGGGATGGAATCATAGAATTTATTTCTAATTTCAAGAAAATTGTATTTGTCTGCCACTGAGTTGTTACATAATTTAATTGAGAATTCCATGGTTTGCATCCCACGCATTACTTTAATTCCTTTTGGCATCCTATCATTTATGTGGATTAATTTGGCAAGTGAAATAATATCATCAATGTCATCATTGCATTTTTCGAAATGAAATGAAATAATGGTCACCAAACAAGATCTGATGTTTTGTGGGTCCATTTACAGTATATGAATATCATTTAGTCTCCAAGAGTGAAATATATTTGAAAACATATGTTTCTGGGAAGAATATTCGGATATAATTCAAATGTGATTTAAGTTGAGAAAACTATTAGGAAGATGAGAGTGTCACTAAAAAAATAACCAATAAATGCGACAAGCTCACGGTAGGTTGTGATTGAGCAAACCAAGAGAGGATAACGCCACTCGAACATCGGTAGTGTGTGATTGGGCAAACACAATGTTGTTGGAACAATGATGGGGCCACTCCTCAAGCTTGTCGCCCTATCTCGAATTCATCACTCTGCCAGAGTTGACATCGAAACTAACTCATACACCATTGCATCGATAAAAAAAATAAGGTCCATCATCCCATACCTGGAGAGATCTAAGGCGGATGTTTTCAAGTGATAACACTACTAACACGGTCCACAGACGAAAGGCACATCATTTCTCCGAGAAAGAAAATTGAAGAAGAATATTTGAACTACCATCGCCACATCTCTCGAAGGCTAGTGCGTTAAATAGTACAATATTCCTGACACGTTGCTATTAGACCTTGTGAATTAGATATGATATCACACACTCGCAATAACATCGTTGATGTCGCACAAAACACCGCAAATGCGGGAAGAAAGTCATGATAACTTATTCCATCGTTGCAATGTCATCGTTACCCAGTATCGCTTCCAAGACACACAAACAAAGCCCTACCCTAAAGAAGAGCCGAATTCCTCCTCTCCCTCCCCGCACCAATAGTTACCAGAATCTTAGGAGAACAATATACTTGCTGGAGAAGAGTGGGAAACACTAGTTGCATTCGTGTGCGGATGAGAGAAGAACAATATAACCATGTGAAATAAGTGGATGTGCTATACATTGGAGAGACAAAAGGGGATCCTCATGAGTCAAAAGGAAGAGTGTGCCTAGAGGTTAAAAATAGCGACGAGAGTGAGTTTGGTATGAAGGTGTACTTTCTCAGCTTGAAGAGAAATGCCAAGGAACATGATGTTTAGCATGTACTACATGCTAATATTGTTGGAGTTATGCCCAAGAGGCAATAATAAAATGGTTATTATAATATATCTTTGTGTTTATGATAATGTTTACATACCATGCTATAATTGTATTAACTGAAACATTGATACATGTGTGTTATGTGAACAACAAAGAGTCACTAGTAAACCTCTTGTATAACTAGCTTGTTGATTAATAGATGATCATGGTTTCGTGATCATGAACATTGGATGTTATTAATAACAAGGTTATGTCATTGTATGAATGATGTAATGGACACACCCAATTAAGCATAGCATAAGATCACGTCATTAAGTTATTTGCTATAAGCTTTCGATACTTAGTTACCTAGTCCTTATGACCATGAGATCATGTAAATCACTTATACTGGAAAGGTACTTTGATTACATCAAACGCCACTGCGTAAATGGGTGGTTATAAAGGTGGGATTAAGTATCCGGAAAGTATGAGTTGAGGCATATGGATCAACAGTGGGATTTGTCCATCCCGATGACGGATAGATATACTCTGGGCCCTCTCGGTGGAATGTCGTCTAATGTCTTGCAAGCATATGAATAAGTTCATAAGAGACCACATACCACGGTACGAGTAAAGAGTACTTGTCAGGAGACGAGGTTGAACAAGGTATAGAGTGATACCGATGATCAAACCTCGGACAAGTAAAATATCGCGTGACAAAGGGAATTGGTATCGTATGTGAATGGTTCATTCGATCACTGAAGTCATCATTGAATATGTGGGAGCCATTATGGATCTCCAGATCCCGCTATTGGTTATTGGTCGGAGAGAGTACTCAACCATGTCCGCATAGTTCGCGAACCGTAGGGTGACACACTTAAGGTTTGATGTTGAAATGGTAGAACTTGAATATGGAATGGAGTTCGAAGTTTTGTTCGAAGTCCCGGATGAGATCCCGGACATCACGAGGAGTTCCGGAATGGTCCGGAGAATAAGATTCATATATAGGAAGGCATATTCCAAGTTTGGAAATGATCCGGTGCATTTATGGCAAGTTCTAGAAGGTTCTAGAAAAGTCCGGAAGAAATCACCATGGAAAGTAGAGTCCCGGAGGGACTCCACCTTGCATGGCCAGCCAACCCTAAAGGGGAGGAGTCCAAGGTGGACTCCCCAAGGGTGGCCGGCCAACCCCCCTCATGGAAGGGGGGAATCCCACCCCAAGTGGGATTCCCACCTTGGGTAGGTTTCCCTACACATGGAAGGTTTTTGGTTCGGGTCTTATTCGAAGACTTGTAGTCCAACACTTGGGGATTCCACCTATATAATGAGGGGCATAGGAGAGGGGGCTGACCACCACAAGCCCATAGCTTGGCCGCACCCATAGGTGGCCGGCCACCCCTCTCCCAAACCCTAGCTGCCCCCTCTCTCCTCCTCTTCTCCCGCACGCTTAGCGAAGCTCCGCCAGAGATCTCCACCGCCACCGCCACCACGCCGTCGTGCTGCCGAATTCAAGGAGGAACTACTACTTCCGCTGCCCGCTGGAACGGGGAGAAGGACGTCGTCTTCATCAACACCGAACGTGTGACCGAGTACGGAGGTGCTGCCCGATTGTGGCACCGTGATCAAGATCTTCTACGCGCTTTTGCAAGCGGCAAGTGATCGTCTACCGCAGCAATAAGAGCCTACTCTTATAGGCTTTGGAAATCTTCAAGGGTTAGTCTTGATCATCCCCTCGTTGCTCCCGTCTTCTAGATTGCATCTTGGCTTGGATTGCGTTCTCGCGGTAGGAATTTTTTTGTTTTCTATGCAACGAATCCCTACAGTGGTATCAGAGCCGTGTCTATGCATAGATGGTTGCACGAGTAGAACACAATGGTTTTGTGGGCGTTGATGCTCTTGTTATCTTTAGTTTGAGTACTTTGCATCTTTGTGGCATAGTGGGATGAAGCGGCTCGGACTAACTTTACATGACCGCGTTCATGAGACTTGTTCCTCGTTCGACATGCAACTTGTATTGCATAAGAGGCTTTGCGGGTGTCTGTCTCTCCTACTATAGTGAAGATTCAATTTACTCTTGTATTGACAACACTAGTATCACCGTTGTGGTTCATGTTCGTAGGTAGATTAGATCTTACTCGAAAACCTTAAACCACGTAAAATATGCAAACCAAATTAGAGACGTCTAACTTGTTTTTGCAGGGTTTGGTGATGTGGTATGGCCATAATGTGATGATGAATATGTATGAGATGATCATTATTGTATTGTGGCAACCGGCAGGAGCCTTATGGTTGTCTTTAAATTTCATGTTGAGTAGTATTTCAAAGTAGTTGTAATAGTTGCTACATGAGGTGAACAACCATGAAGACGGCGCCATGAACCTTGATGCTACGCCGACGATGATGGAGATCATGCCCGTTGATGATGGAGATCATGTCCGTGCTTTGGAGATGAAGATCGAAGGCGCAAAGACTAAAGGGCCATATCATATCACATATGAATTGCATGTGATGTTAATCCTTTATGCATCTTATTTTGCTTAGAACGCGATGGTATCATTATAAGATGATCCCTCACATTAATATCAAGATAATAAAGTGTTCTCCCCTCGTATGCACCGTTGTACAGTTCGTCGTTTCGAAGCATCTCGTGATGATCGGATGTGATAGATTCAACGATTACATACAACGGGTGTAAGCCATGTTGCACACGCGGAATACTTGGGTTTGCTTGACGAGCCTAGCATGTACAAACATGGCCTCGGGACAACGGAAACCGAAAGGTTGAACACGAGTCATATGGATGAAATGATCAACATGATTGATGTTCACCATTGAAGCTACATCATCTCACGTGATGATCGGTTTTGGTGTAGTAGATTTGGATCGTGTACCACTTAACAACTATGAGGGATATTGTATTAAGTGGGAGTTCATCAGTAATTAGATTAAAACATGAACTAATTATCATAAACATAGTCTGAGTAGTATTTTGTATTAATTTTGTAGTATTGGCATCCGCTTTCTACCATGCACTAGTCTTGTTATTGAGATAGAAATACTGTTAAGTCTGATAAGAAACTTTACGGACTGGTACCATATTGTTAAAGAATCAAGAAATGATTAAGTCCTATTGCAAACTTTTAGTAAACCTCACAGTGTTGATTCTAAGAGTTGTGGTTTCAATTAGTACCTAAAGTTATCTTGTCTCCGTAAAACTTGAAGTTCAAATCTGTTTGAAAAATAAGGAGCTGAAAATTTAGTTTTCAGAAATAATCAAGGTATGAGATATATGTGATATCTAAGACCTTATTGCAAGATGATAGAATATATTTTGGTGAGACTACATAAACTCATAAGTTTTATGGGAATGTACGAAGGTTGAAGACGCAAGGCGTCCCAATCCTCCAACTATTGGGGCACTAACGATATTCGCATATCCATGAAGTGATTGTCCTTAGTATGCACCGTTGCTAAGACTCGTCGTTTCGAAGCATCACGTGATGATCGGGTGTTATAGATTCTACGTGTGCTTACAACGGGTACAAGCCAGATTTGCACATGCGAATACTAAGGTTAAACTTTACGAGCCTAGCATGTACAGACATGGTCTTGAAAATTCGTCATGATATGATGGATAAAATTATGAGTGAAATTGTTCATCATATTAAAAGGTTATTAATAGAGAAATCTGGAACACTTGTCATATGATGATCAACTTCAAAGTAAGAACCTCAAGGTTATTGGTATTTGACCAACAAACCTAGAAGTTATTGATGTTGAAGTGTTTTTCTGAATAATGAGGAAAGCTAAAAGAGAAACTGCAAAAGATATTTTAGCAGAAAGAAAGAAAAGACTAGAAAGTCTAGCTCAGGTGTATATAAATGATATACATGTTATGGTTGTATTCCTAGTTAGGTCACACTATGAAATTCTTGGGTATTAGTACTATATTGGTTGGTATGAAGTGTCATACAAAACAACACAATACAATAATACAATGGCCTAAGTGACTGACAAGGAATATGATAGGAATACACGTCTGGAACAAAATAAAGTGTTATTTGGCATTCTATCTAGCCCTTAGAATTTATAATAAAGAACTTAATAATTGTTATTTTGCTCTGGTCAAATGAAAACAATGAGTTATTCAAATTATGACATTACTCCATGTACGATGGATAAGTTATTATAAATCTTAATGGTGAAACACACATACATAACACTGACGCTAAAATGCCATAAGGCAAATGATTTGAATTCCACGTATTTGTGGAACCGCCATTTAGGTCATGTTAGAAAGGAACGCATGAAGGAACTCCATGCAAATGGATTTTGGAGTCATTTGATTTTTGAATCATTTGGCGCTTGCAAATCTTTTCTAAAGAGAATGATTAAAATACCGTTCATAGACCAAGAGTTGAACGGGCAACTAACTTAGTGAAAAATACATGATGATGTATGTGGTTCACTGGGCATAGTTGTGTGCGGGAGATTCTTCTACTTCATGAAAACTTTCAACAATGAATTGAGTATATATATGTGGATATATTCAATAAGGAAGAAGTTTGAAACATTTGAATGGATTCAAATAAATTTCAACATGAAGTGGAAATCATCGTAATAGAAAAGTCAAATATCTATGATTGGATCATGGTGAAAATATTTGAATTACGAGTTTTAGCGAACATCTAAGAGAGTCATGAAATTGTTCTACAACTCACATTTCTTGGAGCATCATAATGATGATATAGTATCCGAGAGATGTATCCAAGCCTTGTTGGATTAATGATGAGATAAAATATTATGATGCCATTGTATTTTTGTGGATTATGCTTTAATGACTACCGCTTTTACACTAAATAGAGCATCATCATGATCCGTAGAAATGACACCATACGAGTTATGGCATGGGTATTGACATAGGCATCCCAAATGGGCCTGCCAAAGATAGTACCCGGGGTTTACTGAAGGCCCACTACCCGAAGAATAAGAAGATTCGGAAGCCCAAGATATTATTAAGGAAAGCTAGAGTTGTAATAGGAAGCGTTATTTGTAATCTTGCGGGATGAGTTAGAAACCATCCCGAACTCTATAACTTGTACAACACGAATCCCTCGGCTCCGCCTCCTATATAAAGGGGGAGTCGAGGGACGAGGAAGGTATCGCATCATTGTTTACGAACCCTAGTTTTCATAATCGTCGAGTACTTTTCGGCTAAAACCTTCGAGATCTACTTGCCCTCTACTTCCAACTAAACCCTAGCCTACAATCCATAGGCATTGACAAGTTAATACCTTGTGAGGTATAAACCCTAATAGTCCTTTCTTTAAATTTTGGTCTAAAAGTTAACAACCAAAATTGGATGAATGTCTTTGTTGGTTATCCCAAAGAATTGATTGGGAATTCTTTCCACTATGAAGTAAACGACAAAAGTGTTTGTTAATGTTATTTGCTTATTTCCAAGAAATTGTTTTCTAGCGAAGTATTTGAGTGGGAGGACAATAGAACTTGATAAGGTTTATGAACCTGAGCATAATGATCAGAGTAGCGCAGCATCGGAAATTGGTTCCGGAAGCGACCATGACGAACATGGCTCCCATGACTACAAAGTGTTTTAGCCATGGAGATCGAAGTACATATTGAACCTTGTAGGTATGGTTTACTAAGTGATCAAATAAATGATTTGTGAACAAAGGATTGATTTTGAACAATGATAAACCAACTACAAACAAAGAAGTTATGATGGGCCCTGACTCCGTTAAAATGGCTATATGCCATGAAATCCAAGATAGATAAATACTTTTTGAAAGTAAATGGATCTATAAAATTGATGGACTTGGATGGAATATCCTTAAAGAAGCTCGACTTGTCGAAAAATTGTTTACGACAAAGTTCAAAGAGTTGACTACGATAAGATTAGATCTTCCGTAGCAATGCTTATAGTCTATGTGGATTATTCTAGTAATCACTACATATTTCTTTTATGAGATATGCTAGTAGGATGGCAAAATACATTACTTATCAGAAGTATGTATTAAAAGGTGTATACAAGATACAACCAAGAGTTTTGCTGGTCCGTGGAATACTAGATAGGTATACAAACTTCAATTTGATGAAGTAAGTATAGCGGAGTTTGAATCTTCACTGGATGAAATAGTCAAAGAGTTTTTTTTATTTCATCAGAGACGATGAAGAGGCTTGCATTTGCAAGAAATTAAGTGGGAGCACTGAGACATATTTATAATACTTTATGTAGATGACATATAGTTGGTTATAAATGATGTAATTATATACTTGATTAAAAGATTTCATTGAGAATTAACTTCAATGAAAGTGATATGGACTGAAACAAATTTTGTGTCAAGATCTATGAAGATAGATTGAAACACATAATATGTTCAAGTCAAAGTACATAGAATGGATATTGAAATAGTTCAATATAAAAATATTAAGAAAATATTCTTGTCATGTTAAGTTTTAACAAGACTTGAGTGTATCTGACACTCAATGAGTAAAAACACATGAGTGATTATAGATCACGAATAATATGTACACAATCAGATGTCATGTGCTATAAAGTGTTATGAGCATATACCAGAATGATTCATATGATGATCATTGGACGACAGTAAGAATATTCTTGAGTACTTTAGAAGAACTAAGGATATATATATATAGTTTTGTATGGGAAATGACAAACAAATCGCTGTAAGATGTTGCACCGATATTTGTTTTATCACATATGAAAATAAAATTTCAATCTCAAATTAGACTAAGTGTTGTTTAAAAGGTAGCACGATGAGCTAGAAGTTGTCTATGCTAGATTTAGAAGAGTTCTAAATATTATGACAGATTCTACAAAAGAAGGCAGAATATGTCATTGTTTTGACAATGACAAAGGATGTTAAAGTCAAGAGGTTCTTTGAGAACTTGGTGTAGTTACTAAATATTCAGAACTTTGAAGCTATATTGTGTGTGACAATATTAGTAACATATTTCAGACCGCGGAATTAAGGTTCCACCAGAAGACCAAACATATTTAATGCCGACTCATTTGGAAATGAGTGATGCGTTGAGACGCAAATGAATTACAAAATACATACGTTTCTGAGCATGTCAGATCCGTTGACTAAAACCTCTCCCGTGAGCAAAACATGATAAAACACCAGAAGGCCAATGTGTTATGTCTTTTCGAATGTAAACTAGATTATTGACTCTAGTGCAAGTGGGAGACTGTTGGAGATATGCCCAAGAGGCAATAATAAAATGGTTATTATAATATATCTTTGTGTTTATGATAATGTTTACATACCATGCTATAATTGTATTAACTGAAACATTGATACATGTGTGTTATGTGAACAACAAAGAGTCCCTAGTAAGCCTCTTGTATAACTAGCTTGTTGATTAATAGATGATCATGGTTTCGTGATCATGAACATTGGATGTTATTAATAACAAGGTTATGTCATTGTATGAATGATGTAATGGACACACCCAATTAAGCATAGCATAAGATCACGTCATTAAGTTATTTGCTATAAGCTTTCGATACTTAGTTACCTAGTCCTTATGACCATGAGATCATGTAAATCACTTATACTGGAAAGGTACTTTGATTACATCAAACGCCACTGCGTAAATGGGTGGTTATAAAGGTGGGATTAAGTATCCGGAAAGTATGAGTTGAGGCATATGGATCAACAGTGGGATTTGTCCATCCCGATGACGGATAGATATACTCTGGGCCCTCTCGGTGGAATGTCGTCTAATGTCTTGCAAGCATATGAATAAGTTCATAAGAGACCACATACCACGGTACGAGTAAAGAGTACTTGTCAGGAGACGAGGTTGAACAAGGTATAGAGTGATACCGATGATCAAACCTCGGACAAGTAAAATATCGCGTGACAAAGGGAATTGGTATCGTATGTGAATGGTTCATTCGATCACTGAAGTCATCGTTGAATATGTGGGAGCCATTATGGATCTCCAGATCCCGCTATTGGTTATTGGTCGGAGAGAGTACTCAACCATGTCCGAATAGTTCGCGAACCGTAGGGTGACACACTTAAGGTTTGATGTTGAAATGGTAGAACTTGAATATGGAATGGAGTTCGAAGTTTTGTTCGAAGTCCCGGATGAGATCCCGGACATCACGAGGAGTTCCGGAATGGTCCGGAGAATAAGATTCATATATAGGAAGGCATATTCCAAGTTTGGAAATGATCCGGTGCATTTATGGCAGGTTCTAGAAAAGTCCGGAAGAAATCACCATGGAAAGTAGAGTCCCGGAGGGACTCCACCTTGCATGGCCAGCCAACCCTAAAGGGGAGGAGTCCAAGGTGGACTCCCCAAGGGTGGCCGGCCAACCCCCCTCATGGAAGGGGGGAATCCCACCCCAAGTGGGATTCCCACCTTGTGTAGGTTTCCCTACACATGGAAGGTTTTTGGTTCGGGTCTTATTCGAAGACTTGTAGTCCAACACTTGGGGCTTCCACCTATATAATGAGGGGCATAGGAGAGGGGGCTGACCACCACAAGCCCATAGCTTGGCCGCACCCATAGGTGGCCGGCCACCCCCTCTCCCAAACCCTAGCTGCCCCCTCTTTCCTCCTCTTCTCCCGCACGCTTAGCGAAGCTCCGCCGGAGATCTCCACCGCCACCGCCACCACGCCGTCGTGCTGCCGAATTCAAGGAGGAACTACTACTTCCGCTGCCCGCTGGAACGGGGAGAAGGACGTCGTCTTCATCAACACCGAACGTGTGACCGAGTACGGAGGTGCTGCCCGATTGTGGCACCGTGATCAAGATCTTCTACGCGCTTTTGCAAGCGGCAAGTGATCGTCTACCGCAGCAATAAGAGCCTACTCTTATAGGCTTTGGAAATCTTCAAGGGTTAGTCTTGATCATCCCCTCGTTGCTCCCGTCTTCTAGATTGCATCTTGGCTTGGATTGCGTTCTCGCGGTAGGAAATTTTTTGTTTTCTATGCAACGAATCCCTACAAATATGTCATGATATTTGCAAGGGTTTTCACACATTATGGATGTACTACTAGCCCTTTGCTATTTGTTAAAAGATGACCCACACGAGGCAACCATACTGTTGTTCCTCTTTCTTTGGTGCTTTGTTTTGCTGAAGAGTGAAGCTACGTACAGTAGCACTAACTAGCAACATTATCATGAGGAGATGATATTTTGTACCTGACGTAACCAAGCCGGCGTTATGTTGATTGTGCTCTTGGTGTTCAAGTCAGCAAAGAGACAGCACTAGACTCTACCAAATGGAGGGGCATCGTCCGTGTAGTGGAGAAGGGGACCGTGGTCCATTTGGCTTCCATGAATGAGGAATGATGCACTCGTTCCGTGATAAAAGAAGAAGAAATATGGTCAAAATCAAACCGGCCAATTCACAAACTTAGACGAAGTGACGGCTGGTCACCATAGTTCTCTCCGACAGACTGATTCTTGAAGTGTGCTTATGCTTTTTGTTAATGGATTACAAACTAATTTGCCAAAAGTGTTGGGTGGTCACTGAAATGTGGGCTCAGACAGAGACGGTGGCAATATGAAATTATCGCATGCTACGGCATAAAGGGGCTGTTTGGATGGTGCCCGATTGAACCCTACCAAAACGCGGGTGTGCCAATTATTTGGCGCAGGTTTTTACCGCCGTCAGTTCGCCCAGCTGTTGACGAGAAAAGTGAACGGCCCACAATTTTTTTGGCATGGATCCAAGAATTTGGTGTCAATCCAAACACACGCCCATGCTCCCAGTCAACGCCAATTTTTTGGCTTGGCAGTAGCCGGCTGCAATCCAAACAGACCCAAACACATTCTTTACTTTCCTTGAACATAAGACCATTTCTTCTCTCCGCTCTGGGATCGCTGTGGAGGAGCGGAAATGCGGAATGGATCTTGGGCCTCCATAAATGAACCAACTCCTCTAAGCATTTCTTCTTCATTTCAAAGAAAAAAAGACTGTCAATCAACGTTTTCCCAATATTCCAGGAAATATGGTCCTCTCTGTGGGTCAATGACATTATTAGAACCCAACTAGAACTATTGCACGATGAGGCCCCTCTCCAAGATATGAAACTTAACAATTAACAATGCTAATGATAGTGACAGCTCAATAAAGGAGTTGAGCGTATGTGCCTATGTGGCACAAAAGGGTAACCACATATCCTGCTTAGCCGCTGACTTTGCAAATAGCTGGAAAAAGAATGAACCAGTGCAGGAGCACTGCTATTCAACTATACCGAAAGATACTTTTTCGTTTGAACTTTAGGACGTGGATTGATATCGAATCAATTGTCAAAAAAAAGCGTTAGATGCTTAATCCAATATTATTACGGCCATGGACGCGGGAGCTTCATACGGAATTCCGCCAGAATTCGCAGAAAACGCTTCGATTTGAAATGGACCAGAGGAAATTCACGCGTTGTAAACGGCGCCAAGCATGTACAAAACGTTCATGTGTGCACGCTGAGATTTGCACTGGTCCTGCACCTGCAGCGAGCAAGGTATGGTGCCGGTGTAATGGCACTCATCAATGTTCATCCACAATGGACGCAATCCAGCTAGTAGATGTTCAATTTGGCATTCATGATTTTAGCGTCAATTTGTCATTCTTGGTTGCAGTTTGCCACTCTTGACTGGCCTCAACGAGCCAGCACTTCGCTCATACAAAGCGCCCTCACATTTCAAGTTTCAAATATGTCTACAATTAGGCTAACGAAATATGGTCATATGACACAAAAATAGTAATGTGCGCTATCATCGTCTCCACATTTTATGGATCTAACTACATTTTGTGGGTAGGGTGGCGGCTTA
This sequence comes from Lolium perenne, assembly GCF_019359855.2. NCBI lineage: Eukaryota > Viridiplantae > Streptophyta > Magnoliopsida > Poales > Poaceae > Lolium > Lolium perenne. Next base: position 163,596,825 of record NC_067247.2, read on the forward strand.
CCCACATCGCAGTAGACGGTCGGCCTGAGCCCTACAACCTTTTCGATTCGCTCCGACCTGTTGATCTCAGCGAGGAAGGATAAATCGTGTATGGTAGAAATTTTTTAGGGTTTCATCTTGTATATGTTCTACCCGGTCCACCTTCGTAGTGTAAAAAATGATTTACACTTTACCCTAAACAACTTTTACAATACCGATTGTTACGGGATCTGCTACACATGCTCTAAGTGTTGACCAACTAAAGCTTGAGGTGCATGGCACCTCACATTTGGCAACAGAAAGAGAAGCTACTTCACATGATTATTTGATTAAAAAGCTAAATTGGTGCACGCTCTTCCGAACACGGATAGAAGCTTGGCTAACTTTTTCAATAAGATCGGTCTTTTGAAATTGTTGATTAATGCGCGAAAGCTTAATATGGTATCAGAGCTAGGGTCTCGAGTTCGAGTTCTTGTTTTCACAATTTGTTCTATAAATTATGTTGCTCCCCTCTTGTCAACGTATTGGCCTGCTGAGCCATACCTCTCTGTTTACATGTATTGTCTTGTCTTCGTGTCACACATAAGGGGGTGTTAAGTGTATAAGTGGATTCCCTAGCTCTTTTCATCAGACTGGTCTTTTCAGTTAGTTAATTATTGCAATGAGATTAACATGTTGCTCAATGGGAAACCCAAATCTAGGGTTTCCCCCTCGGAAGACACAAGGAACGAGAATCGCCCCACTACGCCTCCAACAAGGTAATGACTCCTTGGGGCGCTGTCGTCCACGATTCCTACCAGGGTTGAAACAAGCCTTCGCTGGCATACTCGCACCCAATACCAGGTGGACCACTAGATACTTCTCCATCGTCTTTCGCCACACCACACATGAACATCCCAGCCGCCAGGGTGAGCCATCGACACCGGAAGAGGCCACATCGCTGCGCTGCTGACACCGGGCCGCCCGCACGCCGAACCGGCAAAAAAATATTCATATGCTCAAAAAAACATGGAGATTGCACCCAAACATGGTCCAATACCTTTCCTTCACATTTGCAGTCCGAGACTCGGTGCTCGCTTCGAACGATACACTATGCCTTCGCCTACAACAAAAAAAGGCAGTCTCTTAATTAGTGCTGGAAACCTACACTTGACATATGAAAAGAAGGATGCTAGTGCCTAGTGGCACCATAACTAACATCATTTAGCGGTGTTTGCGAGGAACGGAATGAGAGTTTTTTTTTTTGTCGAAATGAAGCTCTTTTGAGTTTTGATTGATGTAGTGCCGCTTATTCAGGATGGAATTGAACAAAGGGTATATTATGCCTTCACGGATGGAGACGAGGCACCATTGAAGTTTCCTCGCTTACGGCCCTATATTCCTCACCTCTTTTGATGTGATCTTGCAAATACCTTTTCTCCCTTCTAAATCCAATGGTAGTTTGCCTGCCTTTTTCTCGTTTTTTCTGAAAGTTTTTCTTGTTCAAAATGCAAATGTTACTCTTGAGCATGGCATTAGTTGGTGCACGTGCACGGCCAACTAATCTGGCAAAGCTGGAAGCAAATAATGCCATTCGTTTGTCTGGTCTACTATAGGTGACAACAAATTGTCACACGCCTAGAAATAGAACATCTAGTGAAAGGACAAATTTATGTGGTCTCTGGATCCGCACAACGATGGAGAAGTAGCTAGGGTGGTCTCTCTCATGGTCGACCCCCTCGTTCTCGACGTGCCGCATGTCCGTGGACAGTGGGCTATTAATTCTACAACGGTTTCCTAGGTGGGCCTTCGACTATGTAGCTTCACCGATCAAGCAATGCAAAGGGTACAGCGCCTGTTTGCAATGCAGGAAATTCACAGACATTTGTGGCAATCAGGAAATTGTTGCCGTCGAACTGGGGTGTAATTTAGCATGATAGACAGTTCAAAGTTCAGAAGAAGCAATAGGAGAGCACAAACCTTGATCCATTATCATCATTTACCAATACCAACATACACATATGACATATACCCACTCTTCCAAGTTCAACGTGAAGTTCATTTTCCCTATTCAGACAAAACAATTTCACCAACCGTACACTACATGCATGAATGAACACACCGTATTGTACAAACTTTACCTGTACATGAACAATGCATGCAGATTCCAAACCAGGTAATCACTGCAAAGTTTGCCCTATATATGAACACTATATGCAAATTCCAGACCACGTAATCTTGCACAAACACAGAAACCTGTACCTAAACTTACATTTGACAACTGCAAACCGATGTCAACAAATGAATGGACAAAACTTCATGCACAGCTGTCACAACCAAATGACAGCCGCGAGCCAAAAACAAGCAGGGTACCAGCCTTCACACATCAATCTTTGTCAGGTACCAACTCATTTGGCTTTGAGGAGTTCCTCGGCGAATTGGCAGTATTGCTTACAGAATTGCTGGACTTTGGGGATGATGGCTCGTCCCGGCTGACAATTGGAGATTCTGACCTGGAGGGCACAGGGGACACTTCTTCCTGATCCAAATAAGCATCAACCACTGGAAACATATTTTCTGCGTAGCTGTAACTTCTACCTTCTGGTTTGTTGTCTTTCGTTTCGCTATCACGAAAGGAGACAACATCGTGACCAGTGAACTGGTGAAAATCTACTATCTCACGGAGGAAACGGTTTTCACGGGCATACATGGAGTTCTCCTGTGCCAGCCTTGATTTCTCAGCCAGTAATGCCTCTAGTTGCATGCGGATCTGTTTCAAGGAGAGTTGTTTCAGTATGACTTCAAGAGGGAAGGCTATGGTCAACGACAGAAAAGAACAGCAGCTATAGAAATAACTGAAATTACACTTTTAATAAAAGGCCGTGTGCATCACCATGATGCAGAAGCCGGGGTTTTATTCCCCATTTCGAAAAAAAGAAATAACTGAAATGGTGAAGTGACACTGGCAGATGTATTCAATGAATAGTCAGCTTGACAATGTAATAGCCAGCCAAAAGTACCGATCACTCAACTCTTATTTTATAAACTAAGACCAGCCATACCACATATTTTCATGTGAATCAACCACAACAAAATGTAGTATGATTCCAAAGTTACAGACAGAAAGAAAACAGTCATATTATATCCAATATTTTCTTAAATGAAACTATATCTAATATCATCCATCTTTGCTATTTACACTAGTAATGAGTGAATAAAATTAAGAATCGTGAATGAGCAGTACTGTCATCACTGCATACGATACGATATAACTCAATTCAATTAGGACAAGATAAAATTTACCAGGTCATCATCCTCTTCAGTTTTGACCCCTTTCTGCTTAGTTTCACGTAACATTTTGTTCTCTTCTTCTAGCTGACTGCATCGCTGCTTAGCAAAAGCTAGGTCAGCTTTAACGGTTTTTAGTTCGCGGAGTACAAGTTTTGCTTTAGCAGCCATCGCATTAGCAACCTGAAATAATTTGTACGGGGTAAGAGAAAGCACTATAGCACACACATATATTACAAATGACCATATCTGAATCTATGCAGTGCTGTCGTCTAAATGGGTAATGAAAAGTATACATGGCATATTTTGAATCATATATAGATAGCCAAAACCAAGAAATTAGTAGTTAACAAAAATATCTTTCAACATATAACAGTTCTGTTCATTGCTACCAAGAATTATTAGTGCCATGCTGCCTTTGGCTTAGATGAAATGATATTAGAAAAACTAATCTAGATATTGACGGCCTCATTGGGTTTTAAGAATTCCATAGTTTTTTTGTAGGATTCCAATCCTTAGGAAATTCTCCATAGAGGCTCTTTGAATCAGAAGGGTGATGCTATCAAAATCCTATGAACTGATTTCCTATGCCAACAATTCCGCAGGAATTTTGACATCCACTCCGAGCACTTTGTTTCTACTCATTCATGTAGGATCGAAGCATTTTGCTACAATTTTCCTATGTTCTGCAGTTGCATTCACGTATTTTATTTTCCTTATTCCTTTACTGTTTCTCAAAAATATTTTTCATTCATAAGATAAAATGAGTCCCTTTATTGGAAATAAAAGCGTCTTTAAGAAAAAATTGTCATTGAAAACGTCTAGTAGCTTTTCATAATGGAACTGATAAAGCATAGTCCTAATTGAGCTGTAACGGCATGGCACCTTACGTCGCGAGAAGCTTTTAATTGGGTCTCCTGGGCTGCAGCTTCAGCTTTCTGTGAGAAACTGGGAGGGTTGAATGTATCTGCAGCAGGGTTCTGCATATACGGACTGGAACCATTAGGCTTTCTTCTAATTTGTATCTTCTTTGTTTCCTCAATTATGTTTGATGTCTTATTATCGACAATGATGAGACCTTCCTGTTAACAAGAGACATACAAACAAGTTAGTGGAGAAAGCCATCAGGATACTGAACTTTCAGTAGAAACTGTTATCCACCAAAATACAACACAAAACAGGGCCCAAATGAAGTGTATATTAAGAGCTGTTTTAGTGATATCGCAAAATAAATAGAGCTGCATTCTGCTAAGGAACATTACTTCCAAGGCATTTCTGATTCTACCACCAAAATGGTTGACAGAAGCAGCGAGTGCCTCCGACCTCTTCCGAGGTTCAATCCTTTCAGTCCCTCCATAGTTGTCGAATGACCAACGAGACTGTGGGGCCTGAAATAAAGAGAAAAAAACAGAGAGGGGTGTAAATCACCTAGGAACAGGCAATGCACAATAAGTTTACTGACCGAGTGACTGTATTCGCTGTGTTTCACGAATGTATGCGGACGAAGCTCCATTTCTATTTTGTTGCTCACCTGAGCTCCAATCGACGAGTCAGGCTTGCGAGTGGTTTGGCCTTTCCCATAGTCGTCGAACTTGTGGGCGGCAGCATCCTCGTCGAGAATCCCCTTGGCTTTTCTTGCCAAAGATCCCCACAATCCAAGCTTATTAGGCTCACGCATGCTATCCATGGATGTGTAAGACGAGGCAGCCGAACCCTGCTCATTTGTCACGGCACAGAGAAATTCAGCAGAGGTACTTATATAAGCAGAAAAACCATTTTCAGTGCACGAAGAATAACAGTAAATCCTAGGTGAGACACAGACATGCCAATATTCACCTAAAACTGAAGATCAGAAACAGGCAGCATATAGCTTGCTAATAATGTCGGTGATGGATTTGGAATCAGAGTGAGATTATCGGTCGGCGATTATCACGCCACGGAGTTGGCATGTTCAGGATCGAATCAAATCGACCTGCTGCGCCATGAGCTGAACTGCTGCTGAAGCTGCCCCCAAATTGGCAAGCAAGAGGGGGAAACCAGCATCATCAGCCCGTGACTATCGCACATCGTCTCAACAGTAATTGTGTCGACCGAACGGAGGGCACAGCCGTAGCAGCGAGTTGGATGCGATGTGATCCCGATATAATATTCGATCGCGACAGGCGCAAGCGCAGCAAGTTGGCAGCGATGACCGGAGAGATCGGACGGTGCAGAGGACGGAGGAGAGAAAGGGGACCGCTTGCCTGGGGTTGGGGAATCCGGCGATCGTCGGCGCCGACGGGACCCTGCTGCTTCCGGCGGTAGGCCATGGTCTTGGCTGGGTGGTTGGAACGCGGAGAGGAAGAGCAGGCAGCAGGTTCTAGCTTTGCGCTTTGGTGATCCCTTGCTTGCTTTGATTGAGAGAAGAAAGATGGTTGAGACTTGAGACCGACCAAGCTGGACCAACCTGTCGATGCACGACAGGTGCGCCCACGGCCTACCTGTAAGTCTTTGCAGAAACAACCCGCCTTGCCATCTTTTTGCATCGCATCGCACCACCACCCCTTGCCCAACACACGGGGCAGTAGCAGGGCATTGTTCACCCAACGAACCCCCGAACTCCACCGATGAGGGTGTTGGTCTTCTTTCCTTTCGCTCGCCACTCCGGTAGAAAGTGCATAGTGTTGTAGAAAGTCCATTTTCCCAGGGGTGGCTAGAGAATTTATATCGAACTCTCAGGTAATTGGCGGAGAGATGTCTTTTGCTTCTTCTCTTCAAGCAACCTACAAAATAAAGTCTTTGCCTTGTGTGCTCAACTTCACTGTGTGGTTGTCAAGTAAAAGGTTTTCATATTACTAAAACTGAAATAAACTTGTAATAAATAAGGTAATGTTGGAGATTCGTAGCAGAAAACAAAAAATCTCTAACTAACGCAACCCGGTCGCCCAGATCTGTCTACGAGTAATGCAGTAATGGAGATAATATCGGTGACGTACCCTCGTAGACCGATATTATCACTCCGAACATCCTTCGGATTCTCCTGGAGCCCTCACCGGTTCTCTCTTCTCTATTCTCCAGTGCTTTTGATGAATCCAAAATTATATTAAGTTTCGTTGAACCCTTAAGTGAGTTTCCCAAAGGTTTGAGAATAACACGGACATGATCGAGACATCTCTCTAATCAATGGTCACCAGGGTGTTCTGGAGAACAATAGCAACCCCTACACATTCTACAAATATGTGATCATCATTTGAACCATTATGTTGTATCACATTCCCCTTGTTACTTTGACACATGCACTTGACCGAGACTTGATCATTTGGTATCACGATACCTAGTTCGATCTCGTTACCGGCAAGGCTATTCAACTCGTTTCGTTCGATTCTATCCTCATGACCTAGTCATGTGATGCAATTTGGATATAATCTCACCGAGTGAGCCCATAGTATCTTCCCGCCACGCAGATGAACAAATCCCCCACTTGACTCATACGCCTCAACTCATCCCATTGGAATACCCAACTACACCTTTATGATCACCATGTTACGGTGTGACGGTCGATGCAGTCAAAGTAGCATCTGGTGACAGTGATTAGATATGATCTCACGGTCTAAGGATTAGGTTACTCCGCTTTCATAAACATCATAACGTTGAACTACTTTGATCATGTTACAATACTTATATATTTCAAATGTCCATCATAGAATTCACTCAATGAAATGACTCCATTGTCAATGACATTTATGTCCATGATCGGGAAACCTCAATCATCGAATCACAATGAACTAGTTCGTGAATGCTCACTTGGGACTCTAGTTTGTTTACAATACCACACATGTATCAACGTTTCCGATTAATACAGTTATATCATGACATGAAAACTATTATGAACTATTGATATATGATAATAAACACTCTTTATTATTTGCATCTAGGGCACCATATCCAACAAGTAAAACAATCTATGTCTAGAGAAGGAAAGGAAGAAAAACAATAAGATAAAGGTATTTTGGGTGTTTTGTTTGTGTTTTCTAATAGTAAAAGTGTTTTTGTATTTTCGTATTTAATTGATTCAGAAAATATAAAAGGTCATAGAAGTGTTGGAAAGTTGTTTCTTATAATGAAAAGTGCAACGGGGTTCATGGATTCACTTGACTATTCTCTCATATGGTGCAATAGACATAAAACAATTCACAAGAAATATAATATAAATTAAACTTCATTATGTGTATGATAAGCATTCATATGGGCATCACATCCTATTTAGAAATGATGCAACACATCTCTCTTATACTCCTCCACAAAGGAAAAACTCCATACAATCTAGAATTAAGAATAAACAGAGTATAGCCTTTGGTACTTTGACATGATGTTTGAATAACAAATGTGCTACCTTGAGCAAACAAAATTATCTTAGTTGTCACTAGATAATTATAACACATGAATTCACTTAATCCCTAGTGGGGTAACAAAAGAAACCAATTAATACACCCCCCCCCCCCAGACACACACACACCCTCTCATAGATGTTGGATCAAAACAGGGACTTAAGAATGGGTACATGATATGCATTTACTAATACATCTTACACATAATAGAATTCCAACCTCAAATATAAACTCATAGAATAATGATCTACCACATAGGAATTACATAGATGACCATAATCATGTTGGGTAACTCATATGGTACTAAATCAATGATAGAACAAGAGAGAATAGACCAAGATACTACCACAAACCCATAGTCCAAAGATGGACTATTCCCTCTTCATCATAGTGATAATGTTGGAGATTTTGGAGAAGGTAGAGATCACACCGGTGGTGGCTCCGGCGGCGTTCCCCCTCCAATCTTCCCTAGATCTGGCCCTATTTTAGTGTTTTTATGTTTTCGCAGCCACCTCCCTAGAGAACGCCTCGATGTTCCTTTTTGTAGGCGTTTTTAGGTTAAGACTTTGAGTCTGAGATGAAGACAGATGAGTGGCGACGCTCAAGGAGGAAAAAAGCATGGCTGGCGCAACCTAGGGTGGGCCTCGCACCACCTAGGCTCTTTGGGCCCCCGGGCTCCCCTCCCGAAGTCCAAGTGCTCCAGGTCATTGGCTTCGCGTAAAAATAATCCTCGAAAAATACTAGGTCCAATTGACTTCGTTTAGGTCTCTCAATGCTAAAAAAAATACACATAACATAGAATTCTTGTTTTGCAGAGTTATAACCAAAATAAAGGGGATCATTGGTAAATCAAATCAATATAAAACAATGGATATAAAATTATATAAGTTGCTAATATGTGGGAATATGCATCAATAAACTAAGAAGTTCATATATTCATTTTACATGCATCAGGGACCAAGGTGGAGTGGCACGACATATATTTACCGTCTACGGCAACGAATCTCGGCGGCATGGTGTAGTGGGTCTCGATTTCGGGCGTGTGAGGATGGACACGCGCATGGAGGTGGCGTTGTCTGGCATCATGGTTGCTTCTACGGTAGTAACGACAAAGTTTGTGCGGTACGCTGAAAATTACTCGGTGGTTCAATGCAGCTGGCGGCTTTTGTAGCGTGCGCATGAGGTACTCGCTAAGATTCTACTACACCAGATGAGCGCTCCCATTTCGATTCGTGGGTGTATCAGGATATATGATGTTCCCGATTCCTAGTTGATGGGAGTTTTTATTTGTTTCAACATGGCATAAGGCCTTTGACATGATCTTCACTCGTTGTTAGTTATGTAGGTGTTGCATGGTGGCTTTGGATATTTTGATGTTTGATATTTGTTGAATAAATCAATAAAACAGGTCATGCACATCTTCTCCATTTCTTTCAAAAAAAATCTTATACACATATATTTAACTCCAATCCCAAATAAAGGAGTGTCAACACCCGGATTTTTAAGTCCAGATGCCTATCATACCATACATCGCAATCCCAGGAATATTGTTTTTGTGAGACATAATAGTTGATATCACAGAATATTATTCATTACAAACCATAATCGTCTTACAACAAAGGATCTCAGGATACAGTCTTAAACAACAGTTGATCTACAGATCAATTACAAAACACATAGCGGAAGAAACGTAGTAGCGGTCCATCTGTTCCACATGCAACGCTTGATGTTGGGAGGTGATCCTAGTTATCATAGACGTCCTGCTGTCCATCTTCCTAGTACTGGTGCTCCTCTTCATAGTCTGGCCATTTGAATAGCCATGGACAAAGTCATGAGTACTTTAAAAAGTACTCGCAAACTATCACTAATAGAAGTACTAGTAGCTCTAATCAGGGTTCTAGGCTTCTAAGTTTATTTGCACAAAGCTAGTTTTATTTCATAAACACTTACTAGTTAAAGACCCTTTTGTTTGCCTAAAATTACCCAAGTGGGAACATTAGTGTCATTCCCACAACTTGGTGGTAGTCAAGTCAAGTTCACCTTTCAAGCCACAAGTCATTTTGAAAACATCTGACAACGGAACAGTATGGCCATCTAACCGTTCATGACCGCGGACGTGGCTATTCGAATAGTTTAACACTCTGCAGATGTCGCACACTTTTGCCACAATATTTGCAATAATCCGTCAGGGGTAACTGGCCCTGATTTATCACACTCAGTGTGCGGACTACCAATCATAACCTTTCAATTACATACCCTAATACAGGCACCTCCCCCGATGAGTTTGGCCTCCGAGCCATGGCAAACCGCCATCCTGGGAACTGCAAAGGGCTTGGGTCGGACATTCACCTCATTTCACGTCATTTCACTTTTCACGGAGGCAACCTCGGCATAACCCCTATGATGCTTGTTCAGAGGGAACCCGTACTAAAATACATAAGTTTCCAGTTAAGCCCTACCCATATCCAGGTATTGTGGGGGTACTTTAAAATTGGAATGGTATCGCATGCGAACCCAACCATCAGTTTTTGTCAAATTCACCTTGTCATTCAAAAGTCATATTCACCTTCAAAACTTTCAGTAGAATGACTCATCATTCTAAGGTTTCCAAAGTCATTTTCTTCACAAGTTCCCATCTAGAGTAGTCAATTTTAGTTTTAACACTAGCAACTAGTCATGAGGGGTGCTAACTAAGTTTTTGATCTCTAGGTTAGGTTTGAAGCTCTTGTAGTATTCTATCTCTAGACCAAAATCAACTGCAGGAAAAAGCCTTGGTAAACAAAGTAAAAGATTGCAAGGTAAAAACTTGGGCTTGGACAAATCCTTAAACAAAAGAATATTGCAAGGATAGCTTGCAGTAGTAGAACTTGCTCATGGGAAATCTTGTATTGGTAATAGCTTGCCTTGATTGGTAGAGTGATCAAACTATTCCTCCTCTTCTTCGTAGAAGACCTCCTCCTCCTCGTAGCCTTCGGTACTAGCGTCTATAAATGGATACGAGGTATACAATCACCAAGCAATACTTAATTACTCTAGTTATCACACAAGATGATCTAGCATCATCACAATCATCACCCAACTTAATACTAGGGTTTTCTCTACTTAGTTTTGGGAAAAGTAACTTCCTCTCATTGAACAATTACTAAAATTTAATTTCCTCAAATAGTAGAATATGAACTCATGGGGACCAAAGTCACCACTTCATAGTTATCCATTTGGGAAAATGATTTAAATGAGATACTACATCTCATACAATTTAAATACTACTTTGGAAAAGATTTAATTTTCTCTAGTAATAAAATATGAGGTCATGTAGACTAATGTCATCACCTCACATTGAATTACTTGGAAAGGTGATTTAAATGAGATGCTACATCTCATAGATTTTAAATACTATTTTTGAAATAATTTAAATGAGCTAGAAATGACTACATAGACATTATTTGAATCTAGCCCATGATCACAGGAAACAACCATGTCATACTTTTACATATTTAGAAATACAATATGAAATGTGATTTTTGAGAGTTGGAATCAACTCAAACTGTATTATGGTTGATTTTACAAAAAAAGTTTGAAGTTTGAAAAGGTACTGCCTTGTTATTTTTATTGTAGGTGCTCTGCAATGAATCAAGGGTTGAGACCAGTGGGGTTGGCTAGATCTTTTCATCTACTTTCACACAAAATGTGAATCAACTCATTTGGCTTGGTAGATTTGTTTTTATTCAATTTGGAACAAAGCACCAGTATTCAAATTGGGTTAAAACGAATTAAACTAAATTTGAATAGGTGGGCTTCGGCGGGAAACTAAAAGGGCCAGAGACAAAGCGAAACGGGCCGGCCCAGCAGCGCATCTCGCACGCACGGGCGGCCTGACAATGGGCCCCACTCGTCGGAGACTATTAAAATCTGAATCAGTATGTTTGAACGGGGGCCGTAGGATTAGAAAGAGGATCGACGGCCGAGGCTCGTCGTCCTCGACGGCGAGATCAAACCCTACTGGCGGCAAACCTAGGGGGTCGGAGGCTCACCGGAGGTCCGGCGAGGGTTGGCGAGGTGGTAGGTTGGCGTTGTCGATGACGGCGAAGCTCCTGGTATCGGTGGCAGCGCCTGGGGTGGCTCCAATCTTCAGCTCCTTATGCGACGGCTCTGGCGGTTCTCCGGCAATCGATTGGCGCACAGTGGGCTAAATTGGGCAGGGGGCTTGCTCGAGGAGGCTCAGTGAGGAGAGGGAAGAGGAATGGCGTGAAGAAATTGAGAAGGGGAGGCCTCCTTTTATAGGGTCGACGAGGTGCTGCGGGGTGTCACGGTGGCAGACGGTGAGGTGATGCTACGGGCGACTAAGGGCGTGGGCGAGGACGCGGCGTTGTTCCTGGCGTCATGGCGATCATCATGAGCTTGATTGCTCAGCGAATGGAGGTCAAACGCGATCAGGAGCGTGATGTGTCTGGCGGTACCGTGGCGGACGTCGGCGACGAGGACGACAGCGACAGGGCACGGGAGAGAGAGGGGGCATGTCTGGCATCTTCCTGGTGTCTTGGTGGTGCTCAGGGTAGGCGCTGAGGTCAATGCGAGGACTGAGTCGACGGGGCGAGCGCGTGCTCTGGCGTGCCCGTGCGTCGCGACCATGCCGGTCCTGGCGTCACAGGGTGACCTGGGCACGTACTGGCCTGGGCTGTGCTGGTCTCTCCTTGGCCAAGGGCTGGTACTAGCGTGCTCAGTAGAGAGAGGGGAAGCTCCAGGACATGCTGATGTAGGCCAGAGGTGAGAGGAGAGGGGAGTTGGCATGGTGGTTGGCATGTGAGTGACATAGGCCTAGTTTGGTCCTTTTTCTCCTTTGAACAATGGTGCAAATGCATGGCTTATTCCAGGGGGTGCAAGGGAGAGTGAGTGGTGACATAAGCACTGAGGGTTTATGCAAAAATCCATTGGATTTTAGTGTGTATGCTCAAATCCAAATTGTGCACATAAAGTGTTTGATGAAATGGCCAAAAGAGATTTGAATTTGAATTTTGCCAAACTATTTTATGGGTGTGAATGAAATAAATTTTAGCACCTCTTGATGTCCTTGGTTTGAAAATTGGAGAAGGTTTGGTAGAAATCAAATTTGGGTTGATCTAGAATCTCTTTCAATGTTACCACTTTGGATGCCATTCAAAATCATTTGAATTTGAATCAGCAAGGTTGGCCAACACCAAGTTGTTCACTTTTGTGTGTACTATAGATCTTGTGGTGACCCGGCATACCACTGCATGGTGTAGTATGCAAGTCTGATATAACACCAATGAAACACCGTTCCACTAGTATTATATCGCTCAGAGTGGTACAACAGAAACATATGCGGGTCCAAGGCATGTCTATAGAATTACACACAGACTCTGTTACATAAGATCATCATAGCCTCCTACTTTACAATGAGGTAAAACTGCAAATAAACTCCAGAAGATCGACTCGTAGTCTAATCCTAACACGAACTCTATTTGAAGAGTATTTAACTAGCTACAGAGGCTATGAAAAGATTCTAGCTAAATAGGAGCTAGGTTTAGGAAGCTAGTCCCCTTCTACTGCTAATCTAGGTTTTCTCCTTGTTGGATGTGTTATCTGACTCTTCTGACATGGTCCTATCTCTTGAAGTAGTTGTTGATTCCTCGGCCTTTGAGTTGTACGGTAGATCCTCCTTTGATGCCTCCATATCTAAGCAGGGGATTTAAGAGTGGTATGAGTACGAGCGTACTCAACAAGTTCATTATAGGAAAGAGGTGTTTAATGCACTAGCTACAGCATTAGACCAGAAAGTCTAATACCAATGCAAGTTTTCATAACCATTTCTTCAAAAGGTTGCTTTTATTCAGAAGAACTATGTCCGTCAGCCTTCACCGGTTGACTAGAACTTCATGGAGTTCCTTTCCGGCAGCGTTCGCAGTTCCATATCCCGGAACAGGGAGTGACTGGTCATAGTTCGTTACACTCTGCAGAGGTGTGTTGCTTTACCCATAAGAGATCTTAACCTTGGTGCCAACCGGGCGCGCAACCCGTCCACACTTCCTATGGTGTGAGGCCCGGTATAAGGTCTAGCCAATCATGTTCCTCCGCTACCTCGCACACCCACCCTTTGTTGCATACCCCGACCCTGGGTCCTCGCCGGTCCCATTATTCCCACTCACGGGTGGACCCCGACCACGACAACAGTTTGGGACTCATTAACCAAACTCCTTCGCCGGTAGCTGCAACCCATCATAGACCGCAATACCGTGGGGACTTAAGGCTTCCCCTGCCAACCGCTTGTTCTTCGGGTGACAAGTGTCTACGGACTATGCCGTGGGGACTTAAGGCTTCCCCAGCCAACCGCTCGCCCCCGACAGATACAAGTGTCTATGGTAGAGCGCATCCGTTGATGTACGAGAGGTGGAAACACTTTTGACTACTCCGTCCCACTCCAGATCTTATGGTTAACACGGGTATTACGACACAAGAATCACTGGACGACATTTGTTGTTAATCCTATATGGATATTAACCCTTGCAATGGAACCTCCACCATATCTACACAATCCATGGTTCCATTGCCCACCACATAGTCATATTCATAGTTATGAAAATAGTGGTTTTGCTTTTTATGCAATAGTGATAAACATAGTACTTTGCAAGTAATTTGGTAAAAATACTCAAATGACATGAGCAAGTGATGAACTTGCCTTTATTGACTGCAAGATTATGCAGACAAGGTCTTCGATACGTAATAACTCCAAATTCTGAAATAGCATCATCGTCCGGGACGATGTTTAAAAGATTGGCAAGGATGCAATAATGCATAAGTATGAGATGCAATCGTTCTAAGCGTGATCTAACCCCGATGATTTAGGATCAGTGAGTTGTAATAATTGTTTCAGGGTGTGTTGCACTTTTAGAATGATTCTCATACAAGGTTCTTATTCAGGTGTGGTTACATGGTATCATGAACAGAGCACACAACTATAACATTTGGTATAATCCTAACATGTAATGAATAGTGGTTGGTTTTAGCACTACATAGCATGGTTAAATATTAATTATCATATACTTCAAAAGAATAACTTTTGAAGAACATGTTCTTAGATAAACAACAAGTATGATAATTAGATTAGGGGTTCTATGGTTGATTATGGTTTCATCTAGTTTCTGGAGTAAGTATTAGATGGATCACAATAAGGGTGGTTTCATCAACATCTAGGGCTGGTAAGGTTGAGTTAAGCCTAAGCATCTTGATCAATTTATTATAAATAGTTGCTATCAAAGTTGGTTTACCTTACTGATGATAGTTGACTATTGGCTATATGTTCTATTTGGCAGGATTGATGATGATTCCTTATCTTCTTCAAAAGAATAACTTTTGAAGAATATACTTATTAAGTAATAAGAAGTATTACAATTAAGGTTGAGGTTGCCTAGGTTTGCTATTGGATTCACTAAGTAAGGAATGGTGGTTTCCTAAATAGGATGTTTAATATTTATCTCACACTAATAGGGTTTAGTGAGTATGGAACATGATGCACAATATTGGCATGGTGGCTATTGGAGTTCATCACAATGGTGTGATGCTAAGCATGGATAGGTAAGGTTGATGGCTTTGGGTAATAAGATCTAGGGTTTACACATGGTTGACCCTACTTGATTATTTAGGTCTGATGAAGATGAACATATGGGATACCCATATATTAGTGATAGGTCTTCTATATTTTATGTGGCCAAGATAAGTATTTAGTTGCTACTAAGGTTCTATGCTTTGAAAGAAGGTGTCATAATCACATGTTAGGTTAGAAGCTATTTATGGTTCTCATGTAATAATGGAACTAGGGTTCCAAATGGAGTTGGGGTTTTAGGGTTTCTCATGAAATGATATGTTTCTAGTTTTTTCTCTCTTATGAAACCAGGGATTTCTAATTACCCTAAAATTCTTGAATTAATAAATTGTTTGCAAAGTTAAAGTTAATAATAATTTTGACATAGAAATAATATTGGATTTGGCATTTTAATATTTTTAAAGAATTAATAATTAAGATAATTATTAATTAGGTTTTAAATCCTCATAATAAGGATTTAATAAGTTATTAGTAAAAGAAAATTAGTTTTAATGTTTTACTTAATTGCTTACTGGTTTTTATTTATTTTAGAAAATTTTCCTAATTATTGAATTTTAATTCAATAAGAATAAAGGCTTAAATAATAAGTATTAAACAATTAAATTTTTTTTATTTAAAATAAAAATTCCATATTATATTTTTATTGGATAGAGTTTATTTTTATAAGAATTTTGGTATCTCATTTTTATTTTTCCGAGTTAAAATGAATTTTCTATAATTATTTGAAGTTGCAGCATTTTTCTGTGATTTGGAAATATCCTAAATATTAAATGTACCGGTTGGGGTGTTACCCCCAGGGACAGACAGGTGGGCCTCGGTCCACGTCGACTGCCACGCGGACAGGCGACCAAGTCAAATGGGGAACAGGCCCACGGCCACGTCGGCCTCGCCGGTCAACCACCGCCGGCCGGGTCAGCGGACGACGGTGATGATGATTTAGACCACGGGAGGACGGTCGGGTGGTTCCTTTCGACGCGTCTTGACATCCAGAGCACGATGGTGGTCTCGCCGCCAAGAAATGGTCACCGGAGAGACTCCGGCGAACCTTACTGCGGCGGCGCTCGCCGGCCAAGTTGCTAGATTGAGCTACGGTTGATTAAATGACGAGATAAAAGATGCTACACACGCGCAATCTTACCCCGAGTCTACCCAGTTGGGTGGCAGCGATGATGGTGGTCGGAGACGACGGCCGGATCAAACTTTCCGGTGAACCTGAGCGAAAGGGAACGCCAAAATTCGCACGCCTCCCGGCTCCCCTGGATTCGTGCTTCCGCACACATGATCTACGCGTCGAGGCGCATCTCCAGGTCCTCCGCACGGGTGCTGGGCGGCTCCAGTCGTCGGATCCTTCCTCGACTCCGGCGACCAGTAAGTGAGAATGGCGAGAGATGGAGAAGGTTTGAGAGAGAGTGGAGTGGCTTCGAAGAACAAGGAATTCACGGAGATCTTCTCGGCCTATTTATAGCTCTAAGCGTTCGTTGAGGTGGCGGCACGACGGCGGCGACTGGCCGGGATGCTCGACGGTGTTGCTGCTAGATTCGGGCACGAATCTTAGCGATACTGGATAAGGTGGACGCGGGAGGGATTATGAGCAGCTCTGGCTTGGTCTCTGGCGTCCGAACTCGTCCTGATCGACGATGGTGAGGTGGCCGGCGAACTCCATCACGGTGTCTCGGTGGCGACCATGCGGAGAAGGAGAAAGAAGACGCCCAGGTGAGTTGAATCGGTATTGGTCTGGGCTGGGCTGGCTACTGGGCTGAGATGGTGGGCTTCTCTACGGGCTGCACGGCCAGGTAAGGTCTGGTAAGGTTTTTTCTCCTCTTTTCCTTTTTCTGTTTTTATTTTCTGTTTTCAATTTCTATTTTGAATTCAATTTTGAATCCAATTCTATTTGCAGATATTTGTACATATTTGTAACTTGGAAATGACCTCTTAATTAATAACTCTACTTGAGATATACTATTATGATGTTTAATATAATGATAGTTTCCACATACAATATTTCAAATAGATGTGTTAATAGTTATAATTTCCATTCTCTTTCTTTTGAAATTCCAAATATTTTATAATTTAAGGAGGTGACCTAATGGCATGGATTCATGTACCTAACTATTTCTAGGGTCTTGATTTAGTCACTTACATATGATTTTATGTGAACTCTAATTTGTTAGGGTTTTACAATTTCTATTATAACCCCCTTTTTCTTAAGGTTAACACTATTATTATCTTGGAAAGTATCTAAGGTGGTATTGTTTCCATCATGGTTTGATCTTGATTATAAGGATAAGTGGTTAATATAAGTGGTGAATCACCACACATGGGTTTTAACTATAGGATTTAGCACTAGGTGTTTCTTATATTCCATAATTGAAGTATAAGATTTGATTAGGGTGCAATTCTAGGGTTCCAATTACAACCACCTAATAGCACTTGGTTTGAAACTCGATTATGGCCTAGGGTTTGAATTGTGATCACCCAAATGATACACATACTAGAATTGGGGTATAGGCCTAGGTTATAGATATGAGATGACACCATATTGTACTTGCTAGGGTTTAATTCCCCCTAACTACAATAAGATGATTACTTGCTTTATTGTTATTATTCCCATTTAGTTATTTTTATAGTTAACTTTGGTCATATGGATGGATGATTTCTCACCATATAAAACATAGATTTTTACCTTAAGGTTTTCTTAGGTTCTTTGATTAAGGAACAAATGGAATGTAGATGTGGTAGGATGCTACTTATGATCACCAAGTGATTCATAAGTGAAGGCTAGGATATCAGCCTAGGTTTGCTTACTAGTTACCTCCCTATAATTTCATGTGGTGAATGATATCTACTTATCCTATTAGGGTTTAACTTATCCTCACATACCTCCAGAGCATGATCATGAATTAGGCATGATCAACTTGTTCTTAATATCTCTACCTCAAGTTCTTAAGGTTTATGATCATCACTCAATTTATAATGATCAAGAGTTAGCTTCCTAAGGATCTCTCATTAAATGGGGTTCTCACTTCCATGATCAAGCATTGTCTTGATCACTAAGTATAGCACTTCTAATATATCTTCTTGAATGGGACTACTATGGTTGCTTCTTAAGTTTATATCCCAGGAGAATGCCTGAGATATTATATTAGGGTTCTACTTAATCAATGATGATATAATCATCTAGTATATGGATAGTTCTCTCCCTCACATTCAAGTGTTGCCTCAACTACTTGAGTGTAACACCATAGCTTGGGCTCTCTTACAAAAGAATGGTTATTCTAGGGTTTATGGTGTACTTTTATTATTTCCTTGGATATCTAGGCTAGGGATTCAATTGTCTAGCTTAGTTGGATTAGTCTTATCCTTATTTTATCAACTCAGGGATATGGTCTTATTCTATCTGATATTTGGTTATCTCACCACCCTAGGATGAAATGGTTTACCTCCTAATACTTTAGTTCAAAGGTTGTCCTTGATTCCTTAATAAGTAAGGCTGGAGTTGGTATGAATGGTCTCTCTTATTTTGGGAAGGACTTCAATACTAACTTAAGGTTAGGCTCCATAGAG
This sequence comes from Lolium perenne, assembly GCF_019359855.2. Classification (NCBI taxonomy): domain Eukaryota; kingdom Viridiplantae; phylum Streptophyta; class Magnoliopsida; order Poales; family Poaceae; genus Lolium; species Lolium perenne. Next base: position 163,615,620 of record NC_067247.2, read on the forward strand.
GTTGATGTGATCATCAATCTCTATGTTTAGCATATATGGTTTCTCTCTCTAAGGAATGTCTTGAATAATACTCTAGGGTTCCTCTTGAAGATGATGTTTAGAATACTTGGATGTATATCCAAGGTTTAGCTCAAGGTTTGTTATTGCTTTTCTAATGATTAAAATAGAACTCTCACCTCTCTAGGTTTGATGCTTAACTATTTGGAATGGAGAAGGATATATATTTCTAGAGTTGCTCTCCTTGTCATGTTTCCAAGAATGTAGTAAAATGAATACCATGAGGTTCATGGTAGGATCATGGATTGGTTTAAGACATGGAAAGGATAAGTCAAGAATATTTTTCTCCATTTTATTGTTACTGGATTTGTAATTGAATAGATGTTCTTATTCTATGGCAAGGTTTACCATATTATGATATGTTTTGAGATCAAGCAATTGATCATTGAGTAAGGTGTTGTTGTGTTGATTATTAGTTCCATTTGATCTAACCCCTTAGATCAAATCATCTCTTCCTAAAATAAGGTTTTAACAAAGTCACATTGAGGTTTGTAGTGCTTGACTTGATGAGCTACTTCAATTCCACCAAGGTCAAGTGAAACTTCAGTTACTGTGACTGTTTTACTTTAAAGCGCGAAAATTCCCCAGATTTTCTATGCATGAATGCAATGCACACATCTGTTTCCTCTATTTTTGTAACCCCAATACCTGGGATATTACAGTCTCTACCCCTTAAACTAAACTTCGTCCTCGAAGTTTGAACTCTCTCATGTTTCCGAAGTGTGGATCTGTCTTGTGCTGACTACAACTTTTCTCGAACTTCGTGATGATCTCACTGGATATAATTGAATATATCCCTTGTCCAGATTCTTCCTAGAATCCAATAGTGTATGTCTCTGAACATTAGTTTCTTACTCCAGTTCTGTGATTTTTTTCTGGAATCTAATAGTACTTGTCTCTGAGCCATGGCTTCTAACTTTAATTCTTTGATTTCTTCCAACTCTATAAGCTTGTTTCCTTTCTCATTGAAGATCCACTGATTGAGACTTCTTCTGGTGCTGCTGGTCTTATTTGAAGGCTAATTTGATAATAAACTCCTAATTGCTAAATAGGTCTTTGTTTTCCCTTACTACCAAAAGTGCAGTAATGGTACTTGGTAAGGCACTTACCATGGAAATGGTTGTGATGGTTTATTTTCCTAGGAATGGATTAGACTCATTTAGTCCATCCAATCATGGTTTATAGTTGATGCTTATAACTATTTTGGATTCTTTAGGTTCCATGAAAGGAATCATTCTATTAGTCTATGGTTCTGGTATGGTCAATTTCCTTCGGTCTTTGGGTCTTCTTGAGCTTTATTTGGTCTCCTACAATCCTTCATCCAACTTCCTTAGCCTTAATTTACTTGGGCTATCATACTTCTGAGTAAATATTACTCACTTTCTCAAGTTACAGTCCACTTCTTACTTCCTCGAAGTATACACCTCGGCTTCTGGTCTGACATCCTTCTGAAAGTAATGTCCAACAATCTTATGAAAATAAGATCGAACTTCCTCTCAGTTCAGACCTTCTGTTTCTATCTAGCTTAAAGTATTGAGTCATTGTACATCCAACTCAATCTTTACTCTACCCCTTAGAGTTTACTTATGTTCTTCGACTCCTTTTCTTCCAACTATTGAGCTTATGATTAGAATATTGGTCTGGGTCTAGCTTATGGTTTGTACTTATTCTAAGGTCTCGCGAAGGATGTTTGTGGTGTATCCACTCAATTGTGGACATCCAATGTGAATCCTTCAACTAAATGATTATAGATCTAGCTATTTGGTTGACAAGATTTTTATTTGTTCACAAACTTTTGTTACAAATAATTAAATCGTGGACTATTTGTAATACCAACTGATACCAGCTGTGGTTATTATACCAACTGTGGCTATTTGATATTTAAAAATGTACTCTATTATAGGTCATGATCAACTGGACGAGACATCTTCTACTCCATCTCGCAGTATTGATCTTATACCAATTGTGGTCTTCTGATATCGACTATGGTCTTCTTATATCTGCTATAGTTTCCTAAATCATCTTCCTTCATTCAGGGTTTATTTTGCAACAAAACCACTAGCTGACACTATGAATATAGTATCCTGAGTGATTTCCCATGCATTCCCTCTTCTACATTAACTATGGATCTGCTTCAGCTTCATCATAATCATTATATTTCTCACCCTCATGCTTCTTTCGTACTAAAGTACTCCTCTGTTGAGGTAAGCATGAGTTTCTGATTGTACTTACTTCAGAGTATTGTGGTTACTTCCCATAACTTTACTTCCTTTTTCTGATGACCTTCATCTTGTCTTTAAGATCTTCAGAGTTCGTCACTTCCTCACACGTTTACCATTACCCTCTAGATCTATAGCACCAAGTAAGGACTTGATATTGCAACATGCATTTGCATATCAAAGTCAAACTTCATGTATGGATCTAGTCAAACAATGAAATTCCAATAAAATACAAGAAGATTCAGCTTTGTGCATATAATACACACCATCATAAGCCTGAATATAATAGTTGAGTAAGACATCTCTAAACATCAGGCTGCGATGTGTAGTATATAACACCACATAATATAGGTTTATATCGTGATACTTAGCATGGATATATGGAATTCTACTATTTGTCTCAACCTTTACCTTAATTGCATATTGGCAATGAGATAAACTTGAAACAAAGTGGTCTAGGATAGTTAAGGTTAACCTAATTTTCTTTGGAAGTACTAACAAAATATTGTACCATATATACGTGCTATTGAGGACTACTTCGTATGATACCACTAGTTCTAATATGGTTACTCTAAATACCTATTTGTTAGGATATAGTTCCTATACTTCTAAGCATTTCTACCATAAGTATATGGTCATGATGTGCTTAGCACACTTCCCATATTTTTGGAACACAGTTCTTGCACTATTGTTGAACAACTGGTTTCTTATTGTTCTCCTCCTAATTATTTATGATGTTCTAATCCATCACATAATGATTCTCAGGTGAATCTTATATGATTATTATTTCTACCATGTAAGTAGACATATTTTATTCCTATCACTCTTCCTTACCTCCCATGATTGACTCATCATGGTCTATACTAACTCATATAACTTATATTTATCACTTACTATCAAATGTTTCACAAGTTTGGATAAGTTTTACTTACCCATTACTTGTTTTGGTATACCCTTCTGGTAGGATATCTTCCTAATATACTATTTTTATCACTTAGTATTACTCCTATTACAGTTCTGAATAACTTCTTATTTAATCATAACAGGGGTTGGTACACCTCTTCCAATAGGATATCTTCCTTATGGTTGTATCCTCTCTTTGGACTACCATGTATTGTATACCAACTATGGTCTACTCATCTATTGTTATAAGGACTTAATGGTGTTGTTCTACATGTTTGGAATTAGCTAACTAACTTCACTTATCAAAGATAAGTAAGAAAGTTTGACTCAAGTGTGTCAGGATTATTCTCAAGTGAATATCCATCTCAAGTCATAAGAAATATTTGGTTTACCTAAAACAACTTCCTATAGACACTACCAATCCTATAGGTCTCCTTTAAAGGGTTTTAATCCTAGGGTCAAAGCATTTGCTCTGATACCAACTGTGGTGACCCGGCATACCACTGCATGGTGTAGTATGCAAGTCTGATATAACACCAATGAAACACCGTTCCACTAGTATTATATCGCTCAGAGTGGTACAACAGAAACATATGCGGGTCCAAGGCATGTCTATAGAATTACACAGAGACTCTGTTACATAAGATCATCATAGCCTCCTACTTTACAATGAGGTAAAACTGCAAATAAACTCCAGAAGATCGACTCGTAGTCTAATCCTAACACGAACTCTATTTGAAGAGTATTTAACTAGCTACAGAGGCTATGAAAAGATTCTAGCTAAATAGGAGCTAGGTTTAGGAAGCTAGTCCCCTTCTACTGCTAATCTAGGTTTTCTCCTTGTTGGATGTGTTATCTGACTCTTCTGACATGGTCCTGTCTCTTGAAGTAGTTGTTGATTCCTCGGCCTTTGAGTTGTACGGTAGATCCTCCTTTGATGCCTCCATATCTAAGCAGGGGATTTAAGAGTGGTATGAGTACGAGCGTACTCAACAAGTTTATTATAGGAAAGAGGTGTTTAATGCACTAGCTACAGCATTAGACCAGAAAGTCTAATACCAATGCAAGTTTTCATAACCATTTCTTCAAAAGGTTGCTTTTATTCAGAAGAACTATGTCCGCCAGCCTTCACCGGTTGACTAGAACTTCATGGAGTTCCTTTCCGGCAGCGTTCGCAGTTCCATATCCCGGAACAGGGAGTGGTAGTCACGATTCGTTACACTCTGCAGAGGTGTGTTGCTTTACCCATAAGAGATCTTAACCTTGGTGCCAACCGGGCGCGCAACCCGTCCACACTTCCTATGGTGTGAGGCTCGGTATAAGGTCTAGCCAATCATGTTCCTCCGCTACCTCGCACACCCACCCTTTGTTGCATACCCCGACCCTGGGTCCTCGCCGGTCCCATTATTCCCACTCACGGGTGGACCCCGACCACGACAACAGTTTGGGACTCGTAAACCAAACTCCTTCGCTGGTAGCTGCAACCCATCGTAGACCGCAATACCGTGGGGACTTAAGGCTTCCCCAGCCAACCGCTTGTTCTTCGGGCGACAAGTGTCTACGGACTATGCCGTGGGGACTTAAGGCTTCCCCAGCCAACCGCTCGCCAAACGAGATACAAGTGTCTACGGTAGAGCGCATCCGTTGATGTACGAGAGGTGGAAACACTTTTGACTACTCCGTCCCACTCCGGATCTTATGGTTAACACGGGTATTACGACACAAGAATCACTGGACGACATTTGTTGTTAATCCTAGATGGATATTAACCCTTGCAATGGAACCTCCACCATATCAACACAATCCATGGTTCCATTGCCCACCACATAGTCATATTCATAGTTATGAAAATAGTGGTTTTGCTTTTTATGCAATAGTGATAAACATAGTACTTTGCAAGTAATTTGGTAAAAATACTCAAATGACATGAGCAAGCGATGAACTTGCCTTTATTGACTGCAAGATTATGCAGACAAGGTCTTCGATACGTAATAACTCCAAATTCTGAAATAGCATCATCGTCCGGTAAGGACGATGTTTAAAAGATTGGCAAGGATGCAATAATGCATAAGTATGAGATGCAATCATTCTAAGCGTGATCTAACCCCGATGATTTAGGATCAGTGAGTTGTAATAATTGTTTCAGGGTGTGTTGCACTTTTAGAATGATTCTCATACAAGGTTCTTATTCAGGTGTGGTTACATGGTATCATGAACAGGTGCTGCACTATATAATAACAATAATATTAATAGCACACAACTATAACATTTGGTATAATCCTAACATGTAATGAATAGTGGTTGGTTTTAGCACTACATAGCATGGTTAAAGATTAATTATCATATACTTCAAAAGAATAACTTTTGAAGAACATGTTCTTAGATAAAGAACAAGTATGATAATTAGATTAGGGGTTCTATGGTTGATTATGGTTTCATCTAGTTTCTGGAGTAAGTATTAGATGGATCACAATAAGGGTGGTTTCATCAACATCTAGGGCTGGTAAGGTTGAGTTAAGCCTAAGCATCTTGATCAATTTATTATAAATAGTTGCTATCAAAGTTGGTTTACCTTACTGATGATAGTTGGCTATTGGCTATAGGTTCTATTTGGCAGGATTGATGATGATTCCTTATCTTCTTCAAAAGAATAACTTTTGAAGAATATACTTCTTAAGTAATAAGAAGTATTACAATTAAGGTTGAGGTTGCCTAGGTTTGCTATTGGATTCACTAAGTAAGGAATGGTGGTTTCCTAAATAGGATGTTTAATATTTATCTCACACTAATAGGGTTTAGTGAGTATGGAACATGATGCACAATATTGGCATGGTGGCTATTGGAGTTCATCACAATGGTGTGATGCTAAGCATGGATAGGTAAGGTTGATGGCTTTGGGTAATAAGATCTAGGGTTTACACATGGTTGACCCTACTTGATTATTTAGGTCTGATGAAGATGAACATATGGGATACCCATATATTAGTGATAGGTCTTCTATATTTTATGTGGCCAAGATAAGTATTTAGTTGCTACTAAGGTTCTATGCTTTGAAAGAAGGTGTCATAATCACATGTTAGGTTAGAAGCTATTTATGGTTCTCATGTAATAATGGAACTAGGGTTCCAAATGGAGTTGGGGTTTTAGGGTTTCTCATGAAATGATATGTTTCTAGTTTTTTCTCTCTTATGGAACCAGGGATTTCTAATTACCCTAAAATTCTTGAATTAATAACTTGTTTGCAAAGTTAAAGTTATTAATAATTTTGACATAGAAATAATATTGGATTTGGCATTTTAATATTTTTAAAGAATTAATAATTAAGATAATTATTAATTAGGTTTTAAATCCTCATAATAAGGATTTAATAAGTTATTAGTAAAAGAAAATTAGTTTTAATGTTTTACTTAATTGCTTACTGGTTTTTATTTATTTTAGAAAATTTTCCTAATTATTGAATTTTAATTCAATAAGAATAAAGGCTTAAATAATAAGTATTAAACAATTAAATTTTTTTATTTAAAATAAAAATTCCATATTATATTTTTATTGGATAGAGTTTATTTTTATAAGAATTTTGGTATCTCATTTATATTTTTCCGAGTTAAAATGAATTTTCTATAATTATTTGAAGTTGCAGCATTTTTCTGTGATTTGGAAATATCCTAAATATTAAATGTACCGGTTGGGGTGTTACCCCCAGGGACAGACAGGTGGGCCTCGGTCCACGTCGGCTGCCACGCGGACAGCGACCAAGTCAAATGGGGAACAGGCCGGCCGGGTCAGCGGACGACGGTGATGATGATTTAGACCACGAGAGGACGGTCGGGTGGTTCCTTTCGACGCGTCTTGACATGCAGAGCACGATGGTGGTCTCGCCGCCAAGAAATGGTCACCGGAGAGACTCCAGCGAACCTTACTGCGGCGGCGCTCGCCGGCCAAGTTGCTAGATTGAGCTACGGTTGATTAAATGACGAGATAAAAGATGCTACAGACGCGCAATCTTACCCCGAGTCTACCCAGTTGGGTGGCAGCGATGATGGTGGTCGGAGACGACGGCCGGATCAAACTTTCCGGTGAACCTGAGCGAAAGGGAACGCCAAAATTCGCACGCCTCCTGGCTCCCCTGGATTCGTGCTTCCGCACACATGATCTACGCGTCGAGGCGCATCTCCAGGTCCTCTGCACGGGTGCTGGGGCGGCTCCAGTCGTCGGATCCTTCCTCGACTCCGGCGACCAGTAAGTGAGAATGGCGAGAGATGGAGAAGGTTTGAGAGAGAGTGGAGTGGCTTCGAAGAACAAGGAATTCACGGAGATCTTCTCGGCCTATTTATAGCTCTAAGCGTTCGTTGAGGTGGCGGCACGACGGCGGCGACTGGCCGGGATGCTCGATGGTGTTGCTGCTTGATTCGGGCACGAATCTTAGCGATACTTGATAAGGTGGACGCGGGAGGGATTATGAGCAGCTCTGGCTTGGTCTCTGGCGTCCGAACTCGTCCTGATCGACGATGGTGAGGTGGCCGGCGAACTCCATCACGGTGTCTCGGTGGCGACCATGCGGAGAAGGAGAAAGAAGACGCCCAGGTGAGTTGAATCGGTATTGATGCAGGCTGGGCTGGCTTGTGGGCTGAGATGGTGGGCTTCTCTACGGGCTGCACGGCCAGGTAAGGTCTGGTAAGGTTTTTTCTCCTCTTTTCCTTTTTCTGTTTTTATTTTCTGTTTTCAATTTCTATTTTGAATTCAATTTTGAATCCAATTCTATTTGCAGATATTTGTACATATTTGTAACTTGGAAATTACCTCTTAATTAATAACTCTACTTGAGATATACTATTATGATGTTTAATATAATGATAGTTTCCACATACAATATTTCAAATAGATGTGTTAATAGTTATAATTTCCATTCTCTTTCTTTTGAAATTCCAAATATTTTATAATTTAAGGAGGTGACCTAATGGCATGGCTTCATGTACCTAACTATTTCTAGGGTCTTGATTTAGTCACTTACATATGATTTTATGTGAACTCTAATTTGTTAGGGTTTTACAATTTCTATTATAACCCCCTTTTTCTTAAGGTTAACACTATTATTATCTTGGAAAGTATCTAAGGTGGTATTGTTTCCATCATGGTTTGATCTTGATTATAAGGATAAGTGGTTAATATAAGTGGTGAATCACCACACATGGGTTTTAACTATAGGATTTAGCACTAGGTGTTTCTTATATTCCATAATTGAAGTATAAGATTTGATTAGGGTGCAATTCTAGGGTTCCAATTACAACCACCTAATAGCACTTGGTTTGAAACTCGATTATGGCCTAGGGTTTGAATTGTGATCACCCAAGTGATACACATACTAGAATTGGGGTATAGGCCTAGGTTATAGATATGAGATGACACCATATTGTACTTGCTAGGGTTTAATTCCCCCTAACTACAATAAGATGATTACTTGCTTTATTGTTATTATTCTCATTTAGTTATTTTTATAGTTAACTTTGGTCATATGGATGGATGATTTCTCACCATATAAAACATAGATTTTTACCTTAAGGTTTTCTTAGGTTCTTTGATTAAGGAACAAATGGAATGTAGATGTGGTAGGATGCTACTTATGATCACCAAGTGATTCATAAGTGAAGGCTAGGATATCAGCCTAGGTTTGCTTACTAGTTACCTCCCTATAATTTCATGTGGTGAATGATATCTACTTATCCTATTAGGGTTTAACTTATCCTCACATACCTCCAGAGCATGATCATGAATTAGGCATGATCAACTTGTTCTTAATATTTCTACCTCAAGTTCTTAAGGTTTATGATCATCACTCAATTTATAATGATCAACAGTTAGCTTCCTAAGGATCTCTCATTAAATGGGGTTCTCACTTCCATGATCAAGCATTGTCTTGATCACTAAGTATAGCACTTCTAATATATCTTCTTGAATGGGACTACTATGGTTGCTTCTTAAGTTTATATCCCAGGAGAATGCCTGAGATATTATATTAGGGTTCTACTTAATCAATGATGATATAATCATCTGGTATATGGATAGTTCTCTCCCTCACATTCAAGTGTTGCCTCAACTACTTGAGTGTAACACCATAGCTTGGGCTCTCTTACAAAAGAATGGTTATTCTAGGGTTTATGGTGTACTTTTATTATTTCCTTGGATATCTAGGCTAGGGATTCAATTGTCTAGCTTAGTTGGATTAGTCTTATCCTTATTTTATCAACTCAGGGATATGGTCTTATTCTATCTGATATTTGGTTATCTCACCACCCTAGGATGAAATGGTTTACCTCCTAATACTTTAGTTCAAAGGTTGTCCTTGATTCCTTAATAAGTAAGGCTGGAGTTGGTACGAATGGTCTCTCTTATTTTGGGAAGGACTTCAATACTAACTTAAGGTTAGGCTCCATAGAGGTTGATGTGATCATCAATCTCTATGTTTAGCATATATGGTTTCTCTCTCTAAGGAATGTCTTGAATAATACTCTAGGGTTCCTCTTGAAGATGATGTTTAGAATACTTGGATGTATATCCAAGGTTTAGCTCAAGGTTTGTTATTGCTTTTCTAATAATTAAAATAGAACTCTCACCTCTCTAGGTTTGATGCTTAACTATTTGGAATGGAGAAGGATATATATTTCTAGAGTTGCTCTCCTTGTCATGTTTCCAAGAATGTAGTAAAATGAATACCATGAGGTTCATGGTAGGATCATGGATTGGTTTAAGACATGGAAAGGATAAGTCAAGAATATTTTTCTCCATTTTATTGTTACTGGATTTGTAATTGAATAGATGTTCATATTCTATGGCAAGGTTTACCATATTATGATCTGTTTTGAGATCAAGCAATTGATCATTGAGTAAGGTGTTGTTGTGTTGATTATTAGTTCCATTTGAGCATAAATACTCCCTCTTGAAGTTGAAAGCAATCGCTGAAACTTACATCTTCCTTTGTGTTGCTTCAATGCCTTTACTTTGAATTTATTGCTTTATGAGTAACTCTTATGCAAGTCTTATTGATGCTTGTCTTGAAAGTATTATTCATGAAAAGTCTTTCCGAAAGGATAACGAAGTGGGGCGACGAGGCGCCGCCACACTAGGGCGGTGCGGCCCAGGCCCTGGCCGCGCGGCCCTAGCGTGTGGGCCCCTCGCGTCACCCCTAAACCTACCCTTCCGCCTACTTAAAGCCTTCGTCGCGAAACCCCCAGTACCGAGAGCCACGATACGGAAAACCTTACTGAGACGCCGCCGCCGCCAATCCAATCTCGGGGGATTCAAGAGATCGCCTCCGGCACCCTGCCGGAGAGGGGAATCATCTCCCGGAGGGCTCTTCATCGCCATGATCGCCTCCGGATCGATGTGTGAGTAGTTCACCCCTGGACTATGGGTCCATAGCAGTAGCTAGATGGTTGTCTTCTCCTCATTGTGCTATCATGTTAGATCTTGTGAGCTGCCTATCATGATCAAGATCATCTATTTGTAATGCTACATGTTGTGTTTGTTGGGATCCGATGAATATTGAATACTATGTCAAGTTGATTATCAATCTATCATATATATGTTGTTTTTGTTCTTGCATGCTCTCCGTTGCTAGTAGAGGCTCTGGCCAAGTTGATACTTGTGACTCCAAGAGGGAGTATTTATGCTCGATAGTGGGTTCATGTCTCCATTGAATCTGGGGGAGTGACAGCAACCCCTAAGGTTGTGGATGTGCTGTTGCCACTAGGGATAAAACATCAATGCTTTGTCTAAGGATATTTGTGTTGATTACATTACGCACCATACTTAATGCAATTGTCTGTTGTTTGCAACTTAATACTGGAAGGGGTTCGGATGATAACCTGAAGGTGGACTTTTTAGGCATAGATGCATGCTGGATAGCGGTCTATGTACTTTGTCGTAATCCGCTGATTAAATCTCATAGTAGTCATCGTGATATATGTATGTGCATTGTTATGCCTTCTCTATTTGTCAATTGCCCAACTGTAATTTGTTCACCCAACATGCTATTTATCTTATGGGAGAGACACCACTAGTGAACTGTGGACCCTGGTCCATTCTTTACATCTGAAATAGAATCTACTGCAATTGTTCTTTACTGTTCTTCGCAAACAAACATCATCTTCCACACTATACAATTAATCCTTTGTTTACAGCAAGCCGGTGAGATTGACAACCTCACTGTTACGTTGGGGCAAAGTACTTTGATTGTGTTGTGCAGGTTCCACGTTGGTGCTGGAATCCCTGGTGTTGCGCCGCACTACACTCCGCCACCAACAACCTCCACGTGTTCCTTGACTCCTACTGGTTCGATAACCTTGGTTTCTTACTGAGGGAAAACTTGATGTTGTACGCATCACACCTTCCACTTGGGGTTCCCAACGGACGTGTGTCTTGCACGCTATCATCGCTAGAGAACATGCCGCCGCCCCGCAACCTGTATGCCGAAATGACTCATGATCCCCTAACGATGAATGTCCCGATATGCTCGATCTCTCTCTTTGTCTCTCTCTCTCTGTCTCTCTTGTGTCCTTTTAACATGCACCATATTCATCTGACGCCCGGTGAGCCGCATGCCTACTGGGCCAATCTCGGTGAAGAATCCATACATGCACTGATCTACAGTGCCATCTATGTCGCCGGCGGCCTTGGGACACGGACACATGACCCTGGGATGCAGACCCAGTACCAAGGGATTGACATCGATGCAGAGCCATTGTTCGATGCCTATACATAGGCAACAGAACAAGCCACGGACATCTGCGATGACGTTGGTGAGGAATTTGAGGAGGGCGAGGACATCCTGGGGCCTGATGACGTGGGTGTTGGCAAGAAGAAGGGGAGAGCCATAGGACCGATGGCTTCTCTGACAAGGAGGGCCTCATGATCTGCGCTTCTCGGTTGTGGATTATCCAAGACTCTATATGCGGTGTCCAGCAAAAGGGCAAAGCATATTGGCAAAAGGTGGCCCAACAATATCACGAGAAACAGCTACACAAGCCCTTTGAGATTTGCAACACAGGCAACGAAGAGTCCTTCAAAAACATGTGAAACTACATCAAACAAGAGACTAACAAGTTTTGCGCGGTGATCGACCATGTCGTTAGACACCCAAAGAGCGTCATCGGCGTTGTGGCAGTGGTAAGGGCGTTGCCATCATCATTCCATCAATGTACATGCCTTGGCATACCCAAAAATCCTAACATTTTGCATTTGTAGGTGCCCCGGGCCTTGGAGTATTTCAAGGCAAAATATAAGAAGGGCTACCACATGGTCCGTTCTTGGAATGTGCTGAAGGAGTCTCCCAAGTGGAGGCTAGGCTACGGAGCCTACAAGACCAGCATCAGGAGTGGCACATCCGGGGCCATGATGGACATCGATGGAGAAGAAGAAGCTCCTGGCAGAATGCGCTTCCATCTCGTCCCAGGGGCCGCAAGTTCACCAAGGCCGATCTTGCCCGCGAGGCAGCAACTATTGCATTGAGCGAGGCTTGAAGTCAGTTATGACCGAGTCTCGAGACACCATGGCCAAAAGGGACGAGAGGAAGCGCCGGGAGCAGGAGGCCTTTGCTGCCTCTATACCGATGATACGTCTCAAACGTATCTATAATTTCTTATGTTCCATGCTAGTTTTATGACAATACTCACATGTTTTATATACACTTTACATCATTTTGATGCATTTTCCGGCACTAACCTATTAACAAGATGCCGAAGCGCCAGTTCCTGTTTTCTGCTGTTTTTGGTTTCAGAAATCCTACACAGGAAATATTCTCGGAATTGGACGAAACAAAAGCCCACGGTCTTATTTTCCACGGAGCCTTCCAGAACACCGAAGAGGAGACGAAGAGGGGCAACGAGGCGGCCACACCATAGGGGGGCGCGGCCCCACCCCTAGCCACGCCGCCATATGGGGTGGGCCCCTCGGGCGTCCCCCGACTCTGCCCCTTCGCCTATATAAACCTTCCGTCGCGAAAACCCTATCACCGAGAGCCACGATACGAGAAAAGTTACTTAGACGCCACCGCCGCCAATCCCATCTCGGGGGTTCTGAAGATCACCTCCGGCACCCTGCCGGAGAGGGGAATCATCACCGGAGGGCTCTACATCACCATGCCCGCCTCCGGACTGATGCGTGAGTAGTTCATCCTTGGACTATGGGTCCATGGCAGTAGCTAGATGGTTGTCTTCTCCTCTTGTGCTATCATATTTAGATCTTGTGAGCTGCCTATCATGATCAAGATCATCTATTTGTAATGCTACATGTTGTGTTTGTTGGGATCCGATAAATATGGAATACTATGTCAAGTTGATTATTGATCTATCATATATGTGTTGTTTATGATCTTGCATGCTCTCCGTTGCTAGTAGAGGCTCTGGCCAAGTTGATACTTGTGACTCCAAGAGGGGGTATTTATGCTCGATAGTGGGTTCATGCCTCCATTGAATGCAGGGACGGTGATGAGAAAGTTCTAAGGTTGTGGATGTGCTGTTGCCACTAGGGATAAAACATCAATGCTTTGTCTAAGGATATTTGTATTGTTTACATTACGCACAGTACTTAATGCAATTGTCTGTTGTTTGCAACTTAATACTGGAAGGGGTGCGGATGCTAACCCGAAGGTGGACTTTTTAGGCATAGATGCATGCTAGATAGCGGTCTATGTTCCTTGTCGTAATGCCCTAAGTAAATATCATAGTAGTCATCATGATATGTATGTGTATTGTTATGCCCTCTCTATTTGTCAATTGCCCAACTGTAATTTGTTCACCCGACATGTTATTTATCTTATTGGAGAGACATCACTAGTGAACTGTGGACCCCGGTCCATTCTTTTACATCTGAAATACAACCTACTGCAATCATTGTTCTCTGTTGTTCTTTGCAAACAAACATCATTCTCCACACCATACGTTTAATCCTTTGTTTACAGCAAGCCGGTGAGATTGACAACCTCACTGTTAAGTTGGGGCAAAGTATTTTGATTGTGTTGTGCAGGTTCCACGTTGGCGCCAGAATCCCTGGTGTTGCGCCGCACTACACTCCTTCACCAACAACCTTCACGTGGCCTTCATCTCCTACTGGTTCGATAACCTTGGTTTCTTACTGAGGAAAAACTTGCTGCTGTACGCATCACACCTTCCTCTTGGGGTTCCCAACGGACGTGTGCTTTACCGTCATAAGCAACTCTTTTTCTGCCGCCGTTGCCGGGGAGATCAAGACACGCTGCAAGGGGAGTCTCCCACACCCAATCTCTTTACTTTGTTTATTGTCTTGCTTTATTTTATTTTCTGTCTTGTTTGCTTTCTTTATATCAAAAGCACAAAAAAATTAGTTACTTGTTTTACTTTATTTAATTCGGTTTGCTTTACTTATTTTTATTATTGTTAAAATGAATACTCCTGAGAACTCTAAGTTGTGTGATTTCACTAGCACCAATAATAATGATTTCATATGCACACCTATTGCTCCACCTGCTGCTACAGCAGAATTTTATGAAATTAAACCTGCTTTACTAAATCTTGTTATGAGAGAGCAATTTTCTGGTGTTAATACTGATGATGCTGCTGCCCATCTTAATAATTTTGTTGAACTTTGTGAAATGCAAAATTATAAGGATGTAGATGGGGACATTATAAAACTGAAATTGTTTCCTTTCTCCTTAAGAGGAAGAGCTAAAGATTGGTTGCTATCTCTGCCTAAGAATAGTATTGATTCATGGACTAAATGTAAAGATGGTTTCATTGGAAGATATTATCCTCCTGCTAAAATTATATCTTTGAGAAGTAGCATTATGAATTTTAAGCAATTGGATAATGAACATGTTGCCCAAGCATGGGAAAGAATGAAATCTTTGGTAAAGAATTGCCCTACCCATGGACTAACTACTTGGATGATCATCCAAACCTTTTATGCATGATTGAATTTTTCTTCAAGGAACCTATTGGATTCAGCTGCTGGAGGTACTTTTATGTCCATCACTTTGGGTGCTGCAACAAAGTTTCTTGATGATATGATGATCAATTACTCTGAATGGCACACTGAAAGGACTCCTCAAGGTAAGAAGGTAAATTTTGTTGAAGAAACCTCCTCCTTGAGTGATAAGATTGATGTTATTATGTCTATGCTTGTTAATGGTAGATCTCATGTTGATCCTAATAATGTTCCTTTAGCTTCATTGGTTGCTCAAGAAGAACATGTTGATGTGAACTTCATTAAAAGTAATAATTTCAACAACAATGCTTATAGGAATAATTTTGGTAACAACAATTATAGGCCATATCCTTCTAATAATGGTAATTCTTATGGAAATCCTTACAACAATAGTAGCAGTATACCCTCTGGTCTTGAAGTCATGCTTAAAGAATTTATTAGTACACAAACTGCTTTTAACAAATCTGTTGAGGAAAAGCTTGGTAAAATTGATGTTCTTGCTTCTTAGGTTGATAGTCTTGCTGCTGATGTTGTTCTTTTAAAACTGAAAGTTATGCCTAATGAAACTAAAGATATTAAGTCATTTGCTACATCAAACTCTATCCAAGTTCGAATTAATGACAATATTAGAATGATGGCTGAATTGCATGCTATGTGGGAAAGAGAAGAAAAACTTGCTAAAGAAAATAATGTAGCTAAAGTTTGGACTATTACCACCACTAGTAATGTTGATGCTTCACATGTTGCTAAACCTCCTACTATCAATGGTAAAATAATTGGTGTAGGCAATGTTTCTACTTCTACTACAAAGCGTGCAAAATTGCCTGAAACTGCTGAAACTGTTTGTGATAAAAGTGCTGAAATTTTTCAGAATATTGGGGACAATGATCCCATTGCTTTAGATCATAATGGTTTTGATTTTGATAATTGTCATATCTCTGAAGTTATTAAGTTCTTTCAAAAACTTGCTAGAAGTCCTAATGCTAGTGCTATAAACTTGGCCTTTACAAAACATATTACAAATGCTCTCATTAAAGTTAGAGTAGAGGAATTAAAACTTGAAGCTTCTATTCCTAGGAAGTTGGAAGATTGTTGGGAGCCCATCATTAAAATGAAGGTCAATGATTTTGATTGTAATGCTTTATGTGATCTTGGTGCAAGTATTTCTGTTATGCCTAAGAAACTCTATGATATGCTTGACTTGCCACCATTGAAATATTGTTATTTGGATGTTAATCTTGCTGATAATTCTATAAAGAAACCTTTGGGGAGGATTGACAATGTTCAAATTACGGTTAACAATAACCTTGTCCCCGTTGATTTTGTTGTTTTGGATATTGAATGCAATGCATTTTGTCCTATTATTCTGGGAAGACCCTTTCTTCGAACCGTTGGTGCTATTATTGATATGAAAGAAGGAAATATTAAATATCAATTCCCTCTTAAGAAATGTATGGAACACTTCCATAGAAATAGAATGAAGTTGCCTTTTTATTCTATTATTAGAACAAATTATGATGTTGATGCTTCTTCTCTTGATGTTACTTGATTTTCACTTTCTGCGCCTAGCTGAAAGACGTTAAAGAAAAGCGCTTATGGGAGATAACCCATTACTTTATTTCTGCAATTTTTGTTTTATATTTGAGTCAAGGTGCTTGTTACTACTGTAGCAATACCTTTGTATCTTTACTTTATTGCATTGTTGTGCCAAGTAAAGTCTTTGATAGTAAAGTTGATACTAGATTTGGATTTCTGCGCAGAAACATATTTTTAGCTGTCACGAATTTGAGCTGATCTCTCTGTAGGAGAATCTAAAAATTCTGCAAAAATTCATGAGTGATCCTCAGATATGTATGCAACTTTCATTAAATTTGAGCTTCTTCATCTGAGCATTTTAAGTGCCTCGAAAAAATTCATCTTTACGGACTGTTCTGTTTTGACAGATTCTGCCTTTTATTTCACATTGCCTCTTTTACTGTGTTGAGTGGATTTCTTTGCTCCATTAACTTTCAGTAGCCTTGGGTAATGTCCAGAAGTGTTGGGAATGATTGTGTCCTCTCTGAACATGTGAATTTTTGATTATGCACTAACCCTCTAATGAGATTGTTTTGAGTCTAGTGTGAAGGAAGTTTTCAAGGATCAAGAGAGGAGGATGATATAATATGATCAAGAAGAGTGAAAAGTCTAAGCTTGGGGATGCCCCCATGGTTCATCCCTGCATATTTCAAGAAGACTCAAGCATCTAAGCTTGGGGATGCCCAAGGCATCCCCTTCTTCATCAACAACTTATCAGGTCACCTCTAGTGAAACTATATTTTTATTCCGTCACATCTTATGTGCTTTACTTGGAGCGTCTGTGTGTTTCTATTTTTGTTTGTGTTTGAATAAATTCGGATCCTAGCATTCCTTGTGTGGGAGAAAGACACGCTCCGCTTTTTCATATTGAACACTGGTGTTCTTAGTCTTACTTTTAATGTTCATGGCGAAAGTTGAAAGCTGCTTCGTTTATTGCTATTTGGTTGGAAACAGAAAATGCTTCATGTGGTAATTGGTATATTGTCTTGAATAATTTGATACTTGGCAATTGTTTTGAGCTCTCAAGTAGATCATGTTTAAGCTCTTGCATCATGTAGTTTAAACTTATTAATGGAGAACTACCGTAGAGCTTGTTGAAATTTGGTTTGCATGATTGGTCTCTCTAAGTCTAGATATTTTCTGGTAAAAGTGTTTGAACAACAAGGAAGACAATGTAGAGTCTTATAATGCTTGCAATATGTTCTTATGTAAGTTTTGCTGTACCGGTTCATACTTGTGTTTGCTTCAAACAACCTTGCTAGCCAAAGCCTTGTACTGAGAGGGAATGCTTCTCGTGCATCCAAAACCTTGAGCCAAAACCTATGCCATTTGTGTCCAACATAACTACCTACTATGTGGTATTTTCTGCCATTCCAAAGTAAATTGCTTGCATGCTACCTTTAAAAAATTCATTCCTTGTCTTTGCAATACATAGCTCATGGGAAAGTAGCCTAAAAACTATTGTGGTAAAGAATATGTCGCTTATGTATCTTATTTCTTATAAGTTGCTTGTTGAGCGGTAACCATGTTTCTGGGGACGCCATCAACCTGTACACCTTTGTTGAATATCATGTGAGTTGCTATGCATGTTCGTCTTGTCTGAAGTAAGGGAGATTTGCCATGAGTTAAATGGTTTGAGTATGCATATTGTTAGAGAAGAACATTGGGCCGCCAACCAAAGCCATGTATAATGGTGGAAGTTTCAGCTTGGACATTAATCCTCAAATCTCTTATGAGAATATTATCTGTTGTTGAATGCTTAAAGCATAAAAGAGGAGTCCATTATTTGTTTTCTATGTTGTCCCGGTATGGATGTCCTCAAGTTGAGATCTATCAAAATCGAGAAATCAAATGCGATTTATCTCCTTGGACCTTTGTACAGGTGGCTGATGTCTACGCACGCTTCTATTCCTGTAGACAGTGTTGGGCCTCCAAGAGCAGAGGTTTGTAGAACAGCAGCAAGTTTCCCTTAAGTGAATCACCCAAGGTTTATCGAACTCAGGGAGGTAGTGGACAAAGATATCCCTCTCAAGCAACCCTGCAATTACGATACAAGAAGTCTCTTGTGTCCCCAACACACCTAATACACTTGTCAGATGTATAGGTGCACTAGTTCGGCGAAGAGATAGTAAAACACAGGTGGTATAGATGGTGGTAATATTGCAGGAAGTAAAGATGCAGTAAATGAACATGTAGCATAACAGTAAATAAACGGTGCCAGAAAATAGCTTAGTTGCCGGCTTCCGGAGGCAATTCTATGTGGTGTAAACAAGGCCTAGGGATCATACTTTCACTAGTGGACACTCTCAACATTGATCACATAACTGAATAAACAAATACTACTTTCTCTACACTCTCTTGTTGGATGACAAACACCATTCATTGTGTAGGGCTACAAGAGCACCTCAATGCCGGAGTTAACAAGCTCCACAACATTCGATGTTAATATTTAAATAACCTTAGAGTGCATGATAGATCATTGCAATTATACCGAGTACTAACATAGCATGCACACTGTCACCTTCAGGCTATGAAAGGGGGAGTAGATCGCATCAATACCATCATAGTAATAGTTAACTTCATAATCTACAAGAGATCACAATCATAACCTATGCCAAGTACTACATGATGCACACAATGTCACCATTACATCATGAAGGAGGAATAGAATACTTTAATAACATCACTAGAGTAGCACATAGATGATATTCAACTAGATCACAAAGCTCATGATCACATAAAGATCACATGGGAGAGAGAGATGAACCACATAGCTACCGGTAGAGCCCTTAGCCTCGGGGGAGAACTACTCCCTCCTCATCATAGGAGACAGCAGCGGCGATGAAGATGGCGGTGATGTCGATGGAGATGCCTTCCGGGGGCACTTCCCCGTCCCGGCGGCGTGCCGGAACAGAGACTTCTGTCCCCTGAATCTTGGCTTCGCGATGGCGGCGGCTGCGTAACTTTTCTCGTCCCGTGGCTTATTGTTGTCGAGGTTTTAGGTCACGACGACTTATATAGGCGAAGAAACAGAGTCGGAAGGGTTCTGGGGGTACCACACAGTAAGGGGGCGCGCCCCCCCTCTGGCCGCGCCGCCACCATGTGTGGAGGCCCTGGGCCTCCCCTCTGGTGCCTCTCCGGTGTTCTGGAAGCTTCGTGGAAATATAAGATCGTGGGCCTTGATTTCGTCCAATTCCGAGAATATTTCCTTACTAGGATTTCTGAAACCAAAAACAGCAGAAAACAGGAACTGGCACTTCGGCATCTCGTTAATAGGTTAGTTCCGGAAAATGCATAAAAATGATGTAAAGTGTGTATAAAACATATGTGTATCATCATAAAAGTAGCATGGAACATAAGAAATTATAGATACGTTGGAGACGTATCAGCATCCCCAAGCTTAGTTCCTACTCGCCCTCGAGTACGATAACAAAGATAATTTCTTAAGTGACATGCTATCATAATCTTGATCATACTATTGTAAAGCATATGAGATGAATGCAGCGATTCGAAGCAATGATGAAGACAATGAGTAAACAACTGAATCATATAGCAAAGACTTTTCATGAATAATACTTTCAAGACAAGCATCAATAAGACTTGCATAAGAGTTAACTCATAAAGCAACATATTCTTAGTAGAAAGCTTTGAAACAACACAAAGGAAGATATAAGTTTCAGCGGTTGCTTTCAACTTCAACATATTTATCTCATGGATAATTGTCAACACAAAGTAATATAACAAGTGCAATAGGTAAACATGTAAGAATCAATGCACACAGTTTACACAAGTGTTTGCTTCTAGGATAGAAAGAATAGGTAAACTGACTCAACAATAAAGTAGAAGATAGGCCCTTCGCAGAGGGAAGCATGGATTACTATTTTTGTGCTAGAGCTTTTCATTTTGAAAACATAGAAACAATTTTGTCAACGGTAGTAATAAATCATATGTGTTATGTATAAGATATCCTATAAGTTGCAAGCCTCATGCATAGTATACCAATAGTGCTCGCACCTTGTCCTAATTAGCTTGGATTAACATGGATTATCATTGCATAGCATATGTTTCAACCAAGTGTCACAAAGGGGTACCTCTAAGCCGCCTGTACAAAGGTCTAAGGAGAAAGCTCGCATTGGATTTCTCGCTTTTGATTATTCTCAACTTAGACATCCATACCGGGACAACATAGACAACAGATAATGGACTCCTCTTTAATGCATAAGCATTCAACAACAGATAATATTCTCATAAGAGATTGAGGATTAATTGTCCAAACTGAAACTTCCACCATGGATCATGGCTTTAGTTAGCGGCCCAATGTTCTGCACTAACAATATGCATACTCAAACCATTTGATCATGAAAATCGCCCTTACTTCAGACAAGACGAACATGCATAGCAACTCACATGATATTCAACAAAGGTGTAAAGGTTGATGGCGTCCCCAGGAGCATGGTTACCGCTCAACAAGCAACTTATAAGAAATAAGATACATAAGTACATATTCAATACCACAATAGTTTTTAAGCTATTTTCCCATGAGCTATATATTGCAAAGACAAAGAATAGAATTTTAAAGGTAGCACTTAAGTAATTTACTTTGGAATGGCAGAGAAATACCATGTAGTAGGTAGGTATGGTGGACACAAATG
The DNA here is from genome assembly GCF_019359855.2 of Lolium perenne. Taxonomy (NCBI): domain Eukaryota; kingdom Viridiplantae; phylum Streptophyta; class Magnoliopsida; order Poales; family Poaceae; genus Lolium; species Lolium perenne. The sequence goes on from NC_067247.2 coordinate 163,636,981, forward strand.
GCATAGTTTTTGGCTCAAGGATTTGGATGCACGAGAAGTATTCCTCTCAATACAAGGCTAGGCTAGCAAGGTTGTTTGAAGCAAACTCAAGTATAAAATGGTACAGCAAAGCTTACATATGATCATATTGCAAGCATTATAAGACTTTACATCGTCTCCTTGTTGTTCAAACACCTTAACCAGAAAATATCTAGACTCTAGAGAAACTAATCATGCAAACCAAATTTTAACAAGCTCTATGTAGTTCTTCATTAATAGGTGCAAAGTACATGATGCAAGAGCTTAAACATGATCTATATGAGCACAACAATTGCCAAGTATCAAATTATTCAAGACATAATACCAATTATCACATGCAGCATTTTCTGTTTCCAACCAAATAATAATGAACGAAGCAGTTTCAACCTTCGCCATGAACATTAAAGTAAAACGAAGAACACAAGTGTTCATATGAAAAAGCGGAGTGTGTCTCTCTCCCACACAAGCATGATGGATCATATTTTATTCAAACACAAATAAAAATAAAAGCACACAGACGCTCCAAGTAAAGCACATAAGATGTGACGGAATAAAAATATAGTTTCACTAGAGATGACCTGATAAGTTGTTGATGAAGAAGGGGATGCCTTGGGCATCCCCAAGCTTAGATGCTTGAGTCTTCTTGAAATATGCAGGGATGAACCACGGGGGCATCCCCAAGCTTAGACTTTTCACTCTTCTTGATCATATTGTATCATCCTCCTCTCTTGACCCTTGAAAACTTCCTCCACACCAAACTTAAAACAAACTCATTAGAGGGTTAGTGCATAATCAAAAATTCACATGTTCAGAGGTAACACAATCATTCTTAACACTTCTGGACATTGCACAAAGCTACTGGAAGTTAATGGAACAAAGAAATCCATTCAATATAGGAAAAGAGGCAATGTGAAATAAAAGGCAGAATCTGTCAAAACAGAACAGTCCGTAAAGACGAATTTTTCTGGGGCACTTAACTTGCTCAGATGAAAAAGCTCAAATTGAATGAAAGTTGCGTACATATCTGAGGATCACACACGTAAATTGGCAGATTTTTCTGAGTTACCTACAGAGAACCCTGTCCAAATTCGTGACAGCAAGAAATCTGTTTTTGCGCAGTAATCCAAATCTAGTATTGACTTTACTATCAAAGACTTTACTTGGCACAAAAATGCAATAAAATAAAGATAAGGAGAGGTTGCTACAGTAGTAACAACTTCCAAAACACAACAAAACAGTAGCAAAATAAAGACATGGGTTATCTCCCAAGAAGTGCTTTCTTTATAGCCATTAAGATGGGCTCAACAATTTTAATGATGCACTCTCAAGAAATAGTAGTTGAAGCAAAAGAGAGCATCAAAAGGCAAGTATGAAACAAATTTAATCCTAACCCACTTCCTATGAAAAGGAATCTTGTAAATAAACAAGTCATGTAAGCATAATGCAACAAGCATAGAAAAGTAACACAAGCGTAACTTCAAGATTCTCAACATAAAGAGGGGAAACTTAATATTATTAAGATGCATATAACCATGTTTCCCTCTCTCATAATAACTTTCAGTAGCGTCATGAACAAACTCAACAATATAACCATTACTTAAAACATTCTTATCTTGAGCTACATGCATAAAATTATTACTCTCCACATAAGCATAATCAATTTTATTAGTAATAGTGGGAGTAAAACTACCATAACCATCATTGTAATCATCATAAATTGCAGGCATGGTATAATCATAATAACCTTTATCCTCCATAGTAGGTGGCACCAAAATACCACTATCATTATAATCATCATAAATAGGAGGTAAAGTATCATCAAAGAAAATTTTCTCCTCAAAACTTGGGGGACTAAAAATATCACAACCAGCTTCCCCAAGCTTAAATTCTTCCATAGCATTAGCAATAATAGTGTTCAAAGAGTTCATACTAATAACATTGGCATTATCATGCATATAAAGTTCCATAGGTTTTTTAATTTTCTCTTCAAACACCTCATGTCCTAACTCAAGATAGATACTATAAAGATCTCTAATATTTTTGTTGTTTTCCATTAAGCCTAACTAGTGTACACAAGAAACAAAAAGATGCAATTGCAGGATCTAAAGGAAATAGCTTCGAGCACTCACACACCGGCAACAATGCTAGGAAATAGCTTAGTAGTCGGAGGATGTGAATACCTTTTACCTTACCTCCCCGGCAACGGCGCCAGAAAATAGCTTGATGTCTACGCACGCTTCTATTCCTGTAGACAGTGTTGGGCCTCCAAGAGCAGAGGTTTGTAGAACAGCAGCAAGTTTCCCTTAAGTGAATCACCCAAGGTTTATCGAACTCAGGGAGGTAGAGGACAAAGATATCCCTCTCAAGCAACCCTGCAATTACGATACAAGAAGTCTCTTGTGTCCCCAACACACCTAATACACTTGTCAGATGTATAGGTGCACTAGTTCGGCGAAGAGATAGAAAAACACAGGTGGTATAGATGGTGGTAATATTGCAGGAAGTAAAGATGCAGTAAACGAACATGTAGCAGAACAATAAATAAATGGTGCCAGAAAATAGCTTAGTTGCCGGGGTCCGGAGGCAATTCTCTGTGGTGTAAACAAGGCCTAGGGATCATACTTTCACTAGTGGACACTCTCAACATTGATCACATAACTGAATAAATAAATACTACTTTCTCTACACTCTCTTGTTGGATGACAAACACCATTCATTGTGTAGGGCTACAAGAGCACCTCAATGCCGGAGTTAACAAGCTCCATGATACGTCCATTTTGCATCACTATTTTATATCATAATTTACTGTTATTCATTGATATCTTTTCATATTTAGAGATGATACTTATGTTATTTCATCTATTTTGCATGTTTCATGATTATTGGAGAATCGCACACCGGAGTCAGGATTCTGCTGGAAAAAGCACCGTCAGAATGCAATATTTCGGAAGATCAGCAATTGACGGGAATTATACTGAAAATCCTATTTTTCCAGAAGACGGAGGTAGCCAAAAGGAGGAGCCGAGGAGGGCCGCCATGGGCCCCCCATAGGCCGGCGCGGGCCTGATGCGTGTGGTTGGCACGTCCGTTGGGAACCCCAAGAGGAAGGTGTGATGCGCACAGCGGCAAGATTCCCTCAGTAAGAAACCAAGGTTTAATCGGACCAGTAGGAGTCAAGAAGCACGTTGAAGGTTGATGGCGGCGAGATGTAGTGCGGCGCAACACCAGTGATTCCGGCGCCAACGTGGAACCTGCACAACACAACCAAAGTACTTTGCCCCAACGAAACAGTGAGGTTGTCAATCTCACCGGCTTGCTGTAACAAAGAGTTAACCGTATTGTGTGGAAGATGATTGTTTGCAGAAAACAGTAGAACAAGTATTGCAGTAGATTGTATTTCAGTAAAGAGAATTGGACCGGGGTCCACAGTTCACTAGAGGTGTCTCTCCCATAAGACGAACAGCATGTTGGGTGAACAAATTACAGTTGGGCAATTGACAAATAAAGAGAGCATGACCATGCACATACATATCATGATGAGTATAGTGAGATTTAATTGGGCATTACGACAAAGTACATAGACCGTCATCCAACTGCATCTATGCCTAAAAAGTCCACCTTCAGGTTATCATCCGAACCCCCTCCAGTATTAAGTTGCAAACAACAGACAATTGCATTAAGTATGGTGCGTAATGTAACTAGTGACTACATCCTTGAACATAGCACTAATGTTTTATCCCTAGTGGCAACAGCACAACACAACCTTAGAACTTTCTGTCACTGTCCCAGGTGTCAATGCAGGCATGAACCCACTATCGAGCATAAGTACTCCCTCTTGGAGTTAATAGCAAAAACTTGGCCAGAGTATCTACTAGTAACGGAGAGCATGCAAGATCATAAACAACACATAGATATAACTTTGATAATCAACATAACAAGTATTCTCTATTCATCGGATCCCAACAAACGCAACATATAGAATTACAGATAGATGATCTTGATCATGTTAGGCAGCTCACAAGATCCGACAATGATAGCACAATGGGGAGAAGACAACCATCTAGCTACTGCTATGGACCCATAGTCCAGGGGTAGACTACTCACACATCACACCGGAGGCGACCATGGCGGCGTAGAGTCCTCCGGGAGATGATTCCCCTCTCCGGCAGGGTGCCGGAGGCGATCTCCTGGATCCCCGAGATGGGATCGGCGTTGGCGGCGTCTCTGGAAGGTTTTCCGTATCGTGGCTCTCGGTACTGGGGGTTTCATCACGGAGACTTTTTATAGGCGGAAGGGCAGGTCAAGAGGCGGCACGGGGGCCCCACACCACAGGGCCGCGCGGCCAAGGGGGGGCCCGCGCCGCCCTATGGTGTGGCCCCTCCGTGGCCCCTCTTCGTCTCTCCATCGGACTTCACCAAGCTACGAGAGAAAATAGGCCCTGGGCTTTGATTTCGTCCAATTCCGAGAATATTTCCTTACTAGGATTTCTGAAACCAAAAACAGCAGAAACAAAGAATCGGCACTTCGGCATCTTGTTAATAGGTTAGTTCCAGAAAATGCACGAATATGACATAAAGTGTGCATAAAACATGTAGATAACATCAATAATGTGGCATGGAACATAAGAAATTATCGATACGTCGTAGACGTATCAGCATCCCCAAGCTTAGTTCTGCTCGTCCCGAGCAGGTAAAACGATAACACAGATAATTTCTGGAGTGACATGCCATCATAATCTTGATCATACTATTTGTAAAGCATATGTAGTGAATGCAGCGATCAAAACAATGTATATGACATGAGTAAACAAGTGAATCATATAGCAAAGACTTTTCATGAATAGCTCTTCAAGACAAGCATCAATAAGTCTTGCATAAGAGTTAACTCATAAAGCAATAATTCAAAGTAAAGGCATTGAAGCAACACAAAAGAAGATTAAGTTTCAGCGGTTGCTTTCAACTTGTAACATGTATATCTCATGGATATTGTCAACATAGAGTAGTATAATAAGTGCAATAAGCAAGTATGTAGGAATCAATACACAGTTCACACAAGTGTTTGCTTCTTGAGGTGGAGAGAAATAGGTGAACTGACTCAACATTGAAAGTAAAAGAATGGTCCTCCATAGAGGAAAAGCATCGATTGCTATATTTGTGCTAGAGCTTTGATTTTGAAAACATGAAACAATTTTGTCAACGGTAGTAATAAAGCATATGCATCATGTAAATTATATCTTATAAGTTGCAAGCCTCATGCATAGTGTACTAATAGTGCCCGCACCTTGTCCTAATTAGCTTGGACTACCGGATCATCACAATGCATTGTTTTTACCAAGTGTCACAAAGGGGTACCTCTATGCCGCCTGTACAAAGGTCTAAGGAGAAAGCTCGCATTTGGATTTCTCGCTATTGATTATTCTCAACTTAGACATCCATACCGGGACAACATAGACAACAGATAATGGACTCCTCTTTATGCATAAGCATGTAACAACAATTAATAATTTTCTCATTTGAGATTGAGGATATATGTCCAAAACTGAAACTTCCACCATGGATCATGGCTTTAGTTAGCAGCCCAATGTTCTTCTCTAACAATATGCATGCTTAACCATAAGGTGGTAGATCGCTCTTACTTCAGACAAGACGAAAATGCATAGCAACTCACATGAAATTCAACAAAGAGTAGTTGATGGCGTCCCCAGTGAACATGGTTATCGCACAACAAGCAACTTAATAAGAGATAAAGTGCATAATTACATATTCAATACCACAATAGTTTTTAAGCTATTTGTCCCATGAGCTATATATTGCAAAGGTGAATGATGGAATTTTAAAGGTAGCACTCAAGCAATTTACTTTGGAATGGCGGAAAATACCATGTAGTAGGTAGGTATGGTGGACACAAATGGCATAGTGGTTGGCTCAAGTATTTGGATGCATGAGAAGTATTCCCTCTCGATACAAGGTTAAGGCTAGCAAGGCTTATTTGAAACAAACACAAGGATGAACTGGTGCAGCAAAACTCACATAAAAGACATATTGAAAACATTATAAGACTCTACACCGTCTTCCTTGTTGTTCAAACTCAAAACTAGAAATTATCTAGACCTTAGAGAAACCAAATATGCAAACCAAATTTTAGCATGCTCTATGTATTTCTTCATTAATGGGTGCAAAGCATATGATGCAAGAGCTTAATCATGAGCACAACAATTGCCAAGTATCACATTACCCAAGACATTTATAGCAATTACTACATGTATCATTTTCCAATTCCAACCATATAACAATTTAACGAAGGAGAAACTTCGCCATGAATACTATGAGTAGAAACCAAGGACATACTTGTCCATATGCTACAGCGGAGCGTGTCTCTCTCCCATAAAGTGAATGCTAGGATCCATTTTATTCAAACAAAACAAAAAACAAAAACAAACCGACGCTCCAAGAAAAAGCACATAAGATGTGATGGAATAAAAATATAGTTTCAGGGGAGGAACCTGATAATGTTGTCGATGAAGAAGGGGATGCCTTGGGCATCCCCAAGCTTAGACGCTTGAGTCTTCTTGATATATGCAGGGGTGAACCACCGGGTGCATCCCCAAGCTTAGAGCTTTCACTCTCCTTGATCATGTTGCATCATACTCCTCTCTTGATCCTTGAAAACTTCCTCCACACCAAACTCGAAACAACTCATTAGAGGGTTAGTGCACAATATAAATTGACATATTCAGAGGTGACACAATCATTCTTAACACTTCTGGACATTGCATAATGCTACTGGACATTAATGGATCAAAGAAATTCATCCAACATAGCGAAAGAGGCAATGCGAAATAAAAGGCAGAATCTGTCAAAACAGAACAGTTCGTATTGACGAATTTTAAAATGGCACCAGACTTGCTCAAATGAAAATGCTCAAATTGAATGAAAGTTGCGTACATATCTGAGGATCATGCACGTAAATTGGCTTAATTTTCTGAGCTACCTACAGGGAGGTGGACTCAGATTCGTGACAGCAAAGAAATCTGGAACTGTGCAGTAATCCAAATCTAGTACTTACTTTTTCTATCAACGGCTTAACTTGGCACAACAAAACACAAAACTAAGATAAGGAGAGGTTGCTACAGTAGTAAACAACTTCCAAGACACAAAATAAAAACAAAGTACTGTAGGTAAAAACATGGGTTGTCTCCCATAAGCGCTTTTCTTTAACGCCTTTCAGCTAGGCGCAGAAAGTGTGTATCAAGTATTATCAAGAGACGAAGTGTCAACATCATAATTTGTTCTCATAATGTAATCAAAAGGTACCTTCATTCTCTTTCTAGGGAAGTGTTCCATACCTTTCTTGAGAGGAAATTGATATTTTATATTACCTTCCTTCATATCAATAACAGCACCAACAGTTCGAAGAAAAGGTCTTCCCAATATAATGGGACAAGATGCATTGCATTCAATATCCAAGACAACAAAATCAACGGGAACAAGGTTATTGTTAACGGTAATGCGAACATTATCAACTTTACCCAAAGGTTTCTTTGTAGAATGATCAGCAAGATTAACATCCAAATAACAATTTTTTAGCGGTGGCAAGTCAAGCATATTATAAATTTTCTTAGGCATAACAGAAATACTTGCACCAAGATCACATAAAGCATTACAATCAAAATCTTTAACTTTCATCTTAATGATGGGCTCCCAACCATCCTCTAGCTTTTTAGGAATAGAGGCTTCGCGCTCTAGTTTCTCTTCTCTAGCTTTTATAAGAGCATTTGTAATATGATGTGTAAAAGCCAAATTTATAGCACTAGCATTAGGACTTTTAGCAAGTTTTTGCAAGAACTTTATAACTTCAGAGATGTGGCAATCATAAAAATTCAAATCATTATAATCTAAAGCAATGGGATCGTCATCCCCAACGTTGGAAAAAATTTCAGCAGCTTTATCAAAGGCGAGCTTTTAGCAGCTTTCAGTGCAGTTTTTCGCGCTTTGCATTAGAAGTGGAAACATTGCTAACACCAATTCTTTTATTAGTATGAGTAGGAGGTGCAGCAACATGTGTAGCATTAGCATTACTAGTGGTGGTAATAGTCCAAACTTTAGCTATATTCTTTTCTTTAGCTAGTTTTTCATTTTCTTCTCTATCCCACCTAGCACGCAGTTCAGCCATTAATCTTATATTCTCATTAATTCTAACTTGAATGGCATTTGCTGTAGTAGTAATTTTATTATGATGATTCTCATTAGGCAAAACTTTTGATTTCAAAAGATCAACATCAGCAGCAAGACTATCGACTTTAGAAGCAAGTATATCAATTTTCCCAAGCTTTTCTTCAATAGATTTGTTAAAAGCAGTTTGTGTACTAATAAATTCTTTAAACATGGCTTCAAGTCCAGGGGGTGAACTCCTATTATTGTTGTAAGAATTCCCATAAGAATTACCATAGCCGTTGCCATTATTATAAGGATATGGTCTATAGTTGTTACTAGAATTGTTCCGGTAAGCGTTGTTGTTGAAATTATTATTTTTAATGAAGTTTACATCAACATGTTCTTCTTGTGCAACCAATGAAGCTAACGGAACATTATTAGGATCAATATTAGTCCTATCATTCACAAGCATAGACATAATAGCATCAATCTTATCACTCAAGGAAGAGGTTTCTTCGACAGAATTTACCTTCTTACCTTGTGGAGCTCTTTCCGTGTGCCATTCAGAGTAGTTGATCATCATATTATCAAGAAGCTTTGTTGCTTCACCAAGAGTGATGGACATAAAGGTACCTCCAGCAGCTGAATCCAATAAATTCCGCGAAGAAAAATTTAGTCCTGCATAGAAGGTTTGGATGATCATCCAAGTAGTCAGTCCATGGGTTGGGCAATTTTTAACCAAAGATTTCATTCTTTCCCAAGCTTGAGCAACATGTTCAGTATCTAATTGTTTAAAATTCATTATGCTACTCCTCAAAGATATAATTTTAGCAGGGGGATAATATCTACCAATAAAAGCATCCTTGCATTTAGTCCATGAATCAATACTATTCTTAGGCAGAGATAGCAACCAATCTTTAGCTCTTCCTCTTAATGAGAAAGGGAACAATTTTAGTTTAATAATATCACCATCTACATCTTTATATTTTTGCATTTCACATAATTCAACAAAATTATTAAGATGGGCAGCAGCATCATCAGAACTAACACCAGAAAATTGCTCTCGCATAACAAGATTAAGTAAAGCAGGTTTAATTTCAAAGAATTCTGCTGTAGTAGCAGGTGGAGCAATAGGTGTGCATAAGAAATCATTATTATTTGTGGTTGTGAAGTCACACAACTTAGTGTTTTCGGCGTTGGCCATTTTAGCAACAGTAAATAAAGCAAACTAGATAAAGTAAATGCAAGTAAACTAATTTTTTTGTGTTTTAGATATAGCAAACAAGATAGCAAATAAAGTAAAACTAGCAACTAATTTTTTTGTATTTTGATTTAGTGCAGCAAACAAAGTAGTAAATAAAACTAAGCAAGACAAAAACAAAGTAAAGAGATTGAGAAGTGGAGACTCCCCTTGCAGCGTGTCTTGATCTCCCCGGCAACGGCGCCAGAAATTTGCTGCTGGCGTGAAGTTGGCGTGGGAGATAGAAATCTTTGTGGTGTAACTTTTCTTCAGTTCCCCGGCAATGGCGCCAGAAATTTGCTTGATGCGTGTGGTTGGCACGTCCGTTGGGAACCCCAAGAGGAAGGTGTGATGCGCACAGTGGCAAGTTTCCCTCAGTAAGAAACCAAGGTTTAATCGGACCAGTAGGAGTCAAGAAGCACGTTGAAGGTTGATGGCGGCGAGATGTAGTGCGGCGCAACACCAGTGATTCCGGCGCCAACGTGGAACCTGCACAACACAACCAAAGTACTTTGCCCCAACGAAACAGTGAGGTTGTCAATCTCACCGGCTTGCTGTAACAAAGAGTTAACCGTATTGTGTGGAAGATGATTGTTTGCAGAAAACGAGTAGAACAAGTATTGCAAGAGATTGTATTTCAAGAAAGAGAATTGGACCGGGGTCCACAGTTCACTAGAGGTGTCTCTCCCATAAGACGAACAGCATGTTGGGTGAACAAATTACAGTTGGGCAATTGACAAATAAAGAGAGCATGACCATGCACATACATATCATGATGAGTATAGTGAGATTTAATTGGGCATTACGACAAAGTACATAGACCGTCATCCAACTGCATCTATGCCTAAAAAGTCCACCTTCAGGTTATCATCCGAACCCCCTCCAGTATTAAGTTGCAAACAACAGACAATTGCATTAAGTATGGTGCGTAATGTAACTAGTGACTACATCCTTGAACATAGCACTAATGTTTTATCCCTAGTGGCAACAGCACAACACAACCTTAGAACTTTACATCCTTTGTCCCGGTGTCAATGCGAGGCATGAACCCACTATCGAGCATAAGTACTCCCTCTTGGAGTTAATAGCAAAAACTTGGCCAGAGTATCTACTAGTAACGGAGAGCATGCAAGATCATAAACAACACATAGATATAACTTTGATAATCAACATAACAAGTATTCTCTATTCATCGGATCCCAACAAACGCAACATATAGAATTACAGATAGATGATCTTGATCATGTTAGGCAGCTCACAAGATCCGACAATGATAGCACAATGGGGAGAAGACAACCATCTAGCTACTGCTATGGACCCATAGTCCAGGGGTAGACTACTCACACATCACACCGGAGGCGACCATGGCGGCGTAGAGTCCTCCGGGAGATGATTCCCCTCTCCGGCAGGGTGCCGGAGGCGATCTCCTGGATCCCCTGAGATGGGATCGGCGTTGGCGGCGTCTCTGGAAGGTTTTCCGTATCGTGGCTCTCGGTACTGGGGGTTTCGTCACGGAGACTTTTTATAGGCGGAAGGGCAGGTCAAGAGGCGGCACGGGGGCCCCACACCACAGGGCCACGCGGCCAAGGGGGGGGGGCCGCGCCGCCCTAGGGTGTGGCCCCTCCGTGGCCCCTCTTCGTCTCTCCTTCGGACTTCTGGAAGCTTCGTGAGAAAATAGGCCCCTGGGCTTTGATTTCGTCCAATTCCGAGAATATTTCCTTACTAGGATTTCTGAAACCAAAAACAGCAGAAACAAAGAATCGGCACTTCGGCATCTTGTTAATAGGTTAGTTCCAGAAAATGCACGAATATGACATAAAGTGTGCATAAAACATGTAGATAACATCAATAATGTGGCATGGAACATAAGAAATTATCGATACGTCGGAGACGCATCAGGGCTCTGCCCTGGCCGCGCCGCCTTGTGGGGAGGGGGCCCACAACCCCCTCCGGCCTCCTCTCCTTCGCGTACTTCTTCGTCCCGAAAACCTAAGTTCCAGAGGATAGTCGCGAAGAGTCACAGCCGCCTCTGCGGGGCGGAAAACACCAGAGTGAAAAGAGCTCTCCGGCAGGCTGAAATCATCCGGGGAAATTCCCTCCCGGAGGGGGAAATCGACGCCATCGTCATCGTCATCGAGCTGGACATCATCTCCATCATCATCATCATCATCTCCATCATCATCACCGCCATCTCCACCGCTGCACCTCGTCACCGCTGTAACAATTAGGGTTGGATCTTGATTGTTTGATAGGGGAAACTCTCCCGGTATTGATTTCTACTTGTTATTAATGCTATTGAGTGAAACCATTGAACCAAGGTTTATGTTCAGATTGTTATTCATCATCATATCACCTCTGTTCATGTTCCATATGATGTCTCGTGAGTAGTTCGTTTAGTTCTTGAGGACATGGGTGAAGTCTAAATGTTAGTAGTGAATTATGTTGGCTAGTATTCAATGTTATGATATTTAAGTTGTGGTGTTATTCTTCTAGTGGTGTCATGTGAACGTCGACTACATGATACTTCACCATTTATGAGCCTAGGGGAATACATCTTGTATTCGTTTGCTAATTGCGGGGTTGCCGGAGTGACAGAAACCTGAACCCCCGTTGGTATATCGATGCAGGAGGGATAGCAGGATCTCAGAGTTTAAGGCTGTGGTTAGATTTATCTTAATTACTTTCTTGTATTTGCGGATGCTTGCAAGGGGTATAATCACAAGTATGTATTAGTCCTAGGAAGGGCGGTGCATTAGCATAGGTTCACCCACACAACACTTATCAAAACAATGAAGATTAATCGGCAATATAAAGCGAAAGCACTAGACTCAATTCCCGTGTGTCCTCAAGAACGTTTGGTCATTATAAGTAAACAAACCGGCTTGTCCTTTGTGCTAAAAAGGATTGGGCCACTCGCTGCAATTATTTCTCTCGCATTTTACTTACTTGTACTTTATTCATCTGCTATACTAAAACCCCCTGAATACTTGTCTGTGAGCATTTACAGTGAATCCCTCATCGAAACTGCTTGTCAACACCTTCTGCTCCTCGTTGGGTTCGACACTCTTATTTATCGGAAGTACTGCGATACACCCCCTATACTTGTGGGTCATCAAGACTATTTTCTGGCGCCGTTGCCGGGGAGTGAAGCACTATTGGTAAGTAGAATTGGTAAGGGAAACTTTTACTGTACGTGCTGTTTTTATTTCTGCCTGCTGCTATAATTCATTATGGAGGGGTCTTCTCTTGAATTCCTGTTTGGAAAATCTACTACTACTGCAAAGGTAGTGGATGAGGCGCCAGGTGAGAAAGAGGTTCCATACAAAATACCTATGAAAATTATTGAACGTGTTGTGGATAACCGCTATGAAGGGGATGGAACTGTCCATCCTGGTGATCATTTACTGTTTTTACATGAATTATGCGGGTTATTCAAATGTGCAGGTATCGCTATGGATGAAGTTAGGAAGAAACTATTCTCTATATCGTTGTCTGGTAAAGCGGCGCACTGGTATAAATTGCTGAAGAATAGGGATTCTCTTGATTGGGAGGACATTGTGCCTTTATTTTATTCCAAATTCTATCCTCCAAGTGAAATTCACAAAGATCGGAACCGCATATATAATTTCTGGCCTCATGATGGAGAGAGTATTGCCCAAGCTTGGGGGAGATTGAAGTCTTTCACGCTCAAATGCCCCATTCATGAGCTTCCTGGTAATATTATTATTGATAATTTCTATGCAAGATTGTCTTTCCAAGATAAGACTTTGCTGGATACTTCTTGTTCTGGATCATTTACACGCAACAAACAAGAGTTTAAAAGGGACCTTCTTGATCGGATCCAAGAGAATACTGAAGGATGGGAGAACGACAAAGATAGAGAATCAGGTATAAACTATGATTATAAATGCATTGAAGTTTTTATAGATACTGATAAATTTCGTAATATGAGTGCTACTTATGGTCTTGATTCTCAAGTCGTTGCAAACTTTTATAAAGCTTTTGCCTCTCACTTTGAATTGCCTAGGAAGAATTTTGATAAGTATCATGAACCGTATAAAGATAAAATTGATTCATCTATAAATAAATGTGCTATGATTGAAACTGTTGATCATATTCTTCCTGAAGCTTATATTGAAAAAACTCCTTTCCCTGCTAAAATGAAGGAGTACTCTGTTATAACTAGTGCGGTTAAAAAAAGTGCAAAGAAACCTATAGAACCTGAAGAACAAATAAAGGTTGAATCTGTTATTGCAATAGTTAAAGATCTTGTGACTGAAAATGTAGAAGATGGTCATATTATTTTCTGTGAAGATGCTTCTAATATGATTTCGCATCCTAATAAGTCTAGGAAAGCTAGTGTTCCTATGCTCTCTGTTAGAATTGGTGATCATTGTTATTATGGTTTATGCGACATTGGTGCAAGTATTAGTGCCATTCCTTATGAGCTTTATACGGAGATCATGCATGAAATTGGTTCTTGTGAACTTGAAGATATTGATGTGGTTATTCGGCTAGCTAATAGAGAAACTATCTTTCCTATTGGTATTGTTCGAGATGTGGAAGTTCTATGTGGTAAGATTAAATATCCTGCTGACTTTTTGGTACTTGGTTCTGCTGCTAGTAAGTCATGTCCTATTATTTTTGGTAGACCTTTCCTAAATACTTGTGGAGCTGTTATAGATTGCAAGAAGGAAAAGATTGTGACTAAATTTGCTGGTGAATCTTATGAGTTTAATTTCTCTAAATTTGCCAAGACTCCTTATAAAGCTGATTTGCCTAATAATGATTTTAGAGTTGAACAGTGTGCGTCTATTGCTCTTGCTCCTAATAATCCTTTGCAACAACATTTGGAGAATAGTGAGAGTGAAGTCTTTAGGGAAGAAAGGAATGAGCTTGATGAAATTTTCCTTCGTCAACCTATTCTTAAACATGACCACCACCAAAGGAAGATCCTGTTTTTGATTTAAAACCGTTGCCTGATAATCTTAAGTATGCTCATATTGATGATAAGAAAATATATCCTGTTATTATTAGTTCTAAGCTTTCAGATATTGAGGAAGAAAGGTTATTGGAAATATTGAAGAAATACCGAGGAGCAATTGGCTACACTCTTGATGACTTGAAGGGGATTTCTCCCTGTATTTGCCAACATGCTATCAACATGGAAGATGATGCAAAGCCTGTTGTAACATCAGCGCTGTCTAATTCCAAAAATGAAGGATGTGGTAAGGAATGAGGTATTAAAACTTCTTGAAGCTGGTATTATATATCCTATTGCTGGTAGTAGATGGGTTAGTCCTGTGCATTGTGTTCCTAAGAAAGGAGGAATGACTGTTGTGCCTAATGATAATGATGAGCTCATCCCTCAAAGAGTAGTTGTAGGGTATAGAATGTGCATTGATTATCGAAAAGTTAATAAAGTTACTAAGAAAGATCATTACCCTTTACCCTTTATTGATCAAATGTTAGAGAGGTTGTCTAAAAATACTCATTTTTGCTTTCTTGATGGTTATTCTGGGTTTTCACAAATTGCTGTTAAAACTAAAGATCAAGAGAAAACCACTTTCACTTGTCCCTATGGAACTTATGCTTATAGACGTATGCCTTTTGGTTTATGTAATGCTCCTGCTACTTTTCAAAGATGCATGTCTGCTATTTTTCATGGCTTTTGTGAGAATATTGTGGAGGTATTCATGGATGATTTTTCTATCTATGGGAATTCTTTTGATAATTGCTTGCGAAACCTTGATAAAGTTTTGCAGAGATGTGAAGAAACTAACCTTGTTCTTAATTGGGAGAAATGCCACTTTATGGTTAATGAAGGAATTGTATTGGGACATAAAATTTCCGAAAGAGGTATTAAAGTTGATAGAGCTAAAGTTGAAGCAAATTGAGAAGATGCCCTATCCGAGGGATGTTAAAGGTATTCGTAGTGTTCTTGGTCATGCTGGGTTTTATAGGAGATTTATTAAAGATTTCTCCAAGATTTCAAAGCCTCTTACTAATCTTCTTCAAAAAGATGTACCTTTTGTTTTTGATGATGATTGTAAGGAAGCTTTTGAAACTCTAAAGAAAGCCTTGACAACTGCTCCTGTAGTTGAACCTCCTGATTGGAATTTACCTTTTGAAATTATGTGTGATGCTAGTGATTTTGCTGTATGTGCTGTTCTTGGACAGCGAGTAGATACAAAATTAAATGTTATTCATTATGCTAGCAAAACTCTTGATGCTGCTCAAAGAAATTATGCTACAACTGAAAAAGAATTATTAGCAGTAGTCTTTGCTTGTGACAAGTTTAGATCTTATATCGTTGATTCAAAAGTTACAATTCATACTGATCATGCTGCAATTAGATACCTTATGGCAAAGAAAGATGCTAAGCCAAGGCTTATTAGATGGGTACTTCTTTTGCAAGAATTTGATTTACATATTACAGATAGGAAAAGTGTTGATAATCATGTTGCTGATAATTTATCTAGATTGGAAAATATTGCTTATGATCCTGTTCCTGTTAATGATAGTTTTCCAAATGAACAATTGGCTGTAATAAAGGTGAGCTCGTGAGATAGTCCTTGGTATGCTGATTATGCTAACTTTATTGTTTCCAAGTACTTGCCTCCAACCTTTTCAGCTCAGCAAAGGAGGAAATTCTTTTATGACTTGAGGCATTATTTTTGGGATGACCCACACTTATATAAAGAAGGAGTGGATGGTATTCTGCGAAGATGTGTTCCCGAATATGAACAACAAGAGATATTGAGTAAGTGTCATGGTAGTGTTTATGGAGGACATCACGCCGGTGATAGAACCGCGCAAAAAAGTTCTACAATCAGGTTTCTATTAGCCAACTCTCTTCAAAGATGCAAGAAAGTTTATTTTATCTTGTGATGAATGTCAAAGGGTTGGTAATATCTCCAGACGCAATGAAATGCCTATGAATTATACTCTTGTTATTGAACCATTCGATTGTTGGGGATTTGACTTCATGGGTCCTTTCCCTTCTTCAGAAGGTAACACTCATATACTTGTCGCTGTTTATTATGTTACTAAATGGGTGGAAGCCATACCTACAAAAAGTGCTGATGGTGAGACCTCTTTAAGAATGCTTTTAGATATTATTTTTCCTAGATTTGGAGTTCCTAGATATATTATGACTGATGGAGGTTCTCATTTTATTCATGGTGGTTTTAGAAAAACTCTTGCTAAATATGGTATTAATCATAGAATTGCTTCCGCTTATCATCCTCAAACTAGTGGGCAAGTAGAATTATCAAATAGAGAGATTAAATCTATCTTGCAAAAGACTGTTAATAAATCTAGAAAGAACTGGGCTATTAAATTGAAGGAAGCACTATGGGCTTATAGAACTGCTTATAAAAATCCCATGGGTATGTCACCTTATAAAATGGTTTATGGGAAAGCTTGTGATTTACCTTTAGAACTAGAGCACAAAGCTTACTGGGCTGTAAGAGAACTAAATAAAGATCCTAAACTTGCCGGTAAGAAGAGATTGCTACAATTGAGTTCTCTCGATGAATGGAGAAGTGAAGCATATGAAAATGCTAAACTCTTTAAAGAGAAAGTTAAGAAATGGCATGATAGAAGAATTATCAAAAGAGAATTTAATGTTGGAGATAAAGTCCTATTGTATCGGTCTCGTCTCAGATTTTTTTGCAGGGAAATTACTGTCAAAATGGGAAGGACCATATGTCATTGTGGAGGTGTATCGTTCAGGGGCAATTAAAATTAGCTCTCTGCAAGGTAATGCCACACAAGTGGTGAATGGACAAAGACTCAAGCATTATATCTCTGGTGATTCTTTCATCAAAGGCCAAGTTGACAGTCCTGCAGAGTTCGACTTTGAATAGGTAACAGTTCTGGTAAGAAAACTCCGCGTTTAACTTTCTGAACTATGTTTTTGCTATTTTTGGAAAATATGAAAAATTACGAGATCGAAACGGAGTGGAGGAGACGCACGAGGGCGTGCCCCCATAGGCCGGCGCGGGCCCCAGCCTGGCCACGCCGCCCTATGAGGAGGGCCCCTCGTTGCCCCTCTCCGACTCTGGTTCGACCTGGTACTTTCCTTTTGTCGTGAAAATTTCTGCTATATAATCCCCCGGACCCCTGGAGGTCCATATATCATTTTCTCGTCGCATTTTGTTTCGAGCTGTTTTCTGCCAGGATCTGTTTTGGTCTAGAAGCACCATGGTCTCCAACAACAAGGACAAGGAGCCTTTGGAGGAAGATATTCAAGATCCCGAGTTGGAAGAAGAATTCAAGGAGGAAGTGAAGGGGATGTCATCAACAAAAAGAAAGCGGCAATCTGTGAGGAGTAAGCCAATCTTGGTGGGATCGGTTAACACTGGACGTTCTTTTTCTCATAACTTGTAGGGACCTCTACCGCCTGCTCTTAGCCTCAACTCTTTCCCTGCTGTGGAGGAAGCACTACGGGTTACCAATGAGTTTTGTGATCAATACCGTGTTCTGAGAAGGGAGGTGGAGATACTTCAGGAGGAGAACAACCGACTTCGCAGAATGCTGGAATATCACTCAATTCCCATCACAAGGCCACCACCGCCATCTTTGGATAACAATGAATCTCTTCGAGTCTTAGTGCAGAATTGCCAAACTGAGAAGCTGAAGCTGAAGGAGATCTTTAAGAATCGCAGGAACGGGCCATCTACACCACCGAAGGAGTAATTCATCATCGGTATTGGCACCCCCTTGGTTTGTTCCAAGCTTGGGGGGAGTGCCGCGGTATCATATCATCACTATCTTTTACCTTTTTACTATCAAGTAGTGTCATATCATGAGTAGGGAAGTTATCATATAAGATGTGTTGCGGTATGGAAGTATCTCTCTTTAGTTGGTTATCTATGTATCCCTTGGTGTGAGTTATCGTTATGGAATATTAATGAGAAGTTCTATCATTTACATATTGCACATCTTATTTTAGTTTGCAATCTCTATTATATGATTGATCTTGTTGTTAGTATTGGTATCACTTTGGGAGCATTGAGTAAATCTATTTGGTTTTGGCAAACTTAGCATTGGTCAATAGCAACAACACTTTAAGTTTAAGTAGAAAAGAGGAAATACATGTAGATATCTTATTTTCTTTCTTGATTAGTTCCTAGCTTAGTATTCTGAAGTTAAAATTGTTTGTGCTTACAAGGAAGATGCATGATTGTTTCTATCACATGTATATTTGTTTGTTTCCCCCAACTCTTATGCTTGCTAATTAACCTTGCTAGCCAAAGACCTGTACCGAGAGGGAATACTTCTCGTGCATCCAAACCCTTAAACCGAACCAATGCCATCAGTGTCCACCATAACTACCCATTATGTGGTATTTCCCTGCCATTCCAAGTAAATACTTCATGTGCTACCTTTAAACAATTCAAAAATTATTACCTCTTATTTGTGTCAATGTTTTATAGCTCATGAGGAAGTATGTGGTGTTTTATCTTTCAATCTTGTTGGGCAGCTTTCACTAATGGACTAGTGGCTTCATCCACTTATCCTATAATTTTGCAAAAAGAGCTGGCAACGGGGTTCCCAGCCCCAATTAATCAACTTTCATTAATAATTCTCTTCACATGTTTTGCCCTGATTCATCAGTAAGCAACTTAATTTTGCAATAGACACTCCTCCATAGTATGTGAAATGTTGGAAGGCACCCGAGGATTCGGTTAGCCATGGCTTGAGAAAGCAAAGGTTGGGAGGAGTGTCATCCTTAAATGAACTAAAGTACATGTGTAAACAAAAGAGAAGGGGGATTGATTGCGCGTAGTTAACACGTCCGTTGGGAACCCCAAGAGGAAGGTATGATGCGCACAACAGCAAGTTTTCCCTCAGTAAGAAACCAAGGTTTATCGAACCAGTAGGAGCCAAGAAGCACATTGAAGGTTGATGGCGGAGGAGTGTAGTGCGGCGCAACACCAGGGATTCCGGCGCCAACGTGGAACCTGCACAACACAATCACAGTACTTTGCCCCAACGTAACAGTGAGGTTGTCAATCTCACCAGCTTGCTGTAAACAAAGGATTAGATGTATAGTGTGGATGATGATGATTGTTTGCGAAGAACAGTAAAGAACAATTGCAGTAGATTGTATTTCAGATGTAAAGAATAGGACCGGGGTCCACAGTTCACTAGTGGTGTCTCTCCCATAAGATAGCAGATGTTGGGTGAACAAATTACAGTTGGGCAATTGACAAATAAAGAAGGCATAACAATGCACATACATATATCATGATGAGTACTATGAGATTTAATCAGGGAATTACGACAAAGTACATAGACCGCTATCCAGCATGCATCTATGCCTAAAAAGTCCACCTTCAGGTTATCATCCGAACCCCCTCCAGTATTAAGTTGTAAACAATAGACAATTGCATTAAGTATGGTGCGTAATGTAATCAACACAAATATCCTTAGACAAAGCATCGATGTTTTATCCCTAGTAGCAACAGCACATCCACAACCTTAGAACTTTACATCACTTGTCCCAGATTTAATGGAGGCATGAACCCACTATCGAGCATAAATACTCCCTCTTGGAGTCACAAGTATCAACTTGGCCAGAGCCTCTACTAGCAACGGAGAGCATGCAAGAACATAAATAACATATATGATAGATTGATAATCAACTTGACATAGTATTCAATATTCATCGGATCCCAACAAACACAACATGTAGGATTACAAATAGATGATCTTGATCATGATAGGCAGCTCACAAGATCTAACATGATAGCATAATGAGGAGAAGACAACCATCTAGCTACTGCTATGGACCCATAGTCCAGGGGTGAACTACTCACACATCGATCCGGAGGCGATCATGGCGATGAAGAGACCTCTGGGAGATGATTCCCCTCTCCGGCAGGGTGCCGGAGGTGATCTCCTGAATCCCCCCAGATGGGATTGGCGGCGGCGGCGTCTCTGGAAGGTTTTCCGTATCGTGGCTCTCGGTACTGGGGGTTTCGCGACGGAGGCTTTAAGTAGGCGGAAGGGAAGGTCAATGGGCGTCACGGGGGCCCCACACAGCAGGCCGGCGCGGCCAGGGCTTGGGCCGCGCCGCCATGGTGTGTCACCACCTCGTGGCCCCACTTCGTTTCCTCTCCGGACTTCTGGAAGCTTCGTGGAAAAATAGGACCCTGGGCGTTGATTTCGTCCAATTCCGAGAATATTTCCTTACTAGGATTTCTGAAACCAAAAACAGCAGAAAATAGCAACTGGCTCTTCGGCATCTCGTCAATAGGTTAGTGCCGGAAAATGCATAATAACGACATATAATGTGTATAAAACATGTGAGTATCATCATAAAAGTAGCATGGAACATAAGAAATTATAGATACGTTTGGGACGTATCAAGCATCCCCAAGCTTAGTTCCTACTCGCCCTCGAGTAGGTAAACGATAACAAAGATAATTTCTGAAGTGACATGCTATCATAATCTTGATCATACTATTGTAAGCATATGAGATGAATGCAGCGATTCGAAGCAATGATGAAGATAATGAGTAAACAAATGAATCATATAGCAAAGACTTTTCATGAATAATACTTTCAAGACAAGCATCAATAAGACTTGCATAAGAGTTACTCATAAAGCAATAAATTCAAAGTAAAGGCATTGAAGCAACACAAAGGAAGATAAAGTTTCAGCGGTTGCTTTCAACTTCAACATGTGTATCTCATGGATAATTGTCAACATAAAGTAATATAACAAGTGCAATAGGTAAACATGTAAGAATCAATGCACACAGTTGATACAAGTGTTTGCTTCTGGGATAGAAAGAATAGGCAAACTGACTCAACAATAAAGTAGAAGATAGGCCCTTCGCAGAGGGAAGCATTGATTACTATTTTTGTGCTAGAGCTTTCATTTTGAAAACAAGAAACAATTTTGTCAACGGTAGTAATAAAGCATATGTGTTATGTATAAGACATCTTATAAGTTGCAAGCCTCATGCATAGTATACTAATAGTGCTCGCACCTTGTCCTAATTAACTTGGGTTAACACAGATTATCATTGCATAGCATATGTTTCAACCAAGTGTCACAAAGGGGTACCTCTATGCCGCCTGTACAAAGGTCTAAGGAGAAAGCTCGCATTGGATTTCTCGCTTTTGATTATTCTCAACTTAGACATCCATACCGGGACAACATAGACAACAGATAATGGACTCCTCTTTAATGCATAAGCATTCAACAACAGTTAATATTCTCATAAGATATTGAGGATTAGTTGTCCAAACTGAAACTTCCACCATGAATCATGGCTTTAGTTAGCGGCCCAATGTTCTTCTCTAACAGTATGCATACTCAAACCATTTGATTGTGATAACCGCCCTTACTTCAGACAAGACGAACATGCATATCAACTCACATGATATTCAACAAAGGTAAAAGAGTTGATGGCGTCCCCAGAAAACATGGTTACCGCTCAACAAGCAACTTACTAAGAAATAAGACACATAAGTACATATTCTTCACCACAATAGTTTTTAAGCTATTTTGTCCCATGAGCTATATATTGTAAAGGTGAAGAATGGAAATTTTAAAGGTAGCACTCAAGTAATGTACTTTGGAATGGCGGAGAAATACCATGTGGTAGGTAGGTATGGTGGACACAAATGGCATAGTATTTGGCTCAAGGATTTGGATGCACGAGAAGAATTCCTCTCAATACAAGGCTAGGCTAGCAAGGTTGTTTGAAGCAAACTCAAGTATAAAAGGTGCAGCAAAGCTTACATATGAACATATTGTAGCTATTATAAGACTTTATATTGTCTCCTTGTTGTTCAAACACCTCAACCAGAAAATATCTAGACTCTAGAGATCAATCATGCAAACCAAATTTTAACAAGCTCTATGTAGTTTCATTAATGAGTACAAGGTACATGATGCAAGAGCTTAAACAAGATCTATATGAGCACAACAATTGCCAAGTATCACATTATTCAAGACATTAAACCATTTACCACATGCGGCATTTTCCGTTTCCAACCATATAACAATGAATGAAATAGTTCAAATTTCGCAATGAACATTAAAGATGAAGCTAAGAACATATTTGTTCATACGAAACAGTGGAGCGTGTCTCTCTCCCAAACAAAGAATGCTAGGATCCGATCTTATTCAAACAAAAACAAAAATGAAAACAAACAGACGCTCCAAGTAAAGCACATAAGATGTGACGGAATAAAAATATAGTTTCACTAGAGGAACCTGATAAGTTGTCGATGAAGAAGGGATGCCTTGGGCATCCCCAAGCTTAGACGCTTGAGTCTTCTTAAAATATGCAGGGATGAACCACGGGGGCATCCCCAAGCTTTGACCTTTCACTCTTCTTGATCATATTGTATCATCCTCCTCTCTTGACCCTTGAAAACTTCCTCCACACCAAACTCAAAACAAACTCATTAGAGGGTCAGTGCATAATTCATATATTCAGAGGTGACATAATCATTCTTAACACTTCTAGACATTGCACAAAGCTACTGGACATTAATGGAACAAAGAAATCCATCCAACATAGCAAAACAGGCAATGCGAAATAAAAGGCAGAATCTGTCAAAACAGAACAGTCCGTAAAGACGGATTTTATTGAAGCACCAGACTTGCTCAAATGAAAATGCCCAAATTGAATGAAAGTTGCGTACATATCTGAGGATCACGCACGTAAATTGGCAGATGTTTCTGAGCTACCTACAGAGAGGCAGGTCGAAATTCGTGACAGCAAGAAATCTGTTTCTGTGCAGCAATCCAAATCTAGTATTGGCTTTACTATCAAAGACTTTACTTGGCACAACAATGCAATAAAATAAAGATAAGGAGAGGTTGCTACAGTAGTAAACAACTTCCAAGACTCAAATATAAAATAAAGTGCAGAAGTAAAATAATGGGTTGTCTCCCATAAGCGCTTTTCTTTAACGCCTTTCAGCTAGGCACAGAAAGTGTGTATCAAGTATTATCAAGAGATGGAGCATCAACATCAATAGGTATCTTAGATGCTCCCTCACCCGTGGTATTGCTAAGGGCTTTGTCAATTTTAGGCCTATAATAGTTTTTTGGCTTAGGCACTTTAGAGACATACATAAACTTTTGCTCCTTACCCACATAAGCTTTCTCCTTAAACTTAAGAGAAGAAAAAGTTGAACCCAAGGTTCCCATAGCTTCTTCAAGTTCACCAATCCTATGGGTTCGATTATCATGAGTAGCACAAGTTTCTAAAACAGCAATTCTCTCATTAATTCCACCTAGAGATTTATCAAGTTTATCAGTGCTATTAAGTAATATTCCCAATTTAGTCTCAATACTTGGAAGATCTTTCTCTATGACCTCCAACTTTTTCATGACATCTTCAGGAGAGACTTCAATTTTAGTTTCATTAACAGGTGGTATTCCAACTAGACTCTCAATGATGCAACTAGCTTCTAAAGCAGGAGTGCCCAGGAAATTACCTCCCGCAAGAGTATCAAGAACATACCTATTCCAGCTAGAGATACCAACATAAAAGTTCCTAAGTAGTATAATAGTGGAGTGTTTCTTAATGCACCTATGATGAGCATCGCTAATTCTATACCAAGCATCTTTAAAACTTTCTCCCCATTGTTGCTTAAAGGAACGAACTTCAACTTCCGGATTACTCATTTTTAGTGGTAGAAAATAAAACAAACTAGATAAAGTAAATGCAAGTAACTAATTTTTTTGTGTTTTTTTGATATAGAGAGCAAGACAGTAAATAAAGTAAAACTAGCAACTAATTTTTTGTGTTTTTGATTAAGTGCAGCAAACAAAGCAGTAAATAAAGTACAGCAAGACAAAAACAAAGTAAAGAGATTGGAAGTGGAGACTCCCCTTGCAGCGTGTCTTGATCTCCCCGGCAACGGCGCCAGAAAAAGTGCTTGATTGCGCGTAGTTAACACGTCCGTTGGGAACCCCAAGAGGAAGGTATGATGCGCACAGTGGCAAGTTTTCCCTCAGTAAGAAACCAAGGTTTATCGAACCAGTAGGAGCCAAGAAGCACGTTGAAGGTTGATGGCGGAGGAGTGTAGTGCGGCGCAACACCAGGGATTCCGGCGCCAACGTGGAACCTGCACAACACAATCACAGTACTTTGCCCCAACGTAACAGTGAGGTTGTCAATCTCACCGGCTTGCTGTAAACAAAGGATTAGATGTATAGTGTGGATGATGATGATTGTTTGCGAAGAACAGTAAAGAACAATTGCAGTAGATTGTATTTCAGATGTAAAGAATAGGACCGGGGTCCACAGTTCACTAGTGGTGTCTCTCCCATAAGATAGCAGATGTTGGGTGAACAAATTACAGTTGGGCAATTGACAAATAAAGAAGGCATAACAATGCACATACATATATCATGATGAGTACTATGAGATTTAATCAGGGCATTACGACAAAGTACATAGACCGCTATCCAGCATGCATCTATGCCTAAAAAGTCCACCTTCAGGTTATCATCCGAACCCCCTCCAGTATTAAGTTGTAAACAATAGACAATTGCATTAAGTATGGTGCGTAATGTAATCAACACAAATATCCTTAGACAAAGCATCGATGTTTTATCCCTAGTAGCAACAGCACATCCACAACCTTAGAACTTTCACACTTGTCCTGCATTTAATGGAGGCATGAACCCACTATCGAGCATAAATACTCCCTCTTGGAGTCACAAGTATCAACTTGGCCAGAGCCTCTACTAGCAACGGAGAGCATGCAAGAACATAAATAACATATATGATAGATTGATAATCAACTTGACATAGTATTCAATATTCATCGAATCCCAACAAACACAACATGTAGGATTACAAATAGATGATCTTGATCATGATAGGCAGCTCACAAGATCTAACATGATAGCACAATGAGGAGAAGACAACCATCTAGCTACTGCTATGGACCCATAGTCCAGGGGTGAACTACTCACACATCGATCCGGAGGCGATCATGGCGATGAAGAGACCTCCGGGAGATGATTCCCCTCTCCGGCAGGGTGCCGGAGGCGATCTCCTGAATCCCCCGAGATGGGATTGGCGGCGGCGGCGTCTCTGGAAGGTTTTCCGTATCGTGGCTCTCGGTACTGGGGGTTTCGCGATAGAGGCTTTAAGTAGGCGGAAGGGCAGCTCAAAGGGCGTCACGGGGGCCCCACACAGCAGGCCAGCGCGGCCAGGGCTTGGGCCGCGCCGCCCTGGTGTGTCGCCACCTCGTGGCCCCACTTCGTTTCCTCTCCGGACTTCTGGAAGCTTCGTGGAAAAATAGGACCCTGGGCGTTGATTTCGTCCAATTCTGAGAATATTTCCTTACTAGGATTTCTGAAACCAAAAACAGCAGAAAACAACAACTGGCTCTTCGGCATCTCGTCAATAGGTTAGTGCCGGAAAATGCATAATAACGACATATAATGTGTATAAAACATGTGAGTATCATCATAAAAGTAGCATGGAATATAAGAAATTATAGATACGTTTGGGACGTATCAGGGATGATCTACCATGCTGGTAGAGATAACGTCCTTCATGGGAGCCGCTCTTTGGAGGTCTGTTTGGCAAGGGGGTTAGAGTACCCACTACCATTCGTTGACAACAACAAACACCTCTCAAAACTTTACTTTTATGCTCTCTATATGATTTCAAAACTCAAAAAGCTCTAGCACATGATTTAATCCCTGCTTCCCTCTGCGAAGGGCCTGTCTTTCATTCTATGTTGAGTTAGTAAACCTATTTCCCTCCATCTTAAGCAAGAAATTGAGTTGTTGTGATCCAACCATCTATATTGTGATCTAATTAATCATGCCTTTTACTCTTCCTTGTTTAAGTACAAGTTTTATCTGAATGAATATAGCTTTGAAAGTTATCAATGATTATGAGGAGATTATTATGATTAAGTATGCAAGTTTATTATAAGCTTTAATATGAGAGCGCTGCTCAATAGATAAGTAATATCTGTTAACTGTTCTCTGACCAAGAACGAAGTTTGCCATCACCAATTATGATTTCTTATGCACCTTTATTTGTGATTACCTTCTACTTGTTTCAAGTTGAATTATATGAGGAAGTTGTTCACTAGAATGTCTTGTGTGAACTAATATGATGCTTCTTGTCCGTATTTTATTTATCGACTCTTCACTCCATAAACATGTGGTCTTGTTTACCGAGTTCAGTTTCGCTTGGGGACAAGCGAAGTCTAAGCTTGGGGGGAGTTGATACATCCATTTTGCATCACTATTTTATATCATAATTTACTGTTATTCATTGATATCTTTTCATATTTAGAGATGATACTTATGTTATTTCATCTATTTTGCATGTTTCATGATTATTGGAGAATCGCGCACCGGAGTCAGGATTCTGCTGGAAAAAGCACCGTCAGAATGCAATATTTCGGAAGATCAGCAATTGACGGGAATTATACTGAAAATCCTATTTTTCCAGAAGACGGAGGTAGCCAAAAGGAGGAGCCGAGGAGGGCCGCCATGGGCCCCCCCATAGGCCGGCGCGGGCCCTGCCCTGGCCGCGCCGCCTTGTGGGGAGGGGGCCTACAACCCCCTCTGGCCTCCTCTCCTTCGCGTACTTCTTCGTCCCGAAAACCTAAGCTCCAGAGGATAGTCGCGAAGAGTCACAGCCGCCTCTGCGGGGCGGAAAACACCAGAGAGAAAAGAGCTCTCCGGCAGGCTGAAATCCGCCGGGGAAATTCCCTCCCGGAGGGGGAAATCGACGCCATCGTCATCGTCATCGAGCTGGACATCATCTCCATCATCATCATCATCATCTCCATCATCATCATCGCCATCTCCACCGCTGCACCTCGTCACCGTTGTAACAATTAGGGTTGGATCTTGATTGTTTGATAGGGGAAACTCTCCCGGTATTGATTTCTACTTGTTATTGATGCTATTGAGTGAAACCATTGAACCAAGGTTTATGTTCAGATTGTTATTCATGATCATATCACCTCTGATCATGTTCCATATGATGTCTCGTGAGTAGTTCATTTAGTTCTTGAGGACATGGGTGAAGTATAAATGTTAGTAGTGAATTATGTTGGCTAGTATTCAATGTTATGATATTTAAGTTGTGGTGTTATTCTTCTAGTGGTGTCATGTGAACGTCGACTACATGATACTTCACCATTTATGGGCCTAGGGGAATATATCTTGTATTCGTTTGCTAATTGCGGGGTTGCCGGAGTGACAGAAACCTGAACCCCCGTTGGTATATCGATGCAGGAGGGATAGCAGGATCTCAGAGTTTAAGGCTGTGGTTAGATTTATCTTAATTACTTTCTTGTATTTGCGGATGCTTGCAAGGGGTATAATCACAAGTATGTATTAGTCCTAGGAAGGGCGGTGCATTAGCATAGGTTCACCCACACAACACTTATCAAAACAATGAAGATTAATCAGCAATATGAAACGAAAGCACTAGACTAAATTCCCGTGTGTCCTCAAGAACGTTTGGTCATTATAAGTAAACAAACCGGCTTGTCCTTTGTGCTAAAAAGGATTGGGCCACTCGCTGCAATTATTTCTCTCGCATTTTACTTACTTGTACTTTATTCATCTGCTATACTAAAACCCCCTGAATACTTGTCTGTGAGCATTTACAGTGAATCCCTCATCGAAACTGCTTGTCAACACCTTCTGCTCCTCGTTGGGTTCGACACTCTTATTTATCGAAAGTACTGCGATACACCCCCTATACTTGTGGGTCATCACTCCACAACATTCGATGTTCATATTTAAATAACCTTAGAGTGCATGATAGATCATTGCAATTATACCGAGTACTAACATAGCATGCACACTGTCACCTTCAGGCTATGAAAGGGGGAATAGATCGCATCAATACCATCATAGTAATAGTTAACTTCATAATCTACAAGAGATCACAATCATAACCTATGCCAAGTACTACATGATGCACACACTGTCACCATTACATCATGAAGGAGGAATAGAATACTTTAATAACATCACTAGAGTAACACATAGATGATATTCAACTAGATCACAAAGCTCATGATCACATAAAGATCACATGGGAGAGAGATGAACCACATAGCTACCGGTAGAGCCCTTAGCCTCGGGGGAGAACTACTCCCTCCTCATCATAGGAGATAGCAGCGGCGATGAAGATGGCGGTGATGTCGATGGAGATACCTTTCGGGGACACTTCCCCATCCCGGCGGCGTGCCGGAATAGAGACTTCTGTCCCCCCGAATCTTGGCTTCGCGATGGCGGCGGCTGCGTAACTTTTCTCGTCCCGTGGCTTATTGTTGTCGAGGTTTTAGGTCACGACGACTTATATAGGCGAAGAAACGGAGTCGGAAGGGTTCTGGGGGGCCCACACAGTAAGGGGGCGCGCCCCCCCTCTGGCCGCGCCGCCACCATGTGTGGAGGCCCTGGGCCTCCCCTCTGGTGCCTCTCCGGTGTTCTGGAAGCTTCGTGGAAATATAAGATCGTGGGCCTTGATTTCGTCCAATTCCGAGAATATTTCCTTACTAGGATTTCTGAAACCAAAAACAGCAGAAAATAGGAACTGGCACTTCGGCATCTCGTTAATAGGTTAGTTCCGGAAAATGCATAAAAATGATGTAAAGTGTGTATAAAACATATGTGTATCATCATAAAAGTAGCATGGAACATAAGAAATTATAGATACGTTGGAGACGTATCAGTGGCATAGAGGTACCCCTTTGTGACACTTGGTAGAAACATATGTAATGCAATGATAATCCATGGAAGTCCGAGCTAACTAGGACAAGGTGCTAGCACTATTAGTATTTGATGCATGAGGCTTGCAACTCATAGGAGGTTTTATGCATAACACATATGAATTATTACTACCGTTGACAAAATTGTTTCCATGTTTTCAAAATAAAAAAGCTCTAGCACATGAGTAATCCCTGCTTCCCTCTGCGAAGGGACTTTTCTTTTACTTTATGTTGAGTCAGTTTACCTACTTCTTTCTATCTTAGAAGCAAACACTTGTGTCAACTGTGTGCATTGATTCTTACATACTTGTTTATTTGCACTCATCATATTACTTTGTGTTGACAATTATCCATGAGATATACATGTTGAAAGTTGAAAGCAACCGCTGAAACTTAAATCTTCCTTTGTGTTGCTTCAAAACCTTCTATTAAGAATCTATTGCTTTATGAGTTAACTCTTATGCAAGGCTTTTTGATGCTTGTCTTGAAAGTACTATGCATGAAAAGTCTTTGCTATATGATTCAGTTGTCTAGTCATCATCTTACCATTGCTTTGAATCACTTCATTCATCTCATATGCTTTACAATAGTATTGATCAAGATTATGATAGTAGCATGTCACTTCAGAAATTATCCTTGTTATCGTTTACCTACTCGAGGGCGAGTATGAAACTAAGCTTGGGGATGCTTGATACGTCTCAAACGTATCTATAATTTCTTATGTTCCATGCTAGTTTTATGACAATACTCACATGTTTTATATACACTTTACATCATTTTGATGCATTTTTCGGCACTAACCTATTAACAAGATGTCGAAGCGCCAGTTCCTGTTTTCTGCTATTTTTGGTTTCAGAAATCCTACACAGGAAATATTCTCGGAATTGGACGAAACAAAAGCCCACGGTCTTATTTTCCACGGAGCCTTCCAGAACACCGAAGAGGAGACGAAGAGGGGCAACGAGGCGGCCACACCATAGGGGGGCGCGGCCCCACCCTTGGCCGCGCCGCCATATGGGGTGGGCCCCTCGGGCGTCCCCCGACTCTGCCCCTTCGCCTATATAAACCTTCCGTCGCGAAAACCCTATCACCGAGAGCCACGATACGAGAAAAGTTACTGAGACGCCGCCGCCGCCAATCCCATCTCGGGGGGTTCTGAAGATCGCCTCCGGCACCCTGCCGGAGAGGGGAATCATCACCGGAGGGCTCTACATCACAATGCCCGCCTCCGAACTGATGCGTGAGTAGTTCATCCTTGGACTATGGGTCCATAGCAGTAGCTAGATGGTTGTCTTCTCCTCTTGTGCTATCATGTTTAGATCTTGTGAGCTGCCTATCATGATCAAGATCATCTATTTGTAATGCTACATGTTGTGTTTGTTGGGATCCAATGAATATGGAATACTATGTCAAGTTGATTATCGATCTATCATATATGTGTTGTTTATGATCTTGCATGCTCTCCGTTGCTAGTAGAGGCTCTGGCCAAGCTGATACTTGTGACTCCAAGAGGGGGTATTTATGCTCGATAGTGGGTTCATGCCTCCATTGAATCTGGGACAGTGACAGAAAGTTCTAAGGTTGTGGATGTGCTGTTGCCACTAGGGATAAAACATCAATGCTTTGTCTAAGGATATTTGTATTGTTTACATTACGCACAGTACTTAATGCAATTGTCTGTTGTTTGCAACTTAATACTGAAAGGGGTGCGGATGCTAACCCGAAGGTGGACTTTTTAGGCATAGAAGCATGCTGGATAGCGGTCTATGTTCCTTGTCGTAATGCCCTAAGTAAATCTCATAGTAGTCATCATGATATGTATGTGCATTGTTATGCCCTCTCTATTTGTCAATTGCCCAACTGTAATTTGTTCACCCGACATGTTATTTATCTTATTGGAGAGACACCACTAGTGAACTGTGGACCCCGGTCCATTCTTTTACATCTGAAATACAACCTACTGCAATCATTGTTCTCTGTTGTTCTTTGCAAACAAACATCATTCTCCACACCATACGTTTAATCCTTTGTTTACAGCAAGCCGGTGAGATTGACAACTTCACTGTTAAGTTGGGGCAAATAATTTTGATTGTGTTGTGCAGGTTCCACGTTGGCGCTGAAATCCCTGGTGTTGCGTCGCACTACACTCCTTCACCAACAACCTTCACGTGGCCTTCATCTCCTACTGGTTCGATAACCTTGGTTTCTTACTGAGGAAAAACTTGCTATTGTACGCATCACACCTTCCTCTTGGGGTTCCCAACGGACGTGTGCTTTACCGTCACAAGCAACCGACCTCACCAAACATGTCATAGAGGTACAAAGGCTTGACGTCGAGGCTAAGTCTCGCACCGAGGACAACCAGATCATGCTCGCCAACTTGAGCACTATGGATGCAGACCAACATTCTTGGTTCGAGAAGAAGCAAGCCGAAATCCGCCAACGGGCTGCCTGATCGCTCGTGTCTTCGTCATGAGCACTACGTCCTCCTTCTACCTTTGCTACTCATTCATGACCCTCTTATGCGTTTTTCGAACTTCAGTTGCTGCGTGGCCTGCTATGTCAATTTTGCTGGTGTGCCTCTTTTGGACAAGCGTATTTTGAGACAGCTCGAAGTTTAAATGGAAAATGTCTTTTGAAATGCCCATTATGTGATGCATTTGTTTGATTCAAGAACACCTAGATCAGGAGGATAAAATGCGTCGGGGGTTCGACGCTAAAGCTGCCCCCGACGCAAATAGACATTCCTAGCCGGGCAGCCAATTTGGTATACGCGGCAACGCATACAGTCACTTTTGGTGACAGAAATGTGTCAGACCGCTGGAGATGCCCTAAGTATGCAAGGAAATGTACTGAAATTAACAGCACTAACATTATGGGCTTACATGAAACAGAATTTATCTGGGGTTGAAGCACTACGTAATGAATGGAAATGCAGATGCTGTTGACGACGCAATGCGCGTGGACAGAAGCTTCTTCACGCTATGGGCCGAGAGAATATCTTCAGGCCCACCTCTTAATGTCGTTATGGGCTGGGGGTTCCGTTTCACGGTCTGTGAGGTTGACAAATCAAAGCATGGGTACGCCCATGACCTACGTACATGTTGGCCATGATTCTGGAAAAAACGCACACCTGATGCCGGCCATGCAAAACTGTTAACGATGGTAATGCCTGCCATGTTCTTGGCATGAAACTATGAAAGCTACCTTCTCCCCTCTGAAAGCACACTATTTTTTCCTCGACAGGCTTTTCATGAATTGTTTTTTGTTTTACCAGTCAATTGTTTGTTTAAAAGCCTATTGAAAGGAGAAGAGGGTGCCCATTGTCCATGCATCATTGCATTCGTAATATTCCCTCCGTCTGAATGAAACTTGTGTCAACTTTATCAAAAAATTGATGTATTTAGATACGTCTAGATATGTCTAAATTTTAATAAAGTTGAGATAAGTTTCATTGGATGGAGGGAGTACATTGAATCTAAGTAATTAACCATGTTAGCATGAAAACATAGAAGCCGATGATAATAATAAAAGAACTAGACCATCGGAAGAAAGAACCACCATGAACCCGTTGTATTTTAATATTTGTAAAAAATGATTGTACTCGAAAGAGAACACTATTGGCACGGGAGGCGACAAAGAATGCAACTTAATGAGGCCTGGTATGTCACTCTGGTTTGTCTCAAAACAACTACACGAAGAACTGGCCAATCCATATAGTGGCGTGAGTCGGTCGTAGGGTTGCAAAGCGCACATCCTGCGGATCTGCATGTGGATATATCAAAAGTCAACTCGACCTCTCGCGTCGCTCCCGCGAGCCGCTGGGAGGAAACCCTAGCCACCGCCCCACCCCTCCCCCTCTCCTCGCCGCCACCAGGGCGCGCTGGCGGGCGAAGCCCGACCAGCGTCGGCGGCGGCGGGGCTACGCGGGATGCCAGCGTGGAGCAGCGGTGCCGTGCTAGTGGCGGGCACGACGGCGCGGTGGCATGCATCGACGGCGGAGCTGTAGGTTCGGGGCGACGACGTGGTGGGCCTCGAGGCGTTGATGTTGGCGCTTGGGTCGACGACGACCGTGGCTCCCAGATCTGGTTCGTCCTAGATCGTTGGTTGGATTCCGGCGTCTCCTGCCTCGGTGGCAGGGTGCCCACCCCCAGGCCTCGGTGTGCTGTCGTCTCTATGACAGTGGACGTGGGCCGATCCTTTCGCTGGCCGGCGTGGTGTTGGCGATGGTGTGTCTGCTTGTGGCATGTCGGCCTGTAGTGGTCAGTGGTGTGGCTGCGAGGGAAGTCACCTCTTTCTCATCCATTAGCATGCAACGGGGTGCCGGGCGAGCGCCATGGTTTCGCAGTGGCGGCCATGGTGGCGATGTGCTTCCCAACTGGGGGTGGGGGGTGGCGTCGTGGCTGGATATCGAGCCCCCCTGTCCTGCCATCGGTGGCGGAGGACGCTGCTTCCTTCTGTACCGGTGTGCCCTATGGTTGTGCAGATGGCAGCCATGGGTGCGGTCTCCCCTACGATGAGAGGTGAGCCGTGGCAGTTGTGGTGATGGCTTTCTCTTGCCGGTTGCCGGACTCCGGTCTCATGTCCTTGCCGGAGCTCTGTGGCGCGTTGAGGGCGCTCCATGCCTGAGTACTCTATGTGTGCATCTCCGCTTTGCGATACTCTTCGACTCCAGCTGGTGACACACATGCGTCGTGGCGTCGTCTCGGCCGCGCGCAACCTTTCGGCCACACCCTCGACGTAGATGGTGTCGGTGTGTAGTGTGGTCTCGGATGCGTGTTGCCCTTCGATTACGTCGATGATGCAGTGTCGTTGCTGGGTCTCGGTGGACCAAAGTTGTTCGATTGCTCCGGCGAGACCTCAAGCTGGGATGTCCCTCCTGTGTGTCCTCGTGGCTCTTCCTTGTAATCGATGTGCTTGGTCGCGATGAGTTCTTCTCATTGGCCAACCGTCCTTCAGGTTTGGGGGTGGCCACTTTTTCTTGGTCTTGTGTTGTGTCGGTGTGTTTTTCTTTTTCTTTTTCTTCTTCACCGTTGTAACCCTGCGTATTTTGATTCATTTGAACCCATCTTACAGAGGCTAAAAAGTTTAGGCAACTTGGCTGAATATATGTTCAGGTTTGCTTATGCCCACCGTAGTCACAGTCAAAAAAAAATATATCAAAAGTCAAAAAGTTACAGTAGATTGATTTTTAGAACATCTATACGCAGATTTATGCGCGCTCATGCTTGCAGCCCTAGTCCTGCTAGTTGATCGGCTCAATGCAACAGATAAAGAAAAATGTTGGTTCTCATGAATAGCTGTCTCTGAGAGGCTCACATGCACATGCCTCCGAATATGAATATATGGTAGACACTAGATCAAGATGCTCTGATATCCTCTTCCGCATACATATATCGGATCAAACTGGGACCATCGTGCGCGATCTGGTTCAAGGCGATACTGTTGGCACCTGCGGTATTGTGTGCTTTACAGCTTCTGAGCTGCGTGTAGTTTACATGCTAGTTGTCTTGTTAATCTTAATCTTGAGTGGCCAGTTGATGCTGAATCAACATACATAGGTCTTTGTATTGCACGACAATGGTGGCCTGTTAATAGTATATCTGGCAAGATTTGGGCTGTTTTTCCGATAGGAATCAGTATAGTCATGTTCCTACTCCAATCATGTCACGTGACTAGCTCGCAATTGGGTTGGTCTCTGTTTTTTAGTGGACGCGTGCACATGCATCATGCATATTAGTCCCAAAGCTACGATACTGAAGTCCAAATGGATCAGATGCCACTTGAATTGGGACTTCAAAACCTTTACCTGTTGATTCAATGGTTGGAGTGGTCCGGTTTTAATGTATAGAAGAGAAAACGTAAAATATTTTTGTTTTCAATGATGTGGATGCGCTTTAAGATGACTTCCTGAACGTAATGAATGGAAGCTCATAGATGCTGTGTGGACTTCTCCATCATCTTTTCTAGTAGAAAAAAAAAGCATTTCTTGTCATAATTTGTGATTGGTGTGAGTTGGAGTGAAAGGGAGTGGTATCTATAAAGATCCACAATTGAACTGATAATGAATATTTCAACATTCTCTCTCTATGTCCACACATCATATACAGTAGTTGTTTGTTTGTTTGTTTGTTTGTTTATTTGTTTGTTTGTTCTTCTTTAATTATGATATTTCGATGGCCCTTTGCTTACTCTCCTTTATTATGTTTCGACATCGTTGAACTATACATAAAAAAAAGAAATATTATAGATAAAAAGAACAAACTAGCTTGTTCTTGTGAATCAAAAAATGTTGTAAATTAATCACAGATTGATCACTATGAATTCGTAAAATAAGTCACGAGTTTGAGCTTTATCATGGAGAAATGTATGTCCAAATTTTGTCAAAATGATGGGGAGGGGGATCCCCACCGGATGCGATATATGCTCGAAAGATAACAACATTATTACATGGTTGTTGCACAATTGGTGCATATACATAACTGCTGGAATTTTGGGCATTGTGGCATTTGGCCCATGGCCCATTATCAAATTCTAAAACTCACATGGCCTATTCCAAAAATCAGTGGCAACACTAGTGGGGGCTAAAGTTTAGTCCCACATTGCTAGTTGGGAGAGAGTTGGAGTGGTATATAAAGTGGGTTGTTCTAGTCCTAGTATGTGAGTGAGAAGAGAGAGAGCCCTCGCGCACGCCGAGCTTATCTTTTTTGCTGTTTGAGAAATTAATTGTGTAATCAATTACGAGTCATTAACGGACGTTAACACAACCGTTTTCGTTCCGGTTTTTCTGGACTCGTACGTGGGCTGCGTCCCACGACCTTCCCGAACCGCACTATATAAGCGCGGACACAAACCCTATCCTGAACTAGACGCATACGCGACTACCTGTTTCCAGTTCATTGCGCCGCCGCCTTCGTCTTTCTCATCCCATCCTTCGCCGTGCACCGACTGCCGGAACAGTAGGCCTCCGGAATCCTGTCTCTCGTGAACCTGTACGGGTGAGGGGTGCTGGCGCAGAGTTGACGTGGGAGTTAGAGATCTCTGTGGTGTAACTTTTCTTCAGGTCCCCGGCAACAGCGCCAGAAATTTAGCTTGATGGCGTGTAACTCACACGTTCGTTGGGAACCCCAAGAGGAAGGTATGATGTGCACAGCAGCAAGATTTCCCTCAGAAAGAAACCAAGGTTTATCGAACCAGGAGGAGCCAAGAAGCACGTTGAAGGTTGATGGCGGCGGGATGTAGTGCGGCACAACACCAGGGATTCCGGCGCCAACGTGGAACCTGCACAACACAACCAAAGTACTTTGCCCCAACGAAACAGTGAGGTTGTCAATCTCACCGGCTTGCTGTAACAAAGGATTAACCGTATTGTGTGGAAGATGATTGTTTGCGTAAAAAAAAGAGAACAAGATGGCAAGAGATTGTATTTCAGTAAAGAGAATTGGACCGGGATCCACAGTTCACTAGAGGTGTCTCTCCCATAAGACAAACAGCATGTTGGGTGAACAAATTACAGTTGGGCAATTGACAAATAAAGAGGGCATGACCATGCACATACATATCATGATGAGTATAGTGAGATTTAATTGGGCATTACGACAAAGTACATAGACCGCCATCCAGCATGCATCTATGCCTAAAAAGTCCACCTTCAGGTTATCATCCGAACCCCCTCCAGTATTAAGTTGCTAACAACAGACAATTGCATTAAGTATTGCGCGTAATGTAACTAGTGACTACATCCTTGAACATAGCACCAATGTTTTATCCCTAGTGGCAACAACACATCCATAACCTTAGAGGTTCTTGTCACCCCTCCAGATTCACGGAGACATGAACCCACTATCGAGCATAAATACTCCCTCTTGGAGTTACTAGCATCAACTTGGCCAGAGCATCTACTAATAACGGAGAGCATGCAAGATCATAAACAA
This sequence comes from Lolium perenne, assembly GCF_019359855.2. Lineage (NCBI taxonomy): Eukaryota > Viridiplantae > Streptophyta > Magnoliopsida > Poales > Poaceae > Lolium > Lolium perenne. The sequence goes on from NC_067247.2 coordinate 163,674,078, forward strand.
CACATAGACATAGCTTTGATAATCAACATAACAAGTATTCTCTATTCATCGGATCCCAACAAACGCAACATATAGAATTACAGATAGATGATCTTGATCATGTTAGGCAGCTCACAAGATCCGACAATGATAGCACAATGGGGAGAAGACAACCATCTAGCTACTGCTATGGACCCATAGTCCAGGGGTAGACTACTCACTCATCACTCCGGAGGCGACCATGGCGGCGTAGAGTCCTCCGGGAGATGATTCCCCTCTCCGGCAGGGTGCCGAAGGTGATCTCCTGGATCTCCCGAGATGGGATCGGCGTTGGCGGCGTCTCTGGAAGGTTTTCCGTATCGTGGTTCTCGGTACTGGGGTTTTCGTCACGGAGGCTTTAAGTAGGCGGAAGGGTAGGTCAAGAGGCGGCACGAGGGGCCCAGACCATAGGGCCGCGCGGCCAGGGCAGGGGCCGCGCCGCCCTATGCTCTGGCTGCCTCGTGGCCCCTCTTCGTCTCGTCTTCGGACTTCTGGAAGCTTCGTGGAAAAATAGGCCCCTGGGCGTTGATTTCGTCCAATTCCGAGAATATTTCCTTACTAGGATTTCTGAAACCAAAAACAGCAGAAAACAACAACTGGCACTTCGGCATCTTGTTAATAGGTTAGTTCCAGAAAATGCACAAATATGACATAAAGTGTGCATAAAACATGTAGATAACATCAATAATGTGGCATGGAACATAAGAAATTATCGATACGTCGGAGACGTATCAGCATCCCCAAGCTTAGTTCTGCTCGTCCCGAGCAGGTAAAACGATAACAAAGATAATTTCTGGAGTGACATGCCATCATAACCTTGATCATACTATTTGTAAAGCATATGTAGTGAATGCAGCGATCAAAACAATGTATATGACATGAGTAAACAAGTGAATCATATAGCAAAGACTTTTCATGAATAGCACTTCAAGACAAGCATCAATAAGTCTTGCATAAGAGTTAACTCATAAAGCAATAATTCAAAGTAAAGGCATTGAAGCAGCACAAAAGAAGATTAAGTTTCAGCGGTTGCTTTCAACTTATAACATGTATATCTCATGGATATTGTCAACATAGAGTAATATAATAAGTGCAATAAGCAAATATGTAGAAATCAATGCACAGTTCACACAAGTGTTTGCTTCTTGAGGTGGAGAGAAATAGGTGAACTGACTCAACATTGAAAGTAAAAGAATGGTCCTCCATAGAGGAAAAGCATCGATTGCTATATTTGTGCTAGAGCTTTGATTTTGAAAACATGAAACAATTTTGTCAACGGTAGTAATAAAGCATATGTATCATGTAAATTATATCTTATAAGTTGCAAGCCTCATGCATAGTGTACTAATAGTGCCCGCACCTTGTCCTAATTAGCTTGGACTACCGGATCATCACAATGCACATGTTTTTACCAAGTGTCAGAAAGGGGTACCTCTATGCCGCCTGTACAAAGGTCTAAGGAGAAAGCTCGCATTGGATTTCTCGCTATTGATTATTCTTCAACTTAGACATCCATACCGGGACAACATAGACAACAGATAATGGACTCCTCTTTTATGCATAAGCATGTAACAACAATTAATAATTTTCTCATTTGAGATTGAGGATATATGTCCAAAACTGAAACTTCCACCATGGATCATGGCTTTAGTTAGCGGCCCAATGTTCTTCTCTAACAATATGCATGCTTAACCATAGGGTGGTAGATCGCCCTTACTTCAGACAAGACGAACATGCATAGCAACTCACATGAAATTCAACAAAGAGTAGTTGATGGCGTCCCCAGTAAACATGGTTATCGCACAACAAGCAACTTAATAAGAGATAAAGTGCATAATTACATATTCAATACCACAATAGTTTTTAAGCTATTTGTCCCATGAGCTATATATTGCAAAGGTGAATGATGGAATTTTAAAGGTAGCACTCAAGCAATTTACTTTGGAATGGCGGAAAATACCATGTAGTTGGTAGGTATGGTGGACACAAATGGCATAGTGGTTGGCTCAAGTATTTTGGATGCATGAGAAGTATTCCCTCTCGATACAAGGTTTAGGCTAGCAAGGCTTATTTGAAACAAACACAAGGATGAACCGGTGCAGCAAAACTCACATAAAAGACATATTGAAAACATTATAAGACTCTACACCGTCTTCCTTGTTGTTCAAACTCAATACTAGAAATTATCTAGACCTTAGAGAAACCAAATATGCAAACCAAATTTTAGCATGCTCTATGTATTTCTTCATTAATGGGTGCAAAGCATATGATGCAAGAGCTTAAACATGAGCACATCAATTGCCAAGTATCACATTACCCAAGACATTTATAGCAATTACTACATGTATCATTTTCCAATTCCAACCATATAACAATTTAACGAAGGAGAAACTTCGCCATGAATACTATGAGTAGAAACCAAGGACATACTTGTCCATATGCTACAGCGGAGCGTGTCTCTCTCCCATAAAGTGAATGCTAGGATCCATTTTATTCAAACAAAACAAAAACAAAAACAAACCGACGCTCCAAGCAAAGCACATAAGATGTGACGGAATAAAAATATAGTTTCAGGGGAGGAACCTGATAATGTTGTCGATGAAGAAGGGGATGCCTTGGGCATCCCCAAGCTTAGACGCTTGAGTCTTCTTGATATATGCAGGGGTGAACCACCGGGGCATCCCCAAGCTTAGAGCTTTAACTCTCCTTGATCATGTTGCATCATACTCCTCTCTTGATCCTTGAAAACTTCCTCCACACCAAACTCGAAACAACTCATTAGAGGGTTAGTGCACAATAAAAATTAACATATTCAGAGGTGACACAATCATTCTTAACACTTCTGGACATTGCATAAAGCTACTGGACATTAATGGATCAAAGAAATTCATCCAACATAGCAAAAGAGGCAATGCGAAATAAAAGGCAGAATCTGTCAAAACAGAACAGTTCGTATTGACGAATTTTAAAATGGCACCAGACTTGCTCAAATGAAAATGCTCAAATTGAATGAAAGTTGCGTACATATCTGAGGATCATGCACGTAAATTGGATTAATTTTCTGAGCTACCTACAGGGAGGTGGACCCAGATTCGTGACAGGAAAGAAATCTGGAACTGCGCAGTAATCCAAATCTAGTACTTACTTTACTATCAAAGACTTTACTTGGCACAACAAAACACAAAACTAAGATAAGGAGAGGTTGCTACAGTAGTAAACAACTTCCAAAACACAAAATAAAAACAAAGTACTGTAGGTAAAAACATGGGTTGTCTCCCATAAGCGCTTTTCTTTAACGCCTTTCAGCTAGGCGCAGAAAGTGTGCATCAAGTATTATCAAGAGACGAAGTGTTGTCAGTGGGGTGTGGAGTTTTCTCAACCAGGCATAGTATATTAGATACATAAGTTTTAGCATCTCCCTTTTCATTAGTCTTAGGTGTGCTACTCTCATCAAACAATTTTTCAGGAACAAGCCAAGCATAGTTATTTTCTGGTGCATCATTCATAGCTAAGAGTTTACATGGTATTGGTGCTTTGATCTCCCCACCATCATCAATATTATTAGTGTATCTTATTCTATCCATGTCCATCTTTTCAAAGAGACTAACAAAATTGGTGTAAGAACCAAGCATATTAAATTTAGCAAAAACCTTTCTAGCCTCTCTCGCTATACCACCAAATTCTCTAAGAAGGGTTTCCAAAACAAAATCTTTCTTTTCCCCTTCTTCCATATCACCAAGTGTGAGAAACATGTGTTGGATTACAGGATTGAGATTAACAAATTTAGTTTCCAACATGCGAACTAAAGCAGCAGCAGCAATTTCATAGGTAGGGGCAAGGCCTACCAAGTGTCTATCCTCAAAATCGTCAACAGTACTGACATGGTTGAAAAATTCTTCTATATTATTTCTCCCAATTATAGACCCACGTCCTACCGGTATGTCTTTTGTGGTAAAATTAAAAGGAAACATGATGAATCAAGTAAGGTAAATGCAAGTAACTAATTTTTTTGTGTTTTTGATATAGCAAACAAGATAGCAAATAAAGTAAAACTAGCAACTAATTTTTTTTGTATTTTGATTTAGTGCAGCAAACAAAGTAGTAAATAAAACTAAGCAAGACAAAAACAAAGTAAAGAGATTGAGAAGTGGAGACTCCCCTTGCAGCGTGTCTTGATCTCCCCGGCAACGGCGCCAGAAATTTATTGCTGGCGCAGAGTTGACGTGGGAGTTAGAGATCTCTGTGGTGTAACTTTTCTTCAGGTCCCCGGCAACGGCGCCAGAAATTTAGCTTGATGGCGTGTAACTCACACGTTCGTTGGGAACCCCAAGAGGAAGGTATGATGTGCACAGCAGCAAGATTTCCCTCAGAAAGAAACCAAGGTTTATCGAACCAGGAGGAGCCAAGAAGCACGTTGAAGGTTGATGGCGGCGGGATGTAGTGCGGCGCAACACCAGGGATTCCGGCGCCAACGTGGAACCTGCACAACACAACCAAAGTACTTTGCCCCAACGAAACAGTGAGGTTGTCAATCTCACCGGCTTGCTGTAACAAAGGATTAACCGTATTGTGTGGAAGATGATTGTTTGCAGAAAACAGTAGAACAGTATTGCAGTAGATTGTATTTCAGTAAAGAGAATTGGACCGGGGTCCACAGTTCACTAGAGGTGTCTCTCCCATAAGACAAACAGCATGTTGGGTGAACAAATTACAGTTGGGCAATTGACAAATAAAGAGGGCATGACCATGCACATACATATCATGATGAGTATAGTGAGATTTAATTGGGCATTACGACAAAGTACATAGACCGCCATCCAGCATGCATCTATGCCTAAAAAGTCCACCTTCAGGTTATCATCCGAACCCCCTCCAGTATTAAGTTGCTAACAACAGACAAGTGCATTAAGTATTGCGCGTAATGTAACTAGTGACTACATCCTTGAACATAGCACCAATGTTTTATCCCTAGTGGCAACAGCACATCCATAACCTTAGAGGTTCTTGTCACCCCTCCAGATTCACGGAGACATGAATCCACTATCGAGCATAAATACTCCCTCTTGGAGTTACTAGCATCAACTTGGCCAGAGCATCTACTAATAACGGAGAGCATGCAAGATCATAAACAACACATAGACATAGCTTTGATAATCAACATAACAAGTATTCTCTATTCATCGGATCCCAACAAACGCAACATATAGAATTACAGATAGATGATCTTGATCATGTTAGGTAGCTCACAAGATCCGACAATGATAGCACAATGGGGAGAAGACAAGCATCTAGCTACTGCTATGGACCCATAGTCCAGGGGTAGACTACTCACTCATCACTCCGGAGGCGACCATGGCGGCGTAGAGTCCTCCGGGAGATGATTCCCCTCTCCGGCAGGGTGCCGGAGGCGATCTCCTGGATCCCCCGAGATGGGATCGGCGTTGGCGGCGTCTCTGGAAGGTTTTCCGTATCGTGGTTCTCGGTACTGGGGTTTTCGTCACGGAGGCTTTAAGTAGGCGGAAGGGTAGGTCAAGAGGCGGCACGAGGGGCCCAGACCATAGGGCCGCGCGGCCAGGGCAGGGGCCGCGCCGCCCTATGCTCTGGCTGCCTCGTGGCCCCTCTTCGTCTCGTCTTCGGACTTCTGGAAGCTTCGTGGAAAAATAGGCCCCTGGGCGTTGATTTCGTCCAATTCCGAGAATATTTCCTTACTAGGATTTCTGAAACCAAAAACAGCAGAAAACAACAACTGGCACTTCGGCATCTTGTTAATAGGTTAGTTCCAGAAAATGCACAAATATGACATAAAGTGTGCATAAAACATGTAGATAACATCAATAATGTGGCATGGAACATAAGAAATTATCGATACGTCGGAGAAGTATCAAGGGGCAATCAGGTTTTTGGGGAGCGCTCCGGCGTGACTACTGGCATCACGACGTCGTCATCGGACGACGAGTTCCTCCACACCGACAACTTCTTCCCGGATCTCAACGACTTCTTCGGCAACCTCAACATGGGCGACAACGACGCTGCTGCGAAGTATGTGATCTTCTCGTTTCTCTTTCAGTTTATGTTAGAGTTTCTTCTTCTAGTTTCTGTGGTAGATGCGATCGGTTTGTCTTCTTTACATGTGATTTGTTCATCTACCTTACTAGTCTGCACGATTGATTTACTTGTTATTTTCATAGTCATGATTTATCAATTACTTGTACGGATTATTTCATATTGATATTTGCTTATATATTCAACAATCCAAAACCCTGATTATAGGCAAATCAATTCAACCAGCGTTGCTGCTGCTACTCGACCTCCCTTATTTGATGGTATGCACTACAAGAGGTGGCGCACAAAGGCAGTTCTATGGTTTACAAACCTAGAATTTTTTAGCGCTACAGATGCTAGACCTGAGGGGCCTCTTTCTGCGGAGGAGCAGTAAAAGTTGGAGAAGTTCGATGCCATGTTTAAGGCGGCCTTGTTCGGCATTCTTGGGGACAATATTGTTGACCCGTACATGGCTTTCGACCATGGTAAAGATGCGTGGGATGCGCTCGAGGCCAAATTTGGGGTCTCGGATGCTGGCACTAAATTGTATGTCATGGAGCAATACTATGACTACAGGATGACTGATGAGCGATCCATGGTTGAATAGGCTCATGAGATTCAGTCCCTTGCCAAAGAACTCGAACAGTTTAAGTGTACCTTACCGGACAAATTTGTGGCCGGTGGCATTATTGCCAAGCTTCCTCCTTTGTGGAGGAACTTTGCTACTTCTCTGAAACATAAGAGACAAGAGTTTTCCGTTTCGGATCTCATTGGCTCGCTTCATGTGGAAGAGAAGGCGAGAGCAAAGGACACACACGCTCGTAGTTTTGAGGGAGGTTCTAGTGCCAATGTGGTACAGAAGAAGAACTTTCAATCTCACAAGTCTAAGAATAAGAACAATGGAAAAGGCAAGTTTGACGAGAAGAACAAAGCCTCCAACTCAACCAACTTCAAGAGGAAGACTCCTTATAAGAAGAAAGGGAACTGCCATGTTTGTGGCCCTCTTGGACATTGGGCTCCTGATTGCCCAGAACGCCATGATCGGCGTGGAACAGCGGCAAGTCCGCAAATGTTGTTATTGGTGTTAATACTGAGATGAAGGACGTTGTGTACGGTATTTCTCCTACTGTCCTTTCAGTATGTAATTCTCCTGATTGGTGGATAGACACCGGAGCCAATACACATGTATGTTCTGATGTTTCTATGTTTTCTTCTTATCAGGTCGCAAGGACTTCCTCCGTGCTGATGGGAAATGGCTCACGTACTTCTGTTCGTGGTGTTGGTACGGTGGATCTGAAGTTCACTTCGGGAAAGACCATCCAGCTGAAGAATGTGCAGCACGTTCCCTCCATTAATAAGAATCTCGTTAGTGGATCGCTTTTATGTCGAGATGGTTTTAAGTTGGGTTTTTAGTCCAATAAAGTTGTAATTTCCAAGTGTGGACAATTTGTTGGAAAAGGTTATGTGTGCGGAGGCTTGTTGCGCTTATCTTTGTCAGACTTATGTACTCAAATTATTAATCATGTTTGCAATGATAGTGAGTCCGATATTTCGCATTCACAACTTTGTCATATTAATTTTGGGTGCATGATGTGGCTAGCGAATATGAATATAATTCCGAAATTTGCTGTTGTCAAGAAATCCAAGTGCCAAGTATGTGTGCAAGCTAAGCAACCACGTAAGTCTCAGAAGACGGCGGAGGCAAGAAACTTGGCACCACTGGAGCTTATACATTCGGATCTTTGTGAAATGAATGGTGAATTGACAAAAGGAGGGAAAAGATACTTCATGACTTTAATTGATGACTCTACTCGATATTGTTATGTGTACCTCCTGAAATCTAAAGATGAAGCTCTTAATCACTTCAAAATCTTTAAAGCTGAAGCAGAAAACCAACTTGATCGAAAGATCAAGCGGCTAAGGTCTGATCGTGGTGGAGAGTATTTTTTCCAACGAGTTTGATTCTTTTTGTGCGGAACATAGTATTATCCATGAGAGGACGCCTCCCTACTCACCTCAGTCAAATGGGGTGGCCGATAGAAAGAATCGTACTCTAACTGATTTTGTTAACGCCATGTTAGATACATCGGGTCTATCCAAGGCATGGTGGGGGGAGGCGATATTGACTGCATGTCATGTCCTAAACCGTGTCCCCGCAAAGAACAAAACCATTACCCCTTTTGAGGAATGGGAAAGAAAAAAGTTGAAACTCTCTTACCTACGAACTTGGGGTTGTATGGCGAAAGTAAATGTGCCGATACCCAAGAAGCGCAAGCTTGGGCCAAAAACCGTGGATTGTGTTCTTATGGGATATGCATTTCATAGCATTGGCTACAGATTTTTGATAGTAAAATATGAGGTATCCGACATGCATGTTGGTACAATTATGGAGTCAAATGATGCGACTTTCTTTGAGGACATCTTTCCTATGAAAGAAACGTCTAGCTCATCAATTCAGGAGATGCCCAGTTCATCTACTCAGGAATTATTTCCTGAACCTACCATGGCTATAGAACACTTTGATAATCCTGTGGAGGATGACAATGAAGCTCCCAAAAGGAGCAAGAGACAGAGGACTGCAAAGTTCTTTGGGCATGATTTCCTTGTGTACCTCGTTGATGACACTCCCACTTCTATTTCAGAAGCCTATGCATCTTTGGATGCTGACTACTGGAAGGAAGTTGTCCGTACTGAGATGGATTCCATCTTAGCCAATGGAACTTGGGAAATTACTGATCGTCCTTATGGGTGCAAACCTGTAGGATGTAAATGGGTGTTCAAGAAAAAGCTTAGGCATGATGGTACTATTGAAAAGTACAAGGCACGTCTTGTGGCCCAGGGTTATACCCAGAAAGAAGGTGAAGATTTCTTTGATACATACTCACCCGTTGCCAGATTGACCACCATTCGAGTGCTACTATCCTTGGCTGCCTCACATGGTCTTCTCATTCATCAAATGGATGTTAAGACTGCTTTCCTAAATGGAGAGCTTGAAGAGGAAATTTACATGGAGCAGCCTGATGGATTTGTAGTAGATGGTCAAGAAGGAAAGGTGTGTAAATTACTGAAGTCTTTGTATGGGCTTAAGCAAGCGCCTAAGCAGTGGCATGAGAAGTTTGAAAGAACTTTAACCGCTGAAGGCTTTGTTTTAAACGAAGCTGACAAGTGTGTATACTATCGCCATGGTGGGGCGAGGGTGTCATTGCCTATTCGACGGTACCTCGGAAGAGGGATCCTCACGAGGGGGAGAAGAAATAGGGGCCATAGGGCGGAGTGCACACGGGACGGTGGTACGCGATTTACCCAGCTTCGGAACACCTGCACGATGGCAAGGCCTACTGCTGCTTGTCTGGAATTATCTGGGCGCTTTCGCGTTGTTACAATGAGTTGTGGTTGTCTCGCTTCTAGGGCTCCCGGGATCCGGCTTATGAAGAAGCACGGATCTAGGGTTTACATGGAGAGTCCTAGCCGGAATACAAGTTGCCTAACTACGGTACAATATCTTGCCGTGTACGTCAAGGATCCGCCTTCCTCCAAGTACGTGCTGGATCCGGATATTCATGGGCCTTCACGGATCTGGCCTCCTTCGTAGGTCGGTTGGGATCCGGCTTCCTGTTCCTGGGCCGGACTTCATCCTTCAGGATCTACAGCAACTGGGCCGCCCGATGGGCCACATGCCACACCACCATCTGTGGGCCACCCGGGCTTGCCGGATCTAGGCCATGCCTTTGATATACCCATAAAGTATACCTACAACAGTAGCCCCCGAAGTTCTCCGAGATTCATCATTCCTCCGACTTCAATCAGCTCGGTTCCGAAGAGAATCTTGAAGAGCTTCAAAACTTTACTCATTTCCGATATAATTTTCTTGGAAATCTTCTTTTCTTCAATAACGGCAATGTAGTAGTTGTTGCACTTTTCCCACGCACAACTTCCTCTTTTCCCGCGCTAAAATTTCGGAGATGTGAATTCATAGCCGGAAATTTCGGGAGTGCATGGTTAAGTCACCTCCACGTCGTTTTACCGTTTTTGACCTAAGACACTGATTGCGCGTATTTAACACGTCCGTTGGGAACCCCAAGAGGAAGGTATGATGCGCACAGCAGCAAGTTTTCCCTCAGTAAGAAACCAAGGTTTATCGAACCAGTAGGAGCCAAGAAGCACGTTGAAGGTTGATGGCGGCGGAGTGTAGTGCGGCGCAACACCAGGGATTCCGGCGCCAACGTGGAACCTGCACAACACAATCACAGTACTTTGCCCCAACGTAACAGCGAGGTTGTCAATCTCACCGGCTTGCTGTAAACAAAGGATTAGATGTATAGTGTGGATGATGATGTTTGTTTGCGAAGAACAGTAAAGAACAATTGCAGCAGTTTGTATTTCAGATGTAAAGAATAGGACCGGGGTCCACAGTTCACTAGCGGTGTCTCTCCCATAAGATAGTAGATGTTGGGTGAACAAATTACAGTTGGGCAATTGAAAAATACAGAAGGCATAACAATGCACATACATATATCATGATGAGTACTATGAGATTTAATCAGGGCATTACGACAAAGTACATGGACCGCTATCCAGCATGCATCTATGCCTAAAAAGTCCACTTTCAGGTTATCATCCGAACCCCTTCCGGTATTAAGTTGTAAACAACAGACAATTGCATTAAGTATGGTGCGTAATGTAATCAACACAAATATCCTTAGACAAAGCATCGATGTTTTATCCCTAGTGGCAACAAAGACATCCACAACCTTAGAACTTTCTCACATCGTCCTGCATTTAATGGAGGCATGAACCCACTATCGAGCATAAATACTCCCTCTTGGAGTCACAAGTATCAACTTGGCCAGAGCCTCTACTAGCAACGGAGAGCATGCAAGAACATAAATAACATATATGATAGATTGATAATCAACTTGACATAGTATTCAATATTCATCGGATCCCAAAAAACACAACATGAAGGATTACAAATAGATGATCTTGATCATGATAGGCAGCTCACAAGATCTAACATGATAGCACAATGGGGAGAAGACGACCATCTAGCTACTGCTATGGACCCATACTCCAGGGGTGAACTACTCACACATCGATCCGGAGGCGATCATGGCGATGAAGAGACCTCCGAGAGATGATTCCCCTCTCCGGCAGGGTGCCGGAGGCGATCTCCTGAATCCCCCGAGATGGGATTGGCGGTGGCGGCGTCTCTGGAAGGTTTTCCGTATCGTGGCTCTCGGTACTGGGGGTTTCGCGACGGAGGCTTTAAGTAGGCGGAAGGGTAGGTCAGGGGGCCACACGAGGGCCCCACACGCCAGGGCCGCGCGGCCAGCACCTGGGCCGCGCCGCCCTGTTGTGGTGGCGCCTCATGGCCCCACTTCGTCTCCCCTCCGGTCTTCTGGAAGCTTCGTGTAGAAATAGGCCCCTGGGCGTTGATTTCGTCCAATTCCGAGAATATTTCCTTTGTAGGATTTCTGAAACCAAAAACAATGACAAAGAATCGGCTCTTCGGCATCTCGTCAGTAGGTTAGTGCCGGAAAATGCATAAATATGACATATAATGTGTATAAAACATGTGAGTATCATCATAAAAGTAGCATGGAACATAAGAAATTATAGATACGTTTGAGACGTATCAAGCATCCCCAAGCTTAGTTCCTACTCGCCCTCGAGTAGGTAAACGATAACAAAGATAATTTCTGAAGTGACATGCTATCATAATCTTGATCATACTATTGTAAAGCATATGAGATGAATGCAGCGATTCGAAGCAATGATGAAGATAATGAGTAAACTAATGAATCATATAACAAAGACTTTTCATGAATAATACTTTCAAGACAAGCATCAACAAGACTTGCATAAGAGTTACTCATAAAGCAATAAATTCAAAGTAAAGGTATTGAAGCAACATAAAGGAAGATAAAGTTTCAGCGGTTGCTTTCAACTTCAACATGTATATCTCATGGATAATTGTCAACACAAAGTAATATAACAAGTGCAATAAGTAAACATGTAAGAATCAATGCACACAGTTGATACAAGTGTTTGCTTCTAAGATAGAAAGAATAGGCAAACTGACTCAACAATAAAGTAAAAGATAGGCCCTTCGCAGAGGGAAGCATTGATTACTATTTTTGTGCTAGAGCTTTTCATTTTGAAAACAAGAAACAATTTTGTCAACGGTAGTAATAAAGCATATGTGTTATGTATAAGACATCTTATAAGTTGCAAGCCTCATGCATAGTATACTAATAGTGCTCGCACCTTGTCCTAATTAGCTTGGATTAACACGGATTATCATTGCATAGCATATGTTTCAACCAAGTGTCACAAAGGGGTACCTCTATGTCGCCTGTACAAAGGTCTAAGGAGAAAGCTCGCATTGGATTTCTCGCTTTTGATTATTCTCAACTTAGACATCCATACCGGGACAACATAGACAACAGATAATGGACTCCTCTTTTTAATGCATAAGCATTCAACAACAGTTATTATTCTCATAAGAGATTGAGGATTAGCTGTCCAAACTGAAACTTCCACCATGAATCATGGCTTTAGTTAGCGGCCCAATGTTCTTCTCTAACAGTATGCATACTCAAACCATTTGATCATGAAAATCGCCCTTACTTCAGACAAGACGAACATGCATAGCAACTCACATGATATTCAACAAAGGTAAAAGTTGATGGCGTCCCCAGAAACATGGTTACCGCTCAACAAGCAACTTACTAAGAAATAAGACACATAAGTACATATTCTTCATCACGATAGTTTTTAAGCTATTTTGTCCCATGAGCTATATATTGCAAAGGTAAAGAATAGAAATTTTAAAGGTAGCACTCAAGTAATGTACTTTGGAATGGCGGAGAAATACCATGTGGTAGGTAGGTATGGTGGACACAAATGGCATAGTAGTTGGCTCAAGGATTTGGATGCACGAGAAGAATTCCTCTCAATACAAGGCTAGGCTAGCAAGGTTGTTTGAAGTAAACTCAAGTATAAAAGGTGCAGCAAAGCTCACATATGAACATATTGTAATTATTATAAGACTTTACATTGTCTCCTTGTTGTTCAAACACCTCAACCAGAAAATATCTAGACTCTAGAGATCAATCATGCAAACCAAATTTTAACAAGCTCTATTTAGTTATTCATTAATGAGTACAAGGTACATGATGCAAGAGCTTAAACAATATCTATATGAGCACAACAATTGCCAAGTATCACATTATTCAAGATATTAAACCATTTACCACATGCGGCATTTTCCGTTTCCAACCATATAACAATGAATGAAATAGTTCAACTTTCGCAATGAACATTAAAGATAAAGCTAAGAACATATGTGTTCATACGAAACAGCGGAGCGTGTCTCTCTCCCAAACAAAGAATGCTAGGATCCGATCTTATTCAAACAAAAACAAAAATAAAAACAAACAGACGCTCCAAGTAAAGCACATAAGATGTGACGGAATAAAAATATAGTTTCACTAGAGGAACCTGATAAGTTGCCGATGAAGAAGGGATGCCTTGGGCATCCCCAAGCTTAGACGCTTGAGTCTTCTTAAAATATGCAGGGATGAACCACGGGGGCATCCCCAAGCTTTGACTTTTCACTCTTCTTGATCATATTGTATCATCCTCCTCTCTTGACCCTTGAAAACTTCCTCCACACCAAACTCAAAACAAACTCATTAGAGGGTCAGTGCATAATTCATATATTCAGAGGTGACATAATCATTCTTAACACTTCTGGACATTGCACAAAGCTACTGAAAGTTAATGGAACAAAGAAATTCATCCAACATAGCAAAAGAGGCAATGCGAAATAAAAGGCAGAATCTGTCAAAACAGAACAGTTCGTAAAGACGAATTTTAAAGTGGCACCAGACTTGCTCAGATGAAAATTCCCAAATTGAATGAAAGTTGCGTAAATATCTGAGGATCACGCACGTAAATTGGCAGATTTTTATGTGCTACCTACAGAGAGGCAGGTCGAAATTCGTGACAGCAAGAAATCTGTTTCTGCGCAGCAATCGAAATCTAGTATTGGCTTTACTATCAAAGACTTTACTTGGCACAACAATGCAATAAAATAAAGATAAGGAGAGGTTGCTACAGTAGTAAACAACTTCCAAGACTCAAATATAAAATAAAGTGCATAAGTAAAATAATGGGTTGTCTCCCATAAGCGCTTTTCTTTAATGCCTTTCAGCTAGGCGCAGAAAGTGTGTATCAAGTAACATCAAGAGATGAAGCATCAACATCAATAGGTATCTTAGATGCTCCCCCATCCGTAGTGGTGCTAAGGGCTTTGTTAATTTTAGGCCTATAATAGTTTTTTTTGACTTAGGCACTTTAGAGACATACATAAACTTTTGCTCCTTACCCACATAAGCTTTCTCCTTAAACTTAAGAGAAGAAAAAGTTGAACCCAAGGTTCCCATAGCTTCTTAAAGTTCACTATTCCTATGGGTTCGATTATCATGAGTAGCACAAGTTTCTAAAACAGTCATTCTCTCATTAATTCCGCCTAGAGATTTATCAAGTTTATCAGTGCTATTAAGTAATATTCCCAATTTAGTCTCAATACTTGGAAGATCTTTCTCTATGGCCTCCAACTTTTTCATGACATCTTCAAGAGAGATTTCAATTTTAGCTTCATTAACAGGTGGTATTCCAACTAGACTCTCAATAATGCAACTAGCTTCTAAAGCAGGAGTGCCTAGGAAATTACCTCCCGCAAGAGTATCAAGAACATACCTATTCCAACTAGAGATTCCAACATAAAAGTTCCTAAGTAGTATAATAGTGGAGTGTTTCTTAATGCACCTATGATGAGCATCGCTAATTCTATACCAAGCATCTTTAAAACTTTCTCCCCCTTGTTGCTTAAAGGAACGAACTTCAACTTCCGGATTACTCATTTTTAGGAGTAGTAAATAAAGCAAACTAAATAAAGTAAATGCAAGTAACTAATTTTTTTGTGTTTTTGATATAGAGAACAAGACAGTAAATAAAGTAAAGCTAGCAACTAATTTTTTTGTGTTTTGATATAAGTGCAGCAAACAAAGTAGTAAATAAAATAAAGCAAGACAAAAACAAAGTAAAGAGATTGGAAGTGGAGACTCCCCTTGCAGCGTGTCTTGATCTCCGCGGCAATGGTGCCAGAAAAAGAGCTTGATTGCGCATATTTAACACGTCCGTTGGGAACCCCAAGAGGAAGGTATGATGCGCACAGCAGCAAGTTTTCCCTCAGTAAGAAACCAAGGTTTATCGAACCAGTAGGAGCCAAGAAGCACGTTGAAGGTTGATGGCGGCGGAGTGTAGTGCGGCGCAACACCAGGGATTCCGGCGCCAACATGGAACCTGCACAACACAATCACAGAACTTTGCCCCAACGTAACAGCGAGGTTGTCAATCTCACCGGCTTGCTGTAAACAAAGGATTAGATGTATAGTATGGATGATGATGTTTGTTTGCAAAGAACAGTAAAGAACAATTGCAGCAGTTTGTATTTCAGATGTAAAGAATAGGACCGGTGTCCACAGTTCACTAGCGGTGTCTCTCCCATAAGATAGTAGATGTTGGGTGAACAAATTACAGTTGGGCAATTGACAAATAAAGAAGGCATAACAATGCACATACATATATCATGATGAGTACTATGAGATTTAATCAGGGCATGTCAACACTCGGATTTTTAAGTCCAGATGCCTATTATGCCATGCATCGCAATCCCAGGAATATTGTTGTTGCGAGACATAATAGTTGAATATCATAGAGTCATCATTTATTACAACACATACTCGTCTTACAAAGGTAGATCACATGATCCAATATTACAATAGTAGTTGATCTATTGATCAACGAACATCACAAATAGCGGAAGCGAAGTAGTAGTGGCTATCTAATCCACAGGCCAACGCTTGACGTCAGGAGTAGTCCTAGTTGTCGTAGACGTCCTGCTGTCCATCTTCCTCGTACTGCTGTTCTCCTTCAAAGTCTGGCCATTTGAATAGCCAGGGACAAAGCCATGAGTACTTTAAAGTACTCGCAAACTAATACTAGTGTAAGCACTATCAACTATAGTAAGGGGGGGGGGGTGCTAAGCTCTAAGTTTATTTGCATAAAGCCAATTTTAGTTCACAAACATTTAGTAAAATCCTCTTCATTTGTTAACTACCTCAAGTGGGAACATTAGTGTCATTCCCACAACTCAGTTGTGATTCAAGTCAAGTTCACCATTCACCTTTCAAGTTCAAATCACAAGTCACCCTTCACATGTCACATTTTTGAAAAGTTCTGATGATGGAACAGTATGGCCTTTCCAACGTCCATAACCGTGGACGCGGCTATTCGAATAGATCTACACTCTGCAGAGGTCGTACACTTGTGCCACAACATTTGCAATAATCCGTCAGGGTTAACTGGCCCTGATTTATCACACTCCGTGTGCGGACTACCAACCATAACCTTTCATTTACATATCCTAGTATAGGCACCTCTCCCCATGAGCTTGGCCTCCCAGTGAAGGCAGACAGTCAGCCTGGGAACTGCACAGGGCTTGGGCCGGACATTCACCTCATTTCACGTCATTTCACATCATTTCATATTTCTTTGGAGGAAGCCCTTGGCATAACCCCGATGACGCTTGTTTAGAGGGAACCCATACTAAGATACATAAACTTCTAGTTAAGCCCTACCCATATCAGGTATTGTGGGGGTACTTGTAAAATTGGAATGGTATCGCATCCGAACCCAACCATCAGCTTTTTTTATAAAATTCACCATGTCATTCACAAGTCACATTCACCTTCAAAATCTTTCAATAGAATGACTCATCATTCCAGGGTTTTCCAAAGTCATTTCATTTCACAAGTTCCCATCTAGAGTAGTCAATTTTATTTGTTAGCACTAGCAACTAGTCATGAGGGGTGCTATCTAGCTTTCATTGCTCTAGGCTAAATTTGATGATCTTGTTCTACTCTAGACCAAGTGAATCATGAATCAAAAAGTACTTTGATAAAACCAAAGCAATAAAGCTTGTAAGTAAAAGTTTATAAGTAAAAACTTGGGAGGGGCTCAATAAGCATAAAGTAAAATGTGGTGGTGCCTTGCTCTTGTAGAGCTTTGCACTTAGCAAGAATATTAGCTTGCCTTGGTTGGGGAATTGGTCAAAGTGGTCTTCTTCTCCTTGGAAGTAGACCTCCTCCTCCTCTTGATACTCCTCGGTACTAGCGTCTAAAATACGAATACGGGGTACACAATCATCATACCAAACTTATTTACTAAACTAGGCACACTCATGATTCACACAACTTAAACTAGCATCACACATTACTATTAAGTGGGTAGATGTGTTTTTCTTATTTAAGAAAAATAATTTCCTCTCATACTAATTAAGGTGTTACTTTTAATTACTTAGAGAAATAATTTCCTCTCATTATCTTATTAAGATTTAATTTCTCTCATGAATAATATATGACCTAGGTTGACTAAGTCAACCTCTTCATACTCATCCTTTAAGAAAATGATTTAAATGAGGTGAAGCACCTCATGCAATTTAATCCTAACATGGTAATGATTTAATATCATCAAACAAATCATATGAGACCTAAATGACCAGAATCTCTACCTCATTTTGAATTGTTTGTGACAAGATTTAAATGAGAGAAACACTCCCATAGGATTTATTAATAGTTTTGGACAATATCTTTGACTAGAACTAGCCATATAGTTCTTTTAATTAAACTAGGCCATGATCATTCAAAGTAAGCATGGCATATTTTTGCAGAAACAATTAGTTCAAGTGAAATGTGATTTATAGGAGTTGTAATCAACTAAAAAGCATTTGTGGTTGATTTTTAATAATTATTCTAAGTCAGAAAAGTCCCTGTCTTGTTTATTTTTCTACTTTAATTCTACAACAGATATTGGTTTGAATCCAGTGGCATTGTGTAGAGAAAACTCTAAGCTTTCCAAATATATAAAATTTGTAAAATTTGGCCAGGTAGATTTGTCCCTATTGATTTTTGAAGTTGTCATCAGATTGCAATATTTATCTATTCTGGAAATTTGAATTCAAATAGTTGGGCTGGCGGGAAACGAGGTGGGCTGCACAGCGGGAGAGAGAGATGGGCCGGCCCAGTATCGCTACGGGCTGCCTACAGTGGCCCCCGCTTGTCAGCGGGTGCTAACACGCGAAGCGGTACGCAACGCGGTGGCCGTCGGATTAAAACGAGGATCTACGGCTGAGGGTCGTCCTCATCATCGACGAGGCTCACCGGAGAACTAACCCTACCGGCGGCCTGACTAGGGGGTCGGGGAGCTACCTGGAGGCGGGCGAGCGTCGGCGAGGTGGGCAGAGGTCGTGGAAGACAGAGGTGAAGCTCCTGGCACCAACAGCGGCTCCAATGGGGGCTCCAATCGCCGGCGAGGTAGCAGGGGTGCTGGCGGAGCTCCGGCAAGCAATTCGAGGGCTACGGCTCAAATTGATGGGCGGCGCTGCTCGAGGAGATGTTGTGAGATGAGGGAGGAAGGTTGGAGTGCTCAATTTGATCGGAGGGCGCCTCTATTTATAGGGCGAGGGGGTGCTGTGGGGTGCCGTGGAGGGTCGACGATGAGCTCGTCGTTCCAGGGCGACGAAGAGGCAAGGCATGGGCGTGGCGTGTTGGCGACGTCGTGGTGGTGCTGACGCGCTTCGTGGCGAGGCCAGAGATGGAGTGGTCGCGTCGTCCTCTTCCTCGCGTCATGGCAGTACGGGGGCGGACGTTCGTCGTCCGTGACGATGGCTACAGGGCGAGCGCGTCCAATTGGAGATGTCCAGTCGCTTGTTGACGTTGAGGTGAGCGTGCATGCGCCAGGGGAGAGGGAGGGGAGTGCTGTGTCGACGGGGCACGGCGGCGTCCTGTCGCGCTCCGGGGCGTCATCGTGCGCGTCCTGGCTAGCGTGGGCATTCCCTGGGCGTGTCTGGGCGCGCGTGGACTGGGCAGTGCAGGTGTTGTCTCGGTCAATGGCGTGCATGGTCGTGGTCAGTGAGGTGAGGGCAAGCTCCAGGACATGCTGAGGTGACCTGGATGGGAGAGGAGAGTGGAAGGGCATGGGGAGTGACATGAGGGCCGGCATGGTTTTAGTTTTGGTCATGGTGACCAAGAGAGAGGGGTGCAGTGGCTTGGATGGATGCTGAGGGGTGAGGTGAAGTGTCAGGGCAGCATAGGAGGGCCAGGGGTGGACTTGGTCCAAGCAAAATCCTAGCATGGGCACAATTTTGGTTATGGCCTGCAAGGTGTTTGTAGAAATGGCCGCATGAAAAATATTTTCAAATTTTGGAAAGATTTTTGGTGGATTGCATTCATATATTTTTTTAAGTAGAATGGTGGTGGTGGTGGTCAATTTGGTGAAGGTTTGCAAGATTTCAAATTTGAGTTAATCTTCTCTTTGTTTCAAAGTCTCATCTTGTCTCCTCTATTCTGGTCAACCTAGGCAGAGTCAACCCTGATGGTCAACATCAAACTTGTTCATCTTGATGAGGTCTTGGATGACATGGCAAGAGTTGGTCAAGGTTGGTTTAGGAAAGTCAAAACCAGGGGTGCAAAGTGGTGAAGATGATATAAAGTGGTCACATGACCATTATCATATGTAAGTTGGAAAATGCATTTTTCTTTGATTTGATTCTAGTTTCTTTGATGCATTTGTGTTTGTTATTGATATATAAGTGTTTTACAAACAATGGCACAAGCCAAAGTGGCCTTGGTTGAAGATTTGCAAAAATGGCTAAAAGTGTATGTGAGTGAAAATGGGATTTTCTCCCTATTTGTTTTCTCTCTTTTTGATTTGATTTTTCTTGACTCCAAAGTGATTCTTACTAGTTTAGGAACATTTCCCAACCATTGAAACCATTCCAAAAGGTCTAGCTCAAAGATTTGCAAAAATGGCCATAACACATAAGAGGTGATGTGTCAATTTTTCTTAATCTTCTAAATTGTTTCTCTTGCTTTACTTGGGCAAGGTTGAGGGTTAATTTAGTGTTAGATTTGGTTTAGATATGGTTTCACACCATTTGGGTAAGGTACAAGTGCATAGAACAAGAATTGGGTATTATGGCTAGGTGTCACATATGCCTCTATGCATATGTTGCATTTGATTTTTAATTTGACTAGGCTTGACCCAATTGATGTTGTTGAGTGTTGAAATGGTATAGAGGAGTGATCCAACCATTCACCTCAAGTCCTAGGGTCAAGATCCTCAAATTCACAATTTTGCATTTTACTCTCTAATGCCTCTATGGCATTATTACTTTCTTTTTAAAATCTTTTGTTTCACTTTGGATTGGGCTTGAGAAGTACTAGATAAGGTCTATGAAGGTTTTCCAAACCTCTAAATAAAGTAGAAAGGCATAGGGTAAAGTTTTACAAAAATAGCCATAGGCACATATGCCTTTTTCTTATTTAAATTCTTTTTATTTTATTTTAACTTGGATGGTAAAAAGGAATGTGAGGTTTAGGGTTTAAGAGTATTTCAATACTAATTAAACAAGCAATCATGGCAATAGCACAAGAATTAAACAAGATCTCTATGTATCAACTTAATTTAATAAAAGTTTTTGTTGGTTCCAAAATTTGGAACTAGGGAAATTCATTTTGTTTGTTTTGAAATTTTTGGGATGTTACAGGGCATTACGACAAAGTACATAGACCGCTATCCAGCATGCATCTATGCCTAAAAAGTCCACTTTCAGGTTATCATCCGAACCCCTTCCGGTATTAAGTTGTAAACAACAGACAATTGCATTAAGTATGGTGCATAATGTAATCAACACAAATATCCTTAGACAAAGCATCGATGTTTTATCCCTAGTGGCAACATCACATCCACAACCTTAGAACTTTCTGTCACTGTCCCAGATTTAATGGAGGCATGAACCCACTATCGAGCATAAATACTCCCTCTTGGAGTCACAAGTATCAACTTGGACAGAGCCTCTACTAGCAACGGAGAGCATGCAAGAACATAAATAACATATATGATAGATTGATAATCAACTTGACATAGTATTCAATATTCATCGGATCCCAACAAACACAACATGAAGGATTACAAATAGATGATCTTGATCATGATAGGCAGCTCACAAGATCTAACATGATAGCACAATGGGGAGAAGACGACCATCTAGCTACTGCTATGGACCCATAGTCCAGGGGTGAACTACTCACACATCGATTCGGAGGCGATCATGGCGATGAAGAGACCTCCGGGAGATGATTCCCCTCTCCGGCAGGGTGCCAGAGGCGATCTCCTGAATCCCCCGAGATGGGATTGGCGGCGGCGGCGTCTCTGGAAGGTTTTCCGTATCGTGGCTCTCGGTACTGGGGGGTTTCACGACGGAGGCTTTAAGTAGGCGGAAGGGCAGGTCAGGGGGCCACACGAGGGCCCCAGACGCCAGGGCCGCGCGACCAGCACCTGGGCCGCGCCGCCCTGTTGTGGCGGCGCCTCGTGGCCCCACTTCGTCTCCCCTCCGGTCTTCTGGAAGCTTCGTGTAAAAATAGGCCCCTGGGCGTTGATTTCGTCCAATTCCGAGAATATTTCCTTTGTAGGATTTCTGAAACCAAAAACAGAAAACAAAGAAGCGGCTCTTCGGCATCTCGTCAATAGGTTAGTGCCGAAAAATGCATAAATATGACATATAATGTGTATAAAACATGTGAGTATCATCATAAAAGTAGCATGGAACATAAGAAATTATAGATACGTTTGAGACGTATCAGACACATGGCACGCATCCAACGGTGTGATGATACGTCTCCAACGTATCTATAATTTCTGATGTTCCATGCTAGTTTTATGACAATACCTACATGTTTTGCTCACACTTTATGATGATTTCATGCGTTTGCCAGAACTAACCTATTAACAAGATGCCACAGTGCCAGTTCCTGTTTTCTGTTGTTTTTGGTTCCAGAAAGGCTGTTCGGGCAATATTCTCGGAATTCGACGAAATCAACACCCAGAACCTTATTTTTCCCGGAAGCTTCCAGAGAGCCAGAGAGGGACCAGAGGGGAGCCCTGGGGGCCCCACACGTGGTGGCGGCGCGGCCCAGGGGGGCGCCCCCTAGTGTGTGGGACCCCTGTGGCCCTTCCGGCTCCGACTCTTCGCCTATTTAAGCCGTCCTGACCTAAATCCTCGACACGAATTTAAAAAACTCCAGAAAGACTCCAGGGGCGCCGCCGCCATCGCGAAACTCCAATTCGGGGGACAGAATCTCTGTTCCGGCACGCCGCCGGGACGGGGAAGTGCCCCCGGAAGCCATCTCCATCAACGCCACCGCCTCCATCATGCTCCGTGAGTAGTTCCCCCGTGGACTACGGGTTCTAGCTGTAGCTAGTTGGTATTCTCTCCCCCATGTACTTCAATACAATGATCTCATGAGCTGCCTTACATGATTGAGATTCATCTGATGTAATCGGTGTTGTGTTTGTTGGGATCCGATGGATTGTTACATTATGATTAGTCTATCTATAAAGTTTGTGAAGTTATTGTTGCTGCAATCTTGTTGTGTTTAATGCTTGTCACTAGGGCCCGAGTGGCATGATCTTAGATTTAAGCTCTATACTTATTGCTTAGATTGTATCTACAAGTTGTTTGCCCATGTCTATGTCCGGAACCCGAGGCCCCAGAGTGACAGCAACTGGGATAACTGGAGGGGAAGGCTTAGATATGAGGATCACATGTTTTCACAGAGTGTTAATGCTTTGCTCCGGTGCTCTATTAAAAGGAGTACCTTAATTTCCAGTAGATTCCCTAGAGGCCCGGCTGCCACCGGCTGGTAGGACAAAAGATGTTATACAAGTTTCTCATTGCGAGCACGTATGACTATATATGGAAAACATGCCTACATGATTAATAATCTTGATGTTCTGTCTTAATGCTATTTCAATCCTATCAATTGCCCAACTGTAATTTGTTCACCCAACACTTGTTATTGGAGAGTTACCACTAGTGTAGATAGCTGGGAACCCTTCTCATCATCATATACTCATTCCTATATGTCATTGGAAGTAGTATCAACTATTTTCTGGTGCCATTGCTCTCATATTACTGCTACTGCTGCTGTGTTACTATTACTACTGCTCTCATATTACTGCTGCTTTCACATCACCCCTGTTACTAGTGCTTTTCCAGGTGCAGCTGAATTGACAACTCAGTTGTTAAGGCTTATAAGTATTCTTTACCTCCCCTTGTGTCGAACCAATAAATTTGGGTTTTACTTCCCTCGAAGATTGTTGCGATCCCCTATACTTGTGGGTTATCATGTGACCATTCAGTTTCCGCCGTAGGATCTGAATCACTAATCTCCGCGCAGGGGTCTATAAATACCCCCCACACGCGGTAACTTTTTCATTCTTTCACCTCCTTACCCACTTCATCTTCCTCCTCGCGTCGCGCCGCCAGTCCAATCTCAACTCCGGCGAGCTCGCTCCGCAGAAAGCTTCGCGCGCCGCCACTCCGAGCCTTCCCTTGCACCAAGATCAATGCGGTTGTTCGGGAAATCTCCCCCGCCGCCGATTCGTGGTCAAAAAACGAAGTTTGCTCCAAGTCCGGCGACTCCTTCCTCACTGGAACTTCATCGGACCACCGCGCCATTAACGGTACGTGCACCGGACTTGTAGAAGAAGAACTTAGTGTAGATCCGGTTACTCAACTTTAGTCTCGCATGGGTGCAGCCGGAAGCTTGTCAAATAGTTCACCACATTGTACTGGTAGTTCTCCGAGCACTCCGGAACCCAGCACATTAGAACCAATTTGCCCGGATCCCATTGCTTTCTTGCCACCATTTGTTTCCGACATTAGGCTAGCTCAACCGTTCTCCGCCTCTTCCAGCACTGCACTAGGCCGGATCCCTACTGCCAAAGAATTTCGAGAAGAACTCGAAGGACAGGCTAGAATGGCAGCCAAAGTTCAGGAGGTGGAAAACAAGAAGGCCTCCAAAGCTCGGATCCGTGAAGGCGAAAGGGGTCAGTGGTGGCCCTGTGAAACTACTGATGCGGAGCTTAGGGAGCTCCAGAACGAGGGCATGATCTCCTCTCACTGGAGTTTCATGCGTGACTCCGACATCCCCAAGCCGGATGCAGACGAAAGAGTTATGACCAAGGCTTGGGTCGAGCGGGGTTTGTCGCTCCCCTGTTCGGATTTCTTCCTTTCTGTTCTCAACACATACGTTCTTCAACCCCACAACATCTGCCCAAACTCCTATCTCCTTCTCTCCAACTTCGCAACTCTCTGCGAAGGGCATCTCGGAATCCGTCCAGATGTCCGGCTATGGCAATTCTTTTTCCGGGTGAAGAAGGAAACAAAGGACAAGGCCATGGTAAACTGCGGGAGCATGACTTTTATACTCTGACCTGGCCGCATGTATCCGCCCCATGACTCCCACGAATCCGTCCGGTACTGGAACGCCGGATGGTTTTATGAGAAGAACATTTCAGTTCCGAATGTCCATGAAGGACTGCCCAAGTTCAAGAATCAACCTCCGGAAGAACTCGCAAGCTGGAGCTTCATTCCTACACTCGCCCAAACTCCAATTTTGGAGAAGGCCATGTAGAGAATATCTTGGTTAGTCCACGACGGGCTGACCGGAGCTCAGCTGACCCTCAGCTGGTTCTCTCGGAGGATCCAACCTCTTCGGTACAACGCACGCTTAATGTGCGAGTACACCGGGGCGGACGATCTTCTCCGGGTAACGCGCCATGATCTCCCCGCGAATTCCCTCAAGAGGAGATTCAAGACGCTGGTGAAGATTGGCCGGGGCCAACCATTCCCGGAACTGATTAAGGACGTCAACACAAACAACCAGTGTCCTCCAGTAAGCACTTGCTCCTTTGTCATATTCTTCAACTTCTCATATTTTGGAAGTGTTCTAACTTATTCTCAAATCCTCCTCACAGCTCGATACTTTGGCGGAGGAAAATTTACGCAACATACTTCGAGTCCCCGTCAGCGGCAATGCGGCGGAGGAGGATCCGGAAGACGACGATGAGGAAGAGGGGCGAGCACCTCAAAAGGCTGCCCCTCGACCTTCAAAGCGTCCCCGCACCAAAGCTTCCGGCTCTGAAGCCAGAGCTAGCGGCGAGGCCTCCGCCAAGAAGCCCAAAGTTACCAAGCCACCACCGCTGAACTCCAAGAAGGTGGAGCGTGAACGTCTTAAGCTGCTGGCGATAGCAGGGAAGAAATCACGCCCCGACATCCCTGGCGCCATGTGAGTTTCCGAGTATTGCGTATCTTTTATGTTGGTAAAATTTGTTACTTAGGCATCTCTTTTGCTTTCTTGTAGGAATCCGAGTACCACCGCCACGCGGACCAACGTGCAAGAACCCATCACGAAGTACATGAAGAAATCGCCCGCCGTTGGTCCCACGACACCAGCTCCACCAAGCGCTTCACACGCCGCTCCCCAACCATCTCCTTCTCAAGCGGATCCAATTCCCCCTCAGACGGAGCAATCTCCCGTTCCTGCAACATCAGCTGCACCGGAAGTAATTCCGGTTAGCAGCGAGAAGGTGGGGGGCGAAAGCTCCGGAGGCAAAGGCCCCGCCCCTGATGAAACTAAAGCTCATAGCCGAGAAGGCGCGGAAGTCAATTCCTCGGGGAAAGCTGAAGCTATGACAAGTGACATGGTCGTTTTTCCGAAGAATTTTGGGGATCCGGCCGATCTTACCTCCACCCCCAAAGCATATGCCACCAAGTTCTTCAACAAGCAGACAGAAGCGGAGAAATGGGAGCTTGAGCAAGATCTGCTCAACTCTATGCTGGATAATGCCTGGGGTAAACCTGACGCCGAGTCGTCGGAGATCCAGGATTTTAAGAAGGAAGTTGGCCAGTTCCTCGACAAGCTCCTCAGCAAGCGAAAGGTACTCCCCTAGTAGCCCCCAAGTATATAGGCGGAAGCTAGTTAATAGTTAGCGTCTAAATAGTTAGAGAAAAACTCAAACTGAAGTAGTTGTAAAAAATGTCGTAGCAGCCCCCAAGCATTAGGGCGGAAGATGTTTCCGGTGTCAATGCTTCAGAAGGACATACTTTATGAAATACCCTGAATTTACTCCTGCTCTTGTTTGTTTTTACAGGAACAACAGTTCCTGCACTACGAGCTCCACAAGAACATCGCTCTGCAGCGCCGCGTGACCTTGAGCCAGGCGGAGAAAATTCAGCTGTTCAAGCAGGAGAACACGGATTTGAAGAAGCAGCTGTCCGACGCCCAAGGTTGGTTTCCGTCTTCGCATGATAAAGTTCGTGATCCGAATTCCGAGCTAATCTTAAGTTATCTTGAGTAGGTGCATCCACTTCCCTTGCCGCCGCCTCCTCCGAGCTCGAGACTCTGCGCTCCTCCCAGAAAGATCTAGAAGCGAAGCTCGCAGAGGTGGAGAAGAAGCTGGCGGAGAAAAGCTTAGAGCTTATCCGTAAGGAAGGTGAATTCCAACTGAAAAGAAAGGCTGATAGCGAAACGATCCAAAGGCAGCAGAAAGAACTTGGCGGTCTCCAAAAATACATGGAAACGACGGAGTAGCACTGGGACTTGCTCAACACCGATGTCATGGGTAAATTCTTGAAGTTCATGTAATAATTCATGTGCTAAATTCAATTTGTTTGCTTATCGGAAATTGTTTCCCTCAGAGCCTCTTGGATATGATGAGGAACATCGGAGCCAGTTCCCACGTGATGTTCTGCTTCAACTCGCCGGAGACGACTGCAAGGATCTTGTTTCCGCCTCCCGGAAGATCTGTCACAACCTATCCATCAAGAGAAGCCGAACTTGCGATGTTCGAAAGCTTATCCAGAGGATGGACCTTCTTCCGGAGCTGGTGGTGGATCTGCAGGCGTCATCCGCTCGTGGTGCTGCTGCCATGTCCCTGGCTATGTGCCTAGCACATAATCCGGATCTTGACATTGACAGGGTAACTTCCGGTGTTCCTCCGAACTCGGATGTGAACACCCTTCTGGATGTAGTTAGCGGTTACGACACCCGGATCGCTCGGAGGATCCGCCACAACGAATTTTATGATAAGGTGGTTCTTCCTGCGGATGAGCCCCTTGAAGCGGAGCTCCACAAGGAGCGCGAGACGGAGGCCCGACCTGCTCAATCCGGAAGCCAGTATACCTGGACAAGCTCTAAAGACCAAGGTGGCGCTGCATCTCCGGCCGAAGATGACGAAGAGAGTGATGATGATGTCTCCTCTCCAGCCAAAGACAAGGAAGAAGCTACTCCAAAGGCTGATGACAAAGGCGAGACTTCTCCGGCTAAGGAGAAGTAAAGAACTTATTCCTGCGGGAAGACAAATAATGCATCATTTTGGCCCCTAGAGGGTTTGTAATATAACTTAAATTCTTAAGTAGCTAGGGATGAAACACGTATGCATGGGCGGAAAACACTTATCCCGCTATCCGTTTGAATGTTATTTGCATGTTTCGTTTATGAAAAGCAAGTGCTGGCTTTTATATTTTCCGGCTTGCCCATTTGACCTTCCACGAGCCAGAAAACCTCTAGCCGGAAACGCTCGCCAGCGGCGACGAAGCCCAATGGCAGTCCGTCAATAACCGCGGAAACAAGCCTCCAGCCAAGGTGCCGGAAATCGCTACCAGGAATCCATGAGTTCGCAACAGAAAATGTTTCCACCAGAAAACTTAAGCTTACGTCCTAAAGGACGATTTTTGAAAATCACAACTTTCATACACGCGTAGGCGGAAATATCCAGCTCTGCGGTTTTAGTTGGAAAACATACACGATCTAAAAATGAACAAGTAAAGGAGGTAAAAGACTCAAAGAGTGAACCAAAGGCTTTATTTCATTGATCATGTATAACTATTACAAGGTATGTAATTCTAAATTTTTTGCTAAGTGTGGAAAGGACGTAGCTGTGCAATGTTCCAGGGACGTTCTGTTTCATCGTATATGTCATTCGGATCCTCTCACTTGCGTTTCCGGTACCAGTTAGCAGGTCTATCCTTTAGCTCCCGGAAATCGACAAGGTAGTACGATCCGTTGTGAAGCACCTTGCTGACGACGAAAGGTCCTTCCCATGGAGATTGCAACTTATGGTCTTTCACCTGGCGAAGGCGGAGGACCAGGTCTCCGGCCATGAACGAGCGATTCTGGACTCGACGACTGTGATAGCGTCGGAGTTTCTGTTGGTAAATGGTGGAACATTGGTCTGCTAAATTCCGAGCTTCTTCGATCAGGTCCACAGATAGCTGTCTGGCCTCGTCAGCAGTTTCTTCATTGTAGGCGGAGACTCGCGGTGAATCGTGGATGATGTCGGAGGGGAGCACGGCTTCGGATCCGTATACCAGGAAGAACGGAGTGAATCCGGTTGACCTGTTAGGGGTAGTTCGCAAACTCCACAGAACAGAGTCTAACTCCTCAGCCCAAGCTCCGGCTGCGCGGCGCAGCGGTTCTTCGAGGCGTGGTTTAATTCCGGATAGTATGAGTCCGTTAGCTCTTTCGACCTGACCATTGGACTGTGGATGAGCCACTGATGCCAGGTCAAGCCGGATCCCTACGTCATGGCACTAATCCTTCAATTCTCCTTGTGCGAAGTTCGTGCCATTGTCTGTGATTATGCTATGTGGGATGCCGAATCTCGTCACGAGGCTGCAGACAAATTTTAGTGCCGTAGCACCATCAGCTTTTCTCACTGGCTTTGCCTCGATCCACTTACTGAACTTGTCAACAGCGACCAAAAGGTACTCAAAACCGCCAGGAGATGATTTCTTTAATTTACCAACCATATCGAGCCCCCAGACCGCGAAGGGCCAGGTGATAGGGATGGTCTTCAGCCCTTGGGCTGGAGCGTTTGGTTGAGTAGCGTAGTACTGGCAACCTCGGCAGGTTTTTACTTTTTACCAGCTTGTCAGCATCTTCTTTAGCTGTGAGCCAGTAAAATCCGAGCCGAAAAGCTTTTGCAACGAGGGACCTGGGGGCGGCGTGATGCCCGCAATCCCCTGCGTGGATCTCTCTGAGGATTTCAATGCCATCTTGATTGGGGACGCATTTGAGAAATACTCCAGTTGCACTTCATTTGTAGAGCTGTCCGTCAACAATTGTATAGGATCTTGCTCGTCTGATGATCTGTCGTGCGAGAACCTCATCCTCTGGCAACTTCTGATCAATGAGGTAGTCTAGGAAAGGCTGCGTCTAGGCCGGAATGATGACCATCACTTCCTTTGCCGGAGATACTGCCACTTCTGGATTCTCCAGGTTAGCGCCCTTCACCGAGGGTATCCGTAGATGCTCCAGGAAAATACCAGGCGGAATTGGTTTTCTGCCGGATCCGAGCTTGGATAGCATATCTTCCGCTGCATTATCGTCTCGCCTGACGTACTTGACTTCGTATCCAAGGAAGCACTTGGCGATCTCGTCAACTTCATCTCTGTAAGCCGCCATGACGGAGTTTCTGGCGTTCCAGGTTCCGGCTACTTGTTGTGCCACCAGGTCGGAATCTCCGCAGCAAATGATGTGCTTGATCCCAATTTCCTTAGCGATGCGCAGACCGTGTAGTAGAGCCTCGTATTCCGCCATGTTGTTTGTAGCTTCAAAGTGAATCTGTAGAACGTACTGCAGTTCTTCTCTTGTAGGGGACTTCAGGGTGACTCCGGCTCCTGAGCCTTGATGCTGCTTGGATCCATCGAAGTGCATGACTCATGTTTCTGGTTCCGGCTCCAGATTTGCATCCGGAGCTTCTGTCCAATCTGCAATGAAATCTGCCAAGATCTGAGACTTGATCGCAGTCCTGGATTTATAACTGATGTCGAAAGCGGATAATTCGATGCCCCATTTTGCTGTGCGCCCTGTTGCGTCAGCGTTGTTGAGAATTGTTGACAGTGGAGCCTTGCTCCCGACTATTACTGGGTGCTCCTGGAAGTAGTGCCTCAACTTCCTGCTACCTAGGAATACACCATAGGCTAGCTTTTGAAATTGAGGATATCTTTGCTTGGATTCCGTCAGTACCTCGCTGATGTAATAGATAGGCCTTTGGACTCCATACTCGTGACCTTCTTCCTTTCGCTCCACCACTATGACGAGGCTAATGACTCTATTAGTATCTGCCAGGTAAAGGAGTGATACGTCCAAAACGTATCTACTTTCCCGAACACTTTTGCTATTGTTTTGCCTCTAATTTGTGTATTTTGGATGCAACTAACATGGACTAACGCTGTTTTCAGCAGAACTACTCTGGTGTCTCGTTTTTGTGCAGAAATCCAACTTTCAGGAAAATCCTCGGAGTTTATGCAAAAGGTCTTATTTTCCCAGAAGAATTACGGAGCCAGAAGGGCAAGCCAGGTGGAGGCCCGAGGCCCCCACACACTAGGCCGGTGCGGCCCAGGAGGGGGGCGCGCCGCCCTATTGTGTGGCCGCCTCGGCTGGCCCCCGACGCCCTCCTCTGGACTACTTAATGCCTTCGACCTAAAAACGCACGGGGGTTAGAAGAAATCGCCAGAAACCATCCAGTATGCCGCCACCGTCGCGAAACTCCGTCTCGGGACCAGAAACTCCGTTCTGGCACTCCGCCGGGACGGGGAATTGGAGGAGATCATCGCCATCATCACCACCGACGCCTCTCCATCGACCAGCCATGTTTCCCCATCCATGTGTGAGTAATTCCCCCGCTGTAGGTTGAAGGGGATGGTAGGGATTGGATGAGATTGGTCATGTAATAGCATAAGATTGTTAGGGCATAGTGCCTAGTGTCCGTAATTGGTACTTTTATGATATTGTTGCAACTTGTTATGCTTAATGCTTGTCACTAGGGCCCGAGTGCCATGATCTCAGATCTGAACATGTTATCAATTCATGATGATATTCATTGCTTTATGATCTTACCTGCAAGTTGTATACACGTATTGTTGTCCGGAACCCGAGGCCCCAAAGTGACAGAAATTGGGACAACCGAAGGGGAAGGCGGTGATATGAGGATCACATGTGTTCACGGAGTGTTAATGCTTTGCTCCGGTGCTCTATTAAAAGGAGTACCTTAATATCCAGTAGATTCCCTAGAGGCCCGGCTGCCACCGGCTGGTAGGACAAAAGATGTTGTGCAAGTTTCTCATTGCGAGCACGTACGACTATATATGGAACACATGCCTATTGATTGATTAGTACTTGGATACCGTTTTATTATTATCTGCAAATGCCCTGCTTTGATTGTTACATGAGTTTCTCTCATCCATGCAACGCCCATCATCCATCCCTGTGCCTACAGTATTTTAATCATGCTGTTTACTATAATCACTACTGCTGTCTTTGTTACTTTGCTGCTGTTATTTCACTACAGCTACTGATATAAAACTGTTACTACTGATAAACTCTTGCGAGCAAGTCTGTTTCCAGGTGCAGCTGAATTGACAACTCCGCTGTTAAGGCTTACAAGTATTCTTTGTCTCCCATTGTGTCGAATCAATAAATTGGGTTTTACTTCCCGCGAAGACTATTGCGATCCCCTATACTTGTGGGTCATCAAGACTATTTTCTGGCCCCATTGCCGGGGAGCATAGCTTTATTTGCAAGTTCACTTGGATTGATATTGTTCGCTGCAAATTCTCCATCATGGGTAAACCTCGCGATACTAAAGTCGCCATATTACCATCCACTACAAGAAACGGTACAACTCTGAGTACCTCTGCTGCTCTTGATTCACCATCTGTGATAGATAAACTTGTTTCACCACCACAAGCTTCACATGCTGGTACTTCTGCTAGATCTGAAAATTCCTCTTATAATTTTGATGATGCTTCTGCTGTGCTTGATAATGATGGTTCATTAGGATCTTTTCTAGATGCTACAATTGCTAGGTATAGACAAATTGAAAATACTGAAACTCCTAATGAAGATGCTGCTACACCTGTTAATTCACCTGAGTCTGTTGAATACTCTAGTGATGATCTTGATGAAGATTATGTAGAACTTGATGATGATTTCATTGATAAATGCAATGCTACTACTGATGCAAGTAATATTAAAAAGCTTCTTGCACAACGTGTTGTTAGATATAAACTATCTCCTGATCCTAAATTTGCCACATCTCCTATAAACATTAAGGATAAGGATTATGATTTTTCTCTTGATTTATCTCATATATCTATTGTTGAGAAAACACCTTTTTGTGGTACTGAAAAAGAAAGTGTTGTAGAACACATGATTGAGCTATCTACTCTGAGTAGCTTGTTTTCTGATGATGTTAAGAAGCGTACTTATTTCGTTGCTAAAATTTTCCCTTTCTCATTAAAGGATGATGCTAAAACTTGGTATAATAGTTTGCCACCTGATTCTATTAATAGCCCAAAAGAATTGCTTGATGTTTTCTTCCGGAAATACTTTCCTGCTAGTGCTCAACATATTGCTTTGCAGAGAATTTATAATTTTGATCAGGAAGATGGAGATAAATTGCCTGAGGCTTGGGCTAGATTTTGCTCTCTTATTAGAGCTCGGCCTGAACATGATTTGGAAAAGCATGATTTACTTGATATATTTTATAGTGGACTAACCATTGAGTCTAGGGCATACCTGGATAGTTGTGCTGGTTGTGTTTTCAGGAAAAGAACTCCAGACGACGCTGAAGAATTATTGGCGAGAATAGGATGGAATCATGATGATTGGTCTACACCTGAACCAACCCCAACACCAATATTGAAGAAGAGGGGTATGATTAAATTAAATGATGAAGATATGAGGGAAGCCAAGAAATCTCTTAAAGAGAAAGGTATTAAATCCGAAGACGTGAAGAATTTACCTCCCATAGAAGATTTATGCAAGATAACTCCCCCTTCATCCATGATTGAGGTACACTCTCTTGAACGCTTTACTAGAGAAGATATTCCGTATTCAAAACCTCCTGCTCAATGCTTAGATGAGTTTGATAATTATATTGTTAAGCAAAATAATTTTAATATGAGAGTGGAGAATCATTTAATGGAAAATTCTCGAGCTATTAGTGAATTGCATGGTATTGTGGAGAGAACCTCCAATGATGTTAAGATGCTTTGTAAACATTTTCATATGGTTCAAACTCAAATTGATCAACTCACTAAAGTGCAAAATGACTTGTTAAAAAATAATTCTAAAGAAAAACATGCTTATGAAGTAACAACTAGAGGCGGTGTTTCTACCCAGGATCCTCTATATCCTGAAGGGCATCCCAAAAGAGTTGAACAAGATTCTCAACGAATTGAAACTAGTGCTTCATCTAAGAAAAAGAAAAACAAACATAAAACTGTTGTAGAATCCTCTGAGCCTGTTAATGATCCTAATAGTATTTCTATTTCTGATGCTGAAACTGAAAGTGGTAATGAACATGATAAAGATAATGATAAGAATGATGCTTCTGATAAAGAAGAGGTTGAAGAAGAACCTGAAAAGCATGCTAAAAATAAAAAGTATACTAAAGAAGATTTTATTGCTAAGAAACATGGTAATGAAAGGGAACCTTGGGTTCAAAAGCAAATGCCTTTTCCTGCTAAGAAACTAAAATCAAAGGAAGAAGAACACTATAATAAATTTTGCGATTGGATGAAACCTTTATTCCTGCAAATCCCTTTGACTGATGCTATTAAATTGCCTCCTTATTCAAAGTATATGAAAGATATTGTCACTAACAAAAGGAAAATTCCCAATGAGGAGATTTCCACTATGCTTGCTAATTACTCTTTCAATGGTAAGGTTCCAAAGAAGCTTGGCGACCCAGGTATACCGACTATTCCTTGTTCTATTAAGAATAATTATGTTAGAACTGCTCTATGTGATTTGGGAGCAGGTGTTAGTGTTATGCCTTTTTCTCTTTACAAGAGACTTTATTTAGATAAGTTGATACCAACTAATATATCTTTGCAAATGGCTGATAAATCTACTGCTATTCCTGTTGGTATATGTGAGGATGTTCCTGTTCAAGTTACTAATAATTGCTTGATATTAACTGATTTTGTTGTGTTGGAAATGCCTGAAGATGATAATATGTCTATTATTCTTGGGAGACCTTTTCTTAACACCGTAGGGGCTGTTATTGATTGCAATAAAGGAAAAGTTACTTTCAATGTCGATGACAAGGAGCATACCGTTTATTTTCCCAAGAGGATTGAGAAAGCATGTGGAGTTAATACAATTTCTAATGTGAGAACTATCAAAGTGGGAACTATTGATTGTCCAATATATGAGCCTAAAGAAGAATATCAAACTCTTGTGATTGGATCCATATCAATACAATACAAGGTAACATGATTGATTTGAGGTTTAATTCTTCTTATGTTATGTAAAATTTATTTGGTGGCAAGACTTGATCAACCTTGTTAACAAATTCATTTTATATGCATAGAAGAACTAAACAACATCTCTTTCTTCCTCCACTTGTTCTACTTGCTGTAGCACTTTTGTTTTGCAAAGTTCTTTAATTAATTAGAGATTTCAAAATCTTTTTCTGCCCAGTAATAATAAATTTAATACCCAGAAATGTGCATTTTTCAAAGTTTTCAAAAATTCACAAAAATTATACCGTTGGTCTTATTTTTCGAAGAGGCACCTGGGGGCACCTGGGAATGACCAGTGGAGCACCCCAGGGTGGCACCCCACAGGCCGGCGCGGCCAGCAAGGGGGGCGCGCCACCCTGGTGTGTGGGCCCCTCCTTGCCCCACTTCTTCATCTCTTTCTCCCATCTCACTCTCTCTCCCGAAAAAACTCGCACCAGCTTTCTCTCACTCGCGTTTCTGCTCAAGAGCTCAAGATTTCTCGATCTCTTTGCTCAGCCCATATTTCTGTCTGAAATTTGGCACATTTGCTCTCCGGTATGTGACTCCTCCGATTATCCAAATAGAATTTTGTTTGGTTGAGTATATCTTGAATATTTTGCTGCTGTAGGTAACATGTTTAGTGAGCTTACATGCTTGTTCTAAGGGGTAGAAACTAGTTTTGATGCATGCTTAGTACCCTAGCAAGTTCCTATAGTAGTTTCCCTCAAATATATGTCACCCAAATCAAATTTTATAATGATTGTTGAAAAATTTCAGAAAAGGAAGATGGATAACCATAACTTTGGAGAAGTGTTTGAAAGAGAGACGACAAGCACGGGGAGACCCTCAAGGTCAACCACTCGGATTAGGCGGTCTTATAATGAGGATGTCATCGCACCGAGCTTCGAAGCCGAAGAGGACAATGGAGTCCCTAACGCTTCATCTTTTCCATGTTATGACTTTTTGAGTAATGCAGGGTTGCTGGATGATTTCTTGGTCCTCGTCGGTAATGTGGGCTTAACCGCCTACATGGAGGATGAGAGGGATCAATACTACATGCTTACTAAAACCTTTGTTGAGAGCTTTCAGTTCAACAACAAACACTTCCAACCATCAGTTACATTCAGGATTTATGATGATCCTATTACTATGAAGTTGAAAGATTTTTGTACTGCATTGGATATTGCCCATGTAGGTACATCGAAGAAGATCCAGAGTATATCTGGCCATGGGCAGCCCGGCCCGACGGCCCGGCCCGAGCCCGGCCCGAAAAACTCGGGCCTGGGCCAGAAATGTTGGCCCGACTGCCGGGCCGGGCTGGGCCTGGGTAGCCCGAAAATCCACTTTAACACTGCGGCCCGGCCCGCGGCCCAACGGCTCGACGGGCTTGGTGGGATTTTGGTCGGGCCGGGCCGGGCTTGGGCTGGATTTTTTTGCATCGGGCCTACCTCGGGCCGGCCCGAGGCCCGGCCCGGCCCGACACATGTCCAGGTATAATCCAGAGCAATCCCAAGGAATTGCTGGAGCTCTATCGAGGAATCACCAATGATGATTGTCGCACCATTCAGCGTGGCAAGATAAGAAACATCCAACTCCCTGCTATTAAGTATTTTGCTTATTACCTTGCTACTAGCATTCTTGGTAGGGAGAGCACTAGCAATATTTCTAGTTACCATCTTGCTTTCTTAATTGCTGCACTCACTGGAGAGACACCTTATCATCTTGGTGCTCTTGTTGCTCGCCGCTTGTCTAACAAGGGGCCTATTTTTGGAGGAATTATTGCATCGCGCATTTTAGCACATCTAGAGCTTCCTCTTGACCCTACTGATGTGAAAATAACTCCTATGAGGCTTGATATTGCTGCTATGAAGAGTCATCAATTTGTTACAGCTGACTCTAGTTTAGATAATATTATCTATAGAATGTTGTTTGCTGACGGGGAAGAGAGGGAAGTTCCATTGCCGCAGCCAGATTTGTTCAGTATTCACAGGGAACCATGGTCGCGCTCTAAGGAGGAGGTGGATGAGCAGCTGAAGTTACATGGCTTCCACCAGCAGCATGACTCCGAGGACGCCGAGCCCTCCTACGACTACACCGTCACGTATCCGGGTGCTTCCTCCAGCACATACCCGGATCCATCTTCGTCGTACTACGGAGGTGCTACTTCATGGGCACCATGGGATTGATCTCCACTTAGGCCAAAAGCCTAAGCTTGGGGGAGGTATACCAGCATCACTCATTCTTTGCATATTATAGTTGCTAGATACTTGTATATACTTGTTTAGCTTCTTAAAGTGGTTTCTAATGAGAGGGAGATGATATTTGGGGAAGTGCTGTCTAAAAAACAGATTCTGGGCTGTTACCAAAAAAATTCCTGTGTGCAGCCAGAACGTCAGTTTGAGCTGCCAATTTTTGTGCATGTTCCCCAGGTTGTTATCTAACTTTCATTAGTTGAACACTTTTCGAGATGGGCAGCGGAAGATTTTCGTAAAAATCGATTACTGTACTGCTGTCAAGTTTTGGCAGATTTCTGCCATCTTGCTTTCCTGTGTTTCTTTTAGTTTTCATTTTCTTGTTTTTGCTTTGTTCCTTTCCTAAAACACAAAAAGACCAAAAATATTTCTGTTGTTTCTCTTTACCATTTGTTTATTTTGGCTTCTTGCTTTTATTTTGCTTTATTTGCTATCGTTGGTTTGCTATAAGAAAATCCAAAAAGATTTTGCTTTGTTTGTTTGTTTCCTTTTGTTCTTGTTTCCAATTCGAAAACACCAAAAATATTTGCTGTTCTTCTTTGGTTTTGTAAAGTTCATTATGAGTTCAATGGTCCTCGATGGCTGGAGCTTGGTTTTCATTCCATATTATTCAAGCTACACAAGTGAAAAGGCAATAATGACGATCTACGACAATCCGATTATGGTGAGAGGCTGGTATGAACTCTATTTGTTTTCATTTTTGTACATATACTCATCCATGTGAGCATGCTTAGTTGGTTCATGTGAGGTATATGTCATTTAAGAAAGTCTAGTAGTTCATGATCTCTCATGTTTAGCTCCAATTTATTAATATGAGTAGTAGGTCATAAATATTTGCTTGCATTGCTTTATTCATGGATAGATATGACATTGTGGTATCCTCCTCTGAATAATTCTCTTGAATCAACTTGGCACATGCTCACGCATGCATATGACTGAACAAAAAGTCAATTAAGCCTCGATGATTTACTTTACCTCAGAGTTCTTGTATCACTTTTATGCCTCCATTAATTTATTTTGTCGCAAGCATGATTATGACAGTTACTGCTCTCTTGATTGTCGCTTCCCAGTCTATTGCTAGCCTTCACTTGTACTGAGCGGGAACGCTGCTCGTACTTCCAAACCCCTGAAAACCAAGTTATTCCAAAGTGTCCACCATAAATACCTATGCATGGCATTTCAAACCATTCCAAGTAAATTCTCATGTGCTACCTTTAAACCTTCAAAATGCTTCTCAATTTGTGTCAATGTTTTATAGCTCATGAGGAAATATGTGGTGTTTATCTTTCAATCTTGTCATTTACTCTTGACAGACTTTCACAATGGACTAGTGGCACATCCGCTTATCCAATAATTTTGCAAAAAGAGCTGGCAACGGGGTTCCCAACCCCAATTAATCAACTTCATTAATAATTCTCTTCACATGTTTTGCCCTGATTCATCAGTAAGCAACTTAATTTTGCAAATAGACACTCCTCCATGGTATGAGATTGTTGGAAGGCACCCGAGGATTCGGTTAGCCATGGCTTGTGTAAGCAAAGGTTGGGGGGAGTGTCATCCATAATAAAACTAAAGTACGTGTGTAAACAAAAGAGAAGAGGGATGATTTACCTTGCTGGTAGAGATAACGTCCTTCATGGGAGCCGCTCTTGAAAGTATGGTTGACGAGGTAGTTAGAATACCCACTATCATTCGTTGACAACAATAAACACCTCTCAAAATAATTTTACTCCTGTTTTACAAATGAAAAGCTCTAGCACATGTTAATCCATGCTTCCCTCTGCGAAGGGTCAATCTTTTACTTTTACATTGAGTCTCCATCCTTTCTTTGAGCACCTTCTTGAGAGCACAACTGTCATTCTTAGTATAATATGCTTGTCCCAAAATGTGATTAACTGTGGTATAACTTTGATGCTTTTATCTTTGATAATCTCTACTTACAGTCTTCCCATGAACTTCAAAGGTGCCCGAGCATTTATGTTTTGCTGTACAAATACGGGCAAGCGAGATACCACTTTATCATATCCTTCTATGAAAATTGCAATCCTGCTGATAGACATGATTCATGATGCTCATTATTAATTTGTTGGTACCTTTTCCATGATTGACATAGCTATTAGATGATTTTATTTGCATGTACCTTATTATGAACTGCTTAAGTACTTGCCATATCATGAGAATATTTACATCATATGAGCAAATGTGTCTGTGAAAGTTCTTTTATCGCACTCAGTTGTTAACTGAATTGCTTGAGGACAAGCAATAAGCTAAGCTTGGGGGGAGTTGATACGTCCAAAACGTATCTACTTTCCCGAACACTTTGCTATTGTTTTGCCTCTAATTTGTGTATTTTGGATGCAACTAACACGGACTAACGTTGTTTTCAGCAGAACTGCTCTGGTGTCTCGTTTTTGTGCAGAAATCCAACTTTCAGGAAAATCCTCGGAGTTTATGCAAAAGGTCTTATTTTCCCAGAAGAATTACGGAGCCAGAAGGGCAAGCCAGGTGGAGGCCCGAGGCCCCCACACACTAGGCCGGCGCGGCCCAGGAGGGGGGCGCGCCGCCCTATTGTGTGGCCGCCTCGGCTGGCCCCCGACGCCCTCCTCTGGACTACTTAATGCCTTCGACCTAAAAACGCACGGGGGTTAGAAGAAATCGCCAGAAACCATCCAGTACGCCGCCACCGTCGCGAAACTCCGTCTCGGGACCAGAAACTCCGTTCTGGCACTCCGCCGGGACGGGGAATTGGAGGAGATCATCGCCATCATCACCACCGACGCCTCTCCATCGACCAGCCATGTTTCCCCCATCCATGTGTGAGTAATTCCCCCGCTGTAGGCTGATGGGGATGGTAGGGATTGGATGAGATTGGTCATGTAATAGCATAAGATTGTTAGGGCATAGTGCCTAGTGTCCGTAATTGGTACTTTTATGATATTGTTGCAACTTGTTATGCTTAATGCTTGTCACTAGGGCCCGAGTGCCATGATCTCAGATCTGAACATGTTATCAATTCATGATGATATTCATTGCTTTATGATCTTACCTGCAAGTTGTATACACGTATTGTTGTCCGGAACCCGAGGCCCCAAAGTGACAGAAATTGG
The DNA here is from genome assembly GCF_019359855.2 of Lolium perenne. Classification (NCBI taxonomy): domain Eukaryota; kingdom Viridiplantae; phylum Streptophyta; class Magnoliopsida; order Poales; family Poaceae; genus Lolium; species Lolium perenne. Next base: position 163,713,767 of record NC_067247.2, read on the forward strand.
GACAACCGAAGGGGAAGGTGGTGATATGAGGATCACATGTGTTCATGGAGTGTTAATGCTTTGCTCCGGTGCTCTATTAAAAGGAGTACCTTAATATCCAGTAGATTCCCTAGAGGCCCGGCTGCCACCGGCTGGTAGGACAAAAGATGTTGTGCAAGTTTCTCATTGCGAGCACGTACGACTATATATGGAACACATGCCTATTGATTGATTAGTACTTGGATACCGTTTTATTATTATCTGCAAATGCCCTGCTTTGATTGTTACATGAGTTTCTCTCATCCATGCAACGCCCGTCATCCATCCCTGTGCCTACAGTATTTTAATCCTGCTGTTTACTATAATCACTACTGCTGTCTTTGTTACTTTGCTGCTGTTATTTCACTACTGCTACTGCTATAAAACTGTTACTACTGATAAACTCTTGCGAGCAAGTCTGTTTCCAGGTGTAGCTGAATTGACAACTCCGCTGTTAAGGCTTACAAGTATTCTTTGTCTCCCCTTGTGTCGAATCAATAAATTGGGTTTTACTTCCCGCGAAGACTGTTGCGATCCCCTATACTTGTGTGTCATCAAGGAGCATAGGCTCTAACTCTTCTGGTGCTACTAGGATAGGTGGGGAGGTGAGTATTTCCTTCAACCCTTGGAGTGCTGCATCTGTCGCGTCGTCCCAGACAAATTTGTCTGTTTTCTTCAGTAGTTTGTACAGGGGTAGCGCCTTCTCGCCAAGACGGCTGACAAACCTAGTGATTGCTGCTACACAACCAGTTAGTCGTTGCACGTCTTTGAGACAAGTTGGCCTTTTGATGCACAGGATTGCCTTGATTTTTTCCGGGTTAACTTCAATGCCCCTGTTAGAGACAATGAAGCCAAGGAGTTTTCCGGCTGGAACGCCAAAGACGCACTTCAGCGGATTCAACATCATCTTGTACCGTCGGAGATTCTCAAAGGTTTATGTGAGGTCGCTGATCAAGTTGGAGCCTTTCCGGGTCATGACTGCGATGTCGTCGACGTAAGCGTGTACGTTCCGACCAATTTGGTCCTTCAAGCACCGCTGCATCGTACGTTGGTAAGTGGCACCTGCATTTTTCAAACCAAAAGGCATGGTGACATAGCAGTAAGTGCCGAAAGGGGTGATGAACGAGGTCGCCTTTTGGTCGGACTTCTTCATCCGGATCTGATGATACCCGGAATATGCATCAAGAAAACAGAGAAGTTCCGCCCCTGCAGTCGAATCAATGACTTGGTCAATGCGCGGCAAGGGGAACGGATCCTTCGGACAGTGCTTGTTCAAGCCGGAGTAATCGATGCACATTCTTAGTATTTCAGAATTCTTTTTGGGTACAAGGATGGGATTTGCGACCCAATCAGTATGGATAACTTCTACTACAAAACCTGTCTCTAATAACTTTGCTAATTCCATTCCTATGGCGCGGCGCTTCTTATCTCCAAAGCGTCGCATAGCTTGCTTCACCGGTTTAGCCCCCGGATTTGTGTTGAGGTAGTGCTCGGCGAGTTTTCTAGGTACTCCGGAAATGTCAGAAGGCTGCCGTGCGAAGATGTCCATGTTAGCGCGGAGGAACTCGACGAGCGCGTCTTCCTATTTGGAGTCCATGTTGGCTCCGACTGAGACCTGCTTAGTGGTATCTCCTTCCTTGAAGTCGGTCTTCTTGGTCTCTATCGCGGCCTTGAACGAGGTTTTCTGTTCGGAGATCTGCTTCTTGGTGGTGTGCATCTCTGTCGGATCCACCGCGGCTCTGTAGCCTTGCAGCTCCTCTCCAGATATCACAGACTCTGCGAAGGCGGCTTCGCCTAACTCGCATTCATGAGCCTTTTTGTAGTCTCCAGATACGGTAATCATACCATTGGGTCCCGGAATCTTGAGCTTGTTGTAGATGTAGCACGCTCTTGCATGAAACTTGTGGTAGGTGGGCCTGCTGAAGATGACATGGTAGGAGCTCTTGAAGGGCACGACCTCAAACGTGATTTTCTCTTCGCGGAAATTATTGATATCGCCGAAGGCCACGGGGAGTGTGATGCTGCCCAAGGAATTTGCCTTTTTACCCGGAACCACACCATGAAATTCAGTGGTGTTGTGCTTAAGCTGTTCCTTGGTAAGGTTCATCCGTTCTAGAGTCTCCAGGTACATGATGTTCAAGCTGGCCCCGCCGTCCATAAGGCACTTGGAGAAATCATACCCGTCAATGCGGGGACTTACAACCAAGGCGTAGCACTCCTTCGGGACGACAGTAGGATGATCCTGTCTGTCAAACGTACATGGAGTTTCCGACCACCTGACATACTGCGGCACAGCCGGAACTGTGGCGTTCAGGATCCGGAGAGCTGACTTGCTAGCACGGACTGTTGGGGTTCCGAGGAAGGTGTGGTACGCACCCGCGCTCTTTTTGACGAACGGGTTGGGTTTAGCTGCGGATCCTTCCTTGAGGTCCGGCGAAGCGTCATCCTCATCCATTGCCTCAGAACTGTCTTCCTCTTTGTCCTTGTTCTTGCCCTTGCCTCCTTTGCCGCGTGGGCGGTGCTTCCGGGCTCGCTTGTATCCTGCTTCCGGGTCAGCTTTGAGATCGTTGACCCACTTGCAGTTGCGGTTAGTGTGAGTGGACTTCCCCGTAGCCAGATCCAGGTGGGCCAGGCAGGGCATGTCTCTGTACTCCTTGTATGTTTGGGGGGCGCGGGTTCCGGCAGCGGTGACCTCATCACCACGCTGCTGGCCCCTGCCGGCTCCGCCTCCGCGACTGCGGCCTCTTTCGCCTCCTTGACCTCCGCGTTGGAAAGCCATGGCGACCATCTCGGATCCGCCACTCTTCTGGTCATCAGGGCGATTTTTCCGTTTAGTGCCGCTGCTGTTACCATTATCACGGTTCTTCTTTTGCTGATGCAGGGGAATTGCTGTAGCTGCGAGATCTCTGCCTGCGTCGTCATCGGCGGCAGTGTGATCGCTGGCAATGGTGATCATGTCATCCAAAGTCAGTTTATTTGCGTTGACCAAGCAAGTGAGCTTGTGCCGCAGCAGTCCTCCTCTCTGCAATCCACCTATGAAGGCGTGCATGGATGTGCGATTATCGACGTTTTCGCACTCGTTTCTGGTTGCTAACCATCGTGTGAGGAACTTCCTTGATGTTTCTCCCTTCTTCTGGATACATGCATGTAGGTCGCTTGTAGTGGCAGGTCTTATGTAGGTGCCTCTGAAGTGCTTTTTGAAGGCGGTCTTCAGGTCAAACCAGCAAAAGATGGAATTCTTCTCGAGGTCGCTGAGCCAGATCTGGGCTGGACCTACAAGGTACAGCTGAAGCATGCGGCATGCAATATTAGAGGTTCCTCCGGCAAAGGTTACTGCATTATAGTAATCCTCAATCCAGGTATCTGGCCTTTCCGTGCCATCATAATTCTTCAGGTTTCCAGGTAGCTTGAGGTTCATCCTTGGCTTTGGTTCCTCTCGAATCATCCTGCCAAAGCACTTTGGGCCAGTTTTGTACTCGTTGAGACGTTCCCGCGCGTCACGCGAGCCGTTGCGAGGTGATTTTGAGCGTGAGCGAGATCTCCGACCACCGCCTCCGCCTCCACCTCCGCCTCCACCGCTAGGTGGTGGGGAAGGAGACCTGCGAGGGGGGCGATGTGACCTTTTGCTTCCGCCTTCTGACTCTCCTCGCCCTTCCCGGTGTTAACTCCGGCCTCGGTGGCTACCTTCACCATGGTGCTGGCTGCCTTCATCATTCCGGCTTCTTCGGGGCTCCGGTTCACGCTCCTGGTTCCGACTCCTCCTGGGCTCGAGCTCACGGTCATTGTTCCGGCTCCGGCGGGGTTCCGGCGTACGCTCTCTGTTCCTCGGAGGCGGCACGTTGTCGCGGATGTTGATTCCACCTGGACCATGGGGCCAGGTGTTTCCGACTGGACTACGGCAGCGAGGAGGTGGAGGACACGGGTATCCGTTGGGTGGAGGTGAGGGATTCCGAAACTTGTCCCTACCAGTGTACATCGCATCCTTTCCCTTCTTCGGATCTGACGGAGGTGTCTTTGATGGCACATGGATCGGATTTGGGTTTCTCTGTTTTTTCTTCTGCGTTCCGAGGATCCGGTCCGCGATTCATCGTCGCGATGTCGATTGTCGTAGGCGTCCTTCTGCGCGGTAGATATGCAATGATCCGGGTTGGATTCCAACTTGCACGAAGTATCTGCCTTGCTCTGCTGCTTCATTGCTGAGGCAACGAGCGTACGGACGTAGTCGATATCAATCTCCTCGTCCTTCTTTTTCAAGATCTCTGCAGCCTTCTTCATGTTATCCTTTGGAGTTGCGAGTGGCTGTTGCTCGGTAGGGGTTGCGAAGGTGATCCTGCGAGGAGCTACAGCTTCTCGCCTGATCCTATCAGCTTCATGTTGAGCCTCAGTGATCTTGTCCTCCCAATGTTTCCGGAGTTGCTTGACTTTTACCAATGACTCGTCCACCTCATGTTCTCGCTTGATAAAATTGTCCACGAAGTTCGCGGCCTCCTTCCTCTCATCTAGCATTGCTGCTGCGGTGGTGGCGAACTTTTTGGCTGTTTCCAGCATCTCCTGTCTTTTTGCTTCTAGAGCTTCCGCATCTCCTGCATCCATGCCTGCCTGTTCAACCAGTTCTTCTGGGGACAGGACTTCCTTATGCGGTCGTTCCCGCGACAGCGGAGATCCTGCATTGGATGGCTGTGGATCCGACTGGGTAGTCTCAGCTTCTGATTCCCGTTGATCCAGCGCCGCCAAGGTTGCGAGAACCTGTTTAGGCTGGGTGGATTCAACTTCAGGCTGGTCACCGTATCCAAATTCCTTCACCTTGCGATCGAACTCTTCTGTATCCATGGAGGGGGTATCCCCGGAAATTGGGCTTAGATTGCCTAGAATAGATTCTTCACCCGGATAGCTGCTTTCTCCGACAGCCTCCTGCTGATCCGGAGCAGCGTTATTTTTCGGTTCCTCAACCTGCATGGGGCCAGCTCCGACTTCTTGAGGGACGGCTCCTGCGGTATGGGCTAAGAAGTGTACGAAGTGACACCTTTGCTTCTCTAACACCTAGGAGACCCAGGCGGATCTGCATTGGTCTTCCACCTTTATTTCCTGCTCAGGGGCGGATTGGGTGGGTTTTGATTTTTTTCAGATCTAAGGCGGGATCTTCCCTGGGAAGTTCCTATGTCTCAGATCGGATCTTCGCGACTGCGTCCTGCTCAGCAGCGGTCGCGTCAGCGCTACTTACCAGTGCGTTCCCGTCGGAATCGACGGTTTCGCCGATGAAGATGTGTATGCCGCCAATCGGGACGATGGAGAGCTTGACGGGGTCGGCCTTGGCCGGAATCCAGCACTCGTCCGAAGGGACGATCGGAAAGTTTCCGGCGTAGAGGACACGCCCCACAGCGATGGAGTCGTCGTAGCTTCCCATGGCGGAACCCTCCCGGTTCCGGCCTCCAGACGCCGCAGGCCCCACGGTGGGCGCCAATCGGGACCAACCTTACTGTGATTAAGGAGGTCAAGGAGTTCCTATCTCGTTGTTTTGAGATGAAGGACTTGGGAGTAGCTGATGTGATCTTAAACATCAAGCTGCTGAAGGATGACGATGGTGGGATTACATTGCTTCAGTCCCACTATGTGGAAAAGATCCTGAGTCGCTTCGGGTATAGCGAATGCAAATCTTCTCCAACGCCTTATGATCCTAGTGTGATAATTCGTAAGAATAAAAGAATTGCTAGAGATCAATTGTGACATTCGCAGATCATTGGCTCGCTTATGTATTTAGCCAGCGCCACAAGGCCTGACATCTCCTTTGCTGTAAGTAAACTCAGCCGTTTTGTGTCTAGACCTGGAGATGTTCATTGGCATGCTCTTGAGAGAGTATTGCGCTATTTGAAAGGCACTGCGAGTCATGGCATTCACTATACTAGGTATCCAAGGGTACTTGAGGGTTATAGTGATGCAAATTGGATATCTGATGCTGATGAGACTAAGGCCACAAGTGGTTATTTTTTTACACTTGGAGGTGGCGCTGTTTCCTGAAAGTCTTGCAAGCAGACCATCATTACGAGGTCAACTATGGAAGCAGAACTCATAGCATTAGACACAACCATTGTTAAAGCAGAGTGGCTTCATGAGCTCTTGATGGACTTACCTGTGGTTGAGAAACCAATACCCGCTATTTCTATGAACTATGATAATCAAACTGTGATCATCAAAGTAAACATTTCTAAGGATAATATGAAGTCATCAAGGCATGTGAAGAGGAGACTGAAAACTGTCAGGAAAATGAGAAACTCCGGAGTTATAGCGTTGGATTATATCCATACATCTAGAAACCTGACAGACCCCTTCACAAAGGGACTATCACAAAATGTGATAGAAAATGCATCGAGGGAGATGGGTATGAGACCCACACTATGAGTTGCCCACGGTGGAAACCCACTCTATGTGTGATCGGAGATCCCGTGAATTAGAGCTGGGAGACAAGCTGTTGGTCAGCTGGGAGGATAGTATATATCCCTATAGCAATTTTACCACTCCGTAAGATGCAATACTCTCCTAATCTGCATGGCAGGTTGATAATTATCTTAATGTGTTCTAAGTGGCTTATTTTAGCAGAGATGTTGTCCTGCATAACATCTTTTGAAGAACACACCTATATGAGTCTAATTGTTAAATGTCGCAATCTATGAGAGTTGGGTGCTCTCTAGTAAACTCATGAAAGGCCTTGGAGTATGACGTATAAGCTCCAAACCGCGAGGAAGCCTCGTGGCAGCCTAGTATCGGTCTAGGCTTTGTATGAAGCTAGTGCACAGAAAACTTGTAGTTCAAGGCATAGTCCACTATCCAAGTTGCAATCTAGTGTAGTATGAAGCTTTAAGTGGAAGTTCAACTTAACAGTCTCCACAACATACCGGTATATAAAACAATGTTCTGGAAACTTTTTGATGAGATGTGCCAATGAGAGTTTGTGGGGGATTGCTGGAATTTTGGGCATTTGGCCTTTGGCCCATGGCCCATTATCAAATTCTGAAACTCACATGGCCCATTCCAAAAATCAGTGGCAGCACTAGTGGGGGCTAAAGTTTAGTCCCACATTGCTAGTTGGGAGAGAGTTGGAGTGGTATATAAGGTGGGCTGTTCTAGTCCTAGTAAGTGAGTGAGAAGAGAGAGAGAGCCCTCGCGCACTCCTCCTCCTCCGCTGCCCGCCTCGCCTCGTCATGCACGTCACGACGCGCCGCGGGTTGCGGGAATCTCGCCGAGCCGAGCTTATCTTTTTGCTGTTTGGGAAATTAATTGTGTAATCAATTACGAGTCATTAACGGACGTTAACACAACCGTTTTCGTTCCGGTTTTCTGGACTCGTACGTGGGCTGCGTCCCACGACCTTCCCGAACCGCACTATATAAGCGCAGACGCAAACCCTATCCTGAACTAGAAGCATACACGACTACCTGTTTCCAGTTCATTGCGCCGCCGCCTTCGTCTTCCTCATCCCATCCGTCGGCGTGCACCGATTGTCGGGACAGTAGGCCTCCGGAATCCTGTCTCTCGTGGACCTGTACGGGTGAGGGGCAATCAGGTTTTTGGGGAGCGCTCCGGCGCGACTACTGGCATCACGACGTCATCATCAGACGATGAGTTCCTCCACACCGACAACTTCTTCCCGGATCTCAGCGACTTCTTCGGCAACCTCAACATGGGCGACAACGATGCTGCTGCGAAGTATGCGATCTTGTCGTTTCTCTTTCCGTTTCTGTTAGAGTTTCTTCTTCTAGTTTCTGTGGTAGATGCGATCGGTTTGTCTTTTTTACATGTGATCTGTTCATCTACCTTACTAGTCTGCACGATTGGTTTACTTGTTATTTTCATAGTTATGATTTATCAATTACTTGTACGGATTATTTCATATGGATATTTGCTTATATATTCAACAATAAATACCCAACCAAGCAAAGGAGCTATCGAAACATCATAAAAACAACAAGGAACACTAAGTATATGTGCAGAGAAACAACAGATGATGTTGTGGCCTAAGGTTACTCCATGTTGCTTGAGGGGAGATCAAGATGTCTCATTAAAATGAATTTAGAGGTACACGACATGTAGAAAAGAGGAACACCATGGCGAGGTAACCAGAGGGGTTATGCAACAAAAGGAATATGTATTTTGAGAACAACATGCAGGTTGGCAAATAATAAGATGGTGTGGAGATCCAATCCACATCATCTAGGAGTTGAAATATCGCCTTCGGTTGTATTTCATAGATTTCCCTATTTCCTATGAGCATCAGTCTTGTAATAAGCTAGCTCATGAGCTGGCGGTGTTGGCCGCGGAGGAGGCACCGGTATACCACAATCCGTGGGTTCAAAACGTTCCAAACATTGTAACCACGACCATGTCCGGCGATTATGGCGACCAAAGTTAATGGAATAAAAAATTTAAAAAGTTAATGGAATATATGTGTTCCTTGTGAAAAAAGATGATGTGTGGAGATGAGAAGGAGGAGATATGAGCAACAAACCATGACAAATGAAAACATTTGAATAGAGAGAAGAGCGAGAAGTTGTCAGTCAGCTGAGGGGGTCGGGCATGGGAAGGAAGTTGGGCAAGAAACAGAGGATGTGGATGTTGTCACATAGATCGAAACAAAAGACCTATGATGGGAAAGGAAGGATAGACACAACCTAACCACATGGCCTTCTGACAATGACATTGGTGCATCCATCAACAACTAGGGCGAGATGAAGGAGTAGAGGCAAAGGCAATCACACCCGCGAAGGATACATTGAAAAAATAAGATCTTAAGTCAAGGACTAGCTATAGGGAGACATGGCTGGCGCCGGTGTCAATAAACGTCTTCCGCTGATGCCATCATTATCCACGGACAGACCGACGACCATCACAGAGAGCCAAAGGATCACATGCATCGACGTGAAGAGGCACCAAAGAGCAAGAGCACACGCTTGAACATGATTCATGAAGGAATGTGACACCTTGGGAGGACAATGGAAGCTTCGGGAAACGAGGAGACACCAGAAGAGTGGAATGGAGGTGTACGGCAACGAAGATTAGCAATATTGTTGGCATTGGGCACCAACAATGTCGATGAAGTTTACCCTAGGTTAGTCTCTCTCTCATACTTAGTCCACAAACAAGTGTAGTTTTAGGTTTTATTCTACGCCATATTTTCTTAAGTTCGACAAAACTTCATATAAGAAATAGCAAAATTAATGACATCAAACTAATATTAGTGGATACATCTTCCGGTTTAATTTGAACATATATATTCCCTTAGTTCCAAATTAGCTATCGTAGTTATTTTCCAAAATAAGCGAACCTATATACCGACACATGTTTACATCAAGGTTTAAAACATCACACTATTACTTCGCTAATAGCGCGCTATAGCATATCTAGAGGGTCCACGCTAAATTTTAGTAATTTTGCTCGCTATGGCGCTATTTGCGAAATAGCATGCTATATCGCCCTAAAACTTCATAGCGTTAGCGTGCTATTTTTTCAGGCAAGTTGCTTTCACTATTTTTGTGGTGATGAACTGCAATCTGTTGGTTTCACTCCTAAATCAGAAGATTTAATAAATAATTTTTAATAAATAATTTATACTATGTTGTTGCGTGGTGAAATGCTGATGTTAGCTTTCTAAAATATTTGAGATCTATTTTTATATGTGGTTGTATTTGTATGATTCAATCACTTTTGAACTATATATCCATTCGTTCTAGTAAAATTATTTATTTTGAGGCTATATTAGTATTATTTTGAAAATACTATTTAAAATATACCACACTATTAGCACGATATAACGTCCATACCGTCGCTATTTCATTTAGCACCCTATTTTAAACCTTGCTTTACATACATACTTAATGTTGTGTCAGCTAATTAAAAGTTGGCCAAAACCTATTTAAGTTTACTTGATCATCGAGAACAATCGTCTTCCACCCACAGATGAATGAATGATCTGGATCACAAGTGTCCTCCACACGGGTCGATCCACGTGTACATGATGAAGGTGACTAGGAATGTAGGACAAACGAGATAGACGGCAGAGAACAGCAGACACGCAGAAGCGACATCCATGTGGGACCGGGCAACCATGTGTGCAGCGTCCTCCTCCAGCCCAGCCCACCTTCATCCTCCCTCTTTCTGCTCCGCCCCCGGTAAACCCCACTGCTCTCCTCCACTCCTCCCCGGCGCCCCGCCTCCCTATATAAACCCCACCTCCCCCACCACTCCACACTCACCTCCTAGATCCAGATCCCCCCTCCCCACCTCCCCGGCTGCCCGGCCGGCCGCCTCCGTCCCAACCCCGCCGTCGCCGGAAACGACCAAACTTCCAGCAGGTATCTTCCATTTCTTTTCTTTTCTCAAAAACCATCTTCGATACGACCGAAGCTGTCACCCCAACCCGTCCGATCCAATCTGCTTGGATTCTTGCCAGTGCCCCGGATGGATCTCCTCGCGGGCGCCACCCAGCCGCAGTGGCTCCTCGCGGGCGGGGCGCTGCTGCTCGCCACGCTCGCCTTCCTCAGGGCCCTCCTCGGCGCCGGCGCCGGCAAGCGCGCGCCGCCCACGATCCCGGCCGCGCCCGTCGTCGGCGGGCTGCTGCGGTTCCTCAGGGGCCCGATCCCGCTCATCCGGGCCGAGTACGCGCGCCTCGGCCCCGTCTTCACCGTCCCCATCCTCACCCGCCGGATCACCTTCCTCATCGGGCCCGAGGTCTCCGGACACTTCTTCAAGGGCAACGAGGCCGAGATGAGCCAGCAGGAGGTCTACCGCTTCAACGTCCCCACCTTCGGCCCCGGGGTCGTCTTCGACGTCGACTACCTCGTCAGGCAGGAGCAGTTCAGGTTCTTCACTGAGGCGCTCAAGTCTACCAAGCTGCGCAGCTACGTCGACATGATGGTTGCGGAGGCTGAGGTCAGACCCGCTTTCTTTTTTTAATTGTTGCTCCCCCTTCCTCTGTTTTCCAACTCTGAATTCCAGTCATATATGCCCAGTCAGTGGCAATACCCAACCACTGTATGTATGGAGTGCATCAGGATCTAAATGATGTGTTGCATGCTTAGCTTTCATAGATTAACTTCTGGATAAAGGAAATCTTTTGTACTAATAGAATTCTGGCAAATTGTGCTGACTATAGAGAAGTTAAAAGTTAATGCCTGTGGCAGGTTTTGCAACACACTAGTTGCATCGTATCTTCAGCCTATTACATTAATACCTAGATCATAATGCTTCAAACAGATATATCAACATCTGCAATACTAAATCATCATCATTAGATGCCATGTTTTAATTGTTGGCCCTGCCATAACCCACAATCTTGTAACTTGTCCTGCAAAGTTGTATGCAAGTATGAACTTTAGTTCAGTAGTGTACCTTTCTAAAAAAAACTTCAGTTTGGCCTGCATTGAAGGAACCCCATATTAACTTGCAAATACAGAACATGGTGTATGTGGATGCAAACTGCTGCATTGGTTTGTTTTTGTTTCTTATGGTTAAGTAATATCTTTCGCAAATCCAACCCACCTGCAGGAGTACTTTTCGAAGTGGGGAGAAAGCGGCACCGTGGATTTAAAGTATGAGTTGGAGCACCTCATCATACTGACTGCTAGCCGATGCTTGTTGGGAAGGGAAGTGCGGGAAAAGTTATTTGATGATGTTTCTGCTCTCTTCCATGATCTCGACAATGGGATGATCCCAATCAGTGTCATCTTCCCCTACCTCCCGATCCCAGCGCACCGCAAACGTGACCAAGCACGGGCACGTTTGGCAGAAATCTTCTCCACTATCATCAAATCCCGCAAGGCCTCTGGACAGTCTGAGGAAGACATGCTGCAGTGCTTCATTGATTCCAAGTACAAGAACGGTCGCTCAACCACAGAAACTGAGGTGACTGGGCTGCTTATCGCGGCGCTATTTGCTGGACAGCATACTAGCTCTATCACCTCAACCTGGACCGGGGCCTACCTACTCAAGTTCCAGCAGTACTTTGCAGAGGCTGTAGAGGAGCAGAAGCGGGTCATGAAGAGGCACGGTGACAAGATTGATCATGACATCTTGGCGGAGATGGATGTCCTCTACCGGTGCATCAAGGAGGCACTCCGGCTCCACCCGCCGCTGATCATGCTGCTTCGCCAGTCACACATTGACTTCAGTGTGACCACGAGGGAAGGCAAAGAGTATGATATCCCCAAGGGCCACATCGTCGCGACATCTCCTGCTTTTGCTAACAGGCTCCCTCATATCTTCAAGAACCCAGACTCGTACGACCCCGACCGTTTTGCACCTGGGAGGGAAGAGGACAAGGCCGCGGGTGCCTTCTCGTACATCGCCTTCGGGGGTGGCAGGCACGGGTGCCTTGGCGAGCCCTTCGCGTACCTGCAGATCAAGGCGATATGGACTCACCTGCTGAGGAACTTTGAGTTCGAGCTGGTCTCGCCGTTCCCTGAGAGCGACTGGAATGCGATGGTCGTCGGCATCAAGGACAAGGTGATGGTCAACTACAAGCGGCGGAAGCTCGTTGTCGACAACTAGCATGGGCGTCTCATAGGATGTTTGCTTATGTTCCTTTTAAATTTTGTTTGTCTGCACGCCGACTTGTAGGGTATCTTCTTCACCATTGTTTAGGATTCTGCTATTTGCTTCCAGTGGTTTAGACGTGTAGCATCTAAGTGTTTATTTCTCTCACCTTTCATCCTTGATCTTAGACGGGTTCAGGCATAAAATGTGAACAAACGGCCGTATGTATAAGGAACACACCAACTATGACTGAGTTCATTGATAATGCAGTTCTTGCTTTTCCTCCCTGAAATGTACTGCTTTGTGTAACAGTTCTTATCTTTCAGAAATGTAGGCTGACTGCTCATCTCAAAAAGAGAAAAGAAATGTAGACTGCTGGCACCAGCCTGAAGTGTGAAGAGGCTGTTTTTTCTTTACCTGCAACTATTTTGGCATGGTCATCTAAAAAAAAAACTAATTTGGCATGGTTGCCTTGTGCCTGTGATGGAGCATTTCTCCGGCACCCAGAGCCATACCACTTTTCTCTTTCAGCCTGCTGCTGTAGCAGCTGAAGCCGTGAAGCGGCTCCGCTTCAGCGGGTGGCGTTGCAAGTTCTCAAATGGCAGGAGAGAAACATCTTCTGAAGTGTTCGGAAGCCATTGATTATGAAGCGCTCTGTGTCAGAATGTTTCTCACTGCTATCTGTACGCAGACTGCTGCTAGTTTGCACAGAAACATCTTCCTGTTGACTCTGCAGCCTAACTGAATATTGCTCACTGCAGTATCTGTACGCAGCGTGTTTGCCAGTTTGCACAGCATATGCATGCCAGTGACGTTGAAAATGATACAACATGTAGGCAATGAAGTCGTGAGCTGGTATGCTCGGGATTTCGGGAAGCATAACATTCTTAAGGTTTTGTTTTGGTTGGCATGGTTTCGTATGAAGAATTATCTTCTGTGGGTGTAGTAATTAAGAAAAATCGCCAACATCACTAGAAATAGTGAAAAGTAATTCATAAAATTGTCTTCTGAATAGAAGAAGTGAACCTTTACTTTGCACTTCCTCATGTTATTATTTCTTTACGAGCTCTAAGGGTATGATTGGTGGCATCGGTTTTTGGTACCGGCATGCAAAGGTTCGAATCCTTTTACTCCAGATTATGAACACCCGATCGGATTTGTCAAGAACGAGCTGACAACTACAGGGGAAGCAGCTCGGGCTAGGGAAAATTTCTTCCCCGGCATGATGCTTCAATATTTCCATTTTGGGTTCGAATGAAAATGTCGTGTTTTGGCCTGTCGTATACAAATGGTCCAACTGCTACCGTATAATTGCCAACAATTTTACTTCAGCTCGAGTGGAGAAACGAGAAGCACTTCGTTTGGTTGTGTGCAGGTTGAGGAGGATTGTAGTTAACTAAACTAGTTTAATCATAATCACCTCTAATCTGTCTAACTATTCATCGATTCATGACAAAGTTTACATGTAAAAGATGTGCCTCGACGTTGTGATTCCATTCCCATCATCGGTTCGTTGTTTCGTCGAGTGTTTCAAACTCGGTTTCGTGTTCTATTTTAAGCTATTTGTGGACGAGCTTAATTAATTTTTCGCACAAAATTTGCTCAGGGAGTAGCTTTACCTCACCATTTCATACTACTTTCGTGTTCAAATTTTTCGGTTTCGATATTCGTAAAAGAGTAGATCTACAACAACATACAGTATACGAATGTCAAAATGGAGAATTAGTAACACAAAAGTTGTGCGTGACAGTGAGATGAAGCTACTCGTCAAAAGAATTTTGAAACAAACTGTTGCGACGAATTTAACTAAATTCAGCAAAAAAAAAAAACTTCAAACGGGCACGAAATTGCCATTCAAACACTCCACGAAACCAAAAACCGTTCACGGAAATTGGTTCGTAACATCAACATACGTATCTTTTTGGTGTTTAGCATATTTTAAACCGATCCACCGTTTTGTAGATTGGAAGGGATTACAATGATGTAGATTAGTGCCAAGGTTAGTCATATGCCTGCAACCATAAAGACCTCACCTTTAGCCGGAGTCTGGCTCCGGCAAAATGCATTTGAGAGTTCGTGTTGGGTTAACTTTTTGGCTCGTGCGATGCAGAGAATCTTTTTTTTTTTTTTTTGAAACGAAATGCAGAGAATCTTTAACCTGTGAGGCAACCAAACAGCCCTTTTTCGTTTCCTCCGTGCTAGAAACGTCATTGTGGCCAACCAAATAGGGCTAAAATTCTAGAGTAGAAAATTGTATTGAACAGTGTAGAATATTTTAGACATCACAAGTGACAGTTTAGAGCTGCCTTCCCTCTAACGACGCGAGAAGGAAGACGCTGGCAGGGATCACCAGCTTCGCTGGCCTCCCTCTCCAGCGATCCAGCCCCAGGCTCAAGGCAAAGAAGAGGGTCATCCCAATTGCAAAGAAGGTGCGCTGCCACCGCCTTGGCATCGTCAGAGAAGGAGAAGCCGTGACCAAAGAGGCCATACCCAAGAGAGCACTAGCACTTGACCCCAGTTTAGGTCTCGCGTCCGTGTCGTCCCCCGCGGGCGACGGGGCCACGCCGCCGCCGCCCCCTCGCCTCGCCCCCCCCCCCTCCTGTTCTCCCCCGCCGTCATCGGCGTTCATCGCCGGGTAAGGCCCGGACGGCGCGCGGCGGCGCCGGCCCTCGCGATTCCCCTCTCGGTCTGCGCTGCGCGGGGTAGGTGCGGCCGGGTGGTGCTCCTCGGCCGGCGGCGGTCCGGCGTGGCGGCGTGATTCCCGCACGTTGGGTGGGAGGAGGGGAGGCGGCGCAGCCGTTGGCGGCGGAGCTGCGCAGACGGCGCCATGGCAGGGCCCGCTCGACCTAGATCTGGGCCCAGGTGGGGCCCGGAGGGGCTCGGCGGTTGTTCTGTGCTTGGCACGCCGGCGGCGCTCCCTGGAGGAAGAGGAGGCAGGGCGGCGGTGGGTGGGCGGCGGCGGCACTTCGGCCGGCCAGCTGCAGCGTAGCAGCGGGGCTTTGCGGGCCCTTTTGGGTCCGGCCGGGCTAGTTCGGGCCTGGTTTGCCTCGTAGCCTCGTCCGGTCGGCTACCGCGAAGGCGGTGGAGGCAGTTGCCTCCCGCGTGGCTGCGGTGCTGCTACCCCGCTGATGTCTACTCACGCTTCTTTTCCTGTAGACAGTGTTGGGCCTCCAAGAGCAGAGGTTTGTAGAACAGCAGCAAGTTTCCCTTAAGTGGATCACCCAAGGTTTATTGAACTCAGGGAGGAAGAGGTCAAAGATATCCCTCTCAAGCAACCCTGCAATCACGATACAAGAAGTCTCTTGTGTCCCCAACACACCTAATACACTTGCCAGATGTATAGGTGCACTAGTTCGGCGAAGAGATAGTGAAATACAAGTAGTATGAATGAGTATGAGCAGTAGTAACGGCGCCAGAAAAGTGCTTGATGCCCATGACTGGTGTGCAGTTGATGGTGGTAATATTGCAGGAAGTACAGATGCAGTAGAACAGTAAACAAGCGATGATTGCAGTATTTGGAAACAAGGCCTAGGGATCATACTTTCACTAGTGGACACTATCAACATTGATCACATAATAAAACCACTCTACACTCTTGTTGGATGATGAACACCACTAATTGTGTAGGGCTACAAGAGCATTTCAATGCCGGAGTTAACAAGCTCCATAACATTCGATATTCATATTTAAATAACCTTAGAGTGCATGATAGATCAACACAATTATACCAAGTACTAACATAGCATGCACACTGTCACCATCATACTATGAAAGGAGGAATAGATCACATCAATACCATCATAGTAATAGTTAACTTCATAATCTACAAGAGATCACAATCATAAACTACGCCAAGTAATACATGATGCACACACTGTCACCATTACATCATGGAGGAAGAATAGAGTACTTTAATAACATCACTAGAGTAGCACATAGATGAATAGTGATACAAAACTCATATGAATCTCAATCATGTAAGGCAGCTCATGAGATCATTGTATTGAAGTACATAGGAGAGAGATTAACCACATAGCTACCGCTACAGCCCTTAGCCTCGATGGAGAACTACTCCCTCCTCATGGGAGACAGCAGCGTTGATGGAGATGGCGGTGGTGTCGATGGAGATGCCTTCCGGGGGCACTTCCCCGTCCCGGCAGCGTGCCGGAACAGAGACTTCTGTCCCCCAGATCTTGGCTTCGCGATGGCGGCGGCTCTGGAAGGTTTCTCGTACCGTGGCTTATTCGTATCGAAGATTTAGGTCAGGACGGCTTTAATAGGCGAAGAGGCGGAGTCGGAGGGCTGACGAGGCGGTGACACAATAGGGGGGCGCGCCCCCCCTTGGGCCGCGCCGGCCACCTGTGTGGGCCCCCTGTGGCTCTCCTCTGGTGGCTCTCGGGTGTTCTGAAAGCTTCGTGGAATTATAAGATGCTGGGCGTTGATTTCGTCCAATTCCGAGAATATTTCCTTACTAGGATTTCTGAAACCAAAAACAGCAGAAAACAGGAACTGGCACTTCGGCATCTTGTCAATAGGTTAGTTCCGGAAAATGCATAATAATGACATAAAGTGTGTATAAAATATGTGTGTATCATCATAAAAGTAGCATGGAACATAAGAAATTATCGATACGTTGGAGACGTATCAGCAACCCCAAGCTTAGTTCCTACTCGTCCCGAGTAGGTAAACGATAACAAAGATAATTTCTGAAGTGACATGCTATCATAATCTTGATCATACTATTGTAAAGCATATGAGATGAATGCAGCGATCCAAAGCAATGGTAAAGACAATGAGTAAACAACTGAACCATATAGCAAAGACTTTTCATGAATAGTACTTTCAAGACAAGCATCAATAAGTCTTGCATAAGAGTTAACTCATAAAGCAATAAATTCAAAGTAAAGGCATTGAAGCAACACAAAGGAAGATTAAGTTTCAGCGGTTGCTTTCAACTTGTAACATGTATATCTCATGGATAGTTGTCAATACAGAGTAATATGATGAATGCAAATATGCAAGTATGTAGGAATCAATACACAATTAACACAAGTGTTTGCTTCTAAGATAGAAAGAAGTAGGTGTCGTGGTATCATCACGGCATATGCCATAGGGTGGCTAACGAAGGTGGTTCCTAAGAGATCTCACGGCGGTATCCGGATGCGGGTATGGGGACGAGCGACACGGCGACGTACCCAGGTTCGAGGCCCTCCGATGGAGGTAACACCTCTACTCCTGCTAGGGATGTATATGATGATCACACAATACAATGTTGCTCCTTGAGCTGTGTCCGGCTGCTCCTGGGAGGCTAAGGAAGACAAGAGTCTCTCTCACAGGGCAGCGCTAAGGGTGGAAGTGAGGTCAGAATCATCGATCCCCTGCACGAGAGGGGGTAGTGCGGCTTATATAGGCACCGGCACTTTACATATAAGACCCTATAGTCTACGGGCCGGCTTGGCCGGCTCCGGCCTCCGCTCCTTCCCGAGACAGTGACGTCAGGAGCCGTTGAGGCCTCATGGCCTGTCCCATCCGGCTGCCGAGGTCAGCGGTATGGAGAGGAGGTGTCCCTGTCGCCATCAGCCACTATAGCCAGTACGGATCGACGTGGACCATGATGGCCTGTCCGGCGCGTGGCACTATTGCTCCACAGTGCCCCGCGCTTTACGGAAGATGAAGTCAGCGTGCACTTTGGGAACCCGGATCACCAACCCGGTTCCTTCTAGTGCAAGACTCGCCAGCCTCGAGTCGGTCTGAGGTACAAACCCCCAGTCGGATATGGCTTGTAGAAGCTGGCCCAGCTACAGCATTGGCGGCCGTAGCCGGGCCGACTAGGACCTAGAGCCAGCCGGCTTCCGGACCAGCCGGCCACGGCGCCAGCCGGCTGCTCCTCAGCCGGCCTTTGCCGCGAGCCGGCCAGTGGCCAGCCGGCTGCTCCGCGTCCATTGCCCTACCCGGGGTCTTCCCCCCGACAGTAGGTAAACTGACTCAACATAAAAGTAGAAGAATGGCCCTTCGCAGTGGGAAGCATGGATTGCTATATTTGTGCTAGAGCTTTTATTTTGAAAACAAGAAACAATTTTGTCAACGGTAGTAATAAAGCATATGTGTTATGTATAAGACATCCTATAAGTTGCAAGCCTCATGCATAGATTACCAATAGTGCCCGCACCTTGTCCTAATTAGCTTGGATTTACATGGATTATCATTGCATAACATATGTTTCAACCAAGTGTCACAAAGGGGTACCTCTATACCGCCTGTACAAAGGTCTAAGGAGAAAGCTCGCATTGGATTTCTCGCTTTTGATTATTCTCAACTTAGACATCCATACCGGGACAACATAGACAACAGATAATGGACTCCTCTTTAATGCATAAACATTCAACAACAGATAAAATTCTCATATGAGATTGAGGATTGATGTCCAAACTGAAACTTCCACCATGGATCATGGCTTTAGTTAGCGGCCCAATGTTCTTCTCTAACAATATGCATACTCAAACCATTTGATCATGATAAATCACCCTTACTTCAGACAAGACGAACATGCATAGCAACTCACATGATATTCAACAAACGTGTAATAGTTGATGGCGTCCCCAGGAACATGGTTATCGCTCAACAAGCAACTTATTAAGAAATAAGATACATAAGTACATATTCAATACCACAATAGTTTTTAAGCTATTTTCCCCATGATCTATATATTGCAAAGACAAAGAATGGAATTTTAAAGGTAGCACTCAAGCAATTTACTTTGGAATGGCGGAGAAATACCATGTAGTAGGTAGGTATGGTGGACACAAGTGGCATAGTGTTTGGCTCAAGGATTTTGGATGCATGAGAAGTATTCCCTCTCGATACAAGGTTTAGGCTAGCAAGGTTGTTTAAAGCAAACACAAGTATGAACCGGTACAACAAAACTTACATAAGAACATATTGCAAGCATTATAAGACTCTACACTGTCTTCCTTGTTGTTCAAACACTCACCAGAAAATATCTAGACTTTAGAGAGACCAATCATGCAAACCAAATGTGAACAAGCTCTACAGTATTTCTTCATTAATAGGTGCAAAGTACATGATGCAAGAGCTTAAACATGATTTATATGAGCACAACAATTGCCAAGTATCAAGTTATTCAAGACATTATATCAATTTACCACATGTAGCATTTTCTGTTTCCAACCAAATAACAATGAACGAAGCAGTTTCAACCTTCGCCATGAACATTAAAAGCTAAGAACACATGTGTTCATATGAACCAGCGGAGCGTGTCTCTCTCCCACACAAGCATTTATTCAGAGAATGAAAATAACAAAAAAGAAAATAAAAACACACAGACGCTCCAAGTAAAGTACATAAGATGTGACCGAATAAAAATATAGTTTCACTAGAGGAACCTGATAATTTGTCGATGAAGAAGAGGATGCCTTAGGCATCCCCAAGCTTAGATGCTTGAGTCTTCTTGAAATATGCAGGGATGAACCACGGGGGCATCCCCAAGCTTAGACTTTTCACTCTTCTTAATCATATATCATCCTCCTCTCTTGACCCTTGAAAACTTCCTCCACACCAAACTCAAAACAAACTCATTAGAGGGTTAGTGCATAATCAAAAATTCACATGTTCAGAGGTGACACAATCATTTTTAACACTTCTGGACATTGCACAAAGCTTCTGAAAGTTAATGGAACAAAGAAATCCATCCAACATAGCAAAAGAGGCAATGCGAAATAAAAGGCAGAATCTGTCAAAACAGAACAGTCCGTAAAGACGAATTTTTCTGGGGCACTAAACTTTCTCAGATGAAAATTCTCAAATTGAATGAAAGTTGCGTACATATCTGAGGATCACGCACATAAATTGGCATATTTTTCTGAGTTACCTACAGACAGGGTGACTCAAATTCGTGACAGACAGAAATCTGTTTCTGCGCAGCAATCCAAATCTAGTATCAACTCTACTATCAAAGACTTTACTTGGCACAAAAATGCAATAAAATAAAGATAAGGAGATGTTGCTACAGTAGTAACAACTTCCAAGACACAAATATAAAACAAAGTACTGTAGTAAAATAAACACATGTGTTATCTCCCAAGAAGTTCTTTCTTTATAGCCATTAAGATGGGCTCAGCAGTTTTAATGATGCACTCGCAAGAAATAGTATTTGAAGCAAAAGAGAGCATCAAGGGGCAAATTCAAAACAAATTTAAGTCTAACATGCTTCCTATCAAAATGAATCTTATAAATAAACAAGTCATGTAGGCATAATGCAACAAGCATAGAAAAGTAACACAAGCGAAACTTCAAGATTCTCAACATAAAGAGGGGAAATTTAATATTATTAAGATGCATATAACCATGTTTCCCTCTCTCATAATAACTTTCAGTGACATCATGAACAAACTCAACAATATAACTATCACATGAAACATTCTTATCATGAGCTACATGCATAAAAGTATCATTACTCTCCACATAAACATAATCAATTTTATTAGTAATAGTGGGAGCAAATTCAACAAAGTAGCTATCATTATTATTCTCATCAAGTGTAGGAGGCATAGTATAATCATAATAAAATTTATCCTCCATAGTAGGCGGCACCAAAAGACCACTATCATTATAATCATCATAAATAGGAGGCAAAGTATCATCAAAGTAATTTTTCTCCTCAATGCTTGCGGGACTAAAAATATCATGCTCATCAAAGCCAGCTTCCCCAAGCTTAGAATTTTCCATATCATTAGCAACAATGGTGTTCAAAGCGTTCATACTAATATCATTGCTACTAGCATGCAAATAAGGTTCCATAGGTTTTTCAATTTTCGCATCAAACCATCCATGTCTTAACTCAGGAAATAGATTAAAAAGCTCACAGTTGTTTTCCATTATGCCTTACTAGTGTTTAACAAGAAACAAAAATATGCAATTGCAGGATCTAAAGGAAATAGCTTCGAGCACTCACAATGGCGCAAGAAAATAACTTAGTTACCTGGGACCAGAGTGTGAGTGCCTTTTACCTTTCCTCCCCGGCAACGGCGCCAGAAAAGTGCTTGATGTCTACTCACGCTTCTTTTCCTGTAGACAGTGTTGGGCCTCCAAGAGCAGAGGTTTGTAGAACAGCAGCAAGTTTCCCTTAAGTGGATCACCCAAGGTTTATCGAACTCAGGGAGGAAGAGGTCAAAGATATCCCTCTCAAGCAACCCTGCAATCACGATACAAGAAGTCTCTTGTGTCCCCAACACACCTAATACACTTGCCAGATGTATAGGTGCACTAGTTCGGCGAAGAGATAGTGAAATACAAGTAGTATGAATGAGTATGAGCAGTAGTAACGGCGCCAGAAAAGTGCTTGATGCCCAGGACTGGCGTGCAGTTGATGGTGGTAATATTGCAGGAAGTACAGATGCAGTAGAACAGTAAACAAGCGATGATTGCAGTATTTGGAAACAAGGCCTAGGGATCATACTTTCACTAGTGGACACTATCAACATTGATCACATAATAAAACCACTCTACACTCTTGTTGGATGATGAACACCACTAATTGTGTAGGGCTACAAGAGCACCTCAATGCCGGAGTTAACAAGCTCCACAACATTCGATATTCATATTTAAATAACCTTAGAGTGCATGATAGATCAACACAATTATACCAAGTACTAACATAGCATGCACACTGTCACCATCATACTATGAAAGGAGGAATAGATCACATCAATACCATCATAGTAATAGTTAACTTCATAATCTACAAGAGATCACAATCATAAACTACGCCAAGTACTACATGATGCACACACTGTCACCATTACATCATGGAGGAGGAATATAGTACTTTAATAACATCACTAGAGTAGCACATAGATGAATAGTGATACAAAACTCATATGAATCTCAATCATGTAAGGCAGCTCATGAGATCATTGTATTGAAGTACATAGGAGAGAGATTAACCACATATCTACTGGTACAGCCCTTAGCCTCGATGGAGAACTACTCCCTCCTCATGGGAGACAGCAGCATTGATGGAGATGGCGGTGGTGTCGATGGAGATGCCTTCCGGGGGCACTTCCCCGTCCCGGCAGCGTGCCGGAACAGAGACTTCTGTCCCCCAGATCTTGGCTTCGCGATGGCGGCGGCTCTGGAAGGTTTCTCGTACCGTGGCTTATTCGTATCGAAGATTTAGGTCAGGACGGCTTAAATAGGTGAAGAGGCAGAGTCGGAGGGCTGACGAGGCGGTGACACAATAGGGGGGCGTGCCCCCCCTTGGGCCGTGCCGGCCACCTGTGTGGGCCCCCTGTGGCTCTCCTCTGGTGGCTCTCGGGTGTTCTGGAAGCTTCATGGAATTATAAGATGCTGGGCGTTGATTTCGTCCAATTCCGAGAATATTTCCTTACTAGGATTTCTGAAACCAAAAACATCAGAAAACAGGAACTGGCACTTCGGCATCTTATCAATAGGTTAGTTCCGGAAAATGCATAATAATGACATAAAGTGTGTATAAAACATGTGTGTATCATCATAAAAGTAGCATGGAACATAAGAAATTATCGATACGTTGGAGACGTATCACCCACCCCCGTTGCATCCCTTTTCTTCCTCTAGGCCCTGCTGAAAGTTCAGAGATGGTAAACCTAGAGGGGGGGTGAATAGGTTTCTACAGATTTTAATTCTTTCTTTGCAATATTAGGCTTTGCGGAATATAAAGATGAGCCTAATGCAAACTAGGTGAAACAACCTATACGAGGATACAACTAACTCGAGCACGAAGGCTCTCACAGACAGTTAAATCACAAGTAAGGAGTTCGGTTAGAGATAACCGATAGCACGCGGAGACGAGGATGTATTCCCGTGTTCCCTTCCTTTGCAAGAAGGTACGTCACGTTTGGAGGGGTGGAGGTCCCACGAAGGATTCCCCACGCCACGAAGGCTCACCCTATTCTCCGGAGCCTATCCCACGAAGGAATAGCTCACTCACTTGTGGTAGACTTTGAGGTAGCCTCCAAACCTTCACAATCTTGTCAGGAGCAAATCCACAGCCCGGATGCTTCCGGACCACTCTTGCCCACCTAGGGTTTCCAGGGAACCCTAGGAAGCAAGCTTCTTGATGAATACAAGGGGGAATGAGATTTGGCTTGGCAGAACAGTAGATCGGGTCCTCCTCTAACGTTTCCCCGGAGGGATTTGAGTTTGGGTGGAGGAGGAGGGAGATCTGAGGCTTTTGGTGTTTCTAGCAATGGAGTATGAGAGAGAGAGCTCAAGAACAGCTTGTAGTGTAGTGCCTACCTCTTCAAAGGTAGGAGAAGGGGTATTTATAGTGTTCTTCGAAATCTGGCCGTTGCTCACTTGCCACGTCATCAATTTCCTCGAGGAACCCGGTCGACCGAATTTGGCGCCGGACTGGCCGGTGCACAGGCCGGTCAGACCGGGGCACTGACCGGACCGTCCGGTTTCAACCGGAGCTGGGACCGGGTCTTGACCGGACGAGCTTCTGAGGCTTACTGGATCCAGCCCGGATGGCACAAGCGCAAAGTCTGGTTGGGCACCGGCACGCTCGGTCTGGAACCCGGTCTGACCGGGCCATGGACCGGAGTGGCCGGTCCAAACCGGGCTGGCGACCGGACGCAGACCGGAGTGCTCGCCCTTCTTTACTGGAACCTGCCCGAATGGCACATGCGCTGGGCCCGGTCGGCGCCGGGTGGTCCGGTGCCAGGGCCGGTCTGACCGGGTCTGGGACCGGCCAGGCTCTGGAAAATCCATGTTGATTTTTCGTCGAAGTGGGGGGTCTCCCATTGCCTTCTTGTTCCATTGATACACCATTATACCTCTTTGGCTAATACCCGGGAATCATCTTGTAGACATGTATTAGTCCAAATACACTAGCACGGTGTCATAGTTACCAAAATAATGGATAAGGGTAAAATACCCTTACAATCTCCCCCTTTTTGGTATACGATGACAAACCGAGCTAGAGTCACATATAGATATTATGATAAGCTTTAAACCTTGATTCCATATAAGATATTGAGATGGCTCCCCCATAAAGTGTGCACTTGGAGAATTTGCGTTTGAATGCAAAGTGCAATATTTGTGGAACATGAGAATCTCCCCCAATATCTTTAGGAAACAAGCATGGTATGGAGATGTGCATATCCAGATATATAAGCATAGCACACATAATCATCCTAACATAGAGTAGCACACATAATAGAGTTTAAGCATAAAGGTACATGTCCATACATGAAACACTTAAAATAGCAAATGGTTCTTGGAATGATAAAAGCAAATAAGCACAAGCCATATAAGAATCAAATAAAGCAACACCCATGGCTTGTGACATCCAAAGCATCCCGTGGTCCTAGACTCTACTCTCTTCTCCCCCTTTGGCATCGGAACACCAAAAAGGCGAAGAAAAGAGGAGAGGTGCTACCGCTCCCATCAGTAGAACTCATGCCCAGTGGAATATGAGCCCTCGCCAGCATCGTCCTCTTCCTCATCCGCATCACCTTCATCCTCATCAGCCTCATCATCAGCAGGAACACGTGCATGCCTAGGAGGAGGACCACCAAAACCGTACCAGGTGGGATCAAAGTTCTGGAACATCTGATCAGATATGGGAGGCATCTCCCAGTTAGGTGCATGAATGGGCTCCAACTCAGGGCCAGGAGGAGGAACATGTGCATTCCTAGTAGCCATGAACTCATTTTGGCGCCTCCTCGTCTCTTGGTTCAAAGCAAGACTTTGATGTGCAACATCATTAGTATTTTTGCACAACTGCCACATGGAGGAGAAGAACCGAGAGACACCATGCTGTGGGCGCCTAGCGTAGCTGGAGCTAGCAGGGTCATGACGTTCCTTGGACCGGCACTCAGAAGGCATCATCTCAGGGACGTCCGGTCTATCTCCTTGGATAGGTACCTTGAAGGCTTCCATCTTGACCCGTTCACCCTGCGTATTGAGAGGTGCTAGCACAACCTTGTTGATGAGCAGCTGAATGTACTGAGCATAGTTAGGAGTCATCCTTTCGCGAACACATCGCCTCAGCTCACAGTAGATGAGATCACAGCCATCAATGAGTTTCCAGTGCTCAGGGTGGCAGTAGTACATCAAGTTCAGGTGATATCCACGACATTCACTTGTATCGCCGGACTTGCTAATGAGAGTCTCACGGAAGAGCTTGGCAAGTAGAAGGTAGGAGTAGTACATGCCAGAGATAGTGGGAGGTCCAGCTGTGGGTTCCCGAGGATAGCAGAAGGCAATGTCTCCTTTGGTGAACTTCTGCTGAGAGTATAGCTTGAAACCATGAGCACGACCTCCACCAAACCCCAGGGCTTCACAGAAATCAAGATAGTTGCAAGTGTATTTCTCTTTGCCTGTCATCCAAGTCATAGTCCGAGCTGCATCATCATGGAAAAACACGGTGCAGTGAAACTGCCTCACCAAGAGTGGACAATAGCTCTCATTAGTAGGCATCAGGCACATAAGCTCATACAACCCCATCCGCCTCAAGGTCTCAACCCCAAAACGAAACTTGGTGGCTTCATGCATTGCAAGAACATCCTTGATGGCCTTGGGCATAACAAAGGTACCAGTCTTCATGTGCTCTTTGGTGTCGTAGTACTCTTCCCACATCACTTGTTGTGTCTTGGTCCAGAACATTTTATCTCCCCCTGTGTAAGTGGGTGCCTCAAAGCGATAGGGGTTGTCCTCTCTAAGTCTTCTCCATGCACCAACATGTACATCGCCAACATTATATGTTGGCAAGATCTCATCATCTTCTTGTGCAGCATGTTTATCTCTCCTTCTGTTGGCGATTGACTTGGTTCTTCCAGATGAGGTGCCATCAGTAGTCGGAGGTGCACCGAAAGGCACACGACCGCTAGTACGGCGGGCTGGAGGTCCCGAACGCCTTCCTCTCTTGGCAACAGTGCACTGGTCCTCTCCACTCCAATCATCTGTGAATCAGCAAAATAGAGCGAGGATAGCAGTGGGGTAAGTGTACATGTCATCAGTAAATAGGGAGGCCAAAAAGCATAGCATATATCCAAGTGTTTCGATGAGATTATGCGAAGAACTGGGCGATCCGGCGCACAGGCCGGTCCGACCGGACGATAGACCGGACGAGCCGGTCGACAATCCGGTTGACCGGGCGGCACGCCGGACCGGCCGGTTGAGAGGCCGGTTGACCGGGCTGTAAACCGGGTGCTGTCGACTTGTGATGTTTGCCCAGAAATTCGACCACAAAATCATGCAAAAACTCACAAACTTGAACATAGACTATAGCATTAGAGTGAACAATGTGCATAGGGGTGTGAGACACTCTAGATGGCATGAGGACTTACTAACCCTAACCCTAACCCTAACCCTAACTTTTCTCAACTTTCCTCAAAATTTGGCAATGGGAGAGGAAAATCAAGAGGGAGAGGGAATGGGAGGAAGATTTACCCGAAGACATCGTCCTCTTTGCCCAAGTGAGCAAGAAGAACACGTGAAGAGGGCTTGAGGGCCAAATCCCCAAGATCTCCCAAAATAGCTTGAGAGGGACCAAATCCTTTGGTGAAGAGGCTTGAGAGAGCCCGATCTACGATTAGATGAAGTTTGGGGAGAAACTAGTGGTGGGAAGGGCCTAGGACGTGGTGGAGATGGTGGAGGCGGCGGCCATGGAGGTTTTGGAGGTGGGGGATAATGAGGAAGAAGACCCCCAAGGGGTATCCTCCTCCGATACATACCAGCTGCACGGCCGATCGGCCGCCCGGTCGACCGGGCCAGGCGCCGGATGGCCCGGCGCAAAGGCCGGTCCGACCGGGCCAGTAACCGGCCAGAGTCTGTTTGCCCAGTTTTGTCTCAATTTGCCTCTTTTTGCCCCTATTCTTTGTGTAAATGTGTATGAATGCTCAGATGATGACATGTACATATAGATAGATAGACGATGATGAGATGAGCATAGACATGGGGTTGGAAACACAAAGTGTTCTAGGCATACCCATTGGAGTGAAATCCAAACAAGATATAAATAGCAACAATGGGCATGATCGAAGTATATCAAGAACCATAAAACATTTTGGAATAGTTTTTGGCAATAAGACCATTTAGCCTTATATAGTCAAATCAAGTTGTAATTGAGGCTCAATGAGGGGCGGGGGATTACTCCCCCTATGTGAAAGCGCAAATGTCATGAGACCTCGAAGAGACATGCTTCGGTCCATATAATGACATTGGGTCTATTTATGTTGCACACATAGGTATGCATCATACCAAGATATGGTAAGATGACTATCACCATATGTGTTGTGCCTCTAAGCTAGAGAGCAAGATAAATGCAAGAATATAGTGCAAGAAGTTAATCAATCCAAGTTTTTAGGATCAAGAATACCAAGTTCTCCTCTCAAGTTAACAAACCGGGCTTCATCCAAAGGCTTAGTGAAAATATCCGCCAATTGGTAGGTTGTCCCCACATGAGTGAGATCAATATCCTTATTGGCAACATGGTCACGTAGGAAGTGATGGCGAATGTCAATATGTTTGGTGCGACAATGATGAACCGGGTTATTGGCGATCTTAATTGCACTTTCATTGTCACAAAGAAGAGGCACCGTACCAAGAGACACACCATAGTCTTTCAAGGTTTGCTTCATCCATAACAATTGAGTGCAACAAGATGCCGCGGATATGTATTCGGCTTCAGCGGTGGATAGAGCGGTGGAGTTTTCTTTCTTGGATGACCAACTCACCAATGACCGGCCAATAAATTGGCAAGCCCCGGAGGTAGACTTCCGGTCAACCTTATCACCGGCCCAATCGGAATCCGAATAGCCAATGAGTTCAAAGGTTGACCCATTTGGATACCATAGCCCGAGAGTAGGAGTGAGAACAAGGTATCTTAGAATCCGTTTGACCGCCATTAAATGGCTCTCCTTAGGAGCGGATTGAAAACGAGCACACATCCCTACACTTAGCATAATATTCGGCCTAGAGGCACAAAGGTAGGGCAAGGATCCTATCATGGAGCGGTATACCTTTATGTTCACATCCTTCTCACCGTCACATGAGCCAAGTTGCCCCTTTATGGGCATGGGTGTCTTCATTGGGCTTGCATTGGTCATGTTGAATTTCTTGAGCATGTCCTTCACATATTTTTCTTGAGAGATGAAGGTGCCTTTTGCAAGTTGCCTCACTTGGAAGCCTAGGAAGAACTTCAACTCTCCCATCATGGACATCTCAAATTTCCTAGTCATCAATAGCTAAAAAGCTTTGTTATGATTGGGGTTAGTTCCACCAAAGATAATATCATCAACATATATTTGACATATAAATAAGCCACCCCCTTTAACCCGTTTGGTGAAAAGGGTGGAATCGACCGTACCCATGCAAAACTCATCACGTAGAAGGAAATCCCTAAGGAACTCATACCAAGCACGTGGAGCTTGCTTGAGACCGTAGAGTGCTTTATGGAGTAGATACACGTGGTTGGGTCGGCATGGGTCTTCGAAACCCGGGGGTTGAGCCACATATGCGGTTTCTTTTAGGGGACCATTCAAAAATGCACTTTTCACATCCATTTGATATAGTTTGAAATTGTGGAAAGATGCAAATGCAAGCAAAAGACGAATAGCTTCAAGACGGGCTACCAGCGCAAAGGTATCCTCAAAATCCATACCTTCTATTTGGGCAAACCCTTGCGCCACTAACCTTGCTTTGTTTCGTATGACAATGCCATTCTCATGTTGCTTGTTCTTGAATACCCATTTGGTCTCAATAACATTGATGCGATGATCCTTGGGTCTCTCAACTAGAGACCATACTTCATTACGAGTGAAACACTCCAATTCTTCTTGCATGGCAATTACCCAATCCGGATCAACCAAGGCTTCATGTACCTTGAGTGGTTCAAAACTAGACACAAAAGCATGGTGTTGACAATAAGTGATAAGTAATGCATGGTGTCTACGAGTTACCACTCCTCTTGAGATGCTACCAAGGACTTGATCTACTTTCATGTCACTTGCCCTTGTAGCGGCCTTGATCTTCCGAATGGTTCCTTCATGATCAATGAATTCATCTCTTGCTAGTACTTGATCATGAGGGACCACTTGAGCTTGATCATGAGTTGAGGATGTTTCTTGATCATCATCATGGTCTTGCTCAGTGGAATGAGGACTTTCTTCTTGTTCTTCGGAATGTGACTCATCTTGAGTGGAGGATGGTTCTTGAGTTGCACTTGATGGTTCGGCTTGAGTTGAGCTAGGCTCCATTTGAGCCGAGCTTGATACTTCTACTCCATCATCTTGATCATCATTATGAACTTCCATGGGCCGGATGTGTCCAATGCCCATATGCTTGATGGCACTAGATGGATCATCATTATTACCTGCAACACATGGAACAACTTGCTCCACTTGGGAGCCATTATACTCCAAGAACACCACGTCACAAGATACTTCAATAGTCCCAGTGGACCGGTTGTAGTATCTATAGGCGTGAGAGTTCTCCGCATATCCAACAAATATACCCTATATGGTTCTAGGCAAATTTACCGAGCTTTCCTTTGTTGTTCTTAACAAGACATTTGCATCCAAAGACACGAATGTACATGACATTAGGCTTGTTACCTGTGAGAAGCTCGTATGGAGTTTTGTTATGGAGGGGGCGGAGGAAGAGCCGGTTGGAGTAGTGGACAGCCGTAGAGATGGCTTCTCCCCAAAAGTTGTGGGGTGAGGTTAATTCACTCAACATGGTTCTTGCCATTGATACGTCCAATTTGCATCACTATTTTATATCATAATTTGCTGTTATTCATTGATATATTTCATATTGGGACACAATACTTATGTTATTTCATCTATTTTGCATGTTTCATCATTATTGGAGGATCAAGCACCAGAGCCAGGATTCTCAAGGGAAAAGCACCGTCGTAACGCAATATTTCGGAAGATCAACTGTGGAAGGAAATTATACCAAAAATCCTATTTTTCAAGATGACGAAGGAAGCCAGAAGGAGGAGCCAGGAGGACCCAGGGTGGGCCCACACCCTAGGGCGGCGCGGCCCATGCCCTGGCCGCGCCGCCATGTGGTTTGGGGGGCCCACGACCCCTTTCGCCTCCTTTTCTTCGCGAAATCCTTCGTCCCGAAAACGAAAGCCACAGAGGGTTCCTCACGAAGAGTTACAGCCGCCTCTGCGGGGCGGAGAACACCAGAGAGAAAAGAGCTCTCCGGCGGACAGGAATCCGCCGGGGAAATTCCCTCCGGGAGGGGGAAATCGACGCCATCGTCACCGTCATCAAGCTGGACATCATCTCCATCACCATCATCATCATCTCCACCATCATCACCGCCGTCTCCACCGCTGGACACCGTCACCGCCGTAGCAATTTGGGTTTGATCTTGATTGTTTGATAGGGGAAACTCTCCCGGTATCGATCTCTACTTGTTGTTGATGCTATTGAGTGAAACCATTGAACCAAGTTTATGTTCAGATTGTTATTCATCATCATATCACCTCTGATCATGTTCCATATGATGTCTCGTGAGTAGTTCATTTAGTTCTTGAGGACATGGGTGAAGTCTAAATGTTAGTAGTGAACTATGGTTGAGTAATATTCAATGGTATGATATTTAAGTTGTGCTGTTATTCTTCTAGTGGTGTCATGTGAACGTCGACTACATGACACTTCACCATTTATGGGCCTAGGGGAATGCATCTTGTATTCGTTTGCCAATTGCGGGGTTGCCGGAGTGACAGAAACCTAAACCCCCGTTGGTATATCGATGCAGGAGGGATCGCAGGATCTCAGAGTTTAAGGCTGTGGTTAGATTTATCTTAATTACTTTCTTGTAGTTGCGGATGCTTGCAAGGGGTATAATCACAAGTATGTATTAGTCCTAGGAAGGGCGGTACATTAGCATAGGTTCACCCACACAACACTTATCATAACAATGAAGATTATTTAGCCGTATGTAGCGAAAGCACTAGACTAAAATCCCATGTGTCCTCAAGAACGCTTGGTCATTATAAGTAAACAAACTGGCTTGTCCTTTGTGCTAAAAAGGATTGGGCCACTCGCTGCAATTGTTACTCTCGCACTTTACTTACTCGTACTTTATTCAACTGTTACATCTAAACCCCCTGAATACTTGTCTGTGAGCATTTACAGTGAATCCTTCATCGAAACTGCTTGTCAACACCTTCTGCACCTCGTTGGGATCGACATTCTTACTTATCGAAAATACTACGATACACCCCCTATACTTGTGGGTCATCAAGACTATTTTCTGGCGCCGTTGCCGGGGAGTGAAGCGCTATTGGTAAGTGGAATTGGTAAGGAAAACCTTCTTGTTTGTGCTGATTTTATTTACTTTCTGCTATAAGTCATTATGGAGAGATCTTCTCTTCAATTTCTATTTGGGAAATCTACTACTACTGCAACGGTAGTGGATGAGGCGCCAGGTGAGGAAGTGATACCATATAAAATACCTATGAAAATTATTGAACGTGTTATGGATAACCGCTATGAAGGGGATGGAACTGTCCACCCTGGAGATCATTTATTGTTCTTGCATGAATTATGCGGTTTATTCAAGTGTGCAGGTATTGCTATGGATGAAGTGAGGAAGAAACTATTCTCTATATCGCTGTCTGGTAAGGCGGCGCATTGGTATAAATTACTGGATAATGGGGATTCTCTTGAATGGAATGATATTGTGCCCCGGTTTTATTCTAAGTTCTATCCTCCAAGTGAAATTCATAAGGATCGGAATCGCATATATAATTTTTGGCCTCATGATGGAGAGAGTATTGCCCAAGCTTGGGGGAGATTGAAGTCTTTAATGCTCAAATGCCCCATTCATGAGCTTCCTGGTAATGTTATTATTGATAATTTCTATGCAAGACTTTCTTTTCAAGACAAGACCTTGCTGGATACTTCTTGTTCTGGATCATTTACACGCAACAAAGAAGAGTTTAAAAGGGACCTTCTTGATCGGATCCAAGAAAATACTGAAGGTTGGGAGAACGACAAGGATAGAGAATCAGGTATAATTTATGATTATAAATGCATTGAAGCTTTTATGGATACTGATAAATTTCGTAATATGAGTGCTACATATGGTCTTGATTCTCAAGTTGCTGCAAATCTTTATAAAGCTTTTGCCTCTCATTATGAATTGCCAAAGAAGAATTTTGATAAGTATCATGAACCGTATAAAGATAAAATTGATTCATCTATTAATAAATGCGTTGTAGTTGAAACCGCTGATCATGTTATTCCTGAAGCTTATATTGAAAAAACTCCTTTCCCCGCTAAAATGAAGGAGTACTCTGTTATAAATAGTGCGGTTCATAAAAGTGAAAAGAAACCTATAGAACCTGAAGAACAAATAAAAGTTGAACCTGCTGTTGCAATAGTTAAAGATCTTGTGACTGAAAATGTGGAGGATGGTCATATTATTTTCTGTGAAGATGCTTCTAATATTGTTTCACATCCTAATAAACCCAAACAAGCTAGTGTTCCTATGCTATCTGTTAGAATTGGTGATCATTGCTATTATGGATTATGTGATATTGGTGCAAGTGTTAGTGCTATTCCTTATGAGCTTTACACGGAGATTATGCACGAAATTGATTCTTGTGAACTTGAAGATATTGATGTGGTTATTCAGCTGGCTAATAGAGAAACTATTTCTCCAATTGGTATTGTTCGAGATGTGGAAGTTTTATGCGGTAAGATTAAATATCCTGCTGACTTTTTGGTACTTGGTTCAGCTGCTAGTGATTATTGTCCTATTATTTTTGGTAGACCTTTTCTAAATACTTGTGGAGCTATTATAGATTGCAAGAAAGAGAAAATTTTGACTAAATTTGCTGGTGAATCTTATGAGTTTAACTTCTCTAAATTTACTAAAACTCATTATAAAGCTGACTTGCCTAGTAATGATTTTAAAATGGAGCAATGTGCATCTATTGTTCTTGTTCCTAATAATCCTTTGCAGCAACATTTGGAGGATAGCGAGAGTGAAGTTTTTAGGAAAGAAAGAGATGAGCTTGAGGAAATTTTTCTTCGCCAACCTATTCTCAAGCATGATTTACCGGTGGAAGATCTGGGTACAACACCGCCACCAAAGGAAGATCCTGTTTCTGATTTAAAGCCTTTGCCTGATAACCTTAAATATGCTCATATTGATGATAAGAAAATATATCCTGTTATTATTAGTTCTAAGCTTTCAAAGATTGAGGAAGAAAGGCTATTGGAAATATTGAAGAAACACCGAGGCGCTATTGGCTACACTCTTGATGATTTGAAAGGGATTTCTCCTTCTATTTGCCAACATGCTATTAATATGGAAGATGATGCAAAGCCTGTTGTTGAACATCAGCGTCGTCTAATTCCGAAGATGAAGGAAGTGGTAAGGAATGAGTTTTGCAGAGATGTGAAGAAACTAACCTTGTTCTTAATTGGGAGAAATGCCACTTTATGGTTAATGAAGGAATTGTATTGGGACATAAAATTTCTGAGAGAGGTATTGAAGTTGATAGAGCTAAAGTTGAAGCAATTGATAAGATGCCCTATCCGAGGGATGTTAAAGGTATTCGTAGTGTTCTTGGTCATGCTGGGTTTTATAGGAGATTTATTAAAGATTTCTCCAAGATTTCAAAGCCTCTTACTAATCTTCTTCAAAAAGACGTACCTTTTGTTTTTGATGTTGATTGTAAGGAAGCTTTTGAAACTCTTAAGAAAGCCTTAACAACTGCTCCTATAGTTGAACCTCCTGATTGGAACTTACCCTTTGAGATTATGTGTGATGCTAGTGATTTCTTGTAGGCGCTGTTCTTGGACAGCGAGTAGATAAAAAACTGAATGTTATTCATTATGCTAGTAAAACTCTTGATGCTGCTCAAAGAAATTATGCTACAACTGAAAAAGAATTATTAGCTGTAGTCTTTGCTTGCGATAAATTTAGACCTTATATTGTTGATTCAAAAGTTACTATTCATACTGATCATGCTGCAATTAGATACCTTATGACAAAGAAAGATGCTAAGCCTAGGCTTATTAGATGGGTACTTCTTTTGCAAGAATTTGATTTACATATTGTAGATAGGAAAGGTGCTGATAATCCTGTTGCTGATAACTTGTCTAGATTGGAAAATATTGCTTATGATCCTGTTCTCAAGTAATGATAGTTTTCCAAATGAACAATTGGCTGTAATAAAGGTGAGCTCGCGAGACAGTCCTTGGTATGCTGATTATGCTAACTTTATTGTTTCCAAGTACTTGCCTCCAACCTTTTCAGCTCAGCAGAGGAGGAAATTCTTTTATGACTTGAGGCATTATTTCTGGGATGACCCACACTTATATAAAGAAGGAGTGGATGGTATTATGCGAAGATGTGTTCCCGAATATGAACAACAAGAGATATTGAGTAAATGTCATGGTAGTGCTTATGGAGGACATCACGCCGGAGAAAGAACCGCGCAAAAGGTTCTACAATCAGGTTTTTATTGGCCAACTCTCTTCAAAGATGCGAGAAAGTTTATTTTATCTTGTGATGAATGCCAAAGGGTTGGTAATATCTCTAGACGTAATGAAATGCTTATGAATTATACTCTTGTTATTGAACCGTTTGATTGCTGGGGATTTGACTTCATGGGGCCTTTTCCGTCTTCAGAAGGTAACACTCACATACTTGTTGCTGTTGATTATGTTACTAAATGGGTGGAAGCTATACCTAAAAAAAGTGCTGATGGTGAGACCTCTTTAAGAATGCTTTTAGATATTATTTTTCCTAGATTTGGAGTGCCTAGATATATTATGACTGATGGAGGTTCTCATTTTATTCATGGAGGTTTTAGAAAAACTCTTGCTAAGTATGGTATTAATCATAGAATTGCTTCCGCTTATCATCCTCAAACTAGTGGTCAAGTTGAATTATCAAATAGAGAGATTAAATCTATTTTGGGAAAGACCGTTAATAAAACTAGAAAAAATTGGGCTAGTAAATTGAAGGATGCACTTTGGGCTTATAGAACTGCTTACAAAAATCCCATGGGAATGTCACCTTATAAAATGGTTTATGGGAAAGCTTGTCATTTACCTTTAGAACTAGAGCACAAAGCTTATTGGGCTGTTAGAGAATTAAATAAAGATCCTAAACTTGCCGGTGATAAGAGGTTGTTGCAATTAAGTTCTCTAGATGAATGGAGAAGTGAAGCTTATGAAAATGCTAAACTCTTTAAAGAGAAAGTTAAAAAATGGCATGATAGAAGGATTATTAAAAGAGAATTTAATATTGGGGATAAAGTCCTATTGTATCGGTCTCGTCTCAGATTCTTTGCAGGGAAATTACTCTCGAAATGGGAAGGACCATATGTTGTCGAGGAGGTGTTTCGTTCAGGAGCAATCAAAATTAGCTCTCTCCAAGGCAATGCTACGCAAGTGGTGAATGGACAAAGACTCAAGCATTATATCTCAGGTGATTCCTATAATGTTGATGTTGATATTATTCAAGTGGAAACACCGGAGGCTTTCATAAAAGGGCAAATTGACAGTCATTTAACTCGACTTTGAATAGGTAACAGTACTGGTAATGAAAAGTACGCAATTTACTTTCCGAACAATATTTTCACTGTTTTTGGAAAATATGAAAAATTACGAGTTCGAAATGGAGTGGAAAGGACGCACGAGGGCGTGGCACCATAGGCCGGCGCGGCCAAGCCTGGGCCCACGCCGCCCTATGGTTTGGCCGCCCCGTCGCCCCTTTCCGACTCTGGTTCAATCTGGTACTTTCCGTTTGTTGTGAAAAATTTTGCTATATAATCCCCCGGACCCCTGGAGGTCCGTATATCGTGTTCTCGACGTGTTTTGTTTCGAGCTGTTTCTGCCAGGATCTGTTTTCGGTTTAGAAGCACCATGGCCTCCAACGACAAGGGCAAGGGGCTTTCGGAGGAAGAAGTGAAGGAGGTGCCATCAAGACAAAAGCAGCAAGCCGGAAGGAGCAAGCAAATCTTAGTGGGATCTGTTGACACTCGACGTTCTTTTTCTCATAACCTACAGGGACCTTTACCACCCGCTCTTAGCCTCGACTCCTTCCCCATGTTGGAAGAAGTTCTACGGACTACTGATGAGTTTTGTGATCAATATCGGGCTCTAAGAAGAGAAGTGGAGATACTCCAAGAGGAGAATTGCCGTCTCCGAAGAATGCTGGAATACCACTCGATTCGCATCACAAGGTCGTCATCACCAACTTCAGATAACAATGAATCTCTTCGAATCTTAGTGCAGAATTGTCAAGCTGAGAAACTGATGTTGAAGGAGTTTATTAAGAAGCGCGGGAGGAGTTCATCACCACCATCGCCGCAGGAGTAATTCATCATCGGTATTGGCATCCCCTTGGTTTGTTCCAAGCTTGGGGGAGTGCCGCGGTATCACATCATCACTATCTTTTACTTTTTATTGTCAAGTAGTGTCATATCATGAGTAGGGAAGTTATCATATAAGATGGGTTGCAGTTTGGAAGTATCTCTCCTTTAGTTGGTTATCTATGTATCCCTTGGTGTGAGTTATCGTTATGGAATATTAATGAGAAGTCTTATCATTTATATATTGCACATCTTATTCTAGTTTGCAATCTCTATTATATGATTTACTTTGTTGTTAGTATTGGTATCACTTTGGGAGCATTGAATAAATCTATTTGGTTTTGGCAAACTTAGCATTGGTCCATAGCAACAACACTTTGAGGTTTAAATAGAAAAGAGAAATACATGTAGATGTTTCATTGTCTTTCTTTCTTGTTAGCTCATAGCTTATTATTCTGAAGATTAAAATTGTTTGCGCTTACAAGGAAGATGCATGATTGTTTCTATCACATGTATATTTGTTTGTTTCCCTCGACTCTTATGCTTGCTAATTAACCTTGCTAGCCAAAGACCTGTACTGAGAGGGAATACTTCTCGTGCATCCAAACCTTAGCCCAAACCTATGTCATTTGTGTCCACCATACCTACCTACTACATGGTATTTTCTGCCATTCCAAGTAAATACTTTATGTGCTACCTTTAAACAATTCAAAACTTAGTATCTCTTATTTGTGTCAATGTTTCATAGCTCATGAGGAAGTATGTCGTGTTTCATCTTTCAATCTTGTTGGGCAACTTCCACCAATGGACTAGTGGCTTCATCCGCTTATCCAATAATTTTGCAAAAAGAGCTGGCAATGGGATTCTGATGTCTACGTTCCCCCTCCTTTCCTGTAGACAGTGTTGGGCCTCCAAGAGCAGAGGTTTGTAGAACAGCAGCAAGTTTTCCCTTAAGTGGATCACCCAAGGTTTATCGAACTCAGGGAGGAAGAGGTCAAAGATATCCCTCTCATGCAACCCTGCAACCACAAAGCAAGAAGTCTCTTGTGTCCCCAACACACCAAATAGGTGCACTAGTTCGGCGAAGAGATAGTGAAATACAGGTGGTATAAATAAGTATGAGCAGTAGCAACGGTGCCAGAAAATAGCTTGCTGGCGTGTAGTTGATGGTGGTAGTATTGCAGCAGTAGTAACGTAGTAAAACAGTAAACAAGCAGTAGTAATGCAGCAGTAGTAAACAAGTAGCGATAGCAGTATTTAGGAGCAAGGCCTAGGGATTACACTTTCACTAGTGGACACTCTCAACATTGATCACATAACAGAACAGATAAATGCATACTCTACACTTTTGTTGGATGATGAACACATTGCGTAGGATTACACGAACCCTCAATGCCGGAGTTAACAAGCTCCACAATAATGCTCATGTTTAAGTAACCTTATAGTGTAAGATAGATCAAAGGACTAAACCAAGTACTAACATAGCATGCACACTTTCACCTTCATGCATATGTAGGAGGAATAGATCACATCAATATTATCATAGCAATAGTTAACTTCGCAATCTACAAGAGATCATGATCATAGCATAAACCAAGTACTAACACGGTGCACACACTGTCGTCTTTACACACGTGCAGGAGGAATAGAACTACTTTAATAACTTTGCTAGAGTAGCACATAGATAATAGTGATACAAAACTCATATGAATCTCAATCATGTAAAGCAGCTCATGAGATTATTGTATTGAGGTACATGGGAGAGAGATGAACCACATAGCTACAGCGAAGCCCTCAGCCTCAGGGGTGAATTACTCCCTCCTCATCATGGGGGCAGCGATGGCGGTGAAGACGGCGGTGGAGATGGCTCCGGGGGCAATTCCCCGTCCGGCAGGGTGCCGGAACAGAGAGTTCTGTCCCCCGAATTGGAGTTTCGCGATGGCGGCGGCGCCCCTGGAGTCTTTCTGGAGTTTCGTCAATTGGTATCGAAGTTTTAGGTCACGACGGCTTAAATAGGCGAAGAATCGGAGTCGGAGGGTCTCTGGGGGGCCCACACTATAGGGGGGCGCGACCCCCCCTGGCCGCGCCGGGGTGTGGTGTGGGGCCCCCAGGGCTCCCCTCTGGTCCTTCCCGGGTGTTCTGGATGCTTCCGATGAAAATAGGAACTTGGGCATTGATTTCGTCCGATTCCGAGAATATTTTGTTACTAGGATTTCTGAAACCAAAAACAGCAGAAAACAGCAACTGGCCTCTCGGCATCTCGTCAATAGGTTAGTTCCGGAAAACGCATAAAAATGATATAAAGTGTGAACAAAACATGTTGGTATTGTCATAAAACAAGCATGGAACATCGGAAATTATAGATACGTTGGAGACGTATCAGATTCCCAGTCCCAAATTAATTAAACTAAATAGACACTCCTCCATGGTATGTGATTGATGGACGGCACCCGAGGATTCGGTTAGCCATGGCTTGTGTAAGCAAAGGTTGGGGGGAGTGTCATCATCATAATAAAGCTAAGATAAAAAGGCACTCCTTCATGGTATGAGATTGTTGGCAGGCACCCGAGGATTCGGTTAGCCATGGTTTGTGAAAGAAAAGGTTGGAAGGAGTGCCACACAAAATGAAAATAATATGGGAGCCACTCTTTGGAGGTTGTTTGGCAAGGGGGTTAGAGTACCCGCTACCAGTCGTTGACAACAACAAACACCTCTCAAAATGTTACTTTTATTCTCTTTATATGATTGCAAAACTGAAAAAGCTCTAGCACATGATTTAATCCCTGCTTCCCTCTGCGAAGGGCCTGTCTTTTACTTTATGTTGAGTCAGTAAACCTATTTCCCTCCATCTCAAGCAAGCATTTGAGTAGTTGTGATCAAACCATTATATTGTGATTTGCTTCATCATGTCTTTTATTCTTCCTTGTTTAGTACAAGTTTTATCTGAATGAATATAGCTTTGCAAGTTATCAATGATTATGAAAAGACCATTATGATTGAGTATGCAAGTTGTGCCTTATAAACTTTAACATGAGAGCGCTGCTCAATGAGATAAGTATAATCCGTTAACTGTTCTCCGACCAAGAACGAAGTTTGCCATCACAAATTATGATTTCTTATGCACCTTTACTTGTGATTACCTTATACTTGTTTCAAGTTGAGTTATAAGAGATTGTTTACTATAATGTCTTGTGTGAATGAATATGATGCTTCTTGTCCGTATTTTATTTATCGACTCTTCACTCCATAAACATGTGGTCCTGTCTATCGAGCTCAGTTTCGCTTGGGGACAAGCGAAGTCTAAGCTTGGGGGGAGTTGATACGTCCAATTTGCATCACTATTTTATATCATAATTTGCTGTTATTCATTGATATATTTCATATTGGGACACAATACTTATGTTATTTCATCTATTTTGCATGTTTCATCATTATTGGAGGATCAAGCACCAGAGCCAGGATTCTGCGGGAAAAAGCACCGTCAGAACGCAA
Organism: Lolium perenne; assembly: GCF_019359855.2. NCBI lineage: Eukaryota > Viridiplantae > Streptophyta > Magnoliopsida > Poales > Poaceae > Lolium > Lolium perenne. The sequence goes on from NC_067247.2 coordinate 163,754,160, forward strand.
TATTTCGGAAGATCAACTGTGGAAGGAAATTATACCAAAAATCCTATTTTTCAAGATGACGAAGGAAGCCAGAAGGAGGAGCCAGGAGGACCCAGGGTGGGCCCACACCCTAGGGCGGCGCGGCCCATGCCCTGGCCGCGCCGCCATGTGGTTTGGGGGGCCCACGACCCCTTTCGCCTCCTTTTCTTCGCGAAATCCTTCGTCCCGAAAACGGAAGCCACAGAGGGTTCCTCACGAAGAGTTACAGCCGCCTCTGCGGGGTGGAGAACACCAGAGAGAAAAGAGCTCTCCGGCGGGCAGGAATCCGCCGGGGAAATTCCCTCCGGGAGGGGGAAATCGACGCCATCGTCACCGTCATCAAGCTGGACATCATCTCCATCACCATCATCATCATCTCCACCATCATCACCGCCGTCTCCACCGCTGGACACCGTCACCGCCGTAGCAATTTGGGTTTGATCTTGATTGTTTGATAGGGGAAACTCTCCCGGTATCGATCTCTACTTGTTGTTGATGCTATTGAGTGAAACCATTGAACCAAGTTTATGTTCAGATTGTTATTCATCATCATATCACCTCTGATCATGTTCCATATGATGTCTCGTGAGTAGTTCGTTTAGTTCTTGAGGACATGGGTGAAGTCTAAATGTTAGTAGTGAACTATGGTTGAGTAATATTCAATGGTATGATATTTAAGTTGTGGTGTTATTCTTCTAGTGGTGTCATGTGAACGTCAACTACATGACACTTCACCATTTATGGGCCTAGGGGAATGCATCTTGTATTCGTTTGCCAATTGCGGGGTTGCCGGAGTGACAGAAACCTAAACCCCCGTTGGTATATCGATGCAGGAGGGATCGCAGGATCTCAGAGTTTAAGGCTGTGGTTAGATTTATCTTAATTACTTTCTTGTAGTTGCGGATGCTTGCAAGGGGTATAATCACAAGTATGTATTAGTCCTAGGAAGGGCGGTACATTAGCATAGGTTCACCCACACAACACTTACCATAACAATGAAGATTATTTAGCCGTATGTAGCGAAAGCACTAGACTAAAATCCCATGTGTCCTCAAGAACGCTTGGTCATTATAAGTAAACAAACCGGCTTGTCCTTTGTGCTAAAAAGGATTGGGCCACTCGCTGCAATTGTTACTCTCGCACTTTACTTACTCGTACTTTATTCAACTGTTACATCTAAACCCCCTGAATACTTGTCTGTGAGCATTTACAGTGAATCCTTCATCGAAACTGCTTGTCAACACCTTCTGCTCCTCGTTGGGATCGACATTCTTACTTATCGAAAATACTACGATACACCCCCTATACTTGTGGGTCATCAGCCATCTCAATGATAGTCCGTTTCTTCCTTTCAACAACACCATTTTGTTGAGGGGTGTATGGCGCTGAAAACTCATGCTTGATGCCCTCATCATCAACAAACTCTTGCATGGTGTAGTTCTTGAACTCGGTGCCATTGTCGGTCCTAATCGCCTTGATCTCGGATTCATACATACGTTGAGCTTTCTTGGCGAAGGTGATGAACTCTCTATGGGTCTCGTCCTTAGACTTAAGGAGAAAGACCCAAGAGTATCTTGAGTAATCATCAACAATTACAAGTCCATACTTGCTCCCACCAAGAGTATCATAATGTGATGGCCCAAAGAGATCCAAATGAAGGAGCTCCAAAGGCCTAGATGTGGTGACGATACTCTTGATAGGATGTTTCTTCTTGAGTTGCTTTCCGGCTACACATGTACTGCAAACACGATCTTTCTCAAAAGAAATGCCGGTTAGTCCCACAATGTGCTCACCCTTTAGGAGTTGTTTGAGATTTCTCATGTTGACATGACCAAGGCGGCGATGCCACAACCAACCTTCGTCATGCTTGGCCACCATTAGACATGTGGAGGGAGAGGAGCTCTCTTTCGAGAGCTCAACCACGTAAAGGTTGTTCTCCACATATCCAACAAGGACCAATTTGAGATTGTCACTCCTAAAGACTTTCACACAATAATTAGTAAAATATGAATTGTAACCGGCATCGGCAAGATGATATATAGAAAGTAAGTTATAGCCAAGGGATTCAACAAGCATGACCGTCTCAAGGCACAAGTCCTTAGAGATTGCCACCTTGTCATACCCAAGTACCTTTCCCTTTGAGTTGTCACCAAAGGTGATGCTTGACTTCTTGTTGATATCTTCAATGAATTGATCAAGCACACCTCTTCCTCCGGTCATATGATTGGTGCATCCACTATCAAACACCCATTTTGGACCACCGGAGGAATACCCCTACAAAATCAAGTAGAGGATTTAGGAACCCATCGATTAATGGGTTCCTTTGCAATGGCAACAATATCTTTTGGTACCCAAATTGAGTACTCTCTATAAGCATAGCCATTAGGAGGGCCAACATAGTTAGCATAGACATCACCATAATAATCAACAAATAAGGCATAGTGATCGTTTGGCCCCGTGCGGTCACCACTAGTGGCTTTGCCCTTTGAGGCTTTGCCATCATTAGTGACCTTCTTGTTCTTATCTTGAGCGGGTTTCTCCTTCTTGTAGTTCTTCTTCTTGTGAGACTTGGAAACATATCCAAGCCCAAACTTCTGATTGTTTGACCTTTGCTTACTCAAGAGGTCATCCAATCCCATCTTGTTCTTGGCGGTGGTGAACTTTGCAAGTTCCTTTGTTAACCTAACATTTTCCTCAAGAATAGATGCTTGCTCACAAGAAGATTCATTAGGATGATAGTCGAGACCATATTTAGTCACCAAGGATTCAAGATATGCATTGGTCTCAACATGTAAAGAGAGTTCCTCTTGTAAACGAACATGTTCCTCAACAAGCTTAGCATGCTTATTAGTAAAAGAAGTGGAGGAACTAGCAAGCTTTTCAACAACAATGGGATCCTTCATTGATCCAAGAGCCTTTTTGTAGGTTTCTTGGAGTAGGTCATGGTTCTCTCCAATTTCTTGAGCTCATCCTTAACAAGCTTGTTAGCTCTTTCAAGGTGGTCAAGATCCCTAGTGAGAGAAGCATGAGCAACTTCAAGCTCCTCCTTTGAGGCATGGAGCTCTTGAGTCAATGATTGAGCCCTATCAATAGTTTCTAGGTCCTTAACTTTATCAAGTTCATAAGTTTCAATTTGTTGCTTAAGGCCTTGAGATATGCACCTTTCGGTTTTTAGCTCTTGTCTTAGGAGATTGAATCTCCGTTCCTTTTCATTCAAATGATATTCTAATTCCTCAATTGACTCATATTTTTCCTTGAGGGAGTCCATCAAGAAATCAAACTTGACAAGACCTTCACCACGAAGGGTGCATCTAACATAATAAAGTTCCTTAAGCACAATTAATTCTTCTTGATTTTCAGTTTCATCATCGAGAACACTAGATAGAGAAGGTGGGGGTTCCATTACCTTGGTTTCTCTTGCCATAAGACAAGAGCCAACGATTGTAGAGGAGGGAGAGTCATCGGAGTCATCATCTTGAGTTGTTCTTGCCATGAAGGAAGAGCCAACATCATTCTCCGTGGAGTAATCCTTGGAGTAGTCATATGTGAAGAGTGACCCGGGCTTAGAGAAAGCCAAACCGGCCACTCCGGCCTCCTTCTCCTCATCTTCCTCTTCTTCATCGGACAAGTACTCGGCCCCAACAAAAGCTCTTCCCTTGTTCTTCTTGTATCGATCGTTGATTGGGTTTGGCTTCAATCTTGGCTTGACCCCTTTGATGAACTTTGGCTTGTCTACCCTTTTCTCATAAGGGCACTCATTTGCAAAGTGGCTATGTTCATCACAGTTGTAGCAAGTTCTCTTCTTCTTCTTGTCATTGAGGAGCATTGGGAGCCTTGCCTTGTACTTCTTGGCAAAGAAAGCAAAGTCGGTAGCAATGTCACTAGTTGAAGTCATCTCTTCATCTTCTTCAATTTCATAGTCTTCTTCTCTTCCATGGTCACCTCTAGCTTTGAGAGCAAGGTTGTGTGAAACTTCATGGTTGTGTGAGACTTCATCAACACGGTTTATTGCCATGAGCCTTTTTCCTGCCTTGGCCATATTTTCATTGGCGGCCACATAGGAGACTAGATCATCGGAGTTCAGATCAGCACTCTTGGTCATGATTTGCAAGTTGAGTGCAAGGTTGGTGTCTTCTTGCTTGACAGCAATCATAGCAATGACCTTGGACTTTATGAATGCTTCATTCATCTCGAAGCCGTCATTGAACTTCTCAACTCCAAGTCCCTTGACCCTTACTCTAAGAGCACCAAGCCTTGCATAGGCATCGGCCACAGATTCTCCTTCTCGAATCATGAACTGATGAGCCTCTTGCTTTGCGGTCTCATAAAGAGCTGATTGGATCAAATCGGTTCCCTCTTGGAGTACTATGATTCGATCCCACAACTCTTTAGCGGAGTCAATGTCATTGACTTGATCAAGGAGCTTGCGGTTGATGCCACTTCTAATCTTGTCACGTGCGAAGGCATTGAGTTGATGGTTGTAGAATTCGGTGGAGGTCAACCGAGCGGGATCATGTGGCTCCCGGTATCCATGAACAATGATCTCCCATAACTCCACACTGCAGCTGCGAATATGAGATTCCATAGCAGATTTCCAAAAAGGAAAGTGAGTTCCATCAAAATGGGGAACATTCCCACTACGGTTTATATGAGGCATGGGTGAAGTGTTTTTGGGATAGTCATGGTTAACTTCATGCTAACTCCCTAGAGAGGCTGAAGCCGCACTAGGAGTCCCACTAGTCAAGTTCTTAAGCATGGCAGTCATCTCCGCCATTTGGCTTTGTAGGGCATCCTCCTTTTTCTTCTTCTCGGCATCATATGCCAAGAATCTAGATTTCATCTCTTTAACCGAAAGGTTAGAGTCTTCATATAGACCCTCGAATAGTTTATCCATCTCACTCTTAAGGCGGTGAAGCCCTTAATAAGAGTCCAGGCTCTGATACCAATTGAAAGTTCAGAGATGGTTGATGTCTACGCACGCTTCTATTCCTGTAGACAGTGTTGGGCCTCCAAGAGCAGAGGTTTGTAGAACAGCAGCAAGTTTCCCTTAAGTGAATCACCCAAGGTTTATCGAACTCAGGGAAGTAGAGGTCAAAGATATCCCTCTCAAGCAACCCTGCAATTAAGATACAAGAAGTCTCTTGTGTCCCCAACACACCTAATACACTTGTCAGATGTATAAGTGCACTAGTTCGGCGAAGAGATAGTGAAATACAAGTAATATGGATGATTGTAAGTAGTAATTGTAATCTAAAATAAATATTGCAGCGAGCGAACATGTAGCAGAACTTGTTGGAAACGGTGTTTCAATGCTTAGAAACAAGGCCTAGGGATCATACTTTCACTAGTGGTTACTCTCAACAATGTTATCATAAAGGAATATAAAATAAGCACTTGACTATGCTATTCTGAATTACTCTCTGGTAGGATAACGAACACTAATTCACCGTGTAGGGCTGCAAAAGCAAACCTTAAAGATGTATTCCCAAGTACTAATAAACACCCCACGCTGTCACTTTGAGCATTCATAGGAGGTACTAACACTCCACAATTTCATAGAGACATCCAACTCAAATCATAACCCAGTGAACAAGTATTCTATGAAATATAGCCTAAGAGACCCACACGGTGCACACACTGTCACCTTTACACACGTGGGACAAGGAGTCTCCGGAGATCACATAAGTAAAATCCACTTGAATAGCATAACGACATCTAGATTACAAAGCTCATCATATGGATCTCAATCATGTAAGGCAGCTCATGAGATCATTGTATTGAAGTACATGTGAGAGAGAGATAAACCACATAGCTACCGGTAGAGCCCTTAGCCTCGGGGGAGAACTACTCCCTCCTCATCATGGGAGACAGCAACGGCGATGAAGATGGTTGTGGTGTCGATGGAGATGACTCCGGGGGCAATTCCCCGTCCCGGCGGCGTGCCGGAGCAGAGACTTCTGTCCCCCGAAACGGAGTTTCGCGATGGCGGCGGCGTCCCTGGAGTCTTTCTGGAGTTTCGTCAATTGGTGTCGGGTTTTTAGGTCACGAGAGATTATATAGGCGATGGTGTGGGTCCCCTGCCGCCCTTCCTCGTCTCCCCTTCGGACTTCTGGAACCTTCCGTGAAAAATAAGATCGTGGGCCTTTGTTTCGTCCAATTCCGAGAATGTTGCTCGAACAGCCTTTCTGGAACCAAAAACAGCAGAAAACAGGAACTGGCACTTCGGCATCTTGTTAATAGGTTAGTTCCGGAAAATGCATAAAAATATTATAAAGTGTGAGCAAAACATGTAGGTATTGTCATAAAACTAACATGGAACATAAGAAATTATAGATACGTTTGAGACGTATCAAGCATCCCCAAGCTTAGTTCCTACTCGCCCTCGAGTAGGTAAACGATAAAAAGAATAATTTCTGTAGTGACATGCTACTAACATAATCTTGATCATACTATTGTAAAGCATATGAGATGAATGAAGTGATTCGAAGCAATGGCAAAGACAATGACTAAACAACTGAATCATATAGCTAAGACTTTTCATGAATAGTACTTTCAAGACAAGCATCAACAAGTCTTGCATAAGAGTTAACTCATAAAGCAATAAATTCTTAATAGAAGGTTCTGAAGTAACACAAAGGAAGATTTAAGTTTCAATAATTGCTTTCAACTTTCAACATGTATATCTCATTGATAATTGTCAACACAAAGTAATATGATGAGTGCAAATAAGCAAGTATGTAGGAATCAATGCACACAGTTGACACAAGTGTTTGCTTCTAAGGTAGAAAGAAGTAGGTAAACAGACTCAACATAAAGTAAAAGAAAGGCCCTTCGCAGAGGGAAGCATGGATTACTATTTTTGTGCTAGAGCTTTTATTGTGAAAACATAGAAACAATTTTGTCAACGGTAGTAATAATTCATATGTGTTATGCATAATGTCGTGGTATCGTCACGGCATATGCCATAGGATGGCTAAAGAGAGTGGTTCCTAATATGGTGTACGGTGGTATCCGGATGCGGGTATGGGCACGAGCGACGCGGCGACGTACCCAGGTTCGAGGCCCTCCTGTGGAGGTAACACCTCTACTCCTGCTATGAATGTATATGATAGTATCACAGTACAATGGTGCTCCTAGAGCTGTATCCGGCTGCTCCTGGGAGGCTAAGGTAGACGAAGGTCTCTCTCACAGGGCAGCGCTAAGACTAGAATGAGTAAGAAGTGATCGATCCCCTGCACGAGAGGGGGTAGTGCAGCTTATATAGGCGCTGGCACTTTACATAGAAGTCCCTATGACCTACGAGCCGGCTTGCCGGCTCCGGCTTCTCGCTCCTTCCCGAGGTGCCGTTGTCAGGAGCCGTTGGGCGTGCAAGCCCTGTCTTGTCGCCTGCCTGAAGTCAGCGGTATGGAGAGGAGGTGTCCCTATCGCCATCATGACCTGTAGCTGTACGGCGCCATGATGCCGTGTCCGGCGGAGGCACTGTTGCTCTACAGTGCCCCGCCCTTTACGGAAAGTGAGATCATCGTGGACTTTTAGGAGCCGGACTACCCTTCCAGTTCCTTCTCCTGCAAGCCTTACCAACCCGGACTATGTCAAGGAGATACAAACCAAGCCGGATATGGCAAATTCAAGCCGGCCCGACCACAGCGCAGTCGGCTATGGCCAGGCCAGCGTGGACTTTGAACCAGCCGGCTCCTCTTGCCAGCCGGCCACGGCTCCAGCCGGCTGCTCCTCAGCCGACCTTTGCCGCGGGCCGACAGGCCTTGAGCCGGTTGTTCTCAGTCCTTTGCCCTACCCGGGGTCTTCCCCCCGACATTAGCCCCCGAAGCTGGCAAGGTCCTGCGTAAAGAAGGACCTGGGCAGGTTTTCCTGTCCCTTAGTCTCTGATCATGCGAGTTGTTCTTCGAGAAGCACCCAAGGGGCCGGCTGAGGATTTACATTCAGCCGGCTGCGCCCTCTTCCGGCTTACTCCGTCCGGCTGCTCTCAAGCCGGATGCCACTTAGTTGTGTGGACTTTTGATATTCCACTCGCTGGAGGCTGTTCCGCCTTATTTGAAAAGTTTTGGCCGGGTTGGAGGAAGACGTCCGGCTGCGACTTGGGTGCGCCGGAGTCTCCGCCGCCTTGGGCCATGCTCCCGACTTGATGGCCTCTGACAGTGGCCGTTTTGCCTGGTCACATCGATGTCCCTTCCGGATCCTTTGTGATCGTGGGCGACGTGGTGTGGCCGTTTCCGGTAACCGTAGCGGTAGTGGGCGCAGTTATGGCGCAGTTGATCCACGATCGCCACGTGGCAACACATCAGGCGGAGCAGGCGGCTATAAATGCCTGGGGGGCGGTACCGAAGCAGTTCTTCTCCGCACTTCGTCCTCGCGCCCAGACTTCTCTCTCTTGCTCGTGCAATCTTCCTCACACCTTAGCGATTTCTCCGGCGACCTCCTGGCGAACTCCGACGAGCAAGCACGGCCACGCTCCTCTGGCGCTCCGCAACCGTCCGCACGCCGCGCCGTCGCCACGGGTCCCCGCGTTTCGACGGTACGCTCTCCGCCGCCGCCGCCGTCGCCGCCGTCTCGCGGTTCATCTTCCCCGTTCGCCCTTTCCTGGTCTTCTTCTTCTTCCTCAACGGCGATCGCTCCTCCCGCTGGATCTTGGGAGGGCTCGTACATGAAAGAGGATGACATCGAGCGTCTGGTGCGCCTCCGCCGGATCCCGTCGGGGGTGATTACGCGGGCACCCGGCGAAGAGGTGTTGCCGGAGCCACAGCCTGGCGAGCGCGTCGTCTTCGGGGCGCACTTCGACCGAGGGCTGGGCCTGCCGGCTTCGCCCTTCTTCCGCCGGTTTCTGGACTTCTTCGGCATGCAGCCGCACCACCTGCCGGCCAACGCCTGCGTGCTGCTGAGCTGCTACGTGGCCTTCATGGAGGGCTACGCCGGCTTGTGGCCAGAAATCGACTTCTGGAGCCGGCTGTTTTTCCTCAAGGCGGAAACCACCGACGGCCGCCTGCGGGCCTGCGGTGCCGCCTCCATCTACTCCCGCACGGGCACGCCCTTCCCGAAGATCCCGACGGTGGACTCGGTGAAGAAGTGGCAGATGTCCTTCTTCTACGTGCGGAGCGAGAACCCGGTGTTCGACCGGCTCAACCTGCCGGAGTACAACCCGGCACCGCCAGTCGGCCGGATCAACTGGGGCCACAACGCCAGGTCGTCGGACCCGGACGCTGAGGTAAATCTTCTTTGGGATTTCCTTGGCAGCTGCGTCACGGAAGGCCGGCTGAGCGCCGAGGATCTCCTCTGCACCTACGCCTCCCGCCGGGTGCTGCCCCTGCAGGCGCGCGTCCACAAGATTGGGCACATGTCCGGCCGGTTTGACCCGACCCGGACGTCCAAGGTGGAGCTCAACAAGGCCCAGGTTGCCCACCGGGTGAACAACATTTCCCAGGCGAAAATGCCTGAGACCTGGGATTGGGGGTTGGAGCCCCACAACCAGGCGGCGCTGCCTGAACTGGTAAGTCTCTGTTTATTGGCCGGGTTCCGGCTTGCGGCTGCGTGGCCGGCCTGTTCCTTATAATATTTTTATTTTTCTGCAGCTCTTCGACCGCCAGGGGGTTGAGGACGGCGACCTGGCGCACAAGATCTGGACGCCGGATCACGTCGATCCGGCTGACCAAGCCGGCGACGACGACCTGCCGGAGGCGGCCAACCAGGGCGGTCATGGAGAGCACAACCCGCCGCCTTCTCAAGAGCAGGAGGGGGAGGATGAGCCGGCGTCGTCCGCCACCGCACCGATCCCGGCGGTGCCCTTGGCCGTGAGGCCGCCTTCCACCTCAGCGACTTCTACGTCCGCGCCCAAGGGGAAGAAGCGGGCCGGCGAGCGGTCCACGGCCGCCTTGGAGGCGAAGGTGAAGAAGCAGCGCTGGCTGGTGCCCAAGAAGGTTCCCGAGGCGGCCGGGTAATTTCCTCTTAGCCGTTGTTTGATTCCTTTTCTTTCTTTCTTTTTTACTTATCTTTCCTTGTTTGGCCGGCTAGGGCTGCTATCAAGTTCACCCAGGGCGGCGGCTCTCGGCCGACTCCCCGCGTCGTGTCGCCGCTTCAGCGGCAGAGGAGGGAGCCGACGCCGTAGCCCACATCTCGTGCGTGCACGCCGCCAACCGTGGTTACGCCGCCTGTGGTTACGCCGCCATCCGCGGGGGCGTCTTCTTCAGCTGCACCTTTTTCTACGGTGCCCGGCTCCGGCGCCCAGGATGAGCCGGCTCGCCGTTCCGGCCAGCCCACGCTCGACGATCTTTTCCCGGGCCGCACCCGGCTTAGGGAGCCTGAGGCCGGAGCTGGCAGGAGCGCACCCGGCGAGGCTGGAGCCGGCGGGGCCGCGCCCAACGTCGTTGTGCTGGACGAGAGCCCGGAGGGGGCGCCGCATGTGCCAGGGTCAGCGGTCCTGACCGGGCCGACTGCTTCAGCCGCGCCGCCTCCATCTTCGGAGCCGATGAGGGAGGAGCCGGCCGGAAAGGAGCCGGCGAGGGATGAGCCGGCGCGCTCGAGCGACGCCGATGCTTGGGCGCTAGTGAGGACGGAGGGTCCAGCGGAGCCGTCCCAAAATCTTCACGTGGCCAAGGGCGCCCGGCTGCTCTACGTGGCGTCCGCCTTCGACTCCAGCCTCGGGTCGGCTGGCACGATGGAGAAGGCCTGGTACCAGGCGGATGCCTGCGAGGTGTCCAGCCGAGACGGGCGTTCGGGCGTGGCGCCAATGAACATGTTCTTCTCCGGTTCCGCGCCCACCTTAAGACCCAAGCCGCCAAGACCGACGCCCATCTGGCACGGCTGGAGGAGGCTGACAAGGTAGGTGTTTATCCTTCTGTTATTTTTCGCAATTTTGCTGCTATCCTGGTAGCCCTCCGAGGCATGGGCCGGCTGCTTGGAGCCGGTCCAGGTTTCGCCTAGACGTCTAATCTTCATGTTTTTCTCAGACGGTTTCGGAGCGGCGGACCGTCTTGTACAACCAGCTCGTGGCCAGCTATCACAAGGCCAAGATCGAGCGAGCCGGCTTGGCTCGCGAGCTGGAGGCCACCAAGGGTAAGACTTTTCTTCCTTTTGACTTTGCTTTTTCTTTCTGATTTCATCCGGCTGACGGCTTCCTTTGCTGACTTGCAGCTGTTGCCGCCCGGGTTCCGCAGCTGGAGGAGGATCTCCGGGCCGCCCGCGCTCAAATCGCTGAAAGCGAGAAGGCGGCCCGGGATGCTGTTGCCAAGATGAAGGGGAACAAAGGGGAGCTGGCGCAGCTGCACCGGCTTGAGGCCACCCATCTTGAGCAGCTCGCCTCCCTCAAGGAGGCCGAGGAGGAAAAGGTGGCGGATCTCCGCAAGCGGCTAGAGGAGGTGGACCGGCAGCGGCTGCAACTTCGGGACGAGGTGACCACCAAGTCCAACGAGCTGTCGGCCACCGCCAAGCGGTGGGTGGATGAGATTAGCGCGCTCGACCGCGGCTTGGCGGGTGAGTCTACTTTTCTTCTTCCTGTTCTCCCTTTGCCGGCTTTCGGCTGTTGGCTGCCGGCTTAGGTTGGTAGTCGGCGACAGAAACTTGTTTTTTCGATATCTCCATCTTCAGGCTGGGGGCAGTCGGTTCTTGCCGGTTGCCGCCAGTCTTCTTTTTAGACTTCAGAAATCTCCATCTTCAGGCTGGGGGCAGTCGGTTCTTGCCGGCTGCCGCTAGTCTTCTTTTTAGACTTCAGAAATATCCATCTTCAGGCTGGGGGCAGTCGGTTCTTGCCGGCTGCCGCCAGTCTTCTTTTTAGACTTCAGAAATCTCCATCTTCAGGCTGGGGGCAGTCGGTTCTTGCCGGCTGCCGCCAGTCTTCTTTTTAGACTTCAGAAATCTCCATCTTCAGGCTGGGGGCAGTCGGTTCTTGTCGGCTGCCGCCAGTCTTCTTTTTAGACTTCAGAAATCTCCATCTTCAGGCTGGGGGCAGTCGGTTCTTGCCGGCTGCCGCCAGTCTTACTTTTTGGACTTCGAAATCTTGCAATTTTCTGTTCTTTCCCCGGCTTGCGGCTGATCGCAGTCGGCGAATATCGGCCGGCTGTGGTCAGCCGGATCTTCGAAAAAATTCTGACATATACTTTTCTTTGCAGCGGCCTTCCCTGAGGCGCAGGAGGTGGCGCTAGCAGCAGCCGGTAGGGCGCGGGAGGCTTGGAGGCAGGCAACCGGTGAGGCGAGCTCGGATTGCTTCTCCATGGACGACTATCTGGCGTCCATGGCCGCCCGCGTCGAGCCGATTACCATGTTCGGTTGGGAGCTTCGGAAGGCGGCGGAGGAGCTGATCCGGCTGCTATGGCCGACGGAGACGCTGCCGAAGGACCTCGCCAACCTCAGCGCTGTCAAAATCAGCGCTCTTGGCGCTTGCTTTTTCATAGCTTACAAAAGGATTACAAGGGATACGTACATTCCTGCTCTCAAGTATAAAATGGACGAATCAAGTTGACATTCCAGGGACGTTTAGTCTCCTCATCAGTTTTGCTCGCCTTGTTTTTCTTAGCCTCTTGGGAATCTATGAGATAGTAGGAATCATTGCCTACCGCCTTGCTCACGATGAAGGGACCCTCCCATGGGGATGACAGTTTGTGCTGTCCGGCTGTCCGTTGGATCAGCCGGAGCACTAGGTCTCCTTCTCGGAATGCTAAGGGCTGGACTTTCCGGCTGTGATAGCGTCGGAGGCTTTGCTGGTAAATGGTAGATCTGGACACGGCCAGCAGTCGGGCCTCTTCGACCAAGTCGACTCCATCTTCACGAGCTTCTTTAGCTTCAGCTTCTGTGTAGAGCTTGATCCTTGGCGCGTCGTGCTCGATGTCAGTCGGCAGGACGGCTTCGGCCCCGTATACGAGGAAGAATGGTGTGTAGCCGACAGAGCGGTTTGGCGTTGTACGCAGGCTCCACAGTACGTTGGGCAGCTCTTCAATCCAGCAATCGGCTGCTCGCTCGAGCGGCTCCACCAGCCGGGGCCGGATGCCGGCTAGGATCAAGCCGTTGGCCTTCTCCACTTGGCAGTTGGACTCCGGGTGCGCCACGGACGCTAGATCCATTCGGATCCCCATTTCCTCGCAATAGCGAGAGAAAATGCCTTGGGTGAAGTTGCTGCCGTTGTCGGTGATGATGCTGTGGGGGTAGCCGTATCTCACGATTATTTCCTTGAGGAATGTGACGGCTGTGGAGCCGTCCAGCTTCTTGATCGGCTTGGCCTCAATCCACTTGGTGAATTTGTCAATCATCACCAAGAGATGCGGCATGCCGCCTCGGGCTGTTCTGAACGGGCCCACCATATCCAAGCCCCATACGGCAAACGGCCAGGTGATGGGGATGGTTTTCAAGGCGGAAGCCGGCTGGTGCCTTTTCTTGGCAAAGCGTTGGCAACCGTTGCACTTCTTCACCAATTCTTCTGCGTCTCTGAGCGCAGCCGGCCAGTAAAAACCGTGCCGGAAGGCTTTGGCCACTATGGCTCTGGAGGAGGCGTGGTGGCCGCACTCTCCCTGATGGATTTCCCGTAGGAGTTCAATCCCTTCAGCCGGTTCGACACACCGCTGGAACACCCCACTTACGCTGCGTTTATACAGCTGGTGGTTGATGATGGTATAGGCCTTGGCCCTTCTCCCAATCTGCCTGGCCTGGACTCTGTCATCAGGCAACACACCGTCGGTGAGGTAGGAGAGGAATTCTTGTGCCCATGAAGGTACGCATCTTATCTCGAATACGCTGACCAACAGGGCCTCCTGCGTGGGAGCTTCCGGGTTCGACTGCATGGTCGCCGGGTTCGGCTTTGAAGCCGGCGGGTTCGGCTGAGAAGCCCCCGAGTTTGGCTGAGAAGCCCCCGGATTGGACTGAGAAGCCCCCGGGTTCGGCTGTGAAGCCGGCGGGTTCGGCTGGGAAGCCCCCGACTTGGGCGGTGAAGCCCCCGGGTTCGGCTGAGAAGCCCCCGGGTCAGCCGGCGCGAATATGGAATCCGAATCCAGTGACGGAATGATGGACGGCTTCCGCAAATGCGCCAGGGCAATGCCTGGCGGAATTGCTTGCTGGGTTGAGCCTATCTTGGACAGGGCGTCAGCCGCCTCGTTGTTTGCTCGTGGCACATGATGGAATTCACAGCCGTCGAAGAAGCCGCATAGCTGTTGGACGTGGAAGCGGTACGAGGCCATGTTGGCGTCCTTCGCGTCCCAGTCACCAGATGCTTGCTGTATAACGAAGTCGGAGTCACCGAAGCAAAGAATGCGACGCACGCCTATTTCCTTGGCCAGCTTCAGCCCATGGATGAGCGCTTCGTACTCCGCCACATTGTTGGATGCGGCGAAGTGGATCTGCAGGACGTAGTCCAGCCGGTCCCCCTTGGGAGAGGTGACGACGATGCCGGCTCCCAAGCCGTTTCGCATCTTCGAGCCATCGAAGTGCAGCTTCCAGTGTGTGGAGTCAGGCACAGGCGGCAGGTATTGCATTTCGGCCCAGTCGACGAAGAAGTCCGCGAGGATCTGCGACTTGATGGTCGTGCGTGCCTCGTAGAGGATGGTGTGGGCGGCTAGCTCCAGAGCCCACTTGGCGACCCGGCCATTGGCGTCCTTGCTGTCGATGATTTCCGCCAAGGGTGCCGTGGCAACCACCTTGATGGGGTGCTCTTGGAAGTAGTGCTTGAGCTTCTTGGCCGCCATGTACACGCCGTAGGTGACCTTCTGGTAGTGGGGGTAGTTCTGCTTCGACTGGGAAAGCACCTCGATGAGGTAGTAGACTGGGCGCTGAACCGGCTGCTCCCTGCCGGCTTCTTTGCGCTCCACCACCAGGACAACGCTAACCACTCGATTGGTGGCAGCGATGTACAATAGCATCGGCTCCATTGAAGCCGGCGATGCGAGGATGGGTGCGGTTGAGAGCACGCGCTTTAAGTCACGGAAGGCTTCGTCCGCCTGCGGTGACCAGACAAATTTGTCCGATTTCTTGAGCAACTGGTACAGGGGCAGTGCCTTCTCTCCCAGCCGGCTGACGAAGCGGCTCAAGGAGGCCAGGCAACCAGTGAACTTCTGGACGTCCTTGAGGCACGGCGGCAGTTCCATCTTCTCCATGGCACTGATCTTCTCCGGGTTGGCTTCGATCCCTCGCTGAGAGACGAGGTAGCCAAGGAGTTGGCCGGATGGCACGCCGAACGTGCATTTGGCCGGGTTGAGCTTCATCCGGAATCTTCGCAGATTGGTGAAGGTTTCTCTCAGATCATCAAGGAGGGTAGTCGTATCCTTGGTTTTTACAACGACATCATCCACATATGCGTGAACATTTCTGCCGATTTGATCCTGCAAGCATTTTTGCATGCACCTTTGGTAGGTGGCGCCTGCATTTTTCAAGCCGAACGTCATAGTCGTATAGCAATAAGCCCCATACGGGGTAATGAACGAAGTCTTTATTTGATCATCCGGATTCAAAGAAATCTGGTGGTAGCCTGAATAGGCGTCTAGAAAAGACAACAGTTCACAGCCGGCAGTCGAGTCTATGACTTGATCTATGCGTGGCAGGGGGAAGGGATCCTTCGGGCACACCTTGTTTAGGCTGGTGTAGTCGATACACATGCGTCAGGAGCCGTTCTTCTTCAGGACCAGGACCGGGTTCGCCAACCAGTCTAGGTGCAGCACTTCCATGATGAAGCCGGCTGCGAGCAGCCGGGCGATTTCTTCACCGATGGCCTTCCTTCTTTCTTCGGCGAAGCGCCTGAGAGGCTGCTTCACCGGCTTGGCTTCAGGCCTGACGTGGAGGTGGTGCTCAGCCAACTCCCTCGGCACACCCGGCATGTCCCTTGGAGACCATGCAAAGATGTCCCGATTCTCACGGAGGAAGCTGGTGAGCTCGCTTTCCTATTTGCTGTTCAAGCCGGCACCGATGGTGACGAACTTGTCCGGCTGCGCCGGGTCCAGCAGGATCTTCTTGGTGTTGTTGGCCGGCTGGAAGTGAGTCGTCCCAGCCGGGTTGCCTACAGCCGGCATGTCCGACTGCGCGGCCTTGGCCAAGGCGACAGCATCGTGGATGAGCTGCTTCTCGGTGGTGATGACCAGTGTCTGGGCCATCTTGGAGCTCTGCGTGGCGCAGTCCATGGAGCGGCGATAGTCGCCGGCTACGGTGATGACCCCTTTTGGGCCAGGCAGCTTCATCTTCAGGTACCCATAGTGGGGCACCGCCACGAACTTGGTCAGGGCTGGCCTACCCAGGAGCGCGTGGTAGGGACTAACGAGGTCCACCACCTCGAACTCGATCTTCTCGGTGCGGAAGTGATCCGGCTTCCCGAAAATGACCTCCAGCGTGATCCGGCCAATCGGCTGGCAGCAGTGGCCTGGCACGATGCCATGGAAGACGGTGGGGGTGGGGCGCAACTCTGCCTCTTGGATGCCTAGCTTGCGGGCGGTGTCGCGGTAGAGGATGTTGATGCTGCTGTCCCCATCGATGAGGACGCGCGAGAAATGCACGCTGCGCCGGGTTGTGCCGATGGTGGGGTCGAGGACCATGGCGTAGCTGCCCGGCTTCGGAAGTACAGCCGGTGTGTCGCGGCGATCAAATGTGATGGCCTGCTCTGACTAGTTTAGGTACTGGGGGACCGGCGGTATGACCGCGTTGACCTCGAGGGAACGGCTCTGCTGGCTCGTCTTGTCCTCGGGCTCGGAGGTGAAGATGAGGTAGGTAGCATCCTCGGCCAAGTAGCGGCCATGCTGCACTTGGTTAGCCTCGTGGTGCTCGAGGTTGGCGTTTTCTGCGCCGGCTTGGCCACCCGGCCCACCGGCTGGGGGAGGCGGGGGCGGAGGTGGGAGCGGTTCGCCGCTTGTCAGCCGCTTCATGAAGTGGCAGTCGCGGGTGGTGTGGTTGGAGGGGTTCTTGCCGCTGTGGTACTTGCACGGCGAGTCGAGCATCTGCTCAAAGGTGAACTTCGGCTTCCAGGGCCGGTCTTGCTTCTGGCGCCGGCTGCCGCCAGCCGCCGCATGGTCCGACACGGCTGCCACATGGGCGGAACCGTATCGTCGGTCCGGCTGGTCGCTGTGCCGCTTGTCGTGGTAGTTGTCCCGCCGGCTGCCGTGAGAGGCGCCCTCGGCCGGCTTGTTTTTGGCCGGCTTGTGGTGGTCCCGCCTAGGCGGAGCCGGTGATGCTTCAGCCGGCGCTTTGCCGGCTTCCTCAGCCAACGCGTACTTATCGGCGATGGCCATCAGGGCCGCCATGGTCTTGGGCTCGCTGCGGCGCAGCTTGTGCCACAACATGGTGTTGGGCCGCAGCCGCCCATGAAGAAACTGATGGCTTGGATCTCATGCACACCCTCGCAAGAGTTGCGCATCTCGCACCAGCGCGTTAAGTACGCGCGATCCGTCTCGTCCGGGCCATGCTTGCACATCTCCAGCTGCTGAGGGTGACCCGGCCGGCGGTAGGTGCCGGTGAAGTTGCTGATGAAGGCTTCTTCGAAATCCAACCAGCCGTTGATGCTGCCGGCTGGCAGGTTGTTGAGCCAGGTGCGGGCGGAGCCGACTAGCATCAGGGGGGAGTACCGCACCGCCCAACGCTTGTTGCCCCTGGAGATACCGACTGCGGTGGAGTAGTCCAGCAGCCAGTCCTCCGGCTTGGTGGTGCCGTCGTACTTGGGGGTGTCGCGGGGGAGCTGGAAGCCGTCGATCATGGGCTCGTTGGCGATGCGGGGCCCGAAGCACTTTGGGCCGGCTGGCCCTTCTTCTTCCGCGATGCGGGATTCGACCAGCCGGTCGAGGCGATCTCGGGCGTCAACCGGCTCGACGCGTGGGCCCAGCCGGGAGCGTGTCGGCTGGCGATCTTCCGTAGCCGGTCGGTGTGGGTGTCTTGGCCCCGCGAGCTCGGAGTCGTGCTCCTGGTTCCGGCTTGGTGGAGGCCGGCTGCGTCCGCTGTCCAGCCGGCTCGTCCGGCTTGAGCTTGCGCCGGTGGCGCGCGAATCTCGGCGCCGGCTTGGTGCTGGTGAGGAGGACTGGGCGGTGTCCCTGGGGCCGTCCTTGTCGTTGCCTGTGGCACCGTGAGCGTGAGAAGCTCTGGGAGTGTTGGTGTACCTGGGGCTCTTCGCCTGTTCGGCTGCCGCGTGGCACAGCTCAGCCACCCGCCTCGTTTGGCGGTGTAGCTCTTCTCCTTGGAGGAGGTTCAGCTCTTCTGCGGCGGCTTCGGCTGCGCGCATGTTCTTGTCGGGGGTGTTGTAGATCGGCAGCTCCGCGGATGAAGCCGGCGCTTCCGCGCCGTTGCGGTCGATTTCGGCGGCTAGGTCGCCTCCTCTCCGGCGAATCAAACCGGCTCGACTGGGGTTGTTGCCGCCTGGGGTGAAGCCGTGGGCGCGGTCGTACTCGCGCCGGGTGATTTCCAGCTGGCGCTTGGCAGCGGCCAGCTCGTCAGCCTGCTTGAGGAGGAGCTGGCGGCGCGCCTCCAGATACGCCTCGATGGCAGTGGGGTCGGCGCCGGCGGTGAGCGGTGAGCTCAGCTTGGCCCGGACTTCTTCCAGCCGGGATGGTGGTGCGGGCTGCTTCGGGCCCGAGCCGGATGCGTGGGGGTCGACGTTGCGCTCCAGGTTGGGGCCGCGAACGCGCGTGGACTTGGTGGGCTGCTCCTCACCGACCGTCATGACTTGCACAACGCAGGGGTTGGCGAGGGCGTTGCTGGCGCCAGCTCCTGGGGGAGGGCTTGCAGAGCGCAGCACCTACCGCGGGTAGCGCGGCGGTGCGACGGTTGCGATGTAAACGTCGTGTCCGCCGAAGGAGATGACGCTGCCGCCGGCAGGGAATGGCCTGTCGGCGAAGCAGCCAGCGTTGTCGCTGACGTAGTCGAGGGAGCCGAATCTCCAGATCAAGCCTGAAGCGACTCGCTCGCTGGTGGTGATGGTGAGGCCCGTCCGGATGAAGACACCGGCCGCAGAAGCTGAAGGCCCCACGGTGGGCGCCAAATGTTGTGGTATCGTCACGGCATATTCCATAGGATGGCTAAAGAGAGTGGTTCCTAATATGGTCTACGGTGGTATCCGGATGCGGGTATGGGCACGAACGACGCGGCGACGTACCCAGGTTCGAGGCCCTCCTGTGGAGGTAACACCTCTACTCCTGCTATGAATGTATATGATAGTATCACAGTACAATGGTGCTCCTAGAGCTGTATCCGGCTGCTCCTGGGAGGCTAAGGTAGGCGAAGGTCTCTCTCACAGGGCAGCGCTAAGACTAGAATGAGTAAGAAGTGATCGATCCCCTGCACGAGAGGGGGTAGTGCAACTTATATAGGCGCTGGCACTTTACATAGAAGTCCCTATGACCTACGAGCCGGCTTGCCGGCTCCGGCTTCTCGCTCCTTCCCGAGGCGCCGTTGTCAGGAGCCATTGGGCGTGCAAGCCCTGTCTTGTCGCCTGCCTGAAGTCAGCGGTATGGAGAGGAGGTGTCCCTGTCGCCATCATGACCTGTAGCCGTACGGCGCCATGATGCCGTGTCCGGCGGAGGCACTGTTGCTCTACAGTGCCCCGCCCTTTACGGAAAGTGAGATCATCGTGGACTTTTAGGAGCCGGACTACCCTTCCAGTTCCTTCTCCTGCAAGCCTTACCAACCCGGACTATGTCAAGGAGATACAAACCAAGCCGGATATGGCAAATTGAAGCCGGCCCGACCACAGCGCAGTCGGCTATGGCCAGGCCAGCGTGGACTTTGAACCAGCTGGCTCCTCTTGCCAGCCGGCCACGGCTCCAGCCGGCTGCTCCTCAGCCGGCCTTTGCCGCGGGCCGACAGGCCTTGAGCCGGTTGTTCTCAGTCCTTTGCCCTACCCGGGGTCTTCCCCCCGACACATAAGACATCCTATAAGTTGCAAGCCTCATGCATAGAATACCAATAGTGTTCGCACCTTGTCCTAATTAGCTTGAATTTTCATGGATTCTCATTGCATTACATATGTTTCAACCAAGTGTCACAAAGGGGTACCTATATGTCGCCTGTACAAAGGTCCAAGGAGATAGATCGCATTTGATTTCTTGGTTTTTGATAGATCTCAACTTAGGACATCCATACCGGGACAACATAGAAAACAGATAATGGACTCCTCTTTAATGCATAAGCATTCAATCAACAGATAATATTCTCATAAGATATTGAGGATTAATGTCCAAACTGAAACTTCCACCATGATACATGGCTTTGGTTGGCGGCCCAATGTTCTTCTCTAACAATATGCATACTCAAACCATTTAATCATGACAAATCACCCTTACTTCAGACAAGACGAACATGCATAGCAACTCACATGATATTCAACAAAAGTGTAACAGTTGATGGCGTCCCCAGAAACATGGTTACCGCTCAACAAGCAACTTATAAGAAATAAGATACATAAGCGACATATTCTTTACCACAATAGTTTTTAAGCTACTTTCCCATGAGCTATATATTGCAAAGACAAGGAATGAAATTTTTTAAAGGTAGCACGCAAGCAATTTACTTGGAATGGCAGAGAAATACCACATAGTAGGTAGTTATGGTGGACACAAATGGCATAAGTTTTGGCTCAAGTTTTTGGATGCACGAGAAGCATTCCCTCTCAGTACAAGGCTTTGGCTAGCAAGGTTGTTTGAAGCAAACACAAGTATGAACCGGTACAGCAAAACTTACATAAGAACATATTGCAAGCATTATAAGACTCCACACTGTCTTCCTTATTGTTCACACATTTTTACCAGAAAATATCTAGACTTTAGAGAGACCAATCATGCAAACCAAATTTCAACAAGCTCTACAGTAATTCTCCACTAATAGGTTTAAACCTGTAAGGGTATTTTACCCTTATCCATTATTTTGGTATCTATGACACCGTGCTAGAGTATTTGGACTAATACATGCCTACAAAGATGACTTTCAGGTATTAGCCAAAGAGGTATGATGGTGTAGCAATGGAACAAAAGGCAACGGGAGACCCCCCCAATTCGACGAAAAATCAGCTAGTTCTTCTGAGCCTGGCCGGTCACAGATCCGGTCGGACCGGCCCTGGCACCGGGCAGCCCGGTCACCAACCGGACCTTAACCGGTGCCATCCGGCAAGTTCCAAGAAAGAAGAGAAGCTCTCCGGCGTGCGTCCGGTCACCAGCCCGGTTTCGAACCGGCTGCTCCGGCCCACGGCCCGGTCGACCGGGCGCTCGACCGAGCGGCCCGGTCGGCCAAGAACCGGACTGCGCTGTGACATCCGGCACCATCCAAGAAGCTCGAAGGCTGCCCGGTCAAGACCCGGTCCCAGCTCCGGTTGGAAACCGGCCGGCCGGTTCACGTGGCCCGATCCGACCGGGCTGTGGACCGGCCTGTCCGGCGCCAAATCCGGTTGACCGGGTTTCTCGAAGAATCTGCTGATGTGGCAAGTGACCAACGGCCGTATTTCGAAGAACACTATAAATAGGTCTTCTCCTACCTCTGAACAGTTAGGCACTACACTACAAGCTGTTCTTGAGCTCTCTCTCTCTTACTCCATTGCTAGAAACACCAAAAAGCCTCAGATCTCCCTCCTCCTCCACCCAAACTCAAATCCCTCCGGGGAATCATTAGAGGAGGACCCGATCTACCGTTCTACCAAGCCAAATCTCATTCCCCCTTGTATTCATTGAGAAGCTTGCTTCCTAGGGTTCCTTGGAAACCCTAGGTAGGCAAGAGGAGTCCGGAAGCATCCGGGCTGTGGATTTGCTCCGGGCAAGATTGTGAAGGTTTGGAGGCTACCTCAAAGTCTACCACAAGTGAGTGAGCTATTCCTTCGTGGGATAGGCTCCGAAGAATAGGGTGAGCCTTCGTGGCGCGGGGAATCCTTCGTGGGACCTCCACTCCTCCAAACGTGATGTACCTTGTTGCAAAGCAAGGGAACACGGGAATACATCCTCGTCTCCGCGTGCTATCGGTTATCTCTAACCGAACTCCTTACTTGTGATTTAACTGCCTGTGAGAGCCTTCGTGCTCGAGTTAGTTGTATCCTCATATAGGTTGCTTCACCTATTTGCATTAGGCTCATCTTTATATTCCGCAAAGCCTAATATTGCAAAGAAAGAATTAAAATTTGTAGAAACCTATTCACCCCCCCCCCCTCTAGGTTTACCATCTCTATACTTTCAATTGGTATCAGAGCCTGGACTCTTATTAAGGGCTTCACCGCCTTAAGAGTGAGATGGATAAACTCTTCGAGGGTCTAGATGAAGACTCTAACCTTTCGGTTAAAGAGATGAAATCTAGATTCTTGGCATATGAGGCCGAGAAGAAGAAAAAGGAGGATGAGCTACAAAACCAAATGGCAGAAATGACTGCCATGCTTAAGAACCTAATCAAGGGTGGAACTTCTAGTGGGGCTTCGGCCTCTAAGGAATCCTACCATGATGTTAACCATGACTATCCCAGAAACACTTCACCCATGCCTCATATAAACCATAGTGGGACCGTTCCCCATTACGATGGAACTCACTTTCCACATTGGAAATCTGCTATGGAATCTCATATTCGCAGCTGCAGTGTGGAGCTATGGGAGCTCATTGTTCATGGACATCGGGAGCCACAAGATCCTACTCGGTTGACCTCCACCGAGTTCTACAACCGTCAACTCAATGCATCCGCACGTGACAAGATTAGAAGTGGCATCAACCGCAAGCTTCTTGATCAAGTCGATGACATTGTCTCCGCTAAAGAGTTGTGGGATCGGATCGTAGTACTCCAAGAGGGAACCGATTTGATCCAATCAGCTCTCTATGAGACCGCAAAGCAAGAGGCCTACCAATTCATGATTCGAGATGGAGAATCCATATTCGATGCCTATGCTAGGCTTGGTGCTCTAAAAGTAAGGGTCAAGGGACTTGGTGTTGAGAAGTACAATGACGGATTTGAGATGAACGAAGCCTTCATAAAATCCAAGGTCATTGCTATGATTGCCGTCAAATAAGAAGACACCAACCTTGGACTCAACTTGCAAATCATGACCAAGAGTGCCGATCTCAACTCCGATGATCTAGTCTCCTATGTGGCCGCCAATGAAAGCATGGCCAAAGCCGGAAAGAGGCTCAAGGCAATGAACCGTGTTGATGAAGCCTCACACAACCATGAAGCGTCACACAACCTTGCTCTCAAAGCTAGAGCCGACCATGAAAGCAAAGAAGACTATGAGATTGAAGAAGATGAAGAGATGACTTCAACTAGTGACATTGCTACCGACTTTGCTTTCTTTGCCAAGAAGTACAAGGCAAAGTTCCCAATGCTCCTCAATGACAAGAAGAAGAAGAGAACTTGCTACAATTGTGATGAAGATAACCACTTTGCAAATGAGTGCCCTTATGAGAAAAGGATAGACAAGCCAAAGTTCATCAAAGGGGTCAAGCCAAGATTGAAGCCGAACCCAATCAACGATCGGTACAAGAAGAACAAGGGAAGAGCTTTTGTTGGGGCTGAGTACTTGTCCGATGAAGAAGAGGAAGATGAGGAGAAGGAGGCCGGAGTGGCCGGTTTAGCTTACTCTAAGCCCGGGTCACTCTTCACATATGACTACTCCAAAGATTACTCCACGGAGAATGATGTTGGCTCTTCCTTCATGGCAAGAACAACTCAAGATGATGACTCCGATGACTCTCCCTCCTCTCCAATCATTGGCTCTTGTCTTATGGCAAGGGAAACCAAGGTAATGGAACCTCCACCTTCCCTATCTAGTGTTCTTGATGATGAAAACGAAGATCAAGAAGAATTAATTATGCTTAAGGAACTCTATGATGTTAGATGCACCCTTCGTGGTGAAGCTCTTGTCAAGTTTGATTTCTTGATGGACTCACTCAAAGAAAAGGATGAGTCCATTGAGGAATTAGAATATCAATTGAATGAGAAGGAACGGAGATTCAATCTCCTAAGACAAGAGCTAAAAACCGAAAGGTGCATATCTCAAGGCCTTAAGCAACAAATTGAAACTTATGAACTTGATAAAGTTAAGGACCTAGAAACTATTGATAGGGCTCAATTATTGACCCAAGAGCTCAATGCTTCAAAGGAGGAACTTGAAGTTGCTCATGCTTCTCTCACTAGGGATCTTGACCACCTTGAAAGAGCTAACAAGCTTGTCAAGGATGAGCTCAAGAAACTTGGAGAGAATCATGATCTACTTCAAGAATCCTACAAAAAGGCTCTTGGATCAATGAAGGATCCCATTGATGTTGAAAAGCTTGCTTGTTCCTCCATTTCCTTTACTAGTGAGCATGCTAAACTTGTTGAGGAACATGTTCGTTTACAAGAGGAACTTTCTTTGCATGTTGAGACCAATGCATATCTTGAGTCCTTGGTGACCAAATATGGTCTTGACTATCATCCTAATGAATCTTCTTGTGAGCAAGCATCTATTCTTGAGGAAAATGTTAGGCTAACAAAGGAACTTGCAAAGTTCACCACCGCCAAGAACAAGATGGGATTGGATGACCTCTTGAGTAAGCAAAGGTCAAACAATCAAAAGTATGGACTTGGATATACTCCCAAGTCCCACAAGAAGAACAACTACAAGAAGGAGAAATCCGCTCAAGATAAGAACAAGAAGGTCACTAACAATGGCAAAGCCTCAAAGGGCAAAGCCACTAGTGGTGCCCGCACGGGGCCAAACGATCACTATGCATTATTTGTTGATTATTATGGTGATGTCTATGCTAACTATGTTGGCCCTCCTAATGGCTATGCTTATAGAGAGTACTCAATTTGGGTACCAAAAGATTTTGTTGCCATTGCAAAGGAACCCATTAATCGATGGGTTCCTAAATCCTCTACTTGATCTTGTAGGGGTATTCCTCCAGTGGTCCAAAATGGGTGTTTGATAGTGGATGCACCAATCATATGACCGGAGGAAAAGGTGTGCTTGATCAATTCATTGAAGATATCCACAAGAAGTCAAGCATTACCTTTGGTGACAACTCAAAGGGAAAGGTACTTGGGTATGGCAAGGTAGCAATCTCTAAGGACTTGTGCCTTGAGACGGTTATGCTTGTTGAACACCTTGGCTATAACTTACTTTCTATATATCATCTTGCCGATGCCGGGTACAATTCATATTTCACTAAATATTATGTGCAAGTCTTTAGGAGTGACAATCTCAAATTGGTCCTTGTTGGATTTGTGGAGAACAACCTTTATGTGGTTGACCTCTCGAAAGAGAGCCCCTCCTTCTCCACATGTCTAATGGCGGCCAAGCATGACGAAGGATGGTTGTGGCATCGCCGCCTTGGTCATGTTAACATGAGGAATCTTAAACAACTCCTAAAGGGTGAGCATATTGTGGGACTAACCGGTGTTTCTTTTGAGAAAGATCGTGTTTGTAGTGCATGTGTAGCCGGAAAGCAACTCAAGAAGAAGCATCCCATCAAGAGTATTGTTACCACATCTAGGCCTTTGGAGCTCCTTCATTTGGACCTCTTTGGGCCATCACACTATGATACTCTTGGTGGAAGCAAGTATGGACTTGTCATTGTTGATGATTACTCAAGATACTCTTGGGTCTTTCTCCTTAAGTCTAAGGACGAGACCCATAGAGAGTTCATCACCTTCGCCAAGAAAGCTC
Source organism: Lolium perenne (assembly GCF_019359855.2). Taxonomy (NCBI): domain Eukaryota; kingdom Viridiplantae; phylum Streptophyta; class Magnoliopsida; order Poales; family Poaceae; genus Lolium; species Lolium perenne. The sequence continues at coordinate 163,779,736 of NC_067247.2, forward strand.
AACGTATGTATGAATCCGAGATCAAGGCAATTAGGACCGACAATGGCACCGAGTTCAAGAACTACACTATGCAAGAGTTTGTGGATGATGAGGGCATCAAGCATGAGTTTTCGGCGCCATACACCCCTCAACAAAACGGTGTTGTTGAAAGGAAGAACCGGACTATCATTGAGATGGCAAGAACCATGTTGAGAGAATTCAACTCACCCCACAACTTTTGGGGAGAAGCCATCTCTACGGCCGTCCACTACTCCAACCGGCTCTTCCTCCGTCCCCTCCACAACAAAACCCCATATGAGCTCCTTACCGGTAACAAGCCTAATGTCATGTATATTCGTGTCTTTGGATGCAAATGCCTTGTTAAGAACAACAAAGGAAAGCTCGGTAAATTTGAAACTAGAACCATAGAGGGTATATTTGTTGGATATGCGGAGAACTCTCACGCCTATAGATACTACAACCGGTCCTCCGGGACTATTGAAGTATCTTGTGACGTGGTGTTCTTGGAGGATAATAGCTCCCAAGTGGAGCAAGTTGTTCCATGTGTTGCAGGTAATGATGTTGATCCATCTAGTGCCATCAAGCATATGGGCATTGGACACATCCGGCCCATGGAGGTTCATAATGATGATCAAGATGATGGAGTAGATGTCTCAAGCACGCCACAAGTAGAGCCTAGCTCAACTCAAGCCGAACCATCAAGTGCAACTCAAGAACCACCCTCCACTCAAGATGAGTCTCAATCCGAAGAACAAGAAGAAGATCCTCATTCCATGGAGCAAGATCATGATGACGATCAAGAAACATCCTCAACTCATGATCAAGCTCAAGTGGTCCCTCATGATCAAGTACTAGCAAGAGATGAATTCATTGATCATGAAGGAACCGTTCGGAAGATCAAGGCCGCTACAAGGGCAAGTGACATGAAAGTGGATCAAGTCCTTGGTAGCATCTCAAGAGGAGTGGTAACTCGTAGACACCATGCATTACTTATCACTTATTGTCAACATCATGCTTTTGTGTCTAGTTTTGAACCACTTAAGGTACATGAAGCCTTGGTCGATCCGGATTGGGTAATTGCCATGCAAGAAGAATTGGAGTGTTTCACTCGTAATAAAGTATGGTCTCTAGTTGAGAGACCCAAGGATCATCGCATCAATGTCATTGGGACCAAATGGGTATTCAAGAACAAGCAAGATGAGAATGGCATTGTTATACGAAACAAAGCAAGGTTAGTGGCGCAAGGGTTTGCCCAAATAGAAGGTATGGATTTTGAGGATACCTTTGCGCTGGTAGTCTGCCTTGAAGCTATTCGTCTTTTGCTTGCATTTGCATCTTTCCACAATTTCAAATTATATCAAATGGATGTGAAAAGTGCATTTTTGAATGGTCCCCTAAAAGAAACCGCATATGTGGCTCAACCCCCGAGCCAAGACCCATGCTGACCCAACCACGTGTATTTACTCCATAAGGCACTCTACGGTCTCAAGCAAGCTCCACGTGCTTGGTATGAGTTCCTTAGGGATTTCTTACTACATGATGGGTTTTGCATGGGTACGGTCGATTCCACCCTTTTCACCAAGCGGGTTAAAGGGGGTGGCCTCTTTATATGTCAAATATATGTTGATGATATTATTTTTGGTGGAACTAACCCCAATCATAACAAAGCTTTTGAGCTATTGATGACTAGGAAATTTGAGATGTCCATGATGGGAGAGTTGAAGTTCTTTCTAGGCTTCCAAGTGAGGCAACTTGCAAAAGGCACCTTCATCTCTCAAGAAAAGTATGTGAAGGACATGCTCAAGAAATTCAACATGACCAATGCAAGTCCAATGAAGACACCCATGCCCGTAAAGGGGCAACTTGGTTCATGTGACGGTGAGAAGGATGTGGACATAAAGGTATACCGCTCCATGATAGGATCCTTGCTCTACCTTTGTGCCTCTAGGCCGGATATCATGCTAAGTGTAGGGATGTGTGCTCGTTTTCAATCCGCTCCCAAGGAGAGCCATTTAGTGGCGGTCAAACGGATACTAAGATACCTTGTTCTCACTCCTACTCTCGGGCTATGGTATCCAAAGGGGTCAACCTTTGAACTCATTGGCTATTCGGATTCCGATTGGGCCGGTGATAAGGTTGATCGGAAGTCTACCTCCGGGGCTTGCCAATTTATTGGCCGGTCATTGGTGAGTTGGTCATCCAAGAAACAAAACTCCACCGCCCTATCCACCGCCGAAGCCGAATACATATCTGTGGCATCTTGTTGCACTCAATTGTTATGGATGAAGCAAACCTTGAAAGACTATGGTGTGTCTCTTGGTACGGTGCCTCTTCTTTGTGACAATGAAAGTGCAATAAAGATCGCCAACAACCCGGTTCAACATTGTCGCACCAAACATATTGACATTCGCCATCACTTCCTGCGTGATCATGTTGCCAATAAGGATATTGATCTCACTCATGTGGGAACAACCTACCAATTGGCGGATATTTTCACTAAGCCTTTGGATGAAGCCCGCTTTGTTAACTTGAGAGGAGAACTTGGTATTCTTGATCCTAAAAACTTGGATTGATTAACTTCTTGCACTATATTCTTGCATTTATCTTGCTATCTAGCTTAGAGGTATAGCACATATGGGGATAGTCATTCTATCATATCTTGGTATGATGCATACCTATGTGTGCAACATAAATAGACCCAATGTCATTATATGGACCCAAGCATGTCTCTTCGAGGTCTCATGACATTTGCGCTTTCACATAGGGGGAGTAATCCCCCGCCCCTCATTGAGCCTTCATTACAACTTGATTTGACTATATAAGGCCAAATGATCTTATTGCAAAAACTATTTCAAAATGCTCTTATGATTCTTGATATACTTCGAATCATGCCCATTGTAGCTATTTGTATCTTGTTTGCATTTTCACTCCAATGGGTATGCCTAGAGAACTTTGTGTTTTCCAATCCCATGTCTATGCTCATCTCATCATCATCTATCTATCTATATGTACATGTCATCATATGAGCACTCACACACATTTACACAAAGAATAGGGGCAAAACGAGGCAAAATGACACATTTTTGGGAAAATTGACTCTGGCCGGTCACTGGCCCGGTCGGACCGGCCTGTGCGCCGGATCGTCCGGTCACTGGCCCGGTCGACCGGGCGCCCGACCGGCCGTGCGGGCTGTTATGTTTTGGAGAGGATACCCCTTGGGGATCTTCTTCCTCATTATCCCCCACCTCTCAAACCTCCATGGCCGCCGCCTCCACCATCTCCACCACACCCTAGGCACTTCCCACCACTAGATTCTCCCCAAACTTCACACAACCATAGATCGGGATCTCTCAAGCACCTTCACCAAAGGATTTGGTCCCTCTCAAGCTAGTTTGGGAGATCGTGGGGATTTGGTCCTCAAGCCTTCTTCACGAGTTCCTCTTGCTCACTTGGGCCAAGAGGACAATGTCTTCGGGTAAATCTTTCTCCCTATCCCTCTCCCTCTTGCTTTCCCTCTCACATTGCCCATTGTTGAGGAAAGTTGAGAAAAGTTAGGGTTAGGGTTAGGGTTAGTAAGTCCTCATGCCACCTAGAGTGTCACACCCCTCCTATGCACATTGTTCACTCTCCTGGTATAATCTATGTTCAAGTTTGTGAGTTTTGCATGATTTTATGTCGAATTTCTGGGCAAACATCACAACTCAGCATGACCCGGTCTACAGCCCGGTCGACCGGCCTCTCGACCGGCTGGTCCGGCGCACCGCCCGGTCAACCGGATGGCCAACCGGCTCGTCCGGTCTGTCGTCCGGTCGGACCGGCCCCTGCGCCGGCTCGCCCAGCTTTTTCACATGATCTCGTCAAGACACTTGAATATAGGCTATGCTTTTGGCTTCCTCACATATGCTGATGACATGTACACTTACCTCTTTGCTATCCTCGCCCTATTATGCTGATTCACAGGTGATGAATGGACTGATGCGGACCTTGGCCCTGTTGCCAAGAGAGGGAGGCGCTCCGGGGTTCCATCACGGCGCTCCACTGGTCGTGCTCCTCAGACTACGGGTGGCAGCTCAACTGGAGGCCGAATCAAGAAATCTGCCAATAAGAGGAAAGATAAAGAGGCAGCACAGGATGGTGATGAGGTACTGCCAGATTTCCATGTTGGTAATGTGCATATTGGGGCATGGAGAAGACTCAGAGAGTCCAACCCCTATCGCTTTGAGGAACCCACTTACACAGGGGGAGATCAATTTTTCTGGACCAACACACAGCAAGTCATGTGGGATGACTTCTATGACTCCCGCGAGCACATGAAGAAAGGCACCATTGTTATGCCCAAGGCCATCAAGGATGTCATTGGAATGTATGAAGCCACCAAGTTTCGCTTTGTGGTTGCGACCTTGAGGCGGATGGGGTTGTATGATCTTATGTGCTTGACACCTACTGATGGGTGCTATTGTCCAACCTTGGTGAGACAGTTTCACTGCACAGTCTTTTTCCATGATGATGCAGCTCGGACTATGACTTGGATGACTGGCAAACAGAAATACACTTGCAACTATCTTGATTTCTGTGAAGCCTTGGGGTTTGGTGGAGGGCGTACTTCTGGCTTCAAGATATATTCTCAGCAGAAGTTCAACCGTGGGGACATTGCTGGTTGCTATCCACCGGAACCCACACCTGGACCTCCCACCATCTCCGGGATGTACTACTCCTACCTCTTACTTGCCAAGCTCTTCCGTGAGACTCTCATCAGCAAGTCCGGCGATACAAGTGAATGCCGTGCATATCATCTGAACTTGATGTACTACTGTCTCCCTGAGCACCGGCAACTTATTGATGGCTGTGATCTCATCTACTGCGAGTTACGGCGCTGTGTTCGCGAGAGGTTGACTCCTAATCTTGCCCAGTACGTTCAGCTGCTCATCAACAAGGTTGTGCCCGCACCTCTCAATACTTTAGGTGAGCGGGTCAGGATGGAAGCGTTCAAAGTACCTGCCCAAGGTGATAACCCGGATGTTCCTGAAATGATGCCTTCTGAGCGCCGGTCCAAGGCACGCCATGACCATGCTAGCTCCAGCTCCTCTCGTCGCCCACAGCGTGGTGTCGCACGGTTCTTCTCTCGCTTATGGCAGATGTGCAAAAATACAAATGATGTTGCACATCAAAGTCTCTCTTTGAACCAAGAGACAAGGAGGCGCCAAAATGAGTTCATGGCTGCTAGGAATGTGCCTATCCCTCCTCCTGGCCCTGAGTTAGAGCCTGTCCATGCACCAGACTGGGAGATGCCTCTTCTCACTGATGAGATGTTCCAGAACTTTGATCCTTCTCTGTACTTTGGTGGTCCTACTCCTAGATTTGCTCGTGCACCTCCTGCTGATGATGATGATGAAGAGGATGAAGGAAATGAGGATGATGCTGAAGAGGATGACGATGAAGAGGATGACGATGGGGATGGTGATGGCAACTCTCCATCCGCGGGGCCCCACTTCTATTGATGGGACGCTAGCATCTCTCCTCTTTTCTTCGCCTTTTTGGTGTTCCGATGCCAAAGGGGGAGAAGAGAGTAGAGTCTAAAATTACGGGGTTCTTTCGTTGTCACAAGCCATGGGAGTTGCTTTATTTGGATTTTATATGGCTTGTGCGTATTTGCTTTGATTTCTCAAGAACCATTTGCTACTTTGAATAATTCATGTATGGATATGTATGGACGACTATTATGTGTGCTACTCTATGTTAGGATAATCATGCTTTATGCTTATATATGTTGATATACTTGTCCATACCATGCTTGTTTCCTAAAGATATTGGGGGAGCTTCTCATATTCCACAAATGGTGCACTTTGCATTCAAACGCAAATTCTCCAAGTGCACACATTATGGGGGAGCTGTCGTAATATCTTATATGGAATCAAGGTTTAGAGCTTATCATAATATCTATGTGTTACTCTAGCTCGGTTTGTCATCGTATACCAAAAAGGGGGAGATTGTAAGGGTATTTTACCCTTATCCATTATTTTGGTATCTATGACACCGTGCTAGAGTATTTGGACTAATACATGCCTACAAAGATGACTTTCAGGTATTAGCCAAAGAGGTATGATGGTGTAGCAATGGAACAAAAGGCAACGGGAGACCCCCCCAATTCGACGAAAAATCAGCTAGTTCTTCTGAGCCTGGCCGGTCACAGATCCGGTCGGACCGGCCCTGGCACCGGGCAGCCCGGTCACCAACCGGACCCAGAACCGGTGCCATCCGGGCAAGTTCCAGTAAAGAAGAGAAGCTCTCCGGCGTGCGTCCGGTCACCAGCCCGGTTTCGAACCGGCTGCTCCGGTCCACGGCCCGGTCTGACCGGGCGCCTGACCGAGCGGCCCGGTCAGCAACCGGACTCTGCGCCTGTGACATCCGGGCACCATCCAGTAAGCTCAGAAGCCTGCCCGGTCAAGACCCGGTCCCAGCTCCGGTTGGAAACCGGCCGGCCCGGTCTGTGGCCCGGTCTGACCGGGCTGTGGACCGGCCTGTCCGGCGCCAAATCCGGTTGACCGGGTTTCTCGAAGAATCTGCTGATGTGGCAAGTGACCAATGGCCGTATTTCGAAGAACACTATAAATAGGTCTTCTCCTACCTCTGAACAGTTAGGCACTACACTACAAGCTGTTCTTGAGCTCTCTCTCTCTTACTCCATTGCTAGAAACACCAAAAAGCCTCAGATCTCCCTCCTCCTCCACCCAAACTCAAATCCCTCCGGGGAATCATTAGAGGAGGACCCGATCTACCGTTCTACCAAGCCAAATCTCATCCCCCCTTGTATTCATTGAGAAGCTTGCTTCCTAGGGTTCCTTGGAAACCCTAGGTAGGCAAGAGGAGTCCGGAAGCATCCGGGCTGTGGATTTGCTCCGGGCAAGATTGTGAAGGTTTGGAGGCTACCTCAAAGTCTACCACAAGTGAGTGAGCTATTCCTTCGTGGGATAGGCTCCGGAGAATAGGGTGAGCCTTCGTGGCGCGGGGAATCCTTCGTGGGACCTCCACTCCTCCAAACGTGACGTACCTTGTTGCAAAGCAAGGGAACACGGGAATACATCCTCGTCTCCGCGTGCTATCGGTTATCTCTAACCGAACTCCTTACTTGTGATTTAATCGCTCGTGAGAGCCTTCGTGCTCGAGTTAGTTGTATCCTCATATAGGTTGCTTCACCTAGTTTGCATTAGGCTCATCTTTATATTCCGCAAAGCCTAATATTGCAAAGAAAGAATTAAAATTTGTAGAAACCTATTCACCCCCCCTCTAGGTTTACCATCTCTATACTTTCAAAACCACATGATGCAAGAGCTTAAACATAATCTACTTGAGAACTCAAAACAATTGCCAAGTATCAAATTATTCAAGACCATATACCAATTACCACATGAAGCATTTTCTGTTTCCAACCAAATAGCAATAAATGCAGCAGCTTTTAACTTTTGCCATGAACATTAAAAGTAAAACGAAGAACACAAGTGTTCACATGAAAAAGAGGAGCGTGTCTCTCTCCCACACAAGCATGATAGTATCCGATTTATTCAGAGAACTAAGATAACAAAACGAAAATAAAAGCACACAGACGCTCCAAGTAAAGCACATAAGATGTGACGGAATAAAAATATAGTTTCACTAGAGGTGACCTGATAAGTTGTCGATGAAGAAGGGGATGCCTTGGGCATCCCCAAGCTTAGATGCTTGGGTCTTCTTGAAATATGCAGGGATGAACCACGGGGGCATCCCCAAGCTTAGACTTTTCACTCTTCTTGATCATATTATATCATCCTCCTCTCTTGATCCTTGAAAACTTCCTCCACACCAAACTCAAAACAAACTCATTAGAGGGTTAGTGCATAATCAAAAATTCACATGTTCAGAGGTAACATAATCATTCGTAACACTTCTGGACATTGCCCAAAGCTACTGAAAGTTAATGGAACAAAGAAATCCATCGAACATAGCAAAAGAGGCAATGTCAAATAAAAGGCAGAATCTGTCAAAATAGAACAGTCCGTAAAGATGAATTTTTTCGAGGCACTTAACATGCTCAGATGAAGAAGCTCAAAACTAATGAAAGTTGCGTACATATCTGAGGAACACGCATGAAAATTGGCAGAATTTTTAAGTTCTCCTACAGAGAGATCTACTCAAATTCGTGACAGCTGAAAATCTGTTTCTGCGCAGAAATCCAAATCTAGTATCAACCTTCTATTAGAGACTTTACTTGGCACAACAATGCAGTAAAATAAAGATAAGGAGAGGTTGTTACAGTAGTAACAACTTCCAAGACACAACAAAACAGTAGCAAAATAAAAACATGGGTTATCTCCCAAGAAGTGCTTTCTTTATAGCCATTAAGATGGGCTAAGTAATTTTAATGATGCACTCGCAAGAATGAGAGTTGAAGCAAAGAGAGAATCAAAAAGCAAGTATGAAACAAATTTAAGCCTAACCCACTTCCTATGAAAAGGAATCTTGTACACAAATAAATTCATGAAGAACAAAGTGACAAGCATAGGAAGATAAAACACGAGTAACTTCAAAATTTTCAGCATGTAGAGAGGTGTTTTAGTAACATGAAAATTTCTACAACCATATTTTCCTCTCTCATAATAATTTCCAGTAGCATCATGAACACACTCAACAATATAACTATCACATAAAGCATTCTTATTCACATGCATAAAAGTATCATTACTCTCCACATAAGCATAATCAATTTTATTAGTAATAGTGGGAGTAAAACTATCACAACCATCATTGTAATCATCATAAATTGCAGGCATGGAATAATCATAATAAACTTTATCCTCCATAGTAGGTGGCACCAAAATACCACTATCATTATAATCATCATAAATGGGAGGCAAAGTATCATCAAAGAAAATTTTCTCCTCAAAACTTGGGGGACTAAAAATATCACAACCAGCTTCCCCAAGCTTAAATTCTTCCATAGCATTAGCAATAATAGTGTTCAAAGAGTTCATGCTAATAACATTGCTACAACTATTTTGCAAACAAAGTTCCATGGATTTTTTAATTCTCTCTTCAAACACATCATGTCCTAATTCAATATAAAGTTCATAAAGATCTCTATTTTTTTTGTTTTCCATTAAGCCTAACTAGTGAAAAATAAAAACAAGAAACAAAAAGATATAATTGCAGGATCTAAAGGATATAGCTTCGAGCACTCACACACCGGCAACAGTGCTAGGAAATAGCTTAGTAGTCGGAGGATGTGAATACCTTTTACCTTACCTCCCCGGAAACGGCGCCAGAAAATATCTTGATGTCTACGCACGCTTCTATTCCTGTAGACAGTGTTGGGCCTCCAAGAGCAGAGGTTTGTAGAACAACAGCAAGTTTCCCTTAAGTGAATCACCCAAGGTTTATCGAACTCAGGGAGGTAGAGGTCAAAGATATCCCTCTCAAGCAACCCTGCAATTAAGATACAAGAAGTCTCTTGTGTCCCCAACACACCTAATACACTTGTCAGATGTATAGGTGCACTAGTTCGGCGAAGAGATAGTGAAATACAAGTAATATGGATGATTATAAGTAGTAATTGCAATCTAAAATAAATATGGCAGCAAGCGAACATGTAGCAGAACTTGTTGGAAACGGTGTTTCAATGCTTAGAAACAAGGCCTAGGGATCATACTTTCACTAGTGGTTACTCTCAACAATGTTATCATAAAGGAATATAAATATAATCACTTCACTATGCTATTCTGAATTACTCTCTGGTAGGATAACGAACACTAATTCACCGTGTAGGGCTGCCAAAACAAACCTTAAAGATGTATTCCCAAGTACTAATAAACATCCCACGCTGTCACTTTGAGCATTCATAGGAGGTACTAACACACCACAATTTCATAGAGACATCCAACTCAAATCATAACCCAGTGAAAAAGTATTCTATGAAATATAGCCTAAGAGACCCACACGGTGCACACACTATCACCTTTACACACGTGGGACAAGGAGTCTCCGGAGATCACATAAGTAAAATCCACTTGAATAGCATAACGACATCTAGATTACAAAGCTCATCATATGGATCTCAATCATGTAAGGAAGCTCATGAGATCATTGTATTGAAGTACATGGGAGAGAGAGATAAACCACATAGCTACTGGTAGAGCCCTCAGCCTCGGGGGAGAACTACTCCCTCCTAATCATGGGAGACAGCAACGGCGATGAAGATGGTTGTGGTGTCGATGGAGATGACTCCGGGGACAATTCCCCGTCCCGGCGGCGTGCCGGAACAGAGACTTCTGTCCCCCGAAATGGAGTTTCGCGATGGCGGCGGCGTCCCTGGAGTCTTTCTGGAGTTTTGTCAATTGGTGTCGGGTTTTTAGGTCACGAGAGATTATATAGGCGAAGAGGCGGAGTCGGAGGGGCCAGGGGGCTCCCTCCCCATAGGCTGGCGCGGCCAGGGGGCCACCCGTGCCGCCATATGGTGTGGGTCCCCTGCTGCCCTTCCTCGTCTCCCCTTCGTACTTCTGGAACCTTCCGTGAAAAATAAGATCGTGGGCCTTTGTTTCGTCCAATTCCGAGAATGTTGCCCGAACAGCCTTTTTGGAACCAAAAACAGCAGAAAACAGGAACTGGCACTTCGGCATCTTGTTAATAGGTTAGTTCCAGAAAATGCATAAAAACATTATAAAGTGTGAGCAAAACATGTAGGTATTGTCATAAAACTAGCATGGAACATAACAAATTATAGATACGTTTGAGACGTATCAATGGTAAACCTAGAGGGGGTGAATAGGTTTCTACAGATTTTAATTCTTTCTTTGCAATATTAGGCTTTGCGAAATATAAAGATGAGCCTAATGCAAACTAGGTGAAACAACCTATATGAGGATACAACTAACTCGAGCACGAAGGCTCTCACAGGCAGTTAATTCACAAGTAAGGAGTTCGGTTAGAGATAACCGATAGCACGCGGAGACGAGGATGTATTCCCGTGTTCCCTTCCTTTGCAAGAAGGTACGCCACGTTTGGAGGGGTAGAGGTCCCATGAAGGATTCCCCACGCCACGAAGGCTCACCCTATTCTCCGGAGCCTTTCCCACGAAGGAATAGCTCACTCACTTGTGGTAGACTTTGAGGTAGCCTCCAAACCTTCACAATCTTGTCAGGAGCAAATCACAGCCCGGATGCTTCCGGACCACTCTTGCCCACCTAGGGTTTCCAAGGAACCCTAGGAAGCAAGCTTCTTGATGAATACAAGGGGGAATGAGATTTGGCTTGGTAGAACAGTAGATCGGGTCCTCCTCTAACGTTTCCCCGGAGGGATTTGAGTTTGGGTGGAGGAGGAGGGAGATCGGAGGCTTTTGGTGTTTCTAGCAATGGAGTATGAGAGAGAGAGCTCAAGAACAGCTTGTAGTGTAGTGCCTACCTCTTCAAAGGTAGGAGAAGGGGTATTTATAGTGTTCTTCGAAATCTGGCCGTTGCTCACTTGCCACGTCATCAATTTCCTCGAGGAACCCGGTCGACCGGATTTGGCGCCGGACTGGCCGGTGCACAGGCCGGTCAGACCGGGGCACTGACCGGACCGTCCGGTTTCAACCGGAGCTGGGACCTGGTCTTGACCGGACGAGCTTCTGAGGCTTACTGGATCCAGCCCGGATGGCACAAGCGCAAAGTCTGGTTGGGCACCGGCACGCTCGGTCTGGAACCCGGTCTGACCGGGCCATGGACCGGAGTGGCCGGTCCAAACCGGGCTGGCGACCGGACGCAGACCGGAGTGCTCGCCCTTCTTTACTGGAACCTGCCCGGATGGCACAGGCGCTGGGCCCGGTCGGCGCCGGGCGGTCCGGTGCCAGGGCCGGTCTGACTGGGTCTGGGACCGGCCAGGCTCTGGAAAATCCCTGTTGATTTTTCGTCGAAGTGGGGGGTCTCCCATTGCCTTCTTGTTCCATTGATACACCATTATACCTCTTTGGCTAATACCTGGGAATCATTTTGTAGACATGTATTAGTCCAAATACACTAGCACGGTGTCATAGTTACCAAAATAATGGATAAGGGTAAATTACCCTTACACCTGCTCCGGTGACCACAGTTAGGCGGCGAGGATGGCTACAAGACCGTGGGAGCGTGTGCTGGTGGGCGGCATGTTAGGTGGAGCACGTCGGAGCGTCTGGGGTGGTCGGTTTGGGGGTCGGGAGAAATCTCTGTCGGCATGCTCGACACCGACGCGGTGACGCCTGAGGGTGTCACCTTGCCTTCCTGAAGGGCGTCGGGTGTACCTCCTCCTCAATCCCCTACGCATACCGGGGGAAACCCTAGGACTAGTCCGGGCAGCAGCGGCGTCATCGTCGTCTCAGGTGTTGCTTGGTATGCGGCGCCTTGGCGTGCTAGGAGCGTGGTGGTACTTCTCCAGAGGGCGCAGCGGTTGCGGGTCGTCATCGTTTTCGTCGAGCTGCCGATGTCGGCATTAGTTTTTCTTTCCTTTCTTTTCTTTTGGGCTTGGTTGTGCTGCGACCCTAGCGCGTTCGTTGTATCGGGTCGTTTGCTATGTTAATATAGCGGGGCGAAAGCCTATCTGGGCCGTCTGCCGGACATGGCCATCGCTGCTCTGTGTGCTCTATTTCGACTTGACTGTGACTTTGCCGACTGCCGTGGAGGACACGCTGGTGGAGCATGGAGGAGCTGCGGAGGCGGGCGGCCAGGCCTGACCGCGTCTTGACGAAGTCCATGTGATGCCTTCCGCCTTCGTGCACCATGTTAGAACAACTCAGTTTGTCCCAGTTTAATTTTAGCCTGCTGCTGTTTGTTAGAGTCCGAAAGAAAAACTCATGTGCTAGTGGTATGCTCTCATTTGCTGCCTGTTTGCAACCTATGTTGGTTGTCTCTGCAGTCCTTGCAAGGTCTCCTCCTTGTATGACTAAGAGCATCTTCAAGGGCCCCAAAGCAATTTGGGACGCGCCGGACCAAAAAACTGTTCCAGCCGCGTCCTCAAAGTCCAATTTTGTCCGGCGCGCTGCGATACGGTGTCCGGCGCCCCGAGCCCGTCCCCGTCCTACATGGGACGCACGGGACACGCCGGACACAACGAAAAGCGAGGCGAAGCGACGCGGGCCCGACGCGTCAGCGGCTCGGAAGGCTAAAATCCCGTCGCCTACCTTTGGTCAAGCGACGTTAATGGCGTTCCTGTTTTCCCAGGCGATGCAGGGACGCGTCTCATCGTGCATGGCCGTGTGGCCGTCCGCGCCGGCGTTATTGCGTGCAACCACCCGCTGCCGCCGTTGTACATTAAGACGCCCTGTAGTTCGTCCCCCAATTTCTCACCGCTTCCAAACCTTCTCGTCGCCGCCGCCTCCCCCCTCCCAGATCTTCTCCTCGCCGCTCCCAAAATGTCGATCTCATCCTCCCGCAAGATCGCCGCGGCGAACGGCTTCGGCCGCGGCAGCCTAACCGTGGCGGAGGCGTGGGCGCTGTACCACGCCGGATATCCAGTCCCGCAGGACATGCGGCTGCCAAGTAGCGGCGGCTGGAAGATGGCCGTGAACGGCATTGGCGTCCCGCCGCCGCCGAAGCCGGGCACAGACCAATGGAGGGACGGCATCAAGGCCCGGCGGGCTCAACTCACCGCCGATGAGCGGTTGGATCCGACGTGGGCGGCCAACAACAACGACGACTGGTGGAAGACGTACTTCAAGGCGAAGTACGACGTCGAGATGCACAGCACCCACGGGCTCGTCGGCGGGCCTAACAGCTGGAACAAGGACGGCCGCGCCCTGTTCTGGGGCGTTCCGGGGCGCACCCTCGAGAACGTCATCCGCGGCATCCGCAACGGCGCTCCAAGGTTGGAGACGCCGTCGTCACCGCCACCGTCTCCTCGAGGAGGACCACCGCAATGGCAGCCGAGGAGGACGACGTACTCATCCTCCTCGAACTCTTCTTCCTCAGGACCGGCCCGATCGATGCCGTCCTCGTCGTACCGCTCGGTGCCCTACAACGTCCCCAAACGCGAGGTGAAGGAGGAGCCGGCGACGCCCGTCAACACGAGGCGTGGCGGCAGCGGAAGCCGACGGCAGCAAGAGAGGCGCGGCGGCGCCCTCCTCATCCCGAAGCCGGAGGTGAAGGAGGAGCCGGAGGAAGCGGCGCAGGCGGCGCTGCTGGCGGAGTACGAGAGGCAGCAGCGGCTCATCGCCAGCAGCGACGACCCCGAGGACTGCCCAGGGCTGCGGGCGGCGTTCTTGGCGGCGCTCAACGACAAGGACGCCTGGAGGGGCGACGTCGAGACAGCGATCGCCATGTCCATCCGCGACTCCGGCAAGCCGCTCGTGGACCTCACCGACGACGGCGAGGCAGGACCAAGTGGCTTGGTGAAAGACGAGCCCGTCGACGAGCGCGTCAAGCAGGAGATCGTCACCGACGACATGTACAACTTTCAGCAGTACTACGACGCCGCCGGCCGCCGCGAGTACTTCTAGATTAGGTTTAGTTTAAATTTAGTCAAATTTCATTCGAATCTATGTAAGTTTGGATGAATCTAATCGAATCTCGCTTAAGTTTAAAATTTCCGAAATTTTGTTTGAGGGACCCGACACGGCACAAACGAAACACGTCCCTAAACGCTCAATCCGGCATGTTTTGCGGGATGGTTTGGGGGACGCGACTGAAGATGCTCTAAGGTTGTCTGAAACCAGATGTTGGCTCCGTTTCCAAATGTTAGAGTTCAATGTGAATTGGATGATCTGGAACCCTAGAAGTTTAAACTGCTCAAAAACGCCGCGATGCTGTTAGTGATCTTGTTGCCTCCACTTCATGTCAAATTGTGTGTTTGCAAGAGACAAAGCTCACCTGGGAGGATATAGGCTTCGATAGTTTGCTCAAAGACCTGCGAATCGTACAAGAAGAGGTATCTTAATTCTCTGGGACGACAACAAAGTCCAAGGTATCTTAAAGCTTGAGTAATATAATGCCGCGAGAGTAAGCATTTTCTTTTGGTTTGACCTATGGGTCAAGTTTGGAACTGTAAAACCTCTAAGAACTTCTTCTTTATTAATGAAAATTATAAATCTTTTGCCTCGTTTAAAAAAGAGAGAGTATATGACAGTTTGCGAATGCCTGGGTTAGAACAGAAAAACATGAATCGGGCAGTCGTATGTTGAATGCAAAATAACTATAACATTAATTTTCAGGATATTCATCTCACCAGATTGTCCTTAGAACAACATTCTGGATGGAGAGAAGGAGCTTCGCAAACTACCTTGGCACGTTAGGCCACCTGACATTTCACCAAGTGCGCTATGTTTTCTCATTCGCAACAAAGTTCATAGGTTTATTTTGACTTGATCTTCAAACAATGTGCTTTATTTTTTCTTTATTGTAGTAACATAAAAAACATCATTAAGCCGCATGCAAATTTTGATCTGCACTTCGCAAGAAAAAGAAAGCGAACATCTTCACAGTGAAAATACGCACGGGGACAGTCAACGGAACCTGATAAAAGGCCAGTCTAAAAATCGGCATATTCGTATCACCAAAAAGATGTGGACAAAAAATTTCTAGGTAGAGAATGCACGTATGTATCTGCGTGCTAATTTTTATACCCAAATTCAAAAATATGTAGCTTAGGCAAAAATCACAAGTTTCAAATGAACAGTCTAAAGGAAACTCCCCTTTCCGAAATTTCTATAACTTAATGGTCGGATAACTTATATAACTTAGTACCGGAGTAAGTTTAATCATGTTCAGGAGTACCTATGTTCCAAAAATGAAGGACACCGAGCTCCGAGCTCAAATTGAAGTGGCATAGCAGCCACCAGAGCTCCGTGGCAGCACCGAGCGCACTTATCCAACGGTATCTGCCTTCTAGAGCCATTATCGGTGAGGCGGCACCGAGTGGCACCAAATCCCGCACACCAAGACCAACCAGATAGATCGGGTGGCAGAATGTCAACCAGTTCACCATGCAATGCCCACCTTACGCCTCTTTCTTGCCTTTCCAGAAAAAAGCCACGGCAGATCTTATTAATCCTCTTAATCACCTTCCCCTGAATGAACAAGCCTGAACACTGTATCTTGCCCACTGAGGGTTCCTTTGATTCATAGAACAGGAAAATCATAGGATTAGGAAAAACATAGGATTGGTATGTCATGGCTAGTTGAATCCTATAGGAAGATGAGTTGTGTTTGATTGTGCCAAAGGGATTTTCCATGAGGTATGACCTAATGTTTTATTTCTATAGGATTTGCACTACAAGATTCCTATAGGATATGTTCCTATGAATCAAACAACTAGTGTAGGAAAAATTCACATAGGATCTAAATCCTACACAATTCCTATATGAATCCTATGAATCAAAGAAGCCCTAGAGATGTAATAAAGGTGAGAAAAAGTAACTTCGGAAGTTCACTACCATGACCTCTAATCATGAAAAAAACTACTAGTGTTTATACCATAACCATCATGTACTTTTTTTATCGTTCAGGTAGATGACTGTTACTCTGAGACTTTCCCAACAAAGCGAGTCAGTGGCTTTGGTCTTAATCTGAGGGCAAATATTATATTTCTATCTCACCACTTCTCAGTTCTCAGCTTTTTTTTTTCTCAACCAAGCACCTAACTCAATAGACACTTCCATTTCTTGTGAAATAATTGGTTATTTTTTATCTACTGATTTGAACAGGATGATCCCAAGCCAATGAAGGCCAGGCAAATATTAATCTACCAAGTGTATTGTGCTGAACTTATCATATAATTTATATTGCGGAAAAATAGCAAGGAGATCAGGAAAAAGTATGGATTGCCAAACGGTAAAATAGGCCAAAGTGAGACAAACGAGATTATCATAACACACCACATTGCCAAATGGAGCGTAAGGTAGGCATGAAATGCTCCGGCCAGTAGTAATTATCTATATTAATCTGGGGGTGGCCTGTCGGTGCCATGCACTTAACTCACACACCATCTACATTATTGTTCTCAAAACCAAAAAAGAATGACAAGTGTTTTAGCTAAAGACAGTGAAGTGGTCAACCTTCTACAATTAGCAAATCAAACCACAAGAAATAACTAATTGACAAATCATGCCCACGACACACCACCTACTTCCACTGAGTTGTTTCTTGCTGCAGATATATGCCCCTCTTGCACTATGCAAATCAATTAACCAAACCATTCTTCTCCCTATATATCCCTTCTTCCTCACCTCCATGTCCCCAGACAGCCCTGGTCTCTTGGCTCTCATATCTACTGTATGGCTTTCTTGCTAGATCTAGCTTTCCAAACACCACAGCTCACTGCTAAATGGCATATTGATTGGTCATGTTCTTCCTCATGGGCTAGATCTCATGACTGAAATTTTAGACTTTGCAGAACTTAATATAGCAAAAGAGAGGGATTTGTTTGGTGTATTTCTCTTGATCTATTTATGCATGCGCTTGGCTCATTTCTCTGTAGGTTTCATTTGTTCCCTTCTATCTGGGAGATCACTGGGTTAATTGCATGCGATATGGGCATGCGTGCATAGCCTACAGGTGTTTTTGTATGTATCTCCATCTAGCTTTCATGTCTCTACTGATTTCATTACAGGTTCATGAGAAATGGAATGGATCAACCTCAGGAGAAGAATAGGTCAGCCTTCCAATATACATGTATGCCTATTGTTCTTTCTTTTTCTCCTGTGCTTTCTGGCGTGTATTTGTGCTGATCTGAGCATGAGACTAGGTTTTTCGACTTTAATCGGAGTTCTGCTGCCAGCTGAGTACTGATTCACTTTCGGTACCGTGCTCATTCACTGATCTATCTTTTAATACTTTGAATGCTCAGATGATGATCGATATATCAGGTTAAGTTTTTGCAGGATCTGCATCTATTTTGAATACTTATCTTCTGTAGAAAATAGCGGTAGTACATAATGGCTTTGATGGAACTTTATTATCAGGCATTGAGGGTATCAATAGCTTTCCTAACGCCACCATTGCTACAATCAATAAGTGGATTTATTATCTGAGAACTGGTTCCTGCTGAGAGGAGATATTAAGCTAGCTGCTATTTGGCAATTATGTTTATGCATTCTGTTTTTTCTGTCCATGTATGCATATCTACCTTTAGCTAATTTATTGTTTCATAAACCCAATCTTATTTTGTCTGTGCACTTTGATTGAATTCATTAACTAATCAGTCATTTTGTTATTTCTTTGGGGAACTTATTTTTCTTTAAGATTTCTAAATGTAGAGCATGTTTATTCAGGACACTAAGTTAACTATTTCTAGCTAGCGCACATACACAGATAACTTATTTCCTTTATTTCTGTACTTAAAAGTGGCCATCCAAGACTGTTAACGAGCTAGTGTAATAAGTGAGGCACCTGATTTCATGAGTACATGCATGATCATTTTGTTAACCTACTAAGCGTACCTGTTAATGATATATGATTTCTCCTGGACATTTCTTCTGTGCACTAGTATCAGTGGCTAGATCTATCTGTAGATGCAGTTTCTTCTCGAACACTCTGTGTAGATGCAGTTATATGCTGCACGCCTGCACCATTTATTACTTGTAGTTCATCACCTAAACAAGTAATAAAGCTTATAGTTATCTTGTACTAATTATGTATTGAGCCATAAGCTAGTTTTTAGTTGGAAAAATGCAGAAGCTGGGGGATGATGATGATGAGGAGGAGGTTCGATTTAAAAAATGACGAGGAGGATGATGTATCAATTTGAGGGAGCTCACTTCAGTCCACTCATGGGAGGTAGCGGGGATTGAACAAGCTGCCGACTCATTCACTCAAACACACAGTGGATATGAGATTTGTTCAGGCAATAGTAGTATATAACAACATTTACTGTGTGAACGAGCGAATGCAGCGGGAGATTGTTCTCTCTTTCCTCCTCCATGCTTGGACTGAAGGGAGCTCCCTCAGCTCTCAGCAGCTTCATCAGGTGATCAGATCGTCAAGAACAATCCAGATTCTGGTACTACTTCCCCGCACATGAATCTATTTCCCGAATATTCAGCTAATATGCTAGATCAAGTCTGGCCCAGCATGTCCTAACAGTTGTTACCACCACTGAATTTGGTTCAGTGTGATCTTTTAATTCCTTCTGATCATTATTGTCATAAATCAGCTTACTAAATATATATCTGGTTGATGTAACAGAAAATCCATTTTCTTAAAAATAGTAGATACGGAAATGATATCTCTGTTTGGTAAACCCATTATATACTATGTCAATAGAACTGTTTGAGTGTGTATTCTGTGTTGGTATTTTTTTTTCTGGCATGTAAACAGGCAGGCAGAAGCACAGTTTTTATTTGTGTGCTGCAAGCACGAACAAGTTGCACCTTTTACAGTGGCACTCCTGATGAAATGGTGTTAGAGCCGTTTTCTTGTGCTGGCTTTCATGATTAGTTCAGAGGCTTGCTAATCATGCAAGCATAACCTGCTAATCATCGTCAGCATATTGCAAGGGCTCTCTTAGGGCTTAATTAGGGCATCATCGCCTTGCTAGCTCTTCAGGATATACAGGCTACGGTTTGTAGAAAATATGCCTAGGGTCATAGGCTTTCCATTTAGGTCAACATACAACGTTAAATTATCCCCTAAAAGCAATCACCAAGATACTTGGAACTTGTTATGCCTCCCTACTTTGTGATCCTCACCATCATTTTATATTGCCCCAATTGCATGTTCTGTCGTTTTGCCAGAAATTACTTAAATATTCGACCTGCTATTATGCTTAAGTTTTTAACAAAAAAATTCGGAGAGTACAATGTGGTTAAGTCTAAATAACCGCTGTACATATCTTGTTCTAATTTTATTAATTAGCAAATGAGACCACTGCAAGCATGTTAGTGGCCATCAGAATATCAGATACACTAATAAAATGCATTACTACTAGCAACATCTTACACCATCAACATATTGCAGGTTTAATAGAGTGGGAGCTAGGAACTGACCTCACAATATATGTGTGGGCGTCTGCAAATTAATGGCAAAGAAAAGCAATAATAGCCGTTTCACATGCCGGTGATGGCGGCCTGGAAGAAAGGAAGCCCTTAAAAGAAGATATCAGGCCTCCTGTAGTCCTGTTCCTCTCAAGTGCTTATGAACAGCACTGATGCTTCCCTCGTGCAAGGTGCATTGTATATGCCATCCAAGTACAGCAGCAAGCCAGCAAGTGCATCTGTTGCTCTACTTTTGATATGCTACTATGCTACCCTTCCCCATATGTTTCCTCTCCCATCTCTGTTCCGATGTTAAAGTACAATATGTTCAGGTATCGCAATGCGTGTCCCATGCTTAATTTAGTGTCATATGTTCCGATGATGAAGTACAATCCAGCCATTTCTTTATGCCTGAATACATGAAATCTCAGACCTATCAATGGATGTCTTTCTTTTTCTTCAGAGTATAGTGCCATCCTTCCTAGAGAGAATATTGGCGGGTGTAAATCAAGGCAGCTCGTGCCAATAAAGGTTGATATATGAGCCCCAAGTGGGTTCTTGTTTCAAGAAAAAGGTTGATATGTTTCCTGAAGATTTTACAGATGTGGTCTCTTTTCTAGTAATTTCTTCTATTATACAGAAAATTCTGGCATACCATGCATAGAAATTAGATCCAATTAGTGGGCATTCAGATTACTGCTGAGTCTTAGAACTCCCTTCACTGGCAGCAATATTCTTAAGCAGCAGCGGTGAACCCCGGCAAACGAGCTATCAATATCATCATAGTTTGCAATGAATATCATCTGCAGAAATACAGTTTGTGCGTGTTTCTGGAGTAAATCATAGTTGTGGAACCCATTGCGTCTTTACAGTATCTACATGCTTCAAAAGAGAACCTGCAAAAGAAAGCCGATGCCATAAAAAGAGTGCATATCACATGGCTTGCCAAAATAGTACAGAAGGGCGTTCATGGGGTCTATAAAATTAGATAAGAGTATACGAAGACCTCTTTGTTCCAGTACATACTGCGAAAACACAATAAATATTTCTGCTGTCCTGCAGAAACTGTTCTGGCAACGGGCATATTAGATGATGCTTGGAATTTGAACAAGACATCAACTTGCCATTTTCCAAAGATAACAAGCATATCTACTCAAGTTTTTCCCATAGCATATTAGCCTGTTAGCCTAAGATTACTTGATCCAGCAATATATTGATCATGGGGGTTGATTATGTGGCCAGAGAAATAAAAAAGGCCGTGGATAAAAACGGAAACAATGACAAAGATCACTCGTTAATATGTGTACCAAGCATGCTTTGCTACGAATAAGCTCCCAACTTAATGTTGCATCAATCCAAGCAAGTGTACATCATTTTTCTTTTCTTATTTCTTTAATAATAAAAGGGTTGCATCTACTGGCCAAACTTTCCTTCTTACATAAGCCCAATCAGACAAGTCCAATTCCATATAGAACTCTCCTCGAAATAGGCTTTCGCCCCGCTATATTAATATAGCAACAAACTGATACAAGGTTGAGACCACCGCTGGGGCAAACAGCACAGCAAAGACCAAAAGAAAACAAAAGAAGAAGAAAAAAAGAAAGAAAGGATGACAAAGTCGGATCGACGAAAACTCTGATGATCCGCAACCGCTGCGCCCTCCGGAAGATGCCCACCACGAGCTTAGCCCTCCGAAGCGCCGCATACCAAGGCAGCACCTTCAAGAAGGGATGCGGCAATGACGACGATGCTGCCCGGACAAGCCTAGGGTTTCCCTCAGTATGCGGAAGGGAAGTGGGAAGGGGAACCCCGACGCCCCTCAAGAAGGAATGGTGGCGCCCGCGAGCGTCACCGCGTCGGTGTCGGCCATCGACAAGGATTTCTCCCGTCCCCCACAGTCCCACGGCCCCGGACACTCCGTCATGCTCCGCCAACCTCGCCGCCCACCAAATCGCGCCACCACGGTCATGCAACCACCATCACCGTCTCGCCATGACCCACTGACAAAGACCGACGAAACCGATAGGAAACACCCCGAGCCGAGGAGAGCCTGGACAGCAGCCACGCGGGAGGGCGCAACCTCCACCGCCAGCTACGGTGACAGACCGGACGCAGCTACAGGAGCAAACCAGGCCCCTCTAGCCCGGCCGAGCCCACCGGGCTCATGAAGCTTCCATGGCCGCGCTGCAGTCCACGCGCCGCCGTCCTAGCCCCCCTCAGCAGGAGAAGCTCCACCAGCCACCGGGAGCAGACCTCGGGATGCCAAACCTGGCCCGCCCAAGCCCAGATGGGGCCCAGATCTGGGTTAGGGACGCGCCGCCCGCGCCGCCGCTGACCTCCCTGCCGCCAAGAGGCCGCGCCGTCACCACCACGTCACCCGGCGCCGCCGCCACCCGGGAGGAGCGCAGCCGCCGCCGGAACACTTGTCCACCGAGATGCATCGCCGCCAGAACCGGGGACCCCGCGCCGCCCGCCTCGCGCGGGTAAGAGCGTCTCCGCCGCCGCCGGCACCGCACGGGACTTTGCCCGGCGGCCTGCGCCGACGGCGGCGAAGGGGAGGAGAGGAGGGGAGGGGACCTGGCGGCGCTAGGGTTGGGCGTTCGCCCGTCTCCGCCCGCTGGGGACGGAGCGACGAACCGTTTTTCGGGGATTGAAGACTAAGGCATTAATCTTCCGTATAGAACTCTCAACAAGATGAACTAAGAGCATGTCTAACAGACCCCTTAAAAGGGGGCAAACCCGTATAATAACCGCCGGAATACGGGTTTCGGCTCTACCCGGCCGTCTAGCACGCCCCGTAAAAACGGCCCCCGCATCGATTTTTCCTGTTTTCGATTACGGGGTGGGTCGTCGCGCCCTACTTGTGCGGGGTGGGAGCGGGGATAGAGGGCCAAACCGGTATCGCCCACTCCACTGCGCGCGAAGGGTTTCGCTGAAGCCAACCGCCGCCGCCGCCACCCGATCTCCTCCGCCCCGCCCTTCCCGGCCGGATCCCGCTGCCATGGATCGTCCGCAAGAGCCGCCTACCGCCGGCGATGCACCTCCTTCGCCCGCGGTGGTTGATGTCCCTGTCGGAGGTCCGCCGAACGCCGGCGTCGTGTCGGCCATGATCTCCGCCACCATCCCATCGAAGAGGAAGAGGATTCCGAAGTAATTCTTCGAAGCTCCTGTGGCGGCCGCAGCTTCGCCGACCGAAGCCCCGCCGGCTGCCAAGAAGGGCAGGATGAAGACCAAGGCGGCCGGGCCGAGGGGCGCCGCGCCGGCCAAGGTGCGGACAAAGGCAATCAGCCGCATCGGCCTCGCGCCTCCACCGCCCTCCAAGGCCACGACCTCTCCTCCCTCCGTTCCGTCCGATGCGCCGCCCGCGCCGCCGCCACCCACCATGGACGTAGACAAGGTGTTCGATGTTGAGTCCACAACATCCTACATGGACATGCTCAACGGTTCCGCGGTGAATTTGGACACCGGTATCGATGCATTCGATGGGGGAGTGCAACGTCGAAGAGATTGATGACGAGGAGGAGGATGAGGGTGACGAGGAGGAGGTGGTTGAGGTTGATCCGGCTGCCACCGGTTCTTCGTCGACGCCGAAGCCACGCACGGCGAACTACAGCGAGATCGCGTTGGGAACTTCCGTGGCTTGAACATTGCCTATGATCGCGTTGTGATGTTAAAAACTATGAATTATGCATCACATATTTTGGATGTGCTATGTTTGATCTGAAATTGTTGTGCAAATTACTGTCTAAAACCCTGTTTTGAGGGGCCGAAAACTCGGACGAGCTAGCAGAACCCGTATCCCACCCCGCAAAATAGAATATTCTGTTTTACGGGGTGGGATACGGGTTCTGCTAGCTCGTCCGAGTTTTCGACCGATGAAAACTGAATACAGGGGCCTGTACTCGCGTTTTAAGGGGCGAAAATATACGGGACCTGTTAGACATGCTCTAAGCTCCGAGGACAAAAGGAGTGTTGCAGTTGCTTTCTCAAATACATGCTCTTCGAAATGTACCGCACAAACCGAAATGTGCCTATTGATCAGGTTATCAAGAACATAAAATTAAATTTCAATTTTGCGCGGTGTACCACGGCGAGGAAAAAAGGAGATGAAAGAAGAGAACATTACCACGGCGCCATGAGGAGGCGCTAAGCCCTAGCTACGGCGGAGACGGCTCGTCCAAGCCGACAAGACGCACCGCCCCTCCGACCTCCAGCATCAAACAAACTGGCGCTGCAGAATACGGGCACACGCCTCAAGGAGGCTGCTCCTGCTGCCCGCGATGGCGCCGCGGAGGTCGACGCGCTCCGGCAGGTCGGCGGTGGCAGGAGAGTCAAATTGGCGCCGGTGACCATGAGGCCTTGTAGCTGGGCCTGATCTCGCACAGAGTGTGCCCGGTCATCTCTTATGGGCCGAAGCAGGCACACGTTTTGTTGCTTCCTCACTCAGAATCAGAAACAAAAAATAAATAGAACTGCTCACCCTAATAAAACTATAAAAAAAAACTGCTCAGGGCATCTCTAGCAGACCCCAAACCGCAAAACCCAAATCCACGTATCCAGGCCACCCTAAACGTTGAAAAACAGTCGCGCAATTTAGACGCGTCAAACACGGTCCACATAATAGCATATTCTCGAATATGCTGATATACGGGGTGCGTTTGGTGCGTCTGAACTGCGCGGCCGTTTTTAGCCTGCAACCAAAAACCGGAAACAAAAGGTATATGCAAATCATCCACTAAATTCTCAATGTAGCAATATAATAATGCAAAATAGATTGTTCAAAGTACTTAATCATATATGAAACACGGCACCAAAAGAAGATCGAACATCACATCATTAATGAGGGAAGTGATCACGCGTCCACGTAGGTTGCTGGCGCATCGACATGGCCGCCACCACTCGTCGTAGCATCTTCACCTCCGGCATCACCTCCGGCGTTCATCATGGCAGCCATGGGAACACGTGCAGCTTCCCTCCTTCGCGCCAAGATCTACGTCTTCGTAAGCTTTCACCACTCAAGTCTAGCCTCATCCATGCCAGCCGGGTTCATCATCATAGTGGCCTTCTCCGCCGCGATGAGTTCCGCCATGGCCTGGTACTTCTCGGCGTGTGCTCTCCTCTCCTCGATGTCGGCCTTGCACTTTGCATCCTCCCGGAGCGTGATCCATTTTGCCTCCTTCTCCTTGGTATTTGCCTCCATCATCTCCTTCTTGCCTCCAAAATTGTCATCACCAAATTCTCTTTGGATTTGACCATAATATGATCTTGAGAGACAATGATGCGTCATCTCCTTGTTTCTTGATCTTGTGCTTGGTTGTCTTTGCTCCATCCAGCCTCTTCTTGTTCTTCTTGGTCTCAAGCACATCATCCTCCTCCACATTCTCCAACTCGACAAGCTTATGCTTCGGCGGTGGTGCCTCTTTCTCCCTCAACTTCTAGTTCAAATTGTGCTCAAGAAGGGTATAGCAATGAGGGAATTTAAACAACATACCTTTCAACCCCGGCATTTCCTGATACCTTACTTACGCAATAGCATCCCAATCGCCGGCGTTGGTGCCCCTCGGTGGCGCATTTCTCACGCCCTCAGTGAAACCGGCCCATCGACTGCACGCCGTCTTGATGGTATCCCTTCGGCCTTGGAGTGAGCTGTAGGAGCGGGTCGGAGTAGAAGAGAGAGGAGGCATCAATTGGAAGAACTTTTCCTCGATGTGTTGCCAATACCTCTTGTCGGTTTAATCGGTGCCGCCGTGCCGGTCACGGCATCCATCGAAACCGCCTCTGTCGTCGTGGTGAACAGACAGATGCCATGGGATGGCTTAAGTTGGGGCCGAATGTGCGGTAGAAGGATTCGGGGGAGGGTTTTGGTAAAGATGGATGGATTTTCGGGTGAGTCTCTCAAGAACAGGGCCTTGGCCGGAGGAAGAAGAAGAAGAAAGCTAGAACGATTTTCTCCTCAGATCTTTCTATTGCTTGCTCAAACGAGATTACAGGTTCTTCCTCCCTCTTTCACCGTGCGCGTAATGGGGGTGCCCCCTCTCCTTATATAGGGGAGAGGGTGGCTTACAGGGGAAGAAACCCTAGGAAACCCTAATGGCATCTTTGACTGGACAAACTACTTTACAAAGCTACTTTAGCTACCGGCGGCGCCGGTATCTCTTTAATCAGGGGTGCTGACGTCCTCCGGTGCCTTTTGCGTCATCCTTCGCCTTTGGCGTCACGGCTTCGATTAAAGCTGACTCGCTTCGCTCATCTTTGTCTTCTAGCTCTGGAGAGCATCTTTGACCAGTCTTGCCGACGTGCTACAGTGCAATCTATACCGGTACTCCGGTAGCATCTTATCCGGTTCCGGTATACCCCTCCTGGGATACCGGTATGTTTTACTTTGATGGCTCAAACCATCCGGAATAATCTTTAAACCGGTACTTTGATGGCCCAAACCATCCGGTTTGGCATGCCTTTGGCATACCGGGGGTCATCCCCCCAACATTAGTCCCCGAAGTTGGTATAGTCCGGTGGATCCTATCCAACGGACCATGCCAGGTTCTTTTTTCTCAAGGTACCGGTTTAATCCTTCTGGAATCCGGATTAATTTCTTCGGCATCTCTACCGAACTTATGTTTTCGTATCGATTTCCTCCGGTATCATTGTCATTAAATCTCTCCTCGACGAAGTCGAGAATATCTTGGGTACAACGCCTGTCAGCGACATGCACACTGTGCCTGGCGCGCGACAGTGTGAGATGTCACTTCTCTTCGTCTTATGCGCCCGCATTTATGGCGCTGCACCTGATCCGCGCTACCGTTCCGGATCCGTGTGGCCTTCCCTGTGTTTTCTATTTTCCGCGCTTGTATCCGCGCGCCACGTGGTGGCCCACGAGCCGAACCGCCGCGGCCCAGCAGTTACTGGCCCATTACTTCCTTTCCCTATTTAAGGGCGAGGCAGTTCTCCTTCCTCTTCTTCTTCGCATTTGCTCCCTTCGCACGCGCACTCAGAGTTCTTCGCCCCCTGATACGTCTCCGACGTATCGATAATTTCTTATGTTCCATGCCACATTATTGATTTTATGCACACTTTATGTCATATTCGTGCATTTTCTGGAACTAACCTATTAACAAGATGCCGAAGTGCCAGTTGCTGTTTTTTGCTGTTTTTGGTTTCAGAAATCCTAGTAACGAAATATTCTCGGAATTGGACGAAATCAACGCCCAGGGGCCTATTTTTCCACGAAGCTTCCAGAAGTCCGAAGACGAAACGAAGTGGGGCCACAGGGTGCCCAAACCCTAGGGCGGCGCGGCCCCCCCCTGGCCGCGCCGGCCTATGGTGTGGGGCCCCTGTGCCCCCTCCTGACTTGCCCTTCCGCCTACTTAAAGCCTCCGTGACGAAACCCCCAGTACCGAGAGCCACGATACGGAAAACCTTACTGAGACGCCGCCGCCGCCGATCCCATCTCGGGGGATCCAGGAGATCGCCTCCGGCACCCTGCCGGAGAGGGGAATCATCTCCCGGAGGACTCTACGCCGCCATGGTCGCCTCCGGAGTGATGTGTGAGTAGTCTACCCCTGGACTATGGGTCCATAGCAGTAGCTAGATGGTTGTCTTCTCCCCATTGTGCTATCATTGTCGGATCTTGTGAGCTGCCTAACATGATCAAGATCATCTATCTGTAATTCTATATGTTGCGTTTGTTGGGATCCGATGAATAGAGAATACTTGTTATGTTGATTATCAAAGTTATGTCTATGTGTTGTTTAAGATCTTGCATGCTCTCCGTTATTAGTAGATGCTCTGGCCAAGTTGATGCTAGTAACTCCAAGAGGGAGTATTTATGCTCGATAGTGGGTTCATGTCTCCGTGAATCTGGAGGAGTGACAAGAACCACTAAGGTTACGGATGTGCTGTTGCCACTAGGGATAAAACATTGATGCTATGTCTAAGGATGTAGTTGTTGATTACATTACGCACCATACTTAATGCAATTGTCTGTTGTTAGCAACTTAATACTGGAAGGGGTTCGGATGATAACCTGAAGGTGGACTTTTTAGGCATAGATGCAGTTGGATGGCGGTCTATGTACTTTGTCGTAATGCCCAATTAAATCTCACTATACTCATCATGATATGTATGTGCATGGTCATCCCTCTCTATTTGTCAATTGCCCAACTGTAATTTGTTCACCCAACATGCTGTTTGTCTTATGGGAGAGACACCTCTAGTGAACTGTGGACCCCGGTCCAATTCTCTTTACTGAAATACAATCTACTGCAATACTTGTTCTACTGTTTTCTGCAAACAATCATCTTCCACACAATACGGTTAATCCTTTGTTACAGCAAGCCGGTGAGATTGGCAACCTCACTGTTTCGTTGGGGCAAAGTACTTTGGTTGTGTTGTGCAGGTTCCACGTTGGCACCGGAATCCCTGGTGTTGCGCCGCACTACATCCCGCCGCCATCAACCTTCAACGTGCTTCTTGGCTCCT
Organism: Lolium perenne; assembly: GCF_019359855.2. Classification (NCBI taxonomy): domain Eukaryota; kingdom Viridiplantae; phylum Streptophyta; class Magnoliopsida; order Poales; family Poaceae; genus Lolium; species Lolium perenne. Next base: position 163,808,153 of record NC_067247.2, read on the forward strand.
CCTGGTTCGATAAACCTTGGTTTCTTTCTGAGGGAAAACTTGCTGCTGTGCGCATCATACCTTCCTCTTGGGGTTCCCAACGAACGTGTGAGTTACACGCCATCAAGCTAGATTTCTGGCACCGTTGCCGGGGATCGAAGAAAAGTTACACCACAAAGATTTTCAACTCCCACGTCAGCAGCTAGATTTCTGGCGCCGTTGCCGGGGAGATCAAGACACGCTGCAAGGGGAGTCTCCACTTCTCAATCTCTTTACTTTGTTTTTGTCTTGCTTAGTTTTATTTACTACTTTGTTTGCTGCACTAAATCAAAACACACAAAAAAATTAGTTGCTAGCTTTACTTTATTTGCTGTCTTGTTTGCCATATTAAAAACACAAAAAAATTAGTTACTTGTTTTACTTTACTTAATATCATGCATGTTTTTATTTCACTAGTTAAGCATAATGGAAAACAACAAAAATATGAGAGATCTTTATGAACTTTATCTTGAATTAGGACATGATGTGTTTGAAGAGAGAATTAAAAAACCCATGGAACTTTATATGCATGCTAATGGGAATGTTATTACTATGAATGCTTTGAACACCATTGTTGCTAATGCTATGGAAAATTCTAAGCTTGGGGAAGCTGGCTCTGATGAGCATGATCTTTTTAGTCCCCCAAGCATTGAGGAGAAAATTTTCTTTTATGATTACAATACGCCTCCTATATATGATGATAGCCACTTTGTTGAATTTGCTCCCACTACAACTAATAAAATTGATTATGCTTATGTGGAGAGTAATAATTTTATGCATGAGACTCATGATAAGAATGTTTCATTTGATAGTTATATTGTTGAGTTTGCTCATGATGCCACTGGATATTATTATGGGAGAGGAAAATATGGTTGTAGAAGTTTTACTGTTACTAAAACACCTCTCTTTTTGCTGAAAATCTTGAAGCTGCACTTGTTTTATCTTTCTATGCTTGTTGCATTATGCTTCATGAATTTGTTTACTTACAAGATTCCTTTTCATAGGAAGCATGTTAGGCTTAAATTTGTTTTGAATTTGCCTCTTGATGCTCACTTTTGCTTCAACTACTATTTCTTGCGAGTGCATCATTAAAACTGCTGAGCCCATCTTAATGGCTATAAAGAAAGAACTTCTTGGGAGATAACCCATGTGTTATTTTGCTACAGTAATTTGTTTTATATTTGTGTCTTGGAAGTTGTTTACTACTGTAGCAACCTCTCCTTATCTTAGTTTTGTGTTTTGTTGTGCCAAGTAAAGCCGTTGATAGAAAAGTAAGTACTAGATTTGGATTACTGCGCAGTTCCAGATTTCTTTGCTGTCACGAATCTGGGTCCACCTCCCTGTAGGTAGCTCAGAAAATTAAGCCAATTTACTTGTATGATCCTCAGATATGTACGCAACTTTCATTCGATTTGAGCATTTTCATTTGAGCAAGTCTGGTGCCGTTTTAAAATTCGTCAATACGAACTGTTCTGTTTTGACAGATTCTGCCTTTTATTTCGCATTGCCTCTTTTGCTATGTTGGATGAATTTCTTTGATCCACTAATGTCCAGTAGCATTATGCAATGTCCAGTAGTGTTAAGAATGATTGTGTCACCTCTGAATATGTTAATTTTTATTGTGCACTAACCCTCTAATAAGTTGTTTCGAGTTTGGTGTGGAGGAAGTTTTCAAGGATCAAGAGAGGAGTATGATGCAACATGATCAAGGAGAGTGAAAGCTCTAAGCTTGGGGATGCCCCGGTGGTTCACCCCAGCATATATTAAGAAGACTCAAGCGTCTAAGCTTGGGGATGCCCAAGGCATCCCCTTCTTCATCGACAACATTATCAGGTTCCTCCCCTGAAACTATATTTTTATTCCATCACATCTTATGTGCTTTGCTTGGAGCGTCGGTTTGTTTTTGTTTTTTGTTTTGTTTGAATAAAATGGATCCTAGCATTCACTTTATGGGAGAGAGACACGCTCCGCTGTAGCATATGGACAAGTATGTCCTTGGTTTCTACTCATAGTATTCATGGCGAAGTTTCTCCTTCGTTAAATTGTTATATGGTTGGAATTGGAAAATGATACATGTAGTAATTGCTATAAATGTCTTGGGTAATGTGATACTTGGCAATTGTTGTGCTCATGTTTAAGCTCTTGCATCATATGCTTTGCACCCATTAATGAAGAAATACATAGAGCATGCTAAAATTTGGTTTGCATATTTGGTTTCTCTAAGGTCTAGATAATTTCTAGTATTGAGTTTGAACAACAAGGAAGACGGTGTAGAGTCTTATAATGTTTTCAATATGTCTTTTATGTGAGTTTTGCTGCACCGGTTCATCCTTGTGTTTGTTTCAAATAAGCCTTGCTAGCCTAAACCTTGTATCGAGAGGGAATACTTCTCATGCATCCAAAATACTTGAGCCAACCACTATGCCATTTGTGTCCACCATACCTACCTACTACATGGTATTTTCCGCCATTCCAAAGTAAATTGCTTGAGTGCTACCTTTAAAATTCCATCATTCACCTTTACAATATATAGCTCATGGGACAAATAGCTTAAAAACTATTGTGGTATTGAATATGTAATTATGCACTTTATCTCTTATTAAGTTGCTTGTTGTGCGATAACCATGTTTCTGGGGACGCCATCAACTACTCTTTGTTGAATTTCATGTGAGTTGCTATGCATGTTCGTCTTGTCTGAAGTAAGAGCGGTCTACCACCTTATGGTTAAGCATGCATATTGTTAGAGAAGAACATTGGGCCGCTAACTAAAGCCATGACCCATGGTGGAAGTTTCAGTTTTGGACATATATCCTCAATCTCAAATGAGAAAATTATTAATTGTTGTTACATGCTTATGCATAAAAGAGGAGTCCATTATCTGTTGTCTATGTTATCCCGGTATGGATGTCTAAGTTGAAGAATAATCAATAGCGAGAAATCCAATGCGAGCTTTCTCCTTAGACCTTTGTACAAAGTGCATAGAGGTACCCCTTTGTGACACTTGGTCAAAACATGTGCATTGTGATGATCCGGTAGTCCAAGCTAATTAGGACAAGGTGCGGGCACTATTAGTATACTATGCATGAGGCTTGCAACTTGTAAGATATAATTTACATGATACATATGCTTTATTACTACCGTTGACAAAATTGTTTCATGTTTTCAAAATCAAAGCTCTAGCACAAATATAGCAATCGATGCTTTTCCTCTATGGAGGACCATTCTTTTACTTTCAATGTTGAGTCAGTTCACCTATTTCTCTCCACCTCAAGAAGCAAACACTTGTGTGAATCGTGCATTGATTCCTACATACTTGCTTATTGCACTTATTATATTACTCTATGTTGACAATATCCATGAGATATACATGTTACAAGTTGAAAGCAACCGCTGAAACTTAATCTTCTTTTGTGTTGCTTCAATGCTTTTACTATGAATTATTGCTTTATGAGTTAACTCTTATGCAAGACTTAATTGATGCTTGTCTTGAAGTGCTATTCATGAAAAGTCTTTGCTATATGATTCACTTGTTTACTCATGTCATATACATTGTTTTGATCGCTGCATTCTCTACATATGCTTTACAAATAGTATGATCAAGATTATGATGGCATGTCACTCCAGAAATTATACGTGTTATCGTTTTACCGCTCGGGACGAGCGTAACTAAGCTTGGGGATGCTGATACGTCTCCGACGTATCGATAATTTCTTATGTTCCATGCCACATTATTGATGTTATCTACATGTTTTATGCACACTTTATGTCATATTCGTGCATTTTCTCGGAACTAACCTATTAACAAGATGCCGAAGTGCCGATTCTGCTGTTTTCTGCTGTTTTTGGTTTCAGAAATCCTAGTAACGAAATATTCTCGGAATTGGACGAAATCAACGCCCAGGGGCCTATTTTTCCACGAAGCTTCCAGAAGTCCGAAGACGAAACGAAGTGGGGCCACAGGGTGCCCAAACCCTAGGCGGCGCGCGGCCCCCGGCCGCGCCGGCCTATGGTGTGGGGCCCTGTGCCCCTCTGACTTGCCCTTCCGCCTACTTAAAGCCTCCGTGACGAAACCCCCAGTACCGAGAGCCACGATACGGAAAACCTTACTGAGACGCCGCCGCCGCCGATCCCATCTCGGGGGATCCAGGAGATCGCCTCCGGCACCCTGCCGGAGAGGGGAATCATCTCCCGGAGGACTCTACGCCGCCATGGTCGCCTCCGGAGTGATGTGTGAGTAGTCTACCCCTGGACTATGGGTCCATAGCAGTAGCTAGATGGTTGTCTTCTCCCCATTGTGCTATCATTGTCGGATCTTGTGAGCTGCCTAACATGATCAAGATCATCTATCTCGTAATTCTATATGTTGCGTTTGTTGGGATCCGATGAATAGAGAATACTTGTTATGTTGATTATCAAAGTTATGTCTATGTGTTGTTTAAGATCTTGCATGCTCTCCGTTATTAGTAGATGCTCTGGCCAAGTTGATGCTAGTAACTCCAAGAGGGAGTATTTATGCTCGATAGTGGGTTCATGTCTCCGTGAATCTGGAGGAGTGACAAGAACCACTAAGGTTATGGATGTGCTGTTGCCACTAGGGATAAAACATTGATGCTATGTCTAAGGATGTAGTTGTTGATTACATTACGCACCATACTTAATGCAATTGTCTGTTGTTAGCAACTTAATACTGGAAGGGGTTCGGATGATAACCTTAAGGTGGACTTTTTAGGCATAGATGCAGTTGGATGGCGGTCTATGTACTTTGTCGTAATGCCCAATTAAATCTCACTATACTCATCATGATATGTATGTGCATGGTCATGCCCTCTCTATTTGTCAATTGCCCAACTGTAATTTGTTCACCCAACATGCTGTTTGTCTTATGGGAGAGACACCTCTAGTGAACTGTGGACCCCGGTCCAATTCTCTTTACTGAAATACAATCTACTGCAATACTTGTTCTACTGTTTTCTGCAAACAATCATCTTCCACACAATACGGTTAATCCTTTGTTACAGCAAGCCGGTGAGATTGACAACCTCACTGTTTCGTTGGGGCAAAGTACTTTGGTTGTGTTGTGCAGGTTCCACGTTGGCGCCGGAATCCCTGGTGTTGCGCCGCACTACATCCCGCCGCCATCAACCTTCAACGTGCTTCTTGGCTCCTCCTGGTTCGATAAACCTTGGTTTCTTTCTGAGGGAAAACTTGCTGCTGTGCGCATCATACCTTCCTCTTGGGGTTCCCAACGAACGTGTGAGTTACACGCCATCACCCCCTGCGCTCCCATCGCCGTTCGCCGCTAGAGCACCGTTCTCCGACGAACTCCAGTCACTTCTCTTGTTGCGCTGCGGATCTCCGCCGCGTAGAGGATCTCAGGGGAGCTTTCAGCACCGCTGCATCGACCTCCCGTCTGTGGCAACTGCCTCTCTTCATCGCTGGACCTCCTCAACGGCTGCGAGCTCTCCGTTTCCCCGGCGAGCAGCGTCCTTGACATCCTCCGCCGCTCCAGGTTGGTCTCATAACCTCAACCGCTTCTCGTTTCCTTCGGCATTTCAGTTCTTGGGGCGCTAGAGTATTTACCTCCGCTTTTTTCTTGCTTTTTCCCCCTTTCGTAGATCTTCATACGAGGATAGAATTTGGGAAAGTTGTTTGTGGGTAGCATCCGGAATCTTTTAACTCCAAATGTCTACCGAAATCTATGCCTCCGAGTCTACCGGCAGCAGCCGCCACGAAGAAGCTTCCGACGGGCTCACGGTAGATCTTGACCGGATGGAAACCTCTTCTTCCGCTTCAAAGGCCGGGGCCGGAAGGGGCCAGGAGGCCAGCAGCTCTCGCCAAGCTTCCGGAGCGAACTTGGCCAATATTACCCGCGGAGCCTGGAAAGGTTCCGATGTGACGCAGGTGGATATTGACTGGCTATACCGCTCTCGGAGGATTCCGGCGCAGGTTTCTTGCCGGATTCCGCGTGACGAGGTGGATGCTGACGTGGGAGTTGACGTGGGATTGCAACGTCGCCAGAAAGTAGCTTCCTTGTGACGGTAAAGCACTCGTCCGTTGGGAACCCCAAGAGGAAGGTGTGATGAGTACAGCAGCAAGTTTTCCCTCAGTAAGAAACCAAGGTTTATCGAACCAGTAGGAGCCAAGAAGCACGTTGAAGGTTGATGGCGGTGAAGTGTAGTGCGGCGCAACACCAGGGATTCCGGCGCCAACGTGGAACCTGCACAACACAACCAAATTGCTTTGCCCCAACTTAACAGTGAGGTTGTCAATCTCACCGGCTTGCTGTAACAAAGGATTAGATGTATAGTGTGGATGATGATGTTTGCAGAAAACAGTAGAACAAGTATTGCAGTAGATTGTATTCGATGTAAAAGAATGGACCGGGGTCCACAGTTCACTAGTGGTGTCTCTCCCATAAGATAAATAGCATGTTGGGTGAACAAATTACAGTTGGGCAATTGACAAATAAAGAGGGCATGACCATGCACATACATGTTATGATGAGTATTGTGAGATTCAATTGGGCATTACGACAAAGTACATAGACCGCTATCCAGCATGCATCTATGCCTAAAAAGTCCACCTTCAGGTTATCATCCGAACCCCCTCCAGTATTAAGTTGCAAACAACAGACAATTGCATTAAGTATGGTGTGTAATGTAATCAATAAATATATCCTTAGATATAGCATTGATGTTTTATCCCTAGTGGCAACAGCACATCCACAACCTTAGAGCTTTCTGTCACTGTCCCAGATTTAATGGAGGCATGAACCCACTATCGAGCATAATTACTCCCTCTTGGAGTTACAAGCAAAAACTTGGCCAGAGCCTCTACTAGCAACGGAGAGCATGCAAGATCATAAACAACACATAGATAGATTGATAATCAACATAGCATAATATTCCATATTCATCGGATCCCAACAAACGCAACATGTAGCATTACAGATAGATGATCTTGATCATGTTAGGCAGCTCACAAGATCCAACAATGATAGCACAATGAGGAGAAGACGACCATCTAGCTACTGCTATGGACCCATAGTCCAGGGGTGAACTACTCACACATCAATCCGGAGGCGACCATGGCGGTGAAGAGTCCTCTGGGAGATGATTCCCCTCTCTGGCAGGGTGCCGGAGGCGATCTCCTGAATCCCCCGAGATGGGATTGGCGGCGGCGGCGTCTCTGGAAAGTTTTCCATATCGTGGCTCTCGGTACTGGAAGTTTCGCAACGAAGGCTTTAAGTAGGCAGAAGGGTAGGTCAGGGGGCGCCACGAGGGGCCCACACAACAAGGTCTCGCGGCCAGGAGGTGGGCCGCGCCGCCCTGGCGTGTCGCCGCCTCGTCGCCCCACTTCGTTTCCCTTTCGGTGTTCTGGAAGCTTCGTGGAAAAATAAGATCCTGGGCGTTGATTTCGTCCAATTCCGAGAATATTTCCTTACTAGGATTTCTGAAACCAAAAACAGCAGAAAACAGCAACTGGCTCTTCGGCATCTCGTTAATAGGTTAGTGCCGGAAAATGCACAATAATGACATATAATGTGTATAAAACATGTGAGTATCATCATAAAAGTAGCATGGAACATAAGAAATTATAGATACGTTTGAGACGTATCAAGCATCCCCAAGCTTAGTTCCTACTCGTCCCGAGTAGGTAAACGATAACAAAGATAATTTCTTAAGTGACATGCTATCATAATCTTGATCAATACTATTGTAAGCACATGTAATGAATGCAGCGATTCGAAGCAATGGTAAATACAATGAGTAAACAATTGAATCATATAGCAAAGACTTTTCATGAATAGTACTTTCAAGACAAGCATCAATAAGTCTTGCATAAGAGTTAACTCATAAAGCAATAAATTCAAAGTAAAGGTATTGAAGCAACACAAAGGAAGATTAAGTTTCAGCGGCTGCTTTCAACTTATAACATGTATATCTCATGGATATTGTCAGCATAAAGTAATATAACAAGTGCAATATGCAAATATGTAGGAATCAATGCACAGTTAACACAAGTGTTTGCTTCTTGAGATAGAAGGAGTTGGGTGAACTGACTCAACATAAAAGTAGAAGAAAGGCCCTTCGCAGAGGGAAGCATTGATTGCTATATTTGTGCTAGAGCTTTTATTTTGAAAACAAGAAACAATTTTGTCAACGGTAGTAATAAGGCATATGTATCATGTAAATTATATCCTACAAGTTGCAAGCCTCATGCATAGATTACCAATAGTGCCCGCACCTCGTCCTAATTAGCTCGGATTTACATGGATTATCATTGCATAGCATATGTTTCAACCAACTGTCACAAAGGGGTACCTCTATGCCGCCTGTACAAAGGTCTAAGGAGAAAGCTCGCATTGTATTTCTCGCTTTTGATTATTCTCAACTTAGACATCCATACCGGGACAACATAGACAACAGATAATGGACTCCTCTTTAATGCATAAGCATTCAACAACAGATAATATTCTCATAAGAGATTGAGGTTTGTTGTCCAAACTGAAACTTCCACCATGGATCATGGCTTTAGTTAGCGGCCCAATGTTCTTCTCTAACAATATGCATACTCAAACCATTTGATCATGATAAATCACCCTTACTTCAGACAAGACGAACATGCATAGCAACTCACATGATATTCAACAAAGGTGAAATAGTTGATGGCGTCCCCAGGAACATGGTTATCGCTCAACAAGCAACTTATAAGAGATAAGATGCATAAGTACATATTCAATACCACAATAGTTTTTAGGCTATTTGTCCCATGAGCTATATATTGCAAAGATAAAGAATGGAAATTTTAAAGGTAGCACTCAAGCAATTTACTTTGGAATGGCGGAGAAATACCATGTAGTAGGTAGGTATGGTGGACACAAGTGGCATAGTGTTTGGCTCAAGGATTTTGGATGCATGAGAAGTATTCCCTCTCGATACAAGGTTTAGGCTAGCAAGGTTGTTTAAAGCAAACACAAGTATGAACCAGTACAGCAAAACTCACATAAAAGACATATTGTAAGCATTATAAGACTCTACACCGTCTTCCTTGTTGTTCGACCCTTACTAGAAAATATCTAGACCTTAGAGAGACCAATTATGCAAACCAAATTTTAGCAAGCTCTATGTATTTCTTCACTAATAAGTGCAAAGTATATGATGCAAGAGCTTAAACATGAGCACAACAATTGCCAAGTATCACATTATTCAAGATATTATACCAATTACCACATGTAGCATTTCCCGTTTCCAACCATATAACAATTTAACCAAGCAGTTCAACCTTCGCCATGAATATTATGAGTAAAGCCTAAGGACATATTTGTCCATATGCAACAACGGAGCGTGTCTCTCTCCCATACAATGAATGCTAGGATCCAACTTTATTCAAACAAAGCAAAAACAAAAGCATACAGACGCTCCAAGTAAAGCACATAAGATGTGGCCGAATAAAAATATAGTTTCACTAGAGGAACCTGATAATGTTGTTGATGAAGAAGGGGATGCCTTGGGCATCCCCAAGCTTAGATGCTTGAGTCTTCTTGAAATATGCAGGGATGAACCACCGGGGCATCCCCAAGCTTAGAGCTTTCACTCTCCTTGATCATATTGTATCATCTTCCTCTCTTGATCCTTAAAAACTTCCTCCACACCAAACTCAAAACAACTCATTAGAGGGTTAGTGCATAATCAAAATTCACATGTTCAGAGGTGACATAATCATTCTTAACACTTCTGGACATTGCACAAAGCTACTGAAAGTTAATGGAACAAAGAAATCCATCAAACATAGCAAAACAGGCAATGCGAAATAAAAGACAGAATCTGTCAAAACAGAACAGTACGTAATGACGAATTTTTCTGGGGCACTAGACTTGCTCAAATGAAAATGCTAAAATTGAATGAAAGTTGCGTACATATTTGAGGATCACTCACGTAAATTGGCATAATTTTCTGAGTTACCTACAGACAGGGCGACTCAAATTCCTGACAGTAAGAAATCTGTTACTGCGCAGCAATCCAAATCTAGTATCAACTCTACTATCAAAGACTTTACTTGGCACAACAATGCAATAAAACTAAGATAAGGAGAGGTTGCTACAGTAGTAACAACTTCCAAGACTCAAATATAAAACAAAAGTACTGTAATAAAATCATGGGTTGTCTCCCATAAGCGCTTTTCTTTAACGCCTTTCAGCTAGGCGCAGAAAGTGTGAATCAAGTATTATCAAGAGATGAAGCATCAACATCATAATTTGTTCTAATAATAGAATCAAAAAGTAACTTCATTCTCTTTCTAGGGAAGTGTTCCATACCTTTCTTGAGAGGAAATTGATATTTAATATTGCCTTCCTTCATATCAATAATAGCACCAACAGTTCGAAGAAAAGGTCTTCCCAAAATAATGGGACAAGATGCATTGCATTCAATATCCAAGACAACAAAATCAACGGGGATAAGGTTATTGTTAACCGTAATGCGAACATTATCAATCCTCCCCAAAGGTTTCTTTATAGCATTATCGGCAAGATTAACATCCAAATAACAATTTTTCAATGGTGGCAAGTCAAGCATATCATAAATTTTCTTAGGCATAACAGAAATACTTGCACCAAGATCATATAAAGCATTACAATCAAAGTCATTGACCTTCATCTTAATGATGGGCTCCCAACCATCCTCTAACTTCCTAGGAATAGAAGCTTCGCGTTCTAATTTCTCTTCTCTAGCTTTTATGAGAGCATTTGTAATATGTTTCGTGAAGGCCAAATTTACAGCACTAGCATTAGGACTCTTAGCAAGTTTTTGTAAGAACTTTATAACTTCAGAGATGTGGCAATCATCAAAATCTAAACCATTATAATCTAAAGCAATGGGATCATTGTCCCCAATGTTGGAAAAAATTTCAGCAGTTTTATCACAGGTAGTTTCAGCAGTTTTAGCAGTTTCCGGCAGTTTTGCAGGCTTTGCATTAGAAGTTGAAACATTGCCAACACCAATTATTTTACCATTGATAGTAGGAGGTGCAGCAACATGTGGAGCATTAGCATTACTAGTGGTGGTAATAGTCCAAACTTTAGCTATATTATCTTCTTTAGCATTTTCTTCTTTTTCCCACCTAGCACGCAATTCGGCCATTAATCTTATATTCTCATTAATTCTAACTTGGATGGAATTTGCTGTAGCAAATGACTTAATATCTTTATTTTCGTTAGGCATAACTTTCGATTTCAAAAGATCAACATCAGCAGCAAGACTATCGACTTTAGAAGCAAGTATATCAATTTTCCCAAGCTTTTCTTCAACAGATTTGTTAAAAGCAATTTGTGTACTAATAAATTCTTTAAGCATGGCTTCAAGTCCAGGGGGTGTATTCCTATTATTGTTGTAAGAATTCCCATAAGAATTACCATAACCGTTACCATTATTATAAGGATATGGCCTATAGTTGTCACTAGAATTGTTCCGATAAGCATTGTTGTTGAAATTATTTTTAATGAAGTTCACATCAACATGTTCTTCTTGAGCAACCAATGAAGCTAACGGAACATTATTAGGATCAACATTAGTCCTACCATTCACAAGCATAGACATAATAGCATCAATCTTATCACTTAAGGAAGAGGTTTCTTCGACAGAATTTACCTTCTTACCTTGTGGAGCTCTTTCCGTGTGCCATTCAGAGTAATTAATCATCATATTATCAAGAAGCTTTGTTGCGGCGCCTAGAGTGATGGACATAAAGGTACCTCCAGCAGCTGAATCCAATAGGTTTCGTGAAGAAAAATTCAGTCCTGCATTAAAGGTTTGGATGATCATCCAAGTAGTCAGTCCATGGGTTGGGCAATTTTTAACCAAAGATTTCATTCTTCCCCATGCTTGTGCAACATGCTCAGTATCCAATTGCTTAAAATTCATTATGCTACTTCTCAAAGATATAATTTTAGCAGGAGGATAATATCTAACAATGAAAGCATCCTTACATTTAGTCCATGAATCAATACTATTCTTAGGCAGAGATAGCAACCAATCTTTAGCTCTTCCTCTTAATGAGAAAGGAAACAATTTTAACTTTATAATGTCACCATCTACATCCTTATACTTTTGCATTTCACATAGTTCAACAAAATTATTAAGATAGGCAGCAGCATCATCAGGACTAACACCAGAAAATTGCTCTCTCATAACAAGATTTAGTAAAGCAGGTTTAATTTCAAAGAATTCTGCTGTAGTAGCAGGTGGAGCAATAGGTGTGCATAAGAAATCATTATTATTTCTGTTTGTGAAGTCACACAACTTAGTATTTTCAGGAGTACCCATTTTAGCAGTAGTAAATAAAGCAAACTAGATAAAGTAAATGCAAGTAACTAATTTTTTGTGTTTTTGATATGGCAAACAAGATAGTAAATAAAGTAAAACTAGCAACTATTTTTTTTGTGTTTTGTTTTAGTGCAGCAAACAAAGAAGTAAATAAAAGTAAAGCAAGACAAAAACAAAGTAAAGAGATTGGAAGTGGAGACTCCCCTTGCAGTGTGTCTTGATCTCCCCGGCAACGGCGCCAGAAATCTAGCTGCTGACGTGGGAGTTGACGTGGGATTGCAACGTCGCCAGAAAGTAGCTTCCTTGTGACGGTAAAGCACTCGTCCGTTGGGAACCCCAAGAGGAAGGTGTGATGAGTACATCAGCAAGTTTTCCCTCAGTAAGAAACCAAGGTCTATCGAACCAGTAGGAGCCAAGAAGCACGTTGAAGGTTGATGGCGGCGAAGTGTAGTGCGGCGCAACACCAGGGATTCCAGCGCCAACGTGGAACCTGCACAACACAACCAAATTACTTTGCCCCAACTTAACAGTGAGGTTGTCAATCTCACTGGCTTGCTGTAACAAAGGATTAGATGTATAGTGTGGATGATGATGTTTGCAGAAAACAGTAGAACAAGTATTGCAGTGGATTGTATTCGATGTAAAAGAATGGACCGGGGTCCAGTTCACTAGTGGTATCTCTCCCATAAGATAAATAGCATGTTGGGTGAACAAATTACAGTTGGGCAATTGACAAATAAAGAGGGCATGACCATGCACATACATGTTATGATGAGTATTGTGAGATTCAATTGGGCATTACGACAAAGTACATAGACCGCTATCCAGCATGCATCTATGCCTAAAAAGTCCACCTTCAGGTTATCATCCGAACCCCTCCAGTATTAAGTTGCAAACAACAGACAATTGCATTAAGTATGGTGCGTAATGTAATCAATAAATATATCCTTAGATATAGCATTGATGTTTTATCCCTAGTGGCAACAGCACATCCACAACCTTAGAACTTTCTGTCACTGTCCAAGATTTAATGGAGGCATGAACCCACTATCGAGCATAATTACTCCCTCTTGGAGTTACAAGCAAAACTTGGCCAGAGCCTCTACTAGCAACGGAGAGCATGCAAGATCATAAACAACACATAGATAGATTGATAATCAACATAGCATAATATTCCATATTCATCGGATCCCAACAAACGCAACATGTAGCATTACAGATAGATGATCTTGATCATGTTAGGCAGCTCACAAGATCCAACAATGATAGCACAATGAGGAGAAGACGACCATCTAGCTACTGCTATGGACCCATAGTCTAGGGGTGAACTACTCACACATCAATCCGGAGGCGACCATGGCGGTGAAGAGTCCTCCGGGAGATGATTCCCCTCTCGGGCAGGGTGCCGGAGGCGATCTCCTGAATCCCCCGAGATGGGATTGGCGGTGGCGGCGTCTCTGGAATGTTTTCCGTATCGTGGCTCTCGGTACTGGAAGTTTCGCAACGAAGGCTTTAAGTAGGCGGAAGGGTAGGTCAGGGGGCGCCACGAGGGGCCCACACAACAGGGCCGCGCGGCCAGGAGGTGGGCCGCGCCACCCTGGCGTGTCGCCGCCTCGTCGCCCCACTTCGTTTCCCTTTCGGTATTCTGGAAGCTTCGTGGAAAAATAAGATCTTGGGCGTTGATTTCGTCCAATTCCGAGAATATTTCCTTACTAGGATTTCTGAAACCAAAAACAGCAGAAAACAGCAACTGGCTCTTCGGCATCTCGTTAATAGGTTAGTGCCGGAAAATGCACAATAATGACATATAATGTGTATAAAACATGTGAGTATCATCATAAAAGTAGCATGGAACATAAGAAATTATAGATACGTTTGAGACGTATCAGTGGAACCCGCACCCGAACCCGGTGAGTTCGTGGTCTTTGTTGCTCACTTTGAGCGTGGCTTCGGCCTCCCTGCCTCTGACTTTTTCCGCGAATTCCTTGACTTCTACAAGCTTCAACCCCATCATCTCCCTGGCAACGCCATCTTTTATCTTTCTTGTTACGTTTCCTTCATGGAGGCCTACGTCGGCCTCCTTCCCACAAAAGAGGCCTTTGCGCGCTTCTTCTGCCTTCGGATCAATTCGGTCCAAGGCAAAGACATCCCCAAGCCTAAACCTCCGGTGCAGTGCGGATCCTGGATCGTGGGCTCTCGCCAGGGGAGCCCTTTCTTCAAGTTTTCTGGCTTGGATTCCTGCCAGGCCTGGCAGGAAACTTTTTTCTATGTGAGGAACAAAGGTTCCTCAAATTTTATCAATCTTCCCCCTTCAATCCGGCGACGCCCACGAAGGCCAACTGGGGCTTCAATCCGGGAACCAACCACATCGAGACCAACCGGATCGTTCGCTTCCTGGAAGGTCTCAAGAAGGAGACGAATATCTGCGCAGATGATGTTATCCGCGTGTTTATCTCACGCCGTGTACTTCCCCTTCAGCGTCGAGCTCACAAGATGAGCCAGATGTGCGGCCCCCGCGATCCCACCAAGATCACCAGCTTGGCCCTAAGCAAAAAGGATATTGCCCTCAAGGCCAGGCAAATCTGTAACACGGATATGCCACCGGATTGGGAGTGGGGCCACCTTCCCCTCTGTGCCATGAACCCCCCAGATGACGATGTAAGACCTTAGTAGTCCGGATCGTTTTTTCGGCAAGTTTTCCAAGACACAACTAACTGACTTTTCATTTTTCACGCATGTGCGCACTTTCCTCGCATTGCCGCGGAAGCTCGAGAACCCTGCCGGAAGCGTGACTTGGACGAAGTGGATCTGGACCCCTACGTGGTTTGGACTAAGAACAAGATGGGTCGCACCCACACCTCACGCCCCGGTAACTTTTCTACCAACGATTCCGGTTCGGATGATGAGGTCATCATTCTTGAGGTATACCTTTCTTTCGCTTTCTCATGCACCGTTTTTTCTGTAGATCTGCCCTCAGCCAGCGCCAAACCTCAGGTCGTGGAGCATGCTACCCCGCTGGATGCGGAAGCCGGAAGTTAGTTTCACGAGAAACTTGCTTCCCAGGGCCAGAAGAACAAGGCTCCGGCAACCGATGCCAGTTCAAGCCAGGCTCCTCCTGCCAAGCGCTCCCGCAAGGAAATCGTCGGCGGGAAAGAGGTCACTGATACGTCTCCGACGTATCGATAATTTCTTATGTTCCATGCTACATTATTGATGATATCTACATGTTTTATGCATACTTTATGTCATATTTATGCGTTTTCCGGAACTAACCTATTGACGAGATGCCGAAGGGCCGCTTG
This sequence comes from Lolium perenne, assembly GCF_019359855.2. Lineage (NCBI taxonomy): Eukaryota > Viridiplantae > Streptophyta > Magnoliopsida > Poales > Poaceae > Lolium > Lolium perenne. The sequence goes on from NC_067247.2 coordinate 163,823,796, forward strand.
TTTGTTTTCTGCTGTTTTTGGTTTCAGAAATCCTAGTAAGGAAATATTCTCGGAATCGGACGAAATCAACGCCCAGCATCTTAGGATTGCATGAAGCTTCCAGAACACCCGAGAGCCGCCAGAGAGGGGCCACAGGGGGCCCACACATGGTGGCGGCGCGGCCCAGGGGGGCGCCGCCCTAGTGTCTGGTGGCCCCAGACCCCTTGTGACGCCGCCTCTTCGCCTATAAGAAGCTCCTCGACCTAAAACTTCGATACGGAAAAGCCACGGTACGAGAAACCATCTAGAGCCGCCGCCATCGCGAAGCCAAGATCTGGGGGACAGGAGTCTCTGTTCCGGCACGCCGCCGGGACGGGGAAGTGCCCCCGGAAGGCTTCTCCATCGACTCCACCGCCATCTTCATCACCGCTGCTGTCTCCCATGAGGAGGGAGTAGTTCTCCATCGAGGCTAAGGGCTGTACCGGTAGCTATGCGGTTCATCTCTCTCCCTATGTACTTCAATACAATAATCTCATGAGCTGCCTTACATGATTGAGATTCATATGATGATGCTTGTAATCTAGATGTCATTATGCTAGTCAAGTGGATTTTACTTATGTGATCTCCGGAGACTCCTTGTCCCACGTGTGTAAAGGTGACAGTGTGTGCACCGTGTGGGTCTCTTAGGCTATATTTCACAGAATACTTATTCACTGTTATGAATGGCATAGTGAGGTGCTTATTTATATCTCTTTATGATTGCAATGTGTTTTGTATCACAATTTATCTGTGTGCTACTCTAGTGATGTTATTAAAGTAGTTTATTCCTCCTGCACGGTGTAATGGTGACAGTGTGTGCATCGTGTAGTACTTGGCGTAGGCTATGATTGTGATCTCTTGTAGATTATGAAGTTAACTATTGCTATGATGGCATTGATGTGATCTATGCCTCCTTTCGTAGTGTGAAGGTGATAGTGTGCATGCTATGTTAGTACTTGGTTTGGTTATGTTGATCTGTTGTGCATTCTAAGGTTATTTAAATATGAACATCGAATATTGTGGAGCTTGTTAACTCCGGCATTGAGGGTTCGTGTAATCCTACACAGTTAGTGGTGTTCATCATCCAACAAGAGAGTGTAGAGTTTAGCATCTATCTATTTATTCTGTTATGTGATCAATGTTGAGAGTGTCCACTAGTGAAAGTATGATCCCTAGGCCTTGTTCCTAAATACTGCTATCGCTGCTTGTTTACTGTTTTACTGCATCTGTACTGCCTGCAATATTACCACCATCAACCACACGCCAGTCCTGGACAGCAAAGCACTTTTCTGGTGCTGTTGCTACTGCTCATACTTATTCATACCACCTGTATTTCACTATCTCTTCGCCGAACTAGTGCACCTATTAGGTGTGTTGGGGACACAAGAGACTTCTTGCTTTGTGGTTGCAGGGTTGCATGAGAGGGATATCTTTGACCTCTTCCTCCCTAAGTTCGATAAACCTTGGGTGATCCACTTAAGGGAAACTTGTTGCTGTTCTACAAACCTCTGCTCTTGGAGGCCCTACACTGTCTACAAGAATAGAAGCTCCCGTAGACATCAAGCACTTTTCTGGCGCTGTTGCCGGGGAGGAAAGGTAAAAGGCACTCATACTCCTGCCTGTGTAACAAGATTTCTTTTCTGGCGCCGTTGTGTGTGTGCTCGAAGCTATTTCCTTCAGATCCTGCAATTGCATCTTTTTGTTTCTTGCTTACACTAGTAAGGCATAATGGACAACAATGAGCTTCTTATTCTATTTCCTGATTTAAGACATGGATGGTTTGATCCGAAAATTAAAAAACCCATGGAACATATTAATATGAACACTTTGAACACTATTTTTGCTAATGCTATGGAAAATTCTAAGCTTGGGGAAGCTGGTTTTGATGAGCATGACCTTTTTAGTCCCCCGGGCATTGAGGAGAAAATTTACTTTGATGATACTTTACCTCCTATTTATGATGATTATAATGATAGTAGTCTTTTGGTGCCGCCTGTTATGGAGGATAAATTTGATTATGAATACAATATGCCTCCTATATTTGATAATGAGAATAATAATGATAGCTACTTTGTTGAATTTGCTCCCGCTTTTACTAATAAAATTGATTATGCTTATGTGGAGAGTAATAATTTTATGCATGAGACTCATGATAAGAATGCTTTATGTGATAGTTATATTGTTGAGTTTGCTCATGATGCTACTGGACATTATTATGAGAGAGGAAAATATGGTTGTAGAAATTTTCATGTTACTAAAACACCTCTCTTTTTGCTGAAAATCTTGAAGCTGCACTTGTTTTATCTTTCTATACTTGTTGCATTATGCTTCTTGAACTTGTTTATTTACAAAATTCCTATGCATAGGAAGCATGTTAGACTTAAATTTGTTTTGAATTTGCTTCTTGATGCTCTCTTTTGCTTCAAATACTATTTCTTGCGAGTGCATCATTAAAACTGCTGAGCCCATCTTAATGGCTATAAAGAAAGAACTTCTTGGGAGATAACCCATGTGTTTATTTTGCTACAGTAATTTTGTTTTATATTTGTGTCTTGGAAGTTGTTACTACTGTAGCAACCTCTCCTTATCTTATTTTATTGCATTGTTGTGCCAAGTAAAGTCTTTGATAGTAAGGTTCATACTAGATTTGGATTACTGCACAGAAATAGATTTCTTGCTGTCACGAATCTGGGCCTAATTCTCTGTAGGTAACTCAGAAAATTATGCCAATTTACGTGAGTTATCCTCAGATATGTACGCAACTTTCATTCAATTTGAGCATTTTCATCTGAGCAAGTCTGGTGCCTCAATAAAATTCGTCTTTACGGACTGTTCTGTTTTGACAGATTCTGCCTTTTATTTCGCATTGCCTCTTTTGCTATGTGGGATGGATTTCTTTGTTCCATTGACTTCCAGTAGCTTTGGGCAATGTCCAGAAGTGTTAAGAATGATTGTGTCACCTCTGAACATGTGAATTCTTGATTATGCACTAACCCTCTAATGAGTTTGTTTCGAGTTTGGTGTGAAGGAAGTTTTCAAGGGTCAAGAGAGGAGGATGATATACTATGATCAAGAAGAGTGAAAAGTCTAAGCTTGGGGATGCCCCGGTGGTTCATCCCTGCATATTTCAAGAAGACTCAAGCGTCTAAGCTTGGGGATGCCCAAGGCATCCCCTTCTTCATCGACAAAATTATCAGGTTCCTCCCCTGAAACTATATTTTTATTCGGTCACATCTTATATGCTTTACTTGGAGCGTCTGTTTGTTTTTGTTTTTGTTTTTATTTGAATAAATGCTTGTGTGGGAGAGAGACACGCTCCGCTGGTTCGTATGAACACATGTGTTTTTAGCTTTTAGTGTTCATGGCGAAGGTTGAAACTGCTTCGTTAATTGTTATATGGTTGGAAACGGGAAATGCTACATGTAGTAATTGGTAGAATGTCTTGGATAATGTGATACTTGGCAATTGTTGTGCTCATGTTTAAGCTCTTGCATCATATACTTTGCACCTATTAATGAAGAAATACATAGAGCATGCTAAAATTTGGTTTGCATAATTGGTCTCTCTAAGGTCTAGATAATTTCTAGTATTAAGTTTGAACAACAAGGAAAACGGTGTAGAGTCTTATAATGCTTGCAATATGTTTTTATGTGAGTCTTGCTGCACTAGTTCATACTTGAGTTTGCTTCAAATAACCTTGCTAGCCTAAGCCTTGTACTGAGAGGGAATACTTCTCGTGCATACAAATCCTTGAGCCAAAAACTATGCCATTTGTGTCCACCATACCTACCTACTACATGGTATTTTCTGTCATTCCAAGTAAATACTTCGTGTGCTACCTTTAAACAATTCAAAATGCTTCTTAATTTGTGTCGATGTTTTATAGCTCATGAGGAAGTATGTGGTGTTTTATCTTTCAATCTTGTTGGGCAACTTTCACCAATGGACTAGTGGCTTCATCCGCTTATCCAATAATTTTGCAAAAAGAGCTGGCGCGGGGTTCCCAGCCCCCAATTAATTAACTTTCATTAATAATTCTCTTCACATGTTTTGCTCTGATTCATCAGTAAGCAAATTAATTTTGCAAATAGACACTCCTTCATGGTATGAGATTGTTGGAAGGCACCCGAGGATTCGGTTAGCCATGGCTTGTGAAAGAAAAGGTTGGGAGGAGTGTCATCCATAAATAAAACTAAAGTACATGTGTAAACAAAAGAGAAGAGGGATGATCTACCTTGCTGGTAGAGATAACGTCCTTCATGGGAGCCGCTCTTTGAAAGTCTGCCTGGCAAGGGGGTTAGAGTACCCACTACCATTCGTTGACAACAACAAACACCTCTCAAAATTTTACTTTTATGCTCTCTTTATGATTTCAAAACTTGAAAAGCTCTAGCACATGATTTATCCCTGCTTCCCTCTGCGAAGGGCCATTCTTTTACTTTTATGTTGAGTCAGTTCACCTATTTCTCTCTATCTCAAGAAGCAAACACTTGTGTGAACTGTGCATTGATTCCTACATACTTGCATATTGCACTTGTTATATTACTCTATGTTGACAATATCCATGAGATATACATGTTACAAGTTGAAAGCAACCGCTGAAACTTCATCTTCCTTTGTGTTGCTTCAATACCTTTACTTTGAATTATTGCTTTATGAGTTAACTCTTATGCAAGACTTATTGATGCTTGTCTTGAAGTACTATTCATGAAAAGTCTTTGTTTTATGATTCAATTGTTTACTCATGTCATTTACATTGTTTGGATCGCTGCATTCATTACATATGCTTACAATAGTATGATCAAGGTTATGATGGCATGTCACTCCAGAAATTATCTTTGTTATCGTTTACCTGCTCGGGACGAGCAGAAACTAAGCTTGGGGATGCTGATACGTCTCCGACGTATCGATAATTTCTTATGTTCCATGCTACATTATTGATGATATCTACATGTTTTATGCATACTTTATGTCATATTTATGCGTTTTCCGGAACTAACCTATTGACGAGATGCCGAAGGGCCAGTTGTTGTTTTCTGCTGTTTTTGGTTTCAGAAATCCTAGTAAGGAAATATTCTCGAAATCGGATGAAATCAACGCCCAGCATCTTAGGATTGCATGAAGCTTCCAGAACACCCGAGAGCCGCCAGAGAGGGGCCACAGGGGGCCCACACATGGTGGCGGCGCGGCCCAGGGGGGGGCGCCGCCCTAGTGTCTGGTGGCCCCAGACCCCTTCTGACGCCGCCTCTTCGCCTATAAGAAGCTCCTCGACCTAAAACTTCGATACGGAAAAGCCACGGTACGAGAAACCATCCAGAGCTGCCGCCATCGCGAAGCCAAGATCTGGGGGACAGGAGTCTCTGTTCCGGCACGCCGCCGGGACGGGGAAGTGCCCCCGGAAGGCTTCTCCATCGACTCCACCGCCATCTTCAGCACCGCTGCTGTCTCCCATGAGGAGGGAGTAGTTCTCCATCGAGGCTAAGGGCTGTACCGGTAGCTATGTGGTTCATCTCTCTCCCTATGTACTTCAATACAATAATCTCATGAGCTGCCTTACATGATTGAGATTCATATGATGATGCTTGTAATCTAGATGTCATTATGCTAGTCAAGTGGATTTTACTTATGTGATCTCCGGAGACTCCTTGTCCCACGTGTGTAAAGGTGACAGTGTGTGCACCGTGTGGGTCTCTTAGGCTATATTTCACAGAATACTTATTCACTGTTATGAATGGCATAGTGAGGTGCTTATTTATATCTCTTTATGATTGCAATGTGTTTTGTATCACAATTTATCTGTGTGCTACTCTAGTGATGTTATTAAAGTAGTTTATTCCTCCTGCACGGTGTAATGGTGACAGTGTGTGCATCGTGTAGTACTTGGCGTAGGCTATGATTGTGATCTCTTGTAGATTATGAAGTTAACTATTGCTATGATGGTATTGATGTGATCTATGCCTCCTTTCGTAGTGTGAAGGTGACAGTGTGCATGCTATGTTAGTACTTGGTTTGGTTATGTTGATCTATTGTGCATTCTAAGGTTATTTAAATATGAACATCGAATATTGTGGAGCTTGTTAACTCCGGCATTGAGGGTTCGTGTAATCCTACACAGTTAGTGGTGTTCATCATCCAACAAGAGAGTGTAGAGTTTAGCATCTATCTATTTATTCTGTTATGTGATCAATGTTGAGAGTGTCCACTAGTGAAAGTATGATCCCTAGCCTTGTTCCTAAATACTGCTATCGCTGCTTGTTTACTGTTATACTGCATCTGTACTGCCTGCAATATTACCACCATCAACCACACGCCAGTCCTGGACAGCAAAGCACTTTTCTGGTGCTGTTGCTACTGCTCATACTTATTCATACCACCTGTATTTCACTATCTCTTCGCCGAACTAGTGCACCTATTAGGTGTGTTGGGGACACAAGAGACTTCTTGCTTTGTGGTTGCAGGGTTGCATGAGAGGGATATCTTTGACCTCTTCCTCCCTGAGTTCGATAAACCTTGGGTGATCCACTTAAGGGAAACTTGCTGCTGTTCTACAAACCTATGCTCTTGGAGGCCCAACACTGTCTACAAGAATAGAAGCTCCCGTAGACATCAGTCACCGCCAAGCGCTACCAGAAACGGAGGTGCCGGTTGTCTTTGGGTAAACTTCTATTTCCTTTTCTTTTCGCTTTCCGGTTCCTTTCCCGGTTGCTTTCTCTGAACTTTTTTCTCTTATCTTTTCAGGCCCGCCCTCAAAACCACCAAGAGCGCCTCTGGCATGAGGCCGGAAACCTCCGAGGATGCCACCAGGACCTCGACTCCTCCTCAACCAAGTCCGGCACCATCTGGTGCCGGCAAATCTTCTGCCTCCCCTCTGGGGGCAACACAAGTTCGGGGCGCGCGGCCCCTAAATCTCCTGATCACCGCGCGGAGGAGGAAATCATCTCCCCTCATGAACCCCAAGACACCGGCGCCAGCAACACCGGCGCCGGCACCGAAGACGCCGGGCAGGCGGAACCTCTGGTTCCTCCTGTCCCAAGAAAGAAGAAAAGACTTCTGCTTCTTCCCCCTCCAAGACCGTGCCGGATCCTTCCGCGCTGGCAAGCTCTGCCCCAGCAAAGGAAGCACATGCCGCTTCTGCGCCCACCAAGGCTCCCATGCGTCCACCGGCTGCTCCTGCCGGCGGGCCTGCTTCCGCCAAGCCCACACCACCAAAGGGCACTGACCCCTCTTCCTATGGCTCGCAGTTCTTGACGCTGCACGCCAGCCGCGCCGCGGTCGTGGCCGGCGAGACGGCCTCAGCTCAGCTGGGCCGGATCACCGAGTTCACCCGCGGGGGGGGTGATACGTCTCCGACGTATCGATAATTTCTTATGTTCCATGCCACATTATTGATGTTATCTACATGTTTTATGCACACTTTATGTCATATTCGTGCATTTTCTGGAACTAACCTATTAACAAGATGCCGAAGTGCCGATTCTTTGTTTTACTGCTGTTTTTGGTTTCAGAAATCCTAGTAACGAAATATTCTCGGAATTGGACGAAATCAACGCCAGGGCCTATTTTTCCACGAAGCTTCCAAGTCCGAAGACGAAACGAAGTGGGGCCACAGGGTGCCCAAACCCTAGGGCGGCGCGGCCCCCCCCCTGGCCGCGCCGGCCTATGGTGTGGGGCCCCTGTGCCCCCTCCTGACTTGCCCTTCCGCCTACTTAAAGCCTCCGTGACGAAACCCCCAGTACCGAGAGCCAAGATACGGAAAACCTTACTGAGACGCCGCCGCCGCCGATCCCATCTCGGGGGATCCAGGAGATCGCCTCCGGCACCCTGCCGGAGAGGGGAATCATCTCCCGGAGGACTCTACGCCGCCATGGTCGCCTCCGGAGTGATGTGTGAGTAGTCTACCCCTGGACTATGGGTCCATAGCAGTAGCTAGATGGTTGTCTTCTCCTCATTGTGCTATCATTGTCGGATCTTGTGAGCTGCCTAACATGATCAAGATCATCTATCTGTAATTCTATATGTTGCGTTTGTTGGGATCCGATGAATAGAGAATACTTGTTATGTTGATTATCAAAGTTATGTCTATGTGTTGTTTAAGATCTTGCATGCTCTCCGTTATTAGTAGATGCTCTGGCCAAGTTGATGCTAGTAACTCCAAGAGGGAGTATTTATGCTCGATAGTGGGTTCATGTCTCCGTGAATCTGGAGGAGTGACAAGAACCACTAAGGTTACGGATGTGCTGTTGCCACTAGGGATAAAACATTGATGCTATGTCTAAGGATGTAGTTGTTGATTACATTACGCACCATACTTAATGCAATTGTCTGTTGTTAGCAACTTAATACTGGAAGGGGTTCGGATGATAACCTGAAGGTGGACTTTTTAGGCATAGATGCAGTTGGATGGCGGTCTATGTACTTTGTCATAATGCCCAATTAAATCTCACTATACTCATCATGATATGTATGTGCATGGTCATGCCCTCTCTATTTGTCAATTGCCCAACTGTAATTTGTTCACCCAACATGCTGTTTGTCTTATGGGAGAGACACCTCTAGTGAACTGTGGACCCCGGTCCAATTCTCTTTACTGAAATACAATCTACTGCAATACTTGTTCTACTGTTTTCTGCAAACAATCATCTTCCACACAATACGTTTAATCCTTTGTTACAGCAAGCCGGTGAGATTGACAACCTCACTGTTTCGTTGGGGCAAAGTACTTTGGTTGTGTTGTGCAGGTTCCACGTTGGCGCCGGAATCCCTGGTGTTGCGCCGCACTACATCCCGCCGCCATCAACCTTCAACGTGCTTCTTGGCTCCTCCTAGTTCGATAAACCTTGGTTTCTTTCTGAGGGAAAACTTGCTGCTGTGCGCATCATACCTTCCTCTTGGGGTTCCCAACGAACGTGTGAGTTACACGCCATCAAGCTAGATTTCTGGCGCCGTTGCCGGGGAGATCAAGACACGCTGCAAGGGGAGTCTCCACTTCTCAATCTCTTTACTTTGTTTTTGTCTTGCTTAGTTTTATTTACTACTTTGTTTGCTGCATTATATCAAAACACAAAAAAATTAGTTGCTAGTTTTACTTTATTTGCTATCTGGTTTGCTATATCAAAAACACAAAAAAAATTAGTTACTTGCATTTACCTTACTTGATTCATCATGTTTCCTTTTAATTTTACCACAAAAGACATACCGGTAGGACGTGGGTCTATAGTTGGGAGAAATAATATAGAAGAATTTTTCAATCATGTTAGTACCATTGAAAATTTTGAAGATAGACACTTGGTAGACCTTGCGCCTACTTATGAAATTGCTGCTGCGCATTTAGTTCGCCTGTTGGAAACTAAATTTGTTAATCTTAATCCTATAATCCAACACATGTTTCTCACACTTGGTGATATGGAAGAAGGGGAAAAGAAAGATTTTGTTTTAGAAACCCTTCTTAGAGAATTTGGTGGTCTAGCAAGAGAAGCTAGAAAGGTCTTTGCTAAATTTAATATGCTTGGTTCTCATACTAATTTTGTTAGTCTCCTTGAAAAGATGGACATGGATAGAATAAGATACACTAAAAATATTGATGATGGTGGGGAGATCAAAGCACCAATACCATGTAAACTCTTAGCTATGAATGATGCACTAGAAAATAACTATGCTTGGCTTGTTCCTGAAAATTTGTTTGATGAGAGTAGCACGCCTAAGACTAATGAAAAGGGAGATGCTAAAACTTATGTATCTAATATATTATGCCTGGTTGAGAAAACTCCGCACCCCGCTGAGAATGCACCACCCTTTGATAATACTTGATACACACTTTCTGCGCCTAGCTGAAAGGCGTTAAAGAAAAGCGCTTATGGGAGACAACCCATGTTTTTACCTACAGTACTTTGTTTTTATTTTGTGTCTTGGAAGTTTTTTACTACTGTAGCAACCTCTCCTTATCTTAGTTTTGTGTTTTGTTGTGCCAAGTTAAGCCGTTGATAGAAAAGTAAGTACTAGATTTGGATTACTGCGTAGTTCCAGATTTCTTTGCTGTCACGAATCTGGGTCCACCTCCCTGTAGGTAGCTCAGAAAATTAAGCCAATTTACGTGCATGATCCTCAGATATGTACGCAACTTTCATTCAATTTGAGCATTTTCATTTGACCAAGTCTGGTGCCATTTTAAAATTCGTCAATACGAACTGTTCTGTTTTGACAGATTCTGCCTTTTATTTCGCATTGCCTCTTTTGCTATGTTGGATGAATTTCTTTGATCCACTAATGTCCAGTAGCATTATGCAATGTCCAGAAGTGATAAGAATTATTGTGTCACCTCTGAATATGTTAATTTTTATTGTGCACTAACCCTCTAATAAGTTGTTTCGAGTTTGGTGTGGAGGAAGTTTTCAAGGATCAAGAGAGGACTATGATGCAACATGATCAAGGAGAGTGAAAGCTCTAAGCTTGGGGATGCCCCGGTGGTTCACCCCAGCATATATCAAGAAGACTCAAGCGTCTAAGCTTGGGGATGCCCAAGGCATCCCCTTCTTCATCGACAACATTATCAGGTTCCTCCCCTGAAACTATATTTTTATTCCATCACATCTTATGTGCTTTGCTTGGAGCGTCGGTTTGTTTTTGTTTTTATTTTTTGTTTTGTTTGAATAAAATGGATCCTAGCATTCACTTTATGGGAGAGAGACACGCTCCGCTGTAGCATATGGACAAGTATGTCCTTGGTTTCTACTCATAGTATTCATGGCGAAGTTTCTCCTTCGTTAAATTGTTATATGGTTGGAATTGGAAAATGATACATGTAGTAATTGCTATAAATGTCTTGGGTAATGTGATACTTGGCAATTGTTGTGCTCATGTTTAAGCTCTTGCATCATATGCTTTGCACCCATTAATGAAGAAATACATAGAGCATGCTAAAATTTGGTTTGCATATTTGGTTTCTCTAAGGTCTAGATAATTTCTAGTATTGAGTTTGAACAACAAGGAAGACGGTGTAGAGTCTTATAATGTTTTCAATATGTCTTTTATGTGAGTTTTGCTGCACTGGTTCATCCTTGTGTTTGTTTCAAATAAGCCTTGCTAGCCTAAACCTTGTATCGAGAGGGAATACTTCTCATGCATCCAAAATACTTGAGCCAACCACTATGCCATTTGTGTCCACCATACCTACCTACTACATGGTATTTTCCGCCATTCCAAAGTAAATTGCTTGAGTGCTACCTTTAAAATTCCATCATTCACCTTTACAATATATAGCTCATGGGACAAATAGCTTAAAAACTATTGTGGTATTGAATATGTACTTATGCACTTTATCTCTTATTAAGTTGCTTGTTGTGCGATAACCATGTTCACTGGGGACGCCATCAACTACTCTTTGTTGAATTTCATGTGAGTTGCTATGCATGTTCGTCTTGTCTGAAGTAAGAGAGATCTACCACCTTATGGTTAAGCATGCATATTGTTAGAGAAGAACATTGGGCCGCTAACTAAAGCCATGATCCATGGTGGAAGTTTCAGTTTTGGACATATATCCTCAATCTCAAATGAGAAAATTATTAATTGTTGTTACATGCTTATGCATAAAAGAGGAGTCCATTATCTGTTGTCTATGTTGTCCCGGTATGGATGTCTAAGTTGAAGAATAATCAATAGCGAGAAATCCAATGCGAGCTTTCTCCTTAGACCTTTGTACAGGCGGCATAGAGGTACCCCTTTGTGACACTTGGTCAAAACATGTGCATTGTGATGATCCGGTAGTCCAAGCTAATTAGGACAAGGTGCGGGCACTATTAGTATACTATGCATGAGGCTTGCAACTTGTAAGATATAATTTACATGATACATATGCTTTATTACTACCGTTGACAAAATTGTTTCATGTTTTCAAAATCAAAGCTCTAGCACAAATATAGCAATCGATGCTTTTCCTCTATGGAGGACCATTCTTTTACTTTCAATGTTGAGTCAGTTCACCTATTTCTCTCCACCTCAAGAAGCAAACACTTGTGTGAACTGTGCATTGATTCCTACATACTTGCTTATTGCACTTATTATATTACTCTATGTTGACAATATCCATGAGATATACATGTTACAAGTTGAAAGCAACCGCTGAAACTTAATCTTCTTTTGTGTTGCTTCAATGCTTTTACTATGAATTATTGCTTTATGAGTTAACTCTTATGCAAGACTTAATTGATGCTTGTCTTGAAGTGCTATTCATGAAAAGTCTTTGCTATATGATTCACTTGTTTACTCATGTCATATACATTGTTTTGATCGCTGCATTCTCTACATATGCTTTACAAATAGTATGATCAAGATTATGATGGCATGTCACTCCTGAAATTATCCGTGTTATCGTTTTACTCGCTCGGGACGAGCGAGAACTAAGCTTGGGGATGCTGATACGTCTCCGACGTATCGATAATTTCTTATGTTCCATGCCACATTATTGATGTTATCTACATGTTTTATGCACACTTTATGTCATATTCGTGCATTTTCTCGGAACTAACCTATTAACAAGATGCCGAAGTGCCGATTCTTGTTTCTGCTGTTTTTGGTTTCAGAAATCCTAGTAACGAAATATTCTCGGAATTGGACGAAATCAACGCCCAGGGGCCTATTTTTCCACGAAGCTTCCAGAAGTCCGAAGACGAAACGAAGTGGGGCCACAGGGTGCCCAAACCCTAGGGCGGCGCGGCCCCCCCTGGCCGCGCCGGCCTATGGTGTGGGGCCCCTGTGCCCCCTCCTGACTTGCCCTTCCGCCTACTTAAAGCCTCCGTGATGAAACCCCCAGTACCGACAGCCACGATACGGAAAACCTTACTGAGACGCCGCCGCCGCCGATCCCATCTCGGGGGATCCAGGAGATCGCCTCCGGCACCCTGCCGGAGAGGGGAATCATCTCCCGGAGGACTCTACGCCGCCATGGTCGCCTCCGGAGTGATGTGTGAGTAGTCTACCCCTGGACTATGGGTCCATAGCAGTAGCTAGATGGTTGTCTTCTCCCCATTGTGCTATCATTGTCGGATCTTGTGAGCTGCCTAACATGATCAAGATCATCTATCTGTAATTCTATATGTTGCGTTTGTTGGGATCCGATGAATAGAGAATACTTGTTATGTTGATTATCAAAGTTATGTCTATGTGTTGTTTAAGATCTTGCATGCTCTCCGTTATTAGTAGATGCCCTGGCCAAGTTGATGCTAGTAACTCCAAGAGGGAGTATTTATGCTCGATAGTGGGTTCATGTCTCCGTGAATCTGGAGGAGTGACAAGAACCACTAAGGTTACGGATGTGCTGTTGCCACTAGGGATAAAACATTGATGCTATGTCTAAGGATGTAGTTGTTGATTACATTACGCACCATACTTAATGCAATTGCCTGTTGTTAGCAACTTAATACTGGAAGGGGTTCGGATGATAACTTTGAAGGTGGACTTTTTAGGCATAGATGCGGTTGGATGGCGGTCTATGTACTTTGTCGTAATGCCCAATTAAATCTCACTATACTCATCATGATATGTATGTGCATGGTCATGCCCTCTCTATTTGTCAATTGCCCAAGCGTAATTTGTTCACCCAACATCTTGTTTGTCTTATGGGAGAGACACCTCTAGTGAACTGTGGACCCGGTCCAATTCTCTTTCTTGAAATACAATCTCTTGCAATACTTGTTCTCTTGTTTCTGCAAACAATCATCTTCCACACAATACGTTTAATCCTTTGTTACAGCAAGCCGGTGAGATTGACAACCTCAGCTTTCGTTGGGGCAAAGTACTTTGGTTGTGTTGTGCAGGTTCCACGTTAGCGCCGGAATCCCTGGTGTTGCGCCGCACTACATCCCGCCGCCATCAACCTTCAACGTGCTTCTTGGCTCCTCCTGGTTCGATAAACCTTGGTTTCTTTCTGAGGGAAAACTTGCTGCTGTGCGCATCATACCTTCCTCTTGGGGTTCCCAACGAACTTGTGAGTTACACGCCATCAGGGGGGCGGAGCTGGGCCATCTCCTTGATTACGCTGACAAGTGGAATCAAGCGGATGTGTCCCCCGCGACCCGCGGCCTGGGGAAGGACAAATTGCCGGTCATTGACCCTGCCGGCCCCCGGAGCACCATCCAGCACTTTAGCCGGCTGCGGCGCGATGTCAAGGAATTTGACACCGCGTGGCACGACGCCAACAACAATGTGGTGGTAAGTTGCACAAACTCAAACTTTTTTACATCTTTGCCGGTTTTTACTATTTCCGGATTATATATCTTCCAAGTCCCCGAGTTTCGGGTTGAGAACGCAGTTCTCAGCGCGAAACTTTGTTAGAAACACTCAAAAAACCGGCATAGCCAGTCCCCGAGTTTCGGGTTGAGAGCGCAGCACTTAGCGCGGAACTTTCTTAGAAACGCTAAAAAACCCGGCATAGCCAGTCCCCGAGTTTCGGGTTGAGAGCGCAGCACTTAGCGCGAAACTTTCTTAGAAATGCCCAAAAAACCGGCATAGCTAGTCCCCGAGTTTCGGGTTGAGAGCGCAGCACTTAGCGCGAAACTTTCTTAGAAACGCTCAAAAAATCGGCATAGCCAGTCCCCGAGTTTTTGGTTGAGAGCGCAGCACTTAGCGCGAAACTTTCTTTTAATGCCGGCATCTTCTTACCGGAATCTTTTTGTTTTGAACAGAGCACGCTGGATGCCCGGAAGCAGCTCTTTGAGGAGCTGCTGTGGGAGCACCGGGAGCTTTCGGAAGCCCACGGCAAATGCCAAGGTTAGCTTGTTGTCTCCGGCCTCTTTTTACCGGTTGCCTTCTTCTTCTAGGTACTTATAAATTTTTCTACACTTCAGCTGTCCCGGAAGCCACCATCGAGGCCCTCTCCTCTCAGGTTGCCGCGCTTCAAGGTACCACTTGTTTTCCGGTTTACTTGCGTCTTTCCATTTTATCGGAATCACTTTTCTGTGAACATTTTCTTTCCGGCCTGCAGCTGAGAAGGAGCAGCTCGCCAAGGAGCACCAACGAGCTCTGGACGTTCAGAGGACCAACTTCTCTGAGCTGAAGGAACAGCTCATGACGGTTCAATCCTGGCATGCTCGGGAGCTGAAGGAGGTCCGGGCGGCAGCGGAGGTCAAGCTCAACGAATCCCTGGAGGAGTACACGAACTCCACCGCGATGCTGCGGGCTGAGCTGGAGGAGCAAACCAAGGCCCGGGAGGAACAGAGCAAGGCGCGGGAGACGGCTGAAAACCGGGTCGCCGCCCTCATGACAGAGCAGAAGGATTTAGACCGGTTGGTCATACAAACCGACACGCTGCTCCACGGTAAGCCTTTCTTCTTTCCCTTTACTTCTTATAAGCTTATGTCATCCGATAGTGTGTCTTTATCCTCTTTCTTTTCTTGTAGGGCTCTTTCCGGACTCCCAGGTCTATGCTTACCAGAAGGTGGAGGACCGCAGGACGGAGCTATCCTTCCGCGACCGGGAGCTTCCCTGGGATGCGTATGACCACCTGGTCGCGCTTTCTGCGTGGGTTCAGCATATGCGCTCTGTGGACCGGCATCTTGTCGATCTGCCAGATCATGCCAAGGCAATCTGCAAGGTGCTGTGGCCTGAGGACGATGTGCCGGAGAGCGTAACGCTTCTCTCTGACCGCCTGAAGGACGCCTGCCGGAGGATCCGGGAATGGAGATGCTATGCGGCTCGTGCCAGAGCGGACGCCGCACTGCGCGTCGCCTGCTCTTGGTATGATGACTTGGATCTGGATGCCTTTCACACCCGTCGTGGTGATGCACCCACAGACACAGATCCGGCCAAGACCGCCAAGCGCCAGGACCGCGCCTACCGGATCGCGGAGTTTGCTCCGGTGCACCTCTTCATCCCTCCCCCTCCTGAAGTCAAAGATGCACTCTTTGATGACGAGGAAGACATTGAGGAGGAGGAAGAAGAAGAAGTCGGAGAAGGTGACGCTCCTCCGGAAGAAGCCGCTGCTCCCCCGGAAGCTCCTGAGACCGGTGCCCAGCCTCCAGCTGTTTGAATATTTCTCACGATGTGTTTCACCTCTGCTGTCCCTGCTGTCTTAAAACAATGATCATTAAATTCCACCCCGGTATTACGGGGTTCTTGATGTAAGATAATACTTGCCTTTCTTTTGGCTGTGCTACAACTCTTATGCTTATGCCGGTATGTTATACCGGTAAGTTATCAGACTAAGTTTGTATGCTATTTTAGCACTTTGTTCATGGTTTGCTTTTTATCTTGCACTGTGAAGATTCCGAAATTGTTTCGGCATTCAATCCGTTGCACACTTGGTTCTTTTGCTTTGTCTCTGCCTACCCTCTGGGTTTTTTGGCGTATGAGTTACAAAGTTCTTTTGCCAAGCAAGCACTTTCTTGAACTTAGAAATAACTCGAAATTTTTCACAAAAAACCGGTATAACCGGGGTTAGTTAAATTTTCCAGATTGTTTGTTCCCACTTCCTCTTCTCGTGGTTCACGTGCTTAATTCCTACCGGTTTATCTTGCTTGCCATGAAGCCGGGTTTCGGACAGCAGCAGAGTCGAAGACTCCAATAGGTTTAGCACGCTACTAAGCCGGAAAGGAAAGATGTTCCGCAATCAACCGGTGAACTGAAAAAATAAACATATTACATGCAATTTCGGTAGAGGCAGTCCCCGAGATTCATTTGAGGTGCCGACATCTTTTATTCATAGCATATAAGGTACAAACTTCATGCATAGAAGGGACGCAACAGAGCTATGTTCCATGGGCGCTTGGTTTCCTCTCCTGACCTGTCCGCCTTTCCTTTCTTTGCTTCCTGTGCATCAACCAAGTAATAGGCATCATTGTGCAGAGCCTTGCTCACAATGAAAGGTCCTTCCCATGGGGGTGAGACTTTGTGGTGCCCCTCAGTGCGCTGCACTAGGCGTAGCACCAGGTCTCCTTCCTGGAAGACCCTCGGTTGAACTTTTCGGCTATGATAGCGTCTCAGGTTCTGCTGGTAAATGGTTGTTCTTGCCAAGGCCAGCTCTCTTGCCTCTTCTAGCAAGTCCACATCATTTTCGCGGGCCTCTTTTACCTCCTCTTCGGTATATTGCTGAACTCTTGGTGAGTCATGTATGATATCGGTTGGAATCACGGCTTCTGCCCCATAAACCATGAAGAATGGAGTGTATCCGGTAGACCAGTTCGGAGTCGTTCTTATGCTCCACAGTACCGATGGTAGCTCATCGAGCCAACATCCCGGTGTCTTTTCAAGCGGTTCAATCAGCCTTGGTTTGATTCCGGATAGTACCAAAGCATTGGTTCTTTCCACTTGGCCATTGCCTTGTGGGTGTGCGACTGAACACAGATCCAACCGGATATTGTTATCCTCACAAAACCTTTTGAACTCACCTTGAGCAAAGTTTGTGCCATTGTCAGTAATGATGCTATGCGGGTATCCATACCGCAAGATCACGTCTTTTAAGAATTTCACCGTTGTATGCCCATCACACTTTGCAATAGGTTTCACTTCAAGCCATTTGGTGAACTTATCCACCATCACTAGGATGTGGGTAAAGCTGCTTCTTGCGGTTTTGAATGAACCCACCATATCAAGGCACCAAACGGCAAACGACCAAGTCAATGGTATAGTTTTCAGGCTGGAAGCTGGGGTATGGTTTTGCTTGGCGTACCTCTGGCACCCATTGCATTTCCGCACCAAATCCTCAGCATTTTCCAGCGCCGTGGGCCAGTAGAACCCATGCCTGAATACTTTTGCTACTAGCGCCCTTGATGAAGCGTGGTGCCCACACTCTCCTTGGTGAATATCCACTAGCATTTCTTTTCCCTCCTCCGGTTCCACGCATCTTTGAAGGATATCGGTAACGCTTCTCTTGTACACTTCTCCATTGATGATGGTGTAAGCTTTGGGCCGCCTCTGGATTCTTCTTGATTCATTTTCGTCAACCGCCAAGGTGCCGTTGATCAGGAATTCCTTAACAGGTTCAACCCAAGTTGGTGCTTCCCGGACCAAGAATACCGGTAAGTCTATCTCCATATGGTCCGCCAGCATAGCCTCTTCCGGCTTAGATCCTGCAGTCCCCGAGTTTATCGGAGCAGTCCCCGGGTTTCCTTCGTCAATGTCCATTGGCACAATGTGTGACTCCGGTACAAAGATTGATTCCGACTCCGGACTCGGTTTTATCGATGGAGCCCTTAAGTGAGCCAAGGCTATTCTGGGAGGAATTTCTTGCCGGGAGGATCCCAACTTAGAGAGAGTATCCGCGGCTTCATTTTCCGCGCGCGGCACATGATGAAATTCACAACCTTCAAAGAACCCGACAATCTTTTGCACATGGAACCGGTACGAGGCCATGTTGGCATCTTTTGCGTCCCAATCTCCGGAACATTGCTGCACCACAAGATCTGAATCGCCATAGCAAATGATCCGGTGCGCACCGATTTCTTTTGCAACTTTGAGTCCGTGGATCAGAGCCTCGTATTCAGCTACATTGTTTGATGCTCTGAAGTGTACTTGCAGAACATACCGGAGGTGGTCTCCCTTTGGTGAAGTTAGAACCACACCAGCACCTAGACCCCCTTTGAGCTTGGATCCATCAAAGTGCATCTTCCAGTATTCTATCTTTTGTTCCGGTGGCTTGTGTAACGGCCCCGGGTAGTACTGCTAATAGATAATTGTTTGTTCTTTTTCTTTTGTGCATCATCATGGCATATGCATCATATCTCATCCATGTTTTTATCAAATAAAATTATTTTATAAACCATAGTTATTTTTGTTTCCTTCTCATATGGTTTAATAAAACCTTTTCCCTCCTTTCATTTAAACAAAACCCTAACCCCAAAACTATCTAACAAATAAACTTATTTTTTTTAATGTTTCAATGTTCAAAATAAAGTGGTGCTGTTTTGGTTTGGTTTCAATTTGATTTTCAAAACAGTTTTAAAATAAAAAGAGAAAAGGAAAACCTCAAACCCCTAACCTCTCTGGGCCTCTCTCTTGTTCTCTGGCCCATCTCCCCCTTTGGTCCCTCCCTTCCTCTCTCTCTCCCCCGCAGCCCACCTCCTCTCCTGGCCCAAGTCCACCCAGCCCATACCCCTTCGCTCCTTTCTTCCTCTCTTGTCGTCTTCTCCTGCACGAGAGTGAGCTCTGGTCCTCCCCTTTTCAACCACCACCGCGCCTCCAAACCCCCTCCTGTCAGGTTCCGACACCGACAACACCCGCTCTCTGTCACTATTGCGGTCCAAAGACAACAGCCAACGGCTGAGATGAAGGCGCAGTGACCCGGAGTTAACCCAACGGCTATCTGCACACCAAGTCTGTCTTTACTGTTTTAGCCTTAAACCCTTAAACAATGTTGCTTAGTTGATGAGGGCAGAATTGTAATCATGCTTGAGCTCGTTCCTTCGATATAAAGGGGCGAGTGGGGTGGCTGGGAGGATCAAGCAATGCAAAACCCTATTTTTATCATGTATTTTCCTTTCCAGTAGGTAGTTAGTGTAGATCTGAGCCCCGAGTGCTCCTTTCCTTCTCCTCTGGCTCGATGAAAATCGTCAGTGATCAACCGTGATCCTGACAAGGTGGTATCAGAGCGAGCTCGATCGATCTGCTCCACCCCACCGGCGGCGTCCCTCCCTCCCTCCCAAATTCTGGATCAAGCATGCCTGCCAACACCCGATCCAGATCTTCTTCCAGAGATCGCCGTGGAGAGGGCGACCGATCTGTGCACACGGTGTCGTCGACGGACGTTGACCAAGCGGCAGAGCGAGCGCGCCAGCGGGCGCAGCGTGATGCACGCTCGGTGGGCAGACGCTTGGAGAGGCATCAGGTGGAGTCAACTGCGGCGATCAACGCCCTCCAGGAGCAGATGCTGCAGATGACCACGTTGATGGCGCAACTGCAGACAAGTATGAACCGCATCGTCCCAACCGAAGGTATGAACAACACCGCTCCCGTCTCCTCGGAACAGCAGCACACCTTCGTGACACCACCACCGCGCTCAAGCTCCGTCCTTTCACCCATTCCTGAAGTCCCAACACCCCAAACTACACCACAAACCACAAATCCACCACCTTTTCCTCCAAAGCTAGGGGCTTTGTCCCCTGAACAGCTCCCATTCAACCCACACCCACAGCCTGCTCGACCAAATGGCCCAGCCATCACCACAACCACAGATTCCATCGTCACTACGGTGGCAGCAGCCTCATCCACCCAGCAATTCACCCAGGTTACCAACCCATCCACACAGCCGCAATACTACCAACAACCTTCCCAGTACACAAATGGCTACCAGCCATACCCACCACCACCAAGCCCATATTTTCAGCCAAATCCACCATACCCACCCTACTACCACCCTCCTTTTCCACCTCAGTCCTATCCTTACCACCCACAGCCACCTCCACAACAAACAAACTACATACACAACCCACCACACGAGCCACCACCCATAAACCAAACGCACACCCAACAGAACGATCCACAGTTGCGATCTCCTCATGTTGAGTTGCCCACATTCCATGGTGAAGGACCACGTGCATGGATCCTTGAGTGTGAGGATATCTTCAGTTTGGTGGGAATTACAGGCGATCATCGAGTCCGTTGGGGGCTTGCTCATGTTCGTGGACAAGCCAAGACATGGCTGAGCAGTGCTGGCTTACGACTGCAGGAGATCACTTGGTCAGAATTATGCCAAGTTTTGATCGACAGGTTCCCTGACGGCCAAGCAACTGATCCTATGGAACAACTCCAACAGCTGAAACAACTCACCACGGTGGACAATTACATCAATGCCTATGAACAATGGATGACACTCATGAAGCGTGGCCGAGCTTACCTTCCACAAGATTTCTTTGTCGACCGTTTTGTTAGTGGCCTCAAGGATAACATTAAGCATACAGTCCAGTGCCAGAAGCCTGACTCTCTGTTATCAGCCTATTGGTACGCTCGTCAGTATGAGAAATCCAGCTTGTCAATCAACAGAAGAGCCTTTCCTATACACCAACAACAAGCAGGCCGACAACCCTTTCCTCGTGACAACAGAAACAGAGACATGGCACCCAGGCAAAGGGAACCCAGGAAATGCTGGTACTGTCCCGAGAATTGGACATTTGGACACAAATGCCAGCCTATGCAGAGAGCACTGAATGCAATTCAAATGCAGGGCAATTCAGATGAAGAAGAAGTGGCAGTAGAGGACCAAGTTCAGGATAATGCTGTTGCTGACAATATGAGAGAAAATGCACAACAGTTACCTGAAGTGGACAACCTGATGCATATCACAGCTGCAGCATACACAGGCTCTCCTGGTGCTTCAACTATTTCTCTCCTGCTCTCCATTTCTGGGCAGACAGCCATTGCCCTAGCTGACACGGGCAGCACCAATACGTTCCTCGACTACAACTTTGCTGTCAAACACAATATAGCCATGCAACCAGCACCTAGTCGCACAGTCACAGTGGCGGGAGGAGGCACACTGATCTCTGAATATGTGGCACGCAACTGCAAATTCAGCATCGAGGGGAAACCCTTCCAGGCAGACTTTCGAGTACTGCAATTACAGGGCTCTGACATCATTCTTGGAGTTAACTGGTTCAAGGAGCACAACCCAGTGACATTTGACTTTGTGGCAAGGACTCTCTCTCTATCAGTCGATGGAAACACACACTCCTTCTCTGATCACTTGATTCCAGCACACAGATTAATTATCTCGGCTGAGGAGTGCTCCAAGCTTCTTGACAGTGGAGCAGTGGGTTACATTCTTCTGTCAGCTACTGATACAGATTCTGCCACTGATGAGCAAAACCTGCCCCCAATTCCTGCTTTATTGGCAGATATTGTCAAGCAGTTTCAAGACATCTTCTCTGCTCCTCAAGGCTTGCCTCCTCACAGAGCAGCAGATCACTGCATTCCTCTTATTCCAGGTGCGACACCTCCAAATATCAGGCCTTACAGGATGTCTCACAATCAAAAAAATATAATTGAGGCCATTATCAAAGAAATACCGCAGAACAAGGAGATACAACCTAGTACCAGCCCATTATCTTCTCCAGTGATCTTGGTAAAGAAAAAGGACAAGTCCTGGCGTCTCTGTGTGGATTATAGAAGTCTGAATGACTTAACCATTAAGAACAGATGTCCCATACCTGTGATAGAAGACTTACTGGATGAACTTCATGGAGCCACAATTTTTTCCAAGCTAGACCTCAGATCTGGGTATCACCAAATTAGAATGAACCCAAAGGACATCCACAAAACTGCCTTTTCCACCCACATGGGACACTATGAGTACAAGGTTATGCCCTTTGGTCTCAGCAATGCACCTGCTACATTCCAAGACCTGATGAACAGCATCTTCTCTCCCTTCCTGAGGAAATTTGTCTTGGTTTTCTTTGATGATATACTCATCTACAGCAAGTCTCTGACACAGCATCAAGAGCACCTAGCATTGGTACTCCAGACTCTGCAAAACCATGATCTCAAGGCCAAGAAAAGTAAATGTACCTTTGGTCAATCACAGGTAGAGTATTTGGGCCATATTATTTCTGGCCAGGGAGTGGCTACTTACCCGGCAAAAATCACTGACATTGTCAACTGGCCTACTCCTACAACAATCAAAAAACTCAGAGGATTTCTGGGTCTGATAGGGTATTACAGAAGATTTATAAAGGGATATGCCACAATCTGTCAACCACTTTTCACAGCACTAAAAAAAGATAGCTTCACATGGGGTCTTGATCAACAGCAGGCATTCTCTACACTCAAGCTAGTCATGTCTACTCCACCACTCCTCAGCTTGCCAGATTTCACTTCCCCTTTTACCCTGGAAACTGATGCTTGTGCTACTGGCCTTGGAGCAGTATTGATGCAGCATGGCAAACCACTGGCCTTCTACAGCAAAAGCTTGGGACCGAAAACTAGTGCTCAGTCAGTTTATGAAAAAGAAGCTCTAGCAATTCTAGAAGCTCTCAAAAAATGGCGCCACTACTTCCTCAACAACCAACTAATCATCAAAACAGACCAGAGAAGTCTCCAGTACTTGGGCAGCCAGCGTTTGCTTGAAGGAATACAACATAAGCTGATGTTAAAACTACTTGAATTTGATTACATCATTGAGTACAAAAAAGGCAAGGAAAACAGAGTGGCTGATGCTCTCTCAAGGAAATACCAACAAGAGGAAGACACTCCTGCTGAAGAACATTGTGCTGCAATCTCTGTCTTAGTTCCTGCTTGGATGGAGGAAGTCATTGACTCATACAGAACTGATGAAGCTTGCCTCAAATTACAACAAGAGCTAGCCATTGACCAAGCCAGCAACCCATCTTATTCTCTCCAGGCTAGTATCATCAGATACAAGGGAAGGATCTACATTGGCAGCTCTACTGACCTCAGAACCAAAATATTCCATGCCTTTCATTCTTCAGTCAATGGTGGACATTCTGGCCACAGAGTAACCCTGCATCGCATACAGCATCTATTCTACTGGCCTGCATTGAAGAAAACTATAGCCACTCTGGTAGCAGAATGCCCTACCTGCCAGATCTCCAACACTGAGAGAATACAGTACCCTGGATTACTGCAGCCATTACCTATTCCACACCAAAAATGGACTGACATTAGCATGGATTTTGTGGAAGGGCTCCCCAAATCACAAGGCAAGGATGTCATCCTAGTGGTTGTTGATCGTCTGACTAAGTATGCCCACTTCATACCACTGTCACATCCCTACACAGTACATAGAGTGGCTGACAAATTCATGGATCACATAGTTAAACTCCATGGTCCTCCTGCAAGCATTGTGAGTGACAGAGATACAATATTCACAAGCAAGTTATGGAAAGATCTCTTCAACTCCTTTAACATAGCTCTGAAATACAGTTCAGCTCATCACCCAGAGACAGACGGTCAAACTGAGCGAGTTAACCAGTGTCTCGAACAGTACTTGCGTTGCATGGCGTTCCAGGAACCAAAGAAGTGGCACCAATGGCTGCCAGCAGCTGAATGGTGGTACAACTGTTCATATCATACTGCAATCAAGATGTCACCCTTCGAAGCACTCTATGAGTATGCCCCACCTCTCCTCCACCAGCTGTCAGTACCATGCAATGTGGCTGCAGATATAACGGTCACCATTCAAGAAAAAGATCACATGGTCAAAACCCTACAGGCCAATCTGCTGCAAGCTCAGAATCGCATGAAAAAGTATGCTGATGCAAACAGAACAGAGCGAACATTCGCGGTGGGCGACATGGTATACCTCAAGATGCAACCCTACAGAGAAACTGCTCTCGGCCTGCGAAATGCACTCAAACTGACCTCCAAATGGTACGGTCCCTTCAAGGTTCTTCAGCGCGTGGGTCAAGTCGCTTACAAGCTTCAGCTGCCTGAAGGTACACAAATCCACGACGTTTTCCATGTCAATCAACTAAAGAAGCACCTGGGAAATGCAGCTATACCCAACCCCAAGCTGCCTCTGGTAACGGCTGATGGCAAGATCAAAATGGCGCCAAAAGCTCTACTGCAACGTCGCCAGGTTCCCCGCAACGCTGGTGAGTACAACATTCCCGTACCTCAATGGTTGATCCACTGGGAAAACATGGAATAACATGAAGCTACGTGGGAAGACGCATCATTCATACAGGCAACATTTCCTTGGTTCAAGCCCTGACGTCTTGACTTAAGGAGGGGGCAGTGTCAGGTTCCGACACCGACAACACCCGCTCTCTGTCACTGTTGCGGTCCAAAGACAACAGCCAACGGCTGAGATGAAGGCGCAGTGACCCGGAGTTAATCCAACGGCTATCTGCACACCAAGTCTGTCTTTACTGTTTTAGCCTTAAACCCTTAAACAGTGTTGCTTAGTTGATGAGGGCAGAATTGTAATCATGCTTGAGCTCGTTCCTTCGATATAAAGGGGCGAGTGGGGTGGCTGGGAGGATCAAGCAATGCAAAACCCTATTTTTATCATGTATTTTCCTTTCCAGTAGGTAGTTAGTGTAGATCTGAGCCCCGAGTGCTCCTTCCCTTCTCCTCTGGCTCGATGAAAATCGTCAGTGATCAACCGTGATCCTGACACCTCCTCCTTTAATCCCCACCGAGGATGAGCCCTGGAAACCCTAGCCTTTCTCCCTCCCTTGCGCCGCCACCGTCTTCCTCTTCCCTCGTTCATTTTTTTTTCTTTTTCTCTGTTCTGTGTGAGGAACGAGCAACACACCGCACTTTCCCCGCCATGGCGTCGCCGCTCCACACCATCCCCCGCCGTTCTGAGGGCACCGTTAGATGCGCCTCGTCGCCCTCTCCAACCTCATGCGAGGAATTGAACCGGAACCTCTCCAATCGCCCACAAAATCGCCGATTCCCTCTCCGACGCCGACGAGATAATCCTCGATTCCGGCTACTCCAGTCCATCTCCGGCCTCCCCGACCTCTCCATGACCATCCTGGTGAGTTTCCGCGCGTGATGGACCTCTTCCCCCTTCTGTATCCCGCTCTATGTTGTTCTACCGGCGTTGACCGGCCATCGTCGTCACAGGTGCTCGACCCTGGCGGTGCTTCGGTGATCGCATGAACTCTATGTCGACCATTTCAGGTTCAGCGCGGCGACGCGCACGCCTGACGCCCTCCCCCTCGTCCCGTCTCGGTCGTAATCACTAGGGCCGTGCTCCACAGGTGTTTCCGCCATGGCCATGTTGGTGAAGGTCGACTGCTCTTTTTATGGGGAGTGCTGTACACCGACCTGGTCGGTGTGTACGGGCCACCGCACACCCCACCGACCAGGCCGGTTGGTTGGGCCGCGACCCATTAGTAGTAGGTACGTTTTTTCTTTTTTTTGCTGTTTCTTTTTTTAAATATTTTTCTTTTTCAATATCTAACTTTAAAAAGAATTCGTAGAATTTTTTTTAAAATCTGTTCAGATTCGAAATTTTGGAAATTAAAAATGTTCAGATTTTGATTTAATTTTGTTCAAAATTCAAAATTATTCCGAAATTTGGAAATTCGTTCAAGATTAAAATTTGATCAAATTTTCAAATTCGTTCAAATTTCAAAAACCGTTCGAATTTTTTTTGTTCAAAATTCAAAATTCTTCAGAAATCTGGAAATTCGTTCAAGATTAAAAATTCGTTCAAATTTTAAAATCGTTCAAAACTTAAAATTTGTTCAAATTTCAAAATTCGTTCAAGATTAAAAATTTGTTTAAAATTCGAAATTCGTTCAGAAAAAATTCAAAACTTGAACATTTTTCAAATTTATAATTTTCGAAAATTATTTTTAACCATAAAATAAAACGTGAGAAAAAAGAAACAGTGAAAAAGAAAACAGAAAAGAAAAAAAAAACAGAAAACAGAAAACAGAAAAGAAAAAGGAAAAAAAAGAAAGAAAGAAACAGGAAAAAACGCCTAACCGGGCCGGCCCACACCGCGCGCGGGGGTGTGCGGCGCGGTGCAGGTGCCGACCTGGTCGGCATATAGAAATTGCGCTTTTTATTTGTTCTTTTGCTGCGCGTCAATTCTGTTTGCAAGATCTACACTGTAGCCCGTCTGGTCCAACCTTTGCAGATCAAACCCATCGGCCCAAGTTCGAATCCCACCGGTGCGTTGAACTTGTTTTTGGATTTTCGGATGAGCCCACTGACTCGACATCTACTTCAAATTAACCGGCGCATCCATCCTGTCAAGGTAGAATCAGTAGGCCAACTGGTTCGGCCCTTATTCCTTCATCCATGAGATCCGGTGTTCAAATCCTGATGGAGGCCATTTTAATCCTGAACCTTTTTTTTTTCTGCTCCCCAGATCCACGCATGGGCCTCGGCCAGATCCGTCAGGCAGTCCAGCCCACGCGCGTCGTCCTTCCTTCTGCTGGCCAGGTAGCAGGCCACCCCCCCCCCCCCCCCCCAGATCCGGCCCAACATCTTTTCTATGTCTTTTCTGAAATTCCATAAAATGATACAAACTTGCAAAATCCATATCTTTTAAACCGTAACTCGGAATAAAAAGTATTTTATATGTTTTTCGATCATAAAAATGAGAGGAACATGAATATGCCATCCATTCATCTGTTTGCATCTCGCATCATGTCGCGCGTTGATAGTCGTGCATGTTCACCTAACATATATGCGGAGTATTTTGGATTTCCAACTAGGTTTTCCACGCTCCGTTTAAATTGAAGTAGCTCACCCCTGCCATGCTATGCCATGCTAACAACTACTTAAATTTGTCGGTACAAAATGCAACTCCAACCTAATTTGTTTGTCCGGGGTTCCGACTCTGCTTAAATGGATAAGTTGCATCGCATCATATCTGCCATGTCATGCATGCCTGCATCTTGCTCATGCCGATTCTTTATCCGTAGTAATAAGACTTGCATACGTTGTGTGTTCCAGCATTTGCTTCTTCCCGGATAGGATCACGAAGTGTTGATGTGAGATACGACGAGTTCTCCGACAAGTTCTTCTGCATCTTTTCACAGGCGAGCCCTCTCTCTTCACCTATTTTACTCTCTCCCTCGCACTGCTATCCTTATGTTGCGATTCTTTATCGAGTCACGTGTCCTATTCCACTTCTTACCATAATAATCCTATATGCACCATTCCTTATCCATAGCCGTTGCTTGATGTTTGAGCCTTGCGAGTCGTAGGCGTGTTTAGGCTCTGTTGTTTATCTCGATCTGATATCGGGATATGTTGGGTTGTTGGGAGGTTATCACATGCTATATCAGTTGTTGGAGATACACATGCTTTACTTAATTGTTAACAACTAAAACTGTAAGCACATGCATCTGTGAGCCCCTTTGCGAAAGCATCGAAACTTTGACTCACTAATGTCCCCTAGGACCCGAGTTCTTGTTATCTGTTCCGAGACTGAGCGCTCTAACCACACGTGGGTATGCTTACCGGGTCTCCCCTCGACCACTGCCGGAATCTACAGCTTTGTCCAGTGGACACAACTAGTTTGAATGTTTGTTTGATTCTCCCGGGCGTGCAAGCATGTTTCTTTGTGGTCAGATGATATGATGTTACTTTTGGGGAAGCCATGTTGCCTTGTAACCCCGTTGTCTCTTGCACGCTCGTAGGCGCGGTACGTATTGCTGAAGATGGATTCACCCTGCGGGCACTGTTTCCATCCGAAAGCCGTAGACGCAAACAGCTAAGTCCGCTTCGGAGCACGGCCGGACTTCGATACGGGTTAACTTAGTTAGGTGACTTCCTGGATATTGTTGTCGTGAACGAGAGTGCGAGTCGTGATATCCACCTGTCGCAAGTGGGTTGAGCGTGCGTGTGGGCACATTTGGGCACCCCTGCAGGGTTACAATCTTATCGATAAGCCGCGTCCGCGGTTATGGACGACTTGGAATTGTATGACTCGATCATAGACAACTTACACCTTTTTACTTGTTGTTAATAATCTGATAATAACTTGGGTAGTAATATAGCATTACTACAATCGATACCTAATAAAACTTGTCCACCGTTGAGTGCCTTTTACATTGCCTCTTCGCTTTGTTGAAGGGGATATGTGTAATCGGTTGGGTTATGTTTGTGTAGTATTTATCTGTTACCTTGTGCGCTCTCTTATCTTCTCTAATTAGACGGATGTTGTAGCGTGTCTCTATTGGTTATAGTTTTGCTGCCGCTAAACCTACCATATAGCCCCAGGCGATATATATTTATACTCGCCCGGCGAGCATAGCTATTTCTAGTCTCGCTAAGTACGTACCGGAGTTCATTCCTTGGTACTTACTCTCGCCTTTCCTTTTTCTCTTTTGCTTCCTCCCTTTTGTCGGCAACCGATGGCCCGACTTTGACAGGTACGAGATGATGACGTTAGCAAGGTTACCCTTCCGGCTTGGCCTGGGCAGGGTTATGGACGCCACTGGTTATCTTCAGGACTCTTAGTCCAATTTGTATCTTGTCCGTACTCGGACGTATTCGATCTTCTGTATGATTCGGATCTTTGTGCTGTATATTTGTATCTTGACTCGTTGGAGTCGTTGTTGTAATATATGTATCTTGTGGGCTCTATTGTAATCCTGTTGTAATGTTACCGCTCGTGTTAATTCCTCTGGCATCACGTGTGTGATTCGTCGCGCACGTCTTGTCGAAGGGCGTCTCAGAATCGATATCGTGCGGATTTCGGCTGGATCGCTGGAATCCTCAGGATACCGGTTTCGGGGCGTCACAGCTTGTATTGCATTTCCGCCCAATCGACCAAGAAATCAGCTAAAGCCTGTGATTTTATGGCGTCTCTTCTCTCGTATTCCAGTACGTATGGGGATATCTGAATCGCCCACTTGGCAATCCTGCCGCTTGCATCTTTGTTACACATGATATCTGAAATGGGTGCCTCGCTCACCACCTTCATGGGGTGTTCTTCAAAGTAGTGCTTGAGCTTTGTGGCTGCCATGAACACGCCATAAGTCATTTTCTGGAAGAGAGGGAGAGCACTTCGCTCAGGTAGTATACCGGTCGCTGCACGGCTTTACCTTCCTCTTCTCTTTCAACTACAACCACAACACTCACAACTCGGTTTGTTGCTGCTATGTACAACAACATGGGCTCCCTTTCCAAAGGCGAAGCCAGTATAGGCGCGGTAGCTAGCATTGTTTTTAGCTCTTTAAACGCTGCGTCTGCCTGAGGGGTCCAGACGAAGGTGTCGGATTTTTTCATTAAAGCATAAAGGGGCAGAGCTTTTTCTCCCAACCTGCTTATAAACCGGCTTAGCGATGCCAAACTTCCGGTAAAATTTTGCACATCTTTGAGATCGTGCGGTATGGTCATTCTTTCAATGGCCCGGATCTTTACCGGATTAACCTCTATTCCTCGGCTTGATACGAGAAAGCCAAGCAACTTGCCGGCGGGGACACCAAAGGTGCATTTTGCCGGATTGAGTTTCATCCGGAACCTTCTTAGGTTGTCAAACGTTTGCCTCAGATCATCGATCAAGGTTTCCTTGACCTTAGTTTTTATCACAACATCGTCTACATAGACTTGCACGTTTTTTCCGATTTGATCATACAAACACTTTTGCATACAGCGCTGGTACGTTGCACCAGCGTTGCGCAAACCGAAAGGCATAGTGACATAGCAATAAGCCCCGTGCGGGGTGATAAACGCAATTTTTATTTGATCTTTCTTTTTCAGGGGGATTTGGTGGAAACCGGAATAAGCATCCAGAAACGACAACAGTTCACAACCAGCAGTGGAATCAATCACTTGATCGATCCGGGGTAACGGGAAAGGATCATTTGGGCAAGCCTTGTTCAGGTTGGTGTAGTCGATGCACATGTGCCACACCTTTGGAGCTTTTGCTTCAAGATTCTCTTCTTTTTTCTTCTCGACCAGCACCGGATTGGCTAGCCACCCGGTATGCAGTACTTCCACGATGAAACCAGCAACAAGTAACTTTGTCACTTCTTCTCCAATGATTTTTCTTCTGTCTTCAGCAAACCGGCGTAGGGGCTGCCGGACCGGCTTCGCATCCTTCCGGACATTCAGACAGTGCTCAGCCAGCTCCCTCAGAACACCTACCAAGTCATCAGTAGACCAGGTAAAGATATTCCGATTCTCACGGAGAAGCCGGTGAGCGCGCTTTCCTATGCCTCACTGAGGCCGGCACCGATACGAACGGTACGCTCAGGGTAGGCAGGGTCCAGCACGATGTCTTTTGTTTCGTTGGTTGGCTTGAATGCCGGTGTGCCCAAGTTTCCACTCATTGCCGCTAAACTCAACTGTGAGGATTGAGCCAGCGCAACCGCAGTTTGCATTCTCTTCTTTTCCTCTGCGATCACCAGCGATTCGGCCAGATTTGATCCGGCGGAAGCGGTTTCCAGTGAGACTTTGTAGTTTTCCACCAAGGGTCCACGAGGTCCCGGCATCTTCATCTTGAGGTAGGCTGTATGAGTTGAGGCCATAAATGCTGCCAATGCCGATCTCCCCAGCAGTGCATGGTAAGGGCTCTCCAGGTCCACCACCTCGAACAGGAGATTTTCCACCCGGCAATTGTCACGTCCACCAAATGATACATCCACCCGAACTTTTCCCATGGGCGAACAAGACAACCCCGGAACGATTCCGTGCAAAGTTGTGTGAGTTGGTTGCAACATGTTTTCTATTATCCCCAGCGTACGCATCGTATGCTGGTACATTATATTTATGTTGCTCCCATTGTCTATCAGCACCTTGCTGAACTTGACTCGAGCTGTTGGCCCATGCATGATAGGGTCCACAACCAGAGCGTAACCACCCGGATTTGGCATTATTTTTGGGTGATCTTTGAACGACCAGCTGATTTCTTGATCAGACCACAGCATGTACTTTGGAACTGCTGGCATCACCGCGTTCACTTCCATGGAACGGCGTCGTAGGCTTTGCTTGTCTGTTGGTTCAGTAACGAACACAACACAGCACATGTCCGGATCGTGGTAAATGTTCCGGCCTAAAGGTGCCGGTGGGGGTGGTTGGCCATTGCCGTCTCCCACCTGATGGACTTGTTGTGGTGGAGGTCGGTTTGGCTGAGGCTGTACCGGTATAGTGTTTGGTCCGGTAAGCGGGGGTGGTGGTGGTAGTCTCCCGGCATCTTTTGTTGTGCCTTGGCCCATCAATCTTTTGGTCCAAGTACAATCTTTTATCAAATGGTTTGCCGGCCTTTCGGGGTTTGGCGTGTGCCACCGGCATGGATGGTCCATAGCGGATTCCATGGTGTATCTTTCATCATTTTGCCACGGCTTCTTTTCTACCCATTGTTTCTTAGGACCCGCCCACGATACCTTCGATCCGGAAAATCTTCCCTTCTTTTTTTTTGCCGGTTATCCCGGTACTGTTCTTGGCGCTGCTGAGGCTGGTTTGTTTGTTCCGGCTCAGCTTGCACTGCCGGTTGCATTGGGTCTCCCAATGCGTAGCTATCTGCCACACGTATCATCTTTGCCAAAGTTGTTGGCATGTTTCTCTGTAGCTTTTGCCACAGAGGTGAACCTCTTCTGCACCTGTTGCAAAACCAGGCAATCGCTTGTGCCTCGATCACACCTTCACAAGAGTTTCTTGTGGAGTTCCACCGGGGTAGGTAATCCCGGTCTGTTTCATTCGAGCGCTGCACGCACAAAGCGAGCTGCTGCGGCCTGTTTGGCCCCCGGTAGGTATTGCTGAAGTTGCTTACGAAAGCTTTCTCAAAGTCCAACCAGCCATTTATGCTTCCTGCCGGCAAATTGTTTAGCCAGATGCGCGCTGGTCCTACCAGGAAAGATGGTACAATCCTCACGGCCCAGCGCCGGTTTCCTCCACCAGTGACAGTTCCTCCGCCACCGGCAACGTAAACTGCGGTTACGTAATCCGCGAGCCAGTCTTCCGGCTTGGTGGTGCCATCATAAGTTTTTGTATCGCGGGGCAACGTGAAGTTGCGAACCGGTGGTTCCTCTCTCATGATCCTTGGGCCAAAACATTTGGGACCCGGAGGACCTTCTGCCTCTACCATTTCGGACAAGTACATCCTATCCAGCCTGTGCCTCGCATCCCGGTCTGGTAGGCATCTTTCGCCTAACCGGTCTCCCAGGGGATTCCGGTAGGCCGCAACTCTTTCAGCTCCTGAATCAACCTCCTCGTATCTTTTCGGTACCGCGGCTCTTGCCCACCGGTACCTTGGCGGAGACATTTCCTCTTCCACGTACGCTGCTCTTGCAGCGCGAAAATTTTGCCCACTTTCCTCTCTGCCGGCGTAATCTTTTCCGGCATAACCGTTTCCGGCATAAACACCTGTTGCCCCTTGATTTTTCCTACCGGCCTCATATCGCTCGGCTTGTTGTTTTCTGGCAAGTACCGGATCGTACACAGTCATCTGTTGTGCATTCATTTTTTCTTTTCTTTTGTCCGGATGGGGGGACGATGCCTGCCCATGGGACTTGCTTCCGGCATTCTTTGTGGAACGCACAGATTTTGATGCCGCAACCTTGTTTACTTTTGCAAGCTCCTCAGCGTTTTGCTGCTCAATCATGTCAAGCAGCTCCCTAACACGATCTTGCTGTTTTGCCAAAGCATCTCCGGTAAGCGATTCACACAGCTCTACAACAGCCCTAGCAGCTTTGATAGTTTTATCCGGACTGCTGTATTTAGGTTTCTCTACGATGCTCACAGATGCAGAGGCACTTTTTCCGGTAAGAATTTCCTTACGCAAATCCTGATCTAGATTGCGAGCTCTAAGCCTGTTTTCCGGTTGCCTAGCCGGATGAGCGCTGACAGAAGCAAAGCTATGGGCAGCATTATACTCACGTAGGGTTAGGTTCAGCTCGCGCTGCGCCCGGATGATGTCCTCGCCCTTGGAGAGCAACTTCTGGCGCTGTACTTCCAGCTCCGCCTGAGCCGCCGCCGGATCGGCGTTCTGCGCGATGGGCGTAGCCAACACGCTCATGGCCGCCTGGAGAGGAGTTTCCGGTGGCACCGCGGATGCACCCGCAACCACCTGGTCACGCTCGGTCGGCGGCTTGGCTGTGCGCGTGGACTTCATCTGTCCAGCGCCCTCCGCCGCAGCTCCGTTGCCGGCGTCGCCTGCGCCAACGACCAGCACCTCGACGCTGCCGGCGGCGCGGCCGCTAGGAAGCGCAGATCTTGGTGGGTCCGGAGCCACCAGCACCGGAGAGAGGCACTGGCGCTCGGGGACGGTGCCGTAGTAGACGCGGAAGCTCCCGAAATCAACGGTGTGCCTCTTCTTGGGGTACTTACCGCCGTTGGCGAAGTAGCCCGTTTTGTCGTTGATGAAGTCCCTGTCGAGGACGCAGTCGACGAGCGCGGTGACGACACGCTCGCCGGCGATGGTGAGGAGGCCCGCCCGAATATGAACTCCAGCAAGCGCAGCTGCTGGCCCCACGGTGGGCGCCAACTGTCGTCGTGGTGAACAGACAGATGCCATGGGATGGCTTAAGTTGGGGCCGAATGTGCGCTAGAAGGATTCGGGGGAGGGTTTTGGTAAAGATGGATGGATTTTCGGGTGAGTCTCTCAAGAACAGGGCTTTGGCCGGAGGAAGAAGAAGAAAGCTAGAATGATTTTCTCCTGAGATCTTTCTATTGCTTGCTCAAACGAGATTACAGGTTCTTCCTCCCTCTTTCACCGTGCGCGTAATGGGGGTGCCCCCTCTCCTTATATAGGGGAGAGGGTGGCTTACAGGGGAAGAAACCCTAGGAAACCCTAGGAAACCCTAAAAGCATCTTTGACTGGACAAACTACTTTACAAAGCTACTTTAGCTACCGGCGGCGCCGATATCTCTTTAATCAGGGGTGCTGTCTGATACGTCTCTGACGTATCGATAATTTCTTATGTTCCATGCCACATTATTGATGTTATCTACATGTTTTATGCACACTTTATGTCATATTCGTGCATTTTCTGGAACTAACCTATTAACAAGATGCCGAAGTGCCAGTTGCTATTTTCTGCTGGTTTTGGTTTCAGAAATCCTAGTAAAGAAATATTCTCGGAATTGGACGAAATCAACGCCCAGGGTCCTATTTTGCCACGAAGCTTCCAGAAGACCGAAGAGGAGACGAAGTGGGGCCACGAGGTGGCCAGACTACAGGGCGGCGCGGCCCAAGCCCTGGCCGCGCCGGCCTGTGGTGTGGGCCCCTCGTGCCGCCTCTTGACCTGCCCTTCCGCCTACTTAAAGCCTCCGTCGCGAAACCCCCAGTACCGAGAGCCACGATACGGAAAACCTTACTGAGACGCCGCCGCCGCCGATCCCATCTCGGGGGATCCAGGAGATCGCCTCCGGCACCCTGCCGGAGAGGGGATTCATCTCCCGGAGGACTCTACGCCGCCATGGTCGCCTCCGGAGTGATGTGTGAGTAGTCTACCCCTGGACTATGGGTCCATAGCTGTAGCTAGATGGTTGTCTTCTCCCCATTGTGCTATCATTGTCGGATCTTGTGAGCTGCCTAATGTTGACGTGGGAGTTGAAAATCTTTGTGGTGTAACTTTTCTTCGATCCCCGGCAACGGCGCCAGAAATCTAGCTTGATGGCGTGTAACTCACACGTTCGTTGGGAACCCCAAGAGGAAGGTATGATGCGCACAGCAGCAAGTTTTCCCTCAGAAAGAAACCAAGGTTTATCGAACCAGGAGGAGCCAAGAAGCACGTTGAAGGTTGATGGCGGCGGGATGTAGTGCGGCGCAACACCAGAGATTCCGGCGCCAACGTGGAACCTGCACAACACAACCAAAGTACTTTGCCCCAACGAAACAGTGAGGTTGTCAATCTCACCGGCTTGCTGTAACAAAGGATTAACCGTATTGTGTGGAAGATGATTGTTTGCAGAAAACAAGAAAACAAGATTGGCAAGAGATTGTATTTCAGTAAAGAGAATTGGACCGGGGTCCACAGTTCACTAGAGGTGTCTCTCCCATAAGACAAACAGCATGTTGGGTGAACAAATTACAGTTGGGCAATTGACAAATAGAGAGGGCATGACCATGCACATACATATCATGATGAGTATAGTGAGATTTAATTGGGCATTACGACAAAGTACATAGACCGCCATCCAACTGCATCTATGCCTAAAAAGTCCACCTTCAGGTTATCATCCGAACCCCTTCCAGTATTAAGTTGCTAACAACAGACAATTGCATTAAGTATGGTGCGTAATGTAATCAACAACTACATCCTTAGACATAGCATCAATGTTTTATCCCTAGTGGCAACAGCACATCCGTAACCTTAGTGGTTCTTGTCACTCCTCCAGATTCACGGAGACATGAACCCACTATTGAGCATAAATACTCCCTCTTGGAGTTACTAGCATCAACTTGGCCAGAGCATCTACTAATAACGGAGAGCATGTAAGATCTTAAACAACACATAGACATAACTTTGATAATCAACATAACAAGTATTCTCTATTCATCGGATCCCAACAAACGCAACATATAGAATTACAGATAGATGATCTTGATCATGGTAGGCATCTCACAAGATCCGACAATGATAGCACAATGGGGAGAAGACAACCATCTAGCTACTGCTATGGACCCATAGTCCAGGGGTAGACTACTCACACATCACTCCGGAGGCGACCATGGCGGCGTAGAGTCCTCCGGGAGATGATTCCCCTCTCCGGCAGTGCGGAGGCGATCTCCTGGATCCCCCGAGATGGGATCGGCGGCGGCGGCGTCTCAGTAAGGTTTTCCGTATCGTGGCTCTCGGTACTGGGGGTTTCGTCACGGAGGCTTTAAGTAGGCGGAAGGGCAAGTCAGGAGGGGGCACAGGGGCCCCACACCATAGGCCGGCGTGGCCAGGGGGGGCCGCGCCGCCCTAGGGTTTGGGCACCCTGTGGCCCCACTTCGTTTCGTCTTCGGACTTCTGGAAGCTTCGTGGAAAAATAGGCCCCTGGGCGTTGATTTCGTCCAATTCCGAGAATATTTCGTTACTAGGATTTACGAAACCAAAAACAGCAGAAACAAAGAATCGGCACTTCGGCATCTTGTTAATAGTTTAGTTCCAGAAAATGCACGAATATGACATAAAGTGTGCATAAAACATGTAGATAACATCAATAATGTGGCATGGAACATAAGAAATTATCGATACGTCGGAGACGTATCAACATCCCCAAGCTTAGTTCTGCTCGTCCCGAGCAGGTAAAACGATAACACAGATAATTTCTGGGGTGACATGCCATCATAATCTTGATCATACTATTTGTAAAGCATATGTAGTGAATGCAGCGATCAAAACAATGTATATGACATGAGTAAACAAGTGAATCATATAGCAAAGACTTTTCATGAATAGCACTTCAAGACAAGCATCAATTAAGTCTTGCATAAGAGTTAACTCATAAAGCAATAATTCATAGTAAAAGCATTGAAGCAACACAAAAGAAGATTAAGTTTCAGCGGTTGCTTTCAACTTGTAACATGTATATCTCATGGATATTGTCAACATAGAGTAATATAATAAGTGCAATAAGCAAGTATGTAGGAATCAATGCACTGTTCACACAAGTGTTTGCTTCTTGAGGTGGAGAGAAATAGGTGAACTGACTCAACATTGAAAGTAAAAGAATGGTCCTCCATAGAGGAAAAGCATCGATTGCTATATTTGTGCTAGAGCTTTGATTTTGAAAACATGAAACAATTTTGTCAACGGTAGTAATAAAGCATATGTATCATGTAAATTATATCTTACAAGTTGCAAGCCTCATGCATAGTATACTAATAGTGCCCGCACCTTGTCCTAATTAGCTTGGACTACCGGATCATCACAATGCACATGTTTTGACCAAGTGTCACAAAGGGGTACCTCTATGCCGCCTGTACAAAGGTCTAAGGAGAAAGCTCGCATTGGATTTCTCGCTATTGATTATTCTTCAACTTAGACATCCATACCGGAACAACATAGACAACAGATAATGGAATCCTCTTTTATGCATAAGCATGTAACAACAATTAATAATTTTCTCATTTGAGATTGAGGATATATGTCCAAAACTGAAACTTCCACCATGGATCATGGCTTTAGTTAGCGGCCCAATGTTCTTCTCTAACAATATGCATGCTTAACCATAAAGTGGTAGATCGCTCTTACTTCAGACAAGACGAACATGCATAGCAACTCACATGAAATTCAACAAAGAGTAGTTGATGGCGTCCCCAGAAACATGGTTATCGCACAACAAGCAACTTAATAAGAGATAAAGTGCATAATCACATATTCAATACCACAATAGTTTTTAAGCTATTTGTCCCATGAGCTATATATTGTAAAGGTGAATGATGGAATTTTAAAGGTAGCACTCAAGCAATTTACTTTGGAATGGCGGAAAATACCATGTAGTAGGTAGGTATGGTGGACACAAATGGCATAGTGGTTGGCTCAAGTATTTTGGATGCATGAGAAGTATTCCCTCTCGATACAAGGTTTAGGCTAGCAAGGCTTATTTGAAACAAACACAAGGATGAACTGGTGCAGCAAAACTCACATAAAAGACATATTGAAAACATTATAAGACTCTACACCGTCTTCCTTGTTGTTCAAACTCAATACTAGAAATTATCTAGACCTTAGAGAAACCAAATATGCAAACCAAATTTTAGCATGCTCTATGTATTTCTTCATTAATAGGTGCAAAGCATATGATGCAAGAGCTTAATCATGAGCACAACAATTGCCAAGTATCACATTACCCAAGACATTTATAGCAATTACTACATGTATCATTTTCCAATTCCAACCATATAACAATTTAACGAAGAAGAAACTTCGCCATGAATACTATGAGTAGAAACCAAGGACATACTTGTCCATATGCTACAGCGGAGCGTGTCTCTCTCCCATAAAGTGAATGCTAGGATCCATTTTATTCAAACAAAACAAAAAAACAAAAACAAACCGACGCTCCAAGCAAAGCACATAAGATGTGATGGAATAAAAATATAGTTTCAGGGGAGGAACCTGATAATGTTGTCGATGAAGAAGGGGATGCCTTGGGCATCCCCAAGCTTAGACGCTTGAGTCTTCTTGATATATGCTGGGGTGAACCACCGGGGCATTCCCAATCTTAGAGCTTTCACTCTCCTTGATCATGTTGCATCATACTCCTCTCTTGATCCTTGAAAACTTCCTCCACACCAAACTCGAAACAACTTATTAGAGGGTTAGTGCACAATAAAAATTAACATATTCAGAGGTGACACAATCATTCTTAACACTTCTGGACATTGCATAATGCTACTGGACATTAATGGATCAAAGAAATTCATCCAACATAGCAAAAGAGGCAATGCGAAATAAAAGGCAGAATCTGTCAAAATAGAACAGTTCGTATTGACGAATTTTAAAATGGCACCAGACTTGCTCAAATGAAAATGCTCAAATTGAATGAAAGTTGCGTACATATCTGAGGATCATGCACGTAAATTGGCTTAATTTTCTGAGCTACCTACAGGGAGGTAGACCCAGATTCATGACAGCAAAGAAATCTGGAACTGCGCAGTAATCCAAATCTAGTACTTACTTTTCTATCAACGGCTTAACTTGGCACAACAAAACACAAAACTAAGATAAGGAGAGGTTGCTACAGTAGTAAACAACTTCCAAGACACAAAATAAAAACAAAGTACTGTAGGTAAAAACACGGGTTGTCTCCCATAAGCGCTTTTCTTTAACGCCTTTCAGCTAGGCGCAGAAAGTGTGTATCAAGTATTATCGGAGGGTGGTGCATCAGCATTCTTACCAGGGGTGTTGCTCTTACCTTTCTTACTCTTATTCCTACTCTTTGGTCTAGGGAATACATGACCGCATCCGGGTGTAGAAGTAAAATTTAGAGTGCCTTTCCCAACATCTATGACTGCTCCCATGAGTTTCAGCAGGGATCTTCCAAGCGTGATTTGTCCTGTCCCTACACATTCAATAACGAGATAATCAGTGGATACCGTCCTTCCAAGAAAGGTTGTGAAAACACCTTCAGCTATACCCATAGGAATTACAACAGAGTTATCCGTAAGAGTTATTTCTTCTCCCCCTTCAGTAAGTCCCCAAAGTGTCAAAGATTTATAAATTTTTTCAGGCATGAGGCAAAACTCGGACATAATATCACAACGAGCAGGAAAAATTTCACCACCAATAGTAACTTTAACAGTAGGCGCCCACATTTAAGGTTCAAAGCTTAATGGAACATAATCATAATATTCGCGAATTCGATTATACACTTCTTTTAAACAGGATATATTTGTTTCAATAGTGTCTAATCTATTATGCATGCTAGCATGAGATGGATCAAAATTATTATCGGAGCTAAATGATGTAATCAATTTCCTTATAGCATTAAAAGCTTGATCCCCATCACAATGAAGGAAATCTCCTCCCACTACAGCATCTAAGGCATATCTATAGCGAAGAATAAGCCCCAAATAGAAATTACTAAGAAGCAAACTTAAGGTCATTTTAGGTTCAGTTTTACTATAAGCATCAAAAATTCTAGACCATGCTTCTTTAAAATTCTCTTCACCTCCTTGTTTAAAGGTGAAGATCGATTCCTCAGGTGATAAAGTAACAACTACAGGACTAGACATGATAATAAAGTAAATGCGAGTAACTAATTTTTTGTGTGTTTTTGATATAGCAAACAAAATAGCAAATAAAGTAAAACTAGCAACTAATTTTTTTGTGTTTTGATATAATGCAGCAAACAAAGTAGTAAATAAAACTAAGCAAGACAAAAACAAAGTAAAGAGATTGAGAAGTGGAGACTCCCCTTGCAGCGTGTCTTGATCTCCCCGGCAACGGCGCCAGAAATCTAGCTGTTGACGTGGGAGTTGAAAATCTTTGTGGTGTAACTTTTCTTCGATCCCCGGCAACGGCGCCAGAAATCTAGCTTGATGGCGTGTAACTCACACGTTCGTTGGGAACCCCAAGAGGAAGGTATGATGCGCACAACAGCAAGTTTTCCCTCAGAAAGAAACCAA
This sequence comes from Lolium perenne, assembly GCF_019359855.2. NCBI lineage: Eukaryota > Viridiplantae > Streptophyta > Magnoliopsida > Poales > Poaceae > Lolium > Lolium perenne. The sequence goes on from NC_067247.2 coordinate 163,864,234, forward strand.
GGTTTATCGAACCAGGAGGAGCCAAGAAGCACGTTGAAGGTTGATGGCAGCGGGATGTAGTGCGGCGCAACACCAGAGATTCCGGCGCCAACGTGGAACCTGCACAACACAACCAAAGTACTTTGCCCCAACGAAACAGTGAGGTTGTCAATCTCACCGGCTTGCTGTAACAAAGGATTAACCGTATTGTGTGGAAGATGATTGTTTGCAGAAAACAGTAAAACAAGATTGCAAGAGATTGTATTTCAGTAAAGAGAATTGGACCGGGGTCCACAGTTCACTAGAGGTGTCTCTCCCATAAGACAAACAGCATGTTGGGTGAACAAATTACAGTTGGGCAATTGACAAATAGAGAGGGCATGACCATGCACATACATATCATGATGAGTATAGTGAGATTTAATTGGGCATTACGGCAAAGTACATAGACCGCCATCCAACTGCATCTATGCCTAAAAAGTCCACCTTCAGGTTATCATCCGAACCCCTTCCAGTATTAAGTTGCTAACAACAGACAATTGCATTAAGTATGGTGCGTAATGTAATCAACAACTACATCCTTAGACATAGCATCAATGTTTTATCCCTAGTGGCAACAGCACATCCGTAACCTTAGTGGTTCTTGTCACTCCTCCAGATTCACGGAGACATGAACCCACTATCGAGCATAAATACTCCCTCTTGGAGTTACTAGCATCAACTTGGCCAGAGCATCTACTAATAACGGAGAGCATGCAAGATCTTAAACAACACATAGACATAACTTTGATAATCAACATAACAAGTATTCTCTATTCATCGGATCCCAACAAACGCAACATATAGAATTACAAATAGATGATCTTGATCATGTTAGGCAGCTCACAAGATCCGACAATGATAGCACAATGGGGAGAAGACAACCATCTAGCTACTGCTATGGACCCATAGTCCAGGGGTAGACTACTCACACATCACTCCGGAGGCGACCATGGCGGCGTAGAGTCCTCCGGGAGATGATTCCCCTCTCCGGCAGGGTGCCGGAGGCGATCTCCTGGATCCCCCGAGATGGGATTGGCGGCGGCGGCGTCTCAGTAAGGTTTTCCGTATCGTGGCTCTCGGTACTGGGGGTTTCGTCACGGAGGCTTTAAGTAGGCGGAAGGGCAAGTCAGGAGGGGGCACAGGGGCCCCACACCATAGGCCGGCGCGGCCAGGGGGGGGGGCGCCGCCCTAGGGTTTGGGCACCCTGTGGCCCCACTTCGTTTCGTCTTCGGACTTCTGGAAGCTTCGTGGAAAAATAGGCCCCTGGGCGTTGATTTCGTCCAATTCCGAGAATATTTCGTTACTAGGATTTCTAAAACCAAAAACAGCAGAAAACAGCAACTGGCACTTCGGCATCTTGTTAATAGGTTAGTTCCAGAAAATGCACGAATATGACATAAAGTGTGCATAAAACATGTAGATAACATCAATAATGTGGCATGGAACATAAGAAATTATCGATACGTCGGAGACGTATCACCTAACATGATCAAGATCATCTATCTGTAATTCTATATGTTGCGTTTGTTGGGATCCGATGAATAGAGAATACTATGTTATGTTGATTATCAATCTATTGTCTATGTGTTGTTTATGATCTTGCATGCTCTCCGTTATTAGTAGATGCTCTGGCCAAGTTGATGCTAGTAACTCCAAGAGGGAGTATTTATGCTCGATAGTGGGTTCATGTCTCCGTGAATCTGGAGGAGTGACAAGAACCACTAAGGTTACGGATGTGCTGTTGCCACTAGGGATAAAACATTGATGCTATGTCTAAGGATGTAGTTGTTGATTACATTACGCACCATACTTAATGCAATTGTCTGTTGCTTTGCAACTTAATACTGGAGGGGGTTCGGATGATAACCTGAAGGTGGACTTTTTAGGCATAGATGCAGTTGGATGGCGGTCTATGTACTTTGTCGTAATGCCCAATTAAATCTCACTATACTCATCATAATATGTATGTGCATGGTCATGCCCTCTTTATTTGTCAATTGCCCAACTGTAATTTGTTCACCCAACATGCTGTTTATCTTATGGGAGAGACACCTCTAGTGAACTGTGGACCCCGGTCCAATTCTCTATACTGAAATACAATCTCTTGCAATACTTGTTTTCTTGTTTTTACGCAAACAATCATCTTCCACACAATACGGTTAATCCTTTGTTACAGCAAGCCGGTGAGATTGACAACCTCACTGTTTCGTTGGGGCAAAGTACTTTGGTTGTGTTGTGCAGGTTCCACGTTGGCGCCGGAATCTCTGGTGTTGCGTCGCACTACATCCCGCCGCCATCAACCTTCAACGTGCTTCTTGGCTCCTCCTGGTTCGATAAACCTTGGTTTCTTTCTGAGGGAAAACTTGCTGCTGTGCGCATCATACCTTCCTCTTGGGGTTCCCAACGAACGTGTGAGTTACACGCCATCACTGTCGTCCTCTGGTGCCTTTTGCGTCATCCTTCGCCTTTGGCGTCACGGCTTCGATTAAAGCTGAATCGCTTCGCTCATCTTTGTCTTCTAGCTCTGGAGAGCATCTTTGACCCGTCTTGCCGACGTGCTACAGTGCAATCTATATCGGTACTCCGGTATACCCCTCCTGGGATACCGGTATGTTTTACTTTGATGGCTCAAACCATCCGGAATAATCTTTAAACCGGTACTTTGATGGCCCAAATCATCCGGTTTGTCATGCCTTCGGCATACCGGGGGTCATCCCCCCAACAGCCTCCCAAGCCCGGATCAAGGTCACATCTTCAAATTCGGTGTAGTTGTCGGACCGGATCGCTCTCCCTTCACCGTGGCCACTGCCCCATCTAACACCCCCTCTTCTATCTTTTCCAACTCATCTTAGTCCTCACCGCCGGGGTCTTCTTACTCAAACTCCTCGCCCGCGAGTCCCTCCTCCAAACCGTCGTTGTAGTCACCGTAATCCACAAGCAGCGCGAGTAGATGTCGACGGAAGCATCATTGAGCATGTCAACTTACGACTCCGGCGCGACATCAACGACGGGACTTTCGTCGACCACCTTCGCGCAGCATCCGACGCCGGCGACGCCTTCGCCATCGCTGCCGTCAAAGCAGTCAGAGATGCCATCTTGGTTGCGGCTGGCTTCTTCACAGCCTTCTTCGGTGTCGCCTTCTTCAATGCCGGTGCCGACGCCTTGTTGCCCGGCCGCTTTGCCCGCTTGGCCGGAGCGGCAGGGGCAGCCGGTGCGGGAAGGGCAGCTGTAACGGGAGGCGCAGAGACGACGTGCTGCCCCAGCCGCTTCCGCTTTCCGAGAGCAGCAGCACCAACGGGAGGCACGTCGACCACGAGGCCCTCGGTGGCGGCTGCCGCAACGGCGCTAGATCCAGCTGCGGTCGGTGGAGCCAGTCCGCGCGGCACGGTCTGGCCCGGGAGCAGCGGTGGGTTGATGTCGTCCATGTCAGTGCGGGCGCGCGGCCGCGGTGGTCGGTGAGGAGTGGGGCGGCAGAATCGGGAGCGGTAGGTGGGACGGAAGCGGGAATGAGATGAGCTGAAACTTCCTTCACACCAACGCGGAGGAGAAGATGGGGTTCACGCTCGCATAGCCTCCCTAACCCGGAAACTTGAGGTTTCCGCGGCGCGAAACGGGATAGCTCGGACTTTTTTTATGAGGGTTTGATGCGACGTCTAAACCATCCTTTTTTCCCCTCCGAACCGAAAAACATCGGTTATTAGGGGCATGGGTCCCACCAATGGGGTCTGCTACAGATGCTCTCACTACTTTTCCGCCGTCCTCTTCTGTTCTTCCTCCGGCCAACGGCCACCCCAGGATCTGACTGATTCCGTTTCCGTCGCCATTGTTAGCAGATAAGGGAGCTCCACCACCCCCCCCCTCCCCCCCGCGCGCCTCTCCCGCCCCGCCCTGCACTAGATTTTCAGCATAAACTGGTGTATCTGCTGTTTAACTAGTGTAGCTTTACATTTTGTTTTTCCTTTTCAGAACTATTGATCCGTATATTATCTAAAAAAGCTGTTGAATCGACGAGGAAAGCCTAGGAAGGGAGGGGCTGGAGGATAATTTGGGATATGGTTACATTTAGTTTGATTTGTGTGACTAGCTAGATGCTTATCCGATTAGATCCAATCTCCATGAATTGATTATCATAGCCATCTGGTTTAAGGTATTATAATAATATGTTGCATAACCACATTGATGTTCCTTTTCCCCCTGCGTAATAACAGGGTCGTAAGGAAGATTTTGATTCTCTGACAGTTGTGCGGTTTGGCGGTGAAGTCGAAACGACTATCAGTTTTGATCACCACTGTGGGGACTCAGATGCTTCCCTAGATCTCCATGTCAATCTGACATCGAGAGTTACCTGAACACAGATAACAGATCGGCGGGATTCAGATGATATTTAGACAAAAGGCTCAAGCAGAGCTCGGCTTTAAATTAATAAAGCCACAACAACAGCGTCACAACAGAGAGAGACATCGATAAGCTCAAGTCGGAGAGTCCCTAATGGTGCCGTGGAGAGTGCGAATCTGGCTAATCATAATCTCCAGCGCGTTTCTGTCCTACTGCTTTAGCCACTATCAATTTAGCAGAGAAGATGGATCCATATGGATGTTCTTTTGTTATTGAGTCTAGTCGCCTATCTTTTTGCCACCGCTTTGCAAGTTCATCAACGCATGTACTGATGCTTATTGTTAAATTTTGGTATATGCTACTTTACCTTCTGAAGTTCTGCTAGCATGTGCGTCCTCAACAACTCTTCCACCTGATGACTCCACCTGCCTCCAGTCTGCCTCACTTTAGGAAATTAGCCAGAGTCTATCTTCAGGTCTTTTAGCATTATTTATTTTTCCCTCCTTTTTAAAAGTTGTGTAATTAAAATGGGAGATGATCAATTAATATAGACCACCATGCACTGAAAGACATACTAAAACTAACCCGATAAACAATCACTGAATGAAAAAGACAAACAGATAGCTACTAGAGTACACAGGTGTAGTAGTTGGACATAAACTAGTACCCACTTCTCCTGTATATTTGACAAGTCCCTCTCCCTCACCGTCTCATGTAGAAACTTCATCTGCTAGTTCTGGTTCTTTCCGTCCTTCTTCGGTTAGCTCTTTTATACATCTGTGACATCCTATGGCTTAGGCTATAGAGGATAAGAAGGAGATGGAGGAATCCGGGTGTAAGGGGTCCCAGAACTAATTTGCTCTATGGCAACACCCAGGAGATGTAGAGGATCCGACAAGACCTTGCGCTTGCGCAGAAGCAGGACACCAGTAAGGCAGTAACTACATATACACCCTCTTCCCTCGCTTCTCTGGAGAGGAACATACGGTATGTATTGATTCAGAAGTTCCATCCATGTGTTTTCTCATGTATTTGTATGCTAGTGTGCCAATCAGATTCGTGGGTGATTGTAATCATCTAATGATCCAAGTTTTAGGGAGTTTTCTGATACCATAGACCTTTACACTGAAAAGTAGCTTGGAGAAGCAGCTCCAAATATGTCATTGCTCGACAAAAGGCTTATTTAGTATGGGAAACGTGTGAATATCAACATTTTTATTAATCTAGTTTTCTTGGGCCGAGCAGATCTAAAGAAAATTTGCACAATGACCATCAAACCATACCCTGATGGATTAGATGGCTCAAGGATGTCTCCTTGTCCAAAGATGTTGGAATTTGCTCTTAAACATTGGAACCCTGATGATATAACCACAATGCTCCTAAATATGTTCCTATAATACTAGTGTCTTGGTTAAGTGTGGTTGTTTTGTACTACATCCTAAATTTTTGCACTTGAGTGGTGCCCAGCCGGACCAAATGGAGCGCCATAGCAGCGATTCCACAACTCCAGCGAGCACTGACTATGCCGACTTCACGGTAATACTGCCCAGATGTCGAGAATCACAGACAATTTGTCCTGAGTAAAATAGATGGTTAGTCATTGAACTTGAATCGCTTACTCGTTTTAGTCACTGTACTCTGAAATACGCAAATTACGGTCATCGAATACGCGCGAGGGTTCCAATCGATGGTCACTGGCAGCGGTATAGCACTGTATTTGCTGACATGGCGTACTGTGGATCTCACATGTCAGGTCTCCACTATGTTTCACTTTGCAAAAAAACCCCAAATATAGTTTCTCCCCAACAAAAATGTACTCCTTAAATTCAGAAGAAAAATACATCTTGGTAAAGTAGAATGCGTTGGTCATACTAACCAGCGGGGCCCTGGTCAGGGGCACCCACCCACCTTCTTCCTCCTCTCTCTCCACGGATGCACGCCGGCGCGCCGCCTGGCACCTCCTCTATCCCTCCCTAGTTGCGGCGCCCGCCCCCTCTTCTCCACCCCATCCATGTGCGGTGCGGGCGCGTTGCCTCTGCCGTGTACAACGATGCCGATGCCGGCGAGAATGGAGTCCGGTGCGAAGCCCGTTCTCGGCCTCGACGATAACAGAGGATCTCGAGCTCATCTGCTCGCCCGACGAAAGAGGAGGAACCCTCTCCCCTACGGTGCAGCCCTCCCCACCCCTGCATCTTCCTAGCCGGCGGCGCCCCACCCCTGCCTTGCGATGGGCCGGACGCCACCCAGCATGGATGAAGCACCGGAGACCTCCGTCGGCTGCAGCTCCCTGCTGCTGCGCCGGAGCTTTGAGTGGACGTTTCCCTACGGCAAAGACCCAGGCAAAAAATCCCAATCGCTCTCCCGCCGGGCTCTCTAGGAGGACTCCCCACCGTCGATGAATACGACGACGACATTGCGCATCCGAGGCATCTGAGCGCAGCACGGTCGCTGCCGACGTAGCGGCTCACGTCCGCTTCCTCGATCAGGGATGAAGTGTTGGAGGATGGTGCCGACGCATCAATAATGTTGGAGCTCGCCGCGGCATCCGACGCTGCCCAAATCCATGACCACACCTTCTCAGATCGTGAGAGGGTGGAGGAGGAGGGCGTCGAGCAGAAGCTGTTGCACCGCGGCGGTGGTGGGTCAGGGCCAGACGGAGGGAGGGGAGGCTGTGTGTGACCGCGCATGCAAACGAGGCGGTTCCGAGCGCAGCAGCAGGGCACATGGCGGACAGTGCTTCGGTGACTTTGCCACCCCCCAAAGTCAGTGACTTTGAGTCACTTACAAGTGGGGTCAAATGGGATCCACATAATGAACGGTCCACATGTCAGTCACCCAAAATCACGACAAAATCACCCTGGCAAAGTCACCGAAGCTCAATCCGACGAACGGTAGTGCTCAGCCACACAAGACATTTTTTAGATCTTATTTGCTTCCTCGACTTTACATTCCAGCCCCTTTCTTTCTATTAGAAACTAGTCCCTGCATATGGTACGAGGCTCTACCACGACGAGTGACCGTAGATGAACCCTCGCGCGTATTCGGTGACCGTAAATTGCGTATTTTGGAGTACAGTGACTAAAGAGAGCGAGCGATTCAAGTTTAATGACTAACCGTGTATTTTACTCATTTGTCCTCCATGTTAGGCACCAAGGCGGTGGCATCGACATTCTCAAATAGATGAATTAACTCAATGATCCATTGAACATTGAGTACAGTACTGGTGTTAATCTGAAGATGTTGTTCATCTAACACTTGGCAAACTGTGGCATAGTGAGTGGTCATTTTTTTATTAATCTGTTTAATGATTCTTCATTTGTTCTTCCATTTTGTATACAACGACCCTAAATTTCCCAGCTAATTATATACTATGGAAATTTGGTACAGTATAAAGTCTTTTAGAAGATTCCCAGATATATTCGCTCACAGATATTTAATATGCAACTATAAGTTAAGAAGTATCCAGAATATGTTTCCTGCCTGGAAGAGCTAACACTTAGCAAAATGTGTGATAGTGATTGGTCATTTTTGATATATATATTCCCTATGTGTGTCCACTCTAACCAGTGTTTAGTAGTATCCGGTATATGTTTCTGTGATATATTCCGAGGCTCTAGAGGCGTGCCGTGGAAGCACATCAATCGTATTTTGACGTCCTCCGGCGACTGAAGATGGTGAGAAATCATCCCTCTGTGCCCTCACTAGTGTTTAGCAACTGGCGCCCAATTGGCATAACCATTACATTCCTTTTTTTTCTTCAGATCACCGGTGATCCAGGAGACTATCAGACTGTAACTGTACTCTCCGTCGTCATTGATGATGCGTGAAGCCTTGAAGGACGTCAAGTTTGGCGGCCTCAACTTCCCGCAGGGAACAATCATCCAGATAGCCAGTTCCGGCCAGACCGGTTCGTGAACGGTGCCGCTGGCACCTGGAAGCCGGCGCACATGTATATGCCGTTTGGGAACGGGCCAAGGATGTGTCCAGGGCAGCACCTGGCGTTGGTGGAGCTCAAGGTGGTGCTGGTGCGCCTGCTGTCTGTGAGCAAGTACACCTTCTCACTGTCACCGGCACGCGCCGCTGTTCAGGCTCACCATCGAGCCTGGGTTCGGCATGCCGGATGCCGCTCGTGGTCACAAGTCTTCCATGATCTCTGCCTGTCATCTGCAGCAAGAATGTACTGCGCCTGATGTGTTCGTAATCAGCAAGGCGGTGGCTGCGTGCATCTTAGATACAGAGGCTGTAAGTGAACTCTTACCTTTGTATCACTCTGAAATCATCCAGACAGCTTTGGTCAAACAAATTACTTCCTCCATCCGAAAATATAGACAAATCTGAGTCACTTATTTCCGGACGGAAGGAGTACAATTATTGATGTTGGCGAAATTGGTATGTTCTACGCATGTAATATAATGTTCTGTGTGATCAGATGGTATCTCCCCAAATGACATGTATTTTGCCATGCACAAACTGTGATTGCAGTGGCACTCATGTTGAACATTCAGAAGGTAAATCTTTGCTCAAACTGAATAATCGGAAGGCGGTGCTGCACATAGTTTTGTGATGTCATCCTTCATCACAAACTGTGCAAAACACTACTGTAGTATTTTTTTCCTGTATGCATGACGAGTTGACGACACATAATTATCATTAGTTTGGATGAATTGACAGGAAAGTCTACCACCATCATTCTCAACAGAGACAAGCACTAGCAGGTGTATGTGGTTCTATTGCCGATTAATAGTCCCTTGCTGGTTCCATTTACTCGCTACATTTGGAAACTGGCACAAACATGCTCTCCAATTGCCGGTTCAGGCTTCAAGGTAAAATGGTTGTCATATACGCGGTCGAATACTTTTACGCAAAATATGCGCACTGAGATTGACCACAGAAGCCTGGAATGGCTTGCTATTTTCTCGTATTGAATGACACTTGGAGTTTGGACAAGAGATCGCAAAACATTCTTCCATGACGGTAGGATCCGTTCGATAGTTGCAAGTTCTTTATGAGGCAGGAAATATAACGAAGAAAATGAAAACGAACATTACGCCCTAACATACCCAAATTTTAAATTGCAAGTACTCTTTCAGTCGAACACGACGAGCTTCTCGTATTCCGGCCCAGAGATTGCCTTATCCATGACGTCCCTCGGCGTTGGGATGTTTGGGATGGCCTCCTTGCGTGGGATGTTTGGCATGGCCACCTTGCCTGAGATGTCTGCCTTGGCCTCCTCCTCGCCTGGGGTGTCTGAGATGGCCTCCTCCTCGTCTGGGATGGCCTCCTCCTCGCTGCCGAGGAATATCTTGAGCATGTTCTTGGAGAAGCCGCTGACCAGCGCCACCCCCTTCTCCTCCGCCGTCACCGGCACCGAGTGCGAGTAGCGCAGGTTCCAAAAGACAATCTGCGGCACAGCCTCTCCATACCCGGCCTCGGAGTACTTCCTCGTGATCGCCTCGTAGTCCGTCTCCCACGGCCTGGAGGACGCCTGGTCGAACTCCATGTCGCTGAAAACGAAGAGCTTCTTCACCATACGCTCCGGAGGCAGGTTGCCGGCGACCGCTACCTGTAGGAGCTGGTCGAACACCGCCTGGAAGTCGGTGTTCATGTTCCAGTCCATCTGACGGATAAACTGGCACTTCTCCAAAAGGGTCTCCCCCTCTACGTGGTGCAGCTGTGGCCGGTTGCTGAAGGTAATGACGCGGTGGCGCCACGGTTCGTCACAGAGCTCCGAGAGCAGGAGGCCGAGCGCGACGCAGACGTCCATGGGCTCGCCGTACATGCTGCACGAAACGTCGCACACGGCAAGACAGTTGTTGAGCTCTCCGAAGGCCAGCAGATCATCCACAGTACGCTGCCACTGCAGCTCGGACACTTCATTGTCTATGTAAGCGGTGGCCAGGATCTCGTGCGGCAGCAGGCCGCCCGCCGCAATCTTCACCTTGCCGGACTTGACGTCGGCGAGGTATTGACTGAAGCGGGTGTGGTCGTGCTCGACGAAGAGGTCCTTGTAGTTCTTCATGGCGATGGAGGCCACGCGCGTGTACACCACTTTCCCCCATTCGCGAGCCGAGATGAAGATCTCGGGGAGCTTGAGGGCGTGGCGCAGCGGCACGTACGCCTCCTTGCGGAGGAGCTCGCGCGCGCGGTAGGCGTAGTGCGCATCCGGCAAGTCCTCTGGGAGCTGGGGCGCCGAGCCCTTGGGGAAGAGGCGGCGAGCGATGGCCTCGCAGAGCAGTGTGGAGTAGTCGTAGCAGGTGTCGACCGACGGGCACCACTTTGAGGCGAGCGAGAGATCGAGATTGCCCTCCGATAGCTTCTTCATGTCCTCGGCGAGGAGGTCGGCGAACAGATCCGCCGTCATGTCGTGCAGAAGGCGGTAGTTGGGGTCCCGGGCGTACCTCTCGACGGCTCTGGCCGCGGCGTCCGCGCGCTTCTTGTGACGCTCGACGGCGGCCTGGGCGGAGATCTCCTGGTCGCGCCTATTACTCGCAGCGACGCGCGCGTCGCTAGTGCTCGCGGGGAGGCTCGGCTTCCAGCGATGCGGCGTACCTGATGATGGTGAGCGGTGTAAGCCAGCGACGATCCCACCTTTCTGGGCGGCCTGCTTTCCGGGGGTCCTGGTGGAGACGCCGCCGTGAATGATGCGGTGGAGGAGCTCGGGGAGGTCTTTGAGGTATCCGAACTCGGCGACGGAGCGCACGTTGAGGGCGAGTGTGGCCGGGTGGCAGGTGTGCATCCAGAGCGCGGCGGCGTAGAAGCCCTCCCTGTCGGACTTGCCCGTGCCTCCGACGCCGCGAAGGTTGCAGGCGAGGCGGAGTGCGGTGGTCGGCTCTTTGGCCCAGGCGTCGGCGAGAAGGGAGGACACGGACTCCGGCGGGGTGCCGGGGACGACGTGGAAGAAGAAGTCCAGGCAGGGGTCCCCTGAGGTGGAGAACGTCGGTGAGTTGTTCTCGGTGCGCGTCTTCGCCGGTGGCGTCGGGGGCGGCTTGTTGAAGTTGGCGTCGAGCAGGTCAACGAACTGATCGCCAGTAGCGGGCGCAGCCGCGGTGGCCGCCGCAGCTGCAGCGCGGAGGCTCTCAGCAGGCGGTCCGAGGAGGGTGTAGGAGACGGCCCTGCGGCACGCCGCCCCTGCTGCTGCTGCTGCCGCCGCCGCCGCCGCCGCCATGGGTGATCGTTTTGGGCGAGGGTTTTGGCTGATTGGCTCTCGGGTTTTCAGGACTAGTCGCACACCGTTAGATTTGTTTATTCTTGTATGGAGCCTGGAAATGGGCTAATAAAACGTGGGTGATGTGCGGTTAGTAGGGCCCTAGCAGTTAGCATGCATGGAGAGATTTGCGTTATTTGTGATGTTTTTTTTTTCTAACCGGTCTTCTTATCCACACGGATTCGGTGGAAATGGGTGTAGGCTCACCCGTTTTAAAAATGCAAAAAATGCCATTTGAAAGTTTCGGAAAAATTTGAAATAAAATTTGCATTTACATATTACCTTTATACTTGCTTGTGCTAATTCTCAAGTGAAAATACGACCACATGTGATCTACACGAAAAAGAAAAAATCAAAATTTGTATTTCCTTTTTGAACAGTATAAATATAATAATTATAGTGTCATTTGCGTACTTTGTTATTTTTATGTAGATCACATAGGATTGTTTTCCTTGAGAATTGACACGACTAAGTATCAAGATAATATGACACGACTAAGTACATGCAAACAAATAGTATAATGAAGCAAACAAAAAACGAACATTACGCCTCAACTGACCAAAATATAAATTGCAAATACTCTTTCAGCCGAACACGACGAGCTTCTCGTATTCCGGTCCGGAGATTGCCTTTTCCATGACGTCCCTCGCTGTTGGGATGTTTGGGATGGCCTCCTTGCGTGGGATGTTTGGCATGGCCTCCTTAGCTGAGATGTCTGCGTTGGCCTCCTCCTCGGCTAGGGTGTCTGAATTAAATGACATTTTTTAAGTTTTGAATAAACGGGTGAGCCTTCACCCATGTTCTACTAGCTACTTCCGACCTTCTTACCTCTTTTCATTTCGTCACAAGATGGAAAAGTCAACTCATATATATACTCGACCGCCAAAGAAAGGGGTTGGAAGAAGATTAAGAAGTGAGCTGGAGCATCAATGAGAAACCCAATCTCGAACACCAGTATGGGCCAAACCCTGTTAACACCTAACCAAGAGCTTCACCTAATATTTTGACCAAACCACAAAACCAGCTAAGGCCTCCGTTCTGTAGGCGTGTGTTATAGAGTTTTAATCAAAGTGTTTTGGGTGATTGAGGCGTGTATTAGCGTGTTTAGGTGATTGAAGCGTGGTTACATATGTATGCTTGGTAAATGGCTAGCAGAAGAAAGAAAATGGTGTGAATCCTAACGATCTGATCCACATATTGGGTACACGATTTAATCGGGAGCAACCATCTCCTAATCCGTTGAAGCATCGAGAAATTTAGATCCAAAAAACGCAAGGTAGGTGGCGTGGTTGTGATTCATGTGGACCTGAGGAGTATTCAGCGAACAGTGGTGAATTGATGGCATTCAATCTAATTCAAAACAATCTTAGCGTACGATGTATGGAGTGTTTCACTATGTTACATATGGTGCCCTGGAGAATTGCACCATAAAACCGTTGAAACTTGGTCACCGAACGAGGCCTAAAGGATCACAACCAGAAAGAGATACCATGTCCAGTAAACTACAACAAAAAAACAACCGAACAAAGAAACACAACATAGCGGTAATAAACAAGCTTCGGAAAAGACAGCACAACTTCAAGAAACAACAAAAAAATCAGTCGCCAATCATTGCTCGATCACGACCCACATCTATCCAGGCGCACTTCTAAACATCATCATCGATCTTCATGGGTTTCTTGGTCCCCTGGATCAGCTTGGACCTGACTAGTTTCAAGACCTGCCCAATATGGCAAGAAGGAGCACATAATGAAAACAACCTCCATCGAAAGATCTCATAATATGTCCATTGAAGGTTACTTTATTTATCACTAACCACATTGCCTAGCAAATAGCCACAATGCCAACCATGTAAGCCTGCTTACCACTAGGTAAGAAAGCGTAAAACCAAGAAACAACTTTTCATAGGTTACTTAGACACCTCATAGTACCCTATACCACTCTTGCTACAAAACACGAAAAGAACAGTTGCTTGAAAAACTTTCTCTCCATGCAAAAAACAACACACAAGGGTCCTAGGCCACTTACGCCTACGCATATATCCCTCGTAGGAGTAGCATTTCTAAAAGTTTGCCACATAAAAATCTGAATTTTGAAATGAATTTTCGCCTTCCAAATCAGCTTATTATTTGGATCATATGTGTCTTTCTCAAGATAATAATAAACATATTTAGTAGAGAAAATTTTCTTATTGGTTAATCCCCAAGTCACCATATCATCTTGCCTACTCAAATTCATCCCAGCAAATTTTTCAAGAATCTCTTCCTGTTGCACTTGCACTGCAAGGTCACCATGCAACCTACTACGGAAACTTATGTTATAACCTTTATCTACAAACTCTTTGACAGTACAATCTTGCATCTCGCAATTATCAAAAAGATGAGTGAACGAAACACATATAATAGGTCCTGGATCCCAATGACCTTTCCAAAATCACACAAGGTTACCACTTTTTAGGGAGATTCTTGTCACAACAAGATAAGTTTACTTAACTTTCCACGAAGATTTCCACCGGGGGTGGGGGATCAAAGAACCTAGGAGACAAAACAACAACTGACCTATTTCTAACATACCCAGCCCTGATTTTTTCTTGCCAAAGGCCATATTGAGTATCAAGCTTCCACCACCACTTCACTAGCTAATAAATTGATATTTTGTTTTCTAAGAACCTTGATCCCTAAATCACCTTTATCCTTAGATCTGCAAACTTTAGTTCACTTAATAACCATATGATAGCTTTCTCTATCTCTTCTTTCGTGCCAAAAGAAGTTGTTCCTATGTTTATCAACTTTTTTCAAGAAATGTTTCTTTAAAAAGGAACATGGACATAGGGTAATACAAGATAGTAGACAAACATGCATCAATGATGATTATTTTCCACAGGATGAGACATAATTACCCACCCAAAAAGTTCCTAGGGGACATCAAAACATATTCAGACAAAACTCAGCTGCATCATTTCCGCCCCCAAAAGTAAAATTTCCAGTGTTCATGTAGTTTACTCAAGCCACAAGGATAAAGCCTTGGTGAAAATAGTTTGTAAATGCATCTTAAGAGACAGATGGGATGGTACTGGGTAATGTTATCTGCACCTACAATCTTAGGCAGGAAAGTTATAAAAACAATAGTTCAGAAGCTTTACACCTAGAGTTGCATGATAAAAACAACAAAACACATGCATGATTTCAGGTTTCACTAAATGCCAGCAATGTTGAAAAAATTCAATTAGTATATTTTCACGACCATTTGCTTTGCTAACATCCACATTCAATATCAGCAATAGTAAAAGATCTAGTTAAATCCATATTATCCACATTATTTAAGGATATTTTTAGTTCCTTTAATATTGACATCGTCATTCTTTAGGAAATAAATAGTGTTCTTTCTTTTTCTACCATTCGCTACTCTATGGAAATAAGCAGAGTTTTGATCCCCTTTTAACAACCATCTTTCATTAGACCTCTTTAGCTAATACAACTCATCCGCATAACTTTCCTGAAGTTTGACAAGGATTGTAGTTTATTTCATAAAATCATCAAGGAAAAAATCAAAATATCCTCTCCACCCTCCAAAACAAGAAGTTGTTCCTTAAGTTCATTTTTCCTTTGCTCATGTATCAAACTAGATTTGAGACACACCATTTAAAATGTTTTTGAACCATTTTAATTGATATTCACGATATCAAAATGATGCGCGCTATTCATAGGTTTGCACTAAATTTTCTCAATGACGGGAAGGAAATCGGCATTTTTGAGACAAGCAATATAAAATCTGAATTATCTATTTTTAGGAACATTATCATTAGAATCTACATGCATTAGCAACAAAGGATTATGGTCTGACATAACAGAAACGAATTTTTTGACTTGTACTAGATGGAAAATATTCTCCCAACCTCGAGACATAAAACTTTTATCGAGATTTTTCATGGTTGGATTTTTGTGGGTGGACAAAGTAAAACCCCCCCCCCCCCCCCCCCCCCCCATACGGCCATACATATGGACGTCTCTTAAACCAAAGGTCTGGACATTGGAATTAAAAACATTAGGAAAAATGAGGTAAATTTTTATTCTTATTATTTTTGCAAATGTGTGTCAAAATATTAAAGTCACCACCATTGATGTAGGGGAAATCAATAACTTGACAAAAGGAAAAAAATCTCTATTAAAACTGTTTTTTATTCTCATCGTGAGCAGGGCCATAAATAGTTTACAAGGACAATTTACATTTCATTTTATTATCACACAAATCCATCGCCAGAGTATACTCACCCAACTTATTCCCTAACACACCATAGGATTCTTCTCTCACAGCACATAAAATCCCACCTGATTTACCAATAGATGTACCCGTTTTCAAAAGAAAACACCACCATAGCCAATCCTTCCAAGGAAACTAGAGGTATAATTCGTTTTCGTTGTTTCCTATAAGCAAAACAAATCTAAAAAATGGTCCTTAATTAGTTCAGTAAGACAGAAGCCAATCCTTTCTTCTCTGCACTTCTATAGTTCCACATGGCACCTTTCATTTAAATTCATTAGGGGTTTTCTATGTCTAATAGCTCTACTCATAATTTACAAATTATAAAGAACAAAATACACTGGTGGAAAAAGGGCCTTTGGTCGCGGTTCGCAACTGCCATTAGTCGCGGTTGCGCAACCGCGACCAAATAAGCGCGACTAAAGCCCCCCCCCCCCCCCCCCCCTTAGTCGCGGTTGCTTACGAACCGCGACTAAAGGCCCGTCCACGTGGGCGCCAGGCGACCGTCGGGGCGGAGGACCTTTAGTCGCGGTTCTTCTGGTCAACCGCGACTAAAGGCCGCCGCAGGTTTAGGGTTTTAGCCCCCCTAAACCTGTTTTCTTTTTAATTTGTATTGTTTTATTTCTTTTGTGTTTTATTTTAATTTTGAAAGAGTTTCACATATTCTACGGTACTACATACATGCATATGAATGTACAATTTCAAACAAATTTGAAATTAGAACCGAAAATAATTCAAGAGGAATATACAATATATATTCAATATCATCGGATGACCATATACAATTTTGAACAAGTTTTCATACATAATTTAATGCATATGAAGTTCTACGTCCTCTACATAGTGTTCTCCTTTAGGATGGAGGACTTCCATCCTGAACCATCCAGCTAGTTCCTCTTGAAGTGGTCGGAAGCGAGCTCTGGACTAAGCATCTTCCGGAGGTTATTCCTCTTCTCATTTTTATCACTCGGAACCCGCTCAGAGGTGTATCTCCGGATCATCTCACAGACATAGTATCCACATAGATTGGTCCCCGCTGGCTGAATATCGCCACCATTCTTAGCCACTGACCGCATGAATTGTAGCTCTTTTTTGAAATCACCGACCCTTTCATCTGAGAACCGTCTCCAAACCCTACGAGGCAAAGAAAATTAAATGAACAAGAGAGTTATTAGTTACTTGATATTAGGAAATGAACGAAATAGGCCGATCGATATAGAGCGCAAATGAATAAAAATAATTACTTCTGCAGCATTCTTCTCATGTCGCCCCAAAGCGATGCTTCTAGATTTAGAGAGTCGTGGACGAGACATGTGGAGGAGTCAAATTTAATTACTAGCAGAATCCATTGGAACCTGCGGACATGATACTTGCACAATCATGCATAACTCATCGATTAGCCGGCCACATACCATGCATGGAGTAAACAAAAGAGAATGTGCTCAAGACAGAAACACTCACCCAAAATGGTAAGAAAATAGAATATCACTTTTGAGTTCCTGCTTTGTAAGAAACTGCCACAGGTCTGCCTCCACGTCGGCGGGGTGATGCTCTAACACATATCCATTAACGATGTGTGGGTCAATGAACCCAACATCAAGGATGCTCCTTACTCTGCATTCCTTAATCTTCATTCTGCATATATAATAGCGTACACAACAATATAGTTAGGACATATATATAGTGCAGGCAATATGAACGAGATGGGGTAGAAATAAATCACTTACAGAACGTAGCAACTGATGATAGATTTGTCGAGCTCGCGCAGATTGAAAAGCTGGAACAATTCACTCAGATGAATTTGTACATAGTAATGTTTGAAGTGATGCTCATATCTAACTTCCGCATAAATATATTCTTTGGCGTTTTTATTTTTTATGTAACCCTTGTACCATTTCAGTAGACTTGTCATTTGTGGAGGTAGATCCTCTTCCTGCGCAGGCTCGACGAGAGGCCCATTCGGCACATATGTAATTACTACCTCCTTCACTGGCGCCTCATCAAGGCCTAACAGTTGACGAAGAGTCATACCTAAGTTGGCCGCTTGTTCTCTGGCACTCGTTACAGTCAATCCCTGTGCTGCCGCATCTTCTATGATATCGGGGGCATCCGGATCGGCGGCATTCACTATGAGAGGGGCAATCGATTGTTTACTTTGTTCCCCGAGCTGGGCAATTCGTTTCCCGCTTTTTTTACTTTCTAATTCTTTCTCGGCCTCCTCCAAGGCTTTCTTCTCCTGCTTCTCCGCCCGCTCTTTCTTCTGCTTCAACATGAGTGCCTGCCTACGAAGTTCACGTCCATAGTCGTCAGGCAGATTCTTCGCGGCTTGGGATGGTGTGCTCAAAAATGACTTAGCCCACTTCTTTTGCTCATCAGAAAATACTGGCTTGGGCTCGGGCTCTCTTTTCTTCTTGCAGTCCGCCTTCCATTTCTCATAATCAGCAGTCGCGGCCGCGTCGACTTCCTCGGCACTACGTTCCCAAGGCCTCGTGAGGAGAGGCTTCAGTGATAGCTCCAGTACCTTTGTTATCTTAGGTACATAAGGGTCCGGGTTAATAATCCAGGACTGCTTCTGCTTTTTCGCCGGAGGTGGATTGGGGGGGGGGGCATCTGCTTACCCGCCCGGGGCGGACTGGGGGGCGGCGGCTGCTTACCCGCCGGAGGTGAATTGGGGGGCGGCGTCGGCTGACGTGAAGGAGGTGTAGGTGAAGCACCACCACCACCGCCACCGCCACCGCCACCACCACCGTAGGGGGTTGGACTTGGGCTTGGCGCCTCGCCTGGAAACTTGATAAACTTCTTTTGCCATAGAATGATATGGCGCTTGACATCTCCAAGTCTTCTCGCCCCTTCAGGTGTAGCAATGTCAATCTCCAGGTCCTCAAACCCTTGGACTATGTCCTCCACCGTGACACGAGCATAGCCATCTTGAATGGGGTTGTTGTGGTGGAGTGTTCCAGGTAAACATGGTAAAGCACTGCCGATGGCTACCTTCATGGACATGTTCCCGATAGGATGATACAGATGACATTCTTTCATCTCCTTTACATCGTCCACGGGGTAGTGAGGAGGCTCCGGTGCAGTAATTTCGATCGCCGGAGGCTCCGGTGCAGTAATTTCGATCGTCGGTGCATGTGCACCAGCCGGTGGGGCCTTCGTGGAAGCCATGCTGCTTCTCCGCTGCTGGCTTCCGAGATCCACTGGATGATCTTCATGCTGCGCCCGAGCTGCATCTCTTTCTTGTACTAGTACACTCACGGTTTTCTTCATCTCATCCATTTCCGATGCCAACCGCGCCACAACATCTGCATCCCGATCCATCTTTCTCTTACGGCTTCTGTAACCGTACGGGTCATCGTTCTGGGAGAACCCTATTTTCCACGGAATGTGCCCCATGCCTCGTACACGTCCTCCGTGTTCAGGATTCCCGAGGGCTTTTGTCAGCGCGTCGTTCTCTCTGTTGAACTTGATCTTCCCCTCTTCAGCATCCCTCATTGCGTTAATAAGGGCTTGGGTGGGTTTAAACATTTTGCCCCGGTAAACACACTCCCCTGTCTCCGGGTTTAGCGTTCTCCCATGCCCGTACCACCAGCTTTTAGCCCTTGGGTCACATCCCTCCGTACCTGGACGGATTCCTCGCGCCCTCAGCTCGTTCTCCATCTTCTCCCACCTAGGCTCCCAAAGGCGATACCCTCCTGGCCCCATAATATGATTGTACTCCTTCTTAGCCGCATTTTCCTTATTTTTTTCGATATTTGAATGAACTGCTCCGATTTCTTTTGCTTCACAAATTCTGGCCAATCATGTTTCAGTTTCTCATATTGTCCTTTGAAATCCGGAGTATTGTTCTCCTTGACATAGTCATGAGCTAGATTTTGCTTGAATTTCCGGAATGCGTCGGCCATCTTATGAAGAGCGAACTGTTTGACTAGCCTCCTCCTCTCCTTGTTTTCCTCAATCTTGTTACCCTCCTCATCGAATTTGTTGTATTTCGGAGGTAGAACGAAATGTTCCATAAGCTTTTTCAAGCAATCTTTTTTTGTTCTCTTATCGACAAAAGTGAAACCAAGACGTGCCTTCTTTGGCTCATTCCACTCCTGGACGGTGATCGAGACGTTGTCTCTAACAACGGCTCCGCATTGGCTGATAAACTTGGTGGCGTTCTTGCGGGGCTCCAGCGGCCTGCCGGTTGCACTGTCGACAACCTCGATGGTACATGTTTCTCCTTGTTTCATCGTCTTGGTTGCGCCACGCTTTGACGACGTACTCGATTGTTTCGACGATCCGGCCGAGGGCTAAAATAAGAAAGAGAGTCGCGCGCGTTAGTACACACATATTTCTTTAAATCAGTTAGTTTGTATCACCAGAGGCTCAATGTATATATATACCTCGGCACCGGAGGTGGTTGCTACTTCCAATTGAAGATCGTCGTTTATCGACGTTTCTTCGGCATCATCTTGCTGACGGCCTTCATCTTGACCGTCAAGGTTCAGATAAGAATAGATATCATCTTCTTCTTGTTCGGTCGGCACATAAAGAATATCGCCGTTTATGATGCCCATTATATGGTCTTCAGCGTCCGGATCATAGTTGTCCATAATCGGGTCAGCTCTATCGTCTGCCATATGTCAGTCCTGAAAACATGTAGTAAAAACAAATTAATTGTGTATATGCATTATCACATCTCTTCTACATATAAAGAGAGAGGGCGACGAGGGAGGCGAGAGGGGGGACGCAGTGACCGCGTGACCGAGAGACCGGTGGCGGTGGCGAAAGGGCGGTGGCGAAAGGGCGGTGGCGGTGCCGAGGACACATAACCCTCGCCGCCCCCTCTCGATCCCAAAAAAAACACCGCGCGTATACGGAGGGGGCGACGAGCGCTGGCCCCTCCGTATACGCGCGGTGGTTAAGTTATTTTTGTTATTTTAAAAGTGACAAACTTTTGTTAAGTTATTTTAAAAGTGACAAATTTTTAAGTCAAATTTTGAGTTCTTTTAAAAGTCGACCGGCAGCCACAAGGGCGGCAGCGCGTGTGCGGCGGCGGCGCGCGGTCAAAGAACGGGGCGGCGGTCGTACGTCGGAAAGAACACGGCTGCCGGGCTGCGCGGCCGGCGCGGCACGAGAAGGACTTCGTCGACGTACACGCGGCGCGAGAAGGACGTCGACGTACGGCGCGAGAAAGGCTCGGGCGCGGCGGGGCGGCGGCATCGTTATAATTCAGAAATTTTTTGTCCACTTAAAATTTTGTTAAGTCAAAATTATCAAGTTTTATGTTTTTTTGTTAACTATATATAGTTACTAATTAATTCATTAATTATAATTACAAAGTTTTAAGTTTTTTTTGTTAAGTATAGTTAAAATTAAAAATAACAAACAAAACATTAAAAAAGAAAAAAAATCCGGCCGACCAGCGGCCCTCTCTCTCCTTCTCTGCCTCTCCCTCGATCTCTCTCTCTCTCTGGGCCGGCGGCGCGCGGCGGTGCGGCGACGGTCGATCGAAGACCAGGTCGGGCGGCGCGCGCGCGCGGCGGCGCGCGCGTGGTCGAAGAACGGGCGGCGGCGAGTGCGGGCGGCGGCCATCGGAATCGTCGTCAAACACGGGCAGCGCGCGGCGCGGTTGGCGCGGCGAGAAGCACGTACACGTTGGCGGCGGCTCGGCGCGGCGGGCGGGGCGGCGGCGTCGTTATGCGTCGGCGGCCGCAGTGGCGCACGGCGTCGATCGGCAGCGGGGCAGGGCGTCGCGCGCTGCAGAGAACTCGCGCAGCCTGACGGTTCGAGGAAGAAGAAGAGAAGTGAACCGCCAGGCGGCGCGCGCGAAATATATAGCCCCCCCTTTAGTCGCGGTTGGGGAGGCGACCCGCGACTAAAGGGTACCCTTTAGTCGCGGTTGGCCAGACCAACCGCGACTAAAGGCTTTTCTTCGCCGGGTTTTTCGTTCCCGCGCGCACAACCTTTAGTCGCGGTTAGCGAGGCCAACCGCGACTAAAGGTATTTTTCAAATTACTTTTCTTTTTCAAAATGTTAAAAATACATATAATATATCAATAAATTCAGAAAAATAAAACTAATTCATTTCAAAATCATAAAATACAAATAATATATCAAATAATTCAGAAAAATAAAACTAATTCAATTCAAAATGTTAAAAATACATATAATATATCAATAAATTCAGAAAAATAAAACTAATTCATTTCAAAATCATAAAATACAAATAATATATCAAAAAATTCAGAAAATTAAAACTAATTCAATTCAAAATGTTAAAAATACAAATAATATATCAAAAAATTCAGAAAAATAAAACTAATTCAATTCAAAATCTTAAAAATACAAATAGTATATCAAAAAATTAAGAAAAGTAAAACTAATTCAATTCAAAATGTTAAAAATACAAATAATATATCAAAAAAATCAGAAAAATAAAACTAATTCAATTAAAAATGTTAAAAATACAAATAGTATATCAAAAAATTAAGAAAAGTAAAACTAATTCAATTCAAAATGTTAAAAATACAAATAATATATCAAATAAATCAGAAAAATAAAACTAATTCAATTCAAAATGTTAAAAATACAAATAGTATATCAAAAAATTAAGAAAAGAAAAACTAATTCAATTCAAAATGTTAAAAATACAAATAATATATCAAAAAATCAGAAAAACCAATTTCTTCCCTCATCTGTCTTCCTGCCCCCCGCTTCATGCACAACCAAGGAGGAAGGTTGTAGATGCATAGAGTCACGGGCCAGGTGCTATGGCTGGAGCTCTGCTCGCCAAAAGGATTCATGCCATCTGTACTTAGACCAAATCTTATGTTCCTTGCGTCAGCTGCAAAATCTTTGAACTCTCTGTCGATCTTTCTTCATTGCGTTCCATCTGCGGGGTGTCTCAACTCCCCGTTCGACTTACGGTCCTCTTTGTGCCATCGCAACAACTTGGCATGCTCTTTGTTTCTGAACAGACGTTTCAACCGTGGTATTATAGGAGCATACCACATCACCTTGGCGGGAACCCTCTTCCTGGGTTTCTCGCCCTCAACATCGTCACCAGGGTCATCATCTCTGATCTTATAACGCAATGCAGTGCATACCGGACATTCATTCAAATTCTCGTATTCACCGCGGTAGAGGATGCAGTCGTTGATGCATGCATGTATCTTCAGAACCTCTAAACCTAGAGGGCAGACAACCTTCTTTGCTTCGTACGTACTGGCGGGCAACTCGTTATTCTTTGGAAACATATTCTTCAATATTTTCAGCAAGTTTTCAAATGCCGAGTCAGCTACACCTGCCTGTGCCTTCCATTTCAGCAAATCCAGTGTGCAGCCCAGCTTTTTCAGACCATTATCGCATCCGGGGTACAGCGACTTTCTGTGATCCTCTAACATGCGATCCAAATTCTCCCTCTCCTTTTCAGTTTCGCAGCGTCTCCGTGCATCAGCAATGGTCCGACCAAGATCATCAACGGGCTCATCACGTGCCTCTTCTTCACCTTCCCCTTCACCTTCCCCTTCACCTTCAGCATCCTCCATGAAAGTATCACCGAAATGATCAAGATAGTTTTCATCGATGAAATCATCCCCTTCTTCATCTTCTTCCATTATAACCCCTCTTTCTCCATGCTTGGTCCAACAATTATAGCTTGGCATGAAACCGTGCCGAAGCATGTGCAGGTGAACTTCTCTTGAGGAAGATTAACCCTTCTGATTCTTACAGTCAACACATGGACAGATAACAAAACCCTTCTGCTTGTTCGCATTAGCCACTACGAGGAAATCTTTCAAACCCGTAGTGAACTCGCCGGAGAGTCGGTTACCGTACATCCATTGCCGATTCATCTGCATTATTATAATATAAAATATATAATTAACCATCATGCATTTGTTAAACTAACTAGCTATAAACAATAGAAATTAAACAATGAACTACACACATATGCATATTTTATCAATGACACATATGAAAGGTTCAAGTTGCTAACCGCGATCGAGGAGGAAAAAATAAATGAGGAAGCTCAAGTGTGGCTCCGACACTTCATATCATGTTTGTTTCATGCTCTTGGGGCATTTCATCAAACACCTTGTGTGCATAAGAGGAACCAAAAGCAAACCTACACCCCCTTGTGAAGCTTGTGAAGAGAAGTGGCACCAAATGGCTAAGTGCTGTGAGCTGAGGCCCTTTTATAGGGATGGGCCTTTAGTCCCGGTTGGCCTGGCCAACGGCGACTACAGGCCTGCGGGCCCGGCCTGAGGACCTTTAGTCGCGGTTGGCCTGGCCAACCGCGACTAAAACCCCTCCCGTCCACCAGCTGGCCAGCGAGCGCGCTGGGCCCAGGTCTTTAGTCGCGGTTCGCCACCCGAACCGCGACTAAAGACCCCATTAGTCGCGGTTCCTATATTATGGCGACTAATGGGGCTGGACGGAAGGCCATTTTTCTACCAGTGATAGGAGTTAGGAGAAGGAGAAATAGAAGTTTCGCCTTGCATATTATTTTCTTGCACATATTGGCCACACCATCCACCATATTCTTCTTGGTTACGTTCTGTCCAAATTGCCTTTGGTGCCTCCAATTCCTTTACCAAATTCTGCCAAAATCTTTCTTCATCACAATTCTCCAACATAGGTGACTCATGAGGAGATTGAACATAGTATCCAGGTGAAGATAGAGGAGAATACATTGAGTTGTTCTCCAGCTCCACCACATGAGGCAAACTCAGCCAAATTTCTCTACTCACATATTGGCAATAAAGGAGATAGCATCATAGAATAGTCCTGGGATGAGTATCCGGAACTAGAAGCTCTTTCCGCAGTACATGCGTTCAATGTGCCGAGGAAGAGGTATTTTTCACACAGAAGGGGTACTATTGTGTACAACCATCGCTCTCTCATTCACTTGTTTCACAAGTGCCAGTTTTATCAGCACCATACAATTGCTCATCACTTTATTTTCCACAATTGTGATGACATCACCCATTTGCTTCTCATGAGGAATATTATTAGGGGATATACATTTGTTTTAGGATTCTCCACAGTTTCACCATTTGGCACAGGGTTCTCAGCATTGTTGTTTTTGATGATTTGATCAATCAGCAACCCATTATCTTCCTCATTTTCCTCCTCTAACTCATGTTCTGATATAGACTCCAAAATAGGTGCATAAGATTTTCCATATTCCCGTAACCAAAAATGTGCCAACTTTCGTACTTTGTCCCCTACAAGATTCAGTAGCAATAATGTTTTTAGTTCTTGCTCTTTTTGAGGAGCACCCGAGTTTTTGTCAACATGTATGACGATCTAATTCTTAGGAACACCCCCCCCCCCCCCACCCACACACACACACACACACACAATAGCCTTATCAGCTTCACAATAGAAAATGTAGAAGTTGTCTCCCATACATCCTTCATCTTTCTCTGGAATCTTCTCCACATCTCGTCATCCAATTAAGATCTTCACATATTTTGCACGATGAATTTTAGATTTGTCAATATCCGAGTAACACTAACTAACGAACATGCATAAGTAGCATGCACCTCATTTGTTTTCTCACTGGGAATGCTTCGAACATGCACCCATGTTTTATGTAATTTGGTGCTAGCACCCACATCATATGACCAAGGAGACAAACTCAACACAACATATTTTTGTCTTCATTTCCATTCTTTTCCCCCAATATCAAGCACGTTCAACCTCTTCAGGATTAGGAAATATCATAGAAAATTGCAATGGGCTCAAGGATCTAGTTGTGCATCCCCACCCAGACCCAAAACCCTCCCTCATTGAATTCTTTTTCAATATTCCTCGCATTCACATCGCCTTCAACAATAGATATGATCAAAGTGTTAGCTTTTCTGCAATTTGTCGAGGACTAATGTTGTCGGAAAATAGAAAAACACCATCAGATGGATTTGAATCCACACATTGTTCCTATACATTGTAAAGGAAGGTGAAGTTGGAAGATACGCAAGTTGTGGTCCAGTTTTCCGCATCGAGCGCATCTAATAGTAGGAGAATTCACAACGAGATGACTATTGACATTGCAATTCACGCACGGATCGGATAGTGATACTCAAGATCATCATGCCTCACGCCCTAGTAAGTTGCATATTCTGGGTGCGATTGATATTACCTTGGCTCTCCACGCCCTCATTTCCATGATTCTCTTGTGTAGAAAGCTCCCCGCGATCTCGCTTGGGAAAGCGTTCACAAGATGCCAAATTGTTTGAGGAATTTTGACCCGATCCATCCCGAATGTCTCTTTACTAGACATTGTTCCGACCGCGACTATTGTCGCCGTGGAACCTGCCACCATCGGGGGCCCCGCATCCACCGTCGCCACCTCCACCGCCGTGTGGATCGTGACCTTGACCTCTACCATGATCACCCATCTGCCTCGACTTGTTTTGATTGGGACAAGATGTATGTGGTATGGAGGCAGCAACCTGAGAAAAGGATCTAGAGTCGCCAGCGACCTTCCCCGTGCACCAGAATGAGTTACGGGAGGGTGGACGGGAAACCGCAAGTGCCTCCCAAAAATGGCAGAATAGCTTCTCCAGATCTTGCCCGAGGGATATATGACTCGACACAAATGTAGAGAATATGTCGTCTCCACCAGCATTGCTTCTCCCGTTACCATCGGAGATGGAGTGGGTGACAACACCGTGTCAACTCCGGTAGGGCTGCCGCCTCGAATACCTGACGCTAGCGACGGTAACAGAACTTTGTGCTGCCCCACTTGAAACTCTAGGGTGTGTGTATTTCCACGTCGAGCATCACCTGACTGCCTCACTAGAGCGAACGAAACAAATGGAGTGAGATCCGGTCCACGTTGCTAGTGACCATCCCAAGGAGGCTCGTAGGGGTAGGAGTAGGAGAGAGAGGAGACATTTTTTGCATCATGAATTTGTGATATGTTTCTAATGATTGCTCCCTTAAATCATGTTAGATTTATTCTTGATGCTAGCCATTGCTTCGTTGTGCGTGCTTCCGATACATGATATGGACCACTTCTCCTTTCAGGTGTTTGAAAGTGTGGTTTAAGGGAATCAATCTGTGATTGGAGGGTTAGGATGACAGTGGTACCCCAGCTCATCTGAATTTAAACATCTGAATTTAAACCCCAGGTTTAACACTTAGTTATCTTATAAAACTGAATCAGTTTTTTGGACTCAGTTTCTCGGAGATTGCCATAGGGTTAACGTACGTACATACGTGATGTGCTTCAAAAAAGAAAATGTGGTTGAAGCATTATGTCAGATTTTGTCATTTTTGTGTAGCCCTGATTATACGGTTTTTCGAGCTGAGATTTTGCACACTCGTAAATTATAACGTTACACGAATCACATGTTCTGAAAGGCATATGCCTTGAAAAGCAGACTCACTTGTTTGCTAGAGAATTCGTTTCCATGTCACAATCACAGCAGCTTGAAGGAGAGAAGAGTTACAAGTGTTAGAACCCTAGCTGAAATTAATTTCTGTATCCCTTTTCCCCACGATAAAAGCAGGGGGAGAAAGCAATACAGCGAAATCTCACAGATACTGCATTTACAGCGCTGCCGCCTCATGGTGAGAACCACACCAGCGTGCAGGTACGTACACGCCAGCCATTTCAGGATTCAGAAGTCGGCGAACAAGTCGTCCTCGTCCTCGTCGTTGAGGCAGCGGCGGTACCGCTCGAGGTCCTCGTCGGCGAGGCCGTACCGAGCGCGCCAGTTCTCGAGCCTGGCCTCCGCCTCCCGCACGTTGCCCATCACCGTCTGGTACGCCACGTTGATCCGCTGGAAGTCCACGCCGTCGTCGTCGTCGTTGCCATCGCGCCGGCGCACGACGTCCGGGTGGTACTGCAGCGCGAGGCGGTGGAAGGCCTTCTTGACCTCGGCCCTGGTGGCCCCCGGCGCCAGCCTCAGCGTGCGGTAGTGGTCCTCCTCCACCCCGTCCGCTGACCTCGCCGTCGCCGCCCCGCGCACGCGGCCGCACCTTATCGAATTCGAAGCCATTCGTTGTCGTCGCACCGGCTCCAATGCTGGCGACGGGACGCGCAGGTGCAGCGCTGCTCCTCCGGCGACGGTAGCCATGGGTTTAGGAGCGCGCAAAGAGAAGATCGATCGGTCGCGGTGAGTTGGAATGGAGCTTATCGGAGCTTGGATCAGGATTTCGTTCCTTGAGTTGGTACGTTGACTCCGTGCTGCAATTGCTGGAATGGATGAGGATGACGCGAGGGGCAGGCTGTGGGATTTATAGGAGGAGGAGGATGCGGTTGGGCTCCGCTCGCCGGAAGCAGCGGCACGTTTAGGTTTGCTTGCCGGCATTTCCCACGTTGGCACTGCCAGGGCTCGCACGTTTGGGCACGGACAAAAACTTGGCGACGGGGAGGTTCGGCGACAGGTCCATCCGTTCCGTTTTCTCCTCTGGCCCCCGTTTTGGGCAGGATTTTGCTGGAAACAGAGCTACACACCAGTTGCCCTCGAAGAAGAGATGGTATGCTCCACGTGAGTTTCAAAAGGAGAGAAAAGTTCTAGACAGGGTGTTTATGCATCTGGTGCATATGCACTCTGTATTTGAAATGCATTTTGAATATATTTAAAAATATTAAAAAAATTAAAATGTTTCGTGTATATCTTGACATGTTACATGCTCACAAAGTTGTTTCAACAAAAACAAACATGTTTTGTGCACACATGACGCAAAAAAATGTCGGTTTTATGTGAAACTTTACGTGCGCACATAGAACATGTCCCTCTACATACAAAATAAATTTCCTAAATCTTTTTACTTTTTAAAATATGTTTTGCACATATCGGGTGCATATGCACCTGGGATCAGTTTTGAGTTTCCGTCTTTCAGCACTCACACATTGACCAGGCGCATATATCTCAAACATGAACACTAGAAACCAAATGGGTAAATATAGCTGCCGCCTCCGATGGTTTTAGACCAAATTAAGCGGTTTGAAAATGACTCTGTTGTTTTAGATATTTCTGGTCAGCACATTTACATTTTTGTTCTCGACTAGTTTTAGATTCCTTTTGTTTGCTTCATGCAAAAAAATGGGTTCAATTTTGATTTACTTCTAGCTTATTTTTCTTCAAAATATGGTTACAAACTTGGTTTGATACACTTTTTGTAAGGGTATTTTACCATTATCCATTATTTTGGTAACAATGACACCGTGCTAGAGTATTTGGCCTAATATGTTTATAAGGATAATCTCAGGTATTAGGCAATGAGACATAAATGGTGTATCAAAGGAACAAGAAGGCTAAAGGAGACCCCCCACTTCAACAACAATCGAAAAGGGGTCTACAGCAGAAATCCGGTCTGCAGCCGGGTCCAACCGGGCCAGCAACCGGCCAGTCCGGCGCGCTGCTCGGTCCACCGGTCGCCAACCGGGGCAAGTCCGGCGCACGACCCGGTTGACCGGTCGCCAACCGGGCTCCACATGAGAACATAGCAAATCCGGTTGCCGACCGGTCAGCCGGCCTACAGACCGGCGAGTCCGGCGCACGGCCCGGTCGACCGGTCGCCAACCGGGCGCCAACCGGCCGCCAACCGGAGGAGCTCTAGGACGATGCAAAGGGTGTCCGGTCGCTGGTCCGGTCCAACCTGCCTCACCACCGGGCTGTCCGGTCTATGGCCCGGTCAACCGGGTTTGTCGAGAGAAAAGCTGAGGTGGCAAGTGATCGACGGCCATATTTCGAAGAACACTATAAATAGGCCTTCTCCTACCTCTGAACAGCTAGGCACTACACTACAAGTTGTTCTTGAGCTCTCTCTCTCTTACTCCATTGCTAGAAACACCAAAAGCCTCAGATCTCCCTCCTCCTCCACCCAAACTCAAATCCCTCCGGGGAATCGTTAGAGGAGGACCCGATCTACCGTTCTACCAAGCCAAATCTCATTCCCCCTTGTATTCATCGAGAAGCTTGCTTCCTAGGGTTCCTTGGAAACCCTAGGTGGGCAAGAGGATTCCGGAAGCATCCGGGCTGTGGATTTGCTCCGGGCAAGATTGTGAAGGTTTGGAGGCTACCTCAAAGTCTACCACAAATGAGTGAGCTATTCCTTCGTGGGATAGGCTCCGGAGAATAGGGTGAGCCTTCGTGGCGCGGGGAATCCTTCGTGGGACCTCCACTCCTCCAAACGTGACGT
Organism: Lolium perenne; assembly: GCF_019359855.2. Classification (NCBI taxonomy): domain Eukaryota; kingdom Viridiplantae; phylum Streptophyta; class Magnoliopsida; order Poales; family Poaceae; genus Lolium; species Lolium perenne. The sequence goes on from NC_067247.2 coordinate 163,894,202, forward strand.
ACCTTGTTGCAAAGCAAGGGAACACGGGAATACATCCTCGTCTCCGCGTGCTATCGGTTATCTCTAACCGAACTCCTTACTTGTGATTTAACTGCCTGTGAGAGCCTTCGTGCTCGAGTTAGTTGTATCCTCATATAGGTTGCTTCACCTAGTTTGCATTAGGCTCACCTTTATATTCCGCAAAGCCTAATATTGCAAAGAAAGAATTAAAATCTGTAGAAACCTATTCACCCCCCCTCTAGGTTTACCATCTCTATACTTTCAATTGGTATCAGAGCCTGGACTCTTATTAAGGGCTTCACCGCCTTAAGAGTGAGATGGATAAACTCTTCGAGGGTCTAGATGACGACTCTAACCTTTCGGTTAAAGAGATGAAATCTAGATTCTTGGCATATGATGCCGAGAAGAAGAAAAAGGAGGATGAGCTACAAAACCAAATGACAGAAATGACTGCCATGCTTAAGAACCTAACTGCTGGTGGAGCTCCTAGTGGGGCTTCAGCCTCTAAGGAAACCTACCATGAAGTTAACCATGACTATCCCAAAAACACTTCACCCATGCCTCATATAAACCATAGTGGGACCGTTCCCCATTTTGATGGAACTCACTTTCCACATTGGAAATCTGCTATGGAATCTCATATTCGCAGCTGCAGTGTGGAGCTATGGGAGCTCATTGTTCATGGACATCGGGAGCCACAAGATCCTACTCGGTTGACCTCCACCGAGTTCTACAACCGTCAACTCAATGCCTCCGCACGTGACAAGATTAGAAGTGGCATCAACCGCAAGCTCCTTGATCAAGTCGATGACATTGTCTCCGCTAAAGAGTTGTGGGATCGGATCATAGTACTCCAAGAGGGAACCAATTTGATCCAATCAGCTCTTTATGAGACCGCAAAGCAAGAGGCCCACCAGTTCATGATTCGAGATGGAGAATCCGTATCCGATGCCTATGCTAGGCTTGGTGCTCTTAGAGTAAGGGTCAAGGGACTTGGTGTTGAGAAGTACAATGATGGCTTCGAGATGAATGAAGCATTCATAAAGTCCAAGGTCATTGCTATGATTGCCGTCAAGCAAGAAGACACCAACCTTGCACTCAACTTGCAAATCATGACCAAGAGTGCCGATCTCAACTCCGATGATCTCGTCTCCTATGTGACCGCCAATGAAAACATGGCCAAAGCGGGAAAGAGGCTCATGGCAATGAACCGTGTTGATGAAGCCTCGCACAACCATGAAGGGTCACACAACCTTGCTCTCAAAGCTAGGGCCGATCATGGGAGCAAAGAAGACTATGAAATTGAAGAAGAAGAAGAAGAGATGACTTCAACTAGTGACATGGCTACCGACTTTGCTTTCTTTGCCAAGAAATACAAGGCAAAGTTCCCAATGCTCCTCAATGACAAGAAGAAGAAGAGAACTTGCTACAATTGTGATGAAGATAGCCACTTTGCAAATGAGTGCCCTTATGAGAAAATGGTAGACAAGCCAAGATTCATCAAAGGGGTCAAGCCAAGATTGAAGCCAAACCCAATCAACGATCGATACAAGAAGAACAAGGGAAGAGCCTTTGTTGGGGCCGAGTACTTGTCCGATGATGAAGAGGAAGATGAGGAGAAAGAGGCCGGGGTGGCCGGCTTGGCTTTCTCTAAGCCCGGGTCACTCTTCACATATGACTACTCCAAGGACTACTCCACGGAGAATGATGTTGGTTCTTCCTTCATGGCAAGAACAACTCAAGATGATGACTCCGATGACTCTCCCTCCTCTACAATCGTTGGCTCTTGTCTTATGGCAAGGGAAACCAAGGTAATGGAACCTCCACCTTCCCTATCTAGTGTTCTTGATGATGAAAGCGAAAAACAAGAAGAATTAATTGTGCTTAAGGAACTCTATGATGTTAGATGCACCCTTCGTGGTGAAGCTCTTGTCAAGTTTGATTTCTTGATGGACTCACTCAAGGAAAAGGATGAGTCCATTGAGGAATTAGAATATCATTTAAATGAGAAGGAACGGAGATTCAATCTCCTAAGACAAGAGCTAAAAACCGAAAGGTGCATATCTCAAGGTCTTAAGCAACAAATTGAAACTTATGAACTTGATAAAGTTAAGGACCTAGAAACTATTGATAGGGCTCAATCTTTGACTCAAGTGCTCCATACCTCAAAGGAGGAACTTGAAGTTGCTCACGCTTCTCTCACTAGGGATCTTGACCACCTTGAAAGAGCTAACAAGCTTGTTAAGGATGAGCTCAAGAAACTTGGAGAGAACCATGACCTACTCCAAGAAACCTACACAAAAGCACTTGAATCAATGAAGGATCCCATTGTTGTTGAAAAGCATGCTAGTTCCCCTACCTCTTTTACTAGTGAGCATGCTAAGCTTGTTGAGGAACATGTTCGTTTACAAGAGGAACTCTCTTTGCATGTTGAGACCAATGCATATCTTGAATCCTTGGTGACTAAATATGGTCTCAACTATCATCCTAATGAATCCTCTTGTGAGCAAGCATCTATTCTTGAGGAAAATGTTAGGTTAACAAAGGAACTTGCAAAGTTCACCACCGCCAAGAACAAGATGGGATTGGATGACCTCTTGAGTAAGCAAAGGTCAAACAATCAAAAGTTTGGACTTGGATATGTTCCCAAGTCTCACAAGAAGAAGAACTACAACAAGGAGAAACCCGCTCAAGATAAGAACAAGAAGGTCACTAATAATGGCAAAGCCTCAAAGGGCAAAGCCACTAGTGGTGACCGCACGGGGCCAAACGATCAGTATGCATTATTTGTTGATTATTATGGTGATGTCTATGCTAACTATGTTGGCCCTCTTAATGGCTATGCTTATAGAGAGTACTCAATTTGGGTACCAAAAGATATTGTTGCCATTGCAAAGGAACCCATTAATCGATGGGTTCCTAAATCCTCTACTTGATTTTGTAGGGGTATTCCTCCGGTGGTCCCAAATGGGTGTTTGATAGTGGATGCACCAATCATATGACCAGAGGAAGAGGTGTGCTTGATCAATTCATTGAAGACATCAACAAGAAGTCAAGCATTACCTTTGGTGATAACTCAAAGGGAAAGGTACTTGGGTATGGCAAGGTAGCAATCTCTAAGGACTTGTGCCTTGAGACGGTTATGCTCGTTGAATCCCTTGGCTATAACTTACTTTCTATATATCATCTTGCCAATGCCGGTTACAATTCATATTTTACTAATTATTGTGTGAAAGTCTTTAGGAGTGACAATCTCAAATTGGTCCTCGTTGGATATGTGGAGAACAACCTTTACATGGTTGACCTCTCGAAAGAGAGCTCCTCTCACTCCACATGTCTAATGGCGACCAAGCATGACGAAGGTTGGTTGTGGCATCGCCGCCTTGGTCATGTCAATATGAGGAATCTCAAACAACTCCTAAAGGGTGAACACATTGTGGGACTAACCGGCATTTCTTTTGAGAAAGATCGTGTTTGCAGTGCATGTGTAGCCGGAAAGCACCTCAAGAAGAGACATCCTATCAAGAGTATCATCACCACATCTAGGCCTTTGGAGCTCCTTCATTTGGATCTCTTTGGGCCATCACATTATGATACTCTTGGTGGGAGCAAGTATGGACTCGTCATTGTTGATGATTACTCAAGATACTCTTGGGTCTTTCTCCTTAAGTCTAAGGATGAGACCCATAGGGAATTCATTGTCTTCGCCAAGAAAGCTCAACGTATGTATGAATCCGAGATCAAGGCGATAAGAACCGACAATGGCACCGAGTTCAAGAACTACACCATGCGAGAGTTTGTCGATGATGAGGGCATCAAGCATCAGTTTTCGGCGCCATATCTACGGCCGTCCACTACTCCAACCGGCTCTTCCTCCGTCCCCTCCACAACAAAACTCCATACGAGCTTCTTACCGGTAACAAGCCTAATGTCATGTACATTCGTGTCTTTGGATGCAAATGCCTTGTTAAGAACAACAAAGGAAAGCTCGGTAAATTTGAAACTAGAACCATAGAGGGCATATTTGTTGGTTATGCGGAGAACTCTCACGCCTATAGGTACTACAACCGGTCCACCGGGACTATTGAAGTATCTTGTGACGTGGAGTTCTTGGAGGATAATGGCTCCCAAGTGGAGCAATTTGATCCATGTGTTGCAGGAAATGATGATGATCCATCTAGTGCCATCAAGCATATGGGCATTGGACACATTCGGCCCATGGAAATTCATAGTGATGATCAAAATGATGGAATAGAAATATCAAGCACGGCTCAAGTGGAGCCTAGCTCAACTCAAGCCGAACCATCAAGTGCAACTCAAGAACCATCCTCCACTCAAGATGAGTCACATTCCGAATAACAAGAAGAAAGTCCTCATTCCACGGAGCAAGACCATGATGATGATCAAGAAACATCCTCAACTCATGTTCAAGCTCAAGTGGTCCCTCATTATCAAGCACTAGCAAGAGATGAATTCATTGATCATGAAGGAACCATTCGAAAGATCAAGGCCGCTACAAGGGCAAGTGACATGAAAGTAGATCATGTCCTTGGTAGCATCTCTAGAGGAGTGGTAACTCGTAGACACCATGCATTACTTATCACTTATTGTCAACACCATGCTTTTGTGTCTAGTTTTGAACCACTCAAGGTACATGAAGCCTTGGTTGATCCGGATTGGGTAATTGACATGCAAGAAGAATTGGAGTGTTTCACTCGTAATGAAGTGTGGTCTCTAGTTGAGAGACCCAAAGATCATCGCATCAATGTTATTGGGACCAAATGGGTATTCAAGAACAAGCAAGATGAGAATGGCATTGCCATACAAAACAAAGCAAGGTTAGTGGCGCAAGGGTTTGCCCAAATAGAAGGTATGGATTTTGAGGATACCTTTGCGCCGGTAGCCCGTCTTGAAGCTATTCGTCTTTTGCTTGCATTTGCATCTTTCCACAATTTCAAACTATATCAAATGGATGTGAAAAGTGCATTTTTGAACGGTCCTCTAAAAGAAACCGCATATGTGGCTCAACCCCCGGGTTTCGAAGACCCATGCCGACCCAACCACGTGTATTTACTCCATAAGGCACTCTACGGTCTCAAGCAAGCTCCACGTGCTTGGTATGAGTTCCTTAGGGATTTCTTACTACATGATGGGTTTTGCATGGGTACGGTCGATTCCACCCTTTTCACCAAACGGGTTAAAGGGGGTGGCCTATTTATATGTCAAATATATGTTGATGATATTATCTTTGGTGGAACTAACCCCAATCATAACAAAGCTTTTGAGCTATTGATGACTAGGAAATTTGAGATGTCCATGATGGGAGAGTTGAAGTTCTTCCTAGGCTTCCAAGTGAGGCAACTTGCAAAAGGCACCTTCATCTCTCAAGAAAAGTATGTGAAGGACATGCTCAAGAAATTCAACATGACCAATGCAAGCCCAATGAAGACACCCATGCCCGTAAAGGGGCAACTTGGCTCATGTGACGGTGAGAAGGATGTGGACATAAAGGTATACCGCTCCATGATAGGATCCTTGCTCTACCTTTGTGCCTCTAGGCCGGATATCATGCTAAGTGTAGGGATGTGTGCTCGTTTTCAATCCGCTCCCAAGGAGAGCCATTTAATGGTGGTCAAACGGATTCTAAGATACCTTGTTCTCACTCCTACTCTCGGGCTATGGTATCCAAAGGGGTCAACCTTTGAACTCATTGGCTATTCGGATTCCGATTGGGCCGGTGATAAGGTTGACCAGAAGTCTACCTCTGGGGCTTGCCAATTTATTGGCCGGTCATTGGTGAGTTGGTCATCCAAGAAACAAAACTCCACCGCTTTATCCACCGCCGAAGCCGAATACATATCCGCGGCATCTTGTTGCACTCAATTGTTATGGATGAAGCAAACCTTGAAAGACTATGGTGTGTCTCTTGGTACGGTGCCTCTTCTTTGTGACAATGAAAGTGCAATTAAGATCGCCAATAACCCGGTTCAAAATAACTTATGATTCTTGATATATATTTCGACTCATACCCATTGTTGCTATTTACATCTTGTTTGGATTTTCTCTCCAATGGGTATGCCTAGAGAACCTTGTGTTTCCAACCCCATGTCTATGCTCATCTCATCATCATCTATCTATCTATATGTACATGTCATCATCTGAGCATTCACACATATTTACACAAAGAATAGGGGCAAAACGAGGCAAAACGAGACAAAACTGGGCACTTTGCCCGTGGCTGGTCTCTGGTCCGGTCGGACCGGCCTCTGGGCCGGACCAGCCGGTGCCAGGTCCGGTCGACCGGGCGCCCGACCGGCCGCGCGACCAGTTATGAGTGGAGGAGGATACCCCTTGGGGTCTTCTTCCTCATTACCCCCAAACCTCCACACCTCCATTGCCGCCGCCCCATCACCTCCCACATGCTCTAGGGCCTTCCCACCACAAGCAATCCCTCAAACTCCACCAAACCATAGATCGGGCCCCTTGGAGCAACTCCACCAAAGGATTTGGTCCCTCTCAAGCTATTTTGGGAAATCTTGGAGTTCTTGGTTTTCAAGCCCTACCTCGTGTTCTTCTTGCTCTCTTGATCAAGGAGAACCATGTCTTCGGGTAATATGATCTTCCTTTCTCCCTATTCTCTTGTCCTCATCCCACATTGCAAATTCTTGACAAGATTTGGGAAATTTTAGGGTTAGGGTTAGGGTTTGTAAGTCCTCATGCCTTTAGAGTGTCTCACAACACAATGCACTTACTCCACTCTATTGCTATAGTCTATATTCAAGTTTATGAGTTTTTGCATGATTTTGTGGTAGAAAATCTGGGCACAACTTCACAATTCGACAGATCTGGTCACCAGCCCGGTCAACCGGCCGCTCAACCGGCCGGCCCGGCGTGCGGCCCGGTCAACCGGTCGCCAACCGGCTCGTCCGGTCTGCTACCCGGTTGGACCGGCCTGTGCGCCGGATTGCCCAGTTTTTGCACAATCTCATCGATACACTTGGATATATGCTATGCTTTGTGGCTTCCCTCTTATTGATGACATGTACGCTTACCCCACTGCTATCACTGCTCTATTTTTTCATTCACAGGTAGTTGGAGTGGTGAGGCACGTGGCAAAGCTTCCAAGAGAGGAAGGACTGCTGATCCTCCCCGCCGTTCTAGTAGTCGCGTACCCCCTCAAGCTCATCAGGGTACTGACATTGGCAGCTCAGCTGGGGGTAGAATCAAGTCTGTTGGTGGCAAGAAAAAGGATAAGCATGCCGCCCAAGAGGATGATGAAATAGTGCCAACTTTCAATGTTGGGAATGCAAACCGTGTTGAGTGGCAGGAAATGAGGACGGTGAATCCGTATCACTTTGAGCAACGGACTTACACTCGTGTGGACAAGTTCTTCTGGACCAAGACACAAGCAGCCCTATGGGATGGTTACTATGATTCTCATGAATTTATGAAGAATGGTGATATTGTATTGCCCAAGGCCATCAATCCTGACGAGCTCGCCTTGCATGAGGCCACAAAGTACCGCTTTGTGGTTGAAACCTTGAAGGGTATGGGACTATATGACCTCGTGTGCCTCAAGCCCGATGATCAAGAAGAGGATCCTACCTTCTGTCCCCTCCTTGTCCGTCAGTTCCACTGCACTGTTTTCTTCCATGATGATGAGGACCGCACCATCACCTGGATGACTGGCAAGGAAAAGTACTCATGCACCTACTCTCAGTTCCGTGCAGCCATGGGTTGTGGTGGTGACAGTGCTCCAGGATACAAGATTCATTCACGGTCCAAGCTTACTAAGGGTGACATCTCCTTCTGCTATCCTGCGAACCCTATACCTGGACCTCCCACTATCTCTGGGATGTACTACTCATATCTTGTCCTTGCCAAGATGTTCCGTGAAATCCTCATCAGCAAGTCTGGCGACACAAGTGAAGTCAGGAACTATCACCTAAATCTGATGTACTATTGTCATCCTGACAGGGTAAGGAAGATTGATGGCTGTGATCTTATCCACTGTGAACTGAAGCGTGCAGTTATGGACCGCATGACTCCCAACTATGCTCAGTATGTTCAGCGGCTCATCAACTACATTGTTCCCGCTCCTCTCAACGTTCTTGGTGAAAGAGTCATCATGGACCCATTCAGGATACCCACTCAGGAGGCCACTCGTCCGGATGTTCCCTCTATGATGCCCTCCACTGAGCGCCGTTCCAAGGAACGCCATGATCATGATGCTAGCTCCAGCTACTCTCGGCGCTCCAAGCATGCTGCCGCTCGCTTCTTCTCCAGCATGTGGCAAATGTGCAAGAACACCAATGATGTTGCACATCAGAGCCTTACTGTGAACCAGGAGACACGGAGGCGCCAGAATGAGTTCATGGCCTCACGGAACCACCCTGTTCCTCCTTCTGGACCTAAGATGGAGCCTGTGGTAGCACCTCAGTGGGAGATGCCTCTCCTTACCGATGAGATGATCCAGAACTTCGACTTCTCCGTGTACGCTCATGGTGCCCTCCCTCCTAGGACTGCTCGTGCTCCTACCCCTGCTGATGGTGATGATGATGAGGATGAAGGTGATGCGTCTTCACGTGGTGGTGGCGAGAGCTCCTACTCGCCCGGGCATGAGTTATACTGATGGGTGCGATAGCATCTCTCCTCTTTTCTTCGCCTTTTTGGTGTTCCGATGCCAAAGGGGGAGAAGAGAGTAGAGTCTAGGACCACGGGGTTCTTTGATTGCCACAAGCCATGGGAGTTGCTTTATTTGGATTTTATATGGCTTGTGCTTATTTGCTTTGAGTTTTCAAGAACCATTTGCTACTTCCAATAATTCGTGTATGGATGTGTATGGACGACTATTATGTGTGCTACTCTATGTTAGGATGATTATGTGTGCTATGCTTATATATCTTGATATGCACATCTCCATACCATGCTTGTTTCCTAAAGATATTGGGGGAGCTTCTCATGTTCCACAAATGGTGCACTTTGCATTCAAACGCAAATTCTCCAAGTGCACACATTATGGGGGAGCTGTCGTAATATCTTATATGGAATCAAGGTTTAGAGCTTATCATAATATCTATTTGTGACTCTAACTCGGTTTGTCATCGTATACCAAAAAGGGGGAGATTGTAAGGGTATTTTACCCTTATCCATTATTTTGGTAACAATGACACCGTGCTAGAGTATTTGGCCTAATATGTTTATAAGGATAATCTTAGGTATTAGGCAATGAGACATAAATGGTGTATCAAAGGAACAAGAAGGCTAAAGGAGACTCCCCACTTCAACAACAATCGAAAAGGGGTCTACAGCAGAAATCCGGTCTGCAGCCCGGTCCAACCGGGCCAGCAACCGGCCAGTCCGGTGCGCTGCTCGGTCCACCGGTCGCCAACCGGGGCAAGTCCGGCGCACGACCCGGTCGACCGGTCACCAACCGGGCTCCACACGAGAACATAGCAAATCCGGTTGCCGACCGGTCAGCCGGCCTACAGACCGGCGAGTCCGGCGCACGGCCCGGTCGATCGGTCGCCAACCAGGCGCCAACCGGCCGCCAACCGGAGGAACTCCAGGACGATGCAAAGGGTGTCCGGTCGCTGGTCCGGTCCAACCGGCCTCACCACCGGGCTGTCCGGTCTGTGGCCCGGTCAACCGGGTTTGTCGAGAGAAAAGCTGAGGTGGCAAGTGACCAACGGCCATATTTCGAAGAACACTATAAATAGGCCTTCTCCTACCTCTGAACAGCTAGGCACTACACTACAAGCTGTTCTTGAGCTCTCTCTCTCTTACTCCATTGCTAGAAACACCAAAAGCCTCAGATCTCCCTCCTCCTCCACCCAAACTCAAATCCCTCCGGGGAATCGTTAGAGGAGGACCCGATCTACCGTTCTACCAAGCCAGATCTCATTCCCCCTTGTATTCATCGAGAAGCTTGCTTCCTAGGGTTCCTTGGAAACCCTAGGTGGGCAAGAGGAGTCCGGAAGCATCCGGGCTGTGGATTTGCTCCGGGCAAGATTGTGAAGGTTTGGAGGCTACCTCAAAGTCTACCACAAGTGAGTGAGCTATTCCTTCGTGGGATAGGCTCCGGAGAATAGGGTGACCCTTCGTGGCGCGGGGAATCCTTCGTGGGACCTCCACTCCTCCAAACGTGACGTACCTTGTTGCAAAGCAAGGGAACACGGGAATACATCCTCGTCTCCGCGTGCTATCGGTTATCTCTAACCGAACTCCTTACTTGTGATTTAATCGTCGTGAGAGCCTTCGTGCTCGAGTTAGTTGTATCCTCATATAGGTTGCTTCACCTAGTTTGCATTAGGCTCACCTTTATATTCCGCAAAGCCTAATATTGCAAAGAAAGAATTAAAATCTGTAGAAACCTATTCACCCCCCCCCTCTAGGTTTACCATCTCTATACTTTCAATTGGTATCAGAGCCTGGACTCTTATTAAGGGCTTCACCGCCTTAAGAGTGTGTTGCGGTCAGAAACCCACCGGCGAGCAGCGACGGGCAACACGGTAGAGCCGGGAGGCTCCCAGGACTGCGGCTGGCCCTGGTCCCTCCGAACGATGGCCCGCAAAGACTCGGCACGCACGTCCGATGCTGGTGCAAGGGCGTGCCACCTGACCTATACCTGGTCAGGAAGGTGATGGATGTGCCTCGCTTAGTTTCCTGCATGGCATACTGATACGTCTCCGACGTATCGATAATTTCTTATGTTCCATGCCACATTATTGATGTTATCTACATGTTTTATGCACACTTTATGTCATATTCGTGCATTTTCTGGAACTAACCTATTAACGAGATGCCGAAGTGCCGATTCTTTGTTTTCTGCTGTTTTTGGTTTCAGAAATCCTAGTAACGAAATATTCTCGGAATTGGACGAAATCAACGCCCAGGGTCCTATTTTGCCACGAAGCTTCCAGAAGACCGAAGAGGAGACGAAGTGGGGCCACGAGGTGGCCAAACCCTAGGGCGGCGCGGCCCAGGCCTTGGCCGCGCCGACCTGTGGTGTGGGGCCCTCGTGTGGCCCCCTGACCTGCCCTTCCGCCTACTTAAAGCCTCCGTCGCGAAACCCCCAGTACCGAGAGCCACGATACGGAAAACCTTACTGAGACGCCGCCGCCGCCAATCCCATCTCGGGGGATTCAGGAGATCGCCTCCGGCACCCTACCGGAGAGGGGATTCATCTCCCGGAGGACTCTACGCCGCCATGGTCGCCTCCGGAGTGATGAGTGAGTAGTTCACCCCTGGACTATGGGTCCATAGCAGTAGCTAGATGGTTGTCTTCTCCCCATTGTGCTTAATTGTCGGATCTTGTGAGCTGCTTAACATGATCAAGATCATCTATCTGTAATTCTATATGTTGCGTTTGTTGGGATCCGATGAATAGAGAATACTTGTTATGTTGATTATCAAAGTTATGTCTATGTGTTGTTTATGATCTTGCATGCTCTCCATTACTAGTAGATGCTCTGGCCAAGTAGATGCTTGTAACTCCAAGAGGGAGTATTTATGCTCGATAGTGGGTTCATGTCTCCATGAATCTGGGGAAGTGACAGAAATCTCTAAGATTATGGATGTGTTGTTGCCACTAGGGATAAAACATTGGTGCTATGTTCAAGGATATAGCCACTGATTACATTACGCGCAATACTTAATGCAATTGTCTGTTGTTAGCAACTTAATACTGGAGGGGGTTCGGATGATAACCTGAAGGTGGACTTTTTAGGCATAGATGCATGCTGGATGGCGGTCTATGTACTTTGTCGTAATGCCCAATTAAATCTCACAATACTCATCATAATATGTATGTGCATGGTCATGCCCTCTTTATTTGTCAATTGCCCAACTGTAATTTGTTCACCCAACATGCTGTTTATCTTATGGGAGAGACACCTCTAGTGAACTGTGGACCCCGGTCCAATTCTCTATACTGAAATACAATCTACTGCAATACTGTTTTACTATTTTCTGCAAACAATCATCATCCACACTATACATCTAATCCTTTGTTACAGCAAGCTGGTGAGATTGACAACCTCACTGTTTCGTTGGGGCAAAGTACTTTGGTTGTGTTGTGCAGGTTCCACGTTGGCGCCGGAATCTCTGGTGTTGCGCCGCACTACATCCCGCCGCCATCAACCTTCAACGTGCTTCTTGGCTCCTACTGGTTCGATAAACCTTGGTTTCATACTGAGGGAAAACTTGCCGCTGTATGCATCACACCTTCCTCTTGGGGTTCCCAACGGACGCGTGTTGTACGCGTATCAAGCAATTTTTCTGGCGCCGTTGCCGGGGAGATCAAGACACGCTGCAAGGGGAGTCTCCACTTCCCAATCTCTTTACTTTGTTTTTGTCTTGCTTAGTTTTATTTACTACTTTGTTTGCTGCACTAAATCAAAACACAAAAAAAATTAGTTGCTAGTTTTACTTTATTTGCTATCTTGTTTGCTATATCAAAAACCCAAAAAAAAAATTAGTTACTTGCATTTACTTTATCTAGTTTGCTTTAGTTACTACTGCTGAAATGAGCAATCCTGAAGTTGAAGTTCGTTCATTTAAGCAACAAGGGGGAGAATGTTTAAAAGATGCTTGGTATAGAATCAGTGATGCCCATAATAGGTGCACTAAGAAACACTCCACCACTATCCTACTCAGGAATTTTTATGTTGGTATCTCTAGCTGGAATAGATATGTTCTTGATTGTCTCGCGGGAGGTAACTTCCTAGGCGCTCCCGCTTTAGAAGCTAGTTGCATTATTGAGAGTTTATTTGGAACGCCACCTGTTAATGAAACTAAAATTGCAATCTCTCTTGAGGATGTTATGAAAAAATTGGAAACCATAGAGAAAAATTTTCCGAGTGTTGAAACTAAATTGGAGATGTTACTTGATAAAACTGATGAACTTGATAAATCCTTAGGAGGAATTGATGAAAGAATTAGTGTCCTAGGAACTTGTGTTGTCCATGATGATCAAATCAATAGGATTGGTGAGCTTGAAAAAGCTATGGGAACCTTGGGTTCAACCTTTTCATCTATAAAGTTTAGAGAAAAAGCTTATGTGGGTAAGGAGCAAAAGTTTATGTATGTCTCTAAAGTGCCCAAACCAAAGAAATATTACTATAGGCCTAAAATTGACAAAGCCCTTAGTACCACTACAGATGGGGGAGCTTATGATATCAATGTTTCATCTCTTGATAATACTTGATACACACTTTCTGCGCCTAGCTGAAAGGCGTTAAAGAAAAGCGCTTATGGGAGACAACCCATGGTTTTTACTACAGTATTTTGTTTTTATTTTGTGTCTTGGAAGTTGTTTACTACTGTAGCAACCTCTCCTTATCTTAGTTTTGCGTTTTGTTGTGCCAAGTAAAGTCTTTGATAGTAAAGTTCATACTAGATTTGGATTACTGCGCAGTTTCAGATTTCTTTGCTGTCACGAATTCCGACCTGCCTCTCTGTAGGTAGCTCAGAAAAATATGCCAATTTACGTGCGTGATCCTCAGATATGTACGCAACTTTCATTCAATTTGGGCATTTTCATTTGAGCAAGTCTGGTGCCATTTTAAAATTCGTATTTACGAACTGTTCTGTTTTGATAGATTCTGCCTTTTATTTCGCATTGCCTCTTTTGCTATGTTGGATGAATTTCTTTGATCCATTAATGTCCCGTAGCTTTATGCAATGTCCAGAAGTGTTAAGAATGATTATGTCACCTCTGAACATGTTAATTTTTATTGTGCACTAACCCTCTAATGAGTTGTTTCGAGTTTGGTGTGGAGGAAGTTTTCAAGGATCAAGAGAGGAGTATGATGCAACATGATCAAGGAGAGTGAAAGCTCTAAGCTTGGGGATGCCCCGGTGGTTCACCCCTGCATATTCTAAGAAGACTCAAGCGTCTAAGCTTGGGGATGCCCAAGGCATCCCCTTCTTCATCGACAACATTATCAGGTTCCTCCCCTGAAACTATATTTTTATTCCATCACATCTTATGTGCTTTTTTGTTTTGTTTGAATAAAATGGATCCTAGCATTCACTTTGTGGGAGAGAGAGACACGCTCCGCTGTAGCATATGGACAAGTATGTCCTTAGTTTCTACTCATAGTATTTATGGCGAAGTTTCTTCTTCGTTAAATTGTTATATGGTTGGAATTGGAAAATGATACATGTAGTAATTGCTAAAATGTCTTGGATAATGTGATACTTGGCAATTGTTGTGCTCATGTTTAAGCTCTTGCATCATATACTTTGCACCCATTAATGAAGAAATACATAGAGCATGCTAAAATTTGGTTTGCATATTTGGTCTCTCTAAAGTCTAGATAATATCTAGTATTGAGTTTTGAACAACAAGGAAGACGGTGTAGATTCTTATAATGTTTACAATATGTCTTTTATGTGAGTTTTGCTGCACCGGTTCATCCTTGTGTTTGTTTCAAATAACCTTGCTAGCCTAAACCTTGTATCGAGAGGGAATACTTCTCATGCATCCAAAATACTTGAGCCAACCACTATGCCATTTGCGTCCACCATACCTACCTACTACATGGTATTTCTCCGCCATTCCAAAGTAAATTGCTTGAGTGCTACCTTTAAAATTCCATCATTCACCTTACAATATATAGCTCATGGGACAAATAGCTTAAAAACTATTGTGGTATTGAATATGTACTTATGCACTTTATCTCTTATTAAGTTGCTTGTTGTGCGATAACCATGTTTCTGGGGACGCCATCAACTATTCTTTGTTGAATATCATGTGAGTTGCTATGCATGTTCGTCTTGTCTGAAGTAAGAGAGATCTACCACCTTATGGTTAAGCATGCATATTGTTAGAGAAGAACATTGGGCCGCTAACTAAAGTCATGATCCATGGTGGAAGTTTCAGTTTTGGACATATATCCTCAATCTCATATGAGAAAATTATTAATTGTTGTTACATGCTTATGCATAAAAGAGGAGTCCATTATCTGTTGTCTATGTTGTCCCGGTATGGATGTCTAAGTTGAGAATAATCAATAGCGAGAAATCCAATGCGAGCTTTCTCCTTAGACCTTTGTACAGGCGGCATAGAGGTACCCCATTGTGACACTTGGTTAAAACATGTGCATTGCGATGATCCGGTAGTCCAAGCTAAGTAGGACAAGGTGCGGGCACTATTAGTATACTATGCATGAGGCTTGCAACTTGTAAGATATAATTTACATGATACATATGCTTTATTACTACCGTTGACAAAATTGTTTCATGTTTTCAAAATAAAAGCTCTAGCACAAATATAGCAATCGATGCTTTTCCTCTATGGAGGACCATTCTTTTACTTTCATTGTTGAGTCAGTTCACCTATTTCTCTCCACCTCAAGAAGCAAACATTTGTGTGAACTGTGCATTGATTCCTACATACTTGCATATTGCACTTATTATATTACTCTATGTTGACAATATCCATGAGATATACATGTTACAAGTTGAAAGCAACCGCTGAAACTTAATCTTCCTTTGTGTTGCTTCAATACCTTTACTTTGATTTATTGCTTTATGAGTTAACTCTTATGCAAGACTTATTGATGCTTGTCTTGAAGTGCTATTCATGAAAAGTCTTTGCTTTATGATTCACTTGTTTACTCATGTCATATACATTGTTTTGATCGCTGCATTCACTACATATGCTTTACAAATAGTATGATCAAGGTTATGATGGCATGTCACTCCAGAAATTATCTTTGTTATCGTTTTACCTGCTCGGGACGAGCAGAACTAAGCTTGGGGATGCTGATACGTCTCCGACGTATCGATAATTTCTTATGTTCCATGCCACATTATTGATGTTATCTACATGTTTTATGCACACTTTATGTCATATTCGTGCATTTTCTGGAACTAACCTATTAACAAGATGCCGAAGTGCCAGTTCCTGTTTTCTGCTGTTTTTGGTTTCAGAAATCCTAGTAACGAAATATTCTCGGAATTGGACGAAATCAACGCCCAGGGTCCTATTTTGCCACGAAGCTTCCAGAAGACCGAAGAGGAGACGAAGTGGGGCCACGAGGTGGCCAAACCCTAGGGCGGCGCGGCCCAGGCCTTGGCCGCGCCGACCTGTGGTGTGGGGCCCTCGTGTGGCCCCCTGACCTGCCCTTCCGCCTACTTAAAGCCTCCGTCGCGAAACCCCCAGTACCGAGAGCCACGATACGGAAAACCTTACTGAGACGCCGCCGCCGCCAATCCCATCTCGGGGGATTCAGGAGATCGCCTCCGGCACCCTGCCGGAGAGGGGAATCATCTTCCGGAGGACTCTACGCCGCCATGGTCGCCTCCGGAGTGATGAGTGAGTAGTTCACCCCTGGACTGTGGGTCCATAGCTGTAGCTAGATGGTTGTCTTCTCCCCATTGTGCTTAATTGTCGGATCTTGTGAGCTGCCTAACATGATCAAGATCATTTATCTGTAATTCTATATGTTGCGTTTGTTGGGATCTGATGAATAGAGAATACTTGTTATGTTGATTATCAAAGTTATGTCTATGTGTTGTTTATGATCTTGCATGCTCTCCGTTACTAGTAGATGCTCTGGCCAAGTAGATGCTTGTAACTCCAAGAGGGAGTATTTATGCTCGATAGTGGGTTCATGTCTCCGTGAATCTGGGGAAGTGACAGAAATCTCTAAGATTATGGATGTGCTGTTGCCACTAGGGATAAAACATTGGTGCTATGTTCAAGGATATAGCCACTGATTACATTACGCGCAATACTTAATGCAATTGTCTGTTGTTAGCAACTTAATACTGGAGGGGGTTCGGATGATAACCTGAAGGTGGACTTTTTAGGCATAGATGCATGCTGGATGGCGGTCTATGTACTTTGTCGTAATGCCCAATTAAATCTCACAATACTCATCATAATATGTATGTGCATGGTCATGCCCTCTTTATTTGTCAATTGCCCAACTGTAATTTGTTCACCCAACATGCTGTTTATCTTATGGGAGAGACACCTCTAGTGAACTGTGGACCCCGGTCCAATTCTCTATACTGAAATACAATCTACTGCAATACCGTTTTACTATTTTCTGCAAACAATCATCATCCACACTATACATCTAATCCTTTGGTACAGCAAGCCGGTGAGATTGACAACCTCACTGTTTCGTTGGGGCAAAGTACTTTGGTTGTGTTGTGCAGGTTCCACGTTGGCGCCGGAATCTCTGGTGTTGCGCCGCACTACATCCCGCCGCCATCAACCTTCAACGTGCTTCTTGGCTCCTACTGGTTCGATAAACCTTGGTTTCATACTGAGGGAAAACTTGCCGCTGTACGCATCACACCTTCCTCTTGGGGTTCCCAACGGACGCGTGTTGTACGCGTATCACATACACGTAAACATTAAATACGAGCCTCGATCGGCTCTCAGGTTGTCCTGTGAATCGGCTCAAGGAGCCGATCCACCCATGATTCGTACGAGGTGTACGAATATATGGTGGTCCTGCTTGATCAAAATAAAGCTAAAACGACCTACTACGATTTAGGGTTTTCACCACATAATCGGAACATCCTACTCGTGATTGAGCCTGGCGGCCACGCACAGTGATCGTAAACCGACCCTAGGCAAGGCTTAAAAACCAACACGAAGTTGATCCTCGGAACATCCTGTCTAGGGCTAGCAAACTACACCCTACGCGCCACTGGATCCTTCAACCCGTTTGTAAGGCCTAACTATGCAGATATTAAACTAATCCTTGAAGAACAAGGAGCAACCATAACGGATCGGATCTACTAAATAAAGATCAAGCGGGGTGCCGCCCTTACACCTAAGATAGGTGTAAAGGCGGCTAGACGTCTAAGGGTTGCACGACGACAGCATATGATACGAAGAACAATGCTAACCCTAACACATCTAAGATAACTACGTTACTCGCCATCAAAAAGGCTTCAGTACGAACAACGCATGAACAACGAATAAACGTATACTGCCTAGATCGCAAGATGCGATCTAGGCAGCATGATGCTTACCCGGAAGAAACCCTCGAGACAAGGGAGTTGGCGATGCGCCTAGATTGGTTTGTGGTGAACGTGATTGTTGTTTATTTCATAAACCCTAGATACATATTTATAGTCCGTAGACTTTCTAACGTGGGAATAATCCCAACCGGGCACGAGCCAAACTCTATCTAATCGACACGTATCCTACTATATTACAGATACACGGGCAAACTAGCCCAAACTTTGTATATAAGGCCGATTCACGTATATTCTTCCATGTATATTCTTCAAGCCCATCTTAATCGCGACCCACCTCTGACTCGGTCAAATTCTGGTGATAACACATGCCCCCCTGGTTTTGGAACTGATAATTCCAAAATCACTCTGCTTTTTCTTCATCGGGTCATGTTGTTGCAGAACCGTCGCAGTATCCTTCATCATGATGCTGTGCCTCCTCAACTTCTTTGCAAGATTTGATAGCTTTAACATCACTCCCTCGGAAACTGTAATGGCATTAAATCTCCACCATACCCCCTTTATTTAACTGCGCCGAATGGTTCGCCACTTCATCCCCTTGCTCTGTTCTGGCTATTGGCACCTAAAAAACCCTCTTCCCCTGCAGCCATGTCGTCCTCTTCCTCCATCTCCTCAGGCCTCTCCCTCCAATCTTCCTCCTCGAGCGAGCAGGAGTGGAACTTTGATCATGTGCCAGACGGCCCACCCGAAGCACTCGTCGGGTCAGATGGTGACTTACCTCTGACCGATGGGGAGGACGACCTCGAGTTCCTCATCGAAGGGGAGCTGAAAAGCGAAAGCGAAGACGACCTCCACTCCTGGGCGAAATCCACCTCCCCCGACGAGGAGGAGGAAGAAGAAGAAGTAGAGGAAGAAGAGGAAGAGGAGGAGGATGATTCCTCCTCCTCCGCTGGGTACCCGCCGGCAAAGCGCTTCCGCGCTTGGGCGGACAGCGAGGATGATGATGATGACGAGGAAGAAGAGGCTCCGGCCGAAGGCTGGGGTAGCAGCGACGAGGAACTCTCCGGAAGCAGCGCCGACGGCAGCGATGCCGACGACGAGGCCAGCGAGGATTAGTAAAGTAGGACTAGTTGTCCCTGAGCAATCGGCTCTTCTTTTGTTCTTCCTTTCTTGAGCAATCGGCTCTTCATTGTAAAAAACCCCTCTTATTATGAAGAAGAAACTTCTCAGCTGATTCTGTCCTTTCACCAAATTTACCGATTGCTAAAATAAGTCAACAAATTATGAGCTGATGGCAGCGCACCGGACCTTGCCATGAAACGCGAGCAGAGCCAACTCTATTGTTTATCCAAATGGTAATCTGTGACTTGTCCGCAAGGGCAAAACCCAAATCCCCAAAACGCCACTTGAACAGATCCAACCCACGGCCATATGAACCTCAGATGTCAATCGCGCAGGTTCGCAACTGCAATGAATCCATGGGCAACACCATCCAATGCCCACGCTATGGTTTCCATCCTGAAGGTGATCCTTAACTGCTCCTTGCTGTCCGAACAGCGCCTTGCTCTATCTTTTCGCAGCAACAGAAATGGTTCTGACCCTGTAGATGATGACGGCTTCCCTTTCAGGCTCCTTTCAGCAGCTCTAGTAGTCTTCTACTGCAACAACTCACCGCTTTCGAAGAAGGTTATGATGCAGGGTCAGCCGATGACACTCTGATACGTCTCCGACGTATCGATAATTTCTTATGTTCCATGCCACATTATTGATGTTATCTACATGTTTTATGCACACTTTATGTCATATTCGTGCATTTTCTGGAACTAACCTAATAACAAGATGCCGAAGTGCCAGTTCCTGTTTTCTGCTGTTTTTGGTTTCAGAAATCCTAGTAACGAAATATTCTCGGAATCGGACGAAATCAACGCCCAGGTTCCTATTTTGCCCGGAAGCATCCAGAACACACGAGAACCACCAGAGAGGGGGCACAGGCCCACCAAACCACAGGCCGGCGCGGCCAGGGGGGCCCGCGCCACCCTATGGTGTGGGCACCCCTTCGACCCTCCTGCGCCGCCTCTTCGCCTATATAAAGCCTCCGTCGCGAAAACCCTGATACGTTCGACGAAACCCACAGAAACCTTCCAGAGCCGCCGCCATAGCGAAGCCAAGATCTGGGGGACAGGAGTCTCTGTTCCGGCACGCTGCCGGAACGGGGAAGTGCCCCCGGAAGGCTTCTCCATCGACACCGCTGCCATCTCCACCATCGTCTTCACCGCCATCTTCACCGCCATCGCTGCCTCCATGATGAGGAGGGAGTAATCCACCCCCGAGGCTGAGGGCTTCGCTGTAGCTATGTGGTTCATCTCTCTCCCATGTACCTCAATACAATAATCTCATGAGCTGCTTTACATGATTGAGATTCATATGAGTTTTGTATCACAATTCATCTATGTGCTACTCTAGTGATGTTATTAAAGTATTCTATTCCTCCTGCATTGGTGTAAAGGTGACTAGTGTGTGCACCATGTGGTTCTTGTCGTAGGCTATGATCATGATCTCTTGTGGATTGTGAAGTTAACTATTACTATGATGGTATTGATGTGATCTATTTGGTTATATTGATCTATCTTGCACTATAAGGTTACTAAAATATGAACATTAATTGTGGAGCTTGTTAACTCCGGCATTGAGGGTTCGTGTAATCCTACGCAATGTGTTCATCATCCAACAAAAGTGTAGAGTATGCATTTATCTATTCTGTTATGTGATCAATATTGAGAGTGTCCACTAGTGAAAGTGTAATCCCTAGGCCTTGTTCCTAAATACTGCTATCACTGCTTGTTTACTGTTTTACTGTGTTACTACTGCTGCGTTACTACTGCTTGTTTACTACACGCCAGCAAGCTATTTTCTGGCACCGTTGCTACTGCTCATATATATTCATACCACCTGTATTTCACTATCTCTTCGCCGAACTAGTGCACCTATTAGGTGTGTTGGGGACACAAGAGACTTCTTGCTTTGTGGTTGCAGGGTTGCATGAGAGGGATATCTTTGACCTCTTCCTCCCTGAGTTCGATAAACCTTGGGTGATCCACTTAAGGGAAAACTTGCTGCTGTTCTACAAACCTCTGCTCTTGGAGGCCCAACACTGTCTACAGGAAAGGAGGGGGAACGTAGACATCAAGCACTTTTCTGGCGCCGTTGCCGGGGAGGAAAGGTAAAAGGTACTCACACTACGGATCCCGGCTACTAAGCTATTTCCCGGCATTGTAAGTACTCGAAGCTATTTCCTTTAGATCCTGCAATTGCAACTTTTTGTTTCTTGTTTACACTAGTTTGGCATAATGGACAAGAATGATCTTCTATTTCTATTTCCTGATTTAAAACATGGATTGTTTGATGCGAAAATTAAAAAACCTATGGAATCTTATTTGCATGCTGGTAGTAATATTAGTATGAACGCTTTGAACACCATTGTTGATAATAATATAGAAAGTTCTAAGCTTGGGGAAGCTGGTTTTCATGATCTTTTTAGTCCCCCAAGCATTGAGGAGAAAATTTTCTTTGATGATACTTTGCCTCCTATTTATGATGATTATAATGATAGTGGTCTTTTGGTACCACCTACTATGGAGAGTAAATTTTGTTGTGATTATACTATGCCTCCTACACTTGATGAGAATAATAATGATAGCTACTTTGTTGAATTTGCTCCCGCTATTACTAATAAAATTGATTATGCTTATGTGGAGAGTAATAATTTTATGCATGAGACTCATGATAAGAATGTTTCATTTGATAGTTATATTGTTGAGTTTGCTCATGACACTACTGGATATTATTATGAGAGAGGAAAATATGGTTGTAGAAATTTTCATGTTACTAAAATGCCTCTCTATGTGCTGAAATTTTTGAAGCTACACTGGTTTTATCTTCCTATGCTTGTTACTTTGCTCTTCATGAACTTGTTTCTTTACAAGATTCCCTTGCATAGGAAGCATGTTAGACTTAAATGTGTTTTGTATTTGCCTCTTGATGCTCTCTTTTGCTTCAAATACTATTTCTTGCGAGTGCATCATTAAAACTGCTGAGCCCATCTTAATGGCTATAAAGAAAGAACTTCTTGGGAGATAACCCATGTGTTATTTTGCTACAGTACTTTGTTTTTATTTTGTGTCTTGGAAGTTGTTTACTACTGTAGCAACCTCTCCTTATCTTAGTTTTGTGTTTTGTTGTGCCAAGTGAAGCCTCTAATCGAAGGTTGATACTACATTTGGATTTCTGCGCAGAAACAGATTTCTATCTGTCACGAATCTGGGCTTTTTTCTCTGTAGAAAAATCAGAAAAATATGCCAATTTACGTGCGTGTTCCTCAGATATGTACGCAACTTTCATTAGTTTTGAGTTTTCTGATTTGAGCAACGGAAGTATTTATTAGAAATTCGTATTTACGGACTATTCTGTTTTGACAGATTCTGCCTTTTATTTCGCATTGCCTCTTTTGCTATGTGGGATGGATTTCTTTGTTCCATTAAACTCCAGTAGCTTTGAGCAATGTCCAGAAGTGTTAAGAATGATTGTGTCACCTCTGAACATGTGAGTTTTTGATTATGTACTAACCCCTCTAATGAAGTTTATGAGAAGTTTGGTGTGAAGGAAGTTTTCAAGGGTCAAGAGAGGAGGATGATATACTATGATCAAGAAGAGTGAAAGCTCTAAGCTTGGGGATGCCCCAGTGGTTCATCCCTGCATATATCAAGAAGACTCAAGCGTCTAAGCTTGGGGATGCCCAAGGCATCCCCTTCTTCATCGATAAATTTATCAGGTTCCTCCCTTGAAACTATATTTTTATTCGGTCACATCTTATGTACTTTACTTGGAGCGTCTGTGTGCTTTTGTTTTTGTTTGTGTTTGAATAAATTGGATTACATCATGTTTGTGTGGGAGAGAGACACGCTCCGCTGTAGCATATGGACAAGTATGTCCTTAGGCTCTACTCATAGTATTCATGGCGAAGTTTCTTCTTCGTTAAATTGTTATATGGTTGGAATTGGAAAATGATACATGTAGTAATTGCTATTAATGTCTTGGGTAATGTGATACTTGGCAATTGTTGTGCTCATGTTTAAGCTCTTGCATCATATACTTTGCACCCATTAATGAAGAAATACATAGAGCATGCTAAAATTTGGTTTGCATATTTGGTTTCTCTAAGGTCTAGATAATTTCTAGTATTGAGTTTGAACAACAAGGAAGACGGTGTAGAGTCTTATAATGTTTACAATGTGTCTTTTATGTGAGTTTTGCTGCACCGGTTCATCCTTGTGTTTGTTTCAAATAACCTTGCTAGCCTAAACCTTGTATCGAGAGGGAATACTTCTCATGCATCCAAATCCTTGAGCCAAACAACACTAAGCCATTTGTGTCCACCATACCTACCTACTACATGGTATTTCCTGCCATTCCAAAGTAAATTGCTTGAGTGCTACCTTTAAACAATTCAAAATTTATCACCTCTGATTTGTGTCAATGTTTTATAGCTCATGAGGAAGTATGTGGTGTTTATCTTTCAATCTTGTTGGGCAACTTTCACCAATGGACTAGTGGCTTCATCCGCTTATCCAATAATTTTGCAAAAAGAGCTGGCAATGGGATTCCCAGTCCCACATTAATTAACAAAAATAGACACTCCTCCATGGTATGTGATTGTTGGACGGCACCCGAAGGATTCGGTTAGCCATGGCTTGTGTAAGCAAAGGTTGGGAGGAGTGTCATCATAATAAAACTAAAATAAAAAGGCACTCCTTCATGGTATGAGATTGTTGGCAGGCACCCGAGGATTCGGTTAGCCATGGTTTGTGAAAGAAAGGTTGGAAGGAGTGCCACCCAAAAATAAAATAAAATGGGAGCTGCTCTTTGAAGGTTTGTCTGGCAAGGGGGTTAGAGTACCCGCTACCATTCGTTGACAACAACATACACCTCTCAAAACTTTATTTTTATGCTCTCTTTATGTTTTCAAAATAAAAGCTCTAGCACAAATATAGCAATCGATGCTTTCCTCTATGGAGGACCATTCTTTTACTTTTTGTTGAGTCAGTTCACCTATTTCTCTCCATCTCAAGAAGCAAACACTTGTGTGAACTGTGCATTGATTCCTACATATTTGCATATTGCATTTGTTATATTGCTTTGCATTGACAATTATCCATGAGATATACATGTTACAAGTTGAAAGCAACCGCTGAAACTTAATCTTCCATTGTGTTGCTTCAATGCCTTTACTTTGAATTATTGCTTTATGAGTTAACTCTTATGCAAGACTTATTGATGCTTGTCTTGAAGTGCTATTCATGAAAAGTCTTTGCTATATGATTCACTTGTTTACTCATGTCATATACATTGTTTTGATCGCTGCATTCATCTCATATGCTTTACAAATAGCATGATCAAGTTTATGATGGCATGTCACTCCAGAAATTATCTGTGTTATCGTTTTACCTGCTCGGGACGAGCAGAACTAAGCTTGGGGATGCTGATACGTCTCCGACGTATCGATAATTTCTTATGTTCCATGCCACATTATTGATGTTATCTACATGTTTTATGCACACTTTATGTCATATTCGTGCATTTTCTGGAACTAACCTATTAACAAGATGCCGAAGTGCCAGTTCCTGTTTTCTGCTGTTTTTGGTTTCAGAAATCCTAGTAACGAAATATTCTCGGAATCGGACGAAATCAACGCCCAGGTTCCTATTTTGCCCGGAAGCATCCAGAACACACGAGAACCACCAGAGAGGGGGCACAGGCCCACCAAACCACAGGCCGGCGCGGCCAGGGGGGGGCCCGCGCCACCCTATGGTGTGGGCACCCCTTCGACCCTCCTGCGCCGCCTCTTCGCCTATATAAAGCCTCCGTCGCGAAAACCCTGATATGTTCGACGAAACCCACAGAAACCTTCCAGAGCCGCCGCCATCGCGAAGCCAAGATCTGGGGGACAGGAGTCTCTGTTCCGGCACGCTGCCGGAACGGGGAAGTGCCCCCGGAAGGCTTCTCCATCGACACCGCTGCCATCTCCACCACCGTCTTCACCGCCATCTTCACCGCCATCGCTGCCTCCATGATGAGGAGGGAGTAATCCACCCCCGAGGCTGAGGGCTTCGCTGTAGCTATGTGGTTCATCTCTCTCCCATGTACCTCAATACAATAATCTCATGAGCTGCTTTACATGATTGAGATTCATATGAGTTTTGTATCACAATTCATCTATGTGCTACTCTAGTGATGTTATTAAAGTATTCTATTCCTCCTGCATTGGTGTAAAGGTGACTAGTGTGTGCACCATGTGGTTCTTGTCGTAGGCTATGATCATGATCTCTTGTGGATTGTGAAGTTAACTATTACTATGATGGTATTGATGTGATCTATTTGGTTATATTGATCTATCTTGCACTATAAGGTTACTAAAATATGAATATTAATTGTGGAGCTTGTTAACTCCGGCATTGAGGGTTCGCGTAATCCTACGCAATGTGTTCATCATCCAACAAAAGTGTAGAGTATGCATTTATCTATTCTGTTATGTGATCAATATTGAGAGTGTCCACTAGTGAAAGTGTAATCCCTAGGCCTTGTTCCTAAATACTGCTATCACTGCTTGTTTACTGTTTTACTGTGTTACTACTGCTGCGTTACTACTGCTTGTTTACTACATGCCAGCAAGCTATTTTCTGGCACCGTTGCTACTGCTCATATATATTCATACCACCTGTATTTCACTATCTCTTCGCCGAACTAGTGCACCTATTAGGTGTGTTGGGGACACAAGAGACTTCTTGCTTTGTGGTTGCAGGGTTGCATGAGAGGGATATCTTTGACCTCTTCCTCCCTGAGTTCGATAAACCTTGGGTGATCCACTTAAGGGAAAACTTGCTGCTGTTCTACAAACCTCTGCTCTTGGAGGCCCAACACTGTCTACAGGAAAGGAGGGGGAACGTAGACATCACACTCCAATCGGCTTCCAGAAACAGAGTGTCTATCAAATCAACTACCCCCGAGCCTCAGTTAAGGCGAGAACAGTGGCGAGGACACACAGTTCAATCCAAGGGCCTTGAACCCAGGCAATTGAGACAGCCACCATGTAGAGGTCCTAGCCATTCCTACGAGCGTAGCTGAGAAAGTGGCCAACTTAGCCAAGCCGCCGATCACCTTTCCTTCCACTGAAAGCCGATATTGCAGACGAAACACCAACGGCCTAATGAGGAAAGGGTTGGAGACTGGCCTTGAGGCTGAATCCGTGTCTTGAACACGCAGCTGGTAGATCTTGTGTAATTTGTACTAGAGTCGATGTCTGTGCATCGGCTGTAAACATTTTTTTTTACTGGCCGATTTTTCTATCGGCCCACCCCCAATATTTTACTGCACATGTATCGCACATGTTCATCTGATTAGGTGCCCCCCGAGCCGAATCTGTCAGGTAACTGCAGATATCGGCTCTGTAGTTAGCCAAGGCACTGTATTTGAACGTCGGCTCCGTTAGGACTAATGTTGACTTTCATCAGCCGACGTAAAACCGCTGCCCATTAGATCGACGTTGAACACAGGCAGAACGTATGGTGAGGATAATTTTGGCCGATTGCTGGAATCGGCCTCCATGTTGATTGAATCGCTCAATGAAGGTTTTGCAATGTTCCTCCATAGATCTTTGGGGCTGATCCCAAGGATCGGCCTCGCCACGTTTGTCCGTAGGTTTGTTCTTGCTATATGGTCAGGCCAGTGGATAAGACCAGCCTAACCCCATCCTTTGTCACGTCGATGCGCTCACAGTCGTCCAAATTGATGCCTGAGAGTGGCTCTTGGCCTGTTGTCTCCCAAGCGTTCATGCCAGCCGTTGAAATCTCGGCTGAGTCATCTGCATGGACGACCTCTACCTCATCTCCATCCCACTGTATTACACATTGGTGCATCGTGGATGGAATGCAACAGTTGGCGTGGATCCAATCTCTTCCTAGCAGGACAGCATAGGTGCTCTTGCTATCGACAATAAAGAACGTCGTGGGGATGGTTTTCCTTCCCACGGTCAGATCCACGTTCAGAACACCTTGTGCGTCAGACGCCTGGCCATTGAAATCGCTCAGCGTCACGTTGGTCTTGATCAGATCCGAGCTAGAGCGTCCCAACCGACGTAGCATGGAGTATGGCATAATGTTGACTGCCGCTCCGGTGTCCACCAGCATCTTGTTGACAGGCCTCCCATCGATATAACCTCGCAAGTACAGGGCCTTCAGATGTCTGTAGCTTCTTTCTCGTGGCTTCTCAAAGATAACTGGCCGTGGGCCGCAGTCAAGTTGTGTCACAGGTGCTTCGTCTAATCCTGGAGTGCTAAACTCCGTCGGAAGGATGAACACCATGTTTGTGCCAGCCGATGTCTCATCATTGGCTTTCTTTTGTCTGGGGCGCCACTCTTTCCTTTGTGGCCGACCTTCTTCGTCCAGGGTTCGCTGAATTTTAGCGGCCAGATCAGGCCGCGCCTTCCTCAACGTGTGCAGGTATAACCTTTCGGCTTCCTCCAAACCACGTAGTCGCTGAACCCTACGCTTTTGGGAACGGCTGAGTCCATCAGGGCACCACCTCGGCCGGTGGTACTTATCTTCTTCTTCTTCATCATCGTCTTCCAAATCCTCGAGATCTTCCACCCGAGGGGACTCAGCGTGCTTGTTCCGAGGCGGGAGAGGCCCTAGACGTTTGAACACAGACACGTTAGCTGCATCCTTCCTCTTCTGTCTACATTCTGGGTAGTTGCCGATTGTAGGCAATCGGCTCATTCCTGAATCCCAGCAGTGTCTGAAGAAGGGATAGTCCCAGTGCCTATCCTCATCGTCTTGCTCTCTTGACTTCTCCTTGGCATGGCGCTCATATCTCTCCTCGTCGCGATCATGCCGACGATGTCTCCTGGCGTCCCCAGCCAGACGATCTCTTTCACCATCGTCGTTGGATCGTCGGCGTTGGTCATATTGACTCACGTACTTGTTGAGGAGGTGATCAGAGAGAGGTCGCTGATATCTCACATTCCTCACTTCTCCCTCTGTAATGTAGCGCTTGCCATCGTGACGGAGCCGATCGCGAGGAACGGCTTCCTCTGTGTCCTTGCTATGAGAGCAGCTGCCCTCGTCTCCGTCCTTACCAGAGCGGTGTCCAGGTCCTACCATGTTGATGTTGAACGAGAATCCTGGCTGGCACCCTCCAGGGTAAGTGCACTCCACCATGTTAACGGCGGGGAAGGGGTGTGTGTCGACTTTCATGGCGTACTGGCTGAAAATTAGACGCCCTTGTTCTATCGCCATTTGGACCTGCTGCCGCCACACCCTGCAGTCGTTGGTGGCATGGGTGAACGTGTTATGCCACTTGCAGTATGGCTTTCCGTTCAGCTCCTACGCCGTGGGGATCTTATGGCCTTCGGGTACCTTTAGCTGCTTCTCTTTAAGTAAGAGGTCAAAAATCTGCTCAGCCTTGGTAACGTCGAAGTCAAACCCTCTTGGAGGACCTTGTGGCTTAACCCACTTGCAGGACACGGGGCTTGCCCCCCGAGTCCATTCAGCCACTGCTACCTCTTGATCTCCCGCAGAGCCCTCATCTTCATCTGCCTCAACCAGGACCACCGCACGCTTGAATTTATCCTGGTATACATCTGGGTGGCGCTGTTCATATACTGACAGCTTCTGCACCATGTGCGCCAGTGAAAGGTAGTCTGCTTGGGAGGCCACGTCCTTGATCGGTGATGCGAGACCCACCACCGCCAACTCGACTGCTTCCTTTTCAGTCACATGAGCCGAATAGCATCGGTTTCTAACGGTCCTGAAGCGCTGGACGTATTCTGACACTGTTTCTCCGTGCTTCTGTCGTACTTGTGCTAAATCGGCAATGCCAGCCTCGGAAGCCTCTGAGTGATACTGCATGTGGAACTGCTCTTCCAACTGCTTCCAAGTCCGGATTGAGTCTGGTGGCAGCGATGTGTACCACCCGAAAGCCGATCCTATGAGGGACTGTGCGAAGAACCTCACACGCAGCTCATCTGATGCTGAGATCGTGCCCAGCTGTGCCAAATATCGGCTCACATGCTCGATGGAGCTGGAACCATCTGATCCATTAAACTTGGAGAAATCAGGGAGTCGATATTTGGGTGGTAGCAGGATCAACTCGTACTCGTTGGGGTACGGCTTGGAATAGCCGATTGTCCTCCTTTTCGGCACCATGCCGAACTGGTCTCTCAGGATTGTACTGATTTGATCCGCGGTGCTGGCTGCAGGAGTCGAACTCTGAAGATTCGCCGGAGTGGCATACTTAGCCAGCCATGCTTGCTTTTCCAGCTCTGAGCCAACTGCAGGAGCTGAGCTCTGGAGGTTTGTCGGAGTGGCATACTTAGCTAGCCACGTCTGCTTCTCAAGATCTGTTGCCGAAGTTCCTCCTGCTGTTCCAGAAGTCCCTCGCCGTTGCGATGCGGTTTGTGAGTGCCCGATTCTGCGATCGCAGCACGTATGTGCACGTGTATCCGTGAGGGATCTCCTTAGGCGCCTCATGCAAGAACTGGTAGTCACTAGGGTCACCACCGATCTTGTTGACGACGTATGCTGGTGAATTCGGCACTTCTGGTGCTGCCAACGCGAATGGCAGCGGTGGACGGGACTGGAGTGGCATCTCTCCTTGGTAAGTCCCGAGAGCTGGTCCTGACGGAGAGTACTGATGCCTCATGATTTCCTGGATCACCCGAAGAGCGACACGCTCCAAAGTGTCCACCAGGCTCTCAGAATGGCGGTGCAGCGAGTGAGCTACCATGAAGTTAATCTCCTGACGCAGGGACCTGGTGCGTTCTTCTGACGGGGCGGACAGGTCCACTCCATCGAGCGCGCCTTCAGGTGAGAACCCTTTCCACCTGATGCCATGTGAGCGGGTTCTGTGAAAAGAGCCGATGAGGTCGGCTTCGAGGATTGCTTTGACCTCGTCATACTTCTTCTTAAGCTCCTCGGTCAGATCCTCGTACGTGACTGGAGTGCCTTCCGCCATCTCAGATGTAGATGGCGATGCTGTTGATGTCGACGATTGTCCCACCGGGCGTGCCAGAATGTGTTGCGGTCAGAAACCCACCGGCGAGCAGCGACGGGCAACACGGTAGAGCCGGGAGGCTCCCAGGACTGCGGCTAGCCCTGGTCCCTCCGAACGACGGCCCGCAAAGACTCGGCACGCACGTCCGATGTTGGTGCAAGGGCGTGCCACCTGACCTATACCTGGTCAGGAAGGTGATGGATGTGCCTCGCTTAGTTTCCTGCATGGCATACACGTAAACATTAAATACGAGCCTCGATCGGCTCTCAGGTTGTCCTGTAAATCGGCTCAAGGAGCCGATCCACCCATGATTCGTACGAGGTGTACGAATATATGGTGGTCCTGCTTGATCAAAATAAAGCTAAAACGACCTACTACGATTTAGGGTTTTCACCACATAATCGGAACATCCTACTCGTGATTGAGCCTGGCGGCCACGCACGGTGATCGTAAACCGACCCTAGGCAAGGCCTAAAAACCAACACGAAGTTGATCCTCGGAACATCCTGTCTAGGGCTAGCAAACTACACCCTACGCGCCACTGGATCCTTCAACCCGTTTGTAAGGCCTAACTATGCAGATATTAAACTAATCCTTGAAGAACAAGGAGCAACCATAACGGATCGGATCTACTAAATAAAGGGTCACACAACCTTGCTCTCAAAGCTAGGGCCGATCATGGGAGCAAAGAAGACTATGAAATTGAAGAAGAAGAAGAAGAAGAGATGACTTCAACTAGTGACATGGCTACCGACTTTGCTTTCTTTGCCAAGAAATACAAGGCAAAGTTCCCAATGCTCCTCAATGACAAGAAGAAGAAGAGAACTTGCTACAATTGTGATGAAGATAGCCACTTTGCAAATGAGTGCCCTTATGAGAAAATGGTAGACAAGCCAAGATTCATCAAAGGGGTCAAGCCAAGATTGAAGCCAAACCCAATCAACGATCGATACAAGAAGAACAAGGGAAGAGCCTTTGTTGGGGCCGAGTACTTGTCCGATGATGAAGAGGAAGATGAGGAGAAAGAGGCCGGGGTGGCCGGGGTGGCCGGCTTGGCTTTCTCTAAGCCCGGGTCACTCTTCACATATGACTACTCCAAGGACTACTCCACGGAGAATGATGTTGGTTCTTCCTTCATGGCAAGAACAACTCAAGATGATGACTCCGATGACTCTCCCTCCTCTACAATCGTTGGCTCTTGTCTTATGGCAAGGGAAACCAAGGTAATGGAACCTCCACCTTCCCTATCTAGTGTTCTTGATGATGAAAGCGAAAAACAAGAAGAATTAATTGTGCTTAAGGAACTCTATGATGTTAGATGCACCCTTCGTGGTGAAGCTCTTGTCAAGTTTGATTTCTTGATGGACTCACTCAAGGAAAAGGATGAGTCCATTGAGGAATTAGAATATCATTTAAATGAGAAGGAACGGAGATTCAATCTCCTAAGACAAGAGCTAAAAACCGAAAGGTGCATATCTCAAGGTCTTAAGCAACAAATTGAAACTTATGAACTTGATAAAGTTAAGGACCTAGAAACTATTGATAGGGCTCAATCTTTGACTCAAGTGCTCCATACCTCAAAGGAGGAACTTGAAGTTGCTCACGCTTCTCTCACTAGGGATCTTGACCACCTTGAAAGAGCTAACAAGCTTGTTAAGGATGAGCTCAAGAAACTTGGAGAGAACCATGACCTACTCCAAGAAACCTACACAAAAGCACTTGAATCAATGAAGGATCCCATTGTTGTTGAAAAGCATGCTAGTTCCCCTACCTCTTTTAGTAGTGAGCATGCTAAGCTTGTTGAGGAACATGTTCGTTTACAAGAGGAACTCTCTTTGCATGTTGAGACCAATGCATATCTTGAATCCTTGGTGACTAAATATGGTCTCAACTATCATCCTAATGAATCCTCTTGTGAGCAAGCATCTATTCTTGAGGAAAATTTTAGGTTAACAAAGGAACTTGCAAAGTTCACCACCGCCAAGAACAAGATGGGATTGGATGACCTCTTGAGTAAGAAAAGGTCAAACAATCAAAAGTTTGGACTTGGATATGTTCCCAAGTCTCACAAGAAGAAGAACTACAACAAGGAGAAACCCGCTCAAGATAATAACAAGAAGGTCACTAATAATGGCAAAGCCTCAAAGGGCAAAGCCACTAGTGGTGACCGCACGGGGCCAAACGATCACTATGCATTATTTGATGATTATTATGGTGATGTCTATGCTAACTATGTTGGCCCTCTTAATGGCTATGCTTATAGAGAGTACTCAATTTGGGTACCAAAAGATATTGTTGCCATTGCAAAGGAACCCATTAATCGATGGGTTCCTAAATCATCTACTTGATTTTGTAGGGGTATTCCTCCGGTGGTCCCAAATGGGTGTTTGATAGTGGATGCACCAATCATATGACCGGAGGAACAGGTGTGCTTGATCAATTCATTGAAGACATCAACAAGAAGTCAAGCATTACCTTTGGTGATAACTCAAAGGGAAAGGTACTTGGGTATGGCAAGGTAGCAATCTCTAAGGACTTGTGCCTTGAGACGGTTATGCTCGTTGAATCCCTTGGCTATAACTTACTTTCTATATATCATCTTGCCGATGCCGGTTACAATTCATATTTTACTAATTATTGTGTGAAAGTCTTTAGGAGTGACAATCTCAAATTGGTCCTCGTTGGATATGTGGAGAACAACCTTTACGTGGTTGACCTCTCGAAAGAGAGCTCCTCTCACTCCACATGTCTAATGGCGACCAAGCATGACGAAGGTTGGTTGTGGCATCGCCGCCTTGGTCATGTCAATATGAGGAATCTCAAACAACTCCTAAAGGGTGAACACATTGTGGGACTAACCGGCATTTCTTTTGAGAAAGATCGTGTTTGCAGTGCATGTGTAGCCGGAAAGCAACTCAAGAAGAGACATCCTATCAAGAGTATCGTCACCACATCTAGGCCTTTGGAGCTCCTTCATTTGGATCTCTTTGGGCCATCACATTATGATACTCTTGGTGGGAGCAAGTATGGACTCGTCATTGCTGATGATTACTCAAGATACTCTTGGGTCTTTCTCCTTAAGTCTAAGGATGAGACCCATAGGGAATTCATTGTCTTCGCCAAGAAAGCTCAACGTATGTATGAATCCGAGATCAAGGCGATAAGAACCGACAATGGCACCGAGTTCAAGAACTACACCATGCGAGAGTTTGTCGATGATGAGGGCATCAAGCATCAGTTTTCGGCGCCATACACCCCTCAACAAAATGGTGTTGTTGAAAGGAAGAACCGGACTATCATTGAGATGGCAAGAACCATGTTGAGTGAATTCAACTCACCTCACAACTTTTGGGGAGAAGCCATATCTACGGCCGTCCACTACTCCAACCGGCTCTTCCTCCGTCCCCTCCACAACAAAACTCCATACGAGCTTCTTACCGGTAACAAGCCTAATGTCATGTACATTCGTGTCTTTGGATGCAAATGCCTTGTTAAGAACAACAAAGGAAAGCTCGGTAAATTTGAAACTAGAACCATAGAGGGCATATTTGTTGGTTATGCGGAGAACTCTCACGCCTATAGGTACTACAACCGGTCCACCGGGACTATTGAAGTATCTTGTGACGTGGAGTTCTTGGAGGATAATGGCTCCCAAGTGGAGCAATTTGATCCATGTGTTGCAGGAAATGATGATGATCCATCTAGTGCCATCAAGCATATGGGCATTGGACACATTCGGCCCATGGAAATTCATAGTGATGATCAAAATGATGGAATAGAAATATCAAGCACGGCTCAAGTGGAGCCTAGCTCAACTCAAGCCGAACCATCAAGTGCAACTCAAGAACCATCCTCCACTCAAGATGAGTCACATTCTGAAGAACAAGAAGAAAGTCCTCATTCCACGGAGCAAGACCATGATGATGATCAAGAAACATCCTCAACTCATGTTCAAGCTCAAGTGGTCCCTCATTATCAAGCACTAGCAAGAGATGAATTCATTGATCATGAAGGAACCATTCGGAAGATCAAGGCCGCTACAAGGGCAAGTGACATGAAAGTAGATCATGTCCTTGGTAGCATCTCTAGAGGAGTGGTAACTCGTAGACACCATGCATTACTTATCACTTATTGTCAACACCATGCTTTTGTGTCTAGTTTTGAACCACTCAAGGTACATGAAGCCTTGGTTGATCCGGATTGGGTAATTGCCATGCAAGAAGAATTGGAGTGTTTCACTCGTAATGAAGTGTGGTCTCTAGTTGAGAGACCCAAAGATCATCGCATCAATGTTATTGGGACCAAATGGGTATTCAAGAACAAGCAAGATGAGAATGGCATTGTCATACGAAACAAAGCAAGGTTAGTGGCGCAAGGGTTTGCCCAAATAGAAGGTATGGATTTTGAGGATACCTTTGCGCCGGTAGCCCGTCTTGAAGCTATTCGTCTTTTGCTTGCATTTGCATCTTTCCACAATTTCAAACTATATCAAATGGATGTGAAAAGTGCATTTTTGAACGGTCCTCTAAAAGAAACCGCATATGTGGCTCAACCCCCGGGTTTCGAAGACCCATGCCGACCCAACCACGTGTATTTACTCCATAAGGCACTCTACGGTCTCAAGCAAGCTCCACGTGCTTGGTATGAGTTCCTTAGGGATTTCTTACTACATGATGGGTTTTGCATGGGTACGGTCGATTCCACCCTTTTCACCAAACGGGTTAAAGGGGGTGGCCTATTTATATGTCAAATATATGTTGATGATATTATCTTTGGTGAAACTAACCCCAATCATAACAAATCTTTTGAGCTATTGATGACTGATGTGTGTGGTTGACACGTCCGTTGGGAACCCCAAGAGGAAGGTGTGATGCGCACAGCGGCAAGTTTCCCTCAGTAAGAAACCAAGGTTTAATCGGACCAGTAGGAGTCAAGAAGCACGTTGAAGGTTGATGGCGGCGGGATGTAGTGCGGCGCAACACCAGAGATTCCGGCGCCAACGTGGAACCTGCACAACACAACCAAAGTACTTTGCCCCAACGAAACAGTGAGGTTGTCAATCTCACCGGCTTGCTGTAACAAAGGATTAACCGTATTGTGTGGAAGATGATTGTTTGCAGAAAACAGTAGAATAGTATTGCAGTAGATTGTATTTCAGTATAGAGAATTGGACCGGGGTCCACAGTTCACTAGAGGTGTCTCTCCCATAAGATAAACAGCATGTTGGGTGAACAAATTACAGTTGGGCAATTGACAAATAAAGAGGGCATAGCCATGCACATACATATTATGATGAGTATAGTGAGATTTAATTGGGCATTACGACAAAGTACATAGACCGCCATCCAGCATGCATCTATGCCTAAAAATTCCACCTTCAGGTTATCATCCGAACCCCCTCCAGTATTAAGTTGCTAACAACAGACAATTGCATTAAGTATTGCGCGTAATGTAACTAGTAACTACATCCTTGAACATAGCACTAATGTTTTATCCCTAGTGGCAACAGCACATCCACAACCTTAGAACTTTCTGTCACTATCCCAGATATCAATGGAGGCATGAACCCACTATCGAGCATAAATACTCCCTCTTGGAGTTACAAGCATCTACTTGGCCAGAGCATCTACTAGTAACGGAGAGCATGCAAGATCATAAACAACACATAGACATAACTTTGATAATCAACATAACAAGTATTCTCTATTCATCGGATCCCAACAAACGCAACATATAGAATTACAGATAGATGATCTTGATCATGTTAGGCAGCTCACAAGATCCGACAATGAAGCACAATGGGGAGAAGACAACCATCTAGCTACTGCTATGGACCCATAGTCCAGGGGTAGACTACTCACACATCACTCCGGAGGCGACCATGGCGGCGTAGAGTCCTCCGGGAGATGATTCCCCTCTCCGGCAGGGTGCCGGAGGCGATCTCCTGGATCCCCCGAGATGGGATCGGCGGCGGCGGCGTCTCTGGAAGGTTTTCCGTATCGTGGCTCTCGGTACTGGGGGTTTCGCAACGGAGGCTTTAAATAGGCGGAAGGGCAGGTCAGGAGGGGGCACGAGGGCCCCACACCACAGGGCCGCGCGGCCAGGGGCCAGGCCGCGCCGCCCTAGGGTTTGGCCGCCTCGTGGCCCCACTTCGTCTCCTCTTCGGTCTTCTGGACGCTTCGTGGCAAAATAGGACCCTGGGCGTTGATTTCGTCCAATTCTGAGAATATTTCCTTACTAGGATTTCTGAAACCAAAAACAGCAGAAAACAAAGAATCGGCACTTCGGCATCTTGTTAATAGGTTAGTTCCGGAAAATGCACGAATATGACATAAAGTGTGCATAAAACATGTAGATAACATCAATAATGTGGCATGGAACATAAGAAATTATCGATACGTCGGAGACGTATCAGCATTCCCAAGCTTAGTTCTTCTCGTCCCGTTGATGTAAAACGATAACACAGATAATTTCTGGAGTGACATGCCATCATAACCTTGATCATACTATTTGTAAAGCATATGTAGTGAATGCAGCGATCAAAACAATGTATATGACATGAGTAAACAAGTGAATCATAAAGCAAAGACTTTTCATGAATAGCACTTCAAGACAAGCATCAATAAGTCTTGCATAAGAGTTAACTCATAAAGCAATAATTCAAAGTAAAGGCATTGAAGCAACACAAAGGAAGATTAAGTTTCAGCGGTTGCTTTCAACTTATAACATGTATATCTCATGGATATTGTCAACATAGAGTAATATAATAAGTGCAATAAGCAAGTATGTAGGAATCAATGCACAGTTCACACAAGTGTTTGCTTCTTGAGGTGGAGAGAAATAGGTGAACTGACTCAACATTGAAAGTAAAAGAATTGTCCTCCATAGAGGAAAAGCATCGATTGCTATATTTGTGCTAGAGCTTTGATTTTGAAAACATGAAACAATTTTGTCAACGGTAGTAATAAAGCATATGTATCATGTAAATTATATCTTATAAGTTGCAAGCCTCATGCATAGTATACTAATAGTGCCCGCACCTTGTCCTAATTAGCTTGGACTACCGGATCATCGCAATGCACATGTTTTAACCAAGTGTCACAAAGGGGTACCTCTATGCCGCCGTACAAAGGTCTAAGGAGAAAGCTCGCATTGGATTTCTCGCTATTGATTATTCTCAACTTAGACATCCATACCGGGACAACATAGACAACAGATAATGGACTCCTCTTTTATGCATAAGCATGTAACAACAATTAATAATTTTCTCATATGAGATTGAGGATATTTGTCCAAAACTGAAACTTCCACCATGGATCATGGCTTTAGTTAGCGGCCCAATGTTCTTCTCTAACAATATGCATGCTTAACCATAAGGTGGTAGATCGCTCTTACTTCAGACAAGACGAACATGCATAGCAACTCACATGAAATTCAACAAAGAATAGTTGATGGCGTCCCCAGTGAACATGGTTATCGCACAACAAGCAACTTAATAAGAGATAAAGTGCATAATTACATATTCAATACCACAATAGTTTTTAAGCTATTTGTCCCATGAGCTATATATTGCAAAGGTGATGATGGAATTTTAAAGGTAGCACTCAAGCAATTTACTTTGGAATGGCGGAAAATACCATGTAGTAGGTAGGTATGGTGGACACAAATGGCATAGTGGTTGGCTCAAGTATTTTGGATGCATGAGAAGTAATCCCTCTCGATACAAGGTTTAGGCTAGCAAGGTTATTTGAAACAAACACAAGGATGAACCGGTGCAGCAAAACTCACATAAAAGACATATTGAAAACATTATAAGACTCTACACCGTCTTCCTTGTTGTTCAAACTCAATACTAGAAATTATCTAGACCTTAGAGAAACCAAATATGCAAACCAAATTTTAGCATGCTCTATGTATTTCTTCATTAATGGGTGCAAAGCATATGATGCAAGAGCTTAAACATGAGCACAACAATTGCCAAGTATCACATTACCCAAGACATTTATAGCAATTACTACATGTATCATTTTCCAATTCCAACCATATAACAATTTAACGAAGAAGAAACTTCGCCATGAATACTATGAGTAGAAACTAAGGACATACTTGTCCATATGCTACAGCGGAGCGTGTCTCTCTCCCATAAAGTGAATGCTAGGATCCATTTTATTCAAACAAAACAAAAAACAAAAACAAACCGACGCTCCAAGAAAAGCACATAAGATGTGATGGAATAAAAATATAGTTTCAGGGGAGGAACCTGATAATATTGTCGATGAAGAAGGGGATGCCTTGGGCATCCCCAAGCTTAGACGCTTGAGTCTTCTTGATATATGCAGGGGTGAACCACCGGGGCATCCCCAAGCTTAGAGCTTTCACTCTCCTTGATCATGTTGCATCATACTCCTCTCTTGATCCTTGAAAACTTCCTCCACACCAAACTTAGAACAACTCATTAGAGGGTTAGCGACAATAAAAATTAACATGTTCAGAGGTGACACAATCATTCTTAACACTTCTGGATATTGCATAAAGCTACTGGACATTAATGGATCAAAGAAATTCATCCAACATAGCAAAAGAGGCAATGCGAAATAAAAGGCAGAATCTGTCAAAACAGAACAGTTCGTATTGACGAATTTTATCGAGGCACCAGACTTGCTCAAATGAAAATGCTCAAACTGAATGAAAGTTGCGTAAATATCTGAGGATCACTCACGTAAATTGGCATAATTTTCTGAGTTACCTACAGGGAAAACAGCCCAGATTCGTGACAGCAAAGAAATCTGTTTCTGCGCAGTAATCCAAATCTAGTATGAACTTTTCTATCAACGACTTTACTTGGCACAACAAAACACTAAACTAAGATAAGGAGAGGTTGCTACAGTAGTAAACAACTTCCAAGACACAAAATAAAAACAAAGTACTGTAGGTAAAAACATGGGTTGTCTCCCATAAGCGCTTTTCTTTAACGCCTTTCAGCTAGGCGCAGAAAGTGTGTATCAAGTATTATCAAGAGATGGTGTGTCAACCTTACCTTGGGCTTTACCCTTACCTTTCTTATTGTTTTTCTTTCCCTTTGATTTAGGAAATATATGATTTCCTCCCGGTGTAGAGGTGAATTCCAGGGTGCCTTCTCCCACATCAATGACTGCTCCCAATAGTTTCAGCAGGGATCTTCCGAGTGTGATTTTTCCTGTCCCTACACATTCAATAACAAGATAATCAATGGATATTGTTCTTCCAAGAATGGTTGTATGCACACCTGCAGCTATTCCCTTAGGAATTATAACAGAGTTATCAATGAGAGTTATTTCTTCTCCTCCTTCATCGACTCCCCAAAGTTTCAAAGATTTATAAATGCTCTCAGGTATAAGGCAAAATTCAGACATAATATCACAGTTGGCACGAAGAGTTCGATCACCGATAACAATTTTAACAGTAGGATCCCACAATGAAAGTTTAGAGTTCACTAAAACTTGTTCAAGACGATTACGAACATGGCAATAGTTATCATCCAAGCGAGATGTACTTATCTCGAGATTGTTTAATCTATTATAAATGCAAGTGAGGGCTGAATCAAAGTTATTAGCTGAATCATGTGATGCAACCAACTTCTTAATGGCATTAAAAGCTTGATCCCCATTGCAATGAAGGAAATCTCCTCCCACTAAAGTATCCAAAGCATATCTATAGCGAATCATAAGACCAAAATAAAAATTACTAAGGAGCAAACTTAGAGTCATTTGAGGTTCAGTTTTACGATAAGAAGTAAAAATTCTAGACCAAGCATCCTTAAAACTCTCCTCATCCCCTTGTTTAAAAGTGAAGACTAATTCTTCAGGCGAAGAAGTAACAGGTTCAGAGCTAGACATGGTAACAAAAGTAACTAATTTTTTTGTATTTTTAATATAGAGTGCAAGACAGTAAATAAAGCAAACTAGATAAAGTAAATGCATGTAACTAATTTTTTTGTGTTTTTGATATAGCAAACAAGATAGCAAATAAAGTAAAACTAGCAACTAATTTTTTTGTATTTTGATTTAGTGCAGCAAACAAAATAGTAAATAAAACTAAGCAAGACAAAAACAAAGTAAAGAGATTGAGAAGTGGAGACTCCCCTTGCAGCGTGTCTTGATCTCCCCGGCAACGGCGCCAGAAATTTGCTTGATGCGTGTGGTTGACACGTCCGTTGGGAACCCCAAGAGGAAGGTGTGATGCGCACAGCGGCAAGTTTCCTCGATAAGAAACCAAGGTTTAATCGGACCAGTAGGAGTCAAGAAGCACGTTGAAGGTTGATGGCGGCGGGATGTAGTGCGGCGCAACACCAGAGATTCCGGCGCCAACGTGGAACCTGCACAACACAACCAAAGTACTTTGCCCCAACGAAACAGTGAGGTTGTCAATCTCACCGGCTTGCTGTA
Organism: Lolium perenne; assembly: GCF_019359855.2. Lineage (NCBI taxonomy): Eukaryota > Viridiplantae > Streptophyta > Magnoliopsida > Poales > Poaceae > Lolium > Lolium perenne. The sequence goes on from NC_067247.2 coordinate 163,934,677, forward strand.
ACAAAGGATTAACCGTATTGTGTGGAAGATGATTGTTTGCAGAAAACAGTAGAACAGTATTGCAAGAGATTGTAGTTCAGGCTAGAGACTTGGACCGGGGTCCACAGTTCACTAGAGGTGTCTCTCCCATAAGATAAACAGCATGTTGGGTGAACAAATTACAGTTGGGCAATTGACAAATAAAGAGGGCATGACCATGCACATACATATTATGATGAGTATAGTGAGATTTAATTGGGCATTACGACAAAGTACATAGACCGCCATCCAGCATGCATCTATGCCTAAAAAGTCCACCTTCAGGTTATCATCCGAACCCCCTCCGGTATTAAGTTGCTAACAACAGACAATTGCATTAAGTATTGCGCGTAATGTAACTAGTAACTACATCCTTGAACATAGCACTAATGTTTTATCCCTAGTGGCAACAGCACATCCACAACCTTAGAACTTTCATCACACTGTCCCGTATATCAATGGAGGCATGAACCCACTATCGAGCATAAATACTCCCTCTTGGAGTTACAAGCATCTACTTGGCCAGAGCATCTACTAGTAACGGAGAGCATGCAAGATCATAAACAACACATAGACATAACTTTGATAATCAACATAACAAGTATTCTCTATTCATCGGATCCCAACAAACGCAACATATAGAATTACAGATAGATGATCTTGATCATGTTAGGCAGCTCACAAGATCCGACAATGAAGCACAATGGGGAGAAGACAACCATCTAGCTACTGCTATGGACCCATAGTCCAGGGGTAGACTACTCACACATCACTCTGGAGGCGACCATGGCGGCGTAGAGTCCTCCGGGAGATGATTCCCCTCTCCGGCAGGGTGCCGGAGGCGATCTCCTGGATCCCCCGAGATGGGATCGGCGGCGGCGGCGTCTCTGGAAGGTTTTCCGTATCGTGGCTCTCGGTACTGGGGGTTTCGCAACGGAGGCTTTAAGTAGGCGGAAGGGCAGGTCAGGAGGGGGCACGAGGGCCCCACACCACAGGGCCGCGCGGCCAGGGGCCAGGCCGCGCCGCCCTAGGGTTTGGCCGCCTCGTGGCCCCACTTCGTCTCCTCTTCGGTCTTCTGGAAGCTTCGTGGCAAAATAGGACCCTGGGCGTTGATTTCGTCCAATTCTGAGAATATTTCCTTACTAGGATTTCTGAAACCAAAAACAGCAGAAACAAAGCAATCGGCACTTCGGCATCTTGTTAATAGGTTAGTTCCAGAAAATGCACGAATATGACATAAAGTGTGCATAAAACATGTAGATAACATCAATAATGTGGCATGGAACATAAGAAATTATCGATACGTCGGAGACGTATCAATGACTAGGAAATTTGAGATGTCCATGATGGGAGAGTTGAAGTTCTTCCTAGGCTTCCAAGTGAGGCAACTTGCAAAAGGCACCTTCATCTCTCAAGAAAAGTATGTGAAGGACATGCTCAAGAAATTCAACATGACCAATGCAAGCCCAATGAAGACACCCATGCCCGTAAAGGGGCAACTTGGCTCATGTGACGGTGAGAAGGATGTGGACATAAAGGTATACCGCTCCATGATAGGATCCTTGCTCTACCTTTGTGCCTCTAGGCCGGATATCATGCTAAGTGTAGGGATGTGTGCTCGTTTTCAATCCGCTCCCAAGGAGAGCCATTTAATGGCGGTCAAACGGATTCTAAGATACCTTGTTCTCACTCCTACTCTCGGGCTATGGTATCCAAAGGGGTCAACCTTTGAACTCATTGGCTATTCGGATTCCGATTGGGCCGGTGATAAGGTTGACCGGAAGTCTACCTCCGGGGCTTGCCAATTTATTGGCCGGTCATTGGTGAGTTGGTCATCCAAGAAACAAAACTCCACCGCTTTATCCACCGCCGAAGCCGAATACATATCCGCGGCATCTTGTTGCACTCAATTGTTATGGATGAAGCAAACCCTAAAAGACTATGGTGTGTCTCTTGGTACGGTGCCTCTTCTTTGTGACAATGAAAGTGCAATTAAGATCGCCAATAACCCGGTTCAACATTGTCGCACCAAACATATTGACATTCGCCATCACTTCCTACGTGATCATGTTGCCAATAAGGATATTGATCTCACTCATGTGGGAACAACCTACCAATTGGCAGATATTTTCACTAAGCCTTTGGATGAAGCCCGCTTTGTTAACTTGAGAGGAGAACTTGGTATTCTTGATCCTAAAAACTTGGATTGATTAACTTCTTGCACTATATTCTTGCATTTATCTTGCTATCTAGCTTAGAGGCATAGCACATATGGGGATAGTCATCCTACCATGCCTTGGTAAGATGCATACCTATGTGTGCAACATAAATAGACCCAATGTCATTATATGGACCCAAGCATGTCTCTTCGAGGTCTCATGACATTTGCGCTTTCACATAGGGGGAGTAATCCCCCGCCCCTCATTGAGCCTTCATTACAACTTGATTTGACTATATAAGGCCAAATGATCTTATTGCAAAAATCATTTCAAAATAACTTATGATTCTTGATATATATTTCGACTCATACCCATTGTTGCTATTTACATCTTGTTTGGATTTTCTCTCCAATGGGTATGCCTAGAGAACCTTGTGTTTCCAACCCCATGTCTATGCTCATCTCATCATCATCTATCTATCTATATGTACATGTCATCATCTGAGCATTCACACACATTTACACAAAGAATAGGGGCAAAACGAGGCAAAACGAGACAAAACTGGGCACTTTGCCCGTGGCCGGTCTCTGGTCCGGTCGGACCGGCCTCTGGGCCGGACCAGCCGGTGCCAGGTCCGGTCGACCGGGCGCCCGACCGGCCGCGCGACCAGTTATGAGTGGAAGAGGATACCCCTTGGGGTCTTCTTCCTCATTACCCCCAAACCTCCACACCTCCATTGCCGCCGCCCCATCACCTCCCACATGCTCTAGGGCCTTCCCACCACAAGCAATCCCTCAAACTCCACCAAACCATAGATCGGGCCCCTTGGAGCAACTCCACCAAAGGATTTGGTCCCTCTCAAGCTATTTTGGGAAATCTTGGAGTTCTTGGTTTTCAAGCCCTACCTCGTGTTCTTCTTGCTCTCTTGATCAAGGAGAACCATGTCTTCGGGTAATGTGATCTTCCTTTCTCCCTATTCTCTTGTCCTCATCCCACATTGCAAATTCTTGACAAGATTTGGGAAATTTTAGGGTTAGGGTTAGGGTTTGTAAGTCCTCATGCCTTTAGAGTGTCTCACAACACAATGCACTTACTCCACTCTATTGCTATAGTCTATATTCAAGTTTATGAGTTTTTGCATGATTTTGTGGTAGAAAATCTGGGCACAACTTCACAATTCGACAGATCCAGTCACCAGCCCGGTCAACCGGCCGCTCAACCGGCCGGCCAGGCGTGCGGCCCGGTCAACCGGTCGCCAACCGGCTTGTCCGGTCTGCTACCCGGTTGGACCGGCCTGTGCGCCGGATTGCCCAGTTTTCGCACAATCTCATCGATACACTTGGATATATGCTATGCTTTGTGGCTTCCCTCTTATTGATGACATGTACGCTTACCCCACTGCTATCCCTGCTCTATTTTTTCATTCACAGGTAGTTGGAGTGGTGAGGCACGTGGCAAAGCTTCCAAGAGAGGAAGGACTGCTGATCCTCCCTGCCGTTCTAGTAGTCGCGTACCCCCTCAAGCTCATCAGGGTACTGACATTGGCAGCTCAGCTGGGGGTAGAATCAAGTCTGTTGGTGGCAAGAAAAAGGATAAGCATGCCGCCCAAGAGGATGATGAAATAGTGCCAACTTTCAATGTTGGGAATGCAAACCGTGTTGAGTGGCAGGAAATGAGGACGGTGAATCCGTATCGCTTTGAGCAACGGACATACACTCGTGGGGACAAGTTCTTCTGGACCAAGACACAAGCAGCCCTATGGGATGGTTACTATGATTCTCATGAATTTATGAAGAATGGTGATATTGTATTGCCCAAGGCCATCAATCCTGACGAGCTCGCCTTGCATGAGGCCACAAAGTACCGCTTTGTGGTTGAAACCTTGAAGGGTATGGGACTATATGACCTCGTGTGCCTCAAGCCCGATGATCAAGAAGAGGATCCTACCTTCTGTCCCCTCCTTGTCCGTCAGTTCCACTGCACTGTTTTCTTCCATGATGATGAGGACCGCACCATCACCTGGATGACTGGCAAGGAAAAGTACTCATGCACCTACTCTCAGTTCCGTGCAGCCATGGGTTGTGGTGGTGACAGTGCTCCAGGATACAAGATTCATTCACGGTCCAAGCTTACTAAGGGTGACATCTCCTTCTGCTATCCTGCGAACCCTATACCTGGACCTCCCACTATCTCTGGGATGTACTACTCATATCTTGTCCTTGCCAAGATGTTCCGTGAAAGCCTCATCAGCAAGTCTGGTGACACAAGTGAAGTCAGGAACTATCACCTAAATCTGATGTACTATTGTCATCCTGACAGGGTAAGGAAGATTGATGGCTGTGATCTTATCCACTGTGAACTGAAGTGTGTAGTTATGGACCGCATGACTCCCAACTATGCTCAGTATGTTCAGCGGCTCATCAACTACATTGTTCCCGCTCCTCTCAACGTTCTTGGTGAAAGAGTCATCATGGACCCATTCAGGATACCCACTCAGGAGGCCACTCGTCCGGATGTTCCCTCTATGATGCCCTCCACTGAGCGCCGTTCCAAGGAACGCCATGATCATGATGCTAACTCCAGCTACTCTCGGTGCTCCAAGCATGGTGCTGCTCGCTTCTTCTCCAGCATGTGGCAAATGTGCAAGAACACCAATGATGTTGCACATCAGAGCCTTACTGTGAACCAGGAGACACGGAGGCGCCAGAATGAGTTCATGGCCTCACGGAACCACCCTGTTCCTCCTTCTGGACCTGAGATGGAGCCTGTGGTAGCACCTCAGTGGGAGATGCCTCTCCTTACCGATGAGATGATCCAGAACTTCGACTTCTCCGTGTACGCTCATGGTGCCCTCCCTCCTAGGACTGCTCGTGCTCCTACCCCTGCTGATGGTGATGATGATGAGGATGAAGGTGATGCATCTTCACGCGGTGGTGGCGAGAGCTCCTACTCGCCCGGGCATGAGTTATACTGATGGGTGCGATAGCATCTCTCCTCTTTTCTTCGCCTTTTTGGTGTTCCGATGCCAAAGGGGGAGAAGAGAGTAGAGTCTAGGACCACGGGGTTCTTTGATTGCCACAAGCCATGGGAGTTGCTTTATTTGGATTTTATATGGCTTGTGCTTATTTGCTTTGAGTTTTCAAGAACCATTTGCTACTTCCAATAATTCGTGTATGGATGTGTATGGATGACTATTATGTGTGCTACTCTATGTTAGGATGATTATGTGTGCTATGCTTATATATCTTGATATGCACATCTCCATACCATGCTTGTTTCCTAAAGATATTGGGGGAGCTTCTCATGTTCCACAAATGGTGCACTTTGCATTCAAACGCAAATTCTCCAAGTGCACACATTATGGGGGAGCTGTCGTAATATCTTATATGGAATCAAGGTTTAGAGCTTATCATAATATCTATTTGTGACTCTAGCTCGGTTTGTCATCGTATACCAAAAAGGGGGAGATTGTAAGGGTATTTTACCCTTATCCATTATTTTGGTAACAATGACACCGTGCTAGAGTATTTGGCCTAATATGTTTATAAGGATAATCTCAGGTATTAGGCAATGAGACATAAATGGTGTATCAAAGGAACAAGAAGGCTAAAGGAGACCCCCCACTTCAACAACAATCGAAAAGGGGTCTACAGCAGAAATCCGGTCTGCAGCCCGGTCCAACCGGGCCAGCAACCGGCCGATCTTGCGCTGCTCGGTCCACCGGTCGCCAACCGGGGCAAGTCCGGCGCACGACCCGGTCGACCGGTCGCCAACCGGGCTCCACACGAGAACATAGCAAATCCGGTTGCCGACCGGTCAGCCGGCCTACAGACCGGCGAGTCCGGCGCACGGCCCGGTCGATCGGTCGCCAACCAGGCGCCAACCGGCCGCCAACCGGAGGAGCTCCAGGACGATGCAAAGGGTGTCCGGTCGCTGGTCCGGTCCAACCGGCCTCACCACCGGGCTGTCCGGTCTGTGGCCCGGTCAACCGGGTTTGTCGAGAGAAAAGCTGAGGTGGCAAGTGACCAACGGCCATATTTCTAAGAACACTATAAATAGGCCTTCTCCTACCTCTGAACAACTAGGCACTACACTACAAGCTGTTCTTGAGCTCTCTCTCTTACTCCATTGCTAGAAACACCAAAAGCCTCAGATCTCCCTCCTCCTCCACCCAAACTCAAATCCCTCCGGGGAATCGTTAGAGGAGGACCCGATCTACCGTTCTACCAAGCCAAATCTCATTCCCCCTTGTATTCATCGAGAAGCTTGCTTCCTAGGGTTCCTTGGAAACCCTAGGTGGGCAAGAGGAGTCCGGAAGCATCCGGGCTGTGGATTTGCTCCGGGCAAGATTGTGAAGGTTTGGAGGCTACCTCAAAGTCTACCACAAGTGAGTGAGCTATTCCTTCGTGGGATAGGCTCCGGAGAATAGGGTGAGCCTTCGTGGCGCGGGGAATCCTTCGTGGGACCTCCACTCCTCCAAACGTGACGTACCTTGTTGCAAAGCAAGGGAACACGTGAATACATCCTCGTCTCCGCATGCTATCGGTTATCTCTAACCGAACTCCTTACTTGTGATTTAACTGCCTGTGAGAGCCTTCGTGCTCGAGATAGTTGTATCCTCATATAGGTTGCTTCACCTAGTTTGCATTAGGCTCACCTTTATATTCCGCAAAGCCTAATATTGCAAAGAAAGAATTAAAATCTGTAGAAACCTATTCACCCCCCCCCCCCTCTAGGTTTACCATCTCTATACTTTCACTTTTTCAGTCCATTGCACATGTTCTTATCGAATCAATTTCACTAGATCCAAATTTGGTGAATTTCCTTGTATTTATTTATACTTTTTTTGGTTGCTTCATCACACATTATAGAGTGCATGTTTTATTATTTAGTTCATATTTCTTTTTCATTTTAATTCCTCGCACATTTTTTTTTGGTTCACCTCTAGTTTTAAATTTTTCGTTTGCTTCATCCAAAATTATTGTTAATCCATATTTTTTTATTGGTTTAAGCAAAAATAATTTAAATTTTTATTCTTTTCTAGATTTTGTTCTAGATTTAGTTTCCAATTTTGTTTGATGTTGTTTTTGTGTCCATTGCATATCTTCTTACCGAATCTAATTTTCACTACATCCAAACTTTGTTAATTTTCTAGTTTCTATTTTAAATATAGTTCAAAAACTTAGGTTGCTTCATCACACCTAATACAGTTTTATTTTATGGCTGGTCCTCCCTCGGTCCCATGGGAGGTGGCGTATGAACTTAGTTTAAAAAGTCAATGTTTTCAAACTTTGACCAAATATATTGAATAAATATCATTAATTATAATATTAAATAATTATATTTTGAAAATATATCTTATAATGATCTAATGATATTGGTTTCGTATTACAAATCTTCATATTTTGATATATTTTCTTGGTCAAACTTTTACAATATTCTTGGTCAATTTTTGGTTCATTCGTAGTGTTATTGTAAATACTAGTTGTGTCTAAAATCTATATTTCAAGTTTTGGTTCACAAGTAATGATTATTATATAAAAATCCTTCATAATTGGTTTCTTTGTTGTTCCTTGATAACTTCTGAAAGAGCAAAGTATCTACTCCATATGGTTTGTGTGTTTGTTGACAACACTAGAAAATTATACAGTGTTCTAAGTGTGTAGGAATTAACAATGTGAAGCACAAGATGGTCAATGACCCTCCACATGTGAGAAGAACGAAGTCCGAGGTTGTAGTTTCCGCTAGGTTGTGAAGAGTAGGCTTTCCTATTTTTCTGTGGGTCTCGGAGTAATGGTGGAGAAAGAACCTCAGAATTCTGGTCATAGTCTTCTTTGTAGGGGCGGAAACTCCAGCCTAACGGGACCTGAGATTCTGGGTTGAACCTCAGGCCCAAGTTTCAGCCCCCCGCCCCCACACTCACACACACTTCCTGGTTTTGACCAAGTGGTTATCACACAAATGGGGGCGGAGATTCTTGACCAAAAGCTTCAAGTTTCCAGGGGGATATCCGGCCCTTCGGAGTGCCTAGTGGCCCCTGAGATTTCAAGGGTCACTTACCCCGGAGATTTCAGCCTTGCGGACTGTATAATTGTTGCGGTCAGAAACCCACCGGCGAGCAGCGACGGGCAACACGGTAGAGCCGGGAGGCTCCCAGGACTGCGGCTGGCCCTAGTCCCTCCGAGCGACGGCCCGCAAAGACTCGGCACGCACGTCCGATGCTGGTGCAAGGGCGTGCCACCTGACCTATACCTGGTCAGGAAGGTGATGGATGTGCCTCGCTTAGTTTCCTGCATGGCATACACGTAAACATTAAATACGAGCCTCGATCGGCTCTCAGGTTGTCCTGTGAATCGGCTCAAAGAGCCGATCCACCCATGATTCGTACGAGGTGTACGAATATATGGTGGTCCTGCTTGATCAAAATAAAGCTAAAACGACCTACTACGATTTAGGGTTTTCACCACATAATCGGAACATCCTACTCGTGATTGAGCCTGGCGGCCACGCACGGTGATCGTAGACCGACCCTAGACAAGGCCTAAAAACCAACACGAAGTTGATCCTCGGAACATCCTGTCTAGGGCTAGCAAATTACACCCTACGCGCCACTGGATCCTTCAACCCGTTTGTAAGGCCTAACTATGCAGATATTAAACTAATCCTTGAAGAACAAGGAGCAACCATAACGGATCGGATCTACTAAATAATGATCAAGCGGGGTGCCGCCCTTACACCTAAGATAGGTGTAAAGGCGGCTAGACGTCTCAGGGTTGCACGACGACAGCATATGATACGATGAACAATGCTAACCCTAACACATCTAAGATAACTACGTTGCTCGCCATCAAAAAGGCTTCAGTACGAGCAACGCATGAACAGCGAATAAACGTATACTGCCTAGATCGCAAGATGCGATCTAGGCAGCATGATGCTTACCCGGAAGAAAACCCTCGAGACAAGGGAGTTGGCGATGCGCCTAGATTGGTTTGTGGTGAACGTGATTGTTGTTTATTTCATAAACCCTAGATACATATTTATAGTCCGTAGACTTTCTAACGTGGGAATAATCCCAACCGGGCACGGGCCAAACTCTATCTAATCGATACGTATCCTACTATATTACAGATACACGGGCAAACTAGCCCAAACTTTGTATATAAGGCCGATTCACGTACATTCTTCCATGTATATTCTTCAAGCCCATCTTGATCGCGGCCCACCTCTGACTCGGTCAAATTCTGGTGATAACACATGCCCCCCTGGTTTTGGAATTGATGATTCCAAAATCACTCCGCTTTTTCTTCGTCGGGACATGTCGTGGCAGAACCGTCGCAGTATCCTTCATCATGATGCCTTGCCTTTTCAACTTCTCCGCGTGACTTGGCAGTTTTTTTTTCTTTGGGCACCACCTCCTCGGAAACTGCTGTGGCATTGAATCTCCACTATATCCCCTTTATTTAACCGTTCTGAACCGTTCGCCACTCCATCCCCTTGCTCTGTTCTGGCCATCGGCACCCAGAAAACCCCCAATCTCAGAGCAATGTCTTCCTCCTCTTCCTCCTCCGCCTCATCGGACCTCTCCTCCCAGTCCTACTCCTCCTCATCCTCCTCCTCCCGCGAGCCCACACCAGAATGGGATCCGATGGCAGCTCAGATGGCGGCGTACAACGAGCGCGCCCCAGAGGAGTGGGACCAGGAGGACCACGCCTCCTCCGTCTGGTCCGAGGACGACAAGTCCTTGACCAGCGGAGATGAAGATCTCCAGTTCCTCGCTGATGGAGAACTGGAGCCAAGGAGCGAGGATGACTCGTTCTCCTAGGACGATTACACCTCCTCCGAGGCCGAGGAGGAGGAAGACGACGACGATGACTCCTTCGAGGATTACCCGCCGGCGAAGCGGTTCCGCGCTGGGTCAGACGGCGACGATGATGACGACGACGACGATGATGAAGATGAGGAGGCCCCCACTGGGGGCCGCTGGAGCAGCGACGAGGAGCCCGCCGACGAGAGCTCCGACGACGAGGGCAGCAACGGCCCGTAGGCTAGGACCTAGTAGCATAGGCCTAGTAGTAGTAGTAGACCGGCCAGTAGGCCTTTCTTTTGTTCTTCCTTTCTTGAGCAATCGGCTCTTTCTTTGTAAGAAATCCTTTATCAATTTTGCCGATTGTCAAACGAAGTTGATGGACCGAGAGCCGATGGCAGGGCATCGGCTTATGTCATAAACATGCTTTAAGGCCATAACAGTTGCCTATTCATACGGCCAACAAATCCAATTCACACCCTCCTCCGGTCTCAAACGCACAGATACAGCAAATCTAATAAGAGAATTATCTCAGACGTCGTGAACTCTGGAATGAAACCGATCTGTTAACCTGCTCCATTGAGCTTTGTTCCTCTAGAGTCGATGGCTACGCATCGGCTTTTTCATTATTCTAAAGTCGATGTCCGTGCATCGGCTATACTGGTATCCATATTTCTCAAGTCAATGTCTGCGCATCGGCTATGATTTGTATATAATTTTTTTTTACTGGCCGATTTCCAATCGGCCCCCCTCATACTTCATTTACTGGTCATCCCACATGCTTGGGAAATACTTCTTGAGGTGTTGACCATTGACGGCTACTGGGAACTTAACGCCGTCCAGCTGCTCCAGCATGTATGCATTACCCTTCAAGGCCTGGATGACTTTGTACGGACCGTGCCAATTAGGAGACCATTTGCCATATGCTCTGTCCTTGGTTCCTAATGGCAACACAGCTTTCCATACTAGATCACCAACTTGAAACTCCTTTGGTCTAACCTTCTTATTGTATGCACGAGCTACCCTGGCTTTGTTCTCTTTAATCTTCTCCAACGACCAAAGTCTAAGTTCCGTTGCATCCTCAATAGTGTCACTCATCAAAGCTGCATATTCTTCAGGTGTTAGATCATTCTGAAACGTGACACGTCTTGATCCAGCCGTAATTTCCCAAGGTAATACGGCCTCCTGTCCATAGACGAGCTGGTATGGCGAAGTTTTTATAGCTCCATGGCATGACATGCGGTAGGCCCACAAAGCTTCTGATAACGTTTCATGCCAATCCCTAGGGTTCTCGTCAATTTTCCTCTTGATCAGCTTGATCAGGCTTTGATTGGACGCTTCAGCTTGCCCGTTGGCTTGAGCATAGTATGGAGATGATCGGATCAGCTTAATCCCCATGTCATCGCAGAACTTTCTGAATTCTTTAGAAATAAAGACCGAACCTCCATCGGTCGTGATGGTTTGGGGAATCCCGAACCTATGAATGACGTGTTCTTTCACAAACTTGATCACATCTTCTGATTTTACCTTCTTCATAGGGACGGCCTCCACCCACTTGGTGAAGTAATCTGTAATGACCAAAATCCATTCATGTTTTTTACTCGACGCCGGATGGATTTTGCCGATCATATCCATGCCCCACCCTCGAAACGGCCAAGGCTTGATGATAGGGTTCATTGCTGATGCGGGTACCATCTGAATCTTCCCGAACATCTGGCACGCTTGGCACCCCTTGTAGTACTTGAAGCAATCCTCAAGCATGGTGGGCCAGTAAAACCCTGATCGTCTAATCAGCCACTTCATCTTATGAGCCGACTGGTGAGTTCCACAGGCTCCTTCATGCACCTCATGTAAGAGCCGATTAGACTCAGTTGGTCCTAGGCACTTGAGTAGTAACCCTTCCAACGTTCTGTAGAACATGTCATCTCCTATGAGGACATACTTCATGGTCTTGTATCTTATCCGTTTAGGTGCCCCCCGAGCCGAATCTTTTAAGTAATTGAAGATTTCGGCTCTCCAATCATCCTGTTCCAAGAACTGCACCTGAACTTCTGACCCGTCTGATATGTCCTTATAGCCTGACGCCATTTGTGCGAGATCGTTGGCCTCGGTATTTTGGGATCTTGGGACCCAATTAAAGTTGATGTACCGAAACTGCGTCATCAACTCACGGCATTCCATCCAATATGGGAAAAGCGATTCACTCTCGCACTTATATTCATCCGTGAGCTGGTTAATCACCAACTTCGAGTCTCCAAAAAGCTCCACTGCCTCTGCCCCGGCTTCCAAAAGCAACTCCATTCCCTTGCGCACTGCCTCATACTCAGCAACATTGTTGGTGCAAGGGGTAGATAGCCTGATGGCGAAAGAATATGTTGCTCCCCGAGGCGACACGAGCAGAATGCCGATGCCACAACCATCATCACAAGCCGATCCATCAAAGAACATAGACCATGCACGTACAGATAGTGCTGCTATATTAGTATTAATCCGTTCAGCTATAAGATCGGCCAATGCTTGTCCCTTGACTGCTTTCACAGGCTGATATCGAAGATCGAACTCCGACAACGCAAACATCCACTTACCAAGTCGGCCTTTCAAAACAGGGGCCGACAGCATGTGCTTGACAACGTCTGACTTGCATATGACGATGATCTCTGCCGTCAAAAGGATGTGATGAAGCTTGGTGCAGGTGAAGAACAGGCAAAGGCAAAGCTTCTCGACCTCAGGATACCTTGTCTCCGCGTCCAACATCCTTCTGCTGAGGTAGAAAACGACCTTTTCAACACCCTCATGGAGTTGCACCACCACCGAAGCGATGGACGTGTCAGCTACTGATAAGTAGATATAGAACGGCCTGTCTTGTTGGGGCGGAACTAGCACCGGCGGCGTTGTCAGATACCGCTTAATCTCATCAAACGCCTGCTGCTGTTCTGCCCCCCAGTGAAACTCGTCATCAGATTTAATTTTCACCAGCGCTATGAACGGCTCGATTCGTCCTGACAGGTTAGAGATGAATCGTCGGACAAAGTTGATCTTGCCGATAAGACGTTGGAGCTCCTTCTTCGTGGTGGGCGGCTGCATGGTACGCACTGCCTCTTGACTTTTCAGGCCGATCTCAATTCCCCGTTCATGAACCAGAAAACCTAGGAACTGACCGGCCGTCACACCAAAAGCACATTTCTTTGGATTCATTCTCAGTCCGAACTTCCGAGTTCGGTCTAGGATGCATCGCAAATCATCCAAGTGTCCCTCCATGGAGACAGATTTGACTACCACGTCATCGATGTAGATTTCCACCAACTTGCCGATCAGGTCATGAAATATATAATTCATGGCTCTTTGGTACGTTGCACCAGCATTCTTCAACCCAAAGGTCATGACTACATATTCAAACAAGCCTACTGCCCCTGGTACTCTGAATGCGGTCTTGTGTATATCTTCTGGAGCCATGAAGATTTGGTTATAGCCGGCGTTGCCATCCATGAAGCTCAACACCTTGTGACCAGCAGCTGCATTGATTAACGTTTCTGCCACAGGCATCGGATATTCATCTTTTGGAGTGGCTCTGTTGAGATCTCGGAAATCGATGGCCACACGCCATCGGCCGTCTTTCTTCTCTACAGGAACGATACTGGAGATCCATTCAGCATACCTGCATGGCCTGATGAACCCGGCGGCCAACATCTTCTCGATCTCTTTCTTGACCTCTTCCAGAATTTCGGCCTTCATCTGACGTGCTCGTTGTTGGAAAGGCCGAAATCCCTTCTTAAGGGGTAGCCGATGTTCAATGATGCTCCTGTCTAAACCAGGCATCTCTGTGTAATCCCATGCAAAGCAATCTGGGTATTCTTTTAACAGAGCTATCATCTGACCCCTAAGATGTGGATCTAACTTCTTGCTGATAAAAGTTGGTCGCGGCTTATCCCCAGGACCGATGTCGACTTCTTCTAGCTCATCAGCCGGTGTAAACCCATACCCTAGCTTTCCGTCACCTGTAAGGTCGACACTAGATACAGGGAGAACGTGTGGTAAGGATAATACAGGCCGATTGCTGGAATCGGCCTTCATCTTGATTGTAACCAGGATTTTTTGGAAGTGTCGGAGCCGATCGCGTGGAACGGCTTCCTCCTTGTCCTCGCTATGAGAGCAGCTGCCCTCGTCTCTGTCCTTACCAGGGTGGCGCCCAAGTCCTACCATGTTGATGTTGAACGAGAATCTTGGCTGGCACCTCCCAGGGTACGTGCACTCCACTATGTCAACGGCGTATGCCGGTGAATTCGGCACTTCTAGTGCTGCCCACGCGAATGGCAGCGGTGGACGGGACTGGAGTGGCATCTCTCCCTGGTGAGTCCCTAGAGCTGGTCCTGACGGAGAGTACTGATGCCTCATGATCTCCTGGATCACCCGAAGAGCGACACGCTCCAAAGTGTTCACCAGGCTCTCAGAATGGCGGTGCAGCGAGTGAGCTACCATGAAGTTAATCTCCTGACGCAGGGACCTGGTGCGTTCTTCTGACGGGGCGGACAGGTCCACTCCATGGAGCGCGCCTTCAGGTGAGAACCCTTTCCACCTGATGCCATGTGAGCGGGTTCTGTGAAAAGAGCCGATGAGGTCGGCTTCGAGGATTGCTTTGACCTCGTCATACTTCTTCTTGAGCTCCTCGGTCAGATCCTCGTACGTGACTGGAGTACCTTCCGCCATCTCAGATGTAGATGGCGATGCGGTTGATGTCGACGATGGTCCCACCGGGCGTGCCAGAATGTGTTGCGGTCAGAAACCCACCGGCGAGCAGCGACGGGCAACACGGTAGAGCCGGGAGGCTCCCAGGACTGCGGCTGGCCCTGGTCCCTCCGAGCGACGGCCCGCAAAGACTCGGCACGCACGTCCGATGCTTTGGTGCAGGCGTGCCACCTGACCTATACCTGGTCAGGAAGGTGATGGATGTGCCTCGCTTAGTTTCCTGCATGGCATACACGTAAACATTAAATACGAGCCTCGATCGGCTCTCAGGTTGTCCTGTGAATCGGCTCAAAGAGCCGATCCACCCATGATTCGTACGAGGTGTACGAATATATGGTGGTCCTGCTTGATCAAAATAAAGCTAAAACGACCTACTACGATTTAGGGTTTCACCACATAATCGGAACATCCTACTCGTGATTGAGCCTGGCGGCCACGCACGGTGATCGTAGACCGACCCTAGGCAAGGCCTAAAAACCAACACGAAGTTGATCCTCGGAACATCCTGTCTAGGGCTAGCAAACTACACCCTACGCGCCACTGGATCCTTCAACCCGTTTGTAAGGCCTAACTATGCAGATATTAAACTAATCCTTGAAGAACAAGGAGCAACCATAACGGATCGGATCTACTAAATAATGATCAAGCGGGGTGCCGCCCTTACACCTAAGATGGTGTAAAGGCGGCTAGACGTCTCAGGGTTGCACGACGACAGCATATGATACGATGAACAATGCTAACCCTAACACATCTAAGATAACTACGTTGCTCGCCATCAAAAAGGCTTCAGTACGAGCAACGCATGAACAGCGAATAAACGTATACTGCCTAGATCGCAAGATGCGATCTAGGCAGCATGATGCTTACCCGGAAGAAAACCCTCGAGACAAGGGAGTTGGCGATGCGCCTAGATTGGTTTGTGGTGAACGTGATTGTTGTTTATTTCATAAACCCTAGATACATATTTATAGTCCGTAGACTTTCTAACGTGGGAATAATCCCAACCGGGCACGGGCCAAACTCTATCTAATCGACACGTATCCTACTATATTACAGATACACGGGCAAACTAGCCCAAACTTTGTATATAAGGCCGATTCACGTACATTCTTCCATATATATTCTTCAAGCCCATCTTGATCGCGGCCCACCTCTGACTCGGTCAAATTCTGGTGATAACAATAATGGCTAGAAATATGTAGGGCTAATAAATAGGCACCCGTTCTTCCCTCAAGGAGTCTGCTTGTTTTTCTTTTCTCTCATCCATTACTTCGAAGCTGAAACTTGGTGGATCCCCCTCTTTAGCCAACCAATAAAGACCCCCTTTGGGTAATCGAAGGAGCAGTGCTAGATCTACCCTTTGACCAAAGGAATTCGAATTTCCTCTTGATTCTATCAAGGAACTTGTAACCCTAGGTCTTCATAGTGGAGACCCTTGTGAAGAAACCATATCTTGAGGCTTGCTTGGTGTTTGTAAGAGCTTGAAGATGGTGTTGAGAGCCTCCAATTGAGTAGTGGAGTGTGCCCCAACCTTGTGTGAAGGTTTGGTATCCAACTCGACAGACACCGCCTACTGGAGTGTGGATTCACCTTTGTGGTGGGTTCACGGAGAATAAGTTTAAGCTTTGTGGTGTTGGTGGCCTTTGTGGCACCAAGCCTTTCCAATGTAGACGTACATATGTTGAAAAGGAAAGAACTACAGGAAACAAATTTTGCGCCATTTGTCTCCCTCGGTTACTTCAATCCTTTACTTGCTTCTTCTTATTACTTGTCTTTGTGTTTCTATTTTTTCTTGCTCATTTAGGTTTCCCACTTTGCGTTTTATCATCTTTACTTTCTTGCATAGCCTTAAAAATTTAAAAGGACCGAAAATTTGCTAGCTGCTATTCGCCAACCCCCTATAGTCGCCCATGCTGACCTTTCAACTACCAAATTCGTTCATCTTTTTCGTTTAAATTTTTGGCCCATTTTTTCCTTATTTATGAAAAATAGCTTCTAAAATTTTCAGTTAGTGTTCTGCAAATGTGAACATGAACACATTATTTTTAGATTGAGCATATCCATTTTAATAGGTTACCATCAACTACATTTTTTCAAAAACATGGAATAAAGAACTAACAAGAAAGCTTTCTCGAAAGAAGAAATTGATCAAGGCATTTCTTTCAACTTAGTCGTTACGTAGATTTTCTAGCACTATCAAAAGATGGCAAATTTATTTTCATGACATATTCAATGTTTTGCCTCACATAAGCAAGAATACATACTAATGATGCTACTCAAAAGATCTTTTGTGGGACCGCTCATCCACCGGTCTTCTCTCTCATGGTCTTCGGGGTCCTCTCCCCTCCCAGGCTGGTTGCTCTATTTGTCCGGTGAGGCGAGGGGAGATGTAATTCTACCTCTTATGTTGATAGTAGAAATAGTTTTATGTCCCGGGCTTGTTCCCTAGTTGTATTTATCGCGTTTGGCGTCATGCCTTTGGGATTTGGCATCTTGGTGTCCCCGTGCGACACTAGATGGTTGTCGACGTCTCCGTCTAGAGGATCTCCATGGTGGAGATTCGAGTGTGCAGGTAGATCCGATGAGATCATCTCCAATAAGAGTGTTGGCTCCCCATATCGAGTGCTGCCGCCATCTATGGGATAGCGTGGAAAGCCGCGTAGTGGCACACAAAAGTGCTGCCGTGGGAGATCTGACGCGGACGCACGGGACAACTCCCTAGGTCAGCCTCCATGACTGGAAGCTTGATGGCGGCGTGACGTGGAGAACTCCGGACGGTGACCAGGACCTCCTCGATGGGCCGAAGCACGCGTACTCCAAGATG
Source organism: Lolium perenne (assembly GCF_019359855.2). Lineage (NCBI taxonomy): Eukaryota > Viridiplantae > Streptophyta > Magnoliopsida > Poales > Poaceae > Lolium > Lolium perenne. The sequence goes on from NC_067247.2 coordinate 163,952,225, forward strand.
AGGTGGAAACCACCGCAGCGAGGCACGACCACCTCTCCACCGGCGACCACGCCTACGTCATGCCCACCTAGAACTAACGGGAAACAAACCGAAGATGATGGTGCCGAGTCCCTCTATCACGCCGCCAGTCGCCTTGCGAAGGAGAGAGAGCCCTGGGCTCCTCCACGCCGTCAAAAGCCTGGAGAGAGAGAGATTGTGGCCTGAGATGGGGAAGAGGCTGTGGACCCTGGAGGAAGGAGGTGGGCAGCGGAAATAGGGAGGAACCAGAGAGATCGGAGCAAAGCGGCCGCTCGCATCGATCGATGTGGAGTCGTGGGCACCGCTTTGACTACTTGCCGCTTTAACCGCTTTGACCAAATCTTCCAGAATAAAAGAACAACCGGTTGCCGGTTGTCCAGGAAAAAAAGAGATGCGTAACAACTAAGAGGGCAAACGGTGGAGGGGAAAAAAAAGTGCAACGCGTCATGCAATGGATGGATGAATGAGTGGATAAATAGGCTATGAACAGTGGCCAAATCATTAGCAGCGCACAAAATCAGCTGGCTTTTATATTATGTGTCGCTGACATGTGGCGGTCCTAAAGTGGTAAATGTGCGAAAATTCCGCCGCCGTCTTCTTTCTCCGGCCAAGGGCCACCCAGGATCCAGTCGACTGATTCCGTCGCCATTGTTAGCTGATACTGGAGATCTCCCTGCCCTAGATTATCAGATTAATCTTCCTCACTCATCAGTTCCTTTTGTGAAACGGACACTATCTCGGTGCCTCCGCTGCTTGAATTTACTGTTTTTTCCCCCTTATTTCGCCCGAATCTGTTCCCATCTGTGCTGTGCAAAATGGAATGGCTTTTAGTCTTTCTTTTCACCGGAGCTCTTGATCCGTACGGCATCTTAAATTTTGCTGATGAATCGACGAGGAAAGCCGAGGAAGAGGCGTTGGCGGATAACTTGGGATATGGTTGGTCCTTCGCTTGTATAGTTTACTTAGAATGATTTTGTGTGACTAGATCCTTATGCGATTAGATCCAGTCTCCATGATTTGATTATCATAGCCTGGGTACCATAATATGCTCCATATCCACATGATTTTGATTCTCTGACGGTTGTGCGTAATAGCAGTATGATGAAGCAGATGTTAATTCTCTGACGGTTGTGCGGCAGCAGCAATCTTATTGCGTGTTTGGCAAAACAAACATCAGTTTGGGGAGTCAGATGCGAGTTACTTGAACACATATACAGATACTGATCCCATGAACCGATTAGTGGGATTCAGATTACACAGATGCTTCTGTAGAGTCTGATTTTGATGGAGCAGTTGACATCAATCGCAATATGCAGCAATCACGTCATGCTGACCAAAGTGTATTGATTTAGTAGAGAAGATAGATCCATGTAGATGTTCTCGTAATTGAGTCTAATCACCTAGTTTTGCCACCTCTTTGCAAGTTCATCAATGAATGTGCTGATGCTTATTGCTGAACTCTGTATATGGGCTGTTACTTTACCTTCTGAAGTTCTGCTTGCCTGTGCCTTCTAAACATATGTTCCATCTGATGACTCCGCCTGTCTCCAGTTTGCCTCCTTTCAGGAAATTAGCCATCTTGAGGTAACTATTTTTTTACATTATTTCTTTCTCTCTCCTTTTTTAAAAGCTGTTTGACTAAAATGAGAGATGATCACTTAATATAAACCACCATGTAGATGACAAGATCTGAAAGTGACATATTAAACAATCACAGTATGAAGAAAACAAGCAAAATCATTGATATACTCAGAAGTCAGAAGTCTACAGCGAATCAAAAGCTACTAGGGTACACATTATAGTAGTTGGACATAATCTAGTTCTAGTAGTCACTTGTCTTGTATATTTGACTAGTCTCCTCCTCTCGGCCTCTCCCCCATTGTCTCATGGATAAACTTCATTTGGCAGTTCTGGTTCTTCCCGTCCTTCTTGGGTTAGCTCTGTTATACATTTGTGACATCGTATGGCTAAGGCCAGAGAGGATAAGAAGGAGATGGAGGAAGCAGGGTGTAAGGGGTCCCAGACCTACTTTGCTTTTTGGAAACACCCAGGAGATGAAGAAGATCCGACAAGATCTTGCGCCTGCGCAGAAACAAGACACCAATAACTACGTATACACCCTCTTCTCTCACTTGCTTGTCTGGACAAAAACATATGGTATGTATCTATCCAGAGCTTGCATTAGTGTCTTCTCTTGTATTTGTATGTTAGTGTGCCGATCAGATTCATGTATGATCGTAATCATCTAACTATCCAAGCTTAAGAAGGTATTTATCATACCATAGACCTTTACACTGAAAATTAGTTTGGAGAAGTAGCTCCGAAGTTATTGCTTAGACAAAAAGGCTTATTTTATACAGGAAAGGTGTCAATATCAACATTTTTATTAATCTAATTTTCTTCGGAGAAGCAGTTACAATGAAAGTTTACACAATGACCATGAAACCATACCGTGATCTTTTTAACAGTAAAACGTGTTCTCTATTTGGAAGCCTTTCGTAATATGTTACTGTATGGATTAGATAGCTCATGGATGTCGTTATTCTTGCAAATCCAGCATACTGTTCACACCTAGTAAACTCGATAGAGAATGACTGATTGACATATTCCAGCATCATGGTCTCTCATAGGACAGGAAGAGCAGTTGTCAAAGAAAAATTAGGACAGGAAGAGCAACTCAGATAGTCAGTATAGAAGTTATGGATCTTACGAGTTGAAAAGATTGACAGTTAGAAGCTACTCTCTGCGTCCACAAATATGTGTACTTTTAGATTCCCGCAAAAAAAAACTTTTAGATAATGTTCTAGGTGAAACTTTTTTAAGTTTGACCAACTTTATAGAATATTATAGCATTATTTATGCCATGAAATTATTATCACTAGATGCATCTCGGAATGTAGTTTCATAATATACTAATCACATGTCATAATATTGCTACAGTTTTCTATAAAGTTGGTCAAACATAAGAAAGTCTGACTTAGGAAAAACCTAAAATCACACTTATTTGTGGATGGAGGGAGTATCTTTAGATGTTAGAATTTTCTCTTAAACATAGGAACCCTGATGGTATAACCTTTTTTTACACTAAACATGTTTGTACAGTTCTAGTGTTTTGGTTAATTATAGGTTGTTTTGTACACCCTAAATTTCTGCACCTGAGTGGTGCCCAGCCAGACCAGATAGAGCACCACAGTGGTGATTTAACAAGTCCAGCGAAGAGCACCAGGTACGCTGACTTCGTGGTATAGTGGACAAACGACGAGAATCGCCAAACTCCTTGTTTGGCATCAATGTGGTGGCATCAACAATCTCAGATAGATAAAGGAACTCAATGATTCGTTGAACGTTGAGTAGAATACTAGTGTTAATCTAGAGTGCTGTTAGAGCCAAGTGATTCTCTACACATTCTTTTCTGAAGATGCTGTTCAACTAATACTTAACTAAATGTAAAGTGATCGCTAGTTGCTGATAAATCCGTCCAATGATTCTTCATTTGGTTTTGCATTTTGTGTGCGACCCCCTACATTTCCCAGCTAATTTATATAAAAAAACTATGGAAATTTGGTTTAGTATAAAGTATTGTAGAAAATTCCCAGATCTATTTTGCTAACAAGTAGTATTTAATATGCAACTAAATAAGTTTAGTCTAAACAGTATTCAGAATACGTTGTTGTGATTTATGTGTGTCCACTCTTCTTATGGCGATGCTATTGGATTGTGAATTTGCATAGGGTCGGTGTTCCTCTATTCAATAGGAACTGTGGATATTCTGTATATTTCTGACCCTGCCATGGTCAAGGACATGAGCCACTGCACATCATCACAGCTCGGGAAGCCTATTTATCTACAGAAATCTCGCAAACCGCTCTTTGGCGAAGGTATCTTGATATCGAATGGCGATATATGGGCCTATGAGAGGAAGATCATTGCACCGGAGCTCTTCATGGAGAAGATTAAGGTGCTTTCAATTGCTTAAGACAGTGCTTAAACATGGGTTGGAAAACTGAAAACATGGTTAACCGTCATAGTTGTATTTCTGAAGAACATAACGGTTGCAAAATATGATGTTTGCAGGTCATGATAGGACTAATCGTGGAGGCTTCTGTCCCATTGTTGGAAGCATGGGAAAGCATGCTTGACAACTCAGGAGGGATTAGAGAGATAGATGTTGATGGATATATGCGGAACTTCTCCGCAGATGTAATCGCCAGGGCGTGTTTCGGGAGTGATTTCGCAACAGGCGAAGAAATATTCTCCAAGCTAAGGCAGCTTCAGAAGGCGATTTCTCAGCAAGATTCACTTGTTGGACTATCTGCACTGTGGTAAGTGACTAAAAGTACAATATCCAACGTAATGAAAACAAATTGTGAAATGTGATTATTCCTTTGTGAATTGATTTGGGTAAATAAGGAACACAGGATGGCAGTGCCAATACATAAATCACAAAAAATCAAGATATGCACATATTCAGAAGTGCTTCCAAAATGGTTACTTAAATTAAGATGATATGCTGCCATGGGGCAAAGTCTAGTCTTGTCTTCTCATATAGTTAAATTAATGTTAAGTATAAATTGTGTTACGATAGGAAGTACTTACCAACCAAAAGCAATAAAGAAATGCGAGAGCTGGAGCAAGAAGTCCGGTTACTCATCCTGGATGTTGCCAGACGCGAGGGCAGCAGCAGCAGTAACAGCACCATCTACATGCACACTACCCACAATGACCTTCTGCGCTCGATTGTTGATGGCGCTCAGCAGTGCCCCAGCTACCCTGGCACTGCCGAGGACTTCATCGTCGACAACTGCAAGAATATGTACTTCGGTGGTCATGAGACCACTGCGATCACTGCTACCTGGTGCCTAATGTTACTCGCCACACACCCAGAGTGGCAGGACCGTGCCCGTGCCGAGGTTCTAGATGTGTGCTGTGGAGACACAGCAATCGATTTTGACGTCCTTCGGCGCCTGAAGACAGTGAGAAATTTCATCATCTCTCCGTGCACTCATCAGTCTTCTTCAACTATCACGCCATTGGCATAACTGTTACGTTCTCTTTTTTCAGATCACCATGGTGATCCAGGAGACGGTCCGACTGTTCCCTCCAGCGTCACTTATGGCGCGCGAAGCCCTGACAGACGTCAAGCTCGGAGGCCTCGACATCCCACAGGGAACAATCATCCAGACTGGCATTGCTGTGGTGCACCTTGACAGGGACATTTGGGGCCAGGATGCCGGCGAGTTCCGGCCAGACCGGTTCATGAACGGTGCCGCCGCAGCGTGCAAGCCGGCGCACATGTATATGCCGTTTGGGCATGGGCCAAGGTCCTGTCCAGGGCAGCACCTGGCGGTGGTGGAGCTCAAGGTGTTGCTCGTGCGCCTGCTGAGCAAGTACAGCTTCTCGCCGTCACCAGGGTACCGGCACGCGCCGCTGTTCAGGCTGACTATTGAACCCGGGTTCGGCATGCCGCTCGTGGTCACAAGGCTTCCATGATCTCTGGCTGTCAGCAGGAACGAACCACGCCTAGATGTTTGTGATCAGCAAGGCGGTGGTTGTGTGCATCTTAGAAAACAGAGGACGTGAGTGAACTCCTGTTCCTGTGCTTGTATCAACTCAACTCGACGTTGAGATCAGTGAAGCTTCCGTTTTCAGGAAAAATGCCTGTGTCGATACATTCCGCTGCTAAAGATTCGGCAAGTTCAGACAGATTTGGCAAAATAAAGTACAGCTACTGGTGTTCGCGGAACTTTGTATGTTCTATGCATGTACTAGTACTAACCCAAAAACAATATACTACCTCAATCCCAAGGAATAAGGCGCACGCGTACTCCAAGATGAACTTTGACCATAAAAATTGAGGAACAAAATCTTGGTTATATTATATGTAATTAGTATCGTTAGATTCGTAGAAAAATACTTTCTAATAATGTTAATTTCATACAAATAATTTTTATATATTTGAAGTAATTCTTAGTCAAACGAAAAGTGCGTAAAACGATGACGCCTTATTCCTTGAACCCACGACTCGCACGCTGAGGAACTAGAACTCCTCATCAATTTGGAGTAAAGGTAATCAAGTGAAGATCACCTATTCCGAAATCCGCGTATCTCTTTGTAAACCGACCTATTCCGTAGATCAGGTCTGGCGGTATCTTAGAGCATCTCCAGTCGCATCCCCCAAACAACGTTCAGCAAAAGCGTCGGATTAGTCGTTTGGGGACGTCCGGACCAAATTTGCGTTTGGAAGATGTCCCTTTTCTAGTCACGTCCCCAAACGCGACCTCCAAACAAAAAGCAAGTGTAAAAGTCGTGTCCGGCGTCCCTGATAGCGCCTCTATACACAGGAGATGGGGAACGCCGGACAATATTTGAGGCACGTCCGGACGAAGCGGCCTTTGGGGCACACAACTAGGACGCGATTGGAGATGCTCTTAGATTCTTAGTATATACAACCGGCATGTTGCCTTGTAACCCTAGATTAGTGGTTTAAACCTATGATCTATGCCATTGACCAATTGCCAAATATATTAGCAATGTTACGTGGTAGGTATAAGTGAAGAGAGGGGCCGAGCAAGGAAGGTTAACCTCCAAGATCGAGGAGCTGATGAACACCAAGCAAAAAATTAGCACAAGAGCAATTGCAAACTCAAAAGGAGTTAGCTGAGAAGAAACAACTTGATAAAATAAGAAAGTGGGAAACAATTAGAAAAGATGAGAGAAACAACTCGATAAAATAAGAAAGTGGGAAACAATTAGAAAAAATGAGAAGCGGAAGGCAGAGTTTTAAGATCGCAAGACTGGAGGAGGAAAAGGAGGAGAACTAGGTGATGATGGTGGATCCAGTGGGTATGGATCCACACACTAAAGAATGTTGGGAGATCCAGAAGGTCAAGATTGGAAGCGTAAAAAGGCTCATGCAACTTTTGTTGTTGTTGTGGTGGTGGTGGCGGTGGCAGGTGACGACAACGATGCTGCTCCGAAAAACTGTGTTGAGATGATGTTGTCGATCATTCTTCTTGTTGTTGTTGATCCATCATAGTTTTCTTTCCAAACTTCCGTGCATTACTGCATTGTATGCTGCCTCGTCTGAACTATGCATTTGTTCAAAACTTTGTTCCTATTTTAAACTATCTATGTTTTAATTTTGAAAATTGATGCCTCGAGCTTAAACCATGTTTGTGTTGAAAGCCCTAGTTTGCGATATAACGAACGTGCAATGCAGAAGTATCGGCATACATGTAACGCAAAACATATTCGGTACATGTATGCAAGATCTGTTCCGTTGCGACACTTTCTGCTCCATAAAAAACGATGCGGTAGATATCTACATCGCATTATGTGGTTTGGTAGGATGCAATGTGGTTCGGCAAGATGCAATATCCGGTAAAGATGCGAAAAGTATCTTTGGCTCCTGGCACCAGTGTTCTTGTTGTTTAAAAAATATCGAAAATCATACTTATGTGTTTTAAAAAATCTAAAAATAAATCTGGACATAGTAAATGATGTAGCCTACAAGCGTGTAAAATTTCAATATGAAATTCTTTATATTGTAGGCTACAAAAAACTAAAAATCAGTTGAAATTTGGAGATTTGAAATATGCATATCCAGATCCACACATTTGTCATTTTTGTGTAGCCTAGAATATTTTGTATTTGAAATTGAAAGTTTGCACCTTTATGGGATAATTCATTGGATACACCATGATTTGTTTTCTAATTTTTTTGAAACATATAAATGTGATTTTTTTTAAAAAAATAACGAGAGCATTGAAGCTCGGAGCCAAAAACACTTTTAGCTAAAGATGATCCTATTCTCTTTCATCCACGTCGTAACAAATCCTAGGCTCCCTGCACCTCCTTGTAGAGAGCTGATCTGGGCTGTCGTATATGCCCTTAGGCCTAGCGGCACACAACAGCCCAAACAGATGCAGCCCATTTCAGCCCGTTCAGCCTCCATTACCTCCAAAATAAAAGCCCAGTCGCACGAATAACTGCACAACACCTCAAAAAAAAACATAACTCCCCTAAACTAATAATACTCAGCTAGCAAAACCAAAAATAAATATCCCTCTAAAAAAACCAAAAAACAAATAAACTGCTCGCTCCGGTCCGCCGCCTTCTTCCTCCGGCCAAGGACCACCCACCACGATCCAGTCGACTGATCCCGTCGCCATTGCTAGCTTATACTGGAGCTCCGCCCTCCCTAAATCTTCAGAGTAATTCCCCAGTTCTTTTTGTGAAGCGGACACTGTCTTGGTGACTCCGCTGCTTTCATTTACTTTTGTTTCTTTACCTCGCGCGAATCTGTTCCCATCTGTGTAGTGCAAAATGGATTGACCTTTTAGTCTCTCTTTTCTTCGGAGGTATTGATCTGTATAGTATCGAAAAATTTAGCTGTTGAATTGACGAGGAAAGCCGAGGAAGCGAGGGGCTGGGGGATAATTTTTTATAGGGCTGGCCCTTATCTTGTAGGATCATCAGTCAAACTAATTATTTAGTTTAATTCCTGTGACTGGATGGTTATCCGATTAGACCCAATCTCCACGATTTGATTATCATATTATGTTAGGGTACTAACTAACATAATATTACTCTGCGTAGCCTCATTGATTTTGTTGTGCGGCAGCAGCCATCTTATTCCATGTTTGGCCAAACAAACATCAGTTTTGATTAGCAGTCTGGGGACTCAGATGCAGATGCTTCTCTATATTATATTTTAGATTGACATGCGTTCAACATGACACTGAGAGTTACCTGAACACAGATAAAGATTTTGATCCCAGTAATAGATTAGTGGGATTCAGATGACTCGGATGCTTCTCTAGAGTCGGATTTCAATGGAGCAGTTGACATCAATCGCACCATGCAGCAATTTTGGTCATGCTGAACAAAGTGTATTGATTTAGCAGAGAAGATGGATCCATCTTGATATTCTTGTAATCAAGTCTAGTCACCCCTTGGCCACCACCTTGCAAGTTCATCAAAGGATGTGCTGATCCTTATTGTTGAACTCTGTATATGGATGTATCTCCTCAACATATGTTCCATCTGATGACCCCACCTGCCTCAACTTTGCCTCCTTTTAGGAAATTAGCAATCTAATAAACTGGGAGCATACTCGTGGTAGATTGCAAGATCTGGAAGTAATCTAATAAACAATCAAAGTTAGAAGAAGGCAAACATATATTTCATATGCTCAAAACTCCAAAAGAATAGAAATCTACTACTAGATTGCATAGTGTAGTAGTTGGACATAATCTAATGGTCATTTTTCTTATATTTTTTTACTAGTCTCCCCCTCTCGGCCTCTTCCCCACTGCCTCATGGAGAAACTTCATCTGCTAGTTCTGGTTCTCTCCTTCCTTCTTGGGCTAGCTCTGTTATACATCTGTGAGATCCTATGGCTAAGGCCAGAGAGGGCAAGAAAGAGATGGAGGAAGCAGGGTGTAAGGGGTCCCAGGCCTACTTTGCTCTCTGGCAACACCCAGGAGATGAAGAGGATCCGACAAGATCTCCTGCCTGCGCAGAAGCAAGACATCAATAGCTACACACACACCATCTTCCCTCACTTGCTTCTCTGGAGAGAAACATATGGTATGTATTCATTCAGAAGTTCTATGCATGTATTTTTATCTTGTATTTGTATGTTTGTGACTTTGTGTTCCAATCAGATTCATGCATGGTCGTAATCATCTAATCATCCAAGTTTAGGCAGTTTTTTTTCTGATACCATAGACCTTTAAACTGAAAACTAGCTAGGAGAAGCTGCTCCAAAGATCTTATTGCTTCCATATAAGGCTTATTTTATATGGGAAAGGTGTCAATATCAACATGTTTATTAATCTAGTTTTCCTGGAACTAGCCCCACATTTTTTTTACACAATGACTGTCAAACCACACACTTTCTTTTGCCTTTTATTTAACTGTAAAATATGTTCTTTATTTGGAAGGCATTTGTGATATGTCATGGATTCGATGGCTCACAAATGTTGTTCTTATGATGCACTGTTTCAGTATGCTTTTCACAACTATCAAAAGATGATAGAGAAAAATGAATGATTGGCATATTCCAGCATTAAAAAGTTATGGATCCACCCTTGCAACTTTATTACAAAGAGAGAAAACTACAGTATACTTGATTACATGTTCTGCACCGTAGTGTTGCTTGTAGTTTATTTTCGAAACATGAAACTAGTCATACCAAAAAATTGATCCTGACAGGATTCGAACCCTGGTCAACAGGGTAATGTCACTTGTAGTTACTGCCAAGGAATAATCCTCATCAGTTATTACTTTAGCTGGGTATATAGATGATCTCTCACAACACAGGATAAGCAACTCAGTACTCAGTATAGAAGTAACAGATCTTTCGAGTTTAACAGATTGAAAGCTACTTCTGACTTTTTTAGTGGAGCTAATTCTGATGTTGGAATTTGCTCTTAAACACTGGAATCCTGATCATATAACCTCTTTTGTACACCCTACACATGTTCATTATAATACTAGTTTTGGTTAATTCTAGGTTGTTTTGTACACCCTAAATTTTTACACTTGAGTGGTGCCCAGCCTGACCAGATGGAGTGCCACAGCGTTGATTCCACAAGTCCACCAAAGAGCGCAGAGTATGCCGACTTTGTGGTATAGTGCCCAGTTCCAAGATCACCAGACAGATTGATCCTGAATGTTTGGCACCAATGCTCGACAATCTCAGATAGATGAATAGCTCAATGATTTCGTGAACTTGAGTATAATACTAGTGTTAATCTGGAGTACTGTTAGAGCCAAGTGATTCTCTGTACATTTTTTTGCCCTGTTTTATGAAGATGCATTTCAACTAATACTTAAAAAAATACGTGAAGTGATCGTTATTTGTTCATGTGTGCGATGGTTCTTCATTTTTTTGTTGCATTTTGTGTGCAACGGCCCTGCCATTTCCCAGATTATTTATATACTATGGAATTTGGTTTAATATAAAGTACTGTAGAAGATTCTCAGATATATTTTGCTAGCAAATATATACCATGCAACGGTAAGTTTAGTCTAAACAGTATTTGAAAAACGTTATTGTGATTTATTCCTTGTGTCCATTCTTCTTATGTGATGCTATCGGATTGTGAATTTTGCATAGGGTCGGTATTCCTCTATTCAACAGGAGCTGTGGACATTCTGTATGTTTCTGACCCTGGCATGGTGAAGGACGTAATCCATTGCACATCATCAGAGCTCGGGAGGCCTATTTATCTCCAGAAATCTCGCAAACCACTGTTCGGCGATGGCATCTTGATGTCAAGTGGCGATATATGGGCCTATGAGAGGAAGGTCATTGCACCGGAGCTCTTCATGGAGAAGATTAAGGTGCTGTCAATTGCTTTAGACAATGCTTAAACATGGGTTGGATAACTGAAGACATGGTCAACTGCCATAGTTGCATTTTCTTTATTGCTCTTGGTTGAAAACATTACAGTTCCAAAAATAATGATTGCAGGTCATGGTAGGACTAATCGTGGAAGCTTCTGTCCCATTGTTGGAAGCATGGGAAAGCATGCTCGACAACTCGGGAGGGGTTACAGAGATAGATGTTGATGGATATATGCGGAACTTCTCAGCTGATGTAATCGCGAGAGCATGTTTTGGGAGTGATTTCGCAACAGGTGAAGAAATATTCTCCAAGCTGAGGCAACTTCAGAAGGCGATTTCTCAGCAAGATACACTTGTTGGACTATCTGCGCTGTGGTGAGTAACTAAGTAGAAAAAAATCCAACGTAATGAAAACAAGTGCGATACATAAATCCCCAAAAAATCAAGATGCACATATTCAGAAATGTCTCTAAAATAGTCTTGTTACTTAAATTAAGATAATATGCTGCCACATAGCGAAGTCTAGCCTGGTCTGGTCATAAAGTAAACGAATGTTAAATAATTATTTTGTTTTTTATTATTACAGGAAATATTTACCAACCAAGAGCAATAAAGAAATGCGAGAGCTGCAGCGTGAAGTCCGGTTACTCATCCTTGATATTGCAAGCCGCGGAAACAGCAGCAACAGCAATAACAGCAGCGGCTGCACGCACACTACCCACAATGACCTTATGCGCTCGATTGTCGATGGCGCTCACCAGTGCCCCAGCTACAATGGCACCGCTGAGGACTTCATCGTCGACAACTGCAAAAACATCTACTTCGCTGGGCACGAGACCACGGCAATCACCGCCACCTGGTGCCTGATGTTACTCGCCACGCACCCGGAGTGGCAGGACAGTGCCCGTGCTGAGGCTCTAGAGGCGTGCTCTGGAGGCACAGCAATCGATTTCAACACCCTCCGACAACTGAAGACCGTGAGAAATCATCCCTCTGTGCACTCATCAGTCTTTAGCAATTGGCACGCCACTGGCATAACCATTGCATTCTTTTTTTTTCCAGATCACCATGGTGATCCAGGAGACTATGAGACTGTACCCTCCAGCATCATCGACGATGCGCGAAGCCCTGATGGACATCAAGCTCGGTGGCCTTGACGTCCCGCAGGGAACAATCATCCAGACCCCCATTGCGGTACTGCACCTTGATAGGGACGTCTGGGGCCAGGATGCTGGCGAGTTCCGGCCAGACCGGTTTGCGAACGGTGCTGCTGCGGCGTGCAAGCCGGGGCACATGTATCTGCCGTTTGGGCATGGGCCAAGGATCTGTCCAGGGCAGCACCTGGCGATGGTGGAGCTGAAGGTGGTTCTCGTGCACCTGCTGAGCAAGTTTGCCTTCTCACCATCACCAGGGTACAGGCACGCGCCGCTGTTCCGGCTCACCATCGAGCCCGGGTTTGGCATGCCGCTTGTGGTCACAAAGCTGCCATGATCAACTAACTAGTGTACATCTGCAGACGCGAACCGTTTCGCCTCTCTCCTCTCCCAGGCGACGGGGCAGGCGACCTAGATCCCATCTACACCAACGCCGGCGCTGGCCCCCTCCCCCTCCGCTTGCCGCTCCGGCGGCAGGAGGGGGAGGGGAGCTCGTTCCTCCGTTCTGTAGTTAGGGTTAGTTTTTGTCTCCTATGGTGCGTCGTTGGGGTGGTGGGAGCGGCGTCCGGGGAAATAAATCTGCCACAACTCCACTCCTACACCGGCGGCGACCTTCACGTCGGCGTCTCGGAGTTGTTGGGCGAGGTGGTTCTTCTGGAGCGAAGATGTTGGTCCGGAGGTGGTGGTTATGTCGTTCTTCTCCGACTTCGTCGACGGGAGGCGGCGTATCTTGGTCCAAGACAGCACGGGGACGTCCCCCGGTCGACGTGCCACAGCGACATGTGCCTCGTTGCTTGCAGCAGGCCTGTTCATCGACTCACAAAGCCTCGATGGCGATGGTGCTTTTTTGGATCTTGCAAAGGTGAAGGCTCGGCGTCTCTTCTTGCGTTCGTCTCGGCGGCGTTGGAATTGGACGGCGGCCGCTGGCTACGGTGGTTGCAGCAAACCCTAGAGATCGTTTTGTATTTCTCGATCTTTTAGGTTTTTATCTGCAAATTCAGGATAATCATTTTATCCCGGTTTGTCTTTTAGTTTCCACATGTGTTGCTTCATGTAAATTGGTGTTCAATTAATGAAATATGTGGTTGCTCTCAAAAAAAAAAAGCTGCCATGATCTCTGGCTGTCATCATAGGGAGAAACACCGGAATTTAACTCTCATCGGTGTTGTATCACTCGATGTGACATTGAGACCAGGGAGTCCCTTGCAGCTGTGATGGATTCTCTGTACATTTGGAAACTGGCATTGATTTGCCAATATATATGAAGTTACTGGTTCAGGTTTAAGCTAAAATTTTATGGTTGTCATATATGTTGAATTTTCCGCAAAAACTGTTTGCCCTGCCGTCCCATACGTCATTTTTTTCACAACTAAAACAAGCAGCTCGATGTCACACACACAAAAAAAAGCAGCTCAGGAAACGGAACCGTGGCTCTTGAATCATGCGAGTAATTCTTTTTTTGTTAAACTGAATGGTGTTAACTCGTGTATCAATCAGGCTGAGTGAGAAGGAAGGATGATTGGAAGTCGATTGTGATTACTTGTTGCAGTACTATACAGGTGAGTCTGCCTCTAGTGAAGACACGAGGAAAGTGCAATCTGATATAAGGTCCCTTTCATGAGATAAAAAAAAGTCGATTTCCGCCATCCCGTTTCCTTCTTTCAGGCCTGTAGATTTATTATGCGTTATTTAACGTGATGTAGAAATTATGACAACAAAGTCAGCATGGCCGAGTGGTCTAAGGCGCCAGACTCAAGTTCTGGTCCTCTTACGAGGGCGTGGGTTCGAACCCCACTGCTGACAATATTTTTGTTTTCTCTTTTTCCTAGTATTAAAAAAATGATCGGGCTCATGTTTGCGAATTTATCTTTTTTTTTATCGTATCTTAATTCTGTGATTTTTTTTATGTTGTTCCTTGTAATAAAAAATCTTCTAACCATGCTCGGGTCTGTTAATACACATTGGTACATGTAATAGCAAAAGCATCACTTTGTATCAATTGTGATGTTGGAATTTATGAAAATTGCTTGAGATTTGTTAAAGTTTAGATGTATCAACTTTAGTGAGATGGACTACTCCGTTTTATTTTTTTCTAATAAAACAAACAAATCTACACATTAAAACGTGTTGTTTCTAAATCAACCTGATCAAAACTGCGTCGGTTAATTTGTTACGAAGACATCACATCGTCGAGACCATCGTCCAAGTTGGTTCACACTGTCTCTCAAAATACTCGTATAAAAGTTGGTTCACAATGACACCTGAAATGCCGATCCATTACCATGAGGATAAACGGCGAGCTCAATCTTTTCATGCACGAATCGGACTGTCAATTCCTCCGCGCGAGTGTACGATGAAGGCAGCAACGGACAAGGTGAAGAGCATCGCTCTTGCTACGTCAGGCATACAAATCCCACGTCCGTTTACAGCGAAAGTATGAGCCGGGCGAAAATTCCACGTTCGAGTCTGGGACTTTTCCTGGCCGTGCCACGGTGGCATGGCTGCACGTGGCGCCAATGCCATGCCGCGCGCGCCGCCATTCGAATGATCTTCTCCGGCGACCGGATCAGAGCTTGGTGCCGCCGCTGCACTCTTGGCTCTGGACGCGCATCTCGGCGACGGCGAACGCGAAGCTGCACTCGGAGTAGGCCACGGCGCGCCGATGGAAGAGGCCGAACAGCACCACGGTGCCGGGGACCCTGGTTGTGGCGTCGAGCGGCAGCGCCCCGCCCTCCATGTCCTCGGCCAGCTGCCGCGCGTCCCCGGCGGCGAGGAAGCGGTCCGCCTGCAGCGTGAGCGCGAGCCGCGCCTCCGCGTCGCCGCGGCTCGGGACGGCGCCCGGGCCGATCTGCGCGTCCCCGACGTGGGCGCCGCGGTAGGAGAGGTCGGCGTGGCCGCCGTCGGCGTAGGCGAAGGAGGCCAGGTTCGGGTTGTGGACGGAGACCGTGAGGATGAGGGTGACGTTGAGGCGGAGGGACGGGGCCGGGAGGAGCGCGAAGCGCGGGGCGACGCCCGTGAGCTCGGTGGAGACGAGGCGGATGGTGGGGTCGCGGACGCGGAGGACGGTGAGGAAGAGGACCAGGAGGACGACGGCCAGGGCGAGCAGCGCGGCGAGGGTGCCGAGGAGGCACCGCCGGCGGCGGCGGTGGCGGATCGCGGAGGAGGGCGTGAAGGGCTGCTTGGAGGACGGCATTGGGAATTCGGGGTGGGGAGGGAGCTCGATTTTGGATTTGGATTTGGATTTGGATTTGTTGGGGGAGCGCAAGCTAGCACGGACACGATGCGATGTCGAGGACGTAGGGTGAGGGTGCGGAACTTTTGACGACGGACAGCTAGCCCAGCGTGGCGCCTGAAAAACACAAACATAAAGGATGTCGTATCTGAAATCTCTGGTCCTTTCTCGGAGCAAGGCATCTCCAACTGCCACATCCAGACGGACGACCGGCCGGTCGGAAAATGGCTCTGCATCTCAGCTAGATTCAGTGCCCGATGCATATTGACCGTGCTGTTTGCAAGACGTAATATGGCTCATATTGAATTCCACTTTTTAGAGCATCTTCAGTCGCGCCCCTCAAACCGTCCCCCAAACCGCGCTGGGTCAAGCGTTTGGGGGACGTGTTTTGTTCGTTCCGCGTTTGGGGACGTCGCTCCCCAGCCGCGTCCCCAAAGGCCGCCTCCAAATATTAAACAAGGGTTTTTGAAAACACAACCATTTATTAAATATAGCATACAAATAAATATGTTTGCGGAGATTGTTTTCAAATTAAAATACAACGAACAGTAAAATAATAAATAAATAGGGCTAGATCAATGTGCCGCGGTATTTCCTTTGATCCTCCACAAATGCTCAACGAGATCAGCTTTAAGTTGATCGTGAACATTGCTATCACGTATCTCTGCGTGCATGGCGAGGAAATCAGCAAAATCTGCAGGCAACTCATGATCAACCTCCGCAAGAGGGCCTTCACACTCATAGGAACCAACATGTGACCTGGCATGATTCTTGCGGTCATCCTCGATGATTATGTTGTGCATGATCACACAAGCATGCATCACCTCCCACATTTGGTCGTGAGACCAGCTTAGAGCAGGGTATCGAACAATTGCAAATTGAGCTTGAAGCACACCAAATGCCCGCTCGACATCCTTCCTGCAAGCCTTCTGTCGTGTAGCAAAGTGGGAATTCTTCTGACCTGATGGATTCGAGATTGTTTTGAAAAAAGTGGCACATTCTGGATATATACCATCGGCTAGATAATAGCCTTTGGTATATTGGTGGCCATTGTTCTCATAGTTGCATGGTGGAGCATGCCCTTCCACTAGTCTATTGAACACCGAAGACTGCTGCAACACGTTGATGTCATTGTGTGATCCCGCCATGCCAAAGAAAGAATGTCAAATCCAGAGGTCATAATCTGCCACAACTTCAAGCACCACACTGCAATATCCATGACGCCCTTTGTATATACCTTGCCAAGCAAACGGGGAGTTCTTACATGCCCAGTGCATGCAATCAATGCTTGGCAGCATTTTGTGTCATGATCCTTGCAGTCTCTTCCTCAGTGGGCCCTCTCAAGTAGTATTTGCCAAACTTTCCACCACAGCTCGGCAAAACTTGTACATGCACTCAACGGCAGTAGACTCACTCATGCGAAGGTAGTCGTCCTATGTATCTGCAGGTGCTCCGTATGCAAGCATCCTCATGGCGGCGGTGCACTTCTGAATCGACGAGAACCCGACAACGCCTACAACGTCGTGCTTGAGCTTGAAGTAGGGGGTCGAACTCTCGAACGCCGTGGAGGATATTCATGAACAGACCCTTGCTCATCCTATACCGGCGCCGAAAATTGTCAGCATGTGTTGCGTCATCTGCGAAGTAGTCGTTGTGCAGCATGGTATGCCCCTCCATCCTCTGTCGGGGCTTCAACATCTTTCTCCCCGGCCTTGATCCTTCACGGAACGGCCTCTTCCTCTTCTCCGTCTCGGCGTTAAGCACGTCCTGGAGGGCCGCGATGATCAGCAAACGCTCCCGAAGGTCGTCGTCGAAGGCTTGCTCGTCCTCCAGCAGTAGGGCAATCATCTCGTCGTCGCTATCCATGTCTGAAGCAAAATCAATGGTTAAAATTGCACCGCGGCAGATGACGCAACGAATAGCGCCCAATCGCGCGTACCTGGCAAGTCGTCGAGCACCTTGTGTGCGCGGAGGTGGGGCGGATTTGACGCCGCATTCTAGGACGCGCAGGCGAAGCGGCAGCGGCGGAACGACCGACGAGAGTGCCAACCGCGACGGTGGTGCAGACTCTCAGAAGAGATCAGTCGTCGAAACGGCCGGCAAATCCAGCGGCGGTGGAGGGGTGGGAGGCGCGGGAGGGAAGGAGCGACGAGGAAAAAGGCGCGAACCAACGGTTTATGGAAATAGTCGCCGACATGTGGGAGCCCGCCTCGCTTTTCGTTGTGTCCGACGTGCCCGGAGCGTCTTCTGTGGGACGGGGACGGCCTCGGGGTACCGTACACCGTATCGGGGCGCGCCGGAAAAAAAAGGCTTTAGGGGACGCGGCTAGGAGCGTTTTTTTGTCCGGCGCGCCCCAAATCCCTTTGGGGGACGCGACTGGAGATGCTCTTACTCTCTAGTTACGCGTTTGTGATACTAATTACTCCGCCGAGTGAAAATTCGTTTAAATTAACCTATTTAAAAGCATTGGACTCCCGGTTTCTAATGCTTGTCCATCAGAAAAGTTGCTAGGTGATCATCAGGATCCAAAAATATTAAGACCACGATCAGGATTGGACCATGTGGATAAAATAAGTCATTGACTTAATCATCAATGACGCCCTTCTATATTTACCCATTTTGTCGCGCCACACTGGCATATCATGCCTATCCTATCTAACAATTACAGGCAAAATGCTATACTGGAGTTAAATTGTGTGCAAAATTTCCTAAATTTGATGTTTTTGTAAAAGTTCCACTAAATGGGGTATTATGTGTCACAAAAGCACAACCACGGGAATGAATTCAACTTTTTACCCTCTAGTTACGCGTTTGTGACACTAATTACCCGTCGAGTGAAAATTCGTGTCAATTATCCTATTTAAAAGCTGGACTCCCGTTTTCTACTCCTTGTCCATTAGGAAAGTTGCTAGGTGATCACCAGGATCCAAAAATATTAAGACAATGATCAGGATTGGACCATGTGGATAAAATAAGTCATTGACTTAATCATCAATGGCGCCCTTCTATATTTACCCATTTTATCGCGCCACACTTGCATATGCCTATCCTATCTAACAATTACAGGCAAAATGCTATACTGGAGTTAAATCGTGTGCAAAGTCTTCTAAAACAAATGAAAGCTATACTGGAGTTAAATCGTGTGCAAAGTCTTCTAAAACAAATGAAACAACCATATGCCGAGAACGATTGCTCCCTTGAGTTACCTTCGCCTAGATCCACCTTGCGTAAGCGGCCTTGCATAAGCTTTCTTTGCATCTTTACTTTTAGCACTTTTACTTTTAGCACTTAGTTGTTTTAGTTTACCGCTTCGTAGTTTGTAGTATCAACAAATTAAAAATTTGCTTATTTTACTTTATTGCACTGCACGAAGGGTCATATAAGTGGGTTGTAGGGCTTTAGAGAATAGGTAACTGCCTTCAACTCCCCGTGATTTCAACAATTAAATACTTATTGAAAATCTCTAAAGGGTGACCTGAGATTTTGGCTTGTTTTCCTCCCACTAGTGTAGTGACGACATGGGGCCGCACACCCTTGTTTTGCTTTTGGGCTGTAACATCCCAGGTAGGTTTAGAGACTAAAAATTAAAGAGAACACGGAAATGTGCATTGGATTTATGCACAGAAAATTCAGAGAATTTTCGCACTTTTGTTTAAAACCATCAAAGTGATCGAGGTTTCTCTTACGTCGGTGGGATTGAGTTACTCATGGATGTCGGTGCGATAAATTTCAACATAACCTTTGTGAATTCATGTGTTTTTGGGAGAGCAAATTTGAGTTCAAATCAAATATGGATAATATGAATTCGAATGAGAAAATGAATTGAAATTTGAATTCTAAACAATCATATAAAATAAAGTAAATAAGATCAAATACAAATTGAAAATTTAAAAGAAATAAATGATTTAAACTTTATTACAAATATCATTATCCAATTATTTACAAGTCACATAAATATAAATAAAGTGAAGAATAAAATATTGCAAGTAAATCTTTACTCACATAAGAAGTTTTACAACATATATGGTGAATTGCTACAAGTTAAAAAAAATAGAAAGATTACAAAATGAAAATAGAGGAGTTCCTAATATAGTCTTGATCTTCCCATTGTCATTCTTTTATCCCTGCAAATTAAACAACACAGACAAAAGAAGTGTGTTGATTGGTTAAAATGTGTGCATCTCCTGAGCAGATGCAAAAGTTTATGTTGGAGCTATTACTTAGCAAAATCTGGGAACTAGTCCAGATTTTGAGAAATTATCAATGTAAGTATTTGGCAGCAATCCAGAAGGCATCACCGAGGAATCATTATAAGCAACCACTAATTAAATCATTGATAGGCAACAAGCAGCCTAGCAGGCAAAAAGGCAACATTTTATCAGTTAAATTAAAACTACTTAGCACTAGCTCCATATTCACAAGCCCACATATTTTGAGAATTAAGTGATTCATTACTGACATTAAATGGTCAGTATGAATCATTAGCCATTACTAATTAACCAGCAAACTAGCCAAGTCTCCACTATTCACTTGGCTGTATTCCAAAATAAAGGCCCACAAGGATAATTATAAGCATCAGCCGTAGCACCATAAGATCACTGGATGGACAAGGAAGAAAGGAAAATAGTGCTACATATGGATAAGGATTGCATCAGTCAAAGCTTGCACTAGGGGGGAAGAACCAGCATTGAAACTTGAACAGTCAAGTGATGTCACTACAAGCAGCTCACACACACATGCAAAGATGTGTTGTCATCACCATAGGACAAGGACAGCAGTATATAAGCAACATCTGTACCAGAAGCCTTCCCAGCAAACACACAACCTCTCCAGCCGCACCCTTTGTCCGTTGCTTTGACAAAGGCACTACCAACAACTTTTGATCACACACACACGCGCGCGCTCGCGCATCAGTTAGTTATCCAGAAAAGCTAGAACAACAAGAACCCACCCATATCTCTGAGAACAGCAACTAGATCAATATAAAGCAAATCAGGCAGCTAGGAGGTGCAGGCATACCACCAGAAGATGGTTAACCAGATACCGGATCAAGCTACAGGTATAAATTAATCAACTAAGGATCAGGAAGCATTTGTTCTTAAATTTGCATAGATATCTCTGGATAGACACATGGAATATACTTCCCGCAAAAAAAAAAAAGACACATGGAATATACACAGTCAGTCAATTTAACTACCATTCAACTAGGTTTTTACCTAGGAGGATAGAGAGATGGATTCCTCTCAGATCTTGCATAGTGATGCTATGCTAAGATCATCACTGAGATTGGCAACATACAAGTATCTGTTCTTAGCAACACTAGTATCTGTTCTTATATGAAATCTGTGCCTCAGCCTTTTGCTTCATTGGCAAGGCGCCAAGGCTACTGAAACCAATCACATATCTTTTCTTATCAGTGCTAAATAGAAGATGTGATAGCTAGGAGGGGAGCTAGATCACCTAGCCTGAGCTGGTGACCCCTGGTAGAACCAAGGAGCTCAAACCCTACACACAGAAAGAGAGGGCAGTAAGGAGCATGAGTAAAATCCAGCAATACATCTGTCCAAGAAGATAACATAGCATCACTTTGTGCACTCCAGCACAAGTCTGTTCAGGATCATATATCCACATGCTTTAGTCGTCACCATAAACCGACAGTTAATAATCAACATACTAGATGAATCTACTTAGGGCCCAGGACATTCATCCCAGGCCAACCAAGTAGTATCATAGTCGCAACATAGCAATATAAGTATACGTATAAGCTCATAAGCAAGCCCACTAAGCAAAGCATCAATCTGCAACGCCAAGAACAGCACACCGCATCACCGCCACAGCGTGAAGTAGAACAGCCAAGCTGGGGCTCGACGAGGTCGAAGTAGTGCTCGTAGAATATGCAGATGAGGAGCACGAGACGGGGAAAGCATCCCAAGGTGCGGCAACGCCGGAACCACGCCGGCGGCCGAGCCCATCCGCGGGCTAGGGTTGCCATCGAGCGCGTGTACAAGGGTGTTGAGGAGGCGCAGATAGGGATTCATTGGAGAACAGGCAGAGGAACTGAAGCGGCATCACGCCGATGTGCGGTGGCATCGGTAACGGCCGGCGGCGGCCGAAACTGTAGGGGGATACAGTATCTTGGTGGAATGCGTGAGGGCTGGGCGAGCTTCGAGATGGAAGGAGAACGAGAGAGGATATGGTGGCGGATCAGAGCTGGCTGGATACGGCGACAGCAGTCCGGCGGCGGCCGGAGCGGCGCCCTCGTCGGTGGCGATTTGGGGAAGCTCGGGAGCGAGCGCGTGTGAAAGAAGGGAACGAAAGAGGATAGGGATTCGCACAAAAGAGAGAGAGGATGATGAGTACACGCCGCACACCCCAGGCAGTGTGTTTTGCGCCGGCCCATGGGTCGTTGTCACTTTTCTTTACTTTGTTTCGTTTTTTCTTTTCTGTTTTCCTTTTTTATTTTTTCAAAAGCTGAATACTTTTAAACCCGCCTTTTCAAATCTGAATGGTTTTCAAATTATTATTTTCCGAAAAAATGATTTTTTAGTTTTAATTTTATTTCATTTTAAAATTTGACTATTTTTTGGGGGGTTGAACATTTTTTCGAAAAAAACATTTTTAGGTTTCTTAAAATATTTTTCAATTTGAACATTTTGGAGATTGAAAATTACGAATTTGAAATATTTTTGAAAATTCATTTTAATTTTTTTTTTCAAAATTTTGATTTCATAAGATATTTGAACATGTTTCTAAATATGAACATATCTTAAATTTGAAACTTTTAGAATACAATCAATTTTTATTTTTTCAAATTTGAACAATTTAAAATTCGAATGTTTTTGAATTTGAACTATTTTTGAATTTGAACAAAAAATAAAAGAAAAAACAAACAAAACAAACAAAAAGAAAGAACAACAGAAACGAAAAAAGAAGAAAGAAAATTCTTAAATAGTATTCACAACTCTTTAGATACTACAATTAAGTCTTTAAAACTGAAGAAAATCAAAATCTTTGATCCATGTTCAAAATTTTGAAATGGAAACTTAAACATCACATCGGGGTTAATAACAACGAAAATACTAAAGCATGCATTATTTGAATCTATAAATATTGTACTTACCGGACAATGATGTTTCTTTTTCAGAACGAGAGGTCCAGGGTCAATCCAAAAAATTCAACTGCACTACCACACAGTATCCAGAAAAGTTGACCACTTGCTCATGCAATGTGATTACTTTCTATCATTTACTTGCAAAGCACTATACTTACCACTCTTGCATTAAAAGTAAAATGTTATTTTACCAATTATGAATATGTCTATGTGGATGAGCAATGAAACCATGGTTCGTGTTGACGGATGAGGTTCACTCTTCCATTTCTCATCCACATAGACATAATTCATAATTTGTAAGGTAACATTTTGCTTTTAATGCAAGAGTGATAAGTATAATGCTTTGCAAGTAAATGATAGAAAGTAATCAAAGGCATGAGCAAGTGGTGAACTTGCCTAGATATTGCGAGGTAGTGCAGTTGAAGTTTTTGGATTGACCCTGGACCTCGCGTTCTGAAAAAGACGCATCATTGTCTGGTAAGGACAATGTTTAAAGATTCAAATAATGCATGCTTTCGTATTTTAGTTGCTTTTAACCCCGTGATGTGATGTTTAAGTTTCCATTTCAAAATTTTGAACATGGATCAAAGATTTTGAATTTCTTAAGTTTTAAAGACTTAATTTTAGTATCTAAAGATTTATGAATACTATTTAGGAATTTTATTTAAATTATTTAAGTAATAAAGAAATCATTTTTAAAAAAGGTCTAATGATTCTTTTTTAGAACAGTTCATTAATTTAAGGGATTTCTTAGAAATTAAGAAATAGTTCTAAAATGTTGATTCTAAATTATCTTGTAAGTTTTGAGTATTTCTTATATAAAAATACTCAAAGAAATGATAATTATAGATTTTAAAATTTTATTCAATTTCTTAATTTCAATTAAAGAAAAAATTATTCATTTATTTATACTTGGTTAATGATTTTAAATTTATTTTTATAAATTTTATTTGAAAATGTATTTAAAATTTATTTTTGGATTGCAAATAATTTTTAATGTATTATTCTTATTTTATTAAATTTTTAGGTTTTATTTGACTTATAAAGTTTTTTTTTGGATTTACTGCTTTAATTCTCATGTGAGACATAAATGCCCTTAGGGCCCACTGGTCACGTCAACCAACTGGTTGAACCAGACGAGCTCCCCTCGGACTGGCCCATCGGCTGTAATATCCCAGAACATAGGATCAACGAAGGGTAGGTTTAGGAATGGAATGTGCATTTCATCGCAAAACGAGGGAAATTTTCGTGCCTTATTGCATAAAAACCTGAGAGGGATCGAGGTTTCTCTCTCGTTGCTATATATTAGGGTTAGAGCAATGTGAGTGTTATGAATTTCGACATGAACTCTTTTGAAACTTGGAGATTTTGAGAGATTAATTGATTTGGCATTTCATATGATTTCAAACAAAAGATATTATAACTAAACAATATATAAATGAATTATGAATTCATAATTCAAATCATATCACACAAACCCAAATAATTCAAAAGTGAATATTAAAATTACACAAGAGCTCATAATCAAAACCTTGAGCTTTATTGATCATACACACAAATTACATTGCCTTTACAATATTCATTATACAAGAATGGACAGAATAATAAATACAACAAAATAAGAATTACAAGAATTGGATAATATATAAAAATCCTAAGCTAATTGAGTTGGAAGATCTTGTCCCGGGATCACATTGAGTTGAAACCTGCAAATGAAAGAGAGACTAGCCATGGGGTTAATACAAGTGTCAATGACACTTGTCATTGTCCAAAAATCTGGCCACAAGCAAGATAAGCACCAGCAGACCAGAACTTGAGCAATCATGAGGTCAAGTTCCAACACAAGCACACACACCGCTCACAAGCTGTTGTGCATGCTCAACAGCAAGCCAACCATGGCTTAGTGACCAAAAAGGACACAGGCATGTGTGTCATTGCAAGGGAGAATCATCAGATGGTATAAAAGGGTAGAACCAAGATAGTATAAAAGGGTAGAACCAGCTGAAATAATTCACCAAGTCGACCAGATAAGCATCCACCATCAACCATCAATGAACAGTAGCTAGTTCATCCCAGTTCTTGCTCAAGAACATCAAGACCAACCATAGAAACCATCCATTCATCCAAATCAACCCACCAAAACCAGCTAGAGATATGGGAACTTAAGCAAGACCATCAAGGATCTAGGAGGAGAAGGGTGATGTCTACGGGTGCTTCTATTCTTGTAGACAATGTTGGACCTCCAAGAGCAGAGGTTTGTAGAACAGCAGCAAGTTTCCCTTAAGTGGATCACCTAAGGTTTATCGAACTCAGGGAGGAAGAGGTCAAAGATATCCCTCTCATGCAACCCTGTAACCACAAAGCAAGAAGTCTCTTGTGTCCCCAACACACCTAATAGGTGCACTAGTTCGGCGAAGAGATAGTGAAATACAAGTGGTATGAATGAATATGAGCAGTAGTACGGCGCCAGAAAAGTGCTTGCTGGCGTGCAGTTGATGGTAGTAATATTGCGAGCGGTATAAATGCAAGAAAACAAGAAACAAGCAGCGATAGCAGTATTTAGGAACAAGGCCTAGGGATCATACTTTCACTAGTGGACACTCTCAACATTGATCACATAACAGAATAAATAGATAGATGCTAGACTCTACACCCTCTTGTTGGATGATGAACACCACTAACTGTGTAGGATTACACGAACCCTCAATGCCAGAGTTAACAAGCTCCACAATATTCAATGTTCATATTTAAATAACCTTAGAGTGCATGACAGATCAACATAACCAAACCAAGTACTAACATAGCATGCACACTGTCACCTTCACACTACGAAAGGAGGAATAGATCACATCAATACTATCATAGCAATAGTTAACTTCATAATCTACAAGAGATCACAATCATAGCCTACGCCAAGTACTACACGATGCACACACTGTCACCATTACACCGTGCAGGAGGAATAAACTACTTTAATAACATCACTAGAGTAGCACACAGATAAATTGTGATACAAAACACATTGCAATCATAAAGGGATATAAATAAGCACTTCACTATGCCATTCATAACAGTGAATAAGTATTCTGTGAAATATAGCCTAAGAGACCCACACGGTGCACACACTGTCACCTTTACACACGTGGGACAAGGAGTCTCCGGAGATCACATAAGTAAAACCCACTTGACTAGCATAATGACATCTAGATTACAAGCATCATCATATGAATCTCAATCATGTAAGGCAGCTCATGAGATTATTGTATTGAAGCACATAGGAGAGAGATTAACCACATAGCTACCGGTACAGCCCCGAGCCTCGATGGAGAACTACTCCCTCCTCATGGGAGACAGCAGCGTTGATGAAGATGGCGGTGGTGTCGATGGAGATGCCTTCCGGGGGCACTTCCCCGTCTCGGCGGCGTGCCGGAACAGAGACTCCTGTCCCCCAGATCTTGGCTTCGCGATGGCGGCGGCTCTGGAAGGTTTCTCGTACCGTGGCTTTTTTCGTATCGTGTTTTAGGTCAGAGACCTTTATATAGGCGAAGAGGCGGCGTCAGAAGGTCAACGAGGCGACGACACAACAGGGGGGCGCGGGCCCCCCCTTGGCCGCGCCGGCCTACTGTTTGGTGGGCCTGTGGCCCCCCTCTGGCGGCTCTCGGGTGTTCTGGAAGCTTCGTGCAATCCTAAGATGCTGGGCGTTGATTTCGTCCGATTCCGAGAATATTTCCTTACTAGGATTTCTGAAACCAAAAACAGCAGAAAACAGCAACTGGCCCTTCGGCATCTCGTCAATAGGTTAGTTCCGGAAAACGCATAAATATGACATAAAGTATGCATAAAACATGTAGATATCATCAATAATGTGGCATGGAACATAAGAAATTATCGATACGTCGGAGACGTATCAAAGGGAAAGTGATCAAAACCATCAAGCAGAAGCTCAACAACAACTAAGCATAGCCATCTAGGAGCTGGAACAAGGTATAACATATACCTGGAATGGATCCAATGGATCCAATCCATCTCATAAGCATGACACAAGGCATATGCATGAGCAGATGCTCATGGGGGTTAACATCACTTGGTTTTGACCAAGGATTACTGGCAGAAATAGAGCAGCTAGATCCCAATATCATCCAGATATTATTCTTGTGCAAATAGACAAGTATAGATGCACAAATAGCAACCAGTAGAGGATACAGAGGTGCTAGAAGCTACAAAGACCACCTAGCAAATCCCTAGCCAAGAAACCATCAGATTATACATTTATTTCTTCACAGGCAAACACAGTGGCATTCATATTAATTATGACACCCTACTGTGCAAGCAAAGATGAGTAGCCAACAAGAATTAATCCAACAGTGAGAGCAACCCAAGTAGTAGCAATGCTACTGTGGTCACATCAACCACAATCCATCCATTAAACCAAATTTATAAGTCATCATTATCCAGAAATTGATTCAAACTTAATTTATCTTCCAATTGATCATGAAGATACATACAAATCAATACATATAATCAACACTGCATAAGCAGGTCATATATAAATAATCCACCAAGGCATGCATATACAAGATAATCCATCAAATGGACAAGCAATAGCATCACTGAGAGGCAACCAGTAGCATGACCAATTGCATCCTAGCCATTGGATCTTGTCCAATGTGCTATGGACAACAACAACAATAGCACACACACACTTGAGCAGCAGTTAGAGCAAGTATAAACCATAGCAATCGCTAGGGAAAGCAATCCAATTAGCCAAAGAATTAATCCAGAAACCTAGCCACTAGCATATGTTGATCAAATGGATCAATTAGATCAAGCATAAGGCATAGTAAAGCACCACAAGCATGTATTGATCCAAATGGATCAAATGGATCATACACAGGGCACATGGGAGCATCACTGGCACCACAAGTGTCAGCAATGCTAGCCTCTGTCAACAGCAAGGCCACCAATAAGCATTTGGAGGAGCACAAAAGCATAAATAGATAGGATAGGATGAAAACAAGCATCAGTAAGCATGTGAGCATCACAAGGACATGAACTGATAGGGTAAGCATAGCACAATGGACCAGTAGAAATTACACAGGCATCAGCATGGCATCAATTGGCATAGATAGGTAAGAACATGGCTGCAGTAGGCATAGGCAGGGCATCAAGCAAGCACATCAAGAACAACAGCAACAACATACGCATAGGAGGATCCAGTAAGTAGAGCTCGAGCAGATGGAGACGATAGAGTAGAGCAGAGTAGCAGAAGGAAGTAGTAGTACCTGGCGTGTCCATGGAGGCACGGTGGCACATGCCAGCCACGGTGGCGCCAAACCGCGGCCAGGCCGGTGCCAAGCCACGCACCGCCAGCGTAGGAGGCGGCGAACGCACGGGCGTGTCCAGGAGGTGCAGATCGACGTGGTTCGTCGATGAACTCGTCGGCGTCTGGCACGGGTGAGCACGCGCACGTCCAGTAGAGGAGGGGAAGACCAGATCGACGCGGATGGAAGTGAGCGTCGTTGCACGCTGCGTCGAACGCGACCAACGGCGAGCCCTAGAACCGCGGGAGACGGCCGGAGAGAGGCGGCGACCGTGGCGGCGACGCCATCGCCACGGGATCGCCAGGCGATTAGGGTTAGGGTTGCGAGAGAGTGAGAGAGGAGAGAGTGGCCGATGGGCCGACCGACCGCCTGGGCCGGTCCGGTTCAACCCATTTGGTTGACCTGACTGGTAGGCCTAGGGGCATTTTGGTCTTTTCACATTTTTAAATAACCCTTGGACTTTACAAAATTTGAAATAATTATGGATAACTCTAAAAATTCTAAAAAAATTGGGTCAGTGTATTAAAAATAATTATTAATGAGAATAAAATAAGAAATGAAATTAACAACACAAGTTCAAATTTTAGAATTTTTAGATTGAATTATAAACTTGGAATTCAAAATTTGCCTTTTTCCTTTGATATAAAAATCAAGAAAAAACCCAAATAAACTCAAATATTTGTTTATCAAATATTTTCAAAAGAAAATTCTATTATCCAAGTCATTTCTTTTAAAGAAGAAATATTTTCCAAAAAGGAAATGTTCTAATATTCCAAATTCTTTTATTTCCAAAAAAGAGAAAAACTCTATTATTTCAAATTATTTATTTGAAGTAAATATTTTCCAAAGGAAAATTCTATTACTCTTAAATCCTTTTCTTTTTAAAGAAAACCATGTTTAAGGATTTAAAGGACGTATAAATTACTGCCAAAGGCATAATTATTTAAATCAAACCTAAATCTTAATAAATATTCCGGGGTAAGGGATTCAACATGAAATAATACACCCATGCATGCATCATTTGGATTATATAACATTGTCCTTACCGTACAATGATGCTTCTTTACAGAACCCGAGGTCCAGGTTCCATCCAACACATCGAATTGCATTATCTCGCAGTCACCAGGCAAGTTCACCCTTGCTTATGTCATCTTGATTATTTTCTATCAATTTACTCGCAAAAGTACTATATTTATCATTCCTGCATTGAAAATAAAATGTTACTTTTCCAATTACGAATATGACTATGTGGTGGGCAATGGAACCATGGTATGTGTTGATATGGTGGAGGTTCCATTGCAAGGGTTCTACTCATATAGGACTAATCACCAATGTCGTCTAGTGATTCTAGCGCCGTACATTTCGCGTTAACCATGAGATCTATAATTGCTCTGGGGAAGTCAACTGTATCTTTTCCCTTCTGCATATCAACGGACTTGATAGGGCCTGGCTGGGTGTTGGAATAACACCGCAGTAGCTAGGTTGGGAAATCCTTTTAAATCCCCATCCATGTGGATGAGAGCGCTCTACCGTCTATGATGGATTATCCATAGTACATCGGGGATAAAGCCGTATGATTGGGAGAATTCTAACGGGGATGTACGGATGGACAAAATGGTGGGTATGCAGGGTCACGGAGAAGGCAATGATTGGCTTGGATCTTACACCTGGCCCCACACCAAGGAAGTGTGGACGAGAAACGCATCTCGGTTGGTATCAAGGATAAGTTCTCTTGTGGGAAAAGTAACGCACCTCTGCAGAGTGTATTAAATTGTGGCTTGTCACTCCCTGTTCCGGGAAGGGGACTACGAACGCGGCAGGAAAGGAACTCCGTGAAGTTGTGGTCAACCTGTGAAGTCTGGCGGGCATAGTTTTCAAAATAAAATAAACCTTTTGAAGAAATGTTTTCGAAACATGCATTGACCTGAGATTTTCTGATCAATGGTCGTAGCTAGTGCATCAAACACCTTTTCTCTTTTGAACTTGCTGAGTACCCATGTACTCACTTTCTTTCGACACCCTTGCTAGACTGTGACAATGAAGTGGAGGACAACGACGGAGCACCATAAGGAGACTACGAGCTGGTCTACAAGAAACCTGATCTGTCTGGAGGAGTGGCAGGCGTGGACTACGGAATAGTGTACGGAGCTGACAACAATGAGGTGGAGGAGTAGTGTCTTGCCCTAGACATCTTAGAGCCGAGCAACATAGTAGCTTACCTAAATAAGTTGCTGAGCTCAGTTGATCTTTATGTTCAGTTGTAAGAGTACTTCAGTAGTATCTTAGGGTGTTCTCATCGGACCTGTGAGAATACCAACTGTTGTTAAGACCATGTTTGTAATATAATCTAGAGTGTTATGACCTACAATGTTTCTGTTGTACCACTCTGAGGGATGTGATATTTGTGAAGAAGTCCCTTCATGAAGATCATATCAATGACTTGTATACTACAACATGAAGTGGTATGTTGGGTCACCGTAGCTGGTATCAGAGCAAATGTTGCGACCTTAGGTTGGAAAAACCTAGTAAAGGGAAAAACCTGTAGGAGTCAAGTATGAATAGTAAAGAATTCTCTAGAAATATGGTGTTTATTCACTTGAGAATAGCAAAATCATATCTTTTAGTGCGATAATTCTTTATTATAACTATTATGATGCATCATCACTACTAATATTTTACTCGTGTGTACTGCCAAAATGGCGTAAACTTTTCCAAAGAGGATGTTAAGGAAGGTTGAAGACTGGCTTGGCGACTATGAGGAAAATCTTACAGATCTCCTGCGAGGGATGCTGAAAGAACTTCGTTGTGAAACTAAGATTCCTGTTCTCAAGTACATCTACTATGATGGAGAGATAGTAGCCAAGTCCAGAGTTTCAGTACAACTACCTAAGAAACTGGAGATGAGTCGCATTATGCCGTATGGAGAAGCCAAAACACTCACAACGGCGTACCACATGGCTATCTTTAAGGAAATTCTCGAACTCAGGCAACACAAATCTGTAGAATTCTTGTGTTCAGAGTATTCTCATGTGCCTCATGCTAAGGAGGATGAGGATCCTTCTCGGAATCATCTACTCATGGCACATAAACATCCTGAAGTAGCAGCACAACACATGGACAGCAGCAAGTCCTTACTGACTACGATGTATTTACTTCACATGAAGATGGTGGAGGAAGTCACACACATGCTTTATGAGTTCACGGACCCTGACAAAGTCCAGGCTTTAATGCATGATCTTTGGGAACAACCCCAACATACAACACCTTTCTTCAGCCTAAACAGCTACATAGACTTGAGTGACCAGGTGCCAAAATCAGAACCACCCACACCCAACTTTGTTCCACATTATCCACATGTGTCAGAGTCATATGATGCGGGATATGGGGGATACGATTCGAGAAACCTAGCTTGCTCGGAGTCACCAATCGAGAACTCGACTGGTTGGCGTTTCGGGGAACCCTTTGGATATGAAGAAGAACCTATTCCGTGTGATACGGAAGATGAAGGAGGCGAGGTTAACCAGTATATTAACCGACACTACGGGCATGAAGAGAAGGATACCAACTCCATTTCTCTTGATTTGGAGATGGGGGTATCAAACACATCTCAATATGAGGTAGGTGAGAGTTCCGGAGTGAAGAAGAAGAAAAAGAAGAAGATGAGGGGGCAAGTGGATAGAAACCCTTCATGGATGGCGAATGAGGGAGGTGTGTATCCTGCTGAGGATACATACGAGTCACTGTCCAGCTATTTCGGCATGACAGATCTATGTCTCGGCACTTCGTCCGACTCAGACTACATTCCAACTGGAAGGACTTATGTTCCAGACGGTGTCATGCCGAAATAGCTGGACAGTGACTCGTATGTATCCTCAGCAGGATACACACCTCACTCATTCACCATCCATTAAGGGTTTGTATCCACTTGCCCCCTCATCTTCTTATTTTTCATCTTCTTCAGTCTGAAACTCTCACCTACCTCATATTGAGATGTGTTTGATACCCCCATCTCCAAATCAAGAGAAATTGAGTTGGTATCCTTCTCACCCTGCCCGTAGTGTCGGTTAACATACTGGTTAACCTTGCCTCCTTCATCTTCTGTATCACACGGAATATGTTCTTCTTCATCTCCAAAGGGTTCCTAGAAACGCCAACCAGTTGAGTTCTCGATTGGTGACTCCGAGCAAGCTAGGTTTCTCGAATCGTCTCCCCCATATCCTGCGTCATATGACTCTAACACATGTGGATAATGTGGAACAAAGTTGGGTGTGGGTGGTTCTGATTTTGGCACCTGGTCACTCAAGTCTATGTAGCTGTTTAGGCTAAAGAAAGGTGTTGTATGTTGGGGTTGTTCCCTAAGATCATGCATTCGAGCCTGGACTTTGTCAGGGTTCATGAACTCAGAAAGCATGTGTGTGACTTCCTCCACCATCTTCATGTGAAGTAAATACATCGTAGACAGCAGGGACTTGCAGTTGTCCATGTGTTGTGCTGCTACTTCAGGATGTTTATGTGCCATGAGTAGATGATTCAGAGAAGCATCCTCATCCTCCTCAGCATGAGGCACATGAGAATACTCTGAACACAAGAATTCTACAGATTTGTGTTGCCTGATTTCGATAATTGCCTTAAAGATAGCCATGTGGTACGCCGTTGTGAGTGTTTTGGCTTCTCCATACGGCATAATGCGACTCATCTCCAGTTTCTTAGGTAGTTGCACTGAAACTCTGCACTTGGCTACTATCTCACCATCATAGTAGATGTACTTGAGAACGGGAATCTTAGTTTCGCAATGAAGTTCTTTCAGCATCCCTCGCAGAAGATCTATAAGATTTCCCTCATAGTCGCCAAGCTAGCCTTCAACCTTCCTTAACGTCCTCTTTGGAAAAGTGTACGCCATTTTGGCTGTATACATGAGTAAAATATTACTAGTGATGGTGCATCATAATAGTTATAATAAAGAATTATCGCACTAAACGATATGATTTTGCTATTCTCAAGTGAATAAACACCATATTTCTAGAGAATTCTTTACTATTCATACTTGACTCCTACAGGTTTTCCCTTTACTAGGTTTTTCCAACCTAAGGTCGCAACATTTGCTCTGATACCAGCTGCGGTGACCCAGCGTACCACTGCATGTTGTAGTATACAAGTCGTTGATATGATCTTCATGAAGGGACTTCTTCACAAATATCACATCCCTCAGAGTGGTACAACAGAAACATTGCAGGTCATAACACTCTAGATTATATTACAAACCTGGTCTTAACAAGTTTGTATTCTCACAGGTCCGATGAGAACACCCTAAGATACTACTGAAGTACTCTTACAACTCAACATAAAGATCAACTGAGCTCAAGAACTTATTTAGGTAAGCTACTATGCTGCTCGACTCTAAGATGTCTAGGGTAAGACACTACTCCTCCGCCTCATTGTTGTCAGCTCCGTAGACTATTCTGTAGTCCACGCCTTCCACTCCTCCAGACAAATCAGGTTCCTCGTAGACCAGCTCGTAGTCTCCTTCTAGTGCTCCGCCGTTGGCCTCCACTTCATTGTCACAGTCTAGCGAGGGTGTCGAAAGAAAGTGAGTACATGGGTACTCAGCAAGTTCAAAAGAGAAAAGGTGTTTGATGCACTAGCTACGACCATTGATCAGAAAATCTCAGGTCAATGCATGTTTTGAAAACATTTCTTCAAAAGGTTTATTTTATTCTGAAAACTATGCCCGCTAGTCTTCACAGGTTGACCAGAACTTCACGGAGTTCCTTTCCTGCCGCGTTCGTAGTTCCCTTCCCGGAACAGGGAGTGACAAGCCACAATTTAATACACTCTCCAGAGGTGCGTTACCATTCCCATAAGAGAACTTATCCTTGATACCAACCGAAACGCATTTCTCGTCCACACTTCCTTGGTGTGGGGCTAGGTGTAAGATCCAAGCCAATCACTGCCTTCTCCGCGACCCTGCATACCCACCCTTTTGTCCATCCGTACATCCCCGGTAGAGTTCTCATGATCATACGGCTTTACCCCCGATGTACTATGGATAATCCATCATAGACGGTAGAGCGCTCTCATCCACATGGATGGGGATTTAAAAGGATTTCCCAACCTACTGCGGTGTTATCCCAACACCCAACCAGGCCCTATCAAGTCTGTTGATATGCAGAAGGGAAAAGATATAGCTGACTTTCCCAGAGCCATTATAGATCTCATGGTTAACGGGAAATGTACGGCGCTAGAATCACTAGACGACATTGGTGATTAGTCCTATATGAGTAGAACCCTTGCAATGGAACCTCCACCATATCAACACATACCATGGTTCCATTGCCCACCACATAGTCATATTCATAATTGGATAAGTAACATTTTATTTTCAATGCAGGAATGATAAGTATAGTACTTTTGCGAGTAAATTGATAGAAAATAATCAAGATGACATGAGCAAGGGTGAACTTGCCTGGTGACTGCGAGATAATGCAGTTCGATGTGTTGGATGGAACCTGGACCTCGGGTTCTGTAAAGAAGCATCATTGTCCTGTAAGGACAATGTTGTAAAATCCAAATGATGCATGCATGGGTGTATTATTTCATGTTGAATCCCTTACCCCGGAATATTTATTAAGATTTAGGTTTGATTTAAATATTTATGCCTTTGGCAGTAATTTATAAGTCCTTTAACTCCTTAAACATGTTTTTCTTTAAAAAGAAAAGGATTTAAGAGTAATAGAATTTTCCTTTGGAAAATATTTACTTAAAATAAAGAACTTGAAATAATAGAGTTTTTCTCTTTTTGGAAATAAAAGAATTTGGAATGTTAGAACATTTCCTTTTTGGAAAATATTTCTTCTTTAAAAGAAATGACTTCGAATAATAGAATTTTCTTTTGAAAATATTTGATAAACAAATATTTGAGTTTATTTGGAATTTTCCTTGATTTTTATATCAAAGGAAAATTGCAAATTTTAAATTCCAAGTTTATAATTCAATCCAAAAATTCTAAAATTTGAACTTGTGTTGTTAATTTCATTTCTTATTTTATTCTAATTAAGAATTAATTTAATACACTAACCCAATTTTTCTTGAAATTTTAGAGTTATCCATAATTATTTGAAATTTTGTAAAGTCCAAGGGTTATTTTAAAATGTGAAAAGACCAAAATGCCCCTGGGCCCACCAGTCAGGCCAACCAAATGGGTTGAACCGGACCGGCCCAGGCGGTCGGTCGGCCCATCGGCCACTCTCTCCTCTCTCATTCTCTCGCAACCCTAACCCTAATCGCCTGGCGATCCTGTGGCGATGGCGTCGCCACCACGGACACCGCCTCTCTCCGACCGTCTCCGGCGGTTCTAGGGCTCGCCGTTGGTCGCACTCAACGCAACGCGCGATGGCGCTCACTTCCATCCGCATCGATCTGGTCTTCCCCTCCTCTACTGGACGTGCGCGTGCTCACCTGTGCCATACGCCGATGAGTTCATCGATGAACCACGTCGATCTGCACCTCCTGGACACGCCCGTGTGTTCGCCGCGTCCTACGCTGGCGATGCGTGGCTTGGCACCGGCCTGGCCGCGGTTTGGCGCCACCGTGGCTGGCTTGTGCCACCGTGCCGCCGTGGACACGCCATGTACAACTGCTTCCTTCTGCTACTCTGCTCTACTCTATCTTATCCATCTGCTTGAGCTCTGCTTACTGGATCCTCCTATGTGTATGTTGCTATTGTTGTTCTTGCTGTGCTTGCTTGATGCCCTGCCTACTGCAGCCATGTTCTTACCTATCTATGCCAATTGATGCCATGTTGATGCCTGTGTAATTTCTACTGGTCCATTGTGCTATGCTTACCCTATCTTTTCATGTCCTTGTGATGCTCACATGCTTACGGATGCTTGTTTTCATCCTATCCTATCTATTTATGCTTATGTTCTCCTCCAAATGCTTATTGGTGGCCTTGCTGTTGACAGAGGCTAGCATTGCTGACACTTGTGGTGCCAGTGATGCTCTCATGTGCCCTATGTATGACCATTTGATCCATTTGGATCAATACATGCTTGTGGTGCTTTATTGTGCCTTGTGCTTGATCTAATTGATCCATTTGATCAACAGATGCTAGTGGCTAGGTTTCTGGATTAATTCTTGGCTAATTGGATTGCTTTCCCTAGCTACTGCTATGGTTTATACTTGCTCTAACTGCTGCTCAAGTGTGTGTGTGATGCTGTTGTTGTCCATAGCACATTGGACAAGATCCAATGGCTAGGATGCAATTGGTCATGCTACTGGTTGCCTCTCAGTGATGCTATTGCTTGTCCATTTGATGGATTATCTTGTAGGGATTTCTATTTTCGTGCCCCTGCTTCGTTAGTTGTACTCAGTTTTCCCCAGCCCCTTAGTTTTTCCTCAGCTTTCCCCTCCCTCTAGTTTGAAACCCCTCGAAGACTCGGGTTGCCGTCAGGTCAGAGGCCTTACCATTACCGTCAGGTCAGTTCCTCTCTGACCGTCTCGTGCTGACGGGTAGCCATCCATCTACCGCTGACGCGTGGGCCGTTTTATTTCCTGATTGTATACGCGGTGGTGCCAATGACAAATGGGGCCGCTCTATGGGGCTGCCGCAGCCAATGACCAGTGGGTCGTCTATTTATTTATAGAAAATTATATATTGCCGCTCTGTGGGGCCTCCGCAGCCAATGACCGTTGTGGCAGGTGACTATTTTCGCAGCTTAATCTAAAGTGACTCTTATGCTAAACATTGTGCATCCCGACTTTGACCTAGCAGTGGTGGCGAGCATAGCCGTTCTGACCATGCCGATATCGGCATCGGCATCGGCATCGTTTGGAGGATGTGGTGCTCGAATAATAGTGGAAATGTGATATTATTTTTTACATGCATAATATATAGAAAATAGCTAGATCTCTAAATCGATGCATATGAAGCTACATATATATTCTTGGTCATAATCTCCTTATCTAAAGGGGATGGATGCATGGCTTCACGTCGTCGTCGCTTTCATCGTCAGTATCTTCGTCGTCTGAGTAGTAGTACCTCCTGCACATTGTTCCGTCGAACACCTTCACTGTGAGCACATCATCGCCTTCATATTTGAAGTGTACGTAGCAGCCGAAATCCACACCGTGCGCGATGGCGAATTTCTCCCAGCCCTTGTCGAGGTACATCCGGCCTTGTCCGTCAAATAGGACCTCCACGGTCCAGAGACGAGGACCGCAGTCAGCTGCTCGCAGATACACCTTAGCTGGCTCCTGGCCGTCAAGATAGTCCGCAAACTTTTTTGGGAGTTCCTGCAAAGAGATCGAGCGCCGATCGTTTGAAATTAAAGGTTTTTTAGAACATGCCCATAATTAATCACATGCATCATATATGTGGGAACGCGTACGTACCTTCTTGACCAAAGGGTCTTCATAGACGATGATGAAGAACTCCTCTATGATCAATGGCAGTGTTGACGGTGGTGGTGGCAATGATGATGATCCACTTCCCCTTCCCCTTCCCCTTCCCCTTCCCCTTCCCCTTCCGGTCCGCGTCCGAGACGTGGAAGCCATGGCAATGGATCAAGTGTATGTGAAAGAAGAAGAGAGAGGCAGAACCTATTGACACAAGGGATGGCCGTGTGGGTGTTTATAAGGGAGAGATGACCATTGTAGGGGTTTACACAATAAAATAAGGAGGACGTGAACGTTGGTGGGGGTTTACACAATAAATTAAGGAGGAGATGACCATTGTGGGGGTTTACACAATAAATTAAGGAGGAGACGACCGTTGTGGGGGTATATATCTCAACAAAAAAGTAATGCGGACTATCTTGACGGAAATGGAACTTCGTGATATAGTTTATCATTTTACCGTGAAAAGTAATGCCTAAAAGAAATGGTAATTCGTGATAGTTTATCATTTACCGTAATGGCTACAACAAATCGTTGATGGTTTATCATTTTTTGCGTGAAAAGTAATGGCTACAAGATGGGTGACGGTGTATCATTTTTTGCGTGAAAAGTAATGGCTACAACAAAATCGGTGATGGTTTATCGTTTTTTGCGTGAAAAGTAATGGCTACAAGAAATGGGTGATGGTGTATCATTTTTTGCGTGAAAAGTAATGGCTACAACAAAATCGGTGATGATTTATCGTTTTTTGCGTGAAAAGTAATGGGTACAAGAAATGGGTGATGGTGTATCATTTTTGTGCGTGAAAAGTAATGGCTACAACAAATCGGTGATGGTTTATCATTTTTTTGCGTGAAAAGTAATGGGTACAAGAAATGGGTGATGGTGTATCATTTTTGTGCGTGAAAAGTAATGGCTACAACAAATCGGTGATGGTTTATCGTTTTTTGCGTGAAAAGTAATGGGTACAAGAAATGGGTGATGGTGTATCATTTTTTGCGTGAAAAGTAATGGCTACAACAAAATCGGTGATGATTTATCGTTTTTTGCGTGAAAAGTAATGGGTACAAGAAATGGGTGATGGTGTATCATTTTTTGCGTGAAAAGTAATGGCTACAACAAATCGGTGATGGTTTATCATTTTTTGCGTGAAAAGTAATGCCTAAAAAGAGTTTATAATTTAGCTCGTGAAAAATAATGCAGAAAACCAAACTTTGCGTGAAGCTAACCGACGATAGAGAGAGAGAGGGTGGTGGCCCCGACTAGAGAGAGAGATAGGGGTTATCCTGCCCGTTAGATCATACGATCAACGGTCGGCAGGCACTATCCGCGTGACATGGGCTAGACCAATCAGGACAATGTTGGGCGTCTGTGAGAGTTTTTGAAGGGAGAGGGCAAAACTGAGTAGTATCAAGAAACCAAGGGCAAGTGAGTAGTAAACAGACTAAGGGATTCAAATATGAGATTTAAAAAATGGAAAATGCGTGTTTTGTACAATGAAACCCATCTTGGCCTACCTCAAACTATTTGCAATACAAATCTACATGAGTGTGAAAATTATGGCCTCATTCAGACAAAGTATGTTTTGGGGAAAGCTGTTTTGGGTAGGGCTTATTATGGAAAACCATGCACCTTCATAGCTACTAGGTGATTTGAGAAGTGGCAATTTGTGGTAAAGACTCCATGAGTAAGTGCCACTCTTTTTCAGAATTTTTTGCACATTAAATAACTCATTTAACTACTTAATCCCATTTGTTGACTCTCTGTTGACCAGCCACTTGAGGGTAAACCTGAGTATATTACACTAGCCAGTATTAGCACTCAAGGAGAAAACTGAGCACACAAAAAATGCTAGTATATGACTCGGGGGTATACCTGAGTATATCTAAATTTCCAGGGTTAGACCCGAGGACGCGTGTTGCGGGCAGAAGTGGAAGACGTGACATTGTTGACGCGTGTCGCGGTGCAGACGTGCAAATAGTGGACGCGTAGGACGCGGGTCGCATTTAGGACGCGTAAGCCCCTCCCTCCCTCCCTCTCATTCTCGCTAACGCACGAAACCACCCCTCTCACATCTCATCAACTTCTCCAAATCGAAAAAACCCCAACCGCCATACGCACGCTACCCTGCCGGCGATGGAGAAGAAGAATGCGCCGGCGGCCGTCGCCTCCGAGCCCGTCGCCTCCGCGTCCGTC
Source organism: Lolium perenne (assembly GCF_019359855.2). NCBI lineage: Eukaryota > Viridiplantae > Streptophyta > Magnoliopsida > Poales > Poaceae > Lolium > Lolium perenne. The sequence goes on from NC_067247.2 coordinate 163,992,005, forward strand.
GCCTCCGAGCCCGTCGCCGCCGAGCGCGTCGCCTCCGAGGGCGGCGCATCCAAGCGCGGCGCCTCCGTGAACTGGGCCTCTCTCTCGGCTGATGGACCACTTCACAAGATCGTCCAATGCTTACTGGCGAACGAGGAGTACGCCGACACCTACTCTGCTATGAGGCAAGTCTGTAGAAATTGGTGCTCAGGTTTGCCTGAGCCCGACGTGCACCTGGACGAATGGATCATGCTAGACCACGCCCTTCCACGCGTCGCTGAGTTCACCTTCCTCCAACTCGGCACATCACTCTACGTCACCATAGATCTATCGGAAGTTCATACAAGGTTCAAATTCCTCCATATCTACCTTTTTATTTTCAATCTTAAACATCTTAGTGCTAAATGTTATCTTCATCAATATATTTTAGATACTACTTCGTCGGCTTTTGCCATGGCGTCATCGTGCTTGCCCAGAAGAACCCGCCGCACAAGATACGGCTTCTGAACCCACTCACGAAGAAATCGAACACTATGTTTGAGGCGCAGATGCCATCTGTTTTTCTGAATTCAGTCGTTGTAATCAAATCGCCGACTATGGTCTTCGTTGCCGCACATTACCCGCCAGAAATTGGTTGGGTCGATGAGAGCACTCCAACTAAGGATATATATGAAGATTGGGGAGAAGAAAGATTTTCGATCAACAACCATTGTCTGCGTTGTATTACCCCATTCAATGGTGAACTGTATGCAGTAGCTGCGGACAATTTTGAGTCCGGAATAATAGTGTGCACCAATGTACATTTGCAGCAGCGCACGAGCACTGTCAAGATGGAGACACTAATTTCATTTCCAGAACTTGGACATCAGAAGTTCTACCTTGTGAAGTCGGATGGTGATCTGCTGCTTGTGTTGTTGGTCAGCGAGGCATTGGCGGGCAAACCATTGGTGTACCGTGTGGACACTCAGAGCCGCTCTCTCCATCCGGTCAGTAACATTGGCAGTAATGCCTTATTCGTGAATTATATCCGGTGTATCTCCGTCGACACCAGAGTGTACCCGACACTTCGACCTGGCTGCATCTACTACACGGATTTGGGTTATATCAGAGAGTACTCTCATGATACAAAGGCCTGGGATGAGTGGCCACTACGTGTGGATAGAATAGGAAACTACGGTATGAGAAATGAACACAGGCCATACCGTTTGGAGGATGTATTGGCCTCACACTGCAGACGGAAGGAGTTCAATGAATATTTCCTTGGGATAATGCACGGCTGGAGCGACGGAGAAATATATGAGGAGGAATGAAGAACAAATTCATTCATCCTGGGGTATCCTAATCTTCTTGTTGTCCATACATTGCGTGCGTCTTGTATATTTTTCAGCTTAGTTTGTCGTGAACATTAACAACGTTATTGGCTGCTTTTGGCTGCTGTATGCAGTTTATGTATTATACTTAGTTTTCTGATTATGCTGTTGTGAATTTATCATATACTAGCTTCTAGATTTGCTGCCATATTGGGCAAAAAACGAGGGCCAAAAGGCATAAATAACCCCAGAGATTTGCTACTAGATTTGCTACCATATTGAAGAAAGACAGAAATAGAAGCTTCTCTAGATTTGATACTAATTTGGTGAAAAAGACAGAGAGAGAAAGAGGGGAAAAGGTGCTCTTAAACATGCCAATTTGGGCCGAGTGACAAGGTATCAACTTGTCAATGCCTACAGATTGTAGACTAGGGTTTCGTTAGATGTAGAGGGCAAGTAGATCTCGAAGGTTTCAGCCGAAAAGTACTCGACGATGTAAAAACTAGGGTTTGAAAGACAATGATTCGATGATTTCTGCGTCCCTCGACTCCCCCTTATATAGGAGGTGGAGCCGAGGGATTTGTGCCGTACAAGTTACAGAGTCCGGGAAGGTTTCTAACTCATCCCGCAAGATTACAAATAAGACGTTCTATTACAACTCTAGCTTTCCTTAATAATATCTTGGGCTTCCGAATCTTCTTATTCTTCGGGTAGTGGGCCTTCAGTAAACCCCGGGTACCCTCATCGGCAGGCCCATTGGGGATGCCTATGTCAGTAGCCCCCGAGATTTTGCTTGAATCGTAGAGTCAGGGAAAATCTCCACTGTTTATTTTTACTCGACAATTCAAAAACCTTTCTATATTTCTTCACATAAGTTTCTATATTGTGCAGGGATAATGGTAGTTGGGGCTAGTTCATCTGACGGATCAGGTACTAGTTAACTGCTCTAGTGGCAATCCGCAAAAACCTACTTCAAAATCACGTCCCTGGACATGATCTCGGGATACTGGTGCAAACTTCGACAGGTGCCGCTTAAGGTCTTACCATTCTGTCGAGTCCCAGTTATATTTATCGGATACCTAACGCGTCCGTTAGGATTTTTCTTCGTATCTGTTGATATGGATAAAAGTAGCAAACCGACGTCAGAGACGGCGCCACGCCTCACAGAACGGATCTGGGGTCTTACCTTCGCAAAGTTCTGCGGCATTCAGAAATTGATCGCAACTTTGGCGTTCTGAGAATATATTGTCGAGTGCTTATTCGGCTGTTGGAATGGCACATTTTATTGAGTCAAAGATGACTTATATTTTATTCCCGATGGGAGTATATGCAGAGTTATTTAGAACTCGAAATATACTCTTTGGCTCTTCTATCTTTCTTCTTTGCATTCTTTCTTTTTCTTTCTCTCCTTATTTTTTCTTTGTTTTTTATGATTTCATCGGGCACGCGAACAGCGTTCCCGATGGGAGTAGCCCCCGAGGCTACAGCCAAGGACTTGTGCTTGGTTGTAGGCTCCATGCTTTATGCCGCTATATTTTTTCTCTCCCGAAGTTTTATAATTTCTCGGGTGCGCGAACAGCGCTCCCGATGGGAGTAGCCCCCGAGGCTATGATCAAATATTTGTATTTGGTCATAGGCTCACGCCATTTCTATCTTGTCTTTCTGGATCTTTTTCTTCTTTCCAAAGTAGCCCCCGAGCATTTGATCAAAAACTTGTATTTGATCAAAGGCTCAGCATTATTTTTCCATGTCGCCTTTTAGGAAACTGTTGAGTCGAACTTTTCCTTCTGCCAAGGTGACGTTATTGCTGACGATAGCCACGATTGCGATCCGAAAATCGCGAGAAGCCTTCTCCCACTGCCTTGCGGGCCCAATTGATCCACTATCTTGACACGTCGTGCAAGTGGGGGACACACGTCCTCCGCTTTTTCTGGCGCACGTACCGTAACTTCCCCAACGTTGAATTACTTTTTTACCCTTGTTGCCACGTGGCTATCATCTGCCACACACTTTCCTTATCCAACGGTCCGCCGGTTCACCGCACCCCTATATAAGATCGTCTTCTTCCTCCTCGAGCACTTCCACTCGCGCCATCCTCTTTCTCTCATCTGCAAATTTCCTCCTGCGATCCATAACCTCCTAAGCTCCTCACCTCCAAGCTGCAAACCCTGCGCCATTGTTGATGCCTGATGACCCACAAGTATAGGGGGTGTATCGTAGTATCTTCGATAAGTAAGAATGTCGATCCCAACGAGGAGCAGAAGGTGTTGACAAGTAGTTTCGATGAAGGATTCACTGTAAATGCTCACAGACAAGTATTCAGGGGGTTTTGATGTAACAGTTGAATAAAGTACGAGTATGTAAAGTGCGAGAGTAACAATTGCAGCGAGTGGCCCAATCCTTTTTAGCACAAAGGACAAGCCGGTTTGTTTACTTATAATGACCAAACGTTCTCGAGGACACACGGGATTTTAGTCTAGTGCTTTCGCTACATACGGCTAAATAATCTTCATTGTTGTGATAAGTGTTGTGTGGGTGAACCTATGCTAATGTACCGCCCTTCCTAGGACTAATACATACTTGTGATTATACCCCTTGCAAGCATCCGCAACTACAAGAAAGTAATTAAGAATAAATCTAACCACAGCCTTAAACTCTGAGATCCTGCGATCCCTCCTGCATCGATATACCAGCGGGGGTTTAGGTTTCTGTCACTCCGGCAACCCCGCAATTGGCAAACGAGTACAGGATGCATTCCCCTAGGCCCATAAATGGTGAAGTGTCATGTAGTCGACGTTCACATGACACCACTAGAAGAATAACACCACAACTTAAATATCACACCATTGAATATTACTCAACCATAGTTCACTACTAACATTTAGACTTCACCCATGTCCTCAAGAACTAAACGAACTACTCACGAGACATCATATGGAACATGATCAGAGGTGATATGATGATGAATAACAATCTGAACATAAACTTGGTTCAATGGTTTCACTCAATAGCATCAACAACAAGTAGAGATCGATACCGGGAGAGTTTCCCCTATCAAACAATCAAGATCAAACCCAAATTGCTACGGCGGTGACGGTGTCCAGCGGTGATGACGGCGGTGATGATGGTGGAGATGATGATGATGGTGATGGCGATGATGTCCAGCTCGATGACGGTGACGATGGCGTCGATTTCCCCCTCCCGGAGGGAATTTCCCCGGCGGATTCCTGCCCGCCGGAGAGCTCTTTTCTCTCTGGTGTTCTCCGCCCCACGTAGGCGGTCAGTAACTCTTCGCGAGGTACCCTCTGTGGCTTAGGTTTTCGGGACGAAGGATTTCGCGAAGAAAAGGAGGCGAAAGGGGCTGTGGGGCCCCCACACCACATGGCGGCGCGGCCAGGGCCTGGGCCGCACCGCCCTAGGGTGTGGGCCCACCCTGGATCCTCCTAGCCCCTCCTTCTGGCTTCCTTCGTCATCTTGAAAAATAGGATTTTTGGTATAATTTCCTCCCACAGTTGATCTTCCGAAATATTGCGTTCTGACGGTGCTTTTTCCAGCAGAATCCTGGCTCCGGTGCTTGATCCTCCAATAATGATGAAACATGCAAAATAGATGAAATAACATAAGTATTGTGTCCCAATATGAAATATATCAATGAATAACAGCAAATTATGATATAAAATAGTGATGCAAATTGGACATATCAACTCCCCCCAAGCTTAGACTTCGCTTGTCCCCAAGCGAAACTGAACTCGATAGACATGACCACATGTTTATGGAGTGAAGAGTCGATAAATAAAATACGGACAAGAAGCATCATATTCATTCACACAGGACATTATAGTAAACAACCTCTTATAACTCATATTGAAACAAGTATAAGGTAATCACAAGTAAAGGTGCATAAGAAATCATAATTGGTGATGGCAAACTTCGTTCTTGGTCAGAGAACAATTAATAGATTATAATTATCTCCTTGAGCAGCGCTCTCATGTTAAAGTTTATAAGGCACAACTTGCATACTCAATCATAATGGTCTTCTCATGATCATTGATAACTTGCAAAGCTATATTCATTCAGATAAAACTTGTACTAAACAAGGAAGAATAAAAGACATGATGTAGCAAATCACAATATAATGGTTTGATCACAACTACTCAAATGCTTGCTTGAGATGGAGGGAAATAGGTTTACTGACTCAACATAAAGTAAAAGACAGGCCCTTCGCAGAGGGAAGCAGGGATTAAATCATGTGCTAGAGCTTTTTCAGTTTTGCAATCATATAAAGAGAATAAAAGTAACATTTTGAGAGGTGTTTGTTGTTGTCAACGACTGGTAGCGGGTACTCTAACCCCCTTGCCAGACAACCTCCTAAGAGCGGCTCCCATATTATTTTCATTTTGCGTGGCACTCCTTCCAACCTTTCTTTCACAAACCATGGCTAACCGAATCCTCGGGTGCCTGCCAACAATCTCATACCATGAAGGAGTGCCTTTTTATTTTAGTTTTATTATGATGATGACACTCCCCCCAACCTTTGCTTACACAAGCCATGGCTAACCGAATCCTTCGGGTGCCGTCCATCAATCACATACCATGGAGGAGTGTCTATTTAGTTTAATTAATTTGGGACTGGGAATCCCATTGCCAGCTCTTTTTGCAAAATTATTGGATAAGCGGATGAAGCCACTAGTCCATTGGTGGAAATTGCCCAACAAGATTGAAAGATAAAACACCACATACTTCCTCATGAGCTATAAAACATTGGCACAAATAAGAGATACTAAGTTTTGAATTGTTTAAAGGTAGCACATGAAGTATTTACTTGGAATGGTAGAAAATACCATGTAGTAGGTAGGTATGGTGGACACAAATGACATAGGTTTGAGTTAAGGTTTGGATGCACGAGAAGTAATCCCTCTCAGTACAGGTCTTTGGCTAGCAAGGTTAATTAGCAAGCATAAGAGTCGAGGGAAACAAACAAACATACATATGATAGAAACAATCATGCATCTTCCTTGTAAGCACAAACAATTTTAACTTCAGAATAGTAAGCTATGAGCTAACAAGAAAGACAATGAAACATCTACATGTATTTCTCTTTTCTATTTAAACCTCAAAGTGTTGTTGCTATTGACCAATGCTAAGTTTGCCAAAACCAAATAGATTTATTCAATGCTCCCAAAGTGATACCAATACTAACAACAAGATGAATCATATAGTAGAGATCGCAAACTAAAATAAGATGTGCAATATGTAAATGATAAGACTTCTCATTAATATTCCATAACGATAACTCACACCAAGGGATACATAGATAACCAACTAAAGAGAGATACTTCCAAACGCAACCCATCTTATATGATAACTTCCCTACTCATGATATGACACTACTTGACAATAAAAGTAAAAGGTAGTGATAATGTGATACCGCGGCACTCCCCCAAGCTTGGAACAAACCAAGGGGATGCCAATACCGATGATGAATTACTCCTGCGGAGATGGTGGTGATGAATTCCCGTCATCAAACTTCCAAGGAAGAGGCTCTCCATCAAGAAACGACATCTTGGTCTCGGGGATCCTAAAACTAGCAGCACGGCTTATGTATTTAAACCTGTTTTCATACTCACAGTTCTGATTCTGAAAATCATAGAGTTGTGCTTGGAGCTTGTTGGTGGTGTCGTGAAGTGAGAGGATGTCGCTCCAAAGCTTTGCAGTTTCCTTCTCATGTTCAGCAATGAGTTCAGACACAATCCTGTGGAAGATATCCACCTCACGCTCAGCCATCTTCTTGTACTTGAAAACCTCTTGTTCTAGTTTCTCCATCCTGTCTTCCAGGCTTCCTTCTCCTTTAGGACCCTGGACATCCTTGACCTGCAGTTCTCCTTCAACGAGCAGCAACTCCTTGGGGTGCATCCTCAGCTCCTCCATGTACAAGTTGCCAACATCCTTGCTGGAGCTGTCCTTCGGAGTTTCCGACGAAGACATGATGGCTCTAGATCCGAAGCAAATCCTGGCAGAAACAACTCGAAACAAAACACGTCGAAAACATGATATACGGACCTCCAGGGGTCCGGGGGATTATATAGCAAAATTTTTCACGACAAACGGAAAGTACCAGATCGAACCAGAGTCGGAAAGGGGCGACGGGGCGGCCAGACCATAGGGCGGCGCGGGCCCTGGTCAGGCCGCACCGGCCTATGGTGCCACGCCCTCGTGCGTCCTTTCCACTCCGTTTCGAACTCGTAATTTTTCATATTTTCCAAAAACAGCGAAAATATTCTTCGGAAAGTAAATTGCGTACTTTTCATTACCAGTACTGTTACCTATTCAAAGTTGAGTTCTGGCGGACTGTCAATTTGCCCTTTGATGAAAGCTTCCGGTGTTTCCACTTGAATAATATCAACATCAACATTATAAGAATCACCCGAGATATAATGCTTGAGTCTTTGTCCATTCACCACTTGCGTGGCATTGCCTTGGAGAGAGCTAATTTTAATTGCTCCTGAACGATACACCTCCTCGACAACATATGGTCCTTCCCATTTCGAGAGTAATTTCCCTGCAAAGAATCTGAGACGAGACCGATACAATAGGACTTTATCCCCAATATTAAATTCTCTTTTGATAATCCTCCTATCATGCCATTTTTTAACTTTCTCTTTAAAGAGTTTAGCATTTTCATAAGCTTCACTTCTCCATTCATCTAGAGAACTCAATTGCAACAACCTCTTATCACCGGCAAGTTTAGGATCTTTATTTAATTCTCTAACAGCCCAATAAGCTTTGTGCTCTAGTTCTAAAGGTAAATGACAAGCTTTCCCATAAACCATTTTATAAGGTGACATTCCCATGGGATTTTTATAAGCAGTTCTATAAGCCCAAAGTGCATCCTTCAATTTACTAGCCCAATTCTTTCTAGTTTTATTAACGGTCTTTCCCAAAATAGATTTAATCTCTCTATTTGATAGTTCTACTTGACCACTAGTTTGAGGATGATAAGCGGAAGCAATTCTATGATTAATACCATACTTAGCAAGAGTTTTTCTAAAACCTCCATGAATAAAATGAGAACCTCCATCAGTCATAATATATCTAGGCACTCCAAATCTAGGAAAAATAATATCTAAGAGCATTCTTAAAGAGGTCTCACCATCAGCACTTTTTGTAGGTATAGCTTCCACCCATTTAGTAACATAATCAACAGCAACAAGTATATGAGTATTACCTTCCGAAGACGGAAAAGGTCCCATGAAGTCAAATCCCCAACAATCAAACGGTTCAATAACAAGAGTATAATTCATTGGCATTTCATTACGTCTGGAGATATTACCAACCCTTTGGCATTCATCACAAGATAAAATAAACTTTCTCGCATCCTTGAAGAGAGTTGGCCAATAAAAACCTGATTGTAGAACCTTTTGCGCGGTTCTTTCTCCGGCGTGATGTCCTCCATAAGCACTACCATGACATTTACTCAATATCTCCTGTTGTTCATATTCGGGAACACATCTTCGCATAATACCATCCACTCCTTCTTTATATAAGTGTGGGTCATCCCAGAAATAATGCCTCAAATCATAAAAGAATTTCCTCCTTTGCTGAGCTGAAAAGGTTGGAGGCAAGTACTTTAACGTCCCTCGGATAGGGCATCTTCTCAATTGCTTCAACTTTAGCTCTATCAACTTCAATACCTCTCTCAGAAATTTTATGTCCCAATACAATTCCTTCATTAACCATAAAGTGGCATTTCTCCCAATTAAGAACAAGGTTAGTTTCTTCACATCTCTGCAAAACTTTATCAAGATTTCGCAAGCAGCTATCAAAAGAATTCCCATAGATGGAAAAATCATCCATGAATACCTCTACAATACTTTCACAAAAACCATGAAAAATAGCAGACATGCATCTTTGAAAAGTAGCAGGAGCATTACATAAACCAAAAGGCATACGTCTATAAGCATAAGTTCCATAGGGACAAGTAAAGGTGGTTTTCTCTTGATCTTTAGCTTTAACAGCAATTTGTGAAAACCCAGAATAACCATCAAGAAAACAAAAATGAGTATTTTTAGACAATCTTTCCAGCATTTGATCAATAAATGGTAAAGGGTAATGATCTTTCTTAGTAACTTTGTTAACTTTTCGAAAATCAATGCACATTCTATACCCTACAACTACTCTTTGAGGGATGAGCTCATCATTATCATTAGGCACAACAGTCATACCTCCTTTCTTGGGAACGCAATGCACATGACTAACCCATCTACTATCAGCAATAGGATATATAATACCAGCTTCAAGGAGTCGTAATACCTCATTCCTTACCACTTCCTTCATCTTTGGAATTAGACGACGCTGATGTTCGACAACAGGCTTTGCATCATCTTCCATATTAATAGCATGTTGGCAAATAGAAGGAGAAATCCCTTTCAAATCATCAAGAGTGTAGCCAATAGCTCCTCGGTGCTTCTTCAATATTTCCAATAACCTTTCTTCCTCAATCTCTGAAAGCTTAGAACTAATAATAACAGGATATATTTTCTTATCATCAATATGAGCATATTTAAGATTATCAGGTAAAGGCTTTAAATCAAAAACAGGATCTTCCTTTGGTGGCGGTGTTGTACCCAAATCTTCCACCGGTAAATCATGCTTGAGAATAGGTTGGCGAAGAAAAATTTCCTCAAGCTCATCTCTTTCTTTCCTAAAAATTTCACTCTCGCTATCCTCCAAATGTTGCTGCAAAGGATTATTAGGAACAAGAACAATAGATGCACATTGCTCCATTTTAAAATCATTACTAGGCAAATCAGCTTTATAAGGAGTTTTAGTAAATTTAGAGAAGTTAAACTCATAAGATTCACCAGCAAATTTAGTCAAAATTTTCTCTTTCTTGCAATCTATAATAGCTCCACAAGTATTTAGAAAAGGTCTACCAAAAATAATAGGACAATAATCACTAGCAGCAGAACCAAGTACCAAGAAATCAGCAGGATATTTAATCTTACCGCATAAAACTTCCACATCTCGAACAATACCAATTGGAGAAATAGTTTCTCTATTAGCCAGCTGAATAACCACATCAATATCTTCAAGTTCACAAGAATCAATTTCGTGCATAATCTCCGTGTAAAGCTCATACGGAATAGCACTAACACTTGCACCAATATCACATAATCCATAATAACAATGATCACCAATTCTAACAGATAGCATAGGAACACTAGCTTGTTTGGGTTTATTAGGATGTGAAACAATATTAGAAGCATCTTCATGAAAATAATATGACCATCCTCCACATTTTCAGTCACAAGATCTTTAACTATTGCAACAGCAGGTTCAACTTTTATTTGTTCTTCAGGTTCTACAGGTTTCTTTTCACTTTTATGAACCGCACTATTTATAACAGAGTACTCTTTCATTTTAGCAGGGAAAGGAGTTTTCTCAATATAAGCTTCAGGAATAACATGATCAGCAGTTTCAACTACAACGCATTTATTAATAGATGAATCAATTTTATCTTTATACGGTTCATGATACTTATCAAAATTCTTCTTTGGCAATTCATAATGAGAGGCAAAAGCTTTATAAAGATTTACAGCAACTTGAGAATCAAGACCATATGTAGCACTCATATTACGAAATTTATCAAGATCCATAAAAGCTTCAATGCATTTATAATCATAAATTATACCCGATTCTCTATCCTTGTCGTTCTCCCATCCTTCAAGATTTTCTTGGATCCGATCAAGAAGGTCCCTTTTAAACTCTTCTTTGTTGCGTGTAAATGATCCAACAAGAAGTATCCAGCAAGGTCTTGTCTTGAAAAGAAAGTCTTGCATAGAAATTATCAATAATAACATTACCAGGAAGCTCATGAATGGGGCATTTGAGCATTAAAGACTTCAATCTCCCCAAGCTTGGGCAATACTCTCTCCATCATGAGGCCAAAAATTATATATGCGATTCCGATCCTTATGAATTTCACTTGGAGGATAGAACTTAGAATAAAACCGGGGCACAATATCATTCCATTCAAGAGAATCCCCATTATCCAGTAATTTATACCAATGCGCCGCCTTACCAGACAGCGATAAAGAGAATAATTTCTTCCTCACTTCATCCATAGCAATACCTGCACATTTGAATAACCCGCATAATTCATGCAAAAACAGTAAATGATCACCGGGGTGGACAGTTCCATCCCCTTCATAGCGGTTATCCATAACACGTTCAATAATTTTCATAGGTATTTTATATGGTATCACTTCCTCACCTGGCGCCTCATCCACTACCGTTGCAGTAGTAGTAGATTTCCCAAATAGAAATTGAAGAGAAGATCTCTCCATAATGACTTATAGCAGCAGCAGAAATAAAATCAGCACAACAAGAAAGGTTTTCCTTACCAATTCCACTTACCAATAGCGCTTCACTCCCGGCAACGGCGCGAGAAAATAGTCTTGATGACCCACAAGTATAGGGGTGTATCGTAGTATCTTTGATAAGTAAGAATGTCGATCCCAACGAGGAGCAGAAGGTGTTGACAAGCAGTTTCGATGAAGGATTCACCGTAAATGCTCACAGACAAGTATTCGGGGGTTTTGATGTAACAGTTGAATAAAGTACGAGTATGTAAAGTGCGAGAGTAACAATTGCAGCGAGTGGCCCAATCCTTTTTAGCACAAAGGACAAGCCGGTTTGTTTACTTATAATGACCAAACGTTCTCGAGGACACACGGGATTTTAGTCTAGTGCTTTCGCTACATACGGCTAAATAATCTTCATTGTTGTGATAAGTGTTGTGTGGGTGAACCTATGCTAATGTACCGCCCTTCCTAGGACTAATACATACTTGTGATTATACCCCTTGCAAGCATCCGCAACTACAAGAAAGTAATTAAGAATAAATCTAACCACAGCCTTAAACTCTGAGATCCTGCGATCCCTCCTGCATCGATATACCAGCGGGGGTTTAGGTTTCTGTCACTCCGGCAACCCCGCAATTAGCAAACGAGTACAAGATGCATTCCCCTAGGCCCATAAATGGTGAAGTGTCATGTAGTCGACGTTCACATGACACCACTAGAAGAATAACACCACAACTTAAATATCACACCATTGAATATTACTCAACCATAGTTCACTACTAACATTTAGACTTCACCCATGTCCTCAAGAACTAAACGAACTACTCACGAGACATCATATGGAACATGATCAGAGGTGATATGATGATGAATAACAATCTGAACATAAACTTGGTTCAATGGTTTCACTCAATAGCATCAACAACAAGTAGAGATCGATACCGGGAGAGTTTCCCCTATCAAACAATCAAGATCAAACCCAAATTGCTACGGCGGTGACGGTGTCCAGCGGTGATGACGGCGGTGATGATGGTGGAGATGATGATGATGGTGATGGCGATGATGTCCAGCTCGATGACGGTGACGATGGCGTCGATTTCCCCCTCCCGGAGGGAATTTCCCCGGCGGATTCCTGCCCGCCGGAGAGCTCTGTTCTCTCTGGTGTTCTCCGCCCCGCAGAGGCGGCTGTAACTCTTCGCGAGGTACCCTCTGTGGCTTAGGTTTTCGGGACGAAGGATTTCACGAAGAAAAGGAGGTGAAAGGGGCTGTGGGGCCCCCACACCACATGGCGGCGCGGCCAGGGCCTGGGCCGCGCCGCCCTAGGGTGTGGGCCCACCCTGGGTCCTCCTGGCCCCTCCTTCTGGCTTCCTTCGTCATCTTGAAAAATAGGATTTTTGGTATAATTTCCTCCCACAGTTGATCTTCCGAAATATTGCGTTCTGACGGTGCTTTTTCCAGCAGAATCCTGGCTCCGGTGCTTGATCCTCCAATAATGATGAAACATGCAAAATAGATGAAATAACATAAGTATTGTGTCCCAATATGAAATATATCAATGAATAACAGCAAATTATGATATAAAATAGTGATGCAAATTGGACGTATCAATGCCACCGCGTCGATTGACAAGGCACAGCACGTCGGAATCCTCCATGGCCGCCGTGGATCTTGGGGCGGCGGAGTGGGAAAGATCAAAAATTTCCACTCAAGACATCAACATGCTGAAGAAGCCGGGGATCAGCAAGAAACCCAAAGCATTGTGCTTCCCCAGTGAGGAGAGCTACCCAACCCCTCCAATGGGGTACCGGGTAAGTTTTGTCGATCACCTCATCCGCGGTCTGTCCGCCCCCATTCATCCTTTTCTCCGTGGACTGCTTTTTATCTACGGTCTGCAACTCCACCACCTCACGCCAAACTCCATTCTTCACATCTCCATTTTCATCACTCTTTGCGAGGCCTTCCTTGGCGTCCAGCCTAACTGGGCACTATGGAAGCGCATTTTCTTCTGTCGCCGTAATGGCTCTCCCAATGTCGCCTATAATATAGGCGGCGTTGTAATTTCTGTTCGGTCCACTGTCGACTACTTCGATGTTAAACTCCTTGACTCTGTTCAAGGATGGCGCAAGAAGTGGTTGTACATTCAGGAGGAAAACCACGGATGTGCTGAGGACAACATCCCTCCTTTTGATGGTGCCGAGAAAATCTTTCGCCGCCACTCCTGGGACGCAGAGGCTACCGATGAAGAAAAAGCATCGACAGAAGCCTTGATGGCTCGCATCCACGAGTTACAAAATACTCGCGGCAAAGAATTATCGGGTATCCAAATCATTGCATACTTTCTTAGGACTAGAGTGCAGCCACTTCAAGCTCGCAAGTATCCTCTCTGGAAATATGCTGGCGAGAAGGATGAAGATCGGCTGTCGGTGGATTTGGAGGTCAAAGACTTGGAAAAGCTTGTCCGAAAAATCTCGTCTCTCAGCAAAAAAGATCCTGTCCCTGCTTCTTGTCGTGTAAAACCATTCAGCGCCGCCAATCCACTCCCCAAGGTAATCTTTGTCTATTGTCTTGTTGTTGCTTTGCTATCTTTTTTGTAACTTTTTTTCTGACGTCTCTCCCTGTTTTATTTTGCACAGAATCATCCAGACCTTGTCTCGCTTCCTCCTCTTCCTGAAGGTGGAGAAGTCGAAGAAAGGGCCATTGTCACTGATGACAATCAAGAAGCTCCGTCTTTTGTGAATGAACCAGTGGATTCTCGAAAATCTGCGGGATCTTCCGAAGGCACTGCGTCGGCGCTATCTCCTCCTCCCGCTGTTTCTCCAAAAGGCAAAAGGAAAAGGAATGACGTCGAAGATTCCGGCACTTCCAAAGCCGAAGAAGTTGATCCTTCACGTCAGAAGGCAACTTATGATCCTTATCTTGAATCCCTCGTCAGCTCGTAAGTCATTTTTATTTCTCCTTATTTCCGTACTCGAAATTTTTGTCTTATCTTGCTTTTTATGCTGTCGATTTTTAATCACAGCGATGATGAGGAAGAAGTACCAACTTTTGACGTGGCTCCTCGGACGAGCACGTCACATACTTTACTTGTCTCGGATACGCCAGTTGAAGGAGAAGAATCCTCGCCTCCTCAACAAAACGTCGTCACCACTACTCCGCCATCAAGCCCCCTTGCTCCTTCACCAAAAAGGACAAGGATTGAAACGATCATTGAGCCTGCCCCTCAATTGGGTAGCTCTTCTACTCTGCTCTTGGATGATGTAAGTTTTTTAATTTTCTTGCCAATATCTATATTTCCTCTATTTGCTTTTTTACGCCTTCATTCTTTTTCCATACCGATGTTTCTCTTTCTTTGTTCTTCTTTGACAGCCCATGATCAAAGAGCTTATTCGCATCGGATCCCAATTCATTGGGTACTGTGAGTATGCCAGCAGAACTGAAGGTAATAACTTTTTTGCTATCGTTGTTTCTGACTTCTTGCTCCTGTTTTTTGTCGCAATTTTGACCTTTCTTTTCTATTTCGACAGAGAAACTTGCAGAGGCCAACAAGCTTGCCGACACTCTTGCTCAAAAACTAGAGCAAAGTGAAGTGGCCCGCAAGAAAGCCGAACTTGTTGCTAGCGAAGCCAAAGCAGAGGCTAATGAAGCCAAGGCAAAAGCTGCTAGTGTCGAGGAACTGCAGAAAAGGCTTGAAGATACTGAAACTGCTTTAAACGAGCACAAAGCCGCACAGGATACTCGTGAAAAGGGGATCCTGAAGCGCCTGAATTCGCAAAATCGGCGCTTCCAAGGTAATGTTATCGATCCCTTCTATTTTTATAGGACCTGCTTTTTCTTGCTTTTGACCAACGTTTATTTCCTGTTGCAGGCCAAACAAACCAAGAGTTTGATCTGGAGAATCCCGACAATGATCCTCTCCTTGACGCACTTTCTTATTTGGAGTTTCATGGATCCGAAATTCGTGAAGGCGTGGTGAATGCTGACGCAGGATTGTCAAAGCTATTCCCCTACTTCTTCCCGAAGAAAGAGGAGCCCAAGACTTTCCTTGCCCTTGCCCAGAGCTTCAATCCATCAGAGGACCTTGGGCTGAAAATGCGCCAGGAGAACATGAAGATTGCTGTCGAGAGCACTGTTGCCTTGGTCGCTGACAGCCAACAAACTGTTGACTGGATGAAGGTTGGCGACACCGAGCAGATAGAGCAAACAAAATGGTGGTCTTTGATCAAGGCAGCCAAGCCCAATACGAAGAAAATTCTGGCCTATCTCGGGATCAAGCCATCTTCAACTCCTAGCTCATCGAGGCCGGAGGTCTAGTTGCATGCCTCTTTATTTTTTTGCTTTCTCTGTCTCTTTTGCCCTTGTCGCCAATTTAGCTGTGGCGACAATTATCCTGTTAGTCCTTTTGGAGAAACTTCTTTTGTAATGTCTATGTAAATTTTTCTAGAAATTAATGAAATTCCTTCTGGCACTATCATTGATCCTGGCGTTTTCTTTTTCAGTTAATATTTGATAACTATTCGACCAATCCTTGCTCTGCCAATGCTTCACCTGCTTCTTCCTTCTCGAAGAAAATGCTAGTTGATGACGACCTCCTTGAAGGTTCTTCGAGCAAACATTTCTCGGAAGATTTGCAAGAACTTCGACAACAACTTCAATCCATGAAGAAACAAACTCTGGCAATGATGGAACAGTCTCGAAAAGCATCCGAACAAGAAAAACTTGCTCTCCAACAAGCCAAAGAGGCTATAGCTGCCAAGGATACTGCTATATTGGAAGCAAAGGAAGCCACTACCCGAGAGAATAGCATGCTCGAGCTAATGTTGGAAGCTAGCACAGATATGTTAGGTATGTTTTTCCAACCTCACAATGCCTCCTCTTTATTTTGCTGTGCCACACTTAATATTTCTTGCCTTGTCGCTTAATAGGCTCGGTTCTTGATGCTGCCGCCGAAGATCGAAGAGTAAACGAGAGAACAAATCTTCTTGTCAATCTTTCCCTTAACCATGGCTGTTTATTCTGGGCCACCCCTGAACGAACCCAACAAATTGTCAGGTTCCAAGATCGTGCTTGCCAAGTGCGCGAATTTCTCAATTTTTGCACAACAACATTAACCCTTGTTTACAAGACTTTGTTTCCTCGAAATGAAGTTCCCAAAACTCTTCCTGAATTGCTGGAGATATTCAGAGATGCTCCCCGCATTCATAATTTTGTGCGAGCTCAATTGACTGCTGGAGCAAAGTTCGCCATGATTATGATAAATATTTGTCATCCAAAATTAGACCTGACGAAGATTGTTGCTGATTGCCTGGCCAAGAAATCGCGGCGAAAAAATGATATTGACACAATCAATGAGATGGTAACTCCTGTGGCCGAGTCGATGATAGATGAGCTTCTTCGGATGGACTCAGAATTCTTCGTCAAGGGGTCCTATGCTGAACATAAAACAACCAGAGGCTTGTCCATAGATAGTATTTTAGGCTTTGACTGATTTGTACCATATTGGAAAACATTATGTCTGTATCTTTTTTGATTTCTTTTTTATTTCCGAAGAAATTTGTTGTATATTGTAAAGTGCTCTATATTTTTGGAGCCCCCGAACCTTCTGGCTAGAGTTTGTACTTTTTTTCCATCTCGAAGATTTTTCCTCTTGCCGTAAGAAGATATCTTTATTTGTTCACCAAATAGGTTGCAAGCCTCCGAGTATCTTAACGTCGAAGTTCTATATTTTTGTTGCGAGGTTCTTAGACCAGAGCAATAAGATTTTTGACGTGTAGACTATATTTATAATTGTTAGCTTCCGATTTTTATATTTGGCGAGGTATAAGTGTACCAAGGCGAAATATTTCGGTAAGTCTAGTTTGTCTATATTGTACGTATTTTGAGACTTGAAGGCGTTGAGCCCCCGAGCGTGTCGAAGAATAAGAAGTATATCTCCACTATCTTTATTATATTTGCAGCACCGCGAGCCCGCCTCATTAAAAACCTTTCCCAGCCCCACTCGGTGCCCCGAAAAAGGAAAAGAGTGCGTATGAAAACTCGCGAGCGTTTCAGTACATTGTATGTTTACAAAGGAGACTATATTTCGGCATCTAGGCGTAGAAGCGCCTGAGCTGTGCCACGTTCCAAGGATTTGGCTCAGCAATCCCCGTCTTCTTGTCCTTGAGTCTGTATGCTCCTCCTTCGATTACCTCTGTGACTATGTAAGGTCCAAGCCATGGTGACTCGAGTTTTTCATGACTTTTTTGATTTAGTCGCAAAACCAAGTCGCCAACTTGGAAAGACCTCGGTCTCAGTCGTCGACTATGGTAATTTTTTAGGTCCTGTTGATACTTGGCAACTCGTGACAGGACTTCATCTCGAGCTTCATCAAGTGCGTCGACATCATCTTCTAAGGCTTTTCTCGAAGTTTCTTCATCGTATTCCGTAACTCTTGGAGCATCATGTTCTATTTCTATTGGCAATACTGCTTCAGCTCCGTGGACCAGGAAAAATGGCGTCTCCTGCGTCGCCGTGTTTGGTGTTGTTCGAATACTCCACAACACACTTGGCAGCTCCTCTGGCCAAGTATGTCGAGCTTTTTCCAATGGTCCCAACAGGCGCTTCTTGATACCATTGCAGATAATGCTGTTGGCCTTCTCGACTTGACCATTGGTCTGTGGATGTGCGACAGACGCAAAACTCAGTTTAATGCCTACTTCTGCACAATATGCTTTGAACTCCTTGGAAGTAAAGTTACTGCCGTTGTCTGTGACGATGTTGTGAGGTACTCCAAATCGAAAGACGATGCTTTTCACAAACTTGATTGCTGACGCGCTGTCCGATGAATTTATCGGCTTTGCTTCTATCCATTTAGTAAATTTGTCGACAGCAATGAGCATATACTCATATCCGCCTGGCGAAGCTTTGTGTAGTTTTCCCACCATATCGAGACCCCACTGAGCAAAGGGCCAAGACAATGGGATTGGCATCAGTTCTGCTGCCGGAGAATGAGGTTTGGCGGCGAATCTTTGACACGCGTCACAAGTTCGCACTATTTCCTTCGCGTCCTCGATTGCAGTTAACCAATAAAATCCCGCTCTGAAGACTTTAGCCGCGATAGCGCGGCTGCTTGCGTGATGCCCGCATATTCCTTCGTGTACATCTTTCAGGATAATCCGTCCTTCGGGTGTGACACATCTCTGTAGTACGCCCGAGATGCTTCGCTTATACAACTCCCCTTTTACCACAGTAAAAGCTTTAGATCGCCTAATGATTCGCCTTGCTTCAACTGGATCGTCGGGTATTGTTTTTCTTAGGATGTATGATATGTATGCCTGCATCCATGGAATTTGTACCATCATGACTAGCTCCTGTTCCTCTTCTTCTTCCAGTGATTTTTTGGTGACATCCGAAGGTTTCTCTTCCTTCTCCTTCTTCTTTGTTTTCATTGGCTTTGTTGATCTCTCACTTATTTCTTCCCAAAACACGCCTGAAGGGATCGCGAGACATTGTGACCCGATGTTTGCAAGGACGTCGGCTTCATCATTACTCAACCTGCTGATGTGGTTGACCTCGCATCCATCAAACAATTTTTCCAGCTCATTATACATCTCCTTATATGCTATCATGCTCTCATTGACTGCATCACATTGGTTCATAACTTGCTGTGCTACCAACTGCGAGTCGCCAAAAATTTTTAGTCGGGTTGCACCGCAAGCCTTTGCCATCTTCATCCCGTGTATGAGAGCTTCATATTCTGCTTCATTGTTAGATGCGTTTGGGAACGTCATCCGCAAGACATACTTCAGCTTGTCGCCTTCAGGTGATACCAATACCACGCCTGCTCCGGTGCCTTCTAACCTTTTAGACCCGTCGAAGTTCATAGTCCAGGTTCTCGATAAATCTGGAGGTCCCGTATTTTGTAGCTCCATCCACTCTGCGATAAAGTCCGGTAGGACCTGCGATTTTATTGCCTTTCTTTTTTCATACGTGATGTCCCGAGGAGAAAGTTCTATTCCCCAAAGGGAGACACGACCCGTAGCTTCTGGGTTGTTCAATATATTTGACAGAGGAGCTTCATTGACCACTATTATCGGGTGCGCCGAAAAATAGTGTCGCAATTTTCTTGCTGTCGTAAATACTCCATATGCCAGTTTCTGGTACTGAGGGTACCGCTGTTTTGACGGCGACAGTACTTCACTAATGAAATATACTGGCCTCTGAACTCCATGGAGCTTTCCTTCTTCCTCTCTCTCGACTACCAAAACCGTGCTAACCACTTGGGGTGTGGCTGCAATGTATAGTAGGAGAGGTTCTTTCTCTTTAGGCGCTACCAAAATTGGTGGTGTTGAAATTGTGCGCTTGAGGTTCTCGAAGGCCCTATCTGCTTCCTCGTTCCATTGAAATTTCTCCCCTTGTTTGATCAATGCGTAGAATGGCAGCGCCTTTTCTCCTAACTTTGGCGACAGATACTGCTTAAAGCTGCGACTCGCCCCGTCAGCTGTTGTATTTCTTTCAACTTTGTTGGCTTCCTCATAGTTACGATGGCCTTTATTTTTTCGGGATTAGCTTCGATCCCTCTTGCTGATACTAAGAATCCAAGAAGTTCTCCCGCAGGAACGCCAAAGGAGCACTTTGTCGGGTTCAACTTGAGGCAAAACTTGTCAAGGTTGTCGAAGGTTTCCTTCAAATCTTCGATCAGTGTTGACCCCTTCTTTGATGTTATCACGACATCGTCGATGTAGACTTGTACATTTTTCCCAATCTGTGTTGCAAGGCACTTCTGCATCATCCGCTGATATGTTGCTCCCGCGTTTTTCAAACCAAAGGGTATTGTTTTGTAATAAAACACGCCGTAAGGTGTTATGAACGTTGTTTTGGCCTCATCGTCTTCTTTTAATCTGATCTGGTTATAACCAGAGTATGCATCCAAGAAGGAAAGACGTTCACATCCTGCCGTGGAGTCGATGATTTGATCGATCCTTGGGAGGGGAAAGTGATCCTTAGGACAATGTTTATTGAGACACGTAAAGTCGACGCACATGCGAAGGACTTTCGTGTGTTTCTTTGGCACCATCACTGGGTTAGCTACCCATGTGGCTTCTGTAGATATCTCTTTGATAAAACCAGCATCCTTAAGTCGATCTATTTCTGATAGCATAGCTTTGCGGTTTGGTTCCGAAAAACGCCGCAAGGGTTGTTTGATTGGTCTCGCGAGAGGATCCAAGTTGAGGTGGTGCTCGGCAAGTTCCCTGGGTACTCCTGGCATGTCAGCTGGACACCATGCGAAGATTTTCCAGTGCTCACGAAGGAACTTGACGAGCGCGCTTTCCTATGCGAGATCCATATTTGTTGCAATGGACGTCGTTTTCTTCGGGTCCGTCGGGTGGATTTGCACTTCTTTTGAGTCCTTCGCTGTGTTAAAGGTTGGTTCCCTGAGCGGCCTCGTGTAATGCAGCAAAACATCATAATCAGTTTGCCTTGGCGCCATATATTCTGCTTGCATCCCGAAGGTTTCTGACAGTTGATGAAAATCTCTGTCGCATTTGTCAGCTAAAGCAAAGCTTCCTTTGACTGTGATTGGTCCTTTGGGTCCAGGTAACCTCCACAGCAAATACGTATAATGAGGTACCGCCATAAACCTAGCATACGCTGGTCGTCCCAACAAAGCATGATATTGCGACGGGAAATCCACAACTTCAAACTCCAATTTCTCTATCCTGTAATTTTCTCGGGTCCCAAACTGAACGTCGAGATTAATCTTGCCCAACGGATAACTTGGTTTCTCTGGCGTGATCCCGTGAAAACGATGTGTCGATTGGTGCTAGATTTGCTAGGGATATGTTCATCTTCCTTAGTGTATCTGCGTACATAAGGTTTAAGCTGCTGCCGCCATCTATGAAAACTCTCGACACGTCGAAGCCAGCAATTACTGCGGGTAAAATAAGTGCGGATTGCCCAGGTCGAGGAACCTGTTGTGGGTGATCCGCAATTGTGAAGCCGATATCCTGTCCTGACCAATTTAGGTAGTCGACTGTTGGTGGAGGCATCTTTTCTGCCATGAATACTTGCCGCGAAATTACTTTCTGCGCCCTGTTAGATGGCCTAGCCTTCTGAATCATCAAGACTGTGCCATTAGAATTGGGATCAACATATGGAGGTGGTTGTGGTGCTGCCGCTATTCTGAGCTGGTGCCGATTCTCGTCTGTAATCGCGGGAGGAGGTGGGAGATGTATCTCGCTCCTTGGTCCCTGGTGATTTCTATTCATTGCTTGGGTATTTGCAATTCCTGCGGCTCGCAACATTGCCTGAAAGTTGCGGCAGTCTTTTTGGAGATGTCCTGATTGTCTCTTTCCGTTGCTATCGAGAAAAAAGTGCATCTGACACGGTCCGTTCATCATCTCCTCGGGGGACACATAGGGTCTTTGAAACCTTGGTCCGCTATTTTGCCTATGACCGCGAGAATCACCTCTATTGTCGCCTTGTTGTTCATTACTTCTTTGGTAGTCATCTCGACTATTTCCTCCAGGATTTCCTCGGAAGCCAGCCGATATGTGGCCGGGAGCGTCGTTGTTGTAGAACTGGCGAGAAAATCGCCTTCTATTTTGGAAATTTCGACCGCGATCTTCTTCTGGCGACCTGTGTCGCTTGTTATATATTGCGTCTTCTCCATCTGCCCACTTGTTGGCTATCTCCATCAGTGCTGATATTGTCTTGGGGTTGGTTCTCCCTAAGTCCTCGATGAAATCTCCCCGTCGGATTCCTTCCACGAACGCGTCTATTGCTCTCTCGTCAGATATATCTTCTGCCGAGTTTTTAATAATGTTCCACCTCTGTATATATTTTCTCATCGACTCGTCGTGTTTCTGTCGGCACGCTCTCAACTCTTCCAATGACGCAGGTTTCTTGCAGGTGGATCGGAAGTTTCTCACGAAAATATCTTCAAAACTATCCCAGCTGTCGATGGAACCTGGGGAAAGTTTCTTTATCCAAGATCTCGCGGCACCACTCAGGTGGACTTGGATACTTTGCATGGCTGTTGCTCTGGTTCCTCCTACCAGCTTCACCATCTCGAGATAATCAACGAGCCAATCCTCGGGATCCTGCAGACCGTCGAATTTTTTGAAATTCTCGGGTAACTTAAACCCTTTTGGTACTCGAGTTTTTCGGACTCGTCTCGTAAAGCACGGAAGCCCGCATAGATCTTCATCGGCGACTTCTGGTGAATGCCGATGTTCTCTTCTTTCTTGCCGCGCTCTGTCTACCCTTACTTGAGCCGCCGTATCTCTTGCCCCACTTGTTCTTGGTGGATCTTGCACTGCAGCAGTAGGTCGTGGACTATTTTGCCTTGCAGTTCCTTTGGGAGGTGTAGCTGTGAATGTTGTTCCCATGACTCCAACTCCAGCCATTGCCATATTGAACAATGCTTCTCTCGGGTCTCCGGGGGGTGGTCTGGACGCGAGGATGTAAGCTTGCGTTGCCATGTATCCTGCTTCTGGCATTTTCGGGATGATATTTCCCCTTGTATCAATCGACATGAAAGACATGTCGAGATTTTGAATTATGTTGCCTCTCTCTGCTTCAGGTATATTTTGCAGCCGAGATATTGCCCTCCTCCGAGCTTCTCTGTGACTATCTCCTGAAGTTCCTGATTGTCGATCGAGCTCGCTCGACGCCTGCTTGACGCGGATGCTGCCTCTTTTCTTCTATTCAGGGATGCTGTTTGTTTTTCCAACTCCCTACTCACACGAGCAAGTCTATATTGATAGGCTTGTAATTCCTCGGCAGTAGCTGTGGTGGTCATTGGTTCTGAACCATCCATGGCTCTTGCAGCCCTATCCCACGCTGCTTGCGGGAGTTGGGCTCTTTCGCGAGGTGAGGTCCCGACATATTTGGTGCCTAAGCCTCTTCTGAGATCAGCGGGATCGACGTATGGGTTTCCCAAATCATCGAAAGCCTCTGACGTCTCTGGTTCTGCTCGGCTTGCCTCTTCAATTGCATACACTTGATGATATTTTGAGTATTGATTTTTGTCGGGATTGGTGACACCATCATAAAGATTGGTGAAGACCTTTCCGATGGCGGCAGATTTGTCGATGAAGTTGTTGACGCTGTCGGAGTCGCTGCTTATAAAGGAGTCCGCAGTCGACCCAAAGGATGTGTCGCTGAAGATCTTGACGAACTTTTCGCTTGCCTTGGTGTCGATGAAACGTGGCGACGAAAACTCTTCATCACTTGTCGAAAAGTCAGAATCGATCGCTGAAAATTTCGACGAGATCGGAACTTTGAGACGATAAGATCCTTCCTTGTTGACGCTGAATCGGAATTCTCTGAACTTCATAACGATGGGCTCCTCCAGATACGCACATGCATCCAAACGGGAGGGCGGGTGAGGAATAAAATCGACTAGATCAGTTTTTTCCTGTTTACCTCGTTCCATCGCATTGCTAGCTACCGACGAAGTCGACGATTCTGGACGTGCCATCGAGATCAGCTCCTTGAAACCTTCGAGATCTACTTGCCCTCTACATCTAACGAAACCCTAGTCTACAATCTGTAGGCATTGACAAGTTGATACCTTGTCACCGAGAGAGACAAAACCCAGCTCCTGCTCACGTGCAACCAAACGCTTCTCGTCCTGTCCCACGCGGTCCCTTTCTACCAGCCACACGCGACGTGGCCCCACACGACGCGGCCCCACACGACGCGGCCCCACAGACGACGCGGCGCAACACGTCAACACAGAACGTCCAAATAAACGGATTCCTTCCGTCTGAGCTCCTTCTGCGGGTTTCAGACATAGGCTTGGGGAAAACTGAGGAAAAACTAAGGGGCTGGGGAAAACTGAGTACAACTAACGACCCGAGGGCACGAAAATAGAAATCCCTATCTTGTATTCATGCCTTGGTGGATTATTTATATATGAACTGCTTATGCAGTGTTGATTATATGCATTGATTTGTATGAAATGATATCTTCATGATCAATTGGAAGATAAATTAATTCTGAATCCATTTCTGGATAATTATGACTTATAAATTTGGTTTAATGGATGGATTGTGGTTGATGTGACCACAGTAGCATTGCTAATGCTTGGGTTGCTCTCACTGTTGGATTAATTCTTGTTGGCTACTCATCTTTGCTTGCACAGTAGGGTGTAATAATTAATATAAATGCCACTGTGTTTGCCTGTGAAGAAATAAATGTATAGTCTGATGGTTTCTTGGCTAGGGATTTGCTAGGTGGTATTTGTAGCTTCTAGCACCGGCCTCTGTATCCTCTGTTGGTTGCTATTTGTGCATCTATACTTGTCTATTTGCACAAGAATAGTATCTGGTCAAAACCAAGTGATGTTAACCCCCATGAGCATCTGCTCATGCAGATGCCTTGTGTCATGCTTATGATCTGGATTGGATCCATTGGATCCATTCCAGGAATATGTTATACCTTGTTCCAGCTCCTAGATGGCTATGCGTAGTTGTTGTTGAGCTTCTGCTTGATGCTTTTGATCACTTGCCCTTCTCCTCCTAGCTCCTGGATGGTCTTGCTTAAGTTCCCATATCTCTGGCTGGTTTTGGTGGGTTGATTTGGATGAATGGATGGTTTGTATGGTTGGTCTTGATGTTCTTGAGCAAGAACTGGGATGAACTAGCTACTGTGCATTGCTGGTTGCTGGCGGATGCTTATCTGGTCGACTTGGTGAATTATTTCAGCTGGTTCTACCCTTTTGTACTATCTGATGATTCTCCCTTGCAATGACACACATGCCTGTGCCCTTTTTGGTGACTAAGCCGTGGTTGGCTTGCTGTTGAGCATGCACAGCAGCTTGGGAGCTGTGTGTGTGCTTGTGGTGGAACTTGAGCTCATGATTGCCCAAGTTCTGGTCAGCTTGTGCTTATCTTGCTTTTGGCCAAATTTTTGGACAATGACAAGTGTCATTGACACTTGTATTAACCCCCTGGCTAGTCTCTCTTTCATTTGCAGGTTTCAACTCAATGTGATCCAGGGACAAGATCTTCCAAGTCAATTAGCTTAGGATTTTTATATATTATCCAATTCTTGTAATTCTTATTTTGTTGTATTTATTATTCTGTCCATTCTTGTATAATAAATATTGTAAAGACAATGTAATTTGTGTGTATGATCAATAAAGCTCAAGGTTTTGATTATGAGCTCTTGTGTAATTTTAATTTTCATTTTTGAATTATTTGGGTTTGTGTGATGTTATTTGAATTATGAATTCATAATTCATTTATATATTGTTTACTTATAATATTTTTGTTTGAAATCAAATACGAATTGCCAAATCAAATAATCTCTCAAAATCTCCAAGTTTCAAAAGAAGGTCATGTAGAAATTCATAACACTCACATTTCTCTAACCCTAATAGCAACAAGAGAGAAACCTCGACCCCTCTTAGGTTTTTATGCAATAAGGCGCGAAAATTTCCCTCGTTTTGCGATGAAATGCACATTCCATTCCTAAATCTACCCTTCATTGATCATGTGTTGGATGGAACCTGAACCTGAACCTCAGGTTCTGTAAAGAAGCATCATTGTCCGGTAAGGACAATGTTGTAAAATCCAAATGATGCATGCATGGGTGTATTATTTCATGTTGAATCCCTTACCCCGAAATAGTTATTAAGATTTAGGTTTGATTTAAATATTTATGCCTTTGGCAGTAATTTATAAGTCCTTTAAATCCTTAAACATGGTTTTCTTTAAAAAGAAAAGGATTTAAGAGTAATAGAATTTTCCTTTGGAACATATTTACTTCAAATAAAGAATTTCAAATAATAGAGTTTTTCTCTTTTTTGGAAATAAAATAATTTGGAATATTAGAATATTTCCTTTTTGGAAAATATTTCTTCTTTAAAAGAAATGACTTGGAATAATAGAATTTTCTTTTGAAAATATTTGATAAACAAATATTTGAGTTTATTTGGAATTTTCCTTGATTTTTATATCAAAGGAAAATTGCAAATTTTAAATTCCAAGTTTATAATTCAATCCAAAAATTCTAAAATTTGAACTTGTGTTGTTAATTTCATTTCTTATTTTATTCTGATTAAGAATTATTTTTAATACACTAACTCAATTTTTCTTGAATTTTTAGAGTTATCCATAATTATTTGAAAGTTTGTAAAGTCCAAGGGTTATTTTAAAAGGCTTTCTATTTTCGTGCCCTCGGGTCCTTAGTTGTACTCAGTTTTCCCCAGCTCCTTAGTTTTGCCTCAGTTTTCCCCAAGCCCTTGTCTGAAACCCGCAGAAGGAGCTCGGACGATAGGATTCCCGTTTAGTTGACCGTTCAGTGCTGATGTGTGGGGCCGCGTTGCGTGGGCTGGTAGAAAGGGACCGCGTGGGACAGGACGAGACCGCGTTTGGTTGTACGCGAGCAGGAGCTGGGTTATGTCTCTCTCGGCCCAAATTGGCACCTTTTTCCCCTCTTTTTCCCTGTCTTTTTCACCAAATTATTATCAAATCTAGAGAAGCTTCCATTTCTGTATTTCTTCCATTATTTGTGCCTTTTAGCCCTCATTTTTTGCCCAATATGGCAGCAAATCTAGTACTCCCTCTGGTCCATACTAATGACCTGGCCTATCTTGGTTCATATGTACTCCCTGCGTGCATGTATATTTGGTTGCCCTTTTCTTTAATTCATCTACTTTAGTTTGCATCTATTCTAGGTTTTAGTGTGTAGGTTCACTCTTTTTAGTTTGAATGCAGTCCACTCTTAAAACATCTAAACGATCTTATATTTCTAAATGGAGAGAATATCTAGTTAAATCTAGAAGCAAATCTCAATGCTAATGTACGATAAATTCACACTGTCGTAATAAATCGAGAAAACAAAGTAGGGCCAACCAAGTATAGTAGAATAGGGATAGATAATAGGTAGATAATAAGCTGCATACAACAGCCGAAATAATACGTAACAAGTTCTTAGGTTCTTCACAGCACCAACATATTAACAACAAAATAAAAAGCTGCTTTGCAGCAGCAGCACACGTCCTGGACTCCGCCTACTCCATCTGGCTCCTCCTCCAGTTTGAGGACCCCTGTCCCTTGATCTTGGGCACCTTGGGCTTCATCGGAGGCATGCGCCCGGCGGAGATCTCCACCCGCTGGAAGTTGCAGAGGTGAATGTCGAGCGCCTTGTGCTTGGCGCAGAAGGAGTAGATGTTCACTCTCGCACTGACTTTGGGGAAGGTCCTTCTGATGTCCTCGGCATGCGTGAGAAGGCAGTCGAAGTCGGTGCCGCCGAGTCTCCTAGTGCAGAAGGGGCACTTGTAGACACCTTTGGCGAAGTAGGAGGCGAACTGGCTGACCTACAGCCTCTGCAGCACCTGCCGGGCCTTGGTGTGCCGATCCTCCTCGTCGATGCCAGACACCTGATCCATATCAAAAGGAAACTATGAGTGAATGAGTTGCAACATAACAAAGTTAGGAAAAACGGCGGCAGCCTCAGTTAGATTGAACACGATTATATATCTACAGGGATAGGGTCAACGAACCAAAGCTCATGCACAACAGATTTGTACACAGCAATGGTTCGTTGAACCCACCTTGTACAAATTTGTGCCCAACGATTCATCATAGGCAATGAAACAAATTCCAGATCTGAATAAATTAATCGAATGGCCGAACCCCAAACCTTAACTGATTGAGATCACATGATTACTTGCATAAATTAACCGAACGGCCGAACCCCAAATCTTAACCCCAAATGTTAACTGATTGAGATCCCGTGATTACTTGCATAAATCAAGAAGGGATCAAATCAAAATGGAATAAAATCGGCGAAAATATTAACCCAATACTCATCCTACCTACAGATCGGCACAAATAGTTACTAGGGAACCAACAAAAATAGGGTTGAAAAAGGAAAGGGGAACAACGAAGGGAGCAAACCGTAGTTACCTCGTTCCAAGGGTCGTCCATGCAAGTGTCGTAGGGGTTCGCCGGACAGATGTACGGCACCTGCTCATAGGGGTCCCATTCCGGCGGGATCTGACCGCCACCAGCAGCAGCCTCCGATGCACCGGCGGGAGCCGCCAATGCACCGGCGGCGGCGATGGCCGTAGAGGGGACGGCATCGAGGATGGAGGCGCCGCGCTTAGTGCGGTGACCCAGCGTACCACTGCATGGTGTAGTACACAAGTCGTTGACATAACACAAGTGAAACACCGTTCCACTCATATTACATCCCTCAGAGTGGTACAACAGAAACATATGCGAGTCCAAGGTATGTCTATAGAAGTACACACGAACTGTTTACATAAGATCAACACAACCTCCTACTTTACAGTGAGGTAAAACTTCAAATAAAGCTCCAGAAGAACGACTCGTAGTCTATCTTACTGCTAACTCAAGTTTAAGAGCTAATTGGCTTGCTATAGAAATCTAGCTAATTAGGTGTTAGGATTAGGGAAAGGTTCCCTTCTATTACTAGTCTAGGTTTCCATTATAGTTGATGCGGAAGTTGACTCCATTGACTTCTTTGATTGGATTCTTCATCTTGTTGCAGTTGACTCCTTTGTCTTCGAGTTCCACGGTAGTTTCTCCTTCGGTGCATTGCTCTAAGAAGGGGGTTCAAACGAGATAGAATGAGTACGAGCGTACTCAGCAAGTTCATATTAGGAAATAGGTGTATCATGCACTAGCTACAGCCATAGACCAGAAAGTCATAGGCCAATGCAAGTTTTCATAAACATTTCTTCAAAAGGTTTATTTTATTCTGAAAACTATGCCCGTCAGTCTTCACAGGTTGACTAGAACTTCGTGGAGTTCCTTTCCTGCCGCGTTCGCAGTTCCCTTCCCGGAACAGGGAGTGACAGTCACAATTCTTGATACCCTCTGCAGAGGTGCGTTACTTTACCCCACAAGAGATCTTAACCATGTTGCCGGCCGAGAGTATGTCCCCGTCCACACTTCCTTTGGTGTGAGGCCCAGTATAAGATCCAAGCCAATCACTGCCTTCTCCGCGACCCTGCAAACCCACCCTTTTGTCCAACCGTACACCTCCAGTAGACTTCCCCCGATAATACGGCTTTACTCATGGTGTACTCCGGACAATCCATCATAGATCGTAGAGCTTATCATCACTAATGGATGGGGATTTAAAAGGATTTCCCAACCTATTGCGGCAGTCCCTCCAGCACCCCACCGGCTCTCCGATCCTTTGGCGTGCAGAAGGGAAAAGATACAGCTGACTTCCCCAGAGCCATTATAGATCTTATGGATAACACGATATGTACGGCGCTAGAATCACTGGACGGCATTGGTAATTAATCCTAGGGTGATATAACCCATTGCAATGGAACCTCCACCATATCAACACATACCATGGTTCCATTGCCCACCACATAGTCATATTCATAATTGTAAAATAATATTTTCTTTTCAATGCATGAGTGATAAGTATAGTACTTTGCATATAGTTTGATAAAAATAATCAAATGACATGAGCAAGCGATGAACTTGCCTTTCTTGACTGCAAGATTATGCAGGCAAAAGCTTCGATACGTGATAACTCCAAATTCTGAAATACCATCATCGTCCGGTAAGGACAATGTTTAAAGAACTGGCAAAGATGCTATAATGCATAGTATGAGATGCAATCGTCCTGAGCGTAACCTAATCTCGATGATTTAGGATGGATGAGTTGTAAAGATTTCTTTAGGGTGTGTTGCACTTTTAGAATGGTTCTCAAACAAGGTTCTTATTAGGGTTGATTATATTAGCATCATAATCAAGTGATATAAGACATCATAACAATCATACACATAAATAATAGTGGTGGAATAATATGTAAAGAACAGTTGTCAATTTTAAGTTCTACAGAACATGGTTGATGATTGCTTATACTATACTTCAAAAGAATAACTTTTGAAGAACATGTGGTTTAAGAAATATTTAGTATTTCAAAGAAAGATTAGGGCTTCTAAGATTTGATTGTCATTTGTACTTCAAAAGAATAACTTTTGAAGAACAGGTTAAAATAAGAATATGAACTACTATATATAGGTGCTATGGCTTCTAGGGTTTACTATTGGATTCATTTAGTTTCACTGATAGGAACTAGTTGGGTTCTTAAGTAGAATTGGTCTATATGTAGCAAGTATTAGCAGGTTTATTACTAAGGTTGATTAAGGGTATCATATCAAAGAATGATGGTC
The DNA here is from genome assembly GCF_019359855.2 of Lolium perenne. Lineage (NCBI taxonomy): Eukaryota > Viridiplantae > Streptophyta > Magnoliopsida > Poales > Poaceae > Lolium > Lolium perenne. The sequence continues at coordinate 164,022,814 of NC_067247.2, forward strand.
AAGGTGTTGCTATGATTTAGGGTTTACTATGGTTTCACAATTGTTCTACTAAATAGTCTCTAATGGTTTCTAAGCTAAGTGGCTTATCATTTCCTAATTAGGGTTGAGTGGAATAGAAGCATATGTTGTGAATTGCTACACAAGGTTGATATTAGGGTTTATCATTATGGTGCTACTAGGGTTTGATGATTGAGGTTTATTCTCATGGTGTGGTAAATAATAGTGGTGATCAATGGTACTAATTCAATTAACAAGTTAGGTTTATACCTAGGTGACACTAGTGGTTTATACCAGGTTTATTCAAAAATGAGACCTGATATGACAAGCTCATGTGAATTGGTTTTATGTTGGTGGATCATAAACATACATTCATTGGTTACCTAACAAGGTTCTACAAGTAAAGTTGAAATTCACATGATCACATGTGATAAGCAACTAGGGTTTTAGAGTTACTACTAAAGTGTAATGATCACATGGGTTAAATCCTTAGGGTTTTAGGTTTGCAACTACTATGGATGAACACAAGAAATAATGAGATCAATGTCTTACTTAAATTAAAACTAGGGTTTCTAAATTATGGTACAACTCCTAAAATGATGAGTGGTAATGGAGTTGTGGTTACTAATTACTTTGAATCACAATTAGTAATGGTTTAACATTTTATTAATTTTCACAAGATTTAATAATTAGGGTAACTCCTATTTTGGTTTAATTAAGAATCAGGGTTTAATAATTGTTATTAGGGTTTAAAATAATTAACTTGTTAAATAAAGATGTTTAATTAAATAAGTTTTGAATTACCAAAATAACATTGGCTTTTAATATTTTCTTGAGTTATTACTATTTAAAGAAAATGGTAAATGGTAATTTGCAAATTAGGGTTTATGAATTACCACTAATAATTAAGTTAATGCAAATATGATAAATAAGATTAATCCTAACATTTTACTTAGTTACTGAATAGTTAAAATTTAATTTTGCAACTTAATTATTTATTGAATTCAATTTGCATTTTAAATAAATGAAAAGGCATAATTAAAGAAGTTAAAAATAAATGAATTTTTATTTTGACACACATTTTTATTATATATTTTATTTGAATAGAGTTTATTTTTGTGAGCATTTTGATATATTATTTGCATTTTTCTGAGTTGAAATGGAATTTCTATGATTTTGTAAAGTTTTAGTGATTTTCTGGAATTAAAATTAATTGGAAAACACTACAGATACCGGTTCACATCTAGCCACTGCGACTGACGAGTGGGGCCGTTGACTGGGTCCATTGCCACGCGGGCAAAGACCAGTCAACCGCAACCAATGGCCCCACACGACACGTTGGCGTTGCCGGCGGCTAAACGCCGGCGACCAATTCACGGCGGCGCTACGCTACAGGGCCCCCCAGGACGTGCGAATAGGATTTTCCGAACGAGTACTGCAAGGCGAATCGAATGGTGGTGGTGGTTTCACGAGGGGATCATCGGAGCGTCGCCGACGACGAGCTCTGCGGCGGTGCTACTCCGGCGAGGATCGAATCAGAGGCTACAGGAGGTTCTAGGATGCAAGATCTAGATCTACAGATGCGTATGCTCACCCTGAAGCTCAAGGTGTGGTCAGCTCCGACGATGGTTGACAGAGACGACGGCGATTGGAGATCTCCCGGCGATGTGCTGCAGAAGGGAACGAGGAAATTAATCCTCCACACGGCTCCCCTGGATGCTGGGCTCCTCCCAGATGCTCCTTGAGTCCAGGCGCTCCTCCTGGACCACGCGCCGGAGGCTCGGGTGGCCTCCTCCGTCGGCTTCGTCTTCGACTCCGGCGATAGAGAGTGGATGTGTATGAGAGATAGAAGGTGTCTGAGGAGAAATGGAGTGGAGGAGATGAACAAGGCGTGCACGGCGATGCTCTCCACCTATTTATAGGCCAAGGGAAGCCCTGTGGCCTCGACACGACGACGGCCATGGTCGGGAGGTGGCAGTCTTTGGAAGCTTCTAGCTGGCAAGGATCTCCTCGTCCGCGGATAAGCTCGGACGCGAGAGAGGTTGGGCGTGGTTCTGAGTGTCTGGCGACGTCCGGGGCAAGCTTATCGTCGACGAGATCGTGGCCTACTGGCTCCGCCGCGCTGTCGAGCTCGGAGACAACGACGGCGAAGTGTTTTCTCCTTGCACGATTATTAAAGCCACCGAATCGGTATTTGGCTTGGGCTGGGCTGCTCCTGGTCCTTTGCTAAGCCTCGACATGGGCTGGTCTGGGCTGCACGGCCTGGTCGATGTGGGTTGCTGTTGGGCTAAGGCTGCTGCGGTGCTGGGCTGCCAGGTAAGTTTCCCTCCATTTCTTTTTCAAATTCTGTTTTTATATTTTCTGTTTTCTATTTTCTGGTTTGAATTCAAATTTGAATTCTGTTTTGTTTTGCAGATTCTAAATTATTTGAACATTAATATAATCTGATAATGATGCTTACTGTATCATTTTGTTGTTTAAATAAACATTGCATTTTTTTATTGGATTGATATGTTGGGAGGTTTAATTAAAATGGAAATGGTTAATATATTGATCTCCATTCTTTTATAATTTAGGAACCATTTCTGTTTAAATGATTTGAAAATTTACCACTTGTGCATGGTGAACATATCATTTAATTGTTGCTAGGGTGCTTAACAATATTGAGGTTCACACACATTTTAATTAAGGTTAGAGTTTCATATTATTGGTAATGAGGTTGGAATTGTGTTATAATTGTATGTGAAGAATTATTCCTATGGTTTTAAGAAGAGTGGTTGGATAAACTTTACAATCACCAAATGACATTTAGGCCTTAAGTATCTTTGGCTTGATTTATAATTGGGATTCAGGGTACACAAGTTAGGACATATTATTTTATGTATATTGGTTCCATATGACAAGGTTTATGGTTTTTGGTGATGCTTTACTAATTGAAGTATAAATAGGCATGAGGTATGGCAAGGTTCTTCTTATAATCCAAAGTGATACTTGGATTGGAATTGCAAATGTGGTTTAGGGTTTTAGTGGTGATCACCCAAGTGATACACAACTAGAATTAGGATATGGGCATAGGCTTTGATTATGTTTTATTGTCTAGCTAGGGTCATTCCTCCATTCAAGGCATGAGGATTGATTTGGGTTTATCTACTATTGATATATTTATCATTTCATGTGAAGAATGAGATCTATACCTCACATATATATGTTTATCTTATCATCTCAACTTATAAGGTAAGATCATGCATTAGACATGATCCACTTATTCCTCACTAATCTCTCTTTTTTAATACTTCTCTCAACACACTCACTTAGATTCTTAGGGTTTGTGATCATCACCCAATTTGTAATGATCAAAGTATGGCCTTCTAATAATGCATGGTTCTCTCTCCAAGATCAATTATTGGTCCATATACTTGAGTATACATATGTAGCTTAAGCTCTCTGAGATAGGTAGGGTTTCCTCTAGGGTTAGGATCATTACCAAGTTGTAATGATCACAACTCTTGTCTCTCCATAATTACTAGAAGAATAGGTTCTTACTTACTATCAAGTTTTAGCTAGGTCAAATAGGGTTTAGTACTTGACTTATATTTCTTGTATCATTGGTTAGTATCAACAAGTACCTCGATTGTATAAGGTTTAAATAGTAATCTAGGTTCTATTCAATGGATAGAATAAGCATATGAATGATTCTCTCCTTTCTCTAGGTTTAATGGTATGAGTTGGGAAACAAGGTTGGAATGATCAAGGTTTAATGAAGAATGAATATGAATGTTTTTGACATGGATTCAAGTATTGTAGTGGAAAAGATATACCATGTGACTCATGGTAGGAACATTTATTTAGTAGAAGACATGGATAAGATAAGTAAATAATAGTTTCTTAATTAATTGTGTTCTATGATTTAGAATTGAACAATTATTCATGTGTTGTTGTAAGGAATGGCATGTTGAGATCCTTTATAAGATCTTGTAGTTAATCCTTACTTAAGATGTTGTTTGTTGTAAAACTAGTTCTATTTGATCTAACCCATAGATCAAATCATCTCTACCCAAAACAAGGTTTTAACAAAGATCACAGTGAAGTTTATAGCGCTTGACTTGATGATCTACTTCAATTCCAGCAAGTCAAGTGAAACTTCAGTTACTGTGGTAAGTTTTATTTGAAGCGCGAAAATTCCCCGGATTTTCTATGCATGAATGCAATGCACACTTTGGTGTTCTCTCATTTTATTGCCTCTAAACCTGGGATATTACAGCCTCTCCCCCTTAAACTGAACTTCGTCCCGAAGTTCGAACGCTCTCAGGTTTCGGAATGTTGAAATGTCTTGAACAGATCACCATCCTTCAAACTCCATAGTGATCTCACTAGATATAATTGGATATATCCCTTGTCCAGATCCTTCCGGAAGTCTTCTGATGTCTGGCACTGATACTTTCTTCTATTCTATGATTTCTTCCAGCAATCTAAGCTTATAGACTTACTCTCCTAAGATTCTTGGATTAGTACACCTTCTTATGCTAATGGACTTTACTAATGGTTGTGGTGATAGCTTCCTATCTGGGTACTCAAAGCTTGGTTCTACCAGCTGCGATAATCCAGCTGCGATGTAATATGGCACTATGGTGTACCAGCTGCGATGTCCAAACCTTAATTCTAAAAGATTATTTAAGGTAAGGTATTGTTGTCCCTTACTACCATAACGAAAGTAATGGTACTTAGTAAGGTATTTACAATAGGAATGGTCCTGGTTGTTTAGTCCTACGAATGGATTAGACTCATTTAGTCCATTCAATCATGGCTTCTAGTTTATGCTAGTTATCTTCCTTTTGGTTTCTTTAGGTTCCATGAAAGGAATCTTTCTAATAATCATTAGTGTTGGTATAGTCAAACCCTTCGGTCTTTTGTTTTCTTAGACTTTGATTGTCCTCCGACATCTTCTTCATCCAACTTCATTATCTAATACTTACTTGAGTTCTTCTGCTTCTGAGTAATTACAATTACCCACTCAAGTTAAGGTCTAACCTTTACTTCCTCGAGATATGAACCTCGGCTTCTGGTCTGACAACCTCCTGAGAGTACCTTTATATGGTTAGTTCCCAACAACCTTATAAAAATAAGATCGGACTTCCTCTTAGTTCAGACCTTTTTCTCCATCTATCACACTACCAATAATATCTTAATACTTCTCATTCAGCCTTCCTCTCCCCCTTGGAGTTTACTAATGATCTTCCAACTTCCTTTCTTCTAATCGTTAAACTCCAAGGTTAGGTAGTTGGTTTAAGTCTGGTTTATATTTTGTACCTTGCTAAAGTCTCACGAAGAATTCGTTGCGGTGTATCCACACAGTTGTGGGTATCCATTATGAATCCTCCGACTAAAGGTTTACCAACTACGAGATACCAGCTATGAAATACTAGCTGCGGAATCCCCCTTTCTTTTAGGGTAAAGAAATGTTCAGGCTGTGGGCTATCTGGTACCAGCTGCAGACTACCTAGTACCAGATGTGGCTTATTGGATACCAGCTGTGGCTATGTTATGGTTCTAGTCAATATCTACTTACCAGCTGTGGCTACTTACCTAGTTTTAGTTAAGATATACCTCACTTCACATACTTTCTCTTCATGATTATCCTATATTAGCTGCGGTCTTATTATACCAGCTACGACTTCACTTGTCTATTTTCCTTATTCTAGGGTTTGTTTTGCAAGATAACCACTTGTTGATACTATGAAAATAGTATTGTAAGTGACTTCACTTGCATTCCCTTCTTCCATAAGGAATATGGCTCCACTTCTACTGCTCCATATTCACTATTTTTCTCACTTCCATGATACTTCCATGTTGAAGTACTCCTTGATTAAGGATAAAAGTGAGTTTTGATTGGTCCTTCCTTCGGAGTATTGTGGTTATTTCCCACAACTTTACTTCCTTCTTCAAGTGAACCTTCATCTTATCTTCAAAATCTTCAGAATTCGTCACTTCCTCACACGAATACCTTTACCCTCTAGACCTATAACATCAAGTAAGAGCTTGATATTGCAACATGCATTTGCATATCAAAGTCAAACTTCATGTATGGATCTAGTCAATCAATGAAGATTCAAGAAAATCCAAGAAAATCCAGCTTTGTGCTTATAATACACATCCTTATATGCCTGAATATAATAGTTGGGTAAGACATCCCTAAACATCAGGATCAGATGTGTAGTATATAACACCACATAAGATATGTTTAGGTTGTGATACTTAGCACGAATACGTGAATTTCTACTAATTGTCTCAACAATTATCTTAATTGCACATTTGAAACGAGACAACTTGAAACAAAATGGCCTGGGATAGTTGGAGTTAACCTAGTTTTCTTTGGAAGTACTAACAAAATAGTATACCATATATATGTGCTAATGAAGACTACTTCCTATAATACAATTATTTCTAATATGTCTACTCTAAACACATGATTGTTTCGAATATACCACCTATAACTCTAGGATTTCTCTATGTGATATGCTCTAAATAAGCCTTCTTTAAATTAAGGACTATGGTTCTAACATTCTTGACACAGTTTCCAGGATTTTAAGGCCTAAGCTTTCTAACTATTCCCTAAATCCTACTCCTTATCATCCTTTTGTTATCGTACTTATGATGTTCTACTCCATCATACCATGATTCCCAAGTGAATCATATATGAGTTCCTAGTTTATTATTGAAAGTAGACTCATGTAACTCCTATCACTCTTCCTTACCTCCTATGATTGACTCATCATAGACATATACTACCTTATATAACTTATCTCCTTTATTTAACATCAGTCATTTGACATTTTTAATGACTCTTACTTAACTATAACTTGTATTGGTATACTTCTTCCAATAGGATATCTTCCTTATGGTTGTATCCTCTCTTTGGACTACCATGTATTGTATACCAACTGTGGTCTACTACCACCACTTATCTTAAGCTTCAATGGTGTTCTAATTATTTGGAATGAAGCCAGATAACTAACTAATTTTACTTAAGAAAGATAGATGAGAAAAATTGACTCAAGTGTGTCAGGATTATTCTCAAGTGAATACCCATCTCAAGTCAAAAGAATAGTTGGTTTAGCATAGTTGGCTTAACTAAGATACTTCCTATAGACACTACCAAACCTATAGGTCTCCTTTAAAGGGTTTTAATCCTAGGGTCAAAGCATTTGCTCTGATACCAGCTGCGGTGACCCAGCGTACCACTGCATGGTGTAGTACACAAGTCGTTGACATAACACAAGTGAAACACCGTTCCACTCATATTACATCCCTCAGAGTGGTACAACAGAAACATATGCGAGTCCAAGGTATGTCTATAGAAGTACACACGAACTGTTTACATAAGATCAACACAACCTCCTACTTTACAGTGAGGTAAAACTTCAAATAAAGCTCCAGAAGAACGACTCGTAGTCTATCTTACTGCTAACTCAAGTTTAAGAGCTAATTGGCTTGCTATAGAAATCTAGCTACTTAGGTGCTAGGATTAGGGAAAGGTTCCCTTCTATTACTAGTCTAGGTTTCCATTATAGTTGATGCGGAAGTTGACTCCATTGACTTCTTTGATTGGATTCTTCATCTTGTTGCAGTTGACTCCTTTGTCTTCGAGTTCCACGGTAGTTTCTCCTTCGGTGCATTGCTCTAAGAAGGGGGTTCAAACGAGATAGAATGAGTACGAGCGTACTCAGCAAGTTCATATTAGGAAATAGGTGTATCATGCACTAGCTACAGCCATAGACCAGAAAGTCATAGGCCAATGCAAGTTTTCATAAACATTTCTTCAAAAGGTTTATTTTATTCTGAAAACTATGCCCGTCAGTCTTCACAGGTTGACTAGAACTTCGTGGAGTTCCTTTCTGCCCGCGTTCGCGATTCCCTTCCTAACAGGGAGTGACAGTCACAATTCTTGATACCCTCTGCAGAGGTGCGTTACTTTACCCCACAAGAGATCTTAACCATGTTGCCGGCCGAGAGTATGTCCCCGTCCACACTTCCTTTGGTGTGAGGCCCAGTATAAGATCCAAGCCAATCACTGCCTTCTCCGCGACCCTGCAAACCCACCCTTTTGTCCAACCGTACACCTCCAGTAGACTTCCCCCGATAATACGGCTTTACTCATGGTGTACTCCGGACAATCCATCATAGATCGTAGAGCTTATCATCACTAATGGATGGGGATTTAAAAGGATTTCCCAACCTATTGCGGCAGTGCCTCCAGCACCCCACCGGCTCTCCGATCCGTTGGCGTGCAGAAGGGAAAAGATACAGCTGACTTCCCCAGAGCCATTATAGATCTTATGGATAACGCGATATGTACGGCGCTAGAATCACTGGACGGCATTGGTAATTAATCCTAGGGTGATATAACCCATTGCAATGGAACCTCCACCATATCAACACATACCATGGTTCCATTGCCCACCACATAGTCATATTCATAATTGTAAAATAATATTTGCTTTTCAATGCATGAGTGATAAGTATAGTACTTTGCATATAGTTTGATAAAAATAATCAAATGACATGAGCAAGCGATGAACTTGCCTTTCTTGACTGCAAGATTATGCAGGCAAAAGCTTCGATACGTGATAACTCCAAATTCTGAAATACCATCATCGTCCGGTAAGGACAATGTTTAAAGAACTGGCAAAGATGCTATAATGCATAGTATGAGATGCAATCGTCCCGAGCGTAACCTAATCTCGATGATTTAGGATGGATGAGTTGTAAAGATTTCTTTAGGGTGTGTTGCACTTTTAGAATGGTTCTCAAACAAGGTTCTTATTAGGGTTGATTATATTAGCATCATAATCAAGTGATATAAGACATCATAACAATCATACACATAAATAATAGTGGTGGAATAATATGTAAAGAACAGTTGTCAATTTTAAGTTCTACAGAACATGGTTGATGATTGCTTATACTATACTTCAAAAGAATAACTTTTGAAGAACATGTGGTTTAAGAAATATTTAGTATTTCAAAGAAAGATTAGGGCTTCTAAGATTTGATTGTCATTTGTACTTCAAAAGAATAACTTTTGAAGAACAGGTTAAAATAAGAATATGAACTACTATATATAGGTGCTATGGCTTCTAGGGTTTACTATTGGATTCATTTAGTTTCACTGATAGGAACTAGTTGGGTTCTTAAGTAGAATTGGTCTATATGTAGCAAGTATTAGCAGGTTTATTACTAAGGTTGATTAAGGGTATCATATCAAAGAATGATGGTCAAGGTGTTGCTATGAGTTAGGGTTTACTATGGTTTCACAATTGTTCTACTAAATAGTCTCTAATGGTTTCTAAGCTAAGAGGCTTATCATTTCCTAAGTAGGGTTGAGTGGAATAGAAGCATATGTTGTGAATTGCTACACAAGGTTGATATTAGGGTTTATCATTATGGTGCTACTAGGGTTTGATGATTGAGGTTTATTCTCATGGTGTGGTAAATAATAGTGGTGATCAATGGTACTAATTCGATTAACAAGTTAGGTTTATACCTAGGTGACACTAGTGGTTTATACCAGGTTTATTCAAAAATGAGACCTGATATGACAAGCTCATGTGAATTGGTTTTATGTTGGTGGATCATAAACATACATTCATTGGTTACCTAACAAGGTTCTACAAGTAAAGTTGAAATTCACATGATCACATGTGATAAGCAACTAGGGTTTTAGAGTTACTACTAAAGTGTAATGATCACATGGGTTAAATCCTTAGGGTTTTAGGTTTGCAACTACTATGGATGAACACAAGAAATAATGAGATCAATGTCTTACTTAAATTAAAACTAGGGTTTCTAAATTATGGTACAACTCCTAAAATGATGAGTGGTAATAGAGTTGTGGTTACTAATTACTTTGAATCACAATTAGTAATGGTTTAACATTTTATTAATTTTCACAAGATTTAATAATTAGGGTAACTCCTATTTTGGTTTAATTAAGAATCAGGGTTTAATAATTGTTATTAGGGTTTAAAATAATTAACTTGTTAAATAAAGATGTTTAATTAAATAAATTTTGAATTACCAAAATAACATTGGCTTTTAATATTTTCTTGAGTTATTACTATTTAAAGAAAATGGTAAATGGTAATTTGCAAATTAGGGTTTATGAATTACCACTAATAATTAAGTTAATGCAAATATGATAAATAAGATTAATCCTAACATTTTACTTAGTTACTGAATAGTTAAAATTTAATTTTGCAACTTAATTATTTATTGAATTCAATTTGCATTTTAAATAAATGAAAAGGCATAATTAAAGAAGTTAAAAATAAATGAATTTTTATTTTGACACACATTTTTGTTTTATATTTTATTTGAATAGAGTTTATTTTTGTGAGCATTTTGATATATTATTTGCATTTTTCTGAGTTGAAATGGAATTTCTATGATTTTGTAAAGTTTTAGTGATTTTCTGGAATTAAAATTAATTGGAAAACACTACAGATACCGGTTCACATCTAGCCACTGCGACTGACGAGTGGGGCCGTTGACTGGGTCCATTGCCACGCGGGCAAAGACCAGTCAACCGCGACCAATGGCCCCACACGACACGTTGGCGTTGCCGGCGGCTAAACGCCGGCGACCAATTCACGGCGGCGCTACGCTACAGGGCCCCCCAGGACGTGCGAATAGGATTTTCCGAACGAGTACTGCAAGGCGAATCGAATGGTGGTGGTGGTTTCACGAGGGGATCATCGGAGCGTCGCCGACGACGAGCTCTGCGGTGGTGCTACTCTGGCGAGGATCGAATCAGAGGCTACAGGAGGTTCTAGGATGCAAGATCTAGATCTACAGATGCGTATGCTCACCCTGAAGCTCAAGGTGTGGTCAGCTCCGACGATGGTTGACGGAGACGACGGCGATTGGAGATCTCCCGGCGATGTGCTGCAGAAGGGAACGAGGAAATTAATCCTCCACACGGCTCCCCTGGATGCTGGGCTCCTCCCAGATGCTCCTTGAGTCCAGGCGCTCCTCCTGGACCACGCGCCGGAGGCTTGGGTGGCCTCCTCCGTCGGCTTCGTCTTCGACTCCGGCGACAGAGAGTGGATGTGTATGAGAGATAGAAGGTGTCTGAGGAGAAATGGAGTGGAGGAGATGAACAAGGCGTGCACGGCGATGCTCTCCACCTATTTATAGGCCAAGGGAAGCCCTGTGGCCTCGACACGACGATGGCCATGGTCGGGAGGTGGCAGTCTCTGGAAGCTTCTAGCTGGCAAGGATCTCCTCGTCCGCGGATAAGCTCGGACGCGAGAGAGGTTGGGCGTGGTTCTGAGTGTCTGGCGACGTCCGGGGCAAGCTTATCGTCGACGAGATCGTGGCCTAGTGGCTTCGCCGCGCTGTCGAGCTCGGAGATGACGACGGTGAAGTGTTTTCTCCTTGCACGATTATTAAAGCCACCGAATCGGTATTTGGCTTGGGCTGGGCTGCTCCTGGTCCTTTGCTAAGCCTCGACATGGGCTGGTCTGGGCTGCACGGCCTGGTCGACGTGGGTTGCTGTTGGGCTAAGGCTGCTGCGGTGCTGGGCTGCCAGGTAAGTTTCCCTCCATTTCTTTTTCAAATTCTGTTTTTATATTTTCTGTTTTCTATTTTCTGGTTTGAATTCAAATTTGAATTTTGTTTTGTTTTGCAGATTCTAAATTATTTGAACATTAATATAATCTGATAATGATGCTTACTGTATCATTTTGTTGTTTAAATAAACATTGCATTTTTTTATTGGATTGATATGTTGGGAGGTTTAATTAAAATGGAAATGGTTAATATATTGATCTCCATTCTTTTATAATTTAGGAACCATTTCTGTTTAAATGATTTGAAAATTTACCACTTGTGCATGGTGAACATATCATTTAATTGTTGCTAGGGTGCTTAACAATATTGAGGTTCACACACATTTTAATTAAGGTTAGAGTTTCATATTATTGGTAATGAGGTTGGAATTGTGTTATAATTGTATGTGAAGAATTATTCCTATGGTTTTAAGAAGAGTGGTTGGATAAACTTTACAATCACCAAATGACATTTAGGCCTTAAGTATCTTTGGCTTGATTTATAATTGGGATTCAGGGTACACAAGTTAGGACATATTATTTTATGTATATTGGTTCCATATGACAAGGTTTATGGTTTTTGGTGATGCTTTACTAATTGAAGTATAAATAGGCATGAGGTATGGCAAGGTTCTTCTTATAATCCAAAGTGATACTTGGATTGGAATTGCAAATGTGGTTTAGGGTTTTAGTGGTGATCACCCAAGTGATACACAACTAGAATTAGGATATGGGCATAGGCTTTGATTATGTTTTATTGTCTAGCTAGGGTCATTCCTCCATTCAAGGCATGAGGATTGATTTGGGTTTATCTACTATTGATATATTTATCATTTCATGTGAAGAATGAGATCTATACCTCACATATATATGTTTATCTTATCATCTCAACTTATAAGGTAAGATCATGCATTAGACATGATCCACTTATTCCTCACTAATCTCTCTTTTTTAATACTTCTCTCAACACACTCACTTAGATTCTTAGGGTTTGTGATCATCACCCAATTTGTAATGATCAAAGTATGGCCTTCTAATAATGCATGGTTCTCTCTCCAAGATCAATTATTGGTCCATATACTTGAGTATACATATGTAGCTTAAGCTCTCTGAGATAGGTAGGGTTTCCTCTAGGGTTAGGATCATTACCAAGTTGTAATGATCACAACTCTTGTCTCTCCATAATTGCTAGAAGAATAGGTTCTTACTTACTATCAAGTTTTAGCTAGGTCAAATAGGGTTTAGTACTTGACTTATATTTCTTGTATCATTGGTTAGTATCAACAAGTACCTCGATTGTATAAGGTTTAAATAGTAATCTAGGTTCTATTCAATGGATAGAATAAGCATATGAATGATTCTCTCCTTTCTCTAGGTTTAATGGTATGAGTTGGGAAACAAGGTTGGAATGATCAAGGTTTAATGAAGAATGAATATGAATGTTCTTGACATGGATTCAAGTATTGTAGTGGAAAAGATATACCATGTGACTCATGGTAGGAACATTTATTTAGTAGAAGACATGGATAAGATAAGTAAATAATAGTTTCTTAATTAATTGTGTTCTATGATTTAGAATTGAACAATTATTCATGTGTTGTTGTAAGGAATGGCATGTTGAGATCCTTTATAAGATCTTGTAGTTAATCCTTACTTAAGATGTTGTTTGTTGTAAAACTAGTTCTATTTGATCTAACCCATAGATCAAATCATCTCTACCCAAAACAAGGTTTTAACAAAGATCACAGTGAAGTTTATAGCGCTTGACTTGATGATCTACTTCAATTCCAGCAAGTCAAGTGAAACTTCAGTTACTGTGGTAAGTTTTATTTGAAGCGCAAAAATTCCCCGGATTTTCTATGCATGAATGCAATGCACACTTTGGTGTTCTCTCATTTTATTGCCTCTAAACCTGGGATATTACACTTAGAGGGGACGGCGTCGAGGACGGAGGACGGATTCGCATTCTCCTTGTCCATCGCCGGCAGAGGAGAGGGAGAGGGTTTTTTGCTTTGGAGAAGATGATGGGACGTGAGAGGTGGCGTTTCGTGGGGGAGTGAGAGTGACAGTGAGATAGTGCGAGGAGGCGAACAGGGAGAGGCATCTATAAAGGCGAGGGGTCCTAAATGCGACCCGCGTCCTACACGTGCACTGTTGCACGTCTGCACGTCTTCGACTTCTGCATCGCGACACGCGTCCACGATTGCACGTCTTGAATTTCTCCACCGCGACGCGCGTCCTACGCGTCAACAATTGCACGTCTTCCACTTCTGCACCGCAACACGCATCCTCAAGTCTAACCCTCGAAATTTAGATATACTCAGATATACCCTCGAGTCTTATACTAGCATTTTTTGTGTGCTCAGTTTTCCCCTTGAGTGCCAATACTGGCTAGTGCAATATACTCAGTTATACCCTCAAGTCGCTGGTCAACAGAGAGTCAATAAATGGGATTAAGCTAGTTAAATGAGTCATTTAATGTGCCAAAAATTTCAAAAAAGACAAAACCATAGTGGCACTTACTCATGGAGTCTTCTTACGCGACCTACCACATTGGGAACCATAAAAGTCATAGATAAATCAAGTTTTACCACAAATTGCCACTTCTCAAATCACCTAGTAGCTATGAAGGTGCATGGCTTTCCACAATAAGCCCTTCCCAAAACAGTTTTCCCCAAAACATACTTTGTCTGAATGAGGCCACAATTTTCACACTCATGTATATTTGTATTGTAAATAGTTTGAGGTAGGCCAAGATGGGTTTCATTGTACAAAACACACATTTTCCATTTTTTAAATCTCATATTTGAATCCCTTAGTCTGTTTACTACTCACGTGCCCTTGGTTTCTTGATACTACTCAGTTTTGCCCTCTCCCTTCACAAATTCTCACAGACGCCCAACCTTGCCCTGATTGGTCTAGCCCTTGTCACGCGGATCGTACCCGCCGACCGTTGATCGTATGATCTAACGGGCGGGATAACTCCTCTCTCTCTCTATGATCAGGTCCACCACCCTCTCTCTCTCACTATCGGCGGCTAGCTTCCACCCTCCAGCAAGTTTGGTTTTCTGTGTTATTTTTCACGCGCTATAAATTATAAACTCTTTTAGGCGTTACTTTCCTTTTAGGAATGTAGTTTTGGATATAGTTTTGGTTATCCGAAATGTCCAAAAAGTGGTATAATTTTGGTATAAACATGAGGCATACATATTTGTGGGATTTCCGTGAATGCATTATTTTTTACCCCTCTAACAATTATCAACTTTCTTTAGCATTCGTTTTCTTTTAAGGAATATAGTTTTGGTAATTTGAAACGGCCCAAAAGTGGTATAATTTTGGTTGAAACATGAGGCATAAATATTTGGCATATTTGGGGGATTTCGGTGAATGGATTATTTATCACCACTCTAACAATTATCAACTTTCTTTAGCATTCCTTTTCTTTTAGGGAATATAGTTTGGGATATAGTTTTGGTTATTTGAAACGTACCAAAAGTGGTATAATTTTGGTATAAACATGAGGCATACATATTTGTGGGATTTCGGTGAATGCATTATATGTCACCCCTCTAACAATTATCAACTTTTTTTAGCATTCCTTTTCTTTTAGGGAATATAGTTTTGGTAATTTGAAACGGTCCAAAAGTGGTATAATTTTGGTTGAAACATGAGACATACATATTTGGCATATTTGGGGGATTTCGGTGAATGGATTATTTATCACCCCTCTAACAATTATCAACTTTCTTTAGCATTCCTTTTCTTTTAGGGAATATAGTTTGGGATATAGTTTTGGTTATTTGAAACGTCCCAAAAGTGGTATAATTTTGGTATAAACATGAGGCATACATATTTTTGGGATTTCGGTGAATGCATTATTTTTCACCCCTGTAACAATTATCAACTATCTTTAGCATTTCTTTTCTTTTAGGGAATATAGTTTTGGTAATTTGAAACGGCTCAAAAGTGGTATAATTTTGGTTGAAACATGAGGCATAAATATTTGGCTTATTTGGGGGATTTCGGTGAATGGATTATTTATCACCCCTCTAAAAATTATCAACTTTCTTTAGCATTCCTTTTCTTTTAGGGAATATAGTTTGGGATATAGTTTTGGTAATTTGAAACGTCCCGAAAGTGGTATAATTTTGGTATAAACATGAGACATACATATTTGTGGGATTTCGGTGAATGCATTATTTGTCACCCCTCTAACAATTATCAACTTTCTTTAGCATTCATATATTCCCTAACACTTATTTGCCCTTATTTTTTTGGTAATTTCGGTGAATGCACACACTAACTTTGAAAACAACTACAAGTACATTAAACTGAATAATGGATTTGTAACAAGGGATCCCTTGTAACAACTTCTAGCGCCTGATGAGCAATGATAAGAATCTGATCGCAATTATACAACAAAAAACAACCCGCCATCAGATTAGCTTGCTTCTTCAACTCGATCAGCTGCATTAACTGTTTGTTCATTTTCTTCAGTTCTCCCTTCACTTCCACCAGTTCTGCTTTGGGAGCATTAGGCATAATCGGAAGGGCTCTAATCGGAACGGCTCCTCTCTCCGCCGCATTCTCTACAGCAAGTCCCCCTCCCAAATTGCGCTCCCCAATAGCGTCAATTGATTCCTGCAATTGAAGCCTCTAAACATACACATCGATCCACTCGAAATGCCCGCATTTCTTCAGGATGTGAAAACAACAACGTGAACCCTAAATCCCAAATTCGAGGGAATAACTAGAAAATCGAGAGGAAACAGAGCAATTCGAGTGAGATCTAACCTTATCCCCCTCTCTATATAGCAAGCTCTCGCATGCAAGGAACTCACGTCCACGGTTGTCGTTGTCGTCCGTCTTACAGATTGACCACTTCAGAGGCTCCTGGCGTGGGCAGTCAGGGCATCTTGTCAAAGGCACGGGTCCATACTGCGGCCAGGAAGAACGGGATGTCAAAGAGAAACTAGACATCACCCGCCGGAAAAGGGCTGCCGCTGGCGGAGAAGAAGAACAATGGGGCGCATGGAAAGAAAGCGGAAGCAATGGCACGGGCACGGGCGCGGGGCTGGCTCGGGCTCCCATTTTGCAACGGTCACCTGGGTAAGCTGTGGGTTCGGCGCGCTAACGTGGACAAGTTGTGGATCCCACGACGATCTGGATAAGTGGAGACGTGTCCACTGTGGGGCACCAACAACGGCCCCACTAACGGTCAACTTAACGGGATTCCTCCCGTCCGAGCTCCTTGTGCGGGTTTCAGACAAGGGCTTGGGGGAAACTGAGGAAAAACTACGCGGTTGGGGAAAACTGAGCACAACTAAGGACCCGAGGGCACAAAAATAGAAAGCCCTATTTTAAAATGTGAAAAGACCAAAATGCCCCTAGGCCCACCAGTCAGGTCAACCAAATGGGTTGAACCGGACTGGCCCAGGCGGTCGGTCGGCCCATCGGCCACTCTCCTCTCTCACTCTCTCGCAACCCTAACCCTAATCGCCTGGCGATGGCGTCGCCGCCACGGTCGCCGCCTCTCTCCGGCCGTCTCCGGCGATTCTAGGGTTCGACGTTGGTCGCGTTCGACGCAGTGCGCGATGGCGCTCACTTCCATCCACGTCGTTGTAGTGACCTCACCCGGTAGGGTGCCGATCCCTGTGCTTTATTGTGCTAGTCCCTGGATCAATCGCTAGCACACACAGTTTAAGATGTAATACCAAGAAACAAAGGTCTTTATTACATCGCATGATCCATATTTACATAATGACTTACAAATTGCATAGCACAAGGCTAGCATTACATCAGAGTTTTACAACGAACAAACATATAGCATGGAGTCCTTCATCTTCATGTGCCACAGGCGAGCATGTTGAGGATAGACCCGTAACCCTAATCATCGTAACTCACTCGTCTATCAGCAGCAGGTAAAGTTACAGCCAAAAATATTTGGTCAATACTTTGAATGTATTGTCAAGATGTCACTATTTAGTGGACACAAATGGTGCCTAATATCTACATGTATATTTGGCTGGTGGAGTTTAGGCTCTTTGCAGAAAAGCGGGCATTTTCCCTATGTTTTGTAAACATCATTTGTCTTTGAAAATATAACCCTAAAAGCATGAACCCAAGTTCTCATCACGCTGACTCACCAGGGATAGACACTAGAGTCCAGCTTAATGCTACCCAATTTTACCCATCAAGTTTAATTATGAAATTGGGATGAGAGAGATCTTCCAACAGCTCCAGGTCCAGTTGCTCAAAGTTGTTCGTAATCGGGGACACGGCTAAGCACTTAATTTTTACACTCTTCAGAGGTTTGTACACTTTACCCGCATGACTTAGTCAGCCCCTTTTTCCACCATGATGCTCATTTTGCTCAAATGGTTGGGAGAAGACTAAGACGAGACTGTTTTCGGAAGTAAGGCCCTGAGCCCTCTGGACGGACCCGTTCCAACCTACACAACTACATCTGCTGATCACGTCGGGACAGAACCCTACAACCTACTTAGTCAAGACAGAGCCCATATGACATGCGGCTGTACAAGAAGCTACTAAACAAAGAACGTGTCTAATCTCTTTTGTTCTTGGGCGGTAGACCCCACCAATTTTCACCGTGCAGACGCTCCACTCACACCAATCCGCCCAGGTGTTTCATTTATCAAGTTGTTTTCATTTATAGCAAAAACATATTTCTTCATCTCATCTCATCATGATATCCCAACCACGTATCTAATAGCATGGCTAAGCAAAACTACCTACGATGGCAACTTAAGGGAAACTAGAGGAATCCTAAGACTATAGGATTAGCATAGCATAGCATATATACTCTTGAAAACATCCTACACATGCAATATCTACAAGTAAAAACTACATGCATAGAAAACATTAGGACACGAGTGACACTTGCCTTTTTGGTAAATTGTAGAGCGTTCTCTTTGTCTCAGCAATACACCCTTGCAATGACACACATGCATGTGCCCTTTTTGGTGACTAAACCATGGTTGGCTTGCTGTTGAGCATGCACAACAGCTTGTGAGCTGTGTGTGTGTGCTTGTGGTGGAACTTGAGCTCATGATTTCCCAAGTTCTGGTCTGCTGGTGCTTATCTTGCTTCTGGCAAGATTTTTGGACAATGACAAGTGTCATTGACACTTGTATTAACTCCCTGAGTAGTCTCTCTTTCATTTGCCGGTTTCAACTCAATGTGATCCAGGGACAAGATCTTCCAAGTCAATTAGCTTAGGATTTTTATATATTATCCAATTCTTGTAATTCTTATTCTGTTGTATTTATTATTCTATCCATTCTTGTATAATGAATAATGTAAAGACAATGTAATTTGTGTGTATGATCAATAAAGCTCAAGGTTTTTATTATGAGCTCTTGTGTAATTTTAATATTCACTTTTGAATTATTTGGGTTTGTGTCATGTGATTTGAACTAATAATTCATTTATATATTTTTACATATAATATATTTTGTTTGAAATCAAATACAAATTGCCAAATCAAATAATCTCTCAAAATATCCAAGTTTCAAAAGAGGTCATGTCGAAATTCATAACACTCACATTGCTCTAACCCTAATAGCAACGAGAGAGAAACCTCGATCCCTCTTAGGTTTTTATGCAATAAGGCGCGAAAATTTCCCTCGTTTTGTGATGAAATGCACATTCCATTCCTAAATCTACCCTTCGTTGATCCTATGTTCTAGGATATTACGGCCCATTCTCTCTCTGAGCTGAACCCTAACGCTCTGGCGACTCTCGTGAATCCCGAACTGTCGCTATCGTCGCAAAGAGCTTCTCCGGTCGACTTCGGCTAAATTGGTCGCCGCCATGGGTTGCGTTCGACGCGCCGCACGACGCTGCTCACTTATTTCCGCGTGGATTTGATGGGCGTGACCTCTGTCGCTCACGGACAGCCCCTTGTTGCGCCTAGAGTTTTGGTGACCGTGATTCTCTCCGTCTAGCTGGTGTTCCTGGACCCTTCTGGTGGTTTCCTGGTGTTTAGACACCATTCTTCTCGGGGTCATCACTGGCATAACGTCGACGTCGTCCCTAGTGTGTTGCAGCAGTCGCGGCCGCGGGAGCACTGCCTCCCCATGCTGTGGTTGTTGCTCCTAGGCGCTAGTAAGCTCTCATCACTCTCCTCCTCTCTTCTCGCAAAATCCATTCCTGCCTCTTTCTGTTGCTCCCTAGGATGCAATGTTGGATTAGTTGCCCTGTTAGGATCATGGTTTGTTCCATTTGGTAACTGTACTGCTGCTTAACTTGGCTTCCTAGCAATCCTAGTTAATTTCATTGTGCTACCGGCCCTTGTACTAGTTCTGGTGAATAAATGGATTCTATTACTAGCTTAATCTATGTAGGTGGTGCTCCTCTCCCCTGCATTGACTTGCAGTAATATGTTATAGATTTTGCTATATATTGAGCTTGCTTCAAATTGAACTGCTCAGATGTAGTGATTGAATCATTCCTTTTATTATTTGCAGATGAACATGCTCTATTAAGTTTAGGGATTTCTATTTTCGTGCCCCTGGTTCGTTAGTTGTACTCAGTTTTCCCCAGTCCCTTAGTTTTTCCTCAGTTTTCCCCTCCTCTAGTTTGAAACACGCACAAGTGCTGGAACGGCCGGTAGCCGTCAGGTCAGAGGCCTTGACCGTTAGTCTAACCGGGTGGGGCCGCACAGGGGCAGCTCCTCCCTGACCGTCTCGTGCTGACGGGTAGGGTCAGGAGACACGTCGGAGCAGCCATCCATCTATCGCTGACGTGTGGGCCGTTCTATTTCATGATTTTATACGCGGTGCTGCCAATGACAAATGGGGCCGCTCTATAGGGCTGCCGCAGCCAATGACCAGTGGGGTCGTATATTTTTCAGGAAAAGACATATATTGTCGCTCTGTGGGGCTGCCGCAGCCAATGACCAGTGGGGTCGTCTATTTATTTAGAGAAAATCATATATTGTCGCTCTGTGGGGCCTCCGCAGCCAATGACCAGTGGGGTCGTATATTTTTCAGGAAAAGACTTATATTGCCGCTCTGTGGGGCTGCCGCAGCCAATGACCAGTGGGGTCGTCTATTTATTTAGAGAAAATCATATATTGCCGCTCTGTGGGGCCTCCGCAGCCAATGACCAGTGGGGTCGTATATTTTTTAGGAAAAGACATATATTGCCGCTCTGTGGGGCTGCCGCAGCCAATGACCAGTGGGGTCGTCTATTTATTTAGAGAAAATCATATATTGCCGCTCTATGGGGCCTCCGCAGCCAATGACTAGTGGGGTCGTCTATTTTTCAGGAAAAGACACATATTGCCGCTCTGATATATGTCTTTAGAGAATATCATAGAGAGAAGCAACAAGTTCGCTAATTAATTATTCTTAAGCTAGACCGGAGAACCACTGGCAGCTCATCGCCGGCGCCTCGTCGCGCCGCCGGCTCTGTCCCCCGGCGGCGTCAGACGGACTGCGGCGCTGCACGTCAACCACGGCTCCAGCACTTGTTTCGTCCGCACGCATTGTACCCACCGCAGGAAAGTCCGCCGCAAGCAGATCCACCGCCCACGACGACCGGGATTTGTTCCGCGCACCAATTGGTAGTATAGCTTGGTAAGACCTAAGCTTCTGCCTCCCCCGCCCCCTAATCGATTTGGTTCCCGTAATTTATTGGAGTTTGCAGGTACGAAATAGTCCTCAATGTCTGGTCGTAGCGGGTACACCGGCGAGGGTGGGGATTCGATCATGTCGTGGCCACGTTCTACTTCTCCTACCTCGTCGGAAGTGCAGGTATCTAGCTTCAGCTCTCTGTACTACCGTTGAATTTGAAGTGCCGCCATGGCCTGTTGGAGTGATTTCAGTTGTTCTTTTTTCCATTATTGTTACAGTTAGCCAGGCAAGCCGATGATCCATGGTACATTGCATACCAAGATGAATCAACCCAGTGGTGTAGCCAAAGGATGGATTTGGAGGAGAAGGTGGCCAATTTAGGTGATGAATTGGCCCATAAAAACCTGATGATATTCGAGCTTAAGCGTATTGTGGAGGAAGAAAAGAAGAATTCAGAGCTTATTCGCAAGGAGAAGTTGAGAGTTGAGACAGATCTTGCCGTATTTGATCAAGTGGTAGAAAATCTAGAACATGAACTTAAAGTGATGGGAGAGGAGAAAAGTAGATTCATCTGGGCAGTTTTATTAGGTGTCATCCCTGTCCTAGCAGTAATGTGGTTCTGGTAGACGATTTAGTATAGAATTGTTATTCAGTAGATGGCTCTAACCATTGTATTTTGTTGTGGCTCTAAGCACTGTATTTTGGTGTACAATTTCCTAGTTGTGCTAAGTAATGCGCACGATAATTTTAGCATGCATGAACATTTTATAAAAGTGAAGGGATCCCAAAAGTGAAAGCATGTACCAGCCTCCGGATCAAATACATATCAATATCTTCCCAATCAAGTTGGGATAGAATTCAAATCATACATACGGATGTACATGGACACATCAAGAACGTGGAGAAGCTTTTTTTGAGACGGAGGTAGTAGTTCGAACAATTTTATCCCAATTGGAAATTGAAAAATACAAATTTATCATAATTTATCCCAATTTGCGGCGTCGAACACGGCCGCGCAGCGATGGGCAAGAAAGGCCGGGACGACGGGCGGCTGAGGGGTGGTCATCTGCGCCATCCGCCGTTGAAGCGATGTTATCGGCGATGGCTTCAATGTTCGTGGCATCGATGACCACTGTCGGAACCGCCGCTGTCTTGGTGTACTTCTGTTATCCCCAGATTTTAGCCAAATCAGGAGATGGGCCGTAATTGAGATGGGCTTGAAGGATATCCACGTGGAGCGTCTCTGAAGCGGCCTTGCACGAAGATTTTGGGCTAGATTGCCCGTATATCTGTATAATGTTAGTAGATTGCATCTTAGTTTAGAATTAAAAGGTAGAGTCTAGCCCGTACACGGGTTAGTTTATTCCCGCATTAGAAAGTCTACGGACTATAAATATGTACCTAGGGTTATTGAGAAAGGAGGACAATCACGTTCACAACAAACACAAACCAGGCGCATCGCCACCCCTTATTTCGAGGGTTTCTTCCGGGTAAGCATCATGCTGCCTAGATCGCATCTTGCGATCTAGGCAGTATACGTTTATTCGTTACCTTGTGTTACTCGTGCTGAAGCGTTGTTGATGGCGAGTAGCACTATTTATCGTAGATGTTTTGGGGCTTGCATTGATGCTTTTCTTATGCATATTTGCTTAGCAATGCCGTCCCTCGACATCTAGCTGCCCTTACACCTATCTAGGTGTAAGGGCAGCACCTTGCTTGTTCGTTACTTAGTAGATCCGATCTGTTATAGTTACTCCTTGTTCCAAGGATTAGTTTAATATCTGCATGATTAGGCCTTATGCTGGGGTTGGACGATCCGGTAGTGCGTGAGGTGTTGTTTCACCGTTCCTATAAGGGATGTTCCGGGAATTGACTTAACGTTGGTTTTTAGGCCTCTTTTAGGAATAGTTTCCATCATCTTTCGTATCTGCTAGGCCCAACTACGCGTAGGATGTTCCGATTATGCGGTGAAAACCCTAAACTGTCGTAGATTGGTTTAGCTTTGTTTTGATCAAGCAGGATCCCCATGTCATCGTAAATCCAATGTGAACCATGGGGCGATCGGCTCCTTGAGCCGATCCACAGGGCAACCTGAGAGCCGATCGGGCTCGTATTTAATGTTTACGTGTCTACCATGCAGGAGACTAGTTGAAGCAATCCAACACCTTCCTGATCAGGTATAGGTCAGGTGGCACGCCCTTGCAACCGCCAGGACGTGTGCTGGGACTTTGCGGGACGACGCGAGGCACCAGGGCCCACTTAGCAGTCTTGGGAGTCTCCCGGCTCTTCGTGTTGCTTAACCACTACTCGCCGGTGGGTTTTGGCAGGCAACACATTCTGGCACGCCCGGTGGGACACTTTCTACAACAACCACGTCAACATCGGCAGCCAAGATGTCGGACGAACTGATCAAGTACGAGGATCTACCTGCAGAGCATAAGAAGAAATACGATGAGCTGAAGGCCATCTTTGAAGCCGATCTCATCGGCTCTTTTGAGAAGACCCGTTCGCACGGCATCAGGTTCAAAGGATTCACACCCGAAGGCGCGTTCGAGGGATTAGATCTGTCTCTCCCTTCGGAGGAACGTACCAGAGCCCTGCGCCAAGAAATTAACTATGCTGTGGCTCATTCTCTACATCGGCATTCTGAGAGCCTGGTGAATACGCTTGAGCGAGTTGCGCTTCGTGTGGTGCAAGAAATCATGAAACATCAGTATTCTCCGTCAGGACCTGCTTTAGGGACTCACCAGGGAGAGATACCATTCCACACCAGGCCACCACTGCCATTCGCGATGGCAGCTCCACAGCAACAAGGTTCACCGGCATACGTGGTCTACAAGGTTGGAGGTGATCCTGGCGACTACCAATTCTTGTATGAGCCGCCCAAGGAGATCCCACATGGATACGTGTGCACATACGTGCCGGACTGCAACAACTGGACGCACGCGATCCAAACTTCGGCAGGAGGAATTGCCGGAGCAGGAGCGATTGTTACGGCAGGAGGGATTGCTGGAGCAGCGGGGAGTTCTGGAGCAGATGCTGAGAAACAGGCGTGGCTAACTAAATATGCCACTACAACAAGTCCGGACACCTCAACCCCTACAGCTCCTACTGTGGATCAGATCAGCGCAATCTTGAGAGACCAGTTCGGTATCCTGCCGAAGAAGAAAACAATCGGCTATTCCAAGCCGTATCCCAATGAGTATGACCTGATCCCGCTGCCACCTAAGTATCGGATCCCTAACTTCATAAAATTCGGTGGATCAGAAGGGTCTAGCTCCATCGAGCACGTGAGCCGATACTTGGCACAGCTGGGCATGGTTTCAGCATCAGAACCGCTACGTGTGAGGTTCTTTGCTCAATCTCTCACGGGTCCAGCCTTTGGGTGGTACACCTCGCTACCCCCAGATTCAGTTCGGACATGGAAGCAGCTGGAAGAACAGTTTCACATACAATATCATTCGGAAGCTACCGAAGCTGGCATTGCCGATCTGACACAGGTTCGGCAAAGGCGAGGAGAGACGGTGTCTGAATACATTCAACGTTTCAGAACTGTCAAGAACCGATGTTATTCGGTTCATTTATCTGAGAAAGAAGCAGTCGAGCTGGTCGTGGTAGGCCTCGCAGCGCCACTCAAGGATCTGACGTTCCAAGTGGAGTACAATTCGTTGGCGCACATGGTCCAGAGACTAACTTCGTATGAACAGCGCCACCCAGAATTGTACCAAGACAAGTTCAAGCGCACGATAGGCCTGGTCGACGCTGAGGAGGATGAAGACCTTGCGGAAGATCAGGAAGTCGCCGTGGCTGAATGGACTCGGACGGCAGTTCCCGTGTCCTGCAAATGGGTGAAACAACCAGGGCCTCCAAAAGGGTTTGACTTTGATTTAAGCAAAACTGAGCAGATTTTTGATTTGCTGCTGAAGGAGAAACAGCTGAAGTTACCCGAAGGCCACAAAATTCCTACGTCACAAGAGATGAACGGTAGGCCATACTGCAAATGGCATCACACGTTCACCCACGCCACCAACGACTGCAAAGTGTTGCGCGCACAGATTCAAATGGCGATAGAGTCAGGCCGATTAATCTTCGGACAATTTGCCATGAAAGTAGACACACATCCGTTTCCTGGCGTCAACATGGTGGATCTCAGTCACTCCCTAAGATGCGAGCGAGGTTTCTCTTTTGGTGTCAACATGGCAGGGCTTGGGACCCGCCATGGCAAAGATAAAGGAGAAAGCAGTCACTCCCGTGGCAAGGAGAAAGAGGAGGCCGATCCACGCGACCGGCCCCAACATGATAACAGACGGTACCTGACAGAAGAAGAAGTGAGAAGCGTGCGGTATCAACGACCACTCTCCGCGCATCTCCTTAACAAATATGAGCAGCAGTATGACCGACGTCGGCGCTACGACATGGATGACGAAAGATATCGTCGGTCTGATGCAGATGACAGGAGGTATCGTCGATATGATAGAGACGATGAAGGGTACGAGCGTCACGCTAGAGGGAAGTCAAGAGAGCAAGAAGACATGGATAGGCATTGGAACTGTCCTTTCTTTAAACACTGCTGGGACTCAGGAATGAGCCGATTGCCTACAATCGAGAACTGCCTGAATGTAGACCGCAGAGGAAGGGAACAAATGAAGTTTCAGTGTTCAAGCGTCTCGGGCCTCTCCCACCTCAGGACAAACGAGCTGAGTCGTCTCAAAATGAAGACTTCGAGGAGTCAGATGAAGAAGAGGATAGGTACCACCGACCAAGGTGGTGCCCTGATGGACTCAGCCATTCGCAGAAGCGTAGGGTGCAGCGGCTACGAAACCTGGAGGAAGCCGAAGCACAGTACCTGTACACGTTGAGGAAGGCACGGCCCGATCTGGCCGTGAAAATTCAGCAAACGCTGGAGACAGAGATGCGCCCGCCAAAGAAAGTGTGGCGCCCTAAACGGACAAAAGCCGATGCAGAGGCATCGGCTGATACAAACATGGTGTTTATACTCCCGTCGGAATTTTGTGCTCCAAAGGGCGAGGAAGTATCGGTGGCTCAATTCGACTGCGGTCCACGGCCAGTGATCTTTGAGAAGCCACGAGAGAGGAGCTACAGGCATTTGAAAGCTCTATACCTAAAAGGTTATATCGATGGGCAGCCTGTCAGCAAGATGTTGGTTGACACGGGGGCGGCAGTCAACATAATGCCGTATTCCATGCTACGACGTTTGGGACACTCCAATGACAATCTGATCAAGACCAACGTCACGTTAAGCGATTTCAACGGCCAAGCATCAGAAGCAAAAGGTGTTCTGAATGTAGATCTGACCGTAGGCCGAAAAACCATACCTACCTCGTTCTTCATCGTCGACAGCAAAAGCAATTACGCTGTCCTGTTAGGAAGGGATTGGATTCACGCTAACTGTTGCATCCCATCCACAATGCACCAATGCATCATACAGTGGGATGGAGATGAAGTGGAGGTTGTTCAGGCAGATGACTCAATCGAGATCTCACTAGCTGCCATGAATATTTGGGATGCAAACGACCAAGAGCCGCTCTCTGGAATCAGTTTGGACGGTTGTGAACGCATCGAAGCTTCAAAAAACGGGGTGAGGCTGGTCTTATCCACCGGCCTGACAGAGTAGCAAGATCTAAATCAGTAGGTGTACGTGGCAAGGCCGATCCCTGCGATCGGCCCCAAAAAATAAAAAGCACGAATCTCATCTCGAGCATGTCACGTAGCCATGGTAGGAAACCAAGAAGTTGTAGACCCTCATTGAGCATTGCGATGAAAAAGGAGGCCGATTCTAGCAATCGGCCAAAATTATCCTCAACATACACCTTGCCTGTGTTCAGCATTGATCTAGCAGGCGATGGAAAGCTGGGATATGGGTTTACATCAGCTGATGAGCTGGAAGAGATTGAGATTGGTCCTGGGGATAAGCCACGACCAACATTTATCAGCAAAAAGTTAGATCCACATCTCAGGGGCCTGATGATAGCCTTGTTAAAAGAGTACCTAGATTGTTTTGCATGGTATTATACGAAGATGCCTGGGTTAGACAGGAGCATCATTGAGCATCGGCTTCCCCTGAAAAAAGGATTTCGGCCGTTCCAGCAGCGAGCACGACAGATGAAGGCCGAAATCTTGGTGGAAGTCAAGAAGGAGATCCAGAAGATGTTGGACGCCGGGTTCATCAGGACATGCAGGTACGCTGAATGGATTTCCAATGTCGTACCTGTGGAGAAAAAGGATGGCCGATGGCGCGTCGCCATAGATTTTTGAAACCTCAACAGTGCCACTCCAAAGGATGAATATCCAATGCCAGTAGCAGAGACATTAATCAATGCAGCTGCTGGTCATAAAATTTTAAGTTTCATGGATGGCAATGCCGGCTACAACCAAATTTTTATGGCTCCAGAAGATATACACAAGACTGCATTCAGAGTGCCAGGCTCGGTGGGCTTGTTTGAATATGTAGTCATGACTTTTGGACTGAAGAATGCTGGCGCAACATACCAAAGAGCCATGAATTACATCTTTCATGATTTAATCGGCAAATTGGTGGAAATTTACATCGATGACGTGGTGGTCAAGTCTGTTTCGATGGATGGACACTTGGAGGATTTGCGACACGTCCTGGACCGAACTAGGAAGTTCGGACTAAGAATGAATCCAAAGAAGTGCGCCTTTGGTGTGACGGCCGGTCAGTTCCTGGGTTTCTTGGTTCATGAACGTGGAATTGAGATCGGCCTGAAAAGTCAAGAGGCAGTGCGAACGATGAAGCCACCCACTACGAAGAAGGAACTTCAATGTCTCATCGGCAAAATTAATTTCGTCAGAAGGTTTATCTCCAACTTGTCAGGACGAATCGAGCCGTTCATGGGATTGGTTAAAATCAAGTCTGATGAGGAGTTTCGCTGGGGGGCAGAGCAACAACAAGCATTTGACGATATTAAGGAATACCTAACGAAGCCACCTGTGTTAGTTCCGCCACAGCAAGACAGGCCGTTCTACATTTACTTATCAGTGGCTGACACCTCCATCGCATCAGTGGTGGTGCAGGTTTATGATGGTCTGGAAAAAGTGGTTTTCTACCTCAGCCCTCAGCAGAAGGATGTTGGATGCAGAAACAAGGTACCCTGAAATTGAGAAGTTGTGCCTCTGTCTATTTTTCACCTGCACCAAGATCCAGCACATCTTGCTGTCAGCAGAAATCATCGTCATATGCAAATCGGATGTCATCAAGCACATGTTGTCGGCTCCTGTACTGAAAGGCCGACTCGGCAAATGGATGTTTGCGTTATCAGAATTTGATATCCGGTATCAACCTGCGAAAGCAGTCAAGGGACAAGCGTTAGCCGATCTTATCGCTGAACGAATAAACACTGACGTAGCCGCACTATCTGTGCGTGCATGGGCCATGTTCTTCGATGGATCGGTCTGTGAGGATGGTTGCGGCATCGGCGTGCTACTCGTGTCGCCTCGGGGGGCAACATTTTCCTTCTCCATCAGGATAGCTACCCCTTGCACCAACAATGTTGTTGAGTATGAAGCGATGTGCAAGGGAATGGAGTTGCTATTGGACGCTGGGGCGGAAGCGGTTGAGATTTTTGGAGACTCCAAATTGGTGATTTCTCAACTCACGGAAGAGTACAAGTGTGAGAGTGAGTCGCTCTTTCCATTATGGATACAATGCCGTGAGCTGATGACGCGGTTCAGATATATAAACTTCCATTGGATCCCAAGGTCGCAAAATACCGAGGCAAACGATCTCGCACAAACGGCGTCAGGATACAAGGACGTAGCCGATGGAGCCGATTTCCAGGTGCAGTTCATGGAACCAGATGATTGGAGAGCCGATATCTTCAATTACTTGAAAGATTCGGCTCGGGGGGCACCTAAACGGATAAGATATAGGGCCATGAAGTATGTACTGATTGGCGATGACATGTTCTACAGGACATTGGAAGGATTACTTCTCAAATGTTTGGGACCAGCCGAGTCCAATCGGCTCTTGCATGAGGTGCATGAAGGTGCCTGTGGAACTCACCAATCGGCTCATAAGATGAAGTGGCTGATTAGGCGATCGGGATTTTATTGGCCCACCATGCTTGAAGATTGTTTCCAGTACTATAAAGGGTGTCAAGCATCTCAGAAGTTTGGGAGCATTCAGATGGTACCCGCATCAGCAATGAATCCTATCATCAAACCTTGGCCATTCCGAGGTTGGGGCATGGATATGATCGGCAAAATTCATCCTGCATCGAGCAAAGGCCATGAATGGTTTCTGGCCATTACAGATTATTTCACTAAATGGGTGGAGGCCGTCCCTATGAAGTCAGTAGCATCGAAAGATGTTATCAGTTTTGTGTTGGAACATGTCATTCATAGATTCGGGATTCCCCAGACTATCACGACCGATGGAGGTTCGGTCTTCGTTTCCAAGGATTTTAGAAAATTCTGCGAGGATATGGGAATCATGCTGATCCGATCGTCTCCGTACTATGCTCAAGCAAATGGGCAGGCTGAAGCGTCCAACAAAAGCCTGATCAAGCTGATTAAGAGGAAAATCGACGAGCACCCTAGACGATGGCATGAGGTATTGTCAGAAGCTTTGTGGGCTTATCGCATGTCGTGTCATGGAGCAATAAAAACCTCGCCATACCAGCTGGTCTATGGACAAGAAGCTGTGTTACCCTGGGAAATCAAGGTTGGGTCGAGACGGATAACATTTCAGAATGATTTAACTGCTGAAGAATATGCAGCCCTAATGAGCGACAACATTGAGGATGCAACGGAACTCAGACTATGGTCACTTGAGAAAATCAAGGAGAATAAAGCTAAGGTGGCTCGCGCATATAATAAGAAGGTGAAGCCAAAGGAGTTCCAGGTTGGTGATGCAGTGCAGGAAGCTGTATTGCCGTTGGGGACTAAGGACAAAGTGTATGGTAAATGGTCTCCAAATTGGCACGGCCCGTACAAAGTCGATCAAGTTTTAAAGGGGAATGCATACATGCTTGAGCAATTGGATGGTGTGAAGTTCCCAGTGGCTGTCAATGGCCAGCATCTCAAGAAGTATTTCCCAAGTATGTGGGATGATGGGCAGTGAGATACGGGGGCCGATTTTTAAATCGGCCAGTAAAAAACTTTTTTAGCCGATGCACGGTCATCGACTTAAGAATAAAACGGCCGATGTACAGCCATCGACTTTAGAGTTGCAAAATGTTGTGGTCAGATATCAAGTTACAGTCTGAATTCGAGGAGTGTTTGCTTGGATATCTGTCTGATTTAGGGTTTGAGCTCGGCCTTATGAGCGTTTGAGGGTGAAAGGCCGATACGTTGCTATCAGTTCTTGGTGCGTTGACTTGTTTTGGCAGTCGGAAGATTTGAAATCGAACAAATGGAGAATCACATTGGAAGAACGATTTTCATTGATTCGAAGAGGAATTTTTACAAGAAAGAGCCGATGGCTCTCAAAAGATCGTCCGATGCCTAATGCACTACTGCTACTAGCCCTATACTACTCCCTGATCTAAGGGCCGTCGCTGTCCTCATCGTCGCCACTGTAGCCACCGCCGGTGCTGCTGCTGGCGAGCTCCTCGTCGCTACTGTCGTAGCCCTCAATGGGGGTTTCTTCTTCCTCATCATCGTCGTCTTCGTCGTCATCCGACCAGGCCCAGCCGCGGAGGCGCTTCGCCGGCGGCTCGTCGGAGGAGGTGTCACCCTCTTCTTCCTCCTCGTTGGAGGAGGCGTCGTCTTCCTCATCCTCCTCTTCTTCCTCTTCGTCGGAGGGGGTGAAGCTACCCCAGGAGAGGAGGTCATCCTCGCTCTCCGCCACCAGTTCCCCGTCGATGAGGAACCGGAGGTCGTCCTCCCCATCGGTCAGGGGCAAGTCGCCATCTGACCCGACGAGGGCCTCGGGTGGGCCATCTGGCACAAAGTCGAAGTCCCACTCCGGCTCATCCCATTGGTCGGGCTCTGGCATCAGCTCGTCAGAGGAAGAAGATTGCAAGGAGAGAGCCGATGCAGCAGAGGAGGAGGATGAGTCCATGGTGGAGGAGGGCTTTTCGATGGCTAGTATGGAACAAGAGGATGAAGAAGCGAACTGCTCGATGCGGTTAAATAAAGGGGGATGTAGTGGAGATTTAATGCTTGAGCAGTTTTCGAGGATGTGGTGCCAAGACTGTCAATCGTGCAGAAGTTGAGAAGACAGGGTATCATGACGAAGGATACTGCGACGGTTCTGCTCTGCTACGACATGACCCTACGAAGGAAAAACAGAGTGGTTTTGAAATTATCATTACCAAAACCAGGGGGGCATGTGTTATCCCCAGATTTTAGCCAAATCAGGAGATGGGCCGTAATTGAGATGGGCTTGAAGGATATCCACGTGGAGCGTCTCTGAAGCGGCCTTGCACGAAGATTTTGGGCTAGATTGCCCGTATATCTGTATAATGTTAGTAGATTGCATCTTAGTTTAGAATTAAAAGGTAGAGTCTAGCCCGTACACGGGTTAGTTTATTCCCGCATTAGAAAGTCTACGGACTATAAATATGTACCTAGGGTTATTGAGAAAGGAGGACAATCACGTTCACAACAAACACAAACCAGGCGCATCGCCACCCCTTATTTCGAGGGTTTCTTCCGGGTAAGCATCATGCTGCCTAGATCACATCTTGCGATCTAGGCAGTATACGTTTATTCGTTACCTTGTGTTACTCATGCTGAAGCGTTGTTGATGGCGAGTAGCACTATTTATCGTAGATGTTTTGGGGCTTGCATTGATGCTTTTCTTATGCATATTTGCTTAGCAATGCCGTCCCTCGACATCTAGCTGCCCTTACACCTATCTAGGTGTAAGGGCGGCACCTTGCTTGTTCGTTACTTAGTAGATCCGATCTGTTATAGTTGCTCCTTGTTCCAAGGATTAGTTTAATATCTGCATGATTAGGCCTTATGCTGGGGTTGGACGATCCGGTAGTGCGTGAGGTGTTGTTTCACCGTTCCTATAAGGGATGTTCCGGGAATTGACTTAACGTTGGTTTTTAGGCCTCTTTTAGGAATAGTTTCCATCATCTTTCGTATCTTCTAGGCCCAACTACGCGTAGGATGTTCCGATTATGCGGTGAAAACCCTAAACTGTCGTAGATTGGTTTAGCTTTGTTTTGATCAAGCAGGATCCCCATGTCATCGTAAATCCAATGTGAACCATGGGGCGATCGGCTCCTTGAGCCGATTGATACGTCTCCAACGTATCTATAATTTCCGATGTTCCATGCTTGTTTTATGACAATACCAACATGTTTTGTTCACACTTTATATCATTTTTATGCGTTTTCCGGAACTAACCTATTGACGAGATGCCGAGAGGCCGATTCTTGTTTCTGCTGTTTTTGGTTCCAGAAAGGCTGTTCGGGCAATATTCTCGGAATTGGACGAAATCAACGCCAAACCTCCTATTTTTCCCGGAAGGCTCCAGAACACCGAAGGAGAGTCGGAGGAGTGCCAGGGGGGCCCCACACCCTAGGGTGGCGCGGCCCAAGGGGGGGCGCGCCCCCCTATGGTGTGGCCAGCCCAGGCCCCCTCCGACTCCGATTCTTCGCCTATTTAAGCCATCGTGACCTAAAACCTCGACACCAATTGACGAAACTCCAGAAAGACTCCAGGGGCGCCGCCGCCATCGCGAAACTCCAATTCGGGGGACAGAACTCTGTTTCGGCACCCTGCCGGGACGGGGAATTGCCCCCGGAGCCATCTCCACCGCCGTCTTCACCGCCATCTTCACCGCCATCGCTGCCCCCATGATGAGGAGGGAGTAATTCACCCCTGAGGCTGAGGGCTTCGCTGTAGCTATGTGGTTCATCTCTCTCCCATGTACCTCAATACAATGATCTCATGAGCTGCTTTACATGATTGAGATTCATATGAGTTTTGTATCACTATTATCTATGTGCTACTCTAGCAAAGTTATTAAAGTAGTTCTATTCCTCCTGCACGTGTGTAAAGACGACAGTGTGTGCACCGTGTTAGTACTTGGTTTATGCTATGATCATGATCTCTTGTAGATTGCGAAGTTAACTATTGCTATGATAATATTGATGTGATCTATTCCTCCTACATATGCATGAAGGTGAAAGTGTGCATGCTATGTTAGTACTTGGTTTAGTCTGTTGATCTATCTTACACTAAAGGTTACTAAAATATGAGCATTATTGTGGAGCTTGTTAACTCCGGCATTGAGGGTTCGTGTAATCCTACGCAATGTGTTCATCATCCAACAAAAGTGTAGAGTATGCATTTATCTATTCTGTTATGTGATCAATGTTGAGAGTGTCCACTAGTGAAAGTGTAATCCCTAGGCCTTGTTCCAAATACTGCTGCGTTACTCTTTGCTTGTTTCTTGTTTCTTGTGTTACTACTGCTGCAATACTACCACCATCAACTACACGCTAGCAAGCTATTTTCTGGCACCGTTGCTACTGCTCATACTTATTTATACCACCTGTATTTCACTATCTCTTCGCCGAACTAGTGCACCTATTTGGTGTGTTGGGGACACAAGAGACTTCTTGCTTTGTGGTTGCAGGGTTGCTTGAGAGGGATATCTTTGACCTCTTCCTCCCTGAGTTCGATAAACCTTGGGTGATCCACTTAAGGGAAAACTTGCTGCTGTTCTACAAACCTCTGCTCTTGGAGGCCCAACACTGTCTACAGGAAAAGGAGGGGGAAGTAGACATCAAGCTATTTTCTGGCGCCGTTGCCGGGGAGGAAAGGTAAAAGGCACTCATACTCCGGTTCTAGGTAAAGTACTTTTCTGGCGCCATTGTGTTTGTGCTCGAAGCTATTTCCTTTAGATTCTGCAATTGCATCTTTTTGTTTCTTGTTTACACTAGTTAGGCATAATGGAAAACAACAAAAAAATTAGTGAGCTTTTTAATCTTTTTCCTGATTTAGAATTGTTTGATGCGAAAATTAAAAAACCTATGGAACCTTATTTGCATGCTAGTAGCGATGTTATTAGTATGAATGCAATTACTGCTAATGCTATGAAGAAGTCTAAGCTTGGGGAAGCTAGTTTTTGTGGTCTTTTTAGCTTCCCATCTTTAGGGGAGAAAATTTGTTCTGATAATGCTTTATCTCCCATATGCGATAACTCTAATAATGCTTCTGATATTTTAAATCCACCTGCTGAAAGTATTCCGTATAAAATACCCATGAAAATTATTGAACGTGTTATGGACAACCACTATAAAGGGGATGGAACTGTCCATCCTAGAGATCATTTACTGTTTTTGCACGAATTATGTGGGTTATTCAAGTGTGCAGGTATCTCTATGGATGAAGTGAGGAAGAAGCTATTCTCTGTTTATTTGTCCGGTAAAGCAGCGCATTGGTATAAATTGTTGGAGAATAGGCATTCTCTTGGTTGGGAGGAAATTGCATCTCTCTTTTATTCTAAATTTTATCCTCCGCATGAAGTGCATATTGATAGGAATTATATTTATAACTTTTATCCTCGTGATGGAGAGAGTATTTCTCAAGCGTGGGGGAGATTGAAATCTCTAATGCTCAAATGTCCCATTCATGAGCTCCCCCGTAATGTTATTGTTAACAATTTTTATGCGAGACTTTCGGGACAACACAAGGACTATACGGACGCGTGTTCGGAAGGATCTTTCACAAGCAAGGAGGTTGAAGCTAGGTGGGACCTCCTCGATCGGATTGAGGACAACGCTGAAGGATGGGACAACAATGAAGGTAAAGAGTCAGGTATAAATTATGATTATGAATGCATTGAAGCTTTTATGGATACCGATAAATTTCGAAATATGAGTGCTACTTATGGTCTTGACTCTCAAGTTGCTGCGAATCTTTATAAAGCCTTTGCTTCTCATTTTGAATTACCTAAAAATAATTTTGATAAGTATCATGAACCTTTTAAAGAGGCTTGCATGAAGAATGAAATTGTTGTTAATTATTGCAATAAGCATGCTCAAACTCCTAAGAATGCTATTTCCTATAAGCATGTTAATTTTTGTGGAATACATAGACCTTGTGGAATTAATCAAATCAAAGGTGAATATTGTATCCATCATGCTAATGAAAAAACTAGAAAGTGGTTTAGGGCTCTAGATGATCTTGGTAAAAAAGTTTGTGCCCTCTATCCTTTTATTTGTGAAGTTTGCCATGAAGTGGGTCATTTTAATTTTCAATGCTCCTCCAGTGATATATTGAACCCAATGAGTGCTGCAAATTTGTATTGTGATGATGAAATTACTCCTAATCAGCATGATGAACTTACTTTATTTTTGGGGTGTGAAGAATTGTCGAGAAAAATCTCTTTGTTACATATGAGTGATCTTGATATTGATGATGTCCTGCATGGGTGTTTTTCTTATTGCATTGATAATAGCCATACAAATACTTACATACAAAATATTTTAGAAGATGACACCTTGCCAAAATATGATAGGACTGCTGTGTGTTTTCAACTAATTAATGAAAAGGAGGGATTCCCCCAAGTTTCTTCTATTGTTTACGAAAGTAAATCAGGTTATGCGGACAAGCCACCCTTCAAGCCTCTTCCACCTAAAGGAGGGAACGAGGAGAAGGAAGAGAAGAAGAAGAAGGGAACGAAGAAGAAGAAGAAGAAGAAGAAGGGGAATAAAAAGAAAGAGGTAACATCATATCCCCGCGTATATGAGATAACAATAGGTAACCGTAAGTATGTTGCTCCTAATGATTATTGTGATAATGAATCTGAATATGATGATCTTCCTATGCCCTTTACATACATTAGCAATCATGATTTGAATGAGCACACCACTTTTGATATTACAAATCTCTGGGAAATTGATTCTATTTCTTATGATGACACTATGCCTCCGATCTCTAATGATTATTATAAAGAATGCTATGATGTAGGTTCTAATTATCCTTATGAAACTTGTCATAGTCGTGATTGGATTACCAAAAACAATTCCCTTAATAGGCAACTTGTTTACCATGTTCAAATTCTTGATAATAATCTTGCTCCAATTACTATTAATGAGAATAACTCTTCTTATGCCAAATTTAATGATACTTCTATGCATATGAACCATGATAACATTGTTTTAAGTGATGGGTATATTGTGGATTTCATCAATGATGCTACTGAAAGTTATTATGAGAGAGGGAAATATGGTTATATGCATCTTAATGATATTAAGTTTCCCCTCTTTATGTTGAGAATCTTGAAGTTACTCGTGTTTTATCCTCTTATGCTTGTCACTTTGTTCTTCATGAATTCATTTGTGTACAAGATTCCTCTTCATAGGAAGCATGTTAGACTTAAATTTGTTTTGAATTTGCCTCTTGAAGCTCTCTTTTGCTTCAAATACTATTTCCCGCGAATGGATTATTAAAACTGCTGAGCCCATCTTAATGGCTATAAAGAAAGAACTTCTTGGGAGATAACCCATGTGTTATTTTGCTACAGTACTTTGTTTTATATTTGTGTCTTGGAAGTTGTTTACTACTGTAGCAACCTCTCCTTATCTTAGTTTTGTGTTTTGTTGTGCCAAGTGAAGCCTCTAATCGAAGGTTGATACTAGATTTGGATTTCTGCACAGAAACAGATTTCTATCTGTCACGAATTTGGGATTTTCTCTCTGTAGAAAAATCAGAAAAATATGCCAATTTACGTGCGTGTTCCTCAGATATGTACGCAACTTTCATTAGTTTTGAGTTTTCTGATCTGAGCAACGGAAGTATTTATTAGAAATTCGTCTTTACGGACTGTTCTGTTTTGACAGATTCTGCCTTTTATTTCGCATTGCCTCTTTTGCTATGTGGGATGGATTTCTTTGTTCCATTAAACTCCAGTAGCTTTGAGCAATGTTCAGAAGTGTTAAGAATGATTGTGTCACCTCTGAACATGTGAGTTTTTGATTATGTACTAACCCCTCTAATGAAGTTTATGAGAAGTTTGGTGTGAAGGAAGTTTTCAAGGGTCAAGAGAGGAGGATGATATACTATGATCAAGAAGAGTGAAAGCTCTAAGCTTGGGGATGCCCCGGTGGTTCACCCCTGCATATATCAAGAAGACTCAAGCGTCTAAGCTTGGGGATGCCCAAGGCATCCCCTTCTTCATCGACAAATTATCAGGTTCCTTCTCTTGAAACTATATTTTTATTCGGTCACATCTTATGTGCTTTACTTGGAGCGTCTGTGTGCTTTTGTTTTTGTTTTTGTTTGAATAAATTGGATTACATCATGCTTGTGTGGGAGAGAGACACGCTCCGCTGTTGCATATGAACACATGTGTTCTTAGCTCATGATATTCATGGCGAAGTTTCCTCTTCGTTAAATTGTTATATGGTTGGAATTGGAAAATGCTACATGGAGTAATTGCTATAATGTCTTGGGTAATGTGATACTTGGCAATTGTTGTGCTCATGTTTAAGCTCTTGCATCATATACCTTACACTTATTAGTGAAGAAATCCATAGAGCTTGTTAAAATTTGGTTTGCATGAGTGGTTTCTCTAGAGTCTAGATATTTTCTAGTAAGATGTTTGAACAACAAGGAAGACGATGTATAGTTTTATAATGCTTGTAATATGTCTTTTATGTGAGTTTTGCTGTACTAGTTCGTGCTTGTGTTTGCTTCAAACAACCTTGCTAGCCTAAACCTTGTATCGAGAGGGAATACTTCTCATGCATCCAAATCCTGAGCCAAACAACACTATGCCATTTGTGTCCACCATACCTACCTACTATGTGGTATTTCCTGCCATTCCAAAGTAAATTGCTTGAGTGCTACCTTTAAACAATTCAAAATTTATCACCTCTGATTTGTGTCAATGTTTTATAGCTCATGAGGAAGTATGTGGTGTTTAGCTTTCAACCTTGTCATTTACTTTTGACGGACTCTCATATGGACTAGTGGCACATCCGCTTATCCAATAATTTTGCAAAAAGAGCTGGCAATGGGATTCCCCGTCCCAAATTAATTAACAAAAATAGACACTCCTCCATGGTATGTGATTGTTGGACGGCACCCGAAGGATTCGGTTAGCCATGGCTTGTGTAAGCAAAGGTTGGGAGGAGTGTCATCATAATAAAACTAAAATAAAAAGGCACTCCTTCATGGTATGAGATTGTTGGCAGGCACCCGAGGATTCGGTTAGCCATGGTTTGTGAAAGAAAGGTTGGAAGGAGTGCCACCCAAAAATAAAATAATTCATGGGAGCCGCTCTTGGAAGTCCGGTTGGCGAGGTAGTTAGTGTACCCATTACCATTCGTTGACAACAACAAACACCTCTCAAAACTTTACTTTTTATGCTCTCTATATGTTTTCAAAACCAAAGCTCTAGCACAAATATAGCAATCGATGCTTTCCTCTTTGAAGGACCATTCTTTTACTTTTATTGTTGAGTCAGTTCACCTATTTCTCTCCACCTCAAGAAGCAAACATTTGTGTGAACTGTGCATTGATTCTTACATACTTGCTTATTGCATTTGTTATATTGCTCTGCATTGACAACTATCTATGAGATATACATGTTACAAGTTGAAAGCAACCGCTGAAACTTAATCTTCCATTGTGTTGCTTCAATACCTTTACTAAGAATTTATTGCTTTATGAGTAATTCTTATGCAAGACTTGTTGATGCTTGTCTCGAAAGTACTATTCATGAAAAGTCTTTGCTATATGATTCAATTGTTTACTCATTGCATTTACATTGTTTCGAATCGCTGCATTCATCTCATATGCTTTACAATGGTATGATTAAGATTATGTTGGTAGCATGTCACCTCAGAAATTATCTTTTATCGTTTACCTACTCGAGGACGAGTAGGAACTAAGCTTGGGGATGCTGATACGTCTCCAACGTATCTATAATTTCCGATGTTCCATGCTTGTTTTATGACAATACCAACATGTTTTGTTCACACTTTATATCATTTTTATGCGTTTTCCGGAACTAACCTATTGACGAGATGCCGAGAGGCCAGTTGCTGTTTTCTGCTGTTTTTGGTTCCAGAAAGGCTGTTCGGGCAATATTCTCGGAATTGGACGAAATCAATGCCAAACCTCCTATTTTTCCCGGAAGGCTCCATAACACCGAAGGAGAGTCGGAGGAGTGCCAGGGGGGCCCCACACCCTAGGGTGGCGCAGCCCAAGGGGGGGGCGCGCCCCCCTATGGTGTGGCCAGCCCAGGCCCCCTCCGACTCCGATTCTTCGCCTATTTAAGCCATCGTGACCTAAAACCTCGACACCAATTGACGAAACTCCAGAAAGACTCCAGGGGCGCCGCCGCCATCGTGAAACTCCAATTCGGGGGACAGAACTCTGTTTTGGCACCCTGCCGGGACGGGGAATTGCCCCCGGAGCCATCTCCACCGCCGTCTTCACCGCCATCTTCACCGCCATCGCTGCCCCCATGATGAGGAGGGAGTAATTCACCCCTGAGGCTGAGGGCTTCGCTGTAGCTATGTGGTTCATCTCTCTCCCATGTACCTCAATACAATGATCTCATGAGCTGCTTTACATGATTGAGATTCATATGAGTTTTGTATCACTATTATCTATGTGCTACTCTAGCAAAGTTATTAAAGTAGTTCTATTCCTCCTGCACGTGTGTAAAGACGACAGTGTGTGCACCGTGTTAGTACTTGGTTTATGCTATGATCATGATCTCTTGTAGATTGCGAAGTTAACTATTGCTATGATAATATTGATGTGATCTATTCCTCCTACATATGCATGAAGGTGAAAGTGTGCATGCTATGTTAGTACTTGGTTTAGTCTGTTGATCTATCTTACACTAAAGGTTACTAAAATATGAGCATTATTGTGGAGCTTGTTAACTCCGGCATTGAGGGTTCGTGTAATCCTACGCAATGTGTTCATCATCCAACAAAAGTGTAGAGTATGCATTTATCTATTCTGTTATGTGATCAATGTTGAGAGTGTCCACTAGTGAAAGTGTAATCCCTAGGCCTTGTTCCAAATACTGCTGCGTTACTACTGCTTGTTTACTGTTTTACTGTGTTACTACTGCTGCAATACTACCACCATCAACTACACGCCAGCAAGCTATTTTCTGGCACCGTTGCTACTGCTCATACTTATTTATACCACCTGTATTTCACTATCTCTTCGCCGAACTAGTGCACCTATTTGGTGTGTTGGGGACACAAGAGACTTCTTGCTTTGTGGTTGCAGGGTTGCTTGAGAGGGATATCTTTGACCTCTTCCTCCCTGAGTTCGATAAACCTTGGGTGATCCACTTAAGGGAAAACTTGCTGCTGTTCTACAAACCTCTGCTCTTGGAGGCCCAACACTGTCTACAGGAAAAGGAGGGGGAAGTAGACATCACCGATCCACAGGGCAACCTGAGAGCCGATCGGGCTCGTATTTAATGTTTACGTGTCTACCATGCAGGAGACTAGTTGAAGCAATCCAACACCTTCCTGATCAGGTATAGGTCAGGTGGCACGCCCTTGCAACCGCCAGGACGTGTGCTGGGACTTTGCGGGACGACGCGAGGCACCAGGGCCCACTTAGCAGTCTTGGGAGTCTCCCGGCTCTTCGTGTTGCTTAACCACTACTCGCCGGTGGGTTTTGGCAGGCAACACATTCATCAACGACGGATCTGCGGAGGGCTGGATCGGCGGCTTTGCAGCGCGGTTGTAGACGATGGCTTCAATCGTCTTGGCATCGATTCGCACTCTCGGCACCGGAAGTGAGACATCAACAGGCTCCAACATTGAAGGCTGGGTCTGCGCCGTCGAAGCGATGTTGTAGGCGATGGCTTCAATGTTCGTGGCATCGATGACCACTGTCGGCACGGTCGCTGTCTTGTTGTCCTTCATCAGCAACGGATCTGAGGAGGGCAACGGAAGTGAGACATCAACAGGCTCCGACATTGAATGCTGGATCTGCGCCGTCGAAGCGATGTTGTAGGCGATGGCTTCAATGTTCGTGGCATCGATGACCACTGTCGGCACGGCCGCCGTCTTGGTGTTCTTCATCATTCAACAGATCTGAGAAGTGAAACGAAAGTGAGACAAAGAGAGACATTTCAACTATTTATGACGGTTAGATCCTCACCGGCACTCTTAGATCCACGCCGCACGCACGGTTAGATCCTCACCGGCACTCTTAGATCCACGCCGCACGCACGGTTAGATCCGCGCCGCCGCACGCCGCCGCTCGCACGGTTAGATCCGCGCCGCCGCACGCACGGTTAGATCCGCGCCGCCGCACACCACCGCACGCACGGTTAGATCCGCGCGGCCGCACGCCACCGCACGCAAGGTTAGATCCGCACCGCCGCACGCTGCTGCACGCACGGTTAGATCCGCGCCGCCGTGACCGGCAGAGTAAGAGAGGAAATAGGAGAGAGGAAGATGCGACTGGAATATGCGACTGCCAGGGTTGGTAGGTATGTGCTCTGCTCTTGTCTCTGTATGCGTCCATCGTGGCAGAGAGAGATATACAGGCCGTCCGATCATAAATGATCGAACGGTGCAAGCGTTCGTTGAGCTTTCAACCAACCAAGATCCGTGTGACATACATCTCGACGAATCAGAGATCAGCCAGTGAGTACAAGTTAGGAAAACTGAGTAGAACTAAGTGGGGAAAAAGTGAGGAAATGTTTATCGGAAGGGCAAAACTGAGTAGGACTGAGTAAAACAAGTGGGCCCGGAGGGGGAAAACTGAGTAACACTAAGTAAAACAGGGGCACCCAAATAATAAAGGGACTAAGGGAAATTGAAGCTTTTGGCATAAAATTGTAAAATTGTGTTATTTGAACAATATATTACATTTTGGCCGACTAGATATTGTTTGCAATTCAAAGATACACAAGTGTGATGAATTTGGACTCATTTGGACAAAGTTTGTAAGCATAGTGGGTATTTGGGAGGTGTATTGAACAGAAAGCCCTGCATCTTCATAGCTAGTA
Organism: Lolium perenne; assembly: GCF_019359855.2. Taxonomy (NCBI): domain Eukaryota; kingdom Viridiplantae; phylum Streptophyta; class Magnoliopsida; order Poales; family Poaceae; genus Lolium; species Lolium perenne. The sequence continues at coordinate 164,064,969 of NC_067247.2, forward strand.
GCTCATGGACTAGGAAGTGGTTTTGAAGCTTTTGGCATAAAAACTTCATATCTCTATATTTCCTTTTCCATTATTATTTCTCTAGGTTGTAGGTAACATAACAAGACTCCATGGGAAGGTTCCACCATGTTTTGAATTATTTTGAATTAAACCCTAAACCCTAAAACCCTAAAACCCTAAACCCTAGAGAAAATGATAAATGTGGCTTAAATGTGGCATACAAATTGTTCATACAAATTCAAATTGTTGAACACAAAGGGATCCCCAATACAAAGGGAACCCCAATACAAATTGTTCATACAAATTCAAATTGTTCATACTAATTCAAATTGTTCATACAAATTAAAATTGTTCAACACAAAGGCATCCCCAATACAAAGGGAACCCCAATACAAATTGTTCAACACAAAGGGATCCCTAATACAAAGGGAACCCCAATACAAATTGTTCATACAAATTCAAATTGTTCAACACAAAGGCATCCCAATACAAAGGGAACCCCAATACAAATTGTTCAACACAAAGGGATCCCCAATACAAAGGGAACCCCAATACAAATTGTTCATACAAATTCAAATTAGTTGTTCAGAATAAAATCTTTCTCTTGCTCCTGGTGTGACTCGCTGGGGCCACCACCTTACTCCGGGTAACCCCATAGGTTGTCAGTAAAAACTTTACCCTTGAATTTCTTTGTAAAATTATGTACCAAGTGTCGCATACATTCCCTATGCTCCACTACAGGGAATACTGCTTCTACCAGTCTCCAAACCTTTGCAAGCGTCTGTGTGGATAACAAGTCCTGGTGGATGACCTATAAGGTCGCGCAAATTCTGCATAAACCAAGTCCAACTTTCCTGTGACTCAACCTCCAAAACTCCATAAGCAACAGGGAACATCCAATTATGTCCATCAACTGCAGTAGCAGCAACTAGTTGTCCTTTAAACCTGCCATGAAGAGCTGATGCATCCACGGCCAAATAAGGCCTGCAACCGTCCAAAAAGCCTTTCCAGCAAGCTTTGAAACAAACAAAAGCCCTTCTAAAACATTCCTTGTGCATTACCTTCCTGCTTTTCAATTTGTAGGGAACTGTATGCTTTTCTATCGCTACAACACTGCCTGGACTAGCCATCTCCACTTCAGCTTTGAAAGTGTAAAGCAACTGAAAGCTTTCATTCCATGGACCATTGATCTTGTCAAGAGCCATTTCCTTTGCATAGAACATCCTCATGTAAGGTACTTCCATTTTATACTTCTCAACCACCTTTTTTACGAGTGCTGTTGGACCAAGTGAAGGAGTTTCTCTCAGCCAATCTAGGATTATATCTGCCAACCACCTAGTCTTCGCTAGCTTTGTTTTCAGCTCTGGCTCTCCCCCTAGAGGTGGACACCTATGGATCTCCTTATTCTTCTTTATCTGAAACATAATGATAAGGGATGTCAGTAATAGATAACAAATTTTACACCGTGATCTAAATACACAACTGGTTGGCGTAGTACCTAAACCAAGCTGCTTCTGCGCATTGTGGATGCATGTAGCCTCCACCTACACCTTGGGTATGGGCATTTAACTGTGAACCTACCTAGCTCACTTTTAATAACCTCATAATTATTCTTAGAGAGAATGTGATATGTAGTAATTGCATTACGGCAGTCCATCATCGTTTGAAACATGGTGCCTTCTGCAAGCTGAGGATCCTCCCTGTTCCACTCAATTGTTGGCAAGTCTTCACCTTCGTAATCGGCTAAAACGAGGCTGTCATCATTCTCATTCTTCTCTTCATCATCAGTGTCATCAAATCTGGCACCAAAAGCAATATCTTCCATGTATTGATCCTCCATTGCCTCGCTTGCGCATCGATCTACCAATTCAGGAAACATCAACTCATCCTCATCATCTTGAGGAGACTGATCCTCAATGTCTGCATCGTCCTCCACATCGACCGTACGAACGATCTGGCTACCACTAGCACTGGGGACAGATGGTGCTGCTGTGGACCTACAAGGAGTGCCGCGGCGCACACTGTTACCAGAGGCAGCAACAGTAGAGAGACATGATGCCCGACCACCTGATGATGCCCCAGCACCAGAGAGAGATGATGCCCGGCCCCTGTCCACATGGATACCAATTTTACCGAACCGGCAAGAAGCATTCAAAGCAAAAAGAATTCCCAGATCGTCGTCGGAAATTAGTGGAACAAATCTTCCCTCCTTGTTGTGCAAATATTTGAAATGAACTGCATTGTTAGAGCTCCAGCTGTACTTAGCGCAGATGTTAGCTTTCAAATTCCTCAACGAGATGGTGGTTGCAACCACCGCAGGGAAGTAAAACCCATTCTTATAGCGTTTAGAATCACGCGTAAAGCTAGAATCCAGCCTAACCACCAGCCGAAAAGCCAGCGCTGGATCAATCCTATTCGAAAAGCAACGCAGTTAGTTGAGCAACAACGATTGGCACTCAAAAACTACCTACTGTTAATTCACATAGGCAGACGATGCTTACCCAGATGGAATCCATGCGTTAGATCCCTCCGATTCCCAATCTTCTCCGCAGCTGACGGGAAGAGTTGGCACACCAGATGGACATACAAGCTCCGCGACAGGGGTAGATCTAGATCTGGTGGAGGTGGAGCCCTCTCCGCCTCCCGGGGGTGGTGGTGGGGGCGGCTCGGCGGCGGACGATGCCATAAGGTAGGAGGGCAGGACGGCGTGGCGGCAGAGGGTCGGTGTGTGAGCTCCTCCAGTTTCGGGCGGAGTGGAAAGCTTTGGGTGAGCTCCTCCAGTCAACAATCAACACAGTTCGAAAGAAACGGTCAATTCAACACCAACGCGGCTCCCTAGCCATCACCGGTAACGGTGAAGGCCTCTGACCAGACGGCAACCCTCCCGTCTGAGCGTCTGGAGGGGTTCAAACTAGAGGGAGGGGAAAACTGAGGAAAAACTAAGGGCCTGGGGAAAACTGAGTACAACTAACGAACCAGGGGCACGAAAATAGAAATCCCTTAAGTTTAAGTATGGATTGTCATGTTTTCCCTTTCTAGAGTTGTTGCTCTAGTAGGGTACATGTTCATGCCTACTTTGCTTGGCAGGACATATGTGATGCTTTGGCTATGGATTTTTTTTATGGCTGATATGTTGCAAATGTATCTATAATTTTTGATGCTCCATGTTTATTTTACACCAATTTCTATATGTTTTTGTTTACACTTCGTTGCACTTTTATACATTTTCCGAAACTAACCTATTGACAAGATGCCACAGTGTTCACTATTTTGTATTGTTTTGTATTTCAGAAAAGTTGTACAGGAAATATTCTCGGAATTTGACGAAACAAAATCCGAAGTTCCTATTTTACTGTAACGAAGACGGAGTCCAGAGGGGAGACGAAGAAGCGCCACGAGGCGGCCACACCAGCCCTTGGCGCGGCCTTGGCCCTAGCCGCGCCTAGGGGTGGTGTGGGCCCCTCGGGCACCCACCGACCTCGTCTTTCCGCCTATTTATTAACCTGTTCGGGAAAAACCTAAATACCCGAGCCTCCATCCACGAAAAGTTCCATCGCGCCCGCCTCCGAAGTGATGCATGAGTAGTTCATCTCTAGACTACAGGTCCATAGCAGTAGCTAGATGGTTGTCTTAATCTCTTTCTTTTTGAGTTCTTTTGAGAGAAAGAGCTTTTTGAAGAAGTTGCTACAGTAGCTAATGTTTTAATGGATGTTTGACATATGTTAGAACTGGACCAAGTGGATTTATTATTTTGATTGCACTAATGTTGCTAATGAGAATTTTTTTTTGAAGGGGAAGACTGTGAGGCAAAAAGCCCCACAGCAATTTATTACCATAAAAACATATGTACAAACATGATCAAAACAAGAGAAAAAGAAAAAACCCTACCTGTACAAACTAACACAAGTCCTTAAACATTACTGTAAGCTGCCTATCCAGGCTAAAAAAGTTTTGAGATATTTCTTCTTTATCCTATGCTCAAGCAAGGATATGTCATGCATGAAATTCCTTCTCCATCCGAAGAAACTAGGCCTCTCCCCCTGAAAAATTAGGCCATTCCTTTGCTTCCAAATATTCCAGCAAGCTAAAATAACTACCTCCATGAAGAAAGGTTTACCAAAACTTTGTTTAGCCTCTGAAAAAATCATTTGCACCTCCTGCCCACTAGTCCATTCAATCTGTAAATAATTCCAGACCCTTTGACTGAAGTTACACTCAAAAAATAAGTGTATTCTGTGCTCATACTGCCTCCCTGGACACAGCACACAATGTGTATCCTCTGTAACTTTCCAATTCCTTCTCTTCAACATATCTCTAGTGTTTATTCTATCATTAAGAAGCAACCAAGCAAAGAACTTATGCTTCATTATACAGGAGGATTTCCAAATCCATTGAAAGACTGGAATAACAGTTATATCTGAGAACAAATGCTGATAATATCTGGTAGCAGTGAAAGATGTTCCCCATTTATATTGCCAAACATCTTGAGCCACAGTCAAAGGGGACACTCTCATTACCTCAGCCACTATTTGAAACTCCTCATATGCCTGTACAGATAAAGGTAGGTGAAACAGATCTGCAAAGGTTGGAGAGTCATACACTTGCTTGGCTGTTAAATTTGGATCCTTAGCATAAGAGTGTAATCTTGAAAATCTTTGTTCAAGAGGCTGCACTGAACCATCAAACAGCCAAGAATCCCTCCAAAAAAGAAAGGTATTACCCTTACCAGGCAGAATAGTTGAAATCTCTCTGTATTTGCCCAACAACTTACAGACATCCCTCTACCAAAAAGAGCCACATAACTTCTCAGACTGAGGCACAGAATCTTCATAATAGGCTTGCCAAATCAAATCTACCCATGGCACATCAGCATGATTATAAAACTTATCAAGATGCTTCATCAGAAGGGCCTCATTATGCTTATGAAAATTTACTATCCCCACTCCTCCTCTATGCTTTGGCTTACACAACATATCCCAAGCAGCCAGTGACTGTTTAGGAGTATCAATATTGTCCCTCCATAGACATTGTCTCAAGATTCTATCAAGCTGTTTAATGATACCAGGTGGTAGCTCCAAGGAACATAAGAAGAAGGTAGACATGGATGACAGAGCAGAATCCACTAGTTGCAACCTTGCCCCTTGGGACAAGAAACTAGATATAGAAGTCAACCTTCTCTCCAATCTAGTAACAATAGGAGCAAGATCATTTATCTTTGGCTTTGTTGTCCCCAATGGCAAACCTAGATATGTAAAAGGCAGAGATGCTATCTGACAACCAAAAGCCTCAGATAACTCCTTCAGATCATGCATTGGAACATTTATAGGCACCATACTGGATTTGTGATAATTAATCTTTAGGCCAGTAGATAAGGTTGCTAATGAGAATTGTGTGAAGTTTTGTATGAAGGAAGTTTTCAAATGTAGGGAGAGAAGAATGATGTATTGTAATGAAGAATGGACAAAAGCTCAAGCCTGGGATGCCCATGTCACCCCAAGAAATATCCAAGAGGTACAAGCTTCAAAGCTTGGGGATGCCCAAGGCATCCCCTTCTTCATCAACAAAGTATCATGACATTTTCAAGACGCTATATTTTTATTGCTTCATATGCTATGTGTTGTTCTTGGAGCGTCTTTATTTTTGTTTTAGTTTTCCTTTATTTTGTTTGTTGTAGCATATGGTTGGATCCCAGCATATTTGTTTTGGAGAATGGCACACTCCGTTTTAATTGCATAGAACACTCTAGTTTTCACTCCTATTATCCCGCGAGTGTTCTCTTTTGCTAGTACTGCGTTTAGCTCTGATTTTCCACTCGTATTTTGTTCAAAGCTTGTTAATTTTCTTTAGTTAGGTATGATTAGCTCTCTGGTTTTTATTGATTATTATCTATGAGAGTTTTTTCAAATAAGTCGATTGGTGTTGGAGACGAGTAAAATGTTTCATGCTTATAGTGATGCAAAAGGAAGCTTGTTTAAACTGTGGAATAGAATTTAGAATGTCATGTTGGATGTTATTTTAATTATATTCTTAGTAGTTATTTTTGTAGCATGACTTGTATCAAATAGCTGAGAGTGCTTAATGTGCCATTGAAAGAATCATATGTTATTTCCATCATACAAAGCATAATATTGTGGTATTCTCCTTTGATGCTTTAGAGTACTTTGATCCCAACTCACAATGCTTTTACAATAACTTGATCAAGATTGTGTTGGCTTCATGTCACCTCAAAAATTATTTTTGTTATCACTTACCTACTCGAGGACGAGCAAGAGTCAAGCTTGGGGATGCTGATACGTTGCAAACTGATACGTCTCAAACGTATCTCTAATTTCTTATGTTCCATGCTAGTTATATGACAATACTCACATGTTTTATATGCACTTTACATCATTTTGATGCATTTTCCGGTACTAACCTATTAACAAGATGCCGAAGCGCCAGTTCCTGTTTTTTGCTGTTTTTGGTTTCAGAAATCGTACACAGGAAATATTCTCGGAATTGGACGAAACAAAAGCCCACGGTCTTATTTTGCACGGAGCCTTCCAGAAGTCCGAAGAGGAGACGAAGAGGGGCGACGAGGCGGCCACACCCTAGGGGGGGCGCGGCCCCACCCCTGGCCGCGCCGCCCTATGGGGTGGGCCCCTCGAGCGTCCCCCGACTCTGCCCCTTTGTCTATTTATTCTCTCCGTCGCGAAAACCCTAGTACCGAGAGCCACGATACGAGAAAAGTTACTGTGACGCCGCCGCCGCCAATCCCATCTCGGGGGATTCAGGAGATCGCCTCCGGCACCCTGCCGGAGAGGGGAATCATCATCGGAGGACTCTACATCATCATGCCCGCCTCCGGATTGATGCGTGAGTAGTTCATCCTTGGACTATGGGTCCATAGCAGTAGCTAGATGGTTGTCTTCTCCTCTTGTGCTATCATGTTTAGATCTTGTGAGCTGCCTATCATGATCAAGATCATCTATTTGTAATGCTACATGTTGTGTCAAGTTGATTAATTGATCTATCATATATGTGTTGTTTATGTTCTTGCATGCTCTCCGTTGCTAGTAGAGGCTCTGGCCAAGTTGATACTTGTAACTCCAAGAGGGAGTATTTATGCTCGATAGTGGGTTCAGGCCTCCATTGAATCTGGGACAGTGACAGAAAGTTCTAAGGTTATGGATGTGATGTTGCCACTAGGGATAAAACATCGATGCTTTGTCTAAGGATATTTGTGTTGATTACATTACGCACATTACTTAATGCAATTGTCTGTTGTTTGCAACTTAATACTGGAAGGGGTGCGGATGCTAACCCGAAGGTGGACCTTTTAGGCATAGATGCATGCTGGATAGCGGTCTATGTTCTTTGTCGTAATGCCCTAAGTAAATCTCATAGTAGTCATCATGATATGTATGTGCATTGTTATGCCCTCTTTATTTGTCAATTGCCCAACTATAATTTGTTCACCCAACATGCTATTTATCTTATTGGAGAGACACCACTAGTGAACTGTGGACCCCGGTCCATTCTTTTACATCTGAAATATAATCTACTGCAATCTCTGTTCTCTGTTGTTCTTCGCAAACAAACATCATTTTCCACACCATACGTTTAATCCTTTGTTTACAGCAAGCCGGTGAGATTGACAACTGATACGTCTCAAACGTATCTATAATTTCTTATGCTCCATACTAGTTTTATGACAATACTCACATCTTTTATACACACTTTACATCATTTATACGCATTTTCCGGCACTAACCTATTAACGAGATGTCGAAGCGCCAGTTCCTGTTTTGTGCTGTTTTTGGTTTCAAAAATCCTACACAGGAAATATTCTCGGAATTGGACGAAATTAACGCCCAGGGTCTTATTTTTCCACGGAGTTTCCAGAAGACCGAAGGAGATACGAAGTGGGGCCACGAGGTGGCGACACCACAAGGCGGCGCGGCCAGCATGGGGCCCGCGCCGCCCTATGGTGTGGGCCCCTCGAGCGCCCCCCGACTCTGCCCTTCCGCCTACTTAAACTCTCCGTCGCGAAAACCCTATTACCGAGAGCCACGATACGGAAAAAGTTCCAGAGACGCCGCCGCCGCCAATCCCATCTCGGGGGATTCAGGAGATCGCCTTCGGCACCCTGCCGGAGAGGGGAATCATCACCGGTGGGCTCTACATCACCATGCCCGCCTCCGGATTGATGTGTGAGTAGTTGATCCTTGGACTATGGGTCCATAGCAGTAGCTAGATGGTTGTCTTCTCCTCATTGTGCTATCATGTTTAGATCTTGTGAGCTGTCTATCATGATCAAGATCATCTATTTGTAATGCTACATGTTGTGTTTTTTGGGATCCGATGAATATTGAATACTATGTCAAGTTGATTATCAATCTATCATATATGTGTTGTTTATGTTCTTGCATGCTCTCCGTTGCTAGTAGAGGCTCTGGCCAAGTTGATACTTGTGACTCCAAGAGGAGTATTTATGCTCGATAGTGGGTTCATGCCTCCATTGAATCTGGGACAGTGACAGAAAGTTCTAAGGTTGTGAATGTGCTGTTGCCACTAGGGATAAAACATCAATGCTTTATCTAAGGATATTTGTGTTGATTACATTACGCACCATACTTAATGCAATTGTCTGTTGTTTGCAACTTAATACCGGAAGGGGTGCGGATGCTAACCGGAAGGTGGACTTTTTAGGCATAGATGCATGCTGGATAGCGGTCTATGTACTTTGTCGTAATGCCCTGATTAAATCTCATAGTAATCATCATGATATGTATATGCATCTCTATCTGTCAATTGCCCAACTGTAATTTGTTCACCCAACATGCTATTTCTTATTGGAGAGACACCACTAGTGAACTGTGGACCCCCGGTCCATTCTTTTACATCTGAAATACAATCAACTGCAATCTCTGTTCTCTGTTGTTCTTCACAAACAAACGTCATTATTCACACCATACGTTTAATCCTTTGTTTACAGCAAGCCGATGAGATTGACAACTTCACTGTTAAGTTGGGGCAAAGTATTTTGATTGTGTTGTGCAGGTTCCACGTTGGCGCCGGAATCCCTGGTGTTGCGCCACACTACACTCCTTCACCAACAACCTTCACGTGGCCTTCATCTCCTACTGGTTCGACAACCTTGGTTTCATACTGAGGGAAACTTGCTGCTATACGCATCACACCTTCCACTTGGGGTTCCCAACGGACGTGTGCTTCACGCGTTATCAACAACCTCACTGTTAAGTTGGGGCAAAGTATTGTGATTGTGTTGTGCAGGTTCCACGTTGGCGCCGGAATCCCTGGTGTTGCGCCGCACTACACTCCTCCACCAACAACCTTCACGTGGCCTTCATCTCCTACTGGTTCGATAACCTTGGTTTCTTTCTGAGGGAAAACTTACTGTTGTGCGCATCACACCTTCCTCTTGGGGTTCCCAACGGACGTGTGCATCACGCGCCATCAAGACTGTTTTCTGGCGCTGTTGCCGGAGAGATCAAGACACGCTGCAAGGGGAGTCTCTCACATCCAATCTCTTTACTTTGTTTATTGTCTTGCTTTACTTTATTTAATTTTCTATTTTGTTTGCTTTCTTTATATCAAAAACACAAAAAAAATAGTTACTTGCATTTACTTTATTAGTTTACCTTTGTTTATTTCATCATGTTTTTTACTAAGTTTACTTTGAAAGATATATCGGTAGGGCATGGGTCCACCATTGGAAGAGATAATATAGAAGAATTTTTCACTCATGTTAGTACGGTTAAAGATTTTGAAGATAGATCCTTGATGGAACTTGCTCCTAATTTTGAAATTGCTACTGCCTCTTTAGTGCACATGTTGGAAGCTAGATTTTTTAATCTTAATCCTATAATGCAACATATGTTTCTTACACTTTGTGATATGGAAGAAGGAGAAAAGAAAGATTTTGTTTTAGAAACTCTTCTTAGAGAATTTGGAGATGTAGCTAGAGAAGCTAGGAAAGTCTTTATTAAACATAAGATGCTTGGGTGTTATACCAATTTTGCAAATACCCTTGAAAATATGGAAAAAGATAGGCTAAAATATACTAATAAAACCAATTGTGAGGGGGAGATTAAAATACCAATACCTAATAAACTCATAGGAATGCATGAGGCACTAGAAAAGAATTTTGCTTGGATTGTTCCTGAAAATTTGTTTGAGGAGGATAGTAAGCCTAATAGTAACGAAAGAGGAGTTTCTTACATAGATAAGATACAATGCATAGTTGAGAAAACTCCAAACTCCTCTGTTGATGCTTCTTCTCTCACTACAAAGGAAAACCCTTTTTTTGACAAATCACTTTTGTCATGTGAAGGCCAATTTTCGTCAAGGATTACTTCGCGGTGACAAAATTTGATCGTCATGGGGTTCGTCAAGGAAGCTCCGTCATAAAATATCGGGGGTGACGGTATGTATTTTTTCGTCAACGTCAAATGTTTGATGGTGACGACCTGCAAATTTGTCAACATCGAAGGTTGATTGTTGACAGACAGGTTTGTCACAAAAAATTGCAACTTTCGTCAATATCTAAATCTGGGGAAGTTTCTGATTGGTCCAAAAAAAGCATACGTGGCCTTACATGGGTCCCATTTGGCTTCTGACAACATGGGTCCGACGGCGCTGACGTGGATATCTGTCATGTGGGACCGCCATCGTGCTGACTGGTGGGACCCACAAAATATTATGACAAGGTGGACCCACAATATTCTGACCGGTGGGATCCACAAAATTCAGACAAGTGGGACCAGGTTGTTGCCGACATATGGGTCCCAATAATGCTGACTGGTGGGACCCACAAATTCTGACAAGTGGGACCAGAAGTTGGTGCCACGTGGTTTCATTTAATAGTGACGTTGTGACATTTTCTGTCACCTTTTGAATTTGACAAAATTTGAGAGCATTTGAATTATTTGCGAAATTTGGGAAACAAAAAAACTGGCGAAATATATAAAAATAGACAATAAATATCATACATAAATGGTGGCACACGAAGTATATATGTCTCTCACAGATCGAAAGATTCATAAGAAAATTACAATTGGAACACAAAGAAATTAAAAGACCTATGATTAATAATGTTGTAGGACGGTGGTGCAATAGATTAGTTGCCATGGGATTCAGACATGGATGGTGGTTGGGATGTCCTCAAGAGCAAATTAAGCACGACATCCATTTCTCTCTGCCTCTTTTCATAAGCCAGAGTCTTTTCTTCTTGGGCTTTCTTCACAGCTTCAAGTTCTTCCTGCTGCTTCTTCCTGATCTCTTCAAATTTTTGATCTTGTTCTTGCAGTCTTGCCTGCATCTCACTGTGGTACCTTTCACCGCTCGTATGGAGTTCGCTCTTGATCCGCAGTCTTTGTTGTAGCTCTCGGATGCGTGTAGCTGAGACAGAAGACTTCCTGGAGCTTGTTGCGACGCCCAATCTTGGTAGGAATGTGCTGTTGCAGGTGGTGGATGGGCTTTTCTCGCTCAGAACTAGCTGAACAATTTGCAAATCAGTCAAATCTGGTTCATCTTCATTGCGTGGCGCCGCTTTTTTTGCCACCATTTTATCCTGCATAAAGATTACAATCATTGCATGGACAACATACAAAACTGGAATATATTATATTGCGCTAATATGAAATATTTCTTACATATGCACTTTTTGCTTTAGCACTCATAATGTTATCCTTGTTAGTGTGTGTGATTCTAAAAAATTCAATTGGAGAGGTTTCTTCTTCCTGCTGCTTAGCCTTCTGCTTGAAAAAATGTAGAATGTACATTACCATTGTACACTGTGTATGACAGAAGTATGAACTGTATGGGGAAATTCAGAACACTTACTACATGTTCCCAGTGAGCAACATAGCTTCGAGATCCATTGGAATGGAACTGTTTCACAGCTTCTCCGTTCTTTCCATTTTTTACACACACTCCCTATGTTCAGTACATGCATTTTATTTATCCAGATCAGAGAAATGTAAGAATTCAGTAGCTGTTATTGAAAGGAATAACGTTTATGTACCTGGTACTTCTCATCAAACCATCTCTTCACCAGTTCTTTCCAGCTTTTCTCTTCTACATGATCTGGCTTCTTCAGATATGCTTGCTCCACTGTGAGATTTTTAATTTTGGGCCAATACTCCTTTTTAAGCCTATATCGAAACTGCTGAATACTAACTTGCAGCATATCAGTGCACACATCTTGAGCCACCTCATCATTTTTGTCCATAGTAAACTTTCCCTGCAAAATAGTGATGCATTAATCAGTAGATTATTAGATAGTTGATCATGTAGCATACTAATTAGGTTAAACCAAGATTGTACAGGACTCACCGCTACTGTATTTATAGCATGAGGAATGACATGCTTGAGAGTTTCATCTTTCTTGTACTGTGTCCAGTGTGTTGCAAGCGGCATTTTGGCACGGATGTGAATACCAACCTCACTGCTCAGCTTTGCTGACTGGATATAATCCTTGGGTCTCCTGACACCAGCAGTGAAGTCAATTTGCATCTTATTGCCACCATTTCTTCTTGTGTACTCATGTAGTCCATGGCCCATGGTAGGTCTGCGTCCACCTCTCTTTCTCTTAGTACCGCCAGATGTTGTCAATGTCTCTAAAATAAGAGAGATGAAATGATTCTCTTTTATATGAAAATATGCGGTACAGTGTTTAGTTTTTACAAACTTTCATACCTTGCTGCTGAAAGTTTACAATTTGATTGTCCTCAGGAGATGAGTTGCTGCCTCCAGATGTCATGATCTGGTTAGGTGAGGGTGCTCCTTCAGTGTTCTGACCAGCAGTGGCCGTCGGCTCATCAGATGACCCAGCTTCAGGTTCAGTTGTTGCCATTGATCTTGTTGCAATGTTGGATGGTGCAACTTCTGGTCTGGATCGCTTCTTATGTGCAACTGTTGCAGAAGAAGCAACTATCTGTAAGCAAAGTAGAGGCTACATTAGTAGGAAACATTTAGCATGTACGTATTTGCTATCATAGTTCAGACATAGTTCCGCAGACCTGAGCTGAAGTTTTGCCGACAGTGCGCTGATCCTCATCTGAATGAAGATCATCAGCAGCATTAGATATCTCTTCTGGATTCGGTTCGTACGAAGGGTCCTCTTCGACCTCCTTATCTTGGCAGTCTGTGTCCTTTAGATTGTTACTAGTTCCTATTTGTCGCCCACCATACACTAATGAACGTGCAAAACCAGAGAAATCTTGGTGAATTTTGTGGCCAGGTCCATATCTGTCAGCCAAAACTTTTTTCCATGCGTACAATATTTTCTTGCATTTGTTTCTCCTTGACAAGCTCATATGCCGGCTTGACGGGGTTTTCTATCTCCGCTGAAATAATCGGAAGAGCGGAGCGTGAACAAAACATAAGAGGGGGCCAATTCCATAGAAAACAACAAATAATTGTCTTTGCAAAATATTGTACAGCAGCAAATGATTGAAAACAAAAGAGTCTACGTATGATGTCGGCGAACAAAACATAAGAGGGGGCATATGCCAGGCTAAGGGACATGATACGTCCAAAACGTATCTACTTTCCCGAACACTTTTGCTATTGTTTTGCCTCTAATTTGTGTATTTTGGATGCAACTAACACGGACTAACGCTGTTTTCAGCAGAACTGCTCTGGTGTCTCGTTTTTGTGCAGAAATCCAACTTTTGGGAAAATCCTCGGAATTTATGCAGAAGGCCCTATTTTCCCAGAATAATGACGGAGCCAGAAGGACAATTAAGGTGGAGGCCCGAGGGCCCCACACCATAGGGCGGCGCGGCCCAGGGGGGCCAGCGCGGCCCTGTGGTGTGGCCCCCTCGGCCGGCCTCCGACGCCCTCCTTCGGACTACTTATCGGCCTCGACCTAAAAACGCAGGGAAAAAAAGTCGAAGTCGCCAGAAACCCTCCAGAACGCCGCCACATCGCGAAACTCCGTCGCGGGAGCCAGAAGTCTCCGTTCTGGCACTCCGCCGGGACGGGGAATTGGAGGAGATCATCGCCGCCATCACCGCCAACGCCTCTACATCAACCAGCCATGTTTCCCCCATCCATGTGTGAGTAATTCCCCCGCTGTAGGCCGAAGGGGATGGTAGGGATTGGATGAGATTGGTCATGTAATAGCATAAGATTGTTAGGGCATAGTGCCTAGTGTCCGTAATTGGTACTTTGATGATATTGTTGCAACTTGTTATGCTTAATGCTTGTCACTAGGGCCCGAGTGCCATGATCTCAGATCTGAACATGTTATTGCTTCATCAAGATATTCATTGTTTATGGTCTTACCTATAAGTTGTATACACATGTCGCTGTCCGGAACCAATGGCCCCGAAGTGACAAGAATTGGGACAACCGGAGGGGATGGTAGCGATGTGAGGATCACATGTGTTCACGGAGTGTTAATGCTTTGCTCCGGTACTCTATTAACAGGAGTACCTTAATATCCAGTAGTTTCCCTTGAGGCCCGGCTGCCACCGGCTGGTAGGACAAAAGATGTTGTGCAAGTTTCTCATTGCGAGCACGCACGACTATATATGGAACACATGCCTATTGATTGCTTTGTACTTGGACACCGTTTTATTATTATCTGCAAATGCCCTGCTATGATTGTTACATGAGTTTCTCTCATCCATGCAACGCCCGTCATCCGTCCCCGTGCCTACGTATTTTAATCCTGCTGTTTACTAAAATCACTACTGTCTCATTACCTGTCGCTGTTATTTCACTATCGCTACTGCTATAAAACTGTTACTACTGATAAACTCTTGCGAGCAAGTCTGTTTCCAGGTGCAGCTGAATTGACAACTCCGCTGTTAAGGCTTCCAAGTGTTCTTTGTCTCCCCTTATGTCGAATCAATAAATTGGGTTTTACTTCCCTCGAAGACTGTTGCGATCCCCTATACTTGTGGGTCATCAAGACTATTTTCTCGCGCCGTTGCCGGGAGCATAGCTTTATTTGGAAGTTCACTTGGATTAATATTGTTCGCTGAAAATTCTCCATCATGGGTAAACCTCGCGATACTAAGATCGCCATATTACCATCCACTACAAGAAAAGGTACAATTCTGAATACCTCTGCTGCTCTTGATTCACCATCTGTGATTGATAAACTTGTTTCACCGCCACATGCTTCGCATGCGGGTACTTCTGCTGAATCTGAAAACTCTCATAATATTGATAATGTTTCTGCTGTGCTTGATGATAGTGGTTCTTTGGGATCCTTTCTAGATGCTACAATTGCTAGGTCTAGACAAATTGAAAATACTGAAACTCCTAATGCTACTACACCTGTTAGTTCACCTGAACTTGATTATTTTAGTGATGATCCTGATGAAGATTATGTGGAGCTTAATGATGATTTTATTGAAAAATGCAATGCTACTACGATGCAAGAAAAATTAAAAAGTTGCTTACGAGAACATGCCGTTAGATATAAACTGTCTCCTGATCCTAAGTTTGCCACATCTCCTATAAACATTAGGGATAAAGATTATGATTTTTCTCTTGATTTATCTCATATAGCTATTGTTGAGAAAACACCCTTTTGTGGTACTGAAAAAGAAAGTGCTGTTGAACACATGACTGAGTTATCTACTCTGAGTAGCTTGTTTTCTGATGATATCAAGATGCGTACTTACTTTGTTGCTAAAATCTTTCCATTCTCATTGAAGGATGACGCTAAAACTTGGTATAATAATTTGCCACCTAATTCTATTAGAAGTCCGAAAGAATTGCTTGATGTTTTCTTCCGCAAATACTTTCCTGCTAGTGCTCAACATATTGCTTTGCAGAGAATTTATAACTTTGATCAGGGAGATGAAGAGAAATTGCCTGAGGCTTGGGCGAGATTCTGCTCTCTTATTAGAGCTCGGCCTGAGCATGATTTGGAAAAGCATGATTTACTTGATATATTTTATAGTGGACTAACCATTGAGTCTAGGGCATACTTGATATATTTTATAGTGGACTAACCATTGAGTCTAGGGCATACCTGGATAGTTGTGCTGGTTGTGTTTTCAGGAAAAGAACTCCAGACGACGCTGAAGAATTATTGGCTAAAATAAGCCGGAATCATGATGATTGGACTACGCCTGAACCAACTCCAACGCCAATATTGAAGAAGAGGGGTATGATTAAATTGAATGATGAAGATATGAGGGAAGCCAAGAAGTCTCTCAAGGAGAAAGGTATTAAATCTGAAGATGTGAAGAATCTACCTCCTATAGAAGATATATGTGAGATAATTCCCCCTTCACCCATGATTGAGGTAAACTCCCTTCAACGCTTTACTAGGGAGGATATTCCGTATTCGAAACCTCCTGCACAATGCTTAGATGAGTTTGATAATTATATTGTTAAGCAAGAAAATTTTAATATGAGAGTAGAGAATCACTTAATGGAAAATTCTCGAGCTATTAGTGAATTGCATGATATTGTGGAGAGAACCTCCAATGATGTTAAGATGCTTGTTAAACATTTTCATATGATTCAAACTCAAATTGATCAACTCACTAGAGTGCAAAATGACTTGTTAGGGAATAATTCTAAAGAGAAACATGCTTATGAAGTAACAACTAGAGGTGGTATCTCTACCCAGGATCCTCTATATCCTGAAGGGCATCCCAAAAGAATTGAACAAGATTCTCAACGCATTGAACCTAGTGCTCATTCTAGGAAGAAAAAGAAGAAGAAACATAAAAATGTTGTAGAATCCTCTGAACCTGTTAATGATCCTAATAGTATTTCTATTTCTGATGCTGAAACTGAAAGTGGTAATGAACATGATAATGATAATGATAATGATAATGATAAGAATGATACTCCTGATAAAGAAGAGGTTGAAGAAGAACCTGAAAAGCATGCTAAAAATAAAAAGTATACTAAAGAAGACTTTATTGCTGAGAAACATGGTAATGAAAGAGAACCTTGGGTGCAAAAGCAAATGCCTTTTCCTGCTAAGAAACTAAAATCAAAGGAAGAAGAACACTATAATAAATTTTGCGATTGGATGAAACCTTTATTCTTGCAAATCCCTTTGACTGATGCTATTAAATTGCCTCCTTATTCAAAGTATATGAAAGATATTGTTACTAACAAAAGGAAAATCCCCAATGAGGAAATTTCCACTATGCTTGCTAATTACTCTTTCAATGGCAAAATTCCAAAGAAGTTGGGCGACCCAGGTATACCTACTATTCCTTGTTCTATTAAGAATAATTATGTTAAAACTGCTCTATGTGACTTGGGAGCCGGTGTTAGTGTTATAACTTTTTCTCTTTATAAGAGACTTTACTTAGATAAGTTGATACCTACTGATATATCTTTGCAAATGGCTGATAAATCTACTGCTATTCCTGTTGGTATATGTGAGAATGTTCCTGTTCAAGTTACTACTAACTGCTTGATATTAACTGATTTTGTTGTGTTGGAAATGCCTGAAGATGATAATATGTCTATTATTCTTGGGAGACCTTTTCTTAACACCGCAGGGGCTGTTATTGATTGCAACAAAGGAAAGGTTACTTTCAATGTTGATGATAGGGAGCATACCGTTTATTTTCCCAAGAGGATTGAGAAAGCATGTGGAGTTAATACTATTTCTAATGTGAGAACTATCAAAGTGGGAACTATTGATTGTCCTATATATGAGCCTAAAGAAGAATATCAAACTCTCGTGATTGGATCCATATCAATACAATTCAAGGTAACATGATTGATTTGAGGTTTATTTCTTCTTATGCTATGAAAAAGTTATTTGGTGACAAGACTTGATCAACCTTGTTAACGAATACCTTTTACATGCATAGAGAGGGTAAACAACATCTCTTTCTTCCTCCACTTGCTCTAGTTGCTGTAGCACTTTTAATTTGCAAAGTTCCTTAGTTATTTGGAGATTTCAAAATTTTTCCTGGCCAGTAATAATAAACTAAATACCCAGAAATGTGCGTTTTTCAAAGTTTTCAAAAATTCACAAAAATTATACCGTTGGTCCTATTTTTCGACGAGGCACCTGGGAGCACCAGAGGATGACCTGTGGGGCACCAGAGGGCGCCAAACCATAGGCCGGCGCGGCCAAGGAGGTGGCCGCGCCACCATGTGGTGTGGGCCCCCCTTTGCCCCACTTTGTCATCTCTTTCTCCCAGAACAGTCTCTCTCCCGAAAAAACTCGTACCAAGTTCCTCTCACTCGCATTTTTGCTCCAGAGCTCCAGATTTATCGATCTCTTTGCTCAGCCCAGATTTCTGTCTGAAATTTGGCACATTTGCTCTTCGGTATGTGACTCCTCCACCCATCCAAGTAGAATTTCGTTTGGTTGAGTATATCTTGAATATTTTGCTGCTGTAGGTAACATGTTTAGTGAGCTTGCATGCTTGTTCTAAGTGGTAGAAACTAGTTTTGATGCATGATTAGTACTCTAGCAAGTTCCTATGGTAGTTTCCCTCAATTATATGTCACCAAATCAAATTTTTATATCATTTGTTGAAAATTTCAGAGAAGCTATGAAGAAGTTCAGCTTTGGAGAGTTGTTCAAGAAAGGGACAACCAGCACCAGGAGGCCTTCTAGGGCCGCCACCCGGATTAGGCGATCATACAATGAAGACATCATCGCGCCTAGCTTCGCGCCCGAAGAGGACAACGGGCCTCCTAATGCTTCTACTTTTCCATGCTATGATTTTCTAAGGAATGCAGGGATATTGGAGGATTTCTTAACCCTTGTCAACAGGGCAGGGTTAACCACCTATATGGGAGATGAAAGGGAGCAATACTACTTGCTCACCAAAATCTTCGTCGAGAGTTTCCAGTTCAACAACAAACAATATGAGCCAACGGTTGCATTCAGGATCTATGGTAATCCTGTTACTATGCAATTGAAGGATTTTTGTCGTGCCTTGGATATTGCCCCTGTAGGTACAGCAAGTAGGATTGATGACAACCCCCGGGACTTGTTGGAGCTCTATCGAGGGATTACCGATGATGATTGTCGCACCATTCAGCGTGGCAAGATAAGGAACATTCAACTCCCCGCCATTAAGTATTTTGCATACTACATTGCTACTAGCATTCTTGGTAGGGAGAACACTAGCAACATTTCTAGTTACCATCTTGCTTTCTTGAATATTGCACTTACTGGTCAAACATCTTATCACCTTGGTGCTCTTATTGCTCGCCGCCTGACTACCAGGGGGCCTATTTTTGGAGGAACCATTGCACTGCGCGTTTTAACATATCTAAATCTTCCTATTGATCCTAATGATGTGCCATTGGCCCCTAGGAAACTTGATATTGTTGCTATGAAGAGTCATCATTTTGTTACCACTGATTCTACTTTAGATAATATGGTGTATAGAATGTTGTTTTCTGACGGGGATGAGAAAGAAATTCCTCTTCCCCAACCAGGTTTGTTAAGTATTGACAGGCAATCATGGTCGTGCACTAAGGAGGAAGTGGGTGAGCATTTGAAGATAAAAGACTTCCACCAGCAACATGACTCCGAGGACGTCGGGGCCTCCTACGACCACACCGTCACATATCCGGGTGCTTCTTCTAGCACATACCCGGAATACGATCCATCTTCATCATATTACGGAGACACTACTTCATGGGATCGATGGGATTGAACTCCACTTAGGCCAAAAGCCTAAGCTTGGGGGGAGGTATACCGGCATCACTCATTCTTTGCATATTATGGTTTCTGGATACTTGTACATACTTGTTTTGTTCGTTTGAGTGGTTTTCTAATGAGAAGAAGATAATATTTGGGGAAGTGCTGCCTGAAAACAGATTCTGGAACGTTACCGTAAAAATTCTCAAAAATAGCCAGAGCATCATTTTGAGCTGCCAATTTTTGTGCAGGTTCCCCAGGTTGTTATCTAACTTTCATTAGTTGAACACTTTGCGATCTGAGCAACTTAAGATTTTTGTAAAAATCGATTTCTGTACTGCTGTCAGGTTTTGGCAGATTTCTGCCATCTCGCTTTTCTGTGTTTCTTTTAGTTTGCTATTTCTTGTTTTTGTTTTGTTTCCTTCCCAAAACACAAAAAGACCAAAAATATTTCTGTTGTTTCTCTTCACCATTTGTTTGCTTTGGTTTCTTGCATTTGTTTCACTTTATTTGCTATTGCTAGTTTGCTATAAGAAAAACCAAAAAGATTTTGCTTTGTTTGCTTGTTTCCTTTTGTTCTTGTTTCTAATTCGAAAACACCAAAAATATTTGCTGTTCTTCTTTGTTTTGTAAAGTTCTTTATGAGTTCAATGGTCTCTGGTGGCTGGAGCGTGGTTTTCATTTCATATTATCCAAGCTGTACAAGTGAAAAGGCAATAATGACGATCTACGACAATCTGATTGTGGTGAGAGGCTGGTATGAACTCTATTTGTTTTCATTTTTGTACATATACTCATCCATGTGAGCATGCTTAGTTGGTTCATGTGAGGTATATGTTATTT
Organism: Lolium perenne; assembly: GCF_019359855.2. Lineage (NCBI taxonomy): Eukaryota > Viridiplantae > Streptophyta > Magnoliopsida > Poales > Poaceae > Lolium > Lolium perenne. The sequence continues at coordinate 164,085,424 of NC_067247.2, forward strand.
GAGAAAGTCTAGTAGTTTATGATCTCTCATGTTTAGCTCCAATCTATTAATATGAGTAGCATGTCATGGATGTTTGCTTGCATTGTTTTATTCATAAGTAAATATGGCATTGTGGTATCCTCCTCTGAATAATTCATTTATATCGACTTGGCACATGCTCACGCATGCATATGACTGAACAAAAAGTCAATTAAGCCTCGATGATCTATATTGCTTCAGAGTTCTTGTATCACTTTTATGCCTCCGTTAATTTATTTTGCCGCAAGCATGATTATGACAGTTACTGCTCTCTTGATTTGTCGCTCCCTAGTCTATTGCTAGCCTTCACTTGTACTGAGCGGGAACGCTGCTCGTGCTTCCAAACACCTGAAAACCAAGTTATTCCAGAGTGTCCACCATAAATACCTATGCATGGCATTTCAAACCATTCCAAGTAAATTCTCATGCGCTACCTTTAAAACCTTCAAAATGTTTCTCAATTTGTGTTTATGTTTCATAGCTCATGAGGAAGTATGTGGTGTTTAGCTTTCAACCTTGTCATTTACTTTTGACGGACTCTCATATGGACTAGTGGCACATCCGCTTATCCAATAATTTTGCAAAAAGAGCTGGCAATGGGATTCCCAGTCCCGAATTAATTAACTTAAATAGACACTCCTCCATGGTTTGTGATTGTTGGACGGCACCGAAGGATTCGGTTAGCCATGGCTTGTGTAAGCAAAGGTTGGGGGAGTGTCATCATCATAATAAAACTAAAATAAAAAGGCACTCCTTCATGGTATGAGATTGTTGGCAGGCACCCGAGGATTCGGTTAGCCATGGTTTGTGCAAGAAAGGTTGGAAGGAGTGCCAAATAAATATGCAATAATTCATGGGAGACGCTCTTGAAAGTCCGGTTGGCGAGGTAGTTAGTGTACCCATTACCATTCGTTGACAACAACAAACACCTCTCAAAATAATTTTACTCCTGTCTTTATAAAAATGAAAAGCTCTAGCGCATGTTAATCCCTGCTTCCCTCTGCGAAGGGTCAATCTTTTACTTTTATGTTGTGTCTCCATTATTTCTTTGAGCACTATCTTGAGAGCACAACTGTCATTCTTAGTATAATATGCTTGTCTCAAAATATGATTGATTGTGGTATAACTTTGATGCATTTATCTTTTGACAATCACTACTTCTAGTCTTTCTATGAACTCCAGAGGTGCCCAGGCATTTATGTTTTGCCAACCAAATACAGGCAAGCGAGATACCACTTTATCATACTCTCTTATGAACATTGCAATCTTGCTTATATACATGATTCATGATGCTTCTTATTAATTGTTGGTACCTCTCCATGATTGACATAGCTTTTAGATGATCTTATTTGCATGTATCTCATTATGAACTGCTTAAGTATTAGCCATAGCATGAGAATATATACATCATATGAGCAAATGTGTTCGTGAAAGTTCTTTTATCGCTCAGTTGTTAACTGAATTGCTTGAGGACAAGCAATAAGCTAAGCTTGGGGGGAGTTGATACGTCCAAAACGTATCTACTTTCCCGAACACTTTTGCTATTGTTTTGCCTCTAATTTGTGTATTTTGGATGCAACTAACACTGACTAATGCTGTTTTCAGCAGAACTGCTCTGGTGTCTCGTTTTTGTGCAGAAATCCAACTTTCGGGAAAATCCTCGGAATTTATGCAGAAGGCCCTATTTTCCCAGAATAATGACGGACGAGAAGGACAATTAAGGTGGAGGCCCGAGGGCCCCACACCATAGGGCGGCGCGGCCCAGGGGGGGCCCGCGCGGCCCTGTGGTGTGGCCCCCTCGGCCGGCCTCCGACGCCCTCCTTCAGACTACTTATCGGCCTCGACCTAAAAACGCAGGGAAAAAAAGTCGAAGTCGCCAGAAACCCTCCAGAACGCCGCCACATCGCGAAACTCCGTCGCGGGAGCCAGAAGTCTCCGTTCTGGCACTCCGCCGGGACGGGGAATTGGAGGAGATCATCGCCGCCATCACCGCCAACGCCTCTACATCAACCAGCCATGTTTCCCCCATCCATGTGTGAGTAATTCCCCCGCTGTAGGCCGAAGGGGATGGTAGGGATTGGATGAGATTGGTCATGTAATAGCATAAGATTGTTAGGGCATAGTGCCTAGTGTCCGTAATTGGTACTTTGATGATATTGTTGCAACTTGTTATGCTTAATGCTTGTCACTAGGGCCCGAGTGCCATGATCTCAGATCTGAACATGTTATTGCTTCATCAAGATATTCATTGTTTATGGTCTTACCTATAAGTTGTATACACATGTCGCTGTCCGGAACCAATGGCCCCGAAGTGACAAGAATTGGGACAACCGGAGGGGATGGTAGCGATGTGAGGATCACATGTGTTCACGGAGTGTTAATGCTTTGCTCCGGTACTCTATTAAAAGGAGTACCTTAATATCCAGTAGTTTCCCTTGAGGCCCGGCTGCCACCGGCTGGTAGGACAAAAGATGTTGTGCAAGTTTCTCATTGCGAGCACGCACGACTATATATGGAACACATGCCTATTGATTGCTTTGTACTTGGACACCGTTTTATTATTATCTGCAAATGCCCTGCTATGATTGTTACATGAGTTTCTCTCATCCATGCAACGCCCGTCATCCGTCCCCGTGCCTACAGTATTTTAATCCTGCTGTTTACTAAAATCACTACTGCTGTCTCTGTTACCCTGCTGCTGTTATTTCACTACGCCATCGCTATAAAGCTGTTACCTCTTGATAAACTCTTGCGAGCAAGTCTGTTTCCAGGTGCAGCTGAATTGACAACTCCGCTGTTAAGGCTTCCAAGTGTTCTTTGTCTCCCCTTGTGTCGAATCAATAAATTGGGTTTTACTTCCCTCGAAGACTGTTGCGATCCCCTATACTTGTGGGTCATCAGGACATCATGTGCTTTTAGATATCTACTCGTAACAAATAATTTTCAATGGGATGCAGCCAAGTCCCTCTACTTTTGTTTGAAGTCGTAATTAGGATGCACCATTTCTACCTGATTACTCCCTTGTCTCAGTTACTTACGCACATGCGCACCAAAAGCATCATTGAGGTTACAAAATTAGAATCAAAAAAGAACTTAAAAGGAAGTATGTTTTGTGATCACCTAGATATGGCTCAATTGTTTGGTAGTTTGGATGATAGCCTTTGGACCTGATCAACCTCCTAGATGTAGAGTTAATTGACACATGAGACTTCCCTCGGACACTGAATTATGCATGTCTGTTGATAGCTGGTTTCAGTCTGTTATTGGACAACTACCACCTCACATGGTGGATACTACCCTTCTGGTTGCTTGGCGGGCTTGGTATGCACGTAATGAGGTTACTCATGATAAGCCTCTACCCCCTATTATTGGGTCTCACCGATTTCTGAGTGGATATATCAAGCTGATCGGGGATGTGAAGTCCATTCCTACAGAGAACCTAGTTAAAAGAAAACAGCCAGCTTCACTAGTGGGTATGGCACCAGTGCCAGCGCAACGTGTGACTCCATCTTTAAAGCCTTGGACTAAGCCACCGACTGGATGGATTAAGCTGTCGATTGATGGGTCTTATAGTTCTGGTGAATTTGCTGGTGTTGGAACAGTTGTTGGAATCTGATCTCAATGTAACCCATCCTGTCTAATAAAGTTCCTTTTTTACCCGCAAAAAAAAAATTGACACATGAGACAAATTTCACAAGAAATGAAATTGATTTGGGAAACATGGGCATTTTTAGGCTGAAATTTGATTTTTGACTTTTGAAAGACATAGATAAACAAAAATTGTGGAAAGAAATAGACTGATGAAACAAAGTACATGATTCAAAAAACTTCATTATATTGTTAAGACGTGCGCACGTGCAAACAAACTAGTTCCATAGAAAATAGCAAACAATTGTTCTAGATCAAACTCTGCTTCCCTCTGAAACTGAGGAATAAAAGTCTGAAGCAATGTCGTTGTTCACTGTAGCTCGTCAGGCTGTTTTCGGCAACGGCTGTAATTAGTTCAGTTAAGTGTTTCGGCAAAAAATTGTCTATGCAAAAGATTGTACATCAGCGGGATGGCAAAGATTGTATAGCATGGCACGATTGTCTCTGGAATAAAAACGATAAACCCTATACGTATGATGTCGGGATTGGATCTATCAAATATGCAAGATCTAGATATAGGTCAAACGGGCGTGGTAGACATGTAAAACCGATCTCTTGATCGAACCATCCGAAAAACACAACAACAAGCCGATCACCGACAGATTTACCTTGGGGTTTCTTCGAGCTGGGCGCCTTCTTCGGTGTGTGCGCGCGATTTTCCTTCCCCCCGACGTTTCGACGACTGCCGACCATGGCGACCACTGGCCGGGGAGATAGATGCGAGATGGAAGAACGTCCGGCGAAGACACCGGATCGGGGTGAGCACGAGAGGGTGAGGTCGGGGGGGTGGGGAGTTAAGATGCTCGTAAATCATGGGGGAGAGGCACGACGTATATAAGGGAGGGCGAAATATTTGATAGGTGGGGTGCGCGGGAGGAGTGGAGGGAACAAAAAACTTGGGCGTTTTGGCAGCCGGCGTACTACAATTTGGAGGGAACAAGTTTTTGCCGTGAAAGAAAAAATATTACTCTGAAAATGGAACTGTACATGTATATTTTAATTAAAAAATGACAGAAAACGAGTAAAACTCATAATAAATGCTAAATTCAATGTAAAATCATCATTAACTAGTGGGACTGAGTAAATGTTGTGATATTCATGTGGAAAATTCAAATTTAAATTTTTCATGAGGGTTGGTGTAGTTTGATGTGAATTTACACAAGTGAGGGCATTTTCGGCATAACGGTCGAATCGTCGACCCCGGAAGTTGTAAAACCATTTGCATGTGAGGTATATTTGAGAACACATCCCACATATACATGTTATTGTTCACACATGTGAGATTTTGTCTGAAAACACTTGTGAAACCTCATGTTGGTTGGGTCGATCCATGTGTGGACCCACATCGATCATGTCGGTGAAGGGCTCTTTTTCAAGCAAGCTGCACTTCAAAGACTCAGATTGAGCTGCAAATTTTTGTGAGTGGTCATGAAGGGTAGGTATGTGTGCCTGAGGAGTTTCAGATTTTTCTGACAATTTTAGGTGTTTGTTTATTTTTTTAATAAAAAAATAACAGAAAACGAGTAAAACTCATAATAAATGCTAAATTCAATGTAAAATCATCATTAACTAGTGGGACTGAGTAAATGTTGTGACATTCATGTGGAAAATTCAAATTTAAATTTTTCATGAGGTTTGGTGTAGTTTGATGTGAATTTACACAGGTGAGGGCATTTTCGGCATAACGGTCGAATCGTCGACCCCGGAAGTTGTAAAACCTTTTGCATGTGAGGTATATGTGAGAACACATCCCACATATACATATTATTGTTCACACATGTGAGATTTTGTCTGAAAACACTTGTGAAACCTCATGTTGGTTGTGGGTCGATCCATGTGTGGACCCACATCGATCATGTCGGTGAATGGCTCTTTTTCAAGCAAGCTGCACTTCAAAGACTCAGATTGAGCTGCAAATTTTTGTGAGTGGTCATGAAGGGTAGGTATGTGTGCCTGAGGAGTTTCAGATTTTTCTGACAATTTTAGGTGTTTGTTTATTTTTTTAATTAAAAAATGACAGAAAACGAGTAAAACTCATAATAAATGCTAAATTCAATGTAAAATCATCATTAACTAGTGGGACTGAGTAAATGTTGTCACATTCATGTGGAAAATTCAAATTTAAATTTTTCACTAGGTTTGATGTAGTTTGATGTGAATTTACACAAGTGAGGGCATTTTCGGCATAACGGTCGAATCGTCGACCCCGGAAGTTGTAAAACCTTTTGCACGTGAGGTATATGTGAGAACACATCCCACATATACATGTTATTGTTCACACATGTGAGATTTTGTCTGAAAACACTTGTGAAACCTCATGTTGGTTGGGTCGATCCATGTGTGGACCCACATCGATCATGTCGGTGAAGGGCTCTTTTTCAAGCAAGCTGCACTTCAAAGACTCAGATTGAGCTGCAAATTTTTGTGAGTGGTCCTGAAGGGTAGGTATGTGTGCCTGAGGAGTTTCAGATTTTTCTGACAATTTTAGGTGTTTGTTTATTTTTTTAATTAAAAAATGACAGAAAAATGACAAAAATTCATCCCCTAAACTCAAGAAGAGGCATCACTTGTGAAGCCTCTACATCTTAGGGTATTGGGAAAATTGGGAGCACGTGCTGGTCTCATTTGGCATCACCACATTACCCTACAACAGAAGTTTCACTTCGAAAAAGGTTTGACAACCTCTTAGTGCAATGAGGTCAACCTAGGTTTGACCAAACACTCAAAATTTCATATAAAATTGAAAATTTGTTGAAATCTTTCCAAACCTTGTGTATTGGCCAATGTGTGGCTAACACTTTCCATGGAAAATAACAAACTAGATAAAAAATTGTTTCCCTACCAAAGCACTCACAAAAGTGAGGTGCGTAGTGAAAGATTATGCCCGTCTACCCCGAACGGGCAGTTCTTGACCATTTTTTGAGGTAGCTAACTTGAAATGGACTGAAATTTGGCACAAGGGTGCATCAACATGTGGGTAATGACGCTAGCATGCTATCTTGGCAGTTTGGTTTGAAAATTTTCAAAAATTCATCCCCTAAACTCAAGAAGAGGCATCACTTGTGAAGCATGTACATCTTAGGGTATTGGGAAAATTGGGAGCACGTGTTGGTCTGATTTGGCATCACCACATTACCCTAGAACAGAAGTTTCACTTTGAAAAAAGTTTGACAACCTCTTAGTACAATGAGGTCAACCTAGGTTTGACCAAACACTCAAAATTCCAGCCCTAATCATGGTATGAAATTCTTAGAAATTTGAAAGAATTTACATACTCGATTCATTATTTATTTATTTCTTTCTTACTTTCTTCGTATGGAGACTCCATGTTAAAGGTGGGAAAGGTTTGTAAACAAATATCCTTCACTATGTGTGATCACTAATTCGTATTTAAAATATTTTATAGTTTTTAATACCCATACTGAAAATTCTGTGCCTGCCCATCCGTCATGCGTGGGACCCATGTCAAAGTAATGGGAAAGTGGACTACATGCACGAATCCACATTTTCACACGCACGCGTCACACAGAGGAACCCAAACGGCAGCACCTACTGTATATCCATCGGCCCCATCGTCTCTCCCACCCGCAACTTCTATTCCCCAATCTCTGGCGAAAAACCCTGCTTGCACCTCCACCAGCGCACCACCGACCTCCCCTTCCACCGAAGATCCCGAAGATGAAGCGTGTTTGCGGAGACGAGCCGGAGGAGAGTGCGGTCGTCAACGTCGACAGAGGCGAAGGCGATGCTCCGGTAGTAGTCGACGCCGCGGAGGCGGGATCTTCTTCCGGAACTAGAGCCGCTCTTCGCCGCGCCGTGACCGTGGAGGGCTCCGCCCAACCGGCCGTGGTCGCCGTCGCTGATGATGCCAAGGGAGACGTCCTCGCTCCCGCGGCACAAGCAGATGACCAGGGCTTCGAGCCGAAGGACCCGTACTACCGCGACTCCAAGCAGTACCGCGAGCTATATGGCCCCAGAGAGTGCGATGAGTTCGAAGAGGAGGCCTCCGACAACTGCAGCGAGGTACTCTACTATTCCGATCGATCCCCTGTTTTTCTTGATCTTACTGTTCACCATAGGGTTTGCTCATAGGGTAGATTGATTTGCCCTGTCTGCTACTTCTTGTACAAATTGATGATTCTGGGGTTCTTACTCATCTGATTTATGGTTTGTAGTTACTAGATTTGTAATATTTGATGCACATCTTGATTCAACTGTACCAAAGTATCAACCAAATGATTTATGGTACCATGAATATTCATGCATGTTTCAAATTAGTAGATGACACTTATCTTAATTAGGTCATGATTCCTTGTGTGTGATGAATCATACCAGCTTAGTGTAATGCTCACTGCATTTCAAACTTAAATTCATCCGAATATGAATCATACCAGAGTGATTATGATTACAAGAATTATATTATAGGTACTATTAATTGATCGGATCCATGGGTTTTATAATCACCATTTGTCTTAAACTGGTGCTTATTTATACGATGAACCCATAGTGTGTACATCATTTTTATTTAGGGAACAAATGAATGATCAGATGCATGTAATTTATGACCACCATTTTTCTTGAATTCCTGCTTATTGATGTCATGAATCCATATTGTTTTATGAATCAGTACATCTTCAGGGAACAAATGATTGATCCCTGATCCATGAAATTTATAATCACCAATTTCTCTTAAATTGGTGCTTAGTTATATTACTGAAATAATGATTGGACTACCCATGAACAATTTGTGACAACAGTTTAAATTGGTGCTTATTTATATTAGTGAACTAATTATCTATGGTTGGATCTGGATCATAAATGTTGATTCTACATGATGATTAATTCTTAATAATGTTCATAAAAAATATTTAATGCTTGAATTGTATTTCAGTTAATTTCCTTCTCTCACTTCTTCTTTACTTTCAAATTCGCAGGAAGACTTTGAGGACATTGACAGCGACAAGGAGGACCGGGACCGGAAGAGCCGCTTCATTCTGAAGAAGCTGAAGACTGGCCAGATCCCTTTCCGCCGGAACGGTAAGCCTAATTTCCCATTCTGCGGTAGGGTTTTCCCGAAGGATATTGAGAGTCTGATCCAGCACGCGACGGGAGTTGGAAAAGGTAGCGCGCACAAGCACAAGGCTGCTAGCAAGGCGAAGCACGCTGCCTTTGGCAAGTTCCTCAGGGACTACGTCAAGACTGGCCTCATCCCGCTCGTTGGTCCAGCTGTTGGCCCTCATGTTCTCCACTAAATTTAGTTTCTGTTTAGTTGTTCCCCTGGAGGTTCATGGTTAAACTATGTCATGTTTCAAAGACTATGTTCTACTTTTGTTATTTGGAACCTGGGCAATCATACCCAGTTGTTTAAGACTATGTCATGTTTATATGTTGTTTTCTGTTGCAGAAGCATTACTGCTGCACAGGTTATCTCTTTTTTCATGTTGATGCACGCTGCATTTGTGTAGATGCTTTATTCTGTAGCTAAGCAAGTTTCGAGTTAATTTCGACTACCAATGTTTGGCTACACCAGAGTTGTGTAGATTACATATCCCTTTGTCCCACAAGTTTACTACTTTTATGTCTCCTTTTTTCGACTTGTAGTTGTTGTTGTTAGTTTCAAGTTTTGTTTTCATAAATACAATCTGTGTTGGTAATCAGCAAAATTGAAACCTCACAGGACAATTGTTGACATATCATGGCAAAATATTTACTTATATATAGTAGAAACCAGTGCTGGGTTGCAGACCATGCATACATATAAACAAGTAGCGACTAGCAGCTACAGTTTCAAAAGAACTGACTACATGGTTTATTTGGACAGAGTCCAGTGAGCCAAAAGCACCTCACGCAGGAGAACTCACCGATGATGCGTCTCGCCGCCTCCACAATGGAGCCTTCACGGATTTCTTCTCACCTCGACGAGAACCCTAGTCGATTCGACTGTTAGCAAGATCACCTAGATAGGCCGTGTCTGCTAGCGGCGCGACTTAAACGAGGCACCCGCGGCCGACATAAATATTAATAAGGAAATTATTATGTCGTAACATCTAGATCACACCATTGAAATAAATATGTAGAATAGACTAGTTACGGATCCAGATCAAAACTCCATATCTACCTTAGCGGTAACACTCCGTGTCGGTCAGGTCAAAGCCCTGGTTCGATTCTTCTAAACCACAATTTTTACTTAATTAAATATGTTCCTGACAAGTGGGTCCGCATGATATATAAAACTAATAACATTTAATAAAGTAACTTAGTATTATTTACCTGCTATGTGGGTCCGTTGTATATGCAAATCACGGTTTACATACACCACGATCTTTGATTTCGTCACCTATTAACAGACAATGTGGAAGCCCTTCCCGGTTGGGTAATGGGTGACGATTTTTTGTTGACGAAAAATCATACCATCAAGCATTACCTTAAATGCATGACGAAAGATGAATTCGTCACCTATAAGGACACATCCTTGACGGTATGCATTTTTGTCACCACGGTTTTCGTCAACAAATGTCCCATTTCTTGTAGTGTCTTGATAATACTTGATTTGCACTTTCTGCGCCTAGCTGAAAGGCGTTAAAGAAAAGCACTTCTTGGGAGATAACCCATGTTGTTTTTATTTTGCTACTGTTTGGTTGTGTCTTGGAAGTTGTTACTACTGTAGCAACCTCTCCTTATCATGTTGTTGTGCCAAGTAAAGTCTATGATAGTAAAGTTGATACTAGATTTGGATTCCTGCGCAGAAACAGATTTTTACCTGTCACGAATTTGAGTAGATCTCTCTGTAGGAAACTCGTAAAATGCTGAAAAAAATTCATGCGTGATCCTCAGATATGTACGCAACTTTCATTCAATTTGAGCTTTTTCATCTGAGCCTGTTAAGTACCTCGGAAAAATTCGTCTTTACGGACTGTTCTGTTTTGACAAATTCTGCCTTTTATTTCACATTGCCTCTTTTACTGTGTTGAGTGGATTTCTTTGTCCCATTAACTTTCAGTAGCTTTGGGTAATGTCCACAAGTGTTAAGAATGATTGTGTCCTCTCTGAACATGTGAATTTTTGATTATGCACTAACCCCCTAATGAGTTTGTTTTGAGTTTGGTGTGGAGGAAGTTTTCAAGGGTCAAGAGAGGAGGATGATATAATATGATCAAGAAGAGTGAAAAGTCTAAGCTTGGGGATGCCCCTGTGGTTCATCCCTGCATATTTCAAGAAGACTCAAGCATCTAAGCTTGGGGATGCCCAAGGCATCCCCTTCTTCATCGACAACTTATCAGGTCACCTCTAGTGAAACTATATTTTTATTCTGTCACATCTTATGTTCTTTACTTGGAGCGTCTGTTTGTTTTTGTTTTTGTTTGAATAAAATCGGATCCTAGCATTCCTTGTGTGGGAGAAAGACACGCTCCGATTTTTCATATGAACACTGGTGTTCTTAGCTTTACTTTAATGTTCATGGCGGAGTTGAAAGCCGCTTCGTTGATTGCTATTTGGTTGGAAACATAAAATGCTTCATGTGGTAATTGGTATATGGTCTTGAATAATTTGATACTTGGCAATTGTTTTGAGCTCTCATAGATCATGTTTAAGCTTTTGCATCATGTAGTTTAAACCTATTAGTGGAGAACTACCGTAGAGCTTGTTGAAATTTTGATTGCATGATTGATCTCTCTAAGGCCTAGATATTTTCTGGTAAAAGTGTTTGAGCAACAAGGAAGACAGTGTAGAGTCTTATAATGCTTGCAATATGTTCTTATGTAAGTTTTGCTGTACCGGTTCATACTTTTGTTTGCTTCAAACAACCTTGCTAGCCAAAGCCTTGTACTGAGAGGAAATGCTTCTCGTGCATCCAAAAACCTTGAGCCAAAACTCATGTCATTTGTGTCCACCATAACTACCTATATGTGGTATTTCTCTGCCATTCCAAAGTAAATTGCTTGTGTGCTACCTTTAAAATTTCATTCCTTGTCTTTGCATTAAATAGCTCATGGGAAAATAGCTTAAAAACTATTGTGGTATTGAATATGTCGCTTATGTATCTTATTTCTTATAAGTTGCTTGTTGAGCGGTAACCATGTTTCTGGGGACGCCATCATCTGTTACACCTTTGTTGAATATCATGTGAGTTGCTATGCATGTTCGTCTTGTCTGAAGTAAGGGTGATTTATCATGATTAAATGGTTTGAGTATGCATATTGTTAGAGAAGAACATTGGGCCACCAACCAAAGCCATGTATCATGGTGAAAGTTTCAGCTTGGACATTAATCCTCAATCTCTTATGAGAATATTATCTGTTGTTGAATGCTTAAGCATTAAAGAGGAGTCCATTATGTGTTTTCTATGTTGTCCCGGTATGGATGTCCTCAAGTTGATATCTATCAAAACTGAGAAATCAAATGCGATCTATCTACTTGGACCTTTGTACAGGTGGCATAGAGGTACCCCTTTGTGACACTTGGTTGAAACATATGTAATGCAATGATAATCCATGGAAATCCGAGCTAATTAGGACAAGGTGCAGGCACTATTGGTATTCGATGCATGAGGCTTGCAACTTATAAGAGGTTTTATGCATAACACATATGAATTATTACTACCGTTGACAAAATTGTTTCCATGTTTTCAAAATAAAAAAGCTCTAGCACATGAGTAATCCATGCTTCCCTCTGCGAAGGGCCTTTCTTTTACTTTATGTTGAGTCAGTTTACCTACTTCTTTCTATCTTAGAAGCAAACACTTGTGTCAACTGTGTGCATTGATTCTTACATGTTTACTTATTGCACTTGTTATATTGCTTTATGTTGACAACTATCCATGAGATACACATGTTACAAGTTGAAAGCAATTGCTGAAACTTAATCATCCTTTGTGTTGCTTCAAAACCTTCTATTAAGAATCTATTGCTTTATGAGTTAACTCTTATGCAAGACTTATTGATGCTTGTCTTGAAAGTACTATTCATGAAAAGTCTTTGCTATATGATTCAGTTGTTTAGTCATTATCTTTTTGTTAGCAAACTATAGACTATTGCTTCGAATCACTTCATTCACTTCATATGCTTTACAATAGTATTGATGCCGAAGCGCCAGTTCCTGTTTTCTGCTGTTTTTGGTTTCAGAAATCGTACACAGGAAATATTCTCGGAATTGGACGAAACAAAAGCCCACGGTCTTATTTTGCACGGAGCCTTCCAGAAGTCCGAAGAGGAGACGAAGAGGGGCGACGAGGCGGCCACACCCTAGGGGGGGCGCGGCCCCACCCCTGGCCGCGCCGCCCTATGGGGTGGGCCCCTCGAGCGTCCCCCGACTCTGCCCCTTTGTCTATTTATTCTCTCCGTCGCGAAAACCCTAGTACCGAGAGCCACGATACGAGAAAAGTTACTGTGACACCGCCGCCGCCAATCCCATCTCGGGGGATTCAGGAGATCGCCTCCGGCACCCTGCCGGAGAGGGGAATCATCATCGGAGAACTCTACATCATCATGCTCGCCTCCGGATTGATGCGTGAGTAGTTCATCCTTGGACTATGGGTCCATAGCAGTAGCTAGATGGTTGTCTTCTCCTCTTGTGCTATCATGTTTAGATCTTGTGAGCGGCCTATCATGATCAAGATCATCTATTTGTAATGCTACATGTTGTGTTTGTTGGGATCCAATGAATATGGAATACTATGTCAAGTTGATTAATTGATTTATCATATATGTGTTGTTTATGTTCTTGCATGCTCTCCGTTGCTAGTAGAGGCTCTGGCCAAGTTGATACTTGTAACTCCAAGAGGGAGTATTTATGCTCGATAGTGGGTTCATGCCTCCATTGAATCTGGGACAGTGACAAAAATTTCTAAGGTTATGGATGTGCTGTTGCCACTAGGGATAAAACATCGATGCTTTGTCTAAGGATATTTGTGTTGATTACATTACGCACAGTACTTAATGCAATTGTCTGTTGTTTGCAACTTAATACTGGAAGGGGTGCGGATGCTAACCCGAAGGTGGACTTTTTAGGCATAGATGCATGCTGGATAGTGGTCTATGTTATTTGTCGTAATGCCCTAAGTAAATCTCATAGTAGTCATCATGATATGTATGTGCATTGTTATGCCCTCTCTATTTGTCAATTGCCCAACTGTAATTTGTTCACCCAACATGCTATTTATCTTATTAGAGAGACACCACTAGTTAACTGTGGACCCCGGTCCATTCTTTTACATGTGAAATACAATCTACTGCAATCTCTGTTCTCTGATGTTCTTCGCAAACAAACATCATTTTCCACACCATACGTTTAATCCTTTGTTTACAGCAAGCCGGTGAGATTGACAACCTCACTGTTAAGTTCGGGCAAAGTATTGTGATTGTGGTGTGCAGGTTCCACGTTGGCGCCGGAATCCCTGGTGTTGCACCGCACTACACTCCTCCACCAACAACCTTCACATGGCCTTCATCTCCTACTGGTTCGATAACCTTGGTTTCTTTCTGAGGGAAAACTTACTGCTGTGCGCATCACACCTTCCTCTTGGGGTTCCCAACGGACGTGTGCATCACGCGCCATCACAAACGTATCTATAATTTTTGATGCTCCATGCTTGTTTTACACCAATTTATATATGTTTTGTTTACACTTAGTTGCACTTTATACATTTTTCAGAACTAACCTATTGACAAGATGCCACAGTGTCAGTTCCCTGTTTTCTGCTGTTTTGTATTTCAGAAAAGTTGTACAGGAAATATTCTCGGAATTGGACGAAACAAAAGCCAAAGTTCCTATTTTACTATAAAGAAGACGAAGTCCGGAGGGGAGACGAAAGAGAGCCACGAGGAGGCCACACCAGCCCTTGGCGCGGCCCAGGCCCTGGTCACGCCCAGGGGTGGTGTGGGCCCCTCGGGGACCCACCGACCTCGTCCTTCCGCCTATTTATTCACCTATTCGGAAAAACCTAAATACCCGAGCCTCCATCCACGAAAAGTTCCATCGCGACCGCCATCGGCGACCCTAGCTCGGGAGGGTTCTGAAACTCTTCCCGGCACCCTACCGGAGAGGGAGTTCATCACCAGAGGCCTCTACATCGCCATGCCCGCCTTTGAAGTGATGCGTGAGTAGTTCATCTCTGGACTACGGGTCCATAGCAGTAGCTAGATGGTTGTCTTCTCCAATTTATGCTTCATGTTTAGATCTTGTGAGCTACCTATCATGATCAAGATCATATTTATGTAATGCTACATGTTGTGTTTGCTGGGATCCGATGAATATTGAATACTATGGTTGAGATCGATTATATACTTGTCATATGTTATTTGTGATCTTGCATGCTCTCCGTTGCTAGTAGATTCTCTGGGCAAGTATGTGTTTGTGACTCCAAGAGGGATTATTTATGCTCGATAGTGGGTTCATGCCTCTGATAATCTGGAAGAGTAACAATAACTTCTAAGGTTGTAGATGTGATGTTGCTACTAGGGAGAAAACAACAATGCTATGTCTAAGGATAATTCTATTGTTTACTTTACACACATTGACGAGGCGGTTCCTCGGCAATGCCCACCATGAGGAGCTTGGGTTTTAGAGAAAGGCGACGACGGAAGTTCCGGGAGCGAGGCGGTACACGGCGTACCCAGGTTCACGTCCCCACGGTGGAGGATCGCTACGTCCTGCTAGCAATCCACTATATGAATATATGGGTACAGGGGGCCGCCATAGGCGGAGTTTTTGAATCTAGTCTAGTTCTAATCTGTGGGTTGTGATGTCTAGGCGTGTCGCCCTATGTTTTATGTTTCTGAATATGCCTGTCTAAGGGGTGCTCCTGCCTGGCTTTATATATCAGCCAAGCTAGGGTTTACAAGAGTCCTACTAGGATTCCTATTGGAGTCTTCTTTCCTTGTAGTCCAAGTTGAGGCGCGTGCAGGTCCAGCTTGTTGAGTCCTTGTGCTGGTCCAGCTTCATAGTTTGCACCGGGTATGGCAATGTCGAGTACCCGAAGGGTTATGCCCACGTCAGTAGCCCCGAGTGTCTGGCCGAAGTGAAGCTTCGGGCAGGGACTAAAGTTGTCTTCGCTGAATGACTTGATCATCTGTTGAATCTTGTGCTTGATGTAGAGTCGAAGTTGCTTTTGGTCGGGTGCGCGGAGCGCTCTCGATGGGAGTAGCCCCCGAGCCTATGGGCGGGTGCTTGCAGCCACGCATAGACTCAAGTTGTACTACTCGAAGATCTTGATTGTTGATGTCGACGTCTTCAACTTTATTCTTCTTTGTTGGCGAGGTTGCCATATTTTTTATCGGGTGCGCGACTAGCGCTCCCGATGGGAGTAGCCCCCGAGCCTGTAGATAAATATGAAATAGTTATGTATAGGGTGTAAAAAATGCTAAGTCAAATACCGTAGATGTCCTCGCGTTCCGAGAACATGATGCCGATAACTCTGATGATTTCACTGATAGAGGAGTTGACGATTTGGATGATATCCCAGAGGAGCCGATGATTTGGATGATAGCCCAGAGGAGCCGATGATTTGGATGATGGCCCAGAGGAGCCGATGATTCGGATGATGGCCCAGAGGAGCCGATGATTCGGGTGATGGACCAGAGGAGCCGATGATTTGGATGATGGCCCAGAAGAGCCGATGATTCGGATGATGGCCTAGAGGAGCCGATGATTTTATCGGGTGCGCGTCCAGCGCTCCCAATGGAAGTAGCCCCCGAGTCTGGGCACTGGTGCTTGCAACCGTGAGTAGACTCAGGTCGAGCAACCCGATGTTTATAGTTTTCTTCAGGTGCCGTTGACACATTGTTGTCTATTTCAAGGGGCAATTCTTAATGCACCTTGAGCATCGTTGATGCCATTGTTTGTAAGTTTATCGGCAGCAAATTATTTGAGTGATCAGCTCGTATTGCGGGTCTTGCTAAACCCGTTGTATGTGCAACTTTGCTTTCAACCGATGCATGTCTTGACAGCAGCTCCCGAATAGATCGGTGGCACTAGATCTGTCGATGACTCCGTCACTCTTTGATACTTCTGTAATGTAAAGTATCGAGCGTGGGTTGTTTTCGTATGTGTTTCATGATCCTTGCTATCTACGACACTCTTTGAGGCATCTATAGCAAAGGAAAAGAGTATGGTTCCCAATGTTTCATGATCCTTGCTATCTGCGGCACTCTTTGAGGCATCTATAGCAAAGGAAAATAGCAAGGTCTTCGTTGTTTCATGATCCTTGCTATCTGCGGCACTCTTTGAGGCATCTATAGCAAAGAAAAAGAGCACGGTCCCCGTTGATTTTGCATCATAGCACTCGTAATTTCAGAGGCTTTCTCATGATCCTTGCTATCTGCGGCACTCTTTGAGGCATCTATAGCAAAGGAAAAGAGCAAGGTCCCCATTGATTTTGCATCATAGCACTCGTAGTTTCAGAGGCTTTTTTAGAGTGCAATCTCTGGCGTATTTTCCATCGCACCGTCGTTCGTTGAAATATACGAACAAGGTTCCTGAGGATGTAGTTTGGGTGTCCCGAATTACTGCAATTCTTCAAAACTTGAGTCTTCATATCTTCTTGGGTTCTAGCGAACCGGCGCTCCCGATGGGAGTAATAGTCTTCATATCTTCTTGAATTCTAACAAACCAGCGCTCCCGATGGGAGTAATAGTCTTCAAATCTTCTTGGGTTCCAGTGAACCGGCGCTCCCGATGGGAGTAATAGTCTTCAAATCTTCTTGGGTTCCAGCGAACTGGCGCTCCCGATGGGAGTAATAGTCTTCAAATCTTCTTGGGTTCTAGCGAACCGGCGCTCCCGATGGGAATAGACATAATAGTTGAAGATATTCCAGGAGCTCCCAAGTAATTGCAGCGCTCCCGACAGGAGCGCATCGGGTCAATATTATATAATATGATATCCATTGAATATTCCAGATGATGAATCCACCACCCGAGAATGCATCAGGAGAAGATATATCCAGAGCCGAAGAGGATAAGTCCATGCGGTGGGCGATGAAGAGGACGCGGTTGACATAGCCGATCCGCTGCGGGTGAGTATCCGAATATATCGGGTCCGTAATGTCGGGTCCGCGGCAGGCGAGCCCCCGAGTAAGAAGAGTGCGCGATGGCGGGCGCGGCCAGCCGAGCAGGGCAGTCAACGGGCGAGCTCCCGAATATATCAAGTCCACGATGCAACAAACGAGCTCCCGAGCGTGGCGACTGTGCGCGGTGAAGCAGTCGAAGCTTGTTCCGATCTGCAGTCATATTACAGCGCAAAAAACTGTGCACAAATAATAGTACGAGCCAAAAAATATTTGGCGAAATAAAATTTTGCAAGTAGTAATTAATTGGAAGTATAGCACCTGATTGTTGGCGAACTTGAGAGTCGGATGCCACAGCAGTGCGGATAGTGTCAGCAGCCTCGTCGTCGATGATGATGCATGTTCCTCTGAGGCCGATGGCGATGTATGTTCTTCTAAATACGAAATTGCCCGCACTTGAAGACTCAAAAGTTTGTGTGCTGCTGGCGGCTATTTGTCGAGTAGACTCTTCATGTGCATCCGATGATTTCTGCTCTTGGCAGATATGCTTGTACGGCTGCCACCTTAAACAGTTGGATAGAAAATTCACGGCCGGTCTGGCCGCAAAATCCATAAACGTGACTAGTGCATGCATCGGTTAATTCTTCTTTGCCTAGGGACTTGGTGAGCTCCTTTTCCTGCTGGGGCAGACCACGATTTGGGCAGCCTGTGGTAATCAATCATTGATGATTTTTTCCTGAAAGCGGCCAGCGGCCCTGCCATCCTACGTGACGGACAACGGCTCGAGTCCTTCGTTCGACTCTTCTCTTCCAATCTGCAGTGCTATACCGGGGCTGTGTTGATGTAGATTTTTTCTGCCATTGCTGAGCGGCCCAAAGCTTGACTTGACGGCGATCAAAATTTCCGTAGACGTTGGCGAAAGAATTCGAGAGATCCCGTCCGGATAACGAAATCCAGTCATCGCGTTTCCCACAGACGGCGCTAATTGACGAGGCGGTTCCTCGGCAATGCCCACCATGAGGAGCTTGGGTTTTAGAGAAAGACGACGATGAAAGTTCCGGGAGCGAGGCGGTACACGATGTACCCAGGTTCACGTCCCCACGGTGGAGGATCGCTACGTCCTGCTAGCAATCCACTATATGAATATATGGGTACAGGGGGCCACCATAGGCGGAGTTGTTGAATCTAGTCTAGTCTAGTCTAGTTGTTGAATGTGGATTATTAGTCATAGATGCAGTTGGCCTACGGTCTATGTATTATGTTGAATGCCCAAATGAATCTCATAGTAATCATCTTGTCATGTATGGTCTTTTGATAACCCACAAGTATAGGGGATCGCAACAGTCTTCGAGGGAAGTAAAACCCAAATTTATTGATTCGACACAAGGGGAAGCAAAGAATACTTATAAGCCTTAACAACTGAGTTGTCAATTCAGCTGCACCTGGAAAAGCACTAGTAACAGGGGTGATGTGAAAGCAGCAGTAATATGAGAGCAATAGTAATGCTGATAACAGTGTGAGTGATAATATGAGAGCAATGGCACCAGAAAATAGTTGATACTACTTCCAATGACATATAGAACGAGTATATGATGATAAGAGATGGACCGGAGTTCCCAGCTTTCTACACTAGTGGTAACTCTCCAATAACAAGTGTTGGGTGAACAAATTACAGTTGGGCAATTGATAGGATTGAAATAGCATTAAGACAGAACATCAAGATTATTAATCACGTAGGCATGTTTTCCATATATAGTCATACGTGCTCGCAATGAGAAACTTGCATAACATCTTTTGTCCTACCAGCCGGTGGCAGCCGGGCCTCTAGGGAATCTACTGGAAATTAAGGTACTCCTTTTAATAGAGCACCGGAGCAAAGCATTAACACTCCGTGAAAACATGTGATCCTCATATCTAAGCATTCCCCTCCAGTTATCCCAGTTGATGTCACTCTGGGGCCTCGGGTTCCGGACATAGACATGTGCAAACAACTTGTAGATACAATCTAAGCAATAAGTATAGAGCTTAAATCTAAGATCATGCCACTCGGGCCCTAGTGACAAGCATTAAACACAACAAGATTGCAGCAACAATAACTTCACAAACTTATATAGATAGACTAATCATAATGTAACAATCCATCGGATCCCAACAAACACAACACCGATTACATCAGATGAATCTCAATCATGTAAGGCAGCTCATGAGATCATTGTATTGAAGTACATGGGAGAGAGTACCAACTAGCTACAGCTAGAACCCGTAGTCCATGGGGGAACTACTCACGGAGCATGATGGAGGCGGTGGCGTCGATGGAGATGGCTTCTGGGGGCACTTCCCCGTCCCGGCGGCGTGCCGGAACAGAGATTCTGTCCCCCGAATTGGAGTTTCACGATGGCGGCGGCGCCCCTGGAGTCTTTCTGGAGTTTCGTCTATTCGTCTCGCGTTTTTAGGTCGCAAGGGCTTATATAGGCGAAGAGGCGGCGCAGGAGGGGCACCAGGGCGCCCTCCCCACCTGGTGGCGCGGCCAGGCCTGGGCCCGCGCCCAGGTGTGGTGTGGTGGCCCCCTGGCCCGCCTCCGACTCTCCTTCGGTGTTCTGGAACCTTCCGGGAAAAATAAGATATTTGGTCTTCGTTTCGTCGAATTCCGAGAATATTGCCCGAACAGCCTTTCTGGAACCAAAAACAACAGAAAACAGGAACTGGCACTGTGGCATCTTGTTAATAGGTTAGTTCCGGAAAACGCATAAAAACATTATAAAGTGTGAGCAAAACATGTAGGTATTGTCATAAAACTAGCATGGAACATCAGAAATTATAGATACGTTGGAGACGTATCATCTTTTTTCTGTCAATTGTCCAACTATAATTTGTTCACCCAGCATGTTATTTATCTTTATGGAGAGACACCTCTAGTGAACTGTGGACCCCGGTCCTTTCTTTTATATTGATAAAATCATCTACTGCAAACACATGTTCTGTTTACTTACTGCAAGCATTGTTCTCTTTAATTCCACTGCAAACAAACATCTCTTTCCACACTATACAGTTAATCCTTTGTTTTCAGCAAAACCGGTGAGATTGACAACCTCACTGTAAGTTGGGGCGAAGTACTTTGGTTGTGTTGTGTGCAGGTTCCACGTTGTTGCTAACGCTGGTAGTGCGCCCTGCCAAAAGTCAGCTAACAACACCTTCAGAAGTCATTCCTTTCTCCTACTGGTCAATTAAATCTTGGTTTTTTACTGAGTAAAAACTTGCTACTGTGCTCATCATACATTCCTCTTGGGGTTCCCCAACGGTGTGCTCTGCACTCATCAATGGCTTTGGTGTGAACTGATATAGTGATGATTAACTAGGCTTTAATTGTTGGGTCGTCTCTGTATACTCTTGGATTGAGTGACCTTTAGTAGCATTTTCTGCTATTGATTGAATTCTCTCCAACTTGAATCTCAGAGCATGGATTTGAATGGTGGCTTTGATTTGTAGTAGGTGATCTAATTTGGTTTCCACTGCCAATTTGATGTCGAGGGCTATGATCCATTCATACAATGTCTATACTTCTGATGGTTTTCTTCAGAATGAAACTAGGTGTTCTTTTAGCTTTTTAGAGGATCTGGTGCTAGCTCTTACGGAAGTTCTTGCTCCGTTGTTATTGTTAAAAGCATAACAAATTTGTTGGGCTGTTATCATCTTTTTGCTAGCTATTTAAAGTGTCAGTTTTAATTTGTTGGGCCACATGATGATTATTACTTTTGATCAGCTTATGTTGTTGCTTCCTATGGTAGCTAATTTGTGTATGGAATAGATCCTTGGATCTATTCCAGGGTATGTGTATACCTTTCTCCAACTCCTAGACAAAATGGTTTATTGATTTTGATTTCTGATTTGGCTTGCCTTGCTCCTAGTTCCTGGCTGGATCTTGATCTAGCTCACCATGATGTGGATCTAGGGTGATTTTTGGGTATGAACTAGATGAACTGTGGGGTTCTTGATGAACTTCTACTGGTTGTTCTCTATTGCTGGTTGTGTGGGTCGATGAAAATCTTGCTGTTGTGTTCATTAGCTTATACATCAAGCATGTACTTTGCTTGGTCGACATGCAAACCTGGTGACTGTGATGTGTGTGCTGAGCTGTTGTGTGTGTGAGAAGCTTGGAAATGAGGGGCTCGGTCATCTGGATTAGCTCTTCCAAGTGATGATTATCACCGGATTGATTTTTTTTTTTGGAATGACACTTGTCATTCCACTTAGTATTCCTCTATTTGCTTGATGTTTGTTTTGCAAATGATCAAAGACAAGGAGACCAAGAGCAAGATAGGATACTAGCAGTAGCTAGGTTATCTTAGGTTTTCATTTCTGGTACAGACTTGTAATTTTCTTTTTGTTTATTTATTCATTCTTGTATAAAGAATAATGTAAAGACAATGTATTATGTGTGTGGTTATCAATAAAGCTCATGTTTTCTCTATTGAGTTGTGAGTGGTATATGATCTGATTAATTGAGAATTTCAATTACTTCTATACTTATTCAAATAGATGCTTATATTCTCATTTCTTATTATATTTTAATTATGTTGTTTGTTTGAATTCCAATTTTTAATAGTTAGTAAAGTATTATTTTTTAATAAAGAATTCAAACTTAAATTTGAATCTCAATTCAAATTTCCTTGTTTCCCTTCAAAACCCTAATAGCATAGAGATCATGTCAAAATCTATCGCACCCTCGCCACGGCTAAACCCTAACTCGAAGCGAGAGTGAGAGACATCGACCCCCCTACATTTTATGCATTTAGGCGCGGAATTTTCCCCTTTTACGATGCAATGCACAACCCTTTCTAATTCTACCCCGCGCTTGCCCTAAATCATGGGTTGTTAGAACGGTGGAGCAGGGCCGCTGGATCCCCGCGCCCGGCATTGAACGAGGACGAGAGAGAAGAAAGAGGAGAAGCTAGGAACTGAGACTGAAGTTAACCGGGCAGATTGGTCGGACCGGGCCGGTCATAATGAGCGGGCGGCCACCGTTGACACTAAATGTAGGCCCAACGTGTCAGTGTTCGTGTCACAACATGATCAAACACATATTTCCTTCACGTGTGGTTCGTGGCCCCAAAACTGGTACCAGTTAGCAACTTTTGATGGAAGAGGCATCAACTTGTTATCTTAATCCTTTTATGATACTAAAATATAATTTAATCTATGAGGAAACTGGTGGGAGAAGAGACGGAAAGTCCTTTTGGCACATGAGATCCAGTGATCCCTCTGTATTAAAAATTCAAAAAAAATATTTACAGGTTTTTTAAAAATGAAAACAATTATGTTTTGTCAATAACAAAATTGCAATGTGGAATTCTTTCTATTATTGGCTACACAAGAAAGGAAAAAAACTGATTTAAAAAAAAATTAAAATCTTTTGCCATCTTTTAGCCAAAATACACATTATTTCAAATAATCAGATTAATACTCCGTCCAGACACATTTAATTGACACTGAGGTTAGTTGCTCCGCATGCAACTTTGTACAGTATTGTGGTTAGTTCATAGGATTTGTGAAACTCGGAAAATTAGTTTTCTATTTTTCTTTTTAACAAGCAGGACCAGTGGTGCCCATGTGCGAGCACCAAATCCCCACTTGAGGAGAGAGGTTTTTGTAGTCCGACTTGAGAGCTGCCCTGTCCCTTCCCATTCTCATCTCTCTCTCTCCCTCTGCCTCTGTATCAAGACATTTATTTTCATCATCTAAAAAAAGACATTTATTTTCATCGCTTCGTTTCCGCACTTGCGGCCTGTTCAGTTTGGCCCCGCCTCCTCGGCATTGGCGTCAAGCTCTGCTCCTGGTCATGGCCACGGCGTAGCTTCTCCAAGCCATCCGTCAAGCGTCCCAGGTGCGTTCGCTTACGGGATACGGGCCTGCTGTGTACTTCTCTTTCTTCTAGGGTTTCGTTGGTTGATTGATTGGTGTGTTCTTTCTTTAATTGTAGGGGTTTCGAAATTCCAAAGACCACTTCCGGATTTATTTGCACCCGTTGGTTGCCAAGAAACGATCAAACAAGATTTGGGACGAGGAATAGATTTATCAGTACGTACTGCTAGTTTATTATTGGGATTTGACGCCATAAGTTTGTGATTGCGGTCATAGCAGTAAACAAGTCCGCTTTCCATTACTGGAAGTACTACTCTGCTTTGCCAGTTCTTCGTTTGTAAAGTCTTTGTTTGTTTGTTTGTTTGGCTTTGGATTTGTACTCGTTCATTTAATCTGCCTTTCTCTGCTTTGGACAATTTCTTTGTTTCATCCCAAGATATTAATCGCCCCTGTGATTAATGGCAGGTGCTGACTAATTATCTTAGCTAGGAGGCAGGCAAGTACAACAAGACATTGAGGATCGTCAGATGGGGCAAGTCTTTTGTGTTCTTGTTACGAAAAATTAGCTCTAGGCAGGCACGACTATCATGTGCACACCACTAATAATACTTGCACCATGTATATTTTGTTGCCTGAGAGCAGTGGTTGCTATCGTCATGTTCGAAAACAAGTTATATGATGCATCTGTGCTCATCTTGGTTTCAAAATTGTATAAGCTGTTTCCTGTGTTTCTTCACTAGTTAGTTGATTTACACAAACCTGAAATACCAATTCTTGCTGTCCATGCATGTCTGTCTATACCAATAAGTATTCATTTTAGGCTTTTAGCTTGAATTGTGGAATACACCATGTTTTTCCTGATCAGATGCCTTTGCTGTGTGTTATTGTAGTAATGTTTCTATCTGAAAAAATCCTTATTTTCAGGTCTGCCATGGACTGCAGTTCCGATGAGTCATCAGAGCTAAGTGATACAGATGTTGATGACTATGCTGAGAAGGTGTACATGGACCTGAAGTCCGGCAAGCTTGTGGCTAGACTAGGCACTGACAGGTTTAGATGCCCTTTCTGCCCCGGGAAGAAGAAGCTGGACTACTGTTACAATGAGCTACTTCAGCATGCCATTGGGGTGGGTGCATCCAATCGCGCTGCCAAGGTGAAGGCAAACCACCAGGCCCTGGCCAATCTTCTCAAGACTGATCATGCTGATGCGGCAGGCTCATTGCCGTCGCGACAAGCTGAAGCACTGTTTAATCCTCCTAAGCCTGTGCAAGATCAAGAGCTGTTTGTTTATCCTTGGATGGGCATTCTTGCCAATGTTCCAGCAGAGCAAACAGAGAAAGGTGGAGCCACTGTGATGCAGCAGCTAGATCATTTCAGACCCTCGCGGTTAGATGCTGTGCATTGTTCTAATGGGTACACTGGATATCTGGTTGTTCACTTTCACAAGGATTGGATTGGATTTAAGGATGCCTTGGCATTCCATAACTACTATAAATCACATCATTTGGGTAAAATGAACTGGAATGAGGCAGCTCGGAAGGGAAAGTATATTTTTGGTTGGCTGGCAAAAGAAGAGGATTACAGTTCAGATGATCCAGTTGGTAAGTTCTTGTCAGAAAGAGGTGAGCTGAAGACAGTGCCTGAACTGCAACTTGAGCTATCCCAGAAGACTGAGACTATCATAACTAATTTGACAAACCAGATTAGTGCTAAGAGCAAGTATTTATTGGAACTTGAGTGCAAGTGTAATCAGATGGATCTCGCTCTTCAAAGGGCCATGGAGGACACTGACTCACTGCACCAACGTTACAATGAAGGTACCCTCATGGAACTGCACTAAAATGGAAAAGTCTCCTGTGGTACACTCTTTTGCATTGCTGACATGATCATGTCTAGTGTTTTATGTTTTATCTTGCATTTTCGGCAGAAATGCGAAATATGCAGTCTGCTGCCCGTGAACATTCACGGAGAATTGTTCAAGAGACTGATCAGCTGAGAAAGCAATTGGATGAGAAAGAGCATGGCATCAAAAGGAGATCCAAGCAACTAAGGGAGATAGTTGCTCAAACTGACATGGAAAGAAGAGAGCTGGAAAATGAGAGGAAAAAGGTACGAATCTACCATTCCTTTGTTTTACGTTACTCCTTATTATCTGCACGTAGAAGTATAAATGTAAGCATAAGAGATAAATCAATGTCATGTAAAGGCTATCAGCAAACCGACTTTTGTCTGCTAGCTCAATATTCATTGCTTTCAGATGCGCGCATACGCTCACAAATACGTGTTGAAGACTAGCTATATCCGTCTAATTTTGCTTTGTATTGAGACAATATGTCTAAGACACTTAGCAGGTTCGAATTTCAACTCTAACGTCTCCAATATGTTAGAATTTTCTGCCCTACAATACATAGATTTCCACAGTATTAAGAAAAATGGACATATAATTTAGTGATTGACTAAACTCTCCTCTGAAAGACAAGACACAAAATACTACTTCCGAGCACCGTCCATGACAAACAAGCTCAATGTGTAGAGAATATGACACTAAAAAGTTGTGTTGTTTCAGAAAAAAATGCATACACAGTATAGGTTGCCCTTTATCTGTAACAAAGAACCTCTTAGTTTTGATATCAGCCACCTGGGTAGCTTCTTCAAGCACATGACACAATAAAAAAATATGTACAATCTACCTATTTTCACCATGCTAGCTTAGAAGTATGGAAATAATTCTAGTTGTGTAAATGTTCGCAAGGTTCCAGGCTTACTATTTACTAGATATGTTATCGCTGGGCATACGATGGAAAAGTATCGAACAGAAACCAGATTTATGTCAGATTAAGACCCCAGGTCTAATATTATAAGGGAACAATATATCTTGATAATTCCCTCATCCCTAACTTTCAAGTAAAAAAAGCAAAAAATGATCTTTTCCAAATATGAATCCCTCTTTTCACCATATGCTAGCTTAGAAGTATGGAAATAATTTTAGTTGTGTAAATGTTCACAAGATTCCATGCTTACTATTTACTAGATATGTTATCACTGGGCATAAGATGGAAAAGTATCAAATAGAAACCAGATTTATATCAGATTAAGACCCCAGGGCTAATATTATCATGGAACAAGATATCCTGATAATTCCCTCATCCCTAACTGTCAAGTAAAAATATAACAAAAATGATCTTTTCCAAATATACTTCCCTTATCTGGTTTGGAGTTAGGACTGGAGACACTGCATTTTGCTATCCAAGAACTACCAGTGGAACGAAAATTTAAAAGATTGCGTTTGAACGTACTTTATATTGAGGATTTAGTATTGCCCTTAATAAAGTGAGCCGTCTTACACTTTGAACACCATTTTTCTATCCAAGAACTGCCAGTGGAACGAAAATTGAAAAGATTGTGTTTGAAACGATTTCTAGAGTAAGCTTGCTGACTAATTGTCTTACTGCTAAATAAATTCCTCTGCAGAATGATGTTCAAAATGATTCCCTCCATATGGCAAGAATTGAGCAAAAGAAAGCCAATGAAAGTGTGCGAATTCTTGTTGAGAAACATAAGGTATGCATTCTACCCTCCAATTATTGGTTTCATTCAAGTGTCTATTGAATTCTAGAATCTGTAATTTACTCTAACAGAAAGAGAAGGAAGCTGCTTTGAAAGAAATCCTGATGTTAGAGAAGAAGCTGGATGAGAAGCAAAAGCTTGAGCTGGATATAGAACAGCTTAGAGGCAAACTGAAGGTGGTGAAACACATGGAGGGAGAGGGTGTTGATGTGAAGAAACTTACTGAAGAGCTGACCAAGAAACTAGATGAAAGAATGGAGGCCATGGAACACTTGGATCAGCTAAATCAAGCTCTGATCATCAAAGAGAGGATGACCAATGATGAACTGCAAGATGCAAAGAAAGAACTGAAGAAGGTAACGTGATGTACTAGTCTTCTATTAAGCAAGTTCGGCACAATTATACCTTATTTTGATTAGAATCCTTTTCAGCTTCTAAATCTTTATGTCCTGACTCCTGAGACATGTGCATGTGTGAATATGTAATATCTGTGTACAAACTATCCTTCAGAAACAATCTTGTTAATTGATTGTTATTCGCCAACAACAGAAGCCTTTTCAAGGTTGGATTCACATCTGTTGATTGCTTGTCATCAGTTTTTAGCAGGTGTTAAAGCATTGACTGGAATTGCTGTTCTTGTTTTTACATGGTTACTAGTTAATGGCACAATAGTATTTCCCTTGTATATTTTCTCAGATGTGAACAAAAGATAATAGTGATGCCATTGCCAAATGTATTTGCTTGCATATTATGACATTGAATCACTTGACTGTTTTTTTTGTAGGGCTTGGGTGATTTGTTAAACCCTAACAGCAACATTGGAATCAAGAGGATGGGTGAACTGGATGAGAAGCCGTTTCTTAGAGCTTGCAACGAAAGATACGGCGAAGAGGCTGAAACAAAAGCTCTTGAATTCTGCTCATTGTGGCAAGATAATCTCAGGGATGCTAATTGGCATCCTTTCAAGGTAGTGACCACAGGTGAAACAGCCAAGGTATGCCCAGTGGAGTAAATCTTGCACAGTTGTTGACAATGACAAGTGCATAATGCAGTGTCAACACTAATACGATGTGATGTGTGGTCTTCAGCAAATCATCAACGAAGGTGACGAAAAGCTGGTGGGCTTGAAGGAGCAGCTCGGAGAAGAGGTCTACAAAGCTGTGACCGTGGCGCTACTGGAGATCAATGAGTACAACGCCAGCGGCAGCTACGTGGTCTCTGAGCTGTGGAACAACAAAGAGAACAAAAAGGCCAGCATTGGGGAAGTCGTGGAGCACATTCTCAAGCAATGGAAGGTTCAGAAACGAAAGAGGTGATAAATGCATCACACCATAAGAAGCTAGGGTGTTGCATTTTGGAGGTTCAGTAGATTAGATGGGACTGCGATGGTTTCCTTTTTACCATGATTCAGATTCTGTCCGTAAACTGCAAGTTACGTGCTATTCTGAATGCACACTGATGTCATCTCGGAATCGTCCACATTTTGCAAGAACCAACTGAACCAGCCGTTTTTGGCTCCTGCCACTTGATATTATATGCAGACTATGTTTATCAGACCGTTCTTTTTTACTATGTTTAGAACTGTTATCATTGTGCAACTGTTCCACGATGATGCTTGTCCCATCACAGATTAAGAGGACCAATTGGCGCATATGTTGACCCTGAACGAATTATTACCTCCATTCAGCTTTCTAAAAAGGCTTGCATTTCAGAATCATGGTAGTATTATTTATCCTCGGGAGAAGTATTTTTGCATCGACTTGAGCATTTTCCTTCTACTGTTTATGTTTTGGTCTGTACACAAACCGCAGATATGTTTGTTTGCACTACAGCCCACATGGCATATGTTATCCAGTTCACAGGAAAATTAGTATGAGACGTTTACAACAAAGAGAACTTTGAGGTGCTAGCTCTCTACTGTTTGTCTGCTCCTCCTAGGGAAGCTGGGCATCCTATGTCCCTTCCCCATGCCTGTCCAGGTGCCACGCCAATGATCAGTACGTAGGTGCCCCGCAGAAACGCGAGGTCACCTAGGGGTCGCCTCACCTACAAACACCACCGACAGAATACCAGACCAATCCCGGGCCGTCTCCTAGAACACACTTTAGCTGGTAAAATGTTTGTCAGTATAAGGCTCAAGCTAGATCCTTGTGCACACCTGTCTGAAACTAGTCACGACCTGGCACTTCCAGGTCCAGTCATCAAACCAACATTCTCTTCCAGGTTATGAACATATTTGCACAACCTCTTAAACAAATGCATTATTGTCGGCAAATCTTCCTTATCAAACAATTCGGTAGAGAACAGAAAATACTTATATCGCATCTGAACAGCAAAGCAGCTGTAGATTTACACCACGGGGAGGGGCAGGTAAGCCAACGACGAGCAACACGACATTGCTGGGTGCAGAAACACTGTCTACTGCGCTTTCAGCGTCGATCTCATGAGCAGGAAAGTTGGGGAGCAGAGCACACGAGCGGAACTAAGAAAAACACATGGTAGCTTGAACAGCTAGAACTGGGACTTGTCAAGGCTGTCGAAGTAGGGATGCTCCATCGCAGCTTTGGCTGATATCCTGCTTGCCGGATCGAACTGGAGCATTTTCTGCAAGTAACAAGTTAAAGAAGTGATCAGATTACGGACGACCCCTTCCACCTCAAAAATATAACATGAATTTCTGCTTAGGAATAGATACTGCTCTCTAGTAGCAACTTAATTATTGCAACCACGCCAAATGAATGAAAAAACTAAACTGAAGTGAATCAAAATGAATCAGTCGAATTGAAATATGGGACAATATCACAACGAAGAAAATACGAAGACATGGATGGACAAGCGTAACTTGAATTTGATGAATTGAAGAAACAGGAAAGACAGATAAAGAAAGTACTACAGCATACAGGTGACAGGAAAATAATTTTCTGGTAAAGAGTTAGCATTTCAGATCAGCATTTTAGTTTACCGTTAGCAGGTCGACCCCTTCCGGTTCCAGTGTCGGGACTACACGAGTCAAATTCTGTGATTTCCACCCTGGATACTCATGCCAGTCCCTCAGATGAGTCACTCCAGGCCAATTCTCCTCAGTAGGAGTTCCCAACAGCCTTGTCATAAGCAGTTTTAGTTAATGGCTCAATGCAAGTACAATATAAGTTTATAGAAGAAATGGGGAGAACGAAAAACTTTCAGATGATGTACTGGTAGTAATTCAAACCATATGTTTTAAGTCATTGCATGGGGTGTAACTGTTTGACAAAGTCTAGGCATCTCAATTTTCAACAAACTTTGTTACATTTTCAGATTATAGCAACCACCAGCATGAAATTGTATGTCACTACCGAGACACTATTCTTGCAACTAAGTTTTAACACGATAAGCCTATACGTTTTCACGAGAAGTAGGAGAAAGAAAAACCTGAAAATGTGAAGCAGCTGTTGTAACTCAGAGTCACCAGGGAAAAGAGCCTGTCTTCTGACCATCTCAGCTGTATAAAAAGGATAAGAAAACATCAAACTGGGGGAAAAGATTTCAAGAAAAAAGGAAAATAAATATGTATCATAGTTTAGAAGAGCAAGGAAAAAAACTAAAGCAGCTGGCTAAAAATAAAAAATATGAGACCCATGTGAAATTGGAGCTCAAAATCTTAAGCTAAATCAAAATTTAAATTTAAGAATGCAACTTGTTTCTTTTTACAAGAAGCATTTTGTAGTTAACTCTTAACGGCAATCCTTGACATTGATACTCTCAAAACTTTCAGAATTACTGTTAAGGTTATAGCTTTTTTCAAACAAATTAAACGTGTGCTGATGTACATTAAAAACCACTTAACTAGTGCTATATTTGATTATATGGAAGAGTGACCATGAATTGAGTGTACTTTTGCTCTGATTGTACATAAGTGTATTTGCAGATTCGCTACAAGGATGATATTTTCAATAACATCAATTAAAAGGAAAATTGGAGTACCAAAGATGCATCCAATTGACCAAATATCAACACCCGTTGAGTAATGTGTAGCTCCAAGCAATACTTCGGGAGCTCTATACCAAAGTGTCACAATCTACAATACGAAGAGAGAATAGGAATGTCAGGAACTTACTAAACCATGATGATAAATTACGTGGAACAGAGCATTCACTATCTAAGTGTAGAGTCGACTAGACAAGTAAACAATACCTCATGGGTGTAGCTTTTCATAGGAACAGTAAAAGCTCTACTTAACCCAAGATCTGCAATTTTCAGAATCATCTTCTCCTTGTCAACCAATATATTCTGTGGCTTTAAATCCCTATGATGTCAAGGATGAAGAAGCTTGAATTGGCATGGGTAACAAATGCAATGTATGATCAGTAACAGAAATCAGAGAATAGAAGTCCAACCGATGAAGGACACCATGGCCATGGCAGTGTGCAATTCCTTTGCATAACTGGTACAGGAAACTCTGCAAAAAAAGTTATCCATTAGCCTGAAACAAACCTATCCAAAGGAGAATAGACAAATTTAGCCTTGGGCGACTAGCCTAGAGTTTACACAAATTTTGCTTTAATGAAATAATTCAGACTAACTTACAAACACATAGGAACATTTAGTGATCTGATTTCGCATTCGGCTAACAATCGGATGTCATTCACAAATTAAAGCACAGCAGATTTTCGAAGCCAGGCCTCAGGGTTCAGAACGGGACGCGTAACAGGAGGCGAGTTCAAACCAGTACCTTGACGACCTCCGTGGGGAGCGGCTTGGGGGCGGGCCCGCGGCGGTAGGCGTCGACGAACTTCTTGAGGTCGGTGTCGAGGAACTCGAAGACGAGGTAGAGTACGGCCTTGCCCCCGGCTTGGCCGCCCTTGGTAGCCTGCTCGACGGCGAGGAGGCGGACGACGTACATGGAGCTGGAGAGGAGGCGGAGGAGGGAGATCTCGCGGAGCGCGGTGGGCGGGATCCCTTCCTCGTCCATCTCCAGGCGGGTCTTCTTGAGCGCCACCAGCTGGCCCGTCGCCTTGTCCTGCGCCTTGTACACCTTCCCGTAGGTGCCCTCCCCGACCTTCTCCAGCTTCTCGTACTTCTCCATCCCGATTCCGGCGGCCCGGGTGTCGTCGTCCGCCTCCTCGCCGCGGCTTGTGTGGGAAGAGAGGAACCCTAGGTGGGTGGGGCGGCGGCGGCGGTTGCCGGATTTGAAGGTTTTGAAATGGGGGAGAGAGGGAAAAGATGGAAAGAAAGGGGAAAGATTGACCGTGTCTGTGTGTCGGGAGCCTTGCTTGGGCCGGGCTGGGCCGCTGGATGTGGCGATTTTGACAAAAAATAATCCTTCAAAAGCACAGACTGAACCTCTCGTCGAACTATTTCACCTATCTAACCTTTTTGTGTAGCGTCTTTTCCATCGGCACCACATCTCATTGTGTGGCGCCCATGTGATCGGCGCCACACATCCATGCCGACGTGGCACGGTCGACGCTGACCAGCCGACGTGGCAGGATGTGTGGCGCCGTTCACATCAGCGCCACACATGTCAACTTATATGTCGAAAACATCCAGGAGCTCCGGACGCTTAGTCTTTAGCCGTTTTGGCGAGCCTGTTTATGTGGCGTCGATGCCATAGGCACCACACTTAACAGTGTGGCGCCGATGGCACCGGCGCCACATCCAGGAGCTCCGGACGCTTAGTCTTTAGCCGTTTTGGCGAGCCTGTTTATGTGGCGTCGATGCCATAGGCACCACACTTAACAGTGTGGCGCCGATGGCACCGGCGCCACACAAACAGGCTCGCCAAAATGGCTAAGTCCCTGGAGAATTGTCTTATAGTATATTTCGGGCCATTATGTTGTTATGTGTGGCGCCCATGGCATCGGCGTCACACATTGACTTGGGTATAAAAATCAAGAAAACTGACTTGGCATGGTTGCAAAGTGACTACTCATATCAATAGCAATTTCATACACACATCATACACATAACACACATCATAGCTCACATCGTAGCACATAGATTCATGCAATTTAAGATAGAATTCAAACAATACGTAGCAATGACGACATGGTCCCAAATGACATAGGTAGAGTTCATATAAGATAGAGTTCACACAACATAGCAAATCCATCTAAGATTTCCGTCCCCTCCTCGCGGGCTGCTTCCGGCGCGTCCGTGGCGGCTCTTCTACCTGCACCTCCTCCCCCTCTGACGATGACGGCTCATTGTTCCTCATCCTCCTCAAAGCTGATCTCCGCGGCGGCTCCTCATCGGACTCAATCACAACCTTCTTTCCTCGGTTCACATAATCGTCTGGAGTGTAACGGTTCGGAGCCTTGCCCCTTGGCTTCAACATGTACGCAGACCGTGTGGCTTTCTTCTTGCCTTGACTCAGAATAGTGTCGTCAGAAATCTTCACAAACATGAACACATGGTCAGAAAAAGTTGAAATTACTAAGCACATGTTTGATGGCAACAAAACAGTGTCGCGACGTTCATGTTCGGCGCCCCGGCTTACAAGCGTGATGAAGGGGAGAAGACCGGTAGGCTGGATGAACTCCGTGTACCGCTCGTCATACGGCATGTCCTTGATGCTACCGTGGTAACGAATCTTCAAGGGCTCAAGAACCTACGAGCACATCCATACACACAATATTATGCCATGTCCAATGGAATAAAACAAGAGGTGTTAACAAAAATAAATATTAGTACCTTCCACTTTTCCGTCTTATGAAAAGCCCGGTGATCCTTGTCATACTCATGATCTATGAGCCACACCATCTTACATGTTTACACAAATACACCATAATATGTGCCATTTCTAACAAATATGAGTCATTCCTAAGCAAATACTAGGCATATGTAACACAATTGAATGCATTTGCTAAGCAAATATTAGCCATTTCAACACATACATACATAGGGTTTCAACACATATATGTAAAATTTCATATCTAGGGTTCCAACAAATTTCATATCTAGGGTTCCACACATACACGATGCTATGGATTTCAACACATAAATCTAGGGTTCCAATAAATTTCATATCTAGATTCCAACAACCAAAATTTCCAATCTAGGTTCCATGTCTAAATTGAATTAAATCGGAGCAAATCTTGGATGAATCGAAGAGCAACGAAAGGGAATACCTTGAGGAAAGGATGAGGATCGATTTGGACGGCCAGATCTGTCAAATGAGTGGAGGATTTGGTGGGGGCGTGGAGGAGAGGCGGCCGGCGACGGCAGTAGTTGCAAAGAGAAGAGGGGAGAAAGAAAGAAGAAAGGGCCGGATCGGGCTCAGGGGACGCGGGCGCCACACATAAGTGGACGTGTGGCGCCCTTCGGAATGTGGCGCCGCATCCTGCCACGTCGGCTGGTCAGCGTCTGATACGTCTCCAACGTATCTATAATTTCTTATGTTCCATGCTAGTTTTATGACAATACCTACATGTTTTATTCACACTTTATAATGTTTTTATGCATTTTCTGGGACTAACCTATTAACAAGATGCCACAGTGTCAGTTCCTGTTTTCTACTGTTTTTGATTTCAGAAAAGTCGTTTTACAAATATTCTCGGAATTGGAAGAAACAAAAGCCCACGGCCCTATTTTCCACGGAATGTTCCAGAAGACCGAAGAGGAGTCGAGGAAAGGCCAGCAGGGGGCCCTCCCCATATGGCGGCGCGGGGGGGGCCACTGCCATGCCGAGACGTGGGGAGGGAGCCCCCTGGCTCCCCCGACGCTGCCCCTTCGCCTATTTATTCCTTCGTCCCCGAAAACCCTAGTACCGAGAGCCAAAATACCAGAACAGTTCCAGAGACGCCGCCGCCGTCAACCCTAACTCGGGGGGTTCAGAAGATCTCCTCCGACACCCTGCCGGAGAGGGGAATCATCACCGGAGGGCTCTACATCACCATGCCCGCCTCCGGACTGATGCGTGAGTAGTTCATCCTTGGACTACGGGTCTATAGAAGTAGCTAGATGGTTGTCTTCTCCTATTGTGCTATCATGTTTAGATCTTGTGAGCTACCTATCATGATCAAGATCATCTATTTGTAATGCTACATGTTGTGTTTGTTGGGATCCGATGAATATGGAATACTATGTCAAGTTGATTATTGATCTATCATATATGTGTTGTTTATGATCTTGCATGCTCTCTGTTGCTAGTAGAGGCTCTGGCCAAGTTGATACGTGTAACTCCAAGAGGGAGTATTTATGCTAGATAGTGGGTTCATGTCTCCATTGAATCTGGGGGAGTGACAGCAACCCCTAAGGTTGTGGATGTGTTGTTGCCACTAGGGATAAAACATCAATGTTTTGTCTAAGGATATTTGTATTGTTTACATTACGCACAGTACTTAATGCAATTGTCTGTTGCTTGTAACTTAATACTGGAAGGGGTGCGGATGCTAACCCGAAGGTGGACTTTTTAGGCATAGATACATGCTGGATGATGGTCTATGTTCTTTGTCGTAATGCTCTAAGTAAATCTCATAGTAGTCATCATGATATGTGTGTGCATTGTTATGCCCTCTCTATTTGTCAATTGCCCAACTGTAATTTGTTCACCCAGGATGTTATTTATCTTATTGGAGATACACCACTAGTGAACTGTGGACCCCGGTCCATTCTTTTACATCTGAAATACAACCTACTGCAATTAATGTTCTCTTTTGTTTTCTGCAAGCAAACATCATTTTCCACACCATACGTTTAATCCTTTGTTTTCAGCAAGCCGGTGAGATTGACAACCTCACTGTTAAGTTGGGGCAAAGTAGTTTGATTGTGTTGTGTAGGTTCCACGTTGGCACCGGAATCCCTGGTGTTGCGCCGCACTACACTCCTTCACCAACAACCTTCACGTGATCTTCATCTCCTACTGGTTCGATAACCTTGGTTTCTTACTGAGGGAAAACTCGCTGCTGTACTGATCATACCTTCCTCTTGGGGTTCCCAACGGACATGTGCTTTACCGCCACAAGCAGCTACTTTTCTGGCACCGTTGCCGGGGAGATCAAGACACGCTGCAAGGGGAGTCTCTCACACCCAATCTCTTTACTTTGTTTATTGTCTTGCTTTATTTTATTTTCTGTCTTGTTTGCTTTCTTTATATCAAAAACACAAAAAAAAATTAGTTACTTGTTTTACTTTATTTAATTCGGTTTTGCTTTATTTATTTTTATTATTGCTAAAATGAGTACTCCTGAGAACACTAAGTTGTGTGACTTCACTAGCACAAATAATAATGATTTCATATGCACTCCTATTGCTCCACCTGTTTCTACAGCAGAATTTTATGAAATTAAACCTGCTTTACTAAATCTTGTTATGAGAGAGCAATTTTCTAGTGTTAGTACTGATGATGCTGCTGCCCATCTTAATAATTTTGTTGAACTTTGTGAAATGCAAAAGTATAAGGATATAGATGGGGATATTATAAAACTAAAATTGTTTCCTTTCTCCTTGAGAGGAAGAGCTAAAGATTGGTTGTTATCTTTGCCTAAAAATAGTATTAGTTCATGGACTAAATGTAAAGATGCTTTCATTGGAAAATATTATCCTCCTGCTAAAATTATATCTTTGAGAAGTAGCATTATGAATTTTAAGCAATTGGATAATGAACATGTTGCCCAAGCATGGGAGAGAATGAAATCCTTGGTAAAGAATTGCCCTACCCATGGACTAACTACTTGGATGATCATCCAAACCTTTTATGCAGGATTAAATTTTTCTTCAAGGAACCTATTGGATTCAGCTACTGGAGGTACCTTTATGTCCATCACTTTGGGTGCTGCAACAAAGCTTCTTGATGATATGATGATCAACTACTCTGAATGGCACACTGAAAGGACTCCTCAAGGTAAGAAGGTAAATTATGTTGAAGAAACCTCTTCCTTGAGTGATAAGATTGATGTTATTATGTCTATGCTTGTTAATGGTAAATCTCATGTTGATCCTAATAATGTTCCTTTAGCTTCATTGGTTGCTCAAGAAGAGCATGTTGATGTGAACTTCATTAAAAAAAAAATTCAACAACATTGCTTATAGGAATAATTTTGGTAACAACAACTATAGGCCATATCCTTCTAATAGTGGTAGTGGTTATGGTAATTCTTACAACAATAGTAGGAGTGTACCCTCTGATCTTGAAGTCATGCTTAAAGAATTTATTAGTACACAAACTGCTTTTAACAAATCTGTTGAGGAAAAGTTTGGTAAAATTGATGTTCTTGCTTCTAAGGTTGATAGTCTTGCTCTTGATGTTGATCTTTTGAAACTGAAAGTTATGCCTAATGAAGTTAAAGATACTAAGTCATTTGTTACAGCAAATGCTATCCAAGTTCGAATTAATGACAATATTAGAATGATGGCTGAATTGCATGCTAGGTGGGGAAGAGAAGAAAAACTTGCTAAAGAGAATAATATAGCTAGAGTTTGGACTATTACCACCACTAGTAATGTTGATGCTTCATATGTTGCTAAACCTCCTACTATCAATGGTAAAATAATTGGTGTTGGCAATGTTGCTATAAACTGCTGAAACTGTTTGTGATAAAAGTGCTGAAATTTTTCAAAGTGTTGGGGACAATGGTCCCATTGCTTTAGATCATAATGGTTTTGATTTTGATAATTGTCATATTTCTGAAGTTATTAAGTTCTTGCAAAAACTTGCTAGAAGTTCTAATGCTAGTGCTATAAACTTGGCCTTTACAAAACATATTACAAATGCTCTCATTAAAGCTAGGGAAGAGGAATTAAAACTTGAAGTTTCTATCCCTAGGAAGTTGGAAGATGGTTGGGAGCCCATCATTAAAATGAAGGTCAATGATTTTGATTGTAATGCTTTATGTGATCTTGGTGCAAGTATTTCTGTTATGCCTAAGAAACTTTATGATATGATTGACTTGCCACCTTTGGAATGTTGTTATTTGGATGTTAATCTTGCTGATAATTCTATAAAGAAACCTTTGGGGAGAATTGACAATGTTCACATTACGGTTAACAATAACCTTGTCCCCGTTGATTTTGTTGTTTTGGATATTGAATGCAATGCATTTTGTCCTATTGTTTTGGGAAGACCCTTTCTTCGAACCGTTGGTGCTATTATTGATATGAAACAAGGAAATATTAAATATCAATTCCCTCTTAAGAAAGGTATGGAACACTTCCCTAGAAAGAGAATGAAGATGCCTTTTGATTCTATTATTAGAACAAATTATGATGTTGATGCGTCTTCTCTTGATGTTACTTGATTACACTTTCTGCGCCTACCTGAAAGGCGTTGAAGAAAAGCGCTTATGGGAGACAACCCATTATTTTATTTCTGTAATTTTTGTTTTATATTTGAGTCAAGGTGCTTGTTAATACTGTAGTAATACCTTTGTATCTTTATTTTCTTGCATTGTTGTGCCAAGTAAAGTCTTTGATAGAAAGTTGATACTAGATTTGGATTTATGCGCAGAAACAGATTTTTAGCTGTCACGAATTTGAGCTTTTCTCTCTGTAGAAAAATCTAAAAATTCTGAAAAAATTCATGAGTAATCCTCAGATATGTACGCAACTTTCGTTCAACTGGAGCTTTTCCATCTGAGCATGTTAAGTTCCTCGAAATTTTTTGTCTTTACGGACTGTTCTGTTTTTGACAGATTCTGCCTTTTATTTCGCATTGCCTCTTTTACTGTGTTTGAGTGGATTTCTTTGCTCCATTAAATTTCAGTAGCCTTGGGTAATGTCCAAAAGTGTTGGGAATGATTGTGTCCTTGCTAAACATGTGAATTTTTGATTATGCACTAACCCTCTAATGAGATTGCTTTGAGTTTGGTGTGAAGGAAGTTTTCAAGGATCAAGAGAGGAGGATGATATAATATGATCAAGAAGAGTGAAAAGTCTAAGCTTGGGGATGCCCCCGTGGTTCATCCCTGCATATTTCAAGAAGACTCAAGCGTCTAAGCTTGTGGATGCCCAAGGCATCCCCTTCTTCATCAAACTTATCAGGTCACCTCTAGTGAAACTATATTTTAATTCCGTCACATCTTATGTGCTTTACTTGGAGCGTCCGTGTGCTTTTATTCTCGTTTGTTATTTAAAGTTTTCTTAATAAATCGGATCCTAACATGCTTGTGTGGGAGAGTGACACGCTCCGCTTTTTCATTTGAACACTTGTGTTCTTTGTTTTATTTTTCATGTTTGTGGCGAAAGCTGAAAGCCGTAGCACTTATTGTTATTTGGTTGGAAACAGAAAATGCTTCTTGTGGTAATTGGTATATTGTCTTGAATAATTTGATACTTGGCAATTGTTTTGAGCTCTCAAGTAGATCATCTTTAAGCTCTTGCATCATGTAGTTTAAACCTATTAGTGGAGAACTACTGTAGAGCTTGTTGAAATTTGGTTCGCATGATTGGTCTCTCTAAGGTCTAGATATTTTCTAATAATAGTGTTTGAGCAACAAGGAAGACAGTGGAGGGTATTATAATGCTTGCAATATGTTGTTATGTAAGTTTTGTTGTACCGGTTTGTACTTGTGTTTGCTTCAAACAACCTTGCTAGCCAAAGCCTTGTACTGAGAGGGAATGCTTCTCGTGCATCCAAAACCTTGAGCCAAAACCTATGCCATTTGTGTCCACCATAACTACCTACTATCTGGTATTTTTCTACCATTCCAAGTAAATACTTCATGTGCTACCTTTAAACAATTCAAAACTTTATTACTCCTTATTTGTGTCAATGTTTTATAGCTCATGAGGAAGTATGTGGTGTTTTATCTTTCAATCTTGTTGGGCAGATTTTCACCAATGGACTAGTGGCATATACATCCGCTTATCCAATAATTTTGCAAAAAGAGCTGGCAACGGGGTGCCCAGCTCCAATTAATTAACTTTCATTAATAATTCTCTTCACATGTTTTGCCCTGATTTATCAGTAAGCAACTTAATTTTGCAATAGACACTCCTCCATGGTATGTGAAATGTTGGAAGGCACCCGAGGATTCGGTTAGCCATGGCTTGTGAAAGCAAAAGGTTGGGAGGAGTGTCATCTATAAATAAAACTAAAATACATGTGTAAACAAAAGAGAAGAGGGATGATCTACCTTGCTGGTAGAGATAACGTCCTTCATGGGAGCCGCTCTTTGAAAGTCTGTTTGACAAGGGGGTTAGAGTGCCCACTACCATTCGTTGACAACAACAAACACCTCTCAAAACTTTATTTTTATGCTCTCTTTATGATTTCAAAACTTGAAAAGCTCTAGCACATGATTTAATCCCTGCTTCCCTCTGCGAAGGGCCTTTCTTTTACTTTATGTTGAGTCAGTTTACCTACTTCTTTCTATCTTAGAAGCAAACACTTGTGTCAACTGTGTGCATTGATTCTTACATGCTTGCTTATTGCACTTATTATATTACTTTGTGTTGACAATTATCCATGAGATATGCATGTTGAAGTTGAAAGCAATTGCTGAAACTTAAATCTTCCTTTGTGTTGCTTCAAAACCTTGTATTAAGAATCTATTTCTTTATGAGTTAACTCTTATGCAAGAATTTTTGATGCTTTTCTTGAAAGTACTATTCATGAAAAGTTTTTGCTATATGATTCAGTTGTTTAGTCATTATCTTTTTTTAGCAAACTATAGACCATTTCTTTGAGTCACTTCATTCATCTCATATGCTTTACAATAGTATTGATTAAGATTATGTTGGTAGCATGTCACTTCATAAATTATTCTTTTTATCGTTTACCTACTCGAGGGCGAGTAGGAACTAAGCTTGGGGATGCTTGATACGTCTCCAACGTATCTATAATTTCTTATGTTCCATGCTAGTTTTATGACAATACCTACATGTTTTATTCACACTTTATAATGTTTTTATGCATTTTCTGGGACTAACCTATTAACAAGATGCCACAGTGCCAGTTCCTGTTTTCTGCTGTTTTTGATTTCAGAAAAGTTGTTTTACAAATATTCTCGGAATTGGACGAAACAAAAACCCACGGCCCTATTTTCCACGGAGTGTTCCAGAAGACCGAAGAGGAGTCGAGGAAGGCCATCAGGGGGCTGATACGTCCCAAACGTATCTATAATTTCTTATGTTCCATGCTACTTTTATGATGATACTCACATGTTTTATACACATTATATGTCATATTTATGCATTTTCTGGCACTAACCTATTGACGAGATGCCGAAGAGCCAGTTGCTGTTTTCTGCTGTTTTTGGTTTCAGAAATCCTAGTAAGGAAATATTCTCGGAATTGGACGAAATCAACGCCCAGGGGCCTATTTTTGCACGAAGCTTCCAGAAGTCCGAGGGAGAGACGAAGTGGGGCCACGAGGCGCCGCCACAACAGGGCGGCGTGGCCCAGGTGCTGGCCGCGCGGCCCTGGCGTGTGGGGCCCTCGTGTGGCCCCCTGACCTGCCCTTCCGCCTACTTAAAGCCTCCGTCGTGAAACCCCCAGTACCGAGAGCCACAATACGGAAAACCTTCCAGAGACGCTGTCGCCGCCAATCCCATCTCGGGGGATTCAGGAGATCGCCTCCGGCACCCTGCCGGAGAGGGGAATCATCTCCCGGAGGTCTCTTCATCGCCATGATCGCCTCCGGATCGATGTGTGAGTAGTTCACCCCTGGACTATGGGTCCATAGCAGTAGCTAGATGGTCGTCTTCTCCTCATTGTGCTATCATGTTCGATCTTGTGAGCTGCCTATCATGATCAAGATTGTCTATTTGTAATCCTTCATGTTGTGTTTGTTGGGATCCGATGGATATTGAATACTATGTCAAGTTGATTATGAATCTATCATATATGTTATTTATGTTCTTGCATGCTCTCCGTTGCTAGTAGAGGCTCTGGCCAAGTTGATACTTGTGACTCTAAGAGGGAGTATTTATGCTCGATAGTGGGTTCATGCCTCCATTAAATCTGGGACAGTGACAGAAAGTTCTAAGGTTGTGGATGTGCTGTTGCCACTAGGGATAAAACATCGATGCTTTGTCTAAGGATATTTGTGTTGATTACATTACGCACCATACTTAATGCAATTGTCTGTTGTTTACAACTTAATACTGGAGGGGGTTCGGATGATAACCTGAAGGTGGACTTTTTAGGCATAGATGCATGCTGGATGACGGTCTATGTACTTTGTCGTAATGCCCTGATTAAATCTCATAGTACTCATCATGATATATGTATGTGCATTGTTATGCCTTCTTTATTTATCAATTGCCCAACTGTAATTTGTTCACCCAACATCTGCTATCTTATGGGAGAGACACCACTAGTGAACTGTGGACCCCTGTCTTATTCCTTACATCTGAAATACAATCTACTGCAATTGTTCTTTACTGTTCTTCGCAAACAAACATCTTCATCCACACTATACATCTAATCCTTTGTTTACAGCAAGCCGGTGAGATTGACAACCTCGCTGTTACGTTGGGGCAAAGTTCTGTGATTCTGTTGTGTAGGTTCCACGTTGGCGCCGGAATCCCTGGTGTTGCGCCGCACTACACTCCTCCGCCATCAACCTTCAACGTGCTTCTTGAATCCTACTGGTTTGATTAAACCTTGGTTTCTTACTGAGGGAAACTTGCTACTGTGCGCATCACACATTCCTCTTGGGGTTCCCAACGGACGTGTCAACTACACGCATCAAGCAAATTTCTGGCGCCGTTGCCGGGGAGATCAAGACACGCTGCAAGGGGAGTCTCCACTTCCAATCTCTTTACTTTGTTTTTGTCTTGCTTTATTTTATTTACTACTTTGTTTGCTGCACTAAAACAAAACACAAAAAAAATGAGTTGCTAGCTTTACTTTATTTACTATCTTGTTCTCTATATCAAAAACACAAAAAAATTAGTTACTTGCATTTACTTTATTTACCTCTTGTTTATTTCATCATGTTTCCTCCTAATTACACTCTAAAAGACATACCGGTAGGACGAGGGTCTATAATTGGAAGAGATAATATAGAAGATTTTTTCACTCATGTTAGTACCGCTGAAGATTTTGAAGATAGACACTTGGTAGAACTTGCTCCTACTTATGAAATTGCTGCTGCTTCTTTAGTTCGCATGTTGGAAACTAATTTTGTTAATCTCAATCCTATAATCCAACACATGTTTCTCACACTCGGTGATATTGAAGAAGGGGAAAAGAAAGATTTTGTTTTAGAAACCCTTCTTAAAGAATTTGGTGGTGTAGCAAGAGAGGCTAGAAAGGTCTTTATTAAATACAATATGCTTGGCTCTTATACCAATTTTGTTAGTATCCTTGAAAAGATGGACATGGAGAGAGTAAGGTACACTAATGATATTAATGATGTAGGGGATATTAAGACATCAATACCTTGCAAGCTCGCAGGAATGTTCGAGGCACTAGAAAAGAATTATGATTGGATTGTTCCTGAAAATTTGTTTGATGAGAATAGCAAGCCTAAGAGTGATGAAAAAGGAGCCTCTGAAACTTACATAGATAAGATAACATGCATTGTTGAGAAAACAAACCCCTCTGTCGATGCTTCATCTCTTGATAATACTTGATACACATTTTCTGCGCCTAGCTGAAAGGCGTTAAAGAAAAAGCGCTTATGGGAGACAACCCATTATTTTACTTCTGCACTTTATTTTATATTTGAGTCTTGGAAGTTGTTACTACTGTAGCAACCTCTCCTTATCTTTATTTTATTGCATTGTTGTGCCAAGTAAAGTCTTTGATAGCAAAGTCAATACTAGATTTGGATTACTGCGCAGAAACAGATTTCTTGCTGTCACGAATCTGGGCAAAATTCTCTGTAGGTAACTCAGAAAATTTTGAAAATTTACGTGCGTGATCCTCAGATATGTACGCAACTTTTATTCAATTTGGGAATTTTCATCTGAGCAAGTCTGGTGCCACTTTAAAATTCGTCTTTACGGACTGTTCTGTTTTGACAGATTCTGCCTTTTATTTCGCATTGCCTGTTTTGCTATGTTTGATAGATTTCTTTGTTCCATTAACTTTCAGTAGCTTTGTGCAATGTCCAGAAGTATTAAGAATGATTATGTCACCTCTGAATATATGAATTATGCACTGACCCTCTAATGAGTTTGTTTCGAGTTTGGTGTGGAGGAAGTTTTCAAGGGTCAAGAGAGGACGATGATACAATATGATCAAGAAGAGTGAAAAATCAAAGCTTGGGGATGCCCCCGTGGTTCATCCCTGCATATTTTAAGAAGACCCAAGCGTCTAAGCTTGGGGATGCCCAAGGCATCCCCTTCTTCATCGACAACATTATCAGGTTCCTCTAGTGAAACTATATTTTT
Source organism: Lolium perenne (assembly GCF_019359855.2). Taxonomy (NCBI): domain Eukaryota; kingdom Viridiplantae; phylum Streptophyta; class Magnoliopsida; order Poales; family Poaceae; genus Lolium; species Lolium perenne. The sequence goes on from NC_067247.2 coordinate 164,129,776, forward strand.
ATTCCGTCACATCTTATGTGCTTTACTTGGAGCGTCTGTTTGTTTTTGTTTTTGTTTTTGTTTGAATAAATCGGATTCTAGCATTATTTGTATGGGAGAGAGACACGCTCCGCTGTTTCGTATGAACACATGTGTTCTTAGCTTTATCTTTAATGTTCACTAGACCATGGAAGCGCGCTTTGCCGCGCCCGTCCATATTTGAGGAAAGAAGAACAAAAATGTATAAAAAAACTGATATTACAAATAAATAAGATGTGTCCATATTGTGGTGGAACTTAAAATCTAGAAGAGTGTAGAGCACAAAAAATGAATATTTGACTGTCTGAATTATGAACATGTCTTCTGCCACAGGTAAAAAGTGGGTGTACAGATTTTGCAATTTATAACACTGATCGTGTCATCGACTAAAGACAATGACCATAAAATAACACATTTCTAAATGACATGAATGACAACAATACTAATGACAAAGGGAGTGATTACAGATGTACTAATCATGTATGTGTATATGTAAATAGTTTGGAGACAGGGGAAATAAGCTTGTAAGTGTTGTTAAATAGCTTGAACATCTAAAAAAACCTAGAATAAAAGCAGTACAAACCTTCAATGTTTGCCTGTATTCTCGGATAATCCCTTCTCCCTTCTTCCATTGTCCAAATGGTAGACAGACAATAAAGAAATAAACTATTCAGAAACATGGAAGCATGCTAACAATCACAATTGTCCTCCATCTAAATGAGATAAGACAAGTTCCTTATCACCAGAACCAGGCCACTCCTTTTTTCGGTTAGCCATAAGCATCCCTACATTAACCTGCAATGAACAGAAAGCAAATACATGAGGTTAAACATGATGATACGGTGCAAACAACATCGGTCAAAAAACATTGGCGTGGAGCAAAGAACTCAAAAAGGGTGTTAAGTTGTGTCATTAGGTGGAAGGATGCATGTTTGTAGACCGAAAAAGCAGAATCACTATACATACTGTGTGGATGGTCATATTTGCAATAATAATCAAGATGAGTGCAGTGCACACATGCAAAGATACTATATAATCAGTCCCTCAATTAACAAGTTCCCACAAGATATATAATGTAGACAGAGGTCACGAAACATAATAGCCTAAGCCCCAATTAACATTTGAATAGCATGAAGCAATAACATACAATCATGTTGTCAAACGGTAGGAAAAATCTCTTCCTTGACAATTAGACCATTAGATTTCAATCCCAACTCTTCCAGTGCAGGCCGTGAAGGTATTTTACAATAAGGAGTACCATCATAAATTCTACTGTAAAAAATACAAAGAATGTCAAGACACTCTAGAAATTACAAACCAATGTTAAGTTCTAGGCTTCTAGCAAGATTTTCATTGTGTGGTCCTGAAAATTTACATAAAGGCGCGTGTTGCCTCGCCCATACATTATAATATAAGAACAATTAAAATATCTACCACAATTCACACTGCACATATTATTTACCAAATATGAGTGTCTGAGTATACAATGCCTCAAATATGAAGCTCCATTTAATAAATATTCATTACAGTGCCTCAAATATGAAGCCAAACTAATATGGGTATATTTCGGAGATTTAAAATCTGAAATGAATAGTACCAGACAAAGACTTGCAACAAAGCTTTACTACTCTTCCGCATTATGCCCTACTTTGGTGTATTGGATATTCTCTCTGTTGGCATGTGCATGCAAGAGGTTTAATCTCAGCGCATGGCAAAAGCTGAACTTTCAAAAGGAAGCAGCTGGAAGATAAGGTGAAAATTAACTTCAATATATTTTAATTATATGCAAAGGAAGCTGATATTAGTAAGTACTTCTGTGAAACAATACAATTTCATAATCTACTTTTAACACCTGAATGAAAACAATAACCACATAAGATGGGATCATGATGCCCAGCTAAATGTCAGTTTCATGAATATTTCGTACTGATTACACATCAGATACTCTCGAAGTTTAGTTGATGAATGGCTACATGACAAATTCAAATGACTCTCCATTTATATATATACTATACTTTAGACCTAAATTCAACCGAAACTTTTTATACTATTGAAAAAATGACAGGAAAAGAGAAAACACTAATTTCTAAAATCTAGTCAAATTTGTTTGTCAAAGGGGTAATTCAAGAGTGGCACCTGAAAAACACAGGATCTTATTTCGAATTCCAAAGTAGGAAATTTGATGATGCATTCCACTTTACGAAGTGTAAAGGAAAATCAAGGATGACATCTAATTCAAAGCCTAAAGCTGACAAATATGATGTTACCTAGCTTTACCGAGCCGATCGGACAACTCTTTATTGCAACTCTTAAATATAGTCAACATGATTTTGCAATAGCCTATCAACATTTTAATATTAAATGTCACATGGCATTGAACTATCTAAGTACAGTTAACCTTCAACTCGTACAGAATAGGTCACAACAGTAAACGAGTTTTTTGTTTTACTTTTCTAGAACATGTTCCCTATTACTGGTTGACGAAAATCGGAGCCTGAGTTCGAAAAGTCTGCTATCTTCAATGAAAATTCTCCAATTCAGAAAACGGTAAGATCCTACAAATGAAGCATCACAGAATAAGTGTGGCCAACAAGAGCCGATGACAGATATATGAAGATTGGCTTTGGAATTAGAACATAACTTTGTTGTCAACACCCGAGCTCACCCAATGGCTTGAACATCCTAGTTAATGGCATCTACACTTGATATGCCCATGGCCTAGCTGTTTAAATATATCAGGAACTTTTACTATACAGAAGTATCACATACACCAAACTATACAGGATGTCAGATAATCTTTTAGGTGACACAAGCATTTAATCAAATAGACAATAAGAAGTTCAAGCTTAACTTGCAAAGCTGACATAGTGGATGCTAAATATCAAAAGGTGTATTCTTCAAGGAACAATTTAACAAAGAAAATGGACACGCAACTGACCAATCTCCTCCGAATTAACTGAACTTCTTAGCTTGCCCATTATAACAGAAGCCAATCCCAGTGAGCATAACCTTCAGGATAGAGGTTCAAAATCAAGAAACCAGCCAACAGTACATCAACTTTCAGGCTACGTCCCCCCGAGATGTCTATCAGGCAACCACACAACAATTTGGCACCGCCATACTCCCTGCAGATTTCAGTCCCACAGAAGTAATCAGCAATCAACAATATAAACAATGGTCGCATATAAGAAAAATGATTTCTAGCGGTAAGATATACGAACTTGGGAGGAGAAAGGAACATCAAGATCATCTAATCTCTACAGAGAATAGCTATCAGACTTTCACATAATTTCCTTGAAATCATAGAGATCGTTGAGAAGAACATGATGCAATTGGTGGAACCGCCACCGGACAAGCTGGTTTGTCGTGCTGGACGCCACCGCCAGATAAGCTGGCTCGTCGCGATGGGCGCACCGATCAACCCGGCGTTCGGCCAAGTGCTAGGGTTCGCTACCACTGCCCCTTGCCCTTCAATTTTCCCTTCGGCATCAGTCGGCGGCGCCGCAACCCAGGTTCCTCCCTACGGCGAGATCGGAGGGGGTCGCGGAGGACATCGTGCGTGGCGGCGTAGAAACGCGAGCGCCGGAGAGAAGAGGTGAGAAGCGGCCGGATTGCACGCATGGGTTTTCCGTTCATACTTAATGGGCCTATCTAACAGGATGAGTAGTTTATCGGCCCGGTGAACCAGAGGACGTCCAACTCGACCTGCGGAGAAGCAGCCCTGTAACGTGAACCGGCCCACGTAACGTGAAGTGCGGGCGTAAACAGGTCCACGTAGCGTTTCGGAGATTTCAAGCGATCTGCAGCGTTGAGCGTCTTGATCGGACGGTGAGGAGCGCCAAATCGCTGTGAGCCCTCCTAGCTGGTTACATTATACTGTTAACTAATTGCGAAATTTGAACTATTTCATTCATTGATATATGGTTGGAAACGGAAAATGCCGCATGTGGTAAATGGTATAATGTCTTGAATAATGTGATACTTGGCAATAGTTGTGCTCATATAGATCTTGTTTAAGCTCTTGCATCATGTACCTTGTACCCATTAATGAATAACTACATAGAGCATGTTAAAATTTGGTTTGCATGATTGTTCTCTCTAAGTCTAGATATTTTCTGGTTGAGGTGTTTGAACAACAAGGAGATGATGTAAAGTCTTATAATGCTTACAATATGTTTATATGTGAGTCTTGCTGCACCATTTCATACTTGAGTTTGCTTCAAACAACCTTGCTAGCCTAGCCTTGTATTGAGAGGAATTCTTCTCGTGCATCCAAATCCTTGAGCCAAATACTATACCATTTGTGTCCACCATACCTACCTACCACATGGTATTTCTCCGCCATTCCAAAGTACATTACTTGAATGCTACCTTCAAAATTTCTATTCTTTGCCTTTGCAATATATAGCTCATGGGACAAAATAGCTTAAAAACTATCGTGGTGAAGAATATGTACTTATGTGTCTTATTTCTTAGTAAGTTGCTTGTTGAGCGGTAACCATGTTTTTTGGGGACGCCATCAACTCTTTTACCTTTGTTGGATATCATGTGAGTTGCTATGCATGTTCGTCTTGTCTGAAGTAAGGGCGGTTTTCACAATCAAATGGTTTGAGTATGCATACTGTTAGAGAAGAACATTGGGCCGCTAACTAAAGTCATGATTCATGGTGGAAGTTTCAGTGTGGACAGCTAATCCTCAATCTCTTATGAGAATATTATCTGTTGTTAAATGCTTAAGCATTAAAAGAGGAGTCCATTATCTGTTGTCTATGTTGTCCCGGTATGGATGTCTAAGTTGAGAATAATCAAAAGCGAGAAATCCAATGCGAGCTTTCTCCTTAGACCTTTGTACAGGCGGCATAGAGGTACCCCTTTGTGACAGTTGGTTGAAACATATGCTATGCAATGATAATCCGTGTTAACCCAAGCTAATTAGGACAAGGTGCGAGCACTATTAGTATACTATGCATGAGGCTTGCAACTTATAAGATGTCTTATACATAACTCATATGCTTTATTACTACCGTTGACAAAATTGTTTCTATGCTTTCAAAATGAAAAGCTCTAGCACAAAAATAGTAATCCATGATCCCCTCTGCGAAGGGCCTATCTTTTACTTTATTGTTGAGTCAGTTTACCTATTCTTTCTATCTTAGAAGCAAACACTTGTATCAACCGTGTGCATTGATTCTTACATGTTTACCTATTGCACTTGTTATATTACTTTGTGTTGACAATTATCCATGAGATATACATGTTGAAGTTGAAAGCAACCGCTGAAACTTATATCTTCCTTTGTGTTGCTTCAATGCCTTTACTTAGAATTTATTGCTTTATGAGTTAACTGTTATGCAAGTCTTATTGACGCTTGTCTTGAAAGTACTATTCATGAAAAGTCTTTGTTATATAATTCATTTGTTTACTCATTATCTTCATCATTGCTTCAAATCGCTGCATTCATCTCATGTGCTTTACAATAGTATTGATCAAGATTATGATAGCATGTCACTTCAGAAATTATCTTTGTTATCGTTTACCTACTCGTGGGCGAGTAGGAACTAAGCTTGGGGATGCTTGATACGTCCCAAACGTATCTATAATTTCTTATGTTCCATGCTACTTTTATGATGATACTCACATGTTTTATACACATTATATGTCATATTTATGCATTTTCCGGCACTAACCTATTGACGAGATGCCGAAGAGCTAGTTGCTGTTTTCTGCTGTTTTTGGTTTCAGAAATCCTAGTAAGGAAATATTCTCGGAATTGGACGAAATCAACGCCCAGGGGCCTATTTTTGCACGAAGCTTCCAGAAGTCCGAGGGAGAGACGAAGTGGGGCCACGAGGCGCCGCCACAACACGGCGGCGCGGCCCAGGTGCTGGCCGCGCGGCCCTGGCGTGTGGGGCCCTCGTGTGGCCCCCTGACCTGCCCTTCCGCCTACTTAAAGCCTCCGTCGTGAAACCCCCAGTACCGAGAGCCACGATACGGAAAACCTTCCGGAGACGCCGCCGCCGCCAATCCCATCTCGGGGGATTCAGGAGATCGCCTCCGGCACCCTGCCGGAGAGGGGAATCATCTCCCGGAGGTCTCTTCATCGCCATGATCGCCTCCGGATCGATGTGTGAGTAGTTCACCCCTGGACTATAGGTCCATAGCAGTAGCTAGATGGTCGTCTTCTCCTCATTGTGCTATCATGTTCGATCTTGTGAGCTGCCTATCATGATCAAGATCGTCTATTTGTAATCCTTCATGTTGTGTTTGTTGGGATCCGATGGATATTGAATACTATGTCAAGTTGGTTATCAATCTATCATATATGTTATTTATGTTCTTGCATGCTCTCCGTTGCTAGTAGAGGCTCTGGCCAAGTTGATACTTGTGACTCCAAGAGGGAGTATTTATGCTCGATAGTGGGTTCATGCCTCCATTAAATCTGGGACAGTGACAGAAAGTTCTAAGGTTGTGGATGTGCTGTTGCCACTAGGGATAAAACATCGATGCTTTGTCTAAGGATATTTGTGTTGATTACATTACGCACCATACTTAATGCAATTGTCTGTTGTTTACAACTTAATACTGGAGGGGGTTCGGATGATAACCTGAAGGTGGACTTTTTAGGCATAGATGCATGCTGGATGGCGGTCTATGTACTTTGTCGTAATGCCCTGATTAAATCTCATAGTACTCATCATGATATATGTATGTGCATTGTTATGCCTTCTTTATTTGTCAATTGCCCAACTGTAATTTGTTCACCCAACATCTGCTATCTTATGGGAGAGACACCACTAGTGAACTGTGGACCCCGGTCCTATTCCTTACATCTGAAATACAATCTACTGCAATTGTTCTTTACTGTTCTTCGCAAACAAACATCATCATCCACACTATACATCTAATCCTTTGTTTACAGCAAGCCGGTGAGATTGACAACCTCGCTGTTACGTTGGGGCAAAGTTCTGTGATTGTGTTGTGCAGGTTCCACGTTGGCGCCGGAATCCCTGGTGTTGCGCCGCACTACACTCCTCCGCCATCAACCTTCAACGTGCTTCTTGACTCCTACTGGTTCGATTAAACCTTGGTTTCTTACTGAGGGAAACTTGCTACTGTGCGCATCACACCTTCCTCTTGGGGTTCCCAACGGACGTGTCAACTACACGCATCAGGGGCCCTCCCCATATGGCGGCGCGGGCGGCCCCACTGCCGCGCCGAGACGTGGGGAGGGAGCCCCCTGGCTCCCCCGACGCTGCCCCTTCGCCTATTTATTCCTTCATCCCCGAAAACCCTAGTACCGAGAGCCAAAATACCAGAACAGTTCCAGAGACGCCGCCGCCGTCAACCCTAACTCGGGGGGGGGGGGGTGGGGGTTCAGAAGATCTCCTCCGGCACCCTGCCGGAGAGGGGAATCATCACCGGAGGGCTCTACATCACCATGCCCGCCTCCGGACTGATGCGTGAGTAGTTCATCCTTGGACTACGGGTCCATAGCAGTAGCTAGATGGCTGTCTTCTCCTATTGTGCCATCTTGTTTAGATCTTGTGAGCTGCCTATCATGATCAAGATCATCTATTTGTAATGCTACATGTTGTGTTTGTTGGGATCCGATGAATATGGAATACTATGTCAAGTTGATTATTGATCTATCATATATGTGTTGTTTATGATCTTGCATGCTCTCCGTTGCTAGTAGAGGCTCTGGCCAAGTTGATACTTGTAACTCCAAGAGGGAGTATTTATGCTAGATAGTGGGTTCATTTCTCCATTGAATCTGGGGGAGTGACAGCAACCCCTAAGGTTGTGGATGTGATGTTGCCACTAGGGATAAAACATCAATGCTTTGTCTAAAGATATTTGTATTGTTTACATTACGCACAGTACTTAATGCAATTGTCTGTTGCTTGCAACTTAATACTGGAAGGGGTGCGGATGCTAACCCGAAGGTGGACTTTTTAGGCATAGATGCATGCTGGATGGCGGTCTATGTTCTTTGTCGTAATGCCCTAAGTAAATCTCATAGTAGTCATCATGATATGTATGTGCATTGTTATGCCCTCTCTATTTGTCAATTGCCCAATTGTAATTTGTTTACCCAACATGTTATTTATCTTATTGGAGAGACACCACTAGTGAACTGTGAACCCCGGTCCATTCTTTTACATCTGGAATACAACCTACTGCAATCATTGTTCTCTTTTGTTTTCTGCAAGCAAACATTATTTTCCACACCATACGTTTAATCCTTTGTTTTGAGCAAGCCGGTGAGATTGACGACCTCACTGTTAAGTTGGGGAAAAGTAGTTTGATTGTGTTGTGCAGGTTCCGCGTTGGCACCGGAATCCCTGGTGTTGCGCCGCACTACACTCCTTCACCAACAACCTTCACGTGATCTTCATCTCCTACTGGTTCGATAACCTTGGTTTCTTACTGAGGGAAAACTCGCTGCCGTACTCATCATACCTTCCTCTTGGGGTTCCCAACGGACGTGTGCTTTACCGTCACAAGCAGCGTCGACCGTGCCACGTCGGCATGGACGTGTGGCGCCGATCGCATATGCGCCACACAGTGAGGTGTGGCGCCGACGGGAAGGACGCCACACAAAAGGGTTAGATGGGTGAAATAGTTCGGCCAGAGGATCAGTCTGTGCTTTTCTTTCAGAAAAGGTTTTTTTTTTTGTCAAAATCGCCGTTGGATGTTTGCTCAAGTGATAATAACAGCAGTTACTCGCGCAGTGTTAACTGCTAAGCAGAGAATGGTTGAAGGATACAAATTCTCTTATCCTTGAAATCTCTGCAAGAGCATGTCCAGCAGCTTACCCCTATTTTGAATAAGGATGGATCACCAGATTTTTTTTTCTGCTTTTCTAGCTTATCCAAAACTGGGTTAGTTTTTTATCCTTTTGTTTTCCCATAATTTCTGCCTTCTTCTCCGTCCAACCCCACCTTCAATGCCTCCATCCCCACCTAGTCTCATCGCCACGTCCACGTGCAGCTCCGTGCGGCCCTGCCACCACACGCAAATCCGTCCGGCCCCGCCTAGCGCTGCCCAACCTCGGCCAATCTCGTCCAGCATACTGACGCCGAGGAAGATGTGGGGGTCGGGGAAGGCTAGAAAGAGCGGGCAAGTGAGGCGAGCGGTGGCCCCGAGAGGCTCCGGCGGTAAAGGAAAAATGGATAAAGGCTTGGAGGAAAGAGGGGGCTAGGCAAGAGTTCTAGCCGGGGAAACAAAGTTGTATTGGAGGCGGGGGAAGAGGGAGTCTCAACTCCTTGTATAAGCTGTCCATCTGTGAAGAAGATCAGACAAACGGGATGTAGAGGTTTCGCATTTTGCGTCCTAAACCTAGGTAAAATAGTTGTGTGTTTGTGTTATGCTTGATCATGTTTGCAACATCAACATCCAGTGCCCACCTACCGAACAGAAAAAAAGGGTGCAAACCCTCGGTGTCCTATGTCTCGAGGACGCGACATTTTTGTATTCCAAAATTATATGGGTGTGGATTAAAGTCAAAATATGCCTTGATGCATCACTATGGCGGTTCCAATAATGTGCCCAAAGATAAAATTATAGATTTCCTTGATATAAAAAGGATGATTCAAGCTTCAACGATCTCTTTATTTGAAAATTTTAAAAAATATATTTACAAGTTTTAACACAAGATATAAAATATAGATATTGCTAATGATCTATCCTACAAGCATACACACTCGTAATGTAATTTTTTTGTATTATGAGCTACACGAAAATAATAAGATACAATATTTTTAGATTTAAAAATATGCATTGTTCACTATACTTAGATACACACTTATATTTTTTAAGGTCGGAATAAATGTGTTTCAAAATGAGATTTTGCGCGATTGTGGTTTATATCATTGACTATATCCCTTTTTCAGAGTTCATTAAAAAATGTAGGTCTGATTTTCGAATTTAAAAAATAAAGGGTCCCCTGGAGCTTGGAATCTGAAGAGAGTTAAAAATTCCATATCGCAGTTGCAGCCAATTTCTATCTAGCTAACTAGACGTACCTAAAGCTGGACTAGTTATTGTTAGAGTAATATGCTTGTTGTATTACCAGGGGGCCAAAGGCCACAATATATAGTACATGTACAGGTGCAAATATGCAGGAAGCCCCCTAACATCTGGGGAAACTACAATATACAAATATATACATCTAACACCCCCCCTCAAACTCATGGTGGATCCACAACACTGAGTTTGGAGAGTAAGAAATCATGTTGCGCTCGAGTCTGTGCCTTCGTAAAGAAATCCGCCAACTGCAAATCTGAAGGCACATAATGAACCGCAACAACATCATCCTGCACCTGAGCACGTGTGTAAAACACATCAACACCAATATGTTTGGTCAGCTCATGCTTGACCGGATCACGTGCAATACTGATAGCACCTGTACTGTCAGACAAAAGCGGAGTGGGTGTCGTAACAGAGACCCCAAAATCTGCAACCAACCACCGTAACCAGGTCACCTCAGCAATCAACAAAGCCATAGCCCGCAACTCAGCCTCAACACTCGAACGGGAAATTGCTACCTGTTTCTTCGTCTTCCAAGCAACAAGCGAACCACCAAGAAACACACAGTAAGCAGAAAGTGAACGACGATCCGTAGGATCACTCGCCCACGTAGCATCCGAGTAGCACTGGAGCTGGAGAGAGCTGGAACGGGGAAAGAAAAGGCGACGAGTGATCGTGCCACGAAGGTAACGAAGAACACGAAGGAGATGACTATAGTGAACAGTGGTAGGAGCTGAGACAAACTGACTCAGAATATGAACAGGATAAGAAATATCAGGACGAGTGACAGCAAGATAAACAAGACTCCCAACAAGATGGCGATAACGAGTGGGATCAGGAAGAGGATCACCATCAGTAGGACGAAGCTTAACATTAAGCTCCATAGGAGTATCAACCGTGCGCTCATCCCCAAGAGCAGCACGAGCAAGAAGATCCTGAATGTACTTTTCCTGAGAGATAGAAAAGCCATCAGAAGTAGAGGAAACCTCAATGCCAAGAAAATAGCGAAGAGGACCAAGATCAGTCATTAGAAACTGATCGCGAAGACGAGCCTTAACAAAGGCAATATACTCAGGATCATCACCAGTAATGATCATATCATCAACATAGAGAAGAAGAAGAGTACGTCCACGAGGAGAAGTATGAACGAAGAGTGCTGGATCAACCTGGCTCTGATACCATGTTAGAGTAATATGCTTGTTGTATTACCAGGGGGCCAAAGGCCACAATATATAGTACATGTACAGGTGCAAATATGCAGGAAGCCCCTAACATCTGGGGAAACTACAATATACAAATATATACATCTAACAGTTATTACATCATCAGAAGAGCAAAAACATATGCCGTGGACATAGCTTTGCGGAATCCTTTGGCAGTACTGCCCGATAATGTTGTCACATGAATCGTATCGTTTCCTCTAGGTCCAGCACCCCTGCTAGCTATCCGCAGAATCATTTCCTCTCGTATTCATACACAGGGCCGCTGGGTGTTTCTGGGTTAAAGAACCTTCCTGACACCCTCTCCTCTAACACCATCAGCGCTTCTTCTGATCGAATAGCCGTTGGAGTTTTGTACTGGCTGGGCGATGTGCACCTAGACACGAAGAAATCCATCAGAGCATCAAATGCACCAGGTTTCACCACCCTTATCTCCAGTGCCCTGATCGACCCACGGTGCCGGCTTTTGCGGTACATCTGATCGAAGCATCCTTCCACGGTCAGACAGCACTTCTCCATGACAGTCCGGTCGATATCACTGGCAATATGGTTACTCTCAGCTGCACGGACCAGCTCCCAGAAGAGGATGTAGTGGCCAGGCAAGGTGGATATGTCCGCATATGCAGTGGTACCACCAAACATGTAACCAAGAGGCCTAAGGTGCAGCTCATATGCTTGCGAAATGGCCTTGAGGAGGTCCTCCTCGGTTATACACTCGAAGTCAATGTTTAAGGCAACATTGTGCCGCCCGGAGAACTGAAATAGTGGCGTTGCGTTGTAGAATCCACTCACTGTCAAAAGGTCACCCACTCGGTACCTGTAAAGTCCTGGTATGCACAAGAATATGCAAAGTCAAATCAAAGTGAACTCATTTTCTTAGGCCTACAACTTTTCAGAAATTGTTGAGATCATTGATTTTAATTCTTATATCACAAAAAAAAGCCACCAAACAATGCAAGGAAAAGAGACCAGGCTTACACAAGCGGGAGAGAGTTACTGCACTGCAGTGGGGCAACAATCTCACTTAGTGGTACTTCATGGCTAAACATGACACTGTGAAGTGCTAGTTAAATTTGGTTTCATAATACTTGGGAGTTGCAGTAGCAGATAACTAATCTGATAATGTATTCAGAGTAACGTTGATAAAACGTAAATCATGGTGACTTTGAAAGCATGTAAGAAATCAGACTGGAGATATGGTAGGGAGTAGTAGTCTAACAGCTAACCTGCAGAGGTGGTGATAACCAGCTCATAGCACCGACCGATTTTGACATTCATAAGATCCACAAGCTTTAACCCACCAAAATTATCAGTTGTTCGTTGCACCATGTCATCATCACCACGCTTGACCTCTGCGAACTCGTAGTATGCAATGTTTGGAAGCAATGCATACGACGCGCGGGAAGGCGGATCAAGAGGCCTTAGATTGATCCCTGCAGCGCACTCCGTAGACACGTACATGTGCGAAACAATCGGTAACCCAGCACCATAGCTCTCGAGAATTGGAATGTACTGCGACATGGAGCCGGTGACAATGGTGAGGATGTACCGTGCTCCTGGCCATAGCCTCCTCAGTATCCCATCCCAAGGCCTCCCGGCACACTGGGACACGATCTCATCGGCTAGTGCTGGGTCAGGCTGTCGCAGGTAACGCTGAGAGATGGCATCACGCAAAGGAACATGCGCTATCCAGTCGCTGAGATGTCCAGTGCGGATGTTGGAGCACATCTCCTCCCAGTTATCTTCCAAGAACCTGACCCCTTTCACAAAACCGTGAGCGAAGGCGCCGCCGACATGGTCGACGATTCGTCGGTCAATCAGGCCGCAGAGCAACTGGCAGTACATGCTCTGCTTGACATCTGGGCAGTAGACTGCCTCGATGGGGCTAGTGTTCCTGTGGATGTCGTGATCCCTGAAATGGCTGCTGTAGCAGTAGGCGGTACCAGACGAGTGGACGGGCAAGCCGGACATGGTCGGGTTCCCAGGGAAGGTGAACATGAGGTACATTCCCTTGCCGCATTTCTCCTGATCAGCATGCAAATGCCTACAGCAATGGAAGCCGGTTCTTGAGACTACACAACAGCGCTAGTAGCACTCGTAGTAGATATAAGAAATTGCAAATGCATATAGACTTGGTAGACAATGATTATCCAACACCTAAACTCGACCAAGCGGATGGCCAATGCTTACATCTTCCTCACGGCTGCCTCTAAGGCATTGTAGAACATCCTCTGGTGGAGCTTCTCCGTGGTGGATGGATAGAGCTTCTGGTGCCCCCCGGATGTGCCCGAGCTGCCAACCATGAGAAACATACACATCAGTTTGGTGTAGTGTTTCTTTCTTCACACAGAGAATGAATGATTTACCTTCTGACGAGGTCGGTGATGCGCTCGGAGCAGAGGACGCTGGAAGGCTCGCCGGAGACGATGCGGTACACGTACGGCTTGATGTCCTCGTACCTGACCACGGGCACGCGCTCCTTGAAGGCCTCTCGGAGGTCGGCGGCCGAGGCGCCTGGTGGCAAGCCATCCAGGAAGCGGCGGAGGTACTCGGTGTGGGCGTTCCTGGTGAGGATCTCGGTTAGGACGTCCTGCTGGAGCGCCGCCGCGTCGGCGGTGAGGCGCTCGACGAGGCCGCGGCCGGCACCCGCGTCCGCCGGATCGAACTCCGGCAGCAGCGACGCTATTGCTTTGGTGGGCTCGCTTGGTGAGGCGGCTAGGTTAATGCTGCAGGGTGGACAGGCAGCCGACGGCGAGCTGTAGCCCAGACGAGTGCCAGACCGCGACCGCCGTCGGCCGAGATCTGGAGAGAGCGCTGCTGTCGGACGCAGCGACGAAAGGGAGTGGAGTGGCCCTGTCACAAACATGAGGAAGTTTGTGTGAAGTGTCCCTATTGGATGTGGCGATAGTGACTTCGCGGATACTAGTACCACGGAGTACTCCTATAGATTTGGCAGCTTCTGCGAAATTTGTTTCTTTTTCAAAAATGTAATGGTCCACGTGTTCAGTTGTAGTATCAAGCAAAGAGTAAAGACCTAAACACGTAACCACACCTAGAACATCCTAGTGGACAGCTGTGCTGGAGGTATAGGGTGCGCTTGTAGGCTGGGCCGGATTTCTGCACCATTGCCGTATCGCAGCCGGACCACGGGCCAGATTCAGCCCATGTTTTGTCTCCCGTGTTACATCAGTGCGTACAGAAATGCAGATTGTTTGGATGCCTAAAAAAAATATTCCATCTGTGTCGGGACATCACTGTTTAGTTGCCATTTTGGACATCCAAGTTGTGCTTCTCCTCACCACATTCAAATATGATGACCTTACCATCACATAACTGTACACAAGAGCACAAAGACGATCATAAGCACATCACACAATTATATACAGATGGAATATAATACTTAGTACCTAATCCTAGCGTCAGAGTGGTAAAACGTCTACTTAAACCTGGTGGCAGACTACCCAAGTCCAAAAGTAAGTGTTTAACGTACAGCCTCCCGAGGCCAGCACAACAACTAACAACTTCACAGCAGCATAGACAGAGAACAAACACAGAACCTTAATAGCGAGGATCAGCATAAGGGCCCTCGTGATGCTTCCCGCACCTGAAGATGCTGGAGCAGGAAGTGTCCTTCCTAAAGATGTCGACCTGGAAGTCATCGTCCTTAGGGTGAAGACGATCGTGTCGTCGACACGGAGGTCGGCCCTGGTGGCGAACTCGCTCCATGACTTGATGAAGCCGACGCGCTCGGCCCTCCACTGGAGCTGCACTCTCCACTCACAACTCTGGCCCATGTTCAAGGCCACCTTCACCAGCGGGCCATTGTTCTTCAGCTTGCACTTCCTGGTCAGGTGATGCTCCATGTAGGGAGGCACGGCGAGGGCAGTGAGCTCCTGGCTCTCAGGTCAGCAGGATGCCCGGCGTGAACCCTACGCGCGGTGATCTGTCGGTGGGCTTCCATGAACCCTTCACTCGCATCCCGAAACTGCACCCGGACGACAATGTCCCGTGCCTCCCCTATGGGCCCTTCGAGGAAGGTTTCCAGGAAGAGCAAGTTCTGCATATGCAATGAGAATGACCAGAGTGAGCGATACTTGCATTGGTGAGCTCCAATGGCAATGACAATCTCAAGTATGCCATGGCTATGTCAAGCTCAAGATCGTCATGGCCATGACAATCACAAGATCATCATGGCCATGACAAGCTCAAGTCTATCATGCATGGTCATGACAAGCTCAAGATCATCATGGCCATGACAAGCTCAAGTCCATCATGGGCATGAAAAGCTCAAGTCCATCATGGCCTTGACAAGCTCAAGTCCATCATGTCCATGAAAATCACAAGATCATCATGGCCATGACAATCTCAAGTCCATCATGGCATTGACAAGTTCAAGATCACCCTACTCATCGTTGACATGCTTCAGACTAACATGCACCGAACATTGAAATTAATCATATCTACTTTGACATCAATCGATTCTACATTGACATCAATCTGATCTACATTCACATCAATAAGATGAGGAAGGGATAGAGACTGCTTACAATGGGGTGGAGAGCAAGCGGGCCCGTCGGAGGAGGAGGTCACGCACCGGAGTCGCCATGTGGTGCAGGAGGTCGCACCCCAAATCCAGGAGGAGGAGGAGGCGGAGGCGCAGCCGGAGCAGCAGTCGGATGACTTGGCGTCGGAGCAGCTATCGGAAAGCGGGGAGCATATGGAGCAGACAGTTGCTGACGAGCACGGGGTCAGCCGAAGGGCGGTGGCGCGACCTGCGGCGCGCCATTGGGAGCAGCCGGACGCGGCTGGACCCATGGCATCGGTGCGTGCATCGGTGTGGAGGCAAACCCCGGCGGAGGCTCCATCTCCCTGGAGCCTACTGCACCCGCTACCATTGCCGCTGCCCTCGCTGAAGGAAGCCCTATGCAGGGCAGAAAAACCCCCATTGCGGGATCCTCCGAAGGAATCACGGCGGCCTATAAAGCGGTGATGGCCGCGCTGTGTGTACCCATGCCAACGGGCTTGGTCACAACCGGCGACGGGTAATTCCACACCGGTACTCGAACGACATCGATCTACGCTGCCGAATCGCGGCCGCTGCCCTTGTACTCCCAGAGGATGCGCAACTAGGCATCTTTTGACCTCGTGACCGTCGGGCGAACGACGGGATCCATCGGCGCTGGGCGGAAGGAGGCGGGGGAGGCGAGGTGATAGGGCAAAGGTGGCCGATCTTTCGATGCGAAGAGGATAGATCGATTTTTTAGTGGAGTTCGTGCTTTTTGATCCGACTACACGTGCAAAGCTCGTGCGCAAATGCAATCGCTAGGACAATCTCCGAGAGTTACTGATCTTGTGGATGCACCATCAGCCTGACCAAAAGGTCCTAATTCCTATCTGAAATCGAGCACAAGTAAGAACTAATAATGCAATCATAATTATTGCGGATATAGATAAAAGCTTTATTGAAAAGGTGGGATTCCGAATAGCCGGTCTTGTTCTGGGTGTTGGCCTCAAAAAAAGTACACAAAGAGTTGCAACAATGGCTAACTTTTAGTCTAATCAAAATCTGAGTCTAAACGTGACGCCTATGGGGGTATATAAAGGAGGAAAAGGTGGGGTTTCGGCCAGCCATACGTATGGTGGTCGAACCAAACCCTAGAAGGTCTTTCCCCCTTCAATACGGACTCTAAACGGTGGCTATCTTAATTCCTGCGAAAATACCATGGCCTGGCACAAAATTAAAAGTGGCGCAGCACCATATTATGCTATGGACGAAATTATGAAGTATAATCTTGTGTATTTCATCCAAGTCTTCAATCTTCATTATGGTGGCTTCAAAGTTCTGAAATCTCCACTTGTGGCGTCCTCTTCAATCCTCACATGTTTGGCGCCACCTCCATGCACGATCATGCTCCAATGCTTGTCCCTCTCATCCATGCTAGGTCCATCATTCCTAAGAGTAACAAACACATCTGATTTAGGCATCATCATATCCTCATGTATGTGAGGAATAGTTCCAAGAAACAAAGTACTTGATAGTTAAGTTATTTGGCACGAGTTCGAGTGATTTGTCCTTGTATTTTGGAGCTGTAGGTACATCAGTTGTATCAATAGATGGGATGTCCTCATCACGAGGAGGCCATGGGTGGTGGTTGATGGGACAACGCCGTGTGTCAGTGAGGGACTATCGACCCTCCAAGCCATCTTCAGCATCCTGAACTCCTCAACAATGTCGTCAGCAACCTTCTTGGGCGTGCGGCTTCGATGAGAGTGCTGAAAGGCTTCAACATTCCTATTCTTCCAGTGGGCGTAGCCCACCGTGCAAATGAGGCCATCGAACCACCTCCTATCTCGTGTACAACATCTCAATCTTTCTGCTGACCACCAGGCTTCAATCATATCCTCACTGCTAGGGATCCTCAAGTTGATCTGCAGTGCTCATTCGCATCTGAATAGAACCTCTCTTGCCACTACACACTGAACGAGAATGTGCTCCGTGGTGTCCTCCTCTAGCAGGCAGGCAAAGCACCCTGCAGATTGTGCTTGCAGGCCATGTCGGAATCTCCTATCGGAGGTCCATATCCTATGTTGAACCTCCAACCACATGAAAAGTTTGCTCTTGGGCGTCGCTTTGGCTTTCCAGATGGCACCAGCAAGCAGAAACCTCTTACTGCCCTGCACAAGCATATCATAAGTTGATTTGGCAGTATATTTCCCCGAACCGGACCATGGGCAGAAGAAGGCATCCGGCACCATGGCATCCCTCTGCACACCCTGTATAGCCACCCACAACGCTAGGAATTCCCTTTCCCCCCTAGTTGCAAGGTTGCCATTGATGTCGCCGACCCAGCGGTTCTCAAACATGGCCTCAACGATAGTTCTGGAGTTCTTGATGCGGGTCTTAAGATGTAGAGTGACCCCAGGGGCATAGTCCGTCGCCGCTCTTCCATGAATCCAACGATCTCGCCAGAAGAGTGTGTTCTGTCCATTGCCAACACAAATGTGCACCAAACTGTCAAAGGCCTCCCTCGCCTCTACGTCCTTGACCATAGGCAAGCCTTGCCAGGCTATCATTTCATCAGTTATACGCAGCCATTCCCACCGAATTCGAAGGGCCAAACCTTGCAAGCATAAGTTCTTCACTCCAAGTCCACCAAAGGCGTGTGGTTTACAATTCTGGTTCCATGCCACTAGACGCTAACCTCCATTAGCTCTTTCCTTCCCAGCCCAAAAGAAGCCACATAAGGACTTGTTGATTTCCTCTAGTAACCAGGTCGGAGCCTCCACGATGATAAACTGGTGCACCACTCTTCCAGCCATGACAAATTTCACTAGGATAAGCCGACTTGGTTTCGCGATCATGCCCCTTGATACGTCCCAAACGTATCTATAATTTCTTATGTTCCATGCTACTTTTATGATGATACTCACATGTTTTATACACATTATATGTCGTTATTATGCATTTTCCGGCACTAACCTATTGACGAGATGCCGAAGAGCCAGTTGCTGTTTTCTGCTGTTTTTGGTTTCAGAAATCCTAGTAAGGAAATATTCTCGGAATTGGACGAAATCAACGCCCAGGGTCCTATTTTCACACGAAGCTTCCAGAAGACCGAAGAGGATAAGAAGTGGGGCCACGAGGCGGACACACACTAAGGCGGCGCGGCTTGGGCCTTGCCGCGCCGGGCTGTTGTATGGGGCCCTCGTGTGGCCCCCTGACCTACCCTTCCGCCTACTTAAAGCCTCCGTCGCGAAACCCCCAGTACCGAGAGCCACGATACGGAAAACCTTCCAGAGACGTAGCCGCCGCCAATCCCATCTCGGGGGATTCAGGAGATCGCCTCCGGCACCCTGCCGGAGAGGGGAATTATCTCCCGGAGGACTCTTCATCGCCATGATCACCTCCGGATTGATGTGTGAGTAGTTCACCCCTGGACCATGGGCCCATAGCAGTAGCTAGATGGTCGTCTTCTCCTAATTGTGCTATCATGCTCGATCTTGTGAGCTGCTTATCATGATCAAGATCGTTTCTTTGTAACCCTACAGGTTGTGTTTGTTGGGATCCGATGGATATTGAATACTATGTCAAGTTGATTATCAATCTATCATATATGTTGTTTATGTTCTTGCATGCTCTCCGTTGCTAGTAGAGGCTCTGGCCAAGTTGATACTTGTGACTCCAAGAGGGAGTATTTATGCTCGATAGTGGGTTCATGCCTCCATTAAATCTAGGACAGTGACAGAAAGTTCTAAGGTTGTGGATGTGTTGTTGCCACTAGGGATAAAACATCGATGCTTTGTCTAAGGATATTTGTGTTGATTACATTACGCACCATACTTAATGCAATTGTCTGTTGCTTGCAACTTAATACCGGAAGGGGTTCGGATGATAACCTGAAAGTGGACTTTTTAGGCATAGATGCATGCTGGATGGCGGTCTATGTACTTTGTCGTAATGCCCTGATTAAATCTCATAGTACTCATCATAATATATGTATGTGCATTGTTATGCCTTCTTTATTTGTCAATTGCCCAAATGTAATTTGTTCACCCAACATGCTATTTATCTTATGGGAGAGACACCGCTAGTGAACTGTGGACCCCGGTCTATTCTTTACATCTGAAATACAATCTACTGCAATACTTGTTCTTTACTGTTCTTCGCAAAACAATCATCTTCCACACAATACGGTTAATCCTTTGTTCACAGCAAGCCGGTGAGATTGACAACCTCACTGTTACGTTGGGGCAAAGTACTTTGGTTGTGTTGTGCAGGTTCCACGTTGGCGCCGGAATCCCTGGTGTTGCGCCGCACTACATTTCGCCGCCATCAACCTTCAACGTGCTTCTTGGCTCCTCCTGGTTCGATAAACCTTGGTTTCTTTCTGAGGGAAAACTTGCTACTGTCTGCATCACACCTTCCTCTTAGGGTTCCCAACGGACGTGTGTTAATTGCAGGCATCAAGCTCTTTTTCTGGCGCCGTTGCCGGGGAGATCAAGACACGCTGCAAGGTTAGTCTCCACTTCCAATCTCTTTACTTTGTTTTTGTCTTGCTTTACTTTATTTACTACTTTGTTTGCTGCACTTAAACAAAACACACAAAAATTACTTGCTAGCTTTACTTTATTTACTGTCTTGTTCTCTATATCAAAAACACAAAAAAAATTAGTTACTTGCATTTACTTTATTTACCTTTTGTTTATTTAATCATGTTTCCTCCTAAGTACACTCTAAAAGACATACCGGTAGGCCGAGGGTCTATAATTGGAAGAGATAATATAGAAGATTTTTTCACTCATGTTAGTATAGCTGAAGATTTTGAAGATAGGCACTTGGTAGAACTTGCTCCTACTTATGAAATTGCTGCTGCTTCTTTAGTACACATGTTGGAAACTAAATTTGTTAATCTCAATCCTATAATTCAGCATATGTTTCTTACACTCTCTGATATGGAGGAAGGAGAAAAGAAAGATTTTGTCTTAGAAACCCTTCTTAAAGAATTTGGTGGTGTAGCAAGAGAGGCTAGAAAAGTTTTTATTAAATATAAGATGCTTGGTTCTTACACCAACTTTGCTAGTACCCTTAAAAAGATGGACATTGATAGAATAAAGTACACTAATAATGTTAATGATGGAGGGGATATTAAGACATCAATACCTTGCAAGCTCGCAGGAATGTTCGATGCACTAGAAAATAACTATGGTTGGCTTGTTCCTGAAAATTTGTTTGATGAGAATAGCAAGCCTAAGAATAATGAAAAAGGAGCCTCTGAAACTTACATAGATAAGATAACATGTATAGTTGAGAAAACTCCAAACTCCTCTGTCGATACTTCATCCCTTGATAACACTTGATACACACTTTCTGCGCCTAGCTGAAAGGCGTTAAAGAAAAGCGCTTATGGGAGACAACCCATGTTTTTACTACAGTACTTTGTTTTATATTTGAGTCTTGGAAGTTGTTTACTACTGTAGCAACCTCTCCTTATCTTTATTTTATTGCATTGTTGTGCCAAGTAAAGTCTTTGATAGTAAAGTCAATACTAGATTTGGATTACTGCGCAGGAACAGATTTCTTGCTGTCACGAATCTGGGCAGAATTCTCTGTAGGTAACTCAGAAAAATCCGCCAATTTACGTGCGTGATCCTCAGATATGTACGCAACTTTCATTCAATTTGGGCATTTTCATCTGAGCAAGTATGGTGCCATTTTAAAATTCGTCTTTACGGACTGTTCTGTTTTGACAGATTCTGCCTTTTATTTCGCATTGCCTGTTTTGCTATGTTTGATGGATTTCTTTGTTCCATTAACTTTCAGTAGCTTTGTGCAATGTTCAGAAGTATTAAGAATGATTATGTCACCTCTGAATATATGAATTATGCACTGACCCTCTAATGAGTTTGTTTCGAGTTTGGTGTGGAGGAAGTTTTCAAGGGTCAAGAGAGGAGGATGATACAATATGATCAAGAAGAGTGAAAAGTCTAAGCTTGGGGATGCCCCCGTGGTTCATCCCTGCATATTTTAAGAAGACCCAAGCGTCTAAGCTTGGGGATGCCTTGGGCATCCCCTTCTTCATCGACAACATTATCAGGTTCCTCTAATGAAACTATATTTTTATTCCGTCACATCTTATGTGCTTTACTTGGAGCGTCTGTTTGTTTTTATTTTTGTTTTGTTTGAATAAAGTCGGATCCTAGCATTCTTTATATTGGAGATATTACGCTCCGCTGTTTCGTATGAACACATGTGTTCTTAGCTTTATCTTTAATGTTCATTGCGAAAGTTGAACTACCTCATTCATTGATATATGGTTGGAAACAGAAAATGCCGCATGTGGTAAATGGTATAATGTTTTGAATAATGTGATACTTGGCAATTATTGTGCTCATATAGATTTTGTTTAAGCTCTTGCATCATGTACCTTGTACCCATTAATGAATAACTACATAGAGCTTGTTAAAATTTGGTTTGCATGATTGTTCTCTCTAAATCTAGATATTTTCTGGTTGAGGTGTTTGAACAACAAGGAGACGATGTAAAGTCTTATAATGCTTACAATATGTTTATATGTGAGTCTTGCTGCACCGTTTTATACTTGAGTTTGCTTCAAACAACCTTGCTAGCCTAGCCTTGTATTGAGAGGGATTCTTCTCGTGCATCCAAATTCTTGAGCCAATAACCATGCCATTTGTGTCCACCATACCTACCTACCACATGGTATTTCTCCGCCATTCCAAAGTACATTACTTGAGTGCTACCTTTAAAATTCCATTCTTTACCTTTACAATATATAGCTCATGGGACAAAATAGCTTAAAAACTATCGTGGTGAAGAATATGTACTTATGTGTCTTATTTCTTAATAAGTTGCTTGTTGTGCGGTAACCATGTTTTCTGGGGACGCCATCAACTTTTACCTTTGTTGAATATCATGTGAGTTGCTATGCATGTTCGTCTTGTCTGAAGTAAGGGCGGTTTTCACAATCAAATGGGTTGAGTATGCATACTGTTAAAGAAGAACATTGGGCCGCTAACTAAAGCCATGATTCATGGTGGAAGTTTCAGTTTGGACATAAAACCTCAATCTCTTATGAGAATATTACCTGTTGTTGAATGCTTAAACATTAAAAGAGGAGTCCATTATATGTTGTCTATGTTGTCCCGGTATGGATGTCTAAGTTGAGAATAATCAAAAGCGAGAAATCCAATGCGAGCTTTCTCCTTAGACCTTTGTACAGGCGGCATAGAGGTACCCCTTTGTGACACTTGGTTGAAACATATGTTATGCAATGATAATCCGTGTTAACCCAAGCTAATTAGGACAAGGTGCGAGCACTATTAGTATACTATGCATGAGGCTTGCAACTTATAAGATGTCTTATACATAACTCATATGCTTTATTACTACCGTTGACAAAATTGTTTCTTGTTTTCAAAATAAAAAGCTCTAGCACAAAAATAGTAATCCATGCTTCCTTTCTTCTACTTTATCATTGAGTCAGTTTACCTATTCTTTCTATCTTAGAAGCAAACACTTGTGTAAACTGTGTGCATTGATTCTTACATATTTACTTATTGCACCTGTTATATTACTTTGTGTTGACAATTATCCATGAGATATACATGTTGAAGTTGAAAGCAACCGCTGAAACTTACATCTTCCTTTGTGTTGTTTCAAAGCTTTCTACTAAGAATTTATTGCTTATGAGTTAACTGTTATGCAAGTCTTATTGATGCTTGTCTTGAAAGTATTATTCATGAAAAGTCTTTGCTATATGATTCATTTGTTTACTCATTATCTTCATCATTGCTTCGAATCACTGCATTCATCTCATGTGCTTTACAATAGTATGATCAAGATTATGATAGCATGTCACTTCAGAAATTATTTTTGTTATCGTTTACCTACTCGAGGGCGAGTAGGAACTAAGCTTGGGGATGCTTGATACGTCTCAAACGTATCTATAATTTCTTATGTTCCATGCTACTTTTATGATGATACTCACATGTTTTATACACATTATATGTCGTTATTATGCATTTTCCGGCACTAACCTATTGACGAGATGCCGAAGAGCCAGTTGCTGTTTTCTGCTGTTTTTGGTTTCAGAAATCCTAGTAAGGAAATATTCTCGGAATTGGACGAAATCAACGCCTAGGGTCCTATTTTTACACGAAGCTTCCAGAAGACCGAAGAGGATAAGAAGTGGGGCCACGAGGCGGCCACACACTAAGGCGGCGCGGCCTGGGCCTTGGCCGCGCCGGCCTGTTGTGTGGGGCCCTCGTGTGGCCCCCTGACCTACCCTTCCGCCTACTTAAAGCCTCCGTCGCGAAACCCCCAGTACCGAGAGCCACGATACAGAAAACCTTCCAGAGACGCAGCCGCCGCCAATCCCATCTCGGGGGATTCAGGAGATCGCCTCCGGCACCCTGCCGGAGAGGGGAATCATCTCCCGGAGGACTCTTCATCGCCATGATCGCCTCCGGATTGATGTGTGAGTAGTTCACCCCTGGACCATGGGTCCATAGCAGTAGCTAGATGGTCGTCTTCTCCTAATTGTGCTATCATGCTCGATCTTGTGAGCTGCTTATCATGATCAAGATCATTTCTTTGTAATCCTACATGTTGTGTTTGTTGGGATCCGATGGATATTGAATACTATGTCAAGTTGATTATCAATCTATCATATATGTTGTTTATGTTCTTGCATGCTCTCCGTTGCTAGTAGAGGCTCTGGCCAAGTTGATACTTGTGACTCCAAGAGGGAGTATTTATGCTCGATAGTGGGTTCATGCCTCCATTAAATCTGGGACATGTGAGAAAGTTCTAAGGTTGTGGATGTGCTGTTGCCACTAGGGATAAAACATCGATGCTTTGTCTAAGGATATTTGTGTTGATTACATTACGCACCATACTTAATGCAATTGTCTGTTGCTTGCAACTTAATACCGGAAGGGGTTCGGATGATAACCTGAAAGTGGACTTTTTAGGCATAGATGCATGCTGGATGGCGGTCTATGTACTTTGTCGTAATGCCCTGATTAAATCTCATAGTACTCATCATGATATATGTATGTGCATTGTTATGCCTTCTTTATTTGTCAATTGCCCAACTGTAATTTGTTCACCCAACATGCTATTTATCTTATGGGAGAGACACCGCTAGTGAACTGTGGACCCCGGTCTATTCTTTACATCTGAAATACAATCTACTGCAATACTTGTTCTTTACTGTTCTTCGCAAACAATCATCTTCCACACAATACGGTTAATCCTTTGTTCACAGCAAGCCGGTGAGATTGACAACCTCACTGTTACGTTGGGGCAAAGTACTTGGTTGTGTTGTGCAGGTTCCACGTTGGCGCCGGAATCCCTGGTGTTGCGCCGCACTACATTTCGCCGCCATCAACCTTCAACGTGCTTCTTGGCTCCTCCTGGTTCGATAAACCTTGGTTTCTTTCTGAGGGAAAACTTTCTACTGTCTGCATCACACCTTCCTCTTAGGGTTCCCAACGGACGTGTGTTAATTGCATGCATCACCCCTCTGCCATGCCGGTATGATCTTCACTACCGCATCGAGTACCTACTGCCATTGTGCCTTGGTAAGCGACGAGAGTGAGAGCTGCAGCCCTAGATACTTGATTGGAAAATTGGAGATATGTCGTGGTATCGTCACGGCATATGCCATAGGGTGGCTAATCGAAGTGGTTCCTGAGGGATCTCACGGCGGTATCCGGAAACGGGTATGGGCACGAGCGACACGGCGACGTACCCAGGTTCGAGGCCCTCCGGTGGAGGTAAAACCTCTACTCCTGCTATGAGTGTATATGATGATCACACAGTACAGTGGTGCTCCTAGAGCTGTGTCCGGCTGGCCCTGAGAGGCTAAGGGAGACGATGGTCTCTCTCACAGGGCAGCTCTGCAGGTAGGTGAAAGCAATAAATGATCGATCCTCCCTGCACTAGAGGGGTAGTGCGGCTTATATAGGCACCGGCACTTTTACACATAAGACCCTATAGTCTACTGGCCGGCTTGGCCGGCTTCGGCCTCCGCTCCTTCCCGAGGCGGTGACGTCAGGAGTGGTTGAGCATCGTGGCCTGTCCCATCCGGCTGCCACGGTCAGCGGTATGGAGGAGGTGTCCCTGTCGCCGTCGCCCACCGTAGCCGCACGGATCGTCGTAAGCTCTGACGGCCTGTCCGGCGCGTGGCACTATTGCTCCACAGTGCCCCGCGCTTTACGGAAGATGGAGTCAGCGTGGACTTTGGGAACCCGGATCACCAACCCGGTTCCTTCCAGTGCAAGACTCGCCAGCCTCGAGTCGGTCTGAGGTACAAACCCCAGTCGGATATGGCTTGTAGAAGCCGGCCCAGCTACAGCATTGGTGGCCGCAGCCAGGCCGACTAGGACCTAGAGCCAACCGGCTTCCGGACCAGCCGGCCACGGCGCCAGCCGGCTGCTCCTCAGCCGGCCTTTGCCGCGAACCGGCCAGTGGCCAGCCGGCTGCTCCGCGTCCATTGCCCTATCCGGGGTCTTCCCCCCGACATTAGCCCCCGAAGCTGGCAAGGTCCTGCGTTTAGAAGGACCTAGGCAGGTTTTCCTGGCTTCTTGAATATATTAGACGGCACTTGGAGGGGCCGACTGAGAATTTCCATTCAGCCGGCTGCGCCCTCATCCGGCTCGTTCCTGCCGGCTGCTTCCCAGCCGGCCGCTTTTTACACTTGTACAGTTTTTGCTTTCTTGCAAGGTCTGACGGCGCCTCCGCCTTGCTGATGAATTTTGATTCGAGTGGAACTTTTGGTCCGGCTCCGGCTTGCGGCGCGCCGGAGTCTCCGCCGCCTCGGGTCCTGCGCCCGACTTGACGGGTCTGACGCCTGGCCCGGCGGTCGGTTCGTCTGGTCACATCAATGTCCCTCCGGATCCGGTGCGGTAGTGGGCGACGTGGTGTGGCCGTTTCCGATAACCGTTGTGGACGTGGGAGGAGTTACGGCGCAGTTACGGCGCAGTAAATCCGGCGACGTGGGAGGAGTTACGGCCCACGACCGCCACTTGGAGGCCAACCGCCCGCGTCGGGTGGCTATAAATGCCGCGGGGGAGCGCCTCGAGGCGGCCACTTGCCATTTCTTCCTCCTCGCGCTCCTGCTTCCATCGCCCTCTGCGCGCTCGAGCTTGCTGCTGCTCCGGCGAACTCCTTCCGCTGGCGAACTCCGACGGGCGAGCCTCCACCGATCCGCCGCCGCCACTTCATCAATCCGGCGCCACGGGGCCACGCATCTCGACGGAGCGTCCTCAGCCGCCGTTGTCGCCGCCGTGGTCGCAAGGTTCTTCCTCGCCGTTCAGCCTCTCCTGGTCATCTTCTTCCTCGTCCTCGTCAATGGCGTCCCCCAGCGGATCGTGGAGGGGCTCCTACATGCGGGAGGACGACATCGAACGCCTGGTGCGCCTCCGGCGGATCCCGCAGTCGGTCATCACGCGGGTGCCCGGCGAGGAGACGGAGCCCGAGCCGAGGAACGGCGAGCGCGTCGTCTTCGGCGCGCACCTCGACCGCGGGCTGGGTCTGCCGGCTTCGCCGTTCTTCCGGCAATTCCTCGACCACTTCGGCCTTCAGCCGCACCACCTGCCGGCCAACGCGTGCGTCCTCCTGAGCTGCTTCGTAGCGTTCATGGAGGCTTACGCCGGCTTGTGGCCCGACATCGACTTCTGGAGCCGGCTCTTCTTCTTGAAGGCGCAGACCAACGACGGCCGCCTGCGAGCCTGCGGCGCCGCCTCGATCTACACCCGGCCTGGTACGCCTTTCCCCAAGATCCCCACCGTCGACTCGGTGAAGAACTGGCAAATGTCATTCTTCTACGTGCGCAACGAGGGGGAGCTCGTCGACCGGATGAACCTGCCGGAGTTCAATCCGGCTCCTCCAGTCGGCCGGATCAACTGGAGCCACAACGCCCGCTCGACGGACCAGAACGCCGAGGTGAACCTGCTCTGGGATCTCCTGGCGACAGCCACCGCTGGCGGGCTGACTGCCGAAGATCTTCTCTGCACCATCGCCGAGCGCCGGATGCTGCCGCTCCAGATGCGCACCCACAAGATCGGGCACATGTCCGGCCGGTTCGATCCGAACCGGACGTCCAAGGTGCCGCTCACCAAGGCCCAGGTGGCCAGCCGGGTGAACCACATCACCAAGGCGAACCTGGCGGAGGACTGGAGCTACGGGCTGGTGCCCTGCGACAGGAACCATCCACCGGCGCGGGTAAGCTTCGTGTCTCTGCCATTTTCCGGCTTGCGGCTGCGAGGCCGACTTCCCTTTTCTTCTGCCGACTTCCGGCTTGTCATATGCTCATGTTTTTTCTTTCTAGGTTTTTGAGCGCCAGAACGCCGAGGACGGCGACCTGGCGACGAAGAGGTGGACGCCGGATCTCGTCGATCCGGCTGACCAAGCCGGCGACCATGCCGGCGACGACGACCTGCCGCAGCGCCCGATCTAGGCGGCCAGGGGGAGCACAATCCGCCCCCTTCACCAGAGCACCAGGAGGAGGAGGAGCCGGCGATGTCCGGCACGGGGCCAATCCCCGCCGTGCCTCTGCGCACGAGGCCGCCAAGCACCACGGCGACTTCGGCGCCCAAGGGCACGAAGAGAGCCGGCTCCACCGCCGCCGCGGAGTCGAGGGCGAAGAAACAGCGCCGGCATCAGCCGAAGAAGGTCCGGAGCAAGCCGGGTGAGTTCTCTCTCTCTTTTTCTTGTTTGCGTCCTTTTCTTTCCTTACTTTTGTGCTTATTATCTTTCTGTTTATCCGGCTAGGGCCCCTATCAAGTTTGCCCAGGGCGGCGGCTCCCGGCAAGCTCCGCGCGTTGTGTCGCCGCTTCCGCGCCAGAGGAGGGAGCAGACGCCGCAGCCTTCCTCGCGCGCACCCACGCCGCCGCCGCCTGCGACAGGGGCTTCTTCCTTTGCCGTGCCGCTGGCCTCCGCGCCCGATCGCGGCACGCGGGTCGAGCCAACGCGGCAGCCGACGCTGGACGACATGTTCCCGCGCCGGACACCTCTTCCCGGACCCAGCCGGCCGGGGCCGGGCGGGGCATGCCGCCTTCGCCGGGGCCGGAGCCGGCGGGGCTGCTCCTAGGACCGGCGGCGGCAGGCCGCGCCGCTGCGGCCGGAGCCGGCAGCAGGCCCATCGTGGTGGAGTTGGACGAGAGTCGGAGGCGCCTGTGCGCCGGAGACAATCGGGCCGGCTGGGCCATCCGCTGCGCCCGAACGACGCCGCCGCCGCAGCCGACACCAGAGGAGCCGGCCAGGCAGGAGCCGGCAAGGGACGAGCCGGCGCGCACTGGGGGCGCTGACTCGCGCGCGCTGGTGAGGACGGAGGGCCCAGCGGGCCCGTCTGAGGGCCTTCATGTGGCCAAGGGTGCCCGGCTGGTGGCTGTGCCGTCCGCCTCCGACTCCAGCTTCGGCTCGGCAGGAACCATGGAGAAGGCGTGGCATCAGGCGAACTCCTGCGAGGTACTCAGCCGGGAGGGGCAGCCTGGCACGGCGCCCATGAAGATGCTTTTCTCCGGCTATCGCGCCAGCCTCAAGACCAAGGCCGCCGAGACCCTTGCCCAGCTGGCGACGCTGGAGGATGCTGAGAAGGTGTGTTTTCTTTTCTTCTGCGATTTTCTTGTCCTGGTAGCCCTCCGAGACGTGGGCCGGCTGCCTGAAGCCGGTCCAGGTTTCGTCTAAACAACTGATTCTTTCAGACGGTTGAGGAGCGACGCACCTTTTTGTACAATCAGGTGGTGACCAGCTACCACCGGGCCAAGATCGAGCGGGCCGCCTTGGCTCGTGAGCTGGAGGTCGTCAAGGGTGAGCTCTACGCTTCTTTCGACTTGATGTCTTATTTTCTTTTTAATCTTGGTTGGCTGATATTTCTTTCCGGCCGCCCCGCAGTGAAGCCGCCAAAGTCCCGCAGCTGGAGTCGGATCTCCGAGCCGCTCGCGCGATCTTGCGCCGAGAGCGAGGAGGCGGGCCGATCCGCCGCCGGCAAGCTCAAGCTGGCTGAGCAGAGCCGACACGGCTGCGCCGCTGGAGAAGAACCACATCACCGAGCTCAACTCCCTCAGGTCGGCGGAGAAGGAGAAGGTGGATGATCTGAGCCGGCGGCTGTCGGAGGTGGAGAAGCGGCGACTTGCGCCGCAGAGGAGGTCACTGCCAAGTCCACAGAGCTGACGGCTACCGCCAAGCGTTGGACCGACGATTTTAGCGCGCTTGATCGCGGCTTGGCGGGTGAGTGCATCTTTATGTTCCTTCCCTTTGCCGGCTTTCGGCTGTCGACTGCCGGCTTTTGTTGGCAGCCGGCAGCAGAAACTTCTGATTTCTTCGTTATCCTCATCTTTGGGCTGGTGGCAGTCGGTTCTTGCCGGCTGCCGCCAGGCTTTTCCTTTTGGTTTAGGACTTCGAAAATTTGCATTTTTCAGCTTATTTCGGCTTTGATGGTTTCTGACTTGCTTCTTCTTCTTGCAGCGGCCTTCCCGGAGACGCAGGAGGCGGCTTTGGCAGCCGTTGGCGTCGCGCGCGATTCCAGGAGGCGGGAAACCGGCGAGGGCAGCTCGGAGTACTTCTCCATGGAGGACCATCTGGCGTCCATGGCTGCCCGCATCGAGCCCGTCACCAAGCTCGGCTGGGAGCTGCGGAAGGCGGCCGAAGAGCTGGTGCCCATGCTGTGGCCTGGGGAGGCGGCGCCGCAAGACATCTCCGGCCTCATCTCCTCGATGGAGCAGGCGCCGGACCGCTTCCTCGACTGGAAGGAGTCGGCCACGCGCGCCGGTGCCGATATGGCGCTGTCCTTCGTCCTCTCCTGGTACAACGAGGTGGACCTGGGGCAGCTTGAGTTCCGGCGAGCCGGCGTGGAGGACAAGCTCCCAGCCGACTTCAAGGCCGCCCGCCTTGCTCGAGCCAGCACCATCGCCGACTTCGTCGACAAGGCGCTCTTCGTCGCGGACCCGAACCCTCCTCCATCCGATGGAGAATACATGGATGATGAGGAGGCGGAAGATGTGCCTGAGGACGACCCGGCCGCCGGCTCCACTGATGCCCCTCCGGCTTAGATTTCCTGCTTTTCTGTTGTTCCTTTGCAAGACAATTTATTAAATCCCCGGGATGCCGGGTGCAGATGTAAGACAATATTATCGCCTTTTAATTATGCCACACTTTAATGTGTTTGTTAACCAATTATGTGCCGAGTTGCTTTCTTTCGACTCGTTCGCTTTTTCCCATCCGCCCCACTCTTTGGCTGTGCCCTTGCCGGTCGTACGTCCGACTTGCGGTCCGTCGCCGGATCAAGAGCGGGCCGCTGGGTGAGGCCGACAGTATTTCAGTCGAACGAGCTGAATTCGGCAATCCAGCACTTTTGTGAAAAGTTGCAAGTCAACTCGCTTTTACTCTTTCTCTTAGTCGTTTTTCGCGTGCCGGCTCCCTAGGCCTTACTCCCGCCGGCCGGACAGCCGGGTTGCGGTCTGTAGCTGGGTCGGAAGCCGGCTGTCGGAAACCGGATCACGTTACTGAGCCGGCCGCGTGAGAGGGTTCAAGCCAATTGGCGAAACAAGGTAAAATACGCAAAAAATTTGTCGGAAACGGCGCTCTTGGCGCAAGCTTTTTCATAACTCACAAAAGGGATACAAGGGATACATACATTCCTGCTCTCATGTGTAAAATGGGCGGAGTAACCTGACATTCCAGGGACGTTTAGTCTCCTCGTCAGCCTTGTCCGGCTTGTTTTCTCTAGCCTCTTGGGCATCTATGAGATAGTAGGAATCATTGCCTACCGCCTTGCTCACGATGAAGGGACCCTCCCATGGGGATGATAGTTTATGCTGTCCGGCTGTCCTCTGGATCAGTCGGAGCACTAGGTCTCCTTCTCGGAATGCTAAGGGCTGGACCTTCCGGCTGTGATAGCGTCGGAGGCTTTGCTGGTAGATGGTAGATCTAGACTCAGCCAGCAGCCGGGCCTCTTCGACCAGGTCGACTCCATCTTCGCGAGCTTCTTTGGCTTCGGCTTCTGTGTAGAGCTTGATCCTTGGCGCGTCGTGCTCGATATCGCCGGCAGACGGCTTCGGCCCCGTATACGAGGAAAAATGGTGTGAAGCCGACCGAGCGATTTGTCGTTGTGCGCAGTGCTCCACAAAGACATTGGGCAATTCTTCAATCC
This sequence comes from Lolium perenne, assembly GCF_019359855.2. NCBI lineage: Eukaryota > Viridiplantae > Streptophyta > Magnoliopsida > Poales > Poaceae > Lolium > Lolium perenne. The sequence goes on from NC_067247.2 coordinate 164,161,724, forward strand.
AGTAGCCGGCTGCTCGCTCGAGCGGCTCCACCAGCCGGGGCCGGATGCCGGCTAGTACTAAGCCGTTGGCCTTCTCCACTTGTCCGTTGGACTCTGGGTGTGCCACGGAAGATAGGGCCATCCGGATCCCCATTTCCCCGCAATAGCGAGAGAAGATGCCTTGGGAGAAGTTGGTGCCGTTGTCGGTGATGATGGTGTGGGGGTAGCCGAATCTCACAATGATTTCCTTGAGGAATGTGACGGCTGTGGACCCGTCCAGTTTCTTGATTGGCTTGGCTTCGATCCACTTGGTGAATTTATCAATCATCACCAAGAGATGTGTCATGCCGCCTCGCGCTGTTCTGAATGGGCCCACCATATCCAAGCCCCATACGGCAAATGGCCATGTGATGGGGATGGTTTTCAAGGCGGAAGCCGGCTGGTGTCTTTGCTTTGCGAAGCGCTGACAGCCGTTGCACTTCTTCACCAAATCTTCTGCGTCTCTGAGCGCAGTCGGCCAGTAAAAGCCGTGCCGGAAGGCTTTGGCCACTATGGCTCTGGATGAGGCGTGATGTCCGCACTCTCCTTGATGGATTTCCCGTAGGAGTTCGATCCCTTCAGCCGGCTCGACGCACCGCTGGAACACCCCACTTACGCTGCGTTTGTACAGCTGGTGGTTGATGATGGTATAGGCCTTGGCCCTTCTCTCAATCTGCCTGGCCTGGACTCTATCATCAGGCAGCACACCGTCGGTGAGGTAGGAGAGGAATTCTTGTGCCCATGAAGGTACGCATCTTATTTCGAATACGCTGACCAACAGGGCCTCCTGCGTGGGAGCTTCCGGATTCGACTGCATGGTCGCCGGGTCCGGCTTGCTAGCCGGCGGGTTCGGCTTGCTAGCCCCCGAGTTTGGCGATGAAGCCCCCGGGTTGGACTGAGAAGTCGCTGGGTTCGGCATGCTAGCCGGCGGGTTCGGCTTGTTAGCCCCCGACTTGGGCGATGAAGCCCCCGGGTTCGGCTGAGCAGCCCCCGGGTCAGCCGGCACGAATATTGAATCCGAGTCCGGTGACGGTATGATGGACGGCTTCTTGAGAACCGCCAAGGCGACACCCGGCGGAATGGCTTGCCGGGTTGAGCCAATCTTGGATAAGGTATCAGCCGCCTCGTTGTTTGCTCGTGGCACATGGTGGAATTCGCAGCCGTCGAAGAAGCCGGATAGCTGCTGGACATGGAAGCGGTACGAGGCCATGTTGGCGTCCTTCGCGTCCCAGTCGCCAGATGCTTGCTGTATGACCAAGTCGGAGTCGCCGAAGCAGAGTATGCGACGCACGCCAATCTCCTTGGCCAGCTTCAGCCCATGAATGAGCGCTTCATACTCCGCCACATTGTTGGATGCGGCGAAGTGGATCTGCAGGACGTAGTCCAGCCGGTCTCCCTTGGGAGAGGTGATGATGATGCCGGCTCCCAAGCCGTTGCGCATCTTCGAGCCGTCGAAGTGCATCTTCCAATGTGTGGAATCCGGCACAGGCGGCAGGTACTGCATCTCAGCCCAGTCGACGAAGAAGTCCGCGAGGATCTGCGACTTGATGGCTGTGCGTGGCTCGTAGAGGATAGTGTGGGCGGCTAGCTCCAGGGCCCACTTGGCAACCCGGCCGTTGGCATCCTTGCTGCCGATGATTTCCGCCAAAGGCGCTGTGGCAACCACCCTGATGGGATGTTCTTGAAAGTAATGCTTGAGCTTCTTGGCCGCCATGTAGACGCCGTAGGTGACCTTCTGGTAGTGGGGGTAGTTTTGCTTCGACTGGGAGAGCACTTCGCTGAGGTAATAGACTGGGCGCTGGACCAGCTTCTCTCTGTTTTCGGCTTCTTTGCGCTCCACCACCAGGACAACGCTAACCACTCGGTTGGTGGCTGCGATGTACAACAGCATCGGCTCCATTGAAGCCGGCGTTGCAAGGATTGGCGCGGTTGAGAGCACGCGCTTTAAGTCACGGAAGGCTTCGTCCGCCTGCGGTGACCAGACGAACTTGTCCGCCTTCTTCATTAGTTGATACAGGGGCAGTGCCTTCTCTCCCAGCCGGCTGACGAAGCGACTCAAGGAGGCCAGGCAGCCAGCAAACTTCTGGACGTCCTTGAGGCACTGCGGCAGTTCCATCTTCTCCAGGGCACTGATCTTGTCCGGGTTGGCTTCAATCCCTCGCTGAGAGACGAGGTAGCCGAGGAGCTGGCCAGACGGCACGCCGAATGTGCACTTGGCCGGGTTGAGCTTCATCCGGAATCTTCTCAGATTGGTGAAGGTTTCTCTCAGGTCGTCAAGGAGGGTAGGCATCTCCTTGGTTTTTACAACGACATCATCCACATATGCGTGAACATTTCTGCCGATTTGATCCTGCAAACACTTTTGCATGCACCTTTGGTAGGTGGCGCCTGCATTTTTCAAGCCGAATGGCATAGTCGTGTAGCAGTAAGCCCCGTACGGGGTAATGAACGAAGTCTTTATTTGATCAGCCGGATTCAAAGGAATCTGGTGGTAGCCTGAATAGGCGTCTAGGAAAGACAACAGTTCACAGCCGGCAGTCGAGTCTATAACTTGATCTATGCGCGGCAGGGGAAAGGGATCCTTTGGGCACGCCTTGTTCAGGCTGGTGTAGTCGATACACATGCGCCAGGAGCCGTTCTTCTTCAACACCAGGACCGGGTTCGCCAACCAGTCCGGGTGCAGCACTTCCATGATGAAGCCGGCAGCTAGGAGCCGGGCGATTTCTTCACCGATGGCCTTCCTTCGTTCTTCGGCGAAGCGCCTGAGAGGCTGCTTCACCGGCTTGGCTTCAGGCCGGACGTGGAGGTGGTGCTCAGCCAACTCCCTCGGCACACCCGGCATGTCTCTTGGAGTCCATGCGAAGATGTCCCGATTCTCACGGAGGAAGCTGGTGAGCTCGCTTTCCTATTTCTTGTTCAAGCCGGCACCGATGGTGACGAACTTGTCCGGCTGCGCCGGGTCCAGCAGGATCTTCTTGGTGTGGTCGGCCGGCTGGAAGTGAGTCGTCCCAGCCGGGTTGCCTGCAGCCGGCATGTCTGTCTGCGCGGCTTTGGCGAGGGCAACGGCGTCGTGGATGAGCTGCTTCTCGGTGGCGATGACCAGCGTCTGGGCCATCTTGGAGCTCTGCGTGGCGCAGTCCATGGAGCGGCGATAGTCGCCGGCTACGGTGATGACCCCCCTGGGGCCAGGCAGCTTCATCTTCAGGTACCCATAGTGGGGCACCGCCATGAACTTGGTCAGGGCCGGCCTGCCCAGGAGCGCGTGGTAGGGACTCACGAGGTCCACCACCTCGAACTCGATTCTTTCGGTGCGGAAGTGATCCGGCTTCCCGAACATCACCTCCAGCGTGATCCGGCCGATCGGCTGGCAGCAATGGCCTGGCACGATGCCGTGGAAGACGGTGGGGGTGGGGCGCAACTCGGCCTCCTGGATGCCCAGCTTGCGGGCGGTGTCGCGGTAGAGGATGTTGATGCTGCTGCCGCCGTCGATGAGGACGCGCGAAAAACGCACGCTGCGCCGGGTTGTGGCGATGGTGGGGTCGAGGACCATGGCGTAGCTGCCCGGCTTCGGCAGGACAGCCGGTGTATCACGGCGATCAAAAGTGATGGCCTGCTCTGACCAGTTTAGGTACTGGGGGACCGGCGGTATGACCGCGTTGACCTCGAGGGAACGGCGCTCTTGGCTCGTCCTGTCCTCGGGCTCGGAGGTGAAGATGATGTAGGTGGCGTCTTCGGCCAGATATCGGCCGCCATGGTGCACTTGGTTAGCCTCGTGGTGCTCGAGGTTGGCGTTCTCTGCGCCGGCTTGGCCACCCGGCCCGCCGGCTGGTGGAGGCGGGGGTGGAGGCGGTAGAGGTTCACCGCTTGTCAGCCGCTTCATGAAGTGGCAGTCGCGGGTGGTGTGGTTGGAGGGGTTCTTGCCGCTGTGGTACTTGCACGGCGAGTCGAGCATTTGCTCAAAGGTGTACTTCAGCTTCCACTGCCGGTCTTGCTTCTGGCGGCGGCTGCCGCCTGCCGCGTTGTCTGCCACGGCGGCTACGTGGGCGGAGCCGTACCGGCGGTCCGGCTGGTCGCTGTGACGCTTGCCGCGGTAGTTGTCCCGCCGGCTGCCATGCGAGCCGCCCTCGGCCGGCTTGTGCTCAGCCGGCCTGTTGTTGTCCCGCCTTGCTGGAGCTGGTGAAATATCAGCCGGCGCCTTGCCGGCTTCCTCTCGCAATACAGATTTGTCGGCGATGGCCATCAAGGCGGCCATCGACTTGGGGTCACCGCGGCGCAACTTGTGCCACAGCATGGTGTTGGGCCGACAGCCTCCCATGAAGAAGCTGATGGCCTGGATCTCGTGCACGCCCTCGCAGAGTTGCGCATCTCGCACCAACGCGTCAGTGCACGCGCGATCCGTCTCGTCGGGGCCCGGCTTGCACCTCTCGAGCGGCGCGGCGCGACCCGGCCGGCGCTCGGTGCCGGTGAAGTTGCTGATGAAGGCCGCTTCGAAGTCGAGCCAGCCGTTTATGCTGCCGGCTGGCAGGTTGTTGAGCCATGTGCGGGCGGAGCCGACCAGCATCAGGGGGGAGTAGCGCACGGCCCAGCGCTTGTTGCCTTTGGCGATGCCGACTGCGGTGGAGTAGTCCTGCAGCCAGTCCTCCGGCTTAGCGGTGCCGTCGTACTTGGGGGTGTCGCGGGGGAGTGTGAAGCCTTCGAGTGTGGGCTCGTTGGCGATGCGGGGCCCGAAGCACTTTGGGCCGGCTGGAGCTTCTTCTTCCGCAATGCGGGATTCGACCAGCCGGTCGAGGCGATCTCGGGCGTCGGCGGGCTCGATGCGCGGGCCCAGCCGGGAGTGTGCGGCTGGCGCGCGCCGCTTGTTTCTGGAGCCGGCCGGTGATGACGGCGGGGCCCGGAGTCTTGCTCCTGGTTCCGGCTTGGAGGGCCGGCTGCGGTCGCTGCCGCTCGGCTGGTGGCTTGGCCGGCCCGAGCCGTGCGTGGCCCGGAGTCATGGCGTCGGCTTGGTCCTGGGGAGGCGGACTCGGCCGTGTCCCTGGCGCCTTCCCCGTCGTTGCCTGCAGCTCCACGAGCGTGAGAAGCTCTGGGGGCGTTGACATACCTGGGGTCGGCGATCTGCCTGTTGGCTGCGTTAAGCAGCTCGGTCACCCGCCTGGTCTGGCGGCGTAACTCTTCGCCTTCAAGGCGGTTCAGCTCTTCCGCGGCGGCTTCTGCCGCGCGCACGTTCTTGTCGGGCGTGTTGTAGACGGGGAGCTCCATGGACGGAGCCGGCGAAGGAGCGCCGTCGCGGGCGATCTCAGCGCCAAGGTCGCGGCCCCTGCGGCGGATATGGCCGGCTCGGCTTGGCTCGTCGCCGCCTGGAGTGAGGCCGTGGGCGCGGTTGTACTCGCGCTGGGTGATCTCCATCTGGCGCTTAGCAGCAGCCAGTTCTTCGGTTTGCTTGAGGAGGAGCTGGCGGTGCGCCTCCAAGTCCGCCTCGACGGCGGTGGGATCTCCGCCAGGCGTGAGCGGGGTGCTCAGTTTTGCCCGGACTGCATCCAGCCGGGACGGTGGTGGTGGCGCTTTCGGGCCCGAGCCGGAGGCGTTGGGGTCGATGTTGCGCTCCAAGCCGGGGCCGCGGGTGCGCGGGTTCTTCTCGGGGAGCTCCTCGCCAGCCATCATGACTTGCACGACGGCGGGGCTGGCGGGAGCGCTGCTGCCGGCTCGCGGAGGAGGGCTAGCGCAGCGCAGCACCTTTCGCGGGTAGCGCGGCGGTGCGACGGTGGCGACGTAAACGTCGAAGCCGCCGGCTGGGAAGGGCCGGTCAGCGAAGCAGCCAGCGTTGTCGCTGACGCAGTTGAGGGAGCCGAATCTCCAGATCAAGCCTGAAGCGACTCGCTCGCCGGTGGTGATGGTGAGGCCCGTCCGGATGAAGACACCGGCCGAGGATGCTGAAGGCCCCACGGTGGGCGCCAAATGTCGTGGTATCGTCACGGCATATGCCATAGGGTGGCTAATCGAAGTGGTTCCTGAGGGATCTCACGGCGGTATCCGGAAACGGGTATGGGCACGAGCGACACGGCGACGTACCCAGGTTCGAGGCCCTCCGGTGGAGGTAAAACCTCTACTCCTGCTATGAGTGTATATGATGATCACACAGTACAGTGGTGCTCCTAGAGCTGTGTCCGGCTGGCCCTGAGAGGCTAAGGGAGACGATGGTCTCTCTCACAGGGCAGCTCTGCAGGTAGGTGAAAGCAATAAATGATCGATCCTCCCTGCACTAGAGGGGTAGTGCGGCTTATATAGGCACCGGCACTTTTACACATAAGACCCTATAGTCTACTGGCCGGCTTGGCCGGCTTCGGCCTCCGCTCCTTCCCGAGGCGGTGACGTCAGGAGTGGTTGAGCATCGTGGCCTGTCCCATCCGGCTGCCACGGTCAGCGGTATGGAGGAGGTGTCCCTGTCGCCGTCAGCCACGTAGCGCACGGATCGTCGTAAGCTCTGACGGCCTGTCCGGCGCGTGGCACTATTGCTCCACAGTGCCCCGCGCTTTACGGAAGATGGAGTCAGCGTGGACTTTGGGAACCCGGATCACCAACCCGGTTCCTTCCAGTGCAAGACTCGCCAGCCTCGAGTCGGTCTGAGGTACAAACCCCAGTCGGATATGGCTTGTAGAAGCCGGCCCAGCTACAGCATTGGTGGCCGCAGCCAGGCCGACTAGGACCTAGAGCCAACCGGCTTCCGGACCAGCCGGCCACGGCGCCAGCCGGCTGCTCCTCAGCCGGCCTTTGCCGCGAACCGGCCAGTGGCCAGCCGGCTGCTCCGCGTCCATTGCCCTATCCGGGGTCTTCCCCCCGACAAGATAGGACAATGTAGCAGCCTCTGAAGCACCTCCCTATCCATAGGTCTCCCTCTGATGAGCGTCACCGATGTTTTCCAGCAGTTGACCACCAGACCCGAGGCAGCCCCCAAAAACCTCCAAGAGTTCTCTGACAACGACAAGATCAACAATTGCCAGCTTCACGAAGATCAGGACATCATCCGTGTAAATGGAGATGTGTTGTAGCTGGGTGCAGTTGCCGAAAGTAGACAGAACCCCCGCCTCCACCACCGTACTGAAAATTAGGGTAACCATCTCCATTTCCAAAACAAACAACTGCGGCGACAGGGGATCTCCCTGCCGTAGCCCTCTTGCATGTTTGATCCTCCTCCCAGGAACACCATTGACAGAGATGTGGGTGCTGGCCGTGCGAATGGAAATAGCAATCCAACGAATCCAAATCTCGGGGAAACCAAACTTTTGGAGGATTTCAAGAAGAAACACCCAAGAAAGGGAATCAAAGGCTCTCGAGATGTCGAGTTTTAGCAGCACACCTGGTTCTTTTCTGCTATGGATTTTCCGCACCATCTATCGCACCAGGAGGAAGTTGTCATGCAACATCCGTCCTTTACTGAATGCAGATTGATTATTACTCACTAGGAGCTCCATTTTAGGTCGCAAGAGGTTTGCCATCAACTTGGTGAAGAGCTTAGCGAAACTGTGGACTAGGCTGATTGGTGTAAAGTCTCCCACTTCCATTGCATCAGCTTTCTTGGGAATTAGGGTAATGAGCACACGATTGAGCCTGTCGAAGGTGCGCCTGTCTCCGACAAATAACTTGAAAAGTGCCGCCAGGATCTCCTGCTTGATACAGGGCCACGGTCTCTGATAGAAGGCGCCGACGAATCCATCCGACCCAGGCGCGCGGTCCGGCAGGAGCTCTCTGATCACCCCCCCCCCCCAAATCCCCAGAGGCGCTTGATCTTGATCTCTGGTTCCTTGAGGCGGTGGATAAGCTCAGGCGTGGCTTCCGCTGGGCTGGGAAGAATGAAGCCAACGGTGGCAATTGCATGGTTGCTTGGGACGCCATTTGCATGCCAAAAGAGCTCGGCGGCCTGGGCCTTCCGAATCTCAGGTTCATGCATGCAGCTCTTCGGGCTAGAGGGATCTTGTTGCAATGATCGGACGCCTCAAAACCCTGGGCGGGTCTTGTGTTCCCGGTCTCGCCAATCACGACAGCCATCTTTAATGCCTCCGTCCAGATCTCTATGGGTCCGGGCACAACCGTCTTCTTTTGGCTCGATCCTTGGATCGGAGGGCTAACGGTGGCCGTGATAGCCCCTGCAGTGCTTGAGTTGGATCGCCCTGGCCTGGCCAAGAGCCATACGGTCACTTGGGTTAACGGCCTTGGAGGTCAGCTCTCGGTGGATGCGGTGGTCCAGTTCTTCAAGCTCTGGGACGCTGTCGGGCGTATCTCTTTTGGAGAATCGGTGGATAGTTTAACCTGGAAGTGGACCGCATATGGTTCGTTCTCCTCTAAGACGACATATCGTGCGTTCTTCCATGGTACTACTGCTTTGCCAGGTGCAGTGCAAGTGTGGAACTCCTTCGCCCTTTCAAGTTTAAGTTCGACGCTTGGTTGGCGCTCCGAGGGAGGTGCTGGACTGCGGATAGGCGTCTTCGACACGGCCTGCCGTCCCACACCCTTTGCCCTTTCTGTTCGGCGGCTGATGAGACTCTGGATCACATCTCCATTGGCTGCCCCTTCGCTTGTCGCATTTGGATGGGTTTCCTGGCGGTTGCGTCGGTCAACGTCGACACCCTGCCGGTGGATGGCACCATTAAGGAGTGGTGGCCGAGTGCGGTCTCTCACCTATCCCACTCCGATTCCAAGGTTGCTAACTCAGCCATTATGTTGGTTATGCGCTCCTTGTGGATTGAGAGGAATGCCCGGATCTTTGAGGGAGTGTCCCTGCCAGCCCCCAGGCTCCTGGAGATGTGCTCCGCGATTGGTCCATGTGGTGTTCTAGTAGGCGTGGGTTAGTGCGAGGTATTGGTTAGTGTTTGCAGCATGTTGCCCCTAAGGGTGGTGGTGGATGTTTGCCTACGTGTGGCATGTAATCGCTTGTGTAACACTCTTCCTCTTTCGAGCTTAATGAAATGACACGCAGATCTCCTGTAGGTTCTCGAAAAAAAATCTCCTGCTCCGTGAAAATGTCGCCTAGGTCCCGCAGCTCATTTTCATGAGAGGCCAGGCCTTGTTAGTATTGATCTCCACCGCAACAGAGCCCAACGGCCCTGGCACGACCCCTTGCCCTCGTCCGCGCCCTGATCGGGGGCGCCCAACCGTTCACTGGTTGGTGGGCCCCTGTCGCCTGTGCTATATATAGAGTGGTGGGGGCGGTGGCACAGATCACGAGGTTGACCGGAGTGCCACTCGCCCCACCGACACGACCTACCGATCTAGATTTCGCACAGTGCCGATGGGAAGCTCCGCCGCCACCTCTCGCTCGACTCACGCCGTCACCACCATGTCCAGGTCGGCGAGCTCCCCACCTCAAATGGAGAAGGTAAACCTCACATACCCACATTACATCTCTCTCATGGCTAAGATCTGCACCTAGTCGATCCAGCGACGTTTACATTGGTATCAGAGCCTGCTAGTGTTGTAGATCTTTTGTTTTCGGGTAGAAAGAAACAACAAAACTAGAAACCCTAGTTCATCCCGCAACGAAACCCTAACCCTATTTTCGAAAGAGGGGAAGAAGGGAAAAATAACCTTACCGAGCTTACCGGCTACTGCTGCTGTTGGACGTGGCGCCGGCAAAAGGGAAACAACACCGCCACTGAGCCACTTGACGGCTGCGCGTTCACCCTACAGGTGCTCGCGCACGCCGGCAACGGGGCCAGAGGGGTGCCGGCTGCTGCTTCTTCTCCACTGGAGGCCATCGTTTCTCGGGTGGGGGGAGAGGCAGAGAAAGGTAAAGAATGGAAGGTAGAGTTTGAGGTACAACTCGTCGCCGGCGAACTGCTGCATGTTCACGCGAGCAGGTGCCGGGCGGCGCCACCGCCTCCTCGCCGCTAGAGAGATGGATAGAGGATCTGATGTTGTCTCCCAGAGAGAAGCCAGAGAGAGGCGCGGGACGAGGACATGCGAAAAGTGGCTCGTCGTCGCCGGCGTGGTGCGCCGAGCGCGTGCGAGCAGCAGCCGGGCGGCGCCGCCGCCAGAGAAAGTTGCAGAGAGGGGCGCCGGGGGAAAATGAATTGGGGTTACAGGGGTCGGCCGGTTGGACCGGTTCTTATACCGACCGAAATCGGCGCTCGACCGTCGGATCGCATCCGACGGCCAGGAGCGAACCGGCACATAGCTTCGGCCTTGGGCCGCTACAGCAGGCCGCTGGCGGACCGTGGGCCGCGCCCAGCAGGCCGCAATGCAATGCACCGAGCGTCGCGCAGACAGAAAACGCTCACGCGGGCTGTGGCTGCGGGAGCAAATGGGGTGCGCAGAGTGTGTTAAACAGTTTTTCTTTTTTCTAATTTATAGAGGTTTTTTTAGTCAATTTTTGGGCCGATTTTAGGCCTAATTTTGTCTAAATTTTTTCTGAATAAATAGAACCAACATGATATTTGTTCAGGAATTTAAAGGTGAAAGTTTATGCCTCTGAAAAGTTTAAAAGTTAATAGTTTAAAGTTAAAATTTCCGCTGCAAATAGTAACAGAAGCATTTTTGTCAAGATTTTTCTGAGCAAATTGAACCAACGAGATATTTTTTTTAGGAAATAAAAAGTACTCCCTCCGTTCCTTTCTATAGTGCCTATTGTTTTTTGGCACGGAAATTAGCGCGAGCCGTTTTTTGACACAAAACCCCCTAGCGATATCACAGACAAAATAGGATACTGAAAACAGATCTCAGAAATACATGACCAGATCGGTTTCCAGATTTTCTGGACTTGACCTGATCGGTGGAAGGGGTTCTTTGCAAAAAGACATAGCTTTACACTTATATTCTGAAATAAATGCGAAAAAACAATAGGCATTATAGAAAGGAACGGAGGGAGTAATAGAGATGCTTCTGAAAGTTTTAAAGTTTAATGAATTCAAAGTTTCCGCTGCAAATAGTTAAAGTTGCATTTTTAATTTTGAAAAAAATGCAAAAATGATAATCAAAATTTTAAAGAAGTGATTAAAGTGATTATTGTGACAATTATGTTTATGTTATTTTTGGACCAACGTTATTAATGACATGATCATGTTTTGTTGCAACAAGGTGTGCATTTATCTCTATTTTTTGCCCAACGGTGATATAGTTTTAATTGCACAAACAGTTGTATGTTCTAATTTTGACCAACGTTGGATTATTGCATGCAATTATTGTTATGATCTCATTTCATTGTGATTTAAAGGAGGGTACTACTTGATGAGCTGCATCAAGGATGTTCCAACTCTCAGAGGTGACAACTACACTAAATGGAGAAAGAAGGTCGATTTGTGCTGAGGTGGACTGGGTTCCCACAGCCGGTCAGACCAAAAGATCCAGTCAGAAATGACAAGAAAGATGGTGTTGCATGGCAGAATAAAAAGTGGCTAAGTGCCATTTATAAAGAGTACAATTGAGAACGCTATTGTGGGCTCAATTGCATAGTGTGCTTCCGTAGGATAGTATCTTGAAAGAATAAAGAGCCAGTTCACTGGTTCTTCAAAGATATGTGCGACCCAGCTGGTGTAGCAACTGGTGACAGAAAAGTACACATAGACAGAACGGGCATGGCAAGTGTGCCATATGGTGTAATAATGCTTATGTGGGTGTTGTTTGTGTGTAATGTGAGTGAAATGTGTTGTATGCGTCGGACAAAAGAAAAGAAAAGAACTGATGAATCATCGAAATTATGGCACTGCCGCTTAGGCCATATTTCGAGGGGGAGAATAGAAAGACTTATTAAAAATGATATTCTTCCTCCATTAGAATTCTCAGACATAGAACAGTGCATCGATTGCATTAAAGGAAAATTTGTAAAGCAAATTAAAAAGGGTGCAAATCGAAGCACATCAACACTAGAAATAATTCACACCGATATATGTGGACCATTTCCTGTGAAAAGTGTGGATGGCTATGATTCGTTCATAACATTCACAGATGATTACTCCCGATATGGTTATATTTATCCAATGAAAGAAAGAATAGAAGCATTGGATAAATTCAAAATATTCAAAGCTGAAGTTGAAAATCAGCATGATAAGAGAATAAAGATAGGTCTGATCGTGGAGGGGAGTACTACGGTCGACATACTCCATATGGCCAAGTCCCTGGACCTTTTGCAAGGTTCCTACAGGAGACTGGAATAGTCGCCCATTACTCGATGCCGGGCGAACCTCAGCAGAATGGGGTAGCTGAAAGGCGCAACCGTACCCTCATGGATATGGTGCGCAGTATGATGAGCTATTCCACCCTACCATTGGGATTGTGGATTGAGGCGTTAAAAACCGCTATTCACATTCTAAACAGAGTACCAAGCAAATCGGTGGCCAAAACGCCGTATGAGCTATGGACAGGGAGAGTGCCTTCTCTAAACCACCTGAAAGTGTGGGGGAGCCCTGCTGAGGTGAAAGTATTCAATTCAAATATCGCAAAGTTAGATACCAAAACAGCAGCTGCCATTTTATTGGCTACCCTGAAAAGTCAAAAGGTTATCGTTTCTAATGTCCAGAGAAATACACAAAGTTTGTGGAAACGAGACATGCTGTCATCTTAGAGGACGAAATGATGAGGGGGAGCATGGTAGCTCGGAAAATTGATCTTGAGGAGAAGAGGGTGGATGCACCTAATCCGATGACTCAGGAGCCATTTTTTGCGCTACCATGTGCACATGTACCGACGATCCCTGCAATTGTGGTGCAAGAGCCTGTTGTGACTCCACCCATGACAACGATGAGTGAAAATTCGGAACCTGTACGTCAGGAGCCGAATGAACCATTTGTTGAGCATGAAAGGGAGCAACAATAGCCACCTCCAGAAGCTGAGCCACAAGTTGAGGAACATGAAGCTCCAGAGATTGAGGCCCCTAGAAAGTCTACAAGAGCTAGAAAATCAGCCATTTCGACTGATTACAAAGTTTACAACACAGTTCATATGGAAGGTGATCCCACTTCATATGAAGAAGCCATGAGAAGCCCAGATTCATCAAAGTGGGTGGAGGCCATGTAAGACGAAATGAGATCGATGAGTGCCAACCATGTTTGGGACTTAGAGAATATTCCTAAAGGAGCCAAAACAATGGGCTGCAAATAGGTCTACAAAATAAAATATGACTCAAATGGGAATGTCGAAAAGTATAAAGCGTGACTTGTGGCAAAAGATTTACACAAAGAGAAGGGATAGATTACAATGAGACATTTTCTCCTGTCTCATGTAAAGATTCCTTCAGAATCATCATGGCACTAGTTGCACATTTTGATTTAGAGTTGCATCAAATGGATGTAAAGACGGCATTTCTAAACGGGGATTTAGAAGAAAATGTCTACATGAAACAACCCAAGGATTTTATCATGGAAGGCAAGGAAGAAATGGGATGCCGCCTAAAGAAATCCATTTATGGATTAAAGCAAGCCTCCAGACAGTGGTATCTAAAGTTTAATGAAACAATTAAGAGATTTGGATTTAAAGAAAATATTGAGGACAATTGCGTTTATGCAAAGTTTAAAAGTGGGAAATATATTTTCCTAATCTTGTATATGGATGATATTCTGCTTGCCAGCAGTGATGTTAGTCTACTGCAAGAGACAAAGAAGTTCTGGTCCTCAAATTTTGATATGAAAGATCTTGGTGAAGCGTCATATGTTTTGGGCATAGAAATTCACCGAGATAGAAACAATGGAGTATTAGGACTATCGCAAAAGGCTTATTTAGAAAAGATTCTAAGTAAGTATAATATGCATAAGTGCAGTGCCACACCTGCCCCTATAGTCAAGGGCGACAGTTTTGGGAAACATCAAAGTCCCCAAAATCAATACGATCTCGATCAAATGAAAGCGGTTCCATATGCTTCGGCTATTGGAAGCCTACAATATGCACAAGTGTGCACTCGCCCTGACTTAGCATTTATCTTCGGTATATATCAAGAAAATCCAGGTTTTGAACACTGAAAAATGGTAAAGAAGGCATTGCGTTATGTGAAAGGCATAAAGAACTACATGCTAACATACAGAAGATCTGATTCCCTAGAAATAAGAGGGTATTCAGATGCAGATTTTGCGGGGGATAAAGAGGATAGAAAATCCACATCTGGATATGTATTCACCCTCGCAGGGAGAGCTATTTCGTGGAGAAGCTCCAAATAGACGATAGTTGCATCATCCACGATGTATGCAAAATTTATAGCGTGTTATGAAGCCACGGGGCAGGCATTATGGTTAAAGAAATTCATACCCGACTTGAAACTGGTAGATTGTATTGACAACCCACTAAAGATGTACTGCGATAATGAGCCTGCAGTATTTTATGCTCACAACAACAAGTCGAGTACAGCTACGAAAGCAATTAAGGTTAAGTATTATGTTGTGAAACACAAGGTCCAGGATCAAACTATAAGTCTCGAGCATATAAGGATAAAAGATATGCTTGCAGATCCGCTAACGAAAAGTTTACCATCCAGCGTGTTCAAGGAGCACGTAGCCGGCATGGGTTTTAAGGGAAAGTCTTACCTATCTTGGATCATAAGAGGCCCAAAAGTAAAAGAATTTATTTCAAAACAGAGAAGTGTATTGTGGCTGTCTGATTCTATCGGCAATAGAGCTGTGACGATGAAACATGCCCTCTGGACTGATCCAAAATGAAACGAATAAAGTGAAAGTATAAAGTTAAAAGAAAAGTTGAGATCAAGGGGGAGAATGTTGGTATTGATCTCCACCGCACCAGAGCCCAACGGCCTTGGTACGACCCCTTGACCTCGTCCGCGCCATGATCGGGGGCGCCCAACCGTTCACTGGTTGGTGGGCCCCTGTCGCCTGTGCTATATATAGAGTGGTGGGGGCGGTTGACTGGAGTGCCACTCGCCCCACCGACACGACCTACCGATCTAGGTTTCGCACAGTGCCGACGGGAAGCTCCGCCGCCACCTCTCGCTCGACCTGATGTCGTCGCCACCATGTCCAGGTCGGCGAGCTCCCCATCTCAAATGGAGAAGGTAAACCTCAGACCCACAGTACATCTCTCTCCCGGCTAAGATCTGCACCTAGTCGATCCAGCGACGTTTACAGGCCTATCTCCCTCACATCAATAGAATGCTTCCTGTTCTAAATTCTTCCAATCAGGTCATGGAACGTAGTAGTACAGTGATAGTTCTGCAGCCAATTGTTTCCCACTACCAAGAAACATAATAGTACAATGATAGCCGAGCTTGCTAAATTTGCCTCATGTTGCAACCCAGAGTGTGCCTGGAATAGCCAGGTGCCGGATATCATCCTTCGCTGTGATGAACAAGAATATTACTGCTATGACTTAACGAAGCCCTTGGATTGGATGACTGAAAAAGACACAGTAATAGTCTAAGTCAGCACTGACCACTATTCAAACCCATTATTTTCGAAATGGAAGGTGAGACCCCAACCTGTGCATCGAAAAAATACACTGACCACTACTCAAAACCATAACACAACAAAAGCCAAGCGACAAAATGTAAAGGGCTTACATAACTGAAACCCACAAGGCATTTGAAGATCACGAACGGACAGACTTATTCACAGAGCAAACCCATACTCATAAACTAAAACGACCTATAGAACTGCCACCATTGATTTAACTGGCAGCTGAGACTTCCCTTTCAGTTCATAATCATATGACCTTAACCCCATCCACAAAAGGAAAAAAAAATGACAGCCCAATCATCCACTTCAGAGCATGAAGCATCATCACTCAACTCTTGGCCGAAACCGAGACCGAGCTCTCGAAAGCAGAGCCCATGCGGCTGATGACGAACTGGTAGATCTTGCGCTTCAGCCGCTCGACGCCCTCCCTGGTGGCCTCCTCCTCGGCGACCTTGCCGACGCCGTCTAGCCAGTCGCTGATCCTCTTGAACTGAGAGAGGACCAGCGTGATGTGGCCGCTCTGCTTGCCCCTGGCCGCCACGTTCTGGTCCTCGAACAGATGGAAGCCCACGTCCATGGCCTCGTTCACGAACCTCAGGAACCACACGTGCATCTCGCTCCACAGTGTGTTGGCGAGCTCGACGGTCTCGTTCATGCCCGGGGTCTTGCTCCATGATGCAGCTGCAGCAGGGAGAGGTGGTGACACCCTGTGCTGGACGACCTTTGCAGATGGCCTCTTCGATGACAGGCTTGCTCTTGGTGGTTCGATCACTGAAGGAGGAGCCTTGGGCTTCTCGGTGCTGCTCTTCTTCTGATAGATTGATCCGGTGGCGCTGTTGACTAGCTTGAGGACCTCCAGCTCAGTTGCTAGTGCTGCTTCGACCCAGTGAGTGGTTGACTTCTCCCAGATGGCAGCTTCCTCTGCTCTGTTGCTGCCTACGGACTCAGCGATCTTCTTCCACTTGAGAGTGTCCTCGTAGACAGCAAGGAAACAGTCGACGGTCGGGAAGGGGTTGGAGGTCTTCGATAGCGAACAAAGTTCAGAAAACTTGCTGTAGGCAGAAATTAAGACAATGTTACAATCATCACACTCTGTTGACATACTACAAAGGCTTCGGTTGAAGATGAACAAAGGGATTGCTGCCAGTTACCTCAGGTTCCTGATAACAGATTCAGTTATCAGCGCCTCCTGCAGAGCGTCAGCTGCAGCAGCTGCGGCCGCGTCTCTCCTTTCAGTAGCTTCCTGCAAAACAAAAGGAAACAAAGGCTGCACTAGAAGGGTCATCAATTGATATTGTCGGCAAAAAAGAAATGAGAATGAGATCGCATACCTTCCCAATCTTTGAAAGCTTATCAGAAACTGCACCCAGTGAAATGCTACCATCAGTCCATTTAGCATCATGAAGTATGATTTTCGGGGCCGCGGTTTTTGCCTTCATTGCAGTAGACTCTGCCTTCCTTCGTGGCTTTGGCCTCTCATCAACGGATGAGTCATCATTGCTGGATAGCTCTGTTGTAGCATCACTAAGTCGCCCAGACATTGCTTCCTGAAGTTACAGAAGAATATAGGGGTACATGATTATCCATAGCAAATATAATAAACAAAGTGTTTTAGCTGCTTGAACACACAGGTGTAAACATGCCAACCTAAACGAGTTCAGAATATAACAAATACCTATTGCTCTTCATTCTATTTGATCATAGCTGTAGACAAATAAGTCTAAACCACATACAAACATAGCACTGATATTTATCGATTCCTCTTAATATCAGTCAAGCTATGCTAAATTCCAACAAGTACATGAAAATATACTGGCCTAACATTTAGATTCATTTATTTGTCAAAGAAATAGATATTGTCAGAACTGACCAAGTGATATATTCTAGAAAAAAATAACCAAGTGATTAACAATGCAGAACTATTACTTTGTTGACACATCCAGATGACCGAAGCTAATACGCTACTAAAAGATGTTTGACACTTAACAAGATTGTGAAAAAAAGACTTTACGGTTCAATTCTATTATAATATACTCTATTTTCCACCCTCAAATTGAACTCCAAAACTGAGTATGTAATATGTTGCTACAATTTGCAGCTGTGTAGCTTAAAAAGGATAGGCCTCTCTCGTTTGTATCTCACATTACACTGGATTGCAAGTCACTTGGTTATTTTTTTTAGAAGGTAGACTTTCCATTGCACAATTATAAACAGATTGTTTGCTTGAATTTGCAGCTGTATAGCTTAAAAAGGATAGGGCGATAGGCATCTCCTTTGCACCTCACATCACACTGGATTGCAAGGCACTTTGCAGATTGTCTGCTTGAACACAGGAACATGCTAACTTAAGAAAATTCAGAATAACTATTGTTCTTCGTTCTATTTGTACATAACTGTATAAAAAGAAGTCCACAACACATAAAAATACAGCACTAATAGTTTTTCCATTCATCTTAATTTCAGTCTGGCTATGTATGCTACACTCCCACAATTATAAGCACAAGAAACTGTCATGGCCTTATATTTTTGGTCAGCAAAATGGATATTGAAAGAACTCAGAACTAGCAAAGTGACTAGCAATCCAGAACTATTGCTTTTGGTGAGGTATCAAGTAACTACAGTACATTACTCAAAATCTAATGAACTATGGCGCATAGCAATATGTTGTGCACAGAGTTATACAGTTAAATTCCAGCAAGTACTAAATAAGTGAACTCCCACAATTGAGTGGCATGTTCCACTATTGCATCTGTATATCTTCATTTTGCATCTAAATCACACTGGATTAAAGTTCCCAGTTGGTCTCTTGGATGAACATGACCAGTTAACAGTCTACACTAGCAATTCCAGGATTATAAATAAATTTCCAAACGCAACACAATGTAGTAGCAATCAGCATGATCCTTACCCGAGTCCTGAGAATGGTATCTCTGTCGACCTTGCCCCTGGATTTCTTGACGGAGCCCGCGGCCGCAGCTGCGACAGCCATTGCCGACTCGTCCCAGCTCTTCCTCCCAGGCTTCATAGCCGACCCGCCTGACAGATCGGTCATCTTCGAGATGCCAGACACCAGCACCTTCTTCTTGCTGCCCCCTTCCCCCGAGAGCCGCCGCGAGCTCGGTGAGAGGGAGCCCCGCCTCCCGCCGCCCGCCGGAGACGCCGCCCCCCTTCTCCCTCCTGCCGGCGAAGGCTGCCTGTACCTAGACGGCACGATGATGGCCGGCTCCTTTGCCGCCCTGCGGTTCTCCTCCTTGGCCGCGACGAGGCTGGGCACCACGCACTTGGACGGCGCCGGCGAGGAGGACCTGGATGGGCCTCGCACCGCAGGGGAAGATGCTCTTGAGGCGGCCTTGACGGCGGGCGATGCCGCCCGTGATGCCCCCTTGGCTGCAGGCGACGGATCTCGCTGCTTGGATGGGGCCGGAGATGAGAACCGGCGCTTCACGGATGAAGCGGCTGGCGGCGCCGAGGCGTCCGGGAAGTTTTTGGGAGCAAGGACTGTTCTCTTGGAGGGAGCATCGGAGGGCGGCGCGGCGCGTGAGGCGGAGGGCATGAGCGGCGGCGCGGCGTCGGAGGAGGAGTCGGGCCTGATGACGTAGCCCCGGGCGCACGGGGCGGCGCGGACGACGAGCGGCTCGGGGCAGCCGGCGCAGGGGAGGGCGCGGGAGGAGGGGACGAGGCGGAGGCCGAGGGCGCGCGGGACGGGGCTGGCGAAGCGGAGGCGGTCGAGGTGGACGAGGTGGCCGACGACGTGGGGGCGCGCGGAGAGGAGCGCGTCGGCGTCGGGCGCGGAGGGCTGGACGTAGGTGGAGTGGAGGCCGTCGGAGAGCTGGAGGAGGAAGCCGTTGGAGGGGCAGAGCAGGGAGTCGGCGGTGGAGGCGGTGAGCGCGGGCACGACGGCGGTGACCTGCAGCGCCGGCGAGCGGTGCTCCCCGGTGACCCGCTCGTCCGTGTGCATCGCCTGCAGCAGCCGCAGCAGCACGCCCTGCGTCACCGTCGCCATCGCCGCCGATCGGGAGCAGAAGGGGGAGGGGGATTTGGTTGGGCGGAGAGATTTGGGGGTAGAGAGAGAGAGAGAGAGATTTGAGGAGGAGAGGGAGAGAGACGTTGGAGTCTAGTGTGGGGTTGCGGCGTGAGAGGAGGAGCCGAGGTGGGATTCGAATTTCAAACGACCAGCCTCTGCGTTACGATGTGGGGCCCAGTGGCAGGTGCGTGTCGTCAGTAAATGAGCCCGCGGTCCGTGATGAGAGTCCTCATGGAGTCATGGGTGTCGTCAGTAAATAGGAGATTTTCTTTGAAGGAAAAAATATCTCTTATTAATCGTCTATAAATGCAATTTACTACTTCGTTTAAAAAAAGTGCAATTACTTTTATTTTCTTCATTATGGGTCGATCTAAATAACTTCGTCCAGACAGAACGACCGTCTGTTCCAACTTATGACCCACAATTGTCAAATGATATCCCCATTTGTGATACCTCACTACACATAACCTTATAATCACCTAAATCTAAGGCGAACGCTGGGCGTCGGTCGCCGGATCCTGACCCCAAAATCGGTTGTCCTCCGCACCATCGGATCACGATCGAACGTCCAAAATCAGTCGCATTAGGAAGTTTACATTATAGCCCCCGGTTTCTAGAGAATCAACCCGCGGTACTATATTTTTCAGATAATAGTTTAAACGCGGTTTTACATTTGCCACCCTCCTTTTTCTGGAAACCAACCCGCAGTACCCTAATGTGAAGAGTATTACAACAAAAATCCTCTCTCCGCGTACAAAAAATATATACTATTACAAAAGTCGCAACATTTTTTAAAATAATGTCACAATAAAGTGGTTAAACCAACAAATTGTTTTGTTGGAGATAAATTTATACCAAAAGTAGCCATTATTATTAATAAAAACCGAAGACTATTTCAACAAAAATCCATATGTTTGCAAAAAACTAGAAGAAAACATTAATTTGTTACATATTCAATTACAACAAAAGTCACCAACTTTTTTTTTTACAAAAAGTCACAAACGATTACAATAAAAAATCAATATGTTTGCAAAATGATGCAAAGTGGTCAAGCGACATTTAATTTGCTGCAGATAGAATTACAACAAAAATCACCTACTATTTTATCCAAAGTCACAAATGGTTACAACAAATAAAAAATCACTTTGTTATTAGCATCAACAACAAAAAATTATCTCTTTACAACAATTGTTAACAACAAATCCTACAAAAATTACGGATTGTTTACAACAAATAGTTCATCATCTCACTCATGTATTTTGCAGTAAAACCATTGTTGGGCCGAAAAAAGCAGGCCCATATAAACCGACGCGGGAGCGAGGCCGGACGACCGATCGCTGGCGCGCGATCGGTCGTCGGATCCAAAGCGTTTTCCTAAATCTAATGATCCGAATCAACCAATGATATAGGGTGGACCGATGAAACAACACCGTGGTTTGGACCTGGCAACCGTGGCTATAATCTTGAGAGAGCTTTTTGCAATTGCAACGATTTCCAAAATCGGCGATGGTGAGAAAGAAAAAGTTCCGGACTTCCCAATGACTACAAGGAGCTCGGCCAAAAGATATCGCCGCAAAAGTCTACAAGATTGCTGGAAAGAAGAATGGTTCGATAAGGAAGGAGCTTGATAGCAACGGTTTGGGTTGCTCCAATTGACCCGGACCACGGCTTTGAGTTGGAGCATATTTAACAATTTGTTTCCCATTGGGAGCGCATCTCTACAACCCAACTTACTCATGGAGTCCCTGGCTCAATCTGTTGGAAGCTCACTAACGGTTGTTTGGAAATCTTGGTCTCCATCAAATTGCAAATTCTTCCCATGGCATGAGTTGCAAAATAGGATTTGGACCGTGGATAGGCTACCACCGCCATGCTTGGGATAATTATGGAAATCACCCTCTTTGTAACCAAGTTTAAAAATATGGGGCGCATCTTCTCTTCAAAGCCACTTTAAAACTTGTGCATGAACGGCTCAATGGGCAAATGGAAGCTTCGGTTCAAGATTGGTGGGTGAGGATTACTCTACAAAATGGAGGAAACAACAACTCTTTGGCTTCTTTGGCAATGCTTATTTTCATGGGAAGTGTGGAAGGAACACAATGCGAGAATCTTCCGAAGTCATGCATCCATGTCAATCTTCATCATCATGAACCCCAAAGATGAGGGAATGGCCGGAGCTAAATTCTTCGGTACCACATTACCGGGAGAGTAGGTGGAAACCACAAATTTAGCTCGACCTACATGTAGCCTGTTTTTAGAAGAAGAAAAATTCAAAAATGCATTTTAAAGTTTTTTTAATGGAATTAAATCTACAAGTAGACAATGTTGTGTTGCAAGTTTTCAAAACCTCAAATACCTTATATTCTGCGTCGTGCAAAAATGACAAAATCTGAATCTATAGCAATGAAAAGTGCAAACTTTTAGAACCTCGAAATCTTTCGGATTTTATCATTTTTGTGCAGCAACAAATATAAGGTGTATCGATTTCAAATTTTGCAGGTTAGTAGAATACAACGTTGTCTACACCTAGATTTTTTAAGATTTTTTTTTTTTGAAACTTTTAGTTGCTGTTTTTTGAATTTTTCGAAAAAAGAGACCTACAAAAATCCACTCTCGGGGAGCAGGCCTCTTTGTAATAGCCTAGGCTTGTTTCTAGGCTTGCCTGTTTGAAAAAAAAAGGACACCGGGAGCTTACACGATCATGAGAACTAAACGGTTTAGATTAGGGCCTCGCTTTGTGGCGATGCTTGCTCGGTTGTTCTAGGATCCCGTTTGGTAGGCTGGACCGATTTGTAGGTCGCGGCTAGATTCGGTCCATTGTTTGAACGATTGGGTTTTTTTTTTTCGAAATGGGGGTAAACCCCGGCTTCTGCATCATGACGATGCACACGGCCTTTTATTAATAAGAAGATCCAAAAAGTATAGTTTACAACTCTACATGTGTTTGTTTGGATGCGTTGAAAAAGTGCTTCATATGTGATCAACCACATCACATACGTTTAGTTGTTATTTTAGACACCCAGTTTACGCTTCTCCTCACCACATTTAAATATAGTACTAACATTATCATTACATAACGGCACACAACAACACAAAAACGATTATAAACACATTACACAGTTATATACACATGAAACATAGTACTTAGTATCAAATCATAGCGTCAGAGTGGTAATACACCTACTTAAACGATTACCTAGGTCAAAAAGCAATGTTCAATAGCATGTAGAGGCCAACATTACAGGCACATATGCACAAAAGCAAGTCTTTAACAGCCTCCTGAGGCCAACACAACAACTAGAACTTCACAAAAGCAGAGACAGAGAACAAGCACACAACCTTAACCGTGAGGATCAACATAAGGGCCATGTCGATGCTTCTTGCAGCAGAAGCTGCTCGAGCATGAACTCTCCTTCATGTACACACCGATCTGGAAGCCGTCGTCGGCAGGGGCGAAGACGATCGTGTCGTCGACCTTAAGGTTAGCCTTACCGGCGAACTTTCTCTAGGACTTGATGAAGCCGACGCGCTCGGCCCTCCACTGGAGCTGCACCCTGTGCTCGCAGCGCTCGCCCATGTACAAGGCCACCTTCACCGACGGGCCATTGTTCTTCAACTTGTATTTCCTGATCAGGAGCTGCTCCATGTAGGGCGGCATGGAGAGGGCACGGAGGTCATGGCTCTACCGCTGCACGAAAAACGCAGGCAGCCGCTGTCCCGTGAAGCTGCACCCGACGTGAGACCTAGGCTGGGTGTCCTGCCGGTGGGCTTCCATGAATCCTTCATTGGCGTCCTGAAGCTGCACCCAGACGGCATGTCCCGTGCCTCCCACTTGGGCCCTTCCGGGAAGGTTTCCAGGAAGAGCCAGTTCTGCAGATGCAATGAGAAAAGAGTGAGCGATACTTGGCATAGTGAGCTTCAATGGCAATGACAGCTCAAGATCATCATAGCAATGACAATCTCAAGATCATCTGAAAGGATCGTATGCCGCACCTAGAGGGGGGTGAATATGTGCTAACAAATTTTTAGTTCTTTTTCAATTTAGGCTTGACACAAAGGTAAATTCTCTAGATATGCAACTAACTGAATTTACCTATATGACGGGAGTGATATTTTGGCACATGGGAGCGTATGCTCCCTTTATTTCAAAATTCATGTTAGACACATTTTGAAATATTAAAAAATTTGAAACAAAAATTTCGCACGTACATCTTCATGTGGTAGAAGCTCACAAAGTCGTTTCATGAAAAATTGACTTGTTGTGTGACGTGTGAAAAAAAGACAAAATTCACTGCTAAAACTAAGACTTGTCACAAGATAAAATTTCTGTTTTTCACATAGACTACAAAAAATATCATTTTCTCATGGAATTTGGCGAACACGTATATATTATGGAATTGTACATGTAAACTTTTTTGTCAAAAATTTTTAACACTTGGAAATATGTTTTTATGGTAGAGGGATCATACGCACTCGGTAGCCGAATTGAGTTTCTGCTATATGATAAGGTTAACAACTAAGCAAGATATAGCTATGCAATATATAGGAGATAGAATAGGATAGAGGTAACCGAGAGTGGAGCACGCGGAGACATGTAGATGATTCCCGTAGTTCTCTTCCTTTGCAAGAAGGTACGTCTACGTTTGGAGGAGTGTGGTTGCTTTGAAAGTCAAACCAACAGCCACGAAGGCTTCACTCAGATCTCCTGTGAGCAACGCCACGAAGGCCTAGCCCACTTCCACTAAGGGATTTCCTCGAGGCGAAAACCGGGCCTTTACAAGGTTCTTGGGGCACACATCCACAACCAAATTGGAGGCTCCCAAATCTGTAACAACACAACAATCAACAAGAATACGTCAACAACAAACAACTAGGGATCCAAAGAGGAACACTAGAAAAAGGGCCCTCAAGCATATGAGGGCGAAATGAGAATCGCTTCGGTGAAGATGTAGATCGGGGTCTTCTCCTTCGAATCTCCAAAGATCAAGAGCTTTGGTTGGGTGAGGGATGAGATTTTGCAAATCTTGTGTTCTTGAGGTGGCTCTAATGGTGGTGAAGCTTGGCAGGTTTTTGTGCAATGATTGAGCAACTTGTCCCAATGGAGAAGAAGGCCTTTTATATGGGAAGGATTTCAGATCTGACCGTTGTGGTACTTTTCATGTAACACCGGAAGTTCCGGCCCGATCTGGCAGGCCGAGTCCGGGCGGAACTAGGGCGGAACTTCCGGTGACCGGAAGTTCCGGCCAAGTTCCGGAATTCTGAGAAAACTATACTAGCATGTTCTGGGGCACAAATGCCTAGTTTCCGGAACTTGCCCGGAAGTTGGGAGGAAGTTCCGCTGACCGGAACTTCCGGCCAACTGCACCGGAACTTCCGGCCAACTGCACCGGAACTTCCGGCCAACGTACGTCGAGCTTCAACGTGAGGGGCGCTGTGGATCTGCTGAGAGGAGTATCTAGGCGGAAGTTCCGCCAGCAGGGGCCGGAACTTCCGCCTGAAGAGAAAAACCAGCAGTTGCTTCAGTTTTGTCATTCCAATTCACCAGCCATGTTTATATAGTTAGACCATGTACCTGTCTACATCAACACACATAAATATATACCTAGTGTTGACATCAAACACACAAAACCCCAAAGGGCGGGAAATGTTCTTTCAATCTCCCCCTTTTTGGTGTTTGATGACAACACAAGTATTTGCGAGGAATAATCAAAGTAAACAACAAGTATGTGAGAGATATAGAGGAGCTCCCCCTTGGTATGAGCATGAACACATATGAAACAAAGCTCCCCCTATATCTTGCATCCATCTTCCATGGGTTAACAATTCAACATAGTGATAAGCATATAGATAGATAGACCATACACATATAGATATCCATAGAGGGCTCACATACGTAGTTTACCATCCACAACGATAAGGTTCACACCACACATAAAAACTAGGAACATAGTTCGACACCAAATAGAGAATAAATATGGAGTCACAAGCGATAGAAATCAAAGACAACACATGAGCTTGTGACTCCCCCATGCAAATACCCAACGAAGAGCAACCTAATAAGGGCTCACTCTCCCCCTTTGGCACCAAGGCACCAAAAAGGGACAGGAGAACTACGCGTCCCAAGGGTCGGCGTTAGCCCAGCCGGGAGGAAGATCAGATGGAGCGCCGGGGAAGGGTGGAGTGTGAGGAGGAGACTCGATCTCGAGACCATCTGGAGGGAGAGGAACGCCATGCTGAGAAACCCACTCAGCCTCCGGAGTGATATTCTCCTCGGATCCGGGAGGAGACACGTCCACATTGAGAGCCCTCATAATACTCTTCTGACGAACCCGAGACTTCTTGGCCTCAGCATGCTGCTGATACTGACGGTGATTGATAGCTGAGGTGAGACAAAAGATCTGTCGCAAGCGGCGAGCAAGCTTAGAAGCCCAGCTTGGTGGCTTCTCATCCATGGGGGGAATATCTTCTATGGGCGAGTTGTGGCGCTTGACCCTAAGGATCTTCAGTTCATGAGCTGTGATGTTGAGAGGAATAGAGTGAATAAGAGGAGCCGGACAAGTAGCAACCCAAGTGTCTTCAATGAGCTTCATGATGAAAGGAGCAAATGTAGGAACCTTTTTCTCCATCACACATGACCACATCTCATTGTAGATGTAGTCCATCACAGCAAGCTTCTCACCGGTGCCCTTCTTAGCATAGGAGTTTGCCATAAGATCCACTTCATATAGATGCAATTCATCAACGTTGCCACCCTTGGGTCCAATTGTTTCCCGGTAGACACGAAGTATGATGTCCCAAGTAGGGAGAAGATCCGCACTCTTGCCCGGAATACCCCAACCTTTGATATAGAGAGGTTCCAAGACTTCCTTGGTTTGAGCAAATGAACTATCATGAGACCTCCAACCATTTGCATTCACACCCGAAGAGCGAGGGTATCCAAGAGCATCTCCAAAGCTTGCCAAGTTAGCCTCAAGAAGGGTGTCATGAGTCATCCACCGGAAAGTTCTAGCTTCATCTTGTTCGAAGTGAACGGTGGCATATAATTGTTGAATCAACCCGATGTCAAAGTCCTTGTTGAGCTCCATAATGGGATAGAGCCCAAACTCACCACACATTGCATAAGCTTCTTCAAAGTACCTTGTGGCAGCCATCTTGGCGGTGTCAATGGCGTGTTGAGTGGCTATCCCCTTCTTGAAGGTCACATAGATCTCATAAAAGATCTCCTCTTGAGACTTATTGTGGAAGCGCTTATCCTCAACCCTATTGTTCCGAGGGATGAGATAAGGGTTCACTTGCCGTAGCTCCTTGTACTCAAGATAAGGCATGCTCTTCACCGACACATGAACTTGCTTGCCACGAACTGCGGGTGACTTGGTATGCCTTTGAGCTGCGAGTTGACGAGCTGTGAGCTTGGATGGTTGAGTGCGCTCAACTTTTTCTTCTATCTCGTCCACATGACCCTTGCCTCTCTTCTTGGAGCTACCTGGGATACATACAAGAGGGTGGTGGATGGAAAATGAGTGCACACGAATAAAGGAGCCCAAAATCAGATCCTAAACAGAATATTGAGTACAGCACAATAAACATGCCAGGCCGGAAGTTCCGGTGGGAACCGACGGAAGTTCCGCCCGAGCGACCGGAACTTCCGGCTGTTCGAAAACAGCGAGATTTCCCTTCGGATTCACGGTAATGGCGATGTGAATCATTGTACACCAACAATCTAGACAAGCACTAGCAGGAGACAAGCACCTAGAAAGATTCTACCAAGGCTAGACCTAGAGTATGCCCTAAAATTCATCTAGAGAGGTCAACCCACATCTAGAGAGGGAAAGAGCACAAACCGGGAGGAGCCATGGAGGAGGAGAAGGAGAGGGTGCCGATCCACGGAGCCGATCCGGCGGAGGACACTGGAGGAGGGAGATCCGGTCGGGGGAGCCGCCGGCGCCACAGGTGGAGAGAGAGGTCATGAAGAACTCGATTTGGGGGAAAAGTGGGGAGGTGGAACTGCCTCCCCATCCCCGACCCATTATGTGGAAAAAAGTAAGAGCGGAAGTTCCGCTTGTTGGAGCCGGAACTTCTGGTCCCGGAGGAAAATGTCCACCGACAGAACAGTAACGCATGAGCCAGACGCTGGCCAGAAGGATCCAGCCGGAAGTTCCGGTTGGAACGACCGGAACTTACGGCGAAGCTGAAAACTGGGCCAGAACTTAATTTTAGACAGGAATTATGTGCACTCGGAGTAGGAAGAGGATAGGGCTTAGATGTGATAGGCTTAGGACAGATGATCCAAACTGTAGGATGGAACATGATCACTCATTTTTGCAAATAACGCAAATGAGGGCCAAAAATGAGCGATTTCCCATAAAAACAAGGAGATGTCAAATAAAATCCAATTAAGATCCAAATTACTCCAACTCTTCACAAATAAGAGTGTGGTGGCCTAGGCCACCATATATGAGTGTTATGGCATGGCACCGCGAAGATATATCTTGGGTCCAAGCCACTACTCATCATTGAAGCTCACATATCAACATATGACATAACGAGAATGATTTATTAATGTTGGCATTATGGGGGGGATAGCTCAATACTTTAAACCGCACCCCCTATTTCCATGCCCACATCTAAACCAAATAAAGTTTTGAGCCAAAGGTGTGTTTGCAAGATGGTCAAGCTATACTCCTTGAATCAATAATATTTAGCTCATTCCTCAAATAGCAAAACCTTGCTTCATCAAGAGGCTTCGTGAATATATCGGCAAGTTGATCTTTGGTAGGAACATAGATAAGCTCAATATCACCACGGGCAACATGATCCCTAATAAAATGATTCCGGATCTCAATATGCTTCGTTCTTGAATGTTGCACCGGATTATAGGCAATCTTGATAGCACTTTCATTGTCACATAATAGAGGCACTTTGTCACAAATGACACCGTATTCTTTTAAAGTTTGCCTCATCCATAACAATTGAGTGCATCCACTTGCGGCGGCAACATATTCGGCTTCGGCGGTGCAGAGAGATATACAATTTTGCTTCTTAGAAGACCAACACACCAAGGACCTACCAAGGAATTGGCAAGCCCCAGAGGTTGATTTCCTATCATCCTTGTCTCCCGCCCAATCCGCATCAGTATATCCATTGAGAATAAAACTTGAGCCTTTAGGATACCAAATACCATATCTTGGGGTATCAACTAAATATCGAAAGATTCTTTTGAGAGCCATCATGTGTATCTCCTTAGGAGAAGCTTGATACCTTGCACACACACCAACACTCAACACTATGCCCGGTCTAGATGCACAAGGGTAAAGCAAGGATCCAATCATGGAGCAATATACCTTTTAATCCACCTCTTTACCATTGGGATCTAATGCAAGATGACATTTAGTAACCATAGGAGTGGCTACACCTTTCATCTCGGTCATCTTGAACCTCTTGAGCATGTCTTGGAGATATTTTGCTTGATTGATGAAGGTCCCTTCTCTCAATTGCTTGATCTCAAAACCAAGAAAGAACTTCATCTCTCCCATCATAGACATATCAAACCTATCGGTCATAAGCTTTGAAAATTCATCATTGAAAGCTTTGTTAGTAGAGCCAAAGATAATATCATCAACATATAATTGGCAAACAAAAAGCTCCCCATTGACCCTCTTAGTAAAAGAGTGGGATCTATTAGCCCAACATCAAACCCACGGTCTATTAACAATTCTTTAAGGTGCTCATACCAAGCTCTAGGAGCTTGTTTGAGACCATAAAGTGCTTTATCAAGCTTATAGACATGGTTAGGAAAGTTGAGATCCTCAAACCCCGGGGGTTGCTTAACATAAACCTCTTCATGCAAAGGACCATTAAGAAATGCACTTTTCACATCCATTTGTTGTAACTTAAAGTTATGATGTGATGCATAACCAAGAAGGATACGGATGGACTCAAGGCGAGCCACGGGAGCATAAGTTTCTCCAAAGTCAATTCCTTCAACTTGAGAGAAACCTTGAGCCACCAATCTTGCCTTGTTCCTCACAACATTTCCAAACTCATCTTGCTTGTTCTTGCAAATCCATTTAGTGCCTATAACATTGCGGAACCCCTTTGGCTTCTCTACTAAAGTCCATACTTTATTGCGCTTGAAGTTGTTGAGTTCATCGTGCATAGATTCCAACCAATCCGAATCTTCAAGGGCTTCAAATACTTTTTTGGGTTCCACTAAGGAGATACAGACATGATGATTGCTAAAGTTAGCCAATTGCCTTCTTGTGGTAACACTTGCCCTTAAATCACCAAGGACCTTATCATGAGTGCGTTCACGAATTTCAAGGTTTCTTTCTCTTCTTGCTAGACGACGGTGTTGGAGATATGCCCAAGAGGCAATAATAAAATGGTTATTATAATATATCTTTGCGTTTATGATAATGTTTACATATCATGCTATAATTGTATTAACCGAAACATTGATACATGTGTGTTATGTGAACAACAAAGAGTCCCTAGTAAGCCTCTTGTATGACTAGCTTGTTGATTAATAGATGATCATGGTTTCGTGATCATGAACATTGGATGTTATTAATAACAAGGTTATGTCATTATATGAATGATGTAATGGACACACCCAATTAAGCGTAGCATAAGATCACGTCATTAAGTTATTTGCTATAAGCTTTCGATACATAGTTACCTAGTCCTTTGGACCATGAGATCATGTAAATCACTTATACCGGAAAGGTACTTTGATTACATCAAACGCCACTGCGTAAATGGGTGATTATAAAGATGGGATTAAGTATCCGGAAAGTATGAGTTGAGGCATATGGATCAACAGTGGGATTTGTCCATCCTGATGACAGATAGATATACTCTGGGCCCTCTCGGTGGAATGTCGTCTAATAACTTGCAAGCATATGAATGGTTCAAAAGAGACCACATACCACAGTACGAGTAAAGAGTACTTGTCATGAGACGAGGTTGAACGAGGTATAGAGATACCGATGATCAAACCTCGGACAAGTAAAATATCGCGTGACAAAGGGAATCGGTATCGTATGTAAATGGTTCAGTCGACCACTAAAGTCATCGTTGAATATGTGGGAGCCATTATGGATCTCCAGATCCCGCTATTGGTTATTGGTCAGAGAGAAGTCTCAACCATGTCTACATAGTTCGCGAACCGTAGGGTGACACACTTAAGGTTTGATGTCGTTTAAGTAGATATGGAAATATGGAATGGAGTTCGAAGTTTTGTACGGAGTCTCGGATGGGATCCAGGACATCACGAGGAGTTCCGGAATGGTCCGGAGAATAAGATTCATATATAGGAAGTCATTTTCTAGGTTTGAAAATGATCCGGTATTTTCTCTGGAAGGTTCTAGAAGGTTCTAGAAGAGTCCGGAAGAAATCAGGATGGAAGGTGGAGTCCCAGAGGGACTCCACCCACCTTGGCCGGCCAACCTAAGGGAGGAGGAGTCCCAAGTGGACTCCTCCCCATGGTGGCCGGCCACCCCACCAAGGAAAGGGGGGAGTCCCACTCCCCCTAGGTTTGGTCATATGGAAGGTTTATGTTGGGGTCTTATTCGGAGACTTTTGACCTAATCCTTGGGGTTTCCACCTATATAAAGAGAGGAGGGGAGGGGCTGGCCGACCACTCAAGCCTCCACCATGGCCGCACCCCCTCAAGGCTGCCCTAGCCGGCGCCCCCTCTCCCAAACCCTAGCGGTTCCCTCCTACCTCTCTCTCCCACATAGCTTAGGCGAAGCTCTGTCGGAGATCTCCACCACCACCGCCACCACGCCGTCGTGCTGCCGGGATTCCGAGGAGGATCTACTACTTCCTCTGCCCGCTGGAACGGGGAGAAGGACGTCGTCATCAACACCGAACGTGTGACCGAGTACGGAGGTGCTGCCCGATTGTGGCACCGTCAAGATCTTCTACGCACTTTTGCAAGCGGCAAGTGATCGTCTACCGCAGCAACAAGAGCCTACTCTTGTAGGCTTTGGAAATCTTCAAGGGTGAGTCTTGATCATCCCCTCGTTGCTCCCGTCTTCTAGATTGCATCTTGGCTTGGATTGCGTTCTCGCGGTAGGAATTTTTTTGTTTTCTATGCAACGAATCCCTACAGTGGTATCAGAGCCGTGTCTATGCATAGATGGTTGCACGAGTAGAACACAATGGTTTTGTGGGCGTTGATGCTTATGTTGTCTTTAGTTTGAGTACTTTGCATCTTTGTGGCATAGTGGGATGAAGCGGCTCGGACTAACTTTACATGACCGCGTTCATGAGACTTGTTCCTCGTTCGACATGCAACTTGTATTGCATAAGAGGCTTTGCGGGTGTCTGTCTCTCCTACTATAGTGAAGATTCAATTTACTCTTCTATTGACAACACTAGTATCACCGTTGTGGTTCATGTTCGTAGGTAGATTAGATCTCTCTCGAAAACCCTAAACCACGTAAAATATGCAAACCAAATTAGAGACGTCTAACTTGTTTTTGCAGGGGTTTGGTGATGTGATATGGCCATGATGTGATGATGAATATGTATGAGATGATCATTATTGTATTGTGGCAACCGGCAGGAGCCTTATGGTTGTTTTTAAATTTCATGATGAGTAGTATTTCAAAGTAGTTGTAATAGTTGCTACATGAGGTGAACAACCATGAAGACGGCGCCATGGACCTTGACGCTACGCCGACGATGATGGAGATCATGCCAGTTGATGATGGAGATCATGTCCGTGCTTTGGAGATGAAGATCGAAGGCGCAAAGACTAAAGGGCCATATCATATCACATATGAATTGCATGTGATGTTAATCCTTTATGCATCTTATTTTGCTTAGAACGCGACGGTAGCATTATAAGATGATCCCTCACATTAATATCAAGATAATAAAGTGTTCTCCCCTCGTATGCACCGTTGATATAGTTCGTCGTTTCGAAGCATCTCGTGATGATCGGATGTGATAGACTCAACATTCACATACAACGGGTGTAAGCCATGTTGCACATGCGGAATACTTGGGTTTGCTTGACGAGTCTAGCATGTACAGACATGGCCTCGGAACAACGGAAACCGAAAGGTTGAACACGAGTCATATGGATGATATGATCAACATGTTGATGTTCACCATTGAAGCTACATCATCTCACGTGATGATCGGTTTTGGTGTAGTGGATATGGATCGTGTACCACTTAACAACTATGAGGGATGTTGTATTAAGTGGGAGTTCATTAGTAATTAGATTAAAACATGAACTAATTATCATGAACATAGTCTGAGTAGTATTTTGAATTACTTTTGTAGTATTGGCATCCATTTTCTACCATGCGCTAGTCTTGTAATTGAGATAGAAATACTGTTAAAATCTGACAAGAAACTTTACGGATTGGTACCGTATTGTTAAAGAATCAAGAATTGATTAAGTCCTATTGCAAACTTTTAGTAAACCTCACATTGTTGATTCAAAGAGCTATGGTTTCAGTTAGTACCTAAAGTTATCTTGTCTCTGTGAAACTTGAAGTTCAAATCTGTTTGAAAAGTAAGGAGCTGAAAATTTAGTTTTCAGAAATAATCAAGGTATGAGATATATATGATATCTAAGACCTTATTGCAAGATGATAGAATATAATTAGGTGAGACTACATAAACTCATAAGTTTTATGGGAATGTACGAAGGTTGAAGATGCAAGGCGTCCCAATCCTCCAACTATTGGGGCACTAACGATATTCGCATATCCATGAAGTAATCGTCCTTAGTATGCACCGTTGCTAAGACTCGTCGTTTCGAAGCATTACGTGATGATCGGGTGTTATAGATTCTACGTGTGCATACAACGGGTGCAAGCCAGATTTGCACATGCGAATACTAAGGTTAAACTTTATGAGCCTAGCATGTACAGACATGGTCTCAGAAAGTCATCATGAATTGATGGATAAAATTATGAGTGAAATTGTTCATCGTATTACAAAGTTACTAATAGTGAAATCTAGAACACTTGTCATATGATGATCAACTTCAAAGTAAGAACCTCAAGGTTATTGGTATTTGACCAACAAACCTAGAAGTTATTCATGTTGAAGTGTTTTTCTGAATAATGAGGAAAGCTAAAAGAGAAACTACAAAAGATTATTGGTAGAAGGAAAGAAAAGACTAGAAAGTCTAGCTTAGGTGTATATAAATGATATACATGTTATGGATATATTCCTTGTTTGGTCACATAATGAAATTCTTGGGTATTTGTACCAGGTTGGTTGGTATGAGATGTCATACAATACAATGCAATACAAGAATACGATGGCCTTAGTGACTAATAAGGAATATGGTAATAATGCACATCTAGAACATAATAAAGTGTTATCATGTTTGTCATTGGCATTCTACCTAGCCCTTAGAATTTATAATAAAGAACTTAATAATTGTTATTATGCTCTGGTCAAATGAAAACAATGAGTTGTTCAAATTATGACATTACTCCATGTACGATGGATAAGTTATTATAAATCTTAATGGTGAAACACACACACACATAATACTGACGCTAAAATGCCATAAGCCAAATGATTTGAATTACACTTATTTGTGGAACCGCCATTTAGGTCATGTTGGAAAGGAACGCATGAAGAAACTCCATGCAAATGGATTTTTGGAGTCATTTGATTTTTGATTCGTTTGGCGCTTGCAAAATCTTTTCTAAAAGTAATGACTGAAATACCGTTCATAGGCCAAGAGTTGAACGGGCAACTAACTTAGTGGAAAAATACATGATGATGTATGTGGTTCACTGGGCATAGTTGTGTGCGGGAAATTCTTCTACTTCATGAAAACTTTCAACAATGAATTGAGTATATATATGTGGATATATTCAATAAGGAAGAAGTTTGAAACATTTGAATAGATTCAAATAAATTTCAGCGTGAAGTAGAAATCATCGTAATAGAAAAGTCAAATATCTATGATTGGATCATGGTGGAAATATTTGAATTACGAGTTTTAGCGAACATCCAAGAGAGTTATGAAATTGTTCTACAACTCACGTTTCTTGGAGTGTCATAGTGATGATGATGTATCCAAGAAATGTATCCAAACCTTGTTGGATCAATGATGAGATAAAATATTAATGCCATTATATTTTTGTGGATTATGCTTTAGTGACTACCGCTTTTACACTGAATAGAGCATCATCATGATCCGTTGAAATGACACCATATGAGTTATGGCATGGGTATGAACCCTGATAGTCTTTTCTTAAATTTTGGTATGCATAGCATAAGTAAATAAGTTTACAACCAAAATCGGATGAATGTCTTTGTTGGTTATCCCAAAGAATTGATTGGGAATTCTTTCCACTATAAAGTAAAAGATAAAAGTGTTTGTTAATATTACTTGCTTATTTCCAAGAAATTGTTTTCTAGCGAAGTATTTGAGTGGGAGGACAATAGAACTTGATAAGGTTTATGAACCTGAGCATAATGATCAGAGTAGCGCAGCATCGGAAATGGTTCCGGAAGCGGCCACGACGATCATGGCTCCCATGACTACAAAGTGTTTTAGCCATGGAGATCGAAGTACATATTGAACCTTGTAGGTATGGTTTACTTTGTGATCAAATAAATGATTTGTGGACAAAGGATTGATTTTGAACAATGATAAACCAACTACAAACAAAGAAGTTATGATGGGCCCTGACTCCATTAAAATGGCTATACGCCATGAAATCCAAGATAGATGAATACTTTTTGAAAGTAAATGGATCTATAAAATTGATGGACTTGGATGAAATATCCTTGAAGAAGCTCGACTTGTCGAAAAGTTGTTTACGACAAAGTTCAAAGAGTTGACTACGATAAGATTAGATCTTCCGTAGCAATGCTTATAGTCTATGTGGATTATTCTAGTAATCACTACATATTTCTTTTATGAGATATGTTAGTAGGATGGCAAAATACATTACTTATCAGAAGTGTGTATTAAAGGTGTATACAAGATACAACCAAGAGTTTTGCTGGTCCGTGGAATACTAGATAGGTATACAAACTTCAATTGGATGAAGTGAGTATCGAGGAGTTGGAATCTTCACCAAGATGAAATAATCAAAGAGTTTTTTGATTTCATCAGAGACGATGAAGAGGCTTGCATTTGCAAGAAATTAAGTGGGAGCGCTGAGACATATTTATAATACTTTATGTAGATGACATATAGTTGTTTATAAATGATGTAATTATATACTTGATTAAAAAGGTTTCATTGATAATTATCTTCAATGAAAGGATATGGACTAAAACATATTTAATGTCAAGATCTATGAAGATAGATTGAAACACAAAATAAGTTTAAGTCAAAGTACATAGAATGGATATTGAAGTAGTTCAATATAGAAATATTAAGAAAATGTTCTTATCATGAGAAATTTTTAACAAGATTTGAGTGTATCTTACACTCAATGAGTAAAAACACATGAGTGATTATAGATCACAAAATAATATGTACACAATCAGATGTCCTGTACTCTTAAAAATGTTATGATCATGTACCAGAATGATTCATGTGATGATCATTGAAAAACAGTAAAAATATTCTTGAGTACTTAAGAAGAACCAAGTATATATATATATATATATATATATATATATATATATATATATATATATATATAGTTTTGTATGGAGAAATGACAAACAAATCGCTGTAAGGTGTTGCACCGATATTTGTTTTGTCACATATGAAAATAAAATTTCAATCTCAAATTATACTAAGTGTTGTTTAAAAGGTAGCGCAATGAGCTAGAAGTTGTATATGCTAGATTTAGAAGAGTTCTAAATATTGTGATGGATTCTACAAAAGAAGGCAGAGTATGTCATTGTTTTTGACAATGACAAAGGATGTTAAGTCAAGAAGTTCTTTGAGAACTTGGTGTAGTTCCGACAGAGTCAGAACTTTGAAGCTATATTGTGTGTGACAATATTAGTGACATATTTCAGACCGCGGAATTAAGGTTCCACCAGAAGACCAAACATATTTAATGCCGACTCATTTGGAAATGAGTGATGCGTTGAGACGCAAATGAATTACAAAATACATACGTTTCTGAGCGTGTCAGATCCGTTGACTAAAACCTCTCCCGTGAGCAAAACATGATAAAGCACCGGAAGGCCAAGGTGTTATATCTTTACAAATGTAAACTAGATTATTGACTCTAGTGCAAGTGGGAGACTGTTGGAGATATGCCCAAGAGGCAATAATAAAATGGTTATTATAATATATCTTTGCGTTTATGATAATGTTTACATACCATCTATAATTGTATTAACCGAAACATTGATACATGTGTGTTACGCGAACAACAAAGAGTCCCTAGTAAGCCTCTTGTATAACTAGCTTGTTGATTAATAGATGATCATGGTTTCGTGATCATGAACATTGGATGTTATTAATAACAAGGTTATGTTATTATATGAATGATGTAATGGACACACCCAATTAAGCGTAGCATAAGATCACGTCATTAAGTTATTTGCTATAAGCTTTCGATACATAGTTACCTAGTCCTTTCGACCATGAGATCATGTAAATCACTTATACCAGAAATGTACATTGATTACATCAAATGCCACTGCCTAAATGGGTGGTTATAAAGATGGCATTAAGTATCCAGAAAGTATGAGTTGAGGCATATGGATCAATAGTGGGATTTGTCCATCCCGATGACGGATAGATATACTCTGGGCCCTCTCGGTGGAATGTCGTCTAATAACTTGCAAGCATATGAATGGTTCATAAGAGACCACATACCACGGTATGAGTAAAGAGTACTTGTCATGAGACGAGGTTGAACGAGGTATAGAGATACCGATGATCAAACCTCGGACAAGTAAAATATCACGTGACAAAGGGAATCGGTATCGTATGTAAATGGTTCAGTCGATCACTAAAGTCGTCGTTGAATATGTGGGAGCCATTATGGATCTCCAGATCCCGCTATTGGTTATTGGTCAGAGAGAAGTCTCAACCATCTCTACATAGTTCGCGAACCGTAGGGTGACACACTTAAGGTTTGATGTCGTTTAAGTAGATATGGAAATATGGAATGGAGTTCGAAGTTTTGTTCGGAGTCTCTCGGATGGGATCCAGGACATCACGAGGAGTTCCGGAATGTTCCGGAGAATAAGATTCATATATAGGAAGTCATTTTCTAGGTTTGAAAATGATCCGGTATTTTCTCTGGAAGGTTCTAGAAGGTTCTAGAAGAGTCCGGAAGAAATCAGGATGGAAGGTGGAGTCCCAGAGGGACTCCACCCACCTTGGCGGGCCAACCTAAGGGAGGAGGAGTCCCAAGTGGACTCCTCCCCATGGTGGCCGGCCACCCCACCAAGGAAAGGGGGGAGTCCCACTCCCCCTAGGTTTGGTCATATGGAAGGTTTATGTTGGGGTCTTATTCGGAGACTTTTGACCTAATCCTTGGGGTTTCCACCAATATAAAGAGAGGAGGGGAGGGGCTGGCCGGCCACTCAAGCCTCCACCATGGCCGCACCCCCTCAAGGCTGCCCTAGCCGGCGCCCCCTCTCCCAAACCCTAGCGGTTCCCTCCTACCTCTCTCTCCCACATAGCTTAGGCGAAGCTCTGTCGGAGATCTCCACCACCACCGCCACCACGCCGTCGTGCTGACGGGATTCCGAGGAGGATCTACTACTTCCGCTGCCCGCTGGAACGGGGAGAAGGACGTCGTCATCAACACCGAACGTGTGACCGAGTACGGAGGTGCTGCCCGATTGTGGCACCGTGATACGTCTCCAACGTATCTATAATTTCTGATGTTCCATGCTTGTTTTATGACAATACCTACATGTTTTGTTCACACTTTATGATGATTTTATGCGTTTTCCGGAACTAACCTATTGACGAGATGCCGAAGTGCCAGTTCCTATTTTCTGCTGTTTTTGGTTTCAGAAATCCTAGTAAGGAAATATTCACCGAATTGGACGAAATCAACGCCCAGTATCTTATAATTCCACGAAGCTTCCAGAACACCCGAGAGGGACCAGAGGAGGGCCACAGGGGGCCCACACGTGTGGGCGGTGCGGCCAAGGAGCCAGGCGCGCCGCCCTACTGTGTGGTGGCCCCGTCAGCCTTCCGACTCCGATTCTTCGCCTATAAGAAGCCCCCTGACCTAAATCTTCGATACGGAAAAGCCACGGTACGAGAAAACTTCCTGAGCCGCTGCCATCGCGAAGCCAAGATCTGGGGGACAGAAGTCTCTGTTCCGGCACGCTGCCGGGACAGGGAATTGCCCCCGGAAGGCATCTCCATCGACTCTACCGCCATCTTCATCACCACTGCTGTCTCCCATGAGGAGGGAGTAGTTCTCCCTCGAGGCTAAGGGCTGTACCGGTAGCTATGTGGTTAATCTCTCTCCTATGTACTTCAATACAATGATCTCATGAGCTGCCTTACATGATTGAGATTCATATGAGTTTTGTATCACTATTCATCTATGTGCTACTCTAGTGATGTTATTAAAGTAGTCTATTCCTCCTCCATGATGTAATGTTGACAGTGTGTGCATCATGTAGTACTTGGCGTAGTTTATGATTGTGATTTCTTGTAGATTATGAAGTTAACTATTACTATGATGGTATTGATGTGATCTATTCCTCCTTTCATAGTCTGTCGGTGACGGTGTGCATGCTATGTTAGTACTTGGTATAGTTGTGTTGATCTATCATGCACTCTAAGGTTATTTAAATATGAATGTCGAATGTTGTGGAGCTTGTTAACTCCGGCATTGAGGTGCTCTTGTAGCCCTACACAATTAGTGGTGTTCATCATCCAACAAGAGAGTGTAGAGTATAGCATTTATCTATTCAGTTATGTGATCAATGTTGAGAGTGTGCACTAGTGAAAGTATGATCCCTAGGCCTTGTTTCCAAATACTGCAATCACCGCTTGTTTACTATTCTACTGCATCTTTACTTCCTGCAATATTACTACTGCACGCCAGCAAGCTATTTTCTGTCGCCGTAGACAGTCAAGTATTTTCTGGCGCCGTACTACTGCTCATATACATTCATACCACCTGTATTTCACTATCTCTTCGCCGAACTAGTGCACCTATACATCTGACAAGTGTATTAGGTGTGTTGGGGACACAAGAGACTTCTTGCATTGTGATCGCAGGGTTGCTTGAGAGGGATATCTTTGACCTCTTCCTCCCTGAGTTCGATAAACCTTGGGTGATCCACTTAAGGGAAAACTTGCTGCTGTTCTACAAACCTCTGCTCTTGGAGGCCTGATACGTCTCCGACGTATCGATAATTTCTTATGTTCCATGCCACATTATTGATGTTATCTACATGTTTTATGCACACTTTATGTCATATTCGTGCATTTTCTGGAACTAACCTATTAACAAGATGCCGAAGTGCCAGTTGCTGTTTTCTGCTGTTTTTGGTTTCAGAAATCCTAGTAAGGAAATATTCTCGGAATTGGACGAAATCAAAGCCCAGGGGCCTATTTTTCCACGAAGCTTCCAGAAGTCCGAAGGAGAGACGAAGAGGGGCCACGGGGGAGCCAAACCCTAGGGCGGCGCGGCCCCCCCTTGGCCGCGCGGCCCTGTGGTGTGGGGCCCCCGTGCCGCCTCTTGACCTGCCCTTCCGCCTACAAATAGCTTCCGTGACGAAACCCCCAGTACCGAGAGCCACGATACGGAAAACCTTCCAGAGACGCCGCCAACGCCGATCCCATCTCGGGGGATCCAGGAGATCGCCTCCGGCACCCTGCCGGAGAGGGGAATCATCTCCCGGAGGACTCTACGCCGCCATGGTCGCCTCCGGTGTGATGTGTGAGTAGTCTACCCCTGGACTATGGGTCCATAGCAGTAGCTAGATGGTTGTCTTCTCCCCATTGTGCTATCATTGTCGGATCTTGTGAGCTGCCTAACATGATCAAGATCATCTATCTGTAATTCTATATGTTGCGTTTGTTGGGATCCGATGAATAGAGAATACTTGTTATGTTGATTATCAAAGTTATATCTATGTGTTGTTTATGATCTTGCATGCTCTCCGTTATTAGTAGATGCTCTGGCCAAGTTGATGCTAGTAACTCCAAGAGGGAGTATTTATGCTCGATAGTGGGTTCATGTCTCCGTGAATCTGGAGGGGTGACAAGAACCTCTAAGGTTATGGATGTGCTGTTGCCACTAGGGATAAAACATTAGTGCTATGTTTAAGGATGTAGTCACTAGTTACATTACGCGCAATACTTAATGCAATTGTCTGTTGTTAGCAACTTAATACTGGAGGGGGTTCGGATGATAACCTGAAGGTGGACTTTTTAGGCATAGATGCAGTTGGATGACGGTCTATGTACTTTGTCGTAATGCCCAATTAAATCTCACTATACTCATCATGATATGTATGTGCATTGTCATGCTCTCTTTATTTGTCAATTGCCCAACTGTAATTTGTTCACCCAACATGCTGTTCGTCTTATGGGAGAGACACCTCTAGTGAACTGTGGACCCCGGTCCAATTCTCTTTACTGAAATACAATCTACTGCAATACTTGTTCTACTGTTTTCTGCAAACAATCATCTTCCACACAATACGGTTAACTCTTTGTTACAGCAAGCCGGTGAGATTGACAACCTCACTGTTTCGTTGGGGCAAAGTACTTTGGTTGTGTTGTGCAGGTTCCACGTTGGCGCCGGAATCCCTGGTGTTGCGCCGCACTACATCTCGCCGCCATCAACCTTCAACATGCTTCTTGACTCCTACTGGTCCGATTAAACCTTGGTTTCTTACTGAGGGAAACTTGCCGCTGTGCGCATCACACCTTCCTCTTGGGGTTCCCAACGGACGTGCCAACCACACGCATCAAGCAAATTTCTGGCGCCGTTGCCGGGGAGATCAAGACACGCTGCAAGGGGAGTCTCCACTTCTCAATCTCTTTACTTTGTTTTTGTCTTGCTTAGTTTTATTTACTACTTTGTTTGCTGCACTAAATCAAAATACAAAAAAATTTGTTGCTAGTTTTACTTTACTTGCTATCTTGTTTGCTATATCAAAAACACAAAAAAATTAGTTACTTGCATTTACTTTATCTAGTTTGCTTTATTTACTACTACTAAAATGAGTAATCCTGAAGTTGAAGTTCGTACGTTTAAGCAACGAGGGGGAGAATGTTTGAGAGATGCTTGGTATAGAATTAGTGATGCTCATAATAGATGCACTAAGAAACACTACACCATTATTTTACTCAGGAACTTTTATGTTGGTATCTCTAGCTGGAATAGATATGTTCTTGATAGTCTCGCAAAAGGTGACTTCTTAAGTACTCCTGCATTAGAAGCTAGTTGCATTATTGAGAGTTTATTTGGAATAGCCCCTGTTGATAAAGTTAAAACTGAAATCTCTCTTGAAGATGTTATGAAAAAGTTGGAAACCATAGAGAAAAATTTTCCAAGTATTGAAGCTAAATTGGAAATATTACTTGATAAAACTGATGAACTTGATAAATCCTTAGGAGGAATTGATGAAAGAATTAGTGTCCTAGGAACTAATGCTGTCCATGATGATCAAATCAATAGGATTGACGAACTTGAAAAAGCTATGGGAACCTTGGGTTCAACATTTTCTTCTCTTAAATATAAGGAGAAAGCTTATGTGGGTAAGGAGCAAAAGTTTATGTATGTCTCTAAAGTGCCTAGACCAAAGAAGTATTATTATAGGCCTAAAATTGACAAAGCCCTTAGTACCACTATGGATGGGGGAGCTCAAGATAACGATGCATCACCTTTCGATAACACTTGATACACACTTTCTGCGCCTAGCTGAAAGGCGTTAAAGAAAAGCGCTTATGGGAGACAACCCATGTTTTTACCTACAGTACTTTGTTTTTATTTTGTGTCTTGGAAGTTGTTTACTACTGTAGCAACCTCTCCTTATCTTAGTTTTGTGTTTTGTTGTGCCAAGTTAAGCCGTTGATAGAAAAGTAAGTACTAGATTTGGATTACTGCGCAGTTCCAGATTTCTTTGCTGTCACGAATCTGGGTCCACCTCCCTGTAGGTAGCTCAGAAAATTAAGCCAATTTACGTGCATGATCCTCAGATATGTACGCAACTTTCATTCAATTTGAGCATTTTCATTTGAGCAAGTCTGGTGCCATTTTAAAATTCGTCAATACGAACTGTTCTGTTTTGACAGATTCTGCCTTTTATTTCGCATTGCCTCTTTCGCTATGTTGGATGAATTTCTTTGATCCACTAATGTCCAGTAGCATTATGCAATGTCCAGAAGTGTTAAGAATGATTGTGTCACCTCTGAATATGTCAATTTATATTGTGCACTAACCCTCTAATGAGTTGTTTCGAGTTTGGTGTGGAGGAAGTTTTCAAGGATCAAGAGAGGAGTATGATGCAACATGATCAAGGAGAGTGAAAGCTCTAAGCTTGGGGATGCCCCGGTGGTTCACCCCTGCATATATCAAGAAGACTCAAGCGTCTAAGCTTGGGGATGCCCAAGGCATCCCCTTCTTCATCGACAACATTATCAGGTTCCTCCCCTGAAACTATATTTTTATTCCATCACATCTTATGTGCTTTTTCTTGGAGCGTCGGTTTGTTTTTGTTTTTTGTTTTGTTTGAATAAAATGGATCCTAGCATTCACTTTATGGGAGAGAGACACGCTCCGCTGTAGCATATGGACAAATATGTCCTTGGTTTCTACTCATAGTATTCATGGCGAAGTTTCTCCTTCGTTAAATTGTTATATGGTTGGAATTGGAAAATGATACATGTAGTAATTGCTATAAATGTCTTGGGTAATGTGATACTTGGCAATTGTTGTGCTCATGATTAAGCTCTTGCATCATATGCTTTGCACCCATTAATGAAGAAATACATAGAGCATGCTAAAATTTGGTTTGCATATTTGGTTTCTCTAAGGTCTAGATAATTTCTAGTATTGAGTTTGAACAACAAGGAAGACGGTGTAGAGTCTTATAATGTTTTCAATATGTCTTTTATGTGAGTTTTGCTGCACCGGTTCATCCTTGTGTTTGTTTCAAATAAGCCTTGCTAGCCTAAACCTTGTATCGAGAGGGAATACTTCTCATGCATCCAAAATACTTGAGCCAACCACTATGCCATTTGTGTCCACCATACCTACCTATACTACATGGTATTTTCCGCCATTCCAAAGTAAATTGCTTGAGTGCTACCTTTAAAATTCCATCATTCACCTTTGCAATATATAGCTCATGGGACAAATAGCTTAAAAACTATTGTGGTATTGAATATGTAATTA
The DNA here is from genome assembly GCF_019359855.2 of Lolium perenne. Classification (NCBI taxonomy): domain Eukaryota; kingdom Viridiplantae; phylum Streptophyta; class Magnoliopsida; order Poales; family Poaceae; genus Lolium; species Lolium perenne. The sequence goes on from NC_067247.2 coordinate 164,205,442, forward strand.
TGCACTTTATCTCTTATTAAGTTGCTTGTTGTGCGATAACCATGTTCACTGGGGACGCCATCAACTTTTCATTGTTGAATTTCATGTGAGTTGCTATGCATGTCCATCTTGTCTGAAGTAAGAGAGATCTACCACCATATGGTTAAGCATGCATATGTTAGAGAAGAACATTGGGCCGCTAACTAAAGCCATGCTCCATGGTGGAAGTTTCAGTTTTGTACAACAATCCTCAAATCTCAAATGAGAAAATTATTAATTGTTGTTATATGCTTATGCATAAAAGAGGAGTCCATTATCTGTTGTCTATGTTGTCCCGGTATGGATGTCTAAGTTGAAGAATAATCAATAGCGAGAAATCCAATGCGAGCTTTCTCCTTAGACCTTTGTACAGGCGGCATAGAGGTACCCCTTTGTGACACTTGGTAAAAACAATGCATTGTGATGATCCGGTAGTCCAAGCTAATTAGGACAAGGTGCGGGCACTATTAGTACACTATGCATGAGGCTTGCAACTTATAAGATATAATTTACATGATGCATATGCTTTATTACTACCGTTGACAAAATTGTTTCATGTTTTCAAAATCAAAGCTCTAGCACAAATATAGCAATCGATGCTTTTCCTCTATGGAGGACCATTCTTTTACTTTCAATGTTGAGTCAGTTCACCTATTTCTCTCCACCTCAGGAAGGAAACACTTGTGTGAACTGTGCATTGATTCCTACATACTTGCTTATTGCACTTATTATATTACTCTATGTTGACAATATCCATGAGATATACATGTTACAAGTTGAAAGCAACCGCTGAAACTTAATCTTCTTTTGTGTTGCTTCAATGCCTTTACTTTGAATTATTGCTTTATGAGTTAACTCTTATGCAAGACTTATTAATGCTTGTCTTGAAGTGCTATTCATGAAAAGTCTTTGCTTTATGATTCACTTGTTTACTCATGTCATATACATTTTTTTGATCGCTGCATTCACTACATATGCTTTACAAATAGTATGATCAAGATTATGATGGCATGTCACTCCAGAAATTATCTGTGTTATCGTTTTACCTGCTCGGGACGAGCAGAACTAAGCTTGGGGATGCTGATACGTCTCCGACGTATCGATAATTTCTTATGTTCCATGCCACATTATTGATGTTATCTACATGTTTTATGCACACTTTATGTCATATTCGTGCATTTTCTGGAACTAACCTATTAACAAGATGCCGAAGTGCCGATTCTGTTTTCTGCTGTTTTTGGTTTCAGAAATCCTAGTAAGGAAATATTCTCGGAATTGGACGAAATCAAAGCCCAGGGGCCTATTTTTCCACGAAGCTTCCAGAAGTCCGAAGGAGAGACGAAGAGGGGCCACGGGGGAGCCAAACCCTAGGGCAGCGCGGCCCCCCCTTGGCCGCGCGGCCCTGTGGTGTGGGGCCCCCGTGCCGCCTCTTGACCTGCCCTTCCGCCTACAAATAGCTTCCGTGACGAAACCCCCAGTACCGAGAGCCACGATACGGAAAACCTTCCAGAGACGCCGCCAACGCCGATCCCATCTCGGGGGATCCAGGAGATCGCCTCCGGCACCCTGCCGGAGAGGGGAATCATCTCCCGGAGGACTCTACGCCGCCATGGTCGCCTCCGGTGTGATGTGTGAGTAGTCTACCCCTGGACTATGGGTCCATAGCAGTAGCTAGATGGTTGTCTTCTCCCCATTGTGCTATCATTGTCGGATCTTGTGAGCTGCCTAACATGATCAAGATCATCTATCTGTAATTCTATATGTTGCGTTTGTTGGGATCCGATGAATAGAGAATACTTGTTATGTTGATTATCAAAGTTATATCTATGTGTTGTTTATGATCTTGCATGCTCTCCATTATTAGTAGATGCTCTGGCCAAGTTGATGCTAGTAACTCCAAGAGGGAGTATTTATGCTCGATAGTGGGTTCATGTCTCCGTGAATCTGGAGGGGTGACAAGAACCTCTAAGGTTATGGATGTGCTGTTGCCACTAGGGATAAAACATTAGTGCTATGTTTAAGGATGTAGTCACTAGTTACATTACGCGCAATACTTAATGCAATTGTCTGTTGTTAGCAACTTAATACTGGAGGGGGTTCGGATGATAACCTGAAGGTGGACTTTTTAGGCATAGATGCAGTTGGATGACGGTCTATGTACTTTGTCGTAATGCCCAATTAAATCTCACTATACTCATCATGATATGTATGTGCATTGTCATGCTCTCTTTATTTGTCAATTGCCCAACTGTAATTTGTTCACCCAACATGCTGTTCGTCTTATGGGAGAGACACCTCTAGTGAACTGTGGACCCCGGTCCAATTCTCTTTACTGAAATACAATCTACTGCAATACTTGTTCTACTGTTTTCTGCAAACAATCATCTTCCACACAATACGGTTAACTCTTTGTTACAGCAAGCCGGTGAGATTGACAACCTCACTGTTTCGTTGGGGCAAAGTACTTTGGTTGTGTTGTGCAGGTTCCACGTTGGCGCCGGAATCCCTGGTGTTGCGCCGCACTACATCTCGCCGCCATCAACCTTCAACGTGCTTCTTGACTCCTACTGGTCCGATTAAACCTTGGTTTCTTACTGAGGGAAACTTGCCGCTGTGCGCATCACACCTTCCTCTTGGGGTTCCCAACGGACGTGCCAACCACACGCATCAAGGCCCAACACTGTCTACAGGAAAAGAAGCGTGAGTAGACGTCAAGCTATTTTCTGGCGCCGTTGCCGGGGAACGAAAAGCTTCCACACAGGGATTTCCTCCCTCGTCAACCACGCGCCAGTTGTGGACAGCAAGCTATTTTCTGGCGCTGTTGCCGGGGAGGAAGGTAAAAGGCACTCACACTCTGGTCCCAGGTAACTAAGTTATTTTCTGGTACCGTTGTAAGTGCTCGAAGCTATTTCCTTTAGATCCTGCAATTGCATCTTTTTGTTTCTTGTTTTTATCACTAGTTAGGCATAATGGAAAGTAACAGCGAGCTTTTGAAGCTATTTCCTGAGTTAAGACATGGATTGTTTGATGCGAAAATTAAAAAACCTATGGAATCTTATTTGCATGCTAGTAGCAATGATATTAGTATGAACGCTTTGAACACCATTGTTGCTAATGATATGGAAGATTCTAAGCTTGGGGAAGCTGGTTTTGATGAGCTTGATATTTTTAGTCCCCCAAGCATGGAGGAGAAAATTTTCTTTGATGATACTTTGCCTCCTATTTATGATGATTATAATGATAGTGGTCTTTTGGTACCTCCTACTATGGAGGATAAATTTTATTATGATTATGCTATGCCTCCTACACTTGATGAGAATAATAATGATAGCTACTTTGTTGAATTTGCTCCCACTACAACTAATAAAATTGATTATGCTTATGTGGAGAGTAATAATTGACAAGGTATCAACTTGTCAATGCCTATGGATTGTAGGCTAGGGTTTAGTTAGAAGTAGAGGGTAAGTAGATCTCGAAGGTTTCAGCCGAAAAGTACTCGACGATTATGAAAACTAGGGTTTGCAGACAATGATTCGATTGATTCTTCGTCCCTCGACTCCCCCTTTATATAGGAGGTGGAGCCGAGGGATTCGTGCTATACAAGTTTACAGAGTCCGAGACGGTTTCTAACTCATCCCGCCAGATTACAAACAACACTTCCTATTACAACTCATCTTTTCCTTAAATACATCTTGGGCTCTCGAATCTTCTTATTCTTCGGGTAGTGGGCCTTCAGTAAACCCCGGGTACTATATTCGGCAGGCCCATTTGGGGTGCCTATGTCAGTAGCCCCCGAGATTTTGCTTGAATCGTAGAGTCAGGGAAAATCTCCACTGTTTATTTTTACTCGAAAGCTTTAACTTTTTATATTTCTTCACATAAAATTCTATATTGTACAGGGATACTGGTAGTTGGGGCTAGTTCATCTGACGGATCAGGTACTAGTTAACTGCTCTAGTGGCAATCCGCAAAAACCTACTTCAAAATCACGTCCCTGGACATGATCTCGGGATACTGGTGTAAACGTCGACAGGTGCCGCTTAAGGTCTTACCATTCTGTCGAGTCCCAGTCAAATTTATCGGATACCTAACGCGTCCGTTAGGATTTTTCTTCGTATCTATTGATACGGATAAAAGTAGCAGAGCGCAGTCTTTGGCGATGCCACGCCCAGCAGAACGGATCTGGGGTCTTACCTTCGCAAATTTGCGGCATTCAGAAATTGATCGCAACTTCGGCGTTCTGAGAATATATTGTCGAGTGCTTTTCCGGCTGTTGGAATGGCACATTTTATCGAGTCAAGTATGACTTATATTGCTCTCCCGATGGGAGTATATGTAGAGTTAATTATAACTCGAAATATACTCTCTTACTTTTCTACTTTTTATTTGATAATTTCATCGGGCACGCGAACAGCGTTCCCGATGGGAGTAGCCCCCGAGGCTACAACCAAGAACTTGTGCTTGGTTGTAGGCTCAACATTTTAGTCCACCTTGTCGCTATATTGCCATTACTTCCCAATATGATCTCTTTCTTCTTCTCTCTCTTTTTTTGTTTATCTCTCGGGTGCGCGAACAGCGCTCCCGATGGGAGTAACCCCCGAGGCTACAACCAAGAACTTGTGCTTGGTTGTAGGCTCCCGCAATTTCTATATTGCCATAGTCGAAATCTTACTTTTTGTCGAAGTAGCCCCCGAGCATTTGGGCAAAAACTTGTTTTTGATCAAAGGCTCCCGAAGTATTGAATAATTCTTCCTGTCGCCAATCTTCTTTTATTTTTCTTATCGACATGCTTCCCTTAATCAAATTTACTTCATCCTTCTCGAATAGTCGTGATTTTCCTGCCCTGTGGGTCCATTGCTTCCACCACGTTGACACGTCGTGCAAGTGGGGGACACACGTCCTCCGCTTTTTCTGGCGCACGTACGGTAACGCCTATCTCAGTAAAAATACTTTTTGCCCTTGTATCTAGCAGATCTATTCTCACCACACGATTTCTTCATCGAACGGCACACTACTTCACCCAATTCTTATATAAACCTTTCTTCAACCTCCGTTCATCCCCTCGCTTGCGCCGCTCATCTGTTCCTCTTCGCAAAACTTCCCCTGCGCCCAACTTTCTCTGATCTTCCGCACGCTCATACATTGCTTTGCCCATTGCCGTTGATGCCACCGCGCGTGCGTCTGACTCGCCACAGCACTCCGGAATCCAAGATGGCCGTCGAGGATCTTGAGTGGGAGAGATCCAAAATCTCCAACCAAGACACCAACATGCTGAAGAGGCTCGGCCTCATGAAGAAGGAGGACGCCATCCGCTTTCCCAGCGAAGAAAGCTACCCCAAGCCTCCAATGGAGTACCGGGTTAGTTTTGTTGATCATCTAATCCGCGGCCTTTCGACCCCAATCCACGATTTCCTCCGCGGCCTTCTTTTCGTTTATGGGATTCAACTGCACCAGTTGACCCCCAATTCCATCCTTCACATTTCTATTTTCATCACGCTTTGCGAATGCTTCCTCGGAATCCCTCCCAATTGGGCTCTGTGGAAGCGCATTTTCTGCCTCCGCCGCAATGGCTCCCACAACGTCACTTATAACATAGGTGGCGTTGTTATCTGTGTTCGTACTGATGTCGACTATTTCGACGTCAAGTTTCCTGATTCTGTCCAAGGATGGCTCTACATCCACGAAGAAAGCGCCAACTCCGTTGAGCACAACATAGTTCCTTTCGACGGAAGTGCCAGAATTCAGCGCCGCCGCTCCTGGGATGCCGAAGCTTCCGAGGAAGAGAAAAAAGCGACAGAGGCACTGATGTCTCGTATCCGCCAGCTTCAAAACACTCGAGGCAAAGAGCTGTCCGGTGTTCAAATCATCGCCTACTTCCTTAGGATTAGAGTGCAGCCTCTTCGTGCTCGCAAAAATCCCCTTTGGACGTATTCTCGGTAAAAATGACGCCAACAGAATCTCCGGTGATCTTTCCACCAAGGACTTGGAGAAGTTGGTTCGAAGACTCTCTCGCCTGGGCAAGGACCCAGTTCCTTCCTCTTGTCGCGTGGAACCATACAGCTCCACCAATCCACTCCCCGAGGTATTTTGTCTTCTCGAGTTTTTATCTTATTCCGCACTTTCTCTGCATCTCATTGTATTGTCATCTCTTTAATTTTCCTTTGGTCACTATTTTTTCAGAACCATCCTACTATGACTTCCCTTCCTCCTCTTCCGGAGGGTGGAGAAGTCGAAGAACAGGCCATCGTTGCCGAAGATACTCAAGGTTCTTCTGTTCCTGAAAGTGAAGTCGCGGGTTCTCACAAATCTGCGGCTTCTCATGAAAAAAGAAGTTGAGTCTCGAAGCCGCTGAGTCGACGCAGTCCCTTCCTCCCGCTGTTTCTCCAAGGAACAAAAGGAAAAGGACCGATGCCGAGGATTACGGCACCTCTAAGGCTGAAGAAGTTGTTCCCTCTCATCCTAAGGCAGCTTACGATCCTTATGTTGAATCCCTCGTCGGCTCGTAAGTCACCTTTATTTCTCCCTATTTTTGTACTCGAAATTTTTATCTGTCTTGCTTTTTATGCTGCCGATTTTTGACCAACGGTGATGACGAGGAAGAAGTACCAATTACTGACGTGGCTCCTCGGACAAGCACGTCACGTACTGTACTTGCCTCAGACACGCTAGTTGAAGGGGAAGAAACGTCGCCTCCTCAACAAAACGTCGTCACCACTACTCCACCATCAAGCCCCCTTGCTCCTTCACCAAAAAGGACAAGGGTTGAAAAGATTGTTGAAACTGCCCCTCAGTTGGGCAGTTCGTCGACTCTGCTCCTAGATGATGTAAGCTTGTCGACATCTATATTTTCCTTATTTTGTTTTTTCACACCTTTTCTCTTTTTCATGCCGATGTTTCTCTTGCTATGTTCACGTTGAACAGCCTATGATCAAAGATCTTCTCCGCATCGGTTCCCAATTTATTGGGTACCGTGAATATGCTAATAGAGTCGAAGGTAACGACTTTTATACTTGCTGTTTTTCCTTGATTTTTTGCTCCTGTTACTTGTCGCGATTTTTGATCTTTTCTTCCCTCTCTTTTCCATATCTCGATAGAGAAACTTGCAGAGGCCAACGAACGCGCCGACGCACTTGCTCTAAAACTTGAGCAAAGTGAGGCGGCTCGCAAGAAAGCCGAACTCGCTGCTAGCAACGCCAAGGCCGAAGCTGACGAAGCCAAGGCGAAAGCTGCTGGTGTCGAGGAACTGCAGAAAAAACTTGAGGATGCTACAGCTGCCTTAGATGGGCACAAAGCTGCGCAAGCTTCTCGTGAAGAAGGAATCCTCAAGCGCCTGAAAACGCAGAGTCGCCGCACTTTCAGTAATTTTGCTGATCTCTTCTATTTTTATGAGAATCGTTGTTTCTTGTCTTTTCACTAATGCTTTGTTTCCTTAACAGCCCAAACAAACCAAGATTTTGATCTGACAAATCCTGTCAATGACCCTGTCCTTGACGCACTTTCCTATCTGGAACTTCATGGGTCCGAGATTCGTGAAGGTGTGTCGAATGCTAACGCGGTATTGTCGGCATTGTTCCCCTACTTCTTCCCGAAGAAAGAGGAGCCTGCGACTTTCCTCAACCTTGCCAAGATGTTCAATACATCGGAAGACCTTGGACTGAAGATGCGCCAACAAAATATGAAGGTTGCCGTTGAGAGCACTGTCGCGTTGGTTGCTGACAGTCGACAGACTATCGACTGGATGAAAGTTGGCGACACCGAGCAGATAGAGCAATCAAGGTGGAAGTCGCTGATTAAGGCAGCCAAGCCCAACACAAAGAAGATCTTGGCCTATCTTGGGATTAAGCCATCGTCGACTCCTAGCTCGTCAAGGCCGGAGGTCTAGTTGCATGCATCTGTTTTTTCTTTCTGTTTCTTTTGCTCTTGTCGCCAAAGTAGTCATTTGGCGACACGTATTTCCTTAGCTCCACTGTAATGCCCTTGTAATTATTCCACGAGATTAATGAAAAACTCTATCTTTGATTGTCGTTTGATGTTGTCCTGTTTAAATTTCAGTTGATATTTGATAACTATACTCCAACTTCCGCTCCTTCCAATGTTTCGCCTTCTTCTTCTCGCGCGAGGAGAACTTTTGCCGATCGCACTGTCGACGATACCTTGTCGCAAGAACTGGATGAACTTCGGCAGCAACTTCAGTATGCGAAGAAGCAAACACTTGTGATGATGGAGCAATCTCGTAAGTCATCTGAAGCCGAAAAAGTTGCTCTTCAGCAAGCTCGCGAGGCCGTGGCTGCTAAGGAAATTGCTGCTTCCGAGACTGAAAAGGCGACTACTCGAGAAAATTTCATGCTCGAATTAATGAATGAAGCCAGTGCAGATATGTCGGGTATGCCTGTTTCATCCTCTGATATCTTTCATCTTCATGCTATTGTCTCTTAAAGGTTTCCACTTCTTTGTTTTGATAGGTGCCTTTATTGATGTCACGCTGAGGAAGAGAGGGTAAATGCTAGGACAAACCTCCTTGTTAATCTTTCCCTGGACCATGGTTCGTTGTTTTGGGCTACCCCAGAGAGGACCCGCCAAATTGTCAGATTTCAAGATCGCACCTCTCAAACTCGCGACTTCCTTGACTTCTGTACCAAGACCTTGTCCATGGTTTACAACTCCATGTTTCCTCGGAACGTCCAACCAAAAACTCTTCCTGAATTGATGGAAAGATTCAAGGATGCTCGCAGTATCCATGATTTTGTCAAAGCTCAACTGGTAGCTGGCGCCAGATTTGCTCTTATCATGCTACAGATCTGCCACTCAAAACTTGACCTTACCGAAGTTGTCGCGAAAGTGCATCAAAAGGTAAAACGTCGAAGAGTTGGTGTTGACAGGATTAACACGAAGGTTACGCCTATAGCCGAAGAAATGATTGAGGACCTTCTTCGGATGGACGCCGACTTTTTTGCCGATGGCCATTATGCCGATTTTCTTGGCGCTGCTCCTGAAGAAAACAGAGTTACTCTTGATGATATATTGAATCAAGACTAGTTATTTTCCTCTTGTAGATATTTCTTCTTTGTAACCCATGACTATGATTATATTGTAAAGCAATCATTATATTTCTCTGTTTGTCTAGCCCCCGAGTGTTTCGGTAACTCTTTACTGTATTTGTATATTTGCGAGATTTTTGAAGCAAGGCATTTATATATTTATGGGGAATATGAGCCCCCGAGCTTTTTATTGAATACTATTTTGTATTTTTGCTGACTCACGAGGTATTTGAATACCAAGGCAAGGCTTTTCTTTTGTCGACGAACTATATTGAAATTTGTCAGAGCAAAGTCTTTGATCATGTCGATAAAGAAGAAGAATTATATTATCACTATCTTTATTATATTGCAGCACCGCGAGCCCGCCTCATTAAAAACCTTCTCCGGCCCCACTCGGTGCCCCGAAAAAGGAAAAGAGTGCGTCTGAAAACTCGCGGGCGTTTCAGTACATTGAAGTTTTACAAGGACTATATTTCGACTCTAGGCGTAGAACCGCCTAAGTTGCGCCACGTTCCAGGGGTTTGGCTCCTCCACCCCTGTCTTCTTATCCTTTATCCTGTATGCTCCTCCTCCGATTACTTCCGTGACAATGTAAGGGCCAAGCCATGGTGACTCGAGTTTTTCATGACTTTTTTGCGTGAGCCGAAGAACTAGGTCTCCCACCTGAAAAGATCTTGGCCGCAATCGTCGACTGTGGTAATTTTTCAAGTCCTGCTGATATTTAGTTACCCGAGATAATACTTCATCTCGAGCTTCATCAAGTGTGTCGACGTCATCTTCTAGCGCTCTTCTCGACGTTTCTTCATCATATTCGGCAACACGTGGAGAGTTGTGCTCTATCTCGATTGGTAGTACTGCCTCTGCTCCATGAACCAGGAAAAACGGAGTTTCCTGTGTTGCTGTGTTTGGTGTTGTTCGGATGCTCCACAACACGCTTGGTAGTTCTTCTGGCCAGGTATGTCGAGCTTTTTCCAGTGGTCCTAACAAGCGCTTCTTGATGCCATTGCAGATGATGCCATTGGCTTTCTCGACTTGCCCATTGGTTTGAGGATGTGCGACTGATGCAAAGTTTAGCTTGATACCCACCTCTTCGCAATAATCTTTGAATTCATGGGATGTGAAGTTATCGCCGTTGTCTGTGACGATGCTGTGGGGCACTCCAAATCTGAAGACGAGGCCTTTTACGAATTTTACTGCGGATGCTCCGTCTGGTGAATTTATCGGCTTCGCTTCTATCCACTTTGTAAATTTGTCGACAGCTACTAACATGTATTCCTTTCCTCCTGGCCAGGATTTGTGTAACTTGCCCACCATATCAAGTCCCCATTGAGCAAAGGGCCATGACAATGGTATTGGTGCTAGCTCGCCGGAGAGTGAGGTTTTGCGGCAAACCTTTGACACGCGTCGCAAGTTCTTACTATGTCTTTGGCGTCCTCGATTGCTGTCAACCAGTAGAATCCTGCTCGAAAAACCTTGGCTGCGATAGCTCGACTACTTGCGTGGTGGCCACATATTCCTTCGTGTACATCCTTCAGAATTATTCTTCCTTCTTCGGGTGTGACGCACCTTTGCAAGATGCCTGAAATACTTCGCTTATACAATTCTCCCTTGACCACCGTGAAAGCTTTGGAACGTCGAATTACTCGTCTTGCCTCAACTGGATCGTCAGGTATTTCTTTCCTGAGGATGTATGATATGTACGGCTGCATCCACGGTATCTGTATCACCATGACCAGGTCCTGGTCTTCTTCTTCGCCTTCTTGCTTTTCCTTGGTATCCCCCGAGGGTTTCTTCTCCTTCTTTTTTGATTTTGTCGACTTAGTGGATCTCTCTGTTATCTCTTCCCAGAATACACCTGGCGGCACTGCAAGGCATTGCGATCCGATGTTTGCAAGAACGTCGGCTTCGTCGTTGCTCAATCTACTAATATGATTTACTTCGCATCCATCGAACAACTTCTCGAGCTCGTTGTACACCTCCTTATATGCCATCATGCTATCATTGACTGCGTCACATTGGTTCATAACTTGCTGTGCCACCAACTGTGAGTCGCCAAAGATTTTTAGTCGAGTTGCACCGCAAGCTTTCGCCATCTTCATCCCGTGTATGAGAGCTTCATATTCTGCTTCATTGTTAGATGCGTTAGGGAACGTCATCCGAAGGATGTACTTTAACTTGTCGCCTTCAGGTGATATGAGTACTACTCCTGCGCCAGCCCCTTCTAGTCTCTTGGACCCATCAAAGTTCATTGTCCAAGTTCTTGATAAGTCTGGGGGTCCTGTGTTTTGCAACTCCATCCACTCTGCTATGAAGTCCGGCAGAACTTGCGACTTGATTGCTTTTCTTTTTTCATACGTGATGTCCCGAGGGGAAAGTTCTATTCCCCAAAGGGAGACACGACCCGTAGCTTCTGGGTTGTTCAATATATTTGACAAAGGAGCTTCATTGACCACTACGATCGGATGTGCCGAAAAATAGTGGCGCAATTTTCGTGCTGTCGTGAACACTCCATATGCTATCTTTTGGTACTGAGGATACCTTTGTTTTGAGGGCGATAAAACTTCGCTTACGAAGTATACTGGCCTCTGCACGCCGTGGAGTTTTCCTTCTTCTTCCCTTTCGACAACTAGCACCGTGCTCACCACTTGGGGCGTGGCTGCGATATACAACAGGAGAGGTTCCCTTTCTTTTGGCGCCACCAAAATTGGTGGTGTCGAAATTGTGCGCTTCAAATCCTCGAAAGCTCTGTCGGCTTCTTCGTTCCACTGGAATTTGTCTCCTTGTTTTATCAAAGCGTAGAACGGCAACGCTTTTTCTCCCAGCCTCGCGACGAATCTGCTCAAAGCTGCGACTCGCCCAGTTAGCTGTTGTATTTCTTTCAACTTTGTTGGCTTCCTCATTGTTACGATAGCTTGTATTTTATCGGGATTTGTTTTAATCCCTCTTGCTGAGACTAGGAACCCCAGAAGTTCTCCTGCTGGGACGCCGAAAGAACACTTCATCGGGTTCAATTTGAGGCAAAACTTATCAAGGTTGTCGAAGGTTTCCTTGAGATCCTCGATCAGCGTTGCCCCCTTTTTTGATGTTATGACGACATCATCAATGTATACTTGGACGTTCTTCCCAATCTGTGTCGCCAAACACTTCTGCATCATCCTCTGATATGTTGCTCCCGCATTTTTTAGACCAAAGGGCATTGTTCTGTAGCAAAACACGCCGTAAGGTGTAATAAACGCGGTTTTTACTTCATCTTCTTCTTTCAATCTGATCTGGTTATAACCAGAATATGCATCCAGGAAGGAAAGACGTTCACATCCAGCCGTGGAGTCGATAATTTGATCGATCCTCGGGAGGGGAAAGTGATCCTTTGGACAATGTTTATTGAGACACGTAAAGTCGACGCACATGCGAAGGACCTTAGTGTTTTTCTTCGGTACCAACACAGGATTTGCTACCCATGTGGCTTCTGTGAATATCTCTTTGATAAAACCAGCTTCTTGTAGTCGATTGATTTCTGACAGCATGGCTTTGCGGTTTGGTTCCGAAAAACGCCGCAAAGGTTGTTTGATTGGTCTCGCTAGTGGATCCAAGTTTAGGTGATGCTCGGCAAGTTCCCTGGGTACTCCTGGCATGTCAGCTGGACACCATGCGAAGATTTTCCAGTGCTCACGGAGGAACTCGACGAGCGCGCTTTCCTATGCGATATCCATGTCGTTTGCGATAGATGTCGTCTTTTTTGGGTCTGTCGGGTGAATCTGCACCTCTTTTGAATTTTTCTCGGTACTGAAAGTTGATTCTTTGTTTGGCCTTCCAACGTCTGGGAGTATGTCGTAATCAGTCATGCTTTTTGACGCCAAATACTCAGCTTGCATCCCGAAAGTTTCTGACAACCGGTGGAAATCCTTGTCGCACTTATCAGCTAAGGCGAAGCTTCCTTTGACTGTGATTGGTCCCTTTGGTCCAGGCATCCTCCACAACAAGTATGTATAATGTGGCACCGCCATAAATCTAGCATATGCTGGTCGTCCCAACAGAGCGTGATATTGCGATGGAAAATCCACGACTTCAAACTCGAGCCTCTCGATTCTATAATTTTCTCGGGTCCCAAACTGAACGTCAAGATTGATTTTTCCCAATGGATAGCTTGGTTTCTCCGGTGTGATGCCGTGGAACCTTGTGTCTGTTGGTTTCAAGTTTGCTAAGGATATGTTCATTTTCCTCAATGTATCTGCATACATAAGGTTCAAGCTGCTGCCGCCGTCTATGAACACTCGAGAGACATCGAATCCCGCGATAACTACTGGCAAAATAAGTGCTGACTGCCCTAGTCGAGGGACTTGCTGCGGATGATCTGCTATTGTGAAGCCGATATCTTGTCCTGACCAATTAAGGTACTCAACTGTTGGTGGAGGCATTTTCTCTGCCATAAACACCTGTCGTGAGATTACTTTCTGAGCTCTATTGGACGGCCTTCCCTTCGAATCATCGACACCGCTCCATTGGAGTTAGGATCAACATAAGGTGGTGGTGCAGGTGCTGCCGCTATTCGAGCCGATGCCGATTGTCGTCTGTAATCGCGGGAGGAGGCGGCAAGTGAATCTCGCTTCGGGTTCTCGAGGATTTCTCCGTGCTGCTCGCGCATTAGCGTTCTCTCGCATACCGCAACATTGCTTGAAAATTTCGACACCCTTCCGCAAGTGCCCCGACCGTCTTTTGCCGTTCTTGTCGAGGAAAAATGCATCTGGCACGGTCCGTTCATCATCTCTTCAGGGGACACGAAAGGTCTTGGGAACCTAGGCCCGCTATTTTGCCTGTTGCGTGAATCATCTCTCGTTATCACCTCGCTGTTCATCGCTTCTCTCGGTAATCATCTCTGTTGCTTCCTCCTGTATTTGTCCGAAAACCTGCCGAAATTTGTCCTGGAGCATCGTAGTTACGGTCGCCGAGGAAATCTTCGCCTCGGTTGATAGTTTCGACCGCGGTCCTCCTCTCGCGACTGTGTCGTTTGTTGTGGACAGCGTCTTCTCCATCTGCCCATTTATTTGCTATCTCCATTAACGCGGATACTGTCTTTGGATTGGTCCTTCCCAAGTCCTCGACAAAATCTCCACGCCTGACTCCTGCGACAAACGCATCTATTGCTCTCTCGTCAGATATATTTTCTGCCGAGTTTTTGATGATATTCCACCTCTGGATGTACTTTCTCATTGGCTCATCTGGCTTTTGTCGACACGCTCTCAACTCTTCTAACGACGCGGGCTTTTTGCACGTGGATCTGAAGTTCTTGACGAACACGTCCTCGAAACTTTCCCAGCTGTCGATGGATCCTGGAGCGAGTTTCTTTATCCACGATCGTGCGGCTCCACTCAAGTGCACCTGGATGCTTTGCATGGCTGTTGCCCTAGTTCCTCCCCGTCGCCTTCACCGTCTCTAGATAGTCGACTAGCCAATCCTCTGGATCTTGAAGGCCGTCGAACTTCTTGAAATTATCGGGTAACTTGAATCCTGAGGGGACTCGAGTTTTTCGGACTCTCCTCGTGAAGCATGGTAAGCCGCACATAACTTCGTCGTTAAGTTCTGGGGATTGCCGATGATCCCTTCTGCTCTGCCGCGCTCTGTCGACTCTTGCTTGTGCTGCTGTGTCTCTTGCTCCACTTGGCCCTTCAGGTGCTGCCGCTGTTGCTGCTGCGGGTCGTGGACTATTTTGCCTTGCCGCTCCTTCGGGAGGCGTTGATACAAAGCTTATTTGTCCCCATAGCTCCAACTCCTGCTACCGCCATATTATATAGTGTTTCCCTTGGATCACCTGGAGGTGGTTTAGATGCAAGGATAAAAGCATGTGTCGCCATATACCCAGCCTCTGGTGTCTTAGGGATGATGTTTCCTCTTGTATCTATCGACATAAAGGACATGTCGAGGTTTTGGACCAAGTGTTCTCTTTCTGCTTCGGGTATGTGTTGCAGCCTAGATCTTGCTCTGTTCCGCGCTTCCCGATGGCTATCACCCGTAGTTCTAGATTGTCGACTTAGATCTGCCCTTCTCCTGCTGGATGCAGAAGCTGCCTCCTTTCTCCTGTTCAACTCAGCTGTCTGTTTTTTCAATTCCCTGGCAGCTCGTGCGAGCCTATATTGATATGCTTGCAATTCTTCTGGTGTGGCTGTGGTAGCCATTGGTTCTGTGCCGTTCATAGCTCTCGCAACTCTGTCCCACGCTGCTTGTGAAAGTTGAACTCTATCTCGCGGCTCGGCCCGACGTATTTGTTGCCCAGTGCCTTGTCGCAGATTGGAGGGATCGACGTATGGATTTCCCATCGTCGAAAGCCTCAGATGTTTCCTCTTGATCTTCAATGGCGTAAATCTGATGATACTTTGTACTCAGATCTACGTTGGGTTTGGTGACATCATCGTTGAGATTGATGAAGACCTTGCCCACTGTCAGAGATTTGTCGACGAAGTCGTAACTGTCGACATCGCTTGAGCCATCGCTTATATATGAGTCCGCAGATGACTCAAACGACATGTCGTTGAAGATCTTGGCGAGTTTCTCTCTTGCTCTGGTGCTGACGTAGCGTGTCGCCGAGGTTTCTTCTTCTCCTGACTCGATGGACGATGCATAGTTTGAAAAATCGGAATCGACCACCGACGATCCCGACGAAATCGGAATCTCGACACGATACGATCCTTCCTTCTCGACGCGAAAGTGAAACCTTCCGAACGTCATCTCCATGGGCTCCGCCAGATACGCATATGCATCCAAACGGGAGGGTGGGTGAGGAACAAAATCGACAAGACCAGCAGCGATCTGTTTACCTCGATCCATTGTGTTGCTTGCGGTTGACGATGTCGAAGATCTTGAGCGTGCCATCGAGATCAGCTCCTTACGCCTCTAATTCCCACAGACGGCGCCAATTGACAAGGTATCAACTTGTCAATGCCTATGGATTGTAGGCTAGGGTTTAGTTAGAAGTAGAGGGTAAGTAGATCTCGAAGGTTTCAGCCGAAAAGTACTCGACGATTATGAAAACTAGGGTTTGCAGACAATGATTCGATTGATTCTTCGTCCCTCGACTCCCCCTTTATATAGGAGGTGGAGCCGAGGGATTCGTGCTATACAAGTTTACAGAGTCCGAGACGGTTTCTAACTCATCCCGCCAGATTACAAACAACACTTCCTATTACAACTCATCTTTTCCTTAAATACATCTTGGGCTCTCGAATCTTCTTATTCTTCGGGTAGTGGGCCTTCAGTAAACCCCGGGTACTATATTCGGCAGGCCCATTTGGGGTGCCTATGTCAATAATTTTATGCATATAGATCATGATAAGAATGTTTCATTTGATAGTTATATTGTTGAGTTTGCTCATGATGCTACTGGATATTATTATGAGAGAGGAAAATATGGTTGTAGAAATTTTCATGTTACTAAAACACCTCTCTATATGCTGAAATTTTTGAAGCTACACTTGTTTTATCTTCCTATGCTTGTCACTTTGCTCTTCATGAATTTATTTGTGTACAAGATTCCTATGCATAGGAAGTGGGTTAGACTTAAATGTGTTTTGAATTTGCTTTTTGATGGTCTCTTTTGCTTCAACTCTCATCTTTATGAGTGCATCATTTAAAATTACTGAGCCCATCTTAATGGCTACAAAGAAAGAACTTCTTGGGAGATAACCCATGTGTTTATTTTGCTACAGCAACTTTTGTTTTATATTTGAGTCTTGGAAGTTGTTACTACTGTAGCAACCTCTCCTTATCTTATTTTATTGCATTGTTGTGCCAAGTGAAGTCTTTGATAGTAGGGTTGATACTAGATTTGGATTACTGCGCAGAAACAGATTTCTGTATGTCACGAATTTGGGCAGGGTTCTCTGTAGGTAACTCAGAAAAATCTGCCAATTTACGTGCGTGATCCACAGATATGTACGCAACTTTCATTCAATTTGAGCATTTTCATCTGAGCAAGTCCAGTACCTCTAAAAAATTCGTCTTTACGGACTGTTCTGTTTTGACAGATTCTGCCTTTTATTTCGCATTGCCTCTTTTGCTGTGTTGGATGGATTTCTTTATTCCATTAACTTTCAATAGCTTTGTGCAATGTCCAGAAGTGTTAAGAATGATTGTGTCACCTCTGAACATGTGAATTTTTGATTATGCACTAACCCTCTAATGAGTTTGTTTTGAGTTTGGTGTGGAGGAAGTTTTCAAGGGTCAAGAGAGGAGGATGATATATGATTAAGAAGAGTGAAAAGTCTAAGCTTGGGGATGCCCCCGTGGTTCATCCCTGCATATTTCAAGAAGACTCAAGCGTCTAAGCTTGGGGATGCCCAAGGCATCCCCTTCTTCATCAACAATTTATCAGGTTTCTTCTCTTGAAACTATTTTTATTCCATCACATCTTATGTACTTTACTTGGAGCGTCTGTTTGTTTTTATTTTTGTTTTGTTTGAATAAATGCTTGTGTGGGAGAGAGACATGCTCCGCTGGTTCATATGAACACATATGTTCTTAGCTTTATTCTTAATGTTCATGGCGAAGGTTGAAACTGCTTCGTTAATTGTTATATGGTTGGAAACGGGAAATGCTACATGTGGTAAATGGTATGATGTCTTGAATAATTTGATACTTGGCAATTGTTGTGCTCATATAGATTATGTTTAAGCTCTTGCATCATATACTTTGCACCTATTAGTGAAGAAATACATAGAGCTTGCTAAAATTTGGTTTGCATGATTGGTCTCTCTAGAGTCTAGATATTTTCTGGTAAGGTGTTTGAACAACAAGGAAGACAGTGTAGAGTCTTATAATGCTTGCAATATGTTCTTATGTGAGTTTTGTTAGACTAGTTCATACTTGTGTTTGCTTCAAACAACCTTGCTAGCCTAAGACTTGTATTGAGAGGGATTACTTCTCATGCATCCAAATCCTTGAGCCAAAAACTATGCCATTTGTGTCCACCATACCTACCTACTACATGGTATTTCTCCGCCATTCCAAAGTAAATTGCTTGAGTGCTATCTTTAAACAATTCAAAAGTTATTACCTCTTATTTGTGTCAATGTTTTATAGCTCATGAGGAAGTATGTGGTGTTTATCTTTCAATCTTGTTGGGCAACTTTCACCAATGGACTAGTGGCTTCATCCGCTTATCCAATAATTTTGCAAAAAGAGCTGGCAATGGGGTTCCCAGCCTCAATTAATTAACCTTCAAAATTTTACAAAAAATAGACACTCCTCCATGGTATGTGATTGTTGGACGGCACCCGAGGATTTGGTTAGCCATGGCTTGAGAAAGCAAAGGTGGGGAGGAGTGTCATCTAAATAAAACTAAAATAAAAAGGCACTCCTTCATGGTATGAGATTGTTGGCAGGCACCCGAGGATTCGGATAGCCATGGTTTGTGAAAGCAAGGTTGGAAGGAGTGCCACCCAAAAATAAAATTTTCATGGGAGCCACTCTTTGAAGGTCTGTCTGGCAAGGGGGTTAGAGTGCCCACTACCATTCGTTGACAACAACAAACACCTCTCAAAACTTTATTTTTATGCTCTCTTTATGTTTTCAAAATAAAAGCTCTAGCACAAATATAGCAATCCATGCTTCCCTCTTCGAAGGGCCATTCTTTTACTTTAATGTTGAGTCAGTTTACCTACTTCCTTCCATCTTAGAAGCAAACACTTGTGTCAACTGTGCATTGATTCTTACATGCTTACTTATTGCACTTGTTATATTACTTTATGTTGACAAATATCCATGAGATATGCATGTTGAAAGTTGAAAGCAACCGCTGAAATTTAATCTTCCTTTGTGTTGCTCCAATGCCTTTACTTTGAATTTATCGCTTTATGAGTTAACTCTTATGCAAGACTTATTGATGCTTGTCTTGAAAGTACTATTCATGAAAAGTCTTTGCTATATGATTCAGTTGTTTAATCATTGTCTTTATCATTGCTTTGAATCGCTGCATTCATCTCATATGCTTTACAATAGTATGATCAAGATTATGTTGGTAGCATGTCACTTCAGAAATTATCTTTGTTATCGTTTACCTACTCGAGGACGAGTAGGAACTAAGCTTGGGGATGCTGATACGTCTCCAACGTATCTATAATTTCTGATGTTCCATGCTTGTTTTATGACAATACCTACATGTTTTGTTCACACTTTATGATGATTTTATGCGTTTTCCGGAACTAACCTATTGACGAGATGCGGAAGTGCCAGTTCCTGTTTTGTGCTGTTTTTGGTTTCAGAAATCCTAGTAAGGAAATATTCTCGGAATTGGACGAAATCAACGCCCAGTATCTTATAATTCCACGAAGCTTCCAGAACACCCGAGAGGGACCAGAGGAGGTCCATAGGGGGCCCACACGTGTGGGCGGCGCGGCCAAGGAGCTAACCACGCCGCCCTACTGTGTGGTGGCCCCGTCAGCCTTCCGACTCCGATTCTTCGCCTATAAGAAGCCCCCTGACCTAAATCTTCGATACGGAAAAGCCACGGTACGAGAAAACTTCCAGAGCCGCCGCCATCGCGAAGCCAAGATCTGGGGGACAGAAGTCTCTGTTCCGGCACGCTGCCGGGATGGGGAATTGCCCCCGGAAGGCATCTCCATCGACTCCACCGCCATCTTCATCACCGCTGATGTCTCCCATGAGGAGGGAGTAGTTCTCCCTCGAGGCTAAGGGCTGTACCGGTAGCTATGTGGTTAATCTCTCTCCTATGTACTTCAATACAATGATCTCATGAGCTGCCTTACATGATTGAGATTCATATGAGTTTTGTATCACTATTCATCTATGTGCTACTCTAGTGATGTTATTAAAGTAGTCTATTCCTCCTCCATGATGTAATGTTGACAGTGTGTGCATCATGTAGTACTTGGCGTAGTTTATGATTGTGATCTCTTGTAAATTATGAAGTTAACTATTACTATGATGGTATTGATGTGATCTATTCCTCCTTTCACTACAAGAAAAGTTCTGATAGACAACGTCTCAAAATCGTCCGCTAAGGGGTATTTTTCGTCGCCTATGGGCCTAACCCGACGATATGGGTTCTGTTGTGGAAACTGCGTCAGGCAAAGTCCAACGACATTTTTTTCGGTCCGTCGCGCTTGGGCGCCCTTCCGCCACGGAAAATCGGACCGTTGCGCAAGTGTTTCCGGGAGCCCGTTGACTGCTGACGTCATGCAAACTGACACGTGGCAGACGCCGTTAGCGCGATTAACGGCGTTAACCTACGAAACCCCGTGGTAGATGGTAGGCCCACACGAGGCCTGCCACGTCTTAAGCGGGCCGGGCCAGCTGACATAGTTTGACCGGTCAACTATATAGCTTGGCTGGTCCATTAGTTACGTGGGCCGGGCCTAACCTCTAAGGTTGACTGGTCAAAACTTAAATGGGCCGGCCCATTTAACATGTGGGGTCCACCTTACAGCAACTGGGCCGGCCCAAGAAGCAAGTGGGCCAGGCCAAAACACAGGTGGGTCCCACTTTCCTGTTAAAGGGCCGGCCCATTTAGTGTGTGGGGTCCACCATATAGCAAGTGGGCCGGGCCAAAAACACAGGTGGGTCCCAGTTTCCAGTTAAAAGGTCGGCCCATTTAGTATGTGGGGTCCACCATATAGCAAGTGGGCCGGCCCAACAAGATAGTGGACCGGGCCAAAAACACAGGTGGGTCCCACTTTCCTGTTAAAGGGCCGGCCCATTTGGTGTGTGGGGTCCACCATATAGCAAGTGGGCCGGCCCAACAAGATAGTGGGCCGGGCCAAAAGCACAGGTGGGTCCCACCTTCCTGTTAAAAGGCCGGCCCATTTAGTATGTGGGGTCCACCATATAGCAAGTGGGCCGGCCCAACAAGATAGTGGGCCGGGCCAAAAACACAGGTGGGTCCCACTTTCCATTTAAAAGGCCGGCCCATTTAGTATGTGGGGTCCACCATATAGCAAGTGGGCCGGCCCAACAAGATAGTGGACGAGCCAAAAACACAGGTGGGTCCCACCTTCCTGTTAAAGGGCCGGCCCATTTACCATGTGGGACCACCATATAGCAAATGGGCTGGCCCAACAAGATAGTGGGCCGGCCCAATAAGCATGTGGATCCCACTATCGTGTAACCGGGCCGACCTACTAAAGAAGTGGGCTGGCCCAAAATGAAAGTGGGTCCCACACTACTGTAAGTGGGCCGGCCCAATCTGTTGTAGTGCCCTACTTGTTTGACTAGTCAACTTGCATTAAATTTCATGAGCCTAAAATCTGATATCAATGATACACACAATTACATACACAAATAAAACAAGTAGGAAAATTACAAGGCAATTAATGTGCCCAAATAAAAAAATTACATAGAATCATTGAGGACTTCTATTAGCATCATCAATAACACGTTGACATTTGGCAATCGCCTTGATTGAATCTTGTGTACTCTTTGTCAACATATCGACTCTGAGATCTTAAAGCGGCAATACCATGTCTTTTATAAAGTACAGCCTTGAGATATTTAATGTTTGATGAAAGCAATGGTCTAGGTTGACGGCTATGAGAAGATGCATCGAAGAAATATCGAACTTTTTGTGGGCGTCACTTCTAATGAAGATTGCTTCATCACAACTGCATTCTGATAATAATGCAAAAAGAGTTAAACGATGAACTATGCAAACATTTATTATGCAATGTAGATATAAGATAATAACAAGTTGCATAAATAAGACAATGTATGGAACTTGTACTAAGCACAAACTTACATCATAATGTTGCACAGGGTCGCTACAGATCTTTTTTGGCGACTATCTTCTAATGATGACTGCTTCATTAAAATCGCATTCTCGTAACATTGCAAACATAGTTACAACAATTAACTATTCAAACATGTATTACGCAATGTAGAGATCAGATAACAGCATGTAGCAGAAATAAGCACAAGATAAGATAAGATGCATGTACTAAGCACATACTGGCTCGCTGCAGGTCCTTCTCTTGCGTGCACTAGTCGTGGTCAACATGCCTGTCATTTTAGGTTCAGCCATCAAGTGAAATGCTAATCCTCCTGCTCCATTGTCCTTAATCTGTGTTTAGATATCACATTTAAGACCAAGTCAGCTGGTTTCAAATAACAAAAAACTTGAGCTGCCAAATGAATAAGCCAATATTTACCAGATATCAGATTAAAACCAACTAGATGTTGCTTTGCATGAGATACGAATTTCAGACATTCAGATTTAGAGTAGGGTAATGCCAAGGTTTTCCACATAAAGTAATCTGGCATTAAGAATGACCAAATGTCAGGTTCAAATCACCTTCGCAGTTTCTCCAAGACAAGCATATCAAATAGGCAGAAACATAGTAAAGCATGAATGGCATTGCTATGGCAGGGTTCCAAGTGTTAATCTCTTGCATAAGGAACAATGCATATAGGTTATAGATAATAACGGAAGTAAACTGCCAAAATTACCAACCAAGAACTCAGATTCCAACCTTCCCTAGCGTCCCCGCTGTTAATGTTGGATGTTCTAATAAGTGGTTCGCATGATCAATCCCTAGGAAAAATAACATTGACAAGTCAGTCTACGATAATACAAAGACCAGACATGCACGCAGCAATAACTATATAAGCTAAAGAAGAGGTATAAGAGCAAGCAGATTGGAAATGCACATAGCATGATTATAAAAGCAGTGTGAGAATAGCAGACACGAGAAAACAGCTAGCAGCTAGCGGTGAGCTAATGACGTGGTATAAGAACAAGCAGATTGGAAATGCCCATAGCATGACTATAAAAGCAGTGCGACAATAGCATGTAGTACAAAAACAGTTGGCAGCAAATGAATGGGTATAAGGCTATAAATATGTGGATGCACACAGGTGTCAGTAGAATGAACAGGATGGTAGCGACCGGATAATGCTTTTGTACTGTACAATATTTAAACAAACTTCATGCGAAGCAACACATCAAGAAAGTTAACGGCATATGAGATCTGCAAATAACTACACAAAACATGGCTAAAGAAACACCGCGATCTAACGGGCCAGCGTACTAACCAAGCTGCGGCGGGGTGGACGGGGGTGGCAACTTGCATTCCAGCGGCGGCGAACGCGGGAGACGATGAATCGACCCTGTTTCAGTAGAAGCGGGCGTTAGTGAAGCAGATCTGGTTGGCTGGCAAGGGATTCGGTGAAGTTGATACAGCCGCTGCGCCGAGGTAGTCGGTGGCGAGGTCGGCGGTGAAGCAGATCCGTCGGTGGCGAGGTCGGCGGTGAAGCAGATCCGTCGGTGGCGAGGTCGGCGATGAAGCAGATCCGTCGGTGACGAGGGCGGCGGGGGAGCGGATCAGGTGGGTGCACAGCCAACACGATCAAGGCTACGCTGTGGAGGAGTATGCCGGCGGTGAAGCAGATCTAGTACTGTAGAGAGTCAGAGCTTTGGCGTGTGAGAGTATTTTTGAGCTAATGGGGCGAATGGTTGGTGGGTGGGTGTGGGCCTGTGGGGAGGGTTCGGGATCTAGGCAAGATATTTCATTGTTACCGAATGAGCCCTCCATGGTCGGTGGGTTGTAGCTTCCGGACCAGGGTTAAAAGGGTAAAACTGGTCACGGGATTTTCGAATGGATGCGGCGGGATGATTTGGCGCGCGGCCGAAATTTTCAGTTTCAAGCTACGAGCAGAACGACAAAAATAATGTTCTTCCCCA
Source organism: Lolium perenne (assembly GCF_019359855.2). NCBI lineage: Eukaryota > Viridiplantae > Streptophyta > Magnoliopsida > Poales > Poaceae > Lolium > Lolium perenne. The sequence goes on from NC_067247.2 coordinate 164,229,178, forward strand.
GGGAGCTCTCATTTCTTCCTCTTCTCTTTCTCTCTCGAGTCTCTCCCACTCCCCCGTCTCCTCTCCCCCTTCTCTCCAGCAGCCTCGCCGGCCGGAGACGAGGCCGACTTCTCTCTGTATATTGTACACCCTCCGAACTAAATTAATTGATTCAACTTTCCTTAGACGTGTATGTATCTAGAGTAAAAACATGTGTGGATACATCCATATTTAGATAAGCAAAGTTGAGTCAGCTAATTTGGATCCGAGGGAGTTAGTGTTGTTGTAAGCTTAGATCCAGTGTTTCCCATGAGCAGAATGGCGCAATGGAGTCGGGGATCTCGTCATCGGCTTCAGATCTGGCCTATGGTGAATCTGGCGGATCTTGCCGGCCAAACCCCGATCTGGTGCCATCAATGTGATGGCGCTAACGGTGAGGCTTGCTTTGGTCAGTGCTTCAGATCTGGCCAATGGGGAAGTCAAGCTGCTAAAGTTCACAAGCTCGGGGCATACGACGGCGTCATCCGTCTTGCCCGTGCACATCTTGGCCTTTCAGCGGCCCTTCTTAGAACCAATATGCCGTTGCTGAGGCCCTTCTTCTCCTTCGTCCTGGCGACTACCGGCGACACCGTCCCAAGTGGTGCGTCCCCGGTGACGGAGTTGCTGGAAAGGATGCGGAGCAGAGATCTGATGTGCGGTCGAGAAGGACTCGATTGATTTTCTTCTATATGTTTTGGGGTCCTTTTTGTAAAGTTGCAGGTTCTATTAGTTATTGTCTAGTACTTTTGGTCCTCTATGTAATTTTTTGGACTAGTTTCCATTGGCACTGATAAACTTGAATTTTGACAAGTTCACAGGGAAAAAAATTCCTTTGCACATATGGCCTATCATGTATAAACATTCTTGAGATTTAAACTATATGTAATGTGCCATGTATTAACCCTAAACCATATATATGTAACTAACCCTAGCTGATCAAACCCTACTTAATTAAAACAAATAACCCTAAACTATACGCATGCACTTTATGCGCAAAGGCGCGAGTGCCTCTAATAATGTGTGTGCGCACTCGATCGATGATCCCTAAACCTTATACAACCCTGAAACCCTAATCCCTAATCCCTAAACCCTAAACACCCTAAACACTAAACCCTATACCCTAAACCCTAACCCTAAACCCTAATTAAACCCTATATAGGCCAACGACACTTAATTGTGCATCAAGCAGGCCAGGGGTGCCTCGCGGTCCTCTAATTAAATTAAATGTGCCATGCATTAACCCTAAACCATATATATGTAACTAACCATAGCTAATCAACCCTACTTAATGAAAACACATAACCCTAAAGTATACTAGCTATAACCCGATCTAATAAAAACATGCTCTATATATAGCAGCTAGCTAGCAAACCTTAGATTAACACCAATTAATATATACATGGCCTATATCGATCATGTTGTATAACATATCCCTGAGATTCATTAATTAATTATATAATTATCGTGATAAATTAATTAACTCTAATTTTGACAAGTTCTCTCGAATGAAAACACATTTGATTAAGTTGCCTCATAATATATATATAATTAGTGTGCATGCATGGCCTACCATGCATTCGTGCATATATTTTAATGTATATTTGAACATATTCTTGGGGATTTCAATCTCTCTCTCTCGATCATCTATATATCGTTGGTGGCCAAAAAACACACATATATATGCATGCAATTTATGCGTAAAGGCGCGGGTGCCTCTAATAATGTGTGTGCGCACTCGATCGATGATCCCTAAACCTTAAACAACCCTAAAACCTTAAATCTCTAATCCCTAATCCCTAAACCTAAACACCCTAAACACTAAACCCTAAACCCTAGACCCCAAACCCTAACCCTAACCCTAACCCTAACCCTAAACCCTAGCTAACCCTAAACCCTAATTAAACCCTATGTATAGGCCAACGACACTTAATTGTGCATCGAGCAGGCCAGGGGTGCCTCGCGGTCCTCTAATTAAATTAAATGTGCCATGCATTAACCCTAAACCATATATATGTAACTAACCCTAGCTAATCAACCCTACTTAATTAAAACACATAACCCTAAACTATACTAGCTAGCTATAACCCGATCTAATAAAAACATGCTCTATATATAGCAGCTAGCTAGCAAACCGTAGATTAACACCAATTAAAATATACATGGCCTATATCGATCATGTTGTATAACATATCCCTGAGATTCATTAATTAAATATATAATTATCGTGATAAATTAATTAACTTGAATTTTGACAAGTTCTCTCGAATGAAAACACATTTGATTAAGTTGCCTCATAATATATATATAATTAGTGTGCATGCATGGCCTACAATGCATTCGTGCATATATTTTAATGTATATTTGAACATATTCTTGGGGATTTCAATCTCTCTCTCGATCATCTATATATCGTTGGTGGCCCAAAAAACACACATATATACGCATGCACTTTATGCGTAAAGGCGCGGGTGCCTCGATCTAATAATGTGTGTGTGCACTCGATCGATGATCCCTAAACCTTAAACAACCCTAAAACCCTAAATCCCTAATCCCTAAACCCTAAACACCCTAAACACTAAACCCTAGACCCTAGACCCTAAACCCTAACCCTAACCCTAACCATCTGCCCTAGCTAACCCTAAACCCTAATTAAACCCTATGTATAGGCCAACGACACTTAATTGTGCATCGAGCAGCCCAGGGGTGCCTCGCGGTCCTCTAATTAAATTAATTAAATGCGCCATGCATTAACCCTAAACCATATATATGTAACTAACCCTAGCTAATCAACCCTACTTAATTAAAACACATAACCCTAAACTATACTAGATATAACCCGATCTAATAAAAACATGCTCTATATATAGCAGCTAGCTAGCAAACCGTAGATTAACACCAATTAAAATATACATGGCCTATATCGATCATGTTGTATAACATATCCCTGAGATTCATTAATTAATTATATAATTATCGTGATAAATTAATTAACTTGAATTTTGACAAGTTCTCTCGAATGAAAACACATTTGATTAAGTTGCCTCATAATATATATATATATATATATATAATTAGTGTGCATGCATGGCCTACAATGCATTCGTGCATATATTTTAATATATATTTGAACATATATATTCTTGGGGATTTCAATCTCGATCTCTCTCTCTCGATCATCTATATATCGTTGGTGGCCCAAAAAACACACATATATACGCATGCACTTTATGCGTAAAGGCGCGCGCGGGTGCCTCTAATAATGTGTGTGCGCACTCGATTGATGATCCCTAAACCTTAAACAACCCCTAAAACCTTAAATCCCTAATCCCTAATAATCCCTAATCCCTAAACCCTAAACACCCTAAACACTAAACCCTAAACCCTAAACCCTAACCCTAACCCTAACCCTAACCCTAGCCCTAACCCTAAACCCTAGCTAACCCTAAACCCTAAACCCTAGACCCTAAACCCTAGACCCTAAACCCTAACCCTAACCCTAACCCTAACCCTAAACCCTAGCTAACCCTAAAACCCTAATTAAACCCTATGTATAGGCCAACGACACTTAATTGTACGTGCATCGAGCAGGTCAGGGGGTGCCTCGCGGTCCTCTAATTAAATTAAATGTGCCATGCATTAACCCTAAACCATATATATGTAACTAACCCTAGCTAATCAACCCTACTTAATTAAAACACATAACCCTAAACTATACTAGCTAGCTATAACCCGATCTAATAAAAACATGCTCTAATATAGCAGCTAGCTAGCAAACCGTAGATTAACACCAATTAAAATATACATGGCCTATATCGATCATGTTGTATAACATATCCCTGAGATTCATTAATTAAATATATAATTATCGTGATAAATTAATTAACTTGAATTTTGACAAGTTCTCTCGAATGAAAACACATTTGATTAAGTTGCCTCATAATATATATATAATTAGTGTGCATGCATGGCCTACAATGCATTCGTGCATATATTTTAATGTATATTTGAACATATTCTTGGGGATTTCAATCTCTCTCTCGATCATCTATATATCGTTGGTGGCCCAAAAAACACACATATATACGCATGCACTTTATGCGTAAAGGCGTGGGTGCCTCGATCTAATAATGTGTGTGCGCACTCGATCGATGATCCCTAAACCTTAAACAACCCTAAAACCCTAAATCCCTAATCCCTAATCCCTAAACCCTAAACACCCTAAACACTAAACCCTAGACCCTAGACCCTAAACCCTAACCCTAACCCTAACCATCTGCCCTAGCTAACCCTAAACCATAATTAAACCCTATGTATAGGCCAACGACACTTAATTGTGCATCGAGCAGCCCAGGGGTGCCTCGCGGTCCTCTAATTAAATTAATTAAATGCGCCATGCATTAACCCTAAACCATATATATGTAACTAACCCTAGCTAATCAACCCTACTTAATTAAAACACATAACCCTAAACTATACTAGATATAACCTGATCTAATAAAAACATGCTCTATATATAGCAGCTAGCTAGCAAACCGTAGATTAACACCAATTAAAATATACATGGCCTATATCGATCATGTTGTATAACATATCCCTGAGATTCATTAATTAATTATATAATTATCGTGATAAATTAATTAACTTGAATTTTGACAAGTTCTCTCGAATGAAAACACATTTGATTAAGTTGCCTCATAATATATATATATAATTAGTGTGCATGCATGGCCTACAATGCATTCGTGCATATATTTTAATGTATATTTGAACATATATATTCTTGGGGATTTCAATCTCGATCTCTCTCTCTCTCGATCATCTATATATCGTTGGTGGCCCAAAAAACACACATATATACGCATGCACTTTATGCGTAAAGGCGCACGCGGGTGCCTCTAATAATGTGTGTGCGCACTCGATCGATGATCCCTAAACCTTAAACAACCCCTAAAACCTTAAATCCCTAATCCCAAATAATCCCTAATCCCTAAACCCTAAATACCCTAAACACTAAACCCTAAACCCTAACCCTAACCCTAACCCTAACCCTAACCCTAGCCCTAACCCTAACCCTAAACCCTAGCTAACCCTAAACCCTAATTAAACCCTATGTATAGGCCAACGACACTTAATTGTACGTGCATCGAGCAGGCCAGGGGGTGCCTCGCGGTCCTCTAATTAAATTAAATGTGCCATGCATTAACCCTAAACCATATATATGTAACTAACCCTAGCTAATCAACCCTACTTAATTAAAACACATAACCCTAAACTATACTAGCTAGCTATAACCCGATCTAATAAAAACATGCTCTATATATAGCAGCTAGCTAGCAAACCGTAGATTAACACCAATTAAAATATACATGGCCTATATCGATCATGTTGTATAACATATCCCTGAGATTCATTAATTAATTATATAATTATCGAGATAAATTAATTAACTTGAATTTTGATAAGTTCTCTCGAATGAAAACACATTCGATTAAGTTGCCTCATAATATATATATAATTAGTGTGCATGCATGGCCTACAATGCATTCGTGCATATATTTTAATGTATATTTGAACATATTCTTGGGGATTTCAATCTCTCTCTCGATCATCTATATATCGTTGGTGGCCCAAAAAACACACATATATACGCATGCACTTTATGCGTAAAGGCGCGGGTGCCTCGATCTAATAATGTGTGTGCGCACTCGATCGATGATCCCTAAACCTTAAACAACCCTAAAACCCTAAATCCCTAATCCCTAATCCCTAATCCCTAAACCCTAAACACCCTAAACACTAAACCCTAGACCCTAGACCCTAAACCCTAACCCTAACCCTAACCATCTGCCCTAGCTAACCCTAAACCCTAATTAAACCCTATGTATAGGCCAACGACACTTAATTGTGCATCGAGCAGCCCAGGGGTGCCTCGCGGTTGATACGTCTCCGACGTATCGATAATTTCTTATGTTCCATGCCACATTATTGATGTTATCTACATGTTTTATGCACACTTTATGTCATATTCGTGCATTTTCTGGAACTAACCTATTAACAAGATGCCGAAGTGCCGATTCTTTTTCTGCTATTTTTGGTTTCAGAAATCCTAGTAAGGAAATATTCTCGGAATTGGACGAAATCAAAGCCCAGGGGCCTATTTTTCCACGAAGCTTCCAGAAGTCCGAAGACGAAACGAAGAGGGGCCACGGGGTGGCCAAACCCTAGGGCGGCGCGGCCCCACCCCTGGCCGCGCCGGCCTATGGTCTGGGCCCCCCGTGCCGCCTCTTGACTTGCCCTTCCGCCTACTTAAAGCCTCCATGACGAAACCCCCAGTACCGAGAGCCACGATACGGAAAACCTTCCAGAGACGCCGCCAACGCCGATCCCATCTCGGGGGATCCAGAGATCGCCTCCGCACCTCGCCGGAGAGGGGAATCATCTCCCGGAGGACTCTACGCCGCCATGGTCGCCTCCGGTGTGATGTGTGAGTAGTCTACCCCTGGACTATGGGTCCATAGCAGTAGCTAGATGGTTGTCTTCTCCCCATTGTGCTATCATTGTCGGATCTTGTGAGCTGCCTAACATGATCAAGATCATCTATCTGTAATTCTATATGTTGCATTTGTTGGGATCCGATGAATAGAGAATACTTGTTATGTTGATTATCAAAGTTATATCTACGTGTTATTTATGATCTTGCATGCTTTCCGTTACTAGTAGATGCTCTGGCCAAGTAGATGCTTGTAACTCCAAGAGGGAGTACTTATGCTCGATAGTGGGTTCATGCTCGCATTGACACCGGGACAAAGGATGAGAAAGTTCTAAGGTTGTGTTGTGCTGTTGCCACTAGGGATAAAACATTGATGCTATGTCTAAGGATGTAGTTGTTGATTACATTACGCACCATACTTAATGCAATTGTCTGTTGCTTTGCAACTTAATACTGGAGGGGGTTCGGATGATAACCTGAAGGTGGACTTTTTAGGCATAGATGCAGTTGGATGGCGGTCTATGTACTTTGTCGTAATGCCCAATTAAATCTCACTATACTCATCATGATATGTATGTGCATGGTCATGCCCTCTTTATTTGTCAATTGCCCAACTGTAATTTGTTCACCCAACATGTTGTTTATCTTATGGGAGAGACACCTCTAGTGAACTGTGGACCCCGGTCCAATTCTTTTTACTGAAATACAATCTACTGCAATACTTGTTCTACTGTTTTCTGCAAACAATCATCTTCCACACAATACGGTTAATCCTTTGTTACAGCAAGCCGGTGAGATTGACAACCTCACTGTTTCGTTGGGGCAAAGTACTTTGGTTGTGTTGTGCAGGTTCCACGTTGGCGCCGGAATCCCTGGTGTTGCGCCGCACTACATCTCGCCGCCATCAACCTTCAACGTGCTTCTTGACTCCTACTGGTCCTATTAAACCTTGGTTTCTTACTGAGGGAAACTTGCCGCTGTGCGCATCACACCTTCCTCTTGGGGTTCCCAACGGACGTGCCAACCACACGCATCAAGCAAATTTCTGGCGCCGTTGCCGGGGAGATCAAGACACGCTGCAAGGGGAGTCTCCACTTCTCAATCTCTTTACTTTGTTTTTGTCTTGCTTAGTTTTATTTACTACTTTGTTTGCTGCACTAAATCAAAATACAAAAAAAATTAGTTGCTAGTTTTACTTTATTTGCTATCTTGTTTGCTATATCAAAAACACAAAAAAAAATTAGTTTACTTGCATTTACTTTATCTAGTTTGCTTTTATTTACTACTACTAAAATGAGTAATCCCGAGGTTGAAGTTCGCACGTTTAAGCAACGAGGGGGAGAATGTTTGAGAGATGCTTGGTATAGAATTAGTGATGCCCATAATAGATGCACTAAGAAACACTCCACCATTATTTTACTCAGGAATTTTTATGTTGGTATTTCTAGCTGGAATAGATATGTTCTTGATAGTCTCGCAAAAGGTGACTTCCTAAGTACTCCTGCATTAGAAGCTAGTTGCATTATTGAGAGTTTATTTGGAATACCCCCTGTTGATAAAGTTAAAACTGAAATCTCTCTTGAAGATGTTATGAAAAAATTGGAAACCATAGAGAAAAATTTTCCAAGTATTGAAGCTAAATTGGAAATGTTACTTGATAAAACTGATGAACTTGATAAATCCTTAGGAGGAATTGATGAAAGAATTAGTGTCCTAGGAACTTGTGTTGTCCATGATGATCAAATCGATAGGATTGATGAACTTGAAAAGGCTATGGGAACCTTGGGTTCAACATTTTCTTCTCTTAAATATAAGGAGAAAGCTTATGTGGGTAAGGAGCAAAAGTTTATGTATGTCTCTAAAGTGCCTAAACCAAAGAAGTATTATTATAGGCCTAAAACTGACAAAACCCTTAGTACCACTGCGGATGGGGGAGCTCATAATAACGATGCACCACCCTTTGATAATACTTGATACACACTTTCTGCGCCTAGCTGAAAGGCGTTAAAGAAAAGCGCTTATGGGAGACAACCCATGTTTTTACCTACAGTACTTTGTTTTTATTTTGTGTCTTGGAAGTTGTTTACTACTGTAGCAACCTCTCCTTATCTTAGTTTTGTGTTTTGTTGTGCCAAGTTAAGCCGTTGATAGAAAAGTAAGTACTAGATTTGGATTACTGCGCAGTTCCAGATTTCTTTGCTGTCACGAATCTGGGTCCACCTCCCTGTAGGTAGCTCAGAAAATTAAGCCAATTTACGTGCATGATCCTCAGATATGTACGCAACTTTCGTTCAATTTGAGCATTTTCATCTGAGCAAGTCTGGTGCCATTTTAAAATTCGTCAATACGAACTGTTCTGTTTTGACAGTTTCTGTCTTTTATTTCGCATTGCCTCTTTTGCTATGTTGGATGAATTTCTTTGATCCACTAATGTCCAGTAGCATTATGCAATGTCCAGAAGTGTTAAGAATGATTGTGTCACCTCTGAATATGTTAATTTTTATTGTGCACTAACCCTCTAATGAGTTGTTTCGAGTTTGGTGTGGAGGAAGTTTTCAAGGATCAAGAGAGGAGTATGATGCAACATGATCAAGGAGAGTGAAAGCTCTAAGCTTGGGGATGCCCCGGTGGTTCACCCCTGCATATATTAAGAAGACTCAAGCGTCTAAGCTTGGGGATGCCCAAGGCATCCCCTTCTTCATCGACAACATTATCAGGTTCCTCCCCTGAAACTATATTTTTATTCCATCACATCTTATGTGCTTTTTCTTGGAGCGTCGGTTTGTTTTTGTTTTTTGTTTTGTTTGAATAAAATGGATCCTAGCATTCACTTTATGGGAGAGAGACACGCTCCGCTGTAGCATATGGACAAGTATGTCCTTGGTTTCTACTCATAGTATTCATGGCGAAGTTTCTCCTTCGTTAAATTGTTATATGGTTGGAATTGGAAAATGATACATGTAGTAATTGCTATAAATGTCTTGGGTAATGTGATACTTGGCAATTGTTGTGCTCATGATTAAGCTCTTGCATCATATGCTTTGCACCCATTAATGAAGAAATACATAGAGCATGCTAAAATTTGGTTTGCATATTTGGTTTCTCTAAGGTCTAGATAATTTCTAGTATTGAGTTTGAACAACAAGGAAGACGGTGTAGAGTTTTATAATGTTTACAATATGTCTTTTATGTGAGGTTTGCTGCACCGGTTCATCCTTGTGTTTGTTTCAAATAAGCCTTGCTAGCCTAAACCTTGTATCGAGAGGGAATACTTCTCATGCATCCAAAATACTTGAGCCAACCACTATGCCATTTGTGTCCACCATACCTACCTACTACATGGTATTTTCCGCCATTCCAAAGTAAATTGCTTGAGTGCTACCTTTAAAATTCCATCATTCACATTTGCAATATATAGCTCATGGGACAAATAGCTTAAAAACTATTGTGGTATTGAATATGTAATTATGCACTTTATCTCTTATTAAGTTGCTTGTTGTGCGATAACCATGTTTACTAGGGACGCCATCAACTTTTCATTGTTGAATTTCATGTGAGTTGCTATGCATGTTCGTCTTGTCTGAAGTAAGGGCGATCTACACTGAGTTGAATGGTTTGAGCATGCATATTGTTAGAGAAGAACATTGGGCCGCTAACTAAAGCCATGATCCATGGTGGAAGTTTCAGTTTTGGACAAACATCCTAAAATCTCTAATGAGAAAAGAATTAATTGTTGTTGAATGCTTAAAGCATTAAAAGAGGAGTCCATTATCTGTTGTCTATGTTGTCCCGGTATGGATGTCTAAGTTGAGAATAATCAAAAGCGAGAAATCCAAATGCGAGCTTTCTCCTTAGACCTTTGTACAAAGCGGCATAGAGGTACCCCTTTGTGATACTTGGTTAAAGCATATGTATTGCGGTGATAATCCAGGTAGTCCAAGCTAATTAGGACAAGGTGCGGGCACTATTAGTACACTATGCATGAGGCTTGCAACTTATATGATATAATTTACATGATGCATATGCTTTATTACTACCGTTGACAAAATTGTTTCATGTTTTCAAAATCAAAGCTCTAGCACAAATATAGCAATCGATGCTTTTCCTCTATGGAGGACCATTCTTTTACTTTCAATGTTGAGTCAGTTCACCTATTTCTCTCCACCTCAAGAAGCAAACACTTGTGTGAACTGTGCATTGATTCCTACATACTTGCTTATTGCACCTATTATATTACTCTATGTTGACAATATCCATGAGATATACATGTTACAAGTTGAAAGCAACCGCTGAAACTTAATCTTCTTTTGTGTTGCTTCAATACCTTTACTTTGAATTATTGCTTTATGAGTTAACTCTTATGCAAGACTTATTGATGCTTGTCTTGAAGTGCTATTCATGAAAAGTCTTTGCTTTATGATTCACTTGTTTACTCATGCCATATACATTGTTTTGATCGCTGCATTCACTACATATGCTTTACAAATAGTATGATCAAGATTATGATGGCATGTCACTCCAGAAATTATCTGTGTTATCATTTTACCTGCTCGGGACGAGCAGAACTAAGCTTGGGGATGCTGATACGTCTCCGACGTATCGATAATTTCTTATGTTCCATGCCACATTATTGATGTTATCTACATGTTTTATGCACACTTTATGTCATATTCGTGCATTTTCTGGAACTAACCTATTAACAAGATGCCGAAGTGCCGATTCTTGTTTTTCTGCTGTTTTTGGGTTCAGAAATCCTAGTAAGGAAATATTCTCGGAATTGGACGAAATCAAAGCCCAGGGGCCTATTTTTCCACGAAGCTTCCAGAAGTCCGAAGACGAAACGAAGAGGGGCCACGGGGTGGCCAAACCCTAGGGTGGCGCGGCCCCACCCCTGGCCGCGCCGGCCTATGGTCTGGGCCCCCCGTGCCGCCTCTTGACTTGCCCTTCCGCCTACTTAAAGCCTCCGTGACGAAACCCCCCGTACCGAGAGCCACGATACGGAAAACCTTCCAGAGACGCCGCCAACGCCGATCCCATCTCGGGGATCCAGAGATCGCCTCCGCACTCCGCCGGAGAGGGGAATCATCTCCCGGAGGACTCTACGCCGCCATGGTCGCCTCCGGTGTGATGTGTGAGTAGTCTACCCCTGGACCATGGATCCATAGCAGTAGCTAGATGGTTGTCTTCTCCCCATTGTGCTATCATTGTCGGATCTTGTGAGCTGCCTAACACGATCAAGATCATCTATCTGTAATTCTATATGTTGCGTTTGTTGGGATCCGATGAATAGAGAATACTTGTTATGTTGATTATCAAAGTTATATCTACGTGTTATTTATGATCTTGCATGCTTTCCGTTACTAGTAGATGCTCTGGCCAAGTAGATGCTTGTAACTCCAAGAGGGAGTACTTATGCTCGATAGTGGGTTCATGCCTCGCATTGACACCGGGACAAAGGACAGAAAGTTCTAAGGTTGTGTTGTGCTGTTGCCACTAGGGATAAAACATTGATGCTATGTCTAAGGATGTAGTTGTTGATTACATTACGCACCATACTTAATGCAATTGTCTGTTGCTTTGCAACTTAATACTGGAGGGGGTTCGGATGATAACCTGAAGGTGGACTTTTTAGGCATAGATGCAGTTGGATGGCGGTCTATGTACTTTGTCGTAATGCCCAATTAAATCTCACTATACTCATCATGATATGTATGTGCATGGTCATGCCCTCTTTATTTGTCAATTGCCCAACTGTAATTTGTTCACCCAACATGCTGTTTATCTTATGGGAGAGACACCTCTAGTGAACTGTGGACCCCGGTCCAATTCTTTTTACTGAAATACAATCTACTGCAATACTTGTTCTACTGTTTTCTGCAAACAATCATCTTCCACACAATACGGTTAATCCTTTGTTACAGCAAGCCGGTGAGATTGACAACCTCACTGTTTCGTTGGGGCAAAGTACTTTGGTTGTGTTGTGCAGGTTCCATGTTGGCGCCGGAATCCCTGGTGTTGCGCCGCACTACATCTCGCCGCCATCAACCTTCAACGTGCTTCTTGACTCCTACTGGTCCGATTAAACCTTGGTTTCTTACTGAGGGAAACTTGCCGCTGTGCGCATCACACCTTCCTCTTGGGGTTCCCAACGGACGTGCCAACCACACGCATCAGCGGTCCTCTAATTAAATTAATTAAATGCGCCATGCATTAACCCTAAACCATATATATGTAACTAACCCTAGCTAATCAACCCTACTTAATTAAAACACATAACCCTAAACTATACTAGATATAACCTGATCTAATAAAAACATGCTCTATATATAGCAGCTAGCTAGCAAACCGTAGATTAACACCAATTAAAATATACATGGCCTATATCGATCATGTTGTATAACATATCCCTGAGATTCATTAATTAATTATATAATTATCGTGATAAATTAATTAACTTGAATTTTGACAAGTTCTCTCGAATGAAAACACATTTGATTAAGTTGCCTCATAATATATATATATAATTAGTGTGCATGCATGGCCTACAATGCATTCGTGCATATATTTTAATGTATATTTGAACATATATATTCTTGGGGATTTCAATCTCGATCTCTCTCTCTCGATCATCTATATATCGTTGGTGGCCCAAAAAACACACATATATACGCATGCACTTTATGCGTAAAGGCGCGCGCGGGTGCCTCTAATAATGTGTGTGCGCACTCGATCGATGATCCCCAAACCTTAAACAACCCCTAAAACCTTAAATCCCTAATCCCTAAACCCTAAACACCCTAAACACTAAACCCTAAACCCTAAACCCTAACCCTAACCCTAACCCTAACCCTAAACCCTAGCTAACCCTAAACCCTAGACCCTAAACCCTAGACCCTAAACCCTAACCCTAACCCTAACCCTAACCCTAACCCTAAACCCTAGCTAACCCTAAAACCCTAATTAAACCCTATGTATAGGCCAACGACACTTAATTGTATGTGCATCGAGCAGGCCAGGGGGTGCCTCGCGGTCCTCTAATTAAATTAAATGTGCCATGCATTAACCCTAAACCATATATATGTAACTAACCCTAGCTAGCTAATCAACCCTACTTAATTAAAACACATAACCCTAAACTATACTAGCTAGCTATAACCCGATCTAATAAAAACATGCTCTATATGTAGCAGCTAGCTAGCAAACCGTAGATTAACACCAATTAAAATATACATGGCCTATATCGATCATGTTGTATAACATATCCCTGAGATTCATTAATTAATTATATAATTATCGTGATAAATTAATTAACTTGAATTTTGACAAGTTCTCTCGAATGAAAACACATTTGATTAAGTTGCCTCATAATATATATATAATTAGTGTGCATGCATGGCCTACAATGCATTCGTGCATATATTTTAATGTATATTTGAACATATATATTCTTGGGGATTTCAGTCTCGATCTCTCTCTCTCGATCATCTATATATCGTTGGTGGCCCAAAAAACACACATATATACGCATGGACTTTATGCGTAAAGGCGCGGGTGCCTCTAATAATGTGTGTGCGCACTCGATCGATGATCCCTAAACCTTAAACAACCCCTAAAACCTTAAATCCCTAATCCCTAATAATCCCTAATCCCTAAACCCTAAACACCCTAAACACTAAACCCTAAACCCTAGACCCTAAACCCTAACCCTAACCCTAACCCTAACCCTAAACCCTAGCTAACCCTAAACCCTAAACCCTAGACCCTAAACCACCCTAGACCCTAAACCCTAACCCTAACCCTAACCCTAAACCCTAGCTAACCCTAAACCCTAATTAAACCCTATGTATAGGCCAACGACACTTAATTGTGCATCGAGCAAAGCCAGGGGTGCCTCGCGGTCCTCTAATTAAATTAAATGTGCCATGCATTAACCCTAAACCATATATATGTAACTAACCCTAGCTAATCAACCCTACTTAATTAAAACACATAACCCTAAACTGTACTAGCTAGCTATAACCCGATCTAATAAAACATGCTCTATATATAGTAGCTAGCTAGCAAACCGTAGATTAACACCAATTAAAATATACATGGCCTATATCAATTTTAATATATATTTGAACATATTCTAAGGGATTTCAATCTCTCTCTCTCTCGATCATCTATATATCGTTGTTGGTGGCAAAAAACACACACGTACATATATACGCATGCACTTTATGCGCAAAGGCGCGGGGTGCCTCTAATAATGTGTGTGCGCACTCGATCGATGATCCCTAAACCTTAAACAACCCTAAAACTACCCTAAACCCTAAACACTAAACCCTAGACCCTAAACACCCTAAACACTAAACCCTAAACCCTAGACCCTAAACACCGTAAACACTAAACCCTAAACCCTAAACACCCTAAACACTAATTAAACCCTAAACCCTAGACCCTAAACACCCTAAACTAAACCCTAGACCCTAGCTAAACACCCTAAACACTAAACCCTAAACCCTAAACCCTAGCTAACCCTAAACCCTAATTAAACCCAATATATAGGCCAACGACACTTAATTGTGCATCAAGCAAAGCCAGGTGCCTAGATCGCGGTCCTCTAGTTAAATTAAATGTGCCATGCATTAACCCTAAACCATATATATAACTAACCCCTAGCTAATCAAACCCTAGTTCATTAAAACACATAACCCTAAACTATACTAGCTAGCTATAACCCGATCTAATAAAACATGCTCGATCTATATATAGCAGCTAGCTAGCAAATTAAACGGTAGATTAACACCAATTAATATATACGACATGGCCTATATCGATCATATGTTGTATAACATCTCCCTGAGATTCATTAATTAATTATATAATTATCGATGATAAATTAATTAACTTGAATTTTGACAAGTTCTCTCGAATGAAAACACATTTGATTAAGTTTCCTCATAATATATATATAATTAGTGTGCATGCATGGCCTACCATGCATGCATTCGTGCATATATTTTAATATATATTTGAACATATTCTTGGGGATTTCAATCTCTCTCTCTCTCGATCATCTATATATCGTTGTTGGCCAAAAAACACACACATATACACATGCACTTTATGCGCAAAGGCGCGTGTGCCTCTAATAATGTGTGTGTGCGCACTCGATCGATGATCCATAAACCTTAAACCCTAATTAAATAAACCCTAATCCCTAATCCCTAAACCCCTAAACACCATAAACATTAAACCCTAGACCCTAGACCCTAAACCCTAACCTCCTAAACCCTAATTAAACCCTATATATAGGCCAATGACACTTAATTGTGCATCAAGCAGGCCAGGGGTGCCTTAGCTCGCGGTCCTCTAATTAAATTAAATGTGCCATGCATATATATATGTGTTTAATTTGGGGATTTCAATCGCTCTCTCGTATGTAGATCTCTCTACCTCTCTCTCTCTCTCTGTCTCTCTCTCTCTCTCTCTCGTTAATTGGTGGCCAACAACACACACATGCACTTTGTGCGCAAAGGCATGCGCCTCTAATAATGTGTGCGCAGTCGATCAATCTAGTTTTGATTAATCATAGCACATAAATAAAGAAGTTGTATTTGAATCCACACAACCTAATCTAAAACACATAACCCCTAACATGGCCTAATTAATTAACCCCTTCTCTCTACCTAATTAGTGGAAATTGCACAAAATCAAAAGGGGTCCCTCACTAATTGTGCATATCTGCTAGATTGTGATAAACTTTTGCCCCATATATATTTGGTGGATGGGTGCATCTTGGCATGTAAAACAATTAGTTATTGCAAATGGCGTTGTCAAAATTTATGTACAAATGATTTCTTTCCATCCAAAGTGCATAAAATGGGAGTTTTAATGAAGAAAGTACAAATAAAACAGCTCAACATGCTTCCACACCCCGATTTCCACACGAAGTAGAGCATATTTAAAGGATAATTCCAGAGTTTTACTATTTTTCAAGCAACTTTGCTAATTTTCCCCCACTCACATGACTTTATGTCGATTTAACGAAAATATGGCGAATTTAAACTACATGGGCGGGATAGTTTGAATTGTGCGCGCGGCAAAGGGAACCGCCTATTCCTCAACCTTGTGCACGGCAAATTACACACGCAACTCCATTAAACGCCACCTACCGACCTTAATTATCACCCCGGCGGCCCGGCCGCATGACCCCCCACCCACCCCTACACAACTTATCCCCGTCCGTGCGAAGAGCTTTCCCTCCCCGTCCCGTCCGTGCGAAGAAGAAGCTTCCCCTCCCCGTTGTTCTTCTCGAGACGCACCGGCGGTCAAGTTGATCCACGGTAGGGCTGCTATCTCTAGCTCAATCATGTATCGGGCAAGACGGCCTAACGATTTATATTTTCTTGATGCTGCTAAAAAATTCGTCAGTATGCTTGAACTAATTGGCACTTTATAGTTTTCCGCTCGATTTGTCATCGATCAATTTGTTCATTTGCGTGGGCATATAGAGTCAGTTCTGCACTCGATCCGTTAATTTGCTGAAATGCCATGGCAGAGTTTTGTACACGATCTGTTTGCTAAAATGTCGATGGGCATTTTTTGTTTTGTACTCGACATGATTGCTGAAATGCATAATCATGTAGTATAGTTTTGTACTCGATGGATATACATTTCCTACTTCGCCTTAAATTAATCACCAACCACTGTATCTCATAATTAAACAGATGGACAGAACTTGGATACTGCATGGACACTTATGTTCCCCTTCATATATAAATGGTGTTCAACCCTTTATGGGGTTTATTAGAGCTCATGAAGGTCACAACCTGGACGTGTATTGCCCGCGCTGCACATGTATGAATGGTGAGAAGAGGCCTCACCCTGTAGTGGTAGATCATTTACACATTTTTGGGATGGACCGCACATATGTTAGGCGGGTTTAGCATGGTGAACCATATAATGATCCTTTAGCAGAGAAGCAGATCTTGCTCACACCGTATGTGTGTCGGCATATGTAGTTAATTATTTATATTGATGCTGCCGCTGTTTCAATCAATAGTTTGCATTGCTGTGCAAGGTTCTGTACTCAAATTTAACTTGTTGCAGATGGATGGACGGGAAGGAGAGAAAAAGCGCTTGCTTCAGGAAACGGGTTTCAGCTCTGGGACATGTGTTGTGCCGATGAGAAGGTAAATATGTAAAACGGCATTTGTTCAGGTTGCATCCCTTAGATGTTTGTCTAATCGGTTGATGTACTAATTGCGAAGCATAGAGTTGAAGAGGTCTCTCGGTTTGATGGGAGATTTGAAGATGAATCTCAGTTTGATGCACTGTGGATGGTACCGATGACGAGCCTTTCATAGACGAAGGTCCTGCACCTGAGATTATCCAGCCTACGTAAGGAGGCCGTGGACCGAGTACACAGCTTTGCGTTGAAGTGGATGCACGCTCGGAGATCATCGGGCGTCCGGTAGTCTCAAGACCACCCAGCCCTGATGCACTTGTGGATGGTACTGATGACGAGCCTCTCATAGACGAAGGTCCTGCACCTGAGATTATCCAACCTACAGAAGGAGGCCGTGGACCGAGTACACAGCTTTGCGTTGAAGAGGATGCACACCCGGAGATCATCAGGGGCGTCCGGTAGTCTCAGGACCACCCAGCCCCGATGCAAAATGTTGAGCTACTTTATGATTCGTACTCTTATGTTCTCGGTGCTGTAGTATGTTATGATTTGTACGCCTTTGGCGCTAGATTAAGCATTCGTGGATGATCGCGTTGCAAAATTCGACACCCACACAATCAGTTCATCGTATGAGTAGTAGCACAATTACTTCTACAGCGATTCTGCCAGCGCATTAGTTGGTAGCATGAAACACTTTCGTGTACTCCTCCGATTCATATTAATTGACTCAATTCTGTCTAGATATGGATGTATCTAGATGCATTTGTTAACTAGACTAACAAACTTGAGTCGCTTAATATGAATCCGTGCAAACCGCCGATCCTCGAGCAGCTAGTTTATTGACTACGGACTCCAAGCCTCTCGCGGCAAGCCATCGACGAAGCTTTGACCAGATCTTGGCCCGCAATTTTTTGTGTGTGGCGAATAGCAAAGCTTTGACCAGTTCCTCTCGGGATGCAGCACGCCGGTGAGCTTGCACGGTTGCCATGAGCACTTTCTCGCGGAACTTCCTCTTCGAGCGCCCTCAAGCCGGCTGCTGCGAGACAGCACGCAGTGCCTCGAGGTGGACGGAATTCTGGATCTCAGGGCAGGGGGTCCGCATCGTCCGGGAACGATCTCCAGCGGGTTAACGAGGACATGCATGGCGGCCAGGGGATTTTTTTTTTTGGTTTGAGCTTGGGATTTGGGGTTTTTTCGGATAGGGGAGGAGGAACCGAGGAAGAGGAAGGAACAGCCGTGTGCTTGGCGCGTGGCGGTGTGCTTGAATTTCGAATTTTTGTGAAATGTTTCATTTCCCCGCTACAATTCGGGGTTTCTTGACGCGCCAATGCGTCCCGCCGGGCAGCTTCAAGTGAATTTGGGGTGCCATGCTATGGGCCCTAGTTTCAAGTGAGACATGTAATGACTAGTCACATCGGTAAGTTCACCGTGTAATAAAATATGTTACCCCTCCCCTTGATGTCGCTCCCCTTCTCTCCCGAGCGAGTGCCGAGTGCCGACGGATGCGAGCCGCTAGCTCGATCCTCCTTTCGCCTCCACCGTCCAGGCATCCAGCTTGGAGGGGCAAGTCGCATCTAGACCAAGCGGATTAGGTAGGACTAGTAATGTTCTTTCCTTTCTCGAGATCGGTTCTTTTTTCCTCTCCTCGATATCTTGCGCATCTCTTTCCTATTCTCGGGCGAAGGGGTGTCTTTCTCGGTCACCCTCGAGCTGGGAGTGATTGATGGGGGTGGGGGCGGGGGCTACCTGTGCTTGGATTGGGGTGTTCTTCCTTTATTTGTCGACATTTGCAACCTTTGTAGTTTCTGCTGATCCTCACTGTATCTTTTGTCAGCTTGTACAGGAAAGGTAAGACCTCGGCGGTGGGGGCAATGGAGCGTAAGGCCACCACGCATGTGGGCAGTTGGCTGAGCCTGAGCTGCGTCCCCAGCCCCGCGGCTGTGTACTCCGTTTGCTTATCCACTCTTTACCTTTTAAGTGTCTCTCTCGCATCCTCAATCTGTTCCTCGTTCCGGAATATGCTTAAAGTAGCACATGTCTTCAGGTGTTTGTGCGTAAAGCCTCCGTGACACCATGCTCTATATTCTCTCGTATCAGGTTGGTACCTCCAGTGTTCCGTGCCGAGGCTATCGGGAACGAGAATAGCGCCCCACCTGCCGCAGGAGCATGGCCCGATCTGCAAGACAAGAAGCGAAATGCCATCGCCGAGCTGGGTGGACCGCCCAGGGGTAATTTTTTTAACCAACTTACCATGATGTAGTCCGAATCTGATACTTCCTCAGATCCAAATTAATTGACTCAACTATCTGTAGATACGGATGTATCTAGATGTGTTTTAGCTCTAGATACTACTGCCTCCATCCCAAAGCTTTGGGCTTATATTATTTTTAGAAAGTCAAACTATACCATGTTTGACTAAGCTTTTACCAAAAATCAGTAACATGCAAAATACAAAATTAATATCATTAAATAGATAATAAAATATATTTTCCTACGGTATCTACACGTATTATATTTGTTGATAGAATGTTCTAAAATTTTGGTCAAACTTTGCTTGTTTTGATTTCTCAAAAATAAATAAGGCTTAAGCTTTTGGATGGTGGTAGTACATTCATATCTAGACAAAGCTGAGTTAACTAGTTTTTTGTCTGCCCATAGCTAGTGTTCACGCTGCAAAAGGCTAAGAGCATCCACTATATGCATCGGTCTATCTCATACGGTAATTCAATATCACCGCCGAGGTCTGCCTTTTGTTTTGCTATTCATATGCAGATCTAAACTTTAGGGCCTTTACTCAAAAGGAAGATCAAAACTGCGGCTGATCAGGCTGCCAGTATGTTGATGCCGCCCCCATCTTCTAAATGCCTCTACAAGCACAAGGCCACGCGCCAGCTGGGTGGTGATCTTTTAATGAATATGGTATATTTTCTTAATCCACAAAACATGCCTTGATTTTTCTCTGTTTATTGTCGGTTTTTTCTATGCTTGCCAAAAGTTTACAACAACAACAACAACAACCAAGCCTTTCAGTCCCAAACAAGTTGGGGTAGGCTAGAGTTGAAACCCATAAGATCTCGAAGCCAAAAGTTTAGAAACACCAAATTCGTTTGCTTACAATCATCATACAGTAATGTTCATCTACTCCAGTTCCCCTAACCCAACAAAAAATGATGTTAATTACGATTTTTAGATTAAAAGAGCACCATTAGGCGCTGTTAATTACGACTTTGAGATTAAAATGTCATTTGCAATTGTTAATTACAATTTTGAGACAAATGGTTAGTTTAACCTCGATCTCTTCTGCTCTCCATTTATCCCAACCGAACAAAAATTTAACCATTCCATTCCTCTGAAATGGAACCATTCCATTCCATTCCACGCTGTTTCAGAACCGAACACACCCTTGCATTGTTGTGAACTGTTGTCCATACATGGCCATACCCTTCCACTTACATCCAAAGACTATATGCATCGATCTGTCTCGTAGTCATTCAATATCACTGCTGAGATCTGTTCCCATTCTTATGCAGGCTGAAACTGCTGCGCCTTTACTCAAGTGGATGCAAAATGAGGCTAATGAGGCTGCTGTGAGGACGATGGTACCGGCACCATCTTCCGAAAACCTCTACAAGCACGAGGCCATGGGCCAGCTGGGTGGTGACCTTTTAATGAATCTGCTATATTTTCTTAATCCGCATACATGATTTCATTATTATCTGTTTAATTACTGTTGGCTTTGTCTAATGCTTACCAAAAGTTCAGAAACACTGCGTTTGCTTACAATCATCATACACTAATTTTTCACTTTTCAGTCTGTCTCATCCAGTATATAAACTGTTGATTTCCATTGGCTTCTTTTGTAATCATTTGCATTGTTGTCAACTGTTCTCTATGCACAAACCTATTCTTCCACTTACACCCGCACTATTTGCATTAGTCTATCTCATAGATTTATTAAATATCAATGATGAGTTCTGTTGCTATTCATATGCAGGATGAAACTTCTGTGCCTCTACTCAAATGGATAAAAAATGATCCTGATGAGGCTGCTGTGAAGACGATGGTGCCGCCACCATCTTCTCGAAACCTCCTCAAGCACAAGGCCACGGGCCACCTGGGTGGTACCCTTTTCAAGAAGGTATATTTTCTTAATCCTCATACATGATTTGATTTTTGTCTGTTTATTGCCGTCTTTGTCTAATGCTTACAAATAGTTCAGAAAAACACACACCTATTCTTACACTTACATCCAGCACTATATGCATCGTTGTCTCATAGATTCATTTTATATATCACCGCTGATGTCTCGTTGCTCTTCAATTTTCATATGCAGATCGAAACCGCTAACCCTTCATTGGTCAAAAGGATTGCAACCGCTGCCGATGAGGCATCTGCAGAGGCTGCCACCAAGTTACCGTCAGCCCCACCTTCTCGGATGCTTATATAAGCTCAAGTCCAAGGACCAGCCGGGCCGTAACCATCCAAGGGTTCGGGTATATTTTCTTAAGCCACATATACATGCCATGATTTATGTCTGATATTATCACCGGCTCTGTCTAATGCTTTTTGGAATTCGGAAACACCAAATTAGCATGCTTATATTCATCATACACTAATTTTTCACTGTTCAGTTTGTAACATAGTGGTATGCACTCGCTTGTCAACATTTGCATTGCTCTGAACTATGCACTTTACACAACCTAATTCTTCCACTTACATTCAGCGCTACGCACCAGTAGTACCTCCCATGTTTCCTTCACCATCCCGATGCCGAGCTTGCGGGAATATGGCAGGCCCATGTACATACCCCGCATATAACACCTCCTATGGCTCTATCTACCTTTCTAGTAGCTCCTTCACTGCAGTTGCTGGTGTATGTATTCTCAGTGGTTTAGCATGAATTGGCATATAGTAAAGTCTTGTTTTTAGTCTTCCCGCTTCTTACATTTGTATCAATTTTCACATGCAGATCGTACCTTGTGAACTTCGTCCAATGATTAACCAGATGTGTCCGCATGAAGGGTCTTTCACTATGCATGGCAATGGAAAATTGATGAACACCTACACGGTCTATGAGGTGTATGTCTACAAGACGCAGGCCATCACATATTTGTATGGACATGATTGGAGAAAGTTTGCTTTTGACTACGGTCTGAAGAAGGGCGACGAGCTGAGGATCAGAAACACAAACGGGCAGATATACGTAACTGCTTACAAAGTTGGAGACACTTCCAAATATATAATATGTAACTTTTTTCTACTCATATCTTTTGATAACTGTTCTGAGCAGTTGTTCTAAACCATTCCCTCTGTTCTAGCTTGCTGGGTTTAACATGATCAAAGCTGCAGATCCCCTGATGGAACATGAGCGGATGTCACAAAGGGCAACCACACCAAAGACCGGCACCGGCTTCCCACTCTCCCGCATTAGCACCGGTTCCTCGTACCAGCTCCGTTTATCGCATCTACCCAACAGTCCCCTACATCAGCATTGGTTCTGTAGAGGCCCCATATACTACACCTGCCTCAAAGAAGGCTCCCCGCATCAAAGATTCTTGGTTCCTCTAGCTGCACCGTTTATCGCACCTGCCCAACAGTCTCTCGCATCACGCACCGGTTCCTCTAGAGGCACCGTTTATCGCACCTGCCCGGTAGTCTCCTCGCATCGCACCAGCTCGTGTACCAGCCTGTGCTCCCGCACCCGCTCTAGCCGATCACCGAGGTCTCAGCTCATTGCCGTGGCCACCCGTGTGGTGACCAGGACGCATCTCAAGGCTATGTTCGTGAGTATATGACAAAGATAACTGCTCTTATCTTGATGTCTTCTCTGCTCAAAGTCTCACATGGTTCAAAGGCATTGGTGCCATTGACTAATTTTTGGTGGTATCTCTTGCTTTGAATCAGAAATTGCCTAAAAGTATCTCCAAGGATCTCAATGCTGGCCGAAGGGGCAAGATATCCCTCGTCATGGAGAGTGAAGGTCTCACCGTGGAGGGACGGTACTCCGTCAGTCCCACAGATGGCCGCTTGGCTATTACTTCCAGGTGGAAAAAGTTCATTGACGGTGCCAAACTTCGCATTGGATCAAAGTTGAAGGTCAAGATCTTTCGATGCCGCTGTGACATGCTGGTCATAAAGTTCGCGGTTGTCTAGTTCGTTGCCCCATGAGCCCTTAGCAAATGCATTTGTAGTTATACTTATATAAGGTTATCTTATCTGAACTGCTAATTAATTGTATGGGTGGTAAAACTCTGGCAAGCTTTTGCTCTTAGCAAGTATGTATGTATGATCAGCTATTATGATAACTAATGTTTGTGTTCATCTTAATTTGCATTTCTGTTTTAGAAAAAAAACTTAATTTCTATTTTGGCTGACCTGTTAGAGAACTATCAGATTGAACCCACAACATGATTCATATAGATTCATTACACCGAGCCACATGTCTTGACCTTGCTATACACTACTTCCATTAATCAAGGCAAGAAGGCTTACCCGAGCTGCTCGAACCATGGCAGATTCGAATCCACCTTATCTATCTAGAAATACAACCTTTGCAGAAAGAGGATTTGCAGTATGGGGAGGCTGACATTGGGGACCCATGAGCCAGCAGCGTCAACGTTTTAAAGGTGGCAGGAGATCGAAAGAAAAAATAAGCCAAAAATCAGTTGGTAAACAAATTCAAGAAAAGAAACATTTACCTTTCTGAGAGGATGACATGCGGGACCCATGAGGCAGCAGCATCCTCAACTATTTCAAGGCGGCAGGGGATCAAAAGAAAAAAGGAAATAGCCATAAATTAATTAGGGTCAAAAATAAATCCATCAAAGGAAACTTTTATTGTTCATAGAGGATAACATGTGGGACCGACTTGCCACCAAGGCGTCGTCATCGTTTCAAAGGGGGCAGGGGATCAAAAGAAAAAGGCAAATAGCTAGAAATTAGGGGAAAAAATAAATCCAACAAAGGAAACTTTTATTGTTCATAGAGGATGACATGCGGGACCCATGAGCCAGCAGCTTCCTCAACGTTTCAAAGTCGGCATGAGATTGAAAGAAAAAGGCAAGTGACATAATATCAGGAGCCAAAAATAATCCAAGAAAAGAAACTTTATTGTACATAGAGGATGACATGCGGGTCCCATTTTGTAGCAGCGGTCTCAACGCTTCCAAGGCGGCACAGGAACGAAAGAAAATGCAAGTAGCCATAAATAAGGGTGTGAAAAATAATCCAAGAAAAGAAAGATTACAATTGGGCTGTATCTGGACATCGGGCCTTCGAACTATCCTGCTGGGCCTTTTGACTCGTACAATTTCAGCCCACTCCAAAACAGGAAAGGTTGGATTTTTCTCAAAAAAAAAACAGGAAAGTCCTATGCTTCGCAAAAACAAAAAACAAGGAGATTCAACATATAAGTTTGTTTATGTAGATATAAAGATTTAATTTATCCGTTTGCAATAGCTCAGAGTGAAATACAACGTTTATTGTCTGCAAAATAAAATATCACATGTTTCTTGTACGGGAGGCTGACATCGGGGACCCATGAGCCAGCAGCGTCGTCAACGTTTCAAAGGCGGCAGGGATCGAAAATAAAAAAAAGCCAAAAATTAGTTGGTAAAAAAATACAAGAAAAGAAAACATTTATCGTTCTGAGAGGATGACATGCGGGACCCATGAGGCAGCAGCATCCTCAACGTTTCAAAGTCGGCATGAGATCGAAAGAAAAAGCCAAGTGACATAATATCAGGAGCCAAAAATAATCCAAGAAAAGAAACTTTATTGTACATAGAGGATGACATGCGGGTCCCATTTTGTAGCAGCGGTCTCAACGTTTCCAAGGCGGCACAGGACCAAAAGAAAAATGAGGCAGCAGCATCCTCAACAATTCCAAGGCGGCGGGGGGATCAAAAGAAAAAAAGGAAATAGCCGTAAATTAATTAGGGGTCAAAAATAAATCCACCAAAGGAAACTTTTATTGTTCATAGAGGATGACATGTGGGACCGACCTGCCAACAGCGTCCTCATCGTTTCAAAGGGGGCAGGGGATCAAAAGAAAAAGGCAAATAGCCAGAAATTAGGGGTCAAAAATAACTCCAAGAAAGGAAACTTTTATTGTTCGTAGAGGATGACATGCGGGACCCATGAGCCATCAGCTTACTCAACGTTTCAAAGGTGGCATGAGATCGAAAGAAAAAGGCAAGTGACCAAATATCAGGAGCCAAAAATAATCCAAGATTTATTGTACATAGAGGATGACATGTGGGTCCCATTTTGCAGCAGCGGCCTCAATGTTTGTAATGCGGCTTGATATCAAAAGAAAAAGAAAGTAGCTAGTAATTAGGGGGTGAAAAAAAATCCAAGAAAAGAAAGTTGATGGACATAGAGGATGACATGCGGGTCCCTTGAGCCAACAGCTTACTCAACGTTTCAAAGGGGGCAGGGGATCAAAATAAAAAGGCAAGACAAAAAAAATAGGGTGAAAAAAAAAACAACAAAGGAAACTTTTATAGCACATAGAGGATGACATGAGGGTCCCATGAGCCAAAGAGGTTCCTCAACGTTTCAAACGTGGCATGAGATCGAAAGAAAAAGGCAAGTGACCAAATATGAGGTGCCAAAAAAACTCCAAGAAAAGAAAGTTGATTGCTCATAGAAGATGACATGCGGGTCCCATTTAGCTGCAGCGGTCTCACTGTTTGAGAGGCGGCAGGGGATCGAAAGAAAAAGGCAAGTGACCAAATATCAGGAGCCAAAAATAATTCAAGAAAAGAAAGTTTTATAGTCCATAGAGGATGACATGCGGGTCCCATTTAGCAGCAGCGGTATCACCGTTTGAGAGGCGGCAGGGGATCGAAAGAAAAAGGCAAGTGACCAAATATGAGGTGCCAAAAAAAAATCCAAGAAAAGAAAGTTTTATAGTACATAGAGGATGACATGCGGGTCCCATTTAGCAAAGAAATGTATCACCGTTTGAGAGGCGGCAGGGGATCGAAAGAAAAAGGCAAGTGACCAAATATGAGGTGCCAAAAAATCCAAGAAAAGAAAGTTTTATAGAACATAGAGGATGACATGCGGGTCCCATTTAGCAGCAGGGGTATCACTGTTTGATAGGCGCCTGGTGATCGAAAAAAAAGGCAAGTGACCAAATATGAGGTGCCAAAAAAAACTCCAAGAAAAGAAAGTTGATTGCACATAGAGGATGACATGCGGGTCCCATTTAGCAGCAGCGGTCTCAACGTTTCCAAGGCGGCAAGGGATTAAAAGAAAAAGGAAGTAGCCAGAAATCAGGGGGTCAAAAAAAATCCAAGAATAGAAAGAATTTTGGTTCATAGAGGATGACATGCGGGACCCATGATCCTGCATCGTAAACGGCTCGATCGGAGAACGTTGAACGAGATGGCGCGATCTAGAAAAAAAACAATGCCAGAGAGGCTGCCATCTGGGCCCTACATCCCTCGGCGGTGCGGATTTGCGTTGACTCGGCCGGCGAACCCGAGATTTCGAGATGCACCACGTCCCGGGCCACCATACGCGATGTTTTGGCCGCTTTCATCGGGCTAGGTGGCCTCAAAACGAGAAAAAAAAGTTTTGACATGCACCACGGAGGGACCCAAAATCGTCGGCCATGGTACACCAGCAACCACGGCGCGACTTCAACTTCGTCGGCCATGGCAACTTTTCTTGTAGTGTTTCATAGTCTGTCGGTGACGGTGTGCATGCTATGTTAGTACTTGGTATAGTTGTGTTGATCTATCATGCACTCTAAGGTTATTTAAATATGAATGTCGAATGTTGTGGAGCTTGTTAACTCCGGCATTGAGGTGCTCTTGTAGCCCTACACAATTAGTGGTGTTCATCATCCAACAAGAGAGTGTAGAGTATAGCATTTATCTATTCAGTTATGTGATCAATGTTGAGAGTGTCCACTAGTGAAAGTATGATCCCTAGGCCTTGTTTCCAAATACTGCAATCACCGCTTGTTTACTGTTCTACTGCATCTTTACTTCCTGCAATATTACTACTGCACGCCAGCAAGCTATTTTCTGTCGCCGTAGACAGTCAAGTATTTTCCGGCGTCGTACTACTGCTCATATACATTCATACCACCTGTATTTCACTATCTCTTCGCCGAACTAGTGCACCTATACATCTGACAAGTGTATTAGGTGTGTTGGGGACACAAGAGACTTCTTGCATTGTGATCGCAGGGTTGCTTGAGAGGGATATCTTTGACCTCTTCCTCCCTGAGTTCGATAAACCTTGGGTGATCCACTAAAGGGAAAACTTGCTGTTGTTCTACAAACCTCTGCTCTTGGAGGCCCAACACTGTCTACAGGAAAAGAAGCGTGAGTAGACGTCACACCGTCAAGATCTTCTACGCGCTTTTGCAAGCGGCAAGTGATCATCTACCGCAGCAACAAGAGCCTACTCTTGTAGGCTTTGGAAATCTTCAAGGGTGAGTCTCGATCATCCCCTCGTTGCTCCCGTCTTCTAGATTGCATCTTGGCTTGGATTACGTTCTCGCGGTAGGAAATTTTTTGTTTTCTATGCAACGAATCCCTACAGACGGGCCTCGATCTCCTCCTTGGTTCTTCTTGGCCTTGGAGGTATCACATGATCAACTTGATCATTTGGGTCCCCGTCTTGACCTTCAACTTGAGCTTCCTCAATTTCTTGAGAGTGCTCAACATCATGTGCTTGATCTTGGACATCATTTGGTGAGGAGAAAATATCAAATGGATACTCATCGGAGCCATCATGAATTCTTGGTTGATCTTGTCCTTGATCTTGCACACAAGAGGGAGGGTCTTGTTTTGTTCTTGGGTTGGTGCATCATTAGCTTCAATAGATGGGGTTTGTTGATGTTGAGAAGATGAGGGCTCCACCGTGGTAGAGCGTAGTCCTTCCCGAGACGCCACACCGTGTCCCTCAATGGGGCAGAAAAATCCCACACCCATTCTTACTATGGCATCTTGAGGTATTTCATCACCTTCCCAAACATCAACTTGCCCCACTTGGGAGCAATCATTTTCTTCGAACTTCACACTACAAGATTCGATGATAATCCCGGAGGATACAACAAAGACTCTATAAGTGTGAGATTCGGCATCGTAACCAACAAATATACCCTCCAAAGCTTTAGGAGCAAATTTAGATAAACGAACTCCTTTGATTTTGTAGAAACACTTACACCCGAACACCTTGAAGTATGAGATATTAGGCTTGTTCCTGGTGAGTATTTCATATGGAGTCTTGTTCAAGCCCTTGCGGAGATAGAGTCGGTTAGAGGAGTGGCAAGCGGTGGAGATAGCTTCGGCCCAAAAATTATAGCGGGATTTATATTCCGCCATCATAGATCTTGCCATATCCATAAGAGTCTGGTTCTTCCTCTCCGCAACACCATTTTGTTGAGGGGTGTATGCAGCGGAATATTGATGTCGAATCCCCTCGTCACTAAGAAAATCATTGAGTGTATAGTTCTTGAACTCAGAGCCGTTGTCACTTCTTATTGCCATTATAAGGAGGTTGTGTTGGCGTTGCACCTCGGTGGCAAAGTCAATGAAGATTTTTTGAGTCTCATCTTTCCTTTTGAGAAAGTAGACCCAAGTGTATCTTGAGTAGTCATCAGCAATCACCAAGCAATGTTTCTTCGCACCAAGACTTGCATGAGTGACAGGACCAAAGAGATCCACATGAAGGAGCTCCAAGATCCTCTTGGAATAGATAATAGTCTTGCTTGGGTGCGGAGAGTCATGCATTTTGCCTTCAACACAAGCCCTACAAACATGATCTTTGGCAAAAGACACATTTTCCATTAGTCCCACAATATGGTTCCCCTTGTGAAGACTTTGCAAAGTTCTCATGTTGACATGGGCCAAGCAGCGATGCCACAACCAACCCACATCCACCTTTCCGAAAAGGCACATCGCACTTGTCGTGGTGGTCCCCGAAAAGTCCACCACATACAAGTTATGTTCACGATACCCAACGAAAGCGACTTTTAGAGTCTTGCTCCACAAGAGGGCCACAATATCATTATCAATAAAGATGGCGAAACCCATCTTGCCAAGGGCGGAAACGGAAAGCAAATTGTAACCAAGGGTTTTGACAAGCATGACATCCACAAGAGTAATGTTGTGAGCAACCACAACCTTGCCAAAACCCAATACCTCGGATGTAGAATTATCGCCAAAGGAGATAGTGATATGATCTATGTTGGGCCTCAACTCCTTGACGAGGTTCTTGCCGCCGGTCATATGACTTGTACATCCACTATCAAGTACCCATTTTGACCCTCCGGCGGCATAGTCCTACATGGGATCAATTCTTGGATTTAGGTATCCATTTTTCAATGGGTCCTCTTTTGTTAGCAACAAGGGTCTTTGGGACCCAAATAGACCAGGCAACATAACCATCATATGGACCAACATATTTTGCATAGAAATCACCATAATAATATTTAAATAAAACATAGTGAGGATTAACAATTCCTGCATCATCATCATTAATGATGTTGGCCTTAGGGGCTTCATCATTAGTGATAACCTTCTTTTGTGCGGGCTTGGTTTTCTTCTTGTTAGCCTTCTTTGCCTTGGCAACATAACCAAGGCCCTCCTTCCCATTGTTTGATCTTTGATTACTCAAAAGATCATCCAAAGACATTTTACTTTGGGGAGAGGAGGCCTTAGCAAGTTCATCCTTTAGCCTATAATTTTCCTCAATAATGTTTGCATGATCACACGTAGGAGTGGAGGAGCTAGGCACATCATATTTAGCAAGCCTTTTGAAGTTGCTCATTCGACTTGGAGAGAAGTGAGTATTCACTCTTCAAGGCTTTGTGAGCCTTGTCTAGATCATCTAGATCCTTCACAAGTTTCTCATGATCAACACCAAATTTGGATTTTTCCTTTTTAAGCACTTTTGCTTTAGCCCTAGCAATATCTCTTTCTATAGTAAGCTCATTAATTTCATCTTGAGGCTCTTCAAAAATTTCTAGCTTCTCTTCAAGAGAAGCTATAGTTTCTTGTCCTTCCTCAAGGGCATTTTTAAGAGCATAAATTTCAAGAGAGTCTTCTCTCTCTATTTGACATTTTTTCTCAAGGGTATCATTTAGTTGTGCTAGATGAATCATGAGATTTGAAACATGCTTTTTAGTGTCACCTTTCAAGTTAAGAATGAACTCGTCAAAGTCAAGCATTTCTTGTTTCACTTTTAGACTAGCATGATCAACCCCTAGGTCATTTGATATGATAGGCATAGAGGGGTTACGGGATGATACCTCGGAAGATTTAGCCATGAGGCAACTTTCTTCCTTCAAGTGAATGTCTTCATTGGGGGATTCATTTGGTGATGAAGAGTTGGTGGAGAGAGAAGCAAGAGCAACCAATCCATTTGAAGTTTTATCTTCTTCATCATCATCATCACCGGAGGTATATTCTTCTTGAGTTGATAGCACAATAGATGTGTCCAAGGAGGACCTAGCCATGAAGCAATGTGCATTCTTGATGTGAGGGTTCTCATTGGGGGATTCAAAGAGAGATGAGGAGGGAATATTGGTGGTGGCAATGGCGTCCACTTCCTTTGAGGTTTCTTCTTCATCACTACTACTCTCAACTTCATCGAAAGAATACTCTTCCTTGGTCATGAGCACAATCCTTGAAGGCCTCTTGTCCTTCTTACCCTTGTTGTAGAATTTCTTGTTGGGTGCCTTTGAGACTTTGCCCTTGTCATTGGGAATAAGCCTTCCACCATGAGTTTCTCTACGCTCATAGGGACAATCGGCTATGAAATGGCGCTTGCCACCACAATTGTAGCACGATCTTGTTTTTGGCCCCGAGCTCTTGAATCCACTTGAGTTGTTTCTCTTGATGTTGTCTTCCTTGGTCTTGGATGGATCAACCCAAAAGGTTTTTGCATGGAATGCCATGTGGTCATTGTAGTGGTATTCCAAATCATCCGGATATGACATACTCCAAGATGTCCTATATGGTTCTTGAGGGTTCACTTCTTCCACGGAGTTGACCCCCAAGGCAAGGTTGGTCCCTTTTGACATCCCAATAGCTTGATTGCGAGAGTCATGAGAGTTTTGCTCAAGCACCTTCAGAACTTGCAATTCATGCACCGCTTGTTGAGAAGTGAGAGAGGAAAAACATTCTCTCCCAACAAGAGTCTTGACATCAATGGGTTCAAACGGCATCATGCAATCAATATACTTGTCTTTGATCCAAGAGTCATCAATGTGTTTGGCACCCACATTCCGGAAAGCATCGGCAACGGTGATAAGTCTTCTATACATGACTTCATGATCTTCATCCGGTAGCCTCATGAATCCTTCGGCTTGATTCCAAAGGGTATTATACTTGTTCCTTCTCATGCTTTCACTTCCCATGCAACTAGTGGCCAAACCATCCCAAGCTTCCTTGGCGGTGGAGAAATTCCGAACACGAGACAATTCCTTTATCCCCACACTAATTTGGATCATGTGCAAGGCAATGTCATTCAGTTGATTATCAACCGCTTCTCTTCTAGTCAACTTGTTGGGGTTGTAGGGCTTGAAGCCTTCCACGATGATTCTCCAAAGTTCATTGGAGGCACTGCGAACATGAGAGCGAAACTCAAATTGCCATGTATCGAAATCTTTCTCATTAAACTTAGGTGGGTCACCCCGAGTGTTTATATGAGGATGAGGAACCAGGATATCGGGAGATAGGAAAGGTGGAGCCACTTGATTGTAGCTAACACCTCCACTAGTTCCCCTAGGAGAAGCAATAGGGGTTTTAATAGTGTTTAAGTTATCACCATTCAAGGGAGCGGTAGAGGAGGGTAATGCCGAAGCATCTCCCTCTTCTACCTCACCCTTGTCCTTTACCTCTATGGTGGGGATGACATGGGAGCCGCGGGAAAACGGTCGGAAAACATTTTCATAAAGGTTTCCATTTGGGTTTCCATGGCGGATCTCAAGGATGGTTCCATCGACTTGACATCATCCATGGAGACCGGCTTTGTGGCCCCTCCCGAAGGTGCGTCATCCGGCATACTCTAGGTGGTTAAGCCCGAAATAAGAGCCGAGGCTCTGATACCAATTGAAAGGATCGTATGCCGCACCTAGAGGGGGGCAGGGTGAATAGGTGCTAACCAATTTTTAGTTCCTTTTCAATTTAGGCTTGACACAAAGGTAAATTCTCTAGATATGAAACTAAGTGAATTTACCTATATGACAAGGTTATCATCTAAGCAAGATATACCTACGCAATATATAGGAGATAGAATAGGATAGAGGTAACCGAGAGTGGAGTACGCGGGGACACGGAGATGATTCCCGTAGTTCCCTTCCTTTGCAAGAAGGTACGTCTACGTTTGGAGGAGTGTGGTTGCTACGAAAGCCAAATCAACAACCACGAAGGCTTCACTCAGATCTCATGTGAGCAACGCCACGAAGGCCTAGCCCACTTCCACTAAGGGATTTCCTCGAGGCGGAAACCGGGCCTTTACAAGGTTCTTGGGGCACACATCCACAACCAAATTGGAGGCTCCCAAATCTGTAACAACACAACAATCAACAAGAATACATCAACAACAAACAACTAGGTATCCAAAGAGGAACACTAGAAAAAGGGCCCTCAAGCATATGAGGGGGAAATGAGAATCGCTTCGGTGAAGATGTAGATCGGGGTCTTCTCCTTCGAATCTCCAAAGATCAAGAGCTTTGGTTGGGTGAGGGAGGAGATCTTGCAAATCTTGTGTTCTTGAGGTGGCTCTAATGGTGGTGAAGCTTGGCAGATTTTTGTGCAATGATTGAGCAACTTGTCCCAATGGAGAAGAGGGCCTTTTATATGGGAAGGATTTCAGATCTGACCGTTGTGGTACATTTCGTGTAACACCGGAAGTTTCGGCCCGAGCTGGCAGGCAGAGTTCGGGCGGAACTAGGGCGGAACTTCCGGTGACCGGAAGTTCCGGCCAAGTTCCGGCCAAGTTCCGGAATTCTGAGAAAACTATACTGGCATGTTATCGGGCACAAATGCCTGGTTTCCGGAACTTGCCCGTAAGTTGGGCGGAAGTTCTGCTGAACGGAACTTCCGGCCAACTGCAACGGAACTTCCGGCCAGCGTACGTCGAGCTTCAACGTGAGGGGCGCTGTGGATCTGCTGAGAGGAGTATCTGGGCGGAAGTTCCGCCAGCAGGGGCCGGAACTTCCGCCTGAAGAGAAAAACCAGCAGTTGCTTCAGTTTTGTCATTCCAATTCACCAGCCTTGTTTATATAGTTAGACCATGTACCTGTCTACATCAACACACATGAATATATACCTAGTGTTGACATCAAACACACAAAACCTAAAGGGGCGGGAAATGTTCTTTCATTATCATGCCAATGACATGCCATCCATCCTACTCATCACTAACATGCTTATGACTAACATGCAATGATTATGACAAACATGCAACACATATTGACACCAATCCGATCTACATTAACATCATCCGATCTACATTGTCATCAATCCGACTCTACATTGACATCAATACGTGAGTAAGGGATAGAGTACTTACAATGGATCGGAGAGCAAGCGGGCCCATCAGAGGAGGAGGCCGCACACCGGCGCCGGCATGTTGTCCAGGAGGTCGCACCCAAAATCCAAGAGGAGGCGGTGTCGGAGCAGTGGTCGGATGATAGGGCGCTGGAGCAGCGATCGAAAAACAGGGCGCTGACAGAGCAGACGGATGCCGGTGAGCACAGGGTCGGCCGTAGGGTGGCGACGCGACTGGCCGCGCGCCATTGGGAGCAGCTGGATGTGGCTGGCCCCATGGCATCGGCGCGTGCATCGGGATGGAGGCGAACCCCGACGGAGGCTCCATATCCCGGTTGGAGCCTGCTGCACCCGTCGCCATTGCCACCGCCCTCGCCGAAGGAAACCCTAGGTGGTAGGGCTCAAAAACCTCGTTGCGGGATCCACTGATCGGATCCCGGCGGCTTGTAGTGCGGTCACGACCGCGCTCATCGTACCCATGCCGACGACCTGGAAGCGACCGGAGACTGCCGATTCAACACCGGTACTTGCTGGCATCGATCTGCGCCACCGAATCGCGGTCGCCTGCCTCGTACTCCCGGACGATGCGCAACAGCGCAGCATTCGACCTAGTGACCATCGGGCCGGCGGCAGGATCCGTCGGCGCTAGGGCTGAAGGAGGCGGAGGATGCGAGGAGGCCATGGGTAGCGGTTGATGGAACAGTGGCATGTGTCTGTGAGGGAGTTGAATAGAGAGACGAGCGAACCGGTGAGCGCGGTATCTCTTGCACTTCTCCAGGCGTGCAACCGTTGCACGAGAGGGTGCAAAAATAAAAGACAACAGAACAAGCCGGCTAATGCCTTGGAAGCGAGTCTGGGAAATATATAGCAACGGAAAGAATTTATGTAGCTCTGCAATGACTGCGAAATCCATCCTGGTTCAATCAGTCTAGGTACCTAGTTATGCCCTCCCCCTTTTGGAAATTCAGAGGCTCGAGGAGGGCTGAAGGAGGCTAGAGGCATAGAGCAATAGCCAATATAGAGACGCGAATTGACAAAGCTAACTGCGGCACGACCGTGCGTTGGATGCATCCAGCTCCGGAGTTTATTCATCATCTAGTGTAGCACGTACTGAATTACTGATACTTCTCACGTTCCAGAAGGAACATACATTCTCTTGAACCTTTATGAATCACAAAACCAAATCAGATATAGTACTGCAGGCGAAGCAATCAGTTAACAGAACCGAACGGAAGCAATCAGATAACACAAGTGGAGCTGGCTGCAAAATCAGGTCAGAAGATAACCATGTAGTCAAAAGATAAATACGGCGAAACCAGACTTCAATATAATAGGAGACGGCGAGACGCTAAAATTTCACTGGTTTGGGTATTAAGATAGATCTCGCAGCATCACAAACTTGGTTAGACCAAGCCACACACTTAAAACATTTTTCCAGACAACATGAAAACACAGTGGACCATATGGATTCGAAACCCGACTTGAAAACTACCCGTGAAAGCTGAAAGTTTCATGTTTAAGTATCCAAATAAATCTTGCCACGCTAGAAACTTGGCTAGACCAAGGCACCCACTTAGTACGATTCTTTCTGATAACTTATACGCTCTGCCGAAATGCATGCAGAGCAGCCATTCCTTCACCTGGAGAAAGAAATAATTATTCTATTAGTAACCTGTTGCAGATATTATAGATACAGACGAAACCTAATAGTAGCCCCCTAGGACACATACGTGGTTAAACATAGTATAAGAATAAGATGTGTTTGCAAACTCATAATCAACTGAGCAACATAAAGGTATCTACAACATATACCATCCTATATTCCTGGCTACATCTCCTAGGATACAGTGAACACGCTGGCAGGAAGATATTTTACACCAAAAAATCCAAATGTCACAAACTATATGAAGAAGATGTTATTACCTGTTGAACCATTTCAACAAAATAGCACATCAAACCAGATAAAACATTCCAGCTTCAGCACATCCGCCGTCTATACTTAGATGATAAGATGATAAGAAGTCAGACATTTAATGATAGTTCCAAGGAGAAGACAAAATGGGTAAGAGTTAGTCACATATAGAAGAAACCGATAAATGTAACTTGGGCAAAACACGCACTTCTGTAACTCATTATCTATTGATGTTTTATAACTCACTTCACAATGTGCGGGCGTGGGTTCCAGGGGCTAAATCAGGCCTGTTGATTCTACTGCTGATGCGACCGGATGCGGCCGCGCTGGGCGACTACCGTCCAATCAGCATGATCCACATCTTAGCGAAGCTGGTGATGAAGCCGTTGGATGCTAGGTTGGCGCCACGGATGGAGTGGCTAGTGGATGACAACCAATGCACTTTTATTCCAAAGTGATGCATTCACGACAACTTTATGTTGGTACAACAGAGTGCGAGGCTCCTCTATAGGCTGAAAGAGCCGAGGGTGATGCTTAAGCTGGACATCGCACGCGCTTTTGACTCCGTGTTGTGGGGCTTCCTATTCCAAATCCTTTAGAGGATGGGTTTGTATAGAGGTTCTTGCGGCCCATCCTCCTACACACGTACAGCACTAGGGTGATGCTCAATGGAGAGCCAGGCCTCCCCATGTGGCACCGGAAGGGCTTGAGACTCGTGCTAGTCATGAACACACTGAGCAGGGTGTTGGCCAATGCCATAGAGTGGGGTTGTCCTGAAGCGCTTTGCGCACCAGGAGTTGCAGACCACGGTCTCGCTATATGCGGACGACGTCGTGATCTTCTTTCACACGGATGGGGATGAGTTATGCGCGGTGAGCGACATCCTTGAGTTCTTCGGCCATGCATCGGGACTGGGTACGAACTTCACGAAGTGCTCAGTCTCCCCAGTTTCGTGCTCAGAGGAGAAGGCTGCAAGGGCGGTGGTGGTCATGGAGTGCGAGCTGGCACCCTGCCCCTTCAAGTTTCTGGGCATCCCACTCGCCATTATACGGCTCCCATGTGAGGCATACCAGCCGGTGATTGACCGTATTGCAGACAAGCTGCCCACTTGGAAAGCTTCCATGATGCCGCGGGCGGGGCGGCCGGCCCCCATCAAGTCGGTGCTCGCGGCGATCCCACTTCACCAGCTCATAGTGCTATCCCTAAACAAGAAAGCTCTCAAGCAGGTGAACAAGATCTTGCACAGTTTCCTATGGGTGGGTAGGAAGGATGCCAAGGGTAGACAATGTCATGTCAACTGGGACAAGGTTGCTAGACTGTTATGGTACGGTGCTCGCGGCAATCCCACTTCACCATCTCATAGTGCTATTCGTAAGCAGGTGAACAAGATCTTGCGTGGTTTCCTATGTATGGGCAGGAAGGATGCCAAGGGTGGACAATGTCATGCAAATTGGGACAAGGTTGCTAGACTGTTATGGTACGGTGGTTTGGGTATCCCGGACCTCACACGGACGGCCATCAGCCTCTGGGTCCGTTGGCTTTGGAGGATGCGCACATACCCTTCGCGACCTTGGCGCG
The DNA here is from genome assembly GCF_019359855.2 of Lolium perenne. Taxonomy (NCBI): domain Eukaryota; kingdom Viridiplantae; phylum Streptophyta; class Magnoliopsida; order Poales; family Poaceae; genus Lolium; species Lolium perenne. Next base: position 164,266,875 of record NC_067247.2, read on the forward strand.
GGTTGGATATGTAGTTCTCCAAGGATGAACGTCAAGTGTTCCATGTCTCCACCATGATGGTGCTTGGGGATGTGGCTTCCGCCCTGTTCTGGCAAGACAGGTGGATTGGCAAGACAGGTGGATTGACGGGAAATCGGTGGAGGATCTCCACGCCCTTTTTTTGAGTCCTCGAAACATCAGGACAAATTACTTCTCTTAGGAACACATACAAGAAAAAGGATAACGGCAGCCCTCCCATTAACTACTTCATTTTCATTTATGAATTTCATAGTAATAGAAATCTATGTCCTACTAAGACAATTTAGAACTTGCTATCCTTTTGCCTAATAGGCACAAATTTACCTTTCATTCGGATCAGATCAATATGAGGACCCAACTCCCATGCATTGCCAGCATCCATGTTCGATATTTGAAGCGGGTTGACCGAACGCCAGATCTCTACGCGCTGGTTCGGAGCCGACCATGGAGGAGTCGCACGGTGCGCATCAGGCGCTAGCTGACCGCAGCTGGATTATCGACTTTCCGAGGCATTGGGCCCACTTGCCCTTTGGCAATACATCCAGCTCTAGGTTTGCCTCCATAGAGTACAGCTCAGCAAGGTGTCGGACAACTTGGTGTGGCGCTGGACGCCGGATGGCCAGTACACTTCCCGATGCTGTTACCCAGCCCTCTTCCAGGGGTCGTTGCTCTCAGCATCGTGGAAACTGAACTAGAAGACATGGACGCCACCGAGGGTGAGGTTCTTCATCTGGCAGACAGATCTTGGATGGGTGATCAGCTGGCACGGCGGGGTCTCCCACACCCTCCCAGATGCCCGCTCTGCAACCAGGCGGAGGAGATGATGGAGCATATCCTGACTGGATGCCCCTTCTCCAAGATGATGTGGCATGAGGTAGTGTCCTGGATCAGATCCACGTCCCGTCCCATCCTCCGGTTGCCGGGGGTAACTTCGCTGAGGGGGGCTAGTGATGCGATGCACACCCAGATCCATGCGTAAAGGAACTTCCTCGCTGATTATGCTCACAGCATGGTGGATTTGGGAGCATCGGAACGAGGCCATCTTCAACAATGCTAGCCTCTCAATATCCTCGCTGGACACAGTTAAAACTGAAGCAAGATCGTGGGCGAGCGCGGGTGCGAGGGGCTTCGCCAGCTTCTCCCCTAGTTAGCTTCCGGGTCGAGTTGTATGGTGTGGTGTTGGTCCTCACTTGGACATATAACCTTCCATCGAAACGCATTGTTTTTTGCATTTTCACGAAAAATGTTTTATAACTCACTTTTTGATGCTAGCAATAGATAATCATAACCATATGTGTTGTAAAATGAAAATAATATGCTTGAAAACAGTATATTTAACTACCTCATAATGAAGAGTTTAGTTGATAATATAAAGAATGCCTCCAGATTTTTGTTCATGTAAACTCATTCATACCTCATCATGTCAAGCAGGCGAAACTAAAAATTCCCAAACTAATAACCTCTAGCAAAGAAAGTGATGTTTAGTACTCCGTCCCAAAATGTAAGGCGTCTAAGCTTTAGCCAAAAGTCAACATCTTCTTCGTTTGACCAAGTTCATACGAAAAAATATGAATATCTACAATATCAAACGGACATCTTGAGAAACTATACTTTCTGGTGAATCTATTGATATTGATTTGGTATTGTGAATGTTTATATTTTTACATATAAATTTGGTCAAACTTAAAATATTTTGACTTTTAACTAAAGCTTAGGCGCCTTACATTTTGGGACGGAGGGGGTTATTTAGAGTTAAGAAATTGAATATATTTTTGTGCGCCGAAAATGTACTACTCAATTACAGTAGATGTCTTGAAAAAGTGTAATCATTTTTCAGAAGATATGAATTAAATGAAATTCGTTATTATGTTCAAAAGATTAATAAGAAGACTAAAACAATAAAAAATCAATAAAAGAACATATATACTTTCAGATCCAAATGTGCCACCTGAGTTACTCAATTGAAACATGATTCTGTATTTGATAGAGTGTAGACGAAACTACATGGAATGAGAAAAAAAAAAACAATATGGCTGCGAGTTCAGTGAGAATCAATTTCTAACAAACTTTTAAGTTGTTAGGAAGCAGAGCAATGCATTCGATGAACCATGTGAACATCACTGTATTGGTTACTACCACGATATAAGAACTAAGGATGAGCAATCACCTGATGCATAAAAACTTGTATAAGGATAACAGCGAGTGGCACAGCTGCTTGCATAAAGTTTCTTGGAGTGCATTGAAGTGTGCTGAAGCATGTAGACAATGGCGTCCGCATATAAGAAAATGACACCATTATCTTCATCATACCCCATTATTGCGACCGGTCCGTCAATCTGAGCAGGGAGCCCAAGAACAGTATGCATATCGAGGGTCTTCTGCAGCAACCATGTAGCACCACCATGACAATTGACTTTCCTCTCCCACATTTTGAATATACCATGAGAAAGTACCACGAGACCAAGAGCATCATCCTCTGTCTGGACTATCTGATGGACTAGAGAAGTACTAAGGTCTGGAGGCCCCTTGATCACACCTAGATTCTGCCTATCCAAATCGAACTCAATTATGTCGTCTGTGGGTTCCAAATCCGAAGGCGACGCGCCAGTACTCCCAGATTCAGAAGACCAATACATAACATTGCCAACAAGAACCTCAGGATTAGTAGGACCAAGCTCACATCTAGCCGTCGTTGAGATGATACTGCCCCATACTCCAGTGTCCGAAGAGTACACACAAGCTACAGGACGATCGTCTTCTCCGCGCGAGGACATGACGACCACCTTAAAGGGGCTGGAGTGGCAGCTGCCGTGCACGTGGCCCCGCTCGGCGGCGGCGCAGAGCACCGCAACACTCAAGTAGTCATACCTTGTGAAGTCCGGTGGAGTGCACACGCGGTGGAGCTCGCCGGTGATTGGGTTGCACACACCGACTTTTTCCCAGTGCCCGCTCAAGAGGAGGACGCGACCGTGGCGGCAGCCGAACAGTTCAGTCCTCGGGTGGGAGCTGGCTTCGATGGCGAGAAGAGGGATGCTGTCGGGAAGTTCCAGGATGGACCTCAACTGGATCCTCCTGTTGCGGAAGTGCCTAACTAACATGGGACTCCTACCTAACATGATCTCGTCCAAAGACTCGAAGACGCCGAGGAGGGGCGGCTTCCGGTGGTGGGCATGGAAGCTGCGGATGAACCGGGGATCCGTGACGAGTCCTTGCCAGCGCTTACAGACGGCGGATGCGCGCGGGAGGGACCATGGCTGAGGCGGGAGACGGAGGAGGATCTCCCAGAGCATATCTTGGTTGTCTGGCAGCGAGGTGCCGCGGCGACGGCGGCGGCGGCGTGTGATTCCGGCGCCCTGCTCACTCGCGTGGATTCGGGGATGATTGCGCGGGCTTCGGCGGCAGGCCATCACGGCGCCGTCCTCGCTGGTGCGGATTTGGGGATGGAGGCGCGGGCTGCGGTGGCGGGCCATTCCGGCGCCGTCCTCACTGGCATGGACTTGGGGATGGAGGCGTGGGCTGCGGCGGCAAGCCATTCCGGCGCCGTCCTCAATCACGTGGATCTGAGGATGAAGGCGCGGGCTGCGGCGGCGGGCGATTCTTCCGGCGCTCTCCTCAATCTCCGGGATTTGGGGATGGAGACGAGTCGTTTCCTAGAGCACACGCGGCAATGTGGTGCGGTTATTTGTTCAGTAGATCAGTGAATACCTGGCCAACAGGCCGGCACAGGCCCGACCCCAGGTTCACGTGCTTGGCATGGCCGGGCACGCAGGCGGCCCGTGAACTGGTGGCCCATGTGCCCCGCCCCCTAGCATGGCACAGAATACAGCTGGGCATGGGCAGCCCGGCCCGGACGGCCCGGCCCGAAAATCCCGGACCGGGCCGGGTCGGGCTTGCACATCGGGCCTGGTTCGGGCCTGATTTTGGAGCCCGAAGGTTAGGTCGGGCCGGGCCAGGCTTGGGCTTCCATAAAATGCAGTTTAAGCCTAGTTCGAGCCGGGTTTGTCGGGCCGGGCCCAACTTTTGACAGTTCGGGCCGGGTTTGGGCCTAATTTGTAAGCCCGAAGGTCGGGCCGGGTCGGGCTCGGGCCTGGGAATTTTAGTTCGGGCTTTTTCGGGCCCGGCCCGAGAAATGGCCAGGTGTAGCACAGAACATAAGCGAGTAGGCGGGCCAGCACGGCGGCACATTTGGCAGGCGGGCTCGGAAATCACTAAAAGTAGCCGTGAAAATTCCTCTTCAGAAGCCCTGAATTCCTTGTAAATCAATAAGTTTTCAGTGGTCGGGTGGTTAAGTCGAGATGCGGGAGGGGCCGTGCCGAGCTGGAACGTGTGCCCCACCCCTGTCTAGGCACGACACCTGAGTTTCGTGGGCTGACACGTCACGGGCCAGGCTGGGCCCGTAGCGGGCTTTTTCGCGTGTTGCGAGCTGGTGCGCCAAAGCTTGGCATGGCTAGGTATGGTGATGATCAGTCGTCCTACTTGCTGAGTTTGTGTCAAATATTAATGTGCGACTTGGGTTATGTTTGGACTCTAAGTTGTAATAGGTGTGGATAGAATACGTGTAGTGTTCGAGTCAGACACTAGTAGCATGTGCCTTCCATATAATATGACGGGCACCACATGGTGTATCATATACCGACTTGATAGCGACAGGCACGCAGGCGAGCACGCGGAATGTGCTAGTGCCAGGGGCAGCCGGTGCTCCGGTGCCAATGGGGAGGAGCGTCCATAGTCATGCCTCGTGGATGTAGGCAAGTTCGCTGTACCGCGTTACTAAATCTCGGTATCATCATCATGTTCTGATTACTTATCCTCAGTAGATCAATTGGTGCGCCTACGATGATAACACTGCTATATCGACGAATGTATTCTATCCACAAAGACTCACTTTTCAACTTCGTCGTGTACAAAGCTAGTGTCCAACTAATGTTTAGCATTCTTGAGTGCTCTCGGATGTTCTCTCTTGTAGCGTTCATTTTTTAAACATGATGTAGCTTTAAATTAATAGAAATTTAAACTGCCAAGTTTTAATACAGGACGCTGACTAGGTTACAACACAACGAATACCTAAACTACGAGATAAACGAGGAGCACAACTTGTCGATGTTGAAGCCTCCTCGCGAAGCCACCAAAGAAGAAGCGACACAAGTTCGAGAGATCCACATGATGTCTCGAGGGATATCATCATCTACATCGCAGGTTGGGAGGGGCTACATCACCAGCCATTTCCAACGCTGAAGAGGGATCCCTTCTCTCTCGTTATGGCTCGAAGGACGTCGAACCATCGAACATCGGATGCACTCCCCTGAGTTATGGAGGACACGAACCACATGCCAGCCTGGTCAGAACCAGAAACACCTCGCCGAAGCTAACGCAATCACCGAGGTTGAGCATCCACAGACCGAAGGAGCCACCATGAAGATACAAACATGGGCCATGATCGTTGATGAAGAAAGAGTCACCTACCACCTCAGCCGTCGTCAACCAGCACCCACCATTCCCCAAGCGATGCCCCCAAGGAGTAAGCGACACCCATGGCGATGTTATAGCCCAATCTAGAGGATTGTAGGTTTTCACCCGAGAATAGGGCCGGAGTGAGTAGACACGCGACCTGAACAGCGCCTCAAGAGGAAACACGACGCCCTGGGGCGTAACCACTGCCAGGGAAGGTCTAGCCGACCATGGATTTCTCCCGGTCCATGTCTAACACCACCACCCTCAAACTATCCTGGATCCAGCGCGGGAGTCCATGACCAACAATATACCTAGGATGGCTCCAATCTCCCATGCGATGATGCTTATGTGGCTCTCTTTCGCGCATCCATAAAGATCAACCTCGGGGATAGAGAATCTACTTCTTTCTGGCATGACAATTGGAACGAACACATGCCTATCTGGCTTTGGCCCCCTGATCTTTACAAGATCGCCTCCAGAAAGAACCACACTGTGGCCAAAGATACGGACGATAATAACTGGATCAGCTCTATTTTCAACCTCTCTACACCCGTTCAACTTTCCCGGTACATTCAACTATGGGACACTGTTGCTACCACCTAGCTCTTCCGCTTGATCATCTTGACGAGATTACTTGGTCTTCGACCTTGAATGGCTCCTACAGTGCTAGCTCTACCCACCACTCGCAATTCCTAGGCACCCACCCCAATTTCGAGACCATGAAGATTTGGATCACGCACGCCGAGCCGAAGTGCAAGCTTTTGTGTGGCTGACCCTGCACGGAAAGATTTTGACGACCGACATGCTAGCCATTAGAGGATGGCCTCATGACCCCATCTGCTATCTTTGCCTCTCCAACCCGGAATCTGCAAGTTACCTTTGCAAAAACTACCCCTTCACGGCGGTTGTTTGGGGTCTCATTTAGAGTTGGGACAACTACGCTGTAAGATAACGTTGCATAGAAAACAAAAAATTTCCTACCGCGAACACGCAATCCAAGCCAAAATGCAATCTAGAAGACGGTAGCAACGAGGGGATTATCGAGTCTCACCCTTGAAGAGATTCCAAAGCCTACAAGATGAGGCTCTTGTTGCTGCGGTAGATGTTCACTTGCCGCTTGCAAAAGCGCGTAGAAGATCTTGATCACGGCGCCACGAACGGGCAGCACCTCCGTACTCGGTCACACGTTCGGTTGTTGATGAAGACGACGTCCACCTCCCGTTCCAGCGGGCAGCGGAAGTAGTAGCTCCTCTTGAATCCGACAGCACGACGGCGTGGTGTCGGTGGCGGTGGAGAACTCCGGCGGAGCTTCGCTAAGCATGCGGGAGCGTTGGAGGAGAAGGGGGCGGCTAGGGTTTGGGAGGGGGTGGCCGGCCACTAAGGGGGTGCGGCCAGGCTGTGGTCTTAGGGTGGCCGGCCCCCTTCCCTTGGCCCCTCATTATATAGGTGGAAGCCCCAAGTGTTGGACTACAAGTCTCCGAATAAGACCCGAACCCAAAACCTTCCATGTGATAGGGAAACCTACCCAAGGTGGGAATCCCACTTGGGGTGGGATTCCCCCCTTCCATGTGGGGGGTGGCCGGCCCCCATAGGGGGAGTCCACTTGGGACTCCTCCCCCTCTAGGGTTGGCCGGCCATGGAGGTGGAGTCCCTCCCGGACTCCGCCTTCCATAGTGGTTTCTTCCGGACTTTTCTAGAACCTTCTAGAACCTTCCATAGAACCTTCCGGATCATTTTAAATCTCATAAAATGACTTCCTATATATGAATCTTATTCTCCGGACCATTCCGGAACTCCTCGTGATGTCCGGGATCTCATCCGGGACTCCGAACAAATATTCAAACTCCATTCCATATTCAAGTTCTACCATTTCAACATCCAACTTTAAGTGTGTCACCCTACGGTTCGCGAACTTTGCGGACATGGTTGAGTACTCACTCCGACCAATAACCAATAGCGGGATCTGGAGATCCATAATGGCTCCCACATATTCAACGATGACTTTAGTGATCGAATGAACCATTCACATACGATACCAATTCCCTTTGTCACGCGATATTTTACTTGTCCGAGGTTTGATCATCGGTATCACTCTATACCTTGTTCAACCTCGTCTTCTGACAAGTACTCTTTACTCGTACCGTGGTATGTGGTCTCTTATGAACTTATTCATATGCTTGCAAGACATTAGACGACATTCCACCGAGAGGGCCCAGAGTATATCTTTCCGTCATCGGGATGGACAAATCCCACTGTTGATCCATATGCCTCAACTCATACTTTCCGGATACTTAATCCCACCTTTATAACCACCCATTTACGCAGTGGCGTTTGGTGTTATCAAAGTACCTTTCCGGTATAAGTGATTTACATGATCTCATGGTCACAAGGACTAGGTAACTATGTATCGAAAGCTTATAGCAAATAACTTAATGACGTGATCTTATGCTACGCTTAATTGGGTGTGTCCATTACATCATTCATATAATGACATAACCTTGTTATTAATAACATCCAATGTTCATGATTATGAAACTAATCATCCATTAATCAACAAGCTAGTTAAGAGGCATACTAGGGACTCTTTGTTGTTTACATATCACACATGTACTAATGTTTCGGTTAATACAATTATAGCATGACATATAAACATTTATCATAAACATAAAGATATATAATAACCACTTTTATTATTGCCTCTTGGGCATATCTCCTTCAGTCTCCCACTTGCACTAGAGTCAATAATCTAGATTACATTGTAATATACCTAACACCCATGGCATTCTGGTGTTGGTCATGCTTTGCCCTAGGGATAGCTTTAGTCAACGGATCTGCTACATTCAGATCAGTGTGTACTTTGCAAATCTTTACTTCTCCATCTTCGAAGTACTCGCGAATCGAGTGGTAACGCAGCTTGATATGCTTCAGCCTCTTGTGTGACCTTGGCTCTTGTGCATTGGAGATGGCACCCATATTATCACAGTAAATGATTAATGGGTCCAATGCACTAGGAACCACACCGAGCTCTACAATGAACCTCTTCATCCATACCGCTTCTGATGAAGCCTCTGAAGCCGCTATGTACTCTGATTCTGTTGAATACTTCGTCACCGTGCACTGCTTTGAGCTTGCCCACCATCGCAAAGACCATTCAATATAAACACGTACCCAGACTGTGACTTAGAGTCATCAGGATCAATGTTCCAACTTGCATCGGTGTAACCGTTTACAACGAGCTCTTGGTCACCTCCATAACAAAGAAACATATCCTTAGTTCTTTTCAAGTACTTCAGGATATTCTTGACCGCTGTCCAGTGTTCCATTCCTGGATCATTTTGATATCTGCTAGTCAAACTAACAGCATGTGCTATATCCGGTCTAGTACATAGCATGGCATACATGATAGATCCTACTGCCGAGGCATAGGGGATATTACTCATCCTTTCTCTTTCTTCTGCCGTAGCCGGTCCTTGAGTCTTACACAAGACCTTGCCTGGTAACATAGGTAAGAACCCTTTCTTACTTTCGTCCATTCTAAACTTCTTTAGAATCTTGTCCAGGTATGTACTCTGTGATAGCCCTATTAGGCGTCTTGATCTATCTCTATAAATCTTGATGCCTAATATATACGATGCTTCACCAAGGTCTTTCATTTAAAAACTATTATTCAAATAACCTTTTACACTGCTTAATAGTTCTATATCATTCCCAATTAATAATATGTCATCTACATATAATATCAGGAATGCTACAGAGCTCCCACTCACTTTCTTGTAAATACAGGCCTCTCCATGACACTGTATAAACCCGAAGTCTTTGATCACCTTATCAAAGCGTCGGTTCCAACTTCTTGATGCTTGCTTCAGTCCATAGATTGAACGCTGAAGTTTGCATACTTTGTAAGCATTTTTAGGATCGACAAAACCTTTGGGTTGTACCATATACAACTCTTCCTCAATGTCTTCATTAAGGAACGCCGTTTTGACATCCATCTGCCAAATCTCATAATCGAAAAATGCAGCTATTGCTAACAAAATCCTCACAGATTTTAGCTTCGCTACAGGTGAGAAAGTCTCATCATAGTCAACTCCTTGAATTTGTCGGAAACCCTTTGCGACAAGTCGAGCTTTATAGACAGTAATATTACCATCAGCATCTGTTTTTCTCTTGAAGATCCATTTATTTTCGACAGCCTTTCGGCTATCAGATAAGTCTACCAAAGTCCATACTTTGTTATCATACATGGATCCCATTTCGGATTTCATGGCTTCTTGCCATTTGTTGGAATCTGGACTCATCATTGCTTCTTCATACGTCGCAGGGTCCTCATCATTGTTATCAACAATCATGACATTTAGACAAGGATCATACCAATCAGGAGTGGCACGTTCCCTTGTCGATATGCGAGGTTCAATAGTTTCCTCGTTCGAAGTTTCATGATCATTATCATTAGCTTCCTCTGTTGCCGGTGTAGGCGGTACAGGTACAACTTCCGGTACTGCGCTACTCTGATCAACGAGTATAGATTCATCAATCTCATCGAGTTCTACTTTTCTTCCAGTCACTTCTTTAGTGAGAAATTCTTTCTCAAGAAAGGTTCCGTTCTTAGCAACAAAGATTTTGCCTTCGGATTTGTGATAGAAAGTGTACCCTATAGTTTCTTTAGGGTATCCTATGAAGACGTATTTCTCCGCTTTGGGTTCTAGCTTGTCCGGTTGTAACTTCTTTACATAGGCTTCGCAACCCCAAACTTTAAAGAACGACAGCTTAGGTTTCTTATTAAACCATAATTCATACGGTGTCGTTTCTACGGATTTTGATGGTGCTCTATTTAAAGTGAATGTGGATGTCTCTAATGCATAACTCCAAAATGATAACGGCAAATCAGTAAGAGACATCATAGAACGAACCATATCTAAGAGAGTTCGATTACGACGTTCGGACACACCGTTTCTTTGTGGTGTTCCCGGCGGTGTCAATTGTGAAAGTATTCTGCATTTCTTTAAATGCATGCCAAACTCATAACTCAGATATTCACCTCCACGATCAGATCGTAGAAATTTAATCTTCTTGTTATGTTGATTTTCTACTTCACTTTGGAATTCCTTAAACTTCTCGAAAGTTTCGGATTTATGTTTCATGAAATAGATATACCCATATCTACTCAGATCATCTGTGAAGGTTAGAACATAACGATAACCACCGCGCGATGCTACGCTCATTGGTCCGCACACATCGGTATGTATGATTTCCAATAAGTCAGTAGCTCGCTCCATCATACCAGAAAATGGAGTCTTAGTCATTTTTCCCATTAGTCATGCTTCGCATCTATCAAGTGACTCAAAGTCAAGTGATTCAAGTAATCCATCAGTATGGAGTTTCTTCATGCGTTTCACTCCAATATGACCAAGACGACAGTGCCACATATAAGTAGAATTATCATTCAATTTAATTCGCTTAGCATCAATGTTATGTATATGCGTATCACTACTATCGAGATCTAACAGAAATAAGCCATTCTTTTCAGGTGCTCGACCATAAAAGATATTATTCATAAAAATAGAACAACCATTATTCTCAGACTTGAATGAATAACCGTCTTGCATTAAACAAGATCCAGATATAATGTTCATGCTCAACGCGGGTACAAAATAACAATTATTTAGGCTTAAAACTAATCCCGAAGGTAGATGTAGAGGAAGTGTGCCGACAGCGATCACATCGACTTTGGATCCGTTTCCAACGCGCATCGTCACTTCATCTTTCAGTAGTCTTCGTTTATTCTTTAGTTCCTGTTTCGAGTTACATATATGAGCAACCGAACTAGTATCAAATACCCAGGTACTAGAACGAAAACCAGTGAGATAAACATCTATAACATGTATATCAGATATACCTTCTTTCTTCTTCTTGACAAGGCCACTCTTCAGATCAGCCAGATACTTGGAGCAATTACGCTTCCAGTGTCCCTTCTCCTTGCGGTAATAGCACTCAGCATCAGGCTTAGGGCCGTTCTTAGGTTTCATAGGAGGCGTGGCAGCTTTCTTGCCACCCTTCTTGAATTTTCCCTTAGACTTGCCCTGTTTCTTGAAACTGGTGGTCTTGTCGACCATCAACACTTGGTGCTCTTTCTTGATCTCAATCTCAGCAGCTTTTAGCATGCCAAAGAGTTCAGGTAACTCCTTGTTCATGTTCTGCATATTTTAGTTCATCACAAAGTTCTTGTAACTTGGTGGCAGCGATTGAAGAACACGATTAATCCCCAGTCTGTTAGGAATCACTATTCCCAAGTCACTGAGTTTCTTCGCATGCCCGGTCATGGCGAGCATGTGCTCACTAACGGAGCTGCCTTCTTCCATCATACAGCTGAAGAAATGTTTCGATGCTTCATAGCATTCCACGGCCGCATGAGTCTCAAAAATAGCTTTCAGCTCTTTCATCAACTCATGAGGATCGTGGTGCTCAAAACGTTTTTGAAGATCGGATTCCGCATCGCACAGGATGGCACACTGAACTTGAGAGTACCGAGTTTTCCGAGTCTCGTAAACAGCTTTTACTTCATCGGTTTCAGTTTCTGCAGGAGGGTCACCTAGCGGTGCATCAAGCACATATTGCAGATTTCCGTCATAGAGGAAGATCCTCACATGACGGAACCAGTCGGTGAAGTTGCTACCGTTGCTCTTAAGTTTTTCTTTCTCTAGGAACTGGTTAAAATTGATTGGGGACGCCATCTCTACAACATATATTTGCAAAAGTTTAGACTAAGTTTATGACAAATTGAGTTCAAATTTTAATTCAACATAATTAAAAATCTAGGTGAACTCCCACTCAAAACAATATCCCTCGCATTGTCTTAGTGATCACACGAACCAAATCCACCGCACCTAAGTCCGATCATCACGAGACAAGGTGTGATTTCAATGGCGAACACTCAAAGTGTTCATCATATCAACCATATGATTCATGCTCTACCTTTCGGTATCACGTGTTCCGAGACCATGTCTGTACATGCTAGGCTTGTCAAGGCCACCTTAGTATCCGCATGTGCAAAACTGTCTTGCACCCGTTGTATGCACTTGTTGATTCTATCACATCCGATCATCACGAGATGCTTCGAAACGACAAGTCTTGGCAATGGTGCTACTAAGGATGAACACTTTATTATCTTGAGATTTTAGTGAGGGATCATCTTATAATGCTACCGTCGCGATCTAACCAAAATAAGATGCATAAAAGGATTAACATCACATGCAGTTCATATGTGATATGATATGGCCCTTTTGTCTTTGCGCCTTTGATCTTCATCTCCAAAGCACGGACATGATCTCCATCATCTTCGGGCATGATCTCCATCATCGTCGGCGTAGCGTCAAGGTCAATGGCGCCGTCTTCATGATTGTCCTCCATGTAGCAACTATTACAACTACTTTGAAATACTACTCAACATGAAATTTAAAGACAACCATAAGGCTCCTGCCGGTTGCCACAATACAATAATGATCATCTCATACATATTCATCATCACATTATGGCCATATCACATCACCAAACCCTGCAAAAACAAGTTAGACGTCTCTAATTTGGTTTGCATATTTTACGTGGTTTAGGGTTTTCGATAGAGATCTAATCTACCTACGAACATGAACCACAACGTTGATACTAATGTTGTCAATAGAAGAGTAAATTGAATCTTCACTATAGTAGGAGAGACAGACACCCGCAAAGCCTCTTATGCAATACAAGTTGCATGTCGAACGAGGAACAAGTCTCATGAACGCGGTCATGTAAAGTTAGTCCGAGCCGCTTCATCCCACTATGCCGCAAAGATGCAAAGTACTCAAACTAAAGATAACAAGAGCATCAACGCCCACAAAACCATTGTGTTCTACTCATGCAACCATCTATGCATAGACACGGCTCTGATACCACTGTAAGATAACGTTGCATAGAGAACAAAAAAATTCCTACCGCGAACACGCAATCCAAGCCAAGATGCAATCTAGAAGACGGTAGCAACGAGGGGATTATCGAGTCTCACCCTTGAAGAGATTCCAAAGCCTACAAGATGAGGCTCTTGTTGCTGCGGTAGACGTTCACTTGCCGCTTGCAAAAGCGCGTAGAAGATCTTGATCACAGCGCCACGAACGGGCAGCACCTCCGTACTCGGTCACACGTTCGGTTGTTGATGAAGACGACGTCCACCTCCCATTCCAGCGGGCAGCGGAAGTAGTAGCTCCTCTTGAATCCGACAGCACGACGATGTGGTGTCGGTGGCGGTGGAGAACTCCGGCGGAGCTTCGCTAAGCGTGCGGGAGCGTTGGAGGAGAAGGGGGCGGCTAGGGTTTGGGAGGGGGTGGCCGGCCACTAAGGGGGTGCGGCCAGGCTGTGGTCTTAGAGTGGCCGGCCCCCTCCCCTTGGCCCCTCATTATATAGGTGGAAGCCCCAAGTGTTGGACTACAAGTCTCCGAATAAGACCCGAACCCAAAACCTTCCATGTGATAGGGAAACCTACCCAAGGTGGGAATCCCACTTGGGGTGGGATTCCCCCCTTCCATGTGGGGGGTGGCCGGCCCCCATAGGGGGAGTCCACTTGGGACTCCTCCCCCTCTAGGGTTAGCCGGCCATGGAGGTGGAGTCCCTCCCGGACTCCGCCTTCCATAGTGGTTTCTTCCGGACTTTTCTAGAACCTTCTAGAACCTTCCATAGAACCTTCTGGATCATTTTAAATCTCATAAAATGACTTCCTATATATGAATCTTATTCTCCGGACCATTCCGGAACTCCTCGTGCTGTCCGGGATCTCATACGGGACTCCGAACAAATATTCGAACTCCATTCCATATTCAAGTTCTACCATTTCAACATCCAACTTTAAGTGTGTCACCCTACGGTTCGCGAACTATGCGGACATGGTTGAGTACTCACTCCGACCAATAACCAATAGCGGGATCTGGAGATCCATAATGTCTCCCACATATTCAACGATGACTTTAGTGATCGAATGAACCATTCACATACGATACCAATTCCCTTTGTCACGCGATATTTTACTTGTCCGAGGTTTGATCATCGGTATCACTCTATACCTTGTTCAACCTCGTCTCCTGACAAGTACTCTTTACTCGTACCGTGGTATGTGGTCTCTTATGAACTTATTCATATGCTTGCAAGACATTAGACGACATTCCACCGAGAGGGCCCAGAGTATATCTTTCCGTCATCGGGATGGACAAATCCCACTGTTGATCCATATGCCTCAACTCATACTTTCCGGATACTTAATCCCACCTTTATAACCACCCATTTACGCAGTGGCGTTTGGTGTAATCAAAGTACCTTTCCGGTATAAGTGATTTACATGATCTCATGGTCACAAGGACTAGGTAACTATGTATCGAAAGCTTATAGCAAATAACTTAATGACGTGATCTTATGCTACGCTTAATTGGGTGTGTCCATTACATCATTCATATAATGACATAACCTTGTTATTAATAACATCCAATGTTCATGATTATGAAACTAATCATCCATTAATCAACAAGCTAGATAAGAGGCATACTAGGCACTCTTTGTTGTTTACATATCACACATGTACTAATGTTTCGGTTAATACAATTATAGCATGACATATAAACATTTATCATAAACATAAAGATATATAATAACCATTTTTATTATTGCCTCTTGGGCATATCTCCTTCATACGCCCCCTTTACCCCGGGCTTAGCTTCAAGTCAATCTGGGAATGGTGAGATGCTACCATGAAAGGAAATCCTTGATGCGAACAATGTCGACTTAGCGGGTGGCTTCTTTAGAGCATGTACAGTGGTAGAGAAGGCATGCCTTCTCTTATCCTTTCACGTCATCTAGAGAAAGCGGTAGAGATAAGTCATACAGTGCATTATCTCTTATTGCCATCCCTAGCAATTAACGATAAATAGTTAATTTTTAGTAAGAAACTAATTTGCTAAGGGAAAACATATCATACAACGCATAAAATAGCCTTCTCTTATTTTCTAAGAGATGATCTCTTAGTTAAGGGAAGGTAGCCTTCTCTTTCTTATTTCTCTTTCCTCCAACTAAGTAAAAAATCCTACGTGGCTAGGCTAAGGGAAGGTTGATATCACCCTAGGGAATGTACAATGGTAGAAAAGGTATGCCTTTTCTTACCCCGCCACATCAGCTAGAGAAGGCATTAGATATAAGTCATACAATGCATTATCTCTTACAGCCATATCTAGCAATTAATATGAATAATTAAATTTTGGTAGGAAATTTGTTGCTAAGGGAAGACATATGTGATATAATGGAGAAAATAGTCTTCCCTTATTTCCTAAGAGATAACCCCTTAGGGCACGTGCAATGGTTGATAAGATTGCCTTATCTTAACCCCGCAACGTAGTCTAGATATAACAATAAAACATGATATATAATAGTTAATTTTTTAGTTTTATCTCTAGTAATGAGATATTTTTAAATATATGGTGAGAGAGATTGTGCTAAAGAGATCATCTCTTAGCTAAGAGAAGGCAAAGTATTTTTTTCATGTTTCTCTTTCCTCCATATCATCAATTATCCTACGTGGCATCGCCAAGATATAACCATTGTACATGCCCTTAGCTAAGGGAAGGTAGCCTTCTCTTTCTTATTTTTCTCTCCTCCAATTAAGTAAAAATCTAACGTGGCATCTCTAAGAGAAGGCTGACATCACCTCATTGTACATGCTCTTATACCCTTTGGAACACATAAAAAGAGAGGAACCAACGAATCTTTACGGGACACAGGTTGACGTTTGAGGTGGCCTCGATTGCCAAGCAGGACATCCTTCAACGGGAATGAGCTTTATACTCACTCCTTACGCTATATTTTTTTTGAAGATGAACCATTATATATTACGCAAGCAAGCCGCCTCATTAAAAACCTTCCAGTCCCTTTCGGTACCCTGGTAAGGAAAAGAGTGCGTAAAAAACTTCCTGCACCAAAATTACAGAATGGTTACATCAAGATAGGAAAAGGCCTAACAAGCAGAAGGTCTAGACAACCCAATGCGCCTACAATCATCCGTAACTAAATCCATCAAAGAACCATGAATAGAGTCCCAAATAACAACGGAATCACCCTTTTTTCCCAGCTGCGCCAAAGCATGCGCCAAACCATTGCTTCTACGGTCCACCTTGCGAATAGAAATAGACTGATAAATTTTCAGAAGCTCCTGTCCTTCGGAGTAAAGACTCCAACAAGATGACATATCCCTGATGTTACTCTGAAGGCTATTAACTGTACGTAGACAATCAGATTCCATGATTGCATGAGGAGCTTGGAGGTTGATAAGCTGTTTTAAACCCACCAGACATGCCAAGACTTCAGCTTCCTCCGCACTTGCGCACCAGGGGATGTACTGCCATTCAGATATCAAAACCTGACCGGCATAGTCACGCACCACAACACCAATACCAGCTTTTTTGCTTTGCGAATCCCATCCCGCATCCACATTAGCCTTTATCCCGCCTACAGGGGGTGTTGTCCATCGAGCATTCATCGACGGACCCTCGGAACTATTGTAATGTTCAGACGTAGCCAGGGATTTACCTTTTGGATCAAAAACACTGCTAGAAGCGGTACCAAAGGACTCCAAGTAATTACTAAGGAAAGGGATTGAGGCAGCGATCGATGCTTTTCCGTCCCCATGTACAATATTATTTCGGTGGTGCCATGTCCTCCAAAATAGGAAATTAACCTCAGCTCTAGTTCTCTCAGGTAACTTGTTCAGCAGAGATAGTAGCTAGTCATTACCAGTATAGGCAAAGTTAGCCTCAGGCGGAAGCTTCCATTTGAGTCTCATACCTTCACGAAGAGCTCGAGCCATAGTGCACCGAATTAAAGCATGGTGAGAGTCTCTAGTTCATTACCACAAATCGGACACATGGGATCAACAGTAGTGATCCTACGTTGTAGCCCTACACGAACAACAAGAGTTGATGTCGCCATCTTCCATGCGAAGACGCGAAGTTTATGCGGGACTTTTGCTTGCCAAATCAGCTTCCAAATTTTCCTTTCTCCATTTGGTTCGAAACTACTTTGGCCACGGCTTAAATCGTCGAGGGATTGTTGGATACAAGCCGGTATGCAGACCTCACTGAAAAAATCCCATTGCTCTCAGGTAACCAGGAGATAAAATCATTGCAAGCTCGTGCAGGAAGTTTTATGGCTAGAATAGCATCAACATCAAGCGGGAGACAACACTCACGGACCAGCCTTTCATTCCATGTGCAATAAGTTTGGTCTATTAACTCTGAAACCCAACGTCTGCGAGATCCATTCCGTCGCCCACAGAGTTTTGGGGCATCTATGCGAGGAATCCAGTTATCATGAAAAATTCTTACACTAGAGCCCGAGCCGGTCCTCCAAATGGCACCTTTTTAAAGTAATTCCAGGCCAAACTCAATGCCTTGCCACGTCGGAGAAGCATTCTGGATGAATGCAGTATCAAGCAAATTTGCAGAAGGAAAGTACTTGGCCTTTAATAGTCGCGCACATAGACTGTCCGGATATTGAATTAATCTCCAGGCTTGCCGAGCTAACAAAGCTTGGTTAAAGACCTTGAGGTCTCGGAACCCAATTCCTCCATATGATTTAGTCCTTGTCATCTTATCCCAGGGCATCCAATGCATGCGCCTCCTATTTTCCTCATCTCCCCACCAAAAATTATGAATAATCTGAGAGAGTCCCTCGGTCAAACCAGCGGGAAATTTGAATACTTCCATAGCATAAGTGGTTAGAGATTGTAGAACAGATTTAATAAGAATTTCCTTTGCACCACTAGACATGTACTTCCCACTCCAATCACATGCCCGCTTAGAGAACCTTCCTTTAATGGGATGGAACTTTGATCCTTTCATTCTCCCTTCGGGCATAGGAAGACCCAAATATTTTTCCTCGAAAGTAACAGTCTCATATTCAAAATATCCTTGATTTCCATTTGCACATTAGCAGGACATTGGTTTCCATACATGATAGAACATTTGCCCATGCTTACTAATTGCCCAGTCCTCTTTTCATAATTGTCCAGTACCTCTTTGATGACTAAAGATTGCTGTACTGATCCTTCGAAAAACAATAAACTATCATCCGCAAACAATAGGTGGGAAACTCTAGGAGCACGACGGCAGATATGGAGTTCGCGAAGAGCCCCAACCTCAATCTGCCTTCTAATCAAAGAAGAGAGCCCATCAGCCACAAATAAAAATAAGTAAGGCGACAAGGGATCACCTTGGCGGTGACCACGGGATGGGGAGAAGGAGTCCAACATATGTCCGTTAAAGCGAATAGAGTAGCGGACAGTGGTCACACAAGCCATCACCCACTGAATCCATTGACTATGAAAGTTCGTTCATCTTCGCTAACCCCCCCCCCCCCCCCCCCCCTCGAGAAAACCCCAATCAACGCGATCATATGCCTTCGCTAAATCCTACTTGTATGTACAAAATTTTGCTCTTGCTGAAGACCCGGAGTGAATAGCATGAATGCATTCGAAAGCTACCAATGCATTATCCGTGATCAACCGTCCAGGGACAAATGCACTTTGCGTTGGTGAAATAATATCCTGTAAAAAAGGTCTGAGGCGATTGACCAAACATTTAGAGACCACCTTATAAACAACGTTACCGAGCCCAATCGGCCTGTAGTCCTTTAACTCCTCCGGGTCATTCTTCTTTGGGATCATCACAATTGCTGTATCATTAACCTCCTCAGGCATTATACCAGTACTAAAAAAGGCTTGAACAGCTCGAACCACCTCATAACAAAACAAACCCCAATGCGTTGTAGAAACCGTGCCGGGAATCCATCCGGACCAGGCGCTTTCAAAGGTCCAATCTGGAATAAAGCATCGCTGATTTCTTTCTCTGTAAACGGAGCGCATAGGTTCGCATTCATATGGTCCTCTATCCGCTGCTGAATGATGTCTGTAATAATATGAGGTGATAAATTGTCATCACAAGTGAAGAGGTCTCGAAAATAATCCCGGGCCATAGCCTCCATTTCCACAGTATCAATTGTAGTCGTACCATCACCGCGTTTTAGCTTTCTAATCCGATTCTTCTTATGCCTTCGGGATGCTTGGCGATGAAAATATTTTGTGTTTCGGTCTCCTTCCCTCAACCAAGCAACCCGAGAACGCTGCAGCCAGGAGATCTCTTCGCGATAGAGCAGTTCATCCATCTCTTTAGCTAGTCTACTTTTTTCAGCCTCACAGTTTACATGCGCTCTTAAATTAAGATCTTCCAACAGGAGACGTCGTCTCTCAATTTCCTTATGCAGAGATTTGAAATGCACACCTTTCCATTTATACAAGTTTGACATCACATCTTTAAGGGCAACATTAATATCCCCCAGGTCCTCACTAGGTACGCGTTTCGGCCATGCTTCCTCCACTGCAGCTGCCAAAGAGGATTCTCTTTCCCATGCTATTTCATACCGACGGATTAGTCTCTCCGGCCTAGAATTTTCCGGCTGTTCCATGGCCAGTAACAGAGGGGTGTGATCAGATCTTGACGAGGAAATATGACGTAAACGCAGGTCGGGAAAACAAGCTGACCATTCCGGAGAAGCAACAGCTCGATCCAATCTTACTTTAACATTTCGGTCGCCTTGTTGTTTATTATCATATGTCCACGGAGTGCCTCTGAAACCGATATCAAATAGATCACAATAAGATACGAACTCACGAAAATCTTTCATAAGTCTCTCTGGGCGCCTCGATTTTGAGAAGTGCTCCTCTTGCCACATAGCTTCGTTAAAGTCGCCCAACATTAGCCAAGGTTCAGTCGAGCGGGCCTTCAACTGTCGCAGATTCGTCCGCATCAAATGTCGATCACAGGCTTTCGGTTCCCCATAAACAAAAGTCCCACGCCACTTCCGATCAAAAGAGCCACCGGAGATATGCACATCAATATGACGCTTGCTGAATGATAGAAGATCAACAGTGATACCCTCTTGCCAATATAGTGCCAAACCACCTCCTTTTCCATCACCTTTCACATGATAGCATCCTTCCATCCCAATACGAAACCTCAGATTTCTGACCCTTTCCTCACTTTGTCTCGTCTCACATAAGAAAACAATGCAGGGTTTATAGGACTGCACAAGACAGTCAAGCTCTCGAACTGTCGCAAGTTGCCCTGCGCCGCGACAGTTCCATCCTAGAAGACTCATTGGGCCCGGCGGTCACCCTCTAGGGATGCCGCAGATGATGCCAGATTTTCAGTATCAATTTCCGTGGTGCCAGTCTTCCTAGCTTTTGCTCTATCCTTCATCTTTACATAAGGAGGCGGAAGTGGAGGCATTTGATTCTCACCTATCAGCCCATCCGTTTCCATATTAGTCTCAGTGCTAACATCAGTTGAATTCATGTCCAGAACCTTCCTAGCATTTGGTTCCAACACATTTTCATCTGCTTCACGTGTTAAACGATCCCCTTTCTTCTCTGGGCTACTAGCTGAGTCCTCTAGAGCGTCCTTATCCTCTAGATCTGCATCTCCTGAAGAGCGTTTTTTAGCACCCTCTCTATGCACTGTACCACCACCCGACAAACCTCCACGAACAGGAACACGAGGTGTAAACTTGTGTGGCATCGGTGTTCTGTCAAATACCTTAGGCACACCAGAGAGCTCATTGCACTTGCTCCATCTCATCCAAAGTGACTGGAATTTCTTGGACACTTGGTTAGCGGGTGAAGGAACCAGCATATTAACGGGGATAGTTTTAGTGTACTCCTTGGTGTCACCATTGTGTGTAGTCAGTGGTGTTGACACTGCCAAGTGAAGCGTCGTCGACCCATTGGCCTGTGGTGTGCCATCTCCAGCTGATCACATACCATACTCTCTCATTCCTTCATTACACGTCCCCAATTCTATTGCATCTGAATGTGTCTCTGTGTTCTCAATCCAATCATAGGTTGGGATGTCATAATTGGTATCAGAACTTTGTACCATACGTTTAACCCATTCCTAGCAACAACCCAATGAGGGTACATGGGCACGACAGAGAAAAACGGATGAGAGATGGCCTTCGCTGCCTGGCCATGCTTGTTCTAATGACTTGGAGAGCTCGGGCACGTCCGCCTCTGCTCTGCTCACTTCGCGCAACGGGCCGATTTAGCAATCGCCCATACTGACTATGCAAAACTGCCGATCTACCCTAGAAAAGAGTCGCATATACTCACCTTCAAACTGGAAGTTACAATCTCTTATGGATCACAAAAGCAGAAAGGGTTAGACTAAGCCACACACACCAAGACAATCAATTAACAGAACAAAATGGGAGTCGCTGCTACGCAGCAAGGCAAGGAAACACTGCGATAACAAGTTGGAGCTGGTTGCATACTCAGATTAGAAGATAACCATGTAGTTAAAACCATATACGGCGAAACCAGCTTCAATATAACTAGGACACGCTGAAATTCACTGGTTCAGGTATTCAGACACATCTAGTTGCATACAAACTGGGTGTCACACTCAGTACATTTTTCAGATAACACAGCGGACCATTTGATTTGAATCCTGACTTGGATATTTCCAGGGAAAGCTGAAATTCCCATGATTAGGTATTCAAATGCATCCTGCCACATTAGAGAATTGGCTAGACTAAGGCACACGCTTACTACGCTTTTTCAGATAACATATACTCCCTGCCGATATGCAGCAGCCATTCCTTCACCTAGAGAAAACAAAATCATCAATCTATTAGATAGACACAAAACCTGATAGTAGCCCCCCTACGACGCATACATGGTTAAACATAGTGTATGAACAAGATGCGTTTGCAAAATCATAATCAACTCGGCAACATAAAGATCTCTACAACAGATCATATTCCTGGCTATATCTCCTATGATACGGTGCCCATTTTGGCAGGAAAGTATCTTGCATCAAGAATCCAAATGCCATAAACTATATGCAGAAGTTGTTATTACCTGTTGAACCATTTAAACAAAATAGCACATCAAACCAGAGGCAACATTCCAGCTCAAGCACATCCACCTGCTATATTTAGATGCATAAGAAGTAAGTCAATTAAACACAGTTCCGAGGAGAAGATAAAATTGAGTCAGTAAATAGATGAGCCGTTTAATGTAACTTGAGCCAAAAAAAAAACACTTCCATAACTCATTTTCTATTGATGTTCTCTAACTCACTTGTGATACTAGATTACTAGCAATAGATAATCAAAGCCATATATATTATAAAATGAAAATAATATTCTCGAAAACAATATATTTAGCTAGGTAAAAAAAGGGTTTTGTTGAAAATATAAAGAATATGCCTAGATTTTTTTTTTCATGTAAACTTATAACTCATCATGCCAAGCAGGCAAAACTAAAAATGCCCAAACTAATAACCTGTAGCAACAAAAGTGATATTTAGTAGTCTGCCTTACTTGATTCGCTCTTCCAAAGAGTGTAGACCAAACTAGAATGAATGAGAACATAAAGAAGCAATATTGCTACAAGTTTAGTGAAGGATCAATTCTAACCAAGTTTAAGTTGTTAGGAAGCACAACAAAGCATTAGATAAATTAACCATATGTAGAACATCACTAGATTGGTTACTACCACGATATAAGAAGTAAGGATGAGCAATCACCTTGTGCATAGAAACTTGTGAAAGGATAACAGCGATTAGAATGATGGCTTTTGTAAAGTTTCTTGGACTGCATTGACATAAGTTCAACCATGTAGACAGTGCTGCCCACGTGTAAGAAAATCACACCATTATCCTCATCATACCCCAGTACTGCAACCGATCGCTTAATCGGAGAAGGGCGCCCAAGAATAGTATGCATTTCAACGGTCTTCTGCAGCAACCACGTAGCACCACCATGACGATTGGCTTTTCTCTCCCACATTTTGAATCTATCCTGAGAAAATACGGCGAGACCAACAACACCATCCTCTGTTTGGATTATCTGATGTACGAGGGAACCATTAAGTTCTGGAGGCCCCTTGATCACAGCTAGGCTCTGTCTA
Organism: Lolium perenne; assembly: GCF_019359855.2. Taxonomy (NCBI): domain Eukaryota; kingdom Viridiplantae; phylum Streptophyta; class Magnoliopsida; order Poales; family Poaceae; genus Lolium; species Lolium perenne. Next base: position 164,290,372 of record NC_067247.2, read on the forward strand.
TCCAAATCAAACTCAAGTATGTCATCTGTGCGATTCAAATTCACATAGGATGCACTCACAGACTTAGAAGACCAGTACAGAACATTGCCAACAAGGATCCCAGGATTAGCAGCGTGAAGCCCACATCGAGCCGTCGTTGAGATGACATGGCCCCATACTCCAGTCTCCGAGGAGTATACACAAGCGACTGGTCGATCATCTTCTCCACACGGGGACATCATGACCACCTTAAAGGGGCTGGAGTGGCAGCTGCCGTGCACGTGGCCCTGGTCGGCGGCGGCGCAGAGCACCGCAACATTCAAGAATTCATACCTTGTGAAGTCCGGTGGAGTACACACGCGGTGGAGCTCGCCGGTGATTGGGTCGCACACACTGACTTTTTTTCGCGCCCCGCCCAAGAGGAGTAGGCGACCGTGGCGGCACCCGAGCAGTCGAGTCCTTGAGTGGATGCCGGTTTCAATGGGGAGAAGAGGTATGCGGTCGGGCGTTTCCAGGATGAACCTCAACTCGATCCTACCTTTGCGCCTGAGGCGCTGACGAAGGAGGTCGTTAAACACGAGTCCGTCGAAGGACTCGAAGACGCCCAGAAGGGGCGGCTTCCGGTGGTGGGCGCGGAAGCTGCGGAGGAACCGGGGGTCGGTGACGAGCCCTCGCCAGCGCCTGCAGACGGCGGATGCGCGCGGGAGGGAGGACGGCTGAGGCGGGAGACGGAGGAGGATCTCCCAGAGCATATCTTCGTTGTCTGGCAGCGAGGTGCCGCGGCGCCGGCGCCGGCAGCGGCGTGTGGTTCCGGCGCCCTGCTCACTCGCGTGGATTTGGGGATGATTGCGCGGGCTCCGGCGGCAGGCCTTCCCGGCGCCGTCCTCGCTGGTGTGGATCTGGGGATGGAGGCGCGGGCTGCGGCGGCAAGTCATTACGTCGCCGTCCTCACGGTCACGGGCATGGAATTTGGGATGGAGGCGCGAGCTCATCTGGGTTTGGGGATGGGGACGGTTCGTTTCCTGGAGTACCTGGGTCGGATTCCTTGGTCGAATGGAAGGAATTAGAAGACAATGGGTATAGTGGAGATGAATGGGAAGATAGAAAAAAGATAAATAAGAAAAGTTTTTTTATTAGACGCATGCAATTGGCGAAACATTTTATTTAAACAAATGTAGAACCAGAATGGATGGTTTCGTGCTTATTGCCATCTTTTGAAACTTAGGGCATCTCCAGTGGCGCGACGCAGAGCGTCCGTTTGCATCGCCCCGCGGACATATTTTGTCCGCGCGTCCGTTTGCACTTCAGAGGTGTCCGAGCATTTATGTTTTGCTGTATAAATACGGGCAAGCGAGATACCACTTTATCATATCTTTTTATGAACATTGCAATCCTGCTGATAGACATGATTCATGATGCTTATTATTAAAATGTGTTGGTACCTTTTCCATGACTGACATAGCTAGTAGATGATTTTATTTGCATGTATCTTATTATGAATTGCCTAAGTACTTGTCCATATCATGAGAATATTTACATCATATGAACAAATGTGTTCGTGAAAGTTCTTTTGTCGCACTCAGTTGTTAACTGAATTGCTTGAGGACAAGCAATAAGCTAAGCTTGGGGGAGTTGATACGTCCAAAACGTATCTACTTTCCCGAACACTTTTGTTATTGTTTTGCCTCTAATTTGTGTATTTTGGATACAACTAACACGGACTAACGCTGTTTTCAGCAGAATTGCTCTGGTGTCTTGTTTTTGTGCAGAAATTCAACTTTCAGGAAAATCCCCGGAATTTATGTCGAAGGGCTTATTTTTCCAGAAGATTCACGGAGCTAGAAGGGCAGGCCTGGGGGAGGCCCAGGGCCCCCACACACTAGGCCGGCGCGGCCTAGGAGGGGGGCGCGCCGCCCTAGTGTGAGGCCGCCTCGGCCAGCCTCTGACGCCCCCCTATGGACTATTTAAGGGTTTCGATCTAAAAACGCGAGACGGGAAGTCGAAGTCGCCAGAAACCATCCAGAACGCCGCCACCATCGCGAAACTCCGTCTCGGGACCAGACACTCCGTTCTGGCACTCCGCCGGGACAGGGAATTGGAGGAGATCATCGCCATCATCACCACCGACGCCTCTCCATCGACCAGCAATGTTTCCCCCATCCATGTGTGAGTAATTCCCCCGCTGTAGGCTGAAGGGGATGGTAGAGATTGGATGAGATTGGTCATGTAATAGCATAAGATTGTTAGGGCATAGTGCCTAGTGTCCGTAATTGGTACTTTGATGATATTGTTGCAACTTGTTATGCTTAATGCTTGTCACTAGGGCCCGAGTGCCATGATCTCAGATCTGAACATGTTATTGTTTCATGATGATATTCATTGTTTTATGATCTTACCTGCAAGTTGTATACACATGTCGTTGTCCGGAACCCGAAGCCCCAAAGTGACAGAAATTGGGACAACCGGAGGGGAAGGCGGTGATGTGAGGATCACATGTGTTCACGGAGTGTTAATGCTTTGCTCCAGTGCTCTATTAAAAGGAGTACCTTAATTTCCAGTAGATTCCCTAGAGGCCCGGCTGCCACCGGCTGGTAGGACAAAAGATGGTGTGCAAGTTTCTCATTGCGAGCACGTACGACTAAATATGGAACACATGCATATGGATTGTTTAGTACTTGGATACCGTTTTATTACTATCTACAAATGCCCTGCTTTGATTGTTACTTGAGTTTCTCTCATCCATGCAACGCCCGTCATCCATCCCTGTGCCTACAGTATTTTAATCCTGCTGTTTACTATAATCACTACTGCTGTCTTTGTTACACTGCTGCTGATATTTCACCACTTCTACTGCTATAAAACTGTTACTACTGATAAACTCTTGCGAGCAAGTCTGTTTCCAGGTGCAGCTGAATTGACAACTCCGCTGTTAAGGCTTTCAAGTATTCTTTGTCTCCCCTTGTGTCGAATCAATAAATTGGGTTTTACTTCCCGCGAAGACTGTTGCTATCCCCTATACTTGTGGGTTATCAAGACTATTTTCTAGCACCGTTGCCGGGGAGCATAGCTTTATTTGGAAGTTCACTTGGATTGATATTGTTCGTTGCAAATTCTCCATCATGGGTAAATCTCGCGATCCTAAAGTCGCCATATTACCATCCACTACAAGAAAAGGTACAACTCTGAGTACCTCTGCTGCTCTTGATTCACCATCTGTGATAAGTTAACTTGTTTCACCACCACAAGCTTCACTTGCTGGTACTTCTGCTGAATCTGAAAACTCTTATAATTTTGATGATGCTTCTGCTGTGCTTGATGATAGTGGTTCATTGGGATCTTTTCTAGATGCTACAATTGCTAGGTCTAGACAAATTGAAAATACTGAAACTCCTAATGAAAATGCTGCTACACCTGTTAATTCACCTGAGTCTGTTGAATACTCTAGTGATAATCCTGATGAAGATTATGTGGAACTTGATGATGATTTTATTGATAGATGCAATGCTACTGCTGATGCAAGAAAAATTAAAAAGTTTCTTGCACAACATACTGTTAGATATAAACTGTCTCCTGATCCTAAATTTGCCACATCTCCTATAAACATTAAGGATAAGGATTATGATTTTTCTCTTGATCTATCTCATATAGCTATTGTTGAGAAAACACCCTTTTGTGGTACTGAAAAAGAAAGTGTTGTAGAACACATGAATGAACTTTCTACTTTGAGTAGCTTGTTTTCTGATGATGTCAAGATGCGTACTTATTTTGTTGCTAAAATTTTTCCTTTCTCATTAAAGGATGATGCTAAAACTTGGTATAATAGTTTGCCTCCTGGTTCTATTGATAGTCCAAGTGGTTTGCTTGATGTTTTCTTTCGGAAATATTTTCCTGCTAGTGCTCAACATATTGCTTTGCAGAAAATTTATAGCTTTGACTAGGAAGATGGAGAGAAATTGCCTGAAGCATGGGCAAGATTTTGTTCTCTTATCAGAGCTCGACCTGGACATGATCTGGAAAAGCATGATTTACTTGATATATTTTATAGTGGACTAACCATTGAGTCTAGGGAATATTTGGATAGTTGTGCTGGTTGTGTTTTCAGGAAAAGAACTCCAGACGAAGCTGAAGAATTATTGGCTAAAATAGGCCGGAATCATGATGATTGGACTACACCTGAACCAGCCCCGACACCGATATTGAAGAAGAGGGGTTTGATTAAATTAAATGATGTGAGGGAAGCCAAGAAATCTCTTAAGGAGAAAGGTATTAAATCTGAAGATGTGAAGAACTTACCTCCCATAGAAGATTTATGTAAGATAATTCCCCCTTCATCCATGATTGAGGTAAACTCTCTTCAACGCTTTACTAGGGAAGATATTCCGTATTCAAAACCTCCTGCTCAATGCTTAGATGAGTTTGATAATTATATTGTTAAGCAAGAAAATTTTAATATGAGAGTAGAGAATCATTTAATGGAAAATTCTCAAGCTATTAGTAATTTGCATGATATTGTGGAGAGAACCTCCAATGATGTTAAGATGCTTGTTAAACATTTCCATATGGTTCAAACTCAAATTGTCAACTCACTAAAGTGCAAAATGATTTGTTAAAAAATAGTTCTAAAGAAAAACATGCTTATGAAGTAAAAACTAGAGGCGGTGTTTCCACTCAGGATCCTCTATATCCTGAGGGGCATCCCAAAAGAGTTGAACAAGATTCTCAACGAACTGAACCTAGTGCTCCTTCTAAGAAAAAGAAGAAGAAACATAAAAATGTTGTAGAATCCTCTGAACCTGTTAATGATCCTAATAGTATTTCTATTTCTGGTGTTGAAACTGAAAGTGGTAATGAACATGATAAAGATAATGATAAGAATGATGCTTCTGACAAAGAAGAAGTTGAAGATGAACCTGAAAAGCATGCTAAAAATAAAAAGTATACTAAAGAAGATTTTACTGCTAAGAAACATGGTAATGAAAGGGAACCTTGGGTACAAAAGCAAATGCCTTTTCCTGCTAAGAAACTAAAATCAAAGGAAGAAGAACACTATAATACATTTTGCGATTGGATGAAACCTTTATTCTTGCAAATCCCTTTGACTGATGCTATTAAATTGCCTCCTTATTCAAAGTATATGAAAGATATTGTCTCTAACAAAAGGAAAATTCCTTATGAGGAGATTTCCACTATGCTTGCTAATTACTCTTTCAATGGCAAAGTTCCAAAGAAGTTGGGCGACCCAGGTATACCGGCTATTCCTTGTTCTATTAAGAATAATTATGTTAGAACTGCTCTATGTGATTTGGGAGAGGGTGTTAGTGTTATGCCTTTTTCTCTTTACAGGTGACTTTATTTAGATAAGTTGATACCAACTGATATATCTTTGCAAATGGCTGATAAATCTACTGCTATTCCTGTTGGTATATGTGAGGATGTTCCTGTTCAAGTTACTAATAACTACTTGATATTAACTGATTTTGTTGTGTTGGAAATGCCTGAAGATGATAATATGTCTATTATTCTTGGGAGACCTTTTCTTAACACCGTAGGGGCTGTTATTGATTGCAATAAAGGAAAAGTTACTTTCAATGTCGATGACAAGGAGCATACCGTTTATTTTCCCAAGAGGATTGATAAAGTATGTGGAGTTAATACCATTTCTAATGTGAGAACTATCAAAGTGGGAGATATTGATTGTCCTATATATGAGCCTAAAGAAGGATATCAAAATATTATGATTGGATCCATATCAATACAATTCAAGGTAACATGATTGATTTGAGGTTTATTTCTTCTTATGCTGTGTAAAATTTATTTGGTGGTAAGCCTTGATCAACCTTGTTAACAAATTCATTTTATATGCATAGAGGAGCTAAACAATATTTCTTTCTTCCTCCACTTGTTCTACTTGCTGTAGCACTTTTTGTTTTGCAAAGTTCTTTAGTAAATTAGAGATTTCAAAATCTTTTTCTGACCAGTAATAATAAATTTACACCCAGAAATGTGCATTTTTCAAAGTTTTCAAAAATTCACAAAAATTATACCGTTGGTCTTATTTTTCGAAGAGGCACCTGGGGATGACCAGTGGGGCACTCCAGGGTGGCACCCCACCAGCCGGCGCGGCCAGCAAGGGGGGCGCGCCACCCTGTTGTGTGGGCCCCTCCTTGCCCCACCACTTCATCTCTTCCTCCCATCTCATTCTCTCTCCCGAAAAAAACTCGCACCAGCTTTCTCTCACTCGCGTTTCTGCTCAAGAGCTCAAGATTTCTCGATCTCTTTGCTCAGCCCAGATTTCTGTCTGAAATTTGGCACATTTTCTCTCCGGTATGTGACTCCTCCGATTATCCAAGTAGAATTTTGTTTGGTTGAGTATATCTTGAATATTTTGCTGCTGTAGGTAACATGTTTAGTGAGCTTGCATGCTTGTTCTAAGTTGTAAAAACTAGTTTTGATGCATGCTTAGTACTCTACCAAGTTCCTATAGTAGTTTCCCTCAATTATATGTCACCAAATCAAATTTTATAATGGTTGTTGAAAAATTTCAGAAAAGGAAGATGGATAACTATAACTTTGGAGAAGTGTTTGAAAGAGAGACGACAAGCACGGGGAGGCCCTCCAGGTAATCCACTCGTATTAGACGATCCTATAATGAGGACGTCATCGCACCGAGCTTCGAAGCCTAAGAGGACAATGGAGTCCCTAACGCTTCATCATTTCCATGTTATAACTTTTTGAGTAAAGCAGGTTGCTAGATGATTTCTTGGTCCTCGTCGGTAATGTGGGCTTAACCACCTACATGGGAGATGAGAGGGATCAATACCACATGCTAACTAAAATCTTTGTTGAGAGCTTTCAGTTCAACAACAAGCACTATCAACCATCAGTTGCATTCAGGATATATGGTAATCCTATTACTATGAAGTTGAATGATTTTTGTACTGCATTGGATATTGCCCCTGTAGGTACAGCGAAGAAGATCGAGAATAATCCTAAGGCTTTGCTGGAGCTCTATCGAGGAGTCACCAATGATGATTGCCGCACCATTCAGCGCGGCAAGATAAGAAACATTCAACTCCCTGCCATTAAATATTTCGCTTACTATCTTGCTACTAGCATTCTTGGTAGGGAGAACACTAGCAATATCTCTAGTTATCATCTTGCTTTCTTAGTTGCTGCACTTACTGGAGAGACACCTTATCATCTTGGTGCTCTTGTTGCTCGCCGTTTGTCTAACAAGGGGCCTATTTTTGGAGGAATTGTTGCATCACGCATTTTAGCATATCTAGATCTTCCTCTTGACCCTACTGATGTGAAATTAACTCCTATAAGGCTTGATATTGCTGCTATGAAGAGTCATCAATTTGTTACAACTGACTCTAGTTTAGATAATATGGTCTATAGAATGTTGTTTGCTGACGGGGATGAGAGGGAAATCCCTTTGCCGCAGCCAGATTTGTTCAGTATTCACACGAAACCGTGGTCGCGCTCTAAGGAGGAGGTGGATGAGCAACTGAAGATACAGGGCTTCCACCAGCAGCATGATTCCGAGGACGCCGAGCCCTCCCACGACTACACCGTCACGTATCCTGGTGCTTCTTCCAGCACATACCCGGATCCATCTTCGTCGTACTACGGAGGTGCTACTTCATGGGCACCATGGGATTGAACTCCACTTAGACCAAAAGCCTAAGCTTGGGGGAGGCATACCGGCATCACTCATTCTTTGCATATTATAGTTGCTGGATACTTGTACATACTTGTTTAGCTTCTTAAAGTGGTTTTCTAATAAGAGGGAGATGATATTTGGGGAAGTGCTGCCTGAAAACAGATTCTGGACTGATACCAAAAAAATTCTCAAAAACATCCAGAACGTTATTTTGTGAAGCCAATTTTTGTGCATGTTCCCCAGGTGTTATCTAACTTTCATTAGTTGAACACTTTTCGAGCTGGGCAGCGGAAGAATTTCTTAAAAATCGATTATTGTACTGCTGTCAAGTTTGACAAATTCCTGCAACATTGTGTTTATGTGACTCTTCTAGTTTCCATTTTCTTGTTTTCGCCTTGTTTCTTTCCTAAAACACAAAAAGACCAAAAATATTTCTGTTGTTTCTCTTCACCATTTGTTTATTTTGGTTTCTTGCTCTTATTTTGCTTTATTTGCTATCGTTGGTTTGCTATAAGAAAATCCAAAAAGATTTTGCTTTGTTTGCTTGTTTCCTTTTGTTCTTGTTTCCAATTCGAAAACACCAAAAATATTTGCTGTTCTTCTTTGGTTTTGTAAAGTTCATTATGGAGTTCAATGGTCTTCGGTGGCTGGAGCGTGGTTTTCATTCCATATTATTCAAGCTACACAAGTGAAAGGCAATAATGACGATCTACGACAATTCGACTGTGGTGAGAGGCTGGTATGAACTCTATTTGTTTTCATTTTTGTACATATACTCATCCATGTGAGCATGCTTAGTTGGTTCATGTGAGGTATATGTCATTTAAGAAAGTCTAGTAGTTCATGATCTCTCATGTTTAGCTCCAGTTTATTAATATGAGTAGCATGTCATAGATATTTGCTTGCATTGTTTTATTCATAAATAGGTATGACATTGTGGTATCCTCCTCTGAATAATTCATTCGAATCGACTTGGCACATGCTCACGCATGCATATGACTGAACAAAAGTCAATTAAGCCTTGATGATTTACTTTGCCTCAGAGTTCTTGTATCACTTTTATGCCTCCGTTAATTTATTTTGCCGCAAGCATGATTATGACAGTGACTGCTCTCTTGATTGTCGCTCCCCAGTCTATTGCTAGCCTTCACTTGTACTGAGCGTGAACGCTACTCGTGCTTCCAAACCCCTGAAAACCAAGTTATTCCAAAGTGTCCACCATAAATACCTATGCATGACATTTCAAACCATTCCAAGTAAATTCTCATGCGCTACCTTTAAACCTTCAAAATGCTTCTCAATTTGTGTCAATGTTTTATAGCTCATGAGGAAGTATGTGGTGTTTATCTTTCGACCTTGTCATTCACTTTTGACAGACTTTCATAATAAGAGCCGACAACGGGTTCCCAGCCCCAATTATTCAAACTTAATTCTCTTCACATGTTTTGCCCTGATTCATCAGTAAGCAACTTAATTTGCAAATAGACACTCCTCCATGGTATGAGATTGATTGGAAGGCACCCGAGGATTCGGTTAGCCATGGCTTGTGTAAGCAAAGGTTGGGGGAGTGTCACCCATAATAAAACTAAAGTACGTGTGTAAACAAAAGAGAAGAGGGATGATCTACCTTGCTGGTAGAAATAACGTCCTTCATGGGAGCCGCTCTTGAAAGTCTGGTTGACGAGGTAGTTTGAGTACCCATTACCATTCGTTGACAACAAAAAACACCTCTCAAAATAATTTTACTCCTGATTTAAAAATGAAAAGCTCTAGCGCATGTTAATCCCTGCCTCCCTCTGCGAAGGGTTAATCTTTTACTTTTATGTTGAGTCACCATCCTTTCTTTGAGCACTTTCTTGAGAGCACAACTGTCATTCTTAGTATAATATGCTTGTCCCAAAATATGATTGACTGTGGTATAACTTTGATGCTTTTATCTTTGACAATCTCTACTTCTAGTCTTTCCATGAACTTCAGAGGTGTCCGAGCATTTATGTTTTGCTGTACAAATACGGGAAAGCGAGATACCACTTTATCATATCTTTTTATGAACATTGCAATCCTGCTGATAGACATGATTCATGATGCTTATTATTAATGTGTTGGTACCTTTTCCATGACTGACATAGCTAGTAGATGATTTTATTTTCATGTATCTTATTATGAATTGCCTAAGTACTTGTCCATATCATGAGAATATTTACATCATATGAACAAATGTGTTCGTGAAAGTTCTTTTGTCGCACTCAGTTGTTAACTGAATTGCTTGAGGACAAGCAATAAGCTAAGCTTGGGGGAGTTGATACGTCCAAAACGTATCTACTTTCCCGAACACTTTTGCTATTGTTTTGCCTCTAATTTGTGTATTTTGGATACAACTAACACGGACTAACGCTGTTTTCAGCAGAATTGCTCTGGTGTCTTGTTTTTGTGCAGAAATTCAACTTTAAGGAAAATCCCCGGAATTTATGTCGAAGGGCTTATTTTTCCAGAAGATTCACGGAGCCAGAAGGGCAGGCCTGGGGGAGGCCCAGGGCCCCCACACACTAGGTCGGCGCGGCCTAGGAGGGGGGCGCGCCGCCCTAGTGTGAGGCCGCCTCGGCCAGCCTCTGACGCCCCCCTCTGGACTATTTAAGGGTTTCGATCTAAAAATGCGAGACAGGAAGTCGAAGTCGCCAGAAACCATCCAGAACGCCGCCACCATCGCGAAACTCCATCTCGGGACCAGAAACTCCGTTCTGGCACTCCGCCGGGACGGGGAATTGGAGGAGATCATCGCCATCATCACCACCGACACCTCTCCATCGACCAGCAATGTTTCCCCCATCCATGTGTGAGTAATTCCCCCGCTGTAGGCTGAAGGGGATGGTAGGGATTGGATGAGATTGGTCATGTAATAGCATAAGATTGTTAGGGCATAGTGCCTAGTGTCCGTAATTGGTACTTTGATGATATTGTTGCAACTTGTTATGCTTAATGCTTGTCACTAGGGCCCGAGTGCCATGATCTCAGATCTGAACATGTTATTGTTTCATGATGATATTCATTGTTTTATGATCTTACCTGCAAGTTGTATACACATGTCGCTGTCCGGAACACGAGGCCCCAAAGTGACAGAAATTGGGACAACCGGAGGGGAAGGCGGTGATGTGAGGATCACATGTGTTCATGGAGTGTTAATGCTTTGCTCCGGTGCTCTATTAAAAGGAGTACCTTAATTTCCAGTAGATTCCCTAGAGGCCCGGCTGCCACCGGCTGGTAGGACAAAAGATGTTGTGCAAGTTTCTCATTGCGAGCACGTAGGACTAAATATGGAACACATGCCTATGGATTGTTTAGTACTTGGATACCATTTTATTACTATCTGCAAATGCCCTGCTTTGATTGTTACATGAGTTTCTCTCATCCATGCAACGCCCGTCATCCATCCCTGTGCCTACAGTATTTTAATCCTGTTGTTTACTATAATCACTACTGCTGTCTTTGTTACACTGCTGCTGATATTTCACCACTGCTACTGCTATAAAACTGTTACTACTGATAAACTCTTGCGAGCAAGTCTGTTTCCAGGTGCAGCTGAATTGACAACTCCGCTGTTAAGGCTTTCAAGTATTCTTTGTCTCCCGCGAATCAATAAATTGGGTTTTACTTCCCGCGAAGACTGTTGCGATCCCCTATACTTGTGGGTTATCAAGCGTCTCGAAAGACTTGACGATGGCCTCTGCTCCGCCGCCCTCTCCTCCGGCGTAGGCGCATCAGGGTCATCGGAGGACCAAGATATCTCCGAGTCGGAGTCCTCTGCTGCAGCGGCGGCCGCCAGCCTACGCTGTTCCAGCTTGGGGTCCAACGCCACGTGGCCCGCCAGCTCCTCCTGTGCTTCCTTCTCCGCTTCAGTCAGGGCAGCGGCTTCCCTGACCGGGTGGAGGAGGTTGGTGCTGTCTTCGGAGTCGAACTCCTCGGAGGAGCTCGAGGCTGGAGGAGGTGGAGTGGGAGGTGAAGGTAGAGGTGGAGGCTCATGGTGGATCTGCTGGAGGCTAAGAGGAAGCGGCGCTACGACAACGGCGGCTAGGGTTTAGTGGGGAGGAGATGAGATGCTTGTGCCCCTGTATATATAGGTCGGAGGGAGGGCGACGGCGACGCCACGCGTATCGCCATTACTACGTGCGCAGAGGTAGGTGATGTCTACTGGAGCTTCTATTCTTGTAGACAGTGTTGGGCCTCCAAGAGCAGAGGTTTGTAGAACAGCAGCAAGTTTCCCTTAAGTGGATCACCCAAGGTTTATCGATCTCAGGGAGGAAGAGGTCAAAGATATCCCTCTCATGCAACCCTGCAACCACAAAGCAAGAAGTCTCTTGTGTCCCCAACACACCTAATAGGTGCACTAGTTTGGCGAAGAGATAGTGAAATACAGGTGGTATGAATAAATATGAGCAGTAGCAACGGTACCAGAAAAGTGCTTTGCTGTCCAGGACTGGCGTGTGATAGATGGTGGTAATATTGCAGTAAGTAGAGATGCAGTAGAACAGTAAACAAGCAGCGATAGCAGTATTTGCGAACAAGGCCTAGGGATTATACTTTCACTAGTGGACACTCTCAACATTGATCACATAAATAAATAGATAGATGCTAGACTCTACACCCTCTTGTTGGATGATGAACACCACTAATTGCGTAGGATTACACGAACCCTCAATGCCGGAGTTAACAAGCTCCACAATATTCGATATTCATATTTAAATAACCTTAGAGTGCAAGATAGATCAACATAACCAAATAGATCACATCAATACCATCATAGTAATAGTTAACTTCATAATCCACAAGAGATCACAATCATAAACTACGCCAAGTACTACATGATGCACACACTGCCACCTTTACACCATGCAGGAGGAATAGAGTACTTTAATAACATCACTAGAGTAGCACATAGATGAATAGTGATACAAAACTCATATGAATCTCAATCATGTAAGGCAGCTCATGAGATCATTGTATTGAAGTACATAGGAGAGAGATTAACCACATAGCTACCGGTACAGCCCCGAGCCTCGATGGAGAACTACTCCCTCCTCATGGGAGACAGCAGTGTTGATGAAGATGGCGGTGGAGATGGCAGCGGTGTCGATGGAGAAGCCTTCCGGGGGCACTTCCCCGTCCCGGCGGCATGCCGGAACAGAGACTCCTGTCCCCCAGATATTGGCTTCGCGATGGCGGTGGCTCTGGATGGTTTCTCGTACCGTGGCTTTTTCGTATCGAGGTTTTAAGTCGAGGGGCTTCTTATAGGCGAGGAGGCGGCGGCAGAAGGGGTCTGGGGCCACCAGACAATAGGGCGGCGCGGCCAGGGCCTGGGCCGCACCAGCCACATGTGTGGGCCCCCTATGGGTCCTCTCTGGCGACTCTCGGGTGTTCTGGAAGCTCCCGGGGATCCTAAGATGCTGGGCGTTGATTTCGTCCGATTCCGAGAATATTTCCTTACTAGGATTACTGAAACCAAAATCAGCAGAAAACAGCAACTGGCCCTTCGGCATCTCGTCAATAGGTTAGTTCCGGAAAACGCATAAAAACAACATAAAGTGTGCATAAAACATGTAGATATCATCAATAATGTGGCATGGAACATAATAAATTATCGATACGTCGGAGACGTATCAGCATCTCCAAGCTTAGTTTCTGCTCGTCCCGAGCAGGTAAATGATAACAAAGATAATTTCTGGAGTGACATGCCATCATAACCTTGATCATACTATTGTAAGCATATGTAATGAATGCAACGATCAAAACAATGTTAAATGACATGAGTAAACAAATGAATCATATAGCGAAGACTTTTCATGAATAGTACTTCAAGACGAGCATCAATAAGTCTTGCATAAGAGTTAACTCATCAAGCAATAATTTCAAAGTAAAGGTATTGAAGCAACATAAAGGAAGATTAAGTTTCAGCGGTTGCTTTCAACTTGTAACATGTATATCTCATGGATAGTTGTCAATGTAAAGTAATATAACAAGTGCAATATGCAAGTATGTAGGAATCAATGCACAGTTCACACAAGTGTTTGCTTCTTGAGGTGGAGAGAGATAGGTGAACTGACTCAACATAAAAGTAAAAGAATGGCCCTTCGCAGAGGGAAGCATTGATTGCTATATTTGTGCTAGAGCTTTGGTTTTGAAAACAAGAAACAATTTTGTCAACGGTAGTAATAAAGCATATGTGTTATGTAAATTATATCCTACAAGTTGCAAGCCTCATGCATAGTATACTAATAGTGCCCGCACCTTGTCCTAATTAGCTCGGATTACCTGGATTATCATTGCAATGCATATGTTTTAACCAAGTGTCACAAAGGGGTACCTCTATGCCGCTTGTACAAAGGTCTAAGGAGAAAGCTCGCATCGGATTTCTCGCTATTGATTATTCTCAACTTAGACATCCATACCGGGACAACATAGACAACAGATAATGGACTCCTCTTTTATGCATAAGCATTCAACAACAATTAATTTTCTCATATGAGATTGAGGATATTTGTCCAAAACTGAAACTTCCACCATGGATCATGGCTTTAGTTAGCGGCCCAATGTTCTTCTCTAACATTATGCATGCTCTAACCATTTTAGTGGTAAATCTCCCTTACTTCAGACAAGACGAACATGCATAGCAACTCACATGATGTTCAACAAAGAGTAGTTGATGGCGTCCCCAGGAACATGGTTATCGCACAACAAGCAACTTAATAAGAGATAAAGTGCATAAGTACATATTCAATACCACAATAGTTTTTAGGCTATTTGTCCCATGAGCTATATATTGTAAAGCTGAAGGATAGAAATTTAAAGGTAGCACTCAAGCAATTTACTTTGGAATGGCGGAGAAATACCATGTAGTAGGTAGGTATGGTGGACACAAATGGCATAGTGGTTGGCTCAAGGATTTTGGATGCATGAGAAGTATTCCCTCTCGATACAAGGATTAGGCTAGCAAGGTTATTTGAAACAAACACAAGGATGAACCGGTGCAGCAAAACTCACATAAAAGACATATTGTAAACATTATAAGACTCTACACCGTCTTCCTTGTTGTTCAAACTCAATACTAGAAATTATCTAGACCTTAGAGAGACCAATTATGCAAACCAAATTTTAGCAAGCTCTATGTATTTCTTCATTAATAGGTGCAAAGTATATGATGCAAGAGCTTAAACATGAGCACACCAATTGCCAAGTATCACATTGTCCAAGACATTTTAGAAATTACTATATGTATCATTTTCCGTTTCCAACCATACAACAATTTACGAAGCAGTTTCAACCTTCGCCATGAAAATTAAAAGCTAAGAACACATGTGTTCATATGAACCAGCGGAGCGTGTCTCTCTCCCACACAAGCATTTATTCAAACAAAAACAAAAACAAAAGCACACAGACGCTCCAAATAAAGTACATAAGATGTGACCGAATAAAAATATAGTTTCAAGGGAGGAACCTGATAATTTGTCGATGAAGAAGGGGATGCCTTGGGCATCTCCAAGCTTAGATGCTTGAGTCTTATTGCAATATGCAGGGATGAACCACCGGGGCATCCCCAAGCTTAGACTTTTCACTCTTCTTGATCATAGTATATCATCCTCCTCTCTTGACCCTTGAAAACTTCCTTCACACCAAACTCGAAATAAACTCATTAGAGGGTTAGTGCATAATCAAAAACTCACATGTTCAGAGGTGACACAATCATTCTTAACACTTCTGGACATTGCTCAAAGCTACTGGAAGTCAATGGAACAAAGAAATCCATCCCACATAGCAAAAGAGGCAATGCGAAATAAAAGGCAGAATCTGTCAAAACAGAACAGTCCGTAAAGACGAATTTTAAAGGGGCACCAGACTTGCTCACATAAAAATGCTCAAATTTAATGAAAGTTGCGTACATATCTGAGGATCACTCACGTAAATTGGCATAATTTTCTGACTTACCTACAGAGAATTTGGCCCAGATTCGTGACAGCAAAGAAATCTGTTTCTGCGCAGTAATCTAAATCTAGTATGAACCTTACTATCAAAGACTTTACTTGGCACAACAATGCAACAAAACTAAGATAAGGAGAGGTTGTTGCAGTATTAACATCTTCCAAGACACAAATATAAAACAAAATACTTTAGCAAATTAAACACATGGGTTATCTCCCAAGAAGTTCTTTCTTTATAGCCATTAAGATGGGCTCAATAGTTTTAATGATGCACTCGCAAGAAATAGTATTTAAAGCAAAAGAGAGCATCAAGAGGAAAATTCAAAACACATTTAATCCTAACATGCTTCCTATGAAAAGGAATCTTGTAAATAAACAAGTTCAAAAAGCATAATGCAACAAGCATAGAAAGATAAAACAAGTGTAGCTTGAAAAATTTCAGCACATAGAGAGGTGTTTTAGTAACATGAAAATTTCTACCACCATATTTTCCTCTCTCATAATAATATCCAGTAGCATCATGAGAAAACTCAACAATATAACTATCACATAAAGCATTCTTATCATGAGTCTCATGCATAAAATTATTACTACCCACATAAGCATAATCAATCTTATTAATTGTAGTGGGAGCAAATTCAACGAAGTAGCTATCATTATTATTTTCATCATCAAATATAGGAGGCATATTGTAATCATAATCAAATTTATCCTCCATAACAGGCGGCACCAAAAGACTACTATCATTATAATCATCATAAATAGGAGGCAAAGTATCATCAAAGTAAATTTTCTCCTCCATGCTTGGTGGACTAAAAAGATCATGCTCATCAAAACCAGCTTCCCCAAGCTTAGAATTTTCCATATCATTAGCAACAATGGTGTTCAAAGTGTTCATACTAATATGTTCCATGGGTTTTTTAATTTTCGCATCAAACCATCCATGTTTTAAATCAGGAAATAGAATAAGAAGCTCATTGTTGTCCATTATGCCTTACTAGTGTAAACAAGAAACAAAAAGATGCAATTGCAGGATCTAAAGGAAATAGCTTCGAGCACACACACAATGGCGCCAGAAAAGTACTGTTACCTGGAACTGGAGTATGAGTGCCTTTTACCTTTCCTCCCCAGCAACGGCGCCAGAAAAGTGCTTGATGTCTACTGGAGCTTCTATTCTTGTAGACAGTGTTGAGCCTCCAAGAGCAGAGGTTTGTAGAACAGCAGCAAGTTTCCCTTAAGTGGATCACCCAAGGTTTATCGATCTCAGGGAGGAAGAGGTCAAAGATATCCCTCTCATGCAACCCTGCAACCACAAAGCAAGAAGTCTCTTGTGTCCCCAACACACCTAATAGGTGCACTAGTTCGGCGAAGAGATAGTGAAATACAGGTGGTATGAATAAATATGAGCAGTAGCAACGGCACCAGAAAAGTGCTTTGCTGTCCAGGACTGGCGTGTGATGGATGGTGGTAATATTGCAGTAAGTAGAGATGCAGTAGAACAGTAAACAAGCAGCGATAGCAGTATTTGCGAACAAGGCCTAGGGATTATACTTTCACTAGTGGACACTCTCAACATTGATCACATAAATAAATAGATAGATGCTAGACTCTACACCCTCTTGTTGGATGATGAACACCACTAATTGCGTAGGATTACACGAACCCTCAATGTCGGAGTTAACAAGCTCCACAATATTCGATATTCATATTTAAATAACCTTAGAGTGCAAGATAGATCAACATAACCAAATAGATCACATTGATGTCTACGGGTGCTTCTATTCTTGTAGACAGTGTTGGGCCTCCAAGAGCAGAGGTTTGTAGAACAGCATCAAGTTTCCCTTAAGTGGATCACCCAAGGTTTATCGAACTCAGGGAGGAAGAGGTCAAAGATATCCCTCTCATGCAACCCTGCAACCACAAAGCAAGAAGTCTCTTGTGTCCCCAACACACCTAATAGGTGCACTAGTTCGGCGAAGAGATAGTGAAATACAGGTGGTATGAATAAGTATGAGCAGTAGCAACGGTGCCAGAAAAGTGCTTGCTGGCGTATAGTTGGTGGTGGTAATATTGCAGGCAGTAGAAACATAGTAAAACAGTAAACAAGCAGTGATTTCACTATTTAGGAACAAGGCCTAGGGATTATACTTTCACTAGTGGACACTCTCAACATTGATCACATAACAGAATAGATAAATGCTAGACTCTACACCCTATTGTTGGATGATGAACACCATTGCGTAGGATTACACGAACCCTCAATGCCGGAGTTAACAAGCTCCACAATATCAATGTTCATATTTAAATAACCTTAGAGTGCAAGATAGATCAACATAACCAAATAGATCACATCAATACCATCATAGTAATAGTTAACTTCACAATCCATAAGAGATCACGATCATAAACTACGCCAGGAACTACATGATGCACACACTGTCCACTTTACACCATGCAGGAGGAATAGAATACTTTAATAACATCACTAGAGTAGCACATAGATGAATTGTGATACAAAACTCATATGAATCTCAATCATGTAAAGCAGCTCATGAGATCATTGTATTGAAGTACATAGGAGAGAGATTAACCCCATAGCTACCGGTACAGCCCCGAGCCTCGATGGAGAACTACTCCCTCCTCATGGGAGACAGCAGCGTTGATGAAGATGGCGGTGGTGTCGATGGAGGAGCCTTCCGGGGGCACTTCCCTATCCCTGCGGCGTGCCGGAACAGAGACTCCTGTCCCCCAGATCTTGGCTTCGCGATGGCGGCGGCTCTGGATGGTTTCTCTTACCGTGGCTTTTCTGTCTCGAGGTTTTAGGTCGAGGACCTTTATATAGGCGAAGAGGCGGAGTCGGAGGGTCGAAGAGGCGGTGAGGGGGTAAGGCGGCGCGGCCAGGGCCTGGGCCACGCCGGCCACCCTCCTGGGCCCACCAAGCCTCTCCTCTGGCGACTCTCGGGTGTTCTGGAAGCTTCGTGGAAAAATAGGATGCTGGGCGTTGATTTCGTCCGATTTCGAGAATATTTCCTTACTAGGATTTCTGAAACCAAAAACAGCAGAAAACAGCAACTGGCCCTTTGGCATCTCGTCAATAGGTTAGTTCCGGAAAACGCATAAATATGACATAAAGTGTGCATAAAACATGTAGATATCATCAATAATGTGGCATGGAACATAAGAAATTATCGATACGTCGGAGACGTATCAGCATCCCCAAGCTTAGTTTCTGCTCGTCCCGAGCAGGTAAACGATAAACAAAGATAATTTCTGGAGTGACATGCCATCATAACCTTGATCATACTATTGTAAAGCACATGTAATGAATGCAGCGATCCAAACAATGGTAAATGACATGAGTAAACAAATGAATCATATAGCAAAGACTTTTCATGAATAGTACTTCCAAGACAAGCATCAATAAGTCTTGCATAAGAGTTAACTCATAAAGCAATAATTTAAAGTAAAGGTATTGAAGCAACACAAAGGAAGATGAAGTTTCAGCGGTTGCTTTCAACTTATAACATGTATATCTCATGGGTAGTTGTCAATGCGAAGTAATATAACAAGTGCAATATGCAAGTATGTAGGAATCAATGCACAGTTCACACAAGTGTTTGCTTCTTGAGGTGGAGAGAGATAGGTGAACTGACTCAACATAAAAGTAAAAGAATGGCCCTTCGCAGAGGGAAGCATTGATTGCTATATTTGTGCTAGAGCTTTGGTTTTGAAAACAAGAAACAATTTTGTCAACGGTAGTAATAAAGCATATGTGTTATGTAAATTATATCCTACAAGTTGCAAGCCTCATGCATAGTATACTAATAGTGCCCGCACCTTGTCCTAATTAGCTCGGATTACCTGGATTATCATTGCAATGCATATGTTTTAACCAAGTGTCACAAAGGGGTACCTCTATGCCGCCTGTACAAAGGTCTAAGGAGAAAGCTCGCATTGGATTTCTCGCTATTGATTATTCTCAACTTAGACATCCATACCGGGACAACATAGACAACAGATAATGGACTCCTCTTTTATGCATAAGCATGTAGCAACAATTAATTTTCTCATATGAGATTGAGGATATTGTCCAAAACTGAAACTTCCACCATGGATCATGGCTTTAGTTAGCGGCCCAATGTTCTTCTCTAACAATATGCACGCTCTAACCATAAGGTGGTAAATCTCCCTTACTTCAGACAAGACGAACATGCATAGCAACTCACATGATATTTAACAAAGAGTAGTTGATGGCGTCCCCAGGAACATGGTTATCGCGCAACAAGCAACTTAATAAGAGATAAAGTGCATAAGTACATATTCAATACCACAATAGTTTTTAAGCTATTTGTCCCATGAGCTATATATTGTAAAGGTAGAGGATAGAAATTTAAAGGTAGCACTCAAGCAATTTACTTTGGAATGGCGGAGAAATACCATGTAGTAGGTAGGTATGGTGGACACAAATGGCATAGTGGTTGGCTCAAGTATTTTGGATGCATGAGAAGTATTTTCTCTCGATACAAGGTTTAGGCTAGCAAGGCTATTTGAAACAAACACAAGGATGAAGCGTTGCAGCAAAACTCACATAAAAGACATATTGAAAATATTATAAGACTCTACACCGTCTTCCTTGTTGTTCAATCTCAATACTAGAAATTATCTAGACCTTAGAGAGACCAATTATGCAAACCAAATTTTAGCATGCTCTATGTATTTCTTCATTAATAAGTGCAAAGCATATGATGCAAGAGCTTAAACATGAGCACAACAATTGCCAAGTATCACATTATCCAAGACATTATAGCAATTACTACATGTATCATTTTCCAATTCCAACCATATAACAATTTAACGAAGAAGAAACTTCGCCATGAATATTATGAGTAGAGCCTGAGGACATACTTGTCCATATGCTACAGCGGAGCGTGTCTCTCTCCCACACAAAGAATGCTAGGATCCATTTTATTCAAACAAAACAAAAAACAAAACAAACCGACGCTCCAAGCAAAGCACATAAGATGTGACGGAATAAAAATATAGTTTCAGGGGAGGAACCTGATAATGTTGTCGATGAAGAAGGGGATGCCTTGGGCATCCCCAAGCTTAGACGCTTGAGTCTTCTTGATATATGCAGGGGTGAACCACCGGGGCATCCCCAAGCTTAGAGCTTTCACTCTTCTTGATCATAGTATATCATCCTCCTCTCTTGACCCTTGAAAACTTCCTCCACACCAAACTCGAAACAAACTCATTAGAGGGTTAGTGCATAATCAAAAATTCACATGTTCAGAGGTGACACAATCATTCTTAACACTTCTGGACATTGCTCAAAGCTACTGGAAGTCAATGGAACAAAGAAATCCATCCCACATAGCAAAAGAGGCAATGCGAAATAAAAGGCAGAATCTGTCAAAACAGAACAGCCCGTAAAGACGAATTTATTGAGGCACCAGACTTGCTCAAATGAAAATGCTCAAATTGAATGAAAGTTGCGTACATATCTGAGGATCACTCACGTAAATTGGCATAATTTTCTGAGTTACCTACAGAGAATTTTGCCCAGATTCGTGACAGCAAAGAAATCTGTTTCTGCGCAGTAATCCAAATCTAGTATCAACCTTGCTATCAACGACTTTACTTGGCACAACAATGCAATAAAATAAGATAAGGAGAGGTTGCTACAGTAGTAGCAACTTCCAAGACACAAATATAAAACAAAATTACTGTAGCAAAATAAACACATGGGTTATCTCCCAAGAAGTTCTTTCTTTATAGCCATTAAGATGGGCTCAGCAGTTTTAATGATGCACTCGCAAGAAATAGTATTTGAAGCAAAAGAGAGCATCAAGAAGCAAATTCAAAACACATTTAAGTCTAACATGCTTCCTATGAAAAGGAATCTTGTAAATAAACAAGTTCATGAAGAGCAAAGTGACAAGCATAGGAAGATAAAACAAGTATAGCTTCAAAAATTTCAGCACATAGAGAGGTGTTTTAGTAGCATGAAAATTTCTACAACCAGATTTTCCTCTCTCATAATAATATCCAGTAGTATCATGAGCAAACTCAACAATATAGCTATCATATAAAGCATTCTTATCATGAGTCTCATGCATAAAATTATTACTCTCCACATAAGCATAATCAATTTTATTAGTTGTAGTGGGAGCAAATTCAACAAAGTAGCTATCAAATATAGGAGGCATATTGTAATCATAATCAAATTCATCCTCCATAACAGGCGGTACTAAAAGACTACTATCATTATAATCATCATAAATAGGAGGCAAAGTATCATCAAAGTAAATTTTCTCCTCAATTCTTGGGGGACTAAAAATATCATGCTCATCAAAACCAGCTTCCCCAAGCTTAGAATTTTCCATAGCATTAGCAACAATAGTGTTCAAAGCATTCATATTAATAACATTCCCATTAGCATGCATATAAAGTTCCATGGTTTTTTTAATTCTCTCTTCAAACACATCATGTCCTAATTCAAGATAAAGTTCATAAAGATCTCTCATATTTTTGTTGTTTTCCATTATGCCTAACTAGTGTAAACAAGAAACAAAAAGATGCAATTGCAGGATCTAAAGGAAATAGCTTCGAGCACAAACACAACGGCGCCAGAAAAGTACTGTTACCTGGAACCAAAGTATGAGTGCCTTTTACCTTTCCTCCCCGGCAACGGCGCCAGAAAAGTGCTTGATGTCTACGGGTGCTTCTATTCTTGTAGACAGTGTTGGGCCTCCAAGAGCAGAGGTTTGTAGAACAGCAGCAAGTTTCCCTTAAGTGGATCACCCAAGGTTTATCGAACTCAGGGAGGAAGAGGTCAAAGATATCCCTCTCATGCAACCCTGCAACCACAAAGCAAGAAGTCTCTTGTGTCCCCAACACACCTAATAGGTGCACTAGTTCGGCGAAGAGATAGTGAAATACAGGTGGTATGAATAAGTATGAGCAGTAGCAACGGTGCCAGAAAAGTGCTTGCTGGCGTATAGTTGGTGGTGGTAATATTGCAGGCAGTAGAAACATAGTAAAACAGTAAAAAAGCAGTGATTTCAGTATTTAGGAACAAGGCCTAGGGATTATACTTTCACTAGTGGACACTCTCAACATTGATCACATAACAGAATAGATAAATGCTAGACTCTACACCCTCTTGTTGGATGATGAACACCATTGCGTAGGATTACACGAACCCTCAATGCCGGAGTTAACAAGCTCCACAATATCAATGTTCATATTTAAATAACCTTAGAGTGCAAGATAGATCAACATAACCAAATAGATCACATCAATACCATCATAGTAATAGTTAACTTCACAATCCATAAGAGATCACGATCATAAACTACGCCAAGAACTACATGATGCACACACTGTCCACTTTACACCATGCAGGAGGAATAGAGTACTTTAATAACATCACTAGAGTATCACATAGATGAATAGTGATACAAAACTCATATGAATCTCAATCATGTAAGGCAGCTCATGAGATCATTGTATTGAAGTACATAGGAGAGAGATTAACCACATAGCTACCGGTACAGCCCCGAGCCTCGATGGAGAACTACTCCCTCCTCATGGGAGACAGCAGTGTTGATGAAGATGGCGGTGGAGATGGTAGCGGTGTCGATGGAGAAGCCTTCCGGGGGCACTTCCCCGTCCCGGCGGCGTGCCGGAACAGAGACTCCTGTCCCCCAGATCTTGGCTTCGCGATGGCGGCGGCTCTGGATGGTTTCTCGTACCGTGGCTTTTTCGTATCGAGGTTTTAGGTCGAGGGGCTTCTTATAGGCGAGGAGGCGGCGGCAGAAGGGGTCTGGGGCCACCAGACAATAGGGCGGCGCAGCCAGGGCCTGGGCCGCGCCAGCCCCATGTGTGGGCCCCCTATGGGTCCTCTCTGGCGACTCTCGGGTGTTCTGGAAGCTCCCGGGGATCCTAAGATGCTGGGCGTTGATTTCGTCCGATTCCGAGAATATTTCCTTACTAGGATTTCTGAAACCAAAAACAGCAGAAAATAGCAACTGGCCCTTCGGCATCTCGTCAATAGGTTAGTTCCAGAAAACGCATAAAAACAACATAAAGTGTGCATAAAACATGTAGATATCATCAATAATGTGGCATGGAACATAAGAAATTATCGATACGTCGGAGACGTATCAGTAGGCGACGGCCACGCGCCACGCGAGGCATCGCCATTTACGCGGCCGCAGACTGCCGAAGCGACGCCTCGGTGCCAGTACTGGTGGAGAAGACGCATCGACGCAGGGTCGCTGCCAGGCGGGCCTGACGAAACGTTCGCCAGATGCGAGCGGACACTTTCGGTGCTAAACATGAGCACAAATGAAAACTCTCTGATATGGAATATAGGTGCTAAACATGAGCACAAATGATGACTATGAATACTGCAGGTGCTAAAACATGAGCACAAGTGTGGATAAAAGATAGTAATGCTGCCCCCTTTTTCTTTATTCTTTTTTATTCTTTTTCTTTTCTATTTTTTTCTTTCTTTTTTTTCTCTTTTTGATGGCCTCCATGGCTCTTTTCACTTTTAGGGGCAACATCCTAATATGACAACACACTTTTTGGTACAAATAACTCATAATGAATAAAACATGATGTATAAAATTGTATGCCTCTGCCAGTGTAGCAGGATGTGCAATGATCTAGCGTAACATGGGTAAACCACACATCAGCTGTATAGAATCATGCAAAGCAATATATAAATAATAAATGACAGCATGTAATGTAAAATGGAAGTTGCATGGCAATATATCTCGGAACAGCTATGGAAATGCTGTGGTAGGTAGGTATGGTGGCTGTTTTGAGGAGATGTATGGGCTTATGTGTAGGAGAACAAGAGAAAGTCCTCCCACGGGTTTGGATGTACTGGTGAAGTATGCACAATTCTCAATGTGAGCAAAAGGCAATGCACAGTACCGAAGAGGCTAGCAAATTTGGATGGTGGAAGTGCCAAAAACCGTAGCTTAACATTAGTCAAAAAAAACTCACAACCTTATTGCAAACAACTAGCAGGTTCATCATTAAGAGCATGATTAAAATTTACTCCAAGGAGGGCCGTTCACGGTGGCACAAGTACCCCGCTAGCTCCCTCGACCTTCAGCACAACTTAGTTATTACGATGAACTCTCAGACATGGAAAGCTATCAAGTCCAACTACACCTTCAACTATTTAAATAGAGTTTGTAGTACGTCACAAGTTTAAAGACAACAATCCACTACTAATTTTAACTTATTTATCCAGCAAGCCTTACCATCTAAATACCTCAAAACCGTTTGCAAAGAATCAAGTTATCAAAGCTCATTGATCTACAAGATTATGCAAGTGTTTCATTATACCACTACCACATGCAACATTTCCTGAACCGACCAAATAACAATGAACGAAGCAGTTTCAACCTTCGCCATGAACATTAAAAGCTAAGAACACATGTGTTCATATGAACCAGCGGAGCGTGTCTCTCTCCCACACAAGCATGAATTTATTCAATCAAACAAAAATAGAAACACACAGACGCTCCAAGTAAAGTACATAAGATGTGACGGAATAAAAATATAGTTTCAATAGAAGAAACCTGATAAATTGTTGATGAAGAAGGGGATGCCTTGGGCATCCCCAAGCTTAGACGCTTGAGTCTTCTTGAAATATGCAAGGATGAACCACGGGGGCATCCCCAAGCTTAGACTTTTCACTCTTCTTAATCATATATCATCCTCCTCTCTTGACCCTTGAAAACTCCCTCCACACCAAACTCAAAACAGACTCATTAGAGGGTTAGTGCATAATCAAAAATTCACATGTTCAGAGGTGACACAATCATTCTTAACACTTCTGGACATTGCACAAAGCTACTGAAAGTTAATGGAATAAAGAAATCCATCAAACATAGGAAAACAGGCAATGCGAAATAAAAGGCAGAATCTATCAAAATAGAACAGTCCGTAAAGACGAATTTTTTAGGTGCACCAGACTTGCTCAAATGAAAATGCTCAAATTGGATGAAAGTTGCGTACATATCTGAGGATCACTCACGTAAATTGGCAGATTTTTTTGAGTTACCTACAGAGAACCCTGCCCAAATTCGTTACAGCAAGAAATCTGTTTCTGCGCAGAAATCCAAATCTAGTATCAACCTTCTATTAGAGACTTCACTTGGCACAACAATGCAATTAAATAAAGATAAGGAGAGGTTGCTATAGTAGTACCAACTTCCAAGACACAAATATAAAACAAAAATGCTGTAGTAAAATAAACACATGGGTTATCTCCCAAGAAGTGCTTTCTTTATAGCCATTAAGATGGGCTCAGCAGTTTTAATGATGCACTCGCAAGAAGTAAGAGTTGAAGCAAAAGAGAGCATCAAGAAGCAAATTCAAAACACATTTAAGTCTAACCCACTTCCTATGAAAATGAATCTTGTAAATGAAAAAATTCATGAAGCATAATGCAACAAGCATAGAAAGATAAAACAAGTGTAACTTCAAGATTTTCATCAAAAAGAGAGGTGTTTTAGTAACATGAAAACTTCTACAACCATATTTTCCTCTCTCATAAAGATTTTCAGTAGCATCATGAACAAACTCAACAATATAACTATCAAATGAAACATTCTTATCATGAGTCTCATGCATAAAATTATTACTCTCCACATAAGCATAATCAATTTTATTTATTGTAGTGGGAGCAAATTCAACAAAGTAGCTATCATCATCAAATATACGAGGCATATTGTAATCATAATTAAATTTACTCTCCATAGTAGGCAGCACCAAAAGACCACTATCATTATAATCATCATAAATAGGAGGCAAAGTATCATCGAAGAAAGTTTTCTCCTCAATGCTTGGGGGACTAAAAATATCATGCTCATCAAAACCAGCTTCCCCAAGCTTAGAATTTTCCATATCATTAGAAATAATAGTGCTCATACTAATAACATTGCTACTAGCATGCAAATAAGGTTCAATAGGTTTTTTAATTTTCGCATCAAATAATCCACGTCTTAACTCAGGAAATAGCTTCAAAAGCTCACTGTTACTTTCCATTATGCCTAACTAGTGAAATAAAAACAAGAAACAAAAAGATGCAATTGCAGGATCTAAAGGAAATAGCTTCGAGCACTTACAACGGCACCAGAAAATAATTTAGTTACCTGGGACCAGAGTGTAAGTGCCTTTTACCTTTCCTCCCCGGTAACGGTGCCAGAAAATAGCTTGATGTCTACGCACGCTTTTATTCCTGTGGACAGTGTTGGGCCTCCAAGAACAGAGGTTTGTAGAACAGCAGCAAGTTTCCCTTAAGTGAATCACCCAAGGTTTGTCGAACTCATGGAGGAAGAGGTCAAAGATATCCCTCTCAAGCAACCCTGCAATTACGATACAAGAAGTCTCTCGTGTCCCCAACACACCTAATACACTTGTCAGATGTATAGGTGCACTAGTTCGGCGAAGAGATAGTGAAATACAAGTGGTATGGATGTATATGAGCGGTAATAGCAATCTGAAATAAATATGGCAGTGAGGAAACATGCAACAGAACAGTAAATAAACGGAGATTCGATGTTCGGAAACAAGGCCTAGGGATCATACTTTCACTAGTGGACACTCTCAACATTGCAATCATAAAGGAATATAAATAAGCACTTCACTATGCTATTCTGAATTACTCTCTGGCAAGATAACGAACACTAATTCATCATGTAGGTTAACCTTAAAGATGTATTCCCAAGTACTAATAAATACCCCACACTGTCACTGTGAGCATTCATAGGAGGTACTAACACACCACAATTTCATAGAGACATCCAACTCAAATCATAACCCAGTGAACAAGTATTCTCTGAAATATAGCCTAAGAGACCCACACGGTGCACACACTGTCACCTTTACACACGTGGGACAAGGAGTCTCCGGAGATCACATAAGTAAAATCCACTTGAATATCATAACGACATCTAGATTACAAAGCTCATCATATGGATCTCAATCATGTAAAGCAGCTCATGAGATCATTGTATTGAAGTACATGGGAGAGAGATTAACCACATAGCTACCGGTACAGCCCTTAGCCTCGATGAAGAACTACTCCCTCCTCATGGGAGACAGCAGCGTTGATGAAGATGGCGGTGGTGTCGATGGAGATGCCTTCCGGGGGCACTTCCCCGTCCCGGCGGCGTGCCGGAACAGAGACTTCTGTCCCCCAGATCTTGGCTTCGCGATGGCGGCGGCTCTGGAAGGTTTCTCGTATCGTGGCTTATTCGTATCGAAGATTTAGGTCAGGACGACTTAAATAGGCGAAGAGTCGGAGTCGGAGGGGGTCTGGTGGACCCATGCACCAGGGGGGCGCGCCCCCCCTTGGCCGCGCCGCCACCCCGTGTGGGGCCACCAGGGCTCCCCTCTAGTCCCTCTGCGGTGCTCTGGAAGCTTCCTTGAAATATAAGATACTGGGCGTTGATTTCGTCCAATTCCTAGAATATTTCCTTAATAGGATTTCTGAAACCAAAAACACTAGAAAACAGGAACTGGCACTTCGGCATCTTGTTAATAGGTTAGTTCCGGAAAATGCATCAAAGCGATATAAAGTGTGAACAAAACATGTAGGTATTGTCATAAAACAAGCATGGAACATCAGAAATTATAGATACGTTGGAGACGTATCAGTGGTGCCAGACGCATTTCCGGTCACGGCGGACGAAAATGGATGCTGAGCGATGATGTCTACGTTCCCCCTCCTTTCCTGTAGACAGTGTTGGGCCTCCAAGAGCAGAGGTTTGTAGAACAGCAGCAAGTTTTCCCTTAAGTGGATACCCAAGGTTTATCAAACTCAGGGAGGAAGAGGTCAAAGATATCCCTCTCATGCAACCCTGCAACCACAAAGCAAGAAGTCTCTTGTGTCCCCAACACACCTAATAGGTGCACTAGTTCGGCGAAGAGATAGTGAAATACAGGTGGTATGAATATATATGAGCAGTGGCAACGGTGCCAGAAAATAGCTTGCTGGCGTGTAGTTGATGGTGGTAGTATTGCAGCAGTAGTAACGCAGTAAAACAGTAAACAAGCAGTAGTAACGCAGCAGTAGTAAACAAGTAGCGATAGCAGTATTTAGGAGCAAGGCCTAGGGATTACACTTTCACTAGTGGACACTCTCAACATTGATCACATAACAGAACAAATAAATGCATACTCTACACTTTTGTTGGATGATGAACACATTGCGTAGGATTACACGAACCCTCAATGCCGGAGTTAACAAGCTCCACAATAATGTTCATGTTTTAGTAACCTTATAGTGTAAGATAGATCAACAGACTAAACCAAGTACTAACATAGCATGCACACTTTCACCTTCATGCATATGTAGGAGGAATAGATCACATCAATACTATCATAGCAATAGTTAACTTCGCAATCTACAAGAGATCATGATCATAGCATAAACCAAGTACTAACACGGTGCACACACTGTCGCCCTTACACACGTGCAGGAGGAATAGAACTACTTTAATAACATCACTAGAGTAGCACATAGATAAATTGTGATACAAAACTCATATGAATCTCAATCATGTAAAGCAGCTCATGAGATCATTGTATTGAAGTACATAGAAGAGAGATTAACCACATAGCTACCGGTACAGCCCCGAGCCTCGATGGAGAACTACTCCCTCCTCATGGGAGCAGCAGCGGTGATGAAGATGGCGGTGAAGATGACAGCGGTGTCGATGGAGAAGCCTTCCGGGGGCACTTCCCCGTCCCGGCGGCGTGCCGGAACAGAGACTCCTGTCCCCCAGATCTTGGCTTCGCGATGGTGGCGGCTCTGGAAGGTTTCTGTGGGTTTCGTCGAACGTATCAGGGTTTTCGCGACGGAGGCTTTATATAGGCGAAGAGGCGGCGCAGGAGGGCTTCTGGGGGGCCCACACCATAGGGCGGCGCGGCCCCCCCTCTGGCCGCGCCAGGGTGTGGTGTGGGGCCCCCAGGGGTCACATCTTGCGGCTCTCGGGTGTTCTGGATGGTTCCGGGAAAAATAGGAACCTGGGCGTTGATTTCGTCCGATTCCGAGAATATTTCATTACTAGGATTTCTGAAACCAAAAACAGCAGAAAACAGGAACTGGCACTTCGGCATCTTGTTAATAGGTTAGTTCCAGAAAATGCACGAATATGACATAAAGTGTGCATAAAACATGTAGATAACATCAATAATGTGGCATGGAACATAAGAAATTATCGATACGTCGGAGACGTATCAGCATCCCCAAGCTTAGTTCTGCTCGTCCCGAGCAGGTAAAACGATAACAAAGATAATTTCTGGAGTGACATGCCATCATAACCTTGATCAAACTATTTTGTAAAGCATATGTAGTGAATGCAGCGATCAAAACAATGTATGTGACATGAGTAAACAAGTGAATCATAAAGCAAAGACTTTTCATGAATAGCACTTCAAGACAAGCATCAATAAGTCTTGCATAAGAGTTAACTCATAAAGCAATAATTCAAAGTAAAGGCATTGAAGCAACACAATAGAAGATTAAGTTTCAGCGGTTGCTTTCAACTTGTAACATGTATATCTCATGGATAGTTGTCAATGCAAAGCAATATAACAAGTGCAATAAGCAAGTATATAAGAATCAATGCACAGTTCACACAAATGTTTGCTTCTTGAGGTGGAGAGAAATAGGTGAACTGACTCAACAATGAAAGTAAAAGAATGATCCTCCATAGAGGAAAGCATCGATTGCTATATTTGTGCTAGAGCTTTGATTTTGAAAACATATAGAGAGCATAAAAGTAAAATTTTGAGAGGTGCTTGTTGTTGTCAACGAATGGTAGCGGGTACTCTAACCCCCTTGCCAGGCAAACCTTCAAAGAGCGGCTCCCATTTTATTTTATTTTTGGGTGGCACTCCTTCCAACCTTTCTTTCACAAACCATGGCTAACCGAATCCTCGGGTGCCTGCCAACAATCTCATACCATGAAGGAGTGCCTTTTTATTTTAGTTTTATTATGATGATGACACTCCCCCAACCTTTGCTTACACAAGCCATGGCTAACCGAATCCTTCGGGTGCCGTCCAACAATCACATACCATGGAGGAGTGTCTATTTTTTGTTAATTAATTTGGGACTGGGAATCCCATTGCCAGCTCTTTTTGCAAAATTATTGGATAAGCGGATGAAGCCACTAGTCCATTGGTGAAAGTTGCCCAACAAGATTGAAAGATAAACACCACATACTTCCTCATGAGCTATAAAACATTGACACAAATCAGAGGTGATAAATTTTGAATTGTTTAAAGGTAGCACTCAAGCAATTTACTTTGGAATGGCAGGAAATACCATGTAGTAGGTAGGTATGGTGGACACAAATGGCATACTGTTGTTTGGCTCAAGGATTTTGGATGCATGAGAAGTATTCCCTCTCGATACAAGGTTTAGGCTAGCAAGGTTATTTGAAACAAACACAAGGATGAACCGGTGCAGCAAAACTCACATAAAAGACATATTGAAAACATTATAAGACTCTACACCGTCTTCCTTGTTGTTCAAACTCAATACTAGAAATTATCTAGACCTTAGAGAAACAAAATATGCAAACCAAATTTTAGCATGCTCCATGTATTTCTTCATTAATGGGTGCAAAGCATATGATGCAAGAGCTTAATCATGAGCACAACAATTGCCAAGTATCACATTACCCAAGACATTAATAGCAATTACTACATGTATCATTTTCCCATTCCAACCATATAACAATTTAACGAAGAAGAAACTTCGCCATGAAAATTAAAAGCTAAGAACACATGTGTTCATACGAACCAGCGGAGCGTGTCTCTCTCCCACACAAGCATTTATTCAAACAAAAACAAAAACAAGAAACATACAGACGCTCCAAGTAAAGTGCATAAGATGTGACGGAATAAAAATATAGTTTCAGGGGAGGAACCTGATAATGTTGTCGATGAAGAAGGGGATGCCTTGGGCATCCCCAAGCTTAGACGCTTGAGTCTTCTTAGAATATGCAGGGGTGAACCACCGGGTCATCCCCAAGCTTAGAGCTTTCACTCTTCTTGATCATAGTATATCATCCTCCTCTCTTGACCCTTGAAAACTTCCTCCACACCAAACTCGAAACAACTCATTAGAGGGTTAGTGCACAATAAAAATTCACATATTCAGAGGTGACACAATCATTCTTAACACTTCTGGACATTGCATAATGCTACTGGACATTAATGGATCAAAGAAATTCATCCAACATAGCAAAAGAGGCAATGCGAAATAAAAGGCAGAATCTGTCAAAACAGAACAGTTCGTATTGACGAATTTTAAAATGGCACCAGACTTGCTCAAATGAAAATGCTCAAATTTAATAAAAGTTGCGTACATATCTGAGGATCATGCACGTAAATTGGCTTAATTTTCTGAGCTACCTACAGGGAGGTGGACCCAGATTCGTGACAGCAAAGAAATCTGGAACTGTGCAGTAATCCAAATCTAGTACTTACTTTTCTATCAACGGCTTTACTTGGCACAACAAATCACAAAACTAAGATAAGGAGAGGTTGCTACAGTAGTAAACAACTTCCAAGACATAAATATAAAACAAAGTACTGTAGCAAAATAACACATGGGTTATCTCCCAAGAAGTTCTTTCTTTATAGCCATTAAGATGGGCTCAGCAGTTTTAATGATGCACTCGCAAGAAATAGTAGTTGAAGCGAAAGAGAGCATCCAGAGGCAAATTCAAAACACATTTAAGTCTAACATGCTTCCTATGCAAAGGAATCTTGTAAATAAACAAGTTCATGAAGAGCAAAGTAACAAGCATAGGAAGATAAAACAAGTGTAGCTTCAAAAATTTCAGCACATAGAGAGGTGTTTTAGTAACATGAAAATTTCTACAACCATATTTTCCTCTCTCATAATAACTTTCAGTAGCAACATTAGCAAACTCAACAATATAACTATCACATAAAGCATTCTTATCATGAGTCTCATGCATAAAAGTATTACTCTCCACATAGGCATAATCAATTTTATTAGTAATAGCGGGAGCAAATTCAACAAAGTAGCTATCATTATTATTCTCATCATCAAATATAGGAGGCATATTGTAATCATAATCAAATTCATCCTCCATAACAGGTGGTAACAAAAGACTACTATCATTATAATCATCATAAATAGGAGGCAAAGTATCATCAAAGTAAATTTCCTCCTCAATGCTTGGTGGACTAAAAAGATCATGCTCATCAAAACCAGCTTCCCCAAGCTTAGAATTTTCCATATCATTAGCAACAATGGTATTCAAAGTGTTCATACTAACATGTTCCATGGGTTTTTTAATTTTCGCATTAAACCATTCATGTCTTGACTCAGGAAATAGAATAAAAAGCTCACAGATGTTTTCCATTATGCCTTACTAGTGTAAACAAGAAACAAAAAGTTGCAATTGCAGGATCTAAAGGAAATAGCTTCGAGCACAAACACAATGGCGCCAGAAAAGTACTTTACCTGGAACCGGAGTATGAGTGCCTTTTACCTTTCCTCCCGACAACGGCGCCGAGAAAAGTGCTTGATGTCTACGTTCCCCCTCCTTTCTGTAGACAGTGTTGGGCCTCCAAGAGCGAGAGGTTTGTAGAACAGCAGCAAGTTTTCCCTTAAGTGGATACCCAAGGTTTATCGAACTCAGGGAGGAAGAGGTCAAAGATATCCCTCTCATGCAACCCTGCAACCACAAAGCAAGAAGTCTCTTGTGTCCCCAACACACCTAATAGGTGCACTAGTTCGGCGAAGAGATAGTGAAATACGGGTGGTATGAATATATATGAGCGGTAGCAACGGTGCGAGAAAATAGCTTGTCGGCGTGTAGTTGATGGTGGTAGTATTGCAGCAGTAGTAATGTGATAAAAACGATAAACAAGCAGTAGTAACGCAGCAGTAGTAAACAAGTAGCGATAGCAGTATTTAGGAGCAAGGCCTAGGGATTACACTTTCACTAGTGGACACTCTCAACATTGATCACATAACAGAACAGATAAATGCATACTCTACACTTTTGTTGGATGATGAACACATTGCGTAGGATTACACGAACCCTCAATGCCGGAGTTAACAAGCTCCACAATAATGTTCATGTTTTAGTAACCTTATAGTGTAAGATAGATCAACAGACTAAACCAAGTACTAACATAGCATGCACACTTTCACCTTCATGCATATGTAGGAGGAATAGATCACATCAATACTATCATAGCAATAGTTAACTTCGCAATCTACAAGAGATCATGATCATAGCATAAACCAAGTACTAACACGGTGCACACTGCTTGTCGCCCTTACACACGTGCAGGAGGAATAGAACTACTTTAATAACATCACTAGAGTAGCACATAGATAAATTGTGATACAAAACTCATATGAATCTCAATCATGTAAAGCAGCTCATGAGATCATTGTATTGAAGTACATAGAAGAGAGATTAACCACATAGCTACCGGTACAGCCCCGAGCCTCGATGGAGAACTACTCCCTCCTCATGGGAGCAGCAGCGGTGATGAAGATGGCGGTGAAGATGACAGCGGTGTCGATGGAGAAGCCTTCCGGGGGCATGCGGTGACCCAGCATACCACTGCATGTTGTAGTATACAAGTCGTTGATATGATCTTTGTGAAGGGGCTTCCTCACAAATTGCCATATCCCTCAGAGTGGTACAACAGAAACATTGCAGGTCATACACTCCATACTTTATTACAAACATTGTCTTACAAGTTGGTATTCTCACAGGTCCTATGAGAACACCCTAATATACTACTAAAGTACAATTACAACTCATACTAAAGATGAAACGAGCTCAACAACTTATTTAGGTAAGTTCTACGTTGCTCGGCTCTATGGTACTAGGGTATGTCACTACTCCTCCACCTCCGTGTCATCTGGTCCGTAGACTATCCCATAGTCCACGCCTTCCACTCCACCGGTAAGATCAGGTTCCTCGTAGACCAGCTCGTAGCTTCCTTCTGGTGCTCCATCGTTGATAGCCTCCACTTCAGGATCACAGTCTAGCAAGGGTGTCGAAAGAAAGTGAGTACAGAGGTACTCAGCAAGTTCTAAAAGAATAAAAGGTGTTTGATGCACTAGCTACGACCATTGATCAGGAAATCACAGGTCAATGCATGTTTTGAAAACGTTTCTTCAAAAGGTTGCTTTTATTATGAAAACTATGCCCGTCAGTCTTCACAGGTTGACTAGAACTTCGTGGAGTTCCTTTCCTGCCGCGTTCGCAGTTCCCTTCCCGGAACAAGGAGTGACAGCCACAATTTGATACACTCTGCAGAGGTGCGTTACTTTTCCCACAAGAGATCTCACCCTTTTTGCCATCCGCAGGGACTTGCCCCCGTTCACACTTCCTTTGGTGTGAGGCCAGGTATAAAGATCCAAGCCCACACCGCCTTCTCCGCGACTGCAAACCCACCCTTTTGTCCACCCGTACACCTCCAGTAGACTTTCCCCCGATAATACGGCTTTACTCATGGTGTACTTTGGACAATCCTTCATAGATCGTAGAGCCATCATCACTAATGGATGGGGATTTAAAAGGCTATCCCAACCTACGGCAGTGCCTCCAACACCCCGCCGGCTCTACCAATCCGTTGGCGTGCAGAAGGGAAAAGATACAGCTGGCTTTTCCAGAGCCATTATAGATCTCATGGTCAACGCGGTTTGTACGGCGCTAGAATCACTGGACGGCATTGGTAATTTAATCCTAGGGTGATATAACCCATTGCAATGGAACCTCCACCATATCAACACATACCATGGTTCCATTGCCAGCCACATAGTCATATTCATAATTGGAAAATAACATTTCATTTGCGATGCAGGAATGATAAGTATATAGTTTTGCATTAAAGTAATGGAAAATAATCAAGTTGACATGAGCAAGGGTGAACTTGCACGTGGACACGAGATAGTGCGGTTCAATGCGGTTGATGGAACCTGGACCTCGGGTTACGTAAGAAGCATCATTGTCCGGTAAGGACAATGTTATAAAAATCCAAATAATGCAATCATGGATGTATTATTTTATGTTGAATCCCTTTACCCCGTTGAGTTATTACAATTTAGGGTTGTATTTAAGATTTATGTCTTTGACGGTAATTTACAATTGATTTAAAAGTATTAATCATGGTAATTCACACAAAGTACAACAATTTTCAAGGTAAAATGATTTTACTTGATAATTACCTTAGTCATTCCAAAATAATTTGAAATTATAGAGTTACCTCTATAGTTTTTGGAATAAAAAGGAATATAGTAGTTTTACGGGAAAAGTTCCCTTGTTCAAATGAAATGACTTGGAATAATAGAATCTCATGTTGAAATGTTTGAAAATAAGTTTTTGAACTTATTTGAGATTTTTCCTTGAATTTTAAATACAAGGAAATAATAATTGAAAATTCCAAGTTATTATTTAAATTCTAAAAATTCATAATTTTGAATTTATTTCATAATTTCATTTCATATTTTATTCTGGTTAAGATTTATTTTTCATTTATAAATCCAATTTTTATTGGATTTTTAGAGTTGTTTATGATTTATACAAATTTGGTAAAGTTTTGGTCTTTTATTAAATGTAAAATGACCAAAATACCCCTGGACCCCTATTGGGCCCGGCCCAATTAAACTAACCCGGGGACGGCCCAAATAGGCTGGCCCCCTTTTGGGTTTGGTGGCGCAAGCGGCCCACCACTCTCATTCTCACTCGGCCCTCTTCTCACTCGTCTAACCCTAGCCTCTCTGGCGATTCCGTGGCGATGGCGTCGCCGCCATGGCCGCCGCCCTGCTCCGGCCATCACCGGCCTCCTCCGCCGTAGCCACTTACCGATCTAGAACCGCCTTGAGCAGATCTATCGATCTGTCTGAGCCGTTTCTCTCCTCTCGTCCTCTCCTGGCGAATCGCCTCGATCTGGATCTCGTGGAGAATCGCCATGGGCGATCTGGTGGTCTCCGACGAGCTCTCGCCTTCGTCGTCGTCGTGTGCGCCTCCGCGACCGACTGGCGCGGAGTCTTTGCTCGCAGCGCACGTGCCGTCGTCTCCGTGCTTTGTCTTCTTGTGGTGGTGTTCGTCGGCGTAACGCCGGCGACTTCCCTGGCTTTGCAGCTGCTATGGCCGCGCGGGCACTGCCTCGCCATGCCATAGTTTCTGCCTCCAGGCGCGGGTAAGGTTCTCTGTTCCTCCTCCTACTCCTCTGTGCGCCTCCCCTTGTTACTGTGCTTCTTCCTCCTCATGCTATGTTACTCTCTGGTGATCTTGTGATCATCTAGAGTCATGCTCTTCTTGCGCAATCTTGCTGTGCTTCGGTTCTTTGTAAGCTTATGGTCAGATTACCGATTATTGATGCGGCACATGTCGATTTGCTTGCTGTTCATGCTATGCTTGCTTCTCTGCTACTCCTAGCTTGCTCTACACTTGCCATGCTATGCTGTGCTTGCTTATGGCTTGATATACCCTGCTGTTCATGCTTATAGGCTTGCTATGCCTTCTGGTTTATTCATACTTGCTTGTCTAGGTGCACTTGTGATGCATCTGTGACACTTGTGTGTGTGCCAGAGGTGCCTGTGATATGATTCAGTATTAATTCTGCAAGCCAATGATCCATTGGATCATTTCTTGCTTGTTGGCTAATCCCTCTGTGTAGCTTGACTTGCTATGATTGATCAATTTGATCAATAGCTTGTCAGTGATTGCTTACTGGCTAATTCTGTGGTTATATGAATCAATTGTCTAGTGATGCTGATGCTCAAGCATCACTTTGTGTGGTTGCTTACTTGTGCTTGTTGCTTATTTCTAGCTATCTAGAGTTGCTCTAGTGGCTATGAATTAAGTTGTCTTGCTTAACAGGTATCTTTGCTTGTCATGTCTAGCATGGATCTGTAATAAATTCATGCTTGGATTATTTAATTATGATGAACTGCTTATGCAGTGATGATTTAAATGTCTTGCTTGTATATGAGTTTGCTGTTCATGATTCTTTTACAAGCAATTAATATCTGAATCCATTTCTGGATAGTGATGTGATCTATTTGGCTTGCTCTTATTTGGTGCTAAGTGTGATGTGACCTCGGTAGCCTTGCTGCGATTGGTTGCTCACATGATTGATTTGATCTTGTTGGCTACTCACTTTGCTTGCATATTTGGGAATCATATTAAGTATGAATGCCAATATGCTTGCCTGTGAAGAAATCTAGGGTTTTACTGATGGTTGCTTGCTTAGGATCTTCTGTATAGTCTTAGCTGCTAATCTATGCTATCTACTGGTGCTATCTGTGCATGTGATCTTGCTAGTGTGTGCATCTGTGCAAGATTTCTAGCTTCTATGCACAGGATCTGTATCTGGATGGTTTCTATCTTAGTAGCTTTTGGCGGCGGTAATCCTTGGTGAAAACCAAGTGATGATTCACCCATATGAGCATCTGCTCATCCCATGCTTATGCATATGATGGATTAGATCCATTGGATCTCTTCCGGGAACTAGGTATACCTTGTTCCAGCTCCTAGAATGAAATGTTTTGTTGTTGCGATCTTGTGGTTTGTGCACAGCCCTTCACCTCCAGTCCTGGTTGATCTTCTAGGTCACCATGATTTCTGGTGGCTAAGTGTTTTGGTGTTTTTGTTCTGTTCTTGAGCAAGAACAGTGAAGAACACTTGATGTTGTTCTTGGATATGGCTTGCTGTGTGTTGCTCTGGTCGACAAAGCATGGTTTCTAGGGTTCGCCTATTTATTCTTCTTTGTGGTTCTCCTGCGGCTTGGACACCTTACCCTGGCATATCTAATGACTCATCTATGGTGTTGTCTTTGTTGGTGCATTGCACCAACAGGTCTTGTGGTGAAACTTGAGCCCTGAGGTGCTCGGGTTTGGTCTTTGGTGCTCTTATCTTGATCTTGTCCAAACCTTTGGATGGACACAAGTGTCAATGACACTTGGTTAAGCGACCAAACTGCACATTGCTAGTTTCTAATCCCCTGGCTAGTGTCTTTGCTTTGTTTTGCAGGTTTTTGAAGGTGAATATGACCAGAAGATATTCTCCAAGTCATTAGTCTAAGTTTTAGTTTAGGAATCAAATTGTAATCTTCCTTTTTATTTCTGCTTATTATTCATTAATTCTTGTATCAAGAATTTTGTAAAGACAATGTAATTTGTGTTGTGATATCAATAAAGCCCAAGGTTTTTGTTTATGAGCTTTTGATTTATGTAATATTTATATTCTGGAATAATCATTGTATTTGTGATTCACTTTGAAATTCAAATTTGTTTGAATTCATAAGTTGTTTGAATTATGAATTCCATTTATATTGTTCAATGTTTATTATTTAATGTATTGACACTTGTCAAATGAAATCAATTCCCTAAATCAAGCAAGATACAAAAGAGATCATGTCGAAATTTCCCTAACTCACAATGCCTAACCCTAAGTGCAAAATGAGAGAGAACCTCGATCCCTCTTAGGTTTAGTTGCAATAAGGCGCGAAAATTTCCCCCGCTTTGCGATGAAATGCACATCCCATTTCTAAATCTACCCTTCGTTGTTCCTATGTTCTGGGTTATTACAGCCTCTCCCCCTTAACAGAAACTTCGTCCCGAAGTTAAGATTGGTACCTGAACATTTCGGGGTAAGACTTCCTGAGTTCTTCTTCCGTCTCCCAAGTGGCTTCTCGCTCAGGATGATGTTGCCATTGCACTTTACAATATTTGATTGCCCTGTTTCTTAACTTTTTCCATTGAACTTCTAAGATCTTTTCAGGCCTTTCCACATAAGTTAGGTCAGATTGCAATTCTATTTCTTCATATGTGATAGGATCATCCGGTGCCTTCAAACACTTTCTGAGTTGTGATACATGAAATACATTATGAATTTGACTTAGTTGTGCCGGTAATTCCAACTCAAAAGCTGTTCCTCGATTCTGACTGATTATCTTAAATGGTCCAATATATCGAGGGCTTAACTTTCCTTTTACTCCGAACCTCTTAAGTCCTTTCATTGGGCTAACCTTCAGATAAACCATGTCTCCCACTTTTGGTTCCCAATCTCTTCTCTTTAAGTCGGCGTAACTCTTCTGACGACTCTGAGCTATCTTGAGTCTATCCCGGATCACCTCGATGACGTCTTGTCTCTCCTTGATGTAGTCTGGTGTAAACTCCTTGTTTTCTCCGGTTTCAAACCAACAAATTGGTGATCTACACTTCCTTCCGTACAGTGCTTCGTATGGTGCCATCTGAATGCTACTCTGATAACTATTGTTATATGAGAACTCTGCTAAAGGTAAATGATCCTCCCATGAGCCTCCAAAGTTCAGAGCACAAGCTCTAAGCATGTCCTCAAGTATCTGATTGGTTCTTTCGGTTTGTCCTCCAGTTTGTGGATGATATCTTGTCTTGAAATCCAACTTGGATCCCAAAGATTCTTGTAGTTGTTTCCGAGAATGCTGATGTGAAAATCGAACCTCTATCTGAGACTATCTTCTTTGGTACTCCATGCTTACTCACAATTTCCTTCACATATATATCCACAAGCTTTTCTGCATTATCTTTTGTGTTTACGGCTATGAAATGAGCACTCTTGGTGAGTCTATCCACTATTACCCATATCATATCCTTCTTCTTATTAGTCATTGGTAAACCAGTAACAAAATCCATTCCTATCTCATCCCATTTCCATTCCGGTATCTCTAGTGGTTTGAGTAATCCGCGAGGACTACGATGCTCTGCCTTCACTCGTTGACATGTATGACATTCCGAGACATATTGTGCTATTTCTCTCTTCATGTTGTTCCACCAGAACATCTCCTTCAAATCCATATACATCTTCGTACTTCCCGGGTGTATGGAATAAGGGGTTTCATGTGCTTCTTTTAATATGATTGACTTCACTAGGATCATCTGGTACACGGATCCTTTTACGGAAATATACTGAATCAAACTCCCCTAGATGGAATTCCGATGGTCTTCCTTCGCCAATCCTTTTTATCTCCTCTTGGATGAACAAATCATCCGCTTGCTTTCGGATAATCTCATATTTCAAGTCTGAGTACATCTCATCCATTATCCTCATGGTTGCTATACTTCCTTTGACATCACCCTTAATAAACAGAATCTGAGCATCTTCTAACTCCTTCCGAAGTTCCTTCGGAATTTCCCATTCCGTAGGTTGATTCTCCGTACTCTTCCTACTTAGGGCATCTGTTACTACATTAGCTTTGCCTGGTGTATAGTTGATCTTAAGATCGTAATCCTTAATCAACTCTAACCATCTCTTCTGTCTCATGTTTAATTCTTTCTGGGTGAAGAAATACTTCAAACTTTTGTGATCAGTGTATAACTCACACTTGGATCCATATAGAAATTGTCTCCAACTCTTCAAAGCATACACAACTGCCGCTAATTCGAGATCATGTACTGGGTAGTTGTGTTCATGTGGTTTCAACTGTCTTGATCCATAGGCTATTACCTTCCGATCTTGCATAAGAACACATCCAAGTCCATTCTTGGAAGCATCACAATACACCGTATAATCCTTTCGAGTTCAGAGGCTGCTAACACCGGTGCTGTGGTTAACTTATCCTTGAGTGTTTGGAAGCTGTCTTCACACTCATCAGTCCACACAAATGGAGTATTTTTCTTGAGTAACTTGGTCATTGGTCCTGCAATCTTCGAAAATCCCTCTATGAATCTTCTATAGTAGCCTGCCATACCAAGAAATCCTCGTATCTCCTTAGCATTTTTAGGTGATTTCCATTCCAATACGGACTGAACCTTATTTGGATTCACCGCTATGCCTTCTTTGGTTATCACATGTCCAAGAAATTCAACACTATCTAACCAAAACTTGCACTTGCTGAACTTCGCATATAGCTGATGTTCCCTCAGGGTTTGTAGAACTATCTTCAAATGTTTGGCATGTTCTTCTTTATCTTTGGAATAAATTAGAATATCATCTATGAACACTATCACAAACTTGTCCAAGTACTTCATGAATATCTTGTTCATCAAATTCATGAAAATTGCTGGTGCATTTGTTAGTCCAAATGGTACAACCAAGTATTCATGGTGTCCATACCTTGATACGAATGCTGTTTTTGGTACATCTTCCTTCTTGATCTTGATTTGATGGTATCCTGACCTTAAATCTATCTTTGAGAAGACTCCTGCTCCTTGAACTTGATCAAAAAGATCTTGAATTCTCGGTAAAGGATACTTGTTCTTGATAGTTACATTGTTCAAATTTCTGTAATCTCCACACATTCTCTTTCCTCCATCTCTTTTATCCACAAAAATAACTGGTGTACCCCATGGTGACACACTTTCTTGAATAAATCCCTTCTGTTCCAGTTCATCTATCTGAGCTTTTAGTTCCACTAACTCCTTTGGCCCCATCTTATATGGCGGTTGTGCTAT
The DNA here is from genome assembly GCF_019359855.2 of Lolium perenne. Taxonomy (NCBI): domain Eukaryota; kingdom Viridiplantae; phylum Streptophyta; class Magnoliopsida; order Poales; family Poaceae; genus Lolium; species Lolium perenne. The sequence goes on from NC_067247.2 coordinate 164,332,472, forward strand.
TGGTGCTGTGCCTGGAATTAGATCGATTGTGAATTCTATCTCTCTATCGGGTGGCATCCCCGGTAGTTCCTTAGGAAATACATCCTTAAACTCATTTACTACAGGAATATCTTCAATTCTCACTTCCTTCAGGCTGTTGAGTTCCAATCCAATCTCCAACTCACTGTACCTATCTCCTTGGAACACTATTCGAACTCCTATGGAGTTGCGAAGTGACACTGTTTTATCTCCACAGTTAATCACCGCTCCATTTTCTGTCAACCAATCCATCCCTAAGATGACTGATATGTCCTTCATGGGTATGATGAATAGGTCCGCGAAATACACACAGTCACATATGGTTAGGACTTGTGCTTCTTTCACGTGGGTTACTAAGATCGTCCCCCCCGCGGATAGGACAGTTATAGGGGTTTCTAACTTAGAACATCTAAGCCCGAATTTTTCCACAAACTCCAATGCAAGAAATGATGTGGTTGCTCCAGTATCAAATAATACTTTGCCAGGATGAGTAAGAATGCTTAGCGTACCTAAGACTGTTTGATCCGACTCTTCCGCTTGTTCCAAAGATGTGCAATTCAGCTTTCCATAAGGCTTTCCCTTCTTGTTGTTGTAGTTATTGTAGTTGCGGTTGGTGTTGTTGTTATTGTTGTTGCGGTTGTTGTTGTTGTTGTTGTTTCCACCTCGTCCTCCAGAGCTCTGTCCGCTCCAAGATGCCTTGTTCGGACACTCCGGCTTGATGTGTCCTTCCTTCCCACAACCATAGCAGATGATTCTGGGTTTCGACGGTCCTTACGCAAATGACCCCTTTGGCCACAAGCTGTTGCGAGATGATGCAGTTAATTGGGTTCTGACTCTGACCTCCCCGGTTGTATTGATTACTAGTAGTAGGTCTGTATCGAGGTTTGAAACTCCGATCAGGTAATGGTTTACTGATTGGGTACTTCCTTGGCTCTATACGAGCTCTCTTCCTCCTGTCCTCCTGGACTTGCCTGTAGTCATCCTCGAAAGTGATTGCCGAGTCAATCAGTTCCTGGAATTCGGCAGTCCGTGCTAACCTCAGTTGCATCTTCATGTATGGATTCATGCCTTTCATGAATCGCTTCTTCCGCTTCTCCTCGGTATCTACATCCTCAGGTGCATACCTGGATAACCTATTGAAATCACGAACATACTGCATAATTGGTGCGATGTCTGTCTCGATTCTTCAAACTCCCTCTTCTTCAACTCCACCACGCTGTCCGGAACATGAGCATCCCGAAACTTCTTCTTGAACTCCTCCCGGGTGAATACCTTATCCGGAGGGTGTCTTGCTACAAGGTTCTCCCACCATGATGCTGCTGGTCACGACAACGGATACGTGGTGTATCTAATCTTCTCCTCATCGTTGCATCCAACAGTCTTCAGCTTCCGTTCCGTATCCATGAGCCAATCTTCAGCGTCCATTGGTTCTGGAGCTGATGTAAATGGTAATGGTCTTGCATTTTGGAAGTCCGATAGTGTTACTCCCTTGCCTTCATTACCCCTATCATTAATGACATGGGTAAAGAAATCCTGCATATTCTTGCTCTGGCTTTCACAGTAACGCCTCCTATCTTCCTCCATTGACCTCATATATTGTTGGAAGTCTCGGGGTGCAACATTGGGTGTAGTGGTGGTGGTGCGTTTTCTGCTCTAGCTGCTGCATCTGCTTCCTCTTTCTCTACGGCTTCCCGCTCTCTGCCGAGCCTCTTGATTTCTACTAACGCCATTTCCCCCTAGTCCTGTAACAAAGAGCGATTACTCATAATTACACCATGCAAATGTTTTCTGAGCTCAACTCATTGCCCAGAACTAGTCACACAATGAAATCAAGAAGCAAATCCAAAACAAACATTTATTATGTATATACACTGTATAATACATAACACACTCACAAACTTATATTACATGTGGTACATATAAACCACTTATTTGGCTCAAAGCCCAAGCCAACGGAAATTTAAAATACGTTCTATTACAATACCACCTAGATTACTTTATTCTTCATTGGAACTCTACTCCTCATCGTCTTCATTCGCCTCCGCGTACATCCCTGGGGTCCATCCGGTACAACGGTCTGTCCTCCGAAGACCGTCCGGAATGAAAGTTCTTCCCGTAGGTATGTAATCTGAATCGGGCGAAGTGCCGAGACAGAGATCTGTCATTCCAAAGTAACTAGATAAAGACTCATACATATCCCCAGTGGAATACAGTGCCTCTTCTCCAGTCATCCATGGAGGATTCCTATTCACTTGACCCCTCATCTTCTTCTTCTTCTTTTTCTTGGTTCCAGAACTCCCACCTACTTCGTACTGTGATGGTTTAGATATTCCCATCTCCAAATCTAAAGAAATGGAATCAGTACCTTTCTCTTCCTGCCCATAGTGTTGGTTAACATTCGGGTTAACCGCATCACTCTCATCTCCTGTATCACATGGAATTGGCTCCTCCTCATCACCGAAAGGTTCCCCGAAACGCCAACCCGTCGAGTTTTCAATCGGTGACTCCGAGCAATTTATGTTCCATGAGTGGTCTCCCCCATATCCAGTATCATATGATGCTGACACGTGTGGGTAGTGCGGAACAAAGTTAGGTGTAAGTGGATCTCTTGTAGGTAGATTTCTCTTGAACCACTGGTCACTCAAATCTACATCACTGTCTGGGTTAAAGAAGGGTGTAGTATGTTGTGGTTGTGCCCTCAAGTCATGCATCCGAGTTTGGACTTTATCAGGGTCCATGAACTCAGCTAGCATGTGGTCAATCTCACCTCTCATCTTCATGTGTAAAAGGTACATAGTGGTCAATAAAGACTTACAACTATCCATGTCTTTGTCTGCAGCTTCGGGACTTACGTGTGCTAACACCAAATGATTCAGAGTGGGATCCTCATCTTCCTCGGCATGAGGTATATGAGAAAACTCTGAACATAGGAGTTCTACTGACTTATGCTGCCTTATCTCAAGGATTGCCTTGAATAGGCCCATATGGTAGGCTGTGGTGATAGTTTTGGCTTCTCCGTATGGCATTATACAACTCATCAGCAGTTGTTCCGGTAGTTGGACCGATACTCTGCACTTGGCTAGGATTTCCCCATCATAGTAAGTATACTTGATAACAGGTATCCGTGGATCGCAATGAAGTTCCTTCAGCATCCCACACAGGAGAGCTGTTATTGGTCCATCATAATCACCGAGCCAACCCTCAACTTTCCTCAAAGTCCTCTTAGGAAAAGTGTTCGCCATTAGGGCTGTATACAAAAGCAGAATATTAGTAGTGATAATGCATCATAATAGCTATAATAAAGAATTATCGCACTAAAATATATGGTTTTGCTATTCTCAAGTGAATAATCCCATACTTCTAGAGAATCCTTTACTATTTCTACTAGACTCCTACAGGTTTCTTCCCTATACTAGGTTTTTCCAACCTAAGGTCGCAACATTTGCTCTGATACCAGCTGCGGTGACCCAGCATACCACTGCATGTTGTAGTATACAAGTCGTTGATATGATCTTTGTGAAGGGGCTTCCTCACAAATTGCCATATCCCTCAGAGTGGTACAACAGAAACATTGCAGGTCATACACTCCATACTTTATTACAAACATTGTCTTACAAGTTGGTATTCTCACAGGTCCTATGAGAACACCCTAATATACTACTAAAGTACAATTACAACTCATACTAAAGATGAAACGAGCTCAACAACTTATTTAGGTAAGTTCTACGTTGCTCGGCTCTATGGTACTAGGGTATGTCACTACTCCTCCACCTCCGTGTCATCTGGTCCGTAGACTATCCCATAGTCCACGCCTTCCACTCCAGGTAAGATCAGGTTCCTCGTAGACCAGCTCGTAGCTTCCTGCAGTGCTCCATCGTTGATAGCCTCCACTTCAGGATCACAGTCTAGCAAGGGTGTCGAAAGAAAGTGAGTACAGAGGTACTCAGCAAGTTCTAAAAGAATAAAAGGTGTTTGATGCACTAGCTACGACCATTGATTAGGAAATCACAGGTCAATGCATGTTTTGAAAACGTTTCTTCAAAAGGTTGCTTTTATTATGAAAACTATGCCCGTCAGTCTTCACAGGTTGACTAGAACTTCGTGGAGTTCCTTTCCTGCCGCGTTCGCGATTCCCTTCCGGAACAAGGAGTGACGACCACAATTTGATACACTCTGCAGAGGTGCGTTACTTTTCCCACAAGAGATCTCACCCTTTTTGCCATCCGCAGGGACTTGCCCCCGTTCACACTTCCTTTGGTGTGAGGCCAGGTATAAAGATCCAAGCCCACACCGCCTTCTCCGCGACTGCAAACCCACCCTTTTGTCCACCCGTACACCTCCAGTAGACTTTCCCCCGATAATACGGCTTTACTCATGGTGTACTTTGGACAATCCTTCATAGATCGTAGAGCCATCATCACTAATGGATGGGGATTTAAAAGGCTATCCCAACCTACGGCAGTGCCTCCAACACCCCGCCGGCTCTACCAATCCGTTGGCGTGCGAAGGGAAAAGATACGGTGGCTTTTCGAGCCATTATAGATCTCATGGTCAACGCGGTTTGTACGGCGCTAGAATCACTGGACGGCATTGGTAATTTAATCCTAGGGTGATATAACCCATTGCAATGGAACCTCCACCATATCAACACATACCATGGTTCCATTGCCAGCCACATAGTCATATTCATAATTGGAAAATAACATTTCATTTGCGATGCAGGAATGATAAGTATATAGTTTTGCATTAAAGTAATGGAAAATAATCAAGTTGACATGAGCAAGGGTGAACTTGCACGTGGGTGCGAGATAGTGCGGTTCAATGCGGTTGATGGAACCTGGACCTCGGGTTACGTAAGAAGCATCATTGTCGGTAAGGACAATGTTATAAAAATCCAAATAATGCAATCATGGATGTATTATTTTATGTTGAATCCCTTTACCCCGTTGAGTTATTACAATTTAGGGTTGTATTTAAGATTTATGTCTTTGACGGTAATTTACAATTGATTTAAAAGTATTAATCATGGTAATTCACACAAAGTACAACAATTTTCAAGGTAAAATGATTTTACTTGATAATTACCTTAGTCATTCCAAAATAATTTGAAATTATAGAGTTACCTCTATAGTTTTTGGAATAAAAAGGAATATAGTAGTTTTAAGGAAAAGTTCCCTTGTTCAAATGAAATGACTTGGAATAATAGAATCTCATGTTGAAATGTTTGAAAATAAGTTTTTGAACTTATTTGAGATTTTTCCTTGAATTTTAAATACAAGGAAATAATAATTGAAAATTCCAAGTTATTATTTAAATTCTAAAAATTCATAATTTTGAATTTATTTCATAATTTCATTTCATATTTTATTCTGGTTAAGATTTATTTTTCATTTATAAATCCAATTTTTATTGGATTTTTAGAGTTGTTTATGATTTATACAAATTTGGTAAAGTTTTGGTCTTTTATTAAATGTAAAATGACCAAAATACCCCCTGGACCCCTATTGGGCCCAGCCCAATTAAACTAACCCAGGGACGGCCCAAATAGACTGGCCCCCTTTTGGGTTTGGTGGCGCCGAAGCGGCCCACCACTCTCATTCTCACTCGGCCCTCTTCTCACTCGTCTAACCCTAGCCTCTCTGGCGATTCCGTGGCGATGGCGTCGCCGCCATGGCCGCTGCCCTGCTCCGGCCATCACCGGCCTCCTCCGCCGTAGCCACTTACCGATCTAGAACCGCCTTGAGCAGATCTATCGATCTGTCCGAGCCGTTTCTCTCCTCTCGTCCTCTCCTGGCGAATCGCCTCGATCTGGATCTCGTGGAGAATCGCCATGGGCGATCTGGTGGTCTCCGACGAGCTCTCGCCTTCGTCGTCGTCGTGTGCGCCTCCGAGACCGACCCGGCGCGGTGCTGCTCGCAGCGCCCGTGCCGTCGTCTCCGTCTTTGTCTTCTTTGTGGTGGTGTTCGTCGGCGTAACGCCGGCGACTTCCCGGCTTTGCAGCTGCTATGGCCGCGCGGGCACTGCCTCGCCATGCCATAGTTTCTGCCTCCAGGCGCGGGTAAGGTTCTCTGTTCCTCCTCCTACTCCTCTGTGCGCCTCCCCTTGTTACTGTGCTTCTTCCTCCTCATGCTATGTTACTCTCTGGTGATCTTGTGATCATCTAGAGTCATGCTACTGCTGCGCAATCTTCGTGCTTCGGTTTACTGTAAGCTTATGGTCAGATTACCAGTTATTGGTACTGGCACATGTCGATTTGCTTGCTGTTCATGCTATGCTTGCTTCTCTGCTACTCCTAGCTTGCTCTACACTTGCCATGCTATGCTGTGCTTGCTTATGGCTTGATATACCCTGCTGTTCATGCTTATAGGCTTGCTATGCCTTCTGGTTTATTCATACTTGCTTGTCTAGGTGCACTTGTGATGCATCTGTGACACTTGTGTGTGTGCCAGAGGTGCCTGTGATATGATTCAGTATTAATTCTGCAAGCCAATGATCCATTGGATCATTTCTTGCTTGTTGGCTAATCCCTCTGTGTAGCTTGACTTGCTATGATTGATCAATTTGATCAATAGCTTGTCAGTGATTGCTTACTGGCTAATTCTGTGGTTATATGAATCAATTGTCTAGTGATGCTGATGCTCAAGCATCACTGTGTGGTTGCTTACTTGTGCTGTTGCTTATTTCTAGCTATCTAGAGTTGCTCTAGTGGCTATGAATTAAGTTGTCTTGCTTAACAAAGATGTCTTGTCATGTCTAGCATGGATCTGTAATAAATTCATGCTTGGATTATTTAATTATGATGAACTGCTTATGCAGTGATGATTTAAATGTCTTGCTTGTATATGAGTTTGCTGTTCATGATTCTTTTACAAGCAATTAAAATCTGAATCCATTTCTGGATAGTGATGTGATCTATTTGGCTTGCTCTTATTTGGTGCTAAGTGTGATGTGACCTCAGTAGCCTTGCTACTGATTGGTTGCTCACATGATTGATTTGATCTTGTTGGCTACTCACTTTGCTTGCATATTTGGGAATCATATTAAGTATGAATGCCAATATGCTTGCCTGTGAAGAAATCTAGGGTTTTACTGATGGTTGCTTGCTTAGGATCTTCTGTATAGTCTTAGCTGCTAATCTATGCTATCTACTGGTGCTATCTGTGCATGTGATCTTGCTAGTGTGTGCATCTGTGCAAGATTTCTAGCTTCTATGCACAGGATCTGTATCTGGATGGTTTCTATCTTAGTAGCTTTTGACTGGCAGTAATCCTTGGTGAAAACCAAGTGATGATTCACCCATATGAGCATCTGCTCATCCCATGCTTATGCATATGATGGATTAGATCCATTGGATCTCTTCCAGGAACTAGGTATACCTTGTTCCAGCTCCTAGAATGAAATGTTTTGTTGTTGCAGTCTTGTGGTTTGTGCACAGCCCTTCACCTCCAGTCCTGGTTGATCTTCTAGGTCACCATGATTTCTGGTGGCTGAGTGTTTTGGTGTTTTTGTTCTGTTCTTGAGCAAGAACAGTGAAGAACACTTGATGTTGTTCTTGGATATGGCTTGCTGTGTGTTGCTCTGGTCGACAAAGCATGGTTTCTAGGGTTTCTGCCTATTTATTACTGCTGTGGTTCTCCTCTGGCTTGGACACCTTACCCTGGCATATCTAATGACTCATCTATGGTGTTGTCTTGTTGGTGCATTGCACCAACAGTGCTGTGGTGAAACTTGAGCCCTGAGGTGCTCAGGTTTGGTCTCTTGGTGCTCTTATCTTGAAATCTTTGTCCAAACCTTTGGATGGACACAAGTGTCAATGACACTTGGTTAAGCGACCAAACTGCACATTGCTAGTTTCTAATCCCCTGGCTAGTGTCTTTGCTTTGTTTTGCAGGTTTTTGAAGGTGAATATGACCAGAAGATATTCTCCAAGTCATTAGTCTAAGTTTTAGTTTAGGAATCAAATTGTAATCTTCCTTTTTATTTCTGCTTATTATTCATTAATTCTTGTATCAAGAATTTTGTAAAGACAATGTAATTTGTGTTGTGATATCAATAAAGCCCAAGGTTTTTGTTTATGAGCTTTTGATTTATGTAATATTTATATTCTGGAATAATCATTGTATTTGTGATTCACTTTGAAATTCAAATTTGTTTGAATTCATAAGTTGTTTGAATTATGAATTCCATTTATATTGTTCAATGTTTATTATTTAATGTATTGACACTTGTCAAATGAAATCAATTCCCTAAATCAAGCAAGATACAAAAGAGATCATGTCGAAATTTCCCTAACTCACAATGCCTAACCCTAAGTGCAAAATGAGAGAGAACCTCGATCCCTCTTAGGTTTAGTTGCAATAAGGCGCGAAAATTTCCCCCGCTTTGCGATGAAATGCACATCCCATTTCTAAATCTACCCTTCGTTGTTCCTATGTTCTGGGTTATTACAGGGCACTTCCCCGTCCCGGCGGCGTGCCGGAACAGAGACTCCTGTCCCCCAGATCTTGGCTTCGCGATGGCGGCGGCTCTGGAAGGTTTCTGTGGGTTTCGTCGAACGTATCAGGGTTTTCGCGACGGAGGCTTTATATAGGCGAAGAGGCGGCGCAGGAGGGCTTACGGGGGCCCACACCATAGGGCGGCGCGGCCCCCTCCGGCCGCGCTGCAGTGTGGTGTGGGGCCCCAGGGCTCCTCCGGCGGCTCTCGGGTGTTACGGATGGTTCCGGGAAAAATAGGAACACAGGCGTTGATTTCGTCCGATTCGAGAATATTTCGTTACTAGGATTTACGAAACCAAAAACAGCGTAAAACAGAGGCGGCACTTCGGCATCTTGTTAATAGGTTAGTTCCAGAAAATGCACGAATATGACATAAAGTGTGCATAAAACATGTAGATAACATCAATAATGTGGCATGGAACATAAGAAATTATCGATACGTCGGAGACGTATCAAGCGACTGTTTGCGTCGCGCCGCTGGAGATGCCCTTAGAGCGTCTCCAGTCGCCTCCCCCAAACCGTCCCCCAAAGAGCGTCGGATCGAGCGTTTGGGGGACGTGTTTTGTTCGTGTCGCGTTTGGGGGATGTCGCTCCCCAGCCGCGTCCCCCAAACGCCGCCCCCAATCAGAAATTCAAATAGTTTGCATTCAAAAGATATCGTTCCCGCTGAATCGTCGCGATCAGAGTAGCGACGATCAAAGTACTGGGCGCGCGATCATATTACAGACCGGTGGTGCATGCTAAATTAGAAGAAGGGGTTGGCTGACGGCGATGTATCCTGAGTCGACGTAGGCCCGTCGATCACGATCACCTCGTCGCGATCTTCCCGGTGTTGTGCATGCTCTGTCTGCTCCGTCGCCGACGCAGGTGTAGCAGTAGAAGACGCGTCTGCCGGCTCTTGCTCCGCGGTTGCTGCCGCTGCCTGGGCCGCCGCGTCGGTCGCAACCTCGGCCGCCATCATTTTGGCTTCAATGTCGTCAAGGATCTGGCCTTTGAAGAAGTTGTGCGCCGCCCGCGTCCGGGGAGACATTCCCTCTGTTGACGCTCTCAGCAAGGACATGTCGTCCCTGCGTTTCTTGAGCTCCAACTTCTCCTCTTGCCTCTTGAGCATCTCCGCCCACCTTTCGTCGGCCTTTTTTGTCGCGGGAGAGAAAGGTCGAGGAGACGTTGGCGAGGCATTTCGTGATTGATGCCTGCGTCTTCTCAGACGACGCAGCGTCGGCCAAGGCGGCCTTGGCAGCCTTGTTGCCAGTAGGACGCCCTGCCGACGTTGCCAGCGGCGCGTCCAGATCAATGGCGTCCTTCCCCTTCGACAACGATAGGCGTGTCAACTGCCATTTGTGGTTCATTTTGAACTTGCTATAGCAATGCGTCAGCACGAACGACTTATGCCCATCCGATTTCCTCCGGTAAACCTCAGTGGCCCTGTCAAACTAACCAAAGAAAGCGGAATCATTTCATCGAACACAATGTAGGCGCTACAGATTATGTAAGAAAGAGTTGTACCAGTTGGGAGACGACAGCGCCATTGTCGCCTCTGGTCACTAAGTCGTAATGGTACCCATGGAAGGAGTTCACCGACGCCTGGATGATGGCCCATCGCGTCGACATTGCCTTTTGGCTCCACTTCGTTGTCACTTTGTTATAGTCGTTGTTGATGAGCTTGCACTCATCGAACTCGGCCTTGATCCTTGCCCAATACTTCCCATATTTTTGGTTGGCGCCGATGACGGAGTCATGGCTCACCTGCGCCCACGACTCGCACAGACATAGATCCTCCAAAAGCGTCCACTTGGGGCCTCGTGTGCCCGACGCCTTCTTCTTCTTCCTAGTCCTCACGCCGTCTGCGTCTACCTCCACGAGATCATCGTCACCGGCACCCTCTTCGTCATCTTCCTCGCCGCCCTCTTCGTCCTCGTCGTCGTCGTCCTCCTCCTGCACTCCCTCCTCTTCCTCCTCCTCGTCCTCACCCCCGTCCTCCTCCTCCTCAGCACCGGCACCGTAAAATTCGAGCGGCCCCCTGCGGCCAGCGAACGGGGCGCCGTCCGGACCGAGTCCTGGCTCGCGCTGGGACGCTTGCTCGTACGCCGGGGAGTAGAGGTTGTTGGGGTTGAAGCCTCCATGCGGCAGCGCATCCTGGTAGTGGGGCGACAAGTTAGGCGTCACGCACCCGGGAGTGGCGGAGGGGTGATACGACTCCAACGTATCGATAATTTCTTATGTTCCATGCTACTTTATTGATGATACCTACATGTTTTATACATACGTTATGTCATATTTATGCATTTTCCGGCACTAACCTATTAACGAGATGCCGAAGAGCCAGTTGTTGTTTTCTGCTGTTTTTGGTTTCAGAAATCCTAGTAAGGAAATATTCTCAGAGTTGGACGAAATCAACGCCCAGGATCTTATTTTTCCACGAAGCTTCCAGAACACCGGGGGAGATACGAAGTGGGGCGACGAGGCGACGCCACACTAGGGCGGCGCGGCCCAGGCCCTGGCCGCGCGGCCCTAGCGTGTGGGTCCCTCGCGTCACCCCTAAACCTACCTCTTCGCCTATAAGAAGCCTTCGTCGATAATAGTTCCAGTACCGAGAGCCACGATACGGAAAACCTTCCAGAGACGCCGCCGCCGCCAATCCCATCTCGGGGGATTCAGGAGATCGCCTCCGGCACCCCGCCGGAGAGGGGAATCATCTCCCGGAGGACTCTTCACCGCCATGGTCGCCTCCGGAGTGATGTGTGAGTAGTTCACCCCTGGACTATGGGTCCATAGCAGTAGCTAGATGGTCGTCTTCTCCTAATTGTGCTATCATTGTTGGATCTTGTGAGCTGCCTAACATGATCAAGATCATCTATTTGTAATGCTACATGTTGCGTTTGTTGGGATCCGATGAATAATGAATGCTATGTTATGTTGATTATCAATCTATCATCTATGTGTTGTTTATGATCTTGCATGCTCTCCGTTGCTAGTAGAGGCTCTGGCCAAGTTGATACTTGTAACTCCAAGAGGGAGTATTTATGCTCGATAGTGGGTTCATGTCTCCATTAAATCTGGGGGAGTGACAGCAACCCCTAAGGTTGTGGATGTGCTATTGCCACTAGGGATAAAACATCAATGCTATGTCTAAGGATGTATTTGTTGATTACATTACGCACCATACTTAATGCAATTGTCTGTTGTTTGCAACTTAATACTGGAGGGGGTTCGGATGATAACCTGAAGGTGGACTTTTTAGGCATAGATGCATGCTGGATAGCGGTCTATGTACTTTGTCGTAATGCCCAATTAAATCTCACACTACTCATCATAACATGTATGTGCATGGTCATGCCCTCTTTATTTGTCAATTGCCCAACTGTAATTTGTTCACCCCACATGCTATTTATCTTATGGGAGAGACACCACTAGTGAACTGTGGACCCCGGTCCATCCTTTTACATCGAATACAATCTACTGCAATACTCGTTCTACTGTTTTCTGCAAACATCATCATCCACACTATACATCTAATCCTTTGTTACAGCAAGCCGGTGAGATTGACAACCTCACTGTCACGTTGGGGCAAAGTACTTTGGTTGTGTTGTGCAGGTTCCACGTTGGCGCCGGAATCCCTGGTGTTGCGCCGCACTACACTCCGCCGCCGTCAACCTTCAACGTGCTTCTTGGCTCCTACTGGTTCGATAAACCTTGGTTTCTTACTGAGGGAAAACTTGCCGCTGTACGCATCACACCTTCCTCTTGGGGTTCCCAACGGACGCGTGCTGTACGCGTATCAAGCTCTTTTTGTGGCGCCGTTGCCGGGGAGATCAAGACACGCTGCAAGGGGAGTCTACACTTCCAATCTCTTTACTTTGCTTTTTTCTTGCTTTATTTTATTTACTATTTTGTTTGCTGCACTAAAACAAAACACAAAAAAATTAGTTGCTAGCTTTACTTTATTTACTATCTTGTTTGCAATCTCCATATTAAAAACACAAAAAAATTAGTTACTTGCATTTATTTTATCTAGTTTGCTTTATTTACTGTTGCTAAAATGGGTACTCCTGAAAATACTAAGTTGTGTGACTTCACAAACACAAATAATAATGATTTCTTATGCACACCTATTGCTCCACCTGCTACTTCAGCAGAATTTTTTGAAATTAAACCTGCTTTACTAAATCTCGTTATGAGAGAGCAATTTTCTGGTGTTAGTTCTGATGATGCTGCTGCCCATCTTAATAATTTTGTTGAACTATGTGAAATGCAAAAGTATAAGGATGTAGATGGTGACATTATAAAATTAAAATTGTTTCCTTTCTCATTAAGAGGAAGAGCTAAAAATTAGTTGCCATCTCTGCATACGAATAGTATTGATTCATGGACTAAATGTAAGGATACTTTCATTGGTAGATATTATCCTCCTGCTAAACTTATATCTTTGAGAAGTAGCATAATGAATTTTAAACAATTGGATAATGAGCATGTTGCCCAAGCATGGGAAAGAATGAAATCTTTGGTTAAAAATTGCCCAACCCATGGACTGACTACTTGGATGATCATCCAAACCTTCTATGCAGGATTGAATTTTTCTTCACGGAACTATTGGATTCAGCTGCTGGAGGTACCTTTATGTCCATCACTCTAGGCGCCACAACAAAGCTTCTTGATAATATGATGATTAATTACTCTGAATGGCACACGGAAAGAGCTCCACAAGGTAAGAAGGTAAATTCTATCGAAGAAACCTCCTCCTTGAGTGATAAGATTGATGATATTATGTCTATGCTTGTGAATGGTAGGACAAATGTTGATCCTAATAATGTTCTGTTAGCTTCATTGGTTGCCCAAGAAGAACGTGTTGATGTGAACTTCATTAAAAATAATAATTTCAACAACAATGCTTATCGAATTAATTCTAGTAACAACTATAGGCCATATCCTTACAATAATGGTAACGGGTATGGTAATTCTTATGGGAATTCTTACAACAATAATAGGAATTCACCCCCTGGACTTGAAGCCATGCTTAAAGAATTTATTAGTACACAAACTGCTTTTAATAAATCTGTTGAAGAAAAGCTTGGTAAAATTGATATACTTGCTTCTAAAGTCGATAGTCTTGCTGCTGATGTTGATCTTTTGAAATCGAAAGTTATGCCTAATGAAAATAAATATATTAAGTCATTTGCTACAGCAAACACCATCCAAGTTAGAATTAATGAGAATATAAGATTGATGGCCGAATTGCGTGCTAGGTGGGAGAAAGAAGAAAATGCTAAAGATAATGTAGCTAAAGTTTGGACTATTACCACCACTAGCAATGCTAATGCTTCACATGTTGCTGCACCTCCTACTATTAATGGTAAAATAATTGGTGTTGACAATGTTTCCACTTCTAATGCAAAGCTTGCAAAACTGCATGAAACTGCTAAAACTGCTGAAACTGCCTGTGATAAAACTGCTGAAATTTTTTCTAATGTTGGGGATAATGATCCTATTGCTTTAGATCATAATGGTTTATATTTTGATGATTGTCACATCTCTGAAGTTATAAAGTTCTTACAAAAACTTGCTAAGAGTCCTAATGCTAGTGCTATAAATTTGGCCTTTACAAAACATATTACAAATGCTCTCATTAAAGCTAGAGAAGAGAAACTAAATCGTGAAACTTCTATTCCTAGAAAGTTAGAAGATGGTTGGGAGCCCATCATTAAGATGAAGGTCAATTATTTTGATTGTAATGCTTTATGTGATCTTGGTGCAAGTATTTCTGTTATGCCTAGAAAAATCTATAATATGCTTGACTTGCCACCATTAAAAAATTGTTATTTGGATGTTAATCTTGCTGATAATTCTACAAAGAAACGTTTGGGGAGGATTGATAATGTTTGCATTATGGTTAATAATAACCTTGTCCCTGTTGATTTTGTTGTGTTGGATATTGAATGCAATGCATCTTGTCCCATTATCTTGGGAAAACCTTTTCTTCGAACTGTTGGTGCTATTATTGATATGAAGGAAGGTAATATTAAATATCAATTTCCTCTCAAGAAAGGTATGGAACACTTCCCTAGAAAGAGAATGAAGTTACCTTTTGATTATATCATTAGAACAAATTATGATGTTGATGCTTCGTCTCTCGATAATACTTGATACACACTTTCTGCGCCTAGCTAAAAGGCGTTAAAGAAAAGCGCTCATGGAAGACAACCCATGATTTTACTTCTGCACTTTGTTTTATATTTGAGTCTTGGAAGTTTGTACTACTGTAGCAACCTCTCCTTATCTTTATTTTATTGCATTGTTGTGCCAAGTAAAGTCTTTGATAGTAAGGTTCATACTAGATTTGGATTGCTGCGCAGAAACAGATTTCTTGCTGTCACGAATTTGAGCAGTGTTCTCTGTAGGTAACTCAAAAAATTCTGACAATTTACGTGAGTGATCCTCAGATATGTACGCAACTTTCATTCAATTTGAGCATTTTCATTTGAGCAAGTCTGGTGCACCTAAAAAATTCGTCTTTACGGACTATTCTGTTTTGACAGATTCTGCCTTTTATTTCGCATTGCCTGTTTTGCTATGTTTGATGGATTTCTTTATTCCATTAACTTTCAGCAGCTTTGTGCAATGTCCAGAAGTGTTAAGAATGATTATGTAACCTCTGAACATGTGAATTTTTATTATGCACTAACCCTCTAATGAGTTGTTTTGAGTTTGGTGTGGAGGAAGTTTTCAAGGATCAAGAGAGGAGGATGATACAATATGATCAAGGAGAGTGAAAGCTCTAAGCTTGGGGATGCCCCCGGTGGTTCATCCCTGCATATTTCAAGAAGACTCAAGCATCTAAGCTTGGGGATGCCCAAGGCATCCCCTTCTTCATCGACAACATTATCAGGTTCCTCTAGTGAAACTATATTTTTATTCCGTCACATCTTATGTGCTTTACTTGGAGCGTCTGTTTGTTTTTGTTTTTGTTTTGTTTGAATAAAGTTGGATCATAGAATTCATTGTGTGGGAGAGAGACACGCTCCGCTATTGCATATGGACAAATATGTCCTTAGGCTTTACTCATAATGTTCATGGCGAAGGTTAAAACTGCTTCGTTAATTGTTATATGGTTGGAATTGGGAAATGCTACATGTGGTAATTGGTAGAATGTCTTGAATAATTTGATACTTGGCAATTGTTGTGCTCATAAGGATCATGTTTAAGCTCTTGCATCATATACTTTGCACCTATTAGTGAAGAAATACATAGAGCTTGCTAAAATTTGGTTTGCATGATTGGTCTCTCTAAGGTCTAGATATTTTCCGGTGAGGGTTTGAACAACAAGGAAGACAGTGTAGAGTCTTATAATGCTTACAATATGTTTTTATGTGAGTTTTTCTGTACCGATTCATACTTGTGTTTGCTTCAAATAACCTTGCTAGCCTAAGCCTTGTATTGAGAGGGATTACTTCTCATGCATCCAAATCCTTGAGCCAATAACTATGCCACTTGTGTCCACCATACCTACCTACTACATGGTATTTCTCCGCCATTCCAAAGTAAATTGCTTGAGTGCTACCTTTAAATTTCTATTCTTTGTCTTTGCAATATATATCTCATGGGACAAATAGCCTAAAAACTATTGTGGTATTGAATATGTACTTATGTATCTTATTTCTTATTAAGTTGCTTGTTGTGCGATAACCATGTTCCTAGGGACGCCATCAACTACCCTTTGTTGAATATCATGTGAGTTGCTATGCATGTTTGTCTTGTCTGAAGTAAGGGTGATTTATCATGAGTTGAATGGTTTGAGTATGCATATTGTTAGAGAAGAACATTGGGCCGCTAACTAAAGCCATGATCCATGGTGGAAGTTTCAGTTTTGGACAACAATCCTCAATCTCTTATGAGAATATTATTTGTTGTTGAATGCTTATGCATTAAAAGAGGAGTCCATTATCTGTTGTCTATGTTGTCCCGGTATGGATGTCTAAGTTGAGAATAATCAAAAGCGAGAAATCCAATGCGAGCTTTCTCCTTATACCTTTGTACAGGCGGCATAGAGGTACCCCTTTGTGATACTTGGTTAAAACATATGTATTGCGATGATAATCCATGTTAATCCGAGCTAATTAGGACAAGGTGCGGGCACTATTGGTAATCTATGCATGAGGCTTGCAACTTGTAGGATATAATTTACATAACACATATGCTTTATTACTACCGTTGACAAAATTGTTTCTTATTTTCAAAATAAAAGCTCTAGCACAAATATAGCAATCGATGCTTCCCTCTGCGAAGGGCCTTTCTTCTACTTTTATGTTGAGTCAGTTTACCCATCTCCTTCCATCTCAAGAAGCAAACACTTGTGTTAACTGTGCATTGATTCCTACATACTTGCATATTGCACTTATTATATTACTTTATGTTGACAATATCCATGAGATATACATGTTACAAGTTGAAAGCAACCGCTGAAACTTAATCTTCCTTTGTGTTGCTTCAATGCCTTTACTTTGAATTTATTGCTTTATGAGTTAACTCTTATGCAAGACTTATTGATGCTTGTCTTGAAAGTACTATTCATGAAAAGTCTTTGCTATATGATTCAGTTGTTTACTCATTGTCTTTACCATTGCTTTGGATCGCTGCATTCATTACATGTGCTTACAATAGTATTGATCAAGATTATGATGGCATGTCACTTCAGAAATTATCTTTGTTATCGTTTACCTACTCGGGACGAGTAGGAACTAAGCTTGGGGATGCTGATACGTCTCCAACGTATCGATAATTTCTTATGTTCCATGCTACTTTATTGATGATACCTACATGTTTTATACATACTTTATGTCATATTTATGCATTTTCCGGCACTAACCTATTAACGAGATGCCGAAGAGCCAGTTGCTGTTTTCTGCTGTTTTTGGTTTCAGAAATCCTAGTAAGGAAATATTCTCGGAATTGGACGAAATCAACGCCCATGATCTTATTTTTCCACGAAGCTTCCAGAACACCGGGGGAGATACGAAGTGGGGCGACGAGGCGACGCCACACTAGGGCGGCGCGGCCCAGGCCCTGGCCGCGCAACCCTAGTGGGTCCCTCGCGTCGCCCCTAAACCTACCTCTTCGCCTATAAGAAGCCTTCGTCGATAATAGTTCCAGTACCGAGAGCCACGATACGGAAAACTTTCCAGAGACGCCGCCGCCGCCAATCCCATCTCGGGGGATTCAGGAGATCGCCTCCGGCACCCTGCCGGAGAGGGGAATCATCTCCCGGAGGACTCTTCACCGCCATGGTCGCCTCCGGAGTGATGTGTGAGTAGTTCACCCCTGGACTATGGGTCCATAGCAGTAGCTAGATGGTCGTCTTCTCCTAATTGTGCTATCATTGTTGGATCTTGTGAGCTGCCTAACATGATCAAGATCATCTATTTGTAATGCTACATGTTGCGTTTGTTGGGATCCGATGAATAATGAATGCTATGTTATGTTGATTATCAATCTATAATCTATGTGTTGTTTATGATCTTGCATGCTCTCCGTTGCTAGTAGAGGCTCTGGCCAAGTTGATACTTATAACTCCAAGAGGGAGTATTTATGCTCGATAGTGGGTTCATGTCTCCATTAAATCTGGGGGAGTGACAGCAACCCCTAAGGTTGTGGATGTGCTGTTGCCACTAGGGATAAAACATCAATGCTATGTCTAAGGATGTATTTGTTGATTACATTACGCACCATACTTAATGCAATTGTCTGTTGTTTGCAACTTAATACTGGAGGGGGTTCGGATGATACCCCGAAGGTGGACTTTTTAGGCATAGATGCATGCTGGATAGCGGTCTATGTACTTTGTCGTAATGCCCAATTAAATCTCACACTACTCATCATAACATGTATGTGCATGGTCATGCCCTATTTATTTGTCAATTGCCCAACTGTAATTTGTTCACCCAACATGCTATTTATCTTATGGGAGAGACACCACTAGTGAACTGTGGACCCCGGTCCATTCTTTTACATCGAATACAATCTACTGCAATACTCGTTCTACTGTTTTCTGCAAACATCATCATCCACACTATACATCTAATCCTTTGTTACAGCAAGCCGGTGAGATTGACAACCTCACTGTCACGTTGGGGCAAAGTACTTTGGTTGTGTTGTGCAGGTTCCACGTTGGCGCCAGAATCTCTGGTGTTGCGCCGCACTACACTCCGCCGCCATCAACCTTCAACGTGCTTCTTGGCTCCTACTGGTTCGATAAACCTTGGTTTCTTACTGAGGGAAAACTTGCCGCTATACGCATCACACCCTCCCCTTGGGGTTCCCAACGGACGCGTGCTGTACGCGTATCAAGGGGCCGTCGTTGTAGGAGGCGGATGTCGATGGAGAGATCACTCCCGGAACGTACACCGGCAAGGACGTACTCCATGGGCTCGCGTTGGTGGCGGCGATACACCCGACCATTATGTGCGGGTGCTGGTGCTGGCGCGCTGCTAGAGCCTTCTTCTCCTGCTCCGCCTGTAACATCCCAAAAATTTCAAAACAAAACAAATGAATTTCCCTAGCTCCCAATTTTGGAACCAACAAAAACTTTTATTAAATTAAGTTTGGTACATAGTGATCTTGCTTAATTCTTGTGCTATTGCCATGGTTGCTTGTTAAAGTATTTTGAGATGATCTTAAACCCTAAACCTCACCTCTCTTTTCACCACCCAAGTTAAAATAAAATAAAAGGAAATTAAATAAGAAAAAGGCATATGTGCCTATGGCTATATTTATAAATCTTTACCCTACGCTCTTCTACTTTGTTTAGAGGTTTGGAAAACCTTCATACACCTTACCTAGTACTTATCAAACCAAATCCAAAGTGAAACAAAAGAAAATAAAAAGAAACTAAAAATGCTATAGAGGCATATGAGAGTAAAATAGTAAATTTGTGGAATTGAGGATCTTGACCCTAAGACATGTTGTGAATGGTTGGATCACTCCTCTATACCATTTCAACACTCAACCACACCATTTGGGTCAAGCCAAGTCAAATTAAAAATCAAATACAACATATGCATAGAGGCATATGTGACACATAGCCATAATACTCAATTCTTGCCCTATGACTTTAAACCTTGACTAAATGGTGTCAAACCATCTCTAAGACTAATCTAACCCTAAATTGACCCTCAACCTTGCCCAAGTAAAGCAAGGGGAACAATTTACAAGATTAAGAAAAAATTGACACATCCCCTCTTATGTGTTATGACCATTTTTGCAAATCTTTGAGCTAGACCTTTTGGAATGGTTTCAATGGTTTGGAAATGTTTCTAAACTAATAAGAATCACATTAGAGTCAAGAAAAATCAAATCAAAAAGAGAGAAATCAAATAGTGAGAAAATCCCATTTTCACTCACATACACATTTAGCCAATTTTGCAAATCTTAAATCAAGGCCACTTTGGCTTGTGCCATTGGTTGTAAAACACTTATATATCAATAACAAACACAAATGCATCAAAGAAACCCGAATCCAATCAAAGAAAAATTGCAAATGCAACTTACATATGATAATGGTCATATGGCCACTTTATAAAATCTTCCCCAGTTTACCCCCCTAGTTTTGACTTTTATTAAACCAACCTTGACCAACTCTTGCCATGTCATCCAAGACCATGTCAAGGTGAACAACTTTTATGTTGACCACTAGTGCTGACTTTGACCAGGTTGACCAGAACAGAGATGACAAGAGAGGACTTTGAAACAAAGTGAAGATGACCACATTTTTGAAACTTTGCAAATCAACTCCAAAATGAACACCACCACCACCATTATATCACTTTAATTATATAAATGAGTTGCACCAAAAAGAATTCCAAAATTCAACAAAAAAGTTCTTGCGGCCATTGTGTCGAACACTTGGCAGGCATTAATCCAGAATTGTGTTACACTCAATTACACACTGGATTTTAGCCTAAACCATCTTTATCTTGTGATAATGAGCACCTACTGCAACCCCTGCATCAAGCCCCGTCCTTGCCATCGTCGTTTAAAGTGAGAAACTGGCAGAACCAGCTCTATGCCATGCCATGCCATCCACCTTTGGCCACTCTTTCTCTGGCCCCTCTCTCTCACCCAGACCTTGTCCTGGAGCATCTCCACAGCTGGCTGATCATGACCATGCATGGCCGAGGCTCGCGCAAGCACGGCATTGGCCAAGCCAGACACGCCCAGCACGCCCAAAACCTTGCCAGTCCACGCGGTGAGCGCGCACTGGACGCGCCAGTACGTCGCGCGATCGATTGCCCCCGTCCTCCTTTGCCAAGGCTACCACTGCGTCGAGCATCTCCTCTACACCCTCTAGCTCGTAGATGCTCTCAAATACATGCGCATGCTCCGTCACCGTCGTCCTCGTCGACTTTCGGCCGCGCGCACTGTGACAGACATCGCATGCGCCCGAGCCATCCCTTCACCTTTTCTCTGCGCCAGCTACACCTTGAGCATCGCCAGGATGACGCCTACGCTTAGCCGTCCTTCACTTGCCCCTTCGAGCGCCGGAGACGCCGCGCCATGATCGGCTCCTTCACAGCACCCGCGGCACCACCTCCAGCGTATAAATAGAGGAGCCCCGAGCACATATCCTTCACACAATCTTGTTCTCCTCTCATCATTGGTTCTTCCCATACTGGTAGCTAGTCCAATTACACACTACATCACCGGAATTGCAAGATCACCGCTGCCGGAGCCCGCAGAACATCGCCATCGACTGGAGCCTCGCCAAGTTCCGCCGTTGTACCAGGAGCTTCTTCACCCTCGCCAACGTCGCCTCGTACCTCTCCATCGATCGCCGGCGGCCTGGTACGCTCTCCGACCCCCAGGGCACACCGCCAGCACGTCGGGATCTCGTCGGAGACGACGGTGATCCTCGACCGCACGATCTAATTCTAATCCGACGCTTCCCATCTCACGTATCGCTTCGCTCGTTGATGAGCCGCTGACGGGTGGCCCCCACCTCGTCAGGGCGGCCCACTCGCACCAGATGCTTGTTGGGCTGCGCAGCGCTGTTTAAATTCGTTTCGGCCCATCTTCTTTTCCCGCCAAGCCCAACTAGTTCAAATATCGATTTATGAATATTGCAAATAGCCTGCAGATGCTTTAGTAAAATTTGAATAGTTTGAAATCTACCACTCCAAATTTAGCAAACTTTATACCTCTGGAAAGCCAATGAAATTATCTAGCCAATGCCACTGGTCCCATCTCCAAATTCGTAGTATAATTAAAATGCTAAAAATAACAAGACAGGGACTTTACAAATTGAAACTTTATTTAAAATTCAACCATAATTGATTTTAAGTTGTTTCCAACTCTCATAAATCATAATTGATGTCCTCTAATTGACTATGCAACAATCTAGTCAGGTTGTTTGTATGATCATGGACTAGATCAAAATAATGGCTATGGAGCTATTTCTAGTGCATTTAAATCTTGGAATTCAAATTCTATAAATAGTATGAGAGCTACTCTCTCATTTAAACCTTGATCCTAAGTAATACAATAAGAGGAAATGACCTTAGGCTAATAAACCTCTGATTGTTATTACTTAGAGATTTTAAACCATTTAAATGTTAGTTTTAAATTGTATGAGCTGTAGCACCTCATTTAAATTATACTCCCATATAATAGATATGGAATGTTGACCTTGGTCAACTTATATTTCATACCTGATTATTATTTGAGGAGATTAAATCTTAATAAGATTTAATGAGAGGAAATTATTTTCTCTAAAGATCAAAATAGCAAATCAAAGTAATAAGTATAATGAGAGGAAATTATTTTTCTCTTAAATAAGAACCAACCAAGTAATTCACCATGCCATGAATGATATGATGCTAGAATTAGTGTGTGAACTCTTTGGTGTGTTTTAGTCTAGTATGTGAGATTGGTTTGGTGTTTATACCTCGTATTCGTATATAGATGCTAGTAACGAGGAGTATCAAGAGGAGGAAGCCTACTCCCAGGAGGAGGATGAGGAGAACTTTGACAACTACCCTGCTCAAGGCAAGCTAGACTAATGCAAGCTATTTTGGTTGCAAGCTTATATTCTTGCAAAGTGCAAAGCTCTACAAGAGCAAGGCACCATTACATTTCACTTTCTTAACCTATCCCAAGTTTTTACTTTACAAGCTTTATTAAATTTTATTTATCAAAGTTACTTTTTGATTTATGATTCACTTGGTTTAGTTATAGAGTAGTACAAGAACATCACACTTAGCCTAGTAAGCTCCAAGATATTTAGCACCCCTCATAACTAGTTGCTAGTGCTAAAGATTAAAAGTGACTACTCTAGTTGGGAACTTGTGAATTGAAATGACTGTGAAAACCTTGGAATGATGAGTCATTCTATTGAAAGATTTTGAAGGTGAATATGACTTGTGAATGACTTGGTGAATTTAAATGAAAACTGATGATTGGGTTTGAATGCGATACCCTTCCAATTATACAAGTACCCCCACAATACCTGATTATGGGTAGGGCTTAACTAGAAACTTGGGTATCTTAGTATGGGTTCCCTCTAAACAAGCATCATAGGGGTTACGCCGAGGCTGCCTCCGTTGAAAGTGAAATGATGTGAATATGAGGTGAATGTACGACCCAAGCCCTGTGCAGTTCCCGGGATTACAGTTGGTTTTCACCGGGAGGCCAAGCTCATGGGGAGAGGTGCCTATACTAGTATATACAAGTGAAAGGTTAGGGTTGATGATCCGCGTACTGAGTTACGATGATTCGGGGTCATCCTCGACGGATGTAATCAAAAGTTGTGGCACAAGAGTACAACCTCTGCAGAGTGTTTAACCTATTCGAATAGCCGCGTCCGCGGTCATGGACACTTGGAAATGCCATATTGTTCCGTCATCAGAACTTTTCCAAAAATATGAATGGTGACTTGTGACTTGAATTGAAAGGTGACATTGACTTTGAATCACCACTGAGTGGTGGGAATGACACTAATGTTCCCACTTGAGTTAGTTAATTGAAGAGGCTTTGATTATTAAAAGTGCTTATGAAATAAAATTGGCTTTATGAAAATGAAACTAGATCTTAGAACCCCTTGCTATAGTTGATGGTATTTACCTTAGTATTAGTTTGCGAGTACTTTAAAGTACTCATGGCTGTGTCCCTGGCTATTCAAATGGCCAGACTATGAAGAAGAGTGCCCGAACCCGGAAGAAGGACAGCAGGACGTCTACGACAACTAGGATCACTCCTGACGTCAACAGTTGCCTGTGGAATAGATGGACTACTACTACGCTATTTCGCTTCCGCTATGTGTTATGTAATTGATCAATAGAACTTCTATCATTGTAATGAGACTGGATCATGTGATCCTTTATTTGTAAGACGATTATGGTATGTAATGAATGATGTGTGGTGATATCAATCTATTATGTCTCGCAAAAACAATATTCCTGGGATTGCGAGGAATGGCATAATAGGCATCTGGACTTAAAAATCCGGGTGTTGACACCGCCGCCCTCAGTCCTTTCCGCTCCGACGTCGCCATCTTCCAGCGCAGACAATCTTGCTGCCATTGATCATCGATCCATCCTTCCGGCTTCTTCTTTGGAGCCGGCGCCTTCCGCGGCTTCGCGAATGGCGCTTTCGCCCCTTTCGTCCCATTGCCCGGCGGCTTCTTGGCCGCTTTCTTGGCCATCTTTTTGGGGGCTGTCGGCGGCGCCGTGGAATGGGTGCGGCGGCGGGTGGACGGCGGGAGGGAGAAACAAATCGGCGGGATAGGAGAAATGAATCGGCGGCGGGATATGTGTTGGGAGGCCATAAATGCGCGGCGGGATAGGCGCGATGTGGCGGGAGGGGCGGGATTTGGCGGGAGTGGGAGACCAATTTTCCCTGTGTCGCTGACGCGTCGGGTCCCGCGTCGCTTCGTCTCGCTTTTCATTGTGTTCGGCGTGCCCGGTGCGTCCCCTGTGGGACGGGACGGCCTCGGGGCGCCGGACACCATATCGGACCGCGCCGGATAAAATTCGGCTTTGGAGATGCGGCTGGAACGGTTTTTTTGTCCGATGTGCCCCAAATAGCTTTAGGAGACGGTTTGGGAGACGGGCGACTGGAGATGCAATCTTATGTTACATCCTTCTCTACACATGCCTTACAAACACGGTTGAATTTCAGAGCAGAGAGCACTTGTACTATCTATGAATTGGTGTATTTTGCTAGAGCAATCAGGCATTTCATTGATAGAAAGTAAAGTTACGTGAACAAATTGCGGAAATTCAATTCGGCTCCCGGGTGCATATGCTCCCTCTACAAAAAATTGTATTTTGAAATGTCAAAAGAATTTGACAAAAAATTCTACATGTACATATCCATAATATACGTGCATTCGTCAAGTTTCTTAAGAAACCAATATGTTTTGTGGTCTGTGTAAAAAAGAGAAATTTTATCTTCTGAAAAACCTTATTTTTAGCATTGAATTTTGTCTTTTTTACACACCCCACACAACAAGTCGTTTTTTCATGAAACAACTTTGTAAGCGTGTAGCACGTGAAGATGTACGTGCAAACATTTCGTTCCAATTTTTAAAATTTCAAAATATATATAACATGCATTTCAAAATAAAGGGAGCATATGCTCCCATGTGCCGAAACACCACTCCCAATTAATTGTGAAAACTAACACGCAGACCAGGAGAAAAACAGATGTCTTGGAAAATTTGCAAAAAAATCTTAAAGAATAGAAATATACATAACCATCCATAGGTTTTTTCACAACCAGCCACCGCCGCCCAAACTCCAGCACCGCCTAGGTACACGTTGGAAGATACGTCGAGATTCCACCATTGCTAGATCTAAAAAATACCATCACCAATAAGGCTTTGTGAGTCGATGAGCATATTCGCTGCAAGAAGCAATACACATGTCAATGTGGCACGTATACCGGGGGACGTCCATGTGTTGTCTTGAAGCAAGATCCACATTATCTCATTGACGAAATCGAGGAATAACCACAGATCTACCACCTTCAGACTAGCATCCTCGCTCTGGAGAATCCACCTCGTCCCGGCCCCCAGCGCCACCATGGATAACGATGAACGTCAGCGATACACCGAAAAACCGATCTCTCCAGATCTGAAGAATGGTGAGAAAACCAAGCCACCGATCTAAAAAATCGGCAAGCACACGATGTTATCAAATCCGAGGCGCAGCCGCAAAGAACGACGCCAATGTGGAAGTAGAGTTGAGGCAGATTTATTTCCCCGGCCGGCACTCCCACCATCCTAACGACGCACCACAATAGACAAACCCTAACCTAAAAACTAGACCAAAATGGAAGAATGAGGCCTCCTTCCTCCTGCCACTGGAGCGGCAGGCGGGAGAGGAGACCAACCCTCACGCCAGCGGAAACTTGGGGTGGGACAGGTGCCTCGCATGTGTCGTGAGAAGAGCACAATTGGATAACCTTCAGAACTTGAAATTGATAATAGATTGGTGCAAAAAATCTAACGAGAGACTAACCTAATTACTCAAAAGTGTAGAAACATTATTTTTGCGCACCAAAAAACTCCTAAATAGATTAAATCATTCCATAAAGGGAGACAAGACAAGCATGCATTCAATCCGATTTTGCTCCTTTTTTTGCGGGGAAAAAATGTATTAATCAAGTAATAGACGTGTCACCCTGATTACAAACTAAACGAATCTCATCTGGTCCAGAGCCGATCCAGGCATTGGTGCAAGTTTAAACATGCCCAAACTGAGCTAGACTATGGCTTACACCATTTAGTTCTCTACTGATATGCACAACATTGCACTCTCTCGCACTACCGCAAAGGTATTTCACCTCATTGATCAACCCAGCATACAGAGGATCTATTCACTGTGTCCTCGTTGATCATTTGGACCGCTTCAAGGCAGTCGCTTTCCACAACAATATGACAACCTGACAACTACATGGCCAAGAATAAACCCTCGGCACATACTCTCAGCTCAGCTTCGAGCGGACTGTCACAAGAAACTAGGTGCCGGCAAGCAGTGAAAATGACAGCACCATGGTCATCTCGGAGGATCATGCCAGCTCCTCCCGTGGCGCCATTAGCCACCCAAGAGCCATCAACATTCAGTTTGGACCAACCTGGGGATGGCTTGGACCATTTAATTTGGATAGCTTGCTTTCGATCCGTAGCTTTTTTCTTCTCTGGCTTTACTCCATTGAACTCGTACGCAACCACACTCTTCCCTTTCGCTAGGTCCGTAGTTGGATTTTGATTTATGCATAGCAGAGAGTCGACATAGCTGCATAAGAAGCGGCGTGATGCTTCTATCGGCGGGGCCGGTTTGTGGTGGACAATCTCGTTGCAGACATGCTAGATCCGCCACCACACCATCATCATCATCACACGCACATGCTCGGATGCCACAGATAGGGCTTGCAGTATCCATTCCGAACCGGTGTTCTTGATCTCATTGCATGCCGGTATAGGCCAGACCTCATTCATTGCGTCCCAAAGATCCCTCGCCATAGGACATCTGCAAAAGACGTGGAAGGTATCCTCCCATTCCATGCCACAAAGAACACAATTGTCAGAGGTGACAATTTTACGTTTCAGTTTGTTCTCCCACGTAGCAAGACCATTAGTGGCAACCCTCCAAGCGAAGACACGTACCTTAGGGGGAGCAGGGCACCCCCATACCATGTCCCAGATGGTACGACGACCGTCCGGTGCCCTGCTCGCTGCGCACATAGACATGCTATGATTTAGTTCCCAAGCCATCTTGTACGCACTGCTGACGGAAAATAAGCCTTGCCGATCCGGAGCCCAGGCGATAACATCAACATCATGTCGAGTTGTTAACTTGATTTTGAGGATTTCTTCAATGTCCGCCTAGCAGAAATGCTTGCTTAGAAGCGTTTGGTTCCAAACGCCACCTTCAGAGATGAGATCAGCCACCTGCCTAAGCCGACAATCACCCTGGGCTGAGATATAGGCTTGTAGGAAGGAGGTCGTGGCAGCCAGGGATCACGTCAAATCCGTATCTGGGTACCGTCGCCCACCCACCACACAATGCCCTTCTTCAGCAGCTCCAGCCCAACTGCAAAGTTAGGACAATTTAAATGTAAGCCACACAAATATTTTACGTAACACGGTTTGGGTTTGGTAATGTTTGTGGAGAGAGCATTGTGATTTATATCATGCGTTTCTCTAGAATTTATTGTATTTGGATGAATTGTGAATATAAAAAAGAAAGGTAAAAATGTATGCGCCAAAAATATAATAGGATGCACTAATTTGTCCCTTTCATGGATATGACTACAAATGTAAGAGGATTGAACCACGAAAAGCTATTTGGTTAAGGTCTTCAATTAGGCCCCTCATCATTATCTATCAAATGATACTTATAAGTTGCTCTTAATTTCAAGTAAGAGTGTTTAAAGAAAGTTATTTGGTGTGAGAAGTAATATTGGAAAGTAAAGTAAATAGAAAGACAATCATGATGTAAATAGTAATGAAACTTCAGTAAGGAGAAATATTCGCAGAGATTGTAGGATCCACATCTAGCATTGGTATTAATTATGATTAGGATAAATCTATTTCTTTATTCATAATATGTGTGGGGAGAGTTCAATAAAAAATGATCGCAAACAAACCATTTGATAATTCATCCCGAATAACCATTTAAATAATCGTAAGCAAGTCACTCTGATCCCTCACAATTAAGGGTTTTTCCATGGATATTGATATAAGCTTTGTGAATCTCTCCTTAGCCACCTTGACCATATGAATAGCACGCTGGCACGTTATGTAACTTAGCACCGTACATATACTACCACATGTCTAAAGGTAATTCCCTCTCTTGTCCGGAAGGAAAACATTACATGGTCGACTTCACCTAATATTTATAGAGAAAACTAACACATAATCATGAACCAAATTTATAAATTATCTTTATTTCATATCATAATATTGCTAGGGTTTCTCCATCTCCCCAATAACATGGTAAACTACTCACTCGTGGAAGCAATCAACAATATCATCATAGGCATATGGGAGTATATGGATGAATACAAGTGCAAATCCACAATAGCAATTGAAATTACAACATGATGGGAGTTAATGAGATTGTAATGGTGATGGTGATGGAGATGCAGCGGTCGATGATGGAGGAAGATGCCTTTGCCTCCATTGATCCGTGAAGCAGCGAGGATGATACCTTTTTGCAAGTTCCCCCTCTATATCCTTCCCGGAGGTGAGGTTTCTGCGAGTTGTGGTGTCTTACAATGTCGGATCTCAGATCCATCTTCGTGTGGTGAAACTATTTGATGAGATGGAGGCGGTGCGACATGGTACGAGCGGATCCTGCCCGTACCGACGATCGTTAAACTTTCTGGAGTTTCCTCTCGCATTGCCTCTTCACGCACATGAGTGGAAAATAATTTAGATGGCTTATATCACTTCAAAATACCATAACTATGTCCAATTTGATAGCTCCAACTGATATGTTCATCAATACCTTCATAATTTGTGATCCCGTGGAAACAATCATAAAAGGTGCATGCTAGCGCCGTAAAATACCAAAATCCTATTACTACTCATGCAAAAAATATAAGGTAAATATGCTTCAAAAATGCTCTCGTCACATGGTATTGTATATCACGACACCAAACCACAGTGCCATTTCATCTAGTCGTGGCGTACTCGACATGTGTCACGCCACAAACATCGTGATAGATAGCTATCTTTTGAGCTACAAAAAGTTACTGTTGCATGATTTTGAGCCTCGCTTAACCTCAATTGTGGCCTTTATATTTGAGATCGAGCCATGGTGCGGAAATTTGCTGTGGACCTTTTGCTTGACATGCACACACTAATCTAGGGGATTTTTTGTTTAATGATATTCTTCTTCATGCATGTCATGAAAGAACATGGTGTTTCATGTATGCTCCATTTATTCAAGTTGTCATTGGTGCATGTTTTCAAGGTTAGATATACAAGAATACAAAGCACAAGAAGTGGACATTTAAGCTTGTGAGTGAGGCTAGCGAAAAAGCATCTAAGACGTCCTATGT
The DNA here is from genome assembly GCF_019359855.2 of Lolium perenne. Lineage (NCBI taxonomy): Eukaryota > Viridiplantae > Streptophyta > Magnoliopsida > Poales > Poaceae > Lolium > Lolium perenne. The sequence goes on from NC_067247.2 coordinate 164,362,039, forward strand.
GAAGAAGGACAAGGCTCTGTCGTGAAGCCTAGCAAGTGTGAGCGCTTTATGGCAAACACACAAGGGTCAACTTTTGGTCTTTGCAAGTTCAGTGCCGATGAAGTGGTTGACATGAGGAGTGTTAGTGTTTTTTTATTATCTCGTAATAGATTTTTCCTATATAAAGAATACATCTTCTTCATACAATGAAGACTTAAATTGATTTCTTATATGTACGTAAATAGTCAATTTCCTTGGGTAGAAGCGAAATGAAGGTTATATTTATAACTTTCCAACAAATAGTGATTCTGATTCTAAAGGCACAAATGACTATTGAAGATGCATTGTCTTTCACGGGACAGTCTTCACCATTATGGGGTCAGAAAACAATCGTTGTTGTTAATTTACAGGTGACATGAATTGAATGAGATTGGGATAAGTTATAGAGTTAGACAAAAGAATAACTACGGTTCATGCATCAGTGAGAGTGAGATGACACTAAATGCAATAACAATCATAGACAAGACTAGGCTCAATCATGAGAATTAAATACAAATATATTTGTACCACACTTTTACACTCTTTTTAAACCTATCTTTATCATATTATAATCTTAATGAGCATGATTTTTGTTTCTTAGATTGTGAAAGATCGAGATGTCGCCTAGAAAGGGGGGGGGGGGTGAATAGGCAATTACAAACTCTTGCGGATTTGTCTTGTAAGAATGCGGAATTAAACTATCGTTTAGTTTACAAGCACAAACCCTAAATATGCTAAGCTCAACTAAGTGTAACAATAGCAACTAGAGCTAAGCAAGATAGGCACAAGATATATATAGCACAAGTGATAGCAAGATACATGTACTTCAAGCACGATGGCTATCACAAGGAAAGAGAGCTCGGGTATAGAAATAACCGAGGCACGCGGAGACGAGGATGTATTCCCGTGTTCCCTTGCTTTGCAACAAGGTACGTCACGTTTGGAGGAGTGGAGGTCCCACGAAGGATTCCCCGCGCCACGAAGGCTCACCCTATTCTCCGAACCACACCCACGAAGGATAATGGCCCTTTCCTTATGGTTAGCTTTTCCTCCGCTCCGGAGATGGCAAGCTCCACAACCACTTCACAAGCTCCACGAAGGAGAAGCCCGAGCCCCTTCACAATCTTCCACGAAGAGATCACCGGGACACCAACCAAGCCAACTAGGAGGTCACCCTCCAAGAGTAACAAGCTCACGGTCTCTCACTCGAACAAATCGTGGTGGAGAGCTCAACACTATGCAATGATGCAAAGCAAGAACACCGGAGGTGTTCAAGTCCTTCACACTCAAATCCCACCAAAGCAACGAATGCTAGGATGAGATTGGAGAGGAAGAACAAGGGGGAAAGTCAACCAAAGACTCCAAGATCTAGATCCCAAGAGATTCCCTCACTTAGAGAAGAAATGGTTTGGTGGAAGTGTAGATCTAGATCTCCTCTCTCAAATCCTCAAATATGAGCAAGAATGGTTGGAGGAATCAAGGGGGAGAGCAAGTTCTTCAAATAGCAACAATGGAGTGAGAGAATGGGAAGAACTGACTTGCTCAAGGTGGAAGAAGAGCTATTTATAGCATGGGAGCAAATAAAACTGTTGGGGGAAAAAGACAGAAAAAAACGGGCAGAAAAACGGCCCAGTGATACGTCTCCGACGTATCGATAATTTCTTATGTTCCATGCCACATTATTGATGTTATCTACATGTTTTATGCACACTTTATATCATATTCGTGCATTTTCTGGAACTAACCTATTAACAAGATGCCGAAGTGCCAGTTCCTGTTTTCTGCTGTTTTTGGTTTCAGAAATCCTAGTAACGAAATATTCTCGGAATCGGACGAAATCAACGCCAAAGATCTTAGAATCCCCGGAAGCATCCAGAACACACCAGAGAGGTCAGAGGGGGGCCACAGGCCCACCAAACTATAGGCTGGCGCGGCCAGAGGGGGGGCCGCGCCGCCCTATAGTGTGGCCCCCCTGTCAGCCCTCCTGCGCCGCCTCTTCGCCTATATAAAGCCTCCGTCGCGAAAACCCTGATGCGTTCGACGAAACTCACAGAAACCTTCCAGAGCCGCCGCCATCGCGAAGCCAAGATCTGGGGGACAGGAGTCTCTGTTCCAGCACGCCGCCGGGACGGGGAAGTGCCCCCGGAAGGCTTCTTCTTCATCACCGCTGCTGCTCCCATGAGGAGGGAGTAGTTCTCCATCGAGGCTCGGGGCTGTACCGGTAGCTATGTGGTTAATCTCTCTTCTATGTACTTCAATACAATGATCTCATGAGCTGCTTTACATGATTGAGATTCATATGAGTTTTGTATCACAATTCATCTATGTGCTACTCTAGTGATGTTATTAAAGTATTCTATTCCTCCTGCATGGTGTAAAGTGGACAGGGTGTGCATCATGTAGTTCTTGGCTTAGTTTATGATCGTGATCTCTTATGGATTGTGAAGTTAACTATTACTATGATGGTATTGATGTGATCTATTTGGTTATGTTGATCTATCTTACACTATAAGGTTACTAAAATATGAACATTAATTGTGGAGCTTGTTAACTCCGGCATTGAGGGTTCGTGTAATCCTACGCAATGTGTTCATCATCCAACAAGAGTGTAGAGTATGCATTTATCTATTCTGTTATGTGATCAATGTTGAGAGTGTCCACTAGTGAAAGTCTGATCCCTAGGCCTTGTTCCTAAATACTGCTGCGTTACTACTGCTTGTTTACTGTTTCACTGTGTTACTACTGCTGCAATACCACCACCATCAACTACACGCCCGCAAGCTATTTTCTGGCACCGTTGCTACTGCTCATATATATTCATACCACCTGTATTTCACTATCTCTTCGCCGAACTAGTGCACCTATTAGGTGTGTTGGGGACACAAGAGACTTCTTGCTTTGTGGTTGCAGGGTTGCATGAGAGGGATATCTTTGACCTCTTCCTCCCTGAGTTCGATAAACCTTGGGTGATCCACTTAAGGGAAAACTTGCTGCTGTTCTACAAACCTCTGCTCTTGGAGGCCCAACACTGTCTACAGGAAAGGAGGGGGAACGTAGACATCAAGCACTTTTCTGGCGCCGTTGCCGGGGAGGAAAGGTAAAAGGCACTCATACTCCGGTTCCAGGTAAAGTACTTTTCTGGCGCCATTGTGTTTGTGCTCGAAGCTATTTCCTTTAGATCCTGCAATTGTAACTTTTTGTTTCTTGTTTACACTAGTTAGGCATAATGGAAAACATCTGTGAGCTCTTTGTACTATTTCCTGAGTCAAGACATGAATGGTTTAATGCGAAAATTAAAAAACCCATGGAACATGTTAGCATGAATACTTTGAACACCATTGTTGCTAATGATATGGAAAATTCTAAGCTTGGGGAAGCTGGTTTTGATGAGCATGATCTTTTTAGTCCACCAAGCATTGAGGAGAAAATTTTCTTTGATGATACTTTGCCTCCTATTTATGATGATTATAATGATAGTAGTCTTTTGGTACCACCTACTATGGAGAGTAAATTTTGTTGTGATTATACTATGCCTCCAACACTTGATGAGAATAATAATGATAGCTACTTTGTTGAATTTGCTCCCACTATTACTAATAAAATTGATTATGCTTATGTGGAGAGTAATAATTTTATGCATGAGACTCATGATAAGAATGCTTTATGTGATAGTTATATTGTTGAGTTTGCTCATGTTGCTACTGAAAGTTATTATGAGAGAGGAAAATATGGTTGTAGAAATTTTCATGTTACTAAAACACCTCTCTATGTGCTGAAATTTTTGAAGCTATACTTGTTTTATCTTTCTATGCTTGTTGCATTATGCTTCTTGAACTTGTTTATTTACAAGATTCCTATGCATAGGAAGCATGTTAGGCTTAAATTTGTTTCATACTTGCCTTTTGATGCTCTCTTTTTGCTTCAAATAGTATTTCTTGCGAGTGCATCATTAAAACAGCTGAGCCCATCTTAATGGCTATAAAGAAAAGAACTTCTTGGGAGATAACCCATGTGTTATTTTGCTACAGTACTTTGTTTTTATTTTGTGTCTTGGAAGTTGTTTACTACTGTAGCAACCTCTCCTTATCTTAGTTTTGTGTTTTGTTGTGCCAAGTAAAGTCGTTGATAGAAAAGTAAGTACTAGATTTGGATTACTGCACAGTTCCAGATTTCTTTGCTGTCACGAATCTGGGTCTACCTCCCTGTAGGTAGCTCAGAAAATTAAGCCAATTTACGTGCATGATCCTCAGATATGTACGCAACTTTCATTCAATTTGAGCATTTTCATTTGAGCAAGTCTGGTGCCATTTTAAAATTCGTCAATACGAACTGTTCTGTTTTGACAGATTCTGCCTTTTATTTCGCATTGCCTCTTTTGCTATGTTGGATGAATTTCTTTGATCCATTAATGTCCAGTAGCATTATGCAATGTCCAGAAGTGTTAAGAATGATTGTGTCACCTCTGAATATGTTAATTTTTATTGTGCACTAACCCTCTAATGAGTTGTTTCGAGTTTGGTGTGGAGGAAGTTTTCAAGGGTCAAGAGAGGAGGATGATATACTATGATCAAGGAGAGTGAAAGCTCTAAGCTTGGGGATGCCCCGGTGGTTCACCCCTGCATATATTAAGAAGACTCAAGCGTCTAAGCTTGGGGATGCCCAAGGCATCCCCTTCTTTATCGACAACATTATCAGGTTCCTCCCCTGAAACTATATTTTTATTCCATCACATCTTATGTGCTTTGCTTGGAGCGTCGGTTTGTTTTTGTTTTTGTTTGTGTTTGAATAAATTGGATTACATCATGCTTGTGTGGGAGAGAGACACGCTCCGCTGGTTCGTATGAACACATGTGTTCTTAGCTTTTAATTTTCATGGCGAAGTTCCTTCTTCGTTAAATTGTTATATGGTTGGAATTGGAAAATGATACATGTAGTAATTGCTATTAATGTTTTGGGTAATGTGATACTTGGCAATTGTTGTGCTCATGTTTAAGCTCTTGCATCATATACTTTGCACCCATTAATGAAGAAACAGCTAGAGCTTGCTAATTTGGTTTGCATATTTGGTCTCTCTAAAGTCTAGATAATATCTAGTATTGAGTTTGAACAACAAGGAAGACGGTGTAGAGTCTTATAATGCTTTCAATATGTCTTTTATGTGAGTTTTGCTGCACCGGTTCATCCTTGTGTTTGTTTCAAATAACCTTGCTAGCCTAAACCTTGTATCGAGAGGGAATACTTCTCATGCATCCAAATACTTGAGCCAACCACTATGCCATTTGTGTCCACCATACCTACCTACTACATGGTATTTCTCAGCCATTCCAAAGTATATTGCTTGAGTGCTACCTTTAAACAATTCAAAATTTATTACCTCTGATTTGTGTCAATGTTTTATAGCTCATGAGGAAGTATGTGGTGTTTATCTTTCAATCTTGTTGGGCAACTTTCACCAATGGACTAGTGGCTTCATCCGCTTATCCAATAATTTTGCAAAAAGAGCTGGCAATGGGATTCCCAGTCCCAAATTAATTAACAAAAATAGACACTCCTCCATGGTATGTGATTGTTGGACGGCACCCGAAGGATTCGGTTAGCCATGGCTTGTGTAAGCAAAGGTTGGGAGGAGTGTCATCATAATAAAACTAAAATAAAAAGGCACTCCTTCATGGTATGAGATTGTTGGCAGGCACCCGAGGATTCGGTTAGCCATGGTTTGTGAAAGAAAGGTTGGAAGGAGTGCCATCCAAAAATAAAATAAAATGGGAGCCGCTCTTTGAAGGTTTGTCTGGCAAGGGGGTTAGAGTACCCGCTACCATTCGTTGACAACAACAAACACCTCTCAAAATTTTACTTTTATTGCTCTCTACATGATTTCAAAACCAAAGCTCTAGCACAAATATAGCAATCGATGCTTTCCTCTTTGAAGGACCATTCTTTTACTTTCAATGTTGAGTCAGTTCACCTATTTCTCTCCATCTCAAGAAGCAAACACTTGTGTGAACTATGCATTGATTCCTACATACTTGCTTATTGCATTTGTTATATTACTCTATGTTGACAATATCCATGAGATATACATGTTATGAGTTGAAAGCAACAGCTGAAACTTAATCTTCCTTTGTGTTGCTTCAATGCCTTTACTTTGAATTATTGCTTTATGAGTTAACTCTTATGCAAGACTTATTGATGCTTGTCTCGAAGTACTATTCATGAAAAGTCTTTGCTTTATGATTCAGTTGTTTACTCATGTCATTACCATTGTCTTGGATTGCTGCATTCATTACATATGTTTACAATATGATCAAGTTTATGATGGCATGTCACTCCAGAAATTATCCTTGTTATCGTTTACCTGCTCAGGACGAGCAGAAACTAAGCTTGGGGATGCTGATACGTCTCCGACGTATCGATAATTTCTTATGTTCCATGCCACATTATTGATGTTATCTACATGTTTTATGCACACTTTATGTCATATTCGTGCATTTTCTGGAACTAACCTATTAACAAGATGCCGAAGTGCAGGTTCTGTTTTCTGCTGTTTTTGGTTTCAGAAATCCTAGTAACGAAATATTCTCGGAATCGGACGAAATCAACGCCAAAGATCTTAGAATCCCCGGAAGCATCCAGAACACACCAGAGAGGTCAGAGGGGGGCCACAGGCCCACCAAACTATAGGCTGGCGCGGCCAGAGGGGGGGCCGCGCCGCCCTATAGTGTGGCCCCCCTGTCAGCCCTCCTGCGCCGCCTCTTCGCCTATATAAAGCCTCCGTCGCGAAAACCCTGATGCGTTCGACGAAACTCACAGAAACCTTCCAGAGCCGCCGCCATCGCGAAGCCAAGATCTGGGGGACAGGAGTCTCTGTTCCGGCACGCCGCCGGGACGGGGAAGTGCCCCCGGAAGGCTTCTTCTTCATCACCGCTGCTGCTCCCATGAGGAGGGAGTAGTTCTCCATCGAGGCTCGGGGCTGTACCGGTAGCTATGTGGTTAATCTCTCTTCTATGTACTTCAATACAATGATCTCATGAGCTGCTTTACATGATTGAGATTCATATGAGTTTTGTATCACAATTCATCTATGTGCTACTCTAGTGATGTTATTAAAGTATTCTATTCCTCCTGCATGGTGTAAAGTGGACAGGGTGTGCATCATGTAGTTCTTGGCTTAGTTTATGATCGTGATCTCTTATGGATTGTGAAGTTAACTATTACTATGATGGTATTGATGTGATCTATTTGGTTATGTTGATCTATCTTACACTATAAGGTTACTAAAATATGAACATTAATTGTGGAGCTTGTTAACTCCGGCATTGAGGGTTCGTGTAATCCTACGCAATGTGTTCATCATCCAACAAGAGTGTAGAGTATGCATTTATCTATTCTGTTATGTGATCAATGTTGAGAGTGTCCACTAGTGAAAGTCTGATCCCTAGGCCTTGTTCCTAAATACTGCTGCGTTACTACTGCTTGTTTACTGTTTCACTGTGTTACTACTGCTGCAATACCACCACCATCAACTACACGCCCGCAAGCTATTTTCTGGCACCGTTGCTACTGCTCATATATATTCATACCACCTGTATTTCACTATCTCTTCGCCGAACTAGTGCACCTATTAGGTGTGTTGGGGACACAAGAGACTTCTTGCTTTGTGGTTGCGGGGGTTGCATGAGAGGGATATCATTGACCTCTTCCTCCCTGAGTTCGATAAACCTTGGGTGATCCACTTAAGGGAAAACTTGCTGCTGTTCTACAAACCTCTGCTCTTGGAGGCCCAACACTGTCTACAGGAAAGGAGGGGGAACGTAGACATCACCCAGCCGGCCTGGCAGCCGGCTGACCGGATCTGTGGCCGGACTGGCCGGTCTGGGATCCGGCCCAGCCGGACCAGCAGCCGGGCGGGGCGCGCGCCGCTCATGGGCGGCGGATAGGCCTGTGGTGCGAGCGGGCTGCGCAGTGCCGCGTGGGCCACGCGGGGCGGATACGAAAAAGGCCCGGCCCGGCCAGGAGGCCGGTCGGCCGGCAGGGCACCGAGCGGGCCGGTGGGGCGCCGTGCGCTGGGCCGGATGGGGCGGCGGCCGGTTACCGTCCGGTCGGACCGGAGGGCTGGCTGGGCTGGCCGGCGCATGGGCCGGTGGCCGCCCGGTCGACCGGGTGGGCCGGCGTGCGGCCCGGCAGGCCGGGCGGCAACCGGCCGCCTCCCCACTTTTTTTCTTTTCTTTTTCTTTTTCTCTTTTACCTTTTCTTTAATAATTATTGCTCCCGAACTCCGATTGACATGAAACAAATTGCGTTGGAAAGATAATAAAAAATGTCATCCAATAGAAAGTGCAAACTCAAGAAATTGTAGGAGGGGATTTTATCATGAATATAAAAGGGTAGAACCTTATTTCATGAATAACCGGTAAAATCACCCAACCTCGAAAACGCAATAGAAGATGCATGCGAACTCCGTTTTCGAAGAACTTGGGCTTGTTGTAAAGCTAGCAACAAGCTCAAGAACCTCACATAGAGAAACACCAAGAAGCAATAAGGATATGCAAAGTATGCAAAGGGTTGAGCTCCCTAAGACGATGTGATCAAGTTACTCAACCGAAAGCCCCTCTTAATAGTGCAGCTATCTATCCTATAATCCGGTCTCCCAACATCCACCTTGAGACCGGTAAAAGGAAAACCTAGCAAGGCCATACCTTTGCCTTGCGCATCCCGCTTGATCTTGATGATAACTCTTCAAGCTTCACTCAAGCCGGAATGCCTCTCTTGACCAATGTTGCTTCGTGACGACTCACAAATGCTCCCCCATACACTATGATGGGAAAGCTCCATTGATGCACATCTTCACAAGTCCATTATCATCAAATGGACGGCAAGCTTCAAGTATGTGATTCACTTGAGACGCTCATCTTGAACTTGCCGAACACAACCTTGTATCTTCACATACTCACATAAGATAGAGCATGGCTAATATTGAGTTCCACATAAGAACTTCATCTTCATTTCTTCTTATTGATCATCTCACATATATATATCTTCATACCGATGATCTTGATGCCAATACACAAGATATACCTTTATCTTCATGGCAACCATACTTGAATCCAACACATGGAGAGCAAGTAGTACCTATGGAATATTCCTTCATATAAACTCAATGAAAACATTAGTCCATAGGGGTTGTCATTAATTACCAAAACCACACATAGGGGCAATGTACCCTTACAGATTGCATAGTTAAATACATGGCAATGTTTAGGAACATCTGTTATAGTGTTTTTCCACAATGTATATACGTGCAAAGCTTGCTTGTGATAACTATAAATTATATGTTGTAGTAAAAGTTCTCCTTGAACACGTTTTTATACTAATGTAAATGTTTTAATATACTTAAATACGATGACAAGGATCTCTAAAACATATACTAAACAAATATCTTAGTGGTTATATTATTTTATTATTTAAGTATTATTGTAGAAGATTCTAGAGTATAAATTGAACTGTTGAAAAAATGTGTCTTGAAAAATGGGGTCAGTGATAACTTGACAACACGAAAACCAACCCTTAGTGCGGTGGTGGAGTTGTGGAGGCACCAGGGTTCCAATCCTGATGCTCATATTATATTGTAGCGGTTTTCTTTGTGGTATTTATATCAAGAATAATAAGTTAACAACATGCATGTGAATGTTCCTCCGTACGTGGTATTGAAATCGATATACTAAGTATTGCAGTAATCATTGATGAACCTAAAATTGCCTCATAGTCTACTTTATCGAACACACGATTCAATTATTTGGTATGCTTTTTATGAATATGTTTGGGTTCATCGTGTGTGCACACAAGTGCTCTAGTTTTAAAAATATACATTTATGCACGAAATTAAAAATGGAAATCTAGGTAACACACATTTCCATACAACCTATATACTCTCAACCAGAGAAATACTATCATGCCACTACACTCACTATCACTGATTAGATTGATTTGTTTCTATATAAATTGTGAATTTATTACACATATTCAGAAATCTTTTGGACATATAGAATAATAATATGTATGTTGGTTACGAGTTATAATTAACGTTTGGGCCCTCCGATACCCTAGGTCATCACCTTTCTCACATTGAGAAGAATGCACGAGCAGTGGTCGGCGGAGAGGCTAGGAGATGCTAGGGGAGGAGCCTTCGGGCAACACAAGATCACCGTATTCATTCATGATGATCTCAAAAGTGGAACCGTAAACAACATGTTTATGTAAGCATGGCCTCAAAAGGTTCAAGAGTTCCTTACATCTTGTACAAACGTGAGTAACACGCTTTTTCTCATTGCTGATCCGAGTATCTATTTGTTACTTTTTATATTATTTGTAATACCGTTAATGATTATTTACAGATTTGGTGAAATTTCGCAAAAAAAAACACCTTTTCTGATCTAAGACGTCTCCAGTCGCAACAGCAACAGAGAACATCTCTCTCCCTCAATTATGGACACCCTTGTTTTTGCCTCTCTCCCTTCGTCAAGCTTCTGATTCAATCACGTACGTAGCACATGGATGGCGCACACTCTCCGAGACTTGTGGTTCATAGGGCATGGAGCTAAATGAGGAAAACCACCACTAACTGACTTTGACTGAATTTCCAGGAATTCCTGGTTTTCATGTGGCCTGCCGCATATAGAAAGTGTATCGTGTGCTCTCGTTTTCAGTGACTGCCATACCACCAACCCTAAAATATTTTCCCAAATACAGATATGAGGTAGCATGTATATCGACAGCTGCAATGAAGTTTCATATCCAAATTTTGTCTAAGTCTCCGAAATATAGTATGTAGATCATGCATCGATAAGATAATTTTCATCCTGAATTATTTGTCACTATCAAATTTGTCATTTCTTTTGTTTTTTCGAGCGGTGAATTGGATCTTGGCAAAACTAGTTTCACCTTAATAACTCCCCTTGGCCTCAATATACCGTTAGTGAACTAGTCTAGAATCGTACACCAAAGTAAGACTAATATGTTCAGACAATTATTAGTTATCGACATCACACTGTTACACGATTTTTTTACAATTATTTATCAGTAAAGGTCATCTTGTTTTGGTAGCTTAAATACATTGCTTCCTCGCCGCTTGTTTATAATAGTTTGAGAAAAGTATTTGACCATAAATTTTATAATTCATATTTTGTTGATCAAATTTATGGTCAATTTTTCTTAAGTTCGTGTAATCCTTATAAATCGATACGCAAGGAGCATGTAAGACTCCATTATCTAAGATTGTAACTAAGTTACCATGGTGAACTAGTATCATGTATGGTCAACCAAATTTTGTAATTGAACTAGCTAACTCGTAAAATGCATCAAAATCAGGCTAAACTACTTTTCTCCACCAAACTTTGTTTGGCTCACTTAAACCTCTATGGGCTGTGCTCCGGTGTCCCCGTTCGTGACCAGAAAATATGGATGATCCCATCCCAAAAGCCGAATATTTCTGAGAAAGGCTGGACCATATGATCCGTGAATTTCATGACTAATCTCACTAGCCGCTTGAGAATCCATGGCCGTCGACGCGACTCCGACACCTACCACCATCGTATGTGTGGCTCCCCAGCTCAGCGGTGGCCACCATGTCACGGCGAGCGGTGGGCTTGCTTTTCCGCGTGGCTCCCCAGCTCGACATCGGCGGCCTCCAGGGCGCGGTAAGCGGCGGGCTTGATTTTCAACGTGGCTCCCTAGCTCGGAGGCGATGGCCTCCATGGCGTGACGAGCAACGAGCTTGCTACGTCTGCGCCACACCCAGTCGAAGAAACGGCCTCGCTAAGTATGTTCGGGTAGTGACCTTGCTAGGCACGGGTAGGCGGCCGCCCGCTAGGTCCGGCCTCCACCACAAAGGGAAAAGGACCCGTTAATTACATATTAACCGGTGTGTTAATGTCATATTTATATTTTTCTACTAATCATTAATTTAACATATTTTATCTCATCCCATCCCGTACATGTTTGCCCATGAACCAAACACACATGTTAAGTCAACCCACGAAGGGGTATCAGCAGATCCTAGCCGTCTAAATAGAACAAAGTTTAGAGGGGGGGGCACCGGAGCAATAGCCAACCTCTATACCCACATCTTGGATCACTTAATCCTAATAGTCCATTGTCCGTAACACAAATTTCGATTTAGAACTTTGTAATGTCTCTGAAAACAATCATGTACATGGGTTGTGGCTAAACTGCGCATATGTAATCTTTTGCTTAATAACATGAGCAGCCTGCGCAAATATCCTTGTTCTGCAACCAAAAAAAAATTCATATATACTTTATCCCATAACTTACATGCAAACTTTTCGTTTAAAATAAAATGATACAACCTTCTATGCACAATTTGATTCGTCCAAAACCGACTGCAAGGGAGGGAGGAAGAGAGAGATTCAGTTCTCCGAGACATAATAATTCAATGTTTTTGCTAATTACAATTCGTCGTATATCTAAATTGATTCCTGAAAATTACAAATGAATTCAGCTATGGAGAAAAGTGTATTTTTTTTTGTTAGAAAGTTCAACTACGCGATGAACTTGCAAGAAGAAGAGAGCCAAGCCAATAGCGATGTACAATATATGAATATATTCCTGAATTCAATTCATCATGTACAAGTGCAACCTGAAGCATTTTCCTTAACAATAAGTCCATAACCCTCTTGAAGTCTTGATGATAACCCTCCCATGTATAGTTCCTCCTCTCTTCTCCAGGGAGCAAAAAAAGAATTTCATTTCGTCCTAATTCCTGGCGCGTGCATGCCGCGTGTGCTAGCTCCTTCAATGTTCTTTCCTTGTGCGCGCCACACATAGCCACGGATGACAGGCGGGCCCTGTATGCCATCACTGTAATAACTACATGGACCAGCTCCTCCGCAGCAGCGAGCGAGCGGCGGAGGCACCGCCGGTCCTGCCGCCGAACATCTCGTCGAGGGCGATGACGATCCCCATGGCCAGCGGCGCGCCAAGGCGGCGAGGATCCGACACCACGAGCCGGAACACCTCGTCGCCCACCGGCGACTCCTTCCGCCGCATCTCCGCAACGGCCTCCCCTTGCGCGTCCCGCACCGCGACGCTCCGCTGCGCGTACGACCCCTCCACGACGTACGCCCCTGGCAGCGCCGGCGAGAGCGACGTGATGTGCGCGAGCGCCTTCTGCTTGCTGGGCGACGACGAGTGGGCGTGGCGGAGCAGGCGGGCGTGGCAGCGGCGCACGGAGAGGAGCGGCCTCGGGGCGTGGTCGCCCTCGCCGCCGTCGCCGTCGTAGACGACCCAGTGCTCCGCCAGGCTGAGCCTCCTGCGGCGCACGGTGATGAGCGGGACCCCCGCGGCGTCCATCAGGACGACGGCCTCCGCGTGGCGGCGCCGGCTGCCGGAGGTGCCGTAGCAGTCGACGCGGAAGGCGAGGCCGCCGCGGGCGTCGAAGACGGTGAAGCCGTCGCAGTTGAAGAGCAGCGACTTGCGCCACACCGTCAGCGCCGTGGACTCCGCCGGCTTTGGGTGCTCCTCCTCCTCGACCCCAGTGACTCCCGGCCGCGCGGCGTCGTCGGGGTGCACCTTTGCCATCTCCTTCTCGGTGCTCTATGAGCTTGAGCTCGAAGGAGCTTGGAGGTGGAGAGGTGGAGGAGGAAGAAGAGGGTGGGGGAGGCGTAATGGATTTATACGGGGCGGTGAGCGGCTGCGGGCGAGGCGGTGAGGAATGACGTGAAGAGGTGTGGGCGGTGGTTTCAATTGGCCAGCGTAACTGATTGCTGACGACCATTGTTTCCTACAGGTTCTTTTTTAGTTGGATCATTCGGTGCGTGGGGTCTACCTAAGCTTAGGTAACACGATCCACTGATCCAGGATAACAATATTCTTGGCCCTGGCTTATGGTAAGCTATATATCGACTGAATTTACTTCAAGAATTTACTTGACCAATGCTCTTGCTCACCAGTTCAGATTTTGTAAGTCTCGGTGCGTCGAGCTCAGATATTGAATTAGCCTTGAGACTCCTTCCATTAGACCATCTCCAGTTGCGTCCCCCAAACGTGGCGGACAAGAAATAGAGAAAATCGCATTTTAGTCGCGTCCCCAAAAGCTAAATAACGTCTCATTTTATGTCCGAACGCATGCATGCAGTCCCTCCTCACCACATGTCATTCTCTTTTCCCACACTTTCTCTCACCTACTTTTCCCACATGGGGTGGTCCCCTATATTAAAATCCATGCATTCAGACGCTTTTGAGGGACGCGGCTAGGAAGTGTCTCTTTTTTGTACATATTTTTAGTCCTTTTTTGTCCGGCGTGATCCCAAACATGCCCAAATCATTCGTGCCGGACGTTTTTTGAGGGACTCGACTGGAGATGCTCTTATACCATGTGTTCATTTCTTTTTCTTTCTATTTTATTTTATTTAATACTTATATTTATTTTTTCAATTAGTTTTACTTTTTGTTGATTATTTATTAGTGTTACTTAAAACAATGTGCAAGTACTCTCCATCTTCATCCCCCACATATATCAGGGGCGCACGGCAACGACACGTTGCCGTCGTAGACATTGTCGTGTGGCTTCGCACGGCAAAAGCTTTGCCGTGTGTACACGTCCCTTTGCCGTGCAAATCGTTGCACGGCAAAACCTGATTCTACCGTAGTGAGAAGACGTGTCTTCTCTACCATTGTACATATCCTAACATTTGCTAATTGATTCGTGTTACAACTTCACATACTGTCCAATGGAGTCATATCGTCATGCCTTAGGCTGACAATAGGGTTGAACATCTTCGTGAAAAAAATGAGCTCAAATTAGGGTTCTTGGCATACGAGGAAGTGTAATGTAGCACCTTGCCCATTGTTTCCGTCTTAGAAGGGATGAAGGGAGGTGGCATGCTAGTGGTGTTCAAAAGGAGTAGTGGCGGCGGAGGATGGGGATCTTTAAAGTTTTCATGATTTCTAAATGAGTTTTCCTAGCTGTAATCCATAGAAAAAGTATATATAGGACCATCAAATCACATAAATGATTCCAATAAAAATAAAATTCTTTTTATCTTGCTTAGGATTTCTATTTTGTTAAAAAAGTGATGGTAACTAGTGGTTCACTCCTAAGAGGTCACTTTTACAGCATTTTTTTTGTTTTACGAAAGTCAACATGTGCTCAATCTTCATTTTTCGTCAAGATGGATTTATACAAATGCATAAGAATTCGAGTTAAACCTAGCAAGCTATTGCAAACGTGGAGAGGGATAAGACACTTCGAAAGAAAGAAGAAAATAGTGCAAAAGGTGCGTGGCAGTGACCTTGTGTGTTTGGCGGCATGATATGAATGATCGGAATTGCACGTGTAAGCTTGCTCGTGTGTGGTCAAGGGCATCGGGCGCTGTCTCTTGAGTGTTTTGCGACGCGTCCACCGACGGAAGTGGCGAAGCATGCCTGATATTGGCCGGCCGAGAGCCCCCGAGACCTTTTCTTCTTCCTCTTCGATTACAATTGAGAGTTGGAGACACATCCATATACACACATGTCGCAAGGAAAGAATCTCCTAGCCATACCCCGTGTGTAGAGATGATGAGCAAATCCTAAAGTTTGATACGTGCCGCAGTTGTTCTCCAACATTGTTGATGCTAGACTTTGATTAGTATTCGTTCTCTTTTTTATGCTAGACTTCGATCACCTGTAATATTCTTCTTGTTGAGGCTCGAAATGCCAAAAAAAAAAATCGGAGCTAGAAGGAAATTCCAGGTGTACCGAACGAGCCCGGTGTATTTCCCGACGAATCAAAGATGTATTTCCCAACGAATCAAAGAGAAGCTAAAGCTAGCAAGGCTACGCGCCATGGATCAATTCATTCTGCCTTCTACTTAAAACACCCATCATGCACCAAAGGCCTTATCTGCATTTAGCTATATCGACCGACCCATGATGCACCACAGACCTTATCTGAATCGTACGAACGGATATCTAAATATATGGGGATACTGTTTGGTAGCAGTACATAATTCATTGCTTAATCCTGTTTATATTATAACATAATTCCGGTCTACGCTACTGTAGCTGGTGATAACGGGAAGAAGTTGCAAAGTGCAGTGCATGAAGATCAGAAGCTAGAGCCTAGGCTACTAACCGAAGATCGACCTCTCCGTGTTTAACAATAATTTTGATTACCGGATAAATTCAGCCTGAGAGTAGCTTCATTTGACTGACGTCTGTGAACAGAAGACAAGCATGGGAAGCAAAACGCACAGAAATGGCTAGGTGGAGAGGGGAAAAGGTCCTTCTCCTACAATGATTCCGTCGTTTTTTCCGGTTCCATGATTGGCGTGTCCTCAAGATTCCACATTATTATAATCTTGGATATGGATGTACGTTAGCTTATCCAGCAGTAAAGAAATATTCGGATATATATAGCAGCTCGCAATCTGCAATAGAAAAACCTTCTGCTACGTTGCTAGTCCAAAAGTGGAATAGTTCGATCCCGAGTTCCAGGGAGTACATTTCTAATTTATTTTTCCATATACATTTTAAAATCTCAAAATCACGAGGAAAAACTTACATACCTGTATTGCTATGTAGTATTATATAATTTTTCATCATCATATCTTTTCAAGAATGATTTAAAAAGATAAAATATGAAGCAAAATAGAGTTTCTTTTTGCCCTTCTTATCATAAATTTATCCTTTTCCTGCAACCTATAATTTTATCTATTCCTTTATCAAAGCTTGTAGGTCGAGCAGTCCCCACCTAGCGGATCCGCCACAACCCTGCCTATATATCGCATTTGTCCGTCTTGGAACGTAATTAGACGGTTCCTGCCTCCTATGCTTGGCGCTCCAACGACATCAGGGGTGGTGAATTTGGACCTGTGTTTGGCGTTGTAGTTAGATCCCAGGGTTTGGTCAACCAGCGACGGCGCTAGAGTAGTGATGGCGGCGATGTGTGAAAACAAGAATAATGTTTCTCCGTCTCCTCGTCCACCTTTTTTGAGGCAATTTTATCGGTGAGTTGAGGAATGGAGGGGAATAATTTGGTCACCACTGTTTTGTAGTGGTGGGTCTAGTTTTGTCATCATATTTTGCAAGTAGTTTGCATGTCTTCGTTTGTTGGTTTCTTCACCGACCACTGGTAAAACTCGGCCAGCTTCGGATTCATCCCGGAGTTAGTGAGGCCAGGTCTTGTTGGTGGCCATCTAACCCTTTTTATCGTTCTTATCCGGAACAACGATCAGTTTCTTGTATCGAGATCGCCCGCGTCTTCTAGCTCCTCCTAGTTGATGTGTCTAGACCGTCAACGATGTACTAAATCCAGTCAACTAAAAGAGGTCGGAGGGGTTAGTTAGGAGGTCTAAAGACTTCATGGTGCGCCATCGGCTTGTTCACGAGGAAGATGACGTCCATTTTCCCCTAGTTAACTATGTGTAAGTTTCTTTTCATTTAATAATGTTGGTCATGTAAGGATCTGTTGATTTCAATATATGGTCTTAGCCTCTTCGCAAAAAGAACATTGTAGATCTGTAGAACATATATGCATACATCGGTGAAAATGTTTTTGAAATATTTTAAATATCTTTTCCAAAAGTATTTAAATTCTTGGCTATTTGGACCCCTGGAGCCAAAACTTCGCCCTCCGTTGCTAGCTCTATCTCAGCATTAACTGATAATGGTGTCATTCTCCCTAAAATAGACAGTATTAATTGTTGCTAGCTCCAGAATTGGCTTTGTCAACTGCAGAAAAAGACACGCATACATAGTCACGCAGCGCACCCCCGTCCAGAAGAAAAAGAAATGCTGATCGTACGCGTGAAGCAATATTTATTCTCAGTCGGCCAAGTATACCTTTTTTTCGATCCAATATCTACTTGGAAAAAGAATAATAGTAATCCTTAATTATTGGGCTGGGACGCGCATTTTGGAGATACATGTTGGAGAGTGAACGAAACAGAACAGATGCTCTATCAATCATGTCCGGCATATGCTAACAAGTTAACTTGATTCAGATAACATTATTCAAGGAGGTATTCTAAACCTAGCTGGTGAGTAATGACATCATACCTGTACTTAGGGACGGTTTGTGTATGGACTCAGTATATATGCTCCAGTTAATATTCTTTCTGATGTCTTGATTTTGTGCAAGAAGAAGCGGTATATATCTCGGCATATACGAAAAAATTCTTTATATTCCAATTTACATGTCTGCAAATTCACCACGTTTTGGCACTGAATTTCTACATATGACTCGTTGTTTCTCTCAAGTTGTATTGGTTGCGGAGAATATGTACCCTCGAATAAGCTCCCGCTATTGAGAAAGCTTTGCTGTGAGTTTCTTTATGGTAAATGACACGCGGTTTCAGATGTTATATATACGGGAACAAATTCTCCTCGTTTGAGATTTGTTGTCGTCGTGGTGAACGAGCAGATGCCATGGGATGGCTTAAGTTGGGACCGAATGGGCGCTAGAGGATTCGGGGGAGGATTTTTGGATTAGATTGGATGAACTTCCGGATGCTTTCCTCAAGAACTCAGCCAAAGGCAAAGGTAGAAAAAGAAACACACAAGGAAGAACTCTGATCTAGATCTTTCTCTTCATTGATCTCAACAGGATACAGGTTTGTGCATACATGGTTTCTCTCGTGATTGATCGTCCCGTATATGGGTGTGCCCCCTCTCCTTATATAGGGGAGAGGGTGGCTTACAGAGGAAAAAAAACCTAGCAAACCCTAATGGCATCTTTGACTAGACAAACTACTTTACAAAGTTAGTTTAATCATAAGTGACGCCGGGGTCTTCTTTAATCAGGGAGGCTGACGTCCTCCGGCTTCTTTCAGCGTCATCTTCTTCTTTGGCGCCAGGGCTTCGTTTAAAGCTACTTTGCTTAGCTCATCTTTGTCCTCTAGCTCTGAAGAGAATCTTTGACTAGTCTCGCCGACGTGCTACCGGGCACTTCTTACCGGTAGCCCGGTGTCTTCTTTACCTGGTTCCGGTATACCCCCCTTGGGGATACCGGCTTAGCTTTACTTAGTCAAACGCTTAACTTTGTGCTCCGGTATAAACATTAAATCGGTATCTTGATGGCTCAAACCATCCGGTTTGGCATGCTTTTGGCATACCGGGGGTCGTCCCCCCAACATTAGTCCCCGAAGCTGGTATAGTCCGGTGGATTTTATCCAACAGACCATGCCAGGTTCCCGTATCTTAAGGTACCGGTTTAATCTTTCCGATGGTCATTTTAGATCCCGGCATCTTTGCCGGACTCACGTCTTTTCTCTCTTTGCAAGGTATTTCCCGGTATCTTATCCTCCGGTATCTTAGACATTAAATCTTTCATCGGCGAAGTTGAGAATTTCTCGGGTACAGTGCCTGTCAGTGACATGCGCACTGTACCTGGCGCGCCAGTGTCAGGGGTCACTTCCCTTCGGCTTCTGCGCCAGCACTTATGGCGCCACACTGGATCCCTGCTACTGTTCCGGATCCGTGCGGCTTCCCTGTGGCATTGTATTTTCCGCGCGTGTATCCTCGCGCCACGTGGCGGCCCACGAAGCGAACCGCCGCGGCCCAGCGGTTTCCAACCCACTATCTCTTCTTCCTATATAATGGGAAACCGCTCCTTCTTCCTCCTTTCTTCGCATTCTCAATCCTCTCGCGCGCACAGAGCTCCTAGCCCTCTTGCGCTCTCGCCGCTTCCGTTCGTCGCCAGAGCTCCGCCGCCCGGCGAACTTCCGCCGCTGCTCCGCCGAGCCTCGCCAAGCTTCGCTGCGCGGAGGTTTATTGCAGTGTACCTGTTGCGGCCGCACCGTTCGTGCTCCGACGACCTCTTCTCCGCTTCCTCGTCGCCGGCCTTCCTCAGTAACTACGAGCTCGCCGCCGCACCGGCGACCTTCTCCCTCAGCACCTTCGCCGCCTCAGGTTAGGCTCGATTCGCGCTTACCTCTCTCTTCTTTGCTTTTCAGATCTTGGGCCGGTAGGATATTTACTTCCTATTTTCTTTTGCTTTTTCTCTTACTCGTAGATCTTCGCGCAAGGGTAGATCTTGGGAAATCTGTCTTTCCGGGTAGATTCGTATGTCTAGCGAAGAATCTCTTTCCTTGTCATCCTCCAGTAGCCAACAGAGCGAAGCTTCCGACGGGCTATCCGCTGATCTTGCCCGGATGGAAACCGACACCGGCAAAGATCAAGAGGCCGGCAGCTCTAGCCAAGCCCCCGGGGTAGATCTATCCGGTATCACACGCGGAGCCTGGAAAGGCTCCGACGTCACGCAGCATGAGATCGACTGGCTCTACCGGTCTAGAAGGATACCGGAAGGAGTATCCTGCCGGCTTCCCCGCGACGAGATCAAACCGGTACCCGAACCCGGTGAGTTCGTTGTGTTTCTTGCTCACTTCGAGCGCGGCTTCGGCCTTCCTGCTTCTGATTTCTTCCGCCAATTTCTGGATTTTTACCAACTCCAGCCTCACCACCTTCCCGGCAATGCCGTTTTTACCTTTCTTGTTATGCCACTGATACGTCTCCGACGTATCGATAATTTCTTATGTTCCATGCCACATTATTGATGATATCTACATGTTTTATGCATACTTTATGTCATATTTATGCATTTTCTGGAACTAACCTATTAACGAGATGCCGAAGAGCCGATTCTTTGTTTTGCTGTTTTTGGTTTCAGAAATCCTAGTAAGGAAATATTCTCGGAATTGGACGAAATCAACGCCCAGGGGCCTATTTTCACACGAAGCTTCCAGAAGACCGGAGAGCTAACGAAGTGGGGCCACGAGGTGGCCAGACCACAGGGCGGCGCGGCCCAGGTCTTGGCCGCGCGGCCCTGTCATCTGGGCCCCTCGTGTGGCCCCCTGACCTGCCCTTCCGCCTACAAATAGCCTTCGTCGCAAAACCCCCAGGACCGAGAGCCACGATACGGAAAACCTTCCAGAGACGCCGCCGCCGCCAATCCCATCTCGGGGGATTCAGGAGATCGCCTCCGGCACCCTGCCGGAGAGGGGATTCATCTCCCGGAGGACTCTACACCGCCATGGTCACCTCCGGAGTGATGAGTGAGTAGTCTACCCCTGGACTATGGGTCCATAGCAGTAGCTAGATGGTTGTCTTCTCCTTATGTGCTTCATTGTCGGATCTTGTGAGCTACCGAACATGATCAAGATCATCTATCTGTAATGCTATATGTTGTGTTTGTTGGGATCCGATGGATAGAGAATACTATGTTATGTTGATTATCAATTTATATCTATGTGTTGTTTATGATCTTGCATGCTCTCTGTTATTAGTAGAGGCTCTGGCCAAGTTTTTGCTAGTAACTCCAAGAGGGGGTATTTATGCTCGATAGTGGGTTCATGTCTCCGTGAATCTGGGGGCGTGCCAGAAACCTCTAAGGTTATGTATGGTCTGTGGCCACTAGGGATAAAACATTGATGCTAGGTCCGAGGATGTAGTTATTGATTACATTACGCACCATACTTAATGCAATTGTCTATTGTTTTCAACTTAATACTGGAAGGGGTTCGGATGATAACCTGAAGGTGGACTTTTTAGGCATAGATGCATGCTGGATAGCGGTCTATGTACTTTGTCGTAATGCCCAATTAAATCTCACAATACTCATCATATCATGTATGTGCATGGTCATGCCCTCTCTATTTGTCAATTGCCCAACTGTAATTTGTTCACCCAACATGCTATTTATCTTATGGGAGAGACACCTCTAGTGAACTGTGGACCCCGGTCCATTCTTTACATCTGAAATACAATCTACTGCAGTTGTTCTACTGTTCTCTGCAAACAATCATCATCCACACTATACATCTAATCCTTTGTTACAGCAAGCCGGTGAGATTGACAACCTCACTGTTTCGTTGGGGCAAAGTACTTTGGTTGTGTTGTGCAGGTTCCACGTTGGCGCCGGAATCCCTGGTGTTGCGCCGCACTACATCTCGCCGCCATCAACCTTCAACGTGCTTCTTGGCTCCTACTGGTTCGATAAACCTTGGTTTCATACTGAGGGAAAACTTGCCGCTGTACGCATCACACCTTCCTCTTGGGGTTCCCAACGGTCGCGTGCTGTACGCGTATCAAGACTGTTTTCTGGCGCCGTTGCCGGGGAGATCAAGACACGCTGCAAGGGGAGTCTCCACATCCCAATCTCTTTACTTTGTTTTTGTTTTGCTTTACTTTATTTACTACTTTGTTTGCTGCACTAAATCAAAATACAAAAAAATTAGTTGCTAGCTTTACTTTATTTGCTATCTTGTTTGCACGCTATATTAAAAACACAAAAAAAATTAGTTACTTGCATTTACTTTATCTAGTTTGCTTTATTTACTATTGCTAAAATGGGTACTCCTGAAAATACTAAGTTGTGTGACTTCACAACCACAAATAATAATGATTTCTTATGCACACCTATTGCTCCACCTGCTACTACAGCAGAATTCTTTGAAATTAAACCTGCTTTACTAAACCTTGTTATGCGAGAGCAATTTTCTGGTGTTAGTTCTGATGATGTTGCTGCCCATCTCAATAATTTTGTTGAACTATGTGAAATGCAAAAGTATAAAGATGTAGATGGTGACATTATAAAATTAAAATTGTTTCCTTTCTCATTAAGAGGAAGAGCTAAAGATTGGTTGCTATCTCTGCCTAAGAATAGTATTGATTCATGGACTAAATGCAAGGATGCTTTTATTGGTAGATATTATCCCCCTGCTAAAATTATATCTTTGAGGAGTAGCATAATGAATTTTAAACAATTGGATAATGAGCATGTTGCACAAGCATGGGAAAGAATGAAATCTTTGGTTAAAAATTGCCCAACCCATGGACTGACTACTTGGATGATCATCCAAACCTTT
The DNA here is from genome assembly GCF_019359855.2 of Lolium perenne. Classification (NCBI taxonomy): domain Eukaryota; kingdom Viridiplantae; phylum Streptophyta; class Magnoliopsida; order Poales; family Poaceae; genus Lolium; species Lolium perenne. The sequence goes on from NC_067247.2 coordinate 164,384,916, forward strand.
TATGCAGGACTAAATTTTTCTTCGCGGAACCTATTGGATTCAGCTGCTGGAGGTACCTTTATGTCCATCACTCTTGGCGAGGCAACAAAGCTTCTTGATAATAGGATGATTAATTACTCTGAATGGCACACGGAAAGAGCTCCACAAGGTAAGAAGGTAAATTATGTCGAAGAAACCTCTTCCTTGAGTGATAAGATTGATGCTATTATGTCTATGCTTGTGAATGATAGGACAAATGTTGATCCTAATAATGTTCCGTTAGCCTCATTGGTTGCCCAAGAAGAACATGTTGATGTAAACTTCATTAAAAATAATAATTTCAACAACAATGCTTACCAGAACAATTCTAGTAACAAATATAGGCCATATCCTTATAATAATGGCAACGGCTATGGTAATTCTTATGAGAATTCTTACAACAATAATAGGAACACACCCCCTGGACTTGAAGCCATGCTTAAAGAATTTATTAGTACACAAACTGCTTTTAACAAATCTGTTGAAGAAAAGCTTGGGAAAATTGATATACTTGCTTCTAAAGTCGATAGTCTTGCTGCTGATGTTGATCTTTTGAAATCGAAAGTTATGCCTCATGAAAATAATAATCATAAAATTGTTACTACAGCAAATGCCATCCAAGTTAGAATTAATGAGAATATAAGATTGATGGCCGAATTGCGTGCTAGGTGGGAGAAAGAAGAAAATGAAAAAGAAGATAATATAGCTAAAGTTTGGACTATTACCACCACTAGCAATGCTAATGCTACACATGTTGCTGCACCTCCTACTAATAATGGTAAAAGAATTGGTGTTAGCAATGTTTCCACTTCAAATGCAAAGCGCGAAAAACTACCCGAAACTGCTAAAACTGCTGAAACTGCTTGTGATAAAGCTGCTGAAATTTTTTCCAACATTGGGGATGATGATCCCATTGCTTTAGATTATAATGGTTTAGATTTTGATGATTGCCACATCTCTGAAGTTATAAAGTTCTTACAAAAACTTGCTAAAAGTCCTAATGCTAGTGCTATAAATTTGGCTTTCACGAAACATATTACAAATGCTCTCATAAAAGCTAGAGAAGAGAAATTAAATCGCGAAGCTTCTATTCCTAGGAAGTTAGAGGATGGTTGGGAGCCCATCATTAAGATGAAGGTCAATGACTTTGATTGTAATGCTTTATGTGATCTTGGTGCAAGTATTTCCGTTATGCCTAAGAAAATCTATAATATGCTTGACTTGCCACCATTGAAAAATTGTTATTTGGATGTTAATCTTGCTGATCATTCTACAAAGAAACCTTTGGGGAAAGTTGATAATGTTCGCATTACCGTTAACAATAACCTTGTCCCCGTTGATTTTGTTGTCTTGGATATTGAATGCAATGCATCTTGTCCCATTATATTGGGAAGACCTTTTCTTCGAACCGTTGGTGCTATCATTGATATGAAGGAAGGTAATATTAAATATCAATTTCCTCTCAAGAAAGGTATGGAACACTTCCCTAGAAAGAGAATGAAGTTACCTTTTGATTCTATTATTATAACAAATTATGATGTTGACACTTCGTCTCTTGATAATACTTGATATACACTTTCTGCGCCTAGCTGAAAGGCGTTAAAGAAAAGCGCTTATGGGAGACAACCCATGTTTTCACTACAGTACCTTTATTTTATATTTGAGTCTTGGAAGTTGTTTACTATTGTAGCAACCTCTCCTTATCTTAGTTTTGTGCATTGTTTTGCCAAGTAAAGTCGTTGATAGTAAGGTTCATACTAGATTTGGATTACTGCACAGAAACAGATTTTTTTGCTGTCACGAATCTGGGCAAAATTCTCTGTAGGTAACTCAGAAAATTATGCCAATTTACGTGAGTGATCCTCAGATATGTACGCAACTTTCATTCAATTTGAGCATTTTCATTTGAGCAAGTCTGGTGCCTCAATAAAATTCGTCTTTACAAACTGTTCTGTTTTGACAGATTCTGCCTTTTATTTCGCATTGCCTGTTTTGATATGTTCGATGGATTTTTCGATTCCATTGACTTTCATTAGCTTTGTGCAATGTCCAGAAGTGTTAAGAATGATTATGTCACCTCTGAACATGTATATTTTGATTGTGCACTAACTCTCTAATGAGTTGTTTTGAGTTTGGTGTGGAGGAAGTTTTCAAGGATCAAGAGAGGGAGATGATACAACATGATCAAGGAGAGTGAAAGCTCTAAGCTTGGGGATGCCCCGGTGGTTCACCCCTGCATATATCAAGAAGACTCAAGCGTATAAGCTTGGGGATGCCCAAGGCATCCCCTTCTTCATCGACAACATTATCAGGTTCCTCCCCTGAAACTATATTTTTATTCCATCACATCTTATGTGCTTTGCTTGGAGCGTCGGTTTGTTTTTGTTTTTGTTTTGTTTGAATAAAATGGATCCTAGCATTCATTGTGTGGGAGAGAGACACGCTCCGCTGTTGCATATGGACAAATATGTCCTTAGGCTTTACTCATAATATTCATGGCGAAGAATCTTCTTCGTTAAATTGTTATATGGTTGAAAACGGAAAATGATACATGTAGTGATTGCTAAAATGTCTTGGATAATGTGATACTTGGCAATTGTTGTGCTCATGTTTAAGCTCTTGCATCATATACTTTGCACCCATTAATGAAGAAATACATAGAGCTTGCTAAAATTTGGTTTGCATAATTGGTCTCTCTAAGGTCTAGATAATTTCTAGTATTGAGTTTGAACAACAAGGAAGACGGTGTAGAGTCTTATAATGTTTACAATATGTCTTTTATGTGAGTTTTGCTGCACCGGTTCATCCTTGTGTTTGTTTCAAATAAACCTTGCTAGCCTAAAACCTTGTATCGAGAGGGAATACTTCTCATGCATCCAAATCCTTGAGCCAACCACTATGCCATTTGTGTCCACCATACCTACCTACTACATGGTATTTCTCCGCCATTCCAAAGTAAATTGCTTGAGTGCTACCTTTAAAATTTCTATCCTCTACCTTTGCAATATATAGCTCATGGGACAAATAGCCTAAAAACTATTGTGGTATTGAATATGTACTTATTATGCACTTTATCTCTTATTAAGTTGCTTGTTGTGCGATAACCATGTTCCTGGGGACGCCATCAACTACTCTTTGTTGAATATCATGTGAGTTGCTATGCATGTTCGTCTTGTCTGAAGTAAGGGAGATTTGCCACTTAATGGTTAGAGCATGCATATTGTTAGAGAAGAACATTGGGCCGCTAACTAAAGCCATGAATCATGGTGGAAGTTTCAGTTTTGGACAAATATCCACAATCTCATATGAGAACATTAATTATTGCTACATGCTTATGCATAAAAGAGGAGTCCATTATCTGTTGTCTATGTTGTCCCGGTATGGATGCCTAAGTTGAGAATAATCAATAGCGAGAAATCCAATGCGAGCTTTCTCCTTAGACCTTTGTACAGGCGGCATAGAGGTACCCCTTTGTGACACTTGGTTAAAACATGTGCATTGCGATAATCCAGGTAATCCAAGCTAATTAGGACAAGGTGCGGGCACTATTAGTATACTATGCATGAGGCTTGCAACTTGTAAGATATAATTTACATAACACATATGCTTTATTACTACCGTTGATAAAATTGTTTCTTGTTTTCAAAACCAAAGCTCTAGCACAAATATAGCAATCGATGCTTTCCTCTTTGAAGGACCTTTCTTTTACTTTTATTGTTGAGTCAGTTCACCTATCTCTCTCCACCTAAAGAAGCAAACACTTGTGTGAACTGTGCATTGATTCCTACATACTTGCATATTGCACTTATTATATTACTTTATATTGACAATATCCATGAGATATACATGTTATAAGTTGAAAGCAACCGCTGAAACTTCATCTTCCTTTGTGTTGCTTCAATGCCTTTACTTTGAATTATTGCTTTATGAGTTAACTCTTATGCAAGACTTATTGATGCTTGTCTTGAAGTACTATTCATGAAAAGTCTTTGCTATATGATTCAGTTGTTTACTCATGTCATTTACATTGTTTTGATCGCTGCATTCATTACATATGCTTACAATAGTATGATCAAGGTTATGATGGCATGTCACTCCAGAAATTATCTTTGTTATCGTTTACCTGCTCGGGACGAGCAGAAACTAAGCTTGGGGATGCTGATACGTCTCCGACGTATCGATAATTTCTTATGTTCCATGCCACATTATTGATGATATCTACATGTTTTATGCATACTTTATGTCATATTTATGCATTTTACGGCAATCACCTATTAACGAGATGCCGAAGAGCCGATTCTTTGTTTCTGCTGTTTTGGTTTCAGAAATCCTAGTAAGGAAATATTCTCGGAATTGGACGAAATCAACGCCCAGGGGCCTATTTTCACACGAAGCTTCCAGAAGACCGGAGAGCTAACGAAGTGGGGCCACGAGGTGGCCAGACCACAGGGCGGCGCGACCCAGGTCTTGGCCGCGCGGCCCTGTCATCTGGGCCCCTCGTGTGGCCCCCTGACCTGCCCTTCCGCCTACAAATAGCTGATACGTCCAATTTGCATCACTATTTTATATCATAATTTGCTGTTATTCATTGATATATTTCATATTGGGACACATTACTTATGTTATTTCATCTATTTTGCATGTTTCATCATTATTGGAGGATCGAACACCGGAGCCAGGATTCTGCTGGAAAAAGCACCGTCAGAACGCAATATTTCGGAAGATCAACTCTGGAAGGAAATTATACCAAAAATCCTATTTTTCAAGATGACGGAGGAAGCCAGAAGGAGGAGCCAGGAGGAGCCAGGGTGGGCCCACACCCTAGGGCGGCGCGGCCCAGGCCCTGGCCGCGCCGCCATGTGGTGTGGAGGGCCCACGGCCCCTTTCGCCTCCTTTTCTTCACCAAACCCTTCGTCCCAAAGACCTAAGCCACAGAGGGTACCTCGCGAAGGATTCTGACCGCCTCTGCGGGGCGGAGAACACCAGAGAGAAAAGAGCTCTCCGGCGGGCAGGAATCCGCCGGAAATTCCCTCGGGAGGGAAATCGACGCCATCGTCACCGTCATCGAGCTGGACATCATCGCCATCACCATCATCATCATCTCCACCATCATCACCGTCGTCATCACCGCTGGACACCGTCACCGCCATAGCAATTTGGGTTTGATCTTGATTGTTTGATAGGGGAAACTCTCCCGGTATCGATTTCTACTTGTTGTTGATGCTATTGAGTGAAACCATTGAACCAAGTTTATGTTCAGATTGTTATTCATCATCATATCACCTCTGATCATGTTCCGTATGATGTCTCGTGAGTAGTTCGTTTAGTTCTTGAGGACATGGGTGAAGTCTAAATGTTAGTAGTGAACTATGGATGAGTAATATTCAATGGTGTGATATTTAAGTTGTGGTGTTATTCTTCTAGTGGTGTCATGTGAACGTCGACTACATGACACTTCACCATTTATGGGCCTAGGGGAATGCATCTTGTATTCGTTTGCCAATTGCGGGGTTGCCGGAGTGACAGAAACCTAAACCCCCGTTGGTATATCGATGCTGGGAGGGATCGCAGGATCTCAGAGTTTAAGGCTGTGGTTAGATTTATTTCTTAATTACTTTCTTGTAGTTGCGGATGCTTGCAAGGGGTATAATCACAAGTATGTATTAGTCCTAGGAAGGGCGGTACATTAGCATAGGTTCACCCACACAACACTTATCACAACAATGAAGATTATTTAGCCGTATGTAGCGAAAGCACTAGACTAAAATCCCGTGTGTCCTCGAGAACGTTTGGTCATTATAAGTAAACAAACCGGCTTGTCCTTTGTGCTAAAAAGGATTGGGCCACTCGCTGCAATTATTACTCTCGCACTTTACATACTCGTACTTTATTCAACTGTTACATCAAACCCCCGAATACTTGTACGTGAGCATTTACAGTGAATCCTTCATCGAAACTGCTTGTCAACACCTTCTGCTCCTCGTTGGGATCGACATTCTTACTTATCGAAGATACTACGATACACCCCTATACTTGTGGGTCATCAAGACTATTTTCTGGCGCCGTTGCCGGGGAGTGAAGCGCTATTGGTAAGTGGAATTGGTAAGGAAAACCTTTCTTGTTGTGCTGATTTTATTTACTGCTGCTATAAGTCATTATGGAGAGATCTTCTCTTCAATTTCTATTTGGGAAATCTACTACTACTGCAACGGTAGTGGATGAAGCACCAGGTGAGGAAGTAATACCATATAAAATACCTATGAAAATTATTGAACGTGTTATGGATAACCGCTATGAAGGGGATGGAACTGTCCATCCCGGTGATCATTTACTGTTTTTGCATGAATTATGCGGGTTATTCAAATGTGCAGGTATTGCTATGGATGAAGTGAGGAAGAAACTATTCTCTTTATCGCTGTGCAGTAAAGCGGCGCATTGGTATAAATTACTGGATAATGGGGATTCTCTTGAATGGAATGATATTGTGCCCCGGTTTTATTCTAAGTTCTATCCTCCAAGTGAAATTCATAAGGATCGGAATCGCATATATAATTTTTGGCCTCATGATGGAGAGAGTATTGCCCAAGCTTGGGGGAGATTGAAGTCTTTAATGCTCAAATGCCCCATTCATGAGCTTCCTGGTAATGTTATTATTGATAATTTCTATGCAAGACTTTCTTTTCAAAACAAGACCTTGCTGGATACTTCTTGTTACGGATCATTTACACGCAACAAAGAAGAGTTTAAAAGGGACCTTCTTGATCGGATCCAAGAAAATCTTTGAAGGATGGGAGAACGACAAGGATAGAGAATCAGGTATAATTTATGATTATAAATGCATTGAAGCTTTTATGGATAATGATAAATTTCATAATATGAGTGCTACATATGGTCTTGATTCTCAAGTTGCTGTAAATCTTTATAAAGCTTTTGCCTCTCATTATGAATTGCCAAAGAAGAATTTTGATAAGTATCATGAATCGTATAAAGATAAAATTGATTCATCTATTAATAAATGCGTTGTAGTTGAAACTGCTGATCATGTTATTCCTGAAGCTTATATTGAAAAAACTCCTTTTCCTGCTAAAATGAAAGAGTACTCTGTTATAAATAGTGCGGTTCATAAAAGTGAAAAGAAACCTGTAGAACCTGAAGAACAAATAAAAGTTGAACCTGCTGTTGCAATAATTAAAGATCTTGTGACTGAAAGTGTGGAGGATGGTCATATTATTTTCTGTGAAGATGCTTCTAATATTGTCTCACATCCTAATAAACCCAAACAAGCTAGTGTTCCTATGCTATCTGTTAAAATTGGTGATCATTGTTATTATGGATTATGTGATATTGGTGCAAGTGTTAGTGCTATTCCGTATGAGCTTTACACGGAGATTATGCACGAAATTGATTCTTGTGAACTTGAAGATATTGATGTGGTTATTCAGCTGGCTAATAGAGAAACTATTTCTCCAATTGGTATTGTTCGAGATGTGGAAGTTTTATGCGGTAAGATTAAATATCCTGCTGACTTTTTGGTACTTGGTTCTGCTGCTAGTGATTATTGTCCTATTATTTTTGGTAGACCTTTTCTAAATACTTGTGGAGCTATTATAGATTGCAAGAAAGAGAAAATTTTGACTAAATTTGCTGGTGAATCTTATGAGTTTAACTTCTCTAAATTTACTAAAACTCCTTATAAAGCTGATTTGCCTAGTAATGATATTAAAATGGAGCAATGTGCATCTATTGTTCTTGTTCCTAATAATCCTTTGCAGCAACATTTGGAGGATAGCGAGAGCGAAATTTTTAGGAAAGAAAGAGATGAGCTTGAGGAAATTTTTCTTCGTCAACCTATTCTCAAGCATGATTTACCGGTGGAAGATTTGGGTACAACACCGCCACCTAAGGAAGATCCTGTTTTTGATTTAAAGCCTTTACACGATAATCTTAAATATGCTCATATTGATGATAAGAAAATATATCCTGTTATTATTAGTTCTAAGCTTTGAGAGATTGAGGAAGAAAGGTTATTGGAAATATTGAAGAAGCATCGAGGCGCTATTGGCTACACTCTTGATGATTTGAAGGGGATTTCTCCTTCTATTTGCCAACATGCTATTAATATGGAAGATGATGCAAAGCCTGTTGTTGAACATCAGCGTCGTCTAATTCCAAAGATGAAAGAAGTGGTAAGGAATGAGGTACTACGACTCCTTGAAGCTGGTATTATATATCCTATTGCTGATAGTAGATGGGTTAGTCTGTACCTTTGTGTTCCCAAGAAAGGAGGTATGGTATTTGTGCCTAATGATAATGATGAGCTCATTCCTCAAAGAGTAGTTGTAGGGTATAGAATGTGCATTGATTTTCGAAAAGTTAATAAAGTTACTAAAAAAGATCATTACCCTTTACCCTTTATTGATCAAATGCTAGAATGATTATCTAAAAATACTCATTTTTGCTTTCTTGATGGTTATTAGGTTTTCACAAATTCTTTGTTAAAGCTAAAGATCAAGAGAAAACCACTTTTACCTGTCCCTATGGAACTTATGCTTATAGACGCATGCCTTTTGGTTTATGTAATGCTCCTGCTACTTTTCAAAGATGCATGTCTGCTATTTTTCATGGTTTTTGTGAAAGTATTGTAGAGGTATTCATGGATGATTTTTCCGTCTATGGGAATTCTTTTGATAGCTGCTTGCAAAACCTTGATAAAGTTTTGCAGAGATGTGAAGAAACTAACCTTGTTCTTAATTGGGAGAAATGCCACTTTATGGTTAATGAAGGAATTGTATTGGGACATAAAATTTCTGAGAGAGGTATTGAAGTTGATAGAGCTAAAGTTGAAGCAATCGAGAAGATGCCTTATCCGAGGGATGTTAAAGGTATTCGTAGTGTTCTTGGTCATGCTTGGGTTTTATAGGAGATTTATTAAAGATTTCTCTAAGATTTCAAAGCCTCTTACTAATCTTCTTCAAAAAGATGTACCATTTGTTTTTGATGATGATTGTAAGGAAGCGTTTGAAACTATTAAGAAAGACTTAACAAGCTGCTCCTATAGTTGAACCCCACGATTGGAATTTACCCTTTGAAATTATGTGTGATGCTAGTGATTTTCTTTGTGGTATTTGTTCTTGGACAGCGAGTAGATAAAAAACTGAATGTTATTCATTATGCTAGTAAAACTCTTGATGCTGCTCAAAGAAATTATGCTACAACTGAAAAGGAATTATTAGCTGTAGTTTTTGCTTGTGATAAATTTAGATCTTATATTGTTGATTCAAAAGTTACTATTCATACTGATCATGCTGCAATTAGATACCTAATGACAAAGAAAGATGCTAAGCCAAGGCTTATTAGATGGGTACTTCTTTTGCAAGAATTTGATTTACATATTGTAGATAGGAAAGGTGCTTTGATAATCCTGTTCTTTGATAATTTGTCTAGATTGGAAAATATTGCTTATGATCCTGTTCTGTTAATGATAGTTTTCCAAATGAACAATTGGCTGTAATAAAGGTGAGCTCGCGAGACAGTCCTTGGTATGCTGATTATGCTAACTTTATTGTTTCCAAGTATTTGCCTCCAACCTTTTCAGCTCAGCAAAGGAGGAAATTCTTTTATGATTTGAGGCATTATTTCTGGGATGACCCACACTTATATAAAGAAGGAGTGGATGGTATTATGCGAAGATGTGTCCCCGAATATGAACAACGGGAGATATTGAGTAAATGTCATGGTAGTGCTTATGGAGGACATCATGGGAGAAAGAACCGCGCAAAAGGTTCTACAATCAGGTTTTTATTGGCCGACTCTCTTCAAGGATGCGAGAAAGTTTATTTTATCTTGTGATGAATGCCAAAGGGTTGGTAATATCTCCAGACGCAATGAAATGCCTATGAATTATACTCTTGTTATTGAACCGTTTGATTGTTGGGGATTTGACTTCATGGGACCTTTTCCGTCTTCAGAAGGTAACACTCATATACTTGTTGCTGTTGATTATGTTACTAAATGGGTGGAGGCTATACCTACAAAAAGTGCTGATGGTGAGACCTCTTTAAGAATGCTCTTAGATATTATTTTTCCTAGATTTGGAGTACCTAGATACATTATGACTGATGGAGGTTCTCATTTTATTCATGGAGGTTTTAGAAAAACTCTTGCTAGGTATGGTATTAATCATAGAATTGCTTCTGCTTATCATCCTCAAACTAGTGGTCAAGTAGAATTATCAAATAGAGAGATTAAATCTATTTTGGGAAAGACCGTTAATAAAACTAGAAAGAATTGGGCTAGTAAATTGAAGGATGCACTTTGGGCTTATAGAACTGCTTATAAAAATCCCATGGGAATGTCACCTTATAAAATGGTTTATGGGAAAGCTTGTCATTTACCTTTAGAACTAGAGCACAAAGCTTATTGGGCTGTTAGAGAATTAAATAAAGATCCTAAACTTGCCGGTGATAAGAGGTTGTTGCAATTGAGTTCCCTAGATGAATGGAGAAGTGAAGCTTATGAAAATGCTAAACTCTTTAAAGAGAAAGTTAAAAAATGGCATGATAGGAGGATTATCAAAAGAGACTTTAATATTGGGGATAAAGTCCTATTGTATCGGTCTCGTCTCGAGATTCTTTGCAGGGAAATTACTCTCGAAATGGGAAGGACCATATGTTGTCGAGGAGGTGTATCGTTCAGGAGCAATCAAAATTAGCTCTCTTCAAGGCAATGCTACGCAAGTGGTGAATGGACAAAGACTCAAGCATTATATCTTAGGTGATTCCTATAATGTTGATGTTGATATTATTCAAGTGGAAACACCGGAGGATTTCATCAAAGGGCAAATTGACAGTCCGCCAGAACTCGACTTTGAATAGGTAACAGTACTGGTAATGAAAAGTACGCAATTTACTTTCCGAACAATATTTTTGCTGTTTTTAGAAAATATGCGAAATTACGAGTTCGAAACGGAGTGGAAAGGACGCACGAGGGGGTGCCACCATAGGGCGGCGCGCGGCACGACTGGGCCCGCGCCGGCCTATGGTTTGGCCGCCCCGTCGCTCCTTTCCGACTCTGGTTCGATCTGGTATTTTCCTTATTTCGCGAAAATATTTGCTATATAATCTCCCGGACCCCTGGAGGTCCGTATATCGTGTTTTCGACGTGTTTTGTTTCGAGCTGTTTCTGCCAGGATCTGTTTTCGGTTTAGAAGCACCATGGCCTCCAACAACAAGGGCAAGGGGCTTTCGGAGGAAGAGAAGGAGGTGCCATCAAGACAAGATCAGCAAGCCGGAGGGAGCAAGCAAATCTTGGTGGGATCTGTTGACACTCGACGTTCTTTTTCTCATAACTTGCAGGGACCTCTACCACCCGCTCTCAGCCTCGACTCTTTCCCCATGATGGAAGAAGTTCTACGGGTTACCGATGAGTTTTGTGATCAATATCGGGCTCTGAAAAGAGAAGTGGAGATACTCCAGGAGGAGAACTGCCGTCTCCGAAGATTGATTGAATACTACTCGATTCGCGTTACAAGGTCATCATCGCCAACTTCGGATAACAATGAATCTCTTCGAATCTTAGTGCAGAATTATCAAGCTGAGAAACTGAAGACGAAGGAGCTTATTAAGAAGCTCGGGAGGAATTCATCACCACCATCGCCGAAGGAGTAATTCATCATCGGTATTGGCATCCCCTTGGTTTGTTCCAAGCTTGGGGGAGTGCCGTGGTATCATATTATCACTACCTTTTACTTTTATTGTCAAGTAGTGTCATATCATGAGTAGGGAAGTTATCATATAAGATGGGTTGCGTTTGGAAGTATCTCTCCTTTAGTTGGTTGTCTATGTATCCCTTGGTGTGAGTTATCGTTATGGAATATTAATGAGAAGTCTTATCATTTACATATTGCACATCTTATTTTAGTTTGCAATCTTTACTATATGATTCACCTTGTTGTTAGTATTGGTATCACTTTGGGAGCATTGAATAAATCTATTTGGTTTTGGCAAACTTAGCATGGGTCAATAGCAACAACACTTTAAGGTTTAAATAGAAAAGAGAAATACCTGTAGATGTTTCATTGTCTTTCTTGTTAGCTCATAGCTTACTATTCTGAAGTAAAATTGTTTGTGCTTACAAGGAAGATGCATGATTGTTTCTATCACATGTATATTAGTTTGTTTCCCTCGACTCTTATGCTTGCTAATTAACCTTGCTAGCCAAAGACCTGTACTGAGAGGGAATACTTCTCGTGCATCCAAACCTTAACCCAAACCTATGCCATTTGTGTCCACCATACCTACCTACTACATGGTATTTTACTCGCCATTCCAAGTAAATACTTCATGTGCTACCTTTAAACAATTCAAAACTTAGTATCTCTTATTTGTGTTAATGTTTCATAGCTCATGAGGAAGTATGTGGTGTTTTATCTTTCAATCTTGTTGGGCAACTTTCACCAATGGACTAGTGGTTTCATCCGCTTATCCAATAATTCTGCAAAAAGAGCTGGCAATGGGATTCCCAGTCCCAAATTAATTAAACTAAATAGACACTCCTCCATGGTATGTGATTGATGGACGGCACCCGAAGGATTCGGTTAGCCATGGCTTGTGTAAGCAAAGGTTGGGGGGAGTGTCATCATCATAATAAAACTAAAATAAAAAGGCACTCCTTCATGGTATGAGATTGTTGGCAGGCACCAGGGATTCGGTTAGCCATGGTTGGTGTAAGAACGGTTGGAATGAGTGCCACTGAAAATGAACAGATTTTGGGAGCCGCTCTTGGTAGGTTGGATGGCCAGGGGGTTAGAGTACCCGCTACCCGTCGTTGACAACAACAAACACTTCTATAAATGTTACTTTTATTCTCGTTATATGATTGCAAAACTGAAAAAGCTCTAGCACATGATTTAATCCCTGCTTCCCTCTGCGAAGGGCCTGTCTTTTAGTTTATGTTGAGTCGGTAAACCTAGTTCCCTCCATCTCAAGCAAGCATTTGAGTAGTTGTGATCAAACCATTATATTGTGATTTGCTACATCATGTCTTTTATTCTTCCTTGTTTAGTACAAGTTTTATCTGAATGAATATAGCTTTGCAAGTTATCAATGATCATGAGAAGACCATTATGATTGAGTATGCAAGTTGTGCCTTATAAACTCTAACATGAGAGCGCTGCTCAATAAGATAAATATAATCATTAGTTGTTCTCGACCAAGAACGAAGTTTGCCATCACCAATCATGATTTCTCATGCACCTTTACTTGTGATTACCCTATACTTGTTTCAATATGAGTTATAAGAGGTTGTCTACTATAATGTCCTGTGTGAATGAATATGATGCTTCTTGTCCGTATTTTATTTATCGACTCTTCACTCCAGAAACATGTGGTCATGTCTATCGAGCTCGATTTCGCTTGGGGACAAGCGAAGTCTAAGCTTGGGGAGTTGATACGTCCAATTTGCATCACTATTTTATATCATAAGTTGCTGTTATTCATTGATATATTTCATATTGGGACACATTACTTATGTTATTTCATCTATTTTGCATGTTTCATCATTATTGGAGGATCGAACAACGGTGCCAGGATTCTGCTGGAAAAAGCACCGTCGAAACGCAATATTTCGGAAGATCAACTGCGGAAGGAAATTATACCAAAAATCCTATTTTTCAAGATGACGGAGGAAGCCGGAAGGAGGAGCCGGGAGGAGCCGGGGTGGGCCCACACCCTAGAGGCGGCGCGGCCCAGGCCCTGGCCGCGCCGCCATGTGGTGTGGAGGGCCCACGGCCCCTTTCGCCTCCTTTTCTTCGCCAAACCCTTCGTCCCGAAGACCTAAGCCACAGAGGGTACCTCGCGAAGAGTTACGACCACCTCTGCGGGGCGGAGAACACGAGAGAGAAAAGAGCTCTCCGGCGGGCGAGGAATCCGCCGGGAAATTCCCTCGGGAGGGGAAATCGACGCCATCGTCACCGTCATCGAGCTGGACATCATCGCCATCACCATCATCATCATCTCCACCATCATCACCGTCGTCATCACCGCTGGACACCGTCACCGCCATAGCAATTTGGGTTTGATCTTGATTGTTTGATAGGGGAAACTCTCCCGGTATCGATTTCTACTTGTTGTTGATGCTATTGAGTGAAACCATTGAACCAAGTTTATGTTCAGATTGTTATTCATCATCATATCACCTCTGATCATGTTCCGTATGATGTCTCGTGAGTAGTTCGTTTAGTTCTTGAGGACATGGGTGAAGTCTAAATGTTAGTAGTGAACTATGGATGAGTAATATTCAATGGTGTGATATTTAAGTTGTGGTGTTATTCTTCTAGTGGTGTCATGTGAACGTCGACTACATGACACTTCACCATTTATGGGCCTAGGGGAATGCATCTTGTATTCGTTTGCCAATTGCGGGGTTGCCGGAGTGACAGAAACCTAAACCCCCGTTGGTATATCGATGCAGGAGGGATCGCAGGATCTCAGAGTTTAAGGCTGTGGTTAGATTTATTTCTTAATTACTTTCTTGTAGTTGCGGATGCTTGCAAGGGGTATAATCACAAGTATGTATTAGTCCTAGGAAGGGCGGTACATTAGCATAGGTTCACCCACACAACACTTATCACAACAATGAAGATTATTTAGCCGTATGTAGCGAAAGCACTAGACTAAAATCCCGTGTGTCCTCGAGAACGTTTGGTCATTATAAGTAAACAAACCGGCTTGTCCTTTGTGCTAAAAAGGATTGGGCCACTCGCTGCAATTATTACTCTCGCACTTTACATACTCGTACTTTATTCAACTGTTACATCAAACCCCCCTGAATACTTGTCTGTGAGCATTTACAGTGAATCCTTCATCGAAACTGCTTGTCAACACCTTCTGCTCCTCGTTGGGATCGACATTCTTACTTATCGAAGATACTACGATACACCCCCTATACTTGTGGGTCATCAATAGCCTTCGTCGCGAAACCCCCAGGACCGAGAGCCACGATACGGAAAACCTTCCAGAGACGCCGCCGCCGCCAATCCCATCTCGGGGGATTCAGGAGATCGCCTCCGGCACCCTGCCGGAGAGGGGATTCATCTCCCGGAGGACTCTACACCTCCATGGTCACCTCCGGAGTGATGAGTGACATAGGCATCCCAAATGGGCCTGCCGAAGATAGTACCCGGGGTTTACTGAAGGCCCATTACCCGAAGAATAAGAAGATTCGGGAGCCCAAGATATTATTAAGGAAAGACTAGAGTTGTAATAGGAAGTGTTATTTGTAATCTTACGGGAAGAGTTAGAAACCTCCCCGGACTCTGTAACTTGTACGGCACGAATCCCTCGGCTCCGCCTCCTATATAAGGGGGAGTCGAGGGACGCAGAAACCATCGAATCATTATTCTCAAACCCTAGTTTTGTAATCATCGAGTACTTTTCGGCTGAAACCTTCGAGATCTACTTGCCCTCTACTTCCAACTAAACCCTAGTCTACAATCTGTAGGCATTGACAAGTTAATACCTTGTCAATTGGCGCCGTCTGTGGGGACTAGAGGCGTAAGGATCTGATCTCAATGGCACGTTCAAGATCTTCGACATCGTCAACCGCAAGCAACGCAATGGATCAAGGTAAACAGATCGCTGCTGGTCTTGTCGATTTCACTTTCGCGTATCTGGCGGAGCCTATGGAGATGACGTTCGGAAGGTTTCACTTTCGCGTCGAGAAAGAAGGATCGTACCGTGTCGAAATTCCGATTTCGTCGGGATCGTCGGCGGTCGATTCCGATTTTTCAAGCTATACATCGTCAACCGAATCAGGAGAAGAAGAAACTTCGTCGTCACGCTACATCAGCACCAGGGCAAGAGAAAAACTCGCCAAGATCTTCAGCGACATGTCGTTTGAGTCATCTGCGGACTCATATATAAGCGATGGCTCAAGCAGTGTCGACAGCTACAACTTCATCGACAAATCTACTACAGTGGGCAAGGTCTTCACCAATCTCAACGATGGTGTCACCAAACCCAGCATAGATCTGAACACAAAATATCATCAGATTTATGTCATTGGAGAGCCAAGTCATGACCAAGAGGAAACATCTGAGGCTTTCGACGATCTGGGAAATCCATACGTCGATCCCTCCGATCTGCGGCGAGGCCTAGGCAATAAATACGTCGGGCAACAGCCCCGTCACAGAGTCCAACTCCCGCAAACAGCATGGGATAGAGCCGCAAGAGCTATGGATGGCACAGTGAAAGTGCATGGAGCCCCCATGTGTGGTTTTGGTAATTAATGACAATCCCTATGGACTAATGTTTGCATTGAGTTATATTTGTAGGAGTTGTCCATAGGCAATTCTTGAACCATATGTTGGCTTTAAGGTTGCAATAAGAAGAAATTGATGAAGGATATCAAGTGTCAAGTATGTCTTGAAGATGAAGATGAAGTGAGCCCTCAAGTTACTTCAAGACATCAACATGATGAAGAATGAAGAAATGAAGTGCAAGTTCAAGATGAGCCATCTCGAAGAGATCCTTTGCTTGAGTCTTGCCATCCATATGGTGATCATGGATATGTGAAGATGCGCCGAAGAAGAAGCTCTCTCATGGTGGATTATGGGGGAGCAATCCACATGGTGGTCATGGTTATGTGAAGATGCGCCGAAGAAGTAGCTCTCCCATGGTGGTTTATGGGGGAGCAATCTACAAGACTTCGTCAAGCAAGCACAAGCAAGAAAGGCGTTCCATCTTGTTGAGGTCAAGATCTTCGTCATCAAGCTCAAGTGGAATGCGCAAGTATAAGGTTTGCTCTTGATAGGGTTTCTTTCTCACCGGTCTCATAGTGTAGTTGGAGACCGGTTTATAGTTTAGTTGCCGTACTATCAAGAGGGCTCTCGAGTGAGTAACTCGATCGTATCGTTCGGAGAGAGCTCAAACCTTTGCATCCTTGCATCATCTTTCTTGGTTGTTATTTGGACCTTATCCATGTGATGTTTTAGAGCTTGTGCTTATTCTCATGACAAGCTCTAGTTCATCGAAAACGGATTTTGCATAGATCACTTGTTGCGTTTTTGAGTTTGGTTCATCATCTTTCTTGGTTATTATTTGGATCTTATCCATGTGATGATTTAGAGCTTGTGCTTATTCTCATGACAAGCTCTAGTTCATCAAGAATGGTTTTTGCACGGGCAACTTGTTGCATTTTCAAGATTGGAGGTTTTACCGGTATGTCTTTTTTAGATAGGTCAAACCTTTCATCATTTGTTTCTATCCTCCCTTGTTGGACTATGATGGTTTCCTGCATGATCTTGTAGAGCTTGTTCCTAGCTTTAAAACAAGCCCAAGATCATCAAAATCGGAGTCCGGATGCTAAAGTTATGCCCGTTTCAGTTTGATGTTTCTGCCAGTTTTCAGGGGGGCGGATATTCCGGCCCAAGTTTAGGGCGGATAATCCGGCCCCCGGAAAAATCCGGTTTTTGGACAAATCCGGGAAAATATCCGGCCAAATGTCCGGCCCCCATCCTGAGAGCAGTTTTCTCATGTCCTTAGCCGTTTTTTGGGGCCCGGATATTTTGCAAATATCCGGCCCGGAAAATCCGGCCTGAGCACACCCAAACGGTCATATTTCGATGGGAGGGGGTATTTAAGCCCCCCTTCTTCCTCCTTGGGCAGCTACCTCTTCCCCTTTGTGCTCTCCACCATTGTTGACCTTGAGAGCTTCCCTTTCCCTCTACTCCTCCTATGCTTCTTGAATCTTTTTGAGGGAAAAGGAAGAGGAGATCTAGATCTACATTCCTACCAATCAAATCCCTCTCTTTGTGAGGGGAATCCACTAGATCTAGATCTTGGAGAAATTTGGTGTTCCTCCTCTTATTTGTTCTTCCTCTCTTATTCCCCCAATAGCTTTTGTAGCTTTGTTGGAATTTGAGAGAGAAGGACTTGAGCATCTTTGTGGTGTTCTTGCCATTGCATTTGGTGCATCGGTTTGAGTTCTCCACGGTGATTCGTGGTGGTGAAAACAAGAAGGTTGTTACTCTTGGGTTCTTGGAACCCTAGACGGATTCTAGGCCTTTGTGGCGATTTGTTGGGAGCCTCCAATTAAGTTGTGGATGTGTGCCCCAAGCTTTGTGTAAGGCCCGGTTTCCGCCTCGAAGGAAATCCCTTAGTGGAACCGTGACCTAGGCCTTTGTGGCGAGGGTCACCGGAGATTTAGGTGAGGCGCCTTCGTGGCGTTCGGTGTGTGGTGTGAGTACCGCATCTTGGGGTGAGGCCTTTGTGGCGTTGGTGTGCATCGAGCAACCACACCTCAAGGTGAGCCTCTTGTGGCGTTCGGGAGCACTAAGCAACCGCACCTCTCCACCGGAGATTAGCACTCGCAAGAGTGTGAACTCCGGGATAAATCATCGTCTCCGCGTGCCTCGGTTATCTCTATACCCGAGCTCTTTACTTATGCACTTTACCTTGTGATAGCCATCGTGCTTGAAGTTATATATATCTTGCTATCACATACTTGCTTGTATTGCTTAGCATAAGTTGTTGGTGCACATAGGTGAACTCTTGCTTAGAATAAGTTGTTGGTGCACATAGGTGAACCATAGTATATAGGCTTTGGGCTTGACAAAGTAAACGCTAGTTTTATTCCGCATTTGTTAAGCCCATCTCGTAAAAGTTTTAATCCTCGTTTTCACCCCATCTCTAGGCGACATCCGTGTCCTTTCAATTGGTATCAGAGCAAGGTCTCTCATTCTTAGGCTTCACCGCCTTGAGAGTAAAGATGTCGGTTAGGGGATTAGATCACAATAACTTGTTTATATTTGATGGCACAAATTATGATCTATGGAAAATTTATGTGCTTAATATTTTGCGGGGTATTTCCCCGAACATGGAAGCGATTTCTTGACATGGGTTTTTCTTCTCCTAAGGATCCCCAAAATTTATCTTATGAGGAGAAGAAAAACTCTTGTCTCGATGCTCTTGCTTCTCATGTGTTTTCCATTGTTGTGAGCAATGTAGTTACTTCTTCAATCATGCCTTTTGGGAGCGCTCATGAATTATGGACAAAGCTTCGAGATAAATATGATGTGTCCAATATCATTGAGGATGATTGTATTGCTTCCACTTCCGGCCGTGATGAGTTCTCATCTTCATCCACTTCACCAAAGTGTTTCAAGACACAAGGTAATGATATGGTGAGTGGTGATGGAAATTGCAATGTTGGTATTGAGCTTACTATTGATGATCCTTCATCTATATCTCATTGCAATGGTTCATCTTTGGACTTAAACACATCTAGCACTAGAAATGATTTACATGCTTGTGTTGATAGTCCTTGCATATCATGTGTAAGTTGCTTGAATAAATCTAATGATGATATGCTTGCTTTGTCTTGTGGCCATGATAAAAATGCTTCTATTTCCTCTAGTTGTTGTGTGACTAACATTGTAGAGGAAACCAAAGATTCTATTGGTCAAGACAAGATCTTGAAAGGAGCCTCAAGTAACTCCTCATCTTTATCTCACGGTCCTCATATATGCCTTATGGCCAAGGGTTCCACGGTACCTCCTACCATGGAACCTAATATGTCTCGTGGTGATAAGGATGAGGATGAATATGAAGAAGAGGATTGGGTTGTCTCTCTACGCGATAAGGGTAAGAGCGTATTCAAGGTTATTTGCAAAGATAAAATTGCTAGCACTCACTTCTTTGAAATCTTGACTACCGCTATTGAGAGCCAAAAACTTATTTGGATGCATGAGAACACCATTGATAAAAAGGGTGCTCTTGAACGAGAGTATGCCAATGATGTAGCATCCCTAAAGAATTATCTTGAAGAAGAACAAGAGACCATAGCCTCTCTTGAAGAGCAACTTGAAACCCTTGAAGTGTCTCAAAATGAAATAGTTTCTAAACTCACTAAGGAAAGAGACCATGCTAAAGCTCAAGTAAAAATGCTTAAAAAGGAAAATCCCAAAGTTGGTGTTGGTCATAATAAACTTGTTAAGGATCTAGATGATCTAGACAAGGCCCACAAGGTCTTGGAGAGCGAACACTCTATCCTCACCAAGTCCCGGGGAGCAACTTCAAGCTTCCTATTTAAAAGAGCATGCTATGTTACCTTCTCTTCTTAATATGTCTTGTGATGATGCTTGTGCTACTAACTCTACTTCTTGTGAAGTATCTATCTTGAAGGAGAATGTTGAGCTAAGGGCTCAACTTGAATTGCTAACTAGCAATTATGGGAAATTGGAAGAAAATCATGGAAAGCTTTCTAGCTCCCATGAGGATCTTCTAGCCTCCCATGATAGGCTAAAGTTAGCTCATGAGGCTATCATATCGAAGGCAACACCTTGTGAGCCTCATGTGGATACTAGCACTACTACCCAAAATGCTATATTGCCATGTGCTAGTCCTAGTAATTCATCCACTCATAGTATTGCTAAATCTTGTGATGAATTATCTTCCTTGCCTTGTTGCTCTAACAATGAAGGTTCTACTTCCTCTATTACTTGTGTTGTTACTAACCATGTAGAGGAAATCAAAGAGCTCAAGGCCCAAGTCACTTCTTTGAAGACCGACTTGGTAAAGAGTCATGAAGGGAAATGCAAACTTGACACGATGTTAAGTGTGCAACAATCCCCCAATGACAAGAGTGGACTTGGATTCAAATCCAACAACAAGAACAAGTCCAAGAACAACAACAACAAGAAGGGCCAAGTACAAGTCAAAGACCCGGCCAAGATTGTTTGCTTCAAGTGCAAAATTGAAGGGCACCATGTTAGATCTTGCCCTTTGAAGAAGAAGCAAAAAGGGAAGCGGCCTCAAGCTCAAACTCATATTCAACCTCAAGTTGAAGAAATTCCACTTCCCAAGAAGAATCAAGCCAATGCTCCCATTGTGGAGAAATCTAGTGAGAAGAAGGAGAAGAAAAGAACTTGCTACATATGCCGTGAGAAGGGCCACATCTCCTCTTTTTGCACTATTGGTACCTCATCCAACTCTATCTCCATTGATGATGTTTATTCTCTTTGTAAGGATGAGGGTGGCAATGTGTTTGCCAAATATGTTGGTGCTCAAAGTGGTGTCAAGAAAAGAACCATTTGGGTTGCCAAGCCTATTGTGACTAACCTCTTAGGACCCAACTTAGTTGGGGACCAACAATCCAAAACTTGATCAATAGGTGCTTTTTGGAGGGCATTGGAGACTTGGCTACATCATGAAGAATTAAGGGATCTTCATCATTTATATTATCTCAAGCCAAGTCTTGGTTATCTTGCTTCTATCATATATTCAATGTTCCTCCTTGCGGTAACATGTGCTCAACTCATTTATATTGAAAGTTACTCGCCCCTTTGCATGTGTTAGTTTTGTTCCTAACATGTGTTTGTATATGTTGTGCTTCCTACTTGCTTTTTCTTGAGAAATCAAGTCTATGCATGTTGGGTTGCACACCATGTATTTGTGTTTGTGTTGGAGCCTCTTTGCATCTTGTTGTATCTTATATGGCTCTTATGAGCGATTAGTGGACAATCCCATTTTGGGGGAGTGATATTCCTTTGGGAATTTCATTATCCTAAACAATGTGTGTACATGAGGAATATCACTTAGAATTGATATTGCGAGATTATCTAGTCGCTATGTGGTATGTCATCTTCATGAGAAATTCAAATTCTAATGTCCTTTAATATCTCTACTTGGATCTTATTTGCCTCTTGTGAAAATAAATTCCTTATCACATTATGGGGGAGTAATAAGCTTTGTGCATATTACAAGCCTAGAAAATGTGAACATTTGAGGTTGTGTCACATAGAATTGATACCGTAAATTATCTCTCTCCTATGTGGCATGTTTGCTCAAACAAGCTCCAATTTGCTTAAATGGCTTCATTGCTAATATCTTTGTGGATCTTATTTGTGAAAGTTTTTCTTGGCATGGTTTTTCCCAACGTGTCCCTCAATACATTTTTGGAAAACCATGTGCTTCAAGTCATACTATTAATTGCTTTGCATGTTGGTATGAATACTATTAATTGCTTTGCATGTTGGTATGAATACTATTAATTGCCTTGCATGTTGGTATGACTAAATGAAGCTATCAAGAAACTATCTTTGCATGATGATTAACTCTTATGTTTTACCATATGCTTTGTTTGTTGTAAATATGATCTTATGTATACTTACAAACTACCACCGGGAAATATTTCCTAATACCTCTTGTCCTAGGACAATTGGTAATCAATTATGAGGTAGATATTTATTGATCATATCTACATTGGCTCTTGTATTTATATTGCCTTATTTATTGCCATTAATTTGTTGTGCTTTGACTCCCATGTGTCTTCCTTGCATCTTATGGATCTAAGTTGTCTATTCAAACTTTCTTAGCATTGTTAGAAGATATAGGTAGCGTGATGATCCTAGTTTTGTGCATTTTGTATTCATATAAAAAATCCTAGATAATGCACCAAACTTGGGGGAGCTCTTCTATATTATTAGAATGCTTAACATCTCTTGATCTTTATCAAAAATTTGGTTTTGGGAGACATAAAATTTTCTTTTTGGTACTTTGTGCCATCATAAAAAGTTTCGAGGGTTTGGTTTATTTGTTGGAACCTTGCTCTCTTGGGAGTTGGTTATCTCATTCCTTTGTGTTTAGGTTTAATTAGCTTCTTATAATGAGATAAGTCTTTGGAGTCAATCTTGTGTTGATTTGATTCTTTGATATAATTTGGACAACCATTGTCTCTTGGTTTATTTGGTGTTTTGTCCAAATTGTATCTTCCTTTGGTTCTTGAAAGTATTGTGCATGCATATTTAATATATGTATATCTTATGGCATGTGTCACTTTCTTTGATCCAATATATAGGGTAAACTCCATCAAATCCTAATTTGGCTAAGATGTGCATGAAATTCAATTTCATATCTATATGCACATAGAATTGTGGAGTTTGTCCTATATGTTGTAGTGTGTCTAACTACTTCGGACCCAATTAGTTTGGGGACCATTTTGTACTTACCTTTGTGTTAGGTACAATGGATATGCATTGAATGCTTGTCTCACTCTTGGAAAGAAGTGGTGACTCAATGGTAACTTGAGGCAAGCTAGGATGGTCAACGAATACATATCTACTACATCCACACCAATGCTATCTTGGTAACAAGTATCTTCTCATGCATACTTTTCTTGTATCCAACCTTATGGTTGCATCTTGGCATGAATCTCTTGATTTGCAAATGTTGTGCTTCTTGCAAAAGTCTTAATGAAACCTCTTTATTGTGAATGTGAGTAATTTGAGATGAGTGCATTTGTTGGGAAGTATTTTAAATCATGCTCATAATTCATCCATCCCAACTATGCCTATCTAGCAATTTTGTTGCATATCAATTCCTCAAGGCTCTCACATGTGCAATATAGATGAAAGTGCAAATTTAGTTACTTCTTTTGGTATCCCCGTTTGTGATACTTGTTGCCTTTCTCAAATGCATCCCAACTATCTTCTATCCCTTGTTGATATTTGTGATGTATTTTAGTTGTTTGTGGTTGAAGTTCATGAATGTACAATAAGATAAAATTGAGCCTTTGGCCATGCTATTAAGCAAAAATTCTTATTGGTATATTGCATGACTTCATCTTGGATATCATACTATTTTTCTTGCGTATCTATTTTATGTGTGCATGTTTCTTTGTGGATAAATATCTTTGTGATATTGCCCACTTAGAGAAACTTATACACATAAGAGATGATACATCTCCGTTTGATATCTTATTTATTATTGCGTGTTGATTGGTCATGCTAAGCAATATAATTCTTTGAAGACTATGATGATGCTTTTTGCTCATCCTTGTAATAGTCTTATAATATGCTTTATCATGCCTTTCACATATCCTCTTGGTTGAGCCTTTTTATTATGGTGCCTCTTACTTGTTGCTCAACTATCTGTTTGTTGCAAGTGTTTAGCTTACTTTTCTATCTATGATCTATTACAAATGTTTGTGTTTTAAATGAGGGAGTGAGGATTCCATGTTATGCATATTGTATTCAAATACAACATTTTAATTTATGCATGTACCTTGGGGAGCTTCCTCATTTGATTTAGAGCACTATCTTGTGGCGATCATTAGAGTTTGATTCACTTGGTATCTTTTGATTTTGAATGATATTATGGGAGTGATGATTCCATGTTTGTGCACTTTATACTCTAATGCAAATTGTCTAGTTTTGTGCACAAACCTTGGGGAGCTTCCTCATATTATTTAGAGCAATCTTCTTGATCTTATCATAATATCTATCTTTCTTTTGGTATCCTCTTTGTGGTTCATTTGGTTGCTTGCTTCATTTGTTGAAGCTTCTTGACTTTGTTATCTTTTTGCAATCTTTGATCCTATCTATAGTGTGATTCCTTCCGAATATTCGTCATTGGATATGTACATTTGATTCCACTCAAATTATGAGAAATGCACACGCTATGGAGGAACTCTCACTATATTGGCCTTCAAAATTTTTCACCCATTTCGGCAATTGGTGCCAATGGGGGAGAAGTTTGGAGGGTTTAAGGGAATTTGGTTATGTCTTTGCTTTGTGCTTAAGCATGTGCCTTTATTGCATTGCATCTTGTTGCTTTGCATAGTTCAATATTTAGAGGAAACTCCACTAGGCTTTGAATGCCAATATATGCAATGAAAGTCAAGATCATTCACGCATGCATATATTATGGGGGAGTTTGCTCTATATATTCAACTTATTTGTTACTTAAATTCCTTATATAAACCCTCTCAAAGAGATTGTCATCAATTACCAAAATGGGGGAGATTGAAAGTGCATGGAGCCCCCATGTGTGGTTTTGGTAATTAATGACAATCCCTATGGACTAATGTTTGCATTGAGTTATATTTGTAGGAGTTGTCCATAGGCAATTCTTGAACCATATGTTGGCTTCAAGGTTGCAATAAGAAGAAATTGATGAAGGATATCAAGTGTCAAGTATGTCTTGAAGATGAAGATGAAGTGAGCCCTCAAGTTACTTCAAGACATCAACATGATGAAGAATGAAGAAATGAAGTGCAAGTTCAAGATGAGCCATCTCGAAGAGATCCTTTGCTTGAGTCTTGCCATCCATATGGTGATCATGGATATGTGAAGATGCGCCGAAGAAGAAGCTCTCCCATGGTGGATTATGGGGGAGCAATCCACATGGTGGTCATGGTTATGTGATGATGCGCCGAAGAAGTAGCTCTCCCATGGTGGTTTATGGGGGAGCAATCTACAAGACTTCGTCAAGCAAGCACAAGCAAGAAAGGCGTTCCATCTTGTTGAGGTCAAGATCTTCGTCATCAAGCTCAAGTGGAATGCGCAAGTATAAGGTTTGCTCTTGATAGGGTTTCTTTCTCACCGGTCTCATAGTTTAG
This sequence comes from Lolium perenne, assembly GCF_019359855.2. Classification (NCBI taxonomy): domain Eukaryota; kingdom Viridiplantae; phylum Streptophyta; class Magnoliopsida; order Poales; family Poaceae; genus Lolium; species Lolium perenne. The sequence goes on from NC_067247.2 coordinate 164,410,329, forward strand.
TTGGAGACCGGTTTATAGTTTAGTTGCCGTACTATCAAGAGGGCTCTCGAGTGAGTAACTCGATCGTATCGTTCGGAGAGAGCTCAAACCTTTGCATCCTTGCATCATTTTTCTTGGTTGTTATTTGGACCTTATCCATGTGATGTTTTAGAGCTTGTGCTTATTCTCATGACAAGCTCTAGTTCATCGAAAACGGATTTTGCATAGATCACTTGTTGCGTTTTCGAGTTTGGTTCATCATCTTTCTTGGTTATTATTTGGATCTTATCCATGTGATGATTTAGAGCTTGTGCTTATTCTCATGACAAGCTCTAGTTCATCAAGAATGGTTTTTGCACGGGCAACTTGTTGCATTTTCAAGATTGGAGGTTTTACCGGTATGTCTTTTTTAGATAGGTCAAACCTTTCATCATTTGTTTCTATCCTCCCTTGTTGGACTATGATGGTTTCCTGCATGATCTTGTAGAGCTTGTTCCTAGCTTTAAAACAAGCCCAAGATCATCAAAATCGGAGTCCGGATGCTAAAGTTATGCCCGTTTCAGTTTGATGTTTCTGCCAGTTTTCAGGGGGGCGGATATTCCGGCCCAAGTTTAGGGCGGATAATCCGGCCCCCGGAAAAATCCGGTTTTTGGACAAATCCGGGCAAATATCCGGCCAAATGTCCGGCCCCCATCCTGAGAGCAGTTTTCTCATGTCCTTAGCCGTTTTTTGGGGCCCGGATATTTTGCAAATATCCGGCCCGGAAAATCCGGCCTGAGCACACCCAAACGGTCATATTTCGATGGGAGGGGGTATTTAAGCCCCCCTTCTTCCTCCTTGGGCAGCTACCTCTTCCCCTTTGTGCTCTCCACCATTGTTGACCTTGAGAGCTTCCCTTCCCTCTACTCCTCCTATGCTTCTTGAATCTTTTTGAGGGAAAAGGAAGAGGAGATCTAGATCTACATTCCTACCAATCAAATCCCTCTCTTTGTGAGGGGAATCCACTAGATCTAGATCTTGGAGAAATTTGGTGTTCCTCCTCTTATTTGTTCTTCCTCTCTTATTCCCCCAATAGCTTTTGTAGCTTTGTTGGAATTTGAGAGAGAAGGACTTGAGCATCTTTGTGGTGTTCTTGCCATTGCATTTGGTGCATCGGTTTGAGTTCTCCACGGTGATTCGTGGTGGTGAAAACAAGAAGGTTGTTACTCTTGGGTTCTTGGAACCCTAGATGGATTCTAGGCCTTTGTGGCGATTTGTTGGGAGCCTCCAATTAAGTTGTGGATGTGTGCCCCAAGCTTTGTGTAAGGCCCGGTTTCCGCCTCGAAGGAAATCCCTTAGTGGAACCGTGACCTAGGCCTTTGTGGCGAGGGTCACCGGAGATTTAGGTGAGGCGCCTTCGTGGCGTTCGGTGTGTGGTGTGAGTACCGCATCTTGGGGTGAGGCCTTTGTGGCGTTGGTGTGCATCGAGCAACCACACCTCAAGGTGAGCCTCTTGTGGCGTTCGGGAGCACTAAGCAACCGCACCTCTCCACCGGAGATTAGCACTCGCAAGAGTGTGAACTCCGGGATAAATCATCGTCTCCCGCGTGCCTCGGTTATCTCTATACCCGAGCTCTTTACTTATGCACTTTACCTTGTGATAGCCATCGTGCTTGAAGTTATATATATCTTGCTATCACATACTTGCTTGTATTGCTTAGCATAAGTTGTTGGTGCACATAGGTGAACTCTTGCTTAGAATAAGTTGTTGGTGCACATAGGTGAACCATAGTATATAGGCTTTGGGCTTGACAAAGTAAACGCTAGTTTTATTCCGCATTTGTTAAGCCCATCTCGTAAAAGTTTTAAATCGCCTATTCACCCCCTCTAGGCGACATCCGTGTCCTTTCAATTGGTATCGAGCAAGGTCTCTCATTCTTAGGCTTCACCGCCTTGAGAGTAAAGATGTCGGTTAGGGGATTAGATCACAATAACTTGTTTATATTTGATGGCACAAATTATGATCTATGGAAAATTTATGTGCTTAATATTTTGCGGGTATTTCCCGAACATGGAGCGATTTCTTGACATGGGTTTTTCTTCTCCTAAGGATCCCCAAAATTTATCTTATGAGGAGAAGAAAAACTCTTGTCTCGATGCTCTTGCTTCTCATGTGTTTTCCATTATTGTGAGCAATGTAGTTACTTCTTCAATCATGCCTTTTGGGAGCGCTCATGAATTATGGACAAAGCTTCGAGATAAATATGATGTGTCCAATATCATTGAGGATGATTGTATTGCTTCCACTTCCGGCCGTGATGAGTTCTCATCTTCATCCACTTCACCAAAGTGTTTCAAGACACAAGGTAATGATATGGTGAGTGGTGATGGAAATTGCAATGTTGGTATTGAGCTTACTATTGATGATCCTTCATCTATATCTCATTGCAATGGTTCATCTTTGGACTTAAACACATCTAGCACTAGAAATGATTTACATGCTTGTGTTGATAGTCCTTGCATATCATGTGTAAGTTGCTTGAATAAATCTAATGATGATATGCTTGCTTTGTCTTGTGGCCATGATAAAAATGCTTCTATTTCCTCTAGTTGTTGTGTGACTAACATTGTAGAGGAAACCAAAGATTCTATTGGTCAAGACAAGATCTTGAAAGGAGCCTCAAGTAACTCCTCATCTTTATCTCACGGTCCTCATATATGCCTTATGGCCAAGGGTTCCACGGTACCTCCTACCATGGAACCTAATATGTCTCGTGGTGATAAGGATGAGGATGAATATGAAGAAGAGGATTGGGTTGTCTCTCTACGCGATAAGGGTAAGAGCGTATTCAAGGTTATTTGCAAAGATAAAATTGCTAGCACTCACTTCTTTGAAATCTTGACTACCGCTATTGAGAGCCAAAAACTTATTTGGATGCATGAGAACACCATTGATAAAAAGGGTGCTCTTGAACGAGAGTATGCCAATGATGTAGCATCCCTAAAGAATTATCTTGAAGAAGAACAAGAGACCATAGCCTCTCTTGAAGAGCAACTTGAAACCCTTGAAGTGTCTCAAAATGAAATAGTTTCTAAACTCACTAAGGAAAGAGACCATGCTAAAGCTCAAGTAAAAATGCTTAAAAAGGAAAATCCCAAAGTTGGTGTTGGTCATAATAAACTTGTTAAGGATCTAGATGATCTAGACAAGGCCCACAAGGTCTTGGAGAGCGAACACTCTATCCTCACCAAGTCCCAGGAGCAACTTCAAGCTTCCTATTTAAAAGAGCATGCTATGTTACCTTCTCTTCTTAATATGTCTTGTGATGATGCTTGTGCTACTAACTCTACTTCTTGTGAAGTATCTATCTTGAAGGAGAATGTTGAGCTAAGGGCTCAACTTGAATTGCTAACTAGCAATTATGGGAAATTGGAAGAAAATCATGGAAAGCTTTCTAGCTCCCATGAGGATCTTCTAGCCTCCCATGATAGGCTAAAGTTAGCTCATGAGGCTATCATATCGAAGGCAACACCTTGTGAGCCTCATGTGGATACTAGCACTACTACCCAAAATGCTATATTGCCATGTGCTAGTCCTAGTAATTCATCCACTCATAGTATTGCTAAATCTTGTGATGAATTATCTTCCTTGCCTTGTTGCTCTAACAATGAAGGTTCTACTTCCTCTAGTACTTGTGTTGTTACTAACCATGTAGAGGAAATCAAAGAGCTCAAGGCCCAAGTCACTTCTTTGAAGACCGACTTGGTAAAGAGTCATGAAGGGAAATGCAAACTTGACACGATGTTAAGTGTGCAACAATCCCCCAATGACAAGAGTGGACTTGGATTCAAATCCAACAACAAGAACAAGTCCAAGAACAACAACAACAAGAAGGGCCAAGTACAAGTCAAAGACCCGGCCAAGATTGTTTGCTTCAAGTGCAAAATTGAAGGGCACCATGTTAGATCTTGCCCTTTGAAGAAGAAGCAAAAAGGGAAGCGGCCTCAAGCTCAAACTCATATTCAACCTCAAGTTGAAGAAATTCCACTTCCCAAGAAGAATCAAGCCAATGCTCCCATTGTGGAGAAATCTAGTGAGAAGAAGGAGAAGAAAAGAACTTGCTACATATGCCGTGAGAAGGGCCACATCTCCTCTTTTTGCACTATTGGTACCTCATCCAACTCTATCTCCATTGATGATGTTTATTCTCTTTGTAAGGATGAGGGTGGCAATGTGTTTGCCAAATATGTTGGTGCTCAAAGTGGTGTCAAGAAAAGAACCATTTGGGTTGCCAAGCCTATTGTGACTAACCTCTTAGGACCCAACTTAGTTGGGGACCAACAATCCAAAACTTGATCAATAGGTGCTTTTTGGAGGGCATTGGAGACTTGGCTACATCATGAAGAATTAAGGGATCTTCATCATTTATATTATCTCAAGCCAAGTCTTGGTTATCTTGCTTCTATCATATATTCAATGTTCCTCCTTGCGGTAACATGTGCTCAACTCATTTATATTGAAAGTTACTCGCCCCTTTGCATGTGTTAGTTTTGTTCCTAACATGTGTTTGTATATGTTGTGCTTCCTACTTGCTTTTTCTTGAGAAATCAAGTCTATGCATGTTGGGTTGCACACCATGTATTTGTGTTTGTGTTGGAGCCTCTTTGCATCTTGTTGTATCTTATATGGCTCTTATGAGCGATTAATGGACAATCCCATTTTGGGGGAGTGATATTCCTTTGGGAATTTCATTATCCTAAACAATGTGTGTACATGAGGAATATCACTTAGAATTGATATTGCGAGATTATCTAGTCGCTATGTGGTATGTCATCTTCATGAGAAATTCAAATTCTAATGTCCTTTAATATCTCTACTTGGATCTTATTTGCCTCTTGTGAAAATAAATTCCTTATCACATTATGGGGGAGTAATAAGCTTTGTGCATATTACAAGCCTAGAAAATGTGAACATTTGAGGTTGTGTCACATAGAATTGATACCGTAAATTATCTCTCTCCTATGTGGCATGTTTGCTCAAACAAGCTCCAATTTGCTTAAATGGCTTCATTGCTAATATCTTTGTGGATCTTATTTGTGAAAGTTTTTCTTGGCATGGTTTTTCCCAATGTGTCCCTCAATACATTTCTGGAAAACCATGTGCTTCAAGTCATACTATTAATTGCTTTGCATGTTGGTATGAATACTATTAATTGCTTTGCATGTTGGTATGAATACTATTAATTGCCTTGCATGTTGGTATGACTAAATGAAGCTATCAAGAAACTATCTTTGCATGATGGTTAACTCTTATCTTTTACCATATGCTTTGTTTGTTGTAAATATGATCTTATGTATACTTACAAACTACCACCGGGAAATATTTCCTAATACCTCTTGTCCTAGGACAATTGGTAATCAATTATGAGGTAGATATTTATTGATCATATCTACATTGGCTCTTGTATTTATATTGCCTTATTTATTGCCATGAATTTGTTGTGCTTTGACTCCCATGTGTCTTCCTTGCATCTTATGGATCTAAGTTGTCTATTCAAACTTTCTTAGCATTGTTAGAAGATATAGGTAGCGTGATGATCCTAGTTTTGTGCATTTTGTATTCATATAAAAAATCCTAGATAATGCACCAAACTTGGGGGAGCTCTTCTATATTATTAGAATGCTTAACATCTCTTGATCTTTATCAAAAATTTGGTTTTGGGAGACATAAAATTTTCTTTTTGGTACTTTGTGCCATCATAAAAAGTTTCGAGGGTTTGGTTTATTTGTTGGAACCTTGCTCTCTTGGGAGTTGGTTATCTCATTCCTTTGTGTTTAGGTTTAATTAGCTTCTTATAATGAGATAAGTCTTTGGAGTCAATCTTGTGTTGATTTGATTCTTTGATATAATTTGGACAACCATTGTCTCTTGGTTTATTTGGTGTTTTGTCCAAATTGTATCTTCCTTTGGTTCTTGAAAGTATTGTGCATGCATATTTAATATATGTATATCTTATGGCATGTGTCACTTTCTTTGATCCAATATATAGGGTAAACTCCATCAAATCCTAATTTGGCTAAGATGTGCATGAAATTCAATTTCATATCTATATGCACATAGAATTGTGGAGTTTGTCCTATATGTTGTAGTGTGTCTAACTACTTCGGACCCAATTAGTTTGGGGACCATTTTGTACTTACCTTTGTGTTAGGTACAATGGATATGCATTGAATGCTTGTCTCACTCTTGGAAAGAAGTGGTGACTCAATGGTAACTTGAGGCAAGCTAGGATGGTCAACGAACACATATCTACTACATCCACACCAATGCTATCTTGGTAACAAGTATCTTCTCATGCATACTTTTCTTGTATCCAACCTTATGGTTGCATCTTGGCATGAATCTCTTGATTTGCAAATGTTGTGCTTCTTGCAAAAGTCTTAATGAAACCTCTTTATTGTGAATGTGAGTAATTTGAGATGAATGCATTTGTTGGGAAGTATTTTAAATCATGCTCATAATTCATCCATCCCAACTATGCCTATCTAGCAATTTTGTTGCATATCAATTCCTCAAGGCTCTCACATGTGCAATATAGATGAAAGTGCAAATTTAGTTACTTCTTTTGGTATCCCTGTTTGTGATACTTGTTGCCTTTCTCAAATGCATCCCAACTATCTTCTATCCCTTGTTGATATTTGTGATGTATTTTAGTTGTTTGTGGTTGAAGTTCATGAATGTACAATAAGATAAAATTGAGCCTTTGGCCATGCTATTAAGCAAAAATTCTTATTGGTATATTGCATGACTTCGTCTTGGATATCATACTATTTTTCTTGCGTATCTATTTTATGTGTGCATGTTTCTTTGTGGATAAATATCTTTGTGATATTGCCCACTTAGAGAAACTTATACACATAAGAGATGATACATCTCCGTTTGATATCTTATTTATTATTGCGTGTTGATTGGTCATGCTAAGCAATATAATTCTTTGAAGACTATGATGATGCTTTTTGCTCATCCTTGTAATAGTCTTATAATATGCTTTATCATGCCTTTCACATATCCTCTTGGTTGAGCCTTTTTATTATGGTGCCTCTTACTTGTTGCTCAACTATCTGTTTGTTGCAAGTGTTTAGCTTACTTTTCTATCTATGATCTATTACAAATGTTTGTGTTTTAAATGAGGGAGTGAGGATTCCATGTTATGCATATTGTATTCAAATACAACATTTTAATTTATGCATGTACCTTGGGGAGCTTCCTCATTTGATTTAGAGCACTATCTTGTGGCGATCATTAGAGTTTGATTCACTTGGTATCTTTTGTTTTTGAATGATATTATGGGAGTGATGATTCCATGTTTGTGCACTTTATACTCTAATGCAAATTGTCTAGTTTTGTGCACAAACCTTGGGGAGCTTCCTCATATTATTTAGAGCAATCTTCTTGATCTTATCATAATATCTATCTTTCTTTTGGTATCCTCTTTGTGGTTCATTTGGTTGCTTGCTTCATTTGTTGAAGCTTCTTGACTTTGTTATCTTTTGCAATCTTTGATCCTATCTATAGTGTGATTCCTTCCGAATATTCGTCATTGGATATGTACATTTGATTCCACTCAAATTATGAGAAATGCACACGCTATGGAGGAACTCTCACTATATTGGCCTTCTAAATTTTTCACCCATTTCGGCAATTGGTGCCAATGGGGGAGAAGTTTGGAGGGTTTAAGGAATTTGGTTATGTCTTTGCTTTGTGCTTAAGCATGTGCCTTTATTGCATTGCATCTTGTTGCTTTGCATAGTTCAATATTTAGAGGAAACTCCACTAGGCTTTGAATGCCAATATATGCAATGAAAGTCAAGATCATTCACACATGCATATATTATGGGGGAGTTTGCTCTATATATTCAACTTATTTGTTACTTAAATTCCTTATATAAACCCTCTCAAAGAGATTGTCATCAATTACCAAAATGGGGGAGATTGAAAGTGCATGGAGCCCCCATGTGTGGTTTTGGTAATTAATGACAATCCCTATGGACTAATGTTTGCATTGAGTTATATTTGTAGGAGTTGTCCATAGGCAATTCTTGAACCATATGTTGGCTTCAAGGTTGCAATAAGAAGAAATTGATGAAGGATATCAAGTGTCAAGTATGTCTTGAAGATGAAGATGAAGTGAGCCCTCAAGTTACTTCAAGACATCAACATGATGAAGAATGAAGAAATGAAGTGCAAGTTCAAGATGAGCCATCTCGAAGAGATCCTTTGCTTGAGTCTTGCCATCCATATGGTGATCATGGATATGTGAAGATGCGCCGAAGAAGAAGCTCTCCCATGGTGGATTATGGGGGAGCAATCCACATGGTGGTCATGGTTATGTGATGATGCGCCGAAGAAGTAGCTCTCCCATGGTGGTTTATGGGGGAGCAATCTACAAGACTTCGTCAAGCAAGCACAAGCAAGAAAGGCGTTCCATCTTGTTGAGGTCAAGATCTTCGTCATCAAGCTCAAGTGGAATGCGCAAGTATAAGGTTTGCTCTTGATAGGGTTTCTTTCTCACCGGTCTCATAGTGTAGTTGGAGACCGGTTTATAGTTTAGTTGCCGTACTATCAAGAGGGCTCTCGAGTGAGTAACTCGATCGTATCATTCGGAGAGAGCTCAAACCTTTGCATCCTTGCATCATCTTTCTTGGTTGTTATTTGGACCTTATCCATGTGATGTTTTAGAGCTTGTGCTTATTCTCATGACAAGCTCTAGTTCATCGAAAACGGATTTTGCATAGATCACTTGTTGCGTTTTCGAGTTTGGTTCATCATATTTCTTGGTTATTATTTGGATCTTATCCATGTGATGATTTAGAGCTTGTGCTTATTCTCATGACAAGCTCTAGTTCATCAAGAATGGTTTTTGCACGGGCAACTTGTTGCATTTTCAAGATTGGAGGTTTTACCGGTATGTCTTTTTTAGATAGGTCAAACCTTTCATCATTTGTTTCTATCCTCCCTTGTTGGACTATGATGGTTTCCTGCATGATCTTGTAGAGCTTGTTCCTAGCTTTAAAACAAGCCCAAGATCATCAAAATCGGAGTCCGGATGCTAAAGTTATGCCCGTTTCAGTTTGATGTTTCTGCCAGTTTTCAGGGGGCGGATATTCCGGCCCAAGTTTAGGGCGGATAATCCGGCCCCCCAGAAAAATCCGGTTTTTGGACAAATCCGGGCAAATATCCAGCCAAATGTCCGGCCCCCATCCTGAGAGCAGTTTTCTCATGTCCTTAGCCATTTTTTGGGGCCCGGATATTTTGCAAATATCCGGCCCGGAAAATCCGGCCTGAGCACACCCAAACGGTCATATTTCGATGGGAGGGGGTATTTAAGCCCCCCTTCTTCCTCCTTGGGTAGCTACCTCTTCCCCTTTGTGCTCTCCACCATTGTTGACCTTGAGAGCTTCCCTTTCCCTCTACTCCTCCTATGCTTCTTGAATCTTTTTGAGGGAAAAGGAAGAGGAGATCTAGATCTACATTCCTACCAATCAAATCCCTCTCTTTGTGAGGGGAATCCACTAGATCTAGATCTTGGAGAAATTTGGTGTTCCTCCTCTTATTTGTTCTTCCTCTCTTATTCCCCCAATAGCTTTTGTAGCTTTGTTGGAATTTGAGAGAGAAGGACTTGAGCATCTTTGTGGTGTTCTTGCCATTGCATTTGGTGCATCGGTTTGAGTTCTCCACGGTGATTCGTGGTGGTGAAAACAAGAAGGTTGTTACTCTTGGGTTCTTGGAACCCTAGATGGATTCTAGGCCTTTGTGGCGATTTGTTGGGAGCCTCCAATTAAGTTGTGGATGTGTGCCCCAAGCTTTGTGTAAGGCCCGGTTTCCGCCTCGAAGGAAATCCCTTAGTGGAACCGTGACCTAGGCCTTTGTGGCGAGGGTCACCGGAGATTTAGGTGAGGCGCCTTCGTGGCGTTCGGTGTGTGGTGTGAGTACCGCATCTTGGGGTGAGGCCTTTGTGGCGTTGGTGTGCATCGAGCAACCACACCTCAAGGTGAGCCTCTTGTGGCGTTCGGGAGCACTAAGCAACCGCACCTCTCCACCGGAGATTAGCACTCGCAAGAGTGTGAACTCCGGGATAAATCATCGTCTCCCGCGTGCCTCGGTTATCTCTATACCCGAGCTCTTTACTTATGCACTTTACCTTGTGATAGCCATCGTGCTTGAAGTTATATATATCTTGCTATCACATACTTGCTTGTATTGCTTAGCATAAGTTGTTGGTGCACATAGGTGAACTCTTGCTTAGAATAAGTTGTTGGTGCACATAGGTGAACCATAGTATATAGGCTTTGGGCTTGACAAAGTAAACGCTAGTTTTATTCCGCATTTGTTAAGCCCATCTCGTAAAAGTTTTAAATCGCCTATTCACCCCCCCCCCCTCTAGGCGACATCCGTGTCCTTTCAATTGGTATCAGAGCAAGGTCTCTCATTCTTAGGCTTCACCGCCTTGAGAGTAAAGATGTCGGTTAGGGGATTAGATCACAATAACTTGTTTATATTTGATGGCACTGTTGCTGCCAAAACCCACCGGCGGGCAGCGACGGGCAACACCGTAGAGCCGGGAACAACCTAGGGCTGCGGCTGGCCGAGGTCCCTCCGAGCGACGGCCCGCAAAGCCTTCTGGTCACACGTCCGATGCTGCTTGCAAGGGCGTGCCACCTGACCTATACCTGGTCAGGAAGGTGATGGAGATGCCTCGCTTAGTTTCCTGCATGGCATACACATAAACATTAAATACGAGCCTCGATCAGCTCTCAGGTTATCCTGTGAATCGGCTCAAGGAGCCGATCCACCCATGATTCGTACGAGGTGCACGAATATATGGTGGTCCTGCTTGATCAAGATAAAGCTAATGAGATCTACGACGATTTAGGGTTTTCACCGCATAATCGGATCATCCTACTCAGGATTGGGCCTCGCGGCCACGCACGGTGATCGTAAGCCGATCCTAGATAGGGCCAAAAAACCAACACGAGGTTGATCCCCGGAACATCCTGTCTAGGACTAGCAAACGACACCCTACGTGCCGCTGGATCCTCCAGCCCTTTGTAAGGCCTAACTATTGCAGATATTAAACTAATCCTTGATGAACAAGGAGCAACCGTAACGGATCGGATCTACTAAATAATGATCAAGCGGGGTGCCGCCCCTACACCTAAGATAGGTGTAAGGGCGGCTAGATATGCAAGGGTTGCACTACGATAGCATGTTACGCGAAGAACTATGCTAACCCTAACACATCTATGATAACTACGTTGCTCGCCATCAAAAAGGCTTCAGTACGAGCAACGCATGAACAACGTGGAGCTTCTGCTGCCTAGATCGCAAGATGCGATCTAGGCAGCATGGTGCTTACCGGTAGAAACCCTCGAGACGAAGGAGTTGGCGATGCGCCGAGATTGATTTGTTGGTTGAACGTTGGTTGTTGTTTATTCCATAAACCCTAGATACATATTTATAGTCCAGGGGACTTTCTAATTTAGGCGTGCACCTAACCGTGCACGGGTAAAACTCTAACTAACCGACACGTATCCTAATATGTTACAGATACACGGGCAAACTAGCCCAACTTTGCATATAAGGCCGATCCACGTATTTCTTCCGTATACAATCTTCAAATCCATCTTGATCGCGGCCCACCTCTGACTCGGTCAAATTCTGGTGATAACACATGCCCCCTGGTTTTGGAATTGGTAATTCCATAATCACTCTGCTTTTCCTTCGTTGGGTCATGTCGTGGCAGAACCGTTGCTGTATCCGTCATCATGATGCCTTGCCTTCTCAACTTCTCCGCGTGACCTGGCAGTTTTTTTTTTCTCTTAGGCACCACTTCCTCGGAAACTACTGTGGCATTGAATTTCCACTATATCCCCTTTTATTTAACCGCTCCGCACAGTTTATTTCCGCATCTTCTTCGCATTAGCACTCCAAAAGCCCTCCTACGCCACCATGTCTTCTTCCTCCTCTGCTTCATCGGATCTTTCCACCCAGTCCTCTTCCTCTCGCGAGCCGACGCCGGAGCCGAACCCGGCGGAGGTCCACGCAGCCAACACCCGCCGCGCCATTGAGGCCGGGGAGGAGTCTAGCCATGACTTCTCCATCTGGTCGGAGGACGACCAGTCCCTGACCGACGGGGAGAGCGACCTCTGCTTCCTCGCCGACGGGGAAACAGAGGAGGAGAGCGACGACGATCGCTTCTCCTGTGACTTCTCCTCCCCCGAGGAGGAGGAGGAGGAAGAAGAGGAGGAGGAGGACGACACCTCCTCCGACGAGCCGCCGGCCAAGCGGTTCTGCCCCTGGCCGGGCAACCTCAGCGACTTCGACAGCGACGACGACGACGCTGACGAAGAGGACGAGGACAATGAGGGCCCAGTCGGCGGCCATTGGAGCGACGACGAGCCCGCCGGGAGCAGCGCCGACAGCGGCGACGACGGCGACGACGAGGGCAGCAATGGCCCGTAGATAGGACCTCTAGTATAGGACCCGATGTGATAGATGGGGCAATGTATCCCCTAGTACTTCCTTTTGAGAGCAATCAGCTCTTTATGTAAGAAATCTCGCCTATCAATGAAGAACTTTTCCCAATTTGATTTTGCCGATTTCCTCTGAGCTTAATTTAGCCGATTTCCTCTTCTACTGACCTTGCCGATTTGTCCCCTTTGCCAATGCGTAATGAGCCGATAGCAATGCATCGGTCCTTTAAAATTTACCCTTCCATTCTTCAACTGATGATTTTGAAATCTGGTTGATAATGTAGAATCTTCAGGGAAGCCATTGAATTCTTCCAACCAAACCTAATGGACTTTTTAACACTCATCATTTTGTGAAGAAGGTTGCGACGAAAGATCAGCCGATGGTACCCCAATCGGCTCTTAAACAGAGCATCCACCAGGCCTGCTGCCCCCCGAGCCTTACTCGAGGCGAGAATGTCAGAGAGGATGCACCAAAGCCGATCACCTTTCCTCCTTAGAAAGCCGATATACCCCTTCTGTCAACATGGCTGAACTAGTACCAAAGGTTGAGAATCCTCGACAAGAAGGTTCAGGAACCCGGATCGGCTCAAAGCAGCTGAAGGAGTTCTCATTGTTTTACGCCCGCGAAGAAGCAGAGGGCCCCACAGCTGAACTGGATTTGGTGGAGATCCGGTAAACCTCGTATAATTGCACTAGAGTCGATGGCTACGCATCGGCTTTGTTTAGTTCTAAGTCGATGCCCTTGCATCGGCTGTATAAATTTTTTTTTTTACTGGCCGATTTTCTCCTATCGGCCCCAATATTTCACTGCACACATGTCCTCCTGCACCTGTTCCCATGTTCATCGTGTTTAGGTGCCCCCCGAGCCGAATCTGTCAGGGAATGGCAGATATCGGCTCTGTAATTCGCACGTCGGCTCCTGATAAGATCAAGGACGAACACAAGCAGAACATGTGGTGAGGATAATTTTGGCCGACATCGGGATCGGCCTCCATAATGATTGAATCGCTGACTGAAGGTTCTGTAATGTCCCTTCATAGATTTTTGGGGCCGATCACAAGGATCAGCCTCGTCACGTTTGCTCATTGCTTCGCTTCAGCTACATGGTCAGGCCAGTGGATAAAACCAGCTTAACCCTTCCCTTCGTCACGTCGATGCGCTCGCAGTCATCCAAATTGATACCTGAGAGGGGTTCTTGGCCTGCTGCTTCCCATGCGTTCATGCCAGCCGTTGAAATTTCGGCTGAGTCATCGGCCTGGACGACTTCTACCTCATCTCCATCCCACTGTATTATGCATTGGTGCATCGTGGAGGGAATGCAGCAGTTGGCGTGGATCCAATCTCTTCCTAGCAGAACAGCATAAGTGCTCGTGCTATCGACGATGAAGAACGTTGTAGGGATAGTTTTCCTTCCTACGGTCAGATCCACGTTCAGAACACCTTGTGCGTCAGACGCTTGGCCGTTGAAATCGCTCAATGTCACGTTGGTCTTGATTAGATCTGAGCTAGAGCGTCCCAGCCGACGTAGCATAGAGTACGGCATGATGTTGACTGCCGCTCCGGTGTCCACCAGCATCTTATTTACAGGCCTCCCATCGATATAACCTCGCAAGTACAGGGCCTTTAGATGTCTGTAGCTTCTTTCTCGTGGCTTCTCAAAGATAACCGGCCGTGGGCCGCAGTCAAGTTGTGCCACAGGTGCCTCGTCTAATCCCGGAGCACTGAACTCCGAAGGGAGGATGAACACCATGTTTGTGCCAGCCGATGTTTCATCATCGGCTTTCCTTTGCTTGGGGCGCCACTCCATTTTCCGTGGACGACCCTCTTCGTCCAGGGTTCGCTGAACTTTCGCAGCCAGATCAGGTCATGCCTTCCTTAGCGTATGTAAGTATAACCTTTCGGCTTCCTCCAGGCCGCGCAATCGCTGAACCCTGCGCTTTTGGGAACGGCTGAGTCCATCAGGGCACCACCTTGGACGGTGGTACCTGTCTTCTTCTTCTTCTTGTCCCTCGTCTTCTGAATCCTCGAGATCTGCCCACCGAGGGGACTCAGCGCGTTTGCTTTGTGGCGGGAGAGGCCCTAAGCGCTTGAACACGGACACGTTGGCTGCCTCCTTCTTCTTCTGGTTGCATTCTGGGCAATTACCGATTGTGGGCAATCGGCTCATTCCTGAATCCCAGCAGTGTCTGAAGAAGGGGCAGTCCCAATGCCTGTCGTTGTCGTCTTGCTCCCTTGATTTTTCTATGGCATGGCGCTCGTGCTCCTCCTCATCGCGATCATGCCGACGATATCTTCTGGCTTCTCTAGCCAGACAATCTCCTTCATCATCATAGCTGGACCGTCGGCGTTGGTCATACTGACTTACATACTTGTTGAGGAGGTGATCAGAGAGGGGTCGCTGATATCTTATGTTCTTCACTTCTCCCTCTGTGACGTAGCGCTTGCCATCATGATGGAGCCGATCGCGTGGAGCGGCCTCCTCTGTGTCCTTGCTACGAGAGCAGCTGCCCTCGTCTACATCTTTGCCAGAGTGGTGCCCAGGTCCTACCATGTTGATGCTGAACGAGGATCCTGGCTGGCAACCTTCAGGGTAAGTGCATTCTACCATGTTAACGGCGGGGAAGGGCTGGGTGTCGACCTTCATGGCGTACTGGTTGAAAATTAGACGCCCTTTTTCTATCGCCGCTTGGATGTGCTGACGCCATACCCTGCAGTCGTTGGTGGCATGGGAGAGCGAGTTATGCCATTTGCAGTATGGCTTTCCGTTCAGCTCTTGCACCGTGGGGAATTTGAGACCTTCAGGAATCGTCAACTGCTTCTCCTTGAGCAGGAGGTCGAAGATTTGCTCAGTCTTGGTCACGTCAAAATCAAATCCCCTGGGCGGGCCTAGTGGCTTTACCCATTTGCAGGACACGGGGGTTCCTCCCCGAGTCCATTCAGCCACTGCTACCTCCTGATCTCCCGCAGAAACTTCGTCTTCCTCTGCATCGACCAGGACTACTGCACGTTTGAATTTGTCCTGGTACAGGTCCGGGTGGCGCTGTTCATATGCCGACAGTTTCTGAACCATGTGCGCCAGTGAGGGGTAGTCTGCTTGGGAGGCCATGTCCTTGAGCGGTGTTGCAAGGCCCGCTACTGCCAACTCGACTGCTTCCTTTTCTGTTATACGAACCGAATAACATCGGTTCCTAAGATTTCTGAAGCGCTGGATGTATTCTGTCACCGTTTCTCCACGCTTCTGACGTAATTGTGCTAGATCGGCAATGCCGGACTCGGAAGCCTCTGAATGGTACTGCATATGGAACTGCTCTTCCAACTGCTTCCAAGTCCGGATGGAGTCTGGTGGTAGCGAGGTGTACCATCCGAAAGCTGATCCCGTGAGGGACTGTGAGAAGAGCCTCACGCGTAGTTGATCCGACACTGAAGCCGGTCCTAGTTGTGCCAAATATCGGCCCACGTGCTCGATGGAGCTGGAACCATCTGATCCACTGAATTTGGAGAAATCAGGGAGCCGATATTTAGGTGGTAGCGGGATCATCTCGTAGTCGTCGGGGTACGGCTTGGAATAGCCGATTGCCCTCCTTTTCGGCACCATGCCGAACTGGTCTCTCAGTATGGTACTGATCTGATCCGCTGTGCTGGCTGCAGGAGTTGAACTCTGAAGATTCGCCGGGGTGGCGTACTTAGCCAGCCATGTTTGCTTTTCCAGCTCTGAGCCAACTGCAGGAGCTGAGCTCTGGAGGTTCGTCGGGGTGGCGTACTTAGTTAGCCACGTCTGCTTCTCAAGCTCTGTCGCTGACGTCCCTCCTGTTTTCCCAGAAGTCCCTGATCTTGTGGGCTGGTTTGTGAGTGCCCAGTTACCACAATCTGGCACATACGTGCACGTGTACCCGTGAGGGATCTCCTTAGGCGCCTCAAGCAAGAACTGGTAGTCACTAGGGTCGCCACCGATCTTGTAGATGACGAATGCCAGTGAATTCGGCACTTCTGGCGCCGCCAATGCAAATGGCAGCGGTGGACGGGACTGGAGTGGCAACTCTCCTTGATGTGTCCCGAGAGCTGGTCCTGACGGCGAGTACTGGTGCCTCATGATCTCCTGGATCACGCGAAGAGCGACACGCTCCAACGTGTTTACCAGGTTCTCAGAGTGGCGGTGTAGCGAGTGAGCCACCAAGTAGTTGATCTCCTGCCGTAGGGACCTGGTGCGTTCCTCCGACGGGGCAGAGAGGTCTATCCCATCTAGTGCACCATTAGGCGAGAACCCCTTCCACCTGATGCCATGTGAACGGGTTCTGTGGAAAGAGCCGATGAGGTCGGCTTCGAGGATGACTTTGATCTCGTCATACTTCTTCTTGAGCTCGTCGGTCAGATCCTCGTACGTGACTGGCGTGCCGTCCGCCATCTCAGATGTAGATGGCGATGTGGTTGATGTAGAAGCTTGTCCCACCGGGCGTGCCAGAAGGTGTTGCTGCCAAAACCCACCGGCGGGCAGCGACGGGCAACACCGTAGAGCCGGGAAGAACCTAGGGCTGCGGCTGGCCGAGGTCCCTCCGAGCGACGGCCCGCAAAGCCTTCTGGTCACACGTCCGATGCTGATTGCAAGGGCGTGCCACCTGACCTATACCTGGTCAGGAAGGTGATGGAGATGCCTCGCTTAGTTTCCTGCATGGCATACACGTAAACATTAAATACGAGCCTCCATCGGCTCTCAGGTTATCCTGTGAATCGGCTCAAGGAGCCGATCCACCCATGATTCGTACGAGGTGCACGAATATATGGTGGTCCTGCTTGATCAAGATAAAGCTAATGAGATCTACGACGATTTAGGGTTTTCACCGCATAATCGGATCATCCTACTCAGGATTGGGCCTCGCGGCCACGCACGGTGATCGTAAGCCGATCCTAGATAGGGCCTAAAAACCAACACGAGGTTGATCCCCGGAACATCCTGTCTAGGACTAGCAAACGACACCCTACGTGCCGCTGGATCCTCCAGCCCTTTGTAAGGCCTAACTATTGCAGATATTAAACTAATCCTTGATGAACAAGGAGCAACCGTAACGGATCGGATCTACTAAATAATGATCAAGCGGGGTGCCGCCCTGATGTCTACGTTCCCCCTCCTTTTCCTGTAGACAGTGTTGGGCCTCCAAGAGCAGAGGTTTGTAGAACAGCAGCAAGTTTTCCCTTAAGTGGATCACCCAAGGTTTATCGAACTCAGGGAGGAAGAGGTCAAAGATATCCCTCTCATGCAACCCTGCAACCACAAAGCAAGAAGTCTCTTGTGTCCCCAACACACCTAATAGGTGCACTAGTTCGGCGAAGAGATAGTGAAATACAGGTGGTATGAATATATATGAGCAAAAGAGTAACGGTGCCAGAAAATAGCTTGCTGGCGTGTAGTTGATGGTGGTAGTATTGCAGCAGTAGTAACACAGTAAAACAGTAAACGAGCAGCGATAGCAGTATTTAGGAACAAGGCCTAGGGATTACACTTTCACTAGTGGACACTCTCAACATTGATCACATAACAGAATAGATAAATGCATACTCTACACTTTTGTTGGATGATGAACACATTGCGTAGGATTACACGAACCCTCAATGCCGGAGTTAACAAGCTCCACAATAATGCTCATATTTTAGTAACCTTTAGTGTAAGATAGATCAACAGACTAAACCAAGTACTAACATAGCATCCACACTGTCACCTTCATGCATATGTAGGAGGAATAGATCACATCAATATTATCATAGCAATAGTTAACTCCGCAATCTACAAGAGATCATGATCATAGCATAAACCAAGTAGTAACACGGTGCACACACTGTCGCCTTTACACACGTGCAGGAGGAATAGAACTACTTTAATAACATCACTAGAGTAGCACATAGATGAATTGTGATACAAAACTCATATGAATCTCAATCATGTAAAGCAGCTCATGAGATTATTGTATTGAGGTACATGGGAGAGAGATGAACCACATAGCTACCGGTACAGCCCCGAGCCTCGATGGAGAACTACTCCCTCCTCATGGGAGTAGCAGCGGTGATGAAGATGGCGGTGGAGATGGCAGCGGTGTCGATGGAGAAGCCTTCCGGGGGCACTTCCCCGCTCCGGCAGCGTGCCGGAACAGAGACTCCTGTCCCCCAGATCTTGGCCTCGCGATGGCGGCGGCTCTGGAAGGTTTCTGTGGTTTTCGTCGAACGTATCAGGGTTTTCGATCCAGGGGCTTTATATAGGCGAAGAGGCAGCGCAGGAGGGTCGAAGGGGCGACGACACCATAGGGCGGCGCGGCCAGGGCCTGGGCCGCGCCGGCCTATGGTCTGGGGGCCCAGTGCCCCCCCTCCGGTCCTTCCCGGGTGTTCTGGATGCTTCCGGTGAAAATAGGAACTTGGGCGTTGATTTCGTCCGATTCCGAGAATATTTCGTTACCAGGATTTCTGAAACCAAAAACAGCAGAAAACAGGAACTGGCACTTCGGCATCTTGTTAATAGGTTAGTTCCAGAAAATGCACGAATATGACATAAAGTGTGCATAAAACATGTAGATAACATCAATAATGTGGCATGGAACATAAGAAATTATCGATACTTCGGAGACGTATCAGCATCCCCAAGCTTAGTTTCTACTCGTCCCGAGCAGGTAAACGATAAACAAAGATAATTTCTGGAGTGACATGCCATCATAACCTTGATCATACTATTTGTAAAGCATATGTAGTGAATGCAGCAATCCAAACAATGTATATGACATGAGTAAACAAGTGAATCATAAAGCAAAGACTTTTCATGAATAGCACTTCAAGACAAGCATCAATAAGTCTTGCATAAGAGTTAACTCATAAAGCAATAATTCAAAGTAAAGGTATTGAAGCAACACAATGGAAGATTAAGTTTCAGCGGTTGCTTTCAACTTGTAACATGTATATCTCATGGATAGTTGTCAATGCAAAGCAATATAACAAGTGCAATAAGCAAATATGTAGGAATCAATGCACAGTTCACACAAGTGTTTGCTTCTTGAGGTGGAGAGAGATAGGTGAACTGACTCAACAATAAAAGTAAAAGAATGATCCTTCAAAGAGGAAAGCATCGATTGCTATATTTGTGCTAGAGCTTTGATTTTGAAAACATAAAGAGAGCATAAAAATAAAGTTTTGAGAGGTGTATGTTGTTGTCAACGAATGGTAGCGGGTACTCTAACCCCTTGCCGTACAAACCTTCAAAGAGCGGCTCCCATTTTATTTTATTTTTGGGTGGCACTCCTTCCAACCTTTCTTTCACAAACCATGGCTAACCGAATCCTCGGGTGCCTGCCAACAATCTCATACCATGAAGGAGTGCCTTTTTATTTTAGTTTTATTATGATGACACTCCTCCCAACCTTTGCTTACACAAGCCATGGCTAACCGAATCCTTCGGGTGCCGTCCAACAATCACATACCATGGAGGAGTGTCTATTTTTGTTAATTAATTTGGGACTGGGAATCCCATTGCCAGCTCTTTTTGCAAAATTATTGGATAAGCGGATGAAGCCACTAGTCCATTGGTGAAAGTTGCCCAACAAGATTGAAAGATAAACACCACATACTTCCTCATGAGCTATAAAACATTGACACAAATCAGAGGTGATAAATTTTGAATTGTTTAAAGGTAGCACTCAAGCAATTTACTTTGGAATGGCAGGAAATACCATGTAGTAGGTAGGTATGGTGGACACAAATGGCATAGTGTTTGGCTCAAGTATTTGGATGCATGAGAAGTATTCCCTCTCGATACAAGGTTTAGGCTAGCAAGGCTATTTTGAAACAAACACAAGGATGAACCGGTGCAGCAAAACTCACATAAAAGACATATTGTAAACATTATAAGACTCTACACCGTCTTCCTTGTTGTTCAAACTCAATACTAGAAATTATCTAGACCTTAGAGAGACCAATTATGCAAACCAAATTTTAGCAAGCTCTATGTATTTCTTCATTAATGGGTGCAAAGTATATGATGCACGAGCTTAAACATGAGCACAACAATTGCCAAGTATCACATTACCCAAGACATTCATAGCAATTACTACATGTATCATTTTCCAATTCCAACCATATAACAATTTAACGAAGAAGAAACTTCGCCATGAATACTAAAAGCTAAGAACATATGTGTTCATATGCAACAGCGGAGCGTGTCTCTCTCCCACACAAGCATTTATTCAAACAAAAACAAAAACAAGAAACATACAGACGCTCCAAGTAAAGTGCATAAGATGTGACGGAATAAAAATATAGTTTCATGGGAGGAACCTGATAATGTTGTCGATGAAGAAGGGGATGCCTTGGGCATCCCCAAGCTTAGACGCTTGAGTCTTCTTAGAATATGCAGGGGTGAACCACCGGGGCATCCCCAAGCTTAGAGCTTTCACTCTTCTTGATCATAGTATATCATCCTCCTCTCTTGACCCTTGAAAACTTCCTTCACACCAAACTTCTCATAAACTTCATTAGAGGGGTTAGTACATAATCAAAAACTCACATGTTCAGAGGTGACACAATCATTCTTAACACTTCTGGACATTGCTCAAAGCTACTGGAAGGTAATGGAACAAAGAAATCCACCCAACACAGCGAAAGAAGCAATGCGAAATAAAAGGCAGAATCTGTCAAAACAGAACAGTCCGTAAAGACGAATTTTAAAAGGGCACCAGACTTGCTCAAATGAAAATGCTCAAATTGAATGAAAGTTGCGTACATATCTGAGGATCACTCACGTAAATTGGCATAATTTTCTGAGTTACCTACAGAGAATTTTGCCCAGATTCGTGACAGCAAAGAAATCTGTTTCTGCGCAGTAATCCAAATCTAGTATAAACTTTTCTATCAAAGACTTTACTTGGCACAACAAAACACAAAACTAAGATAAGGAGAGGTTGCTACAGTAGTAAACAACTTCCAAGACACAAAATAAAAACAAAGTACTGTAGCAAAATAACACATGGGTTATCTCCCAAGAAGTTCTTTTCTTTATAGCCATTAAGATGGGCTCAGCAGTTTTGATGATGCACTCGCAAGAAATAGTATTTGAAGCAAAAGAGAGCATCAAGAAGCAAATCCAAAACATATTTAAGTCTAACATGCTTCCTATGCATAGGAATCTTGTAAATAAACAAGTTCATGAAGAGCAAAGTAACAAGCATAGGAAGATAAAACAAGTGTAGCTTCAAAAATTTCAGCACATAGAGAGGTGTTTTAGTAAGATGAAAATTTCTACAACCATATTTTCCTCTCTCATAATAATGTCCAGTAGCATCATGAGCAAACTCAACAATATAACTATCAAATGAAACATTCTTATCATGAGTCTCATGCATAAAATTATTACTACTCCCAACATAAGCATAGTTGTTCTTATTAATTGTAGTAGGAGCAAATTCAACAAAGTAGCTATCATTATTATTCTCATCAAGTGTAGGAGGCATAGTATTATCATCATAAAAATTACTCTCCATAGTAGGCGGCACTAAAAGACCAATATCATTATAATCATCATAAATAGGAGGCAAAGTATCATCAAAGAAAATTTTCTCCTCAATGCTTGGGGGACTAAAAAGATCATGAAAACCAGCTTCCCCAAGCTTAGAACTTTCTATATTATTAGCAACAATGGTGTTCAAAGCGTTCATACTAATATTACTACCAGCATGCAAATAAGATTCCATAGGTTTTTTAATTTTCGCATCAAACAATCCATGTTTTAAATCAGGAAACAGAAATAGAAGCTCATTCTTGTCCATTATGCCAAACTAGTGTAAACAAGAAACAAAATGATGCAATTGCAGGATCTAAAGGAAATAGCTTCGAGTACTTACGGCGCTGGAAAATAGCTTAGTAGCCGAGATCCGGAGTGTGAGTACCTTTTACCTTTCCTCCCCGGCAACGGCGCCAGAAAATAGCTTGATGTCTACGTTCCCCCTCCTTTTCCTGTAGACAGTGTTGGGCCTCCAAGAGCAGAGGTTTGTAGAACAGCAGCAAGTTTTCCCTTAAGTGGATCACCCAAGGTTTATCGAACTCAGGGAGGAAGAGGTCAAAGATATCCCTCTCATGCAACCCTGCAACCACAAAGCAAGAAGTCTCTTGTGTCCCCAACACACCTAATAGGTGCACTAGTTCGGCGAAGAGATAGTGAAATACAGGTGGTATGAATATATATGAGCAGTAGCAACGGTGCCAGAAAATAGCTTGCTGGCGTGTAGTTGATGGTGGTAGTATTGCAGCAGTAGTAACACAGTAAAACAGTAAACGAGCAGCGATAGCAGTATTTAGGAACAAGGCCTATGGATTACACTTTCACTAGTGGACACTCTCAACATTGATCACATAACAGAATAGATAAATGCATACTCTACACTTTTGTTGGATGATGAACACATTGCGTAGGATTACACGAACCCTCAATGCCGGAGTTAACAAGCTCCACAATAATGCTCATATTTTAGTAACCTTTAGTGTAAGATAGATCAACAGACTAAACCAAGTACTAACATAGCATGCACACTGTCACCTTCATGCATATGTAGGAGGAATAGATCACATCAATATTATCATAGCAATAGTTAACTCCGCAATCTACAAGAGATCATGATCATAGCATAAACCAAGTACTAACACGGTGCACACACTGTCGCCTTTACACACGTGCAGGAGGAATAGAACTACTTTAATAACATCACTAGAGTAGCACATAGATGAATTGTGATACAAAACTCATATGAATCTCAATCATGTAAAGCAGCTCATGAGATTATTGTATTGAGGTACATGGGAGAGAGATGAACCACATAGCTACCGGTACAGCCCTGAGCCTCGATGGAGAACTACTCCCTCCTCATGGGAGTAGCAGCGGTGATGAAGATGGCGGTGGAGATGGCAGCGGTGTCGATGGAGAAGCCTTCCGGGGGCACTTCCCCGCTCCGGCAGCGTGCCGGAACAGAGACTCCTGTCCCCCAGATCTTGGCCTCGCGATGGCGGCGGCTCTGGAAGGTTTCTGTGGTTTTCGTCGAACGTATCAGGGTTTTCGATCCAGGGGCTTTATATAGGCGAAGAGGCGGCGCAGGAGGGTCGAAGGGGCGACGACACCATAGGGCGGCACGGCCAGGGCCTGGGCCGCGCCGGCCTATGGTCTGGGGGCCCAGTGCCCCCCCTCCGGTCCTTCCCGGGTGTTCTGGATGCTTCCGGTGAAAATAGGAACTTGGGCGTTGATTTCGTCCGATTCCGAGAATATTTCGTTACCAGGATTTCTGAAACCAAAAACAGCAGAAAACAGGAACTGGCACTTCGGCATCTTGTTAATAGGTTAGTTCCAGAAAATGCACGAATATGACATAAAGTGTGCATAAAACATGTAGATAACATCAATAATGTGGCATGGAACATAAGAAATTATCGATACGTCGGAGACGTATCACGCCCCTACACCTAAGATAGGTGTAAGGGCGGCTAGATATGCAAGGGTTGCACTACGATAGCATGTTACGTGAAGAACTATGCTAACCCTAACACATCTATGATAACTACGTTGCTCACCATCAAAAAGGCTTCAGTACGAGCAACGCATGAACAACGTGGAGCTTCTGCTGCCTAGATCGCAAGATGCGATCTAGGCAGCATGGTGCTTACCGGTAGAAACCCTCGAGACGAAGGAGTTGGCAATGCGCCGAGATTGATTTGTTGGTTGAACGTTGGTTGTTGTTTATTCCATAAACCCTAGATACATATTTATAGTCCAGGGGACTTTCTAATTTAGGCGTGCACCTAACCGTGCACGGGTAAAACTCTAACTAACCGACACGTATCCTAATATGTTACAGATACACGGGCAAACTAGCCCAACTTTGCATATAAGGCTGATCCACGTATTTCTTCCGTATACAATCTTCAAATCCATCTTGATCGCGGCCCACCTCTGACTCGGTCAAATTCTGGTGATAACAGGCACAAATTATGATCTATGGAAAATTTATGTGCTTAATATTTTGCGGGGTATTTCCCCGAACATGGAGCGATTTCTTGACATGGGTTTTTCTTCTCCTAAGGATCCCCAAAATTTATCTTATGAGGAGAAGAAAAACTCTTGTCTCGATGCTCTTGCTTCTCATGTGTTTTCCATTGTTGTGAGCAATGTAGTTACTTCTTCAATCATGCCTTTTGGGAGCGCTCATGAATTATGGACAAAGCTTCGAGATAAATATGATGTGTCCAATATCATTGAGGATGATTGTATTGCTTCCACTTCCGGCCGTGATGAGTTCTCATCTTCATCCACTTCACCAAAGTGTTTCAAGACACAAGGTAATGATATGGTGAGTGGTGATGGAAATTGCAATGTTGGTATTGAGCTTACTATTGATGATCCTTCATCTATATCTCATTGCAATGGTTCATCTTTGGACTTAAACACATCTAGCACTAGAAATGATTTACATGCTTGTGTTGATAGTCCTTGCATATCATGTGTAAGTTGCTTGAATAAATCTAATGATGATATGCTTGCTTTGTCTTGTGGCCATGATAAAAATGCTTCTATTTCCTCTAGTTGTTGTGTGACTAACATTGTAGAGGAAACCAAAGATTCTATTGGTCAAGACAAGATCTTGAAAGGAGCCTCAAGTAACTCCTCATCTTTATCTCACGGTCCTCATATATGCCCTATGGCCAAGGGTTCCACGGTACCTCCTACCATGGAACCTAATATGTCTCGTGGTGATAAGGATGAGGATGAATATGAAGAAGAGGATTGGGTTGTCTCTCTACGCGATAAGGGTAAGAGCGTATTCAAGGTTATTTGCAAAGATAAAATTGCTAGCACTCACTTCTTTGAAATCTTGACTACCGCTATTGAGAGCCAAAAACTTATTTGGATGCATGAGAACACCATTGATAAAAAGGGTGCTCTTGAACGAGAGTATGCCAATGATGTAGCATCACTAAAGAATTATCTTGAAGAAGAACAAGAGACCATAGCCTCTCTTGAAGAGCAACTTGAAACCCTTGAAGTGTCTCAAAATGAAATAGTTTCTAAACTCACTAAGGAAAGAGACCATGCTAAAGCTCAAGTAAAAATGCTTAAAAAGGAAAATCCCAAAGTTGGTGTTGGTCATAATAAACTTGTTAAGGATCTAGATGATCTAGACAAGGCCCACAAGGTTTTGGAGAGCGAACACTCTATCCTCACCAAGTCCCATGAGCAACTTCAAGCTTCCTATTTAAAAGAGCATGCTATGTTACCTTCTCTTCTTAATATGTCTTGTGATGATGCTTGTGCTACTAACTCTACTTCTTGTGAAGCATCTATCTTGAAGGAGAATGTTGAGCTAAGGGCTCAACTTGAATTGCTAACTAGCAATTATGGGAAATTGGAAGAAAATCATGGAAAGCTTTCTAGCTCCCATGAGGATCTTCTAGCCTCCCATGATAGGCTAAAGTTAGCTCATGAGGCTATCATATCGAAGGCAACACCTTGTGAGCCTCATGTGGATACTAGCACTACTACCCAAAATGCTATATTGCCATGTGCTAGTCCTAGTAATTCATCCACTCATAGTATTGCTAAATCTTGTGATGAATTATCTTCCTTGCCTTGTTGCTCTAACAATGAAGGTTCTACTTCCTCTAGTACTTGTGTTGTTACTAACCATGTAGAGGAAATCAAAGAGCTCAAGGCCCAAGTCACTTCTTTGAAGACCGACTTGGTAAAGAGTCATGAAGGGAAATGCAAACTTGACACGATGTTAAGTGTGCAACAATCCCCCAATGACAAGAGTGGACTTGGATTCAAATCCAACAACAAGAACAAGTCCAAGAACAACAACAACAAGAAGGGCCAAGTACAAGTCAAAGACCCGACCAAGATTGTTTGCTTCAAGTGCAAAATTGAAGGGCACCATGTTAGATCTTGCCCTTTGAAGAAGAAGCAAAAAGGGAAGCGGCCTCAAGCTCAAACTCATATTCAACCTCAAGTTGAAGAAATTCCACTTCCCAAGAAGAATCAAGCCAATGCTCCCATTGTGGAGAAATCTAGTGAGAAGAAGGAGAAGAAAAGAACTTGCTACATATGCCGTGAGAAGGGCCACATCTCCTCTTTTTGCACTATTGGTACCTCATCCAACTCTATCTCCATTGATGATGTTTATTCTCTTTGTAAGGATGAGGGTGGCAATGTGTTTGCCAAATATGTTGGTGCTCAAAGTGGTGTCAAGAAAAGAACCATTTGGGTTGCCAAGCCTATTGTGACTAACCTCTTAGGACCTAACTTAGTTGGGGACCAACAATCCAAAACTTGATCAATAGGTGCTTTTTGGAGGGCATTGGAGACTTGGCTACATCATGAAGAATTAAGGGATCTTCATCATTTATATTATCTCAAGCCAAGTCTTGGTTATCTTGCTTCTATCATATATTCAATGTTCCTCCTTGCGGTAACATGTGCTCAACTCATTTATATTGAAAGTTACTCGCCCCTTTGCATGTGTTAGTTTTGTTCCTAACATGTGTTTGTATATGTTGTGCTTCCTACTTGCTTTTTCTTGAGAAATCAAGTCTATGCATGTTGGGTTGCACACCATGTATTTGTGTTTGTGTTGGAGCCTCTTTGCATCTTGTTGTATCTTATATGGCTCTTATGAGCGATTAATGGATAATCCCATTTTGGGGGAGTGATATTCCTTTGGGAATTTCATTATCCTAAACAATGTGTGTACATGAGGAATATCACTTAGAATTGATATTGCGAGATTATCTAGTCGCTATGTGGTATGTCATCTTCATGAGAAATTCAAATTCTAATGTCCTTTAATATCTCTACTTGGATCTTATTTGCCTCTTGTGAAAATAAATTCCTTATCACATTATGGGGGAGTAATAAGCTTTGTGCATATTACAAGCCTAGAAAATGTGAATATTTGAGGTTGTGTCACATAGAATTGATACCGTAAATTATCTCTCTCCTATGTGGCATGTTTGCTCAAACAAGCTCCAATTTGCTTAAATGGCTTCATTGCTAATATCTTTGTGGATCTTATTTGTGAAAGTTTTTCTTGGCATGGTTTTTCCCAACGTGTCCCTCAATACATTTTTGGAAAACCATGTGCTTCAAGTCATACTATTAATTGCTTTGCATGTTGGTATGAATACTATTAATTGCTTTGCATGTTGGTATGAATACTATTAATTGCCTTGCATGTTGGTATGACTAAATGAAGCTATCAAGAAACTATCTTTGCATGATGGTTAACTCTTATCTTTTACCATATGCTTTGTTCGTTGTAAATATGATCTTATGTATACTTACAAACTACCACCGGGAAATATTTCCTAATACCTCTTGTCCTAGGACAATTGGTAATCAATTATGAGGTAGATATTTATTGATCATATCTACATTGGCTCTTGTATTTATATTGCCTTATTTATTGCCATGAATTCGTTGTGCTTTGACTCCCATGTGTCTTCCTTGCATCTTATGGATCTAAGTTGTCTATTCAAACTTTCTTAGCATTGTTAGAAGATATAGGTAGCGTGATGATCCTAGTTTTGTGCATTTTGTATTCATATAAAAAATCCTAGATAATGCACCAAACTTGGGGGAGCTCTTCTATATTATTAGAATGCTTAACATCTCTTGATCTTTATCAAAAATTTGGTTTTGGGAGACATAAAATGTTCTTTTTGGTACTTTGTGCCATCATAAAAAGTTTCGAGGGTTTGGTTTATTTGTTGGAACCTTGCTCTCTTGGGAGTTGGTTATCTCATTCCTTTGTGTTTAGGTTTAATTAGCTTCTTATAATGAGATAAGTCTTTGGAGTCAATCTTGTGTTGATTTGATTCTTTGATATAATTTGGACAACCATTGTCTCTTGGTTTATTTGGTGTTTTGTCCAAATTGTATCTTCCTTTGGTTCTTGAAAGTATTGTGCATGCATATTTAATATATGTATATCTTATGGCATGTGTCACTTTCTTTGATCCAATATATAGGGTAAACTCCATCAAATCCTAATTTGGTTAAGATGTGCATGAAATTCAATTTCATATCTATATGCACATAGAATTGTGGAGTTTGTCCTATATGTTGTAGTGTGTCTAACTACTTCGGACCCAATTAGTTTGGGGACCATTTTGTACTTACCTTTGTGTTAGGTACAATGGATATGCATTGAATGCTTGTCTCACTCTTGGAAAGAAGTGGTGACTCAATGGTAACTTGAGGCAAGCTAGGATGGTCAACGAACACATATCTACTACATCCACACCAATGCTATCTTGGTAACAAGTATCTTCTCATGCATACTTTTCTTGTATCCAACCTTATGGTTGCATCTTGGCATGAATCTCTTGATTTGCAAATGTTGTGCTTCTTGCAAAAGTCTTAATGAAACCGCTTTATTGTGAATGTGAGTAATTTGAGATGAGTGCATTTGTTGGGAAGTATTTTAAATCATGCTCATAATTCATCCATCCCAACTATGCCTATCTAGCAATTTTGTTGCATATCAATTCCTCAAGGCTCTCACATGTGCAATATAGATGAAAGTGCAAATTTAGTTACTTCTTTTGGTATCCCCATTTGTGATACTTGTTGCCTTTCTCAAATGCATCCCAACTATCTTCTATCCCTTGTTGATATTTGTGATGTATTTTAGTTGTTTGTGGTTGAAGTTCATGAATGTACAATAAGATAAAATTGAGCCTTTGGCCATGCTATTAAGCAAAAATTCTTATTGGTATATTGCATGACTTCGTCTTGGATATCATACTATTTTTCTTGCGTATCTATTTTATGTGTGCATGTTTCTTTGTGGATAAATATCTTTGTGATATTGCCCACTTAGAGAAACTTATACACATAAGAGATGATACATCTCCGTTTGATATCTTATTTATTATTGCGTGTTGATTGGTCATGCTAAGCAATATAATTCTTTGAAGACTATGATGATGCTTTTTGCTCATCCTTGTAATAGTCTTATAATATGCTTTATCATGCCTTTCACATATCCTCTTGGTTGAGCCTTTTTATTATGGTGCCTCTTACTTGTTGCTCAACTATCTATTTGTTGCAAGTGTTTAGCTTACTTTTATATCTATGATCTATTACAAATGTTTGTGTTTTAAATGAGGGAGTGAGGATTCCATGTTATGCATATTGTATTCAAATACAACATTTTAATTTATGCATGTACCTTGGGGAGCTTCCTCATTTGATTTAGAGCACTATCTTATGGCGATCATTAGAGTTTGATTCACTTGGTATCTTTTGTTTTTGAATGATATTATGGGAGTGATGATTCCATGTTTGTGCACTTTATACTCTAATGCAAATTGTCTAGTTTTGTGCACAAACCTTGGGGAGCTTCCTCATATTATTTAGAGCAATCTTCTTGATCTTATCATAATATCTATCTTTCTTTTGGTATCCTCTTTGTGGTTCATTTGGTTGCTTGCTTCATTTGTTGAAGCTTCTTGACTTTGTTATCTTTTTGCAATCTTTGATCCTATCTATAGTGTGATTCCTTCCGAATATTCGTCATTGGATATGTGCATTTGATTCCACTCAAATTATGAGAAATGCACACGCTATGGAGGAACTCTCACTATATTGGCCTTCTAAATTTTTCACCCATTTCGGCAATTGGTGCCAATGGGGGAGAAGTTTGGAGGGTTTAAGGGAATTTGGTTATGTCTTTGCTTTGTGCTTAAGCATGTGCCTTTATTGCATTGCATCTTGTTGCTTTGCATAGTTTAATATTTAGAGGAAACTCCACTAGGCTTTGAATGCCAATATATGCAATGAAAGTCAAGATCATTCACACATGCATATATTATGGGGGAGTTTGCTCTATATATTCAACTTATTTGTTACTTAAATTCCTTATATAAACCCTCTCAAAGAGATTGTCATCAATTACAAAAATGGGGGAGATTGAAAGTGCATGGAGCCCCCATGTGTGGTTTTGGTAATTAATGACAATCCCTATGGACTAATGTTTGCATTGAGTTATATTTGTAGGAGTTGTCCATAGGCAATTCTTGAACCATATGTTGGCTTCAAGGTTGCAATAAGAAGAAATTGATGAAGGATATCAAGTGTCAAGTATGTCTTGAAGATGAAGATGAAGTGAGCCCTCAAGTTACTTCAAGACATCAACATGATGAAGAATGAAGAAATGAAGTGCAAGTTCAAGATGAGCCATCTCGAAGAGATCCTTTGCTTGAGTCTTGCCATCCATATGGTGATCATGGATATGTGAAGATGCGCCGAAGAAGAAGCTCTCCCATGGTGGATTATGGGGGAGCAATCCACATGGTGGTCATGGTTATGTGATGATGCGCCGAAGAAGTAGCTCTCCCATGGTGGTTTATGGGGGAGCAATCTACAAGACTTCGTCAAGCAAGCACAAGCAAGAAAGGCGTTCCATCTTGTTGAGGTCAAGATCTTCGTCATCAAGCTCAAGTGGAATGCGCAAGTATAAGGTTTGCTCTTGATAGGGTTTCTTTCTCACCGGTCTCATAGTGTAGTTGGAGACCGGTTTATAGTTTAGTTACCGTACTATCAAGAGGGCTCTCGAGTGAGTAACTCGATCGTATCGTTCGGAGAGAGCTCAAACCTTTGCATCCTTGCATCATCTTTCTTGGTTGTTATTTGGACCTTATCCATGTGATGTTTTAGAGCTTGTGCTTATTCTCATGACAAGCTCTAGTTCATCGAAAACGGATTTTGCATAGATCACTTGTTGCGTTTTCGAGTTTGGTTCATCATCTTTCTTGGTTATTATTTGGATCTTATCCATGTGATGATTTAGAGCTTGTGCTTATTCTCATGACAAGCTCTAGTTGTTGGGGGGATAACCCCCGGTATGCCAAAGGCATGCCAAACCGGATGGTTTGAGCCATCAAGATACCGGTTTAATGTTCTTACCGGAAGCCTAGTAGGAATCCGGGAGAGCAAGGCTAAGCCGGTATCCCCAAAGGGGTATGCCGGAACCCGGTATAGAAGATACCGGAAAGGAGAGCCTGTCGGCAGGTCTGGTCAAAGATTCTCTTCAGAGCAAGAAGACAAGGATGAGCCAAGCAAAGTAACTTTATTCAGAGCCCTGGCGCCAAAGAGAGAGGTGACGTCCAAAGAAGCCGGAGGACATCAGCAGCCCTGATAAAAGAAGGCCCCGGTGTCATCTATGATTAAAGTAGCTTTGTACAGTAGCTCTGTAAAGTAGTTTGTCCAGTCAAAGATGCCGTTAGGGTTTCTTGCAGTGTAAGCCACCCTCTCCCCTATATAAGGAGAGGGGGCAGCCCTTCTTCACGGGCAAGCAAGTATGTACGCGCGTGTGTAGGAAGGCAGAGCCTGTAACTTGTGAATCAATGAAAATGGTGATCTAGAGGGAGTTCTTCCTTGTGTCTTTCTTCTTCAACCTCTGGCCTTGGCCAAGTTCTTGAGGAAACCATCCGGAATCTCTTCCCACCTGATCGCAAACCCTCCCCCGAATCCTCTCGCGTCCATTCGGCCCCAATCTAAGCCATCCTATGGCATCTGCTCGTTCACCACGACGACAGTTGGCGCCCACCGTGGGGCATGAAGTGGCGCTTGATGGAGTTCACATTCGGGCGGGCGTCCTCGAGGTCTCCGGCGAGCGTACGGTGTCCGCGTTGGTACAGAGCATCTACGCCATGGATTTCATCAACGACAACGCGGGCTGCTTCGCCAACGGCGGCGTCTTCCCCAAGAACGGCCGCATCATCGAGTTCGGCAGCCACCGCGTCTACCTCGGCACCGTCCCCGTGCGCCAGCGCCTCTCGCCGGTGCTGGTGGCACCGGACCCGCCAAGATGGCTTTGTGCTGGCCGCGCCGCCGGCAGCGTTGAGGTAATGATGACCGGTGTGGCTGGTGCAGGAAAGGAGGTTGCGGCTGAAGGTGCCGGTCGCGCGGTTTCGACCCGTGCGGCTAAGCCACCGCTGGAGCGTGGCGCAGGCGCAGCGGGAGCATCATCCGCGCCACCGGAGACACCGCTCCAGGCGGCGATGAACGTCCTCGCCACCCCCATCGCGCAAAACATCGACCCGGCAGCGGCTCAAGCGGAGCTGGAGGCGCAGCGCCAGAAGATGCTGGAGAGCGGCAAGGACATCGTCAGGGCGCAGCGCGAGCTGAACCTAACCGTACGTGAGTACAACGCTGCCCATGGCTTTGCTTCTGTTAGCGCGCATGCTGCTAGGGTGCCGGAAAACCGGCTAAAAGCTCGCAACCTAGATCAAGATTTGCGCAAGGAGATTTTTGCCGGCAAGAGCGCCTCTGCATCTGTTAGCATCGTGGAAAAGCCTAAGTATAGCAGCCCGGATAAAACTATAAAAGCTGCTAAGGCTGCAGTAGAGCTATGTGAGTCGCTTTCCGGAGAGGCTTTGGTAAAGCAGCAAGAGCGCGTCAGAGAGCTGCTGGAAACCATAGAGCAGCAAAATGCTGAGCAGCTGGCTAAGCTGAACAAGGCAGCGGCCTCAAAATCCGCGCGTTCAACAAAGAATGCCGGTAGCAAATCCCATGGGCAGGCTTCGTCCCCCCATCCGGATAGAAGGAGAGAAAAAGAAGTAAATGCGCAGCAGATGACCGTGTACGATCCGGTTCTTGCCGGAAAGCAACAAGCCGGGCAACACGATGCCGGTAGAAAAAGCCAAGGGGCAGAGCGAGGCTACGCCAGAGGCTATGCCGGAAACAATCATGCCGGTAGATATGAGACCGGGCAAAACTATCGAGCTGCAAGGGCAGCGTACGACGAGGAGGAAATGGATCCCCCAAGGTACCGGCAGGCAAGGGCCGCGGTACCGGAATGTTACGATGAAGCCGATTCCACCAGACCGGCAGCATACCGGAACCCGTTGGGAGAACGCTTGGGAGAGAGATACTTACCGGAACGGGATGCGAGGCACCGTCTGGATAGAGTGTACTTGTCAGAAATGATCGAGGAGGAAGGTCCTCCAGGTCCAAAGTGTTTTGGCCCAAGGATCATGAAAGAAAAACCACCAGTTCGCAACTTTATGTTGCCCCGTGACACAAAAACGTATGACGGCACCACAAAGCCGGAAGATTGGCTCGCGGATTACGTGACCGCGGTATACGTTGCAGGCGGTGGAGGAACCGTAGCAGGAGGAGAAAACCGGCGTTGGGCTGTGAGAATCATACCATCGTTTTTGGTTGGACCGGCAAGAATCTGGCTAAACAACTTGCCGGCAGGAAGCATAAATGGCTGGCTGGATTTTGAGGAGGCCTTTGTGAGCAATTTCAGCAGCACCTATCAGAGGCCAAACAGGCCGCGGCAACTTGCTCTGTGTGTGCAGCGTCCGAACGAAACAGACCGGGATTATCTGGCCCGGTGGAACACCACAAGGAACTCCTGTGAAGGGGTAATCGAGGCACAAGCCATTGCTTGGTTTAGCAGTGGATGCAGAAGAGGTTCACCGTTGTGGCAAAAGTTGCAGCGCAACATGCCGACAACGTTGGCAGAAATGATACGTGTGGCGGATAGCTATGCGTTGGGAGACCCAACGCAGCCGGCAGTGCAACCGGAGCCGGAACAGCTGCGCCACGAACAGCACCGGGACAACCGGAATAACAAAAGAAGAGAAGAGTTTCCGGATCGAAGGTACGGTCCGCAGCAAGTTGCTGCTGTGCAGGAAAACTTTGAGGCCAGCGACAGCCAGAGGCAAAAAACCGGATCGCAGCCATGGGCGGGTCCTAAGAAACAATGGGTGGAAAAGAAACCTTGGGTCCAGAAGAAGACCTGGGCAAGAACCCGCAAAATACACCATGGAAGCTGCCATGGATCAACCTTGCCGGTGGCACACGCCGAATCCGGCACATCCGTCAAACCATCTGACAAAGGATTGTACCTGGACCAAGTACTTGATGCAAAAAGGAACAGTGAAAGATGCGCGGCCACCGCAAGACATGCCGCAGCAGCAACAACAGCTACCGCCACCACCACCACTTACCGGGGCAAACGCCTTACCGGTGCAGCCAAACCGGCAGCAGTACCAGCAAGTTAACCGGGTGGAGCAAAATGATAACCAGCCACCTCCACCGGCACCTTTAGGCCGGAATGTTTACGAAGATCCGCATCTGTGCTGTGTTGTCTTTGTCACTGAGCCAACAGACCGGCAAAGTGTACACCGGCGCTCCATGGAGGTCAATGCTGTGATGCCGGCAGTTCCCAAGTACATGATGTGGTCCAATCAGGAAATTACCTGGTCATCCAAGGATCACCCAAAGATCATGCCTAATCCGGGTGGATATGCTCTTGTTGTGGACCCGATCATGAAAGGGCCGCAAACTCGAGTGAAGTTCAGCAAGGTGCTGATAGACAATGGCAGTAGCATCAACATCATGTACAAGCACACCATGCAAACGCTGGGCATAACAGAAAACATGCTTCAGCCAACGCGCACAACGTTCCACGGGATTGTTCCTGGCTTGTCCTGTGCCCCGATAGGAAAAGTTCGGGTGGACGTGGCATTTGGAGGACGTGACAATTGCCGGGTGGAAAATCTGGAGTTTGAGGTGGTGGATCTAGACAGCCCCTACCATGCATTGCTGGGGAGACCGGCATTGGCAGCCTTCATGGCCACCACTCATACGGCTTACCTCAAGATGAAGATGCCGGCACCTCGTGGGCCATTGACTGTGGTGGGAAACTATAAGATCTCACTGGAAACAGCATCTCGCCGGATCAAACTTAGCAGAATCGCTGGTGATCGCGGAGGAAAAGAAAAGAATGCGAGACAGCTGTTGCGCTGGCTCAATCCTCGCAAATGAGCTTAGCAGCAATGAGTGAAAACATGGGCACACCGGCATTCAAGCCAACCAATGAAACAAAGAACATTGTGCTGGATCCGGCTTACCCAGAGCGCACCGTTCGTATCGGTGCCGGCCTTGACCAAGCATAGGAAAGCGCGCTCGTCAGTTTCCTCCGTGAGAATCGGAATATCTTTGCCTGGTCAACTGATGATTTGGTAGGTGTTCCGAGGGAGCTGGCTGAGCACTCTCTAAACGTCCGGAAAGATGCCAAGCCGGTGCGGCAACCACTGCGCCGGTTCGCTGAAGACAGAAGAAAGATCATAGGAGAAGAGGTAACCAAGCTGCTAGTTGCCGGGTTCATTGTGGAGGTCACGCACACAGAGTGGCTGGCCAATCCGGTAATGGTTGAAAAGAAGAAAGATGAGAACCTGGAGGCAAAAGCTCCGAAGGTGTGGCGCATGTGCATCGACTACACCAACCTGAACAAGGCTTGCCCAAGAGATCCTTTTCCTTTGCCACGAATCGATCAAGTGATTGATTCAACTGCTGGGTGTGAGTTGTTGTCCTTCCTGGATGCCTATTCCGGTTTCCACCAAATTCCCTTGAAAAAGGAAGATCAAATAAAAACTGCGTTCATTACCCCGCACGGGGCTTATTGCTATGTCACTATGCCTTTTGGGTTGCGCAACGCTGGTGCAACGTACCAGCGCTGTATGCAGAAATGCTTGTTTGATCAAATTGGAAAAAATGTACAAGTCTATGTGGATGACATCGTGATAAAAACTAAGGTAAAGAACACTTTAATCGATGACATCCGGCAAACATTCGATAACCTAAGACGGTTCCGGATGAAACTCAATCCGGCAAAATGCACCTTTGGTGTCCCCGCCGGCAAGCTGCTCGGTTTCCTAGTATCAAGCCGGGGCATTGAGGTTAATCCGGTAAAGATCCGGGCAATAGAAAGAATGGCTATCCCTCGAGAGTTAAAAGATGTGCAGAAGTTTACCGGAAGCTTAGCATCGCTGAGCCGGTTTGTAAGCAGGTTGGGAGAAAAAGCTCTGCCACTCTATGCTCTCATGAAAAAATCCGACACGTTCGTCTGGACCCCTCAGGCAGACGCAGCGTTTAAAGAGCTGAAAACAATGCTAGCCACAGCACCCATACTGGCTTCACCTCTAGAAAGAGAGCCTATGCTGTTATACATAGCAGCAACAAACCGGGTTGTGAGTGTAGTGGTTGTAGTTGAAAGAGAAGAGGAAGAAAAAACCGTCCAGAGGCCGGTATACTACTTGAGCGAGGTGCTCTCCCTCTCAAAACAAAACTACCCTCACTTCCAGAAAATGACTTATGGCGTGTACATGGCCGCCACCAAGCTCAAGCACTACTTTGAGGAGCACCCCATGAAAGTGGTGAGCGAAGCACCAATTTCCGACATCATGTGCAACAAAGATGCCAGCGGCCGGATTGCGAAATGGGCAATCCAGATATCACCGTACGTACCGGTATATGAAAGAAGAGATGCCATAAAATCACAGGCTTTGGCTGATTTCCTTGTTGATTGGGCGGAGATGCAGTACAAGCCGCCAGATCAGAGGATAGAATACTGGAAGATGCACTTTGATGGATCCAAGCTCAAGGAAGGTCTAGGTGCCGGTGTGGTGCTCACTTCCCCAAAAGGAGATCACCTCCGGTATGTTTTACAAGTGCATTTCAGGGCATCAAACAATGTCGCTGAATATGAAGCTTTGATCCATGGGCTTAAGGTCGCAAAAGAAATCGGTGCACACCGGATCATTTGCTATGGAGATTCAGACCTTGTGGTACAGCAGTGTTCCGGAGATTGGGATGCAAAAGATGCCAACATGGCCTCATACCGGTTTCACGTGCAAAAGATTGCCGGGTTCTTCGAAGGGTGTGAGTTTCACCATGTGCCGCGAGCAGAGAATGAGGCCGCGGATGCTTTGTCCAAGCTGGGCTCATCTAGGCAAGAAATTCCTCCCGGAATAGCTTTGGCTCACCTAAGAGTGCCATCGATCAAACCGAGCCCGGAGTCAGAATCAATTTTTGTACCAGAGTCACACGTAGTACCCATGGATATCGATGAAGGGAACCCGGGGACTGCTCCGGCAAGCTCGGGACTGCTCCGCAGGCTCGGTAGGCTCGGGGACTGCTGTACCCATACCGGAAGAAACGATGCTGGTAGATAGCATGGAGATAGATGCACCGGTGTTTTTGGTTAGAGAAATACCATCATGGGTTAAACCTATTAAGGAATTCCTGATCAGCGGCACCTTGCCGGCTGACGAAAATGAATCAAGGAGGATACAAAGAAGGTCCAAAGCTTACACATTCATCAATGGTGAGGTGTACAAGAGAAGCGTTACCGGTGTCCTTCAAAGATGTGTGGAACCGGAGGAAGGAAAAGAGATGCTTGAGGAAATTCACCAAGGAGAATGTGGGCATCATGCTTCATCAAGGGCTTTGGTAGCAAAAGTTTTCCGGCATGGGTTCTATTGGCCCACTGCTTTGGAGAACGCTGAGGATTTGGTAAGAAAATGCAACGGCTGCCAGAGGTATGCCAAGCAAAACCATACCCCAGCGTCCGGTTTAAAAACAATACCGATAACATGGCCATTTGCTGTTTGGTGCCTGGACATGGTTGGCCCATTCAAAACTGCAAGAAGCAGCATGACTCACATCTTGGTCATGGTGGATTAGTTCACCAAATGGCTAGAAGTAAAACCTATCGCAAAGTGTGATGGGCATACAGCAGTGAAATTCCTAAAAGATGTCATTTTGCGGTATGGATACCCGCACAGCATCATCACTGATAATGGAACCAACTTTGCTCAAGGTGAGTTCAAAAGGTTCTGTGAAGACAACAACATCCGGCTGGATTTGTGCTCAGTGGCACATCCACAAGGCAATGGCCAAGTAGAAAGAATGAATGCTTTGGTGCTTTCCGGTATCAAGCCCAGACTCATTGATGCGGTGGAAAAGTCACCGGGATGTTGGCTCGATGAGTTACCGTCAGTACTGTGGAGTATAAGAACAACCCCAAACCGGTCTACCGGATACACTCCTTTCTTCATGGTCTATGGAGCAGAAGCGGTGATACCGACCGATATCATTCATGATTCACCAAGGGTACAGCTCTATACCGAGCAGGAGGTCAAAGAGGCCAGAGAAAACGATGTGGACTTGCTAGAAGAAGCAAGAGAGCTGGCTTTGGCAAGAACAGCCATTTACCAGCAAAACCTAAGACGCTATCATAACAGGAAGGTTAACCCGAGAGTTTTCCGGGAAGGAGATCTTGTACTTCGCCTGGTGCAGCGCACTGAAGGCCGGCATAAGCTCTTGCCACCATGGGAAGGTCCCTTCATTGTAAGCAAGGTGCTTCACAATGATGCATACTACTTGATCGATGCACAGGAGTGGAAGAAAGGAAAGGCGGACAGGTCCGGAGAGGAGAGCAAGCGTCCATGGAACGTAGCTCTGTTGCGCCCTTTCTACTCTTGAAGTGGTGGTGTAAGAAGTTCCTTTTTGTACCTTATATGCTATGAATAAAAGATGCCGGAACCTTGAATGAATCTCGGGGACTACCCCAACTTAAGTTGCATGTAACTTGTTTATTTTTTCAGTTTACCGGTTGCTTATTGAATGTTTTTTCTTTCCGGTTTAGTAGTGTGCTAAATCCTACCGGAGTCTTCGACTCTGCTGCTGTCCGCAAACCGGCTTCATGGCAAGCAAGATAAACCGGTAGGAGATAAGCACATGAACTGCGAAAAGGGAGAGCAGGAAAGAACAATCCGGAAAGTTTAACTAACCCCGGTTAAACCGGTTTTTTGCAAAATTTCAAAGTTATTTCTAAGTTCAAGAAGATGCTTGTTTGGTGAAAGAACCTTGTGCTCATACGCCAAAGAACGCCCAGAGAAGGCAGGCAGAGCCAAGGCAAAAGAACCAAGTATGCATCAAATTGGATGCGGAAGCAATTGAGAAATCTTTGCAGTGCAGGATAAAATCAAAACCAAAAGCAAATTATGCTAAGGCAAACTCATAAATACTTAGCTACCGGTATAACCTACCGGCAGGAAATGTTGTAGCACAACCACAGGCAAACTTAAGTCTTACATCATAAGCCCCGGCATTCCGGGGCAGAATTTAACAGATATTGTCTTAGAGCAACAGGACCAACAGATATAATGAGCAAACACTTCAAAGGAAATCATCATGCAGCAGGGGCTTCCGGAGGAGCAGCACCGGCATCAGCGTCATCCAGAAGCTCTTCTTCGGCTTCATCCTCCTCCTCGTCGAGATAGTCCGTGACGCCAGGAGGGGGAGGGATGAAGGTGCGCATGTCGGCATACTCCGCGATGCGGTACGCGCGATCCTGCCGCTTGGCGGAGAGGATCGGGTCCAGATCCGTTTCTGCGCCTTCGCGCACGCCGGTAAGGGCGTCCAGATTGAGCTCCGGGTACCAG
Source organism: Lolium perenne (assembly GCF_019359855.2). Classification (NCBI taxonomy): domain Eukaryota; kingdom Viridiplantae; phylum Streptophyta; class Magnoliopsida; order Poales; family Poaceae; genus Lolium; species Lolium perenne. Next base: position 164,450,130 of record NC_067247.2, read on the forward strand.
GAGCAGGCGACGCGGAGGGCGGAGTCCGCGCCAGCGCGGGCAGCAGAGCACTGCCACTCGCGGATCCTCTTGCCGGCACCTTTCAGACGGTCGCTGATGAGGGAGAAGGTGTCCGGCACCACCTCGCCAGGCCACAAAGTCCTGTATAGCTGGGTAGCTACATCAGGGATGTCCGAAAGATTGCGGTCTATGCAGCGCATATGGGACACCCGCGCGTTAAGCGCGACCAGATGGTCCTTGGGCGTCCATGGCACGGTAAGATCCGCTTGGCCCTTGTCCTTGCGCTGCGCGTCGACCTTCTTGACGGCATACCTCTGCGAGTCCGGAAAGAGGCCTGTGCAAAGAAAGAAAAAGCTTAAGAAAAAGAGACCGGAAGAAAAAGAGACCGGAAGAAAAAGAGACCGGAAGAAAAAGAGACCGGAGAGAAAAGAATCCGGAAGAAGAAAGACCGGACGGAAAGATAGCGGAAAGAAAATGGGGTCGAAGGAAGAAAGGCTTGTGTGCAGTAGTCAAAGTGTAAAAGAAAACAACTTACGGAGGGCAAGAGTGTCGGTCTGCAGGATCAGCTGATCGCACTCCTTGTGCCCCTCCTCCAGCCGCGCGGCCTTCTCCTCGGCACCCTTCCGGGCCTTGGCCATCTCCTCCAGCTCTGCCCGCAACACCACAGTGGCGTTGCAAGCATCCTCCAGAGCCTCGTCCAACTTGGCCGCTGCGGTCACTTCAGCGGCTTTGAGGACCTTGGCGTGGTCAAGCCCCAGCTGAATCAGCTGAGACTTGAGCTCCTGGTAGCTGGTCTTAAGGGCGTTCAGCTCCTCCTGGTGCTGCCGGCTGAGCTCATCCTTCTCCCCTGTAACCGGAAAAATGAATGTTAGCAAGGTTACACTGGTAAAAATGAAAAGAAACCAAGTTCAAAGGAAGGAAAAAATAATACGTTGGGCCTCGGCGAGCTGCTCTTTCAGAGCATCGATGGAAGCTTCCGGGATCACTGTTGAACAGAAATTATGAATATCACAAGGAAAAAAGGCTTCCGGTAGCAAAGATGCCGGTGGAACAAAAACTTACCTTGGCACTTGTCATGTGCCTCAGCGAGCTCCCGGTGCTCCCACAAAAGCTCCTCGAAAAGGGCCTTCCGAGTGTCAGCGGTGACCTGTTCAAGAAAAAGAAGAAATAAGTTAAGTTTTGCGCGTTTCTAAGGTAAATTATGTGTTAAGAAGAAGAGGTTTAACCCGAAACTCGGGGACTGGCAGTGCCGGTTTCACGCTAAAATCTTAAGTTAAGTTTTGCGCTAAGAGCTGCGCTCTCACCACAAAACTCGGGGACTGGGAAGATAGACAAGAGAGAAACCGGCACGAACTAAGGAAAAGATAAGGCAGAACCGGAAACAAAGAAACCGGCAAAGGTTGAAAGTTAGTAGAACGTACCGTTAGATTGTTCGTGGAGTCATACCACGCGCTGTCAAGCTCTTTTACGGCAGCCCGGAGCCGCATGAAGTGCTCCTCAGAGCTCCGATCCCCGACAGGATCAGGTGCCGGCAGCCGATCCTTGCCCATGCCGCGGGTCGCCGGAGTGATGTCCGCGGCGTTCCACTTTTGGGCATACGGCAGGAGGTGCCCCAGATCCCGGCCTTGGCGCTGGAACTCCGTAATGCGGCCAAGGAGGCCGGTGGCCTTCATGCTGGCGCTTTTGGCAGCCTTGGAGACGTGCAGCACCAAGGGCTGCTGGCCGCCCGAAGGGGCGCTGGAGGCCGTCGCCTTCCCCTTGATGAGCTTGGAGGGCTTGGGCGGCGGCGCGGTAGAAGAGGCCCCGGAAGTCTTGGCCGGCGGCGCGCCAGGAGCGGCCTTGGAGGGCTGGGCGAGAGGAGCCTCAGGCGGAGGCATGAGGATGGTGCGTGGAGAAGGGGGAGCGCTAGGAGCGTCACCCGTCTTGGAGCCTTCCGGCGCGGAAGATTCCGGCGCGGAAGTTGTCTTTTCGAGGACGGGAGGAGCAAAAGGCTCCGCCCGCCCGGCAGCTTCTTCTTCTCCGGCGCCGCTGTTGCTGGCGCCGGTGTCTTGGTGTTCCGGGAGGAAGGAAAGATCCTCCTCCGTGCGGTGATCTGACAGTGAAGGGGCCGCACGCCCCGAATTTGTTGTGCCCCCCGAAAGGGAGGCAGAGGTGTTGCCGGCACCAGATGGTGCCGGGCTTGAACGAGGAGGAGGGGTTGAGGTCCTTGCGGATCCCTCAGAGCCCGATGGCCTTGGGCCAAGTTTGAGAGCGGGGCTGAGAAAAAGAGAAAAGACAAGTGGTTGAGAAAAAGCAACCGGAAAAGGAACTTAGCAAAAAAGGAGGCAAGCCGGAAAATGAAATTACCCGGAAGCGGTTGGCATCGCTTTGCGCCCGTAGCGGCGCACGCCCACTTCTTTCTCCCCCACGGGCTCCGTCCGGAAGCGCTTGGAGGGAGGAGCATGGCTGGAGCCGGCAGTAGATGCCGGCTGCTTGTTCTTCTGGCCCTGGGCCATGAGTTTGTCCACAAACTCAATGCCGGCCTCGGCGCGTAGGGGCGGCACGCGCTCGTGGATCTGTGGGTTGAAAATGGCTAAGAAGCGATTCGCAAGAAAGCGATAATGGCAAAGTATAAGAAGCCGGAAAAGAAAATACCTCGAGCACAACCAGCTCCTCCGGGTTTCCGGTGGGCTCCGGCGGGTTCCGGCCAAGGCGTGCAGCCGGGGTCTTCCCCATCTTCAGGTCCTTCCAAAAGATGTAGGGATCCGGGTCGAAGGAGTCAAAGGCACGCTTCCGGAGAGGTCCTCGCGGCTCTGCCTGGATAGAGGGGAAGCGGTCCCTGGCCTGAAACAAGGTAAAAAAGAAGGTTAGCAAAAGCAGAAACTTACCGGCAAGGACAACCCCAAGTTGCGCAATCTCTTACTTCTTGGGTCGGACGGTTAGAGGAACTGAGGGGAAGGAGGCCCCATTCCCAAGTAAAAGGCATAGCAGTTTGACAAATCTGCTTAGCCTTGAGAACAACATCTTTCTTGCTGAGAGCACGGCCGGTGATCTTGGTAGGATCGCACAGGCCATACATCTCGCTCATCCTATGTGCGCGGCGCTTAAGAGGAAGCACCCGGCGCGATATGAAAGTCCGGATGACATCGTCGGAACAGATGTTGGTCTCCTTCTTCAAAGAGGCCAAGAAGCGCACCACCCGATTGGTTTCGGCGTGATCTGTCCTCGGGTTGTAGCTCCAGTTGGCTCTGCTGGGGGGCCCCTCTTGGTATGGAGGAAGGTTGATGCGATCGGCGCGGCCGGTGTTCTTTACGTAGAAGAAAGTTCCTTGCCAGGTGCGGCAAGACTCGAGGCCGGTAAACTTAAGAAAAGTGCTCCCTTGGCGGGAGCCGACGATGCAGGAGCCGCACTGCACGGGCGGCTTGGGCTTAGGAATCTCCTTGCCCTGGACGGAGTTGATCCGCAAGTTGAAGAAGCGGGCAAACGTCTCACAAGTGGGACGAATGCCGATGTAAGCCTCCATGAAGGTGGCATAACAAGAGAGATAGAAAATGGCGTTGCCAGGAAGGTGGTGAGGTTGGAGTTCGTAGAAATCTAGGAACTCCCGGAAAAAAGTAGAGGCAGGAAGGCCGAAGCCACGCTCAAAGTGAGCAAGAAAAACAACAAACTCGTCGTCTTCCGGATCCGGTTCGATCTCGTCATCCGGAATCCGACAGGAAACTCCTTCCGGAATCCTTCGAGACCGGTACAGCCAATCAATCTCGAACTCAGTAACGTTGGAGCCCATCCAGGCTCCGCGAGTGGGTGGGGAAGGCTCCTCGCCGGAAGATTGGCTGGAGCTGCTAGAGGCTTGGCCAGAGCTGCTGGCCTCTTGGCTACCGGAAGCTTGGCTAAAGCTACCGGATTCTAGGTTGCCGCCGGACTCTTGGGGGTTACCGGATTCCTGCTGGCTGCCGGAATCGGTTTCCATTGGATCTGAGGCCGTAGATTCACCGGGAGAAGGTCTACGGCGCTTAAGAGAAAGGGAAGAAGAAGATGCGGAGGAGGATTCCTCGTCGGACATCGCGAGGGTAGGTGGAGAAACAGAAATCCCAGACTCGAACCCCGCGTGAAGATCTACGAGCAAGAGGAAAACCAAAGAAAAAGGAGCAAATAAGAACACCAAAGGCTCAAGATCTGGAAAGCAAGCGAACGGCGAGTAAAGAGAAATTAATACCAACCTTGAGCGGCGCGGTCGCTGGGGAGAGAGTTTGCTGGCGGAGAAGCGGGTCTACAGCCGCCGGCGAGCACCGTCGACGGCGAGGCGGAGAAGCTCGCGAAGAAGCACAAATGCGGCAGACGCGAAGAAGTTGCTGCCGAAGATCTCCGCACAGCGAAGTCCGGCGGCGGCACGGCGTGAGTTCGCCGGGCACAGAAGCTCGAACGGGCGACGGCGGACGGAGAGCGGCGGAGGCGCAAAGGCGTGGAGCTCTGTGCGCGAAGGAGAAGAATGCGAAGAAGATGAAGAGGAACGGGCAGTTGCGTTTATATAAGAGAGAGAAAGTGGGCGTGGAACCGCTGGGCCGCGGCGGTTCGCCTCACGGCCCGCGACGGTTCGCGCCTTGGGCCACCACGTGGCGGAGGAATACACGCGCGAAAACGGAGGCCACACGGAGGCGCACGCGGGATCCCGAAAAGGTAGTGGGATCCGCTGCGGTGCATTAAATGCGTGCGCGGGAGTCGAAACGATGTGACAGCGGGACACCGGCGCGTCACACATAAAGGCGCATGTCACTGACAGGCGCGGGACCCGATATATTCTCGACTTCGCCGAGGAAGGAGTAAAGACACAAGGTGCCGGAGAAAAGAGGTGCCGGAACAAGCCTTGCGAAGAGAAGAAAAGGAACAAGGGTAAAGGTGCCGGAACCAAGCTCAAAAGATGAGTGACTAAACCGGTATCTTAAAAAGATGAAAACCTGGCATGGTCCGTAGGATAGAATCCTCCAGACTATACCAGCTTCGGGGACTAATGTTGGGGGGATAACCCCCGGTATGCCAAAGGCATGCCAAACCGGATGGTTTGAGCCATCAAGATACCGGTTTAATGTTCTTACCGGAAGCCTAGTAGGAATCCGGGAGAGCAAGGCTAAGCCGGTATCCCCAAAGGGGTATGCCGGAACCCGGTATAGAAGATACCGGAAAGGAGAGCCTGTCGGCAGGTCTGGTCAAAGATTCTCTTCAGAGCAAGAAGACAAGGATGAGCCAAGCAAAGTAACTTTATTCAGAGCCCTGGCGCCAAAGAGAGAGGTGACGTCCAAAGAAGCCGGAGGACATCAGCAGCCCTGATAAAAGAAGGCCCCGGTGTCATCTATGATTAAAGTAGCTTTGTACAGTAGCTCTGTAAAGTAGTTTGTCCAGTCAAAGATGCCGTTAGGGTTTCTTGCAGTGTAAGCCACCCTCTCCCCTATATAAGGAGAGGGGGCAGCCCTTCTTCACGGGACTCCCCATGTGTGGTTTTGGTAATTAATGACAATCCCTATGGACTAATGTTTGCATTGAGTTATATTTGTAGGAGTTGTCCATAGGCAATTCTTGAACCATATGTTGGCTTCAAGGTTGCAATAAGAAGAAATTGATGAAGGATATCAAGTGTCAAGTATGTCTTGAAGATGAAGATGAAGTGAGCCCTCAAGTTACTTCAAGACATCAACATGATGAAGAATGAAGAAATGAAGTGCAAGTTCAAGATGAGCCATCTCGAAGAGATCCTTTGCTTGAGTCTTGCCATCCATATGGTGATCATGGATATGTGAAGATGCGCCGAAGAAGAAGCTCTCCCATGGTGGATTATGGGGGAGCAATCCACATGGTGGTCATGGTTATGTGATGATGCGCCGAAGAAGTAGCTCTCCCATGGTGGTTTATGGGGGAGCAATCTACAAGACTTCGTCAAGCAAGCACAAGCAAGAAAGGCGTTCCATCTTGTTGAGGTCAAGATCTTCGTCATCAAGCTCAAGTGGAATGCGCAAGTATAAGGTTTGCTCTTGATAGGGTTTCTTTCTCACCGGTCTCATAGTTTAGTTGGAGACCGGTTTATAGTTTAGTTGCCGTACTATCAAGAGGGCTCTCGAGTGAGTAACTCGATCGTATCGTTCGGAGAGAGCTCAAACCTTTGCATCCTTGCATCATCTTTCTTGGTTGTTATTTGGACCTTATCCATGTGATGTTTTAGAGCTTGTGCTTATTCTCATGACAAGCTCTAGTTCATCGAAAACGGATTTTGCATAGATCACTTGTTGCGTTTTCGAGTTTGGTTCATCATCTTTCTTGGTTATTATTTGGATCTTATCCATGTGATGATTTAGAGCTTGTGCTTATTCTCATGACAAGCTCTAGTTCATCAAGAATGGTTTTTGCACGGGCAACTTGTTGCATTTTCAAGATTGGAGGTTTTACCGGTATGTCTTTTTTAGATAGGTCAAACCTTTCATCATTTGTTTCTATCCTCCCTTGTTGGACTATGATGGTTTCCTGCATGATCTTGTAGAGCTTGTTCCTAGCTTTAAAACAAGCCCAAGATCATCAAAATCGGAGTCCGGATGCTAAAGTTATGCCCGTTTCAGTTTGATGTTTCTGCCAGTTTTCAGGGGGGCGGATATTCCGGCCCAAGTTTAGGGCGGATAATCCGCCCCCCCAGAAAAATCCGGTTTTTGGACAAATCCGGGCAAATATCCGGCCAAATGTCCGGCCCCCATCCTGAGAGCAGTTTTCTCATGTCCTTAGCCGTTTTTTGGGGCCCGGATATTTTGCAAATATCCGGCCCGGAAAATCCGGCCTGAGCACACCCAAACGGTCATATTTCGATGGGAGGGGGTATTTAAGCCCCCCTTCTTCCTCCTTGGGCAGCTACCTCTTCCCCTTTGTGCTCTCCACCATTGTTGACCGTGAGAGCTTCCCTTTCCCTCTACTCCTCCTATGCTTCTTGAATCTTTTTGAGGGAAAAGGAAGAGGAGATCTAGATCTACATTCCTACCAATCAAATCCCTCTCTTTGTGAGGGGAATCCACTAGATCTAGATCTTGGAGAAATTTGGTGTTCCTCCTCTTATTTGTTCTTCCTCTCTTATTCCCCCAATAGCTTTTGTAGCTTTGTTGGAATTTGAGAGAGAAGGACTTGAGCATCTTTGTGGTGTTCTTGCCATTGCATTTGGTGCATCGGTTTGAGTTCTCCACGGTGATTCGTGGTGGTGAAAACAAGAAGGTTGTTACTCTTGGGTTCTTGGAACCCTAGGCCAGTTCTAGGCCTTTGTGGCGATTTGTTGGGAGCCTCCAATTAAGTTGTGGATGTGTGCCCCAATCTTTGTGTAAGGCCCGGTTTCCGCCTCGAAGGAAATCCCTTAGTGGAACCGTGACCTAGGCCTTTGTGGCGAGGGTCACCGGAGATTTAGGTGAGGCGCCTTCGTGGCGTTCGGTGTGTGGTGTGAGTACCGCATCTTGGGGTGAGGCCTTTGTGGCGTTGGTGTGCATCGAGCAACCACACCTCAAGGTGAGCCTCTTGTGGCGTTCGGGAGCACTAAGCAACCGCACCTCTCCACCGGAGATTAGCACTCGCAAGAGTGTGAACTCCGGGATAAATCATCGTCTCCCGCGTGCCTCGGTTATCTCTATACCCGAGCTCTTTACTTATGCACTTTACCTTGTGATAGCCATCGTGCTTGAAGTTATATATATCTTGCTATCACATACTTGCTTGTATTGCTTAGCATAAGTTGTTGGTGCACATAGGTGAACTCTTGCTTAGAATAAGTTGTTGGTGCACATAGGTGAACCATAGTATATAGGCTTTGGGCTTGACAAAGTAAACGCTAGTTTTATTCCGCATTTGTTAAGCCCATCTCGTAAAAGTTTTAAATCGCCTATTCACCCCCCCTCTAGGCGACATCCGTGTCCTTTCACACAGAGCCAATGGTCACCACAGCCACGCCAGAGGAGCTACAAGCATATCAATATAGACTCGCACGAGCAGCAAGAGAGTTGGAAAAACAGGCAGCTGAGTTAAACAGAAGAAATGAGGCAGCCTCTGCATCCAGCAGGAGAAGGGCAGAGTTGAGTCGACAATCTAGAACTTCGGGTGATAGCCACAGGGAGGCTCGGAACAGAGCAAGATCAAGGCTACAACACATACCCGAAGGAGAAAGAGAGCACCTGGTCCAAAACCTCGACATGTCTTTTATGTCGATAGACACAAGAGGAAACATCATCCCTAAGACACCAGAGGCTGGGTATATGGCGACACAAGCTTTTATCCTCGCATCTAAACCACCTCCAGGAGATCCAAGGGAAACACTGTACAACATGGCGATAGCAGGAGTTGGAGCCATGGGGACGGCGTTTGTATCAACACCTCCCGAAGGAACAGCAAGGCAAAATAGTCCACGACCTGCGGCAGCAGCAGCAGGAGCTCCTGAAGGACCAAGTGGAGCAAGGGACACGGCAGCAGAAGCAAGAGTCGACAGAGCGCGACAAAGCAGAAGGGAACATCGGCAGTCCCCAGAGTTAAACGACGAGGATATGTGTGGCTTGCCGTGCTTCACGAGGAGAGTGCGGAAAACTCGAGTACCTTCGGGATTCAAGTTACCTGATAATTTCAAAAAATTCGACGGCCTTCAAGATCCAGAGGATTGGCTAGTAGATTACCTCGAGACAGTGAAGCTTACAGGAGGGACCAGAGCAACAGCTATGCAAAGCATCCAGGTGCATCTGAGTGGAGCCGCACGGTCCTGGATAAAGAAACTTCCTGCAGGATCTATCGACAGCTGGGAAAGCTTCGAGGACGTGTTCGTCAAGAACTTCAGGTCCACGTGCAAGAAACCTGCGTCGTTAGAGGAGTTGAGAGCATGCCGACAAAATCCAGACGAGCCAATGAGAAAATATATCCAAAGGTGGAACATCATCAAAAACTCGGCAGAAAATATATCTGACGAAAGAGTGATAGATGCGTTTGTCCCAGGAATCAGGCGTGGAGATTTTGTAGAGGACTTGGGGAGAACCAACCCAAAAAACAGTATCCGCGTTAATGGAAATAGCAAACAGATGGGCAGATGGAGAAGATCCTGTTCACAACAAACGGCACAGGTCGCCAGAGGAGGACCGCGGCCGAAATTATCAACCGAGGCGACGATTTCCTCGGCAGTACCCGAGCTATGATGCCCCATGACAAATTTCGGCAGGCTTTCGAGCAAACACCGGAGGAAACAATAGAGATGATTATCAGAGAAGCAGTGAGCAGCGAGGTGACAATAGAGATGATTCTCGAAACAATAGGCAAAATAGCGGGCCATGGTTCCCAAGGCCTTTCGTGTCTCCTGAAGAAATGATGAACGGGCCGTGTCAGATGCACTTTTTCCTCGATAGCAACGGGAAAAGACAGTCAGGACATCTGCAGAAAGATTGTCGCAATTTCCAGGCAATGTTAAGGTGGGCAGAGCATGCTAACGCTCGAGCAGCACAGAGAAATCCTCGAGAACCCAGGAGCGAGATTCACTTGCCACCCCCTCCCGCGATTACGGAGGACAATTGACATCAGCTCAGAATAGCGGCTGCACCTCCACCACCGCCTTACGTTGATCCTAACTCCAACGGAGCAGTGTCGATGATTCAGAAGGGAAGGCCATCCAATAGAGCTCAGAAAATAATCTCGCGACAGGTGTTCATGGCAGAAAAAATGCCTCCACCAACAGTCGAGTATCTTAATTGGTCAGGGCAAGACATTGGCTTTACCATAGCAGATCACCCGCAGCAAGTTCCTCGACCAGGGCAGTCAGCACTTATCCTACCAGCAGTTATTGCGGGATTTGATGTTTCTCGAGTGTTCATAGACGGCGGCAGTAGCTTAAACCTTATGTATGCAGATACATTGAGGAAGATGAACATATCCTTAGCAAACCTGAAGCCAACAGACACAAGGTTCCATGGTATCACACCGGAGAAACCAAGTTATCCACTGGGGAAGATTAATCTCGACGTTCAGTTTGGAACCCGAGAGAATTATAGAATTGAGAAGCTGGAGTTTGAAGTTGTGGATTTTCCGTCGCAGTATCACGCTCTGTTGGGACGACCAGCATACGCAAGATTTATGGCGGTACCACATTATACATACCTGTTGTGGAGGATACCTGGACCTAAGGGACCAATCACAGTCAAAGGAAGCTTCGCCTTAGCCGATAAGTGCGATAAAGATTTTCATCGGATATCAGAAACTTTCGGGATGCAAGCTGAGTATTTGGCGTCAAGGAGTATGACTGACTACGACGTGCTGCCAGACGTTGGAAGGCCAAATAAAGAATCAACTTTCAATACTGAGAAAAACTCTAAGGAGGTGCAGATTCACCCGACAGACCAGAAAAAGACGACATCCATCGCAAACGACATGGACCTCGCATAGGAAAGCATGCTCGTCGAGTTCCTCCGTGAGAACTGGAAAATCTTCGCATGGTGTCCAGCTGACATGCCAGGAGTACCCAGGGAACTTGCCGAGCACCACCTAAACTTGGATCCACTAGCGAGACCAATCAAACAACCTTTGCGGCGTTTTTCGGAACCAAACCGCAAGGCTATGCTGTCAGAAATCGATCGACTACGAGAAGCTGGTTTTATAAAGGAGCTGCACACAGAGGCCACATGGGTAGCAAATCCTGTGTTGGTGCCGAAGAAAAACACTAAGGTCCTTCGCACGTGCGTCGACTTTACGTGCCTCAATAAACATTGTCCAAAGGATCACTTTCCCCTCCCGAGGATCGATCAAATTATCGACTCCACGGCTGGATGTGAACGTCTTTCCTTCCTGGACGCATACTCTGGTTATAACCAGATCAGATTGAAAGAAGAAGATGAAGTAAAGACAGCGTTCATCACACCTTATGGCGTGTTTTGCTACAGAACAATGCCCTTTGGTCTGAAAAACGCGGGAGCAACATATCAGAGGATGATGCAGAAGTGTTTGGCGACATAGATTGGGAAAAACGTGCAAGTATACATCGACGATGTCGTCATAACGTCAAAAAAGGGGGGCGACGCTGATTGAGGATCTCAAGGAAACCTTTGACAACCTCGACAAATTCTGCCTCAAGCTGAACCCGACGAAGTGTTCTTTCGGCGTCCCAGCAGGAGAACTTCTGGGGTTTCTAGTTTTAGCAAGAGGGATTGAAGCAAATCCCGACAAAATACAAGCTATCGTAACAATGAGGAAGCCAACAAAGTTAAAAGAAATACAGCAGTTAACCGGGCGAGTCGCAGCTTTGAGCAGATTCGTCGCCAGGCTGGGAGAAAAAGCGTTACCATTTTACGCTCTGATAAAGCAAGGAGAGAAATTCCAGTGGAACGAAGAGGCCGATAGAGCTTTCGAGGATCTGAAGCGCACAATCTCGACACCACCAATCTTGGTGGCGCCGAAGGAAAAGGAACCTCTCCTGCTGTACATTGCAGCCACGCCCCAAGTGGTTAGCACGGTGCTAGTTGTTGAAAGAGAAGAAGAAGGAAAACTCCACGGAGTGCAAAGGCCGGTATATTTCATCAGTGAAGTTTTATCGCCTTCCAAACAGCGGTACCCGCAGTATCAGAAACTAGCATATGGAGTAATTGCAACGGCAAGAAAGTTGCACCACTATTTTTCGGCACACCCGATAATAGTAGTCAACGAAGCACCTCTCTCAAATATATTGAACAATCCAGAAGCTACAGGGCGTGTCTCCCTTTGGGGAATAGAACTTTCCCCTCGGGACATCACGTACGAAAAAAGAAAAGCAATCAAATCACAAGTTTTGCCAGATTTCATTGCAGAGTGGATGGAGCTGCAAAACACGGGACCCCCAGATTTGTCGAGAACTTGGACCATGAACTTCGATGGGTCCAAGAGAGTAGAAGGAGCTGGCGCAGGAGTGGTACTTATATCACCCGAAGGCGACAAGTTAAAATACGTCCTCCGGATGACGTTCCCTAACGCATCCAACAATGAAGCAGAATATGAAGCCCTCATACATGGGATGAAGATGGCGAAAGCTTGCGGTGCAACTCGATTAAAAATCTTTGGCGACTCACAATTGGTGGCTCAGCAAGTTATGAACCAATGTGACGCAGTCAATGATAGCATGATGGCATACAAGGAGGTGTACAATGAGCTCGAGAAGCTGTTTGATGGGTGCGAGGTAAATCACATCAGTAGATTGAGCAACGATGAAGCTGACGTTCTCGCAAACATCGGGTCGCAGTGCCTCCCAATCCCGCCAGGAGTATTTTGGGAAGAAATTGCGGAGAGATCCACGAAGCCGAAAAAGGTGCAGAAAAAAGCAAAGGAAGAAAAACTTCGGCGCCCCTCAAAGAAACCACGGAGGACGAAGAGGACCAAGAGCTTGTAATGATGCTAGAAGTTCCTTGGATGCAAGCATATATATCATATATCCTCAGAAAAGAAATACCCGACGATCCAGCTGAGGCAAGGCGAGTTATTCGACGATCCAAAGCTTTCACAGTGATCAAAGGGGAGTTATACAAGCGAAGTATTTCAGGCGTCCTGCAAAGGTGTGTCACACCCGAAGAAGGAAGAACAATTCTGAAGGATGTACCGAAGGAATATGTGGCCACCACGCAAGTAGTCGAGCTATTGCAGCCAAGGTTTTTCAGGCAGGATTTTATTGGTTGACAGCAATCGAGGATGCCAAGGAAATAGTACGAACCTGCGACGCGTGCCAAAGATTTGCCGCAAAACCTCACTCTCCAGCGGCAGAATTAACACCAATACCATTATCGTGGCCCTTTGCCCAATGGGGACTTGATATGGTGGGCAAGTTGCACAAAGCTTCGCCAGGAGGATATGAGTACCTGCTGGTCGCTGTCGACAAATTCACCAAGTGGGTAGAAGCGAAGCCAATAAATTCGCCAGACGCAGCGTCGGCAATAAAGTTTGTGAAAGGCCTCATTTTTCGGTTTAAAGTGCCCCATAGCATTGTCACAGATAACGGTTCAAACTTTACGTCCAAGGAATTCAAGGAATACTGCGTAGAAGTAGGCATTAAATTGCACTTTGCGTCAGTTGGGCACCCGCAAACTAACGGCCAAGTCGAGAAAGCCAATAGTATCATCTGCAATAGCCTCAAGAAGCGCCTGCTAGGACCGCTTGAAAAAGCTCGACATACTTGGCCAGAGGAATTGCCAAGTGTTTTGTGGAGTATCCGAACAACACCAAATACGGCGACACAAGAAACTCCGTTTTTTCTCGTCCACGGAGCCGAAGCAGTATTACCAATTGAAATAGAGCATGATTCTCCAAGAGTAACAGAGTATGACGAAGAAACATCACAAAAAGCTCGGGAGGATGATATGGACGCACTCGACGAAGCTCGAGACGAAGTACTTTCACGAGTCACCAAATACCAGCAGGACCTCAAAAAACTACCACAGTCGATGGTTAAGGCCCAGATCTTTCCAGGTCGGGGATTTGGTCTTGCGGTTAAATCAAAAAAGTACTGAAAAGCTCGAATCACCATGGCTAGGCCCTTACGTCGTCACGGAAGTCATCGACGGAGGAGCATACAGGATCAAGGACAAGAAGACAGGGGATCCCGAGAAAAACCCCTGGAACGTGGCGCAGCTCAGGCGGTTCTACGCCTAGAGGTGAAATATAGTCCTCCTCTGTAAAAATACAATGTACTGAAACACCCGCGAGTTTTCAGACGCACTCTTTTCCTTTTTGGGGCACCGAGTGGGGCCGAAAAGGTTTTTAATGAGGCGGGCTCGCGGTGCTGCAATATAATAAAGATAGTGGAGATATACTTCTTATTCTTCGACACGCTCGGGGGCTTAACGCCCTCAAATCTCAAAATAAGTGCAATATAGATAAATTAGACTCACCGAAATATTTCGCCTTGGTACAATAATACCTCGCCAAATATAACATCGGAAGTTAACAAGTTATAAATATAGTATACTCATTTGCTTTGGTATGAAAACCTCGCAACAAAAATATAGAACTTCGGCACTAAGATACTCGGGGGCTCGCAACCTAACGATGGAAAAATAAAGACATCTTCTTACGACAAGAGGAAAAATCTTCGAGATAGCAAAATAGTGCAAACTCTAGCCAGAGGCTCGAGGGCTCCAACAATATAGACCACTTTACAATATACAACAAATTTCTTTGGAAATAGAAAAGAAATCAAAAAAGATACAGGCACAATGTCTTGCAATATAGTACAGCTCAGTCAAGGCCTAAAATACTATCTATGGACAAGCCTCTGGTTGTTTTGTGTTCAGCATAGGACCCCTTGACGAAGAATTCCGAGTCCATCCGAAGAAGCTCATCCATCATCGACTCGGCCACAGGAGTTACCATCTCATTAATTGTGTCAATATCTTTTTTTCGCCGCGATTTCTTCGCCAGGCAATCAGCAACAATCTTCGTCAGGTCTAACTTTGGATGGCAAATGTTTATCATAATCATGGCGAACCTTGCTCCAGCAGTCAATTGAGCTCGCACAAAATTGTGAATGCGGGGAGCATCTCTAAATATCTCCAGCAATTCAGGAAGAGTTTTGGGAACCTCATTTCGAGGAAATAAAGTCTTGTAAACAAGGGTTAACGTTGTCGTGCAAAAATTGAGAAATTCGCGCACCTGGCAAGCACGATCTTGGAACCTGACAATTTGCTGGGTTCGTTCAGAGGTGGCCCAGAACAGACACCCATGGTTAAGGGAAAGATTGACGAGAAGATTCGTTCTCTCGTTCACTCTTTGGTTTTCAGCGGCAGCATCAAGAACCGAGCCTATTAAGCGACAAGGCAAGAAATTTAAGGGGAGGCACGGTAAAACAAAAAAAAGGGCAGTACGAAGGTTGGAAAAACATACCTAACATATATGTGCTAGCTTCAGACATCAGCTCGAGCATGCTATTTTCTCGAGTAGTGGCTGCCTTAGCTTCCAACACAGCAGCATCCTTGGCAGCCATAGCTTCTTTGGCTTGTTGGAGAGCAAGTTTCTCTTTTTCAGATGCTTTTCGATATTGTTCCATCATTGCCAGAGTTTGTTTTTTCATGGATTGAAGTTGTTGTCGAAGTTCTTGCAAATCTTCCGACAAATGTTTGCTTGAAGAACCTTCGAGGGGATTATCATCGACTAGCATTTTCTTCGAGAAGGAAGAAGCAGGTGAAGCATCGGCAGAGCAAGGGTTGGTCGAATAGTTATCAAATATTAACTGGAAAAGAAAATCCCAGGATCAATGATAGTGCCAAGAGGAATTTCATTGATTTCTAGAAAGTTTACATGGACATTACAAAAGAAGTTCTCCAAAGGGACTAACAGGATAATTGTCGCCAAGGCTAAAATGGCGACAACAGCAAAAGAAATAGAGAAAGCAAAGGAAAGAAAAAGAAAAGGCATTCAACTAGACCTCCGGCCTTGATGAGCTAGGAGTTGCAGATGGCTTGATCCCGAGATAGGCCAGGATTTTCTTCGTGTTGGGCTTGGCTGCCTTGATCAACGACCGCCATTTTGTTTGCTCTATCTGCTCGGTGTCGCCAACCTTCATCCAGTCAACAGTTTGTTGGCTGTCAGCGACCAAGGCAACAGTGTTCTCGACAGCAACCTTCATGTTCTCCTGGCGCATCTTCAGTCCAAGATCCTCCGGTGGATTGAAGTCCTTGGCAAGGGCAAGGAAAGTCTTAGGCTCCTCTTTCTTCGGGAAGAAGTAGGGGAACAGCTTCGACAATCCTGCGTCAGCATTCACCACGCCTTCGCGAATTTCTTGGCCATGAAACTCCAGATAAGAAAGTGCGTCAAGCAGAGGATCATTGGTGGGATTCTCAAGATCAAACTCTTGGCTTGTTTGACCTGCCATAGAAAATATATGTTAGTCGACAGCAAGTAAAAACAAAAGAAAGCAAGTCCTAAGAAAAATAGAAGGGATCAACAAAGTTACCGAGGAAGCGTCGATTTTGCGTGTTCAAGCGCTTGAGGATTCCGTTTTCACGAGTAGCCTGTGCGGCCTTGTGCTCGTTTAAAGCAGTTTCGACATCCTCAAGTCTCTTCTGCAGTTCTTCAACACTAGCAGCTTTTGCCTTGGCCTCATCAGCCTCTGCTTTGGCTTGGCTAACATCAAGTTCGGCTTTCTTGCGAGCTGTTTCACTTTGCTCCAGTTTCTGAGCAAGAGTGTCGGCAAGCTTGTTGGCCTCTGCAAGTTTCTCTGTCAAAATAGAAAAGAACAGTCAAAATTGCGACAAAAATAGGAGCAAGAAGTTAGAAACAATGGCAGCAAAAAAGTTGTTACCTTCAGTCCTGCTGGCATATTCACGGTACCCAATGAATTGGGATCCGATGCGAACAAGCTCTTTGATCATGGGCTGTCAAAGAAAAACAAAGATAGAAAACATCGGTATGAGAAAAATATGAAGGCATAAAGAAGCAAACAGAGGAAATATAGATACTGGCAAGAAAATTAGAAACTTACATCATCTAAGAGCGGATTAGAAGAGCTACCCAATTGAGGGGTAGGCTCCACGATCGTTTCAACCCTTGTCCTTTTTGGTGAAGGAGCAAGAGGGCTTGAAGGAGGAGTGGTGGTGGCGACGTTTTGTCGAGGAGGCGAGGATTCTTCTCCCTCAACTGGCGTCTCCGAAACAACCAAAGTATGTGACGTGCTCGTCCGAGGAGCCACGTCAAGAGTTGGTACTTCTTCCTCATCATCACTGTGATTAAAGATCGACAGCATAAAAGCAAGATAAGACAAAAAAAACTTTGAGTACAGAAATAAGGGGAAATCAAAGTGACTTACGAGCTGACGAGGGATTCGAGATATGGATCATAAGTTGCCTTCTGACGTGAAGGATCAACTTCTTCGGCTTTGGAGGTGCCGGAATCTTCGACATCATTCCTCTTCCTTTTGTTCTTTGGAGAAACAGCAGGAGGAGGAGATAGTGCTGACGCAGTACCTTCGGAGGCAGCATCTTTTTCGGAAGATCCCGCAGATTTCAGAGAATCCATGGGTTCATTCACAAAAGAGGGGGCCTCTTGGTTGTCATCAGTGACAATGGCCCTTTCTTCGACTTCTCCACCTTCAGGAAGAGGAGGAAGCGAGACAAGGTCTGGATGGTTCTGTGCAAAACAAAAATAAATTAGGGGAAGATATCAGAAAAGGAGTTACAAAAAAGATAGCAACGCAGTAACAAAACAATCGACAAAGATTACCTTGGGAAGCGGATTGGCGGCGCTGAATGGTTTTACACGGCAAGAAGAAGGGACAGGATCTTTTTTGCTGAGAGACGAGATTTTTCGGACAAGTTTTTCTAAGTCC
Organism: Lolium perenne; assembly: GCF_019359855.2. Taxonomy (NCBI): domain Eukaryota; kingdom Viridiplantae; phylum Streptophyta; class Magnoliopsida; order Poales; family Poaceae; genus Lolium; species Lolium perenne. Next base: position 164,467,423 of record NC_067247.2, read on the forward strand.
TTGACCTCTAAATCCACCGACAGCCGATCTGCGTCCTTGTCGCCAGCATATTTCCAGAGAGGGTATTTGCGAGCCTAAAGCGGCTGCACTCTAGTCCTAAGAAAATAAGCCGTGATTTGGATACCCGACAGCTCTTTGCCGCGAGTATTTTGCAACTCGTGGATGCGGGCCATCAAGGTTTCTGTCGACGCCTTTTCTTCTTCGGTAGCCTCTGCGTCCCAGGAGCGGCGGCGAAAGATTTTCTCGGCGCCATCAAAAGGAGGGATGTTGTCCTCAGCACATCCATGGTTCTCCTCCTGAATGTACAACCACTTCTTGCGCCACCCTTGAACTGAGTCAGGGAGTTTGACGTCGAAGTAGTCGACAGTGGGCCGAACAGAAATTACAACGCCGCCTATATTATAGGCGACATTGGGAGAGCCATTACGGCGACAGAAGAAAATGCGCTTCCATAGCGCCCAGTTAGGCTGGACGCCAAGGAAGGCCTCGCAAAGGGTGATGAAAATGGAGATATGAAGAATTGAGTTTGGCGTGAGGTGGTGGAGTTGCAGACCGTAGATAAAAAGCAGCCCGCGGAGAAAAGGATGAATGGGGGCGGAAAGACCGCGGATGAGGTGGTCGACAAAACTTACCCGGTACCCCATTGGAGGGGTTGGGTAGCTCTCCTCACTGGGGAAGCACAGCGCTTTGGGCTTCTTGCTGATCCCCAGCTTCTTCAGCATGTTGATGTCCTGGGTGGAAATCGTGATCTTTCCCACTCCGCCGTCCCCAGATCCACGGCGGCCATGGAGGATTCTGGCGTGCTGTGCCTTGTCAACCACCGCGGTGGCATCAACAATGGCGCAGGGTTTGCAGCTTGAAAGCGAGGAGCTTAGGAGGCTATGGGTCGCAGGAGGAAGTTTGCAGATGAGAGCAGGAGGACGGCGCGAGCGGAAGTGCTCGAGGAGGAAGACGATCTTATATAGGGGTGCGGTGAAACGGCGGACCGTTGGATAAAGAAAATGTGTGGCAGATGATAGCCACGTGGAAACAAGGGTAAAAAAGTAATTCAACATTGGAGAAGTTACGGTACGTGCGCCAGGAAAAGCGGAGGACGTGTGTACCCCACTTGCACGACGTGTCAAGATAGTGGATCAATTGGGCCCGCAAGGCAGTGGGAGAAGCCTTCTCGCAATTTTTGACTCGCAATCGTGGCTATCGTCAGCAATAACGTCACCTTGGCAGAGGAAAAAATTCGACTCTACAATTTCATAAAAGGCGACATGGAAAATACTCCTGAGCCTTTGATCAAATACAAGTTTTTGATCAAATGCTCGGGGGCTACTTTGGAAAAAAGAAAAAGATCCAGAAAGACAAGATAGAAATGGCGTGAGCCTATGACCAAATACAAATATTTGTTCATAGCCTCGGGGGCTACTCCCATCGGGAGCGCTGTTCGCGCACCCGAGAAATTATAAAACTTCGGGAGATAAAAGAAAATATAGCGGCATAAGGCGTGGAGCCTACACCCAAGTACAAGTCCTTGGCTGTAGCCTCGGGGGCTACTCCCATCGGGAACGCTGCTCGCGTGCCCGATGAAATCATAAAAAAAGAGAGAGATAAGAAGAAAGGAAAAAAGAAGTGGCAGAGCAAAAAAGTATATTTTGAGTTATAAATAACTCTGCATATACTCCCATCGGGAGAGCAATATAAGACATCTTTGACTCGATAAAATGTGCCATTCCAACAGCCGAAAAAGCACTCGACAATATATTCTCAGAACGCCAAAGTTGCGATAAATTTCTGAATGCCGCAAATTTGCGAAGGTAAGACCCCAGATCCGTTCTGCTGGGCGTGGCATCACCGAAGACTGCGCTCTGCTACTTTTATCCGTATCAACAGATACGAAGAAAAATCCTAATGGACGCGTTAGGTACCCGATAAATTTTACTGGGACTCGACAGAATGGTAAGACCTTAAGCGGCACCTGTCGAAGTTTACATCAGTATCCCGAGATCATGTCCAGGGACGTGATCTTGAAGTAGGTTTTTGCGGATTGCCACTAGAGCAGTTAACTAGTACCTGATCCGTCAGATGAACTAGCCCCAACTACCATTATCCCTGTACAATATAGAAGTTTATGAGAAGAAATATAGAAAAGTTGAAGTTGTCGAATGAAGATAAACAGTGGAGATTTTCCTTAACTCTACGATTCAAGCAAAATCTCGGGGGCTACTGACATAGGCATCCCAAATGGGCCTGCCGAAGATAGTACCCGGGGTTTACTGAAGGCCCATTACCCGAAGAATAAGAAGATTCGGGAGCCCAAGATATTATTAAGGAAAGACTAGAGTTGTAATAGGAAGTGTTATTTGTAATCTTACGGGAAGAGTTAGAAACCTCCCCGGACTCTGTAACTTGTACGGCACGAATCCCTCGGCTCCGCCTCCTATATAAGGGGGAGTCGAGGAACGCAGAAATCATCGAATCATTATTCTCAAACCCTAGTTTTGTAATCATCGAGTACTTTTCGGCTGAAACCTTCAAGATCTACTTGCCCTCTACTTCCAACTAAACCCTAGTCTACAATCTGTAGGCATTGACAAGTTAATACCTTGTCAATGAGTGAGTAGTCTACCCCTGGACTATGGGTCCATAGCAGTAGCTAGATGGTTGTCTTCTCCTTATATGCTTCATTGTCGGATCTTGTGAGCTACCGAACATGATCAAGATCATCTATCTGTAATGTTATATGTTGTGTTTGTTGGGATCCGATGGATAGAGAATACTATGTTATGTTGATTATCAATTTATATCTATGTGTTGTTTATGATCTTGCATGCTCTCCGTTATTAGTAGAGGCTCTGGCCAAGTTTTTGCTAGTAACTCCAAGAGGGGGTATTTATGCTCGATAGTGGGTTCATGTCTCCGTGAATGCGGGGAGTGACAGAAACCTCTAAGGTTATGGATGTACTGTTGCCACTAGGGATAAAACATTGATGCTATGTCCGAGGATGTAGTTATTGATTACATTACGCACCATACTTAATGCAATTGTCTGTTGTTTTCAACTTAATACTGTAAGGGGTTCGGATGATAACCTGAAGGTGGACTTTTTAGGCATAGATGCATGCTGGATAGCGGTCTATGTACTTTTTCGTAATGCCCAATTAAATCTCACAATACTCATCATATCATGTATGTGCATGGTCATGCCCTCTCTATTTGTCAATTGCCCAACTGTAATTTGTTCACCCAACATGCTATTTATCTTATGGGAGAGACACCTCTAGTGAACTGTGGACCCCGGTCCATTCTTTACATCTGAAATACAATCTACTGCAATTGTTCTACTGTTCTCTGCAAACAATCATCATCCACACTATACATCTAATCCTTTGTTACAGCAAGCCGGTGAGATTGACAACCTCACTGTTTCATTGGGGCAAAGTACTTTGGTTGTGTTGTGCAGGTTCCACGTTGGCGTCGGAATCCCTGGTGTTGCGCCGCACTACATCTCGCCGCCAGCAACCTTCAACGTGCTTCTTGGCTCCTACTGGTTCGATAAACCTTGGTTTCATACTGAGGGAAAACTTGCCGCTGTACGCATCACACCTTCCTCTTGGGGTTCCCAACGGTCGCGTGCTGTACGCGTATCAGCCACCTTCATGGAAGGCTACATCGGCATCCGTCCCACTCGCGAGACTTTTGCTCGCTTCTTCTCTCTCCGGATTAATTCCGTTCAGGGCAAGGACATTCCTAAGCCCAAACCCCCCGTACAATGCGGGTCTTGTATCATCGGCTCCCGCCAAGGGAGCCCCTTCTTTAAATTTTCTGGTCTCGAGTCATGCCGGTTATGGCAAGGGACCTTCTTCTACGTGAAGAACGACGGCGCCGCAGATCTCATCAATCTGCCGGCCTTTAATCCGGCGCCGCCCAGAAAGGTCAACTGGGGCTACTTTCCTGGGACGGATCACATTGAGACGAACCGGGTAGTACGCTTCATGGAGAAGCTAAGGAAAGAGACGAACATCTGCTCTGACGACATCATCCGGACCTTTATCTCACGTCGGGTGCTTCCTCTTAAGCGCCGGGCTCATAAGATGAGCGAGATGTACGGTCCTGGCAATCCTACCAAGATCACCAGCCTCCCTCTAAGCAAAGAGGACATAGTCCTCAAAGCTAAGCAGATCTGCCAGACTGCCATGCCGGATGACTGGGAGTGGGGCTTCCTGCCTCTTAGCTCCACTAACCCTCCAACCAAAGAAGTAAGAGATTATGCAACCCGGGTTGTTGTTCCAGTAACTTTTACATTGTGGCTAATGATACATCTCCAACGTATCGATAATTTCTTATGTTCCATGCTTGTTTTATGATGATACTCACATGTTTTATACATACTTTATGTCATATTTATGCATTTTCCGACACTAACCTATTAACGAGATGCCGAAGAGCCAGTTGCTGTTTTCTGCTGTTTTTGGTTTCAGAAATCCTAGTAAGGAAATATTCTCGGAATTGGACGAAATCAACGCCCAGGATCTTATTTTTCCACGAAGCTTCCAGAAGTCCGGAGAGGAAACGAAGTGGGGCAACGAGGCACCCACACAACAGGGCGGCGCGGCCCAGGCCTTGGCCGCGCGGCCCTGGCGTGTGGGGCCCTCGTGGCGCCCCCTGACCTACCCTTCCGCCTACATAAGCCTTCGTCGACAATAGTTCCAGTACCGAGAGCCACGATACGGAAAACCTTCCAGAGACGCCGCCGCCGCCAATCCCATCTCGGGGGATTCAGGAGATCGCCTCCGGCACCCTGCCGGAGAGGGGAATCATCTCCCGGAGGACTCTTCACCGCCATGGTCGCCTCCGGAGTGATGTGTGAGTAGTTCACCCCTGGACTATGGGTCCATAGCAGTAGCTAGATGGTCGTCTTCTCCTAATTGTGCTATCATTGTTCGATCTTGTGAGCTGCCTAACATGATCAAGATCATCTATTTGTAATGCTACATGTTGCGTTTGTTGGGATCCGATGAATAGTGAATACTATGCTATGTTGATTATCAATCTATTATCTATGTGTTGTTTATGATCTTGCATGCTCTCCGTTATTAGTAGAGGCTCTGGCCAAGTTGATACTTGTAACTCCAAGAGGGAGTATTTATGCTCGATAGTGGGTTCATGTCTCCATTAAATCTGGGGGAGTGACAGCAACCCCTAAGGTTGTGGATGTGCTGTTGCCACTAGGGATAAAACATCAATGCTATGTCTAAGGATGTATTTGTTGATTACATTACGCACCATACTTAATGCAATTGTCTGTTGTTTGCAACTTAATACTGGAGGGGGTTCGGATGATAACCTGAAGGTGGACTTTTTAGGCATAGATGCATGCTGGATAGCGGTCTATGTACTTTGTCGTAATGCCCAATTGAATTTCACAATACTCATCATAACATGTATGTGCATGGTCATGCCCTCTTTATTTGTCAATTGCCCAACTGTAATTTGTTCACGCAACATGCTATTTATCTTATGGGAGAGACACCACTAGTGAACTGTGGACCCCGGTCCATTCTTTTACATCGAATACAATCTACTGCAATACTCGTTCTACTGTTCTCTGCAAACATCATCATCCACACTATACATCTAATCCTTTGTTATAGCAAGCCGGTGAGATTGACAACCTCACTGTCACGTTGGGGCAAAGTAATTTGGTTGTGTTGTGCAGGTTCCACGTTGGCGCCGGAATCCCTGGTGTTGCGCCGCACTACACTCCGCCGCCATCAACCTTCAACGTGCTTCTTGGCTCCTACTGGTTCGATAAACCTTGGTTTCTTACTGAGGGAAACTTACTGCTGTACGCATCACACCTTCCTCTTGGGGTTCCCAACGGACGCGTGTTGGACGGAAAGATATACATCAACTACGCGCAGCAAGTAGATTTCTGGCGCCGTTGTCGGGGACCTGAAGAAAAGTTACACCACAAAGATCTCCAACTCTCACGTCAACTTTGCGCCAGCAACAGATTTCTGGCGCCGTTGCCAGGGAGATCAAGACACGCTGCAAGGGGAGTCTCCACCTCCAATCTCTTTACTTTGTTTTTGTCTTTCTTTACTTTTATTTACTTCTTTGTTTGCTGCACTAAAACAAAACACAAAAAAAAATTAGTTGCTAGCTTTACTTTATTTGCTATCTTGTTTGCCATATTAAAAAACACAAAAAATTAGTTACTTGCATTTACTTTACTTAATTCATTATGTTTCCTCCTAATTTTACTCTAAAAGATATACATGTGGGAGAAGGGTCTATCATTGGAAGAGATAATATAGAAGCATTTTCACCCATGTTAGCATGGATGAAGATTTTGAAGATATACCATTATTAAAAGCTGCTCCTACTTATGAAAGTGCCTCTGCCTGTTTAGTACACATGTTGGAAACTAGATTTATTAGTCTCAATCCTATGATACAACACATGTTTCTTACACTTTCTGATATGGAGAGGGGAGAAAAGAGGGATTTTGTCTTAAAAGTCCTTGATAGAGAATTTAAAGACATAGCTAAAGAAGCTAGAAAAGTTTTCATTAAGCATAAGAGGCTTGGTATGTTCACCAATTTTAAAAGAACACTTGAAAAGATGGACATGGATAGAATAAGATACACTAATAATGTTAATGATGGTGGGGAGATTAAAGCACCAATACCTTGCAAGCTCCTAGGAATGCATGAAGCTCTAGAAGATAACTATGCTTGGCTTGTCCCTGAAAATTTGTTTGATGAGAATAGCAAGCCTAAGGCTAATGAAAAGGGAGCCTCTGAAACTTACATATACAAAATACAATGCATGGTTGAGAAACTCCAAACCCCGCTGTTGATGCATCGTCTCTTGATAATACTTGATACACACTTTCTGCGCCTAGCTGAAAGGCGTTAAAGAAAAGCGCTTATGGGAGACAACCCATGATTTTACTACATCACTTTTGTTTTATATTTGAGTCTTGGAAGTTGTTACTACTGTAGCAACCTCTCCTTATCTTAATTTTGTTGCATTGTTGTGCCCAGTAAAGTCTTTGATAAGTAAGGTTCATACTAGATTTGGATTGCTGCGCAGAAACAGATTTCTTGCTGTCACGAATTTGAGCAATAGTTTCTGTAGGTAACTCAGAAAATTCTGCCAATTTACGTGAGTGATCCTCAGATATGTACGCAACTTTCATTCAATTTGAGAATTTTCATTTGAGCAAGTCTGGTGCACCTAGAAAATTCGTCTTTACGGACTATTCTGTTTTGACAGATTCTGCCTTTTATTTCGCATTGCCTGTTTTGCTATGTTTGATGGATTTCTTTATTCCATTAACTTTCAGTAGCTTTCTGCAATGTCCAGAAGTGTTAAGAATGATTATGTCACCTCTGAACATATGAATTTTGATTATGCACTAACCCTCTAATGAGTTGTTTTGAGTTTGGTGTGGAGGAAGTTTTCAAGGATCAAGAGAGGAGGATGATACAATATGATCAAGGAGAGTGAAAGCTCTAAGCTTGGGGATGCCCCGGTGGTTCACCCCTGCATATTTCAAGAAGACTCAAGCGTCTAAGCTTGGGGATGCCCAAGGCATCCCCTTTTTCATCGACAACATTATCAGGTTCCTCTAGTGAAACTATATTTTTATTCCATCACATCTTATGTGCTTTACTTGGAGCGTCTGTATGTTTTTATTTTTGTTTTGTTTGAATAAAGTTGGATCCTAGCATTCATTGTGTGGGAGAGAGACACGCTCCGCTGTTGCATATGGAAAAATATGTCCTTAGGCTTTACTCATAATATTCATGGCGAAGGTTGAACTGCTTCGTTAAATTGTTATATGGTTTGAAACGGGAAATGCTACATGTGGTAATTGGTATAATATCTTGAATAATGTGATACTTGGCAATTGTTGTACTCATGTTTAAGCTCTTGCATCATATACTTTGCACCTATTAGTGAAGAAATACATAGAGCTTGTTAAAATTTGGTTTGCATGATTGGTCTCTCTAAGGTCTAGATATTTTCTAGTAAGGGTCGAACAACAAGGAAGACGGTGTAGAGTCTTATAATGCTTACAATATGTCTTTTATGTGAGTTTTGCTGTACCAGTTCATACTTGTGTTTGTTTTAAACAACCTTGCTAGCCTAAACCTTGTATCGAGAGGGAATACTTCTCATGCATCCAAAATCCTTGAGCCAAACACTATGACACTTGTGTCCACCATACCTACCTACTACATGGTATTTCTCCGCCATTCCAAAGTAAATTGCTTGAGTGCTACCTTTAAATTTCCATTCTTCGCCTTTGCAATATATAGCTCATGGGACAAATAGCCTAAAAACTATTGTGGTATTGAATATGTACTTATGCATCTTATCTCTTATAAGTTGCTTGTTGAGCGATAACCATGTTCCTGGGGACGCCATCAACTACACTTTGTTGAATATCATGTGAGTTGCTATGCATGTTCATCTTGTCTGAAATAAGGGTGATTTACCATGAGTTGAATGGTTTGAGTATGCATATTGTTAGAGAAGAACATTGGGCCGCTAACTAAAGCCATGATCCATGGTGGAAGTTTCAGTTTTGGACAACAATCCTCAATCTCTTATGAGAATATTAATTGTCGCTAAATGCTTATGCATTAAAGAGGAGTCCATTATCTGTTGTCTATGTTGTCCCGGTATGGATGTCTAAGTTGAGAATAATCAAAAGCGAGAAATCCAATGCGAGCTTTCTCCTTAGACCTTTGTACAGGCGGCATAGAGGTACCCTTTGTGATACTTGGTTAAAACATATGTATTGCGATGATAATCCAGGTAATCCGAGCTAATTAGGACAAGGTGCGGGTACTATTGGTATACTATGCATGAGGCTTGCAACTTGTAGGATACAATTTACATGATACATATGCTTTATTACTACCGTTGACAAAATTGTTTTTCTTGTGTTCAAAATAAAAGCTCTAGCACAAACATAGCAATCAATGCTTCCCTCTGCGAAGGTCCTTTCTTCTACTTTTATGTTGAGTTAGTTCACCTATTTCTCTCCATCTCAAGAAGCAAACACTTGTGTGAAATGTGCATTGATTCCTACATACTTGCATATTGCACTTATTATATTACTTTATGTTGACAATATCCATGAGATATACATGTTACAAGTTGAAAGCAACCGCTGAAACTTAATCTTCCTTTGTGTTGCTTCAATGCCTCTACTATGAATTTATTGCTTTATGAGTTAACTCTTATGCAAGACTTATTGATGCTTGTCTTGAAAGTACTATTCATGAAAAGTCTTTGCTATATGATTCAATTGTTTACTCATTGCATTTTCATTGCTTCGAATCGCTGCATTCATTACATGTGCTTACAATAGTATTGATCAAGATTATGATGGCATGTCACTTCAGAAATTATCTTTGTTATCGTTTACCTACTCAGGACGAGTAGGAACTAAGCTTGGGGATGCTCATACGTCTCCAACGTATCGATAATTTCTTACGTTCCATGCTTGTTTTATGATGATACTCACATGTTTTATACATACTTTATGTCATATTTATGCATTTTCCGGCACTAACCTATTAACGAGATGCCGAAGAGCCAGTTGCTGTTTTCTGCTGTTTTTGGTTTCAGAAATCCTAGTAAGAAAATATTCTCGGAATTGGACGAAATCAACGCCCAGGATCTTATTTTTCCACGAAGCTTCCAGAAGTCCGGAGAGGAAACGAAGTGGGGCGACGAGGCGCCCACACAACAGGGCGGCGTGGCCCAGGCCTTGGCCGCGCGGCCCAGGCCTTGGCCGCGCGGCCCTGGCGTGTGGGGCCCTGATACGTCTCCAACGTATCGATAATTTCTTATGTTCCATGCCACTTTATTGATGACACCTATATGTTTTATGCATACTTTATGTCATATTTATGCATTTTCCGGCACTAACCTATTAACGAGATGCCGAAGAGCCAGTTGCTGTTTTCTGCTATTTTTGGTTTCAGAAATCCTAGTAAGGAAATATTCTCGGAATTGGACGAAATCAACGCCCAGGATCTTATTTTTCCACGAAGCTTCTAGAACACCGGGGGAGATACGAAGTGGGGCGACGAGGCGGCGACACGCCAGGGCGGCGCGGCCCACCCCCTGGCCGCGCGGCCCTGCTGTGTGGGCCCCTCGCGTCGCCCCTAAACCTACCTCGTCCGCCTACTTAAGCCTTCGTCGATAATAACTCCAGTACCAAGAGCCACGATACGGAAAACCTTCCAGAGACGCCGCCGCCGCCAATCCCATCTCGGGGGATTCAGGAGATCGCCTCCGGCACCCTGCCGGAGAGGGGAATCATCTCCCGGAGGACTCTTCACCGCCATGGTCGCCTCCGGAGTGATGAGTGAGTAGTTCACCCCTAGACTATGGGTCCATAGCAGTAGCTAGATGGTCGTCTTCTCCTAATTGTGCTATCATTGTTGGATCTTGTGAGCTGCCTAACATGATCAAGATCATCTATCTGTAATGCTACATGTTGCATTTCTTGGGATCCGATGAATAGAGAATACTATGCTATGTTGATTATCAATCTATTATCTATGTGTTGTTTATGATCTTGCATGCTCTCCGTTACTAGTAGAGGCTCTGGCCAAGTTTTTGCTTGTAACTCCAAGAGGGAGTATTTATGCTCGATAGTGGGTTCATGTTTCCATTAAATCTGGGGGAGTGACAGAAACCTCTAAGGTTGTGGATGTGCTATTGCCACTAGGGATAAAACATCAACGCTATGTCTAAGGATGTATTTGTTGATTACATTACGCACCATACTTAATGCAATTATCTGTTGTTTGCAACTTAATACTGGAGGGGGTTCGGATGATAACCTGAAGGTGGACTTTTTAGGTATAGATGCATGCTGGATAGCGGTCTATGTACTTTGTCGTAATGCCCAATTAAATCTCACAATACTCATCATAACATGTATGTGCATGGTCATGCCCTCTTTATTTGTCAATTGCCCAACTGTAATTTGTTCACCCAACATGCTTATTCTTATGGGAGAGACACCTCTAGTGAACTGTGGACCCCGGTCCATTCTTAACATCGAATACAATCAACAGCAATACTCGTTCTACTGTTCTCAGCAAACAATCATCATCCACACTATACATCTAATCCTTTGTTACAGCAAGCCGGCGAGATTGACAACCTCACTGTTACGTTGGGACGAAGTACTTTGGTTGTGTTGTGCAGGTTCCACGTTGGTGCCGTAATCCCTGGTGTTGCGCTGCACTACACTCCACCGCCATCAACCTTCAACGTGCTTCTTGGCTCCTACTGGTTCGATAAACCTTGGTTTCTTACTGAGGGAAAACTTGCCGATGTACGCATCACACCTTCCTCTTGGGGTTCCCAACGGTCGCGTGCTGTACGCGTATCAAGACTGTTTTCTGGCGCCGTTGCTGGGGACCTGAAGAAAAGTTACATCACAGGGATCTCTAACTCCCACATCAACTTTGCGCCAGCAACTGTTTTCTGGCGTCGTTGCCGGGGAGATCAAGACGCGCTGCAAGGGGAGTCTCCACCTCCAATCTCTTTACTTTGTTTTTGTCTTGCTTTACTTTTATTTACTACTTTGTTTGCTGCACTAAAACAAAACACAAAAAATTAGTTGCTAGTTTTACTTTATTTGCTATCTTGTTTGCTATACTAAAAAACACAAAAAAAATTAGTTACTTGCATTTACTTTATCTAGTTTGCTTTATTTACTGTTGCTAAAATGGGTACTCCTGAAAATACTAAGTTGTGTGACTTCACAACCACAAATAATAATGATTTCTTATGCACACCTATTGCTCCACCTGCTACTACAGCAGAATTCTTTGAAATTAAACCTGCTTTACTGAATCTGGTTATGCGAGAGCAATTTTCTGGTGTTAGTTCTGATGATGCTGCTGCCCATCTTAATAATTTTGTTGAACTATGTGAAATGCAAAAGTATAAGGATGTAGATGGTGACATTATAAAATTAAAATTGTTTCCTTTCTCATTAAGAGGAAGAGCTAAAGATTGGTTGCTATCTCTGCCTAAGAATAGTATTGATTCATGGACTAAATGCAAGGATGCTTTTATTGGTAGATATTATCCTCCTGCTAAAATTATATCTTTGAGAAGTAGCATAATGAATTTTAAACAATTGGATAATGAGAATGTTGCCCAAGCATGGGAAAGAATGAAATCTTTGGTTAAAAATTGCCCAACCCATGGACTGACTACCTGGATGATCATCCAAACCTTTTATGCAGGACTGAATTTTTCTTCGCGGAACCTATTGGATTCAGCTGCTGGAGGTACTTTTATGTCCATCACTCTAGGCGACGCAACAAAGCTTCTTGATAATATGATGATTAATTACTCTGAATGGCACACGGAAAGAGCTCCACAAGGTAAGAAGGTAAATTCTGTCGAAGAAACCTCTTCCTTGAGTGATAAGATTGATGCTATTATGTCTATGCTTGTGAATGGTAGGACAAATGTTGATCCTAATAATGTTCCGTTCGCTTCATTGGTTGCCCAAGAAGAACATGTTGATGTGAACTACATTAAAAATAATAATTTCAACAACAATGCTTACCAGAACAATTCTAGTAACAACTATAGGCCATATCCTTATAATAATGGCAACGGCTATGGTAATTCTTATGGGATTTCTTACAACAATAATAGGAATTCACCCCCTGGACTTGAAGCCATGCTTAAAGAATTTATTAGTACACAAACTGCTTTTAACAAATCTGTTGAAGAAAAGCTTGGGAAAATTGATATACTTGCTTCTAAAGTCGATAGTCTTGCTGCTGATGTTGATCTTTTGAAATCGAAAGTTATGCCTAATGAAAATAATGATATTAAGTTATTTGCTACAGCAAATGCCATCCAAGTTAGAATTAATGAGAATATAAGATTGATGGCCGAATTGCGTGCTTGGTGGGAAAAAGAAGAAAATGCTAAAGAAGATAATATAGCTAAAGTTTGGACTATTACCACCACTAGTAATGCTAATGCTCCACATGTTGCTGCACCTCCTACTATTAATGGTAAAAGAATTGGTGTTGGCGATGTTTCCACTTCTAATGCAAAGCGTGAAAAACTGCCTGAAACTGCTAAAACTGCTGAAACTGCCTGTGATAAAACTGCTGAAATTTTTTCCAACATTGGGGACAATGATCCCATTGCTTTAGATTATAATGGTTTGGATTTTGATGATTGCCACATCTCTGAAGTTATAAAGTTCTTACAAAAACTTGCTAAGAGTCCTAATGCTAGTGCTATAAATTTGGCTTTCACGAAACATATTACTAATGCTAGTGCTATAAATTTGGCTTTCACGAAACATATTACAAATGCTCTCATAAAAGCTAGAGAAGAGAAATTAAATCGCGAAGCTTCTATTCCTAGGAAGCTAGAGGATGGTTGGGAGCCCATCATTAATATGAAGGTCAATGATTTTGATTGTAATGCTTTATGTGATCTTGGTGCAAGTATTTCCGTTATGCCTAGGAAGATCTATAATATGCTTGACTTGCCACCATTAAAAAATTGTTATTTGGATGTTAATCTTGCTAATAATTCTACAAAGAAACCTTTGGGGAGAGTTGATAATGTTCACATTACCGTTAGCAATAACCTTTTCCCTGTTTATTTTGTTGTCTTGGATATTGAATGCAATGCATCTTGTCCCATTATATTGGGAAGACCTTTTCTTCGAACTGTTGGTGCTATTATTGATATGAAGGAAGGTAATATTAAATATCAATTTCCTCTCAAGAAAGGTATGGAACACTTCCCTAGAAAGAGAATGAAGTTACCTTTTGATTCTATCATTAGAACAAATTATGATGTTGATGCTTCGTCTCTTGATAATACTTGATACACACTTTCTGCGCCTAGCTGAAAGGCGTTAAAGAAAAGCGCTTATGGGAGACAACCCATGATTTTACTACTGCACTTTTGTTTTATATTTGAGTCTTGTAAGTTGTTACTACTGTAGCAACCTCTCCTTATCTTAATTTTGTTGCATTGTTGTGCCAAGTAAAGTCTGTGATAGTAAGGTTCATACTAGATTTGAATTACTGCGCAGAAACAGATTTCTTGCTGTCACGAATCTGGGCCTAATTCTCTGTAGGTAACTCGGAAAATTATGCCAATTTACGTGAATGATCCTCAGATATGTACGCAACTTTCATTCAATTTGAGAATTTTCATTTTAGAAAGTCTGGTGCCTCTTAGAAATTCGTCTTTACGGACTGTTCTGTTTTTGACAGATTCTGCCTTTTATTTCGCATTGCCTGTTTTGCTATGCTTGATGGATTTTTCTATTCCATTAACTTTCAGTAGATTTGTGAAATGTCCAGAAGTGTTAAGAATGATTATGTCACCTCTGAACATGTGAATTTTGATTGTGCACTAACCCTCTAATGAGTTGTTTTGAGTTTGGTGTGGAGGAAGTTTTCAAGGATCAAGAGAGGGAGATGATACAATATGATCAAGGAGAGTGAAAGCTCTAAGTTTGGGGATGCCCCGGTGGTTCACCCCTGCATATTTCAAGAAGACTCAAGCGTCTAAGCTTGGGGATGCCCAAGGCATCCCCTTCTTCATCGACAACATTATCAGGTTCCTCTAGTGAAACTATATTTTTATTTCATCACATCTTATGTACTTTGCTTGGAGCGTTTGTTTGTTTTTGTTTTTGTTTTTGTTTTGTTTGAATAAAATGGATCCTAGCATTCATTGTGTGGGAGAGAGACACGCTCCGCTGTTGCATATGGACAAATATGTCCTTAGGCTTTACTCATAATATTCATGGCGAAGGTTGAATCTTCTTCGTTAAATTGTTATATGGTTGGAAACGGGAAATGCTACATGTAGTAATTGGTAGAATGTCTTGAATAATTTGATACTTGGCAATTGTTGTGCTCATGTTTAAGCTCTTGCATCATATACTTTGCACCTATTAATGAAGAAATACATAGAGCTTGCTAAAATTTGGTTTGCATAATTGGTCTCTCTAAGGTCTAGATAATTTCTAGTAAGGGTCGAACAACAAGGAAGACGGTATAGAGTCTTATAATGCTTACAATATGTCTTTTATGTGAGTTTTGCTGTACCGGTTCATACTTGTGTTTGTTTCAAATAACCTTGCTAGCCTAAACCTTGTATCGAGAGGGAATACTTCTCATGCATCCAAAATCCTTGAGCCAAACACTATGCCACTTGTGTCCACCATACCTACCTACTACATGGTATTTCTCCGCCATTCCAAAG
This sequence comes from Lolium perenne, assembly GCF_019359855.2. NCBI lineage: Eukaryota > Viridiplantae > Streptophyta > Magnoliopsida > Poales > Poaceae > Lolium > Lolium perenne. Next base: position 164,482,729 of record NC_067247.2, read on the forward strand.
TAAATTGCTTGAGTGCTACCTTTAAATTTCTATCCTCTATCTTTGCAAAATATAGCTCATGGGACTAATAGCCTAAAAACTATTGTGGTATTAAATATGTACTTATGCATTTTATTTCTTATAAGTTGCTTGTTGTGCGATAACCATGTTCCTGGGGACGCCATCAACTACTCTTTGTTGAATATCATGTGAGTTGCTATGCATGTCCGTCTTGTCTGAAGTAAGGGTGATTTACCATGATTTGAATGGTTTGAGCATGCATACTGTTAGAGAAGAACATTGGGCCGCTAGCTAAAGCCATGATCCATGGTGGAAGTTTCAGTTTTGGACAAATATCCTCAATCTCATATGAGAAAATTAATTGTTGTTGAATGCTGAAGCATTAAAGAGGAGTCCATTATCTGTTGTCTATGTTGTCCCGGTATGGATGTCTAAGTTGAGAATAATCAAAAGCGAGAAATCCAATGCGAGCTTTCTCCTTAGACCTTTGTACAGGCGGCATAGAGGTACCCCTTTGTGATAATCCAGGTAATCCGAGCTAATTAGGACAAGGTGCGGGCACTATTAGTATACTATGCATGAGGCTTGCAACTTGTAGGATATAATTTACATGATACATATGCTTTATTACTACCGTTGACAAAATTGTTTCTTGTTTTCAAAACCAAAGCTCTAGCACAAATATAGCAATCGATGCTTCCCTCTGCGAAGGGCATTTCTTTTACTTTTATGTTGAGTCAGTTCACCTATTTCTCTCCATCTCAAGAAGCAAACACTTGTGTGAACTGTGCATTGATTCCTACATACTTGCATATTGCACTTATTATATTACTTTACATTGACAATATCCATGAGATATACATGTTACAAGTTGAAAGCAACCGCTGAAACTTAATCTTCCTTTGTGTTGCTTCAATACCTCTACTATGAATTTATTGCTTTATGAGTTAACTCTTATGCAAGACTTATTGATGCTTGTCTTGAAAGTACTATTCATGAAAAGTCTTTGCCATATGATTCAATTGTTTACTCATTGCATTTACCATTGCTTCGAATCGCTGCATTCATTACATGTGCTTACAATAATATGATCAAGATTATGATGGCATGTCACTTCAGAAATTATCTTTGTTATCGTTTACCTACTCGGGACGAGCAGGAACTAAGCTTGGGGATGCTGATACGTCTCCAATGTATCGATAATTTCTTATGTTCCATGCCACTTTATTGATGATACCTACATGTTTTATGCATACTTTATGTCATATTTATGCATTTTCCGGCACTAACCTATTAACGAGATGCCGAAGAGCCAGTTGCTGTTTTCTGCTGTTTTTGGTTTCAGAAATCCTAGTAAGGAAATATTCTCGGAATTGGACGAAATCAACGCCCAGGATCTTATTTTTCCACGAAGCTTCCAGAACACCGGGGGAGATACGAAGTGGGGCGACGAGGCGGCGACACGCCAGGCGGCGCGGCCCACCCCCTGGCCGCGCGGCCCTGCTGTGTGGGCCCCTCGCGTCGCCCCTAAACCTACCTCCTCCGCCTACTTAAGCCTTCGTTGATAATAACTCCAGTACCGAGAGCCACGATACGGAAAACCTTCCAGAGACACCGCCGCCGCCAATCCCATCTCGGGGGATTCAGGAGATCGCCTCCGGCACCCTGCCGGAGAGGGGAATCATCTCCCGGAGGACTCTTCACCGCCATGGTCGCCTCCGGAGTGATGAGTGAGTAGTTCACCCCTGGACTATGGGTCCATAGCAGTAGCTAGATGGTCGTCTTCTCCTAGTTGTGCTATCATTGTTGGATCTTGTGAGCTGCCTAACATGATCAAGATCATCTATCTGTAATGCTACATGTTGCGTTTGTTGGGATCCGATGAATAGAGAATACTATGCTATGTTGATTATCAATCTATTATCTATGTGTTGTTTATGATCTTGCATGCTCTCCGTTACTAGTAGAGGCTCTGGCCAAGTTTTTGCTTGTAACTCCAAGAGGGAGTATTTATGCTCGATAGTGGGTTCATGTTTCCATTAAATCTGGGGGAGTGACAGAAACCTCTAAGGTTGTGGATGTGCTGTTGCCACTAGGGATAAAACATCAACGCTATGTCTAAGGATGTATTTGTTGATTACATTACGCACCATACTTAATGCAATTGTCTGTTGTTTGCAACTTAATACTGGAGGGGGTTTGGATGATAACCTGAAGGTGGACTTTTTAGGCATAGATGCATGCTGGATAGCGGTCTATGTACTTTGTCGTAATGCCCAATTAAATCTCACAATACTCATCATAACATGTATGTGCATGGTCATGCCCTCTTTATTTGTCAATTGCCCAACTGTAATTTGTTCACCCAACATGCTTATTCTTATGGGAGAGACACCTCTAGTGAACTGTGGACCACGGTCCATTCTTAACATCGAATACAATCAACAGCAATACTCGTTCTACTGTTCTCTACAAACAATCATCATCCACACTATACATCTAATCCTTTGTTACAGCAAGCCGGTGAGATTGACAACCTCACTGTTACGTTGGGACAAAGTACTTTGGCTGTGTTGTGCAGGTTCCACGTTGGTGCCGGAATCCCTGGTGTTGCGCCGCACTACACTCCGCCGCCATCAACCTTCAACGTGCTTCTTGGCTCCTACTGGTTCGATAAACCTTGGTTTCTTACTGAGGGAAAACTTGCCGCTGTACGCATCACACCTTCCTCTTGGGGTTCCCAACGGTCGCGTGTTGTACGCGTATCAGGCCCTCGTGGCGCCCCCTGACCTACCCTTCCGCCTACATAAGCCTTCGTCGACAATAGTTCCAGTACCGAGAGCCACGATGCGGAAAACCTTCCAGAGACGCCGCCGCCGCCAATCCCATCTCGGGGGATTCAGGAGATCGCCTCCGGCACCCTGCCGGAGAGGGGAATCATCTCCCGGAGGACTCTTCACCGCCATGGTCGCCTCCGGAGTGATGTGTGAGTAGTTCACCCCTGGACTATGGGTCCATAGCAGTAGCTAGATGGTCGTCTTCTCCTAATTGTGCTATCATTGTTCGATCTTGTGAGCTGCCTAACATGATCAAGATCATCTATTTGTAATGCTACATGTTGCGTTTGTTGGGATCCGATGAATAGTGAATACTATGCTATGTTGATTATCAATCTATTATCTATGTGTTGTTTATGATCTTGCATGCTCTCCGTTATTAGTAGAGGCTCTGGCCAAGTTGATACTTGTAACTCCAAGAGGGAGTATTTATGCTCGATAGTGGGTTCATGTCTCCATTAAATCTGGGGGAGTGACAGCAACCCCTAAGGTTGTGGATGTGCTGTTGCCACTAGGGATAAAACATCAATGCTATGTCTAAGGATGTATTTGTTGATTACATTACGCACCATACTTAATGCAATTGTCTGTTGTTTGCAACTTAATACTGGAGGGGGTTCGGATGATAACCTGAAGGTGGACTTTTTAGGCATAGATGCATGCTGGATAGCGGTCTATGTACTTTGTCGTAATGCCCAATTGAATTTCACAATACTCATCATAACATGTATGTGCATGGTCATGCCCTCTTTATTTGTCAATTGCCCAACTGTAATTTGTTCACCCAACATGCTATTTATCTTATGGGAGAGACACCACTAGTGAACTGTGGACCCCGGTCCATTCTTTTACATCGAATACAATCTACTGCAATACTCGTTCTACTGTTCTCTGCAAACATCATCATCCACACTATACATCTAATCCTTTGTTACAGCAAGCCGGTGAGATTGACAACCTCACTGTCACGTTGGGGCAAAGTAATTTGGTTGTGTTGTGCAGGTTCCACGTTGGCGCCGGAATCCCTGGTGTTGCGCCGCACTACACTCCGCCGCCATCAACCTTCAACGTGCTTCTTGGCTCCTACTGGTTCGATAAACCTTGGTTTCTTACTGAGGGAAACTTACTGTTGTACGCATCACACCTTCCTCTTGGGGTTCCCAACAGACGCGTGTTGGACGGAAAGATATACGTCAACTACGCGCAGCAGCTAACTGATTTTTCATTTGTTTTCAGGCTAAAGACCGCTTCCCTCGCATGGACGCGTGTTGGACGGAAAGAAATGGTTGTACATCTGTTCGCGCACCCGAGAAATTTGGAAACTTCGGGAGAGAAAGAAAATATAGCAGCATAAGGCATGGAGCCTACACCCAAGCACAAGTCCTTGGCTGTAGCCTCGGGGGCTACTCCCATCGGGAACGCTGTTCGCGTGCCCGATGAAAATATAAAAAAAAAGAAGGAATGAAAAAAGAGATGGAGAAAAAGAAGAAAAAGTGAGCATATTTCGAGTTATATACATAACTCTACATATACTCCCATCGGGAGAGCAATATAAGTCATCCGTTGACTCAATAAAATGTGCTATTCCAACAGCCGAATAAGCACTCGACAATATATTCTCAGAACGCCAAAGTTGCGATCAATTTCTGAATGCCGCAAATTTGCGAAGGTAAGACCCCAGATCCATTCTGTGTGGCGTGGCGCCGTCTCTAACGTCGGTTTGCTACTTTTATCCGTATCAACAGATACGAAGAAAAATCCTAACGGACGCGTTAGGTATCCGATAAATATAACTGGGACTCGACAGAATGGTAAGACCTTAAGCGGCACCTGTCGAAGTTTACACCAGTATCCCGAGATCATGTCCGGGGATGTGATCTTGAAGTAGGTTTTTGCGGATTGCCACTAGAGCAGTTAACTAGTACCTGATCCGTCAGATGAACTAGCCCCAATTACCATTATCCCTGTACAATATAGAAATTCATAAGAAGAAATATAGAGAAGCTTTAAGTTGTCGAGTAAAAATAAACAGTGGAGATTTTCCCTGACTCTACGATTCAAGCAAAATCTCGGGGGCTACTGACATAGGCATCCCCAATGGGCCTGCCGAAGATAGTACCCTGGGTTTACTGAAGGCCCACGACCCGAAGAATATGAAGATTCGGAAGCCCAAGTTGATATTAAGGAAAGTTAGAATTGTAATAGAGATGATGTTTGTAATCTTGCGGGATGAGTTGTAAACCTTCCTGAACTCTGTAACTTGTATAATACGAATCCCTCGGCTCCACCTCCAATATAAGGGGGAGTCGAGGGACAAAGAAAGCATCGAATCATTGTCTCTCAAACCCTAGTTTTCATAATCGTCGAGTACTTTTCGGCTGAAACCTTCGAGATCTACTTGCCCTCTACTCCCAACTAAACCCTAGTCTACAATCCGTAGGCATTGACAAGTTAATCCGTTGTCAGCGAGGCCCTTCCCGGAAGCGCCCTCTGGACCAGGTGGACCCAGATCCTTACATCCACTGGACTGACCTCAAGATGGGCCGGACCCACACCTCGCGTCCCGGTAACTTCTCGTCTGAAGCTCCCGGTTCCAGCGACGATCTCACCGTGCTTGAGGTAGCTTTCTTTTCTGGTCTCTCATGCTTTACTGTTATTCCTCCTCTGTAGATGCTCCCTCAGCTAGCACCCAACCGCAGGTTCATGAGCATGCGGCTCCTTTGCAGGCCGAGGCCGGCCCCGAGTTCCTGGATAAGCTCGTTGGCCAGGACAGGAAGAACAAGGCCCCGGCACCTGATGCCGGCTCAAGCCAAGCTCCTCCCGCCAAATGCTTCCGGACGGAAGTCTTTGGGGGGAAAAAAGCAGGCAGGAGGCGCTACAAGGGGAAAATGATGCCGGTCTCTTCTGGGTAAGCTTTTGTTCCTCTGTTTGCTTTGTTTTTTGAACTCTTCCTTTTGGTTGCTTTTTCCGATCTTTTCTCTTTCTCTTGTTCAGCCCTGCGCTTAAACTCTCCAAGAGCGACAGCGGTGCGAAACCGGAAGGCTCTGAGGGAACCGCAAGGGCCTCAACTCCTCCTCCTCAGTCTAGCCCGGTACCATCTGGTACCGGTAACCCTTCTGCCTCCTCTCTGGGAGGCACTTCAAGTGCGGGGCGCGCGGCCCCTACGCCTCCTGAACACCGCGCGGAGGAGGACCTCATCTCCCCTCCAGAAAAACAAGATACCGGCGCCAGCGACATCGGCGCCGATGAAGAAGCTGCCGGGCGGGCGGAACCTCTGGTTCCTCCCGTCCCGAAAAGAAAGAAGAAGAAGAGCTCGCACTCTTCCCCCTCCAAGGCCGCGCCGGACTCTTCCGCGCCAGCAAGCTCTACTTTGGGGCGGGCGTACCATCGCCTCCCAAGACCTCGCCTGTGCCTCCGCCAGAAGCTCCGAACGTCGAGCCAAGTGGGGCCACTCCAACACCGCCGCCAGAGACCCTCAAGATCACCAAGTTCCTCAAGCCGGAGGCTTTCAAGGGGAAGGCCACGGCTTCCGGCACTGCTTCGCCTGGCCCACAGCAATTGACGCTGCACGCCGGCCTCGCCGCTGTCGCAGCTGGTGAGATGGCCACCGGCTTGCTTGGCCGGATAACTGAGTTTAAGCGCGAAGGTCGCGAGCTGGGCCACCTGCTATCATATGCCGAAAAGTGGAACCAAGCGGATGTGTCCGCGGCTACACGCGGCCTAGGAAAGGACCGGCTTCCGGCGCCTGACCCCGCTGGCCCTCGGTGCTCGGAGGAGCACTTCATGCGACTGCGGCGCGCGGTGAAGGAGCTGTACAACGCGTGGCATGATGCCACCAACAACATGGTGGTAAGCTTCACCAAATTCTTTTCAACTTTTTAATTCATGTTGGTCTCATTTTTTCTGGATCTTGGCTATTTTCCCAGTCCCCAAGTTTCGTGTTGAGAGCATAGCTCTTAGCGCGAAACTTAAGTAAAGATTCGAAAAACCGGCATAGCCAGTCCCCGAGCTTCGGGTTAAGAGCGCAGGTCTTAGCGCGAAGCTTAGTTAATATTCTTTCTTGAACAGAGCACGGCCGACGCCCGGAAGCACCTCTTTGAGGAGCTTCTGTGGGAACACCGGGACCTTGCTGAAGTGCACAGCAAGTGCCAAGGTGAGCTTCTGTGCCTCCGGCATCTTCTTACCGGAAGGTTTTCTTTCTTAGTACTTATAACTTTCTGCTTAACAGCTATCCCGGAAGCTTCCATCGAAGCCCTCAAGACTCAGCTCGCCGCACTCCAAGGTACCGCTCCTTCTTTTCCGGTTAACTTGTTTCTTCTTCATTTTACCAGCTGCAATTTTGTTAACGCTTTCTTTCCGGGCTCTAGGTGAAAAAGAGCAGCTCATTCGGGAGCACCGCGAGGCTCTGGACGCCCAGGAGACTTACTCCAAGGGGCTGAAGGACCAGCTGATCCAGCTCGGGCTTAAGCATAATGAGGCGATGAAGGCCGCCCAAGCCGCCGCTGAGGTTAAGTTGAACGAAGCTCTGGAGGATGCCAACAACTCCACCGTGGTGCTGCGGGCGGAGCTAGAGGAGGGAGCCAAGGCGCGGAAAGCAGCCGAGGATCAGGCCGCGCGCTTGGAGGCGGAGCAGAAGGAGTATGACCTTTTGGTTATGCAGACCGACGGGCTCGCCCTCCGTAAGTTTTTCTTTTTTCTGTTCCGGCTTCTGCTTATAAGCTTATCTTATCCGGTAGCATGTGCTTATCTTTTTCCTTTGTCTTGTAGGGCTCTTTCCGGATTCCCAGGCATACGCGCAGAAGAAGGTAGCTGAGCGCCGAATCGCGCAAGCGTACAAGAATCTGGATGCGCCCTGGGATCCTTATGACCACCTGGTCGCGCTGTCTGCCCGGGTCTCCCACATGCGCGCGGTGGACCGGAACCTTGCCGACATCCCCGAGGTGGCGATCCACCTCTTCAAGGTGCTGTGGCCTGAGCAGGAGGTGCCGGCCAACCTAACGCTTACCTCTGAGTGCCTGAAGGGTGCCAGCCGACGAATCCGCGAATGGCAATGCTCAGCGGTTCGTGCCGGAGCAGATGCGGCGCTACGCGTCGCCTGCTCCTGGTACCCGGAGTTGGACCTGGACGCCCTCCTTGGCGTGCGCGAAAATGCTCCAACCGATATGGATCCGGTCCTCACCGCGAAGCGGTAGGATCGAGCCTACCGGATCGCAGAGTACGCCTCGGTCCGCACCTTCATCCCCCCTCCTCCCGGTGTCACTGATTATCTCAGCGACTATGAAGAAGAAGATGAGGATGAAGATGTCGGGGAAGACGCGCCTCCGGAAGGTCCTAACGCTGGTGATGCTCCTCCTGATGCTCCTGCTGCCTGAACATGTTTACCTTGCTTGGTTGTGTCCTGTTTGACTCAAAACAATGTTCATTAAATTCGACCCCGGTATGCCGGGGGTTATGGTGTAATATAAAACTTAACCGTTCTTTTGGTTGTGCTACAACAATCTATGCCGGTATGTCATACCGGTAGCCTATTAACTTATGTTTGTCTATTGTCTTAGCATTTTGCTCGTTGTGTTGCTTTTATCTTGCACTGCAAAGATTTCGGAATTGTTTCCGCATCCAATCCGATGCACACTTGGCTCTTTTGCTTTGGCTCTACCTACCTTCTCTGGGCGTTTTGGCGTATGAGCACAAAGTTCTTTTACCAAGCAAGCACTTTCTTGAACTTAGAAATAACTCAAAATTTTCACAAAAAACCGGTACAACCGGGGTTAGTTAAATTTCTTCGGATTATTCGTTCCCACTCTCTCTTTTCGCAGTTCACGTGCTTAATTCCTACCGGTTTATCTTGCTTGCCATGAAGCCGGGTTGCGGACAGCAGCAGAGTCGAAGACTCCGGTAGGTATAGCACGTTACTAAACCGGAAAGAAAAAATGTTCAACAAGCAACCGGTAAACTGAAAAAATAGACATATTGCATGAAATTTCCGTAGGGGTAGTCCCCGAGATTCATTCGAGGTCCCGACATCTTTTATTCATAGCAAATAAGGTACAAAAAGGAACTTCTTACACCACAACTTCAAGAGTAGAAAGGACGCAACAAAGCTACGTTCCACGGACGCTTGGTTTCCTCTCCAGACCTTCCCGCCTTTCCTTTTTTCCATTCCTATGCATCGATCAGGTAATAGGCATCATTGTGGAGAGCTTTGCTCACAATGAAGGGTCCCTCCCATGGGGGTGAAAGTTTATGCCGGCCTTCAGTGCGCTGCACTAGGCGCAACACCAGATCTCCTTCCCGGAATACTCTCGGGTTAACCTTCCGGCTATGATAGCGTCTGAGGTTTTGCTGGTAAATGGCTGTTCTTGCCAGTGCCAACTCTCTTGCTTCTTCTAGCAAGTCCACATCGTTTTCTCTGGCCTCTTTTACCTCTTGCTCGGTATAGAGCTGTACTCTTGGTGAGTCATGGAGAATGTCGGTTGGTATGACCGCTTCTGCTCCGTAAACCATAAAGAATGGAGTGTATCCGGTGGACCGGTTTGGAGTCGTTCTTATGCTCCACAGCACTGATGGTAGCTCATCGAGCCAACACCCCGGTGACTTTTCCACCGCCTCGATGAGTCTTGGTTTGATACCGGAAAGCACCAAAGCATTTGTTCTTTCCACCTGGCCATTGCCTTGTGGGTGTGCCACTGAGCACAAATCCAACCGGATATTGTTATCCTCACAAAATCTTTTGAACTCACCTTGAGCAAAGTTAGTTCCATTGTCAGTGATAATGCTATGCGGGTAGCCATACTGCAAGATAACATCTTTTAAGAACTTCACCGCTGTGCTCCCATCACATTTTGCAATAGGTTTCACTTCTAGCCACTTGGTGAATTTGTCCACCATAACCAAGATGTGGGTCATATTTCCCCTTGCAGTTTTGAATGGGCCAACCATGTCAAGGCACCAAACAGCAAACGGCCAAGTTAGCGGTATGGTTTTTAAACCGGATGCTGGGGTGTGATTTTGCTTGGCGTACCTCTGGCACCCGTTGCACTTTCTTACCAAATCCTCAGCATTCTCCAAAGCAGTGGGCCAATAGAACCCATGTCGGAATACTTTTGCTACCAACGCCCTTGAGGAGGCGTGGTGCCCACACTCTCCTTGGTGAATCTCCTCAAGCATCTCTTTTCCCTCTTCCGGTTCCACACATCTCTGAAGGACACCTGTGACACTTCTCTTATACACCTTACCATTGATGATGGTGTATGCTTTGGATCTCCTCTGGATCCTTCTGGACTCATTTTCGTCAACCGGCAAGGTGCCGTTGATCAGGAATTCCTTGATAGGTTTAACCCAAGATGGTGCCTCTCGAACCAGAAACACCGGTATGTCTATCTCCATGTTATCCACCAGCTTCTTCCGGTATGGACGCAGCAGTCCCCGAGTTTACCGGTACAGTCCCCGAGTTTGCCGGAACAGTCACCGAGTTTGCCGGAACAGTCCCTGGGTTTCCTTCATCGATATCCATTGGTACAACATGTGATTCCGGTACAAAAATTGATTCCGATTCCGGGCTCGGCTTGATCGATGGTACTCTTAAGTGTGCCAAGGCTATTCCGGGAGGAATTTCTTGCCTAGATGAGCCCAGCTTGGACAAAGCATCCGCGGCTTCATTTTCCGCTCGTGGCACATGGTGAAATTCACAGCCTGCAAAGAAGCTAGCAATCTTTTGCACGTGAAACCGGTATGAAGCCATGTTGGCATCTTTTGCGTCCCAATCTCCGGAATATTGTTGCACCACAAGATCTGAATCTCCGTAGCAAATGATCCGGTGCGCACCGATTTCTTTTGCGACCTTAAGTCCGTGAATCAGAGCTTCGTACTCAGCGACATTGTTTGATGCCCTGAAATGTACTTGCAAAACATACCAGAGATGATCTCCCTTAGGTGAGGTAAGCACCACACCGGCACCTAGACCCTCTTTGAGTTTGGATCCGTCAAAGTGCATTTTCCAGTATTCTATCCTTTGGTCTGGTGGTTTGTATTGCATTTCCGCCCAATCAACAAGGAAATCAGCCAAAGCTTGCGATTTTATGGCATCTCTTCTTTCATACACCGGTACGCATGGTGATATCTGGATTGCCCACTTTGCAATCCTACCGCTAGCATCTTTGTTGCACATGATATCGGAAATGGGTGCCTCACTCACCACTTTCATGGGGTGCTCCTCAAAGTAATGCTTAAGCTTTGTGGCGGCCATAAATACGCCATAAGTCATTTTCTGGAAGTGCGGGTAGTTTTGTTTTGAGAGGGAGAGCACCTCGCTCAGGTAGTATACCGGCCTCTGCACGGTTTTTCCTTCCTCTTCTCTTTCAACTACAACCACTACACTCACAACCCGGTTTGTTGCTGCTATATATAATAGCATAGGCTCTCTTTCTAGAGGCGAAGCCAGTATAGGCGCTGTGGCCAGCATTGTTTTTAGCTCTTTAAACGCTGCGTCTGCCTGAGGGGTCCAGACGAACTTGTCGGATTTTTTCATGAGAGCATAGAGCGGCAGAGCCTTTTCTCCCAACCTGCTTATGAACCGGCTTAGCGATGCCAAGCTTCCGGTAAACTTTTGCACGTCTTTGAGATCGCGCGGTATAGTCATTCTTTTGATTGCCCGGATTTTTACCGGATTAACTTCGATGCCCCGGCTTGATACAAGAAAGCCTAGCAGCTTGCCGGCAGGAACACCGAAGGTGCATTTTGCCGGATTGAGTTTCATCCGGAATCTTCTTAAGTTATCAAATGTTAGCCGGAGGTCATCGATTAAGGTTTCTTTTACCTTAGTTTTTACTACTACATCATCCACATAAACTTGCACATTTTTTCCAATTTTATCAAACAAGCATTTTTGCATACAACGCTGGTACGTTGCACCAGCATTGCGCAAACCAAAAGGCATAGTGACATAGCAATAAGCCCCGTGCGGGGTAATGAACGCATTTTTTATTTGATCTTCCTTTTTCAGGGGGATTTGGTGGAAACCGGAATAGGCATCCAGGAAAGACAACAACTCACACCCAGCAGTGGAATCAATCACTTGATCGATCCGAGGTAAAGGGAAAGGGTCTTTCGGGCAAGCTTTGTTCAGGTTGGTGTAGTCGATGCACATGCGCCACACCTTTGGAGCTTTTGCTTCGAGGTTCTCATCTTTCTTCTTTTCGACTAGCACCGGATTGGCCAGCCACTCAGTATGCAACACTTCCACGATGAAACCGGCAACCAACAACTTTGTCACCTCTTCTCCAATGATCTTTCTCCTGTCTTCAGCACACCGGCGCAGCGGCTGCCTTACCGGCTTAGCATCCTTCCGGACATTTAAAGAGTGCTCAGCCAGCTCCCTCGAAACACCTACCAAGTCATCAGTGGACCAGGCAAAAATATTCCGATTCTCACGGAGGAAGCTGACGAGCGCGCTTTCCTATGCCTCATTCATGCCGGCACCGATACGAATGGTGCGCTCAAGGTAAGCCGGGTCCAGCACAATGTCCTTTGTTTCTTTTGTCGGCTTGAATGCCGGTGTGCCCAAGTTGGCACTCATTGCCGGTAAACTCAGCTGTGAGGACTGAGCCAGCGCAACAGCAGTTTGCATCCTCCTCTTTTCCTCTGCAATCACCAGCGATTCTGCCAGGTTTGATCCGGCTGAAGCGGTTTCTAGTGAGACTTTGTAGTTTCCCACCACAGTCAAGGGTCCACGAGGTGCCGGCATCTTCATCTTGAGATAGGCCGTGTGAGTTGAGGCCATGAAAGCAGCCAATGCCGGTCTCCCCAGCAACGCATGGTAAGGTCTATCTAAGTCCATCACCTCGAACTCAATGTTTTCAACCCAGCAATTGTCACGTCCTCCAAATGACACATCCACCCGGACTTTTCCAACTGGAGCGCAGGACAAGCCCGGAACGATTCCGTGGAAAATTGTACGAGTTGGCTGAAGCATGTTTTCTGTTATGCCCAGCGTATGCATGGTGTTCCGGTACATGATGTTTATGCTGCTTCCATTGTCTATCAGCACTTTGCTGAACCTGACTCGAGCGTTTGGCCCATGCATGATTGGGTCTACCACAAGAGCGTAACCACCCGGATTAGGCATTATCTTGGGGTGATCCTTGAACGACCAGGAGAACTCTTGATCTGATCACAACATATATTTTGGCACTGCCGGCATCACAGCGTTCACTTCCATGGAACGGCGATGCAGGCTTTGTCTGTCGGTTGGCTCAGTGACGAACACAACGCAGCACATATCTGGATCATGGTAAACATTCCGGCCCAAAGGTGCCGGTGGAGGTGGTTGGCCATTGCCTTCTCCCACCTGGTTAACTTGCTGGTGTTGTTGCCGGTTTGGCTGCGGCTGTACCGGTAAAGCATTTGCTCCGGTAAGCGGCGGTGGTGGTGGTAGTTGATGCTGATGTAGCATATCTTGAGATGGTGGTAGCATTGTGGAGCACCCTTGTGCTTGCGCATCTTTTACTGCTCCCTTGAGCATCAAGTACTTGGTCCAAGAACAATCCTTCGTCAGATGATTTGACGGGTGAGCCGGATTCGGAGTGTGCCACCGGCAAGGTTGATCCATCGCGGCTTCCATGGTATATTTCACAGGTTCCTGCCAATTCTTTTTTTGGCCCCAGGGTTTCTTTTCGACCCACTGTTTCTTAGGACCCGCCCATGGCTGCGATCCGGTTCTTTGCCTCTGACTGCCGCTGGCCTCAGAGTTCTCTTGTACAGCAACAACTTGCTGCGGACCGTATCTTCGATCCAGGAAATCTTCCCTTCTTTTGTTGTTCCGGTTATCCCGGTGTTGCTCTTGGCGCTGCTGAGGTGGGTTTGATTGTTCCGGCTCAGCTTGTACTGCCGGTTGCAATGGGTCTCCCAATGCATAGTTATCTGCCACACGTATCATTTCCGCCAGAGTTACCGGCATGTTCCGCTGCAGCTTTTGCCACAACGGCGAACCTCTGCGGCATCCATTGCAAAACCAAGCAATGGCTTGTGCCTCTATCACCCCTTCACAGGAGTTTCTCGTGGAGTTCCACCGGGCCAAGTAGTCCCGGTCTGTTTCCTGCGGACGCTGCACGCACAAAGCGAGCTGCTGAGGCTTGTTGGGCCTCCGGTATGTGCTGCTGAAATTACTCACAAAAGCTTCCTCAAAGTCCAACCAACCGTTTATGCTTCCTGCCGGCAAGTTGTTCAGCCAGAGTCATGCCGGTCCCACCAGGAATGATGGTACAATTCTTACGGTCCAACGCCGGTTTCCTCCTCCAGCTACGGTTCCTCAGCCACCAGCGACGTATACCGCGGTCACGTAATCCGCGAGCCAATCTTCCGGCTTAGTGGTGCCATCATATGTTTTCGTGTCACGGGGCAACTGGAAGTTGCGAACTGGTGGTTCCTCTTTCATGATCCTTGGACCAAAACATTTTGGGCCCGGAGGACCTTCTGCCTCGATCATTTCTGACAAATATACTCTATCCAGACGGTGCCTCGCATCCCGTTCTGGCAGGTATCTTTCTCCCAAGCATTCTCCCAATGAGTTCCGGTGTGCTGTGAGTCTTGTTGAATCTGCCTCATCATAATGTTCCGGTACCGCGGCCCTTGCCTGCCGGTACCTCGGGGGAAGCATTTCCTCCTCCTCATACGCCACCCTTGCAGCTCGATAATTTTGCCCGGTTTCATATCTACCGGCATGATTGTTTCCGGCATAGCCTCCTTTGGCGTAGCCTCGGTCTGCCCCTTGGCTTTTTCTACCGGCATCGTGTTGCCCGGCATACACAGTCATCTGCTGCGCATTCATCTCTTTTTATCTTCTTCTGTCCTGATGGGGGGACGATGCCTGCCCATGGGACTTGCTTCCGGCATTCTTTGTTCAACGCGCGGATTTTGAGGCCACAACCTTGTTCAACTTAGCAAGCTGCTCAGCATTCTGCTGCTCAATGGTTTCAAGCAGCTCTCTGACACGCTCTTGTTGTTTTGCCAGAGCGTCTCCGGAAAGCGATTCACACAGCTCTACTGCACCCTTAGCAGCTTTTATGGTTTTATCCGGGCTACTATACTTAGGTTTTTCTACGATGCTCACAGATGCAGAGGTACTTTTGCCGGCAAGAACTTCCTTACGCAAATCCTGATCTAGATTGCGAGCCTTAAGCCGGTTTTCTGGTATCCTAGCAGCATGAGCGCTAACTGAAGCAAAGCCATGGGCAGCGTTATACTCACGTACGGTTAGGTTTAGCTCGCGCTGCGCCCTGACGATGTCGGCGCCGTTCGCGAGCAGCTTCCGGCGTTGCGCCTCCAGCTCCGCCTGAGCCGCTGCCGGGTCGATGTTCTGCGCGATGGGCGTCGCCAGCACGTTCATCGCCGCTTGGAGTGGTGTCTCCGATGGTGCGGACGATGCTCCCACAGCGCCTACGTCGCGCTCCAGCGGTGGCTTGGCCGCGCGGGTTGATGCCGCACGCCCTGCAGCTTCGTCCACTGCTTCCTTGCCTGGGCCGACCGCACCAGCCATCATCACCTCCACGCTACCGGCTGCGCGGCCAGCACAGAGCCACCTTGGCGGATCCGGCGCCACCAGCACCGGCGAAAGGCGCTGGCGCACAGGGACGGTGCCGAAGTAGACACGGTGGCTGCCGAACTCGATGACGCGGCCGTTCTTGGGGAAGATGCCGCCGTTGGCGAAGCAGCCCGCGTTGTCGTTGATGAAGTCCATGGAGTAGAGGTGCTGGACGAGCGTAGACACCGTCCGCTCGCCGGCGACTTCAAGGATGCCCGCCCGAATGTGAACTCCAGCAAGCGCCACTTCATGCCCCACGGTGGGCGCCAACTGTCGTCGTGGTGAACGAGCAGATGCCATGGGATGGCTTAAGTTGGGGCCGAATGGGCGCTAGAGGATTCGGGGGAGGGTTTTTGGATTAGATTGGATGAACTTCCGGATGATTTCCTCAAGAACTCAGCCAAAGGCAAAGGTAGAAGAAGAAACACACAAGGAAGAACTCTGCTCTAGATCTTTCTCTTCATTGATCTCAACAGGATACAAGTTTGTGCATACATGGTTTCTCTCGTGATTGATCGTCCCGTATATGGGTGTGCCCCCTCTCCTTATATAGGGGAGAGGGTGGCTTACAGAGGAAGAAAACCTAGAAAACCCTAATGGCATCTTTGACTAGACAAACTACTTTACAAAGTTACTTTAATCATAAGTGACGTCGGGGTCTTCTTTAATCAGGGAGGCTGACGTCCTCCGGCTTCTTTCAGCGTCATCTTCTTCTTTGGTGCCAGGGCTTCGTTTAAAGCTACTTTGCTTAGCTCATCTTTGTCCTCTAGCTCTGAAGAGAATCTTTGACTAGTCTCGCCGATGTGCTACCGGGCACTTCTTACCGGTAGCCCGGTGTCTTCTTTACCTGGTTCCGGTATACCCTCCTTGGGGATACCGGCTTAGCTTTACTTAGCCAAACGCTTAACTTTGTGATCCAGTATAAACATTAAACCGGTATCTTGATGGCTCAAACCATCCGGTTTGGCATGCCTTTGGCATACCGGGGGTCATCCCCCAACATTTGTTAAAATTTAGATGTATCTAGACACTACATAACATCTAGATGCACATAAATTTTGATAAAATCTCAAACAACCTTCATGATACGGAGGGAGTACTACTTCTAATCAAAGAAACTTTCTAGTAGCCCTTCATTTATCTCAGACGTCTACGATTTGCAGGACTATAAAAGGTGAAAACAAAACATCGCTTCATTATCACGATCGTTCAAATTCTACATGATTTTGATTCGTTTGATTGAAAAAAGATTATTATCATCGCGAGGTTTAATGGATGCAAAACAATTCCTATGAGAAGTTTGAGTGGATGCAAAATTTATATGTAGAATTTAATCCTACAAATCAATCAACCAATGTAAGAAAAATCGTAAAAACTCCAATCCTCTAAAAGTTCTATATATACCCTTTAAATCAAAGATCACTCGATCTGGCTTCATGTTTGCCTATGTAGGTTTATGTGGACAATATACACCTTTCACCAATTAATTAATGCGGCTCCTCCCTCCTTGAGTTCGATTCGATCTTGAGTAATTCATCTTTGCATAATTTGTATTTACCAGGCTGCTAATATATGCATAGATTGGATTACTTCCGATCAAGATTCTTTTGGCAAGAAGATAGTGAAAAGAAAAAATACCGATTGACGAAATGGAGTATCGTTTGTCGTTCAAAAGATCAAGGTGGACTTAGTGTTCATGATCTCGAGACTAAGAATAGAGCTTTGCTAGGTAATGACTAGTTCGGTTATTAACTGAGGATGGTGTATGGCAGAGTTTACTACGGAGGAAGTATATTGGCTCAAAAGAAATTTCTCAGGTTATATGAAAACCAAGAGATCACATTTTTGGGCTGGTATTATGACAATAAGAAATACTTCTTTCCACATGGCTCCTTCTCCATTAGAGATGGGTCTTAGATAAGGTTCTGGGAGGATATATGGTTGGGAACAACCACCCTTCGTGAACAATATCCGGCCTTATACAATATTGTGCTGACATAAACATGATACTTCACAGAAGGTGATGGAAACATCTATGACGTTCAGACGTGATCTTGTTGGAACTCGTTTGGCTTCTTGGAATGAGCTAATACAAACATTAGCCTCTGTCCAGCTGCTACAAGGATCAGACGAGTTCCGTTGGAATCTCACAAAAAAGGGGTATTCTCTGTTGGTCCATGTACACAGCCTTAATTGAACCCAGTCAACCGGCAGTAAATTATAAATCCATTTGGACGATGAAGATACCACTGAAATCTAAGGTTTTTGCTTGGTACCTTTGTTGGGGAGTTATTCTTACTAAAGATAACCTTGCAAAGAGGAATTGGTATGGTTGTACGAAGTGTGTTTTCTGTCACGAAGAGGAGACAATAGAACACTTGTTTTTCCAATGCCAGTTCACGAGATCTATATGGTTAATCATTCAGATAGGTTCTACCTTATACCCTCCGAAAAGCATTGCAAATATTTTTGGCAATTGGCTAAATAGAGTGGGAGCTAGGTTTAGAGTTCTTATCAGAGTGAGAGCGATTGCCGTTATATGGTCGTTTTGGCTATATAGAAATGACAAGGTTTTTGATAATAAAAATTATTTTCTTATGCAGGTCATCTACCGATGTACGACGTTGCTCCATTTATGGTCATCGCTTCAACGCTTGGAGGACCGCAACTCTTTACGGAGGTGTCTTCACGATTGAAGGAAACGGCGAAGGATTTTATTACCCAACTGTTATCACCAGATTTTGGTCAAATCAGGAGGTGGGCCGTAAGAGAGATGGGCTTGGAAGATTACACGTGGAAGATCTCTGAAGCGGTCTTGCACGAGGAGTTTGGGCTGGATTGCCCGTGTATCTTTAATTATGGTAGATTGTATCTTAGATTAAAAGTTAGAGTTTGTATCATGTACGCTGGGGATTATTCCCACGTTAGAAAGTCCCCTGGACTATAAATATGTATCTAGGGTTTATGGAATAAACAACAACCAACGTTCAACCAAACAAATCAATCTCGGCGCATCGCCAACTCCTTCGTCTCGAGGGTTTCTACCGGTAAGCGACATGCTGCCTAGATCGCATCTTGCGATCTAGGCAGCACAAGCTCCACGTTGTTCATGCGTTGCTCGTACTGAAGCCTTGTTGATGGTGAGCAACATAGTTATCATAGATGTGTTAGGGTTAGCATAGTTCTTCGCGTAACATGCTATCGTAGTGCAACCCTTGCATGTCTAGCTGCCCTCACACCTATCTTAGGTGTGGGGGCGGCACCCCGCTTGATCATTATTTAGTAGATCTGATCCATTACGGTTGCTCCTTGTTCTACAAGGATTAGTTTAATATCTGCAATAGTTAGGCCTTACAAAGGAGGGGAGGATCCAGCGGCACGTAGGGTGTCGTTTGCTAGTCCTAGACAGGATGTTCCGGGAATCAACCTCGTGTTGGTTTTTAGGCCTTGTCTAGGATCGGCTTACGATCACCGTGCGTGGCCGCGAGGCCCAATCTGGAGTAGGATGATCCGATTATGCGGTGAAAACCCTAAATCGTCATAGATCTCATTAGCTTTATCTTGATCAAGCAGGACCACCATATATTCGTGCACCTCGTACGAATCATGGGTGGATCGGCTCCCTGAGCCGATTCACAGGATAACCTGAGAGCCGATCGAGGCTCGTATTTAATGTTTACATGTATGCCATGCAGGAAACTAAGCGAGGCATCTCCATCACCTTCCTGACCAGGTATAGGTCAGGTGGCACGCCCTTGCAATCAGCATCGGACGTGTGACCAGAAGGCTTTGCGGGCCGTCGCTCGGAGGGACCTCAGCCAGCCGCAGCTCTAGGTTGTTCCCGGCTCTACGGTGTTGCCCGTCGCTGCCCGCCGGTGGGTTTCTGACGACAACACATTCTGGCACGCCCGGTGGGACGAGCTTCTACATCAACCACATCGCCATCTACATCTGGGATGGCGGACGGCACGCCAGTCACCTACGAGGAGCTGCCCGACGAGCTCAAGAAGAGGTATGACGAGATCAAAGTCACCCTCGAAGCCGACCTCATCGGCTCTTTTCAGAGAACCCATTCACATGGCATCAGATGGAAGGGGTTCTCACCGCAAGGTGCACTCGATGGGATAGACCTCTCTGCCCCGTCGGAGGAACGCACCAGGTCCCTGCGGCAGGAGATCAACTACTTGGTGGCTCACTCGCTACACCGTCACTCTGAGAACCTGGTCAACACGTTGGAGCGTGTCGCTCTTCGCGTGATCCAGGAGATCATGAGGCACCAGTACTCGCCGTCAGGACCAGCTCTCAGGACGCATCAAGGAGAGTTGCCACTCCAGTCCCGTCCACCGCTGCCATTTGCGTTGGCAGCACCAGAAGTGCCGGCTACACCGGCATTCGTCGTCTACAAGATCGGTTGTGACCCTAGTGACTACCAGTTCTTGCCCGAGGCGCCTAAGGAGATCCCTCACGGGTACACGTGCACGTATGTGCCAGATTGTGGCAACTGGGCACTCACAAACCAGGCCACAACATCAGGGACTTCTGGGAAAACAGGAGGGACGTCGGCGACGAGCTTGAGAAGCAGACGTGGCTAACTAAGTACGCCACCCCGACGAACCTCCGTAGCTCAGCTCCTGCAGTTGGCTCAGAGCTGGAAAAGCAAACATGGCTGGCTAAGTACGCCACCCCGGCGAATCTTCAGAGTTCAACTCCTGCAGCCAGCACAGCGGATCAGATCAGTACCATACTGAGAGACCAGTTCGGCATGGTGCCGAAAAGGAGGGCAATCGGCTATTCCAAGCCGTACCCCGACGACTACGAGATGATCCCGCTGCCACCTAAATATCGGCTCCCTGATTTCTCCAAATTCAGTGGATCAGATGGTTCCAGCTCCATCGAGCACGTGGGCCGATATTTGGCACAACTAGGACCGGCTTCAGTGTCGGATCAACTACGCGTGAGGCTCTTCTCACAGTCCCTCACGGGATCGGCTTTCGGGTGGTACACCTCGTTGCCACCGGACTCCATCCGGACTTGGAAGCAGTTGGAAGAGCAGTTCCATATGCAGTACCATTCAGAGGCTTCCGAGTCCGGCATTGCCGATCTAGCACAACTACGTCAGAAGCGCGGAGAAACTGTGACAGAATACATCCAGCGCTTCAGAATCTTAGGAACCGATGTTATTCGGTTCGTATAAGCCGAAAAGGAAGCAATCGAGTTGGCGGTAGCGGGCCTCGCAACACCGCTCAAGGACATGGCCTCCCAAGCGGACTACCCCTCACCGGCGCACATGGTTCAGAAACTATCGGCATATGAACAGCGCCACCCGGACTGTACCAAGACAAGTTCAAGCGTGCGTAGTCCTGGTCGATGCGAGAGGAAGACGAAGTTCCTGCGGGAGACCAAGAGGTAGCAGTGGCTGAATGGACTCGGGGAGGAACCCCGTGTCCTGCAAATGGGTAAAGCCACCAGGCCCACCCAGGGGATTTGATTTTGACGTGACCAAGACTGAGCAAATCTTCGACCTCCTGCTCAAGGAGAAACAGTTGACGATTCCTGAAGGTCTCAAATTCCCCACGGTGCAAGAGCTGAACGGAAAGCCATACTGCAAATGGCACAACTCGCTCTCCCATGCCACCAACGACTGCAGGGTATGGCGTCAGCACATCCAAGCGGCGATAGAAAAAGGGCGTCTAATTTTCAACCAGTACGCCATGAAGGTCGACACCCAGCCCTTTCCCGCCGTTAACATGGTAGACTGCACTTACCCTGAAGGTTGCCAGCCAGGATCCTCGTTCAGCATCAACATGGTAGGACCTGGGCACCACTCTGGCAAAGATGGAGACGAGGGCAGCTGCTCTCGTAGCAAAGACACAGAGGAGGCCGCTCCACGCGATCGGCTCCGTCATGATGGCAAGCGCTACGTCACAGAGGGAGAAGTGAAGAACATGAGATGTCAGCGACCCCTCTCTGATCACCTCCTCAACAAGTATGTGAGTCAGTATGACCAACGCCGACGATCCACCGATGATGATGAGAGAGATCGTCTGGCTAGAGAAGCCAGAAGACATCGTCGGCACGATCGCGATGAGGAGGAACACGAGCGCCGTGCCACGGAAAAATCAAGGGAGCAAGATGACAACGCCAGGCACTGGGACTGCCCCTTCTTCAGACACTGCTGGGATTCAGGAATGAGCCGATTGCCCACAATCGGCAATTGCCCAGAATGCAACCAGAAGAAGAAGGAGGCAGCCAACGTGTCTGTGTTCAGGCACTTAGGGCCTCTCCCGCCACAAAGCAAACGTGCTGAGTCCCCTCGGTGGGCAGATCTCGAGGATTCCGGAGACGAGGGACAAGAAGAAGAAGAAGACAGGTACCACCAGCCAAGGTGGTGCCCTGATGGACTCAGCCGTTCACAAAAGCGCAGGGTTCAGCGATTGCGCGGCCTGGAGGAAGCCGAAAGGTTATACCTGCATATTTTAAGGAAGGCACGACCTGATCTGGCTGTGAAAGTTCAGCGGACCCTGGATGAAGAGGGTCGTCCACGGAAAATGGAGTGGCGCCCCAAGCAAAGAAAAGTCGATGATGAAACATCGGCTGGTACGAACATGGTGCTCGTCCTTCCGACGGAACTTAGTGCCCCACGATTCTACGATGCACTCAAGGTGGACGACAGCAGGCGCATCAAGTCAGAGGTTGGGCTGGTTTTATCCACCAGCCTGACCGAGTAGCAAGATTAAACCAATGAGCAAACGGGGCGGGGCTGATCCTTGTGATCGGCCCCAAAAATTATGAAGGAACATTACAGAACCTTCAGTCAGCGCTCAAATGGATATGGAGGCCGATTCCAGCAATCGGCCAAAATTATCTTCACCACGTGTTCTGCTTGTGTTCAGCATCGATCCACGGGACAGCGGCCACGTCGGCAGATGAAAGTCAGCACGAATCCTTACGGAGCCGACGTGCAAGTGCAGTGCCCTGGCTAACCATAGAAGCCGATATCTGCAGTCATCTGGCAGATTCGGCTCGGGGGGCATACAGTCAGATGAACATGTGCAGATAAACGTGTGTAAACATGCGTGCAGTGAAACATTGGGGGCAGATTAAGAAAAATCGGCCAAATAAAAAAAATAATTTTTGCACAAAAAAGCGAAGCCGATGCGCGGCCATCGACTCTAGTACAGTTACACAAGACCAAGGCCTACTGGCTATGTGCTCAAAGTTTACATCAACATCGACGTTCAGTAGAAGAAAGCTGATCAGCGACCTGTGCATCCTCGCCGGTATTCTCGCCTTGATTAAGGCTCGGGGGGCAGCTCGCCCTAAAATATCTTTAGAGAGCCGATTTTGTTGGAATCGGCTGTTTCTGCATTACAACGTGGAAACCAATGGCGACGCAGTTGGCTCGCTTTGGATGGGGCTCGGAGGGCGACTCGCCCGAGAGGTTCTTGGCTTTGGGAGCCGATTTTGTTGGAATCAGCTGGTTCTACGTTGCAACTGTTCTGCAGAATGATGCTTGGTTACAGAGTCATCAGTTCCAGCATCCAAGCTGATTCAGCAACAGTTCCGGGACTCTCTTGGGAACGTCCGCTCAAAATCAAAGGAAGCCGGTCTGCTGCGATCGGCTGCACCCAGTGCTATCGTCATCGGCAGGGCTAGTTAACTTGGAAGTTAACTTGGAAGGATGACTGAATTAGCTTGTCTCGCTGGTCATTAAGCATTGGTTAGCAACCGTCAAGGTCAGATGAGGAAAATCGGCTGAGTCGGCATAAAGAACATCGGCAAAATCAAAAGAAATTTTTCATTGATAATAAGATTTCTTACAAAGAGGAGCCGATTGTTCAGCAAAGGGGACAGATTGCTACTGCTAATCTTATGCTAGTAGGTCCCTATTCTAAGGACTGTTGCCGTCTTCGCCGTCGCTGAGGTAGCTGCCCTCATTGCTGCTGTCGACAAATCCCTCGGTGCTGCTACTGTGACCTTCAGCGGAGGCTTCTTCCTCGTCATCATCATCGTCCTCGTCTGACCAAGCCCAGCCCCGGATGCGTTTCGCCGGCGGTTCGTCGGAGGAGGTGTCGTCCTCCTGTTCCTTCTTCATGTCGGAGGAGATGTCTTCGTCTTCGACATCCTCTTCTTCTCTTTTGGTGACGGATGTGAATTTACCCCGGAAGGGAGGGTCGTCGTCGCCGCTCTCCGCCTCCAGTGCTCCGTCAACCAGGTACCGGAGGTCATCTTCCCCGTCGGTTAGGGGCATGGCCCCATCTGACCAGACGAGGTCCTCACCCTCCGGCACGAAGTCGAAGTCCCACTCCTGCTTGTCCCAATGTTTGGGAGCCCGGCGGTTGTACGCCTCCATCTTGTCGTGCTCTAGGACCAACTCGCTTGAGGAAGAGGATTGGAGAGAGACGGAAGACGAGGAAGAAGACGACATGGCTGAGGGAGAAGAGGGTTTTTTGGTGCCGATGGCCGAACAGAGAAAGGGGATGAAGAGGGTTAATCAGTCGGCACGGTTAAATAATGAGAAGCCTGGTGGGAATTAATGCCATTGCAGTTTCCGAGGAGGTGATGCCAAAGCTATCGAATTTCGCAGAGAAACTAGAAAGACAAGGCATCATGATGAGAATACTGCGACAGGTCTGCTCTGCCACGACATGACCCTTCGAAGGAAAATAAGAGTGGTTTTGAAATTATCATTGCCAAAACCAGGGGGGCATGTGTTATCACCAGATTTTGGTCAAATCAGGAGGTGGGCCGTAAGAGAGATGGGCTTGGAAGATTACACGTGGAAGATCTCTGAAGCGGCCTTGCACGAGGAGTTTGGGCTGGATTGCCCGTGTATCTTTAATTATGGTAGATTGTATCTTAGATTAAAAGTTAGAGTTTGTATCGTGTACGGTGGGAATTATTCCCACGTTAGAAAGTCCCCTGGACTATAAATATGTATCTAGGGTTTATGGAATAAACAACAACCAACGTTCAACCAAACAAATCAATCTCGGCGCATCGCCAACTCCTTCATCTCGAGGGTTTCTACCGGTAAGCGACATGCTGCCTAGATCGCATCTTGCGATCTAGGCAGCACAAGCTCCACGTTGTTCATGCGTTGCTCGTACTGAAGCCTTGTTGATGGCGAGCAACGTAGTTATCAGATGTGTTAGGGTTAGCATAGTTCTTCGCGTAACATGCTATCGTAGTGCAACCCTTGCATGTCTAGCCGCCCTCACACCTATCTTAGGTGTGGGGGCGGCACCCCGCTTGATCATTATTTAGTAGATCTGATCCGTTACGGTTGCTCCTTGTTCTACAAGGATTAGTTTAATATCTGCAATAGTTAGGCCTTACAAAGGAGGGGAGGATCCAGCGGCACGTAGGGTGTCGTTTGCTAGTCCTAGACAGGATGTTCCGGGAATCAACCTCGTGTTGGTTTTTAGGCCTTGTCTAGGATCGGCTTACGATCACCGTGCGTGGCCGCGAGGCCCAATCTGGAGTAGGATGATCCGATTATGCGGTGAAAACCCTAAATCGTCGTAGATCTCATTAGCTTTATCTTGATCAAGCAGGACCACCATATATTCGTGCACCTCGTACGAATCATGGGTGGATCGGCTCCCTGAGCCGATTCACAGGATAACCTGAGAGCCGATCGAGGCTCGTATTTAATGTTTACGTGTATGCCATGCAGGAAACTAAGCGAGGCATCTCCATCACCTTCCTGACCAGGTATAGGTCAGGTGGCACGCCCTTGCAATCAGCATCGGACGTGTGACCAGAAGGCTTTGCGGGCCGTCGCTCGGAGGGACCTCAGCCAGCCGCAGCTCTAGGTTGTTCCCGGCTCTACGGTGTTGCCCGTCGCTGCCCGCCGGTGGGTTTCTGACGACAACACCAACATGGGTGGCTGCATAGTCGAAGGATCTTACCTCCTGCAGTCTTGTGAATTGGTCTTATCAGATTAAGTACTCATGTAATTTTCTTTGTCGGTGTGTTTTGAGAATCAAAAGCGGCTGTGTGCATCCTCGATATGCAGAGGCCGAGTGTATTGCTTAAATTTGAGTAATAAATCACCCTTTATCGAAAAATATGCATTCTAGGACAGTTACCCATGCATGCTTTTGTGAGGCTACAGAATTATACCTAGATTTTGACAAGGTCTCTAGCACATAATACCGAGACCATTGATTTTGGGTGTAATATAATTCCTGGTCATATGATGTTATCAAACCTCAGCTGCAAATTGCAACTGAGAGACATCACGAATCGCGATGCAATCCAACTGTTTAGGCTTTACCAAGCCGTTTTTCGTATCAATACGCTTATGTGAGATTACACGTGCCCGTGTGCGTGATGTTATTCATTGCATTGACCGTCCATAAGAGGTCGATTTCTTCCTTACTTATCTCGTTCTGTAATCTTCATTGGATGACATCAACTTTCCGCCATTGTTGGGTGGACGGTCTTGTCTTGGGACAGCGCAGGCATGCACCTAGGCTATGTACCCTTCTTCGCTGTCATCAGCGCACACACACGCATAACTGCGTGCTAGACTTGGTAGGAGCAGTATTAGTCCATCCTGCCGGCATGGCCGGTTTGATCGTGATTATCTTATCGTACATGTGCACTGCTCCTGAAGACCGGCGGGGGAATTACAAAGAGCGACAAGTTCAATAACTTGGACAAATATATATACGCAGCTTAGTATATACCCTTGGGAACTTGGTCCATTAATTTTGGGGAACGATCCGTAAACTGTGGATCGTTGGATGTATGTGAGTGCATCGACATAGCCACAATAGCTTATTCTCGATCGAACATAGTGTCAGAAGAACAGATATTTTTTAAGTTCTTATTTTGCATTTGAAAATAAGATCATAGTGATATCATAGCATGTACAATAAGAAAAAAATAATGTCAAACAGATATTGCTTTTCATAGAGATTTTATAAATCAATAAATATAATGTGATTACAACACTAGTACACGATGCCATATAATATAGGTATATTATCATACAGTAGTATCATATACATGATGTTATTACTAATTCCTTTCAAATGTATAAGACTTATATTTTTTTCTAAAAGTCAAACTGTGTAATGTTTGACCAAGTTTTACAAAAAATCAATAAGATGTACAATGCAAAATCAATAATGTTAGATACATCTTGAAATATATATTAATTTGATATCTATATGCATTTATAATTATTCATTGTTTTTTCTAAAATTTTGGTCAAATTTTACTTAGCTTGACATTTTAAAAATAAGCCTTTATTTATTGAAATGGAGGCATTATATCATACTACCCACTATTACTAGCCTTAACCATCACACAATTGAGCCGATATTTAGTTGATGATTTTAGTTAAGTACGCGCATGGATTTAATTTCAACTATGAACCAAACTTGTTCTATGCATCAAGTCATCAAGTTAGGTTTTTTTAGGGGAAATCAAGCCATCAAGTCAGCTAAACGTAGAATATTTAGGGTGAAAATCTAAGACCTTTGGTCGGATGACGACGGCGCTGGTGCACTGTTCCCTTCTTGGAGACGTCGCTTTTGGAGAGTCTTTACTTCATGTTTTGTCACGGTGGTGGTTGTGGTGATTGTATTGCTGTTGTTAGATCTAGAATGCTGTATCGGGACTTTTATTTCTTAGTTTTCTTTACTCTTTTTTAGCTGTGTGCATCCGTACTGCCATTAGGGTGGAGCGTTCTTGCAGAGGCTGGGTGTAATTTATATCTTTTGATATTATAATATATTCCTTTATCTAAATAAAAAAAGCTAAGGGTAGAAAAAACATGTCGTGGTAACGTTGGACTTCCTTCCAGTGGGCCCTCTGGGTCGGCCCACTACATTTCGACGCTATACCACCAAGTCCAGGCCCACAACCAAGCCCGTTCCTCTCTCTTCCTCCTCTCCGACTCGTGTGCCCGTCCGTCCTGCTGCTGCTACTGCTGATGCTTGCGCTCTCCTCCGTCCTGCGCTCCCGTGCCTTCCTCCTCCCCTCCCTCGCCCCGCCGCCGCCGCCTCCTCGCTGCCGTCTGCTTGCCCTTCCTCTTCTGCGCGCCGTATCCTCCTCCTCGTCTTCCCCGTTCCCCTCGCCTCCCAAGACCTCGGGGATGTCGGAGCAGGCGGCGCAGTACAAGTTCGGCCCGTATAAGATCGACGCGCGGGAGGTCTTCCACTCCACGGCCCTCTCCTACGCCATGGTCAACCTCCGCCCGCTCCTGCCTGGTAATAATCTATCCATGCTTCGCTAATCTCGCTTTTGCCAGGTTTCTAGGGTTCAGTTTTCTGCAACTGTTCGATGCCAGTCTGCTTAGAATCACGGTATTCATTTTAGGCGAGCTTATTGGTGGCACAGTTTACTTCGAGAAATTGCATGTCAAATGTGCCAGAAATGAAGCTTGTTGTTTAATCCGTACATGCTTCCCAAACCTTGATCTGCAATTGCATGTAGTTCTTAGTTGCCCATGTATGACTTCCTATGTAGTTGTTACTTCTTAGTTCTTGCGCTTAGAAGCCACTTAATTATCTGTTTGGCCAACTGCAGATACATTCCATTCAATCTTATTTTACTCTTATGTAGAAATCAGCATGTTGATGAATGGTGGGTTTTGTTTATGTTGCCATTTTGTGGCTTACTAGCTTGCTATTTAAGAACTCAGACCTTAGGGGTCCTACTCAAAAACATGTTCAGTTTGATTTATATCTCGTATAGTCATATGTACTAGTATATTGAGAGCCACACTCTTGTATTGAAGCTATTTGTGATTCTAGATTTGTATCTTCTGTATTTGTAGCTGCTCTTTTATATTTACCCATGTCAATCTTACTCTGCAGGTCATATCCTTTGATTTGGCAAAGGCATTTCTGAGATTTTAAGTCAATGAGAATGCTAATGATATGCCTGTACCGGGTCTCCTGGTGTTGTCGTACACTCATGCTATGGATAACTTTTTTTCATTTGCTTGTTTATAGTTTGCTAAAACTTAAGATGACAGTCCAAACACTTCTAGCAGAAGATGAAAACTGACAATTTCAAACAAATGGATTGCACATTGTTTTCCCAGCCTTTTGCTATTATTCAAATCAAATCCATATATCAAGGATGTCATGATATAGTGCCACAATTTAGTATTCATATATATGAATGACATAGAAAATAGTTGAAACATCCTTCATTATATATTTTTAAATATTATCTAATGACATGTCATCACAATCAGTTAATCTTCATCTTTTTATGAAGATAGCGTCGAGTTGTATGCACCATCTAGTTAGGGGTGGGCGTTTGGTTCCCCCGAACCGTTCGGTTCGGTGCATCGGTCTCTAGGAATTTTTGGTTCTGGTAAATCATACATCGATCGGTTAGAAGAAATTAGCGTTCGGTCGAACAGACCAAAAGCCCATGGGCTGGCCTGGCTGGCTGGGAAAGCGAGCTGCTCGTTTTCGTTTATTTATTTATTGGAGCGATGGAATCAGCTCGTTTTCATTTGCCTGTGTTGGGCTGGGAGCTACATCTACTGTACTTCGTTGCTGGGTAATCTCAAAATAAAAAACATCGTTTGCTGGGCTCTGCAGGGAGTCATTCGTTTTGCTAGGCTGGCATATTGGGATATAGACCGTATGTTCGCGGTTGGTTCTTGCTGGGATGGAAATAGGGGTGTGCTTGTGCGATTGGTCAGTTCTGTTGACCGAGGGCCACGACCGAAATCACCGAACGTAATTCGTTTTTTCAGAAACGCTGACCGAGATTAGTATCAATGATTTCAGCGTCGGTTAGTTCGGCTTAGGTCCAGATTAAACCTCTTCTGTAGATTGGTTTTCGGTTTATATGCCCACCCCTACAGCTAGTTTTAGTGGGCAGCCTATTCATACTGATATTTACTTATGGCATATAACTATTACTTGAGGTTGTGATCCGTTGTCTTTTTTCCCTGCCATTCAGATGTTCACAGTTTCCATTGTTTGGAGTTTGCATCTATTACGGTTTAAAATTTCCTATGTTTGGGAACACATGTTTTATCATACATACCATTTTCCTTGACAATACACACATGTCCTTGTGTGCCCCAAACGTGAAGTGAAGCGATTTGCTGATCTAAGTTCTGATGAGACCAGTGATCTGTGGGTAACTGCAAAGGAAGTTGGTGCAAAGCTTGAGCAGTACCACAAAGCTTCTTCCCTCACATTCGCGATTCAGGTAAAGTCTGTATATCTACCTAGTGAATAGCTCAGCATCCAAATTGTATATAATTGATTCATACAATTTAAATGGGTATATATTGTGGATTTACCTATTGTGATACAAAACAAAATAGAATGGGTTCACTGCTGCAGTTACACCCTATACAGCCATATGATGAGACGTGAAGTTTTCTAGCTGTTCTTGGATCATTTACTCTGTTTTTTTTCCTTCGGTTGCCACAGTTTTACCTTACGATAAACTATGGAGGAAGAATGATCAGCTCCTAACTATTTGTACTTATCAGGATGGTCCTCAAGCTGGCCAAACAGTTGCCCATGTCCACATCCACGTCATCCCTAGGAAGAAAGGAGATTTTGAGAACAACGATGAAATATACGATGCGGTACATGACCCTGCTTTTCATCCATATTATATCACCTAACTTTTTTGTTCTTGCTGCTCACATAAAGTTTATCATTTTGCTGTGTAACAGATCGACGTGAAAGAGAAGGAAATGAAGGAGAAGCTTGACCTAGACGTCGAAAGAAAAGATAGAACCATGGAAGAAATGGCTCATGAGGCTACGGAGTACCGTGCTCTTTTCTCCTAGACAGATCATAGGTGTATTTCTGATGAATGCTCTAATCATCTGCTGCTTTCTCTAAAATAAGCCTGGTGACTGATTGTCATTCACTGCACAACGGAATTCTTATTGTCAACTTGACGTGGGTGGTGTCCAGCCAAACTGATGTAATGGTAGTGGGAGAGCAATGGCTTATTGTAAGAATATATATTGCAGTGATTATTCGTCGTTCCATGTTGATCGAATTTATTTTCCTTTTCTGCAATGATCATCGCCTGAAAAAGGAAAGATTGGATACATGGAACCTAATCACAAAGAGGCTTGATGGCCAAGCTTATTTGAATTTGAATGATGGAGACATCAGCATGTCCTGCCTCTTGGCATTGAATGGCCACGTATGCACAATTATTGATGGATGGTTCATTCATGCATCTCTTGCCACCTAAGTGCAGTCAGAGTCAGAGCTTTGAGAAGTGAGCACTCAATACAACATCAATGTTGGGTGCAGGTTTCTATCTTGTGATGTTTTTTCTTTACCTCAACAAAAAGAAAATTTGGGTCAAACACAATCTCTGCCAAATATTTCCCAAGAGTACGTCAAATAATTGCACATCTTTTATCAACAAGAAGCAGGTGAAAAACAAATCATGAGCTGAGCTATATAGTGCCATTTTCGTCAAAAATGATATGGTGCCATTTCTTAGACATATATAACCTTTTCTCCAAAGTTAAGTAAAGTGGCTTGAAGTACATGTACATCTAAACAAAAAGTAAAGTGATTTAGTAGCTAGCGGCAATGACAAGCATGAGGATGATCATGAGGTCGATCGGCAACTCTAAAGGCTCAGCCGACCGGCCAGTGACGAGGAGGACCGGTGTCAATGGTTGCTGGTGCAGTTGTCGCCGCCGCCGGCTCCAGCGTCGTCGCCTCCGCAGCCGCAGGTGCGAGGGGAGAAGGCGCAGACGCCGAAAGGCTTGCCGGGGACGTTGCAGTCGATGGCGTAGCAGCACCGCGTGTCCACGCATGAGCTGCTCCCGTTGTTCTCCGGCCATGCAGCCGCGGCTAGGCAGCACCGGCACCCTATGCACAGCTGGAACGGCTCGTACCTTCCTCCGCCGACGCCAGGCGCCTCGTCACCGGCGGCAGCGGTCGTCGTGGCCCGCTCGACGGAGCGGTAGCGGTACAGCACGGCGCGCACCGGCACGTGCCCCGCCACCGACGGATGCGACGGCGACGCACCTTGGGCAGCTTGGGAAGACGCGAAGAGCAGGAGAAGGGAGAGGGTACCGAGAGAGCTAGACGGCGTGGGGTGAGCCATGGCTGTCTTGGGCATTGGGAGGATGGCAGAAGAAGGAGAGGCAAGCAAATAAGGCTGCGCCTTTTTGGGTTAGCAAAGAATAATGGGGTTTGGCAGGACCCGACAGCAACTCCACATGTTTTTTTTTTTTTTTTTGAAACGGGCAAAAAAGCTTTTGTCTTATATTGATATAGGAGAAGCAAACAGGTACATGACAAGAGCCACACAAACGGAAAAAAAAGGGGAGGGGGCGGAACAAACTCCGCCCCAGAAACAACTTAGTTAACGAGCTCTGCTAGACTCTTGGCTCCTGCAAGGATCCAGTCTTTTCCTTCTTCCCGGATCTTGTGCATAACGACTGATGGCAGTGAGGACTTGTTGTTGAAGACGCGTTCGTTCCTCTCCTTCCAAATCTCCCAAGTGATGAGAATTATAACGACTGATAGCTAACGAGCTCTGCTAGGCTCTTGGCTCCTGCAAGGATCCAGTCTTTTCCTTCTTTCCGGATCTTGTGCAACTCCACATGTATAACGAGATCCTTTCAGGGGGTTCTTGTTAGTATTTTTGAATTATAAGATTTTTTGCTTTTTCTGATTGTACTACTGCCCCCTTCAACCCATGAAAGATATGTAAAATTTATCAAAATTTGGATATAACTATATGATGGGATTCGTAGCATAGAAAACAAAAAAAATTCTACCGCAAGAACGAAACACAAGCCAAGATCTAATCTAGAAGACGGTAGCAACGAGGGGATCACGAGACTAACCCTTGAAGATTTCCAAAGCCTACGAGATTAGATCTCGTTGTTGCAGAAGATGATCACTTGCCGCTTTCAAAAGCGCGTAGAAGATCTTGACGGTGCCACAATCGGGCAGCACCTCCGTACTCGGTCACACGTACGGTGTTGATGAAGACGACGTCCTCCTCCCCGTTCCAGCGGGCAGCGGAAGTAGTAGATCCTTCTCGGAATCCCGGCAGCACGACGGCGTGGTGGCGGTGGTGGTGGAGAACTCCGGCAGGGCTTCGCATATGCGCTGCGGGAGTTGTGTGTGGATGAGGGGAGGCTAGGGTTTGGGGAGAGGGGGCTATGGGCGCCGGCCTCAAGGGGGCAAGGGTGGTGCGGCCAACTCATGGCTTGGAGTGTCCGGCCCCCTCCCTCTCCTCATGTATATATAGGTGGAACACATCTAGGGTTGCCCAAGTCTTCGAATAAGACCCCAATTCAAAAACTGCCAAATAGATGAAACCTACTTGGGGTGGGACTCTCCCTTTCCCTTTGGTGTGGTGGCCGGCCCACCTGGTGGAGTCCACCTGGGACTCCTCCCCCTTTGGCTGGCTCCGGGACTCCACCTTCCATGGTGATTCCTTCCGGACTTTTGTAGAACCTTCTAGAACATTCCATAATTTCACCGGATCATTTCCAAACTTGGAAAGTGACTTCCTATATATGAATCTTATTCTCCGGACCATTCCGGACCTCCTCGTGATGTCCTGGATCCCATCCGAGACTCCGAACAAAACTTCGAACTCCATTCCATATTTCATATCTACTTAAACGACATCAAACCTTAAGTGTGTCACGGTTCGTGAACTATGCAGACATGGTTGAGACTTCTCTCCGACCAATAACCAATAGCGGGATCTGGAGATCCATAATGGCTCCCACATACTCAACGATGACTTAGTGATCGAATGAACCATTTACATACGATACCGATTCCCTTTGTCACGCGATATTTTACTTGTCCGAGGTTTGATCATCGGTGTCTCTATACCTTGTTCAACCTCGTCTCCTGACAAGTACTCTTTACTCGTACCGTGGTATGTGGTCTCTTATGAACCATTCATATGCTTGCAAGCTAATTAGACGATATTCCACCGAGAGGGCCCAGAGTATATCTATCCGTCATCGGGATGGACAAATCCCACTGTTGATCCATATGCCTCAACTCATACTTTCCGAATACATAATCCCACCTTTATAACCACTCATTTACGCAGTGGCGTTTGATGTAATCAAAGTACCCTTCCGACATAAGTGATTTACATGATCTCATGGTCGAAAGGACTAGGTAACTATGTATCGAAAGCTTATAGCAAATGAACTTAATGACGTGATCTTATGCTACGCTTAATTGGGTGTGTCCATTACATCATTCACATAATGATATAACCATGTTATTAATAACATCCAATGTTCATGATCATGAAACTATGATCATCTATTAATCAACAAGCTAGTTATACAAGAGGCTTACTAGGGACTCCTTGTTGTTCACATAACACACATGTATCAATGTTTCGGTTAATACAATTATAGCATGGTATGTAAATATTATCATAAACACAAAGATATATTATAATAACCATTTTATTATTGCCTCTTGGGCATATCTCCAACACTATATACTATTTTATCAAATCAGTCAAGTTTCGTGAGACTGACCTTCATTTGAATGAAAAGTTTTATACTCTCTCCGTTTTTAAAAAAGTTTTCAAGTTTCTCTGGATGATGTATATAGACATGTTTTAGATATAGATTCATCCATATTTAGAAAAGGTTGAGAAGCTTTTTATGGAACAGATGAAATATTTTTCTAGTCAAAGTTTACTTAGTTTGCTTTTGAGAAAAAAATATATAAACCCTTGTTCCATTGAAACGAAAGGGATAGTCTATATTTTAGGAAAAAATGAGATAAACTAGTGTTGCATTTATTAGTACTACTATGTGAATAACCAATCCAAGCAACATTGAAAATAATAACGTCTAATGAACATAGCAAAACCACTTTGTTTTCTATGTTGTTGTTGACCAATAGCTAGAATGTAGATTATTTTAGAATAATTTGGAGGGTAGAATATAGATTATTACAAAACGGAGGGATATCGAAATACATTAGGGTATGTATATTCACTCATTTTAGTACATATCTAGCCAATATTTAAAAATCTAAAAAGAATTATAATTTGGAATGGAGGAGAACCATTTTTAAAAGTTACATCATTACAGCCGAAAAGTCATTTTGGATCCTGACCACCAGGGTTCTCATTGTATTAAAAAGTAAAAAACATTATGTGTTTAAAAAAATTACGTAACAAAATTCTAAAAGGATCTGATGATATATCCCACTAACGTACGAAATCCCAATTACAAATATTTTGTTTGCTGAGCTACACAAAAATGACAAAGTCTGATTTCTTTTTGGAGATTTGAATAACTATACATAGATCTACATCTTTGTTATTTTTGTGTAGCCCAAAATACAGATTATTTCCATTTGAAAGTTTGCATGCTTATGGGATGTAATACTGGCAACATCATAAGTTACTTTCTGATTTTTCTAACACTTAGAAATATGATTTTTAATTACTATTTAAAAAAAAAGGATCACTGGTGTCCATGTACACCAAATCTCTGTCTCATTACAGCCACCTAAACATTAACGGGGTTGGTTTTGTATTGTCAATTTATTTCTATAAAGATGGTTAAGTCCTTGCATAGAAAGAAGTACATACGGTCCTTTTTTACATTGACTAGAAAAAGTGCACGTGAGAAATAGAAAAACTGAAACGCTCTAGTGAACTATCATGTGTCATCATCGATGGAGTTGGCCACATTTTTCATATTCACCACGAAAAATCCTGCGAGCATCTCACTCCACCTACTTGTAATACCGCAGATTTGTAACGATAGCTATCGCCACCTCTATGTATTTGAATTTCTTTTTGCACGCTCTAATCCTACATAATAATTTTATGATCTTGTTATGATAGTTTGCAACACTTATATCTGCTCTACACTTGGTGTGGCCGAACAAAGGTTGTTGATTAGAAAAAGATGGACCAAAATCTTAAAAAATATATTTTTGTTAAAAAAAACCTTTGTCATTTCTTAAATTTTCGCTCGAAGTCGATTGACCCGCCTAACTATATTTTCCTGTGTTGCACAGATTTTATAGATCTTATATTTAAACCTTCCAAGAGTAGTTATAGAGGACGTCCCAACATAATGTCGTCGAGACCTGCTTTGTTTTTGTAATTGTGTTTTATTAACTTGTGATCCATAAAGTTAAAATAAACATGCATCCCACACAAAAAAACGTGTTTAGATATATGTGTATTTAGATAAAATAGAGGCAATTAATTCAAAACAGAGCGAGCAATAATCGGACAACCACGAGTAAATCAAGCATCTCAAAAGATGCTTCATCCGTCTCAAAATTTTCATTCAGTTAAGTCTAGGATGTTCTTCTTAGAACGGAAGAAGTATCAAGAAAGAGTAATTCACTGACCACACAAGCCACACTTGTAAATCTGAAAAATTCCTTTTGCACTTGATCACCTGAAAGAATTGAAATTAAATATCCACGTACATATAAACATTTCGAAGATATGTTAAATTTTTTGGAGACAAATATATTGTATTTTGATCTATACGAAAATGACAAATATCTGCACTGTACGTAGCCACGAATTTGTTTTTCTTTCACGTAGCTCAAAATACAATGCAATTTCTACGAAAACTTCGCATGAGTATTCATGACATGTGTACGTATTCATAGAATAAATGTGATTTTTTTTTTTGAAAGGTAGATGTATATTTTTAAAAAAAAAAAAACTAGAAGCACTGCACCGAATCTGCTTCCGCAAAAATCCCCTTTCTGGTCTCTGCGTTACCCAAATTTCCCCGACCCATTTTTTCTCCAGACCTTGCCGGGCCAAGGCTCGGACGTGCGCTTCAGCCGTGGAATGGTAGGAGAGGTCCTCGCAGTTTTGGCCGCCGCCGGGGAGGCGCATGGTGGCCCGTAGCTCGGATGCCGGGAGCATCCGCGCTGCCGGCAGGCGCCTGGTCCCCGACAGCTCGATCTAAAGACCCCAATGCGGCGGACCACGCCGCTGGCTGTTCCCGCAATGGAGCTGAGGGCTGGGGCTCGCCGCTGGCGTTGCCCTCGTTCAGTGGCGACAGCTGCAACGCCCACTCCGCAGGCGACGCGGCACATGCCTCACTGCTTCAGTTTCACCCTGCAAGGTTGCTTCCACATTTCTATTTGTAGTTTTCTTATTTTCGCCAATATCAAGTACAGGATGACACATAATTTAGTAATTGGTTGTAGCATTTGATCTAATTTCAGCAGTAATGGTAGTTTCATTGGGCAACTAAACTGTGGCAATACATTCAGTTCATGTGATTGGGCTTGTCTCTTCGAGCTTGGCGCAGGAGGAGGCAGAGGTAATTTAATCATCCTATCTCGAGCCAATACACACTACTTCAGGCAAAATCGATGCTTGAGAGATTTGAAAGGAGAACCTCGATGCTGTAGTCATTTTTATAATAATCTGCTTGCCTTTGCTGGCCAGGTCTCCAGGCGAGCACACTAATTGCTCTGTTTCTTATCCTGTCCTGTGCTGTGGTCATCGTTCAGTGCTTCACGGGTTCTGATGTATTGAGATGGTGATCTTCCTATGCGACACATGATACTGTAAGTTCTTCTGCAGTCATTTTACAGTGTGAGGTTTCAGTATTAATATATCTGTTTACTCTAGTTTGTCGTATGCACTGATTTAGAACCGCATTGCAAGAAGATGGGGTCTATTCTGTGTCAAGACATCTGGGTGATTTGGTTGCATATCGTGCTTCTGGGACTGGTCATTTGGAACTCTTAGCAGTTTGGCTCTCTACTTTAGTCGTTGTATATCAAATATATGTTCATTCGGTGGCCTGTCTGGATGTTCCAATAGTTTATACGTTCCCCTAATCCGCGTCATCTGAAACTCTGCTATGCGTACATACAAAAAAAAATTATATTGATTACTCTACCCTTCAACCCCTGCCCCCTCGTACATCTGCTAGCTATATGCTTGGGCCTGGGGTAGGTAGAGCGGGATCTTCGCTCGAAGCTTCAGTGGTCACTCTGGTCTCTTTCGGTTTCTACTCCCATAACCCTACCTCCACCTTTTTGGAGAGACAACCCCACCTCACCTTTGCTGCCCAAGGAGGGCATGAGTAAGAAAAATACTCCGTAGGATAATCACAGATACCGCCATACCGGCCGATGAACTGAAATCAGATACCGCCATATGGCAGCTTTGGCAGCTGAAAAGCTGCGAGACATAAGAAACAGCTTCAATCTTTACGTGGATTCTATTTAGTCTACCACCCAATGATTACATGTCGCATTCCTTGGCCCATTCTCCGCTTGCAAGCCAGGTAGCTGCTATGATACAAGATCTAGATTCGAATAACAATGAGACGTAGTACAATGGAATGGGAAATAGACAATAAGGGCGACGGCGGCCGAGAAGGGAAACAGGTAGCAAATGATCTTAAACGGTCCAGTCACTATGCTTTGGGTCCGGCCGCACGATGGGTGTGATTCACACCCAGTCGTGTCTCAGGTACTTCCTATTCCTCTTGTGCTCTCTTGTACCGGCCGAAGGCCAGTCATCTGACCCAAGGGTGTCAGGGACGGGTACAGTAGCGACCTGGCGCGCCCTTTTGCCCCGTCCTTTTTTCTCACTGCGCCCTGCCTCCTCCTTCTTCTTGCCCTTTCCTTGCGACGGTTTCGTGGTTTTCTTTCTGTAGCTTCCAACGCTATCTTTCTTTCTGTTAGTGGCATGCAGCGAGGGGCATAATCTTCTTGGGTATCTTGATCCCCGGTCAATGGCTCTTAGGCAAACATATCCTGCAAGCATTGCGGCATGATTATGATGCAATTCCTGGTAAGACAGCATCATCATAAGTATAATGTTTATGTCGACAAAATTCAGCTAGCAAATGATTGTCGCATACTTCATTATGTCAATGGATTGTCCCAGCTTATCATGTCACCTTTTAAATTATTATTATGGTCTATGTATCTTCACCCATAAATGAACACAAGAGAACAAAAAGACAACAAAAAGGGCCACAGCAACTTCATATTTACCTCGCTTGAAGCAGTCCTGGATGCCTTGTCTCGTTAGACCTAATAACAATGGACCGGTATTCCAGTTAGCTTATATCACTCGACAGTAAATATTCCGCAGCATTCAAATATACATTTGAATTATAATTAAGATGATACCTTTTGTGATCGACTGTATTGTTGCACCAAAGTATACAACGCATCTGTTCAGGCCCTGTAAATATTTTGTATCTATACTTATTGGATAATGGCTAGACGAGTAATCTGCAAATACCTGCCATGATTATATTAGACGGGTTAGTACGAGCCCACATCATATGGTCTACGAGCATAACTTAGCTAATAAGTTGCATGCCATGCGCGAGCATGGCGACGCGTATATATGATGTGATGACAGCAGCCTTTTTCCATGAGTGTCATGTACTAGGATAATTGCTCACTTGGAGAAGGTAAAAGAATAAAAGCATGTTTTTTCCCCTCTTAACTAAAACATGATCATTTTGAGTAACAGACAAGAAAACCTCTCCATTGCACCACATACTATCTTTTCATCCCACCTTCTTTTTAGTTAATATTAATCATTGTATATTAATATTGATAAAGAGCATTAAACATTACAAGATCACCACAACATTTTATTTGTCTTATACTACCTCCATCCCAAATCTTAAGGCTTACATTTTTTTTGAAAAGTCAAACCAAGTAAAGTTTGACCAAAATTTTACAAGAATCTATCGACAAATATGATATTTTCTAGATACCATATGAAAATATATTTCATTATCTATCTAATGATATTGATAATGTATTTTGAATGTTAATGATTTTTGGTAAAAACTTGGTCAAACTTGACGTAGTTTGATTTTCTAAAAATAATATAAGCTTTAAGCTTTGGGATGGAGGTAGTATATATAGATAATATAGAATACATAAGAGAAGACCATCTTATTAATCATCGTACATGCCCTTGTAATCGCTCCCACTAGAGACACGACTTCCATAGTATGCATGGCAGCACTTAATTACCCGAGGCTGGCGATATGTGTTATGTCTTCAGATGATGTGTTTGCCTCATGACAAGTTAGTTGCTTTGGACAAAAATCATGAGGGTATATACGGTGGTTGACAATCTTTTCATAAGCCTCCATGTCATCTTAATATTAATATAAAAACATGCCATACAATTATTACCTCTTAATATCATATTTAGAAAACAATATTTGCATGCTCCTAAAACTCGAACGGTGATGAAAACTAGATGGATCTGACTAAGAAATGCATCCAATACGTGGACAAAACTATGTTAGCTTATGTGCTAAGAGATCATATCTTAGTTGGGAGAAGCCTATCATCTCTCCATTGTACGGGTTCTTAGATTGATTTTGATCAATTCTGTTAGAACATCTCCAACAAATCCCTATATATCAGTACTTCCCATGTTTCCCTAAACGATTCTCACTATTTCCCATGTTACGCCTCGCTCCCTAAATCTCACTCACTATACCCTCCCCCTACATTTTTTTCTCTCTCATCACTTTCTTAGTTTTTATCCATGCCAGAAAATCACCCCCATCTACCCTACAAGGCTACAACAGGATGAGGCCTTGTGCTCTTTTGGTAAAAGCGTAAAGACCGTCTTGTTGGTGGGACGATGGTGGACACCATGGGTGATGCATGGGATAGTTCTGGAGGCAATTAATGGATGGCTCCAGACCTAGTGGTTGTGCCTTTGGGTTGCACTGGCGCAACCCATGTCAATGTGTGGATGGGGCTGGATAGGTGTGTCTATGGTCCTATTGAGTCACTGGTCCTTTTTTTTACGGATTGACTGTGTGTGGAATGTCCTTTGTTGGCGCTGATGTGGTATGTAGTAAGACTTGTCAAGTCGTGGACCATGGATAACATGAGTGGTGCACATTTCTTGTGATATGTGTTGGTTCTGCTTTATTCCTGTGTCTACCCGTTTGGTACTTATATAGAACTAGTTTGTCTATGTGGCCTTCCCATTGCTAGGTTTTCCTTTTGTAAGGGTTTTTGCCTGATTTCCCTACAAACTGGAAAAGTTTTGTGAAGCTTGGCAATAGTATTTATTCATCATAAAAAAATGAACACCCTATATCGATCTTGCCACAGCGACTTAACAGAAAAAACGTTACCCTTGGCCCCTACGACCCAGCACTACACACAAGAATTTAGCTCTTGACAGGTACGTTCGTCGTCATAAACCGAGAAAATATAATGGTAGGATACGTACCTCGTGATCCTGAAAGTAGGTACCTTTTAAAGGAAACTTTCCTCGCATCGCTGTCCGAAAGGGTATCTGATCATTCATGTATTCAACAATTAAATAAGGACAAAATAAACTTAATCTAATACTCACATGCGCACACATTCCCAATTTATTCCATAATATAATCACTAGAAAACGATTATGATTCAATGCTAAATTACAAGAAATCAGAACGATGGGGATGATTGTGGATCAATTTGTACAAATTGACAACAATAAACTGATATGAAACTGTAAGATTATTAAAACAGCTGAATGTGTAATATTACCTATAATTTATATAATAACTACCAATTGGGTTTAGCTACTTGCGTAAAAATATGTGTTTAGCTACAGAACTGCATAACTCATACATTTATAATTTCAAAATTTTGTTCCAGGTAGTAACACTTTGTATCTCCATAACACACGTGCTCTTTTGCATCACATTACTTTTATTAATATTAGTATGTCCCAAGTAAGTGGTTGCTCACTTACTTGGGACAAACTAGGTTGTCAATTTTTCAAGAGGCACATATGTGGCGTTCTGCCGGCAGTTCCAGCGTGGCCAGCCTTCTGCCAAGACCAAGGGAACCCGACTAGGCTGGAAACTTGTATCTTTATCCCTGTAAAGAAAAGTTGTCTACCTAGCTGTTTTCTTTCAGTTCGCTTTTTTTTTTGTCTTGTGTACTCTCTACTGCTCCTTCTACATTGCAATGAAAAGCAGCTCCAACTGCCTTTTCGTCAAAAAAAAAAAGTAAGTGGTTGCTCACCAGAATTGTGCCTTTCACCGTGTGCTCGTCAGTACTGGAAGTAACTAGGAGATAATGATGGGGGTCTTCCTTATGTTTCTTTTCAAACTGGCAGATATAGCAAATTAGTCGATATAATCATTGCCACTATTAAATTAAAATATATACATAGTAATTGTTGTAAAGAAATTATAGAGTCATGGCATCAACACACCTCTTTCAAGATTATATGGTCATCTGGGAGCACATACCTGCAATAACAAGTGTGCAAAGCTTAGCAGGGTACTGGTGATTTCTTAGGACAAAATCTCAATATTATCAAACAAAACATTATCATTGCTTACGCATAGTGCTCTGTCCTCAGATGGCCTATGTTTTTCACTTCTTTCTGTTGACCCAAAATGTATTGTGGATTGCTCTGTACTATGTCTTTTCCATGGTTTCCTATCCAGGAGTCATCATTCATCATATGATTGTGTGAACGCAGATCGATTTCAGCATCGTACTGCGATTCTTGTGGTCTATAATAATCTTCAATGTCAGGAAGATCATCTTGAAGTGCTTGTTCTTGCTCATCAAGTTCTTCTACGTGTTCATAATCAGGACTTAGTGGCTCCTCAATAATGGGCACACAGTCGCGGAAGGGTTGATTTTCAGTCGTTCTGCCCAAGTCCATCTGAAGTTGATACACTTGCAGCGAATTCGAAGTGCTACAATTTGACGAATTGGACATGCTTGTTTTATCTTCACCAGGTTCATCAGCATGCTTCTTTGTAGGGGGAAGTAGTGCCCTGGTAACAACCAAATGCCATCGTTCAGTATTTTAAGCTAAAACTTGTCCATGGTAATAACAAAGTAGCCAAGAAAATATGTTCCATAAAATAAATTCATAGCTCTATTTTTTGAACTATATTCATAGTTATTATGATAATGAGGACCACTCATGTTTCTATACTGCATATATTCCTACATCGGTTGTTACTTTTTTATCCTTGGTATATGAACATTTGGTTAAAAGTTATAGCACTTGAACATTTGCGCAGAGTAGATAGAACCAAGTCATAGACTTAGTATTTCAAAAAAAAAAAAAAAGTCATAGACTTAGTAGTTTTGTACACTATAACACCAAACCAAATGCAAGTAATGGGCTTGAGTCATGGTGTACTTCCATTACATGCCAAAATGGTGAACCATGTTTATTTATTTATTTCAGATAAGACACAAGAAATCAGTAAAAATAGATATAATAAGAATATTTGTGTTAAAGTAACTAAATATATTGAAGTAATATCTACACAAAATGTGAAGCATACCTGTTAGTCGAACTATTGTAGTACTTGCATCTTGTGCTAAAAGGGCAGGCACTACAATTCGGATCTACTTTTGTGCAGACTACCTGTACAATTTAAGCAATCCACCATTAATATTGAAAGTACAAAACATTTATAGATAAATGATAAATTCATAGACCACTTTTTTTTATATAATCATACCTTTCCAAATGTTATCATTTTGCAGTGCATTTCGTACCTATTTCATTACAGGTTCATCAGATGAATATGCTAAGAGTTACAGAAAAAGGCCAATACATTTGAATAGAAAACTGAACTTACAATATTTTCTTGCTAACAGTGCACAACCTTGGCCATAAATATTTTTGCACGTCTCTCAGGATTGGATATCTTCGACAAAAAAAAGAAAATACGTGCAAATAATTGTTATTATCGTGTGTACTACATATTCAGGTCAAACAATTCTCAAAACTTACAGCTCGATCAAATGAAAGGCCACGGAGTCGGGTAAGCCCTGAAGTTTCACCCACCCTAGCCTTATGCATATGCGACATATGTTCACGTCAACCTAAAAGGAGCAAGGATTGTGATTGGAAGCTTAATTTAAAATGCATTCACAACAGGATTTGATTTTTCTTTTGGGATAAATAAAATAGAACTTACTGGGAATGCTTTATGCTCCAGTGACAAAAGCCGAATGCAGTCGGCACTTTTATATCCAATTCCATCAATACTGATAAGGTAGTTTCTGGGGCCAGTAAAAGGACAGTTTGAATAATATGACGAAATTCCAATATGCATGCAGATTATATGGTTGTGCCATGTACATAAACTTAACTTTTGTATTTTATCAAATCACTCCTTCACACAATATAAGGCATATTTGTATTGTCTTAAGCCAAACTTTTATATAAAGTATCAAAAATAGCATATCTCACATTTCGGGAAGAGGAAATAGTGTGCTAGAAGCTCACAATGCATCATAAGTGCCATAATATTTCTTAAGTCATACTTTCAGGCATTTTAAGAACAAACTGCTAAATGATTTTAGAGAGTATTGTGAAGAAATTAAACATATGAAAGCATAATCATCTAGCTATTTCCTGATGGTGCAACAATTCAACACAACAAAGAATTGTACAAATACAATGGTGAAAGCAATATAGTGTAGTTTTAAAATAGGTCATACTTTGCGCTTTCACGTGGTACATGCCGAAGCCAGTCTAGATCAAAGTTGCCATGATCTGTCTTTATGCGCAAAAGAAAAGCCTGCATATGGTACATTAGTTATCACAAAAAAGTCATTTTTTTGGCAACCAGCCGCCCATGCCATGTGTCATTAAATATAATAAATATATTGTTGCAAATGAATAAAACAACCGAGTATTGTCTCTTCTAGGTTAGATGATAACAGTCAGCCATCAGTAACAAAGTACACATACTATAAGCAAAGCTCATTAAAGTGAATATAAATCTAAGTTTATGTAACATTTGAACAAAACTACATTTGCAGTCAATAACTATTGCTGAAATCTAAGTTTGGTAGTCCGTAGACTATATATCGGATATTTTTATCACTCAAATGCCAAAAACCGTCTAAACTTTGGTCCCTTGTACAATAAAAAAATACTAATGATGATTTAAGTGCATAGATTTTCAAGAAATAAGAGGAAAGGATCAAAACAGAACAAATGAAAATACCAAAAAATGAAGGATCTATGGATTTTAGTATATCACAAATATTAAGTAATCTAGAGAAAACATAGATTTCAAATTTTGAAATATATTTTTGAAAAATAATTCATGCAATTTTCAAAATTGTGTGAGTTTTTCAAATATTTTTTGTGTTTTTTATTTGAACTAGCTAGCTGATTTTCCTATAGAAATCTTTAGACTTACGTTCTATCCAAAAAGGGAAATGATTACTTTTAAGTTGTTCCACCGAGTGGAGCATTGTATTATTCTTGCTATGAGAAATTAATCTGGTAATCACTGACTAGTTATAGTCTACCAGTGATACTTCGATAGTATGATAAATTAAAATCAACTTCGAATATGTAAATGCTTTGAGTTCTAAAGAAAACATTTAATTGGAATTAGATTCTCATTAAATATATTATTGATCGAAAATGTGCAATCTGCATCTCTTTCTTTACGAGATTGGCATCTTTTAGGAATAAGTGTATTATAAATAAGCAAATGACAGTGTATTTTGCAATCACATACCTGTATCCGACATGCTATGACATAGTTCATCCCCCTGACCGCAATGTAT
Source organism: Lolium perenne (assembly GCF_019359855.2). Taxonomy (NCBI): domain Eukaryota; kingdom Viridiplantae; phylum Streptophyta; class Magnoliopsida; order Poales; family Poaceae; genus Lolium; species Lolium perenne. The sequence goes on from NC_067247.2 coordinate 164,527,704, forward strand.
CTTGCAACCTCAGCAGGTGATGCATGAAGTACAGCTTCCCAATCTACCAAGTCGCTTACTCCTGTACCACTCCGATATCCCTGTATATATGCTTGCTTTCTTAACTCATCCCAGTGCGAAGTATCTTTCACCCGCAGCGTGGCTATGAGACGTTTCAAGGTCTGTAGAGAATATTTTTTATTTCGAGGCTTATCCTTTATCAGATTCTCAAGGTATTCGTCGGTCCAGCTAGATGGGTGTTCCCCTTTCATGCTATTTACGAAATTCTCCATAAAGATTTCGTAGTCTTTATCATGATGGCCTTTTACCTCGTCACCGTAGTTGGTTTCTTCATCAGAATAGACAGACTCGGCAAAGGCCGAACTGTCAAAATCAGTGGCATCTGATGCTTCATTTGAGCAGTTTTCAGAACTACTGCTCTGCCTTGCAGGATATTTTGCGGCTAAGTTCATAAAAGCATCGCTGCATGTTTATATACAAATAAAAATTAGTTACAGAAAAACATAGAAAGTGTAAAGATGAATAATTAGCGCCATCACGAGCATGCAAGCGAATATCAGATTCTCTTTACTTACCTTGACAAATGATCAGCAGCATTTTGTGTAAGGAAAGTACCTACCACAGAGTCAACTACTGATGCTTCACACGGAGAAAATGGTCCAGGCCCTGACAGAAAAGTAGTAGAAGTTCATGTTATTGAATAAAATTTGTAATTGTGTGTCCCCCTAAAAGCAGAGGATACTAAACACTTGAACACATTTTTGGTATGTATATGTGGATGTAAGGTAGTATTGCTGGTTTTATATCATGAACGAACGTCCGGTTTAGTTTTCACTCGCTAGTATGCCAAGTCAAAACATAATAAGTAAATAACTCGCTAGTGCGCACAAAGTATTCACTTATTTAATTATAAAGGGAGAAAACAGATATAGGACAGTGCTAAGAATAATTACCAAATAAACATCTCACGGCAGAAATAAATTCATATATTAGTACTTGAAAATCTTGCCGTGTTTTATGCCATTCAGGCCCGCTGCCAATATTCAGCCCCTCGAAACTCTCGCTGTAGCCCTTTTCCCACTGCAGCAAGGCATGATATACTCGCAGCGAGTCATCATCAAGGTCTACCCTAAGCCTTGCCGAGGGCGACCGGCCAGTTGGAGACTTCTGGTAGGGAACAGTAGCCAACTCGGTTCCTTGCCTAGTTTTCCTTTCCATCCCTCCCCGCGGCTTGTTTTGCACTCTAGCTGGTGTTGCCGCCTTATCTTTCTCCACCTTTAGTCGAAGTGAAATCTTCTGTAGCCTCCTAGGGGTGCGCTCCGCTTTCTGTGGAGTAGTGTGGGTAGAAGGAGCACTTGCACTCGCTGAATCTTGATTGTCCATCATCCTCCTCGTATTCAGTTTCGTCACTGTGGTGCTCATCTTCTTTGCAGCAGCACCCTGCTTTGTTATCCGGTCATCAGACTTTGGGGTTGCCTTATGTGGCATCAGCTTGAAGCCCCGCCTGTGATATGTATGGATACAAGACCCCCGCTGAAATGTATGGGGGGAAGAAGGAGCACTTGCACTGGCTGAAACCGGATCGTCGTGCAAAGTTGCTGGCTCGAAATCCAACCGCCTCCTCGCCAGTAACATGCTAGTGCCAGATTGTTTACTGCCAACGATCTTGGCTTGTATCCGTTTCTTCAGACCTTTAGCCAGTGTCACTGAGGCCTTCCGCTTCATCATCATCTTGTTTTGCTCCAACTCCTTGACCCTACTCGACCGCCTAAGCGGTGTAGGCATGGGAGTAGATTGCTCCGGCAGAGATTGAAGCTGTTCTGCAACATACCTGCGGGAACGTCGCACGTACACGTGCAGGAACCGTCTTCGCAAGCTTGATTCTCCCTCCATGGACGGCGGCGCGTGAAGAGAAGATTGGTGAAGCGATCACACGTACTCCGTAGGTGGTGGGCGGCGTGTGGGGCTGGCCGCTGGGGCAGATGGAGGCGCGCGGCCGACGGCGATGTGCATGCGTGGTGCGTGGTGCGTGGTGGAGACGAGAGGGACAGGCAGACGAGAGACAAGAGAGATATTGTTGTGGTACGAATGATAACTGCCTTGTCGAATGAAAACTGCCCCGTCGGGGTCGTTACTGCGACGCAATGCTATTAGGAATAATCGGCACCCGATGCTTGGCTTTCAGTCGGACCGTAGGATTGGAAGCAAAGGAGTCGTTAGATCTGATCCTAGGATCCACGCTCGTAATAACTGCTCCCAAAAACTGCTCTCGTTGATTGCTGGGTAATTATCGCTCCAAGAAACGGTCCCCTAATGGACGTCCGGACATATCGCTGATTTTGTTTGAACCTAGCCAGTGGCTTTTTCATTGATAAATTCGAAAAAGGAGTTGAACATTTATAATGGAACAGTCTGAAAACCAGATACAACACCCAACACAACGCCAACCCCGAGGTCGCGCCTCACACGAGTCACCCAAGCAACCAAAGCCGACGACCTGCCAGTCTGCCACCTCGACACAACACGACGGAGGCGATAACGTGGAGCCACCGCTTCGACATCCACGCCAGCCCAGGATGCTGCCTAGCCGAAGACGAGAAGCTAGCCAACACACAGGGCCGGCCCTGACCCATGGCAGCCATGGGCGGCTGCCTAGGGCCCAAGTGGGGCTTTTGTTTACTATGGACTGAAAAGAAAAAGAAAAGGTAAAACAAGACTATAAGAGAACATGGCCAGCTAGAAAAGATGCAAGAAGTAAAAGTAGCTCATGTCCCGATCAGTTAAATCCTACTTCGATTGGCAGTCTTCTACGATCACTGCTTGGCTGCTTCCCTCAATCGTTTCTCTTGAAAAACATAGACGGCGATTGAGTGTGTTCCGTCTATTTGTCTCTAGTCTCGCCGATCGTCTTGCCTGACCGCTCGTTTGTTCGTCTCTCGTCTCGCCAATCGCCTAGCTCGACTGTCTTGCTGCCTCATCTTTTGTCTCTTGTATCTATGTGATTGTGTCTCTTAGATTGCCCCGCCCCGCCCGACCTGCCCTGCCGTCCTGCCACTACTAGGAAAAAGCCCATAGGTGGAGGCAATAGGTGCCGGCGCACCACCCAGGACGTGCGCTGATGGAAAGAGTTTCCGGCGCACCGCCTTGCCGCCGCGCCGACGATGAACGTCTACTACCGGCGCACCACAGGATTTGATGCGCCGGGGACATGTTTTGGCATGAACGTCTACTGCCGGCAATAGCACATTTCCGCCGGCGCGCCCCTAGGCTAGTGCGCCGGCAATGATTCTTGGGCCTGTCCCGGGGGTGATATAGCCGAATGGGCTATGTGCTGCCGGCGCACCCGTGCCATGGTGCGCCGGCAGTAACCTGATCAGTTATTTCTGCTCAACAACCACTCCCCCCCACTACCATTACTCCACTCCTCCACACAAACCCGAGCCTTCTCCCAACCCAGCTCATTTTTGCCCATTTCTATCCCCAATTTAACCAATTTGACCAAACAAAATCATATTTTTTGAGCAAAACTTCCCTTCCTACATGCATCTCCCACATCCCGTATTCAGGCAAATTGCAGGGGCACCTGCTCACTAATGGTTTCATGCATGGACACAATCAATGGATGAGCGATGATGGCACGGAGGTCAATGGGACGACGGCAACAGGTGGTAATAATGGCCAGCAAGAAGGAGGGCATCATGATATTGATGACGATGAAGAGTTTGTCGCACAAGACGATAACCTTGACGACGATAATAACCTTGACGACGACAATAACCTTGACGACGAAGAGGTGCCGCTAGCTTCAGTCGTGCGGGACCCTCATCTTCAAGATCTGCTTCTCGAAAATACAAAAGGCGCCAAGCGGAAATCAAAGCTTGAGCAACTGGAGATAGGCTCGAATACTCCGTTGTACGACTCAGGTCGCGGGTTGGGGGAGTCCCGCTTGAGAGTAGCGCTCGATGTGCTGTAGATGAAGGCGAAACACGGATGGACGGACACAAGTGTCAACACCCGGATTTTTAAGTCCGGATGCCTATTATGTCATACATCACAATCCCAGGAATATTGTTGTTGCGAGGCATAATAGTTAAGTATCATAGTCATCATTCATTAGAAACCATAATGTCTTACAAATCGGAATCACATGATCCATATTACACGAATAGTTGATCTATCGATCAACGAACAAACACAAGTTCATAGCGGAAGCGTAAGATACAAGGACTCTCTAGTCCATAGGCCAACGCTTGACGTCAGAAGACTCCTAGTTTTCGTAGGCGTCCTGCTGGTCATCTCCTTGTTCATCTTCATACTCTGGCCATTTGAATAGCCAGGAACAAAGCCGTGAGTACTTCAAGTACTCGCAAACTAATACTAATGTAAGTGCTAGACATTCTAGTAAGGTTTGCTAAGCTCTAGTTTATTTGCATAAAGCCAATTTTAGTTCACAAGTATTTGAGAAAAGCTTATTCAAGTGCTAACTAACTCAAGTGGGAACATTAGTGTCATTCCCACCATTCAAGTGGTGATTTCAATTCAATTCACCACAAGCCATTTCACCATCTTCTTTCAACATCATTTTCAAAGATATGACATCGGAAACTGTATGGCCTTCCCAACCGTCCGTAACCGTGGACGCGGCTATTCGAATAGATTGACACTCTGCAGAGGTTGCACACTTGTGCCACAACATTTGATTTCATCCGTCGGGATTACCCCGAATCATCGTAACACAGTACGCGGATCATCAACCATAACCTTTCACTTACAAATCCTAGTATGAGCACCTCTCCCCATGAGCTTGGCCTCCCAGTGAAGACCAACTGTCAGCTTTGGGAGCGCACAGGCTTGGCCGTACAATTCACCTCAATTTCACATCATTTCTCAACAACGGAGGCAGCCTCAAGCGTAACCCCTATGACGTGTGTTCAGAGGGAACCCATACTAAGATGCATAAACTTCCAGTTAAGCCCTACCCATAATCAGGTATTGTGGGGGTACTTAATATTGGAAAGGTATCGCATTCGAACCAATATCATGTTTATCAAAAATCACCATCTTCTCTTGGTTATATTCACCTTCAAAAATCATTCAATGGAATGCTTCATCATTCCAAGGTTTCAAGTTCAATTCAAGTCACATTGTTCCCATCTAGAGTAGTCAAGTTTTATTCATTAGCACTAGCTCTAAATCATGAGGGGGTGCTATCTTGCTTTGCTTGATGGAGACTAACTTTACTACTCTAGTAAACTTATTTACCTTGACCAAAGTTAACTATAAAAGCAACTTCTTGAGAAAACAAGTAGAAAACTTGTAAGGTATAAACTTGGGGTAGGCTTATGTAAGAAAAGGTAAGATTCATGATGCCTTGCCCCAAGGGGCTTTGCACTTTGCAAGAATATTAGCTTGCCTTGGTAGTTCTCAAAATTCTCCTCCTCCTCCTCTTGGTAGCAACCTTCTTCTTCCGTGTACTCTCCGGTGCTAGCGTCTAAATTTGAATACGAGTATAATTACTCACTAATTCAATGGATATTCCATACATCACATATAATCACACAAACTATTCTATGCACACAAATAATCTAATTAGGGAGCATGGGTTGTGTTGCTTGAGGAGATTTTACTTCTTTTTATTTAATATGTAAATGATAGTTTCCATAGGGCTCTTGAGAAATAATTTCCTCTTATTGAAATCTTCCTAAGATTTAATTTCTCAACAATCATACATGAACCTATATTGACCTAAGTCAAACCTTGTCAACACCTGGATTTTTAAGCCCGAATGCCTATTATGTCATACATCGCAATCCCAGGAATATTGTTGTTGCGAGGCATAATAGTTAAGTATCACAGTCATCATTCATTACAAACCATAAAGTCTTACACATTGGAATCACATGATCCATATTACACGAATAGTTGATCTATTGATCAACGAACAAACACAAGTTCATAGCGAAAGCGTAAGATACAAGGACTCTCTAGTCCACAGGCCAACGCTTGACGTTGGAAGACTCCTAGTTGTCGTAGGCGTCCTGCTGGTCATCTCCTTGTTCATCTTCATACTCTGGCCATTTGAATAGCCAGGGACAAAGCCGTGAGTACTTTAAGTACTCACAAACTAATACTAATGTAAGTGCTAGACATTCTAGTAAGGTTTGCTAAGCTCTAGTTTATTTGCATAAAGCCAGTTTTAGTTCATAAGTTTTTGAGAAAAGCTTATTCAATTGCTAACTAACTCAAGTGGGAACATTAGTGTCATTCCCACCATTCAAGTGGTGATTTCAATTCAATTCACCACAAGTCATTTTACCATCTTCTTTCAACATCATTTTTTCAAAGATATGACATCGGAAACTGTATGGCCTTTCCAACCGTCCGTAACCGTGGACGCGGCTATTCGAATAGGTTTACACTCTGCAGAGGTTGCACACTTGTGCCACAACATTTGATTTCATCCGTCGGGATTACCCCGAGTCATCGTAACACAGTACGCGGATCATCAACCATAACCTTTCACTTACAAATCCTAGTATGAGCACCTCTCCCCATGAGTTTGGCCTCCCAGTGAAGACCAACTGTCAACCTGGGAACTGCACAGGGCTTGGCCGTACAATTCGCCTCAATTTCACATCATTTCTCAACAACGGAGGCAGCCTCAAGCATAACCCCTATGACGTGTGTTCAGAGGGAACCCATACTAAGATGCATAAACTTCCAGTTAAGCCCTACCCATAGTCAGGTATTGTGGGGGTACTTAATAATTGGAAAGGTATCGCATTCAAACCAACATCATGTTTATCAAAAATCACTATCTTCTCTTGGTCATATTCACCTTCAAAAATCATTCAGTGGAATGCTTCATCATTCCAAGGTTTCAAATTCATTTCAATTCACATTGTTCCCATCTAGAGTAGTCAAATTTTATTCATTAGCACTAGCTCTAAATCATGAGGGGTGCTATCTTGCTTTGCTTGATGAAAGCTAACTTTACTACTCTAGTAAACTTCTTACTTTGACCAAAGTTAACTATAAAAGCAACTTATTGAGAAAACAAGTAAAAACTTGTAATGTATAAACTTGGGATAGGCTTATGTAAGAAAAGGTAAGATTCATGGTGCCTTGCCCCAAGGGGCTTTGCACTTTTGCAAGAATATTAGCTTGCGTTGGTAGTTCTCAAAATTCTCCTCCTCCTCCTCTTGGTAGCAACCTTCTTCTTCGGTGTACTCTCCGGTGCTAGCGTCTAAATTTGAATACGAGTATAATTACTCACTAATTAAATGGCTATTCCATGTATCACATATAAACACACAAACTATTCTATGCATACAAATAATCTGATTAGAGTGCATGGGTTGTGTTGCTTGAGGAGAATTTACTTCTTTTTATTTCATATGTAAATGATAGTTTCCATAGGGTTCTTGAGAAATAATTTCCTCTCATTGAAATCTTCTTAATATTTAATTTCTCAAACAATCCTATATGAACTTATATTGACCCAAGTCAAACATTCATCATTATCATTTGAGAAAATGATTTAAATGAGGTAGACCACCTCATACTATTTAATAGTGCTACCTATGATTTAAATCTCCAAATAATTCATATAAGTGAGTTTGGCCAGGGGTCCAAACATCACATGAATTCATTTGAGACAAAGTTTAAAGGAAGTATAAGACTTCATATAATTTACTTAATAGTTTTGGACAATATCAACTACATAAACTAGCCACATTGTCCATTAATTAAACTAGGGCATGATCATGCAAAGTGACCACACCATTTTATTGCATAATCAATTAGTGTAAGTCAAATGTGAGCTATTAGAGTTGGAGTTAACTTAATATCTATTTTGGTTTATTTTTAATAATTGTTTGAATATGGAAAAGTCCCTGCCTTATTCTTTTTATCAAATTAATTCTACAATGAATCTGGTCATGGGACCAGTGGCATTGTGTAGATATTTTCATTAGCTTTCCAACAATATAAAATTCATTGAATTTGGTTAAGCCAATTTAAATCTATTAAATTTCAAAGTTTGGGCAGTATTGAAATTATTTGGAATTGTTTAAATCGAATTTGAATTAAAAGGGCCGGCGGGAAAGCTAACTGGGCCTAAACGAGTTAAAACGGCCCAAGGCCAGCCCACCACGCGTCTGTGCCCGCGTGGGCTGCCTGACAAGGGGGCTCCACCCGTCAGCGACGTTTAAACGCCGAAGCGGTATGTTTCAACGTGGAGCGTAGGATTAGATCAGGATCTAACGGCTCAGGTTCATCGTGTCGCCGGTGAGAGAGGGAGTTCGCCGGCGGCTCAGGTAGGGGGTGGGAGAGCTTACGGCGGCTCCAGCAAGGGTTGGCAGTATGCGTGACGAGGTTGTGGACGACGGCGAGTCTCCTGGTAGCAGTGGCGTCGCCTGGGGTGGTCGGGATCGTTGGCGATTGCTCCAGAGCTTCCGCGGCGGTGATCTTCCGATTGGCCTTGCTCCGGCGGCGATTGAGGTAGCTACTGGTGCTGGGCGAAGCGGTGGTGAGTGGTGATCGTGATGGTGTGCTTGGTTCGGTCCAAGGAGGTCTCTATTTATAGGCGCGAGACGGTGCTGCGGGGCAGTGAGGTGGTCGACATGCGCACGGCGTCTCCGGCGAGCTAGAGAGCTAGGCGAGGGCGTGGCGCTGTTCTGCGGTTCCTGGCGAGTCGTTTGGCGGTGACAGCACGGTCGGGCGGTGGCTAAATTGGTCGCATTGCTTCCATGTCTGTCGCGTCTGCGGCGGATCGGGGTTTCCTTCTCCGGCAACGGCGGGCACGGGTCGCGGTCGAGGGCATGTCTGGCGGATGCGCACGTGTGCGGCGGTGCTCAACTCGTGGCGAGGTGGTCCAGGGCGTGCTCGAGGTGGCCAGACGGCGCGTGTCCAGGGCGCGTCTGCGAGTGTCCACGCGCGACGTCCTCGGCATGGCGTGGCCACCGTTGGGCGCGCGTGCTCTGGCTGCTGTCGTGCTCCTCCTCGACCAGGGCTTGCTCTAGCATGTCCAGTAGAGTGTGGTGGCGGCGGCGCGAGGCGGACAGTTGGGGAAGGAAGGAAGAGAGGGGGAGGGCGTCGGGTTGGCGACATGGCCGGCATGGCCATGTCCTAGCCTTGCTCTCTCTCTCCCTAGGGTTTCTATTGATCATTGATTGGTTAGAGGGAACCAGGGGACCATTTGAGCTAGGGTTTAGGTAGAGTTGATGAGGTAGATCACTATTTGCAATAGTGTCAAATAGTGCCATATTGATTATGTGTGAATTTTATCCAAATTTGATCCTATTCAAATGGTTGCAAGTTTTGAATTGTGAGCATTTCATTTAGTTAGAAATGACCAGAGGTGATGAGGTGTGGTGGTGGCATTGTTGAATTCAAGTTTTTGCAAAATTGGCTAAGTGTGAGATTGTTACATATGTTAAAAAGTTGCAACTTTGGTTGAGCATAGCTCATGATCAAGAAAGAATTTTGCATGGTGATCTTTACAAAAAGTGTTCACCTTGATGTTGACTTTGATGTGGTGCAAAGAGTTAGCAAGGTTTGGTTTGAGAAAATTGAATTGCAATGGCTCAAAGTAGTGATCAGACTAGAATTGGCAGTTTTGACCATTATCATATGTGAGCAAGTTTTGTATTTGAAATTCATTTGAATTGTGATTCTTTGATTCCAAAAGTTGTAATAAGTGTTTAGTAACATTATCCAACTAATGGTGAAGACCAAATTGGTCTAGGGTCAAAATTTATAAAAATGCCATAGAGCATATGTGAGGGTTTTTAGGGTTTTGCATTTATTTGATTTTCTTCCTCTTTTGGATTTATTTGGTTTGTGATCTTCTCATGATCACTTTAGGGTTTTAGGGTTTAGCTTATACACATAATAACAATCATCATGGCATATCACTCAAATGCACAAGTCCTATGCATGGCACTATATGCAATTTGAAAAGTTTTTGTTGGTTTGAAATTTTTGCTCTCTGGAATTCTTCTAACTTTCTTTTATTGAAATTTGGGATGTTACAAACCCTTCCCCCTTACAAAATATCTCGTCCCGAGATCGAAAAGAAAGTTAGGTACTAAAGAGATCTGGGTACTCCTTCTTCATGAAGTCTTCGCGTTCCCATGTGGCTTCATCCTCGGTATGATTGCTCCACTGTATCTTCAGAAACTTGATGCTTCGGGTGCGGGTGGTTCGGTAAGCTTCTTCCAGGATGCGAATCGGCACTTCGTGGTAAGTCAAGTCCTGGTTGATATCCACCGATCGGTGATCGATGTTCTTGAACACTTCGGTCTTCTCGGGGACTTCAAGGCACTTCCGGAGGAGTGAGATATGAAACACGTCGTGCACAGCCGACATTTCTTCGGGCAACTCCAATTGATAAGATACTTCACCTCGGTGGCTGAGGACTTTGAAAGGTCCGACATATCGGGGTGCGAGCTTTCCTTTCAGCTGGAATCTCTGCATTCCTTTCAAGGGGGATACCTTGAGATAGACGAAGTCTCCGATCTCGAAGGTCATCTCCCGACGTCTCTTGTCGGCGTAGCTCTTCTGTCTTGATTGCGCCGTCTTGAGGTACTCTCGGATCTTGTGTACTTTCTCTTTGGCTTCACGAAGAACATCTGGGCCAAAAACTTGGCTTTCTCCGACTTTCGACCAGTTCAGGGTGGTACGGCATTTCCTTCCGTACAAGGCTTCAAAGGGGGCCATCTGCAGGCTGGCTTGGTAGCTGTTGTTGTAAGAGAATTCTGCGTAAGGTAGGCAGTCTTCCCACTTGGATCCGTATTCCAGTACACATGCTCTCAGCATGTCCTCCAGTATCTGGTTGACTCTCTCAGTCTGTCCGTCGGTCTGAGGGTGATAGGCGGTGCTGAAATTCAGACGGGTGCCTAGCCCTTCATGCACTTTCTGCCAGAACCTTGAGGTGAACTGTGATCCTCTATCTGACACTATCGATTTCAGGGTTCCGTGCAGGGCGACTATTCTGGAAATGTATAGTTCAGCTAACTTTGGGCCTTGGTAAGTGGTCTTGACAGCTATGAAATGGGCGACTTTGGTCAATCTATCGACAACTACCCATATTGAATCATTGCCTTTGCTGGATTTGGGCAGTCCGGTGATAAAGTCCATTCCTACGGAGTCCCATTTCCATTCTGGAATCTGGAGGGGTTGTAACAGTCCGGCGGGTCGTTGGTGTTCTGCCTTGACTCTCTGACAGATGTCACACTTGGCGATGTAGCTGCCGATTTCTCTCTTCATTCCGTGCCACCAAAATTGCTCCTTCAGGTCTTGGTACATCTTGGTACCTCCGGGGTGGATTGAATAAAGGGTGTCATGGGCTTCTTGCAGGATGACTTGCTTCAAGTCTGAGTCCGATGGTACGCAGAGACGTTCTTTGTACCAAAGAACTCCGGCTTCGTCTACGGTGAATCCGGGGGCTTTTCCTGCGGCTATCTGTTTCTTGATTCCGTCGATGCTAGCGTTGTCCTTCTGGGCTTCCTTGATTTGGCTAACCAAGGTGGGTTGCAGTTCTATGCTGGCTAGGAATCCTTCGCTAACAAGTTCAAGTCTGAACTGTTCAAACTCTTGATGCAAGCTGGGCTGTTCAGTTGCGAGCATGGAATTCAACTGACACGGCAGTCGACTCAAAGCATCCGCTACCACATTGGCCTTGCCGGGGTGGTAGTGAATCTCCATGTCGTAATCCTTGATCAATTCGATCCATCGGCGTTGTCTCATGTTCAGCTCCTTCTGGGTGAAGATATATTTGAGGCTCTTGTGGTCGGAGTAGATCTCGCATCGATTACCCATGAGGTAATGACGCCAAACTTTCAAGGCTAAGACCACGGCTGCAAGCTCGAGGTCATGGGTTGGGTAATTCTGTTCATGTTGCTTTAACTGTCTTGAAAGGTAGGATACAACCTTGCCTTCTTGCATAAGCACACATCCAAGACCAGTCTTGGAGGCGTCGCAATATACGTCAAAGGGCTTTGCGATATCTGTCATTATCAGGATTGGGGCGGTGGTCAATCTACTCTTGAGCTGTTGAAAGCTCTCTTCACATTTATCGGTCCACTCGAACTTTCTGTCCTTCTTCAACAATTGGGTCATTGGTCGAGCGATGCTCGAAAAGCCTTCTACAAATCTGCGGTAATATCCGGCTAATCCAAGAAAAGCGCGGACCTCGGTTTGGGTGGTTGGGGCTTGCCATTCCATAACAGTTTTGATTTTGGCGGGATCTACGGCAATTCCTCCTGCAGACAAGATGTGTCCCAGGAATCCAACTTCTTCCAACCAAAACTCACACTTGCTAAACTTGGCATACAACTTGTGATGTCTAAGGGTTTCTAGGACAGTCTCCAAGTGCTGTTCATGTTCCTCTTCGGACTTGGAGTAGACGAGAATGTCGTCGATGAAGACAACGACAAACTTGTCCAAAAAGTTCATGAAGATCTTATTCATGAGATTCATGAAATAAGCGGGGGCATTGGTCAGTCCAAACGACATGACGTTGTACTCATACAACCCATATCTGGTGGTGAAGGCGGTTTTTGGAATGTCGGTGGCTCGGATTTTCAGCTGATGATATCCAGTTCTAAGATCTATCTTGGAGAAAACTCTGGCTCCGGTGAGTTGATCAAACAAGTCCTCTATCTTGGGTAAGGGGTATTTGTTTTTGATGGTGACATCGTTAAGCTTACGATAGTCCGTACATAAACGATTTGCACCATCCTTCTTGTCCACAAACAAAACTGGTGATCTCCAGGGGGATGCACTAGGTCTAGTCAGACCCTTGGCCAACATATCATCTATTTGTTTCTTCAACTCCACAAGCTCTGTTGCGTTCATGCTGTAGGCTCTCTGGGCTAGGGGTCCAGTTCCGGGGATTAACTCGATGATGAACTCGATATCCCGATCCGGGGGCATACCGGGTAGATCATCCGGAAACACATCAGGGTAGCGACAAACGACCCTGATTTGATCCAGAGTTGGCTTGGATACACTTTGGTTGCAGGTAAATTTTCTGGGTAGTTTTTCAGAGACGTGCTCTACTACGATACCGGTGCTGCTAGTCATGGTTATGGCTTTCTTGGCACAGTCTATCAATCCATTGTGCTTGGACATCCAGACCATTCCTAGTACGACTTCCAAACCTTTGGTTCCCAGAATGATTAGATTGGCATAGAAATCTACATCATGGATTTTGATTGGTACATTTTTGCAAAATTTTCTGGCTTTGGTGGTTGATCCGAGGATTTGAACTATCATAACATGCTTCAAACTAAGGGGTTGAATTTTACTTGTTGATGCAAAGTCTTCGGTGACAAAAGAATAAGATGCTCCGGAATCAAACAACACTCTGGCAGGGATGTGGTTGACAGAGAACATACCCAGTACAACGTCTGGTGCTTCCTGGGCTTCTTCGGCGTTCATGTGGTAGAGGCGGCCGTTACGGTTATTGGGGTTGTTGGGGGCGAACTTCTTGCCGGTGGAGACACGGCGTTGCTGCTGAGCAGGTGCAGCGGTGTTGCCAGTGAGCTTGGCGAGACGCTTGGGACACTCGTTGGAGTAGTGCCCCACTACACCACACTCATAACAAGTGATGGTGGTCTTGTCCTGCTTGTTCGCAACGGGGACGGTGTTGCTTCCGGTTCTGGGAGCGGTGTTGGTGTTGTTGTTGTTGTTGTTGTTGGGGGCTCTGGGCGGAGCGCGGTTGTAGTAGTTGTTGTTGTTGTAGTTATTGTTGTAGCCTCCTGGCTTGGAGTTTCCTCCACTCCGGTTCTGATAACCGGGGCGCGAGTTCTGCATCGGTGGCTTGTTGTTTCTCGGAGTGAAACCTCCGCTTGAGCTGGGGCGAAACTTCTAGGTATGGCTAGACCCACTTTGATTCGCCATGCGGCGCTTGCGGTTCTCATTGGCTTGATTCAGCTTGCCCTCCATCTGGATGGCGGAGTCAACAAGGGCTTCAAGGTCGGCGAAGGGGATGTTGACGAGGACAGTCTGCATCTCATCATGCAGTCCGTTCAGGAATCTCTCCTTCCTCTTCTCAACGGTGTCGGTCTCATCAGGGGCGTACCTCGACAGGGTAAGAAACTTGTCGCGATATTCAACCACCGTCATGCGACCTTGTTTCAGTTCACGGAACTCATCCCTCATCTTTTTGATAAGACCCGGGGGTACATGGTACTTGCTGAACTTGAGCTTGAAATCCTCCCAAGTCATGAACTGTCCTCCGTTCATGGCACGGGTGCTTGTCCACCAAACACGGGCTGGTCCAGCGAGATAGTGAGTGGCAAACAAGACTTTCTCGTTGGCTTCCACTCCGGCTACTTCCAGGTTGTTCTCCACAGTCTGGAGCCAGTCGTCGGCGTCGAGGGGTTCCTCGGTCTTGCTAAACACCGAGGGATTGGTGTTCTGGAAGTTCTTGAGCTTGGATCCAGGGTGGTCATGATTTCCATGGCCTTGATTGGCGATGTTCTGCAAAGCGTTGAGGTTGGCTTGGCGTTCAGCTCTTTCTGTCTCCACAGCCAAAGCGGGGTTTGCAGCAGTTGCATCATCGCGTCGTTGGTGCGATTGGGAGGGGCCATCTGAAGATATAGAAGATCATGAGATAAGAGGGAACATTTCTATGGTTGATTTTGGGTAAGTTTGAAAACATTTGAAAACTTGTAAATTTTTCATGACAAACCTATCATTCATTCATTCAACACATAGTACAAACTAGCACACACATACTCCAATGATTTTAAGAACCATTCTCATGCTACGATACAAAGGACGGGATACAACTCACACCTACATAAGTGAAACTAGTGCAACTACTCCTCATCCTCGACGTCGATCGGGACGTAGTCGTCAGGTCCTGCCTCCAAGAACCCGTAGTCCTCCTCCTCGGTGAACTCGTCCCCCTCAAAGTCGTCGTCGTCGCTCAGGAAGGCTCCTCCTCCCTGAAGGTCGATGCCTCCGTCGTCATCCTCCAGCTCTCTGATCTGATCCTCCTGGGCCTTGACAGTGGCCTCGAGTGACGCGATCTTGGCGCGAAGGCGCACAATCGTAGCGTCCTTCTTGGCACGCTGCTGGCGAAGGCTCTTGCGGTCGTTGTTGAGTAGCTTGATCGCCTCACCCTGCTCGATGATGTGAGCATGGGTCTGGTTCGCGTAAGCGCGAGTGGCGTCGAGGTCCTTCTGAGTCTGATAGAGCATGAAGTCCAGGTGCTCAGCATGGTGCCTCAACTCCAGGTGCGGCTGCAGCTCCATGGGCACTCCCATGGCATCACGCCTCACGAGATGCGCGTAGCGTGAAGCGAGGATGCGCACCACGTTCTGTCCACAGAGGCGCGCAAGTGCCTCCTGAAGACCACGTGCGAGTCTGTCGAGCCAGTTGCTCTCGCGGAAGGAGAAGAGGATCCTCTCCGAGGTGGGAGGCTCCATCTTGCCCCTCAAGTCGGCAGTGATCACCCACTGCAACTCTCCTCCGGGCGTGTCGTCCAACTGAACCCCGTGAAACTCGGGGTGTGGGCGCCCAAGGAAGTCAGAGACGGCGTTGAGGTCGTGCTCAAAGATCAAGCTCCCTCCGTTCCCAAGCTGGTAAAACTTGGTGTTGATGGGTTCATTCGGCTCCATCTGAAAGAGAATTGGATGAGTAAGTTAGAGAGTGTAAAGTGTGGCAAAATTTTAAGTAGATTCAAATAAGATAGGACATGATTCATCAAATTTTGGCAAAGTCTCAAAGACAAGAGTGTAAGTAAGTTTTCACAAATATTCTCTTCATTTGATTTTCAAAGTTAAGTTTTTCAGAACGCCCATTCTAACTAAGGTCTTCTAAGGTCAAACAATGGCTCTGATACCAACATGTCAACACCCGGATTTTTAAGCCCGAATGCCTATTATGTCATACATCGCAATCCCAGGAATATTGTTGTTGCGAGGCATAATAGTTAAGTATCACAGTCATCATTCATTACAAACCATAAGGTCTTACACACTGGAATCACATGATCCATATTACACGAATAGTTGATCTATTGATCAACGAACAAACACAAGTTCATAGCGGAAGCGTAAGATACAAGGACTCTCTAGTCCACAGGCCAACGCTTGACGTCGGAAGACTCCTAGTTGTCGTAGGCGTCCTGCGGGTCATCTCCTTGTTCATCTTCATACTCTGGCCATTTGAATAGCTAGGGACAAAGCCGTGAGTACTTTAAGTACTCGCAAACTAATACTAATGTAAGTTCTAGACATTCTAGTAAGGTTTGCTAAGCTCTAGTTTATTTGCATAAAGCCAATTTTAAGTTTTTGAGAAAAGCTTATTAAATTGCTAACTAACTCAAGTGGGAACATTAGTGTCATTCCCACCATTCAAGTGGTGATTTCAATTCAATTCACCACAAGTCATTTTACCATCTTCTTTCAACATCATTTTTTCAAAGATATGACATCGGAAACTGTATGGCCTTTCCAACCGTCCGTAACCGTGGACGCGGCTATTCGAATAGGTTTACACTCTGCAGAGGTTGCACACTTGTGCCACAACATTTGATTTCATCCGTCGGGATTACCCCGAGTCATCGTAACACAGTACGCGGATCATCAACCATAACCTTTCACTTACAAATCCTAGTATGAGCACCTCTCCCCATGAGCTTGGCCTCCCAGTGAAGACCAACTGTCAACCTGGGAACTCCACAGGGCTTGGCCGTACAATTCACCTCAATTTCACATCATTTCTCAACAACGGAGGCAGCCTCAAGCATAACCCCTATGACGTGTGTTCAGAGGGAACCCATACTAAGATGCATAAACTTCCAGTTAAGCCCTACCCATAATCAGGTATTGTGGGGGTACTTAATAATTGAAAAGGTATCACATTCAAACCAACATCATGTTTATCAAAAATCACTATCTTCTCTTGGTCATATTCACCTTCAAAAATCATTCAGTGGAATGCTTCATCATTCCAAGGTTTCAAATTCATTTCAATTCACATTGTTCCCATCTAGAGTAGTCAAATTTTATTCATTAGCACTAGCTCTAAATCATGAGGGGTGCTATCTTGCTTTGCTTGATGAAATCTAACTTTACAACTCTAGTAAACTTCTTTACTTTGACCAAAGTTAACTATAAAAGCAACCTATTGAGAAAACAAGTAAAAACTTGTAATGTATAAACTTGGGATAGGCTTATGTAAGAAAAGGTAAGATTCATGGTGCCTTGCCCCAAGGGGCTTTGCACTTTTGCAAGAATATTAGCTTGCCTTGGTAGTTCTCAAAATTCTCCTCCTCCTCCTCTTGGTAGCAACCTTCTTCTTCGGTGTACTCTCCGGTGCTAGCGTCTAAATTTGAATACGAGTATAATTACGCACTAATTCAATGGCTATTCCATGTATCACATATAAACACACGAACTATTCTATGCACACAAATAATCTGATTAGAGTGCATGGGTTGTGTTGCTTGAGGAGAATTTACTTCTTTTTATTTCATATGTAAATGATAGTTTCCATAGGGTTCTTGAGAAATAATTTCCTCTCATTGAAATCTTCTTAATATTTAATTTCTCAAACAATCCTATATGAACTTATATTGACCCAAGTCAAACATTCATCATTATCATTTGAGAAAATGATTTAAATGAGGTAGACCACCTCATACTATTTAATAGTGCTACCTATGATTTAAATCTCCAAATAATTCATATAAGTGAGTTTGGCCAGGGGTCCAAACATCACATGAATTCATTTGAGACAAAGTTTAAAGGAAGTATAAGACTTCATATAATTTACTTAATAGTTTTGGACAATATCAACTACATAAACTAGCCATATTGTCCATTAATTAAACTAGGGCATGATCATGCAAAGTGACCACACCATTTTATTGCATAATCAATTAGTGTAAGTCAAATGTGAGCTATTAGAGTTGGAATTAACTTAATATCTATTTTGGTTGATTTTTAATAATTGTTTGAATATGGAAAAGTCCCTGCCTTATTCTTTTTATCAAATTCATTCTACAACGAATGTGGTCATGGGACCAGTGGCATTGTGTAGATATTTTCATTAGCTTTCCAACAATATAAAATTCATTGAATTTGGTTAAGCCAATTTAAATCTATTAAATTTCAAAGTTTGGGCAGTATTGAAATTATTTGGAATTGTTTAAATCGAATTTGAATTAAAAGGGCCGGCGGGAAAGCTAACTGGGCCTAAACGAGTTAAAACGGCCCAAGGCCAGCCCACCACGCGTCTGTGCCCGCGTGGGCTGCCTGACAAGGGGGCTCCACCCGTCAGCGACGTTTAAACGCCGAAGCGGTATGTTTCAACGTGGAGCGTAGGATTAGATCAGGATCTAACGGCTCAGGTTCATCGTCTCGCCGGCGAGAGAGGGAGTTCGCCGGCGGCTCAGGTAGGGGGTGGGAGAGCTTACGGCGGCTCCAGCAAGGGTTGGCAGTATGCGTGACGAGGTTGTGGACGACGGCGAGTCTCCTGGTAGCAGTGGCGTCGCCTGGGGTGGTCGGGATCGTCGGCGATTGCTGCAGAGCTTCCGCGGCGGTGATCTTCCGATTGGCCTTGCTCCGGCGGCGATTGAGGTAGCTACTGGTGCTGGGCGAAGTGGTGGTGAGTGGTGATCGTGATGGTGTGCTTGGTTCGGTCCAGGGAGGTCTCTATTTATAGGCGCGAGAGGGTGCTGCGGGGCAGTGAGGTGGTCGACATGCGCGCGGCGTCTCCGGCGAGCTAGCGAGCTAGGCGAGGGCATGGCGCTGTTCTGCGGTTCCTGGCGAGTCGTTTGGCGGTGACAACACGGTCGGGCGGTGGCTAAATTGGTCGCATTGCTTCCATGTCTGTCGCGTCTGCGGCGGATCGGGGTTTCCTTCTCCGACGACGGCGGGCACGGGTCGTGGTCGAGGGCATGTCTGGCAGATGCGCACGTGTGCGGCGGTGCTCAACTCGTGGCGAGGTGGTCTAGGGCGTGCTCGAGGTGGCCAGACGGCGCGTGTCCAGGGCGCGTCTGCGAGTGTCCACGCGCGACGTCCTCGGTATGGCGTGGACACCGTTGGGCGCGCGTGCTCCGGCTGCTGTCGAGCTCCTCCTCGACCAGGGCTTGCTCTAGCATGTCCAGTAGAGTGTGGTGGCGAGCGCTAGCGAGCTGGACAGGTTGGGGAAGGAAGGAAGAGAGGGGGAGGGCGTCGGGTTGGCGACATGGCCGACATGGCCATGTCCTAGCCTTGCTCTCTCTCTCTCCCTAGGGTTTCTATTGATCATTGATTGGTTAGAGGGAACCAGGGGACCATTTGAGCTAGGGTTTAGGTAGAGTTGATGAGGTAGATCACTATTTGCAATAGTGTCAAATAGTGCCATATTGATTATGTGTGAATTTTATCCAAATTTGATCCAATTCAAATGGTTGCAAGTTTTGAATTGTGAGAATTTCATTTAGTTAGAAATGACCAGAGGTGATGAGGTGTGGTGGTGGCATTGTTGAATTCAAGTTTTTGCAAAATTGGCTAAGTGTGAGATTGTTACATATGTTAAAAAGTTGCAACTTTGGTTGAGCATAGCTCATGATCAAGAAAGAATTTGGCATGGTGATCTTTACAAAAAGTGTTCACCTTGATGTTGACTTTGATGTGGTGCAAAGAGTTAGCAAGGTTTGGTTTGAGAAAATTGAATTGCAATGGCTCAAAGTAGTGATCAGACTAGAATTGGCAGTTTTGACCATTATCATATGTGAGCAAGTTTTGTATTTGAAATTCATTTGAATTGTGATTCTTTGATTCCAAAAGTTGTAATAAGTGTTTAGTAACATTATCCAACTAATGGTGAAGACCAAATTGGTCTAGGGTCAAAATTTATAAAAATGCCATAGAGCATATGTGAGGGTTTTTAGGGTTTTGCATTTATTTGATTTTCTTCCTCTTTTGGATTTATTTGGTTTGTGATCTTCTCATGATCACTTTAGGGTTTTAGGGTTTAGCTTATACACATAATAACAATCATCATGGCATATCACTCAAATGCACAAGTCCTATGCATGGCACTATATGCAATTTGAAAAGTTTTTGTTGGTTTGAAATTTTTGCTCTCTGGAATTCTTCTAACTTTCTTTTATTGAAATTTGGGATGTTACAAACCTTCATGATCATCATTTGAGAAAATGATTTAAATGAGGTAGATCACCTCATATCATTTAATAACACAACACATGATTTAAATCTCCAAGTAATTCATATAGGAGAGTTTGGGCCAGGGGTCCAAACATCACATGAATTTATTTGAGACAAGATTTAAATGAAGTATAATACTTCATATGATTTACTTAATAGTTTTGGACAAAATCAACTTTGTAAACTAGCCATATTGTCCATCAATTCAACTAGGGAATGATCATGCAAAGTGACCACACCATTTTATTGCATAAACAATTAGTGTAAGTCAAATGTGAGCTATTAGAGTTGGAATTAACTTAGTATCTATTTTGGTTGATTTTTAATAATTATATGAATATGGAAAAGTCCCTGCCTTCTTCTTTTTCTCAGATTAATTCTACAGCAAATCTTGGCATGGGACCAGTGGCATTCTGTAGATCTTTTCCATAGCTTTCCAACCATATAAGGTTCATTGAATTTGGTTAAGCCAATTTGAATCTATTGATTTTCAAAGTTTGGGCAGTATTGGAATTATTTGGAAATGTTTAAAAGTCATTTGAATTAAGAGGGCCGGCGGGAAATGAAACTGGGCCAGATTCAAATAAAACGGCCCAGTCCAGCCCAGTCCAGCCCAGCCAAGTTCCACAGACGCGCGGCGCGCTGACAGGGTGGGGTCCGCGCGTCAGTGACTTAGCGTCACCGAAGCGGTACGTTTTAAACAGAGGCGTTGGATTAGAATCTAATCCAACGGCGCTCGTTCATCATCGTCGCCGGCGAGAGGCCGAGGGTCTGGCGGCGAGCCTAGGGGGTCGGAGAGCTCACCGTGGCTCCAGCGGCGGTGGGCAGTATGCTCGACGAAGTGGTGGACGACGGCGAAGCTCCAGGTA
Source organism: Lolium perenne (assembly GCF_019359855.2). Lineage (NCBI taxonomy): Eukaryota > Viridiplantae > Streptophyta > Magnoliopsida > Poales > Poaceae > Lolium > Lolium perenne. The sequence goes on from NC_067247.2 coordinate 164,548,750, forward strand.
CCAGCGGCTCGTCCTAGGGTGGCTCTGATACGTCTCCGACGTATCGATAATTTCTTATGTTCCATGCCACATTATTGATGATATCTACATGTTTTATGCACACTTTATGTCATATTCGTGCATTTTCTGGAACTAGCCTATTAACAAGATGCCGAAGTGCCGATTCTTTGTTTTCTGTTTTTGGTTTCAGAAATCCTATTAAAGAAATATTATCGGAATCGGACGAAATCAACGCCCAGGTTCCTATTTTGCCCGGAAGCATCCAGAACACCCGAGAACCGCCAGAGAGGGGGCACAGGCCCACCAAACCCTAGGCCGGCGCGGCCAAGGGGGGGCCCGCGCCCCCCTATAGTGTCGGCGCCCCTTCGACCTCCTGACGCCGCCTCTTCGCCTATATAAAGCCCCTGGACCTAAAACCTCGATACGGAAAAGCCACGGTACGAGAAACCATCCAGAGCCACCGCCATCGCGAAGCCAAGATCTGGGGGACAGGAGTCTCTGTTCCGGCACGCCGCCGGGACGGGGAAGTGCCCCCGGAAGGCTTCTGCATCGACACCACCGCCATCTTCATCAACGCTGCTGTCTCCCATGAGGAGGGAGTAGTTCTCCATCGAGGCTCGGGGCTGTACCGGTAGCTATGTGGTTCATCTCTCTCCTATGTACTTCAATACAATAATCTCATGAGCTGCCTTACATGATTGAGATTCATATGATGATGCTTGTAATCTAGATGTCATTATGCTAGTCAAGTGAATTTTACTTATGTGATCTCCGGAGACTCCTTGTCCCACGTGTGTAAAGGTGACAGTGTGTGCACCGTGTGGGTCTCTTAGGCTATATTTCACAGAATAATTATTCACTGTTATGAATGGCATAGTGAAGTGCTTATTTATATCTCTTTATGATTGCAATGTGTTTTGTATCACAATTTATCTGTGTGCTACTCTAGTGATGTTATTAAAGTAGTTTATTCCTCCTGCACGGTGTAATGGTGACAGTGTGTGCATCCGTGTTAGTACTTGGCGTATGCTATGATCGTGATCTCTTGTAGATTGTGAAGTTAACTATTGCTATGATGGTATTGATGTGATCTATTCCTCCTACATAGTGTGAAGGTGACAGTGTGCATGCTATGTTAGTACTTGGTTTAGTCGTGTTGATCTTTCATGCACTCTAAGGTTATTTAAATATGAACATTGAATTGTGGAGCTTGTTAACTCCGGCATTGAGGGTTCGTGTAATCCTACGCAATGGTGTTCATCATCCAACAAAAGAGTGTAGAGTATGCATTTATCTATTCTGTTATGTGATCAATGTTGAGAGTGTCCACTAGTGAAAGTATGATCCCTAGGCCTTGTTCCTAAATATCGCTATCGCTGCTTGTTTCTTGTTTCTTGCGTTACCACCGCTGCGTTACTACCGCTTGATTATCGTCTGGGCAAAGCACTTTTCTCGGTGCCGTTGCTACTACTTATTTATACCACTGTATTTCACTATCTCTTCGCCGAACTAGTGCACCTATTAGGTGTGTTGGGGACACAAGAGACTTCTTGCTTTGTGGTTGCAGGGGTTGCATGAGAGGGATATCTTTGACCTCTTCCTCCCCGAGTTCGATAAACCTTGGGTGATCCATTTAAGGGAAACTTCTTGCTGTTCTACAAACCTCTGCTCTTGGAGGCCCAACACTGTCTACAGGAAAAGGAGGGGGCGTAGACATCAAGCTATTTTCTGGCGCCGTTGCCGGGGAGGAAAGGTAAAAGGCACTCATACTTCGGTTCCAGGTTAAGTACTTTTCTGGCGCCATTGTGTTTGTGCTCGAAGCTATTTCCTTTAGATCCTGCAATTGCATCTTTTTGTTTCTTGTTTACACTAGTAAGGCATAATGGACAACAATGAGCTTCTTATTCTATTTCCTGATTTAAGACATGGATGGTTTGATCCGAAAATTAAAAAACCCATGGAACATATTAGCATGAACACTTTGAACACCATTGTTGCTAATGATATGGAAAATTCTAAGCTTGGGGAAGCTGGTTTTGATGAGCATGATCTTTTTAGTCCCCCAAGCATTGAGGAGAAAATTTACTTTGATGATACTTTGCCTCCTATTTATGATGATTATAATGATAGTAGTCTTTTGGTACCACCTGTTATGGAGGATAAATTTGATTATGATTACAATATACCTCCTATATTTGATGATGAGAATAATAATGATAGCTACTTTGTTGAATTTGCTCCCACTACAACTAATAAAATTGATTATGCTTATGTGGAGAGTAATAATTTTATGCATGAGACTCATGATAAGAATGCTTTATGTGATAGTTATATTGTTGAGTTTGCTCATGATGCTACTGAAAGTTATTATGAGAGAGGAAAATATGGTTGTAGAAATTTTCATGTTACTAAAACACCTCTCTATGTGCTGAAATTTTTGAAGCTACACTTGTTTTATCTTCCTATGCTTGTCACTTTGCTCTTCATGAACTTGTTTATTTACAAGATTCCTATGCATAGGAAGCATGTTAGACTTAAATTTGTTTTGAATTTGCCTCTTGATGCTCTCTTTTGCTTCAAATACTATTTCTTGCGAGTGCATCATTTAAACTGCTGAGCCCATCTTAATGGCTATAAAGAAAGAACTTCTTGGGAGATAACCCATGTGTTATTTTGCTACAGTACTTTGTTTTATATTTGTGTCTTGGAAGTTGTTTACTACTGTAGCAACCTCTCCTTATCTTAGTTTTGTGTTTTGTTGTGCCAAGTAAAGTCGTTGATAGCAAGGTTGATACTAGATTTGGATTACTGCACAGAAACAGATTTCTTTGCTGTCACGAATCTGGGCAAAATTCTCTGTAGGTAACTCCGAAAATTATGCCAATTTACGTGAGTGATCCTCAGATAGGTACGCAATTTTCATTCAATTTGAGCATTTTCATTTGAGCAAGTCTGGTGCCTCAATAAAATTCGTCTTTACGGACTGTTCTGTTTTGACAGATTCTGCCTTTTATGTCGCATTGCCTCATTTGCTATGTGGGATGGATTTCTTTGTTCCATTGACTTCCAGTAGCTTTGGGCAACGTCCAGAAGTGTTAAGAATGATTGTGTCACCTCTGAACATGTGAATTTTTGATTATGCACTAACCCTCTAATGAGTTTGTTTCGAGTTTGGTGTGAAGGAAGTTTTCAAGGGTCAAGAGAGGAGGATGATATACTATGATCAAGAAGAGTGAAAAGTTTAAGCTTGAGGATGCCCCGGTGGTTCATCCCTGCATATTTCAAGAAGACTCAAGCATCTAAGCTTGGGGATGCCCAAGGTATCCCCTTCTTCATCGACAACATTATCAGGTTCCTCCCCTGAAACTATATTTTTATTCGGCCACATCTTATGTACTTTACTTGGAGCGTCTGTATGTTTCTTGTTTTTGTTTTTGTTTGAATAAATGCTTGTGTGGGAGAGAGACACGCTCCGCTGGTTCATAGGAACACATGTGTTCTTAGCCTTTAATTGTCATGGCGAAGGTTGAAACTGCTTCGTTAATTTATTATATGGTTGGAATCGGGAAATGCTACATGTAGTAATTGGTAAAATGTTCTGGATAATGTGATACTTGGCAATTGTTGTGCTCATGTTTAAGCTCTTGCATCATATACTTTGCACCCATTAATGAAGAAATACATAGATCTTGCTAAATTTGGTTTGCATATTTGGTCTCTCTAAGGTCTAGATAATTTCTAGTAAGAGTTTGAACAACAGGGAAGATGGTGTAGAGTCCTATAATGTTTACAATATGTCTTTTATGTGAGTTTTGCTGCACCGGTTCATCCTTGTGTTTGTTTCAAATAGCCTTGCTAGCCTAAACCTTGTATCGAGAGGGAATACTTCTCATGCATCCAAAATACTTGAGCCAACCACTATGCCATTTGTGTCCACCATACCTACCTACTACATGGTATTTCTCCGCCATTTCAAAGTAAATTGCTTGAGTGCTACCTTTAAATTTCCATTCTTCACCTTTATAATATATAGCTCATGGGACAAATAGCTTAAAAACTATTGTGCTATTGAATATGTACTTATGCACTTTATCTCTTATTAAGTTGCTCGTTGTGCGATAACCATGTTCCTGGGGACGCCATCAACTACTCTTTGTTGAATATCATGTGAGTTGCTATGCATGCTCGTCTTGTCTGAAGTAAGAGCGATCTACCACCTTATGGTTAGAGCATGCATATTGTTAGAGAAGAACATTGGGCCGCTAACTAAAGCCATGATCCATGGTGGAAGTTTCAGTTTTGGACATATATCCTCAATCTCATATGAGAAAATTAATTGTTGTTACATGTTTATGCATAAAAGAGGAGTCCATTATCTGTTGTCTATGTTGTCCCAGTATGGATGTCTAAGTTGAGAATAATCAATAGCGAGAAATCCAATGCGAGCTTTCTCCTTAGATCTTTGTACAGGCGGCATAGAGGTACCCCTTTGTGACACTTGGTTAAAACATGTGCATTGCGATAATCCCGGTAGTCCAAGCTAATTAGGACAAGGTGCGGGCACTATTAGTATACTATGCATGAGGCTTGCAACTTGTAAGATATAATTTACATGATACATATGCTTTATTACTACCGTTGACAAAATTGTTTCTTGTTTTCAAAATCAAAGCTCTAGCACAAATATAGCAATCGATGCTTTCCTCTTTGAAGGACCATTCTTTTACTTTTATTGTTGAGTCAGTTCACCTATTTCTCTCCACCTCAAGAAGCAAACACTTGTGTGAACTGTGCATTGATTCCTACATACTTGCATATTGCACTTGTTATATTGCTTTGCATTGACAACTATCCATGAGATATACATGTTATAAGTTGAAAGCAACCGCTGAAACTTAATCTTCCTTTGTGTTGCTTCAATGCTTCTACTATGAATTATTGCTTTATGAGTTAACTCTTATGCAAGACTTAATGATGCTTGTCTTGAAGTACTATTCATGAAAAGTCTTTGCTATATGATTCATTTGTTTACTCATGTCATTTACATTGTTTTGATCGCTGCATTCACAACATATGCTTACAATAGTATGATCAAGTTTATGATGGCATGTCACTCCAGAAATTATCTTTGTTATCGTTTACCTGCTCGGGACGAGCAGAAACTAAGCTTGGGGATGCTGATACGTCTCCGACGTATCGATAATTTCTTATGTTCCATGCCACATTATTGATGATATCTACATGTTTTATGCACACTTTATGTCATATTCGTGCATTTTCTGGAACTAACCTATTAACAAGATGCCGAAGTGCCGATTCTTGTTTTCTGCTGTATATCGTTTCAGAAATCCTAGTAAAGAAATATTCTCGGAATCGGACGAAATCAACGCCCGAGTTCCTATTTTGCCCGGAAGCATCCGAACACCCGAGAACCGCCGGAGAGGGGCACAGGCCCACCAAACCCTAGGCCGGCGCGGCCAAGGGGGGGCCCGCGCCCCCCTATAGTGTCGGCGCCCCTTCGACCTCCTGACGCCGCCTCTTCGCCTATATAAAGCCCCTGGACCTAAAACCTCGATACGGAAAAGCCACGGTACGAGAAACCATCCAGAGCCGCCGCCATCGCGAAGCCAAGATCTGGGGGACAGGAGTCTCTGTTCCGGCACGCCGCCGGGACGGGGAAGTGCCCCCGGAAGGCTTCTCCATCGACACCACCGCCATCTTCATCAACGCTGCTGTCTCCCATGAGGAGGGAGTAGTTCTCCATCGAGGCTCGGGGCTGTACCGGTAGCTATGTGGTTCATCTCTCTCCTATGTACTTCAATACAATAATCTCATGAGCTGCCTTACATGATTGAGATTCATATGATGATGCTTGTAATCTAGATGTTATTATGCTAGTCAAGTGAATTTTACTTATGTGATCTCCGGAGACTCCTTGTCCCACGTGTGTAAAGGTGACAGTGTGTGCACCGTGTGGGTCTCTTAGGCTATATTTCACAGAATAATTATTCACTGTTATGAATGGCATAGTGAAGTGCTTATTTATATCTCTTTATGATTGCAATGTGTTTTGTATCACAATTTATCTGTGTGCTACTCTAGTGATGTTATTAAAGTAGTTTATTCCTCCTGCACGGTGTAATGGTGACAGTGTGTGCATCCGTGTTAGTACTTGGCGTATGCTATGATCGTGATCTCTTGTAGATTGTGAAGTTAACTATTGCTATGATGGTATTGATGTGATCTATTCCTCCTACATAGTGTGAAGGTGACAGTGTGCATGCTATGTTAGTACTTGGTTTAGTCGTGTTGATCTTTCATGCACTCTAAGGTTATTTAAATATGAACATTGAATTGTGGAGCTTGTTAACTCCGGCATTGAGGGTTCGTGTAATCCTACGCAATCTGTTCATCATCCAACAAGAGTGTAGAGTATGCATTTATCTATTCTGTTATGTGATCAATGTTGAGAGTGTCCACTAGTGAAAGTATGATCCCTAGGCCTTGTTCCTAAATACTGCTATCGCTGCTTGTTTACTGTTTCTTTGCGTTACCACCGCTGCGTTACTCTTGTGATTCTTGTCCTGGGCAAAGCACTTTTCTGGTGCCGTTGCTACTACTTATTTATACCACCTGTATTTCACTATCTCTTCGCCGAACTAGTGCACCTATTAGGTGTGTTGGGGACACAAGAGACTTCTTGCTTTGTGGTTGTAGGGTTGCATGAGAGGGATATCTTTGACCTCTTCCTCCCTGAGTTCGATAAACCTTGGGTGATCCACTTAAGGGAAACTTGCTGCTGTTCTACAAACCTCTGCTCTTGGAGGCCCAACACTGTCTACAGGAAAAGGAGGGGGCGTAGACATCAGGCTCCAATCGTCGGCGAGCTTCCGCGGCGGCGTGCGGCAGTGAGGTAGAAATTGGGCGGCTCTGGTGGTCAATGTGGAGCGGCGAGGTGGCTGGGAGGTCAAGGAAGGAGAGGGAGGAGTGGTGGTGTGAAGGAATCGTCGAGGCGATGCCTCCTTTTATAGGCGAGCGAGTGCCCGAGGTGCTGCGGCGAACTCGACAAGGGCGCGGCGTCTCCGGCGGTCTAGCGAGCTAGGCTAGGGCGCGGTGGTGTTCCTGGCGTCACGGTGGTCCTTTGGGTGGCGACAGGTAGGGTAGGCGGTGCCTAACGCGGTCGGGGTGTCGCGGGTTCTGGCGCGTCTACGGCAGCTTTTCTTCTCCGTCTCCGGCGGCGGCGGGCACGGGTCGTGGTCGCGCGCGTGTCTGCGAGCTTTGTGGCGACGCGGCGATGCTCAACCTGCAGCTAGGTGGTCCATGGCGTGCGCGAGGTGGCCAGGCGAGAGGTGGCCAGGGCGTGTCCACGCGCGACACGAGCGGCATCACTGCATGCCCTGGGCGCGCGTTCTCCGGCGTGTGGTCGCTGCTCCCTCGACCATGGCGGGTGTAGGCGGTGCTAGGAGGTGAGGTGGCGTCGTTTGGGCACGGTGGCCTGGGCAGGAGAGGAAGGGGAGAGGAGGTGATGCGGCAAGGTGGTGACATGGCCGGCATGGCCATGCACATGCTTGCTAGCCCTCCTCCCTTTGGGTTACTATGTGGCATTTAGTGTGAGAGGGGGCAAGGGGACCAGATAGGGTGGTTTGGGGTAGATTAGGGTGGGATAGAACACTATTTGAAATAGTGTGTAATAGTTCCATATTTGCAATTTGCAAACTTTGTCCAAATTTGATTTAATTCAAATGGTTGCAAGTTTTGAATTGTGAGTATTCCATTGAGTTATAAATGACCAGAGGTGGTGGAGTGTGGTGGTGGAATTTTTGAATTCAAAGAATTGCCAAATTGACAAGTGTGAGATTGTTGAACTTAATAAAAAGTTGCAACTTTGGATGAGCATAGCTAATGATCAAGAAAGAATTTGGCATGGTGATCTTTACAAAAAGTGTTCACCTTGATGTTGTCTTGGATGTGGTGCAAAGAGTTAGCAAGGTTTGGTTTGAGAAATTTGAATTGCAAGGGCTCAAAGTAGTGATCAGACTAGAATTGGCAGTTTTGACCATTATCATATGTGAGCAAGTTTTGTATTTGAAATCCATTTGATTTGTGATTCTTTGATTCCAAAAGTTGTAATAAGTGTTTAGTAACATTATTCAACTAATGGTGAAGACCAAATTGGTCTAGGGTCAAATTTATAAAAATGCCATAGAGCATATGTGAGGGTTTTCAGGGTTTTGCATTTATTTGATTTTCTTCCTCTTTTGGATTTATTTGGTTTGTGATCTTCTCATGATCACTTTAGGGTTTTAGGGTTTAGCTTATTATTACCTATATAAAAGCCGACCCCCTTTGCTAAAACCATAAAATTTTGGGTACTGTTCATGGTTGCTTTTTATCCAATCGTTTGAAGCCACGTATAGAATATCACCGTGTATACAAAGAGGTCTACGGTTAGTCGGTTCGGTCAAAGCGGCAAGAGTCAAGCGGTGCCACGATCCCATCGAATTTTTTGGCCCCCACTTTTCTTCTTCTCTTCTCCTGTCATCGATGGCGCTTCACATGGCTTTCTCCTCCTCCTTTTCCTCAAAATCGGCCGGAGAAGGGACGAGGGAGAGCGTGGAGATGGATGCGTGCGTGGGATCAGCGGTGAGGTTGGAGTGCCACTAGACACGGAGCCAGACCGGCCGTTGGCCGCCACGAGCACGAGTCGATGGGTCGCGAGGCCGTTCCGGGAGGATGTGCCATGGGTCGCCATGGCCGCCCCGGCAGCCGGCCGGACGTGTTCGTTGCTGGAGGCGGCAGCCGGCTGGAGGCGTCCGAGGGCCGGCTGGCGGCTGCGGTGAATGAGGGGCGGCCTCAGACTGAAGCTCCACCTCCACACGCGCATCCTCGATACCAGTGGAGGCAGCCACCAGCGCATCCCTGGCCAGGCCAGTGCAGACTAGGAGATTGACCTCCGCCGGCGTCTCCTCCACGGGCAACAGCAAGCCCGTCCTTCACCACCAGCACGTACGCGTCGACGATGAACACAAACGGCTGGGCCAGGCGGTGCTGTGGCTTTTGCCGATGCGTGTCCTCTGTCCCTGCCAGTTTGTAAGTCTCAACTCCTCTTGCTCTCTCCCTACTCATTTCTCTCTTTTTCTCAGACGGGAGCAGCTATGAGGTGCAGGCAGCCAAGCAGCAGTGCAGCACAAGGAGCAGGACTGTGGTGCTACAGATCCTCACATGTTTGATGGAATGTCCCACAAGTACTAAGGTTCAGTTTTTTTGGTTACTCTGTTTTCATCTCTTTTTGTTCTAGCTAATTTACTCATCTTTTGGTTCAACAGCTGACAAGATTGGTGTTAATATTACCAAGAATTTGACGTTCTTCCAATTTTACTTGAGGTCTATTTTAAATGGGGATCCTTGGTCCTCTCTCCATGTACATAAGGTGAGTTATCAGACTCCATGGACACTGTAGATTTACAGTATTTGAGTTACATGTGAGTTTCCTAAATTTTACTTTTGTGCATGGTATTTTGCAGACTCATAGTTACTCAAAATGCATGAATTTGCTTGACACTGTAGATTTACAGTATTTGAGTTACATGTGAGTTTCCTAAATTTTACTTTTGTGCATGGTATTTTGCAGACTCATAGTTACTCAAAATGCATGAATTTGCTTGACACTGTACATTTACAGTATTTGAGTTACATGTGAGTTTCTTAAATTTTACTTTTGTGCATGGTATTTTGCAGACTCATAGTTACTCAAAATGCATGAATTTGCTTTTCTTCTTCTTCTGTTCAGAATGACACGCTAAAATATCCAATAAATTATCCCACATCCTAATAACTTCCCTCTACTTGCAGACAAGGCACAACCATTTAAGGTTCTCCAAGCACTTGCAGTAGACATCACTCTTCTATCTGGTATTGTTTTTACCTCGCATGCTACTTATAATATTCATTCTATCCTATTATTATTTTTCCCCTTTGACTGCCAAGTGCCAATTCTCCGTATCTAATATATCAATACAATAATAATTTTGTCATATGCCACAGGATGTTGGTTTAGTGGATGTGCTAACAAATATCATACCATAAAAAAACCGAAGACCCAAGAGTAAATATCCACCTTATCGATGCAAGGTATAATTTCCAGCACATGCACCAATAGCTTGACTGCTAATTAGAACACAATGCAGGGTATAACTTCTAGCACACGGTTTCAGATAATTTGAACTCAAATTGTTTCATGTACTACCCTGCCCAAACTATTGATGTTACATGCATAATTTCATCAAGCTACATCTCTTGGGAGTGAATTGCATGTTGAAGTAAATTTGGCTAGGCAATGATGGACAGGAGATACAATTGATGTTCACTAATAGTGACTTCATGTTATGTATCCCCTTTCACCGTATTTTGTATACTACAGATAGTATGTCCTGACCTTCTGGTCTTGCTAGCAGATGCTTCTTGATTTGAGGGCCAACCACTTTAAGTGATTCACTTTTCAGTCCATGTGGAATAACAAGAACAGAGTCATCTACCAGGTTGTTTGAGCATCTTCTGTCTGACAGTCGAGCATAGGTATAGCTTATGTCAGTTCTGATTCATGTTTTCTTCTTATTTTAGGTTCACGTGCTGTTAGTTTACGATCCTCTGGTTTATGGTTCTGTTCCCTTCGTTCTGCAATGTGTGCATTTTCTTCCTGCAGGTTTTAGTATGATTGCACTGTGCACACGGTCCTTTCAGGCGCTGGCGAGGCCAGTTGTTGTTGTCGACTTAAGAATGTAAACTCGTGTGTTGCCTATGTAGCAGTCTTCGGTACAATTACATATACTACATGCTATATACAACCGAAGAAATAGACCCTGGGACCTTTTTTCCAAATACACCAACGAGAAGAGGTATTGGTAATCAACGTAATCAACCTAAGTTTGGACTAGAAGTTATGTGACAGAACCAACAAACCGTCTCCTATAAGTAACATTTTGCATGTGATATCCACTATGTAAAACATTAGTCTCATATGTATTTCCGTACAAAGTACCACTGCAGCAACTACATGTATCAGCTTAATAGGCACACACATGTTATACATTGTGTCCACGAGTGGCGGCACGGATACACACTCATACTCAAACACATCTTTCCGCTGATATACATATCTTTGTTTCATGAATTTCTGTCTATTCTTTGGTTGATGCAGGCATTTTCATCTGATTGTTACATGCAAATGGTGATCTCATCTTACCCATTTATGCCACAGTTTAAGTGGAAACATCTTTTAACACCTCTATGATACGCCGATATGGGATCACTGTTACTCTAAAGTTTCTCCATATAATCTAGCATTTCACGCAGAAGACTTAAATGGCTTTATGTTATTTGTTCTAGCTGCGAATATATGGAAGCCAACAATTGCTGGAACTTACGAAAATAAGTGTTTCTTCCTTTGTTCTCCTTTCATTTTTTCCTAAGTCTTGAAGCTAACGGTTCCACATTATGGAAAATTGGAGATGCAATGAATAACCAAAGAGAGGTAACCGTCAACGTATTAGTTATATATAGTGGTATATTACCAATTAACTTTTTTTGCAAGGGCATGTTCATGGAAGCAGATGATGCAATTTGTTACTTTCAGAAAATTAGTTTACACTGAAGTGCAAAGAAAATTTGGGATTCATGAGAACATCACATGTGTCAGCTGATCTTTATCTAATTTTCTTGCAGATGTACACTAGGTATCGGCAAGGTGAAACATGTATATTCTCCGGAGTTCTGTGGGGTTCTTAACTACTGTACAAAGATATGAATTTCCTCACGAGTCACCAATCATCAGGAAAGAATACACTGCAAATTAACTACTTTCTGAACTTTTACACTTTGTTTTTGCTAGACTAATCAAGAACATTGGTTGTCCATGAAGGATATCTATTTCTTTTTGTTGTTGTTGACTATGAATTCAGATATGTTAAAATGTGTGATGGGTTCAGGTTAGCAAATTTCTTCTACACGATGGCCTCAAGATATATGGCTAGCATCGTTTTTTATAGATTCTAACCATTTTCACTATCCGGGAAGAAGCACAAGGGACAAAGATTGGTATAATTCTGGACACCTTTACCAGGAAAACCTACAAGATATGCTGATTTGTCTGACCATGGGAAAGAAACTATACAACATCTTCGTATTTCATTTGCTGAAGGGCCTACATAGCATGTACATTTGTTAGTAGCTTCTGGTTTCTGGGATGGAAATGGTTCCAAAAACGTATTTGTTGACTGCCTGCTTTGCAAAATGAATTTAGAGGCATCTGCATAGTATTTCTTGCGATCTGTTTGTCTGTCATTGTTTACATATAATATAATTTTGTTTTCAAAAACACCAAATATGCAACTGAAGTAAACAAAAATACGGATCATGTCACAAAGCAATCAGGGCCAGCAAAATCAACAAACAGTTGTCAGATATAATGAAGCGCATGCCTTGAATGGCTCGCATCTCTGTCACGGGCGCGGCGTGTCGCCGCGTCAACCTTCCTAGTACACATAATAACAATCATCATGGCATATCACTCAAATGCACAAGTCCTATGCATGGCACTATATGCAATTTGAAAAGTTTTTGTTGGTTTGAAATTTTGCTCTCTGGAATTCTTCTAACTTTCTTTTATTGAAATTTGGGATGTTACAAACCCTTCCCCCTTACAAAATATCTCGTCCCGAGATCGAAAAGAAAGTTAGGTACTAAAGAGATCTGGGTACTCCTTCTTCATGAAGTCTTCGCGTTCCCATGTGGCTTCATCCTCGGTATGATTGCTCCATTGTATCTTCAGAAACTTGATGCTTCGGGTGCGGGTGGTTCGATAAGCTTCCTCCAGGATGTGAATCGGCACTTCGCGGTAAGTCAGGTCCTTGTTGATATCCACCGATCGGTGATCGATGTTCTTGAACACTTCGGTCTTCTCAGGGACTTCAAGGCACTTCCGGACGAGTGAGATATGAAACACGTCGTGCACAGCCGACATTTCTTCGGGCAACTCCAGTTGATAAGATACTTCACATCGGCGGCTGAGGACTCTGAAAGGTCCGACATATTGGGGTGCGAGCTTTCCTTTCAGTTGGAATCTCTGCATTCCTTTCAAGGGGGATACCTTGAGATAGACGAAGTCTCCGATCTCGAAGGTCATCTCCCGACGTCTCTTGTCGGCGTAGCTCTTTTGTCTTGATTGCGCCGTCTTGAGGTACTCTCGGATCTTGTGTACTTTCTCTTCGGCTTCACGAAGAACATCTGGGCCAAAAACTTGGCTTTCTCCGACTTCCGACCAGTTCAGGGGGGTACGGCATTTCCTTCCGTACAAGGCTTCGAAGGGGGCCATCTGTAGGCTAGCTTGATAGCTGTTGTTGTAAGAGAATTCTGCGTAAGGTAGGCAGTCTTCCCACTTGGATCCGTATTCCAGTACACATGCTCTCAGCATGTCCTCCAGTATCTGGTTGACTCTCTCAGTCTGTCCGTCGGTCTGAGGGTGATAGGCGGTGCTGAAATTCAGACGGGTTCCTAGTCCTTCGTGCACCTTCTGCCAGAATCTTGAGGTGAACTGTGATCCTCTATCTGACACTATCGATTTCGGGGTTCCGTGCAGGGCGACTATTCTGGAGATGTATAGTTCAGCTAACTTTGGGCCTTGGTAAGTGGTTTTTACGGCGATGAAATGGGCGACTTTGGTCAATCTATCGACCACTACCCATATGGAATCATTGCCTTTGCTGGATTTGGGCAGTCCAGTGATAAAGTCCATTCCTACGGAGTCCCATTTCCATTCTGGAATCTGGAGTGGTTGCAACAGTCCGGCGGGTCATTGATGTTCTGCCTTGACTCTCTGACAGATGTCACACTTGGCGATGTAGCTGCCGATTTCTCTCTTCATTCCGTGCCACCAGAATTGCTCCTTCAGGTCTTGGTACATCTTGGTACCTCTGGGGTGGATTGAATAAAGGGTGTCATGGGCTTCTTGCAGGATGACTTGTTTCAAGTCTGAGTCCGATGGTACGCAGAGACGTTCTTTGTACCAAAGAACTCCGGCTTTGTCTACGGTGAATCCGGGGGCTTTTCCTGCGGCTATCTGTTTCTTGATTCCGACAATGCTAGCGTTGTCCTTCTGGGCTTCCTTGATCTGGCTAACCAAGGTGGGTTGTAGTTCTATGCTGGCTAGGAATCCTTCACTAACCAGTTCAAGTCTGAACTGTTCAAACTCTTGATGTAAGCTGGGCTGTTCGGTTGCGAGCATGGAGTTCAACTGGCACGGCAGTCGACTCAAGGCATCCGCTACCACATTGGCCTTGCCGGGGTGGTATGAATCTCCATGTCGTAATCCTTGATCAATTCGATCCATCGGCGTTGTCTCATGTTCTGCTCCTTCTGGGTGAATATGTATTTGAGGCTCTTGTGGTCGGAGTAGATCTCGCATCTATTACCCATGAGGTAATGACGCCAAACCTTCAAGGCTAAGACCACGGCTGCAAGCTCGAGGTCATGGGTTGGGTAGTTCTGTTCATGCTGCTTTAGCTGTCTTGAAAGGTAGGATACAACCTTGCCTTCTTGCATAAGCACACATCCAAGACCAGTCTTGGAGGCGTCGCAATATACGTCAAAGGGCTTTGCGATATCGGGCATGATCAGGATGGGGGCTGTTGTCAGTCTACTCTTGAGTTGGTGAAAGCTCTCTTCACATTTGTCGGTCCACTCAAACTTCCTGTCCTTCTTCAGCAGTTGGGTCATTGGTCGAGCGATGCTCGAAAACCTTCTACAAATCTGCGGTAATATCCGGCTAATCCAAGAAAAGCGCGGACCTCGGTTTGGGTGGTTGGGGCTTGCCATTCCATAACGTTCTTGATTGGCAGGATCTACGGCAATTCCTCCTGCAGACAAGATGTGTCCCAGGAATCCAACTTCTTCCAACCAAAACTCACACTTGCTGAACTTGGCATACAATTTGTGGTGTCTAAGGGTTTCTAGGACAGTCTCCAAATGTTGTTCATGTTCCTCTTCGGACTTGGAGTAGACGAGAATGTCGTCGATGAAGACAATGACAAACTTGTCCAAAAAGTTCATGAAGATCTTATTCATGAGATTCATGAAATAAGCGGGGGCATTGGTCAGTCCAAACGACATGACGTTGTACTCATACAACCCATATCTAGTGGTAAAGGCAGTTTTCGGAATGTCGGTGGCTCGGATTTTCAGGTGATGGTATCCAGTTCTAAGGTCAATCTTGGAGAAAACTTTGGCTCCGGTGAGTTGATCAAACAAGTCTTCTATCTTGGGTAGGGGGTATTTGTTTTTGATGGTGACATCGTTAAGCTTACGATAGTCCGTACATAAACGATTTGCACCATCCTTCTTGTCCACAAACAAGACGGGGGATCTCCAGGGGGATGCACTCGGTCTAATCAGACCTTTGGCCAACATATCATCTATCTGTTTCTTCAGCTCCACAAGCTCGGTTGCGTTCATGTTGTAGGCTCTCTGGGCTATGGGTCCAGTTCCGGGGATTAACTCGATGATAAACTCGATATCCCGATCCGGGGGCATACCGGGTAGATCATCCGGAAACACATCAGGGTAGCGAAAAATGACCCTGATTTGGTCCAGAGTTGGCTTGGATACACTTTGGTTGCAGGTAAATTTTTTGGGTAGTTTTTCAGAGATATGCTCTACTACGATACCGGTGCTGCTGGTCATGGTTATGGCTTTCTTGGCACAGTCTATCAATCCATTGTGTTTTGACATCCAGTCCATTCCTAGGACGACTTCCAAACCTTTGGTTCCCAGAATGATTAGATTGGCATAGAAATCTACATCATGGATTTTGATGGGTACATTTTTGCAAAATTTTGTGGCTTTGGTGGTTGATCCGGGAATTTGAACTATCATAACATGCTTCAAACTAAGGGGTTGAATTTTACTTGTTGATGCAAAGTCTTCGGTGACAAAAGAATGAGATGCTCCAGAATCAAACAACACTCTGGCAGGGATGTGGTTGACAGAAAACATACCCAGTACAACATCCGGTGCTTCCTGGGCTTCTTCGGCGTTCATGTGGTAGAGGCGGCCATTGCGGTTATTGGGGTTGTTGGGGGCGAACTTCTTGCCGGTGGAGACACGGCGTTGCTGCTGAGCAGGTGCAGCGGTGTTGCCGGCGAGCTTGGCGAGACGCTTGGGACACTCATTGGAGTAGTGCCCCACTACACCACACTCATAGCAAGTGATGGTGGTCTTGTCCTGCTTGTTCGCAACGGGGACGGCATTGCTTCCGGTTCTGGGAGCGGTGTTGGTGTTGTTATTGTTGTTGTTGGGGGCTCTGGGCGGAGCGCGGTTGTAGTTGTTGTTGTTGTTGTTGTTGTAGTTGTTGTTGTTGTAGCCTCCTGGCTTGGAGTTTCCTCCACTCCGGTTCTGATAACCGGGGCGCGAGTTCTGCATCGGTGGCTTGTTGTTTCTCGGAGTGAAACCTCCGCTTGAGCTAGGGCGAAACTTCTGGGTATGGCTAGACCCACTTTGATTCGCCATGCGGCGCTTGCGGTTCTCATTGGCTTGGTTCAGCTTGCCCTCCATCTGGATGGCGGAGTCAACAAGGGCTTCAAGGTCGGCGAAGGGGATGTTGACGAGGATAGTCTGCATCTCATCATGCAGTCCATTCAGGAATCTCTCCTTCCTCTTTTCAACGGTGTCGGTCTCATCAGGGGCGTACCTCGACAGTGTAAGAAACTTGTCGCGGTATTCAACCACCGTCATGCGACCTTGTTTCAGTTCACGGAACTCATCCCTCATCTTTTTGATAAGACCCGGGGGTACATGGTACTTGCTGAACTTTAGCTTGAAATCCTCCCAAGTCATGAATTGACCTCCGTTCATGGCACGGGTGCTTGTCCACCAAGCGCGGGCTGGTCCAGCGAGATAGTGGGTTGCAAACAAGACTTTCTCGTTGGCTTCCACTCCGGCTACTTCCAGGTTGTTCTCCATAGTCTGGAGCCAGTCATCGGCGTCGAGGGGTTCCTCGGTCTTGCTAAACACCGGGGGATTGGTGTTCTGGAAGTTCTTGAGTTTGGATCCGGGGTGGTCATGATTTCCATGGCCTTGGTTGGCGATGGTTTGCAAGGCGGTGATGTTGGCTTGGCGTTCAGCTCTTTCTGTCTCCCTGTCTGCAAGCAGGGTTTGCAGCAGTTGCACCATCGCGTCGTTGGTGCGATTGGGAGGGGCCATCTGAAGATATAGAAGATCATGAGATGAGAGGGAACATTCTATGGTTCATTTTGGTTAAGTTTGAAAACATTTGAAAACTTGTAATCTTTTCATGACAAACATAACATTCATTCATTCATTCAACACATAGTACAAACTAACACTCACATACTCCCATGGTTTTAAGAACCATTCTCATGCTACGATACAAAGGACGGGATACAACTCACACCTACATAAGTGAAACTAGTGCAACTACTCCTCCTCCTCGACATCGATCGGGACGTAGTCGTCAGGTCCTGCCTCCAGGAACTCGTAGTCCTCCTCCTCGGTGAACTTGTCCTCCTCAAAGTCATCGTCGTCGCTCAGGAAGGCTCCTCCTCCCTGAAGGTCGATGCCTCCGTCGTCATCCTCCAGCTCACGAATCTGATCCTCCTGGGCCTTGACAGTAGCCTCGAGTGACGCGATCTTGGCGCGAAGGCGCACAATCGTAGCGTCCTTCTTGGCACGCTGCTGGCGAAGGCTCTTGCGGTCATTGTTGAGTAGCTTGATCGCCTCACACTACTCGATGATGTGAGCATGGGTCTGGTTCGCGTAAGCGCGAGTGGCGTCGAGGTCCTTCTGAGTCTGGTAGAGCATGAAGTCCAGGTGCTCAGCGTGGTGCCTCAACTCCGGGTGCGGCTGCAGCTCCATGGGCACTCCCATGGCATCACGCCTCACGAGATGCGCGAAGCGAGAGGCGAGGATGCGCACCACGTTCTGTCCACAGAGGCGCACAAGTGCCTCCTGAAGGCCACGTGCGAGTCCGTCGAGCCAGTTGCTCTCGCGGAAGGAGAAGAGGATCCTCTCCGAGGTGGGAGGCTCCATCTTGCCCCTCAAGTCGGCAGTGATCACCCACTGCAACTCTCCCCCGGGCGTGTCGTCCAACTGAACCCCGTGGAACTCGGGGTGTGGGCGCCCAAGGAAGTCAGAGACGGCGTTGAGGTCGTGCTCGATGATCAAGCTCCCTCCGTTCCCAAGCTGGTAAAACTTGGTGTTGATGGGTTCATTCGGCTCCATCTGAAAGAGAATTGGATGAGTAAGTTAGAGAGTGCAAAGTGTGGCAAAATTTTAAGTAGATTCAAATAAGATAGAACATGATTCATCAAATTTTGGCAAAGTCTCAAAGACAAGAGTGTAAGTAAATTTTCACAAATATTTTCTTTCATTTGATTTCAAAGTTAAGTTTTTCAGAACACCCATTCTAACTAAGGTCTTGTAAGGTCAAACAATGGCTCTGATACCAACTTGTCAACACCCGGATTTTTAAGTCCGGATGCCTATTATGTCATACATCGCAATCCCAGGAATATTGTTGTTGCGATGCATAATAGTTAAGTATCATAGTCATCATTCATTACAAACCATAATGTCTTACAAATCGGAATCACATGATCAATATTACACGAATAGTTGATCTATCGATCAACAAACAAACACAAGTTCATAGCGGAAACGTAAGATACAAGGACTCTCTAGTCCACAGGCCAACACTTGACGTCAGAAGACTCCTAGTTGTCGTAGGCGTCCTGCTGGTCATCTCCTTGTTCATCTTCATACTCTGGCCATTTGAATAGCCAGGTACAAAGCCGTGAGTACTTCAAGTACTCGCAAACTAATACTAATGTAAGTGCTAGACATTCTAGTAAGGTTTGCTAAGCTCTAGTTTATTTGCATAAAGCCAATTTTAGTTCACAAGTATTTGAGAAAAGCTTATTCAAGTGCTAACTAACTCAAGTGGGAACATTAGTGTCATTCCCACCATTCAAGTGGTGATTTCAATTCAATTCACCACAAGCCATTTCACCATCTTCTTTCAACATCATTTTCAAAGATATGACATCGGAAACTGTATGGCCTTTCCAACCGTCCGTAACCGTGGACGCGGCTATTCGAATAGATTGACACTCTGCAGAGGTTGCACACTTGTGCCACAACATTTTATTTCATCCGTCGGGATTACCCCGAATCATCGTAACACAGTACGCGGATCATCAACCATAACCTTTCACTTACAAATCCTAGTATGAGCACCTCTCCCCATGAGCTTGGCCTCCCAGTGAAGACCAACTGTCCACCTGGGAACTGCACAGGGCTTGGCCGTACAATTCACCTCAATTTCACATCATTTCTCAACAACGGAGGCAGCCTCAAGCGTAACCCCTATGACGTGTGTTCAGAGGGAACCCATACTAAGATGCATAAACTTCCAGTTAAGCCCTACCCATAATCAGGTATTGTGGGGGTACTTAATATTGGAAAGGTATCGCATTCAAACCAACATCATGTTTATCAAAAATCACCATCTTCTCTTGGTTATATTCACCTTCAAAAATCATTCAATGGAATGCTTCATCATTC
Organism: Lolium perenne; assembly: GCF_019359855.2. Taxonomy (NCBI): domain Eukaryota; kingdom Viridiplantae; phylum Streptophyta; class Magnoliopsida; order Poales; family Poaceae; genus Lolium; species Lolium perenne. The sequence continues at coordinate 164,568,379 of NC_067247.2, forward strand.
CAAGGTTTCAAATTCAATTCAAGTCACATTGTTCCCATCTAGAGTAGTCAAGTTGTATTCATTAGCACTAGCTCTAAATCATGAGGGGGTGCTATCTTGCTTTGCTTGATGGAGACTAACTTTACTACTCTAGTAAACTTATTTACCTTGACCAAAGTTAACTATAAAAGCAACTTCTTGAGAAAACAAGTAGAAAACTTGTAAGGTATAAACTTGGGGTAGGCTTATGTAAGAAAAGGTAAGATTCATGATGCCTTGCCCCAAGGGGCTTTGCACTTTGCAAGAATATTAGCTTGCCTTGGTAGTTCTCAAAATTCTCCTCCTCCTCCTCCTCTTGGTAGCAACCTTCTTCTTCCGTGTACTCTCTGGTGCTAGCGTCTAAATTTGAATACGAGTATAATTACTCACTAATTCAATGGCTATTCCATACATCACATATAATCACACAAACTATTCTATGCACACAAATAATCTAATTAGGGAGCATGGGTTGTGTTGCTTGAGGAGATTTTACTTCTTTTTATTTAATATGTAAATGATAGTTTCCATAGGGTTCTTGAGAAATAATTTCCTCTTATTGAAATCTTCCTAAGATTTAATTTCTCAACAATCATACATGAACCTATATTGACCTAAGTCAAACCTTCATGATCATCATTTGAGAAAATGATTTAAATGAGGTAGATCACCTCATATCATTTAATAACACTACACATGATTTAAATCTCCAAGTAATTCATATAGGAGAGTTTGGGCCAGGGGTCCAAACATCACATGAATTTATTTGAGACAAGATTTAAATGAAGTATAATACTTCATATGATTAACTTAATAGTTTTGGACAATATCAACTATGTAAACTAGCCATATTGTCCATCAATTCAACTAGGGCATGATCATGCAAAGTGACCACACCATTTTATTGCATAAACAATTAGTGTAAGTCAAATGTGAGCTATTAGAGTTGGAATTAACTTAGTATCTATTTTGGTTGATTTTTAATAATTATGTGAATATGGAAAAGTCCCTGCCTTCTTCTTTTTCTCAGATTAATTCTACAGCAAATCTTGGCATGGGACCTGACAAGGTATCAACTTGTCAATGCCTACGAGTTGTAGACTAGGGTTTAGTTGGAAGTAGAGGGCAAGTAGATCTCGAAGGTTTCAGCCGAAAAGTACTCGACGAATATGAAAACTAGGGTTTGAGAGACAATGATTCGATGCTTTCTTTGTCCCTCGACTCCCCCTTATATAGGAGGTGGAGCCGAGGGATTCATGTTGTACAAGTTACAAAGTCCGGGAAGGTTTACAACTCATCCCGCAAGATCACAAACACCACTTCTATTACAATTCTAACTTTCCTTAATATCAACTTGGGCTTCCGAACCTTCATATTCTTCGGGTCGTGGGCCTTCAGTAAACCCAGGGTACTATCTTCGGCAGGCCCATTGGGGACGCCTATGTCAGTAACCCCTGAGATTTTGCTTGAATCGCAGAGTCAGGGAAAATCTCCACTGTTTATTTTTACTCGACAACTTAAAACTTCTCTATATTTCTTTATGTTGATTTCTATATTGTACAGGGATAATGGTAGTTGGGGCTAGTTCATCTGACGGATCAGGTACTAGTTAACTGCTCTAGTGGCAATCCGCAAAAACCTACTTCAAGATCACGTCCCTGGACATGATCTCGGGATACTGGTGTAAACTTCGACAGGTGCCGCTTAAGGTCTTACCATTCTGTCGAGTCCCAGTCATATTTATCGGGTACCTAACGCGTTGATACGTCTCCAACGTATCTATAATTTCTGATGTTCCATGCTTGTTTTATGACAATACCTACATGTTTTGCTTGCACTTTATATCATATTATGGCATTTATTGGACTAACCTATTAACAAGATGCCACAGTGCCAGTTTCTGTTTATTATGTCTGTTTATTGCAGAAAAGGCCCAAAAACCAAAGTGCTCGGAAAAATCCAGAAAAATTACAGAAATTCTATTTCACTGGAAGACTCACAGAGCCAGAAGGGCAAGCCAGGGGGAGGCCCAGGGCCTCCTCACCATAGGCCGGCGCGGCCTGGAGGGTGGTCACCTCACCCTATGGTGTCGTCACCTCGGGACTCTTCCGACTCTGACTCTTCGCCTATTTAAGCCGTCGTGACCTAAAACTTCGACACCGCTTGACGAAAAAGCCACGGTACGAGAAACCATCCAGAGCCGCCGCCATCGCGAAGCCAAGATCTAGGGGACAGGAGTCTCTGTTCCGGCACGCCGCCGGGACGGGGAAGTGCCCCCGGAAGGCTCCTCCATCGACACCACCGCCATCTTCATCAACGCTGCTGTCTCCCATGAGGAGGGAGTAGTTCTCCATCGAGGCTCGGGGCTGTACCGGTAGCTATGTGGTTCATCTCTCTCCTATGTACTTCAATACAATAATCTCATGAGCTGCCTTACATGATTGAGATTCATATGATGATGCTTGTAATCTAGATGTCGTTATGCTAGTCAAGTGAATTTTACTTATGTGATCTCCGGAGACTCCTTGTCCCACGTGTGTAAAGGTGACAGTGTGTGCACCGTGTGGGTCTCTTAGGCTATATTTCACAGAATACTTATTCACTGTTATGAATGGCATAGTGAAGTGCTTATTTATATCTCTTTATGATTGCAATGTGTTTTGTATCACAATATATCTGCATGCTACTCTAGTGATGTTATTAAAGTAGTTTTATTCCTCCTGCATGGTGTAATGGTGACAGTGTGTGCATCCGTGTTAGTACTTGGCGTAGGCTATGATTATGATCTCTTGTAGATTATGAAGTTAACTATTGCTATGATGGTATTGATGTGATCTATTCCTCCTACATAGTGTGAAGGTGACAGTGTGCATGCTATGTTAGTACTTGGTTTAGTCGTGTTGATCTTTCATGCACTCTAAGGTTATTTAAATATGAACATTGAATTGTGGAGCTTGTTAACTCCGGCATTGAGGGTTCGTGTAATCCTACGCAATGGTGTTCATCATCCAACAAGAGTGTAGAGTATGCATTTATCTATTCTGTTATGTGATCAATGTTGAGAGTGAAAACTAGTGAAAGTATGATCCCTAGGCCTTGTCCCTAAATACTGCTATCGCTGCTTGTTTACTGTTTTACTGCGTTACCACTGCTGCATTACTACTGCTTGTTTACTGTCCTGGGCAAAGCACTTTTCTGGTGCCGTTGCTACTACTTATTCATACCATCTGTATTTCACAATCTCTTCGCCGAACTAGTGCACCTATTAGGTGTGTTGGGGACACAAGAGACTTCTTGCTTTGTGGTTGCAGGGTTGCATGAGAGGGATATCTTTGACCTCTTCCTCCCTGAGTTCGATAAACCTTGGGTGATCCACTTAAGGGAAACTTGCTGCTGTTCTACAAACCTCTGCTCTTGGAGGCCCAACACTGTCTACAGGAAAAGGAGGGGGTGTAGACATCACGCGTCCGTTAGGATTTTTCTTCGTATCTGTTGATACGGATAAAAGTAGCAAACCGACGTCAGAGACGGCGCCACGCCACACAGAACGGATCTGGGGTCTGACCTTCGCAAATTTGCGGCATTCAGAAATTGATCGCAACTTTGGCGTTCTGAGAATATATTGTCGAGTGCTTATTCGGCTGTTGGAATGGCACATTTTATTGAGTCAACGGATGACTTTATATTGCTTTCCCGATGGGAGTATATGTAGAGTTAGTTATAACTCGAAATATATTCTTTTGCTCTTCCATCTTTCTTCTTCTCTCTCTTTTTTTTTATAATTTCATCGGGCACGCGGACATCGTTCCCGATGGGAGTAGCCCCCGAGGCTACAACCAAGGACTTGTGCTTGGGTGTAGGCTCCACACCTTATGCCGCTATATTTTCTTTCTCTCCCGAAGTTTTCAAATTTCTCGGGTGCGCGAACAGCGCTCCCGATGGGAGTAGCCCCCGAGGCTATGAACAAATATTTGTATTTGATCATAGACTCATGCCATTTCTATTTTGTCTTTCTTGATCTTTTCATTTTTTCAAAGTAGCCCCCGAGCATTTGATCAAAGGCTCTCCAATACTTTTCCATGTCGCCTTTTTCATGAAGCTGTTGAGTCGAATTTTTCTCCTACCAAAGTGACGTTATTGCTGACGATAGCCACGATTGCAAGTCCGAAAATCGCGAGAAGTTTTCTCCCACTGCCTTGCGGGCCCAAATTATCTATTATCTTGACACGTCGTGCAGGTGGGGGACACACGTCCTCCGCTTTTCCTGGCGCTCGTACCGTAACTTCTCCAGGGTTAAAATAATTTTTTACCCCTATTCCACGTAGTTATCATCTGCCGCACAGTTTTTCCATCCAACGGTCCGCCGCTTCACCGCACCTCTATATAAGATCTCCTTCTTCTTCCTCGAGCACTTCTGCTCGCGCCGTTCTCCTGCTCTCCTCTGAAAAACTTCCTCATGCGCCCCACAACTCCCTGAGCTCATCTTCTCCAAGCTGCATTCATGCGCCATTGTTGATGCCACCGTGTAGGTTGATCAAACACAGCACGCCGGAATCATCAATGGCTGCCGTAGATCTGGGAAGCGCGGAGTGGGAAAGGTCCAAAATTTCCACCCAGGACATCAACCTCTTGAAGAAGCTGGGGATCACCAAGAAGCCCAAAGCGCTGTGCTTCCCTAGTGAAGAAAGCTACCCAACCCCTCCAATGGGGTATCGGGTAAGTTTCGTCGACCATCTCATCCGCGGTCTTTCCGCCCCTATTCATCCTTTCCTCCGCGGATTGCTTTTTGTTTATGGTCTGCAACTTCACCACCTCACGCCCAATTCTATCCTCCACATTTCCATTTTCATCACCCTCTGCGAGGCCTTCCTTGGCGTCCAGCCTAACTGGGCGCTATGGAAGTGCATTTTCTTTTGTCGCCGCAATGGCTCTCCCAATGTCGCCTATAATATAGGCGGCGTTGTTATCTCCGTTCGCCCCACAGTCGATTACTTCGACGTCAAACTCCCTGACTCAGTTCAAGGGTGGCGCAAGAAGTGGATGTACATTCAGGAGGAAAACCATGGATGTGCTGAAGACAACATCCCTCCTTTCGATGGTGCCGAGAAAATCTTTCGCCGCCGCTCCTGGGATGCAGAGGCTACCGAAGAAGAAAAATTATCGACAGAAGCCCTGATGACTCGCATCCATGAGTTGCAGAATACTCGCGGCAAAGAGCTGTCAGGTATCCAAATCACGGCGTACTTTCTTAGAGCCAGAGTGCAGCCTCTTCAGGCTCGCAAATACCCTCTCTGGAAGTATGCTGGCGACAAGGACACAAATCGGTTGTCGGTGGATTTAGAGGTCAAGGACTTAGAGAAACTTGTCCGAAAAATCTCCTCGCTCAGCAAAAAAGATCCTGTCCCTTATTCGTGCCGCGTAAAACCATACAGCGCCACCAATGCGCTTCCCAAGGTAACCTTTGTCAATTGATTTGCTACTGCCTTGCCATCTTTTTCATAACTCTTTTACTGACACCTCCCCCTGTTTTTTGTATAGAACCATCCAAATCTTGTCTCACTTCCTCCCCTTCCTGAAGGTGGAGAAGTCGATGAACGGGCTGTTGTCACTGACGACAACCAAGATGCCCCTTCTCTTGAGAATGAACCCGCAGAATCTCAAAAATCTGCGGGATCTTCTGAAAAGGAGGCTGCCTCTGAAGCTACTACATCGGCACAGTCTCCTCCTCCTGCTGTTTCTCCAAGGAACAAAAGGAAAAGGGCTGATGTCGAAGATTCCGGCACGTCCAAAGCCGAAGAAACTGCTCCTTCACGTCAGAAGGCAGCTTATGATCCATACCTTGAGGCCCTCATCAGCTCGTAAGTCACCTTTTATTTCCCTTTATTTTTGTACTCGAATTTTTTTGTCTATCTTGCTTTTTATGCTGCTAACATTTAATCGCAGTGGTGATGAGGAAAAAATACCAGCTTTTGATGTGGCTGTTCGAACGAGTACGTCGCATACTCTAGTTGTTTTTGAGACGCCAGTTGAAGGAGCAGAATCTTCGCCTCCCAACTAAGTGTAACAATAGCAACTAGAGCTAAGCAAGATAGGCACAAGATATATGTAGCACAAGTGATAGCAAGATATATGTACTTCAAGCACGATGGCTATCACAAGGAAAGAGAGCTCGGGTATAGAAATAACCGAGGCACGCGGAGACGAGGATGTATTCCCGTGTTCCCTTGCTTTGCAACAAGGTACGTCACGTTTGGAGGAGTGGAGGTCCCACGAAGGATTCCCCGCGCCACGAAGGCTCACCCTATTCTCCGAACCACACCCACGAAGGATAATGGCCCTTTCCTTATGGTTAGCTTTTCCTCCGCTCCGGAGATGGCAAGCTCCACAACCACTTCACAAGCTCCACGAAGGAGAAGCCCGGGCCCCTTCACAATCTTCCACGAAGAGATCACCGGGACACCAACCAAGCCAACTAGGAGGTCACCCTCCAAGAGTAACAAGCTCACGGTCTCTCACTCGAACAAATCATGGTGGAGAGCTCAACACTATGCAATGATGCAAAGCAAGAACACCGGAGGTGTTCAAGTTCTTCACACTCAAATCCCACCAAAGCAACGAATGCTAGGATGAGATTGGAGAGGAAGAACAAGGGGGAAAGTCAACCAAAGACTCCAAGATCTAGATCCCAAGAGATTCCCTCACTTAGAGAAGAAATGGTTTGGTGGAAGTGTAGATCTAGATCTCCTCTCTCAAATCCTCAAGTATGAGCAAGAATGGTTGGAGGAATCAAAGGGGAGAGCAAGTTCTTCAAAATGGAACAATGGAGGTGAGAGAATGGGAAGAACTAATGGTCTCAAGGTGGAAGAAGGGTCTATTTATAGCTAGGAGCAAATAAAACCGTCGGGGGAAAAAGACAAGAAAACTGCAGGAAAATCGGGCTGAAAAAACAGCCCAGCCGGCCAGCAGGCCGGCCGACCGGAGCCTGGGCTGAGGAGGCCGGTCAGGCGTCCGGTCGGGCCGGCCCACCGACCGGGCGGCAGCAGCACGCTCACTGGGCGGCGAATTGCTCACACCGCGCGGGGGCGCTAGGGCCGCGTGGGCCGTTCGGCGGGGAGGCGGCCGGTGGAGCATCCGGTCGGGCCGGGAGGGAGCCGGGCCAGGCCGGCGCCTGGGCCAGTTGGCGCTCGGTCCGGTTGGCGCCCGGACCTGGCCGGCTGGGCCGGCGCATGGCCTGGCAGGCCGGGCGCCCAACCGGCGGCCCCTCCTCCTCTTTTTCCTTTTTCTTTTATATTTTCTCTTTTTCCTTTTTCTTTAATAACTATTGCTCCCGAACTTCGATTGACATGAAACTAATTACGTTTGGAAGATAACGACAAATGCTATCCTATAAAAAGTGCCAACTCAAGAATCTGTAGAAGGGAATTTTATCATGAATATAAAAGGTAGAACCTTATATCATGAATAACCGGTAAAATTACCCAACCTCGAAAACGCCATAGAAGATGCATGCAAACTCCGTTTTCGATGAACTTGGGCTTGTTGTAAAGCTAGCAACAAGCTCAAGAACCTCACATAGAGAAACACCAAGAAGCAATAAGGATATGCAAAGTATGCAAAGGATTGAGCTCCCTAAGACGATGTGATCAAGTTACTCAACCGAAAGCCCCTCTTAATAGTGCGGCTATCTATCCTATAATCCGGTCTCCCAACATCCACCTTGAGACCGGTAAAAGGAAAACCTAGCAAGGCCATACCTTTGCCTTGCGCATCCCGCTTGATCTTGATCATAACTCTTCAAGCTTCACTCAAGCCGGAATGCCTCACTTGACCAATGTTGCTTCGTGAAGACTCACAAATGCTCCCCCATACACTATGATGGGAAAGCTCCATTGATGCACATCTTCACTAGTCCATTATCACCAAATGGATGGCAAGCTTCAAGAATGTGATTCACTTGAGATGCTCATCTTGAACTTGCCCAACTCAACCTTGTATCTTCTCATACTCACATAAGATAGAGCATGGCTAATATTGAGTTCCACATAAGAACTCCATCTTCGTTTCTTCTTCTTCTTGATCATATCACATATATATCTTCATACCGATGATCTTGATGCCAATACACAAGGTATACCTTTATCTTCATGGCATCCATACTTGAATCCAACACATGGAGTACAAGTAGCACCTATGGAATATTCCTTCATATAAACTCAATGAAAACATTAGTCCATAGGGGTTGTCATTAATTACCAAAACCACACATAGGGGCAATGTACCCTTACAATCTCCCCCATTTTGGTAATTGATGACAACCACAATAAGAGGGTTTATATAATGAATATTAGAAACAAGTACGCAACTTATCCGAGAATAAGTTGTATACAAGAGGTTGTATTTGATATAGTCAAGTAACACAAAGCTACTAGCCCATATCAAAACCGGCTCTACTCACACAACTACAACAAATGCAAGAGATGTGAGTAGAACCAATATATATAGAGAAAACTCCCCCACAATGTATGCACGTGTAATGAACATGAATTCATTGCATATATTGTCAAGATTAACCTTTGGGATAGTTTCCACTATATATATACAACCATGCAAGACATATAAATATGAAATGCATGAGAGGACAAAACACTTAAGCACAAACCAAACTTAAGTATAAAACCATTCCCTTAAACCCTCTAAACTTCTCCCCCCTTGGCATCGATTGTCAAAATGGGTGAAAAATTTAGAAGGCCAATATAATGTGAGTTCCTCCCCAAAGTGTGCACTTCTCATAATTTGAGTGGAATCAAGTGCACATATCCAATGATGAATACTTGAAGGAAGTCAAACTATATTGAGGATCAAAGATTGCATAGAGATAACATGGTGAAATGAGCTTCAACAAGTAAAGCAAGCAATCAAAGATCCAATTGGACAAACAAAGATATCATGATAAGAGAGATATAGTGCTCTTAAAAATAAGAAAGCTCCCCAAGGTTCGTGCACAATTTATAATGTTTGCATTTGAATACAACATGCACAAACATGGAATCCTCACTCCCTATATATCATTTAGAACACAACTAAGATAAAGAGAGTATGCTTATCAAGAACAACTTTAGTCCAACAATTACGAGATATGAGTGCATGAAGAAAATAAACCAAGCACTCATAAATTTTCTTTACCAACCCACTAAAAAACAAAAGGGGTAAAAGATGGTCGGCAAAGAACAAGGATATCAAGGTGATGGATTAACGCTCTTATGTATATGAGTTTCTAAAGTGGACAAAGTGATCCATAAAGAAACATGCACACACAAGAGGTTAACAAAATAGATGAGACAAGATATCCAAGATGAAGTCATAAAATATACCAAAGGATGTTTGCTTAAGAAGCATATATAGCCTATGGCTCCAATTTTCACTTATGGTATATGAATGAACTTCAACCAAGTTAAACCTCAAAAACATCACAACTAACAATAAGGGAAGTAGAGCTAGTTGGAGTGATTTGAGAAAGGCAACAAGTATCATAAATATGGACTTATTTCGCAATTTCATCAATATTGCACATAAGAGCTCTTTGAGGAATTGATATGCAATAAATTGCTAGAGGGCATGTGTGGGTAGGTGAATCATAAACATGATGTATATATATATTCCCAACATATGCATCTTCTCAAATTACTCAAATGTACAATAAGAAGTTTTACTTTAAAAATGATTTTTCAAGAACCGCAATATTTTCGAAATAAATAATTTCATGCCAAGATACAACCTACAAGAGGTTGGATGCTATATGAGAGTGCATGAATAAGATACTTGTTACCGAGATGGAAATGGCTTGATGTAGTAGATAAGAGTTCATCGATCATCCTAGCTTGACTCCAATCCTCATATGGTGACAACACCTTCCTTATAGATGAGACAAGCCTCCATTGCATCTCCAATGTACCTAAAACATCATTCAAGTACATCTTGGTCCCCAAACTTATTGGGTCCAACATGGTTAGACTAACCACAATATATAGGACACACTCCATATAAACATGTGCATATTTAGATGAAATTTGAATTTCATGCACATCTTAGCCATTTAGGATTTGATGGAGTATATCCTACAGAATGGATCGAAAGAAAGCAAGCATGCTACAAGTATAAACAAATTACATATAAGCATGCACCAAAACTTTTAAAGATCCAAGAAAGATATACTTTGGACAAAACACCAAAATAATTAATAAGGCATAGAGGTGTCACAAAACAAATTTGTTGTCCAAATTATATCTAAGAAGCAAATCACAAAAGATTTGTTCAACAAAGTTCAACAAGTGAACTAAGAAGAAACCATTGAGCATAGAGGATGAAATAAAGCAAACATGCTCAAAGACTTATCTCATTCAAGCTAATAAAATATGTAAGAAGGAATGAGATAGCAAACTCCCCAAAAGAGCAAGGTTCGAACAAATAAACCAAACCCTCACTTTTCACAATGGCACAATGTACCGTAAAGAAAAGGTATGTATTCCAAAACAAACACTTGATATGAATCAAGAGGATTTATCAAAAGATTTTTCAAAGGGACAAGGAAGACATATGGGAGCTATAAAGATTTCTTGGAAATAAAATAAGGAAGTAAGAAACAATCCAAGGTGAAGATGATCCAAAAATTCAACCACATACAAGGTTATCAATTGTCAAAGACAATGAGTATATTGGAAATAATTTCCGGTGGAGTATTAACAATGATAGTAAGGATCAACTTCACAATAAAAGGCATAGGATAAGTATATAGAATAAGCACTATGCACGGATGAAGATTCTTGATAACTTCAACTAGTCACACAATCACGCACGGCAATGATTAGAATAACTTGAAGCAAACGGTGTCCCAAATAAGATATAGAGATATGTATTTGAGGAAAAACCGCACCAAGAATTTCATATTCAAACAGGAGCCCACAAGATGAGTAATAAAATATTTTTATTAGGAATGGAGCTTGTTTGAGCAAACATGCCACCTAGGAACAAGATAATTAAGAGCATCAACTCTAAGTGGCATAACCTCATATGTTCACATTTTCTAGGCTTGTGGTATGTACAAAACATATTACTCCCCCATAATGTGATAAAACATTTCTTCTACATAAGAGGCAACTAAAATTCAACTAGAGATGATTAATGGATATTTAGAATTTGAATTTCTCATGAGTATGGCACACCACATAGTGACTAGATAATCTTGCAATATCAATACTAAGTGGTGGTACCCATGTACACACATTTTAAAGAAAGAGAGATGCACAAAGCATATCACTCCCCCAAAATGGGATGTTCCATTAATCACTCCAAAGAGAGCCAAATAAGATATCATCAAGATGCATTAGGCTCAAAACAATACACAAGTATATGATGAGTCAAACAAACATACTTGAATACACAAGATAGGCAAGTAAGACACAACACATACATACACATATTTGGTACAAAACCAAACATGCAAAGGGGCAAGTAACTTACAATAAACATGAAGAGTTGAAGTATAAGTTACCGCAAAGAGGAACATTGGATATAAGATATAGATGATAATCCATACGACTTGGCTTGGTAAAAATATAATATATGAAGATCCCTTAATTATTCATGAAGTAGCCAAGTCTCCAATGCCCTCCACTTGTACCTATTGATCAAGTTTGAGATTGTTGGTCCCCAACCAAGTTGGGTCCTAAGAGGTTAGTCACAATAGGCTTGGCAACCCAAATGGTTCTTTTCTTGAAACCACTTTGAGTTCCAACAAACTTGGCAAACACATTGCCATCCTTATCCTTCCCTAGAGAATAATCATTATCAACAATTATAGGGTTAGATAAGGTACCACCTAAGCAAGAAGAAGCAAAGTGCCCCTTCTCACGACATAAGTAGCAAGTGTTCCCCTTTCTCTTCTTTATTGATTTCTTCTCTTGGGGAACATTATCTTGATTCTTCTTGGGAAGTGGCCTATCTTCAACTTGAGGTCGAGCATGAGCTTGACCTTGACCTTGCGGCCGTTTCCCTTGTTGTTTCTCACTCAAGTGCTTCTTCTTCTTCAATGGGCATGATCTAACATGATGCCCTTCAACCTTGCACTTGAAGCAAACCAACTTGGCCGGATCCTTGACTTGGTCTTGGCCCTTCTTCTTGTTGCTCTTGCTCTTGGACTTGTTCTTGTTATTGGAGTTGAATCCAAGTCCACTCTTGTCATTGGGGGATTGTTGCACACTTAGCATCTTGTCAAGTGCGGATTTCCCTTCATGACGCTTTTCCAAGTCTTTCTTCAAAGAAAGGACTTGGGCCTCGAGCTCTTTGATTTCCTCTACATGGTTAGTAGAAATACAAGTACTAGAGGAAGTAGAAGCTTCATTGTTAGAGCAACAAGGCAAAGTGAGTAATCCAACACAAGGTGTATCACTAGTTTGACTAGATGGATTACAAGGACTAGCACATGGCAATATAACATTTGTAGTAGACATTGTGCTAACATCCATATGAGGCTCACAAGATGTTACCTTAGTGATACTTGCCTCATGAGCTAATTTTAGCCCATCATAGGAAATTAGAAGATCATCATGAGAGCTTGAGAGTTTTTTATGACTTTCTTCCAATTCCCTATAATTGCTAGTTAGCAACTCAAGTTGAGCCCTTAGCTCAACATTCTCCTCTAAGGTAGATGCTTCACAAGAATTAGAGTTAGTAGCACAAGCATCAACAATAGTTTTCTCATTTTCATGCATATAGGATTCAATTTTTTGTGTAAGCATAAAATTAGTATGCTTCTCATCTTTTAGCTCATGCTTGAGGAGAGTGAATCTCGTTTCCTCATTTTCAACATGGGACTCCAACTCCACTATGGTTTCCCTATATTTATTCAAGGTATCCATAGAGTGTTCGAGATTAGCACGAGCTTCATCATTACCATGAAGAGAAGCATATACTATTGCCATATTATGCACCAAGGTATTATATTCTTCATCATTATCATCATCATCGTTCTCATCATTAGAGGATGTGTTAGGAGTCAAAGTAGGAGATACCTTTGATCCTTTTGCCATAAGGCACATGTGCAAACCGGAGGATGAAGATGAAGATATTCTTGAATCCTCATTTGAAGTCGTGTCTTGATCCATAGAGTGTTCGGTTTCCTCTACATTGTTAGTCAACAACCAACTAGAGGAAATAGAAGCATTTTGATTATGGGAACAAGACAAGGTAAGCATATCATCATGAGATCTATGTAAGCAATTTACACATGATATGCAAGGACTATCAACACAAACATGTAGATTATTTTCAATGCTAGATGTGTTTAAGTCCAAAGAGGAAGCATTGCAATGGGATAGAGATGAATAATCATCACTATTGAGCACAATATCAACATTGCAATTTTCCTCACCACTCACCATATCATTACCTCGTGTCTTGCTACACGTTGGTGAAGTGGAAGAAGATGATAACTCATCACGACCGGAGGTGGAAGCAACTTGGAGCTCTTCATGATGTGAAGGGGAAGAGAGCTCCTCGAAGTCACCACCGACCATTTTAGAAGTGGATCCACCAAACATTTCCTTAAGCTTGATCCACATCTCATGAGACGATTTTCGCTTTATATATATCAAGAACCTACGAAAATCGGGTCTCAAGGAAAATAAAAGCTCATTAGATACTTGAGCTTCAAGATGTAAGTTTTTCTCATCCTCTAAAGATAGATTTTGTGAATCCATCGGAGGAGAAAAACCGACATCTAGAAATTGCTCTATATGTGGACACAAGGTCCGAAGATTACAAAGCAAGCAATTTCTCCACAAAAGATAATTTGTGCCATTAAAGACAATTGTGTCATTGTGCACTATACTAGCCGACATCTTTACTCTCAAGGCGGTGAAGCCTTAAACAAGGAGAGACCTTGCTCTGATACCAATTGAAAGATCGAGATGTCGCCTAGAGGGGGGGTGAATAGGCAATTACAAACTCTTGCGGATTTGTCTTGTAAGAATGCGGAATTAAACTATCGTTTAGTTTACAAGCACAAACCCTAAATATGCTAAGCTCAACTAAGTGTAACAATAGCAACTAGAGCTAAGCAAGATAGGCACACGATATATGTAGCACAAGTGATAGCAAGATATATGTACTTCAAGCACGATGGCTATCACAAGGAAAGAGAGCTCGGGTATAGAAATAACCGAGGCACGCGGAGACGAGGATGTATTCCCGTGTTCCCTTGCTTTGCAACAAGGTACGTCACGTTTGGAGGAGTGGAGGTCCCACGAAGGATTCCCCGCGCCACGAAGGCTCACCCTATTCTCCGAACCACACCCACGAAGGATAATGGCCCTTTCCTTATGGTTAGCTTTTCCTCCGCTCCGGAGATGGCAAGCTCCACAACCACTTCACAAGCTCCACGAAGGAGAAGCCCGGGCCCCTTCACAATATTCCACGAAGAGATCACCGGGACACCAACCAAGCCAACTAGGAGGTCACCCTCCAAGAGTAACAAGCTCACGGTCTCTCACTCGAACAAATCGTGGTGGAGAGCTCAACACTATGCAATGATGCAAAGCAAGAACACCGGAGGTGTTCAAGTCCTTCACACTCAAATCCCACCAAAGCAACGAATGCTAGGATGAGATTGGAGAGGAAGAACAAGGGGGAAAGTCAATGTAATACCCCAAAATCCAAACCTAACTTGGTGTGCCTACTTAACCTTATATAAAATAAATAGGACCATGAGAATATTTAAAATCTGATTAGGGAATAGGAAGTTGGAGAAAATAAATGAGTAGACAAAAAGAAAGGAAAATAGTATGTACTAGCACATGAGCTCACGACCTGTTGTTTGAGAGCTTGTAGTTTTAGCCAATTCCTTGTATTGTTGTTGTTGCAAAGCTAGTCAAACATCCTTTACCCCTATTTAACGTGAAGAAATAAGTGCGTTGGGCTGGGCTTTTAGAACTGGGGCCGGACTTGTTTTGCGGTTGAGCTACCCAGTAAACTAGGGTTGGGTCTGGCGCCGCCGTCACAGTTCTTCCCTAAAGTTTACCAGCGCTAGCGCCCTCGGGCCGTCGCCGCCGCGTCCTCAGCTTGCGACGTCGCTGCCGTCAGGTTGTTGCTACTTCTGCAGGCTGTGTCGCTGCTCTTGACGACAGTCTCTGTCAAGCCGTTCTGTCACCACCACCGCACCTCTGTTATGGTTAGTCCCCATTTGTTTACAACCTCTTGATTCGTAGCAATATATGAAGTAGCGTGCATGGCTGGACTTGAAAAGGAGCAAGATGTCCTACCGTTTTTGATCTACAGTTTTGGCTTCATGTCTGTGTGTTAGATTTCAGGATCAGTAGTCTCGTTTCTGAATTTTTGGTTAGTGGGTACAGTGAGTGGAAGTGGTCTAGCTAGCGCTTGTATATTCTGATCCTTGACTTGAAACCTGGACTGATTGGTCCATAATTTCGAGGTAGTGTCCAAATACAAATTATAGATTAGGTTTCAGATTTTCCATTGAGAACATACTTGCGTATTTTGGTTGGACAGGTTGCAAACAACGGTCAGTTTAGTGATTTGTTCTGTGTTGGATAGAATTACAAGAAAGCTTAAGATCGAGATCGAGTGAGTTAAGGTGTTAATATCCAGGCTATGTCAATAGTAGATGTGTGATAAATATCATGTTGTTGCTGATATATAATTTATCTCTCTGGTTGAGTTTTAATTCTACCTTGTGCTGTCACTTTAGTTGAGAGGCTAGACATATGTTACGTAACGAGGTCTCACACCTAGAAACGATGTTGTTTTTCTGTGAATGGCTGTGTTATAGAGTCATGCTTTTTATTGAGGGTTATATATGTTTGAATAACAGGTACTAGTACTAAAGGTTTGGAATCCTTCAATTCACAGTTGGTGCCCCGCGGTTGAGGCAAGTTCATAATGGGATAATACTTTGCATGATTCCCTCACTTGACTTTTATTTTATAGCACCTTTTATATATTCAAGTGGCTGGTTATTGTTTATATGTGTGGAGACAAAGTGATTACAGCAAAGAGTATAGTTCCGCGTGCATTTTGCATAACATGTTAAAGACAGTGCATAGTGTTGTGTCCTGCTGAGGTAGGCACCCTGAGACCGTCGATGTTGGGACGAGTCCCACATTGTCGGCAACCTCCACAAGTTGGAGCGAGTGAATGCCGACGGGTGTTCACTCAAGCGATACCGGTATACGCAAAGAAAAGTGAAAGCAAAGAGCATGTAGGCATACAGAAGCATCATTGCGCTATGACAAACGTTAAAGGATGATTGTTGGTGTCGTGTTTTGTGCAATGCTTATTATTTCTTTATGTGCTTGCTGAGTACGCTGTACTCACCCTTGTGGCTTCTATGTTTTTAGGTACCATTGAGGACGACATGCATGGGACCTCGGGGGTAGCACATCCACATGTTTCGGCACATAACTTTCACACAATACACCACTTTATACTTAAATTAGTTTAACACGCTCAATCCTACAGTTCTCTTATATCTATATATGAGCTGCCATATGTGTTGTACCTACCAAGCTAGTTGTTTTTGAGACAACCTGGTTATTGAGATTTAGCTTTGCCTTGCAGAACTGCGTAGTAGTGTGTATGTATAATATTGGAGGTTTATGTTTATTATGTTGTCGTGGTTATCACCATAAACAAAGGAGACTATGCTGAGTTTTATAGTTTTGTCCTTATTTTTAAAGATTGATAAAGTATGTGTAGCATTGCCAGATAGGGTAGATATCTGGGGTGTTACAGTTGGTATCAGAGCCTAGGCTTTAGGTCTCTGGAGTAGATTAATAGTAAATAGGATAATTTGTCTAACAACTAAAACTTTCTTTATTTTTTTAAAACAAACAAAAAACTTGATTTAAAATGTAACAACATAAAACTTGACACACTGGTGCACAATAGGATGGGTTTGGGGTCATGCATTGCATTTGTGCTTCTCCTGGATTTTACTGTTGACTTCTTTTATGCATGATTGTTGTTTGACTTGTGGGCAGACCTTTGCCATGATAGGCTTACATGCCTTGTTTGAGTTACCATTATCCCTTTGTTATTTGTAGTTGACTAGAGAAGGGGAGAGAGACACTTCATGGTTGAAAAATTCCTCCTTGGATGGGAAATGTTCGTTTTTTTTATGCTAGTTCTATAATTGTGCGAATGACGTGATGAAAGTATAGGATTGATAGATTTAGATATTTTTGTTGCTTCGTTGGACTTATGAGGAGATTGAAGAAGAATTTGGTTTTGGTGTCAAGGTAATGCCAGTATTGAATATTAAAGATTGGTTTGCCTAGAGCTACTTGAAGCTTTGGATATAAGTGTCAGGTTATGCCAATAGAATTTGAGAGGATAGTTTGGTAATCTTTAAGATGAGTTGGATAAGGCGATTGGTTTTCAAAAGAATAAAACTAGATTAGATAACCTGACTGGTGTAGTAGCAGCACTGTAGATAAAATATTTTTATGACGACTTATTTGGATTCATTTCAATATGAGAAGCTCTTTCCTGTATCCATGTTCAGTAAACCGTAATTTCCACTTGACTTTCTTATTCTCATTCACCTATTCTTTGAGGTGCATCTCGCTTAGTTCGATGATCGTCATCTAGTAGTGGAATCACTCATGTAGGCTTTGTCTCCAAGACAGATGAAATATTTTCAACCGTGTACTTCAAATGTCCTTATCTCAAACTATTATTGTTCCAGAGTTAACGCCTCATGTTTTTACCAATCGTTGTCTCATATATTCCTCTTTGACATAGTTTGTGTCCCTTCTCCCACTCTTGGGTATAAATAATTGTGAGCACGTTATTTTCCTAAGAGGCATTAGTTATTCTTTCCAAAAGAAAATCATTCTGTTTCTCAAAGTCTTTTCCTTAATAGGAGTTGTAGGGGAGAAGCTTGTCCTTTCTTTATCCTCCATAAGGCTTAGTTTTATAGGTCAAGCTCCTAGCCTTCCATAAAGCGAATTTTGATATTCTAAAGTGTGTTTTGTACACGCAAGCTTGAGTTTACGATAGTTTCTATTTTTTGTAGCGGCTTTGCAAACAATAGATGGGAGTCGACCTTGAACCTTGGTTCATGCCCATGAAATATGTTTGCAATGTGAGTGAGGATGCCCGAGTGATAGTGTTGCGTGATTCATTATTTCAGTTACTGAGTTAATAGTTTGGATTCGGGATGGATTGGCCCCCATATCATTACCCTTATTATTCGCTCCTGCTACATTGAAGTGATGAATCACTATGTGACTTTTCCGTTAATTAGTTGAGAGACGATGTTGTGCAGCCTGAATCATGGAATGGCACGATGTTCCTCTTGTAACATAGGCACTGCCAAGCGTAGGAGAGGTGGTGATGATGATCATTCGTTGAATTTATGGTACCTTACCAAAAGTACGCCCTTCTTGACCACCATGAGATTATCAGATAGGTTTAGTGGTGTTTGTTAGTTCCAAATTTGTATAACTTCGAGTACTCAATGGTCATGCGACATCTACATTCTTCATAAGCATTTCATGATTTACCAAGGACAAAGATAATCGTTTTTCACCAAGATACCATGTCTAGGTCCAAGAGCTTTGAGAGTGGTACGTGGAATTCCATCTTGATCTTACTCCTGGCACTCGACCTATCTCTATGTCTCCTTATTGTTTGTCACGACCAATTCAAGAAAATATGAAGAAACATCTGAACAATATATTATCTGTAGGTTTGAATTCGACGTAGTGTTCCCCCTGTGAAGTGCCGATTATGTTTACACCCAAGAGAGATGATAGTTGGGGAAAGTGTTTGGATCACCGAGCTCTTATGTGGTAACAAGCATTCATTGCCCTGCATAGAGGACTTGTTTGATCACCTCAATGGACTTGTGCTCTACAAGATCGATCTCTAGTTTGGCTAACAAAATATTGAAAGGAGTGCTTTCTCCGCTAATTATGGGAAGTATAAATATAGAGCTATGTCTATTGGACTAGCCTATGCCTTCTTGGTGGATACAATGGACAAGATGCTACATAGGTTCCTTGATAATTTTGTGTTAGTGTTCTTTGAAGACACCCTATTATCTTATTGACAACTAAGAAGATCATGATGGTCATTTGAGGTTTGTGCTTGAGGCTTAAAGAAAGAATAAATTTTATGCGATTAGTTTTGCTTTTCGGAAGTGGCTTTTCTAGGTCATGTTTTTTTTACCAACATGGCATCTGGGTTGAGCATAGTAAGGTTTCTACTTTTAGACCGACACAAACCATCTAATGTAAGGAAGTATGAAGTTTCTTAAACCTATACGGTTACTAGGGGAAGATTTTGAAGGAATTTTGTTTTATCGCCAAGCCAATGACCAAACTAACCCGAAAGGATGTTAATTCCAGTGGAGTGATAAATGCTAGAAAAGATTCTCCGCACCCAAGAATAGTTGGGTAAGTGCTTCTGTTCTCACCCATGCTGAGCCATGGGAGAGCTTCCAGGTCTGATCTTGTATTCCTCTAGTTGTACTTGGGTGGATTATCAAGCAAAGGTTATTGCTTATGCTTCTAGTCAATTAAAAAAAAATCTGCAAAACTATCTAGATCTGGAACTTGCGGTTGTGGTCTTTGCACTTAGATTTTTTTTGGGCATTATCTTTATAGATAATCTTCTGATGTGTTCGCTAACCATAAGGGTTTCAAATACCTCTTCGCATAGGAGCTGAATCGGAGACAAATACAATTGCTAGAATTGACAAAAGACTATGACCTTGCTATCAAATATAACCTAAGTTGTTTTGGTGGTGCAACACCCGTGGAGACACAATCCATCTTCACTTTGTTAACGTAGATAGAATGAGAGTGTTGCACACCAAGATATTAGGACCTGAAAAGAAAAAACTTATTTGTGGACAAGAATGAAAGTAGATGTGGCTAAGTATGTGTCCTGTTGTGAGGTTTGTAAGAGAGTAAAGGATGAGCATAAGAGGAAAGCGGAACAGCTGCAATCCTCATAGGTTTTAGAATGGCCTTGAGATGACATTGTCACAGTTTTTGTTGTTAACCTATCTAGTATGTGGAGAGGGAAGGATGCAATTTGGGTGGTCTTGGGCCAACATAGTAAAGTTGCTCATTTTATTCCTATAATGCACCATATACTATGAAAGTGACTTTTCACCGTGAGGCTGCTTGGGGATCCTAAAACCATAAATTTGATACGTGTGCTAAGTTTGTGTCGAAATTTGGGGAGAGCTTGAAGAGTCCTTGGGAACGCAGCTATGACTTAGTACAGCGTTTCTCTCACAAACTAATGGTTAGTTAGAGTGTACAATCGAAACACCGGAAGAGATGCTCAGGTGTTACATCCTATCTTGGCAAGGTTGCTAGGAGTATCAGATGTCACTTGTTGACTTCTCTTATATTAACACTTACATACCCAGCTAGTATACATATGAGACCTTACGGGGCTTTGTATTGAAAAACTTGTAGACCTCCACTTTGTTGGAATGCCCTGGGCTAAAAGGTAGTTTCATGGACAAGAACATAGTAGTGGGATCAATTTGGGTTTAGCAAACTACATAAGAGATTTAGATATATAACACATGTTTATGCACAGAGCATTCAAAAGGGGTTTGCTGATCCTAAAGTTGGATATGGAATTTCAAGTTGGTGACGAGGTACTCTTAAGGGTGTTCTTAAGGGTGTCACCGACAAAATATGTTATAAGATTTAATATCAATTTAAATCAAAGGGAATCTTAGTTGGTAATACTTTGGACCATTCATAATAGAAGTACGGGTGAAGAAGCTAACCCACCGTCTTTGGTTGCCCAAGTCCATGAATATGTGTGCATAAGGTGTTTCATTTCTCTATGTCGCGGAAGCATTTCGTGACCCAAAACGATAGATAACCGTGGAGCTGATTACGATTGAACAAGATTTAACCTTCGAGTTTTTCCCTGTGAGGATATAGGAAAAGTCCTAGAGAGTGATGAGGCATATGCTGGAGAATGAGAATGTTTTTTTGTCACAGCAAACCAAGCTTGAGGCGACTTGCAAGCTTGAGCCTCGATTGTGCAAGAAATATCCAGAATTATTCAAGGCTGGTAGGTGATGCATGATATGTTTTTATATTATGTTTAGTTGTGCGAGTTGAGTCGGAAATCGAGGAAGAATTCGAGGTCGAATTCTGTTTAAGGTGGTGAGAATGTAATACCCCAAAATCCAAACCTAACTTGGTGTGCCTACTTAACCTTATATAAAATATATAGGACCATGAGAATATTTAAAATCTGATTAGGGAATAGGAAGTTGGAGAAAATAAATGAGTAGACAAAAAGAAAGGAAAATAGTATGTACTAGCACATGAGCTCACGACCTGTTGTTTGAGAGCTTGTAGTTTTAGCCAATTCCTTGTATTGTTGTTGTTGCAAAGCTAGTCAAACATCCTTTACCCCTATTTAACGTGAAGAAATAAGTGCGTTGGGCTGGGCTTTTAGAACTGGGGCCGGACTTGTTTTGCGGTTGAGCTACCCAGTAAACTAGGGTTGGGTCTGGCGCCGCCGTCACAGTTCTTCCCTAAAGTTTACCAGCGCTAGCGCCCTCGGGCCGTCGCCGCCGCGTCCTCAGCTTGCGACGTCGCTGCCGTCAGGTTGTTGCTACTTCTGCAGGCTGTGTCGCTGCTCTTGACGACAGTCTCTGTCAAGCCGTTCTGTCACCACCACCGCACCTCTGTTATGGTTAGTCCCCATTTGTTTACAACCTCTTAATTCGTAGCAATATATGAAGTAGCGTGCATGGCTGGACTTGAAAAGGAGCAAGATGTCCTACCGTTTTTGATCTACAGTTTTGGCTTCATGTCTGTGTGTTAGATTTCAGGATCAGTAGTCTCGTTTCTGAATTTTTGGTTAGTGGGTACAGTGAGTGGAAGTGGTCTAGCTAGCGCTTGTATATTCTGATCCTTGACTTGAAACCTGGACTGATTGGTCCATAATTTCGAGGTAGTGTCCAAATACAAATTATAGATTAGGTTTCAGATTTTCCATTGAGAACATACTTGCGTATTTTGGTTGGACAGGTTGCAAACAACGGTCAGTTTAGTGATTTGTCCTGTGTTGGATAGAATTACAAGAATGCTTAAGATCGAGATCGAGTGAGTTAAGGTGTTAATATCCAGGCTATGTCAATAGTAGATGTGTGATAAATATCATGTTGTTGCTGATATATAATTTATCTCTCTGGTTGAGTTTTAATTCTACCTTGTGCTGTCACTTTAGTTGAGAGGCTAGACATATGTTACGTAACGAGGTCTCACACCTAGAAACGATGTTGTTTTTCTGTGAATGGCTGTGTTATAGAGTCATGCTTTTTATTGAGGGTTATATATGTTTGAATAACAGGTACTAGTACTAAAGGTTTGGAATCCTTCAATTCACAGTTGGTGCCCCGCGGTTGAGGCAAGTTCATAATGGGATAATACTTTGCATGATTCCCTCACTTGACTTTTATTTTATAGCACCTTTTATATATTCAAGTGGCTGGTTATTGTTTATATGTGTGGAGACAAAGTGATTACAGCAAAGAGTATAGTTCCGCGTGCATTTTGCATAACATGTTAAAGACAGTGCATAGTGTTGTGTCCTGCTGAGGTAGGCACCCTGAGACCGTCGATGTTTGGACGAGTCCCACATTGTTGGCAACCTCCACAAGTTGGAGCGAGTGAATGCCGACGGGTGTTCACTCAAGCGATACCGGTATACGCAAAGAAAAGTGAAAGCAAAGAGCATGTAGGCATACAGAAGCATCATTGCGCTATGACAAACGTTAAAGGATGATTGTTGGTGTCATGTTTTGTGCAATGCTTATTATTTCTTTATGTGCTTGCTGAGTACGTTGTACTCACCCTTGTGGCTTCTATGTTTTTAGGTACCATTGAGGACGACATGCATGGGACCTCGGGGGTAGCACATCCACATGTTTCGGCACATAACTTTCACACAATACACCACTTTATACTTAAATTAGTTTAACACGCTCAATCCTACAGTTCTCTTATATCTATATATAAGCTGCCATATGTGTTGTACCTACCAAGCTAGTTGTTTTTGAGACAACCTGGTTATTGAGATTTAGCTTTGCCTTGCAGAACTGCGTAGTAGTGTGTATGTATAATATTGGAGGTTTATGTTTATTATGTTGTCGTGGTTATCACCATAAACAAAGGAGACTATGCTGAGTTTTATAGTTTTGTCCTTATTTTTAAAGATCGATAAAGTATGTGTAGCATTGCCAGATAGGGTAGATATCTGGGGTGTTACAGTCAACCAAAGACTCCAAGATCTAGATCCCAAGAGATTCCCTCACTTAGAGAAGAAATGGTTTGCTGGAAGTGTAGATCTAGATCTCCTCTCTCAAATCCTCAAGTATGAGCAAGAATGGTTGGAGGAATCAAAGGGGAGAGCAAGTTCTTCAAAATGGAACAATGGAGGTGAGAGAATGGGAAGAACAAATGGTCTCAAGGTGGAAGAAGGGTCTATTTATAGCTAGGAGCAAATAAAACCGTTGGGGGGAAAAAGACAAGAAAACTGCAGGAAAATCGGGCTGAAAAAACAGCCCAGCCGGTCAGCAGGCCGGCCGACCGGAGCCTGGGCTGGGGAGGCCGGTCAGGCGTCCGGTCGGGCCGGCCCACCGACTGGGCGGCAGCAGCACGCTCACTGGGTGGCGAATTGCTCACGCCGCGCGGGGGCGCCAGGGCGCGTGGGCCGTTCGGCGGGGAGGCGGCCCGGTGGAGCATCCGGTCGGGCCGGGGAGGGAGCCGGGCCAGGCCGGCGCCTGGGCCGGTTGGCGCCCGGTCCGGTTGGCGCCCGGACCTGGCCGGCTGGGACGGCGCATGGCCTGGCAGGCCGGGCGCCCAACCGGCGGCCCCTCCTCCTCTTTTTCCTTTTTCTTTTATATTTTCTCTTTTTCCTTTTTCTTTAATAACTATTGCTCCCGAACTCCGATTGACATGAAACTAATTACGTTTGGAAGATAACGACAAATGCTATCCTATAAAAAGTGCAAACTCAAGAATCTGTAGAAGGGAATTTTATCATGAATATAAAAGGTAGAACCTTATATCATGAATAACCGGTAAAATTACCCAACCTCGAAAACGCCATAGAAGATGCATGCAAACTCCGTTTTCGATGAACTTGGGCTTGTTGTAAAGCTAGCAACAAGCTCAAGAACCTCACATAGAGAAACACCAAGAAGCAATAAGGATATGCAAAGTATGCAAAGGATTGAGCTCCCTAAGACGATGTGATCAAGTTACTCAACCGAAAGCCCCTCTTAATAGTGCGGCTATCTATCCTATAATCCGGTCTCCCAACATCCACCTTGAGACCGGTAAAAGGAAAACCTAGCAAGGCCATACCTTTGCCTTGCGCATCCCGCTTGATCTTGATGATAACTCTTCAAGCTTCACTCAAGCCGGAATGCCTCACTTGACCAATGTTGCTTCGTGAAGACTCACAAATGCTCCCCCATACACTATTGAACTCAGTGGTCAGTGCTATCTAACTTCACACAGAAGGATCATGTAACACTCAACCTAGTACTGACTTGTGTCATAAGAAAGGAAGATGTAACAGCTCATTCAACCAACACACTATAGAATAGTAAGATTGACATGAGCGAAGGAGGATTCACCATACATTCACAATCCATCAAATATATCAGTACATTAAACAAAGTTCATTCTCTGGTTCATTTAAAAAAATGATGAAAAAATGGTCATGCTACTCCTACTGGTTGATTTAGTTGGTTAATCAAAATGCTTGGTATCTCAAGTTGAGATTTTGCATGCTCTGGTTCATTTTTGCATGCTCATTTTTGTACAGACTAGAATACATGGTGAAAAAGAAAATGAAATGCTTGTTGGAGAAGAACTAGGCACTAGGCAGTATGTTAGTTTTTCATTTCATTAAATGAAAATGAATAACCAGTTGGAGAATAACCTGTCTAATGCACCTAGTTCATCTAGGAGCCATCTCACAAATGCTTGGTTCATTTAACTTGTTGGTAAATGCTTGCAGTAGGTTCTCTGGCTATTGCTAAAAAACCAGAGAACTAGTATACATTTAAATTCTATAGATGTTCATGCTATTCTATAAATTCTATAGATGTTTGCTGGCTGAAATTCTGGTTCAATTCATTCTTTTAAATTCATTCTCTAGTTCAATTCATTTATGCTTGTTTGAGAATTTGAGATATGGTGGTTCAATTCATTCTCTGGACACTAAACCAATTTGAGAATTTGAGAATTTGAGATATGGTGGTATGGTGGTATGCTACTGCCATATATATATAATGCTCATGCTTATGCTACTGCAATCAAGTTGAAAATGCAAAATGCAGTAGCTTGGTTCATATATAGTTGCTGCTATATAGCTTCTGCTATATATAGCTGTTGCTACTACTACTGTTGGTACTACCGTTGGTTTAGATCATGTCATTTTTGTGTTGTTTTAATGCTAAGTTGTTCCAAATGAAAATGAAAAGTTCTTGTCTCTGGTTATACTTGTAAAATGCTACTACTGGTATTTAGTTTATTAGGTGGAGTTCTCTGGTTATATTTGTAAAATGATACCGGTGAAATGAAGTTGTTATATATATGGTGATGGTTGAGATCTTGATGGTTATGGTGTAAGCATCGGGACAAGTGGATGTAGATGTGATGTTGGAAATTCTATATATGGTTGAATTGTATATATATGTTTGCAGGGATTGAGTTGCTATTGAGTGCCAGAATGTCGATTCATTTCCGTTCCGGCAATTCTAGCACTCGGCATGACCAATTTTTAGCAAAGGTCATGCCGAATTTTTCCGTGAATTCTAACTCTTTTTCATCTTCTATTAGTGCAAGCCACCATGGCGTCTCAAAAACAATTAGAGGACTACAATAGGCACTTCTTTAGGACGGAGGAGGATGCCGAGGCTGCTGGTGTTGGCGGCGACGAGGACCATGAGATGGAGGATGACGCTGGGGGTAGTGCCGACGAGCCAAGCGGCAACGAGGCAAGCGGCGCCGCCGGGGGTAGTACCTACGAGCCTAGCGGCGATGAGGCAACCGGCGCCGCCGGGGGTGGCGGCGAGACAAGCGGTGACGATCCTAGCGGCGCCGCCGGGAGTAGTGGCACCGGGACAAGTGGTTCCAAGAGGCCGCAGAAGGCAAGGCGCCAAAACACGGTCGCCACCGGCAGAGACACAATCAAAGAGGTGGACCCCGCCAGTGGTTTGCCGGTGGAGCCTAAGGATGTTGCCAAGGGGTACGACAACCAACTGGCATGTATCCTCCGAGAGGTCATCAATCTCAACAAGACAGATCTCCGAGCTGAGAACAAAGCGCATTTGCGAGACCAGCTCATTGCGAGGTTGCACTCACGATACAAGTTCCTAGGCGACTACGCCTCCACTGATGAAACCAAGAACATTGTGAACTCACAAGCCCTCCTGAAGTTCACCAAACACCTCAGCAGCTATAAGTACATGGTGCGGAAGCTGATTGCTGAAGGCAAAGGTTTCGAAGAGGTCCACTCTGCCTTTCCGCATGTCTACCAGGCGGACTTTGATGCTTTCCTGGCCAATGAAGAGCTACAAGCGACCAAGAATCGCAAGTTGTGGGGGAAGGAAATGCGGGAGCTTAACATCGGCGACCACAAGCTTGGGAGCCGTGGGTACGAGGGAAAGGAGCCCTATTGGGCGAAGGAGGACGAGGCGTATGTAAATGCCGGCATTGAGAACCCCTGGCTCAAGTACAAGGACCCGCTTGAAAGAAGATTCATCAGGTCCCGGTACCATAAGAAGAAACTAACCGGGGAACTTGTCACGGACCCCAAGGTCGTAACCGACATAATTTGGTTCACGAACGACAAGAAGGTCATGTCGTTGGAGAAAAAACTGGTAAGAAATTTACCGGTTTAATTAGATCAAGTATCGTTCATATAATAGTAGCAACATTTCTAAATGGTTCGCGTTTCTTCCGCAGGAAGAAAAAAGACAAAAACTTTCTCAATGTGACGAAGGCTCCTCGTCCCAGGCGTCGACGAGCAGGGTAGCCTAGGACAAGCCTCTCGTACGGGCGCTAAACATCGTTAATGAACATCCACCTACGAGAAGGCCGCATAGAGGCCGTCTGGCTGGCACCGGTACAGGCTACAAGCATGGTCACTACGGCTTGTCGTCTGCGGCCGATAAAAATGCGCGCAATGAGAGGAAGCAGCGGGAGGCGGAGGAAATGAGGGAGTCAATCCTAGCCCAAGTCCAAGCTGGTTTGGTACCGCAACTGGTATCGCAACTCAAAGCTACACTCGTACCTGAAGTCAAAGCTGAAGTCGCCGCTTCAGTCCAAGCGGATTTCAATGCTCTACGCGCGTGGTATGAGGGTGGCAAACAAGGCCCCCCCGGAAGTGCAAGTGGTTAGCTTCGACGCCAGCAACTCGATGGCGCCGCCGTCCGCCGGCAATGACAATGTTATAATGGAGACTCCTCCGGCCGCCGGCAATGTCGCTGGTGCTAGGGATTCACCGTCCATGCCGAGTAGCAGCCCCTCCGTCACTTGCTGACATAGGCATCCCAAATGGGCTTGCCAAAGATAGTACCCGGGGTTTACTGAAGGCCCACTACCCGAAGAATAAGAAGGTTCGGAAGCCTAAGATATTATTAAGGAAAGCTAGAGTTGTAATAGGAAGCATTATTTGTAATCTTGCGGGATGGGTTAGAAACCCTCCCAGACTCTGTAACTTGTACAATACGAATCCCTCGGCTTCGCCTCCTATATAAGGGGGAGTCGAGGGACAAAGAAAGCATCCAATCATTGTCTCTCAAACCCTAGTTTTTCATAATCATCGAGTACTTTTCGGCTGAAACCTTCGAGATCTACTTGCCCTCTACTTCCAACTAAACCCTAGTCTACAACCCGTAGGCATTGACAAGTTAATACCTTGTCAATTGGCGCCGTCTGTGGGAACTAGAGGCGTCAAGGATACGATTTCGATGGCACGTTCAAGATCGTCAACTTCATCAACCGCAAGCAACGTGATGGATCGAGGTAAACAGATCGCAACTGGTCTTGTCGATTTTGTTCCTCACCCGCCCTCCCGTTTGGATGCATATGCGTATCTGGAAGAGCCTATGGAGATGACGTTCGGAAGATTTCACTTTCGCGTCGAGAAAGAGGGATCGTATCGTGTCGAAATTCCGATTTCGTTGGGATCGTCGGCGGTCGATTCTGATTTTTCAAGCTATACATCGTCAACAGAATCAGGAGAGGAAGAAACTTCGTCGTCACGCTTCATCAGCACCAGGGCAAGAGAAAAACTTGCCAAGATCTTCAGCGAAATGTCGTTTGAGTCATCTGCGGACTCCTACATAAGCGATGGCTCAAGCAGTGTCGACAGTTACGACTTCATCGACAAATCTACTACAGTGGGCAAGGTCTTCGCCAATCTTCATGATGGTGTCACCAAACCCAACATAGATCTGAATACAAAGTATCATCAGATTTATGTCATCGGAGAGCCAAGTCGTGATCAGGAGGAAACATCTGAGGCTTTCGATGATTTGGGAAATCCATACGTCGATCCCTCTGATTTGCGACGAGGCCTAAGCAATAAATATATCGGGTCACAGCCGCGAGACAGAGTTCGACTCCCGCAAGCAGCATGGGATAGAGCCGCAAGGGCTATGGATGGCTCAGAGCCAATGGCTACCACAGCCACGCCAGAAGAATTACAAGCATATCAATATAGGCTCGCACGAGCTGCAAGGGAATTGGAAAAACAGACAGCTGAGCTAAACAGAAGAAAAGAGGCAGCCTCTGCATCGAGTAGGCGAAGAGCAGAGCTGAGTCGACAATCTAGAACTTCGGGTGATAGCCACAGGGAAGCTCGGAACAGAGCAAGATCAAGGTTGCAAAACGTACCTGAAGGAGAAAGAGAGCACTTGGTGCAAAACCTCGACATGTCTTTTATGTCGATAGACACAAGAGGAAACATCATACCCAAGACACCAGAAGCTGGGTATATGGCGACACAAGCTTTCATCCTTGCATCCAGACCACCCCCAGGAGATCCAAGGGAGGCATTGTACAACATGGAAATGGCAGGAGTTGGAGCCATGGGGACGGCGTTTGTGTCAACACCTCCCGAAGGAACAGCATGGCAAAATAGTCCACGACTTGCGGCAGCAACAGCAGCGGCTCCCGAAGGACCAAGTGGAGCAAGGGACACGGCAGCACAAGCAAGGGTCGACAGAGCGCGACAAAGCAAAAGGGAACATCGGCAGTCCCCAGAGCTAAACGACGAGGATATGTGTGGGTTGCCATGCTTCACAAGGAGAGTTCGAAAAACTCGAGTCCCTTCAGGATTCAAGTTACCCGATAACTTCAAGAAATTTGACGGCCTTCAAGATCCAGAGGATTGGCTAATCGATTATCTCGAGACGGTGAAGCTCACAGGAGGAACCAGAGCAACAACTATGCAAAGCATCCAGGTGCATTTGAGTGGAGCCGCATGATCTTGGATAAAGAAACTTCCTCCAGGATCTATCGACAGCTGGGAAACCTTCGAGGACGTGTTCGTCAAGAACTTCCGGTCCACATGTAAAAAACCTGCGTCGTTAGAGGAGCTAAGAGCATGCCGACAGAAGCCAGACGAGCCTATGAGAAAATATATCCAAAGGTGGAATATCATCAAAAACTCGGCAGAAAATATATCTGATGAGAGAGCAATAGATGCGTTTGTCGCAGGAATCAGGCGTGGAGATTTCGTCGAGGATCTGGGGAGGACCAATCCAAAGACATTATCCGCATTAATGGAAATAGCAAACAGATGGGCAGATGGAGAAGATGCTGTTCACAACAAATGGCATAGGTCGCCAGAGGAAGACCGCAGTCGAAATTACCAACCAAGGCGACGATTTCCTCGGCAGTACTCGAGCTATGATGCTCCAGGACAAATCTCGGCTGGTTTCCGATCAAGCGCAGGAGGAAACAATAGAGACGAGTACCAGAGAAGCAACGAGCAACGAGGCGACAATAGAGACGACTCTCGAAACAATAGGCAAAATAGTGGGCCAAGGTTCCAGAGACCTTTCGTGTCTCCCGAAGATATGATGAACGGGCCGTGTCAGATGCATTTTTTCCTCGACAGCAACGAAAAAAGACAGTCAGGACATCTGCAGAAGGATTGTCGCAATTTCCAGGCAATGCTAAGGTATGCAGGGCATGCTAATGCTCAGGCAGCACAGAGAAATCCTCGAGAACCCAGGAGTGAGATTCACTTGCCACCTCCTCCCGCGATTACGGACGACAATCGACATCAGCTCAGAATAGCGGCAGCACCGCCACCACCACCTTACGTGGATCCTAACTCTAACGGAGCGGTCTCGATGATTCAGAAGGGAAGGCCATCCAATAGAGCTCAGAAAGTAATCTCGCGGCTGGTGTTTATGGCAGAAAAAATGCCTCCACCAACAGTCGAGTACCTTAATTGGTCAGGGCAAGACATTGGCTTCACCATAGTGGACCATCCACAGCAAGTTCCTCGACCAGGGCAGTCAGCACTCATACTACCAGCGGTCATCGCAGGATTTGACGTATCTCGAGTGTTTATAGATGGCGGCAGCAGCTTAAACCTTATGTACGCAGATACATTGAGAAAGATGAACATATCCTTAGCAAACCTGAAACCAACAGACACGAGATTCCACGGTATCACACCAGAGAAGCCAAGTTATCCGCTGGGGAAGATTAATCTCGACGTTCAGTTTGGGACCCGAGAAAATTACAGAATCGAGAAGTTGGAGTTTGAAGTCGTAGATTTCCCATCACAGTACCACGCTCTGTTGGGACGACCAACATATGCTAGATTTATGGCGGTACCACATTACACGTACCTGTTGTGGAGGATGCCTGGACCCAAGGGGCCAATCACAGTCAAAGGAAGCTTCGCCCTAGCCGATAAATGTGATAAGGATTTTCATCGAATATCAGAAACTTTCGGGATGCAAGCTGAATATTTGGCGTCAAGGCTCATGACTGACTATGACGTGCTGCCAGACGTGGGAAGGCCAAATAAAGAATCAACTTTCAACACTGAGAAAAATTCTAAGGAGGTGCAGATTCACCCGACAGACCCAAAAAAGACGACATCCATCGCAAACGACATGGACCTCGCATAGGAAAGCGCGCTCGTCGAGTTCCTCCATGAGAACTGGAAAATCTTCGCATGGTGTCCAGCTGACATGCCAGGAGTACCCAGGGAACTTGCCGAGCACCACCTAAACTTGGATCCACTAGCGAGACCAATCAAACAACCTTTGCGGCGTTTTTCGGAACCAAACCGCAAGGCTATGATGTCAGAAATTGATCGACTAAGAGAAGCTGCACACAGAGGCCACATGGGTAGCAAATCCAGTGTTGGTGCCGAAGAAAAACACTAAGGTCCTTCGCATGTGCGTCGACTTTACGTGTCTCAACAAACATTGTCCAAAGGATCACTTTCCCCTCCCGAGAATCGACCAAATTATCGACTCCACGGCAGGATGTGAACGTCTTTCCTTCTTGGACGCATATTCTGGTTATAACCAGATCAGATTAAAAGAAGAAGATGAAGTAAAAAACAGCGTTCATCACACCTTACGGCGTGTTTTGCTACAGAACAATGCCCTTTGGTCTGAAAAACACGGGAGCAACATATCAGAGGATGATGCAGAAGTGTTTGGCGACACAGATTGGGAAAAATGTGCAAGTATACATCGACGATGTCGTCATAACATCAAAAAAGGGGGCGACGCTGATCGAGGATCTCAAGGAAACCTTTGACAACCTCGACAAATTCTGCCTCAAGCTGAACCCGACGAAGTGATCCTTCGGCGTCCCAGCAGGAGAACTTCTTGGGTTTCTAGTTTTAGCAAGAGGGATTGAAGCAAATCCAGACAAAATACAAGCTATCGTAACAATGAGGAAGCCAACAAAGTTGAAAGAAATACAACAATTAACTAGGCGAGTCGCAGCTTTAAGCAGATTCATCGCCAGGCTGGGAGAAAAAGCATTACCGTTCTACGCTTTAATAAAGCAAGGGGAGAAATTCCAGTGGAACAAAGAAGCCGATAGAGCTTTCGAGGATTTGAAACGCACAATCTCGACACCACCAATCTTGGTGGCGCCGAAGGAAAAGGAACCTCTCCTGCTGTACATTGCAGCCACACCCCAGGTGGTTAGCACGGTGTTAGTCGTTGAAAGAGAGGAAGAAGGAAAACTCCATGGAGTGCAAAGGCCGGTATATTTCATAAGTGAAGTTTTATCACCTTCCAAACAGAGGTACCCACAGTACCAAAAACTAGCATATGGAGTGATTACAACGGCAAGAAAGTTGCGCCACTATTTTTCGGCACACCCGATAATAGTAGTCAATGAAGCACCTCTCTCAAATATACTGAACAATCCAGAAGCTACAGGACATGTCTCCCTTTGGGGAATAGAACTTTCCCCTCGGGACATCACGTATGAAAAACGAAAGGCAATCAAGTCGCAAGTTTTGCCAGATTTCATTGCAGAGTGGATGGAGCTACAAAACACGGGACCCCCAGATTTGTCGAGAACTTGGACTATGAACTTTGATGGATCCAAGAGGGTAGAAGGAGCTGGCGCAGGAGTGATACTTATATCACCTGAAGGCGACAAGTTAAAGTATGTCCTACGGATGACGTTCCCAAACGCATCCAACAATGAAGCAGAATACGAAGCCCTCATACACGTGATGAAGATGGCGAAAGCTTGTGGCGCAACTCGACTAAAAATCTTTGGCGACTCACAATTGGTGGCTCGGCAAGTTATGAACCAATGTGATGCAGTCAATGATAGCATGATAGCATACAAGGAGGTGTACAATGAGCTTGAGAAGTTGTTTGATGGATGCGAGGTAAATCACATCAGTAGGTTGAGCAATGATGAAGCCGACGTTCTCGCAAACATCGGGTCGCAGTGCCTCCCAATCCCGCCAGGTGTATTTTGGGAAGAAATAGCAGAGAGATCCACAAAGCCGAAGAAGGCGCAGAAAAAAGCAAAGGAAGAAAAAACTTCGGCGCCCCTCAAAGAGGCCGTGGAGGACGAAGAAGACCAAGAGCTTGTGATGATGGTAGAAGTTTCTTGGATGCAAGCGTACATATCGTATATCCTTAGGAAAGAAATACCCGACGATCCAGTTGTGGCAAGGCGAATTATTCGACGATCCAAAGCTTTCACAGTGGTCAAAGGGGAGTTATACAAGCGAAGTATTTCAGGCGTCCTGCAAAGGTGCGTCACACCCGAAGAAGGAAGGATAATCCTAAAGGATGTGCATGAAGGAATATGTGGTCACCATGCGAGCAGTCGAGCTATTGCAGCCAAGGTTTTTCGGGCAGGATTTTACTGGTTGACAGCAATCAAGGATGCAAAAGAAATAGTAAGAACCTGCGACGCGTGCCAGAGATTCGCCGCAAAACCTCACTCTCCGGCGGCAGAGCTGATGCCAATACCATTGTCGTGGCCCTTTGCCCAATGGGGACTCGATATGGTGGGCGAGTTGCACAAAGCTTCGCAGGAGGATATGAGTACCTGTTGGTTGCTGTCGACAAATTCACAAAGTGGGTAGAAGCAAAGCCAATAAATTCACCAGATGCAGCATCAGCAATAAAGTTTGTGAAAGGCCTCGTTTTTCGGTTCGGAGTGCCTCATAGCATTGTCACAGACAATGGTACCAACTTTACGTCCAAGGAATTCAAGGAGTACTGCGCAGAAGTAGGCATTAAATTGCACTTTGCGTCAGTTGGGCACCCGCAAACCAATGGCCAAGTCGAGAAAGCCAATGACATCATCTGCAATGGTATCAAAAAATGCTTGCTAGGACCGCTTGAAAAAGCTCGACATACTTGGCCAGAAGAACTGCCGAGTGTTTTGTGGAGCATCCGAACAACACCAAATACGGCGACACAAGAAACTCCGTTTTTCCTCGTCCACGGAGCTGAAGCAGTACTACCAATTGAGATAGAGCATGATTCTCCAAGAGTGACAGAGTATGACGAGGAAACTTCAAGAAAGGCTTTGGAGGACGACGTAGATGCACTCGATGAAGCTCGAGATGAAGTACTTTCACGAGTCACCAAATACCAGCAGGACCTCAAAAACTACCACAGTCGACGGTTAAGGCCAAGATCTTTCCAGGTCGGAGATTTGGTCTTACGGTTAAATCAAAAAAGTACTGAAAAGCTCGAGTCGCCATGGCTAGGCCCTTACATCGTCACAGAAGTAATCGAAGGAGGTGCATACATGATCAAGGACAAGAAGACAGGGGCTCCCGAGAAAAACCCCTGGAACGTGGCGCAGCTCAGGCGGTTCTACGCTTAAGAGTCGAAATATAGTCCTCCTCCGTAAAAATACAATGTACTGAAACGCCCGCGAGTTTTCAGACGCACTCTTTTCCTTTTCGGGGCACCGAGTGGGGCCGGGAAGGTTTTTAATGAGGCGGGCTCGCGGTGCTGCAATATAATAAAGATAGTGGAGATATACTTCTTATTCTTCGATACGCTCGGGGGCTCAACGCCTTCAAGTTATAAAATATAGATAAACAAGACTTACCGAAATATTTCGCCTTGGTACAAGAATACCTCGCCAAATAGAACATCGGAAGCTAATAATTATAAATATAGTGTACTCGTCAAAATTTTACTGCTTTGGTCTGAAAACCTCGCAACAAAAATATAGAACTTCGCCACCAAGACACTCGGGGGCTCGTAACCCATCGATGGAAAAATAAATATAAGTTCTTGCAACAAGAAGAAGAATCTTTGAGATAGCAAAACAGTATAAACTCCAGCCAGAGGCTCGGGGGCTCCAACAATATAAGCTGATGTACAATATAAGCAAATTTTTCGGAACAAAAAAGATCGACAAGATATAGACATAATTTCTCGCAATATAGTACAACTCAGTTTAGGCCTAATATGCTATCTATGGATAAACCTCTGGATGTCTTGTGCTCAGCATAGGCCCCCTTGACGAAGAATTCTGAATCCATCCGAAGAAGTTCATCCATCATCGCCTCAGCCACAGGAGTAACCATCTCATTGATTGAGTCAATGTTATTTTTTCGCCGCGATTTCTTGGCCAAGCAATCAGCAACAATCTTTGTCAGGTCCAACTTGGGATGGCAAATGTGTATCATAATCATGGCAAACCTTGCGCCAGCAGTCAATTGAGCTTGCACAAAGTTGTGAATGCGAGGAGCATCTCTAAATTTCTCCATCAGTCCAAGAAGAGTTTCGGGAGCTTCATCTCGAGGAAATAAAGTCTTGTAAACAAGGGTCAAGGTTCTCGTGCAGAAATTGAGAAATTCGCGCACCTGGCAAGCGCGATCTTGGAACCTGACAATTTGCTGGGTTCGCTCAGGGGTGGCCCAGAACAGACAACCATGGTTAAGAGAAAGATTGACGAGGAGATTCGTCCTGACATTCACTCTTTCGTCTTCAGCGGCAGCGTCGAGAACCGAGCCTATTAAGCGACAAAGCAAGAAATCTAAGGGGAGGCACAGCAAAACAAGAAAGAAGCACTGTGAGGTTGGAAAAACATACCTAGCATATCCGCGCTAGCTTCAATAATTAGCTCGAGCATGCTATTTTCTCGAGTGGTGGCTTTCTCAGCTTCTGACACAGCAGCATCCTTGGCAGCTATGGCCTCTTTGGCCTGTTGAAGAGCAATTTTCTCTCTCTCGGATGATCGTCGAGATTGTTCCATCATCGCAAGAGTTTGTTTCTTCATGGATTGGAGTTGTTGGCGCAGTTCTTTCAAATCTTGCGACAAGTGTTGTCTTGAAGAACTTTCGATGAGGTTATCATTGACTAGTGTTTTCTTCGAGAAGGAGGAAGCAGGAGAAGTATCGGCGGAATGAGGATTGGCAGAGTAGTTATCAAATATCAACTGGAAAAGAAAATTCAAATATCAAAGGATTGCACAAGACAGAATTCCATTGATCTTCAAGAAATTTACATGGATATTACAGAAGGAGTTCTTCAAAAGGACTACCAAGATAATTGTCGCCAAAGCTAATATGGCGACAATAGCTAAAGAAACAGAAAAAATAAAAAAGAATGGGCATTCAACTAGACCTCCGGCTTTGATGAGCTAGGAGTTGAAGATGGCTTGATTCCAAGATAGGCCAGGATTTTCTTCGTGTTGGGCTTTGCTGCCTTGATCAGCGATCGCCATTTTGTTTGCTCTATCTGCTCCGTGTCGCCTACTTTTGCCCAGTCGATAGTTTGTTGGCTATCAGCGACCAAGGCAACAGTGTTTTCGACAGCAATCTTCATGTTCTCCTGGCGCATCTTCAGTCCAAGATCCTCTGGTGGGTTGAAGTCCTTGGCAAGAGCAAGGAAAGTCTTGGGTTCCGCTTTCTTCGGGAAGAAGTAGGGGAACAGCCGCAATAATCCTGAATCAGCATGTCCAATGCCTTCGCGAGCTTCGGTTCCATGAAACTCAAGAATAGAGAGCGCGTCAAGAAGAGGATCGTTGTCAGGATCTTCAAGCTCGAATTCTTGGTTTGTTTTACCTGTCGCAGAAAATATATGATGATCGACAGTAAGTAAAGAAAAGCAAGACTAAGAAAAATAGAGTGGATCGACAAACTTACCGACAAAGCGCTGATTCTGCGTGTTCAAGCTCTTGATGATCGCCTTTTCACGAGTAGCCTGGGCGGCTTTGTGCTCGTTCAAAGCAGTTTCGGCATCATCAAGTCTTTTCTGCAGATCTTTGACACCAGCAGCTTCTGCCTTGGCCTTATCAGCCACCGCTTTAGCTTTGCTAGCATCAAGTTCAGCCTTCTTGCGAGCCGCTTCACTTTGCTCTAATTTTTGAGCAAGCGTGTCGACAAGCTTGTTGGCTTCCGCAAGTTTTTCTGCCAAAATAGTTAAGAATCGTCAAAAGTGCGACAAAACAGGAGCAAGAAGTTATAAACAAGGGCCAGCAAAGAATTATTACCTTCAGTCTTGCTGGCATACTCACGGTACCCAATGAATTGGGCACCGATGCGAACAAGCTCTTTGATCATAGGCTGTCAGAGAAAGACAAAGAAAGAAAATGTCGGTATGGGAAAAATATGATGGCATAAAGAAGCAAACAGAAGAAATATAGACAGTGGCAAGAAAATTGAAAAACTTACATCATCCAAGAGAGGGCTAGAGGAGCTACCCAATTGGGGGGTAGGTTCCGGGATTGTTTCAACCCTTGTCCTTTTTGGTGAAGGGACAAGAGGGCTCGAAGGAGGAGTATGAGCGCCGACGTTTTGTTGAGGAGGCGAAGATTCCTCTCCTTCGACGGGCGTCTCCGAAACAACCAGAGTATGTGACGTACTCGTTCGAGCAGCCACATCAACAGTTGGTACTTCTTCCTCATCATCACTGCGATTAAATGTCGGCAACATAAAAAGCAAGATAGACAAAAATCTTCGAGTACAAAAATAAAGGGAAATAAAAGGTGACTTACGAGCTGATGAGGGACTCAAGGTATGGATCGTAAGCTACCTTCTGGCGTGAAGGAGCAACTTCTTCGGCTTTGGAGGTGCCGGAATCTTCGACATCGTCCCTTTTCCTTTTGTTCTTTGGAGAAACAGCAGGAGGAGGAGATTGTGCCGATGCAGTACCTTCAGAAGATCCCGCAGATTTTTGAGAATCTACGGGTTCATTCACAAAAGAGGGGGCATCTTGGTTGTCGTCGGTGACAACGGCCCTTTCCTCGACTTCTCCACCTTCAGGAAGGGGAGGAAGCGAGACAAGATTTGGATGGTTCTATATAAAAAACAGGGCAAGGTGTCAAGAAAGGAGTTACAAAAAAAAGATAGCAAGGCAATAACAAATCAATCGACAAAGTTTACCTTGGGAAGCGCATTGGTGGCGCTGTAAGGTTTTACACGACAAGAAGAAGGGACAGGATCTTTTTTGCTGAAGGAGGAGATTTTTCGGACAAGCTTTTCTAAGTCCTTGACCTCTAAATCCGCTGACAACCGATCTACGTTCTTATCGCCAGCATACTTCCAGAGAGGGTATTTGCGAGCTTGAAGAGGCTGCACCATGGTTCTAAGAAAATACGCTGTGATCTGAATACCTGACAGCTCCTTGCCGCGAGTATTTTGCAACTCATGGATGCGAGTCATCAGGGCCTCTGTCAACATTTTTTCTTCTTCGGTAGCCTCTGCATCCCAGGAGCGGCGGCGAAGGATTTTGTCGGCACCATCGAAGGGAGGGATGTTGTCTTCAGCACATCCATGGTTTTCTTCCTGAATGTACAACCACTTCTTGCGCCACCCCTGAACTGAGTCAGGGAGTTTGACGTCGAAGTAGTCGACTGTGGGGCGAACGGAAATAACAACGCCGCCTATATTATAGGCGACATTGGGAGAGCCATTACGGCGACAAAAGAAAATGCGCTTCCATAGCGCCCAGTTAGGCTGGACGCCAAGGAGGGCCTCGCAGAGGGTGATGAAAATGGAGATATGGAGGATAGAATTGGGCGTGAGGTGGTGAAGTTGCAGACCATAAACGAAAAGCAGTCCGCGGAGGAAAGGATGAATGGGGGCGGAGAGACCGCGGATGAGATGGTCGATGAAACTTACCCGATACCCCATTGGAGGGGTTGGGTAGCTTTCTTCACTAGGGAAGCACAGCGCCTTCGGCTTCTTGTTGATCCCCAGCTTCTTCAAGAGATTGATGTCCTGGGTGGAAATTTTGGACCTTTCCCACTCCGCGCTTCCCAGATCTACGGCAGCCATTGACGACTCCGGCGTGCTGTGTCTGATCAACCGACGAGGTGGCATCAACAATGGCGCGGGAATGCAGCTAGGAGAGGATGAGCTCTGGGAGTTGTGGGGCGCAGGAGGATGTTTTGCAGATGAAAGCAGGGGAACGGCGCGAGCGGAAGTGCTCGAGGAAGAAGAAGGGGATCTTATATAGAGGTGCGGTGAAGCGGCGGACCGTTGGATGGAAAAAAGTGTGCGGCAGATGATAACCACGTGGAAACAGGGGTAAAAAAGTATTTTAACATTGGAGAAGTTACGGTACATGCGCCAGGAAAAGCGGAGGACGTGTGTCCCCCACCTGCATGACGTGTTAAGATAATGGTTACTTTGGGCCCGCAAGGCAGCGGGAGAAAAATTCTCGCGATTTTCGGACTCGAAATCGTGGCTATCGTCAGCAATAACGTCACCTTTGCAGGGAAAAATTCACCTCAACAGTTTCATAAAAAAAGGCGACATGGAGAAATATTGGCGAGCCTTTGATCAAATACAAGTTTTTGATCAAATGCTTGGGGGCTACTTTTGAAAAATGAAAAGATTAAGAAAGACAAAATAGAAATGGCGAGAGCCTATGATCAAATACAAATATTTGCTCATAGCCTCGAGGGCTACTCCCATCGGGAGCGCTGTTCGCGCACCCGAGAAATTGTAAAACTTCGGGAGAGAAAGAAAATATAGCGGCATAAGACGTGGAGCCTACACCCAAGCACAAGTCCTTGGCTGTAGCCTCGGGGGCTACTCCCATCGGGAACGCTGTCCGCGTACCCGATGAAATTATAAAAAAAGAAAGAAAGAATGAAAAGAAGAAAGATAGAAGAGCAAAAGAGTATATTTCGAGTTATAAATAACTCTGCATATACTCCCATCGGGAGAGCAATATAAGTCATCTTTGACTCAATAAAATGTGCCATTCCAACAGCCGAATAAGCACTCGACAATATATTCTCAGAACGCCAAAGTTGCGATCAATTTCTGAATGCCGCAAATTTACGAAGGTAAGACCCCAGATCCGTTCTGTGTGGCGTGGCGCCGTCTCTGACGTCGGTTTTTTACTTTTATCCGTATCAACAGATACGAAGAAAAATCCCAACGGACGCGTTAGGTACCCGATAAATTTAACTGGGACTCGACAGAATGGTAAGACCTTAAGCGGCACCTGTTGAAGTTTACACCAGTATCCCGAGATCATGTCCAGGGACATGATCTTGAAGTAGGTTTTTGCGGATTGACACTAGAGCAGTTAACTAGTACCTGATCCGTCAGATGAACTAGCCCCAACTACCATTATCCCTGTACAATATAGAAATTTATGTGAAGAAATATAGAAAAGTGTTAAGTTGTCGAGTAAAAATAAACAGTGGAGATTTTCCCTGACTCTACGATTCAAGAAAAATCTCGGGGGCTACTGACATAGGCATCCCAAATGGGCTTGCCAAAGATAGTACCCGGGGTTTACTGAAGGCCCACTACCCGAAGAATAAGAAGGTTCGGAAGCCCAAGATATTATTAAGGAAAGCTAGAGTTGTAATAGGAAGCATTATTT
Source organism: Lolium perenne (assembly GCF_019359855.2). Taxonomy (NCBI): domain Eukaryota; kingdom Viridiplantae; phylum Streptophyta; class Magnoliopsida; order Poales; family Poaceae; genus Lolium; species Lolium perenne. Next base: position 164,608,820 of record NC_067247.2, read on the forward strand.
GTAATCTTGCGGGATGGGTTAGAAACCCTCCCGGACTCTGTAACTTGTACAATACGAATCCCTCGGCTCCGCCTCCTATATAAGGGGGAGTCGAGGGACAAAGAAAGCATCGAATCATTGTCTCTCAAACCCTAGTTTTTCATAATCGTCGAGTACTTTTCGGCTGAAACCTTCGAGATCTACTTGCCCTCTACTTCCAACTAAACCCTAGTCTACAACCCGTAGGCATTGACAAGTTAATACCTTGTCACTTGCACACCCGCCGCCGCATGTGCCGGCCCGTCGACATTAGCCGAGCTCAACGCCCTCACAGTAATTAACTAATGTGTACATCAAGTTAATATATTAGTTTCGTCATCCTTGCCCTCTCTCTAACGCCATACACATGTTCTCGCAGACGCTCTCAACGCCATGCACCTTCCTGATGAGAGTAAACGATGAACTCAAAGACGTCGCGAGGGGGTCCATCCTTCGGCCCCTGGATAAGAAGTGGCACACACGAGATATGGAGGATGACGTTTACCGGTTTGAAGTGGATCGGGCGTTACCGGGCTATGAGGATTTGTTTCCTCCTAATCAACCGCATGGTGCCGATGACGATAGTCCGTTGAATCTGGCCTCACTGAAGGGTTGGGTACTGCTATGGCCGAAGACCCTAATTAGGATCAACACCTACTCGGGGTCGACGACAAGCAAAGACAAGCACCTTGCGGTGCCACAGGTCAGCGCCCCTCCACGACAGCCAGCGGCGCCGGTGGTCATCGCCCCACCACAACGGCCAGCTGCTCCAGAGGTCAGCACCCCACCACAATGGCCAGCTGCGCCATAGGCCGAGGAATACGAACGTGAGAACTTCCAATGGGATATTCCTACGTCTTCACAAGTTGTCCATGAGGATGCGCCGGCCTCGAAATATGTGTGCTCCAAGAAGCTGTTCGATTCTCAAGAAACGACTGAGGAGGAAAATCCTGAGGAGGTCGCCACCGCCGCCTTCAAAAAGATGTTGAGCCCAAACACACTCCTTGCTACGACCAATACGGCGATGGATGGTCTAGTAGTACAACCCAAGAAGAGGAAGAGGCCAAATAAGAAGGACGCCAAAGACAAGGCGGCGGCCAAATCCAAGGACAAGGTCCCACTCCTTGACAAGTTGCCAAACAATTGGTGACCTCTGCATCACTTGGGTGAACTGATGCTGCCGAAGCATGTCGTCAACAAACTCACCCCGGATATGAGGAGCTTGCATGAGACTGTCAGGCATGTGGAGAAGCAACTTCTCAAATCAAAAGATCCTAGTTACCCTCTCTTCGTGACGAAGGTGCCAACTAGCATGAACTTCGTCGAGAAGTACCCCGCGGACTTGTGCTTCATCCGGTTCAATGACATCTTCAGCATCTATCGCATGCAAATGCTCCACTTTAGTGTGGTTCGCCTAGTTGCTCTTAGCTTGTCTTCCCAGATTGTTAAGGAGGAGACGCCGACCATCGCGATAATGGACCCCTTCTATATGCGGGAGAGCATCATCTGCAAAGCTGGGGATCGGGCGATTGCCACCCAGCAGGTCGAGGAATTCATGCTGGCGAACATTAAAAAGGGCGCCATTCTCATCCCTTACTTCCCCGAGTAAGTAATCACTCGCTACTCCCCCATCACCATTCTATCCTATATCTCCATTTGCATTTCCAAAGGTTAATCCGTGTGTTTTCCGCAGAGACAAGTTCTGCACCCTCATCGTCGTGCACCCGCAACACTCGCATGCAGTCTATCTCGACTCGGGTAGGGACCACAAGAAAGACTACACCCACATCAGGGCCCTTCTCAATGATGCTCTCACCGGCTTCGCCAACAAGGCAGGCCCCCTCAAAGTAGAGAGGAAATCCCGAGGAGTCTTGGTCTTAACCCACACAACCAACTTCCCATGCCTCAGGCAGTAGACGGAAAACAATGGGATGGACGCGTGGTACGCCATCCTTCAGATGCAGGAGTACATAAAGTACGCAGCTGACATGTTGCTGCCAGAGAATCTCAGAAACAGGTTTGCAAACATGGCGGATGCCCCTGATAGAGAGAATAGAAAGAACTGGGGTCGCATCCAGCAATTCATTTGCACGATAATCCTGCAGGATGTCAACAGTAGGTCTGGCGAGTTCTTCTACAGCTACGGTCTACCACCTAATGATGAGATAGAACTCCGCTTGGAGATGTCGCGTGATGAGAGGCCGTTCAACTCGCTTGAGGGCTGCCGTCCATTCCCCCCTAGGCGTACAACCTGATCCTACGATGGGAACACTATTGCTAAAGCTTGAACGATATATCCTTGAACTTCTGTATTGTAATAATTGCTATATATTCCCATAGAATCGACTTGTTGCTTTTATTTAGTTGTATGGATGTGCATGTGAACATGTGTCTATAGTTTCATTTACTTTGCTATATATTTCAACATTATGGCGTAGATACCTTAATAATTATTTGCATTTACTCGACCCCTACTTGCCTCGTATTTGGAGTTCGCCGATGATTAGAATGTTCGGTCACTTGTACACTCGGGGGTGGAGCTAGTGATCCTTGGTGCGATGGACACAAGTATCAATCTATTGTGCATCCTACCTAGCCTCACTGACTCCATCCCTGGATGTTAATATTTGTTTCGACCGACAAAGTATGAGGCACGCTATTTAATTCATACTACTTGTCTTTTATTTGAGTTCGCACTTCTTAATTGCATTGGCCGATGATTAAAATGTTTGGTCACTTGTACACTCCGGGGTGGGGCCAGTGAGGCTTGGTGTGATGGCCACAAATATCAATCTATTGTGCATCCTACCTAGCCTCGCTGACCCCATCCCTATATCTTAATATTTATTTTGACCAACAAAGTATGAGGCACATGCTATTTAGTTCATACTACTTGTCTCTTATTTGAGTTGGCACTTGTTCATTGCATTGGTACTAAAGTTTTACTTGTCTTGTGCATGAAGATGCCGACGACATATGTCGTGTACAAGGGGAGGGTTCCTGGAGTCTACGACGACTGAGAGGACTGTCGGAGACAGGTGCACCGTTGATACGTCTCCGACGTATCGATAATTTCTTGTGTTCCATGCCACATTATTGATGATATCTACATGTTTTATGCACACTTTATGTCATATTCGTGCATTTTCTGGAACTAACCTACTAACAAGATGCCGAAGTGCCGATTCTTTGTTCTGCTGTTTTTGGTTTCAGAAATCCTAGTAAAGAAATATTCTCGGAATCGGACGAAATCAACGCCCAGGTTCCTATTTTGCTCGGAAGCATCCAGAACACACGAGAACCGCCAGAGAGGGGGCATAGGGCCACCAAACCCTAGGCCAGCGCGGCCAAGGGGGGGCCCGCGCCCCCCTATAGTGTGGCCACCCTGTCAGCCCTCCTGCGCCGCCTCTTCGCCTATTTAAAGCCTCCGTCGCGAAAACCCTGATAAGTTCGACGAAACCCACAGAAACCTTCCAGAGCTGCCGCCATCGCGAAGCCAAGATCTGGGGGACAGGAGTCTCTGTTCCGGCACGCCGCCGGAACGGGGAAGTGCCCCCGGAAGGCTCCTCCATCGACACCGCTGCCATCTCCACCGCCATCTTCATCACCGCTGCTGCTCCCATGAGGAGGGAGTAGTTCTCCATCGAGGCTCGGGGCTGTACCGGTAGCTATGTGGTTCATCTCTCTCCTATGTACTTCAATACAATAATCTCATGAGCTGCCTTACATGATTGAGATTCATATGATGATGCTTGTAATCTAGATGTCATTATGCTAGTCAAGTGAGTTTTACTTATGTGATCTCCGGAGACTCCTTGTCCCACGTGTGTAAAGGTGACAGTGTGTGCACCGTGTGGGTCTCTTAGGCTATATTTCACAGAATACTTATTCACTGTTATGAAGAGCATAGTGAAGTGCTTATTTATATCTCTTTATGATTGCAATGTGTTTGGTATCACAATTTATCTATGTGCTACTCTAGTGATGTTATTAAAGTAGTTTTATTCCTCCTGCACGGTGTAATGGTGACAGTGTGTGCATCCGTGTTAGTACTTGGCGTAGGCTATGATTGTGATCTCTTGAAGATTACAAAGTTAACTATTGCTATGATGGTATTAATGTGATCTATTCCTCCTACATAGTGTGAAGGTGACAGTGTGCATACTATGTTAGTACTTGGTTTAGTCGAATTGATCTTTCATGCACTCTAAGGTTATTTAAATATGAACATTGAATTGTGGAGCTTGTTAACTCCAGCATTGAGGGTTTGTGTAATCCTACGCAATGTGTTCATGATCCAACAAGAGTGTAGAGTATGCATTTATCTATTCTGTTATGTGATCAATGTTGAGAGTGTCCACTAGTGAAAGTCTGATCCCTAGGCCTTGTTCCTAAATACTGCTATTGCTGCTTGTTTACTGTTTTACTGCATTACTACTGTTGCGTTACTACTGTTTGTTTACTGTCCTGGGCAAAGCACTTTTCTGGTGCCGTTGCTACTGCTCATACTTATTCATACCACCTGTATTTCACTATCTCTTCGCCGAACTAGTGCACCTATTAGGTGTGTTGGGGACACAAGAGACTTCTTGCTTTGTGGTTGCAGGGTTGCATGAGAGGGATATCTTTGACCTCTTCCTCCCTGAGTTCGATAAACCTTGGGTGATCCACTTAAGGGAAACTTGCTGCTGTTCTACAAACCTCTGCTCTTGGAGGCCCAACACTGTCTACAGGAAAAGGAGGGGGAGTAGACATCAAGCTATTTTCTGGCGCCGTTGCCGGGGAGGAAAGGTAAAAGGTACTCACACTCCGGATCTCGGCTACTAAGCTATTTTCGCCGTTGTAAGTACTCGAAGCTATTTTCTTTAGATCCTGCAATTGCAACTTTTTGTTTCTTGTTTACACTAGTTAGGCATAATGGAAAACAACAAAAATATGAGAGATCTTTATGAACTTTATCTTGAATTAGGACATGATGTGTTTGAAGAGAAAATTAAAAAACCCATAGAACTTTATATGCATGCTAATGGGAATGTTATTAATATGAATGCTTTGAACACTATTGTTGCTAATGCTATGGAAAATTCTAAGCTTGGGGAAGCTAGTTTTGATGAGCATGATCTTTTTAGTCCCCCAAGAATTGAGGAGGAAATTTACTTTGATGATACTTTGCCTCCTATTTATGATGATTATAATGATAGTAGTCTTTTGTTACCACCTGTTATGGAGGATGAATTTGATTATGATTACAATATGCCTCCTATATTTGATAATGAGAATAATAATGGTAGCTACTTTGTTGAATTTGCTCCCACTACAACTAATAAAATTGATTATGCTTATGTGGAGAGTAATGATACTTTTATGCATGTGAATAAGAATGCTTTATGTGATACTTATATTGTTGAGTTTGTTCATGATGCCTCTGAAAATTATTATGAGAGAGGAAAATATGGTTGTGGAAATTTTCATGTTACTAAAACACCTCTCTATGTGCTGAAATTTTTGAAGCTACACTCGTTTTATCTTCCTATGCTTGTCACTTTGCTCTTCATGAACTTGTTTATTTACAAGATTCCTATGCATAGGAAGCATGTTAGACTTAAATGTGTTTCTAATTTGCCTCTTGATGCTCTCTTTTGCTTCAAATATTATTTCTTGCGAGTGTATCATTAAAACTGCTGCGCCCATCTTAATGGCTATAAAGAAAGAACTTCTTGGGAGATAACCCATGTGTTATTTTGCTACAGTACTTTGTTTTATATTTGTGTCTTGGAAGTTGTTTACTACTGTAGCAACCTCTCCTTATCTTAGTTTTGTGTTTGGTTGTGCCAAGTGAAGCCTCTAATCGAAGGTTGATACTAGATTTGGATTTCTGCGCAGAAACAGATTTCTATCTGTCACGAATCTGGGCTGTTTTCTCTGTAGAAAAATCAGAAAAATATGCCAATTTACGTGCGTGTTCCTCAGATATGTACGCAACTTTCATTAGTTTTGAGTTTTCTGATCTGAGCAACGTAAGTATTTATTAAAAATTCGTTTTTACGAACTGTTCTGTTTTGACAGATTCTCCCTTTTATTTCGCATTGCTTCTTTCGCTGTGTTGGGTGGATTTCTTTGTTCCATTACCTTCCAGTAGCTTTGAGCAATGTCCAGAAGTGTTAAGAATGATTGTGTCACCTCTGAACATGTGAGTTTTTGATTATGTACTAACCCCTCTAATGAAGTTTATGAGAAGTTTGGTGTGAAGGAAGTTTTCAAGGGTCAAGAGAGGAGGATGATATACTATGATCAAGAAGAGTGAAAACTCTAAGCTTGGGGATGCCCCGGTGGTTCACCCCTGCATATATCAAGAAGACTCAAGCGTCTAAGCTTGGGGATGCCCAAGGCATCCCCTTCTTCATCGACAACATTATCAGGTTCCTCCCCTGAAACTATATTTTTATTCCATCACATCTTATGTGCTTTGCTTGGAGCGTCGGTTTGTTTTTGTTTTTGTTTTGTTTGAATAAAATGGATCCTAGCATTCACTTTGTGGGAGAGAGACACGCTCCGCTGTAGCATATGGACAAGTATGTCCTTAGGCTCTACTCATAGTATTCATGGCGAAGTTTCTTCTTCGTTAAATTGTTATATGGTTGGAATTGGAAAATGATACATGTAGTAATTTGCTATAATGTCTTGGATAATGTGATACTTGGCAATTGTTGTGCTCATGTTTAAGCTCTTGCATCATATACTTTGCACCCATTAATGAAGAAATACATAGAGCATGCTAAAATTTGGTTTGCATATTTGGTTTCTCTAAGGTCTAGATAATTTATAGTATTGAGTTTGAACAACAAGGAAGACGGTGTAGAGTCTTATAATGTTTACAATGTGTCTTTTATGTGAGTTTTGCTGCACCGGTTCATCCTTGTGTTTGTTTCAAATAACCTTGCTAGCCTAAACCTTGTATCGAGAGGGAATACCTCTCATGCATCCAAAATACTTGAGCCAACCACTATGCCATTTGTGTCCACCATACCTACCTACTACATGGTATTTCTCCGCCATTCCAAAGTAAATTGCTTGAGTGCTACCTTTAAAATTTCATCATTCACCTTTGCAATATATAGCTCATGGGACAAATAGCTTAAAAACTATTGTGGTATTGAATATGTACTTATGCACTTTATCTCTTATTAAGTTGCTTGTTGTGCGATAACCATGTTCACTGGGGACGCCATCAACTACTCTTTGTTGAATTTCATGTGAGTTGCTATGCATGTTCATCTTGTCTGAAGTAAGAGCGATCTACCACCTTATGGTTAGAGCATGCATATTGTTAGAGAAGAACATTGGGCCGCTAACTAAAGCCATGATCCATGGTGAAAGTTTCAGTTTTGGACATATATCCTCAATCTCATATGAGAAAATTAATTGTTGCTACATGCTTATGCATAAAAGAGGAGTCCATTATCTGTTGTCTATTGTCAACACCCGGATTTTTAAGTCCAGATGCCTATTATGCCATTCATCGCAATCCCAGGAATATTGTTTTTGCGAGACATAATAGATTGATATCACAGAACATCATTCATTACAACATCGTAATTGTCTTACAACAACGGATCACATGATCCAGTCTCATTACAATAGTAGATGATCTATTGATCAATTACAAAACACATAGCGGAAGCGAAGTAGCGTAGTAGTAGTCCATCTATTCCACAGGCAACTGTTGACGTCAGGAGTGATCCTAGTTGTCGTAGACGTCCTGCTGTCCTTCTTCCGGGTTCTGGTACTCCTCTTCATAGTCTGGCCATTTGAATAGCCAGGGACAAAGCCATGAGTACTTTAAAGTACTCGCAAACTAATACTAAGGTAAGTACTATCAACTATAGTAAGGGGGTTCTAAGCTCTAGTTTTATTTGCATAAAGCCAGTTTTATTTCATAAGCACTTTAGTAAACCAAACCTCTTCATAGTCTAACTTACTCAAGTGGGAACATTAGTGTCATTCCCACAACTCTATTGTGATTCAATTCAAATTCACCATTCACCTTTCAAGTCACAAGTCACCCTTCACATGTCACATTTTTGAAAAGTTCTGATGACGGAACAGTATGGCCTTTCCAACTGTCCATAACCGAGGACGCGGCTATTCGAATAGGTTTAACTCTGCAGAGGTTGTACACTTGTGCCACAACAATTGCAATAGTTCATCAGGGGTAACTGGCCCTGATTTATCGTACGCAGTACGCGAACTACCAATCCTAACCTTTCATTTACATACTCTAGTATAGGCACCTCTCCCCATGAGCTTGGCCTCCCAGTGAAGACAAACTGTCAGCCTGGGAACTGCACAGGGCTTGGGCCGGACATTCACCTCATTTCACGTCATTTCACATCATTCCTTTTGTTGTAGAGGCAGCTTCCAGCATAACCCCGATGACGCTTGTTCAGAGGGAACCCATACTAAAATACATAAGTTTCCAGCTAAGCCTTACCCAGATTCAGGTATTGTGGGGGTACTTGTAAAATTGGAAATGGTATCGCATCCGAACCCAACCATCAGTTTTGGTAAAATTCACCAAGTCATTCACCAGTCATATTCACCTTCAAAATCTCTCAATAGAATGACTCATCATTCCAAGGTTTTCAAAGTCATTTCAATTCACCAGTTCCCAACTAGAGTAGTCACTGTTAATATTGAGCACTAGCCACTAGTTATGAGGGGTGCTAAGTAATTTGCTTTGCTTCTAGGCTAACTTTGATACTCTTGTACTAATCCAATACTAACCAAGTAAATCATAAATCAAAAAGTACTTTGATAAAACAAAAGTAAATAAAGCTTGTAAAGTAAAACTGGGAAAATAGGATCATAAGCATAAAGTAAATGGGTAATGCCTTGCTCATGGTGAGCTTTGCACTTTGCAAGAGTATTATCTTGCAAGAATATTTGCTTGCAAGGGTGTTAGCTTGCCTTGGTTGAGGTGGTGGTCAAAGTTCTCTTCTTCTCCTTGGAAGTAGATCTCCTCCTCCTCTTGATACTCCTCGGTACTAGCGTCTAAAATACGAATACGAGGATACAATCACCAAACAATTCATTGGCTATTCCAAACATCACATATATTCTCACAAACTATTCTATTCACACAATTTATACAATTTGGTGCATTGGTGGTCTTGCTTTGAGGAACAATAATTTCCTCTCATTTTATATGTAAAAGATAGTTTTCAATATAGTTCTTGAGGAGTAATTTCCTCTCATTGAATCTTCTTTAAGATTTAATTTCTCAAACTATCACACATGAGTTTATGTTGACCTAAGTCAGCCATTCATCATCATCATTTGAGAAAAATATTTAAATGAGGTAGGGATACCTCATACCATTTAATAATGCCTATTATGATTTAAAAAAAATCTCCAAGTATTTCATGTGAGAGTATTTGACCAGGGGTTCAAACTTCATATGAAAGTACTTGGGACAAGATTTAAATGAAGTGAAACACCTCATATAATTTACACAAGTAAACTAGCATCACTCATTACTATTAAGTGGGTAAATGTGTTGTTTTCTTATTTAGGAAAAAAAAATAATTTCCTCTCATACTAATTAAGGTGTTACTTTTAAATACTTAGAGAAATAATTTCCTCTCATTATCTTATTAAGATTTAATTTCTCTCATGAACAATATATGACCTAGGTTGACCAAAGTCAACCTCTTCATACTTATCATTTGAGAAAATGATTTAAATGAGGTTCCATACCTCATGCTATTTAAATCCTATTTGATTTAATATCCTCCAGTGAGCATATATGAGACCCAACAATAAGGGTCATCACATTACTTTAGGCCACTTGGGAAGTTGATTTAAATGAGGTGCTACACTCATAGATTTGAATCCTAATTTTGAACATAAAGTAAGTGAGGTGGTGCACCTCATGCATTTTCATAACCCATAGTGATGATTTAATATCATCAACTAATTCAATATGAGATTTAACTAACCATGGTATCTACCTCATGTTGAATTAGTTGAGACAAGATTTAAATGAGAGGGAAGCTCTCATACATTTTAATAAATTATCTTGCCTAATTTAAATGATCTAGAACTAGCCATAGGGCCAATCTTTAAACTAGGCCATGATCATACACAGAACCTATATCATATTTTTACATAAACAATTAGAGTTTGTGAAATGTGAATTATGAGAGGTGGAATCACCTCAAAATTCAAAAGGGTTGATTTTTAATAATTATTCTAAGGCAGAAAAGTCCCTGTCTTGTTTATTTTGCTACTTTAATTCTACAAAAGATCTAGGTTTGAAACCAGTGTGGTTGGATGGGGCCTTTCATGAGCTTTCTAAATATATAAAATTTATCAAAAATGACCGAGCAGATTTGAAATGATTAAATATTTGGCAAAGCATGTGAGAGCAAAAACACAGAAAATAAATAAAACGAAGTTTGAATTTCAAACGAGGGCGGGAAGGAAGTGGGCCGGCCCAGTTGCTGCCCGGGCCGTGCGTGCATGGCGCATGCACGTAGCCGGCGCGCCGGAAGCACAGGGCGTCAGATCAAGATCCGACGGCCCTGGGCCATCGTCTTCCTCCCGATCCCGTGAGCTTGCGAGGCCTATTTCTCCCACCTCGGTGCTCGGTTGACGGCGGGGTTGGGCTCGTTCGACGGGGCTTTTCAAGAGCTTCAAGATGGTATAGGGCTCGGTGGCTATGGTGGCGAGAAATGGCGCGGCCTTGAGAGTGGCCGCCGGCGAGCTTCGGGCGTCGGTGAGCGGCGAAGAGAGGAGGGGAGCTGCGCTAGGAGGAAGAGAGGGAGGCTTCGAGGGTGTGTGGTGATGTCCAGAGGCGCAGGGGGGTTTATATAGCGGCTGGAGGAGCGGGGCGCGACGGGACCGGCATGGTGGCGACGCCACGGTGCACGGCGGGCATGGGCTTCTCCGGCACTGCTGCTGCGTCAGGCGGTGAGCTCATGGGTAGGTGGTGACGCGTGAGTAGTGGCGCGGTTGATGGCGTAGTGTGCAGGGCGCACCGGGTCAATGCCGACGTCGGCGTCCTTCCAAGACGTCGCGTCGTGGCGTCGTCCTGGGGCGCGCGCGGGCCAACGGCCGTGTCCGGCAAGCGTGCAGGAAGCAGAGGGTGCTGGTGGCGCACGGGGACGCGTTGGATTGCAGCGTGCACGCGGGAACGGGGTCGTGTCCACTGGTGGTGATCAGGGGACGTGGCACGGGTAGTCGTGGTCGACCTCGTGCTCTCCTCGATCAATGGTCATGTCTGGTAGGTGTAGGAGGTCCATGTCAAGTGTGATGACACGGTGAGAGAGAGAGAGAAAGGGAGGGAGCAAGTGGTGGCATGGTGGTGACTAGGGTGGCCGGCATGATGTGTCATTGGGTGTGTGTGATGCATCAAGTCGTCGAGCATCATGTCTGGCACGTTCAGAGGGGTGAGTGGAAGGGCCAGGACATGGTCGTGCATGCTGAAATGGACCAGAGAGGAAGGTGACATGGGTGTGTGTCATGTATGCCACGGCATGGCAAGCTCTGGTGGATTTGGGTCAAGTAGTGGTGATGGCAAGTGGTGGCTCTGGTGCTGCAGGGTAGGGAGGGTCTCCAGACGTGCAGGGGTGGCCAGAGTTGGACCAAGTCCAAGCCAAAATTCAGTATGGGCTTCAAATTTCACTCTGCCCACAAGGTGTTTGTGGAAATGGCCGAAAGAGAAAAGTTTTCAAATTTTGAAAATTCCTTTGGTGGATCTCATTCATATAATATTTGAAGTAGATTGGTGGTGGTGGTGCTCATTTTGGTGAAGGTTTGCAAGAATTCAAAAAGTTGGTCATCTTCTCTTTGTTTCAAAGTCTCCACTTGGCATTTCTCTACTGGTCAACCTGGTCAATTTCAGCAGGGATGGTCAACATGGAAGTTGTTGACCTTGACATGGTCTTGGATGACATGGTCATAGTTGACCAAGTTTAGTTTAAGAATAGAGAAAACCAGAGGGGTAAAGTAGTGAAGAAAATATTTTGGTGACATATGACCATTATCATATGTGTGAAGGTTTTGAGATTTCCTTTGGTTTGATTTTGGTTTCTTTGATGCAAATGTGTTTGTTTATCATATATAAGAGTTTTACAAACAATAGATCAAGCAAATGGTGGCCTTGGTTGAAGATTTGCAAAATTGGCCATAACACATAAGAGGTGATGTGTTAAGTTTTATTATTTTTGTAAATTGTTCACCTTGCTTTACTTGGGCATGGGTTAGGGTCAATTTAGTGTTACATTAGGTTGAGAGATGGTTTCCCATCATTTGGTCAAGGTTTAGAGTCATAGGTCAAGGTTTGGTGAAATGGCTATGTGTCACATATGCTTCTATGCATATGTTGCATTTGATTTTTGATTTGAGTGTTCTTGGCCCAAAGGGTGTTGTTGAGGGTTGAAAAGGTATATGGAAGTGAATCAACCATTCACAACAAGTACTAGGGTCAATTTTCTTTATTTCCCAAATTGCTATTTTATTCTCATATGCCTCTATGGCATTTTTAGTTTCTTTTTATTTTCTTTGGAAACCACTTGGGTTTGGTTTGATAAGTACTAGGTAAGGTGTGTGAAGGTTTTTCCAAACCTCTAAGCAAAGTAGAAAGGCTTAGGGTAAAGTTTTATAAATATAGCCATAGGCACATATGCCTCTTTCTTATTTAATTTCCTTTTATTTTAATTTAACTAGGGTGGTGAGAAGAGGGGTGAGGTTTAGGGTTTAGTGGGGTTCACAATGGTTCACCACCATTTAGCATAATTAATAAAGGTAGGGTTCAAGATTTCCCTAATATGGCTATATGCCCCCATATGTCTTTTATTTTATTTTGGGTTTCTCAAAATAGATCCAAATGATTTTTGGAGAAGATTAGGGTTTAAGGTTTTTCTTATTTGATTTCTTTCTCTTTTATTTTATTGGGTTGGTGATCTTCACTTGATCACTTTAGGGTTTTAGGGTTTAGCACATAAGCATAATAACACTCATCATGGCGAAACACAAGATTTAAACAAGATCTATATGTATCAAACTTATTTTAATAAAAGTTTTTGTTGGTTCCAAAATTTGGAACTAGGGAAATTCATTTTGTTTGTTTTGAAATTTTTGGGTTGTTACATCTATGTTGTCCCGGTATGGATGTCTAAGTTGAGAATAATCAATAGCGAGAAATCCAATGCGAGCTTTCTCCTTAGACCTTTGTACAGGCGGCATAGAGGTACCCCTTTGTCACACTTGGTTAAAACATGTGCATTGCGATGATCCGGTAGTCCAAGCTAATTAGGACAAGGTGCGGGCACTATTAGTATACTATGCATGAGGCTTGCAACTTGTAAGATATAATTTACATGATACATATGCTTTATTACTACCGTTGACAAAATTGTTTCATGTTTTCAAAATCAAAGCTCTAGCACAAATATAGCAATCGATGCTTTTCCTCTATGGAGGACCATTCTTTTACTTTCATTATTGAGTCAGTTCACCTATTTCTCTCCACCTCAAGAAGCAAACACTTGTGTGAACTGTGCATTGATTCCTACATACTTGCATATTGCACTTATTATATTACTCTATGATGACAATATCCATGAGATATACATGTTACAAGTTGAAAGCAACCGCTGAAACTTAATCTTCCTTTGTGTTGCTTCAATACCTTTACTTTGAATTATTGCTTTACGAGTTAACTCTTATGCAAGACTTATTGATGCTTGTCTTTAAGTACTATTCATGAAAAGTCTTTGCTATATGATTCACTTGTTTACTCATGTCATATACATTGTTTTGATCGCTGCATTCACTACATATGCTTTACAAATAGTATGATCAAGGTTATGATGGCATGTCACTCCAGAAATTATCTTTGTTATCGTTTTACCTGCTCGGGACGAGCAGAACTAAGCTTGGGGATGCTGATACGTCTCCGACGTATCGATAATTTCTTGTGTTCCATGCCACATTATTGATGATATCTACATGTTTTATGCACACTTTATGTCATATTCGTGCATTTTCTGGAAATAACCTATTAACAAGATGCCGAAGTGCCAGTTGCTGTTTTCTGCTGTTTTTGGTTTCAGAAATCCTAGTAAAGAAATATTCTCGGAATCGGACGAAATCAACGCCCAGGTTCCTATTTTGCCCGGAAGCATCCAGAACACACGAGAACCGCCAGAGAGGGGGCACAGGGCCACCAAAACCTAGGCCGGCGCGGCCAAGGGGGGGCCCGCGCCCCCCTATAGTGTGGCCACCCTGTCAGCCCTCCTGCGCCGCCTCTTCGCCTATTTAAAGCCTCCGTCGCGAAAACCCTGATAAGTTCGACGAAACCCACAGAAACCTTCCAGAGCCGCCGCCATCGCGAAGCCAAGATCTGGGGGACAGGAGTCTCTGTTCCGGCATGCCGCCGGAACGGGGAAGTGCCCCCGGAAGGCTCCTCCATCGACACCGCTGCCATCTCCACCGCCATCTTCATCACCGCTGCTGCTCCCATGAGAAGGGAGTAGTTCTCCATCGAGGCTCGGGGCTGTACCGGTAGCTATGTGGTTCATCTCTCTCCTATGTACTTCAATACAATAATCTCATGAGCTGCCTTACATGATTGAGATTCATATGATGATGCTTGTAATCTAGATGTCATTATGCTAGTCAAGTGAGTTTTACTTATGTGATCTTCGGAGACTCCTTGTCCCACGTGTGTAAAGGTGACAGTGTGTGCACCGTGTGGGTCTCTTAGGCTATATTTCACAGAATACTTATTCACTGTTATGAAGAGCATAGTGAAGTGCTTATTTATATCTCTTTATGATTGCAATGTGTTTGGTATCACAATTTATCTATGTGCTACTCTAGTGATGTTATTAAAGTAGTTTTATTCCTCCTGCACGGTGTAATGGTGACAGTGTGTGCATCCGTGTTAGTACTTGGCGTAGGCTATGATTGTGATCTCTTGTAGATTACAAAGTTAACTATTGCTATGATGGTATTAATGTGATCTATTCCTCCTACATAGTGTGAAGGTGACAGTGTGCATACTATGTTAGTACTTGGTTTAGTCGAATTGATCTTTCATGCACTCTAAGGTTATTTAAATATGAACATTGAATTGTGGAGCTTGTTAACTCTGGCATTGAGGGTTCGTGTAATCCTACGCAATGTGTTCATCATCCAACAAGAGTGTAGAGTATGCATTTATCTATTCTGTTATGTGATCAATGTTGAGAGTGTCCACTAGTGAAAGTCTGATCCCTAGGCCTTGTTCCTAAATACTGCTATCGCTGCTTGTTTACTGTTTTACTGCGTTACTACTGCTGCGTTACTACTGTTTGTTTACTGTCCTGGGCAAAGCACTTTTCTGGTGCCATTGCTACTGCTCATACTTATTCATACCACCTGTATTTCACTATCTCTTCGTCGAACTAGTGCACCTATTAGGTGTGTTGGGGACACAAGAGACTTCTTGCTTTGTGGTTGCAGGGTTGCATGAGAGGGATATCTTTGACCTCTTCCTCCCTGAGTTCGATAAACCTTGGGTGATCCACTTAAGGGAAACTTGCTGCTGTTCTACAAACCTCTGCTCTTGGAGGCCCAACACTGTCTATAGGAAAAGGAGGGGGCGTAGACATCAACCGTTTCAGCGGCAACAACTACAAGGGATACCCCACAGGGTGGAGGCGGAAGGAAGATACGCCCGTTATCTAGCGGTAGAGATGAGAGACATGAGGAGGAACCGGATGAAGACCATGGCCTTCATGATGATGCTCATCGTGACCATGTTGGTCATGTTCTATGTGATTGTAGTTTAGGTTAGTAGCTACATTGTGAGGTGTATGACGACACTTGTGACGACTATGTACCGAGACTTGTAACTTTGTGAAACTTCGTCGTTCGGTGTTGCATATGCACATGTGTTGTATGAATCAACATTCCGAAACGAGACTTGCGTATTTGTGTATTGATACCGAAATAAAACTTGGCTCTCTATGTGCTTCTCATATTGCATGTACTGCTGTATAAATATCTATTGTATTGGATGATATAAATATGTATTGTAATATGCTGGAAAATGCTGTAAAATTTGAAATTTGGGATTATACCGCCGGCGCACCTCTACCCCCTTCTACCGGCGCATAGCGACGCGCCACTGCTGACAGCATCTACTGCCGGCGCAGCACCACGTGCGCCAGAGCTACACCTCGTTGCCGGCGAACACAGACCAGTGCGCCGGCAATAACTGAGCTACCGCCGGCGCACAGGCTGGTGCGCCGGCAATAGCCAGTTATCACCGGCATGTTCGCACCGGCGGGCTCCAGTGCGTCGGCAGAAGGCCAAATTGGTGCGCCGGCGGTAAGGGTTTTCCTAGTAGTGTGCCCCTCCATGAGTTCATGATTAAATCTCTTGTCTAATTCTTCGTCTAAGTCATGACTTATTTATTTAACTAGGGTTCTAATTTCATGTAAATTTCTTCATAATTATAGGTGTTACAATGCCAAAACAATTATTCCGTGCTGCGGAAAAGAGAAAGCTAGATAATCAATTCATTGCAACGCAAAGAGGTGCTTTGAATAAATATTCTCCAATGATATTCGGTGCTGCGAAGAAGCATTTTTGCGAAGCATTGAAGCGCAGTTGTTAATGGAGTCTTTGTTTTTTTTTTTGAGATAATTAAACTAGTAGAAAATACTTGTTATATTTTCCAACCATTTTATTATTATTTCTATCAGATATGCATATAAAATAAAAGTAGGCGTATACGTATAGTTATATATCTAATTATGCGTACACATATGTTAGTATTAAGGGGCCTTTTTGTTGACTTCGCCCAAAGGCCCTGAAAAACATAGGGCCGGCCCTGACACAAACCACCAAAGCATTCCACTAGTCCCTCTGACCGGCGGCGCATCCAAAGCGAGGCCCCAACAGGAAAGTGACACAAGAGCGTCACCCTCACCCAATCCCACGTGGGACCTGGAGTTTCCCCCAAGAGAATCCCGGGTGGAGGAGCAAGAACACCGCCACGATGACGCCTTCAAGAAGGACACAACACCCAAGGGTGTCACCGTCATCAGACCCAGCAGCAGCCTAGGCAAGGCTGTCGCCCAACACGGAGTTGCAAAACTTACCCGCCCCTAGAGGACCGGCCGAACCACCATCCCCGACCCGCACACAGAAACGCCAGCTTGCGCTCCTGACTTCTGAGGCCACAAACGGAACTAGGCGTCGGGGCCTAGAGCCCCCTCACACTAGAGGCACCTCCTAGCTTGGCACGATGTAGAACCACCAAACCGGGGATGCCGTCCTAGCATCCGGGCACCACGTCAAGCCGAGGATCGACGGGCACCCTCGAAGCTAAGCCAATGACCAACATGAAGAGTTGCGATGTTCGTCGTTGAAGCCATCAAAACTAGGCAGCCGAGTGATATGGGGTGGCCCGATCTTCTCAGTAAGCAACGATGGTGATGATGATCACGGGGCGAACACAGCGGAGATAACTTGATGTAGTGGATGATAACTTGTATGACGCAACGAGATCTCTCGATTGGTCCCTGTCGCCAATGTAACAGCTCTCAACCCTGCAATATATTCGCAACTCCACACACTTGCGCACGTAGCCGCCGACCATGAAGCGGTAAGTTGCAACCTTCTAATTCCCAATGGAACAACAGATCACACAAGACTTTCAGATCTACACCAAATCAAGCAATATGGTGTAGGGATTCAATAGTTTTGTAGAGCAAACAACTAAGAACTAGGGTTTATCTTAAACGTGGTCTCCAACAACTTTGGGGGCGTCCTGGGCACTTATATAGGGGTTCAGGATGACCTCAGGTCGAAAAAGTACGAAAATAACCGATCCAGAATAGATCTGGTCGAGACAGACTCGGACTCGGTCAGCCTGGGGGCCGGTCGACCGGGCCTGGGACCGGGCCATCCGGTTCAAACCGGGCCTGGCGTCGGGTGGTGACCGGGCGACGGTTCCGGGCATATTGGACAGTGCCCGGTTGGCACAAGCGCCACGTCCGGTTTAGACCGCACGGATCCGGCCTGGAGGCCGGTTGGACCGGGCCTGGAACCGGATGGTCCGGCGGCACGGCCGGTCGGACCGGACCAGGGGCCGGCCTGGACTTGATCTCATCCTCTCGCGCATGCCTCCCGCTCCTCCCTCGCGCGTCCATGGGATGTCTTCATGTCCAGCTCCATGTCCAGCTTCATGTCCATCTTCTTGTCCAGCTGCTCCTCGCCTCCTCGTGCGATGCTTGGTTCCTTTTCATACCTGATCATACATAAGTAATACGACTTAGGCAGTATAAAGCTCTCATCGATCAAAGTATCACATAGGAACAACTTCACCTGTTGCTTAAGTAGCTTCGCACGCGCTCGTGTTATTGGTCCAATCCTGACTTCATTGGACTTGAGCTTCACAGCAGCATCATCTTCATCTTGCAATGACGGAGGTAGTAGTGTGGTAGGGATGTCCTCATCACCGAGCCTAGCATCCCTTGCACCGCAACACCTAGGCTCCTCGTCGCCATGACGACTGTCCGAATCATCACCGCCGCCCGCGAGATAGTCACCTTAGCAACCAGAGCGAACCCGGGTAGCTACCACGGTGCTCGAGGCTGAATACCACCACCACCAACTTCCTCCACCTCCATGCTAGGACACGGTGGGGGATCCCGAGATCCACCATAACCGCCCACACCGGCCGACCAACTCCGGTGAGAGAGAGAGGGTCACGACCACCATGCCCGAGGATGCTGCCCCGGCGACCACGTGATGCAGGCAAGGCGCACCTCGGCAGGAGCCCCCCGCACGCAGCTGATGGAGCAGGCACGCGCTGATAGGAGAAATGCCAATATGTGGCCCGCCTGGCCCAAACGAGCTCAGATCGGGGGCCCAACCGCTCCGCCGCCTGTCGCCGACGCCTGCAGTCGAGAGCGCGTAGAGCAGAGCACCAGCCGCTGCCTCACCGCACCACCTCCGCCATGCCACTTTGTCAAATGGAAATGGATCTGCAAACCTAAAAGTAAAGGTGGTTTTGGGTGTAAAGGACCTGACTAAAAAAAGAAAATACCACTTTATCAAATGGAAATGGATCTGCAAACATAAGAGTAAAGGTAGTTTGGGTGTAAAGGATCTGACTAAATTTTATATCAGTTTCATCTGCAAAATGGTTGTGGAAATTGGAGAATGAAGAGGGGCCCTGGAAAGATTTCATGAGAACAAAGTATCTAGGTGGATCTGTTTTTTTTTTTTTTTTTTTTTGCCAAACACAGAAATGGTGATTCTCCTCTATGGTCTGACATGTTGCATATCATGGATATTTACTTGTGTGGCAGGAGAACATCAGTGGGGAATGGATGCAGAACAAGTTTCTAGGGGATACCTGATGTGGCCACTCTCCCTTGAAGGATAAATTTCCTGATCTATACAATATTTGCAATTTGAAATAAATTATTTTGGCTGCAGGAAAAGTAATTTGGCATGGAGACTATCTTTCAGAAGATGGTTATTTGTAGATCTACAGGAACAATGGATGGGCCTTGTTTGTATACTCAATCAGGGAGTGCTGGATGACAATGTTGACGGACCAAGGTGGAAATGGACAAAAAATGGGAATTTTAGTGTCAAGAGTATGTACAAGCAATTGTGCAGTAATGGAGTTGACAGATTCTTGAGGCACTTGTGGAAGAGTAAAATCCCCCTTAAAATCAAGGTGTGGCTGTGGTTAATCTGGCACCATGCTATTGATACCAAAGATAACATGTTGAAACCCAATTGGACTGGGATCCTCTTTGCCAATTCTGCAATGAATTTGAATCCATCATACATCTTTTTTTCACATGCCCTGCAGCTAAGTATGTCTGGAGCGTTGTGAGACTAGCAATTGGAGCTCGCTCGCGTCCTGGGTCCTTTGCCCAATGTTTCTGGTGGTTGCCCCAATTCTCCTGAGCTGGCCGTAATGTTTAAATTATCGGTGTGGCTACCATTTGCTGGGACATTTGGAAAAGCCGTAACAAAGCTTGTTTTGAGAAAGTTTTTTCTTAAAAATCATGTTGATCTAATTTGTCCTTCTCTCACTTTGATGAAATACTAGGCATGTCTCCATCTCCTGTAGATGCGGCTGCTTTGTGGGGGGTGATGCTCTTCTCAATCTAGCCCTGGATGTTGGAGCACAGAATGAAGGCAATCCCAATGTGGTGAGGCAACGAAGCCTGATGACTGATGATTAACCCAGTGATTGATGGATATATTGAGGTTTTCTTTGATAAAGGAACTATATTAATATCAAAAGATACTAATTACACTCAGCATTTGCAGCAACGCAACACCCTAACGGCAGTATGGATGCACACAACCAAAAAAAGATAAAAGAAAACTAACAAAGAAAAGTTCGCTAGAGTATCCCAGGCCTAGCAATAGTAATACATCCACCCCCCTAGACAACACCTAAAATACAGACTCTTCAAAAGTGACACCTCCAAGAAGGGAACAATGCACCAACGCCGTCGTCACCCGATCAAAGATCTTAGATTTTCACCCTGAAGATAGTCCCCGCTCTCAAAGCAATGCCTCCAACAAGATCATTGTCAGGCACAACCAGTTAAGGCCAGACTCTTAATGGGGTGAAAAGATAGGAAATAAATACTTGGGACAATCTGATGAACAAGAAGTGGGGTGAAAAGATAGGAAATAAATACCTGGGACATGTGAGAGAAGTTGGCAAGGATAACAGAGGCTATATTTGGGCTTCATCTTTGCGCTTACGTGTGGAGCATAACGTGGAGATGCCTATCAAGCGCTGGATCCCCATTGCTGGCAGTGATGGAAGTAAGGCCCGCCGCTTTGAAGTGAAGTATGAAGGAGCACCCCATTTCTGCTTTTTTTGTGGCATTTTTGGTCACAATGAGCGAAGTTGTTTGCTGCCAGAGGAAGAGAAAGTGGTGAGATACTGCGAGGAGCAAAGGGCATCACCTTACAGGCACTCTGAAAATCGCAGCTATTATGTCCCGGCAGAAGAGAAAAAAATCAAAAGAAGCTTGCATTTCTCGACAGCTAGCTCGGGATGGAAGCTGACTCTAGAATCTGAAGGCACTATGGGGGGACAGCTGGTGGTGGCTAACCAAGGGGAAGTAGCGGAGGAAGACGATGTTGTGCAGCCTTTGCCAGACCAGGTTCAGGAAGTCCTAGCTGCGGCAGTAACTAATCTTACTGTAAATGAGGGCATTGCAAAGGCTAAGGTCACAGATGCCCAGGTGACAAAGGCAACAATGGCAGTGAAGGAGAAGATACGCTTGTCAAGGAAGAAGAGGATGGATAACAAGAAAAGCGGTGCTAGTGGCTCCAAGATCCTTGTTCCTTCGATTTTGGACTGTCTGAAGGAAGATGGGAGCCTCTATGCGGAAATACGTGTCGGTGCAGCTCAAACAGCATCAGCCTTTCTGAAGAAAAAAACTAAGGTATTGGCAAAATGCCAACTTTCTGAAGATACTAGCATGGAGGAAGGAAGCCAGAGTTTCATCATTCGCTTTAGGGGTGATGGAGCAAAGAGGACTAGAGGATCTGAAGCAACTAGCCAGGAGGTGCAGCAAGGAATGGATGGAGAGGAGGAACAAAAGGAAGCAACCAGTCCCGGGGCTACTGGTCAACTGACAGGCACGGAGGATCGTGCCTGTCAGAAGCCATGATCGCCATGGCTTGGAACCTCCGGGGTGTAGGCGGCCCTGGGACGGTTCAAGATCTCGAGCGCCTCGTGCACACATATCACCCTCAACTTGTCTTCTTGTCTGAAACTCGCCAGCGAAAGGATGTCGTCGAAGGCCTTAGGTGGAGGCTAGGTTTAAAACATGTAGTCTCCTTTCGTGAGGAAGGGAAGGGGGTGGCCTATCCCTCTTCTGGCATGATAGTTTAGATGTAGAGTTGTTCAAAATAAATGAGCGTATCATTGATGTAAAAGTTCATGATTTAAAAAAGGGAATAAAATTCAGGTGCACGTTTGTTTATGGCGAGCCACGTACTCATCTTCGCCATAATATGTGGGATATTTTAAAAAGAATAAAACCAATGCTTAATCTCCCTTGGCTTATGATGGAGGATTTTAATGAAACAATGTGGCAGCGTGAACATTTCTCGGATAAAAAAGAAACGAGAAGCAAATGCTAGATTTTAGGGAAGTGCTTTTTTTTTCTGTGATTTACATGATCTGGGATTTATAGGAGCTACCTGTACTTTTGACAACAAACAAAGTGGTAGAAGAAAAGTTAAAGTTCGTCTAGATCGAGCTGTTGCTTCGCCAGAATGGTCAAATATCTACCCTCAAAGTCGAGTAAGTCATTTGACCTCTTCTAGATCAGATCATTGTACTATTTTGCTTACTTTCCAACAAAATGCTACTGTGAGATCTTTCTGTCGTCCTAGGAGGTATGAAGCTTGTTGGGAACAGGAGGAATCTCTAGCGGAAGAAGTTAAAGCTGCCTGGGAAGGTCATAGACGCCCAAGTGATCTTGGCGGCGTGGCTTCTAACCTGAACGGGGTGATGGACTGCTTACAAAATTGGAGCAAGAAAATAGTATGCTCTGTCTCAAAACGTATTGAGAAGCTGAGGAAAAGATTGGAAATTCTAAACAGAAGGTTTCTGTGGCATGAACAAGAAGAAAAGAAGAAAATAGAAAGGGAGTTAGACAGTTTATTAGAACAAGAAGAAATATATTGGAGACAGCGATCAAGAATTAATTGGCTAAAAGAGGGCGACCGAAATACAAAGTTCTTTCACGGCAAAGCAACTTGGAGAGCAAAGAAAAATAACATTGACCGGCTACATAAGGAAGATGGTAGCATGACTGAAAATAAAGATTAGATGGAGGCAATGGCTACTGATTTCTTCAAACACTTGTATACTGCTGATCAACATGTTAAACCTGAAATCATCACTGACTCTATCCAAGCTCAAATTTCCCAAGATATGAATGAAAAAAATCTGCAGGGAGTATTCTGATGAAGAGATTGGCAACGCCCTCTTTCAGATTGGACCTATAAAGGCCCCCGGTAAAGATGGGTTCCCAGCCAGATTTTTCCAACGCCACTGGGGAGTTTTCAAAGATGATATAACATATGCAGTCAAGGAATTCTTTAGAAGTGGAAACATGCCAGAAGGAATAAATGATACGGTTATAGTGCTCATTCCAAAGAAGAAAAATCCAGCGTGCCTTCGAGACTTCAGACCCATAAGCTTATGTAATGTTATTTATAAGGTAGTCCCAAAATGCATTGTTAATAGACTCAGGCCACTTCTTCAAGATATCATTGCTCCAAACCAAAGCGCGTTTGTTCCAGGAAGGCAAATTACTGATAATGTGCTCATAGCTTTTGAGTGCATCCACTCTTTATAGAAAAGTGGAGATAGAAAAGGAAAATATTGTGGATACAAACTGGACCTTGCAAAGGCCTATGATAGGGTGGACTAGAAGTATTTGGAAGGAATCCTGGAAAGGCTGGGCTTCTCAACACAGTGGATCAGCTGGGTAATGACTTGCGTCAAAACAGTCTCTTACTCGGTTCGTTTCAATGGGAAGATTCTGGAAAAATTCACACCAACTAGGGGTCTTCGACAGGGGGACCCCTTATCTCCTTATCTTTTCCTCTTTGTGGCTGATGGTTTATCTAGACTTCTCCAAACGGAGATTGACAAGGGGCAGATAAGAGAACTGAAAGTCTGTCAACGAAGCCCAGGAATTTCTCATCTGCTCTTTGCGGATGACAGCCTCCTTTTTTTCGAGGCAAATGTAGATCAAGCAAACAATGAGAAGGCAGTTTTAAGTAATTATGAACAAGCCATTGGGCAACTTCTTAGCCCTGAGAAATGCTCATTACTGCTGGGAAATAAATGTACAGTTGAAGAAGGGCAGGAAATGGCATCCAACTTAAATATTCAAACAGTTGGGTTTGATGAAAAATATCTTGGGCTCCCACTCCCTGATGGCCGCATGAAAGATGGAAAGTTTAAGCCGGTCAAGGAGAAAATAAAAAAGAAACTCTCTGACTATACGGAAAAATATTCTTCAAGTGGGGCAAAGGAGATCTTGATAAAATCTTTGGTCCAATCCATGTCAACATATCCAATGAGTGTTTTCAAATTTTCATAAGGCTTATGCGAGGAGCTCATGAATATGACAAGAGATTTTTGGTGGGGAGACAAAAATGAAAGAAAAAAGATACACTGGATGAGCTGGGACAAACTCATGAGAAGAAAGGGTCAAGGCGGCATGGGCTTCCGAGATTTACACTTATTCAACCAAGCCTTGTTAGCAAAGCAGGCCTGGAGACTCATCGCGAACCTGATAGTTTGTGCGCAAGGGTGTTAAAGGCAAAATATTACCCCTTTGGTGAGTTAACAGACACAGCTTTCATCAAGAACCCATCGCCTTGCTGGCAAGGGATAGTACATGGACTGAAGCTGCTGAAAAAAAAGGTGCGATTTGGCGCATTGGAAATGGAAGGAATATAAGAATATGGAGGGATAACTGGCTGCCTAGAGGAGACATGAAAATCACAGCAAATATTACCAACTCAAGAATAAGGAAAGTTGCAGACCTAATAAACCAAGAGGATCATTCTTGGAAAGAGGAGACAGTGAGAAGAATTTTCATGCCACATGATGCAGATGAAATCCTTAAAATTAGGTTGCCAAATCATGAAACTGAAGACTTCATTTCTTGGACTCGCGAAAAGCATGGATTTTTCACTGTCCGGAGTGCCTACAATTTGGCGCTAGATATCAGGGAAAAGAATCCGCCAAACTCCAGTGACAATTTAAGTGGAGATAGAAGCCTTTGGAACACAATCTGGAAAGCAAATGTGCCACCAAAAGTAAAAAATCTTTACTTGGCGTTTGGCAACTAACAGTTTAGCTGTTCAGGCAAATAGGAGCATGAGAATCCCTAATATTTTACCAACTTGTACAATATGTGGATTGGAGGCGGAGACTGGATATCATGCTACAATGAATTGCACCAGGGCTAGAGATTTAAGAAAAGGACTTGCTGACCCTTGGAACCTACCAAATGAAAAGGAGTTGGCTTTTACTGGAAGGGATTGGGTGCTAGTGCTGCTTGACAAGATAAATCAGGATATGAGAGACAAAATTATGTTCATCTGGTGGAGGGCTTGGCATCATAGAAATAATATTATTTTCAGCGACAGTAAGGCCTCTGTTCAAATTCCATTAGTTTTTTAAGAATTATTTAACTACTTTGCAAATCTTGGGAAAAGGTAGTATGAAATTTGATAGGAAAGGAAAGGCAAAGATTGATCAAGGTAGAAGTGAAGATAAAGGAAAAAGGAGAGAAGATACAGGGAAGGACCAAACTTGGGAAAAGCCACCTGATGGATGGGTTAAATGTAACGTCGATGCAAGTTTTTTAACTGAAGATAGAAGGGGTGCATGGGGAGCAGTTCTGCGGGACCACAATGGTGTGATTTTAACATCTGCTTGGGATGTTATTAACCACTGCCAAACTGCGGAGATGGGAGAAGCTATTGCTTGCTTACAAGGGCTAAAGTTGGCTATTGCAAACTCCATCTCAAACATAGTGATTGAAACGGATTGTGCCTCTCTACCAAACATTTTCAATGATGTCAGCTGCAATCGCTCTGAAGTATGTTTGATTGCAAATGAATTCAACCTGTTGAGGCCTCCGGAGCGACAGACAGTTATTTCAAGCATTAAGAGATCTGCTAATAAAGTGGCTCATAATTTATGCCAATTTAGTCATAGCGTGTTGCGTGGTGGTGTGCTACAAGGTACGGTGCCGACCTGCGCGTCGAAAGCGGCCTTGGATGATTGTAAACATTTCCCTGTTACTTGATTAATACACAACACTTTTCAAAAAAAAAAAAGGCCAGACTCTTAACTTCACATGTGCTGTCGCCCCCACTTTCATACCACTGCTGTGAATCACGGAACATCAAGCAAGTTTCTCAACATTGCGGAGACTTGAACCTTCTTTAGCTAATCCTTCAATCCCGCTTTCATGAATTTTTTTGCTTCTAACTTCATCATGGACCAAAACTCTCTTAATGAAGATATGGAGGTAGAGAAGGACTCGGAAGACTATGATGGTCTGGATGATTAGACTGGAGCTTTTCACCTTCTAGCGACCACGGGTGCACGCAGTTAGAAAGTCCAAAAGCTATTTGTTTGTTTCCGCGATGTAAATATAATCTGACTTCTAGACTTACCATGAACGCTAGCAGTAGGTGGTGGCTCGTCCTTTTGGTTTTGACTAAACTCTGGAATGTTGTAAACGTTTTTGTTATCACTGGTAACGAAAATCGATCCATGGGATCGCTTGAAAAAAATTGCCAATGGTCACATACATATATATGCAGGAGAAGGAAGAGAAGATGGCCATTGGGATTGAGTACTGGCTGACCATGGATGAAGAAGAAGCCGCTCCTCCTTGGCCTGGAAGTAGGCCCAAGCTCCTCTGTACGTGGCCCGAACTCCGTCGCTCCGACACCCACTCCTCCGGCATCGCCCGTGGCCTAAGGGCATGCCCAATGCACTGCCCTAGAGGTGCTGCTTCACACCTTTAGTTAGATTTGGGTGGTCCAAAATAGGTTCGGATGAGGAGGCAGCCTCCTCTTCAAGAAGTGGGA
This sequence comes from Lolium perenne, assembly GCF_019359855.2. Taxonomy (NCBI): domain Eukaryota; kingdom Viridiplantae; phylum Streptophyta; class Magnoliopsida; order Poales; family Poaceae; genus Lolium; species Lolium perenne. The sequence continues at coordinate 164,635,529 of NC_067247.2, forward strand.
TCTTCAGTCTTAAAAGCATGCTTTTTGGAGAGAGAAAGAGATACATAGTGTCATATTTGTGGGGTCTCTTCTCTCTTTTTTCTAACTAAAGTTGTACCTTCCATTGGAGAGATAAAATTCACCATGTTGCTTCTTACAACTTTTTACATGGAGCAGCTACTTGTGTATGCCACCATTGCTCATTGCCCTAACGTCTCCGCTGACGCCCGCAACAGCTCCTCCAGGACAGAACTGTGCATGAGCCCTTTCCTGCTTTTTTGCGGTTCGAGTAATTAACATGCATGTTATACATATTTGCATTTTTCGACTATGAATCAATGACAATTCACCAAAAAGTGGAAATAACATAGTCTTTATGAAATTGACTAATGTGAGTAGTTTGCATAGCAAAATCTTTTGCTTAAGAAAATCGTTAGTGGTTTAATTGAACTGACTTGTGAAATTAGTACTTGTGCTACCTGATACAACCGCTACTGTTTAAGAGGTGGTTTTAAGTGATGAAGTTCATAGAATCTTATTTGCATGATCAGTGTTGGACTTTCATTCGACTGAGTTAAGTAATTCATAGAATTTGCAGCGCTTAGATATAAAAACATTCAGAAATAAGAATTAAGAAACGGCTGAAGGGGCTTATTGTCCTGCTGAAGAAAGGCAAGTGTTCAGACATTTGGTTAGATAGAAAGCAATACCAGATTTACGACAATAATGGTCTTACCGATATGACCGCTACCGTCAGTCCGTCACTACAACTGCTACTGCATGTGTAAGATTCTATGTATGTAAACACACATCCTGTGAACACCCAAAATTTTAGTTCCGAATTTTTTGACATTTACAATTTAAATTTTAAAGAGTTGTATCATAGTATCAAATAAGATGTGGTATCTCTAGATATGTTCTCGTAGGGGCACATGCTTGGCTGCCGCCAGTATCAACCGTTTAGTATAGGAAATATGACGCTGACTCATCAAGTTTACATAAGAAGCTATTTTACCCACTACCCATATAGTGAAGCTTTAACATGTGTGCTCTTTTTTTTTTGAACAAGAGAGGGGTCCGGAAGACCCCAGAGAGAATTCATTGCATACGTGGCGGGTACAAATTACATCTAGGTCCTTTTACATCACTCGCACTGAGAAACCTAGGATTTGAAGAAAGGACCTCGAAAGTTACAAAAAACACCCTGGAACTAGAATAGGAAAAGCAATCAGACCCAAGGATGTCTCCGCCACCAGACGCCGGTGATCTCCAGACGTCTCTGTCGAGATACGGCACCGATATGCCCAGTAGCACGCTTCCGGCGTTGCTTAGCATCCGCCAGCCATCTCTCCTCCTCCGGGGACGGAACCACTTGTCGGTGGAAAGGCGTTGAGCTCCGGCGAATGAAGCAGAGAAGGCCTCCGTCATGGAGGTTGTAGTTGGGCCGCCTTTTCGGCCAAGGATCGCGCCGTCGACGAGGAGCGACGCGTGTTCCGCACGAAGGAGCTCCGACGATGAAGCTCCGTAGCACCCAGCAGGCATGTTCCGATGAGGAAGCATCCAATCCGTGTGCCCGTCACTTCTCAGCTTACCACTGTCGTGGTATCGTCACGGCATATGCCATAGGGTGGCTAATCGAAGGTGGTTCCTGAGGGATCTCACGGCGGTATCCGGATGCGGGTATGGGGACGAGCGACACGGCGACGTACCCAGGTTCGAGGCCCTCCGATGGAGGTAAAACCTCTACTCCTGCTAGAGTGTATATGATGATCACACAATACAAGGTTGCTCCTTGGGCTGTGTCCGGCTGCTCCTGGGAGGCTAAGGAAGACTGAAGTCTCTCTCACAGGGCAGCGCTAGGGGTGGAAGTGAAGTGAGAATGATCGATCCCCTGCACGAGAGGGGGTAGTGCGGCTTATATAGGCGCCGGCACTTTACATATAAGACCCTATGGTCTACTGGCCGGCTTGGCCGGCTCCGGCTTCCGCTCCTTCCCGAGGCAGTGACGTCAGGAGCCGTTGAGGCCTCATGGCCTGTCCCATCCGGCTGCCAAGGTCAGCGGTATGGAGAGGAGGTGTCCCTGTCGCCGTCAGCCACTGTAGCCAGTACGGATCGTCGTAGACCACGATGGCCTGTCCGGCGCGTGGCACTGTTGCTCCACAGTGCCCCGCGCTTTACGGAAGATGAAGTCAGCGTGGACTTTTGGGAACCCGGATCACCAACCCGGTTCCTTCTAGTGCAAGACTCGCCAGCCTCGAGTCGGTCTGAGGTACAAACCCCCAGTCGGATATGGCTTGTAGAAGCCGGCCCAGCTACAGCATTGGCGGCCGTAGCCAGGCCGACTAGGACCTAGAGCCAGCCGGCTTCTGGACCAGCCGGCCACGGCGCCAGCCGGCTGCTCCTCAGCCGGCCTTTGCCGCGAGCCGGCCAGTGGCCAGCCGGCTGCTCCGCGTCCATTGCCCTACCCGGGGTCTTCCCCCCGACATTAGCCCCCGAAGCTGGCAAGGTCCTGCGTTTAGAAGGACCTAGGCAGGTTTTCCTGGCTTCTCGAATATACTTGACGGCACTTGGAGGGGCCGACTGAGAATTTCCATTCAGCCGGCTGCGCCCTCATCCGGCTCGCTTCGGCCGGCTGCTTCTAGCCGGCCACTGTTTACACTTATGCAGCTTTTGTTTTCTCGCAAGTTTTGGTGGTATCTCCGCCTTGCTGGATGACTTTTGGTCCGAGTTGAACTTATTGTCCGGCTCCGGCTTGCGGCGCGCCGGAGTCTCCGCTGCCTCGGGTCCTGCACCCGACTTGACCGGTCTGACGCCTGGGCTCTGCCGCTGGTTCGTCTGGTCACATCAATGTCTCCTCCGGATTCGGTGCGGTCGTGGGCGACGTGGTGTGGCGGTTTCCGGTAACGGCAGCGGTCGTGGGGGGAGTTAATGCGCAGAAGATCCGGGCGACGTGGCCACGATCGCCACTTGGAGGCTAACCGTCCGCCGCGGTCGGCTATAAATGCCGCGGGGGAGGGTACCGAGGCGGCCACTGCCTCACTTCGTCTTCCTCGCGCTCCCGCTCCCCTCGCTCTCTTCTTCGCGCTCGAGCCCGTTGCTGCTCCGGCGAACGCTTTCCACTGGCGAACTCCGGCGAGCGCATCTCTGCCAATCCGCCGCTGCTACTCCGACGAGCCGGCGCCACGGGGCCCCGCGTTTCAACGGAGCGTCCTCCGCCGCCATCGTCGCCGCCGCCGTCGCAAGGCTCTTCCTCGCCCTTCCGCCTTTCGTGGTCCTCCTCCTCTTCTTCCTCGACGATGGCCTCCGCCAGCGGATCATGGAGGGGATCATACATGAAGGACGACGACATCGAGTGGCTGGTGCGCCTCCGCCGGATCCCGTCGTCGGTGGTCACGCGGGCGCCCGGCGAGGAGACGGAGCCCGAGCCGCAGCCCGGCGAGCGCGTCGTCTTCGGCGCGCATCTCGATCGCGGGCTGGGCCTGCCGGCTTCCACCTTCTTCCGCCAGTTCCTCGACAACTTCGGCCTGCAGTCGCACCATCTGCCGGCCAACGCCTGCATCCTCCTCAGCTGCTATGTGGCTTTCATGGAGGCCTACGCCGGCTTGTGGCCGGATATCGATTTCTGGAGCCGGCTGTTCTACCTCAAGGCGCAAACCACCGAGGGCCGCCTGCGGACCTGCGGCGCCGCCTCGATCTACACTCGGCCGGGTACGCCCTTCCCCAAAATTCCAACCGTTGACTCGGTGAAGAATTGGCAGATGTCGTTCTTCTACGTGCGCAACGAGGGCCAGCTCGTCGACCGGATCAACTTGCCGGAGTTCAACCCGGCTCCTCCAGTCGGCCGGATCAACTGGAGCTACAACGCCCGCACGACGGATCCGGACGCTGAGGTGAATCAGCTCTGGGACTTCCTGGGGGCGGCCGTCGTGAACGGGCTGACCGCCGAGGACCTCCTCTGCACCATCGCCGAGCGCCGGGTGCTGCCGCTCCAAATGCGCACCCACAAAATCGGGCACATGTCCGGCCGGTTCGACCCGAACCGGACGTCCAAGGCGCTGCTCTCCAAGGCCCAGGTGGCCCACCGGGTGAATAACATCACCAAGGCGAACATGCCGGAGGAGTGGAACTACGGGCTGGCGCCCCACGACAGGGACCACCAACCCGAGCTGGTAAGCTTTGTGTTTTCGCCGGCTTCCGGCTTGCGGCTGCGAGGCCGACTTCCTTTTCCTTCTGCCGACTTCCGGCTTGTTGTTTGCTCATGTTTTCTGTTTTTTCTAGCTCTTTGACCGCCAAAACGTCGAGGATGGCGACCCGGCGACGAGGGGGTGGGCGCCGGATCACGCCGATCCGGCTGACCAAGCCGGCGACCAGGCTGGCGACGACGACCTGCTGCAGGCGCCTGACCTAGGCGGCCAGGGGGAGCACAATCCGCCCCCTTCACCGGAGCAGCAGGAGGACGAGGAGCCGGCGACGTCCGCCACGGGGCCAATCCCCGCCGTGCCCCTGCGCGCGAGGCCGCCAAGCACCACGGCGACTTCGGCGCCTAAGGGGAAGAAGCGGGCCAGCGAGCCCCGCTCTACTGCCGCCTTGGAGGCGAAGGCGAAGAAACTCCACCGGCAGCAGCCGAAGAAGGTTCCGGAGCAGGCCGGGTGAGCTCTCTTTCTCTTTTGTTTGATTCCTTTTCTTTCCTTACTCTTTATGCTTATCTTCTCCTTGTTTGTCCGGCTAGGGCTCCCATCAAGTTTGCCCAGGGCGGCGGCTCCCGGCAGACTCCGCGCGTCGTGTCGCCGCCTCCGCGCCAAAGGAGGGAACCGACGCCGCAGCCTCCATCGCGCGCACCTATGCCGCCGCCGCCTGCGGGTACTCCGCCTCCCGCAGGGGCGCCTTCCTTCGCCGTGCCGCTGGCCTCAGCGCCTGATCGTGGCACGCGGGCCGAGCCGACACGCCAGCCGACGCCGGATGACATGTTCCCGCGCCGGACTCATCTTCTGGACCCAGCCGCTGGGGCCGGCCGGGGCATGCCGCCTTCGACCGGAGCCGGAGCCGGCAGGGCTGCACCGCCCGCGACCGGAGCCGGAGCCGTGCCAAGCGTGGTGGTGCTGGATGAGAGCCCGGAGGGGCACCTCGAGCGCCGGAGACGGCTGCGCCGGCCAGGCCGTCTCGCTTCGCCCGGAGCGCCGCCACCGCCGCCGGAGCCGACGACGGAGGAGCCGGCCAGGCAGGAGCCGGCAAGGGATGAGCCGGCGCGCACGGAGGGCGCCGACTCACGCGCGCTGGTGAGGACGGGAGCCCCATCGGCGCCGCAGCAGGGCCTGCACGTGGCCAAGGGCGCTCTGCTTCTGCATGTGCCGTCCGCCTCCGACTCCAGCCTTGGCTCGGCTGGCACTATGGAGCAGGCGTGGCTCCGCGCCGACTCCTACGAGGTGACCAGCCGGGAGGGGAACCCTGGCCAAGCATCGGTGGAGATGTTCTTCTCCAGCTTGCAGGCCAACCTCAAGGCCAGGGCTGCCGAAGCCGTGGCCAACGTCGCCAAGGTGGAGGAAGCCAACAAGGTAAGCTTTATCTGTTTTTTCGATTTGGTTATCATCCTGGTAGCCCTCCGAGGCGTGGGCCGGCTGCTCGGAGCCGGTCCGGGTTTCGCCTAGCCGACTGATTTTTCTTTTTTCCTTAGGCTGTGGCGGATCGGCGCACCAATCTGTACAACCGCGCCGTGACCCACTACCACAAGGCCAAGCTGGACCGGGCCGACTTGGCTCGCGAGCTGGAGGCCGTCAAGGGTAAGATCTTGCTTCTTCCGACTCGATGTCTTCTTTCTTTTTAGTCTTGGTTGGCTGACGTTTCTTTCCGGTTTCCTTGCAGTTGAAGCCGTCAAGGTTCCGAGGCTGGAGGCGGATCTCCGGGCTGCTCGCGCCCAGTGCGCCGAGAGCGAGGAGGCGGGCCGATCTGCAGCCGCCAAGCTCAAGGTGGCTGAGCAGGAGCTAACGCAGCTGCGCCTGCTCGAGCAGAACCACCTCACCGAGCTCGCCTCCCTTAGGACGGCGGAGAAGGAGAAGGTGGAGGATCTGAGCCGGCGGCTGACTGAGGTGGAGAAGCAGCGGCTTGCACTTCAGGAGGAGGTCACCACCAAGACCACGGAGCTGTCGGCCACTGCCAAGCGCTGGACGGACGAGATTGGCGCGCTTGACCGTGGCTTGTCGGGTGAGTGCATTTCTTTGCTCCTTTCCCTTTGCCGGCTTTCGGCTGTCGGCTGCCGACTTTCGTTGGCAGCCGGCGGCAGAAACTCTGATTTCTTCGCTGTCTCCATCTTTGGGCTGGGGGCAGTCGGTTCTTGCCGGCTGTCGCCAGGCTTTTCCTTTTGTCTTAGGACTTCGAAAATTTGCATTTTTCAGCTTATTTTGGCTTCGATGATTTCTGACTTGCTTCTTCTTGCAGCGGCCTTCCCGGAAACGCAGGATGCGGCGCTAGCAGCCGTTGGCGTTGCACGCGAGTCCAGGAGGCGGGCGACTGGCGAGGGCAGCTCGGAGTACTTCACCATGGAGGACTATATGGCGTCCATGGCTGCCCGCGTCGAGCCCATCACCAAGCTTGGCTGGGAGCTCCGGAAGGCGGCTGAGGAGCTGGTCCTGATGCTGTGGCCCGGGGAGGCGGTGCCGCAAGATATCTCCCATCTCACCTCCTTGATGGAGCGGGCGCCGGATCGCTTCCTCGACTGGAAGGAGTCTGCCACGCGCGCTGGTGCCGACATGGCGCTGTCCTTTGTCCTCTCCTGGTACAACGAGGTGGACCTGGGGCAGCTCGAGTACCGGCGAGCCGGCGTGGAGGACAAGCTCCCAGCTGAACACAAGACCGCCCGGCTTGCCCGAGCCAGCGCCATCGCCGAGTTCGTCGACAAGGGCCTCTTCGTCGCGGACCCGAACCCTCAATCTGATGAGGAGTACGAGATGGAGGATGAGGAGGCGGAAGACGCGCCCGAAGACGACCCGGCAGCCGGCTCCGCTGACGCTCCTCCGGCTGGTCCTTCTCCAGCCGCTGCTTAGTTTCCTGTTTCTGTTGTTGCTTTTGCAAGACAATTTATTAAATCCCCGGGATGCCGGGTGCATATGTATGAATATTATCGTCCTTTCGTTATGTCACATTTTAATGTGTTTGTTAATCACTTATGTGCCGAGTTGCTTTCTTTCGACTCGTTCGCTTTTTCCCATCCGCCCCACTCTTTGGATGTGCTCTTGCCGGTCGTACGTCCGACTTGCGATCCGTCGCCGGATCAAGAGCGGGCCGCTGGGTGAGGCCGACAGTATTTCAGTCGAACGAGCTGAATTCGGGAATCCGACACTTTTATGAAAAGTTGCAAGTCAACTCGCTTTTACTCTTTCCCTTAGTCGTTTTTCGCGTGCCGGTTCCCTAGGCCTTACTCCCGCCAGCCGGACAGCCGGGTTGCGGTCTGTAGCTGGATCGGAAGCCGGCTGTCGGAAACCGGATCACGTTACTGAGCTGACCGCGTGAGAGGGTTCAAGCCAATTGGCGAAACAAAGTAGAGTACGCGAAAAACTTGTCGGAAACGGCGCTCTTGGCGCGTGCTTTTTCATAGCTCACAAAAGGGATACAAGGGATACATACATTCCTGCTCTCATGTGTAAAATGGGCGGAGTAAGTTGACATTCCAGGGACGTTTAGTCTCCTCGTCAGCCTTGTCTGGCTTGTTTTTCTTAGCCTCTTGGGCATCTATGAGATAGTAGGAATCATTGCCTACTGCCTTGCTCACGATGAAGGGACCCTCCCATGGGGATGACAGTTTATGCTGTCCGGCTGTCCGCTGGATCAGCCGGAGCACTAGGTCTCCTTCTCGGAATGCTAAGGGCTGGACCTTCCGGCTGTGATAGCGTCGGAGGCTTTGCTGGTAGATGGTAGATATGGACGCAGCCAGCAGCCGGGCCTCTTCGACCAGGTCGACTCCATCTTCGCGAGCTTCTTTGGCTTCGGCTTCAGTGTACAACTTGATCCTTGGCGCGTCGTGCTCGATATCAGTCGGCAAGACGGCTTCGGCCCCGTATACGAGGAAAAATGGTGTGAAGCCGACTGAGCGGTTTGTCGTTGTGCGCAGGCTCCACAGCACATTGGGCAGTTCTTCAATCCAGCAGCCGGCTGCTCGCTCAAGCGGCTCCACCAGCCGGGGCCGGATGCCGGCTAGGACTAAGCCGTTAGCCTTTTCCACTTGTCCGTTGGACTCTGGGTGCGCCACAGAAGATAGGGCCATCCGGATCCCCATTTCCCCGCAATAGAGAGAGAAGATGCCTTGGGAGAAGTTGCTGCCGTTGTCGGTGATGATGCTGTGGGGGTAGCCGAATCTCACAATGATTTCCTTGAGGAATGTGACGGCTGTGGAGCCATCCAGCTTCTTGATTAGCTTGGCTTCGATCCACTTGGTGAATTTGTCAATCATCACCAAGAGATGTGACATGCCGCCTCGCGCTGTTTTGAACGGACCCACCATATCCAAGCCCCATACGGCAAACGGCCATGTGATGGGGATGGTTTTCAAGGCGGAAGCCGGCTGATGTCTCTTCTTTGCGAAGCGCTGGCAGCCGTTGCACTTCTTCACCAACTCTTCTGCGTCTCTGAGCGCAGTCGGCCAGTAAAAACCATGCCGGAAGGCTTTGGCCACTATGGCTCTGGATGAGGCGTGATGTCCGCACTCTCCTTGGTGGATTTCCCGTAGGAGTTCAATCCCTTCAGCCGGCTCGACGCACCGCTGGAACACCCCACTTACGCTGCGTTTGTACAGCTGGTGGTTGATGATCGTATAGGCCTTGGCCCTTCTCTCAATCTGCCTGGCCTGGACTCTGTCATCAGGCAGCACACCGTCGGTGAGGTAGGAGAGGAACTCTTGTGCCCATGAAGGCATGCATCTTATCTCGAATACGCTGACCAACAGGGCCTCCTGCGTGGGAGCTTCCGGATTCGACTGCGTGGTCGCCGGGTTTGGCTTGCTAGCCGGCGGGTTCGGCTTGCTAGCCCCCGAGTTTGGCGATGAAGCCCCCGGGTTGGACTGAGAAGTCCCCGGGTTCGGCATGGTAGCCGGCGGGTTTGGCTTTGAAGCCCCCGACTTGGGCGATGAAGCCCCCGGGTTCGGCTGAGCAGCCCCCGGGTCAGCCGGCACGAATATTGAATCCGAGTCCGGTGACGGTATGATGGACGGCTTCTTGAGAACCGCCAAGGCGATGCCCGGCGGAATGGCTTGCCGGGTTGAGCCAATCTTGGACAAGGCGTCAGCCGCCTCGTTGTTTGCTCGTGGCACGTGGTGGAATTCGCAGCCGTCGAAGAAGCCGGATAGCTGCTGGACATGGAAGCAGTATGAGGCCATGTTGGCGTCCTTCGCGTCCCAGTCGCCAGATGCTTGTTGTATGACCAAGTCGGAGTCGCCGAAGCAGAGTATGCGACGCACGCCAATCTCCTTGGCCAGCTTCAGCCCATGAATGAGCGCTTCATACTCCGCCACATTGTTGGATGCGGCGAAGTGGATCTGCAGGACGTAGTCCAGCCGGTCTCCCTTGGGAGAGGTGATGACGATGCCGGCTCCCAAGCCGTTGCGCATCTTCGAGCCGTCAAAGTGCATCTTCCAGTGTGTGGAGTCCGGCACAGGCGGCAGTGCGCATCTCAGCCTGGGCCGACGAAGAAGTCCGCGAGGATCTGCGACTTGATGGCTGTGCGTGGCTCGTAGAGGATGGTGTGGGCGGCTAGCTCCAGGGCCCACTTGGCAACCCGGCCGTTGGCGTCTTTGCTGCCGATGATTTCCGCCAAGGGCGCTGTGGCGACCACCTTGATGGGGTGCTCTTGGAAGTAGTGCTTGAGCTTCTTGGCCGCCATGTAGACGCCGTAGGTGACCTTCTGGTAGTGGGGGTAGTTTTGCTTCGACTGGGAGAGCACTTCGCTAAGGTAATAGACTGGGCGCTGAACCAGCTGCTCCCTGCCGGCTTCTTTGCGCTCCACCACCAGGACAACACTAACCACTCGGTTGGTGGCTGCGATGTACAACAGCATCGGCTCCATTGAAGCCGGCGTTGCAAGGATTGGTGCGGTTGAGAGCACGCGCTTCAAGTCACGGAAAGCTTCATCCGCCTGCGGTGACCAGACGAACTTGTCCGCCTTCTTCATCAATTGATACAGGGGCAGTGCCTTCTCCCCCAGCCGGCTGACGAAGCGGCTCAAGGAAGCCAGGCAGCCAGCGAACTTCTGGACGTCCTTGAGGCACTGCGGCAGTTCCATCTTCTCCAGGGCACTGGTCTTCTCCGGGTTGGCTTCGATACCTCGCTGAGAGACGAGGTAGCCAAGGAGCTGGCCAGACGGCACGCCGAATGTGCACTTGGCCGGGTTGAGCTTCATCCGAAATCTTCTCAGATTGGTGAAGGTTTCTCTCAGGTCATCAAGGAGGGCAATCGTCTCCTTGGTCTTTACAACGACATCATCCACATATGCGTGAACGTTTCTGCCGATTTGATCCTGCAAGCATTTTTGCATGCACCTTTGGTAGGTGGCGCCTGCATTTTTCAAGCCGAACGGCATAGTCGTGTAGCAGTAAGCCCCATACGGGGTAATGAACGAAGTCTTTATTTGATCAGCCGGATTCAAAGGAATCTGGTGGTAGCCTGAATAGGCATCTAGAAAAGACAACAATTCACAGCCGGCAGTCGAGTCTATAACTTGATCTATGCGCGGCAGGGGGAAGGGGTCCTTCGGGCACGCCTTGTTGAGGCTGGTGTAGTCGATACACATGCGCCAGGAGCCGTTCTTCTTCAAAACCAGGACCGGGTTCGCCAACCAGTCCGGGTGCAGCACTTCCATGATGAAGCCGGCTGCCAGCAGCCGGGCGATTTCTTCACCGATGGCCTTCCTTCGTTCTTCGGCAAAGCGCCTGAGAGGCTGCTTCACCGGCTTGGCTTCAGGCCGAACGTGGAGGTGGTGCTCAGCCAACTCCCTCGGCACACCCGGCATGTCTCTTGGAGTCCATGCGAAGATGTCCCGATTCTCACGGAGGAAGCTGGTGAGCTCGCTTTCCTATTTCTTGCTCAAGCCGGCACCGATGGTGACGTACTTGTCCGGCTGCGCCGGGTCCAGCAGGATCTTCTTGGTGTTGTCGGCCGGCTGGAAGTGAGTCGTCCCAGCCGGGTTGCCTGCAGCCGGCATGTCTGTCTGCGCGGCTTTGGCGAGGGCGACGGCGTCGTGCATGAGCTGCTTCTCGGTGGCGATGACCAGCGTCTGGGCCATCTTGGAGCTCTGCGTGGCGCAGTCCATGGAGCGACGATAGTCGCCGGCTATGGTGATGACCCCCTTGGGGCCAGGCAGCTTCATCTTTAGGTACCCATAATGGGGCACCGCCATGAACTTGGTCAGGGCCGGCCTGCCTAGGAGCGCGTGGTAGGGACTCACGAGGTCTACCACCTCGAACTCGATTCTCTCGGTGCGGAAGTGGTCCGGCTTCCCGAACATCACCTCCAGCGTGATCCGGCCGATCGGCTGGCAGCAGTGGCCCGGCACGATGCCATGGAAAACGGTGGGGGTGGGACGCAGCTCGGCTTCCTGGATGCCTAGCTTGCGGGCGGTGTCGCGGTAGAGGATGTTGATGCTGCTGCCGCCGTCGATGAGGACGCGCGAAAAACGCACGCTGCGCCGGGTTGTGCCGATGGTGGGGTCGAGGACCATGGCGTAGCTGCCCGGCTTCGGCAAGACAGCCGGTGTGTCGCGGCGATCAAAAGTGATGGCCTGCTCTGACCAGTTTAGGTACTGGGGGACCGGCGGTATGACCGCGTTGACCTCGAGGGAACGGCTCTGCTGGCTCGTCTTGTCCTCGGGCTCGGAGGTGAAGATGATGTAGGTAGCATCTTCGGCCAGATATCGGCCGCCATGGTGCACTTGGTTAGCCTCGTGGTGCTCGAGGTTGGCGTTCTCCGCGCCGGCTTGGCCACCCGGCCCGCCGGCTGGAGGTGGCGGGGGTGGAGGCGGGAGAGGTTCACCGCTTGTCAGCCGCTTCATGAAGTGGCAGTCGCGGGTGGTGTGGTTGGAGGGGTTCTTGCCGCTGTGGTACTTGCACGGCGAGTCAAGCATCTGCTCGAAGGTGTACTTCGGCTTCCACTGCCGGTCTTGCTTCTGGCGGCGGCTGCCGCCTGCCGCGTTGTCTGCCACGGCGGCTACGTGGGTGGAGCCGTACCGGCGGTCCGGCTGGTCGCTGTGACGCTTGCCGCGGTAGTTGTCCCGCCGGCTGCCATGCGAGGCGCCCTCGGCCGGCTTGTTGTTGTCCCTCCTGGCGGGGGCCGGCGAAATTTCAGCCGGAGGCTTGCCGGCTTCCTCAGCCAGCGCGTACTTGTCGGCGATGGCCATCAAGGCGGCCATCGACTGGGGGTCGCTGCGGCGTAGCTTGTGCCACAGCATGGTGTTGGGCCGACAGCCTCCCATGAAGAAGCTGATGGCCTGGATCTCGTGCACGCCCTCGCAGGAGTTGCACATCTCGCACCAGCGCGTTAGGTACGCGCGGTCCGTCTCGTCGGGGCCCTGCTTACACATCTCAAGCTGTTGGGGCCGACCCGGCCGGCGGTAAGTGCCAGTGAAGTTGCTGATGAAGGCCGCTTCGAAGTCCAGCCAGCCGTTTATGCTGCCGGCTGGCAGGTTGTTGAGCCATGTGCGGGCGGAGCCGAGCAGCATGAGGGGGGAGTAGCGCACAGCCCAGCGCTTGTTGCCTTTGGCGATGCCGACTGCGGTGGAGTAGTCCTGCAGCCAGTCCTCCGGCTTGGCAGTGCCGTCGTACTTGGGGGTGTCGCGCGGGAGTTGGAAGCCGTCGATCATGGGCTCGTTGATGATGCGTGGCCCGAAGCACTTTGGGCCGGCTGGAGCTTCTTCTTCCGCAATGCGGGATTCGACCAGCCGGTCGAGGCGTTCTCGGGCGTCGGTTGGCTCGATGCGCAGGCCCAGCCGGGAGCGTGCCGGCTGGCGTGCGCCGCTTGCTTCTGGAGCCGGCCGGTGCTGGCGGCGGGGCTCGGAGTCTTGCTCCTGGTTCCGGCTTGGAGGAGGCCGGCTGCGGCTGCTGCCGCCCGGCTGGTGGCTCGGCCGGCTCGAGCTTGCGTGTGTGGCCCGGGAATCACGGTGCCGGCTTGGTGCTGGGGAGGCGGACTCGGCCGAGTCCCTGGCGCCTTCCCTGTCGTTGCCTGCAGCTCCACGAGCGTGAGAAGCTCTGGGGGCATTGACATACCTGGGGTCGGCCGCCTGCCTGGTGGCTGCGTTGAGCAGCTCAGTCACCCGCTTGGTCTGGTGGTGTAACTCTTCGCCTTCAAGGCGGTTCAGCTCTTCTGCGGCGGCTTGTACCGCGCGCATGTTCTTGTCGGGGGTGTTGTAGACGGGTTGCTCCGCGGACGGAGCCGGCGAAGGAGCGCCGTCGCGGGCGATCTCGGCGCCAAGGTCGCGGCCCCTGCGGCGGATCTGGCCGGCTCGGCTGGGATAGTCGCCGCCTGGAGTGAGGCCGTGGGCGCGGTTGTACTCGCGCTGGGTGATCTCCATCTGGCGCTTAGCAGCAGCCAGTTCTTCTGTTTGCTTGAGGAGGAGCTGGCGGTGCGCCTCCAAATCCGCCTCGATGGTGGTGGGGTCGGCACCAGGCGTGAGCGGGGTGCTCAGTTTCGCCCGGACTTCGTCCAGCCGGGACGGTGGCGGTGGCGCCTTTGCGCCCGAGCCGGAGGCGTTGGGGTCGATGTTGCGCTCCAGGTTGGGGCCGCGGGTGCGCGGGTTCTTGGTGGGGAGCTCCTCGCCAGCCATCATGACTTGCACGACGGCGGGGCTGACGGGAGCGCTGCTGCCGGCTCGCGGAGGAGGGCTTGCGCAGCGCAGCACCTGCCGCGGGTAGCGCGACGGTGCGACGGTGGCGACGTAGACGTCGTGGCCGCCGAAGGAGATGACGCTGCCGCTGGCTGGGAAGGGCCGGTCGGCGAAGCAGCCAGCGTTGTCGCTGACGCAGTCGAGGGAGCTGAATCTCCAGATCAAGCCTGAAGCGACTCGCTCGCCGGTGGTGATGGTGAGGCCCGTCCGGATGAAGACACCGGCCGAGGATGCTGAAGGCCCCACGGTGGGCGCCAAATGTCGTGGTATCGTCACGGCATATGCCATAGGGTGGCTAATCGAAGGTGGTTCCTGAGGGATCTCACGGCGGTATCCGGATGCGGGTATGGGGACGAGCGACACGGCGACGTACCCAGGTTCGAGGCCCTCCGATGGAGGTAAAACCTCTACTCCTGCTAGAGTGTATATGATGATCACACAATACAAGGTTGCTCCTTGGGCTGTGTCCGGCTGCTCCTGGGAGGCTAAGGAAGACTGAAGTCTCTCTCACAGGGCAGCGCTAGGGGTGGAAGTGAAGTGAGAATGATCGATCCCCTGCACGAGAGGGGGTAGTGCGGCTTATATAGGCGCCGGCACTTTACATATAAGACCCTATGGTCTACTGGCCGGCTTGGCCGGCTCCGGCTTCCGCTCCTTCCCGAGGCAGTGACGTCAGGAGCCGTTGAGGCCTCATGGCCTGTCCCATCCGGCTGCCAAGGTCAGCGGTATGGAGAGGAGGTGTCCCTGTCGCCGTCAGCCACTGTAGCCAGTACGGATCGTCGTAGACCACGATGGCCTGTCCGGCGCGTGGCACTGTTGCTCCACAGTGCCCCGCGCTTTACGGAAGATGAAGTCAGCGTGGACTTTTGGGAACCCGGATCACCAACCCGGTTCCTTCTAGTGCAAGACTCGCCAGCCTCGAGTCGGTCTGAGGTACAAACCCCTAGTCGGATATGGCTTGTAGAAGCCGGCCCAGCTACAGCATTGGCGGCCGTAGCCAGGCCGACTAGGACCTAGAGCCAGCCGGCTTCCGGACCAGCCGGCCACGGCGCCAGCCGGCTGCTCCTCAGCCGGCCTTTGCCGCGAGCCGGCCAGTGGCCAGCCGGCTGCTCCGCGTCCATTGCCCTACCCGGGGTCTTCCCCCCGACAACCACCACGGCAAACCAGAGAAAGAAGAGGGAACGACGAACTCGGATAGCCTCCACACCAGCAGAGAAGACAGGATCCTTCCCCACAGGCCAAAATCGGCGAGCCCTTCCTCTGCTCCTCCTCACCACCATGGCCGGCCAGGAGAGAAGAAGAGACACACCTCACAGCACCAGGACCACTCTCCCCCACGCCACCACGGCCGGCCAGGAGTGCATCACTTGTGCTGAGATCCAGGGAAGAAGAGGAACCTGCAGCCACCAGCTTATTGGGGAAGGCGATTGATACGTCCAATTTGCATCACTATTTTATATCATAATTTGCTATTATTCATTGATATATTTCATATTGGGACACAATACTTATGTTATTTCATCTATTTTGCATGTTCCATCATTATTGGAGGATCAAGCACCGGAGCCAGGATTCTGCGGGAAAAAGCACCGTCAGAACGCAATATTTTGGAAGATCAACTGTGGAAGGAAATTATACCAAAAATCCTATTTTTCAAGATGACGAAGGAAGCCAGAAGGAGGAGCCAGGAGGACCCAGGGTGGGCCCACACCCTAGGGCAGGGCGGCCCATGGCCTGGCCGCGCCGCCATGTGGTTTGGGGGGCCCACGACCCCTTTCGCCTCCTTTTCTTCGCGAAATCCTTCGTCCCGAAAACCTAAGCCACAGAGGGTACCTCGCGAAGAGTTACAGCCGCCTCTGCGGGGCGGAGAACACCAGAGAGAAAAGAGCTCTCCGGCGGGCAGGAATCCGCCGGGGAAATTCCCTCCGGGAGGGGAAATCGACGCCATCGTCACCGTCATCGAGCTGGACATCATCTCCATCACCATCATCATCATCTCCACCATCATCACCGCCGTCTCCACCGCTGGACACCATCACCGCCGTAGCAATTTGGGTTTGATCTTGATTGTTTGATAGGGGAAACTCTCCCGGTATCGATCTCTACTTGTTGTTGATGCTATTGAGTGAAACCATTGAACCAAGTTTATGTTCAGATTGTTATTCATCATCATATCACCTCTGATCATGTTCCATATGATGTCTCGTGAGTAGTTCGTTTAGTTCTTGAGGACATGGGTGAAGTCTAAATGTTAGTAGTGAACTATGGTTGAGTAATATTCAATGGTATGATATTTAAGTTGTGGTGTTATTCTTCTAGTGGTGTCATGTGAACGTCGACTACATGACACTTCACCATTTATGGGCCTAGGGGAATGCATCTTGTATTCGTTTGCTAATTGCGGGGTTGCCGGAGTGACAGAAACCTAAACCCCCGTTGGTATATCGATGCAGGAGGGATCGCAGGATCTCAGAGTTTAAGGCTGTGGTTAGAATTATTCTTAATTACTTTCTTGTAGTTGCGGATGCTTGCAAGGGGTATAATCACAAGTATGTATTAGTCCTAGGAAGGGCGGTACATTAGTATAGGTTCACCCACACAACACTTATCATAACAATGAAGATTATTTAGCCGTATGTAGCGAAAGCACTAGACTAAAATCCCGTGTGTCCTCGAGAACGTTTGGTCATTATAAGTAAACAAACCGGCTTGTCCTTTGTGCTAAAAAGGATTGGGCCACTCGCTGCAATTGTTACTCTCGCACTTTACTTACTCGTACTTTATTCAACTGTTACATCAAAACCCCTGAATACTTGTACGTGAGCATTTAAAGTGAATCCTTCATCGAAACTACTTGTCAACACCTTCTGCTCCTCGTTGGGATCGACATTCTTACTTATCGAAAATACTACGATACACCCTATACTTGTGGGTCATCAAGACTATTTTCTGGCGCCGTTGCCGGGGAGTGAAGCGCTATTGGTAAGTGGAATTGGTAAGGAAAACATTTACTGTTGTGCTGATTTTATTTCTGCCTGCTGCTATAAGTCATTATGGAGAGATCTTCTCTTCAATTTTTATTTGGGAAATCTACTACTACTGCAACGATAGTGGATGAGGCGCCAGGTGAGGAAGTGATACCATATAAAATACCTATGAAAATTATTGAACGTGTTATGGATAACCGCTATGAAGGGGATGGAACTGTCCATCCCGGTGATCATTTACTGTTTTTGCATGAAT
Organism: Lolium perenne; assembly: GCF_019359855.2. NCBI lineage: Eukaryota > Viridiplantae > Streptophyta > Magnoliopsida > Poales > Poaceae > Lolium > Lolium perenne. The sequence continues at coordinate 164,652,605 of NC_067247.2, forward strand.
TATGCGGGTTATTCAAATGTGCAGGTATTGCTATGGATGAAGTGAGGAAGAAACTATTCTCTTTATCGCTGTCCGGTAAAGCGGCGCATTGGTATAAATTACTGGATAATGGGGATTCTCTTGAATGGAATGATATTGTGCCCCGGTTTTATTCTAAGTTCTATCCTCCAAGTGAAATTCACAAGGATCGGAATCGCATATATAATTTTTGGCCTCATGATGGAGAGAGTATTTCCCAAGCTTGGGGGAGATTGAAGTCTTTAATGCTCAAATGCCCCATTCATGAGCTTCCTGGTAATGTTATTATTGATAATTTCTATGCAAGACTTTCTTTTCAAGACAAGACCTTGCTGGATACTTCTTGTTCTGGATCATTTACACGCAACAAAGAAGAGTTTAAAAGGGACCTTCTTGATCGGATCCAAGAAAATACTGAAGGTTGGGAGAACGACAAGGATAGAGAATCAGGTATAATTTATGATTATAAATGCATTGAAGCTTTTATGGATACTGATAAATTTCGTAATATGAGTGCTACATATGGTCTTGATTCTCAAGTTGCTGTAAATCTTTATAAAGCTTTTGCCTCTCATTATGAATTGCCAAAGAAGAATTTTGATAAGTATCATGAACCGTATAAAGATAAAATTGATTCATCTATTAATAAATGCGTTGTAGTTGAAACTGCTGATCATATTATTCCTGAAGCTTATATTGAAAAAACTCCTTTCCCTGCTAAAATGAAGGAGTACTCTGATGTCTACTTCCCCCTCCTTTCCTGTAGACAGTGTTGGGCCTCCAAGAGCAGAGGTTTGTAGAACAGCAGCAAGTTTTCCCTTAAGTGGATCACCCAAGGTTTATCGAACTCAGGGAGGAAGAGGTCAAAGATATCCCTCTCATGCAACCCTGCAACCACAAAGCAAGAAGTCTCTTGTGTCCCCAACACACCTAATAGGTGCACTAGTTCGGCGAAGAGATAGTGAAATACAGGTGGTATGAATATATATGAGCAGTAGCAACGGTGCCAGAAAATAGCTTGTTGGCGTGTAGTTGATGGTGGTAGTATTGCAGCAGTAGTAACACAGTAAAACAGTAAACAAGCAGCGATAGCAGTATTTAGGAACAAGGCCTAGGGATTACACTTTCACTAGTGGACACTCTCAACATTGATCACATAACAGAATAGATAAATGCATACTCTACACTTTTGTTGGATGATGAACACATTGCGTAGGATTACACGAACCCTCAATGCCGGAGTTAACAAGCTCCACAATAATGCTCATGTTTAAGTAACCTTATAGTGTAAGATAGATCAATAGACTAAACCAAGTACTAACATAGCATGCACACTGTCACCTTCATGCATATGTAGGAGGAATAGATCACATCAATATTATCATAGCAATAGTTAACTTCGCAATCTACAAGAGATCATGATCATAGCATAAACCAAGTACTAACACGGTGCACACACTGTCACCTTTACACACGTGCAGGAGGAATAGAACTACTTTAATAACTTTGCTAGAGTAGCACATAGATAAATTGTGATACAAAACTCATATGAATCTCAATCATGTAAAGCAGCTCATGAGATTATTGTATTGAGGTACATGGGAGAGAGATGAACCACATAGCTACAGCGGAGCCCTCAGCCTCGGGGGTGGATTACTCCCTCCTCATCATGGAGGCAGCGATGGCGGTGAAGATGGCGGTGAAGACGGCGGTGCAGATGGCTCCGGGGGCAATTCCCCATCCGGCAGGGTGCCGGAACAGAGAGTTCTGTCCCCCGAATTGGAGTTTCGCGATGGCGGCGGCGCCCCTGGAGTCTTTCTGGAGTTTCGTCAATTGGTGTCGAAGTTTTAGGTCACGACGGCTTAAATAGGCGAAGAGTCGGAGTCGGAGGGGCCACGGGCTGCCCAAACCATAGGGGGGCGCGCCCCCCCTTGGGCCGCGCCGGGGTGTGGTTTGGTGGCCCTGTGCCCCCCCTCTGGTCCTTCTCGTGTGCTCTGGATGGTTCCGGGAAAAATAGGAACCTGGGCGTTGATTTCGTCCGATTCCGAGAATATTTCGTTACTAGGATTTCTGAAACCAAAAACAGCAGAAAACAGCAACTGGCACTTCGGCATCTTGTTAATAGGTTAGTTCCAGAAAATGCACGAATATGACATAAAGTGTGCATAAAACATGTAGATAACATCAATAATGTGGCATGGAACATAAGAAATTATCGATACGTCGGAGACGTATCAGCATCCCCAAGCTTAGTTCTGCTCGTCCCGAGCAGGTAAAACGATAACACAGATAATTTCTGGAGTGACATGCCATCATAACCTTGATCATACTATTTCTAAAGCATATGTAGTGAATGCAGCGATCAAAACAATGTATATGACATGAGTAAACAATTGAATCATATAGCAAAGACTTTTCATGAATAGTACTTTCGAGACAAGCATCAATAAGTCTTGCATAAGAGTTACTCATAAAGCAATAAATTCATAGTAGAGACATTGAAGCAACACAATGGAAGATTAAGTTTCAGTGGTTGCTTTCAACTTGTAACATGTATATCTCATGGATAGTTGTCAATGCAAAGCAATATAACAAATGCAATAAGCAAGTATGTAAGAATCAATGCACAGTTCACACAAATGTTTGCTTCTTGAGGTGGAGAGAAATAGGTGAACTGACTCAACATTGAAAGTAAAAGAATGGTCCTCCATAGAGGAAAAGCATCGATTGCTATATTTGTGCTAGAGCTTTGATTTTGAAAACATGAAACAATTTTGTCAACGGTAGTAATAAAGCATATGTATCATGTAAATTATATCTTATAAGTTGCAAGCCTCATGCATAGTGTACTAATAGTGCCCGCACCTTGTCCTAATTAGCTTGGACTACCGGATCATCACAATGCACATGTTTTGACCAAGTGTCACAAAGGGGTACCTCTATACCGTCTGTACAAAGGTCTAAGGAGAAAGCTCGCATTGGATTTCTCGCTATTGATTATTCTTCAACTTAGACATCCATACCGGGACAACATAGACAACAGATAATGGACTCCTCTTTTATGCATAAGCATGTAACAACAATTAATAATTTTCTCATTTGAGATTGAGGATATATGTCCAAAACTGAAACTTCCACCATGGATCATGGCTTTAGTTAGCGGCCCAATGTTCTTCTCTAACAATATGCATGCTTAACCATAAGGTGGTAGATCGCTCTTACTTCAGACAAGACGAACATGCATAGCAACTCACATGAAATTCAACAAAGAGTAGTTGATGGCGTCCCCAGTGAACATGGTTATCGCACAACAAGCAACTTAATAAGAGATAAAGTGCATAATTACATATTCAATACCACAATAGTTTTTAAGCTATTTGTCCCATGAGCTATATATTGCAAAGGTAAATGATGGAATTTTAAAGGTAGCACTCAAGCAATTTACTTTGGAATGGCGGAAAATACCATGTAGTAGGTAGGTATGGTGGACACAAATGGCATAGTGTTGTTTGGCTCAAGGATTTGGATGCATGAGAAGTATTCCCTCTCGATACAAGGTTTAGGCTAGCAAGGTTGTTTGAAGCAAACACAAGCACGAACTAGTACAGCAAAACTCACATAAAAGACATATTACAAGCATTATAAAACTATACATCGTCTTCCTTGTTGTTCAAACATCTTACTAGAAAATATCTAGACTCTAGAGAAACCACTCATGCAAACCAAATTTTAACAAGCTCTATGTATTTCTTCACTAATAGGTGCAAAGTATATGATGCAAGAGCTTAAACAAGAGCACAACAATTTCCAAGTATCACATTATCCAAGACATTATAGCAATTACTACATGTATCATTTTCCAATTCCAACCATATAACAATTTAGCGAAGAAGAAAACTTCGCCATGAATATTATGAGCTAAGAACACATGTGTTCATACGAACCAGCGGAGCGTGTCTCTCTCCCACACAAGCATGATGTAATCCAATTTATTCAAACACAAACAAAAACAAAAACAAACCGACGCTCCAAGAAAAGCACATAAGATGTGATGGAATAAAAATATAGTTTCAGGGGAGGAACCTGATAATGTTGATGAAGAAGGGGATGCCTTGGGCATCCCCAAGCTTAGACGCTTGAGTCTTCTTGAAATATGTAGGGATGAACCACCGGGGCATCCCCAAGCTTAGAGCTTTCACTCTCCTTGATCATAGTATATCATCCTCCTCTCTTGACCCTTGAAAACTTCCTTCACACCAAACTTCTCATAAACTTCATTAGAGGGGTTAGTACATAATCAAAAACTCACATGTTCAGAGGTGACACAATCATTCTTAACACTTCTGGACATTGCCCAAAGCTACTGGAGTTTAATGGAACAAAGAAATCCATCCCACATAGCAAAAGAGGCAATGCGAAATAAAAGGCAGAATCTGTCAAAACAGAACAGTCCGTAAAGACGAATTTTTAATAAATACTTCCGTTGCTCAAATCAGAAAACTCAAAACTAATGAAAGTTGCGTACATATCTGAGGAACACGCACGTAAATTGGCATATTTTTATGATTTTTCTACAGAGAAAACAGCCCAGATTCGTGACAGATAGAAATCTGTTTCTGCGCAGAAATCCAAATCTAGTATCAACCTTCGATTAGAGGCTTCACTTGGCACAACCAAACACAAAACTAAGATAAGGAGAGGTTGCTACAGTAGTAAACAACTTCCAAGACACAAATATAAAACAAAGTACTGTAGCAAAATAACACATGGGTTATCTCCCAAGAAGTTCTTTTCTTTATAGCCATTAAGATGGGCTCAGCAGTTTTAATAATCCATTCGCGGGAAATAGTATTCGAAGCAAAAGAGAGCTTCAAGAGGCAAATTCAAAACAAATTTAAGTCTAACATGCTTCCTATGAAGAGGAATCTTGTACACAAATGAATTCATGAAGAACAAAGTGACAAGCATAAGAGGATAAAACACGAGTAACTTCAAGATTCTCAACATAAAGAGGGGAAACTCAATATTATTAAGATGCATACGACCATATTTCCCTCTCTCATAATAAATTTCAGTAGTATCATTGATGAAATCCACAATATACCCATCACTTAAAACATTCTTATCATGGTTCATATGCATAGAAGTATCATTAAATTTGGCATAAGAAGAGTTCTTCTCATTAATAGTAATTGGAGCAAGATTATTATCAAGAATTTGAACATGGTAAACAAGTTGCATATTAAAAGAATTGTTTTTGGTAATCCAATCATGACTATGACAAGTTTCATAAGGATAATTATAACCTATATCATAGCATTCTTTATAATAATCATCAAAGATCGGAGGCACAGTGTCATCATAAGAAATAGAATAGTTATCTTTCACAGTCGGTTTATCCATAACCATACCATCATTGTTATTAGAAGGAGATGTATCAAGAACATAATGACCAGTAGCAAAAGGATTTTCAAACACCTCTTCCCCAAGCTTAGAGCTTTCTATATCATTATGGGAGGAAGCATGGATAGCACTGACACTATGGCAATTATTATCATCTTCAGAATTAGTTTCCCAGAGATTTGTAATATCAAAAGTAGTGTGCTCATTCAAATCATGATCGCTAATGTACGTAAAGGGCATAGGAAGATCATCGTATTCAGATTCATTATCACAATAATCATTAGGAGCAACATACTAACGGTTACTTAGCGTTATCTCATTCACGCGGGGATACGCCATTACCTCTTTCTTTTTATTCTCCTTCTTCTTCTTCTTCTTTTTCGTTCCCTTCTTCTTCTTCTTCTCTTCCTTCTCCTCGTTCCCTTCTTTAAGAGGAAGAGGCTTGAAGGGTAGCTTGTCCGCATAACCTGATTTACTTTCAGAAACAATAGAAGAAACTTGGAAGGATTCCTCCTTTTTATTAATTAGTTCAAAACACATGGCGGTCCTATCATATTTTGGCAAGGTGTCGTCTTCTAAAATATTTTGTATGTAAGTATTTGTATGGCTATTATCAATGCAATAAGAAAAACACCCATGCAGGACATCATCAATATCAAGATCACTCATATGTAACAAAGAGATTTTTCTCGACAGTTCTTCACACCCCAAAAATAAAGTAAGTTCATCATGCTGATTAGGAGTAATTTCATCATCACAATACAAATTTGCAGCACTCATTGGGTTCAAATTATCATTGGAGGAGCATTGAAAATTAAAATGACCCACTTCATGGCAAACTTCACAAATAAAAGGATAGAGGGCACAAACTTTTTTACCAAGATCATCTAGAGCCCTAAACCACTTTCTAGTTTTTACATTAATATGATGGATGCAATATTCATCTTTGACTTGATTAATTCCACAAGGCCTATGCATTCCACAAAAATTAACATGCTTATAGGAAATAGCATTCTTAGGAGTTTGAGCATGCTTATTGCAATAATTAACAACAATTTCATTCTTCATGCAAGCCTCTTTAAAAGGTTCATGATACTTATCAAAATTCTTTTTAGGCAATTCAAAATGAGAAGCAAAGGCTTTATAAAGATTTGCAGCAACTTGAGAGTCAAGACCATAAGTAGCACTCATATTTCGAAATTTATCGGTATCCATAAAAGCTTCAATGCATTCATAATCATAATTTATACCTGACTCTTTACCTTTGTCGTTCTCCCATCCTTCAGCGTTGTCCTCAATCCGATCAAGAAGATCCCACCTAGCTTCAACCTCTTTGCTTGTGAAAGATCCTTCCGAACAGGCATCCAGATAGTCCCTGTGTTGTCCTGAAAGTCTCGCATAAAAATTGTTAACAATAACATTACGGGGGAGCTCATGAATGGGACATTTGAGCATTAGTGATTTCAATCTCCCCCACGCTTGAGAAATACTCTCTCCATCACGAGGATAAAAGTTATAAATATAATTCCTATCAATATGCACTTCATGCGGAGGATAAAATTTAGAATAAAAGAGAGATGCAATTTCCTCCCAACCAAGAGAATGTCTATTCTCCAACAATTTATACCAATGCGCCGCTTTACCAGATAGCGAAACAGAGAATAGCTTCTTCCTCACTTCATCCATAGAGATACCTGCACACTTGAATAACCCGCATAATTCGTGCAAAAACAGTAAATGATCTCTAGGATGGACAGTTCCATCCCCTTTATAGTGGTTGTCCATAACACGTTCAATAATTTTCATGGGTATTTTATACGGAATACTTTCAGCAGGTGGATTTAAAATATTAGAAGCATCATTAGAGTTATCGCATATGGGAGATAAAGCATTATCAGAGCAAAATATTTCTTCCAAAGCTGAGGAGCAAAAAAGATTATTCTTATATAAACTAGCTTCCCCAAGCTTAGACTTATCCATAGTATTAGCAGTAATTGCATTCATACTAATAACATCACTACTAGCATGCAAATAAGGTTCCATAGGTTTTTTAATTTTTGCATTAAACAATTCTAAATCAGGAAAAAGATTAAAAAGCTCACCAATTTTTTTGTTGTTTTCCATTATGCCTAACTAGTGTAAACAAGAAACAAAAAGTTGCAATTGCAGGATCTAAAGGAAATAGCTTCGAGTACTTACAATGGCGGGAAATAGCTTGGTAGCCGAGGTCCGGAGGGTGAGTACCTTTTACCTTTCCTCCCCGGCAACGGCGCCAGAAAATAGCTTGATGTCTACTTCCCCCTCCTTTCCTGTAGACAGTGTTGGGCCTCCAAGAGCAGAGGTTTGTAGAACAGCAGCAAGTTTTCCCTTAAGTGGATCACCCAAGGTTTATCGAACTCAGGGAGGAAGAGGTCAAAGATATCCCTCTCATGCAACCCTGCAACCACAAAGCAAGAAGTCTCTTGTGTCCCCAACACACCTAATAGGTGCACTAGTTCGGCGAAGAGATAGTGAAATACAGGTGGTATGAATATATATGAGCAGTAGCAACGGTGCCAGAAAATAGCTTGCTGGCGTGTAGTTGATGGTGGTAGTATTGCAGCAGTAGTAACACAGTAAAACAGTAAACAAGCAGCGATAGCAGTATTTAGGAACAAGGCCTAGGGATTACACTTTCACTAGTGGACACTCTCAACATTGATCACATAACAGAATAGATAAATGCATACTCTACACTTTTGTTGGATGATGAACACATTGCGTAGGATTACACGAACCCTCAATGCCGGAGTTAACAAGCTCCACAATAATGCTCATGTTTAAGTAACCTTATAGTGTAAGATAGATCAATAGACTAAACCAAGTACTAACATAGCATGCACACTGTCACCTTCATGCATATGTAGGAGGAATAGATCACATCAATATTATCATAGAAATAGTTAACTTCGCAATCTACAAGAGATCATGATCATAGAATAAACCAAGTACTAACACGGTGCACACACTGTCACCTTTACACACGTGCGGGAGGAATAGAACTACTTTAATAACTTTGCTAGAGTAGCACATAGATAAATTGTGATACAAAACTCATATGAATCTCAATCATGTAAAGCAGCTCATGAGATTATTGTATTGAGGTACATGGGAGAGAGATGAACCACATAGCTACAGCGGAGCCCTCAGCCTCGGGGGTGGATTACTCCCTCCTCATCATGGAGGCAGCGATGGCGGTGAAGATGGCGGTGAAGACGGCGGTGGAGATGGCTCCGGGGGCAATTCCCCGTCCGGCAGGGTGCCGAAACAGAGAGTTCTGTCCCCCGAATTGGAGTTTCGCGATGGCGGCGGCGCCCCTGGAGTCTTTCTGGAGTTTCGTCAATTGGTGTCGAAGTTTTAGGTCACGACGGCTTAAATAGGCGAAGAGTCGGAGTCGGAGGGGCCACGGGCTGCCCAAACCATAGGGGGGCGCGCCCCCCCTTGGGCCGCGCTGGGGTGTGGTTTGGTGGCCCTGTGCCCCCCCCTCTGGTCCTTCTCGTGTGTTCTGGATGGTTCCGGGAAAAATAGGAACCTGGGTGTTGATTTCGTCCGATTCCGAGAATATTTCGTTACTAGGATTTCTGAAACCAAAAACAGCAGAAAACAGCAACTGGCACTTCGGCATCTTGTTAATAGGTTAGTTCTAGAAAATGCACGAATATGACATAAAGTGTGCATAAAACATGTAGATAACATCAATAATGTGGCATGGAACATAAGAAATTATCGATACGTCGGAGACGTATCATACTCTGTTATAAATAGTGCGGTTCATAAAAGTGAAAAGAAACCTGTAGAACCTGAAGAACAAATAAAAGTTGAACCTGCTGTTGCAATAGTTAAAGATCTTGTGACTGAAAATGTGGAGGATGGTCATATTATTTTCTGTGAAGATGCTTCTAATATTGTTTCACATCCTAATAAACCCAAACAAGCTATTGTTCCTATGCTATCTGTTAGAATTGGTGATCATTGCTATTATGGATTATGTGATATTGGTGCAAGTGTTAGTGCTATTCCTTATGAGCTTTACACGGAGATTATGCACGAAATTGATTCTTGTGAACTTGAAGATATTGATGTGGTTATTCAGCTGGCTAATAGAGAAACTATTTCTCCAATTGGTATTGTTCGAGATGTGGAAGTTTTATGCGGTAAGATTAAATATCCTGCTGACTTTTTGGTACTTGGTTCTGCTGCTAGTGATTATTGTCCTATTATTTTTGGTAGACCTTTTCTAAATACTTGTGGAGCTATAATAGATTGCAAGAAAGAGAAAATTTTGACTAAATTTGCTGGTGAATCTTATGAGTTTAACTTCTCTAAATTTACCAAAACTCCTTATAAAGTTGATTTGCCTAGTAATGATTTTAAAATGGAGCAGTGTGCATCTATTGTTCTTGTTCCTAACAATCCCTTGCAGCAACATTTGGAGGATAGCGAGAGTGAAGTTTTTAGGAAAGAAAGAGATGAGCTTGAGGAAATTTTTCTTCGCCAACCTATTCTCAAGCATGATTTACCGGTGGAAGATCTGGGTACAACACCGCCACCAAAGGAAGATCCTGTTTTTGATTTAAAGCCTTTGCCTGATAATCTTAAATATGCTCATATTGATGATAAGAAAATATATCCTGTTATTATTATTTCTAAGCTTTCAGAGATTGAGGAAGAAAGGTTATTGGAAATATTGAAGAAGCACCGAGGAGCTATTGGCTACACTCTTGATGATTTGAAAGGGATTTCTCCTTCTATTTGCCAACATGCTATTAATATGGAAGATGATGCAAAGCCTGTTGTTGAACATCAGCGTCGTCTAATTCCGAAGATGAAGGAAGTGGTAAGGAATGAGGTATTACGACTTCTTGAAGCTGGTATTATATATCCTATTGCTGATAGTAGATGGGTTAGTCATGTGCATTGCGTTCCCAAGAAAGGAGGAATGACTGTTGTGCCTAATGATAATGATGAGCTCATCCCTCAAAGAGTAGTTGTAGGGTATAGAATGTGCATTGATTTTCGAAAAGTTAATAAAGTTACTAAGAAAGATCATTACCCTTTACTATTTATTGATCAAATGCTAGAAAGATTGTCTAAAAATACTCATTTTTGCTTTCTTGATGGTTATTCTGGATTTTCACAAATTGCTGTTAAAGCTAAAGATCAAGAGAAAACTACTTTTACTTGTCCCTATGGAACTTATGCTTATAGACGCATGCCTTTTGGTTTATGTAATGCTCCTGCTACTTTTCAAAGATGCATGTCTGCTATTTTTCATGGTTTTTGTGAAAGTATTGTAGAGGTATTCATGGATGATTTTTCCGTCTATGGGAATTCTTTTGATAGTTGCTTGCGAAACCTTGATAAAGTTTTGCAGAGATGTGAAGAAACTAACCTTGTTCTTAATTGGGAGAAATGCCACTTTATGGTTAATGAAGGAATTGTATTGGGACATAAAATTTCTGAGAGAGGTATTGAAGTTGATAGAGCTAAAGTTGAAGCAATTGAGAAGATGCCCTATCCGAGGGATGTTAAAGGTATTCGTAGTGTTCTTGGTCATGCTGGGTTTTATAGGAGATTTATTAAAGATTTCTCCAAGATTTCAAAGCCTCTTACTAATCTTCTTCAAAAAGATGTACCATTTGTTTTTGATGATGATTGTAAGGAAGCTTTTGAAACTCTTAAGAAAGCCTTAACAACTGCTCCTATAGTTGAACCTCCTGATTGGAACTTACCATTTGAAATAATGTGTGATGCTAGTGATTTTGTAGAAGGCGCTTTGTTCTTGGACAAATGAGTAGATAAAAAACTGAATGTTATTCATTATGCTAGTAAAACTCTTGATGCTGCTCAAAGAAATTATGCTACAACTGAAAAAGAATTATTAGCTGTAGTCTTTGCTTGCGATAAATTTAGATCTTATATTGTTGATTCAAAAGTTACTATTCATACCGATCATGCTGCAATTAGATACCTTATGACAAAGAAAGATGCTAAGCCGAGGCTTATTAGATGGGTACTTCTTTTGCAAGAATTTGATTTACATATTGTAGATAGGAAAGGTGCTGATAATCCTGTTGCTGATAATTTGTCTAGATTGGAAAATATTGCTTATGATCCTGTTCCTGTTAATGATAGTTTTCCAAATGAACAATTGGCTGTAATAAAGGTGAGCTCGCGAGACAGTCCTTTGTATCCTGATTATGCTAACTTTATTGTTTCCAAGTACTTGCCTCCGACCTTTTCAGCTCAGCAAAGGAGGAAATTCTTTTATGACTTGAGGCATTATTTCTGGGATGACCCACACTTATACAAAGAAGGAGTGGATGGTATTATGCGAAGATGTGTTCCCGAATATGAACAACAAGAGATATTGAGTAAATGTCATGGTAGTGCTTATGGAGGACATCACGCCGGAGAAAGAACCGCGCAAAAGGTTCTACAATCAGGTTTTTATTGGCCAACTCTCTTCAAGGATGCGAGAAAGTTTATTTTATCTTGTGATGAATGCCAAAGGGTTGGTAATATCTCCAGGCGTAATGAAATGCCAATGAATTATACTCTTGTTATTGAACCATTTGATTGTTGGGGATTTGACTTCATGGGACCTTTTCCGTCTTCAGAAGGTAACACTCATATACTTGTTGCTGTTGATTATGTTACTAAATGGGTGGAAGCTATACCTACAAAAAGTGCTGATGGTGAGACCTCTTTAAGAATGCTTTTAGATATTATTTTTCCTAGATTTGGAGTACCTAGATATATTATGACTGATGGAGGTTCTCATTTTATTCATGGAGGTTTTAGAAAAACTCTTGCTAAGTATGGTATTAATCATAGAATTGCTTCCGCTTATCATCCTCAAACTAGTGGTCAAGTAGAATTGTCAAATAGAGAGATTAAATCTATTTTGCGAAAGACCGTTAATAAAACTAGAAAGAATTGGGCTAGTAAATTGAAGGATGCACTATGGGCTTATAGAACTGCTTATAAAAATCCCATGGGAATGTCACCTTATAAAATGGTTTATGGGAAAGCTTGTCATTTACCTTTAGAACTAGAGCACAAAGCTTATTGGGCTGTTAGAGAATTAAATAAAGATCCTAAACTTGCCGGTGATAAGAGGTTGTTGGAATTGAGTTCTCTAGATGAATGGAGAAGTGAAGCTTATGAAAATGCTAAACTCTTTAAAGAGAAAGTTAAAAAATGGCATGATAGGAGGATTATCAAAAGAGAATTTAATATTGGGGATAAAGTCCTATTGTATCGGTCTCGTCTCAGATTCTTTGCAGGGAAATCACTCTCGAAATGGGAAGGACCATATGTTGTCGAGGAGGTGTATCGTTCAGGAGCAATCAAAATTAGCTCTCTCCAAGGCAATGCTACGCAAGTGGTGAATGGACAAAGACTCAAGCATTATATCTCGGGTGATTCGTATAATGTTGATGTTGATATTATTCAAGTGGAAACACCGGAGGCTTACATCAAAGAGCAAATTGACAGTCCGCCAGAACTCGACTTTGAATAGGTAACAGTACTGGTAATGAAAAGTACGCAATTTACTTTCCGAACAATATTTTCGCTGTTTTTGGAAAATATGAAAAATTACGAGTTCGAAACGGAGTAGAAAGGACGCACGAGGGGGCGCCACCATAGGCCGGCGCGGCCAAGCCTGGGCCCGCGCCGCCCTATGGTTTGGCCGCCCCGTCGCCCCTTTCCGACTCTGGTTCGATCTGGTACTTTCCTTTTATCGTGAAAATTTTTGCTATATAATCCCCCGGACCCCTGGAGGTCCGTATATCGCTTTCTCGACGTGTTTTGTTTCGAGCTGTTTCTGCCAGGATTTGTTTCGGATCTAGAGCCATCATGTCTTCGTCGGAAACCCCGAAGGACAGCTCCAGCAAGGGTGTTGGCAACTTGTACATGGAGGAGCTGAGGATGCACCCCAAGGAGTTGCTGCTCGTTGAAGGAGAACTGCAGGTCAAGGATGTCCAGGGTCCTAAAGGAGAAGGAAGCTTGGAAGACAGGATGGAGAAGCTAGAACAAGAGGTTTTCAAATACAAGAAGATGGCTGAGCGTGAGGTGGATATCTTCCACAGGATTGTGTCTGAACTCATTGCTGAACATGAGAAGGAAACTGCAAAGCTTTGGAGCGACATCCTCTCACTTCACGACACCACCAACAAGCTCCAAGCACAACTCTATGACGTTCAAAATCAGAACTGTGAGTATGAAAACAGGTTTAAAAACATAAGCCGTGCTGCCAGTTTCAGGATTCCCGAGACCAAGATGTCGTTTCTTGATGGAGAGCCTCTTCCTTGGAAGTTTGATGAAGGGAGTTCATCACCACCATCGCCGCAGGAGTAATTCATCATCGGTATTGGCATCCCCTTGGTTTGTTCCAAGCTTGGGGGAGTGCCGCGGTATCACATTATCACTACCTTTTATTTTTATTGTCAAGTAGTGTCATATCATGAGTAGGGAAGTTATCATATAAGATGGGTTGCAGTTGGAAGTATCTCTCCTTTAGTTGGTTATCTATGTATCCCTTGGTGTGAGTTATTGTTATGGAATATTAATGAGAAGTCTTATCATTTACATATTGCACATCTTATTCTAGTTTGCAATCTCTATCATATGATTTACTTTGTTGTTAGTATTGGTATCACTTTGGGAGCATAGAAATAATCTATTTAGTTTTGGCAAACTTAGCATTGGTCAATAGCAACAACGCTTTGAGGTTTAAGTAGAAAAGAGAAATACATGTAGATGTTTCATTGTCTTTCTTGTTAGCTCATAGCTTATTATTCTGAAGTTAAGATTGTTTGTGCTTACAAGGAAGATGCATGATTGTTTCTATCATATGTATATTTGTTTGTTTCCCTCGACTCTTATGCTTGCTAATTAACCTTGCTAGCCAAAGACCTGTACTGAGAGGGATTACTTCTCGTGCATCCAAACCTTAGCCCAAACCTATGTCATTTGTGTCCACCATACCTACCTACTACATGGTATTTTCTGCCATTCCAAGTAAATACTTCATGTGCTACCTTTAAACAATTCAAAACTTAGTATCTCTTATTTGTGTCAATGTTTCATAGCTCATGAGGAAGTATGTGGTGTTTTATCTTTCAATCTTGTTGGGCAACTTCCACCAATGGATTAGTGGCTTCATCCGCTTATCCAATAATTTTGCAAAAAGAGCTGGCAATGGGATTCCCAGTCCCAAATTAATTAAACTAAATAGACACTCCTCCATGGTATGTGATTGATGGACGGCACCCGAAGGATTCGGTTAGCCATGGCTTGTGTAAGCAAAGGTTGGGGGGAGTGTCATCATCATAATAAAGCTAAAATAAAAAGGCACTCCTTCATGGTATGAGATTGTTGGCAGGCACCCGAAGGATTCGGTTAGCCATGGTTTGTGAAAGAAAGGTTGGAAGGAGTGCCACATAAAATGAAAATAATATGGGAGCCGCTCTTAGGAGGTTGTTTGGCAAGGGGGTTAGAGTACCCGCTACCAGTCGTTGACAACAACAAACACCTCTCAAAATGTTACTTTTATTCTCTTTATATGATTGCAAAACTGAAAAAGCTCTAGCACATGATTTAATCCCTGCTTCCCTCTGCGAAGGGCCTGTCTTTTACTTTATGATTGAGTCAGTAAACCTATTTCCCTCCATCTCAAGCAAGCATTTGAGTAGTTGTGATCAAACCATTATATTGTGATTTGCTTCATCATGTCTTTTATTCTTCCTTGTTTAGTACAAGTTTTATCTGAATGAATATAGCTTTGCACGTTATCAATGATTATGAAGAGACCATTATGATTGAGTATGTAAGTTGTGCCCTATAAACTTTAACATGAGAGCGCTGCTCAATGAATAAATATAATCTGTTAATTGTTCTCTGACCAAGAACGAAGTTTGCCATCACCAATTATGATTTGTTATGCACCTTTACTTGTGATTACCTTATACTTGTTTCAAGTTGAGTTATAAGAGGATGTTTACTATAATGTCTTGTGTGAATGAATATGATGCTTCTTGTCCGTATTTTATTTATCGACTTTTCACTCCATAAACATGTGGTCCTGTTTATCGAGCTCAGTCTCGCTTGGGGACAAGCGAAGTCTAAGCTTGGGGGGAGTTGATACGTCCAATTTGCATCACTATTTTATATCATAATTTGCTGTTATTCATTGATATATTTCATATTGGGATACAATACTTATGTTATTTCATCTATTTTGCATGTTTCATCATTATTGGAGGATCAAGCACCGGAGCCAGGATTCTGCGGGAAAAAGCACGGTCAGAACGCAATATTTCGGAAGATCAACTGTGGAAGGAAATTATACCAAAAATCCTATTTTTCAAGATGACGAAGGAAGCCAGAAGGAGGAGCCAGGAGGACCCAGGGTGGGCCCACACCCTAGGGCGGCGCGGCCCATGGCCTGGCCGCGCCGCCATGTGGTTTGGGGGGCCCACGACCCCTTTCGCCTCCTTTTCTTCGCGAAATCCTTCGTCCCGAAAACCTAAGCCACAGAGGGTACCTCGCGAAGAGTTACAGCCGCCTCTGCGGGGCGGAGAACACCAGAGAGAAAAGAGCTCTCCGGCGGGCAGGAATCCGCCGGGAAAATTCCCTCCGGGAGGGGGAAATCGACGCCATCGTCACCGTCATCGAGCTGGACATCATCTCCATCACCATCATCATCATCTCCACCATCATCACCGCCGTCTCCACCGCTGGACACCATCACCGCCGTAGCAATTTGGGTTTGATCTTGATTGTTTGATAGGGGAAACTCTCCCGGTATCGATCTCTACTTGTTGTTGATGCTATTGAGTGAAACCATTGAACCAAGTTTATGTTCAGATTGTTATTCATCATCATATCACCTCTGATCATGTTCCATATGATGTCTCGTGAGTAGTTCGTTTAGTTCTTGAGGACATGGGTGAAGTCTAAATGTTAGTAGTGAACTATGGTTGAGTAATATTCAATGGTATGATATTTAAGTTGTGGTGTTATTCTTCTAGTGGTGTCATGTGAACGTCGACTACATGACACTTCACCATTTATGGGCCTAGGGGAATGCATCTTGTATTCGTTTGCTAATTGCGGGGTTGCCGGAGTGACAGAAACCTAAACCCCCGTTGGTATATCGATGCAGGAGGGATCGCAGGATCTCAGAGTTTAAGGCTGTGGTTAGATTTATTCTTAATTACTTTCTTGTAGTTGCGGATGCTTGCAAGGGGTATAATCACAAGTATGTATTAGTCCTAGGAAGGGCGGTACATTAGCATAGGTTCACCCACACAACACTTATCATAACAATGAAGATTATTTAGCCGTATGTAGCGAAAGCACTAGACTAAAATCCCGTGTGTCCTCGAGAACGTTTGGTCATTATAAGTAAACAAACCGGCTTGTCCTTTGTGCTAAAAAGGATTGGGCCACTCGCTGCAATTGTTACTCTCGCACTTTACTTACTCGTACTTTATTCAACTGTTACATCAAAACCCCCTGAATACTTGTCTGTGAGCATTTACAGTGAATCCTTCATCGAAACTGCTTGTCAAGACCTTCTGCTCCTCGTTGGGATCGACATTTTTACTTATCGAAGATACTACGATACACCCCCTATACTTGTGGGTCATCAGCGATGCTGCTCGATGCATCTCCTCCCTCCAGCCATCGGAGTAGAGGAAGAAGCAGCAGCAGCCCTAAGATGGCCTGGATCTGGCGGCGGAGATCCCGGCCGACGCCTCCACTAAGGGGCATGCGCCCAAACGGTGGCATACGCCACAAGCACACAAAGCAAACCTAAGATCTACACCTAGACTACTCCGGCGCGTCACCTTCACCGCCTCCGGCCGGCTATTCCGGCGGAGTGGCTCCGGGTCGGCCCGGTCAAGGGAGGTGGAAGACCAGCTACTGTAGAGAGTTGAGAGCTAACAGGGGGGAAATGAGAACGGGATTCCTGTATACATGTGTGCTCCTTACTGTTGTGAAATACAATCATGTGGGGGGGGGAATGGTTAAGACAAAGTTGCAAGGCTACGGAGCTAAATATCACCTTTGCCTCGTACCAAAGCACACAAACCATGAGACAGCACAGACTACTCGTACAAGAATATCAGAGATAGCAGCAAAGTTTGGATTGGGACAATGCACCTGAGAAGGTTCAGTTCAGATGTGACTTATCAACAATAAACACAAGAGGATGTCTAATAAAATCTTGTAGCTGTCGTCCGCGGAATAGAAATGCATGTGATGCTAGTGCAACATATTTATAGGACTTGAATGTAAAACTAACGTTTTTCAACCATGGTTCAATAGCTAAAAACATAACAAAACCAGGGACCAAGTTTGAATTCCAAAGAATTGGCAGGGGCCGCGCGAACGCGTACCCCCTCTACCACAAATTATGACGTTCACTCTCCCACTTGGGGAGATGATAAACCAACGCGTCCACCAAGTGCAATGTGGACCATTGACCTAGGCCACGAGCCTTCTTGATCGCTCGTCGACCCCGTCCAGGTAAGTAATTTGCAAGGTGGGCAGGGGCGCTGCTTATATAGGCTCTTCCCGTTCCGAATCTTCATCAGGGAGCGAGGTGGGACTAAACATCAGGGAGCCTGCGTGCGCGAGTCGCTAGTGTAGCAGAAGCGCCGCTCCCTTTGCTTCCTGGGCCGGTTGTCGTCAAGAGGCCCATAACCGTTCAGCCCTGCCCCTTTTACGAATATACTGTGGCCTGTTTCCTTCTTTGTCACTGAAACCAGAACCAGACAGACAAAACCTGTGAAAGTGTGAAACACAAAACCGTTGATTCAATTGTTGCCATGGTTTGGTTCCTTTTGCAATTGCCATGGCACTTGATTCCCCTCAAAATCCAAAAAATAGAAACTTGATTCCCCTAAGGCCCTAACAGAAGGATACCAGCTCAGTATCTCAAATCCTCCTACCGTGCCATATGTGATATTGCGTTCAGCGCTACTGACACAGATTGAAGAAGCGAATAGTCCAGATCACAAGAGCAACCCTTCTTCAATACCAGCTTCGGTACCCAAAAGTTCAAATGCATACCAAAACTATAGATTGATTTGAACGAATTTGTTTTGAATCGGTTCAGAGAAATCACACCTATGCATATTTCTTCGTCTTACATTTGGTTTTAAATCTCGTCCGTTGAAATTAGGGTCTACACTAGTACAACTTATAAGGCGAAGCAACCGCAATCTTATGATGCAATTCCACTCTGAGCATTTCCCTTCCTGGGAAGAAGCTTCACTTTCAGCAAGTAAACAGTAGTTAAACCCTGCTGGTTTTCGGCAAGGGCCCACTCTTTCTAGGTACCACATAAGACCACAGTGAGAAAATTAGAGGGCCTTACAAGCAGCAGCACGCGGATTAAATTTACACATCGAGAAAACCATGTAAACAAACAAAAAAACACGCACGCACGAACGAACGAACGAACAAGCCATCCACGGTTGTTTGCAATTTACAACTGAACCTATTCCCTTTCAAGGCAGCAGCAACAGCAACCGAAACATCAGGCTCTCACCGCACCCTGCAGGCCGGGACGGCGGGGGAGCATTTGGGGTTCGGAATGGCCCTGTAGTGGACGCCGTTCCCCGTTAGCCTCCGGTGCATTCTGTAGTCGGGGAGGCCGCCGGCATGAATAGGCCGAAAAGTTGCATCGCCTCCACCGCTGCTCTGCAACTGCAACGGCTCGAGGGTCTCGACAACGTCGCTCATAAGAGGCCTCGCCTTGGGGTTCTGGCTTAAGCAGTAGTATGCAAGGCTGCAAGCCTTGTGTGCCGCTCTAACTGAGTACTGCCCCTCCAGTCTCGGGTCAATGATCTGGAGAAGCCTCCTCTTGTCATTCAGCTTCGGGCAGGCCCAGTCGACCAAGCTGTGCTCCCTGCTGGACCGGGACTTGTCGATGGACTTGCGCCCTGTCAGGAGCTCCAGAAGGACGACGCCAAAGCTGTAGACATCACTTCTAGCAGTCAAGTGGCCTGCAGTAGAAATAATACTACTGTGAATGGACAAAATGGCATCAAGAATGTATGTCCAAAAGGTTTACTGGCTTCTTCTAAGATAATTAGTTGCCAGATGAATTTAAAAAAAAAGGATAACAGTACCAGTCATCACATATTCAGGGGCAGCATAACCATATGTTCCCATTACTCTTGTTGATACATGGGTCTCGTCGCCTTCTGGTCCAGCTTTGGCCAGGCCAAAGTCAGACAACTTAGCAGTATAATCCTGTGGCAATGCAGGATAAATGTCAATATGTCATTATGTGAATGGATATGTGTAGAACTGGAAAATAAAACGAGGCATGTGCGAGTAATCACTAACAGAGTCTAGCAGAATATTTGAGGTCTTGAAATCTCTGTAGATAACAGGCCTTTCAGCATTGTGGAGGCAAGCCAACCCTTTGGCAGCTCCCAAAGCTATAGACATCCTAGTAGCCCAAGGTAAAGGGGAAGCTGTCTCTGATAGAGAGATATAAACAAGATATAGTCAATAAAGCTTCTTTCCTCTCCACTACAAGTTTACTGCAACAAGTAAGTACAAAATGCAGTTGGTTAATATACTGCACATGCCTTAACCAACCAATATAGACAAACAGCTTCATTTATAAATGCGCCAAAAGAACGTACCACGAGTACTGACATTCTATATCACACATCACAATTAGTGAGAATTCAATTCTAAGTTCACTGTTGGAAGTTGGACATTTTTCATAAAGCATCAACAAAATGTAGCAGCTAATAATGATAGTCTATTCCCTCAAAAAAAAATAATGATAGTCTATAATTGAATGAGCATGACTATCAAATTTCCACCGTAACATGCACAGTAATGTGTTGCTCAAGTCCGAAAGATAATATTTACACGATTTGGATTTTCTCTTCAGAGCAGAAGAAACCAGACTGTCGAACTGGAAATCAGAAAGCCTGCGATAAACATCTGGCAACCACCCCGTAGTGATATCATCCATAATCAAGCAAACCAGGAAATTTACCACATGAAAACTCCTTCAAGCTGCTAAGATATGTGTAAGTTATGAAAATTTGGATGATTTCCAACAACATTGAAATAACAGACCAAATTCTGATTCTGCTGCTGTTGCAGCAGAAGCAGTTAGGCTTGGAAATCGCTGGTTATTGGACAATATTCTGGGGAAAATTACACAGCTTTAGAAATTTTAGGTTGGAATTAAATTGTGCCTGGATTAATCCTAGTACAAATCGTGTGCAAAAAGTACGAAATTGGTACAAGATGCGAACTGCACCCTATTCTAGATCACGGCAAATAGAAAAAAAAAACATGTCTAGTTATATGGCAGACAACGATGTCAGATCACACTGACAATGCTTTGTTGAAAAGCGCATAATTCTCTTAAGCATAGGGTGTCCAGCTCAAAGGTTTCTGGGCACTGAATGCATTCAAGAAAAGGGAGGCAAGAAAATGTGTAAGCATATGGTGCCAGAGAAGTTGTAACAGTAGAGGCATTACTTCGAAATAAATGATTTTCTAGGCTTCCTCGAAACATGAACTCATAGACGAGCAGCCTGTGGTCATCTTCACAGCAGTATCCAATCAACTTCACTAGATTTGGATGCCTTATCTGCCCCAGGAAATTAACCTCAGTCTGACCATGAAAGAAAAGATGAGTGAATGACCAAACATATTGAAACTCGCTAGCAAAAATGAACATCAACGAAGTAATGCTTTAACACTTAATAGGGTAGCAGAATGCCTACAAATTCTGGAACCAGTTTAACAGCACCATCTTAGCAGTCGTTGACAGTGACATATGAATTTAAGTTTCTTTGGTTGGAGATGTTGCTTGTTCTCAGCATACCAAGTACTCCCTCCATCCCAAAATAACTTGCTCAACTTTTTCTAAATACGGATGTATCTATAACAAAAATGCATCTATATACTTCCGTATCTAAACAAAGTTGACCAAGTTATTTTGGGATGGAGGGAGTATATAATTTGTCGATCAGATGAAATACATACTGTATGAATGAACTTTACCAGCTTATCAACTTTCCACATCCTTTTTCATAATGCATACCCAACATAGTGGTTTTACTAAAATTGTAACTTATAAAGAATTACTCAGATCAGGCAACCAAACTTTGCATGACTGTAAAGAAATAAATTTTGCATGTAGTCCTTGATACGTCTTTTTTTTTTGCAAGGATGCTTATTAGAAACATGAGCACGAACGCATAGCATCTGCAGATTTCACAAGATGAACACATAACTAAGATATATCAGGGTTCTTGTATGATTATCAAATTTACGAACGTCAATGTACACATAAACACTATCGATCATGCGGAATACTGAACAACTTGGTGACTCACCAGCCATTCTCTGTGTCCTTGATGTCCCTCTTTGTTGAGCACCTTAACAGCAACAGGCAGTGATTTCAGGCCAACCCTGACATTCTCGTCTATGTAACCCTTGTAAACAGTCCCAAAGCCTCCTTCGCCAAGAACATAATCCACTCGAAAGCTCTTTGTAATTGTTTCGAGCTCAAACAATGTGAAGGCAATGACATTGTTGTATATGGAGATGTCCTTGGTATCTTCAATCTTGCCAGGCGTTGAAGGATCACTTATATCCGAAAAGGTTCGGTTGTGCTTCTTTTCTGCAAGAGCATTCTTGGCAGAGTGTTGTAGCAAGTGCAGCTGCTGAACTGAAGACATGACATAGCGAGAACAAAGAATGAGAAGATAAAATCAGGTTTATTAAGAGTTGCTGTTGTATATTGCATGAAAAAAGAAAATTTATAGGAAATTGTCACACTAAAAGGGTAAAAGGACATAAGTGCAGATTTACATGAGCAAGGGGTAAACAGGTCAGGACGAGGGGACCAGATCTACTGCAAGGTTGCGTGCAATAAATTAACTAAACTTCAAATTGCTCTGCCACTAGCTGCTACTACTATGCCTATTCAACTTGCAGGTTATAAATTTTATTTTCTGAAAACTGAGGAGAGTCAACACTGAAGAGGGAAGCTCCGAAACTGCAGCCCCTGCTGAAGACATACTCAATGAAGGTAACGAAGCAGAATTTTTTATGCAAAAAATCAAAGGAAGTAAGAGAAAGCACAGGAAAACGGCAACTGAGCCAGCAAATGCAGCATATAAGAAATCACGGATCAGCGACCCTGAGAAGTATTTGGTAAGTTGAACAAAATTCACTGATGCTACCAAAATCATCAATCCGAAGAATCGAGAATTAAAGATTGCACGACCTTCTGGCGATTCCGCGCCGACAGACAAGAGATCCCCTCCCCCACATGATTCTGATAAACGCCTCCTCTCCAAGATCAAGTTCCATGCAATTCGAGGTCCCCCAGCCCAAGATCCCGACAACCACCGACCCCAACCGCCCCAGAAAAACAGAAATCTCCAAGAAGAACAGAAAGGGCCAAGCAGAGGCGCATGGATACCTTGCGCGTGCGCGGCGACGACGGCATTCTCCTCCCTTGTGCCGCAGTTTCCCATCGCCTCGACTCCTCGCCGGCGTCGTCACTGGGTTGCGTTGCGGGCAGGTGCATTGGTGGCCCAGCTTCTCATTCTTGGCGGGCGCCGACAATTGCCCTCATGCCGTGCGATGCGCCCTCCTCCTCGCCGAAGTAGTGAGCTGTGGGGAGCGTGCGCGCGCGAGGAGAAGAAGGTGGAGGCGAGGTAAAGCGAGCAAGCAAGGCAGGCGGCAGCCGCAACGGTGAGCTCGATGGAGACGGCGAGGAGTGAGGAAGGACTTGTTGTTCGTTGTTGGCCTGGGTCGTCGTCGTCTGACGATGAGTGACAAAGTGAGTGAGATGTGTCGTGGGTGGTGACTGACCGGTGACTCGTGACAAAGCGCGAGGTCTCCTTAAAAGGAGTAGCAGTAGTTCCTTCCACTTCACGAAACGCAGTGCCCGGTAAAAGGTCCAAGTTGTCTTTAAAACAAATGTAAAATAGTAACACTACATACTCCTCCGTCAAAATTAATGATTTAGTTAATCAAATATAAGTTATATGTCATTTAAAAATGTATCATTAGAAATGTTAGAGATATATTTGGTATATGTGTATTTGGTAGTATATGATTTATAATCATCTCCTACCTTATCTCTAGGATAGCCTTCTTGGCTCCCAAGACTTGTACACATATTTATACTCGTCCGAGAGACTCAATATAACATCCAACATATTCGGCATATTTCTCTTCCTCTCTATCGTTCTACATGCTATCAGAGCGGCACGATTCTTAACCTAGCCACCGCACAAGTTTTTGTGCCGCGCCGCCCCGGGGGAGGTCGATCTCCATGACCTACTTTGGGGGCCGCGCAACCCGTATGAGGGTTCGTCCGCCGATCGGTTGATCGGTTGCCCTCGCGTCTTTTTCTTCCCGATCTTTAGATCGGTTTTCCTTTTTTTTCACCGGTCGCTCGACCGGTGTTTTTCTTTTTTGGTTTACCGATCATAGATCGGATTGAGTCGCCCATCACCGCCATCACCGCGCGCCTCTACTCCGACATCGGCATCGACAGTCCACACCGTGCACCACTGCCTCCCTCTGTTGTCGCGCCGGCCTCGGCAGACTGCCGCGGTGTCTACGGCAGGGTGTCGCGGCCCTTGGCGGTTGTTGTGCCTACCTCGGCAGACTGCCTCCGCCGACCCATAGAAACCAAATCCTCTATCGCTGCATTTGCCCGAGAAGTCCCATGATAAATATTTATATACCATGCTATAATTGTATTAACCGAAACATTGATACATGTGTGTTATGTAAACAACAAAGAGTCCCTAGTAAGCCTCTTATATAAATAGCTTGTTGATTAATGGATGATCATAGTTTCGTGATCATGAACATTGGATGTTATTAATAACAAGGTTATATCATTATGTGAATGATGTAATGGACACACCCATTAAAGTGTAGCATTAGATCACGTCATTAAGTTCATTTTCTATAAGTTTTCGATACATAGTTACCTAGTCCTTTCGACCATGAGATCATGTAAATCACTTATACCGTAAGGGTACTTTGATTACATAAAACGCCACTGCGTAAATGGGTGGTTATAAAGGTGGGATTAAGTATCCGGAAAGTATGAGTTGAGGCATATGGATCAACAGTGGGATTTGTCCATCCCGATGACGGATAGATATACTCTGGGCCCTCTCGGTGGAATGTTGTCTAATTAGCTTGCAAGCATATGAATGGTTCATAAGAGACAACATACCACGGTACGAGTAAAGAGTACTTGTCAGGAGACGAGGTTGAACAAGGTATAGAGATACCGATGATCAAACCCCGGACAAGTAAAATATCGCGTGACAAAGGGAATCAGTATCGTATGTGAATGGTTCATTCGATCACTAAGTCATCGTTGAATATGTGGGAGCCATTATGGATCTCCAGATACCGCTATTGGTTATTGGTCGGAGATAGGTCTCAACCATGTCTACATAGTTCTTGAACCGTAGGGTGACACACTTAAGGCTTGATGTCGTATTAGTAGATATGGAATAAGGAATGGAGTTCGAAGTTTTGTTCGGAGTCTCGGATGGGATCCAGGACATCACGAGGAGTTCCGGAATGGTCCGGAGAATAAGATTCATATATAGGAAGTCATTTTATAAGTTTGAAAATGATCTGGTGTATTTATGGAAGGTTCTAGAAAAGTCCGGAAGAAATCACTATGGAAGGCAAAGTCCCGGAGGGACTCCACCTAGCATGGCCGGCCAACCCTAAGGGGGAGGAGTCCAAGGTGGACTCCACCTTGGTGGCCGGCCACCCCCCCCTCCAAGGAAAGGTGGGAATCCCACCTTGGGTAGGTTTCCCACCACATGGAAGGTTTTGGGTTGGGGTCTTATTCGAAGACTTGTAGACCAACTCTTGGGGGTTCTACCTATAAAAAGAGGGACAAGGGGAGGGGGCTGATACGTCTCCGACGTATCGATAATTTCTTATGTTCCATGCCACATTATTGATGTTATCTACATGTTTTATGCACACTTTATGTCATATTCGTGCATTTTCTGGAACTAACCTATTAACAAGATGCCGAAGTGCCGATTCTTTGTTTCTGCTGTTTTTGGTTTCAGAAATCCTAGTAACGAAATATTCTCGGAATTGGACGAAATCAAAGCCCAGGGGGCCTATTTTCTCACGAAGCTTCCCGAGAAGTCCGAAGGAGAGACGAAGAGGGGCCACGGAGGGCCACACCCTAGGGCGGCGCGGCCCCCCCTTGGCCGCGCGGCCCTGTGGTGTGGGGCCCCCGTGCCGCCTCTTGACCTGCCCTTTCGCTTATAAAAAGTCTCCGTGACGAAAACCCCAGTACCGAGAACCACGATACGGGAAACCTTCCAGAGACGCCGCCGCCGCCGATCCCATCTCGGGGGATCCAGGAGATCGCCTCCGGCACCCTGCCGGAGAGGGGAATCATCTCCCGGAGGACTCTACGCCGCCATGGTCGCCTCCGGTGTGATGTGTGAGTAGTCTACCCCTGGACTATGGGTCCATAGCAGTAGCTAGATGGTTGTCTTCTCCCCATTGTGCTATCATTGTCGGATCTTGTGAGCTGCCTAACATGATCAAGATCATCTATCTGTAATTCTATATGTTGCGTTTGTTGGGATCCGATGAATAGAGAATACTTGGTATGTTGATTATCAAAGCTATGCTTATGTGTTGTTTATGATCTTGCATGCTCTCCGTTATTAGTAGATGCTACGGCCAAGTTGATGCTAGTAACTCCAAGAGGGAGTATTTATGCTCGATAGTGGGTTCATGCCTCGTGAATACGGAGGAGTGACAAGAACCACTAAGGTTATGGATGTCTTTGTTGCCACTAGGGATAAAACATTAGTGCTATGTTCAAGGATGTAGTCACTAGTTACATTACGCGCAATACTTAATGCAATTGTCTGTTGTTAGCAACTTAATACTGGAGGGTTCGGATGATAACTTGAAGGTGGACTTTTTAGGCATAGATGCAGTTGGATGGCGGTCTATGTACTTTGTCGTAATGCCCAATTAAATCTCACTATACTCATCATGATATGTATGTGCATGGTCATGCTCTCTTTATTTGTCAATTGCCCAACTGTAATTTGTTCACCCAACATGCTGTTTGTCTTATGGGAGAGACACCTCTAGTGAACTGTGGACCCCGGTCCAATTCTCTTTCTTGAAATACAATCTCTGCAATACTTGTTCTACTGTTTTCTCGCAAACAATCATCTTCCACACAATACGGTTAATCCTTTGTTACAGCAAGCCGGTGAGATTGACAACCTCACTGTTTCGTTGGGGCAAAGTACTTTGGTTGTGTTGTGCAGGTTCCACGTTGGCGCCGGAATCCCTGGTGTTGCGCCGCACTACATCCCGCCGCCATCAACCTTCAACGTGCTTCTTGGCTCCTCCTGGTTCGATAAACCTTGGTTTCTTTCTGAGGGAAAACTTGCTGTTGTGCGCATCATACCTTCCTCTTGGGGTTCCCAACGAACGTGTGAGTTACACGCCATCAAGCTCTTTTTCTGGCGCCGTTGCCGGGGAGATCAAGACACGCTGCAAGGGGAATCTCCACTTCTCAATCTCTTTACTTTGTTTTTGTCTTGCTTAGTTTTATTTACTACTTTGTTTGCTGCACTAAATCAAAATACAAAAAAATTAGTTGCTAGTTTTACTTTATTTGTTATCTTGTTTACTATATCAAAAAACACAAAAAAATTAGTTTACTTGCATTTACTTTATCTAGTTTGCTTTATTTACTGTTGCTAAAATGGCCAACGCTGAAAATACTAAGTTGTGTGACTTCACAACCACAAATAATAATGATTTCTTATGCACACCTATTGCTCCACCTGCTACTACAGCAGAATTCTTTGAAATTAAACCTGCTTTACTGAATCTTGTTATGCGAGAGCAATTTTCTGGTGTTAGTTCTGATGATGCTGCTGCCCATCTTAATAATTTTGTTGAATTATGTGAAATGCAAAAGTATAAGGATGTAGATGGTGACATTATAAAATTAAAATTGTTCCCTTTCTCCTTAAGAGGAAGAGCTAAAGATTGGTTGCTATCTCTGCCTAAGAATAGTATTGATTCATGGACTAAATGCAAGGATGCTTTTATTGGTAGATATTATCCCCCTGCTAAAATTATATCTTTGAGGAGTAGCATAATGAATTTTAAACAATTAGATACTGAACATGTTGCTCAAGCTTGGGAAAGAATGAAATCTCTGGTTAAAAACTGCCCAACCCATGGACTGACTACTTGGATGATCATCCAAACCTTCTATGCAGGACTAAATTTTTCTTCGCGGAATTTATTGGATTCAGCTGCTGGAGGTACCTTTATGTCCATCACTCTTGGTGAAGCAACAAAGCTTCTTGATAATATGATGATCAACTACTCTGAATGGCACACGGAAAGAGCTCCACAAGGTAAGAAGGTAAATTCTGTCGAAGAAACCTCTTCCTTGAGTGATAAGATTGATGCTATTATGTCTATGCTTGTGAATGATAGGACTAATATTGATCCTAATAATGTTCCATTAGCTTCATTGGTTGCACAAGAAGAACATGTTGATGTAAACTTCAACAACAATGCTTACCGGAACAATTCTAGTAACAACTATAGGCCATATCCTTATAATAATGGCAACGGCTATGGTAATTCTTATGGGAATTCTTACAACAATAATAGGAGTTCACCCCTGGACTTGAAGCCATGCTTAAAGAATTTATTAGTACACAAACTGCTTTTAACAAATCTGTTGAAGAAAAGCTTGGGAAAATTGATATACTTGCTTCTAAAGTCGATAGTCTTGTCATTGATGTTGATCTTTTGAAATCAAAAGTTTTGCCTAATGAGAATCATCATAATAAAATTACTACTACAGCAAATGCCATTCAAGTTAGAATTAATGAGAATATAAGATTAATGGCTGAACTGCGTGCTAGGTGGGATAGAGAAGAAAATGAAAAACTAGCTAAAGAGAAGAATATAGCTAAAGTTTGGACTATTAGCACCACTAGTAATGCTAATGCTACACATGTTGCTGCACCTCCTACTCATACTAATAAAAGAATTGGTGTTAGCAATGTTTCCACTTCGAATGCAAAGCGCGAAAAACTGCCTGAAACTGCTAAAACTGCTGAAACTGCCTGTGATAAAGCTGCTGAAATTTTTTCCAACATTGGGGATGATGATCCCATTGCTTTAGATTATAATGGTTTGAATTTTGATGATTGCCACATCTCTGAAGTTATAAAGTTCTTGCAAAAACTTGCTAAAAGTCCTAATGCTAGTGCTATAAATTTGGCTTTCACGCATCATATTACAAATGCTCTCATAAAAGCTAGAGAAGAGAAACTAGAGCGTGAAGCCTCTATTCCTAAAAAGTTAGAGGATGGTTGGGAGCCCATCATTAAGATGAAGATTAAAGATTTTGATTGTAATGCTTTATGTGATCTTGGTGCAAGTATCTCTGTTATGCCTAAGAAAATTTATAATATGCTTGACTTGCCACCGCTGAAAAATTGTTATTTGGATGTTAATCTTGCTGATCATTCTACAAAGAAACCTTTGGGTAAAGTTGATAATGTTCGCATTACCATTAACAATAACCTGGTTCCCGTTGATTTTGTTGTCTTGGATATTGATTGCAATGCATCTTGTCCCATTATATTGGGAAGACCTTTTCTTCGAACTGTTGGTGCTATCATTGATATGAAGGAAGGTAATATAAAATATCAATTTCCTCTCAAGAAAGGTATGGAACACTTCCCTAGAAAGAGAATGAAGGTACCTTTTGATTCCATTATGAGAACAAATTATGATGTTGACACTTCGTCTCTTGATAATACTTGATACACACTTTCTGCGCCTAGCTGAAAGGCGTTAAAGAAAAGCGCTTATGGGAGACAACCCATGTTTTTACCTACAGTACTTTGTTTTTATTTTGTGTCTTGGAAGTTGTTTACTACTGTAGCAACCTCTCCTTATCTTAGTTTTGTGTTTTGTTGTGCCAAGTTAAGCCGTTGATAGAAAAGTAAGTACTAGATTTGGATTACTGCACAGTTCCAGATTTCCTTGCTGTCACGAATCTGGGTCCACCTCCCTGTAGGTAACTCAGAAAATTAAGCCAATTTACGTGCATGATCCTCAGATATGTACGCAACTTTCATTCAATTTGAGCATTTTCATTTGAGCAAGTCTGGTGCCATTTTAAAATTCGTCAATATGAACTGTTCTGTTTTGACAGATTCTGCCTTTTATTTCGCATTGCCTCTTTCGCTATGTTGGATGAATTTCTTTGATCCACTAATGTCCAGTAGCATTATGCAATGTCCAGAAGTGTTAAGAATGATTGTGTCACCTCTGAATATGTCAATTTATATTGCGCACTAACCCTCTAATGAGTTGTTTCGAGTTTGGTGTGGAGGAAGTTTTCAAGGATCAAGAGAGGAGTATGATGCAACATGATCAAGGAGAGTGAAAGCTCTAAGCTTGGGGATGCACCCGGTGGTTCACCCCTGCATATATCAAGAAGACTCAAGCGTCTAAGCTTGGGGATGCCCAAGGCATCCCCTTCTTCATCGACAACATTATCAGGTTCCTCCCCTGAAACTATATTTTTATTCCATCACATCTTATGTGCTTTTTCTTGGAGCGTCGGTTTGTTTTTTGTTTTGTTTGAATAAAATGGATCCTAGCATTCACTTTATGGGAGAGAGACACGCTCCGCTGTAGCATATGGACAAGTATGTCCTTGGTTTCTACTCATAGTATTCATGGCGAAGTTTCTCCTTCGTTAAATTGTTATATGGTTGGAATTGGAAAATGATACATGTAGTAATTGCTATAAATGTCTTGGGTAATGTGATACTTGGCAATTGTTGTGCTCATGATTAAGCTCTTGCATCATATGCTTTGCACCCGTTAATGAAGAAATACATAGAGCATGCTAAAATTTGGTTTGCATATTTGGTTTCTCTAAGGTCTAGATAATTTCTAGTATTGAGTTTGAACAACAAGGAAGACGGTGTAGAGTCTTATAATGTTTTCAATATGTCTTTTATGTGAGTTTTGCTGCACCAGTTCATCCTTGTGTTTGTTTCAAATAAGCCTTGCTAGCCTAAACCTTGTATCGAGAGGGAATACTTCTCATGCATCCAAAATACTTGAGCCAACCACTATGCCATTTGTGTCCACCATACCTACCTACTACATGGTATTTTCCGCCATTCCAAAGTAAATTGCTTGAGTGCTACCTTTAAAATTCCATCATTCACCTTTGCAATATATAGCTCATGGGACAAATAGCTTAAAAACTATTGTGGTATTGAATATGTAATTATGCACTTTATCTCTTATTAAGTTGCTTGTTGTGCGATAACCATGTTCCTGGGGACGCCATCAACTACTCTTTGTTGAATTTCATGTGAGTTGCTATGCATGTTCGTCTTGTCTGAAGTAAGGGCGATCTACACTGAGTTGAATGGTTTGAGCATGCATATTGTGAGAGAAGAACATTGGGCCGCTAACTAAAGCCATGATCCATGGTGGAAGTTTCAGTTTTGGACAAACATCCTCAAATCTCTAATGAGAAAAGAATTAATGGTTGTTGAATGCTTAAGCATTAAAAGAGGAGTCCATTATCTGTTGTCTATGTTGTCCCGGTATGGATGTCTAAGTTGAGAATAATCAAAAGCGAGAAATCCAAATGCGAGCTTTCTCCTTAGACCTTTGTACAGGCGGCATAGAGGTACCCCTTTGTGATACTTGGTTAAAGCATATGTATTGCGGTGATAATCCAGGTAGTCCAAGCTAATTAGGACAAGGTGCGGGCACTATTAGTACACTATGCATGAGGCTTGCAACTTATAAGATATAATTTACATGATGCATATGCTTTATTACTACCGTTGACAAAATTGTTTCATGTTTTCAAAATCAAAGCTCTAGCACAAATATAGCAATCGATGCTTTTCCTCTATGAGGACCATTCTTTTACTTTCAATGTTGAGTCAGTTCACCTATTTCTCTCCACCTCAAGAAGCAAACACTTGTGTGAACTGTGCATTGATTCCTACATACTTGCTTATTGCACTTATTATATTACTCTATGTTGACAATATCCATGAGATATACATGTTACAAGTTGAAAGCAACCGCTGAAACTTAATCTTCTTTTGTGTTGCTTCAATACCTTTACTTTGAATTATTGCTTTATGAGTTAACTCTTATGCAAGACTTATTGATGCTTGTCTTGAAGTGCTATTCATGAAAAGTCTTTGCTATATGATTCACTTGTTTACTCATGTCATATACATTGTTTTGATCGCTGCATTCACTACATATGCTTTACAAATAGTATGATCAAGATTATGATGGCATGTCACTCCAGAAATTATCGGTGTTATCGTTTTACCTGCTCGGGACGAGCAGAACTAAGCTTGGGGATGCTGATACGTCTCCGACGTATCGATAATTTCTTATGTTCCATGCCACATTATTGATGTTATCTACATGTTTTATGCACACTTTATGTCATATTCGTGCATTTTCTGGAACTAACCTATTAACAAGATGCCGAAGTGCCAGTTGCTGTTTTCTGCTGTTTTTGGTTTCAGAAATCCTAGTAACGAAATATTCTCGGAATTGGACGAAATCAAAGCCCAGGGGCCTATTTTCTCACGAAGCTTCCAGAAGTCCGAAGGAGAGACGAAGAGGGGCCACGGAGGGGCCACACCCTAGGGCGGCGCGGCCCCCCCCTTGGCCGCGCGGCCCTGTGGTGTGGGGCCCCGTGCCGCCTCTTGACCTGCCCTTCCGGCTATAAAAAGTCTCCGTGACGAAAACCCCAGTACCGAGAACCACGATACGGGAAACCTTCCAGAGACGCCGCCGCCGCCGATCCCATCTCGGGGGATCCAGGAGATCGCCTCCGGCACCCTGCCGGAGAGGGGAATCATCTCCCGGAGGACTCTACGCCGCCATGGTCGCCTCCGGTGTGATGTGTGAGTAGTCTACCCCTGGACTATGGGTCCATAGCAGTAGCTAGATGGTTGTCTTCTCCCCATTGTGCTATCATTGTCGGATCTTGTGAGCTGCCTAACATGATCAAGATCATCTATCTGTAATTCTATATGTTGCGTTTGTTGGGATCCGATGAATAGAGAATACTTGTTATGTTGATTATCAAAGCTATGCTTATGTGTTGTTTATGATCTTGCATGCTCTCCGTTATTAGTAGATGCTCTGGCCAAGTTGATGCTAGTAACTCCAAGAGGGAGTATTTATGCTCGATAGTGGGTTCATGCCTCTGTGAATCTGGAGGAGTGACAAGAACCACTAAGGTTATGGATGTGCTGTTGCCACTAGGGATAAAACATTAGTGCTATGTTCAAGGATGTAGTCACTAGTTACATTACGCGCAATACTTAATGCAATTGTCTGTTGTTAGCAACTTAATACTGGAGGGGGTTCGGATGATAACCTGAAGGTGGACTTTTTAGGCATAGATGCAGTTGGATGGCGGTCTATGTACTTTGTCGTAATGCCCAATTAAATCTCACTATACTCATCATGATATGTATGTGCATGGTCATGCTCTCTTTATTTGTCAATTGCCCAACTGTAATTTGTTCACCCAACATGCTGTTTGTCTTATGGGAGAGACACCTCTAGTGAACTGTGGACCCCGGTCCAATTCTCTTTACTGAAATACAATCTACTGCAATACTTGTTCTACTGTTTTCTGCAAACAATCATCTTCCACACAATACGGTTAATCCTTTGTTACAGCAAGCCGGTGAGATTGACAACCTCACTGTTTCGTTGGGGCAAAGTACTTTGGTTGTGTTGTGCAGGTTCCACGTTGGCGCCGGAATCCCTGGTGTTGCGCCGCACTACATCCCGCCGCCATCAACCTTCAACGTGCTTCTTGGCTCCTCCTGGTTCGATAAACCTTGGTTTCTTTCTGAGGGAAAACTTGCTGCTGTGCGCATCATACCTTCCTCTTGGGGTTCCCAACGAACGTGTGAGTTACACGCCATCAGGGGCCGGCCACACCAAGCCCTAGTTGGCCGCACCCCTTAGTGGCCGGCGCCCCCTCTCCCCAAACCCTAGCCGCCCTCCTCCACCACCTCTCCCGCATACGCTTTAGCGAAGCTCTGCCGGAGATCTCCATCACCACCGCCACCACGCCGTCGTGCTGCCGGGATTCCGAGAAGGATCTACTACTTCTGTTGCCCGCTGGAACGGGGAGAAGGACGTCGTCTTCATCAACACCGAACGTGTGACCGAGTACGGAGGTGCTGCCCGATTGTGGCACCGTCAAGATCTTCTACGCGCTTTTGAAAGTGGCAAGTGATCATCTTCTGCAACAACGAGATCTAATCTCGTAGGCTTTGGAAATCTTCAAGGGTTAGTCTCGTTATCCCCTCGTTGCTACCATCTTCTAGATTGGATCTTGGCTTGGATTTCGTTCTCGCGATAGGAAATTTTTTGTTTTCTATGCTACGAATCCCTACACGCCGCACCTCCATAGGTAACCTGCATGACCACTTCTTGTCGTCATAGGTCTTTCCGACCACCTCTACAGTCTAGGCATCCAGCATGACCACTCCTGGCCGCCGCTGGTTTCGCCACCTTCTACGTCTCCGTCCATCACGACCTCGTCTCCAGCGTCATCGACTCGTCCCCGACTACTTCGTCTACAACCGCGGACTGTATCGGCACCTCTCCCTCTTTACCGCTCCGCGTCTCGCCACCGCTCTGGAGGCCTCCTCTACTGGTCCCCCTGACACTAGCGCATGGTCCATGATGGTCCCTGCCCGCGCACGCCCGGTATTGGCAACACCGATACATGCCTT
Organism: Lolium perenne; assembly: GCF_019359855.2. Lineage (NCBI taxonomy): Eukaryota > Viridiplantae > Streptophyta > Magnoliopsida > Poales > Poaceae > Lolium > Lolium perenne. The sequence continues at coordinate 164,686,987 of NC_067247.2, forward strand.
CATCCCCGACGCGTCCCCGGGCCTGGCAAGCTCGGATCGGCACCTCGTCCTCATTAGCTTCGACAATGTCTTCATCGGCATCGACTCTTCTATGACTGCCTCGACCGCGTCGCCGACTTGATCTTGCGTACTTGGTTTTGGCAAAACCGGAGTGTACCTTCGTCCCCGACGTGCGCCTATTTCTGGCAAATCTAGGGCAACACCTCGTCCTCGATGGCTCCGACTGCATCGACTTCGGCATCGACACCCTCTTTGACGACTGCCTCGACGCGTCTCCGTCACTCTCCTCGTGCACTATGCACTTGCGGCTTCATGTGCGGCTACCTCGACATCGGCACCCGACCAAGATATCGACCACGGCAACCCCTCGCATGGCACTCTCCACCAAGGCTGCACCACCCAATGCTCTTGGCTCCCTCGACATCGGCACAAGGGCTACCACCTCGCACGAGCACCTCGGCTTCCTCAACGGTCCAAGCATCTGTGACGCGACATCATCAACGACGCTCCCGCTACGATTGCGGGGGAGTGCCAACCCGTTGGTTCATACCTTCGGTTTCTCTCCAGTCTGACCGTCCGCGGCGCTTCCATTGTCCACGTCACTACCGCTACGATTGTGGAGGAGTGTTAGAGATATATTTGGTATATGTGCATTTGGTAGTATATGATTTGTAATCATCTCCTACCTTGTCTCTAGGATAGCCTTCCTGACTCCCAAAACTTGTACCCCTATTTATACTCGTCCGAGAGGCTCATTATAACATACAACATATTCCACATATCTCTCTCCCTCTCTATCCTTACAAGAAAGTTTATCGAAATGTGCATCTGATGGTATAGTTTTAAATGATATGCAACTTATATTTAGTTAACCAAATTATTAGTGGAAGTTTATTTTAAAAAGTAAAATGGTCTTGTATTTAAGAACGGAAAAAGTAATAAAAACAAATTGCAAATAAAATAAAGTAGACAAAACGGGCTGAACACCACGCAATGTCAAATATACATCCGTCTACCAATAATACTCCTTCCATTCACTAATATAAGACATTTAACTATTTGTAGATTCATTTATTTTGGTTCATACATAATCTACTTTTAATGTGTAGATTCACTTATTTTAGTTCGTATCTAGTCTATTTTAAAGTTTCTAAACGATTTTACATTAGTGGAACTATAAGTTTACTTAGGCTGGTGCCAACGCGGGCTGTAGTGGGGGCGCTATCGCCGGCGACAGGGCGAGAGAGGGGCGAGAGAGGGGCGAGACGATAGCGCGGGACGGTGGCGCGGGCGCCCGGCGCTATCGCCCGCTACCGCCTAGCTACCGCCCGCGCTGGGGGCGAGAGGGAGACGAGGGCGGGCTAGAGTGGGGCGGCAGCGTTGGCGGGGCGGGGCGAGAGCGCTGGGAGCGAGAGGGTGGCGAGAGGCGGGCGAGAGAGAGGCGACTGGCGGGCGAGATGCGGGCGAGAGGCGGGCGAGAGAGTGTAACGGCTAGCTGACGTGGCGCGATCTGATTCGTCCACGTCAGCTAGCCGTTGGGTTTCAAAAATGGCAAAATTTCATCCCCACCCCCTATAAATACCCCCCATATGGTTTCACTCATTCCACACCTCACTTCATCAGCAGTTCGAGCGACGGAATGGAGGGTGATATGATCGAGCAGTTCCAGGCGGAGTATGAGGAGGAGATGCTCAACGAGGAGGCGGTGCCAAGACGGCGACGCCGCCGAGAGTTCATCAGGCGTGATCGTCTGGGTGCCCACGATCGGCTCTTCGAGGACTACTTCGCCGACGACTGCAATTATCCTCCGAGCTACTTTCGGCGAAGGTATCGGATGAGGCGATCCCTTTTTCTGCGCATTGTGGATAGATTGGGTGAATACTCTCCGTATTTCACCCAAAGAGTTGATGCTCTCAACCGTGCTGGTTTTTCTCCCCTACAAAAGTGTACTGCGGCTTTGCGTCTGTTAGCTTATGGAGCCGCTGCAGATACGATAGATGAGTGGCTTAAGTTAGCTAGACAAACTTCATCAGATTGTCTAGATAGATTCTGTGAAGGCATCATTGAGTGTTACGGGGAGACGTTTTGCCGTCGCCCAAATGTGGAGGATACTCAGCGTCTGTTAGCGAAAGCCGAGGAGCGTGGCTTTCCGGGCATGTTAGGGAGCATCGATTGCATGCATTGGCAGTGGAGGAACTGCCCAGTGGCTCATGCTGGTCAATTCACAAGGGGAGACATCAAACACCCTACCATAATCTTAGAAGCCGTTGCGTCGTATGATCGTTGGATCTGGCATGCCTTTTTTGGAGTGGCCGGGTCCAACAACGACATCAATGTACTCAACCAGTCGCCGTTGTTCACTGATGTGCTTAGGGGAGAAGCACCCGTAGTGAACTTCACGGTGAATGGACACGAGTACCACTATGGTTACTACCTTGCCGACGGCAGCTACCCCTCCTAGCCGGTGTTCATGAAAGGTGTTACTCTTCCACAAAGTGAAAAGCATCGAGTGTTCACTGCTGCTCAATCAGCTTGGCGCAAAGATGTCGAGTGTGCCTTTGGAGTGCTGAAGGCTAGGTTCAACATTCTAGCAGTTTCGGGACGCTCCTACTCGAGGCGTACTCTTGGGTTGATCATGCGTGCATGTGTCATTCTGCACAACATGATCATCGACGATGAGCGTGGTACAAATTTGGACAACATCTATGAGACAGTTGATTCAAATGTCGGGCCTACAATACACCACCATGCACCACCAAGCCTAGCAGCCAGGATTCAGATGGACAACGAAATGAGGGAGTCACCAATGTATGCACAGCTCCAGCATGATTTGATTGAGCATGTGTGGGCTAATGCCTAGATTATGTAATTTTTTCAAATTTTTATGTAATCTTTTCAAATTTTTATGTAATTTTTTTATGATGTAATCGGTAACAATTTTAGTTCAATAAAATAATTTCCCTGCATTATTTATATTGTTGTAATCTGAAAAAGAAATGCTGATGTCGAGGAGAGAGAAAAGCTGACGTGGAGAAAAGAGAAGTGAGAGCTGGCACTATAGCCTGTGCATTGACACCGTGGGGTGAGAGTGGGGTGAGAGTGAGGAAAAAAACTGACGTGGCAGGCTAGAGTGGAGTGGTGCATTGGCACTAGCCTTATGTCCTAACTCCACCTAGTTGAGTTTGGCCATTTTTATACTAGTAAATTGTCACAATATTTATAAAATATAATTGATATATTTTGAAAATGTACTTAAAGATGGAATTGATGTAATATTCCAGGTAATGGGGTTACAAAAATAGAGGAAACAGATGTGTGCATTGCATTCATGCATAGAAAATCTGGGGAATTTTCGCGCTTTAAAGAAAAACAGTCACAGTAACTGAAGTTTCACTTGACCTTGGTGGAATTGAAGTAGCTCATCAAGTCAAGCGTTACAAACCTCAATGTGACTTTGCTAAAACCTTGTCTTGGGAAGAGATGATTTGATCTAAGGGGTTAGATCAAATGGAACTAATAATCAACACAACAACACTTTAATCAATGATCAACTACTTGATCCTATAATAGATCATAATATGGTAATCATTGCCACAACATAAGAACATCTATTCAATTACAAACCAAGTAACAATAAAATGGAGAAACCATTCCTGACTTATCTTTTCCATGTCTTAAGCTAATCCTTGAACCTACCATGAACCTCATGGTATTCATTATATTTCAATCTTGGAAACAAGACAAGGAGATCAACTCTAGAAATATATATATCCTTTTCTATTCCATACTAGTATACATCAAACCAAGAGAGATGAGAGTTCTACAATAATTATTAGAGAAGCAACAAACCTTGAGCTAAACCTTGGATATGCATCCAAGTATTCACATCATCATCTTAAAGAGAAACCCTAGGATATTATTCAAGTCCTTCCCAAGTAAGAGAGCCCATTCATATCAATTCTAGCTTTACCTATTAATGAATAGAGGACAATCTTTGAACTAAAGTATTGGGTTGTAAACCATTTCATCTTGGAGTGGTGAGATAACCAAATACCAAGTGGAATAAGACTATATCCATGAATTAGTGAAATAAGGGTTGGACTAATCCAACTAAGTCAGACAATTGAATCTTTAGCTCAGCAACCTAAATAAATATTAGGAGTACACCATAAACCCTAGAATAAACCATTCCTATATGAGAGAACTCAAGCAATGGAGTTACACTAAAAATAGATGAGGCAACACCTGGATTTGAGAGAGAGAACTATTCTTATGACCAGATGATCATATCATCATTGTTGAGTAGAACCCCAACATAATATCTCAGGCATTCTCCTGGGATATAAACTTTAGAGGCAACCATAGTAGTCCCATCCAAGAAAGTAAAGTATAAGTACTATACCTTAGCTGATCAAGACAATACTTGATCATGGAAGTGAGAACCCCATTTAATGAGAGATCCTTAGGAAGCCAAACCTTGATCATTATAAATTGAGTGATGATCATAAACCCTAAGAACTTGAGGTAAGGTATTAAGAGCAAGTTGATCATGTCTAATCCATGATCATACACTTGAGGTATGTGAGAATAAGTTGAATCCTAATAGGATAAGTAGATATCCTTCACCACATGAAATCATAGGGAGGTAACTAGTAATCAACCATAGAATTATATCCCAACCTTTACTTGTGCACCACTTGGTGATCATAATTAGAATCCTACTATATCTATATTTCATAAATTAATGAACCTAAGAAAACCTTAGAGTTGAACACTATACTTTATTTGGTGAGAAACCATAACTCCTTAAGACCAAAGTTAACTATAAAAAGAACTATAACTAATGAAGTTACTTTAATGATAAATTGAGGATATCAATAGAAGTTAACTGGTAGAAGATAAAACCAACTCTCAAATCCTTAGTAATTAGAGAAGCACATAAGATATGAAGCAAGTAACCAGATTACCACGATTAGGGGAGATTAAACCCTAGCCAATGCACTATGGTGTCATCCCATATCTACAAACTAGAATAATATCTCAACCTAGTTTGTATCCCACTTGGGTGATCACCACTATAAACCTAATCCACATTTGAGTTCCAACCCATGTGTCATTAGGTTAATAGTATTGGAGCCTAGAATTGTCCATAAAGTAAACCTTATGTTCCAATTTGTTAACATATAATTATACACATCAAATATTAAGCAAGAGATCACTTCCCAAATGGAAACTAAGTTCTAATAACAATCCCTCAAATACTTTGAGTTGGGAGTATCACTTCCCATAATTCAAAACAGAATTGAATCCATAAGAAAAAGGAAAATTACATTAGCACATGAAATCATGCCATCAAAATCAATCTCCTATTTGAAATCCATAAATAAGTATTATCTTAAGGTTGCTTCTTGCAAAGTAACACCAAACAAAACCCTAAATATCATTAAATAAGAAAAACCATCATTTGGAAAATAATTTGAATATCTCCAAAGACAAATTTCAAATTCATACCTATATGGATAATTAACCCAAATCCCAATAGCAATTAATAAACCAATGATTTAGTACCATATTAAAATGGATAATATCCAACAGTAATTATAAAGTATCTTGGGTGAATTTCACAAGAATTCAAATTGTAAAATACCTGCATAGTATAGATGAATTCAAAACAGAAATATAAAACCAGAAATTCAAAACAAAAATAAAAAGAAAATAGAAAAGGAGAGGAGAGGGACTTACCTGGACCTTGCCAGCCGAAGAAGCCCAGCAGGAGTCCACCAATGCGGCCCAGCAGCGCAGCCCGACGAGCCCAAACCAGCCCACTTACCGTTTCGATGGATAAGATCGGAGACGCCGTCTTCGTCTTCGTCTTCGCTCGCGTCGACGCACATCAGCTCGACACCGCGATGGAGAGGCCACGTCCCGCGTCGTCGCCGCCGATACCGACCGCCAGCGCACGAGGAGGAAGCTATATAACGCGCCGAAGCCCACCATTTTCCCTCCTTTCGTCTCAATCGACCAGGACCCCGAAACCCTAGCTCGCCGGTGACAAACTCGCCCCGGCGATTCCGACCACCCCGAAGCTCGCCGATTAGCTCAGAAGGAGCGCCACGATGTCCTCGTCTATCTGGTATATGGGCGCGTCAAGGGGAGCACGGAGGAGCGCGAATTTCGGCATTCCCTTCCGCCTGGGTTCGCCGGAAACCTTAAGCTTGCCATCGTCTTCGACCACAATCGAGGTCGCCGATCATCCAGGAAGCATTCTGGTGAGCAGACGCTTCGATTGAGCCCTTACTCGCTTCCTGTGTCGCACCCTAGCATTATTTAGACACTGGCCGGAGCTCGCCGCCGCAGATGATGGTCGCCGGCGATGTTCCGGTGGACCATTCGAGCAGACAACCACACCATTAGACTCAGAGTGTCGAGGGGGTTCGAGTAGCGGTAGTCGCGCATCCAGGGGCGCCATAAATCGGCGGCGCCGCCACACCCTGCCTCGCCGGCGTTTAAACGCCGGTAGGGTCAACACGCCGGTCAATTTTGACCAAGCACAGCTTGCGTGGCAGCCTACGTGGCACTGGTCCCACGGGTCAGTGTCTAGTGCTAGGTTCTGCCACGGTACATAAACCGTTTTCTTTATTTTAATTTCAATTCAATAATTACTGAAACTTTATAAAAATGTAGAAAATTCATTTTAAGTCAGAAAAATATAAATGAGATATTAATATTTTTAGAAAAGAAAACTCTATCCAATAAAAATATAAAATGAAATTTTTATTTTTAATAAAAATTCAATTATTTAATACTTGTTATTTAAGCCTTTAATTTTAATTCTAAATTCAATTAAAATTCAATAATTAGGAAAAAGGTATAAAATAAATAAAAACCAGTAAAGTAAATAAGGAAAACAATAAAATTAATTTTCCTTCTCTATTAATTTATTAAATCCTTATTAGGAGGATTTTAAACCCTAATTAATAATTATCTTAATTATTAATTATTTAAAAATAATAAAATGCCAAATCCAATATTAATTTTATTTCAAAGTTATTAATAACTTCAACCTTATAGTGAAGTTATTAATTCAAGAACTTTAGGGTATTTAGAAAACCCTAATTTCATAAGTAATAGAACCAGGAACCCATAATTTAATGTGGGACCCTAAAACCCTAATACCACTAGGCAACCTAGCTCCATTTATTCATATGAACTCTAATTTGTTTCTAACCTAAACCCTAGGTTAGGATAAGTGATCATGATATTTTTCCTCTGATCCATAGAACCATAATTAGCAAATAAATACTTACCATGTTCACATAAAATGTAGGAGCCCTATTATCCATAATTCAGTATTCCATGTATGCATACCTATCCTACCTAGTTAATCAAGTAGGGTGAGCCAAGTGTAAACCCTAGATCCTATTACTAAAACACCAACCTTAATCATTCCTACTTAGCATCACACCATCGTGATGAATTCTAATAGCAATCATATCTAATGTTTAGCATTACATACCATACTCCACTAAACCCTACTAGTGTGAGATACTTAGGAACCATCCCATCTAAGAGCCAACCATTCCTTACTTAGTGGATCAAATAACAAACCCTAGACAATCTCAATCCTAATTGATATGCTTCTTATTATTTAAGAAGTATGTTCTTCAAAAGTTATTCTTTTTAAGTAAATAAAGAATCATCATCAAAACTGCCTAATAGAACCTATAGACAATAGCAATCTATCACCAGCAAAGAAGCATCAACCTTGATAGCACCCATGTATAATTAATTGCTTAGAATGCCTAGGCTTAACTCAACCTTACATGCCCTAGGTGTTGATGAATCCAACTAGGTTGTGATCCATCTAATACCTACTCCAGAAACTAAATGGAACCATCATCAACCATAGAACCCCTCAACCTAATTATCGTACCTGTTCTTTATTAAAGAACATGTTCTTCAAAAGTTATTCTTTTAAAGTATATGATAATTAACCATTAACCATGCCTATAGTACTAAAACTGACCACTGTTCTTTACTTGTTAACATTATGCCAATTATCATTCTTTGTGTGCTCAATTGATTATTATGTTTTATTATCTACCTGTTTATGATACCAAGTAATCACACCTGAATAAGAACCTTGTTTGTGAATCACTCTAAAAAGTGCAACACACCCTGAACCAATCATTACAACTCACTGATCCTAAATCATCGGGGTTAGGTCACGCTTAGAACGATTACATCTCATACTTATGCATTATTGCATCCTTGCCAATCTTTTAAATATCGTCCTTACCGGACGATGATGCTATTTCAGAATTTGGAGTTATTGCGTATCGAAGACCTTGCCTGCATAATCTTGCAGTCAAGAAAGGCAAGTTCATCACTTGCTCATGTCATTTGAGTATCTTTATCAAATTACTTGCAAAGTACTATGATTATCACTATTGCATAAAAACCAAAACCACTATTTTCATAACTATGAATATGACTATGTGGTGGGCAATGGAACCATGGATTGTGTTGATATGGTGGAGGTTCCATTGCAAGGGTTTATATCCATCTAGGATTAAACAACAAATGTCGCCAGTGATTCTTGTGCTGTAATACCCGTGTTAACCATAAGATCTGGAATGGGACGGACTAGTCAATCGTATTTCCACCTCTTGTACATCAACGGATGCGCTTGCCATAGCAGTTGTATCTGGCGGAACAACCGGAGGGTGGGGATCCCACTCTAATTCCCCACGGTAAAGCATTGCTTGCCGTAGCAGTTGTGTCTTGCGGAACAACCAGAGGGTGGGGATCCCACTCTAATTCCCCACGGTAATGCGGTCTATGATGGGTTGCAGCTACCGGCGTAGGAGTGTATGGTAGAGCCCAGCACTGTCGTCGTGGTCGGGGTCCACCCTGAAATCTACGGAAATAATGGGACCGGCGTGGACCCAGGGTCGGGGCATGCAACAAAGGGTGGGTGTGCAAGGTAGCGGAGGAATATGATTGACTATGACCTTACTCCTGACCTCACACCAAAGGAAGTGTGGACGGGCCTGCAACTCGGTTGGCAACAAGGATAAGATTTCTTATGGGTAAAGCAACACACCTCTGCAGAGTGTGATGAATCGTGACCTGTCACTCCCTGTTCCAGGATTTGGAACTGCGAACGCTGCCGGAAAGGAGCTCCATGAAGTTCTAGTAAACCGGTGAAGGCTGATGGACATAGTTCTTCTGAATAAAAGCAATCTTTTGAAGAAATGGTTACGAAAACTTGCATTGGTATTAGACTTTCTGGTCTAATGTTGTAGCTATTGCATTAAACACCTCTTTCCTATAATGAACTTGTTGAGTAAGCTCGTACTCATCCCACTCTTAAATCCCCTGCTTAGATATGGAGGCATCGAAGGAGGATCTACAGTGCAACTCGAAGACCGATGAGTCAACAACTACTTCACGAGACGGGACCCTGTCAGAGGAGTCAGATACCACATCCAACAAGGAGAAAACCTAGTTTAGCCATAGAAGGGAACTAGCTTCCTAAACCTAGCTCCTATTTAGCTAGAGTCTATTCTTAGCCTCTGTAGTTAGTGAAATACTCTACAAATAGAGTTCGTGATAAGACTATACTACGAGTCGTTCTTCTGGAGTTTATTTACAGTTTTACCTCATTGTAAAGTAGGAGGCTGTGATGATCTTATGTAACAGAGTCGATGTTGTAATTCTATAGACATACCTTGGACCCGCATATGTTTCTGTTGTACCACTCTGAGCGATATAATACTAGTGGAACGGTGTTTCATTTGTGTTATATCAGACTTGCATACTACACCATGCAGTGGTATGCCGGGTCACCACAGTTGGTATTAGAGCAAATGCTTTGACCCTAGGATTAAAACCCTTTAAAGGAGACCTATAGGATTGGTAGTGTCTATAGGAAGTTGCCTTAGTTAAACCAAATACTTCTTATGACTTGAGATGGATATTCACTTAAGAATAATCCTGACACACTTAAGTCAACCTTTCTTATCTATCTTTACTAAGAGAAGTTAGTTAGTGAATCCCAAGTAGGTAGTATACCATTAAGTCCTTAAAACAATAGATGAGTAGATCACAGTTGGTATACAATACATGGTAGTCCAAAGAGAGGATACAACCATAAGGAAGATATCCTATTGGAAGATGTGTACCAGCACATGTTATAGTTAAATAAGAATTACTCAGACCTGCACTAGAAGTAATATCAAGTGATGAAGATAATTAAGATGTCCTAATAGAAGATGTAGACCAAGTTAAGTAATGGGTAAGTAAAATTTATCTAAAATTGTGAAACAACTGATAGTAAGGGATGAATATAAGTTATACGAGGTAGTATAAACCATGATGAGTCAATCATGGGAAGTAAGGAAGAGTGATAGGAATAAAAACTTGTCTACTTACATGGTAGAGTTGCTAGTCATATATGATTCACTTGAGAATCATTATGTGATGAAGTAGAACCTCTAAAGTACTTAGGAGGAGTACAATAAGAAGCCAAGTGCTAAACAAGTAGTGCAAGAATTGTATTCCAAAACCATGGGAAGTGTGCCAAGCACATCAGAACTATAGCCTTATGGTACAATAACTTGGAAGTATAGGAGCTATATTCCAATAGTTATGTGTCTAGAATAATGATGTTAGAAATAGACATATCATGTGTAGTAGTCCTCAACAAAATGGAAGTTAAGTAGTACTTCCAGATAAAATTAGGTTAACCTTAACCATCCCCAAACCACTTTGTGTCAAGTTTATCTCATTGCAATTGTGCAATTAAGGTAAATGTTGAGACAAATAGTAGAATCCCATATATTCGTGCTAAATATCACGATATAATCCTATATTATGTGGTGTTATATACTACACATCTCAGCCGGATGTTTAGAGATGTCTTACTCAACTATTTTATTCAGGCTTATGATGGTGTGTATTATAAGCACAAAGCTGAATCTTCTTGGATTTTATTGGATTTTCATTGTTTGACTAGATCCATACATGAAGTTTGACTTTGGTATGCAAATGCATGTTGCAATATCAAGTCCTTACTTGATGCTATAGATCTAGAGGGTAATAGTATTCGTGTGAGGAAGCGACGAATTTTGGAAGATTTCGAAGTCAAGATGAAGGTTCATCAGATAAAGGAAACAAAGTTGTGGGAAGCAACCACAATATTCAGAAGGAAGTACCAATCAAAACTCATGCTTTACCTCAACAAAGGAGTACTTTAGTACATGAGAAGCATGAAGGTAAGAAATCTGGTGATTATGGAGAAGCTCAAGCAGATCCATAGTCAATATTGAAGGGAGAATGCATGGGAAATCACTTAGGATGCTATAATCATAGTGTCAGTTAGTGGTTCTCTTGCAAAATAAACCCTGACAGAAGGAAGATGACCTATGAAACCGTAGCAGATATAAGAAGACCATAATTGGTATCAGAAGACCACAGTTGTGGTATAGGATCAATACTGCGAGATAGAGTAGAAGATGTCTCGTCCAGTTGATCAGAACCTATAATAGAATTCATTTTTAGATAACAAATAGCCACAATTGGTATCAAGTAGTCCACCATTGGATCATTTGTACCAAGAAGTTGTGAACAAATAAATTTTTGTCAGCCAAATAACTATGATCTATAATCATTGAGTCGAAGGATTCACATTGGATGTCCACAATTGAGTGGATACACCACAAGGATTCTTCACGAGACCTTAGAAGAATATAAACCATAAGCTACACCTAGACTAATATTCTAACCATCAATCCAATAGTTGGAAGAAAAGGAGTTGAAGACCATAAGAAAATTCTAAGGGGTAGAGTAAAGATTGAGTTGGATATACAAGTACTCAATACTTTAAGCTAGATCGAAGCAGAAGGTCTGAACTGAGAGGAAGTTCGATCTTATTTTCATAAGATTGTTGAACATTACTTTCAGAAGGATGTCAGACCAGAAGCCGAGATTTATACCTCGAGGAAGTAAGAAGTAGACTATAACTTGAGAAAGTGAGTAATATTCACTCAGCAGTTCGATAGCTCAAGTAATCTAAGGTTAATGAAGTTGGATGAAGGAAATACCATAGACCAAATACAGTTCAAAAGGGCCAAAGACCGAAGAAGATTGAACATACCAATACCAAAGACTAATAGAATGATTCCTTTCATGGAACCTAAATAAACCAAAATAGTTATAGGTATCAATAATAAGCCATGATTGGATGGACTAAATGAGTCTAATCCATTCTTAGGGAAATAAACCATCAAGACCATTTCCATGTTAAGTACCTTACTTAGTACCATTATTGCAGTTTTGGTAGTAAGGGAAAACAAAGACCTATTTATCAATTAGGAGTGTACTATCAAATCAGTCTTCAGTTAAGACTAGCAGCACCAGAAGAAGTCCTATCATTGATTCTTCAATGAGAAAGGAAACAAGCTTATAGAGTTGAAAGAAATCAAATAATTAAAAGCCATGGCTCAGAGACATGTATTATTAGATACCAGAGAAAAATCATAGAACTGGAGTAAGAAACTAATGTTCAGAGACAAACCCTAATGGATTCCAGGAAGAATCTGGACAAGGGATATATTCAATTATATCCAGTAAGATCACCACGGAGTTCTAGAAAAGTCGTAGTCTGCACAAGTCAGATTCACACCTCGGAAACGTGAGAGAGATCAAACTTCGAGGATGAAGTTTAGTTTAAGGGGTAGAGACTGTAATATCCCAGGTAATGGGGTTACAAAAATAGAGGAAACAGATGTGTGCATTGCATTCATGCATAGAAAATCTGGGGAATTTTCGCGCTTTAAAGAAAAATAGTCACAGTAACTGAAGTTTCACTTGACCTTGGTGGAATTGAAGTAGCTCATCAAGTCAAGCGTTACAAACCTCAATGTGACTTTGCTAAAACCTTGTCTTGGGAAGAGATGATTTGATCTAAGGGGTTAGATCAAATGGAACTAATAATCAACACAACAACACTTTAATCAATGATCAACTACTTGATCCTATAATAGATCATAATATGGTAATCATTGCCACAACATAAGAACATCTATTCAATTACAAACCAAGTAACAATAAAATGGAGAAACCATTCCTGACTTATCTTTTCCATGTCTTAAGCTAATCCTTGAACCTACCATGAACCTCATGGTATTCATTATATTTCAATCTTGGAAACAAGACAAGGAGATCAACTCTAGAAATATATATATCCTTTTCTATTCCATATTAGTATACATCAAACCAAGAGAGATGAGAGTTCTACAATAATTATTAGACAAGCAACAAACCTTGAGCTAAACCTTGGATATGCATCCAAGTATTCACATCATCATCTTAAAGAGAAACCCTAGGATATTATTCAAGTCCTTCCCAAGTAAGAGAGCCCATTCATATCAATTCTAGCTTTACCTATTAATGAATAGAGGACAATCTTTGAACTAAAGTATTGGGTTGTAAACCATTTCATCTTGGAGTGGTGAGATAACCAAATACCAAGTGGAATAAGACTATATCCATGAATTAGTGAAATAAGGGTTGGACTAATCCAACTATGTCAGACAATTGAATCTTTAGCTTAGCAACCTAAATAAATATTAGGAGTACACCATAAACCCTAGAATAAACCATTCCTATATGAGAGAACTCAAGCAATGGAGTTACACTAAAAATAGATGAGGCAACACCTGGATTTGAGAGAGAGAACTATTCTTATGACCAGATGATCATATCATCATTGTTGAGTAGATACCCAACATAATATCTCAGGCATTCTCCTGGGATATAAACTTTAGAGGCAACCATAGTAGTCTCATCCAAGAAAGTAAAGTATAAGTACTATACCTTAGCTGATCAAGACAATACTTGATCATGGAATTGAGAACCCCATTTAATGAGAGATCCTTAGGAAGCCAAACCTTGATCATTATAAATTGAGTGATGATCATAAACCCTAGGAACTTGAGGTAAGGTATTAAGAGCAAGTTGATCATGTCTAATCCATGATCATACACTTGAGGTATGTGAGAATAAGTTGAATCCTAATAGGATAAGTAGATATCCTTCACCACATGAAATCATAGGGAGGTAACTAGTAATCAACCATAGAATTATATCCCAACCTTTACTTGTGCACCACTTGGTGATCATAATTAGAATCCTACTATATCTATATTTCATAAATTAATGAACCTAAGAAAACCTTAGAGTTGAACACTATACTTTATTTGGTGAGAAACCATAACTCCTTAAGACCAAAGTTAACTATAAAAAGAACTATAACTAATGAAGTTACTTTAATGATAAATTGAGGATATCAATAGAAGTTAATTGGTAGAAGATAAAACTAACTCTCAAATCCTTAGTAATTAGAGAAGCACATAAGATATGAAGCAAGTAACCAGATTACCACGATTAGGGGAGATTAAACCCTAGCCAATGCACTATGGTGTCATCCCATATCTACAAACTAGAATAATATCTCAACCTAGTTTGTATCCCACTTAGGTGATCACCACTATAAACCTAATCCACATTTGAGTTCCAACCCATGTGTCATTTGGTTAATAGTATTGGAACCTAGAATTGTCCATAAAGTAAACCTTATGTTCCAATTTGTTAACATATAATTATACACATCAAATATTAAGCAAGAGATCACTTCCCAAATGGAAACTAAGTTCTAATAACAATCCCTCAAATACTTTGAGTTGGGAGTATCACTTCCCATAATTCAAAACAGAATTGAATCCATAAGAAAAAGGAAAATTACATTAGCACATGAAATCATGCCATCAAAATCAATCTCCTATTTGAAATCCATAAATAAGTATTATCTTAAGGTTGCTTCTTGCAAAGTAACACCAAACAAAACCCTAAATATCATTAAATAAGAAAAACCATCATTTGGAAAATAATTTGAATATCTCCAAAGACAAAATTCAAATTCATACCTATATGGATAATTAATCCAAATCCCAATAGCAATTAATAAACCAATGATTTAGTACCATATTAAAATGGATAATATCCAACAGTAACTATAAAGTATCTTGGGTGAATTACACAAGAATTCAAATTGTAAAATACCTGCATAGTATAGATGAATTCAAAATAGAAATATAAAACCAGAAATTCAAAACAGAAATAAAAAGAAAATAGAAAAGGAGAGGAGAGGGACTTACCTGGACCTTGCCAGCCGAAGAAGCCCAGCAGGAGTCCACCAATGCGGCCCAGCAGTGCAGCCCAGCAGCAGCCCAAACCAGCCCACTTACCGTTTTGATGGATAAGATCGGAGACGCCGTCTTCGTCTTCGTCTTCGCTCGCGTCGACGCACATCAGCTCGACACCGCGATGGAGAGGCCACGTCCCGCGTCGTCGCCGCCGATACCGACCGCCAGCGCACGAGGAGGAAGCTATATAACGCGCCGAAGCCCACCATTTTCCCTCCTTTCGTCTCAATCGACCAGGACCCCGAAACCCTAGCTCGCCGGTGACAAACTCGCCCCGGCGATTCCGACCACCCCGAAGCTCGCCGATTAGCTCAGAAGGAGCGCCACGATGACCTCGTCTATCTGGTATATGGGCGCGTCAAGGGGAGCACGGAGGAGCGCGAATTTCGGCGTTCCCTTCCGCCTGGGTTCGCCGGAAACCTTAAGCTTGCCATCGTCTCCGACCACAATCGAGGTCGCCGATCATCCAGGAAGCATTCTGGTGAGCAGACGCTTCGATTGAGCCCTTACTCGCTTCCTGTGTCGCACCCTAGCATTATTTAGACACTGGCCGGAGCTCGCCGCCGCAGATGATGGTCGCCGGCGATGTTCCGGTGGACCATTCGAGCAGACAACCACACCATTAGACTCAGAGTGTCGAGGGGGTTCGAGTAGCGGTAGTCGCGCATCCAGGGGCGCCATAAATCGGCTGCGCCGCCACACCCTGCCTCGCCGGCGTTTAAACGCCGGTAGGGTCAACACGCCGGTCAATTTTGACCAAGCACAGCTTGCGTGGCAGCCTACGTGGCACTGGTCCCACGGGTCAGTGTCTAGTGCTAGGTTCTGCCACGGTACATAAACCGTTTTCTTTATTTTAATTTCAATTCAATAATTACTGAAACTTTATAAAAATGTAGAAAATTCATTTTAAGTCAGAAAAATATAAATGAGATATTAATATTTTTAGAAAAGAAAACTCTATCCAATAAAAATATAAAATGAAATTTTTATTTTTAATAAAAATTCAATTATTTAATACTTGTTATTTAAGCCTTTAATTTTAATTCTAAATTCAATTAAAATTCAATAATTAGGAAAAAGGGATAAAATAAATAAAAACCAGTAAAGTAAATAAGGAAAACAATAAAATTAATTTTCCTTCTCTATTAATTTATTAAATCCTTATTAGGAGGATTTTAAACCCTAATTAATAATTATCTTAATTATTAATTATTTAAAAATAATAAAATGCCAAATCCAATATTAATTTTATTTCAAAGTTATTAATAACTTCAACCTTATAGTGAAGTTATTAATTCAAGAACTTTAGGGTATTTAGAAAACCCTAATTTCATAAGTAATAGAACCAGGAACCCATAATTTAATGTGGGACCCTAAAACCCTAATACCACTAGGCAACCTAGCTCCATTTATTCATATGAACTCTAATTTGTTTCTAACCTAAACCCTAGGTTAGGATAAGTGATCATGATATTTTTCCTCTGATCCATAGAACCATAATTAGCAAATAAATACTTACCATGTTCACATAAAATGTAGGAGCCCTATTATCCATAATTCAGTATTCCATGTATGCATACCTATCCTACCTAGTTAATCAAGTAGGGTGAGCCAAGTGTAAACCCTAGATCCTATTACTAAAACACCAACCTTAATCATTCCTACTTAGCATCACACCATCGTGATGAATTCTAATAGCAATCATATCTAATGTTTAGCATTACATACCATACTCCACTAAACCCTACTAGTGTGAGATACTTAGGAACCATCCCATCTAAGAGCCAACCATTCCTTACTTAGTGGATCAAATAACAAACCCTAGACAATCTCAATCCTAATTGATATGCTTCTTATTATTTAAGAAGTATGTTCTTCAAAAGTTATTCTTTTTAAGTAAATAAAGAATCATCATCAAAACTGCCTAATAGAACCTATAGACAATAGCAATCTATCACCAGCAAAGAAGCATCAACCTTGATAGCACCCATGTATAATTAATTGCTTAGAATGCCTAGGCTTAACTCAACCTTACATGCCCTAGGTGTTGATGAATCCAACTAGGTTGTGATCCATCTAATACCTACTCCAGAAACTAAATGGAACCATCATCAACCATAGAACCCCTCAACCTAATTATCGTACCTGTTCTTTATTAAAGAACATGTTCTTCAAAAGTTATTCTTTTAAAGTATATGATAATTAACCATTAACCATGCCTATAGTACTAAAACTGACCACTGTTCTTTACTTGTTAACATTATGCCAATTATCATTCTTTGTGTGCTCAATTGATTATTATGTTTTATTATCTACCTGTTTATGATACCAAGTAATCACACCTGAATAAGAACCTTGTTTGTGAATCACTCTAAAAAGTGCAACACACCCTGAACCAATCATTACAACTCACTGATCCTAAATCATCGGGGTTAGGTCACGCTTAGAACGATTACATCTCATACTTATGCATTATTGCATCCTTGCCAATCTTTTAAATATCGTCCTTACCGGACGATGATGCTATTTCAGAATTTGGAGTTATTGCGTATCGAAGACCTTGCCTGCATAATCTTGCGGTCAAGAAAGGCAAGTTCATCACTTGCTCATGTCATTTGAGTATCTTTATCAAATTACTTGCAAAGTACTATGATTATCACTATTGCATAAAAACCAAAACCACTATTTTCATAACTATGAATATGACTATGTGGTGGGCAATGGAACCATGGATTGTGTTGATATGGTGGAGGTTCCATTGCAAGGGTTTATATCCATCTAGGATTAAACAACAAATGTCGATGATTCTTGTCTTTGTAATACCCGTGTTAACCATAAGATCTGGAATAGGACGGACTAGTCAATCGTATTTCCACCTCTTGTACATCAACGGATGCGCTTGCCGTAGCGATTGTATGCGAGCGGAACAACCGGAGGGTGGGGATCCCACTCTAATTCCCCACGGTAAAGCATTGCTTGCCGTAGCAGTTGTGTCTTGGGGAACAACCGGAGGGTGGGGATCCCACTCTAATTCCCCACGGTAATGCGGTCTATGATGGGTTGCAGCTACCGGCGTAGGAGTGTATGGTAGAGCCCGACATCGTCGTGGTCGGGGTCCACCCTGAAATCTACGGGAATAATGGGACCGGCGTGGACCCAGGGTCGGGGCATGCAACAAAGGGTGGGTGTGCGAGGTAGCGGAGGAATATGATTGACTATGACCTTACTCCTGACCTCACACCAAAGGAAGTGTGGACGAGCCTGCAACTCGGTTGGCAACAAGGATAAGATCTCTTATGGGTAAAGCAACACACCTCTGCAGAGTGTGATGAATCGTGACCTGTCACTCCCTGTTCCGGGATTTGGAACTGCGAACGCTGCCGGAAAGGAGCTCCATGAAGTTCTAGTAAACCGGTGAAGGCTGACGGACATAGTTCTTCTGAATAAAAGCAATGTTTTGAAGAAATGGTTACGAAAACTTGCATTGGTATTAGACTTTCTGCTCTAATGCTGTAGCTAGTGCATTAAACACCTCTTTCCTATAATGAACTTGTTGAGTACGCTCGTACTCATCCCACTCTTAAATCCCCTGCTTAGATATGGAGGCATCGAAGGAGGATCTACAGTGCAACTCGAAGACCGAGGAGTCAACAACTACTTCACGAGACGGGACCCTGTCAGAGGAGTCAGATACCACATCCAACAAGGAGAAAACCTAGTTTAGCCATAGAAGGGAACTAGCTTCCTAAACCTAGCTCCTATTTAGTTAGAGTCTATTCTTAGCCTCTGTAGTTAGTGAAATACTCTACAAATAGAGTTCGTGATAAGACTAGACTACGAGTCGTTCTTCTAGAGTTTATTTACAGTTTTACCTCATTGTAAAGTAGGAGGCTGTGATGATCTTATATAACAGAGTCGATGTTGTAATTCTATAGACATACCTTGGACCCGCATATGTTTCTGTTGTACCACTCTGAGCGATATAATACTAGTGGAACGGTGCTTCATTGGTGTTATATCAGACTTGCATACTACACCATGCAGTGGTATGCCGGGTCACCACAATTGATGATAATAAATTGTTGTTGTATATGAATGCTACTTTTTTGCAATAAAGTTAGTCAAACATAATTTGACTTAGAACAAAACCTAAGCGTACAATTTCAGCAGGCTTAAACGTCGGTTCAAATTGCTGGCAAATAGAATTACACTCTTAAAACACATACATTTAATATAAGGAAGTTAAATCCATAGCTTCTCTTACAACCTATATTTTCTATTTTATGGGTCTTTTTTTTCATTTTTAATTACGAGTCGAACGAAATGCAAAACATTGTGTAGGAATGGTGATTTTGGTTGAACTTTGAGGAAATATTATAGAAGGAAAGTATTTCATTTCCTTCAAAAGCAAGGAATAGTCATGGGTCTCTAAGATGGCATAGATCAGGGCCGGCTCTGGCCCAGGACAAGAAGTGCGACGGCCCAGGGCCCAACCAAAACTGGGGCCCATTTTTTCTGGCACAGACGCACAGTATATAGGAAAAGGTAGAAGAAAAAAATTAGGCCCATCTAACATGCACGCAGTCTAAATTAGACCCATTTAAATAGTTCGCCCTGGGCCCCTACAAATCCTAGAGCCGGCCCTGGCGTAGATGACATAATTGAATTTCAAAAATGCATGC
Organism: Lolium perenne; assembly: GCF_019359855.2. Classification (NCBI taxonomy): domain Eukaryota; kingdom Viridiplantae; phylum Streptophyta; class Magnoliopsida; order Poales; family Poaceae; genus Lolium; species Lolium perenne. The sequence goes on from NC_067247.2 coordinate 164,706,938, forward strand.
ATGGCCTAAGCACATATCCTAAAGTAAATGACGTGTTGCCTGGATTTGCTTGGAAATTCATCACTCCCTTAAGATTTCACTAAGGCTCGCTTAGAATGCATGGATTGGGTATCCATCTGTTCGGCGTAAAACAAATACCAAAAGTGTCACTTTTGATTTATTTGGGCCGGACCGTGGATACAAAAAAAAAAGCAAATTACATAGAGGCAAAAATAAAAAAACTTAAATAAAATAGATAAAACCCCCGCTAACTAGCGTGCGCGTCATGGCCGCCTATTCGTCGTCGCTAATGTCGATGAAGACCGGCGGCTCCCATGGCTAGGGCTTGTATGGCGCCGGAAGACTGGTGAGCGTAGTCAACGGGTACCCAACGGTAGTCCCTCTTGGGGAAACCAAAATCAAATGAAAATTTCAAACGTGAAGTTTGTTTGTGACACTGTAAAATCGTAGGGGATACAAACAGAGAGAGAGATAAATAAAAATAAAAGAAAGCTGTGGAAAGAGGAGGTGGATCTTTGGCGATGTGGTTGCAGGGGCGGTAGGACCAGGGACAGAGAACGATAAGATGTGGTGGGCATGGGCAATTTGGCGATGCATCCATGCATGCACATACACACGGGTGCAGCGTAGCTTGCCTGCGAGCCTACCAGTATCAGTGCTCCGGACTGATCATGGAGCCAAGTGGCAATTCAGGGCACTGATCTTTCGGCCACTGACTGAATGAATCCATGGGATGCAAAGCAGGGGACGCATGTGACGGGAAAAGGGTGAAGATCTCCGTTCCCTCCTTTCTTTCTTTCTGCCTTGGAATCGGCGAAAGCTCATGCCGCTGCGCACCGCGTCCACAGGTTGGCTTTTTTACACGTACGCGCCATGCAGCGTGCACGGGGGATCACAATCACATCACCATCCAAAGTCCAACCAAACTACAAACTAAGGACATCTCCAGCGGCGCGACGCATTTCGGACACTCAAAATGTTCGTAAGCGTCCGTTTGCATCGTCTGGTGGACGTGGAAATAGTTGCACTCTGTTTGCGTCTAGGGCTGGCTCCAGCGGGGCGACGCATTTTCGGCGCAAGCCAGATTTCAAAAAAAGATGAACTAGCATCAACTTTACACGAAATTACAACCGTAAATTGAGGTCTGCAATATGTTTATCACACTTTGCACAAGGTAGGGCACAAAGTGGAGCAAAAGGTGCATAACAAGGCCTGAACAACAATAAAAAAAAAGTCCAAAAGAAGGCCAAGGTGTTGGGCGCATGGCGATGGCTATCAGGCGTCTCGCGCGCGGATTTCGGCACGCCTCTTCATGAACCATGCCCTGGTGTCGTCGTCGATGCCGCTCAAGTCAGCAAGCATTGAGTCGCCGCTTCTAGGCGTCCGGTTGAGGTCGAGAAACGCCACCCCGTTGAACTGCTCCGGCGCCCCGGTCAACTACACCGGCGGCAGGCCGGAGGAGGCGAACCGCAACGCCGAGTGGCCTTGCAAGGGAGCGGGAGTTCCAGGGCGCAGCTGGGAACTTACCGAGCTCACCGACGAGGCCGGAGGAGCGACGCCGGTGATCCCCTCTCTCTTGACGAGCATGTAGCCCTCTGCTAAGGTCGGATGTGAAAGGACACAAATGTCACCTAGAGGGGGAGGGGTGAATAGGCGATTTAAAACTTTTACGAGATGGGCTTAACAAATGCGGAATAAAACTAGCGTTTATTTTGTCAAGCCTAAAGCCTATATACTATGGTTCACCTATGTGCACCAACAACTTATGCTAAGCAATATAATCAACTAGGTGATAGCAAGATATATAACTTCAAGCACGATGGCTATCACAAAGTAAAGTGCATAAGTAAATAGCTCGGGTATAGGAATAACCGAAATGACGCGGAGAGAACGATATATCCCGAAGTTCACACTCTTTCGAGTGCTACTCTCCGTTGGAGCGGTGTGGGGACAAGTCACTCCAAATGCACGAGGGCCACCGTATTCTCCTCGAGAATTCCCACCAAAAGGGATGTCCTCGGTCCACTATGGAACCTTAGGGAGGTCACCGAACCCGCACAAAGCTTGGAGCTTTCTCCACAACTTAATTGGAGGCTTCCAACAAATTGCCACAAAGGCCTTGCCCTTGAAGAATCTCCACAATTTAATTGGAGTCCCCAAGAACACCACTAAGACGCCACAAATGCCTTGCCTTTGAAGAATCTCCATAACTTAATTGGAGTCCCCAAGAACACCACAAAGACCACTAAGCCGTCTAGGATCCAAAGACCCAAGAGTAACAACCTTCTTGCTTTCACTTCCACGAATCACCGTGGAGAACTCAAACCGATGCACCAAATGCAATGGCAAGAACACCACAAAGATGCTCAAGTCCTTCTCTCTCAAATTCCAACAAAGCTACAAAAGCTATTGGGGGAATAAGAGAGTAAGAACAAATAAGAGGAGGAACACCAAATTTCTTTAAGATCTAGATATAGTGGATTCCACTCACAAAGAGAGGGATTTGATTGGTCAAAATGTAGATCTAGATCTCCTCTTCCTTTTCCCTCAAAAAGATTCAAGAAGCATAGGAGGAGTAGAGGGAAATGGCAAGATCTCAAGGTCAACAATGGTGGAGAGCAAATGGGGGAAGAGTTGGTAGCCCAAGGAGGAAGAAGGGGTGCTTAAATACCCCTCCCATCGAAATATAACCGTTTGGGTGTGCTCAGGCCAGATTATCCGGGGCCGGGTATTTGCAAAAATCCGGCCCCCGAAAAACGGCTAAGGACCAGAAAAAACGTGCCCCTGGATGGGGGCCGGAGATTTGACCGGATTTTCCCAGAGGCCGGATTTTCCGGGGGGGGGGGATTATCCGCCCCTAACTTGGGCCGGAATATCCGCCCCCACCCCCCCACCCCCCGAAAACTGGCAGAAACATCAAACTGAAACGGGCATAACTTTACCATCCGGACTTCGATTTTGATGATCTTGGGCTTGTTTTAAAGCTAGGAACAAGCTCTACAAGATCATGCAGGGAACCATCATAGTCCAACAATGGAGGATAGAAATAAATGATAAAAGGTTTGATCTATCTAAAAAAGACATGCCGGTAAAACCTCCAACCTCGAAAATGCAACAAGTTGCCCGTGCAAAAAACCATTCTCGATGAACTAGAGCTTGTCATGAGAATAAGCACAAGCTCTAAAACATCACATGGATAAGATCCAAATAACAACCAAGAAAGATGATGCAAGGATGCAAAGGTTTGAACTCTCTCCGAACGATACGATCGAGTTACTCACTCGAGAGCCCTCTTGATAGTACGGCAACTAAACTATAAACCGGTCTCCAACTACACCATGAGACCGGTGAGAAAGAAACTCTATCAAGAGCAAACCTTATACTTGCGCATTCCACTTGAGCTCGATGATGACGATCTTGACCTCAACAAGATGGACCTCCTTTCTTGATTGTGCTTGCTTCACGAAGTCTTGTGGATTGCTCCACCATAATCCACCATGGGAGAGCTTCTTCTTTGGCGCATCTTCACATATGCATGATCACCATATGGATTGCTCCCCCATAATTCACCATGGGAGAGCTTCTTCTTCGACGCATCTTCACATATCCATGATCACCATATGGATGGCAAGACTCAAGCAAAGGATCTCTTCGAGATGGCTCATCTTGAACTTGCACTTCATTTCGTTGATGTCTTGAAGTTAACCTTGAGAGCTCACTTCATCTTCATCTTCAAGACATACTTGACACTTGATCTTCTTCATTTGGATGGCAAGACTCAAGCAAAGGATCTCTTCGAGATGGCTCATCTTGAACTTGCACTTCATTCTTCATCATGTTGATGTCTTGAAGTAACTTGAGGGCTCACTTTATCTTCAACTTGAGGGCTCTTCATCTTCATCTTCAAGACATACTTGACACTTGATATCCTTCATCAATTTCTTCTTCTTGCAACCTTGAAGCCAACATATGGTTCAAGCATTGCCTATGGAAAACTCCTACAAATATAACTCAATGCAAACATTAGTCCATAGGGATTGTCATTAATTACCAAAACCACACATGGGGGCTCCATGCATTTTTAGGATGGAAGGCTACTTGCGCGACGCCGGCTTTGATCTGCATCTGCCAGGCCTGCTGGTTGGCGGTCGTGGCAGTCTTGATCTTCTGGTTCTTGCGCTGTCCGCGACGCTTCGCAGCATCGATGATTTTCTCCTCCGCGGAGAGCACCTTCTTTGCCGTTTTCGGCTTTGTCTCCCGGCCGCCGCCGGTGGCGGCCCACTTTGCTTCCGCCGGAGCTTCAGCCTCCATTCTGGCTATGGTCGTGGCTACGGGGGAGTGTGGGGCGGCGGCGGGTGCGAGGGTTTGCTCCGCATCCATGGCAAAAATGACAAATTTCTAACATGAAAAGAGATCCAAAAATTTGAATCTCAGATCTGGAAATTTGTTATTTTTGTCCAGAACGCATACGATGACATTTCACAGCGACATTTCACAAGGTGGTGCGTGCCATGGTCAGGTACGAGCATGATTTTTTCGGAATTTTTTGAAAAGTTTTGAAAAAACAAATTTGCTCCCCGAAAATTCGGGAGCAAATGCTCCCGGGAGCCAAGACGAATTTCCGCATGCATTGTGAAGATAGTATCGTACACTAATATCATATGCATGATACTATTATATGATACTCTCCAATGTGACTAGTCTAACTTTAACTACAGATCAAATGCCTCTTACTGCATGCATGCTACGGGCTGCCGCTGCCACGGTGATAAACTGATAATACCAGATTTAAGGGATCTCCAGCAGCCCTAGTTAAAGTTTAAACGGATCAAAACTGTGTCGTTATGATTCGTGTGGTCATCAAATAAGTACTACTAAAACCCTAGACCAACGACCTGATGCAGTAACCGACATATCCGCGTTGACCTATTTATGGTCTAAACTTTGGAGCGTGGAATGCGGTGGCGCGGGACGGATGCATCCAATGTCTGCGTCCTCCAAAGTCTGGCCCGTAGGCCTGCCTCACTTTTGCTCTCTCTGTTGCCTCATCGTCTACACGGCTGGCCGGCTGCATCGCTTCTCTTCTGCCCGGGGCTGGTCGCTGCGGCTCTATTGATGTCACGGCTTCGGCTTCAGAGGCAATACCAGGACCGGCGGGCGGTAAGGGTATGTTTGGTTCATGCCATTTTATGTCCTACCAAATTTTGCCAACAGTTGGCTAGCCAAATAATTGGCTAAGGATTCCTTGGCCTAGAGTTGGCTAAAATTTTGGCAAGAGCTGTGAGGAAAACATGAGGTAAGTGGGTAACTTTTCATTGGCAACCAAAATTTTGGTCATCAACCAAACAAGAGCCAATATCTTATAGGTTGCCAAAATTTTGGCAGGGCACGCTTGGGCACCAACCAAACATGCCCAAACTGACTTGTGCACCGCTATCAATGGCATGTGGCCTGGAAACCAGTGAGATATTCATACCGGGCATGTACCATCCCTTTTTAAGGGCACCGTCCTAGCCTAGCTCTTCTCCAGAACCATCTCTCCCTATTTCCCACATAATAGACAGCGTGACCTCGTCCATGGGCAAGGGATGGGCATACAGGAAGCCGAAGAACGACTACGAGACCGGTTTGTCAGCGCCAAAGAATAAGAAGAGGCCATGCATCCGCGTCTGCATCACCTTGGACATGGCTCGGGCGAGTGCGCCGTGCGCTCCAGGATGGAACAACGTCCACCTTCTCGATGGTTGGCTCCTTAGCCACATGAGGGTTCCCATGCCGCCAGTGCCACTGCACGGCTGGGAGTGGCGGCATGAGATTTCCCGGCATCGGGCCCTTATTTCGCATGACCTCATCGCTGACCCCGCATACGGCATTATCTCATCATTGTGGGGCTTGTTCGGCCACCTCGAATGGGATCCAAGGCACCGAGCGGGTTCCTCGGCAACGACGAGACTACACCGCTTCGCTCGCGCCAATGAAGGAGGAGGCCATCGGCGGAGACCGAAACCCTGAAGAGGAGCAGGACAACACCGAGGACTACCTCGGCTAACTTGCTTACATGGCGAAGCAGGCCAAGGAAGTGGGCACGGTGGACAAGCTCCCTCTTATGCCTGAAGGCATGGATGAGGAGGAGGTGCTGAGGCTTGCCTTGAACGCCTCGGAGGAGCATTCACCGGTGCCGCCGCCACAGGCGCCGCCTCGCTATGCAGTGGCGGTGATGACTCTCGACATGTCCGAGGAGGAGGCCCTAAGGGTGTCCATGGAGGCATCGCACGTGGAGCCACCACCATCGATGTGGGACCATGGCCCGTGCAAGACCCGTCATATCCTCCACCACCTCCAACAGCGTTCCTGCTGCCTTGCTAGGCGCCCAACTGGCCATGGGATCGTTCACTAGCAGCAGTACCTCCTCATCCACCCCCGGTCCACCATATGTATGCGCCAACACCCAATTAGTCGTGGCAAATAGAGTAGGCCTGGGTCTAGGCCGTTGGTTTCTAATGTTTTTATATTTTTTTATTCTATCCAAAATTATGGTTTCTATCAATGAAAGTATTCAAAAAAAATATTTGCGTCACGCCGCTGGGGCATGTGCCCTGAACCAAACGGATAAGAAGCGAGGTGCGACCGATTTTAGTGTCAGTGGTCCAACGCAACGGACTGAAACTGACATAAATTGTGTCCGAAATGGCCGGGGCTACCGTAGATGCCCTCTAGCAACCCCTACACATTGCAGACATGAAAAGCGTTCATCTGTGTCCGTTTGTGTCGGGCCGTGGATACCAAACTGGTTATTTTTTAGCGCATATTTGTTTTGGTCGGGGTCTATCCCAACGGCCTGACGCATTTTTTCAATAATATTTTTGATAGAAAAGTAATTTACATAGTGCTAAAAATAGAAAAAACACACTTAAAATAAAACCATATCTATGGTTCGCGCCATGGATGCCTACTCCTCGTCGACAGTGTCGACAAAGACCAAACGCGCCCAAGGCCAGGACCAGCATAGAGCCAGCTGTGGCGGCGACGGTGGAGTTGTTGATGCGGGAGGAGGTGACAGCGCATGTGGGGCCCCAGACTAGTTGTCTGAAACACCCGTTATGAATACACATTCACGATCCCATGATCAGTGTGTCGTGAAGGCATAACCGAACTGGTATCAAATACATCATCCATTACTTAGTCACCAAAGTTTTTCGAAAATAATTTTTCTTCTCCACTTGCCTCCAGCAATTTTCTTCCCAAAAACCTTTTCCTTTTCATAAACTCACACTTAGGCAGGGCTACCCCATTCCAAGGTTTTCGAAGAACTTCCTTTCTTGAAAACTTTTTCATAAACCGTTTTCAATGGGCTCCCAACCTATAGTCTAGCTTTTCTTGAAAATTGGCGACAAGAAAGGATAAGGTGTTAAGCACCATATCACTAACATGTATTTGTTCGGTAGGTATCAACGAGGGCAGCACCCGTAAGGGTGGAATAGTAAAACTCCGAGTGGCATGACCACTCGCATAAATAAATAAAACCATGCAATTTATAAACTTGTAATAATACAAGAGTAACATAATTCGGACAAGGTATGCATAAAAAAGGTGGCTTGCCTTGGTTGGTTATTTGTCCCTGGACTTTATCTTCACGAACCATATGATCTTCCTTCCTCTTTGAAATCCTCACCAAGATCCTCTCATTCTTCTCCGCTAGTGATCGCATTTTAACGCTGCAAAAGAAAGGGGAGAATAATCAACACATAGACATAGCATCAACCACCCAGACAAAACCAATAGCTAACCACTCAATCATAGATACTAAACACTCAAATAAATGGCACCTAAGGCAAGATGGTCATTTTATTTATAAAGGGACTGATTTTACCGCTACTCGAAAATGCCTTAACATATCATCTATTAGCTAAAAAGGCTCTAGCTCACACAAAGATATAATGCTGAAGGGTATGGCTCAGTCTGGTGAAGATTTGAATGAAAAGGAAAGATGGTGAGCGAAGGAGAGAAAAGGAAAAAAGACTAAGGATCATAAAGATCATTGTGTACAACAATTCTCCATTTTTCTTTACCAAGGTAAATGTGGGATTGGATAGATATATGAAAATAGAGATTAACTAAATGAAATGATCAATTGATCATCTATGTAGATAAGGACTTGGTAGATGAACTGATGATGTTATATAGATCAGATAGGTGCATTTGACGTCCAAGTGTTGCCATTTAAATTATTAATTTAATGGGTAAATGATTGGATCACTTTCTATGCCCAAGGCCAATTTTGCATGAAATTCATTAGAAAGGATTTTGAAGTTTTGGAAAGTACGAGGCTGATATTTTGAGTTCATAGTATGCTCTATTTGCATAACAAAGCATAGTAGGGTTTTCTCAAAACTATTTGGTAATGAAAAGGTGCAATAAATGGTGTATGTACCATTACCATGAATTTTGTTAAATAGGAAGATAGAAAAAGGAGAAATAATTTTCTGGAAATTATTTTTGAATGGAAATGGTGTGATAAAACATATCAGCAACATTTCCTATTTTTATTTGATAGAAAGTTTTGAAAATAGTTTGAGAATAGAAAAAATAATAGTTTTTGAAGTTAAGGTAGGGAAGAATAGGGTTTTAGGATTTTTAGGAGATTTGGAGGGAAACTCCAAATTTGAAATTTGGACCATTGCCATAGGGCATAGTACATATTTTCATAGATGATATTTTGTTTTAGTTTCTTAAGGATAAGGCTCAAATAGTGGGATCTAGATAAGGTGATAAAAAGAAGGTGTGCATGACAAAAGATGGTTAGGTCAAGAATGTTTTCTAACATAGAGTTAGAGGATCTTGGAGGGGTTGAGATGCAATTTGAGATTTATCATTTGTTGGCCAAATGATCATCTAACGAGATCATGGCTAGATGAAGTCAGGATGTTAAATGATAGATATATTAGTGCCAAGGAAAATGTCGCGACCCCGGGAGGTCGTAGGCTAGACAAACCCAGATCACCATCTGGTATAAGCCTAACCTAGATCTCTAGGGCCTACAGGGTGAGAATCGGTAACACAACAGTGACTCTACGACTCAAAGAGTAATACAAGCTCATAGCTGAGCAAAAAACCAAAGTATTACAAGCAGAGGTCACTGACCTGACATTTCATCAATCAACAGAAGCGAAGTTATGCTATTCTAAATAGCAATATAGCAAAAGGCCTAGGAGGCCATGAGCATAACGGCGACGTCCCAGCCCATAGATTCCAAGCTGCCACCTGGGAATCCCAAGCTACTCGTCGATGTCGACCTAGAAACCACCATTTGTTGGAGCGACTTCATCTGAAACAAAGCATGCAAAGCTGAGTACAGGGACTCAGCAAGACTTAGTACAACCTTTTAGCAAAGCTGGTATGCGAGGCTTTATGTGGAGCTTATTTTGCGGAAAGCCAGTTTTCCTTTGTAAAGAAGAGGGAGCAGAAGCTCGTCTATTCAGATCATTTTAAAAGGGGATACGAGAGCAATATCTCTAGCTCTACTGATCATCATATTGAATCCACCGAATCTTCATCATATGCTGAACCTATCCACTAGGAGCACCCCCTCGATACCCTGAGGAGGGATCCTTATCACACATTGATTCCAAGTTTTACGGTTAGGTTCATGTTGTCTATGATCATCACGTCCTTTCCCAAGTCGTCCTTAACCGTGGACACGGCTTTTCGAAAAGATTTACCCTGCAGGGGTGTACAACTTTACCCACACGCGCCGACCGACTCTTAGCGCCGTCATGTACACGCTTCCTTGGCGTGCCGGCAGAGGGTGGTCGACCAAAACCTTTCCCTTACTTCGCCTGTCCCATGAGTCAAACTAACTGGGGAGCTCCGTCATCGTAGGTAGCCATTCTCCGAGGCGGTCCCGGTCATTGTGCGCAGGGGATCCAGTTCAATGCCTCCAGCATCCTTCACCCCGGCCACGCCCTGTATGATGCACTTTGAAAACCTTTTCCATCTTCCCCCCCCCCCCCATGCGTATGGCAAATGGAACTCGCAAACTAATTGACTCATGGGTAAGCTAGGTAAGTTCGGGCCAAGGGGTTCCCATGGGCCCCGTGTGGCTGTACGCTCAGTCTTGGTTCCAGAGGCAAGAACTCAGGTCCTAGTATCGGCGAGAACGAGTCAAATCACCACATCCCCATGTGGCGGCCCATCCAAGCCTTTAGCATGTTTATTAACATCATCACTGATCTTACCACGTCATCCTGTCAAACTAGGTTCATTCGTAGCTCTGATTCATCAACCGGATGGACCAGACTTCAACAACTAAACATGGCTAAGCATATTATATATATGGCTCTAGCGATGCAAACAAAGCTCAACCTAGTTTTGCTGGGAGCGATGGATCAGGAACTTTGGGCTACAAAGATGGAATATGCACACATAGGATATCTACCACTGCGGATAAAACATATTTGAAGCGGATGCAATATGTAAGAACCAGAAGTAAAAGCATTTTGAAACCATATATGAACCAGGTTAGGGCTTGCCTTTGTCCCTGACAAACCGATATGGATCTTCGAAGATCCCATGCTTGACTTGTTCGTCGATGGACAAGTATTGATCTGCGTCGTTGTCGATCTTCATCTTCTCGGGTACTTGCTCTATCGATCGCGAAGAAGCAAACACTTCAAAGGTAAAGGAACAATCAACACATGGCATCGATGCAATGCGCATACAAGAATGATGATATGACATATTAATTAGGTACTGAAATAACCCTAAGACATCATCAATTTAACTGGGTTTCGGCGAACTAGGGTTAGTAGTTCCGGAAACCTCAGAGGGGTTGATTTTAGTTCCTCTAAAGAAACTTGGGTTCAAGTTGTTTAACAATGCATGATTGTGTAACCAAAATGTAGATCTCATTTTTCTGAAAATTTTGATATATTATACATATTTTTCTGATTTAAAATGAATAAGTTATGAATTTTACAAGTTTTATTCATTTTAAATCATTTCTGAAAAATCCTGGAAATTATTAAAAGTCTGACAGACTGGACCCACTGTCAGGGTTTTATTCTTTTATTAAACATTTACGAAATGAATAAATATCTGACAACGGGCCCCACATGTCATATTATTTTTATTTATAGAAATGAATTTCAGAAAACAGGAAAAGGCTTTATGGCGTCAGCATGACATCATGATGACGTCATCCATGGCCATGAGCTCCAGATTGAGCTCGGCCGGATTTCAATCCGCCGACTTGGGGTTCGCGGGGATGCGCGCGATGGGGGGATCGGTGCGGCTCGACGTGGCGGACCATCTGGTGGCGGCGCCGCCCAGAATAGGCCACCGGAGCTTGGCCGGCGGCGAGCTATTGCGGTGGCCGGGGCAGGTGCCCGGTGCGAGCTCGCTCCAGGGCGCTAGGGAGAGGGCAAAGAGGCTCAGGAGGTGGAGGAGCTCACCGTGGAGCTCAAGAGCTTGCTGGCGAGGGCGGAGGAGGCCTGCAACGCCGGCGAGCGTCGACGGAGCGGCGGCCGTCTGCGAGGAAGAAGGGCGCGGCGGGGTCGATTTCGGGCGCCCGCGGCCGATTCCTTTGACGAGGATGTCGCACGAGACGAGGCGGAGCTCGTGCGCCTCTCGGGGAGGCGTGGGGAGGCCTCTAGCGGCGGCGCTAAGCGGCGGCCGGAGCTAGGGTTAGCTCGGCGCGCGCGCAGAGAGAGAGAGAGGAGAAGAGAGCCAGGGAGAGTGAGAGGATAGGGTCGAGGGAGAGGCGTGCGGGCTCGGGGTGTTGTCCTCGCTCACCACGGCGGCGAGCAGGAGGTGGCAGCGCGGGGCACCAGGGCAGGGCACGCAGCTCCCTGCCTGGCAGGAGGAAGAAGACAAGGGGTCTTTGCAAAAAGCCCCTTGGCTTTTGGGGGTTTTCCTGCAAACTTTAAAACAGCACCATTTCAAATCTTTTTAATAGTTTTGCAACCTTTTGGAGTTAAGGAATAACTCAAATATTTGAACACATTTCAAATAGAGGTAGAACTTTGAAATTTTAGGGTTTCCACTTCATGTTGAAATGCAAATTTTGCCTAATGCATTTTATATGATGCTCATGATGCACAAACAACCCTAATCTAGGTTTTATTAAAACAGGGATGTTACAGAAAATGCCCAGGATATTTGATCACGGATCAAATAGTTCTCTAATTATTTTTCGTGTCTATGGCCCTTATTTGTCTTAAAATAGATAATTTTTTAATTTAAACCTTCAAGATGAGAGAGAGTTTTTTGAAAGTAGTATGATCCAAGGGCGAATTATAATATGGATCACTCCATTTTACTTTTGGAAATCATAACTGCATATAAAAGCTTTTTCTAAAATGTTTAAGTCACACAAAGTAAGGTAGGCCTTTTGGCAAATACTTTGTATCAACATAAATTTTAGAAACCCCTATTGTGATACTATGATCTAAGGTGACCATAGCCAATTAAATGAAAAGATTTTTGGCAAAATCTTTTAAAATAAAGTTTTAAGTCATAGAGCAAAACAAAGAGGTTTGTAATTTGTCAAAAGGTTCAACTACTTTTGAAAAGAGGAGGTAACTGTAATATAAGAGTGGCCCATAGCATGAATGTTTTTCTTGAGACTAGAAGATGTGGGTTCAGGTACTTCAGTTAGCACTAGCAATCATCACTCAACAAACAAAGCAAGAATTGAAATCAAAACACGTCAACACTAGAAAAAAAATTGTTCCTCCTGATTTTTGCATTCTGGACAACTAATCAATGTTGCAAAAGTTGGGGTGTTACCGCGCATGCGCCTAGCTGTGCCCAGCACTAAGTCCCACAACTGGACAGCGAGACCATGCCACTAGGTGAGCTTGTCGAGATGGCTCTGCGTGCGATGGCTGGACCTAGCATATGCCCTGCCATTGTTGAAGGGGTCATCATCGTGGTCCCCGTCTTCGTCCTCGTCCACGATGATGCCTCATTCCCGGGTGGCACCGGGGGCACCGGTACCTGCCGCAAGTTGAGCATCCAACCCACCGACATGTTGACATCCGGCTAGGGAACCACGCGATCATCGTTGAATAGTCGTCGCCCGTATGACTACACCCTTCAGGATGTTCTTTATATTTTCCATGCAACTTCCTTATCAAGAAACTTCCTCAAGTATGACAAATCCAGAGATCTTATGATGCAACTTCCTCAAGTATGACTGCACCCTCCAACATGTTCTTTATATTTTCCATGCCAAAATAAAATGGTCAATTCTTCCACTGCCACTTCATTGCAATATATGCTTCCAAGCATACCAAGAAACCCTCTTGACTCGCTAATCGTCAACAAACGGGTTGTGCAGCAACATTAGGTTATCTCAAATATTCTCCACCAAACACATGAACCAAGGCTTTAAATAGGATGTTCACGATTGAAGGCAAGTGGACTCGCTCATTGATACGTCTCCAACGTATCGATAATTTCTTATGTTCCATGCTTGTTTTATGATGATACACACATGTTTTATACACACTTTATGTTATATTTATGCATTTTACGGCACTAACCTATTAACGAGATGCCGAAGAGCCAGTTGTTGTTTTCTGCTGTTTTTGGTTTCAGAAATCCTAGTAAGGAAATATTCTCGGAATTGGACGAAATCAACGCCCAGGATCTTATTTTTTCACGAAGCTTCCAGAAGTCCGAAAGGGAAACGAAGTGGGGCGATGAGGCGCCGACACAACAGGGTGGCGCGGCCATGGCTGGGGCCGCGCGGCCCTGACGTGTGGGGCCCTCGTGTCGCCCCCAAACCTACCCTTCCGCCTATAAGAAGCCTTCGTCGATAATAACTCCAGTACCGAGAGCCACGATACGGAAAACCTTCCAGAGACGCCGCCGCTGCCAATCCCATCTCGGGGGATTCAGGAGATCGCCTCCGGCACCCTGCCGGAGAGGGGAATCATCTCCCGGAGGACTCTTCACCGCCATGGTCGCCTCCGGAGTGATGTGTGAGTAGTTCACCCCTGGACTATGGGTCCATAGCAGTAGCTAGATGGTTGCCTTCTCCTCATGTGCTATCATTGTTCGATCTTGTGAGCTGCCTAACATGATCAAGATCATCTATTTGCAATGCTACATGTTGCGTTTGTTGGGATCCTATGAATATGGAATACTATGTTATGTTGATTATCAATCTATCATCTATGTGTTGTTTATGATCTTGCATGCTCTCCGTTATTAGTAGAGGCTCTAGCCAAGTCGTTACTTGTAACTCCAAGAGGGAGTATTTATGCTCGATAGTGGGTTCATGCCTCCATTAAATCTGGGACAGTGACAGAAAGTTCTAAGGTTGTGGATGTGCTGTTGCCACTAGGGATAAAACATCAATGCTATGTCTAAGGATATTTGTGTTGATTACATTACGCACCATACTTAATGCAATTGTCTGTTGTTTGCAACTTAATACTGGAAGGGGTTCGGATGATAACCTGAAGGTGGACTTTTTAGACATAGATGCATGCTGGATAGCGGTCTATGTACTTTGTTGTAATTCCCAATTAAATCTCACACTACTCGTCATAACATGTATGTGCATTGTCATGTCCTCTTTATTTGTCAATTGCCCAACTGTAATTTGTTCACCCAACATGCTATTTCTTATGGGAGAGACACCACTAGTGAACTGTGGACTCCGGTCCATTCTTTACATCGAATACAATCTACTGCAATACTTGCTCTACTGTTCTCTGCAAACATCATCATCCACACTATACATCTAATCCTTTGTTACAGCAAGCCGGTGAGATTGACAACCTCACTGTTTCGTTGGGGCAAAGTATCTTGGTTGTGTTGTGCAGGTTCCACGTTGGCGCCGGAATCCCTGGTGTTGCGCCGCACTACACTCCGCCACCATCAACGTTCAACGTGCTTCTCGGCTCCTACTGGTTCAATAAACCTTGGTTTCTTACTGAGGGAAACTTGCCGCTGTACGCATCACACCTTCCTCTTGGGGTTCCCAACGGACGCGTGCTGTACGCGTATCAAGGCTAAATTTCTGGCGCCGTTGCCGGGGAGATCAAGACACGCTGCAAGGGGAGTCTCCACTTCCAATCTCTTTACTTTGTTTTTGTCTTGCTTTACTTTATTTTATTTACTACTTTGTTTGCTGCACTGTATCAAAATACAAAAAAATTAGTTACTTGCTTTACTTTATTTACTATCTTGTTTGCGTTCTCCATATTAAAAACACAAAAAAATTAGTTACTTGTATTTACTTTATCTAGTTTGCTTTATTTACTATTGCTAAAATGGGTACTCCTGAAAATACTAAGTTGTGTGACTTCACAAACACAAATAATAATGATTTCTTATGCTGTCGTGGTATCGTCACGGCATATGCCATAGGGTGGCTAAAGAAGGTGGTTCCTAGATGGTCTCACGGCGGTATCCGGATGCGGGTATGGGGACGAGCGACACGGCGATGTACCCAGGTTCGAGGCCCTCCGATGGAGGTAACACCTCTACTCCTGCTATGAGTGTATAAGATGATCACACAATACAAGGTTGCTCCTAGAGTTGTGTCCGGCTTGCCCTGGGAGGCTAAGGAAGACGATGGTCTCTCTCATAGGGCAGCGCTAAGGGTGGAATGGAGTGAGAATGATCGATCCCCTGCACGAGAGGGGGTGGTGCGGCTTATATAGATGCCGACACTTTACATAAAAGACCCTATAGTCTACTGGCCGGCTTGGCCGGCTCCGGCTTCCGCTCCTTCCTGAGGTGTTGACGTCAGTAGCCGTTGAGGCCTCATGGCCTGTCCCATCCGGCTGCCTGGGTCAGCGGTATGGAGAGGAAGCATCTCTGTCGCCATCATGCACTGTAGCCGGTACGGATCGGCGTACGCCATGATGGCTTGTCCGGCGCGTGGCACTATTGCTCCACAGTGCCCCGCGCTTTACGGGAGATGAAGTCAGCGTGGACCTGCGAACCCGGACCACCTACCCGGTTCCTTCTAGTGCAAGACTCGCCAGCCTCGAGTCGGTCTGAGGTGCAAACCCCCAGTCAGATATGGCTTGTAGAAGCCGGCCCAGCTACAGCATTGGCGGCCGTAGCCAGGCCGACTAGGACTTAGAGCCAGCCGACTTCCGGAGTGTCAACACCCGGATTTTTAAGTCCGGATGCCTATTATGTCATACATCGCAATCCCAGGAATATTGTTGTTGCGAGGCATAATAGTTAAGTATCACAGTCATCATTCATTACAAACCATAATGTCTTACAAATTAGAATCACATGATCCATATTACACGAATAGTTGATCTATTGATCAACGAACAAACACAAGTTCATAGCGGAAGCGTAAGATACAAGGACTCTCTAGTCCATAGGCCAACGCTTGACGTCGGAAGACTCCTAGTTGTCGTAGGCGTCCTGCTGGTCATCTCCTTGTTCATCTTCATACTTTGGCCATTTGAATAGCCAGGGACAAAGCCGTGAGTACTTCAAGTACTCGCAAACTAATACTAATGTAAGTGCTAGACATTTCTAGTATGGTTTGCTAAGCTCTAGTTTATTTGCATAAAGCCAATTTTAGTTCACAAGTACTTGAGAAAAGCTTATTCAAGTGCTAACTAACTCAAGTGGGAACATTAGTGTCATTCCCACCATTCAAGTGGTGATTTCAATTCAATTCACCACAAGTCATTTCACCATCATCTTTCAACATCATTTTCAAAGATATGACATCGGAAACTGTATGGCCTTTCCAACCGTCCGTAACCGTGGACGCGGCTATTCGAATAGTTTTACACTCTGCAGAGGTTGCACACTTGTGCCACAACATTTGATTTCATCCGTCGGGATTACCCCGAATCATCGTAACACAGTACGCGGATCATCAACCATAACCTTTCACTTATAAATCCTAGTATGAGCACCTCTCCCCATGAGCTTGGCCTCCCAGTGAAGACCAACTGTCAACCTGGGAACTGCACAGGGCTTGGCCGTACAATTCACCTCAATTTCACATCGTTTCTCAACAACGGAGGCAGCCTCAAGCGTAACGCCTATGACGTGTGTTCAGAGGGAACCCATACTAAGATGCATAAACTTCCAGTTAAGCCCTACCCATAATCAGGTATTGTGGGGGTACTTACTAAATTGGAAAGGTATCGCATTCAAACCAACATCATGTTTATCAAAAATCACCATCTTCTCTTTGTCATATTCACCTTCAAAAATCATTCAATGGAATGCATCATCATCCCAAGGTTTCAAATTCATTTCAATTCACATTGTTCCCATCTAGAGTAGTCAAGTTTTATTTCATTAGCACTAGCTCTAAAACATGAGGGGTGCTATCTTGCTTTGGTTGATTGAGACTACTTCACTACTCTAGTAACCATCCTTTACTTTGACCAAAGTTAACTATAAAAGTAACTCTTGGAAAATAACAAGTAAAACTTGTAAAGTATAAACTTGGGATAGGCTTATGTAAGAAAAGGTAAGATTCATGGTGCCTTGCCCCAAGGGGCTTTTCACTTTGCAAGAATATTAGCTTGCCTTGGTAGTTCTCAAAATTCTCCTCCTCCTCCTCTTGGTAGCAATCTTCTTCTTCGGTGTACTCTCCGGTGCTAGCGTCTAAATTTGAATACGAGTATAATTACTCATTAATTCAATGGCTATTCCATGTATCACATATAAACACACAAACTATTCTATGCACACAAATAATCTAATTAGGGTGCATGGGTTGTGTTGCTTGAGGAGAATTCACTTCCTTTTATTTAATATGTAAATGATAGTTTCCATAGGGTTCTTGAGAAATAATTTCCTCTCATTGAAATCTTCTTAAGATTTAATTTCTCAAACAATCATATATGAACTTATATTGACCTAAGTCAAATGTTCATCATCATCATTTGAGAAAATGATTTAAATGAGGTAGACCACCTCATACTATTTAATAGTGCTACATATGATTTAAATCTCCAAGTAATTCATATAAGTGAGTTTGGCCAGGGGTCCAAACATCACATGAATTCATGTGAGACAAAGTTTAAATGAAGTACAAGACTTCATATAATTTACTTAATAGTTTTGGACAATATCAACTACATACACTAGCCATATTGTCCATGAATTAAACTAGGGCATGATCATGCAAAGTGACCACACCATTTTATTGCATAATCAATTAGTGTAAGTCAAATGTGAGCTATTAGAGTTGGAATCAACTTAATATCTAATTTGGTTGATTTTTAATAATTAATTGAATGTGGAAAAGTCCATGCCTTCATCTTTTTATCAAATTAATTCTACAACACAACTTGGCATGGGACCAGTGGCATTGTGTAGATATTTTCATTAGCTTTCCAACAATATAAAGTTCAGTAAATTTGGTTGAGCCAATTTGAATCTATTGAATTTCAAAGTTTGGGCAGTATTGAAAATGTTTGGAATTGTTTAAATCGAGTTTGAATTAAACAGGCCGGCGGGAAAACTAACTGGGCCAGATTCAAATCAAACGGCCCAAGGCCAGCCCAGCCACGGTCCAGAGACGCGCGGCGAAGGTAGGGGGTCGGAGAGCTCAACGTGGCTCCAGCTAGGGTTGGCAATGTGCTCGGGGTAGATGTGGACGACGGCGAAGCGGCTGGTAGCAGTGGTGGAGCTCGAGGTGGCCTGGATCACCGGCAATTGCTGCAGGGCTTCCGCGGTGGTGATCTCCCGATTGAGCTTGCTCCGGCGACGATCGAGTGAGTGGAGTGGTGGTTGAGAAGCAGTGAGAGGTGAGGAGTGAGATGGTGTGCTTGGTTCGGTCCAGGGAACTCTCTATTTATAGGATTGAGCAAGGGTTGCGGGGCAGGGTGGTGGTCGACATGCTCGCGGCGTCTCCGGCGAGCTAGCGAGCTAGGCGAGGGTGCGGCAGTGTTCTACGGTTCCTGGCGAAGCGAACGGTGGCGACAGCTTGGTCGGGCGGCGTCTGGATTGGCCGCGTTGCTTCCACGACTGCCGCGGCGTTCACGGGATGTGGTCGTCGTCTCCGGCGGCGGCGGGCACGGGTCGTGGTCGTGGGCATGTCTGGCGGCGTCGCGGTGGCAAGCAGGCGCTCAACTCGTTCACAGGGGGTCCAGGGAGGGCTCGAGGTGGTGGCGCGGCGCGTGGCCAGTGCACGTCCACGGCGTGCACTCGCGCGACACGAGCGGCATCTGGGCGTGTTCTGGGGCGCGCTGTCTCCGGCGAGCTCACGGTGTCTACGGCGACAAGGCCATGCTAGGCGAGGTAGAGAGGTGAGGTGGCGTTGCTGGACACCAGGGCCAGGGTGGAGAAGAAGGGAGAAGAGAGGGGGCTCGACATGGCCGGCATGGTGTGTGCATGGCCATGGCTTGGTCTCCCTAGGGTCCTTCTTAGGTTTACTATGCTGGTGTTAGTGAGAGAGGGAACCAGGGGACCAATTGGTGTAGGTTGGGGTAGAATAGATGGGGTAGAATCACTATAGCAAATAGTGTCTAATAGTGCCATAGATGCTATTTGCAAAATTTGTCCAAATTTGATTTAATTCAAATTGTTGCAAGTGTTGAATTGTAAGTATTTAAATGAGTTAGAAATGACCAGAGGTGGTGAGAGGTGGTGGTGGAATGGTTGAATACAAAGTTTTGCAAAAAATGGCTATGTGGGAGATTGTTGAACTTAATAAAAAGTTGCAACTTTGGATGAGCATAGCTCTTGATCAAGAAATAATTTGGCATGGTGATCTTTACAAAAAGTGTTCACCTTGATGTTGACTTTGAAGTGGTGCAAAGAGTTAGCAAGATTTAGTTTGAGAAAATTGAATGGCAATGGCTCAAAGTAGTGATCAGACTAAAATGGGCAGATTTGACCATTATCATATGTGAGCAAGATTTGTGTTTGAAATTCATTTGAATTGTGATTCTTTGATTCCAAAAGTTGTAATAAGTGTTTAGTAACATTATTCAACCAATGGTGAAGACCAAATTGGTCTAGGGTCAAAATTTATAAAAATGACATAGAGCCATATGTTAGGGTTTTAGGGTTTTTTCATTTATTTGATTTTTTCTCTCTTTGATTTATTTGGTTGGTGATCTTCATATGATCACATTAGGGTTTTAGAGTATAGCACATACAAGTAATAACAATCATCATGGCATATCAATCAAATGCACAAGTCCTATGCAGGGTACTATATGCAATTTAAAAAGTTTTTGTTGGTTTGAAATTTTGCTCTCTAGAATTCTCTAACTTTCTTTTTATTGAAATTTGGGATGTTACAAACCCTTCCCCCTTACAAAAGATCTCGTCCCGAGATCGAAAAGAAAGTTAGGTACTAAAGAGATCTGGGTACTCCTTCTTCATGAAGTCTTCGCGTTCCCATGTGGCTTCATCTTCGGTATGATTGCTCCATTGTATCTTCAGAAACTTGATGCTTCGGGTGCGGGTGGTTCGGTAAGCTTCCTCCAGGATGCGAATCGGCACTTCGCGGTAAGTCAGATCCTTGTTGATATCCACCGATCGGTGATCGATGTTCTTGAACACTTCGGTCTTCTCGGGGACTTCAAGGCATTTCCGGAGGAGTGAGATATGAAACACGTCGTGCACAGCCGACATTTCTTCGGGCAACTCCAGTTGATAAGATACTTCACCTCGGCGGCTGAGGACTTTGAAAGGTCCAACATATCGGGGTGCAAGCTTTCCTTTCAGCTGGAATCTCTGCATTCCTTTCAAGGGGGATACCTTGAGATAGACGAAGTCTCCGATCTCGAAGGTCATCTCCCGACGTCTCTTGTCGGCGTAGCTCTTCTGTCTGGATTGCGCCATCTTGAGGTACTCTCGGATCTTGTGTACTTTCTCTTCGACTTCACGAAGAACATCTGGGCCAAAAACTTGGCTCTCTCCGACTTCCGACCAGTTCAGGGGGGTACGGCATTTCCTTTCGTACAAGGCTTCGAAGGGGGCCATCTGTAGGCTAGCTTGGAAGCTGTTGTTGTAAGAGAATTCTGCGTAAGGTAAGCAGTCTTCCCACTTGGATCCGTATTCCAGTACACATGCTCTCAGCATGTCCTCCAATATCTGGTTGACTCTCTCAGTCTGTCCGTCGGTCTGAGGGTGATAGGCGGTGCTGAAATTCAGACGAGTTCCTAGTCCTTCGTGCACTTTCTGCCAGAATCTTGAGGTGAACGGTGATCCTCTATCTGACACTATCGATTTCGGGGTTCCGTGCAGGGCGATGATTCTGGAGATGTATAGTTCAGCTAAGTTTGGGCCTTGGTAAGTGGTCTTTACGGCTATGAAATGGGCGACTTTGGTCAATCTATCGACAACTACCCATATGGAATCATTGCCTTTGCTGGATTTGGGCATTCCGGTGATAAAGTCCATTCCTACGGAGTCCCATTTCTATTCCGGAATCTGCAGTGGTTGCAACAGTCCGGCGGGTCATTGATGTTCTGCCTTGACTCTCTGACAGATGTCACACTTGGCGATGTAGCTGCCGATTTCTCTCTTCATTCCGTGCCACCAAAATTGCTCCTTCAGGTCTTGGTATATCTTGGTACCTCCGGGGTGGATTGAGTAAAGGGTGTCATGGGCTTCTTGCAGGATGACTTGCTTCAAGTCTGAGTCTGATGGTACGCAGAGACGTTCTTTGTACCAAAGAACTCCGGCTTCGTCTACGGTGAATCCGGGGGCTTTTCCTGCGGCTATCTGTTTCTTGATTCCGTCAATGCTAGCGTTGTCCTTCTGGGCTTCCTTGATCTGGCTAACCAAGGTGGGTTGCAGTTCTATGCTGGCTAGGAATCCTTCACTAACAAGTTCAAGTTTGAACTGTTCAAACTCTTGATGTAAGTTGGACTTTTCGGTTGCGAGCATGGAGTTCAACTGGCACGGCAGTCGACTCAAAGCATCCGCTACCACGTTGGCCTTGCCGGGGTGGTAGTGAATCTCCATGTCGTAATCCTTGATCAATTCGATCCATCGGCGTTGTCTCATTTTTAGCTCCTTCTGGGTGAATATGTATTTGAGGCTCTTGTGGTCGGAGTAGATCTCGCATCGATTACCCATGAGGTAATGACGCCAAACTTTCAAGGCTAAGACCACGGCTGCAAGCTCGAGGTCATGGGTTGGGTAGTTCTGTTCATGCTGCTTTAGCTGTCTTGAAAGGTAGGATACAACCTTGCCTTCTTGCATAAGCACACATCCAAGACCAGTCTTGGAGGCGTCGCAATATACGTCAAAGGGCTTTGCGATATCTGGCATGATCAGGATTGGGGCGGTTGTCGGTCTACTCTTGAGCTGTTGAAAGCTCTCTTCACATTTGTCTGTCCACTCGAACTTTCTGTCCTTCTTCAACAATTGGGTCATTGGTCGAGCGATGCTCGAAAAGCCTTCTACAAATCTTCGGTAGTATCCGGCTAATCCAAGAAAAGCGCGGACCTCGGTTTGTGTGGTTGGGGCTTGCCATTCCATAACGGTTTTGATCTTGGCGGGATCTACGGCAATTCCTCCTGCAGACAAGATGTGTCCCAGGAATCCAACTTCTTCCAGCCAAAACTCACAATTGCTGAACTTGGCATATAACTTATGCTGTCTAAGGGTTTCTAGGACAGTCTCCAAATGTTGTTCATGTTCCTCTTCGGACTTGGAGTAGACGAGAATGTCGTCGATGAAGACAACAACAAACTTGTCCAAAAAGTTCATGAAGATCTTATTCATGAGATTCATGAAATAAGCGGGGGCATTGGTCAGTCCAAACGACATGACGTTGTACTCATACAACCCATATCTGGTGGTAAAGGCAGTTTTTGGAATGTCAGTGGCTCGGATCTTCAGTTGATGGTATCCAGTTCTAAGGTCGATCTTGGAGAAAACTTTGGCTCCGGTGAGTTGATCAAACAAGTCTTCTATCTTGGGTAGGGGGTATTTGTTTTTGATGGTGACATCGTTAAGCTTACGATAGTCCGTACATAAACGATTTGCACCATCCTTCTTGTCCACAAACAAGACGGGGGATCTCCAGGGGGATGCACTCGGTCTAATCAGACCTTTGGCCAACATATCTTCTATCTGTTTCTTCAGCTCCACAAGCTCGGTTGCTGATGTCTACGGGTGCTTCTATTCTTGTAGACAGTGTTGGGTCTCCAAGAGCAGAGGTTTGTAGAACAGCAGCAAGTTTCCCTTAAGTGGATCACCCAAGGTTTATCGATCTCAGGGAGGAAGAGGTCAAAGATATCCCTCTCAAGCAACCCTGCAACCACAAAGCAAGAAGTCTCTTGTGTCCCCAAAACACCTAATAGGTGCACTAGTTCGGCGAAGAGATAGTGAAATACAGGTGGTATGAATAAGTATGAGCAGTAGTAACGGCACCAGAAAAGTGCTTTGCTGCCCAGGACTGGCGTGTGGTTGATGGTGGTAATATTGCGGACAGTACACATGCAGTAGAACAGTAAACAAACAGCGATAGCAGTATTTAGGAATAAGGCCTAGGGATCATACTTTCACTAGTGGACACTCTCAACATTGATCACATAACAGAATAAATAAATAGATGCTAGACTCTACACTCTCTTGTTGGATGATGAACACCACTAACTGTGTAGGATTACACGAACCCTCAATGCCGGAGTTAACAAGCTCCACAATATTCGATGTTCATATTTAAATAACCTTAGAGTGCATGACAGATCAACATAACCAAACCAAGTACTAACATAGCATGCACACGGTCACCTTCACGCTACGAAAGGAGGCATAGATCACATCGATACCATCATAGCAATAGTTAACTTCATAATCTACAAGAGATCACAATCATAGCCTACGCCAAGTACTAACACGATGCACACACTGTCACCATTACACCGTGCAGGAGGAATA
Organism: Lolium perenne; assembly: GCF_019359855.2. NCBI lineage: Eukaryota > Viridiplantae > Streptophyta > Magnoliopsida > Poales > Poaceae > Lolium > Lolium perenne. Next base: position 164,730,800 of record NC_067247.2, read on the forward strand.
AACTACTTTAATAACATCACTAGAGTAGCACATAGATAAATTGTGATACAAAACACATTGCAATCATAAAGAGATATAAATAAGCACTTCACTATGCCATTCATAACAGTGAATAAGTATTCTGTGAAATATAGCCTAAGAGACCCACACGGTGCACACACTGTCACCTTTACACACGTGGGACAAGGAGTCTCCGGAGATCACATAAGTAAAATCCACTTGACTAGCACAATGACATCTAGATTACAAGCATCATCATATGAATCTCAATCATGTAAGGCAGCTCATGAGATTATTGTATTGAAGTACATAGGAGAGAGATTTAACCACATAGCTACCGGTACAGCCCCGAGCCTCGATGGAGAACTACTCGCTCCTCATGGGAGATAGCAGCGGTGATGAAGATGGCGGTGGTGTCGATGGAGAAGCCTTCCAGGGGCACTTCCCCGTCCCGGCGGCGTGCCGGAATAGAGACTCCTGTCCCCCAGATCTTGGCTTCGCGATGGCGGTGGCTCTGGATGGTTTCTCGTACCGTGGCTTTTCCGTCTCGAGGTTTTAGGTCGAGGACCTTTATATAGGCGAAGAGGCGGCGCAGGAGGGTCGAAGAAGCGGTGAGGGGGTAAGGCGGCGCGGCCAGGGCCTAGGCCGCGCCGGCCACCCTCCTGGGCCCACCAGGCCTCCCCTCTGGCGACTCTCGGGTGTTCTGGAAGCTTCGTGGAAAAATAGGATGCTGGGCGTTGATTTCGTCCGATTCCGAGAATATTTCCTTACTAGGATTTCTGAAACCAAAAACAGCAGAAAACAAAGAATCGGCCCTTTGGCATCTCGTCAATAGGTTAGTTCCGGAAAACGCATAAATATGACATAAAGTATGCATAAAACATGTAGATATCATCAATAATGTGGCATGGAACATAAGAAATTATCGATACGTCGGAGACGTATCAGCATCCCCAAGCTTAGTTTCTGCTCGTCCCGAGCAGGTAAACGATAACAAAGATAATTTCTGGAGTGACATGCCATCATAACCTTGATCATACTATTGTAAGCATATGTAATGAATGCAGCGATCAAAACAATGGTAATGACATGAGTAAACAAATGAATCATAAAGCAAAGACTTTTCATGAATAGTACTTCAAGACAAGCATCAATAAGTCTTGCATAAGAGTTAACTCATAAAGCAATAGTTCAAAGTAAAGGCATTGAAGCAACACAAAGGAAGATGAAGTTTCAACGGTTGCTTTCAACTTATAACATGTATATCTCATGGATATTTGTCAATGTAAAGCAATATAACAAGTGCAATAAGCAAGTATGTAAGAATCAATGCACAGTTAATCACAAGTGTTTGCTTCTAAGATGGAGAGAAATGGGTAAACTGACTCAACATAAAAGTAGAAGAAAGGCCCTTCGCAGAGGGAAGCATTGATTGCTATATTTGTGCTAGAGCTTTGGTTTTGAGAACAAGAAACAATTTTGTCAACGGTAGTAATAAAGCATATGTGTTATGTAAATTATATCTTACAAGTTGCAAGCCTCATGCATAGTATACTAATAGTGCCCGCACCTTGTCCTAATTAGCTTGGATTACCGGGATTATCGCAATGCACATGTTTTAACCTAGTGTCACAAAGGGGTACCTCTATGCCGCCTGTACAAAGGTCTAAGGAGAAAGCTCGCATTGGATTTCTCGCTTTTGATTATTCTCAACTTAGACATCCATACCGGGACAACATAGACAACAGATAATGGACTCCTCTTTTATGCATAAGCATGTAGCAACAATTAATTTTCTCATATGAGATTGAGGATATATGTCCAAAACTGAAACTTCCACCATGATTCATGGCTTTAGTTAGCGGCCCAATGTTCTTCTCTAACAATATGCATACTCTAACCATTAGGTGGTAAATCGCCCTTACTTCAGACAAGACGAACATGCATAGCAACTCACATGATATTCAACAAAGAGTAGTTGATGGCGTCCCCAGGAACATGGTTATCGCACAACAAGCAACTTAATAAGAGATCAAGTGCATAAGTACATATTCAATACCACAATAGTTTTTAAGCTATTTGTCCCATGAGCTATATATTGCAAAGGTAGAGGATAGAAATTTAAAGGTAGCACTTCAAGCAATTTACTTTGGAATGGCGGAGAAATACCATGTAGTAGGTAGGTATGGTGGACTCGAATGGCATAGTGGTTGGCTCAAGGGTTTTGGATGCATGAGAAGTATTCCCTCTCGATACAAGGCTTAGGCTAGCAAGGTTGTTTGAAGCAAACACAGGTATGAACCGGTACAGCAAAACTTACATAAAAGACATATTGCAAGCATTATAAGACTATACATTGTCTTCCTTGTTGTTCAAACACCTCACTAGAAAATATCTAGACTCTAGAGAAACCACTCATGCAAACCAAATTTTAGCAAGCTCTATGTATTTCTTCACTAATAGGTGCAAAGTATATGATGCAAGAGCTTAATCATGAGCACAACAATTGCCAAGTATCAAGTTATTCAAGACATCATACCAATTACTACATGTAGCATTTCCCGTTTCCAACCATATAACAATTAACGAAGCAGTTTCAACCTTCGCCATGAAAATTAAAAGCTAAGAGCACATGTGTTCATACGAACCAGCGGAGCGTGTCTCTCTCCCACACAAGCATTTATTCAAACAAAAACAAAAACAAAAACATACAGACGCTCCAAGGAAAGCACATAAGATGTGACCGAATAAAAATATAGTTTCAAGAGAAGGAACGTGATAATTTGTCGATGAAGAAGGGGATGCCTTGGGCATCCCCAAGCTTAGATGCTTGAGTCTTCTTGAAATATGCAGGGGTGAACCACCGGGGCATCCCCAAGCTTAGAGCTTTCACTCTTCTTGATCATATTGTATCATCCTCCTCTCTTGATCCTTGAAAACTTCCTCCACACCAAACTCAAAACAACTCATTAGAGGGTTAGTGCACAATTAAAATTTACATGTTCAGAGGTGACACAATCATTCTTAACACTTCTGGACATTGCACAAAGCTACTGAAAGTCAATGGAATCGAAAAATCCATCAAGCATAGCAAAACGGGCAATGCGAAATAAAAGGCAGAATCTGTCAAAACAGAATAGTCCGTAAAGACGAATTTTATTGAGGCACCAGACTTGCTCAAATGAAAATGCTCAAATTGAATGAAAGTTGCGTACATATCTGAGGATTACTCACGTAAATTGGCATAATTTTCTGAGTTACCTACAGAGAAGTTTGCCCAGATTCGTGACAGCAAAGAAATCTGTTTCTGCGCAGTAATCCAAATCTAGTATGAACCTTACTATCAACGACTTTACTTGGCACAACAAAACACAAAACTAAGATAAGGAGAGGTTGCTACAGTAGTAAACAACTTCCAAGATACAAATATAAAACAAAATACTATAGCAAAATAAACACATGGGTTATCTCCCAAGAAGTTTTTTCTTTATAGCCATTAAGATGGGCTCAACAGTTTAAATGATGCACTCGCAAGAAATAGTATTTGAAGCAAAAGAGAGCATCAAAAAGCAAATTAAAAACAAATTTAAGCCTAACATGCTTCCTATGCATAGGAATCTTGTAAATAAATAAGTTCATGAAGAGCAAAGTGACAAGCATAGGAAGATAAAACAAGTATAGCTTCAAAAATTTCAGCACATAGAGAGGTGTTTTAGTAACATGAAAATTTCTACAACCATATTTTCCTCTCTCATAATAACTTTCAGTAGCAACATGAGCAAACTCAACAATATAACTATCACATAAAGCATTCTTATCATGAGTCTCATGCATAAAATTATTACTACTCCCAACATAAGCATAATCAATTTTATTAGTAATAGTGGGAGCAAATTCAACAAAGTATCTATCATTATTATTTTCATCATCAAATATAGGAGGCATATTGTAATCATAATCAAATTTATCCTCCATAACAGGTGGCACCAAAAGACCAATATCATTATAATCATCATAAATAGGAGGCAAAGTATCATCAAAGTAAATTTTCTCCTCAATGCTTGGGGGAATAAAAAGATCATGCTCATCGAAGCCAGCTTCCCCAAGCTTAGAATTTTCCATAGCATTAGCAACAATAGTGTTCAAAGCATTCATATTAATAACATTCCCATTAGCATGCATATAAAGTTCCATGGGTTTTTTAATTCTCTCTTCAAACACATCATGTCCTAATTCAAGATAAAGTTCATAAAGATCTCTCATATTTTTGTTGATTTCCATTATGCCTAACTAGTGTAAACAAGAAACAAAAAGATGCAATTGCAGGATCTAAAGGAAATAGCTTCGAGCACACACACAATGGCGCCAGAAAAGTACTGTTACCTGGAACCGGAGTATGAGTGCCTTTTACCTTTCCTCCCCGGCAACGGCGCCAGAAAAGTGCTTGATGTCTACGGGTGCTTCTATTCTTGTAGACAGTGTTGGGCCTCCAAGAGCAGAGGTTTGTAGAACAGCAGCAAGTTTCCCTTAAGTGGATCATCCAAGGTTTATCGATCTCAGGGAGGAAGAGGTCAAAGATATCCCTCTCAAGCAACCCTGCAACCACAAAGCAAGAAGTCTCTTGTGTCCCCAACACACCTAATAGGTGCACTAGTTCGGCGAAGAGATAGTGAAATACAGGTGGTATGAATAAGTATGAGCAGTAGTAACGGCACCAGAAAAGTGCTTTGCTGCCCAGGACTGGCGTGTGGTTGACGGTGGTAATATTGCGGACAGTACACATGCAGTAGAACAGTAAACAAACAGCAATAGCAGTATTTAGGAATAAGGCCTAGGGATCATACTTTCACTAGTGGACACTCTCAACATTGATCACATAACAGAATAAATAAATAGATGCTAGACTCTACACTCTCTTGTTGGATGATGAACACCACTAACTGTGTAGGATTACACGAACCCTCAATGCCGGAGTTAACAAGCTCCACAATATTCGATGTTCATATTTAAATAACCTTAGAGTGCATGACAGATCAACATAACCAAACCAAGTACTAACATAGCATGCACACGGTCACCTTCACGCTACGAAAGGAGGCATAGATCACATCGATACCATCATAGCAATAGTTAACTTCATAATCTACAAGAGATCACAATCATAGCCTACGCCAAGTACTAACACGATGCACACACTGTCACCATTACACCGTGCAGGAGGAATAAACTACTTTAATAACATCACTAGAGTAGCACACAGATAAATTGTGATACAAAACACATTGCAATCATAAAGAGATATAAATAAGCACTTCACTATGCCATTCATAACAGTGAATAAGTATTCTGTGAAATATAGCCTAAGAGACCCACACGGTGCACACACTGTCACCTTTACACACGTGGGACAAGGAGTCTCCGGAGATCACATAAGTAAAATCCACTTGACTAGCACAATGACATCTAGATTACAAGCATCATCATATGAATCTCAATCATGTAAGGCAGCTCATGAGATTATTGTATTGAAGTACATAGGAGAGAGATTTAACCACATAGCTACCGGTACAACCCCGAGCCTCGATGGAGAACTACTCCCTCCTCATGGGAGACAGCAGCGGTGATGAAGATGGCGGTGGTATCGATGGAGAAGCCTTCCGGGGGCACTTCCCCGTCCCGGCGGCGTGCCGGAACAGAGACTCCTGTCCCCCAGATCTTGGCTTCGCGATGGCGGCGGCTCTGGATGGTTTCACGTACCGTGGCTTTTCCGTCTCGAGGTTTTAGGTCGAGGACCTTTATATAGGCGAAGAGGCGGCGCAGGAGGGTCGAAGAGGCGGTGAGGGAGTAAGGCGGCGCGGCCAGGGCCTGGGCCGCGTCGGCCACCCTCCTGGGCCCACCAGGCCTCCCCTCTGGCGACTCTCGGGTGTTCTGGAAGCTTCGTGGAAAAATAGGATGCTGGGCGTTGATTTCGTCCGATTCCGAGAATATTTCCTTACTAGGATTTCTGAAACCAAAAACAGCAGAAAACAGCAACTGGCCCTTCGGCATCTCGTCAATAGTTTAGTTCCGGAAAACGCATAAATATGACATAAAGTATGCATAAAACATGTAGATATCATCAATAATGTGGCATGGAACATAAGAAATTATCGATACGTCGGAGACGTATCAGTTGCGTTCATGCTGTAGGCTCTCTGGGCTATGGGTCCAGTTCCGGGGATTAACTCGATGATAAAATCGATATCCCGATCCGGGGGCATACCGGGTAGATCATCCGGGAACACATCAGGGTAGCGACAAACGACCCTGATTTGATCCAGAGTTGGCTTGGATACACTTTGGTTGCAGGTGAATTTTCTGGGTAGTTTTTCAGAGACGTGCTCTACTACGATACCGGTGCTGCTAGTCATGGTTATGGCTTTCTTGGCACAGTCTATCAATCCATTGTGTTTTGACATCCAGTCCATTCCTAGGACAACTTCCAAACCTTTGGTTCCCAGAATGATTAGATTGGCATAGAAATCTACATCATGGATTTTGATTGGTACATTTTTGCAAAATTTTCTGCCTTTGGTGGTTGATCCGGGGATTTGAACTATCATAACATGCTTCAAACTGAGGGGTTGAATTTTACTTGTTGATGCAAAGTCTTCGGTGACAAAAGAATGAGATGCTCCGGAATCAAACAACACTCTGGCAGGGATGTGGTTGACAGAAAACATACCCAGTACAACATCTGGTGCTTCCTGGGCTTCTTCGGCGTTCATGTGGTAGAGGCGGCCGTTGCGGTTATTGGGGTTGTTGGGGGCGAACTTCTTGCCGGTGGAGACACGGCGTTGCTGCTGAGCAGGTGCAGCGGTGTTGCCGGCGAGCTTGGCGAGACGCTTGGGACACTCGTTGGAGTAGTGCCCCACTACACCACACTCATAGCAAGTGATGGTGGTCTTGTCCTGCTTGTTCGCAACGGGGACGGCGTTGCTTCCGGTTCTGGGAGCGGTGTTGGTGTTGTTGTTGTTGTTGGGGGCTCTGGGCGGAGCGCGGTTGTTGTTGTTGTTGTTGTTGTAGTTGTTGTTGTTGTAGCCTCCTGGCTTGGAGTTTCCTCCACTCCAGTTCTGATAACCGGGGCGCGAGTTCTGCATCGGTGGCTTGTTGTTTCTCGGAGTGAAACCTCCGCTTGAGCTAGGACGAAACTTCTGGGGGTGGCTTGATCCACTTTGATTCGCCATGCGGCGCTTGCGGTTCTCATTGGCTTGGTTCAACTTGCCCTCCATCTGGATGGCGGAGTCAACAAGGGCTTCAAGGTCGGCGAAGGGGATGTTGACGAGGATAGTCTGCATCTCATCATGCAGTCCGTTCAGGAATCTCTCCTTCCTCTTCTCAACGGTGTCGGTCTCATCAGGGGCATACCTCGACAGTGTAAGAAACTTGTCGCGGTATTCAACCACCGTCATGCGACCTTGTTTCAGTTCACGGAACTCATCCCTCATCTTTTTGATAAGACCCGGGGGTACATGGTACTTGCTGAACTTTAGCTTGAAATCCTCCCAAGTCATGAATTGACCTCCGTTCATGGCACGGGTGCTTGTCCACCAAGCGCGGGCTGGTCCAGCGAGATAGTGGGTTACAAACAAGACCTTCTCGTTGGCTTCCACTCCGGCTACTTCCAGGTTGTTCTCCATAGTCTGGAGCCAGTCGTCGGCGTCGAGGGGTTCCTCGGTATTGCTAAACGCCGGGGGATTGGTATTCTGGAAGTTGTTGAGTTTGGATCCTGGGTGGTCATGATTTCCAGGACCCTGATTGGCAATGTTCTGCAAGGCGGCGATGTTGGCTTGGCGTTCAGCTCTTTCGGTCTCCCTGTCGGCAAGCATGGTTTGCAGCAGTTGCATCATCGTGTCATTGGTGCGATTGGGAGGGGCCATCTGAAGATATAGAAGATCATGAGATAAGAGGGAACATTCTATGGTTCATTTTGGTTAAGTTTGAAAACATTGAAAAACTTGTAATCTTTTCATGACAAACATAACATTCATTCATTCATTCAACACATAGTACAAACTAACACACACATACTCCAATGGTTTTAAGAACCATTCTCATGCTACGATACAAAGGACGGGATACAACTCACACCTACATAAGTGAAACTAGTGCAACTACTCCTCATCCTCGACATCGATCGGGACGTAGTCGTCTGGTCCTGCCTCCAGGAACTCGTAGTCCTCCTCCTCAGTGTTCTCGTCCTCCTCAAAGTCGTCGTCATCGCTCAGGAAGGCTCCTCCTCCCTGAATGTCGATGCCTCCATCGTCATCCTCCAGCTCACGAATATGATCCTCCTGGGCCTTGACAGTGGCCTCAAGTGACGCGATCTTGGCGCGAAGGCGCTTAATCGTAGCGTCCTTATTGGCACGCTGTTGGCGAAGGCTCTTGCGGTCGTTGTTGAGTAGCTTGATCGCCTCACCCTGCTTGGTGATGTGAGCATGGGTCTGGTTCGCGTAAGCGCGAGTGGCGTCAAGGTCCTTCTGAGTCTGGTAGAGCATGAAGTCCAGGTGCTCAGCGTGGTGCCTCAACTCCGGGTGCGGCTGCAGCTCCATGGGCACTCCCATAGCATCACGCCTCACGAGATGCGCGTAGCGAGAGGCGAGGATGCGCACCACGTTCTGTCCACAGAGGCGCGCAAGTGCCTCCTGAAGGCCACGTGCGAGTCCGTCGAGCCAGTTGCTCTCGCGGAAGGAGAAGAGGATCCTCTCCGAGGTGGGAGGCTCCATCTTGCCCCTCAAGTCGGCAGTGATCACCCACTGCAACTCTCCTCCGGGCATGTCGTCCAGCTGAACCCCGTGGAACTCGGGGTGTGGGCGCCCAAGGAAGTCAGAGACGGCGTTGAGGTCGTGCTCGAAGATCAAGCTCCCTCCGTTCCCTAGCTGGTAAAACTTGGTGTTGATGGGTTCATTCGGCTCCATCTGAAAGAGAATTGGATGAGTAAGTTAGAGAGTGTAAAGTGTGGCAAAATTTTAGGTGGATTCAAATAAGATAGAACATGATTCATCAAATTTTGGCAAAGTCTCAAAGACAAGAGTGTAAGTAAATTTTCACAAATATTCTTTTCCTTTGTTTTCAAAGTTAAATTTTTCAGAACGCCCATTCTAACTAAGGTCTTCTAAGGTCAAACAATGGCTCTGATACCAACTTGTCAACACCTGGATTTTTAAGTCCGGATGCCTATTATGTCATACATCGCAATCCCAGGAATATTGTTGTTGCGAGGCATAATAGTTAAGTATCACAGTCATCATTCATTACAAACCATAATGTCTTACAAATTGGAATCACATGATCCATATTACACGAATAGTTGATCTATTGATCAACAAACAAACACAAGTTCATAGCGGAAGCGTAAGACACAAGGACTCTCTAGTCCACAGGCCAACGCTTGACGTCGGAAGACTCCTAGTTGTCGTAGGCATCCTGCTGGTCATCTCCTTGTTCATCTTCATACTCTGGCCATTTGAATAGCCAGGGACAAAGCCGTGAGTACTTCAAGTACTCGCAAACTAATACTAATGTAAGTGCTAGACATTTCTAGTATGGTTTGCTAAGCTCTAGTTTATTTGCATAAAGCCAATTTTAGTTCACAAGTACTTGAGAAAAGCTTATTCAAGTGCTAACTAACTCAAGTGGGAACATTAGTGTCATTCCCACCATTCAAGTGGTGATTTCAATTCAATTCACCACAAGTCATTTCACCATCATCTTTCAACATCATTTTCAAAGATATGACATCGGAAACTGTATGGCCTTTCCAACCGTTCGTAACCGTGGACGCGGCTATTCGAATAGTTTTACACTCTGCAGAGGCTGCACACTTGTGCCACAACATTTGATTTCATCCGTCGGGATTACCCCGAATCATCGTAACACAGTACGCGGATCATCAACCATAACCTTTCACTTATAAATCCTAGTATGAGCACCTCTCCCCATGAGCTTGGCCTCCCAGTGAAGACCAACTGTCAACCTGGGAACTGCACAGGGCTTGGCCGTACAATTCACCTCAATTTCACATCGTTTCTCAACAACGGAGGCAGCCTCAAGCGTAACCCCTATGACGTGTGTTCAGAGGGAACCCATACTAAGATGCATAAACTTCCAGTTAAGCCCTACCCATAATCAGGTATTGTGGGGGTACTTACTAAATTGGAAAGGTATCGCATTCAAACCAACATCATGTTTATCAAAAATCACCATCTTCTCTTTCTCATATTCACCTTCAAAAATCATTCAATGGAATGCATCATCATCCCAAGATTTCAAATTCATTTCAATTCACATTGTTCCCATCTAGAGTAGTCAAGTTTTATTTCATTAGCACTAGCTCTAAAACATGAGGGGTGCTATCTTGCTTTGGTTGATTGAGACTACTTCACTACTCTAGTAACCATCCTTTACTTTGACCAAAGTTAACTATAAAAGTAACTCTTGGAAAACAACAAGTAAAACTTGTAAAGTATAAACTTGGGATAGGCTTATGTAAGAAAAGGTAAGATTCATGGTGCCTTGCCCCAAGGGGCTTTGCACTTTGCAAGAATATTAGCTTGCCTTGGTAGTTCTCAAAATTCTCCTCCTCCTCCTCTTGGTAGCAACCTTCTTCTTCGGTGTACTCTCCGGTGCTAGCGTCTAAATTTGAATACGAGTATAATTACTCATTAATTCAATGGCTATTCCATCTATCACATATAAACACACAAACTATTCTATGCACACAAATAAAATAATTAGGGTGCATGGGTTGTGTTGCTTGAGGAGAATTCACTTCCTTTTATTTAATATGTAAATGATAGTTTCCATAGGGTTCTTGAGAAATAATTTCCTCTCATTGAAATCTTCTTAAGATTTAATTTCTCAAACAATCATATATGAACTTATATTGACCTAAGTCAAATGTTCATCATCATCATTTGAGAAAATGATTTAAATGAGGTAGACCACCTCATACTATTTAATAGTGCTACATATGATTTAAATCTCCAAGTAATTCATATAAGTGAGTTTGGCCAGGGGTCCAAACATCACATGAATTCATGTGAGACAAAGTTTAAATGAAGTACAAGACTTCATATAATTTACTTAATAGTTTTGGACAATATCAACTACATACACTAGCCATATTGACCATGAATTAAACTAGGGCATGATCATGCAAAGTGACCACACCATTTTATTGCATAATCAATTAGTGTAAGTCAAATGTGAGCTATTAGAGTTGGAATCAACTTAATATCTAATTTGGTTGATTTTTAATAATTAATTGAATGTGGAAAAGTCCCTGCCTTCATCTTTTTATCAAATTAATTCTACAACACAACTTGGCATGGGACCAGTGGCATTGTGTAGATATTTTCATTAGCTTTCCAACAATATAAAGTTCATTAAATTTGGTTGAGCCAATTTGAATCTATTGAATTTCAAAGTTTGGGCAGTATTGAAAATGTTTGGAATTGTTTAAATCGAGTTTGAATTAAATAGGCCGGCGGGAAAACTAACTGGGCCAGATTCAAATCAAACGGCCCAAGGCCAGCCCAGCCACGGTCCAGAGACGCGCGGCTAAGGTAGGGGGTCGGAGAGCTCACCGTGGCTCCGGCTAGGGTTGGCAATGTGCTCGGGGTAGATGTGGACGACGGCGAAGCGGCTGGTAGCAGTGGCGGAGCTCGAGGTGGCCTGGATCGCCGGCGATTGCTGCAGGGCTTCCGCGGCGGTGATCTCCCGATTGAGCTTGCTCCGGCGACGATCGAGTGAGTGGATTGGTGGTTGAGAAGCAGTGAGAGGTGAGGAGTGAGATGGTGTGCTTGGTTCGGTCCAGGGAACTCTCTATTTATAGGATTGAGCAAGGGTTGCGGGGCAGGGTGGTGGTCGACATGCTCGCGGCGTCTCTGGTGAGCTAGCGAGCTAGGCGAGGGTGCGGCAGTGTTCTACGGTTCCTGGCGAAGCGAACGGTGGCGACAGCTTGGTCGGGCGGCGTATGGATTGGTCGCGTTGCTTCCACGACTGCCGCGGCGTTCACGGGATGTGGTCGTCGTCTCCGGCGGCGGCGGGCACGGGTCGTGGTCGTGGGCATGTCTGGCGGCGTCGCGGTGGCAAGCAGGCGCTCAACTCGTTCACAGGGGGTCCAGGGAGGGCTCGAGGTGGTGGCGCGGCGCGTGGCCAGTGCACGTCCACGGCGTGCACTCGCGCGACACGAGCGGCATCTGGGCGCATTCTGGGCGCGCTGTCTCCGGCGAGCTCACGGCGTCTACGGCGACAAGGCCATGCTAGGCGAGGTAGAGAGGTGAGGTGGCGTTGCTGGACACCAGGGCCAGGGTGGAGAAGAAGGGAGAAGAGAGGGGGCTCGACATGGTCGGCATGGTGTGTGCATGGCCATGGCTTGGTCTCCCTAGGGTCCTTCTTAGGTTTACTATGCTGGTGTTAGTGAGAGAGGGAACCAGGGGACCAATTGGTGTAGGTTGGGGTAGATTAGATGGGGTAGAATCACTATAGCAAATAGTGTCTAATAGTGCTATAGATGCTATTTACAAAATTTGTCCAAATTTGATTTAATTCAAATTGTTGCAAGTGTTGAATTTTAAGTATTTCAATGAGTTAGAAATGACCAGAGGTGGTGAGAGGTGGTGGTGGAATGGCTGAATACAAAGTTTTGCAAAAAATGGCTATGTGGGAGATTGTTGAACTTAATAAAAAGTTGCAACTTTGGATGAGCATAGCTCTTGATCAAGAAATAATTTGGCATGGTGATCTTTACAAAAAGTGTTCACCTTGATGTTGACTTTGAAGTGGTGCAAAGAGTTAGCAAGATTTAGTTTGAGAAAATTGAATGTCAATGGCTCAAAGTAGTGATCAGACTAAAATGGGCAGATTTGACCATTATCATATGTGAGCAAGATTTGTGTTTAAAATTCATTTGAATTGTGATTCTTTGATTCCAAAAGTTGTAATAAGTGTTTAATAACATTATTCAACTAATGGTGAAGACCAAATTGGTCTAGGGTCAAAATTTATAAAAATGACATAGAGCCATATGTTAGGGTTTTAGGGTTTTTTCATTTATTTGATTTCTTTCTATCTTTGATTTATTTGGTTGGTGATCTTCATATGATCACATTAGGGTTTTAGAGTATAGCACATACAAGTAATAACAATCATCATGGCATATCAATCAAATGCACAAGTCCTATGCAGGGTACTATATGCAATTTAAAAAGTTTTTGTTGGTTTGAAATTTTGCTCTCTGGAATTCTCTAACTTTCTTTTTATTGAAATTTGTGATGTTACACGGAGCAGCCGGCCACGGCTCCAGCCGGCTGCTCCTCAGCCGGCCTTTGCCGCGAGCCGGCCAGTGGTCAGCCGGCTGCTCCGCGTCCATTGCTCTACCCGGGGTCTTCCCCCCGACATTAGCCCCCGAAGCTGGCAAGGTCCTGCGTTAAGAGGGACCTAGGCAGGTTTTCGTGGCTTTTATATCTCTTGAATAAGCTTGACGGCACTCGGAGGGGCCGACTGAGAATTTCCATTCAGCCGGCTGCGCCCTCATCCGGCTCGTTTCGTCCGGCTGCTCCTAGCCGGACGCTATTTTTTCTTCTGCAGCTTTTGCTTTTTCACAAGTCTTGGTGATGTCTCCGCCTTGCTAGGAAAGTTTGGGGCCAGATTGAAGTTAATGTCCGGCTCCGGCTTGGGTGTGTCGGAGTCTCCGCCGCCTCGGTCCCTGCGCCCGACTTGACTGGTCTGACGTCAGGCTGCTGCTGCCGTTTCGTCTGGTCGCATCACTGTCTCCTCCGGATCCGGTGCGGTCATGGGAGACGTGGTGTGGCGGTTTCTAGTAACTGCAGCGGTCGTGGGGGACGTTATGGCGCAATAAATCTGGGGGACGTGGCCACGATCGCCACTTGGAGGCCAACCGCCCGCTGCGGGCGGCTATAAATGCCGCGGGTGAGGGAACCGAGGCGGCCACTGCCCTCACTTCGTCCTCCTCGCCCTCCTGCCTCCTGCGTCCTCCTCGCGCTCGAGCTTCTCGCTACTCCGGCGGACATCTTCTCACTGGCGAACTCCGGCGAGCATTTCTCCGCCGATCCGCCGCCGCTACTTCAACAGTCCGGCGCCACGGGGCCGCGCGTTTCAACGGTACGTCCTCCGCCGCCGCCGCCGTCGCGTGGTTCTTCTTCGCCTTTCCGCCTCTCCTGGTCTTCTTCCTCCTCGTCCTCATCCATGGCTTAGCCGAGCGGATCTTGGAGGGGATCCTACATGAGGGAGGACGACATCGAGCGCTTGGTGCGCCTTCGCCGGATCCCGTCGACGGTGATCACGAGGGCGCCCGGCGCGGAGATAGAGCCCAAGCCGGAGCCCGGTGAGCGCGTGGTCTTCGGCGCGCATTTCGACCGCGGGTTGGGCCTGCCGGCTTCCAACTTCTTCCGCCAGTTCCTCGACTACTTCGGCTTGCAGCCCCATCACCTGCCGGCCAACGCCTGCGTCCTCCTCAGCTGCTACATGGCTTTCATGGAGGCGTACGCCGGCTTGTGGCCGGACATCGACTTCTGGAGCCGCCTCTTCTTCATCAAGGCGCAAACGACCGACGGCCATCTGCGGACCTGCGGCGCCGCCTCGATCTACTCCCGTCCGGGTATGCCTTTCCCGAAAATTCCGACTGTTGACTCGGTGAAGAACTGGCAGATGTCATTCTTCTACGTGCGTAACGAGAACCCGGGCTTCGACCGGATCAACCTGCCGGAGTACAATCCGGCTCCTCCAGTCGGCCGGATCAACTGGGGCAACAACGCCCGAACAACGGACCCGGACCCGGAGGTGAGCCAGCTCTGGGACTTCCTGGGGGCTTGCGTCTCTGGGGGCGGGCTGAGCGCCGAGGACCTCCTCTGCACCGTCGCCGAGCGCCGGGTGCTGCCGCTCCAGCTGCGCACCCACAAGATTGGGCACATGTCCGGCCGGTTCGATCCGACCCGGATGTCCAAGGCGGAGCTCTCCAAGGCCCAGGTGGCCCGCCGGGTGAACAACATCACCAAGGCCAACATGCCGGAGGCCTGGAACTACGGGCTGGTGCCCTGCAGCCGGGAGTCCCCGCCTGAGCTGGTAAGTTTTCGTTGTCTTGGCCGACTTCCGGCTTGCGGCTGCGTGGCCGACTTCTCTTTTCGCCGACTTCTGTCTTGCACTTATACTCCTTTTGTCTTCTAGCTTTTCGACCGCCAGAACGTTGAGGACGGCGACCTGGCGCAAAGGGAATGGACGCCGGATCACGCCGATTCGGCTGACCAAGCCGGCGACCAGGCCGGCGACAATGATCTGCCGCAGGCGCCTGACCAAGGCGGCCAAGGGGAGCACAACCTGCCCCCTTCGCCCGAACAGCAGGAAGAGGACGAGCCGGCGACGTCCACCACAGAGCCGATCCCTGCGGTGCCTCTGCGCATGAGGCCGCCTAGCACCTCGGCGACTTCGGCGCCCAAGGGGAAGAAGCGGGTCAACGACCGCTCCACCGCCGCCTTGGAGGCGAAGGTGAAGAAGCAGCGCCGGCTGCAGCCGAAGAAGGTTCCGGAGCAGGTCGGGTGAGTTTTTCTTCTCTTCTTGTTTGATTCCTTTTCTTTCCTTTCTCTTTATATTCATCTTTTTCTTATTTGTTCGACTAGGGCTCCCATCAAGTTCACCCAGGGCGGCGGCTCCCGGCAGGCTCCCCGCGTCGTGTCGCCGCCTCCGCGGCAAAGGAGGGAGCCGACGCCACAGCCTTCGGCGCGTGCGCCTACGCCGCCCCTGGTCGTTGTGCCACCTGCGGGTACGCCGCCTTCCGCAGGGGCGCCTTCTTTCGCTGTGCCTCTCGCTTCAACGCCTAGCCGCGGCGCACAGGGTGAGCCGGCGCGCCGCCCGACTCTGGACGATATGTTTCCGCGCCGCGCCCGCCTTCTGGACCCAGCAGCTGGAGCCGGCAGGGGCATGCCGCCTGCGACCGCCTGCGACTGGGATCGGCGGTGGCGCGCCCAGCATGGTGGTGGTGGAGGAGAGCCTGGAGGGGGCACCTCAGGCACCGGAGACGAATGCCCCGACCGGGCCGACTGCTTCGACCGAGGCGCCTCCATCTTCAGAGCCGACAAGGGAGGAGCCGGCCAGGCAGGAGCTGGCAAGGGACGAGCCGGCGCGCACGGGGGACACCGGCTCGCGGGCGTTGGTGAGGATGGAGGGCCCGTCGGCGCCGCCGGAGGGCCTTCACGTGGCTAAGGGTGCCCGGCTTCTGCATGTGGCGTCCGCCTCCGACTCCAGCCTTGGCTCGGCTGGCACCATGGAGCAGGCATGGCACAGCGCGGACTCCTACGAGGTGACTAGCCGGGAGGGGAACCCTGGCGTGGCGTCGGTGAAGATGTTCTTCTCCGGCTTCCGCACCAACCTCAAGGCCAGGGCCGCTGAGACCGCAGCCAACCTCGCCAAGCTGGAGGATGCTAGCAAGGTAAGTACTTCGTCTTTTTTGCAATTTGGTTGTTATCCTGGTAGCCCTCCGAGGCATGGGCCGGCTGCTTGGAGCCGGTCCGAGTTTCGTCTTGATAGCTGATTCTCTTTTTCCTTAGGCGGTTACGGAGCGGCGTACCGTCTTGTACAACCGTGTCGTGACCCGCTACCACAAGGCCAAGATTGAGCGGGCCGACTTGGCTCGCGAGCTGGAGGCCGTCAAGGGTAAGGTCTTCTTCCTTCTGACTTGATTTCTTTTTCTTTGATCTTGTTTGGCTGACGCTTTTTCCGGCTGTCTTACAGCTGAAGCCGCCAGGGTCCCGCAGCTGGAGGCGGACCTTCGGGCCGCCCACGCTCAGTGCGCCGAGAGCGAGGAGGCGGGCCGGGTTGCTGCCGCCAAGCTCAGGGTGGCTGATGGGGAGCTGGCGCGGCTGCGCCGGCTTGAGGAGAATCACCTCAAGGAGCTCGCCCTCCTCAAGAAGGCTGAGGAGGATAGGGTGGACGGTCTGAGCAAGCGGCTGGATGAGGTTGAGAAGCAGCGGCTTGCGCTTCACCAGGAGGTGACAGCCAAGTCTGCGGAGCTATCGGCTACCACCAAACGCTGGGTGGAGGAGATTGGCTCGCTTGATCGCGGCCTGGCGGGTAAGCCCTTTATCTTTCTCTCTCCTTCCCCTTTGCCAGCTTTCGGCTGTCGGCTGCCGGCTTAGGTAGGCAGCCGGCAGCGGAAACTCTGATTTTTTCGCTATCTCCATCTTCGGGCTGGGGGCAGTCGGTTCGTGCCGGCTGCCGCCAGGCTTTTTCTTTTAACCTTCGAAATCTCCATCTTCGGGTTGGGGGCAGTCGGCTCTTGCCGGCTGTCGCCAGGCCTACTTTAGAGCTTCGGAATCTCCATCTTCGGGCTGGGGGCAGTCGGTTCTTGCCGGCTGCCACCAGGCCTACTTTAGGACTTCGAAAATTCGCATTTTTCAACGTTTTCCAGCTTTGATAGATTTCTGACGCACTTCTCCTTTGCAGCGGCCTTCCCGGAAGCGCAGGATGCGGCGCTAGCAGCCGTTGGTGCTGCGCGCGATGCTAGGAGGCGGGCAACCAGCGAGGGCAGCGCCGAGTACTTCACCATGGAAGACTACCTGGCGTCCATGGCCGCCCGCGTCGAGCCCATCACCAAGCTCGGTTGGGAGCTCCGGAAGGCGGCGGAGGAACTGATCCGGCTGCTGTGGCCGACGGAGACGTTGCCGCAGGATCTCTCCAACCTCATCGCCTGGCTGGAGAGGGCGCCTGACCGCTTCCTCGACTGGAAGGAGTCTGCCACGCGCGCTGGAGCCGACATGGTGTTGTCCTTCGTGCTCTCCTGGTATAGCGAGGTTGATCTTGGGCAGCTTGAGTACCGGCGGGCCGGCGTGGAGGACTCTCTCCCAGCTGAGATCAAGACAGCCCGGCTTGCCCGAGCCTGCGCCATTGCCAACTTCGTCGACAAGGGCCTCTTCATCCCGGATCCGAACCCGCCGTCTGAAGACGAGGACGAGGAGATGGAAGACGAGGAGGCGGAGGACATGCCTGAGGATGACCCGGCAGCTGGCTCCGCTGATGCTCCCCTGGCTGGTCCTAATCCAGCCGGTGCTTAAATGTACCTGTCTTATGCGTTGCTTTTGCAGAACAATTCGTTAAATCCCCGGAATGCCGGGTGCATATGTATGAATATTATTATCCTTTTATTATGTCACACTTTAATGTGTTTGTTAATCATTTGTGTGCCGACTTGCTTTCTTTCGACTTGTTCGCTTTTTCCCATCCGCCCCACCCTTTGGCTTTGCTTTTGCCGATCGTACGTCCGACTTGCGATCCGTCGCCGGATCAAGAGCGGGCCGCTGGGTGAGGCCGACAGTATTTCAGTCGAACGAGCCGAGTTCGGCAATCCGGCACTTTTATGAAAAGTTACAAATCAATTCGCTTTCACTCTTTCCCTTAGTCATCTTTCGCGTGCCGGCTCCCTAGGCCTTACTCCCGCCAGCCGCACAGCCGGGTTGCGGTCTGTAGCTGGATCGGAAGCCGGCTGTCGGAAGCCGGATCACGTTACTTAGCCGGCCGCGTGAGAGGGTGTAAGCCAATCGGCGAAACAGAGTAGAGTACGCGAAAAACTTGTCGGAAACGGCGCTCTTGGCGCATGCTTTTTCATAGCTTACAAAAGGAGTACAAGGGATACATACATTCCTGCTCTCAAGTGTAAAATGGGCGGAGCAAGTTGACATTCCAGGGACGTTTAGTCTCCTCGTCAGCCTTGTCTGGCTTGTTCTTTCTAGCCTCTTGGGCATCTATGAGATAGTAGAAATCATTGCCTACTGCCTTGCTCACGATGAAGGGACCCTCCCATGGGGATGACAGTTTATGTTGTCCGGCTGTCCGCTGGATCAGCCGGAGCACTAGGTCTCCTTCTCGGAATGCTAAGGGCTGGACCTTCCGGCTGTGATAGCGTCGGAGGCTCTGCTGGTAAATAGTAGATCTGGATGCGGCCAGCAACCGGGCCTCTTCGACCAGGTCGACTCCATCTTCGCGAGCTTCTTTGGCTTCAGCTTCTGTGTAGAGCTTGATTCTTGGCGCGTCGTGCTCGGTATCAGTCGGCAGGACGGCTTCGGCCCCGTATACTAGGAAGAATGGTGTGAAGCCGACTGAGCGGTTTGGCATTGTACGCAGGCTCCACAATACATTGGGCAACTCTTCAATCCAGCAGCCGGCTGCCCGCTCGAGCGGCTCCACCAGCCGGGGCCGGATGCCGGCTAGGACCAGGCCGTTGGCCTTCTCCACTTGTCCATTAGACTCCGGGTGCGCCGCAGAGGCTAGGGCCATCCGGATCCCCATTTCCTCGCAATAGCGAGAGAAGATGCCTTGGGAGAAGTTGCTGCCGTTGTCGGTGATGATGCTGTGGGGGTAGCCGTACCTCACGATGATTTCCTTGAGGAATGTGACGGCTGTGGAGCCGTCCAGCTTCTTGATTGGCTTGGCTTCGATCCACTTGGTGAATTTATCAATCATCATCAAGAGATGTGTCATGCCGCCTCGCGCCGTTCTGAACGGGCCCACCATATCCAAGCCCCATACGGCAAACGGCCATGTGATGGGGATGGTTTTCAAGGCGGAAGCCGGCGAGTGCCTCTTCTTTGCGAAGCGCTGGCAGCCGTTGCACTTCTTCACCAGTTCTTCTGCGTCTCTCAGCGCAGTCGGCCAGTAATAACCGTGCCGGAAAGCTTTGGCCACTATGGCTTTGGATGAGGCGTGATGGCCGCACTCTCCTTGATGGATTTCCCGTAGGAGTTCAATCCCTTCAGCCGGCTCGACGCACCGCTGGAACACCCCACTTACGCTGTGTTTGTACAGCTGGTGGTTGATGATTGTATAGGCCTTGGCCCTTCTCTCAATCTGCCTGGCCTGGACTCTATCATCAGGCAGCACACCGTCGGTGAGGTAGGAGAGGAATTCTTGTGCCCATGAAGGTACGCATCTTATCTCGAATACGCTAACCAACAAGGCCTCCTGCGTGGGAGCTTCCGGATTCGACTGCATGGTCGTCGGGTTCGGCTTGCTAGCCGGCGGGTTCGGCTTGCTAGCCCCCGAGTTTGGCGATGAAGCCCCCGGGTTGGACTGAGAAGTCCCTGGGTTCGGCGTGGAAGCTGGCGGGTTTGGCTTTGGAGCCCCCGACTTGGGCGATGAAGCCCCCGGGTTCGGCTGAGCAGCCCCCGGGTCAGCCGGCACGAATATTGAATCCGAGTCCGGTGACGGTGTGATGGACGGCTTCTTGAGAACCGCCAAGGCGACACCCGGCAGAATAGCTTGCCGGGTTGAGCCAATCTTGGATAAGGCGTCAGCCGCCTCGTTGTTTGCTCGTGGCACATGGTGGAATTCGCAGCCGTCGAAGAAGCCGGATAGCTACTGGACGTGGAAGCGGTACGAGGCCATGTTGGCGTCCTTCGCATCCCAGTCGCCAGACGCTTGCTGTACAACCAAGTCGGAGTCACCGAAGCAGAGTATGCGACGCACGCCAATCTCCTTGGCCAGCGGCGAAGTGGATCTGCAGGACGTAGTCCAGCCGGTCTCCCTTGGGAGAGGTGATGACGATGCCGGCTCCCAAGCCGTTGCGCATCTTCGAGCCGTCAAAGTGCAGCTTCCAATGTGTGGAATCCGGCACAGGCGGCAGGTATTGCATCTCGGCCCAGTCGACGAAGAAGTCCGCGAGGATTTGCGACTTGATGGCCGTGCGTGCCTCGTAGAGGATGGTGTGGGCGGCTAGCTCCAGAGCCCACTTGGCAACCCGGCCGTTGGCGTCTTTGCTGTCGATGATTTCCGCCAAGGGCGCTGTGGCAACCACCTTGATGGGGTGCTCCTGGAAGTAGTGTTTGAGCTTCTTGGCCGCCATGTACACGCCGTAGGTGACCTTCTGGTAGTGGGGGTAGTTTTGCTTCGACTGGGAGAGCACTTCGCTGAGGTAATAGACCGGGTGCTGAACCAGCTGCTCCCTGTCGTCTTCTTTGCGCTCCACCACCAGGACGACGCTAACCACTCGATTGGTGGCAGCGATGTACAACAGCATCGACTCCATTAAAGCCGGCGTTGCGAGGATTGGTGATACGTCTCCGACGTATCGATAATTTCTTATGTTCCATGCCACATTATTGATGATATCTACATGTTTTATGCATACTTTATGTCATATTTATGCATTTTCCAGCACTAACCTATTAACGAGATGCCGAAGAGCCAGTTGCTGTTTTCTGCTGTTTTTGGTTTCAGAAATCCTAGTAAGGAAATATTCTCGGAATTGGACGAAATCAACGCCCAGGGGCCTATTTTTACACGAAGCTTCCAGAAGACCGAAGAGGAGACGAAGTGGGGCCACGAGGTGGCCAGACACCAGGGCGGCGCGGCCTGGGCCTTGGCCGCGCCGGCCTATTGTGTGGGGCCCTCGTGCGGCCCCCTGACCTGCCCTTCCGCCTACATATAGTCTTCGTCGCAAAACCCCCAGTACCGAGAGCCACGATACGGAAAACCTTCCAGAGACGCCGCCGCCGCCAATCCCATCTCGGGCGATTCAGGAGGTCGCCTCCGGCACCCTGCCGGAGAGGGGAATCATCTCCCGGAGGACTCTCCACCGCCATGGTCGCCTCCGGAGTGATGAGTGAGTAATTCACCCCTGGACTATGGGTCCATAGCAGTAGCTAGATGGTTGTCTTCTCCTCATTATGCTTCATTGTCGGGTCTTGTGAGCTGCCTAACATGATCAAGATCATCTATCTGTAATGTTATATGTTGTGTTTGTTGGGATCCGATGGATAGAGAATACTATGTTATGTTGATTATCAATCTATTACCTATGTGTTGTTTATGATCTTGCATGCTCTCCGTTACTAGTAGAGGCTTTGGCCAAGTTGATGCTTGTAACTCCAAGAGGGAGTATTTATGCTCGATAGTGGGTTCATGCCTCTATTGAATCTGGGGGAGTGACAGAAACCCCTAAGGTTGTGGATGTGCTGTTGCCACTAGGGATAAAACATTGATGCTATGTCCGAGGATGTAGTTATTGATTACATTACGCACCATACTTAATGCAATTGTCTGTTGTTTGCAACTTAATACTGGAAGGGGTTCGGATGATAACCTGAAGGTGGACTTTTTAGGCATAGATGCATGCTGGATAGCGGTCTATGTACTTTGTCGTAATGCCCAATTAAATCTCACTATACTCATCATATCATGTATGTGCATGGTCATGCCCTCTCTTTTTGTCAATTGCCCAACTGTAATTTGTTCACCCAACATGCTATTTATCTTATGGGAGAGACACCACTAGTCAACTGTGGACCCCGGTCCATTCTTTTACATCGAATACAATCTACGGCAATACTCGTTTTACTGTTTTCTGCAAACAATCATCATCCACACTATACATCTAATCCTTTGTTACAGCATGCCGGTGAGATTGACAACCTCACTGTTTCGTTGGGGCAAAGTACTTTGGTTGTGTTGTGCAGGTTCCACGTTGGCGCCGGAATCCCTGGTGTTGCGCCGCACTACATCTCGCCGCCATCAACCTTCAACGTGCTTCTTGACTCCTACTGGTTCGATAAACCTTGGTTTCTAACTGAGGGAAACTTACTGTTGTACGCATCACACCTTCCACTTGGGGTTCCCAACGGTCGCGTGTTGTACGCGTGTCAAGCTAAATTTCTGGCGCCGTTGCCGGGGAGATCAAGACACGCTGCAAGGGGAGTCTCCACATCCCAATCTCTTTACTTTGTTTTTGTCTTGCTTTATTTTACTTACTTTCTTGTTTGCTGCATTATATCAAAATACAAAAAAAATTAGTTGCTAGCTTTACTTTATTTGCTATCTTGTTTGCTATATTAAAAACACAAAAAAATTAGTTACTTGCATTTACTTTATCTAGTTTGCTTTATTTACTGTTGCTAAAATGGGTACTCCTGAAAATACTAAGTTGTGTGACTTCACAACCACAAATAATAATTATTTCTTATGCACACCTATTGCTCCACCTGCTACTACAGCAGAATTCTTTGAAATTAAACCTGCTTTACTAAATCTTGTTATGCGAGAGCAATTTTCTGGTGTTAGTTCTGATGATGCTGCTGCCCATCTCAATAATTTTGTTGAATTGTGTGAAATGCAAAAGTATAAAGATGTAGATGGTGATATTATAAAATTAAAATTGTTTCCTTTCTCATTAAGAGGAAGAGCTAAAGATTGGTTGCTATCTCTGCCTAAGAATAGTATTGATTCATGGACTAAATGCAAGGATGCTTTTATTGGTAGATATTATCCCCCTGCTAAAATTATATCTTTGAGGAGTAGCATAATGAATTTTAAACAATTGGATAATGAGCATGTTGCCCAAGCTTGGAAAAGAATGAAATCTTTGGTTAAAAATTGCCCAACCCATGGACTGACTACTTGGATGATCATCCAAACCTTTTATGCAGGACTGAACTTTTCTTCGCGGAACCTATTGGATTCAGCTGCTGGAGGTACCTTTATGTCCATCACTCTAGGCTACGCAACAAAGCTTCTTGATAATATGATGATTAATTACTCTGAATGGCACACGGAAAGAGCTCCACAAGGTAAGAAGGTAAATTCTGTCGAAGAAACCTCTTCCTTGAGTGATAAGATTGATGCTATTATGTCTATGCTTGTGAATGATAGGACTAAAATTGATTCTAATAATGTTCCGTTAGCTTCATTGGTTGCTCAAAAAGAACATGTTGATGTGAATTTCATTAAAAATAACAATTATGATAATTCTAGGCCATATCCTGCTAATGGTAACTCTTATGGTAGATATGCTTCACCTAATGAGGAAAAGATGTTAGAAATTGAAAGATCCACCAAGAGCTTTATGCAATCACAATATGAGCAAAATAAATTGTTTACTAAGACTATGAATGAACAATCTACCTTGTTGAAGAATATAGGAAATCAACTTGAAAATCTGAATATGGAGATCTCTGGGTTGCAAACTAAACTTGCAAATGCTGAAAACCGAATCTCATACATGTCTGCGTCACAATCTTCCTTAATTAATAAAATGGCTGCTAAACCTGAGGATATAGATAATAAAATTGCTACTACAGCAAATGCCATCCAAGTTAGAATTAATGAGAATATAAGATTGATGGCCGAATTGCGTGCTAGGTGGGAAAGAGAAGAAAATGAAAAAGAAGATAATATAGCTAAAGTTTGGACTATTACCACCACTAGTAATGCTAATGCTCCACATGTTGCTGCACCTCCTACTAATAATGGTAAAAGAATTGGTGTTGGCAATGTTTCCACTTCTAATGCAAAGCGCGAAAAACTGCCTGAAACTGCTAAAACTGTTGAAACTGCCTGTGATAAAACTGCTGAAATTTTTTCCAACATTGGGGATGATGATCCCATTGCTTTAGATCATAATGGTTTGGATTTTGATGATTGCCACATCTCTGAAGTTATAAAGTTCTTACAAAAACTTGCTAAGAGTCCTAATGCTAGTGCTATAAATTTGGCTTTCACGAAACATCTTACAAATGCTCTCATAAAAGCTAGAGAAGAGAAATTAGAACGCGAAGCTTCTATTCCTAGGAAGCTAGAGGATGGTTGGGAGCCCATCATTAAGATTAAGGCCAATGACTTTGATTGTAATGCTTTATGTGATCTTGGTGCAAGTATTTCCGTTATGCCTAAGAATATTTATAATATGCTTGACTTGCCACCATTGAAAAATTGTTATTTGGATGTTAATCTCACTGATAACTCTACAAAGAAACCTTTGGGGAGAGTTCATAATGTTCGCATTACCATTAACAATAACCTTATCCCCGTTGATTTTGTTGTCTTGGATATTGAATGCAATGCATCTTGTCCCATTATATTGGGAAGACCTTTTCTTCGAACTGTTGGTGCTATCATTGATATGAAGGAAGGTAATATTAAATATCAATTTCCTCTAAAGAAAGGTATGGAACACTTCCCTAGAAAGATAATGAAGTTACCTTTTGATTATATCATTAGAACAAATTATGATGTTGATACTTCGTCTCTTGATAATACTTGATACACACTTTCTGCGCCTAGCTGAAAGGTGTTAAAGAAAAGCGCTTATGGGAGACAACCCATGTTTTTACTACAGTACCTTTTATTTTATATTTGAGTCTTGGAAGTTGTTACTACTGTAGCAGCCTCTCCTTATCTTAGTTTTGTGCATTGTTGTGCCAAGTAAAGTCGTTGATAGTAAGGTTCATACTAGATTTGGATTACTGCGCAGAAACAGATTTCTTTGCTGTCAGGAATTTGGGCCTAATTCTCTGTAGGTAACTCAGAAAATTATGCCAATTTACGTGAGTGATCCTCAGATATGTACGCAACTTTCATTCAATTTGAGCATTTTCATTTGAGCAAGTCTGGTGCCTCAATAAAATTCGTCTTTTACGAACTATTCTATTTTGACAGATTCTGCCTTTTATTTCGCATTGCCTGTTTTGATATGTTTGATGGATTTTTCGATTCCATTAACTTTCAGTAGCTTTGTGCAATGTCCAGAAGTGTTAAGAATGATTATGTCACCTCTGAACATGTAAATTTTGATTGTGCACATCCCTCTAATGAGTTGTTTTGAGTTTGGTGTGGAGGAAGTTTTCAAGGATCAAGAGAGGAGGATGATACAATATGATCAAGGAGAGTGAAAGCTCTAAGCTTGGGGATGCCCCGGTGGTTCACCCCTACATATTTTAAGAAGACTCAAGTGTCTAATCTTGGGGATGCCCAAGGCATCCCCTTCTTCATCGACAACATTATCAGGTTCCTCCCCTGAAACTATATTTTTATTCCATCACATCTTATGTGCTTTGCTTGGAGCGTCTGTTTGTTTTTGTTTTTGTTTTTGTTTGAATAAAATGGAGCCTAGCATTCTTTGTGTGGGAGAGGGACACGCTCCGCTTTTGCATATGGACAAATATGTCCTTAGGCTTTACTCATAGTATTCATGGCGAAGGTTGAATCTTCTTCGTTAAATTGTTATATGGTTGGAATCGGGAAATGCTACATGTAGTAATTGGTAAAATGTCTTGGATAATTTGATACTTGGCAATTGTTGTGTTCATGTTTAAGCTCTTGCATCATATACTTTGCACCTATTAATGAAGAAATACATAGAGCTTGCTAAAATTTGGTTTGCATAATTGGTCTCTCTAAGGTCTAGATAATTTCTAGTATTGAGTTTGAACAACAAGGAAGACGGTGTAGAGTCTTATAATGTTTACAATATGTCTTTTATGTGAGTTTTGCTGCACCGGTTCATCCTTGTGTTTGTTTCAAATAACCCTGCTAGCCTAAACCTTGTATCGAGAGGGAATACTTCTCATGCATCCAAAATCCTTGAGCCAACCACTATGCCATTTGAGTCCACCATACCTACCTACTACATGGTATTTCTCCGCCATTCCAAAGTAAATTGCTTGAGTGCTACCTTTAAATTTCTATCCTCTACCTTTACAATATATAGCTCATGGGACAAATAGCCTAAAAACTATTGTGGTATTGAATATGTACTTATGCACTTTATCTCTTATTAAGTTGCTTGTTGTGCGATAACCATGTTCCTGGGGACGCCATCAACTACTCTTTGTTGAATATCATGTGAGTTGCTATGCATGTCCGTCTTGTCTGAAGTAAGGGAGATTTACCACTTATTTAATGGTTAGAGCATGCATAATGTTAGAGAAGAACATTGGGCCGCTAACTAAAGCCATGAATCATGGTGGAAGTTTCAGTTTTGGACATATATCTTCAATCTCATATGAGAACATTAATTATTGCTACATGCTTATGCATAAAAGAGGAGTCCATTATCTGTTGTCTATGTTGTCCCGGTATGGATGTCTAAGTTGAGAATAATCAAAAGCGAGAAATCCAAATGCGAGCTTTCTCCTTAGACCTTTGTAGAGGTGGCATAGAGGTACCCCTTTGTGACACTTGGTTAAAACATATGTATTGCGATGATAATCCCGGTAATCCGAGCTAATTAGGACAAGGTGCGGGCACTATTAGTATACTATGCATGAGGCTTGCAACTTGTAAGATATAATTTACATGATACATATGCTTTATTACTACCGTTGACAAAATTGTTTCTTGTTTTCAAAATCAAAGCTCTAGCACAAATATAGCAATCAATGCTTCCCTCTGCGAAGGGCCTTTCTTTTACTTTTATGTTGAGTCAGTTCACCTATTTCTCTCCACCTCAAGAAGCAAACACTTGTGTGAACTGTGCATTGATTCCTACATACTTGCATATTGCACTTGTTATATTACTTTGCATTGACAACTATCCATGAGATATACATGTTACAAGTTGAAAGCAACCGCTGAAACTTAATCTTCCTTTATGTTGCTTCAATACCTCTACTTTGAATTATTGCTTTATGAGTTAACTCTTATGCAAGACTTATTGATGCTTGTCTTGAAAGTACTATTCATGAAAAGTCTTTGCTATATGATTCATTTGTTTACTCATGTCATTACCATTGTTTTGATCGCTGCATTCATTACATATGCTTACAATAGTATGATCGAGGTTATGATGGCATGTCACTCCAGAAATTATCTTTGTTATCGTTCACCTGCTCGGGACGAGCAGGAACTAAGCTTGGGGATGCTGATACGTCTCCGACGTATCGATAATTTCTTATGTTCCATGCCACATTATTGATGATATCTACATGTTTTATGCATACTTTATGTCATATTTATGCATTTTCCGGCACTAACCTATTAACGAGATGCCGAAGAGCCGATTCTTTGTTTCTGCTGTTTTTGGTTTCAGAAATCCTAGTAAGGAAATATTCTCGGAATTGGACAAAATCAACGCCCAGGGGCCTATTTTCACACGAAGCTTCCAGAAGACCGAAGAGGAGACGAAGTGGGGCCACGAGGTGGCCAGACACCAGGGCGGCGCGGCCTGGGCCTTGGCCGCGCCGGCCTGTTGTGTGGGGCCCTCGTGCGGCCCCCTGACCTGCCCTTCCGCCTACATATAGTCTTCGTCGCGAAACCCCCAGTACCGAGAGCCACGATACGGAAAACCTTCCAGAGACGCCGCCGCCGCCAATCCCATCTCGGGGGATTCAGGAGATCGCCTCCGGCACCCTGCCGGAGAGGGGAATCATCTCCCGGAGGACTCTCCACCGCCATGGTCGCCTCCGGAGTGATGAGTGAGTAGTTCACCCCTGGACTATGGGTCCATAGCAGTAGCTAGATGGTTGTCTTCTCCTCATTATGCTTCATTGTCGGGTCTTGTGAGCTGCCTAACATGATCAAGATCATCTATCTGTAATGCTATATGTTATGTCATGCCCTCTCTTTTTGTCAATTGCCCAACTGTAATTTGTTCACCCAACATGCTATTTATCTTATGGGAGAGACACCACTAGTCAACTGTGGACCCCGGTCCATTCTTTTACATCGAATACAATCTACTGCAATACTCGTTTCTTGTTTTTACGCAAACAATCATCATCCACACTATACATCTAATCCTTTGTTACAGCAAGCCGGTGAGATTGACAACCTCACTGTTTCGTTGGGGCAAAGTACTTTGGTTGTGTTGTGCAGGTTCCACGTTGGCGCCGGAATCCCTGGTGTTGCGCCGCACTACATCTCGCCGCCATCAACCTTCAACGTGCTTCTTGACTCCTACTGGTTCGATAAACCTTGGTTTCTAAATGAGGGAAACTTACTGCTGTACGCACCACACCTTCCACTTGGGGTTCCCAACGGTCGCGTGATGTACGCGTGTCAATTGGCGCGGTTGAGAGC
Organism: Lolium perenne; assembly: GCF_019359855.2. NCBI lineage: Eukaryota > Viridiplantae > Streptophyta > Magnoliopsida > Poales > Poaceae > Lolium > Lolium perenne. Next base: position 164,759,636 of record NC_067247.2, read on the forward strand.
ACGCGCTTCAAGTCACGGAAGGCTTCATCCGCCTGTGGTGACCAGACGAACTTGTCCGATTTCTTCAGCAACTGGTACAGGGGCAGTGCCTTCTCCCCCAGCCGGCTGACGAAGCGGCTCAAGGAGGCCAGGCAGCCAGTGAACTTCTGGACGTTCCATCTTCTCTAGGGCACTGATCTTCTCCGGGTTGGCTTCGATCCCTCGCTGAGAGACGAGGTAGCCAAGGAGTTGGCCAGACGGCACGCCGAATGTGCACTTGGCCGGGTTGAGCTTCATCCGGAATCTTTGCAGATTGGTGAAGGTTTCTCTCAGGTCATCAAGGAGGGTAGTCGTCTCCTTGGTCTTTACAACGACATCATCTACATATGCGTGAACGTTTCTGCCGATTTGATCCTGCAAGCATTTTTGCATGCACCTTTGATAGGTGGCGCCTGCATTTTTCAAGCCGAACGGCATAGTCGTGTAGCAATAAGCCCCATACGGGGTAATGAACGAAGTCTTTATTTGATCATCCGGATTCAAAGGAATCTGGTGGTAGCCTGAATATGCGTCTAGAAAAAACGACAGTTCACAGCCGGCAGTCGAGTCTATGACTTGATCTATGCGCGGCAGGGGGAAGGGATCCTTTGGGCACGCCTTGTTCAGGCTGGTGTAGTCGATACACATGCGCCAGGAGCCGTTCTTCTTCAAAACCAGGACCGGGTTCGCCAACCAGTCCGGGTGCAGCACTTCCATGATGAAGCCGGCTGCCAGCAGCCGGGCGATTTCTTCACCGATGGCCTTCCTTCTTTCTTCGGCGAAGCGCCTGAGAGGCTGCTTCACCGGCTTGGCTTCAGGCCAGACGTGGAGGTGGTGCTCAGCCAACTCCCTCGGCACACCCGGCATGTCTCTTGGAGTCCATGCGAAGATGTCCCGATTCTCACGGAGGAAGCTGGTGAGCTCGCTTTCCTATTTCTTGCTCAAGCCGGCACCGATGGTGACGTACTTGTCCGGCTGTGCCGGGTCCAGCAGGATCTTCTTGGTGTTGTCGGCCGGCTGGAAGTGAGTCGTCCCAGCCGGGTTGCCTGCAGCCGGCATGTCCGTCTGCGCTGCCTTGGCCAAGGCGACAGCGTCGTGGATGAGCTGCTTCTCGGTGGCGATGACCAGCGTCTGGGCCATCTTGGAGCTCTGCGTGGCGCAGTCCATGGAGCGGCGGTAGTCGCCGGCTATGGTGATCACCCCTTTAGGGCCAGGCAGCTTCATCTTCACGTACCCATAATGGGGCACCGCCATGAACTTGGTCAGGGCCGGCCTGCCCAGGAGCGCGTGGTAGGGACTGACGAGGTCCACCACCTCGAACTCGATTCTCTCGGTGCAGAAGTGATCCTGCTTCCCGAACATCACCTCCAGCGTAATTCGGCCGATCGGCTGGCAGCAGTGGCCCGGTACGATGCCATGGAAGACGGTGGGGGTGGGACGCAGCTCGGCTTCTTGGATGCCTAGCTTGCGGGCGGTGTCGCGGTAGAGGATGTTGATGCTGCTGCCGCCATCAATGAGGATGCGCGAGAAGCGCACGCTGCGCCGGGTCGTGCCAATGGTGGGGTCGAGGACCATGGTGTAGCTGCCCGGCCTCGGCAGGACAGCCGGTGTGTCGCGGCGATCAAAGGTGATGGCCTGCTCTGACCAGTTTAGGTACTGGGGGACCGGCGGTATGACCGCGTTGACCTCGAGGGCACGGCTCTGCTGGCTCGTCTTGTCCTCGGGCTCGGAGGTGAAGATGATGTAGGTAGCATCTTCGGCCAGATATCGGCCATGGTGCACTTGGTTAGCCTCGTGGTGCTCGAGGTTGGCGTTCTCTGCGCCGGCTTGGCCACCCGGCCTGCCGGCTGGAGGGGGCGGGGGTGGAGGCGGGAGGGGTTCGCCGCTTGTCAGCCGCTTCATGAAGTGGCAGTCGCGGGTGGTGTGGTTGGAGGGGTTCTTGCCGCTGTGGTACTTGCATGGCGAGTCGAGTATTTGCTCGAAGGTGTACTTCGGCTTCCATTGCCGGTCTTGCTTCTGGCGGCGGCTGCCGCCTGCCGCGTTGTCTGACACGGCTGCCACATGGGCAGAGCCGTACCGGCGGTCCGGCTGGTCGCTGTGACGCTTGCCACGGTAGTTGTCCCACCGGCTGCCATGAGAGGCGCCGTCTGCCGGCTTGTGCTCGGCCGACTTGTGGTGGTCCCGCCTGGAGGGAGCTGGCGTCGGTTCAGCCGGTGCTTTGCCGGCTTCTTCAGCCAGCGCGAACTTGTCGGCGATGGCCATGAGGGAGGCCATGGACCAAGCTCGCTGCGGCGCAGCTTGTGCCACATCATGGTGTTGGGCCTGCAGCCGGCCATGAAGAAGCTGATGGCCTGGATCTCGTGCACGCCCTCGCAGGAGTTGCGCATCTCGCACCAGCGCGTCAGATACGCGCGATCCGTCTCGTTCGGGCCCTGCTTGCACATCTCTAGCTGCTGGGGGCGACCAGGCCGGCGGTAGGTGCCGGTGAAGTTGCTGGTGAAGGCTTCCTCAAAATCAAGCCAGCCGTTGATGCTGCCGGCTGGCAGGTTGTTGAGCCAGGTGCGGGCGGAGCCGACTAGCATCAGGGGGGAGTATCGCACCGCCCAGCGCTTGTTGCCCCTGGAGATGCCGACTGCGGTGGAGTAATCCAGCAGCCAGTCCTCCGGCTTGGCGGTGCCGTCGTACTTGGGCGTGTCGCGGGGGAGCTGGAAGCCGTCGATCATAGGCTCGTTGGTGATGCGGGGCCCGAAGCACTTGGGGCAAGCCGGCCCCTCTTCTTCCGCGATGCGGGATTCGACCAGCCGGTCGAGGCGGTCTCTGGCGTCGGTGGGCTCGATGCGGGGGCCCAGCCGGGAACGTGCCGGCTGGCGAGTGCCGGTTGGCTCTGGAGCCGGCCGATGCTGGCGCCTTGGCGCCGCCTGCTCGGAGTCATGCTCCTGGTTCCGGCTTGGTGGTGGCCGGCTGCGGCCGCTGTGGCCGCTATCCAGCCGGCTTGTCCGGCTTGAACCTGCGTGCGTGGCGCGGGAGTCTCTGCGCCGGCTTGGCGCGGGCGAGGAGGACTCGGCCGTGTCCCTGTGGGGGTCCTTGCTGTTGCCTGCAGCAGCGTGGACGGGAGGAGCTTTGGGAGCACCATACCTGGGGTCCTTGGTCTGCTCAGCTGCAGCCCGGCACAGGTCAGCTACGCGCTGCGTCTGGCGGCACAGCTCTTCTCCCTCGAGGAGGGCCAGCTCCTTCGCAGCGGCTTCGGCTGCGAGGATGTTCTTATCGGGGATGTTGTAGACGGGTAGCTCCATGGATGGAGCCGGCGCTTCCGCGCCTAGGCCGCCTCCTCGCCGGCGGATCATGCCGGCTCGGCTGGGGTTGTTGCCGCCTGGCGTGAAGCCATGGGCGTGGTCGTACTCGCGCTGGGTGATGGCTAGCTGGCGCTTGGCGGTGGCCAGCTCGTCAGCCTGCTGGAGGAGGAGCTGGCGATGCGCCTCCAGGTCCGCCTCGACGGTGGTGGCGTTGCCGCCTGCGGTGAGCGGAGAGCTCAGCTTCGCCCGGACTTCGTCCAGCCGGGAAGGTGGCGGGGGCGCCTTTGGGCCCGAGCCGGATGCGTTGGGGTCGATGTTGCGCTCCAAGTTGGGACCGCGAATGCGTGTGGACTTGGTGGGGGGCTCCTCGCCAGCCATCATGACTTGCACGACGGCAGGGCTGGCGGGAGCGCTGCTGGAGCTGGCTCGCAGAGGAGGGCTTGTGCAGCGCAGCACCTGCCGCGGGTAGCGCGGCGGTGCAACGGTGGCGACGTAGACATCGTGGCCGCCGAAGGAGATGACGTTGCCGCCGGCAGGGAAGGGCCGGTCGGCGAAGCAGCCAGCGTTGTCGCTGACGCAGTCGAGGGAGCCGAATCTCCAGACCAAGCCTGAAGCGACTCGCTCGCCGGTGCTGATGGTGAGGCCCGTCCGGATGAAGACACCGGCCGAGGACGCTGAAGGCCCCACGGTGGGCGCCAAATGTCGTGGTATCGTCACGGCATATGCCATAGGGTGGCTAAAGAAGGTGGTTCCTAGATTGTCTCACGGCGGTATCCGAATGCGGGTATGGGGACGAGCGACACGGCGACATACCCAGGTTCGAGGCCCTCCGATGGAGGTAACACCTCTACTCCTGCTATGAGTGTATAAGATGATCACAAAATACAAGGTTGCTCCTAGAGCTATGTCCGGCTTGCCCTGGGAGGCTAAGGAAGACGATGGTCTCTCTCACAGGGCAGCGCTAAGGGTGGAATGGAGTGAGAATGATCGATCCCCTGCACGAGAGGGGGTGGTGCGGCTTATATAGATGTCGGCACTTTACATAAAAGACCCTATAGTCTACTGGCCGGCTTGGCCGGCTCCGGCTTCCGCTCCTTCCCAAGGTGTTGACGTCAGTAGCCGTTGAGGCCTCATGGCCTGTCCCATCCGGCTGCCTGGGTCAGCGGTATGGAGAGGAAGCGTCTCTGTCGCCATCATGCACTATAGCCGGTACGGATTGACGTACGCCATGATGGATTGTCCGGCGCGTGGCACTATTGCTCCACAGTGCCCCGCGCTTTACGGGAGATGAAGTCAGCGTGGACCTGCGAACCCGGACCACCTACCCGGTTCCTTCTAGTGCAAGACTCGCCAGCCTCGAGTCGGTCTGAGGTGCAAACCCCCAGTCGGATATGGCTTGTAGAAGCCGGCCCAGCTACAGCATTGGCGGCCGTAGCCAGGCCGACTAGGACTTAGAGCCAGCCGGCTTCCGGACCAGCCGGCCACGGCTCCAGCCGGCTGCTCCTCAGCCGGCCTTTGCCGCGAGCCGGCCAGTGGTCAGCCGGCTGCTCCGCGTCCATTGCCCTACCCGGGGTCTTCCCCCCAACATATGCACACCTATTGCTCCACCTGCTACTACAGCAGAATTCTTTGAAATTAAACCTGCTTTACTGAATCTTGTTATGAGAGAGCAATTTTCTGGTGTTAGTTCTGATGATGCTGCTGCCCATCTTAATAATTTTGTTGAACTATGTGAAATGCAAAAATATAAGGATGTAGATGGTGACATTATAAAATTAAAAAAATTACTTTCTCATTAAGAGGAAGAGCTAAAGATTGGTTGCTATCTTTGCCTAAGAATAATATTGATTCATGGACTAAATGTAAGGATACTTTCATTTGTAGATATTATCCTCCTGCTAAAATTATATCTTTGAGAAGTAGCATAGTGAATTTTAAGCAATTGGATAATGAGCATGTTGCCCAAGCATGGGAAAGAATGAAATCTTTGGTTAAAAATTGCCCAACCCATGGACTGGCTACTTGGATGATCATCCAAACCTTTTATGCAGGATTGAATTTTTCTTCGCGGAAACTATTGAATTCAGCTGCTGGAGGTACTTTTATGTCCATCACTCTAGGCGCCGCAACAAAGCTTCTTGATAATATGATGATTAATTACTCTGAATGGCACACGGAAAGAGCTCCACAAGGTAAGAAGGTAAATTCTGTTGAAGAAACCTCCTCCTTGAGTGATAAGATTGATGCTATTATGTCTATGCTTGTGAATGGTAGGACTAATGTTGATCCTAATAATGTTCCGTTAGCTTCATTGGTTGCTCAAGAAGAACATGTTGATGTGAACTTCATTAAAAATAATAATTTCAACAACAATGCTTATCGGAATAATTCTAGTAACAACTATAGGCCATATCCTTATAATAATGGTAACGGTTATGGTAATTCTTATGGGAATTCTTACAAAAATAATAGGAATGTTCCCCCTGGTCTTGAAGCCATGCTTAAAGAATTTATTAGTACACAAACTGCTTTTAACAAAACTGTTGAAGAAAAGCTTAGGAAAATTGATATTCTTGCTTCTAAAGTTGATAGTCTTGCTGCTGATGTTGATCTTTTGAAATTGAAAGTTATGCCTAATGAAGATAAAGATATTAAGTCATTTGCTACAGCAAACGCCATCCAAGTTAGAATTAATGAGAATATAAGATTGATGGCCGAATTGCGTGCTAGGTGGGAAAAAGAAGAAAATGCTAAAGAGAATAATATAGCTAAAGTTTGGACTATTACCACCACTAGCAATGAAAATGCTTTACATGTTGACACACCTCCTATTATCAATGGTAAAATAATTGGTGTTGGCAATGTTTCTACTCCTAATGCAAAGCGTGCAAAGCGCTCGAAACTGCTAAAGCTATTAAAGCCTCTGTGATAAAACTGCTGAATTTTTTTCCAATATTGGGGACAATGATCCCATTGCTTTAGATCATAATGGTTTAGATTTTTATGATTTTCACATCTCTGAAGTTATAAAGTTCTTACAAAAACTTGCTAAAAGTCCTAATGCTAGTGCTATAAATTTGGCATTTACAAAACATATTACAAATGCTCTCATTAAAGCTAGAGAAGAGAAACTAGAACTTGAAACTTCTATTCCTAGGAAGTTAGAGGATGGTTGGGAGCCCATCATTAAGATGAAGGTCAATGATTTTGATTGTAATGCTTTATGTGATCTTGGTGCAAGTATTTCCGTTATGCCTAGGAAAATCTATAATATGCTTGACTTGCCACCATTGAAAAATTGTTATTTGGATGTTAATCTTGCTGATAATTCTACAAAGAAACCTTTGGGGAGGATTGATAATGTTCGCATTACGGTTAACAATAACCTTGTCCCCGTTGATTTTGTTGTCTTGGATATTGAATGCAATGCATCTTGTCCCATTATATTGGGAAGACCTTTTCTTCGAACTGTTGGTGCTATTATTGATATGAAGGAAGGTAATATTAAATATCAATTTCCTCTCAAGAAAGGTATGGAACACTTCCCTAGAAAGAGAATGAAGTTACCTTTTGATTCTATCATTAGAACAAATTATGATGTTGATGCTTTATCTCTTGATGTTACTTGATACACACTTTCTGCGCCTAGCTGAAAGGCATTAAAGAAAAGCGCTTATGGGAGACAACCCATGATTTTACTACATTACATTTGTTTTATATTTGAGTCTTGGAAGTTGTTACTACTGTATCAACCGCTCCTTATCTTTATTTTATTGCATTGTTGTGCCAAGTAAAGTCTTTGATAGTAAGGTTCATACCTGATTTGGATTACTGCGCAGAAACAGATTTCTTGCTGTCACGAATTTGAGCAGTATTCTCTGTAGGTAACTCAGAAAAATCTGCCAATTTACGTGAGTAATCCTCAGATATGCACGCAACTTTCATTAAATTTGAGCATTTTCATTTGAGCAAGTCTGGTGCACCTAAAAAATTCGTCTTTACGGACTGTTCTGTTTTGACAGATTCTGCCTTTTATTTCGCATTGCCTGTTTTGCTATGTTTGATGGATTTCTTTATTCCATTAACTTTCAGTAGCTTTGTGCAATGTCCAGAAGTGTTAAGAATGATTATGTCACCTCTGAACATGTGAATTTTGATTATGCACTAACCCTCTAATCAGTTGTTTTGAGTTTGGTGTGGAGTAAGTTTTCAAGGATCAAGAGAGGAGGATGATACAATATGATCAAGGAGAGTGAAAGCTCTAAGCTTGGGGATGCCCCCGTGGTTCATCCCTTCATATTTCAAGAAGACTCAAGCATCTAAGCTTGGGGATGCCCAAGGCATCCCCTTCTTCATCGACAACATTATCAGGTTCCTCTAGTGAAACTATACTTTTATTCCGTCACATCTTATGTGCGTTACTTGGAGCGTCTGTTTGTTTTTGTTTTTTTTTTGTTTGAATAAATTGGATCCTAGCATTCATTGTGTGGGAGAAAGACACGCTCCGCTGTTGCATATGAACATATATGTTCTTGGCTTTACTCATAATGTTCATGGCGAAGGTTGAAGTTAATTGTTATATGGTTGGTAACAGGAAATGCCACATGTGGTAATTGGTATAATGTCTTGAATAATGTGATACATGGCAATTGTTGTGCTCATGTTTAAGCTCTTGCATCATATACTTTGCACCTATTAGTGAAGAAATACATAGAGCTTGCTAAAATTTGGTTTGCATGATTGGTCTCTCTAAGGTCTAGATATTTTCTAGTAAGGGTTTGAGCAACAAGGAAGACAGTATAGAGTCTTATAATGCTGGCGATATATTCTTATGTGAGTTTTGCTGTACCGGTTCATACTTGTGTTTGCTTCAAACAACCTTGCTAGCCTAAGCCTTGTATTGAGAGGGATTACTTCTCATGCATCCAAAATCCTTGAGCCAAAAACTATGCCATTTGTGTCCACCATACCTACCTACTACATGGTATTTCTCTACCATTCCAAAGTAAATTTCTTGAGTGCTACCTTTAAAAATTTTCATTCTTTGTCTTTGCAATATATAGCTCATGGGAAAATAGCTTAAAAATTATTGTGGTATTGAATATGTACTTATGTATCTTATTTCCTAATAAGTTGCTTGTTGAGCGATAACCATGTTCCTGGGGACGCCATCAATTACCTTTGTTGAATATCATGTGAGTTGCTATGCATGTTCGTCTTGTCTGAAGTAAGGGAGATTTATCATGATCATATGGTTTGAGTATGCATATTGTTAGAGAAGAACATTGGCCCGCTAACTAAAGCCATGATCCATGGTGGAAGTTTCAGTTTGGACAGCAATCATCAATCTCTTATGAGAATATTATCTGTTGTTGAATGCTTATGCATTAAAGAGGAGTCCATTATTTGTTGTCTATGTTGTCCCAGTATGGATGTCTAAGTTGAGAATAATCAAAAGCGAGAAATCCAATGCGAGCTTTCTCCTTAGACCTTTGTACCTGCGGCATAGAGGTACCCCTTTGTGACACTTGGTTAAAACATATGCTATGCAATGATAATCCATGTAAATCCAAGCTAATTAGGACAAGGTGCGGGCACTATTGGTAATCTATGCATGAGGCTTGCAACTTGTAGGATATATTATACATAACACATATGCTTTATTACTACCGTTGACAAAATTGTTTCTTGTTTTCAAAATAAAAGCTCTAGCACAAATATAGCAATCCATGCTTCCCTCTGCGAAGGGCCTTTCTTCTACTTTTATGTTAAGTCAGTTTACCCATTTCCTTCTATCTTAGAAGCAAACACTTGTGTTAACTGTGCATTGATTCCTACATACTTGCATATTTGCATTCATCATATTACTTTGCATTGACAACTATCCATGACATATACATGTTACAAGTTGAAAGCAACCGCTGAAACTTAATCTTCCTTTGTGTTGCTTCAATGCCTTTACTTTGAATTTATTGCTTTATGAGTTAACTCTTATGCAAGACTTATTGATGCTTGTCTCGAAAGTACTATTCATGAAAAGTCTTTGCCATATGATTCAGTTGTTTACTCATTGTCTTTACCATTGCTTCGAATCGCTGCATTCATCTCATGTGCTTACAATAGTATTGATCAAGATTATGATAGCATGTCACTTCAGAAATTATCTTTGTTATCATTTACCTACTCGGGGACGAGTAGGAACTAAGCTTGGGGATGTTGATACGTCTCCAACGTATCGATAATTTCTTATGTTTCATGCTTGTTTTATGATGATACACACATGTTTTATACACACTTTATGTCATATTTATGCATTTTTCGGCACTAACCTATTAATGAGATGCCGAAGAGCCAGTTGTTGTTTTCTGCTGTTTTTGGTTTCAGAAATCCTAGTAAGGAAATATTCTCGGAATTGGACGAAATCAACGCCCAGGATCTTATTTTTCCACGAAGTTTCCAGAAGTCCGAAAGGGAAACGAAGTGGGGCGACGAGGCGCCGACACAACAGGGCGGCGCGGCCAGGGCTGGGGCCGCGCGGCCCTGGCGTGTGGGGCCCTCGCGTCGCCCCTAAACCTACCCTTCCGCCTATAAGTAGCCTTCGTCGATAATAACTCCAGTACCGAGAGCCACGATACGGAAAACCTTCCAGAGATGCCGCCGCCGCCAATCCCATCTCGGGGGATTCAGGAGATCGCCTCCGGCACCCTGCCGGAGAGGGGAATCATCTCCCGGAGGACTCTTCACCGCCATGGTCGCCTCCGGAGTGATGTGTGAGTAGTTCACCCCTGGACTATGGGTCCATAGCAGTAGCTAGATGGTTGTCTTCTCCTCATGTGCTATCATTGTTCGATCTTGTGAGCTGCCTAACATGATCAAGATCATCTATTTGTAATGCTACATGTTGTATTTGTTGGGATCCGATGAATATGGAATACTATGTTATGTTGATTATCAATCTATCATCTATGTGTTGTTTATGATCTTGCATGCTCTCCGTTATTAGTAGAGGCTCTGGCCAAGTCGTTACTTGTAACTCCAAGAGGGAGTATTTATGCTCGATAGTGGGTTCATGCCTCCATTAAATCTGGGACAGTGACAGAAAGTTCTAAGTTTGTGGATGTGCTGTTGCCATTAGGGATAAAACATCAATGCTATGTCTAACGATATTTGTGTTGATTACATTACGCACCATACTTAATGCAATTGTCTGTTGTTTGCAACTTAATACTGGAAGGGGTTCGGATGATAACCTGAAGGTGGACTTTTTAGGCATAGATGCATGCTGGATAGCGGTCTATGTACTTTGTCGTAATGCCCAATTAAATCTCACACTACTCATCATAACATGTATGTGCATTGTCATGCCCTCTTTATTTGTCAATTGCCCAACTGTAATTTGTTCACCCAACATGCTATATCTTATGGGAGAGACACCACTAGTGAACTGTGGACCCCGGTCCATTCTTTACATCGAATACAATCTACTGCAATACTTGCTCTACTGTTCTCTGCAAACATCATCATCCACACTATACATCTAATCCTTTGTTACAGTAAGCCGGTGAGATTGACAACCTCACTGTTTCGTTGGGGCAAAGTATCTTGGTTGTGTTGTGCAGGTTCCACGTTGGCGCCGAAATCCCTGGTGTTGCGCCCCACTACACTCCGCCGCCATCAACCTTCAACGTGCTTCTTGGCTCCTACTGGTTCGATAAACCTTGGTTTCTTACTGAGGGAAACTTGCCGCTGTACGCATCACACCTTCCTCTTGGGGTTCCCAACGGACGCGTGTTGTACGCGTATCACTCATCCACATATACTCATCAACTATGTCACTGGCCCAATATGCAAGCATCCAAACAGCTACAGTAAAATTCTGATTAGAAGAAAAAACTAACTTACCAACAACATATGTCTTGTATCGAAAGTAGTGTATCTCCTTGCTCCCTCCATAATACATATGAGCACCAGTTTTGATAATTGGAAACGTCGCCAAAACTTAAAGGCATGGTATATTGGGTTGGTGCAAGATTTGGACATGATCGGCTTCTCTTTTTCGATTCCACTTGGCCGCACATCTCTTTACTGAACCCCCGAACCTTGGGCATTGCTTTTCGTTTCAAAACATCGGTATCATCGTCGGAGGAGTCATTTGATGATGTATCAATGAAATGGTTGTATAAAAAAAATTAAAGCTATCGGCCATGATCTACGACAAGTGAAAAATGAAATCAAAGCTCAAAAATGTGTATCTAGAGCCTTCTTGGAGACAAAGTGCAAAACATTCTTATCTCAAAATCGAGAGGGATAATTGGCCAACACAATGCAGGCGGGGCATCTCTGGCCATGGAAGATACCTAGGTCCGGAAAAGGTAACACGTCCTTTCCTGAAAAGAGAGTTCTTTGGGTGAAGGCATGGATTGAGTTACTGGTGGCGGCGCGACTGATGATACGGGATAACGCCAGGGGTCTCTGCCAGGACGGATCTTCTCTGATGCCGGTGGGAGGTACAAACTACTTCGACAACACACCTCCATCTCCTCGATCACCTGCGTTAACATCGATGGAAGATCACTCGCGGACAATGGCGACGCCTACGGGCATCATTAACTTCTTGAAGGCGTTGTCTTAGCCTTATTAGTTTCCTCTCTCGAGCACCAGGAAAAACCCTAGATCCAGGTTTTTTTTTGGATTAGGCATCAACGATGCTTTGGTGTCGTACCCTCCTTGGAAGTGTTGTCTAGGTGGCTCGTGAGTCCCAAGACGATGGTTGGAGGCATTGTTCGTTGCTCAGAGTGTGGCTCTTGAAGGTGCAATGTACATTGTTGTCACATTCCTTCAGGTTTGGTCGGGTCCTTCCGTCCACTTGCCGACTTCCTCTAGACACTATGGGTGGGTTGTATGTTGATGTGTGCCACCCTGGAGTCACGTATCGTTCTAAGTTATCTTACATCGGTTGTGATACGGTCTTGAACCGTGTCCCGACCCCTTGGCTTTCTGGGTGGGTGTCGATCGAGATATACCCTTGTTATGTTCTTGTGTGGTGCGTATTGTTAGCCGAAAGAGATCATGACTACGGTTTTTTGAATCCAACTTCCTCGTAAATTGAATCTCAGTAAATTTAGCGGTTCTCCTATGCATCTAACAGTTCTCTTGCTAGGTTTCGAAAAAAAAAAACAGTTCTCTTGCTAAGATTTTTTTTTAAAAAAAAATACTATGCAAGATTGAGCTTCTATGAACCAAACTAAATTATAAAGAGTAAGTGCGTGCCTGCCTGCACATGGCTACAAGTTATCATCATCAAGAGTAGTTTTTTTTGTTGAAGAATCATAAAGAGTAGCTGGGATCGTCTTGGGATATGCTAATCAAGTGTAGTACTAATCACTGGACTAACTGATGACCGACGATATCCTGATAAACTAATTACCTGCAGCCTCCTGTAATTATGGTCATTACCAAGCTTTCACGTGCACGCTCAGCTAAAGGACAAACTAAAGCTGACCCTGCCGTTATTTTTCTTGCTCGCTACAGTTCTGAACAGCTTGACAGTGCACGGTACACATGGTAGCCTGACCTAGCCATGATCGGCTACCCCCGTCGATCTAATTAATCTTCTTACTGTATTCCTCAAGGACAAACAATTTTGTTACATCTCATACTACAAATATCAAGCCTGAAATGCCAAATGTAACATGAAAAATGAAAATATCGAAATTTTGAGGGCAAGTGATGCTAGCTACTGGCTCCAATCATGTCGGAAAAGCTAGCGGCTGAGCTTATTACAAGAGCTCGCCGGCCGGTAGGACATACGTAGCCATCATACATGACACGAGAACTTGGCACGGCAAATGCATATGCAGCACGATGATGATGTTGGCGGTTTAAGGCGCCCTACCTAATGAATCTAGCCTACACAACACAATGACCATGCAGCTCCTTATCTGAGAGCATGCCCAGCCAGGGAATTTATATATAAATAGGCTGGGGTCTCATCCTCACATTAGCTCTGTTGTTTGGTTGGTGTTTTGTTTATCATATTTTTATAGAAGGTAGAGGCATTCTCGGTTCGTGAACTGAACGAGCTAGTAGATTACACACACACGACAAACCCTAGGCTACTCTCTCATGTTATATTGGCGAACTTCCTCTATTGTTTAGTAGTTGTTAGCTTGCGAGGTACGAAGTACCCGCATTGTTAGAGAAAATGAGAATTTACAAAAGATTGGGTATGTAATCAGGAATGCGGTGGAAATTGAGGGAGAATGGTTTTATGAGAGAACATCTCGACCCTTCATAACACCAGAGTTTAAACCTCAGGTTTAAAATCTGTGTGTCTCATAAAGGCAGAATATTCATTCAGTGGGAGGCGACGTTTTCGTCGACAGCGAGGCGCATGTGATGACTTCGTCAATTTCAAGATCCAATCCGTCGACACAGTCTTCCGGAGGTGCTCATAGGGGTAGGGTGTGTGTGCGCGTGTATGTGAGCGCGTGCGTTTGTACTGTGTTTCTAAAAAAAAACTAGCGTCCAGTTTCCATGTCCTTCTGAAATGAGAGGTATGCCATGGTATTGTTTAGGAAGGTTGCAACCTTGGTAGGAAAGATTGGCGAGGTCATGCACTCGGGTGGTCGTTAGGCTTAGCTCGCAAGATAAATGGTTCATGAGGAGGCAAGGTGTGATACCACGAGCTGAAGAGTTGTGCTGGCTTTTGTCGACACTGGCAATGGGGATGCCCAAGGGCTTTGTTTCCCTTTATGAAGGCATTGTCGTAGAGTTTCCAGTCTTCTACACATCTTCCACCCTCATTTGGGGGCTGAAATCAAAGAATTCATTTGTAGTTTTAGAAAGAAAAAAAACTTGTTTGGTTGCCAAGAATCGGTTATGGAATTTAATTGAGAATTTCATGGTTCTTATCCCATGCCCAACTTTAGTTTCGTCCGCTGTCTTATCATTTATGTGAATTAAATAAAATAATATTATCAATGCCATTTCTTCCAAATGGGTGCCAAACGAGCTCTGAAGGTTCCTCGGGTTAAAAACAGAGATGGTCCAAAAATGGAAGTGTCTTCGATGGCGTTACTCCTTGGGGGCGTCATCTTGGAGCCGGTGATCTCTCTATTTATATTGTTTGACATCTCGGCTAGACCATGGCGCGGCCGGGATGGGTGGCAGCAGTTTGTTGTGGTAGAAGATGGTGGTGTCTGCTCTTTGTTTCTTCTCCCTTCATGTCTCAAATTGCTTATTGGATTGATGATTTCATTTAAGCTAGGTTTGCTTGGTAAGATGAAGATGGAAACTGAATCATCATCCCTCTTACTTCTTTTTGCAAAATGAGTACTCCATTCGGCTCTACTTGTCGCGGATTTAGGTTAAATATAGGCTGAAATATGACTAGATTTATCAAATCTGAGATAAATATTTAGGGATGGAAGGAGTACAAAACATGGAGATATATTGCCTAAAAAACATGGAGATACTAGCAACCGATGATTCCGTATTTATCAGGGCCCCGGTGGAACGAACTGACATGACATGCATGAGCAAGTGACCGTCTGACATGGGGGAGTGTGTCGGAGGTGGTCGCTGGGATGTGCAGCACGTGGATCTTCAGCTTGTCCCACACCATCCAGAGTGAGAGCAGCACCTTCTTTCATTTCGCATTTCTCCCCCTTTTAGATGCTGTTGGTTTCTTCTTTATGCAGCCCCCACTGAATTATTCACAGACCAAATCCCAATTCATCATGCAATGTGTAGTCATGAGATGAAAGTTTTTTCTAGCACATCCAAACCGTAGGTTGACTCACAGTTAGATAGGTGAAATGTAATTATCATTCAAAGTACGATTGGAATTTTCAATGTGAATTAGCAGCAGAGGAGTAATTTGATCTTTTTTTGAGGGATAATTTGATGTGGCAACTATAGGTTGACTCACAGTTAGATAGGACTAAATGTAATTATCATTCAAAGTTCAGTTTGAATTTTAAATGTGAATTTGCAGCAGAGGGGTAATTTGATCTTTGCCATTCCTTTTACGCACTTCCTTTCAAAAGGATAAATACATTTCCTGTCGATAAATTCCAATTTGAAAATGGCAGGTGAGTAGCTTCACTGTTTTCAAAATTTTCAGGAATCTCCTATGATGACTCGTTTGTGTTTCCAAACACCAAGACACGGTTACAGTGTAACATGCCATGTCTTAACCACGAAGGAAGGATGCAGACCACGAAGGGCACATCAGAGATCCATCAATTCAGGGGCTTTTATATCTTCTCCCAGAAAGAAGCAAAAAATGATTTCCCAAACAGAGCAAACACTTAAGTCCATGAGCTCAGGCACTTCCAGCCAGAATGACAACTGTTACCACAGCTGCAGATCCCTTATCTTGTCAGAAAAACCACCCAAGAATCAGGAGACGGGTGTCAGTCCAAATCAAAGCCAAGCCAGTGCTTGCTGGGAAGTAGCAAAATGCAAAACAATGGCCAGCACATAGTGGAAGGTTGCTCATAAGAGAGCAAACACAGGCAGCCCCAGCAGCTGCTAAAATGCACTATTTGGAGATCTCACAGGTAGCACATCCTTTTCCACGGCAGTAAGTGTACGGGACCAATGAACCGAACCAGCAAGGTGCGACCATCTGGCTCCTTTCTAGTGTTATTAGTTAGCACCCCTTTTGACAAGATTACTGGTAGATCTTGACGTGTCGGCAGACCGTGACAAAACCAAACCGTCCAGGTGTACTATCGGATCCAGTTGCTTTCACCGACCGGTGACTAACAACCATATCAGCTAGTCCACGTTCAGATTAAGATCCGAACACAGCTCCACCAAATATATGAGAAAATGACTTGCATTGGATGCCCACCAAACAAGAGCAACAGGGAAACAAACAATTAATCGACCTAGCATTCATGTTGTACCACAATTCTGGAAGAACTATAGATCTCAAAAATAACTCAGCCGGTAACGGCAGCTGCGAAAGCCGGTATACAGGGGGGAGAATAGGGTAGGGACACTGAAAGTGGGAGGGGGAAATGCCCCAAGGCTCTCTAAGCCAATTCAGCACCACTACCTGTCACACATCAAGATTGCATCTGAAGCTACTAAGCTATATAGCAAAAAATGACAATGGAGCGGTAAAATTGAGGATCACCTAACTGTTTCATTTGTGATCTGTGTTAGAGCCTCAAAGATCAGGGAACAATCTTGTAAGAAGACATGTTCATAAGTTACCCTCCATTCACAAAGCTTTTACTGTCGTAGTACTTCTTCTCGCTGGCTTCTTTCTTCTCATTCCGCTTCTGCACAAAGCAACACCACATGCCAAATATGAATTAATCACACACCAAATAAATGGACCAGAATAAATGCAGACCATATCAATCCCCACACCAAAGAACGTGTTGTTGAGCATAGTTATTGCAGGAAATATTGGTCCCGGGGAGACACAAATATTAAATGGTACATATCCTAATGTATTTACTCAGGCACTGCTAATACAGTACCATAAACATCAGTAGAAAATGAGTACTGTTTACACAACATTGATATGACCAGGACAAAAGGAAAACCATATTTGCAGAGCCAAGAATATATAGCATAGAACTGCATACAGCACAAGGGGGACCAAAACTCCACTTAACAATCTAATCCAATATCAGGGTAGTTACCTGGTAGGCTTCATGATTAGACACTATCCTCCTTATAATAGTACTAGTGGTGATGTCCAAAGGGCTCTCCAGCTTATGATAAATGCCCAGAGCAATTGGAACAGCATATGGATTTGAATCACCCTGATTAAATGCAACTGACAATGATAAATTATCAAGGTTCAACACTCTCACAGCACAAGAAAAGGACAGTTTAATTACCTCTGTATAGTCCATGTTCTCAGCTATAGTTCCATGAACAACCAGTGAAATATTAAAAGTGGTAATCTGTAGAAAAGAAAAAGAAGTTAGAGAACTCCTGACACACACCACATACACATGACCTGATTCAATAAAAACTGCACCTGGTGGTTTCTAAATGATACTGGATATCATACGTAAGGTTAGAGGATATGTTGCACAGGTGAAATCATATGAATTTAATTTGTGAAAAAAAACTTCATTGTTTTATGTACAATGATCACATATTAGGTGCCCTCTATGTCGTGATTCAACGCTACCAGTGTGGACAAACTGAGGACATTGATCAAGTCATAACTGAGCAAAATAACCAAATTTTGTCAGTGTACTATTGTTGTATGTCTATGAGGAATGCCTTAGACTGGGAAAGGATTCCAGAGTTAACAGCTTCGCAGAACCTAATGGCTAATCATGGTTGGCATCACAGCTTATCATGGGCAATTTCCTTGCAAAGCAATGTGCTAACTCAGTATAACTTAATGAAGAATCAAGTTAGATATGAAACAAAGGATACTGGAAAAACTAGAGGTTATGGAAGGTTATCGATCTGTCAGTAAAATGGTAGGCTATGGAATCCTGCTCTCTGCTTATTTCCTTGGTATCTTCTCTCTGTCAATTTCATTGTTATCTTTCATTTTGTAGTGAACTAACCTTCATACTAGTCAATAATTATTCTTTTAATACTATGTCGAGGTACTACACATAGATGTTGTCTAGCACATTTTAAGGTTTTGACTGTTATTGACTAAAAACTACGAGTGCAGGCCCTGATCCTTCAGTGATCGTGTGACTTGTAAGTACTCCCTCCGTCCATAAAAGGATGTCGGAGATTTGTCTAAATTCGGATGTATCTATACAGTAAAGAGTGTCTAGATACATCTAAATTTAGACAAACTCACGGCATCTTTTTATGGAAAGAGATAGTAATTTAATTCAATCTTCCACCAAAGATAGGTCAAGGCCTTTATATCCAACATTAATAACAAGCAAATCATCACTTAAATACATTAGAAAGTATAAGATCTTAAGTTTCTAATGATATATGTTTTGTAATATATACCTTGTATTACGTTGGTCAAATTGATGATCTAGGGATATATGTAGGACCTATACACCGGGACGGAGGGAGTAGTCAAATGCATAGTGGACCTAGTATAGTTAATGGGCCTAGTCACCTATGTTCAGACCTAGATTACATCTGAACTAAAAATAAAATCTGGAATGTAACATTTTAGTGAATTTATAATTGCGATATAAAAACAAGATTTACGCACTCCTGCATGGCCTCAGAAATATAAGATTTATCATTTGTGCATAGATTCGTGATAAGTGCAAGTCGCCCTATATTCTCAAATTAATACTAGATTTGAAATTAGGCTTTTACTGGTACAGCACTAATGCCTTATCATTCAAGCATTTTATACTACAATTACATAATGTCATGGTTAAGAGTCGAATAGTAAGCACACCATGTCTTTTGAAATATCCCATGGAGCACCAATGATCACTTCATCAACATATTGGCAAGCCAAAACACTCAAACTTCTTTCGTGGAGATTCATTATTGGGCGATGTGGTCCTCGAGTTGAACTGAAGCATGAACATCAAAAGAAAGAATGTAATGTTGAGACAGTTGAGTAGAGAAGTTATGAATTATAAAGTGAGACTGGGAAAAACAAATGAACTGTATAAGCACTGTAGGTACAGAAGAAAAGGAGATGAAACAATCGTATTTACCTTATGGTTTGATCTGTGTGGATACCAACAAGTAAGAAATCTCCAAGCTCTCGAGCAAGTCGCAATATCTACACAGAAAGAAACTGTGAATGAACAGAAGTCTGAATTTGTTATGTGTGTATACAGTATAGTACCATGGCCCACCCATCGCCAAGTTAGAGAGAGGACCCCCGTGAAGCCTATCATTTAAATTAGGAAGATATCTTTTAGCTTGGGCCCCATGCAAATTGGTGATAAGATCTAAGATTCGTTATTGTTAGGCTTCAACAGAAAGAGGAGCCGCTACGATAAATAAAACAACCAACAATAGGAGTGTCTGTGTGTGTGTGTGTGTGTGTGTGGGGGGGGGGGGGGGGGGGGGGGGTGCTATGATAACAACCTATAAGTCTAGTGCAGAATTACTATGTTTTCATGAGTTAAATTCAGCTTAAACCTTGATACGTACAACCCAGAAATGCATATGCAAGAGCAGCCAAATGCTGAGAAAGTCATGGTTTTCTCTGTTCCCTTTTGGGTTTAGGGTACGGTTTAGGGGGGGAGGCTGCTATGATAGCAACCTATAAGTCTAGTGCAGAATTACTAGGTTTTCACGAGTTAAATTCAGCTTAAACCTTGAAACGTACAACCCAGACATGCATATGCAAGAGCAGCCAAATGCTGAGGAAGTCATGGTTTTCTCTGTTTCCTTTTGAGTTTCAGGGGTTGGCATTCACCTCGACGTGGCCAGCATGGAACAGATCAAATGCACCGTCTATGTAAACTATCCGAGAATCTGGTCCTGGACTCTGCAATGGTAAGCTTAGCTTTGTCAAACAGAAAAGAAAATAAGCTGAGAAAAGAATAACCTTTAGTTTTATCTAGTAGAATCACACAAACTAACACCAGCTTACAAGAAATTTGAACAATATTCAACCAGATTTTACACTTACAGAGTGAATATTAAATTTTAAAAGTATATAAATTCAAGGATATGTGAACTTCTATTATTTCTGACTATCGCCTCTCATCTCAGAGACGCTCAACCCCCAAACCCCTACTGGCAATCAAATCGCTTAATCACATTTGACTAATTAATGAAGTAGGCTGCACAAATAACTCTCACTCCCTCTCTTAAGTCCTCATTCATGCCTACTAAGTGCACCAACACCAAAAGGTTCATATTTTACGAAGAGGAAACATTTATCAGTGCAAGTTTCTAGCAATGATGCACAGACAAACCTCTACCTAGGTAAGAACAAAGGAACTGTCATTTTGCATAAAGATTATCATAGTGTAGCCACCTCAAACTAATTTCTGGTATCAAGATTAGGTGCTAACCACGCTGTAAAGGCTGGTGGAATATTCATTACCCAACATAAATAACGTATTATGCATGAGAAACTCTGAAACTCCAGAACTTATACCCGGCTATTTGAGAACTGCACTATTCGCCGAGATGTAGGAAGAAAATGAGATATTTTTGTTCCACTTCCAGATCCACTATGATCAATGTTCTGACCATGCCCATGACTGAACTGCCTTTGCAGTGAAGAGTGGTTCTGATTATCAGAAGCTGGTCTCTCTCTAACACAGAGAAGCATTCTACCTGCAATGAAGAAAAAAATGCTCAAGATAACAGTATAATATTTTAACCACCAGTGCATGTGATGGTGGAAACAAGAAAATGCGGTGAGTCTTGACGACAGATATGAAAGTTCTTTCTTAAAGTCGTGTATGTACAGGTAACAAAATCTGGTGAGCAGACAGCTTTCAAGAAATAGGTTTCTGGTTGACCTAGACCCAATTGCAATAGTAGAGATCGCTATGAGATTTGGGCATCAGAGAGCGCTTGCAACTAAGAACTGTAGCCAAGATATTTCATGGTATAATTTTTAGTTATCTAACACATACAAGAAGCAGAATCAGTACCAACAATGTCTGTGGTTGACACTCCTTCAGTCCTTTTAATCTGCTTATATCGGCCAGCCTTTTTGGCAAGAGCATATGCGTCAGTACCATCTGGGAGCAGGCAAGGATCATCACCATGGATAATGTAATCAATATTGTACTCATTGAATAGCTTGTTCATGAAATCTTCGGTTATGGCATATGGTGCATCTGGAATAACATCGTCCACCCATTTGACAGCACGGACCATTTTCATCCTGTATTACCCAGAAAAGGGGAAACATTATTAGAAAAAAAAAAAAAAAACTTTGATGCAAATGTGCAACTCCTCTACAGTAGGGCCTCAAAGAACACATTTTTAATTCACACAAAGACACCTGAGTACTGACAATGAGCAACAACCAGAAAAGGTAGCCGCAATCTCATGGAGGGGAAGCAAACGGTAGAAGTAGGAAAGGGATCGGGGATGAGACCTCTCATAGAGTGGCGTGACGGGGGGTCCCTTGTTGGCTGTGATCTCGTCGTCGCTGACTACGCCGACGACGAGCTCGTCCCCGAGCGCCCGCGCCTGGCGCAGCGCATTGCAGTGGCCGTAGTGCATCATGTCGAAGCAGCCGTCCATGTAGACCCGCACGGGGCGGCGGCGGCGGCGGAAGCGGCGGCGGAGGGCCTCGACCGGCGGCAGGGTCGGGGTCGCGGAGCCGCCGCCGAGGTGGAGCGCGACGACCGAGGCGCCGAGCACGATGCCGCCGATCACGCACGCCGCCACCGTCCGCGCGCTGCTGCTCCCCACGTCCATGGGTGAGGCAGTGCAGGCAGGAGTAAGCGGGGCTGAGGGGAGAGTGGTGGTGCAGAGAAGGGTTAGAGTGCGGTGGGATCTAGCCTAGCCTAGGGTTAGGGATCCGGGTGTGTGTGCGGCTGGAGGGCCCGTCGCCATGGGAGATGGGTGGGAGGTCTCGTCTCACACAGCTGCGGTGCGTAGCGTGCGTGTGCCCTCGGGTCGGGTTGACTCGCTGCCATGCGGGACCAACCTGTCAGTGTAAGCCTGCCTCGTGTAGTCCGTACAGTATAATCTGTAAGGCCTTGTTTGGTACTAGTGTTTTAGTGGGGATTAGTAGGGATAATACTCTAGAGTATTGGGTGACAGCAGAGATTCACCCAATCCCCACAAAACCCCATCCCCAATCCACTAGGTAGAGGTAGAGTATTGGAGATTGAAAAAATTACACTAAATTTTGAGGAAAAGTGGGGATAAGTGGGGATTAAACTCGCTCATACTCTAACACCAAACATGCATTGAGGATAAGTGGGGATCTAAAGTTTGGAGCGGATTATCCCTGCTAATCCCCAGTAATACTCCAGTACCAAACAAGCCCTAAATGTGAACCACGCGTGCCACTGATTTTTGCTACTACGTATAGTAGCCTGACATAAAGTTCCGTACAATTCCGATGTCACTTTATTTATTTCAAAAAATATTTTAAAATTGTTCGGGCATGAGAAAAAAAACTCATCCATCAACCCTGAGAAAAAAAAAATCCAAAATTGATCCGGCAGAGTAAGGATCTGAAAGAGCGTACCTAGAAAAATTGATGTTCCAACACCATCATTGACGTCGGAGAGGAGGTCCCGTCGTGAGATGAAGGGCTGACGATTACTTATCCTAGGCCATGTCATCTCAATTAACATGGAGACCAACAAGAAGATGGCTATCAACACTCTAAGATAATATATTAGAAACACTATTTTTATTGAAAAGTCCACTCATAGATTAGGTTCCTCACCCCTCCCGATGTCAGTGAGACCGGTCGGAGGAGTGGGAATCGATTTATGGTGGAGGTGGTAGCGGTGGCTAAATTTCGATGCCACTTATTTGGGGCGAAAACAATAACAATGACTAATCTCAAGAAGTGAGAACAAAATAACCCTATTTTAAAATCAATTCACACACAAACTAACATGTTTGCATGGCGACCTGGATCAAGGAGACATTCTCTATAGCATGATGCCTTGGCCCAAGGCTTTATGGCATGGCTGCCTAACCAAAGGAGTCAAGGCCGGCATGAACCACAAAGCCATGTTGTAGAGCATGGCTCTTTGGACCACACCGTCATGCTATAGATCATGGCTCCACTAAACATGGGACATAACATAAACCATTAAGCATGGCTAAATCACAAGGAAAATCATAGAGTTAGAAGGTTATATACCTATTATTCAAAATTTATTATACCACATGTATGCAAATAAAAGTTAAATGTATGGTCCAACTTAAAACATGAGATGTTGATGCGAGGTTTCCGACAACTCATACCAATAGCATGTCACCTAAAATCCAACTAGTTCTTTATAAGACTACAAGCAAAAGAATATTACAAGTTCCCACTTTAACATGTATAATGTACATCCAAAAAATATTATAATCACCTTAAACCTGCAAGCGCCTTTTTTGAATTTCTCACAAACCTGTATTTTGTTGAAATGGTTTGTAGGTTTTGTATTCACCATGATAAAACCCATTGAGTCTTCAAAGAATGGTAAATAGATCTTCTTTATGTCTTGTCGCTTGAGTATGTCACCAAACTAGTTAACAACCGCAACTAATTATTCCGCAAGGGCATGCAACAACACTTTTTTTCACGTGTGCGTCTCTCCAAGACTTGGCTAGTTCTTGAACTCAAAATCGTTTTAGTGAAATACCACACTAAGTTGCTTGTGTATCAATATCGTGCAATGTATTGCAAGTTATCCAACTGCAACATCTGTTTAGAAATAAGTAACCTTATTTTATCTAAGTTAAGTCATTTATTTGGGATAAGCAGGAATCCTATATAACTAAGAAGTTCATCCCCACTATCCTATTTTCCAGCCCATGCAGCTATGCCACATCATCACGTGGGACCAGCTGATTTTTCTAGGGGGGCATTGATCAGTTTAATGGATGTATACTATTTTTAGTTCTTCCTATTCTGCCTCATCGTTTTGTCTTCCCACCACCGTTGCCTTCCACTCCAACTTCCAAGTTACAGTTCTTGAGTTTCATCTTCCCCGTTGTCTTCCACCCCTCCACCTCCCTGATCTATATAAGGAACGGATTTCTGCACCTCTCTACACCACCGCATATGCTCTTTCAGTTTTTCTCGAGCACAACAACCTGAGGGCCAGCTTCTCTCTCTCACTGCTGCTTGAGTGGCCTCTACTGGTCTTTCGTACCTTGAACACTTGAATCAATGGGCTTATCCAGAGTTCATGGTATTTTAATTGTCATCTGACTTTCTGCTGCGGGAATCAGGGGCACCGAAGCTTGAAGCGGCTTTGGTTGGCCAGGGGACATTCTTCATCTAGAGGTGCAGTGACATATACACATAGACTGTTGGCAAAGTAGATCCGAAGCTTTACCCATGGTCTTGAAGGAAAAGAGAGCCCATCATCCATGTACGTCTGAAGCTATGCCTATCTGCCTCCCCTAATTCCAGCGCTGTCTATCCAAGATGCTCCCATCTGAAATTGGGGTAAAATATAGGTATTACTCCATAATCAAATGATTCAGATCTTATTGTCTTTATGACCAGTTACAGATGTTCTTTTCTCCATTATGGATTTTATATTTTGGTATGTTGCTTCTTTTCCACCTATACTCATCTCATGCAATCTAAACACTATGTGCAATTAGCTTTGGTATTTATATTGTGCCGGAGGTTGAACGATGACGCATGTACAACAAACTTCATTGGAAGTTGAGACTAGAGTTAAACAGAGTAGTGTGCATCGTGGTTCAGTTGTTTATGATGCGCAGCTGGTCAGTATGTTTTCTTTTATTATCAAGTATCTAATTCTATTATCGTCTGATCAGGTACAATGACCAAGTATTTTTCGTCGCTATTGAGATATAATGTTGTTGTTTACTGCATTCCATTTAATTCTAAATATGGATAATTCTCAAAAGTTCATGCTGTTGGTGAGGACCGTCGACATATACTCATATAGTAGCTGCCCCAAGCGCACCAGTCAACTTTCTTTTGAGCAAGCCGTTCTTCATATTTTGTCATTTCTATCTTTTGTTTGTTCTGAAATGTTCTAAAACCCCCGCAGCCCCAAATTTCTATAAGATTCTTGCAATCCATTTAATTTTAAAGAAGGGCAATTCTCGAAATTCATGTATCAGATTAAACCGTCCACAACATGACCATGTCTCTGATAATGGTTTGTATAGCTGATTGCCATCTCCATTGTTTTTTTCTTGAAATCTATAAACATGGATATTGGTACAGCATGCTAATTCACTTCTGCAATGGCCAAGATATTATTTCATTATTTTCTTTAGAATATCTTCCTAAATTGCCATATTTTTTCTATTGGTAACAAGGCCTCCGTGAAAAACAGATATGACTACGTTAAGATCCGTTAATGTGCTCACTATGATATTCTGCAAATCCCAAAAACAATCCATGCTTAAAGTTAACATAAGGTTACCTTTGTCGAGAAAACACAAGGTTACCTTCCAGACTCTGAAAACATAAATTATTTTGCCGATTCTCTGTGCTTTTTAAATTGGCGCAAACACTATTTAAACACAGAGTACCCCAAAGCCTGTTTGGAACAAGCATATTTATTTTTGTATGAACATGATTCTATGATGTTTCTTTCCGTTTCCCTCCTTAAGCAATTGTATCTTGAGCTACTCTAATCATAAATTAATTGTTCCATCACCTCTTGGTTGGTTTTCGTGCGCAAAAAGCTATGGGCCATTTCATTTTATTCCTCTTCTTCTGAACATTTACAATTATATGGTTGGCAACTATGATATATTTGTTTTCTTACTCCTCTTTTTCTGAAGTTTTCATAAATATAAAATACTCAGTATATCGACTGTGCTGATTGGCAGTCCAATATTTCGCAGCAACGCGCGGGGTATTTTCTAGTTTGTTCAGCAAAGTTGACCGGGTAAGCTAAAAATATAATTTACATCAGTGTGCGCAACTTTGTTCATTATGGTACGGGCCGGTCCAAGATCCTTATGGGCCTCCAATTTTCTTTAGTTATCTCTAGCCGTTTGTAGGGGCTGCTATTGGGCTGGGCCCTGATGAAGGGTGTTCAAATCCTGCTGTTCTGGAGGAATTCGGGAGCACTGCAAATGCTGTCGTCAACCTGCTTTGGCTCCGATCCCCTCAAAAAAAAAAAAAACTTGCTTTGGCTCCGTGCGTTTGCTCAAGCATTGCTATTGATTGTCTAGAGGCGATCATGAAATTGGAGCGGCCACGATCTCTATGCAGGCTGGTTAAGGCTAACCTACAGGTTCGGCCAAGTTTCCCTAAAAAAAAGGTCACATGGTATGTAAGCTGGTCTAAGAAAAAGCTGTGATATGGAAGCCAAGAGAGCTTGGGTATATTTTGTTTAAGGGTGTGACTATTTCTCTGAGAACAAAGTCGTTTTCAGTCAAATGATTCATCAAATCTCACTTGCAACTCATGTTACAACTCATAATTAGTACGAATTACAATGCAAATTAAATGGTGTAAGACCCGATTGAGCACGAAGTTAGTTTCAGCTAGCAAATCCCTTTGTTTAATTTGTCAGGTGAGGTCCCAATACTGATCCACGAGAAGAAGAAAGAACTCCCAGTACCGATCCTCCCTAGCTAGCATACGGATGCAGATCGACAGACTCACAAACACTTAACGATGGAGATTCGCTTTAAACAAGTTGGCGATAATCTTCTTTGATACACATAAGCATTCTGACAACATAAAAGAAAAAAAAAACTGAATAAGGCATGCACCCCGATCGAGGCCTATTTTTTTTTTTAAACGTGGGCAAAATCTTTGCCCATTCTATTAATTAAGGAGAAGTTTTACAAGAAAGTAAAAGGTGTTAGACTTATTACACGATCAGTCTCCCGACATCAAATAGCCCAAATTCTTTGCACCCGCTATGACCCAAAGTCTAGCCTCGTTTTTAACCCTATCGGAGACGACTTGCGAAGGCGCACGCTTGTTGTTGAAGACCCTATTGTTCCGCTCCTTCCACACCTCCCAAAGCATTAGCATGGCAAGGGATGCCACGCCTTTACGGTTTTGCCTAGAAGACATTGCGCTCCACCATTCCTGAAAAGATTGTCCCTCCATGGGTGTATAGTGAAGCTCGGGTGTGCCAAGCCATTCCTTTGTCTTGTCCCAAATCCTCAAAGTGAACCGGCAATGAACGAAAAGGTGGTCCACGGACTCCGTGCAACGCTTGCAAAAAGGACATAAGCCGCAATTCGGCCACCCCCTCTTCTCCAACCGGTCGGCGGTCCAAACCCTATTTTGGTAAAGAAGCCAAATAAAAAAAATCGTCTTGGGCGGAGCCCAATTCTTCCATACCGATTTGTGTAGGCAAGAAAGGGCGGAGCCTAAGAATTGCACTTCGTAGGCGGATTTCGTGGTGTATTGCCCATTCGAGGTAAGCTTCCAAGTAATATCATCGTCTTCATCCTCATCAAGTTGGAAATTGTTGATGAGGCCCCAAAGGTCCACAAATTGAGATAGATGGTCCATAGAGAAACCTTGCTCCAAGTCAACCTTGCTAACCCATGCATTACCATTAAGAGCTTGGGCCACTTTCCAATTCTTCCGCTTGGAGGAGGCGACGATGAGAGGTGCAATGTCGATGGGCTTTCGTCCTCCAAGCCATGGTGCTTGCCAAAAAGGTGTTTTCTTCCCGTTCCCGACCTTGTGCTTGCCAAAAAGGTGTTTTCTTCCCGTTCCCAACCTTGATAGAAGTAGCGGTTTAAAAAATTTCCATGTCCTCCATAGAGCAAGGGTTACCGTGGCCCACCCAAATCTTGTTAGGATCCTTCCACTCAAGCCAAGGCCAACGGAGGCGAAGTGCCGTGGCAAACTTGTCCATGTGAAGCACCCCTAGGCCGCCAAGCTTTTTTGGCCGACAAACCGTTTCCCAATTTACCTTGCACTTTGCACCCATAGTGTGCTCCTTGGCCGACCAAAGGAAGGCGCGCTCCACCTTGTTGATGTAGGCGATGGTGCTTGCCGGAATGGAGAGAGGTGTCAAAAAGTAGATGGCTTGGGAGGCAAGGACCGATTTAACCAAGGCGGCGCGGCCGGCCGTAGTGGTGTATTTGCCATGCCAAGACGGGAGCTTCCCGGCACACTTGTCCTCAAGATGTTGAACATCTCGCCTACGTAAGCATCTCACCGTGAGTGGAAGGCCAAGGTACCGCAGCGGGAACGAGTCTCTTTTGGCCGGAATACCATTGAGGATGTCGTCGAGGTCAATGTTGGCACATCTTATGGGAACGATGGAGCTCTTGAGGAAGTTTGTACACAACCCGGTAACCTTTCCGAAGTCATTGAGGATGTGGGCAAGGTTTTGAATGTCTTCTTTAATAGGGGCCACAAAGACCGCCGCATCATCCGCATAAAGAGATGTGCGTAGGATAGTACCCCGCCCTCGGATCTTATGGAGAAGCCCATGTCCCGTTGCCTTTTCCAAAATGTGAGCCAAAGTATTGATAGCAAGGACAAAGAGGAGAGGTGAAAGAGGGACCCCTTGCCTAAGTCCCCGGCCGTGGCGGATAGGATGGCCGGCCACCCCATTTAGAAGCACCCGCGATGTGGCGGTGGTAAGAAGAGCCACAATCCAATTTCAGAATCGACTTGGAAAGCCCCTCTTGTCAAGAAGGTCCACAAGGTAGCCCCAACGAATGGAGTCGAAAGCCTTTCTTATGTCAAGCTTGAAGAGAAGGGAAGGGGTCTTGCACTTATGCAAACGGGTGGCAAGGTTTTTGACATAGAGGAAGTTGTCATGGATGCTTCTTTTTTTGATGAAAGCGCTTTGGGCATTGGAGACAAGTTCGTTCATGAGAAGGCCAAGGCGAGTGGCAAGCATCTTGGAGATGATCTTGGCAATGGCGTGTATCAAGTTAATTTGCCGAAAGTCAGAGACCTCCTCGACACCCTCCTTCTTTGGCAATAAGGCAATGTTTGCGGAGTTTAACCAATGAAAATTTTCCGCATGCAAGTCTCCAAAAAGATGGATCACCTTCATGACATCGATCTTAATAATATCCCAACATCTCTTGAAGAAATGACCCGTAAACCCATCCGGTCCCGGTGCCTTGTCTCTGGGCATTTGAGCAATCACACCTTTTACTTCATCTTCCGTGAAGGTGTCACCAAGAGAACTCAAGTCCGGGTATGTAAAGTTCATCTCGCCCCAATTGAAATCGTGGGTGGTAGGCTCTCCTCTTCCCATGACCGCTTGGAAGTGGTCCAAAATGATTTTCTCTTTCGCGTCGTGCTCGGTCACCCAACCATTGTTTTTCTTTAACCGATGGATGTGGTTCTTCCACCGCCTTGCATTGACCCTTAAGTGGAAAAACTTTGTGTTGGCATCTCCTTCCTTGATGTTTGCAATGCGCGCACATTGCCTTTTCCTAGCCCTCTCAGCGACGGCAAGCGCAACGACTCTCCTTTTCAAACTAGCCCGGAGGTCAAGTTCCTCGGGGTAAAGGAGACGCTCCTCTTGGGCCATGTCAAAATGGAGAATGACAAGGAGGGCCGCGTGCAAGAGCACCTTAACATTGGAGTAGATACCCTTTCCCCACTTATGAAGACATTTCCCCGTGGCCCTCAACTTATGGAAAAGAATTTGGCACGGCTCGGTGTGGGAGATGGGCGCCTCTGATACGTCTCCGACGTATCGATAATTTCTTATGTTCCATGCCACATTATTGATAATATCTACATGTTTTATGCACACTTTATGTCATATTCGTGCATTTTCTGGAACTAACCTATTAACAAGATGCCGAAGAGCCAGTTGCTGTTTTCTGCTGTTTTTGGTTTCAGAAATCCTAGTAACGAAATATTCTCGGAATTGAACGAAATCAACGCCCAGGGTCCTATTTTGCCACGAAGCTTCCAGAAGACCGAAGAGGAGACGAAGTGGGGCCACGAGGCGGCCAAACCCTAGGGCGGCGCGGCCTGGCCCTTGGCCGCGCCGACCTGTGGTGTGGGGCCCTCGTGTGGCCCCCTGACCTGCCCTTCCGCCTACTTAAAGCTTCCGTCGCGAAACCCCCAGTATCGAGAGCCACGATACGGAAAACCTTCCAGAGACGCCGCCGCCGCCAATCCCATCTCGGGGGATTCAGGAGATCGCCTCCGGCACCCTGCCGGAGAGGGGAATCATCTCCCGGAGGACTCTACGCCGCCATGGTCGCCTCCGGAGTGATGTGTGAGTAGTCTACCCCTGGACTATGGGTCCATAGCAGTAGCTAGATGGTTGTCTTCTCCCCATTGTGCTTAATTGTCGGGTCTTGTGAGCTGCCGAACATGATCAAGATCA
Source organism: Lolium perenne (assembly GCF_019359855.2). Taxonomy (NCBI): domain Eukaryota; kingdom Viridiplantae; phylum Streptophyta; class Magnoliopsida; order Poales; family Poaceae; genus Lolium; species Lolium perenne. The sequence goes on from NC_067247.2 coordinate 164,789,823, forward strand.
TCTATCTGTAATTCTATATGTTGTGTTTGTTGGGATCCGATGAATAGAGAATACTTGTTATGTTGATTATCAATTTATATCTATGTGTTGTTTATGATCTTGCATGCTCTCCGTTACTAGTAGATGCTCTGGCCAAGTAGATGCTTGTAACTCCAAGAGGGAGTATTTATGCTCAATAGTGGGTTCATGTCTCCGTGAATCTGGGGAAGTGACAGAAATCTCTAAGATTATGGATGTGCTGTTGCCACTAGGGATAAAACATTGGTGCTATGTTCAAGGATGTAGTTACCGATTACATTACGCGCAATACTTAATGCAATTGTCTGTTGTTAGCAACTTAATACCGGAGGGGTTCGGATGATAACTTTGAAGGTGGACTTTTTAGGCATAGATGCATGCTGGATAGCGGTCTATGTACTTTGTCGTAATGCCCAATTAAATCTCACTATACTCATCATAATATGTATGTGCATGGTCATGCCCTCTTTATTTGTCAATTGCCCAACTGTAATTTGTTCACCCAACATGCTGTTTATCTTATGGGAGAGACACCTCTAGTGAACTGTGAACCCCGGTCCAATTCTCTATACTGAAATACAATCTACTGCAATACTTGTTTTACTGTTTTCTGCAAACAATCATCTTCCACACAATACGGTTAATCCTTTGTTACAGCAAGCCAGTGAGATTGACAACCTCACTGTTTCGTTAGGGCAAAGTACTTTGGTTGTGTTGTGCAGGTTCCACGTTGGCGCCGTAATCTCTGGTGTTGCGCCGCACTACATCCCGCCGCCATCAACCTTCAACGTGCTTCTTGACTCCTACTGGTTCGATTAAACCTTGGTTTCTTACTGAGGGAAACTTGCCGCTGTGCGCATCACACCTTCCTCTTGGGGTTCCCAACGGACGTGTCAACCACACGCATCAAGCAAATTTCTGGCGCCGTTGCCGGGGATCTGAAGAAAAGTTACACCACAAAGATTTCTATCTCCCACGTCAACTACACGCCAGCAGCAAATTTCTGGCGCCGTTACCGGGGAGATCAAGACACGCTGCAAGGGGAGTCTCCACTTCCCAATCTCTTTACTTTGTTTTTGTCTTTCTTAGTTTTATTTACTACTTTGTTTGCTGCACTAAATCAAAATACAAAAAAATTAGTTGCTAGTTTTACTTTATTTGCTATCTTGTTTGCTATATCAAAAACACAAAAAAAAAATAGTTACTTGCATTTACTTTATCTAGTTTGCTTTATTTACTACTGCTAAAATGGCCACCCCTGAAAATACTAAGTTGTGTGATTTCACAACCACAAATAATAATGATTTCTTATGCACACCTATTGCTCCACCTGCTACTACAGCAGAATTCTTTGAAATTAAACACCTTTTTATCGAATCTTGTTATGCGGGAGCAATTTTCTGGTGTTAGTTCTGATGATGCTGCTGCCCATCTTAATAATTTTGTTGAACTATGTGAAATGCAAAAGTATAAGGATGTAGATGGTGATATTATTAAATTGAAATTGTTTTCTTTCTCATTAAGAGGAAGAGCTAAAGATTGGTTGTTATCTCTGCCTAAGAATAGTATTGATTCCTGGACTAAATGCAAGGATGCTTTTATTGGTAGATATTATCCCCCTGCTAAAATTATATCTTTGAGGAGTAGCATAATGAATTTTAAACAATTAGATACTGAGCATGTTGCACAAGCATGGGAAAGAATGAAATCTTTGGTTAAAAATTGCCCAACCCATGGACTGACTACTTGGATGATCATCCAAACCTTCTATGCAGGACTAAATTTTTCTTCGCGGAATTTATTGGATTCAGCTGCTGGAGGTATCTTTATGTCCATCACTCTTGGTGAAGCAACAAAGTTTCTTGATAATATGATGATCAACTACTCTGAATGGCACACGGAAAGAGCTCCACAAGGTAAGAAGGTAAATTCTGTCGAAGAAACCTCTTCCTTGAGTGATAAGATTGATGCTATTATGTCTATGCTTGTGAATGATAGGACAAATGTCGATCCTAATAATGTTCCGTTAGCTTCATTGGTTGCACAAGAAGAACATGTTGATGTCAACTTCATTAAAAATAATAATTTCAACAACAATGCTTACCGGAACAATTCTAGTAATAACTATAGGCCATATCCTTATAATAATGGTAACAGTTATGCTAATTCTTATGGGAATTCTTACAATAATAATAGGAACACACCCCCTGGACTTTAAGCCATGCTTAAAGAATTTATTAGTACACAAACTGCTTTTAACAAATCTGTTGAAGAAAAGCTTGGGAAAATTGATATACTTGCTTCTAAAGTCAATAGTCTTGCTGCTGATGTTGATCTTTTGAAATCGAAAGTTATGCCTAATAGGGATATTGAAAATAAAATTGTTACTACAGCAAATGACATCCAAGTTAGAATTAATGAGAATATAAGATTGATGGCTGAATTGCGTGCTAGGTGGGATAGAGAAGAAAATGAAAAACTAGCTAAAGAGAAAAATGTAGCTAAAGTTTGGACTATTACCACCACAAGTAATGTTGATTCTTCACATGTTGCTGCACCTCCTACTATTAATGGTAAAATAATTGGTGTTGGCAATGTTTCTACTCCTAGTGCAAAGCGTACAAAACTGCCCGAAACTGCTAAAACTGCTGAAACTGCCTGTGATAAAACTGCTGAAATTTTTTCCAACATTGGGGATGATGATCCCATTGATTTAGATTATAATGGTTTGAATTTTGATGATTGCCACATCTCTGAAGTTATAAAGTTCTTGCAAAAACTTGCTAAAAGTCCTAATGCTAGTGCTATAAATTTGGCTTTCACGCAACATATTACAAATACTCTCATAAAAGCTAGAGAAGAGAAACTAGAGCGTGAAGCCTCTATTCCTAGAAAGCTAGAGGATGGTTGGGAGCCCATCATTAAGATGAAGGTTAAAGATTTTGATTGTAATGCTTTATGTGATCTTGGTGCAAGTATTTCCGTTATGCCTAAGAAAATCTATAATATGCTTGACTTGCCACCGCTGAAAAATTGTTATTTGGATGTTAATCTTGCTGATCATTCTACAAAGAATCCTTTGGGAAAAGTTGATAATGTTCGCATTACCGTTAACAATAACCTTGTCTCCGTTGATTTTGTTGTCTTGGATATTGAATGCAATGCATCTTGTCCCATTATATTGGGAAGACCTTTTCTTCGAACTGTTGGTGCTATCATTGATATGAAGGAAGGTAATATAAAATATCAATTTTCTCTCAAGAAAGGTATGGAACACTTCCCTAGAAAGAGAATGAAGTTACCTTTTGATTCTATTATTAGAACAAATTATGATATTGACACTTCGTCTCTTGATAATACTTGATACACACTTTCTGCGCCTAGCTGAAAGGCGTTAAAGAAAAGCGCTTATGGGAGGCAACCCATGTTTTTAGTACAGTACTTTGTTTTTATTTTGTGTCTTGGAAGTTGTTTACTACTGTAGCAACCTCTCCTTATCTTAGTTTAGTGTTTTGTTGTGCCAAGTAAAGTCTTTGATAGTAAAGTTCATACTAGATTTGGATTACTGCGCAGAAACAGATTTCTTTGCTGTCACGAATCTGGGCTGTTTTCTCTGTAGGTAACTCAGAAAATTATGCCAATTTACGTGAGTGATCCTCAGATATGTACGCAACTTTCATTAAATTTGGGCATTTTCATTTGAGCAAGTCTGGTGCCTCGATAAAATTCGTCAATACGAACTGTTCTGTTTTGACAGATTCTGCCTTTTATTTCGCATTGCCTCTTTTGCTATGTTGGATGAATTTCTTTGATCCATTAATGTCCAGTAGCTTTATGCAATGTCCAGAAGTGTTAAGAATGATTATGTCACCTCTGAACATGTTAATTTTTATTGTGCACTAACCCTCTATTGAGTTGTTCTAAGTTTGGTGTGGAGGAAGTTTTCAAGGATCAAGAGAGGAGTATGATGCAATATGATCAAGGAGAGTGAAAGCTCTAAGCTTGGGGATGCCCCGGTGGTTCACCCTGCATATTCTAAGAAGACTCAAGTGTCTAAGCTTGTGGATGCCCAAGGCATCCCCTTCTTCATCGACAACATTATCAGGTTCCTCCCCTGAAACTATATTTTTATTCCGTCACATCTTATGTGCTTTTCTTGGAGCGTCGGTTTGTTTTTGTTTTTTTTGTTTTGTTTGAATAAAATGGATCCTAGCATTCACTTTGTGGGAGAGAGACACGCTCCGCTGTAGCATATGGACAAGTATGTCCTTAGGCTCTACTCATAGTATTCATGGCGAAGTTTCTTCTTCGTTAAATTGTTATATGGTTGGAATTGGAAAATGATACATGTAGTAAATTGCTATAATGTCTTGGATAATGTGATACTTGGCAATTGTTGTGCTCATGTTTAAGCTCTTGCATCATATGCTTTGCACCCATTAATGAAGAAATACATAGAGCATGCTAAAATTTGGTTTGCATATTTGGTCTCTCTAAGGTCTAGATAATTTCTAGTATTGAGTTTGAACAACAAGGAAGACGGTGTAGATTCTTATAATGTTTACAATATGTCTTTTATGTGAATTTTGCTGCACCGGTTCATCCTTGTGTTTGTTTCAAATAACCTTGCTAGCCTAAACCTTGTATCGAGAGGGAATACTTCTCATGCATCCAAAATCCTTGAGCCAACCACTATGCCATTTGTGTCCACCATACCTACCTACTACATGGTATTTTCCGCCATTCCAAAGTAAATTGCTTGAGTGCTACCTTTAAAATTCCATCATTCACCTTTGCAATATATAGCTCATGGGACAAATAGCTTAAAAACTATTGTGGTATTGAATATGTACTTATGCACTTTATCTCTTATTAAGTTGCTTGTTGTGCGATAACCATATTCATTGGGGACGCCATCAACTACCTTTTGTTGAATTTCATGTGAGTTGCTATGCATGTTCGTCTTGTCTGAAGTAAGAGCGATCTACCACCTTATGGTTAAGCATGCATATTGTTAGAGAAGAACATTGGGCCGCTAACTAAAGCCATGATCCATGGTGGAAGTTTCAGTTTTGGACATATATCATCAATCTCATATGAGAAAATTATTAATTGTTGTTACATGCTTATGCATAAAAGAGGAGTCCATTATCTGTTGTCTATGTTGTCCCGGTATGGATGTCTAAGTTGAGAATAATCAATAGCGAGAAATCCGATGCGAGCTTTCTCCTTAGACCTTTGTACAGGCGGCATAGAGGTACCCCTTTGTGACACTTGGTTAAAACATGTGCATTGCGACGATCCCGGTAGTCCAAGCTAATTAGGACAAGGTGCGGGCACTATTAGTATACTATGCATGAGGCTTGCAACTTGTAAGATATAATTTACATGATACATATGCTTTATTACTACCGTTGACAAAATTGTTTCATGTTTTCAAAATCAAAGCTCTAGCACAAATATAGCAATAGATGCTTTTCCTCTATGGAGGACCATTCTTTTACTCTTATGTTGAGTCAGTTCACCTATTTCTCTCCACCTCAAGAAGCAAACACTTGTGTGAACTGTGCATCGATTCCTACATACTTGCATATTGCACTTATTATATTACTCTATGTTGACAATTATCCATGAGATATACATGTTACAAGTTGAAAGCAACCGCTGAAACTTAATCTTCCTTTGTGTTGCTTCAATACCTTTACTTTGATTTATTGCTTTATGAGTTAACTCTTATGCAAGACTTATTGATGCTTGTCTTGAAGTGCTATTCATGAAAAGTCTTTGCTATATTATTCACTTGTTTACTCATGTCATATACATTGTTTTGATCGCTGCATTCACTACATATGCTTTACAAATAGTATGATCAAGGTTATGATGGCATGTCACTCCAGAAATTATCTTTGTTATCGTTTTACCTGCTCGGGACGAGCAGAACTAAGCTTGGGGATGCTGATACGTCTCCGACGTATCGATAATTTCTTATGTTCCATGCCACATTATTGATAATATCTACATGTTTTATGCACACTTTATGTCATATTCGTGCATTTTCTGGAACTAACCTATTAACAAGATGCCGAAGAGCCAGTTGATGTTTTCTGCTGTTTTTGGTTTCAGAAATCCTAGTAACGAAATATTCTCGGAATTGGACGAAATCAACGCCTAGGGTCCTATTTTGCCACGAAGCTTCCAGAAGACCGAAGAGGAGACGAAGTGGGGCCACGAGGCGGCCAAACCCTAGGGCGGCGCGGCCTGGCCCTTGGCCGCGCCGACCTGTGGTGTGGGGCCCTCGTGTGGCCCCCTGACCTGCCCTTCCGCCTATTAAAGTCTCCGTCGCGAAACCCCCAGTACCGAGAGCCACGATACGGAAAACCTTCCAGAGACGCCGCCGCCGCCAATCCCATCTCGGGGGATTCAGGAGATCGCCTCCGGCACCCTGCCGGAGAGGGGAATCATCTCCCGGAGGACTCTACGCCGCCATGGTCGCCTCCGGAGTGATGTGTGAGTAGTCTACCCCTGGACTATGGGTCCATAGCAGTAGCTAGATGGTTGTCTTCTCCCCATTGTGCTTAATTGTCGGGTCTTGTGAGCTGCCGAACATGATCAAGATCATCTATCTGTAATTCTATATGTTGTGTTTGTTGGGATCCGATGAATAGAGAATACTTGTTATGTTGATTATCAATTTATATCTATGTGTTGTTTATGATCTTGCATGCTCTCCGTTACTAGTAGATGCTCTGGCCAAGTAGATGCTTGTAACTCCAAGAGGGAGTATTTATGCTCGATAGTGGGTTCATGTCTCCGTGAATCTGGGGAAGTGACAGAAATCTCTAAGATTATGGATGTGCTGTTGCCACTAGGGATAAAATATTGGTGCTATGTTCAAGGATGTAGTTACTGATTACATTACGCGCAATACTTAATGCAATTGTCTGTTGTTAGCAACTTAATACTGGAGGGGGTTCGGATGATAACCTGAAGGTGGACTTTTTAGGCATAGATGCATGCTGGATAGCGGTCTATGTACTTTGTCATAATGCCCAATTAAATCTCACTATACTCATCATAATATGTATGTGCATGGTCATGCCCTCTTTATTTGTCAATTGCCCAACTGTAATTTGTTCACCCAACATGCTGTTTATCTTATGGGAGAGACACCTCTAGTGAACTGTGGACCCCGGTCCAATTCTCTATACTGAAATACAATCTACTGCAATACTTGTTTTATCGTTTTACGCAAACAATCATCTTCCACACAATACGGTTAATCCTTTGTTACAGCAAGCCAGTGAGATTGACAACCTCACTGTTTCGTTGGGGCAAAGTACTTTGGTTGTGTTGTGCAGGTTCCACGTTGGCGCCGGAATCTCTGGTGTTGCGATGCACTACATCCCGCCGCCATCAACCTTCAACGTGCTTCTTGACTCCTACTGGTTCGATTAAACCTTGGTTTCTTACTGAGGGAAACTTGCCGCTGTGCGCATCACACCTTCCTCTTGGGGTTCCCAACGGACGTGTCAACCACACGCATCAAGCAAATTTCTGGCGCCGTTGCCGGGGACCTGAAGAAAAGTTACACCACAAAGATTTCTATCTCCCACGTCAACTACACGCCAGCAGCCTCCCAAGCCTCCTTTACCACCTCATTGAAACCCGGAACCCCAAGCCAAAAATTCTCGAATTTGAAGGATCTCGGCCTTTTCGGTCCACTATCATCGGTGAGTAGTAGAGGGAAGTGATCCGAGAGCGAGGAGGATAGGGCGTGAAGGACGTGGGTGCCGAAACGAAGGTCCCAATCGGCGTTGCAGTAGAAGGCATCGAGTTTGCAAAGAGTGGGATTTTGCCTTTCATTGGACCAAGTGAACCGGCGATTTTGCAAGTGTACCTCATCGAGTTCACAAGCTTGGAGCACGTTCCTGAAGCGCACCATGCGACTTCTATTAACATGACCTTTGTTTTTGTCCCTAGCTCTCCGGGATCTGGTTAAAGTCTCCAAGCGCAAGCCATCGCACCCCCTGCGGTGGCTTATGAGAGGCGAGCTCGGCGTAGAATTGGTCCTTGAGGGCGGCGTTCGTCGGCCCATAAACGGTGGTAATCTTGAAATCCCCATTTTCGCCAGAGTTAATCAAGCGGACGTCCGCGGAGAGGCAGAAGTCAGAGGTCACTACGTTTGTAATATCTACCACAGAATCATCCCACAACAACAGGATCCCACCACGGGTACCCAAAGCCGGGCGCTCGGCGAAGCTTTTGAGGCGGTTGCCCCCTATGTAGATGGCGTCGAAGGGGGAAACAGCCTGGAGCTTGGTCTCTTGCAGACAAGCGATGTGACAGGAAGAGTTTGCGATAGTTTCATGTACCGTGTCTTTACGGTCTTGGTCGTTCAGACCCCGGACTTTCCAACCCAGAATGTTGATCAACGTGTGTAACATGGCAAAAATAAATGACCCACAGGCAGAGAACAACTACTAGAGATGACAAGGTTTGACATAACATGGAGTTGAGTCTTGCTCAGCTCAAGCCCGAAGCAGGCGCACAGGTACGTTGAAGGAAAAAAAACCCCAGGTTGAGCAACATGCAGCAAACTGGGGACAAACATGGATACATATTAGTTAACAGTATAATGGATCCACCTAGGAGCCTCCACAGCGATCTGGCATTTAGTTAACAGTATAATGGATCCACCTAGGAGCCTCCACAGCGATCTGGCATTTTGAACCGTCGGATCGGCTCATCCAATGGACTAGACTGCCTCTCCAGATCGCTCATGTACTGGACGTTACTACTTCATTTTTACCGCATCCAACTCGCCTCACACAGCCTGCCAACGTAGCTGGGCTGCTACTCCCGAAATGGGCCTGGGCGCCTTGTCGTTAAACCGGGCGGACACCACCAAAATTGTGCATATTGGATGGGCTTGTGTGATTGTGTCAGCCCAATTCTTCCAGGTTATCATTTCCTTACAGGAAGGCGGAGCGGTCGCGGGGGCAACGGAAGGCTGGCGGCGTCGCCAATATCGCACGATTAATGTCGTAGTAGACGCGCTCCTTCCGTTCCTTTTTCTCTGCTGGGGTTGGTGCACGACCGTTTAATACCAGAAAGGGTGAGTCGATCCCGCCGGTAAAGCCCACCGCCGAATCGATCCTGCCACCCAAAACACATGCGCAGTCGAAGCCGGCGGCAGAGGAGACCAGCCCCGCGACCACTGGCGGCTAGTGGGGGGCACCAAGATGGCGGGGCTGGCCATGTACATCGCCGTCGGGGAACCCGTCAGCTTCTCGATCCTGAACTCTGCTACCTCGGGAAAGGGCCGTCCTGGTCGCTTCGTCTGCGCTTCGTGCACGTCGTAGATTATGCGTTTCTCGACACCACACCAGGGAGAGGTACACTATGGCATCACTACCCCTTACAGTTTTTGTGATACTACATCTTGTTCGCTCCAGGTTTATAGTGGTGTAACAATATGTTCTTGTTTTTCAGGTGAGTCGCATCCCCATTGAGTGGGCGTGGTGCCTGCTACCACTTCTCAATGAGGGGGTGATAAAAGTTGAGGGCCTGAAACCTGCTCCCGAGGTTCTTAGCATCATGGACACCATCCTACCTGTAAGGTGTTTGAATTTTCATCCATCAGAGAAAATCTTTTCCATACCATCTATGTTGTTTGATGTACATTCAATGTGGTTGTATCCTTTCCGGTGAATATATTGACAGCTCAATGTTTGGGGACCAAAATCATTCTTTGCCCAAGGCAGCATGTGTTGCTACCGAGGATTCAACATACCATCCACTGCCGCACTTTTCAAGGTCATTGGACTTTCTCCTTTTAAGAAGGTGGGTAGTCTCATCTTGTTGTATCTCTTGTTCCTTCACCAGTAGGATGTGTACTCCTGCCTTGGATAAAATAACAGCCAATGAATGCTGAAAAGTAGAGTAGAACTGAGGTGTATAGTGAATAGTTTGCATTCTTCACCTCATAACCATGCATAAAAGAAATATACAGATACATGAATAAATTAGGCGATTGTCTTATATAAGATATTTTGTGATAGAATCACATGTTAATATTTTTTTTTTGACAAAGATATTCTATTTTTTGAAAAAAGGTAACTATTAGTGGTTTATACTCTACAATGATATTATCGTAATAAATACTAGCATCACATCTGCCTAAACAGAGCAGTTTTGGAGAGCCAGCCACAAAGTTGGCATCTGAGAAATTGAAATTATCTTCTGGTGGGAATGAAGATGACCATGGTGAAGGGACTGTTTCAGATGCAGATTTGGATGATATAATTGGAACCTCATATAGTTCTACGCTGAAGGTAGTTCAACAATCTTATGTCTTCTCAGTTTCAGATATAAGTTGGCTTGTCTTGACTTCAGTAATGCTTCATGTAACAATGAAGGAGAGGGATCCACCCGACGCCCTGCAGTGCGATCTATGCCCTTATTAGAAGCATGCCCTTCATTGGATGTTGCAGCTTGAGAATGGCAGCTCCTCCCAGGATGCAGTTACAACTCTTCATCCTTTCTGGGAGGCATAAGGATGATATAAATACGCTAGCATCTTGGTATGGAGACGGCAAGCGGTCACACCGAGTGTGTTTCATTCTGGTGCTCGCCGCCGTATGTCTTGATGAGATATGTTTGATTTTGTGACTTGCGATCATCTTGGATGTGTTATTTTGGATCTAATTATACCTCTAGCTCTGATTCTTTGTGTAATATTTTGTTTTATCAATTTTGTTAGGAGCTACGATAAATGCAATGGTTGCACGAAACAAGTTGGAATACCGCAATCTAATAGTTTGTCCTGTTGAGGACGAATGCAATGAACCGATCTTTCAATTGTAGTCATATATGCTGTGACTACTGATGACTGGGTAGGTCTGCTGTCGGGTCTACCCAATTTAAGAACAAATGGATGCTTTACACTCCATGGCTTTACACTCCATGACTGTGATAGTTAGTTTCCAGTCCTAGAATTCCTCTCTGCCCTATTTCCTATGAACATATTCCAAACTTTATAATTGGCAGTATGTGCGTGAAGTTCTCTTTAGTTCGAAATACGTACAACTGATGCAATGATATGCATACATATCATGTTTGATATTTCAGAAAAGCTGTTCCGCATTGTGATTTATTCATGTGCCTTTCTCTTGTCCAGACATGGGCATGGGTGCAGCTGGTGAGTCCCTTTGCTCGAGTCCGTGATCAACTCCTTTTCTACCCTTGTTTTTGAACTGTTTATGTGCTAATATTTCTTAGGTCTCCGTTGGATAAGAGACTTGCAGAAAATGATTCCTGCACTAAGTTTACATCCACATCCAGCATTTGACTTCATTGTTGAGACCTCTCCTTTATTCATGACTGCATGTTCTCTACAGTTATTTCTTGTAGTTTAGTTTTTTCACACAGATTTAGAAGATAAGAACAATAGCATTGATCAATCTGCTGTGGACTCTGGCATAATTACTATCTTTGATTGTTCCGAGGAAAAGATGAAAAACTATACTGGGACGCAATCAGGTTTACTTCTTCTCACATATGTGCATTTTCTATAGCATATTTGCTATCTAAGCATATGTCTAATACACATGTATAAAAAGGTTATAATTTTGCTCCAATCAATTATGTTTGCTTGAAATCATTGATTCTTCTCATAGTAGTAAATACAAACTCACAAAGCGTATATATCAGTTTTATTGATCCTGGTATATACATTTGCCCCACTTAAGTTATTACTATTATGTTTAATCTTTCTTGAGATAGGTTGAAATAAGCCGGTGTCATTTGAGAATAAATGCAGGTTTTACACACCATGACTGTGATAGTTAGTTTCCAGTCCTAGAATTCATTTTGCCTATTTCCTGTGAACTTAATCCAAACTTTCTTATTGGCATGTTGTGTGTGAAGTTCTCTTTAATTAGAAAGACTTACAACTGATGCAATAGTATGCATACATATCATATTGCAAGAAAACTCTTCTGATGGTGATTTATTCATGTGACTTTCTCCATGGTTGCAGCTGGTGAGTCCCTTTGCTTGAGTACCTGATCAACTCCTTCTCAACCCTTACTTTTGAATTGTTGATGTACTAATATTTCTTAGATCTCTGTTGGATAAGAGACAATAAGAGACTAGCAGAGTGTGTATTAGAAAATACAATTATCCATACGGTGGTGCACCAGGGTTCTCAATTGCATATCAACTGCAACCAAGTCAATATGAAGATGGATTATATTTGCCCCTTAATTTCAGCTTCTCTCAGTTCTGCATTTCCAAAGGTAGGTAACAGTAATTCTTTGTGTTATTTGATTAAATTGGGAAGTAACATTTTTATTGTACCTTTCATGCATAAATATGTTTTTCATATATCATTTACACTCTCAACTTTGTGCCTTATTTTCATGCTACATATCCGTTAACTGTACAAAACATCGAAGTGAATAATTGTGAACTATCGAAAATTTACTTTTTCAGTCCATCCGTTTCGATTTATTAGATGATGACAAGAATTGGGCATTTTATGAGCAAGTTGTTCCTTCTCTCTTATTATTTTTTGTTTTTAAGTAGCCCAATATACTCTCTAGATTGTCCTTTCTAATGTACCTACCATGTGACTAAATATTTCAGGAATATTGAAGAACTTTAAGGAATCATCACTTGAGACTTGCGAGATTATTGTATACGAGAGTTGCTACTGAGCTCAAGAATGGAGAGACAATGTAACTAAGCAAGTATAGCTATTCACCAGTGCGTCGAACATGTTGGAGAGCTTATGAAGTTTTTTTTTATGACATTTACACTCTTTGTTGATGCCAGTTGAGTTAATGTCTACTTTACATCATGTTTTGCTGATGTATAATATTCTAATAGACAACAATCCAGTAAAAATATGTGCGGGGTGTATTTCATTCCTTTCTAGAAAAGCAATCAGTATGAAAGCATGTTGAATATGTGAAAGTTCAGAACTAGGCAACCCACGGTAAAGACACTAGCAAAGCCGTGAGATTTGTCAATGCAAAAGTTGCTATATAAGGATCCTGTTGAAGTGGAATAATAGGCTGATAAAGTGAAGATATTCTTCTATTTTCACAGACAAGTTGACATTTTAAAGAACTTTTCCACTTTCGTACTGGTTGACCTTTACAAGTCAATGTTTTATTGTGGGACAAGTCTTGATATGTGTAAACTGTGACAAGAGGCATTGTAGCTCTGGTCTTCAACAATTTCATTTTCAGTTTTGCGTTCTCTTTACAGGCTGCTTTCTCATGCTCCACCATCTGTATCAATGCATTGTAACTTAAAAGATTCAAATTTATTTGATCATATGTTTCTACAGCTTCTCTTTATTAAATAAATTTTCCACATTTCATCATACTGGACGGGCGCAGCAAAGCGCGCCTTAATGGTCTAGTCTTGGATCTAACATAAGAACAGAAGCAGCCCACAAGGATCAAACGGAACAGCTTGCAGCTGAAGCATCCAGGGAGGTCTCCACGTCCAGCGCCTCTGCCCCTCCAAGGAGCACCATCGCATCGTCATTGGCAGCATCCTCGTCAGTAGCGACCTTGAACAGCTCCTTCATGGCCTGAAGGACATCGTCATCGACCCGGCCGCGGAAGCGGCGTGCAAACTCCGCCATGGCATGGTCAACATATTCGTAGCAGAAGCACGCATGGTCAACATATTCGTAGCAAAGGCCCTATTTATCTTCCCCAAATTCTTTCGGGCGGGCGCGTGCTAAACGGACGCTGCCGGCGCTCACGCTACGCGACAAGAAACGTCCACGCACTTCGTCTCCAACCCCACCCCGACTTGCTTTTCCTCCCCAAATCACACTGCGCCGCTGCCCACGCTCCGCCCAACGCCACCCACAGGAACGCCTGGCGATCCACCACACCGCGCTGCCGGAATCCCATGAGGAAGCTGCTGCTCGTCACGCCGCCCGTGACCCCTTCGTCGCGCGATCCGCCGATCCAGATCACCAACCAGGTCCCTTACTGCTCGCTGGCGCAACCCGCCCCTCTCCTTGCAGCTCCGAGACGAGTGTTGTCGCAGCTTCCGGCAGCCCGCACTCCTGCCAGACGAGCAGCGTCGCGCCTTCCGGCAGCCTGGACAAGCGCCGCCAAGCCTCACCGAGAGCCACGGCGAGCCACGTGCCTTCTTGGTGAGAACGGGTGCGCCTCCCCAAGTAGCCTCCCGAGCTTCACGGGTGTTCCCCGGCCAAATTCTTCACGTGCGGACGCGGCTGCTGGCTACAAGTGCACGGCCACCGCCTCTTGTAGGAACTCGCGCACGACCGGGCGCTCCTCTGATCTTCCGCACGGCCGCTGCTGCTGGCCAGAGTCTCGCCCGCCTTCGATGCCTGCAGTGCTGCGCCAGACCACCATTGCTCGCGTAGGGAAGTGCGACCTCGAGGCCGGCGGCCGCTGGTTCTTGTACAGGAGGCAGTGTGGTGTGCGGTCGGGGAGTCTAATCCGCTGCCTCTAGCTGTGTGCTCTGCATCTGAGTTTTACTACGTAATTCATTTGGTTGGTCGTGTTGTAACCGTAGTGTCTTGCTACTTATTCTATGATAATTCATGATAATTACGTACTAGTATATGGTCGTGTTGTAATTTGCTTAATTGCAGATATTATTTGCTTAATTGCACATATTAATTGCTTAATTCTATTAATTTGTTGCCTTACTCAATTACATCACTTAATAAGAGTTGCTCAATTATGTTAGTTTGTTGCCTAAAAATTGCCCCAACAATGTATTTTTTTTCGCTATTGTAAAAGCCCCTATTCCCTCGGCGAATTGCGAAATTGCTTATAACCAGATAAACGCATTAGCAATGAGAGAATCAACTTTAGTAACAACACAATCAACTTGTACCTACAATCAACGGCTGGGACTTCAACGCGTAGAGGCGGCAATGGCGATGGAGGAGAATGACCGTTGCGGTAAAGTTTCCTACCGCTACAATAAAGTTACATACCACTGATATGCAATTGCATACCATGATGGTGGCCGCGGCGATGTTGTGGGGTGGTGGGGGTAGTGTTGTGGGGTGGTGAACGGGACGTCGTTGTGAGGTGGTGGTCGGGGCAATGCGGACCATATAAGTGCTTCAGTGGAGAAAATTTTGAAGGGAACATAGAAATGATCTAAAGCAACCAATACGACAAATTTGCCTATCGATGAACCGAAGTTGCACACCCCTGCACTAAAATTGCCTACCGTTGCATCGCATTTGCCGGTGATGCACCGAAGTTGCCTACTGCTGCACCAAAATTGCTAACGCAGCTCCAAAGCTGCATACTGTTGAAATGAAGTTTCCGACTGATGAACCAAATTTTCCTACGGTTGCACCGAAGCTAGCTACCGATGAACCGAAGTTCCATACCCTACACCGAAATTGCTTACCGGTGAATCAAAATGTCCTACCACTGCACCAAAGTTGCCTAACGCAGCTCCGAAGTTGCATACCACTGAACTGAAGTTGCCTAACGATGAACCAAATTTGCATACAGTTGCACCGAAGCTGACTACCGATGAACCGGAGTTCCATACCCTACACCGAAATTGCTTACCGGTGGATCAAACTTGCCTACCACTGCACCAAAGTTGCCTAATGTTGCTTCGAAGTTTCCTACCGATAAACTGGAGTTGCATACCCCTACACTGAAGTTTCCTACCGTTACATCGAAGTTACCCAGCAATACATGGAAGTTTCTGCGAGAGAGGGGATATGGCCGGGATTGTAATGATTTTTTATTTATCATATTAGTTGCTTAATTGCACATATTAGTTGCTTAACTGCACATGTTAGTTGTTTAATCTATATTTTGTTGCCTTGCTCAACTACATTTAAAAAGAGTTTCTCAAATATGTTACTGGAGTTTGTTGCCTAAAAGTTACCCCAAGAACAATGTATATTTCCGTCGTTGCTAATTTTGCATATTCCCTTCGGTGAATTTGTCTATTATTTTTGCAAAGTTGCCTATAATCAAGGAATGTCTTAACCATTGAGACACGATACTTTAGTAATGATACAAGCAAATTTAGTGTCCAACGGTACAATTTTGGTGCTAGCCGACGTAACATTGGTGCACGACACAACAACTTTTATTTATGGCAAGGCAATTTTAGTGCCTGACAACGTAACATTGGTGCACGCCAGAGCAACTTTTGTGCATGGAAATGCAATTTAGTGCCGGACTACGCAATTTTAGTGTTAGCCGGAGCAACTTTGGTGCCTAACGGTGCAACATTGATGCACGACATGGCATGTTTTGTGCATAATATGGCAATTTCGGCGCCCGATGGCACAACTATAGTATGTATCGATGTTGTAAAGTTGCATACCCCTCATGTAAAGTTGCATACCCCTAATGCAAAGTTCCCTACCCTTTGTGTAAAGTTGGCCAGTGCAACATTGGCGCATGATAGAGAAATTTTGATGTCCAACGATGTATTTTTTTGCTTGATAGGGCAATTTTAATGTCTGATGATGCAATTTTGTGAATTTGGTTCTGCTACAGCAAAGTATTCTATCGCTATTATAAAGTTGTCTACCCCTCATTTAAAATTGTATTTTAGTTATTAAATCATCTATCATTGTTGTAAAGTTGCATATCCTGTTGTAAACTTTCCTAGAATTTTACAATACCGCTAGAAAATTTAGCAAAAAGTTTAATAGCAACTTCATAGCAGCAATACGTAACTTTTGTTCTCGGCGACGCAATTTTGGTGCCTGACAAAGCTATATTCGTGTCTGGCAGCGTAATTTTGGTGTCTAACAGAGCAACTTTGATGCGTGAAAGAGCAAATTTGATACCCATAGAGGTAGAGCAAATTACAAGACGTTTTTTAGCAAACAAATTATTATGTGATTTTAGGAAAAAAAATTGATACTTTTTAGCCAACAAATTATTATGTGATTTTAGGCAAAAAAATTTGGCACTGATATGCGATTTTTAGGCAACAAACTACGTCAGGCAAGAAACAAGCATTTTTAGCAACTATTATGTCATTTTAGGCAACAAAACAATATTATTGGGAAACTACCAAAAACACTTTTTCTAACGTGGGACCTCCACTTAGTGTGTGCCGTCTCTCTCCTTTATCTTTCTTCCTCGCAGGTATCTCATCTCCTTTAACCATCCAGTTAACGCCCCCCCTCGCCCAATTCCTCCCAATTCCGGCCGCCGGGGGCTATAGCACGAGCTCGAGGCTGGGAGGGTGGTGGCCGCTGCGGGAGGTCGCGCCGGACAAGATCCCATGTGCTGGATCGAGAGGTTTCGTGGGGAATTAAGTTAGCGGCGGGGTGGGAGGAGGCCAGCGATGGGGATCCAGGCGCGGAGCTCGTGTTCAGGGCTTGGGAGACGCGGAACCTGGCCGGCGGCCTGCCCGTGCTGGAGGAATCCTACGGTGGAGGCGCGCATCTAGATAGGAGACCGGCGGCGAGCAGGGTTGGCCGGTGGAGGCGCGTTTCTCGATGGGAGGCCGGCGGCGAGCATGGTTGGCCGGGGCGGCCCGTGTAGCCGGTGGAGGCGCGCGTCTATATGGGAGGTCGTCGGCGAGCACGGTTGGCTGAGACAGCGCGCGTGGCCGGCAGGTAGTGCTCCTGGCCGGAGCGAGGAATGAGGCGAGGGGGCAACTTCATACTGACGAAATCGAGTCGGATGAGCTTGTCTTTTTTTTTTCTCGCCAAAGTAAGCGCTCGGGACGACTATTGGGCACGCGGACGCCCGCTAGACACGTCCTTTATCTTTACTATTAAATGTGGATGCGACCGTGGTACGTCTTGCGGACGATCCGCTTCGACGATCGACTCGACTCGGCCAAGATGGATCGTTAAAGGCCCAATAACTGCCGTCATATGTCGATATATACTGAAGCGGATCCGCCTCCTCAGAAATAGCATGGCACGACACGGGCAATAAACTTCGATCTACAGCCATCCATGGCCTCCTGCGCAGATGGCGGCGGTGACGACGCGAGAGCCGAGAAGGGTCCTCGCTCTCCTTTTGACCTCCCGTCGTATATCCTGTTGTCCTCCGCTGAACCCGACTTGGCCCCTGCCCCAACGGAACCGTTCGAACCCTCCCGGACGGCGCCGGCGCAGCAAGAAAAACCGCTCGTGGCCGCGGGGTTCCCGTGGACATGCAACACTTGCTGGGGATGTGTCGATTTCGAGACTCTCAGGAGCAGCCCAACTGCCCAAGCACTCCAAGTCTAATCTCCATCGCCTCAACATAACTGTCCTCCGTCCATCATCCAACACAGCCGGAAGAATTTTGTGATTGAGCCGTTTGATGGAAGTCTGATCAGGAACAGAACAACGCCATGACAGCCGACGTCAGATCGATTAATTACCTGGCCAGGTATACGTCGCCAGATCGATTAATTACTGTGACAGCCGTGGTGGTCAGGCGCTTCCATGAGCAAGCCCTCCACAAGACGTGGACAAAGCCAAGGAAAACCATGGCCGCTTGATTAAAGGCTGCAACGATGATGGATTGTACAATCTCTTAGTTTTTGATAATCGCTGATTGTGGGTTAATTACCTAAAGTGAGATCTGGTGAGAAGGCAAATGGAATTTCTCTCATCCAATGTCGTGTCTGCCTGCAAGGAGGGCATGGATGAAAGGAAAATCTATATGTTGTAGCATTCTCCACGCCTAACACGCCTAACACTCCAATCCCATGGGAGGGTCACAGCCTCACAGGGGAAGAACCACATGTATATGGCTATGCAGACACTGCCAATGCAGGCGAATAATGTGATAGGGCATGTTGGTGCTTTATGCCATAATGTGGGTGGGAATTTAAGTAACCGTTAATCCGCCAATGTTTTATTTTTATTATATGTGGTTTCTTCGGAACATTTGTACACGCTAATAATGCAAATAATGAACTAAATATTCTACACCTCACTATGTTTGGTCAACTTTGAATGTGAATGCGTGCATTATGATTTTGGGTTTTAAATTACACGGAGGGTTAGAAAAGGGTATGATGATGTCGTTTTTACCATATTGTCGCTCTTTGGTACCTTGGGTCTTGTGATACTTTTTCTGGGATTATAGATCACTGTGCTTTCCAATAAGTGCGCGTCTTCTATTTTTCGGTGGGAGCAAAAGAGACAGAGGTTTGTCCGCAAAGTATAAAGATGCAATTTGTTTATAGTTTATTGGATCACTTTCGTCGAGTAAAATGGGTTGACGTAATACAACATGGATGATATAGAGGACATGTCAATCAAAAAGTCCAAGTCATTTGAAGTCGATGTAGTACAAATTTAAACATATACAAGATTGTTCATTTGATTTAAGGTGATGCCGTAGCAACGCACGGATTTTATGCTAGTATCGTCTAATCTATCAATCAGGTGCACGCATGGTCAACATATTCGTAGCAGAAGCAATAGACAAGAGGAGCACGGATGGTCAAGTGTCCAACTCGTTTCAGAAGATGCATGGCTGGACCGAGGCAGGCAATGATATGGTCATGATGCCTATATATGTAAGGTTTGAAGTGACGCTGTCTGTCTGACATATGTTCCAAAATACAGTACACTTGGTGTTTCTTTCTTCACTTCTGTCTTTGTCGGTGTGTGTACGTCGAAGCTTGAACAGCGCGAGCTGCCAAGGACGGTGGCGGCAAGGATTTCGCGGCTCTGCTGTTGTGGCGGAGCACTTCGACACTTGGGGCGGCGGCCTCGTCGGGTGAGGGCGGAGCCGATCCTGGCGGCGGGAGGCGCTCGCCGATGCTGCTGACTGTCTTCCTTGGCCGCGCGGGCGGTGAGGGGACGGTGGACGGCGGTTGCAGCGCGGGGTCACCCCGGTTTGACCTCAGCCAGATCTGAAGACGGCGCCTCCGCAACGCGTGGATCCCACCCCCTTAGCTTCGGTTCTTCTGGATCTGGAGCTCTCTGGGAGTGGTGGGGCGGGGGTTCTGTCCGGGAGAAATCCCCGGCCGGCGGCGGCGGCCCGGCGTCGGCGACGTCTTTGACGCCGCTTTCCTCCTTGGGGGCTACGTCGAGGTACATCCCTTTCACCTCCTTCCCTTACCCGGGTGAAAACCCCAAGTCCTTCGGACTGGGCGGTGGCGGCGCTATGGCGTCATTCTTCTCCTTGGAGACGCCGTCTTGGGTCTGTGGAAGGTGGTCGGTGTCAGTGTGCGGTTTGGTCTGCCTGTAGCGGCAACTATGGAGGAGCTACGGTGGCGTGGATCTTCTTGCCGTGTCTTCGGTGGTGACCTGGTCCAAAACTTGTGTCTTGCCGTCTGTTTGGTGTGGTGGCCAGCGAAGCTGTGTGGAAGCTCGCGTGCAGAGGTGGTCGTGCTCTAGGCTTTCTTCCCCAGCTACCTGGTCTATGTTGTGCATCTGTGCTCTCGGGTGAGCTGCTCTACTTCCCGACGGTACGGCGCCCTACAGCCAGGGCGAGAAGGCAGGGGCCTTCTTCGGAGGTGGAAACATATTTCACATTGGCGTTGTCGTGTTGGAAGGTGACGAAGGCAAGATCTTTCTCCGGCGGTGTGCTCGTCTTCGCAGCATAGTCTCCATCATCTGTTCATGTCGGCGGTCAATGGCCTTGAAGCCCATTCTGTACTCTCTGCTTATTTCTTTGCTTGCTTGTGGCTTTGAATCCTGTAAGCTGTTCGTTCAGCACCATGTACTTAACGTTGTGGCGTTATTAATTTAACGCACGGCTACGGCCTAATGTTAAAAAAAAATATATCCAGGCATTTACATTAACCTTTCGATAGGATACTACTAAACTGGGGCATTCCTCTCTTCTCTTCGATGTGACTTTGGAGCAACTGGGGAGCATAAAGACCACCGATGGTCTTGCTCTTGATAACACACATTCCCAAGATTCTAAAATGGCCTTGCTCCTGATGAAGCAGATAATATATATGCGCCAGTTTCTTGAATGAAGTTCATATTCACCAGCCAAAGAAGCACCTCTATTTCCAAAGGCAGTTCTATTTGCAGACAAGCTTACAGTGTACTGGGAATTTTCGAAGCTAAGGTAAAAAGAGTGAATACAAACTATTCTCGTGGCTGGGCAGTTGCCAGCAAAGGTTTATGCACACAAAACAAAAACAGAGAGCATTTTGCTGCAGCTAAGGTTCCCGGCAGACCATGCCCAGCAGATCTTAGTTGTAAAAGAACAAACGACTCTTCTGACAGACAAGTACTATGCTAGACAGAATAACATGACAATAACAAAATTTCAGACACTTTGAACAATAATACAGCTGTTCAAGAATCAAAACAGAAATGCTTCGCACAGCACAACTTACAGGTTATAGTAGGAATTAAAACACAAACACTATGCACAAATTATAGTCAATACGCAAATAGCTTGAAATCATGCGTACCAGGTCGTTAGAAAAATAGTTGGACAGCTTACATAAAGCGGACTCACAAATAGTTAAGACATCTAACATAGCTGACCGATACACAAATGCTTGAACAAACAAACCACTGCGAAAACATAAAGAGATAGAACTGGGTCAAGGGTATCATAGTCCATAACACTCAGCATATGAGACTGACATTACTCTTCCTCGTAACAATGGCTGACCAAGCAACAGTAACCTCCACCTTACAGTCGCCAAGGTCACACGTACCTTGGCTTATGTTGCAATATTTGGACCTGAACTTCACATGGCCTTTTGCAGCAATATCTTCAGGTTCCAGGCAGCGTTTTTTCCCTTCGCTTTTCGCAAGTGACTCTGAGTAGGCTTGTATGACAATTTTCATGCTTTCTTTCCATGGCACAGAAACAACACGCCTCGACAGATCAAAGTAGCCATCCGAGCCCATTGGCATCTCGACACCATCATCAAAATCACGAGAATCAAGTAGCAGAATTTCCTTGGACAGATCCATAACATCATCAATGGTGCCTTTGCTACCCATGAGCAAACGCTCCTCAGGCGGCGAGTAGCACACAACCCGGCCTCCATATTTGAAAGGGAATAGGCTACCTTCAACAATGCGGACACCCAAAACGGTGGCCTGGACAGTTTCTGGATGATGCTTCAGGCTTATCTCTGCTGTGCATTTGCAGTTCTCTAATTTAATAGAAACGGAATCAGTAGAGCAAACGCCCCAGTAATGGTAGCGTTTGTTCATCAACGGTCTGTCCTTGGACTCTGTTATGCCCTTAAGTTTTAGTTCGACTTCGAAGTCAACAGGGTCCAAAGCGATAATTGCCCGAGATGGGCCAGTCAGGCGCAAAATCTGATCCTGCAAGGAATGCCATCATCATCAACAACAATGACACATGCAACGAGGAGAGAAATAAAGAGAAGATTGAATATGACACATACATCTTCTGTGAGTATTTGGCAGTCGTGCCTTGGCCGGTAGAAGAGAAGGTTGCGGTTGCGATCGACTTTGTCTCGGGCAGCAACCACGCCATACACATAGAGTGGCCAGTTCAAATTTTCGCCTTTCATTTGAATTTTGAAGGAGTATATCTGCAGGCTGCTCCCAGTGGTTGCAATACCGATCATGAACGGGATGCGTTCGGGTGTCCAGTGTGTATAGTACATGGGACTCAATGTGGCTACAGCAACAAATTAAGTCAAGCGTTAGAAACTACTAACATTCTATCATTACAAGGAAGGAATCTGCTCCAAACATGAGTATAGCAAAATAAGAGAAGCATGAAGTGAAGTAAATTACACAAATTTGAGCCAAGTATGAAACATCCTAGCTAATTGCATGGTTTGTGTTTACTTACTGATGGTTTCAAAGGAACCGAAGCAAGAAAATTCAGAGCTGGAACGGTACACAGCGAATTCACTCTCCTCCAAAGCCATCTGCTCCTTGACAGCTCTTGTGGATTCCGTCTCCTCCTCCTTGTTCTGGTACTGGTAATTATGAGTATACTTTGCCTGGAAAGGGATCAGTGGCAATTTGGCGCAGATCTCCCTCTTCCTTATCCAGAGTTTTTGGGCAGCCATGATATCCTCCCACTTCATGTCCTGACCATCATCCCCATCCTCACCACATTTCAGTTCGGCCATATCCGCATCCACCTGCTCGAGAAGCGTGACATCCCTGGCAGCCATCGACTCAGGCTCCATGTAGTCCTCACCCTCAGAATCGAGCTCAAGGGTCTTCCGCTCCTTGTCAGCCCAGCAATGGCTTCCAGAACATTCGCCTTGCGCCTCTTCACAAGATGCTCGCAACCACGATTTCTTCCCCGGCGCCATAGCTCCCGATTGCTCTCACTCGTATGATCGCCGCCACCACCGCCCCATTCGCTACCTTAGGGTTTCTACGAAACGGGTTGGGTTGGGGCGTACGTTGGCGTGGCCGCGTGGAGGGCACATCGACGCGACGGGTCTGGAATCCGAGCGCTCCACGTCCCACGATTTGGGTCGGGGCGTCGGGCACTGGGTGGTAAAAGAAAATTGTTAATTAGATGGGCCAAGCCTGTGTCTGCGAGCTCCTCGCCTCCTCGGCCATCCAATCCATTTGAGGACCAAACTTTTTATAGTGTATGAAAGATCGCTTGCAACATTTTCTTCTGCGATCTCTAAAAGTTAGAAAAAAGCTTGCAATATTTCGAGTACACACTTTAGCATAAAAAATGTATGCAACAAATATCCATGTGTTTGTAGCAAAATATAAAGAAGCATGTTGACTTGTCTAACATGAAAAATCAGCGCATCCAACATTTCTGCCCAAGGCTCATCCAACATTGCAGAAACAAGTTTGAAGCATTATAGAAAACTCTTTGTAGCATACACCCATGAATATTGCATCATTTTACTCCTGCTTATACAACAAAAATGATATAAGCTTATAGCGTGTCGAAACACCCTTTCCAACATTAAAACAAAAACCCCGCCAACCCCCACCATCACCAACTCGTTGTCCTCGAGCACGCTGATGACAGAATCGGTTCACCGTCACTGGACTAGCGACCCTAGAACAAACCCCTCCCCCCGAGCTCACAGGCTGCAGTGGACTAGATATATTGGAGCTCCCTCCGCGAGCGTTCATGGTGGCACGATAATACTCCACCGCGGCACCTAGGGCCAGAATATGTGGCGTCAACACTCGCTGGCCTACTTGTACGAACAGTAAGAGCACTGTGGCATGAGTGTTGCACCTAGCAAGAAAGAGTGACATGTGAGGCATGAAAAACGATGTGCTTGTGCGTGGGCCGCTCGGGAAGAAAAGCAAGGCGCTAGACGAAGCTAAATGATCCATAAACCATCATATTATAATCATCTCAGGTTGGTTCTCCCGAGTCACTCACAAATTTTGGGTTATCCGTATTTGCAATGTTGTTTATAAAATCATCTTCAAGATGCTTGTGAGAAGATTGAAAACACCCCTATGTGATATTTTTCCCAAAATGCAGAGTGTGTTTCAAACAGATAGGGGGACTACAAATAATGTTTTAGTATCCTACGAACGCGTGCATAAAATTAAGAATAAGATTACATGGCATCTAGGTATGTTGCAAAGTGGAATATATTTTCCTTGAAAATATGGCGTTAAAAGTTTTATTTGATAAAAAGTGGGTTGACCTGTAGGAGTTTGGCATCAGTCGGTTCCTGATGTAGTTATGTCCTCTATTCTGAACGATTGTAACCAATTTCTTAAGATATAAAATTTCTTTGATGTCAATTTTTTTGGATGATCTGATGATGGCGTTTCTCAATCCACCAACAACCCTATTTCAATGCGCCACTAAAACTATTGTATCCGTTTGACTTAAACTGAATTTGTTGTATCATTTTGTTTGGCTTGTCAAAACCCTATTTTATGTTTTGACTGTTATTAGCATCCATACATATGTTAGGGCAATATGCTTGTTGTATTATCAGGGGGCCAAAGGCCACAATATATAGGACATGTACAGGTGCAAATATGCAGCAAGCCCCCTAACATATGGGGAAACTACAATATACAGATATATACATCTAACACACACCCCCCCTCAAATTCATGGTGGATCCACAACACTGAGTTTGGAGAGTAAGAAGTCAGACTGCGCTCGAGTCTGTGCCTTTGTAAAGAAATCCGCTAACTGCAAATCTGAAGGCACATAATGAACCGCAACAACCTCAGCCTGCACCTGAGCATGTGTATAAAAAGCATCAACACCTATATGCTTGGTCAGCTCATGCTTGACAAGATCACGTGCAATACTGATAGCACATGTACTGTCAGACAAAAGTGGAGTGAGTGTCATAACAAAGACCCCAAAATCTGCAAGCAACCACCGTAACCAGGTCACCTCAGCAATCAACAAAGGCATAGCCCGCAACTCAGCCTCAACACTCGAACGGGAAACTGCTACATGTTTCTTCGTCTTCCAAGCAACAAGCGAACCACCAAGAAACACACAATAAGCAGAAAGTGAACGACGATCCGTAGAATCACTCGCCCACGTAGCATCCGAGTAGCACTGGAGCTGGAGAGAACTGGAACGGGGAAAGAAAAGGCGACGAGTGATCGTGCCACTAAGATAACGAAGAACACGGAGGAGCTGACTGTAGTGAACAGTGGTAGGAGCTGAGACAAACTGACTCAGAATATGAACATGATAAGAAATATCAGGACGAGTGACAGCAAGATAAACAAGAATCCCAACAAGATGACGATAACGAGTGGGATCAGGAAGGGGATCACCATCAGTAGGACGAAACTTAACATTAAGGTCCATAGGAGTATCAACCGTGCGCTCATCACCAAGAGCAGCACGGGCAAGAAGATCCTGAATATACTTTTCCTGAGAGATAAAAAGCCATCAGAAGTGGAAGAAACCTCAATGCCAAGAAAATAGCGAAGAGGACCAAGATCAGTCATAAGAAACTGATCTCGAAGACGAGCCTTGACAAATGCAATAAACTCAGGATCATCAGCAGTAATGATCATATCATCAACATAGAGAAGAAGAAGAGTACGTCCACGAGAAGAAGTGTGAATGAAAAGTGCTGGATCATGAAAACTAGGAGAGAAACCAGCAGCAGTCACCACAGAGGCAAAACGCTCAAACCAGACACGAGGGGCCTGTTTGAGACCATAGAGAGAACATCGAAGACGACAGACCATCCCATCGGGAACAGAATACCCAGGAGGAGGCTGCATGTAAACCTCCTCACTCAACTCGCCATTAAGAAAAGCGTTCTGAACATCAAGCTGGGACACAGACCAGCGCCGAACAGAAGCAACAGCAAGAAGAGTACACACAGCGGTCATATGAGCCACAGGGGAAAAAGTCTCATCATAGTCACGGCCGTGCTCCTACTGAAAGCCACGAGCCACAAGACGCGCTTTATAGCGCTCAAGAGATCCATCAGAGCGAGTCTTAATTTTATAGACCCACTTACACGTGATAGGACGAACACCAGAAGGGGAAGAAACAAGATCCCAGGTGCTAGTGCGCTCAAGCGCAACAATCTTCTCAGCCATGGCAAGCTGCCATTCCGGATGACGCTCGGCATCCCGATAAGAAGTCGGCTCAGAAACGACAGAGAGACCATATTGACTAGGAGAGTAACGGGCTGGAGGACGACGCTGACGAATAGGCCGTGAAGGAGGGAGCTCATCAGCAGAGGACAACTCATCAGAAGAAGAGGAAGAAGGAACAACATCGGAAGGATCCGAAGCCGAAGAACAGGGAGTACTAGGGGAACTAGACGGAGGAGAGGATGGCGCTGCTTGTGACGGTAAAGCACTCGTCCGTTGGGAACCCCAAGAGGAAGGTGTGATGCGTACAGCGGCAAGTTTTCCCTCAGTAAGAAACCAAGGTTATCGAACCAGTAGGAGCCAAGAAGCACGTTGAAGGTTGATGGTGGCGGAGTGTAGTGCGGCGCAACACCAGGGATTCTGGCGCCAACGTGGAACCTGCACAACACAACCAAATTACTTTGCCCCAACGTGACAGTGAGGTTGTCAATCTCACCGGCTTGCTGTAACAAAGGATTAGATGTATAGTGTGGATGATGATGTTTGCAGAAAACAGTAGAACGAGTATTGAAGTAGACTGTATTCGATGTAAAAGAATGGACCGGGGTCCACAGTTCACTAGTGGTGTCTCTCCGATAAGATATAGCATGTTGGGTGAACAAATTACAGTTGGGCAATTGACAAATAAAGATGGCATGACAATGCACATACATGTTATGATGAGTAGTGTGAAATTCAATTGGGCATTACGACAAAGTACATAGACCGCTATCCAGCATGCATCTATGCCTAAAAAGTCCACCTTCAGGTTATCATCCGAACCCCTTCCAGTATTAAGTTGCAAACAACAGACAATTGCATTAAGTATGGTGCGTAATGTAATCAACAAATACATCCTTAGACATAGCATTGATGTTTTATCCCTAGTGGCAACAGCACATCCACAACCTTAGAACTTTGTCATTGTCCTGCATTTAATGGAGGCATGAACCCACTATCGAGCATAAATACTCCCTCTTGGAGTTACAAGTAACGACTTGGCCAGAGCCTCTACTAATAACGGAGAGCATGCAAGATCATAAACAACACATAGATGATAGATTGATAATCAACATAACATAGCATTCAATATTCATCGGATCCCAACAAACGCAACATGTAGCATTACAAATAGATGATCTTGATCATGTTAGGCAGCTCACAAGATCCGACAATGATAGCACAATTAGGAGAAGACAACCATCTAGCTACTGCTATGGACCCATAGTCCAGGGGTGAACTACTCACTCATCACTCCGGAGGCGACCATGGCGGTGAAGAGTCCTCCGGGAGATGATTCCCCTCTCCGGCAGGGTGCCGGAGGCGATCTCCTGAATCCCCCGAGATGGGATTGGCGGCGGCGGCGTCTCTGGAAGGTTTTCCGTATCGTGGCTCTCGGTACTGGAGTTATTATCGATGAAGGCTTCTTATAGACGGAGAGGTAGGTTTAGGGGCGACGCGAGGGGCCCACACGCTAGGGCCGCGCGGCCCCAGCCCTGGCCGCGCCGCCCTGCTGTGGTGTCGCCTCGTCGCCCCACTTCATTTCCCTTTCGGACTTCTGGAAGCTTCGTGGAAAAATAAGATCCTGGGCTTGATTTCGTCCAATTCCGAGAATATTTCCTTACTAGGATTTCTGAAACCAAAAACAGCAGAAAACAACAACTGGCTCTTCGGCATCTTGTTAATAGGTTAGTGCCGGAAAATGCATAAATATGACATAAAGTATGTATAAAACATGTAGGTATTGTCATAAAACAAGCATGGAACATAAGAAATTATCGATACGTTGGAGAATGCTTGTTGCATTATGGTTACATGACTTGTTTATTTACAAGATTCCTTTTCATAGGAAGTGGGTTAGACTTAAAAGTGTATCTTATTTACTTTTGATGCTGTCTTTTGCTCCAACTCTTATTTCTTGCGAGTGCATCATTAAATTTACTGATCCCATCTTAATGGCTATAAAGAAAGCACTTCTTGGGAGATAACCCATGTTTTTATTTTGCTACTGTTTTGTTGTGTCTTGGAAGTTGTTACTACTGTAGCAACCTCTTCTTATCTTTATTTTATTGCATTGTTGTGCCAAGTAAAGTCTTTGATAGTAAGGTTGATACTAGATTTGGATTTCTGCGCAGAAACAGATTTCTAGCTGTCACGAATTTGAGTAGATCTCTCTGTAGGAAACTCAGAAAATTTGCGAAAATTCATGAGTGATCCTCAGATATGTACGCAACTTTCATTCAATTTGAGCTTCTTCATCTGAGCATGTTAAGTGCCTCTAAAAAAATTCGTCTTTACGGACTATTCTCTTTTGAGAGATTCTGCCTTTTATTTCACATTGCCTCTTTTACTGTGTTGAGTGGATTTCTTTGCTGCATTTACTTTCAGTAGCCTTGGGTAATGTCCAGAAGTGTTGGGAATGACTGTGTCCTCTCTGAACATGTGAATTTTTGATTATGCACTAACCCTCTAATGAGATTACTTCGAGTTTGGTGTGGCGGAAGTTTTCAAAGGTCAAGAGAGGAGGATGATATAATGTGATCAAGAAGAGTGAAAAGTCTAAGCTTGGGGATGCCCCCGTGGTTCATCCCTGCATATTTCAAGAAGACTCAAGCATCTAAGCTTGGGGATGCCCAAGGCATCCCCTTCTTCATCAACAACTTATCAGGTCACCTCTAGTGAAACTATATTTTTATTCCGTCACATCTTATGTGCTTTACTTGGAGCGTCTGTGTGCTTTTATTTTTGTTTTTGTTATTTTCATTCTCTGAATAAATTCATGCTTATGTGGGAGAGAGAGACACGCTCCGCTTTTTCATATGAACACCGGTGTTCTTCGTTTTACTTTTAATGTTCATGGCAAAAGTTGAAAGCTGCTGCATTTATTGCTATTTGGTTGGAAACAGAAAATGCTTCATGTGGTAATTGGTATATTATCTTGAATAATTCGATACTTGGCAATTGTTTTGAGCTCTCAAATAGATCATGTTTAAGCTCTTGCATCATGTAGTTTGAACCTATTAGTGGAGAATTACTGTAGAGCTTGTTGAAATTTGGTTTGCATGATTGGTCTCTCTAAAGTCTAGATATTTTCTAGTAAAAGTGTTTGAACAACAAGGAAGACAGTGTAGAGTCTTATAATGCTTGCAATATGTTCTTATGTAAGTTTTGTCATCGGTTCATACTTGTGTTTGCTTCAAACAACCTTGCTAGCCAAAGCCTTGTACTGAGAGGGAATGCTTCTCGTGCATCCAAAACCTTGAGCCAAAACTTATGCCATTTGTGTCCACCATAACTACCTACTATGTGGAATTTCTCTGCCATTCCAAGTAAATTGCTTGCGTGCTACCTTTAAAATTTCATTCCTTGTCTTTGCAATATATAGCTCATGGGAAAGTAGCTTAAAAACTATTGTGGTAAAGAATATGTCGCTTATGTATCTTATTTCTTATAAGTTGCTTGTTGAGCGGTAACCATGTTTCTGGGGACGCCATCAACTGTTACACTTTTGTTGAATATCATGTGAGTTGCTATGCATGTTCGTCTTGTCTGAAGTAAGGGTGATTTTCCATGAGTTGAATGGTTTGAGTATGCATATTGTTAGAGAAGAACATTGGGCCGCCAACCAAAGCCATGTATCATGGTCGAAGTTTCAGCTTAGACATTAATCCTCAATCTCTTATGAGAATATTATCTGTTGTTGAATGCTTTAGCATTAAAGAGGAGTCCATTATCTGTTTTCTATGTTGTCCCAGTATGGATGTCCTCAAGTTGAGATCTATCAAAAACGAGAAATCAAATGCGATCTATCTCCTTGGACCTTTGTACAGGTGACATAGAGGTACCCCTTTGTGACACTTGGTTGAAACATATGTAATGCAATGATAATCCATGGAAATCCGAGCTAATTAGGACAAGGTGCGAGCACTATTGGTATTCGATGCATGAGGCTTGCAACTTATAGGATGTTTTATGCATAACACATATGAATTATTATTACCGTTGACAAAATTGTTTCCATGTTTTCAAAATAAAAGCTCTAGCACATGACTAATCCCTGCTTCCCTCTGCGAAGGGCCTTTCTTTTACTTTATGTTGAGTCAGTTTACCTACTTCTTTCCATCTTAGAAGCAAACACTTGTGTCAACTGTGTGCATTGATTCTTACATACTTGTTTATTTGCACTCATCATATTACTTTGTGTTGACAATTATCCATGAGATATACATGTTGAAAATTGAAAGCAACTGCTGAAACTTAAATCTTCCTTTGTGTTGCTTCAAAACCTTCTATTAAGAATATATTGCTTTATGAGTTAACTCTTATGCAAGTCTTGTTGATGCTTGTCTTGAAAGTACTATTCATGAAAAGTCTTTGCTATATGATTCAGTTGTTTAGTCATTATCTTTACCATTGCTTTGAATCACTTCATTCATCTCATATGCTTTACAATAGTATTGATCAAGATTATGACAGTAGCATGTCACTTTAGAAATTATCCTTGTTATCGTTTACCTACTCGAGGGCGAGTAGGAACTAAGCTTGGGGATGCTTGATATGTCTCAAACATATCTATAATTTCTTATGTTCCATGCTAGTTTTATGACAATACTCACATGTTTTATATACACTTTATATCGTTTTTTATGCATTTTCCGGAACTAACCTATTAACAAGATGCCGAAGTGCCAGTTCCTTTTTTCTGTTGTTTTTGGTTTCAGAAATTCTACACAGGAAATATTCTCGGAATTGGACCCCACAAAGACGGAAGTCAATATTTTGCCGAGACCGACCCGGAGAGCCAGAGAAGGGCCGGAGGGGGGCCAAGGGGGCCCACACCATACCTGGGCGCGGGCCCCTCCCTGGCCGCGCCACCGGGTGGGGAGGCCACCCCCTGGCTCCTCCGACTCCGCCCTTTCGCCTATATATTCTGTCAGTCGCGAAAACCCTACGACAACCGACGATATTCCACGAAGAGTTCCGTTGCCGCCGCCATCGCGAAGACAAGTTTCGGGGGACAAAATCTCTGTTCCGGCACGCCGCCGGGACGGGGAAGTGCCCCCGGAAGCCATCTCCATCGACTCCATTGCCATCTTCATCGCTGTTGCTGTCTCCCATGATGAGGAGGGAGTAGTTCTCCCCCGAGGCTGAGGGCTCTACCGGTAGCTATGTGGTTGATCTCTCTCTCTCTCATGGTGTGATCTTTATGTGATCATGAGCTTTGTATCACTATTAATCTATGTGTTACTCTAGTGATGTTATTAAAGTAGTCTATTCCTCCTCCATGATGTAAAGTTGACAGTGTGTTCATCATGTAGTACTTGGCGTAGGTTATGATTGTAATCTCTTGTGGATTATGAAGTTAACTATTACTATGATAGTATTGATGTGATCTATTCCACCTTTCATAGCTATTGTTGACAGTGTGTATGCTATGTTAGTACTCGGTCTAAATTGCAACGGTATTGTCTTGGATTATGATTTGATGAGGATATCCCTATGAATGGTGTTTGTCAAGTACTTGATGAACTTTGAGCGGAGCTTTTGTAGCCACTACATGATTAGTGATTCCAATAGGAGAGTAATTCAGAGTAGCACAAGTGAAGAGAAGTTATTTATTTATGTGATCATTGTTGAGAGTGTCCACTAGTGAAAGTATGATCCCTAGGCCTTGTTTCTAAGCATTGAAACACCGTTTCCAACAAGTTTTGTTACATGTTCGCTTGCTGCCATCTTTATTTCAGATTGCAATTACAACTTATAATCATCCATATTACTTGTATTTCACTATCTCTTCGACGAACTAGTGCACATATACATCTGACAAGTGTATTAGGTGTGTTGGGGACACAAGCGACTTCTTGTATCTTAATTGCAGGGTTGCTTGAGAGGGATATCTTTGACCTCTACCTCCCTGAGTTCGATAAACCTTGGGTGATTCACTTAAGTGAAACTTGTTGCTGTTGTACAAACCTCTGCTCTTGGAGGCCCAACACTGTCTACAGGAATAGAAGCGTGCGTAGACATCACTCATCAAACGTGACGTCACGAGAGATGCGTATCCGATGACCAACAGGGTGCCAACAGCGATAGCCCTTATGCTCATCACTGTATCCGAGAAAAACACACTCAACAGACTGAGCGGTCAGCTTGGTGCGTTCGCGAGGAGGGAGAAGGACATAGCAAACAAAACCAACTAAATGTAGAGTCGAGTAGTCGAGAGAGCGACCAGAAAGATGCTCGAGAGGAATGCCACCTTGAAGGGCAGCAGAAGGCTGAATGTTAATGAGGTAATTCGCCGTAGCGACAACCTCGGCCCAGAAATGCGGCGGAAGAGAGGAAGCAATCATCATAGCACGAGTAGTCTCAAGAATATGACGATGCTTACGCTCGGCGACACCATTTTGAGCATGGGCGCCGGGACACGAGAACTGAGCAAGGGTGCCCTTCTCAGCAAGAAAACCACGCATGTGCTGAGATATATACTCTCCTGCAGAATCAACATGAAACACACAAATATGCGTGGAATACTGAGTACGAACCATGGCTGCAAAGCGCTAATAAATAGAGAGCACCTCACTGCGAGAATGCATAAGAAACAACCAGGTGTAACGCGAAAATCATCAATAAACAAAATATAGTATCGATGACCCCCTTTTGAAGGAAAGGGAGCTGGACCCCAAACATCTGAATGAACTAAATCAAAAGGTCGCTGAGATACAGACGCACTAGTAGGATAGGGAAGCTGAATCTGTTTACCTAACCTACAACCCTGACACGAATGCAAAGACACGTCTTTTTTTTGGCAAAACGGATCGGGACGGGAGTCACATGATCTGTCAACGACAGAAGAATAGCAGCCGCCGGCGGGAGATTGCCGGCGAGACAGGCCAAATCCCGGCGATGGAGGGCCAATTGCCGGCCCCGGTGGCCTTTTCCCGGCGATTCCCGGCGGATCGGCGGTTCCCGGCTGTCCTGGCGGGCGGAGTCGAGCTTCTGGCGGGTCGGGCGAGCGGATCCTGGCGAGAGGAGCGCCTGGTGGCGAGCGGGCGAGCGGGAGATCCTGGCGTCGGGCGTCGGGCGGAGGGAGGCGAGTGGGCAGGTGGCGTCGGGCGGAGGGCAGGTCCTGCCGGGGACAGTCGAGCGCCTGGCGGGCCGGGCGACCAGATCCTGGCAGGTATCGATTTGATCGGCCAAGAGGAAGAGCAGCAGGGGCCGACCAGATTGAGGACGAGAGGAAGATCAACAGAGGCCGATCGACCGTAGAGGAAGAGCAGCAGGGTTCGATCGATCGAGGACGAGGGGCGGACGGACGAGAAACGGACGGAGACGAACAAGCGACGTCGGCCGGCAAACTAGAGGATCAATTTTCGCTCTGATACCATGTTAGGGTAATATGCTTGTTGTATTACCAGGGGGCCAAAGGACACAATATATAATACATGTACAGGTGCAAATATGTAGGAAGCCTCCTAACATATGGGGAAACTACAATATACAGATATATACATCTGACAACATAAATGTTTTGTGTCATTTTGTTCAGGCTGAAAAATGGCATTCCGTTGTAATCCATAATTATCTTAAGGCACTATGGAACCATGACAATGATCTGTAGAACTAAAAGAAGCCATTTGTATGCGGTGATTGAGTGACGTGGAGTCTACTGAGGAGGAAAACGTCGAGACTTCCAAAAAGGAGGCATTGGGGCTAGGGAAAGGGAATCGTTAAGTGTGGCTGTTGCAAGGGAGAGAGAATGTAGAACCTAACATAGTGTGGTGACCCGGCATACCACTGCATGGTGTAGTATGCAAGTCTGATATAACACCAATGAAACACCGTTCCACTAGTATTATATCGCTCAGAGTGGTACAACAGAAACATATGCGGGTCCAAGGCATGTCTATAGAATTACATACAGACTCTGTTACATAAGATCAGCACAGCCTCCTACTTTACAATGAGGTAAATCTGCAAATAAACTCCAGAAGAACGACTCGTAGTCTAGTCTTATCACAGACTCTATTTGTAGAGTATATAACTAGCTACAGAGGCTATGAATAGATTCTAGCTAAATAGGAGCTAGGTTTAGGAAGCTAGTTCCCTTCTATGGTTAAACTAGGGTTTCTCCTTGTTGGATGGGTATCTGACTCCTCTGACAGGGTCTTGTCTCTTGAAGTAGTTGTTGACTCCTCGGTCTTCGAGTTGCACTGTAGTTCCTCCTTCGAGGTCTCCATACCTAAGCAGGGGATTTAAGAGTGGGATGAGTACGAGCGTACTCAACAAGTTCATTATAGGAAAGATGTGTTTAATGCACTAGCTACAGCATTAGACCAGAAAGTCTAATACCAATGCAAGTTTTCATAACCATTTCTTCAAAAGATTGCTTTTACTCAGAAGAACTATGTCCGTCAGCCTTCACCGGTTTACTAGAACTTCATGGAGCTCCTTTCCGGCAGCGTTCAGCTCCAAATCCCGGAACAGGGAGTGACAGGTCACGATTCATTACACTCTGCAGAGGTGTGTTGCTTTACCCATAAGAGATCTTATCCTTGTTGCCAACCGAATTGCAGGCTCGTCCACACTTCCTTTGGTGTGAGGTCAGGAGTAAGGTCATAGCCAATCATATTCCTCCGCTACCTCGCACACCCACCCTTTGTTGCAAACCCCGACCCTGGGTCCTCGCCGGTCCCATTATTCCCGTAATTTCAGGGTGGACCCCGACCACGACAACAGTTCTGGGCTCTACCATAAACTCCTTCGCCGGTAGCTGCAACCCATCATAGACCGCATTACCGTGGGGAATTAGAGTGGGATCCCCACCCTCCGGTTGTTCCGCAAGACACAACTGCTACGGCAAGCAATGCTTTACCGTGGGGAATTAGAGTGGGATCCCCACCCTCCGGTTGTTCCGCCAGATACAACTGCTACGGTAAGCGCATCCGTTGATGTACAAGAGGTGGAAATACGATTGACTAGTCCGTCCCATTCCAGATCTTATGGTTAACACGGGTATTACGGCACAAGAATCATCAAGCGACATTTGTTGTTTAATCCTAGATGGATATAAACCCTTGCAATGGAACCTCCACCATATCAACACAATCCATGGTTCCATTGCCCACCACATAGTCATATTCATAGTTATGAAAGTAGTGGTTTTGGTTTTTATGCAATAGTGATAATCATAGTACTTTGCAAGTAATTTGATAGAAATACTCAAATGACATGAGCAAGTGATGAACTTGCCTTTCTTGACTGCAAGATTATGCAGGCAAGGTCTTCGATACGCAATAACTCCAAATTCTGAAATAGCATCATCGTCCGGTAAGGATGATGTTTAAAAGATTGGCAATGATGCAATAATGCATAAGTATGAGATGCAATCGCTCTAAGCGTGACCTAACCCCGATGATTTAGGATTAGTGAGTTGTAATGATTAGTTTAGGGTGTGTTGCACTTTTAGAGTGATTCACAAACAAGGTTCTTATTC
Organism: Lolium perenne; assembly: GCF_019359855.2. Lineage (NCBI taxonomy): Eukaryota > Viridiplantae > Streptophyta > Magnoliopsida > Poales > Poaceae > Lolium > Lolium perenne. Next base: position 164,825,834 of record NC_067247.2, read on the forward strand.
AGGGTTGTGTTGTTTTAGAACCGTAAGCAGGTGGCAAAAGGAATAGTAACGATCATACACAACCAGGAATAGTAGTTGTATAATAAGTAAAGAGCAGTTGTCAATTTTATGTCTTGTAGTGCATGGTTGATGATTACTTGTTATATTCTTCAAAAGAATAACTTTTGAAGAACATGTTCTTTAATAAAGAACAAGTATGACAATTGGGTTTGTGGGTTGCTATAATTTATTCTGGTTCCAAGTAGTTTCTGGAGTAAGTATAAGATGGATCACAACATAGTTGGATTCATCAGTAACTAGGCTGGATTGGTTTTACTTAAGCATCGGCAACTTAAGCAATTAGTTATACATGGTTGTTATCATGGTGGTTTATCTTGCTAGTGATAGCTGGCTCGGGTTTATAGGTCCTTATAAGCAGGGTTGGTGATGATTCTTTATTTACTTCAAAAGAATAACTTTTGAAGAACATACTTCTTAAGTAATAAGAAGTATATCAATTAGGGTTGAGGTTGTCTAGGTTTGCTATTTATTTCCCTAAGTAAAATAGTTGGTTTCTAAATAGGATGGTTCATAAGTATCCAACACTAGTAGGGTTTAGTGGAACAAGGATATGTAGTGCAAAATAATAGGTATGGTTACTATTAGGGTTCATCACCATGGTGTGATGTTAAGCATGGATAATTAAGGAGGATTGTTTTTGGTAATAGGATCTAGGTTTATACTTGGTTAACCCTACTTGATTATCTAGGTCTGATGAAGATGAACACATGGGATGCTAAGTAGTAGTGATAGGGTTCCCATATTTTATGTGGATTTGAACTATTATTTAGTTGCTAGATATGAATTTATGATTACTAATGAAGTAACATGATCACATGTTACATAGGGTTTAGGTTTGGGAATAATTTAGCGTTCATATGAAGTAGTGGAGCTAAGGTTCCCAATTGAATTAGGGTTTTAGGGTTACACATGAAATGATGAGTTCCTAGTTTTCTACCATATGGAATTAGGGTTTCTTAATCACCATATAGTTCTATGATTAATAACTTCAATTTAAAGTTGAAGTTATTAATAATTTGAGAATAAAAATAATATGGAATTTGGCTCTTTTATTATTTTAAACAATTAATAATTAGGTAATTATTAATTAGGGTATAAATTTCACTAATAATGATTTAACAAATGATGAATAAAGAAAAATTAGTTTTAATGTTTTCTTTATTTATTTACTGGTTTTTTATTTACTTTTGGAAGTTTTTACTAATTATAGAATTTTAACTAAATTTGGAATTAAAATTAAAAGCTTAAATAACAAGTATTAAATAATTAAATTTTTATTAAAAATTAAAAATTTCATTTCATATTTTTATTGGATAGAGTTTTCTTTTCTAAGAATTTTAATATCTTATATTTATTTTTCTGAGTTATACTGAATTTTGTATGAATTTGTAAAGTTGCAGTAATTTATGAATTTGAAATTAAAATTAGAAAATGACTAAGTGTACCCGGCCAGGGCTACCCACAGCCACTGGCTGGTGGGTCCATGCCCACGCTGGAGGCCACATGGCGTCGAGGTGGCAACCCTGTGCCTCACCGGCGGCCAGGGACGGTAATCGCCAGAGTTAGAGCGTTCCCGCGGGGGCGTGTGCGGGTTCGTTGGAAAGAGGACGCCGAGGCGAACCTCCTGGTGGTGGCGCCGCTACCAAATGGTCGCCGGAGCTCGGCCGGCGGCGAGGCCGAGCGGCAGAGCTCGCGGGTGAATGATGCGGCGAGGCTAAGGCGATGAATCGAGCAAGGCGAGCAAGCTAAGAGACTCAAGAGCTCACCAGGAGCACGATGCGCTTGACGGCGTGACCTATGGTGGTCTGAATCGACGGCGGCAAGGATGGCCGGCATCGGGGAAGACGAGGTCGGCGTAGGTGCTGTGGACCTTCCCAGATCGATTCCTCTCTTGGGTTGAGCAAGTAGAGGACGGTGATGCTTCTGGTGGTCACGGCTTGGCACGGGGACATCCCGCCGGGCCGGCGCGATGGTCGCCGACCTGGCTCGCTTAGGGGTTTCGGTTTGGGGAGAATTAAGCGGAGGAGGAAGAAAACCGAGGCTAGGGATCGTCCCGGGGCTTTTATACGGCGTCGGAGGGTGCCTCGTCATGGCTTCGGTCGAGGAGAGGGCGCCAGCGCGAGACGAAGCCGAGCACGGCTTCGTGCTGTCGTCCATGCGGAGGAAGACGATGAGGACGGCCCCCTCTCGTTGATATTTCAACGAAGAGGTACTGGGCTGGTGTTGGGCCGATGTTGCTGGGCTACCAGTGGGCTGCTCGGCCAGGTAAGGTCCAGGTGAGGCCTTTCTTCTTTTTGTCTTTTTCTGTTTTCATTTTCTGTTTTATAATTTACCAAATTGAACTCATATTTGAATTCTATTATTTTTGGCAGGTGTCTCAATTGTGTTAATTCCATTTGGATGTTGTGAAAAAACTATTACACCCATAATCCATTTGAAACAAGTATTTTATAAAGCATTATATTACATACTTGTGTTTTATTCAAAATAGCAAATGAGCATGAATTTATATCCTCATTTATTCTTATGTTTTTTTTTGTGGATCAATCTATTTGAAGTACTAGAGTTGGTAAGTCCAACTCAAGGTATTTTAGGGTTTATCATTAGGACTTGTTACCTTATTTAAGAAGTTGGTTCCTCACATATGATTTTATGTGAGCATCAATCTGTTAGGGTTTTATAATTTCTATTACAACGATATTTCAGAGTTGGCACTAGGATCATATTTAATAACACCTTGAATTACTTAGAGTAGGTATTACTCTCGTTATGGGTTGGTCTTAATTAAGAATAGGTGGTTGATTACCACACATGGGTTTCAATTGTGATTTTAAGCACTAGATGTTTCTGAGGTTTAATTAGTGAAGCATAGAATTTAGCTAATGTCAATTCTAGGGTTCTAATTATATTCACCTAATGGTACTTGGTTTGGATCTCAATTATGACTCAGGTTTTAGTTGTGATTACCCAAGTGATGCACAAACTAGGTTTGAGTTATATTTCTAGGTTATAGGGATGAAATGACACCATATTGCATGTGCTAGGGTTAATCTCCCCTAACCATGATAAGATGGTTATTTGCTTAATATTTCATGAGCTTCTCTAATTGATAAGGATTTGAGAATTGGTTTTATCTTCTACCAATTAACTTCTATTATTATCCTCAATTAATTATTAAAGTAACTACAGTGGTTATAGTTCTTTTTATAGTTAACTTTGGTCATATGGATTGATGGTTTCTCACCATATAAAGTATAGAGTTTGACTCTAAAGGTTTCTTAGGTTCTTAAATCTATGGAATATAGATATGGTAGGATTCTACTTATGAGCACCAAGTGATTCACAAGTTAAGGTTGGAATATAAGCATATGGTTGCTTACTAGTGATCTCCCAGTAATTTCATGTGGAAATGAGATCTACTTATCCTATTAGGGTTTATTCTCAATACCTCAAGTTCTTAGGGTTTATGATCATCACTGAATTAATAATGATCAAGGTTTGGCTTCCTAAGGATCTCTCATTAAATGGGATTCTTACTTCCATGATCAAGCATTGTCTTGATCAATTAAGGTATAGCACTTCTATTTTACTTTCTAAGATTGACATGGTCATGGTTGTCTCACCAGTTTTATATCCCAGGAAAATGTCTGAGATATCCACTTAGAGTTCTTTACAGAGAATGATGATATAATCATCTGGATATATGGATAGTTCTCTCCCTCAAATTCAAGTGTTGGCTTTAACTTTCTTGAGTGTAACACCTTAGCTTGGCTCTCTTATAAAAGAATAGTTATTCTAGGTTTATGGTGTACTCCTAATATTTGTTTAAGTAGCTAAGCTAAAGATTCAATTGTTTAACTTAGTTGGTTTTGTCCTATCCTTATTTTACTAATTCATGGGTATAGTCTTATTCCATTTGGTATTTGGTTATCTCACCATTCCAAGATGAAATGGTTTACCTCCTAATACTTTAGTTCAATGGTTGTCCTTTATTTTTTTAAATAGGTAAAGATATGATTTGTATGATTGGTCTCTCTCATTTGGAAAGGTCTTTAATACTAACCTAAGGTTAGTCTCCATAGAGAATGATGTGATCATCAATATCTATGTTTAATATAATTGGGTTCTCTCTCTAGAGATAGTCTGGAATAATATCCTAGGGTTCCTCTTAAAGATGATGATTTGAATACTTGGATGTATATCCAAGGTTTAGCTCAAGGTTTGTTATTGCTTCTCTAATAATTGTTATAGAACTCTCACCTCTCTAGGTTTTATGTACAATAATATGGAATAGAGAAGGATATATATTTCTAGAGTGGATCTCCTTGTCTTGTTTCCAAGGTTAAAGTAGAATGGGTATCATAGGGTCTATGATAAGAGCATAGATTAGTTTAAGACATGGAGAAGATAAGTCAATAATGGTTTCTCCATTTTATTGTTACTTGGTTTGTAATTGAATAGATGTTCATATGCTATGGCAAGGTTTACCATATTATGATCTGTTTTGAGATCAAGCAATTGATCATTTAGTAAAGTGTTGTTGTGTTGATTATTAGTTCCATTTGATCTAACCCCTTAGATCATATCATCTCTACCCAAAACAAGGTTTTAACAAAGTCACATTGAGGTTTATAGCGCTTGACTTGATGAGCTACTTCAATTCCACCAAGGTCAAGTGAAACTTCAGTTACTGTGACTGTTTTACTTTAAAGCGCGAAAATTCCTTAGATTTTCTATGCATGAATGCAATGCACACATCTGTTTCCTCTATTTTTGTAACCCCAATACCTGGGATATTACAGTCTCTACCCCTTAAACTAAACTTCGTCCTCGAAGTTTGAACTCTCTCACGTTTCCGAAGTGTGGATCTGACTTGTGCAGACTACGACTTTTCTCGAACTCCGTGGTGATCTCACTGGATATAATTGAATATATCCCTTGTCCAGATTCTTCCTGGAATCCATTAGGGTTTGTTTCTGAACATTATTTTCTCACTCCAGATCTATTATTTTTCTCTGGAATCTAATAATACCTGTCTCTGAGCCATGGCTTCTAACTTTAATTATTTGATTTTCAACTCTATAATCTTATTTCCTTTCTCATTGAAGAATCAATGATGGGACTTCTTCTGATGCTGCTTGTCTTAACTGAAGACTAATTTGATAATAAACTCCTAATTGATAAATAGGTCTTTGTTTTCCTTTACTACCAAGACTGCAATAATGGTACTAAGTAAGGTACTTAACATGGAAATGATCATGATGGTTTATTCCTCTAAGAATGGATTAGGCTCATTTAGTTCATCCAATCATGGTTTGTAGTTGATACCTAAAACTATTTTGGGTTATTTAGGTTCCATGAAAGGAATCATTCTATTAGTCTATGATTCTGGTATGGTCAATCTCCTTCGGTCTTTGGTCTTCTTGAGTTGTATTTGATTTATGGTATTTTCTTCGTCCAAATTCTTTATGATTAACTTACTTGAGTTCCGTACTTCTGAGTAAATATTACTCACTTTCTCAAGTTTTAGTCCACTTCTCACTTCCTCGAGGTATGAATCTCGGCTTCTGGTCTGACATTCTTTTGGAAGTAGTGTTCACAATCTTATGAAAATAAGATCGAACTTCCTCTCAGTTCAGACCTTCTTCTTATATCTTACTCAAAGTATTGAGTCATGGTACATCCAACTCAAACTTTACTCTACCCCTTAGAGTTTTCTTATGGTCTTCAACTCCTTTTATTCCAACCATTGGACTTATGGTTAGGATATTGGTCTAGTTCTAACTTATGGTTTGTACTTCTTCTAAGGTCTTGCGAAGAATACTTGTGGTGTTTCCACTCAATTGTGGACATCCAATGTGAATCTTTCGACTAAATGATTATAGGTCATTGTTATTTGGTTAACAAAACTGTATTTGTTCACAACTTCTTGGTACAAATAATCCAATGGTGGACTACTTGATACCAATTGTGTCTATCTGTTATCTAAAAATGGATTCTATTATAGGTTTTGATCAACTGGAGGAGACATCCTCTACTTTATCTCGCAATATTGATCCTATATCAAATATGGCCTTCTGATATCAACTATGGTCTTCTTATTTCTGCTATAGTTTCATATATCATCTTCCTTCATTCAGGGTTTATTTTGCAAGAGAACCACTAGCTGACACTATAATTATAGTATTCGAAGTGATTTCCCATGCATTCCCTCTTCTATGTGGACTATGGATCTGCTTCAGCTTCACCATAATCACCAGATTTCTCACCTTCATGCATCTTATGTACTAAAGTACTCCTCTGTTGAGGTAAAGCATGAGTTTTGATTGGTACTTCCTTCTGAATATTGTGGTTGCTTCCCACAACTTTACTCCTTTCTTCTGATGAACCTTCACCTTGTCTTCAGAATTTTCAAAATTCGTCACTTCCTCACACGAATACCATTACCCTCTAGATCTTTAACATCAAGTAAGGACTTGATATAGCAACATGCATTTGCATATCAATGTCAAACTTCATGTATGGATCTAGTCAAACAATGAAAATCCAATAAAATCCAAGAAGATTCAGCTTTGTGCATATAATACACACCATCATAAGCCTGAGTATACTAGTTGAGTAAGACATCTCTAAACATCAGGCTCTGATGTGTAGTGTATAACACCACATAAGATAGGTTTATATTCTAATACTTAGCACGAATATGTGGATTTCTACTATTTATCTCAACATTTACCTTAATTGCACATTTGCAATGAGATAAACTTGAAACAAAATGGTCTAGGAGAGTTAAGGTTAACCTAATTTTCTTTGGAAGTACTACTTAACTTCTATTTTATTGAGGACTACCTCTCATGATGTCTTTTGGTTCTAACCTGGCTACTTTAAACACATGACTATTAGATTATAGCTCCTATATTTTCAAGTGTTTATACTATAAACATGTGGTCATGATGTGCTTGGCACACTTCCCATGGTTTTGGAACACAATTTTTTTGCACTATTGTTTTGCACTTGGCTTCCATTGTACTCCTCTTAAATGTTTATGATGTTCTATTCCATCACATAACGATTCTCAGGTGAATCATATATGATTAGTAACTCTACCTTGTAATTAAGCATATATTATTCCTATCACTCTTCCTTATTTCCCATGATTGACTCATCATGGTCTATACTACCTAATATGACTCGTAGTTATTACTTACTATCAATTGTTTCACATGTCTAGATAACTTTACTTACTCATTACTTATCTTGGTCTGATATCTTAATTATCTTTATCACTTGATATTACTTCTATTACAGGTCTGAATAACTTTTACTTAATCATAACATGTGTTGGTACACATCTTCCAATAGGATATCTTCCTTATGGTTGTATCCTCTCTTTGGACTACCATGTATTGTATACCAACTGTGATCTACTCATCTATTGTTCTAAGGACTTATTGATGTGCTACATGTTTAGGATTAGCTAACTAACTTCACTTAGGAAAGATAGGTAAGAAATGTTGACTCAAGTGTGTCAGGATTATTCTCAAGTGAATATCCATCTCAAGTCATAAGAAGTATTTGGTTTACCTAGGACAACTTCCTATAGACACTACCAATCCTATAGGTCTCCTTTAAAGGGTATTAATCCTAAGGTCAAAGCATTTGCTCTGATACCAACTGTGGTGACCCGGCATACCACTGCATGGTGTAGTATGCAAGTCTGATATAACACCAATGAAACACCGTTCCACTAGTATTATATCGCTCAGAGTGGTACAACAGAAACATATGCGGGTCCAAGGCATGTCTATAGAATTACATACAGACTCTGTTACATAAGATCAGCATAGCCTCCTACTTTACAATGAGGTAAATCTGCAAATAAACTCCAGAAGAACGACTCGTAGTCTAGTCTTATCACGGACTCTATTTGTAGAGTATATAACTAGCTACAGAGGCTATGAATAGATTCTAGCTAAATAGGAGCTAGGTTTAGGAAGCTAGTTCCCTTCTATGGTTAAACTAGGGTTTCTCCTTGTTGGATGGGTATCTGACTCCTCTGACGGGGTCTTGTCTCTTGAAGTAGTTGTTGACTCCTCGGTCTTCGAGTTGCACTGTAGTTCCTCCTTCGAGGTCTCCATACCTAAGCAGGGGATTTAAGAGTGAGATGAGTACGAGCGTACTCAACAAGTTCATTATAGGAAAGAGGTGTTTAATGCACTAGCTACAGCATTAGACCAGAAAGTCTAATACCAATGCAAGTTTTCATAACCATTTCTTCAAAAGATTGCTTTTACTCAGAAGAACTATGTCCGTCAGCCTTCACCGGTTTACTAGAACTTCATGGAGCTCCTTTCCGGCAGCGTTCGCAGTTCCAAATCCCGGAACAGGGAGTGACATGTCACGATTCATTACACTCTGCAGAGGTGTGTTGCTTTACCCATAAGAGATCTTATCCTTGTTGCCAACCGAGTTGCAGGCTCATCCACACTTCCTTTGGTGTGAGGTCAGGAGTAAGGTCATAGCCAATCATATTCCTCCGCTACCTCGCACACCCACCCTTTGTTGCAAACCCCGACCCTGGGTCCTCGCTGGTCCCATTATTCCCGTAATTTCAGGGTGGACCCCGACCACGACAACAGTTCTGGGCTCTACCATAAACTCCTTCGCCGGCAGCTGCAACCCATCATAGACCGCATTACCGTGGGGAATTAGAGTGGGATCCCCACCCTCCGGTTGTTCCGCAAGACACAACTGCTACGGCAAGCAATGCTTTACCGTGGGGAATTAGAGTGGGATCCCCACCCTCCCAAGGTTCCGCTGCATACAACTGCTACGGTAAGCGCATCCGTTGATGTACAAGAGGTGGAAATACGATTGACTAGTCCGTCCCATTCCAGATCTTATGGTTAACACGGGTATTACGGCACAAGAATCACTGGCGACATTTGTTGTTTAATCCTAGATGGATATAAACCCTTGCAATGGAACCTCCACCATATCAACACAATCCATGGTTCCATTGCCCACCACATAGTCATATTCATAGTTATGAAAGTAGTGGTTTTGGTTTTTATGCAATAGTGATAATCATAGTACTTTGCAAGTAATTTGATAGAAATACTCAAATGACATGAGCAAGTGATGAACTTGCCTTTCTTGACTGCAAGATTATGCAGGCAAGGTCTTCGATACGCAATAACTCCAAATTCTGAAATAGCATCATCGTCCGGTAAGGACGATGTTTAAAAGATTGGCAATGATGCAATAATGCATAAGTATGAGATGCAATCGCTCTAAGCGTGACCTAACCCCGATGATTTAGGATTAGTGAGTTGTAATGATTAGTTTAGGGTGTGTTGCACTTTTAGAGTGATTCACAAACAAGGTTCTTATTCAGGGTTGTGTTGTTTTAGAACCGTAAGCAGGTGGCAAAAGGAATAGTAACGATCATACACAACCAGGAATAGTAGTTGTATAATAAGTAAAGAGCAGTTGTCAATTTTATGTCTTGTAGTGCATGGTTGATGATTACTTGTTATATTCTTCAAAAGAATAACTTTTGAAGAACATGTTATTTAATAAAGAACAAGTATGACAATTGGGTTTGTGGGTTGCTATAATTTATTCTGGTTCCAAGTAGTTTCTGGAGTAAGTATAAGATGGATCACAACATAGTTGGATTCATCAGTAACTAGGCTGGATTGGTTTTACTTAAGCATCAGCAACTTAAGCAATTAGTTATACATGGTTGTTATCATGGTGGTTTATCTTGCTAGTGATAGCTGGCTAGGGTTTATAGGTCCTTATAAGCAGGGTTGGTGATGATTCTTTATTTACTTCAAAAGAATAACTTTTGAAGAACATACTTCTTAAGTAATAAGAAGTATATCAATTAGGGTTGAGGTTGTCTAGGTTTGCTATTTATTTCTCTAAGTAAAATAGTTGGTTTCTAAATAGGATGGTTCATAAGTATCCAACACTAGTAGGGTTTAGTGGAACAAGGATATGTAGTGCAAAATAATAGGTATGGTTACTATTAGGGTTCATCACCATGGTGTGATGTTAAGCATGGATAATTAAGGAGGATTGTTTTTGGTAATAGGATCTAGGTTTATACTTGGTTAACCCTACTTGATTATCTAGGTCTGATGAAGATGAACACATGGGATGCTAAGTAGTAGTGATAGGGTTCCCATATTTTATGTGGATTTGAACTATTATTTAGTTGCTAGATATGAATTTATGATTACTAATGAAGTAACATGATCACATGTTACATAGGGTTTAGGTTTGGGAATAATTTAGGGTTCATATGAAGTAGTGGAGCTAAGGTTCCCAATTGAATTAGGGTTTTAGGGTTACACATGAAATGATGAGTTCCTAGTTTTCTACCATATGGAATTAGGGTTTCTTAATCACCATATAGTTCTATGATTAATAACTTCAATTTAAAGTTGGAGTTATTAATAATTTGGGAATAAAAATAATATGGAATTTGGCTCTTTTATTATTTTAAACAATTAATAATTAGGTAATTATTAATTAGGGTTTAAATTTCACTAATAATGATTTAACAAATGATGAATAAAGAAAAATTAGTTTTAATGTTTTCTTTATTTATTTACTGGTTTTTTATTTACTTTTGGAAGTTTTTACTAATTATAGAATTTTAATTAAATTTGGAATTAAAATTAAAAGCTTAAATAACAAGTATTAAATAATTAAATTTTTATTAAAAATTAAAAATTTCATTTCATATTTTTATTGGATAGAGTTTTCTTTTCTAAGAATTTTAATATCTTATATTTATTTTTCTGAGTTATATTGAATTTTGTATGAATTTGTAAAGTTGCAGTAATTTATGAATTTGAAATTAAAATTAGAAAATGACTAAGTGTACCCGGCCAGGGCTACCCACAGCCACTGGCTGGTGGGTCCATGCCCACGCTGGAGGCCACATGGCGCCGAGGTGGCAACCCTGTGCCTCACCGGCGGCCAGGGACGGTAATCGCCGGAGTTAGAGCGTTCCCGCGGGGGCGTGTGCGGGTTCGTTGGAAAGAGGACGCCGAGGCGAACCTCCTGGTGGTGGCGCCGCTACCAAATGGTCGCCGGAGCTCGGTCGGCGGCGAGGCCGAGCGGCAGAGCTCGCGGGTGAATGATGCGGCGAGGCTACGGCGATGAATCGAGCAAGGCGAGCAAGCTAAGAGACTCAAGAGCTCACCAGGAGCACGATGCGCTTGACGGCGTGACCTATGGTGGTCTGAATTGACAGCGGCAAGGATGGCCGGCATCGGGGAAGACGAGGTCGGCGCAGGTGCTGTGGACCTCCCCAGATCGATTCCTCTCTTGGGTTGAGCAAGTAGAGGACGGTGATGCTTCTGGTGGTCACGGCTTGGCACGGGGACATCCCAGTCGACGGCGATGGTCGCCGACCGGCTCAGTTAGGGTTTCGGTTTGGGGAGAATTAAGCGGAGGAGGAAGAAAACCGAGGCTAGGGCTCGTCCCGGGGCTTTTATACGGCGTCGGAGGGTGCCTCGTCATGGCTTCGGTCGAGGAGAGGGCGCCAGTGCGAGACGAAGCCGAGCACGGCTTCGTGCTGTCGTCCATGCGGAGGAAGACGATGAGGACGGCCCCCTCTCGTTGATATTTCAACGAAGAGGTACTGGGCTGGTGTTGGGCCGATGTTGCTGGGCTACCAGTGGGCTGCTCGGCCAGGTAAGGTCCAGGTGAGGCCTTTCTTCTTTTTGTCTTTTTCTGTTTTCATTTTCTGTTTTATAATTTACCAAATTGAACTCATATTTGAATTCTATTATTTTTGGCAGGTGTCTCAATTGTGTTAATTCCATTTGGATGTTGTGAAAAAACTATTACACCCATAATCCATTTGAAACAAGTATTTTATAAAGCATTATATTACATACTTGTGTTTTATTCAAAATAGCAAATGAGCATGAATTTATATCCTCATTTATTCTTATGTTTTTTTTTGTGGATCAATCTATTTGAAGTATTATAGTTGGTAAGTCCAACTCAAGGTATTTTAGGGTTTATCATTAGGACTTGTTACCTTATTTAAGAAGTTGGTTCCTCACATATGATTTTATGTGAGCATCAATCTGTTAGGGTTTTATAATTTCTATTACAACCATATTTCAGAGTTGGCACTAGGATCATATTTAATAACACCTTGAATTACTTAGAGTAGGTATTACTCTCGTTATGGGTTGGTCTTAATTAAGAATAGGTGGTTGATTACCACACATGGGTTTCAATTGTGATTTTAAGCACTAGATGTTTCTGAGGTTTAATTAGTGAAGCATAGAATTTAGCTAATGTCAATTCTAGGGTTCTAATTATATTCACCTAATGGTACTTGGTTTGGATCTCAATTATGACTCAGGTTTTAGTTGTGATTACCCAAGTGATGCACAAACTAGCTTTGAGTTATATTTCTAGGTTATAGGGATGAAATGACACCATATTGCATGTGCTAGGGTTAATCTCCCCTAACCATGATAAGATGGTTATTTGCTTAATATTTCATGAGCTTCTCTAATTGCTAAGGATTTGAGAATTGGTTTTATCTTCTACCAATTAACTTCTATTATTATCCTCAATTAATTATTAAAGTAACTACAGTGGTTATAGTTCTTTTTATAGTTAACTTTGGTCATATGGATTGATGGTTTCTCACCATATAAAGTATAGAGTTTGACTCTAAAGGTTTCTTAGGTTCTTAAATCTATGGAATATAGATATGGTAGGATTCTACTTATGAGCACCAAGTGATTCACAAGTTAAGGTTGGAATATAAGCATATGGTTGCTTACTAGTGATCTCCCAGTAATTTCATGTGGAAATGAGATCTACTTATCCTATTAGGGTTTATTCTCAATACCTCAAGTTCTTAGGGTTTATGATCATCACTGAATTAATAATGATCAAGGTTTGGCTTCCTAAGGATCTCTCATTAAATGGGATTCTTACTTCCATGATCAAGCATTGTCTTGATCAATTAAGGTATAGCACTTCTATTTTACTTTCTAAGATTGACATGGTCATGGTTGTCTCACCAGTTTTATATCCCAGGAAAATGTCTGAGATATCCACTTAGAGTTCTTTACAGAGAATGATGATATAATCATCTGGATATATGGATAGTTCTCTCCCTCAAATTCAAGTGTTGGCTTTAACTTTCTTGAGTGTAACACCTTAGCTTGGCTCTCTTATAAAAGAATAGTTATTCTAGGTTTATGGTGTACTCCTAATATTTGTTTAAGTAGCTAAGCTAAAGATTCAATTGTTTAACTTAGTTGGTTTTGTCCTATCCTTATTTTACTAATTCATGGGTATAGTCTTATTCCATTTGGTATTTGGTTATCTCACCATTCCAAGATGAAATGGTTTACCTCCTAATACTTTAGTTCAATGGTTGTCCTTTACTTTTTTAAATAGGTAAAGCTGTGATTTGTATGATTGGTCTCTCTCATTTGGAAAGGTCTTTAATACTAACCTAAGGTTAGTCTCCATAGAGAATGATGTGATCATCAATATCTATGTTTAATATAATTGGGTTCTCTCTCTAGAGATAGTCTGGAATAATATCCTAGGGTTCCTCTTAAAGATGATGATTTGAATACTTGGATGTATATCTAAGGTTTAGCTCAAGGTTTGTTATTGCTTCTCTAATAATTGTTATAGAACTCTCACCTCTCTAGGTTTTATGTACAATAATATGGAATAGAGAAGGATATATATTTCTAGAGTGGATCTCCTTGTCTTGTTTCCAAGGTTAAAGTAGAATGGGTATCATAGGGTCTATGATAAGAGCATAGATTAGTTTAAGACATGGAGAAGATAAGTCAATAATGGTTTCTCCATTTTATTGTTACTTGGTTTGTAATTGAATAGATGTTCATATGCTATGGCAAGGTTTACCATATTATGATCTGTTTTGAGATCAAGCAATTGATCATTTAGTAAAGTGTTGTTGTGTTGATTATTAGTTCAATTTGATCTAACCCCTTAGATCATATCATCTCTACCCAAAACAAGGTTTTAACAAAGTCACATTGAGGTTTATAGCACTTGACTTGATGAGCTACTTCAATTCCACCAAGGTCAAGTGAAACTTCAGTTACTGTGACTATTTTACTTTAAAGCGCGAAAATTCCCCAGATTTTCTATGCATGAATGCAATGCACACATCTGTTTCCTCTATTTTTGTAACCCCAATACCTGGGATATTACACATAGCCGGCTTAGAGCATCTCCATCGCGTCCCCCAAAGCGTCCCTCAAAAGGCGCCGGATTGAGCGTTTGGGGATGTGTTGTGTTCGTGTCGCGTTTGGGGGACATCGCTCCCCAGCCGCGTTTCCCAAGCGCCGCCCCCAAATAAATATTGGTGCACAAAAATAAAGGTTTTCATTCAGAGTTGATTATATATTACAAAGTTTGAATGAAAACGGCTAGATTTCATCTAAACCTAGACTACTGACCACCCGGCGGTGCGTTCGACGGCCCGCCCCGTCGTCGCTGATACGCGTACAGCACGCGTCCGTTGGGAACCCCAAGAGGAAGGTGTGATGCGTACAGTGGCAAGTTTTCGCTCAGTAAGAAACCAAGGTTTATCGAACCAGTAGGAGCCAAGAAGCACGTTGAAGGTTGATGGCGGCGGAGTGTAGTGCGGCGCAACACCAGGGATTCCGGCGCCAACGTGGAACATGCACAACACAACCAAAGTCCTTTGTCCCAACATAACAGTGAGGTTGTCAATCTCACCGGCTTGCTGTAACAGAGGATTAGATGTATAGTGTGGATGATGATTGTTGCAGAAAACAGTAGAACGAGTATTGCAGTTGATTGTATTCGATGTAAAAGAATGGACCGGGGTCCACAGTTCACTAGTGGTGTCTCTCCGATAAGAGTAAGCATGTTGGGTGAACAAATTACAGTTGGGCAATTGACAAATAAAGAGGGCATGACCATGCACATACATGTTATGATAAGTATTATGAGATTTAATTGGGCATTACGACAAAGTACATAGACCGCTATCCAGCATGCATCTATGCCTAAAAAGTCCACCTTCACGTTATCATCCGAGCCCCCTCCAGTATTAAGTTGCAAACAATAGACAATTGCATTAAGTATGGTGCGTAATGTAATCAACAAATATATCCTTAGACATAGCATTGATGTTTTATCCCTAGTGGCAACAGCACATCCACAACCTTAGAGGTTTCTGTCACTCCCCCAGATTTAATGGAGACATGAACCCACTATCGAGCATAAATACTCCCTCTTGGAGTTACAAGCAAAAACTTGGCCAGAGCCTCTACTAGCAACGGAGAGCATGCAAGATCATAAACAACACATAGATGATATTGATAATCAACATAACATAGCATTCACTTATTCATCAGATCCCAACAAACATAACATGTAGCATTACAGATAGATGATCTTGATCAAGTTAGACAACTCACAAGATCCAACAATGATAGCACAATTAGGAGAAGACGACCATCTAGCTACTGCTATGGACCCATAGTCCAGGGGTGAACTACTCACTCATCACTCCGGAGGCGACCATGGCGGTGAAGAGTCCTCCGGGAGATGATTCCCCTCTCCGGCAGGGTGCCGGAGGCGATCTCCTGAATCCCCCGAGATGGGATTGGTGGCGGCGTCTCTGGAAGGTTTTCCGTATCGTGACTCTCGGTAATGGAGTTATTCTCGACGAAGGCTTAAGTAGGCGGAAGGGTAGGTCAGGGGTCACCACGAGGGGCCCACACCACAGGCCGGCGCGGCCAGGGCCTGGGCCGCGCCGCCCTGGTGTGTGGCTGCCTCGTCACCCCACTTTGTTTCCTCTCCGGACTTCTGGAAGCTTCGTGGAAAAATAAGATCATGGGCGTTGATTTCGTCCAATTCCGAGAATATTTCCTTACTAGGATTTCTGAAACCAAAAACAGCAGAAAACAAAGAATCGGCTCTTCGGCATCTCGTTAATAGGTTAGTGCCAGAAAATGCATAAACATGACATAAAGTATGTATAAAACATGTAGATATCATCAATAAAGTAGCATGGAACATAAGAAATTATCGATACGTTGGAGACGTATCAGTCGCCTTCCCTCCGCCGCAGCTCCTCCTGCGCGCGCCTTCTCTCCTTGCGTTGGGCGGTGGCCAGACGCCGTCGCTCCAGTCGCGCGTCCTTGTCCGCCCTCCCCTGCTGCACCGCCAGTGATATGGGGTGGCGATATTCTCAGTAAACAACGGTGGTGATGATGATCACGGGGTGATTGCAGCGGAGGTAACTTGATGAAGTGGAAGATAACTTGTATGACGCAACGAGATCTCTCGATTGGTCCCTGTCGCCAATGCAACAGCTCTCAAGCCTGCAAGATATTCGCAACTCCACACACTTGCACACGTAGCCGCTGACCACGAAGCGGCGTCTAATTCCCAATGGAACAGCAGATCACACAAGACTTTCAGATCTACACAATATAAAGCAATATAGTGTAGGGGATTCAATAGTTTTGCAGAGCAAATAACTAAGAACTAGGGTTATCTTAAACATGGTCTAAAGCAACTTGTGGGGCGTCCTGGGCACTTATATAGGCGTCCGGGATGACCTTAGGTTGAAAAAGTACGAAAATAACCGACCCAGAATAGATCTGGTCGAGACAGACTCGGACTTGGCGGTCTGGGGGCCGGTCGATCGGGCCTGGGACTGGGCTGGCCGGTTGAAACCGGGCCAGGGACCGGGTGCCGACCGGGCGCAGGGATTTCGGCTCAGTACCCGGCCCGGTCTGCGTCAGCAGGACGCCCGGTTGGCACCGGGGTGAATCCGGCGTGCCGCCCGGTCGGACCGGGCCAGGGACCGGGCGCGCCGGCGTGGCGGCCGGTCTGACCGGGAGCTGGGCCGGCCTGGACTGCGTCTTCCCTTCTCGCGCATGCCTCCCGCTCCTCTCTCGCGCGTCCATGGAATATCTTCATGTCTAGCTCCATGTCCAGCTCCACGTCCATCTTGACGTCCATCTTCACGTCCAGCTGCTCCTCTCCTCCTCGTGTGATGCTTGTCTCCTCTTCATACCTGATGATACATAAATAACAGGACTTAGGTAGTATAAAGTTCTCATCAATCAAAGTTTCGTTTTAGGAACAAGTTCACCTGTTGTTTAAGTAGCTTCGCACGAGCACTTGTAATAGGTCCAATCCGAACTTCATTGGACTTGAGCTTCACATCAGGTTCATCTTCAGTTGGTAATGACGGAGGTAGTAGTGAGGTAGGGATGTCCTCATCATCTCACCCCACCTTCAAAAGGCGTCGACCTCGACGCTCCAAGATCTTCTCCGTCATATGGTGTCAAATCAGCAACATTGAAAGAATTACTGACACCAAAATCATCAAGTGGAAGATCTATCAAGTATTCATTATCATTGATCTTGGCAAGCACTTTGTAAGGACCAGCACCACGAGGAAGCAACTTGGACTTCCGTAGCTTCGGGAACCTATCCTTGCGAAAATATACCCAGACCATATCACCAGGCTTGAACAACATCTCCTTGCGCTTTTTGTTCATCCTTGCAGCATTGCTCTTTCCTTTCTTTTCTATCAACTCTTTAGTCTTCACATGTATCTTCCGTACAAAATCTGCCCTCTTGGATGCCTCCATATTAACTCTCTCATGTATGGGCAAAGGCAACAAGTCAAGTGGAGTAATGGGTTTGAAACCATACACCACCTCAAAACGACACAGCTCCGTGGTAGAATGTACCACCCTGTTGTAAGCAAACTCCACATGCAGCAAACACTCTTCCCACTCCTTCAGGTTCTTCTTGATCATGGATATCAACAGTTGTGACAATGTTCTATTCATCACTTCAGTTTGACCATCGGTTTGGGGATGACAAGTGGTACTGAAAAGTAGCTTCGTCCCCAGCTTTCTCCACAACGTCTTCCAGAAGTAGCTCATAAACTTCACGTCACGATCAGAAACAATAGTCTCCGGGACTCCATGTAGACGTACAACCTCCCTGAAAAACAGGTTAGCAATATGCGATACATCGTTGCTTTTGTGGCAGGCAATAAAGTGTGACATCTTAGAAAATCTGTCCACTACCACAAATATAGAATCATGGCCTCTCTTAGTACGCGGCAAACCCAACACAAAATCCATACTAATATCCTCCCAAGGTGTAGTAGGTGTCGGTAAAGGAGTATACAAACCGTGAGGCTTCAGCTTGGACTTGGACTTGTTGCAAGTAATGCACCTCTTCACATACATGTCCACATCCCGCCTCATCTTTGGCCAATAAAAGTGGTCAGCTAGCATGAGTAGCGTCTTCTCACGCCCAAAGTGACCCATCAAACCTCCAGCATGTGATTCCTGCACTAAGAGCAAACGCACAGACGATTCTGGAACACATAATTTGTTAGCTCTAAACAAGAACCCATCATGTATGTGATATTTTTCCCATGCTTTACCAAGAGCGCATAAGCGATATGGTTCAGCAAAATCATGATCAGTAGCATACAAATCACATAGTACTTCTAATCCAGGAATTTTAACATCAAGTTGAGTTAATAGCATATTCTTCCTAGATAGAGCATCAACAACAATATTATCTTTTCCCTTCTTATGCTTAATAATGTATGGAAAAGACTCAATGAACTCAACCCACTTAGCAAGACGCTTATGCAAAGTAGACTGAGCTTTCAGGTATTTTAAAGCTTCATGATCTGAATGTATGATAAATTCTTTTGGCCACAAATAATGTTGCCAAACCTCAAGAACTCTAATTAAAGCATACAATTCTTTATCATAGATAGGATAGTTCAACTTAGCACCAGAAAGTTTCTCAGAAAAATATGCAATTGGACGACTCTCTTGCATCAACACACCACCAATTCCAATACCACTAGCATCACATTCAATATCAAATTGCTTGTTGAAATCAGGAAGTGCAAGCAATGGTGTAGAAGTTAACAATCTCTTAAGTTCATCAAAAGCATGATCTTGGGCTGCGCCCCACTCAAACATTACACCCTTTTTAGTCAAGTCATTCAAAGGTGCAACAATAGTACTAAAGTTGGGCACAAATCTCCTATAAAACCCAGCTAGACCATGAAAACTTCTAACTTGACTCACATTCATGGGAGTAGGCCAATTTTGAATAGCTTCAATTTTAGACACATCTACTTCTACTCCATGCTGAGAGACAACATAACCCAGAAATATGACCTTATCTTTGCAAAATGTGCACTTCTCAACATTACCATAGAGTTTATTATCACGCAACACTTGCAAAACATGTCGAATATGTATAGTATGATCAGATTCATTGCGGCTGTAGATTAATATGTCATCAAAGTATACAACCACAAATTTTCCAATAAATTCACGAAAACATGGTTCATCAGTCTCATGAAAGTGCTAGGTGCATTAGTTAACCCAAAAGGCATTACTAACCACTCATATAAACCAAATTTTGTTTTAAAGGCAGTTTTCCACTCATCCCCTTCTTTCATCCTAATTTGATGATAACCACTACGCAAATCAATTTTAGAGAACACGGGAACACCACTCAATTCATCTAACATATCCTCTAAACGGGGAATAGGATGACGATATCAAATAGTAATGTTGTTTATAGCTCTACAATCTACGCACATACGCCATGTACCATCTTTCTTATGAACTAGAATAACAGGAACATCACAAGGACTAAGGCTTATGTGGATATAACCTTTGTCGAGTAGCGCTTGTACTTGCTTATGTATCTCCTTCGTTTCTTTGGGGTTTGTTCTATATGGTGCCCGATTGGGTAGCGAAGCTCCGGGAATCAAGTCGATTTGACGCTCAATACCTCACAATGGTGGAAGTCCTGCGGGTACCTCTTCCGGAAATACGTCGCTAAATTTCTGCAAAACATTAGAAACACCAAAAGGAAGAGGGGTCATGTCGTTAGAAACCAAAACCATACCCCTGTACAAGAGCACAAGAGGCATGGCCGAAGGATCCTCACTAAATTCTCTCATGTCTTCTTTGGTGGCTAATGAGACTAAGGAATTCACTATCTCACTTTTCGTTATACCACTCACGACATTACAATTCTTTCGCCTTTCTAAAGAAGCATCCTCCAAGTTTACTTCAACTTTCTGACGAGATTCATTGACAATTTGTTGTGGGGACATAGGCTGTAAGTTGATTTTCTTGCCCTTGAACTCCAAGTGATATGTATTGGCACGGCCATTGTGTTGCACAGAACGGTCATAGAGCCAAGGCCGACCCAATAGTAGGTGACACACCGTCATAGGAACCACATAATAATCAATGGCATCCTTATACGGTCCAATAGCAAATTCAACACGCACCATGTGGTTTACCTTCATCTCACCATTGTTGCTCAACCACTGAATATAGTATGGATGCGGGTGCGGTAGATACTTCAACTTCAGCTTGGTGCACAACTCCTTGCTTGCTAAATTGCGGCAACTCCCGCCATCAATAATGACCTTGCTAGCCTTGTCAGGACCGACTAAAGCCTTTGTTTGGAACAAAATGCAGCGCTTAGTAGATGCACTAGGCAACACATTAAGAGCACGTTGCGACACAACAATAGTGCGAGCATCAGACGGATATGCATCTTCACCATCAGCGTCATAGTCATCATCTTCTAGAGCATTAGGATCAACATCATCTCCAGTCTCATACTCATTGTCCTCATTTATAATCATGACCTTGCGGTTAGGACAATCACTCTTGAAGTGACCTTTGCCACCACATGTATGACAAGCCATATCATGATTGCGCGCAGTAGACATGTTAGAGCCACTCGTACTTGCAGCCGATTCAGACTTCTTTGTGTTAGACACATTGGAGACCGGCTTGCTAGACGGAGTAGAGTAAGGTACGGAGCGCGTCGATGGTGCCGGCGCCGTAGATGGGGGTGATACGTCTCCGACGTATCGATAATTTCTTATGTTCCATGCCACATTATTGATGATATCTACATGTTTTATGCATACTTTATGTCATATTTATGCATTTTCCGGCACTAACCTATTAACGAGATGCCGAAGAGCCAGTTGATGTTTTCTGCTGTTTTTGGTTTCAGAAATCCTAGTAAGGAAATATTCTCGGAATTGGACGAAATCAACGCCCAGGGGCCTATTTTCACACGAAGCTTCCAGAAGACCGAAGGAGTCACGAAGTGGGGCCACGAGGTGGCCAGACGATAGGGCGGCGCGACCCAAGCCCTGGCCGCGCCGGCCTAGTGTGTGGGCCCCCTATCAGGCCCGCTGACCTATCTCCTCCGCCTACTTAAAGCCTTCGTCGCGAAACCCCTAGTACCGAGAGCCACGATACGGAAAACCTTCCAGAGACGCCGCCGCCAATCCCATCTCGGGGGATTCAGGAGATCGCCTCCGGCACCCTGCCGGAGACGGGAATCATCTCCCGGAGGACTCTTCACCGCCATGGTCACCTCCGGAGTGATGAGTGAGTAGTTCACCCCTGGACTATGGGTCCATAGCAGTAGCTAGGTGGTCGTCTTCTCCTAATTGTGCTTCATTGTCGGGTCTTGTGAGCTGCCTAACATGATCAAAATCATCTATCTGTAATGCTATATGTTGTGTTTGTTGGGATCCAATGGATAGAGAATACTATGCTATGTTGATTATCAATCTATTACCTATGTGTTGTTTATGATCTTGCATGCTCTCCGTTATTAGTAGAGGCTCTGGCCAAGTTTTTGCTAGTAACTCCAAGAGGGACTATTTATGCTCGATAGTGGGTTCATGCCTCCATTAAATCTGGGACAGTGACAGAAAGTTCTAAGGTTGTGGATGTGATGTTGCCACTAGGGATAAAACATCGATGCTATGTCCGAGGATGTAGTTGTTGATTACATTACGCACCATACTTAATGCAATTGTCTGTTGTTTTCAACTTAATACTGGAAGGGGTTCGGATGATAACCTCAAGGTGGACTTTTTAGGCATAGATGCATGCTGGATAGCGGTCTATGTACTTTGTCGTAATACCCAATTAAATCTCACAATACTCATCATATCATGTATGTGCATGGTCATGCCCTCTTTATTTGTCAATTGCCCAACTGTAATTTGTTCACCCAACATGCTATTTATCTTATGGGAGAGACACCTCTAGTGAACTGTGGACCCCGGTCCATTCTTAACATCGAATACAATCATCGCAATACTTGTTCTACTGTTTTCTGCAAACAATCATCATCCACACTATACATCTAATCCTTTGTTACAAAGAAGCCGGTGAGATTGACAACCTCAGCATTACGTTGGGACAAAGTACTTTGGTTGTGTTGTGCGAGTTCCACGTTGGCGCGGAATCACCGGTGTTGCGCCGCACTACATCTCGCCGCCATCAACCTTCAACGTGCTTCTTGGCTCCTACCGGTTCGATAAACCTTGGTTTCTTCGAGGAAAACTTGCCGCTGTACGCATCACACCTTCCTCTTGGGGTTCCCAACGGTCGCGTGTTGTACGCGTATCAAGACTGTTTTCTGGCGCCGTTGCCGGGGAGATCAAGACACGCTGCAAGGGGAGTCTCCACTTCCAATCTCTTTACTTTGTTTTTGTCTTGCTTTATTTTATTTACTACTTTATTTGCTGCACTAAAACAAAATACAAAAAATTAGTTGCTAGTTTTACTTTACTTGCTATCTTGTTTGCTATATTAAAAACACAAAAAATTAGTTACTTGCATTTACTTTACCTAGTTTGCTTTATTTACTGTTGCTAAAATGGGTACTCCTGAAAATACTAAGTTGTGTGACTTCACAACCACAAATAATAATGATTTCTTATGCACACCTATTGCTCCACCTGCTACTACAGCGGAATTCTTTGAAATTAAACACCTTTATCTTGAATCTTGTTATGCGAGAGCAATTTTCTGGTGTTAGTTCTGATGATGCTGCTGCCCATCTTAATAATTTTGTTGAATTATGTGAAATGCAAAAGTATAAGGATGTAGATGGTGACATAATAAAATTAAAATTGTTCCCTTTCTCATTAAGAGGAAGAGCTAAAGATTGGTTGCTATCTCTGCCTAAGAATAGTATTGATTCATGGACTAAATGCAAGGATGCTTTTATTGGTAGATATTATCCCCCTGCTAAAATTATATCTTTGAGGAGTAGCATAATGAATTTTAAACAATTGGATAATGAGCATGTTGCACAAGCATGGGAAAGAATGAAATCTTTGGTTAAAAATTGCCCAACCCATGGACTGACTACTTGGATGATCATCCAAACCTTTTATTCAGGACTGAATTTTTCTTCGCGGAACCTATTGGATTCAGCTGCTGGAGGTACCTTTATGTCCATCACTCTTGGCGAAGCAACAAAGCTTCTTGATAATATGATGATTAATTACTCTGAATGGCACACGGAAAGGGCTCCACAAGGTAAGAAGGTAAATTCTGTCGAAGAAACCTCTTCCTTGAGTGATAAGATTGATGCTATTATGTCTATGCTTGTGAATGGTAGGACTAATGTTGATCCTAATAATGTTCCGTTAGCTTCATTGGTTGCTCAAGAAGAACATGTTGATGTAAACTTCATTAAAAATAATAATTTCAACAACAATGCTTATCGGAACAATTCTAGTAATAACTATAGGCCATATCCTTATAATAATGGCAACGGTTATGGTAATTCTTATGGGAACTCTTACAACAATAATAGGAACACACCCCCTGGACTTGAAGCTATGCTTAAAGAATTTATTAGTACACAAACTGCTTTTAACAAATCTGTTGAAGAAAAACTTGGGAAAATTGATATACTTGCTTCTAAAGTCGATAGTCTTGCTGCTGATGTTGATCTCTTGAAATCAAAAGTTATGCCTAGTGAAAATCATAATAATAATATTGTTACTACAGCAAATGCCATCCAAGTTAGAATTAATGAGAATATAAGATTGATGGCCGAATTGCGTGCTAGGTGGGAAAGAGAAGAAAATGCTAAAGAAGATAATATAGCTAAAGTTTGGACTATTACCACCACTAGTAATGCTAATGTTCCACATGTTGCTACACCTCCTACTATTAATGGTAAAAGAATTGGTGTTGGCAATGTTTCCACTTCTAATGCAAAGCGTGAGAAACTGCCTGAAACTGCTAAAACTGTTGAAACTGCCTGTGATAAAGCTGCTGAATTTTTTTTCCAACATGCGGGACAATGATCCCATTGCTTTAGATTATAATGGTTTAGATTTTGATGATTGCCATATCTCTGAAGTTATAAATTTCTTACAAAAACTTGCTAAGAGTCCTAATGCTAGTGCTATAAATTTAGCATTCACGAAACATATTACAAATGCTCTCATAAAAGCTAGAGAAGAGAAATTAAATCGCAAAACTTCTATTCCTAGGAAGCTAGAGGATGGTTGGGAGCCCATCATTAAGATGAAGGTCAATGACTTTGATTGTAATGCTTTATGTGATCTTGGTGCAAGTATTTCCTTTATGCCTAAGAAAATCTATAATATGCTTGACTTGCCACCATTGAAAAATTGTTATTTGGATGTTAATCTTGCTGATAATTCTACAAAGAAACCTTTGGGGAGAGTTGATAATGTTCGCATTACCGTTAACAATAACCTTGTCCCCGTTGATTTTGTTGTCTTGGATATTGAATGCAATGCATCTTGTCCCATTATATTGGGAAGACCTTTTCTTCGAACTGTTGGTGCTATCAATGATATGAAGGAAGGTAATATTAGATATCAATTTCCTCTCAAGAAAGGTATGGAACACTTCCCTAGAAAGAGAATGAAGTTACCTTTTGATTCTATCATTAGAACAAATTATGATGTTGATGCTTCGTCTCCTGATAATACTTGATATACACTTTCTGCACCTAGCTGAAAGGCGTTAAAGAAAAGCGCTTATGGGAGACAACCCATGATTTTACTACAGTACTTTTAATTTATATTTGAGTCTTGGAAGTTGTTACTACTGTAGCAACCTCTCCTTATCTTAGTTTTGTGCATTGTTGTGCCAAGTAAAGTCGTTGATAGTAAGGTTCATACTAGATTTGGATTACTGCGCTTTACTGTCACGAATATGGGCCTAATTCTCCGTAGGTAACTCATAAAATTATGCCAATTTACGTGAGTGATCCTCAGATATGCACGAAACTTTCATTCAATTTGAGCATTTTCATTTGAGCAAGTCTGGTGCCTCAATAAAATTCGTCTTTACGAACTGTACTGTTTTGACAGATTCTGCCTTTTATTTCGCATTGCCTGTTTTGCTATGCTTGATGGATTTTTCGATTCCATTAACTTTCAGTAGCTTTGTGCAATGTCCAGAAGTTTTAAGAATGATCATGTCACCTCTGAACATGTAAATTTTAATTGTGCACTAACCCTCTAATGAGTTGTTTTGAGTTTAGTGTGGAGGAAGTTTTCAAGGATCAAGAGAGGGAGATGATACAATATGATCAAGGAGAGTGAAAGCTCTAAGCTTGGGGATGCCCCGGTGGTTCACCCCTGCATATTTCAAGAAGACTCAAGTGTCTAAGCTTGGGGATGCCCAAGGCATCCCCTTCTTCATCGACAACATTATCAGGTTCCTCTAATGAAACTATATTTTTATTCCATCACATCTTACGCACTTTGCTTGGAGCGTCGGTTTGTTTTTGTTTTTGATTTGTTTGAATAAAATGGATCCTAGCATTCATTGTGTGGGAGAGAGACTGTGACGCCCCGAAACCGGTATCCTGAGGATTCCAGCGATCCCGCCGAAATCCGCACGATATCGATTCAGAGACGCCCTCCGACACGACGTGCGCGACGAATCACACACGTGATGCCAGAGGAATTAACACGAGCGGTAACATTACAACAGGATTACAATAGAGCCCACAAGATACATATATTACAACAACGACTCCAACGAGTCAAGATACAAATATACAATGCAAAGATCCAAATCATACAGAAGATCGAATACGTCCGAGTACGGACAAGATACAAATTGGACTAAGAGTCCTTAAGATAACCAGTGGCGTCCATAACCCCCGCCCGTGCCAAGCGGAAGGGTAACCTTGCTAACGTCGTCATCTCGCACTGTCAAAGTCGGGCCATCGGTTGTCGAGCAAAAGGGGAGGAGACAAAAAGAAAGGAAGGCGAGGGTAAGTACCAATGGCACGTACTTGCGAGACAAGACCAGCTATGCTCATCAAAGTGGGCGGTATAAACTTCACCCGGCTATATGTGGAGTTTAGCGGCAGCAAAGCTACTATCCAATAGAGACACGCTACAACTTCCGTCTACTCAGAGGAGATAAGAGAGCGCACAAGGTAACAGATAAATACTACACAAACATAACCCAGCCAAATACACATATCCCCTTCAACAATTGCGAAGAGGCAATGTAAAAGGCACTCAACGGTGGACAAGTTTTATTAGGTATCGGTTGTAGTAATGCTAAATTACTAATCAAGTTATTATCAGATTATTAACAACAAGATAATAGTGTAAGTTGTTCTATGATCAAGCCATACAATTCCAAGTCGTCCATAACCGCGGACACGGCTTATCGATAAGATGTACACCCTGCAGGGGTTGCCCAAATGTAACCATACGCATGCTCGAACCCACTTACTACAGGTGGAGTCTCACAACAAGACCGTTCCCAATGCAAGAGAAAGTTTAATGGGAGCCACCCAACTAAGCTACCCGTGACGAAGTCCGGCCGTACTCCGATACGGACCCAGAGGTTTGCGACAGCTTCCAAGGCGGGCACTAACGACCGGCCAAGGATAAGGAGTCCCGCGTTATGAGTACAGTACAGAATAAAACACCCGAAGGCAACAGGAAGTAAATCGTGCATCGTGCATATGGGCAAATAAAACCAAGGTTGTGGCTCCCAATAAACAGACTCGAGGAAAGGTAGTGGGTGATGGGGGTCCCACTCCCCCACGTACGGGTAGAGCGCTCAATCTCGGAACAGATAACAAGAACTCGGGTCCTAGGGGACATTAGCGAGCCAAAGTTCCGATGCTTTCGCAAAGGGGCTCACAGATGCCTCTGCTTACAATTTTAGTTGTTAACAATAAAGTAAAGTGTGATTATCTCCAACAAAAGATATAGCATGTGATAACCTCCCAACAAGATATCCCGAACATCTCGAGATATCAACAAGACCCTAAACTCGCCTACGACTCGCAAGCTGGCAAACAACAAACAATAGGTAGGGCGAGGAGGTGTATCTCGGACATATAGGTAACAGGTGGATAGGACACGTGACACAACAGAATCGCAACACAAGGATAGCAATAGATCAAAAGAGCATGTAAAAGTAAAATAGGTGAAGGGGTGGGCTCGCCTGTGAAAAGCTGCAGAAGAACTTGTCGTATCTCACAACACCACTTCGCGATCCTATCCGGGAAGAAGCAAATGCTGGAACACACAACGGGTGCAAGTCTTACCACTACGCAAGAAGAACCAGCATGATCAAGATGGTATGCATGACATGGCAAGGATGATGCGATGCACTTATCCAATTTAATCGGAGTCGAAACCCCGAACAAACAAATTAGTGTTGAAGTTGCATATCTAGTGGCAAAGTTAAGTGTTCATTAGCATGACATAACATGGCAGGGGTATGCTACTTCAATGTTAAACGGAGCGGGGAAACCTATATTCGGTAATTCCAAATACTCCGCATATTACTATTACGTGTATATGCACAATCTACACTTCACGACATGATGCGAGATGCAACAGGCATATGGATGGCATATTCAGATTGTACACATTTTTCTGATAAAATTTCATATACAACACTTTTTATTTGTAGTTATAATTTGAAAGGTATAAAATAGACAGATTTACAAACAAAAGGAAAGATATAGAGAAAGGTTAGGCTGGATCTAGGAGGTGGCAAAGATGGTGAACCACACGGTTTGGCTTCAGTTTTTGCAACAGGATAGAGTGGCATACACGTGAAGTACAAAGTAGATCATTTAGCTAGTCAGGCTAGCAAGGATCGATTGTGTGCCGTGCCTAGCTAGCTAAAACAATCAAGAAGGTAGATCATTAGCAGCTAGCTGGCTGGATTGGCATCGACAAGATGAATAGAATAAAACATGTTCAGTATTCGAACAGCAGCACTTGGTGGCAGTTTTACTGAGACAGAGATGGATATGGCTGGATCTCAAGAGTATCTGGAAACAAAAAACTAACACGGGCATAACATCCAACCAATTGGATTTGATACTGGGATACACTGTACAGATAAACGAGGAAGGGATCGAACATGGAACATGCCACAAGGTGCCGCTGTTGATCAAATAGCTTCTTGCTGAAAGCAAATTGAAGCAACCAGCGCCGTGACTGTTTTTGAAGCCGAGCTGCAAGGTGCACAGTTTACTGACGAAACTGAAACGAGAAAAACAGAGACAGACCGGTGGCGGATGAATCGCAAGCAGCTAAGCACATAGGCAGGCAGCTGGATCGATCCATGAGCTAGCTAGCTAGCTTAAGCAACCAACTTAGCAGGTGGATGAATACGGGATTGTAAGATATGCTAGCTGGAATTGGAAAAGAACGAGGCGCTTGAAGTTGGACCCAAACTGGAGGGCGCTGATCTGGTGCACGCACGGCACAGACAAGCGACGGCGACGGGAAGATGCAGAGAAGAGGTAGAGGGGAAGCGATGCTCACCCAGGAGGCCAGAACAGGAAGCAGACGTGCTTGGAGTCCTTGGCGTGTGCGCGGACATCGTTGAAGACGTAGACGACGGGCATGGTGGCGACCTCGGACGGAAGAAGAAAAGAGCCGTCAGTTTCGACAGAAATTGGCGACGCGGAAAAGTGGTCTGATGCGATGGGGAAAAGGCGGAATTGATAGGGGATCTCACCAGGAGTTTAAAGCCATGCTCGGCTTGAACGGAGGCGCGGCGTCGGTGACGGAATCGTCGATGAAGGGTGACGGACGAGGAGGAAAACGTCGACCGCGAGCTCGATCCTGGACGGTTTTGAGAGAGTCCTTGGGCGAAGTTGGAGAGGTAGACGAGGTGCAGCTTTTCCCCACGCAGATGGCCATGGAAAAGCTTGTGGCGGCAGAGCCCTTACGAGATGCAGGTGGTGTTTCCGTTTGCTGGTTGAGGAAGGAGAAGGAAAAACGAGGAAGGAAGAAGTGGCGGCGGCAGGAAGGAGGAGCAAGAGGAGCGCTAGGGTTTGCTTGACTTCACTGGGGAAAACAAAAATAAAGAGAATGGAGTGGTTGAAGTGGTGATGCTCAGCTCCTATGAACCTGGCGTGAGCTGGAGCAGGAAGACGCCAAACAGTGGCCAGAACGAGTCATTGCTGGGCTGGGCGTTAAGCCAATATATTGGACTGCTGGGCTGCTGATTAACTGAGCTGGAGTTGGTATGGCCAAGAGAAAAACAAGGTGGAGATAGGATTTAGTATCAACATGAGCCGATCGGTTCAGCTATCTCTTCTTCTTCTTCTCTTTGTCACTTCCTATTTTCTTGTTCTTGCTGAATTCCTCCGGGCAAGGAATAAGATGAGAGTATGGGTTTGCACAGATTTGAAAAACTTTATATTTTGGTTTTAGAATAATTTTGTGAAGTCCCAAAATATTTGTTTTGTTTTAATTTAATAAGAAAAGGAGAACGGAGGGTTTTTTTTTATAGAACCATATGAGAAGAAAACGCAAATAGCTTTTATTAAACAAAATAGTTTTCGTTTTGACAAAAACATGTAGATGATATGATGCATGATGCATATGACTTAGGAACGACACGGGAAAACGAGCGGCGAAGAAAAACTATTATTAGGGTTTTTCCGGGTCGTTACAATCGACACCACTAACAAGGAACCTCGCCCCGAGGTTCCACCTCAAGGTACGGGGGAGAGAGGTGAACTATCGGATCTTCTTGCGCCATGCTGACATTCACATGTACCTGGCGTGGAACCTTCTTCTGGCGAAGTGTTGATCTTCTCGACACCACTAAC
Source organism: Lolium perenne (assembly GCF_019359855.2). Taxonomy (NCBI): domain Eukaryota; kingdom Viridiplantae; phylum Streptophyta; class Magnoliopsida; order Poales; family Poaceae; genus Lolium; species Lolium perenne. The sequence goes on from NC_067247.2 coordinate 164,855,924, forward strand.
AAGAATTCTTGCTCTATGTAGAACGGTCGACACCACCAACAAGAAGTCGTTCTTCCGCTGTTGATGACGCGCTTCCGTCGGGATCCTCCGAAGATCGGACCTATTAGGTAAGGGGCAAAGATCGTCCAACCCACGTCGGAAGCTAAGACTCAGAGAAACACATATAAGAGAAGAGACTCAAAACTCGCAAAGGTAAGATGAGAAAGAATAGAGGTAAGGAGGAAAATCAGAGCTAATCAGATCTATCCAACGAATTTTCAGAAAATAGTTTAGACTCTCTAAACTCAAAGACCGTTGGCAAGGTTATCCTAAAGGCTGGACTAGTGGGGTATCGACAACCTGGGCTCTGATACCAACTTGTGACGCCCCGAAACCGGTATCCTGAGGATTCCAGCGATCCCGCCGAAATCCGCACGATATCAATTCAGAGACGCCATCCGACACGACGTGCGCGACGAATCACACACGTGATGCCAGAGGAATTAACACGAGCGGTAACATTACAACAGGATTACAATAGAGCCCACAAGATACATATATTACAACAACGACTCCAACGAGTCAAGATACAAATATACAATGCAAAGATCCAAATCATACAGAAGATCGAATACGTCCGAGTACGGACAAGATACAAATTGGACTAAGAGTCCTTAAGATAACCAGTGGCGTCCATAACCCTGCCCAGGCCAAGCCGGAAGGGTAACCTTGCTAACGTCGTCATCTCGTACCTGTCAAAGTCGGGCCATCGGTTGCCGACAAAAGGGGGAGGAGACAAAAAGAAAGGAAGGCGAGGGTAAGTACCAATGGCACGTACTTGCGAGACAAGACCAGCTATGCTCGCTGGTGGGCGGTATAAACTTCACCCGGCTATATGTGGAGTTTAGCGGCAGCAAAGCTACTATCCAATAGAGACACGCTACAACTTCCGTCTACTCAGAGGAGATAAGAGAGCGCACAAGGTAACAGATAAATACTACACAAACATAACCCAGCCAAATACACATATCCCCTTCAACAATTGCGAAGAGGCAATGTAAAAGGCACTCAACGGTGGACAAGTTTTATTAGGTATCGGTTGTAGTAATGCTAAATTACTAATCAAGTTATTATCAGATTATTAACAACAAGATAATAGTGTAAGTTGTTCTATGATCAAGCCATACAATTCCAAGTCGTCCATAACCGCGGACACGGCTTATCGATAAGATGTACACCCTGCAGGGGTTGCCCAAATGTAACCATACGCATGCTCGAACCCACTTACTACAGGTGGAGTCTCACAACAAGACCGTTCCCAATGCAAGAGAAAGTTTAATGGGAGCCACCCAACTAAGCTACCGTGATTTAAGTCCGCCGTACTCCGATACGGACCCAGAGGTTTGCGCTTGACTTCCAAGGCGGGCACTAACGACCAGGCCAAGGATAAGGAGTCCCGCGTTATGAGTACTCTGAGAATAAAACACCCGAAGGCAACAGGAAGTAAATCGTGCATCGTGCATATGGGCAAATAAAACCAAGGTTGTGGCTCCCAATAAACGGACTCGAGGACAGGTAGTGGGTGATGGGGGTCCCACTCCCCCACGTACGGGTAGAGCGCTCAATCTCGGAACAGATAACAAGAACTCGGGTCCTAGGGGACATTAGCGAGCCAAAGTTCCGATGCTTTCGCAAAGGGGCTCACAGATGCCTCTGCTTACAATTTTAGTTGTTAACAATAAAGTAAAGTGTGATTATCTCCAACAAAAGATATAGCATGTGATAACCTCCCAACAAGATATCCCGAACATCTCGAGATATCAACAAGACCCTAAACTCGCCTACGACTCGCAAGCTGGCAAACAACAAACAATAGGTAGGGCGAGGAGGTGTATCTCGGACATATAGGTAACAGGTGGATAGGACACGTGACACAACAGAATCGCAACACAAGGATAGCAATAGATCAAAAGAGCATGTAAAAGTAAAATAGGTGAAGGGGTGGGCTCGCTTTGTGAAAAGTCGCAGAAGAACTTGTCGTATCTCACAACACCACTTCGCGATCCTATCAGGAAGAAGCAAATGCTGGAACACACAACGGGTGCAAGTCTTACCACTACGCAAGAAGAACCAGCATGATCAAGATGGTATGCATGACATGGCAAGGATGATGCGATGCACTTATCCAATTTAATCGGAGTCGAAACCCCGAACAAACAAATTAGTGTTGAAGTTGCATATCTAGTGGCAAAGTTAAGTGTTCATTAGCATGACATAACATGGCAGGGGTATGCTACTTCAATGTTAAACGGAGCGGGGAAACCTATATTCGGTAATTCCAAATACTCCGCATATTACTATTACGTGTATATGCACAATCTACACTTCACGACATGATGCGAGATGCAACAGGCATATGGATGGCATATTCAGATTGTACACATTTTTCTGATAAAATTTCATATACAACACTTTTTATTTGTAGTTATAATTTGAAAGGTATAAAATAGACAGATTTACAAACAAAAGGAAAGATATAGAGAAAGGTTAGGCTGGATCTAGGAGGTGGCAAAGATGGTGAACCACACGGTTTGGCTTCAGTTTTTGCAACAGGATAGAGTGGCATACACGTGAAGTACAAAGTAGATCATTTAGCTAGTCAGGCTAGCAAGGATCGATTGTGTGCCGTGCCTAGCTAGCTAAAACAATCAAGAAGGTAGATCATTAGCAGCTAGCTGGCTGGATTGGCATCGACAAGATGAATAGAATAAAACATGTTCAGTATTCGAACAGCAGCACTTGGTGGCAGTTTTACTGAGACAGAGATGGATATGGCTGGATCTCAAGAGTATCTGGAAACAAAAAACTAACACGGGCATAACATCCAACCAATTGGATTTGATACTGGGATACACTGTACAGATAAACGAGGAAGGGATCGAACATGGAACATGCCACAAGGTGCCGCTGTTGATCAAATAGCTTCTTGCTGAAAGCAAATTGAAGCAACCAGCGCCGTGACTGTTTTTGAAGCCGAGCTGCAAGGTGCACAGTTTACTGACGAAACTGAAACGAGAAAAACAGAGACAGACCGGTGGCGGATGAATCGCAAGCAGCTAAGCACATAGGCAGGCAGCTGGATCGATCCATGAGCTAGCTAGCTAGCTTAAGCAACCAACTTAGCAGGTGGATGAATACGGGATTGTAAGATATGCTAGCTGGAATTGGAAAAGAACGAGGCGCTTGAAGTTGGACCCAAACTGGAGGGCGCTGATCTGGTGCACGCACGGCACAGACAAGCGACGGCGACGGGAAGATGCAGAGAAGAGGTAGAGGGGAAGCGATGCTCACCCAGGAGGCCAGAACAGGAAGCAGACGTGCTTGGAGTCCTTGGCGTGTGCGCGGACATCGTTGAAGACGTAGACGACGGGCATGGTGGCGACCTCGGACGGAAGAAGAAAAGAGCCGTCAGTTTCGACAGAAATTGGCGACGCGGAAAAGTGGTCTGATGCGATGGGGAAAAGGCGGAATTGATAGGGGATCTCACCAGGAGTTTAAAGCCATGCTCGGCTTGAACGGAGGCGCGGCGTCGGTGACGGAATCGTCGATGAAGGGTGACGGACGAGGAGGAAAACGTCGACCGCGAGCTCGATCCTGGACGGTTTTGAGAGAGTCCTTGGGCGGAGTTGGAGAGGTAGACGAGGTGCAGCTTTTCCCCACGCAGATGGCCATGGAAAAGCTTGTGGCGGCAGAGCCCTTACGAGATGCAGGTGGTGTTTCCGTTTGCTGGTTGAGGAAGGAGAAGGAAAAACGAGGAAGGAAGAAGTGGCGGCGGCAGGAAGGAGGAGCAAGAGGAGCGCTAGGGTTTGCTTGACTTCACTGGGGAAAACAAAAATAAAGAGAATGGAGTGGTTGAAGTGGTGATGCTCAGCTCCTATGAACCTGGCGTGAGCTGGAGCAGGAAGACGCCAAACAGTGGCCAGAACGAGTCATTGCTGGGCTGGGCGTTAAGCCAATATATTGGACTGCTGGGCTGCTGATTAACTGAGCTGGAGTTGGTATGGCCAAGAGAAAAACAAGGTGGAGATAGGATTTAGTATCAACATGAGCCGATCGGTTCAGTTATCTCTTCTTCTTCTTCTCTTTGTCACTTCCTATTTTCTTGTTCTTGCTGAATTCCTCCGGGCAAGGAATAAGATGAGAGTATGGGTTTGCACAGATTTGAAAAACTTTATATTTTGGTTTTAGAATAATTTTGTGAAGTCCCAAAATATTTGTTTTGTTTTAGTTTAATAAGAAAAGGAGAACGGAGGGTTTTTTTTATAGAACCATATGAGAAGAAAACGCAAATAGCTTTTATTAAACAAAATAGTTTTCGTTTTGACAAAAACATGTAGATGATATGATGCATGATGCATATGACTTAGGAACGACACGGGAAAACGAGCGGCGAAGAAAAACTATTATTAGGGTTTTTCCGGGTCGTTACAGAGACACGCTCCGCTGTTGCATATGGACAAATATGTCCTTAGGCTTTACTCATAGTATTCATGGCGAAGGTTGAATCTTCTTCGTTAAATTGTTATATGGTTGGAATCAGGAAATGCTACATGTAGTAATTGCTATAATGTCTTGGATAATGTGATACTTGGCAATTGTTGTGCTCATGTTTAAGCTCTTGCATCATATAGTTTGCACCCATTAATGAAGAAATACATAGAGCTTGCTAAAATTTGGTTTGCATAATTGGTCTCTCTAAGGTCTAGATAATTTCTAGTAAGAGTTTGAACAACAAGGAAGACGGTGTAGAGTCTTATAATGTTTACAATGTGTCTTTTATGTGAGTTTTGCTGCATCGGTTCATCCTTGTGTTTGTTTCAAATAACCTTGCTAGCCTAAACCTTGTATCGAGAGGGAATACTTCTCATGCATCCAAAATCCTTGAGCCAACCACTATGCCATTTGTGTCCACCATACCTACCTACTACATGGTATTTCTTCGCCATTCCAAAGTAAATTGATTGAGTGCTACCTTTAAACAATTCAAAATTTATTACCTCTGATTTGTGTCAATGTTTTATAGCTCATGAGGAAGTATGTGGTGTTTATCTTTCATTCTTGTTGGGCAACTTTCACCAATGGACTATTGGCTTCATCCGCTTATCCAATAACTTTGCAAAAAGAGCTGGCAATGGGATTCCCAGTCCCAAATTAATTAACAAAAAAATAGACACTCCTCCATGGTATGTGATTGTTGGACGGCACCCGAAGGATTCGGTTAGCCATGGCTTGAGAAAGCAAAGGTGGGGAGGAGTGTCATCATAATAAAATTAAAATAAAAAGGCACTCCTTCATGGTATGAGATTGTTGGCAGGCACCCGAGGATTCGGTTAGCCATGGTTTGTGAAAGAAAGGTTGGAAGGAGTGCCACACAAAAATAAAATAAAATGGGAGCCGTTCTTTGAAGGTTTGTCTGGCAAGGGGGTTAGAATGCCCACTACCATTCGTTGACAACAACAAACACCTCTCAAAATTTTACTTTTATGCTCTCTATATGTTTTCAAAACCAAAGCTCTAGCACAAATATAGCAATCAATGCTTCCCTCTGCGAAGGGCCTTTCTTTTACTTTTATGTTGAGTCAGTTCACCTATCTCTCTCCACCTCAAGAAGCAAACACTTGTGTGAACTGTGCATTGATTCCTACATACTTGCATATTGCACCTGTTATATTACTTTACATTGACAATATCCATGAGATATACATGTTATAAGTTGAAAGAAACCACTGAAACTTAATCTTCCTTTGTGTTGCTTCGATACCTATACTTTGAATTATTGCTTTATGAGTTAACTCTTATGCAAGACTTATTGATGCTTGTCTTGAAGTACTATTCATGAAAAGTCTTTGCTTTATGATTCAGTTGTTTACTCATGTCATTTACCATTGTCTTGGATCGCTGCATTCATTACATGTGCTTACAATAGTATGATCAAGGTTATGATGGCATGTCACTCCAGAAATTATCTTTGTTATCGTTTACCTGCTCGGGACGAGCATGAACTAAGCTTGGGGATGCTGATACGTCTCCGACGTATCGATAATTTCTTATGTTCCATGCCACATTATTGATGATATCTACATGTTTTATGCATACTTTATGTCATATTTATGCATTTTCCAGCACTAACCTATTAACGAGATGCCAAAGAGCCAGTTGCTGTTTTCTGCTGCTTTTGGTTTCAGAAATCCTAGTAAGGAAATATTCTCGGAATTGGATGAAATCAACGCCCAGGGGCCTATTTTCACACGAAGCTTCCAGAAGACCGAAGGAGTCACGAAGTGGGGCCACGAGGTGGCCAGACGATAGGGCGGCGCGGCCCAAGCCCTGGCCACGCCGGCCTAGTGTGTGGGCCCCCTGTCAGGCCCCCTGACCTATCTCCTCCGCCTACTTAAAGCCTTCGTCGCGAAACCCCCAGTACCGAGAGCCACGATACGGAAAACCTTCCAGAGACGCCGCCGCCGCCAATCCCATCTCGGGGGATTCAGGAGATCGCCTCCGGCACCCTGCCGGAGAGGGGAATCATCTCCCGGAGGACTCTTCACCGCCATGGTCGCCTCCAGAGTGATGAGTGAGTAGTTCACCCCTGGACTATGGGTCCATAGCAGTAGCTAGATGGTCGTCTTCTCCTAATTGTGCTTCATTGTCGGGTCTTGTGAGCTGCCTAACATGATCAAGATCATCTATCTGTAATGCTATATGTTGTGTTTGTTGGGATCCGATGGATAGAGAATACTATGCTATGTTGATTATCAATCTATTACCTATGTGTTGTTTATGATCTTGCATGCTCTCCGTTATTAGTAGAGGCTCTGGCCAAGTTTTTGCTAGTAACTCCAAGAGGGAGTATTTATGCTCGATAGTGGGTTCATGCCTCCATTAAATGGGACAAGGATGTGAGAAAGTTCTAAGGTTGTGGATGTGCTGTTGCCACTAGGGATAATACATCGATGCTATGTCCGAGGATGTAGTTGTTGATTACATTACGCACCATACTTAATGCAATTGTCTGTTGTTTTCAACTTAATACTGGAAGGGGTTCGGATGATAACCTCAAGGTGGACATTTTAGGCATAGATGCATGCTGGATAGCGGTCTATGTACTTTATCGTAATGCCCAATTAAATCTCACAATACTCATCATATCATGTATGTGCATGGTCATGCCCTCTTTATTTGTCAATTGCCCAACTGTAATTTGTTCACCCAACATGCTATTCATCTTATGGGAGAGACACCTCTAGTGAACTGTGGACCCCGATCCATTCTTAACATCGAATACAATCTACTGCAATACTTGTTCTACTGTTTTCTGCAAACAATCATCATCCACACTATACATCTAATCCTTTGTTACAGCAAGCCGGTGAGATTGACAACCTCACTGTTACGTTGGGACAAAGTACTTTGGTTGTGTTGTGCAGGTTCCACGTTGGCGCCGGAATCCCTGGTGTTGCGCCGCACTACATCTCGCCGCCATCAACCTTCAACGTGCTTCTTGGCTCCTACTGGTTCGATAAACCTTGGTTTCTTACTAAGGGAAAACTTGCCGCTGTACGCATCACACCTTCCTCTTGGGGTTCCCAACGGTCGCGTGTTGTACGCGTATCAGGGGGCGCGCTGGGTGTGAAGCGCCCAGCTCCCGTAGCTCGACCTTTAACCTTTGCTTCGTCAGCCAACTTTGATTCAACTTCTCTTGCATGATGTAACAATTGATTCATATTGGTGTAACTGTAGTGACGAACAATGCCTGTGATATCATACTTCAAGCCGTTGAGAAAACGCTGCATTGTCATCTCTAGAGATTCACGGACACGACCACGCTACATAAGCAACTCCATCTCCATGTAGTATTCATCAACAGTCTTCACACCTTGTCTCAATAGGGTCAACTTATCAAATATATTGCACAAGTAATTTGTGGGCACAAAGCGAGAAGTCATCGCCTCCTTCATAGCACGCCATGTGCGAATAGGTTGCTCACCATCCTCTTGTCGGTTATGCACAAGGGCATCCCACCAACGCAATGCATAGCCATCAAATTCGGAAGAAGCAAGCTTGATCTTCCTATCTTCAGTGTAGTGCGGATGTAAGTTCCATAACTTTTCAATCTTGAGCTCCCAAGTGAGGTATTCTTCAACATCAGCACCTCCTTCAAACTTGGGTATGGAGAACTTAGGCTTACCCAATCCATCTTCTTCCTCAAACCCACGACATGGACGTCGGAGTTCAGCAAACCCACGAGGATGATTACCACGTGGCGCACCACGAGCATTGTGTGCGTCATCTTGAAGCTCAGGATCATCGTCATCTTCTTGTTGTTGTTGGGTCAAATTCTCAACAGCTAGTCGCAAATCTGCAAGACTGCGCTGTATATCCGTCATTTGATCTTTCATACACTACAAGAAATGGGATATTTGTTGACAAAAACCCTGGTGACAAAAATGCATACCGTCATGGATGTGTCCTTATAGGTGACGAATTCATCTTCCGTCATGCATTTAAGGTAATGCTTGACGGTATGATTTTTCGTCAACGAAAAATCGTCACCCATTACCCAACCGGGAAGGGCTTCCATCGTGTCTGTTAATAGGTGACGAAATCAAAAAGATCGTGGTGTATGTAAACCGTGATTTGCATATACAACGGACCCACATAGCAGGTAAATAATACCAAGTTACTTTATTAAATGTTATTAGTTTTATATATCATGCGTGACCCACTTGTCAGGAACATATTTAATTAAGTAAAAATTGTGTTTTGGAAGAATCGAACCAGGGCTTTGACGTGACCGACGCGGAGTGTTACCGCTAAGGTAGATATGGAGTTTTGATCTGGATCCGTAACTAGTCTATTCTACATATTTATTTCAATGGTGTGATGTAGATGTTACGACATAATAATTTCCTTATTAATATTTATGTTGGCCGCGGGTGCCTCGTTTAAGTCGCGCCGCTAGCAGACACGGCCTATCTAGGTGATCTTGCTAACAGTCGAATCGACTAGGGTTCTCGTCGAGGTGAGAAGAAATCCGTGAAGGCTCCATTATGGAGGCGGCGAGACGCATCATCGGTGAGTTCTCCTGATTGTTCGCTAGGTCAAGATTTTTTAATCAGTTGTCAAGATCTGTTCTGAAGAACGTTGGCATATTCTTAACTGAATTGTAGGCAATGGATCGAAGTTGGATAACTGATGGCACCCAGAAGTTCACAACAAAGTACATGGGAGGTGTTAGGGATTTCATCAAGTTTGCGCGAGAACACTTGGACAATACAGATGAACCCATCTTGTGCCCTTGCAAGGACTGCCTAAATCTGATACGTCAGGATATAAAAATAGTCGAGGATCACTGCAATTGTTCAGGTATGTCCATGACGTATACAAGATGGACTAGATATGGGGAAGGTTTTAGTGATGACGAAGGGCGGGATAGAAACGATGATGGTGCGTATGATAGTGACAATGATGAAGACGAAGACAGTGGTGATTGTTATGTTGATGATTCGTCTAGTATGATCGATGAACTGCAGAAGTCTGGAAATAAAGGTCCTAACCTGCCAAATATTTATGCTAATCTAATTGAGTCAGCCAAAAAAGAACTTCATGAGGGATACACCACTTTCACTAGGTTGTCGTTCATTATTAAGCTCCTTCATGTCAAATCATAGAGCCGGATAACAAACAGAGGATTTGATCTCTTACTTCACCTTTTACGTACAGCTTTGCCACGTGTGGACTTTCCCAAATCATATGCTGATGCTAAGTGTGTTCTTTCTGATGTTGGGCTTGGTTATGAGACAATTCATGTATGCAAGTTTGATTGTTCTTTATTTTGGGGAGATCACAAGGACGATACGCACTGCCATGTTTGTGGATTATCAAGATATAGAGACCCTACTGCAAAAAAGAAAATCCCTCACAAGGTGTTAAGGTACTTACCTATAATTAAAAGGTTGCAGAGACTATTTGTTAAAAAGGAAATGTCGACACATACTAGATGGCACAAAGAGAAGAGGGTTGATGAGCCCAATGTACTGAGGCACCCTGCTGATGGTGAGGCATGGAAGCACTTTGATGCCAAGTTTCATTGGTTTGCTAAAGATCCTCGTAACATAAGACTAGGTTTTGCCACAGACGGCTTCAGTCCCTTTGGAAGTATGAGTAATCCTTACAGTATGTGGCCTGTTTTTGTCATTCCTTACAACTTCCCACCATGGATGTGCATGGATCAATCGAATTACATGATGACATTGCTAATCCCCGGAAAGTATTCCCCATGGAAAGATTTTCATGTATTTATGCAGCCACTGATAAAAGATATGATGCAGCTATGGAGTGGTGTGCAGACATTTCATGCATGCACAGAGGAATATTTCCCATTGCATGCTGCGTTTCTTTGGTCTATTCATGATTATCCTGGATATGCCACTATGTCAGGCCGAAGCACAAGAGGATTTCATGCGTGTGTGCATTGCGATGAGAATCCTTGCTGTGAATCTTTGAAAAACAAAATTGGATATATTGGGCATCGGCGATTTCTTGATAAAAGTCACCCATACAGGAGAAGCAGACTTTTCAATGGTAAAACTGAGACTAGAGATCCACCAAGGAAGTACACACCCAAAGAGGTAGCTGAGAAGGTAGAAAGGGTTAAGGATTTTGAACATGGGAAAAATCCAATAATTAGTAGAAAGCGGAAGCGTGCAACTGTACCCGGTGAACAAACATGGCACCTGAAAGTCAGCTTACATCATCTACCGTACTGGCCAGAACTTAAGTTAGCTCACAACTTAGATGTGATGCATATTGAGAAGAACATATGTGACAATATTGTTGGTACACTACTTGAACTTGAGGGCAGGAATAAGGACACTGTTAGTGCTAGAATTGATTTGAAGAAATTCAAAATCAGGGAGAAGTATTGGTTGAAGAAAATTGTGAAGGATGATGATGATGCAGCAGTAACTTATGCGAAGCCCCCTGCACCGTGGATGCTTTCGAAGGAACAGAAGAGACATTTGTGTAGGTATTTGGCAAACACTAGGTTCCCAGATGGTTATTGCGCAAACTGGGGAAGATGTGTGAATATTGATGGTTGTAAGGTTACCGGTATGAAGACGCATGATTGCAACATACTTCTGCAGCGAGTGTTGCTGGCTGGGCTCAAGGGAATTGCATCTAAGGAAATGTATGTGGCTATTGCAGAGCTAGGAAGATTTTTTAGGGAGCTGTGTGCCAAAACACTGAAAGTTGATGTGCTGAAGCGATTGAAGGTTGAAATTGTTGTGATCCTATGCAAACTTGAGAAGCTGTTCCCCCTAGCTTTTTTTGATGTAATGGTGCACTTAGCTACTCATCTTCCTGACGAGGCTCTTTTGAGGGGTCCTGTTCATTATGGTTGGATGTATCCAGTTGAGAGAAGATTAGGTTATCTAAAGTCTACGGTCCGTAACAAAGCAAGGCCAGAAGGTTCTATCGCAGGGGGCTACATTGTTGACGAGTGTTTGATTTTTTGCTCCAGATTTTTCAAGGATGGCACAGAAACAAGATTTAACAAAGATGATAGGAACCAAGACATACGGAGAAAACCTGATCGTGACGAGATGGAAGTATTTTCAGTTGGAGCTAAAGGTCTTGGGAAATCCACTTTGAAACATTTTGACAAGGAATTTGACAAAATGGTTTGGTATGTGCTGAACAACTGTGACGATGTAGAACGTTATATCAAGTAAGTAGTTAGCTTCACTTTAATAACTACTTCTCAATGTTGCAGACATAATTGTCTTGTATTTCATATGTGTTTTTTCTATGTTTCAGTGAATTCCGACAAGAATTGGGAGGTAGGGGTGTGCGTGACATCGATGAGACGGTTCAGAGAGAGTTTGCAGGTTGGTTTGCAAACCATGTGAGACAGTTGGACAATGCATCAGAAGATTTGAAGTCTCTAGCTGGGCCGGGCAGGACCGTGTAGTAGCATACGCTGGTTGCAACGTAAAGGGTGCGAGGTTTCGCACGCTTACTCGGGATAAAGACCTGAAGACTCAAAATTCGGGCGTAGCGACTAAGGGATCTTTTGGTGATGCAGATGAGACCGAGTTCTATGGTGTTCTGCAAGAAGTTCTTGAACCGCAAAGACGGGACTAACAAGCACGGTGACAGGTACGTGTACTTGTTTCGTTGCGACTGGTTCGACCTTGCGGGCAGGGGTTCCAAGATAAAAGATGATGGTTATTTTAAAAGCGTTAACACTTCTGTCCTATGGTTCAAGAATTCACCATTCATATTGGCCAGTCAAGCTGAAACATGCTTCTATTTGGAGGATACAAAGTTTGGTGATCCGTGGAAAGTGGTGCAGAAGTTCAGCCATAGACACGTGTACGACATTCCAGAATTAGAAGATGGTAACGATGATGCATTTGTACAGAATGAAGACGCATACCAGGAGGATGAAGGTTCAGTCGACCATACATTTCATGATGTTGTCGACCTAGACGAGGAAGCAGAGGTGGAGGCAGAGGAGGATGATCATCGTGCTGATGAAGTTGTACATATTCATGATGCTCGTACAATTCGTGAACTAGAGAATGAGGAAGATAGTCCCAATGTTGACATGGATATGAGCGAAGATGAACTAGAGAATGAGGAAGATAGTCTCATATTGGAAGAGAACATACATGATGACGAGGGAAAAACTTCAGAAGAAGATAGTGATGTAGATTGATAGAAACATGTTATGCATACAACTATATGTTTTGTTCCAAACATTTGAAATGTTCTTATTTAGATGTTTACGATCTCGAACTTGTCATTCAATTATCCAGAAGGGTTTAAGAGCAAATTAATATAAGCTAAAATATGGACAGATATAAGAAAATCCAACATGTCTGTAACATAACTTTGACAATGGTTTTAATTAATCGACACTTGACACGATTACAACCAGCAGCACGATATGACTAAATATTGTTTTAACAGAAGCAAAATCGACAATCGCATAAAGAGTCTTACAACTTAATTTAAACCTAAAGGGGCTGCATAGTTGGACACACGGCACCATGAATCAGCCGACTAGCTACTCCAGATCGATTTCGTGCACATGGGTAGCAAACAAGTAAACCCCCGCATTTCCTGTAAAGCAAGAACAGCATCTTGTCACCCATCTGAAGGTGCTTTTCCTTGTCCATGAACTCCTTCCACCCACTGACGCAGAGACGACCATCGTTAGAAGAAATTGCGTAGGACGCACGCACCAAAGTACTGGGATGGCACACAATACTGATTGGACCATATTGTTCCATATCTTTAGGAACCAAACGGCTAGGGATTTTCTGTTCCAACAGTAGAGACATAGTTTAGTTAACACTTGTATGTAATGTAACTCGCAAAGTTAATGAAATGTATGATGTACTGCTTACCACGTGTTTGTTGTAATTTTCGCTGTTTGTCCAATTCAGAGTATGCAGCATTGGGACAACTAGTGCTCCTTGATCATAATCTCCAGCATTGTGGTACTCAACAAGGTAGTCCAAGTTGTCCACCTGAAGAATGACGGTATGCATCATCCTCCAATTTATCATTGTTCCATCGCATTTACCGAGCGAGTCAACAATGTCACGCTTCGTACGGGACAACCGGTAGTAAGCTGCATAATTAAATTAATCGACATAAGATGGAATAATTAATATGATCAATCATTGTCCAAAGGTGGAAAATTACCTGGATGGATTAGTGGTTCAGTTCCAGTTATTACAAGAGTATCCTGACCAGATGAGTTAACTCTGAAAATTAACTCCATGCCAACCTTAAAATTGTACACTCTAGCAAATTCGTTCCAAAATCTTCCATTGATATAGGTTCTGCCAGCTCTGTTGGTAACATTAACAACAAATGCATGGCCATCTTTGGTTTTAAGTGCAGCTTCAAAAGTTGTCCTGTGGGAGGTCTGGACACCATACTTCTTAAGGAAATACGGTCTATAGTAGCAAGGGATGACCTAAATTCAATAGAGTTAATACAAAAGTAAGTTAACTATTCTGAAAATTCAATAAGATAGAAACATGTGAATGTTACACATCGTGTCATATTAGGACCTTGAAGAATCACGAATTGCATGTAGCTACTGTAAAATCTAATGATCAGGTAGAATTATACGTCTACTCGGATAATCACCGAGTCTCAGATCTTGGACTTCTATCAGCACATATCTGAACTTCTATCAGCACATATCTGAACTTCTATCGGTATAGGACTGAACTACCGATACCTCTATCTCTAACAGCTACAACTATCATAAAACTCATATGAACGTAAAAGTTATCACAACTATCCTAAAACTCAACCATAAATAAGCGGTTAATACATATGGTGACCAACAATTATTACACACATCTGAATAATAGTACTAAACTAGCAATAACTACTAGGATCACGTGTTAAACTTTGATGTGGCGGTGAATTAATAAAACATCTGAATGAATTTTATATGAAAGTTCATGTACCGTCTTCTCCTCAAAACCCTCTTGTAGTGTTTGCACGAAAAAACCTAACGCGACTCCCCCTCCGCCGCACATCCCCTTCTTATCAAAGCAAACTGGACACTGCAAAAAATATGAAGAAAGATTACAAATCGGAAACAACGATCGATCGCGAGACGTACATGTTATTTACGTACTCCACTAGTAGGCGCCATCCTTGGTCTCGACGCAGAGCGAGAGTCTTACAAGTCTCGCCGGCGAGAGACGTGGCGAGCTGTGGCGGCGAGAGACGTGGCGAGATCTGGCGGCGGCTGAAGGAGGTCGTGATATGATGGCCAGTTATATCGTGGAGTAAATTTCGGTAGGTCAAGAGAAGTGCAAATGGGCGGTGCTGGGTTTTGACGTGAAAACACGATCGAATGCGCGTCAGTTGGACTGCACGTCAGTTGGACTAGACCCGCATCAGTATTCTCTTCGTCTACCGTCTCAATATTCGCACGGCGTAATTAATGGGGATGATATTTATCCCCTTCCCCCTCCCCTACCGTCTCAATATTCACACCGCATCCTGGTTTCCACACTTCTCGTCGTCTCCGCTCCCTCAGTATCTTTGTCTCCCGCCGCCGCGTCGCCATGGACATGGATGAGCAGCAAATGTACTACTGGTCCAGCACGCGCGCAGTCCACACCCACGACGGCCAGGACCTGGAGGTGGTCTACACCAACGACCCCTGGGAAGTGCGCCGCGTCCTCGACATGTACACGGAGTGGCTCAAGGAGGACGAGCACAAGTTCGTCGGCCTCGACTTCGAGTACACCAACCATCGAGCCGAGGACGAGAAGAAGATCGCCGTTGTTCAACTCTGCATGCGTTGACATGTGCTGGTGTTCCACTACGCAGCGTAAGAACTAATCCCCTTTTTGAATCTTTCGATTGGGGTTTTTTAGTTGCCGCCGTTGTGTCTCTCTTTGACTCTCGTTACACATTGTTCCCGAAAATCAGTACATTCCCGATCTAAATCTGCTACACATTGTTCCCGAAAAGCTGTACATTCCCGATCTAAATCTGCTACACATTGTTCCCGATTTATTAATTTGTTTCATCTTCGTCTCCTCTGTATGTTCTTGCATATTTGTAACTGATCTGTGACTAGTACATTACTTTGTTTACTGCAGTGTTGACTGGTGGGAGTCTCCGGCTATCTGCAATTTCTTTCGAGAAGGAATCGCGTTTGCGAGTGTTGACATCCGTGGTGACAAGAGAGTTCTGTGGAGGACATGGCACATGGAGATTCCTTGTGAGTACTACGTCAATCTCCAGGACGAGTACTTCAAGTACACTGGTCATGCGAGGGCTGGCATGGCTACCATGGCAGCAAGACTCGTTGATTCATGGTACGGTGATATGAAGAAGAAGTTCCACCACCATCGGCACAGACTGTGGGGGGACTTCCCACTTCCAAATATGAACATCGAGTATGCAGCCATTGATGCTTGGGTCTCCTATGAGTTCTACCGCAAGATCGTGGTCGACAGAGTCCTGCTGATGGTGGATTGATCATCTCTTCTGCTGCATGACCCCCTGATCTTTTGGTTTGGTCTCCCTCCTGCGTGAGGTGCTTTTGGCTAGTAGTCCGTTCTTTTGAAACTGTAAATATTTTGCCATGATATGTCAACAATTGTCCTGGGAGGTTTCAATTTTATGTTGTGTACATCCTAGTACTTCAAAGTGATAGTAAACTAAATGTTCAGAGCAGGAGAGTTCTTCAAAATCAAAACATACCAGACGTAAAAATCACCAAAAATTGTGATTCAAATTTTCTTTATGACTTTTACTCATTTTCTGAAATTTTTCATCGAAAAAATCTCAAAGTGGTGAACAATAACATAAAATGGTGGCCCATGGTGGAGATGTGTTGAACGAGGGGTTTTCGGATGAAAAGAGGGGGGAATGGCCAAAAACTGACCAAACCACCATGGATTGGGGCATGATTTGGCACCCTTGTGCACATTATGATATGACACCTTGGTTTCTATGGGTTTTGATTTTTTGGAGTTGGTGGCATGGTGTCCCCATGGTGGACATGTGTCGAAAGAGGGGTTTTCGGACGAAAACCCGGGGGAAATCGCCAAAAACTCACCAAACCACCATGGATTTGGGGCATGATTTGGCACCCTTGTGAACATTATGATATGACACCTTGTTTGCTATGGGTTTTGATTTTTTGGAGTTGGTGGCATGGTGTCCCCATGGTGGAGATGTGTCGAACGAGGGTTTTTCGGACGAAAAGAGGGGGAAATGGCCAAAAACTGACCAAACCACCATGGATTGGGGCAAGATTTGGCACCCTTGTGCACATTGTGATATGAGACCTTGGTTGCTATGGGTTTTGATTTTTTGGAGTTGGTGGCATGGTGTCCCCATGGTGGACATGTGTCGAAAGAGGGGTTTTCGGACGAAAAGAGGGGGAAATGGCCAAAAACTGACCAAACCACCATGGATTGGGGCAAGATTTGGCACCATTGCGCACATTGTGATATGAAACCTTGGTTTCTATGGGTTTTGATTTTTTGGAGTTGGTGGCATGGTGTCCCCATGGTGGAGATGTGTCGAAAGAGGGGTTTTCGGACGAAAAGAGGGGGAAATCGCCAAAAACTCACCAAACCACCATGGATTTGGGGCAAGATTTGGCACCCTAGTGCACATTGTGATATGACACCTTGTTTTCTATGGGTTTTGATTTTTTGGAGTTGGTGGCATGGTGTCCCCATGGTGGAGATGTGTCGAAAGAGGGGTTTTCAGACGAAAAGAGGGGGAAATCGCCAAAAACTGACCAAACCACCATGGATTGGGGCAAGATTTGGCACCCTTGTGCACATTGTGATATGACACCTTGGTTTCTATGGGTTTTGATTTTTTGGAGTTGGTGGCATGGTGTCCCCATGGTGGAGATGTGTCGAAAGAGGGGTTTTCGGACGAAAAGAGGGGGAAATCGCCAAAAACTCACCAAACCACCATGGATTTGGGCAAGATTTGGCACCCTTGTGCACATTGTGATATGACACCTTGGTTGCTATGGGTTTTGATTTTTTGGAGTTGGTGGCATGGTGTCCCCATGGTGGAGATGTGTCGAAAGAGGGGTTTTCGGACGAAAAGAGGGGGAAATCGCCAAAAACTCACCAAACCACCATGGATTTGGGGCAAGATTTGGCACCCTTGTGCACAGTGTGATATGACACCTTGGTTGCTATGGGTTTTGATTTTTTGGATTTGGTGGCATGGTGTCCCCATGGTGGAGATGTGTCGAAAGAGGGTTTTTCGGACGAAAAGAGGGGGAAATGGCCAAAAACTCACCAAACCACCATGGATTGGGGCAAGATTTGGCACCCTTGTGCACATTGTGATATGACACCTTGGTTGCTATGGGTTTTATTTTTTGGAGTTGGTGGCATGGTGTCCCCATGGTGGACATGTGTCGAAAGAGGGGTTTTCGGACGAAAAGAGGGGGAAATCGCCAAAAACTCACCAAACCACCATGGATTTGGGGCTAGATTTGGCACCCTTGTGCACATTGTGATATGAAACCTTGGTTTCTATGGGTTTTGATTTTTTGGAGTTGGTGGCATGGTATCCCCATGGTGGAGATGTGTCGAAAGAGGGTTTTTCGGACGAAAAGAGGGGGAAATGGCCAAAAACTGACCAAACCACCATGGATTGGGGCAAGATTTGGCACCCTTGTGCATATTGTGATATGACACCTTGGTTGCTATGGGTTTTGATTTTTTGTAGTTGGTGGCATGGTGTCCCCATGGTGGAGATGTGTCGAAAGAGGGTTTTTCGGACGAAAAGAGGGGGAAATGGCCAAAAACTGACCAAACCACCATGGATTGGGGCAAGATTTGGCACCCTTGTGCACATTGTGATATTAAACCTTGGTTGCTATGGGTTTTGATTTTTGGAGTTGGTGGCATGGTGTCCCCATGGTGGACATGTGTCGAAAGAGGGGTTTTCGGATGAAAAGAGGGGGAAATCGCCAAAAACTCACCAAACCACCATGGATTGGGGCAAGATTTGGCACCCTTGTGGGACAAAGGGATATGTAATCTACACAACTCTGGTGTAGCCAAACATTGGTAGTCGAAATTAACTCGAAACTTGCTTAGCTACAAAATAATGCATCTACACAAATGCAGCGTGCATCAACATGAAAAAAGAGATAACATGCGCAGCAGTAATGCTTCTGCAACAGCAAAATCTCACATGTGTGAACAATAACATGCATATGTGGGATGTGTTCTCACATATACCTCACATGCAAAAGGTTTTACAACTTCCGGGGTCGACGATTCGACCGTTATGCCGAAAATGCCCTCACTTGTGTAAATTCACATCAAACTACACCAAACCTCATGAAAAATTTAAATTTGAATTTTCCACATGAATGTCACAACATTTACTCAGTCCCACTAGTTACTGATGATTTTACATTGAATTTAGCATTTATTATGAGTTTTACTCGTTTTCTATCATTTTTTAATTAAAAAAATAAACAAACACCTAAAATTGTCAGAAAAATCTGAAACTCCTCAGGCACACATACCTACCCTTCATGACCACTCACAAAAATTTGCAGCTCAATCTGAGTCTTTGAAGTGCAGCTTGCTTGAAAAAGAGCCCTTCACCGACATGATCGATGTGGGTCCACACACGGATCGACCCAACCAACATGAGGTTTCACAAGTGTTTTCAGACAAAATCTCACATGTGTGAACAATAACATGTATATGTGGGATGTGTTCTCATATATACCTCACATGCAAAAGGTTTTACAACTTCCGGGGTCAACGATTCGACCGTTATGCCGAAAATGCCCATCACTTGTGTAAATTCACATCAAACTACACCAAACCTCATGAAAAATTTAAATTTGAATTTTCCACATGAATGTCACAACATTTACTCAGTCCCACTAGTTACTGATGATTTTACATTGAATTTAGCATTTATTATGAGTTTTACTCGTTTTCTGTCATTTTTTAATTAAAATATACATGTACAGTTCCATTTTCAGAGTAATATTTTTCTTTCACGGCAAAAACTTGTTCCCTCCAAATTGTAGTACGCCGGCTGCCAAAACGCCCAAATTTTTTGTTCCCTCCACTCCTCCCGCGCACCCCACCTATCAAATATTTCGCCCTCCCTTATATACGTCGTGCCTCTCCCGCATGATTTACGAGCATCTTAACTCCCCACCCCCCCGACCTAATCCTCTCGTGCTCACCCCGATCCGGTGTCTTCGCCGGACGTTCTTCCATCTCGCATTTATCTCCCCGGCCGGTGGTCGCCATGGCCGGCAGTCGTCGAAACATCGGGGGGAAGGAAAATCGCGCACACACGCCGAAGAAGGCGCCCAGCTCGAAGAAACCCCGAGGTAAATCTGTCGGTGATCGTCTTGTTATTGTGTTTTTTGGATGGTTAGATCGAGAGATCGGTTTTACATGTCTACCTCGCCCGTTTGACCTATATCTAGATCTTGCATATTTGATAGATCCAATCCCGACATCATACATCTAGGGTTTATCATTTTTATTGCAGAGACAATCATGCCATGCTATGCAATCTTTGCCATCCCGCTGCTGTACAATCTTTTGCGTATACAATTGTTTGCCGAAACACTTAACTGAACTAATTCCAGCCGTTGCCGAAAACAGCCTGACGAGCTACAGTGAACAACGACATTGCTTCAGACTTTTATTCCTCAGTTTCAGAGGGAAGCAGAGTTTGATCTAGAACAATTGTTTGATGTTTTCTATGGATCTAGTTAGTTTGCACGTGTTTCCCAAATCAATGTGTCAATTAACTCTACATCTAGGAGGTTGATCAGGTCCAAAGGCTATCAACCAAACTACAAAACAATTGACCCATATCTAGGTGATCACAAAACATACTTCCTTTTAAATTCTTTTCTGATTCTAATTTTGTAACCTCAATGATGCTTTTGGTGCGCATGTGCGTTAGTAACTGAGACAAGGGATTAATCAGGTAGAAATGGTGCATCCTAATTACGACTTCAAACAAAAGTAGAGGGACTTGGCTGCATCCCACTGAAAATTATTTGTTACGAGTAGATATCTAAAAGCACATGATGTCCCTTAGCCTGGCATATGCCCCCTCTTATGTTTTGTTCGTCCACATCTTACGTAGACTCTTATGTTTTCAATCATTTGCTGCTGTACAATATTTTGCAAAGACAATTATTTGCTGTTTTCTATGGAATTGGCCCCCTCTTATGTTTTGTTCACGCTCCGCTCTTCCGATTATTTTAGCGCAGACAGAAAACCCCGTCAAGCCAGCATATGAGCTTGTCAAGGAGAAACAAATGCAAGAAAATGTAGAATGCATGGAAAAAGTTTTGGCTGAAAGATTTGGACCTGGCCACAAAAATCAGCAGGAATTCTCTAGTTTTGCACGTTCATTAGTGTATGGTGGGATACAAATAGGAACTAGTAACAATCTAAAGGACACAGACTGCGAAGAGAAGGAGGTCGAAGAGGACCCTTCGTACGAACCGAATCCGTAAGAGATAGCTACTGCCGAAGATGATCTTCATTCAGAAAGGATCGCCGCATCGGCAAAACTTCAGCTCAGTCCGTGGAACTATGTACGAACTATGATAGCAAATACGTACATGCTAAATGTTTCCTACTAATGTAGCCTCTACTTTGCTTGTAGATAGTTGCTTCTTCCCGCATGATTGCTGAGAAGAAGCGATCCAGACCTGAAGTTGCACCATCCAACATTGCAACAAGATCAATGGCAACAACTGAACCTGAAGCTGTGTCATCTGATGAGCCGACGGCCACTGCTGGTCAGAACACTGAAGGAGCACCCTCACCTAACCAGATCATGACATCTGGAGGCAGCAACTCATCTCCTGAGGACAATCAAATTGTAAACTTTCAGCCGCAAGGTATGAAAGTTTGTAAAAACTAAACAATGTACCGCATATTTTCATATAAAAGAGAATCATTTCATATCTCTTATTTCAGAGACATTGACAACATCTGGCGGTAGTAAGAGAAAGAGAGGTGGACGTAGACCTACCATGGGCCATGGACTACATGAGTACACAAGAAGACATGGTGGCAATAAGATGCCAATTGAATTCTCTGCTGGTGGCAGTGAGGTTGGTATTCACATCCGTGAGAAAATGCCACTTGCAACACACTGGACACAGTACAAGAAAGATGAAAGTCTCAAGCATGTCATTCCTCATGCTATAAGTACAGTGGCGGTGAGTCCTGTACAATCTTGGTTTAACCTAATTAGTATGCTACATGATCAACTATCTAAGAATCTACTGATTAATGCATCACTATTTTGCAGGGAAAGTTTAGTATGGACAAAAATGATGAGGTGTCTCAAGATGTGTGCACTGATATGCTGCAAGTTAGTATTCGGCAGTTCCGATATAGGCTTAAAAAGGAGTATTGGCCGAAAATTAAAAATCTCACACTGGAGCAAGCATATCTGAAGAAGCCAGATCATGTAGAAGAGTAAAGCTGGAAAGAACTGGTGAAGAGATGGTTTGATGAGAAGTACCAGGTACATAAACGTTATTCCATTCAATAACAGCTACTGAATTCTTACATTTCTCTGATCTGGATAAATAAAATGCATGTACTGAACATAGGTAGTGTGTGTAAAAAATAAAAAGAACAGAGAAGCTGTGAAACAGTTCCATACCACTGGATCTCGAAGCTATGTTGCTCACTGGGAACTTATAGTAAGTGTTCTGAATTTCCCCATACAGTTCATACTTCTGTCATACACAGTGTACAATGGTAATGTGCATTCTACATTTTTTCAAGCAGAAGGCTAAGCAGCAGGAAGAAGAAACCTCTCCAATTGAATTTTTTAGAATCACACACACTAACAAAGATAACATTATGAGTGCTGAAGCAAAAAGTGCATATGTAAGAAATATTTCATATTAGCATAATATAATATAATCCAGTTTTGTATGTTGTCCATGCAATGATTGTAATCTTTATGCAGGATAAAATGGTGGCAAAAAAAATGGCGCCACGCAATGAAGATGAACCTGATTTGACTGATTTGCAAATTGGTCAGCTAGTTCTGAGCGAGAAAAGCCCATCCACCACCTGCAACAGCACATTCCTACCAAGATTGGGCGTCGCAACAAGCTTCAGGAAGTCTTCTGTCTCAGCTACACGCATCCGAGAGCTACAACAAAGACTGGCAGATCAAGAGCAGAACTCCATACAGGCAGCTGAAAGGTACCACAGTGAGATGCAGGCAAGACTGCAAGAAAAAGATCAAAAATTTGAAGAGATCAGGAAGAAGCAGCAGGAAGAACTTGAAGCTCTGAAGAAAGCCCAAGAAGAAAAGACTCTGGCTTTTGAAAAGAGGCAGAGAGAAACGGATGCCGTGCTTAATTTTCTCTTGAGGACATCCCAGCCACCATCCATGTCTGAATCCCAGGGCAACTGATCTATTGCACCACCATCCTACAACATTATTAATCATAGGTCTTTTAATTTCTTTGTGTTTCAATTGTAATTTTTCTTATGAATCCTTCGGTCTGTGAGAGACATATATACTTCTTGTGCCTCCATTTATGCATGATATTTATTGTCTATTTTTTCATATTTCGCCAGTTTTTTGTTTCCCAAATTTCGCAAATAATTCAAATACTCTCAAATTTTGTCAAATTCAAAAGGTGACGGAAAATGTCACAACGTCACTATTAAATGAAACCACGTGGCACCAATTTCTGGTCCCACTTGTCAGAATTTGTGGGTCCCACCAGTCAGCATTATTGGGACCCATATGTCGGCAACAACCTGGTCCCACTTGTCTGAATTTTGTGGATCCCACCGGTCAGAATATTGAGGGTCCAGCTTGTCATAATATTTTGTGGGTCCCACCATGTCAGCGCCGTCGGACCATGTTGTCAGAAGCCAAATGGGACCCACATGTAAGGCCACGTATGCTTTTTTTGGACCAATCAGAAACTTCCAAAGATTTAGATATTGACGAAACTTGCAATTTTTCGTGACAAACCTGTCTGTCAACAATAAACCTTCGATGTTGACGAATTTGCAGGTCGTCACCATCAAACATTTGACGTTGACGAAAAAATGAATACCGTCACCCCCGATATTTTATGACGGAGCTTCCTTGACGAACCCCATGACGATCAAATTTCGTCACCGCGAAGTAATGTTTGACGAAAACTGGCCTTCAAATGACGAAAGTGATTTGTCAAAAAAAATTTTTTCCTTTGTAGTGATAGTAGTGACGGTCTCACATGTAGTATCCAGCTTCTGGGAGATCCCTTGGACCGTTCCCCTAAGCTCATCACCTTGAGCGCGGAATTCACGTCGCATCTCATTACGAAGAGCTTCATACTCCCTCCATCTGATGATATTTGTAGCACTCTTGTTTTCCTGGTTAACAATTTTTTGATCACTAGCAGACATGATTAGTAAGTTAGTGCACTAAATCAAAAGTATATGGTGGTACTCTCACAACTCACTCAAAAACTGGTAAGAAAAGGAGATCTTACCGTTCCAAAGTAAATTAGTGTTGCTTACCACTTGTAGTAACAACTAGTGCACGGATGTAGCGAAGCGAATATCAAGGGTATAAGAACAAATCACACGGCAAAGCAGGATATATGTGGGGCTGTAGGTAGCCTACCTATTTGCACCAATAACAAGCTCTAGCGCTGACCGTATACAGCCAATGATACTCACACAAGGCGATAAATGTGGCAAGGCAACTATATGGAGAAAAGGTTGCAATGCACTCGAGAGACACTAGCAAAGCTCAATGAAACAGGCACAAGATTGCTCAACTACAGGTGCAGTAAAGAAAACTTAGGCCTTCACTTGATTCTACTAGCACTTCACTTTTATTTTTGTATTTTCTTTTTGTAACGCAGCTATGTAGCTCGTTTTGCTTCTTTTCAATTTTTTCTTTCTTTTTGATTTTATGACACAACTCCTTGATAACACGGCTAACAAAGTATGTAAAGCACCAAAACCCTAATGAGCAGCCTGTCGAGCGGTAAAACTAGTATCTTATGGGGAAGTTCCTAGTCACTTATATCGATAGGTTGTGTCTATGGTTGGGACAAACACACTGTATGCTATGTGGACTTGGAGAACAAAAACTGAAACTAGATGATAATAGAGACTTGAACCCTAACAATACTAGATGCAAGAAAAAGATACGCAAAAACAACTACGAAAAGCAACTAAAACTTGAAATTAGTGCAATCTAAGGCTATGGCAAACCCTAACCCTAATTTTTTATGGCTTTTTCTGTATAGGAAACACTCACAACTCAACTATGGGATGGATTGTGGATGGCTTACCGAGGGAACCCGAGAATCTGATACCAAGATGATACGGGGTAGCCCGATCTTCTCAGTAAACAATGGTGGTGATGATGATCACGGGGTGATTGCAGCGGAGGTAACTTGATGAAGTGGAAGATAACTTGTATGACGCAACGAGATCTCTCGATTGGTCCCTGTCGCCAATGCAACAGCTCTCAAGCCTGCAAGATATTCGCAACTCCACACACTTGCGCACGTAGCCGATGACCACGAAGCTGTACGTTGCAACCGTCTAATTCCCAATGGAACAGCAGATCACACAATACTTTCAGATCCACACAATATCAAGCAATATATTGTAGGGGATTCAATAGTTTTGCAGAGCAAACAACTAAGAACTAGTGTTTATCTTAAACGTGGTCTAAAGCAACTTGTGGGGCATCCTGGGCACTTATATAGGCGTCCGGGACGACCTCAGGTCGAAAAAGAACGAAAATAACCGACCCAGAATAGATCTGGTCGAGACAGACTCGGACTCGACCGGTCTGGGGGCCGGTCGACCGGGCCTAGGACCGGGCTGCCCGGTTGAAACCGGGCCAGGGACCGGGTGCAGGGATTTCAGCTCAGTACCCCGCCCGGTCTGCGTCAGCAGGACGCCCGGTTGGTGCCGGGGTGAATCCGGCGTGCCGCCCGGTCGGACCGGGCCAGCGTGGCGGCCGGTCTGACCGGGCGCTGGGCCGGCCTGGACTGCGTCTTCCCTTCTCGCGCATGTCTCTCGCTCCTCCCTCGCACGTCCATGGAATATCTTCATGTCCATCTTGACGTCCATCTTCACGTCCAGCTGCTCCTCTCCTCCTCGTGCGATGCTTGTCTCCTCTTCATACCTGATGATACATAAATAACAAGACTTAGGCAGTATAAAGTTCTCATCAATCAAAGTATCGTTTAGGAACAAGTTCACCTGTTGTTTAAGTAGCTTCGCACGAGCCCTTGTAATATGTCCAATCCGAACTTCATTGGACTTGAGCTTCACATCAGGTTCATCTACAGTTGGTAATGACAGAGGTAGTAGTGAGGTAGGGATGTCCTCATCAGCCTGAAGGGAGAGCTCGACGGCGCGACGAATCTGCGCCTCTTCGCGGGCACGGTCGTCGTCCTCGAACTTTTTCTCCGTCTCGAAGGACTCGACGAGCGCGCGTTGCTGATCGGCCATATCGTCCGGTTGCGGCCCATCGTCATCGGACCACTCGAACTCGTCGTTGTCGTCGTCCTCCACCTCGGTCTCCTCCTCCTCCGCCTCGGCCTCCTCCTCCTCATCCTCCACATCCCTTGGCGCCTCCATCATCGCCGCCGCCAACGCGTCGGCCTCTGCCGCCAACGCGTCTGCACGCCTCCCCCAGATCTCCGCCAGCGCCGCCTCCCGCTGCCGACGCTCCTCTGCCGCTAGCTGCTGCTGGCGCTCGACCGGCTCCCGCCGCTGGTGCTCGATCGTCTCCTGCTGTTCGTGGAACAGTGTCTCCCGCTCATCGCGCTAGCGGCGGCGCTCATCAACCCACCGCCGGCTCATCTCCTCCGTCCGGCGCCGCCACGCCTCTTCTGCCATCGAGGCGTGATACGTCTCAAACGTATCTATAATTTCTTATGTTCCATGCTAGTTTTATGACAATACTCACATGTTTTATATACACTTTATATCATTTTGATGCATTTTCCGGCACTAACCTATTAACAAGATGCCGAAGCGCCAGTTCCTGTTTTCAGCTGTTTTTGGTTTCAGAAATCCTACACAGGAAATATTCTCGGAATTGGACGAAACAAAAGCCCACGGTCTTATTTTCCACGGAGCCTTCCAGAAGTCCGAAGAGGAGACGAAGAGGGGCGACGAGGCGGCCACACCATAGGGGGCGCGACCCCACCCCTGGCCGCGCCACCTTATGGGGTGGGCCCCTCGAGCGTCCCCCGACTCTGCCCCTTCGCCTATATAATCTCTCCGTCGCGAAAACCCTAGTACCGAGAGCCACGATACGAGAAAACATACTGAGACGCCACCACCGTCAATCCCATCTCGGGGGATTCTGAAGATCGCCTCTGGCACCCTGCCGGAGAGGGGGATCATCACCGGAGGGCTCTACATCACCATGCCCGCCTCCAGACTGATGCGTGAGTAGTTCATCCTTGGACTATGGGTCCATAGCAGTAGCTAGATGGTTGTCTTCTCCTCTTGGGCTATCATGTTTAGATCTTGTGAGCTGCCTATCATGATCAAGATCATCTATTTGTAATGCTACATGTTGTGTTTGTTGGGATCTGATGAATATGGAATACTATGTCAAGTTGATTATTGATCTATCATATATGTGTTGTTTATCATCTTGCATGCTCTCCATTGCTAGTAGAGGCTCTGGCCAAGTTGATACTTGTAACTCCAAGAGGGAGTACTTATGCTCGATAGTGGGTTCATGCCTCCACTGAATCTGGGACAGTGACAGAAAGTTCTAAGGTTGTGGATGTGCTGTTGCCACTAGGGATAAAACATCAATGCTTTGTCTAAGGATATTTGTATTGTTTACATTACGCACAGTAATTAATGCAATTGTCTGTTGTTTGCAACTTAATACTGGAAGGGGTGCGGATGCTAACCCGAAGGTGGACTTTTTAGGCATAGATGCATGCTGGATAGCGGTCTATGTTCTTTGTCGTAATGCCCTAAGTAAATCTCATATTAGTCATCATGATATGTATGTGCATTGTTATGCCCTCTCTATTTGTCAATTGCCCAACTGTAATTTGTTCACCCAACATGCTATTTATCTTATTGGAGAGACACCACTAGTGAACTGTGGACCCCGGTCCATTCTTTTACATCTGAAATACAATCTACTGCAATCATTGTTCTCTGTTGTTCTTTGCAAACAAACATCATTCTCCACACCATATGTTTAATCCTTTGTTTACAGCAAGCCGGTGAGATTGACAACCTCATTGTTAAGTTGGGGCAAAGTATTTTGATTGTGTTGTGCAGGTTCCACGTTGGCGCCGGAATCCCTGGTGTTGCGCCGCACTACACTCCTCCACCAACAACCTTCACGTGGCCTTCATATCCTACTGGTTCGATAACCTTGGTTTCTTACTGAGGGAAAACTTGTTGTTGTACGCATCACACCTTCCTCTTGGGGTTCCCAACGGACGTGTGCTTTACCGTCACAAGCAACTCTTTTTCTGGCGCCGTTGCCGGGGAGATCAAGACACGCTGCAAGGGGAGTCTCTCACACCCAATCTCTTTACTTTGTTTATTGTCTTGCTTTACTTTATTTTATTTTCTATTTTGTTTGCTTTCTTTATATCAAAAACACAAAAAAATTAGTTACTTGTTTTACTTTACTTAATTTCGTTTGTTTTACTTATTTTTATTATTGTTAAAATGAGTACCCCTGAGAACACTAAGTTGTGTGATTTCACTAGCACAAATAATAATGATTTCATATGCACACCTATTGCTCCACCTGCCACTGCAGCAGAATTTTATGAAATTAAACCTGCTTTACTAAATCTTGTTATGAGAGACCAATTTTCTAGTGTTAGTACTGATGATGCTGCTGCCCATCTTAATAATTTTGTTGAACTTTATGAAATGCAAAAGTATAAGGATGTAGATGGGGACATTATAAAACTGAAATTGTTTCCTTTCTTCTTAAGAGGAAGAGCTAAATATTGGTTGCTATCTTTGCCTAAGAATGGTATTGATTCATGGACTAAATGTAAAGATGCTTTCATTGGAAGATATTATCCTCCTGCTAAAATTATATCTTTGAGAAGTAGCATTATGAATTTTAAGCAATTGGATAATGAACATGTTGCCCAAGCATGGGAAAGAATGAAATCTTTGGTAAAGAATTGCCCTACCCATGGACTGACTACTTGGATGATCATCCAAACCTTTTATGCAGGATTAAATTTTTCTTCGAGAAACCTATTGGATTCAGCTGCTGGAGGTACTTTTATGTCCATCACTTTGGGTGCCGCAACAAAGCTTCTTGATGATATGATGATCAACTACTCTGAATGGCACACTGAAAGGACTCCTCAAGGTAAGAAGGTAAATTCTGTTGAAGAAACCTCCTCCTTGAGTGATAAGATTGATGTTATTATGTCTATGCTTGTTAATGGTAGATCTAATGTTGATCCTAATAATGTTCCTTTAGCTTCATTGGTTGCTCAAGAAGAGCATGTTGATGCGAACTTCATTAAAAATAATAATTTCAACAACAATGCTTATAGGAATAATTTTGGTAACAACTATAGACCATATCCTTCTAATAATGGTAATGGTAATGGTAATTCTTATGGTAATTCTTACAACAATAGTAGGAGTGTACCCTCTGGTCTTGAAGTCATGCTTAAAGAATTTATTAGTACACAAACTGCTTTTAACAAATCTGTTGAGGAAAAGCCTGGTAAAATTGATGTTCTTGCTTCTAAGGTTGATAGTCTTGCTGCTGATGTTGATCTTTTAAAACTAAAAGGTATGCCTAATGAAACTAAAGATATTAATTCATTTGCTACAGCAAACGCTGTCCAAGTTCGAATTAATGACAATATTAGAATGATGGCTAAATTGCATGCTAGGTGGGAAAGAGAAGAAAAACTAGCTAAAGAGAATAATGTAGCTAAAGTTTCGACTATTACCACCACTAGTAATGTTGATGCTTCACATGTTGCTAAACCTCCTACTATCAATGGTAAAATAATTGGTGTTGGCCATAATTCTACTTCTAATACAAAGCATGCAAAATTGCCTGAAACTGCTGAAACTGTTTGTGATAAAAGTGCTGAATTTTTTCACAGTATTAGGGACAATGATCCCATTGCTTTAGATCATAATGGTTTTGATTTTGATAATTGTCATATCTCTGAAGTTATTAAGTTCTTGCAAAAACTTGCTAGAAGTCCTAATGCTAGTGCTATAAACTTGGCCTTTACAAAACATATTACAAATGCTCTCATTAAAGCTAGAGAAGAGGAATTAAAACTTGAAGCTTCTATTCCTAGGAAGTTGGAAGAAGGTTGGGAGCCCATCATTAAAATGAAGGTCAATGATTTTTATTGTAATGCTTTATGTGATCTTGGTGTAAGTATTTCTGTTATGCCTAAGAAACTCTATGATATGCTTGACTTGCCACCATTGAAATATTGTTATTTGGATGTTAATCTTGCTGATAATTCTATAAAGAAACCTTTGGGAAGGATTGATAATGTTCACATTACGGTTAACAATAACCTTGTCCCCGTTGATTCTGTTATCTTGGATATTGAATGCAATGCATCTTGTCCTATTATTTTGGGAAAACCCTTTCTTCGAACTGTTGGTGCTATTATTAATATGAAAGAAGGAAATATTAAATATCAATTCCCTCTTAAGAAAGGTATGGAACACTTCCCTAGAAAGAGAATGAAGTTACCTTTTGATTATATTATTACAACAAATTATGATGTTGATGCTTCTTCTCTAGATGTTACTTGATTTACACTTTCTGCGCCTAGCTGAAAGGCGTTAAAGAAAAGCGCTTATGGGAGACAACCCATTATTTTATTTCTGCAATTTTTTATATATTTGAGTCAAGGTGCTTGTTACTACTGTAGCAATACCTTTGTATCTTTACTTTATTGCATTGTTGGGCCAAGTAAATTCTTTGATAGTAAGGTTGATACTAGATTTGGATTTCTGCGCAGAAACAGATTTCTAGCTGTCACGAATTTGAGTAGATCTCTCTGTAGGAGAGTCAAAAAAATCTGCAAAAATTCATGAGTAATCCTAAGATATGTACGCAACTTTCATTCAATTTGAGCTTCTTCATCTGAGCATGTTAAGTGCCTCGAAAAAATTCGTCTTTACGGACTGTTCTGTTTTGACAGATTTTGCCTTTTATTTCACATTGCCTCCTTTACTGTGTTTGAGTGGATTTATTTGCTCCATTAAATTTCAGTAGCCTTGGGTAATGTCCAGAAGTGTTGGGAATGATTGTGTCCTCTCTGAACATGTGAATTTTTGATTATGCACTATTCCTCTAATGAGATTGTTTTGAGTTTGGTGTGGAGGAAGTTTTCAAGGATCAAGAGAGGAGGATGATATAATATGATCAAGAAGAGTGAAAAGTCTAAGCTTGGGGATGCCCCCGTGGTTCATCCCTGCATATTTCAAGAAGACTCAAGCATCTAAGCTTGGGGATGCCCAAGGCATCCCCTTCTTCATCAACAACTTATCAGGTCACCTCTAGTGAAACTATATTTTTATTCCATCACATCTTATGTGCTTTACTTGGAGCGTCTGTGTGTTTTTATTTTTGTTTGTGCTTGAATAAATTCGGATCCTAGCATTCATTGTATGGGAGAAAGATACGCTCCACTTTTTCATATTTAACACTGGTGTTCTTAGTTTTACTTTTAATGTTCATGTCGAAGGTTGAAAGCCGCTTCATTCATTGCTATTTGGTTGGAAACAGAAAATGCTTCATGTGATAATTGGTATATGGTCTTTAATAATTTGATACTTGGCAATTTTTTTGAGCTCTCAAATAGATCATGTTTAAGCTCTTGCATCATGTAGATTAAACCTATTAGTGGAGAATTACTGTAGAGCTTGTTGAAATTTGGTTTACATGATTGGTCTCTCTAAAGTCTAAATATTTTCTGGTAAAAGTGTTTGAACAACAAGGAAGACAGTGTAGAGTCTTATAATGCTTAAAATATGTTCTTATGTAAGTTTTGATGTACCGGTTCATACTTGTGTTTGCTTCAAACAACCTTGCTAGCCAAAGCCTTGTACTGAGAGGGAACGCTTCTCGTGCATCCAAAACCTTGAGCCAAAACTTATGCCATTTGTGTCCACCATAACTACCTACTATGTGGTATTTTTCTGCCATTCCAAGTAAATTGCTTGAGTGCTACCTTTAAAAATTTCATTCCTTGTCTTTGCAATACATAGCTCATGGGAAAGTAGCCTAAAAACTATTGTAGTAAAGAATATGTCGCTTATGTACCTTATTTCTTATAAGTTGCTTGTTGAGCGGTAACCATGTTTCTGGGGACGCCATCAACCTGTAACACATTTGTTGAATATCATGTGAGTTGCTATGCATGTTCGTCTTGTCTGAAGTAAGGGTGATTTGTCATGATTAAATGGTTTGAGTATGCATATTGCTAGAGAAGAACATTGGACCGCTAACCAAAGCCATGTATCATGGTGGAAGTTTCAGCCTTGACATTAATCCTCAAATCTCTTATGAGAATATTATCTGTTGTTGAATGCTTAAAGCATTAAAGAGGAGTCCATTATCTGTTTTCTATGTTGTCCCGGTATGGATGTCCTCAAGTTGAGATCTATCAAAATCGAGAAATCAAATGCGATTTATCTCCTTGGACCTTTGTACAGGTGGCATAGAGGTACCCCTTTGTGACACTTGGTTGAAACATATGTAATGCAATGATAATCCAT
This sequence comes from Lolium perenne, assembly GCF_019359855.2. NCBI lineage: Eukaryota > Viridiplantae > Streptophyta > Magnoliopsida > Poales > Poaceae > Lolium > Lolium perenne. Next base: position 164,888,299 of record NC_067247.2, read on the forward strand.
GGAAATCTGAGCTAATTAGGACAAGGTGTGAGCACTATTGGTATTCGATGCATGAGGCTTGCAACTTATAGGATGTTTTATGCATAACACATATGAATTATTACTACCGTTGACAAAATTGTTTCCATGTTTTCAAAATAAAAAGCTCTAGCACATGAGTAATCCCTGCTTCCCTCTGCGAAGGGCCTTTCTTTTACTTTATGTTGAGTCAATTTACCTACTTCTTTCTATCTTAGAAGCAAACACTTGTGTCAACTGTGTGCATTGATTCTTACATACTTGCTTATTTGCACTCATCATATTACTTTGTGTTGACAATTATCCATGAGATATACATGTTGAAGTTGAAAGCAACTACTGAAACTTATATCTTCATTTGTGTTGCTTCAAAACCTTCTATTAAGAATCTATTGCTTTATGACTTAACTCTTATGCAAGTCTTGTTGATGCTTGTCTTGAAAGTACTATTCATGAAAAGTCTTTGCTATATGATTCAGTTGTTTAGTCATTATCTTTACCATTGATTTGAATCACTTCATTCATCTCATATGCTTTACCACATGAAGCATTTTCTGTTTCCAACCAAATAGTATTGATCAAGATTATGATAGTAGCATGTCACTTCAAAAATTATCCGTGTTATCGTTTACCTACTCGAGGGCGAGTAGGAACTAAGCTTGGGGATGCTTGATATGTCTCAAACGTATCTATAATTTCTTATGTTCCATGCTAGTTTTATGACAATACTCACATGTTTTATATACACTTTATATCATTTTGATGCATTTTCCGGCACTAACCTATTAACAAGATGCCGAAGCGCCAGTTCCTGTTTTCTGCTGTTTTTGGTTTCAGAAATCCTACACAGGAAATATTCTCGGAATTGGACGAAACAAAAGCCCACGGTCTTATTTTCCACGGAGCCTTCCAGAAGTCCGAAGAGGAGACGAAGAGGGGCGACGAGGTGGCCACACCATAGGGGGCGCGGCCCCACCCCTGGCCGCGCCGCCTTATGGGGTGGGCCCCTCGAGCGTCCCCCGACTCTGCCCCTTCGCCTATATAATCTCTCCGTCGCGAAAACCCTAGTACCGAGAGCCACGATACGAGAAAACATACTGAGACGCCACCGCCGTCAATCCCATCTCGGGGGATTCTGAAGATCACCTCCGGCACCCTGCCGGAGAGGGGAATCATCACCGGAGGGCTCTACATCACCATGCCCGCCTCCGGACTGATGCGTGAGTAGTTCATCCTTGGACTATGGGTCCATAGCAGTAGCTAGATGGTTGTCTTCTCCTCTTGTGCTATCATGTTTAGATCTTGTGAGCTGCCTATCATGATCAAGATCTTCTATTTGTAATGCTACATGTTGTGTTTGTTGGGATCCGATGAATATGGAATACTATGTCAAGTTGATTATTGATCTATCATATATGTGTTGTTTATCATCTTGCATGCTCTCCCTTGCTAGTAGAGGCTCTGGCCAAGTTGATACTTGTAACTCCAAGAGGGAGTACTTATGCTCGATAGTGGGTTCATGCCTCCACTGAATCTGGGACAGTGACAGAAAGTTCTAAGGTTGTGGATGTGCTGTTGCCACTAGGGATAAAGCATCAATGCTTTGTCTAAGGATATTTGTATTGTTTACATTACGCACAGTAATTAATGCAATTGTCTGTTGTTTGCAACTTAATACTGGAAGGGGTGCGGATGCTAACCCGAAGGTGGACTTTTTAGGCATAGATGCATGCTGGATAGCGGTCTATGTTCTTTGTCGTAATGCCCAAAGTAAATCTCATATTAGTCATCATGATATGTATGTGCATTGTTATGCCCTCTCTATTTGTCAATTGCCCAACTGTAATTTGTTCACCCAACATGCTATTTATCTTATTGGAGAGACACCACTAGTGAACTGTGGACCCCGGTCCATTCTTTTACATCTGAAATACAATCTACTGCAATCACTGTTCTCTGTTGTTCTTTGCAAACAAACATCATTCTCCACACCATACGTTTAATCCTTTGTTTACAGCAAGCCGGTGAGATTGACAACCTCACTGTTAAGTTGGGGCAAAGTATTTTGATTGTGTTGTGCAGGTTCCACGTTGGCGCCGGAATCCCTAGTGTTGCGCCGCACTACACTCCTCCACCAACAACCTTCACATGGCCTTCATCTCCTACTGGTTCGATAACCTTGGTTTCTTACTGAGGGAAAACTTGCTATTGTACGCATCACACCTTCCTCTTGGGGTTCCCAACGGACGTGTGCTTTACCGTCACAAGCAAGACGTCGAACGTCGCAACGGTGTCCGCCAGCGCCTCCTCTTGCCATTAAGGCAAACATGCCGTCATGTGTCACTGCGCGTGCATAACTTCCGCCGCGAGGTAGGCGACGGTTAGGTTAAAATTTATTGTGCCGCTGACGCGTCGGCCCCGCCACTCCCCGCGTCGCTTTTCGTTGTGTCCGGCGTGCCCGGAGCGTCCCCTGTGGGACGGGGACGGGCTCAGGGTGCCAGACACCGTATCGGGGCGCGCCGGACAAAATTGGGCTTTGGGGGACGCGGCTGGAACCATTTTTTGGTCCGGCACACCCCAAATTGCTTTGGGGGACGCGACTGGAGATGCTTGATACGTCAAAAACGTATCTACTTTCCCGAACACTTTTGCTATTGTTTTACCTCTAATTTGTGTATTTTGGATACAACTAACACGGACTAACGCTGTTTTCAGCAGAATTGCCCTGGTGTCTTATTTTTGTGTAGAAAATCAACTTTCAGGAAAATCTCCGGAAATAATTGCAATGGGCCTATTTTCACAGAAGACCTACGGAGCCAGAAGACGAGACGGAGGGGGGGGCACGAGGTGCGCACACCACATGGCAGCGCGGTGGGCCCCTGGGCCGCACCGCCATATGGTGACGCCGCCTCGGCCAGCCCCCGACGCTCCCCTCTGGACTACTTAAAGCCCTTGACCTAAAAACGCACGGGGGTTCGACCAATTTGCCAGAAGACATCCATAACTCCGCCACCATCGAAAACTCTACTTTCGGGATTAGAAACTCCGTTCTGGCACCCTGCCGGGACGGGGAGTTGGATGAGATCATCGCCATCATCGCCACCGACGCCTCTCCATCAACCATCCATGCTTCCCCCATCCATGTGTGAGTAAATCCCCGCTGTAGGATGAAGGGGGTGGTAGGGATTGGATGAGATTGTTCATGTAATAGCCATAAGATTGTTAGGGCATGGTGCCTAGTATCCGTTGTTGGTACTTTTATGATATTGTTGCAACTTGTTATGCTTAATGCTTGTCACTAGGGCCCGAGTGCCATGATTTCAGATCTGAACATGTTATTGATTCATGATGATATTCATTGTTTTATGATCTTACCTGCAAGTTGTATACACATATTGCTGTCCAGAACCCGAGGCCCCAAAGTGACAGAAATTGGGACAACCGGAGGGGAAGGCTGTGATATGAGGATCACATGTGTTCACGGAGTGTTAATGCTTTGATCCGGTGCTCTATTAAAAGGAGTACCTTAATTACCAGTAGTTTCCCTAGAGGCTCGGCTGCCACCGGCTGGTAGGACAAAAGATGTTGCGCAAGTTTCTCATTGCGAGCACGTACGACTATATACGGAACACATGCCTATGGTTATTTAGTACTTGGATACTGTTTTATTATTATCTGCAAATGCCTTGTCTTGATTATTACATGAGTTATCTGATCCATGCAGCGCCCGTGCATCCATCCCTATGCCTACAGTATTTTAATCATGTTGTTTACTATAATCACTACTACTGTCTTTATTACACTGCTACGTATATTTCACTACTGCTACTTCTATAAAACTGTTGCTACTGATAAACTCTTGTGAGCAAGTCTGTTTCCAGGTGCAGCTGAATTGACAACTCCGCTGTTAAGGCTTACAAATATTCTTTGGCTCCCCTTGTGTCGAATCAATAAATTGGGTTTTACTTCCCTCGAAGACTGTTGCGATCCCCTATACTTGTGGGTCATCAAGACTATTTTCTGGCGCCGTTGCCTGGGAGCATAGCTTTATTTGCAAGTTCACCTGAATTGTTATTGTTCGCTGAAAATCCTCCATCATGGGTAAACCTCGTGATGCTAAAGTCGCCATATTACCATCCACTACAAGAAAAGGTACAACTCTGAGTACCTCTGCTGCTCTTGATTCACCATCTGTGATAAGTCAACTTGTTTCACCACCACAAGCTTCACATGCTGGTACTTCTGCTGAATCTGAAAATTCCTCTTATAATCTTGATGATGCTTCTACTGTGCTTGATGATAATGGTTCATTAGGTCCTTTTCTAGATGCTACAATTACTAGGTCTAGACAAATTTAAAATACTGAAATTCCTAATGAAAATATTGTTACACCTGTTAATTCACCTGAGTCTGTAGAATACTCTAGTGATGATCTTGATGAAGATTATGTGGAACTTGATGATGATTTTATTGATAAATGTAATGCTACTACTGGTGCAAGTAACATTAAAAAGCTTCTTGCACAACATGTTGTTAGATATAAACTGTCTCCTGATCCTAAATTTGCCACATCTCCTATAAACATTAAGGATAAAGATTATGATTTTTCTCTTGATTTATCTCATATATCTATTGTTGAGAAAACACCTTTTTGTGGTACTGAAAAGGAAAGTGCTGTAGAGCACATGAATGAGCTTTCTACTTTGAGTAGCTTGTTTTCTGATGATATCAAGAAGCGTACTTATTTTGTTGCTAAAATATTTCCTTTCTCATTAAAGGATGATGCTAAAACTTGGTACAATAGTTTGCCTCCTGATTCTATTGATAGTCCAAATGGTTTGCTTGATGTTTTCTTTCGAAAATATTTTCCTGCTAGTGCTCAACATTGCTTTGCAGAAAATTTATAGTTTTGACCAGGAAGATGGAGAGAAATTGCCTGAAGCTTGGGAAAGGTTTGCTCTCTTCTTAGAGCTCGGCCTGGACATGATTTGGAAAAGCATGACTTACTTGATATATTTTATAGTGGACTAACCATTGAGTCTAGGGCATACTTGGATAGTTGTGCTGGTTGTTTTTTCAGGAAAAGAACTCCAGACGAAGCCGAAGAATTAATGGCTAGAATAAGCCAAAATCATGATGATTGGACTACACCTGAACCAACCCCAACACCAATATTGAAGAAGAGGGGTATGATTGAATTGAATGATGAAGATATGAGGGAAGCCAAGAAATCTCTTAAAGAGAAAGGTATTAAATTCTAAGATGTGAAGAATTTACCTCACATAGAAGATTTATGTAAGATAACTCCCCCTTCATCCACGATTGAGGTACATTCTCTTCAACGCTTTGATAAAGAAGATATTCCTTACTCAAAACCTCCTGATCAATGTTTAGATGAATTTGATAATTATGATGTTAAGCAAGATAACTTTAATATGAGAGTAGAGAATCATTTAATGGAAAATTCTCAAGCTATTAGTAAATTGCATGATATTGTGGAGAGAACCTCCAATGATGTTAAGATGCTTGTTAAACATTTTCATATGGTTCAAACTCAAATTGATCAACTCACTAAAGTGCAAAATGACTTGTTAAAAAATACTTCTAAAGAAAAACATGCTTATGAAGTAACAACTAGAGGTGGTGTTTCTACTCAGGATCCTCTATATTCTGAGGGGCATCCCAAAAGAGTTGAACAAGATTCTCAACGAACTAAAGAAACTAGTGATCCTTCTAAGAAAAAGAAGAAGAAACATAAAACTGTTGTAGAATCTTCTGAGCATGTTAATGATCCTAATAGTATTTCTATTTCTGATGCTGAAACTGAAAGTGGTAATGAACATGATAAAGATAATGATAAGAATGATGTTTCTGATAAAGAAGAGGTTGAAGATGAACCTGAAAAGCATGATAAAAATAAAAAGTATACTAAAGAAGATTTCATTGCTAAGAAACATGGTAATGAAAGAGAACCTTGGGTTCAAAAGCAAATGCCTTTTCCGGTTAAGAAACTAAAATCAAAGGAGGAAGAACACTATAATAAATTTTGTGAGTGGATGAAACCTTTGTTCTTGCAAATTCCTTTGACTGATGCTATTAAATTGCCTCCTTATTCAAAGTATATGAAAGATATTGTCTCTAACAAAAGGAAAATTCCTAATGAGGAGATTTCCACTATGCTTGCTAATTACTCTTTCAATGGCAAGGTTCCAAAGAAGCTGGGAGACCCAGGTATACCGACTATCCCTTGTTCCATCAAGAATAATTATGTTAGAACTGCTCTATGTGATTTGGGAGCAGGAATTAGTGTTATGCCTTTTTCTCTTTACAAGAGACTTTATTTAGATAAGTTGATACCAACTGATATATCTTTGCAAATGGCTGATAAATCTACTGTTGTTCCTGTTGGTATATGTGAGGATGTTCCTGTTCAAGTTGCTAATAATTTCTTAATATTAACTGATTTTGTTGTGTTGGAAATGCCTGAAGATGATAATATGTCTATTATTCTTGGAAGACCTTTTCTTAACACTGCAGGGACTGTTATTGATTGCAATAAAGGAAAAGTTACTTTCAATGTTGATGATAAGGAGCATATTGTTTATTTTCCAAAGAATATTGGTAAAGTATATGGAGTTAATACAATTTCTAATTTGAAAACTATCAAAGTGGGAGTTATTGATTGTCCTATATATGAGCCTAAAGAAGGATATCAAAATATTATGATTTGGTCCATATCAATACAATATAAGGTAACATGATTGATTTGAGGTTTATTTCTTCCTATGTCATGTAAAATTTATTTGGTGGCAAGACTTGATCAACCTTGTTATCAAGTACATTTTAAATGCATGGAAGAGCTGAACAACATTTGTTTCTTTCTTCACACTTGTTTTACTTTATGTAATACTACTTGTTTTGCAAGATACTTTAGTTGTTTAAAATTTTGAAAATCTTTTTCTGCCCTAAAACAGTTATTTTAACACCCAGAAATGTGCATTTTTTGAAGTTTTCAAAATTTACAAAAATTATACCACTGGTCCTATTTTTAAATTTGCAACCTGGGAGTGCCTGGGGCTGACCAGTGGGGCACCCCAGGGCTGCACACCATGTGCCGGCGCGGCCAGCATGGGGGGCGCGCCACCCTGTGGGGAGGGCCCCACCTGGCCCTCCACTCACTCATCCACCTACCACTCCACTCTCTTCCACGAGAAAACACACCACCATTATTCAAACCCGAGTTTCTTGCTGTTCTTGCTCGAGATTTTTGATCTCCTTGCTCAGCCCATCTTTGCTGCTGAGATTTGAGTCATTTGTTCTCCGGTATGTTGTTTGGTTGAGTATATCTTGAGTATTTTGCTGCTGTAGGTGACATGTTAAGTGAGTTTGCATGCTTGTTCTAAGTTGTAGAAATTATTTTTGATGCATGTTTAGTACTCTATCAAGTTCCTATAGTAGTTTCCCTCATTTATATGTCTCAAAATCAACTTTTATAATGATTGTTGAAAATTTCAGAAAAGGAAAATGCATAACCACACCTTTGGAGAAGTGTTCGAAAGGGATACGACAAGAGTGGCAAGGCCTTCAAGGGCAGCCACTCGAGTTAGGCGATCCTATGATGAGGATGTCATTGCACCTAGCTTTGAAGATGAAGAGGACAACAGGATTCCTAATGCTTCATCCTTTCCGTGCATTGACTTCTTGCGTAACGCATGGCTACTTGATGACTTCTTGTTTCTCATTAATGGGGTGGGCTTATCCACCTATATGGATGATGAGAGTGATCAATTTTATAGGCTAACTAAAATCTTTGTTGAAAGCTTTAAATTCAGCAACTCACCTTTCACACCATTAGTTAAATTTAAGATTTATGATATGCATGTTACTATGAAGTTGGGTGATTTTTGTGCTGCATTGGACATTACTCATATAGGTACAGCGAAGAAGATCGAGAACCGCCCCAAAGCTTTGATGGAACTCTATCGAGAAGTTACCAACGATGATGACCGTACCATTCAACGCGGCAAGATAAGGAACATTCAGCTCCCTGCCACTAGATATTTCACTTACTATCTTGCTACTAGCATTCTTGGTAGGGAGAACACTAGCAACATTTCTAGTTATCATCTTGCTTTTCTGGTTGCTGCACTTACTGGAAGTACACCTTATCATCTTGGTGCTCTCATTGCTCGTCGCTTAGCTAGTAAGGGACCTATTTATGGAGGAATTGTTGCCTCACGTATTGTTGCATATCTAGGTCTTTCTATTGATCCTAGTGATGAGAAATTGGCTCCTATTAAGCTTGATATTGCTGCTATGAAGGGTCACCAATTTGTCACAACTAACTCTAATTTAGAAAATATTTTCTATAGAATGCTGTTTATTGACGGGGATGAGAGGGAAATCCCTTTGCCACAGAACGATTTGTTCAGTGTTCGCAAGAGGCCGTGGTCGCGCTCCAAGGAGGAGGTGGATGAGCAGCTGAGGATACTTGGTTTCCACCAGTAGCATGACTCCGAGGACGCCGAGCCCTCCGACGGGTACACCGTCACGTATCCTGGTGCGTCCTCCAGCATGTACCAAGGACAAGATCCTTCTTCATCATACTACGAAGGTGCCACCTCATGGGCACCGTGGGATTGATCTCCACTTAGGCCAAAAGCCTAAGCTTGGGGGGAGGTATGCCGGCATCACTCATTCATTGCATATTACAATTGCCGGTCATTTGTATATACTTGTTTCTCTCGGTTGTTTCTCTTTCGGTTATTTTTATTTCAGTAGGTTCTTATTTTAGTTTTTGAAGGTTGTAACTACTGTAGTAACCTTTACTTTTACCTTTTTATTTCATTTGTGTGCCGATGGTTGCCTCTAATATGAGGAAGATGATATTTAGGGAAGTGCTGTCTAAAAAACAGATTCTAGACTGATACTAAAAAAAATTCTAAAAATAGCCGGAACGTTATTTTTAGCAGCCAACTTTTTTGCATGTTCCCAAGGTTATTATCTAACTTTCATTAGTTGAGCACTTTTCGATTTGAATAGCAGAAGATTTTCGAAAAAAATAATTACTGTACTGCTGTCAAAGTTTGGCAGATTTCTGCCACTTTGCTTTTATGTTACTCTTTTAGTTTTCATTCTCTTGTTTTTGCTTTGTTTCTTTTCTAAAACACAAAAATACCAAAAATATTTCTGTTGTTTCTCTTTATCATTTGTTATTTGGTTTCTTGTTCCTATTTTGCTTTATTTACTATCGTTGGTTTGCTATGAGAAAATCCAAAAAGATTTTACTTTCTTTCTTGTTTCCAATTCGAAAACACCAAAAATATTTGTTGTTCTTCTTCGGTTTTGTAAAGTTTATTATGGAGTTCAGCGGTCTCCGGTGGTTGGAGCTTGGTTTTCATTTCATATTATTCAAGCCACACAAGTGAAAGGCAATAATGACGATCTATGACAACTCGACTGTGGTGAGAGGCTGGTATGAACTCTATTTGTTTTCATTTTTGTACATATACTCATCCATGAGAGCATGCTTAGTTGGTTCATGTGAGGTATATGTCATTTAGTTAAAGTCTAGTAGTTCATGATCTCTCATGTTTAGCTCCAATTATTAATAATGAGTAGCATGTCATAAATATTTGATTGCATTGTTTTATTCATAGATAGGTATGACATTGTGGTATCCTCCTCTGAATAATTCATTTGAATTGACTTGGCACATGCTCACGCATGCATATGACTGAAAAACAAAAGTCAATTAAGCCTCGATGATTTACTTTGCTTCATAGTTCTTCTATCACTTTTATACCTCCGTTAATTTTATTTTGTCGCAAGCATGATTATGACGGTTATTGCTCTCTTGATTATTGCTTCCCAGTCTATTGCTAGCCTTCACTTGTACTGAGTGGGAATGCTGCTCGTGCTTCCAAACCCCTGAAAACCAAGTTATTCCAAAGTGTCCACCATAAATACCTATGCATGGCATTTCAAACCATTCCAAGTAAATTTTCATGTGCTACCTTTAAAACCTTCAAAGTACTTCTCAATTTGTGTCAATGTTTTATAGCTCATGAGGAAGTATGTGGTGTTTTATCTTTCAACCTTGTCATTTACTCCTGACAGACTTTCACCAATAGACTAGTGGCACATCCGCTTATCCAATAATTTTGCAAAAAGAGCTGGAAACGGGGTGCCCAGCCCCAATTAATTAACTTTCATTAATAATTATCTTCACATGTTTTGCCCTGATTTATCAGTAAGAAACTTAATTTGCAAATAGACACTCCTCCATGGTATGTGAATGTTGGAAGGCACCCGAGGATTCGGCGCCATGGCTTGTGAAAGCAAAGGTTGGGAGGAGTGTCATCCATAATGAAACTAAAATACATGTGTAAACAAAAGAGAAGAGGGATGATCTACCTTGCTGGTAGAGATAACGTCCTTCATGGGAGCCGCTCTTGAAAGTCGGGTTGACAAGGTAGTTAGAGTGCCCACTACCATTCGTTGATAACAACAATGTAATATTCCAGGTAATGGGGTTACAAAAATAGAGGAAACAGATGTGTGCATTGCATTCATGCATAGAAAATCTGGGGAATTTTCACGCTTTAAAGTAAAACAGTCACAGTAACTGAAGTTTCACTTGACCTTGGTGGAATTGAAGTAGCTCATCAAGTCAAGCGCTATAAACCTCAATGTGACTTTGATAAAACCTTGTTTTGGGTAGAGATGATTTGATCTAAGGGGTTAGATCAAATGGAAATAATAACCAACACAACAACACTTTACTCAATGATCAATTGCTTGATCTTATAAAAGATCATAACATGGAATTCCTTGCCATAACATATGAACCTACCATTAATTGAAAATCAAGTAACAATAATTGGAGAAACTATTCTTCACTTATCTTCTCCATGTCTTAAACTAATCCATGCTCTTACCTAAACCCTATGATACCCATTCTACTTTAATCTTGGAAACAAGATAAGGAGATCCAACTAAGGAATATAATTCTTCTCTATTTCAAATTATTATACATCAAACCCAGAGAGGTGAGAGTTCTATATTATTTATTAGAGAAGCAATAACAAACCTGGAGCTAAACCTTGGATATACATCCAAGTCTTCAAATCATCATCTTTAAGAGGAACACTAGGATATTATTCAAGACAATTCCTAGAAAGAGAACCTAATTATGTTAAACCTAGATATTGATGATCACATCATTTTCTATGGAGCCCGAACTTAGGTTAGCATTAAAGTCCTTCCCCAAATAAGAGAGAGACCACTCATACCAATCTTAGCTTTACCTATTTAAGAATAAAGGACAACCATTGAACTAAAGTATTAGGAGTTAAACCATATCATTTGGGAGTGGTGAGCTAGCCAATACCAAATGGAGTAAGATCATATCCATGAATTGATGAAGTAAAGTAGCAACTAATTCAACCAAGATAGACAAGTGGAGTTTTAGACTTGATACCTATTGAGATATTGTGAGTACACCATAAAATCTAGAATCACTATTCCTAAATGAGAGAGCTCAAGCTTTGGTGTTATACTCAAGATAGATGAGGCAACACTTGAAATGAAGGGAGAGAACTATCCATATATCCTGATGATTAAATCATCATTCCTTGAGAAGAATCATAAGTAATTATCTCAGGCATTCTCCTGGGATATAAATCTAATGAGATAACCATGACCATGTCCACCTAAGGAATTATAAGAGAAGTACTATACCCTAGCTATTCAAGTCAACACTTGATATTGGGAGTGAGAAACCAAATTCATCAGATATACCTTACAAATCCCAACCTTGATCATTATAAATTGAGTAGTGATCATAAACCCTAAGAACTTGAGGTAGAGGATATTAAGAACATAAGGAAAACCTAGTGACAAATTATATACTTTGCATGGTGAGAAACCATACATCATTATAACCAAAGTTAACTATAAAAAGAACCATAACCACTTTAATTACCTTAATGATAGATTAAGGCTAATATTAGAAATCTATTGGTAGAAGATAAAACCAATTCCCATGTACTCATTCACTAAAGGAGTACATAAACTACTAAGCAAGTAATCATATTACCTTGGTAAGGGGAGACTAAAACCTAGCAAATATAAAATGGTGTCATCTCAATTCTACAACCTGTAATCATATCTCAAACCTAGAATGTGTATCACTATGGTGATCATAATATAAACCTAGACCCTAATTGAGATCCAAACCAATTGCCATTAGGTGAATATGATGAGAACCCTAGAATTGTTCACTAATTAAAGTTCATGCTTAATTATGGAACTTAAGTATAACCTAGTGCTAAACCATTTGATTAAACCCATGATGGTGATCAATCACTTATCTTTATAACCAAGACCAAACCATGATGAGAGTAGTACCTACTCTAGGTATTTCAAGGTGTTACTAAACTATAATAAAAGTACTACACTTGGAAGGAGTTCCAGTAGAAGTTCCAACTCATTAGCACATAGTTATGCACATAAGATAAAAGGCAAGTGACAACATTCTCGAATAGGAGATCAAGTCCTTAGAAATATCCAGGTATAGGAAATCATGCCACTAGATCATCTCCTCAACTTATAAAATATAGGGCACATGAAATCACACCTTTGAAATCCTATTTCGAAATAAGAAACTAAGCCTTAAGATCATAATCCATTAATAAATCCTTGCTAGATAAAGAAAAGTCAATTTATCACCTATTATTATAAAGTGCTATAAGTACTATAAAAATATTTGTAATTTTAAAAGAAAGAGAATGGAAGATTATAATTATTAACATACATACTTGAAATATTGTGTATGTTGAACCTATCATTATATTAAACATCAAAATAGTATGCCTCCAGTAGAATTATTGCTTAAGAGGTAATTGCCAAGTTAAAAGTAATTACAAATTTCTGCAAACAGAATTGAATTCAAAACTGAATTCAAAATAGAAAACAAAAACAGAAAATAAAACAGAAAAAGAAAAGAAGGGAAAAACCTTACGTGGCTCACCTGGCCGTGCAGCCCATGGTGCAGTCCAGCAACAGCCCAGCAACACAGCCCAATAAGCAGCCTGGCCCAGCTCAAAACACAGCCCAACACAAGCCCATACCCCTTCGCTGTGGATAAAGACGAGGTGGGGGTCGTCGTCTTCGTCTTCTCCTCTGGGCGCGCAGGAGATCGCCACCGCGACGCCAACGCCACGTCCCGCGGTCGCCGCCGGAGTTGTTGACCACCAGCGCACGTCGGAGGCCTTATAAAACGCGCGGGAGCCCTCCATTTCCCCTCCTTTGCTCTAGTTTCACCCCAAATCGAAACCCTAGCACGCTCAGACCCCGGCCATGGCCGTCGATGTAGACCTCCCCAAGCCCCGCCGTTACCACCACTGAGACCGCCGTCCTCGACATGGTTACCGTGCGCAAGGAATTGCGCTGACGCGCCTCCAATCGACCGCGCCAAGTCATCTTCCCCGACGCCGGCATCTAGCTAATCCGGCGAACGAGGCCTCCTTCGACCTCGCCGTCACGCGCGTCGTGCTCCTGGTGAGCCGTTGATCTCCCTAGCATGCTCTCTGAGCTCGATTGCACACCGTAGCGCCACCGCGTCGCTAGCCCGTATGTGCCGCCGCAGCAACTCGTCGTCGGGCACGCTCCGGTGACCAAATCGGAGCGGCGCCACCACCAATCAGTTCGTCTTGACGCCCTCGTTCGTTTGAGCCTACGCACAGCCCCGCGGGAACCCTGTATCGTCGGCGCCGTCCACCACTGACCGCCGGCAGAGCACATGGTTGCCACATCGGCACCATGTGGCAGCCAGCGTGGCTTAGCCCCACCAGTCAGTGACTGTGTGGGTAGAGTCACCGGGTACATTTAGTCATTTCCTTGTTTTAATTTAAATCCCATTTTTCCAGAAACTTCAAATAAATCTAGAAAATCCAATTTAATTCAGAAAAATATAAATGAGATATTAAAATTCTTAGAAAAGAAAACTCTATCCAATAAAAATATAAAATGAAATTTTTATTTTTAATAAAAATTCAATTGTTTAATACTTGTTATTTAAGCCTTTAATTTTAAATTCTAAATACAATTAAAAATTCAGAAATTAAGAAACCATTTATAAATTAAATAAAACCAGTAAGCAAACAAAGAAAACATGAAAACTAATTTTCTTTACTTGCTATCCTATTAAATCATTATTAGGGAGATTTAAACCCTAATTAATAATTACCCTAATTAGTAAATTATTTAAAAATAATAAAAAGCCAAACTGAATATTAATTTTATTTCAAAGTTATTAATAACTTCAACTTTAACATGAAGTTATTAATCATAGAATTAAATTGTAAATAGCAAACCCTAAATTCCACACGGAATGATATTATAACCCTATCATTCCATGTGACTCCTAAAACCCTAAATTAATTAGGAACCCTAGTTCCATTATTTCATGTGAACCCTAAATTGCTTCTAACCTAAACCCTAGGTTAGAACATGTGATCATGGTACATTCTTTCAAAAAATAGAACCCTAGTAGCAAATAAATACCTGTCTTGGCCACATAAAATGTAGAAGACCTATCACTAATATATGGGTATCCCATGTGTTCATCATCATCAGACCTAAATAATCCAGTAGGGTCAACCAAGTGTAAACCCTAGATCCTATTACCAAAGCCATCATCCTTGTTTATCCCTATTTAGCATCACACCATTGTGATGAACCCTAATAGCAACCATACCTACTATTTCACATTACATAACCCTGTTCCACTAAACCCTACTAGTGTAAGATACTTATCAACCATCCTATTCAGGAGCCAATTATTCCTTACTTAATAGAACCAACAGTACAACCTAAACCACCTCAACCCTAATTGATATACTTCTTATTATTTAAGAAGTATGTTCTTCAAAAGTTATTCTTTTGAAGCAAATAAAGAATCATCCTCAACCCTGCTTATAAGGACCTATAAACCCTAGCCAGCTATCACTGGCAAGATAAACCAACCTTGACAACAATCTTGTATGAATAATTGCTTAGAATGCCAGGCTTAACTCAACCTTACAAGCCCTTTGTGTTGATGAATCCAACTAGGTTGTGATCCATCTACTACTTACTCCAGAAACCAATTAGAACCATAGAACTCCACAACCCTAATTATCATACTTGTTCTTTATCAAAGAACATGTTCTTCAAAAGTTATTCTTTTGAAGTATATGATAATTAATTATTAACCATGCCATATAGTGCTAAAACCAACCACTATTCATTACATGTTAGGATTATACCAAATGTTATTGTTATGTGCTATTAGTGTTATTATTATGATTTATTACAGCACCTGTTTATGATAACAAGCAACCAATTCTTAATAAGAACCTTGTTTGTGAATCACTCTAAAAGTGCAACACACCCTGAACCAATCATTACAACTCACTGATTCTAAATCATCGGGGTTAGGTCACGCTTAGAGCGATTGCATCTCATACTTATGCATTATTGCATCCTTGCCAATCTTTCAAACATCGTCCTTACCGAACGATGATGCTATTTCAGAATTTGGAGTTATTGCGTATCGAAGACCTTGCCTGCATAATCTTGCAGTCAAGAAAGGCAAGTTCATCGCTTGCTCATACCATTTGAGTATCATTATCAAATTACTTGCAAAGTACTATGATTATCACTATTGCATCAAAACCAAAACCACTATTTTCATAACTATGAATATGACTATGTGGTGGGCAATGGAACCATGGATTGTGTTGATATGGTGGAGGTTCCATTGCAAGGGTTTATATCCATCTAGGATTAAACAACAAATGTCGTCCAGTGATTCTTGTGCCGTAATACCCGTGTTAACCATAAGATCCGGAGTGGGACGGAGTAGTCAAAAGTGTTTCCACCTCTCGTACATCAACGGATGCGCTCTACCGTAGACACTTGTATCTGTCGGGGGCGAGCGGTTGGCTGGGGAAGCCTTAAGTCCCCACGGCATAGTCCGTAGACACTTGTCGCCCGAAGAACAAGCGGTTGGCTGGGGAAGCCTTAAGTCCCCACGGTATTGCGGTCTATGATGGGTTGCAGCTACCGGCGTAGGAATGTATGGTAGAGCCCTGCATTGTTGTCGTGGTCGGGGTCCACCCTGAAATATATGGGAATAATGGGACCGGCGTGGACCCAGGGTCGGGGTATGCAACAAAGGGTGGGTGTGCGAGGTAGCAGAGGAACATGATTGGCTAGACCTTATACCGGGCCTCACACCAAAGGAAGTGTGGACGAGAACTAGACTCGGTTGGCACCAAGGTTAAGATCTCTTATGGGTAAAGCAACACACATCTGCAGAGTGTAATGAACCGTGACCTGTCACTCCCTGTTCCGGGATATGGAACTACGAACGCGGCCGGAAAGGAGCTCCATGAAGTTCTAGTAAACCGGTGAAGGCTGACGGACATAGTTCTTCTGAATAAAAGCAACCTTTTGAAGAAATGGTTATGAAAACCTGCATTGGTGTTAGACTTTCTGGTCTAATGCCGTAGCTAGTGCATTAAACACCTCTTTCCTATAATGAACTTGTTGAGTACGCTCGTACTCATCCCACTCTTAAATCCCCTGCTTAGATATGGAGGCATCGAAGGAGGATCTACAGTGCAACTCGAAGGCCGAGGAATCAACAACTACTTCAAGAGACAGGACCATGTCAGAGGAGTCAGATACCACATCCAACAAGGAGAAAACCTAGTTTAGCCATAGAAGGGAACTAGATTCCTAAACCTAGCTCCTATTTAGCTAGAATCTATTCTCAGCCTCTATAGCTAGTTAAATACTCTACAAATAGAGTTCGTGATAAGACTAGACTACGAGTCGTTCTTCTGGAATTTATTTGCAGTTTTACCTCATTGTAAAGTAGGAGGCTGTGATGATCTTATGTAACAGAGTCTGTGTGTAATTCTATAGACATGCCTTGGACCCGCATATGTTTCTGTTGTACCACTCTGAGCGATATAATTCTAGTGGAACGGTGTTTCATTGGTGTTATATCAGACTTGCATACTTCACCATGCAGTGGTATGTCGGGTCACCACAAACAAACACCTCTCAAAACAATTTTACTTCTGTTTTAAAAATGAAAAGCTCTAGCACATGTTAATCCCTGCTTCCTCTGCGAAGGGTCAATCTTTTATGTTTATGTTGAGTCACCATCCTTTCTTTGAGCACCTTCTTGAGAGCATAATTATCATTCTTAGTGTAATATGTTTGTCCCAGAATATGGGTAACTATGGTATAACTTTGATGCTTTTATCTTTGATAATGTTTACTTCTAGTCTTTCCATGAAATTCAGAGATGCCTGGGCATTTATGTTTTGCTGTACAAATACGGGCAAGCGAGATACCACTTTATCATATCTTTTTATGAGCATTGCAATCCTGGTGATAGATATGTTTCATGATGCTTATTATTAATTTGTTGGTATCTTTTTCATGATTGACATAACTATTATATGACTTTATTTGCATTTATCTTATCATGAATTGCCTAAGTACTCGTCCATATAATGAGAATATTTACATCATATGAGCAAATGTGTTCGTGAAAGTTCTTTTATCGCACTCAGTTGTTAACTGAATTGCTTGAGGACAAGCAATAAGCTAAGCTTGGGGGGAGTTGATACGTCCAAAACGTATCTACTTTCCCGAACACTTTTGGTATTGTTTTGCCTCTAATTTGTGTATTTTTGATACAACTAACACGGACTAACGCTGTTTTCAGCAGAATTGCCCTGGTGTCTTATTTTTGTGCAGAAAATCAACTTTCAGGAAAATCTCCGGAAATAATTGAAATGGGCCTATTTTCACAGAAGATCTACGGAGCCAGAAGATGAGACGGAGAGGGGGCCACGAGGTGCGCACACCACATGGCGGCGCGGTGGGCCCCTGGGCCGCGCCGCCATATGGTGACGCCGCCTCGGCCAGCCCCCGACGCTCCCCTCTGGACTACTTAAAGCCCTTGACCTAAAAAGGCACGGGGGTTCGACCAATTTGCCAGAAGACATTCAGAACTCCGCCGCCATCGAAAACTCTACTTTCGGGATCAGAAACTCCGTTCTGGCACCCTGCCGGGACGGGGAATTGGATGAGATCATCGCCATCATCGCCACCGACGCCTCTCCATCAACCATCCATGCTTCCCCCATCCATGTGTGAGTAAATCCCCGCTGTAGGTTGAAGGGGATGGTAGGGATTGGATGATATTGTTCATGTAATAGCCATAAGATTGTTAGGGCATGGTGCCTAGTATCCGTTGTTGGTACTTTTATGATATTATTGCAACTTGTTATGCTTAATGCTTGTCACTAGGGCCCGAGTGCCATGATTTCAGATCTGAACATGTTATTGATTCATGATGATATTTATTGTTTTATGATCTTACCTACAAGTTATATACACATATTGCTGTCCGGAACCCGAGGCCCCAAAGTGACAGAAATGGGGACAACCGGAGGGGAAGGCTTTGATATGAGGATCACATGTGTTCACGGAGTGTTAATGCTTTGATCCGGTGCTCTATTAAAAGGAGTACCTTAATTACCAGTAGTTTCCCTAGAGGCCCGGCTGCCACCGACTGGTAGGACAAAAGATGTTGTGCAAGTTTCTCATTGCGAGCACGTACGACTATATACGGAACATATGCCTATGGTTATTTAGTACTTGGATACTGTTTTATTATTATCTGCAAATGCCTTGTCTTGATTATTACATGAGTTATCTTATCCATGCAGCGCCCGTTCATCCATCTCTATGCCTACAGTATTTTAATCCTGCTGTTTACTATAATCACTACTGTTGTCTTTATTACACTGCTGCTTATATTTCACTACTGCTACTGCTATAAAACTGTTGCTACTGATAAACTCTTGCGAGCAAGTCTGGTTCCAGGTGTAGCTGAATTGACAACTCCGTTGTTAAGGCTTACAAATATTCTTTGGCTCCCCTTGTGTCGAATCAATAAATTGGGTTTTACTTCCCTCGAAGACTGTTGCGATCCCCTATACTTGTGGGTCATCAATACTCTCCAGTCGCGTCCCGAAAACCGTCCCTCAAACCACGTTGGATGGAGCGTTTGGGGGACATGTTTTGTTCGTACCGCGTTTGGGGGACGCGCCCCAAACGCCGTCCCCAAATAGGAATTCAAATCATTTGCATTCAAAAGAGATCGTTCCCGCCGTAGTCATCGCGATCAGAGTAGCGGCGATCAAAGTACTGGGCGCGCGATCATATTACAGACCGATGATAGAAATAAAAGAAGGGTTTGTCGTAGGGCGATGCCGACGCCGCCGACGCATCCTGAGTCGACGTTGGCCCGTCGATCACGATGAACTCATCGTGATCTGCCCGGTGGACGTCGAGGCAGAGGCCGACGCAGGTGTAGTAGCGGTTGCGTCTACCGGCTCTTACTCCGCCTACGCCTTCTTCTCCAACTGCGCCGCCCTCCGCCCCTTCCGCTCCGCCGTTGACAACTTCCGGCGCAGACAGTCTTGATGCCACTGATCATCGGTCCAGCTTTCCGGCTTCTTCTTCGGAGCCGGTGCCTTCCGCGGCTTCGCGAAGGGCGCCTTCGCCCCTTTCGTCCCATTGCTCGGTGGCTTCTTGGTCCCTTTCTTGGCTATTTTTTTTGGGGCAGTTGGTGGCGCCATGGATGGGGAGAGGGTGGCGGCGGGAGGAACAGGGTAGCGACAGCGGGAGGGAGAAATGAATCGGCGGGCGGGCGGGACAGGTTAAATGTGTTGGGATGGAAGAAATGCGCGGCGGGAGAGGCGCGATTTGGCGGGAGCGGCGGACAAATTTTCTCTTTGCCACTGACGCATCGGGCACGCTTTTCCGTGTGTCCAGCGTCCCCGGAGCATCCTCTGTGTAGCGGGGACGGGCTCGGGGCGCCGGGCACCGTATCTGGCTGCGCCGGACAAAATTCGGCTTTGAGAAACGCGGCTGAGAACTTTTTTTTGTCCGGCGCGCCCAACTCCCTTTGGGGGACGGTTTGGGGGACGCTGAAGATGCTCTTAATCAATAGCGCAGCCAAAAAAAAAATGCAACATACAAATAATGGGGGCAGACAAGAGGTAATCGTTCAGTGTCAAATACTTGGAGATGTTCTAAATCTGAGCATTGAGAGCTCCAATTCTCCTTCCCGTACGGATAAATTCTTATGTCCCTCCCAGCCGGATTTGTGTATGCTCAGCATCTCCAGCGGCGCGATGTAAATGGGCGCTGAGTGACTGTTAGTGTCCGTTGTGATCGGAAATGTGTCTGGCACCACCTTCAGTGGGGCGACGCAAAGTGATCGGGCCGTCCGCGGAGACGCAAACCTGGCCCAAATATGCGCCAGGTTTGCGTCTCCGCGGACGCTCGGCGGTCGCGGAATTTGTCCGCGTTGGGTGCATCTGGGCCCGGTCGGCAGTGAGTAGGTAAGCAAAAGATTTTTTCATTACTATCGATTGGCCAAAAGGACCATCTTTACAGAGATGGTTAGTCGAGTTAACCTAAAACTACAACGGCCGTACCTACTCGCCATCGCGCGGCCTACACCGGCCTCGGTTACTCGCAGTCGCGCGGCCTACTACTGGCCGCCGGAAGGGCTGGCGTCATCGTCGAAGCAGGAGCGCTTCGCGCACGCCCGCCGTGCACGCCGGCGAACGGACATCTCGTCCTGCCGCCTCTGCCGTTCGACGACCTCGGCCATGGAGCTGTCCCACAGGGCCTCCGCCTGGGCCAACACCACCTGGGTAGCCGCCGCCTCCGCCGTCGCCTGGGCCTCCTCCTCCTCCGCCGCACGAGGGGTCGTCGTCCGCGATGTCGTGGATGACGGCGTCCGCTGGAGGGGCAGCGATGGCCACCCGCGCCTTCGCGAGCTCGGCCATGGCATCGGCGAGCTCGGCCATGGCGTTGGCGATCTCCGCCCTGGTCGCCGCGAGGCGCCCTTCCGCGCGCTCTGCCGCCTCCGCCACCGCCTGCACAACCTCCGCCTCCGCCGCCGCCTACGCAACCTCCGCCTCCGCCACCTCCGCCTCCAGATCCAGCTGCTGGGCCTCAACGCCGGCGGCGACTACCTCCTCCTCCTCCTCCGGGTGGAGGTGCCGGCACATGTGAACAACTTGCTCTCAACTAATGTGGTCGGCCATGGATGGATGGTAGGGTTTGAGGTGTGCCCGTCGTCCCCGCTGGTGTCCACCATATATAGCCACGGCGCAGCGGGAAACGGCGTTGGCGCGCAGGTCGTTTCCCGCGCGCGCGAAACGCCGGCGAAACTTGCCAATGTTTTGGGCACGCACGGGAACGATCATCTTCGCGCGGGAACAGTTAATCGCCGGCGGCAGTCCTCGACGGAACGTAAAACGCCATTAGCGACCTTGACGCTGTCCCCGGTTAAAAAATGCGTCCGCCCGCTGAAAGTACCCCAGACACAAACGGGCGTCCTGGGCCACACCGCATCCACGGGCCGACGTAAACGGACATTTCAGATGTCTGAAATGCATCGGCCCGCTGGAGATGCCCGCAGGAGTGTCAAGGCGTCACGCGGCCGTCGTAATGAGTCGTAATGAGGCGTAACTCGTTGCCTTCTGATTGAGGGGATCGAGCTATTTGTTGGGGAGGATGATGGGAGGGTAGTTATTCGTGTGTCTCACATTTAACTTTGTTGTTGAGCTATTTGGTGCTGCATGGTTGAGGTACCAGGTATATCTATGCTCGGGACTAAAACTGAATTTCTTAGCTAAACAAAAAAAAAAAATCACCGTAGGATGCTACAGTTTGTTCAAACAGTAAGAGGATACTTGTACAGCCCGGTCCAGGATCAGTATGGGTCTCTATTTCATTACTATAGTCTCTGGCGTTTGTAAGGGCTCTTCTTGGGCTGGGCCTTTGCGGAGAGCTCCCAGGTAGTTAGTATATGGCCTTCAGATCATGCAATTCGGGAAGTACTCGGGTGCAGTGCAGGGGAAGCTGTAGTCAACAGACTGTGGTGTTGCCAAAGGTTTATATTGGAGGACTTTTACTGTACCCCCGAATGAACAGGGGCGGTCCAATCTTACCAATCCAGCGGCTCGTGAGCCCTCGTACTCCCCCACGAAGCCAAGAAGTACTAACCAGAAATCGCTCGGAATAGCGGTGGAGTACCTCCACCGGAGGGGCAGAAAGTAATTTCTCAAACTATGTGCACCCGGGTAGGGTTGTTACCGTGATCTATTGTTTGTGTGAGGGTGTTTTTGCAAAAGCTATCCGGTGAGTCCCAGATTGATTCATGATTCATTTCTTTGAGGTTTCTTTGACGAACCCCAGAAGAGATACTCCTGGCGGCGTTGGGGGAAATGGAGAACCCGACCAGGGGATGCGGCACGGCGCGGCCGTCGCCCTAGGGCCTAGGCCCTGAAGGAGATATGCCCAAGAGGCAATAATAAAAGTGGTTATTATATATCTTTATGTTTATGATAAATGTTTATATACCATGCTATAATTGTATTAACCGAAACATTGATACATGTGTAATATGTAAACAACAAAGAGTCCCTAGTATGCCTCTTAACTAGCTTGTTGATTAATGGATGATTAGTTTCATAATCATGAACATTGGATGTTATTAATAACAAGGTTATATCATTGTATGAATGATGTAATGGACACACCCAATTAAGCGTAGCATAAGATCACGTCATTAAGTTATTTGCTATAAGCTTTCGATACATAGTTACCTAGTCCTTATGACCATGAGATCATGTAAATCACTTATACCGGAAAGGTACTTTGATTACATCAAACGCCACTGCGTAAATGGGTGGTTATAAAGGTGGGATTAAGTATCCGGAAAGTATGAGTTGAGGCATATGGATCAACAGTGGGATTTGTCCATCCCGATGACGGATAGATATACTCTGGGCCCTCTCGGTGGAATGTCGTCTAATGTCTTGCAAGCATATGAATAAGTTCATAAGAGACCATATACCACGGTACGAGTAAAGAGTACTTGTCAGGAGACGAGGTTGAACAAGGTATAGAGTGATACCGATGATCAAACCTCGGACAAGTAAAATATCACGTGACAAAGGGAATTGGTATCGTATGTGAATGGTTCATTCGATCACTCATCATTGAATATGTGGGAGCCATTATGGATCTCCAGATCCCGCTATTGGTTATTTGTCGGAGAGAGTACTCAACCATGTCCGCATAGTTCGCGAACCGTAGGGTGACACACTTAAGGTTGGATGTTGAAATGGTAGAACTTGAATATGGAATGGAGTTCGAATATTTGTTCGGAGTCCCGGATGAGATCCCGGACATCACGAGGAGTTCCGGAATGGTCCGGAGAATAAGATTCAAATATAGGAAGTCATTTTATAAGATTTAAAATGATCCGGAAGGTTCCATGGAAGTTCTAGAAGGTTCTAGAAAAGTCCGGAAGAAACCACTTTGGAAGGCGGAGTCCCAAAGGGACTCCACCACCATGGCCGGCCAACCCTAAAGGGGGAGGAGTCCCAAGTGGACTCTCCTAAGGGGGCCGGCCACCCCCTCCCTAGGAAGGGTGGGAATCCCACCTCTAGTGGGAGTCCTAGCTTGGGTAGGTTTCATGTGATATGGAAGGTTTTGGTTCGGGGTCTTATTCGAAGACTTGTAGACCAACTCTTGGGTGTTCCACCTATATAATGAGGGCCAAGGGGAGGGGGCCGGCCACCCCAAACACCACAAGGTGGCCGCACCCCTAGTGGCCGGCCCCCCCTCTCCCAAACCCTAGCGGCCCTCTCTCCTCCACCACATCCCGCATGCTTAGCGAAGCTCCGCCGGGTTTCTCCACCACCAGCGACACCACGCCGTCGTGCTGCCAGATTCAAGAGGAGCTACTACTTCCGCTACCCGCTGGAACGGGGAGGTGGACGTCATCTTCATCAACAACCGAACGTGTGACCGAGTACGGAGGTGCTGCCCGTTCGTGGCGCCGTGATCAAGATCTTCTACGCGCTTTTGCAAGCGGCAAGTGAACGTCTACCGCAGCAACAAGAGCCTCATCTTGTAGGCTTTGGAATCTCTTCAAGGGTGAGACTCGATAATCCCCTTGTTTCTACCGTCTTCTAGATTGCATCTTGGCTTGGATTGTGTGTTCGCGGTAGGAAATTTTTTGTTTTCTATGCAACGAATCCCTACAGTGGTGTCAGAGCCGTATCTATGCATAGATGGTTGCACGAGTAGAACATAATGGTTTTGTGGGCGTTGATGCTCTTGTTATCTTTAGTTTGAGTACTTTGCATCTTTGTGGCATAGTGGGATGAAGCGGCTCGGACTAACTTTACATGACCGCGTTCATGAGACTTGTTCCTCGTTCGACATGCAACTTGTATTGCATAAGAGGCTTTGCGGGTGTCTGTCTCTCCTACTATAGTGAAGATTCAATTTACTCTTCTATTGACAACATTAGTATCAACGTTGTGGTTCATGTTCGTAGGTAGATTAGATCTCTCTCGAAAACCCTAAACCACGTAAAATATGCAAACCAAATTAGAGACGTCTAACTTGTTTTTGCAGGGTTTGGTGATGTGATATGGCCATAATGTGATGATGAATATGTATGAGATGATCATTATTGTATTGTGGCAACCGGCAGGAGCCTTATGGTTGTCTTTAAATTTCATGTTGAGTAGTATTTCAAAGTAGTTGTAATAGTTGCTACATGGAGGACAATCATGAAGACGGCGCCATTGACCTTGACGCTATGCCGACGATGATGGAGATAATGCCCGAATATGATGGAGATCATGTCCGTGCTTTGGAGATGAAGATCAAAGGCGCAAAGACAAAAGGGCCATATCATATCACATATGAACTGCATGTGATGTTAATCCTTTTATGCATCTTATTTTGCTTAGATCGTGACGGTAGCATTATAAGATAATCCCTCACTAAAATCTCAAGATAATAAAGTGTTCATCCTTAGTAGCACCGTTGCCAAGACTTGTCGTTTCGAAGCATCTCGTGATGATCGGGTGTGATAGAATCAACAAGTGCATACAACGGGTGCAAGACAGTTTTGCACATGCGGATACTAAGGTGGCCTTGACGAGCCTAGCATGTACAGACATGGTCTCGGAACACGTGATACCGAAAGGTAGAGCATGAATCATATGGTTGATATGATGAACACTTTGAGTGTTCGCCGTTGAAATTACACCTTGTCTCGTGATGATCGGACTTAGGTGTGGTGGATTTGGTTCGTGTGATCACTAAGACAATGCGAGGGATATTGTTTTTGAGTGGGAGTTCACCTAGATTTTTAATTATGTTGAATTAAAATTTGAACTCAATTTGTCATAAACTTAGTCTAAACTTTTGCAAATATATGTTGTAGAGATGGCGTCACCAATCAATTTTAACCAGTTCCTAGAGAAAGAAAAGCTTAAGAGCAACGGTAGCAACTTCACCGACTGGTTTCGTCATGTGAGGATCTTCCTCGCTGGCGGAAATCTGCAATTTGTGCTTGATGCACCGCTAGGTGACCCTCCTGCAGAAACTGAAACCGAGGAAGTAAAGAATGTTTACGCAACTCGGAAAACTCGGTACTCTCAAGTTCAGTGTGCCCTCCTGTGCAGTCTGGAAGCCGATCTTCAAAAACATTTTGAGCACCACGATCCTCATGAGTTGGTCAATGAGCTGAAAGCTATATTTGAGACTCATGCGGCCGTGGAATGCTATGAAGTATCAAAACACTTCTTCAGCTGTATGATGGAAGAAGGCAGCTCCGTTAGTGAGCACATGCTCGTTATGACCGGGCATGCGAAGAAACTCAGTGACTTGGGAATAGTGATTCCTAATAGACTGGGGATTAATCGTGTCCTTCAATCACTGCCACCAACTTACAAGAACTTTGTGATGAACTACAATATGCAGAACATGAACAAGGAGTTACCTGAACTCTTTGGCATGCTAAAAGCTGCTGAGATTGAGATCAAGAAAGAGCACCAAGTGTTGATGGTCAACAAGACCACCAGTTTCAAGAAACAGGGCAAGTCTAAGGGAAAATTCAAGAAGGGTGGCAAGAAAGCTGCCACGCCTCCTATGAAACCTAAGAACGGCCCTAAGCCTGATGCTGAGTGCTATTACTGCAAGGAGAAGGGACACTGGAAGCGTAATTGCTCCAAGTATCTGGATGATCTGAAGAGCGGCCTTGTCAAGAAGAAGAAAGAAGGTATATCTGATATACATGTTATAGATGTTTATCTCACTGGTTCTCGTTCTAGTACCTGGGTATTTGATACTGGTTCGGTTGCTCATATTTGTAACTCGAAACAGGAACTAAAGAATAAACGAAGACTACTGAAAGATGAAGTGACGATGCGCGTTGGAAACGGATCCAAAGTCGATGTGATCGCTATCGGCACACTTCCTCTACATCTACCTTCGGGATTAGTTTTAAGCCTAAATAATTGTTATTTTGTACCCGCGTTGAGCATGAACATTATATCTGGATCTTGTTTAATGCAAGACGGTTATTCATTCAAGTCTGAGAATAATGGTTGTTCTATTTTTATGAATAATATCTTTTATGGTCGAGCACCTGAAAAGAATGGCTTATTTCTGTTAGATCTCGATAGTAGTGATACGCATATACATAACATTGATGCTAAGCGAATTAAATTGAATGATAATTCTACTTATATGTGGCACTGTCGTCTTGGTCATATTGGAGTGAAACGCATGAAGAAACTCCATACCGATGGATTACTTGAATCACTTGACTTTGAGTCACTTGATAGATGCGAAGCATGTCTAATGGGAAAAATGACTAAGACACCATTTTCTGGTATGATGGAGCGAGCTACTGACTTATTGGAAATCATACATACCGATGTGTGCGGACCAATGAGTGTAGCATCGCGCGGTGGTTATCGTTATGTTCTAACCTTCACAGATGATCTGAGTAGATATGGGTATATCTATTTCATGAAACATAAATCCGAAACTTTCGAGAAGTTTAAGGAATTCCAAAGTGAAGTAGAAAATCAACGTAACAAGAAGATTAAATTTCTACGATCTGATCGCGGAGGTGAATATCTGAGTTATGAGTTTGGCATGCATTTAAAGAAATGCGGAATACTTTCACAATTGACATCGCCGGGAACACCACAACGAAACGGTGTGTCCGAACGTCGTAATCGAACTCTCTTAGATATGGTTCGTTCTATGATGTCTCTTACTGATTTGCCGTTATCATTTTGGAGTTATGCATTAGAGACAGCCGCATTCACTTTAAATAGAGCACCATCAAAATCCGTAGAAATGACACCGTATGAATTATGGTTTAATAAGAAACCTAAGCTATCGTTCCTTAAAGTTTGGGGTTGCGAAGCCTATGTAAAGAAGTTACAACCGGACAAGCTAGAACCCAAAGCGGAGAAATGCGTCTTCATAGGATACCCTAAGGAAACTATAGGGTACACTTTCTATCACAAATCCGAAGGCAAAATCTTTGTTGCTAAGAACGGAACCTTTCTTGAGAAAGAATTTCTCACTAAAGAAGTGACTGGAAGAAAAGTAGAACTCGATGAGATATATGAATCTTTACTCGTTGATCAAAGTAGCGCAGTACCGGAAATTGTACCTGTACCGCCTACACCAGCAACAGAGGAAGCTAATGATAATGATCATGAAACTTCGAACGAGGAAACTACTGAACCTCGCAGATCGACAAGGGAACGTGCCACTCCTGATTGGTATGATCCTTGTCTAAATGTCATGATTGTGGATAACAATGATGAGGACCCTGCGACGTATGAAGAAGCGATGATGAGCCCAGATTCCAACAAATGGCAAGAAGCCATGAAATCCGAAATGGGATCCATGTATGATAACAAAGTATGGACTTTGTAGACTTACCTGATAGCCGCAAGGCTGTCGAGAATAAATGGATCTTCAAGAGAAAAACAGATGCTGATGGTAATATTACTGTCTATAAAGCTCGACTTGTCGCAAAGGGTTTCCGACAAATTCAAGGAGTTGACTACGATGAGACTTTCTCACCTGTAGCGAAGCTAAAATCCGTGAGGATTTTGTTAGCAATAGCTGCATTTTTCGATTATGAGATTTGGCAGATGGATGTCAAAACGGCGTTCCTTAATGGAGACATTGAGGAAGAGTTGTATATGGTACAACCCAAAGGTTTTGTCGATCCTAAAAATGCTGACAAAGTATGCAAACTTCAACGTTCAATTTATGGACTGAAGCAAGCATCAAGAAGTTAGAACCGACGCTTTGATAAGGTGATCAAAGACTTCGGGTTTATACAGTGTCATGGAGAGGCCTGTATTTACAAGAAAGTGAGTGGGAGCTCTGTAGCATTCCTGATATTATATGTAGATGACATATTATTGATTGGGAATGATATAGAACTATTAAGCAGTGTAAAAGGTTATTTGAATAATAGTTTTTCAATGAAAGACCTTGGTGAAGCATCGTATATATTAGGCATCAAGATTTATAGAGATAGATCAAGACGCATAATAGGGCTATCACAGAGTACATACCTGGACAAGATTCTAAAGAAGTTTAGAATGGACGAAAGTAAGAAAGGTTTCTTACCTATGTTACCAGGCAAGGTCTTGAGTAAGACTCAAGGACCGGCTACGGCAGAAGAAGAGAAAGGATGAGTAATATCCCCTATGCCTCGGCAGTAGGATCTATCATGTATGCCATGCTATGTACTAGACCAGATATAGCACATGATGTTAGTTTGACTAGCAGATATCAAAGTGATCCAGGAATGGAACAGTGGACAGCGGTCAAGAATATCCTGAAGTACTTGAAAAGAACTAAGGATATGTTTCTTTGTTATGGAGGTGACCAAGAGCTCGTTGTAAGCGGTTACACCGATGCAAGTTGGAACACTGATCCTGACGACTCTAAGTCACAATCTGGGTACGTGTTTATATTGAATGGTCTTTGCGATGGTGGGCAAGCTCAAGGCAAGCAGGTGGCGAAGTCTTCAACAGAATCAGAGTACATAGCGGCTTCAGAGGCTTCATCAGAAGCGGTATGGATGAAGAGGTTCATTGTAGAGCTCGGTGTGGTTCCTAGTGCATTGGACCCATTAGTCATCTACTGTGATAACATGGGTGCCATCGCCAATGCACAAGAACCAAGGTCACACAAGAGGCTGAAGCATATCAAGCTGCATTACCACTCGATTCGCGAGTACATCGAAGATGGAGAAGTAAAGATTTACAAAGTACACACTGATCTGAATGTAGAAGATCCGTTGACTAAAGCTCTCCCTAGGGCAAAGCATGACCAACACTAGAATGCCATGGGTGTTAGGTACATTACAATGTAATCTAGATTATTGACTCTAGTGTAAGTGGGAGACTGAAGAAGATATGCCCAAGAGGCAATAATAAAAGTGGTTACTATATATCTTTATGTTTATGATAAATGTTTATATACCATGCTATAATTTTATTAACCGAAACATTGATACATGTGTGATATGTAAACAACAAAGAGTCCCTAGTATGCTTCTTAACTAGCTTGTTGATTAATGGATGATTAGTTTCATAATCATGAACATTGGATGTTATTAATAACAAGGTTATATCATTGTATGAATGATGTAATGGACACACCCAATTAAGCGTAGCATAAGATCACGTCATTAAGTTATTTGCTATAAGCTTTCGATACATAGTTACCTAGTCCTTATGACCATGAGATCATGTAAATCACTTATACCGGAAAGGTACTTTGATTACATCAAACGCCATGATACGTCCAATTCGCATCACTATTTTATATCATAATTTGTTGTTATTCATTGATATATTTCATATTTGGGGATAATACTTATGTTATTTCATCTATTTTGCATGATTCATGATTATTGGAGGATCGCGCACCGGAGTCAGGATTCTGCTGGAAAAAGCCCCGTCAGAATGCAATATTTCGGAAGATCAACAGTTGGCGGAAATTATATGAAAAATCCTATTTTTCCAGATGACGAAGGGAGCCAGAAGGGGGAGCCGAGGGGACCCGAGGTGGGCCCACCTCATAGGCCGGCGTGACCCAAGGCCTGGCCGCGCCGCCCTGTGAGGAGGGGGCCCACAGCCCCCTCTCGCCTCCTTTTCTTCGCGAACGTCTTCGTCCCGAAAACCTAAGCTCCAGGGGATAGGTCGCGAAGAGTCACAGCCACCTCTGCGAGGCGGAGAACACCAGAGAGAAAAGAGCTCTCCGGCAGGCTGAGATCCACCGGGGAAATTCCCTCCCGGAGGGGGAAATCGACGCCATCGTCACCGCCATCGAGTTGGACATCATCTCCATCACCATCATCATCATCTTCATCATCATCACCGCCGCCTCCACCGCTGCACATCGTCACCGCTGTAACAATTTGGGTTTGATCTTGATTGTTTGATAGGGGAAACTCTCCCGGTGTTGATTTCTACTTGTTATTGATGCTATTGAGTGAAACCGTTGAACCAAGGTTTATGTTCAGATTGTTATTCATCATCATATCACCTCTGATCATGTTCCATATGATGTCTCGTGAGTAGTTCATTTAGTTCTTGAGGACATGGGTGAAGTCTAAATGTTAGTAGTGAAGTATGGTTGAGTAATATTCAATGTTATGATATTTAAGTTGTGGTGTTATTCTTCTAGTGGTGTCGTGTGAACGTCGAGTACACGACACTTCACCTTTATGGGCCTAGGGGAATGCATCTTGTACTCGTTTGCCAATTGCGGGGTTGCCGGAGTGACAGAAACCTGAGCCCCCGTTGGTATATCGATGCAGGAGGGATAGCAGGATCTCAGAGTTTAAGGCTGTGGTTAGATTTATCTTAATTACTTTCTTGTAGTTGCGGATGCTTGCAAGGGGTATAATCACAAGTATGTATTAGTCCTAGGAAGGGCGGTAAATTAGCACAGGTTCACCCACACAACACTTATCAAAACAATGAAGATTAATTAGCCGTATGTAGCGAAAGCACTAGACTAAAATCCCGTGTGTCCTCGAGAACGTTTGGTCATTATAAGTAAACAAACCGGCTTGTCCTTTGTGCTAATAGGATTGGGCCACTCGCTGCAATCGTTACTCTTGCACTTTACTTACTCGTACTTTATTCATCTGTTACATCAAAACCCCCTGAATACTTGTCTGTGAGCATTTACAGTGAATCCTTCATCGAAACTGCTTGTCAACACCTTCTGCTCCTCGTTGGGATCGACATTCTTACTTATCGAAGATACTACGATACACCCCCTGTACTTGTGGGTCATCAAGACTATTTTCTGGCGCCGTTGCCGGGGAGTGAAGCGCTATTGGTAAGTGGAATTGGTATGGGAAATTTCTACTGTTTGTGCTGATTTTATTTCTGCCTGCTGCCATAATTCATTATGGAGAGATCTTCTCTTGAGTATTTATTTGGAAAATCTACTACTACTGCAAAGGTAGTGGATGAGGCGCCAGGTGAGGAAGAAATACCATACAAAATACCTATGAAAATTATTGAACGTGTAGTGGATAACCGTTATACAGGGAAAGAAAAGTCCACCCTGGAGATCATTTACTGTTCTTACATGAATTATGCGGTTTATTCAAGTGTGCAGGTATTGCTATGGATGAAGTGAGGAAGAAACTATTCTCTATATCGCTGTCTGGTAAAGCGGCGCATTGGTATAAATTACTGGATAATGGGGATTCTCTTGAATGGAATGATATTGTGCCCCGGTTTTATTCTAAGTTCTATCCTCCAAGTGAAATTCACAAGGATCGGAACCGCATATATAATTTTTGTCCTCATGATGGAGAGAGTATTGCCCAAGCGTAGGGGAGATTGAAGTCTTTAATGCTCAAATGCCCCATTCATGAGCTTCCTGGTAATGTTATTATTGATAATTTCTATGCAAGACTTTCTTTTCAAGACAAGACCTTGCTGGATACTTCTTGTTCTGGATCATTTACGCGCAACAAAGAAGAGTTTAAAAGGGACCTTCTTAATCGGATCCAGGAAAATACTGAAGGATGGGAGAACGACAAAGATAGAGAATCAGGTATAAATTATGATTATAAATGCATTAAAGCTTTTATGGATACTGATAAATTTCGTAATATGAGTGCTACTTATGGTCTTGATTCTCAAGTTGCTGCAAATCTTTATAAAACTTTTGCCTCTCATTATGAATTGCCTAAGAAGAACTTTGATAAGTATCATGAACCATATAAAGATAAAATTGATTCATCTATTAATAAATGTGTTGTAGTTGAAACTGTTGATCATGTTATTCCTGAAGCTTATATTGAAAAAACTCCTTTCCCTGCTAAAATGAAGGAGTACTCTGTTATAAATAGTGCGGTTCATAAAAGTGAAAAGAAACCTATAGAACCTGAAGAACAAATAAAAGTTGAACCTGCTGTTGCAATAGTTAAAGATCTTGTGACTGAAAATGTGGAGGATGGTCATATTATTTTCTGTGAAGATGCCTCTAATATTGTTTCACATCCTAATAAGTCTAAGAAAGCTAGTGTTCCTAGGTTATCTGTTAGAATTGGAGATCATTGTTATTATGGTTTATGTGATATTGGTGCAAGTATTAGTGCTATTCCTTATGAGCTTTACACGGAGATTATGCACGAAATTGGCTCTTGTGAACTTGAAGATATTGATGTGGTTATTCGGCTGGCTAATAGAGAAACTATCTCTCCAATTGGTATTGTTCGAGATGTGGAAGTTCTATGCGGTAAGATTAAATATCCTGCTGACTTTTTGGTACTTGGTTCTGCTGCTAGTAAATATTGTCCTATCATTTTTGGTAGACCTTTTCTAAATACTTGTGGAGCTATTATAGATTGCAAGAAAGAATTTTTTTTGACTAAATTTGCTGGTGAATCTTATGAGTTTAACTTCTCTAAATTTACCAAAACTCCTTATAAAGCTGATTTGCCTAATAACGATTTTAGAGTTGAACAGTGTGCATCTATCGCTCTTGCTCCTAATAATCCTTTGCAGCAACATTTGGAGAATAGTGAGAGTGAAGTTTTTAGGGAAGAAAGAGACGAGCTTGATGAAATTTTCCTTCGTCAACCTATTCTTAAGCATGATTTACCGGTAGAAGATCTGGGTACAACACCGCCACCAAAGGAAGATCCTGTCTTTGATTTAAAACCATTGCCTGATAATCTTAAATATGCTCATATTGATGATAAGAAAATATATCCTGTTATTATTAGTTCTAAGCTTACAGAGTTTGAAGAAGAAAGGTTATTGGAAATATTGAAGAAACACCGAGGTGCTATTGGCTACACTCTGGATGACTTGAAGGGGATTTCTCCCTCTATTTGCCAACATGCCATTAATATGGAAGATGATGCGAAGCCTGTTGTTGAACCTCAGCGTCGTCTAATTCCTAAGATGAAGGATGTGGTAAGAAATGAGGTATTAAGACTTCTTGAAGCTGGTATTATATATCCTATTGCTGATAGTAGATGGGTTAGTCTTGTGCATTGTGTTCCTAAGAAAGGAGGAATGACTGTTGTGCCTAATGATAATGATGAGCTCATACCTCAAAGAGTAGTTGTAGGGTATAGAATGTGCATTGATTATCGAAAAGTTAATAAGGTTACTAAGAAAGATCATTACCCTTTGCCTTTTATTGATCAAATGTTAGAAAAGGCTGTCTAAAAATACTCATTTTTGCTTTCTTGATGGTTATTCTAGGTTTTCACAAATTGCTGTTAAAACTAAGGATCAAGAGAAAACCACTTTCACTTGTCCCTATGGAACTTATGCTTATAGACGTATGCCTTTTGGTTTATGTAATGCCCCTGCTACTTTTCAAAGATGCATGTCTGCTATTTTTCATGGCTTTTGTGAGAGTATTGTAGAGGTATTCATGGATGATTTTTCTGTCTATGGGAATTCTTTGATAATTGCTTGCGGAGCCTTGATAAAGTTTTGCAGAGATGCGAGGAAACTAACCTTGTTCTTAATTGGGAGAAATGCCACTTTATGGTTAATGAAGGAATTGTATTGGGACATAAAATTTCCGAGAGAGGTATTGAAGTTGATAGAGCTAAAGTTGAAGCAATTGAGAAGATGCCCTATCCTAGGGATGTTAAAGGTATTCGTAGTGTTCTTGGTCATGCTGGGTTTTATAGGAGGTTTATTAAAGACTTCTCCAAGATTTCAAAGCCTCTTACTAATCTTCTTCAAAAAGATGTACCTTTTGTTTTTGATGATGATTGTAAGGAAGCCTTTGAAACTCTAAAGAAAGCCTTAACAACTGCTCCTATAGTTGAACCTCCTGATTGGAACTTGCCATTTGAAATTATGTGTGATGCTAGTGATTTTGTTGTAGGCACTGTTCTTGGACAGCGAGTAAATAAAAAATTGAATGTTATTCATTATGCTAGTAAAACTCTTGATGCTGCTCAAAGAAATTATGCTACTACTGAAAAAGAATTATTAGCTGTAGTCTTTGCTTGTGATAAGTTTAGATCTTATATTGTTGATTCAAAAGTTACTATACATACTGATCATGCTGCAATCAGATACCTCATGCAAAAGAAAAATGCTAAGCCAAGGCTTATTAGATGGGTACTTCTGTTGCAAGAATTTGATTTACATATTGTAGATAGGAAAGGTGCTGATAATCCTGTTGCTGATAATTTGTCTAGATTGGAAAATATTGCTTATGATCCTGTTCCTGTTAATGATAGTTTTCCAAATGAACAATTGGCTGTAATAAAGGTGAGCTCGCGAGACAGTCCTTGGTATGCTGATTATGCTAACTTTATTGTTTCCAAGTACTTGCCTCCAACCTTTTCAGCTCAGCAAAGGAGGAAATTCTTTTATGACTTGAGGCATTATTTCTGGGATGACCCACACTTATATAAAGAAGGAGTGGATGGTATTCTGCGAAGATGTGTTCCTGAATATGAACAGCAAGAGATATTGAGTAAATGTCATGGTAGTGCTTATGGAGGACATCACGCCGGAGATAGAACCGCGCAAAAGGTTCTACAATCAGGTTTTTATTGGCCAACTCTCTTCAAAGATGCAAGGAAGTTTATCTTATCTTGTGATGAGTGTCAAAGGGTTGGTAATATCTCCAGACGCAATGAAATGCCTATGAATTATACTCTTGTTATTGAACCGTTTGATTGTTGGGGATTTGACTTCATGGGACCTTTTCCCTCTTCAGAAGGTAACACTCATATACTTGTTGCTGTTGATTATGTTACTAAATGGGTGAAAGCCATACCTACAAAAAGTGCTGATGGTGAGACCTCTTTAAAGATGCTTTTAGATATTATTTTTCCTCGATTTGGAGTTCCTAGATATATTATGACTGATGGAGGTTCTCATT
This sequence comes from Lolium perenne, assembly GCF_019359855.2. Lineage (NCBI taxonomy): Eukaryota > Viridiplantae > Streptophyta > Magnoliopsida > Poales > Poaceae > Lolium > Lolium perenne. The sequence continues at coordinate 164,923,729 of NC_067247.2, forward strand.
TTATTCATGGTGGTTTTAGAAAAACTCTTGCTAAATATGGTATTAATCATAGAATTGCTTCCGCTTATCATCCCCAAACTAGTGGGCAAGTAGAACTATCAAATAGAGAAATTAAATCTATCTTGCAAAAGACTGTTAATAAAACTAGAAAGAATTGGGCTAGTAAATTGAAGGAAGCACTATGGGCTTATAGAACTGCTTATAAAAATCCCATGGGAATGTCACCTTATAAAATGGTTTATGGAAAAGCTTGTCATTTACCTTTAGAACTAGAGCACAAAGCTTATTGGGCTGTTAGAGAATTAAATAAAGATCATAAATTAGCTGGTAATAAGAGGTTGCTGCAATTGAGTTCTCTAGATGAATGGAGAAGTGAAGCTTATGAAAATGCTAAACTCTTTAAAGAGAAAGTTAAAAAATGGCATGATAGAAGGATTATCAAAAGAGAATTTAATATTGGGGATAAAGTCCTATTGTATCGGTCTCGTCTCAGATTCTTTGCAGGGAAATTACTCTCGAAATGGGAAGGACCATATGTTGTTGAGGAGGTGTATCGTTCAGGAGCAATAAAAATTAGCTCTCTCCAAGGCAATGCCACACAAGTGGTGAATGGACAAAGACTCAAGCATTATATCTCAGGTGATTCTTACAATGTAGATGTTGATGTTATTCGAGTGGAAACACCGGAGGCTTTCATCAAAGGTCAAATTGAAAGTCCACCAGAACTCCACTTTGAATAGGTAACAGTACTGGTAATAAAAAAGTTCGCAATTTACTTTCCGAACAATGTTTTTGGTATTTTTGGAAAATATGAAAAATTACGAGATCGAAACGGAGTGGAGGAGACGCACGAGGGCGTGCCCCCATAGGTCAGCGCGGGCCCCAGCCAGGCCACGCCGCCCTATGAGCTGGCCGCCTCGTCGCCTCTCTCCGACTCTGGTTCGACCTGGTACTTTCCTTATGACATACAAATTCCTACTATATAATCCCCCGGACCCCTGGAGGTTCGTATATCGTTTTCTCGACGTGTTTTGTTTCGAGCTGTTTCTGCCAGGATTTGCTTCGGATCTAGAGCCATCATGTCTTCGTCGGAAACTCCGAAGGACAGCTCCTGCAAGGACGTTGACAACTTGTACATGGAGGAGCTGAGGATGCACCCCAAGGAGTTGCTGCTCGTTGATGGAGAGCTGCAGATCAAGGATGTCCAGGGTCCTAAAGGAGAAGGAAGCTTGGAAAACAGGATGGAGAAGCTAGAGCAAGAGGTCTTCAAATACAAGAAGATGGCTGAGTGTGAGGTGGACATCTTCCACAAGATTGTGTCTGAACTTATTGATGCACACGAGAAGGAGACTGCAAAGCTATGGGGCGACATCCTCTCACTTCACGACACCACCAACAAACTCCAAGCTCAACTCTATGATGTTCAGAATCAGAACTGTGAGTATGAAAACAGGTTTAAACACATAAGCTATGCTGCTAGTTTCAGGACTCCCGAGACCAAGATGTCGTTTGTTGATGGAGAGCCTCTTCCTTGGAAATCTGATGATGGGAATTCATCACCACCATCGCCGAAGGAGTAATTCATCATCGGTATTGACATTCCCTTGGTTTGTTCCAAGCTTGGGGGAGTGCCGCTGTATCACATCATCACTATCTTTTACTTTTTACTATCAAGTAGTGTCATATCATGAGTAGGGAAGTTATCATATAAGATGGGTTGCAGTGTGGAAGTATCTCTCCTTTAGTTGGTTGTCTATGTATCCCTTGGTGTGAGTTATCGTTATGAAATATTAATGAGAAGTCTTATCATTTACATATTGCACATCTTATTTTAGTTTGCAATCCCTATTATATGATTGATCTTGTTATTAGTATTGGTATCACTTTGGGAGCATTGAATAAATCTATTTGGTTTTGGCAAACTTAGCATTGGTCAATAGCAACAACACTTTGAGGTCTAAGTAGAAAAGAGAAATACATGTAGTTGTTTCATTGTCTTCCTTTCTTGTTAGCTCATAGCTTATTATTCTGAAGTTAAATTTGTTTGTGCTTACAAGAAAGATGCATGATTGTTTCTATCACATGTATACTTGTTTGTTTCCCTCGACTCTTATGCTTGCTAATTAACCTTGCTAGCCAAAGACCTGTACTGAGAGGGAATACTTCTCGTGCATCCAAACCTTAACCCAAAACCTATGTCATTTGTGTCCACCATAACTACCTACTACATGGTATTTCCTGCCATTCCAAGTAAATACTTCGTGTGCTACCTTTAAACAATTCAAAATTTACTATCTCTTATTTGTGTCAATGTTTTATAGCTCATGAGGAAGTATGTGGTGTTTTATCTTTCAACCTTGTTGGGCAACTTTCACCAGTGGACTAGTGGCTTCATCCACTTATCCAATAACTTTGCAAAAAGAGCTGGCAATGGGATTCCCAGTCCCAAATTAATTAACCTAAATAGACACTCCTCCATGGTATGTGATTGATGGACGGCACCCGAAGGATTCGGTTAGCCATGGCTTTTGTAAGCAAAGGTTGGGGGGAGTGTCATCATAATAAAACTAAAATAAAAAGGCACTCCTTCATGGTATGAGATTGTTGGCAGGCACCCGAGGATTCGGTTAGCCATGGTTTGTGAAAGAAAGGTTGGAAGGAGTGCCACACAAAAATAAAATGGGAGCCGCTCTTTGAAGGTTTGTCTGGCAAGGGGGTTAGAGTACCCGCTACCAGTCGTTGACAACAACAAACACCTCTCAAAATGTTACTTTCCTTCTCTTTATATGATTTCAAAACTGAAAAAGCTCTAGCACATGATTTAATCCCTGCTTCCCTCTGCGAAGGGCCTGTCTTTTACTTTATGTTGAGTCAGTAAACCTATTTCCCTCCATCTTAAGCAAGCATTTGAGTTGTTGTGATCAAACCATTATATTGTGATTTACCTCATCATGTCTTTTACTTTTCCTTGTTTAGTACAAGTTTTATCTGAATGAATATAGCTTTGAAAGTTATCAATGATCATGAGGAGATTATTATGATTGAATATGCAAGTTGTGCCATATGAACTTTAACATAAGAGCGCTGCTCGATAGATAAGTATAACCTGTTAACTGTTCTTTGACCAAGAACGAAGTTTGCCATTACCAACCATGATTTCTTATGCACCTTTATTTGTGATTACCTTATACTTGTTTCAAGTTGAATTATATGAGGAAGTTGTTTACTAGAATGTCTTGTGTGGATGAATATGATGCTTCTTGTCCGTATTTTATTTATCGACTCTTCACTCCATAAACATGTGGTCCTGTTTACCGAGTTCAGTTTCGCTTGGGGACAAGCAAAGTCTAAGCTTGGGGGGAGTTGATACGTCCAATTCGCATCACTATTTTATATCATAATTTGCTGTTATCCATTGATATATTTCATATTTGGGGATAATACTTATGTTATTTCATCTATTTTGCATGATTCATGATTATTGGAGGATCGCGCACCGGAGTCAGGATTCTGCTGGAAAAAGCGCCGTCAGAATGCAATATTTCGGAAGATCAACAGTTGACGGAAATTATATGAAAAATCCTATTTTTCCAGATGACGAAGGGAGCCAGAAGGGGGAGCCGAGGGGACCCGAGGTGGGCCCACCTCATAGGCCGGCGCGGCCCAAGGCCTGGCCGCGCCGCCCTGTGAGGAGGGGGCCCACAGCCCCCTCTCGCCTCCTTTTCTTCGTGAACGTCTTCGTCCCGAAAACCTAAGCTCCAGGGGATAGGTCGCGAAGAGTCACAGCCGCCTCTGCGAGGCGGAGAACACCAGAGAGAAAAGAGCTCTCCGGCAGGCTGAGATCCGCCGGGGAAATTCCCTCTCGGAGGGGGAAATCGACGCCATCGTCACCGCCATCGAGTTGGACATCATCTCCATCACCATCATCATCATCTTCATCATCATCACCGCCGCCTCCACCGCTGCACATCGTCACCGCTGTAACAATTTGGGTTTGATCTTGATTGTTTGATAGGGAAACTCTCCCGGTGTTGATTTCTACTTGTTATTGATGCTATTGAGTGAAACCGTTGAACCAAGGTTTATGTTCAGATTGTTATTCATCATCATATCACCTCTGATCATGTTCCATATGATGTCTCGTGAGTAGTTCGTTTAGTTCTTGAGGACATGGGTGAAGTCTAAATGTTAGTAGTGAAGTATGGTTGAGTAATATTCAATGTTATGATATTTAAGTTGTGGTGTTATTCTTCTAGTGGTGTCGTGTGAACGTCGACTACACGACACTTCACCTTTATGGGCCTAGGGGAATGCATCTTGTACTTGTTTGCCAATTGCGGGGTTGCCGGAGTGACAGAAACCTGAGCCCCCGTTGGTATATCGATGCAGGAGGGATAGCAGGATCTCAGAGTTTAAGGCTGTGGTTAGATTTATCTCAATTACTTTCTTGTAGTTGCGGATGCTTGCAAGGGGTATAATCACAAGTATGTATTAGTCCTAGGAAGGGCGGTACATTAGCACAGGTTCACCCACACAACACTTATCAAAACAATGAAGATTAATTAGCCGTATGTAGCGAAAGCACTAGACTAAAATCCCGTGTGTCCTCGAGAACGTTTGGTCCTTATAAGTAAACAAACCGGCTTGTCCTTTGTGCTAAAAAGGATTGGGCCACTCGCTGCAATCGTTACTCTCGCACTTTACTTACTCGTACTTTATTCATCTGTTACATCAAAACCCCCTGAATACTTGTCTGTGAGCATTTACAGTGAATCCTTCATCGAAACTGCTTGTCAACACCTTCTGCTCCTCGTTGGGATCGACATTCTTACTTATCGAAGATACTACGATACACCCCCTATACTTGTGGGTCATCACGCCACTGCGTAAATGGGTGGTTATAAAGGTGGAATTAAGTATCCGGAAAGTATGAGTTGAGGCATATAGATCAACAGTGGGATTTGTCCATCCCGATGACGGATAGATATACTCTGGGCCCTCTCGGTGGAATGTCGTCTAATGTCTTGCAAGCATATGAATAAGTTCATAAGAGACCACATACCACAGTACGAGTAAAGAGTACTTGTCAGGAGACGAGGTTGAACAAGGTATAGAGTGATACCGATGATCAAACCTCGGACAAGTAAAATATCGCGTGACAAAGGGAATTGGTATCGTATGTGAATGGTTCATTCGATCACTAAAGTCATCGTTGAATATGTGGGAGCCATTATGGATCTCCAGATCCCGCTATTGGTTATTGGTCGGAGAGAGTACTCAACCATGTCCGCATAGTTCGCGAACCGTAGGGTGACACACTTAAGGTTGGATGTTGAAATGGTAGAAGTTGAATATGGAATGGAGTTCGAATATTTGTTCGGAGTCCCGGATGAGATCCCGGACATCACGAGGAGTTCCGGAATGGTCCGGAGAATAAGATTCATATATAGGAAGTCATTTTATAAGATTTAAAATGATCCGGAAGGTTATATGGAAGGTTCTAGAAGGTTCTAGAAAAGTCCGGAAGAAACCACTTTGGAAGGCGGAGTCCCAAAGGGACTCCACCACCATGGTCGGCCAACCCTAAAGGGGGAGGAGTCCCAAGTGGACTCCCCTAAGGGGGCCGGCCACCCCCTCCCGAGGAAGGGTGGGAATCCCACCTCTAGTGGGAGTCCTAGCTTGGGTAGGTTTCATGTGATATGGAAGGTTTTGGTTTGGGGTCTTATTCGAAGACTTGTAGACCAACTCTTGGGTGTTCCACCTATATAATGAGGGCCAAGGGGAGGGGGCCGGCCACCCCAAACACCACAAGGTGGCCGCACCCCTAGTGGCCGGCGCCCCCCTCTCCCAAACCCTAGCGGCCCTCTCTCCTCCACCACATCCCGCACGCTTAGCGAAGCTCCGCGGGTTTCTCCACCACCACCGACACCACGCCGTCGTGCTGCCGGATTCAAGAGGAGATACTACTTCCGCTGCCCGCTGGAACGGGGAGGTGGACGTCGTCTTCATCAACAACCGAACGTGTGACCGAGTACGGAGGTGCTGCCCGTTCGTGGCGCCGTGATCAAGATCTTCTACGCGCTTTTGCAAGCGGCAAGTGAACGTCTACCGCAGCAACAAGAGCCTCATCTTGTAGGCTTTGGAATCTCTTCAAGGGTGAGACTCGATAATCCCCTCGTTGCTACCGTCTTCAAGATTGCATCTTGGCTTGGATTGTGTGTTCGCGGTAGGAATTTTTTTGTTTTCTATGCAACGAATCCCTACAGGCCCATCACGGGTGAGCGTATCAGGAGCCGACCGGGGGATGAGGCAGCGCGGCCGTGGCGTCATGGCCGGGGAGGGGGACGAGGCGCGGTTGTGGCGACCAGCCGGCGCAGGAGGAGCCGTCCGAGATTGGGACGACGCGCCGCGCGGCTGTGGCATCTAGGCACCTGCCGGATGCGCGCGGCCAGATGCGCGCCAGTGGTGGTCGGCTCCCTCGGCGGTCAGGTGGGAGCGGACGTGGCGGCCAGGTCGGTGGCAGTAGCATTTCATCGCTCTGTCGACGAGGTGGGTTAAATGGAGGAGCGGCCGTGGCAGCTAGGTGGTTGCCTCACTCCACGGATTCACACTCCATGTAAGGAACATCCCAATCCCAATCCCTCTAATTTTTCCATGCATGATTTAGAATTGCTTTTAGGGCTACTTTCTATTTTGGTGTGGCTAGTTTCAGTTTTGGAAATTATTTAAACATGTGCATAATCTTGATTTTTGATGTTATCAACTTCCCTGAGAATTTTGGTACAATTTTAAAAAATTAGCTATGCATCAGTAGTGGTAACCACTCCTGAAATTTTGTCAGTCACCAATTAGTTCGAGCTTCTATAAATTTGAAGGCTTAGTGTGGGAATTCTTAGCATGTGTTACCACTAGAATCCCTTGAACCTTGGCAGTAGCACAACCAAATTGAAGCCTGGCCATTTATCATGGGCAACCTTAAAGTAAATACACATAGTACATAGATTTGTAAAAGAGCTCGAAAAATTTAAAACTCACTCTTAAACCACATCTTGATTCTTGACCTGATTGGTAATGTTATATAGCAATGAACCTCAAGTCTCACAAAGCACATCTGCAACAAGTAGGAAAAATAAAATTCGAAAGTTTTTTTCATGTCCAGTGCTCTATGAACCTAAGCACAAACAGGCCACATGTGCTCCTGCAACAAGTAGGAAAAAATTATTAGGATTGTATTAGTTGATGTATTGAAATGAGATTACACTCTGCTAATGAATGTGCAATTGTGCATATAATAGTAGTTCTCTTCCAAAGATGCACATCATAGTCTGGCCACTTGTGCATCTTAGAAATTTCTTTTAGAGTTTATTCTGCCATCCCTAAATATGTAGCAATACCTTCAAGCTGAAATTGTTTGTTTAAGTTGGTAATTAGTATAATGTAAATGCTCTAGTATCCGTAAGAGATTGCAGAGAATGTGACCGTGTTTTGGAGTTCATAGTTCAGAATCTGGATATCTCTGTCCTCTGTGTTTATGACCGCTACGTACCAGTGTACTCCACGGTTCAAACACTGAGTTTGTATTTTACCTAATATTGCTAGAATTACTTGACTTCCAAGATTCATTAATTATTTAGTTCTGCAATAGTGAATTTAATTCCTCCTGAACGTTTTGAGTACGGCTCTATACATATCTGTAATGAGATTTGTTACCGTGAAGTACTACTCCATCCGTTGTGCCACTAAAAGGTTGATTCACCTCACTTCAAAGGTTGACGCTTGTCACTTTGTCTCTTCATTTTACTAGTTAAGCTCAGTCTATTTTCATACCTTGGTTATGTAATTTTACTAGTTCAGAAATACCTTATATATATGTTTGCTAGTTGGAACTTGCCGGCCTTGCATTCTTCTTTTATATTGTGTGGAAATAAATATTGCCGGCCTTGTAGTGTTGTCTTGAAGAAACATGTACCTAGCAACTTGGCATAGTCGACATCTAGTATTGGTATATTCATTTTCCTTGCATCTATCTATAATTAAGTTCTAGAATTCACAATGCTTACTTTTTGCATTTCAATTTTCATAAAGCTGCAGCTTGATGATGCTCGGACGAGTCTGGGATGGGGCGACGGTGCAAACCCGGGGCTGGTGACATCGGACGGCACGGACCATGGCACCATGCCGAGCAGCACCTCTTGCCATCCCCCGCTCGCCTCTGCCTCGCCGGATCAATGCACCGGAGTGGAGCAGCTGCGGAGATCGTACATCCACGTCGCCATCCCGACATGTCGCCCGGCCTTGCAGGACGCCAAGATCTGGTTGGAGTATGGCAGAGGAGGCCTTCCTTTGGGAGATCAAGGCGACCACCGGAGTGGAGCAGCTGCGGAGACCGCACATCCACGTCGCCATCCCGACATGTCGCCCGGCCTTGCAGGACGCCAAGATCTGGTTGGGGTGTGGCAGAGGAGGCCTTCCTTTGGGAGATCAAGGCGACGACGTGCCATCCCTGCACGCTGCCCTCTCTTTCCTTCGTTACGTGTTCTGGTTAAATATAGCATTTTTAAAGCTTGTTTTCACATTGTTGTATAACCTGACGCAGTTTGCTCAACCAAACAGTGGCAAGGAAGTAGTTCCATTACAACCCCCGATACAAAACAAAACAGGGATTTTCCCATTACGTTTACGTTACCACCTGTTAGCTGATACCATTTACCTTTACGTTACCAAAACTGAACCAAACATGTCCATAATACCTGCACCAAATTTAGCGGGACATATTCAAATCTGGCTGAATGTAGACATGCAACAAGGCAACCGAATGCATGCATATACAGCAAATATCAAGGTTACACGCAGACTGAAGGTTCAACTATTTCAAACTGATAAATGTCTCTGCCAACACAATGAATGGCCGGTATCTATCATTTTTGTCCATTAGCTCGACCGAATGAAAATTCGCAGGTTGAAGGTCCAAGGTTTTGGAACTGAAACAAGCATGCAGTATGTAGATCATCGTCAGTACCATCCATCATCGACCATTATCAAATCATCATGATGAGTCATATCTGCCCAAATTATTATAAGCGAAGCAGCTATCCCTGAGTTAATTCCATAGAATTTGTATCCCCCAAAATTCATTTGGTTCAGAACTATTTATATGTATACATTATACCAGACACGCTCAAGAAATAATTGAACTCATAAATTAAAACATCAGGAAACATCAACTGATTGGTTCCAAAAAGAATGAGAAACTTAATATAATTTCTAACATTAATTTTGTTCAAAACGATATGGTAGCACAGACACTCCTATGTTTGTTTCTTTTCAAATTTTACACCACTTGGAACACACAGGATATACATTCAAGAATTAAAATCTGGGCAAAGAAAGTACATCTGTATGGCCATTAAAACATCAGGAAACATCAACTGATTGGCTCCAAATAGAATGAGATACTTAATATAATTTCCAACATCAGTTTTGTTCTAAACTAGATATGGATAGCAGAGACACTCCTAAGTTTGTTTCTTTTCAAAATTTCCACCACTTGGAACACACAGGCTATACGAATCTGAGGAAAGAAAGTACTACTATATGGCCACTACTACTGTAGACCTGTAGTTTTGCTGCACAAAGAAAGAGAAGAACTAACTAGCTCACGTCGCTATACATCAACCAAGAGCGCACAGGCGACCCGGACGAAGGCGGAGATGACCGATCGGATCAGCCGCGCGTTGGGGAAGAACGAGCCTTTGACCCAGGACGCAGGAAGTGGCGGCTCCAGACGGCCACCAAGGGCAGAACCGGGCCGCGGCGCGCAGTGGGGGCCAGGGCCGCGGAAACGTCGGACTCGGTGGCGAGGCAAAGCGGCGTTGCCGCAGTTGGGGCGGGGATGCGGAATCAGCAATCCCGAGTGATCTAGCTCTATCGGAAATCACCATGAGGATTAAAGTGCAAATTAATGCAAATTGACCTTTTGACACTCTTAGAAAAATAAAATTTTAACTAATCCTACAGCACGGACGGTCAGATCCGCCTGGTACTCCACCGCATTAAGAGATATAATAGATGCCCCCCATAGGGGGACTCACAGCGATCTGATCACGTGAGCCGTCGGATCTTTATATTAGTGCATCTCAGCCGTCTATATTTTCACCGCGTCCATATAAAAGGGACACCCACGGTGAAAACCCTAGAGGCACACTCACCCAATCCCAGCCGCCGCGCCCCATCCCCTCGCGAGTCTCCTTCCAATCCCCACGTGTGCTCCTCCCCCGTGTCCGGCGGCGCTGCTCCATCTCCCTGGCCGCCACCCACCTTCTCCTCCTCCCAAGCCCCGTATCCCCACCTCGTCGGCCGGCCTCCTCCATGGAGCTCGAGCTCTGGAGACCCGAGGCTGGGTGAGCATGGAGTAGCAGCAGCGGTGGAGGCCCTCATGGTCATCTCCGATGAGGCGGAGGAGGAAGCCCTCCAGGGCGCCGTCGGTCCGGAGGCCGCCACCACGGGCGGCGACGCTAGAGGAGCATGAGGATCCAAGAGATGGGCCGTGGGCGCGGTGTGCGGGGGACTGGTCTGCGGTGGGTGAGCGCTCTGTCCCTCGCCCCCGACGTGCTCCTCTCCTCTCTCTCCATATCCTCGTCCTCCTGTTCTAGCCTAGGTGCATGAATTTTTTTGTTCATAAGAGAGGCTCCTCTACTTTTCAGTTCAAATCCGTATGTTTTCTGACTTTTCTGTCCGTTTGTTGTAGTATTGCCTGGCATCCAGACCCAAACTTGGAATGAGGTAACCTTGAGGTAACCTGTTGAGACCTGCTCCAGACCCAGCCGTCCACTATCAAGATTTGAGAAATATTACTCTGAAGAAGATTGTGGTGTAAGATTATGATTGGTTTCTGGGTTAGAAATGTATAAAGGAATTCTGCTAACTCTAGAACCATATGACCACTAATTTTTCTTTATAATGTTCCTACCTAGGTTCTATTAGTTTAGATCAGCTTCATGTTATTAGAATCGGCTAATGTGAGAGATCAGTTAAATCATTATCGATGAAGCGCTCGTCAACAGTGTACCTACATGTTATTAAAATCGGCTAATGTGAGAGATCAGCTTCTTTGGTTTCCATTTTTCTTAGGCTGGCGTGCATACACCCATGTTAAATGTGATGCTTGAGATGTATATTATGAAGTTTGTCTGTTGACATGTTTATCGAAGAAAAAGAAATGTACTGCTATGCTTGAAAGGACTCCCAATAGAATACCTTGTGTTTTATCTCCGATCTTAATCTTATTGGAGTATAGCGATTAGAATTGTCTTTGTTCATTAGCAGGACATAGCTAGACCAGACATATTTGACCAAATTATTATAATTCCCATAGACTCATAGTTAACTTCTATGGCTGCATATGCTGGTCAAACATATCCTACTTGCTGCATAGATAAGTGTTTTTCTTACAGTTTTGTAGTTAAACTACATGTGGTGATACTTTCTGTTTTATTGGCAGTTTTCTTTCTGGTTATACCTTATGTTTTAATGTCAGTTTTCTTGGTGGTTACCCATTGCTTTATCCGTATATGTGCAAAAGTTCTGTGGCAAGTAGCAGGTTTGCTCCCTTTCCAGGTGTTAATTGGTGACTGCATAAAATAATGACTAAGAAAATCAAGTACTCTTAGATTCAGTATTACTTGCTGTACATCAAGGTTACCTCATTTTATATGACCATTTCTTGGCTGAATTCTTGGTGAAGTTATGCTTGCTGGGTGGTCTGCTCCTCCGGAGATGATTGAAAGCTGATCTACCTCGCAATGAATAACAACACCCACTTAAAGTTCACGGCCATACAGAATATCAACTGAAATTCATAGCGATATACATGTATTTTTCCCGGCTGGGGCTCATCATGGTGGTCGTTGTGAGCTGAAAGGCATGGGGGCGTCCAGACCATCACTCCCCCCCTACAGTTGTTTGACATGGGTCTAAAGATCTTCGTTCCTCGCCTAGAAGCCCTTGCCAAGTTTGCTTTTGGGATGGGTTTGCCTCGGGTATGTAATGCAAGCTTGTGATTTAGTACCGTCATTCTATCACGTAACTAAGAATATGAGGTTTTTATATTTATTGGGGTAACCTATCGTAGGAAATCGTCGCATAGAAATCAGTATAGCTTTTGTTAGCATTTGAGTCCACTATTTTTATGAATTCGTTCTTGTGGGAGGATCTCACCACTTATATTTGAAAACATCATGTTTGTCAAGTGGTTATCTTAGTTAACAAAATAGAATATTTTTTATTTTGTTTGCTATGGCTTTGAAGTAAATTTATCCTTCATGTTGTGTCCATCTCCATTATATTCACTATCTCCAGTGCCTGTTTGGAATTCTGGTGGTCATGATATCTTTGTTTGCTTGGTTTGGAGATGTGAGGTTCCAGAATTGGAGCAGAAGGTTGAGCAATGGTAGCGAATGACATAGTCGCTTTAAATTTTGCACTCCCTTCTTTCATACATTTATTTAGCCAATTGGATTGTCTCTGTTGAGGTAATGCTTTTTCTGCAGATATTTGTTAATTGGGTTCTGAAATAAAAATCAGTGATCTAAGATAAATAAGAGGTGAAATATATATTTTTTAAACTTGGTTTCTTGCCTATAGATGCTCACGTATTGACAATTATTGTTTTTTGTTACTAAAAATTGATTGCAGTGTTCAAACAAAGAATTATGAGTGCTGCATTGCAATATGGTGCCTGATCTGAATAGTAATATTCAAAAATGTTGTTCCATAAAAATGGTGCAATATGTAGCAGCGAAGAACTTGATTTGTTTCCCCCTTGATTGTTTATCATGAAATAGTTTTTTCTCTCCACCTGGTTGTTCCTATTTCTTTTGTGTAATAGCATATCCATTTATGCGCAATAGGTGAGATGCTATTTATTTGTAACTTCGAAAACAGTGAGTACTACCCATAATCACTTCAACTTTTATCTAAGAAAACACATAGGAACAGGAGAGGATTGAACATGTCATTTTTGTTTAATTTAATGGCATATTAAACTTGATGCACATGTCACGAGTTATAGCAGAGAATGCACACTCGGGATGATTTTGAGATCGGTGGGATAGCAAGAGCCATGAAGGAACTGAACTTGTAGCTTAATTCAGAAATATTTTTGGCAGGATCCCCATATTTGTATGGAGGGATCTAGGAAAGTTCTTTTGCAATGTATTATTATGGTCAAAGCTGCTCTTTGTTGCGAAGTTGAGCTCTGTACAATGTTGGTGGTTCTTTTCATATGATGCATGCCACACGTCTGCTATTCATATTGGGTCCCAAAACCAGATCATAAGTACTTTTCTCATTGTAAGAACTATTTATTTCGCTTTTCTTAGAGGTATTTACCAACTCTATGTACACGAGAGTGCTCAATTTTTTGGAGGAACTTTCAAACATATTCTATTCCATTCATGTTTATTTGATGGGCGTTCATATATGTTGATTAAAGATAGCTGGAATGAGTTTAGGTGTAGTAAAATCCATATATTATTTTATAATTGGTTAAATCAATATGTTGCACTATTGCCATCACGTCTTATCAGTTCCTGACTGCTGCTGGTAGTACTTTTCATTTTTGGTTATTACAAGCAGAAAAGCTAAAAGTTGTCTTATTCTTGCTATGGGTAGCCAATTGTGGTTATAGCCATGGTGGAGATGAGATCCACGGTGTATCCGTATTTTGTTTTTTTGAACATACTGTATAATTATGGATTCTCTTTATTTCTCTCATGCTGTCATGTATCTCAAACACATAGATCACATAATATATCAACGTCCACTTAAATATACAAGATTAGAAGTTTGGTTGTGTAAGTAGCCGGACAAATAAACATATGGTTTGTTAGCTGAAGAAATGCTCATCTGTTATAAATTTAAATGCTTCATGTTCTTTTTCTCGTGCCAATGCTTACGAAATGTAAGCGAGAATAGGGTCTATTGACAAGTGCAGCATGCAGCAAAGATATAGAACAAATAATTCTAAGAATTTCCCAGGCAGCTATATCTTGGTCTGAAAAACATGTTTATTACTGTACATTAAATTTCTGTTGTACATGTTAGTTTCACCCATTATTTATTGCCAGGTTATCCCAACCATAATCTTGATCTTTCTGCAGGTATTAGGCTGTTTATTGAAATATCACCACACTCCGATGCAGTGGATTCCCACAAATCTTGCAGGTTCAGGGGCAGGCCACACCAACGGCAGAAGCTAGAGCTCAGAAATTGTTTGGTATCCATCATCAACCTTTGCACCTATTCGTGATATATGCGGCTTTGCTAGATGTACCTTCATCCATGGTAGGCCTCACCATAGGTGGTTTGCTTTTATTTCAGCCAGTTGTGCACCATGTACTATCTTCACAGAAGGATGGAAATTCACATCGAATTTAAGTATCTTTGCTAATTTGAAAAGAAGTTCACAAATATATTTATTTAGCTTGAAATTTGGGGATCTTCGGAGAAAATATTTAACATCAACAAGTATCTTTTAGAATTCATTTGTGCACAGAGCTTTGTTCCATGATTCTGTTCAGGTCATGGCTTTAGAGATAGTTACTTATCCAGTAGACATGGTCTTTTGGTTTACTTGCGCTTCGTATTCTTATCGTCTGCCTGGATGTCATGTTAGGTTCTTCCAACTGTGGTTGATGATCCGTAGGAGCTACCGGCATCATACGATGCATCTGGAATAAATAAGAGGTAACCTCTCTTTCTATGTGTGCAAGCAGCCTATCGATACCTGCCTGGATGATGCTTCTATGTATCCCTTTGCTCACTAAGGTTGTTTAAAATCCTCTCACCGTAGAAAGTACAGAATGATGATACTTAAGAGTAAGAAGAAAATACCTAAACTACTGTCTTCCTATGGTAGCACCATCAGTTATACAGTTTAAGAGTGCGGTGAAATCACCGTAAAGTTGTGTATTTCTAGGAGATGTCGTGCATCACCGGATTTATCGGTGGAAGATGTTGTGGTGGCGCGGTCCATCACTCCCGGCACCGTTCAGCGAGGCACCATGGATCCTTCTTTTTAATCCAATCTTACTAGCCTATTTGGTATTGCTGCCTCTGTAGAGATGCGTCGTTCTGAGGTGAGCCTCTGTTTCATTCGATGCTCCTTGCATTGATTTTCTTAGTGTGTGCCCGTGATTTTTGTTTATGATGAAATGCCGGACATAGCCTTGTGAGATTCTTTGCGTACATGTGGTTGCCCTGGACACAAATAAAAGCCATTTGTGGGACATGTGGTAGTAATGCATGCGGTAGGAAAAAATAGTTAGAATGAATATGTATAAGGTCCATATCGAACACATGCACATGTTCATCTATATGCACCATATGGGCTCGGTATGGAAATTCAGATTCAAGTGTCCAATATTTGCGCCTCTCTTCTTGCCTAATAGTAATTTTGTTTTCTCAAACACATGCTTAAGCACACGCCAAAGCGTGTGTATTTGTGTATTAGAAGAAAACTGCAGAAAAAGCGGGTGGTACACCAAAGCATAGCCAAGCTACAAAAAAATTAAAGGCTAAGAAGAGAAAGAAAGAAGAAGCTAGAAAGAAATATATACCATTTGTTAGCACTGGGGACTGCCGCGTCATCGGGTGGCCTGGAATGCGGAGGTAGGATAGGAAGTGCTTTTGCCCCAGCAAGCATCCACATCTTTGCTTCTTCCAGAATATAAATGACCAAGTCTTCTCTATTGAGATTGATATTCTTAAAGATCACATCATTCCTTGCTTTCCAAAGCCTCCAAACGGTTAGCGAATTAGATATTTAACACCTTTTTTTTGCATTCCAGGGCTGGCATTATCTACGGCGATAGCGAACCAATGTTGAAGCTCTCATGGGCGCGAGGCATATAACCAAGCAGGTTAAGTCCGGACAGAATGTCATGCCATATCTGTTTAGAGAAGGAACATTGAGTGAGCAAATGGGGTATAGACTCAACCTCCCGACCGATCACATAAAGCGCGGGTGTCATTATCATTCAAGTCATGGCGTTTGCGCCTTTCTACTGTCCAACATCGGTCAAGCGAGGCCCGCCAAGCAAATATTTTGCATTTGAGACGGCTCCAACATTCCTAGATTGAGTTGTGATGAGGAGAGAATATGGAGCCTTCAAAAAATGCTTTGTAAGCAGATTTAGCAGAGTATGAGCCTGACTCGTGAGGTTCCAAGTTAAGGTTTCTGCGAGCCCGGATGCGGCTCTGCTCAACAGTGATGTTTGCTAAGTGAAGAAATAGAATGATAGCTTCGGTGGAGAGGGTTCCACTAATATCCCCGATCCGGGCATTCTCTGGTAAGGCTGAGGCGTGACCAGGCACTTGATGACACGAGGGTGAGAGTAGCAACCACGACAGGGGTAAGATCTCGCAATACTACGCCTGACAAGCCATCTATCCGACCAGAAAGGCAGGTTAGTGCCATTACCAAGGGTGGCTGTAGTTCTTTGCATAAACAAGGGCTTCGATGTGGCGACTAAGATGGATGTGAAAGTTGGTCCAAGGGCGAAACAGTTGCCTAATAGTACTTCATTTCAGGAGATATTGGTGGCCCAATCTTGATAACCATATATTCCTTTTTAATATAAAAACATAAATGTGGTTCCATGTTAGAGATATGCTTAGAAGTAGCACCATGTTCATGTTTTTGTTCCGGTGGGAAACATAATTTATTTCTAAAAATGTATTCAATACTAAATGACCAAATGGACGATGCATCACTTGGTGCTTATGTTTTGGCTATTGTGCTACTTGGCAGAACCACTCCTGGAGATTCTAAAGTTTTGGCTTGCATCATAGTGACATTCATAGTTTCAGTAACTTTGAGCTTCAGATTAAGGAGATACAAATGATTTTTTTGCTTATCATGGCTACCTCTGAACTCTGAAGTTGATGAATAAGCTTGCTACCATTATTTGATTTTCTATTATTTCTTCGACAATCCTTTCTAATATATTTCCTTAAATTATATTTTTTTTTTAAATGTGAGGACGTGGTGATCCTTGTTGTGCAGAGAACCAAGTCAAAACTTTAAAATGTTTTATCTCCTCCAAAATTACTTGATAAGGAATCCTGCAAATGATTTTAGCATATCATGGCTACCTTTCTTTTGTTGTTCATTCCTTAATTTTGCTACTTTAGATAGTCATACAATCGTACTTATTGTACTATATTTTCAGTATTAGTCATTGTAATATATCCGCCCATTTTCCTGATTGTATATAATTGTTTGTCTAACAATACATATTATCATTTTACCGTATTGTTTTTATCACCATGATACCAAATGTAAATCGGTGCGAATTCAACGGGGTCGTGCGCCAAGGCGCACAATTATATCTAGTCCAAGGGGTATATATGATGCCCCCTCACGGAGCTCTCACAGCGATTTGAGATGGTGACCATCGGATGGCTCCTCGCAGCGAATCTCAACCGTTCATCTTTTTCACCGCGTGGTATAAAAGCGCCCAGACTCGCTGTGAAACCCTAGCCAGCCGCCGCCCGCAATCCCCAATCCCGTCGCGACCGATTCGCCTCCTCCCCTCCACCTACTTCGTCGCGCGCGACGGCCGACGATGCTGCTCAGCCTCCACCCCCGGCTTCCACCGCTCCTCTCGTCGTCCTCCCCAATCCTCCCTCGCCATGGAGCTCGGTCTCAGACAAGCGCGAGAGGAGGTCGCCGCTGCTGTGCACAACGAGGAGGCGCACATCGACGGGCGCGGGAAGGGAGCCACCAGGTCGTCGAGCGCCTTGTGCTCCCAACACCGTCAGCCAGCGCGTCTCCGGCGAGCGGAGGAGGCCGCCGTCATCAAGCATGATGAGGAGGTGCGCATCGACGCGCGACGGAGGGAGTGCTCCGCGTGTGCGCCTCCGTTGCTGGTGTGTTGCTCCTTCCTCCCCATGGCCTCCTCGTCCTCCTCCACGCTGCCTCCGTGCCCAACCTCCTCTACATGGACGTGAGGCTCCATAATCCATATACTGTTTCCTCTGCCCCGCCTCCTCTGCACAACCTTGCAGATGCTGAGATGGGACGGTGCCAACAACAACATCAACCACTGGTCGTCTCCTTCCTCCCCCTACAGGTTGAATCCATCTTGCACGAGCTCCTCTACTTGATTTCATTCTTTTTAATTTAGTTTATAATTTGAACAGCTAGGGTTTGGGTGACCCATAGGTTCCAACAGTACCTTCAGAAGCCCTGTTTCCCCAATTAAATCAGGTTCCAGTGACCTAGGTGGATCAATCTAGAAGGTACATCCCAAACATTCTTACTAATTGTTGTGCTGTGATTGATCGTTTTATTTTAATATCACTTTATTTAATTAATAGTAGTTCATGTAAATGGATTTTATTATCTTTTTAAGCCAGTCTATCCGTGCTCTTCGATGTGATAAATTTCTTGTTCTACCATGTTAACGAGTACATGAACCTTAGGGTGGCCGTGGTTTCACAGTGAGGAATGATTGTGGAGTGCTTATTGTTGCAGGAGCAGAATGAAGCATGTCCGCCTCTGTACTTGTAACATGTTAGTCTTCCGTTCCTGAAAAACATCTAGGTGAGCACTCTTCCTCCCTCTTCTTTGCTCACTCCTCAATATAAGTTTGTAAGGTAGCTCTTGCATATAGAAAGTGTTGGTCAGAGACCAGTTCTTCAATGTGTCCACCAAGTTCATCTTTTTTTTCTCTGGTTTCAGAGTTGAGAAAGGTTGTAACCTTGGCGCTTCTCTGTATAGCTGAAGAACAGAAGAATGAAATAAGTAAGGCCTCATTTGGATTTGCACTACCCAGAGATCTTCATTTTGGACATGCCAACAACTGTTGATTGTACAGGTGAAACATAACTCTGTAGATTGGACATGACAAAATACCATCTTGCTAACTCTGTAGATGGTTTTTGTTTGGCCATTGGACCCAATGCTTAGTGCCTTCATTACTTCGGCATCATTAGTTATGACTTAGAATTGTTTCCATGACTTAAATTGCAAGTATTGAATTAAATTTCAGTAAGCTGTTAATTAGTTAGAGCCACATTACAGCATTGCCTGGTCTACTTGTGTATTACAATACTCCTGCACTTCTATGGCTCGTAAGTGTACTTATACAAGAAACAAGATGCATTTTTTACAGTATTGGTGCGATGTAGCATCTCTTTCCAGTATTGTGGCTATTGAATTTGCAGAATTGGTGGATTACTTTTTATATTGCAAGAGTTTCTTCAATTCTGAACAGAGTGTAACAATGCAATAATATATAATGTTCACCTGCTTATATTTTCTATGGTGGCTTGCCCAGTAACAGACTGGAGCAAAGACTGGAGCAAAGACGTAGATGAAGATCTATGAAAGATTCGACCCTAATATAATTGTGCAAGGTTGTCATTTCTCCTTATTCTTTTGGTTCAGGTGTGTTATGGAAGAAGAAAATGAAGTTATTCAAATTGTCCCTGATCTCGATGTTCTACAGGTGATAGCCTGAATTTTGGTTCAAGTTTCTCATGAGGTTACATCACCAATAGTTTGATTTTGTTAGCAATGCACTTGTACGTCATGAAGGCTGAGCTATATGTGTATTTTGTTTGTTTGATGTTTCAGGGCTAGCGTTCTTGACTAAGGAGGAAAAAAGAGGCATATGTTTTAGTTTTGAAATAAAGGATCGGAACTCAACTATAAAGTGTATATGAGGCGAGGCAATTTTCTTTGGCCAGTTCTTTATTTATTTATTTGAAGATTTTTTAGATTTATGGTTAATGCCAATTTAATTTCTGCAAGAGTTTTGGCTTTGTCAATGCCATGATATTAATTCCTTAGTTATTCTCCAAAATACTACCTTTTGTCAGATCTGTATGGATATCTTTGGCGGAGCCTTGGCTCGGTGAGCCTGGGCAGCTGTCCAGGCTCAGCCGAGGAATCTCCATGCTGTTGGTAGTGGGAGTGATTTAATCAGCTGTTTATGGGGATAAATGTCCAAAATTGTTGTGCTGACCTCCAGTTATCAGGTTGTAGCAGATCATGTCATGTCTATCTGAGTGGCGAGAAATCAAGCAAAAGTAAAAGGTACATCTCTGCATTACTTATCAGAACCATGCCCTTGCAATATTGAGTGACTTAATTTTTTAGCATTGAATGGCATTCATCAATGGAAACTCAAGAAATGAAGGTTTTTTTGGGTATTGTATTGCTTTTGTGAGCGTCTCTTCATGTACTTCAGTGGCAATGAGCAAATAAAATCTTACCATTAATATATAATCTATAATTTACAGAGGAATCTGCACCTTAACACTACCCTGTTTTCTAGGATTCTCCAACTTAGTCTGAACATTTAGGTGTTAATTATGTCTGTGTAAACTTTATTTCTATTTAAATTATCTTTATGATTGATGATTGATATATAGTTATTTACCATATGATTTCGATATTTCTTCAAAAGAAATTAGCACCTGGGTTGGGTGGCAACGTGTCCGAGCTGCCAAGCTAGGGCTATATATCTATACTATCTTTGTATTGGTGACATCCAATACATTGAGCCACATAAATCTTTTTTTCTGTCCTGGTAGTTATCATCATGTTTTTTCCTGTTTAGGTGCTCCAGAGATGCAACGTTTTCAAATGGCACCTCATCTTTTTGTTCATTTATGTTGTTTGTCATAGTTTTACACTAAGGGATAATTGGCTATATAATGATTCTCATAGTTTTAAAATAAAAAGGAAGTGTTTTATTGTAGGTCTTTGGCCATGGAGTTAAAGTTACTGGCTGGTACAAAATTTTAGATTCTAGGCACTAGAGGAACTAAATTTGAGGTTTAGTTCTATGAATTGGTTGGTTTTCAGTGTTTTTTATTTTTATCATATAATTATTGAAACATGAAGTGGCATTGACACATTTTTTTTACCATAAGTATCACTTCTCTGAGTTACTAATATTTTTTCCAAGATCAGATTATTTCCTGGTCATTTACCTATTTCTTTGTATTCACACTAGAAGTTGCTATTGTCTAGGCTATGTAGTCTGTAACTCTACTAGCAGGAGCGTCTTCACTAGGTATATTGGGGATCCTAATGCGCTGATGGTGCTGCTGATATGACCAAATGAAGTGCTAACAGCTTGTATGGACATTCTTATTGTTGAACATGTTTTATGCTATTCATCAAGCCATACCAAGTCGATTATCTTTGTATGCTCTACTTCTGTCTTTATTTATGTCACGGTTGTGTGATAATCTAGATAGTTGTATTTTCCCTTCAAATAGTGTTAGATGATTGAGTAATTATGGGTGGAAGTTACTGTTGTTTTGCACATTTCCTTGTGTTGTCATCTGCCTAGCTGCTGGTTGTTTGACATTTGCTTTTCTCTTAGACCAATTGAGGTACATATGTATTATGTAGTCGTAGTTTCAGTTTCTTGGTTTATATTCCATGGTCTGTTCAGATTATGACATGTACAAATGTACATTAAGGTCTGCTAATTGGTTTGTTGGCCGACTTATTCATACTTACTCTATTATAGTTTCCTAATTCATCCATATTTCAGGAATTTGGTAAGTAAACAAAATATTAATGAAATAGGAAAATATATAGGTGTCAAATTCAGCTACATTGCGTGTGCATGATATATTTGGTGAAATATATGAGTAAGCTCCAAAAAAATATGTGGGTTCCGAGTATTGACCTATTATGGTTATTTTTTTGGTTCCTCTCTTTCTCCTCGAAGCATGTCCATTCCCAATAATGTGAATGCTTTGTTTTGTAGCCTGAAAAGGAAGCTTTTGCACTGCAACTCAAATGGATCTGGTTCAAATTAGTCTTGGTGAAGTATTACAGTCATGTTTTTGCTTTTTTCCATACTTGCATTAGGTGTGTAAATATTTTGCCCAAATGGCTTTCTTCATGTTATAGCTGATAAAAGTCAGGTCCCTTGTGTGATATTTGGCCATGTTCTAGACCAGAACATATGTATATTAATTCAACGACGGACAATTGGCTCAGAAATAACATGTGAGTCCAATCTCGAAGGCTGCAGTCCAACACTGACCACAAGTAAGCCCCATGACCTCCTCTGCTTCTCCCCTGCTTGCTGGAGGATGGCACGCAGCAGTGTGGGGCATTTGGCAGAGGTGTGCTTCTTTATTTTTCTTCTACCTATTTATGATATTTTGCCATTGGTTTGCATATGGGATGAGACACATATATCTCTTGAAACTGACAGCAGCAGTAGCTCTATCAGAGTACTCTTGGAAGGAGCAGTCCTCATGCAAGGAAGTAATCGAGAGAACCTATCTTTGGGGTCATAGAATAATGCAGCATCTGTCCTCGCATAATGTTCATACCTTATGAGACATCTGTGTTGTTTTCTTACAGATGGATCCTCGTGACTCGGATTAGCAAAAACACGATTGCAATTATGGAGGGCGCCATAAAACAGAGATACATCCTCACATGATCAATATGGATTGCTTGGTTTGAGCGGCAGTTTAGCCTATTATTATGCTTGTTTTGGTGCAGTACAAGAAGTTCATTGGTTGCAATTTTTTAGATGAATATTGATGTCCTATATTAGTATTGTCTGTATCTCTGAATATTGGGAGTTGATAGCTTTTTCTTTGTCAAACAAAATTTATGGAACACTCCAGATTGATTGAATCATGTGTTTGCAAGATGGCATCGAGTATCTATCTTATTCGTTTGTGTTTCTGTTTTACTCTACACATCATCTCATTTCGTCCAAACCAAGCTATAAATACTCCAGCAATCATGCCCTTTAGTTTAGTTGTCACTTACAAATGATGAAAAGAGCTCAGTTCAACAACAAATTTTCTTAACCGGTTCACACTGCTGAGTAAACTTCATAAAGATCAGAACTGAATAAAAGGATAGATTACAGGAGACGAAATTATGTAGAACATCTAAATTGCAATTTCTGTGTAAAATCAAAATTGATATTACTTCATTGGACGCCATCCTGTGGGGGCAAAGCCTTGGCCGTTGAGTCCCATTGTGTGCGGGAAGAGCCATAGTCGCCATCCTAGAGGCGGTGGATTATCCTACTAGCATGCCAAGTGTCGTATCATTGTCGTTTGACGGCGCTGCGGCTGCTGAGTCTCCATTGCGTGGGTGCGGCATCATAGAGGCGGCGGCGCGTCCGAGAAATTGCGGCCGCTGAATCGCCTGAGGAGATAATACAAAGGAATTCAGATTATTATTGATCCAACGGGGAATCTTCAAAAATAGGGTTAAGCTACTGGTTTCAGACCCCACCTCCATTCCGCACCATCTGTTAATCATCCAACGGTTCATGATGAAAGTTTTCAAATATTCACACAATGGAGGTTGGATATATGTTACATTTTAACTACAACCCTGAACTAGGAGATAAATTAGCCATGTATCAAATATTTATTATATCATTATATAAAACGTTTATCAGTGCGAAAGTTGGGCATGCGGGTCGAGGCGCGTCCCAAAATGATATCTGGACCTAATATGATCTTTTTTTTTGGGTTTTTGGTCTTTTTTCTCTTATTGTCCTACAATGATTTTCTCAATGACCTTTTTCACAGAATCCCTTGGTTCCGAGCATTGTGTGCTAAATAGTGATCATACTATTTGCAACAAAAATAAGTTATTACACTATTTGTCTCGCGTATTGGCAGTTAACTTATATTGTCGCTATACATAATAAACATCGGTACGAACTTCACGGGATCGTGCGCCAAGGCGCACATCTAAATCTAGTAGTTTTGGAGTACCAGGGCACCGTAAAAATCCTACAGTATTATATTAGGCTGGTCAGAGTGGTAGTATAGTGGTAATATCATAGGTAGTATCATGTATTTTAGGTCAGATGATATGGCATCTAATTAAGAAGGAGAGATAGGATTAAAATAACATAGGTGGATATTGTATCATAGCACATGTTACGAGAAAAGTAAATGGAAAATAAATCTTGTACGTAGATTTACATTGAGATTCTACAAAATAATAAATTTGAAAGTTTATAATACTACTCTATAATACTACTCACTATAAAGATAGTATCATAGACAAGTATCATATGTATGATACTAGTATATGATACTATGCACTATAACCACTGACCGTATTGCTAGTGATTGTCTAGTGACCGTATTGCTAGTGACCGTATACTAGTATCATAGTACTGACCGTATTGCTAGTGATTGTCTAGTGGCGATCAAGGAATTGAAGCTGCCACACCGTGTCGATGAAATCCAAGATGTCAGCAAGCTGAACAGTAATTCCAAGAAGCTAATTAATGTTCCGCCATGAAATCCAAGAGTCCAATCGAGATCAGGCTCACTAACTAGCTAAGTTTTCTCGTTCTGAGGTTGGTCGGCGTGTGTGGCTTTTTGATGAATAATAGGGGGCTAGCTTTTGTTGGAATTGGGCCTTGGTTTTAGAACAAGTACAATAGAGTCCAATCAGCTAACTATAAAATATTAAATAATATATTTTAGATTATTTAGAGGAGAGAGAAGGGGAGAGAGAAGGGGAGAGAGAAGGGAGGTGCGCTCTTGCATGTGCTCCTAAGGCTGGTGCCAACGCGGGCTGGAGGAGAGGCGCTACCGCCCGCGATGGGGCGAGAGGGAGGCGACAGGCGGGCGAGACGGTAGCGGCGGGCGGTGGTTCCACCGCCCGGCGGTAGGACGCGGTACCGCCCGCCTATAGCCCGCGTTGGAGGCGAGAGCGGGGCGAGAGGGAGGCGATAGCGGTGCTAGTGGGGGCGGTAGGGAGGCGGTAGGGAGGAGAGAGAAATGAGAGCTGTCACTATAGCCCGTGCATTGGCACCGTGGGGTGAGAGTGGGGTGAGAGTGAGGGTAAAAGCTGACGTGGCGAGGCTATAGTGGGGTGATGCATTGACACCAGCCTAAGAGCAAGGACAATAACATAGCCAGCTACCGGCTATATAGTCACACTAGTATAAAAAGAGGCTTCCATACGACCCCTTTAGTCCCCAAAATGTCAGAACCGCGACTAGTGGGGTCTTTAGTCGCGGTTCTGCAGGAGAACCGCGACTGACGGTCTGGGCCCAGCGGGCTCGGTCGACAGCTAGTGTCCGGGCGGGGTTTGCCAGCCGCGACTAAAGGTCCTCAGGCCTGGCCCGAAGGCCTTTAGTCGAGGTTGGCCAGGCCAACCGGGACTAAAGTCCCATCCCTATAAATACACTTCAGCACACTTCACTTAGCAACTTGGTGTGCCACTTCTATTCACAAGGGGTGGTGGGTTTGCCTTGGATCATCTTATGCACACAAGGTGTTTGATGAAATGCCCAAGAGCATGAAACAAACATGATATGAAGTGTCTGAGCCACACTTAAGCTTTCTCATTTATTTTTCCTCCTCGATCGCGGTTAGCAACTTGAACCTTTCATGTGTCATTGATAAAATATGCATGTGTGTAGTTCATTTTTTAATTTCTATTATTTCTATCTAGTTAGTTTAACAAATGCATGATGATTAATTATATACTTTATATAATAATGCAGATGAATCAGCAATGGATGTACGGTAACTGACTCTCGGGTGAGTTCATTACGGGTTTGAATGATTTCCTCGTAGTGGCTAATGCGAACAAGCAGGAGGGTTTTATTATCTGTCCATGTACTGCCTGTAAGAATCAGAAGGGTTACTCTTCCTCAAGAGTCGTTCATGTGCACCTGCTTCGGCACGGTTCATGCTAAGCTATAATTGTTGGACCAAGCATGGATAAAGAGGAGTTATAATGGAAGAAGATGAAGAAGGGGATGATATCGATGACAACTATCATGGTCATTTCGGTGATACTTTCATGGAGGATGCTGAAGGAGGGGAAGGTAAAGAAGAGGCACGTGATGAGCCCACTGATGATCTTGGTCGGACCATTGCTGATGCACGAAGACGCTGCGAAACTAAAAAGAAGAGGGAGAATTTGGATCGCATGTTAGATGATCACAAAAAGTCACTGTACCCAGGATGCGATAATGGTCTGAAAAAGCTGGGATGCACACTGGATTTGCTGAAATGGAAGGCACACGAAGGTGTAGCTTACTCAAGATTTGAAAATTTGCTGAAAATGTTGAAGAATATGTTTCCAAAGAATAACGAGTTGCCCGCCAGTACGTACAAAGCAAAGAAGGTTGTCTGCCCTCTAGGTTTAGAGGTTCAGAAGATACATGCATGCATTAACGACTGCATCCTCTACCGCGGTGAATACGAGAATTTGAATGAATGTCCGGTATGCACTGCATTGCGTTATAAGATAAGAGGCGATGACCCTGGTGACGATGTTGAGGGCGAGAAACCCAGGAAGAGGGTTCCCGCCAAGGTGATGTGGTATGCTCCTATAATACCACGGTTGAAATGTCTGTTCAGGAAAAAAGAGCATGCCAAGTTGTTGCGATGGCACGAAGAGGACCGTAAATCGGACGTGGAGGAATGACTTGCGGAAGAAGCTTAATCCAGAAGCTCGCTTCCGACCAATTCAAGAGAAATTGGCAGAATTTTTGATTCTGGAAGTCCACAGTCCTAAAGGAGAACACTATTACAAGAACGAAGAACTTCTAATTTGATAAATTGTATATGGAAACTTGTTTGAAGTTGTTCTTGTATATGGTCACCCGAGAGTGAACATTATATATTCCTCTTGAATTGTTCTTGTTTGAAACTTCAAACTTGTTTGAAATTGTATATTCATATGCATCAACGTGTAACGTGTATATAGTAGCGTAGAATATGTGAACTGAAACTTCTTTGAAATTAAAATAAAACACAAAATAAAATATAAAAGAAATGAAACACAACAAAAAGAAAACAGATTAGGGGGTAAAAACCCTAAACCTGCGGAGACCTTTAGTCCCGTTTGGTCTAGCCAACCGTGACTAAAGGTCCTCCGCCCCGACGAGCGTCTGCCGCCCACGTGGATGGGCCTTTAGTCGCGGTTCGTAAGCAACTGCGACTAAAGGGGGCCTTTAGTCTCGCATAATTAGTCCCGATTGCGCAACCGGGACTGAAGCCCGTTACTAACCGGGACTAAAGCCCTTTTTTTCTACCAGTGTCATGCCATGTCATATAAAGCTTTCATAAATAAACCTTCATACAATAAGCTGGCTATTAGGTTGGCTCTATAAATATTTTAGTATTAAATGGTTGCATGTGAATGTGTTTGCATGCAAGACTCAAAACATGAGAACAGCCGGCTACAGCATCCATGGTAGGCTGCATGCGGGCTGCAGCTTTTTGAAATTTGTGCTATAGCCAGGCTACAAGTGAAGAGTCAACTCAATAGGATCTATTATACTTGCTCTAATCACTTTGTGAGAGTGAAAGGTAGGTCATATGTTAGTAAAGTACTTTATTCTTATAGCCAACTATTGTACATGTTAGCTATATGGTAACTACAAATGACATGTCATCTTGTTATAGTTAGCAGTTGGCTATATTATTGGAATTGCTCTTAGTCCATATCACAATACAAATTTTGAAATTCTATTTATCCCATTTATGTAAAGCAAGGCGGCGGGAGTAAAATTTATTCCCATATTGCTAGTTGAGAGAGAAATATGAAGTGGTTTATAAGGGGCTGCCTCCTTCCAGAATCGATGAGGGGTTTACAAATTTTCATCGTCTTTCTCATCTTGTACTTTGGCGTGGACCAACATACGGGACAGTAGGACTCCGGATGTTGGAACCCCGCCTCTGTACGGGTGAGGGGCAGTCAGGTATTGGGAGAGCGCTTACGCGTGACTGCTGGCAGCACGATGTCGTCCTATGACGAGTTCCCCAGCGACGACTTCTACCCTAACGTAGACGACCTTCTCCTCGGCAACCTTAACATGGGAGACAGAACCGATGATGATGTCGGCGCCGCCGCGCTGCTGCTGCTCAAACTGCAGAGTATGTGATTCTCCTTCGTCTATGTCACATCTTGCTGGAGTTTCTAGTTTCGGTGTTTGCAGTAGATGCGATAGGTTTAAATTGTTTAGATGCTATATGCTCATCTACTCTCTTAGTGTACATGATTAGTTTTAACACTATTTCTCTTATCATGCTATGTCAACTATTTGTTCGGATTAAATTATATGGTAATTTTCTGATATCTTCAACAGCTTCCGAGTGCTGCGTTTTGTGGCTCAAGCTATATGTAATTCTATTATAAGTTTTTTGAAAACAACATTTTGAAGTTTGAGAAAATTCTGAAGAAAAATCCTATAGATGTAAGAAATGATGTATTCTATCACGGTGAAAAATCTGAACTCAATATTTCAGGCTGTGCAAAAATGACGAGATTGAGAATTTGAAGTGTACAACTTCCAAAATTTGTCATTATTTTGGGGTCTAGACTCTAGAATACAAGGTGTTTAAAATTGGCATTTTGCATGTTAGTAAAATATGCCATTTTCAACATCTGTTTTTTCAAGAAAAATAAACTTTAAAATGTAGTTTTCAAACTTTTGAAGAGAAAAGCTACATGTAGCCCGGGCTACTTTTGCAGTTTTTCGCCAGCTTCCACTAAAAAAATGTTATGAATTGGAGGCTGGTATGTAAAAAAGTTATGTTATGGACGAAAGTTGGGGTAGTTTTGTTTAGTTTGTCAGCTCAGGTCCCAATACCGATCCACTAAAAAGGATCCTGTGATCCTGCTAAAACAAAGCTCCCTGTACCGTTGCACAAACGTTCTGACAGCAGCACAAACACGTACTGCTATAGCAGTGGTGATAGACTGATAGTATGCTTTAAACAAATTCGCGTGCATCTTGTTTTCATGCAGATACACACACATACGTTCTGACAGTAAAATGACAAGTAAACAAGCTCGGCATCCTGATCTAGGCCGGATTGTGTAATCTATCTATCTCAATTCTCAACACGCAGTGTATCACGTGCACGCATGGGAACATGCGCTCGCGCAAAACATATTCGTAGCAAAGGAAGCCTACAAATGCGCGCAGAAGCAACAGACAAGAGGAACACGAAGGGTCCGCTACCGATGCATGCATGTGTTCCAACTTGTTTGAGGAACCCTAGCTAGAGGTTCTTTCACGGTTGGATCGAGGCAGGCAGGCAATAATCTGGTCATGATGGATATGTATGGTTCGAAGTGACGCTCTCTGCCAAAACATACATGCTTGGTTTGGTTGTTTCTTGCTTTGTCGGCGTGTGTCACAGCCTCAACAGTGAGAGTGCATCCATGGCTGATGCATGGTTCTAGTTTCCATGTATGTGAGCTCTTGCGAATGAAACTATTCGTCCACTGTATAAAGTCTCCTTCAGCTAAACATTGTTGGACGATGATCAGCCACGGTCATTGCATGCAATGTCACCGGGTATTTTGGGATACTGGTAGGAGCAGTATAGTCGCAAGCTTCGACTTGTACTGCTTGTCTTGCCGGGATGCTCGGCATTCTGTCCGAGACGAAGGGGTCATCGAGATTGACATTTGTGTCACCTTGCACCCGTCTAGCATATAGGATCACTGTGTACCTTTTGAGTTCGGTTGTACTTAGGGCTGGGCAAGAAAAGCTGGAGACTCGGCTCGAAATCAACTTGTCTTTTAGCTTGACTCAAGATCGACTCGAAAATGAAAGGCAAAGATTTTACCTCGTTTCAAAAAAATAAGATCGACTCGAAAATGAAATGAGCTAAGTATGAGTGTCTTAGGTAGCTCGACCTAAAAATGAGCTGATCTTGAGCCACCACTAGCTCGCCCGGGTCATTAGCTTGAAATAATATAACCATGTCTAGTGATTTTGTAATATGTTAAAAGTAAATAGGATATTTTGTTACCTTGTATGCTGTGCCTGTGAACGTTATTTTTTCCTTCCTTCTATTTCCAACAAAATCTAGAAGATTAATTAGGTGAGCAATTTCAGGCATTAATGATACGTGGTCAACCTTTATAAATAGGCTACCATGGGTTTACGGTCATGTACTAGTTTTACGACCGAGAATAAGCAAGCTACTTGAATATATTAAATTATTTTATTTTGATTGGAATAATATTTAGTAACGTTTTATTATGATGTTGTTGTGTGTTCTACTAGTTAAAAATTGTGTTCAAATATGGGATTTTTTGTTTTTTACTAGCTTGAAACTAGCTCAAGATCGACTCGAGATCGTTACAAGCCGAGTATGAGCCAATTTTACGACTCAGCCTTTCACCCGACTCAATTAGAGCTCGTCCAAATTTTAATACGAGCTGAGCCGAGCCTAATATAAGTCTCTCGAACTCGGCTCATTTGCAGCCCTAGTTGTACTTGTACTGGAGTTGAGCTCCATGGAGGGCATATGACATATGAGGCGCCGCCGACCGGCCCTTCACGTCCAGAAATCTTGTTCAGAGACGTGCCAAGTAATGAAACAAACGGGTGACATTAACACAAGAATTTTTGGTTTTAGATTTTCTACATCTCTCAACCTGTTTATCTGACGGTCCATTTTAATGTGTTGCTAGAAGTTTTTTTATTAGCTCCTAGTTTTTATCACTTTTTTATATCTTTATAGTAATATTATAGCTATTTACTCTCCCCTTTGAAAATAAGTGACTTGGCTTTTTCTAGATACAGTTGTATCTAGATGCATTTCAGTGTGTAGCTATATCAATATCTAAACAAAGTTAAGTCATTTATTTTTGAACGAAGCTTCTAGTTACCACGTTGTTGTAGTACCTTCACGAAGGTTACTCCACACCAACCCACCCATCCAATACTTACATGATAGTGTTTCGATGATCTAGCACATCTCTTATTTGTGTATTTATATTACTTTCTCCGGCCCACAGATAAGATAAGTGTACGTTTAGCATTGTTCTAAGTCAAACATTATTAAATTTTATAGAAAAAGTAGAATATTTATGTCACTAAATTGGCATCACTAGATTTATAACTAATGTAGTTTCGTAATTATATTAATTTGATATCTAAATGCTATTACTTTTTGTAAAAAGTTTATCAAACTTAAAAATATTTGACTTAAGCAAAAGCTAAACATACACTTATTCACAGGCGGAGGAAGTATAATTGAATACACTCAGCAAGCATTGTACTGCTATGAGAGAGGGTAACCGTTCACAACAACCATGGTAGGCGCGATCGTACATTATCAAATTTGATAACTCGGGATGAAACATGGATTGTTTTGAAGCACTTGTCGATGTGAATTCAATAATAAAAACGAGCTGTGATCGGCTGAATTATTTAGAAGTTTTGTTTTTAGAATTTAGCAAATACTAATGTTGATGGCATTAAAATAATATGGTAGATTCTTTATATGCTCATGTCTTTGTGGGGGAGGACGGTTATTAGAACATATGTTACATTAGATAAAACAATCATAATTAAGTATGCTTATTGATCAACAGATTTTTTTTTGTAGAAGCAATATTGAAATTATTTTAGATAGAAAGGGCAATGTACATTTGATCCTAGCTGCATATGATTTCCTTACCCAAAAATAAGTTTCGAATGCTATTTTTTTTAGAATTGTTTGGCCCTTATATCGCCACATATTCTATGAGCTCGCTTAGAGTTTCGTAAAAAGTTAACACTTTCCATGGCCTGCGCAAAAAATAAAAATAAAAAAATTGCATTGCCTCTACCACACCGTGGCCTACTTCGTGGGTTTCCTTTGTTGATGATGACGAGGATACCGTTAAGGAGCTAGCCCCCCAGACGCCGCCAGCTGCTGCCAAGGACTGCACAACAGCTGTTGTTGACCAAGGCAATGAGGTGGAGATGGCCACCCGGGTGCTCTTGATTGTCTCTGTTGGTCGCGTCGCCGAGGATGCTGAAGAGGAGATGGCAAGGCAAGCTGCTGTTGACGATGATGAGGCAGGAAAAGGGGTGCTACCCCTCGTTGCCGCACCGTGGCCTCCATCTTGGGCGTACGTTGCGGACAACGACGACGAGGACTTCGAAGAGGAGTTGGTTCCCCAGACACCGTCGGCCACCAAGTTCTTCAATGATGATGTTGTTGTT
The DNA here is from genome assembly GCF_019359855.2 of Lolium perenne. Taxonomy (NCBI): domain Eukaryota; kingdom Viridiplantae; phylum Streptophyta; class Magnoliopsida; order Poales; family Poaceae; genus Lolium; species Lolium perenne. The sequence goes on from NC_067247.2 coordinate 164,955,741, forward strand.
GACAAGGTTGATGGCAGGGAGGTGGAGTGTGTGGCAGGCACGAGTGATGCGTGGCAGGAGGTGATGCCGCGGCGCGGCCCGGCCGTGCCGCCCGAATTTTTCATCCCCGCTAGTTGCTTGTTGTCATGTCCCTGCTTGGTTCAAGGATAGATGTTGCATGTGCCTATCCCCTGGTCACCGCGTTGCGGTTTGCTATGACAACTTCAGGTGCTCTCGATGCCTTAAGAACAATCATCAGGCACGTGACTGATGTAGCGCTTGGCGTGCTCTCATGTTGTTGGCACGCCTTGTTGCGTCATTGCCTCGCCAAGCGAAGTCTCCGCGCCATGCCCAGGTTGAGGTCTCGCCCGATGTGCCTCGTCGTCAGTCCTAGGTATCAGTTGTTTCTGCTCCTATTAGCTCTTTGGCATCGGCGAATATGCAATCCACTTTGGAATAGCAAGATGAGTTCTTTGAGGAGGTTGTCTGTCCTCTTCACGATGCTGTTGATTCTTTGCACGACTGATGCTCGAGACTGTGGGCTTTCTGGAGCGGGGGAAAGCTGTGTTGGGTAGGCTCTCCCGAACTCCTGCCATTTCTTTAGTTCTACGTGATGTTGACAAAGTGGGAACGAGCGGAGTGGGCCTTCATGGTTGTTTCGCTCCTCGTGCTAGGGCGTGCTCGATGATCAAGGGTCTGGTCAAGCAGGTCATGCCTGAGCTCTTGGAGTTGTGTGATGGTGTTCTTACACCTCCTCTCTTCAAGGAAGTGAGTCTCGGCTCGCACAGGTTCTCAGATGTGGCTTCTCCATCGTGCCAGGCACTTGCCTTTGAGAAGTGTGGTGTGTTGACGTTGCAGTCTTTCCTTCGCCCGAGTCCGGTAGACATGTGGTCTCTATTGGACTATTGGCGATGGGGTTGCCAACAGTGCCCGGAGCTTTCGTTACCAGAGAGGTTTGCGACTTTCTCGCCACCTTGGTTGTTGCCTACTCTGGATCCACAGTTGTTTGATGGATGCCTCCAATGTTGTGGCCTGTCTTTTTCGGCCTGGTGTTGGAGTGTCGTGTTCGAGTCTTTGTTAGTGTCGCTTTGTGGACTATGTGAGTGTGCTGTTTGTGTGGGACTAGCCCGGTTATTGTAGGTTTTCGCCTGATTTTCTCTAAAAAACGGACACCCTCTTCTTAATTAATTCATGAGACAAAACTTTTGCCTCAGTTTTTTTTTTCTAAAAAGGCACCAATTTTTTTTCCTTTTTTTGGCACATATCACATAAAATTCAGCTTTTCTTGAAACAACTTCTTGAACACTCGTAATATTTAGAGATGTAGGTGCAATATTTTCAGAATATTTTATTTTTTTCAATATTTTTTTAAGTTAAACAAAGGGAGCATATGCACTGAGAGTAAAAATTCAGTGCGTAGATAGAAAGCTTATTATATACTTTGACCGGACTGTACATTTCTTGCACTGAGAGTAAATATTTTTTTGAAAATCATACATTACATAGACAGGTTAATGTTTTCTGGTTGGTTTGGTTGCACTGATCTGCTGGGATGGAATACCCATGATCGATGGCTACAGTTTGTGGGCCACCCGGGGCCATATATGCATGCATGGCGGCCGGACCACCACCCTACAGGCAGGCGGCAGCGGGGCCACGCCGTCGCGGCGAGACCACGTGAAGTGGCCACGCCGGAGTAGCATTGCCCTGCGCCCCCACACGCACAGTCGTCGACGCATGGGAATGGAATCGATCTTCACAAGACGATCGAGTTTGATCTGGTCCCCGGAAGCCTGAACCTGATGGCATGCATGTAGCAACAACAAGCAAGCATGTTTCAACATTCAGAATTTTTCTGCTCCGACTCTCGCTACAGTGTCTGGGCTGGCTGTATGTGTGAGCCGCTTTGGCTACTAGCTGCGTGCGTGCGTGCTCTCCGATTGAATACCCATGCGCACACAAATTGCTACATCTGACCGGCCTAAGCTAAAACCACTTCTACCGCTTTTTGTCCTAGTCTTACAGTCGATGGAAATTCAGTCCCAGTCCCATAATTTACCGCGTGGAATGAAATGTTGGTGCGCAAACTGGTCCAACGTGCCAAAAAATGAGATGAGCAATGGAGGCGTTTTCGGTTGCCTCAATACTAGAAACCAGATTTATGGTCCTTCCAACTAATTAATATGGTTTTTACCATAATTCAAATTTATATAGTAGCTAGCAGCGTTCTAGTTAGGGCTGTGAGCAGGAGCCCGCCTAAACCCGCATATAGGTGTTCTAAAAGCCAACCAAGTGCAATTTTTATTTTACATTAACATATTTGGCTTTTGGTATACATATATGGGGGTTCACGGGACGTCCCCTTTGCAACCCTAGTTCTAGTTACAAGGCATTGAAGCGTCTTCGCATCCAACCAAGCGCAGATGCAACTCAACTCGAGAGGGGCTAAATGCTAGCTCACAAACGGGACCAAGGATGGTATTTTCTTCCGCACCCCACCTCCCAACCCTAACCGCCGCCGGTAGCGCCGCCGGGGCGAAGACCCACGGGGCGTGGCGGCGGCGGGGGGGGGGGCTTCCTCGTCGCTGCATGATGAACGGTGGTCGGATCCCACCTCCTCGACGCATGGCGGAGCATGCACAGATCGGATGGGATGGGCGACAGCGGGCGCTGCGACTCCTCCCGGCGGCTGTCCCCTGGCGGACCGGCCGACGCGGGTGGGTTGGGCGGTGGCGGCCTGTCTCCCTCCTTCCGTCGGCTGTCCTCCGCAACACTCCGGCAGGGGCTGGTGGTGGGCGGCGGCCAGGCCCTCGGTCTGCGCCATGCCCTCCCCCCGCCTCTCGTCGGTGTGTGGATGCGATCTCGGGATTCTTCCGCAACACGAGGGCGCCCGCGGCAACAACCTTGGGTTCGACGGAGGAGGTGCCCATCTTCTTCGCCGGAAAGGGTCGGCCTGCGGTTGGTGGTGGTGGATCCTTGATCTATCACCGCGATCCGGCAGCGAGATGGAGGAGCATGGAAGCCGGCGATGTTGTCACCGGTAGAGGGTTGGATTGGCCAGCCCGGGATGGTCGCCGATGTGGGGGTCCGACCTGAATAAAGGTGGCGGTCCTACGGCCTCTCTTGCGTGAAGAGGAGGACCTACCGGAGGCCTGGACTCGTGATCTGGCCGGGGGGTTGAGTTCCGGAAGGCTCCGCCGGCGAATGTAACAGTGCTTTGCCTGGAGTTTGTTGGATCGGAGGTATTCGGTCGTGCGCACCCATGCTTTTATTCCGATCGATTGGTTCTGGATGGAGCGGTGATACGTCTCCGACGTATCGATAATTTCTTATGTTCCATGCCACATTATTGATGTTATCTACATGTTTTATGCACACTTTATGTCATATTCGTGCATTTTCTGGAACTAACCTATTAACAAGATGCCGAAGTGCCGATTCTTGTTTCTGCTGTTTTTGGTTTCAGAAATCCTAGTAAGGAAATATTCTCGGAATTGGACGAAATCAAAGCCCAGGGGCCTATTTTCTCACGAAGCTTCCAGAAGTCCGAAGGAGAGACGAAGAGGGGCCACAGGGGAGCCAAACCATAGGGCGGCGCGGCCCCCCCCTTGGCCGCGCCGGCCTGTGGTGTGGGGCCCCCGTGCCGCCTCTTGACCTGCCCTTCCGCCTATAAAAAGTCTCCGTGACGAAACCCCCGATGCGAGAGCCACGATACGGAAAACCTTCCAGAGACGCCGCCGCCGCCGATCCCATCTCGGGGGATCCAGGAGATCGCCTCCGGCACCCTGCCGGAGAGGGGAATCATCTCCCGGAGGACTCTACGCCGCCATGGTCGCCTCCGGTGTGATGTGTGAGTAGTCTACCCCTGGACTATGGGTCCATAGCAGTAGCTAGATGGTTGTCTTCTCCCCATTGTGCTATCATTGTCGGATCTTGTGAGCTGCCTAACATGATCAAGATCATCTATCTGTAATTCTATATGTTGCGTTTGTTGGGATCCGATGAATAGAGAATACTTATTATGTTGATTATCAAAGTTATGCTATGTGTTGTTTATGATCTTGCATGCTCTCCGTTACTAGTAGATGCTCTGGCCAAGTAGATGCTTGTAACTCCAAGAGGGAGTACTTATGCTCGATAGTGGGTTCATGCCTGCATTAACACAGGACGATGTGAGAAAGTTCTAAGGTTGTGTTGTGCTGTTGCCACTAGGGATAAAACATTAGTGCTATGTTCAAGGATGTAGTCACTAGTTACATTACGCACCATACTTAATGCAATTGTCTGTTGTTAGCAACTTAATACTGGAAGGGGTTCGGATGATAACCTGAAGGTGGACTTTTTAGGCATAGATGCAGTTGGATGACGGTCTATGTATTTTGTCGTAATGCCCAATTAAATCTCACTATACTCTTCATGATATGTATGTGCATGGTCATGCTCTCTTTATTTGTCAATTGCCCAACTGTAATTTGTTCACCCAACATGCTGTTCGTCTTATGGGAGAGACACCTCTAGTGAACTGTGGACCCCGGTCCAATTCTCTTTACTGAAATACAATCTACTGCAATACTTGTTCTACTATTTTCTGCAAACAATCATCTTCCACACAATACGGTTAACTCTTTGTTACAGCAAGCCGGTGAGATTGACAACCTCACTGTTTCGTTGGGGCAAAGTACTTTGGTTGTGTTGTGCAGGTTCCACGTTGGCGCCGGAATCCCTGGTGTTGCGCCGCACTACATCCCGCCGCCATCAACCTTCAACGTGCTTCTTGGCTCCTCCTGGTTCGATAAACCTTGGTTTCTTTACGAGGAAAACTTGCTGCTGTGCGCATCATACCTTCCTCTTGGGGTTGCCCAACGAACGTGTGAAATACACGCCATCAAGCTCTTTTTAAGGCGCCGTTGTCGGGAGATCAAGACACGCTGCAAGGGGAGTCTCCACTTCTCAATCTCTTTACTTTGTTTTTGTCTTGCTTAGTTTTATTTACTACTTTGTTTGCTGCACTAAATCAAAATACAAAAAAATTAGTTGCTAGTTTTACTTTACTTGCTATCTTGCTTACTATATCAAAAACACAAAAAAATTAGTTTACTTGCATTTACTTTATCTAGTTTGCTTTATTTACTGTTGCTAAAATGGCCAACGCTGAAAACACTAAGTTGTGTGACTTCACAACCACAAATAATAATGATTTCTTATGCACACCTATTGCTCCACCTGCTACTACAGCAGAATTCTTTGAAATTAAACCTGCTTTCTTGAATCTTGTTATGCGAGAGCAATTTTCTGGTGTTAGTTACGATGATGCTGCTGCCCATCTTAATAATTTTGTTGAACTATGTGAAATGCAAAAATATAAAGATGTAGATGGTGATATTATTAAACTAAAATTGTTCCCTTTCTCATTAAGAGGAAGAGCTAAAGATTGGTTGCTATCTCTGCCTAAGAATAGTATTGATTCATGGACTAAATGCAAGGATGCTTTTATTGGTAGATATTATCCCCCTGCTAAAATTATATCTTTGAGGAGTAGCATAATGAATTTTAAACAATTAGATACTGAACATGTTGCTCAAGCTTGGGAAAGAATGAAATCTCTGGTTAAAAATTGCCCAACCCATGGGTGACTACTTGGATGATCATCCAAACCTTCTATGCAGGACTAAATTTTTCTTCACGGAATTTATTGGATTCAGCTGCTGGAGGTACCTTTATGTCCATCACTCTTGGTGAAGCAACAAAGCTTCTTGATAATATGATGATCAACTACTCTGAATGGCACACGGAAAGAGCTCCACAAGGTAAGAAGGTAAATTCTGTCGAATAAACCTCTTCCTTGAGTGATAAGATTGATGCTATTATGTCTATGCTTGTGAATGATAGGACTAATATTGATCCTAATAATGTTCCATTAGCTTCATTGGTTGCACAAGAAGAACATGTTGATGTAAACTTCATTAAAAATAATAATTTCAACAACAATGCTTACCGGAACAATTCTAGTAACAACTATAGGCCATATCCTTATAATAATGGCAACGGCTATGGTAATTCTTATGGGAATTCTTACAACAATAATAGGAGTTCACCCCCTGGACTTGAAGCCATGCTTAAAGAATTTATTAGTACACAAACTGCTTTTAACAAATCTGTTGAAGAAAAGCTTGGGAAAATTGATATACTTGCTTCTAAAGTCGATAGTCTTGCTGTTGATGTTGATCTTTTGAAATCAAAAGTTTTGCCTAATGAGAATCATCATAATAAAATTACTACTACAGCAAATGCCATTCAAGTTAGAATTAATGAGAATATAAGATTAATGGCTGAACTGCGTGCTAGGTGGGATAGAGAAGAAAATGAAAAACTAGCTAAAGAGAAAAATATAGCTAAAGTTTGGACTATTACCACCACTAGTAATGCTAATGCTACACATGTTGCTGCACCTCCTACTCATAGTAATAAAAGAATTGGTGTTAGCAATGTTTCCACTTCTAATGCAAAGCGCGAAACTACTAAATCGCTAAAATCTGCTGAAATTGCCTGTGATAAAGCTGCTGAAATTTTTTCCAACATTGGGGATGATGATCCCATTGCTTTAGATTATAATGGTTTGAATTTTGATGATTGCCACATCTCTGAAGTTATAAAGTTCTTGCAAAAACTTGCTAAAAGTCCTAATGCTAGTGCTATAAATTTGGCTTTCACACATCATATAACAAATGCTCTCATAAAAGCTAGAGAAGAGAAACTAGAGCGTGAAGCCTCTATTCCTAAAAAGCTAGAGGATGGTTGGGAGCCCATCATTAAGATGAAGATTAAAGATTTTGATTGTAATGCTTTATGTGATCTTGGTGCAAGTATTTCTGTTATGCCTAAGAAAATCTATAATATGCTTGACTTGCCACCGCTGAAAAATTGTTATTTGGATGTTAATCTTGCTGATCATTCTACAAAGAAACCTTTGGGTAAAGTTGATAATGTTCGCATTACCGTTAACAATAACCTTGTTCCTGTTGATTTTGTTGTCTTGGATATTGAATGCAATGCATCTTGTCCCATTATATTGGGAAGACCTTTTCTTCGAACTGTTGGTGCTATTATTGATATGAAGGAAGGTAATATAAAATATCAATTTCCTCTCAAGAAAGGTATGGAACACTTCCCTAGAAAGAGAATGAAGGTACCTTTTGATTCTATTATGAGAACAAATTATGATGTTGACACTTCATCTCTTGATAATAATTGATATACACTTTCTGCGCCTAGCTGAAAGGCGTTAAAGAAAAGCGCTTATGGGAGACAACCCATGTTTTTACCTACAGTACTTTGTTTTATATTTGTGTCTTGGAAGTTGTTTACTACTGTAGCAACCTCTCCTTATCTTAGTTTTGTGTTTTGTTGTGCCAAGTTAAGCCGTTGATAGAAAAGTAAGTACTAGATTTGGATTACTGCACAGTTCCAGATTTCTTTGCTGTCACGAATCTGAGTCCACCTCCCTGTAGGTAGCTCAGAAAATTATGCCAATTTACGTGTGTGATCCTCAGATATGTACGCAACTTTCATTCAATTTGAGCATTTTCATTTGAGCAAGTCTGGTGCCATTTTAAAATTCGTCAATACGAACTGTTCTGTTTTGACAGATTCTGCCTTTTATTTCGCGTTGCCTCTTTTGCTATGTTGGATGAATTTCTTTGATCCACTAATGTCCAGTAGCATTATGCAATGTCCAGAAGTGTTAAGAATGATTGTGTCACCTCTGAATATGTCAATTTATATTGTGCACTAACCCTCTAATGAGTTGTTTCGAGTTTGGTGTGGAGGAAGTTTTCAAGGATCAAGAGAGGAGTATGATGCAACATGATCAAGGAGAGTGAAAGCTCTAAGCTTGGGGATGCACCCGGTGGTTCACCCCTGCATATATTAAGAAGACTCAAGCGTCTAAGCTTGGGGATGCCCAAGGCATCCCCTTCTTCATCGACAACATTATCAGGTTCCTCCCCTGAAACTATATTTTTATTCCATCACATCTTATGTGCTTTTTCTTGGAGCGTCGGTTTGTTTTTGTTTTTTGTTTTGTTTGAATAAAATGGATCCTAGCATTCACTTTATGGGAGAGAGACACGCTCCGCTGTAGCATATGGACAAGTATGTCCTTGGTTTCTACTCATAGTATTCATGGCGAAGTTTCTCCTTCGTTAAATTGTTATATGGTTGGAATTGGAAAATGATACATGTAGTAATTGCTATAAATGTTTTGGGTAATGTGATACTTGGCAATTGTTGTGCTCATGATTAAGCTCTTGCATCATATGCTTTGCACCCATTAATGAAGAAATACATAGAGCATGCTAAAATTTGGTTTGCATATTTGGTTTCTCTAAGGTCTAGATAATTTCTAGTATTGAGTTTGAACAACAAGGAAGACGGTGTAGAGTCTTATAATGTTTTCAATATGTCTTTTATGTGAGTTTTGCTGCACCGGTTCATCCTTGTGTTTGTTCCAAATAAGTCTTGCTAGCCTAAACCTTGTATCGAGAGGGAATACTTCTCATGCATCCAAAATACTTGAGCCAACCACTATGCCATTTGTGTCCACCATACCTACCTATACTACATGGTATTTTCCCGCCATTCCAAAGTAAATTGCTTGAGTGCTACCTTTAAAATTCCATCATTCACCTTTGCAATATATAGCTCATGGGACAAATAGCTTAAAAAACTATTGTGGTATTGAATATGTAATTATGCACTTTATCTCTTATTAAGTTGCTTGTTGTGCGATAACCATGTTCACTGGGGACGCCATCAACTATTCATTGTTGAATTTCATGTGAGTTGCTATGCATGTTCGTCTTGTCTGAAGTAAGAGAGATCTACCACCATAGGGTTAAGCATGCATATGTTAGAGAAGAACATTGGGCCGCTAACTAAAGCCATGTTCCATGGTGGAAGTTTCAGTTTTGGACAACAATCCTCAAATCTCAAATGAGAAAATTATTAATTGTTGTTATATGCTTATGCATAAAAGAGGAGTCCATTATCTGTTGTCTATGTTGTCCCGGTATGGATGTCTAAGTTGAAGAATAATCAATAGCGAGAAATCCAATGCGAGCTTTCTCCTTAGACCTTTGTACAGGCGGCATAGAGGTACCCCTTTGTGACACTTGGTAAAAACAATGCATTGTGATGATCCGGTAGTCCAAGCTAATTAGGACAAGGTGCAGGCACTATTAGTACACTATGCATGAGGCTTGCAACTTATAAGATATAATTTACATGATGCATATGCTTTATTACTACCGTTGACAAAATTGTTTCATGTTTTCAAAATCAAAGCTCTAGCACAAATATAGCAATCGATGCTTTTCCTCTATGAGGACCATTCTTTTACTTTCAATGTTGAGTCAGTTCACCTATTTCTCTCCACCTCAAGAAGCAAACACTTGTGTGAACTGTGCATTGATTCCTACATATTTGCTTATTGCACTTATTATATTACTCTATGTTGACAATATCCATGAGATATACATGTTACAAGTTGAAAGCAACCGCTGAAACTTAATCTTCTTTTGTGTTGCTTCAATGCCTTTACTATGAATTATTGCTTTATGAGTTAACTCTTATGCAAGACTTATTGATGCTTGTCTTGAAGTACTATTCATGAAAAGTCTTTGCTTTATGATTCACTTGTTTACTCATGTCATATACATTGTTTTGATCGCTGCATTCACTACATATGCTTTACAAATAGTATGATCAAGATTATGATGGCATGTCACTCCGAAATTATCTCGTGTTATCGTTTTACCTGCTCGGGACGAGCAGAACTAAGCTTGGGGATGCTGATACGTCTCCGACGTATCGATAATTTCTTATGTTCCATGCCACATTATTGATGTTATCTACATGTTTTATGCACACTTTATGTCATATTCGTGCATTTTCTGGAACTAACCTATTAACAAGATGCCGAAGTGCCAGTTGCTGTTTTCTGCTGTTTTTGGTTTCAGAAATCGTAGTAAGGAAATATTCTCGGAATTGGACGAAATCAAAGCCCAGGGGCCTATTTTCTCACGAAGCTTCCAGAAGTCCGAAGGAGAGACGAAGAGGGGCCACAGGGGAGCCAAACCATAGGGCGGCGCGGCCCCCCCCTTGGCCGCGCCGGCCTGTGGTGTGGGGCCCCCGTGCCGCCTCTTGACCTGCCCTTCCGCCTATAAAAAGTCTCCGTGACGAAACCCCCAGTACCGAGAGCCACGATACGGAAAACCTTCCCGGAGACGCCGCCGCCGCCGATCCCATCTCGGGGATCCGGAGATCGCCTCCGGCACCCTGCCGGAGAGGGGAATCATCTCCCGGAGGACTCTACGCCGCCATGGTCGCCTCCGGTGTGATGTGTGAGTAGTCTACCCCTGGACTATGGGTCCATAGCAGTAGCTAGATGGTTGTCTTCTCCCCATTGTGCTATCATTGTCGGATCTTGTGAGCTGCCTAACATGATCAAGATCATCTATCTGTAATTCTATATGTTGCGTTTGTTAGGATCCGATGAATAGAGAATACTTGTTATGTTGATTATCAAAGTTATGCTATGTGTTGTTTATGATCTTGCATGCTCTCCGTTACTAGTAGATGCTCTGGCCAAGTAGATGCTTGTAACTCCAAGAGGGAGTACTTATGCTCGATAGTGGGTTCATGCCCGCATTAACACACGGGACGATGTGAGAAAGTTCTAAGGTTGTGTTGTGCTGTTGCCACTAGGGATAAAACATTAGTGCTATGTTCAAGGATGTAGTCACTAGTTACATTACGCACCATACTTAATGCAATTGTCTGTTGTTAGCAACTTAATACTGGAAGGGGTTCGGATGATAACCTGAAGGTGGACTTTTTAGGCATAGATGCAGTTGGATGACGGTCTATGTATTTTGTCGTAATGCCCAATTAAATCTCACTATACTCTTCATGATATGTATGTGCATGGTCATGCTCTCTTTATTTGTCAATTGCCCAACTGTAATTTGTTCACCCAACATGCTGTTCGTCTTATGGGAGAGACACCTCGAGGGACCGGTGGACCCCGGTCCAATTCTCTTTACTGAAATACAATCTACTGCAATACTTGTTCTACTGTTTTCTGCAAACAATCATCTTCCACACAATACGGTTAACTCTTTGTTACAGCAAGCCGGTGAGATTGATAACCTCACTGTTTCGTTGGGGCAAAGTACTTTGGTTGTGTTGTGCAGGTTCCACGTTGGCGCCGGAATCCCTGGTGTTGCGCCGCACTACATCCCGCCGCCATCAACCTTCAACGTGCTTCTTGGCTCCTCCTGGTTCGATAAACCTTGGTTTCTTTCTGAGGGAAAACTTGCTGCTGTGCGCATCATACCTTCCTCTTGGGGTTGCCCAACGAACGTGTGAAATACACGCCATCAAGCGGCGCGAAGCTCTTTTTCTGTGTTGACATCAAGTGACTATGGATACATGATGAAAGTCGGAAGAAGAGAATTTCATGAAGGCCGGAGGGGAGGACTAGCTAAGGGAGGTTCAAGTCTCCGCGCTGCTGAGGGGTTTGCTTGGTGTTCCGGGCTTCACAGCAGTGGTATAAAAGTGGGGGCGACAACACAGGTGAAGTGCAGAGTCTTACCGTTCATGGTGAAAACCCAAGGTCTGGCCTTAACAGCTTGTGCATGGCAATGACCTTGGTGGAGGCATTGTTTTGAGAGCGGGGACTATCTTCAGGGTGAAAACCCAAGATCTTTGATCGGGCGACGACGGTGTTTGAGCACTGTTCCCTTCTTGGAGGAGTCGTTTTTTGAAGAGTATGTAATTCAGGTGTTGTCATGACGGTGGATGTATTGTTGTTGTTAGGTCCGAGATATTGTAGCGGGACTTTTATTGCTTAGTTTTGTTTTCCTTTTTTTGGCTGTGTGCATACGTGGTGCCATTGGGTGGTGTGTTGTTGCAGAGGCTGAGTGTAATTGGTATCTCTTGATATTAATATATTCCCTTTATCGAAAAACCTACGGGACCAAAGCGTTGATGCATGTACTACCTCTTTTATTCCTAAATTTCCCATTGCTTCAATTCCTAATGAGTTGGTAGTGTCTAGTGCTGCAAAGCTAGGGGTTTCTGTAGGTGTTTCTCCTAGTAAGGTTAGTTCATCAATTAATCTTTTAAGGAAACTGATTTACATAGAACTCTAGTCATGCTTGGGGATAAAGTGAAGCGTGGAGACGAGTCTTTTAGACTAGTCATAGTGAGAAGTAACATAGAGTAGTAACATGCACATGTTACTACCTTCATAGTGGTTAGTAACATCAAAATAGCAGGATTATCATAGATGTCTTCATTAATTAGCTTACAGTCTCATTGTATCTTGGGAAGTGTGATGTTATAGTAACTCTATGTTACTCTATCCCCTCTCTCCTCATTAACTCACCGCCACGTAACGAAATTTGGTGAGTTAGACACTTAGTTATTACTCCCTCCATACCGGATTAATAGGCAAATACACACTTCGAGAAACAAGTTTGACTACTAATTTGGTCTACAAAATATAAAATATATATCACATAAATTATATCATTGGATATATTTTTGAATATGAATCCAACGGTATAATTTTTGTGACATATATCTCATATTTTGGTAACCAAATTTATAGTTAAACTTGTTTATGCCTAATTGTCCATTAATTCGGTAGGGAGGGAGTAGTGAAGTTACTCACACAATGAGTTAGTAGTTTGGTTTTAGAAACAAAAAAAAGGTCTACACGAAGGCTAAACTGCTTTCTGCTTTTGTGCGTTGTAGTGTTAGAATCCCTTCTAAAAATAAATCTAAGTCAACATAAAAGGCAGTTTCTTGCATAGTGTTGGTTTTGGATATCAAGCTAAACATGAAGTAGTGCATGAAACAATTGGGGATGACAAGCTGGATTTTTTTTGTTGTTCTTTAGGAAGGGCTTCGTGAAATTAAGAAGGGAAGAGAAAAAAATAAGCTCACTGAGCAAAAGTAAAACATATGCAAGAAGGTGATGAAAGATGCAAAATATTTCATCTAATTAAAAATGGTAGACATCGAAGATAAAAAGATCTTTCAACTAGAACAAGACGAATGAACTTTTATAGGGAAAAAAGAATATTAAATACTATATTACTAAGACGAATGAGTATAAGATATTGTTTGGGGCACCGGCCCGTAATTACTTCTCTTTAATAGAAACAAAATCGGTGGATATTCCTAAAATTTCCCAAGAGAAAAATAATATTATTACAACTGATTTTGTAGAGAAAGAGGTGTATATGAAGCTATAATTGAAATGGAAATTAAAGAACAAACCTTTAGGACCAGATGGGTTTCCAACTGAGTTCTATCAAAAAATCTAGGAAATTATTAAACCTACTTCATGAATATGTTTGAAAATTTTCACTAACGGAAATTACCATTATTTCATCTAAACTATGGCACAACTATTTTGCTAAGCAAAATGTAGTTCAAATTCATCAATATAGACATATTTGTTTTCCAAGTGTTAGTTTATTATTTTTTACAAAGGTTGGTAGTAATAGAGTGACAGACGTGGCGCATAGAGTTAATCGACCAACCCATACAACAGTTATGCTAAGAAGACATATTCTTGAAGGAATGCTGATTTTTCAAAAAATAATCCATGAACTTAGTAGGAAGAAAATAGATGGCATACTCCTTAATTTTACTTTTAAAAGGCATATAATGAGGTTCAGTGGCCTTTCTTACAGTAAGTTTTGCGAAAGAAATATTTTGGCCCTAAATGGTGTCAATGGATAGATCATTTTATTAGTCAAGGTAGTGTATGCATTGAAGTAAACAATGACATTGGGCACTATTTTCAGGACAAAAAGGGTTTGAGAGACATGGTGAACCGCTGTCACCTAAGTTGTATAATATTGTGGCCGATATGTTAGCAATTCTAAATGCAAGAGCAAAAGAAGTTGGACAGGTTGGTGACATTATAACTTATCTAGTTGAGGGAGTGAGGTGTCGATTCTTCAATATATTAATGATACGATCATTTAATGGAACATGACATTGAAAAGGCGCCCAATATGAAACTCACACTTTGCATCTTTCAAGAGTTAACGAGACTACAAATAAAATTTTACAAGAGTATTTTTTTTTGTTTCAGTCCAGATAAGGTTCTAGAAGATCAATACCGAAATTGTTTGGTTATGTGTTCTATTTAGATACTTGGGGATGCCCATTCACTACAAAAAGAAACTAGTGAGTGGAAAATGAAAAATCGTGGAAGATCACTTTGATAACAAGCTCACAAGTTGGGTGGGCAAACTTTTGTCGTATGGGAATCACTTGGTTCTAGTCAATTTAGTTCTAACTAGGCTTGTCATAGATGTGCTTTCTTTCGTTTGAAATACCCGAAGCGGTAAGGAAAATGTTGGATTTTTTCCGCCCAAGGTTCTTTTAGCAAAGCGATGAACTTTAAACTGTGAATGAACAAAGTGTATGGAAAGAGATAATGCAAAATAAATAACTAAAATCCAAATCATTGTCCCAAGTTAAGCCTCAACGGTCGACTCACCTTTCTTATCAAGGTCTTGTAGAGGTGAAAGACGAGTTTACTTCCATCTAGGGAATGACGAGGCACTCAATTCTGGGAAGACATATGGCTAGGAGACTCACCATTGTCTCACCAATAACCATCCTTAATTCCTTATACAATATTGTTCAACGAAAATGTGTAGGAGGAGCTATCTACTAGTACAAAATTACAAAGAAACTACTCAACAGGAGGAGGGGGCATCTTTCCTCCGTGCCGGACTAGTAGTTATGGTTAGGTTTTGTGTGTTGTGGTGCATTGTTGGGGCGGTGGGAACGTTATTTGGGCGAATAAATCTGCTCCAATTATACTCCCACACCAACAACGACCTATTGGGCGACGCCTCGGAGTTGATGGAAACATGTACTGATCGGTCCCTCGGGTCGGTAACTTGGTCTTCTCGATGTTCTTCAGATCTAGCGAGATTAGTTCCTCGGTGTGTCGATGGGGTTTGTTGTTATCTGTGATGGCACTGGCGGTCGGGGCGAGGTGGTTCTTCTGGAGCGAAAACGTTGGTTCGAAGGTGGTGGATATGCCATTCTTGTACAACTTCGCCGATCGAAGGCGGTGGATCTTGGTCCAAGATCGCATAGGGACGTCCCCGATTGACGTGCCACAACGACATGTGCCTCGTTGCTTGCAGCAAGCATATCCATCTACTCATGAAGCCTCGTTGACGATGGCGCTTTCTTGATCTTGCAATGGTGAAGGCTCGACGTCTCTTCTAGCATCATTCTCGGCGGCGCTAGTTTTGGACGGTGGCCGCTGGCTATGGTGGTTGCTGAAATCCCTATGGATAGTTTTGCATATCTCAATTTTTTAGAATTTTATCTACAAATTTACAATCATTTTATTGCAGTCTGTCTTTTAGTTTCCGTGTATGTTGCTTCATGATTTTAGGTTGCCAAATCAACCCTAGATTGGCTGCCTGTGAAAACTGTGGGATTATATAAATAAAATATACTATGAATAAAATGAAAATATAAACTATAAAAATTAATAAAAAAAATATAGAAACAAAGAAAGAGAAAAATATGTACTCCCTCCGTCCCAAAATGTAAGACGTCTAAGGATTAGTTAAAAGTCAATGTTTTTTAAGTTTGACCAAGTTTATACATTAAAATATAAACATTTACGGTACTGAATCAATATGAATAGATTCACCATAAAAAATTAAATGTTCATTCCATGTTGTAGAAATAAATATATTTTTCTAACTATATTTAATTAAAATTAGTAAAATTTAACTTTTAATCAATCTTTAGACGCCTTATATTTTGAGACGGAGGGAACCTAGCAGGGGCATACCCTCTGCCAAAACACGCATCACACTGTACTGCGCGGCGTGCTGCGGGTAGATAGAAAAGCCTAGCTGAAGAACAGCAACGTCCATTACTTTGGTTAGGTGAAGTGTTTATTATCTTCTCGTGAGTGCATTTGCTGATTCGCAGAACACACTGTCACGAGTACTGTAGACTGTAGGTAGGGTATCGATTAATGTGCGTACGCTGCCCTGCCACGAGCGGCGTGCATTGAAGAGCAGTCAGTCACTGCACTGTTTTTGCAGAATGTAGAATTGCAGTCTTCGGATTACTCAAGCAGGGGCTTCCTGGAATTATTTATTGACAAGATTACAAACGGAGCCGGGCAGGCACACAAGTGCAAGGATCAATGCGATCACGCACAGAGTGTGTGTGAGTGTGTACTCAAGCCACAGCTCCCAGGTCACAGCAAACGCAGGTGCACGATCGAGGACGCAGCTGGCGGGTAGCCTGGGGTCAGTTTGGGTGCTTCAGTGAAATGTGGCTTGGGCATATTTCCTTCTATCAATACGTGAAATCCTTTGAATACAAGCATAGATTACACAAATAATAGTATAAAAATAGTGAAAACACATATATTTGAAATGGCAACACAGTCTTCAACTCCTGGCACCACCACTGCTTCAGCGGCCTTCTCCTAGGTCTCTTGGCGGCACTGCCTTTTCCAGCATCCTTAGGGCATCTCCAACCCGGAGACCCAAACCGAAAAACGGACACCACTTTTGTCCGTTTGGGTAAAAACGCGTCCCAACGCGCAGACCCATATTAAAAACGGACTGCTGTGCTGTCCGGCACGACCCAAAACCGGACCAAATTTGGGAGCAATTTGGGGCGAGCCGGACGCGTGCGGGCGTCTCTGGTCATCCGCGCGTGTCCTCCCAAACCCCACATGGCAGCCACACACCCAGACCCGCACAACATTTTCTCTCCTCTATCCTTCTTTTTCTCTTCTGCCATGGATATTGCCATCGCTCCCCACCGGAATAGGCTCGCCGGCCAACCGCCGCCGTCGAGCTCGCGTGGAGGATCCCGTCGCTAAGCATGGCCCCTTTTTTTCGTCCCTGCCGGAGGTCGCCGCGGCCGAAACGGTGATGAGCGTTGCCGCCGCGCTGAGGAGCTCCGCCGCCCGCGCCGCGCGAGGAAGCTCCGCCCGCTGCAGCTGCTGCCGACGAAGGAGAGGTGCGGCGGAGCTGTGGTGCACGAGCTGGAGCCTGGCGGGCGGGGGCCGTGGGAGCGGCCATCACCGGGGATGTCGGCGGCGAAGAATAGAGCCGCGCCCGCGGCGAACGGGGCAGCGCCCGCGGCGAGAGGGAGCGGATGCCGGAGGTCATGGCCTCGCAGGCGCGAGCCGCGCCTCGCCATGGCCGCGCCGTCGCCGGCCTCGCCACGCGCGCCCCGGCCTCGCCCGTCACGCCGCCACCGAGCCAAGCCGCGAGGAAGCTCCGCCGCCCGCGCCGCTGCAGGGCCGCGCACGCCGCTTCCTTCCCACGCGCGCAGGCTGGACCCTCCCGAGCCGTTCCCCGCGCCGCCCTCGCCCGCCACCGCGACGCGCGCCGCCCGCCACGCCGTCGGCCGCCGTCCGCGAGCACGGCCGCGTCGCGCGCGCACGCACGCTCGGCGAGGCGGGGGCGGGCACGGCCACGGGCGGGACGGAGGCCGCCGGGCCGGTGCGGGGACGGAGGCTGCGGGCACGACGATTACGATATGGCTCCCGGCGAGATGGGGATAGCGGGCACGCACGAGCGGTGGCGGAGGTTGACGCGGGCGGGGCCTGCCGGAGCGAGCGAGCTCGCCGGGGCGGAGGTCGACGCGGGCGGGAACTGCCAGAGCGGAGCTCGCCAGGGCATGGCGGGGGCGGAGGTCGCCGTGCCTTGGCGACCCGTGGCGCGGCGGAGCTCGCCGGGAAGTGGCGGGGTGGGGCGGAGGTCGCCGGGGCGGGGACGGAGGCTGCTGGGGCCGAGGTTCGACGGGGCGGGGCGGAGCTCGCCGGGCATGTTCTTGCCCAAGTAGTAGTATGGCTTGACAGGGAAGAGAAATAATTTGGGTCTGTCCGCCGTTGGGGAACCAAAACAAGCCACGGACATATTGTCTGTCCGCGTGTCCGGAGGTCGACCCAAACGACCACAATCGGACGACTATACACGTCCGTTTGGGTCGTGGGGTTGGAGATGCCCTTAGAGCACCCTTTGCCAAGGTTGTGGACAGCATTACCCATAATTATCTTGGACTTGGAGCACTGCAAAAAAAAGGCCAATTACTAGAACACGCGCAAGCAATTTATATGTCTACAATATCTCATCGTGTTAAAGAGATATAGCCTCATATAGCGACACCCAAAGCAAAGGGAGTGCTAAAAGAGTAAACTGAATGCGCAAGCAATGTTCATGTATAAAGGAAAAGATCTTATGAATAATCTTTCACATTACATATATGGTGCCATATTTTAATCATCACCAGATTCAAAAAAATTACATACATAATATAGAACCAGGAGCCTCATATTAAAACATAAATGACTAAGACATGATCATGCAAGACCAATGATCATGCGCAAGCTATGTATTTGTGCACGACACTAGGTCTTGCAAGATCATCCATTGAACGGTACACAATTTAATCATCGGGCATTGCAACAAAACAAAGAAAAAATAAACAAATTGGGTCTTCGTATTTACATTGGACACAAAAATTCAGAAATGGAACTGGCGAACCAATTAGAATGCACAACATTTGTGTTTGTACCAAGCACATGTTCAACGGGACGATCTCGAAAGACATAGAGCCACAAATTATAATACAAGTTTTAGGGTGATTGGCATTTTTAATAACTGTCCATCTGCCCCGATCTAACGGTGATAATTAGACGGAACCAAATTGACGGAACCGGAACCGCGGGACCGGAACCAAAATTTGTGGGACCGGAACCTCAAATATAATTTACCAACATTATATAAGACAAACGTCCGTTTGAATGGCTGAAGCATCTGATTAGTCTACACAAATCTTAAAGCAACACATAATTTATCATATTTACACATATCTTAAATCTGTCCGGTGTAAACCAAAATCAAACCACCTCATATCTGATGCTCTCTCACTATCCATTCGTCTCTCTCACTCTCTCCACAGCCGGTAATCCCCGCGACGCAGGTGACGGTGAGGGGATGGCGACAGAGTCCCAGCGATCCCCGCGACGGAGGGGACAGCGAGGGGACGGCGGCGTCGGGTCTCTCCCGGCGATCCCCACGACGGAGGGGCAGCGAGGGGACGGCGGCGTCGGGTCTCTCCCGACCATCTAATGGAGGGGAGGGGAAGGGGACGGACCGGCCTGCCCCGGCGATCCCCGCGAGGGAGGGGAGGAGACGGCGGCCATCCGACGGACGGGTGGGGAAGGCGAAGGGACCGGCCTGTCCCGGAGATCCCCGCGATGGAGGGAGGTGAAGGCGACGAAGGGGAGGGGACGGCGGGAAGCGCTTGTCGGGGCGGCTGATTAGGGGAGGAGCGCCGGCGGCGACGTTTGAGAAGAGAAGCGGTTGTCCTCCTCCTCTAGCTCTTTCCTCTTTTCTTGATTCCAATTCCCAAATTAGACATTGCTCTGACAAGTTGTTTTCAGTGTGCACTTTGTCAATTTAGTTACGCATTGAGGAGCTGCTCAAAAACCTTTGCCATTCATTTGTTTGCATTAAGTGATGGCACCAGAAAGTTTGAAATCGTGGTCTGTGAGATACTATTTCTCAAAATGCAAACAAACGGAATAATTCACCACTCGCCATTGGCATGCTAATGATTTTACAAGATGTTGGCTAGGCTGCTTTTTCTGTCGGCCACTGAAACTTCCGCTGCATATAACATTACCCAAACCTGAATAGCTCCTTAGGTTGTACCGAACAGTTCGCAGCTCACTCTGTTTATTTCCCCCATGTCCGGAGTTTGTCTTGCCATCACAAATCATATGAATCTCTGAATTTGTACTGCACACTAATGATCTAGTACTGCATTTTCCATGTAGCAAGATCATACAGATCGCTAAGCTTGCACTTTTAATAAGGCGGGTGTACCTTTTGGTAGCTTCATACTACTCCAAGATGGTTCAACACTAATTCAGATAGCTATTTAGTTTTTTAGATTTTACAGAGGAACTGATTTGTCGTGAGTCTAGTTACTTTGGAATTGTAGACATCGTTTATATGCCTGCTAGTTCTCAACTTCTCATCTCAACTTTTTTAATAGACATAGGCCATTCTGGGCATGCGCCACCCTGATTTTTGTTGCTGCATCCATTGCCACATTTGTCACGGGCCAAGCAGTACAGGCAAGTATGGTTCTTTAAATTGTTTCTGGCAACTTATATACCGTACCTTGCATTGTAAATGCTTATTTTTTTATATAATCTTAATACCTTTCTATGCTTTTGGCCAGGATACGTTCGAACCATACGACGTTTTGTGGAATGGTATTGTTGGCACTTTGGGCTACCTTGATGTTGGCCAGAAGGGCTTGGATGAAGATAGGTTGTATTATTCATGTTTTCTGGTGATTTGGAAGTGCTGGTATGCATGTATAAGATGCCTAGTTTGTAACACGAAAGCAAAGAAAATCAGGCTTCTTCTATGAGTAAAACCATCAGGTTTCATTGACGAGTAGATCCATCAGGCTTCTTGCATGACAAAAATTCCTTTGCCAGACGGGATTTGAACAAGAGCAAGCATAACACAGCTAGCTACTACTCTGACTAGATTGGATACTCATCAAGACTCACTGTCCCAGATTTTGCACCTTACAAGGCATCCTTTGAGGATATGCTATTTCTTTGATCTTTCTAATCCTCTTACATGGCTTGGTCCAGAATGCTTCTATCTAAAAGAAGCTTATGTAACATGGTATTTCCACGATGTTGGGAACTGATATTCGTTCTGACGACCTGAAAGTTCAGTTATTATCACATAGTATTATAAGTCCCGTTCATTTGGCTTGTTCTCAAACCTGGATGATCTGTTCGTGTTTTAGTTGCTGAAACCAAATGTCACAAGTAGGAGAACAACACTGCAAATGCCAAGTTATATTCACACACTGTATATTAATTTCATTTGTACAACATCAAGACCCACCTTATATAGGGGAAGAAAAAAAAATTAAGAAAAAATGAAGAAAGCAATAAGCATCACTATCTGCAGCTACTTGAGTTGAGATCGTGAGTGTCATCTTGCTTAATGAAACAACATCTACTGAGTGGATCCACCTTGTACCGGATGACGAGCCGCCAAGTCGTAGGAATCAACCCCATGCGCCATAGCAGCGTAATGCTGCGGGCTGACATGACCATCGAATCCAAACTGGCTCTGCAAAAACAGCAACAAGCAGGTCAAACTACTAGCATGAATAGTACGGTTTCAGGTGGGAGCTGAGTCAAACCTGATGATGGGGCATCCGAGCACCGGCCCTCACGACCGCCAGCTGCTGCTGGAATCTGGAAGACGAGTCCCCGGTTCCCACCATCGCTGGCCTGTATAAGAGGAAAATCTTCATTGCAATATATCTAAAGTACAATACATGCATAGTCATAAGCATATTAGTCTAAGATGTAGGATCCAACAATTGAAATCTGTGTGAGCAAGAACACGCTCCAGCAAATTTATTTCTTTTATGACGCACCAAAAACTCTGAGTATTAAAGTTAAAACAAAATTAAAAATGTGAGACATAATAGCTCGACGATCACACTTGAAATGCTAACCCATATCTAAGACATAATAGCTCGGTGATCACATAATAGCGCGGAGTATTAAAAATCTGAGACACAATAGCTCGACGATCAAATGTTTTTTTTTGTAGGAGTACTTGCCATTGCTAATGTCAATTTTTTTTTTTGACAAAATGATTGTAGTCCGGTTCTCTCCTGCATATATATTACTCCTCCAATTATCAAACTAGGATGTATTATAGTTGGTACAATCTGATGCATCATGGTTTTCCTTTTGACAGGGAAGAGAATAGAAGGTACCGTATCAGGTCACAACTCATGATCTGCAATTTTAGAAGATTACATTTGCCATACATCTGAACTGCAGATCCACTGTATGTCTGGTCTTCACAGCTGACCCATTTCATGCGAGTGCCGATATATTTACTGCCCAAGGCCATTGTAGTGTGCATACTGCAGCAAATAACATATTTTCGCTGGTATGCAGGTTAATGATATAAAAACTGAAACTGAATGCGATATTTCAGAGCAGTATGATTTCGGAACACCATAAGCTAGCAGGTGCATACAGTGATACCGATGCATTTGTGATTTGCGATGTAGAAATACAGCTCTATTATACTTCTTTTAACAGGGGTACACCTTGATTAGGCACTAGGAGATAGAAATTTGAAACACTGAATTTGACTCATCCATGTTGCAGACACGAGACTGACGGACGTACAAAACACTGAATTTGACTCTAACAAAGTTCACACACTAGACTGACCTTCAGTGTTTAGGCGACGGTGTCCAATCCCGCAGGCGAGCATGGCGGTGGCCGCCCACTCCGATACCACTGTTGAGGCTGGAGGTCTGATCCCGCCGTCGAGGAGAGCGGGGGCGTTACACCAGACTGAGCCACGGAGGAGAGAAATTCGGGTTGGGATCTTGCAGATCAAGAACCATCTCGAGGTGATCGAAGGAGGCGAGGTGGACGAGGAGGCAGAGACGCGTCCGCCGTGATCTCGGGCGGCGCTCGTCAGGTAGGGGGTAGGGGTAGGGGCTGGATGCTCCCGGCGATCCCAGCGACACTCTGGCCGATCCCCCAGCGACGGAGGGGGCGGGTCAGTGATTCTGCCGGCGATCCCCGTGATGGAGGGGAGGGGGCTGCGACAGAGAGGACAGGGCCGTGACTCTCCACTCGATCCCTTCGATGGAGGGAGGGGCGGTAGCTGCGACGGAGAGGACGGGATCTGTGACCTCCAGCGATCCCCGCGACGTGGGGAGGCGCGGTGGTGCCGGCGCCGGCGTCGGGCGCTGCTGTAAAGAAGGCCTGGACGAGTCGTGTATAGAGGAGTTTATTCTGATTTGGTTGATGAGCTTTTGGTTTTTCTTTGATTCTGATTTGATAAGTTAATTTCTAAAACGTCATAGAAGTTGCATAAAATTTATTATCGATTTAATCAACGGTCATAAAAAATTAGATTAGACGGAACCTAAATTTGATTAGACGGAACCTAAGTTCCGTGCCAACCACCGTAAAAGAGCTCTAATTATAATCATCGGTATAAGTAGCACAAGCAATTGTCGATGACTGTCAAATGGATATCGTTAAGGTAGCCTCATAGAGCATAGTACAGAAAGAGTAAAGAGATGATCCTACAGAGCCAAGGGCATGATTAAACCATGGTTTTTTATCATACCAATATGTTCGACTTGAACATCCTTTCACCTACAACTGTTGCAGATTAATCATCGGCGCCACAACAAAGTGCTGCATATTAGGCATCGTATGTCCAGGTTAAAACGTTGTAGCCATGGATTCATGCAATCCATTGGGATCTTGGACAAGAAATGCGAAATAATCATACACCATCATATTACATGGAACCGCGAACAATGAAAGATAAAAAGAAATATTGTGTCGATCTAACCCTAAAACCAAATATTACCCAATCGAGCAAAATGTAACAATAAGCCACATGTATGTACATATAAATGTGTTATTCAAGAAGCACACAGACATAGTAGAAGAACAAAAAACGGCATAATCGACGATAGTTTACCCTAGCACTACAAATCTACCTTGCATGTAATGAATAAGTATATAATTAGGCTCCCCATACAGATCTACACATTTAGAACTGTCTAAGAGTGCAACCGCCGCTGACGAGATGAGAGAGATGGAAGAACATAGGAGCGGGCGGGTTCGAAAAGACGAATGAGAGCAGATAACCGGCGGTAACCGAATTTATGACGCGTGTTGCGTTGCGTTGCGTTGCGTTGCCTCTTGTTTTTCTTCACGCGTGCAGATGCATTTTTTTTTACTTTGCTCTCGCCTGTGTTTATCCTGCCACGAACGCCTAAAGTAACTATCCATGGAGCCAATTTTTAAGCCGTGTTACTCCCTTCAAATGAATTATCCAGAAAATATCTATGATGTTGGGGCAGTCTTACATAGAAGTTTATCAATATAAGACTATCAGAAATAGCATGACAATGATTCTTACGAATGAGTTCATTAAGTCTCCCAAAGCTTGAGCAATACTTTCTTTAAGATGAGGCCAAAAATATAAATATGAAAACGATCATCACAAGCTTATTTAGGAGTATAAACTTGGTGTAGAATGACTTTCTCAATAATGTCCAGTCAAAACGACATTTAATATCCAGAGATCTAAATCGTATGCAAGCATTACCAGAAAGAGATAGATATAATAATATCCTCTACACATGATCATGAGAAACATTGGCCATTTTAAATAAAGAGTATAGATCTTCAATACTACTACTAGCCAAAGTAGCATGTAAATGTCTTTTTTCAAGGATACACCCTGGAAGGTGCATCAAATTCCATAGAAGAAGAGGCCAAGACGGCCGAAACAACGTCAACGAAGGCAACCCGATACAAACACGACGCCACACAGATTACAACACCACCTACACCAGCCGAACGACAAACTCACCTTGCACCGTCCAAAGGAGATGATACACTAAGCTACTGGGCCGCGTCACGACCGAAGAAAGGAACTCCAGGAAGCCAACTCCAACTTTAAGATGGCACAAGCCAACGCACCGCCCACCCAAAAGTACCCTGAAACGGCGGGTTTGAACCAGATCGAAGGAGGCGCCGACCACGAAGAAGTGACGTCGACGGTGTACATAGCGCCCCGGAAGCCCAAGCTCTGAGCGGCGGCCACCACCGACTCCAAATGGCGTACCAAGGACTCCCGAACCATCGAGGCGACACATCCAAGAAGGAAAACGACACAGCCGTGCCGCCGCCCGATCCGAAGACCGGATCAAGGTTTCCCCCGATGTTCGACGCGGGGAAGAGCGAGCAGCACCATGACGACGCCTCCAACGAGGTGACGTCGCCCGCGGGCGTCGCTGTCGCCAACTTACGCAGGGATTTCTCCCCGGTCCTGCCGCCAAACCCAAGCCCGTCGGAGAAGCGCCGCAAGGAGCCGCCTTTTGGCCACACCGCCGTTGAGAAGCAACGCCGTGGTCGCCGGAGAGGGAGGTGCTGACCTCCGTCTCACCGCACGAAGAATGGGGACTGGAGGGTGAGACTCCAGCCCGCCGCCGCCCGGCCGGCCGCCGACACCTCCATGGTGCCCAGCAGCCGACACCACCAGGCGTCCACGCGCCGGCCTGCAGCCACGGCGGGCCCTGAGTTCCCGGCCGCCACCGCAGGGGACGCCACCATCGCGGGGGAGAGCAGCACCTCCGCCAACCCGAGATGCGCCGAACGTCGGTTTCTTGCAGCACCTCGCCACCGGAGTGCCGCCGCGCCACGCACCCCGCCGCCGGAAGAGGAGGCCGCCACCACGGGAGGGAGAGGCCCCGCCGCCGCCATCACCGCCCGGGATTTGCCCCGCGGGACCTCTGGCGATGGCGGAGGAGGGGGAGCGGGGGTAGGAGCCTAGGGTTTTTTCGGGAGCGGGGGAGTGGGGGATATTCACGGCTTCGCATGTAAATGTCTCGTAGCAGTTTTACTCTTATTACCTGTCAAAACTAGCCAAACTCCATCCGGTGAGTAGCGGCGCGAGTGGCCGTGGGAATTGGGGAGCAGCGCAGCTAGCTACCAGCTACGGAGTAGGTTGAATGGGGACGAAGCGAGCGGCGAGTAACCGGGGCGACGACGAACTCAAACGAAGCCCGAGGTGGCGCGCACCGGAGGCCGGCCGGAGCGTGGATGCACGCAAATGCATGGTGCGGTCTGCGGTGGGAAGAGGGGCGAGAAAAGGCGAGACGCTTTCCACCCCGGCTGTCGTCGATCAGCAGAAACGAGGGCGCCACGGATACGCGCGCGTGGCCATGCATGCACACGACGACAGCGGGTGAGTGGCAGAAAGCCCGGGTTTGGGTCCAGCTTCCCACAAAGCTAAGCCTACCTGCTCTGCTACACCTTTTTGCTAATCCATGCCTCCCTTTGCACCGTCTCGTCTCTCTTGTGTACACCGCTTGCACCTGTACAGCTAGGAGTTGAAAAAATCAGCTAATTAGCTGTCCAGCTCCAAGAGTCAAAGCTTCAGGTCACTTGGAAAGGCTTCTTCGGCAGATTCAGCGACCACAATACTTTTCAGTTTTCTTTTGCTCTTTGCCTTTTTGACTTTGAGTGAGCTACTACCCCGATCCCGCGGATTCAGCAAGAGTAGGAACCTCACAAAAGATAATCACACTGCTAGCCTCGTAGGCTACCCCCGTGGATCCATGGTCCATCATGTTACCAAAACTGTGGATCCTCATATCCATGTTCAAATCCTGCGTCCTGCACGATGAGGACATGCACGCAAGAGACAGCTTGGGCAAGCATACATGCATGCGGGTGTACCGGATAGAATAAGTTCTGTTTATGAATCCAATGTTCACATTTTTGCGAGTGCGCTATTTTTGTTAGAGAGGTGCGGACACCAAAACACTCAAATCACCACAAAAGGCTCTCCGTATTTCCCTGAGCCTTACCATAAAAAATGAAATCCTCGATCCACCATGCAACTTTGAGGATGGTCACCAAACCCGTATAAGTTTGAAGCCACCTTCACAACTTAATTAGAGGCTTCCGAAAAAAACGCCACGAAGGCTAAACACTTTAGGAATCTCCACTATTTAATTGGAATTCGCAAGAACACCACTAAGTCAAAAAGTCATCAAGGGTCCAAAAACCCGAGAGGAACAAGCTCCGGGTACAAGCACGGAAGAAATATACTCATGAACTTTCACCATCACATATCACTGCGAAGAACCAATCGACGAAACCACCAACGCACAACCTTTCCCCGAAATCCTAAGTCCATAACCATGGACATTGCTGAGGCGACCTCTCATCACTAGCGCTTTATCCTACTCCCTCCGGTTCGTATTAGTTGACTTAACTTTATTTAGATATGCATGTATCTATTCAGCAAACACGTCTAGATACATCCGTATCTAGATAAAGTTGGGTCGACTAAATTGGAGAGAGTAGATATTTTGCTTATGTTG
This sequence comes from Lolium perenne, assembly GCF_019359855.2. NCBI lineage: Eukaryota > Viridiplantae > Streptophyta > Magnoliopsida > Poales > Poaceae > Lolium > Lolium perenne. Next base: position 164,982,813 of record NC_067247.2, read on the forward strand.
CACTATATCAAATGGAGAAAGAGATCAATGGTGTATCCTAACTAAGATACAGCTCTTGAACATAGTACACCGCTAGCACAATCTCATGCATGCATGTCCCAAAATCATTGAATGTGGAACTTATGTAACACTATATTAAATAAAGAACGAAATTAATAGCTCTTGCAGAGTCCATAGAAAAATATATAATGCTATCCCAATATCATCCATACATATTCTCATAATCATTAAATAATGGCACAATCCTTAATAAGAAGATCAACATGGGTGATGGTAGCTAGCTATAAGAGTTTGTTTATGTCATTGTCCATTGGTATTAAATTGCTGTAAGAGACAATTTAATAGTTTAAATATTGTAGCCATCATCATATTCTTCATTGGTGTCACTCTTCAAAATTTGTTTATGTCATTGTCCATTGCTAAGAGTCTTTCTCTAATTCAAGAAAGGATTAGTACAATGCCGCTACCTAGCTCCAGCCATGCCACTATATAGGATAGCGCGGTAAGATACCATGTGCTGTGAAATGCCTAACATAAATATGGTGACATATAAGACTTTTCTTAATGAATTGGCTATAAGCACGTTATCCTAAATAGTGGTGTATCTTAAGAGACATATGATGATGGCTACTAGCAACGCTAAAATGCTCTTAATAAGTTGGGGCTCCAAGTGCAGAGTGTTATATCAACGGAGTACCTTCTCCACAAGGGTAACTCGAGGGTTTATATCGAACTCTCGGGGAACTAGATGCAAGAGTGTATTCTTTTCTCTTCTTCAAGCAATCATGCAGGTAAAGTAAATGCCTTGTGTCACCAACTCCACCGTGTGGTTGTTGAAAGAACATCTCTCACATTATGTTTTGAAGTGTTTGATGTCAATATATGGGATACACTAATGTTTGATGAAGTGGTGCAGAGATTACATTTATACATGTTTGTGAGTGTCTTGTGTGGAAATACAAGACAAAAGGAAGCTATCAAAGTTTTACCAGGCCGGATAATCCGGGCCGGATATTTGCACCCATTTTTTGGCTAAGGACTCGAGGCGATCCGGCTCAGTACTACCCCGGATATTTGGCCGGACATTTGACCGGAAATTCCCCAAGGCCGGATAATCCGGGCCGGATATTTGCAAAATATCCGGCCCCCAAGTTTTGGCTAAGGACTCGAGGCGATCCGGCTCAGTACTGCCCCAGATATTTGGCCGGACATTTGACCGGAAATTCCCCAAGGCCGGACATTTTGGGGGGCCGGATTCTCCGGCCCCAACTTAGGCCGGATTATCCGGCCCTCGAAAGCTCCCAACGGCTGGATTTTGAGAGGGGGTATTTATACCCCCTTTCTTCTTCCTTCCAACCAGCTCAATCATTGCTGAAATTCTGCCAAGCCTCACCACCATTAGAGCCACCTCAAAGAACACAAGATTTGCAAGATCTCTTCCTCCACCCATCCAAAGCTCTTGATCTTTGGAGATTCGAAGGAGAAGACCCCGATCTACATCCTCACCGAAACGTTCTTCATTTCCTCCTCATATGCTTGAGGACCCCCTTGCTAGTGTTCCTCTTTGGATCCCTAGTTGTTGTTGTTGATGTATGCTTGTTGAATTTGTTGTGTTGTTACAGATTTGGGAGCCTCCAATTTGGTTGTGGATGTGTGCCCCAAGAACCTTGTAAAGGCCCGATTTCCGCCTTGAGGAAATCCCTTAGTGGGAGTGAGCTAGGCCTTCGTGGCGTTGCTCACCGGAGACCTGAGTGAAGCCTTCGTGGCGTTGGTTTGGCTTTCGTAGCAACCACACTCCTCCAAACGTAGACGTACCTTCTTGCAAAGGAAGGGAACTACGGGAATCAACTCCGTGTCTCCGCGTGCTCCACTCTTGGTTACATCTATCCTTTATCTCTCTATATATTGCGTAGCTATATCTTGCTTAGTTTTTAACCTTGTCATATAGGTAAATTCACATAGTTGCATATCTAGAGAATTTACCTTTGTGTCAAGCCTAAATTGAAAAAGAACTAAAAATTGGTTAGCACCTATTCACCCCCCCCCCCCTAGGTGCGGCATACGATCCTTTCAATTGGTATCAGAGCCTCGGCTCTTATTTTGGGCTTAACCGCCTAAGAGTATGCCGGACGATAATGTTATGGAGGGAACCCCAAAGCCGGTTTCCATGGATGATCTCAAGTCGTTGGAAACATCCTTGAGGTCCTCCATGGAAGCTCAAATGGAAAGCATGAGAAATATGATTTCCGAGCTTTTGCCGAGGGCTCCCCCCGTCATCCCCGTCCTAGAGGTTCGGGACAAGAGTGGGTTAGAAAAGGGAGATGCTTCGGGCTCACCCTCCTCTACCTCACCTTTGAAGAGTGATAACTTAGAAACTAATAAACTCCCCACTATTTCTCCTAGAGCAACAAGTGATGGTAGAGGCTACCATAATGTGTCTCCATATTTCCTCTCCCCCGATATTCCGGTTCCCCATCCTCATATAAACACTCGGGGTGACCCACCTAAGTTTAATGAGAATGATTTCGATACATGGCAATTTGAGTTTCGCTCTCATGTTCGTAGTGCCTCCAATGAACTTTGGAGAATCATCGTGGAAGGCTTCAAGTCCTACAACCCCAACAAGTTGACTAGAAGAGAAGCGGTTGATAATCAACTCAATGACATTGCCTTGCACATGATCCAAACTAGTGTGGGGACAAAGGAATTGTCCCGGGTTCGGAATTTCACCACCGCCAAGGAAGCTTGGGATGGTTTGGCCGCTAGTTGCATTGGAAGTGAAAGCATGAGAAGGAGCAAGTATAATGCTCTTCGGAATCAAGCCGAATTATTCATGAGGCTTCCGGATGAAGATCATCAAGTCATGTATCAAAGACTTATCACCATTGCCGATTCGTTCCGGAATGTGGGTGCCAAACACATTGATGACTCTTGGATCAAAGACAAGTATATTGATTGCATGATGTCGTTTGAACCCATTGATGTCAAGACTCTTGTCGGGAGAGAATGTTTCTCCTCTCTCACTTCTCAACAAGATCGTGCTACAATTGTGGTGACAAGCGCCATTTCATAGCCGATTGTCCCTATGAGCATAGAGAAACCCATGGTGGAAGGCTCATTCCCAAGGACAAGGGCAAAGTCTCAAAGGCACCCAACAAGAAGTTCTACAACAAGAGTAAGAAGGACAAAAGGCCTTCAAGGATTGTGCTCATGACCAAGAGTATTCTTCCGATGAAGTTGAGAGTAGTAGTGATTGCCACCACCAATATTCCCTCTTCATCTCTCTTTGAATCCCCCAATGAGAACCCTCACATCAAGAATGCACATTGCTTCATGGCTAGGTCCTCCTTGGATACATCTATTGTGCTATCAACTCAAGATGATGAAAAAGATGAAACTTCAAATGGATTGGTTGCTCTTGCTTCTCTCTCCACCAACTCTTCATCACCAAATGAATTCCCCAATGAAGACATTCAATTGAAGGAAGAAAGTTGCCTCATGGCTAAATCTTCCGAGGTATCTTCCCCAACCCCTCTATACCTATCATATCAAATGACCTAGGGGTTGATCATGCTAGTCTAAAAGTGAAATAAGAAATGCTTGACTTTGATGAGTTCATTCTTAACTTGAAAGGTGACACTAAAAAGCATGTTTCAAATCTCATAATTCGTCTAGCTCAATTAAATGATACCCTTGAGAAAAAATGTCAAATAGAGAGAGAAGACTCTCTTGAAATTTATGCTCTTAAAAATGCCCTTGAGGAAGGACAAGAAACTATAGCTTCTCTTGAAGAGAAGCTAGAAAATCTCGAAGAGCCTCAAGATGAAATTAATGAGCTTACTAAAGAAAGAGATCTTGCTAGGGCTAAAGCAAAAGTGCTTAAAAAGGAAAAAGCCAAATTTGGTGTTGATCATGAGAAACTTGTGAAGGATCTAGATGATCTAGACAAGGCTCACAAAGCCTTGAAGAGTGAATACTCACTTCTCTCCAAGTCGAATGAGCAACTTCAAATTAGGCTTGCTAAATATGATGTGCCTAGCTCCTCCACTCCTACTTGTGATCATACAAGCATTATTGAGGAAAATGCTAGGTTCAAGGATGAACTTGCTAAGGCCTCCTCTCCCCAAAGTAAATTGTCTTTGGATGATCTTTTGAGTAACCAAAGATCAAACAATGGGAAGGAGGGCCTTGGTTACGTTTCCAAGGCAAAGAAGGCTAACAAAAAGAAAACCAAGCCCGCACAAAAGAAAGCTATTACTAATGATGAAGCCCCTAAGGTCAACATCATTAATGATGATGTTGCGGGAATTGCTAATCCTCACTATGTTTTATTTAAAGATTATTATGGTGATGTTTATGCAAAATATGTTGGTCCATATGATGGTTATATTGCTTGGTCTATTTGGGTCCCAAAGACCCTTGTTGCTAACATAAGAGGACCCATTGAAAAATGGGTACCTAAATCCAAGAATTGATCTCATGTAGGACTATGCCGCCGGAGGGTCAAAATGGGTACTTGATAGTGGATGTACAAGTCATATGACCGGCGGCAAGAACCTCATCAAGGAGTTGAGGCCCAACATAGATCATATCACCGTCTCCTTTGGCGATAATTCTACATCCGAGGTATTGGGTTTTGGCAAGGTTGTGGTTACACACAACATTACTCTTGTGGATGTCATGCTTGTCAAAACTCTTGGTTACAATTTGCTTTCCGTTTCCGCCCTTGGCAAGATGGGTTTCGCCGTCTTTATTGATAATGATATTGTGGTCCTCTTGTGGAGCAATACTCTAAAAGTCGCTTTCGTTGGGTATCGCGAACACAACTTGTATGTGGTGGACTTTTCGGGGACCACCACCACAAGTGCGATGTGCCTATTCGGAAAGGAGGATGTGGGTTGGTTGTGGCATCGCCGCTTGGCCCATGTCAACATAAGAACTTTGCAAAGTCTTCACAAGGGGAACCATGTCAACACCCGGATTTTTTAAGTCCAGATGCCTATTATGCCATACATCGCAATCCCAGGAAGATTGTTGTTGCGAGACATAACAGTTGATATCATAAGTCATCATTCATTACAAACCATACTCATCTTACAAATATAGATCACAGATGTCTACGCACGCTTCTTTTCCTGTAGACAGTGTTGGGCCTCCAAGAACAGAGGTTTGTAGAACAGCAGCAAGTTTTCCCTTAAGTGGATCACCCAAGGTTTATCGAACTCAGGGCGGAAGAGGTCAAAGATATCCCTCTCAAGCAACCTGCGATCACAATGCAAGAAGTCTCTTGTGTCCCCAACACACCTAATACACTTGCCAGATGTATAGGTGCACTAGTTCGGCGAAGAGATAGTGAAATACAAGTGGTATGAATGAATATGAGCAGTAGTAATGGTGCCAGAAAATACTTGACTGTCTACGGCGACAGAAAATAGCTTGCTGGCGTGCAGTTGATGGTGGTAATATTGCAGGAAGTAGAGATGCAGTAAAACAGTAAACAAGAGGTGATTGCAGTATTTGGAAACAAGGCCTAGGGATCATACTTTCACTAGTGGACACTCTCAACATTGATCACATAATAAAACCACTCTACACTCTCTTGTTGGATGATGAACACCATTAATTGTGTAGGGCTACAAGAGCACCTCGATGCCGGAGTTAACAAGCTCCACAACATTCGATGTTCATATTTAAATAACCTTAGAGTGCATGATAGACCAACGTAATTATACCGAGTACTAACATAGCATGCACACTGTCACCATCAAGCTATGAAAGGAGGAATAGATCACATCAATACCATCATAGTAATAATTAACTTCACAATCTACAAGAGATCACAATCATAAACTACGCCAAGTACTACAGGATGCACACACTGTCACCATTACATCATGGAGGAGGAATAGAGTACTTTAATAACATGACTAGAGTAGCACGTAGATTAATAGTGATACAAAGCTCATATGAATCTCAATCATGTAAGGCAGCTCATGAGATCATTGTATTGAAGTACATAGGAGAGAGATTAACCACATAGCTACCGGTACAGCCCTTAGCCTCGAGGGAGAACTACTCCCTCCTCATGGGAGACAGCAGCGGTGATGAAGATAGCGGTGGTGTCGATGGAGAAGCCTTCCGGAGGCACTTCCCCGTCCCGGCGGCGTGCCGGAACAGAGACTTCTGTCCCCCAGATCTTGGCTTCGCGATGGCGGCGGCTCTGGAAGGTTTCTCGTACCGTGGCTTATTCGTATCGAAGATTTAGGTCAGGGGGCTTCTTATAGGCGAAGAGGCGGAGTCGGAGGGGGTCTGGGGCAGCCACACAGTAGGGGGGCGCGCCCCCCTGGGCCGCGCCGGCCACATGTGTGGGGCCCACAGGGCTCCCCTCTGGTGCCTCTCCGGTGTTCTGGAAGCTTCGTGGAACTTTAAGATGCTGGGCGTTGATTTCTTCCAATTCCGAGAATATTTCCTTACTAGGATTTCTGAAACCAAAAACAGCAGAAAACAGAAACTGGCACTTCGGCATCTCGTCAATAGGTTAGTTCCGGAAAATGCATAAAATCATCATAAAGTGTGAACAAAACATGTAGGGATTGTCATAAAACAAGCATGGAACATAAGAAATTATCGATACGTTGTAGACGTATCTGCATCCCCAAGCTTAGTTCCTACTCGTCCTCGAGTAGGTAAACGATAACAAAGATAATTTCTGAAGTGACATGCTACCAACATGATCTTAATCATACTATTGTAAAGCATATGAGATGAATGCAGCGATTCAAAGCAATGATAAAGATAATGATTAAACAACTGAATCATATAGCAAAGACTTTTCATGAATAATATTTTCAAGACAAGCATCAATAAGTCTTGCATAAGAGTTAACTCATAAAGCAATAAATTCAAAGTAAAGGCGTTGAAGCAACACAAAGGAAGATTAAGTTTCAGCGGTTGCTTTCAACTTGTAACATGTATATCTCATGGATAATTGTCAACATAAAGTAAAATAATAAGTGCAATAAGTAAGCATGTAAGAATCAATGCACAGTTGACACAAGTGTTTGCTTATAAGATGGAAGAAAGTAGGTAAACTGACTCAACATTAAAGTAAAAGAATGGCCCGTCGAAGAGGAAAGCATTGATTGCTATATTTGTGCTAGAGCTTTTATTTTGAAAACAAGAAACAATTTTGTCAACGGTAGTAATAAAGCATATGCATTATGTAAATTATATCCTACAAGTTGCAAGCCTCATGCATAGATTACCAATAGTGCCCGCACCTTGTCCTAATTAGCTCGGATTTACATGGATTATCATCGCAATACATATGTTTTAACCAAGTATCACAAAGGGGTACCTCTATGCCGCCTGTACAAAGGTCTAAGGAGAAAGCTCGCATTGGATTTCTCGCTTTTGATTATTCTCAACTTAGACATCCATACCGGGACAACATAGACAACAGATAATGGACTCCTCTTTAATGCATAAGCATTCAACAACAAATAATATTCTCATAAGAGATTGAGAATTGTTGTCCAAAACTGAAACTTCCACCATGGATCATGGCTTTAGTTAGCGGCCCAATGCTCTTCTCTAACAATATGCATACTCAAACCATTCAACTCATGATAAATCACCCTTACTTCAGACAAGACGAACATGCATAGCAACTCACATGATATTCAACAAAGGGTAGTTGATGGCGTCCCCAGGAACATGGTTATCGCTCAACAAGCAACTTATTAAGAAATAAGATACATAAGTACATATTCAATACCACAATAGTTTTTAGGCTATTTGTCCCATGAGCTATATATTGCAAAGACAAAGAATGGAATTTTAAAGGTAGCACTCAAGCAATTTACTTTGGAATGGCAGAGAAATACCATGTAGTAGGTAGGTATGGTGGGCATAGTTTTTGGCTCAAGGATTTGGATGCACGAGAAGTAATCCCTCTCAACACAAGGCTTAGGCTAGCAAGGTTGTTTGAAGCAAACACAAGTATGAACTAGTACAGCAAAACTCACATAAAAACATATTGCAAGCATTATAAGACTCTACACTGTCTTCCTTGTTGTTCAAACACCTTTACCAGAAAATATCTAGACCTTAGAGAGACCAATCATGCAAACCAAATTTTAACCAGCTCTATGTAGTTCTTCATTAATAGGTGCAAAGCATATGATGCAATAGCTTAAACATGATCTATATGAGCACAACAATTGCCAAGTATCAAGTTATTCAAGACATCATACCAATTACCACATGTAGCATTTTCTGTTTCCAACAATATAACAATTAACGAAGCAGTTTCAACCTTCGCCATGAACATTAAAAGCTAAGAACACATGTGTTCATATGAACCAGCGGAGCGTGTGTCGAGGGTACTCCTCGCCAATGCCCTCCGATAGGGGCTTAGGGTTGATGGAATCCTGCAAGCTGACACGAGACATCGGTTCACAGTCAAGCGGGGAGAGCGATTTACCCAGGTTCAGGGCCCTCGATGAGGTAAAACCCTTACGTCCTGCCTGTCTTTTCTTGATTATGAAGACAATGGGTTACAATGGGGTGCCGAATAGTTCGGCTGAGATCTCGTCGAGATTACTACTGCTAGGGTTACCTAGCTTTAAGCTTTTTCTGGCTATGATCGCTAAGATTGTTCGTGTCCCTCGGCAGCCCCTCTCCTGGCCTTTATATAGGAGGCCAGGTCTCAAGGGTCCTAACCAAGTACGATCAGGTTTACATCACTTTTTAGATCTAATCTTTCCTTGTTGACCGCTTCCTTGTCTTGCCCGCCAAGGTTTCTTCCGGTGCGCTGTCCAGGTGGCCCATCTAGCCTTCAGGTGTCTTCATGGGCCTCCATTTAGTCAATACATGATAGGGCAATGTTCATTACTCGAAGGGTAGTGCCCACGTCAGTAGCCCCCGAGTATCTAGCCGAAGATAGTTCGGGTAGAGACTAATGCATGTCTTCTCCTGATGTTCTTTGCTTATCTTGAATTTGCTCCGTCTTGATTTTATCGGGTGCGCGTCAGCGCTCCCGATGGGAGTAGCCCCCGAGTCTAGGTACGGATGCTGGTAATCCGTGTGTAGACTCAAGTTGTACTACTCGAATATTTTCCTCTGTCGATGTTTTTCACAGATCTTCATAGGTCATCCGATATATTTTCTTTATGCGAAGGATAATGAGTAACGTGCCCAACTTTTGTTGGTTAACTGCCGATGGCAAAACAACGTTACCCTACACAGAATCAAGTCCCCGGGCATGATCCTGGAGTGCAAAAAACTTTTATTGGGTGTGCATCATGCACTCCCGATGGGAGTGTCTAGGTGCAAGCGCTTGTAACCGAGTGCAGACTCAATCCTTCTTCCTTCGACTGCTTATTCTGTCGAGTCTTGATTTTATCGGGTGCGCGTCAGCGCTCCCGATGGGAGTAGCCCTCGAGTCTAGGTACAGATGCTTGCAATCTGTGCGTAGACTCAAGTCTTTCACCCGATAACTTTTCATTTTTTCCTTCGGATGCTTCTGTGTTTCTCTTTTTTTTATATATGGCGTCACTGTTGCGGGCCGATTGACAGGACTTGACCTGACGTGTAACTGCTGTGGGCCGATTGACAAGACTTGACCTAACGGGCCCACCCTAGCTCTGCGCGGGCAGGTTTTAGGGCTTGATTAATGCACGTGTGGTGATCGAGGCGTCTCCTCAATTTTCGCGCGACGTGGGAATAATGGGCCGCCGGTTCCACTCCTTCTTCAAGCGCCACATGTACGGTCAGATCTGCCCCACTCCCCACGATGCTTTGTGGAGTTATGGCCACGATTGGGCGCAAATTCTTACGGGATAAATAGGGAGCCTCCTCTTTTTTTTATCTTTTACCCCGTTTACTGCTCATCTTCTCCTTCAAGCCTTCCTGTTCCTCTACCTCTTCGTTAGAAGCTCCGTTCACCATGGGCAAGAAGAAGAGCGGCAGTACGTCGGAGGTGGGCAAAGTTAGCCGTGATTGGAGCGCCTCCGCCATTTCCAACCGCGACATCAACAAACTCCGCGCTCTCGGCTTCATCTCCGCATCTGAGGATCCCACTGTTGATCCATATGCCTCAACTCATACTTTCCAGATACTTAATCCCACCTTTATAACCACCCATTTACGCAGTGGCGTTTGGTGTAATCAAAGTACCTTTCCGGTATAAGTGATTTACATGATCTCATGGTCATAAGGACTAGGTAACTATGTATCGAAAGCTTATAGCAAATAACTTAATGACGTGATCTTATGCTACGCTTAATTGGGTGTGTCCATTACATCATTCATATAATGACATAACCTTGTTATTAATAACATCCAATGTTCATGATTATGAAACTAATCATCCATTAATCAACAAGCTAGTTAAGAGGCATACTAGGGACTCTTTGTTGTTTACATATCACACATGTACTAATGTTTCGGTTAATACAATTATAGCATGGTATATAAATATTTATCATAAACATAAAGATATATAATAATAACCACTTTATTATTGCCTCTAGGGCATATCTCCTTCAACTCGAAGGGTTCGGAAAGAGCTCGGCACGGGAAGAAGATGAAGGAATCTGCAGTACGGTCTTCAGTTCAGACTAAGCATTGATATAAAAACTCCCATCGGGAGCATCAAGCACACATCATACAAACAAAAGGATGTTTAAATTGGCAACAGAGCCGAATTTTTGGAGTTACGAATGATCTTATGTACAATGAGTCAAGTAAACAGTTCAAGGGATTGCCGATGATGAACCAGGGGCAGATTCAGGAACAGGTCCGGCTTGCGCTTCATCCACCAGCTTCAGAAGTCGGTTGGCGCAAGTTATTGCCAATCTCTTGAAAGGCTCAAGATCGACTAGATGGTTTTCATCATCGATAGGCAGTGCCTTAGAAAACTCCTCCAATTCTGACCCCATCCCATGACCCATAAGCAACTGAAAAGTAAGAACTGCTCCAATCAAGCTGCTGCGGCGTTTCAGTACCTCCACAGGCTCGGAAGGATCGACAAGGAAAGCCTCCGCCATCTCGTCGAGAGTCTTGTCCAACATCATCTTTGGGAAGATCATCGAGTATAGCTTCGACAGTGCTCCCTTAGACTTTTGCAGCAGTTTAAGGATTTGGGTATTGGACTCGGTGGCAAGTGATAAAGCGTCGGCTGTGGAATCCTCCCGGAGCTGATGGCGTCGGCTGACAGTTATGTTGGCGGCCTCTGAAAGAGAGACATATCAGCAATCAACAAAGAAACATCAAGAAAGAAGCGGAATACCATGAGGGTTTTTACCTAATAAATTCTTGACGGATTCACGGAGGACACCTTCCTTCTCATCGATTGCAGCCGCCGCAGCATGCCTGTCATCCTGATCATCCTTCATCTGACGCTTCAGCCTCTTCACCTCTTCCTTCAACAAGGCGTTCTCATTCTTGGCATCAGTAGCAAGCCTGTTGGCTTCGACCACCTGATCAGCCGAAGATTTGACGGCCTTTCGAAGTTGGGAGTTTTCGGCTTCAAGGCGAGTGGATTGCTCAGCAAAGTCCGCCACAGCGTCGACTGTAGCGTAAATCGGCTGCAGCTAGGAAAAATCAAGAGGAGCCAGACAACAGAAACTTGGCAAAACCAGGTAGATTAAGTATTTACATGATCACGACCAGCTGACGGGGTGGGAGCGTCATCAGAAGGGATAACTCTCGATACTGGGACCTTCTCCACACCCGTGCGTGAAGGAGGAGTTGACTTGGCGGGAGAAGGATTTGACTCCTTAGCCGATGCTGCTTTCACAGAGGCAAGCTTGGCCCTCTTCGCGAGAGGAACATCATCATCGGAGCTACTTAAGTACAATACACAGTTAGCATGAAGGATGACGTGAAATAGATTAAAACAAAAAGAGTATAGATGCTCACAGATCCAGGTCATCTTCGTCCACGAAGAAACTTGTTGAACTCTTCTTAGCAGATGGAGGCGAAGCAGCTTCATCGGCGTCATTATCTCCTCCTCTAGGACTTGATTCAGCCGAAGTGATAAGATCATCGTGTACCTGCTTACGACGCCTGCTCATGAGGAAGGTGTCATCTTCGGCAGCTTCCTCCTCCTGGACATCGCTGTCTTCAAGAACGTGTTGAACGTCCTCGGTTCCCTCAGAATCGTCATCGTCATCCTCCAATACCAAGCCGCTCTCAGGTGAGGGAGGATAGCATTGGGCAACAATGGGAGCCTGCAGAAGGAAAGAAACTTATAAGGCACAGACAGGAAAAGAAATAATAACAATAAACAAGGAGCAGAAAGGTTACCTCGGACGGGAGGTGTTTGAGATCATAAGGAGGACGAGCCGACGTCAAGACAATGGTGTCCTTCGTACTAAGGCATGTTAGGCGACGAACTTCGTCTCGAAGCTCATCTGTCGACAGGTCGGCAGAGTTGATCCTTGACTTGTCGCTTTTGCCAGTATAAAGCCACATCTGGTGAGGGCGGGACATCAGTGGCTGCACTCGACGTTGTAGGAACACTGAAACTACTTCAGTACCGCACATCGTCAGGCCTCCTGAATTCTTCAAAGTGACTATCTGCTCAAACAGCTCATCGGCTGTCGCCTTTTCTTCGGGAGAAAGGGCGTTTTGCCAAGATTTCTTCTTTTGAGCAACCAAGACGTCATCCCAAAGAGGGAGATTTGAACGCCGCCCAAGAACAGCGGGATCTCACAGGTAGAACCACTTGTTGCGCCAGCCCTGGACGGATTCCTTCATCGGGTAGTCGAAGTAATCGACCTCCTTCCTGACGACAAAGCCAACGCCACCGACAACGGGGGGGCCATTACTGTCGTTGTGACGCTTCTCGTAGAAAATCTTCCTCCAAAGGCCCCAGTGAGGCTCAATGCCGAGGAAGGCCTCGCAGACGGTAATGAAAATGGAAAGGTGGAGGATGGAATTTGGGGTCAGCTGCCAGAGCTGAATCCCATAGAAGAAAAGGAGGGAGCGAAGAAACTCGTGGGCCGGAAGAGAAAGGCCACGGAACAAGAAAGCAGCAAACATAACAGTGAAGCCCTTCGGGGGCTTTGGGCGAGAAACTGAACCTGGGAGACGAATGTCATTTGTCCATCCCGATGACGGATAGCATATGAATGAGTTCATAAGAGACCACATACCACGGTACGAGTAAAGAGTACTTGTCAGGAGACGAGGTTGAACAAGGTATAGAGTGATACCGATGATCAAACCTCGAACAAGTAAAATATCACGTGGCAAAGGGAATTGGTATCGTATGTGAATGGTTCATTCGATCACTAAAGTCATCGTTGAATATGTGGGAGCCATTATGGATCTCCAGATCCCGCTATTGGTTATTGGTCGGAGTGAGTACTCAACCATGTCCGCATAGTTCGCGAACCGTAGGGTGACACACTTAAAGTTGGATGTTGAAATGGTAGAACTTGAATATGGAATGGAGTTCGAATATTTGTTCGGAGTCCCGGATGAGATCCCGGACATCACGAGGAGTTCCGGAATGGTCCGGAGAATAAGATTCATATATAGGAAGTCATTTTATGAGATTTAAAATGATCCGGAAGGTTCTACGGAAGGTTCTAGAAGGTTCTAGAAAAGTCCGGAAGAAACCACCAAGGAAGGCGGAGTCCCGGAGGGACTCCACCTCCATGGCCGGCCAACCCTAGAAGGGAGGAGTCCCAAGTGGACTCCCCCTATGGGGGCCGGCCACCCCCCACATGGAAGGGGGGAATCCCACCCCAAGTGGGATACCCACCTTAGGTAGGTTTCCCTATCACATGGAAAGTTTTGGGTTCGGGTCTTATTCGGAGACTTGTAGTCCAACACTTGGGGCTTCCACCTATATAATGAGGGGCCAAGGGGAGGGGGCCGGCCACCCCAGGAACCACCAAGGTGGCCGCACCCCTAGTGGCCGGCGCCCCCCTCTCCCAAACCCTAGCGGCCCTCTCTCCTCCACCACATCCCGCACGCTTAGCGAAGCTCCGCCGGATTTCTCCACCACCACCGACACCACGCCGTCGTGCTGTTGGATTCAAGAGGAGCTACTACTTCCGCTGCCCGCTGGAACGGGAGGTGGACGTCGTCTTCATCAACAATCGAACGTGTGACCGAGTACGGAGGTGCTGCCCGTTCGTGGCGCCGTGATCAAGATCTTCTACGCGCTTTTGCAAGCGGCAAGTGAACGTCTACCGCAGCAACAAGAGCCTCATCTTGTAGGCTTTGGAATCTCTTCAAGGGTGAGACTCGATAATCCCCTCGTTGCTACCGTCTTCTAGATTGCATCTTGGCTTAGATTGCGTGTTCGCGGTAGGAATTTTTTTGTTTTCTATGCAACGTTATCCTACACGAGTAATGACGAATCAGACCTTGTTCATCGTTTACGTGATCAGGTGTCCTGTCTGAATAAGGACATCACCTCTCTTCGTGCGATGGCTGCCTTGGTGAAGAAAAATGGAGAGATAGCGACTGCTGTCGAGCAATACGCTCTCGATGGTCTTTATGTTGCTACCGAAAGTTTGAGCTGTAAGTATTAGTCTGCCTTCTGGCATAGCTTGAATGTTTTTTTTACTTGACACTCGTTCCTTTTCCAGTTGTAGCTTCGGATGCAGCTGAGGAAGACAAAAAGATCCATGAAGAGGTTGAGGCGATGACCGATGTCGCACATCCAACACATGGTCTGTGGTTGCATCGTCCGAAGGCTGTCGTCATGGCGAAGTTTAAGTACCGGGTGATGAAGGCGCATTATTACTTTGATAAGTACTATGCCCATCTCATGATGGTTTGGAACACCTTGTTCCCTCTGGACCAAGCACCCGAAACCTTATCTGGCTTATTCACCCGATTCAAGTCTCCTGAGAGGATTCGACAGCTGGTGCGGAAAGAGCTTCTGGCTGGTGCTGAACTTGCCTTTGCTTCAATATTGGCGTGCCATCCATCTTTAGACTTGACAGCCGTAGCGAATACTGAAAGGGATTTAAGCCAGCATTATGATGTTGCTAGAGGTCCTGCTTACACCGTCATTTCTCGGATGGAATCGTGCCTTGAAAAGGATCTGAAGGCCCACTGGGACCGGGGGACCCGATTATGAATGTAATAACCTTGTATCTGCATAAGATTGTTTACTGCGTACGCTGCACGCTATGTTAGTTTGATTAATATTTTATTGTCGAGTGCGGCTGAGTGATCAGTTCAACCTGCTTTCTCGACGACTTCGTTGAATTTTATGCAATGTTATTGCGAAGTCGATATGTAATTTATTCGAGAGCTTGGCTTCGTCACACGGTGCACCAGTTTGAGCCTTATCTCGTGATAATGTAACCATCGACTGCAGCTCTCGCATATTTTTCGAGGCTTGGATTGGTTGTTTTTGTGTGTCATTAATCTTAGCTCTCGCTGAGAGTATTCAATTAAGGACACTATATAAGTCAGCGCTCCCGATGGGAGTTAGAGCCGATTGTAAGGACTCCAAACGTTATGTTCGGGTGCCAAAGCCTGAAGCAAGAAAAAGGTAGAAAATCTGATTAGATCTTTATTCATAATGTAAAGCAACTCTATAGGCCGTTAATTAAAAACAATCGTGTCCTATGTATAGAACCGTCGCAACTGCGCGATGTTCCACGGATTCTTGACGTCTTTTCCTGAGGCTGGATTTTTGAGCCGATAGGCTCCTCCTGGTATCACTTCAGTGATGATGTATGGTCCTTCCCATGGAAATTCTAGCTTCAGGGGTCTTTTTTGCTTCAGCCGAAGTACCATATCCCCAACAGTGAAGCTTCGACTGCGTATTCGTCGGCTGTGGTAGTTTCTCAGCGCTTGCTGGTATACTATTGTTCTTGCCAAGGCGATGTCCCGTGCTTCGTCGAGGAGGTCGACAGCGTCTTGCAGCGCGATATTGGAGGAAGACTCTGTGTATGCTGTCACTCGAGGAGCTTCAAATCGGACGTCGGCTGGTAAGACTGCTTCGGCTCCGTACACCAAGAAGAATGGAGTGTATTGAGTTGACCTGTTGGGCGTGGTACGCAAGCTCCAGAGCACGGATGGTAACTCTTCGACCCATGCTCCGGCCGCGCCTTTAAGGCGTTTCTTGAGGCCATCTCCTATTAGGCCATTGATCCTTTCCACCTGGCCATTGGTCTGGGGGTGAGAAACTGATGCGAATTTCAATTTGATTCCTCCGTCATCACAAAATTTCCTGAACTCCTCGGAATCAAAGTTGGAGCCATTGTCTGTGACGATGCTGTGGGGCATACCAAATCGACAAGTTATTCCCTTGAAGAATTGAACCGCTGTTTCGGCTTTTTGGTTTCGTACAGGTACTGCCTCGATCCACTTAGTGAATTTGTCGACTGCGCCAACAAGTACGTGTGTCCTCCGGGTGACGATCTTGGCAGCGGTCCAACTTGATCGAGTCCCCATTGAGCAAAAGGCCATGCCAAGGGTATTGTCATTAAATCCGTTGCAGGAGCATGTGGTTTTGATGAAAAACGTTGGCAGGGATCGCACTTCATGACTAGGTCCCTAGCATCCGACGCTGCCGTTGTGTGGTGACCTGGCATACCACTGCATGGTGTAGTATGCAAGTCTGATATAACACCAATGAAACACCGTTCCACTAGTATTATATCGCTCAGAGTGGTACAACAGAAACATATGCGGGTCCAAGGTATGTCTATAGAATTACAACATCGACTCTGTTACATAAGATCATCACAGCCTCCTACTTTACAATGAGGTAAAACTGCAAATAAACTCCAGAAGAACGACTCGTGGTCTAATCTTATCACGAACTCTATTTGTAGAGTATTTAACTAGCTGCAGAGGCTTAGAATAGATTCTAGCTAATTAGGAGCTAGGTTTAGGAAGCTAGTTCCCTTCTATGGCTAATCTATGTTTTCTCCTTGTTGGATGTGGTATCTGACTCCTCTGACAGGGTCCTGTCTCTTGAAGTAGTTGTTGACTCCTCGGCCTTCGAGTTGCACTGTAGATCCTCCTTTGATGCCTCCATATCTAAGCAGGGGATTTAAGAGTGGGATGAGTACGAGCGTACTCAACAAGTTTATTATAGGAAAGAGGTGTTCAATGCACTAGCTACGGCATTAGACCAGAAAGGCTAATACCAATGCAAGTTTTCATAACCATTTCTTCAAAAGGTTGCTTTTATTCAGAAGAACTATGTCCGTCAGCCTTCACCGGTTTACTAGAACTTCATGGAGCTCCTTTCCGGCCGCGTTCGCAGTTCCATATCCCGGAACAGGGAGTGACAGGTCACGGTTCTTTACACTCTGCAGAGGTGTGTTGCTTTACCCATAAGAGATCTTAACCTTGGTGCCAACCGGGAATGACCCGTCCACACTTCCTATGGTGTGAGGCCCGGTATAAGGTCTAGCCAATCATGTCCTCCGCTACCTCGAACACCCACCCGTTGTTGCATGCCCCGACCCTGGGTCCACGCCGGTCCCATTATTCCCGTAATTTCAGGGTGGACCCCGACCACGACGACAGTGTTGGGCTCTACCATACACTCCTACGCCGGTAGCTGCAACCCATCATAGACCGCATTACCGTGGGGAATTAGAATGGGATCCCCACCCTCCGGTTGTTCCGCAAGACACAACTGCTACGGCAAGCAATGCTTTACCGTGGGGAATTAGAATGGGATCCCCACCCTCCGGTTGTTTCGCCAGATACAACTGCTATGGTAAGCGCATCCGTTGATGAACGAGAGGTGGAAACACTTTTGACTACTCCGTCCCACTCCGGATCTTATGGTTAACACGGGTATTACGGCACAAGAATCACTGGCGACATTTGTTGTTTAATCCTAGATGGATATAAACCCTTGCAATGGAACCTCCACCATATCAACACAATCCATGGTTCCATTGCCAACCACATAGTCATATTCATAGTTATGAAAATAGTGGTTTTGCTTTTTATGCAATAGTGGTAACCATAGTATTTTGCAAGTAATTTGATAGAAATACTCAAATGACATGAGCAAGTGATGAACTTGCCTTTCTTGGCTGCAAGATTATGCAGACAAGGTCTTCGATGCGTAATAACTCCAAATTCTGAAATAGCATCATCGTCCGGTAAGGACGATGTTTAAAAGATTGACAAGGATGCAATAATGCATAATTATGAGATGCAATCGTTCTAAGCGTGACCTAACCCCGATGAATTAGGATTAGTGAGTGGTAATGATTAGTTCAGGGTGTGTTGCACTTTTAGAGTGATTCACAAACAAGGTTCTTATTCAGGTGTGATTACTTGGTATTATAAACAGGTAGATAATAAGGCATAGTAATCAATTGAGCACACAAAGAATGATAATTGGCATAATGTTAACAAGTAAAGAACAGGGGTTAGTTTTAACACTATATGGCATGGTTAATGATTGATTATCATATACTTTAAAAGAATAACTTTTAAAGAACATGTACTTTGATAAAGAACAAGTATGATAATTAGGTTTGTGGGGTTTTATGGTTTTCTATGGTTCTAATTGGTTTCTGGAGTAAGTAGTAGATGGATCACAACATAGTTGGATTCATCAGCAACTAGGCTTGATTGGTTAAGATAAGCCTAGGCATCCTAAGCAATTCATTATACATGGTTGTGGTTAAGGTTGGTTTATCTTGCTAGTGATGGCTGGCTAGGACTTATAGGTTCTTATAAGCAGGGTTGATGATGGTTCTCTGTTTACTTCAAAAGAATAACTTTTGAAGAACATACTTCTTAGATAATAAGAAGTATAACAATTAAGGTTGAGGTTGTCTTGTATTAGCTATTGGGTTTCTAAGTAGAGAATGGTTGGTTCTTAAATAGGATGGTTCATAAGTATCTCAAACTAGTAGGGTTTAGTGGAATATGGTTAGGTAATGCACAATATTTGGTATAGTTGTTATTAGGGTTCATCACAATGGTGTGATGCTAAGCATGGATGAATAAGGATGATGGTTTTGACAGTAGAGGCTAGGGTTTAAACTTGGTTGATCCTACTTGATTAACTAGGTTTAGTGATATGCATACATGGAATACTAAATTGCTAGGGATAGGGTTCTACATTTCATGTGAACATATGTATGTCTTTTAGTTGCTAATGATGGCTCTATGATTTGAAATAAAGTACCATGAACATCTGTTCTAATCTTGGGTTTAGGTTAGAAGCAAATTAGGGTTCACATGTAATAATGGAATTAGGTTCTAAATGTATTTAGGGTTTAGGGTTTCACATGAAATGATGAGTTCCTGGTTTTATTACTTATGAAATTAGGGTTTTCTAAATACCCTAAAGTTCTTGAATTAATAACTTCACTTTAAGGTTGAAGTTATTAATAACTTTGAAATAAAATTAATATTGGATTTGGCATTTTATTATTTTTAATGAATTAATAATTAAGGTAATTATTAATTAGGGTTTAAATCCCTCTAATAAGGATTTAACAAAATAATGAATAAAGAAAATTACTTTTAATGTTTTCTTTATTCATGTACTGGTTCTTATTTAATTTGAAAAGTTTTTTACTAAATTATTGAATTTTACTTGAATTTAACATTAAAGAAAAGGCTTAAACAATAAGTATTAAATGATTAAATTTTTATTAAAAATAAAATTTTCATTTTATATTTTTATTGGATAGTATTTACTTTTATAAGAATTTTGATGTCTTATTATTATTTTTCTGAGTTAATATGATTTTTCTATAAATTTTTAAAGTTGCAGTAATTTTTGAATTGAAAAAAAATAAAACGAAATGACTAAACCTACCCGGTCAGTGCACCCACACAGTCAATGACTGGTGGGGCTAGACCACGTCACCTGCCACCGTGGCAACGACGTGGCACACCTTGCTGTGACCGGCGGCAGTAGCGAGACTCGCCGGCGATGGGCTACTCCCGCGGGGATGTGCGTAGGCTCAAACGAACGAGGGCGATGAGCTGAACCTACTGGTGGTCGCGCCGCTCGGAAATGGTCACCGGAGCACGGCGAACGGTGAGGGTCAGCGGCGGCGGACGGTGGTTATACGGTGATGACTAGCTACGGGGCATGCCAGGGCACATTAAGGAGCTCGGGAGAAGCGTGAGCTCACCCTGATGACGAAGAGCTTGAAGGGGAGGTCGAGGGAGCTCAGACGGCGGCGATTTCGTCAATGGCCGCGGCGGCGGTGGTCGGAAGAAATGGCGAAATTCGCCATATCCGGGGCTTCCTAGCTTGCACGCGTAGACGAGGTGAACGAGGAGGAGATGGCGGTGACGGGAGCATCCACGGCGAGGCACGGGGCTACCTCAATCGCCGGCGGTGAACGGAGGCCGGCGAGCTAGGGTTTCGTTACTGAGAGAGAATGGAGCAGAGAGAGGGCAAATTGGAGGCTTCCGCGCCATTTATACGTCCACGGGAGTGTGCTGGCGGTCAAGAATACCGGCGGCGACCGCGGACGTGGCCCTGGGCGTCGCGGTGTCGACCTCCTGTGCGCGAAGAGGAGAAGAGGAAGACGATGACCCTCTCCTCGTTTTTATCCATGGCGAAGAGGTATTCGGCCGTGGTGGGCTGTGGTGGGCTGAGGCTGTGGCTGCTTGGTGGGCTCGACTGCTGGGCTTGCTGCTGGGCTGCGTCGACCAGGTGAGCCTGGTAGGTCACTATCTCCCTTTTCTTTTTCTGTTCTGTATTTTATGTTTTCCATTCCATTTGTTGAATTGAAATTTGAATTCAATCCTACTTTGCAGATGTTTCTTTATATTTCAATTAGGAGTTAATAACAAAATCACTGCATTGTTTTGTTTTTCTGAACATTTATTAAATATGTGAGCTTTATTGTAAATTTTAATTAAGCATGATTTTATGCACTATTTTAATTTCCTTTTTCTTGTGTATTAATTTTATTTTGGATGATTATGGTTGATGCTTTCATCTCCAAGTATTTCAGAGATTGTTCTTAGGGCTTGGTTTCTATTTGAGGAATTGGTCACTTGCATGTTAGTTCCTGTGAGCAACATTTTATTAAGGTTTTGTAGTTTGGATGATAATCCCATGTTCATTAGCATTTGTGTTATGGTCTATTAACACTTTGAATTAATTTAGAGTAGATATTACTCTCCTCAAGGTTGGGTTTTTAATTATATAGATCAGTGGTTGGTATGAGTAGTTCTTCACCACACATGGGTTTTAATTGTGAGTACAAACACTAGATGTTTCTTAGGTTTAATTAGGGAAGCATAGATCTTAACAAATGAGCAATTCTGGGGTCCTAATTATATTCACCTAATGGGATGTGGTTTGGAACTCAAATGTGAACTAGGTTCATGGTTATGATCATCCAAATGATACACCCCTATGGTTGAGATATAATTTCTAGGTTATAGACATGAGATGACACCATATTGTATTTGCTAGGGTTTAATCTCCCCTAACCAAAATAATATGGTTACTTGCTTCATATCTTATGTGCTTCTTTAATCACTAAGGATTTTAGAATTGGTTTTATCTTCTACCAATTATCTTCTTTTATTATCACCAATTTATCATTAAAGTAACTACACTGGTTATAGTTCTTTTTATAGTTAACTTTGGTCATATAGATTAATGGTTCCTCACTATATAAGGTATAGAGTTTAACTCTAAGGTTTGCTTAGGTTCTTTAATCTATGGAATGTTGATGTGTTAGGATTCTACTTATGATCACCAAGTGATTCACAAGTTAAGGTTGGAATATAAGCATATGGTTGCTTACTAGTGATCTCCCAGTAATTTCATGTGGAAATGAGATCTACTTATCCTATTAGGGTTTATTCTCAATACCTCAAGTTCTTAGGGTTTATGATCATCACTGAATTAATAATGATCAAGGTTTGGCTTCCTAAGGATCTCTCATTAAATGGGGTTCTCACTTCCATGATCAAGTATTGTCTTGATCAGCTAAGGTATAGTACTTATACTTTACTTTCTTGGATGGGACTACTATGGTTGCCTCTAAAGTTTATATCCCAGGAGAATGCCTGAGATATTATGTTAGGGTTCTACTCAACAATGATGATATGATCATCTGGTCATAAGAATAGTTCTCTCTCTCAAATCCAGGTGTTGCCTCATCTATTTTTTTAGTGTAATTCCATAGCTTGAGTTCTCTCATATATGAATGGTTTATTCTAGGGTTTATGGTGTACTCCTAATATTTATTTAGGTATCAAGTCTAAAACTCCACTTGGCTATCTTGGTTGAATTAGTTGCTACCCTACTTCATCAACTCATGGATATGATCTTACTCCATCTGGTATTGGCTAGCTCACCACTCCCAAATGATATGGTTTAACTCCTAATACTTTAGTTCAATGGTTGTCCTTTATTCTTAAATAGGTAAACCTAGAATTGGTATGAATGGTCTCTCTCATATTTGGGAAAGGACTTTAATGCTAACCTAAGTTTTAGGCTCCATAGAAATTGATATAATCACCATTATCTATGTTCTACATAAATGTTGTCTCTCTCTATGGAATGTCTTTAATAATACTCTAGGGTTCCTTTTAAAGATGATGATTTGAATACTGGGATGTATATCCAAGGTTTAGCTCCAGGTTTGTTATTGCTTTTCTAATAAATAATATAGAACTCTCACCTCTCTGGGTTTGATGTATAATAATTTGGAATAGAGAAGAATACATATTTCTAGAGTTGATCTCCATGTCATGTTTCCAAGAATGAAGTAAAATGAATACCATGAGGTTCATGGTAGGATCAAGGATTAGTTTAAGACATGGAAAAGATAAGTGAAGAATGGTTTCTCCATTTATTGTTACTTGATTTCCAAATAGATGTATGTTCATATGTTATGGTAAGGATTACCATATTATAATCTTTTATAAGATCAAGCATTTGATCATTGAGTAAAGTGTTGTTGTGTTGATTTCTAGTTCCATTTGATCTAACCCCTTAGATCAAATCATCTCTACCCAAAACAAGGTTTTAGCAAAGTCACATTGAGGTTTATAGCGCTTGACTTGATGAGCTACTACAATTCCACCAAGGTCAAGTGAAACTTCAGTTACTGTGACTGTTTTACTTTAAAGCGCAAAAATTCCCCAGATTTTCTATGCATGAATGCAATGCACACATCTGTTTCCTCTATTTTTGTAACCCCAATACCTGGGATATTACAGTCTCTACCCCTTAAACTAAACTTCGTCCTCGAAGTTTGATCTCTCTCACGTTTCCGAAGTGTGGTTCTGACTTATGCAGACTTAAACTTTTCTAGAACTCCGTGGTGATCTCACTGGATATAATTGAATAAATCCCTTCTCCAGATTCTTTCTGGAATCCATTAGGGTTTGTCTCTGAACATTATTTTCTCACTCCAGTTCTATGATTTTTCTCTGGAATCTCATGATACCTGTCTCTAAGCCATGGCTTCTCACTTTAATTAATTGATTTCTTTCAACTCTATAAGCTTGTTTCCTTTCTCATTGAAGAATCAATGATGGGACTTCTTCTGATGCTGCTAGTCTTAACTGAAGACTAGTTTGAGAACATTCTCCCAATTGGTAAGTAGGTCTTTGTTTTCCCTTACTACCAAAACTGCAATAATGGTACTTGTAAGGTATTTACCATGGGGATTGATACGTCTCCGACGTATCGATAATTTCTTATGTTCCATGCCACATTATTGATGATATCTACATGTTTTATGCACACTTTATGTCATATTCGTGCATTTTCTGGAACTAACCTATTAACAAGATGCCGAAGTGCCGATTCTTTGTTGCTGTTTTTGGTTTCAGAAATCCTAGCAACGAAATATTCTCGGAATTGGACGAAATCAACGCCCAGGGTCCTATTTTGCCACGAAGCTTCCAGAAGACCGAAGAGAAGACGAAGTGGGGCCACGAGGTGGCGACACCATAGGGCGGCGCGGCCCAAGCCCTGGCCGCGCCGACCTAGGGTGTGGGCCCCTCGTGCCCCCTCCTGACCTGCCCTTCCGCCTACTTAAAGCCTCCATCGCGAAACCCCCAGTACCGAGAGCCACGATACGGAAAACCTTCCAGAGACGCCGCCGCCGCCAATCCCATCTCGGGGGATTCAGGAGATCGCCTCCGGCACCCTGCCGGAGAGGGGAATCATCTCCCGGAGGACTCTACGCCGCCATGGTCGCCTCCGGAGTGATGTGTGAGTAGTCTACCCCTGGACTATGGGTCCATAGCAGTAGCTAGATGGTTGTCTTCTCCCCATTGTGCTTCATTGTCGGATCTTGTGAGCTGCCTAACATGATCAAGATCATCTATCTGTAATTCTATATGTTGCGTTTGTTGGGATCCGATGAATAGAGAATACTTGTTATGTTGATTATCAAAGTTATGTCTATGTGTTGTTTATGATCTTGCATGCTCTCCGTTACTAGTAGATGCTCTGGCCAAGTAGATGCTTGTAACTCCAAGAGGGAGTATTTATGCTCGATAGTGGGTTCATGTCTCCGTGAACTGGGAAGTGACAAATCTCTAAGATTATGGATGTGATGTTGCCACTAGGGATAAAACATTAGTGCTATGTTCGAGGATATAGTCACTGATTACATTACGCGCAATACTTAATGCAATTGTCCGTTGTTAGCAACTTAATACCGGAGGGGTTCGGATGATAACTTTGAAGGTGGACTTTTTAGGCATAGATGCATGCTGGATAGCGGTCTATGTACTTTGTCGTAATGCCCAATTAAATCTCACAATACTCATCATAATATGTATGTGCATGGTCATGCCCTCTTTATTTGTCAATTTCCCAACTGTAATTTGTTCACCCAACATGCTGTTTATCTTATGGGAGAGACACCTCTAGTGAACTGTGGACCCCGGTCAAATTCTCTATACTGAAATACAATCTACTGCAATACTGTTCTCTCGTTTTCTGCAAACAATCATCATCCACACTATACATCTAATCCTTTGTTACAGCAAGCCGGTGAGATTGACAACCTCACTGCTTTCGTTGGGGCAAAGTACTTTGGTTGTGTTGTGCAGTTCCACGTTGGCGCCGAATCCACGGTGTTGCGCCGCACTACATCCCGCCGCCATCAACCTTCAACGTGCTTCTTGGCTCCTACTGGTTCGATAAACCTTGGTTTCATACTGAGGGAAAACTTGCCGCTGTACGCATCACACCTTCCTCTTGGGGTTCCCAACGGACGCGTCTTTGTACGCGTATCAAGCTCTTTTTCTGGCGCCGTTGCCGGGGAGATCAAGACACGCTGCAAGGGGAGTCTCCACTTCCCAATCTCTTTACTTTGTTTTTGTCTTGCTTAGTTTTATTTACTACTTTGTTTGCTGCATTAAATCAAAATACAAAAAAATTAGTTGCTAGTTTTACTTTATTTGCTATCTTGTTTGCTATATCAAAAACACAAAAAAATTAGTTACTTGCATTTACTTTATCTAGTTTGCTTTATTTACTGTTGCTAAAATGGCTACCCCTGAAAATACTAAGTTGTGTGACTTCACAACCACAAATAATAATGATTTCTTATGCACACCTATTGCTCCACCTGCTCCTCGAGCAGAATTCTTTGAAATTAAACCTGCTTTATCGAATCTTGTTATGCGAGAGCAATTTTGCAGTGTTAGTTACGATGATGCTGCTGCCCATCTCAATAATTTTGTTGAATTGTGTGAAATGCAAAAATATAAAGATGTAGATGGTGACATTATAAAATTAAAATTGTTCCCTTTCTCATTAAGAGGAAGAGCTAAAGATTGGTTGCTATCTCTGCCTAAGAATAGTATTGATTCATGGACTAAATGCAAGGATGCTTTTATTGGTAGATATTATCCCCCTGCTAAAATTATATCTTTGAGGAGTAGCATAATGAATTTTAAACAATTAGATACTGAGCATGTTGCACAAGCATGGGAAAGAATGAAATCTTTGGTTAAAAATTGCCCAACCCATGGACTGACTACTTGGATGATCATCCAAACCTTCTATGCAGGACTAAATTTTTCTTCGCGGAATTTATTGGATTCAGCTGCTGGAGGTACCTTTATGTCCATCACTCTTGGTGAAGCAACAAAGCTTCTTGACAATATGATGATCAACTACTCTGAATGGCACACGGAAAGAGCTCCACAAGGTAAGAAGGTAAATTCTGTCGAAGAAACCTCTTCCTTGAGTGATAAGATTGATGCTATTATGTCTATGCTTGTGAATGATAGGACTAATATTGATCCTAATAATGTTCCATTAGCTTCATTGGTTGCACAAGAAGAACATGTTGATGTAAACTTCATTAAAAATAATAATTTCAACAACAATGCTTATCGGAACAATTCTAGTAATAACTATAGGCCATATCCTTATAATAATGGTAACGGTTATGCTAATTCTTATGTGAATCCTTACAACAATAATAGGAACACACCCCCTGGACTTGAAGCCATGCTTAAAGAATTTATTAGTACACAAACTGCTTTTAACAAATCTGTTGAAGAAAAGCTTGGGAAAATTGATATACTTGCTTCTAAAGTCGATAGTCTTGCTGCTGATGTAGATCTTTTGAAATCGAAAGTTATGCCTAATAGGGATATTGAAAATAAAATTGTTACTACAGCAAATGCCATCCAAGTTAGAATTAATGAGAATATAAGATTGATGGCCGAATTGCGTGCTAGGTGGGATAGAGAAGAAAATGAAAAACTAGCTAAAGAGAAGAATGTAGCTAAAGTTTGGACTATCACCACGACTAGTAATGCTAATGCTACACATGTTGCTGCACCTCCTACTATTAATAATAAAAGAATTGGTGTTAGCAATGTTTCCACTTCTAATGCAAAGCGCGAGAAACTACCTGAAACTGCTAAAACTGCTGAAACTGCCTGTGATAAAGCTGCTGAAATTTTTTCCAACATTGGGGATGATGATCCCATTGCTTTAGATTATAATGGTTTGAATTTTGATGATTGCCACATCTCTGAAGTTATAAAGTTCTTGCAAAAACTTGCTAAAAGTCCTAATGCTAGTGCTATAAATTTGGCTTTCACGCAACATATTACAAATGCTCTCATAAAAGCTAGAGAAGAGAAACTAGAGCGCGAAGCCTCTATTCCTAGGAAGCTAGAGGATGGTTGGGAGCCCATCATTAAGATGAAGGTTAAAGATTTTGATTGTAATGCTTTATGTGATCTTGGTGCAAGTATTTCTGTTATGCCTAAGAAAATTTATAATATGCTTGACTTGCCACCGCTGAAACATTGTTATTTGGATGTTAATCTTGCTGATCATTCTACAAAGAAACCTTTGGGGAAAGTTGATAATGTTCGCATTACCGTTAACAATAACCTTGTCCCCGTTGATTTTGTTGTCTTGGATATTGAATGCAATGCATCTTGTCCCATTATATTGGGAAGACCTTTTCTTCGAACTGTTGGTGCTATCATTGATATGAAGGAAGGTAATATAAAATATCAATTTCCTCTCAAGAAAGGTATGGAACACTTCCCTAGAAAGAGAATGAAGTTACCTTTTGATTCTATTATTAGAACAAATTATGATGTTGACACTTCGTCTCTTGAAAATACTTGATACACACTTTCTGCGCCTAGCTGAAAGACGTTAAAGAAAAGCGCTTATGGGAGACAACCCATGGTTTTTACTATAGTACTTTGTTTTTATTTTGTGTCTTGGAAGTTGTTTACTACTGTAGCAACCTCTCCTTATCTTAGTTTAGTGTTTTGTTGTGCCAAGTAAAGTCGTTGATAGTAAAGTTCATACTAGATTTGGATTACTGCGCAGAAACAGATTTCTTTGCTGTCACGAATCTGGGCTGTTTTCTCTGTAGGTAACTCAGAAAATTATGCCAATTTACGTGAGTGATCCTCAGATATGTACGCAATTGTCATTAAATTTGAGCATTTTCATTTGAGCAAGTCTGGTGCCTCGATAAAATTAGTCAATACGAACTGTTCTGTTTTGACAGATTCTGCCTTTTATTTCACATTGCCTCTTTTGCTATGTTGGATGAATTTCTTTGATCCATTAATGTCCAGTAGCTTTATGCAATGTCCAGAAGTGTTAAGAATGATTATGTCACCTCTGAACATGTTAATTTTTATTGTCGCTAACCCTCTAATGAGTTGTTCTAAGTTTGGTGTGGATGAAGTTTTCAAGGATCAAGAGAGGAGTATGATGCAACATGATCAAGGAGAGTGAAAGCTCTAAGCTTGGGGATGCCCCGGTGGTTCACCCCTGCATATTCTAAGAAGACTCAAGCGTCTAAGCTTGGGGATGCCCGAGGCATCCCCTTCTTCATCGACAACATTATCAGGTTCCTCCCCTGAAACTATATTTTTATTCCATCACATCTTATGTGCTTTGCTTGGAGCGTCGGTTTGTTTTTGTTTTTGTTTTGTTTGAATAAAATGGATCCTAGCATTCACTTTATGGGAGAGAGACACGCTCCGCTGTAGCATATGGACAAGTATGTCCTTAGTTTCTACTCATAGTATTCATGGCGAAGTTTCTTCTTCGTTAAATTGTTATATGGTTGGAATTGGAAAATGATACATGTAGTAATTTGCTATAATGTCTTGGATAATGTGATACTTGGCAATTGTTGTGCTCATGTTTAAGCTCTTGCATCATATACTTTGCACCTATTAATGAAGAAATACATAGAGCATGCTAAAATTTGGTTTGCATATTTGGTTTCTCTAAGGTCTAGATAATTTCTAGTATTGAGTTTGAACAACAAGGAAGACGGTGTAGAGTCTTATAATGTTTACAATATGTCTTTTATGTGAGTTTTGCTGCACCGGTTCATCCTTGTGTTTGTTTCAAATAAGCCTTGCTAGCCTAAGCCTTGTATCGAGAGGGAATACCTCTCATGCATCCAAAATACTTGAGCCAACCACTATGCTATTTGTGTCCACCATACCTACCTACTACATGGTATTTTCTGCCATTCCAAAGTAAATTGCTTGAGTGCTACCTTTAAAATTCCATCATTCACCTTTGCAATATATAGCTCATGGGACAAATAGCTTAAAAACTATTGTGGTATTGAATATGTACTTATGCACTTTATCTCTTATTAAGTTGCTTGTTGTGCGATAACCATGTTCACTGGGGACGCCATCAACTACTCTTTGTTGAATTTCATGTGAGTTGCTATGCATGTTCGTCTTGTCTGAAGTAAGAGAGATCTACCACCTTATGGTTAAGCATGCATATTGTTAGAGAAGAACATTGGGCCGCTAACTAAAGCCATGATCCATGGTGGAAGTTTCAGTTTTGGACATATATCCTCAATCTCATATGAGAAAATTATTAATTGTTGTTACATGCTTATGCATAAAAAAGGAGTCCATTATCTGTTGTCTATGTTGTCCCGGTATGGATGTCTAAGTTGAGAATAATCAATAGCGAGAAATCCAATGCGAGCTTTCTCCTTAGACCTTTGTACAGGCGGCATAGAGGTACCCCTTTGTGACACTTGGTTAAAACATGTGCATTGTGATGATCCGGTAGTCCAAGCTAATTAGGACAAGGTGCAGGCACTATTAGTATACTATGCATGAGGCTTGCAACTTGTAAGATATAATTTACATGATACATATGCTTTATTACTACCGTTGACAAAATTGTTTCATGTTTTCAAAATCAAAGCTCTAGCACAAATATAGCAATCGATGCTTTCCTCTATGGAGGACCATTCTTTTACTTTTATTGTTGAGTTAGTTCACCTATTTCTCTCCACCTCAAGAAGCAAACACTTGTGTGAACTGTGCATTGATTCCTACATACTTGCTTATTGCACTTATTATATTACTCTATGTTGACAATATCCATGAGATATACATGTTACAAGTTGAAAGCAACCGCTGAAACTTAATCTTCCTTTGTGTTGCTTCAATACCTTTACTTTGAATTATTGCTTTATGAGTTAACTCTTATGCAAGACTTATTAATGCTTGTCTTGAAGTACTATTCATGAAAAGTCTTTGCTTTATGATTCACTTGTTTACTCATGTCATTTACATTGTTTTGATCGCTGCATTCACTACATATGCTTTACAAATAGTATGATCAAGGTTATGATGGCATGTCACTCCAAAAATTATCTTTGTTATCGTTTTACCTGCTCGGGACGAGCAGAACTAAGCTTGGGGATGCTGATACGTCTCCGACGTATCGATAATTTCTTATGTTCCATGCCACATTATTGATGATATCTACATGTTTTATGCACACTTTATGTCATATTCGTGCATTTTCTGGAACTAACCTATTAACAAGATGCCGAAGTGCCCGATTCTTGTTTTCTGCTGTTTTTGGTTTCAGAAATCCTAGTAACGAAATATTCTCGGAATTGGACGAAATCAACGCCCAGGGTCCTATTTTGCCACGAAGCTTCCAGAAGACCGAAGAGAAGACGAAGTGGGGCCACGAGGTGGCGACACCATAGGGCGGCGTGGCCCAAGCCCTGGCCGCGCCGACCTAGGGTGTGGGCCCCTCGTGCCCCCTCCTGACCTGCCCTTCCGCCTACTTAAAGCCTCCGCCGCGAAACCCCCAGTACCGAGAGCCACGATACGGAAAACCTTCCAGAGACGCCGCCGCCGCCAATCCCATCTCGGGGGATTCAGGAGATCGCCTCCGGCACCCTGCCGGAGAGGGGAATCATCTCCCGGAGGACTCTACGCCGCCATGGTCACCTCCGGCGTGATGTGTGAGTAGTCTACCCCTGGACTATGGGTCCTGATGCGTGTAGTTGACACGTCCGTTGGGAACCCCAAGAGGAAGGTGTGATGCGCACAGCGGCAAGTTTCCCTCAGTAAGAAACCAAGGTTTAATCGAACCAGTAGGAGTCAAGAAGCACGTTGAAGGTTGATGGCGGCGGGATGTAGTGCGGCGCAACACCAGGGATTCCGGCGCCAACGTGGAACCTGCACAACACAACCAAAGTACTTTGCCCCAACGAAACAGTGAGGTTGTCAATCTCACCGGCTTGCTGTAACAAAGGATTAACCGTATTGTGTGGAAGATGATTGTTTGCAGAAAATAGTAGAACAGTATTGCAGTAGATTGTATTTCAGTATAGAGAATTGGACCGGGGTCCACAGTTCACTAGAGGTGTCTCTCCCATAAGATAAACAGCATGTTGGGTGAACAAATTACAGTTGGGCAATTGACAAATAAAGAGGGCATGACCATGCACATACATATTATGATGAGTATAGTGAGATTTAATTGGGCATTACGACAAAGTACATAGACCGCTATCCAGCATGCATCTATGCCTAAAAAGTCCACCTTCAGGTTATCATCCGAACCCCCTCCAGTATTAAGTTGCTAACAACAGACAATTGCATTAAGTATTGCGCGTAATGTAATCAGTGACTACATCCTTGAACATAGCACCAATGTTTTATCCCTAGTGGCAATAGCACATCCATAACCTTAGAGGTTCTTGTCACCCCTCCAGATTCACGGAGACATGAACCCACTATCGAGCATAAATACTCCCTCTTGGAGTTACTAGCATCAACTTGGCCAGAGCATCTACTAATAACGGAGAGCATGCAAGATCATAAACAACACATAGACATAACTTTGATAATCAACATAACAAGTATTCTCTATTCATCGGATCCCAACAAACGCAACATATAGAATTACAGATAGATGATCTTGATCATGTTAGGCAGCTCACAAGATCCGACAATGAAGCACAATGGGGAGAAGACAACCATCTAGCTACTGCTATGGACCCATAGTCCAGGGGTAGACTACTCACACATCACTCCGGAGGCGACCATGGCGGCGTAGAGTCCTCCGGGAGATGATTCCCCTCTCCGGCAGGGTGCCGGAGGCGATCTCCTGAATCCCCCGAGATGGGATTGGCGGCGGCGGCGTCTCCGGAAGGTTTTCCGTATCGTGGCTCTCGATGCGGGGGTTTCGCGACGGAGGCTTTAAGTAGGCGGAAGGGCAGGTCAGAGGCGGCACGAGGGGCCCACACCACAGGCCGCACGGCCAAGGGGGGGCCGCGCCGCCTAGGGTGTGGCCACCTCGTGGCCCCACTTCGTCTCCTCTTCGGTCTTCCTCGGAAGCTTCGTGGCAAAATAGGACCCTGGGCGTTGATTTCGTCCAATTCCGAGAATATTTCGTTACTAGGATTTCTGAAACCAAAAACAGCAGAAAAACAAAGAATCGGCACTTCGGCATCTTGTTAATAGGTTAGTTCCAGAAAATGCACGAATATGACATAAAGTGTGCATAAAACATGTAGATATCATCAATAATGTGGCATGGAACATAAGAAATTATCGATACGTTGGAGACGTATCAGCATCCCCAAGCTTAGTTCTGCTCATCCCGAGCAGGTAAACGATAACAAAGATAATTTCTGGAGTGACATGCCATCATAACCTTGATCATACTATTTGTAAAGCATATGTAGTGAATGCAGCGATCAATACAATGTATATGACCTGAGTAAACAAGTGAATCATATAGCAAAGACTTTTCATGAATAGCACTTCAAGACAAGCATCAATAAGTCTTGCATAAGAGTTAACTCATAAAGCAATAATTCATAGTAAAAGCATTGAAGCAACACAAAGGAAGATTAAGTTTCAGCGGTTGCTTTCAACTTATAACATGTATATCTCATGGATATTGTCAACATAGAGTAATATAATAAGTGCAATATGCAAGTATGTAGGAATCAATGCACAGTTCACACAAGTGTTTGCTTCTTGAGGTGGAGAGAAATAGGTCAACTGACTCAACAATGAAAGTAAAAGAATGGTCCTCCATAGAGGAAAAGCATCGATTGCTATATTTATGCTAGAGCTTTGATTTTGAAAACATGAAACAATTTTGTCAACGGTAGTAATAAAGCATATGTATCATGTAAATTATATCTTACAAGTTGCAAGCCTCATGCATAGTATACTAATAGTGCCCGCACCTTGTCCTAATTAGCTTGGACTACCGGATCATCACAATGCACATGTTTTAACCAAGTGTCACAAAGGGGTACCTCTATGCCGCCTGTACAAAGGTCTAAGGAGAAAGCTCGCATTGGATTTCTCGCTATTGATTATTCTCAACTTAGACATCCATACCGGGACAACATAGACAACAGATAATGGACTCCTCTTTTATGCATAAGCATGTAACAACAATTAATAATTTTCTCATATGAGATTGAGGATATATGTCCAAAACTGAAACTTCCACCATGGATCATGGCTTTAGTTAGCGGCCCAATGTTCTTCTCTAACAATATGCATGCTTAACCATAAGGTGGTAGATCTCTCTTACTTCAGACAAGATGAACATGCATAGCAACTCACATGAAATTCAACAAAGAGTAGTTGATGGCGTCCCCAGTGAACATGGTTATCGCACAACAAGCAACTTAATAAGAGATAAAGTGCATAAGTACATATTCAATACCACAATAGTTTTTAAGCTATTTGTCCCATGAGCTATATATTGCAAAGGTGAATGATGGAATTTTAAAGGTAGCACTCAAGCAATTTACTTTGGAATGGCGGAAAATACCATGTAGTAGGTAGGTATGGTGGACACAAATGGCATAGTGGTTGGCTCAAGTATTTTGGATGCATGAGAGGTATTCCCTCTCGATACAATGTTTAGGCTAGCAAGGCTATTTTGAAACAAACACAAGGATGAAGCGGTGCAGCAAAACTCACATAAAAGACATATTGTAAACATTATAAGACTCTACACCGTCTTCCTTGTTGTTCAAACTCAATACTAGAAATTATCTAGACCTTAGAGAAACCAAATATGCAAACCAAATTTTAGCATGCTCTATGTATTTCTTCATTAATGGGTTCAAAGTATATGATGCAAGAGCTTAAACATGAGCACAACAATTGCCAAGTATCACATTACCCAAGACATTATAGCAAATTACTACATGTATCATTTTCCAATTCCAACCATATAACAATTTAACGAAGAAGAAACTTCGCCATGAATACTATGAGTAGAAACTAAGGACATACTTGTCCATATGCTACAGCAGAGCGTGTCTCTCTCCCATAAAGTGAATGCTAGGATCCATTTTATTCAAACAAAACAAAAAACAAAAACAAACCGACGCTCCAAGCAAGCACATAAGATGTGATGGAATAAAAATATAGTTTCAGGGGAGGAACCTGATAATGTTGTCGATGAAGAAGGGGATGCCTTGGGCATCCCCAAGCTTAGACGCTTGAGTCTTCTTAGAATATTCAGGGGTGAACCACCGGGGCATCCCCAAGCTTAGAGCTTTCACTCTCCTTGATCATGTTGCATCATACTCCTCTCTTGATCCTTGAAAACTTCCTCCACACCAAACTTAGAACAACTCATTAGAGGGTTAGCGACAATAAAAATTAACATGTTCAGAGGTGACATAATCATTCTTAACACTTCTGGACATTGCATAAAGCTACTGGACATTAATGGATCAAAGAAATTCATCCAACATAGCAAAAGAGGCAATGCGAAATAAAAGGCAGAATCTGTCAAAACAGAACAGTTCGTATTGACGAATTTTATCGGGGCACCAGACTTGCTCAAATGAAAATGCTCAAATTGAATGAAAGTTGCGTACATATCTGAGGATCACTCACGTAAATTTGCATAATTTTCTGAGTTACCTACAGAGAAAACAGCCCAGATTCGTGATAGCAAAGAAATCTGTTTCTGCGCAGTAATCCAAATCTAGTATGAACTTTACTATCAACGACTTTACTTGGCACAACAAAACACTAAACTAAGATAAGGAGAGGTTGCTACAGTAGTAAACAACTTCCAAGACACAAAATAAAAACAAAGTACTGTAGGTAAAAACATGGGTTGTCTCCCATAAGCGCTTTTCTTTAACGCCTTTCAGCTAGGCGCAGAAAGTGTGTATCAAGTATTATCAAGAGACGAAGTGTCAACATCTTAATTTGTTCTAATAATAGAATCAAAAGGTAACTTCATTCTCTTTCTAGGGAAGTGTTCCATACCTTTCTTGAGAGGAAATTGATATTTCATATTACCTTCCTTCATATCAATGATAGCACCAACAGTTCGAAGAAAAGGTCTTCCCAATATAATGGGACAAGATGCATTGCATTCAATATCCAAGACAACAAAATCAACGGGGACAAGGTTATTGTTAACGGTAATGTGAACATTATCAACTTTCCCCAAAGGTTTCTTTGTAGAATGATCAGCAAGATTGACATCAAATAACAATTTTTCAGCGGTGGCAAGTCAAGCATATTATAAATTTTCTTAGGCATAACAGAAATACTTGCACCAAGATCACATAAAGCATTACAATAAAAATATTTAACCTTCATCTTAATGATGGGCTCCCAACCATCCTCTAGCTTTTTAGGAATAGAGGCTTCGCGCTCTAGTTTCTCTTCTCTAGCTTTTATGAGAGCATTTGTAATATGTTGCGTGAAAGCCAAATTTATAGCACTAGCATTAGGACTTTTAGCAAGTTTTTGTAAGAACTTTATAACTTCAGAGATGTGGTAATCATCAAAATTCAAACCATTATAATCTAAAGCAATGGGATCATCATCCCCAATGTTGGAAAAAATTTCAGCAGTTTTATCACGAGCTTTCAGTGATTTTAGCGATTTCGGGCAGTTTCTCGCGCTTTGCATTAGAAGTGGAAACATTGCTAACACCAATTCTTTTATTATTAATAGTAGGAGGTGCAGCAACATGTGTAGCATTAGCATTACTAGTGGTGGTAATAGTCCAAACTTTAGCTACATTCTTCTCTTTTGCTAGTTTTTCATTTTCTTCTCTATCCCACCTAGCACGCAATTCAGCCATTAATCTTATATTCTCATTAATTCTAACTTGGATGGCATTTGCTGTGGTAACAATTTTATTTTCAATATCCCTATTAGGCATAACTTTCGATTTCAAAAGATCTACATCAGCAGCAAGACTATTGACTTTAGAAGCAAGTATATCAATTTTCCCAAGCTTTTCTTCAACAGATTTGTTAAAGGCAGTTTGTGTACTAATAAATTCTTTAAGCATGGCTTCAAGTCCAGGGGGTGAACTCCTATTATTGTTGTAAGAATTCCCATAAGAATTAGCATAACCGTTGCCATTATTATAAGGATATGGCCTATAGTTATTACTAGAATTGTTTCGATAAGCATTGTTGTTGAAATTATTATTTTTAATGAAGTTTACATCAACATGTTCTTCTTGTGCAACCAATGAAGCTAACGGAACATTATTAGGATCAACATTAGTCCTATCATTCACAAGCATAGACATAATAGCATCAATCTTATCACTCAAGGAAGAGGTTTCTTCGACAGAATTTACCTTCTTACCTTGTGGAGCTCTTTCCGTGTGCCATTCAGAGTAATTGATCATCATATTATCAAGAAGCTTTGTTGCTTCACCAAGAGTGATGGACATAAAGGTACCTCCAGCAGCTGAATCCAATAGGTTCCGCGAAGAAAAATTCAGTCCTGCTTAAAAGGTTTGGATGATCATCCAAGTAGTCAGTCCATGGGTTGGGCAATTTTTAACCAGAGATTTCATTCTTTCCCATGCTTGTGCAACATGCTCAGTATCTAATTGTTTAAAATTCATTATGCTACTCCTCAAAGATATAATTTTAGCAGGGGGATAATATCTACCAATAAAAGCATCCTTGCATTTAGTCCATGAATCAATACTATTCTTAGGCAGAGATAGCAACCAATCTTTAGCTCTTCCTCTTAATGAGAAAGGGAACAATTTTAGTTTAATAATATCACCATATACATCTTTATATTTTTGCATTTCACATAGTTCAACAAAATTATTAAGATGGGCAGCAACATCATCAGAACTAACACCAGAAAATTGCTCTCGCATAACAAGATTCAGTAAAGCAGGTTTAATTTCAAAGAATTCTGCTGTAGTAGCAGGTGGAGCAATAGGTGTGCATAAGAAATCATTATTATTTGTGGTTGTGAAGTCACACAACTTAGTATTTTCAGGGTTAGCCATTTTAGCAACAGTAAATAAAGCAAACTAGATAAAGTAAATGCAAGTAACTAATTTTTTTGTGTTTTTGATATAGCAAACAAGATAGCAAATAAAGTAAAACTAGCAACTAATTTTTTTGTATTTTGATTTAGTGCAGCAAACAAAGTAGTAAATAAAACTAAGCAAGACAAAAACAAAGTAAAGAGATTGGGATGTGGAGACTCCCCTTGCAGCGTGTCTTGATCTCCCCGGCAACGGCGCCAGAAATTTGCTGCTGGCGTGGAGTTGACGTGGGAGTCAGAGATCTTTGTAGTGTAACTTTTCTTCAGGTCCCCGGCAATGGCGCCGGAAATTTGCTTGATGCGTGTAGTTGACACGTCCGTTGGGAACCCCAAGAGGAAGGTGTGATGCGCACAGCGGCAAGTTTCCCTCAGTAAGAAACCAAGGTTTAATCGAACCAGGAGGAGTCAAGAAGCACGTTGAAGGTTGATGGCGGCGGGATGTAGTGCGGCGCAACACCAGAGATTCCGGCGCCAACGTGGAACCTGCACAACACAACCAAAGTACTTTGCCCCAACGAAACAGTGAGGTTGTCAATCTCACCGGCTTGCTGTAACAAAGGATTAACCGTATTGTGTGGAAGATGATTGTTTGCGAGAAAATAGTAGAACAAGATTAAAGAGATTGTATTTCAGTATAGAGAATTGGACCGGGGTCCACAGTTCACTAGAGGTGTCTCTCCCATAAGATAAACAGCATGTTGGGTGAACAAATTACAGTTGGGCAATTGACAAATAAAGAGGGCATGACCATGCACATACATATTATGATGAGTATAGTGAGATTTAATTGGGCATTACGACAAAGTACATAGACCGCTATCCAGCATGCATCTATGCCTAAAAAGTCCACCTTCAGGTTATCATCCGAACCCCCTCCAGTATTAAGTTGCTAACAACAGACAATTGCATTAAGTATTGCGCGTAATGTAATCAGTGACTACATCCTTGAACATAGCACCAATGTTTTATCCCTAGTGGCAACAGCACATCCATAACCTTAGAGGTTCTTGTCACCCCTCCAGATTCACGGAGACATGAACCCACTATCGAGCATAAATACTCCCTCTTGGAGTTACTAGCATCAACTTGGCCAGAGCATCTACTAATAACGGAGAGCATGCAAGATCATAAACAACACATAGACATAACTTTGATAATCAACATAACAAGTATTCTCTATTCATCGGATCCCAACAAACGCAACATATAGAATTACAGATAGATGATCTTGATCATGTTAGGCAGCTCACAAGATCTGACAATGAAGCACAATGGGGAGAAGACAACCATCTAGCTACTGCTATGGACCCATAGTCCAGGGGTAGACTACTCACACATCACTCCGGAGGCGACCATGGCGGCGTAGAGTCCTCCGGGAGATGATTCCCCTCTCCGGCAGGGTGCCGGAGGCGATCTCCTGAATCCCCTGAGATGGGATTGGCGGCGGCGGTGTCTCTGGAAGGTTTTCCGTATCGTGGCTCTCGGTACTGGGGGTTTCGCGACGGAGGCTTTAAGTAGGCGGAAGGGCAGGTCAGGAGGCGGCACGAGGGGCCCACACCACAGGGCCGCGCGGCCAAGGGGGGGCCGCGCCGCCCTAGGGTGTGGCCACCTCGTGGCCCCACTTCGTCTCCTCTTCGGTCTTCTGGAAGCTTCGTGGCAAAATAGGACCCTGGGCATTGATTTCGTCCAATTCCGAGAATATTTCATTACTAGGATTTCTGAAACCAAAAACAGCAGAAAACAGCAACTGGCACTTCGGCATCTTGTTAATAGGTTAGTTCCAGAAAATGCACGAATATGACATAAAGTGTGCATAAAACATATATATATCATCAATAATGTGGCATGGAACATAAGAAATTATCGATACGTTGGAGACGTATCAGGTCCATAGCAGTAGCTAGATGGTTGTCTTCTCCCCATTGTGCTTCATTGTCGGATCTTGTGAGCTGCCTAACATGATCAAGATCATCTATCTGTAATTCTATATGTTGCATTTGTTGGGATCCGATGAATAGAGAATATATGTTATGTTGATTATCAAAGTTATGTCTATGTGTTGTTTATGATCTTGCATGCTCTCCGTTACTAGTAGATGCTCTGGCCAAGTAGATGCTTGTAACTCCAAGAGGGAGTATTTATGCTCAATAGTGGGTTCATGTCTCCGTGAATCTGGGGAAGTGACAGAAATCTCTAAGATTATGGATGTGCTGTTGCCACTAGGGATAAAACATTAGTGCTATGTTCGAGGATATAGTCACTGATTACATTACGCGCAATACTTAATGCAATTGTCTGTTGTTAGCAACTTAATACTGGAGGGGGTTCAGATGATAACCTGAAGGTGGACTTTTTAGGCATAGATGCATGCTGGATAGCGATCTATGTACTTTGTCGTAATGCCCAATTAAATCTCACAATACTCATCATAATATGTATGTGCATGGTCATGCCCTCTTTATTTGTCAATTGCCCAACTGTAATTTGTTCACCCAACATGCTGTTTATCTTATGGGAGAGACACCTCTAGTGAACTGTGGACCCCGGTCCAATTCTCTATACTGAAATACAATCTCTTGCAATCTTTGTTCTCTTGTTTTCTGCAAACAATCATCATCCACACTATACATCTAATCCTTTGTTACAGCAAGCCGGTGAGATTGACAACCTCACTGTTTCGTTGGGGCAAAGTACTTTGGTTGTGTTGTGCAGGTTCCACGTTGGCGCCGGAATCCCTGGTGTTGCGCCGCACTACATCCCGCCACCATCAACCTTCAACGTGCTTCTTGGCTCCTACTGGTTCGATAAACCTTGGTTTCATACTGAGGGAAAACTTGCCGCTGTACGCATCACACCTTCCTCTTGGGGTTCCCAACGGACGCGTGCTGTACGCGTATCAGGGATGTTCGTGATGATTTATTTCCCCAGGAATGGATTAGACTCATTTAATCTATCCAATCTTGGTTTATAATTGATACCTCTAACTATTTTGGTTTCTTTAGGTTCCATGAAAGGAATCATTCTTTTAGTCTATGGTTCTGATATGGTCAAACTCCTTCGGTGTTTGATCTTCTTGCGCTATATTTGGTCTATGGTATTTTCTTCGCCCAACTTCATTAACCTTAGATTACTTGAGCTATCAAACTGCTGAGTGAATATTACTCACTTGCTCAAGTTATAGTCCACTTCTTACTTCCTCGAGGTATAATCCTCGGCTTCTGGTCTGACATCCTTCTGAAAGTAGTGTTCAACAATCTTATGAAAATAAGATTGAACTTCCTCTCAGTTCAGACCTTCTTCATATATCTTACTCAAAGTATTAAGTCATTTTACATCCAACTCAATATTTACTCTACCCCTTAGAGTTTTCTTATGGTCTTCAACTCCTTTTCTTCCAACTATTGGACTTATGATTAGAATATTGGTCTAGATTTAATTTATGGTTTGTACTCTTCTAAGGTCTTGCGAAGAATATCTGTGGTGCATCCACCCAATTGTGAACATCCTTCGACTAAATGATTATAGATCATAATTATTTGGCTGACAAAATTTTATTTGTTCACAACTTCTTGGTACAGATAATCCAATTATGGACTACTTAATACCAATTGTAGCTATTTGCTATCTAAAAATGGATTCTATTATAGGTTCTTATCAACTAGACGAGACATCTTCTACTTTATCTCGCAATATTGATCCTATATCAAATATGGTCTTCTGATATCAACTATGGTCTTCTTATATTTGCTATGGTTTCATAGGTCATCTTCCTTTCTTCAGGGTTTATTTTGCAAGAAAACCACTAGCTGACACTATGATTATAGTATCCTAAGTGATTTCCCATGCATTCCCTCTTCCATGATGACTAGGGATCTGCTTGAGCTTCACCATAATCATCATATTTCTCACCTTCATGCTTCTCTGTACTAAAGTACTCCTCTGTTGAGGTAAGCATGAGTTTTGATTGGTACTTCCTTCTGAATATTGTGGTTGCTTCCCACAACTGTGTTTCCTTTATCTAATGAACCTTCATCTTGTCTTAGGAATCTTCCAGAATTCGTCGCTTCCTCACACGAATACTATTACCCTCTAGATCTCTAGCATCAAGTAAGACTTGATATAGCAACATGCATTTGCATATCAACGTCTAACTTCATGTATGGATCTAGTCAAACAATAAAAATCCAATAAAATCCAAGAAGATTCAGCTTTGTGCATATAATACACATCATCATAAGCCTGAATATACTAGTTGAGTAAGACATCTCGAAACATCAAGCTCTGATGTGTAGTATATAACACCATGTAAGATAGATTTATATTGTGATACTTAGCACGAATATTTGGGATTCTACTGTTTGTCTCCACTTTTACCTTAATTGCACAATTGCAAGGGGTAAACTTGAAACAAAGTGGTCTAGGATAGTTAAGGTTAACCTAATTTTGTTTGGAAGTACTACTTATCCTTCATTTTATTGAGAACTATCTCACATGATATCTCTAGATTCTAATATAGCTACTCTAAACTCCTAATTATTAGAGCATAGCTCCTATATTTCCAAGTGTTTCTATCCTAAGACTGTGGTCATGCTGTGCTTGGCACACTTCCCATGGTTTTGGAACATAATTCTTACACTATTATTTCACCTTTGGCTTCTTATTGTACTCCTCCTACATACTTTAGATGTTCATCACATAATGATTCACAGATGAATCATATATGATTTCTTTCTCTACCTTTTAAGTAGACATATTTTATTCCATTCACTCTTCCTTAACTCCCATGATTGACTCATCATGGTCTTTACTACCTCATATAACTCAGAACTATCATTTACTATCAACTATTTCACAAGTTTGGATAGATTTTACTTACCCATTACTTGTCTGATCTACCTCTTCTATTAGGATATCATAATGATTTTCATCACTTGATATAACTCCTATTACAGTTCTGGATAACTCTTACTTAATCATAACATATGTTGGTACACATCTTCCAATAGGATAGCTTCCTTATGGATGTATCCTCTCTTTGGACTACCATGTATTGTATACCAACTGGGGTCTACTCATTTATTGTTTAAGTACTTCATGGTGTACTACATGTTTGGGGTTAGCTAACTAACTTTATTTTATCTTGGTAAGCTAGATACGAAATTTTGACTCAAGTGTGTCAGGATTATTCTCAAGTGAATATCCATCTCAAGTCATATATAGTATTTGTTTTACCTAAGACAACTTCCTATAGACACTACCAATCCTATAGGTCTCCTTTAAAGGGTTTTAATCCTAAGGTCAAAGCATTTGCTCTGATACCAACTGTGGTGACCTGGCATACCACTGCATGGTGTAGTATGCAAGTCTGATATAACACCAATGAAACACCGTTCCACTAGTATTATATCGCTCAGAGTGGTACAACAGAAACATATGCGGGTCCAAGGTATGTCTATAGAATTACAACATCGACTCTGTTACATAAGATCATCACAGCCTCCTACTTTACAATGAGGTAAAACTGCAAATAAACTCCAGAAGAATGACTCGTGGTCTAATCTTATCACGAACTCTATTTGTAGAGTATTTAACTAGCTGCAGAGGCTTAGAATAGATTCTAGCTAATTAGGAGCTAGGTTTAGGAAGCTAGTTCCCTTATATGGCTAATCTATGTTTTCTCCTTGTTGGATGTGGTATCTGACTCCTCTGACAGGGTCCTGTCTCTTGAAGTAGTTGTTGACTCCTCGGCCTTCGAGTTGCACTGTAGATCCTCCTTTGATGCCTCCATATCTAAGCAGGGGATTTAAGAGTGGGATGAGTACGAGCGTACTCAACAAGTTCATTATAGGAAAGAGGTGTTTAATGCACTAGCTACGGCATTAGACCAGAAAGGCTAATACCAATGCAAGTTTTCATAACCATTTCTTCAAAAGGTTGCTTTTATTCAGAAGAACTATGTCCGTCAGCCTTCACCGGTTTACTAGAACTTCATGGAGCTCCTTTCCGGCCGCGTTCGCGATTCCATATCCCGAACGAGGAGTGACAGGTCACGGTTCTTTACACTCTGCAGAGGTGTGTTGCTTTACCCATAAGAGATCTTAACCTTGGTGCCAACCGGGAATGACCCGTCCACACTTCCTATGGTGTGAGGCCCGGTATAAGGTCTAGCCAATCATGTTCCTCCGCTACCTCGAACACCCACCCGTTGTTGCATGCCCCGACCC
Organism: Lolium perenne; assembly: GCF_019359855.2. Taxonomy (NCBI): domain Eukaryota; kingdom Viridiplantae; phylum Streptophyta; class Magnoliopsida; order Poales; family Poaceae; genus Lolium; species Lolium perenne. Next base: position 165,026,120 of record NC_067247.2, read on the forward strand.
TGGGTCCACGCCGGTCCCATTATTCCCGTAATTTCAGGGTGGACCCCGACCACGGCAGCAGTCTTGGGCTCTACCATACACTCCTACGCCGGTAGCTGCAACCCATCATAGACCGCATTACCGTGGGGAATTAGAATGGGATCCCCACCCTCCGGTTGTTCCGCAAGACACAACTGCTACGGCAAGCAATGCTTTACCGTGGGGAATTAGAATGGGATCCCCACCCTCCGGTTGTTCCGCGGATACAAGCTGCTACGGTAAGCGCATCCGTTGATGAACGAGAGGTGGAAACACTTTTGACTACTCCGTCCCACTCCGGATCTTATGGTTAACACGGGTATTACGGCACAAGAATCACTGGCGACATTTGTTGTTTAATCCTAGATGGATATAAACCCTTGCAATGGAACCTCCACCATATCAACACAATCCATGGTTCCATTGCCAACCACATATTCATATTCATAGTTATGAAAATAGTGGTTTTGCTTTTTATGCAATAGTGGTAACCATAGTATTTTGCAAGTAATTTGATAGAAATACTCAAATGACATGAGCAAGTGATGAACTTGCCTTTCTTGGCTGCAAGATTATGCAGACAAGGTCTTTGATGCGTAATAACTCCAAATTCTGAAATAGCATCATCGTCCGGTAAGGACGATGTTTAAAAGATTGACAAGGATGCAATAATGCATAATTATGAGATGCAATCGTTCTAAGCGTGACCTAACCCCGATGAATTAGGATTAGTGAGTGGTAATGATTAGTTCAGGGTGTGTTGCACTTTTAGAGTGATTCACAAACAAGGTTCTTATTCAGGTGTGATTACTTGGTATTATAAACAGGTAGATAATAAGGCATAGTAATCAATTGAGCACACAAAGAATGATAATTGGCATAATGTTAACAAGTAAAGAACAGGGGTTAGTTTTAACACTATATGGCATGGTTAATGATTGATTATCATATACTTTAAAAGAATAACTTTTAAAGAACATGTACTTTGATAAAGAACAAGTATGATAATTAGGTTTGTGGGGTTTTATGGTTTTCTATGGTTCTAATTGGTTTCTGGAGTAAGTAGTAGATGGATCACAACATAGTTGGATTCATCAGCAACTAGGCTTGATTGGTTAAGATAAGCCTAGGCATCCTAAGCAATTCATTATACATGGTTGTGGTTAAGGTTGGTTTATCTTGCTAGTGATGGCTGGCTAGGACTTATAGGTTCTTATAAGCAGGGTTGATGATGGTTCTCTGTTTACTTCAAAAGAATAACTTTTGAAGAACATACTTCTTAGATAATAAGAAGTATAACAATTAAGGTTGAGGTTGTCTTGTATTAGCTATTGGGTTTCTAAGTAGAGAATGGTTGGTTCTTAAATAGGATGGTTCATAAGTATCTCACACTAGTAGGGTTTAGTGGAATATGGTTAGGTAATGCACAATATTTGGTATAGTTGTTATTAGGGTTCATCACAATGGTGTGATGCTAAGCATGGATGAATAAGGATGATGGTTTTGACAGTAGAGGCTAGGGTTTAAATTTGGTTGATCCTACTTGATTAACTAGGTTTAGTGATATGCATACATGGAATACTAAATTGCTAGGGATAGGGTTCTACATTTCATGTGAACATATGTATGTCTTTCAGTTGCTAATGATGGCTCTATGATTTGAAATAAAGTACCATGAACATCTGTTCTAATCTTGGGTTTAGGTTAGAAGCAAATTAGGGTTCATATGTAATAATGGAACTAGGTTCTAAATGTATTTAGGGTTTAGGGTTTCACATGAAATGATGAGTTCCTGGTTTTATTACTTATGAAATTAGGGTTTTCTAAATACCCTAAAGTTCTTGAATTAATAACTTCACTTTAAGGTTGAAGTTATTAATAACTTTGAAATAAAATTAATATTGGATTTCGCATTTTATTATTTTTAATGAATTAATAATTAAGGTAATTATTAATTAGGGTTTAAATCCCTCTAATAAGGATTTAACAAAATAATGAACAAAGAAAATTACTTTTAATGTTTTCTTTATTCATGTACTGGTTCTTATTTAATTTGAAAAGTTTTTTACTAAATTATTGAATTTTACTTGAATTTAACATTAAAGAAAAGGCTTAAACAATAAGTATTAAATGATTAAATTTTTATTAAAAATAAAAATTTCATTTTATATTTTTATTGGATAGTATTTACTTTTATAAGAATTTTGATGTCTTATTATTATTTTTCTGAGTTAATATGATTTTTCTATAAATTTTTAAAGTTGCAGTAATTTTTGAATTGAAAAGAAATAAAACGAAATGACTAAACCTACCCGGTCAGTGCACCCACACAGTCAATGACTGGTGGGGCTAGACCACGTCACCTGCCACCGTGGCAACGACGTGGCACACCTTGCTGTGACCGGCGGCAGTAGCGAGACTCGCCGGCGATGGGCTACTCCCGCGGGGATGTGCGTAGGCTCAAACGAACGAGGGCGATGAGCTGAACCTACTGGTGGTCGCGCCGCTCGGAAATGGTCACCGGAGCACGGCGAACGGTGAGGCTCAGCGGCGGCGGACGGTGGTTATACGGTGATGACTAGCAACGGGGCATGCCAGGGCACATTAAGGAGCTCGGGAGAAGCGTGAGCTCACCCTGATGACGAAGAGCTTGAAGGGGAGGTCGAGGGAGCTCAGACGGTGGCGATTTCGTCAATGGCCGCGGCGGCGGTGGTCGGAAGAAATGGCGAAATTCGCCATATCCGGGGCTTCCTAGCTTGCACGCGTAGACGAGGTGAACGAGGAGGAGATGGCGGTGACGGGAGCATCCACGGCGAGGCACGGGGCTACCTCAATCGCCGGCGGTGAACGGAGGCCGGCGAGCTAGGGTTTCATTACTGAGAGAGAATGGAGCAGAGAGAGGGCAAATTGGAGGCTTCCGCGCCATTTATACATCCACGGGAGTGTGCTGGCGGTCAAGAATACCGGCGGCGACCGCGGACGTGGCCCTGGGCGTCGCGGTGTCGACCTCCTGTGCGCGAAGAGGAGAAGAGGAAGACGATGACCCTCTCCTCGTTTTTATCCACGGCGAAGAGGTATTCGGCCGTGGTGGGCTGAGGCCGTGGCTGCTTGGTGGGCTCGACTGCTGGGCTTGCTGCTGGGCTGCGTCGACCAGGTGAGCCTGGTAGGTCACTATCTCCCTTTTCTTTTTCTGTTTTGTTTTCTGTTTTGTATTTTATGTTTTCCATTCCATTTGTTGAATTGAAATTTGAATTCAATCCTACTTTGCAGATGTTTCTTTATATTTCAATTAGGAGTTAATAACAAAATCACTGCATTGTTTTGTTGTTCTGAACATTTATTAAATATGTGAGCTTTATTGTAAATTTTAATTAAGCATGATTTTATGCACTATTTTAATTTCCTTTTTCTTGTGTATTAATTTTATTTTGGATGATTATGGTTGATGCTTTCATCTCCAAGTATTTCAGAGATTGTTCTTAGGGCTTGGTTTCTATTTGAGGAATTGGTCACTTGCATGTTAGTTCCTGTGAGCAACATTTTATTAAGGTTTTGTAGTTTGGATGATAATCCCATGTTCATTAGCATTTGTGTTATGGTCTATTAACACTTTGAATTAATTTAGAGTAGATATTACTCTCCTCAAGGTTGGGTTTTTAATTATATAGATCAGTGGTTGGTATGAGTAGTTCTTCACCACACATGGGTTTTAATTGTGAGTACAAACACTAGATGTTTCTTAGGTTTAATTAGGGAAGCATAGATCTTAACAAATGAGCAATTCTGGGGTCCTAATTATATTCACCTAATGGGATGTGGTTTGGAACTCAAATGTGAACTAGGTTCATGGTTATGATCATCCAAATGATACACCCCTATGGTTGAGATATAATTTCTAGGTTATAGACATGAGATGACACCATATTGTATTTGCTAGGGTTTAATCTCCCCTAACCAAAATAATATGGTTACTTGCTTCATATCTTATGTGCTTCTTTAATCACTAAGGATTTTAGAATTGGTTTTATCTTCTACCAATTATCTTCTTTTATTATCACCAATTTATCATTAAAGTAACTACACTGGTTATAGTTCTTTTTATAGTTAACTTTGGTCATATAGATTAATGGTTCCTCACTATATAAGGTATAGAGTTTAACTCTAAGGTTTGCTTAGGTTCTTTAATCTATGGAATGTTGATGTGTTAGGATTCTACTTATGATCACCAAGTGATTCACAAGTTAAGGTTGGAATATAAGCATATGGTTGCTTACTAGTGATCTCCCAGTAATTTCATGTGGAAATGAGATCTACTTATCCTATTAGGGTTTATTCTCAATACCTCAAGTTCTTAGGGTTTATGATCATCACTGAATTAATAATGATCAAGGTTTGGCTTCCTAAGGATCTCTCATTAAATGGGGTTCTCACTTCCATGATCAAGTATTGTCTTGATCAGCTAAGGTATAGTACTTATGCTTTACTTTCTTGGATGGGACTACTATGGTTGCCTCTAAAGTTTATATCCCAGGAGAATGCCTGAGATATTATGTTAGGGTTCTACTCAACAATGATGATATGATCATCTGGTCATAAGAATAGTTCTCTCTCTCAAATCCAGGTGTTGCCTCATCTATTTTTTTAGTGTAATTCCATAGCTTGAGTTCTCTCATATATGAATGGTTTATTCTAGGGTTTATGGTGTACTCCTAATATTTATTTAGGTATCAAGTCTAAAACTCCACTTGGCTATCTTGGTTGAATTAGTTGCTACCCTACTTCATCAACTCATGGATATGATCTTACTCCATTTGGTATTGGCTAGCTCACCACTCCCAAATGATATGGTTTAACTCCTAATACTTTAGTTCAATGGTTGTCCTTTATTCTTAAATAGGTAAACCTAGAATTGGTATGAATGGTCTCTCTCATATTTGGGAAAGGACTTTAATGCTAACCTAAGTTTTAGGCTCCATAGAAATTGATATAATCACCATTATCTATGTTCTACATAAATGTTGTCTCTCTCTATGGAATGTCTTTAATAATACTCTAGGGTTCCTTTTAAAGATGATGATTTGAATACTGGGATGTATATCCAAGGTTTAGCTCCAGGTTTGTTATTGCTTTTCTAATAAATAATATAGAACTCTCACCTCTCTGGGTTTGATGTATAATAATTTGGAATAGAGAAGAATACATATTTCTAGAGTTGATCTCCATGTCATGTTTCCAAGAATGAAGTAAAATGAATACCATGAGGTTCATGGTAGGATCAAGGATTAGTTTAAGACATGGAAAAGATAAGTGAAGAATGGTTTCTCCATTTATTGTTACTTGATTTCCAAATAGATGTATGTTCATATGTTATGGTAAGGATTACCATATTATAATCTTTTATAAGATCAAGCATTTGATCATTGAGTAAAGTGTTGTTGTGTTGATTTCTAGTTCCATTTGATCTAACCCCTTAGATCAAATCATCTCTACCCAAAACAAGGTTTTAGCAAAGTCACATTGAGGTTTATAGCGCTTGACTTGATGAGCTACTGCAATTCCACCAAGGTCAAGTGAAACTTCAGTTATTGTGACTGTTTTACTTTAAAGCGCGAAAATTCCCCAGATTTTCTATGCATGAATGCAATGCACACATCTGTTTCCTCTATTTTTGTAACCCCAATACCTGGGATATTACACGTTGGCCAGTAAAATCCTGCCCTAAAAGCTTTGACCACAAGGGCCCTGCTTCCTGCATGATGCCCGCAGGTTCCTTCGTGTATCTCACGCAACAGTGCTTTTCCATCGTCAATGGCGATGCACCTTTGGAAGATCCCTGAGATGCTACGTTTGTAAAGCTCACCATTTATCACGGTGAAAGCTTTTGAATGTTTGACGATTCGCCTAGCTTCTACAGAGTCCTCTGGCAGCTCTTGTTTTGTCAGATATGCTAGGAATGGTTTGGTCCATGGTGGCTCAAGGAGGAGGACTTGTTCGGCAGGTGGGGCTGGAGATTCTTCAGCCGAAGGAGTTTGCTGTGAGCTTGCCTCTAATTCATCAGCCGATGATTACGGAGGTGCCGACGTCTTTTCTTTTATTGATCGTTGAGCGATCACTTCGTAAAATACTCCGTCTGGGATGGGGGAGCATGTAGACCCGATGTTTGCCAAAGTGTCGGCTTCCTCATTACTGGCTCTGCCAATATGTTTGAGCTCGCAGCCTTCGAATTTAGCCTCCATATTCTGATACAGCTGCCGATAAGCGATCATGTTGTCACTAACTGCGTCGCACAAGTTCATCGATTGCTGCACCACCAAGTTCGAGTCTCCATAAATTTCTAGGCGAGTAGCACCACACGCTTTTGCCATTTTCATTCCATGCAACAGCGCTTCGTATTCTGCTTCGTTGTTTGTCGGTAGAGAGAAATTCATGCGTAGTATATACTTCATCTTATCTCCCTGCGGTGATATCAGCACCACTCCTGCTCCTGCACCTGTACTCCGTTTCGACCCATCGAAGTACATTGTCCACGACCCTGACATGTCGGGTGTTGCCGGTGTCTGTGATTGAATCCAATCTGCCACAAAGTCTGGAAGTATTTGGGATTTTATCGCCGTTCGGTTGACGTAAGTTATGTCGTGTGGCGCTAGTTCGATAGCCCATTGGGACACCCGACCTGTGGCTTCAGGATTGGTCATTATGCTCTTTAGGGGCGCTTCACTTACAACTTTAATCGGATGTTCCGTGAAGTAGTGCCGCAACTTGCGAGCTGACCTCCATACTGCATATGTCAGTTTCTGGTGATGGGGATACCTCTGCCTTGCAGGCGTGAGTACTTCACTGAGATAATAAACGGGCCGCTGCACACCATGGACTCTTCCTGCTTCCTCTCGTTCGACGACTAGAACGCTGCTGAATACTTGTGCCGTTGCAGCTATGTACATGAGCAACGTCTCCTTCTCGCGTGGAGTCACAAGTACTGGGGAGGTTGATAGGATTTTCTTCAAGTTGTCGAAGGATTCCTGTGCCTCCTTTGTCCACTCGAACTTTTCTGATTTTTTCATCAAGTTGTAGAAGGGCAAGGCTTTCTCCCCCAGCTTTGCAATGAACCTGCTGAGCGCTGCCATTCGTCCCGCCAGCTGCTGCACTTGGTGCAGATTCTTTGGCGGCTCCATATCGAGAATGGCTTTGATTTTTAAGGGATTGGCTTCGATTCCCCTGGCCGATATGAAGTACCCGAGTACTTGTCCTCCGGGTACTCCGAAGAAGCACTTTTTGGGATTCAACTTGATTTTGTATCTGTCCAGATTGTCGAAGGTTTCCCGTAGATCATCGATGAGTGTGGCTGCGTGCTTCGTTTTCACCACAATGTCGTCGATGTAAACTTCGATGTTTCTTCCAATCTGCTCCGCAAGGCACGCTTGCATGCAGCGTTGGTAAGTAGCTCCTGCATTTTTCAACTCGAAGGTCATGACGTTGTAACAGAAAACGCCGTGTGGGGTGATGAACGCGGTTAGCTCCTGGTCTTCTTTCTTCAGTTTAATCTGGTTGTACCCGGAGTATGCATCGAGAAAAGAGAGACGGTCGCATCCGGCTGTGGAATCGACTATTTGGTCTATTCGAGGCAGCGGGAAATGATCCTTCGGGCAGTGCTTGTTAAGGCTGGTATAGTCGATGCACATGCGGAGGGCGGTTGTGTCCTTCTTCAGCACCATGACGGGATTGGCCACCCACTCAGATTCCTTAAGCTCTCGAATAAACCCTGCCTTGCGGAGCCGATTAACTTCTTCGCCAATTGCTCTTCTCTTTGGCTCAGAAAACCATCGCATTGATTGCTCTACTGGTTTGGCCATTGGGTCAACATTCAGGGCGTGCTCAGCGAGTTCCCTGGGGATACCTGGCATGTCGGATGGTTCCCATGCAAATATCTCCCAGCGCTCACGGAGGAACTCGATGAGCACGCCTTCCTATGTGTCAGTGAGATCAGCCGAGGTATTGACCGTCTTCTTCGGGTCAGTAGGGTGCACCTGCAGCTTCTTAGTTTCCTTCGCAGTGTCGAACTCATCGGATCTCACGTTTCAATTGTCGGCTGGTGGCTGTGTATGGTCTGTAACGGTATCGATCGTGTTGAGTTCTTCCTTGGCTCCAAACTTCGAGGCGATCTTCTGGAACTCCCTGTCGCAGTTGTCTGATCGAGCGAAGCTGCCGTGAAAGGTTATTGGGGTCCCGTTGTTGCCTGGCATCTTCAGTTTCAAGTATGCGTAATGAGGCACGGCCATGAATTTAGCGAACGCAGGCCTGCCGAGGATGGCGTGGTACTGAGATTCCCAGTCGACTACCTCGAACTCGATCTTTTCTTTCCTGAAATTACTGGGTGTGCCGAAGACTACGTCCAATGACGTTTTGCCTAGCGAGTAAGCGGGTCGAGTCGGTATAATGCCGTGGAACCCTGTGTCAGATTCTTTTAACATGTCGACTGTCAAACCCATTGCTCTCATTGTGCTGGCGAATAGCAAGTTCAAGCCACTTCCTCCATCCATGAATACTTTCCCCATGTTGTACCCTCCAATCTGCGCTTCAAGGACAAGGGCCGCGTGACCGGGCCTTGGGACAGCTTTCGGGTGATCCGCCCTGCTGAAGGTGATGCTTTGCTCTGACCAATTGATGAAATCCGGCGTATCAACCATGGCGACTTCTGCATATTTTACTTCTCGAGAGAACTTCTTGATTTCTCTCTTCGAAAAGCTGGTTTTATGGATCATGTTGATTTGTCCATGTAACGCTGGGAATACTTCGGATGGTTGATACGTCTCCGACGTATCGATAATTTCTTGTGTTCCATGCCACATTATTGATGTTATCTACATGTTTTATGCACACTTTATGTCATATTCGTGCATTTTCTGGAACTAACCTATTAACAAGATGCCGAAGTGCCAGTTCCTGTTTTCTGCTGTTTTTGGTTTCAGAAATCCTAGTAACGAAATATTCTCGGAATCGGACGAAATCAACGCCCAGGTTCCTATTTTACCCGGAAGCATCCAGAATACCCGAGAGCCGCCAGAGGGAAGCCCTGGGGGCCCCACACTACACCCTGGCGCGGCCAGAGGGGGGGCCGTGCCGCCCTATGGTGTGGTGGCCCCAGGCCCCCTCCGAGGCTGCCCTTCCGCCTATTTAAAGCCTCCGTCGCGAAAACCCTATCACGTTCGACGAAACCCACAGAAACCTTCCAGAGCCGCCGCCATCGCGAAGCCAAGATCTGGGGGACAGGAGTCTCTGTTCCGGCACGCCGCCGGAACGGGGAAGTGCCCCCGGAAGGCTTCTCCATCGACACCGCTGCCATCTCCACCGCCATCTTCATCACCGCTGCTGCTCCCATGAGGAGGGAGTAGTTCTCCATCGAGGCTCAGGGCTGTACCGGTAGCTATGTGGTTCATCTCTCTCCTATGTGCTTCAATACAATAATCTCATGAGCTGCCTTACATGATTGAGATCCATATGATGATGCTTGTAATCTAGATGTCATTATGCTAGTCAAGTGAGTTTTACTTATGTGATCTCTGGAGACTCCTTGTCCCACGTGTGTAAAGGTGACAGTGTGTGCACCGTGTGGGTCTCTTAGGCTATATTTCACAGAATACTTATTCACTGTTATGAATGGCATAGTGAAGTGCTTATCTATATCTCTTTATGATTGCAATGTGTTTTGTATCACAATTTATCTATGTGCTACTCTAGTGATGTTATTAAAGTAGTTTATTCCTCCTGCACGGTGTAATGGTGACAGTGTGTGCATCCGTGTTAGTACTTGGCGTATGCTATGATTATGATCTCTTGTAGATTATGAAGTTAACTATTGCTATGATGGTATTGATGTGATCTATTCCTCCTACATAGTGTGAAGGTGACAGTGTGCATACTATGTTAGTACTTGGTTTAGTCGAATTGATCTTTCATGCACTCTAAGGTTATTTAAATATGAACATTGAATTGTGGAGCTTGTTAACTCCGGCATTGAGGATTCGTGTAATCCTACGCAATGTGTTCATCATCCAACAAGAGTGTAGAGTATGCATTTATCTATTCTGTTATGTGATCAATGTTGAGAGTGTCCACTAGTGAAAGTCTGATCCCTAGGCCTTGTTCCTAAATACTGCTATCGCTGCTTGTTTACTGTTTTACTGCGTTACTACTGCTGCGTTACTACTGCTTGTTTACTGTCCTGGGCAAAGCACTTTTTTGGTGCCGTTGCTACTGCTCATATATATTCATACCACCTGTATTTCACTATCTCTTCGCCGAACTAGTGCACCTATTAGGTGTGTTGGGGACACAAGAGACTTCTTGCTTTGTGGTTGCAGGGTTGCATGAGAGGGATATCTTTGACCTCTTCCTCCCTGAGTTCGATAAACCTTGGGTGATCCACTTAAGGGAAACTTGCTGTTGTTCTACAAACCTCTGCTCTTGGAGGCCCAACACTGTCTACAGGAAAAGGAGGGGGCGTAGACATCAAGCTATTTTCTGGCGCCGTTGCCGGGGAGGAAAGATAAAAGGTACTCACACTCCGGATCTCGGCTACTAAGCTATTTTCGCCGTTGTAAGTACTCGAAGCTATTTCCTTTAGATGCTGCAATTGCATCTTTTTGTTTCTTGTTTACACTAGTTTGGCATAATGGACAAGAATGAGCTTCTTATGCTATTTCCTGATTTAAAACATGGATTGTTTGATGCGAAAATTAAAAAACCTATGGAATCTTATTTGCATGCTGGTAGTAATATTAGTATGAATGCTTTGAACACCATTGTCGATAATAATATAGAAAGTTCTAAGCTTGGGGAAGCTGGTTTTCATGATCTTTTTAGTCCCCCAAGCATTGAGGAGAAAATTTTCTTTGATGATACTTTGCCTCCTATTTATGATGATTATAATGATAGTGGTCTTTTGGTGCCACCTACTATGGAGAGTAAATTTTGTTGTGATTATACTATGCCTCCTACACTTGATGAGAATAATAATAATGATAGCTACTTTGTTGAATTTGCTCCCACTACAACTAATAAAACTGATTATGCTTATGTTGGGAGTAGTAATAATTTTATGCATGAGACTCATGATAAGAATGCTTTATGTGATAGTTATATTGTTGAGTTTGCTCATGTTGCTACTGAAAGTTATTATGAGAGAGGAAAATATGGTTGTAGAAATTTTCATGTTACTAAAACACCTCTCTATGTGCTGAAATTTTTGAAGCTATACTTGTTTTATCTTTCTATGCTTGTTGCATTATGCTTCTTGAACTTGTTTATTTACAAGATTCCTATGCATAGGAAGCATGTTAGACTTAAATGTGTTTTGAATTTGCCTCTTGATGCTCTCTTTTGCTTCAAATACTATTTCTTGCGAGTGCATCATTAAAACTGTTGAGCCCATCTTAATGGCTATAAAGAAAGAACTTCTTGGGAGACAATCCATGTGTTATTTTGCTACAGTACTTTGTTTTTATTTTGTGTCTTGGAAGTTGTTTACTACTGTAGCAACCTCTCCTTATCTTAGTTTTGTGTTTGGTTGTGCCATGTGAAGCCTCTAATCGAAGGTTGATACTAGATTTGGATTTCTGCGCAGAAACAGATTTCTATCTGTCACGAATCTGGGCAGTTTTCTCTGTAGAAAAATCAGAAAAATATGCCAATTTACGTGCGTGTTCCTCAGATATGTACGCAACTTTCATTAGTTTTGAGTTTTCTGATCTGAGCAACGGAAGTATTTATTAAAAATTCGTCTTTATGGACTGTTCTGTTTTGACAGATTCTGCCTTTTATTTCGCATTGCTTCTTTCGCTGTGTTGGGTGGATTTCTTTGTTCCATTACCTTCCAGTAGCTTTGAGCAATGTCCAGAAGTGTTAAGAATGATTGTGTCACCTCTGAACATGTGAGTTTTTGATTATGTACTAACCCCTCTAATGAAGTTTATGAGAAGTTTGGTGTGAAGGAAGTTTTCAAGGATCAAGAGAGGAGTATGATGCAACATGATCAAGGAGAGTGAAAGCTCTAAGCTTGGGGATGCCCCGGTGGTTCACCCCTGCATATTCTAAGAAGACTCAAGCGTCTAAGCTTGGGGATGCCCAAGGCATCCCCTTCTTCATCGACAACATTATTAGGTTCCTCCCCTGAAACTATATTTTTATTCCATCACATCTTATGTGCTTTTCTTGGAGCGTCGGTTTGTTTTTGTTTTTTGTTTTGTTTGAATAAAATGGATCCTAGCATTCACTTTGTGGGAGAGAGACACGCTCCGCTGTAGCATATGGACAAGTATGTCCTTAGGCTTTACTCATAGTATTCATGGCGAAGTTTCTTCTTCGTTAAATTGTTATATGGTTGGAATTGGAAAATGATACATGTAGTAAATTGCTATAATGTCTTGGATAATGTGATACTTGGCAATTGTTGTGCTCATGTTTAAGCTCTTGCATCATATACTTTGCACCTATTAATGAAGAAATACATAGAGCATGCTAAAATTTGGTTTGCATATTTGGTTTCTCTAAGGTCTAGATAATTTCTAGTATTGAGTTTGAACAACAAGGAAGACAGTGTAGAGTCTTATAATGTTTATAATATGTCTTTTATGTGAGTTTTGCTGCACCGGTTCATTCTTGTGTTTGTTTCAAATAAGCCTTGCTAGCCTAAACCTTGTATCGAGAGGGATTACCTCTCATGCATCCAAAATACTTGAGCCAACCACTATGCCATTTGTGTCCACCATACCTACCTACTACATGGTATTTTCCGCCATTCCAAAGTAAATTGCTTGAGTGCTACCTTTAAAATTCCATCATTCACCTTTGCAATATATAGCTCATGGGACAAATAGCTTAAAAACTATTGTGGTATTGAATATGTACTTATGCACTTTATCTCTTATTAAGTTGCTTGTTGTGCGATAACCATGTTCACTGGGGACGCCATCAACTACTCTTTGTTGAATTTCATGTGAGTTGCTAGCATGTTCGTCTTGTCTGAAGTAAGAGAGATCTACCACCTTATGGTTAAGCATGCATATTGTTAGAGAAGAACATTGGGCCGCTAACTAAAGCCATGATCCATGGTGGAAGTTTCAGTTTTGGACATATATCCTCAATCTCATATGAGAAAATTAATTGTTGTTACATGCTTATGCATAAAAGAGGAGTCCATTATCTGTTGTCTATGTTGTCCCGGTATGGATGTCTAAGTTGAGAATAATCAATAGCGAGAAATCCGATGAGAGCTTTCTCCTTAGACCTTTGTACAGGCGGCATAGAGGTACCCCATTGTGACACTTGGTTAAAACATGTGCATTGCGATAATCCGGTAGTCCAAGCTAATTAGGACAAGGTGCGGGCACTATTAGTATACTATGCATGAGGCTTGCAACTTGTAAGATATAATTTACATGATACATATGCTTTATTACTACCGTTGACAAAATTGTTTCTTGTTTTCAAAATCAAAGCTCTAGCACAAATATAGCAATCGATGCTTTTCCTCTATGGAGGACCATTCTTTTACTTTTATGTTGAGTCAGTTCACCTATTTCTCTCCACCTCAAGAAGCAAACACTTGTGTGAACTGTGCATTGATTCCTACATATTTGCATATTGCACTTGTTATATTACTCTATGTTGACAATATCCATGAGATATACATGTTATAAGTTGAAAGCAACCGCTGAAACTTAATCTTCCTTTGTGTTGCTTCAATACCTTTACTTTGATTTATTGCTTTATGAGTTAACTCTTATGCAAGACTTATGGATGCTTGTCTTGAAGTACTATTCATGAAAAGTCTTTGCTTTATGATTCACTTGTTTATTCATGTCATTTACATTGTTTTGATCGCTGCATTCACTACATATGCTTTACAAATAGTATGATCAAGGTTATGATGGCATGTCACTCCAGAAATTATCTTTGTTATCGTTTTACCTGCTCGGGACGAGCAGAACTAAGCTTGGGGATGCTGATACGTCTCCGACGTATCGATAATTTCTTGTGTTCCATGCCACATTATTGATGTTATCTACATGTTTTATGCACACTTTATGTCATATTCGTGCATTTTCTGGAACTAACCTATTAACAAGATGCCGAAGTGCCAGTTCCTGTTTTCTGCTGTTTTTGGTTTCAGAAATCCTAGTAACGAAATATTCTCGGAATCGGACGAAATCAACGCCCAGGTTCCTATTTTGCCCGGAAGCATCCAGAACACCCGAGAGCCGCCGGAGGAAGCCACAGGGGCCCCACACTACACCCTGGCGTGGCCAGAGGGGGGGCCGCGCCGCCCTATGGTGTGGTGGCCCCAGGCCCCCTCCGAGGCTGCCCTTCCGCCTATTTAAAGCCTCCGTCGCGAAAACCCTATCACGTTCGACGAAACCCACAGAAACCTTCCAGAGTCGCCGCCATCGCGAAGCCAAGATCTGGGGGACAGGAGTCTCTGTTCCGGCACGCCGCCGGAACGGGGAAGTGCCCCCGGAAGGCTTCTCCATCGACACCGCTGCCATCTCCACCGCCATCTTCATCACCGCTGCTGCTCCCATGAGGAGGGAGTAGTTCTCCATCGAGGCTCGGGGCTGTACCGGTAGCTATGTGGTTCATCTCTCTCCTATGTGCTTCAATACAATAATCTCATGAGCTGCCTTACATGATTGAGATTCATATGATGATGCTTGTAATCTAGATGTCATTATGCTAGTCAAGTGAGTTTTACTTATGTGATCTCCGGAGACTCCTTGTCCCACGTGTGTAAAGGTGACAGTGTGTGCACCGTGTGGGTCTCTTAGGCTATATTTCACAGAATACTTATTCACTGTTATGAATGGCATAGTGAAGTGCTTATCTATATCTCTTTATGATTACAATGTGTTTTGTATCACAATTTATCTATGTGCTACTCTAGTGATGTTATTAAAGTAGTTTATTCCTCCTGCACGGTGTAATGGTGACAGTGTGTGCATCCGTGTTAGTACTTGGCGTATGCTATGATTATGATCTCTTGTAGATTATGAAGTTAACTATTGCTATGATGGTATTGATGTGATCTATTCCTCCTACATAGTGTGAAGGTGACAGTGTGCATACTATGTTAGTACTTGGTTTAGTCGAATTGATCTTTCATGCACTCTAAGGTTATTTAAATATGAACATTGAATTGTGGAGCTTGTTAACTCCGGCATTGAGGATTCGTGTAATCCTACGCAATGTGTTCATCATCCAACAAGAGTGTAGAGTATGCATTTATCTATTCTGTTATGTGATCAATGTTGAGAGTGTCCACTAGTGAAAGTCTGATCCCTAGGCCTTGTTCCTAAATACTGCTATCGCTGCTTGTTTACTGTTTTACTGCGTTACTACTGCTGCGTTACTCTTGCTTGTTCTTGTCTGGGCAAAGCACTTTTCTGGTGCCGTTGCTACTGCTCATATATATTCATACCACCTGTATTTCACTATCTCTTCGCCGAACTAGTGCACCTATTAGGTGTGTTGGGGATACAAGAGACTTCTTGCTTTGTGGTTGCAGGGTTGCATGAGAGGGATATCTTTGACCTCTTCCTCCCTGAGTTCGATAAACCTTGGGTGATCCACTTAAGGGAAACTTGCTGCTGTTCTACAAACCTCTGCTCTTGGAGGCCCAACACTGTCTACAGGAAAAGGAGGGGGCGTAGACATCAATGGTACATATTCGTCTTTTTCCATTGGCTCATATGGTACCGGTACATATGGTTCTGGCGGATGGTCGTAGGACCTTGCTTTCTCCTCCATCATACGTACTCTTGATACAGCTTCAGCTCTAAGATCATCGCAGAACTGTCGAATCTCTAGGAAGTGTCGGCAGTTCTTCAACAGATGGCTGGACTTCTCCCGACCATCTTTTGGGTCATAGTAGGAGTGGAGGTAACATGGCGCCTCAAGTTGCTCCGTGGCCGAGAAGTATGGAGAACGGGTGCGACCCCTGATTGTCGATGTGTCATGGCATCCTTGCTCAAACTGCCGAGGATGAACTACCGTTTTGCCTTCCTCTGAACTTCTTCGCCTCTTCCTTTGCCCAGCCGCGGTGTCAAGATCCCCTCGGTCGCTCTCCTGCGTGCTTCTGGGCGAAATTTTTAGGGTTGTCGCTGAAGGGACATCCTCCTGGGGTACGGCCTTTGAGTCGGAAGCGCCGGCCCTAGGGAGGCGGAGGAAGCCTCCGGAGTCGATGATGAAGTGGACGCCACCGAAAACAGCCTCCGGGTCATCAGATGATGCCATAGAGTTTAGATGAAGTGTTTCGCGGCGCGGCACGAACTCGAAGGACCCGCAGCGGACCGGATCTCTTGGCTCCGCCGGCGTCGGTGATTCGAGTAAAAACGCCGCTGATGTGACTGGTGCTGCCGATGCTTTGCCTTGTGCCGACAGGTTTCCCACAGACGGCGCCAATTGTTGAGGGTACTCCTCGCCAATGCCCTCCGATAGGGGCTTAGGGTTGATGGAATCCTGCAAGCTGACACGAGACATCGGTTCACAGACAAGCGGGGAGAGCGATTTACCCAGGTTCAGGGCACTCGATGAGGTAAAACCCTTACGTCCTGCCTGTCTGTTCTTGATTATGAAGACAATGGGTTACAATGGGGTGCCGAATAGTTCGGCTGAGATCTCGTCGAGATTACTACTGCTAGGGTTACCTAGCTTTAAGCTTTTTCTGGCTATGATCGCTAAGATTGTTCGTGTCCCTCGGCAGCCCCTCTCCTGGCCTTTATATAGGAGGCCAGGTCTCAAGGGTCCTAACCGAGTACGATCAGGTTTACAGCACTTTTTAGATCTAATCTTTCCTTGTTGACCGCTTCCTTGTCTTGCCCGCCAAGGTTTCTTCCGGTGCGCTGTCCAGGTGGCCCATCTAGCCTTCGGGTGTCTTCATGGGCCTCCATTTAGTCAATACAGGATAGGGCAACGTTCATTACTCGAAGGGTAGTGCCCACATCAGCGTGTCTCTCTCCCACACAAGCATGAATTTATTCAAACAAAACAAAAATAAAAACAAACAGACGCTCCAAGTAAAGTACATAAGATGTGACGGAATAAAAATATAGTTTCAATAGAAGAAACCTGATAAATTGTTGATGAAGAAGGGGATGCCTTGGGCATCCCCAATCTTAGATGCTTGAGTCTTCTTGAAATATGCAGGGATAAACCACGGGGGCATCCCCAAGCTTAGACTTTTCACTCTTCTTAATCATATATCATCCTCCTCTCTTGACCCTTGAAAACTTCCTCCACACCAAACTCAAAACAAACTCATTAGAGGGTTAGTGCATAATCAAAAACTCACATGTTCAGAGGTGACACAATCATTCTTAACACTTCTGGACATTGCCCAAGGCTACTGGAAGTTAATGGAACAAAGAAATCCATCCAACACAGCAAAAGAGGCAATGCGAAATAAAAGGCAGAATCTGTCAAAACAGAACAGTCCGTAAAGATGAATTTTCTAGAGGCACTGGACTTGCTCAGATAAAAATGCTCAAATTGAGTGAAAGTTGCGTACATATCTGAGGATCACGCACGTAAATTGGCAGATTTTTCTGAGTTACCTACAGAGAACCCTGCCCAAATTCGTGACAGACAGAAATCTGTTTCTGCGCAGTAATCCAAATCTAGTATCAACCTTACTATCAAAGACTTTACTTGGCACAACAATGCAATAAAGTAAGATAAGGAGAGGTTGCTACAGTAGTATCAACTTCCAAGACACAAATATAAAACAAAATTGCTGTAGTAAAATAAACACATGGGTTATCTCCCAAGAAGTTCTTTCTTTATAGCCATTAAGATGGGCTCAGCAGTTTTAATGATGCACTCGCAAGAAATAGTATTTGAAGCAAAAGAGAGCATCAAGAGGCAAATTCAAAACAAATTTAAGCCTAACATGCTTCCTATGAAAAGGAATCTTGTAAATAAACAAGTTATGTAGGCATAATGCAATAAGCATAGGAAAACTAGACAAGCGCAACTTCAAGATTTTTAGCATATAGAGAGGTGTTTTAGTAACATGAAAATTTCTACAACCATATTGTCCTCTCGCATAAAGATTTTCAGTAGCATCATGAACAAACTCAACAATATAACTATCAAATGAAACATTCTTATCATGAGTCTCATGCATAAAATTATTACTCTCCACATAAGCATAGTCATTCTTATTAATTGTAGTGGGAGCAAATTCAACAAAATAGCTATCATTAAATATAGGAGGCATATTGTAATCATAATCAAATTTACTCTCCATAGTAGGTGGCACCAAAAGACCACTACCATTATAATCATCATAAATAGGAGGCAAAGTATCATCAAAGTAAATCTTCTCCTCAATGCTTGGGGGACTAAAAAGATCATGCTCATCAAAACTAGCTTCCCCAAGCTTAGAATTTTCCATATCATTAGCAACAATGGTGTTCAAAGCGTTCATACTAATATCATTGCTACTAGCATGCAAATAAGGTTCCATAGGTTTTTCAATTTTTGCAACACACCATTTATGTCTTAACTCAGGAAATAGATTAAAAAGCTCATAGTTGCTTTCCATTATGCCAAACCAGTGATAATAAAAACAAGAAACAAAAAGATGCAATTGCAGGATCTAAAGGAAATAGCTTCGAGCACTTACAACGGTACCAGAAAATAACTTAATTACCTGGGACCAGAGTGTGAGTGCCTTTTACCTTTCCTCCCCGGCAACGGCGCCAGAAAATAGCTTGATGTCTACGCACGCTTCTTTTCATGTAGACAGTGTTGGGCCTCCAAGAGCAGAGGTTTGTAGAACAGCAGCAAGTTTTCCCTTAAGTGGATCACCCAAGGTTTATCGAACTCAGGGAGGAAGAGGTCAAAGATATCCCTCTCAAGCAACCCTGCGATCACAATGCAAGAAGTCTCTTGTGTCCCCAACACACCTAATACACTTGTCAGATGTATAGGTGCACTAGTTCGGCGAAGAGATAGTGAAATACAAGTAGTATGAATGAATATGAGCAGTAGTAACGGTGCCAGAAAATACTTGACTGTCTACGGCGACAGAAAATAGCTTGCTGGCGTGCAGTTGATGGTGGTAATATTGCAGGAAGTAGAGGTGCAGTAAAACAGTAAACAAGCGGTGATTGCAGTATTTGGAAACAAGGTCTAGGGATCATACTTTCACTAGTGGACACTCTCAACATTGATCACATAATAAAACCACTCTACACTCTCTTATTGTATGATGAACACCATTAATTGTGTAGGGCTACAAGAGCACCTCGATGCCGGAGTTAACAAGCTCCACAACATTCGATGTTCATATTTAAATAACCTTAGAGTGCATGATAGACCAACGCAATTATACCGAGTACTAACATAGCATGCACACTGTCACCATCAAGCTATGAAAGGAGGAATAGATCACATCAATACCATCATAGTAATAATTAACTTCATAATCTACAAGAGATCACAATCATAAACTACGCCAAGTACTACATGATGCACACACTGTCACCATTACATCATGGAGGAGGAATAGAGTACTTTAATAACATCACTAGAGTAGCACATAGATTAATAGTGATACAAAGCTCATATGAATATCAATCATGTAAGGCAGTTCATGAGATCATTGTTTTGAAGTACATAGGAGAGAGATTAACCACATAGCTACCGGTACAGCCCTTAGCCTCGAGGGAGAACTACTCCCTCCTCATGGGAGACAGCAGCGGTGATGAAGATGGCGGTGGTGTCGATGGAGATGCCTTCCGGGGGCACTTCCCCGTCCCGGCGGCGTGCCGGAACAGAGACTTCTGTCCCCCAGATCTTGGCTTCACGATGGCGGCGGCTCTGGAAGGTTTCTCGTACCGTGGCTTATTCGTATCGAAGATTTAGGTCATGGGGCTTCTTATAGGCGAAGAGGCGGAGTCGGAGGGGGTCTGGGGCAGCCACACAGTAGGGGGCGCGCCCCCCTAGGCCGCGCCGACCACATGTGTGGGGCCCACAGGGCTCCCCTCTGGTGCCTCTCCGGTGTTCTGGAAGCTTCATGGAACTTTAAGATGCTAGGCGTTGATTTCGTCCAATTCCGAGAATATTTCCTTACTAGGATTTCTGAAACCAAAAATAGCAGAAAACAGGAACTGACACTTCGGCATCTCGTCAATAGGTTAGTTCCGGAAAATGCATAAAATCATCATAAAGTGTGAACAAAACATGTAGGTATTGTCATAAAACAAGCATGGAACATAAGAAATTATCGATACATTGGAGACGTATCAATCACATGATCCAATATTACACAAATAGTTGATCCACTTATCAACGAACACATTACATAGCGGAAGCGTAGTATTAGTGGACTATCTAATCCACAGGCCAACGCTTGACGTCAGTTCTTGGTACTGCTGCTCCTCTTTATAGTCTAACCATTTGAATAGCCAGGGACACAGCCGTGAGTACTTTTAAAGTACTCGCAAACTAATACTAGTGTAAGTACTATCAATTCTATTAAGAGGGTGCTAAGCTCTAGGTTTCTTTGCATAAAGCCAATTTTATTTCATAAGCACATAGTAAAAGATTCTTCATTTGCTAACTAACTCAAGTGGGAACATTAGTGTCATTCCCACAACTCAGTGGTGGTTCAAGTCAAGTCACCATTCAAATCACCAATCCTTTTCAAGAAAACATCTGACAATGGAACAGTATGGCCTTTCCAACCGTCTGTAACCGTGGACATGGCTATTCGAATAGATTTACACTCTGCAGAGGTTGCACGCTTGTGCCACAACATGTGATTACATTTGTTAGGGATAACCCTGAATCATCGTAACTCAGTACGCGGATCATCAACCATAACCTTTCACTTACATACCCTAGTATAGGCACCTCTCCCCATGAGCTTGGACTCCTAGTGAAGACAAACCGTCAGCGTGGGAACTGCACAGGGCTTGGGCCGGACATTCACCTCATATCACATCATTTCACTTTCAATGGAGGCAGCTTCGACATAACCCCTATGATGCTTGTTCAGAGGGAACCAATACTAAGATGCATAAACTTCCAGTTAAGCCCTACCCATAATCAAGTATTATGGGGGTACCAAATAATTGGAAAGGTATCGCATCCAAACCCAACCATCAGTTTTTGTCAAATTCACCATGTCATCCAAGTCATATTCACCTTCAAAACTTTCAATAGAATGACTCATCATTCCAAGGTTTTCAAGGTCATTTCAAATCACAAGTTCCCATCTAGAGTAGCCAATTTTATTTGTTAGCACTAGCATTAGTCATGAGGGGTGCTATCTAGCTGATAAAGCTTTGAGGCTAACTTTTGATACTCTTGTAACACTCTATACTTAGACCAAATTTAACTATAAAAGTAAGCTTGGAAAATCAAAGTAAAAGCTTGTAAGGGTAAAAAAACTTGGGATTGGATCATTGAACATAAAGTAAAAGTGTAATGGTGCCTTGCTCTAGTAGAGCTTTGAACTTGCAAGAATATTAGCTTGCCTTGGTTGGTGTACTGATCAAAGTGGTCTTCCTCTTCCTGGAAGTAGACCTCCTCCTCCTAGTACTCCTCGGTACTAGCGTCTAAAATCGAATACGAGGTATACAATCACCAAACAAGTCTTAAGGCTATACTAATCCACAATTGGTTCACACAAGTTATTCTAGCATCACAATACAAGTAACATGTTTGTTAAATTTGTTTCTTCTTTTAAGAAAATAATTTCCTCTCTGTACAATATTGATTAGGGTTTCTATTTAGGTCTTGAAGAAATAATTTCCTCTCATTGAATCTTGTTAAGATTTAAGTTCCTCAAATAAATAATGTATGAATCCATGTTGACCAAGGTCAACAATTCATAATTATCATTTGGGAAAATGATTTAAATGAGGTAAAGTACCCCATGCCATTTAACACTATCCTAATCATAATTTAGTATCACCAAATAATTCAATATGGGAGTTTGTAGACCATGGTCACTACCTCATGTTGAGTTACTTGAGACAAGATTTAAATGAGGGAAAACCTCCCATAAGATTTAATAAATAGTTTTAGATAATTTAAATGGACTAGAAATAGCCATAGAGCCATTTCCTATTCTAACCCATGATCATACAAAGTAACCATGTGATATTTTTACATAAACATGTAGACTATGTGAATTGTGATATATGAGAGTTGGAATCAACTAAAAAGAATTTTTGGTTGATTTTTAAATAAAGTTTGAAGTTTGAAAAGGCCCTGCCGTGTTATTTTTGTCACATTAATTATACAACGAAATTAGGATTGAGACCAGTGGGGTTGGGTAGAGATTTTCACAAGCTTTCCAACCATACCAAATTCATCAAATTTGGCCCAGTGGATTTGAAGTTATTTAGTTTTGAAAAAGTATCTGCAAGCAATTTGATTTAAATCCAAATTTCGAGTTCAAACTTCTGGGCCAGCGCGGGAAACCTAATCGGGCCGAAACGGTTCAAAATCGCGAAATCCAGCCCACCACGCGTCTCGCATGCGTGGGCTGCCTGACATGGTGGGCTCCACCTGTCAGCGAGTCTTAAGCGAGCGAAACGGTACGCGAAGCGTGGACCGTTGGATTAGATGGGGATCAAACGGCTCAAAGACTTCGTCGTCTCTGGCGAGAGAGGAGCTTAGTGGCGGCGAGGGTCGAGGGTTGGCGAGCACACCGGAGCTCTGGCGAGGGTTGGCGAGGTGCGCAGGGTCATTGTCGATGACGGCGAACCTCCTGGTACCAGCGTCATTTCCTGGGGCGGCTCCAATCGACGGCGACGTCTGCGGCGGTGCTACTGCTCCGATGAGGCAATTGGGCGGTGGTGGTGGCTAATGTGGAGCAGAGAGAGGTCGAGGAGAACGAGGGAGAAGAGGGGAGTGTGGTGATGTGAAGAAATTGAGCGGGGGAGCTGTCCTTTTATAGCGGCGGAGTGAGGTAGGGTGTTGCGCCGAAGTCGACCAGGGCGACGTGGCTACAGGGCGCTAGCGAGCTAGGCGAGGGCGCAGCGCTGTTCAGCACATCCTGGCGGTTCTCCTGGCGGTAATGGCGCGGCTGGGCGGTGCCTAACGCTGTCGGGCGCGTGCAAAGTTCTACGCGTCCGTGGCGGGTTGCGTTTTCTTCTCCGGCGACGGCGGGTCACGGTCGGGGACAAGGAGTTGTCTGGCTGGTTCCTGGCACTATGGCGACGCTCAGGGCAGAAGAGGGGGTCCAGGCGAGGTCTTGGTCGATGGGGCGACGCGTGCTCTGGCGCGCCCATGGGCGGCGCCCGTGCTAACCCTGGCATGCTCTGGACATCGTGGGCATGGTGTGTTCCGGTCGCTGCGGCGTTCCTCTCCAACCAGGGCTAGTCCAGGCTTGCTCAGTGGAGTAAGGGGAAGCATGGAGACAAGGTGGGCACGACTAGAAGTGAGAGGGGCTAGAGTTGGCATGTTGTATGTAAGGCATGGCCGGCATGGGCATGGCCGGCATGGGCATGGCATTGCCATGTCTGGCTATGTCTATGGTTGGGCAGCAGTAGCATTGGGTTGGAGGGGACCAGGGGACAATGTGAGAGCAAGTGGAGATCAAAAATTGGGTAGAGCACTATTTGAAATAGTGAAAATGATTTCATCTGATTTCTGCCCACCAAGTGTTCGACACAATGGCCGCACGAAAGAAATTTTTGAATTTTTGAATGAAATTTTGTGGAGTTGATTCATATAATCATAGGAACAGAATGGTGGTGGTGGGGTGCAAATTGAGTTGGTTTGCAAAATTTCACATTGGGCACCATCTTGAATCTGTTAAAAAGTTCCAACTTTGTTTGAGCATAACTTTGAATCCAGCATGAATTTGCAGGGGTGTGCTTTACCAAAGTTGTTCACCTTGATGTGGTCTTGGATGAGGTGCAAAGAGTTGGAATTGTTTGGTTTGAAAATCTCTTAATACAGAGGCTCAAAGTAGGCATCAGGTTAAAAATGGCAGTTTTGACCATTAGTGCATGTGAGCACAATTTGATTTCAAATTTGATTTGATTTGAGTTTCTTTGATTCCAAAAGTTTTTGTAAGTGTTTAGTAAAATTATCCAACTAATGGCACAAGCTAAATTGGCCTAGGTTAAAGATTTGCCAAATGGCCATAACCATATGTGAGGGTTTTGTGATTTTCCAAATTCTTCCTTTTCTTCTTCTTTCTTCTTCTTTGTGATCTTCCAAATATCAAAGGTAGGGTTTGAGGTTTTAGCACATGGTACAAGGTTGCAAACACTCATCATGACAATCATGCAAAGAATTTAGTATGAGCACTATGCATGGCACCTATGTAAATAAAAGTTTTTGTTGGTTCTAAACTTTGAATATTGGAAACTCCTTGTCTTCATTGATTTGAAATTTGGGATGTTACAAACCATATTGTGGGACTAATGGAAAATGTGTCATTTGCCAAAGATTGTGTTTGTAGGGCTTATGTTGAAGGCAAAATGCACGACTCTCCGCATCCAAGCAAGATTGTCATCTCTTCCAAGAGGATCTTGGAGCTCCTTCATGTGGATCTCTTTGGTCCCGTTTCTCATGCAAGTCTTGGTGCGAAGAAACATTGCTTGGTGATTGTTGATGACTACTCAAGATACACTTGTGTCTACTGATACGCGTACAACACGCGACCGTTGGGAACCCCAAGAGGAAGGTGTGATGCGTACAGCGGCAAGTTTTCCCTCAGTAAGAAACCAAGGTTTATCGAACCAGTAGGAGCCAAGAAGCACGTTGAAGGTTGATGGCGGCGAGATGTAGTGCGGCGCAACACCAGGGATTCCGGCGCCTGATACGTCCCCGACGTATCCATAATTTCTGTTGTTCCATGCTTGTTTTATGACAATACTTACATGTTTTGCTTGCACTTTATGATGATTTCATGCGTTTTCCGGAACTAACCTATTAACAAGATGCCACAGTGCCAGTTCCTGTTTTCTGCTGTTTTTGGTTCCAGAAAGGCTGTTCGGGCAATATTCTCGGAATTGGACGAAATCAACGCCAAACCTCCTATTTTTCCCGGAAGGCTCCAGAACACCGAAGAAGAGTCGGAGAGGGGCCAGAGGGCCACCAGACCATAGGGCGGCGCGGCCTGGCCTGGGCCCGCGCCACCCTATGGTGTGGAGCCCCCAGGTGCCCCCCTGCGCCGCCTCTTCGCCTATAAAATCCCTTTCGACCTAAAAACACAGTACCAATTGACGAAACTCCAGAAAGACTCCAGGGGCGCCGCCGCCATCGCGAAACTCCAATTCGGGGGACAGAACTCTGTTCCGGCACCCTGCCGGAACGGGGAAGTGCCCCCGGAAGCCATCTCCATCGACGCCACCGCCTCCATCATGCTCCGTGAGTAGTTCCCCTATGGACTACGGGTTCTAGCAGTAGCTATGTCGGTATACTCTCCCCCATGTACTTCAATACAATGGTCTCATGAGCTGCCTTACATGATTGAGATTCATCTGATGTAATCGGTGTTGTGTTTGTTGGGATCCGATGGATGATACATTATGATTAGTCTATCTATAAAGTTTGTGAAGTTATTGTTGCTGCAATCTTGTTATTCTTAATGCTTGTCACTAGGGCCCGAGTGGCATGATCTTAGATTTGAGCTCTATAATTATTGCTTAGATTGTATCTACAAGTTGTATGCACATGTCGCTGTCCGGAACCAAAGGCCCCGAAGTGAGAAGAATCGGGACAACCGGAGGGGATGGTAGTGATGTGAGGATCACATGTTTTCACGGTGTGTTAATGCTTTGCTCCGGTGCTCTATTAAAAGGAGTACCTTAATATCCAGTAGTTTCCCTTGAGGCCCGGCTGCCACCGGCTGGTAGGACAAAAGATGTTGTGCAAGTTTCTCATTGCGAGCACGTACGACTATATACGGAAAACATGCCTACATGATTAATGAATTGATGTTCTTTCTTAATGCTTTGATTCCTATCAATTGCCCAACTGTAATTTGTTCACCCAACACTTGTCACTTATTGGAGAGTTACCACTAGTGTAGATCGCTGGGAACCCCGGTCCATCTCTCATCATCATATACTTGTTCTACATGTCATTGGAAGTAGTATCAACTATCTTCTCGTGCCATTGCTCTCATATTGCTATTACTGCTGCTGTGTTCTTTATTACTCTTTGCTCTCATATTCTTGCTACTTTCACATCACCCCTGTTGCTAGTGCTTTTCGGTGCGGCTGAATTGACAACTCAGTTGTTAAGGCTTATAAGTATTCTTTACCTCCTTGTGTCGAATCAATAAATTTGGGTTATACTACCCTCGAAGACTATCGCGATCCCCTATACTTGTGGGTTATCAAGACTGTTTTCTGGCGCCGTTGCCGGGGAGGCATAGCTCTACTCATAAGTTCACCTGGGGAGTACACTCTACCTCTCTCTCTGTTTTATTTTATTTTGTTTTGCTTAGTTTACTTTTTCCTAGTTTACTTGTGCTTAGTTTATTTCTGTCTAGTATTATTTTGCGTAGTTTACTTTTGCTTAGTTTATTTTTGTCTTGTTTTATTTGTCTCATATACCCAAAAATCCAAAAAAATTTGAAAAACCAAAAAATTAAAAGCTCGCTTGTTATGGGAGAACCTACAACCTACTTGGAGCTTATGGAATGTTATAATTGTTATAGAGAATCAAGAACTGGTAAAATAATGAGTGCTATGATAGAAAAATTGAATACAATTGCTAGAATCTTGCTTAGACGCCATGATATAAACTGTTGCTCTCAACAGGATACTAAACATCTTAAATTTCAATGTGGCTTTAGTGAGGAATATTTTATTAAGAGCTATAATCGGAATTGCTATATTCATTATGGGTTCGAAGAGGTAGAACAATTTGTCTTATTTATGGGAGCCTCCGAGATAGAATCCTTCATGGTTGAGAATTATGAAACTTGTGCTATTTGTAAGGACCTTAAAGATTATGTCTCTACTATCCTTAATTCTTGCATAGAATGCTACAGTAGGAATCCTTATATCCTTGATTATAAAGAGAGACACATTAATGCACAAGAATGCACTCACAATTTGCAGGAACTGGTGGAAGAAGAAATTGATGAACCTGAAAGCTCATTGGATGAAAAAGAGGAGGAAATTGATGAACCTGAAAGCTCATTGGATGAGAAAGAAGAGGAGAGCGACGAACAAAAGGAGGAAGAATGGATTAGCTACCCATGCCAACCTTCTAATGAGAGTAACTCTTCATCTCTTACACTATTTGATTGTCCTCCATGCTTACCGAAAGAGGTTGAATGTTATGTTCCTGTGGATTCTCTTGAAATAGTACCTATGAGTAATACTTGTGAGAATAATTATGCTACTGTTATATATGATAATCCATGCTACTTTGATAAATCTTATGATAATGCTCTGTTTGTGCCTGATGTCGAAATGCATGGTACTAAAGAATTTTGCTTAGCGAATGTTTATGATAAAGCTCTAGATGATGGTCCTATGTTACTTGATACTATTAATTGTACTACTAATGAAAACGGGATTGGAGAGTTCTTGACTTATTCTATGTGTCCCATATCTCTTGAGATTGATCAACTACCTTGTTATATTATTAATAAAAGTAAGTTTGAAAGTTTTAATTCCACTATTCTTGAACTTGATAAAAATTATATGTTTGGAAATCATGAGAAGCATGCTGCATGTGATAGTTATATTGTTGAGTTTGTTCATGTAGCTACTGAAAATTATTATGAGAGAGGAAAATATGGTAGTAGAAATTTTCATGGTACTAATACACCTCTCTATATGCTGAAATTGTTGAAATTACACTTGTTTTATCTTCCTATGCTTGTTACTTTGCTTATCATGAACTTGTTTATTTACAAGATTCCTATGCATAGGAAGCATGTTAGACTTAAATTTGTTTTGGATTTGCTTTTTGATGCTCTCTTTTGCCTCCAATACTATTTCTTGCGAGTGCATCATTAAAACTGCTGAGCCCATCTTAATGGCTATAAAGAAAGCAACTTCTTGGGAGATAACCCATGTGTTATTTTGCTACAGTACTTTGTTTTATATTTGTGTCTTGGAAGTTGTTTACTACTGTAGCAACCTCTCCTTATCTTAGTTTTGTGTTTTGTTGTGCCAAGTGAAGCCTCTAATCGAAGGTTGATACTAGATTTGGATTTCTGCGCAGAAACAGATTTCTATCTGTCATGAATCTGGGCTGTTTTCTCTTTAGAAAAATCAGAAAAACATGCCAATTTACGTGCGTGTTCCTCAGATATGTACGCAACTTTCATTAGTTTTGCGTTTTCTGATTTGAGCAACGGAAGTATTTTATTAAAATTCGTCTTTACTGGCTGTTCTGTTTTGGCAGATTCTGTCTCTGTTTTTTTGCATTGTCTCTTGCGGACTTTAAGCGAGCTTTTCTAGACGTAGAGAGCTGTAGCTAATGTTTTATTGAGTTCTTGCAATGTGCCACTACAGGACCAAGGTGGATTCAAATTTTTTGAGTACTAACCCCTCTAATGAAGTTTATGAGAAGTTTGTTGTGAAGGAAGTTTTCAAGGGTCAAGAGAGGAGGATGATATATGATCAAGAAGAGTGAAAAGTCTAAGCTTGGGGATGCCCCCGTGGTTCATCCCTGCATATTTCAAGAAGACTCAAGCGTCTAAGCTTGGGGATGCCCAAGGCATCCCCTTCTTCATCAACTTATCAGGTTCCTCCCCTGAAACTATATTTTTATTCAGTCACATCATATGTGTTTTACTTGGAGCGTCTGTGTGTTTATTTTCATTTTGTTTTTGTTTGAATAAGATGGATCCTAGCAATCCTTGATTGGGAGAGAGACACGCTCCGCTTTTTCATATGAACACTTGTTCTTCGTTTTACTTTTAATGTTCAATGATAAAAGTTGGAAGCTACAATACTTATTGTTTGGTGGGAAACAGAAAATGCCTCATATGTTGTGGATAATTTGACACTTGGCAATTGTTTTGAGCTCTCAAGTAGATCATAAGTTTTTGCATGTAGTTTAAACCTATTAGTGGAGAACTACCGTAAAGCTTGTTAAAATTGGTTTGCATAATTGATCTCTCTTAAGGTCTAGATATTTTCTGGTAAAAGTGTTTGAGCAACAAGGAAGACAGTGTAGAGTATTATAATGCTTGCAATATGTTCTTATGTAAGTTTTGCTGTACCGGTTCATACTTGTGTTTGCTTCAAACAACCTTGCTAGCCTAAACCTTGTACTGAGAGGGAATACTTCTCGTGCATCCAAAAACCTTGAGCCAAAACCTATGCCATTTGTGTCCACCATACCTACCTACTATGTGGTATTTCCTGCCATTCCAAAGTAAATTGCTTGAGTGCTACCTTTAAACAATTCAAAATGCTTCTCAATTTGTGTTAATGTTTTATAGCTCATGAGGAAGTATGTGGTGTTTAGCTTTCAACCTTGTCATTTACTTTTGACGGACTCTCATATGGACTAGTGGCACATCCGCTTATCCAATAATTTTGCAAAAAGAGCTGGCAATGGGATTCCCAGTCCCAAATTAATTAACCAAAATAGACACTCCTCCATGGTATGTGATTGTTGGACGGCACCCGAAGGATTCGGTTAGCCATGGCTTGTGTAAGCAAAGGTTGGGGGGAGTGTCATCATCATAATAAAACCAAAATAAAAAGGCACTCCTTCATGGTATGAGATTGTTGGCAGGCACCCGAGGATTCGGTTAGCCATGGTTTGTGAAAGAAAGGTTGGAAGGAGTGCCACCCAAAAATAAATATGCAATAATTCATGGGAGCCGCTCTTGAAAGTCCGGTTGGCGAGGTAGTTAGTGTACCCATTACCATTCGTTGACAACAACAAACACCTCTCAAAATTTTACTTTTTATGCTCTCTATATGTTTTCAAAACCAAAGCTCTAGCACAAATATAGCAATCGATGCTTTCCTCTTTGAAGGACCATTCTTTTACTTTATGTTGAGTCAGTTTACCCATTTCCTCCCACCTTAGAAGCAAACACTTGTGTTAACTGTGCATTGATTCTTACATACTTGCATATTTGCATTCATCATATTACTTTGTGTTGACAATTATCCATGAGATATGCATGTTGAAAGTTGAAAGCAACCGCTGAAACTTATATCTTCCTTTGTGTTGCTTCGATGCCTTTACTTTGAATCTATTGCTTTATGAGTTAACTCTTGTGCAATCTTTTGATGCTTGTCTTGAAAGTACTCTTTATGAAAGCACCCTGCCGGAACGGGGAAGTGCCCCCGGAAGCCATCTCCATCGACGCCACCGCCTCCATCATGCTCCGTGAGTAGTTCCCCTATGGACTACGGGTTCTAGCAGTAGCTATGTCGGTATACTCTCCCCCATGTACTTCAATACAATGGTCTCATGAGCTGCCTTACATGATTGAGATTCATCTGATGTAATCGGTGTTGTGTTTGTTGGGATCCGATGGATGATACATTATGATTAGTCTATCTATAAAGTTTGTGAAGTTATTGTTGCTGCAATCTTGTTATTCTTAATGCTTGTCACTAGGGCCCGAGTGGCATGATCTTAGATTTGAGCTCTATAATTATTGCTTAGATTGTATCTACAAGTTGTATGCACATGTCGCTGTCCGGAACCAAAGGCCCCGAAGTGAGAAGAATCGGGACAACCGGAGGGGATGGTAGTGATGTGAGGATCACATGTTTTCACGGTGTGTTAATGCTTTGCTCCGGTGCTCTATTAAAAGGAGTACCTTAATATCCAGTAGTTTCCCTTGAGGCCCGGCTGCCACCGGCTGGTAGGACAAAAGATGTTGTGCAAGTTTCTCATTGCGAGCACGTACGACTATATACGGAAAACATGCCTACATGATTAATGAATTGATGTTCTTTCTTAATGCTTTGATTCCTATCAATTGCCCAACTGTAATTTGTTCACCCAACACTTGTCACTTATTGGAGAGTTACCACTAGTGTAGATCGCTGGGAACCCCGGTCCATCTCTCATCATCATATACTTGTTCTACATGTCATTGGAAGTAGTATCAACTATCTTCTCGTGCCATTGCTCTCATATTGCTATTATCGCTGCTGTTATTCTTGTTACTACTGCTCTCATATTACTGCTACTTTCACATCACCCCTGTTGCTAGTGCTTTTCCAGGTGCAGCTGAATTGACAACTCAGTTGTTAAGGCTTATAAGTATTCTTTACCTCCCCTTGTGTCGAATCAATAAATTTGGGTTATACTACCCTCGAAGACTATCGCGATCCCCTATACTTGTGGGTTATCAGCGCCAACGTGGAACCTGCACAACAAACCAAAGTACTTTGCCCCAACGAAACAGTGAGGTTGTCAATCTCACCGGCTTGCTGTAACAAAGGATTAGATGTATAGTGTGGATGATGATTGTTTGCAGAAAACAGTAGAACAAGTATTGCAGTAGATTGTATTCGATGTTAAGAATGGACTGGGGTCCACAGTTCACTAGTGGTGTCTCTCCCATAAGATAAATAGCATGTTGGGTGAACAAATTACAGTTGGGCAATTGACAAATAGAGAGGGCATGACAATGCACATACATGATATGATGAGTATTGTGAGATTTAATTGGGCATTACGACAAAGTACATAGACCGCTATCCAGCATGCATCTATGCCTAAAAAGTCCACCTTCAGGTTATCATCCGAACCCCTTCCAGTATTAAGTTGCAAACAACAGACAATTGCATTAAGTATGGTGCGTAATGTAATCAATAACTACATCCTCGGACATAGCATCGATGTTTTATCCCTAGTGGCAACAGCACATCCACAACCTTAGAACTTTCTGTCACTGTCCCAGATTTAATGGAGGCATGAACCCACTATCGAGCATAAATACTCCCTCTTGGAGTTAAGAGTAAAAACTTGGCCAGAGCCTCTACTAATAACGGAGAGCATGCAAGATCATAAATAACACATAGGTAATAGATTGATAATCAACATAACATAGTATTCTCTATCCATCGGATCCCAACAAACACAACATATAGCATTACAGATAGATGATCTTGATCATGTTAGGCAGCTCACAAGACCCGACAATGAAGCACAATGAGGAGAAGACAACCATCTAGCTACTGCTATGGACCCATAGTCCAGGGGTGAACTACTCACTCATCACTCCGGAGGCGACCATGGCGGTGAAGAGTCCTCCGGGAGATGATTCCCCTCTCCGGCAGGGTGCCGGAGGCGATCTCCTGAATCCCCCGAGATGGGATTGGCGGCGGCGGCGTCTCTGGAAGGTTTTCCGTATCGTGGCTCTCGGTACTGGGGGTTTCGCGACAAAGACTATATGTAGGCGGAAGGGCAGGTTAGGGGGCCACACAGGGGCCCCACACGCTAGGGCCGCGCGGCCCCCCCTGGGCCGCGCCGCCCTAGTGTGGCGGCGCCCCGTGGACCCACTTCGTCTTCCCTTCGGTCTTCTGGAAGCTTCGTGGCAAAATAGGCCCCTGGGCGTTGATTTCGTCCAATTCCGAGAATATTTCCTTACTAGGATTTCTGAAACCAAAAACAGCAGAAAACAGCAACTGGCTCTTCGGCATCTCGTTAATAGGTTAGTGCCAGAAAATGCATAAATATGACATAAAGTATGCATAAAACATGTAGATATCATCAATAATGTGGCATGGAACATAAGAAATTATCGATACGTCGGAGACGTATCAGCATCCCCAAGCTTAGTTTCTGCTCGTCCCGAGCAGGTAAACGATAACAAAGATAATTTCTGGAGTGACATGCCATCATAACCTTGATCATACTATTGTAAGCATATGTAATGAATGCAGCGATCAAAACAATGTAAATGACATGAGTAAACAAATGAATCATAAAGCAAAGACTTTTCATGAATAGTACTTCAAGACAAGCATCAATAAGTCTTGCATAAGAGTTAACTCATAAAGCAATAATTCAAAGTAAAGGTATTGAAGCAACACAAAGGAAGATTAAGTTTCAGCGGTTGATTTCAACTTGTAACATGTATATCTCATGGATATTGTCAACATAGAGTAATATAACAAGTGCAATATGCAAGTATGTAGGAATCAATGCACAGTTCACACAAGTGTTTGCTTCTTGAGGTGGAGAGAGATAGGTGAACTGACTCAACATAAAAGTAAAAGAAAGGCCCTTCGCAGAGGGAAGCATTGATTGCTATATTTGTGCTAGAGCTTTGATTTTGAAAACGAGAAACAATTTTGTCAACAGTAATAATAAAGCATATGTGTTATGTAAATTACATCTTACAAATTGCAAGCCTCATGCATAGTATACTAATAGTGCCCGCACCTTGTCCTAATTAGCTCGGATTACCGGGATTATCATTGCAATGCATATGTTTTAACCAAGTGTCACAAAGGGGTACCTCTATGCCGCCTGTACAAAGGTCTAAGGAGAAAGCTCGCGTCGGATTTCTCGCTATTGATTATTCTCAACTTAGACATCCATACCGGGACAACATAGACAACAGATAATGGACTCCTCTTTTATGCATAAGCATTCAACAACAATTAATTTTCTCATATGAGATTGAGGATGTTTGTCCAAAACTGAAACTTCCACCATGGATCATGGCTTTAGTTAGCGGCCCAATGTTCTTCTCTAACATTATGCATGCTCTAACCATTTTAGTGGTAAATCTCTCTTACTTCAGACAAGACGGACATGCATAGCAACTCACATGATATTCAACAAAGAGTAGTTGATGGCGTCCCCAGGAACATGGTTATCGCACAACAAGCAACTTAATAAGAGATAAAATGCATAAGTACATATTCAATACCACAATAGTTTTTTAGGCTATTTGTCCCATGAGCTATATATTGCAAAGGTAAAGAATGGAAATTTTAAAGGTAGCACTCAAGCAATTTACTTTGGAATGGCGGAGAAATACCATGTAGTAGGTAGGTATGGTGGACACAAATGGCATAGTGGTTGGCTCAAGGATTTTGGATGCATGAGAAGTATTCCCTCTCGATACAAGGTTTAGGCTAGCAAGGTTATTTGAAACAAACACAAGGATAAAGCGGTGCAGCAAAACTCACATAAAAGACATATTGTAAACATTATAAGACTCTACACCGTCTTCCTTGTTGTTCAAATTCAATACTAGAAATTATCTAGACCTTAGAGAGACCAATTATGCAAACCAAATTTTAGCAAGCTCTATGTATTTCTTCATTAATAAGTGCAAAGTATATGATGCAAGAGCTTAAACATGAGCACAACAATTTCCAAGTATCACATTATCCAAGACATTTTAGCAATTACTACATGTATCATTTTCCGTTTCCAAGCATATAACAATTTAACGAAGAAGATTCAACTTTCGCCATGAATATTATGATTAAAGCCTAAGGACATATTTGTCCATATGCAATAGCGGAGCGTGTGTCTCTTCCACAGAAAGAATGCTAGGATCCATTTTATTCAAACAAAAACAAACAGACGCTCCAAGCAAAGTACATAAGATGTGATGGAATAAAAATATAGTTTCACTAGAGGAACCTGATAATGTTGTCGATGAAGAAGGGGGTGCCTTGGGAATCCCCAAGCTTAGATGCTTGAGTATTCTTGATATATGCAGGGGTGAACCACCGGGGCATCCCCAAGCTTAGAGCTTTCACTCTCCTTGATCATATTGTATCATCTCCCTCTCTTGATCCTTGAAAACTTCCTCCACACCAAACTCAAAACAACTCATTAGAGGGTTAGTGCACAATGAAAACTTACATGTTCAGAGGTAACATAATAATTCTTAATACTTCTGGACATTGCACAAAGCTACTGAAAGTCAATGGAATCGAAAAATCCATCAAGCATAGCAAAACAGGCAATGCGAAATAAAAGGCAGAATCTGTCAAAACAGAACAGTTCGTAAAGACGAATTTTATCGAGGCACCAGACTTGCTCAAATGAAAATGCTCAAATCGAATTAAAGTTGCGTACATATCTGAGGATCACTCACGTAAATTGGCATAATTTTCTGAGTTACCTACAGAGAATTTGACCCAGATTCGTGACAGCAAAGAAATCTGTTTCTGCGCAGTAACCCAAATCTAGTATGAACCTTACTATCAACGACTTTACTTGGCACAAAAATGCACAAAACTAAGATAAGGAGAGGTTGCTACAGTAGTAACAACTTCCAAGACTCAAATATAAAATAAAAGTGCAGAAGTAAAAACATGGGTTGTCTCCCATAAGCGCTTTTCTTTAATGCCTTTCAGCTAGGCGCAGAAAGTGTGTATCAAGTATTATCAAGAAACGAAGCATCAACATCATAATTTGTTCTAATGATAGAATCAAAAGGTAACTTCATTCTCTTTTTAGGGAAATGTTCCATACCTTTCTTGAGAGGAAATTGATATTTAATATTACCTTCCTTCATATCAATGATAGCACCAACAGTTCGAAGAAAAGGTCTTCCCAATATAATGGGACAAGATGCATTGCATTCAATATCCAAGACAACAAAATCAACGGGGACAATGTTATTGTTAACGGTAATGCGAACATTATCAACTCTCCCCAAAGGTTTCTTTGTAGAGTTATCAGCAAGATTAACATCCAAATAACAATTTTTCAATGGTGGCAAGTCAAGAATATTATAGATTTTCTTAGGCATAACGGAAATACTTGCACCAAGATCACATAAAGCATTACAATCAAAATCATTGACCTTCATCTTAATGATGGGCTCCCAACCATCCTCTAACTTCCTAGGAATAGAAGTTTCGCGATTTAGTTTCTCTTCTCTAGCTTTTATGAGAGCATTTGTAATATATTTCGTGAAAGCCAAATTTATAGCACTAGCATTAGGAATCTTAGCAAGTTTTTGTAAGAACTTTATAAATTCAGAGATGTGGCAATCATCAAAATCCAAACCATTATGATCTAAAGCGATGGGATCATTATCCCCAATGTTGGAAAAAATTTCAGCAGTTTTATCACAGGCGATTTAATGATTTTAGCGATTCGAGGCAGTTTTTCGCGCTTTGCATTAGAAGTGGAAACATTGCTAACACCAATTCTTTTACCATTATTAGTAGGAGGTGCAGCAACATGTGTAGCATTAGCATTGCTAGTGGTGGTAATAGTCCAAACTTTAGCTATATTATCTTCTTTTCCATTTTCTTCTTTTTCCCACCTAGCACGCAATTCGGCCATCAATCTTATATTCTCATTAATTCTAACTTGGATGGCATTTGCTGTAGTAACAATTTTATTATTATGATTTTCATTAGGCATAACTTTCGATTTCAAAAGATCAACATCAGCAGCAAGACTATCGACTTTAGAAGCAAGTATATCAATTTTCCCAAGCTTTTCTTCAACAGATTTGTTAAAAGCAGTTTGCGTACTAATAAATTCTTTAAGCATGGCTTCAAGTCCAGGGGGTGTGTTCCTATTATTGTTGTAAGAACTCCCATAAGAATTACATAGCCGTTGCCATTATTATAAGGATATGGCCTATAGTTGTTACTAGAATTGTTCCGATAAGCATTGTTGTTGAAATTATTATTTTTAATGTAGTTTACATCAACATGTTCTTCTTGAGCAACCAATGAAGCTAATGGAACATTATTAGGATCAACATTTGTCCTACCATTCACAAGCATAGACATAATAGCATCAATCTTATCACTCAAGGAAGAGGTTTCTTCGACAGAATTTACCTTCTTACCTTGTGGAGCTCTTTCCGTGTGCCATTCAGAGTAATTAATCATCATATTATCAAGAAGCTTTGTTGCTTCACCAAGAGTGATGGACATAAAGGTACCTCCAGCAGCTGAATCCAATAGGTTCCGCGAAGAAAAATTCAGTCCTGCATAAAAGGTTTGGATGATCATCCAAGTAGTCACTCCATGGGTTGGGCAATTTTTAACCAAAGATTTCATTCTTTCCCATGCTTGTGCAACATGCTCATTATCCAATTGTTTAAAATTCATTATGCTACTCCTCAAAGATATAATTTTAGCAGGGGGATAATATCTACCAATAAAAGCATCCTTGCATTTAGTCCATGAATCAATACTATTCTTAGGCAAGGATAGCAACCAATCTTTAGCTCTTCCTCTTAATGAGAAAGGGAACAATTTTAATTTTATAATATCACCATCTACATCCTTATACTTCTGCATTTCACACAATTCAACAAAATTATTGAGATGGGCAGCAGCATCATCAGAACTAACACCAGAAAATTGCTCTCGCATAACAAGATTCAGTAAAGCAGGTTTAATTTCAAAGAATTCTGCTGTAGTAGCACGTGGAGCAATAGGTGTGCATAAGAAATCATTATTATTTGTGGTTGTGAAGTCACACAACTTAGTATTTTCAGGAGTACCCATTTTAGCAACAGTAAATAAAGCAAACTAGATAAAGTAAATGCAAGTAACTAATTTTTTTGTGTTTTTAATATGGAGATTGCAAACAAGACAGTAAATAAAGTAAAACTAGCAACTAATTTTTTTTGTGTATTTTTTTTAGTGCAGCAAACAAAGTAGTAAATAAAATAAAGCAAGACAAAAACAAAGTAAAGAGATTGGGATGTGGAGACTCCCCTTGCAGCGTGTCTTGATCTCCCCGGCAACGACGCCAGAAAACAGTCTTGATACGCGTACAGCACGCGACCGTTGGGAACCCCAAGAGGAAGGTGTGATGCGTACAGCGGCAAGTTTTCCCTCAGAAAGAAACCAAGGTTTATCGAACCAGTAGGAGCCAAGAAGCACGTTGAAGGTTGATGGCAGCGAGATGTAGTGCGGCGCAACACCAGGGATTCCGACGCCAACGTGGAACCTGCACAACACAACCAAAGTACTTTGCCCCAACGAAACAGTGAGGTTGTCAATCTCACCGGCTTGCTGTAACAAAGGATTAGATGTATAATGTGGATGATGATTGTTTGCAGAAAACAGTAGAACAAGTATTGCAGTAGATTGTATTCGATGTTAAGAATGGACTGGGGTCCACAGTTCACTAGTGGTGTCTCTCCCATAAGATAAATAGCATGTTGGGTGAACAAATTACAGTTGGGCAATTGACAAATAGAGAGGGCATGACAATGCACATACATGATATGATGAGTATTGTGAGATTTAATTGGGCATTACGACAAAGTACATAGACCGCTATCCAGCATGCATCTATGCCTAAAAAGTCCACCTTCAGGTTATCATCCGAACCCCTTCCAGTATTAAGTTGCAAACAACAGACAATTGCATTAAGTATGGTGCGTAATGTAATCAATAACTACATCCTCGGACATAGCATCGATGTTTTATCCCTAGTGGCAACAGCACATCCACAACCTTAGAACTTTCTGTCACTGTCCCAGATTTAATGGAGGCATGAACCCACTATCGAGCATAAATACTCCCTCTTGGAGTTAAGAGTAAAAAACTTGGCCAGAGCCTCTACTAATAACGGAGAGCATGCAAGATCATAAACAACACATAGGTAATAGATTGATAATCAACATAACATAGTATTCTCTATCCATCGGATCCCAACAAACACAACATATAGCATTACAGATAGATGATCTTGATCATGTTAGGCAGCTCACAAGACCCGACAATGAAGCACAATGAGGAGAAGACAACCATCTAGCTACTGCTATGGACCCATAGTCCAGGGGTGAACTACTCACTCATCACTCCGGAGGCGACCATGGCGGTGAAGAGTCCTCCGGGAGATGATTCCCCTCTCCGGCAGGGTGCCGGAGGCGATCTCCTGAATCCCCCGAGATGGGATTGGCGGCGGCGGCATCTCTGGAAGGTTTTCCGTATCGTGGCTCTCGGTACTGGGGGTTTCGCGACGAAGACTATATGTAGGCGGAAGGGCAGGTCAGGGGGCCACACGGGGGCCCCACACGCTAGGGCCGCGCGGGCCCCCTGGGCCGCGCCGCCCTAGTGTGGCGGCACCCCGTGGCCCCACTTCGTCTTCCCTTCGGTCTTCTGGAAGCTTCGTGGCAAAATAGGCCCCTGGGCGTTGATTTCGTCCAATTCCGAGAATATTTCCTTACTAGGATTTTTGAAACCAAAAACAGCAGAAAACAAAGAATCGGCTCTTCGGCATCTCGTTAATAGGTTAGTGCCGGAAAATGCATAAATATGACATAAAGTATGCATAAAACATGTAGATATCATCAATAATGTGGCATGGAACATAAGAAATTATCGATACGTCGGAGATGTATCATCTACTTTCTCAAAAAGAAAGATGAGACTCAAAAAATCTTCATTGACTTTGCCATCGAGGTGCAACGCCAACACAACCTCCTTATTACGGCAATAAGAAGTGACAACGGCCCCGAGTTCAAGAACTATACACTCAATGATTTTCTTAGTGATGAGGGGATTCGACATCAATATTCCGCTGCATACACCCCTCAACAAAATGGTGTTGCAGAGAGGAAGAAGCGGACTCTTATGGATATGGCAAGATCTATGATGGCGGAGTATAAATCCCGCTATAACTTTTGGGCCGAAGCCATCTCCACCGCTTGCCACTCTTATAACCGGCTCTGTCTCCGCAAGGGCTTGAACAAGACTCCTTACGAAATACTCACCGGGAACAAGCCTAATATCTCATACTTCAAGGTGTTCGGGTGTAAGTGTTTCTAAAAAATCAAAGGAGTTTGTTTATCTAAATTTGCTCCTATAAGCTTTGGAGGGTACATTTGTTGGTTACGATGCCGAATCTCACACTTATAGAGTCTTTGATGTATCCTCTGGGATTATCATCGAATCTTGTAGTGCGAGGTTCAAAGAAAATGATGGCTCCCAAGTGGGGCAAGTTGATGTATGTGCAGGTGATGAAATACCTCAAGATGCCATAGTAAGAATGGGTATGGGATTTTTCCGCCCCATTGAGGGACACGGTGTGGCGTCTCGGGAAGCTAGGACTATGCTCTACCACGGTGGAGCCCTCATCTTCTCAACATCAACAAACCCTTTCTATTGAAGCTTATGATGCACCAACCCAAGAAAAAGAACAAGACCCTCCCTCTTGTGTGCAAGATCAAGGACAAGATCAACCAAGGGATCATGGTGACTCTTCACCAAATGTTGTCCAAAATCAAGCACATGATATTGAGCACTCTCAAGAAATTGAGGAAGCTCAAATCGAAGGTCAGGACGGGGACCCAAATGATCAAGTTGATCAAGTGATACCTCCAAGGCCAAGAAAAACCAAGGAGGAGATCGAGGCCCGTCGTCTAGCAAGAAGAGATAGGAACTGGAAATTCTTGAACATACTCATGATAAGGTCCTAAGTGATGTAAGTGGAAAAGTTTCCACAAGAAGGCAATTGGCCAACTTTAGCAATCATCATGCTTATATCTCCTTAGTGGAACCCAAGAAAGTATTTGAGGCTCTTGAAGATTCGTATTGGTTGGAAGCCATGCATGAGGACCTCAACAACTTCAAGCGCAACAAGGTTTGGACCTTAGTAGAGAAGCCAAAGGAGTGTCGCAATATTATAGGCACTAAATGGATTTTCAAGAACAAGCAAGATGAGTTTGGAAATGTTATTAGGAACAAGGCAATATTGGTTGCTCAAGGTTTCTCTCAAATTGAAGGAATTGACTTTGGAGAAACTTATGCTCCCATGGCTCGCCTTGAGTCCATTTGTATCCTTCTTGCTTATGCATCGCATCGTAACTTTAAGTTACAACAAATGGATGTGAAAAGTGCATTTCTTAATGGTCCTTTGCATGAGGAGGTCTATGTTAAGCAACCCCCGGGGTTTGAGAATCTCAACTTTCCTAACCATGTCTATAAGCTTGATAAAGCACTTTATGGTCTCAAACAAGCTCCTAGAGCTTGGTATGAGCACCTTAAAGAATTATTAATAGACCGTGGGTTTGATGTTGGGATAATCGATCCCACTCTTTTTACTAAGAGGGTTAATGGGGAGCTTTTCGTTTGCCAATTATATGTTGATGACATTATCTTTGGCTCTACTAACAAAGCTTTCAATGATGAATTTTCAAAGCTTATGACCGATAGGTTTGAGATGTCTATGATGGGAGAGATGAGGTTCTTTCTTGGTTTTGAGATCAAGCAATTGAGAGAAGGGACTTTCATCAACCAAGCAAAATATCTCCAAGACATGCCCAAGAGCTTCAAGATGTCCGAGATGAAAGGTGTATCCACTCCTATGGTTACTAAATGTCATCTTGCACTCGATCCCAATGGTAAAGAGGTGGATCAAAAGGTATATCGCTCCATGATTGGATCCTTGCTTTACCTTTGTGCATCTAGACCGGACATAGTGTTGAGTGTGGGTGTGTGTGCACGGTATCAAGCTTCTCCTAAGGAGAGTCACATGATGCCTCTCAAAAGAATCTTTCGATATTTAGTTGATACCCCAAGATATGGTATTTGGTACCCTAAAGGCTCAAGTTTTATTCTCAATGGATACACCAATGCGGATTGGGCGGGAGACAAGGATGATAGGAAATCAACCTCCGGGGCTTGCCAATTCCTTGGTAGGTCTTTGGTGTGTTGGTCTTCAAAGAAGCAAAACTGTATATCTCTCTCTACCTACCGCCGAAGCCGAATATGTTGCCGCCGCAAGCGGATGCACTCAATTTATATGGATGAGGCAAACTTTAAAGGAATACAGTGTCATTTTTGACAAAGTGCCTCTATTATGTGACAATGAAAGTGCCATCAAGATTGCCTA
This sequence comes from Lolium perenne, assembly GCF_019359855.2. Taxonomy (NCBI): domain Eukaryota; kingdom Viridiplantae; phylum Streptophyta; class Magnoliopsida; order Poales; family Poaceae; genus Lolium; species Lolium perenne. Next base: position 165,067,907 of record NC_067247.2, read on the forward strand.
TAATCCGGTGCAACATTCAAGAACGAAGCATATTGAGACCCGGAATCATTTCATTAGGGATCATGTTGCCCGTGATGATATTGAGCTCATCTATGTTCCTACCAAATATCAACTTGCCGATATATTCATGAAGCCTTGATGTCTACGGGTGCTTCTATTCTTGTAGACAGTGTTGGGCCTCCAAGAGCAGAGGTTTGTAGAACAGCAGCAAGTTTCCCTTAAGTGGATCACCCAAGGTTTATCGATCTCAGGGAGGAAGAGGTCAAAGATATCCCTCTCAAGCAACCCTGCAACCACAAAGCAAGAAGTCTCTTGTGTCCCCAACACACCTAATACACTTGTCAGATGTATAGGTGCACTAGTTCGGCGAAGAGATAGTGAAATACAAGTAGTGTGGATGTATATGAGTGGTAATAGCAATCTAAATAAAATATGGCAGCGAGTAAACATGCAACAAAACAGTAAACAAACGGAGATTCGATGCTTGGAAGCAAGGCCTAGGGATCCTGATTTCACTAGTGGACACTCTCAACAATGATCACATAATAGGACTACTCTACACCATCTTGTTGGATGATGAACACCACTAATTGTGTAGGATTACACGAACCCTCAATGCCGGAGTTAACAAGCTCCACAATATTCAATGTTCATATTTAAATAACCTTAGAGTGTAAGATAGATCGACACAATTACACTGAGAACTAACATAGCATGCACACTGTTACCATCACACTATGAAGGAGGCATAGATCACATCAATACTATCATAGCAATAGTTAACTTCATAATCTACAAGAGATTACAATCATAACCTACGCCAAGTACTACACGATGCACACACTGTCATCATTACACCGTGCAGGAGGAATAGAGTACTTTAATAACATCACTAGAGTAGCACATAGATGATATTCAACTAGATCACATAAAGAGAGATGAACCACATAGCTACAGCGGAGCCCTCAGCCCCGGGGGTGAATTACTCCCTCCTCATCATGGAGACAGCATTGGCGGTGAAGATGGCGGTGGAGACGGTGATGACCCACAAGTATAGGGGATCGCAACAGTCTTCGAGGGAAGTAAAACCCAATTTATTGATTCGACACAAGGGGAGACAAAGAACACTTGGAAGCCTTAACAACGGAGTTGTCAATTCAGTTGCACCTGGAAACAGACTTGCTCGCAAGAGTTTATCGAGGTCAGCTTTATAGCAAGAGTGATAGTGAAATAACAAAGAAAGAGAGTGACAGAGACAGCAGTAGTGATTTTAGTAAACAGCAGGATTAAAATACTGTAGGCACGGGGACGGATGACGGGCGTTGCATGGATGAGAGAAACTCATGTAACAATCATAGCAGGGCATTTGCAGATAATAATAAAACAGTGTCCAAGTACAAAGCAATCAATAGGCATGTGTTCCATATATAGTCGTGCGTGCTCGCAATGAGAAACTTGCACAACATCTTTTGTCCTACCAGCCGGTGGCAGCCGGGCCTCAAGGGAAACTACTGGATATTAAGGTACTCCTTTTAATAGAGTACCGGAGCAAAGCATTAACACTCCGTGAACACATGTGATCCTCACATCGCTACCATTCCCTCCGGTTGTCCCGATTTCTGTCACTTCGGGGCCATCGGTTCCGGACAGCGACATGTGTATACAACTTATAGGTAAGACCATAAACAATGATTATCTTGATGAAGCAATAACATGTTCAGATCTGAGATCATGGCACTCGGGCCCTAGTGACAAGCATTAAGCATAACAAGTTGCAACAATATCATCAAAGTACCAATAACGGACACTAGGCACTATGCCCTAACAATCTTATGCTATTACATGACCAATCTCATCCAATCCCTACCATCCCCTTCGGCCTACAGCGGGGGAATTACTCACACATGGATGGGGGAAACATGGCTGGTTGATGTAGAGGCGTTGGCGGTGATGGTGGCGATGATCTCCTCCAATTCCCCGTCCCGGCGGAGTGCCAGAACGGAGACTTCTGGCTCCCGCGACGGAGTTTCGCGATGTGGCGGCGTTCTGGAGGGTTTCTGGCGACTTCGACTTCTCTCTTGGTGTTTTTAGGTCGAGGCGAATAAGTAGTCCGAAGGAGGGCGTCGGAGGCCGGCCGAGGGGGCCACACCACAGGGCCGCGCGGGCCCCCCCTGGGCCGCGCCGCCCTATGGTGTGGGGCCCTCGGGCCTCCACTTCAATTGCCCTTCTGGCTCCGTTAGTTTCCTGGGAAAATAGGGCCTTCTGCATAAATTCCGAGGTTTTTCCCAAAAGTTGGATTTCTGCACAAAAACGAGACACCAGAGCAGTTCTGCTGAAAACAGCGTTAGTCCGTGTTAGTTGTATCCAAAATACACAAATTAGAGGCAAAACAATAGCAAAAGTGTTCGGGAAAGTAGATACGTTTTGGACGTATGAACTCCCCCCAAGCTTAGCTTATTGCTTGTCCTCAAGCACTTTCACGAAAACATTTGCTCATATGATGTATATATTCTCATGCAATAGCTAATACTTAAGCAGTTCATAATGAGATACGTGCAAATAAGATCATCTAACAGCTATGTCAATCATGGAGAGGTACCAACAATTAATAAGAAGCATCATGAATCATGTATATAAGCAAGATTGCAATGTTCATAAGAGAGTATGATAAAGTGGTATCTCGCTTGCCTGTATTTGATTGGCAAAACATAAATGCCCGGGCACCTCTGGAGTTCATAGAAACACTAGAAGTAGTGATTGTCAAAAGATAAATGCATCAAAGTTATACCACAATCAATCATATTTTGAGACAAGCATATTGTACTAAGAATGACAGTTGTGCTCTCAAGATAGTGCTCAAAGAAATAATGGAGACACAACATAAAAGTAAAAGATTGACCCTTCGCAGAGGGAAGCAGGGATTAACATGCGCTAGAGCTTTTCATTTTTATAAAGACAAGAGTAAAATTATTTTGAGAGGTGTTTGTTGTTGTCAACGAATGGTAATGGGTACACTAACTACCTTGCCAACCAGACTTTCAAGAGCGGCTCCCATGAATTATTGCATATTTATTTGGCACTCCTTCCAACCTTTCTTTCACAAACCATGGCTAACCGAATCCTCGGGTGCCTGCCAACAATCTCATACCATGAAGGAGTGCCTTTTTATTTTGGTTTTATTAAGACGATGACACTCCCTCCAACCTTTGCTTACACAAGCCATGGCTAACCGAATCCTTCGGGTGCCGTCCAACAATCACAAACCATGGAGGAGTGTCTATTTAAGTTAATTAATTTGGGACTGGGAATCCCATTGCCAGCTCTTTTTGCAAAATTATTGGATAAGCGGATGTGCCACTAGTCCATATGAGAGTCCGTCAAAAGTAAATGACAAGGTTGAAAGCTAAACACCACATACTTCCTCATGAGCTATGAAACATAAACACAAATTGAGAAGCATTTTGAAGGTTTTAAAGGTAGCGCATGAGAATTTACTTGGAATGGTTTGAAATGCCATGCATAGGTATTTATGGTGGACATTCTGGAATAACTTGGTTTTCATGTGTTTGGAAGCACGAGCAGCGTTCCCGCTCAGTACAAGTGAAGGCTAGCAAAAGACTAGGGAGCGACAAATCAAGAGAGCAGTAACTGTCATAATCATGCTTGCGGCAAAATATATTAACGGAGGCATAAAAGTGATACAAGAACTCTGAAGCAATATAAATCATCGAGGCTTAATTGACTTTTTATTCAGTCATATGCATGCGTGAGCATGTGCCAAGTCGATATAAATGAATTATTCAGAGGAGGATACCACAATGCCATACTTACTTATGAATAAAACAATGCAAACAAACATACATGACATGCTACTCATATTAATAAATTGGAGCTAAACATGAGAGATCATGAACTACTAGACTTTCTCAAATAACATATACCTCACATGAACCAACTAAGCATGCTCACATGGATGAGTATATGTACAAAAATGAAAACAAATAGAGTTCATACCAGCCTCTCACCACAATCAGATTGTCGTAGATCATCATTATTGCCTTTTCACTTGTGTAGCTTGGATAATATGAAATGAAAACCACGCTCCAGCCACCGAATACCATTGAACTCATGAAGAACTTTACAAACCAAAGAAGAACAGCAAATATTTTTGGTGTTTTCAAATTAGAAACAAGAACAAGAGGAAACAAGCAAACAAAGCAAAATCTTTTTGGGTTTTCTTATAGCAGACTAGCAATAGCAAATAAAGTGAAACAAATGCAAGAAACCAAAGCAAACAATTGGTGAAGAGAAACAACAGAAATATTTTTGGTCTTTTTGTGTTTTGGGAAAGGAACAAAGCAAAAACATGAAATAGCAAACTAAAAGAAACACATAAAAGCGAGATGGCAGAAATCTGCCAAAACCTGACAGCAGTACAGAAATCGATTTTTACAAAAATCTTACGTTGCTCAGATCGAAAAATGTTCAACTAATGAAAGTTAGATAATAACCTGGGGAACCTGCACAAAAATTGGCAGCTCAAAATGACGCTCTGGCTATTTTTGAGAATTTTTACGGTAACGTTCCAGAATCTGTTTTCAGGCAGCACTTCCCCAAATATTATCTTCCTCTCATTAGAAAACCACTCAAACGAACAAAACAAGTATGTGCAAGTATCCAGCAACCATAATATGCAAAGAATGAGTGATGCCGGTATACCTCCCCCCAAGCTTAGGCTTTTGACTCTTCTTGATCATATATCATCCTCCTCTCTTGACCCTTGAAAACTTCCTTCACAACAAACTTCTCATAAACTTCATTAGAGGGGTTAGTACTCAAAAAATTTGAATCCACCTTGGTCCTGTAGTGGCACATTGCAAAAACTCAATAAAACATTAGCTACAGCTCTCTATGTCTAGAAAAGCTCGCTTAAAGTCCACAAGAGACAATGCAAAAAATAGAGGCAGAATCTGCCAAAACAGAACAGCCAGTAAAGACGAATTTTAAATAAATACTTCCATTGCTCAAATCAGAAAACTCAAAACTAATGAAAGTTGCGTACATATCTGAGGAACATGCACGTAAATTGGCATAATTTTCTGAGTTACCTACAGAGAAAACAGCCCAGATTCGTGACAGATAGAAATCTGTTTCTGCGCAGAAATCCAAATCTAGTATCAACCTTCGATTAGAGACTTCACTTGGCACAACATTGCAATAAAATAAAGATAAGGAGAGGTTGCTACAGTAAGTAAAACAAGTGGAGGAAGAAAGAGATGTTGTTTACCTCCTCTATGCATATAAAAAGTATTCGTTAACAAGGTTGATCAAGTCTTGCCACCAAATAAATTTTACATAGCATAAGAAGAAATAAACCTCAAATCAATCATGTTACCTTGAATTGTATTGATATGGATCCAATCACGAGAGTTTGATATTCTTCCTTAGGCTCATATATAGGACAATCAATAGTTCCCACTTTGATAGTTCTCACATTAGAAATAGTATTAACTCCACACGCTTTCTCGATCCTCTTGGGAAAATAAACGGTATGCTCCCTATCATCAACATTGAAAGTAACCTTTCCTTTATTGCAATCAATAACAGCCCCTGCGGTGTTAAGAAAAGGTCTCCCAAGAATAATAGACATATTATCATCTTCAGGCATTTCCAACACAACAAAATCAGTTAATATCAAGCAGTTAGTAGTAACTTGAACAGGAACATTCTCACATATACCAACAGGAATAGCAGTAGATTTATCAGCCATTTGCAAAGATATATCAGTAGGTATCAACTTATCTAGATAAAGTCTCTTATAAAGAGAAAAAGGCATAACACTAACACCGGCTCCCAAGTCACATAGAGCAGTTTTAACATAATTATTCTTGATAGAACAAGGAATAGTAGGTATACCTGGGTCGCCCAACTTCTTTGGAATTTTGCCATTGAAAGAGTAATTAGCAAGCATAGTGGAAATTTCCTCATTGGGGATTTTCCTTTTGTTAGTAACAATATCTTTCATATACTTTCAATAAGGAGGCAATTTAATCGCATCAGTCAAAGGGATTTGCAAGAATAAATGTTTCATCCAATCGCAAAATTTATTATAGTGTTCTTCTTCCTTTGATTTTAGTTTCTTAGCAGGAAAAGGCATTTGCTTTTGCACCCAAGGTTCTCTTTCATTACCATGTTTCTCAGTAATAAAGTCTTTTTTAGTGTACTTTTTATTTTTAGCATGCTTTTCAGGTTCTTCTTCAACCTCTTCTTTATCAGGAGTATCATTCTTATCATTATCATTATCATTATCATGTTCATTACCACTTTCAGTTTCAGCATCAGAAATAGAAATACTATTAGGATCATTAACAGGTTCAGAGGATTCTACAACATTTTTACGCTTCTTCTTCTTTTTCTTCCTAGAATGAGCACTAGGTTCAATGCGTTGAGAATCTTGTTCAATTCTTTTGGGATGCCCTTCAGGATATAGAGGATCCTGGGTAGAAACACCACCTCTAGTTGTTACTTCATAAGCATGTTTCTCTTTAGAATTATTCCCTAACAAGTCATTTTGCACTTTAGTGAGTTGATCAATTTGAGTTTGAATCATTTGAAAATGTTTAACAAGCATCTTAACATCATTGGAGGTTCTCTCCACAATATCATGCAATTCACTAATAGCTTGAGAATTTTCCATTAAATGATTCTCTACTCTCATATTAAAATTTTCTTGCTTAACAATATAATTATCAAACTCATCTAAGCATTGTGCAGGAGGCTTTGAATACGGAATATCCTCCCTAGTAAAGCGTTGAAGGGAATTTACCTCAATCATGGATGAAGAGGGAATTATCTCACATATATCTTCAATAGGAGGTAGATTCTTCACATCTTCAGATTTAATACCTTTCTCCTTGAGAGACTTCTTGGCTTCCCTCATATCTTCATCATTCAATTTAATTAAACCCCTCTTCTTCAATATTGGAGTTGGAGTCGGTTCAGGCGTAGTCCAATCATCATGATTCCGGCTTATTTTAGCCAATAATTCTTCGGCGTTGCCCTGAGTTCTTTTCCTGAAAATACAACCAGCACAACTATCCAGGTATGCCCTAGACTCAATGGTTAGTCCACTATAAAATATATCAAGTAAATCATGCTTTTCCAGATCATGCTCAGGTCGAGCTCTAATAAGAGAGCAAAATCTCGCCCAAGCCTCAGGCAATTTCTCTTCATCTTCCTGATTAAAATTATAAATTCTCTGCAAAGCAATATGTTGAGCACTAGCAGGAAAGTATTTGCGGAAGAAAACATCAAGCAATTCTTTCGGACTTTTAATAGAATTTGGTGGCAAATTATTATACCAAGTTTTAGCGTCATCCTTTAATGAGAATGGAAATATTTTAGCAACAAAGTAAGTACGCATCTTGACATCATCAGAAAACAAGCTACTAAGAGTAGATAACTCAGTCATGTGTTCAACAGCACTTTCTTTTTCAGTACCACAAAAGGGTGTTTTCTCAACAATAGCTATATGAGATAGATCAAGAGAAAAATCATAATCTTTATCCCTAATGTTTATAGGAGATGTGGCAAACTTAGGATCAGACGGTTTATATCTAACGGCATGTTACGCAAGCAACTTTTTAATTTTTCTTGCATCAGTAGTAGCATTGCATTTTTCAATAAAATCATCATTAAGCTCCACATAATCTTCCTCAGGATCATCACTAAAATAACCAAGTTCAGGTGAACTAACAGGTGTAGTAGCATTAGGAGTTTCAGTATTTTCAATTTGTCTAGACCTAGCAATTGTAGCATCTAGAAAAGATCCCAATGAACCACTATCATCAAGCACAGCAGAAGCATTATCAATATTATGAGAGTGTTCAGATTCAGCAGATGTACCCACATGCGAAGCATGTGGCGGTGAAACAAGTTTATCAATCACAGATGGTGAATCAAGAGCAGCAGAGGTATTCAGAATTGTACCTTTTCTTGTAGTGGATGGTAATATGGCGATCTTAGTATCGCGAGGTTTACCCATGATGGAGAATTTGCAGCGAACAATATTAATCCAAGTGAACTTCCAAATAAAGCTATGCTCCCCGGCAACGGCGCCAGAAAATAGTCTTGATGACCCACAAGTATAGGGGATCGCAACAGTCTTCGAGGGAAGTAAAACCCAATTTATTGATTCGACACAAGGGGAGACAAAGAACACTTGGAAGCCTTAACAACGGGGTTGTCAATTCAATTGCACCTGGAAACAGACTTGCTCGCAAGAGTTTATCAGTAGTAACAGTTTTATAGCAAGATAGTGAAATAACAAAGAAGCAGAGGACAGAGACAGCAGTGAGTGATTTTAGTAAACAGCAGGATTAAAATACTGTAGGCACGGGGACGGATGACGGGCGTTGCATGGATGAGAGAAACTCATGTAACAATCATAGCAGGGCATTTGCAGATAATAATAAAACGGTGTCCAAGTACAAAGCAATCAATAGGCATGTGTTCCATATATAGTCGTGCGTGCTCGCAATGAGAAACTTGCACAACATCTTTTGTCCTACCACGGTGGCAGCCGGGCCTCAAGGGAAACTACTGGATATTAAGGTACTCCTTTTAATAGAGTACCGGAGCAAAGCATTAACACTCCGTGAACACATGTGATCCTCACATCGCTACCATTCCCTCCGGTTGTCCCGATTTCTGTCACTTCGGGGCCATCGGTTCCGGACAGCGACATGTGTATACAACTTATAGGTAAGACCATAAACAATGATTATCTTGATGAAGCAATAACATGTTCAGATCTGAGATCATGGCACTCGGGCCCTAGTGACAAGCATTAAGCATAACAAGTTGCAACAATATCATCAAAGTACCAATAACGGACACTAGGCACTATGCCCTAACAATCTTATGCTATTACATGACCAATCTCATCCAATCCCTACCATCCCCTTCGGCCTACAGCGGGGGAATTACTCACACATGGATGGGGGAAACATGGCTGGTTGATGTAGAGGCGTTGGCGGTGATGGTGGCGATGATCTCCTCCAATTCCCCGTCCCGGCGGAGTGCCGTAATCGGAGACTGGCTCCCGCGACGGAGTTTCGCGATGTGGCGGCGTTCTCGGAGGGTTTCTCGGCGACTTCGACTTCTCTCTTGGTGTTTTTAGGTCGAGGCGAATAAGTAGTCCGAAGGAGGGCGTCGGAGGCCGGCCGAGGGCCACACCACGGGCCGCGCGGCCCCCCCGGGCCGCGCCGCCCTATGGTGTGGGGCCCTCGGCCTCCACTTCAATTGCCCTTCTGGCTCCGTTAGTTTCCTGGGAAAATAGGGCCTTCTGCATAAATTCCGAGGTTTTTCCCGAAAGTTGGATTTCTGCACAAAAACGAGACACCAGAGCAGTTCTGCTGAAAACAGCGTTAGTCCGTGTTAGTTGTATCCAAAATACACAAATTAGAGGCAAAACAATAGCAAAAGTGTTCGGGAAAGTAGATACGTTTTGGACGTATCAGACGGCGGTGGAGATGACTCCGGGGGCAATTCCCCGTCCCAGCAGGGTGCCGGAACAGAGACTTCTGTCCCCCGAATTGGAGTTTCGCGATGGCGGTGGCTCTGGATGGTTTTCTCTGGTTTTGTCGAACGGGGTCGAGGATTTAGGTCAGGGACGACTAAATAGGTGAAGAGGCGGAGTCGGAGGGGCCACAGGGGGCCCACACAATAGGGGGGCGCGCCCCCCTTGGCCGCGCCGCCCTGTGGGGTGGGGCCCCCCTGGCTCCCCTCTGGCCCTTCTTCGGTGCTCTGGAAGCTTCCGGGAATTCTAAGATCTTCGGTGTTGATTTCGTCCGATTCCGAGAATATTTCCTTACTAGGATTTCTGAAACCAAAAACAGCAGAAAACAACAACTAGCCCTTCGGCATCTCGTCAATAGGTTAGTTCCGGAAAACGCATAAAAATGATATAAAGTGTGCATAAAACATGTAGATATCATCAATAATGTGGCATGGAACATAAGAAATTATTGATACGTCGGAGACGTATCAGCATCCCCAAGCTTAGTTTCTGCTCATCCTGAGTAGGTAAACGATAACAAAGATAATTTCTGGAGTGACATGCCATCATAATCTTGATCATACTATTGTAAGCACATGTAATCAATGCAGCGATCAAAACAACGGTAATGACATGAGTAAACAAATGAATCATATAGAAGAGACTTTTCATGAATAGTACTTTCAAGACAAGCATCAATAAGTCTTGCATAAGAGTTAACTCATAAAGCAATAATTCAAAGTAAAGGTATTGAAGCAACACAAAGGAAGATTAAGTTTCAGCGGTTGCTTTCAACTTGTAACATGTATATCTCATGGATATTGTCAACATAGAGTAATATAACAAGTGCAATATGCAAGTATGTAGGAATCAATGCACAGTTCACACAAGTGTTTGTTTCTTGAGATGGAGAGAAATAGGTGAACTGACTCAACATAAAAGTAAAAGAATGGCCCTTCGCAGAGGGAAGCATTGATTGCTATATTTGTGCTAGAGCTTTGGTTTTGAAAACAAGAAACAATTTTGTCAACGGTAGTAATAAAGCATATGTGTTATGTAAATTATATCCTACAAGTTGCAAGCCTCATGCGTAGTATACTAATAGTGCCCGCACCTTGTCCTAATTAGCTCGGATTACCTGGATTATCATCGCAATGCATATGTTTTAACCAAGTGTCACAAAGGGGTACCTCTATGCCGCTTGTACAAAGGTCTAAGGAGAAAGCTCGCATTGGATTTCTCGCTTTTGATTATTCTCAACTTAGACATCCATACCGGGACAACATAGACAACAGATAATTGACTCCTCTTTAATGCTTAAGCATTCAACAACAATTAATTTTCTCATATGAGATTGAGGATATTTGTCCAAAACTGAAACTTCCACCATGGATCATGGCTTTAGTTAGCGGTCCAATGTTCTTCTCTAACATTATGCATGCTCTAACCATTTTAGCGGTAAATCTCCCTTACTTCATACAAGACGAACATGCATAGCAACTCACATGATATTCAACAAAGAGTAGTTGATGGCGTCCCCAGGAACATGGTTATCGCACAACAAGCAACTTAATAAGAGATAAAGTGCATAAGTACATATTCAATACCACAATAGTTTTTAGGCTATTTGTCCCATGAGCTATATATTGCAAAGATGAAGGATAGAAATTTAAAGGTAGCACTCAAGCAATTTACTTTGGAATGGCAGAGAAATACCATGTAGTAGGTAGGTATGGTGGACACAAATGGCATAGTTTTTGGCTCAAGAATTTGGATGCACGAGAAGTATTCCCTCTCGATACAAGGTTTAGGCTAGCAAGGTTATTTGAAACAAACACAAGGATGAAGCGGTGCAGCAAAACTCACATAAAAGACATATTGTAAACATTATAAGACTCTACACCGTCTTCCTTGTTGTTCAAACTCTTTACTAGAAATTATCTAGACCTTAGAAAGACCAATTATGCAAACCAAATTTTAGCAAGCTCTATGTATTTCTTCATTAATAGGTGCAAAGTATATGATGCAAGAGCTTAAACATGAGCACAACAATTTCCAAGTATCAAATTATCCAAGACATTCTACCAATTACTACATGTAGCATTTTCCGTTTCCAACCATATAACAATTAACGAAGCAGTTTCAACCTTCGCCATGAACATTAAGAATAAAGATAAGAACACATGTGTTCATATGAACCAGCGGAGCGTGTCTCTCTCCCACACAAGCATTTATTCAAACAAAGACAAAAACAAAAAACATACAGACGCTCCAAGTAAAGTACATAAGATGTGACCGAATAAAAATATAGTTTCAAGAGAAGGAACCTAATAATTTGTCGATGAAGAAGGGGATGCCTTGGGCATCCCCAAGCTTAGACGCTTGAGTCTTCTTGAAATATGCAGGGATGAACCACCGGGGCATCCCCAAGCTTAGAGCTTTCACTCTTCTTGATCACATTGTATCATCCTCCTCTCTTGATCCTTGAAAACTTCCTCCACACCAAACTCGAAACAAACTCATTAGAGGGTTAGTGCATAATCAAAAATTCACATGTTCATAGGTGACACAATCATTCTTAACACTTCTGGACATTGCTCAAAGCTACTGGAAGTTAATGGAACAAAGAAATCCATCCTACACAGCAAAAGAGGCAATGCGAAATGAAAGGCAGAATCTGTCAAAACAGAACAGTCCGTAAAGACGAATTTTAAAGAGGCACCAGACTTGCTCAAATGAAAATGCTCAAATTGAATGAAAGTTGCATACATATCTGAGGATCACTCACGTAAATTGGCATGATTTTCTGAGTTACCTACAGAGAATTAGGCCCAGATCCGTGACAGCAAGAAATCTGTTTCTGCGCAGTAATCCAAATCTAGTATGAACCTTACTATCAAAGACTTTACTTGGAACAACAATGCAACAAAACTAAGATAAGGAGAGGTTGCTACAGTAGTAAAAACTTCCAAGGCTCAAATATAAAACAAAAGTACTGTAGCAAAATAAACACATGGGTTATCTCCCAAGAAGTTCTTTCTTTATAGCCATTAAGATGGGCTCAGCAGTTTTAATGATGCACTCGCAAGAAATAATATTTGAAGCAAAAGAGAGCATCAAGAAGCAAATTCAAATCACACTTAAGTCTAACCCACTTCCTATGCAAAGTAATCTTGTACACAAATGAATTCTTGAAGAGCAAAGTGACAAGCATAAGAGGATAAAACACGAGTAACTTCAAGATTCTCAACATAAAGAGGGGAAACTTAATATTACTAAGATGCATATAACAATGTTTCCCTCTCTCATAATAACTTTCAGTAGCATCATTGATGAAATCCACAATATACCCATCACTTAAAACATTCTTATCATGGTTCATATGCATAGAAGTATCATTAATTTTGGCATAAGGAGAATTCTTCTCATTAATAGTAATTGGAGCAAGATTATTATCAAGAATTTGAACATGGTAAACAAGTTGCATATTAAGGGAATTGTTTTTGGTAATCCAATCATGACTATGACAAGTTTCATAAGGATAGTTATAACCTATATCATAGCATTCTTTATAATAATCATCAAAGGTCGGAGGCACAGTGTCATCATAAGAAATAGAATAGTTATCTTTCATAGTCGGTTTATCTGTGACCATACCATCATTGTTATTAGAAGGAGATGTATCAAACACATAATGATCAGTAGCAAAAGGATTTTCAAACACCTCTTCCCCAAGCTTAGAGCTTTCTATATCATTATGGGAGGAAGCATGGATAGCACTGATAATATGGCAATTATTATCATCATCATTTTCAGAATTAGTTTCCCAGAGATTTGCAATATCAAAAGTAGTGTGCTCATTCAAATCATGATCACTAATGTATGTAAAGGGCATAGGAAGATCATTGTATTCAGATTCATTATCATAATAATCATTAGGAGCAACATACTTACGGTTACCTAGCGTTATCTCATTCACGCGGGGATATGCCGTTACCTCTTTCTCTTTATTGTCCTTCTTCTTCTCCTTCTTCTTCTTCTTCGTTCCCTTATTCTTCTTCTTCTTCTTCTCTTCCTTCTCCTCGTTCCCTTCTTTAGGAGGAAGAGGCTTGAAGGGTGGCTTGTCCGCATAACCTGATTTACTTTCAGAAACAATAGAAGAAACTTGGGAGGATTCCTCCTTTTCATTAATTAGTTCAAAACACACAGCGGTCCTATCATATTTTGGCAAGGTGTCATCTTCTAAAATATTTTGTATGTAAGTATTTGTATGGCTATTATCAATGCAATAAGAAAAACACCCATGCAGAACGTCATCAATATCAAGATCACTCATATGTAACAAAGAGATTTTTCTTGAGAGCTCTTCACACCACAAAAATAAAGTAAGTTCATCATGCTGATTAGGAGTAATTTCATCATCACAATACCAATTTGTAGCACTCATGGGGTTCAAATTATCATTGGAGGAGAATTGAAAATTAAAATGACCCACTCCATGGCAAAGTTCACAAATAAAAGGATAGAGGGCACACACTTTTTTACCAAGATCATCTAGAGCCCTAGCCCACTTTCTAGTTTTTTCATTAATATGATGGATACAATATTCATCTTCGACTTGATTAATTCCACAAGGTCTATGCATTCCACAAAAATTAACATGCTTATAGGAAATAGCATTCTTAGGAGTTTGAGCATGCTTATTGCAATCATTAACAACAATTTCATTTTTCATGCAAGCCTCTTTAAAAGGTTCATGATACTTATCAAAATTCTTCTTAGGCAATTCAAAATGAGAAGCAAAGGCTTTATAAAGATTTGCAGCAACTTGAGAGTCAAGACCATAAGTAGCACTCATATCTCGAAATTTATCAGTATCCATAAAAGCTTCAATGCATTCATAATCATAATTTATACCTGACTCTTCACCTTTGTTGTTCTCCCATCCTTCAACGTTCTCCTCAATTCGATCAAGAAGATCCCACCTAGCTTCAACCTCCTTGCTTGTGAAAGATCCCTCCGAACAGGCATCCAGATAGTCCTTGTGTTGTCCTGAAAGCCTCGCATAAAAATTGTTAACAATAACATTACGGGGGAGCTCATGGATGGGACATTTGAGCATTAGTGACTTCAATCTCCCCCACGCTTGAGAGATACTCTCTCCATCACGAGGATAAAAGTTATAAATGTAATTCCTATCAATATGCACTTCATGAGGAGGATAAAATTTAGAGTAAAAGAGAGATACAATTTCCTCCCAACCAAGAGAATGACTATTCTTCAACAATTTATACCAATGCGCCGCTTTACCAGACAGCGAAACAGAGAATAGCTTCTTCCTCACTTCATCCATAGAGATACCTGCACACTTGAATAACCCGCATAATTCATGCAAAAACAGTAAATGATCTCCAGGATGGACAGTTTCATCCCCTTCATAGCGGTTATCTATAACACGTTCAATAATTTTCATGGGTATCTTGAAAGCAGTATTTGTAGTGGGTGGATTTAAAATATCACAAGCATCATTAGAGTTATCGCATATGGGAGATAAAGCATTATCTGAACAAATTTTCTCCCCTAAAGTTGGGAAACTAAAAAGATCACAAAAACTAGTTTCCCCAAGCTTAGACTTATCCATAGCATTAGCAGTGATTGCGTTCATACTAATAACATTGCTACTAGCATGCAATTGAGGCTCCATAGGTTCTTTAATTTTCGCATCACACAATTCATGTCTTAACTTAGGAAATAAATTAAAAAGCTCATAGTTGTATTCCATTATGCCTAACTAGTGTAAAACAAGAAACAAAAAGATGCAATTGCAGGATCTAAAGGAAATAGCTTCGAGTACTTACAACGGTGCCGGAAAATAGCTTAGTAGCCGAGATCCGGAGTGTGAGTACCTTTTACCTTTCCTCCCCGGCAACGGCGCCAGAAAAGTGCTTGATGTCTACGGGTGCTTCTATTCTTGTAGATAGTGTTGGGCCTCCAAGAGCAGAGGTTTGTAGAACAGCAGCAAGTTTCCCTTAAGTGGATCACCCAAGGTTTATCGATCTCAAGGAGGAAGAGGTCAAAGATATCCCTCTCAAGCAACCCTGCAACCACAAAGCAAGAAGTCTCTTGTGTCCCCAACACACCTAATACACTTGTCAGATGTATAGGTGCACTAGTTCGGCAAAGAGATAGTGAAATACAAGTAGTATGGATGTATATGAGTGGTAATAGTAATCTGAATAAAATATGGCAGCGAGTAAACATGGAACAAACAGTAAACAAACGGAGATTCGATGCTTGGAAGCAAGGCCTAGGGATCCTGCTTTCACTAGTGGACACTCTCAACAATGATCACATAATAGGACTACTCTACACCCTCTTGTTGGATGATGAACACCACTAATTGTGTAGGATTACACGAACCCTCAATGCCGGAGTTAACAAGCTCCACAATATTCAATGTTCATATTTAAATAACCTTAGAGTGTAAGATAGATCGACACAATTACACCGAGAACTAACATAGCATGCACACTGTTACCATCACACTATGAAGGAGGCATAGATCACATCAATACTATCATAGCAATAGTTAACTTCATAATCTACAAGAGATTACAATCATAACCTACGCCAAGTACTACACGATGCACACACTGTCATCATTACACCGTGCAGGAGGAATAGAGTACTTTAATAACATCACTAGAGTAGCACATAGATGATATTCAACTAGATGACATAAAGAGAGATGAACCACATAGCTACAGCGGAGCCCTTAGCCCCGGGGGTGCATTACTCCCTCCTCATCATGGAGACAGCGTTGGCGGTGAAGATGGCGGTGGAGACGGCGGTGGAGATGACTCCGGGGGCAATTCCCCGTCCCGGCAGGGTGCCGGAACAGAGACTTCTGTCCCCCGAATTGGAGTTTCGCGATGGCGGCGGCTCTGGATGGTTTTCTCTGGTTTCGTCAAACGGGGTCGAGGATTTAGGTCAGGGACGACTAAATAGGCGAAGAGGCGGAGTCGGAGGGGCCACAGGGGACCCACACAATAGGGGGGCGCGCCCCCCCCCTTGGCCGCGCTGCCCTGTGGGGTGGGCCCCCCCATGGCTCCCCTCTGGCCCTTCTTCGGTGCTCTGGAAGCTTCCGGGAATTCTAAGATCTTCGGTGTTGATTTCGTCCGATTCCGAGAATATTTCCTTACTAGGATTTCTGAAACCAAAAACAGCAGAAAACAAGAATCGGCCCTTCGGCATCTCGTCAATAGGTTAGTTCCGGAAAACGCATAAAAACGATATAAAGTGTGCATAAAACATGTAGATATCATCAATAATGTGGCATGGAACATAAGAAATTATCGATACGTCGGAGACGTATCAGCATCCCCAAGCTTAGTTTCTGCTCGTCCCGAGCAAGTAAACGATAACAAAGATAATTTCTGGAGTGACATGTCATCATAATCTTGATCATACTATTGTAAGCACATGTAATGAATGCAGCGATCAAAACAATGGTAATGACATGAGTAAACAAATGAATCATATAGCAGAGACTTTTCATGAATAGTACTTTCAAGACAAGCATCAATAAGTCTTGCATAAGAGTTAACTCATAAAGCAATAATTCAAAGTAAAGGTATTGAAGCAACACAAAGGAAGATTAAGTTTCAGTGGTTGCTTTCAACTTGTAACATGTATATCTCATGGATATTGTAAACATAGAGTAATATAACAAGTGCAATATGCAAGTATGTAGGAATCAATGCACAGTTCACACAAGTATTTGTTTCTTGAGATGGAGAGAAATAGGTGAACTGACTCAACATAAAAGTAAAAGAATGGCCCTTCGCAGAGGGAAGCATTGATTGCTATATTTGTGCTAGAGCTTTGGTTTTGAAAACAAGAAATAATTTTGTCAACGGTAGTAATAAAGCATATGTGTTATGTAAATTATATCCTACAAGTTGCAAGCCTCATGCATAGTATACTAATAGTGCCCGCACCTTGTCCTAATTAGCTCGGATTACCTGGATTATCATCGCAATACATATGTTTTAACCAAGTGTCACAAAGGGGTACCTCTATGCCGCCTGTACAAAGGTCTAAGGAAAAAGCTCGCATTGGATTTCTCGCTTTTGATTATTCTCAACTTAGACATCCATACCGGGACAACATAGACAACAGATAATGGACTCCTCTTTAATGCATAAGCATTCAACAACAGATAATATTCTCATAAGAGATTGATGATTGCTGTCCAAACTGAAACTTCCACCATGGATCATGGCTTTAGTTAGCGGCCCAATGTTCTTCTCTAACAATATGCATACTCAAACCATATGATCATGATAAATCTCCCTTACTTCATACAAGACGAACATGCATAGCAACTCACATGATATTCAACAAAGAGTAGTTGATGGCGTCCCCAGGAACATGGTTATCGCACAACAAGCAACTTAATAAGAGATAAAGTGCATAAGTACATATTCAATACCACAATAGTTTTTAGGCTATTTGTCCCATGAGCTATATATTGCAAAGATGAAGGATAGAAATTTAAAGGTAGCACTCAAGCAATTTACTTTGGAATGGCAGAGAAATACCATGTAGTAGGTAGGTATGGTGGACACAAATGGCATAGTTTTTGGCTCAAGAATTTGGATGCACGAGAAGTATTCCCTCTCGATACAAGGTTTAGGCTAGCAAGGTTATTTGAAACAAACACAAGGATAAAGTGGTGCAGCAAAACTCACATAAAAAACATATTGTAAACATTATAAGACTCTACACCGTCTTCCGTGTTGTTCAAACTCTTTACTAGAAATTATCTAGACCTTAGAGAGACCAATTATGCAAACCAAATTTTAGCAAGCTCTATGTATTTCTTCATTAATAGGTGCAAAGTATATGATGCAAGAGCTTAAACATGAGCACAACAATTGCCAAGTATCAAATTATCCAAGACATTCTACCAATTACTACATGTAGCATTTTCCGTTTTCAACCATATAACAATTAACGAAGCAGTTTCAACCTTCGCCATGAACATTAAGAATAAAGATAAGAACACATGTGTTCATATGAACCAGCGGAGCGTGTCTCTCTCCCACACAAGCATTTATTCAAACAAAGACAAAAACAAAAAACATACAGACGCTCCAAGTAAAGTACATAAGATGTGACCGAATAAAAATATAGTTTCAAGAGAAGGAACCTGATAATTTATCGATGAAGAAGGGGATGCCAACGGCATCCCCAAGCTTAGACGCTTGAGTCTTCTTGATATATGCAGGGATGAACCACCGGGGCATCCCCAAGCTTAGAGCTTTCACTCTTCTTGATCACATTGTATCATCCTCCTCTCTTGGTTCTTGAAAACTTCCTCCACACCAAACTCGAAACAAACTCATTAGAGGGTTAGTGCATAATCAAAAATTCACATGCTCAGAGGTGACACAATCATTCTTAACACTTCTGGACATTGCTCAAAGCTACTGGAAGTTAATGGAACAAAGAAATCCATCCTACACAGCAAAAGAGGCAATGCGAAATAAAAGGCAGAATCTGTCAAAACAGAACAGTCCGTAAAGACGAATTTTAAAGAGGCACCAGACTTGCTCAAATGAAAATGCTCAAATTGAATGAAAGTTGCGTACGTATCTGAGGATCACTCACGTAAATTGACATAATTTTCTGAGTTACCTACAGAGAATTAGGCCCAGATCCGTGACAGCAAGAAATCTGTTTCTGCGCAGTAATCCAAATCTAGTATGAACCTTACTATCAAAGACTTTACTTGGCACAACAATGCAACAAAACTAAGATAAGGAGAGGTTGCTACAGTAGTAACAACTTCCAAGACTCAAATATAAACCAAAAACAGCAGAAAACAGCAACTGGCGCTTCGGCATCTCGTCAATAGGTTAGTTCCGGAAAACGCATAAAAACGATATAAAGTGTGCATAAAACATGTAGATATCATCAATATTGTGGCATGGAACATAAGAAATTATCGATACGTCGGAGACGTATCAAGCCTCTTGATGAAGCAAGGTTTTGCTATTTGAGGAATGAGCTAAATATCATAGATTCAAGGAGTATAGCTTGACCATCTTGCAAACACACATTTGTCTCAAAACTTTATTTGGCTTAGATGTGGGCATGAAAATAAGGGGAGTGCGGTTTAAATTATTGAGCTATCCCTCCCCCATAATGCCAACATTAAGGAATCATTCTCGTTATATCATATGTTGATATGTGAGCTTCAATAATGAGTACGTAGTCAGGATGTAAATGGCTCATCCGTTGGACATATACGGAGCTGCCACTTCCGCCACATACGTGATTAGCAAATTTTGTGGCAGCCGCAAACTATTTTTGGCGGCCGCGTGCTGCTTAGCGGCGCCGCTTCAGCCGCCTACAGGATTAGCAGCTACTACTTCGCGCTGGGCTGCCTAAGCGATTAGCAGCTAATACTTCCGCTGTGGCGTGTTGCTTGATGCCTCTTAGGTTTACTAGTACTATGCATTCTCTGATGTGGTGATGCGTATGCACATGCGTTCCTACTTCTACAACGGCTGAATTAATATAGCAGATACTTTCTCGAAAATTCACATGAAATGATCACAGAACAAAAGAAAGAACTCACTCTATCACTGAACTTCATTGAAGAATTCTCCAACTTTGGATAGGTAAAAGAGGCACCAGCTTACATAATTTAGCACAATATTAAAAGTAGAAAAGCCAGCAACAATAGCTTGTAAGTAGCATGCAAACCTAAAACAGAGGTGTCTCTCCCACGCGTGGAGCAACCGGCGGGGGAAGCCGTTGTTGGCTGCGCCGTCGTCGTAGAACGCCATCGGGAGAGTGGAGGGAGAGTGGAGCAGGGGTACGCGTCGCGGCGAGCGGAGCGGCGTATATAGGCGCGGCTGGCGCCGGCGATTAATGCCGCGTGGAATGTGACGCGTCCGCGGCGAACTAACCGGCTACCGCGCGCGGAAGACGATGCGTGCGCGGAAGACGATGTGACAACATTAACTCGCCGCGTGGAAGCTACGCGGCCGGCGAATGCTGACCGGCGGCAGGCTTTTACAGCGCGCGGAAGACGATGCGATGAGGACGACGATCGGTTTCTCTCGCCGACAAGTTGGGGCCACCAGATGCGCGGGAAGTTTCATCGGCATTTCCCGCGCTTTCGTTTCGTCCGGACTCCCCGAGCGCTCCCCGGGGGACCGGGGATGGCGTGGGATCGCCGGATGAATTTAGACCCAAATCCGGACGAAATCGAGTAACCGGGGGCGCGACTGGGCTGAATTTCGCCGTCCGGATGACAAAACGCGGTCCTGGGGGCCTCGTCGGGGAGACGAATGGAGATGCTCTCAAAGCTCAACAAGCAAGATTCTGAACTTGTCTCAACGACATAAGTACACTTTCATCTCTCTCTCATACTTATTGAACTAATGAATGGTTGTCCAGTCATTTCTAGAAGCTGGATAGACGAGTTTCAGTGGTAGCTCAATAATACAACTGGCCATACACGGATGGTTCAGGTTTGCTTTGTGCAGCGTTAGGTTCCAGCTTAGATCGATACATGGCATTGCTGCTGCCAAAAACAAAAGAGAGCATCCAGTAGAGGTAACCTCTAGAAACAGCATAAACTGTGAGCATTTCAGAGTTCTTGAAGCTGAAAAAGGAAACACCGAGGTAACCATGGTTCATGAATATACCACCCTTTTAGGAGTCTTCTCTAATCAGCTCATCAACAAGTAGACTGCAAAAATGAGAAAGTAAAATTAATTTGAAACATCTTCATGTGTCTCTGCTTCCTCTCCTCTTTTTTTCTCAATCTGTACTCAAATATGTGTAATCAAAATTTATGGGAATAAAACATAAACAACGAAACGAGAAGATAGAGATGAGGGACTCACTTCCGCTGCTCATCGAGGGCATCCCACACCTTCTGGTCCTCATTGATGGTTTCCCACTTTAGCCTCTGCTTGTCAACATCACCTATGGGATCCAATTCTTCGAGCTCAACCGGCTTCATGGATGGGCCAGCCATTTCTTCGACGTGAACAAGCTTAATGGATGAGCCAGCCAATTCTTAGAGCTCAACCGGCTTCATGGATGGGCAAGCCATCCCTATATATTCAAGAACACATATAATTAGAAACATAGTTAGCATTTCTATTTCACTCAATTAGAGATTCTCTACTGGTTGGCCCATGTAGGCCTATAAGTGATTAGCACCTTGTTCGCCTGGCAGTGTCCTCTAAAATGGTGTAATCTGGACTGATGAGGAAAGGAAGTGTTCAA
This sequence comes from Lolium perenne, assembly GCF_019359855.2. Taxonomy (NCBI): domain Eukaryota; kingdom Viridiplantae; phylum Streptophyta; class Magnoliopsida; order Poales; family Poaceae; genus Lolium; species Lolium perenne. The sequence continues at coordinate 165,089,781 of NC_067247.2, forward strand.
CTGACATAGTACATTGTCAAACCAAGATAACGAGTTACTACAGACTACAGTACTCGAGAGACGATTCCAGATTGCAAATAAATATACCTGACTAAATGGAGGCCCTGTGCAAAGTGTAACATCAGGCCCTAGTCATACCCATTTTTTATGAACCAGAGAGTTTTATGTAGAAAAGTGGGTACAGTATTTTTTTTACCAATGAAGTCGTCTTTCTAAATATACATGTTAGAGCTTGTAATCATCTTTCTTTAAAAATAACAGCACCCGGAGGCCTAAATATGAGTGAACACACACGGAGATTAAAAGAGATGGGACGAGCTGGGTACTGAGCTAGCACTCTTCCAACAATTCAGTGACCAATTATAGAGAAAATCTATCAATATCTACAACACTGAATCTGGTTCATTAGATTGATCATAGAATATGTTTGGTCAGTGTAGAATCGTTGTATACGCATACATTGACTACTACAACATAGAAATTCGAGCAGCTCGTGAATCTGCATCCAATCAGCGACATGGAACATGGAAAAAACGCAATTCCCAATCAAACCTCGAAAATCCTTCTTACTAGGCTAGAGCTTTCCAAGAGGAGGGGAGGGGAACCAGAGAGTGAAGAGGAGAGATTCCTCACCGTCGAGCACGAACTTGCTCCCGCCGCTGTGTGGTCCTGCTGGTGCCGGAGCGGCCACGGTCGCAGTGGAGGACACTGGGAAGGTAGTCTCCGCCAGATCCATCTGCTGCGAAGGAGGAGGATCTAGGACATGTCAGGTGGTCGGGGGCGGCGCGGAGGAGGTGACCGGGGGCGGTGCGGAGGAGACGCGGAGGAGTGGTCGGCGAGTGGCGGCGCAGAGGAGGAGGGCGACGAGCGAAGGGGATGGGGAATTTCTCCTTTCCTCCGAGGGAAACAAAAACGCGGTCAGCCGCTGGAAACGGTGGACTTCACGGATATGTCCACGTATGCCACTTAAAATTCGTGAAAATCCACTTATGCCATTTAGACTAAAATTCGCGGGCGGCGTATGTGGGCACGCGGAGTGCCGCTGCCATTTACATCCTGAGTACGTAGTGGCTTGGACCCAAGATATATCTTCGCGGTGTCATGCCATAACACTCATATATGATGGCCTAGGCCACCGCACTCTTCTTTGTGAAGAGTTGGAGTTTTATTGATCTTAAATTGGATTTTATTTGACATATCCGTGTTCTTATGGGAAATCACTCTAGTTTGGCCTTATTTGCTAATATCTTGCAAACATGAGTGATCTTGTACCATTAACAGTTTGATCTTTCTAAATCTAAGCCTACACTCATCTATTAGCCATTTCCATCTTGCTCCTATGTCATGTTTTGGTAAAAACTTGGAGTTTGAGGAGTTTCGGTCGGACGATCTCGGTTGTCTCATCTTATTGGTCAATTTGCCTCTTATATGTGACGTGATATCTTATTGCATCACATATGGGTATATGCAAATAACCAACAAAAGATATGCAGGATTTCCGGAGTTCTGGAATTTTCCAGAAAACCGGATAATCCGGCCTTGAGCCACCCCGGAAAATCCGGCCCGACCGGATTATCCGCCCCAACTTTGGTCCGAATTATCCAGCCTGGGTAGGTTTCGATGGGTTATGAGAGGGAGGCCGCGGGGTGAACGGTTCCAGAACCAGTTCCCCCACGCGCCTCTCTCTCTCTCTCATCCCTCAACTCGCCGGAGCTTCTCCTCCTCGCCGGAGCCGCCCCGTCCGCTCCCTCTCGGAGTTTTTGGGTGGATCGGGTGCTCCTCCTCCCTAGCTTTCATCCCCTCCAAGCGACTCCTCCAATGGAAGAGGGTATGGCTCACAATCCCTAACCCTAGGTGTTGTGATTTATATGTGCTATTTTCTTGATGGGGATGGTGTCTAGTTGTTCCAAATCTTGTGTAGTATATTCCATTTGCATGCTATGAGGCCGATCTGGTTCTAGATAAGTTTTTTGCTTGAGATTTCTGCAGATTCGCAGGGCCGGATTATCCGGCCCCGCGCTAGCTGGATTATCCGGCCCGGACGGATTATCCGCCCCTCAGGGACACCGGATTATCTGGCCTGGAGCTCTATTGCTGTTGCAGTTTTGATTCAATCTATCATGTCTAAAATTATATCGAATTATAGTATGTTTCTAGAGTACACCACTGTATCATTACATGACTTATGAGCATTATCTTCTCTTTGCTTCGTCTTTGTCTTTCACAGGTGGTTCTCGGAGGCGCTCTATAACTTCAAGGTCGAGCGATGAATTTGCTCAGATTGCTCCTCGTAAGTCAGCTACTCTTAGGCGGAAAGGCAAGGCTTCTAGGGATTATTACAAGTCCATGGATAGTGTCTCTTATGTTGCTATCCGTCAGAAGAATTGGTATGAAGACCTTTAGAGGGATCAAGATATTGAGGACAAGCGTTTTTGGTGCTTGGAACAAGAGTACATCTTCAAGGATATTTATGAACCGATGAAGAAAGTGAGACACATGCAAGCAATCAATGTGGAGTATCTGGCAGTGAACAATTACTTTGAGGATGCTATTTGGGTCACAGGAAGAATGGGCCTACAGGATCTTATGAAGATTCAATGTGACTACAGTCCGGAGTTGATCAAGCAATTCTTTGCTACCCTTGCTTTCAAGAAGGATGAAGCACGTACCTTGCAGTGGATGACTGGCTCCGCCCTTGTGAGGCATCTTTGGCCCAGTTTACTTCGATTCTTGGTCTTCCCTCGGAAGGTGGTCATCGCCTTCATGGCCCTCAGAAGACGGATAAGATTGTGCTTTATGAGCTTTATGATGAGACTGGTGTTGTTGGTTCTACCAAGGGGCTCCTACCTATATATGGCCAGCTGCTCCGTTTCTTTAGAGCCACCATCTCTCCAAGTGGTGGAAACAATGATGCTATCCGTGGAGCTCTTGTGGACCTTATGCATCTATCCTATCAGTGTGCCCAAGATGGTGATGAGGAAAGGGACTTCATTCTTGATGCCATGGATTTCATGTTTCATGAGATTCATGATGCTATGGTCTCACGGACCACCATGCCCTATGCTCCATATATTCAGCTTCTCATCAACAATACTGCTGCCCTCACTGTTGACCTTAGTCGCTTTCCTACTGAGATCCACACTGTCAAGAAAGCCTACAAGAAGAAGTCTGTCTCCAGTGCTGCACCTGCTTCTGGTTCTTTCATGGGAGATGCCCGCTCTAGTGGCTATGCACCCGGTCGCCCTGTTGTTACCACGGTGATTCAGAGAAATGTGAAGAAGCTTACTTGGTTCCAGTGCAATGTTCTGTGCATGAACATTGAGATACACAAGCAAAAACTTTGAGGCCAGCCGTCAGTGTTCTGAGATTCAGCACACACAGGCCGTCATCCTTCACAATCTCAGTGGTGAGCAAGGACCTCCGCCTCAGCCGCCAGTTTACCCAGCTTACAGTGGGTGGCACTCTTCCCAGGTTCCGTGGGATGATCTTGAGCAGAGCATTCTGAGGGCTAGCATTGCTCGCGATTCTCCTCCTGCCGCTGACAGTGATGAAGATCATGTCTCCGAGATGGACTCCGAGTGATCTCCATGGGGCGTGTAGCATCGCGCTTTCCCCTTTTTGGCGTCTCGATGCCAAAGGGGGAGAAGTGTTCTATTAGGCCTTCTCTACGGGATTTGCTAGGGTCGGGCACAAGCATATGCGTTTACCATTCTTTTATCGCTTGTGCCTTCTTTTATTCATTCATTTGAACTATTTGGCTTGGTTTGTTTCGTTCAAAACTATGTGATATGTGTGGTTTGTGAGACATTATGTTGAGGTTTTCGGAATTCTATATGTTGAGACCAAGGTTTATGTTATGGTGTGGTATTTACTTATATCTGGTATTATATATCTCCATATGGGTATGATCTCCCTCACCTTGTCTCATCTATATATTTTCCTATGTCTCATGATTGAGCTCATGTTGGATATCTCCTATGTTGAGGCACCTCGCACCTATATGTTGTGCATTTGTATTCAAATGCAAATTACTTGTATGCACACATGTAGGGGGAGTGCCTCTATGTATTGCCAACATAAGTGTTCTCTATAATGTTTTTTCTTGCAAATCCGTATATTGTCATCAAACACCAAAAAGGGAGGGATTGAAAGAACATCTCTCACATTATGTTTTGAAGTGTTTGATGTCAATATATGGGATACACTAATGTTTGATGAAGTGGTGCAAAGATTACATTTATACATGTTTGTGAGTGTCTTGTGTGGAAATACAAGACAAAAGGAAGCTGTGAAAGTTTTACCAGGCCGGATAATCCGGGCAGGATATTTGCAAAATATCCGGCACCCATTTTTTGGCTAAGGACTCGAGGCGATCCGGCTCAGTACTACCCCGGATATTTGGCCGGACATTTGACCGGAAATTCCCCAAGGCCGAATAATCCGGGCCGGATATTTGCAAAATATCCGGCCCCCAAGTTTTGGCTAAGGACTCGAGGCGATCCGGCTCAATACTGCCCCGGATATTTGCCCAGACATTTGACCGGAAATTCCCCAAGGCTGGACATTTGGGGGGGGGGGGGATAATCTGGCCCCAACTTAGGCCGGATATCCGGCCCTCGAAAGCTCCCAACGGCTGGATTTTGAGAGGGGGTATTTATACCCCCCTTCTTCTTCCTTCCAACCAGCTCAATCATTGCTGAAATTCTGCCAAGCCTCACCACCATTAGAGCCACCTCAAAGAACACAAGATTTGCAAGATCTCCTCCTCCACCCATCCAAATCTCTTGATCTTTGGAGATTCGAAGGAGAAGACCCCGATCTACATCCTCACCGAAGCGTTCTTCATTTCATCCTCATATGTTTGAGGACCCCCTTGCTAGTGTTCCTCTTTGGATCCCTAGTTGTTGTTGTTGATGTATGCTTGTTGATTTGTTGTGTTGTTACAGATTTGGGAGCCTCCAATTTGGTTGTGGATGTGTGCCCCAAGAACCTTGTAAATGCATGATTTCCGCCTTGAGGAAATCCCTTAGTGGGAGTGAGCTAGGCCTTCGTGGCGTTGCTCACCGGAGACCTGAGTGAAGCCTTCGTGGCGTTGGTTTGGCTTTCGTAGCAACCACACTCCTCCAAACATAGACGTACCTTCTTGCAAAGGAAGGCAACTACGGGAATCAACTTCGTGTCTCCGCGTGCTCCACTCTTGGTTACCTCTATCCTTTATCTCTCTATATATTGCGTAGCTATATCTTGCTTAGTTGTTAACCTTCTCATATAGGTAAATTCACATAGCTGCATATCTAGAGAATTTACCTTTGTGTCAAGCCTAAATTGAAAAAGAACTAAAAATTGGTTAGCACCTATTCACTCCCCCCCCTCTAGGTGCGGCATACGATCCTTTCAGTTGTCAAGCACAAGGTTTCGCGTAAATAAATAACACATGTAGAAATAAAACAAGTAAAAACTAAACTAGATAAAATAACTAAGTAAAAACTGTAAAACATTTGATTGTTTTTGGTGTTTTGGATGCAAATAAGAAAAAATAAATATTTTTGTATTTTCGGATTAAAATAGTGCAGCAAATAGGAAAACAATGTAAAAGCAATATTAATGTGTTTCTTATGATAAAAAGTGGACCGGGGTTCATGGGTTCACTTGACTATTCTCTCTTAAAGTTGTGGTGGAAAAAGCAATTCATCAATGAGATATGAAGGTGCAGATAATATTATATGTAAGATAAAATTAATATCGACATCACGTCCTAATAGATCTTGAACATATTGTCACTATCTAAAAACTAAAACCATGTTACTCCATATAACACACACATCACTCCGCTGATGACCCACAAGTATAGGGGGTGTATCGTAGTACTTTCGATAAATAAGAGTGTCAAACCCAACGAAGAGTTGAAGGTGTTGACGAGCTGTTTCGATCAAGGATTCACTGTCAACACTAGAAAACAGTTTTTCAGGGGTATTTAGTATTGCAGATAAATAAAGTACGAGTAAATAAAAGACAATAATAATAATTGCGGCGAGTGGCCCAATCCTTTTTAGAGCGAAGGACAAGCCGGTTGGTGTACTTATGATGACTAAACGTTCCTGAGGACACACGGGAATTTCATCAAGTGCTTTCGCTTCACATAGTTGAATAATCTTCATTGGTTTGGTAAGTGTAGTGTGGGTGAACCTATGCTAATGCACTACCCCAACTTGGACTAATGCATACTTGTGATTATCCCCTTGCAAGCATCCGCAACTACAAGAAAGTAATTAAGATAAATCTAACCACGACCTTAAACTTTGAGATCCCACACTCCCTCGTGCATCGGTTTTCTAACGGGGGTTTGGGTTTCTGTCGCTCCTACAACCCCATAATTAGTAGCCAAATACACGATGCATTCCCCTAGGCCCATAAAGGTGAAGTATCATGTAGTCGACGCTCACATGCCACCACTAGAAGAATAACACCATAACTTAAATATCAAACCATTAAATATTACTCAATATAGTTCCACTACTAAAATCATGACTTCCCCCATGTCCTCAAGAACTAAACACTCACGAGAAATCATATGGATCATAATCAGAGGTGATATAATGATGAATAACAATCTGGACATAAACCTTAAATCAATGGTTCCACTCAATAGCATCAACTCCAAGGAGTAATCAACACCGAGAAAGTTTCCCCTATGAACTAGACAAGTATCAAACCCAAGATGTTACAGCGGGACGGCGTGGAGATGGCGGTGATGACGGTGGTGGTAGTGGAGATGATGATGATCCCGATGAAATCCATCTCGATGGTGGTGACGATGGCGACGATTTCCCCCCTCCAAGAAAGAATTTCCCCGACAGATTTCTGCCTGCCGGAGAGCTTTTCTCTCTCTCTCTCTCTGTTTCTTCACCCCGTATCGGCGGCGGAATATTTCTCTGTTCGCTCCCCCAATCTTAGGGTTGCCGAGGGGATGAAATACGCGAGGGGTCGATGTCAGAGGTGGGCCAGGGCCACCACACCATGCCTAGGCGGGCCAGGGTGGCCCATGCCTAGGGGGTGATGTGGGCCCCTCCTGGCCCATGTAAGTCTCCCCTTCTGGATTCCTCCGCCATGTGGCAAAATAGGAGTTTCTGGGTATTTTCTAGGAATTGTCGTTCTTCAGAAATATGGTATCTTGACAGTCCTTTTTCCAGCAGAATTCTGACTCCAGCAGTTAATTCTCCAATAATCACCAAACATGCAAAAATAGATGGAATAACATAAGTAACTTCTCTAAATATGAAATATATCAATGAATAACAGTAAATTATGATATAGTGAAACAAATTGGACGTATCAACTCCCACCAAGCTTAGACCTTGCTTGTCCCCAAGTGAAACTGAACTTAGTAAACTAGACCACTGGTTTATGGATTGAAGTGTCGATAAATAAAATACGGACAAGAAGCATCATACTTACCAATACACAAGTCATTATTGACAACAACTTCTTCTTATATAATCCAACTTGCAATGAGTAAGGAGTCACTAAATAGAGGTGCATAGAGAAAATCATAATTGATGATGGAATTTTTTTGTTCTTGGTCAGAGAATAATTAACAGATTGTACTTATCTTTCGAGCGGAGTCTTTATATTAGAGCTTATTGCAGAAATCACATACTCAATTATTACAATCTCTTTTCAATCATAGATAGCTTTCAACGTTATATTCATTCAGATAAAAGCATTGTGCTACGCAAGGAAGAATAAAAGATTTGATTGAATGCATCAACACACATGAATGGTTGGATCACAACAACTCAAATGCTTGCTTGAGATAGAATAAAATGGGTTTACTGACTCAACATAAAAGTAAAAGAAATGTCATGCGCAGAGGGGAGCAATATTACTCATGTGCTAGAGCTTTTTTGTTTCAAATGCAATAGGAGTGTTGAAAATATATTTTGAGAGGTATGCATGTCTATCTCAACGAATGGCATCATATGATTTATCATCCTTTCATATAGTGACCTCAAGAGCAGCTCCCATGTAGTTCTCCATTGCACACCATTATTTAGGATCTCTCTAGTACATAATGTGCAGAGCATTATTTGTTCATTTGTTTATTTTATATTTTGTTTGGGATGGGCACCCAGTTGCCTTGCTCTTTTTGAAATATTATGGACCAAAACATTATTCATTCTTGTCACAGAATGACGTCATAAAAAGACAATAAACCATTCAATACTTCCTCATGAGCTAAAACAAAACACAAAACAAGTAATAATGTTTGAAGGTTTAAAGGTAGCACACAAACAATTCACTTTGGAGTGGCGGTGAAATACCACATATAGGTAGATATGATGGACACAAATGGAATGAGTTTTTTGTTCAAGGTTTGGATGCACGAGAAGCATTCCCTCTCAGTACATGTCTTTGGCTAGCAAGGTTGGGTATGAAGCATAAGAGTTGAGCGAAACAAACAAATATACATGTGATAGAAAGCAATCTTCCTCGAAAGTACAAATGATTCAATCTCTAGAATACTAAGCTTATGAGCCACCAAGAATAAAGATAATGGAATAATATATCTACATGTATTTTTGTCTTTTCTAAGTAAGTCTCAAAGTACTGTTGCAATTCTTATATGTTTTATGTGCACTTTTCCACACTTTTTAGCATTTTCTAGGACTAACCTACTAACGCAGTGCCGCAGTGTCAGTTCCCGTTTTCTGCTGTTTTCGTGTTTCAGAAAAGTTGTACATGAAAGTTTCTCGGAATTTGACGAAATAAAAGCCCAGTGTCTTATTTTGCCGGGACCAAGACGGAGCCAGAAGGACACACGCATGAGAGATGCCACGTGGCAGTACATAGGGCAGGCGCGGCCCTACCCTTGGCCGCGTTTGTCCCATGTACTGGCGCCTCGTCGCCTCATTTGCTCCTCCCTTCCGCCTATTTATTCCTCGTATCGGGAAAACCCTAGGGACCCGAGTCTCCATCCATGAAAAGTTTCGACGCCGCCGTCAACCGAAACCCTAGTTCGGGAGGGTTCTATAGTCCATCCCGGCACCCTGCCGGAGAGGGAAATCACCGCCGGAGGCCTCTACATGGCCATGTCTTCATCCGAGGTGATGTGTGAGTAGTCCTCCACGGGACCATGGGTCCATAGTAGTAGCTAGATGGATGTCCGTTGCTTGCAACTTAATATTGGAGGGTCTCGTGGATGCAATTCTAAAGGTGGATTATTAGTCATAGATGCAGTTGGATTACGGTCTATGTATATTGTTGTAATGCCCGCATACTTTCATAGCATGTATTCTGCACCAACCATTAGCGTAGAATCTCTGTTTGTCAATTGCCCATTTGTAATTTATTTACCCAACATATTTATTTTATTGGGGAGGCGCCTCTAGTGAACTGTGGACCCCGGTCCTTCTTCTTTTAATTGCAATCTTCTACAACATTTTTCTGTTCTGTTCTCTGCAAACAATTCTTCTTCCACACGGTTTGTTTAATCCTTTGTTTTGAGCAAAATCAGTGATGGCGTGTGATGCACACGTCCGTTGGGAACCCCAAGAGGAAGGTGTGATGCGCACAGCAGCAAGTTTTTCCCTCGGTGAGAAACCAAGGTTATCGAATCAGTAGGAGATGAAGGCCACGTGAAGGTTGTTGGTGAAGGAGTGTAGTGCGGCGCAACACCAGGGATTCCGGTGCCAACGTGGAACCTGCACAACACAATCAAAATACTTTGCCCCAACTTAACAGTGAGGTTGTCAATCTCACCGGCTTGCTGTAAACAAAGGATTAAACGTATGGTGTGGAGAATGATGTTTGCTTGCAAAGAACAACAGAGAATAGTGATTGCAGTAGATTGTATTTCAGATGTAAAAGAATGGACCAGGGTCCACAGTTCACTAGTGCTGTCTCTCCAATAAGATAAATAGCATGTTGGGTGAACAAATTACAGTTGGGCAATTGACAAATAGAGAGGGCATAACAATGCACATACATATCATGATGACTACTATGAGATTTACTTAGGGCATTACGACAAAGAACATAGACCGCTATCCAGCATGCATCTATGCCTAAAAAGTCCACCTTCGGGTTAGCATCCGCACCCCTTCCAGTATTAAGTTGCAAACAACAGACAATTGCATTAAGTACTGTGCGTAATGTAAACAATACAAATATCCTTAGACAAAGCATTGATGATTTAACCCTAGTGGCAACAGCACATCCATAACCTTAGAAATTTCTGTCACTGTCCCAGATTCAATGGAGGCATGAACCCACTATCGAGCATAAATACCCCCTCTTGGAGTTTTCAAGTATCAACTTGGCCAGAGCCTCTACTAGCAACAGAGAGCATGCAAGATCATAAACAACACATATATGATAGATCAATAATCAACTTGACATAGTATTTTATATTCATCGGATCCCAACAAACACAACATGTAGCATTACAAATAGATGACCTTGATCATGATAGGCAGCTCACAAGATCTAAACATGATACCACAAGAGGAGAAGACAACCATCTAGCTACTGCTATGGACCCATAGTCCAAGGATGAACTACTCACGCATCAGTCCGGAGGCGGGCATAGTGATGTAGAGCCCTCCGGTGATGATTCCCCTCTCCGGCAGGGTGCCGGAGGAGATCTCCTGAATCCCCCGAGATGGGATTGGCGGCGGCGGCGTCTCTAGAACTTTTCTCGTATCGTGGCTCTCGGTACTAGGGTTTTCGCGTCGGAGAGAATATATAGGCGAAGGGGCAGAGTCGGGGACGCTCGAGGGGCCCACCCCATTGGGCGGTGCGGCCAGGGGTGGGGCCGCGCCCCCCTAGGGTGTGGCCGAGCCCCCCTAGGGTGTGGCCACCTCGTCGCCCCTCTTCGTCTCCTCTTCGGACTTCTGGAAGGCTCCATGGAAAATAAGACAATGGGCTTTTGTTTCGTCCAATTCCGAGAATATTTCCTGTGTAGGATTTCTGAAACCAAAAACAGCAGAAAACAGGAACTGGCGCTTCGGCATCTTGTTAATAGGTTAGTGCCGGAAAATGCATCAAAATGATATAAAGTGTATATAAAACATGTGAGTATTGCCATAAAACTAGCATGGAACATAAGAAATTATAGATACGTTTGGGACGTATCAAGCATCCCAAGCTTAGTTCCTACTCGCCCTCAAGTAGGTAAACGATAACAAGGATAATTTCTGAAGTGACATGCTACTATCAAAATCTTGATCAATACTATTGTAAAGCATATGAGGTGAATGAAGTGATTCAAAGCAATGGTAAAGATAATGACTAAACAACTGAATCATATAGCAAAGAATTTTCATGAATAGTACTTTCAAGACAAGCATCAATAAGTCTTGAATAAGAGTTAACTCATAAAGCAATAAATTCTTAATAGAAGGTTTTGAAGCAACACAAAGGAAGATATAAATTTCAGCAGTTGCTTTCAACTTCAACATGTATATCTGATACGTCTCCGACGTATCTACAATTTCTCATGTTCCATGCTTGTTTTATGACAATACCTACATGTTTTGTTCACATTTTATGATGATTTTATGCGTTTTCCGGAACTAACCTATTGACGAGATGCCGAAGTGCCAGTTCCTGTTTTCTGCTGTTTTTGGTTTCAGAAATCCTAGTAAGGAAATATTCTCGGAATTGGACGAAATCAATGCCCAGAATCTTAAAATCCCACGAAGCTTTCAGAACACCCGTGAGCCGCCAGAGGGGAGCCCTGGGGGCCCACACGCCAGGCTGGCGCGGCCAGGGGGTGGGCCGCCCCCCCCTACTGTGTCGCCACCTCGTCGACCTTCCGACTCCGCCTCTTCGCCTATTTAAAGGTCCCTGACCTAAATCTTCAATACGAAAAAGCCACGGTACGAGAAACCTTCCAGAGCCGCCGCCATCACGAAGCCAAGATCTGGGGGACAGGAGTCTCTGTTCCGGCACGCCGCCGGGACGGGGAAGTGCCCCCGGAAGGCTTCTCCATCGACACCGCTGCCATCTCCACCGCCATCTTCATCAACGCTGCTGTCTCCCATGAGGAGGGAGTAGTTCTCCATCGAGGCTAAGGGCTGTACCGGTAGCTACGTGGTTAATCTCTCTCCTATGTACTTCAATACAATAATCTCATGAGATGCCTTACATGATTGAGATTCATATGATGATGCTTGTAATCTAGATGTCATTATGCTAGTCAAGTGGATTTTACTTATGTGATCTCCGGAGACTCCTTGTCCCACGTGTGTAAAGTTGACAGTGTGTGCACCGTGTGGGTCTCTTAGGCTATATTTCACAGAATACTTATTCACTGTTATGAATAGCATAGTGAAGTGCTTATTTATATCCCTTTATGATTGCAATGTGTTTTGTATCACTATTTATCTATGTGCTACTCTAGTGATGTTATTAAAGTACTCTATTCCTCCTGCACGGTGTAATGGTGACAGTGTGTGCATCGTGTAGTACTTGGCGTAGGTTATGATTGTAATCTCTTGTAGATTATGAAGTTAATTATTGCTATGATAGTATTGATGTGATCTATGCCTCCTTCATAGTGTGATGGTGACAGTGTGCATGCTATGTTAGTACTTGGTGTAATTGCAATGATCTATCATGCACTCTAAGGTTATTTAAACATGAATATCGAATATTGTGGAGCTTGTTAACTCCGGCATTGAGGGTTCGTGTAATCCTACACAATTAGTGGTGTTCATCATCCAACAAGAGAGTGTAGAGTATAGCATTTATCTATTTATTCTGTTATGTGATCAATGTTGAGAGTGTCCACTAGTGAAAGTATGATCCCTAGGCCTTGTTCCCAAATACTGCAATCATCGCTTGTTTACTGTTCTACTGCATCCGTACTGCCTGCAATATTACCACCATCAACCACACGCCAGGCGTAGCATCAAGCTATTTTCTGGTGCCGTTACTACTGCTCATATACATTCATACCACCTGTATTTCACTATCTCTTCGCCGAACTAGTGCACCTATACATCTGACAAGTGTATTAGGTGTGTTGGGGACACAAGAGACTTCTTGCTTTGTGGTTGCAGGGTTGCTTGAGAGGGATATCTTTGACCTCTTCCTCCCTGAGTTCGATAAACCTTGGGTGATCCACTTAAGGGAAACTTGCTGCTGTTCTACAAACCTCTGCTCTTGGAGGCCCAACACTGTCTACAAGAATAGAAGCACCCGTAGACATCAATATCTCATGGATAATTGTCAACACAAAGTAATATGATGAGTGCAAATAAGCAAGTATGTAGGAATCAATGCACACAGTTGACACAAGTGTTTACTTGTAAGATGGAAAGAAGTAGGTAAACTGACTCAACATAAAGTAAAAGAAAGGCCCTTCGCAGAGGGAAGCATGGATTACTCATGTGCTAGAGCTTTTATTTCGAAAACATGGAAACAATTTTGTCAACGGTAGTAATAATTCATATGTGTTACGCATAAAACATCCTATAAGTTGCAAGCCTCATGCATCGAATACCAATAGTGCTCGCACCTTGTCCTAATCAGCTCGGATTTCCATGGATTATCATTGCATTACATATGTTTCAACCAAGTGTCACAAAGGGGTACCTCTATGTCACCTGTACAAAGGTCCAAGGAGATAGATCACATTTGATTTCTCGTTTTTGATAAATCTCAACTTGAGGACATCCATACCGGGACAACATAGATAACATATAATGGACTCCTCTTTTAATGCTTAAGCATTCAACAACAGATAATATTCTCATAAGAGATTGAGGATTAATGTCCAAGCTGAAACTTCCACCATGATACATGGCTTTGGTTGGCGGCCCAATGTTCTTCTCTAACAATATTCATACTCAAACCATTCAACTCATGGCAAATCACCCTTACTTCAGACAAGACGAACATGCATAGAAACTCACATGATATTCAACAAAAGTGTAACAGTTGATGGCGTCCCCAGAAACATGGTTACCGCTCAACAAGCAACTTATAAGAAATAAGATACATAAGCGACATATTCTTTACCACAGTAGTTTTTAAGCTACTTTCCCATGAGCTATATATTGCAAAGACAAGGAATGAAATTTTAAAGGTAGCACGCAAGCAATTTACTTTGGAATGGCAGAGAAATACCACATAGTAGGTAGTTATGGTGGACACAAATGGCATAAGTTTTGGCTCAAGGTTTTGGATGCACGAGAAGCATTCCCTCTCAGTACAAGGCTTTGGCTAGCAAGGTTGTTTGAAGAAAACACAAGTATGAACCGGTACGGTAAAACTTACATAAGAACATATTGCAAGCATTATAAGACTCTACACTGTCTTCCTTGTTGTTCAAACACTTTTACCAGAAAATATCTAGACTTTAGAGAGACCAATCATGCAAACCAAATTTCAACAAGCTCTACAGTAATTCTCCACTAATAGGTTCAAACTACATGATGCAAGAGCTTAAACATGATCTATTTGAGATCTCAAAACAATTGCCAAGTATCAAATTATTCAAGATAATATACCAATTACCACATGAAGCATTTTCTGTTTCCAACCAAATAGCAATAAACGAAGCGGTTTTCAACCTTCGCCATGAACACTAAAAGTAAAGCTAAGAACACCAATGTTCATATGAACAAGCGGAGCGTGTCTTTCTCCCACACAAGGAATGCTAGGATCCAAATTTATTCAAACACAAACAAAAATAAAAACATACAGACGCTCCAAGTAAAGCACATAAGATGTGATGGAATAAAAATATAGTTTCACTAGAGGTGACCTGATAAGTTGTTGATGAAGAAGGGGATGCCTTGGGCATCCCCAAGCTTAGATGCTTGAGTCTTCTCGAAATATGCAGGGATGATCCACGGGGGCATCCCCAAGCTTAGACTTTTCAGTCTTCTTGATCGTATTATATCATCCTCCTCTCTTGATCCTTGAAAACTTCCTCCACACCAAACTCAAAACAATCTCATTAGAGGTTTAGTGCATAATCAAAAATTCACATGTTCAGAGAGGACACAATCATTCCTAACACTTATGGACATTACCCAAGGGTACTGAAATTTAATGGAGCAAAGAAATCCACTCAACACAGTAAAAGAGGCAATGTGAAATAAAATTAAGAATCTGTCAAAACAGAACAGTCCGTAAAGACGGATTTTTTAGAGGCACTTAACATGCTCATATGAAGAAGCTCAAATTGAATGAAAGTTTCGTACATATCGGAGGATCACTCATGAATTTTCGCAGATTTTTCTGAGTTTCCTACAGAGATACCTATTCAAATTCGTGACAGCTAGAAATCTGTTTCTGCGCAGAAATCCAAATCTAGTATCAACCTTACTATCAAAGACTTTACTTGGAACAACAATGCAATAAAATAAAGATACAAAGGTATTGCTACAGTAGTAACAAGAACCTTGACTCAAATATAAAACAAAACTTGCAGAAGTAAAATAATGGGTTGTCTCCCATAAGCGCTTTTCTTTAACGCCTTTCAGCTAGGCGCAGGAAGTGTAAATCAAGTAACATCAAGAGAAAAAGCATCAACATCATAATTTGTTCTAATAATAGAATCAAAAGGTAACTTCATTCTCTTTCTAGGGAAGTGTTCCATACCTTTCTTAAGAGGGAATTGATATTTAATATTTCCTTCTTTCATATCAATAATAGCACCAACAGTTCGAAAAAGGGTCTTCCCAAAATAATAGGACAAGATGCATTGCATTCAATATACAAGACAACAAAATCAACGGGGACAAGGTTATTGTTAACCGTAATAAGAACATTATCAATCCTCCCCAAAGGTTTCTTTATAGAATTATCAGCGAGATTAACATCCAAATAACAATATTTCAATGGTGGCAAGTCAAGCATATCATAAAGTTTCTTAGGCATAACAGAAATACTTGCACCAAGATCACATAAAGTGTTACAATAAAAATCATTAACTTTCATTTTAATGATGGGCTCCCAACCATCTTCCAACTTCCTAGAAATAGAAGCTTTAAGTTTTAATTCCTCTTCTCTAGCTTTAATGAGAGCATTTGTAATATGTTTTGTAAAGGTCAAATTTATAGCACTAGCATTAGGACTTCTAGCAAGTTTTTGCAAGAACTTAATAACTTCAGAGATATGACAATTATCAAAATCAAAACCATTATGATCTAAAGCAGTGGGATCATTGTCCCTAATACTCTGAAAAATTTCAGCACTCTTATCACAAACAGTTTCAACAGTTTCAGGCAATTTTGCATGCTTTGTATTAGAGGTAGAAACATTGCCAACACCAATTATTTTACCATTGATAGTAGGAGGTTTAGCAACATGTGAAGCATTAACATTACTAGTGATGGTGATAGTCCAAACTTTAGCTACATTATTCTCTTTAGCAAGTTTTTCTTCTCTTTCCCACCTAGCATGCAATTCAGCCATCATTCTAATATTGTCATTAATTTGAACTTGTATAGCGTTTGCTGTAGCAAATGACTTAATATCTTTAGTTTCATTATGCATAACTTTTAGTTTTAAAAGATCAACATCAGCAGCAAGACTATCAAACTTAGAAGCAAGAACATCAATTTTACCAAGATTTTCTTCAACAGACTTGTTAAAACAGTTTGTGTACTAATAAATTCTTTAAGCATGACTTCAAGACCAGAGGGTACACTCCTACTATTGTTGTAAGAATTACCATAAGAATTACCATAACCATTACCATTATTAGAAGGATATGGCCCATAGTTGTTACCAAAATTATTCCTATAAGCATTGTTGTTGAAATCATTACTTTTAATGAAGTTCACATCAACATGCTCTTCTTGAGAAACCAATGAAGCTAAAGGAACATTATTAGGATCAACATTAGATCTACCATTAACAAGCATAGACATAATAACATCAATCTTATCACTCAAGGAGGAGGTTTCTTCAACAGAATTTACCTTCTTACCTTGAGTAGTCCTTTCAGTGTGCCATTCAGAGTAGTTGATCATCATATTATCAAGAAGCTTTGTTGCAGTACCCAAAGTGATGGACATAAAAGTACCTCCAGCAGCTGAAAACAATAGGTTCCTTGAAGAAAAATTTAATCCTGCATAAAAGGTTTGGATGATCATCCAAGTAGTTAGTCCATGCGTAGGGCAATTCTTTATCAAAGATTTCATTCTTTCCCATGCTTGGGCAACATGTTTATTATCCAATTGCTTAAAATTCATTATGCTACTTCTCAAAGATATAATTTTAGCTAGAGGATAATATCTACCAATGAAAGCATCTTTACATTTAGTCCATGAATCAATACTATTCTTAGGCAAAGATAGCAACCAATCTTTAGCTCTTCCTCTTAAGGAGAAAGGAAACAATTTCAGTTTTATAATGTCCCCATCTACATCCTTATACTTTTGCATTTCACAAAGTTCAACAAAATTATTAAGATGGGCAGCAGCATCATCAGTACTAACACTAGAAAATTGCTCTCTCATAATAAGATTTAGTAAAACAGGTTTAATTTCATAAAATTCTGCTGTAGCAGCAGGTGGAGCAATATGTGTGCATATGAAATCATTATTATTGGTGCTAGTGAAATCACACAACTTAGTGTTCTCAGGAGTATTCATTACAGTAGTAAAAATAAGTAAAGCAAACTGAATTAAATAAAGTAAATGCAAGTAACTAATTTTTTTGTGTTTTTGATATAAAGAAAGCAAACAAGACAGAAAATAAAATAAAGCAAGACAATAAAAAAAGTAAAGAGATTGGATGTGAGAGACTCCCCTTGCAGCGTGTCTTGATCTCCCCGGCAACGGCGCCAGAAAAAGGTCTTGATGGCGTGTGATGCACACGTCCGCTGGGAACCCCAAGAGGAAGGTGTGATGCGCACAGCAGCAAGTTTTTCCCTCAGTAAGAAACAAAGGTTATCGAACCAATAGGAGATGAAGGCCACGTGAAGGTTGTTGGTGAAGGATTGTAGTGCGGCGCAACACCAGGGATTCCGGCGCCAACGTGGAACCTGCACAACACAATCAAAATACTTTGCCCCAACTTAACAGTGAGGTTGTCAATCTCACCGGCTTGCTGTAAACAAAGGATTAAACGTATGGTGTGGAGAATGATGTTTGCTTGCAAAGAACAACAGAGAACAGTGATTGCAGTAGGTTGTCTTTCAGATGTAAAAGAATGGACCGGGGTCCACAGTTCACTAGTGGTGTCTCTCCAATAAGATAAATAGCATGTTGGGTGAACAAATTACAGTTGGGCAATTGACAAATAGAGAAGGCATAACAATGCACATACATATCATGACTACTATGAAATTTACTTAGGGCATTACGACAAAGAACATAGACCGCTATCCAGCATGCATCTATGCCTAAAAAGTCCACCTTCAGGTTAGCATCCGCACCTGTTCCAGTATTAAGTTGCAAACAATAGACAATTGTATTAAGTACTGTGCGTAATGTAAACAATACAAATATCCTTAGACAAAGCATTGATGTTTTATCCCTAGTGGCAACAGCACTTCCATAACCTTAGAACTTTCTGTCACTGTCCCAGATTCAATGGAGGCATGAACCCACTATCGAGCATAAATACCCCCTCATGGAGTTACAAGTATCAACTTGGCCAGAGCCTCTACTAGCAACGGAGAGCATGCAAACTTCATAAACAACATATATATGATAGATCAATAATCAACTTATCATAGTATTCCATATTCATCGGATCCCAACAAACACAACATGTAGCATTACAAATAGATGATCTTGATCATGATAGGCAGCTCACAAGATCTAAACATGATAGCACAAGAGGAGAAGACAACCATCTAGCTACTGCTATGGACCCATAGTCCAAGGATGAACTACTCACACATCAGTCCGGAGGCGGGCATGGTCATGTAGAGCCCTCCGGTGATGATTCCCCTCTCCGGCAGGGTGCTGGAGGCGATCTCCTGAATCCCCCGAGATGGGGTTGGCGGCGGCGGCGGCTCTAGAACTTTTCTCGTATCGTGGCTCTCGGTACTAGGGTTTTTGCGATGGAGAGAATATATAGGCGAAGGGGCAGAGTCGGGGGACACTCGAGGGGCCCACCCCATAGGGCGGCGCGGCCAGGGGTGGGGCCGCGCCCCCCTAGGGTGTGGCTGCCTTGTCGCCCCTCTTCGTCTCCTCTTCGGACTTCTGGAAGGCTCCGTGGAAAATAAGACCGTCGGCTTTTGTTTCGTCCAATTCCGAGAATATTTCCTGTGTAGGATTTCTGAAACCAAAAACAGCAGACAGAGAGCGGCGCTTCGGCATCTTGTTAATAGGTTAGTGCCGGAAAATGCATCAAAATGATATAAAGTGTATATAAAACATGTGAGTATTGTCATAAAACTAGCATGGAAAATAAGAAATTATAGATACGTTTGGGACGTATCAATCAATGAGCTTGACAACCTCGCTGAAAGTTGGGGAAAAATTTTGTGTGCAGGTCTCCACGTTGGTAGAGATCAATTGAGATATTCTCAAATAATTGGCTCGCTTATGTATTTAGCCAGCGCCACGAGGCCTGACATCTCCTTTGTTGTAAGCAAATTGGCTCGATTTGTATCAAGACCTGTAGATGTTCATTCACATGCTCTCGAGAGAGTGTTGCGCTATTTGAAAGGCACTGTGAGCTATGGTATTCACTATACTGGGTATCCGAGGGTACTTGAGGGTTGTAGTGATTTCAATTGTTTTTCTGATGCTGATGAGACTAAAGCCACAAGTGGTTATTTGTTCACACTTGGTGTTGGTACTGTTTCCTGGAAGTCTTGCAAGCAGACCATCTTAACGAGGTCAACAATGGAAGCAGAACTCACAACACTAGACACTGGCACTGTTGAAGCGGAGTGACTTTGTGAGCTCTTGATGGACTTACCCGTGGTTGAGAAACCAATACCCATTATTCCTACAAACTGTGATAATCAAACTGTGATCATCAAAGTAAACATTTCTAAGGATAATATGAAGTCATCAAGGCATGTGAAAAGGAGATTGAAATCTGTCAGGGAAATGACAAACTCCAGAGTTATTGTGTTGGATTATATCCAAAGAAACTTGGCAGATCCTTTCACAAAGGGTCTATCACGAAATGTGATAGAGAATGCATCGAGGGAGATGGGCTTGAGACCCACACTATGAGTTGCCTACAGTGGTAACCCACTCTATGTGATCAAAAATCCCGTGAATTAGAGCTGGGAGACAAGTTGTTAGTCAGCTGGGAGGAGAGTATCCCTATAGTGAGTTTACCCTCTCCGTGAAGATGCAATACTTTCCTGATTTGCATGGCAGGTTGATATTTATCTTAATGTGTTCTAAGTGGCTTATTCAAGCAAAGATGTTGTCCTGCAGAACATCTTCTGCAGAACAGACCTATATGAGTCTGATTGTTAAACGTCGCAATCTATGAGAGTTGGAGGCTCTCTAATAAACTTATAAAAGTCCTAGAGTATGACTTATAAGCTCCACGTCGCGAGGAAGCCTTGCGGCAACCCTGTATCGGTTTAGGCTTTGTGTGAAGCTAGTTCGCAGAAAATTCATAGTTCAAGACGTAGTCCACTATTCAAGTTGCAAGCTAGTGTAATATGAAATTCTTAGTGGAAGTTCAACCTAACAGTCTCCACCGTGCACCGGTGTATAAAACAATTATTCTGGAATGATGTTATTAGATGTGCCAATGAGACTTTGTGGGGAATTGCTGGAACTTTGCCTTGGGCCTTAGCCCATGTCCCAATACAAATTCTGAAATTCTCTTGGCCCATGTGGTAATGGCAAGGGGTGGGACTAAACTTTAGTCCCACAGTGCTAGTTGGGAGAGAGTTGGAGTGGTATATAAGTGGGCTATTCTAGTCCTAGTAAGTGAGTGAGAAGAGAGAGCCCTCGCGCACTCCTCCTCCGCCACCCGCCTCGCCTCGTCACGCACGCACGTCACGATGCGCCGCGGGTTGC
Organism: Lolium perenne; assembly: GCF_019359855.2. Taxonomy (NCBI): domain Eukaryota; kingdom Viridiplantae; phylum Streptophyta; class Magnoliopsida; order Poales; family Poaceae; genus Lolium; species Lolium perenne. The sequence continues at coordinate 165,110,750 of NC_067247.2, forward strand.
GGGAATCTCGCCGAGCCAAGCTTATCTTTTTGTTGTTTGGGAAATTAATTGTGTAATCAATTACGAGTCATTAACGGACGTTAACACAGCCGTTTTCGCTCTGGTTTTTCTGGATCGTGGACTCGTACGTGGGCTGTGTCCCACGACCTTCCCGAACCGCACTATATAAGCACAAATGCGGACCCTAGCCTGTACGGAAAACCAAATGTGACCGCCTCTTTCCAGTTCATTGCGCCGCCGCCTTCGTCTTCTTCATCCCGTCCTTCGGCGTGCACCGAGCGGCGGGACAGTAGGCCTCCGGAACCCTGCCTCTCATAGACCTGTATGGATGAGGGGCAATCAGGTTTTGGGGGAGCGCTTACGCGCGACTACTAGCAACACGACATCGTCGGACGACGACTTCCCGAACGACGACTTGTTCCCGGACATCGACAACCTCTTCGGCAACCTCAACATTAGCGACAACCAGGATGTTGTTGTCGCCAACATCGCTGTTGCTGCTGCCGCCAACGCTGGACGGTACACGTTTCTGACATCCTCGTTTCAGATCTTACTAGAGTTTCTAGTACTGCTTTTTGGAGTACATGCGATAGGTTTATCTTGTCTAGATGCTATATGTTCATCTACTCTATTGATCTGCATGATTAGTTTATCTGCTATTTATGTAGTCATGATTTATCAACTGTTAGTTCGGATTAATTCATATGATAATTTGCTTATATTTTCAACATATTTAGTCATTTTTAGGACATTCATGAATGTGAGTGTGCTAGCAATATATTTTTCTATGTCTCTATGTAAGAGTTGTATCTTAGCTAAGGTACAACACCATACTATCTCTCCACATTAACAATAGTGGCACATAAGCATTTCTCATATGATACAACGGTAACAAACCGATATTGTGAAACGCCTAATGCTACCCATAGGGGGATATTAGCATGTTATTCTAGGTACTTCGTTTATGGACACAATATTAAATGAGGAAAGAGGTCTCTGCTCTATCTGAGTCTATCCTTCCCAAATTAGGATGCATATAGTTTTTAATCAAAGTCAAACTTTTTAAATTTTGAGTAACTATATAAAAAAATATCAACATCTATAATTTTAAATGCACATAATGTGAAAAAATATATTTCATGATGGTTCTAAAAATATTAATTTTGGATTATAAATGTTGACACTTTTTTCTATATAGTTGGACAAACTTTGAGAAATTTAACATTATTCAAATATTATTGGCATCCTATTTTGAAATAGAGGGAGTGCATAAGATACATTTTTGCGCTCAGAGATAGGGAATCTTATTTCTAGCTTAACTCCATGCATATATGCCCACAAAATCATTAAATGTAGATAAAAGTGATGAGGACATCCCATCTATTAATACAACCGCTGTACCTACAGCCACACAAATATAAGGACCAATCACTAGAGCTCGTGCCAAGCAACTTAACTATCAGGTACTTTCGTTTCTTGGAACTATTCCTCATATATATGAGAATATGATACTGCCTAAATCAGATGTGTTTGTTACTCTTAGGAATGATGGTCCTAGCATGGATGAGGAGGACAAGCATTGGAGCATGATCACGCATGGAGGAGATGGTAGCAAGCATTTGAGGATTGAAGATGACGCCGTAAGTGGAGATTTCATAACATTGAAGCCACCATAATGGAGCAACGATGCTTGGACGAATTCTACAAGTTTCCGCATCATAAAATTCGTTTAAGTGTTATGATTGGTCTTGCGTCACCTTATTTAATGGGTCAGGCCCATGTATTTTCGGATTAGGTATTTTAGGGGATTTTAAGAGGCCATATAAGTGGAGGAAGGCCCATTTAGAGGTGTTTTTGGCCAACCCTAGCTGGTTGGACGAAAATCCCTTCACTTCCCCCATATATATCCCTCTGTAGCCGTCATTAGAACTTAGATTTTGATTAGATTAAAAGTTAGCCAATTGCTGTAACTTCGTGTACTTCTTTTAAGGCCAACGTCGAGAACAAGACCGACTATTCGGAATCCCAGCATTATCAATCAAGCTTTCATCTATATTCGCAATATTCTGATTGCATCTTTAGTTCTTACTTATTCTCGATTTCAGGTAGGAATTAAGACCCTTGCTGGTCAGACTGATCATGCTCCCGCAAGATCAGTAATTCCCGGAGATTGTCCTAGCGATTGCATTGGCACACGAGCTTTGCACGTGTAGTCGGATCGTCAAGCACGAACTCCACCAACAAATCGATTTATCCCCATCTCATCAAAAGATCGGACACCTTTGCCCTATCAAGTGGTATCAGATTTCAGGTTGCTCGGTGAGATTTTACAGTTTTCCTAGTGTAGATTGCATCGTCTTCATACCTAAAACCCACGAAAAAGCCAAAAAATATATTAGGTTTAGATCATCCGTCCCATAGCCCCTGCCAAGCCATTGCATGATCTTTTCAGTTTTTGCTTTTTGAGTCTTTGTCTGCAATCGTTGTGTCGCGTGCTGGTCTTAGCGTCTAGAGTTGTTAGAGTTTCGAGTTCTGGTCATAGTAGTCGCGTCGTCGCCACACCATCTCCGCTTGCAGTCCTCGCCATATCACCGCCACCATATACTTCCGCCACATCTGCCATCAACTCTTTGTTGAGCCCCTTTGGTTCCCATCATCATAGGGTCTTTCTTGATCTTCGTTTCTGAGTTTTTTCGGGTTTTAGATCTGTTTTCTTGGTCAATTTCGCGTTTTCCGTCGGAATCCTGATAGCAATCTAGCTGGAAAAAAAATTTCTTGTCGCCTGACCATAGAGACCTCTGTGGTCTAGCGCCATGGTAGATTCCCAGAAAAAAAAATTCCGGTCGCCCGACCATAGAGACCTCTGTGGTCTAGCGCCAAGGTAGATTCCCCGAAAAAAAAATTCTGGTCACCCGACCATAGAGACCTTTGTGGTCTAGCGCCAAGGTAGATTCCCCCCAAAAAAATTGCGCCTTACCTTAGGTGGCTCTATCCTTCAGCGCCAGTTTCGCTGCCCCTTGCATCTTGTGCCGCGTCGTGACCTCGTTGGTGATTTAGGCTCGCGTCTCTAATACGATCTACCCTAGGACCAACACAGTACCTTCGTTGAGCGTTTTCTCAATTTGCATCGCTGATTTGATTATCGTGTCACCATATCACTATACTTTGCCTTTCCAGAGCTCCACAGATTTCTCCACGTGCAATGTGTCCACACCTGGTACTCGCTTTGGCAATCTTTGGAGACACTGATCCTTGTTGGTTGCTATATCACCTTCCTCCTGTTTGGTAAGAACTTGTAAGAGCTTTGTATTTTGCTTGACGAATTGCGCGTGAACCACCATATTTAGTAGTTTGTAGGCATATACATTTGTGCTTTTTCTGTACTAACCATGTCAGGACCTACACCGGCCGTTGTTGACCCGGCCAAGATGACGAGTGAGCAATTTCATGCTCACTTCACCCACCTTTTGGGCGGGCATGCACGCAACACCGATGCGCACATTGGTGACGTGGATGCCAAACTCACCGACGCGCTGGACAAGTTGGATGGCCTCGAGGCAGCTTTCAACTCCAAGCTCGACGCCAAGTTCCAGGAGCTCTTGACTCGGTTGCCGCCACCTCGCGACAATGTGCGACGACTGATGACCCACAAGTATAGGGGGTGTATCGTAGTACTTTTGATAAATAAGAGTGTCGAACCCAACGAGGAGCAGAAGGTGTTGACAAGCAGTTTCGATGAAGGATTCACTGTAAATGCTCACAAACAAGTATTCAGGGGGTTTTGATATAGCAGATAAATAAAGTACAAGTAAGTAAAATGCGAGAGTAATAATTGCAGCGAGTGGCCCAATCCTTTTTAGCACAAAGGACAAGCTGGGTTGTTTACTTATAATGACCAAACGTTCTTGAGGACACACGGGAATTTAGTCTAGTGCTTTTGCTTCATATAGTTGATTAATCTTCATTGTTTTGATAAGTGTTGTGTGGGTGAACCTATGCTAATGCACCGACCTTCATAGGACTAATACATACTTGTGATTATACCCCTTGCAAGCATCCGCAACTACAAGAAAGTAATTAAGATAAATCTAACCACAGCCTTAAACTCTGAGATCCTGTTATCCCTCCTGCATCGATATACCAACGGGGGTTCAGGTTGCTGTCACTCTGGCAACCCCACAATTAGCAAACGAATACAAGATGTATTCCCCTAGGCCCATAAAGGTGAAGTATCATGTAGTCGACGTTCACATGACACCACTAGAAGAATAACACCACAACTTAAATATCAAACCATTGAATATTACTCAATCATAGTTCACTACTAACATTTAGACTTCACCCATGTCCTCAAGAACTAAACGAACTACTCACGAGACATCATAGGTGATATGATGATGAATAACAATCTGAACATAAACCTTGGTTCAATAGTTTCACTCAATAGCATCAATAACAAGGAGTAATCAATACCGGGAGAGTTTCCCCTATCAAACAATCAAGATTCAACCCTAGATGTTACAGCGGTGACGAGGTGCAGTGGTGGAGATGACGGTGACGGTGGTGGAGATGATGGTGATGATGATCCCAATGAAGTCCAGCTCAATGGTGGTGACGATGGCGTCGATTTCCCCCTCCGAGAGGGAATTTCCCCGGCAGATTTCAGCCTGTCGGAGAGCTCTTTTCTCTCTGGTGTTTTCCGCCCCGCAGCGGCGGATGTGACTCCTCGCGATTATTCCCTGGAGCTTAGGTTTTTGGGACGAAGAAGTACGCGAAGGAGAGGCAGCCGAAGGGGGCTGTGGGCCCCCTCCCCACAAGGCGGCGCGGCCAGGCCAGGGCCCGCGCCGGCCTATGGGGGGCCCATGGTGGCCCTCCTCGGCTCCTCCTTCTGGCTGGCTTCATCTTCGGGAAAAATAAGATCTTTGGTGTAATTTCCGTCAATTGTTGACCTTCAGGAATATTGCATTCCGACGGTGCTTTTTCCAGCAGAATCCTGACTCCGGTGAATGATCCTCCAATAATCATGAAACATGCAAAATATATGAAATAACATAAGTATCACCTCTAAATATGAAATATATCAATGAATAACTGTAAATTATGATATAAAATAGTGATGCAAAATGGACGTATCAACGACGCGCACGCCGCGTTCCTCGTGCGGATGTGCCGGCGGGTACCGCTCCTACTGCAGCAGCAGCACCTGACGCGCCTTCTGATGAGGGATACGAAGACTATGAAGGGGACGCGGACGAGCAGGTCGAGGAGAACGCGCTGGACGGCGAGGAAGTCGAACAACCTGCACCTGGTTGCCCACGACAACTTAACCGCAACGCTCGCCCACCTCCACGTCCGGTACATAATGATGATGACCATGTTGCTAAGCTGAAACTGAATATTCCACCATTTGAGGGTAGATATAATCCTGATGCATATCTTACATGGGAATTGAAAGTAGAACAACGCTTTGCATGTTTAACATACCCTGATCACTTGCGTGTTAGTGCTGCTACGTGTGAGTTCAAAGATTTTGCTTCTATTTGGTGGTCTGAACATTGTAGAGTACGTCATGATACTATTTCTACTACTTGGGTTGGTTTAAAACTTGCTATGCGTACTTTTTTTGTTCCTCCACATTATCAGCGTGATTTGCTTAAGAAATTGTCTCGCTTAGAACAAGGGAAAAATTCTGTAGAAGACTATTATCAAGAATTGCAAACTGGCATGATTCGTTGTGGTGTTGTAGAGGATAATGAGGCTATGCTTGCACGTTTCTTTGGTGGTTTGAATAAAGAGATTCAGCATATTTTAGATTATAAGGAGTACAACACTATTACTCGTGATGCGGGGTGGCCTTCGGACACCTCCACCTCAAGACCGTCAAGTGCAGCCCCGCCTATCGTCGATGCTACACCATGGCCAAGGAGTCCCCCAAGTGGACCAACAACACAAACCCCCGCCATATATGTCAAGGTGAACCCTTTCCTCTCTATGGTCGACCTCAACACCAACTTGAATGGTATGCTACCTCATGCCTATCATCATTGTGTCTATAGGTGCCGACACCGACAAGGACCACGAGAGAAGGAACTCCCATGGTGCAAGGAAGAGAAGAAGAAGAAGGAAAGAAGAGAAGAAGGAAGAGGAAGAAGAGGCGGGAGGAAGAGGCCCAGCCTGGCCGGTCCAGGACCCGGTCAGACCGGACCCACAACCGGGCCGTCCGGTCCCAGGCCCGGTCAACCGGGCGCCCAACCGGGCGCAGCTCCCTCGTACCGGACGAAGACCAGAAACTTCGCAGATTCCCGGTTTGCGCCCGGTCAACCGGACCCACGACCGGACAGCCCGGTCACAGGCCCGGTCAGACCGGACCCAAACCGGATCTGACGGGAATGACCCACCAAACTGCCTTAACTTATCCATTCGCGTACCTGTTCGCCCTTGCTGGCCATGTGTGCCTATATAAGTAGCCTAGACCCCTTCCTTACCCCTTAGACTTGTTTTGAACTCAAACCTAACTTTGAGCTTGGTCTCCCTTGGGTATCATCCCTCTGTAATCAAGGCACCTTGGTTGTTGATTTGGAACTTGTTGAGTGAGATTCTAGTACAAGATACTCTCTCTCCCTCACCAAGCTCTTCTTCTCCAATCCCAATCTCTCCCCGGGGAATTCTACCGCGTGTCTCTTCCTCGGAGATTCTATTGGCGTGGTCCATCGAGCCACGGAGGTAAGCATCGGGTGTATCGGGTTGTGTGTGTGCGTGAGTCTCGGAGTTCCTCGTGTTCATCGTCGTGTTCTTCGTGTTCCTCGCGTTTTCCCATCTTCCCCCTTGGTTTCAAAGTCAATCCGCGAGATCGGGCCACACACGGGGTCTTAGACCTCATCATATGGTATCAGCAGCCTTTGGTTTCCGCGGATTTGACCCTCCACCCACCGGATTTGCCCTCTAAAAATTTTCCCAAAAAATCCCCAAAAAATAGCCCTAAATTGCCTCTTGACCGATCTGTGATTTGGTTGCGTTTTGAGTGGTTTTGGTCCATGGATTTGGTGTTGGAGTGTTTGATCTACTATCTCCCCAACTTTTAGCCCCCAATTCCATCATTTCCCTTCGTTTTGGTCGATTTGGCTTGGTTTTCGCTCAAGAACAGGAGAGAGAAAATCTGCGCCCCGCGAAATCCGGTCGACCGGGCGCCAACCGGGCCAGTGACCGGACAGCCTGGCACCAGGGCCGGTCAACCGGGCGCCAGACCGGGCGCAAACCGGGCGCCAACCGGGCCAGAACCCGGTCAACCGGGCTGTAGACCGGGCAGGCCGGTCCAGGGCCTGGTCAACCGGGCGCCAACCGGGCGCCACCACTACCACCACCTCCGCCATCCACCGCCGCCCTCTCCGCCGCCGGCAAGCACCGCCACCCTCCCCAAACCACCGGGAAACATCACCGCGGCCCCATAACCTCCGCCGCAACCGCAAGGGCATCGACACCACCACCACCGGCTTACCACCGCCACCACCGCCAAGCTACTTTGACCGTTTTCTTCCGCTAACTTGTGTTTGCTTGTTCCGGTTTGAGTGCCTTGTTTGTACAACTAATCCGCAGCTACGAAGCAAGCGACGACATCCTCGGCACCCCGGACTTGCAATCGTACTCTTGACACCACCACCTTCATCGCAAGTTGTGTGTTCATCACCGCCTAACATCTTAGGTATAACTTGCATTCCCCTTGTAACCCCTCTTCTTTTGCGATCTATCCTATCGAGCATTGCTTATTGAGTGTTGCGAGACATTGCACGTGGCCCCGATTGTGAGGTGTGTGTGTAGTGTGGAGTCAAGCTTCTAAGCAAAACTCGTGTGGCAAGATAGCAAGAGCGAGCTAACACTAACATAGTGCGAGAAAAGCCGCCAAAACACACAAAAAAAAAATAGCAAAAGAGTGCAAGTGCCATCATACATACAAAAGTGTACAAAGTGCCACCATAGATACAAAAGAGTGTCAAGTGCCACCATATACAAAAGAGAAAAAGCTTTTAAGCAAAAGAGAGATAAGAGAAGAGAGGCCGCATGTGAATCTTGTTGTCTCTTCGTTTGCAACCAAAGCTTTGATCTCTTCTTGTGTTAGTGTGACACCGAGCACCCTTGCTTAAGGGCTTCTTACACTTTTCCGCTCATTCCTTGGTCGCACTAACCCCGTTCATCTCGTGTGTGCGTTCCACATCTTTTCCGTGTTTATAGTGATCATCGCTTTGACATTTGAATTTTTGGATTTCACCCACTTTTAACAACATACTCGATCTTGGATTTTGTCTTTTGGCTTTCCACTATACTCACCTAACACCATATTTGCTAGCTTTTGCGTGTGGTTTTGCGTGTGTCCCCGATACACTTGATCTTGCTTTTGGCTTGGTTGATTGCCCCAATACTATCTTACCTTGGTAAGAGTACGAGGTAGTCTCCTTCCACTAACATACACCATATAGATATTGTCATGCTAACATGTATAGTGACGAAGAAGATACGGAGGAGTACACGGAGCACTTCGAGGAGGATACCTCTTCAAGCACCGCGGATGTGGAGGAACATGTGGAGCTCGACACCGACTATGGCTCCGCGAGCATCACCGACATGACCGACATCGAGGAGCTCTACATCGACAATGGCTCCTCAAGCACGGACAACATGGTGGAGCACCACCTTAAGGACGACATCGACGAACTCTACATCGACAATGGCTCACCACTCATGGACGACATGGTGGATCAACGCCACGAGTACGACATCGACGACATGGTGGAGCAACACCACGAGTACGACATCGACACCATGGCGGAGCCTCACCTACGCTCCACGATGAGCAAAGACGATGCTCCCACGTACACCTACTTGGCCAATGGAGCTACATATGACGATAGAGGACCTCCACGATGGCACCATCATATGGATCATCAAGAGCGTCCCCATCATGAGTGTCATCGACACACTTCTTCGAGCTCCACAAGGCGCCACCATGAGAGTGCTTATGCACAAGATCGCCGACTTCAAGTACACCATATGGAGCATCAAGAGCGTCCCCATCATAAGCGCCATCGACACTCTTCTCCAAGCTCCACAAGGTGCCGCAAGCAACATGCCAAGTCGCATGAGCCATCATCTAGGCATGGCAAGGACCGTCATCGACATACGTCACCACATGAGCTTCGCCGTCACAAGCCACCTCATGATCGCCATCGACCAACATCTTCCACGAGTCTTCGACGACACCACTCAAGCCATGGTGATGATGCACGAAGACGAGAGCCTCGACATGAAGGCGACAAACACCATGATAGGGTGCCTACCACTACAAGGATGGCAAGTGCACATCGAGCATACCTTCCTCATAAGGCGACTTCCACCTCTTGTGCCACCACCACAATGGCCTCTACCTCGTCACGTGCCTATGGACTCCGATGCTACAAATGCAAGCAACAAGGCCACCCTCCACGGGAATGTCCCAATCTCCTATGTGAGGTGTGCAAGGCCAAGGGTCACGTGGCATGGCAATGCACAACGCCAAGTGCCAAGACGCTCTACTTCGACAAGCTACAAGCACAAGTCCCCAAGATGCCTATTGCGCCAACACTTCAAGATGAAGATCGCCAAGGTGAACTCAAGGGTGAAATTGAGCCGAGCCTAGCTCTCATCAACACTACGGCGCCACCGCTTGACGATGACTTGGGAGGCGATGGAGTTGAGCATGGTGACCATGGGATTCTCCCTTCACCTATGGAGGCGCATGGAGTTGAGATGGTTGAGCATGGGAATTTCCCTTCAACCAAGGAGGCGCATGGAGATGAGAAAGTCGAGCCTACTCCTATATGCTTGATTGATGAGTTGGTACCAATCCCATGTGAGGATGAGAGCCACTTAGCCCACTTGAGTGAGAGTGATAGTGAGTTGAGTGACTTCCACCCCATATGCGAGTTTGAGTGCTTCCATTTGGAGGACATGAGTGATACACTAAGTGAGTTGAGAGAGGTAGATGATAGGTCCATGGAGGACATCGCTTTGGCTAACACATTAACCTCTCCCTCTTTGGTGTCTTCTTATGTTGCACTAGGTTCCACGGAGGACGAGTTCCCGCTCATGGAGACGATGTACATGGTGCATGAAGATGATGATATCTCACCATGCTTGCTCCAAGATGGACATGTCGACCACATGGATCCTCCTACTTCCACAACACCTACCTCAAATGAGTCGGCCTACAAAGGTAACAACATAGGTGTTGATGATGCCATGATCCCACTAGTGGACATGATGCCTTACGAATGCATGCATGATCTCGATGACCCATTTGCTACTTCACATGCTACTTTCATTTTCCCATGCGATACTTTGCTTGTTAACATTGTTGATCATGTGGAAGTGAATGCTTGTGATACCATGACCATGCCATGCTATGAGAGCTTCCATTTTTCTACCATTGCTTGCAATATGTCGACCACTTGCTCTTTCCCATGCATTGCTTGCAATGATAATGATTATGATCATGCTTGTGTTGTGACACCCTTGATGAACACTTGCTCTTTACTTAGGGTTGTCGACAACAATGATAACATGTTGAACATGCTTTGCCCAAAATGTTTGCACCATTCCATGATCCTTGCATCCAAGATTGTGAACAATTGCTCTTTCTTATGCTTGGTATGCAAGAATGCTTATTTCATTGTTCATGAGATGGCCCCCATAGCCTTCTCAATTTTTGATGATCATGAGTTACCACATGCCATGAATGCACCTTCTTGCCATATGCACCATCGCCATGCATTTCATACTATCTTGATTGACACTAATGGTGATGTGCACAAGACATGGAATATCATGATGGATGATGTGTTCCTCTACCATGCACACATGCTTTTTGTTCTCTCTATTGTGTGTATAGGTACCCGAATGACAACTTCCACCGCTACGGAGCATGAGCTCACGAAACGCGCAATTGAGAGCTACCCCAACACGGACGAGATACATGATCCAACCCATGGGATTCATGCCAAAGGGTATGTTCCCAAACGCCTTCGCCCTCGTGTGTTTCCGGCTTGTCTTGTCGAGCTTCCGGTTTGGACCAATGCCTCGTCACCTCTTTTGCCTCTTATGCAACATATCTTGACACATCTTGTTGGCACAATGGTTGTTGTATGTCTTGATGTTATCATCATACACTCCGAGAATCTCAAGGACCATGTCATACATGTGAGAGACACCTTATGCATCTTGTGCCACATGTCACTCATAAAGTTGCTCTTCTTTGGATTTCTCATTTCATCTTTGGCAATTGAAATGGATTCTTTGACACTTGAGGATACCCATACTTGGCTCACGCCAACCATACTTTCCCAAGCTAGAAGTTTCCATCTTTTTGCGATTGCACATAACAATTTTGCCCAAAATTTTGCCGCCGATACTTGCCTTTTGATTGTTCCATTTGTGTGGGACAATGCTACACATCATATTTTTGACACTTTACAAACCAAACTTTTACATGCACAAATTTTTGCCCTACCAAATTTTGGATACATCGACACTCTTTTGGTTCCCATTTTTGCCAAATGCCTCTTGGAGAAACGACTTGATGCGTCGTATTTGATTGAGAGCCTCTTGTTCGCCGATCACCAAATTGGCATCCACAAGCTTTCCATTCGCAAGTTGTTTTTCCCCAAGTTCTTCTTCCACCGCGACTTGGTCCATCGACTACTACATGGGAGAAACGTCATGGCCTACATCATCGTTGAGGAGGAACAAGAGTCAAGGGCGACTCTTCCCCAAGGGGGGGGGAGATGATGCGGGGTGGCCTTCGGACACCTCCACCTCAAGACCGTCAAGTGCAGCCCCGCCTATCGTCGACGCTACACCATGGCCAAGGAGTCCCCCAAGTGGACCAACAACACAAACCCCCGCCATATATGTCAAGGTGAACCCTTTCCTCTCTATGGTCGACCTCAACACCAACTTGAATGGTATGCTACCTCATGCCTATCATCATTGTGTCTATAGGTGCCGACACCGACAAGGACCACGAGAGAAGGAACTCCCATGGTGCAAGGAAGAGAAGAAGAAGAAGAAGGAAAGAAGAGAAGAAGGAAGAGGAAGAAGAGGCGGGAGGAAGAGGCCCAGCCTGGCCGGTCCAGGACCCGGTCAGACCGGACCCACAACCGGGCCGTCCGGTCCCAGGCCCGGTCAACCGGGCGCCCAACCGGGCGCAGCTCCCTCGTACCGGACGAAGACCAGAAACTTCGCAGATTCCCGGTTTGCGCCCGGTCAACCGGACCCACGACCGGACAGCCCGGTCACAGGCCCGGTCAGACCGGACCCAAACCGGATCTGACGGGAATGACCCACCAAACTGCCTTAACTTATCCATTCGCGTACCTGTTCGCCCTTGCTGACCATGTGTGCCTATATAAGTAGCCTAGACCCCTTCCTTACCCCTTAGACTTGTTTTGAACTCAAACCTAACTTTGAGCTTGGTCTCTGATGTCTACGTTCCCCCTCCTTTCCTGTAGACAGTGTTGGGCCTCCAAGAGCAGAGGTTTGTAGAACAGCAGCAAGTTTTCCCTTAAGTGGATACCCAAGGTTTATCGAACTCAGGGAGGAAGAGGTCAAAGATATCCCTCTCATGCAACCCTGCAACCACAAAGCAAGAAGTCTCTTGTGTCCCCAACACACCTAATAGGTGCACTAGTTCGGCGAAGAGATAGTGAAATACAGGTGGTATGAATAAGTATGAGCAGTAGCAACGGTGCCAGAAAATAGCTTGCTGGCGTGTAGTTGATGATGGTAGTATTGCAGCAGTAGTAACGCAGTAAAACAGTAAACAAGCAGTAGTAACGCAGCAGTAGTAAACAAGTAGCGATAGCAGTATTTAGGAGCAAGGCCTAGGGATTACACTTTCACTAGTGGACACTCTCAACATTGATCACATAACAGAACAGATAAATGCATACTCTACACTTTTGTTGGATGATGAACACATTGCGTAGGATTACACGAACCCTCAATGCCGGAGTTAACAAGCTCCACAATAATGTTCATGTTTTAGTAACCTTATAGTGTAAGATAGATCAACAGACTAAACCAAGTACTAACATAGCATGCACACTTTCACCTTCATGCATATGTAGGAGGAATAGATCACATCAATACTATCATAGCAATAGTTAACTTCGCAATCTACAAGAGATCATGATCATAGCATAAACCAAGTACTAACACGGTGCACACACTGTCGCCCTTACACACGTGCAGGAGGAATATAACTACTTTAATAACATCACTAGAGTAGCACATAGATGAATTGTGATACAAAACTCATATGAATCTCAATCATGTAAAGCAGCTCATGAGATTATTGTATTGAGGTACATGGGAGAGAGATGAACCACATAGCTACAAGCCCTCAGCCTCGAGGGGTGAATTACTCCCTCCTCATCATGGGGGCAGCGATGGCGGTGAAGACGGCGGTGGAGATGGCTCCGGGGCAATTCCCCGTCCGGCATGGTGCCGGAACAGAGAGTTCTGTCCCCCGAATTGGAGTTTCGCGATGGCGGCGGCGCCCCTGGAGTCTTTCTGGAGTTTCGTCAATTGGTACTGCGTTTTTAGGTCGAAAGGGCTTTTATAGGCGAAGAGGCGGCGCAGGGGGGCACCTGGGGGCGCCACACCCTAGGCCGGCGCGGCCTAGGCCTGGCCCGCGCCGCCATGTGGTGTGGTGGCCCCCTGGCCCCTCTCCGACTCTTCTTCGGTGTTCTGGACGCTTCCGGGAAAAATAGGAGGTTTGGCGTTGATTTCGTCCAATTCCGAGAATATTGCCCGAACAGCCTTTCTGGAACCAAAAACAGCAGAAAACAGCAACTGGCCTCTCGGCATCTCGTCAATAGGTTAGTTCCGGAAAATGCATAAAAATGATATAAAGTGTGAACAAAACATGTTGGTATTGTCATAAAACAAGCATGGAACATCGGAAATTATAGATACGTTGGAGACGTATCAGCATCCCCAAGCTTAGTTCCTACTCGTCCTCGAGTAGGTAAACGATAAAAGATAATTTCTGAGGTGACATGCTACCAACATAATCTTAATCATACCATTGTAAAGCTTATGAGATGAATGCAGCGATTCGAAACAATGTAAATGCAATGAGTAAACAATTGAATCATATAGCAAAGACTTTTCATGAATAGTACTTTCAAGACAAGCATCAATAAGTCTTGCATAAGAGTTACTCATAAAGCAATAAATTCTTAGTAAAGGTATTGAAGCAACACAATGGAAGATTAAGTTTCAGCGGTTGCTTTCAACTTGTAACATGTATATCTCATGGATAGTTGTCAATGCAAAGCAATATAACAAGTGCAATAAGCAAGTATGTAAGAATCAATGCACAGTTCACACAAATGTTTGCTTCTTGAGGTAGAGAGAGATAGGTGAACTGACTCAACAATAAAAGTAAAAGAATGGTCCTTCAAAGAGGAAAGCATCGATTGCTATATTTGTGCTAGAGCTTTTATTTTGAAAACATAAAGAGAGCATAAAAATAAAGTTTTGAGAGGTGTATGTTGTTGTCAACGAATGGTAGCGGGTACTCTAACCCCCTTGCCAGACAAACCTTCAAAGAGCGGCTCCCATTTTATTTTATTTTTGGATGGCACTCCTTCCAACCTTTCTTTCACAAACCATGGCTAACCGAATCCTCGGGTGCCTGCCAACAATCTCATACCATGAAGGAGTGCCTTTTTATTTTAGTTTTATTATGATGACACTCCTCCCAACCTTTGCTTACACAAGCCATGGCTAACCGAATCCTTCGGGTGCCGTCCAACAATCACATACCATGGAGGAGTGTCTATTTTTGTTAATTAATTTGGGACTGGGAATCCCATTGCCAGCTCTTTTTGCAAAATTATTGGATAAGCGGATGAAGCCACTAGTCCATTGGTGAAAGTTGCCCAACAAGATTGAAAGATAAACACCACATACTTCCTCATGAGCTATAAAACATTGACACAAATCAGAGGTGATAAATTTTGAATTGTTTAAAGGTAGCACTCAAGCAATTTACTTTGGAATGGCAGGAAATACCATGTAGTAGGTAGGTATGGTGGACACAAATGGCATAGTGTTGTTTGGCTCAAGGATTTGGATGCATGAGAAGTATTCCCTCTCGATACAAGGTTTAGGCTAGCAAGGTTGTTTGAAGCAAACACAAGCACGAACTAGTACAGCAAAACTCACATAAAAGACATATTACAAGCATTATAAGACTATACATCGTCTTCCTTGTTGTTCAAACACCTCACTAGAAAATATCTAGACTCTAGAGAAACCACTCATGCAAACCAAATTTTAACAAGCTCTATGTATTTCTTCACTAATAGGTGCAAAGTATATGATGCAAGAGCTTAAACATGAGCACAACAATTGCCAAGTATCACATTACCCAAGACATTATAGCAATTACTACATGTATTATTTTCCAATTCCAACCATATAACAATTAACGAAGCAGTTTCAACCTTCGTCATGAATATTATGAGCTAAGAACACATGTGTTCATACGAACCAGCGGAGCGTGTCTCTTTCCCACACAAGCATTTATTCAAACAAAAACAAAAACAAGAAACATACAGATGCTCCAAGTAAAGCACATAAGATGTGACGGAATAAAAATATAGTTTCAAGAGAAGGAACCTGATAATTCGTCGATGAAGAAGGGGATGCCTTGGGCATCCCCAAGCTTAGATGCTTGAGTATTCTTGATATATGCAGGGGTGAACCACCGGGGCATCCCCAAGCTTAGAGCTTTCACTCTTCTTGATCATAGTATATCATCTTCCTCTCTTGACCCTTGAAAACTTCCTTCACACCAAACTTCTCATAAACTTCATTAGAGGGGTTAGTACATAATCAAAAACTCACATGTTCAGAGGTGACACAATCATTCTTAACACTTCTGGACATTGCTCAAAGCTACTGGAGTTTAATGGAACAAAGAAATCCATCCCACATAGCAAAAGAGGCAATGCGAAATAAAAGGCAGAATCTGTCAAAACAGAACAGTCCGTAAAGACGAATTTCTAATAAATACTTCCGTTGCTCAAATCAGAAAACTCAAAACTAATGAAAGTTGCGTACATATCTGAGGAACACGCACGTAAATTGGCATATTTTTCTGATTTTTCTACAGAGAGAAAATCCCAGATTCGTGACAGATAGAAATCTGTTTCTGCGCAGAAATCCAAATCTAGTATCAACCTTCGATTAGAGGCTTTACTTGGCACAACAAAACACAAAACTAAGATAAGGAGAGGTTGCTACAGTAGTGAACAACTTCCAAGACACAAAATAAAAACAAATTACTGTAGCAAAATAACACATGGGTTATCTCCCAAGAAGTTCTTTCTTTATAGCCATTAAGATGGGCTCAGCAGTTTTAATAATCCATTCGCGGGAAATAGTATTTGAAGCAAAAGAGAGCTTCAAGAGGCAAATTCAAAACAAATTTAAGTCTAACATGCTTCCTATGAAGAGGAATCTTGTACACAAATGAATTCATGAAGAACAAAGTGACAAGCATAAGAGGATAAAACACGAGTAACTTCAAGATTCTCAACATAAAGAGGGGAAACTTAATATTATTAAGATGCATATAACCATATTTCCCTCTCTCATAATAACTTTCAGTAGCATCATTGATGAAATCCACAATATACCCATCACTTAAAACATTCTTATCATGGTTCATATGCATAGAAGTATCATTAAATTTGGCATAAGAAGAGTTATTCTCATTAATAGTAATTGGAGCAAGATTATTATCAAGAATTTGAACATGGTAAACAAGTTGCCTATTAAGGGGATTGTTTTTGGTAATCCAATCATGACTATGACAAGTTTCATAAGGATAGTTAGAACCTATATCATAGCATTCTTTATAATAATCATCAAAGATCGGAGGCACAGTGTCATCATAAGAAATAGAATAGTTATCCTTCACAATCGGTTTATCTGTGTCCACACCATTATTGTTATTAGAAGGAGATGTATCAAGAACATAATGACCAGTAGCTAAAGGATTTGCAAACACCTCTTCCCCAAGCTTAGAGCTTTCTATATCATTATGGGAGAAAGCATGGACAAGATGCGACACTATGGCAATTATTATCATCATCATTTTCAGAATTAGTTTCCCAGAGATTTGCGATATCAAAAGTAGTGTGCTCATTCAAATCATGATTGCTAATGTATGTAAAGGGCATAGGAAGATCATCATATTCAGATTCATTATCACAATAATCATTAGGAGCAACATACTTTCGGTTACCTAGCGTTATCTCATTCACGCGGGGATACGCCGTTACCTCTTTCTTTTTATTCTCCTTCTTCTTCTTCTTCTTCTTCTTTCCCTTCTTCTTCTTCTTCTCTTCCTTCTCCTCGTTCCCTTCTTCAGGAGGAAGAGGCTTGAAGGGTGGCTTGTCCGCATAACCTGATTTACTTTCAGAAACAATATAAGAAACTTGGGAGGATCCCTCCTTTTGATTAATTAGTTGAAAACACACAGCGGCCCTATCATATTTTGGCAAGGTGTCATCTTCTAAAATATTTTGTATGTAAGTATTTGTATGGCTATTATCAATGCAATAAGAAAAACACCCATGCAGGACATCATCAATATCAAGATCACTCATATGTAACAAAGAGATTTTTCTCGACAGTTCTTCACACCCCAAAAATAAAGTAAGTTCATCATGCTGATTAGGAGTAATTTCATCATCACAATACAAATTTGCAGCACTCATTGGGTTCAAATTATCATTGGAGGAGCATTGAAAATTAAAATGACCCACTTCATGGCAAACTTCACAAATAAAAGGGTAGAGGGCACAAACTTTTTTACCAAGAACATCTAGAGCCCTAAACCACTTTCTAGTTTTTTCATTAGCATGATGGATACAATATTCATCTTTGATTTGATTAATTCCACAAGGTCTATGTATTCCACAAAAATTAACATGCTTATAGGAAATGGCATTCTTAGGAGTTTGAGCATGCTTATTGCAATAATTAACAACAATTTCATTCTTCGTGCCATCCTCTTTAAAAGGTTCATGATACTTATCAAAATTATTTTTAGGCAATTCAAAATGAGAAGCAAAGGCTTTATAAAGATTTGCAGCAACTTGAGAGTCAAGACCATAAGTAGCACTCATATTTCGAAATTTATCGGTATCCATAAAAGCTTCAATGCATTCATAATCATAATTTATACGACTCTTTACCTTCATTGTTCTCCCATCCTTCAGCGTTGTCCTCAATCCGATCAAGGAGGTCCCACCTAGCTTCAACCTCCTTGCTTGTGAAAGATCCCTCCGAACACGCGTCCAGATAGTCCTTGTGTTGTCCTGAAAGCCTCGCATAAAAATTGTTAACAATAACATTACGGGGGAGCTCATGAATGGGACATTTGAGCATTAGTGATTTCAATCTCCCCCACGCTTGAGAAATACTCTCTCCATCACGAGGATAAAAGTTATAAATATAATTCCTATCAATATGCACTTCATGCGGAGGATAAAATTTAGAATAAAAGAGAGATGCAATTTCCTCCCAACCAAGAGAATGCCTATTCTCCAACAATTTATACCAATGCGCTGCTTTACAGAGACAATGAAACAGAGAATAGCTTCTTCCTCACTTCATCCATAGAGATACCTGCACACTTGAATAACCCACATAATTCGTGCAAAAACAGTAAATGATCTCTAGGATGGACAGTTCCATCCCCTTTATAGTGGTTGTCCATAACACGTTCAATAATTTTCATGGGTATTTTATACGGAATACTTTCAGTAGGTGGATTTAAAATATCAGAAGCATTATTAGAGTTATCGCATATGGGAGATAAAGCATTATCAGAACAAATTTTCTCCCCTAAAGATGGGAAGCTAAAAAGACCACAAAAACTAGCTTCCCCAAGCTTAGACTTCTTCATAGCATTAGCAGTAATTGCATTCATACTAATAACATCGCTACTAGCATGCAAATAAGGTTCCATAGGTTTTTTAATTTTCGCATCAAACAATTCTAAATCAGGAAAAAGATTAAAAAGCTCACTAATTTTTTTGTTGTTTTCCATTATGCCTAACTAGTGTAAACAAGAAACAAAAAGTTGCAATTGCAGGATCTAAAGGAAATAGCTTCGAGCACAAACACAATGGCGCCCGAGAAAAGTACTTTACAGGAACCGGAGTATGAGTGCCTTTTACCTTTCCTCCCGCAACGGCGCGAGAAAAGTGCTTGATGTCTACGTTCCCCCTCCTTTCCTGGAGACAGTGTTGGGCCTCCAAGAGCAGAGGTTTGTAGAACAGCAGCAAGTTTTCCCTTAAGTGGATACCCAAGGTTTATCGAACTCAGGGAGGAAGAGGTCAAAGATATCCCTCTCATGCAACCCTGCAACCACAAAGCAAGAAGTCTCTTGTGTCCCCAACACACCTAATAGGTGCACTAGTTCGGCGAAGAGATAGTGAAATACAGGTGGTATGAATAAGTATGAGCAAGAGTAGCAACGGTGCCGAGAAAATAGCTTCTTTGGCGTGTAGTTGATGATGGTAGTATTGCAGCAGTAGTAACGCAAGAAAAAGATAAACAAGCAAAGAGTAACGCAGCAGTAGTAAACAAGTAGCGATAGCAGTATTTAGGAGCAAGGCCTAGGGATTACACTTTCACTAGTGGACACTCTCAACATTGATCACATAACAGAACAGATAAATGCATACTCTACACTTTTGTTGGATGATGAACACATTGCGTAGGATTACACGAACCCTCAATGCCGGAGTTAACAAGCTCCACAATAATGTTCATGTTTTAGTAACCTTATAGTGTAAGATAGATCAACAGACTAAACCAAGTACTAACATAGCATGCACACTTTCACCTTCATGCATATGTAGGAGGAATAGATCACATCAATACTATCATAGCAATAGTTAACTTCGCAATCTACAAGAGATCATGATCATAGCATAAACCAAGTACTAACACGGTGCACACACTGTCGCCCTTACACACGTGCAGGAGGAATATAACTACTTTAATAACATCACTAGAGTAGCACATAGATGAATTGTGATACAAAACTCATATGAATCTCAATCATGTAAAGCAGCTCATGAGATTATTGTATTGAGGTACATGGGAGAGAGATGAACCACATAGCTACAGCGAAGCCCTCAGCCTCAGGGGTGAATTACTCCCTCCTCATCATGGGGGCAGCGATGGCGGTGAAGACGGCGGTGGAGATGGCTCCGGGGGCAATTCCCCGTCCGGCAGGGTGCCGGAACAGAGAGTTCTGTCCCCCGAATTGGAGTTTCGCGATGGCGGCGGCGCCCCTGGAGTCTTTCTGGAGTTTCATCAATTGGTACTGCGTTTTTAGGTCGAAAGGGCTTTTATAGGCGAAGAGGCGGCGCAGGGGGGCACCTGGGGGCGCCACACCCTAGGCCGGCGCGGCCTAGGCCTGGCCCGCGCCGCCATGTGGTGTGGTGGCCCCCTGGCCCCTCTCCGACTCTTCTTCGGTGTTCTAGACGCTTCCGGGAAAAATAGGAGGTTTGGCGTTGATTTCGTCCAATTCCGAGAATATTGCCCGAACAGCCTTTCTGGAACCAAAAACAGCAGAAAACAGCAACTGGCCTCTCGGCATCTCGTCAATAGGTTAGTTCCGGAAAATGCATAAAAATGATATAAAGTGTGAACAAAACATGTTGGTATTGTCATAAAACAAGCATGGAACATCGGAAATTATAGATACGTTGGAGACGTATCAGTCTCCCTTGGGTATCATCCCTCTGTAATCAAGGCACCTTGGTTGTTGATTTGGAACTTGTTGAGTGAGATTCTAGTACAAGATACTCTCTCTCCCTCACCAAGCTCTTCTTCTCCAATCCCAATCTCTCCCCGGGGAATTCTACCGCGTGTCTCTTCCTCGGAGATTCTATTGGCGTGGTCCATCGAGCCACGGAGGTAAGCATCGGGTGTATCGGGTTGTGTGTGTGCGTGAGTCTCGGAGTTCCTCGTGTTCATCGCCGTGTTCTTCGTGTTCCTCGCGTTTTCCCATCTTCCCCCTTGGTTTCGAAGTCAATCCGCGAGATCGGGCCACACACGGGGTCTTAGACCTCATCAACTCGCTTGTTTCATCTTGCTTGCAAAACTGAACGTGAAGTGCAGGATCGTCAACCACCATGGAGAAGAGCTAATGTTTCTGCAGGACGAACATCATCGTGGTCTCCGCAACCATCAGCACCACCATCTCGTGGGGCTGCACCAGCGCCCACTACCTCCAAGTACACTGCGCCTGCATCACGAGCACCATCGGCTGCTACTCCACCATCATCTGCTGGTCCTCCTCGGAGTTCATCTTCGATGGCCTCCACGGGGAAGACGCGCGACATTCAATGTCGCAAATGCTTGGGATTTGGACACATAGAGAGAGAATGCAGAACCAAACGTGTGATGTTGGTGCGTGAAGATGGAGAATATGATTCTGCAAGTGACTTTGATGAAGACACATTGGCCCTTATTGCTGCACGTGATGGTGCCAATTCTGATTCTGAGGGAGAGATGGAGGTCATGGAAGCTGACACTGCTGATCAGTACAGGAGCTTAGTTGCACAGCGTGTGTTGAGCGTGCAATTGAGCAAATCTGAGCATGAACAACGCCACAATCTGTTTCAAACAAGAGGCGTTGTCAAAGAGCGAGCTATAAGGATCATCATTGATGGAGGGAGCTGTAATAATCTGGCTAGCGTTGACATGGTGGAGAAGCTTTCTCTCCCTACAAGACAGCGCACACATCCATATTACATTCAATGGTTTGAGAGCTCTCGGAAGTTCAAGGTAACAAGAACTACACGTGTGCATTTTACTATTGGTACATATTCTGATTTTGTTGATTGTGATGTTGTACATATGCAAGCTTGTTCTTTGTTACTTGGTAGACCTTGGCAATTTGATAGGGACTCTGTTCATCATGGTAGAACTAATCAGTATTCGCTTATGCATGATGGAAAGAAAATTGGTCTCAAACCTATGACTCCTGAACAAATAGTAAAAGATGATCTTGCTAGAGCTAGTAGAGTAAAAAACGAGGAGAAACATAAGAGTGAAAATCAGTTTGTCTATACAGATTTTGTGCCACATAAGACTAATACTAAATCTGATTCAAACCATGCTACTGAAATTCGTTTGAAAAATCCTTGTTTGCTTGCTAGCAAATCTGATATTGCTGAACTTGATGTGAACACTACTCAATGCTATGCTATTATTTGCAACGAAGTTCTGTTTTCATTTGAGGATATGCCTCATTCTTTGCCACCTGCGGTTGCTAACCTTTTGTAGGAATTCATTGATGTGTTCCCACAAGATGTTCCACCTGGACTACCACCTATTCGTGGTATAGAACACCAGATTGACTTGATTCCAAGAGCTTCACTACCGAACCGTGCGCCATATCGTACCAATCCTGAAGAAACCAAAGAGATTCAGCGATAAATTCAGGTTTTCCAAGATAAAGGTTACATTCGTGAGTCTCTTAGTCCATGCGGTGTTCCTATTATTTTGGTGCCTAAGAAAGATGGTTCTTCGCGCATGTGTACTGATTGTAGAGTTGCGTAATGGTTACCACCAGATTCGTATGCAATTAGGAGATGAATGGAAAACAACGTTTAAAACTAAGTTCGGTTTATATGAGTGGTTAGTAATGCCTTTTGGTTTAACTAATGCACCTAGTACTTTCATGAGACTGATGAACGAAGTTTTACGTGCTTTTATTGGACGTTTTGTGGTGGTATACTTTGATGATATTCTGATTTATAGCAAATCTTTGGAGGATCATTTGGATCATTTACGTGCTGTTTTCAATGCTTTACGTGATGCACGTTTGTATGGTAATCTTGAGAAGTGCACCTTTTGCACCAATCGAGTTGCGTTTCTTGGCTATGTTGTTACTGCGCAGGGTATTGAAGTTGATCCAGCCAAGATTGAGGCAATTGAGAGTTGGCCGCAGCCCAGGACGGTCACACAAGTGAGGAATTTTCTTGGCCTCGCTGGTTTCTATAGATGCTTTGTGAAAGATTTTGGATCCATTGTTGCGCCGCTGAATGAGCTTACAAAGAAGGATGTGCCCTTTGTATGGGGCGATGCACAACAAGAAGCCTTCATCATATTGAAAGATAAGTTAACACATGCTCCATTACTCCAACTTTCTGATTTCAATAAGACTTTTGAGCTTGAATGTGATGCTAGTGGAATTGGTTTGGGAGGTGTGTTATTACAAGAGGGCAAACCTGTTGCATACTTTAGTGAGAAATGGAGTGGGCCTAGTCTGAACTATTCTACTTATGATAAAGAATTATATGCGCTGGTTCGGACATTAGAAACTTGGCAAAATTATTTATGGCCTAAAGAATTTGTTATACATTCTGATCATGAATCTTTGAAGCATATTCGTAGTCAAGCTAAGTTGAATCGTCGCCATGCAAAGTGGGTTGAATTTATTGAATATTTTCCTTATGTTATCAAACACAAAAAGGGTAAAGATAATGTTATTGCTGATGCTTTGTCGCGCCGATATACTATGTTATCTCAACTTGACTTCAAGATTTTTGGATTGGAAACTATAAAGGAACAATACTTGCATGATGCTGATTTTAAAGATGTATTGCTGAATTGTAAAGATGGTAGAACATGGAACAAATTCGTCCTCAATGATGGATTTGTGTTCCGTGCTAACAAGCTATGCATCCCAGATAGTTCCGTTCGTCTTTTGTTGTTGCAGGAGGCGCATGGAGGAGGACTGATGGGTCACTTTGGTGTCAAGAAGACGGATGATGTCCTTGCTGCACACTTCTTTTGGCCACGTATGCGTCGAGATGTTGAGAGATTTGTGGCACGCTGCACTACATGTCAAAAAGCTAAGTCTCGACTTAATCCACATGGTTTATACATGCCTCTTCCTGTTCCTAGTGTACCTTGGGAGGATATTTCTATGGATTTTGTTTTGGGATTGCCTCGTACACAGAAGGGGAGGGGTAGTATTTTTGTTGTTGTGGATCGGTTTTCTAAGATGGCACACTTTATTCCATGTCACAAGACTGATGATGCTACACATGTTGCTGATTTGTTCTTTCGTGATATTGTTCGTTTACATGGTGTGCCAAATACTATTGTTTCTGATCATGATACTAAGTTTCTTAGCCATTTTTGGAGATGTTTATGGGCTAAGTTGGGAACTAAATTGCTGTTTAGTACTACATGTCATCCCCAAACTGATGGACAAACTGAAGTAGTCAATAGAACTTTGTCTACTATGCTTAGGGTTGTGCTTAAAAAGAACTTAAAAATGTGGGAAGATTGTTTACCACATATTGAATTTGCTTACAATCGTTCGCTGCATTCTACTACTAAGTTGGGCCCTTTTGAAGTTGTGTATGGTTTTGTTCCTCGTGCACCAATTGATTTATTGCCATTGCCATCTTCGGTGCAAACAAATTTTGATGCTACACAACGTGCTGAACTGATTCTGAAATTACATCAAACAACTAGAGATAATATTGAGCGCATGAATGCTAAATATAAAACTGCTGGAGATAGAGGAAGAAAAGATGTGGTGTTTGATGTTGGTGATGCTGTTTGGTTGCATTTGCGCAAAGACCGTTTTCCTGAATTGCGCAAGTCTAAGTTAATGCCACGTGCTGCGGGTCCTTTCAAGGTGTTAGAGCGCATCAATGATAATGCATATAAACTTGAGTTACCTGCAGATTTTGGTGGGGTTAGTCCCGCATTTAACATTGCAGATTTGAAACCATACTTTGGTGAGGAAGATGAGCTTTCATCGAGGACGACTTCAATTCAAGAAGGGGGACATGATGAGGACATCCCATCTATTGATACAACCGCTGTACCTACAACCACACAAATACAAGGACCAATCACTAGAGCTCGTGCCAAGCAACTTAACTATCAGGTACTTTCGTTTCTTGGAACTATTCCTCATATATATGAGAATATGATGCTGCGTAAATCAGATGTGTTTATTACTCTTAGGAATGATGGTCCTAGCATGGATGAGGAGGACAAGCATTGGAGCATGATCACGCATGGAGGAGATGGCAGCAAGCATTTGTGGATTGAAGATGACGCCACAAGTGGAGATTTCAGAACATTGAAGCCACCATAATGGAGCAATGATGCTTGGACGAATTCTACAAGTTTCCCCATCATAAAATTCGTCCAAGAGTTATGATTGGTGCTGCGTCACCTTATTTAATGGGCCAGGCCCATGTATTTTCGGATTAGGTATTTTAGGGGATTTTAAGAGGCCATATAAGTGGAGGAAGGCCCATTTAGGGGTGTTTTTGGCCAACCCTAGCTGGTTGGACGAAAATCCCTTCACTTCCCCCATATATATCCCTCTGTAGCCGTCATTAGAACTTTGATTTTGATTAGATTAAAAGTTAGTCAATTGCTGCAACTTCGTGTACTTCTTTTGAGGCCAACGCCCAGAACAAGACCGACTATTCGGAATCCCACCATTATCAATCAAGCTTTCATCTCTATTCGCAATATTCTGATTGCATCTTTAGTTCTTACTTGTTTTCGATTTCAGGTAGGAATTAAGACCCTTGCTGGTCAGGCTGATCGTGCTCCCGCAAGATCAGTAACTCCCGGAGATTGTCCTAGCGATTGC
Organism: Lolium perenne; assembly: GCF_019359855.2. Taxonomy (NCBI): domain Eukaryota; kingdom Viridiplantae; phylum Streptophyta; class Magnoliopsida; order Poales; family Poaceae; genus Lolium; species Lolium perenne. The sequence goes on from NC_067247.2 coordinate 165,136,518, forward strand.
ATTGGCGCACGAGCTTTGCACGTATAGTCGGATCGTCAAGCACGAACTCCACCAACAAATCGATTTATCCCCATCTCATCGAAAGATCGGACACCTTTGCCCTATCAAAAAGCCTTAAGGTAAAATGCATTGGAAGGTTGTCTTTTAACATACACCACTACTTAGGATAGCACGTTAAGATGCATTATGAAAGGCCATGCATTGCATGGATGCAAAAATATGTTATGTCATCGGAAGTAATGATGAGAGAAATTATAGTGATATCATGGGTAGATACAATATCATAACATATAGTACTACAAAAAATTTAATGTCAATTAGATCTTGACAAAAGTTTGCATCGATATTCTACATATCAATAAATTTTTGTAATATGTAAAAATATTGGTATGATATTAACATCATTAGAAAGTGTTTTTAATATGAGTCCAACGATACTAATTATGTACAATATAATTAAGATTTTATTGCTCTATTTTTTGGGTTAAAGTTCCTCTTAAAATACAAAATACGTGTGAGCTTTATTCATCAAAACAGAGGCAGCCCGCTAATTGTTTTTCTTAAAATACCACTCTAAGAAAATTGCATTTGGAAATACATGAGAGCAAGTATAATAAGTCATAGTCAACTGGCTATAAGGATTAAAATAATATATTTGTGTTTAGAAAATAATATATTTATGTCTAGTTCGAGGAGAGAGAAGAGGAGGAAGAATGTAGTAGGCTCTTATGCAAGAGCTAGCTCTAGCATGTGCTCCTAGGCAAATTGTGTGAAGAAAATGTGGGATCATCCATTGAGAAAATAGTATATTTTTATAGACAACTAATGTACTTGTTGGCTACATGTTAACTATAGATGATATAGCATCTAGTTTATAGGCAACTACCGGCAATACTATTGGAGTTGCTCTGAAAGGTATGGAAAATAAAATCATGCGGACAATCATGCATATCGTCGCTCCTAGGAGTTGACTAAAGGGAAACCTAGCGCATTGCCTCCCCTTTAACTATACCTGAGCATTTCTCGGGCCGGGTCAGGCGTCGGGCTGGGCCGACCAAAGCCCGACGCGGTTTTTTTTGGCCTAGGCCAGGCCTAGCCCGACCATTGGGCCAGAAAAATAGGCCCAAGCCCGGCCCATCAGAGAGAAAGCCCATCGGGCCTCAGGCCGGTCCGCTTCACTAAATTGCATAAAATCAAGGCCGAGGCCCGGCCTAGAGGCATGGTCGGGTCGGGCTGGGCTGCCCATGGCCAGGTATACCTCTAACCCTCCATGCCCTCAATAAAACAAGATGTACTCTCTCCGAGTTGAATTAATAAATGTATGTTGATTTTTTGTCCTAGGTCAAGTCTTATCAAATTTGGCCAACTTATTAGTGTCACATTTATTAAATTACTATCACTAGATTCCTGAAACATAGTTTCACAATAATATACTAATTTAGTGTCACATATGTTTCTATTTTTCTGTTGTATAAAGTTGGTGAAGGTTGAGAAAGTTTGATCGAAGTAAAAGCTAAATGTCCACTTATTCACAAACGGAGAGGGTATATCAATAGTCAAATGTTAGAAGTTATAAGTTTGACCAATTTTATATGATCTACCATATTTAAGAAATAAACTAAAAATTTATTCTATGATGGATCTATTAATTTTAATCTATTTTTGTAATGTTACTTTATTTCATCTATACGGTTAAAGTTACAATGTTTTTTGGAGCAACTGGTAGGAGTTCTGCCTTTTCATTAAGTAAAGAGAAATTTAGCCTGTTTATACGGGAAATCGGCCGAAAACCGATACAGATATAACACTCGTGTCCAATTTATAAAGGAAATCAGGCAAGAAAACCTAACACGGCCAATTTATATGGGAAATGGACAAAAACTGTACAACCCAAAATCATAGTGTTAACATTTAAAAACCATAGTGCCCCCAAGCAGAGGCACACATGGACATAAAGGCGCTTGTAAAAGCTATCTAGGGTCCGACCCCTTGTAGGCGATGTTGCTAGTCCGCAATGCCTTAAGTGGCCTTGTGATTTTGGAGACATGGTAGACGACGACCCATTGTCAATGGGATGGTTTTAGTTGTTTTTTTAATTGTTTCTAGTGTTTGTCAACATAGTGAGGTGGCAACTACATCAAGAAGTGAGAATAAGGTCCTCCCCCGATCTTTGTTCCGATAGTGCATCGAGGGCCGACAGAGGACGCGTGAAGTTGTGTATTCCATAAATTTTCTAGGATATAGTGAACAGAGATTTGGTGCACATGAACACCACTGATCTCATTTCTAAAAAAATAAAAAATCATATTTTTGAGTTTCAAAAAAATGTGAAAAAGAACCACATACAAAAAATGATGTATCCACAAACATGCAAAAAAATCAATTTAAAATACTTTATATTTTAAGCTACAAAAAATTTCAAAAGTTTATATCTGAGTTGTCATTTTAAATATGCAAAACATATCAGATTTTTTCACTTTTGTTTAGCACAAAATGAAAAGGATTTCGGGTTGAGATTTTACATGATTGTTGGATGTATCATTGACAATCTCCAGACTTATTTTCATATTTTTCTAATAACTTGTAAAAATATCTTTTTTTTTCAAATGGCGAGAGCACTGGTCGGGAGCCAAATTCACTTTTCGAGATATAGTCGTCTTTTGTATTCGTTGTTGTGCTTTGAGGTCTTGCCTTTCTGATATATGGGTCTCATCTTTGGCGACGGTTGTTGTCCTAGTGCGTTGGTTATTTGGTGCCTTATCACGACGACTTCCCATTTGTTACTACAACTAGATGATACCCCGCGCGTTGCTGCGTGACCATGTTGGAAAGAAAAAAAATTGAGAATAGAGCACATAAGAATCTGAGTAAAACATAACTCATACATGTATATTGCACAAAATAAAATAAGGTTGATATATTGAGATAATCCACGAATGTGAAAATACAAAATAGTCATCATATATTAAAGTTTCTCCATCACCCCATATGATAATTTACTGACGCACAAAAGTTATCAACATATTGTTAGATGCCACTCGTCTTGTCATAGGCTGGTAGGAAACACTTGTTAAATATAATAGGGATTCTATCAAATTCGTATATGAATGTAAATTAGCAACATAAATCAGAGATGTGATAATATTGCATAGTTGTAACCAGTAAATGCATAATACCTATAATGGTGTTTGAGTTTATATATAAATAATATAAAACTTGAAGGTAGTTGTGTAGGTACCATACTAAATTGGATTCATTCCTAGCTTTCATTAAACCAATAGGTAGAGAAAAATTAAAGAAATACAATTAGGGAAACCATAAATAATATATAAGTGTAAAGGGTAATTAAAATATGTAATATATAATTCAGGTGAGATCGACAATTCCAGTGTGTAATTTTCTCTTCTCATTGCATGACCTGGTGCTCTTAAACAAATGCAATCAGGGAAAACATAAATAATATATACAATTGTAAAGGGTAATTAAAACATGTAATATATAATTCTGGTGAGATCGGCGGTCGCAGTCTGTTATTTTCTCTTCTCATTGCATGGTCTGCTGCTTTTTATATATAGGAGTATGTAAAATCATCTGCAAAGCAAATATAAAGATGGTGGAGTTAGTTTGACAACAACTTACAACTAATGAAGGAAAAATTTGTAGAAATTATGCAGGGCTGCTATGGATGTGTAGGAAAAAATCTTGCAGAACAATTACGTACCTTCATGGATGAATCACAGCGATGGAGGTAAGTAAATGCAGGTAGAATCATCTATTTTCTCTTGGACAATACCAACCATCTTCATTCTCCTGCAACATTTAATAAAACAGGAAAAAGCATCGGGGCTTTGAGAACCACATTCACATGTCCCTACACGAAAGAACTATAGATCCTGCTTTGAACCTCTCGATCAAGTTCTTCCCCGTGACCATAGTCCTGATGCAATCACCAGTTGCGAAGCCGGGAGCTGACAAAGCGGACCAACTGGTCAAGGCTAGGATAATAACCATCAGGAGCTCTAGAAGCAAACCAATGGAAAAAAGTGGGAACAGGTGTGGCGTCTGGTAGGCATTGTTGCAACCCACGGACATAGAAATGCACATCAGTTGTTTTGAAATAAGACTGTTGTGATACAGTAAGGAATCAGTAGATCATCACATCTGACCTTGCACGGATGGAAAACCTCGGTGGTGATAGAGCGCATACACAACCTGGAGGCACCGCGGCATCTGACGCTTCGCTGATGCTTGAGAATTGGTTTTGATCCCTCTTCCTAGAGCCATGGGGCTGCGGAAGGGCTTCGAATTACTCGGCTCCAACATGTTGCTTTTCTGTGGGAGAAATTTGAAGTATTCTCAGAGTCAAGAATTCTCAAGAGCAGCTGCGTGGAGATCCATTTGTGGCAATTAATCTTCCTGAGACAACGGATGTGGAGCAGCACCATTGCTTTAAAAGAGAGAGTAATCCATCGGTTACTCTTGAAAAGGAAATCCATTAATTTGTATTAATGTGCAGAACGTGGAGAGATCAAACGCAATCAATTTGTGGGCGTCGGTCATGTGCAGAACGTGAAGAGATCAAACACAATCAACTTGTGGGCGTCGGTCCAGCCCACGTACGAAGGACTGGGGACGAAGATAGGAGAAGCCAAACGCTATACGTGGCTCAATGTGAGACCAGGAAAATGGGGTCATCTATTAAGAAAGAGAAGATAGGCTTTGCCCAGCTTCATTGATGGAGGGCGAGGATGGCGGCGTGAATTCAGCTCGTGCTAGTGTTTGTAGTCTTCGCTAGATGGTCTAAAAATCTATGATTTACTTCTTTGTAGATTTTTTATACTAATGTGTATGATTATCAATGGATAGATGGACTTTTTTTTGCAAAGAAAGTTACAAGACTTTGACTTTTAATTAAAAAATGTACGTCTTGTTTTGTAAAATGGGGGGAGCAAGCCATAGGAATCCAACCCATAAAAGATTTAGGCAGCATCGTTTTAATAAAAACAATTCATATGAAGAACTCTAAAGATAAAAGTCCTGCAAACATGAAACCATGTAAAATTTGTACGAAGTTGGAGGATCTCAGTTCTTCCTGGGCATTTCTCGGGCCGGGCCGGGCTTCGGGCTGGCCCGAAAAAAGCCCGACGGGAAATCCTTGGCCCGAGCCCGGCCCGGCCCGACCAACTTTCAGCAAATTTTGGCCCGAGCCCGGCCCGCGGCCCGAAAAAGCCCGATTTTTTCCGGGCTGGCCCGACGGCCCGGCCCGATCTAATGGTAATTTTCTTTTTTCTGTGGCCCGAGCCCGGCCCGATATAATTACGGGCTGAAGAATGATGGCCCGAGCCCGGCCCGATAGAGAGAAAAAGCCCGGCCCGGCCCGGGATTTTCGGGCCGGGTCGGGCCGGGCTTCCCATGCCCAGGTATAATCTCAGTCAGCCGAGCAAAATGGAGCGTGTTGGATACGAACAAAACCAGCCCAGGGCCTTTTTTCCAGAAAGAAGTGGCTGGTTGCACTGTGACGGCACGCCCGGGGTCTGCCTGCCGTGTCTGCGATCGAGGGGTGTGCGTGCCTTGGGCGCCGCGCCGGACAGCGAAACGGCGACGGGTGAAAAGAAGAAAGGCAGGCCAGGGATGGAGACACTCCACAGACACAAGTCGTCTTCTCGTCTTGGTTGAAAAATCTCGCCGGAGAAGAGTCCAACTCTAGAACCCACGGCGATCCACTGTGGATAGCGCCGGTCAACCGGCACCGGCCCGACCATGGAGCAGATAAGGAAAGAATTCACCAATCAAGTTCACTTGGCGTAAGATGCGGGAGTCATCAGGCATTCCAACTTAACCACTCCATTATCCAACTTGGGCAGCTTGCTCTTCTCTTGAGGGGGCCAAGAATGATATATGTGGCCAGTCTAGCTTCTGTAGCCAATTTCCACTTGGCATTGTGGTTGGAGCTATCTTTGTCGACGAAAGCTCCTTGCCTGCTTTGCAATGCAGGAATTTTTCTTTTGGCAAACACAATTGCACGACCCTGCAAATGCACTAAAAACACGAGAAATGGAAGTGTGGCGTCACCATTCTTGGAACCATGTAGAAACTCACACGCAAGCATCTTCAAAGTTATCAAGCCTCTCATATTGTATAGTACACGGTACCAATTTAGTTACTAAATCAGCGACAAGTAATACATATTGGAGGGAGTACTACATTTACCTTGATAGTATTCTATTGGCACTTTGTTTATTCACCTGAAATAATATTATCCACTCGTATTTCTTGTTAAATTTTCTAATTCCATATGTATGGTCTTAATATGATATTATGATTCCCTCATACACCATTAATTAAAATGTAATATCATTTTTTAGACCACTCATACTGCAAGTAGCTTCACTAGTAACTTATTGTCCAACTTAGACTGGTCACAAACTCACAATGAGTAGTAATCGGTATCATGCATATGGTACTAGTGTATGATGCCGACCTATACAATGCATGGTAGTATTATATAGTAGTACCATACTCTAATTGCATTTATTAATTTGTAGGATCTCAATGAAAAAAAGTATTTGACATTAAATTTTCCTTGTTCTACGTGCTATGATAAGGTATCTACTATACCTATGATACTAGTGTCCTCTTTTTCATTATTAATTGCAGCGCCACATGCAATGCATGATAGTACTACCTATGATATTTTCATTGTGGATAGTCTTAGCAAATTTGCATATGTGACAGTGAGTTAATGAGGAAAGAGGATGATAGAGAAACATATCTAGTTATAAGATCACGCTTCCAAAGATACAACTTGTACAAGGGGAGTGGCGTTTTGGCTCCCGGGAGCATATGCTCCCGGTTTTTAAACTTCGTTTTTATGATACTGCTTTAAGATCACACTTCCAAAGATACAACTTGTATCCATGTGTATGTTACTACACTATGTTACTTCCCACTATGACTAGTCTGACATTCTGAATTATGAACTTGTGATACTCACTATGTATTAGGCCTTAGCGAATTCCATACAAGACAATAAATCTGAAAGACCTCCCTAGTTTAAAGATTTTCAAAAGATAATATATGCTTTTTAATTCTAAGTAGCTTTTGTGCGTTCGCTAGTTATTTGGGGAATTTATGACACAAGAATATCTCCTTATAATTCATACATATTAAGTTTTATAGGAAGATTTCCATATATTTTAACCTCTTGAAAAACATGTTGGAGTATTCCGAAAAATACAAGATCTAAAAAAAAATAGGACAAGATGTGTGACCTCTGCTTTAGAAAAGCAATATTGTTAACAACATTAATGATCAAAGCTATTTCGAGGAACTAATACTATTGAAAAGGGAAAAAACACTTACACGGTCTAACTAGACATTTTTCTATGGTGTCCTATAAACAACAATTTTAATTTCACGAGTTTTTTTTCTCGTGGGAATTTTGCTTTGTTTCCTTGCAACACACAATTATTTAGAAAATTCATGTGTTTTCCTACACACAACGGAGCTGCACGGATTATAAATTCACGTGCTTAAAATTTTGTAGGTAAGGACTATAGTGCTCTCCTTCGTCTTGTTTCAGTGGTTGTAATTGTTGCTAAGTGGTTCAACGAACTATTTGCAATTTTTTTTTTTGGTTCATTTGTGCTGTTGTTGTTGATGATGATTATTAATAATGGTGCCGTCTCGCAGAAAAAGAAAACATCTTAACCCACAATATTTTCTATGGATCGGAAGAAGTACTCCCTCTGGACAAATTAAATTGACGTGAGATAGGCAAAGGAAAACAACTACATATGTACAAATGCTGCGTCGATTAAACAGGACGAGAGGGAGTATTATAAGATCATATGTTTAAAATTTTGTAATATTTGCATTTATTATTATTTTTGCATTTTAAAATCCTGCAAACTATTAGGATCATTACTGATGGGCATCAATATATACCAACAGATCCCGCATCAAATAAATGAATGAAATGACACAGAGATTAAGCAAAAAAAAAAGGACACGGAGCCCAATGGCTACATGTGCTAGTGCTGGTAGTACCATAAATTACCATCCTCCTAACACAAGACCTCTTGTGCTTACGTTCTTGTTCCTCTCCCGTCGGCGTCTTCCCCTTTACTCCTCCTCCGCCACCGCATCATCTCCGACTCCACCACCGCCTCTCCCGCGCAGGCTGCGCTCGCCATGCGCGCCTCGGCTCCGGCGGCGGCTTCCCTTTGGCGTTTGTAGATGGGCTCCTCCTCCCTCCTCCTCTTCCCCTCGTCCTCCTCCGCCGCCCCCAACCACTCCTCTTATTCCCATGCTTCCCACTCCTCCTTGCTCCCACCGCTCCCCTCCCCCTCCCCGTCCCCCTCTGACCTCTTCCTCTACCTCCACCACCTAGACCACCACGAGGCCGCCGCCGACGCCATGGTGCGCAAACGCCCGGCTCCCGACGTCGACCTGCCACCGCCGCGGCGCCACGTCACGGGGGACCTCTCCGACGTCACCGCAGCTACTGGTGCTGCACCGCCTCCGCCGCCACCCGTGCTGCTTTCTTCCGCGGTACCTGGGACCGCGCAGCTGCCCGCGCTGCCGATGCAGCTCCCCGCGTTCGGCGGCCACCACCTGCAGGCGCCGGTGACCATCGAGGTGCCACCACCAGTACCGCAGGTGGGACCGGGCCCGCCGGACGGTAACGCCAACAATAACAGCACGGCGTGGGTGGACGGCATCATCCGGGACATCATCGGGAGCAGCGGCGCCTCGGTCTCCGTCGCGCAGCTCATCCACAACGTGCGGGAGATCATCCACCCCTGCAACCCCGGCCTCGCCTCTCTCCTCGAGCTCCGCCTCCGCTCCCTCCTCGCATCCGATCTTGCCCACCCCACTCCACCGCCTCCTCCCCATCACCCGCTCGCGCTCGTCCCCGGCGGCAACACGGCACTCCCCGCCCCGTCTGCGCCGGTGCTCCTCCCGCCGCCACCTCCGGAGAAGCGTCGCCGCGAGGAGGAGCCCCAGAACCCGCCGCCGCAGTCGCCAAAGCCGCCTCCTTCCGCGGAGGAGACCGCCGCGGCCACAGCCGCGGCGGCGGCGGCGGCATCCGCCGCCCTCAAGGAGCGGAAGGAGGAGCAGCGGCGGAGGCAGCGCGACGAGGAGGGTCTCCACCTGCTGACGCTCCTCCTGCAGTGCGCCGAGTCGGTGAACTCGGACGACCTCGACGAGGCCCAGCGCGCGCTGCTGGAGATCGCCGAGCTGGCCACCCCGTTCGGCACCTCCACGCAGCGCGTCGCCGCCTACTTCGCCGAGGCCATGTCGGCGCGCCTCGTCAGCTCCTGCCTCGGCCTCTACGCGCCGCTCCCCAACGCCGCCTCCCCTGCGGCCTCCCGCCTCGTCAGCTCGCGCATCGCCGCCGCGTTCCAGGTCTTCAACGGCATCAGCCCCTTCGTCAAGTTCTCACATTTCACGGCGAACCAGGCCATCCAGGAGGCGTTCGAGCGGGAGGACCGCGTGCACATCGTCGACCTCGACATCATGCAGGGTCTGCAGTGGCCGGGCCTCTTCCACATCCTCGCCTCCCGCCCCGGCGGCCCGCCCAGGGTCAGGCTCACAGGCCTCGGCGCGTCCATGGAGGCGCTCCAGGCCACCGGGAAGCGCCTGTCGGACTTTGCCGAGACGCTTGGCCTGCCCTTCGAGTTCTTCCCCGTGGCGGAGAAGGCTGGCAACCTTGACCCGGAGAAGCTAGGCGTCGACACGGGGCGGCGAGAGGCCGTCGCCGTCCATTGGCTCCACCACTCCCTCTACGACGTCACTGGAAACGACTCCAACACGCTCCACCTCATCCAAAGGTACTCTACTCATTCCATTGTCAAATGAATCTTAAAACTTCAGAAATGTCAAGTCATCTTGGCATCAAGCATCAACCACCCATAGTAGGAGTACACTGGTGACAGTCAAAGCACACTATTGATTGATCTAACGACTAACTAGCAGGAACTTATGGTGTTTACTTAGGAGCTTGAAAAGTTCGTCATTATGATCAACTTTTTATGCTCTTCCAGGATCTGGGGTGATCCGAGAAGAAAATATATAAACTACTCTACTGCAACTATATCTGTTCCATTTGATCCGAGAAGAAAGATACTAGAACTAGCAAAAAGTTTATTTCATCATGACCAACTTTTCATCCTAAAAAGCCTTTCAACTTTCTTGTTCCAAGTGCCACAAAATATTGATTATTAAACTGAAATGACTATCATCTAGTCTAGTACCATTGCTAATCAGTTGAAAAGGCTAAAGCTCTAAAGTTGATCCGTCCCAAGGTACTTGCATTGTATGGGGAGCCAAGAAACCAACCAAAATGTCATTTGCTTTGCAATGTTAATAAAATGTTTGAATCTGTCCTAGTTCATCAGAATCACCTTAACTTGATGTACTGATCTTACAATGTGGACCATGGATTATAGGTTGGCGCCGAAGGTGGTGACAATGGTAGAGCAGGACCTCAGCCACTCTGGTTCCTTCCTGGCCCGTTTTGTGGAGGCCATCCACTACTACTCGGCGCTCTTCGACTCGCTTGATGCGAGCTATGGCGAGGACAGCTCAGAGCGGCACGTTGTGGAGCAGCAGCTGCTAGCGCGGGAGATCCGCAATGTGCTTGCCGTAGGTGGCCCGGCACGCACCGGGGACTTCAAGTTCGGGAGTTGGCGCGAGTTTCTCGCGCAGTCAGGGTTCCGTGCGGCCTCGCTTGCGGGCAGTGCAGCGGCGCAGGCTTCCCTGCTGCTCGGCATGTTCCCCTCCGATGGGTACACGCTCGTCGAAGAAAATGGCACTCTAAAGCTTGGGTGGAAGGATCTTTGCTTGCTCACTGCATCTGCTTGGCGGCCAATTCAGACTTTGGGTCGTTAGAATTGAGGGCAGGCTTATAGAGCTCAAGTGTTAGTAGATCTTACTTAGATGCAACTCCCTTCTTCTTTTGCTGCTTTAGCTGCTCAATTTGATCAGTTATGAGAAAAGGAAAAGTTCTGATCACTAATTGCTAGATCTCTCCACAGACCACAGTGATAGTTACTGATGTTCAGCTTATTAGTAGCTTCTGTGTTCACTCCATGCTCAGCTTTACCATTCTGGTCAATCAAATTTACCCTTTTCATCTTGAGCTAATCCTTCTTGATATCAGATTCCATCCTCTTTATTAGAGTCATTGATCAAGAAATCAAATATGTTGTGCCTTTATAAGACTTAAAGTGATTAACTCCAGATTATTGCAAATGTGACTGAATTGGGCATTACCATTACATGAGAATTTGTATGTTAATCTTCTACTGAATATGGGTTGACGGTCATTACTCATCAGCATCAAACCATTAGAGATAGGTACTATAATGATGGACAGTTTAGGATTGTGTATGTTAAATATATTCTTTGGTCATTGGCATCTTAAGTCCCTCACTCAGTGGTGTAGTTCATGTTTGATTGTTTCTGTCGATCTCAGCATCTTGTTTATTCAACATCACTTTTTATGCACCTGCATAGTCATGAATATATAATGGAGTTCACCAATTCTTGTCTCTATCTGGATGTATCCTTCACTTTAACAGCTTTTTTCACTTTTCCCTCTATGAGGTCATTAGCTTGTTGACTTAGCCTTTGCATCACCAGGTTGGATCCATGTTTGGGTATTTTGTTAGTTCAGCATCCCTATCAGGCAATCCCACTCCATTACTTGAAGCAATTATTTTTTGCTTCTTGGATAGTAATTGTTGTTAGCCAACGCATGTTGCTGGGCACTAGTTAATTTACTAGGCCATCACGATCTTACATCTCCCCTGTTGTAATACCATGAATACCTTAATATGATATCTGTCTCTTTTGCTAGCAATTGCCTGGTAAATTCATGAACGTTCAGTTTTATATTTGACCACCACAATGGTATTGTTTAAGCCTTTGATTATCAAACTGGTACTTGTGGTTTTCTTCTTTTTATTCTTCATATTTCATTATTGTGAACTGTTTATTCACCATCAGGCAAAAGGATCAGAATTCATCAAGCATGCACTAGTTTACTATTCTGAGAATTTAGTCATTCTCAAAAGTCATTATATCATCAGAACCTGGCATTGGCAGTATGAAGATGTTTTGGAAACTTGGTAATAAACATCAGTCTTTTGCCACAGATATGCTGTATTTTCCAGCTATTGACATCTCATTGGTACCGTTACTAATCAGGCCAAATTTGCAATTTTGGATCTATGTAAAAATGTTATGAAAAAGGTGGATATGGAGTATACTATACATGAAATATGGATAAATTTTGGTATGGGGTTGGAGTGACATATATCCTTTTGAGTCCTATAGGATTAGAAAACAACATCAATTTGAATCAAAGGAAAAAAAAAGAGCTATAGCAAAATGTCTTATTGGGTTGAAATTTTCTTTCAGAAGTGAGGGTAGATGATTCCTTAGGAATTTTAGGAAAAAAATTCTAATGATCCAAACCCTCATTTTTTGTTTTGAATTTCATTTCAATCAAAAAAATGCTTGAGGTGACTTCAAAGGCTGACTATAAATAGATATAATGGAACTGATTCCTCATTCAGAATTAGGCCATGTGTCAACCTTGTAACTTTTGTATGCTAAGTCGATCTAAAGATACACCCATTTTGTATAAAGTATATTTCACCGACTCTAAATGGACTAAAGACTAACTCTAGTTCATATGCCCATAGAAGTCAGGTAATAGAAAAAAACGGAATTGTAATGTGTTAGCTTGATGTGAAGAAAAGCAGATCCGAATACAGCATAGGGAAAATACAGAAGTTTGAGGTTCAGTGTTGTTTGTTTTAGAGAACATAGGGAGAATGCGGAATTGTTATGTATTGGTTTGCTGCATCTTATGGTGAAAAATAAGCCAGCTATGAATGGTGCATAGGAAAATTGTAGACGTGTGAGGTTCAGTGTTTGTTTGTTTTAGAGAATCCAAAGTTGCTGCTATCTGAGAATGGCCAACATGAAATCTTCATTGCCCTGCCCTCTGCATCAGCTACTTGTGACACGCTAAACAAATTATAGAAAAAAATTATCCACCCAAATTTTTTGGAAAACTTGATAGGTGCATTATAGGGTGTAATGTAAATTGACTGTCCAACCGTTTGAAACACCTGGCTAGACAATTTTTTTACTCTTTTCATGTGAAGACAAGATTAGAGCAAACTTCTAGGTAGACATTTTATATTCAAAAATAGCTATATTACACAGTGATAAAGCATTCATAAAATATATTTTTCATGGGAAATTGTTTTGTTATTATTTGCAACTTAAATAGACCAAAAAAAATTGACATTGATGTTTTAACATGGGTCTATTACATCATATATTTTATCTCCAAAAAATCATAATTTATGGATGATTAATTATTTTCAAGGGGTTTTAATTTTTTACAAAAAATATGGTTTGTGCAAAACATGGATGCAAAAAGAAGTATCTGAAATGGAGACCATGTCACCGCCTCTACATTTATCGATACATATAGCCTTCTTTATTAGTTTATTTAACAAATAACTGCCAAAGAGATTGCATTAAAAATTCAAAGTCCTCACTCAACACCTACAAACCCGACAATGGGTAAAGATCTTGTCACCATGGCCTTGTGTCCTGAAAACTCGAAAGCCCCCCGTGAAAAAAGAAGCGTAATGTGCAGATTCCTTGTTCAAAATGTAGTGCAAGCATTTTGTGTCATTTAAAATGGGTAGTTGATGGTGGTAACTGGCCGATTGTTTCCTTGTTTGCCTCCTAGTGAGATTTCCTAATAAAGAGGGTTACTACCTGCCAACCATTCTCTTATGGTAAAATCTGCCAATCCTTTCTGATGGAAAGTTTAGCTCAGAGTTAGTAGCAAGAACAACACATTGAAGCACTGATCAGAAGCAATGCCCCACCACATCCATGTCACCTGCAGCAGCGTTATCCCTGTGAGAAAAGGGAAACCTCTACTTTCTTTCCCTGAGAAGTCGATGATGAGCTGGGACTGGGAGCAGCCAGAGTAGAGAGAGAGAGAAAGGTCCCGAGCTTTATGGCGTCTGCACCTCTGCCTGTTGGCCATCAATGGTTCCTCTCTACCCCCTCTCTCCCCTAATAACTCGCTCATCAAGCCATCTTCTCTTCTCCTGCACCTGCACTCAAGGGCCCGACCCAACACATTTGCCCCATGGGGAAGAAGAGTGGTGGACCTTCTCTGCTGTCTCTTGTTGTTCTCTTGTGGTGTTTGGGGGGTGGTGACGATGATGGTTGTTGGGCGTGCTAAATGCAGCTTGGTCTGATGAGATGGTTGCCGTCCATCCTTGCTTTGTAGCTACACAGGGAAAGAAATGAATAGCGATCAGGGTTCGCAGCTACTTGCCGTGCACAGTTGATCTGGAGGAGATTATGACATTGATCGGCTACAGGATGGTGATTGATGCCACTAGCGTCGAGATAGATCAATCAACCTGTTGCGTGTTGATTCAGTGGGCCAACCTGATTCTGGTCCTGCTCGTTCTTGTGTGATTGTGCCTGTGTTTGTGAGTGTGATCGTAACATTCTTCAGAGCAAAAATCAGACCGGGAGATTGTGTATTGTGTGACATGGAAGCAAAGAGTGCAAACATGCCTACCTATACAGGCTTCAAGTGTCATCTCAGATCGCGGGCCTGCCTGATTGATAGTAGGAGGAGCTACAGGGTGTGAGAGGGAAAGAGAAAGGGAGTTGGGTTAAACTGTCGTGTCATTTTTCGAACGGGATACTTGGAAAGCGCCATTTCTTTCCTGCCTCGTTGCTGGAAAGGGCAAAGTCACAGGAGTGGGTGAAGCCATTGATTCCGGCAGTAAGGGCATCTCCAACCGCGCGACCCAAACCGCGCCCGCGCGTTCGTTTTGGTCGAGCCGGACAAAAACGCGGCCCAGCGCGCGGACCTATCCCTAAAACGGATGGCCGCGGCGTCCGGGACGATCCAAACCCGGCCCAAATCTGGGACGAGTTTGCGTGGCCGCGGACGCCGGATGCTGGTCGCTCGCGTCCTCCCCTTGTCCACCCCTGGCCCGCCTGTCTGTCTCCCAAAACACAAACCCCTCGCACATATCTCCCGCTGCTCCGCCGCCAGCCAAGGACCGGCGATTTGGGAGAGCCGTCGACGCCGGCTACTGTCGCCGACACGCCGGCAAGCGGGACGGAAGCATAGGACGCGGCCCCGCGCTGCTTTCGCCGCGTCGTAGCAGAGTCGGAGGACGCCGTCGCCGTCGCCGCTGTCCTCCCACTGTCGCGAGACCTCCCGCCGTTCGCAGCTGCGCCGTTGCCGCCGGAGGTGAGCTCTCGTGCACCGTGTTCGCAGACCGCAAGTCGGGCGAGACGGCCATGGCCTGCAGGTCCCTACGGACGCATTGGATGGCCTCCGCGTGCGAGGTGTTCGATGAAATGGGCATACTAAAATTTGTCCCTCTTCATCTGTAGATCATGGCGGACAGCGACGACGACTACTTCTTCAAGAACTTCATCGACACGTCGTCCGACGAGGACTCGGACGACGAATTTTTCACGGATGCTGCGCTGATCATCCACGATCACATTGTCTCGCAGATCCCCGTGCACCGGGGGTCCTTGCCGGGGCGCGCCGCCACCTTGGACCGCAAAAGAGAACGCGGCCACGACCAGCTCTTCACCGATTACTTCCAACCCAAGGCATTGTACACGCCGGCCTTGTTTCGCCGTCGTTTTCGGATGTCCAGACCGTTGTTCCGCCGGATAATGGATGGCGTCAAGCTCTACGACGACTACTTCCACGCGAAAGTGGATGCAATTGGCAAGGTAGGCCTCTCTTCGTACCAGAAATGCACGACAGCGATTAGGATGCTTGCATATGGTGTTGCCGGTGATTTCGTAGATGAGTACACGCGCATGAGTGAGTCTACCGGCTTGGAAGCGATGTACAGGTTTTGCAGAGCTGTGATCGGTTCGTTCGGAGAACAATACCTCCGGCAACCTAATGCAGAGGACACAGCTTGTCTGTTGTCAATCATCGCTTCCAGGGGGTTTCCTGGGATGCTTGGCAGCATAGACTGCATGCACTGGGAGTGGAAGAACTGCCCCTTTGGTTGGCAGGGGGCATACAGTGGCCATTCTGAGGGGTGCACAGTCATTCTTGAAGCTGTTGCTTCACAGGATACATGGATTTGGCACTCATTCTTCGGAATGGCTGGCTCGCACAATGACATCAATGTGCTTCAGCGCTCTCCGGTGTTTGATAGGCTAGCGTACGGTCAGTCCCCTGATGTGGATTTTGAGATCAATGGCCACCACTACACCAAGGGGTACTACCTTGCTGATGGTATCTATCCACCTTGGGCTACACTTGTGAAGACAATCCGAAAACCCAACTCAGAGAAGGAGGCAAGGTTTGCCAAAGAGCAGGAGGCAGCCCGGAAAGATGTCGAGCGGGCGTTTGGCATCCTCCAAGCTCGTTGGGCTATCGTCAGACACCCTGCCAGAGCCTGGGATGTGCAAACTCTGTGGGAGGTGATGACCGCATGTGTAATCATGCATAACATGATTGTTGAGGTAGAGCGGGATGATTCACTCTATGATAGTGACTGGGAGGGCCAGGGAGAGTTGGTTACTCCTCAACGTGGCCCGGCATCATTCCAGGAAGTTCTTCATGCACACCATGAAATTCGAGATCTAGCTGTACACAACCAGCTGCAGGCAGATTTGATCGAGCACGTCTGGCAGCATGTAGGCAACAATGCTGCAAACAACGATGATGAAGGAAATCCGGAAGCCTAGATCATTTGTATCGGTTTTTCATTATTTTTTTGAATAATACTTTATCCTTCATTACGTGGACAATGTAATATGTAATAAATTTTGAGTATTTGAACTATTTTATATATTTTCTACAATTTATTTTGTGTTTTTATAGTGGATTTACAATAAAAAGTACTGTACGGGGCCGCGACCCAAACCTGCCGCGTTGGGCGCAGGGCGCGACCCAAACGGACGCGCGGACGCGGGGCTCCGTCCGCGCGTCCGCTCGGCCACCCAAACGGCCCAAAACGGACGGCCCAGCGCGTCCGTTTGGGTCAGCCGGTTGGAGAGGGCATCTCCAACCGCGCGACCCAAACCGCGCCCGCGCGTCCGTTTGGGTCGAGCCGGACAAAAACGCGGCCCAGCGCGGGGACGCACCGCAAAAGCGGACGGCCGCGCCGTCCGGAACGACGCAAACCCGGCCCAAATCTGGGCTAGGTTTGCGTGGTCGCGGATGGCACGCGCCGTCCGCTCACGTCCGGGCGCTGGTCGCCTCGTCTCCCTGGGGCCCACCTGTCGGTGACCAGGGAGTCGATTTAATGGGGACTGGAGGGGATCTGGTCCTCCACTCCAGTCCCCACTCCACTCCCCGCAGCGAAACCGCCGCCATGGCAATGCGACGGTTCGCTTCCGCCAACGACGACGAAGCGAGCAGCAGCCGCCGTCGCCCGCCGGCGCTGCGGGCTGCGGGAAGAAACCGAGGCGGCCTCCACATCGGAGAGGCCGCCCGCGACGGTGCGGCATTGCCGCAACCGCCACCTCTCCTGCTCGAGCCGAAGCCGGAGTCCACGGAGGAGGACCTGGACCTCCGCGCCGCGCTCATGATCTCGGCGGCGGAGGAGGAGGCGAAATGGCCGCACCTCCATGCGGCCATTCGCACCTCCGAGATGGAGGAGGCGGCCCGGCGGGAGGCCGAGGAGGCGGAGGGCTGGGAGCTCTACGCCTGTGCCCGCTGTGCGCGACGGGAGGAGGAGGGAGGAGGCGGCGCGGCGGGAGTAGGCCAGGCGCCGCGCCGACGAGGAGCGCCTCGACGAGCAGCGGCGGCGCCAGGAGGCCAGGCGCCGCGCCTGGCAGGAGAGGCAACAGCACCTCAGGGAGGAGGCGCTGCTCCGTGCGCCGTTGCAGCCTCGGGTGGCTCCGGACCCCCACTCGCCGTGGGAGGAGGCCCTGTGGTCTCCGTGGCCGGAGTCCCCGGAGCGGTGATACGTCTCCAACGTATCCATAATTTCTGATGTTCCATGCTTGTTTTATGACAATACTTACATGTTTTGCTCGCACTTTATAATGTTTTTATGCGTTTTCCGGAACTAACCTATTAACAAGATGCTACAGTGCAGTTCGTTTTCTGCTGTTTTTGGTTCCAGAAAGGCTGTTCGGGCAATATTCTCGGAATTCGACGAAACGAAGACCAAACATCATAATTCACCGAGACGGACCAGGACACCGAAGGGGAGTCAGAGGGGAGGCCTGGGGCCCCCACACCATAGGGCCACGCGGGCCAGCCCCTGGCCGCGCCGGCCTATGGGGAGGGCACCCTGTTGCCCCTCCTGCGCCGCCTCTTCGCCTATATAAGCCCTTTCGACCTAAAAACTCGATACCTTTTGACGAAACTCCAGAAAGACACCAGGGGCGCCGCCGCCATCGCGAAACTCCAATTCGGGGGACAGAAGTCTCTGTTCCGGCACCCTGCCGGGACGGGGAAGTGCCCCCGGAAGCCATCTCCATCGACGCCATCGCCTCCATCATGCTCCGTGAGTAGTTCCCCCATGGACTACGGGTTCTAGCAGTAGCTAGTTGGTATTCTCTCCTCCATGTACTTCAATACAATGATCTCATGAGCTGCCTTACATGATTGAGATTCATCTGATGTAATCGGTGTTGTGTTTGTTGGGATCCGATGGATGATACATTATGATTAGTCTATCTATAAAGTTTGTGAAGTTATTGTTGTTGCAATCTTGTTATGCTTAATGCTTGTCACTAGGGCCCGAGTGGCATGATCTTAGATTTAAGCTCTATACTTATTGCTTAGATTGTATCTACAAGTTGTATGCACATGTCACTGTCCGGAACCAAAGGCCCCGAAGTGACAGAAATCGGGACAACCGGAGGGGATGGCGGTGATGTGAGGATCACATGTTTTCACGGAGTGTTAATGCTTTGCTCCGGTACTCTATTAAAAGGAGTACCTTAATATCCAGTAGATTCCCTTGAGGCCCGGCTGCCACCGGCTGGTAGGACAAAAGATGTTGTGCAAGTTTCTCATTGCGAGCACATACGACTATATATGGAAAACATGCCTACATAATTAATGATCTTGATGTTCTGTCTTAATGCTTTGAATCCTATCAATTGCCCAACTGTAATTTGTTCACCCAACACTTGTTACTTGTTATTGGAGAGTTACCACTAGTGTAGATCGCTGGGAACCCCGGTCCATCTCTCATCATCATATACTCGTTCTATATGTCATTGGAAGTAGTATCAACTATTTTCTGGTGCCATCGCCTCTGTGTTACTATTACTGCTGATGTGTTACTGTTACTATTGCTCTCATATTACTGCTGCTTTCACATCACCCCTGTTACTAGTGCTTTTCCAGGTGCAGCTGAATTGACAACTCAGTTGTTAAGGCTTATAAGTATTCTTTACCTCCCCTTGTGTCGAATCAATAAATTTGGGTTTTACTTCCCTCGAAGACTGCCGCGATCCCCTATACTTGTGGGTTATCAAGACTGTTTTCTGGCGCCGTTGTCGGGGAGGCATAGCTCTACTCATAAGTTCACCTAGGGAGTACACTCTACCTCTCTCTCTGTTTTTATTTTATTTTATTTTGTTTTGCTTAGTTTACTTTTATCTAGTTTATTTGTGCTTAGTTTATTTCTGTCTAGTATTACTTTGCTTAGTTTCTTTTTGTCTTGTTTTATTTTTCTCATATACCCAAAAATCCATAAAAATTTGAAAAACCTAAAAATTAAAAACTGCTGTTATGGGAGAACGAACAACCTACTTGGAGCTTATAGAATATTATAATAATTATAGAGAATCAAGAACTGGTAAAGTAATGAGTGCTATGATAGAAAAATTGAATACAATTGCTAAAGTTTTGCTTAAACACCATGATATAAATTGTTGCTCTAAAGAGGATACTAAACATCTGAAATTTCAATGTGGCTTTAGTGATGAAGTCTTAATTAAAAACTATAATTGGAATAGCTATATTCATCTTGGGTTTGAAGAGGTAGAACAATTTGTCATATTTATGGGAGCCTCTGAGATCGAATCCTTCATGGCTAAAAATTATGAAACTTGTGTTGTTTGTAAGGACCTTAAAGATTATGTCTCTTCTATCCTTAATTTTTGCAATGAAAGTTACACTGATAATCATTATATCATTGATTATAAAGAGAGACTCATTAATGCACAAGAATGCACTCACAATTTGCAGGAACCTGTGGAAGAAGAAATTGATGAACCTGAAAGCTCATTGGATGAAAAAGAAGAGGAGAGTGATGAACAACAGGAGGAAGAATGGATTAGCTACCCATGCCAACCTTCTAATGAGAGTAACTCTTTATCTCTTACACTATTTGATTGTCCTCCATGCTTACCGAAAGAGGTTGAATGTTATGTTCCCGTGGATTCTTTTGAAATAGTACCTATGAGTAAAACTTGTGAGAATAATTATGCTACTGTTATTTATGATAATCCATGCTACTTTGATAAATCTTATGATAATGCTTTGTTTGTGCCTGATGTTGAAATGCATGGTACTAAAGAATTTTGCTTAGAAAATGTTTATGATAAAGCTCTAGATGATGGTCCTATGTTACTTGATAATATTAATTGTACTACTAATGAGAATGGGATTGAGTTCTTGACTTTATCTATGAGTCCCATATCTCTTGAGATTGATCAATCATCTTGTTATATTATTGATAAAAGTGGGTTTGGAAGTTTTAATCCCACTATTCTTGAACCTGATAAAAATTATGTGATTGTGAATCATGAAAAGTATGCTGCATGTGATAGTTATATTGTTGAGTTTGTTCATGAAGCTACTGAAAATTATTATGAGAGAGGAAAATATGGTTGTAGAAATTTACATGGTACTAAAACACCTCTCTATATGCTTAAAATCTTGAAGCTGCACTTGTTTTATCTTTCTATGCTTGTTGCATTATGCTTCTTGAATTTGTTTATTTACAAGATTCCTTTGCATAGGAAGCATGTTAGGCTTAAATGTGTTTTGAATTTGCTTTTTGATACTCTCTTTTGCTTCAACTCTTATTTCTTGCGAGTGCATCATTAAAATTGCTGAGCCCATCTTAATGGCTATAAAGAAAGAACTTCTTGGGAGATAACCCATGTGTTTATTTTGCTACTGTTTTGTTGTGTTTTGGAAGTTGTCACTACTGTAGCAACCTCTCCTTATCTTTATTTTATTGCAATGTTGTGCCAAGTGAAGCCTCTAATTGAAGGTTGATACTAGATTTGGATTTCTGCGCAGAAACAGATTTCTGTCTGTCACGAATCTGGGCCTAATTCTCTGTAGGTAACTCAGAAAATTCTGCCAATTTACGTGCGCGTTCCTCAGATATGTACGCAACTTTCATTAGTTTTGAGTTTTCTGATTTGAGCAACGGAAGTACCTCTTTAAAATTCGTCTTTACTGGCTGTTCTGTTTTGGCAGATTCTGTCTCTGTTTTTTGCATTGTCTCTTGTGGACTTTAAGCAAGGCTTTCTAGACATGGAGAGCTGTAGCTAATCTTTTATTGAGTTCTTGCAATGTGTCACTACAGGACCAAGGTGGATTCTAATTTTTTGAGTACTAACCCCTCTAATGAAGTTTATGAGAAGTTTGGTGTGAAGGAAGTTTTCAAGGGTCAAGAGAGGAGGATGATATGTGATCAAGAAGAGTGAAAAGTCTAAGCTTGGGGATGCCCCCGTGGTTCATCCCTGCATATTTCAAGAAGACTCAAGCGTCTAAGCTTGGGGATGCCCAAGGCATCCCCTTCTTCATCAACTTATCAGGTTTCTTCTACTGAAACTATATTTTTATTCGGTCACATCATATGTGCTTTACTTGGAGCGTCTGTGTGTTGTTATTTTTATTTTTGTTTGAATAAGATCGGATCCTAGCAATCCTTGTGTGGGAGAGATACACGCTCCGCTTTTTCATATGAACACTTGTTCTTCGTTTTACTTTTAATGTTCAATGACAAAAGTTGGAAGCTATAGCACTTATGGTTATTTGGTTGGAAACAGAAAATGCCTCATATTGTCTTGAATAATTTGACACTTGGCAATTGTTTTGAGCTCTCAAGTAGACCATGTTTAATTTCATGCATCATGTAGTTTGAACCTATTAGTGGAGAACTACCGTAGAGCTTGTTAAAATTGGTTTGCATGATTGGTCTCTCTTAAGGTCTAGATATTTTCTGGTAAAAGTGTTTGAGCAACAAGGAAGACAGTGTAGAGTATTATAATGCTTGCAATATGTTCTTATGTAAGTTTTGCTGTACCGGTTCATACTTGTGTTTGCTTCAAATAGCCTTGCTAGCCTAAGCCTTGTATCGAGAGGGAATACTTCTCATGCATCCAAAATCCTTGAGCCAACCACTATGCCATTTGTGTCCACCATACCTACCTACTACATGGTATTTCTCCGCCATTCCAAAGTAAATTGCTTGAGTGCTACCTTTAAACAATTCAAAATTTATTACCTCTGATTTGTGTCAATGTTTTATAGCTCATGAGGAAGTACGTGGTGTTTATCTTTCAATCTTGTTGGGCAACTTTCACCAATGGACTAGTGGCTTCATCCGCTTATCCAATAATTTTGCAAAAAGAGCTGGCAATGAGATTCCCAGTCCCAAATTAATTAACCAAAAATAGACACTCCTCCATGGTATGTGATTGTTGGACGGCACCCGAAGGATTCGGTTAGCCATGGCTTGAGAAAGCAAAGGTGGGGAGGAGTGTCATCATAATAAAACTAAAATAAAAGAGCACTCCTTCATGGTATGAGATTGTTGGCAGGCACCCGAGGATTCGGTTAGCCATGGTTTGTGAAAGAAATGTTGGAAGGAGTGCCACCCAAAAATAAAATAAAATGGGAGCCGCTCTTTGAAGGTTTGTCTGGCAAGGGGGTTAGAGTGCCCACTACCATTCGTTGACAACAACAAACACCTCTCAAAACTTTACTTTTATGCTCTCTTTATGTTTTCAAAACCAAATCTCTAGCACAAATATAGCAATCAATGCTTCCCTCTGCGAAGGGCCATTCTTTTACTTTATGTTGAGTCAGTTTACCTACTTCCTTCCATCTTAGAAGCAAACACTTGTGTCAACTGTGCATTGATTCTTACATACTTGCTTATTTGCATTCATCATATTACTTTATGTTGACAATTATCCATGAGATATGCATGTTGAAAGTTGAAAGCAACTGCTGAAACTTATATCTTCCTTTGTGTTGCTTCGATGCCTTTACTTTGAATCTATTGCTTTATGAGTTAACTCTTATGCAAGGCTTTTGATGCTTGTCTTGAAGGTACTCTTCATGAAAAGTTTTGCTATATGTTATCTATTTGTTAGCAACTATAAATCATTGCCTTGAGTCACTTCATTCATTTCATATGCTTTGTAATAGTATGATCAAGGTTATGTAAGTAGCATGTCACTACAGAAATTATTCTTTTTATCGTTTACCTACTCGAGGACGAATGGGAACTAAGCTTGGGGATGCTGATACATCTCCAACGTATCCATAATTTCTGATGTTCCATGCTTGTTTTATGACAATACTTACATGTTTTGCTCGCACTTTATAATGTTTTTATGCGTTTTCCGGAACTAACCTATTAACAAGATGCCACAGTGCCAGTTCCTGTTTTCTGCTGTTTTTGGTTCCAGAAAGGCTGTTCGGGCAATATTCTCGGAATTCGACGAAACAAAGACCAAACATCCTGGGGCCCCCACACCATAGGGCCACGCTGGCCAGCCCCTGGCCGCGCCGGCCTATGGGGAGGGCACCCTGTTGCCCCTCATGCGCCGCCTCTTCGCCTATATAAGCCCTTTCGACCTAAAAACTCGATACCTTGTGACGAAACTCCAGAAAGACTCCAGGGGCGCCACCGCCATCGCGAAACTCCAATTTGGGGGACAGAAGTCTCTGTTCCGGCACCCTGCCGGGACGGGGAAGTGCCCCCGGAAGCCATCTCCATCGACGCCATCGCCTCCATCATGCTCCGTGAGTAGTTCCCCCATGGACTACGGGTTCTAGCAGTAGCTAGTTGGTATTCTCTCCTCCATGTACTTCAATACAATGATCTCATGAGCTGCCTTACATGATTGAGATTCATCTGATGTAATCGGTGTTGTGTTTGTTGGGATCCGATGGATGATACATTATGATTAGTCTATCTATAAAGTTTGTGAAGTTATTGTTGTTGCAATCTTGTTATGCTTAATGCTTGTCACTAGGGCCCGAGTGGCATGATCTTAGATTTAAGCTCTATACTTATTGCTTAGATTGTATCTACAAGTTGTATGCACATGTCACTGTCCGGAACCAAAGGCCCCGAAGTGACAGAAATCGGGACAACCGGAGGGGATGGCGGTGATGTGAGGATCACATGTTTTCACGGAGTGTTAATGCTTTGCTCCGGTACTCTATTAAAAGGAGTACCTTAATATCCAGTAGATTCCCTTGAGGCCCGGCTGCCACCGGCTGGTAGGACAAAAGATGTTGTGCAAGTTTCTCATTGCGAGCACGTACGACTATATATGGAAAACATGCCTACATAATTAATGATCTTGATGTTCTGTCTTAATGCTTTGAATCCTATCAATTGCCCAACTGTAATTTGTTCACCCAACACTTGTTACTTGTTATTGGAGAGTTACCACTAGTGTAGATCGCTGGGAACCCCGATCCATCTCTCATCATCATATACTCGTTCTATATGTCATTGGAAGTAGTATCAACTATTTTCTGGTACCATCGCCTCTGCGTTACTATTACTGCTGTTGTGTTACTGTTACTATTGCTCTCATATTACTGCTGCTTTCACATCACCCCTGTTACTAGTGCTTTTCCAGGTGCAGCTGAATTGACAACTCAGTTGTTAAGGCTTATAAGTATTCTTTACCTCCCCTTGTGTCGAATCAATAAATTTGGGTTTTACTTCCCTCGAAGACTGCCGCGATCCCCTATACTTGTGGGTTATCACGCGGTCGAGCCACAACAGCGCCTCGCCGCCCGGGGACGTCGTCCACGACGACGACGTCACCGACGACGCCCACAGGG
Organism: Lolium perenne; assembly: GCF_019359855.2. Taxonomy (NCBI): domain Eukaryota; kingdom Viridiplantae; phylum Streptophyta; class Magnoliopsida; order Poales; family Poaceae; genus Lolium; species Lolium perenne. The sequence goes on from NC_067247.2 coordinate 165,161,653, forward strand.
GCTAGGCGGCGCACCGGCGGCCACCGCGCCGCCGACCAAACCCTAATAGAGGGTTTTAGTTTAAATTTAAAAGCCCATATAGGGGCTTCTTTTGTTAGTTTTATTTGCCCAAAATAGAGCTATGTACAAATTTGCCCAAAATAGGGCATATGTTCAATGAAATTTCGTTTAAATTTGCCTCTTTTTTTTGTTTTCGTGTTTCTCCGGTTATGCGATGCGTCCGCGCGTTGGGCGCAGCGCGCGACCCAAACGGACACGCGGACGCGGGCCGCTGTCCGTGATGACCCACAAGTATAGGGGGTGTATCGTAGTATCTTCGATAAGTAAGAATGTCGATCCCAGCGAGGAGCAGAAGGTGTTGATAAGCAGTTTCGATGAAGGATTCACTGTAAATGCTCACAGACAAGTATTCAGGGGTTTTTGATGTAACAGATGAATAAAGTACGAGTAAGTAAAGTGCGAGAGTAACAATTGCAGCGAGTGTCCCAATCCTTTTTAGCACAAAGGACAAGCCGGTTTGTTTACTTATAATGACCAAACGTTCTCGAGGACACACGGGATTTTAGTCTAGTGCTTTCGCTACATACGGCTAATTAATCTTCATTGTTTTGATAAGTGTTGTGTGGGTGAACCTGTGCTAATGTACCGCCCTTCCTAGGACTAATACATACTTGTGATTATACCCCTTGCAAGCATCCGCAACTACAAGAAAGTAATTAAGATAAATCTAACCACAGCCTTAAACTCTGAGATCCTGCTATCCCTCCTGCATCGATATACCAACGGGGGCTTAGGTTTCTGTCACTCCGGCAACCCCGCAATTGGCAAACGAGTACAAGATGCATTCCCCTAGGCCCATAAAGGTGAAGTGTCGTGTAGTCGACGTTCACACGACACCACTAGAAGAATAACACCACAACTTAAATATCATAACATTGAATATTACTCAACATACTTCACTACTAACATTTAGACTTCACCCATGTCCTCAAGAACTAAACGAACTACTCACGAGACATCATATGGAACATGATCAGAGGTGATATGATGATGAATAACAATCTGAACATAAACCTTGGTTCAACGGTTTCACTCAATAGCATCAACAACAAGTAGAAATCGATACCGGGAGAGTTTCCCCTATCAAACAATCAAGATCAAACCCAAATTGCTACGGCGGTGACGATGTCCAGCGGTGGAGACGGCGGTGATGATGATGAAGATGATGATGATGGTGATGGAGATGATGTCCAACTCGATGGCGGTGACGATGGCGTCGATTTCCCCCTCCGGGAGGGAATTTCCCCGGCGGATCTCAGCCCGCCGGAGAGCTCTTTTCTCTCTAGTGTTCTCCGCCCCGCAGAGGCGGCTGTAACTCTTCGTGAGGTACCCTCTGGAGCTTAGGTTTTCGGGACGAAGGCGTTTGCGAAGAAAAGGAGGCGAGAGGGGCTGTGGGCCCCACTCCTCACAGGGCGGCGCGGCCAGCCCTTGGGCCGCACCGGCCTATGGGGTGGGCCCACCTCAGGTCCCCTCAGCTCCCCCTTCTGGCTCTCTTCGTCATCTGGAAAAATAGGATTTTTGGTATAATTTCCGTCAACTGTTGATCTTCCGAAATATTGCATTCTGACGGTGCTTTTTCCAGCAGAATCCTGGCTCCGGTGCTCGATCCTCCAATAATCATGAAACATGCAAAATAGATGAAATAACATAAGTATTATGTCCAAATATGAAATATATCAATGAATAACAGCAAATTATGATATAAAATAGTGATGCAAATTGGACGTATCAACTCCCCCAAGCTTAGACTTCACTTGTCCCCAAGCGAAACTGAACTCGGTAAACAGGACCACATGTTTATGGAGTGAAGAGCCGATAAATAAAATACGGACAAGAAGCATCATATTCATTCACACAAGACATTCTATTAAACAACTTCCTCATATAACTCAACTTGAAACAAGTATAAGGTAATCACAAATAAAGGTGCATAAGAAATCATAGTTGGTGATGGCAAACTTCGTTCTTGGTCAGAGAACAATTAACAGATTATACTTATCTCATTGAGCAACGCTCTCATGTTAAAGTTTATATGGCACAACTTGCATACTCAATCATAATAGTTTCCTCATGATCATTGATAACTTGCAAAGCTATATTCATTCAGATAAAACTTGTACTAAACAAGGAAGAGTAAAAGACATGATGAAGCAAATCACAATATAATGGTTTGATCACAACAACTCAAATGCTTGCTTAAGATGGAGGGAAATAGGTTTACTGACTCAACATAAAGTAAAAGACAGGCCCTTCGCAGAGGGAAGCAGGGATTAAATCATGTGCTAGAGCTTTTTCAGTTTTGAAATCATATAAAGAGAATAAAAGTAATATTTTGAGAAGTGTTTGTTGTTGTCAACGACTGGTAGCGGGTACTCTAACCCCCTTGCCAGACAAACCTTCAAAGAGCGGCTCCCATTTTATTTTTATTTTGTATGGCACTCCTTCCAACCTTTCTTTCACAAACCATGGCTAACCGAATCCTCGGGTGCCTGCCAACAATCTCATACCATGAAGATGTGCCTTTTTATTTTAGTTTTATTATGATGACACTCCTCCCCACCTTTGCTTTCTCAAGCCATGGCTAACCGAATCCTTCGGATGCCGTCCATCAATCACATACCATGGAGGAGTGTCTATTTAGATTAATTAATTTGGGACTGGGAATCCCATTGCCAGCTCTTTTTGCAAAATTATTGGATAAGCGGATGAAGCCATTAGTCCATTGGTGAAAGTTGCCCAACAAGATTGAAAGATAAAACACCACATACTTCCTCATGAGCTATAAAACATTGACACAAATAAGAGATAGTAAATTTTGAATTGTTTAAAGGTAGCACACGAAGTATTTACTTGGGATGGCAGGAAATACCATGTAGTAGGTAGATATGGTGGACACAAATGGCATAAGTTTGGGTTAAGGTTTGGATGCACGAGAAGTATTCCCTCTCAGTACAGGTCTTTGGCTAGCAAGGTTAATTAGCAAGCATAAGAGTCGAAGGAAACAAACAAACATACATGTGATAGAAATAATCATGCATCTTCCTTGTAAGCACAAACAGTTTTAACTTCAGAATAATAAGCTATGAGCTAACAAGAAAGAAAGACAATGAAACAAGTACATGTATTCCTCTTTTCTACTTAAACCTCAAAGTGTTGTTGCTATTGACCAATGCTAAGTTTGCCAAAACCAAATAGATTTATTCAATGCTCCCAAAGTGATACCAATACTAAAATCAAGATCAATCATATAATAAGGATTGCAAACTAAAATAAGGTGTGCAATATGTAAATGATAAGACTTCTCATTAATATTCCATAACGATAACTCACACCAAGGGATACATAGACAATTAACTAAAGGAGAGATACTTCCAAACCGCAACCCATCTTATATGATAACTTCCCTACTCATGATATGACACTACTTGACAGTAAAAGTAAAAGGTAGTGATGATGTGATACCGTGGCACTCCCCCAAGCTTGGAACAAACCAAGGGGATGCCAATACCGATGATGAATTACTCCTTCGGTGATGGTGGTGATAAATTCCCGTCATCAGACTTCCAAGGAAGAGGCTCTCCATCAACAAACGACATCTTGGTCTCGGGAATCCTGAAACTAGCAGCATGGCTTATGTGTTTAAACCTGTTTTCATACTCACAGTTCTGATTCTGAACGTCATAGAGTTGAGCTTGGAGTTTGTTGGTGGTGTCGTGAAGTGAGAGGATGTCGCCCCATAGACTTGCAGTTTCCTTCTCGTGTTCAGCAATGAGTTCAGACACAATCTTGTGGAAGATATCCACCTCACGCTCAGCCATCTTCTTGTATTTGAAGACCTCCTGTTCTAGCTTCTCCATCCTGTCTTCCAAGCTTCCTTCTCCTTTAGGACCCTGGACATCCTTGATCTGTAGTTCTCCCTCAACGAGCAGCAACTCCTTGGGGTGCATCCTCAGCTCCTCCATGTACAAGTTGTCAACGTCCTTGCAGGAGCTGTCCTTCGGAGTTTCCGACGAAGACATGATGGCTCTAGATCCGAAGCAAATCCTGGCAGAAACAGCTCGAAACAAAACACGTCGAGAAAACGATATACGGCCCTCCAGGGGTCCGGGGGATTATATAGCAAAAAATTTCACGACAAAAGGAAAGTACCAGGTCGAACCAGAGTCGGAAAGGGGCGACGAGGCGGCCAGCTCATAGGGCGGCGCGGGCCAAGGCCAGGCCGCGCCGGCCTATGGTGGCACGCCCTCGTGCGTCTCCTCCACTCCGTTTCGATCTCGTAATTTTTCATATTTTCCAAAAACAGCAAAAATATTGTTCGGAAAGTAAATTGCGAACTTTTTATTACGATCTTGTTACCTATTCAAAGTCGAGTTCTGGCGGACTGTCAATTTGTCCTTTGATGAAAGCCTCCGGTGTTTCCACTCGAATAATATCAACATCTACATTGTAAGAATCACCTGAGATATAATGCTTGAGTCTTTGTCCATTCACCACTTGTGTGGCATTGCCTTGGAGAGAGTTAATTTTAATTGCTCCTGAACGATACACCTCCTCAACAACATATGGTCCTTCCCACTTCGAGAGTAATTTCCCTGCAAAGAATCTGAGACGAGACCGATACAATAGGACTTTATCCCCAATATTAAATTCTCTTTTGATAATCCTTCTATCATGCCATTTTTTAACTTTCTCTTTAAAGAGTTTAGAATTTTCATAAGCTTCACTTCTCCATTCATCTAGAGAACTCAATTGCAACAACCTCTTATTACCTAAAGTTTAGGATCTTTATTTAATTCTCTAAGCGCCCAATAAGCTTTGTGCTCTAGTTCTAAAGGTAAATGACAAGCTTTCCCATAAACCATTTTATAAGGTGACATTCCCATGGGGTTTTTATAAGCAGTTCTATAAGCCCATAGTGCATCCTTCAATTTACTAGCCCAATTCTTTCTAGTTTTATTAACAGTCTTTTCCAAGATAGATTTAATCTCTCTATTTGATAATTCTACTTGCCCACTAGTTTGAGGATGATAAGCGGAAGCAATTCTATGATTAATACCATATTTAGCAAGAGTTTTTCTAAAACCACCATGAATAAAATGAGAACCTCCATCAGTCATAATATATCTAGGAACTCCAAATCTAGGAAAAATAATATCTAAAAGCATTCTTAAAGAGGTCTCACCATCAACACTTTTTGTAGGTATGGCTTCCACCCATTTAGTAACATAATCAACAGCAACAAGTATATGAGTGTTACCTTCTGAAGAGGGAAAAGGTCCCATGAAGTCAAATCCCCAACAATCGAACGGTTCAATAACAAGAGTATAATTCATAGGCATTTCATTGCGTCTAGAGATATTACCAACCCTTTGACATTCATCACAAGATAAGATAAACTTCCTTGCATCTTTGAAGAGAGTTGGCCAATAAAAACCTGATTGTAGAACCTTTTGCGCGGTTCTATCTCCGGCGTGATGTCCTCCATAAGCACTACCATGACATTTACTCAATATCTCCTGTTGTTCATATTCGGGAACACATCTTCGCAGAATACCATCCACTCCTTCTTTATATAAGTGTGGGTCATCCCAGAAATAATGCCTCAAGTCATAAAAGAATTTCCTCCTTTGCTGAGCTGAAAAGGTTGGAGGCAAGTACTTGGAAACAATAAAGTTAGCATAATCAGCATACCAAGGACTGTCTCGCGAGCTCACCTTTATTACAGCCAATTGGTCGGTTGGAAAACTATCATTAACAGGAACAGGATCATAAGCAATATTTTCCAATCTAGACAAATTATCAGTAACAGGATTATCAGCACCTTTCCTATCTACAATATGTAAATCAAATTCTTGCAACAGAAGTACCCATCTAATAAGCCTTGGCTTAGCATCTTTCTTTTGCATAAGGTATCTAATTGCAGCATGATCAGTATGTATAGTAACTTTTGAATCAACAATATAAGATCTAAACTTATCACAAGCAAAGACTACAGCTAACAATTCCTTTTCAGTAGTAGCATAATTTCTTTGAGCAGCATCAAAAGTTTTACTAGCATAATGAATAACATTCAGTTTTTTATCTACTCGCTGTCCAAGAACAGCGCCTACAGCAAAATCACTAGCATCACACATAATTTTGAATGGTAAGTTCCAATCAGGAGGTTCAACTATAGGAGCAGTTGTTAAGGCTTTCTTTAGAGTTTCAAAAGCTTCCTTACAATCATCATCAAAAACAAAAGGTACATCTTTTTGAAGAAGATTAGTAAGAGGTTTTGAAATCTTGGAGAAGTCTTTAATAAACCTCCTATAAAACCCAGCATGACCAAGAACACTACGAATACCTTTAACATCCCTAGGATAGGGCATCTTCTCAATTGCTTCAACTTTAGCTCTATGAACTTCAATACCTCTCTCGGAAATTTTATGTCCCAATACAATTCCTTCATTAACCATAAAGTGGCATTTCTCCCAATTAAGAACAAGGTTAGTTTCTTCACATCTCTGCAAAACTTTATCAAGGTTCCGCAAGCAATTATCAAAAGAATTCCCATAGACAGAAAAATCGTCCATGAATACCTCTACAATACTCTCACAAAAGCCATGAAAAATAGCAGACATGCATCTTTGAAAAGTAGCAGGAGCATTACATAAACCAAAAGGCATACGTCTATAAGCATAAGTTCCATAAGGACAAGTGAAAGTGGTTTTCTCTTGATCCTTAGTTTTAACAGCAATTTGTGAAAACCCAGAATAACCATCAAGAAAGCAAAAATGAGTATTTTTAGATAACCTTTCTAACATTTGATCAATAAAAGGCAAAGGGTAATGACCTTTTTTAGTAACTTTATTAACTTTTCGATAATCAATACACATTCTATACCCTACAACTACTCTTTGAGGTATGAGCTCATCATTATCATTAGGCACAACAGTCATTCCTCCTTTCTTAGGAACACAATGCACAGGACTAACCCATCTACTATCAGCAATAGGATATATAATACCAGCTTCAAGAAATCTTAATACCTCATTTCTTACCACATCCTTCATCTTAGGAATTAGACGACGCTGAGGTTCAACAACAGGCTTCGCATCATCTTCCATATTAATGGCGTGTTGGCAAATAGAGGGAGAAATCTCCTTCAAGTCATCAAGAGTGTAGCCAATACCTCCTCGGTGCTTCTTCAGTATTTCCAATAACCTTTCTTCTTCAAACTCTGAAAGCTTAGAACTAATAATAACAGGATATATTTTCTTAGCATCAATATGAGCATATTTAAGATTATCAGGCAATGGTTTTAAATCAAAGACAGGATCTTCCTTTGGTGGTGATGTTGTACCCAGATCTTCCACCGGTAAATCATGCTTAAGAATAGGTTGGCGAAGAAAAATTTCATCAAGCTCATCTCTTTCTTTCCAAAAAAATTCACTCTCGCTATTTTCCAAATGTTGTTGCAAGGGATTATTAGGAGCAAGAACAATAGATGCACACTGTTCAACTTTAAAATCATTATTATGCAAATCAGCTTTATAAGGAATTTTGGTAAATTTAGAGAAGTTAAACTCATAAGATTCACCAGCAAATTTAGTCAAAATTTTCTCTTTCTTGTAATCTATAATAGCTCCACAAGTATTTAGAAAAGGTCTACCAAAAATGATAGGACAATATTCACTATCAGCAGAACCAAGTACCAAAAAGTCAGCAGGATATTTAATCTTACCACATAGAACCTCCACATCTCGAACAATACCAATTGGAGAAATAGTTTCTCTATTAGCCAGCTGAATAACCACATCAATATCTTCAAGTTCACAAGAACCAATTTCGTGCATAATCTCCGTGTAAAGCTCATAAGGAATAGCACTAATACTTGCACCCATATCACATAAACCATAATAACAATGATCACCAATTCCAACAGATAGCATAGGAACACTAGCTTGTTTGGATTTATTAGGATGTGAAACAATATTGGAAGCATCTTCACAGAAAATAATATGACCATCCTCCACATTTTCAGTCACAAGATCTTTAACTATTGCAACAGCAGGTTCAACTTTTATTTGTTCTTCAGGTTCTATAGGTTTCTTTTCACTTTTATGAACCGCACTATTTATAACAGAGTACTCCTTCATTTTAGCAGGGAAAGGAATTTTTTCAATATAAGCTTCAGGAACAACATGATCAACAGTTTCAACTACAACGCATTTATTAATAGATGAATCAATTTTATCTTTATACGGTTCATGATACTTATCAAAATTCTTCTTAGGCAATTCATAATGAGAGGCAAAAGCTTTATAAAGATTTGCAGCAACTTGAGAATCAAGACCATAAGTAGCACTCATATTACGAAATTTATCAGTATCCATAAAAGCTTCAATGCATTTATAATCATAATTTATACCTGATTCTCTATCTTTGTCGATCTCCCATCCTTCAGTATTTTCCTGGATCCGATTAAGAAGGTCCCTTTTAAACTCTTCCTTGTTGCGTGTGAATGATCCAGAACAAGAAGTATCCAAAGAAGGTCTTGTCTTCAAAAGAAAGTCTTGCATAGAAATTATCAATAATAACATTACCAGGAAGCTCATGAATGGGGCATTTGAGCATTAAAGACTTCAATCTCCCCCAAGCTTGGGCAATACTTTCTCAATTATGAGGCCAAAAATTATATATGCGATTCCGATCCTTGTGAATTTCACTTGGAGGATAGAACTTAGAATAAAACCGGGGCACAATATCATTCCATTCAAGAGAATCCCCATTATCCAATAATTTATACCAATGCGCCGCTTTACCAGACAGCGATATAGAGAATAGTTTCTTCCTCACTTCATCCATAGCAATACCTGCACACTTGAATAAACCGCATAATTCATGTAAGAACAGTAAATGATCTCCAGGGTGGACAGTTCCATCCCCTGTATAACGGTTACCCACTACGGGTTCAATAATTTTCATAGGTATTTTGTATGGTATCTCTTCCTTACCTGGCGCCTCATCCACTACCTTTGCAGTAGTAGCAGATTTTCCAAATAAACATTCAAAAGGAGATCTCTCCATAATGAATTATGGCAGCAGGCAGAAATAAAATCAGCACAAACAGTAGAAGTTTCCCTTACCAATTCCACTTACCAATAGCGCTTCACTCCCCGGCAACGGCGCCAGAAAATAGTCTTGATGACCCACAAGTATAGGGGGTGTATCGTAGTATCTTCGATAAGTAAGAATGTCGATCCCAACGAGGAGCAGAAGATGTTGACAAGCAGTTTCGATGAAGGATTCACTGCAAATGCTCACAGACAAGTATTCAGGGGGTTTTGATGTAACAGATGAATAAAGTATGAGTAAGTAAAGTGCGAGAGTAAAAATTGCAGCGAGTGGCCCAATCCTTTTTAGCACAAAGGACAAGCCGGTTTGTTTACTTATAATGACCGAACATTCTCGAGGACACACGGGATTTTAGTCTAGTGCTTTCGCTACATACGGCTAATTAATCTTCATTGTTTTGATAAGTGTTGTGTGGGTGAACCTGTGCTAATGTACCGCCCTTCCTAGGACTAATACATACTTGTGATTATACCCCTTGCAAGCATCCGCAACTACAAGAAAGTAATTAAGATAAATCTAACCACAGCCTTAAACTCTGAGATCCTGCTATCCCTCCTGCATCGATATACCAACGGGGGCTTAGGTTTCTGTCACTCCGGCAACCCCGCAATTGGCAAACGAGTACAAGATGCATTCCCCTAGGCCCATAAAGGTGAAGTGTCGTGTAGTCGACGTTCACACGACACCACTAGAAGAATAACACCACAACTTAAATATCATAACATTGAATATTACTCAACCATACTTCACTACTAACATTTAGACTTCACCCATGTCCTCAAGAACTAAACGAACTACTCAGGAGACATCATATGGAACATGATCAGAGGTGATATGATGATGAATAACAATCTGAACATAAACCTTGGTTCAACGGTTTCACTCAATAGCATCAACAACAAGTAGAAATCGATACCGGGAGAGTTTCCCCTATCAAACAATCAAGATCAAACCCAAATTGCTACGGCAGTGACGATGTCCAGCGGTGGAGACGGCGGTGATGATGATGAAGATGATGATGATGGTGATGGAGATGATGTCCAACTCGATGGCGGTGACGATGGCGTCGATTTCCCCCTCCGGGAGGGAATTTCCCCGGCGGATCTTAGCCCGCCGGAGAGCTCTTTTCTCTCTGGTGTTCTCCGCCCCGCAGAGGCGGCTGTAACTCTTCGTGAGGTACCCTCTGGAGCTTAGGTTTTCGGGACGAAGGCGTTCGCGAAGAAAAGGAGGCGAGAGGGGCTGTGGGCCCCACTCCTCACAGGGCGGCACGGCCAGCCCTTGGGCCGCGCCGGCCTATGGGGTGGGCCCACCTCGGGTCCCCTCAGTTCCCCCTTCTGGCTCTCTTCGTCATCTGGAAAAATAGGATTTTTGGTATAATTTCCGTCAACTGTTGATCTTCCGAAATATTGCATTCTGACGGTGCTTTTTCCAGCAGAATCCTGGCTCCGGTGCTCGATCCTCCAATAATCATGAAACATGCAAAATAGATGAAATAACATAAGTATTATGTCCAAATATGAAATATATCAATGAATAACAGCAAATTATGATATAAAATAGTGATGCAAATTGGACGTATCAGTCCGCGTGTCCGCTCGGCCACCCAAACGGCCCAAACCGGAAGGCCCAGCGCGTCCGTTTGGGTCAGACGGTTGGAGATGCCCTAACCTCATCTCTAGTCGGGCCCCCAACATCCAGCTTATGGGCGTAAAGCTGGGCAAGCGTCGGGCTGGACCAACCCAACAGCAAAAAACTAGGCCCATACAGGCAAAAGGCCTGAAAGCCCATCAGGCCTGGCTTCTTCGTTAAATCGTGTTTTCACACTAATTTCATCGTGGCGCTGACTGAAGGGTTCTGCGTATGTACTTAGTTTTGTGTTGAAATTTTGCACTACAATAAATTTGGGAAGGATATTTAGCCACGGTGGAAATGGCGGAGCTTTGGGCTCGAAGAAGGTGACCAAGACCTCTCATGTTGAGGGCAGTTCTTTGAAGGGTGCCCTCGACAAGGACTACAAGAGGGCTAGTTCTCGCACTGTGCTGCCCACGGAGTGGGTATGTGAGGAATTCCTCTCGCATAATGGGTTGCAAGAGGACTTCATCACCATGTACAAGCACGCCACTTGGGAGTTCCTCTCAACCTTGTCTTGTTGGAGATATGCCCAAGAGGCAATAATAAAATAGTGATTATTATATCTTTGTGTTTATGATAAATATTTGTATCCCATGTTATAATTGTATTAACCGGAAATATTAATACTTGTGTGAACATAAAAGAGTCTCTAGTAAGCCTATTGTTAAACTAGCTTGTTGATTAATAGATGATCATGGTTTCTTGATCGTGAACATTGGATGTTATTAATACCAAGATCATATCATTACGAGAATGATGTGATGGACACACACCCAGAGTAAGCATATCATAAGATCAAGTCATTAAGTTCGTCTTGCTACAATTCAAATACATAGTAACCTAATCCTTCGATCATGAGATCATGTTAATCACCAAAACCGGATGGATGCTTTGATGACATCAAATGCCACTTCGTAATTGAGTGGTTATAAAGGTGGCATTAAGTATTCTCTGGTCCCTCTCGACGGAATTTGTCCATACAAATGACGGATAGATATACTCTGGGCCCTCTCGGTGGAATGCCATCCAATTAGCTTGCAAACATGTGACTAGGTCACAAGGGATGTCATATCACGGTACGAGTAAATAGTACTTATCGGTAACGAGGTTGAACTAGGTATGGAGATACCGATGATCGAACCTCGGATAAGTAAAGTACCACGTGACAAATGGAATCGGTATCGTATGTTAAATGGTTCTTTCGATCACGAAGTCATTGTTGAATATGTGGGAGCCATTATGGATCTCCAGGTCCCGCTATTGGTTATTGATCGGAGAGGTGTCTCAATCATGTCTGCATAGTTCGCGAACCATAGGGTGACACACTTAAGGTTCGATGTTGTTTAAGTAGATATGGAATATGAGATGGAGACCGAATATTGTTCGGAGTCTCGGATGGGATCTAGGACATCATGAGGAGGTCCGGAATGGTCTGTAGAATAAGATTCATATAATGGAAGTCATCTTCCGGGGTTCGGGAAAAGTTTCAGGTTTTGACCGGAGCTTCTAGAAGGTTCTAGGGGCCACCGGCGGGCCCACCACCCTGGGAGGGGCCACATGGGCTGAGGGAATGCTACGGGGGGCCTCATGGGCCAGCTACACTAGACTCCAGACCCAAGAAGCCCAGCTGGCCAGCCCCTAGAGATAAGATCGAATCCGGAAGAGGTAAGATCAAATCCCTAAAAATTAGGGGGGGACTTGGGGGAAGATTTCTCCCCCCCAACCCCTTCCGTCGGCCCTAGGAGGAGGTGGGCCAAGGGGAAACCCTGGCCGCACCCTCCCTCTATAAATAGAGGAGACGGGTGGCCGGCCACTGGCCCTCCCCCAACCCTAGCTGCCACACCTCTCCTCCTCCTTCCTGCTCCGGCCACCGCTCGTGCCGCAAGCCCCCATATAAGCGACCCGATGCAGAAAGGCTAACCGGCGGCAGCAGCCATGCCATCAAAGCCACCGCTGACCACTGCTGTCGCCTAAGCTTCTGCCTGCGTGCATTGATGCCGCAGGCGCCGGGACACTACGCGTGCATTGATGTTGGTCCGATGGCGCCAACATCGATGCTCGTGGCTAGGTGTAATATCCTAGGTTTAGAGGTAAGAAAAAGAGAGAACACGAGAGTGTGCATTGCATTCATGCATAGAAAATCCAGGAAATTTCCGCGCATTCATCTAAAACACAAAGTGATCGAGGTTTCTCTTGTGTCGATGGAATTGATATATGTCATCGACACAAGTGTGATAAATTTTGACATGACCTTTGTTGATTTGTTATGTTTTCGAGGGAAATAGTTCGAATTCAAATTAAAATAAGCATAACATGAATTCAAATAAAACTTGAATTGGAAATTGAATTCCAAACAAATATATATAACACAATTGAAAATTTACAAATATATAAAGAAAGGAAATACATATTACATTAAGAATTATCATAACTTAGTCATTTACAAGCTCTAAAAGAAATAGGAGAATACAAAGAAATAATAATTACAAGTACAAATGAAATAGAAGATTACAAGAATAATACAAGAATTCCTAAGTCTAATCTTGATCTTCTTATTTTTCTTTTCTCTGAAAAAGGAGAAGCAAAACAAAGACAAACAAAATAATGGTTAAGGTTAAAATGTTTGCCTCACCATTGGTGAACCAATGTTAATGTTAGAAACAAGCTATGGAGTATTAGGAACTTTTCCTAATACTCAAATGGTGATTAGAGGGATAAAACTTTTCAAAGGCAACATCAAGAGCAATTGGATCATTGAAGGAGCATGAGGCATTAATCTAGAAGGCAACCAGGGACAAGTGGTAGTATATGATCCATATCATACAAGAGAACTAAGGCAACATTGAGTGATCCATTTTATTTGGGGGCAGCAAGGAAACAAATTAAGTTTCCCTCTAATCTAGCTTAATTTCTTTAAGGCCAAAAGTAAATAGCATGGATCATATCTGGCATAGAAAGGCCAGTATGATCCTAAACCCACAAATGCATATATAAATGAACCATGTCTGACATTGATGGTCAGTATGAATTATTAGCCACTAATAATTAACCAGCAATATAGACCACCAATCTAATATCCACCTGGCAACAGAGATATAAGAGGACAAGTATGGGATAAGACCAAACCAGCAGTACCTTGCACCTGAGGTAAGCGAAGCCCATTTGAGCACATACACATGGAGAGGGGGGCCACCTGTAAGCAGCTCACACACACATGCAACGGTGTGTTGTCATTCTCACAGCCAACATCCCAGCACTATATAAACAACACAACCACAGCTAGCCAAACCATTTGGCTCAGGCTTCACCAAATCATACCACAACAATACACCACTGGATTCTCATCAGTTCACTAGGAACTACAAGAACACTTCAGAACAACTACTGGATTTACAACAAGATCTTTGGAGGAAATCAAGAAGCTAGCAAGAAGGAGAAGGAGAGGAGGAACATGGCAACAACTACAAGTTACAGCAGATTAGGATTCACCACCAGAACAACGTCACCACAAGCTAGCGCACTCTGCTACAGCATGTTGATCTTTAGATCATCTAGCATATTTTTTTCTCAGTTTAGTTCAAAGCATTTTTATAGGGGAAACTCTCAGATATGCATACAAGTGGTATGCTAGTCTCATCATATAGTTTATTGGGCATAAATAGCATCTGTTCTTATTAAAGATTGTGCCTCAACCTTTGCATCATTGGCAAGGCTACAAGATCAAGCCAGATCTGCTCTTATCAGTTCATAACTGTCACATAAGGGACAGCTAGATCCACCAATAAAATCCAAACCTGGAAAAAAGCATTTCTAGTTGCTACTTTGCAACTAGATTATATACAAGAAACTCAAAGCTCATTTTGTGCTTTCCAACAACACTACTGTCTAGGACCATATATACACTTGATTTGGTCATCGCCATAAGCAACCATGATTAATCCACGTACTACATGAATTTACTTAGGGTCCAGGACATTTATCCCAGGCCAACCAAGTAGTACCATAGTTGCATCACAATAATACAAGTATAGATCTAAGCTCATAATCAAGCCACCAAACAAAGCATCAATTTGCAAGCAAATATAACTGCCTCTCACATTTCCAAATTTAGTAATAAGATACACAGGGGTATAGCTGAATTACTTTAGTTGACTGAACTGTCCAAGTTCAGTTTCGTCAGTCATAGAATGAGTCAATCATCCAATCCAGGGGGCATCACAAATTTATAGCAACAAGTAGAGCCACTAGTCTAAGCCAACAAAACTAAAATCCTTATCATAACATTTCTTGCAAACCTTAGAATTGTATTCAACTAAAATGAGAAGTCCAGTTCGTCAGTATTAAGTAACAGAAGTTCACACACATGCCAGGGTAGTTAATTATTCAAATTGAGGCACTTTAGGAAGCACAACAACCATACCAATCACTAGGAGCATTGGATTATCAAGCGGTATTATACAGATCATGACAGTGGAACCATAGGCAGGGTAATGGAGAGGAAATAGCTCACAGCACAATATTTATGGAGTAGGCAATGTAGTCGGCGCCGAGGTTGCGTCGCGGCACCATCCCGCCAGCGTCGAGGTCGAGGATGAAGTCGTCACCACAACACCACCAGTACACGGACGTCAGGGTTGCACACTAGTGGCCGTCCCGCTGGCGTCGTGACGGTGGTCGGCACATGACCAACAGCTTCACCGCACCACCAGTACACCACCAATTCAAGAACCAGAGCAGCCTCGACGCGGCAGCGCCGGAATCATGCCGACAGCCGAGCCCATCCACGAGCCAGGGTTGCCGTCGAGCACGTTTACAGGGGCGTGGAGAGAATGGTGCCGATGGGGGTTATGTGGAGGAGGTCAAGGTGTAGCACGGACGCCTGGAGCCAGCTGGAGTTGTGGCAACGGTGGCTTAACTGGTCGGTGACCACCTAGGGCTCCAGGGAAAGGGGTCCAGGGAAAGTGGTCGAGGAAATCAAATCGATCTGGACAAAGGGGTAGAGCACGACGAGGTGGTCCATAACCCCACCACGCCAGCGTCGGGGAGGACCACAGTCGGACAGGAGCGGGAGGCAGCGCGGCGGAGCCATGATCGCCTGGGCAGGTGCGTGAGAAGCAGAGGGGAACGAGAGAGAAGGAGAGTGACGGGATAGTGACGGGCTGGGTCGGAATCAGGCTTCACCCGACCCAACAGACCGACTCGGTCGGGCCAGGTTGGGCCACTGCTGGCCATGTCATTGGGCCAGCCCAACAGATCATTTGGTCTATTTTTATTTTATTAGGAAAATCTTTTAAACATTTAAGTAAAATAAAAAGAAAACAATAAATAGAAGTGAGTATCAGAAAATGACCTCTATAAATAAAAATAATAGAAAACAAATACTTAAAATTTAAAAGAACAATAATATGAATTTCCTCTAAAGTTTTAGAAGACCAATTTTGAATCTTAAACTATTAAGACCTAAATACTAAAAAAAATAATGTCCTTGTTTCTATTTTTCACATCAAGAAAGTAGTAAATATTATTTTTATTAAAATTTCATATAATACAACAATTGTTTCTATATGGTTATGTTTAATCATATGAAAACCCTAATTGAACATTACTTCAAGTATTAACTAAAAACCTAAACCATAATAGTATTTATCATATTTTATTAAGTCTTTTAAAAAGAACATAATGTTAAACTCATTATTATTTATATTTCAAAGTTATTAATGACTTAAAACCTATTACTAATTCTTATTTTAAGAATTGTATCACAAATTAGAAACCTAGTTCTAATATAAGTAAGAACTTTGGTCCCATTATTTTATGTGATCATCCCACATTAGAATCAACTCTAAAACCCTAGTTGTTTATCACATGTGATCATATGAGATTCACTTTACATGTAGAAACTTAATAAGCAACCAGTGAATGCATACTCACGTCCATTAAAATTAAACCAATTCACATGAGATCATCATTTCATGTCTTTATTTTTGATTAAATACCTATGTGATCCATTAGTACCACTTAAAAGCAAACCCTAGCTTGTTACTCTCATATATCACCATTAACCATCATTCTTAGTATCACACCATTGGAATCAACCTTAACCATCCTAATTTAGAAGAGTCATGATGATCAACCCTAATACCAATCTTGTATAGTAATTCCCATCACATGCCCCTACTCCACTAAACCCTACTTAAGGATCATAACCCACTTAGATTAGAAGTCCATTATTGTGTTACTTATTGAAGCAAACGAGAAGTTATAGTAAACCCTAACTTATAGCATCACATTAGTAACCATCCTTTGACATGATACCATAATCAACCACAGTAATAAACCTACGAATACTGCTGCATATGAATCTATTCAACTTAAGAACCAACTAGACCCTATTAGAGAACTAAATTAATCCAATAGTAAACCCTAGTAGCACTTAGCTCCTACTTGTAGTACTTCTTGTTCTTTATTAAACATATTCTTCAAAAGTTATTCTTTTGAAGTGCAAATGTCAATCAAACCATAGAAGCCCATAGTTCTTATTTAAATTGTTCTTCAAAAGTTATTATTTTGAAGTAAATATACAAGTAACCATATAAGTAGATAGTTCTTATCAGAACTACTTATTATTTCTTAATCAACCTGTTCTTAAAAAGTTATTCTTTTGAAGTATAATATATGTAATCGTCAACCATGCACCATAGAACTTAAAATTGACAATTGTTCTTTACATATTATTCAACTACTATTCTTTGTGTGTATGCTTGTTATGATGCATTGTACTATTTTCTCAGATAACCAAACCCTAATAAGAACCTTGTTTGAGAACCATCCTAAAAGTGCAACACACCCTAAAGAAATCTATACAACTCACCCAATCATAAATGATCGGAGTTAGGTTACGCTCAGAACGATTGCATCTCATACTATGCATCATAGCATCGTTGCCAGTTCTTCAAACATTGTACTTACCGGATGATGATGGTATTTCAGAATTTGGAGTTATCACGTACCGAAGCTTTTGCCTGCATAACTTTGCAGTCAAGAAAGGCAAGTTCATCGCTTGCTCATGTCATTTGATTATTTTTATCAAACTATATGCAAAGTACTATACTTATCACTCTTGCATTGAAAAGCAAAGTATTATTTTACAATTATGAATATGACTATGTGGTGGGCAATGGTGATGGGATTCGTAGCATAGAAAACAAAAAAATTCCTACCGCAAGAACGAAAACCAAGCCAAGATGCAATCTAGAAGATGGTGGCAACGAGGGGATCACGAGACTAACCCTTGAAGATTTCCAAAGCCTACGAGATTAGATCTCGTTGTTGCAGAAGATGATCACTTGCCGCTTTCAAAAGCGCGTAGAAGATCTTGACGGTGCCAAAGTCGGGCAGCACCTCCGTACTCGGTCACACGTTCGGTGTTGATGAAGACGTACTTCTCCCCGTTCCAGCGGGCAGCGGAAGTAGTAGATCCTCCTCGGAATCCCGACAGCACGACGGCGTGGTGGCGGTGGTGGTGGAGATCTCCGCCAGGGCTTCGCCAAAGCGTATGCGTGAGAGGTGGTGGAGGAGGCCGGCTAGGGTTTGGGGAGAGGGGGGCGCCGACCACTATGGGGTGCGGCCAAGGCTTTGGTGTGGCCACCCCCTCCCCCTGCTCCTCATTATATAGGTGGAACCCCCAGGAGTTTGACTCAAAGTCTTCGAATAAGACCCCAACCCAAAACTTGCCATAAGGACGAAACCTACCCAAGGTGGGACTCCTACTCAAGGTGGGACTCCCACCCCTTCCTTGGGGGGGGGGGGGGGGGCGGCCACCTATGGTGGAGTCCACCTGGGACTCCTCCACCCCTTGGTTGGCCGGCCATGCTAGGTGGAGTCCCTCCGGGACTCCACCTTCCATGGTGATTTCTTCTGGACTTTTCTAGAACCTTCCATAAATGTACCGGATCATTTTCAAACTCAGAAAATGACTTCCTATATATGAATCTTATTCTCCGGACCATTCCGGAACTCCTCGTGATGTCTTGGATCCCATCCGAGACTCCGAACAAAACTTCGAACTCCATTCCATATTCCATATCTACTTAAACGACATCAAACCTTAAGTGTGTCACCCTACGGTTCGTGAACTATGTAGACATGGTTGAGACTTCTCTCCGACCAATAACCAATAGCGGGATCTGGAGATCCATAATGGCTCCCACATATTCAACGATGACTTAGTGATCGATTGAACCATTTACATACGATACCGATTCCTTTTGTCACGCGATATTTTACTTGTCCGAGGTTTGATCATCGGTATCTCTATACCTCGTTCAACCTCGTCTCCGACAAGTACTCTTTACTCGTACTGTGGTATTTCATCTCTTATGAACCATTCATATGCTTGCAAGCTAATTAGACGACATTCCACCGAGAGGGCCCAGAGTATATCTATCCGTCATCGGGATGGACAATATCCCACTCTTGATCCATATGTCTCAACTCATACTTTCCAAATACTTAATCCCACCTTTATAACCACCCATTTACGTAGTGGTGTTTGATGTAATCAAAGTACCCTTCCGGCATAAGTGATTTTACATGATCTCATGGTCGAAGGACTAGGTAACTATGTATCGAAAGCTTATAGCAAATGAACTTAATGACGTGATCTATTGCTACGCTTAATTGGGTATGTCCATTACATCATTCATCTAATGACATAACCTTGTTATTAATAACATCCAATGTTCATGATCATGAAACTATGATCATCTATTAATCAACAAGCTAGTTATACAAGAGGTTTACTAGGGACTCCTTGTTGTTTACATAACACACATGTATCAATGTTTCAGTTAATACAATTATAGCATGGTATGCAAACATTTATCATAAACATAAAGATATATAATAACCACTTCATTATTGCCTCTAGGGCATAACTCCAACAGTCTCCCACTTGCACTAGAGTTAATAATCTAGATTACATTGTAAGGTACCTAACACCCATGGCATTCTGGTGTTGGTCATGGTTTGCCCTAGGGAGAGCTTTAGTCAACGGATCTGCCACATTCAGATCAGTGTGTACTTTGCAAATCTTTACTTCTCCATCTTCGATGTACTCACGAATCAAATGAAAACACAACTTGATATGCTTCAGCTTCTTGTCTGACCTTGGTTCTTGTGCATTAGCGATGGCACCCATCTTGTCACAACAGATGACTAGTGGGTCCAATGCACTAGGAACCACACCAAGCTCAACAATGAACCTCTTCATCCATACTGTTTCCGATGAAGCCTCCGAAGCCGTTATGTATTCTGAATCAGTTGAAGACTTCGCCACCATGCACTGCTTGGAGCTGCACCAGCTTACTGCAGCACCATTCAATATAAACATGTACCCAGACTGAGACTTAGAGTCATCAGGATCAGTGTTCCAACTTGCATCGGTGTAACTGGTTACAACGAGCTCTTGGTCACCGCCATAACAAAGAAACATATCCTTAGTCCTTTTCAAGTAATTTAGGATATTCTTGACCGCTGTCCAGTGTTCCATTCCTGGATCACTTTGATATCTGCTGGTCAAACTAATAGCATGTGTGATATCCGGTCTAGTACACAACATGGCATACATGATAGAGCCTACTACCGAGGCATAGGGGATCTTGTTCATCCTCTCTCTTTCTTCTGCCGTAGCCGGACCTTGAGTCTTACTCAAGACCTTACATGGCAACATAGGCAAGAACCCTTTCTTACTTTCATCCATTCTAAACTTCTTTAGAATCTTGTCCAGGTATGTACTATGTGAAAGCCCTATTAGGCGTCTTGATCTATCTCTATAAATCTTGATGCCTAAAATGTACGCTGCTTCACCAAGATCTTTCATTGAAAAACACTTATTCAAATAACCTTTTACACTGCTCAATAGTTCTATATCATTCCCAATCAATAATATGTCATCTACATAGCTCCCACTCACTTTCTTGTAAATACAGGCCTCTCCATGACACTGTATAAACCCGAAGTCTTTGATCACTTTATCAAAGCGTCGGTTCCAACTCCTGGATGCTTGCTTCAGTCCATAAATGGAACGCTAAAGTTTGCATACATTGTCAGCATTTTCATGATATCTAAGAGAGTTCGATTACGACGTTCGGACACACCATTGCGCTGTGGTATTCCCGGCGGTGTCAACTGTAAAAGTATTCCACATTTCTTTAAATGCATGCCAAACTCATAACTCAGATATTCGCCTCCGTGATCAGAACGCAGAAACTTAATCTTCTTGTTACGTTGATTTTCTACTTCACTTTGGAATTCTTTAAACTTCTCGAAAGTTTCGGACTTATGTTTCATGAAATAGATATACCCATATCTACTCAAATCATCTGTGAAGGTTAGAACGTAACGATAACCACAGCGCGATGCTACACTCATTGGTCCACACACATCGGTATGTATGATTTCCAACAAGTCAGTAGCTCGCTCTATTATACCAGAGAATGGAGTCTTAGTCATTTTTCCCATTAGACATGCTTCGCATCTATCAAGTGACCCAAGAAGTCCATCGGAATGGAGTTTCTTCATGCGCTTCACTCCAATATGACCAAGACGACAGTGCCACATATAAGTAGAATTATCATTCAATTTAATTCGTTTAGCATCAATGTTATGAACATGTGTATCACTACTATCGAGATTTAACAAGAATAAACCATTCATCTTAGGCGCATGACCATAAAAGATATTATTCATAAAAATAGAACAACCATTATTCTCAGACTTAAATGAATAACCGTCTTGCATTAAACAATATCCAGATATAATGTTCATGCTCAACGCAGGCACCAAATAACAATTATTGAGGTTTAAAACTAATCCCGAAGGTAGATGTAGAGGGAGCGTGCCGACAGCGATCACATCGACCTTGGATCCATTTCCAACGCGCATCGTCACTTCGTCCCTCGCCAGGCTTCGTATATTCCGTAGTTCCTGTTTCGAGTTACAAATGTGAGCAACCGAACCAGTATCAAATACCCAGGCACTAGTATGAGAACCAGTAAGATAGACATCTATAACATGTATATCAGATATACCTTTCTTCTTCTTGACAAGGCCGCTCTTCAGATCAGCCAAGTACTTGGGGAAATTACGCTTCCAGTGCCCCTTCCCATTGCAGTAATAGCACTCAGTATCAGGTTTAGGGCTAGCCTTAGGCTTCTCAGGAGGCGCGGCAGCTTTCTTGCCGCCCTTCTTGGAGTTCCCCTTCTTAGGTTTGCCTTGCTTCTTGAAACTGGTGGTCTTGTTGACCATCAACACTTGGTGCTCTTTCTGTATCTCAATCTCAGCAGCTTTCAGCATGGAGAAGAGTTCAGGTAACTCCTTGTTTATGTTCTACATGTTGTAGTTCATTACAAAGTTCTTGTAACTTGGTGGCAGTGATTGGAGGACACGATGAATACCCAGCTGGTTAGGAATCACTATCCCCAAGTCACTGAGCTTCTTCGCATGCCCGGACATAGCGAGCACGTGATCACTAACGAGCTGCCCTCTTCCATCATACAACCAAAGAAGTGCTTCTAAGACTCATAGCTTTCCATGGCCGCATGAGTTTGAAATATCGTTTTCAGCTCATTGACCAGCTCATAAGGGTCGTGGTGCTCAAAACGCTTTTGGAGCTCCGCCTCTAGGCTACACAGGATGGCACACTGAACTTGAGAGTACCGAGTCACCCGAGTCTCGTAAACATTCTTTTCGTCCTATGATACTGCAGGTGGTGGTGGGGGACCTAGCGGTGCATCAAGCACATATTGCAGATTTCCGCCATTGAGGAAGATCCTCACATGACGAAACCAGTCGGTGAAGTTGCTGCCATTGCTTTTAAGCTTTTCTTTCTCTAGGAACTGGTTAAAATTGATTGATGGGGACTCCATGATCTACAACATATATTTGCAAGAGTTTAGACTAAGTTTATGACAAATTAAGTTCAAATTTTAATTCTACAAAATTAAACTAGGTGAACTCCCACTCAAAACAATATCCCTAACATTGTCTGAGTGATCACACGAACCAAATCCACTACACCAAGTCCGATCATCACGAGACAAGATGTATCTTCAAAGGCGAACACTCAAAGCGTTCATCATATCAATCATATGACTCATGCTCTACCTTTCGGTATCCCGTGTTCTGAGACCATGTCTGTACATGCTAGGCTCGTCAAGGCAACCTTAGTATCCGCGTGTGCAAAACTGGCTTGCACCCGTTGTATGCACATGTAGAATCTATCACACCCAATCATCACGTGATGCTTCGGAACGACAAGTCTTAGCAACGGTGCTACTAAGGATGAACACTTTATTATCTTGATATTTAGAGAGAGGGATCATCTTATAATGCTACCGTCGCGATCTAAGAAAAATAAGATGCATAGAAGGATTAACATCACATGCAATTCATATGTGATATGATATGGCCCCTTTGTCTTTGCGCCTTTGATCTTCATCTCCAAAGCACGGACATGATCTCCATCATCAATGGGCATGATCTCCATCATCGTCGGCGTAGCGTCAAGGTCAATGGCGTCGTCTTCATGATTGTTCTCCCATGTAGCAACTATTACAACTTCTTTGAAATACTACTCAACATGAAATTTAAAGACAACCATAGGGCTCCTGCCGGTTGCCACAACACAATAATGATCATCTCATACATATTCATCATCACATTATGGCCATATCACATCACCAAACCCTGCAAAAACAAATTAGACGGTTCTAATTTGGTTTGCATATTTTACGTGGTTTAGGGTTTTCTAGTAAGATCCAATCTACCTACGAACATGAACCACAACGGTGATACTAGTGTTGTCAATAGAAAGAGTAAATTGGATCTTCACTATGGTGGGAGAGACAGACACCCGCAAAGCCACTTATGCAATACAAGTTGCATGTCGAGCGTGGAGCAAATCTCATGAACGCGGTCATGTAAAGTTAGCCGAGCCGCTTCATCCCACCATGCCGCAAGATGCAAAGTACACGAACTAAAGACAACAAAGCATCAACGCCCACAAAACAATTGTGTTCTACTCGTGCAACCAATCTATGCATAGGCATGGCTCTGATACCACTGATGGGATTCGTAGCATAGAAAACAAAAAATTTCCTACCACAAGAACGAAAACCAAGCCAAGATGCAATCTACAAGATGGTGGCAACGAGGGGATCACGAGACTAACCCTTGAAGATTTCCAAAGCCTACGAGATTAGATCTCATTGTTGCAGAAGATGATCACTTGCCGCTTTCAAAAGCGCGTAGAAGATCTTGACGGTGCCACAGTCGGGCAGCACCTCCGTACTCGGTCACACGTTCGGTGTTGATGAAGACATCCTTCTCCCCGTTCCAGCGGGCAGCGGAAGTAGTAGATCCTCCTCGGAATCCCGATAGCATGACGGCGTGGTGGCGGTGGTGGTGGAGATCTCTGGCAGGGCTTTGCCAAAGCATATGCGGGAGAGGTGGTGGAGGAGGGCGGCTAGGGTTTGGGGAGAGGGGGCGCCGGCCACTATGGGGTGCGGCCAAGGCTTTGGTGTGGCCGGCCCTCCCCTTGCTCCTCATTATATAGGTGGAACCCCCAAGAGTTTGACTCAAAGTCTTCGAATAAGACCCCAACCCAAAACTTGCCATAAGGACGAAACCTACCCATGGTGGGACTCCTACTCAAGGTGGGACTCCCACCCCTTTCTTGGGGGGGGGGGGGGTGGCCGGCCACCTATGGTGGAGTCCACCTGGGACTCCTCCACCCCTTGGTTGGCCGGCCATGCTAGGTGGAGTCCCTCCGGGAATCCACCTTCCATGGTGATTTCTTCCGGACTTTTCTAGAACCTTCTAGAACCTTCCATAAATGCACCAGATCATTTTCAAACTCAGAAAATGACTTCCTATATATGAATCTTATTATCCGGACCATTCTGGAACTCCTCGTGATGTCCTGGATCCCATCCGAGACTCCGAACAAAACTTCAAACTCCATTCCATATTCCATATCTACTTAAACGACATCAAACCTTAAGTGTGTCACCCTATGGTTCGTGAACTATGTTGACATGGTTGAGACTTCTCTCCGACCAATAACCAGTAGCGGGATCTGGAGATCCATAATGGCTCCCACATATTCAACGATGACTTAGTGATCGATTGAACCATTTACATACGATACCGATTCCTTTTGTCACGCGATATTTTACTTGTCCGAGGTTTGATCATCGGTATCTCTATACCTCGTTCAACCTCGTCTCCGACAAGTACTCTTTACTCGTACTGTGGTATGTCATCTCTTATGAACCATTCATATGCTTGCAAGCTAATTATACGACATTCCACTGAGAGGGTCCAGAGTATATCTATCCGTCATCGGGATGGACAATATCCCACTCTTGATCCATATGCCTCAACTCATACTTTCCGAATACTTAATCCCACCTTTATAACCACCCATTTACGCAGTGGCGTTTGATGTAATCAAAGTACCCTTCCGGCATAAGTGATTTACATGATCTCATGGTCGAAGGACTAGGTAACTATGTATCGAAAGCTTATAGCAAATGAACTTAATGATGTGATCTTATGCTACGCTTAATTGGGTGTGTCCATTACATCATTCATCTAATGACATAACCTTGTTATTAATAACATCCAATATTCATGATCATGAAACTATGATCATCTATTAATCAACAAGCTAGTTATACAATAGGCTTACTAGGGACTCCTTGTTGTTTACATAACACACATGTATCAATGTTTCGGTTAATACAATTATAGCATGGCATGCAAATATTTATCATAAACATAAAGATATATAATAACCACTTTATTATTGCCTCTTGGGCATATCTCCAACAAATGGAACCATGGTATGTGTTGATTGGTGGAGAATCTATTGCAAGGGTATTACTCATCTAGGACTAAATACCAATGCCGTCCAGTGATTCTAGCGCTGTACATATCGCGTTGACCATAAGGTCTATAATGGCTCTGGGGAAGTCAGTTGTATCTTTTTCCTCTTGCATATCAACGGACTTGATAGGGCATGGCTGGGTGTTTGGGATAACACTGAAGTAGGTTCGGAAATCCTTTAAAATCCCCATCCGTGTGGATGAGAGGCTCTATCGTCTATGAGGGATTGTCCATAGTACATCAATGGTAAAGCCGTGTGATCGGGAGATGTCTATCGGGGATATACGGATGGACAAAAGGGTGGGTATGCAAGGTCGTGGAGAAGGCAGTGATTGTCTTGGATCTTACACCTGGCCCCACACCAAGGAAGTGTGGACGAGCATGCATCTCGGATAGGTATCAAGGATAAGTTCTCTTATGGGAAAAGTAACGCACCTCTGCAGAGGGTATCAAAATTGTGGCTGTCACTCCCTGTCCTGGGAAGGGAACTGCGAACACGGCAGGAAAAGAACTCCGTGAAATTCTGTTCAACCTGTGAAGACTGATGGGCATAGTTTTTAGAATAAAATAAACCTTTTGAAGAAATGTTTACAAAACTTGCATTCACCTATGACTTTCTGGTCTGTGGCTGTAGCTACTGCATGATACACCTATTTCCTATTATGAACTTGCTGAGTACGTTCGTACTCATTCCCTCCCATTTGAACCCCTTCTTAGATCAAAGTCACCGAAGGAGAAACTACCGTGGAACTCGAAGACAAAGGAGTCAACTACAACAAGATGAAGAATCCAATCAAAGAAGTCCATGGAGTCAACTCTGCATCAACTATAGTGGAAACTTAGACTAGTAATAAAAGGGAACCTTTCCCTAATCCTAGCACCTAAGTAGCTAGAATTCTGTAGCAAGCCTAGTATCACTAGAGATAGTAATAGCAATAATATAATCTACGAGTAGTTCTTCTGGAGCTTTATTTGAAGTTTTACCTTACTGTAAAGTAGGAGGCTGTGATGATCTTATGTAAACAGTTTCGTGTATCCTTCTATAGATATGCCTTGGACTCGCATATGTTTCTGTTATATCACTTTGAGGGATGTAATATGGGTGGAACGATGTTTCACTTGTGTTATGTCAACGACTTGCGTACTACACCATGCAGACTAGGCTACTTAAGTTGGCCCTACGCCCGGCGGCCCCACCAATTGTCTCGCCAGATCGCTATTCGTAGCGCGCCGCGACAGATAAAGCTCCTGAGCTGGATGAAGAAGGGCGCCCACGACTACGAGGCTGGGTCTTCTTGCGGCAACCATCACCGCCACCAGGATTCTCTGCCTCGGCGAAACCTTGCGCACCCACGCTGTCTTCCTCCACCGCCAAACCATGTGCATTTCGTTGGCCCACAGGCTGCGGCGGTGTCGGCTGCACAGCCTCCTCCCACCAGCCAAGATGCAACCGGCGCTACGTGCTGGTGCATGAGGTGCACCGACGATGGTCGGAGGCCATCCCCTGCTGCCATAAGGACGTCTCCCTGACACACGGGTGGCACCTCAACAAGGGGAGGCTCCTTGTGCCACCTCCTACGATGGGCGACCGTGCTCTGCGCGAGGAGATGCGCCGCCGCATCGCCCTGCTTCCTACATCGCAGCGATACGAGCTTCCTCGCCTGGGAGCACGAGGCGCGCCGCACGATTCGTGGCAAGCGGGACTTCCAGCCCGGCGAGTGGCCCCCGGACAAAGAGGACGAGGAGGAAGAGAGCGACGAGGAGGACGTGGACGAGGAGATGGAGGACGCGGCGCCTCTCGTCGCTGTCAAACTGGACGACATCATCCCCGAGGACTACGACGAGGAGACAGCCATTGCCGCTGCCATGGAACTGTCCAGAGCAGAGGAGGAGGCCAAGTGGTCGTGGCCGGGGCTAGAGGACATCGTCCGGATCTCGGCAATGGTGGCGGAGCACGTTGCCAATCTGCCATCGCCACCACCACTGCCGCCGCACGTGCCACCGCAGGTCGCGTGGGATGGATAGATGGTGCCACCGCCGCCGTAGTACGTGACACAACAGCCGCCGCCGTTGTACGCGCCGTAGAAGCCGTCGCCAGAGGTGCCTGCTTGGGCGCATCAGCTGTGGGCGTCGCCGCCCTTCGTTGACCTCATCTCCGATAACGAAGAAGACGACGTCGATTGAATTAGGGTTTAGATTTTACTTTTGAACTAATGTAAAATATATTCGAATTAATGAAATTTCTATCCATATTTGGCACATTTTTTTAAATTCGTGCGTTTCTATTTGTTTCCCTAGCCAGCGGACCGAATGAAGCACCGTTGGACGCTCTGTCCACCGGCTGATCCAAAGGGATAAAAATAGACCATTTGAGTCGCCAATTTAAATTGGCCCGGTGGAGATGCCCTATTGATACGTCCTTCTCAGGAATCGCAGCTACTGCTTCCGTGCTCAGTTGATCTGGAGGATGATTATGACATTGACAACTACAGGATGGTGATTGCTGCCACTAGTGAAGATAGATCAATCAAGGTGTGGCATGTAGATTGAGTGGGCCAAGCTGCTTCGGGTGCTGCTCGTTCTTGCGTTGTTGTGTTTGTATTTGTTAGTGTGATAGTAACATTCTTGAGCAACAATTAGATCGGGGACTTCTGTTTTGTGTGGCATGGCAGCAAGAGTACAAACATGCATCCGGTCTTTCGCCTCCGCCTATTACGTTAAGGTGTGGTGTCAATCTTGTTGGTCATCGACCAGTGTGGAACGCATCCTCGGGGCTGACGTGTGGTGTTGTGTTGATCGTTTTTTCGAGCAGTTTTCCTCATAAACGGGCCATCTCTTTTTCTCCTATTTCAATGAAGGGCAAAGCTTTTATCTCGTTTAAAAAAAAAAAGAACCGACAAAGTGAGTTTTTTTTGGGAGTTGGCATGAAGTGTCGTGTCATTTCAAACGGGAAACTGGGAAAAGGCATGGTCCCAGAAGTGGGTGAAGCCATTGATTTCCGGCCATACTTTGGTCTTTGGAAGGGAGAGAAAGGTATGTGTCACAAGGAGCTGGCGCCCGGAATATCTCAGACGTGGACGGCGGTTTAGCTATGAAATACTCACTCTGTCCCTCCGTTCCTTTCTATAATGTCTATTGTTTTTTCACATTTGTTTCATAATATAAAAGTAAAGCTATGTTTTTTTTTGCAAAGAAACCCTTCCACCGACCAGGTCAAGTCCAGAAAATCTGGAAACCGATCTGATCATGTATTTCTGAGATCTGTTTTCAGTTTCCTATTTTGTTTGTGATATCGCTAGGGGGTTTGTGTGAAAAAATGGCTCGCGCTAATTTCCGTGCCAAAAAACAATAGACACTATAGAAAGGAACGGAGGGAGTATTTAATTTTTAGGTCACACTTGATTAACATGATTCTCAAAACTCGGGAATAGACAAACGCAGGATTTTAAGGACAAGTCCTCTTCACTGCTACAAGATTGAAAAACCACATGAATTTTGATGAATACTGAGACTACATCAATTCACATGATTCTCAAATCACGGAAATAGGAAAAATATAGGATTAAAGGAAAATGTCCTCTTGAATCTTATAAGATCAGAAAAATATAGGTATTTGCATAAAATATCTAGAACCATAAAAGTAGACATTTTAGCAAAAGGTTTGAGTCTATAGATATTTTTTCAAATACAGAAGCAAAGGAATCCATGCAAATCAAATGACCAACATAAAAAGAGAATACTAAGGATCCAAATTCTCCAAAAATCCTAAGAAGTTCTTTTGGCGGAAATTCGAAATGAAGGCTGAGTTATATATATCTCTATATTTAGAAAATTCAGAATTATATTTCAACGTTCCAAGAAATTCTGAAAAAAAATATCCTAGATGCATGCATAATCTCAATATAAATTTTATATTGCAGGATACATAAAAATGAAAGAAGTGTGGATCTACATATAGTGAATAATGCACACTTCAAAACTGTATTTTTTTCCATTTTTATGTATCCCGTAGTATAAAAAATATCGATATTATGCACGCTTGTGAGAATACATCAATGTCTACATCTAGATTTTTTGTTTTTCTAAAACCTATAAATATGATTTTGTTTAATAAATGATACATGTAGCTCGTCCTCCATTTTTCCACACTCATTCTTTTGGATCAAATGAAAATGTTGTATGTACTTGTAGGATAATTTGGGATATGAAGATCATGAATATTTGATGAAAAAAATTATTGTCCAGTTTACAGTTCTGAAATACAAGTATTAGGTGATTTCTTAACATTAGATGTAAAGCATTGAGTATGGAAAATATTGTGAAATCATGGTGAAATTGGGGACATGATCTAGAACTTTAAAAGTCACTGGTGTCAATTTCTGAGATCTGTTTTCAGTTTCCTATTTTGTTTGTGATATCGCTAGGGGGTTTGTGTGAAAAAATGGCTCGCGCTAATTTCCGTGCCAAAAAACAATAGACACTATAGAAAGGAACGGAGGGAGTATTTAATTTTTAGGTCACACTTGATTAACATGATTCTCAAAACTCGGGAATAGACAAACGCAGGATTTTAAGGACAAGTCCTCTTCACTGCTACAAGATTGAAAAACCACATGAATTTTGATGAATACTGAGACTACATCAATTCACATGATTCTCAAATCACGGAAATAGGAAAAATATAGGATTAAAGGAAAATGTCCTCTTGAATCTTATAAGATCAGAAAAATATAGGTATTTGCATAAAATATCTAGAACCATAAAAGTAGACATTTTAGCAAAAGGTTTGAGTCTATAGATATTTTTTCAAATACAGAAGCAAAGGAATCCATGCAAATCAAATGACCAACATAAAAAGAGAATACTAAGGATCCAAATTCTCCAAAAATCCTAAGAAGTTCTTTTGGCGGAAATTCGAAATGAAGGCTGAGTTATATATATCTCTATATTTAGAAAATTCAGAATTATATTTCAACGTTCCAAGAAATTCTGAAAAAAAATATCCTAGATGCATGCATAATCTCAATATAAATTTTATATTGCAGGATACATAAAAATGAAAGAAGTGTGGATCTACATATAGTGAATAATGCACACTTCAAAACTGTATTTTTTTCCATTTTTATGTATCCCGTAGTATAAAAAATATCGATATTATGCACGCTTGTGAGAATACATCAATGTCTACATCTAGATTTTTTGTTTTTCTAAAACCTATAAATATGATTTTGTTTAATAAATGATACATGTAGCTCGTCCTCCATTTTTCCACACTCATTCTTTTGGATCAAATGAAAATGTTGTATGTACTTGTAGGATAATTTGGGATATGAAGATCATGAATATTTGATGAAAAAAATTATTGTCCAGTTTACAGTTCTGAAATACAAGTATTAGGTGATTTCTTAACATTAGATGTAAAGCATTGAGTATGGAAAATATTGTGAAATCATGGTGAAATTGGGGACATGATCTAGAACTTTAAAAGTCACTGGTGTCAATTTCAGCCCCCCCCAACAAAAGACCTCCACGATTGTGATGGCATGTCTAATCGATAATTTGTCGCACTTTTATTTTCAAAATTTATTATTTCCACACCCTATGTCTCTTAGATGTTGTGGTTAATTTTTCAAACCATAATTTTTTTAAAAGAAGTGCGCCAGATTGTCAAATATCCTCCAATGGGAAGAGGGATTCATTTATATTGTCGTGAGGAATTTTTCATCTTGTCTAACCTCATCCTATTTTTTCTATGAAATTTACACCACACATTTTTTGTGCGATTGTTTTCTGTGGGATATGATCTTATGAATCAAACAAGGTAGGGTTGCAAGTAGTGGTCCTGCATAAGCCGTGAAAGCATGGGCTAGTTCAAACTAAACTAATTTGCTAAAAAAAAATACAGCTAACCTACCTAGTTTTAACTACGAAGCCAGGTGTATTGGGTTCCGCTTAACAACCCTAAAACAAGGTGTGGTCCACCTCCATTTAGAGCTGGTCATTTCTCGACCTTAATGTTAGTTAGGGTGTGTTTGGTAGATCGGGGCAAGAGAGAATCACTATCTCCACTCATACATGTTGCCCTTATACAAGCTCAGCTCAGATTTTATCCCTTGTTTGTTAGCCTGGATGTGGTGAAACAAGATGGACTGAGATGTTGTTTGGTGAAACAATCTGGACTGAGATTTTCTCCCACGTTTGTTTACAAAGAGGTCCTGGGACAGAAAAGGAAAAAGCAATCGGGTCCTTACATAGAAAAAAAAAAGCAATCGGGTCCCTGTTCGCCGGCGCCGCTCACGTTCGCCAGCAGCACGCCACCGGAGCTCCGCCGCGACCCTGGCCGTCGTCCCTGGCCGTGCACGAGCTCGCACTCGACGAGCCGGAGAAGCCCGTCGTCCGGCGCGCTCCCGCGCGCCGCGCCGCGCGCCGCGCCGTGCCGTGGCCGTCGTGTGCTCCCGCCGCGCCGCGCCGCGCCGTGCCGTGGCCGTCGTGTGCTCCCGCCGCGCCGCGCCGCGCCGTGCCGTGGCCATCGTGTGCGCCGCGCCGCGCCGCGCCGTGGCCGTCGTCTGCTTCCGCCGCGCCGCGCGGTGGGCGTCGTGTGCTCCCGCCGCGCCGCGTCGTGGCCGTCGTGTGCTTCCGCCGCGCCGCGCCGTGGTCGTCGGAGGGAGCTGCAGATCGATGGAGCTGCGGGGGGATCTTGAGGCCGTCGGCGGCGTCTCGGGGAAGCGGGGGAGGCGAGGGAGGCGGCGACCTCGCTGGCTCTCGGGGAAGCGGGGGAGGCGAGGGAGAGGGCGTGCGGCTCGGGGCTTCGCGATGGAGGTGCGGCTCGGGGCTTCGGGACGAGCGGGGGTCTGTTTTCGGGGCGAGCTCGCCCGGGATGAGCAGCGAAGCTCGATTCGGGCTTCGCTCGTGGGCAGGGCGCTGGGGCCTTTTTCGTATCAGTTGGGCAGGGCGCTGGGGCAAGACCCGATCTAACAAACACCCAAATGTTGTATCAGGAGGGAATATCTGAGGAGGCCCGACCCACCAAACACACCCTTACTGCTTTGCTCCTAATGCTAATAAGGAAGAAATTTTGAACATACATGCACTAAGCTCTCACTAATGATTAAGGGCTACTTTGATTCATGTGATATGAATAATGAAGGAATAGGAATCCCATAGAATTGAGATGCCATGTCTGCTTGATAATTTTCCACACTTTCTTTGCAATTTGATTATTTTCCACACCTCGTGTCATTTGCATGTGGTGGTCAATTTGTCAAATAATCAAAATTTAAAGAGAAGTGTGTCAAATTGTGAAATATTCTCCTCTGGGAGGAGGGATTACTTTTTATTGTAGTGAGGGGATTTTCCATGAGGTTTAACCTCATCCTATTTTCCGATGAAAAATTACAATATAAGATTTGTAAGGATTATTCCTATGAGATATGATTATATGAATCTACCGACTTCTGTAGATTTTTTAAATAGGATTTCAGTCGGTCCTACACAAATCGGTAGAAGTCCTACATGAATCAAAGGAGGCCTAAGGAGGTTTACCCTTATTGAATTCGAAGTCCGCGTTTAGACAACAACAATAGGGTTGCAAGAGAATGTTCCGCATAAGCCCGCGAAGGGCATGGGCTAGTTCAAACTAAAGTAATTTGTAAAAAAAATTACAACCAATCTAACCAGCTTTAAGTACCTAGCGGGACGGATTGGGTGCCGATTTGCAACCGTACACCAAGGTGTGGTTCACCTCCATTTTCAACTGGTTGTATGTACAATGCACATGCATGTGACAAAATGGTGTTTAAACTTTTAGAGTACCTAACACATAAGTATCGGTGTGATTTCATGCTCGCCGAGAACCATGCATGTCCACCCTTGTATGTTCGATGCATTGGGGTGCATAGATTACTCAGTTTCAAATTTGGGATAAGTTACCCTCTCCTCTACTTGCTAGAGGAAGCTATTCTGTCCGTTGCTCCCATTGTCCACGCAGAGAAGTTGTCTGAAAATTGTACTTTTTTTAGGGGGCCTGAAAATTGGGCAAATCCTATACGCTGACCAGTTCAGTGTGTACGGCATGGCGCAAACCCCTGGTCGGATAGGGCCCGGCCCATTTCGGCCTTTTTTTCTTTTTTCGTTTTCTGTTATTCTTCTCTTTTCTTTTTTTGTTTCTTTTCCTGTTTTTTGTTTCATTTTTTCCTTTTCCTTTTTTTAATTCAAAAAATGTTCAAATTTGAAAAATGTTCAATTTTGAAAATTATTCAAGCTTTAAAATTATTCAAAAATAAAAATATTCAAATTCCAAAAATGTTCAAAGATAAAAAATTGTTCATATTCGAAAAATTTTCGAATTAAAAATATGGTTATGTTAAAAAAATATTCAAATTTTAAAGACAATTCAAAAAAATTAAAAATGTTGAAAATGTTCAAATTTTAAAAAAAATTTATATTCTGAAAATTGTTTTCAAAAAATTTATTTTTTGAAAAAAATATTTTAACAATCATAAAAATAAAACTTTCGAATTTTAAAATAAACAGATTTAAAATATTTCTACTTTTTAAATAACGAAAATATGTAAACAGAAAAGAAAAAGAGAATAAGAAAAACAAAAACGAACTTATCTAATGGGCCACGCCCCACTACAGAACCGCCGGGTCGGGGGGTGTGCGGCACCCCATCCGTACCGACCCGGTCGGTGTATAGCACCTCCCTGAAAATTGTACATAGAAAAGACCGGAACTATAGTGGGCCAGCCGTAGCGAGGTCCTTTGTTGCATTTGTTTGGGCTTCTTGTTGTTTTAGTGGTAAGAGATATAAGATGTCGATCGCTAAGGTAAAGCCTATACACCGACCAGGTCGGCGCCTGATAGGCACCGCATACCCCCCGTGCGGGTGTGGGCCTGGCCTAGGTAGGACTTTTTCCCTTTTTTGGTTTTTTGTTTTTGTTTTTGTTTTTGTTTTTGTTTTTCTTTTCTGTTTTCTGTTCTATTTTTCTGTTTCTTCTTTTTATTTTCCGATTCGAATAATATTAAAATTTAGTTTTTTTAAATTCAAAAATTGTTCAAATTTTAAAATTGTTCAAATTTTAAAATTGTTCAAATTAGAAAATTGTTCAAATTCAAAAATTGTTCAAATTTGAAAACTGTTCAAATTCGAAAAATATGTGAAAAATGTTTAAATTCGAAAAATGTTCATATTTCAATAATGTTCAAACTTGAAAAGTTTTCAAAATCTAAATTTGTTCAAAAAAATTAAAACATTTATGTAATTTGTTCAAATTTAAAAATTGTTCAATTTAAAAAAATCGGATACTTTAATTTTTGTTCAACATTTCGAACTGTTCAAATTTTAAAAAGCATTAGTTTTTTCTAGAAACAAAAATATTAGAAAAAAGATTGAAAAAGCAAGAGAAAAAAACGAAAAAACAAAGTGTTACCTGTTGGGCCCGGCCCAGCTCGGGCGGGGGGTGTGCGGCGTCCCGCTCCTACCGACCAGGTCGGTGGCGACTGGCGAGGACCCCCCGATCGCTAATACGTGGAGCGGACGGACCGTGAAAGTTTTTCTAGGCTCGGCAGGCTGGCAAGATCGCACATTATCTGGGCCGAACATTGACGCCCCACAAACACACAATATTACCGCCACACCAGAAAAACAAATTCCCTCAAAAAAAAAACCAGAAAAACAAATTCACCCTAAAAAACAAAAAAAAAACCAGAAAAACAAATACACACGTCACCCCCATGAGCGAATACATCCTAGTAAGCTTAATGTGTTTGAAGACGCCGTTACTTCACTTGTTTACCTAACCTAAGGGTCTTTGACTCCCCTAAAAAAAGCTAATGGTCTTTCACTGTTCGTTGATACTTCTCCGTCTAACAACAAAACCGTCAGGCCACGCAGTAGAAAAAAAGGTTGACGTGATCTCTCGTGTAGAAAGGTCACTGGGAATTCCCAAGAAAGACTAGACACCTGCGAGTTGTGCTGTCTTGATCTACAAAACCAAAGAATCTGGAAAAATGAAAAATCTCCGGCACCGCCGCACTGAATTTTCCTCTCAGCTTTTGTCTACATTTTGATCTTTTTCTACTGTACATTTTATGAGGCTTTTTGCGTGATGTTTTGCTTTCTCTTCCATGAGCAATAGAAATGCGACCACATCTGCCCCATTCCCTACCTTTTCGCCTCACGCGTCCAGGGTTAGGTTTTCGCCGGCGACCTGCACGGCGATTCCCGTCACCACCTCCGATCGACGTTCCGAACCCCTTCCGCTCTCTCTCGCACTGTTCAGGCTGATTCAGGGGACGTCTAGCACGTCTTCCCGGCCTTGGCGGCGGCGAGGCAAAGACGGGGCGGGGCGACGGTCCGATCTGAGGAAGGAAACTGATGGCGGCCAAGATGGCTCGCGAGGGAGGAGCGTCGGGGTCCATGGCCCCGGTGGACTTGCAAGAGATGCTGAAGAGGATGGTCTTGAAGGATGAGGAGTTGGATGATGTGGTTCTTCCAAAGGAGGAAGTCATGAATCTGAAGGAGGGAGCGCGCTGGATGGCGGTGGTCAAGGTGCACACCACTAGGCGGTTTGGGAACCAGCCGTTCTTTCAGAAGATGGACGCAGCCTGGGGTTTCGCGAAGAGTTGGACTATACGGCCGGTCGAGGACAACCTGTTTGTGCTGCAGGTTTCATGCCTGGGAGACTGGAACAGGGTCATGAACGATGGACCCTGGATCTTCCGCCAGCAGGGAGTAATGGTGGAACCTTACGATGGTGTGGCTGATCCGAACACGATGGTGCTCAATCGCCTCCATGCCTGGGTTCAGGTGCGAGGGATCACGCCGCTGTTTCGAAAGGAGGCGATCGTGCGTGACATGGCCGCGCGGATTGGCGAGGTTCTGGGAGTGGAGCTGTATGCGCTGGGAGCCAGCGGTACGAGCTTTGTGCGTGTGAGGGTCAAGCTGGATGTCAGCAAAGCACTGACCAGAGTTGTCGGCCTGCACCCTGAGGGGAGCGACCGAATGATGTTTCAAGTACTGTACAAGAAGCTACCCAAGTTCTGTGATTTCTGTGGTCTCCTTGGACACGACGACACGGAATGTGAGGATGGAGTCCATGACAAAACGGCGCTGCAATACAGAGACTGGTGATACGTCTCCAACGTATCCATAATTTTTGATGTTCCATGCTTGTTTTATGACAATACTTACATGTTTTGCTCGCACTTTATAATGTTTTTATGCGTTTTCCGGAACTAACTTATTAACAAGATGCCACAGTGCCAGTTCCTGTTTTCTGCTGTTTTTGGTTCCAGAAAGGCTGTTCGGGCAATATTCTCGGAATTCGACGAAACGAAGACCAAACATCATAATTCACCGAGACGGACCAGGACACCGAAGGGGAGTCAGAGGGGAGGCCTGGGGCCCCCACACCATAGGGCCGCGCGGGCCAGCCCCTGGCCGCGCCGGCCTATGGGGAGGGCACCCTCTTGCCCCTCCTGCGCCGCCTCTTCGCCTATATAAGCCCTTTCGACCTAAAAACTCGATACCAATTGACGAAACTCCAGAAAGACTCCAGGGGCGCCGCCGCCATCGCGAAACTCCAATTCGGGGGACAGAAGTCTCTGTTCCGGCACCCTGCCGGGACGGGGAAGTGCCCCCGGAAGCCATCTCCATCGACGCCATCACCTTCATCATGCTCCGTGAGTAGTTCCCCCATGGACTACGGGTTCTAGCAGTAGCTAGTTGGTACTCTCTATCCCATGTACTTCAATACAATGATCTCATGAGCTGTCTTACATGATTGAGATCCATCTGATGTAATCGGTGTTGTGTTTGTTGGGATCCGATGGATGATACATTATGATTAGTCTATCTATAAAGGTTGTGAAGTTATTGTTGCTGCAATCTTGTTATGCTTAATGCTTGTCACTAGGGCCCGAGTGGCATGATCTTAGATTTAAGCTCTATACTTATTGCTTAGATTGTATCTACAAGTTGTATGCACATGTCACTGTCCGGAACCAAAGGCCCCGAAGTGACAGAAATCGGGACAACCGGAGGGGATGGCGGTGATGTGAGGATCACATGTTTTCACGGAGTGTTAATGCTTTGCTCCGGTACTCTATTAAAAGGAGTACCTTAATATCCAGTAGATTCCCTAGAGGCCCGGCTGCCACCGGCTGGTAGGACAAAAGATGTTGTGCAAGTTTCTCATTGCGAGCACGTACGACTATATATGGAAAACATGCCTACATAATTAATAATCTTGATGTTCTGTCTTAATGCTTTGAATCCTATCAATTGCCCAACTGTAATTTGTTCACCCAACACTTGTCACTTATTGGAGAGTTACCACTAGTGTAGATCGCTGGGAACCCCGGTCCATCTCTCATCATTATATACTCGTTCTATATGTCATTGGAAGTAGTATCAACTATTTTCTCGTGCCATTGCTCCTGTGTTACTGATATTGCTGTTGTGTTACTATTGCTCTCATATTACTGCTGCTTTCACATCACCCCTGTTACTAGTGCTTTTCCAGGTGCAGCTGAATTGACAACTCAGTTGTTAAGGCTTATAAGTATTCTTTACCTCCCCTTGTGTCGAATCAATAAATTGGGTTTTACTACCGCGAAGACTGCTGCGATCCCCTATACTTGTGGGTTATCAACTGGCTAATCGCGCCGATGGAGGACTGGCACCCTCAGACATCTGGGGTGCGCACAGGAGCACCGACACGGGAGAACAGCCGTGGCGGCAAAGGAGGCAGTCGTAGCGAGGCCACTGCTGAATCTCGTAAACGACCGCAGGGAACGCCGCCTCCTCGCGCGGGAACAGAGGGGAGGGGAACCGCAGCAGCTGCGGGCCAGCTGATGTTAACGGATGGCAAAGAAAATCCAAATGCCAAGAAGAACCTGAGCACAGCATTGGCAGTGGAGACAAACGACAACAAGACGGGGGTGCTCTCGCCGGTGAAACCGGACCCGAAGAGGCCGAGGATGACAGCCAATAATACTGAAGAGGCGGGCTCCGACGAGGAGCGCCGCCAAGCCCAATGAGTTGTATGAGCTATAACTGTCGCGGAGTGG
Source organism: Lolium perenne (assembly GCF_019359855.2). Classification (NCBI taxonomy): domain Eukaryota; kingdom Viridiplantae; phylum Streptophyta; class Magnoliopsida; order Poales; family Poaceae; genus Lolium; species Lolium perenne. The sequence continues at coordinate 165,200,485 of NC_067247.2, forward strand.
GTAGGGACGTGACAGTTAGAGAAATCCGCGATCTTAAAAGGCGGTTTAGCCGTACCATTTTATGTGTCCTCGAGACACAGTTGCATAAAACAAGAGTGGAAGGACTAGCTAGTACGCTAGGGTATGATCATAGTTTTGCCATTAGCAGCTCTGGCCGGAGTGGGGGCATTGGGCTGTTTTGGACGAATGAAATAAAGATTGATATATTGCCGTATTCTCAGTATCACCTCGATGTTAAGATTACGAAGGCTGAAGGAGAACCGTGGAGACTAACCTGTGTCTATGGCGAAGCAAAGGTTCCTTTGCGTTTCAAGACGTGGGATGTGATGAAGCATATCAAGTCGGCGAATGCGCTACCATGGGTGTGCATCGGGGACTTTAACGAGGTGCTACATCAACATGAGCATGTAGGACCGGCGGAAAGAAATTTTGCGCAGATGCAAGGGTTCCGCGATGCGGTGGATGTCTGCGAACTAGCTGATCTTGGCTACGAGGGCAGAAGCTGGACATTTGAGAAGAAAGTAGCTGGAGGGGCTTTCTGTCGAGTGCGCCTGGACAGAGCTTTGGCGACGGTGCCATCGAAAGTGCATGGAGCCCCCATGTGTGGTTTTGTTAATTAATGACAATCCCTATGGACTAATGTTTGCATTGAGTTATATTTGTAGGAGTTGTCCATAGGCAATTCTTGAACCATTTGTTGGCTTCAAGGTTGCAATAAGAAGAATTTGATGAAGGATATCAAGTGTCAAGTATGTCTTGAAGCTGAAGATGAAGTAAGCCCTCAAGTTACTTTAAGACATCAACATGTTTGTATTAGGTTGCAATAAGAAGAAATTGATGAAGGATATCAAGTGTCAAGTATGTCTTGAAGATGAAGATGAAGTGAGCCCTCAAGTTACTTCAAGACATCAATATGATGAAGAATGAAGAATGAAGTGCAAGTTCAAGATGAGCCAACTCGAAGAGTTCATAAGCTTGAAGCTTGCCATGGAGAAATGAAGTGCAAGTTCAAGATGAGCCATCTCGAAGAGATCCTTTGCTTGAGTCTTGCCATCCATATGGTGATCATGGATATGTGAAGATGTGTCGAAGAAGAAGCTCTCCCATGATGGATTATGGGGGAGCAATCCACATGGTGGTCATGGTTATGTGAAGATGCGCCGAAGAAGAAGCTCTCCCATGGTGGATTATGGGGGAGCAATCCACAATACTTCGTCAAGCAAGCACAAGCAAGAAAGGCGTTCCATCTTGTTGAGGTCAAGATCGTCGTCATCGAGCTCAAGTGGAATGCGCAAGTATAAGGTTTGCTCTTGATAGGGTTTCTTTCTCACCGGTCTCATAGTGTAGTTGGAGACCGGTTTATAGTTTAGTTGCCGTACTATCAAGAGGGCTCTCGAGTGAGTAACTCGATCGTATCGTTCGGAGAGAGCTCAAACCTTTGCATCCTTGCATCATCTTTCTTGGTTGTTATTTGTACCTTATCCATGTGATGTTTTAGAGCTTGTGCTTATTCTCATGACAAACTCTAGTTCATCGAAAACGGATTTCGCATAGATCACTTGTTGCGTTTTCGAGTTTGGTTCATCATCTTTCTTGGTTTTATTTGGATCTTATCCATGTGATGTTTTAGAGCTTGTGCTTATTCTCATGACAAGCTCTAGTTCATTGAGAATGGTTTTTGCATGAGCAACTTGTTGCATTTTCGAGATTGGAGGTTTTACCGGTATGTATTTTTTAGATAGGTCAAACCTTTCATCATTTGTTTCTATCCTCCCTTGTTGGACTATGATGGTTTCCTGCTTGATCTTGTAGAGCTTGTTCCTAGCTTCAAAACAAGGCCAAGATCATCAAAATCGGAGTCCGGATGCTAAAGTTATGCCCGTTTTAGTTTTGGTGTTTCTGCAGTTTTCTAGGGGGGGGGGGGGGGCGGATAATCCGGCCCGAATGACCAATTCTGGGCAAATATCCGGCCAAATATCCGGCCCAGTCCAGGGGCGATTTTCGGGGGGCGGATAATCCGGCCCGGGGGCGGATTTTCCGGCCTGGGAGGTCCCAAACGGTCATATTTCGTTGGGAGGGGGTATATAAGACCCCCTTCTTCCTCCTTGGGCTGGTTGGTTCACTTTCTCTCTCTCCCCTCCATTGTTGTACTTCAAAGCTTGCCCTAGTTCTTGATTCCTCCCATGATTCTTGCATATTCTTAAGGGAAAAGAGAGAGGAGATCTAGATCTACATTTCTACCAATCAAATCCATCTCTTTGTGAGTGGAAATCTCTAGATCTTGATCTTGGTGTTCTTTGTGAATTCCTTTGTTCTTCCTCTCTTATTCCCCCAATAGTTTTTGTAGCTTTGTTGGAATTTGAGAGAGAAGGACTTGAGCATGTTTGTGGTGTTCTTGCCATTGCATTTGGTGCATCGGTTTGAGTTCTCCACGGTGATTCGTGGAGGTGAAAGCAAGAAAGTTGTTACTCTTGGGTTCTTGGAACCCTAGACGGATTCTAGGCCTTTGTGGCATCTTTGTGGTGTTCTTGGGGACTCCAATTAAGTTGTGGAGAAGCTTCAAGGGCAAGGCCTTTGTGGCATCTTAGTGGTGTTCTTGGGGACTCCAATTAAGTTGTGGAGATTCTTCAAGGGCAAGGCCTTTGTGGCAATTTGTTGGGAGCCTCCAATTAAGTTGTGGAGATAGCCCCAAGCTTTGTGCGGGTTCGGTAACCTCCCTAAGGTTACATAGTGGTTCGAGGACATCCCTCTTGGTGGGAATTCTCGAGGAGAATATGGTGGCCCTCGTGCTTTTGGAGTGACTTGTCATCCACACCGCTCCAACGGAGAGTAGCACTCGCAAGAGTGTGAACTTCGGGCTACATCGTCGTCTCCCGCGTGCCTCGGTTATCTCTATACCCGAGCTCCTTACTTATGCACTTTACTTTGTGATAGCCATCGTGCTTGAAGTTATATATCTTGCTATCACATAAGTTGCTTGTATTGCTTAGCATAAGTTGTTGGTGCACATAGGTGAACCATACTATATAGGCTTTGGGCTTGACAAAGTAAACGCTAGTTTTATTCCGCATTTGTTAAGCCCATCTCGTAAAAGTTTTAAACCGCCTATTCACCCCCCCCCCCTCTAGGCGACATCCGTGTCCTTTCAATTGGTATCAGAGCAAGGTCTCTCATTCTTAGGCTTCACCGCCTTTAGAGTAAAGATGTCGGTTAGGGGATTAGCGCACAATAACTTGTTTATATTTGATGGCACAAATTATGATCTATGGAAAATTTATGTGCTTAAAATCTTACGGGGTATGTCCCCGGACATGGAGCGATTTCTTGGCATGGGTTTTTCTTCTCCTAAGGATCCTCAGAATTTATCTCTTGAGGAGGAGAAAAACTCTTGCCTCGATGCTCTTGGTTCTCATGTGTTTTCTATTGTTGTGAGCAATGTAGTTACTTCTTCAATCATGCCTTTTGGGAGCTCTCATGAATTATGGACAACGCTTCAAGATAAATATGATGTGTCCAATATTATTGAGGATGATTGTATTGCTTCCACTTCCGACCGTGATGAGTTCTCATCTTCATCCACTTCACCAAAGTGTGTCAAGACACAAGGTAATGATATGGTGAGTGGTGATGAAAATTGCAATGTTGATATTGAGCTTACTATTGATGATTCTTCATCTCTATCTCATTGCAATGCTTCATATACGGACTCAAACACATCTAGCACTAGAAATGATTTACATGCGTGTGTTGATAGTCCTTGCATATCATGTGTAAGTTGCTTGAATAAATCTAATGATGATATGCTTGCATTGTCTTGTGGCCATGATAAAAATGCTTCTATTTCCTCTAGTTGTTGTGTGTCTAACAATGTAGAGGAAACCAAAGATTCTATTGGTCAAGACAAGATCTTGAAAGGAGCCTCAAGTAACTCCTCATCTTTATCTCACGGTCCTCATGTATGCCTTATGGCCAAGGGTTCCACGGTACCTCCTACCATGGAACCTAATATGTCTAGTGGTGATAAGGATGAGGATGAATATGAAGAAGAGGATTGGGTTGTCTCTCTACGCGATAAGGGTAAGAGTGTATTCAAGGTTCTTTGCAAAGATAAAATTGCTAGCACTCACTTCTTTGAAATCTTGACTACCGCTATTGAGAGCCAAAAACTTATTTGGATGCATGAGAACACCATTGATAAAATGGGTGCTCTTGAATGAGAGTATGCCGATGATGTGGCATCTCTAAAGGATGAACTTGAAGAAGAACAAACCACCAAGGAAGCTCTTGAGGAAACCTTTGCTCTAGAATTGTCTAGAGAAAAGGAAAACCATGATAGAGCTCTTGAGGTGGCAAATGAACTAAAGCTAAAAAATGATAAGCTTGTGTTTGTTAATGCTAAACTCCTTGAGGATTTTGAGCAACTCTGATGTAGCCCCGCTCATCGACGACGCTACACCAAGACCAACAAGTCCCCCAAGTGGACCGATGACACGGGCTCGAGTCAAAGCGCTACATGATAAGGTGAACTCAATCCTCACTACCCTTGATCTCGATACCCCATTGGATGGCTTGCTACTTCATGCAAGTGCTCTATGTGTCATCAGGTACCAAGCTCACCAAGGAACTGAAGGAGAAGAAGGAACGCCGCTAACGCCCCAAGAAACTGAAGAAGAAGAAGAAGGATCGCCATCAAATGGAGAGGGTTGCCCAGGGCCGGCACTGCCGCCACCATCAGGCCGGCACTGCCGCCCAGAGCACCCCGGCACTGCCGGCCGGATCAGCCCGGCACTTCCGGCCGAGGCACCCCGGCACTACCGCCCCTGGAGCACCGGCACTGCCGGCCACGCCGGCACTGCCGCCCCTGAAGCACCGGCACTGCCGGCCTCCCCGACGCCCACTACATCTGGACCACCCATTTAAATCCTGTGGCTGTGTACTTTTCATAAATGACTAAGTTACCCCTCCTCAGATCTGGGCTCTATATATAGGGCACCCCCAGCCACGAATTAGGGTTAGAGATGAACTAAGAAGAAACTTGAGCTTTGCTCTTACCCATGTGGGAAACCCTGGATCTATGATCTTGTATCCACCCGGGCTCCTTATCGACGCGTGATGATCTCTTTGGTGACTTCTACCGTTTGTTGATCTTTTGCTTGCACTTCTACCTTTGGGTCTTTTGCTTGCACTTCTATCAACCTTCCGGTCTTTTCACCCTTCTAGATCTCGTGTGTTTCGATTTGTCGATCTCTTTGCGGGACTTCTACCGGAAGGTCTTTTCTCGTAACCTCTATCGAGTTGGTGTATCGGGCCAACGAGGAAAAACCGGTTTGTGTGCGTGTGTGTGTTGTATCCCCATGATTCCCCTCCGCGTTCGTCTTGTTCATCGCTTTCATCCACCTCCCCAACGAAATCCACCCAAATCCGTGAAGATCGGGCACATCCCGGGGCTTAGCCCTTATCATATGGTATCAGCAGCTCTTTGGTTGCCATGGATTTGACCCCCACATCCCCAATTCCACCAATTTCGCCCAAAAAAATTCAAATTTTTTTCCCAAAAATAGCCCCAAATTGGCCTTGGATCGATCTCTCGATTTGTTGAGTTATTTGTGGTTTTGTTCCAATAGAAACTTGTCTTTGGTGTTGATCTACTATTCCCCCAACTTTTCCCACCAGTTTGTGCCAATTTTCCCACGAAATCGAAGATTTTCGGGTCAGTTTTCCGCCAAATCGACGAACAGCAGCTGAGGCCGGCACTGCCGCCCCAAAATCGCCGGCACTGCTGGTCAGGCCGGCACTGCCGCCGCCCACACGCCGGCACTGCCGCTGGCCCCGAAATTTTGCACACTTTCTTCGTTTTCGTTTTGGCACTTCCCATTTGTGTTTGGTCTTCGGTTTTGAGTGCCATTTCAGCTACCACAAGCTTCCGCAACATCGACAACGACGACGGCACCCCGAGAATTCAAGCGGTTCATTTGACACCTTCACCACCATAGCAAGTTCAAGATCGTCGGCCACCATCATCAAGTGGTATAACTTGCTCCTAACTTGTAGCCCTAGCCTCTTTTGCGTATCTTTCCTATCGAGAGTGGCTTTCTAGTGTTGCGAAGCATTGCGCAAGCGTCCCGACCATGAGGGTGTGCATGTGTTGAGCAAAGCTTCGAAGCAAGCTCGTGTGAAAAGATAAGCAAAAGAAGTGTGACATACTTACATAGATAGTAGTATCCTTACATAGTGAGAAAAAGAAAAAGAAAAATACAAAAAGAGAAAAAGAAAAAGTGTGTGAGTGACACCTATACACAAAAGAGTCCAAAGCTTTTAAGCAAAAGAGAGAAAAGAGAAGAGAGGCGTCTTGCGCAAATCTTGTTGCTTCTCAATGTTGCAACCAAGCCACGGTCTCTCTTGCGTTGGCGTGACACCGAGCTAGTAGTCTTCGTTAGGACCATTTTGTTCTTGCTCATTTTCCAAGTCGCGCTAACCCCATTTTGTCCCACGTGTGTGTTCCTCCTTGTGTATGCCTTTTGTGATCACCGCCTTTGACTTGTGACTTTTGTATCTTACCCACTTTTGACAATAGACTTTTCGTTTGGTTCTTCCATTTGGCTTTCCACATCCATACCTAACACCATATAGAGTTTTGTTTTTGTGTGTGTAACCGGTTGTTCCTCACCTTGATACACCTTTTCGATTTTGGTTTGCAAGTTTTGACATTCTTGGTAGTCTTTCCTAAGCACCCACCACATAGTTCTTGTTTTAGTTGTAACCATGTCTAGTGGAGAAGGGAATCAACTACCGATGACGCGGCACCAACATTGGATAGCTACTCAAGCCGTCCACGCCAAGCTAAATCAATTTGAAGCCATGCTCAAGGATACCAATGTCCGCTATGAAGAAAGAGCTCAAGTGCAAAGGAATGACCTCAACAATCAAGTGCAAGACCTCAATGAGAAGATTGAAACTCAAGGCAATGAGTTGAAGGCCACACTTGCCATACAAGGTCAAGAAACAAGGGAAATGAAGACGGCGTTGGACAATATCCTCCACACACTCAACCGTCAAGAAGAGAGAAGACACCACTCAAGGTCTTCGCGCTCTCATAGCTCAAGGTCAAGAGCTCCTACACCGTCTCGCCATGATTCTAATGAAGACCCACGCCACCATAATGTGGATGTTCAAGTGCTTCACCAACAAGCTCAAGAAGCGGAGCAAGCTCGACTTCGACTTGTCCATGAACGTCAACGCCTTGAAGAAGAGCGCCTTCACCAAGAGGACCTCAATGCTCAATTCCAACAAGAGCAAGACCGCCTTCGACATGATCAAGAGCTAGTTCGAGCAAGGGAACAAGAGCGTCTCCGCAATGAACAACAAGCACTTGAAGAACAAGAGCGGCAACGACAAGTGCAAGAAGCTCAAACTAGAAGACAACGCCTTCATGAAGAGGAAGAAAGGCAAGCGCACCAAGAGCGCCAAATCATCAATGTTGTTCGTCCTCAACGCCCTCAAGGTCAAGATAATCGCCGCCATCATGATGATCGCCCTCATGCTAGAAGACCTCCTCCAAGGGCAAGAAATGAAGAATCAAGTCATCACCAAGCATCAAGTGAAGAAAGTGTGATGCCTCGACGACGCCACAACAATGATGATCAAGATGAAGGTCATGGACGTCAAGATATTGGTGAAGAAAGACCACCTCCTAGACGCAATGACCGCAATGAAGAGGAAATCTTTGGGAAGCTCAAGTTCACCATGCCCAAATTCCACGGAGAAGAAGACCCCGATGCATACCTCTCTTGGGTTCTCAAGGTTGACAAGATTTTCCGCATCCACAACTTCTCCGAAGCAAAGAAAGTGGCCATGGCTTCACTAGAGTTTGAAGGATATGCAAATGTTTGGTGGGAAGAAGTGAACAAGAAGCGTGACAAGGAAGATCTAGACCCCATTGCTACATGGGAAGAGATGCAAGAAGTCATGCATAAGCGCTTTGTGCCCAACCACCATAAACGTGACCTCTTCAACAAGCTTACTCAACTCAAGCAAAGCTTCAAGTCCGTTGAGGAATACTACAAGGAGATGCACATGACAATGATGAGTGCCAATATGGATGAGCGAGAAGAGCAAACAATGGCAAGATTCTTGAATGGATTGAACATTCCCGTCAAGAGGATAGTGGAGTTCTTGCCTTACACTAACATGGTTGAATTGCTTCATCAAGCAACAAGAGCCGAGCGCCAAGTGCGAGAAGACTTAGCAAGTGCAAAAACAAAGTCCTTCTTCGCCGCAAGAAATGCAACAACCACCTCCTCAAGCATCAAGAACACAAGTGCTATTGCTCCCAAGGATCCTCCTAAGCAAACGAAGAGTGCCTTCAAGACAACAAGCTTCAAGACGGATCAACCAACTATGTCCTCCAAAGCTTCCACGGGATCTAGTAACATCACTTGCTTCAAGTGCGGAGCTCAAGGACATAAATCCTTTGAATGCAAGAACACAAGAGTTATGATAACTCGAGATGATCGAGATGTGGAGTACTTGAGTGAAGGAGAATATGAAGCCTTGGTACAAGCCGCAACCAATCATGAAGATGATGACTTGGAAGACCAAGAGCAAGTCCTATGTGTGCATGATGCAAGTCCATCCCTTGTGGTGACCAAAGTGTTGACAACCCATGCACTACCCAATGAAGATCAAAGGTGCAACATCTTCCAAACAAGAGCCGGAATCAATGGCAAGTCAATAAAGGTTATCATCGATGGAAGGAGTTGCCACAATCTTGCAAGCACCGAACTATGCTCCAAGCTCAACCTCACACTCCGGAAACACCCCCATCCTTACCATGTGCAATGGCTAAGTGACAATGGAAATGTCAAGATACAACACACCGTCTCCGTATCCTTCAAGATTGGCGCCTATGAAGACACCGTTGATTGTGATGTAGTGCCCATGACGGTGTACCACATGCTACTTGGTCGCCCTTGGCAATATGACAAAAGAGCAAGCCATGATGGCTACACAAATGCCTATAGCTTCAAGGTCGGCGACAAGACGTTCATCCTACGCCCAATGACTCCTAGCCAAGTAATTGCGGACAATGCAAAGGCTTTAGCGAGGGCTAAGGAAGCTACCATCACTAGTGCGATGAGTGGTGAGAGAGTGACCCACCAAAAGGAAAGTGAGCGCCACAAGCCATATATGAGTGAGATGAAGAGTGTCCTCATAGCTACCAAGAGTGAGATGAGAGAATTGCACCACAACCCATCCACCATATTGCACTACGTGCTCATTTGCAAGGGGCCATCCTCGGAGACTAACAACTTAACAACACTTCCTTCGTCTTTGTTGTCTCTTTTGAAGGAATTCCAAGATGTCTTCCCCGACGAGCTTCCTCATAGACTACCACCGCTTCGAGGGATTGAGCACCGCATTGACCTCATACCCGGCGCCCCACTACCAAACCGCGCCGCCTACCGCACCAACCCCGAAGACACAAAGGAGATCCAACGTCAAATACAAGACCTCCTCAAAAAAGGGTATGTTCGTGAAAGCTTAAGCCCTTGTGCGGTTCCCGTGATTCTTGTGCCTAAACCGGATGAGACGCAACGAATGTGTATGGATTGTCGCCCCATCAATGCCATTACCGTTCGATACCACCATCCCATTCTGCGTTTAGATGACATGCTTGATGAATTGAGCGGTGCCACGATTTTCTCTAAGATTGATTTGCGTAGTGGCTACCACCAAATCCGCATGGCAATAGGTGATGAATGGAAGACGGCATTCAAGACCAAACTTGGTCTCTATGAATGGCTTGTCATGCCATTTGGCCTTTCAAATGCTCCATCTACTTTCATGCGACTCATGAATCACATCTTGCGTCCTCTCATTGGCAAGAGTGTGGTTGTCTATTTCGATGATATTCTCATTTATAGCAAAAACCTCGAGGACCATGTGCAACATGTGAGAGAGGTCTTGTGCATCTTGCGTCATGAAAAGCTTTATGCTAACCTCCCCAAGTGCACCTTTGCTCAAAACAAGTTGGTTTTTCTTGGCTTTGTGGTTTCCGCTAATGGTATTGAAGTTGATTCTTCCAAGGTTGAGGCCATCCACAATTGGCCCACTCCTACCAATGTTGGTCAAGTTCGAAGTTTTCATGGACTTGCCGGTTTCTACCGCCGCTTTGTGAAAGATTTTAGCACCATTGCTTGCCCTTTGAATGAGCTTACGAAAAAGAATGTTCCATTTGTTTGGGGCAAGGCACAACAAAAAGCTTTTGATGAGTTGAAGAAGAGACTTACCGAGGCACCACTTCTTGTTCTTCCAAACTTTTCCAAAACTTTTGAGATTGAGTGCGATGTGAGTGGACTCGGTATTGGTGGAGTGCTTATGCAAGATGGAAAACCCGTGGCATACTATAGTGAGAAGTTGGATGGCGCACGCCTCAACTATCCTATATATGACAAGGAACTTTATGCTTTGGTTCGTGTTCTTGAAGTTTGGCAACACTATCTTTGGCCAAAAGAGTTTATTATCCACTCCGACCATGAGTCTTTGAAATATTTGAAAAGTCAACACAACTTGAACAAAAGACATGCAAAGTGGGTTGAGTTCATCGAGTCCTTTCCATATGTAATCAAATACAAGAAGGGCAAGGACAATGTTGTGGCGGATGCTCTTTCCCGCAAACTAACCCTCTTACTCACTCGTTTGGATATTAGTGTTTTGGGCCTCGATGAAATCAAAGATTTATATGCTTCTGATACTTTCTTTGGCCCAATCTTTGCAAAGTGTTCTAGTGAGAAGGGCATCGATGATTTCTATTTGCACCAAGGATTCTTGTGTAAGGGCAACAAACTTTGTATTCCTATGTCTTTGCTTCACCTTTTGCTCTTACAAGAATCGCATGGTGGTGGTCTTATGGGTCACTTTGGACGTGACAAGACACTCGCGATGCTATCCACTCATTACTATTGGCCAAAGATGAAGCGAGATGTGGAGCGCCTTTGCCGCCGGTGCACAACATGCTTACAAGCTAAGTCCACTTCCAACCCTTATGGTCTTTACACCCCTTTGCCTATTCCTTATGCACCATGGACCGATATTAGCATGGATTTCGTTCTAGGATTGCCTCGCACTAAGCATGGTCATGATTCCATATTTGTGGTAGTGGATAGATTCTCTAAGATGGCTCATTTCATACCTTGCCACAAGAGCGACGATGCTTCACACATTGCTTCATTGTTTTTCAGGGAAATTGTCCGCCTACATGGAGTACCGCAAAGCATTGTGTCGGATCGAGACGTCAAGTTCATGAGTTATCTTTGGAAGTCGCTCATGGCAAAGTTTGGAGTGAAGCTCTTGTTTTCATCATCATCACACCCACAAACGGACGGCCAAACGGAAGTAGTCAATCGAAGCCTCTCCACCCTCCTACGCATCCTCGTGAAGAAGAACTTGAAGTCATGGGAGGAGTGCCTTCCTCACGCGGAGTTCGCCTACAACCGAGCCAAGCACAAGACTACATCAAGGAGCCCCTTCATGGTCGTCTATGGCTTCGAACCTTACACGGCACTTGACATACTTCCGCTACCCCTTCACGAGCGGATCAACATGGACTTCGACAAGCGCACCACCGCCGTCAAGAAACTACATGAAGACACAAGAGCGACCATACAAGAACATGTGCATCGTCAAGCAAACCGCATCAACGCCAAGAAGAAGGCAAGAATATTCCAAGAAGGAGACCTCGTTTGGATCCACCTCCGGAAGGAAAGGTTCCCTCATGAGCGCAACTCCAAGCTCAAGCCAAGAGGAGATGGTCCCTTCAAGGTCCTCAAACGCATCAACGACAACGCCTACATCATCGACATCCCAACATCCAAGTACTTGGTGAGCAACACTTTCAATGTGTCCGACCTCTCGCCATACCATGAAGATGAAGAGACATTAGAGTCGAGGACGACTCTTTCCCAAGGGGGGGGGGAGATGATGTAGCCCCGCTCACCGACGACGCTACACCAAGACCAACAAGTCCCCCAAGTGGACCGATGACACGGGCTCGAGTCAAAGCGCTACATGATAAGGTGAACTCAATCCTCACTACCCTTGATCTCGATACCCCATTGGATGGCTTGCTACTTCATGCAAGTGCTCTATGTGTCATCAGGTACCAAGCTCACCAAGGAACTGAAGGAGAAGAAGGAACGCCGCTAATGCCCCAAGAAACTGAAGAAGAAGAAGAAGAAGAAGAAGGATCGCCATCAAATGGAGAGGGTTGCCCAGGGCTGGCACTGCCGCCACCATCAGGCCAGCACTGCCGCCCAGAGCACCCCGGCACTGGCGGCCGGATCAGCCCGGCACTGCCGGCCGAGGCACCCCGGAACTACCGCCCCTGGAGCACTGGCACTGCCGGCCACGCCGGCACTGCCGCCCCTGAAGCACCGGCACTGCCGGCCTCCCCGACGCCCACTACATCTGGACCACCCATTTAAATCCTGTGGTTGTGTACTTTTCATAAATGACTAAGTTACCCTGATGACCCACAAGTATAGGGGGTGTATCGTAGTATCTTCGATAAGTAAGAATGTCGATCCCAACGAGGAGCAGAAGGTGTTGACAAGCAGTTTCGATGAAGGATTCACTGTAAATGCTCACAGACAAGTATTCAGGGGGTTTTGATGTAACAGATGAATAAAGTACGAGTAAGTAAAGTGCGAGAGTAACAATTGCAGCGAGTGGCCCAATCCTTTTTAGCACAAAGGACAAGCCGGTTTGTTTACTTATAATGACCAAACGTTCTCGAGGACACACGGGATTTTAGTCTAGTGCTTTCGCTACATACGGCTAAATAATCTTCATTGTTATGATAAGTGTTGTGTGGGTGAACCTATGCTAATGTACCGCCCTTCCTAGGACTAATACATACTTGTGATTATACCCCTTGCAAGCATCCGCAACTACAAGAAAGTAATTAAGAATAAATCTAACCACAGCCTTAAACTCTGAGATCCTGCTATCCCTCCTGCATCGATATACCAACGGGGGTTTAGGTTTCTGTCACTCCGGCAACCCCGCAATTGGCAAACGAGTACAAGATGCATTCCCCTAGGCCCATAAAGGTGAAGTGTCATGTAGTCGACGTTCACATGACACCACTAGAAGAATAACACCACAACTTAAATATCATAACATTGAATATTACTCAACCATAGTTCACTACTAACATTTAGACTTCACCCATGTCCTCAAGAACTAAACGAACTACTCACGAGACATCATATGGAACATGATCAGAGGTGATATGATGATGAATAACAATCTGAACATAAACCTTGGTCCAATGGTTTCACTCAATAGCATCAACAACAAGTAGAAATTGATACCGGGAGAGTTTCCCCTATCAAACAATCAAGATCAAACCCAAATTGCTACGGCGGTGACGATGTCCAGCGGTGGAGACGGCGATGATGCTGGTGGAGATGATGATGATGGTGATGGAGATGATGTCCAGCTCGATGACGGTGACGATGGCGTCGATTTCCCCCTCCCGGAGGGAATTTCCCCGGCGGATCTCAGCCCGCCAGAGAGCTCTTTTCTCCCTGGTGTTCTCCGCCCCGCAGAGGCGGCTGTAACTCTTCGTGAGGTACCCTCTGTGGCTTAGGTCTTCGGGACGAAGGATTTCGCGAAGAAAAGGAGGCGAAAGGGGCTGTGGGCCCCCCTCACCACCAGGTGGCGCGGCCAGGCCATGGGCCGCGCCGCCCTATGGTCTGGGCCCACCTTGGGTCCAGCTGGCTCCCCCTTCTGGCTTCCTTCGTCATCTGGAAAAATAGGATTTTTTGTATAATTTCCTTCCACAGTTGATCTTCCGAAATATTGCGTTCTGACGGTGCTTTTTCCAGCAGAATCCTGGCTCCGGTGCTCGATCCTCCAATAATGATGAAACATGCAAAATAGATGAAATAACATAAGTATTATGTCCAAATATGAAATATATCAGTGAATAACAGCAAATTATGATACAAAATAGTGATGCAAATTGGACGTATCAACTCCCCCCAAGCTTAGACTTCGCTTGTCCCCAAGCGAAGCGAACTCAAGAACAGGACCACATGTTTATGGAGTGAAGAGTCGATAAATAAAATACGGACAAGAAGCATCATATTCATTCACACAAGACATTCTAGTAAACAACTTCCTCATATAACTCAACTTGAAACAAGTACAAAGTAATCACAAATAAAGGTGCATAAGAAATCATAGTTGGTGATGGCAAACTTCGTTCTTGGTCAGAGAACAATTAACAGATTATACTTATCTCATTGAGCAGCGCTCTCATGTTAAAGTTTATATGGCACTACTTGCATACTCAATCATAATAGTCTCCTCATGATCATTGATAACTTGCAAAGCTATATTCATTCAGATAAAACTTGTACCAAACAAGGAAGAATAAAAGACATGATGAAGCAAATCACAATATAATGGTTTGATCACAACTACTCAAATGCTTGCTTGAGATGGAGGGAAATAGGTTTACTGACTCAACATAAAGTAGAAGACAGGCCCTTCGCAGAGGGAAGCAGGGATTAAATCATGTGCTAGAGCTTTTCAGTTTTGAACTCATATAAAGAGAATAAAAGTAACATTTTGAGAGGTGTTTGTTGTTGTCAACGACTGGTAGCGGGTACTCTAACCCCCTTGCCAGACAAACCTTCAAAGAGCGGCTCCCATTTTATTTTTATTTTGTGTGGCACTCCTTCCAACCTTTCTTTCACAAACCATGGCTAACCGAATCCTCGGGTGCCTGCCAACAATCTCATACCATGAAGGAGTGCCTTTTTATTTTAGTTTTATTATGATGACACTCCCCCCAACCTTTGCTTACACAAGCCATGGCTAACCGAATCCTTCGGGTGCCGTCCATCAATCACATACCATGGAGGAGTGTCTATTTAGATTAATTAATTCGGGACTGGGAATCCCATTGCCAGCTCTTTTTGCAAAATTATTGGATAAGCGGATGAAGCCACTAGTCCATTGGTGAAAGTTGCCCAACAAGATTG
Organism: Lolium perenne; assembly: GCF_019359855.2. Lineage (NCBI taxonomy): Eukaryota > Viridiplantae > Streptophyta > Magnoliopsida > Poales > Poaceae > Lolium > Lolium perenne. The sequence continues at coordinate 165,215,538 of NC_067247.2, forward strand.
AAAGATAAAACACCACATACTTCCTCATGAGCTATAAAACATTGACACAAATAAGAGATAATAAGTTTTGAATTGTTTAAAGGTAGCACACGAAGTATTTACTTGGAATGGCAGAAAATACCATGTAGTAGGTAGGTATGGTGGACACAAATGGCATAGGTTTGGGTTAAGGTTTGGATGCACGAGAAGTATTCCCTCTCGGTACAGGTCTTTGGCTAGCAAGGTTAATTAGCAAGCATAAGAGTTGAAGGAAACAAACAAATATACATGTGATAAAAACAATCACGCATCTTCCTTGTAAGCACAAACAATTTTAACTTCAGAATAATAAGCTATGAGCTAACATGAAAGAAAGACAATGGAACAACTACATGTATTTCTCTTTTCTACTTAAACCTCAAAGTGTTGTTGCTATTGACCAATGCTAAGTTTGCCAAAACCAAATAGATTTATTCAATGCTCCCAAAGTGATACCAATACTAATGACAAGATAAATCATATAATAGAGATTGCATAACGATAACTCACGCCAAGGGATACATAGACAACCAACTAAAGGAGAGATACTTCCAAACTGCAACCCATCTTATATGATAACTTCCCTACTCATGATATGACACTACTTGACAGTAAAAAGTAAAAGGTAGTGATGATGTGATACCGCGGCACTCCCCCAAGCTTGGAACAAACCAAGGGGATGCCAATACTGATGATGAATTACTCCTTTGGCGATGGTGGTGATGAACTCCTCCCGCGCTTCTTACAGATCTCCTTCAGCTTTAGTTTCTCAGCTTGGCAATTCTGCACTAAGACTCGAAGAGATTCATTGTTATCTGAAGTTGGCGATGATGACCTTGTGATGTGAATCGAGTGGTATTCCAGCATTCTACGGAGACGGCAATTCTCCTCCTGGAGTATCTCCACTTCTCTTCTTAGAGCCCGATATTGATCACAAAACTCATCGGTAGTCCGTAGAGCTTCTTCCAACACAGGGAAAGAGTCGAGGCTAAGAGCGGGTGGTAAGGGTCCCTGCAAGTTATGAGAAAAAGAACGTCGAGTGTCAACAGATCCCACCAAGATTTGCTTGCTCCCAACGGCTTGCTGCTCTTGTTTTGATGGCACCCTCTTCACTTCTTCCTCCGAAAGCCCCTTGCCCTTGTTGTTGGAGGCCATGGTGCTTCTAGACCGAAAACAGATCCTGGCAGAAACAGCTCGAAACAAAACACGTCGAGAAAACGATATACGGACCTCTAGGGGTCCGGGGGATTATATAGCAAAAAATTTCACGACAAAAGGAAAGTACCAGGTCGAACTAGAGTCGGAAAGGGGCGACGAGGCGGCCAGACCATAGGGCGGCGCGGCCTAGCTGGGGCCCGCGCCGGCCTATGGTAGCACGCCCTCGTGCGTCTTTTCCACTCCGTTTCGATCTCGTAATTTTTCATATTTTCCAAAAACAACAAAAATATTGTTCGGAAAGTAAATTGCGAACTTTTTATTACCAGTACTGTTACCTATTCAAAGTCGAGTTCTGGCGAACTGTCAATTTGTCCTTTGATGAAAGCCTCCAGTGTTTCCACTCGAATAATATCAACATCAACATTATAGGAATCACCTGAGATATAATGCTTGAGTCTTTGTCCATTCACCACTTGCGTAGCATTGCCTTGGAGAGAGCTAATTTTAATTTCTCCTGAACGATACACCTCCTCAACAACATATGGTCCTTCCCATTTCGAGAGTAATTTCCCTGCAAATAATCTGAGACGAGACCGATACAATAGGACTTTATCCCCAATATTAAATTCTCTTTTGATAATCCTTCTATCATGCCATTTTTTAACTTTCTCTTTAAAGAGTTTAGCATTTTCATAAGCTTCACTTCTCCATTCATCTAGAGAACTCAGTTGCAACAACCTCTTATTACCGGCAAGTTTAGGATCTTTATTTAATTCTCTAACAGCCCAATAAGCTTTGTGCTCTAGTTCTAAAGGTAAATGAGAAGCCTTCCCATAAACCACTTTATAAGGTGACATCCCCATGGGATTTTTATAAGCAGTTCTATAAGCCCATAGTGCATCCTTCAATTTACTAGCCCAATTCTTTATAGTTTTATTAACAGTCTTTTGCAAGATAGATTTAATCTCTCTATTTGATAATTCTACTTGCCCACTAGTTTGAGGATGATAAGCGGAAGCAATTCTATGATTAATACCATATCTAGCAAGAGTTTTTCTAAAACCACCGTGAATAAAATGAGAACCTCCATCAGTTATAATATATCTAGGAACTCCAAATCTAGGGAAAATAATATCTAAAAGCATTCTTAAAGAGGTCTCACCATCAGCACTTTTTGTAGGTATTGCTTCCACCCATTTAGTAACATAATCAACAGCTACAAGTATATGAGTGTTACCTTCTGAAGAGGGAAAAGGTCCCATGAAGTCAAATCCCCAACAATCAAATGGTTCAATAACAAGAGTATAATTCATAGGCATTTCATTGCGTCTAGAGATATTACCAACCCTTTGGCATTCATCACAAGATAAAATAAACTTTCTTGCATCTTTGAAGAGAGTTGGCCAATAAAAACCTGATTGTAGAACCTTTTGCGCGGTTCTTTCTCCGGCGTGATGTCCTCCATAAGCACTACCATGACATTTACTCAATATCTCTTGTTGTTCATATTCGGGAACACATCTTCGCAGAATACCATCCACTCCTTCTTTATATAAGTGTGGGTCATCCCAGAAATAATGCCTCAAGTCATAAAAGAATTTCCTCCTTTGCTGAGCTGAAAAGGTTGGAGGCAAGTACTTGGAGACAATAAAGTTAGCATAATCAGCATACCAAGGACTGTCTCGCGAACTCACCTTTATTGCAGCCAATTGTTCATTTGGAAAACTATCATTAACAGGAACATGATCATAAGCAATATTTTCCAATCTAGACAAATTATCAGCAACAGGATTATCAGCACCTTTCCTATCTACAATATGTAAATCAAATTCTTGCAACAGAAGTACCCATCTAATAAGCCTTGGCTTAGCATCTTTCTTTTGCATAAGGTATCTGATTGCAGCATGATTAGTATGAATAGTAACTTTTGAATCAACAATATAAGATCTAAACTTATCACAAGCAAAGACTACAGCTAACAATTCCTTTTCAGTAGTAGCATAATTTCTTTGAGCAGCATCAAGAGTTTTACTAGCATAATGAATAACATTCAATTTTTTGTTTACTCGCTGTCCAAGAACAAATAGCCTACAGCAAAATCACTAGCATCACACATAATTTCAAATGGTAAATTCCAATCAGGGGGTTCAACTATAGGAGCAGTTGTTAAGGCTTTCTTTATAGTTTCAAAAGCTTCCTTACAATCATCATCAAAAACAAAAGGTACATCTTTTTGAAGAAGATTAGTAAGAGGCTTTGAAATCTTGGAGAAATCTTTAATAAACCTCCTATAAAACCCAGCATGACCAAGAACACTACGAATACCTTTAACATCCCTAGGATAGGGCATCTTCTCAATTGCTTCAACTTTAGCTCTATCAACTTCAATACCTCTCTCGGAAATTTTATGTCCCAATACAATTCCTTCATTAACCATAAAGTGGCATTTATCCCAATTAAGAACAAGGTTAGTTTCTTCACATCTCTGCAAAACTTTATCAAGGTTCCGCAAGCAATTATCAAAAGAATTCCCAGGAAGAAAAATCATCCATGAATACCTCTACAATACTCTCGCAAAAACCATGAAAAATAGCAGACATGCATCTTTGAAAAGTAGCAGGAGCATTACATAAACCAAAAGGCATACGTCTATAAGCATAAGTTCCATAGGGACAAGTGAAAGTGGTTTTCTCCTGATCCTTAGTTTTAACAAAGAATTTGTGAAAATCCAGAATAACCATCAAGAAAACAAAAATGAGTATTTTTAGATAACCTTTCTAACATTTGATCAATAAAAGGCAAAGGGTAATGATCTTTCTTAGTAACCTTATTAACTTTTCGATAATCAATGCACATTCTATATCCTACAACTACTCTTTGAGGTATGAGCTCATCATTATCATTAGGCACAACAGTCATTCCTCCTTTCTTAGGAACACAATGCACATGACTAACCCATCTACTATCAGCAATAGGATATATAATACCAGCTTCAAGAAGTCGTAATACCTCATTTCTTACCACATCCTTCATCTTAGGAATTAGACGACGCTGAGGTTCAACAACAGGCTTCGCATCATCTTCCATATTAATGGCGTGTTGGCAAATAGAGAGAGAAATCCCCTTCAAATCATCAAGAGTGTAGCCAATAGCACCTCGGTGTTTCTTCAATATTTCCAATAGCCTTTCTTCTTCAAACTCTGTAAGCTTAGAACTAATAATAACATGATATATTTTCTTATCATCAATATGAGCATATTTAAGATTATCAGGCAAAGGTTTTAAATCAAAGACAGGATCTTCCTTTGGTGGCGGTGTTGTACCCAGATCTTCCACCGGTAAATCATGCTTGGGAATAGGTTGGCGGAGAAAAATTTCCTCAAGCTCATCTCTTTCTTTCCTGAAAACTTCACTCTTGCTATTCTCCAAATGTTGCTGCAAAGGATTATTAGGAACAAGAACAATAGATGCACACTGTTCCATTTTAAAATCATTACTAGGCAAATCAGCTTTATAAGGAGTTTTGGTAAATTTAGAGAAGTTAAACTCATAAGATTCACCAGAAAATTTAGTCAAAATTTTCTCTTTCTTGCAATCTATAATAGCTCCACAAGTATTTAGAAAAGGTCTACCAAAAATGATAGAACAATAATCACTAGCAGCAGAACCAAGTACCAAAAAGTCAGCAGGATATTTAATCTTACCACATAGAACTTCCACATCTCGAACAATAACAATTGGAGAAATAGTTTCTCTATTAGCCAGCTGAATAACCACATCAATATCTTCAAGTTCACAAGAACCAATTTCGTGCATAATCTCCGTATAAAGCTCATAAGGAATAGCACTAATACTTGCACCAATATCACATAAACCATAATAGCAATGATCACCAATTCTAACAGATAGCATAGGAACACTAGCTTGCTTGGGTTTATTAGGATGTGAAACAATATTAGAAGCATCTTCACAGAAAATAATATGACCTTCCTCCAAATTTTCAGTCACAAGATCTTTAACTATTGCAACAAAGAGGTTCAACTTTTATTTGTTCTTCAGGTTCTATAGGTTTCTTTTCACTTTTATGAACCGCACTATTTATAACAGAGTACTCCTTCATTTTAGCAGGGAAGGGAGTTTTTTCAATATAAGCTTCAGGAATAACATGATCAACAGTTTCAACTACAACGCATTTATTAATAGATGAATCAATTTTATCTTTATACGGTTCATGATACTTATCAAAATTCTTCTTAGGCAATTCATAATGAGAGGCAAAAGCTTTATAAAGATTTGCAACAACTTGAGAATCAAGACCATAAGTAGCGCTCATATTACGAAATTTATCAGTATCCATAAAAGCTTCAATGCATTTATAATCATAATTTATACCTGATTCTCTATCTTTGTCGATTTCCCATCCTTCAGTATTTTCCTGGATCCGATTAAGAAGGTCCCTTTTAAACTCTTCCTTATTGCGCGTGAATGATCCAGAACAAGAAGTATCCAGCAAGGTCTTGTCTTCAAAAGAAAGTCTTGCATAGAAATTATCAATAATAACATTACCAGGAAGCTCATGAATGGGGCATTTGAGCATTAATGACTTCAATCTCCCCCAAGCTTGGGCAATACTCTCTCCATCATGAGGCCAAAAATTATATATGCGATTCCGATCCTTGTGAATTTCACTTCGAGGATAGAACTTAGAATAAAACCGGGGCACAATATCATTCCATTCAAGAGAATCCCCATTATCCAGTAATTTATACCAATGCGACGCTTTACCAGGCAGCGATATAGAGAATAGTTTCTTCCTCAATTCATCCATAGCAATACCTGCACACTTGAATAAACCGCATAATTCATGCAAGAACAGTAAATGATCTCCAGGGTGGACAGTTCCATCCCCTGTATAACGGTTATTCACTACGCGTTCAATAATTTTCATAGGTATTTTGTATGGTATCTCTTCTTTACCTGGCGCCTCATCCACTACCTTTGCAGTAGTAGCGGATTTCCCAAATAAACATTCAAGAGGAGATCTCTCCATAATGAATTATGGCAGCAGGCAGAAATAAAATCAGCACAAACAGTAGATATTTCCCTTACCAATTCCACTTACCAATAGCGCTTCACTCCCCGGCAACGGCGCCAGAAAATAGTCTTGATGACCCACAAGTATAGGGGGTGTATCATAGTATCTTCGATAAGTAAGAATGTCGATCCCAACGAGGAGCAGAAGGTGTTGACAAGCAGTTTCAATGAAGGATTCACTGTAAATGCTCACAGACAAGTATTCAGGGGGTTTTGATGTAACAGATGAATAAAGTACGAGTAAGTAAAGTGCGAGAGTAACAATTGCAGTGAGTGGCCAATCCTTTTTAGCACAAAGGACAATGCTCCCATTGTGGAGAAATCTAGTGAGAAGAAGGAGAAGAAAAGAACTTGCTACATATGCCGTGAGAAGGGCCACATCTCCTCTTTTTGCACTATTGGTACCTCATCCAACTCTATCACCATTGATGATGTTTATTCTCTTCGTAAGGATGAGGGTGGCAATGTGTTTGCCAAATATGTTGGTGCTCAAAGTGGTGTCAAGAAAAGAACCATTTGGGTTGCCAAGCCTATTGTGACTAACCTCTTAGGACCCAACTTAGTTGGGGACCAACAATCCAAAACTTGATCAATAGGTGCTTGTTGGAGGGCATTGGAGACTTGGCTACATCATGAAGAATTAAGGGATCTTCATCATTTATATTATCATGTGCAATGGCTAAGTGACAATGGAAATGTCAAGATACAACACACCGTCTCCGTATCCTTCAAGATTGGCGCCTATGAAGACACCGTTGATTGTGATGTAGTGGCCATGACGGTGTACCACATGCTACTTGGTCGCCCTTGGCAATATGACAAAAGAGCAAGCCATGATGGCTACACAAATGCCTATAGCTTCAAGGTCGGCGACAAGACGTTCATCCTACGCCCAATGACTCCTAGCCAAGTAATTGCGGACAATGCAAAGGCTTTAGCGAGGGCTAAGGAAGCTACCATCACTAGTGCGATGAGTGGTGAGAGAGTGACCCACCAAAAGGAAAGTGAGCGCCACAAGCCATATATGAGTGAGATGAAGAGTGTCCTCATAGCTACCAAGAGTGAGATGAGAGAATTGCACCACAACCCATCCACCATATTGCACTACGTGCTCATTTGCAAGGGGCCATCCTCGGAGACTAACAACTTAACAACACTTCCTTCGTCTTTGTTGTCTCTTTTGAAGGAATTCCAAGATGTCTTCCCCGACGAGCTTCCTCATAGACTACCACCGCTTCGAGGGATTGAGCACCGCATTGACCTCATACCCGGCGCCCCACTACCAAACCACGCCGCCTACCGCACCAACCCCGAAGACACAAAGGAGATCCAACGTCAAATACAAGACCTCCTCAAAAAAGGGTATGTTCGTGAAAGCTTAAGCCCTTGTGCGGTTCCCGTGATTCTTGTGCCTAAACCGGATGAGACGCAACGAATGTGTATGGATTGTCGCCCCATCAATGCCATTACCGTTCGATACCGCCATCCCATTCTGCGTTTAGATGACATGCTTGATGAATTGAGCGGTGCCACGATTTTCTCTAAGATTGATTTGTGTAGTGGCTACCACCAAATCCGCATGGCAATAGGTGATGAATGGAAGACGGCATTCAAGACCAAACTTGGTCTCTATGAATGGCTTGTCATGCCATTTGGCCTTTCAAATGCTCCATCTACTTTCATGCGACTCATGAATCACATCTTGCGTCCTCTCATTGGCAAGAGTGTGGTTGTCTATTTCGATGATATTCTCATTTATAGCAAAAACCTCGAGGACCATGTGCAACATGTGAGAGAGGTCTTGTGCATCTTGCGTCATGAAAAGCTTTATGCTAACCTCCCCAAGTGCACCTTTGCTCAAAACAAGTTGGTTTTTCTTGGCTTTGTGGTTTCCGCTAATGGTATTGAAGTTGATTCTTCCAAGGTTGAGGCCATCCACAATTGGCCCACTCCTACCAATGTTGGTCAAGTTCGAAGTTTTCATGGACTTGCCGGTTTCTACCGCCGCTTTGTGAAAGATTTTAGCACCATTGCTCGCCCTTTGAATGAGCTTACGAAAAAGAATGTTCCATTTGTTTGGGGCAAGGCACAACAAAAAGCTTTTGATGAGTTGAAGAAGAGACTTACCGAGGCACCACTTCTTGTTCTTCCAAACTTTTCCAAAACTTTTGAGATTGAGTGCGATGCGAGTGGACTCGGTATTGGTGGAGTGCTTATGCAAGATGGAAAACCCGTGGCATACTATAGTGAGAAGTTGGATGGCGCACGCCTCAACTATCCTATATATGACAAGGAACTTTATGCTTTGGTTCGTGTTCTTGAAGTTTGGCAACACTATCTTTGGCCAAAAGAGTTTATTATCCACTCCGACCATGAGTCTTTGAAATATTTGAAAAGTCAACACAACTTGAACAAAAGACATGCAAAGTGGGTTGAGTTCATCGAGTCCTTTCCATATGTAATCAAATACAAGAAGGGCAAGGACAATGTTGTGGCGGATGCTCTTTCCCGCAAACTAACCCTCTTACTCACTCGTTTGGATATTAGTGTTTTGGGCCTCGATGAAATCAAAGATTTATATGCTTCTGATACTTTCTTTGGCCCAATCTTTGCAAAGTGTTCTAGTGAGAAGGGCATCGATGATTTCTATTTGCACCAAGGATTCTTGTGTAAGGGCAACAAACTTTGTATTCCTATGTCTTTGCTTCGCCTTTTGCTCTTACAAGAATCGCATGGTGGTGGTCTTATGGGTCACTTTGGACGTGACAAGACACTCGCGATGCTATCCACTCATTACTATTGGCCAAAGATGAAGCGAGATGTGGAGCGCCTTTGCCGCCGGTGCACAACATGCTTACAAGCTAAGTCCACTTCCAACCCTTATGGTCTTTACACCCCTTTGCCTATTCCTTATGCACAATGGACCGATATTAGCATGGATTTCGTTCTAGGCTTGCCTCGCACTAAGCATGGTCATGATTCCATATTTGTGGTAGTGGATAGATTCTCTAAGATGGCTCATTTCATACCTTGCCACAAGAGCGACGATGCTTCACACATTGCTTCATTGTTTTTCAGGGAAATTGTCCGCCTACATGGAGTACCGCAAAGCATTGTGTCGGATCGAGACGTCAAGTTCATGAGTTATCTTTGGAAGTCGCTCATGGCAAAGTTTGGAGTGAAGCTCTTGTTTTCATCATCATCACACCCACAAACGGACGGCCAAACGGAAGTAGTCAATCGAAGCCTCTCCACCCTCCTACGCATCCTCGTGAAGAAGAACTTGAAGTCATGGGAGGAGTGCCTTCCTCACGCGGAGTTCGCCTACAACCGAGCCAAGCACAAGACTACATCAAGGAGCCCCTTCATGGTCGTCTATGGCTTCGAACCTTACACGGCACTTGACATACTTCCGCTACCCCTTCACGAGCGGATCAACATGGACTTCGACAAGCGCACCACCGCCGTCAAGAAACTACATGAAGACACAAGAGCGACCATACAAGAACATGTGCATCGTCAAGCAAACCGCATCAACGCCAAGAAGAAGGCAAGAATATTCCAAGAAGGAGACCTCGTTTGGATCCACCTCCGGAAGGAAAGGTTCCCTCATGAGCGCAACTCCAAGCTCAAGCCAAGAGGAGATGGTCCCTTCAAGGTCCTCAAACGCATCAACGACAACGCCTACGTCATCGACATCCCAACATCCAAGTACTTGGTGAGCAACACTTTCAATGTGTCCGACCTCTCGCCATACCATGAAGATGAAGAGACATTAGAGTCGAGGACGACTCTTTCCCAAGGGGGGGGGGGGAGATGATGTAGCCCCGCTCACCGACGACGCTACACCAAGACCAACAAGTCCCCCAAGTGGACCGATGACACGGGCTCGAGTCAAAGCGCTACATGATAAGGTGAACTCAATCCTCACTACCCTTGATCTCGATACCCCATTGGATGGCTTGCTACTTCATGCAAGTGCTCTATGTGTCATCAGGTACCAAGCTCACCAAGGAACTGAAGGAGAAGAAGGAACGCCGCTAATGCCCCAAGAAACTGAAGAAGAAGAAGAAGAAGAAGAAGAAGAAGGATCGCCATCAAATGGAGAGGGTTGCCCAGGGCCGGCACTGCCGCCACCATCAGGCCAGCACTGCCGCCCAGAGCACCCCGGCACTGGCGGCCGGATCAGCCCGGCACTGCCGGCCGAGGCACCCCGGAACTACCGCCCCTGGAGCACTGGCACTGCCGGCCACGCCGGCACTGCCGCCCCTGAAGCACCGGCACTGCCGGCCTCCCCGACGCCCACTACATCTGGACCACCCATTTAAATCCTGTGGTTGTGTACTTTTCATAAATGACTAAGTTACCCTGATGACCCACAAGTATAGGGGGTGTATCGTAGTATCTTCGATAAGTAAGAATGTCGATCCCAACGAGGAGCAGAAGGTGTTGACAAGCAGTTTCGATGAATGATTCACTGTAAATGCTCACAGACAAGTATTCAGGGGGTTTTGATGTAACAGATGAATAAAGTACGAGTAAGTAAAGTGCGAGAGTAACAATTGCAGCGAGTGGCCCAATCCTTTTTAGCACAAAGGACAAGCCGGTTTGTTTACTTATAATGACCAAACGTTCTCGAGGACACACGGGATTTTAGTCTAGTGCTTTCGCTACATACGGCTAAATAATCTTCATTGTTATGATAAGTGTTGTGTGGGTGAACCTATGCTAATGTACCGCCCTTCCTAGGACTAATACATACTTGTGATTATACCCCTTGCAAGCATCCGCAACTACAAGAAAGTAATTAAGAATAAATCTAACCACAGCCTTAAACTCTGAGATCCTGCTATCCCTCCTGCATCGATATACCAACGGGGGTTTAGGTTTCTGTCACTCCGGCAACCCCGCAATTGGCAAACGAGTACAAGATGCATTCCCCTAGGCCCATAAAGGTGAAGTGTCATGTAGTCGACGTTCACATGACACCACTAGAAGAATAACACCACAACTTAAATATCATAACATTGAATATTACTCAACCATAGTTCACTACTAACATTTAGACTTCACCCATGTCCTCAAGAACTAAACGAACTACTCACGAGACATCATATGGAACATGATCAGAGGTGATATGATGATGAATAACAATCTGAACATAAACCTTGGTCCAATGGTTTCACTCAATAGCATCAACAATAAGTAGAAATTGATACCGGGAGAGTTTCCCCTATCAAACAATCAAGATCAAACCCAAATTGCTACGGCGGTGACGATGTCTAGCGGTGGAGACGGCGATGATGATGGTGGAGATGATGATGATGGTGATGGAGATGATGTCCAGCTCGATGACGGTGACGATGGCGTCGATTTCCCCCTCCCGGAGGGAATTTCCCCGGCGGATCTCAGCCCGCCGGAGAGCTCTTTTCTCCCTGGTGTTCTCCGCCCCGCAGAGGCGGCTGTAACTCTTCGTGAGGTACCCTATGTGGCTTAGGTCTTCGGGACGAAGGATTTCGCGAAGAAAAGGAGGCGAAAGGGGCTGTGGGGCCCCCTCACCACCAGGTGGCGCGGCCAGGCCATGGGCCGCGCCGCCCTATGGTCTGGGCCCACCTTGGGTCCAGCTGGCTCCCCCTTCTGGCTTCCTTCGTCATCTGGAAAAATAGGATTTTTGGTATAATTTCCTTCCACAGTTGATCTTCCGAAATATTGCGTTCTGACGGTGCTTTTTCCAAACAGTAATCCTGGCTCCGGTGCTCGATCCTCCAATAATGATGAAACATGCAAAATAGATGAAATAACATAAGTATTATGTCCAAATATGAAATATATCAGTGAATAACAGCAAATTATGATACAAAATAGTGATGCAAATTGGACGTATCAACTCCCCCCAAGCTTAGACTTCGCTTGTCCCCAAGCGAAACTGAACTCAGTAAACAGGACCACATGTTTATGGAGTGAAGAGTCGATAAATAAAATACGGACAAGAAGCATCATATTCATTCACACAAGACATTCTAGTAAACAACTTCCTCATATAACTCAACTTGAAACAAGTACAAAGTAATCACAAATAAAGGTGCATAAGAAATCATAGTTGGTGATGGCAAACTTCGTTCTTGGTCAGAGAACAATTAACAGATTATACTTATCTCATTGAGCAGCGCTCTCATGTTAAAGTTTATATGGCACTACTTGCATACTCAATCATAATAGTCTCCTCATGATCATTGATAACTTGCAAAGCTATATTCATTCAGATAAAACTTGTACCAAACAAGGAAGAATAAAAGACATGATGAAGCAAATCACAATATAATGGTTTGATCACAACTACTCAAATGCTTGCTTGAGATGGAGGGAAATAGGTTTACTGACTCAACATAAAGTAGAAGACAGGCCCTTCGCAGAGGGAAGCAGGGATTAAATCATGTGCTAGAGCTTTTCAGTTTTGAACTCATATAAAGAGAATAAAAGTAACATTTTGAGAGGTGTTTGTTGTTGTCAACGACTGGTAGCGGGTACTCTAACCCCCTTGCCAGACAAACCTTCAAAGAGCGGCTCCCATTTTATTTTTATTTTGTGTGGCACTCCTTCCAACCTTTCTTTCACAAACCATGGCTAACCGAATCCTCGGGTGCCTGCCAACAATCTCATACCATGAAGGAGTGCCTTTTTATTTTAGTTTTATTATGATGACACTCCCCCCAACCTTTGCTTACACAAGCCATGGCTAACCGAATCCTTCGGGTGCCGTCCATCAATCACATACCATGGAGGAGTGTCTATTTAGATTAATTAATTCGGGACTGGGAATCCCATTGCCAGCTCTTTTTGCAAAATTATTGGATAAGCAGATGAAGCCACTAGTCCATTGGTGAAAGTTGCCCAACAAGATTGAAAGATAAAACACCACATACTTCCTCATGAGCTATAAAACATTGACACAAATAAGAGATAATAAGTTTTGAATTGTTTAAAGGTAGCACACGAAGTATTTACTTGGAATGGCAGAAAATACCATGTAGTAGGTAGGTATGGTGGACACAAATGGCATAGGTTTGGGTTAAGGTTTGGATGCACGAGAAGTATTCCCTCTCGGTACAGGTCTTTGGCTAGCAAGGTTAATTAGCAAGCATAAGAGTTGAAGGAAACAAACAAATATACATGTGATAAAAACAATCACCCATCTTCCTTGTAAGCACAAACAATTTTAACTTCAGAATAATAAGCTATGAGCTAACATGAAAGAAAGACAATGGAACAACTACATGTATTTCTCTTTTCTACTTAAACCTCAAAGTGTTGTTGCTATTGACCAATGCTAAGTTTGCCAAAACCAAATAGATTTATTCAATGCTCCCAAAGTGATACCAATACTAATGACAAGATAAATCATATAATAGAGATTGCATAACGATAACTCACGCCAAGGGATACATAGACAACCAACTAAAGGAGAGATACTTCCAAACTGCAACCCATCTTATATGATAACTTCCCTACTCATGATATGACACTACTTGACAGTAAAAAGTAAAAGGTAGTGATGATGTGATACCGCGGCACTCCCCCAAGCTTGGAACAAACCAAGGGGATGCCAATACCGATGATGAATTACTCCTTTGGCGATGGTGGTGATGAACTCCTCCCGCGCTTCTTACAGATCTCCTTCAGCTTCAGTTTCTCAGCTTGGCAATTCTGCACTAAGACTCGAAGAGATTCATTGTTATCTGAAGTTGGCGATGATGACCTTGTGATGTGAATCGAGTGGTATTCCAGCATTCTACGGAGACGGCAATTCTCCTCCTGGAGTATCTCCACTTCTCTTCTTAGAGCCCGATATTGATCACAAAACTCATCGGTAGTCCGTAGAGCTTCTTCCAACACAGGGAAAGAGTCGAGGCTAAGAGCGGGTGGTAAGGGTCCCTGCAAGTTATGAGAAAAAGAACGTCGAGTGTCAACAGATCCCACCAAGATTTGCTTGCTCCCAACGGCTTGCTGCTCTTGTTTTGATGGCACCCTCTTCACTTCTTCCTCCGAAAGCCCCTTGCCCTTGTTGTTGGAGGCCATGGTGCTTCTAGACCGAAAACAGATCCTGGCAGAAACAGCTCGAAACAAAACACGTCGAGAAAACGATATACGGACCTCTAGGGGTCCGGGGGATTATATAGCAAAAAATTTCACGACAAAAGGAAAGTACCAGGTCGAACTAGAGTCGGAAAGGGGCGACGAGGCGGCTGCACCATAGGCGGCGCGGCCTAGCCGGGCCCGCGCCGGCCTATGGTAGCACGCCCTCGTGCGTCTTTTCCACTCCGTTTCGATCTCGTAATTTTTCATATTTTCCAAAAACAGCAAAAATATTGTTCGGAAAGTAAATTGCGAACTTTTTATTACCAGTACTGTTACCTATTCAAAGTCGAGTTCTGGCGAACTGTCAATTTGTCCTTTGATGAAAGCCTCCAGTGTTTCCACTCGAATAATATCAACATCAACATTATAGGAATCACCTGAGATATAATGCTTGAGTCTTTGTCCATTCACCACTTGCGTAGCATTGCCTTGGAGAGAGCTAATTTTAATTTCTCCTGAACGATACACCTCCTCAACAACATATGGTCCTTCCCATTTCGAGAGTAATTTCCCTGCAAAGAATCTGAGACGAGACCGATACAATAGGACTTTATCCCCAATATTAAATTCTCTTTTGATAATCCTTCTATCATGCCATTTTTTAACTTTCTCTTTAAAGAGTTTAGCATTTTCATAAGCTTCACTTCTCCATTCATCTAGAGAACTCAGTTGCAACAACCTCTTATTACTGGCAAGTTTAGGATCTTTATTTAATTCTCTAACAGCCCAATAAGCTTTGTGCTCTAGTTCTAAAGGTAAATGACAAGCCTTCCCATAAACCATTTTATAAGGTGACTTCCCCATGGGATTTTTATAAGCAGTTCTATAAGCCCATAGTGCATCCTTCAATTTACTAGCCCAATTCTTTATAGTTTTATTAACAGTCTTTTGCAAGATAGATTTAATCTCTCTATTTGATAATTCTACTTGCCCACTAGTTTGAGGATGATAAGCGGAAGCAATTCTATGATTAATACCATATCTAGCAAGAGTTTTTCTAAAACCACCGTGAATAAAATGAGAACCTCCATCAGTTATAATATATCTAGGAACTCCAAATCTAGGGAAAATAATATCTAAAAGCATTCTTAAAGAGGTCTCACCATCAGCACTTTTTGTAGGTATTGCTTCCACCCATTTAGTAACATAATCAACAGCTACAAGTATATGAGTGTTACCTTCTGAAGAGGGAAAAGGTCCCATGAAGTCAAATCCCCAACAATCAAATGGTTCAATAACAAGAGTATAATTCATAGGCATTTCATTGCGTCTAGAGATATTACCAACCCTTTGGCATTCATCACAAGATAAAATAAACTTTCTTGCATCTTTGAAGAGAGTTGGCCAATAAAAACCTGATTGTAGAACCTTTTGCGCGGTTCTTTCTCCGGCGTGATGTCCTCCATAAGCACTACCATGACATTTACTCAATATCTCTTGTTGTTCATATTCGGGAACACATCTTCACAGAATACCATCCACTCCTTCTTTATATAAGTGTGGGTCATCCCAGAAATAATGCCTCAAGTCATAAAAGAATTTCCTCCTTTGCTGAGCTGAAAAGGTTGGAGGCAAGTACTTGGAGACAATAAAGTTAGCATAATCAGCATACCAAGGACTGTCTCGCGAACTCACCTTTATTGCAGCCAATTGTTCATTTGGAAAACTATCATTAACAGGAACATGATCATAAGCAATATTTTCCAATCTAGACAAATTATCAGCAACAGGATTATCAGCACCTTTCCTATCTACAATATGTAAATCAAATTCTTGCAACAGAAGTACCCATCTAATAAGCCTTGGCTTAGCATCTTTCTTTTGCATAAGGTATCTGATTGCAGCATGATTAGTATGAATAGTAACTTTTGAATCAACAATATAAGATCTAAACTTATCACAAGCAAAGACTACAGCTAACAATTCCTTTTCAGTAGTAGCATAATTTCTTTGAGCAGCATCAAGAGTTTTACTAGCATAATGAATAACATTCAATTTTTTGTTTACTCGCTGTCCAAGAACAGCGCCTACAGCAAAATCACTAGCATCACACATAATTTCAAATGGTAAATTCCAATCAGGGGGTTCAACTATAGG
Source organism: Lolium perenne (assembly GCF_019359855.2). Taxonomy (NCBI): domain Eukaryota; kingdom Viridiplantae; phylum Streptophyta; class Magnoliopsida; order Poales; family Poaceae; genus Lolium; species Lolium perenne. The sequence goes on from NC_067247.2 coordinate 165,232,041, forward strand.
AGCAGTTGTTAAGGCTTTCTTTATAGTTTCAAAAGCTTCCTTACAATCATCATCAAAAACAAAAGGTACATCTTTTTGAAGAAGATTAGTAAGAGGCTTTGAAATCTTGGAGAAATCTTTAATAAACCTCCTATAAAACCCAGCATGACCAAGAACACTACGAATACCTTTAACATCCCTAGGATAGGGCATCTTCTCAATTGCTTCAACTTTAGCTCTATCAACTTCAATACCTCTCTCGGAAATTTTATGTCCCAATACAATTCCTTCATTAACCATAAAGTGGCATTTATCCCAATTAAGAACAAGGTTAGTTTCTTCACATCTCTGCAAAACTTTATCAAGGTTCCGCAAGCAATTATCAAAAGAATTCCCATAGACAGAAAAATCATCCATGAATACCTCTACAATACTCTCGCAAAAACCATGAAAAATAGCAGACATGCATCTTTGAAAAGTAGCAGGAGCATTACATAAACCAAAAGGCATACGTCTATAAGCATAAGTTCCATAGGGACAAGTGAAAGTGGTTTTCTCTTGATCCTTAGTTTTAACAGCAATTTGTGAAAATCCAGAATAACCATCAAGAAAACAAAAATGAGTATTTTTAGATAACCTTTCTAACATTTGATCAATAAAAGGCAAAGGGTAATGATCTTTCTTAGTAACCTTATTAACTTTTCGATAATCAATGCACATTCTATATCCTACAACTACTCTTTGAGGTATGAGCTCATCATTATCATTAGGCACAACAGTCATTCCTCCTTTCTTAGGAACACAATGCACATGACTAACCCATCTACTATCAGCAATAGGATATATAATACCAGCTTCAAGAAGTCGTAATACCTCATTTCTTACCACATCCTTCATCTTAGGAATTAGACGACGCTGAGGTTCAACAACAGGCTTCGCATCATCTTCCATATTAATGGCGTGTTGGCAAATAGAGAGAGAAATCCCCTTCAAATCATCAAGAGTGTAGCCAATAGCACCTCGGTGTTTCTTCAATATTTCCAATAGCCTTTCTTCTTCAAACTCTGTAAGCTTAGAACTAATAATAACAGGATATATTTTCTTATCATCAATATGAGCATATTTAAGATTATCAGGCAAAGGTTTTAAATCAAAGACAGGATCTTCCTTTGGTGGCGGTGTTGTACCCAGATCTTCCACCGGTAAATCATGCTTGGGAATAGGTTGGCGGAGAAAAATTTCCTCAAGCTCATCTCTTTCTTTCCTGAAAACTTCACTCTTGCTATTCTCCAAATGTTGCTGCAAAGGATTATTAGGAACAAGAACAATAGATGCACACTGTTCCATTTTAAAATCATTACTAGGCAAATCAGCTTTATAAGGAGTTTTGGTAAATTTAGAGAAGTTAAACTCATAAGATTCACCAGAAAATTTAGTCAAAATTTTCTCTTTCTTGCAATCTATAATAGCTCCACAAGTATTTAGAAAAGGTCTACCAAAAATGATAGAACAATAATCACTAGCAGCAGAACCAAGTACCAAAAAGTCAGCAGGATATTTAATCTTACCACATAGAACTTCCACATCTCGAACAATACCAATTGGAGAAATAGTTTCTCTATTAGCCAGCTGAATAACCACATCAATATCTTCAAGTTCACAAGAACCAATTTCGTGCATAATCTCCGTATAAAGCTCATAAGGAATAGCACTAATACTTGCACCAATATCACATAAACCATAATAGCAATGATCACCAATTCTAACAGATAGCATAGGAACACTAGCTTGCTTGGGTTTATTAGGATGTGAAACAATATTAGAAGCATCTTCACAGAAAATAATATGACCTTCCTCCAAATTTTCAGTCACAAGATCTTTAACTATTGCAACAGCAGGTTCAACTTTTATTTGTTCTTCAGGTTCTATAGGTTTCTTTTCACTTTTATGAACCGCACTATTTATAACAGAGTACTCCTTCATTTTAGCAGGGAAGGGAGTTTTTTCAATATAAGCTTCAGGAATAACATGATCAACAGTTTCAACTACAACGCATTTATTAATAGATGAATCAATTTTATCTTTATACGGTTCATGATACTTATCAAAATTCTTCTTAGGCAATTCATAATGAGAGGCAAAAGCTTTATAAAGATTTGCAACAACTTGAGAATCAAGACCATAAGTAGCGCTCATATTACGAAATTTATCAGTATCCATAAAAGCTTCAATGCAGTTATAATCATAATTTATACCTGATTCTCTATCTTTGTCGATTTCCCATCCTTCAGTATTTTCCTGGATCCGATTAAGAAGGTCCCTTTTAAACTCTTCCTTATTGCACGTGAATGATCCAGAACAAGAAGTATCCAGCAAGGTCTTGTCTTCAAAAGAAAGTCTTGCATAGAAATTATCAATAATAACATTACCAGGAAGCTCATGAATGGGGCATTTGAGCATTAATGACTTCAATCTCCCCCAAGCTTGGGCAATACTCTCTCCATCATGAGGCCAAAAATTATATATGTGATTCCGATCCTTGTGAATTTCACTTCGAGGATAGAACTTAGAATAAAACCGGGGCACAATATCATTCCATTCAAGAGAATCCCCATTATCCAGTAATTTATACCAATGCGACGCTTTACCAGGCAGCGATATAGAGAATAGTTTCTTCCTCACTTCATCCATAGCAATACCTGCACACTTGAATAAACCGCATAATTCATGCAAGAACAGTAAATGATCTCCAGGGTGGACAGTTCCATCCCCTGTATAACGGTTATTCACTACGCGTTCAATAATTTTCATAGGTATTTTGTATGGTATCTCTTCTTTACCTGGCGCCTCATCCACTACCTTTGCAGTAGTAGCGGATTTCCCAAATAAACATTCAAGAGGAGATCTCTCCATAATGAATTATGGCAGCAGGCAGAAATAAAATCAGCACAAACAGTAGATATTTCCCTTACCAATTCCACTTACCAATAGCGCTTCACTCCCCGGCAACGGCGCCAGAAAATAGTCTTGATGACCCACAAGTATAGGGGGTGTATCGTAGTATCTTCGATAAGTAAGAATGTCGATCCCAACGAGGAGCAGAAGTTGTTGACAAGCAGTTTCAATGAAGGATTCACTGTAAATGCTCACAGACAAGTATTCAGGGGGTTTTGATGTAACAGATGAATAAAGTACGAGTAAGTAAAGTGCGAGAGTAACAATTGCAGCGAGTGGCCAATCCTTTTTAGCACAAAGGACAAGCCGGTTTGTTTACTTATAATGACCAAACGTTCTCGAGGACACACGGGATTTTAGTCTAGTGCTTTCGCTACATACGGCTAAATAATCTTCATTGTTATGATAAGTGTTGTGTGGGTAAACCTATGCTAATGTACCGCCCTTCCTAGGACTAATACATACTTGTGATTATACCCCTTGCAAGCATCCGCAACTACAAGAAAGTAATTAAGAATAAATCTAACCACAGTCTTAAACTCTGAGATCCTGCTATCCCTCCTGCATCGATATACTAACGGGGGTTTAGGTTTCTGTCACTCCGGCAATCCCGCAATTGGCAAACGAGTACAAGATGCATTCCCCTAGGCCCATAAAGGTGAAGTGTCATGTAGTCAACGTTCACATGACACCACTAGAAGAATAACACCACAACTTAAATATCATAACATTGAATATTACTCAACCATAGTTCACTACTAACATTTAGACTTCACCCATGTCCTCAAGAACTAAACGAACTACTCACGAGACATCATATGGAACATGATCAGAGGTGATATGATGATGAATAACAATCTGAACATAAACCTTGGTCCAATGGTTTCACTCAATAGCATCAACAACAAGTAGAAATTGATACCGGGAGAGTTTCCCCTATCAAACAATCAAGATCAAACCCAAATTGCTACGGCGGTGACGATGTCCAGCGGTGGAGACGGCGATGATGATGGTGGAGATGATGATGATGGTGATGGAGATGATGTCCAGCTCGATGACGGTGACGATGGCGTCGATTTCCCCCTCCCGGAGGGAATTTCCCCGGCGGATCTCAGCCCGCCGGAGAGCTCTTTTCTCCCTGGTGTTCTCCGCCCCGCAGAGGCGGCTGTAACTCTTCGTGAGGTACCCTATGTGGCTTAGGTCTTCGGGACGAAGGATTTCGCGAAGAAAAGGAGGCGAAAGGGGCTGTGGGGCCCCCTCACCACCAGGTGGCGCGGCCAGGCCATGGGCCGCGCCGCCCTATGGTCTGGGCCCACCTTGGGTCCAGCTGGCTCCCCCTTCTGGCTTCCTTCGTCATCTGGAAAAATAGGATTTTTGGTATAATTTCCTTCCACAGTTGATCTTCCGAAATATTGCTTTCTGACGGTGCTTTTTCCAGCAGAATCCTGGCTCCGGTGCTCGATCCTCCAATAATGATGAAACATGCAAAATAGATGAAATAACATAAGTATTATGTCCAAATATGAAATATATCAGTGAATAACAGCAAATTATGATACAAAATAGTGATGCAAATTGGACGTATCATACCCCTCCTCAGATCTGGGCTCTATATATAGGGCACCCCCAGCCACGAATTAGGGTTAGAGATGAACTAAGAAGAAACTTGAGCTTTGCTCTTACCCATGTGGGAAACCCTAGATCTATGATCTTGTATCCACCCGGGCTCCTTATCGACGCGTGATGATCTCTTTGGTGACTTCTACCGTTTGTTGATCTTTTGCTTGCACTTCTACCTTTGGGTCTTTTGCTTGCACTTCTATCAACCTTCCGGTCTTTTCACCCTTCTAGATCTCGTGTGTTTCGATTTGTCGATCTCTTTGCGGGACTTCTACCGGAAGGTCTTTTCTCGCAACCTCTATCGAGTTGGTGTATCGGGCCAACGGGAAAAAACCGGTTTGTGTGCGTGTGTGTGTTGTATCCCCACGATTCCCCTCCGCGTTCGTCGTGTTCATCGCGTTCATCCACCTCCCCCACGAAATCCACCCAAATCCGTGAAGATCGGGCACATCCCGGGGCTTAGCCCTTATCAAACTCAAAAAGGGCTCAAGGGCTATTGAGAGTGCGCTCACCAAACTCACCGAGTCGCATGAGCAACTTAAAGCTTCTTATCTAAAAGAGCATGACAACTTGCCTTCTCCCATTTATATTAATAATGATGCTTGTGCTACTAACTCTACTTCTTATGAAGCATCTATCTTGAAGGAGAATGTTGAGCTAAGGGCTCAACTTAAATTGCTAACTAGGAATTATGGGAAATTGGAAGAAAATCATGGAAAGCTTTCTAGCTCCTATGGGGATCTTCTAGCCTCTCATGATAGGCTAAAGTTAGCTCATGAGGCTATAATATCTAAGGCAACACCTTATGAGCCTCATGTGGGTACTAGCACTACTACTCAAAATGTTATATTGCCATGTGCTAGTCCTAGTAATTCATCCACTCATAATATTGCTAAATCTTGTGATGAATTATCTTCGTTGCCTTGTTGCTCTAACAATGAAGGTTCTACTTCCTCTAGTACTTGTGTTGTTACTAACCATGTAGAGGAAATCAAAGAGCTCAAGGCCCAAGTCTCTTCTTTGAAGAACGACTTGGTAAAGAGTCATGAAGGGAAATGCAAACTTGACAAGATGTTGAGTGTGCAACAATCCCCCAATGACAAGAGTGGACTTGGATTCAACTCCCACAACAAGAACCAGTCCAAGAACAACAATAAGAAGAAGGGCCAAGTACAAGTCAAAGACCCGGCCAAGATTGTTTGCTTCAAGTGCAAAATTGAAGGGCATCATGTTAGATCTTGCCCTTTGAAGAAGAAGCAAAAAGGGAAGCAGCCTCAAGCTCAAACTAATATTCAACCTCAAGTTGAAGAAATGCCACTTCCCAAGAAGAATCAAGCCAATGCTCCCATTGTGGAGAAATCTAGTGAGAAGAAGGAGAAGAAAAGAACTTGCTACATATGCCGTGAGAAGGGCCACATCTCCTCTTTTTGCACTATTGGTACCTCATCCAACTCTATCACCATTGATGATGTTTATTCTCTTCGTAAGGATGAGGGTGGCAATGTGTTTGCCAAATATGTTGGTGCTCAAAGTGGTGTCAAGAAAAGAACCATTTGGGTTGCCAAGCCTATTGTGACTAACCTCTTAGGACCCAACTTAGTTGGGGACCAACAATCCAAAACTTGATCAATAGGTGCTTGTTGGAGGGCATTGGAGACTTGGCTACATCATGAAGAATTAAGGGATCTTCATCATTTATATTATCTCAAGCCAAGTCTTGGTTATCTTGCTTCTATCATATGATCAATGTTCCTCCTTGCGGTAACATGTGCTCAACTCATTTATATTGAAAGTTACTCGCCCCTTTGCATGTGTTAGTTTTTGTTCCTAACATGTGTTTGTATATGTTGTGCTTCCTACTTGCTTTTCTTGAGAAATCAAGTCTATGCATGTTGGGTTGCACACCATGTATTTGTGTTTGTGTTGGAGCCACTTTGCATCTTGTTGAATCTTATATGACTCTTATGAGCGATTAATGGACAATCCCATTTTGGGGGAGTGATATTCCTTTGGGAATTTCATGATCCTAAACAATGTGTGTACATGAGGAATATCACTTAGAATTGATATTGCGAGATTATCTAGTCTATATGTGGTATGTCATCTTCATGAGAATTTCAAATTCTAATGTCCATTAATATCTCTACTTGGATCTTATTTGCCTCTTGTAAAAATAAATTCCTTATCACATTATGGGGGAGTAATAAGCTTTGTGCATATTACAAGCCTAGAAAATGTGAACATTTGAGGTTGTGTCACATAGAATTGATACCGTAATTTATCTCTCGCCTATGTGGCATGTTTGCTCAAACAAACTCCAATTTGCTTAAATAGCTTCATTGCTAATATCTTTGTGGATCTTATTTGTTAAAGTTTTTCTTGGCATGGTTTTTCACAACATGTCCCTCAATACATTTTTGGAAAACATGTGCTTCAAGTCATTCTATTAATTGCTTCGCATGTTGGTATGAATACTATTAATTGCTTTGCATGTTGGTATGAATACTATTAATTGCCTTGCATGTTGGTATGACTAAATGAAGCTATCAAGAAACTTTCTTTGCATGATGGTTAACTCTTATCTTTTACCATATGCTTTGTTCGTTGTAAATATGATCTTATGTATACTTACAAACTACCACCGGGAAATATTTTCTAATACCTCTTGTCCTAGGACAATTGGTAATCATTATGAGGTAGATATTTATTGATCATATCTACATTGGCTCTTGTGTTTAAATTGCCTTATTCATTGCCATGAATTTGTTGTGCTTTGACTCCCATGTGTCTTCCTTGCATCTCATGGATCTAATTTGTCTATTCAAACTTTCTTAGCATTTTTAGTAGATATAGGTAGCGTGATGATCCTAGTTTTGTGAATTTTGTATCCATATTCTAAATCCTAGATAATGCACTAATCTTGGGGGAGCTCTCCTATATTTGTTATAATGCTTAAACTTCTCTTGATCATTAACAAAAATTTGGTTTTGGGAGACATAAATTTTCTTTTTGGTACTTTGTGCCATCATAAAAAGTGTCGAGGGTTTGGTTTATTTGTTGGAACCTTGCTCTATTGGGAGTTGGTTATCTCATTCCTTTGTGCTTAGGCTTAATTAGCTTATTATAATGAGATAAGTCTTTGGAGTCAATCTTGTGTTGATTTGATTCTTTGATATAATTTGGGCAACCATTGTCTCTTGATTTATTTGGTGTTTTGTCCAAATTGTATCTTCCTTTGGTTCTTGAAAGTATTGTGCATGCATATTTAATATATGTATATCTTATGGCATGTGTTACTTTCTTTGATCCAATATATAGGGTAAACTCCATCAAATCCTAATTTGATTAAGATGTGCATGAAATTCAATTTCATATCTATATGCACATAGTTTTGTGGAGTTTGTCCTATATGTTGTAGTGTGTCTAACTACTTCGGACCCAATTAGTTTGGGGACCATTTTGTACTTACCTTTGTGTTAGGTACAATGGATATGCATTGAATGCTTGTCTCACTCTTGGAAAGAAGTGGTGACTCAATGGTAACTTGAGGCAAGCTAGGATGGTCAACGAACACATATCTACTACATCCACACCAATGCTATCTTGGTAACAAGTATCTTCTCATGCATACTTTTCTTGTATCCAACCTTATGGTTGCATCTTGGCATGAATCTCTTGATTTGCAAATGTTGTGCTTCTTGCAAAAGTCTTAATGAAACCTCTGTATTGTGAATGTGAGTAATTTGAGATGAGTGCATTTGTTGGGAAGTATTTTAAATCACGCTCATGATTCATCCATCCCAACTATGCCTATCTAGCAATTTTATTGCATATCAATTCCTCAAGGCTCTCACATGTGCAATATAGATGAAAGTGCAAATTTAGTTACTTCTTTTGGTATCCTCGTTTGTGATACTTGTTGCCTTTCTCAAATGCATCCCAACTATCTTCTATCCCTTGTTGATATTTGTGATGTATTTTAGTTGTTTGTGGTTGAAGTTCATGAATGTACAATATGATAAAATTGAGCCTTTGGCCATGCTTTTAAGCAAAAATTCTTATTGGTATATTGCATGACTTCGTCTTGGATATCATACTATTTTTCTTGCGTATCTATTTTGTGTGTGCATGTTTCTTTGTGGATAAATATCTTTGTGATATTGCCCACTTAGAGAAACTTATACACATAAGAGATGATACATCTCCTTTTGATATCTTATTTATTTATTGCATGTTGATTGGTCATGCTAAGCAATATAATTCATTGAAGACTATGATGATGCTTTATGATCATCCTTGTAATAGTCTTATAATATGCTTTATCATGCCTTTCACATATCCTCTTGGTTGAGCCTTTTTATTATGGTGCCTCTTACTTGTTGCTCAACTATTTGTTTGTTGCAAGTGTTTAGCTTACTTTTCTATCTATGATCTATTACAAATGTTTGTGTTTTAAATGAGGGAGTGAGGATTCCATGTTATGCATATTGTATTCAAATGCAAAATTTTATTTTATGCATGTACCTTGGGGAGCTTCCTCATTTGATTTAGAACACTATCTTGTGGTGATCATTAGAGTTTGATTCACTTGGTATCTTTTGTTTTTGAATGATATTATGGGAGTGATGATTCCATGTTTGTGCACTTTATACTCCAATGCAAATTGTCTAGTTTTGTGCACAAACCTTGGGGAGCTTCCTCATATTATTTAGAGCAATCTTCTTGATCTTATCATAATATCTATCTTTCTTTTGGTATCTTCCTTGTGGTTCATTTGGTTGCTTGCTTCATTTGTTGGAGCTTCTTGACTTTGTTATCTTTTTGCAATCTTTGATCCTATCTGTAGTGTGATTCCTTCCGAATATTCGTCATTGGATATGTGCATTTGATTCCACTCAAATTATGAGAAATGCACACGCTATGGAGGAACTCTCACTATATTGGCCTTCTAAATTTTTCACCCATTTCGGCAATTGGTGCCAATGGGGGAGAAGTTTGGTGGGTTTAAGGGAATTTGGTTATGTCTTTGCTTTGTGCTTAAGCATGTGCCTTTATTGCATTGCATCTTGTTGCTTTGCATAGTTGAATATTTAGAGGAAACTCCACTAGGCTTTGAATGCCAATATACGCAATGAAAGTCAAGATCATTCACACATGCATATATTATGGGGGAGTTTGCTCTATATATTCAACTTATTTGTTACTTAAATTCCTTATATAAACCCTCTCAAAGAGATTGTCATCAATTACCAAAATGGGGGAGATTGAAAGTGCATGGAGCCCCCATGTGTGGTCTTGGTAATTAATGACAATCCCTATGGACTAATGTTTGCATTGAGTTATATTTGTAGGAGTTGTCCATAGGAAATTCTTGAACCATTTGTTGGCTTCAAGGTTGCAATAAGAAGAATTTGATGAAGCATATCAAGTGTCAAGTATGTCTTGAAGCTGAAGATGAAGTAAGCCCTCAAGTTACTTTAAGACATCAACATGTTTGTATTAGGTTGCAATAAGAAGAAATTGATGAAGGATATCAAGTGTCAAGTATGTCTTGAAGATGAAGATGAAGTGAGCCCTCAAGTTACTTCAAGACATCAATATGATGAAGAATGAAGAATGAAGTGCAAGTTCAAGATGAGCCAACTCGAAGAGTTCATAAGCTTGAAGCTTGCCATGGAGAAATGAAGTGCAAGTTCAAGATGAGCCATCTCGAAGAGATCCTTTGCTTGAGTCTTGACATCCATATGGTGATCATGGATATGTGAAGATGTGCCGAAGATGAAGCTCTCCCATGATGGATTATGGGGGAGCAATCCACATGGTGGTCATGGTTATGTGAAGATGCGCCGAAGAAGAAGCTCTCCCATGGTGGATTATGGGGGAGCAATCCACAATACTTCGTCAAGCAAGCACAAGCAAGAAAGGCGTTCCATCTTGTTGAGGTCAAGATCATCGTCATCGATCTCAAGTGGAATGTGCAAGTATAAGGTTTGCTCTTGATAGGGTTTCTTTCTCACCGGTCTCATAGTGTAGTTGGAGACCGGTTTATAGTTTAGTTGCCGTACTATCAAGAGGGCTCTCGAGTGAGTAACTCGATCGTATCGTTCGGAGAGAGCTCAAACCTTTGCATCCTTGCATCATCTTTCTTGGTTGTTATTTGGACCTTATCCATGTGATGTTTTAGAGCTTGTGCTTATTCTCATGACAAACTCTAGTTCATCGAAAACGGATTTCACATAGATCACTTGTTGCGTTTTCGAGTTTGGTTCATCATCTTTCTTGGTTTTATTTGGATCTTATCCATGTGATGTTTTAGAGCTTGTGCTTATTCTCATGACAAGCTCTAGTTCATTGAGAATGGTTTTTGCATGGGCAACTTGTTGCATTTTCGAGATTGGAGGTTTTACCGGTATTTCTTTTTTAGATAGGTCAAACCTTTCATCATTTGTTTCTATCCTCCCTTGTTGGACTATGATGGTTTCCTGCATGATCTTGTAGAGCTTGTTCCTAGCTTCAAAACAAGCCCAAGATCATCAAAATCGGAGTCCGGATGCTAAAGTTATGCCCGTTTTAGTTTTGGTGTTTCTGCAGTTTTCTGGGGGGGGGGGGGGGGGGGGGCGGATAAAATGGCCCCAAGGCCCAATTCTGGGCAAATATCCGGCCAAATATCCGGCCCAGTCCAGGGGCGATTTTCGGGGGGCGGATAATCCGGCCCGGGGGCGGATTTTCCGGCCTGGGAGGTCCCAAACGGTCATATTTCGTTGGGAGGGGGTATATAAGACCCCCTTCTTCCTCCTTGGGCTGGTTGGTTCACTTTCTCTCTCTCCCCTCCATTGTTGTACTTCAAAGCTTGCCCTAGTTCTTGATTCCTCCCATGATTCTTGCATATTCTTGAGGGAAAAGAGAGAGGAGATCTAGATCTACATTTCTACCAATCAAATCCATCTCTTTGTGAGTGGAAATCTCTAGATCTTGATCTTGGTGTTCTTTGTGAATTCCTTTGTTCTTCCTCTCTTATTCCCCCAATAGTTTTTGTAGCTTTGTTGGAATTTGAGAGAGAAGGAGTTGAGCATCTTTGTGGTGTTCTTGCCATTGCATTTGGTGCATCGGTTTGAGTTCTCCACGGTGATTCGTGGAGGTGAAAGCAAGAAAGTTGTTACTCTTGGGTTCTTGGAACCCTAGACGGATTCTAGGCCTTTGTGGCATCTTTGTGGTGTTCTCGGGGACTCCAATTAAGTTGTGGAGAATCTTCAAGGGCAAGGCCTTTGTGGCATCTTAGTGGTGTTCTTGGGGACTCCAATTAAGTTGTGGAGATTCTTCAAGGGCAAGGCCTTTGTGGCAATTTGTTGGGAGCCTCCAATTAAGTTGTGGAGATATCCCCGAGCTTTGTGCGGGTTCGGTAACCTCCCTAAGGTTACATAGTGGTTCGAGGACATCCCTCTTGGTGGGAATTCTCGAGGAGAATACGGTGGCCCTCGTGCTTTTGGAGTGACTTGTCCTCCACACCGCTCCAATGGAGAGTAGCACTCGCAAGAGTGTGAACTTCGGGCTACATCGTCGTCTCCCGCGTGCCTCGGTTATCTCTATACCCGAGCTCCTTACTTATGCACTTTACTTTGTGATAGCCATCGTGCTTGAAGTTATATATCTTGCTATCACATAAGTTGCTTTTATTGCTTAGCATAAGTTGTTGGTGCACATAGGTGAACCATAGTATATAGGCTTTGGGCTTGACAAAGTAAACGCTAGTTTTATTCCGCATTTGTTAAGCCCATCTCGTAAAAGTTTTAAACCGCCTATTCACCCCCCCCTCTAGGCGACATCCGTGTCCTTTCAGCCATGGAGCGCGAGGTTTCCTATGGCGACAGTGACACATCTTACCGGGGTCACATCCGATCACGGGCCAATACTGTTGCGGTGGCGAGAGATAACGAGCCAACGACGGAGCATGGGAGACAAACTATTCCGGTATGAGATGATGTGGGAGAAACACGAGGATTTTCAGCCGTTCTTGAAGGATGCATGGACATCAGAGGGGAAGGCAGAAACTATGAGTCAGCTGAAGGACAAACTACATCGGATGTCTGGATCGCTGAGCACATGGGGACGCACCACGTTTGGGAGCGTCCAGGGGGAGATACGGCAGCTGCAGCTCCGGCTGTCGGACCTCAGAGAGGGGCTAGCTCGGCAGGGGCCCTCGGAGGAGGAAGGCGCGATTGTCCAGCGTCTCACTGAGCTTTATGATAGAGAAGAGGTGATGTGGCGCCAACGATCACGGATACAGTGGTTGGTGGAGGGGGACAAGAATACCCGGTTTTTCCACCTCCGAGCGTGTCAAAGGAAGAAACGCAACAAAATTACTCGGCTTGTGCGCCACGATGGGACGGCCACGGAAGACGCCGAGGAAATGGTGTCTATGACGCGAGATTTCTATGAGCAGCTGTACACTTCCGAGGGGGTGGCAAACATGGGGGAGGTCATCGATGTGATACCCCAAAAGGTGACAGCAGAGATGAACGATTAATTGATGAAACCAATAGGGGCTGATGAAGTGAAAACCGCCCTTTTCCAAATGTTTCCCACAAAGGCTCCTGGACCAGACGGCTTCCCAGCACATTTTTTTCAAACCCATTGGGAGCTATGTGGGGAAGAGGTGACCCTAGCAGTTTTGCGTGTACTGGAGGGGAGAGATGACATCAGGGGAATAAATCAGACCTTCCTGGTGCTAATTCCGAAAGTAGCTAGCCAGAAGAGTTGGGGCAGTTCAGACCAATCAGCCTATGCAATGTGATCTTTAAAATAGCATCGAAGGTCATGGAAAACAGGCTGAAAGTGTGTTTACCTGAGATCATTGCGGAAGAGCAATCCGCTTTCGTCCCAGGGAGGCTGATCACAGACAACATCATTACTGCATATGAGTGCTTGCACTTCATGAAGCGGAACCGGGCAAAGAAAAACAGATTTTGTGCGCTCAAGCTGGACATGCGGAAGGCGTACGATCGGCTTGAGTGGAGATACTTGGAGGCAGTGATGCTCAAGCTGGGGTTCCACAGCTTATGGGTGAGGATGGTAATGAGACTAGTTACAACCGTCTCGTTCCAGGTTTTATTCAACGGGGGGAGGCTACCACAGTTCCTTCCGACTAGAGGGGTCCGTCAAGGGGACCCAATATCGCCGTACCTGTTCTTGTTGGCAGCAGAGGGCCTTTCGTGCCTCTTAAAACATCACAGTTTATCATCAGAGCTCCATGGATTAATGGTGGCGCCGTCGGCTCCGGCGGTCAGTCACCTCCTTTTTGCGGATGACAGCCTGTTGCTTTTCAAGGCAGATACGGAGACCGCGGGTAGAGTTCAGCAGCTGTTGGATCTCTATTGTATGGCCTCGGGACAACGTATTAACCGGGATAAATCCTCTATATTCTTCAGTAAAGGATGCCCGGGAGGTGTGAAGGAGAGTGTGAAGAATGTGCTCGATGTGCATTGCGAGACACTCAATGAAAAATATCTGGGAATGCCCTCGGATGTGGGGCGGTCCAAGATGGGGGCCTTCAAGTATATCAAGGACCGCATATGGAGCCGCATACAGGGGTGGCTGGAGAGACTGCTGTCAGCAGGAGGAAAGGATGTGATGATCAAGTCTGTTGTACAGGCAATCCCCATATTCTCTATGGCATGTTTCAAATTGCCAAAGGGGTTGTGCCAGTGCATAAATACCATGATTCGCAAGTTCTGGTGGGGGTGCCGTGAAGGCGAACGGAAGCCAAGCTGGGTGTCATGGAAGGAGATGTGCAAACCAAAACACATGGGCGGATTGGGGTTCAGGGACATCGAACTGTTCAATCTAGCTCTTTTGGCAAGGCAAGGGTGGCGCATTCTGCAAAACCCCGGATCGTTGAGCTCACGGTTACTCAAGGCAAAGTACTTCCCGAACTCGGGCCTATTGGAGTCCGTGGCGTTTGCGTCGGCGTCCCAGGTCTGGAAGGAAATCCATGAAGGCCTCCAAGTTCTCAAACAGGGTCTGGTGAAGCGGATCGGCGACGGGGAGGCAACAAACCCATGGACGGAGCAATGGCTCTCGCGTGATTGCATGCTTAGACCATATGGATGCATCACGCCCGATACGGAGAACCCTACAACGCGAGTGGCGGAGCTACTGGACACGAGCACGGCCACTTGGAGAGAGGAGGACCTCCGGCGTCATTTTCTGCCTATGGATGTGGAGCTGATTCTACAGATCCCGCTGAGTACCAGGCGTCATGAGGACTTCTGGGCGTGGCACTACGATCGCCGTGGTGTGTTTACGGTGCGATCGGCGTACAAGATGCTGATAGCAACAAAAGAGAGGAGATCAGCCTGGTTGGAGGGCACCGCCGCAACCTCGGATACTGCCGCAGCAGAAAAGGAGTGGATGATGCTCTGGCGTACACCAGTTCCATCGAAGGTACGGATGTTTCTGTGGCGATTGGAAAAGCAGTCTGTGCCGACGAATGACGTCCGTCATCGCCGCAACATGGCCGATGATGATCGCTGCCAGCTATGCGGGGCTCAGGACTCCTGGCGCCACGCCCTGCTGGATTGCTCGATGGCCAGGGCAGTATGGGCCCTAGCAGACGAGGAAGTTACGGAGCATCTGCTGTGCTCTGGGGAAGAGAAGGCGCGGGACTGGCTTTCAGTCCTAATGGCTACACTATCGCATACGGATCAGACCACCGTTTTCGTCACTTTGTGGTCCATCTGGCACGCAAGACGTAAGGCCATACACGAGCAGGAGTTCAGAAGTCCGATGTCCGTTCATTTGTTCGTGGAGCGGTATGTGGCAGACCTGGGGCAGGCCTACGCCCACCAGCCGCGGCGGGCGTCCCCTGGCGACGGTGGCAGGGCGCCACGGTGGATACCCCCTCCGGAGGGGGTGATGAAGATTAACGTGGATGCCGCAGTCAGCAAAAACACGGGCCTCGGCGCGGTGGCTGCGGTGGCACGGAATGCGGAGGGAGTGTTCTGCGGAGCCTCGGCGGTGGTGCTACCGGGGAAGACAGACGCTGAGACTCTGGAGGCTCTTGCATGCCGGGAGGCGCTCTCCCTGGCGCAGGACATAAACACTCGAAGGATTCGAGTGGCGAGCGATTGCCTGAACGTGGTGCGAAGCACGAACCAGGACACCATGGGAGTTTACGCACACGTTGTGCGGGAGTTCAAGGAGACGGCTCGAGAGCTTGATGAGGTGGTCGTTGTCCATGAATGTAGGGTGTCGAATAAGGAAGCTCACAACCTAGCTAGAAGTAGTGTGCTCCTAGAGCACGGTCACCATGTTTGGCTGTTGGCGCCCCCGGTGGGCGTTTGTATCCCTAGTGTGATTCGTTAATCACACTACTTAGTCTCAAAAAAAAAGAGCAATAGAAATGGTGTTTTTTAGTTTTTTCTTTGAAGAAAAAGACAGTTGTTCCACCGTTCACTTATATAGAAGAACATATTTCTGAAAGAACATTTACAGGTTCAACTAACAAAAAGACTAGCTACTCATGGCTTTAGGAAATATTTAAGACTGGCCATTTGGCCAACCGACAAAAATCTAACTTCCACATTATCTCATCTAACATGAAGTTAAACTTCAGGATGTTGATCACTTTATACCGGAATATTTGACCGTTTTCTCTTCTGACTCCTCAAATGACTTGGGAGAAGATCCACCTATTTTGTATGCCGCAGGCACTCATCAGTGTTCGCAGGGGACACAGCTGACCTCCTTGAACAGTCAACACTCTAATTTCTCTAGAATTGTATGGGAATCATGTCACCAAGAGTTGAAGAATGATGACAAAGTTATGATGTTGTAATTTAGGTCATTCCAGGAGCATAAAAGTTTGCCACACCTCCTTGGTGAAGGTGCAATCCCAATAATGGTCGATGTGACAAAGGTTGCAGATCTAGTGCATGGCACCCCTGGATCGCAAGATTTCCAAGTTGATATTATTTCCATTAAAACCATCTAAGCGGAGAATTAACAATTTGCGTTTCGCTTGGGCCTTCCACATTTAGACATTGCAAATCATGGAAAAAAATAGCGCGCTATTCCAACGCTTAATAGCACGCTATAGCATATCTGGAGAGCCGACGCTACGCTATTTCGGCGTAATAGCGCACTATTCGCGTTAATAGCACGCTATAGCATGCTAATAGCGTATTTTTAGAGCCACGCTATTTTGTTATAGCGCACTATTTTTTTTTCCTTGTTGCAAATGCGGGAGTGACCCATGAGCTTCACAAGGTATGCCGATCGCACCGATTAGGAACCAAAGACGTACAGTGAGCTTCCACCGGATTGATTCCGGGGATTGAACTTGGAGAAGAATGTGACGAAACGATGACATCCATAGCTCCAAAAAGCGGAAATGCTGGACTTACGGGCCTGCTCTTACGGAAAGAGCTTACGGACAAACGTGGTGATTTTCAGTTGGTTCAAAAAGTGTTATCCTCCGTGATTGTAGGGCCTCAATTTCACCGCTGCTCTCCACGTCCGTCCGTAACATGGATTCCGTATGAAACCGTCCGTAGATGTAGCATTACTGTCCAAAAAGTCTTCAAGGTGTTGATAAGAGCTAATGTTTCAGATCCAACATTTGTCTTGGAGCTCCATTGGCACCGTGAGGTTTTCTTGGGCCGAGACAACAAAGATGAGGGGGGAAGGCGGCACATCTTCAACGAGAGGTTGGTCGTGCAAGAAAAGAAACTCTATGGTAGTATTATCGATGAGGGTTCTCAACTTCGAGGCCCACAAAAGCCATGTGTTTTAATAGTATGGGAGCGGGCAGGCCACGTCATGGCTGCAAATGATCTATTTATGGACAACTATCAAACATGGAAGGCACAACCAAAGCGTTTTAGAACTAGAATGGTGAGGCCACGAAGCAGCTTGGTATGACGAATTCCAGACGGCGTGCTAGTTGCGCCCTTGAGGAACCAAATGATGGTGCGCGCCTTAAGCGATCGACCCTTATGACTTTCGAGGAACCATTTTAGGCATTGCCAAATGTATTTCACTAGTGTGGTGTTCTTATAAAATTTGACATGTCAAATTTGGATTGAGTGCATTCTTGTGCCTTAGGGCGTGTTCGGGAATCCTCTGGCTTCCTGAAACTCCGTCGATCTCGCTTCTCAACCCGATGCCAGCTTCTCGACGGGAGCAGGAAACGTTCGGCCAGCTCCTTCATTTCGACTGGGCAACAAGCACATCGTTGTTGGGCTGGCCTATGCGATTTGAGTCAACGGGAGCAACTCGGTTTTGGTCGTCTTCTTCCCAGTCGATTCCCCTCACGGTCTCACCAATTCCTCCCCATCGATTCCCCTCATGGCCTCACCCTGGAGCCATCCACCACCCTCCGCTGAGCAAGAAACATTGCGGTCTGGTCCTGTTCATAGTCTCCCGAGGCCGCACACACGGAGGAGTCCCACGGGATTGAGGTTAGGACGGAGGAGCTGAGATGCAGACGTGGGAGGTGGCCTGAGCTTCTCTCGAGGCCAAAACTGGGGGCGGCGGCGAGGAGGAAGTCAGCGGCGGAGTCGCATGGATCGTGGGCTCGCGGCGGCGGCCGGAACTAGGTGCGTGAGGCGCTGGGCGGCATCCGAAGCGAGTGCTCCGGTGGCAGTGGGGATTAGGGGCGTGTTCACCTGGGAATAGAGCCAGGGGAAGATACGCGAAACGTTATTTCTGACTTGGCGGTGGCAGTCCTTGGTAATCTAACGCTGCTCCGTCCTTTGCCGCTCCGCGAATTTGCAGAATAGGTGCTCCGCGATTTGTACATAATTTTCACTCAGCTTCTCGAATCTAGCTCCGTGGAGTTTAGGTGTTCGGTGCTGCTCCGTGGCGGATTTTCGAGAAGCTAGGAGCTGAGGAGTTGCCGAACACGCCCTTAATTTCATGAAAAGACTAATATAAGGTCTAACATCTACAACGGGTCCAAACAAAAATATTTTCTCACACCCTTTCTTATTGGATCCCAATTGCGCGTCAACTTCTGTCACGACAAGTGGTATGCTTACACGTAGCTTAGAAACACAAACCAGAAAACTAAAAACTAATATCCCCCTAGACATTTCGGAATCAGGTGTGCACCGTTGCATCGAGGCAGGGAACCGGAATTCGAAAATTTCCGCGATAAAATAACTCAATTTTTATTTGCTCTCAAATATATATGTAGTATTCCTTGGCATCGTATCTAAAGGTTTCTCTCATGATATCTGTTGGAAGCATTTTATCCCATTTCATTGCTCTTTCTTGGGGATGTTTTTTTCTTTTCAGTTTCATGGCCTTAGCCTTCGGAGGAAGACAAAACAATTGCATACGAAATCTTAGAAAAAGGTCCCATAGAAAGAAAAAAAAGGTCAATAAAGCACACTCGCCGCCCCCGACGGCGACAGACGGAAAAACATATCGCTATCAAGAGATACCGAGAAGATCTGAATATTATGTGCCGGCGCCATCTCCGGCCCTGACGGCGATAGATACACGGGAAACGCCTCCCCACATTCCCAAAAGCCCATCGTGCAAAGTCTCCGCGCCGGCCACCGGCCACCGTCCACCACCGCCGCGATGTGGCGCGCGGCCGCGTCCCGCCTCCTCCGCTCGCAGCACCCGCCC
Source organism: Lolium perenne (assembly GCF_019359855.2). Lineage (NCBI taxonomy): Eukaryota > Viridiplantae > Streptophyta > Magnoliopsida > Poales > Poaceae > Lolium > Lolium perenne. Next base: position 165,251,229 of record NC_067247.2, read on the forward strand.
CCCTCCACGGCGGCCTGCACCCTGCGCCACACCCGCCTCTTCTCCCCTCCCCCGCCGCAGCCGCGCCCGGGTCCGGAGGCGGAGGTGACCGCGGCGGAGGCGCGGCGGCTGGTGCGGCTCGTCGGCGTGGAGGCGCTCAAGCGGCGGCTGCGGGAGGACGGCCGCGGCGAGGTGGTCGGCTACGGGGAGCTCCTCGACGCCTGCGTCGAGGCCGGGGCCGCCCGCACGCGCGGCGAGGCCGAGACGCTCGCCCGGGCCATGGACGACGCCGGGGTCGTGCTGCTCTTCCGGGATAAGGCCTACCTCCACCCCGAGAAGGTCAGCATTTCTCCCTAACTGCTCCCTAGGTTCTTCCTCGCGTTGCGCCTCAACTCGATTGTAGCTAAACCTAATTAAACGAGGTGCGCAGACAGAGATTTCACAAATTTCTACTGGTAGAGCTGCCTTTCTTTTGAAATTGTTCGAGAGATTCAAGTACTTATATCTGGCCATGTTTACGAAATGGATGCTCTAAAATTACTAATTACCAGATCGCTACATCGGTTGAATATAGGTGGCTGCTCAAAGCTGATCGAGTTTAGTACAAATATATGTTGCAATCCCATCCAGCTCAAATATTCTTATTTTCCAGTGTATTACTATGTTTCAAGTATGAAATGTATGTATTTGGGGGTCATGGTGCCCTGTTTGCACCGTTGTGCCGTTAGAATCTGGTAGACACAGATTTGTGGGTCCAAATGTATTACTCGATGATACTGGCCGCTGTTTTAATTCCGTAGCCGAGTTCAATTGAACGTCAAATAGTGGAGGGACTATTGTTGGGTAAAATTGCAATGTAACATTTTTTTTAGCTGAAGTAGCATATAATCAAATGGTACGTAGATTGATTCCTTTCGGAGTTAACGAAAACAAGATTTGACAATTCACATCATGTGGTTGAAATAAGGGATTTCCCTTCCCTTCACCTACCCTGGTCAGAACAAGGACCTTAGAATGCTGTAAGCAGAAAAGTGGAATCTTGTATTCCTGTATAGGTGATGCATACACCACTTAAGAGCGGAAAAAGAGCAGAAAGGCATCTAAGCATCCACCTGACATGTCGGTCAGTAAGGGTGTGTTCTGATTACAACAAAAGTTGACCATACCAAAAGAATTGGCAAGTCCATGAAGTTTTATTGTTGTTTTGACGAGCTCCAAAATTTTGGCCTGCCCAGCGTTCCCGTGTATGCAAGCACCAGGGCGAGCGGGCGGCGTGGAATAGCTTGGCCAGAAAATTGGCTGTGTGCTTGCCCCCCTCTTCCTCAGCCAATCCAAATGTAATTAATCTTATTTAGTGCAGCCCAATAGAAGCCCAAAATACTTTATAGACTCTAATAATACTGTGATTTCCTTGTTTACCTTTTCTTCCAGCCTGAATTCCAACACTAGCAAGTAATACCTATTTCATCTTCGGGTGACACTTATCTACTCCTTTTTTTTTTGGCTCAAAAGCTTCCAACTGCAGCACCTTATCGGCTTATCTCATCAGTTATCTGGGTGTGAATTATTTTGCAAGTCTTTTGTGGTGATCAATTGTGTATGGTTGTGTGTTATTTGGTAATAGCTGAATATATTTTATTTATGCTACATTAAATATGGGCATGCTGTAGAATTTTCAGCTTGTAGATTTATGGTCATTGCCTGTTTTGAATGGTTATCGACTGTTTGTAGGTTGTGGACCTGGTCAGAAGGGCTGTGCCGCTTGCACTCACAGCAGATAACGACACGAGGCAAGAAGAATTCAAACAGCTCCAGGAAAAGAAGGAAGAAATTGACAAGCTGGCACACAAGCAAGTCAGGCGTGTCCTGTGGACTGGCTTAGGGTTCTTCATGACCCAGGTCGGACTCTTCTTCCGTCTCACGTTCTGGGAATTCTCATGGGACGTGATGGAGCCGATCGCCTTCTTCACCACCACCGCTGGGCTGCTCGTCGGCTACGCCTATTTCCTTATCACCTCAAGAGACCCGACGTACCAGGATTTCATGGAAAGGATGTTTGAGTCGAGGAGGAAAAAACTCTGCGCCAAGCATGGCTTTGACATGGCGAAGTACCTGGAGCTGCAGAAACGTTGCAAGTGCCCTCTGGAAGGTCATCGTGAACATGATTCACACCACCTGAGCTGAAAGTTTATCCGTGTTTTCTTGATGACCATTTCTAGTTTCTAGAAGCGCTACCTTTTACAGAGAAATTGTATCACCAAAGTGATTGGAGTATATTTACAGAAATCGGCAATCACCTAACAAGTTAAACTGATTTAGCAATGTGTGTTCTTATCTGCATCAAGTGGATGATGCACGAGCTGTGGTTTTAACAACAATACAACTTGTTTTGAGATTCGACCAATAAGATACCAGTACCGGTATGGCTGCTGTAATGACAGTTTGGTGACTGCAGCCGTTGGTTGCATTTGTCGACTGGTGGCAAGTGGCATGTCAAAGCTGTACTCAAACGAATGGCAACGCAACAGTGAGCGCTGAGCATATTGGCATTTTGCTGGCATAGCTCAATCACTGCTTTCTCTGTTTCTGGAGTTCTATTCTTCCTCATTTAAAGGACCGGAGTAAAAGATGGGATCGCGCCAATGTTGTTTTTGAAGCAAGCATACATACACTAAACAACAATGAAGTTTCATAGGGTATATACTATTAGAGGATGAAAATTCCTCAAAGGGCCAGAGATTCAACTCTTGCGCATACAAAGAATTGAAGAATTTGGTTGTCCATCGTGCAACAAAAGATGTCAACACATGTATACTGCCTTAGTTGATTACATTCAAGTGCCTGCAATTTACAATACTCAGATATTATAATATTTATCCAACAATTCCTCTAACAATTGAGAAATAAAAAATTGTCCTAAAGATCAAAGATTTAAGAAACAAGGTGTTGCGCAGAAGTGTTAATATTGTACTATTAGCTCTATCAGTTTCTTGTCTGATTCCGATGGCACCATGGGTACTGGATCTGAAAGGGGAACACCGAGATAAAATGGCAGAGTTGGCGGCTACAAGAAACATAACTGTATTCAAACATGTCAGCAATCGCATTGCTTTACTTTGTATCTTGACTACTGCTGGCAGCCGGTTCCTTATCTGAAGGGCAAGTGTTAACTGGTAGACTTTCAGATGTTTTCACCTTGCATTGTTTCGTGCCCTTGGCTGAAAAAGGTAGTGTTAAATTTTAGTTACAGCACCATAGCAAATGAAGTAGTTTCTAGTAGCTGCCAGAATATTTGCCTGTTAATGACCCAAGAAAATCAGAAAATAATGGAAATTCCACGATCATGTTACAAAGAGATTTCAAAATTTGTCCTAATCTGAACAAGTAGCATATAATTGCAAAACTGGGAAAATCACACATCTCCAAAATATACCAAGCACGTCTGCCGCGTGAAAACGACTAGCCTTTTCTCGATACCAAACTACTATACTGAAAGATGAATACCAGGTGCACGTAACAGCTCTTAGAAATCATTTTGAATCTCTTACTTTGTCAAGAAAAAGCAGTATATGATTCTATTTAGATTGATTAGGTCAAATGGTACCATTTACAATAGTCATTAAAAACTATTTCATAACATAACGACTCTGCACAATTTGACCAACATATTCATATAAAGACATCTACTTTCACGAACATAAGGAGTACACAATTTGAGTGGATACCCAACTGGTTATAGATGTACCAAAATTCAAAGGAACCAGTTCTGGAAAGAGTAAATCAAATCATTAACATACCATGTACTTACGGGATGGACATAATGGGAAATAAGATGCAAGTTTTCTGGTATTTGTCCAGAATTAGTACATTTAGAGCTGTTGATATCTTATTTTACTTAAATGGAGCACATAAGCCCATCAGAAAGTTAGTTACATACGTATGTAACTGGATTTATAAAAAAAAAAGCCATTTTAACGTGTCAGAAATTATTCAGCATCATTGGATAAAGAAAAGGGTACGAACGCCACATGACTAACCAGCTTTCTTCTCAGTCTTCATGAATTGTCGACCTTTCTTTCTATCACTGACTGATGGCATGTTGTACAAATCCTTGTACTTGTCAAGCAAACCCTTCTTCTCCTCTAATAGGCCAAGCTTTTCATTAACTCTTCGTATATGTCCTTTACTACGACCACATGCTTCAAGATCGTTGAAAAGCTAAGCCATCAGAAAAGGCAGGGAAGGGTGATCCACATAAGTTGCAGTACAATATAATTACAAGTTAATCAGCTTCAAGTAAAAGAATAGATAAGTACTCTGTTAAGAGTAGAAGCTATTGAGGTCCATACCTTGATAAGCCTATCTAGCATATTGTTTCTGTAGTAAGTAGCCAACATATGACGGCAGAAACTCCAAGGAACTACACGCAGGTCATGGGACACTTTCTTCTCCCAGATTTCATGTGCTTCCTCAGCTCTGTTGTCTTTCGCAAGTGCACGCACTAACTGCTCGTATGTTCCGAGCGTATTTCCTTGCCCTTTGCTCAACATCCATGTAATTACCTAGGTGTGTTGTTAGCAGAGATTTAATTCATACTGTAGGAGACAAATACAACTGAAATCAAGTAAACTATAATCTGCAATACTTGAACAATCATATTCCATTGTTCCTTCTTTTCAAGAGCTACAATTGCTTTCTTTATTGAGACTACTGGAGAGTCCTGCTCAAAGGCGGCCCATGCATCAAGGGTGCTGTAAACAGCTTCTTCAGAATCTTCAAGATCAAGGAGCTGCAATTTGGGGATCGTAGTTGTTAATTAATTTGCTCCACTGGGCAGTAGTAGCTAAATGCAGCAACAGATAAAGATCTTTAGTTGGATGAATTTCAAGAAGCACAACCATGTATACTGTGTCCTACATAAATGAAGGCTACAATTTGCGAACTCAGGTGAATCCCATTGCAATTTTGTATGTACTAGTAGTTACTGCATACTATTAAGCTGCATAAGTCACTTTGTCGTTCAAACCAAGAGATGCTTAGCAAAATCTACTTACATGGAAAACAATTCAGCGTATTGCAACGAATAGGCAGCTATTTTTTTAGACAACATCAAAACATACAGTGCTGACAAGAGATTTCCTTTTCTCTGATGATGAAAGGGTGTGCCCAGCCGGCCCTTGTGTCAACACCTTTGTGCTGTTCTGTATGGGATCATTGATTGCATCATTATCCTGTGAAGCAAAGTCAAATTCTTCAAACCATCGAAGTAAAAGAAACTGGATGTGAAGCCCGGGGCTATGATTCAGTCCAAAGGTATACCTTCACGGATGTACCTGGCCCTAACTCGCCGGTGGTAATAATCTTATCATCTGTGGAGAAATTTCTGGCATTATGCTTGCTGTACCAACCTGCCATGGATTAAAAAGACTTCATCAAACGTGCCAATCATCCAGAAAATGAAATGAACCGTGATTCGCAAAGTGGGAGAGATGAAGGTCTTACATGAACCAAAGGAGGGCGCCTCGGCACTTGAACTCCATCCCCTGCATAATGCAGACAGTATAATTCGGCTAAAGTAAGCAGTGTCGGAGGTGACAAAAGTTATACATTTATCAAGAGTTATCTTTGTCATGGAACGGAATTGGAAGACCAAGAAACATCAGCACATTTTCTACTACAAGATCTTAGTTCGCACTGATATTTAGGTAGAAAATTTTGATCTTGCAGCATAAATGGAGCGATCAACTAACAACAGACGAGGAACAGATGATTCTCAAGGAAGGGAGCACGAAAAGGGAACGGTTCTGAGAGGGGATATGGCTAAGGGAAGGGAACTCACGCGTAGACAGCGGTAGGGTCGGAGGCGGTCGAGCTGGCGATCTGTAGGCGGCGAAGGACGGCGGCGGATCGCCGGAGGTGGCCGAGCATGGCAGCGGCGGCGCCGGTCGAAGAGTTGCGTGGACACGAGGCGCGAGCCGGTGGGCCTAGGCGTCCAACTCGTTTCCGGATCTGGAGATGGGAGTTAGGGCGCGTTTGGTAGGCTGCATGTCCTTTGGCTCGCATCGGTCTAGCTTTTTTCAGTTCGTTTGGTTTTCTTGTCGACGCTGCGTTCTTGCGGAAACCGGTTCTTAAAGCACCCTCGGGCCAGGCTCTGGAGGAACGCCCGGCCGTTTCTAGCGAGCCACCCCCATTTCTGCAGAAGTGGAGAATGCGGTGTCCTCGCAGAGCCACCACGGGAGATGGCGGGAGCTCGCGCGGGACGGCAAAATCTCGGCGCCATGAATTCGGTCACCGCGCTTGAATTTTCGCCACCGTATATAGGGCGGCTCTCTCACCGGCAAATCCAAATCCCCCATTTCCCCCCATTTCGAGCTCATCCACCATCCCCGATCTAGCGACATGGCCGACTCTACCTCACCCGCACGGTCGGCGAGGCTTACGGCGGCGACAACGGCTGTGGCGGCGGCTACTGGCCACGGAGGATGGTCGTATTCTTCGTGTGCGTCGATGACTTCGGTTGTGGTAAGCTTCTGCAAACCCTAGCCTTAGATCTAGATCTTATGGGTACACAACCGGGGTTTGAACGAATCCATTGTAGGACATTCCTTCCTCGCCGGTGGAGGTTGTAGAGGTTTTCCAGGTTCCATCTGACTCTACGACGGGGAAGGTGGTGCTGCCTGCATCTTCCACTGGGACGGTGGTGCTGCATGCATCTCCGTCAAGGTCCCCTGCTTCCCCTACCTCGGTGCTGCGTGTGGCTCCTTTGACTGTAAGGCCGATCTTACATACCTCACTGTTCTTTGATCTGGTACTGGTAGTTCATAGATATGCTAGTGCTTAAGGATTTCCATGTGGTAGTTCATTGATCTGCTAGTGTTTGTCATGTAGGCGATCATACCTTTGGGGCTCCCCTGATCTGTTTGCGGCAAGTGTGAATGCTCAGCCATCTCTGATAGCAAGCAAACCAGCCATGGTTTGAAAACCTGAGCTATCAGAGTTTATGCTGAACCGGTTGGTTCAGCTCGTCCGTAGCGGCGTTTGCTTCAACATGGGATTCAAAGAGCAGCAGATGAAGAAAGTAGCCGCTGATGTTCTTGCATTCGCCGACGTACATGTCACCACTCTTCAGCTGTACAACCACATCAGAAACTGGAGGACGAAGTGGAGCGTCATCATGAAGATGAAATCCGACCGCATTCTGGACTAGAGCGAAGATGCTTGCTGCTTCTAAGACGGTGACGAAGGGGCGGCGGACGAGTACATCCTGTTACGAATCCTCATTGAACTCCTGCATAGATCTGAAAGTATATACATGTCAATGTAGTCCGCACTAACAGGTGTTCCTTGTCGATTGCAGCGGTACCCGAAGCACCGTCAGTACGTCGGCACCCCGATCACCAACTACGCTAAGAGGAAGACAATCTTCACTCCCCGGTTCGTCTGCAAGGCGTAGCTGTTCCAGCCTAACTTGCTGGTCAGGGCTATCGACTTCATTGCAGACAATGAAGCCGAGTATGCCGCCTACCGTAAGTTGCAGCCACCGGAGAGGAGGAGCTGGCTTAGGACCTGGCTCCGCAACCAGTTTCCTGCTTAGTGCTTCTGCTTCCTTCTCATGATCCGCTGATTTTGGGAGGTGATCTTGTATCCCTCCATTAGCTAGGACTTGCTACAACCTGATCGCCGGTTTGTAATGATGAACTTGTTCGAGGTGGTATATACTAACCCCTCGTGATGAACATGTGATGCATCACGAAGTAGTTGCTTCGTTCGTGATGCATCGCCCACTAAGTACTATTTGCTGTGTGTTACCAGCATCTTTTCTGATGAACTGAATCTCATGTGTGATGTTATTTAGTACTGGGTAACCTCACCACTCAAAGTGAAGGGGTTACCACAACACTGAGTTATCTGCAACCAAACAGGCTGTGGGCTGCACGACCCGGGAAGAATGAGCTGGAAACGGCAACCAAATGATGGGGCATGGGTTCCTTCTCCGGCGCGCAAAAGACCGCATAGGCTACCAAACGACCCGCCAAAAGTGGACTATGCCCGTTCGCAATGCGCAATGCCTCCCATCTCGTTGGCGCAGGCATGCAGGTTTTTGGTCCAGTCAACCAAACGTGCCCTTAGTCTGTTTAGTCCCCTAGCCTATCAGGAATTCACCCATAACCTTGTTTTTGGTATTCCGTCTGACCTGACGTGTTGCCTGTGGCCCTCCGTTCTGAAAAACTTGTCGCAAATACGGATGTATCTGCCCTTCATGTAAACACTCTCCATCAACTCCGCAGGGTATCAGTGATGAAGAATGGTTGAAGCATCACATGATCACCCACAGAGCAACTATCAGATGGCACAGTGGCTTCTACGAACATTCTTTGGCCTATCTTTCATCGATTCAGCATCGAACCAGCTAAAAGCCTAAAACGAGTCAAGACTGCCGCGCGGGGGTCCTTCTCCCGATCACATTCTCTCCCACCAAGTAGCATTCTACATGAAACGTTCCCAGTCTGAACTGGTGTCTGATGACAAACGGACAATGATGCTCTCAAGAGGAAAACATCTTGCCAAAATTAGCTAGCTGAGGCTAGCCGAGGAAGGGCCTAGCTCGCCAAACAGGCAAACACACCAGTATTTTATCCTAGTTACAATTGCGTACGAACTATGATGGATGCTCAAGTACAAGTCTTTCACTGTAGGCCCTTTTTTTCGAATAATAAAGAAGCACTAAACATCCACTCGTTAGAATATTCAGATATGATAATTTTCAGCCGAACACTTGTCAAATACTTATCCTATGCAGCACAAAGTAAATCAGAACCTCATGCCAGATGTTTAAGAAACAAGAAGGTGTTGCGCCGCGCTGTCTTCCAATTAGGAGCGGAATATCGGTTGTACAGAAGTGTTAGTAGTATTAGGCTGTCCGCTGCATCAGTTCCTTGTCTAATTCCAACTATGCCACCAGTATTGCATATGAAAGGGCAACAACAGGATAAAGTTTCAGAGTTGGAAACATAACTGCATTCAATTATGTCAGCAATTGCATTGCTTTACTTTGTATCTCGACTAACTGCTGGGAGCCGGTTCCTTATCTGAAGGGCAATTAACTGGTTGATCTTCAGATGTTTCCTCGCATTGTTTCGTGCCCTCAGCTGAAAAAAAGAATAGTGTTAAAAGTCAGTTACAGCCCCTTAGCAAATGAAGTGATTTCTAGTAGCTGCCAGAATGTTCTAAGAATATTTGCCTGATAATGTCCCAAGACAGTTCGGAAAATAAAGGAAATATCACAATCATGGTACAAAAAGATTTGTCAAAATTGTCCCAATCTGAACAAGAAGCATACAATTTCACAATGGGACAATCACACACATCCAAAATACACCAAGCATGTCTGTCCGCATGACAACGAGCGGTCTTCTTTTGGTACTAAAATACTAAATTGAAAGATGAATACTAGGTGCAGGTTTTACCTCCCTTCAGAAATAGATGCCATTTTAGAAAGCAAATTAAAGTTCTTACTTTGTCAAGAAAACGTAATATATAGAAATTTACTTAGATTGGTTAGGCAAAATGGTACCACTAAATTTGTCATGAAAAACATTTTCATAATATAACATTCCTGTAAAATTTGACCAACATATTCATATAAGTAGCGTCTATTCACAGACATAATGAGTAGCAACTATGAGTAGATACCCAACTCGTTATGGATGCACCAACATTTATATGAATCAATTCTGAAAAATAATCAAATCTTGCTTTTATATGAACAAAGCCTGGACCTAAGGGTTTTGGAAAACAATGGGAAAAAAAGATGCAAGTTATCAGGTATTTGTCCTAGAATCAGTACAGAGATTCTGATATCTTATTTTGCTTAAATGGGGGCACATAAGCCCATCAGAAAGTTACATATGTACGTAACTGGATTTAATAAAAACATGCCACTTTAGCCTGTGAGAAATGATTCAGTACCATTGGTCAAAGAAAAGGGTACAGGCGACAGATAACTAACCAGATTTCTTCTCAGCCTTCTTGAATTGTCGACCTTTCTTCCTGTCACTATCTGATGGCTTGTTGTACAAATCCTTGTACTTCACAAGCAAACCGTTCTTCTCCTCTAATAGACCAAGCATTTCATATGCAACTTCAACTTTCCGTACATATTCTTTACTAGGACATTTACGACCACATGCTTCAAGAGTGTGGAAGAGCTATACCATCAGAGAAGACAGGAAGGGCAATCCACATAAGTTGCAGTAAAATATAATATAAAATACAAACTAATAAGCTTGGAGTGAAAGAACAGGCCAGTACTCTGTTAAGAGTGGAAGATATTCGAGGTCCATACCTTGATAAGCCTCTCTAGCATATTGTTTCTGTAGTAAATAGCCAACATAAGACCGCAGAAACGCCAAGGAACTGAATGCAGGTCATGGGCTATTTTCTTCACCCAGATTTTATGTGCTTCCTCAGCTCTGTTGTCCTTCTCGAGTGCACGCACTAACTGCTCGTATGTTCTGATCGTATTTCCTTGCCCTTTGCTCAACATCCATTTAATTACCTAGGTGTAGTTAGCATAAATTTTAATGATACTCTATAAAAGAAAATTAAATTATAATCAATTAGATTATAATCTGCAATACTTGGACAATCCTATGCCATTGCTCCTCCTTTTCAAGGGCTACAATTGCTTGCTTTAACGAGGCTAGTGGGAAGTCCTGCTCAAAGGCGATCCAAGCATCAAGGGTGCTGTAAACAGCTTCTTTTGAATCTTCAAGATCAAGTAGCTGCAATTTATGGATTGCAGCTGTTATTAATTTGTTCTGGGCAGCAGTAGCTAAATGCATAGATAGATAAAAAAATCTCTACTTGGGAAATTTCAAGCACAACCGATCATTTCTGTGTTCTACATTAATGAGGGCTACAATTTGTGTTCCCAGGTGAATTCTGAATACAGCTAGACCAAAGTGCCATTGTAGCATATTAAGCTGCATATGATAAGTCATTCAGAGATGCTTGGAAAAATCTACCTAATTGGAAATAAATTCAGCGTATTGTGATGAATAAGCTGCTAATTGTTTTTAAGGAGAATAAGCTGCTAGTTAATTACATTGTGAAAGCTCAGTACTTGCATTGAGGGTGCACGAAAACCTGCTACAGTTGATATCGGGAAAATAACAAATGAAATAGCACTTATGCTACAGAATTTTGTCAGTGTGTTTTCATTGTTGCATAAAACATGTGATTAGGTGCCCTACAATCTATAGCTAAGATCTAGATATCACCAAGGCATGCTAAACTCAAAATATAAAAAGAAAATATCAAAAATTTCTTTACACATACAGTGTTGATAAGAAATTTCCTTTTCTCTGCTGATGAAAGGGTGTGGCCAACCGGCCCTTGTTTCAACCCCCTTGTGCTCTTTTGTATGCGCTCGATGATTGCATCGTTGTCCTGTGAAGCAAAATAAAATTTCTCAGCCCATCGTCTATTATAATTCCAGGGGTGAACAGAATGAAAGCACTGAAGTAAAAAAAAAAAAGCTACATGAGAAGCAGCCAAGCAGGGGACTATGATTCAGTCGGAAGGTATACCTTCAGGGCAGTACCAGGCTTCAACTCCGTTTGCCGATACCCTCGACGGCCATTGGCAATCTTATCATTTGTGGAGAAATCTCTGGCACTATGCTTGGTGCACCAACCTGCCATGGATTAAAAAGACTTTATCAAAGGCGCCAATCATCCGGATGTAAAATGAAGCATGATTCCCTACGGCAAAGTGGAAGAAAGTAGGTCTTACATGAACCAAAGGAGAGTGGCTGGTCACGTGAACTCCATCCCCTGCATTACAATGCAGGCAACATAATTTGGAGAAATAAGCACAGTTATTTTGTCACTGAATGGAATTGGAATTGGAATTGGAAGCAGTGAAGCAAGCAGAGAGATTAGCATACACGCTAAGCGCAATCTTGCAGCAGAAATGAAGCGACCAACTAACTGAAAAGGAGTGCATGTGATTCTCAAGGAAGGGGGCACCCAAAATGAACGGTTTCGAGAGAGGACTGGGTGAAGGGAAAGGGAACTCACGCGTAGAAAGCGGTAGGGTCGGAGGCGGCGAAGCTGGCGGTCGGTAGGCGGCGAAGAACGGCGGAGGATCGCCGGAGATGGCCGAGCATGGCAGCGGCAGCGGCGGCGGCGGGAGGAGGTCCAGGGGAGCTCCTAGTGCCCGCCTGAAGGGTTGGCTTTAGTGGGCCGGCCCAAAGCTCGTCCGCGTGGTGTTGGAGCCAATCAGCGATGCCACTCCAAAACCAATCGATGGATCGTAATCGTACAGTATGTACGCCCGTACGAGTATTGAGTTTTTTTTTTTCTTTTTTGACATGACGAGTCTGTGAGTTCAAGGAAAGTCCAACAAGCCGTGCCTAGCTTTTCTTTGGTCCCGTTCTGCTCATAGAGTAGGTGTACATCGCTACATCATTATAAAGAAATAGTTTGAACATTTATGATGTACATTTTTTTTGTACAATGAATAAATTAAAAAATGTAAAAAATAAAAAGTTCAAATCTGAAAAAGTTTGAACTTAAAAAAGATCAGTTTACAAAAGTTAAAATTAAAAAATGTTCAGAATAAAAATGTTCAAATTAAAAATATTAAACTTAAAATAAGTTCAAATCTAAAAACGTTTGAACTTAAAAAAGTTCGTTTTAAAACTCTGGAATAAAAAAGTTCAAAATAAAAATGGTCAAATAAAAAATGTTCAAATCTAAAAAAAAATCAAACTTAATTTTTTTTTAAATCTTTAAAATGTTCAAACTCAAAAAATGTTCAAATCTAGAAAATATTCAAAATACAAATGTTCAGATTTATAAAATGTTCAAACTGAAAAAAATTGTTCAAATCTAAAAAAAACTTGGAAAATATTCAAAATCGCACTAGTTATAACCGGAAAAAACCCAGGAAGAGAAACGAAGAAAAACCACCATGAAAACAAAAAAAAAAACTAAAGAACGCAGAAAACTGCCATTAAAGAGTTAAAAAAAACGCTACCTATCCGAATCCGCAAAGATACAAGAAAGAGGCCAAGGTTCCTGGGCCAGGCCATCCGATGAGCAAGTCCCAGCGCCTGTGCGGCGCCCCCGACCACTCTCAGCGACGAATAAGAAACGCCAGAGTCCATGACTGGTTGAAGAGTTTGCGTGGGCCTGAATGTCCGGGTCCTATAGCTTTCAGTGATGGGGTCACGCCAATCTATGTGTATCAAGACAAACCGTTAAGGCCCAAATGTAATCTTTCATTCTTTCTGCAAACATCCAAATGCCCCTTTTCCCTTAAAAAATCCAAATACTTTTTTCGCTAATGCAGTCGTGCACCGCTTCCTAGCAAAAACACAGCTACGAGAGTGTGGTGGCAACGAAGGCAAATCTCGCATGATGGGAAAATCTCTGATGCCCCAAAGTCGACGTAGGCTATTGCGGCTATAACAACCAACTATTTTAGGATCGCAAGAAGAATGTGTCTACTCACCGTGAAGAACGAAGGATGGAAGAAACCCAAAGATGGGTTTTATAAGTCAAATGCTGATGCCTTTTTTTTCTTACAGAGGTGTACACATAAGCTACGAGCACGATTATTCATCAGGTGCCTTTATTGCTTGTAGCAATTGTGTTATACCATCACACTTTGATGTGACTTCGGCTGAAGCAATGGCTGCTTGGGATGGCTTGCTACTCCCAAAGCAAGTGGGATATGATGTACCAAACTTGAGGTCACTAGTGATTGCATGGAGGTTGTCTCGACCATGCTTGTTAGCGAAGCGTCAACTACTTACGAGCAATGTACTTTTCTCTCTCGAGGTTTTGCCCAAGTTATTTTTATTTCATAGGGAAAGCAATAGGGTGGCTCATACTCTACCTTATAAGGCGGAGGGGCCCCATACCGTCTGGATGGAGGATATGACAGATTTTTATCTTTGAGCTCCTTACAAATGATGTAACTTTGTTTTATAGTCAACAAAATCTCCACGATGAATTTCCCTCAAAAAATATACACACATACACACACTTACCAGAGATGGCGATATCTATATTTTTCTGATAAAGAACACATTATCATTAAAAAGTTTAAGGTTACATATGGCCTCTACATAACTATTTTTCTGATAAAGAATGCATTACCATTTAAAAGTTTAAGATTACATCACGGCCTCTCCATAACTAGGATCACATAGCTAGTAAGAAAACAAAAAGATGAAAAAAAAAAAGTAATCCTCAAAGAATCTGTAAAGAAGCCTATGACGACGGTGGACCAATCTGTAGATAGGCGAAGGGAGATCAGTACATGGGTGTACAAATGTACACCCAATATTTTTTTACAAAAGTTTGTATATATCTGTGCATAGTTCACATGTAGAGCAATAAACATCAAGTAAATGAGCAGAAATATGAGTAAAACTGTGACTTTGTACACCCATTATTTACATGCTAACTCCGCCCCTGCATGCCATCATCCTTATTGGATAAAAATATCCATCGCCATCTCCTCTAACTCTATTGACACCTCTATAATAGGTCTTGATTGTCCATATGTTGTAAAGATGACCATGAACGGAGCAAATTTGTGCACCGCCAGATATCATTCATGAGAGAATATTTTTATTAATTATTAAAAACCTTATCATTTCTACATAGCTAAAATCAACCGATAACAACAAGTGCCCCACCCTAATAAGAATTATAAACCTATTATCAACACCATGTCAAATATAAACCTATTGTCAAATATATTAGCAAAGCTAAGGGCTGGATACAAGGTAGAAGCTAGTTGGATGACGGATCATATATATCTAGCAAATATAGGCTTGAAGAATAAGTGTTCGATTGTCTCATCATGATAAAAAAATACACACTTTGTACTACATCCATCCCAAAATATGTTACATACGTATAATTTTTTAGCAAAAGTCAAGCCATATAACATTTGACTAAGCATAAGCAAAAAATATCGACATCCACAATATGAAAATGTATATAATATAAAAATATATGTCATGATCACTCTAATAACATTGATTTGGCATTATAGAAGTTGATATATTTTGCTATATACTTGATCAAACTTAACAAAATTTGACTTCGACAGATAATTATATGGATCGTAATTTGTGACGGAGGGGGTACTTCCATGTCAATTGCATTTAAAAAGGTTATCTTTGGTGAAGATTACTCCTCTACGGAGATACCATGCAAATACTTTTGTTTTAAGGAGAATCTTCATTTTTCAAATCTTTTAATACATGCACTAATGCTCTATTCCTGGAGTTTACTGAAAATTTACCACTCTTATGTAGGTTCCATAGAAATTTGTGAGACTCTTGCCTTAATTGAACCATATCCAAACATTGTAGCAAAGCATTCCATGATGCAAGGTTAGGTCCCACTAAATTCCTTCTCAACGTCACATTTGGTGAGAGATATTATTCCCGAACGTAGGGTCATCCAACCACTTATCCTTTCAGAATCTAATTTTCGAGCCAGCCTTAATTATAAACGATTCAAAATGGGGAGAAGTGTTTCTTCATCGCAATTAGACATGCACGGAAATGCGAGTCCCCATGTTTTTAATAGATTTTAGATAATGCCCGCCAGCATATGTATTTTCTTGTTAGGAGGGTTTGCAATACCCCATCTTCAGTAAAGATCTTGTAAGGCATTTACCTTGGTGAGCTTGATTCTTAATCTCAAGATTATGAATCCTAGCCCTCTTTGATCTTTGGATCGGCAAACCACATTCCATTTCACGGGCGATACTTCTTTTTCTCATTATCTTCTTGCAAAAAAAATCTTAAACCTAAATAATTCAACCTATGCAATACTCATTTGATATGCATGTGTCTATACATGTTAGCGGTAAGTGACAGTGACAGGGCGACACACATTATTCATCTTCATCTGCCGACGAACGTCGTCGCTGAGCCGGCACGCTGTCAGATACTCTCCGACAGCGGGAAATTTGGCTAGTACAAACGCGGGACAAACCAAACGATCGATGCCTCGATGATATCAGTCCATGACACGGCCGGCGACCGGCCTGTATATATTACACCCAGCTGGTCCATCACGATGGATTGCAGGGGCAGCTGATCGCCTGATCGATCTCTGCTCAGGGTCGAACTAGCTAACTAACTAGCAATGGCGCGCGTCTCAGGGGCGACCGTGCTCCTCATCCTCGTCGCCACCGTGTCCGTGTACACCTGCGCCATCATCGCCGGTGCCGCTCTCGGCCGGGCGCTGGACAGGCCCACGAGGACGATGACGAAGCAGCCACCGGCGAGGGATATCGCCCTCCGCATCAGCGTCAGCTTCAGAGGCCTCGCCGACGACTTCGCAAAGGTGATCACCATGAACCACCTAGCCATCTCGACCGGTCGAGGTGACGGAGGAACTAACTAATATCAATCCATGGTTGCTTAATTTCAGGAGCTCTGGGGTGGTAATCACAGGGAAGCGCGTCGGTCAGGCGGCGCTAGCGACACTGCAGCAGAAAATCTGCCATCACCGGCCGCGCGCGCGAGCATCGGAGTCACACAAGCCGAATTAGCATGCCACCGGTGCAAGCACATGGTGACACAGAGAGCAGCCACTCGCAGTGGCAGGGAAACCAGCAGGAGAGATGGCGTAGAAGAGAGAAGAGCAGCAGCAGCGACAAGGATGACGGAGTCCAGCAACACCGTATATATATTCACCATGAACCTAACCATGTCGACCGAGTTCGGACTTCACAGTCACACATCCTGTGACAGAAGAACTAATGTTGCACCCACGGTTGATTTCAGGAGCTCTGGCGTGGTTATCACAGGGAAGATGGACGATCAGGCGGCCGAGCTCACCCCGGCGCCGGCGACAGAGACAGAGCAGCAGCATGTCTGCCATCTTCCGCCTCGCGCGCTAGCGTCCCACTCTCACCAGCCGAACTACAATACCGCGAGCGCCAGCATAGGGAAGTGGGACGATCGGGCGCCGGCGGCGGAGCAGCCTCACTCTCGGCCGCCGATCGCCGGATCTATATATATGAGACAGATAGAAGCTATGAACATTCAACTGGCGAGGCGCGGGCTGCTCAGCAACTTCTCCGGCGAGATCACGGACGGGGCGCGTCCGGGAGGAGCAGGAGGAGTGGTTAAGGTCGGGCCGTGGGGAGGATCGGGCGGGCAAGGTTTCTACATGCACATGCCCGGCGCCCGTAGCCCGGGCGCGGGCGGTGGCACGCCTCGCCTCCTCAGCGTCACCCTCTACCACGCCGACGCCGTGCACGCCTTCTCTTTCGAGTATCTTCTGGGTGGGGTTTTGGTGGGACGGACAGTGGCGCCGTCTGGCGGCCCTTCCCATGGCTCAAAGGGACTCCGTGCGACGGTACGTACGTCTCTTTGGCGTGTGAGCAGATCAACTTCTCACCGGATGAGCATCTCACCGCCGTCGAGGGGACGTTTGGGTGTTGCAGAAGCGTTCCTGAAGTCATCACCTCGTTGACATTCCGTACAGACAAGGGAAGAACGTACGGACCGTACGGCGAGGGGACCGGCACGCGCTTCTCCATCCCGGCCGCAAATGGTTGCATCGTGGGCTTCTGGGGACGCTCTGGCTGGCTGCTCGATGCAATCGGGGTTTACATCATGCCATGCCAAGTTTAATTACAACGCAACTTCACAAGCAAACCGGCAGATTATGGTATTTGCAACATTTGCAATAGGTACGGGACGAAACGAAAGAACCCCGTTGTTTCAGAGTATGCTGGTGTGTTCCGTAAAATTATGTGATTTTGGAGAAATATGTTACACATGTGGGCCTTGTACCCATCTGATTCTGTACTTCATATGACCAACTAAAAATATGGTAGTATCATATTTAACTCGCCGGTGTTAATGATATAAACAAGAAAGTGCAATCGGAAACATTTATTAAATGGTTTTCTGTTTTTTTTTTAGAAACACAGTACAAACGCACACGCTCACATACACGAGCATACAGTTGTCATATGAACACACACACACGTACACCCTACACCTATGAGCTCCTTGGAAAGACCGAGCTGACGGATTGAATCTTGAAATTAACGAAGTTACATTTGATGTACAATTATAGTTGGTTTTCGATCCAATAATTCTAATTGTAATCGTCTCTAGGGTTGGCAATGGATACCTATTACCCATGTACCGGGCGGGTGAAAAAACTACTAGGATAAGAGATCAAGGAGTAGAAATCAGGTCAGTTTGCTTTCAGCTGAACATGTTGGCAATCGTACTTCGGAGGGACGACCATGGTCTTATCTTTTATTTGTTAGGTATAGGGCTCAGATCATCAGGTATGGCCAGATAGATACATAAAGGCACACATTAACCGAGGTTTAGGCCCTGATCGAACGACAAAACGCACTACCCTTGCCTAGAATTATATAGATAGAGTGGATACAAATAGAAGTAGTAACGGGGTAATCGCCGAGTTCATAACAATACCCGACGGGTTTATTATCAATCTATATATTAAAGACGGAATGCTAGTGACGTAGGCATCCCCAATGGGCCTGCCGAAGAAGATACCCGGGGTTTACTGAAGGCCCATGACTCGAAGAATATGAAGCCCGGAAGCCCAATTGAGTGTCGATATGGAAATATAGAGTTGTATTAGGAATAAAGACTTGTAACCAATACGGGACGAACTCGAAGAGTCTCTCGTTCTTTGTAACTTGTACATCACGAAACCCTCGGCTCCACCTCCTATATAAGGGGGAGTCGAGGGTGAAAGAAAGGATCGATCTTATTGTCAACACAACCCTACCTTTTTAGCAGTCGAGTACTTTTCCGGCTGAAACCCTTGAGATCTACTTGCCCTCTACTTCCACGCAAACCCTAGTCTACAACTTGTAGGCATTGACAAATTAATACCTTGTCAATTGGCGCCGTCTGTGGGAATTAGAGGCGACAAGGAGCTGATCTCGATGGCACGTTCAACATCGTCGACATCTTCGGTGGCAAGCAATGCGATGGATGGAGGTAAACATATCAAAACTGGTCTCGTTGATTTTGTTCCTCACCCCCCCCCCCCCCGCCCGTTTGGATGCATATTCCTATCTGGAAGAGCCAATGGAGATGAAGTTCGGGAGCTTCTACTTTTGCATCGGGAGAGAAGGATCACATCGTTTAGTGGCACCGATCCATTCGGAACCGTTAGCGGTTGTTTCTGATTTCTCGGGATCATCATCGTCAACCAAGTCGAGCGATGAAGAAATCTCGTCGACAAGCAGCATCATACCCGCCATCGACGAAGATCTCGCCAATCTGTTCGGCGGGATATCTTTCGGGTCGTTCACAGACTCCGATCTGGACAGCGAGTCGGAAAGCGTCGATAGCTTCAACTTCATCGACAAATCTACCCTTATTAGGGAGGTCTTCGCCAATCGTTACAACGGTGCCACCGACCCAGAAGATGATCACTTAGGGCCAACATACCATCAAGTCTATGTGATTGGTGAGTCAAGTCATCCAGAGGGCGAAACATCAGAGGCTATCGATGATTTGAGGAAATCCATACATCGATCCCGCTGATCTCACGCGAGGTCTAGGCAGCAAGTGAAGGAGATATGCCCAAGAGGCAATAATAAAAGTGGTTATTATATATCTTTATGTTTATGATAAATGTTTATATATCATGCTATAATTGTATTAACTGAAACATTAGTACATGTGTGATATGTAGACAACAAAGAGTCCCTAGTATGCCTCTTAACTAGCTTGTTGATTAATGGATGATTAGTTTCATAATCATGAACATTGGATGTTATTAATAACAAGGTTATATCATTATATGAATGATGTAATGGACACACCCAATTAATCATAGCAAAAGATCACGTCATTGAGTTATTTGCTATAAGCTTTCGATACATAGTTACCTAGTCCTTATGACCATGAGATCATGTAAATCACTTATACCGGAAAGGTACTTTGATTACACCAAACGCCACTGCGTAAATGGGTGGTTATAAATGTGGGATTAAGTATCCGGAAAGTATGAGTTGAGGCATATGGATCAACAGTGGAATTTGTCCATCCCGATGACGGATAGATATACTCTAGGCCCTCTCGGTGGAATGTCGTCTAATGTCTTGCAAGCATATGAATAAGTTCATAAGAGACTACATACCACGGTACGAGTAAAGAGTACTTGTCAGGAGACGAGGTTGAACAAGGTATAGAGTGATACCGATGATCAAACCTCGGACAAGTAAAATATCACGTGACAAAGGGAATTGGTATCGTATGTGAATGGTTCATTCGATCACTGAAGTCATCGTTGAATATGTGGGAGCCATTATGGATCTCCAGATCCCGCTATTGGTTATTGGTCGGAGTGAGTACTCAACCATGTCCACATAGTTCGCGAACCGTAGGGTGACACACTTAAGGTTTGATGTTGAAATGGTAGAACTTGAATATGGAATGGAGTTCGAATATTTGTTCGGAGTCCCGGATGAGATCCCGGACATCACGAGGAGTTCCGGAATGGTCCGGAGAATAAGATTCATATATAGGAAGTCATATTCCAAGTTTGGAAATGATCCGGTGCATTTATGGCAGGTTCTAGAAGGTTCTAGAAAAGTCCGGAAGAAATCACCATGGAAAGTAGAGTCCCGGAGGGACTCCACCTTGCATGGCCAGCCAACCCTAAAGGGGAGGAGTCCAAGGTGGACTCCCCAAGGGTGGCCGGCCAACCCCCCTCATGGAAGGGGGGAATCCCACCCCAAGTGGGATTCCCACCTTGGGTAGGTTTCCCTACACATGGAAGGTTTTTGGTTCGGGTCTTATTCGAAGACTTGTAGTCCAACACTTGGGGCTTCCACCTATATAATGAGGGGCATAGGAGAGGGGGCGGACCACCACAAGCCCATAGCTTGGCCGCACCCATAGGTGGCCAGCCACCCCCTCTCCCAAACCCTAGCCGCCCCTCTCTCCTCCTCTTCTCCCGCACGCTTAGCGAAGCTCCGCCGGAGATCTCCACCGCCACCATCACCACGCCGTCGTGCTGCCGGATTCAAGGAGGAGCTACTACTTCCGCTGCCCGCTGGAACGGGGAGGTGGACGTCGTCTTCTTCAACACCGAGCGTGTGACCGAGTACGGAGGTGCTGCCCGATTGTGGCGCCGTGATCAAGATCTTCTACGCGCTTTTGCAAGCGGCAAGTGATCGTCTACCGCAGCAATAAGAGCCTACTCTTATAGGCTTTGGAAATCTTCAAGGGTTAGTCTTGATCATCCCCTCGTTGCTTCCGTCTTCTAGATTGCATCTTGGCTTGGATTGCGTTCTCGCGGTAGGAAATTTTTTGTTTTCTATGCAACGTTATCCTACAGTGGTATCAGAGCCGTGTCTATGCATAGATGGTTGCACGAGTAGAACACAATGGTTTTGTGGGCGTTGATGCTCTTGTTATCTTTAGTTTGAGTACTTTGCATCTTTGTGGCATAGTGGGATGAAGCGGCTCGGACTAACTTTACATGACCGCGTTCATGAGACTTGTTTCTCGTTCGACATGCAACTTGTATTGCATAAGAGGCTTTGCGGGTGTCTGTCTCTCCTACTAAAGTGAAGATTCAATTTACTCTTCTATTGAAAACATTAGTATCAACGTTGTGGTTCATGTTCATAGGTAGATTAGATCTCTCTCGAAAACCCTAAACCACGTAAAATATGCAAACCAAATTAGAGATGTCTAACTTGTTTTTGCAGGGTTTGGTGATGTGATATGGCCATAATGTGATGATGAATATGTATGAGATGATCATTATTGTATTGTGGCAACCGGCAGGAGCCTTATGGTTGTCTTTAAATTTCATGTTGAGTAGTATTTCAAAGTAGTTGTAATAGTTGCTACATGGAGGACAATCATGAAGATGGCGCCATTGACCTTGACGATATGCCGACGATGATGGAGATCATGCCCAAAGATGATGGAGATCATGTCCGTGCTTTGGAGATGAAGATCAAAGGCGCAAAGACAAAAGGGCCATATCATATCACATATGAACTGCATGTGATGTTAATCCTTTTATGCATCTTATTTTGCTTAGATCGCGACGGTAGCATTATAAGATGATCCCTCACATTAATATCAAGATAATAAAGTGTTCTCCCCTCGTATGCACCGTTGTACAGTTCGTCGTTTCGAAGCATCTCGTGATGATCGGATGTGATAGATTCAACGATTACATACAACGGGTGTAAGCTATGTTGCACACGCGGAATACTTGGGTTTGCTTGACGAGCCTAGCATGTACAGACATGGCCTAGGGATAACGGAAACCGAAAGGTTGAACACGAGTCATATGGATGATATGATCAACATGTTGATGTTCACCATTGAAGCTACATCATCTCACGTGATGATCGGTTTTGGTGTAGTGGATGTGGATCGTGTACCACTTAACAACTATGAGGGATGTTGTATTAAGTGGGAGTTCATTAGTAATTAGATTAAAACATGAACTAATTATCATAAACATAGTCTGAGTAGTATTTTGAATTAATTTTGTAGTATTGGCATCCGTTTTTCTACCATGCGCTAGTCTTGTTATTGAGATAGAAATACTGTTAAAATCTGACAAGAAACTTTACGGACTGGTACCGTATTGTTAAAGAATCAAGAAGTGATTAAGTCCTATTGCAAACTTTTAGTAAACCTCACATTGTTGATTCAAAGAGCTATGGTTTCAATTAGTACCTAAAGTTATCTTGTCTCCGTGAAACTTGAAGTTCAAATTTGTTTGAAAAGTAAGGAGCTGAAAATTTAGTTTTCAGAAATAATCAAGGTATGAGATATATGTGATATCTAAGACCTTATTGCAAGATGATAGAATATAATTTGGTGAGACTACATAAACTCATAAGTTTTATGGGAATGTACGAAGGTTGAAGATGCAAGACGTCCCAATCATCCAACTATTGGGGCACTAACAATATTCGCATATCCATGAAATAATCATCCTTAGTATGCACCGTTGCTATGACTCGTCGTTTCGAAGCATCACGTGATGATCGGATGTTATAGATTCTACGTGTGCATACAACGGGTGCAAGCCAGATTTGCACATGCGAATACCAAGGTTAAAACTTTATGAGCCTAGCATGTACAGACATGGTCTCAGAAAGTCATCATGATACAATGGATAAAATTATGAGTGAAATTGTTCATCATATTACAAAGTTACTAATAGTGAAATCCGGAACACTTGTCATATGATGATCAACTTAAAGTAAGAACCTCAAGGTTATTGGTATTTGACCAACAAACCTAGAAGTTAATAATGTTAAAGTGTTTTTCTGAATAATGAGGAAAGCTAAAAGAGAAACTGCAAAAGATATTTTGGCAAAAAGAAAAGAAAAGACTAGAAAGTCTAGCTCAGGTGTATATAAATGATATACATATTATGGTTGTATTTCTAGTTAAGTCACACTATGAAATTCTTGGGTATTAGTACTATATTGGTTGGTATGAAGTGTCATACAAAAGAACACAATACAAGAATACAATGGCCTAAGTGACTGACAAGGAATATGATAGGAATACACGTCTGGAACAAAAATAAAGTGTTATTATGTTCGTCGTTGGTATTCTATCTAGCCCTTAGAATTTATAATAAAGAACTTAATAATTGTTATTTTGCTCTGGTTAAATGAAAACAATGAGTTGTTCAAATTATGACATTACTCCATGTACGATGGATAAGTTATTATAAATCTTAATGGTGAAACACACATACATAACATTGACGCTAAAATGCCATAAGGCAAATGATTTGAATTCCACGTATTTGTGGAACCGCCATTTAGGTCATGTTAGAAAGGAACGCATGAAGGAACTCCATGCAAATGGATTTTGGAGTCATTTGATTTTTGAATCATTTGGCGCTTGCAAATCTTTTCTAAAGAGAATGATTAAAATACCGTTCATAGGCCAAGAGTTGAACGGGCAACTAACTTAGTGAAAAATACATGATGATGTATGTGGTTCACTAGGCATAGTTGTATG
Organism: Lolium perenne; assembly: GCF_019359855.2. NCBI lineage: Eukaryota > Viridiplantae > Streptophyta > Magnoliopsida > Poales > Poaceae > Lolium > Lolium perenne. The sequence goes on from NC_067247.2 coordinate 165,275,278, forward strand.
CGGGAGATTCTTCTACTTTATGAAAACTTTCAACAATGAATTGAGTATATATGTGGATATATTCAATAAGGAAGAAGTTTGAAATATTTGAATGGATTCAAATAAATTTCAGCATGAAGTGGAAATCATCGTAATAGAAAAGTCAAATATCTATGATTGGATCATGGTGGAAATATTTGAATTACGAGTTTTAGCGAACATCTAAGAGAGTTATGAAATTGTTCTAAAAACTCACATTTCTTGGAGTATCATAATGATGATATAGTATCCGAGAGATGTATCCAAACCTTGTTGGATCAATGATGAGATAAAATATTGATGCCATTATATTTTTTGTGGATTATGCTTTAGTGACTACCGCTTTTACACTTAATAGAGCATCATCATGATCCGTAGAAATGACACCATACGAGTTATGGTATGGGTATAAACCCTAATAGTCTTTTCTTTAAATTTTGGTCTAAGAGTTTACAACCAAAATCGGATGAATGTCTTTGTTGGTTATCCCAGACATTAAATTGGGAATTCTTCCCACGAGACAAAGACAAAAGTGTTTGTCAATGTTTCTTATTTCCGAGAAATTGTTTCTAGTGAAGTATTTGAGTGGGAGGACAATATAATTTGATAAGGTTTATGAACCTGAGCATAATGATCAGAGTAGCGCAGCATCGGAATTGGTTTCGGAAGCGGCCACGACAATCATGGCTCCCATGACTACAAAGTGTTTTAGCCATGGAGATCGAAGTACATATGGAACCTTGTAGGTATGGTTTACTTTGTGATCAAATAAATGATTTGTGAACAAAGGATTGATTTTGAACAATGATAAACCAACTACAAACAAAGAAGTTATGATGGGCCCTGACTCCGTTAAAATGGCTATATGCCATGAAATCCAAGATAGATAAATACTTTTTGAAAGTAAATGGATCTATAAAATTGATGGACTTGGATGGAATATCCTTAAAGAAGCTCGACTTGTCGAAAAATTGTTTACGACAAAGTTCAAAGAGTTGACTACGATAAGATTAGATCTTTCGTAGCAATGCTTATAGTCTATGTGGATTATTCTAGTAATCACTGCATATTTCTTTTATGAGATATGCTAGTAGGATGGCAAAATACATTACTTATCAGAAGTATGTATTAAAAGGTGTATACAAGATACAACTAAGAGTTTTGCTGGTCCGTGGAATACTAGATAGGTATACGAACTTCAATTGGATGAAGTAAGTATCGCGGAGTTGGAATCTTCACCAGATGAAATAGTCAAAGAGTTTTTGATTTCATCAGAGACGATGAAGAGGCTTGCATTTGCAAGAAATTAAGTGGGAGCGCTAAGACATATTTATAATACTTTATGTAGGTGACATATAGTTGGTTATAAATGATGTAATTATATACTTGATTAAAAAGGTGTCATTGAGAAATTAACTTCAATGAAAGTGATATGGACTGAAACAAATTTTGTGTCAAGATCTATGAAGATAGATTGAAACACATAATATGTTCAAGTCAAAGTACATAGAATGGATATTGAAATAGTTCAATATAAAAATATTAAGAAAATATTCTTGTCATGTTAAGTTTTAACAAGACTTGAGTGTATCTGACACTCAATGAGTAAAAACACATGAGTGATTATAGATCACGAGTAATATGTACACAATCAGATATCATGTGCTATACAGTGTTATGAGCATATACCAGAATGATTCATATGATGATCATTGGACGACAGTAAGAATATTCTTGAGTACTTTAGAAGAACTAAGGATATATATATATAGTTTTGTATGGGAAATGACAAATAAATCGCTGTAAGATGTTGCACCGATATTTGTTTTTTCACATATGAAAATAAAATTTCAATCTCAAATTAGACTAAGTGTTGTTTAAAAGGTAGCACGATGAGCTAGAAGTTGTCTATGCTAGATTTAGAAGAGTTCTAAATATTATGACGGATTCTACAAAAGAAGGCAGAATATGTCATTGTTTTGACAATAACAAAGGATGTTAAAGTCAAGAGGTTCTTTGAGAACTTGGTGTAGTTCCGACAGAGTCAGAACTTTGAAGCTATATTGTGTGTGACAATATTAGTAACATATTTCAGACCGCGGAATTAAGGTTCCACCAGAAGACCAAACATATTTAATGCTGACTCATTTGGAAATGAGTGATGCGTTGAGACGCAAATGAATTACAAAATACATACGTTTCTGAGCATGTCAGATCCGTTGACTAAAACCTCTCCCGTGAGCAAAACATGATAAAACACCAGAAGGCCAAGGTGTTATATCTTTACAAATGTAAACTAGATTATTGACTCTAGTGCAAGTGGGAGACTGAAGGAGATATGCCCAAGAGGCAATAATAAAAGTGGTTATTATATATCTTTATGTTTATGATAAATGTTTATATATCATGCTATAATTGTATTAACCGAAACATTAGTACATGTGTGATATGTAGACAACAAAGAGTCCCTAGTATGCCTCTTAACTAGCTTGTTGATTAATGGATGATTAGTTTCATAATCATGAACATTGGATGTTATTAATAACAAGGTTATATCATTATATGAATGATGTAATGGACACACCCAATTAAGCATAGCATAAGATCACGTCATTGAGTTATTTGCTATAAGCTTTCGATACATAGTTACCTAGTCCTTATGACCATGAGATCATGTAAATCACTTATACCGGAAAGGTACTTTGATTACACCAAACGCCACTGCGTAAATGGGTGGTTATAAAGGTGGGATTAAGTATCCGGAAAGTATGAGTTGAGGCATATGGATCAACAGTGGGATTTGTCCATCCCGATGACGGATAGATATACTCTGGGCCCTCTCGGTGGAATGTCGTCTAATGTCTTGCAAGCATATGAATAAGTTCATAAGAGACTACATACCACGGTACGAGTAAAGAGTACTTGTCAGGAGACGAGGTTGAACAAGGTATAGAGTGATACCGATGATCAAACCTCGGACAAGTAAAATATCGCGTGACAAAGGGAATTGGTATCGTATGTGAATGGTTCATTCGATCACTGAAGTCATCGTTGAATATGTGGGAGCCATTATGTATCTCCAGATCCTGCTATTGGTTATTGGTCGGAGTGAGTACTCAACCATGTCCACATAGTTCGCGAACCGTAGGGTGACACACTTAAGGTTTGATGTTGAAATGGTAGAACTTGAATATGGAATGGAGTTCGAATATTTGTTCGGAGTCCCGGATGAGATCCCGGACATCACGAGGAGTTCCGGAATGGTCCGGAGAATAAGATTCATATATAGGAAGTCATATTCCAAGTTTGGAAATGATCCGGTGCATTTATGGCAGGTTCTAGAAGGTTCTAGAAAAGTCCGGAAGAAATCACCATGGAAAGTAGAGTCCCGGAGGGACTCCACCTTGCATGGCCAGCCAACCCTAAAGGGGAGGAGTCCAAGGTGGACTCCCCAAGGGTGGCCGGCCAACCCCCCTCATGGAAGGGGGGAATCCCACCCCAAGTGGGATTCCCACCTTGGGTAGGTTTCCCTACACATGGAAGGTTTTTGGTTCGGGTCTTATTCGAAGACTTGTAGTCCAACACTTGGGGCTTCCACCTATATAATGAGGGGCATAGGAGAGGGGGCGGACCACCACAAGCCCATAGCTTGGCCGCACCCATAGGTGGCCGGCCACCCCCTCTCCCAAACCCTAGCCGCCCCCTCTCTCCTCCTCTTCTCCCGCACGCTTAGCGAAGCTCCGCCAGAGATCTCCACCGCCACCGTCACCACGCCGTCGTGCTGCCGGATTCAAGGAGGAGCTACTACTTCCGCTGCCCGCTGGAACGGGGAGGTGGACGTCGTCTTCATCAACACCGAACGTGTGACCGAGTACGGAGGTGCTGCCCGATTGTGGCACCGTGATCAAGATCTTCTACGCGCTTTTGCAAGCGGCAAGTGATCGTCTACCACAGCAATAAGAGCCTACTCTTATAGGCTTTGGAAATCTTCAAGGGTTAGTCTTGATCATCCCCTCGTTGCTTCCATCTTCTAGATTGCATCTTGGCTTGGATTGCGTTCTCGCGGTAGGAAATTTTTTGTTTTCTATGCAACGTTATCCTACAGCAAGTATGTCGGGACTACACCACGCCAGAGATTGCAACTTCCGCAAGCAGCTTGGGACAGAGCATCAATAGCCTTGAACGGTACAGATCCGTTGACCACCACCTTTACGGTGGAGGAGTTGCAAGCATACCAATATATACTCGCGCGTGCTGGTCGAGAGCTGGAGAAACAAAGGGTGATACTTGAGGAGAGAAATGCTGCAGCTTCCGCGTCAAGTAGGTGAAGAGCTGAGCTAAGTCGACAATCAGGAACTTCGGGAGATAGTAACAGAGCAGCGCGTAATAGAGGAAGATCTCGGCTGCAGCATATACCTAAAGGCGAGAGGGAGCATCTGATCCAAAACCTCGACATGTCCTTTATGTCGATAGACACAAGAGGAAACATTATTCCCAAAACACCAGAAGCTGGATACATGGCGACTCAGGCTTACATACTGGCATCCAGGCCACCTCCCGGAGATCCAAGAGAAGCATTGTACAATATTGCTATGGTAGGAGTTGGAGTCATGGGGACGGCGTTCGCAGGCACAAGTACACCTCCCAAAGGTGCTCCAAGGAAAAATAGTCCACGAACCACGGTGGTAGTGCAAGATCCTCCAAGAACGGGTGATGCAAGAGATACAGCGACACAGGCACGGGTCGATAGAGCGCGGCAAGAAAGGAGAGAACGTCGGCATTCACCAAAAGTAGATGAAGAGGATATGTGCGGACTCCCTTGCTTCACCCGACGAGTTCGTAAAACTCAAGTCCTGATAAGGGGTTGCCCGATCTTCTCAGTAAGCGACGGGGTGGTGATGAACACACGATGAACACAGCGGATGGAATCGATGATATGAGGAGGATAACTTGTATGACGCCGACGAAGTCTCTCGATTGATTCCTGTCGTCAATGCAACAGCTCTCAACCCTGCAAGATATTCGCAACTCCACACACTTGCGCACGTAGCCGCCGACCACGAAGCGGTAGATTGCCATCTTCTAATACCCAATGGAACATCAGATCACACAAACTTTCAGTAGCATAAAACTCCAGATCGAAAGGAATTGGAGAGTTAGGAATCAATAGTTTTGCGTAGCAAACAACTATGAACTAGGGTTTATCTTAAACGTGGTCTAAAGCTACTATGGGGGCATCCTGGGCACTTATATAGGGATTCAGGATGACCTCAGGTCGAAAAGATACAAAAATAACCGACCCAGAATAGATCTGGTCGAGACAGACTCGGACTCGGCCGGCCTGGGGGCCGGTCGACCGGGACCGGCCAGTCCGGTTCAAACCAAGCCTGGGACCGGGTGCTGACCAAGTGAGGGAAGTGTCCTGCAGTAACCCTCCCGGATGGCATCAGCGTAGCGCCCGGTTGGTGCCGGGACGGATCCGACGTGCCGCCCGGTTGGACCGAGCCAGGGACCGGGCGCGCCGGCGTGGCAGCCGGTCTGACCGGATGCTGGGCCGGCCTGGACTGTGACGTCTCCTCTCGCGCATGTCTCCCGCTTTTCCCTCGCGCGTCCATGGGGTATCTTCATGTCCAGCTCCATGTCCAGCTTCACGTCCATCTTCACGTCCAGCTGCTCCTCTTCTCCTCGTGCGATGCTTGTCTCCTCTTCATACCTGATCATACATAAGCAGCATGACTTAGGCATTATAAAGCTCTCATCAATCAAAGTATCGTTTAGGAACAAGTTCACCTGTTGTTTAAGTAGCTTCGCACGAGCCCTTGTAATAGGTCCAATCCTAACTTCATTGGACTTGAGCTTCACAGCAGCTTCATCTTCATCTTGCAATGACAGAGGTAGTAGTGTGGTAGGGATGTCCTCATCAAGTCCCGTCTGAGTTCAAATTGCCCGACAACTACAAGAAGTTCGATGGTTTGCAAGATCCCGAGGATTGGTTAGTTGACTACCTGGAGAACGGTAAAATTGACGGGTGGAACCAAAGCAACTGCCATGCAGAGCATTCAGGTACACCTAAGTGGAGCCGCGAGGTCTGCTTGTGACGGTAAAGCACACGTCCGTTGGGAACCCCAAGAGGAAGGTGTGATGCGTACAGCGGCAAGTTTTCCCTCAGAAAGAAACCAAGGTTTATCGAACCAGTAGGAGTCAAGAAGCACGTTGAAGGTTGATGGTGGCGGAGTGTAGTGCGGCGCAACACCAGGGATTCCGGCGCCAACGTGGAACCTGCACAACACAACCAAAATACTTTGCCCCAACTTAACAGCGAGGTTGTCAATCTCACCGGCTTGCTGTAACAAAGGATTAGATGTATAGTGTGGATGATGATGTTTGCAGAGAACAGTAGAACGAGTATTGCAGTAGATTGTATTCGATGTAAAGAATGGACCGGGGTCCACAGTTCACTAGTGGTGTCTCTCCCATAAGAATAAGCATGTTGGGTGAACAAATTACAGTTGGGCAATTGACAAATAAAGAGGGCATGACAATGCACATACATGTTATGATGAGTAGTGTGAGATTTAATTGGGCATTACGACAAAGTACATAGACCGCTATCCAGCATGCATCTATGCCTAAAAAGTCCACCTTCAGGTTATCATCTGAACCCCCTCCAGTATTAAGTTGCAAACAACAGACAATTGCATTAAGTATGGTGCGTAATGTAATCAACAAATATATCCTTAGACATAGCATTGATGTTTTATCCCTAGTGGCAACAGCACATCCACAACCTTAGAACTTTCTGTCACTGTCCCAGATTTAATGGAGGCATGAACCCACTATCCAGCATAAATACTCCCTCTTGGAGTTACAAGCAAAAACTTGCCCAGAGCCTCTACTAGCAACGGAGAGCATGCAAGATCATAAACAACACATAGATGATAGATTGATAATAAACATAACATAGCATTCATTATTCATCGAATCCCAACAAACGCAACATGTAGCATTACAGATAGATGATCTTGATCATGTTAGGCAGCTCACAAGATCCAACAATGATAGCACAATTAGGAGAAGACGGCCATCTAGCTACTGCTATGGACCCATAGTCCAGGGGTGAACTACTCACACATCACTCCGGAGGCGACCATGGCGGTGAAGAGTCCTCCGGGAGATGATTCCCCTCTCCGGCAGGGTGCCGGAGGCGATCTCCTGAATCCCCCGAGATGGGATTGGCGGCGGCGACGTCTCTGGAAGGTTTTCCGTATCGTGCCTCTCGGTACTGGGTTTATCTCGACGAAGACTATTTGTAGGCGGAAGGGCGGAGTCGGAGGGCTGACGGGGGCCCCACGCGCTAGGGCAGCGAGGGCCCCTTCTGGGCCGCGCCGCCCTAGTGTGGCGGCGCCTCGTCGCCCCACTTCGGTTCCCTTTCGGTGTTCTGGAAGCTTCGTGGAAAAATAGGCCCCTGGGCGTTGATTTCGTCCAATTCCGAGAATATTTCCTTACTAGGATTTCTGAAACCAAAAACAGCAAAAAACAGCAACTGGCTCTTCGGCATCTCGTTAATAGGTTAGTGCCGGAAAATGCATAAATATGACATAAAGTATGTATAAAACATGTGAGTATCATCAATAAAGTAGCATGGAACATAAGAAATTATAGATACGTTTGAGACGTATCAAGCATCCCCAAGCTTAGTTCCTACTCATCCCGAGTAGGTAAACGATAACAAAGATAATTTCTGAAGTGACATGCTATCATAATCTTGATCAATACTATTGTAAGCACATGTAATGAATGCAGCGATCCAAAGCAATGGTAAAGACAATGAGTAAACAACTGAATCATATAGCAAATACTTTTCATGAATAGTACTTTCAAGACAAGTGTCGTTGCCTAATCGACGGTACCTCGGAGGAGGGATCCTCACGAGGGGGAGAAGAAGTAGGGGCCATAGGGCGGAGTGCACACGGGACGGTGGTACGCGAGTTACCCAGCTTCGGAACACCTGCACGATGACAGGGCCTACTGCTGCTTGTCTGGAATTATCTGGGCGCTTTCGCGTGGTTACAATGAGTTGTGGTTGTGCCTCTAGGGCTCCCGGGATCCGGCTTATAAAGGCGCACGGATCTAGGGTTTACATGGAGAGTCCTAGCCGGATTACAGATAACCTAGCTACGGTACAATATCTTGCCGTGCACGTCACGGATCCGCCTTCCATACTCGTGGTCCTGGATCCGGGTTCCTTATGGGCCTCCCTGGATCCGGGTTACTCCTAAGGTCGGTACGGATCCGGCCTGCTGATCCTGGGCTGGACTTCTTCCTTCATGATCAACAGCAACTGGGCCGCCCGATGGGCCACATGCCTCATCACCGTCTGTGGGCCACCCGGGCTTGCCGGATCTAGGCACTGTCGATGGTACACCCATGAAGTATACCCACAACAGTAGCCCCCAGAGTTCTCCGAGTTTCGCCTGCAGTTTCCGCCTTGCTGGTCCATCATGATCTCCGGCAAACGTTGGTAACGCGGAGAAACTTGAAGAGCTCCAACTTTGCATTTTCTTCTCTTTCCAACTTATAGCCAGAAAATGCTCCCATCCCGCGGGACTTCATCCATCGACGTTCTAAAGAACATTTCCGGGTTACTCCCTGCTCTAACGAGAGCCAATCTTATCTTCACAAAGTTACCCGGAATCTTAAAAGACTCAAACGGTTTCGGAAATCCTTCACCTTTAGATCATACTTAACAACGGAAGTTCCACATTCCCCGCGCACAACTTCCTCATTTCCCGCGCTAAATTTTCGCAGATGCAAATCTTCAGCCGGATTTTTCGGGAGTGCACGGTTAAGTTACCTCCACGTCGTTTTACCGCAGTTGACCTAAACACGTGTCATCCATCCAACGGCGCGACCGTTCAGTTTCCACCGTTGGATCCGGATTCCGAATCTCCGAGCGTGGCTTATAAATACCCCGCGGCCCGGTAAAAATTCATTCTTTCACCCCCTCTCACCACATCGTCTTCCTCCTCGCGCCGCGCCGCCCGCCAGATCTTGATTCCGGCGAGCTTCGCCCCGGTGAACTTTGCGCGCCGCCGAACCAAGGCTCCCCTCGCACCAAGATTCTCACGTTTGAACGGGAAACTCGCTCCGCCGCCGATTCGTGGTCACGCGGGTCGATTTCCTTCAGGTTCGGCGACCTCATCTCCGCCGGAGCTCCGTCGAGCCACCGCGCCATTAGCGGTAAGTACGCCGGACTTGTAGAAGACAACCTAGTGTAGAAGATAGGCTTAGTGATCCGGGTACTCAAACACTTTGTATGGGTGCAGCCGGAAGCATGCCACTCGAACAGTCACTTTGCACTGGTAGCTCTTCGAGTAGCCCGGATCCCAACCAAATAGAACCCATATGCCCGGATCCCATATCATTCTTGCCACCGTATGTTTCCGACATCAGACTAGCTCAACCTTTTTCCGCATCTTCCAGCACCGCTCCAAGCCGGATCCCTACCCTCCAAGAGCTCCAAGAAGAACTCGAGGGACAAGCTCGGATGGCAGCAAAGGTGCAGGAGGCGGAAAACAAGAGGGCGTCCAAGGCCCGGATCCGCGAAGGAGAACGGGGTCAATGGTGGCCTTGCGCAACCACCGACGCGGAGCTTAGAGAGCTCCAGAACGAGGGCATGATCTCCACACACTGGAGTTTCACTCGTGACTCCGACGTCCCCAAGCCAGAAGCCGGAGAAGTTGTCATGACCAAGGCTTGGGTGGAACGCGGACTTTCACTCCCTTGTTCGGAATTTTTCCTCTCCATCCTCAACACTTACGGGCTCCAGCCCCACAACATTTGCCCAAATTCATACCTTCTCTTGTCCAACTTCGTGACTCTCTGCGAAGGACATCTTGGGATCCGGCCAGATGTCAAGTTGTGGCAATTCTTTTTCCGAGTGAAGAAAGAAACCAAGGACAAAGCAATGGTGAACTGCGGAAGCATGACGTTCATGCTCCGCCCTAACCGCATGTATCCTCCCCATGATTCACACGAATCCGTCCGGTACTGGAATGCCGGATGGTTCTACGAGAAGAATGTTTCCGTTCCGGGTGTCCACGAAGGTCTCCCCCAATTCGTCAACGAACCTCCAGAAGAACTTGCAAGCTGGAGCTTCGTGCCTCCACTTGCCTTGACCCCAACCTTGGAGAAAGCCGCGCGGAGAATCTCCTGGCTAGTCCACGACGGACTGACCGGAGCCCAGCTCACGCTTAGCTGGTTCTCCCGGAGAATCCAGCCTCTTCGCTACAACGCGCGCCTGATGTGCGCTTATACCGGGGCGGACGATCTTCTCCGGGTTACCCGCCATGATCTTCCGGCTGATTCTCTGAAGAGAAGGATCAAGACGCTGGTGAAGATTCCGAGGGGCCAACAGGTCCCGGAACTTTTCAAAGATATGTACACGAACGATCAGTGTCCTCCGGTAAGCTTTGTTCTTTCCGTTGCTTCAAACTTCACAAGTTTTTTGATGTTTAACTCTAACTTTTGTTCATTTTCCTTCCAGCTCAACACTTTGGCGGAGGAAAACTTCCGCACCATCATTCGCGTCCCCGTCACCGGCGACACGGCGGAGGAGGCTCCGGAAGACGACGAGGAGGAAGAGGACCAGGGCACCCGCAAGGCGGCCCTCGACCTACAAAGCGTCCCCGCGCCAAAGCTTCCGGCTCTGAAGCCGGAGCTAGCGGCGAGGCCTCCGCCAAGAAGCCGAAGACGACGAAACCACCTCCGCTTGACTCAAGGAAAGCGGAGCGTGCGCGTCTAAGGATGCTCTCGACGGCTGGCCAGGGCACACGCCCCATCATCCCCGGCGCCCCGTACGTTTCCGAACATGATGCGACTTTAACTTAGCGAAATTATCTCTTGTCTAAACCCTTTCACTTGTTTGCAGGAATCCGAAAACCGCTGCCACGCGGACCACCAGCCAGGAGCCCATCACGAAGTACATGAAGAAATCTCCGGCTGTTGGTCCCTCTACTCCAGTTCCACCAAGCGCTTCCCACCCGACTCCTCAACCGTCGCCTCCTCAAGCTGACCCATCTCCCCCGCCTGCCGCAAACACTCCACCGGAAATAATTCCGGTTAGCAGCGGGCATGCGGAGGAAGAAGATCCCAAGGCCAAAGGCCCTGCCCAAGAAGAAACGGAAACACAAGGCCAAGGAGAGGCGGAAGTCACTTCCGAGAAGGCTGGAGAGGGCGCTGGCGACATGGTCGTTTTTCCGAAGAACTTCGGAGATCCGGCTGACACCACTTCCACCCCCAAGGCGTATGCCACCAAGTTTTTTAACAAGCTAACTGAGGCGGAGAAGTGGGAGCTTGAACAAGACCTGCTCAACGCCATGCTGAACAACGCCTGGGGGAAGCCGGATTCCAGGACATCGGAAATCCAGGACTTCAAGAAAAACATTGGCCAGTTCTGCGATCAACTTATCTGCAAGCAAAAGGTACTCCCAAGAGCCCCAAGCATGTAGGCGGAAACTCAAAAGTAGTTAGCGCTTAAATGCTTAGAGAAAAATTACTTCCGGGAAAGTTTTTAGAATGGACCAGTAGCCCCAAGCATTATGGCGGAAAAGTTCCGGCAATGATGCTTTTAACGAAACCACCGCTACAAAGCGGAATTTTTACTCCTGCACTGTTTAAACTTTACAGGAACAGCAGGCGCTGCACTACGAGCTGCACAAGAACATTGCCCTGCAGCGCCGCGTTACTCTGAGTCAGGCGGAAAATATCCGGACCCTGAAGGATGAGAATGCGGAACTGGCTAAACAACTGGCGGACGCCCAAGGTTGGTTTCCGCCTTCTTCGTCATTAACCAAATTTCGACTTCAAATTTGCTGTTAACTTATGTTATTATAGGCACATCCTCCTCCCTTGCAACAGCTTCGACTGAACTTGAGAACCTGCGCTCCTCGTACCAAGAGTTGGAGACGAAGCTAAAGGAAGCGGAACTTAAGAGGGAGCAGGCCGAAAAGCAACTGGCGGAGAAAAACTCTGAGCATATCAGGGAGAAGGGCGAGCTGGAACTGAAAAAGAATGCTGACAGCGAGACCATCAGGAGGCAGCAAAAAGAGCTGAATGGACTCCGGAAATTTATGGAGACGGCGGAGCAGCACTGGGACTTGCTCAATGAGAACATCTTGGGTATGATATCGGAACCTTGTCAAGATATTTGCTCCGATTGTTTTTTACTTTGCGCTCAAATTGCGTGCTTACATCCTGATTATCTTTGTATGCAGAGCCGCTTGGGTACCCGGAACAGCGCCGGAATTTGTTCCCACGGGACGACCTTCTGCAACTCGTGGGCGATGACTGCAAGGATCTCATCTCCGCCTCCCGCAAGATATGCTATAACTTGAACATCAAGAGGAGCCGCACTTGCGACGTGCGCAAGCTTATTGGTAAGATGGATGTTTTGCCGGAGCTGGTGACGGATCTGCAAGCATCTTCTGCCCGAGGCGCAGCTGCAATGGCCTTGACCATGTGCCTAGCACGTACTCCGGGTCTTGATCTTGATGAAGTGACCACGGGCGTTCCTCCGGATGCGGATGTCGGCGCGCTGCTGGATGCAGTGAGCGGCTACGACACCCGTATCGCGCGCAGGATCCGGCACGAGGAATTCTACGACAAGGTCGTCCTCGCTGCTGACGAGCCCTTAGAAGCGGAACTTCAGAAGGAACTCGACGCCAAGGCGCGACCTGCGGAATCCGGAGCCCAGTTTACCTGGACCAGCTCCAAGGATGCTCCCCAAGAGGAACCCAAGACCAGCACTGCTGCCTCTGAAGAAAAAGAAAGTGAAGAAGACGTGTCTTCTCCGGCCGAAGGCGCCAAGGAACAGGATCCAGAGGGCAAGACTTCTCCGGCTAAGGGGGAGTGAAAACTTTTATTCCTGCGGGAAAAACAATGCATCATTTTGGCCCCAGCGAGGGTTTGTAATAAGACTTTAAATTCTTAAGTAGCTAGGAACGAAACGATTATGCATGGGGCGGAAACACTTATCCTGCTATCCGTTAAATATTATGTGCATGTTTCGTTTTATGTCGGAAAGCAAGTGCTGACTTCGTTATTTTCCGGCTTGCCCGCTTGACCTTCCACGAGCCGGAAAACCTTAGCCGGAAACGCTCGCCAGCGGCGACGAAGCCCAATGGCAGTCCGTCCATAACCGCGGAAACAAGCCCCCAGGCATAGGTGCCAGAAATCGCTACTAGGAATCCACGAGTTCGCAACAGATAACAACTTAATCAGAAAACTTAAGCTTACGTCCTAAAGGACGATTTTGAAAACCACAACTTTCATACACGCCTAGGCGGAAATATCCAGCTCTGCGGTTTTAGTCGGAAAAAACATACACGATCTAAAATGAACAAGTAAAGGAGGTAAAAGACTCAAAGAGTGAACCAGAAGCTTTATTTCATTGATCATGTATAACTATTACAGAGTTTATAACTCGGAAAATATATGCTAAGTGTAGAAAGGACGTAGCTGTGCGATATTCCAGGGGCGATCTGTTTCATCGTAGATGTCATCCGGATCCTCACGCTTGCGTTTCCGGTGCCAGTTAGCAGGTCTATCCCTTAGCTCGCGGAAATCAACAAGGTAGTACGACCCGTTATGAAGCACTTTGCTAACGACGAAGGGTCCTTCCCATGGAGATTGCAGCTTATGGTCTTTCACCTGTCGAAGGCGGAGGACCAGGTCTCCTGCCATGAAGGAGCGTTTCCGAACTCGACGACTGTGATAACGTCGGAGCTTTTGGCCGGTAGATGGCGGATCTCTGGTCCGCTAAGTTCCGAGCTTCCTCGATCAGGTCCACAGATAGCTGTCTGGCCTCGTCACTGTTTCTTCATTGTAGGCGGAAACTTCGCGGTGAATCGTGGATGATGTCGGAGGGAAGCACGGCTTCGGATCCGTATACCAGGAAAAAGGGGTAAACCCTGTTGATCTGTTAGGGGTAGTTCGTAAACTCCACGTAACAGCCTCCAACTCATCAGCCCAAGCTCCAGCTGCTCGTCGCAGCGGTCCTTCAAGGCTTGGTTTAATTCCTGATAATATTAGGCCGTTAGCCCTTTCAACCTGACCATTGGACTGTGGATGAGCCACAGATGCGAGGTCCAGTCGTATCCCCATTGTTTCACAATAATCCCTCAATTCTCCTTGAGCGAAGTTCGTGCCATTATCTGTGATTATGCTGTGTGGGATGCCGAATCTCATCACGAGGCTGCAGACGAATTTTAGTGCCGTAGCACCGTCGGCTTTTCTCACTGGCTTAGCCTCGATCCATTTGCTGAACTTGTCAACAGCGACCAGGAGGTACTCAAAACCGCCAGGAGATGATCTTTTTAACTTACCAACCATATCGAGCCCCCAGACCGCAAATGGCCAGGTGATAGGTATGGTCTTCAGCTCTTGGGCTGGAGCGTTTGGTTGAGTAGCGTAGTACTGACAACCTCGGCAGGTCTTGACTATCTTGTCAGCGTCTTCTTTAGCTGTAAGCCAATAGAAACCTAACCGAAAAGCTTTTGCAACGAGTGATCTGGGAGCGGCGTGATGCCCGCAGTCCCCTGCGTGGATCTCTCTGAGGATTTCAATGCCATCTTGATTGGAGACGCATTTAAGAAATACCCCTGCTGCACTTCGTTTGTAGAGCTGTCCATCAACTATTGTGTAGGTTCTTGCTCGTCTGACGATCTGTCGTGCGAGGACCTCGTCCTCTGGCAACTTCTGATCGATGAGGTAGTCCAGGAAAGGCTGTGTCCAAGCCGGAGTGACGGCCATCACTTCCTTAGCCGGAGATACTGCCACCTCTGGGTTTTCCGGGTTAGCGCCCTTAACTGAGGGTATCCGGAGATGCTCCAGGAAAATGCCAGGCGGAATTGGTTTCCTGCCGGATCCGAGCTTGGATAGCATGTCTGCCGCTGTGTTATCGTCTCTCCTGACGTACTTGACTTCGTATCCGAGGAAGCTCTTGGCGATCTCGTCAACTTCGTCTCTGTAGGCCGCCATGACGGAATTTCTGGCGTTCCAGGTTCCGGCTACTTGTTGTGCCACCAGGTCGGAATCTCCACAGCATATGATGTGCTTGATCCCAATTTCCTTAGCGATGCGCAGACCGTGTAGTAGAGCCTCATATTCCGCCATGTTGTTAGTAGCTTCGAAGTGGATCTGCAGAACATACTGCAGTTCTTCTCCGGTAGGGGACTTCAGGGTGACTCCGGCTCCTGAGCCTTGATGCTGCTTGGATCCATCAAAGTGCATGACCCATGTCTCTGGTTCCGGCTCCAGACTTGCATCCGGAGCCTCTGTCCAATCTGCAACGAAATCTGCCAGAACCTGGGATTTTACCGCAGTCCTTGGCTTGTAAGCGATGTCGAAGGCGGATAATTCGATGCCCCATTTAGCCGTACGTCCTGTTGCATCAGCGTTGTTGAGAATTGTTGCCAGCGGAGCCTTGCTCACGACTGTTAGTGGATGCTCTTGGAAGTAGTGCCTCAGCTTCCGGCTGCCTAGGAACACTCCGTAGGCTAGCTTCTGAAAGTGAGGGTATCTTTGCTTTGACTCCGTTAGCACCTCGCTAATGTAGTAGACAGGTCTTTGGACGTCATATTCATGACCTTCTTCCTTTCGCTCCACCACGATGACGAGGCTGATGACTTTGTTGGTAGCTGCCAGGTAAAGGAGCATAGGCTCTGACTCTGCTGGGGCTGCCAAGATAGGCGGGGAGGTGAGTATTTCCTTCAACCCTCGAAGAGCTGCATCAGCTGCGTCGTCCCAGACAAATTTGTCTGTTTTCTTCAACAGCTTGTACAGAGGTAGTGCCTTCTCGCCAAGACGGCTAACAAACCTACTGATTGCTGCAACACAACCAGTTAGTCGTTGCACATCTTTGAGACAAGTTGGCCTTTTGATGCACAGGATTGCCTTGATCTTTTCCGGGTTAACCTCAATGCCTCTGTGGGAGACTATGAAGCCAAGGAGTTTTCCGGCTGGCACGCCAAAGACGCACTTCAGCGGATTCAACATCATCTTGTACCTGCGGAGGTTGTCGAAGGTTTCTGTGAGGTCGCTAATCAAGTCGGATCCTTTCCGGGTCATGACCGCGATGTCGTCGACGTAAGCGTGCACGTTCCGGCCAATTTGGTCCTTCAGGCACCGCTGCATCGTACGTTGGTAAGTAGCACCTGCATTTTTCAAACCAAAAGGCATAGTAACATAGCAGTAAGTACCAAACGGGGTAATGAACGAAGTCGCCTTTTGGTCGGATTCCTTCATCCGGATCTGATGATACCCGGAATACGCATCAAGAAAACACAGAAGTTCCGCCCCCGCCGTCGAATCAATGACTTGGTCAATGCGCGGCAAGGGGAACGGATCCTTCGGGCAATGTTTGTTCAAGCCAGAGTAATCGATGCACATTCTTAGTATTTCGGTGTTCTTTTTGGGTACAAGGACGGGATTCGCGACCCAATCGGTGTGGATAACTTCTATTACAAAACCTGCTTCTAATAACTTTGCTAGTTCCATCCCTATGGCGCGGCGCTTCTTATCTCCAAAGCGTCGCATAGCTTGCTTCACTGGTTTGGCCCCCGGATTTATGTTGAGGTAGTGCTCGGCGAGTTCCCTAGGTACTCCGGACATGTCAGAAGGTTGCCATGCGAAGATATCCATGTTAGCGCGGAGGAACTCGACGAGCGCGCTTTCCTATTTGGGGTCCATGTTGGCTCCGACTGAAACCTGCTTAGAAGAGTCACCTGGGATGAGGTCATGCTTCTTGGTTTCTATCGCGGGCTTGAATGAGGTTTTCTGCTCGGAGATTTGTTTCTTGGTGGTCTGCATCTCAGTCGGATCCACCGCGGCTCTGTAGCCTTTCAGCTCTTCTCCGGATATCACAGACTCTGCGAAGGCGGCTTCGCCTAACTCGCACTCATGAGCCTTTTTGTAGTCTCCGGATACGGTAATCATACCTTTAGGACCCGGAATCTTGAGCTTGTTGTAGATGTAGCACGCTCTTGCGTGGAACTTGTGGTAGGTGGGCCTGCCGAAGATGACGTGGTAGGAGCTCTTGAAGGGCACAACTTCAAACGTGATCTTCTCTTCGCGGAAATTATGAACATCGCCAAAAGCCACGGGAAGTGTGATGCTACCGAGGGAGTTTGCCTTCTTACCCGGAACCACGCCATGAAACTCAGTGTTGCTGTGTTTGAGCTGTTCCTTGGTGAGGTTCATCCGCTCTAGAGTCTCCAGGTACATGATGTTCAAGCTGGCTCCGCCATCCATGAGGCACTTGGAGAAGTCATACCCGTCTATGCGGGGACTTACAACCAAGGCGTAGCATTCCTTTGGCACAATTGCGGGATGATCCTTCCGATCAAATGTGCACGGGATTTCCGACCACCTGACGTACTGCGGCACAGCCGGAACTATGGCGTTCAGGATCCGGGTAGCTGACTTGGAGGCGCGTACTGTTGGGGTTCCGAGGAAAGTGTGGTAAGCCCCCACGCTCTTTTTGTCGAACGGATTGGATTTACCTGCGGCTCCTGCCTTGGGATCCGGCGAGTTATCATCCTCATCCATCGCCTCGGAACTATCATCCTCCTTGTCTTTGTTCTTGCCCTTGCCACCTTTTCCGCGTGGGCGGTGCTTCCGGGCGCGCTTGTATCCGGCCTCCGGGTCATTCTTTAGGTCATTGACCCACTTGCAGTTGCGGTTGGTATGAGTGGACTTCCCTGTAACTGGATCCAGATGGGCCAGGCAGGGCATGTCTCTGTACTCCTCATAGGTTTGCGGTGCGCGGGATCCGGCAGCAGTGACCTCGGAGGTATGCTGCTGACCCATGACGGCTCCGCCTCCGCGTCCGCGTCCTCTTCCGCCTCCTGGACCTCCGCGTTGAAACGCCATGGCGACCATTTCGGATCCGCCACTCTTCTGGTCATCAGGGTTCTTGCGCTTATGGCTGCTGCTGCCGCCGTTGTCACGGTTCTTCTTTTGTTGGTGCAGGGGGATTGCTGTAGCTGCGAGATCACCGCCTGCGTCGTCATCGGCGGCAGTGTGATCGCTAGCGATGGTGATCATGTCATCCAACGTCAGTTGATTTGCATTGACCATGCAGGTTAGCTTGTGTCGCAGCAATCCTCCTCGCTGCAAGCCCCCAATGAAGGCGTGCATTGCTGTGCGGTTGTCAACGTTCTCGCACTCGTTTCTGCATGCCAACCATCGGGTGAGGAAATTCCTCGATGTTTCGCCCTTCTTCTGGATGCAAGCCTGCAGGTCGCTTGTTGTGGCAGGTCTCTTGTAGGTGCCCCTGAAGTGTTTCTCAAAAGCGTTCTTCAGGTCGAACCAGCAAAAGATGGAGTTCTTCTCGAGGTCACTGAGCCAGATCCGGGCTGGGCCTACAAGGTACAACTGGAGCATGCGGCAGGCGATGTTAGGGGTTCCTCCGGCGAAGGTTACAGCGTTGTAGTAATCCTCGATCCAGGTATCCGGCCTTTCGGTGCCATCATAATGCTTCAGATTTCCGGGTAGCTTGAGGTTCATCCTTGGCTTTGGTTCCTCTCGAATCATCCTGCCAAAGCACTTCGGGCCAATGTAGTCGGTTCTGTACTCGTTAAGGCGGTCCCGCGCGTCGCGTGAGCCGTGGCGAGGAGACTTTGAGCGAGAGCGAGATCTCCGGCCATTGCCTCCGCCTCCACCTCCGCCGCCACCGCTAGGTGGTGGTGAGGGAGACCTGCGAGGTGGGTGGTCTGACTTCTTGCTTCCGCCATCTGAATCTCCTCGGCCTTCCTGGTGCTGGCTCCGGCTCCTGTGGCTGCCTTCGCCTTGGCGCTGGCTGCCCTGGTCGTTCCGGCGGGGCTCCTGGTCACGGCTCCGACGAGGCTCTGGGTCCCGGCTCCGGCGAGGTTCTGGGTCGCGGCTCCGACGAGGTTCTGGATCGCGGTTCCGGCGAGGTTCTGGACCGCGGTCTTCATTCCGACTCCTCCTGGGCTCGGGCTCATGAACATTGTCCTGGTTCCGGCGAGGTTCCAGCGAGCGCTCCCTGTTTCTGTTTCTTGGCAGCACGTTGTCGCGGATAACAAGCGCACCATGCCCTATGGGCCTGGTGTTTCCGGCTGGACTGCGGCGGCGAGGGGGTCGCGGGTAACCGTTGGGTGGAGGTGAGGGGTTGCGGTATTTGTCTCTTCCGGAGTACATCGCGTCCTTTCCCTTCCTTGGATCCGACGGAGGCGTCTGTGATGGAACGGGGATCGGATTTGGGTGCTCCCTGGCCCTTCTTCTGCGCTCCGAGGATCCGGTGTGCGATTCATCGTCCTTCTGCGCGGTAGATACACAGTTATCCGGATTGGATTCCAACCTGCGCGAAGTATCTGCCTTGCTCTGCTGCTGTATTGCTGAAGCGACAAGTGTGCGGAGATAGTTGATGTCAACTTCTTCGTCCTTCTTCTTCAGCAATTCCGCTGCTTTCTGCATGTTGTCCTTTGGAGTTTCCAGTGGCTGGTGATCTGCTGGCGTGTTGAAGGGTATTCTGCGAGGCGGAATTGCTTCTCTAACAATTCGATCGGCCTCCGCCTGCGCATAGGTCATCTTTACCTCCCACTCAGCCCTCATGCTCTTGACCTGCTCGAGTGTGGCGGCAATCTCGCGGTCCTGTCTCTCGAAGTTTTCCGTCCAGGCTGCATGATCTGCCCTTCCTATCCTTAACGCAGCTTCGGTATCGGCGAGCCTCTTGGCTGTGGCCAGCATTTCCTTCCTGGCGGTCTCTAGGGCCTCCAGATCTGCGGCGTCGCCCGGGGTTATAGGTGTGTTAAGAACTGCTCGCGCGGCCACCTCCTCTGCTGACAAGATTTCCTCCGAGGGAGAATCCCTTTGGGGTCGCACCCGAGACATTGGAGATCCTTGATGGGATGGTTGGGGGTCAGATTGGCTGACTTGGTCTCCGGATCCAGTTTGTCCCAGCGCTGCTACCGTTGCCAGAACCTGCTTGGGCTGGGCGGAGTCGACTTCGGGCTGATCACTGTATCCGTATTCCCTTATCTTGCGAACGAAATCATCAGACTCCATGGAGGAGGTATCTCCGGAAATTGGGCTCAGATTGCCCAAAATCGACTCTTCAACCGGAGCTTCGCTTTTTCCGACAGGCTGAGCCTGATCCGGATCTGCGCCGTTTTCCGGTACCTCTACCTGCTCAGGACCAGCTCCGTCTTCTTGAGGGGCGGTTCCAGCGGTATGGGCCAAGAAGTGTACGAAGTGGCACCTCTGCTTTTCTAACACCTGGGAAACCCAGGCGGATCTGCATTGGTCTTCCACCTTTGTTTCCTGCTCAGGGGCGGATTGGGTGGGCTTTGAAATTTCCAGATCCAAGGCGGAATCTTCCTTGGGAAGCTCCTGCATCTCAGATCGGATCTTCGCGACAGCGTCCAGCTCTGCGGCGGTCGCGTCTGCGTTACTTACCAGTGGGTTTCCGTCGGAATCGACGGTTTCCCCGATGAAGATGTGAATGCCGCCAATTGGGACGATGGAGAGCTTGACGGGGTTTGTCCTAGCCGGAATCCAGCACTCATCCGGAGGGACGATCGGCAGATTTCCGGCGTAAAGGACGCGCCCCACAGCGATGGTGTCGTCGTAGCTTCCCATGGCGGAACCCTCCCGGTTCCGGCCTCCAGACGCCACAGGCCCCACGGTGGGCGCCAACTGTCGTTGCCTAATCGACGGTACCTCGGAGGAGGGATCCTCACGAGGGGGAGAAGAAGTAGGGGCCATAGGGCGGAGTGCACACGGGACGGTGGTACGCGAGTTACCCAGCTTCGGAACACCTGCACGATGACAGGGCCTACTGCTGCTTGTCTGGAATTATCTGGGCGCTTTCGCGTGGTTACAATGAGTTGTGGTTGTGCCTCTAGGGCTCCCGGGATCCGGCTTATAAAGGCGCACGGATCTAGGGTTTACATGGAGAGTCCTAGCCGGATTACAGATAACCTAGCTACGGTACAATATCTTGCCGTGCACGTCACGGATCCGCCTTCCATACTCGTGGTCCTGGATCCGGGTTCCTTATGGGCCTCCCTGGATCCGGGTTACTCCTAAGGTCGGTACGGATCCGGCCTGCTGATCCTGGGCTGGACTTCTTCCTTCATGATCAACAGCAACTGGGCCGCCCGATGGGCCACATGCCTCATCACCGTCTGTGGGCCACCCGGGCTTGCCGGATCTAGGCACTGTCGATGGTACACCCATGAAGTATACCCACAACAACAAGCATCAATAAGTCTTGCATAAGAGTTAACTCATAAAGCAATAAATTCATAGTAAAGGCATTGAAGCAACACAAAGGAAGATTAAGTTTCAGCGGTTGCTTTCAACTTGTAACATGTATATCTCATGGATAGTTGTCAACATAAAGCAATATAACAAGTGCAATATGCGAGTATGTATTAATCAATGCACAGTTAACACAAGTGTTTGCTTCTTAAGGTGGGAGGAAATAGGTAGACTGACTCAACATAAAAGTAGAAGAAAGGCCCTTCAAAGAGGGAAGCATCGATTGCTATATTTGTGCTAGAGCTTTTTATTTGAAAACAAGAAACAATTTTGTCAACGGTAGTAATAAAGCATATGTGTTATGTAAATTATATCCTACAAGTTGCAAGCCTCATGCATAGATTACCAATAGTGCCCGCACCTTGTCCTAATTAGCTCGGATTACATGGATTATCACCGCAATACATATGTTTTAACCAAGTATCACAAAGGGGTACCTCTATGCCGCCTGTACAAAGGTCTAAGGAGAAAGCACGCATTGGATTTCTCGCTTTTGATTATTCTCAACTTAGACATCCATACCGGGACAACATAGACAACAGATAATGGACTCCTCTTTAATGCTTAAGCATTCAACAACAAATAATATTCTCATAAGAGATTGAGGATTGTTGTCCAAAACTGAAACTTCCACCATGGATCATGGCTTTAGTTAGCGGCCCAATGTTCTTCTCTAACAATATGCATGCTCAAACCATTCAACTCATGGTAAATCGCCCTTACTTCAGACAAGACGAACATGCATAGCAACTCACATGATATTCAACAAAGGGTATTTGAATGCGTCCCCAGGAACATGGTTATCGCACAACAAGCAACTTAATAAGAAATAAGATACATAAGTACATATTCAATACCACAATAGTTTTTAGGCTATTTGTCCCATGAGCTATATATTGCAAAGACAAAGGATAGAAATTTAAAGGTAGCACTCAAGCAATTTACTTTGGAATGGCGGAGAAATACCATGTAGTAGGTAGGTATGGTGGACACAAATGGCATAGTTATTGGCTCAAGGATTTGGATGCACGAGAAGTAATCCCTCTCAATACAAGGCTTAGGCTAGCAAGGTTATTTGAAGCAAACACAGGTATGAACCGGTACAACAAAACTCACATAAAAACGTATTGCAAGCATTATAAGACTCTACACTGTCATCCTTGTTGCTCAAATCCTTACTAGAAAATATCTAGACTTTAGAGAGACCAATCATGCAAACCAAATTTCAACAAGCTCTATGTATTTCTTCACTAATAGGTGCAGAGTATATGATGCAAGAGCTTAAACATGAGCTATAACAATTGCCAAGTATCAAATTATTCAAGACATTTTACCAATTACCACATGTAGCATTTTCCGTTTCCAACCATATAACAATTAACGAAGCAGTCCAACCTTCGCCATGAACATTATGAGTAAAGCCAAGGACATATTTGTCCATATGCAACAGCAGAGCGTGTCTCTCTCCCATACAATGAATGCTAGGATCCATCTTTATTCAAACAAAACAAAACAAAAACATACAGACGCTCCAGGTAAAGCACATAAGATGTGACGGAATAAAAATATAGTTTCACTAGAGGAACCTAATAATGTTGTCGATGAAGAAGGGGATGCCTTGGGCATCCCCAAGCTTAGATGCTTGAGTCTTCTTGAAATATGCAGGGATGAACCACCGGGGCATCCCCAAGCTTAGAGCTTTCACTCTCCTTGATCATATTGTATCATCCTCCTCTCTTGATCCTTGAAAACTTCCTCCACACCAAACTTAAAACAACTCATTGGAGGGTTAGTGCATAATCAAAATTCACATGTTCAAAGGTGAAATAATCATTCTTAACACTTCTGAACATTCCACAAAGCTACTGAAAGTTAATGGAACAAAGAAATCCATCAAACATAGCAAAACAGGCAATGTGAAATAAAAGGCAGAATCTGTCAAAACAGAACAGTCCGTAAAGACGAATTTTTACGAGGCACCAGACTTGCTCAAATGAAAATGCTCAAATTGAATGAAAGTTGCGTACATATCTGAGGATCACTCACGTAAATTGACAGAATTTTCTGAGTTACCTACAGATAATTCAACCCAGATTCGTGACAGCAAGAAATCTGTTTCTGCGCAGTAATCCAAATCTAGTATGAACCTTACTATCAAAGACTTTACTTGGCACAAAAATGCAAAAAAATTAAGATAAGGAGAGGTTGCTACAGTAGTAACAACTTCCAAGACTAAAATATAAAACAAAAGTGCTGTAGTAAAATCATGGGTTGTCTCCCATAAGCGCTTTTCTTTAACGCCTTTCAGCTAGGCGCAGAAAGTGTATATCAAGTATTATCAAGAGACGAAGCATCAACATCATAATTTGTTCTAATGATAGAATCAAAAGGTAAATTCATGCTCTTTCCAGGGAAGTGTTCCATATCTTTCTTGAGAGGAAATTGATATTTAATATTACCTTCCTTCATATCAATAATAGCACCAACAGTTCGAAGAAAAGGTATTCCCAATATAATGGGACAAGATGCATTGCATTCAATATCCAAAACAACAAAATCAACGGGAACAAGGTTATTGTTAACCATAATGCGAACATTATCAACCCTTCCCAAAGGTTTCTTTGTAGAGTTATCAGCAAGATTAACATCCAAATAACAATTTTTCAATGGTGGCAAGTCAAGCATATTATAGATTTTCTTAGGCATAACGGAAATACTTGCACCAAGATCACATAAAGCATTACAATCAAAGTCATTAACCTTCATCTTAATGATGGGATCCCAACCATCCTCTAACTTCCTAGGAATAGAAGTTTCAAGTTTTAATTTCTCTTCTCTAGCTTTTATGAGAGCATTTGTAATATGTTTTGTAAAGGCCAAATTCATAGCACTAGCATTAGGACTTTTAGCAAGTTCTTGTAAGAACTTTATAACTTCAGAGATGTGACAATCATCAAAATCTAAACCATTATGATCTAAAGCAATGGGATCATTATCCCCAACATTAGAAAAAAATTCAGCAGTTTTATCACAGGCAGTTTCAGCAGTTTCAGGCAGTTTTTCATGCTTTGCATTAGAAGTGGAAACATTACCAACACCAATTCTTTTACCATTAATAGTAGGAGGTGCAGCAAAATGTGAAGCATTAGCATTACTAGTGGTGGTAATAGTCCAAACTTTGACTACATTATCATCTTTAGCATTTTTCTTCTTTTTCCCACCTAGCACACAATTCGGCCATCAATCTTATATTCTCATTAATTCTAACTTGGATGGCGTTTGCTGTAGTAACAATTTTATTATCAATGTCCTCAGGTTTAGTAGCCATTTTATTAATTAAGGAATATTGTGACGCAGACATGTATGAGATTCGGTTTTCAGCATTTGAAATCTTAGTTTGCAAACCCGAAATCTCCATATTCAAATTTTCAAGTTGATTTCCTATATTTTTCAACAAGGTAGATTGTTCATTCATAGTTTTAGTAAACAATTGATTTTGCTCATATTGTGATTGCATAAAGCTCTTAGTTGATCTTTCAATTTCTAGCATCTTTTCCTCATATCTACCATGAGAATTACCATAATCATTACCACTAGCAGGATATGGCCTATAGTTGTTGTTACCCAAATTATTCCTATTAGCATTGTTGTTGAAATTATTATTTTTAATGAAGTTCACATCAACATGTTCTTCTTGGGCAACCAATGAAGCTAAAGGAACATTGTTAGGATCAACACTTGTCCTACCATTCACAAGCATAGACATAATAGCATCAATCTTATCACTCAAGGAGGAAGTTTCTTCGACAGAATTTACCTTCTTACCTTGTGGAGCTCTTTCCGTGTGCCATTCAGAGTAATTAATCATCATATTATCAAGAAGCTTTGTTGCATCGCCTAGAGTGATGGACATAAAGGTACCTCCAGCAGCTGAATCCAATAGGTTCCGCGAAGAAAAATTCAGTCCTGCATAAAAGGTTTGGATGATCATCCAAGTAGTCAGTCTATGGGTTGGACAATTTTTAACCAAAGATTTCATTCTTTCCCATGCTTGGGCAACATGTTCATTATCCAATTGTTTAAAATTCATTATGCTACTTCTCAACGATATAATTTTAGCAGGAGGATAATATCTACCAATGAAAGCATCCTTGCATTTAGTCCATGAATCAATACTATTCTTAGGCAAAGATAGCAACCAATCTGTAGCTCTTCCTCTTAATGAGAAAGGAAACAATTTTAATTTTATAATGTCACCATCTACATCCTTATACTTTTGCATTTCACATAGTTCAACAAAATTATTAAGATGGGCAGCAGCATCATCAGAACTAACACCAGAAAATTGCTCTCTCATAACAAGATTCAGTAAAGCAGGTTTAATTTCAAAGAATTCTGCTGTAGTAGCAGGTGGAGCAATAGGTATGCATAAGAAATCATTTTATGTGTGGTTGTGAAGTCACACAACTTACCCATTTTAGCAATAGTAAATAAAGCAAACTAGATAAAGTAAATGCAAGTAACTAATTTTTTTGTGTTTTTAATATGGAGGTTGCAAACAAGACAGTAAATAAAGTAAAGCTAGCAACTAATTTTTTTGTATTTTGTTTTAGTGCAGAAAACAAAGTAGTAAATAAAGTAAATGCGGTGACCCAGCATACCACTGCATGTTGTAGTATACAAGTCGTTGATATGATCTTTGCGAAGGGACTTCTTCACAATTTGCCATATCCCTCAGAGTGGTACAACAGAAACATTGCAGGTCATAACACTCCATACTTTATTACAAACATTGTCTTAACAAGTTGGTATTCTCACAGGTCCTATGAGAACACCCTAAGATACTACTTAAGTACGATTACAACTTATAACAAATAGAAAGAGAGCTCAACAACTTATTTAGGTAAGTTCTACGTTGCTCGGCTCTATGATGCTAAGGTATGTCACTACTCCTCCACCTCCGTGTCATCTGGTCCGTAGACTATCCCATAGTCTACGCCTTCCACTCCGCCGGTAAGATCGGGTTCTTCGTAGACCAGCTCGTAACTTCCTTCTGGTGCTCCATCGTTGATGGCCTCCACTTCCGGATCACAGTCTAGCAAGGGTGTCGAAAGAAAGTGAGTACAGGGGTACTCAGCAAGTTCTAAAAGAATAAAAAGGTGTTTGATGCTCTAGCTACGACCATTGATCAGGAAATCGCCGGTCAATGCATGTTTGAAAATCATTTCTTCAAAAGGTTGCTTTTATTATGAAAACTATGCCCGTCAGTCTTCACAGGTTGACTAGAACTTCGTGGAGTTCCTTTCCTGCCGCGTTCGCAGTTCCCTTCCCGGAACAAGGAGTGACAGCCACAATTTGATACACTCTGCAGAGGTGCGTTACTTTTCCCACAAGAGATCTCACCCTTTTTGCCATCCGCAGGGACTTGCCCCCGTTCACACTTCCTTTGGTGTGAGGCCAGGTATAAAGATCCAAGCCCACTCCGCCTTCTCCGCGACTGCAAACCCACCCTTTTGTCCAACCGTACACCCCTAGTAGACTTCCCCCGATAATACGGCTTTACTCACGGTGTACTCCGGACAATCCTTCATAGATCGTAAAGCCATCATCACTAATGGATGGGGATTTAAAAGGCTATCCCAACCTACGGCAGTGCCTCCAACACCCCGCCGGCTCTACCAATCTGTTGGCATGCAGAAGGGAAAAGATACGGCTGGCTTCCCCAGAGCCATTATAGATCTCATGGTCAACGCGATTTGTACGGCGCTAGAATCACTGGACGGCATTGGTAATTAATCCTAGGGTGATATAACCCATTGCAATGGAACCTCCACCATATCAACACATACCATGGTTCCATTGCCAGCCACATAGTCATATTCATAGTTGGAAAGTAACATTTCATTTGCGATGCAGGAATGATAAGTATATAGCTTTGCATTAAAGTAGTAGAAAATACTCAAGTTGACATGAGCAAGGGTGAACTTGCCTGTGGACTGCGAGATAGTGCAGTTCAATGCAGTTGATGGAACCTGGACCTCGGGTTCTGTAAGAAGCATCATTGTCCGGTAAGGACAATGTTATAAAATCCAAATAATGCAATCATGGATGTATTATTTTATGTTGAATCCCTATACCCCGCTGAGTTATAGCAATTTAGGGTTAAGTTTAAGATTTTATGTCTTTGACGGTAACTTGCAATTGATTTAAAAGTATAAACCATTTTAATTCACACAGAGTACAACAATTCAAAGTAAAACTATTTTTACTTGGTGATTTCCTTACTCATTCCAAAAATAATTTGAAATCATAGAGTTACCTCTATAGTTTTTTGGAATAAAAAGGGATATAGTATTTTTCTTGGAAAAATACCCTTTTCCAATAGAAATGACTTGGAATAGTAGAATTTCATTTTGAAATATTTGAAAATAAGTATTTGAACTTATTTGATATTTTTCCTTGAATTTTAATTACAAGGAAATAATAGTTTAAAATTCCAAGTTATTATTTAAATTCTTAAAATTCATAATTTTGAATTTGTTTCATAAATTCCATTTCACATTTTATTCTTGTTAAGATTTATTTTTCATTCATTAATCCAATTTTTAATGGATTTTTAGAGTTGTATTTGATTTACTAAAATTTGGTAAAGTTCTGGCCTTTTATTAAATGTTAAAAGACCAAAATACCCCCCTGGACCCATATTGGGCCCAGCCCATTTACCTAAACCCAGGGACAGCCCAATAAGGCTAATCCCCTTTTGGGTTCGGTGGCGCCGAATGGCCCACCTCTCTCACTCACTCGGCCCTCTCTCGCTTTTCGTCTCTAACCCTAGCCTCTCTGCGACGCCGTGGCGATGGCGTCGCCGCCATGGCCGCCGCCTTGCTCCGGCCAGCCCCGTGCTTCCCCGCCGTAGCCACCTACCGAACTAGAACCGCCGCGTTCAGATCTATCGATCTGTCCGCGTAGTTTTCCCCTTTTCTTCCTCTTCTGGCGAATCGCCTCCGTTCTGGATCTCGCGGAGATTCGCCTCGACGAACTCCGGCGAGCTCTCGTCCTCGCCGACGATGGGTACGCTCCTGGGGTTGACCTGGCGCGGGTGCTGCTCGCAGTACTCGTGCTGTCGCCTCAGGTGCTTGCTACGGTGGTGTTGGGTTCACCGGCGTAACGTCGGCGCCTACCCTGGACTTGCAGCTGTTAGGGCCGCGCGAGCACTGCCTCGCCATGCCCTAGCTTCTGCTTCCAGGCGCAAGTAAGTTGCTGCACTTCCTCTTCCTCTTCTCCATATCTGTGCGCCTCCCCTTGTTACTGTTCTTCTTCCTCCTCATGCTCTGTTGCTCTCTGGTGGTCCTGTGATCACGCAGAGCTATGCTGTAATGGCTTAATCTACCAGTGCTGCTGTCTATTGCAAGCTCATGGCCAAATTACCAGTTACTGGTACTGGCCCATGTTGCTTTGCTTGCTATTCCTGCTGTGCTTGCTTCTCTGCTGCTCCTAGCATGCTCTGTACTTGCCATGCTCTATTGTGCTTGCTCAAAAGCTTGCTATGCCATGCTATGCTTGATTATGGCTTGCTTGTACTTACTGGTATATCATGCTTGCTTGTCTAGGTGTACTTGTGATGCATCAGTGACACTTGTGTGTGTGCCAGTGGTGCCTGTGATATGCTTCAGTGCTTCCTATGCAAGCCAATGATCCATTGGATCATTCCTTGCTTGTTGGCTAACTTCCCTGTGTAGCTTGGCTTGCTATAATTGATCCATTTGATCAATTAATTGTCAGTGATGGCTTACTGATTAATACTGTGGCTAAGTGATTTAATTTCCTTGTGATGCTGATGCTCAAGCATCACTCTGCTGTTGCTTACTTAAGCTACTGGACTTGCTCCAGTGGCTATGGTACAGTGATTAAACTGTGTTGCTTAATAGTATGCTACTGTCAGTGCTAAGCATGGATCTGTGATAAATTCATGCTTGTATTAATTAAATTATGATGAACTGCTTATGCAGTAATGATTTAAATGACTTGCTTGCAAATGATTTGGCTATTCATGAGTGTTTAGCAAGCAATTGAATCTGAATCCATTCCTGGATAATGATGTGCTATGTTTGGCTTCCTTTTAATTGATGCTAAGTGTGATGTGACCTCAGTAGCCTTGCTACTGATTGGTTGCTCACTTAGTTAGTTGGATTTTTGTGGCTACTCAACCTTTGCTTGCATATTTGGGAATCAAACTTGATATGAATGCCAATATGTTTGCCTGATGAAATCTAGAGTTACTGATGGTTCATAGCTTAGGATTTACTGTGTAGTCTTAGCTGCTAATCCTTGCAATTCATCTACTGGTGCTATCTGTGCATGTGATCTGGCTATGGTGTGCATCTGTGCATGTGTGCTAGTTTCTGTGTACAAGATCTGTACCTAGATGCTTTCTATTTTTAGTAGCTTTTGACTGGCAGTAATCCTTGGTGAAAACCAAGTGATGATCTACCCATATGAGCATCTGCTCATCCCATGCTTATTTCATGCATATGATGGATCAGATCCATTGGATCTGTCCAGGTATTTGGTATACCTTGTTCCAGCTCCTAGTGTGAAATATTTGGTTGATGCAGACTTGGGGTTTCTGTGCACAACCCTTCACCTCCAATGTCTGGTTGATCTTCTCAGGTCACCATGATTACTGGTGGCTAAGTTGGTTGTGTTGGTTTCTGTTCTTGAGTATGAACTGGATGAACTGGTGCTTGTTCTTGCTTCACCCTTACCTGGTGATTTGCATTTCTGGTCGACTGTCAAGGTTCTAGGGTTTGTGTGCTATTTATATGGTCTCTACTTCTTCCCTGGCCATGACACACAAGCTCATTTGCTTTATGACTCACCCCTTGCATTGCCTTGCTGTTGCTTGCCTAGCAACAGCCTTCATATGGTGAAACTTGAGCCCCTGTGGCTTGCTCAGTGCTGGTCTGCCTATGTTTATCTGGTGCTGTCCAGGATTTTGGACAAGCACAAGTGTGCTGTGATAGTTTCACTGTCCAAACTGAACTTTGTGTTATTTCTGCTAACTGTCTAAACTGAATCTTGTGTTAACACTTATATTCTGGCTAGTTCTTGTTCTCTGTTTTATTTTGTAGGTTTGAATGATGCTATGGCCAGAAGATCATCCTCAAGCCACTTAGTTTAGGTTTAGTTTAGAATTAAACTTGTAATTTTCCTTTTCTTTTATTACTGATCATTATGTCTCAATTCTTGTATCAAGAATATTGTAAAGACTTTGTATATGTGTTGTATATCAATAAAGCTCAAGTTTTGGTTTATGAGCTTTGTATCATGTAATGTTTGTATTCTTGATTAAACATTGTATTTGATATTCACTTTGAATTTCAAAGTGATTTGAATTTATATCTAGTGTTTGAATTTTAAATTCATTGTTATATTGTGTGATGTTTATCTTTAATTGTTTAACACTTATCAAATGCAATCATTCCCCCAAAGTAACAAGATACAAAAGAGATCATGTCGAAATTTCCCTAACTCACATTGCCTAACCCTAAGTGCAAAATGAGAGAGAACCTCGATCCCTCTTAGGTTTAGTTGCAATAAGGCGCGAAAATTTCCCCCGTTTTGCGATGAAATGCACATCCCATTTCTAAATCTACCCTTCGTTGTTCCTATGTTCTGGGTTATTACTGTAAAGCAAGACAAAAACAAAGTAAAGAGATTGGAAGTGGAGACTCCCCTTGCAGCGTGTCTTGATCTCCCCGGCAACGGCACCAGAAAAGTAGCTGCTTGTGAAGGTAAAGCACACGTCCGTTGGGAACCCCAAGAGGAAGGTGTGATGCGTACAGCGGCAAGTTTTCCCTCAGAAAGAAACCAAGGTTTATCGAACCAGTAGGAGTCAAGAAGCACGTTGAAGGTTGATGGCGGCGGAGTGTAGTGCGGCGCAACACCAGGGATTCCGGCGCCAACGTGGAACCTGCACAACACAACCAAAATACTTTGCCCCAACTTAACAGTGAGGTTGTCAATCTCACCGGCTTGCTGTAACAAAGGATTAGATGTATAGTGTGGATGATGATGTTTGCAGAGAACAATAGAACGAGTATTGCAGTAGATTGTATTCGATGTAAAGAATGGACCGGGGTCCACAGTTCACTAGTGGTGTCTCTCCCATAAGAATAAGCATGTTGGGTGAACAAATTACAGTTGGGCAATTGACAAATAAAGAGGGCATGACAATGCACATACATGTTATGATGAGTAGTGTGAGATTTAATTGGGCATTACGACAAAGTACATAGACCGCTATCCAGCATGCATCTATGCCTAAAAAGTCCACCTTCAAGTTATCATCCGAACCCCCTCCAGTATTAAGTTGCAAACAACAGACAATTGCATTAAGTATGGTCGTAATGTAATCAACAAATATATCCTTAGACATAGCATTGATGTTTTATCCCTAGTGGCAACAGCACATCCACAACCTTAGAACTTTCTGTCACTGTCCCAGATTTAATGGAGGCATGAACCCACTATCGAGCATAAATACTCCCTCTTGGAGTTACAAGCAAAAACTTGGCCAGAGCCTCTACTAGCAACGGAGAGCATGCAAGATCCTAAACAACACATAGATGATAGATTGATAATCAACATAACATAGCATTCATTATTCATCGGATCCCAACAAACGCAACATGTAGCATTACAGATAGATGATCTTGATCATGTTAGGCAGCTCACAAGATCCAACAATGATAGCACAATTAGGAGAAGACGACCATCTAGCTACTGCTATGGACCCATAGTCCAGGGGTGAACTACTCACACATCACTCCGGAGGCGACCATGGCGGTGAAGAGTCCTCCGGGAGATGATTCCCCTCTCCGGCAGGGTGCCGGAGGAGATCTCCTGAATCCCCCGAGATGGGATTGGCGGCGGTGGCGTCTCTGGAAGGTTTTCCGTATCGTTGCTCTCGGTACTGGGGTTATCTCGACGAAGACTATTTGTAGGCGGAAGGGCGGAGTCGGAGGGCTGACGGGGGCCCCACACGCTAGGGCCGTGCGGGCCCCTCCTGGGCCGAGCCGCCCTAGTGTGGCGGCGCCTCGTCGCCCCACTTCAGTTCCCTTTTGGTGTTCTGGAAGCTTCGTGGAAAAATAGGCCCCTAGGTGTCGATTTCGTCCAATTCCGAGAATATTTCCTTACTAGGATTTCTGAAACCAAAAACAGCAGAAAACAACAACTGGCTCTTCGGCATCTCGTTAATAGGTTAGTGCCAGAAAATGCATAAATATGACATAAAGTATGTATAAAACATGTGAGTATCATCAATAAAGTAGCATGGAACATAAGAAATTATAGATACGTTTGAGACGTATCAAGGTCATGGATAAAAAAGCTACCACCTGGATCCATCGACAGTTGGGAAACTTTTGAGGACATGTTTGTGAAAAACTTCTTGTCCACATGCAAGAAACCCGCTTCAATAGAGCAACTGAGGCCTGCAGGCAGAAGTTTGATGAGCCAATGAGGACATACATCCAGACGTGGAACATCATCAAAAACTCGGCAGAGAACATATCTGACGAAAGAGCAATAGATGTGTTTGTTGGTGGGATCCGGAGGAAGGACCTAATCGAGGATTTAGGAAGGACCAACACGAAAACAATAGCAGCACTTATGGAAATAGCGAATCACTGGGCAGATGGAGAAGATGTTGTTCAAAACAAACGGCATAGGTCGCCTGAGGATGACCGCAACCGAAATAATCAAAATAGAAGTCGGTTTTCTCGACAGTTCTCAGATTATGATGGTCCTGGCCAAATATCGGCTGGCTTCTGAATAACTGGTGGAGGTAATAATCGAGACGACTATCATAGAAGTAACAAGCAGCACAGCGATCACAGGGGCGCTCCATGTCCCAGTAGACAAAATAGTGGACCAATGTTCCAGAGGCCATATGTATCACCCGAGGATCTCTTGAATGGACCCTGCCAAATTTACTTTTTTCCTCGATAATAATGGGAAGAGGCAGTCGGGGCACTTGCAGAAGGACTACCGAACTTTTCTAGCACTGCATAGGTACGCAATGCATACTAATGCACATGCAGCGAATAGAAACCCCCAGGGGCCAAGGAGTGAGATTCACCTTCCACCTCCACACACAATTACAGACGAAAATCGACACCAGTTGCAATTGGTGGAAGCTCCAACCAACGGTCCTTATATCGACACCAATGGGGCAGTCTCGATGATTCAGAAGGGCAGACCGTCCAATAGAACTCAAAAAGTGATTTCAGTTTATATGGCAGAGAAGATGCCTCCACCAACGATCGAGTACCTGAATTAGTCGGGGCAGGACATCGGCTTCACCGTAGTGGACCACCCGCAACAGGTTCCACGACCAGGGCAATCAGCTTTAATCCTACCGGTGGTGATTGCCGGATTCGACATTTCACGTGTGTTCATAGATGGAGGCAGCGGCTTAAATCTTATGTACGCAGATACATTGAGGAAGATGAATATATCCTTGGTGAATTTAGCACTATCTGACACGCATTTCCATAGTATCACCCTGGAGAAGCCAAGTTATCCATTGGGAAAGATTAATCTCGACGTTCAGTTTGGAACCCGAGAGAATTACAGAAGAGAGAAGCTGGAGTTCGAAGTTGTGGATTTCTGGTCACAGTATCATGCTCTGCTAGGATGACCCACTTATGCCAGATTTATGGCGGTGCCACATTACACATACTTGTTGTGGAGGCTCCCTGGACCCAAGGGCCCAATCACAGTAAAAGGTAGATTCGCGCTGGCAGATAAGTGCGACAAGGATTTTCATCGGTTGACAGAAACTTTCGGGATGCAAGCCGAATATATGGTGCCAAGGCTAACAAATGATTATGATGTGCCGCCTGACGGAGGGAGGCCACTGAAGGAGCCAACCTTTGATACCACCAAAAACTCGAAGGAAGTATAGATTCACCCGACAGATCCTAAGAA
Organism: Lolium perenne; assembly: GCF_019359855.2. Lineage (NCBI taxonomy): Eukaryota > Viridiplantae > Streptophyta > Magnoliopsida > Poales > Poaceae > Lolium > Lolium perenne. The sequence continues at coordinate 165,309,634 of NC_067247.2, forward strand.
GACGACAGCTATCGCAACAAACATGGATAGCGCATAGGAAAGCGCACTCGTCGAGTTCCTCCGTGATTGCTGGGAAATCTTCGCATGGTGTCCAGCTGACATGCCAGGAGTACCCAGGGAACTTGCCGAGCACCCTCTGAATCTGGATCCAGTGGCTAGGCCAATTAAACAACCTTTGCGGCGTTTTTCGGAACCAAACCGTAAAGCTATGCTATCAGAAATTAATCGACTTCGAGAAGCAAATTTCATCAAGGAGCTGCACACAGAGGCCACATGGGTCGCTAACCCAGTTCTGGTCCCGAAGAAAAACACTAACGTCCTTCGCATGTGCGTCGAGTTCATGTGTCTCAATAAACATTGTCCAAAGGATCACTTTCCCCTCCCGAGGATCGATCAAATTATCGACTCCACAGCGGGATGCGAACGTCTTTCCTTCATGGACGTGTATTCTGGTTACAACCAGATCCGCCTAAAAGAAGAGGATGAGATCAAAACAGCTTTTATAACACCTTATGGTGTGTTCTGCTATAGAATGATGTCTTTCGGGTTGAAAAACGCGGGAGCTACTTATCAAAGGATGATGCAAAAGTGTCTCGCCATGCAGATTGGCAAGAACGTTAAAGTATACATCGACGATGTAGTAATTATAACAAAGAAGGGGTTATCTCTGATTGATGATCTCAAGGAAACCTTCGACAACCTCGACAAGTTTCGTCTCAAGCTAAACCCGACAAAGTGTTCCTTTGGCGTTCCTGCGGGAGAGCTCCTTTGATACTTGGTATCAGCCAGATGAATTGAGGAAAATCCTGAGAAAATACACGCAATTGTGATAATGAGAAAGCCGACAAAGCTTAAGGAGATACAGCAGTTGACGGGACGTGTCGCAGCTCTGAGCAGATTTGTCGCCAGGCTAGGAGAAAAAGCGCTGCCCTTCGCTCATTAAACAAGGAGAAAAGTTCGAGTGGAACGAAGAAGAAGATAGGGCTTTCGATCACCTCAAGCGCACGATATCGACACCCCCAATACTGGTGGCGCCAAAAGAAAGAGAACCCCTCCTGTTGTATATCACGGCCACACCTTAGGTGGTCAGCACAACTCTCGTTGTAGAAAGAGAAGAAGAAGGGAAAATCTATGGAGTCCAAAGGCCGGTATATTTCATCAGTGAAGTTTTATCGCCTTCAAAACAGCGGTACCTGCAGTATCAGAAGCTGGCGTATGGAGTGTTTACAACCACAAGAAAATTACGACACTATTTTTCGGCACATCCGATAGTAGTGGTCAATGAGGCACCTTTATCGAACATCTTAAACAATCCAGAAGCTACAGGCCGTGTCTCCCTTTGGGGAATAGAGCTTTCCCCTCGGGACATCACGTATGAAAAACAAAAAGCAATAAAGTCACAAATTTTGCCAGACTTCGTCGCAGAGTGGATGGAGCTGCAAAATACGGGACCCCCAGATTTGTCGAGTACTTGGACAATGAACTTCGACGGGTCCAAGAGATTAGAAGGAGCTGGAGCAGACGTGATACTAGTGTCACCCCAAGGAGATAAGATGAAATACGTACTGCGGATGATGTTCCCCAATGCATCTAATACTGAGGCGGAATATGAAGCCCTCATACATGGGATGAAGATGGCGAAGGCCTGTGGAGAAACTCGATTGAAAATTTTCGGCGACTCCCAACTGGTGGCTCAATAGGTGATGAATCAGTGCGATGCAATCAATAATAGCATGATAGCATACAAGGAGGTATACAATGAACTCGAGAAACTCTTTGATGAGTGTGAAGTGAACCATATTAGCAGACTCAACAACGATGAAGCCGATGTTTTGGCAAACATCGGGTCTCAATGCTTAGCAATACCTCCTGGCGTATTTTGGGAGGAGATAAGTGAAAGATCAACTAAGGCGAAGAAAACATCGAAACAACCAAAGAAGAAAGAGAGGCTTGAGAAAGACTCTGGGGCTCCAGCAGGATCAGAAGCAAACACATCGGAAAATGATGAGGAATCACATGAGGTGATGATGGTGCAAGTTCCTTGGATGCAAGTATACGTAGCATATATCCTAAGGAAAGAGATACCCGAAGATCCAGTAGAAGCAAGACGAGTTATTCGACGATCCAAAGCTTTTACCGTGGTCAAGGAAGAGCTTTACAAGCGAAGTATATCGGGAGTATTGCAGAGATGCGTTACACCCGAAGAAGGGAGAGTTATACTGAAGGATGTACACGAAGGAATATGCGGACACCACGCAAGCAGTCGAGCAATAGCAGCCAAGGTCTTCAGGGCAGGATTTTACTGGCTAACTACAGTAGAAGATGCGAAAGACATAGTGCGCACCTCTGTTGCGTTCCAAAGATTTGCGGCAAAACCTCATTCTCCGGCAGCAGAGCTGATGCCAATACCTTTGTCGTGGACTTTCAGACATTGGGGTATCGACATGGTGGGGAAATTACACAAGGCTTGGCCAGGAGGATACGTATATATGCTCGTGGCTATCGACAAGTTTACTAGATGGATTGAGGCGGTACTAGTAACTTCGGCAGACGCAACATCGGTTTGGACATAGTCTTTCGATTTTGTGTCCCTCACAACATTGTCACGGACAACGACAGCAATTTCACCTCCAAGGAATTCAAGGAATATTGCGCAGAGGTAGGCATCAAACTACACTTTGCATCAGTTGCGCACCCGCAAACCAATGGTCAAGTCGAGAAAGCAAACAACATCATCTGCAATGGTATCAAGAAACGATTGTTAACACCTCTGGAGAAAGCTCGATACACTTGGCCAGAAGAGTTGCCTAGCGTGTTATGGAGTATACGGACAACACCCAATACAACAACACAGGAAACTCCGTTCTTTTTGGTCCATGGAGCCGAGGCGGTGCTCCCGATAGAAATAGAACACAATTCTCCGAGAGTGGTGGAATATGATGAATAAACTTCGAGGAAGGCACTAGAGGACGATGTTAATGCACTCGACGAAGCTAGGGATGAGTTGTTGTCAAGAGTCACCAAATACCAGCAGGACCTGAAAAAATACCATAGTCGACGTATGCGTCCAAGGTCTTTCCAAGTTGGCAACCTGGTTCTTCGGCTTACACAAGATAGCCATGAAAAATTTGAGTCACCGTGGGTAGGACCATACATCGTCACAGAGATGATCGCAGGAGGAGCGTACATAATAAAGGACAAGAAGACCGGAGTCGCAGAGCCAAATCCCTGGAACGTGGCACAGCTTCGGCGTTTTTACGCGTAGAAGTCAATGCATGAAAAAATGCAATGTGTTGAAAAGCTCGCGAGTTTTCAGACGCACTCTTTTCCTTTCAGGGCACCGAGTGTGGCTGAAAGGTTTTTAATGAGGCGGGCTCGCGATGCTGCAATATAGTAAAAATATTGATGGCATATATTTTCTTTGTCAGGCTCGGGGGCTTGCAACTCACAGATTTAACAAAATAGACTCGATCTTCACAATATATAACACACAAATTATTCTCCTTGGTTCTAACACCTCGCAAGCGGTAAATATACATATGACTAACGAAACTCTCGGGGGCTAGAGAAGAAGGAAAAATAAGTATACATAGTTCTCACAATATACATAGTTCTCGCAATATACAAGATATTTCTTTATTTCAGGAAAAACTAGACAGAAGAAAAAGAACTTCAATTATCTATAAGGTCATCTATGTTCACCCTTTCACCTTCCGCAGGAGCACCCATGGAATCAGCATAATGGCATTCAGTAAAGAAATCTGCGTCCATCCGAAGAAGGTCTTCAATCATTTTTTTAGCTACAGGCGTTACCGCGTCATTGATCTTGTCGATGTTCCTTCTCCTTTTTCTTAATCGGGAGTGCCAAAGATCAACAACATTGGACACGTTTAACTTTGGATAGCAGATTTGCAACATAATTAAGGAGAACCTGGCACCAGCCATTAATTGGGCCTTCACAAATCCGTGGACTTGACGAACGCTCTTGAACTTTTCCATTAATTCTGGAAGAGTTTTGGGTTGAAGATTCCGAGGAAACATGGCGTTATAAACCATGGCCAGAGTATTCGTGCAGAATTCAAGGTACTCCCGAACCTGAGCAGCGTGGTCTTGGAATCAGACAATTTGTCGGGTCCGGTCCGGGGAAGACCAAAAACTGGCATTGTTCTGTAGAGCAAGTTGAATAAGAACCTCGGACCTTGCATCAACACGCTGCTCTTCGGCAGTAGTATCCAAAAAAGAGCATGACTATGTCAAAAGATACAATGAGGTTTGCAAAAGTACATACAGATAGTAAAAGGAGAAGACAAAAGATGAAACTTACCCGCCATATCCAGACTTGCGTCAGTTAGCAGGTCAAGCATATAATTTTCTCGAGAGGTAGCTTGTAAAGCTTCAGCAACCGCAGTTTCCTTCAATTCGAGAGCTTCTTGAGCCTTCTGAAGAGCTATTTTCCCCGATCGGAAGATTTGCGAGACTGGCCCATAATGATAATAGCTTGTTTCTTCATTGACTGAAGTTGCTACCGAAGTTCATTCAACTCTTGCGAAAGGTCAGCATTTGAAGAAATCTCAATGAAATCGCTGACAAGAGTTTTTCTTGAGTGGGAGGTAGCAGGCGAAGCATCAAAGGGACCAGGTGTCGAGGTATAGTTATCAAAAACCAACTGGAAATAAAAGAAAATCGCAAAATCAATCATTTGGCAAAGTGGCATTCCATTAAATCATCATGATATTTACATGTTGATTACAAAAGATGACTCCTAGTGAGCCGGTAATAAGCTGTCGCAAATCATAACTAAAGCGACCGCATCAAAAGAGGAGAAAGGAAAAAACATGGAGACAGGATGGTCTACTTGACCTCCGTCTTGGCAGTACTGGTGGAACCAACAGGCTTCGGCGTGAAGAAATCGAGGATCTTCTTCGAATGTGGCTTGGCACCCTTCACGAGGGCCTTCCACTTATCCTTGTCTATCTTCCCGGAGTCTCCAGCTTTGGCCCAGTCGACGTTTTGGCCACTGTTAGCAACTAGAGCTATGTTCCCTTCAACTCCAATATTCAGATTTTCTTGTCGATAGGCCAGAGCAGGGTCCTCCTTGGAAAGGAATCACTTGACAAGTTTGGCGAAGATCTCTAGTTGTGTCTGTTCAGGGAAAAAATGAGGGAACATGCGCGTGAAGGTAGTCCTTGAATTGGAGATATTGGTGCGCGCCAGATCGCCTTGCAACTCAAGAATTGAGAGAGCGCCGAGAAGGCAATCACCCTTAGCCTCTAGCAGCTTGAACCCTTCATCATTCCTTCATGTTGTAGAAAAACAAAGGATGATCACCACGCACAAGAATAAATCAAGACAAGCTTCGGGATTATGAAAGAACTTATGGAGAAAGCGTTGATTTTGGGCCTCTAGCCGATCTATGATGGCCTCTTCGCGCGCAATCTGCTCAACAATCTTGTTGCTTAACGCAGTTTATGCTTTGGCAAGACGCTGGCGAAGGTCTTCGACAGAAGAAGCACCGGCTTCGGCTTTCTCGCAAGCCTCTTCACTAAGTTTTAGCTTAGCTTTGAGAGCTTCAGCGCGTTCTTCGGCTTGTTGCAGCGAGACTGATTGAAAGCAAAAGGGTAAGGACTTCTTATCAAAGAATCAACGCAAGGGCCGTATTGAAATAGCGAGTTCTCCAAAAATAAAGATTACCTTTCATAATATCGGCTTCATTGCGGAAACCAATAGATTGAGAGCCGAGGCGGATGAATTGGTCCATCAGAGGCAGTCGAAAAAAGAGTGTCGCAAAAGAAACTTAGAAAAAAGACATTCGGGCAAAGAGGCATAAAACCCGAAGGAAAAGAGAGAGAGAGAGAGAGAGAGAGAGAAAAAGATGGTATGATGTTGCACAATAGAATATTGGAGAAACTTACATCATTCAGCAAAGGAGGCGAAGGATTCCCCAAGATAAATGCTTGTATATCGCCGGCCCCAGTCTTGGTTATTTTTGGAGAAGGCGCTCGGGGGCTGGACGGTGGAGTTGACGTTTCTACAATATGCTGAGGAGGAGGCGAAGACTCTGCGGTAATGCGTTGTTCTTCGGAAAGGACCATAGTGTTGGACGTTCTCGTCAGAGCAGTACCAAGAACTGCGGGTTCTTCTTTCTCCCCCTCTTCAGAACTACAAGGATATGAAGATAAGCGCAACAAAGAAAAAAGAGTGGTGCATACGATAAAAGTAAAGTAAGCTTACGAGCTGACAGAGCCGACGCCATCATAAGGGTCGAAGGCGTTTTCTTCTTCAGGCGAAGTTTCTTCGGCAGGTGACCCAGAGGGTTTTGAGGTGTCGGAATCTTCAAAGTCACCTCTCTTCCTCTTGCTCCTTGGAGAAACGGTGGGAGGAGGAGAGGTAGAGCGGCCAGACGCAGAAGGTTCTGAATCACTCCCTTTATCGGAGGAAGCCACCGATTTGTTTGATGCGGCGACTTCACTATCGATGTGAGTAGATTCTGGCGGGTCATCGTGGAAAACGGCTCGCTCTTCTACCTCTCCACCTTCGGGAAGGAGAGGAAGAGAGGTCATGACTTGGTGGTTCTGCAGAGACAAGTTTAAAGATAAATACGCAAAAAATAAAAAATAGAGCAGTCGAAAAAGGAAAGCACAATTCGAAGGAAATATCACTAACATCGGGAAGGGGGTGGCCGCCGCTGTATGGTTTCACGCGGCAAGAGGTCGGAACCTCATCTTTCTTGCTTAATGAAGAAAAGCGTCGAATAAGCTTTTCCAAGTCCGCGACTGCAAGATCCTTGGAAATGCGATCGACGTCTTCTTCGCCGGCATACATCCAAAGAGGGTTTTTGCGAGCCTGCAGAGGCTGCACCCTGATCCTAAGGAAGTAAGCGGTAATCTGGATACCCGACAGTTCTTTACCATGGGTGTTTTGGAGCTGGTGGATGCGCTTCATCAGAGCCTCGGTAGCTGCTTTTTTTTCGGCAGAAGCTTCAGCGTCCCAATATCGGCGTCAGATGATTTTTGCGGCACCATCAAAAGGAGCAATGCCATACTCCTGGTTGCCGACAGATTCATCTTTGATGTACAACCACCTCTTGCGCCATCTTTGGACGGGATCAGGGAACTTGACATCAAAGTAATCTACGTCGGGTCGGACGCAAATGCACACGCCGCCTACATTGTAGATGACACTGTGAGAGTTGTTGCGCTGGAGATAGAAAATACGCTTCCATAGGCCCCAATGGGGATGGTCCCGAGGAAGCATTCGCAGAGGGTGATAAAAAGGGAGATATGGAGGATAGAGTTTGGGGTCAGCTGGTGCAGCTGAATCTCATAAACAAACCGAAATCCACAAAGAAATTCATGGACAGGGGTGGAAACACCGCAAATAAGATGGTCAATGAAGGTTACCCGATATCCGATTCGAGGCTTCAGAGCGCTCTCGTCGCCGAGGAAGATGAGGGAGTCCTCCTTCAGTAGGCCAAGTTTCTCGAGGCCCCTCTTGTCCTGGTTGGAGAGTTTGGATCTCTCCCATCCGGAGATTTCCACATCCTCCATGGCAGCGGCGGTTCTTGAAGCAGAGTGTTTGGTTAGCCTCGTGCGCGGAGGCATCAAGCGAGCTTTGGTGGCGAAGAAGGGTGCTTAGCGACGCGCGTGAGCAGAGCTTGAGGATGGCAATGGCGAAGGAGGAGAGAGAGGAGATTTGAATGGCGCAGCGAAGGGGAAAGAGTAGGGGAGAAGGAGATGATTTATAGGAAAGAATTGATTTGTCACACCGTTAGATGGAAAGGAAATGGGTTTGATGCTCTACACGTGTCTACGAGGGCACATGGGTCTTTTTACTCTGAAGTAACTCAACAGGCGCTACAACGCGCATGCCAGAAAAAGCGGAGGACACGTGTCCCCCACTTGCGTAACGTGTCAAGCGACGCAGTATTAGGGGTCCACAGGTCAGTGACCGAATAGAACCCGTTCGTGGCCATCATCAGCGCTGATGTCACTATAAGGGGGTATTTCGACTGCAGTTCTTCGAAAATTGGCGACAGAGGAGTATTAATGATACAGACAAAATAACTTCAGGAGCCTTTGATCAAATACGAGTTTTTGTTCAAATGCTCGGGGGCTACTTTTATAAGAAGTTTGATATGGAGTTGATTCAAAAAAGACAAAGATGAGCCTACAACCAAGTATAAATACTCGACTGTAGCCTCGGGGGCTACTCCCATCGGGAGCGCTGGTCGCGCACCCGATAAAGATGGAAAAATAGGAAAGTTGACAATATAGCGACAAGATGTTAAAAAGGTGAGCCTGCAACCAAGTACAAGCACTTGGCTGTAGCCTCGGGGGCTACTCCCATCGGGAACGCTTGTCGCGTACCCGATGAAACTGAAGAAGTCAAAGTAAGTATATTTCGAGTTACGATATAACTCTTCATATACTCCCATCGGGAGGTCAAAAAAGTAAGTCATCATATGACTCGAATAAATGTGTCATTCCAACAGTCGAAAAAGGCACTCGGCAATATATTCTCAGAGCGCCTCAGTCGCGGTTAAATCTTTGAATGTCGTAATACTTTACGAAGGTAAGACCCCGGGATCTATCCTACGTGGCGTTGTATCGCACATGAATGCGCTCTGCTACTTTTTCTGTATCAACAAATGCGAAGAAAAATCCTAACGGACGCGTTAGGTACCCGATAAAATATGACTGGAGTTCGGCATATGGTAAGACCTTAAGCGGCACATGTCGAAATACGCCAGTATACCAAGGTCAAGTCCAGGGACTTGACCTTGAAGTAGGTTTTTGCGGGATTGCCACAAGAGCAGTTAACTGGTACCTGATCCGTCAGATGAACCAGCCCCATCTACCATTATCCCTATATAATATATGATTATTTTATGAAAATTATTTAGTGTCTCGAAGAAATCATGTGTTAATTGTAATGATGGAGATTTTACTCGATTCTTCGATTCAAGCAAAATCTCGGGGGCTACTGACATAGGCATCCCCAATGGGCCTGCCGAAAGATACCCGGGGTTTACTGAAGGCCCATGACTCGAAGAATATGAAGCCCGGAAGCCCAATTGAGTGTCGATATGGAAATATAGAGTTGTATTAGGAATAAAGACTTGTAACCAATACGGGACGAACCCGAAGAGTCTCTCCTTCTTTGTAACTTGTACATCACGAAACCCTCGTCTCCACCTCTTATATAATGGGGAGTCGAGGGTGAAAGAAAGGATCGATCTTATTGTCAACACAACCCTAGCTTTTTAGCAGTCGATTACTTTTCCGGCTGAAACCCTCGAGATCTACTTGCCCTCTACTTCCACGAAAACCCTAGTCTACAACTTGTAGGCATTGATAAGTTAATACCTTGTCAGCTAGTACTAACTCTTACTCATATTCTACATACTAATATTCTAGGAAAAAAATGCAAGAAGAACTTAGACATGATCCAGGATTAGGGTTGTTACTTCATGCATGCAAGTCGGTTGATATTGCAAAATAATCAACTAAAATGTCAAAAAATGGCCGATAAGAACATAGAGCTTAGGGCGTGTAATGTTGAATTGATTTCCATGATGGATGCTCCAGTTGGGAAAATGGAAGTAATGCAAGTCGGTTGATATTGAAAAACAATCAGCTAAGTGTCAAGAAATGGCTGATAAGAACATATATCGTATGGCATATAATGTTGAACTGATTTCCATAATGGATGCTCTAGCTAGGGAAATGGAAGTAACACAAAGGAGGTGGCATAGTCAATGCAGGTCTCTTAACTACCTAGCTATAGCAGGGTAGACCCATGTACCAGATACGTATTCTAAACCTGAAGCTAGTCTGCAATCCCCTCTTCGAAAGATAACTGATGCTCGATACCATATTCTGGAGGCACCATTTGTCAGAATTTTTGATGCACCAGCTCTTCATGTGTTGCGATGACTCGATCGAAGATGCGGCGGCTTCCAACAATGCGGCAGTGGTGGGTGATCCGAAGCGGCGGTTTCTACGTGGTGTTTTTTTAGCAGCGGTGGCCGGACCAGACAACATCGTAGCGAGGGTGACACGGTGGCATAATTGCTGGAAGGATGGGGATGCGTGAAAAAAATGGATGGATCGTTGGCGAGTGGAGCCCACCCACCTCTCTCGAATGTAGCACGCGTGCATTCTCCGCCGATACATCCCATATGGGTGGGGTCATCACTGAATATAGTTTGGAGGCTGCCAAATTGCAGCATCAACTTGGACAACCTTTTCCAGGGGGGCGCCCCAAAAGGCCATCCAGAGAACATTAGTGTGTGGGGGTACCCATATGAATTTTTCCAAAAGGATTTAAATCTCCAAAATTCTTATGGATTGCTTTTCTATACTACGATCATTTATGATTTCTAACAAGTAGTTAGATCTCTTAGAAAATTTTCAATGTGTCTATGATAACTAGTTATACCAATTTATATAAGTTTCTTTCCCATAGAATTCAAATGGACAAATCATAGCAATCCTCTATTTTTTATGTTCCTCCACTTTTTCTATCCATCCTATGAATCAAAGAAATCCTAAAAAGTTGTATGGTATCAGTTTTTTAAGCATTGATAGAGATGAATACGCAAATAAGCTCATTAAACATTCACATGTTATTTGTATTTTTCTACCATATTAATCTAGTTAAAACTAGATAATATTTTTACGGGTTTATGCGAGATGTCGCTTGCAACTCCATCTGACAAAATGTTAAAGAGCCTCTCCACCGACATGTATCGCCGGGAGGTGCGACAACAGCTATATGGGGTGTGCTGGCAGGAGCTTCCTAAACTTCCTAGTTTAGGGAATGCCATCCCACACCTATGCGTCGTACACGGTTGGGCCCCAATTTTTTGTTTTTTAGGGCCAAATTACAACATTTTGTATAGTTTTAACAATTCAAACAATATTTCACTAGTGTTAAAACACATAAATTATTTCATACAAATTGTTTAAATAAATAAATTAAATTATTCCTACAAGACTAAAATTAAATTGCAATAAATCATGGGGCGTTTCCTCTTTACACCCACAAATGCTCAACTGGATTATTCCGGGGGAAAGCAACAAACTAGGTCGGTACCTGCTTAATCTCAGCAAGAGGTTCCTAAAAATCAAATGGATGGTCATCATTCGTTGATGTGTCGCGCTCACTCTCAATGATCATATTGTGCATGATCACACAAGCGTACATCACCTTTCACATCTGAGACACAAACCAGGTGAGAGCAAGATGCCGAACAGTTGCAAAATATGGTTGGAGCACACCAAATGCCCGCTCTACATGTTGCAAAATATGGTTCCTTCTCCAAAGTAGGATTTGGAATTATCCTCACAAATGTAGCATAGTGTGGATACATACCATCAGCTAGATAATACCCCTGATGTATGCATGGATGTTGATCTCGAAGTTGACCGGCGGAACATGTCCCTAATCTAGCGTTGCAAACACGAAGATCGATGCAACACGTTGATGTGGTTGTGGGTTCCTGCCATGCTGAAAAATGCGTGCCAAATATAGAGGTCATAGTGAACCACTATAGTCTCTGGTATGCTCCTTGTACAACCCTTGCCAAGCAAATAAGTAATTTTTCCAACCTATTGAATGCACTCGATACTCCCGAGCATCACAGGAAAATCTCTCGCTGCATTTTGTGCTAGGATCAAAGCTTTATCATCTACATTGGGTGACCTTAAATAATCTGGCCCAAATACTACAACCTCAACCCTGCAAAACTTGCAGACGCTCTTGAAGCATGTCGCCTCGGCCATGCGCAGATAGTCAATCGATTGCATGTGAGTGAGCTCCGTATGCAAGACAAACATAGAAGTCGTGCACTTCTGAACTGACGAGAACCCCCACAAGCCAGTGCAGTCTTTCTTGCACATGAAGTATGTGTCATACTCCCTGACGCTGAACACGGTCTTCATGAACTGATCCTTGTTCATCCTAAATCGGCGCCAAAAATCCTTCGGCATGTGTGTTGCGTCGTCGGTGAGGATAGTCGGAGTCAAGCAACAGTGTGCCGGCTTGCCAATGCTGGTCCTTTTTCGGTGTGTTGCCGACCATCGAACCGCCAGACCGAGGGACAACGAGTACGTGCTGGTGAAGGCGGAGAAGGTTAGTCAACATCAGTCATTGTTGTTGCTGCTCGGTGGCGTCATTGTCCATCGTGGCAATCTGCCAAACACCTTGTGGGTGGTGGGCACAGGGGGAGACGTCGATGCCATCAGTAGGTTTCAGCAAACCGGCAGTGGGCGATGGCGGAGGTCTCGGAGGTTTGTGGGTAGGCGGGCAAACATCAGGCATGGGGAGGACGTGACGATGGCGATTCAGAGGGGTGGGAGGTGGATTGGGAAGGGGCGGAGCGGTTGGAGAATGGGTTGGTTTGGTTTCCAAGAGGGTCCCACAAGGCAAAATCCTACGTGGACGGGAGTGTCGACGTGATCCAAAAAACATCACCGGCCCATAAATTGCTATTGAGGTCGCTATGGGATGCGCTGGTAGAGATGCTCTAAGATAAAGTTGCAACATGGAAAAATGAAATTTAATAACATCACTTAACTGAATATTGTGGTGTTACGGAATATTCACTTTGCCTCATAGGAGCATTTGCTCCCATTGCGTGAATCTACATTTTGAAGTGTCAAAAAAAATTAAAATAAAATTTTCCATGTACATTTACACATTTTATGTTCGTACACAAGTTTTGAAAAAAAAACTAAAAAAATAAGTTGGTCCTTAAAAAAGATAAATTTTATGCTATATCACGACTACGTACAAGACATTTTCTTTTTGTTTTTTTGTACACGCCACATAAAATGTTATTTATCCACGAAAACTTGTGCACTAACATAGAATGTCACGATGTACACCAACAAATTTATGTCAGAATTTTTTAACATTTTAAAAATTATTTTTTAATTATTTCGTATAATAGGAGCATTTCCTCCTATGAGCCAAAACGCCACCTCCGTGGCGTTACTTGCTATGCAACTTCAAACAACACAACTTACCTTAAGATTTTCTTCAAGGCCAGCCCATCCAGTTCCCTTTTATTTGGCGATCCCCATCCAGTTCCTTGTAGCTCCCCTAGTGCACTCGTTGCACTGCTTAGAGCATCTCTAGCAAAAATCTCAAACCGTAAATCTCAAATCGGTGTATTCAGGCCACCTCAAACGTATTTCGGAGGTCGAAAAATGGCCGCGCAGGCACCGCAAAATATGATCCTAAAACAGCATATTTCGTCCTAGCCTCACATGGAGCTTTTTTTCTTTTTTTTTCTCCCTCTTTCTCACCCTTTCGCGCTGCACGCCCCCTCCCCGGCCGCCCGCCCCCAGTCCCCGCGCCGCCCGCATGCCCCCAAGCCCCCGCGCTCGCCGCCGCCCCAGCCCCCGCACCGCCCGCATGCCCCCAAGCCCCCGCGCTCGCCGCCCGCCCCCAGCCTCAGCGCCGGCCGCCCGCTCCCAGCCTCAGCGCCAGCCCAAGCCTCCGGCGACAGGCCTCGCTCCGCTCGTCAGAAGTTAGCCTCCCTTTAGTATATGAATTTGGATCACAATATAACAAACTCCACCTTGAGACAAATTCCTTGTAGCATGAACTTCAACAATCACCTGAATCAACAAAGAAAACACTTGCTGGCGCCAATAGCCACTTGGGCTAAACAGTTATATCAACCAAGCTTGAGCAAAGCTCAAACTTGGACACAGGGACAGGCTTAGTCATCATATCAGCAGGATTATCATGAGTACTAATCTTGCATACCTTCACTTTACCTTTTGCAACCACATCTCTGATTGCGTGGTACTTAATATCAATGTGTTTTGTCCTCTCATGGAACATCTGATCTTTAGTAAGATAAATAGCACTTTGACTGTCACTGAACAACTTAATGCAAGAATTATCTCCACAAAGCTCAGCATATAAACCTTTCAGCCAAACAACCTCTTTACCTGCCTCAGCAATAGCCATGTACTCAACCTCAGTAGTAGATTGTGCAACAGCATCCTGCAAAGTAGCCTTCCAGCTAACAGCACATCCACCAACAGTAAACACATAACCTGTGAGGGACCTTCTCTTATCCAAATCGCCAGCATAATCTGAATCCACATATCCAGCGAGCCCCTCACCAATCCTGCCAAACCTCAAGCAAGCTTTTGATGTGCCGCGAAGGTACCTGAAAATCCACTGAACAGCTTTCCAATGTTCTTTACCAGGATTGGCCATGTATCGACTGACCAAACTCATAGCATATGACAGATCAGGACGTGAACAAACCATGGCATACATCAAGGAACCAACAGCACTAGAATATGGAACTCGAGACATGTACTCAATATCATCTTGAGAGCTAGGACATTGCAAAGCTAACAACTTGAAATGAGAAGCAATAGGAGTAGTAACTGACTTTGCATCATGCATATTAAAACGATGAAGAACTTTCTCAATGTACTTTTCCTGACTAAGAAACAACAAACTAGACTTTATGTCCCTTTTAATTTCCATGCCTAGTATTTTCTTAGCAGGACCAAGATCCTTCATCTCAAACTCACTACTTAATTGATTCTTTAAAATAGTGATCTCTTTCATGCTCTTGGCAGCAATCAACATATCATCAACATATAGCAGCAAATAAATAGGTGATCCATTAACAAACTTGATATACACACAGCTATCATACTGAGATCTCTCAAAACCATGTGTAAGCATAAATGAATCAAACCTTTTATACCACTGTCGTGGCGACTGTTTCAGACCATAAAGGGACCTCTTTAATTTGCAAACAAGATCCTCCTTACCAGGCACAACATAACCTTCAGGTTGGTCCATATATATCTCCTCCTCCAACTCACCATGCAGAAAAGCAGTCTTTACATCTAGCTGCTCAAGCTCAAGATCATGCATAGCAACAATACCAAAGAAAGCACGAATAGAACTATGCTTCACAACCGGGGAGAATACATCATTATAATCAACACCTGGAATTTGACTGAAACCTTTTGCTACTAACCTTGCCTTAAACCGTGGAGGCTCATTAGGAGACAAACCTTCCTTTCTTTTAAATATCCACTTGCAGCGGACAACCTTCTTTTGTTTAGGCAAGTGCACAACATCCCATGTGCCATTCTTCTCAAGCGATTGCATCTCTTCTTGCATCGCACCTACCCACTTCTCTTTATCAACCGAAGCAATGGCTTCAGTATATGTAGCTGGTTCAATATCATGCTCCACCTGTTCAGCACAACTCAAAGCATAATCAACAATATCACATTCTTGAATTAATTGGGTAGGAGGTGTAATATTTCTCTTAGGGCGGTCAGCAGCAATATACCGTCCTTGTCGCTGAACAATAGGTGGTGAAGGTGGAACATCATTATCATCATTGTTGGTTTCAGGAACCATATTTTCATTCTCCTTTGCGTGCTCCACCTGCACGTCAATTCTGTGCTGCTCATCATCAGAAACATCAGGAGAATCAATAGCATCAGAAATATCAGTAGACGGACTATCAGTAAACATAACCGCCTCATTAAAAACGACATTCCTACTCAACACAATTTTCTTAGTTTCAGGATTCCATAATCTATATGCCTTAACTCCTGAACCATAACCAAGGAAGATGCACTTAGCAGCCCTTGGATCCAACTTTCCATTATCAACATGAGCGTAAGCAGTGCAACCGAAAACTCTCAAATCTGAATAATCAGCAGGCGAACCAGACCATACCTCAATTGAAGTTTTCTTATCAAGTGGAACAGAAGGTGACCTGTTGATGAGATAACATGCGGTGGAGGCTGCTTCAGCCCAAAAACTTCTATGCATCTTTGCATTAGACAACATGCAACGAGCCCTCGAAATAATGGTCCTGTTCATGCGTTCAGCCACGCCATTCTGTTGAGGGGTGTACGGAATGGTATGATGTCTTAACATCCCATCATTGCTGCAAAACTCATCAAATCATTTGAACAAAATTCCATACCATTGTCAGTACGGAGTATCTTAACCTTCTTTTCAGTTTGGGTTTCTACCATAACTTTCCACTTTTTAAAAGCATTAAAAACATCAGATTTATGTTTCAGGAAATATGGCCACACTTTTCTTGAGTAATCATCAATAATAGTAAGCATGTAATTAGCACCACCATTAGAAGTTCTACGGGACGGACCCCAAACATCAGCGTGTACATAATCTAAAATGCCTTTGGTGGTATGAACGGAAGCATTAAATTTTACTCTTTTATGCTTACCAAAGATGCAGTGCTCACAGAACTCAAGCTTACCAAAATCGCAGCCATCAATTAGCTCTCTCTTTGCCAATTCTGCCATGCCAAGCTCACTCATATGTCCAAGACGCTTATGGCAAAGGTTAGTCTTACTAGATTCATCAGAACTAACAACAGCAGCAATACCAGGCAAAGTGCTACCTCTAAGGACATATAATTTCGCAGAATTCATATCACCAATCATAATAATGAGAGAACCTGATGATACCTTCAAAAGTTTGTTCCCACCTTTGTACTTGTACCTGTCACAATCAAGGGTACTCAAAGAGATCAAATTCCTCGCCATGGAGGGTATGTGTTTCACTCCTGTCAACGTGCGTGTCATCCCATCATGGGTCTTGATCTGAACAGAACCAATGCCAACAATGCTGCACTGGTTGTCATTCCCCACACACACAAAATCTCCACTCTGCACATACTCATAAGAACTGAACCAATCTTTGTTACAGCAAATATGAAACGAACATGCAGTATCAAGAATCCATTCATCATCACGTGAAACACATGCAGCCAAGACAGCTAAGCAATCTCCATCAGAACTATCACTACCAGCAACAATAGCAGCCTCACCCTTACCGGTGACAACGGCAGCCTTACTGTCGAGGGTACTCCTCGCCAATGCCCTCCGATAGGGGCTTAGGGTTGATGGAATCCTGTAGGCTAACACGAGACATCGGTTCACAGACAAGCGGGGAGAGCGATTTACCCAGGTCGAACCTAAGACCTGGGTAAATCGCTCTCCCCGCTTGTCTGTGAACCGATGTCTCGTGTTAGCCTACAGGATTCCATCAACCCTAAGCCCCTATCGGAGGGCATTGGCGAGGAGTACCCTCGACAATTGGCGCCGTCTGTGGGAACCCTGTCGGCACAAGATCGGACATCGGCTGAACCCGTCATGTCATCAGCACCATCATCGTCTCATCTGGGAAGCCCGATCCGTTTTGGCTCCTACGAATTCACCCTGCACAGCGAATCGTCTCGCTCCACCTTCTCTGGTCTGCAAGGCAACATGGACATGGCGTTCGGGAGCGTCCACTACAACGTCAACTCAGAGGGAATTCTCCGGCTACTGGAATCTCCTATCTCCAGATCGACAAGCCCAAGTGCGTCATCGACACCCGACCCTTCGGCTGACCAAGAAAACCCGTCGAGTCCGTCCACGCCATCGACTCCTCGCTCGGCATCTTCCATGTCAGTTGGATCTGATGACCCCGTGCCCTCGGAGATGACCTCGTACTACTGCATAAACTACGACACCAGGCATGGACTAGGGTCAAGCGACACGCCCTTCATCTGCAACGCCTACTATTCGTCGGGAGAGGACAGCATCGGTAGCGTCGTCCGAGGAGACACCCGAAGAGTGGCGCCCCTCCAAGTCAACGTCACTAATAGGGGAGATGGGGAACGCACCCCCCGTTCCAGCAGGCGGGCTAGTTTCGGAGATAGCGCCAGCAATGACAACAGCGACCACACCATTACAGAAGAAGAGTGGGCAGCAGCCAAGGCAGCCGTGCTCAACAACACACCGCTTTCGGCGGGAACCACGGTTGGTACGCTCAACGCTTACCGCTCCATATTGGAGAAAAATCGGGAGCGCCTGTCTAAGGAGCAAGCCACCCTCGAGAAACGACTATCTGCGGCAGACCGGTCCAGCGAGTGACGAAGGGCCTCGCAGGGGAGCGCCTCCCGAAGTACCCACGGAGGGGGCAAACATCGATCGAGGATGTCCAGGCTCTCGGAAGATGATGCAAGGGAGATAACATCAAACTTGACCAAGTCCTTTATGACCACGGACACCGCAGGCATGCCACGGCCAAAAACCGTCGCAGGAGCAACAGCCAATCTTGCAGCGTACCTCATTAACCAGCGTCCTGAAGGATCCATGGCTCAAGCCCACCGCGGTGCTTTGGAGAGTCTTGCGATACTAGGACATAATCTAGTTCCGCCGAAAGAGAAGACCCTGCAGGCCAGCGGGTCAAAACATCACGCAAGAGACGCTCGGGACGAAATCACACAGAGCAGGATTGACAAAGCAAGGCGACGACGCGCCATGAGAGAAGAACTTGACAGCGATTCTTCGGACGAGACCCAGGAGAACGACGGCGAGCTTAGAGGAGCCGATTGTCTGAGCTACAAAATTCGGGAGGCGATGCCACCCAAAAAGTTCAAACCTACGCCTACCGACGCTGCCAAATACGATGGGCAGCAGGAGCCAAGATCCTCGATAGAGGACTATCTGCAGACAGTAATTCTGCAAAAAGGGAATCAGATAGCAGCAATGCAATGTCTGCAGCTTTACCTAAAGGACTCAGCACGAGCCTGGCTCAGAGGGCTGCCGAAGGGTTCCATTAAGTCATGGGATGACTTAGTAGAAGCTTTTGTTGCTAACTTTCAAGCAACCTACAAGAGGCCCGTCGGGATCGAGGAGTTACGGCACTGCCAACAGAAGCAGAAGGAGTCGATGCGCGCGTACATCGGGAGGTTCACCAAACTCCTAAATGCTGCAGAAGACGTATCTGTCGACAGGGCAATTGACGCTTTCAGCGATGGCATCCGACGTGAAAGCTATATAGAAGAGCTTGGGCGCAAAAAGCCGAAGACCATAACCAAGCTAATGGAAATCGCCAACAGCTGGGCCGATGGTGAAGACAATGTCCGAAAACCACGGCAGCGCAGCGACGACGAAGAGGATGACCAGCCGAAGAATGATTCGGGTGGTCGAAGGGACCGGAGTAAGAGAAGGAAGAACCGCAGTTACGATGACAACAACCTAGTGGCCGCAGGTTACTCTGATCGATAGGATGATCGGTACGACAACAAGCGAGACGATCGGCAGGACGGTAATCGGAACGACTCTGGGAACCGTGGCAACTATAAACCATGACCTCAGAGAACTCCCAAATTGCCTTACGCTGAACAGATCAACGCCCCTTGCTACCTACATTCTTATACCGATTCCAAGGATGGAAAAGTAAAATCTAGCCACCTGCTCAGGGATTGTCGGCAGTTCCTCGATATGCATGAGCTCATCCAGCAGGCAGGCCAGAAACAGCTACCGCCACCACCACCGCCACCCCCGCCACAGCATCAAGTCCAGCAAGCTCAACCTCATCAACCCAACGAGGCGTTTCCACCGCCACGTGGGCAAATGAACATGATTCACAGGACAGGTGTTTCAAGGAGAGAGATGAAGAAGCTCACCCGAGAAATCAACCTGGCAGAAAGCGTCATGGCGAACATTCCCGAATATGTCGAATGGTCATCTCAGGAAATCACGTTCAGTCGAATGGATCACCCGATGACCATACCAAAGCCAGGGCACGCCGCCCTAGTGGTCGAAGCACAGATAGGAGGGTTCAAGATGAGCAAAGTCTTCATGGATGGAGGAAGTGGACTTAACTTGATATTCCTTGACACAATTCAAAGTATGGGGATCACCATGAGAATGCTGGAGGACTCAGATACTCGCTTCCATGGGATACTCCCTACTTCACCGGCGCATTCTCTTGGCAAAGCTTTCTTGAATGTCATTTTCGGTAAACCCGACAACTTCAGGAAGGAGAAGATCGAGTTCGAAGTCGTGAACTGGGAATCACAGTATCACGCCATACTCGGAAGACCAGCTTACGCCAAGTTCATGGCCGTGCCGCACTACGCATACCTCAAGCTGAAGATGCCAGGGAACAATGGAACAAACATCACAGTCTATGGGAGCTTTTCACGCTCGGACAATTGTGATCGTGACTTTCAAAGGATTGCTGCTAAATTTGGGCCACGGCGAGATACTGTCGACCCCCCGCCCAAGCTGACGATACAAGAAATCAAGGAGGAAAAACTCGACAGGGAAATTAAGAAGAAGCCAGCTCCCGAAGGCCCAGCAGCAATAGCATCGGCAGAAAAAGTTTCGGCAGAAGATGCAGGAGGCAGCAAGATACTAACAATTGCTGCTCAAGCACCTGGCGAAATCAACAGCACTGTCGCGACCACCAGCATGACGAAGAAATCGGAAGATCCTTCTGAAGAAGAGAAGAACCCCTTTCTTGATAAAACACTCCCTTAGTTCTTAAATTTTTCCCCTTTTACTTTACACAGGGCCTCTTGTTTTCGCCCTCCAGTTTCATATTTACCCTATCAATAAGTACTTAAGTTCCGATTCTTGTTAAAGTATTGCAGTAACCAAAAGCATCTATGACCGTGCTGCCGCCAAGTAGCGGCATAATTTAACGTGCGGCAGAAGATAGCGCTCAGGACAAAAACCTTTACGGGCACTGCAAAGAAGAATAAGGACATCAATCCGCTCCTCTGCTTCAGATGCCTCTACAAGTGCCGTACAAAGCAAGAGTTTGGAAAACTTACACACAACCCATGCCTGATATTTCACTTATGGAAATATCAGAGAACAACGGGTTCATCGGCAGAATCGTTACACCCGAAAAATTCGGGAATGACTGTCGAAATTTATAAACGGTTGAAAGCAAAGTTGCGCATACAACAGGTTTAGCAAAACCTGCAACACGAGCTGATCACTCATAATGATTTGCTAACCAACTAGTACACATACATCCAACGGGCAATTAAGCTTCGCCCCTTCGAGTATTTGCCAACGGCATGGTAAAAGTACATATTCATGTATCAACCAAGACAAAAAAGTTGCGGCTTAAAAATCCGAACACTCGGAAGAACTAGCCAAAACAATTTACAAAAGTAATTTTACACCTTTACATCACCCTTGCGGAGTTTCCTTTTCCTCAGGTACCTTTGACATCTCCTCAAGCCTGTCGACAATTATATGGGCAGGTGCTAAAACCTTCGGGTACAACTCCTCGAGATCACCAGTTGCATTGGCGATAGACAACAAGCAAGCGAAGGATAACAAGCAAGCACAAGGGCAAGCGTGCACTTGGCCCCTGCAAAGACTTGAGATCTTACCAGCTCCCGAACCTTCTTAGCGCTCCCAAATTCAGACATCAAAGTCAAGAGGGTAGGAGGAACTGCATTCAGAGGAAACATTGTTTTCCAAACTACCCTCATAGCCTTGTAGCACTTGTTGAAGAACTGGTGGACCTGGTGTACTCGATCCTGAAATTTGACGACAGCCGAGGCCTTCGAGTGTTCCCGCCAGAAAATTTCTTCGGATGAGGACAGCTGAGTCAAAGCATGCACCCGCTCGTGTATCCGTTTGTTCTCTTCCGCATGGTTCAACGCTATGACTGCCAAAACAGTTAGTCAAGACTCAGACAAGAAGTTGCTAGCAAAGAGGCAAAGGGATCAGGAAACTTACAGTTTAAACTTTCGGTAGCCTTATGCAGTTCGCCAAGAGTATACCGCTCTACGTCGGCTGCAATCTCGCTCTTTTTGTTGATGATGGCAGCTAAAGCATAAGTGCTGCGTAAGTCCTTTTCCATCTACGTGATCCGGTCTTTCATGCGCTGGATCCGATCGCTTTCAGGAAGAGCACCCGACGAGTCGTCTGCAAACGAAGGTACTGGGAAGACCTGCAAAAAATACTGGTTATAAAGAAGTGATGGATATGGCACAGCCAAACATCCAAAATAACTCCCATCGGGAGAAGTGCAAGAAAGTGATATCATAACAAAAGTGTGCTAACAACAATGCTAGCACGGAGTTTATTACAAAGCATGAGTTGTGCGGCAGAACAATGTTTTGCATCAGCTCAAGGCACAAGTTTGTTACAAGAATCAAGGGAGCTGGGTTTGAGTCGATGAACTAGGGCCAGTCGACGATTTCCTTGATGAAACCAGCTCAAGAAGCTGACGGGCGCAAGTAAGAGTAGAAGCCTTAAAGGTGCTCAAATCAACAGGCTGCCCGTCTTGCTCTTTTGGAAGCCCCTTAGTCATTTCTTCGATGTCACCCTTAAAGCCGTAACCCATCATAAGTTGGAAGGCAAGGACAGCACCAAAAGTGCGCGATGTACGCTTGAATACCTCGATGACCTCCTTGGTATCAACCGCGAAGGTATCGATCAGCTGTCCCAGGGTCTTCTCTTGCTTGATCTTGGGAAAGATCATCGAGTGCATCCGCGCCAGAGCACCCTTCCCCTTCACAAGAAGCTCTTGTGTAAGCTGGTGAGAAGCGAGAATCGTTGACACAACATTCGCTGGGGAGTTATTTGGAACTCTTTCCAGGGCATCGACAGGAATGTTTGCTGCCTCTGTAGTAGAAAGGAAGGAGAAAATTCAGTCATTGACAAAATGTTTAAAACCATAAGAATGTCACTCGACACAAGTATGTTAGAAATTACCAAGCAAGGCCAAAGAAGATTGGCGAAGGACTTCATCCTTTTCGGCTGCTCGAGCCTCAGCCACCAGCCTGGATGCTTCTTCCTCCTTCAACTTCCCTTTCAGTCTGGCCAGCTCATCCTTCAGAGAATCAATCTCTTGGTGAGCCACGGCAGCTATCTTGACTGCGCCATCCAGTTTTGAGGAGGAAGATTCGACTTCTTCTTGCAGCCGAACTTTGTCAGCCTCTAGAGAAGTGAATCGGGAGGCGAAAACCTCCAGAGAAGAGATAACGCCGCGCAGGTCCTTAAGAGAGAAAGAAAAACAATTAAACAAGGCACGCTCCAAGAAATCTGTACTAAGATCAGAAGAGAACTTACAGAAAAAGGAGCCGCAGTAGCAGCAGTTGGAGAAATGTCCTTCCCTTTGGAAAGGGAAGACGCAGTCGATGCTTGAGCCACTGGGGCAGCCTTAGGAGCCGAAGCTTCGGAAGCCACCACAACCGGCGAAACGGCATCAGACTTGGCCTTTTTAGGAGGAGGCTCGATAAAGCCCTCATCACTGTAAAAGAAAACAGTCGACTGTGATTATAACAAGAGTATGAAAGGTAAAAAAGGCACAGTATAACCTTCAGAGAAGAATTGCTTACATATCGAAGAGATCATCTTCATCGGCAAAGCCGCCGGTTGATCTCTTCGCAGGAGAAGCTCTGGCCCCATCAGCAGCGGCATCAACAAAAGTATCATGATCAGTGTCGATGTTACGCACTGATCCATCTGCGATGCAAGTGTTATCGGCTGAAGGGCGAAGATCAGCGTGGGCAACTTCAAGATTCATCGGACCGTTATATTCATCCTCTAGACCTGTTTCATCGGTGGTGTGAAAATCTATGGGGATTGAGGAGCCTCTCCCCTCGGAAGTATCATCCGGCGAATCACGTGTATTTTCAGAAGCCATAGGGATCTGGCAAAGAAAAATGAAAAAGTAAGAACAAAGGTAATCATGTCGGCTGAGCAAGAAGCTATAATAAAGATGTGAAGAAAGGAAAATACCCCTGATGGTGGATGATCAACGTCAAGGGGAGCATAAGAAGAGATTAGCGGGATCGAATCTTCCTGGTTGAAGGAAGTAAGACGACGAACTTCATCAAGCAACTCCTTTTCTGATAGATCAGCAGCATTAATCCTGGTCTCATCCTTTGGGCCTGAGTACAACCACATCGGGTGAACTCTGGCCATGACTGGCTGGATTCGACGCTTCAGGAAAACTGCTGCCACCTCCGTACCAATCATAGTTTGGCCGTCAGCCTCTTTGATTCGAAGGAATTTGGCAAACAATTCTTCGGCTGAAGCCCTTTCGTCGGCTGAGAGGATGTTCTTCCAAGAGTCCTTAGGCTTGGCTTCAGAAACATCGGCATAGCAGGGGAGTCGACACTCGGGTGACAAGGAATCTTTAACGTAAAACCATTTCAGCCTCCATCCTTGCACAGACTCTCTCATTGGGAAATTGAAGTAATTAACTTCTGAGCGGGCAACGAAATCTACCCCTCCGGTGACAAAGTATCCATTACTACT
This sequence comes from Lolium perenne, assembly GCF_019359855.2. Classification (NCBI taxonomy): domain Eukaryota; kingdom Viridiplantae; phylum Streptophyta; class Magnoliopsida; order Poales; family Poaceae; genus Lolium; species Lolium perenne. Next base: position 165,333,744 of record NC_067247.2, read on the forward strand.
GCTGTATCTCTTCACATAGAAGATCTTCTTCCACAGTCCGAAATGAGGTTCAATACCCAAAAATGCCTCGCAAAGGGTGATAAACACAGCAACATGGAGGATTGAGTTGGGGGTGAGTTGCCATAGTTGGATCTCGTACGTCCGCAAGAGATGGAGGAGGAATCCGTGAGAGGGGAGTGAAAGGCCTCGATGAAGAAAAGATAAGAACATCACAGAAAACCCCGCGGGAGGATCAGGCCGAGAAATCGCACCTGGAAGGATCACATCACCCGTGTCGGAGGATATCAATCCTAAGCTTCGGGACCTCTTCTCATCACGCTTGGTGACGGTTGAAGCTACCCAGTCCCCAGGTTTGACCGTCGAGCCCGACGGCACTGGCGGCGCCGGAGCTGGGGGAGGGGCGCTCGGGGCACTCCCCTTCGGAAGAGAAGAGGAGGACTTGGCAGCAGCACCTCCGCTGGTGGAGCTAGCGGCGGCGGCGGTGTTCTTCTTCTTCACCATCGCGAGATCTGAGGAAGATTGATACTGTGGCGGCGACGTGACAATGGCGAAAGAAGGGAGAAGAGGGAGAACGAGGAGATGCTGCGGGAACCGTGGAGAAGATTGAGAATTTTTTGCCTCTAGAGATTTTAAGGAGAAGTTAAGGGGTAAGTAAGTACGTGGCGCCTGAGGAAGGGAAGGAACTGACGGCCCACTACGCCCACGATTGCGCGAAAATTGAGGAGCCACCTCGGTCGTTACACGTACAGTGGTCAAGCCCTAAAACACTGATTGAACAGGGCTAGAGCTAGCTCGTCATGATGGACCTGTCAAATCAGCCTGCAACAGTAACACGTCAGCAATGACGTCATAATTTGGAAGCATTCGAAGGAAACATTAAAAGTCATCGGATGAAGGATTTGAGTCCACGCACGGATTGCAAGCATCCGAACCTGGACTCGGGGGCTACTCCCATCGGGAGCGCTGACGCGCACCCGATAAAAAGAAGATTCGACAGAATGAGCAGTCGAAGGAAAAAGGACTGAGTCTGCACTCAAGCGATTACACCCAGACACTCCCATCGGGAGCGCATGATGTACATCCAGTAAAAGTTTTTTGCACTCCAGGATCATGCCCGGGGACTTGATTCTGTGTAGAGTAACGTTGTTTTGCCATCGGCAGTTAACCAACAAAAGTTGGGCACGTTGCTCATTATCCTTTGCGTGAAGAAAATATATCGGAGGACCTATGAAGCCTTGCGAAAAAATTCGGCAGAGGAAAGTATTCGAGTAGTACAACTTGAGTCTACGCATGGATTGCAAGCATCCGTACCTAGACTCGGGGGATACTCCCATCGGGAGCGCTGACGCGCACCCGATAAAAGGAAGATGAAGCATAATCAAGATGAATAAGAATAATGAAGGATAAGAATATCATAAGAGGACATGCATTAGTCTCTACCCGAATTATCTTCGGCTAGACACTCGGGGGCTACTGACGTGGGCACTACCCTTCGAGTAACCGACGTTGCCCTATCCTGTATTGACTAACTGGAGGCCCATGAAGACACCCGAAGACTAGATGGGCTACTAGGCCGGCGTACCAGAAGATCCCTTGACGGGCAAGACAAGGAAGCGAACGAACAAGGAAAGATTGGATCTAAACTATTGTAAAACTAGTCGTATTCGGTTAGACCTCTTGAGACCTGGCCTCCTATATAAAGGCCAGGAGAGGGGCTGCCGAAGGACACGAACAATCTTAGCAATCTTAGCCAGGAAAAGCTTAGAGCTAGGTAACCCTAGCAACAGCAATCTCGCCTAGATCTCTGCCGAACTATTCGGCACCCCATTGTAACCCATTATTCTCATAATCAAAGAACAGACAGGCAGGACGTAAGGGTTTTACCTCATCGAGGGCCCCAAACCTGGGTAAATCGCTCTCCCCGCTTGTCTGTGAACCGATGTCTCGTGTTAGCCTACAGGATTCCATCAACCCTAAGCCCCTATCAGAGGGCATTGGCGAGGAGTACCCTCGACACTTACCATTACCATCATTATTTTTCGGTTGGTAAGTTCCGTTCCTTTTCTCCTTGTTCTGCAGCTTCCAACAATCATCAATATTGTGATTAGATTTCTTACAATACCTGCAGAACTTGTCACGTCCTTTGGACTTTGAGCGACCTCTGTCGCCCTTGCTCTTATCTCTGTTGTTGTGGTAGTAGTTATCTCGCTGCTCAAGCCTGCCACGGACCTCTAATGCCTCCGCCTTGGAGGACGAACTTTCAGCCTGCACCATAGATTTCATTTTCTCCTTTTGTTGGAGAGCATCATAAACTTCCGCGAGAGTTAGTTTGTCGCGGCTCAATAATATGGTGTCACGAAAATTACTAAAAGAATTAGGCAGCGAGCATAAAAGAAGAAGACCTAAATCCTCATCCTCATACTTAACTTCTATAGACTGCCAAATCAGAAACAATTTCTTTCCAGGAAGATAGGTGATTCATTACCGAACCTCCCTCTTGCAACTTATGCGAGAACAGCTTCATCTTCACGTGCAATCTGCCCGTGAGATCCTTGGACAAACAGATCTCCTCTAGTTTGACCCATAACTCGACGGTGGTTTTCTCCTGCAGCATGATACGTCTCCAACGTATCGATAATTTCTTATGTTCCATGCTACTTTTATGATGATACACACATGTTTTATACATATTTTATGTCATATTTATGCATTTTCCGGCACTAACCTATTAACGAGATGCCGAAGAGCCAGTTGCTGTTTTCTGCTGTTTTTGGTTTCAGAAATCCTAGTAAGGAAATATTCTTGGAATTGGACGAAATCAACGCCCAGGATCTTATTTTTCCACGAAGCTTCCAGAACACCGGGGGAGATACGAAGTGGGGCGACGAGGCGACGCCACACTAGGGCGACGCGGCCCAAGCCCTGGCCGCGCCGGCCTGTGGTGTGGGCCCCTCGTGGCGCCCCCTGACCTACCCTTCCGCCTACTTAAGCCTTCGTCAAGAATAAATCCAGTACCGAGAGCCACGATACGGAAAACCTTCCAGAGACGCCGCCGCCGCCAATCCCATCTCGGGGGATTCAGGAGATCGCCTCCGGCACCCTGCCGGAGAGGGGAATCATCTCCCGGAGGACTCTTCACCACCATGGTTGCCTCCGGAGTGATGAGTGAGTAGTTCACCCCTGGACTATGGGTCCATAGCAGTAGCTAGATGGTCATCTTCTCCTAATTGTGCTATCATTGTTGGATCTTGTGAGCTGCCTAACATGATCAAGATCATCTATCTTTAATGCTACATGTTGCGTTTGTTGGGATCCGATGAATAATGAATACTATGCTATGTTGATTATCAATCTATTATCTATGTGTTGTTTATGATCTTGCATGCTCTCCGTTGCTAGTAGAGGCTCTGGCCAAGTTTTTGCTTGTAACTCCAAGAGGGAGTATTTATGCTCGATAGTGGGTTCATGCCTCCATTAAATCTGGGGGAGTGACAGCAACCTCTAAGGTTGTGGATGTGCTGTTGCCACTAGGGATAAAACATCAATGCTATGTCTAAGGATATATTTATTGATTACATTACGCACCATACTTAATGCAATTGTCTGTTGTTTGCAACTTAATACTGGAGGGGGTTCGGATGATAACCTGAAGGTGGACTTTTTAGGCATAGATGCATGTTGGATAGCGGTCTATGTACTTTGTCGTAATGGGCAATTAAATCTCACACTACTCATCACATGTATGTGCATGGTCATGCCCTCTTTATTTGTCAATTGCCCAACTGTAATTTGTTCACCCAACATGCTTATTCTTATCGGAGAGACACCACTAGTGAACTGTGGACCCCGGTCCATTCTTTTACATCGAATACAATCAACTGCAATACTCATTCTACTGTTTTCTGCAAACATCATCATCCACACTATACATCTAATCCTTTGTTACAGCAAGCCGGTGAGATTGACAACCTCACTGTCACGTTGGGGCAAAGTAATTTGGTTGTGTTGTGCAGGTTCCACGTGGGCGCCGGAATCCCTGGTGTTACGCCGCACTACACTCCGCCGCCATCAACCTTCAACGTGCTTCTTGGCTCCTACTGTTTCGATAAACCTTGGTTTCTTACTGAGGGAAAACTTGCCGCTGTACGCATCACACCTTCCTCTTGGGGTTCCCAACGGACGCGTGCTGTACGCGTATCAAGCTCTTTTTCTGGCGCCGTTGCCGGGGAGATCAAGACACGCTGCAAGGGGAGTCTCCACCTCCAATCTCTTTACTTTGTTTTTGTCTTGCTTTATTTTATTTAGTACTTTGTTTGCTGCACTAAAACAAAACACAAAAAAATTAGTTGCTAGCTTTACTTTATTTACTGTCTTGTTTGCAATCTCTATATTAAAAACACAAAAAAATTAGTTGCTTGCATTTACTTTATCTAGTTTGCTTTATTTACTGTTGCTAAAATGGGTACTCCTGAAAATACTAAGTTGTGTGACTTCACAACCACAAATAATAATGATTTCTTATGCACACCTATTGCTCCACCTGCTACTACAGCAGAATTCTTTGAAATTAAACCTGCTTTACTGAATCTTGTTATGAGAGAGCAATTTTCTGGTGTTAGTTCTGATGATGCTGCTGCCCATCTTAATAATTTTGTTGAATTATGTGAAATGCAAAAGTATAAGGATGTAGAAGGTGACATTATAAAATTAAAATTGTTTCCTTCCTCATTAAGAGGAAGAGCTAAAGATTGGTTGCTATCTCTGCCTAAGAATAGTATTGATTCATGGACTAAATGCAAGGATGCTTTCATTGGTAGATATTATCCTCCTGCTAAAATTATATCTTTGAGAAGTAGCATAATGAATTTTAAACAATTGGATAATGAGCATGTTGCCCAAGCATGGGAAAGAATGAAATCTTTGGTTAAAAATTGCCCAACCCATGGACTGACTACTTGGATGATCATCCAAACCTTTTATGCAGGACTGAATTTTTCTTCGCGGAACTTATTGGATTCAGCTGCTGGAGGTACCTTTATGTCCATCACTCTAGGCGACCCAACAAAGCTTCTTGATAATATGATGGTTAATTACTCTGAATGGCACACGGAAAGAGCTCCACAAGGTAAGAAGGTAAATTCTGTTGAACAAACCTCTTTCTTGAGTGATAAGATTGATGCTATTATGTCTATGCTTGTGAATGGTAGGACAAATGTTGATCCTAATAATGTTCCGTTAGCTTCATTGGTTGCCCAAGAAGAACATGTTGATGTGAACTTCATTAAAAATAATAATTTCAACAACAATGCTTATTGGAACAATTCTAGTAACAACTATAGGCCATATCCTTATAATAATGGTAACGGTTATGGTAATTCTTATGGGAATTCTTACAACAATAATAGGAATACACCCCCTGGACTTGAAGCCATGCTTAAAGAATTTATTAGTACACAAACTGCTTTTAACAAATCTGTTGAAGAAAATCTTGGGAAAATTGATATACTTGCTTCTAAAGTCGATAGTCTTGCTGCTGATGTTGATCTTTTGAAATCGAAAGTTATGCCTAATGAAAATAATGATATTAAGTCATTTGCTACAGCAAACGCCATCCAAGTTAGAATTAATAAGAATATAAGATTGATGGCCGAATTGCGTGCTAGGTGGGAAAAAGAAGAAAATGCTAAAGAAGATAATATAGCTAAAGTTTGGACTATTACCACCACAAGTAATGCTAATGCTCCACATGTTGCTGCACCTCCTACTATTAATGGTAAAATAATTGGTGTTGGCAATGTTTCTACTTCTAATGCAAAGCGTGAAAAACTGCTGAAAGCTGCTAAAGCTACTAAAGCGCTGTGATAAAACTGCTGAATTTTTTTCCAACATTGGGGACAATGATCCCATTGCTTTAGATTATAATGGTTTGGATTTTGATGATTGTCACATCTCTGAAGTTATAAAGTTCTTACAAAAACTTGCTAAAAGTTCTAATGCTAGTGCTATAAATTTGGCCTTTACAAAACATATTACAAATGCTCTCATAAAAGCTAGAGAAGAGAAATTAGAACGCGAAGCTTCTATTCCTAGGAAGTTAGAGGATGGTTGGGAGCCCATCATTAAGATGAAGGTCAATGACTTTGATTGTAATGATTTATGTGATCTTGGTGCAAGTATTTCTGTTATACCTAGGAAAATCTATAATATGCTTGACTTGCCACCATTGAAAAATTATTATTTGGATGTTAATCTTGCTGATAACTCTACAAAGAAACCTTTGGGGAGAGTTGATAATGTTCGCATTACGGTTAACAATAACCTTGTCCCCGTTGATTTTGTTGTCTTGGATATTGAATGCAATGCATCTTGTCCCATTATATTGGGAAGACCTTTTCTTCGAACTGTTGGTGCTATTATTGATATGAAGGAAGGCAATATTAAATATCAATTTCCTCTCAAGAAAGGTATGGAACACTTCCCTAGAAAGAGAATGAAGTTACCTTTTGATTCTATCATTAGAACAAATTATGATGTTGATGCTTCGTCTCTTGATAATACTTGATATACACTTTCTGCGCCTAGCTGAAAGGCGTTAAAGAAAAGCGCTTATGGGAGACAACCCATGATTTTACTACAGCACTTTTATTTTATATTTGAGTCTTGGAAGTTGTTACTACTGTAGCAACCTTTCCTTATCTTAGTTTTGTTGCATTGTTGTGCCAAGTAAAGTCTTTGATAGTAAGGTTCATACTAGATTTGGATTACTGCGCAGAAACAGATTTCTTGCTGTCACGAATCTGGGCTGAATTCTCTGTAGGTAACTCAGAAAATTCTTCCAATTTATGTGAGTGATCCTCAGATATGTACACAACTTTCATTCAATTTGAGAATTTTCATTTGAGCAAGTCTGGTGCCTCTTAGAAATTCGTCTTTACGGACTGTTCTGTTTTGACAGATTCTGCCTTTTATTTCGCATTGCCTGTTTTGCTATGCTTGATGGATTTTTCTATTCCATTAACTTTCAGTAGCTTTGTGCAATGTCCAGAAGTGTTAAGAATGATTATGTCACCTCTGAACATGTGAATTTTGATTATGCACTAACCCTCTAATGAGTTGTTTTAAGTTTGGTGTGCAGGAAGTTTTCAAGGATCAAGAGAGGAGGATGATACAATATGATCAAAAAGAGTGAAAGCTCTAAGCTTGGGGATGCCCCGGTGGTTCACCCCTGCATATTTCAAGAAGACTCAAGCGTCTAAGCTTGGGGATGCCCAAGGCATCCCCTTCTTTATCGACAACAATATCAGGTTCCTCTAGTGAAACTATATTTTTATTCCATCACATCTTATGTACTTTGCTTGGAGCGTATGTATGTTTTTATTTTTGTTTTGTTTGAATAAAGTTGGATCCTAGCATTCATTGTGTGGGAGAGATACATGCTCCTCTGTTGCATATGGACAAATATGTCCTTAGGCTTTACTCATAATGTTCATGGCGAAGGTTGAAACTGGTTCGTTAAAATTGTTATATGGTTGGAAACGGGAAATGCTACATGTGGTAATTGGTATAATGTCTTGAATAATGTGATACTTGGCAATTGTGGTGCTCAAATAGATCATGTTTAATCTCTTGCATCATATACTTTGCACCTATTAGTGAAGAAATACATAGAGCTTGCTAAAATTTGGTTTGCATGATTGGTCTCTCTAAGGTCTAGATATTTTCTAGTAAGGGTCGAACAACAAGGAAGACGGTGTAGAGTCTTATAATACTTACAATATGTCTTTTATGTGAGTTTTGTTGTACCGGTTCATACTTGTGTTTGTTTCAAATAACCTTGCTAGCCTAAGCCTTGTATTGAGAGGGAATACTTCTCATGCATCCAAAATCCTTGAGCCAAACACTATGCCACTTGTGTCCACCATACCTACCTACTACATGGTATTTCTCCGCCATTCCAAAGTAAATTGCTTGAGTGCTACCTTTAAAATTTCTATTCTTCACCTTTGCAATATATAGCTCATGGGACAAATAGCCTAAAAACTATTGTGGTATTGAATATGTACTTATGCATCTTATCTCTTATAAGTTGCTTGTTGCACGATAACCATGTTCCTGGGGACGCCATCAACTATCCTTTGTTGAATATCATGTGAGTTGCTATGCATGTTCGTCTTGTCTGAAGTAAGGGCGATTTACCATGAGTTGAATGGTTTGAGCATGCATATTGTTAGAGAAGAACATTGGGCCGCTAACTAAAGCCATGATCCATGGTGGAAGTTTCAGTTTTGGACAACAATCCTCAATCTCTTATGAGAATATTAATTGTTGTTGAATGCTTAAGCATTAAAGAGGAGTCCATTATCTGTTGTCTATGTTGTCCCGGTATGGATGTCTAAGTTGAGAATAATCAAAAGCGAGAAATCCAATGCGAGCTTTCTCCTTTGACCTTTGTACAGGCGGCATAGAGGTACCCCTTTGTGATACTTGGTTAAAACATATGTATTGCGGTGATAATCCAGGTAATCCGAGCTAATTAGGCCAAGGTGCGGGCACTATTGGTATACTATGCATGAGGCTTGCAACTTGTAGGATATAATTTACATGATACATATGCTTTATTACTACCGTTGACAAAATTGTTTCTTGTTTTCAAAATAAAAGCTCTAGCACAAACATAGCAATTGATGCTTCCCTCTGCGAAGGGCCTTTCTTCTACTTTCATGTTGAGTCAGTTTACCCATTTCTCTCCATCTCAAGAAGCAAACACTTGTGTGAACTGTGCGTTGATTCCTACATACTTGCATATTGCACTTATTATATTACTTTATGTTGACAATATCCATGAGATATACATGTTATAAGTTGAAAGCAACCGCTGAAACTTAATCTTCCTTTGTGTTGATTCAATACCTTTACTATGAATTTATTGCTTTATGAGTTAACTCTTATGCAAGACTTATTAATGCTTGTCTTGAAAGTACTATTCATGAAAAGTCTTTGCTATATGATTCAGTTGTTTACTCATTGTCTTTACCATTGTCTTGGATCGCTGCATTCATTGCATGTGCTTACAATAGTATTGATCAAGATTATGATGGCATGTCACTTCAGAAATTATCTTTGTTATCGTTTACCTACTCGGGACGAGTAGGAACTAAGCTTGGGGATGCTGATACGTCTCCAACGTATCGATAATTTCTTATGTTCCATGCTACTTTTATGATGATACACACATGTTTTATACATACTTTATGCCATATTTATGCATTTTCCGGCACTAAACAATTAACGAGATGCCGAAGAGCCAGTTGCTGTTTTCTGCTGTTTTTGGTTTCAGAAATCCTAGTAAGGAAATATTCTCGGAATTGGACGAAATCAACGCCCAGGATCTTATTTTTCCACGAAGCTTCCAGAACACCGGTGGAGATACGAAGTGGGGCGACGAGGCGACGCCACACTAGGGCGGCGCGGCCCAAGCCCTGGCCGCGCCGGCCTGTGGTGTGGGCCCCTCGTGGCGCCCCCTGACCTACCCTTCCGCCTACTTAAGCCTTCGTCGAGAATAACTCCAGTACCGAGAGCCACGATACGGAAAACCTTCCAGAGACGCCGCCGCTGCCAATCCCATCTCGGGGGATTCAGGAGATCGCCTCCGGCACCCTGCCGGAGAGGGGAATCATCTCCCGGAGGACTCTTCACCGCCATGGTCGCCTCCGGAGTGATGAGTGAGTAGTTCACCCCTGGACTATGGGTCCATAGCAGTAGCTAGATGGTCGTCTTCTCCTAATTGTGCTATCATTGTTGGATCTTGTGAGCTGCCTAACATGATCAAGATCATCTATTTGTAATGCTACATGTTACGTTTGTTGGGATCCGATGAATAATGAATACTATGCTATGTTGATTATCAATCTATTATCTATGTGTTGTTTATGATCTTGCATGCTCTCCATTGCTAGTAGAGGCTCTGGCCAAGTTTTTGCTTGTAACTCCAAGAGGGAGTATTTATGCTCGATAGTGGGTTCATGCCTCCATTAAATCTGGGGAGTGACAGCAACCTCTAAGGTTGTGGATGTGCTGTTGCCACTAGGGATAAAACATCAATGCTATGTCTAAGGATATATTTGTTGATTACATTATGCACCATACTTAATGCAATTGTCTGTTGTTTGCAACTTAATACTTGAGGGGGTTCGGATGATAACCTGAAGGTGGACTTTTTAGGCATAGATGCATGCTGGATAGCGGTCTATGTACTTTGTCGTAATGCCCAATTAAATATCACACTACTCATCATAACATGTATGTGCATGGTCATGCCCTCTTTATTTGTCAATTGCCCAACTGTAATTTGTTCACCCAACATGCTTATTCTTATCGGAGAGACACCACTAGTGAACTGTGGACCCCGGTCCATTCTTTTACATCGAATACAATCAACTGCAATACTCGTTCTACTGTTTTCTGCAAACATCATCATCCACACTATACATCTAATCCTTTGTTACAGCAAGCCGGTGAGATTGACAACCTCACTGTCACGTTGGGGCAAAGTAATTTGGTTGTGTTGTGCAGGTTCCACGTTGGCGCCGGAATCCCTGGTGTTGCGCCGCACTACACTCCGCCGCCATCAACCTTCAACGTGCTTCTTGGCTCCTACTGGTTCGATAAACCTTGGTTTCTTACTGAGGGAAAACTTGCCGTTGTACGCATCACACCTTCCTCTTGGGGTTCCCAACGGACGCGTGCTGTACGCGTATCACAGCACTTCCTGCAGAATATTATTGGACAGATGGAGTTGAATCAACGATAAAGCCTTACGATCTTTTCGCTTCTCCGCATCGGTCCAGGTATCCTTCGCTTTCTCGCCGAAAGCATCGATCGCTTCATCCAGATCTGAAGATTGGGCGAGAATCGCCCTCATCTTCACTTGCCACAAAGCAAATCTCGTGGTGTAGACCAGCTGCGGTAGATCGAACTTCAGTGACGACATCTCGTAAACCCTAGATCCAAAGAACACGGGCTCTGATACCACTTGTTATAATCGAGATGCACAATAAATGAAGAACGAAAAGTAAAACACTGCAGGGGACACGAGATTTTAACGTGGAAAACCCTTGCAACACACAAGGGAAAAACCACGGGCGCCAGCCAGCAAAACTTCACTATTTCGGTGGTGTTTACAAACGCCGTGGGTGTACAATGATGCGACCAAACCCTAGCGGCGGCTTACAGGGAAAATATATAGACGGTGGCAACGATCAGGCCTCGCTCCGCTCGTCAGAAGTTAGCCTCCCTTTAGTATATGAATTTGGATCACAATATAACAGATTCGTTGGGATTGATTAATTTGCTCATGCTAACCTCATCATCACTAGATGAAATGCACAGGAAAACACACAATGCTTACACTAAAGCTATGGTGACCACAAGTCATGTTTCATTGGTAAATGGCTCTTCAATATTTTTGCTGAAGAGGGAGTTTGGCAAACCCTACTTAGGAGAAAGTGTGTTGTGTCAGGTTTATTGGATACCTATTGACTCCCATTTCTGGGATGGTCTTATGGTGACTATGAAATTATTCTTTAAATACGGTTCTTTCTCTTTTAGGGATGGATCCGAGATTAGGTTTGGGGAGGATAAATGGTTTGGAAACTCCACACTCAGAGAACAATACCCATCCTTGTACAATTATGCACCACAAGAGCCATGGGTGGAGCCAACGTACGAATAATGGGTGTACATAGTACACCTAAAGTTACATTTTTACTCACATTTTTTGTTTTGATTTGATGTGTATTGCTTTGTATTTAAGTTAGACATAGGTATACAAGTTGCTGCCAAAAAATAATGGGTGTACATTTGTACACCCATGAACTAATCTGACTCCACCTATGATAGAGCGTTACGCTCGCTGAGGTGGTGAAAAATTTCCCTCTGAATGTGTCGTCCAGAAGGAGTCTCATTGGCCCTAGGCAATTATCTTGGAATGATTTGTTACAACGTATGGATTCGGTCCATTTGACGCAGGGATCATATGTATTTCGGTGGAATCTCAACGAAAGTGGTAAATTCTCGGTGGATTCTATGTACAAAGCTTTTAATCAAACCTGATATACCAATTGATAATAAGAAGAAAAATATTTGGAAGATGAATATCCCGCTTAAAAGGTGTTTGTGTGGCACCTTCGTCGAGGGATAAGTCTTACCTTTTGAAACGCAATTGGCGGGGGAAGTAAAATGTGTGTCTTGTGCCACCATGATGAGACTATAAACCACTTATTATTCTTCCAAATTTAAATTTGCTAGATCTATATGGGCAGCCATCTAGAGAGTTTCTACTTTACCCACCACGAAGCGTTGCGAATATATTCAGCAATTGGCTAAATGGTGTGGGTTGTAGGTTTAAGCTACTCAAGGTGAGAGCTATGTAGAAATGACGAAGTGTTTAACAATAAAAAATCTTCTCTCATGCATGTCATCTATAGGTGCATATCTATGCTTCGTTTGTGGTTGTCTCTACAAGGTGTGGAACACCGTGACCAATTTACGGAGGTGTCTACACAGTTGGAGTATACGACAAGGGATTATTTTTTTCAACATGGATGGCAGCATGAGCTGCGGATTAGGCCTCTTTTGGCTTAGGCTCACTTTTACTTTCTTGCATGAGTACTTGTTGCGTGTTTCAGTTTTATGGTTGTAACTTCTAGATTGGATCGGCTGTGTGCCTATGCAGAGGCCGTGTGTAATGCTTGAAACTTTTGAGTAATAAAATGCCCATTATCAGCTTTCATCAGGTTTGAAAATTCAATCATGGCTGTTTATTGTGTTTCAAAATTCAGGTTTCGAAATTTGTCGGGAAAACCTTATTTTGAGTTTGTTTAGAAGATACCGTCGATATTAATACAGAGGTTCAAACCAATTTTTCATGATAATTATTTTAACACTTAGTTCCATTTTAAATATAGGATTGAAATTTAAGTAGGTGTACTATTGGATGCACTGTTCAAAAAATCGTTCGATTCAACGATTAATCGCCTTATTAATCCCTATTCACTGGTCACCGATTAGCCGATAAACTCATTTATCACCCGATCAACTCATTTATCGCCCGATTAATCGGCTGATTTGCCTATTAATCGCTAATCGTCAGCCGACCGAGTTAATCCCGATAAGCGATTTCCTCAACATTGATTGGATGGGTGAGAGAGAATTATTGTGTCAGTCACCGCACCATTTGCATGCAAAAAGGAAGAAACATTCCTGTCCGTTTCCAAATCTCAAAGCAACTACCTAGAACTGGCGGTGCAATGGTGCATGCATGCTAGAAGTGTATTTCTAATTGTCTCGGTGCTGTCCATCCAGGCCGCGAAGGTGACAAAGTGAATTAGGGGCACTAGGGCATGTACAACGGTGATATCTTAGTAGTGCCACGTAGGATAAATGCTTAGGTGGAGGAAAGAGAAAGATGAAAAAAGATTTTGCCTTCTCTTAACTAAGAGATCATCTCTTAACACAATCTCTCTCACCATAAATTTAGGATGTCTCGTTACGAAAGATAAGACTAAAAAATAACCTATTGTAGATCATGTTTTATTGTTATATCTAGTTTATGTGGCAAGACTAAGATAAGACAGTCTTATCAACTATTGCACATGCCCTCATGCAGCGCTACCTGACAAGGACACACATTTGAGACGACGATACAACCGATGAACTCGGAGTTAGCTAGCTAGCTACTGGTTAGCGTCAACACCGACAGGGTAACGTACTTATTTATCTTGATTTCCCGATGAACGTCGTTGTTGAAGCGGCTAACTGATTGAAATTCTCCGACGGCGACAAATTTGGCTCGATGATGCCAATCCATGACACACGGCCGGCCGGCAACGGGCCTGTACCGGCGCCCGTATATATTACACCCAGCTGTTCGATCACGATGGATTACCGGGGCAGCTGATCTATCTCTGCAAGGTCGAACTAGCTAACTATCTGGTAATGGCGCGCTTCTCCGCTGCCACCCTTCTCCTCATCCTCGTCGGCACCGTGTCCGTCTACACCTGTTCCACCCTCGCCGGCGCCGCTCTCGGCCGGACGCTGGCAAGTTCCACGAGGACGAGGACCAAGCAGCCGCCGGCGATGGACATCGCCCTCCGCGCCAGCGTCAGCCTGAGAGGCCTCGCAGAGGACTTCGCAAAGGTGATCATATGATATTCACGACGAACGTAGCCATCTCCACTGGTCGATCGAGTTTGGACGACTTCAAAAGAGATGATGGAAGAACTAATGTTGATACAATATACATGGTTGATTTCAGGAGCTCTGGGGTGGCAATCACAGGGAAGGACGTCGGTCAGGCGGCGCCGGGGACGGAGCAAAGGCAGCTCTCTCATCACCCGCCGCGCGTGCGAGCGTCCCACTCTCACGAGCCGAATTACAAGACCAGCAGCGCCAGGCCATGCTGGCACAGATAGCATACACTAATATTCAGAGAGATATCAGCATGAGCGATGGCGTCCACGAAGGAGCAGCAGCAGGGAGGGCGAGGCCCTTGTCAATGCACCGCAGGGAAAGGAGCAGAGGGGGAGGGATGGCGTCCACGGAGCAGCAAACAGCGAGGCCGTTGTCGAGAGCACTCCGCAACTTCTCCGGTGAGATCTCGGAGGGGACGAAGCACGGAGGAAGAGGAGTGGTCAAGGTCGGGCCTTGGGGAGGATCAGGCGGGCTAGCTTTCAGTATGCCCGGCAGCGGCGGCGGCGCGGCTCGCCTCCTCAGCGTCTCCGTCGAGCACACCGACGCCGTGCACGGCTTCTCTTACGAGTATCTTCAGGCTGGGGTGAGACGTACGTCGGGGCCGCCTGACGGCGATCACTATGCTCCGAAAGGAATTGGTCCGGTGATAACCACTGGGTCAAAGGTAGCAGTCTCGTGAGAATTTCTAGGCGCTCACAGTCACAGACAAAGAATCAAGCCTTTCCTAACGCATCTCTCTGTCTTAATTTTGCGAGCGAGCAGATCGAGTTTTCATCCGATGAGCAGCTCACAGCGGTCGAGGGGACGTTTGGGCGTTGCAGAGGAGGATGGGCCATGGATGAGCAGCTCCCAGAACAAGTCGTCGTCACCTCCCTCACGTTCCATACGGACAAGGGAGAAACATATGGACCGTACGGCGAGGAGACGGGGACGCCATTCTCCATCCCTGCCGCAAATGGCTGCATCGTCGGCTTCTGGGGACGCTCTGGCTGGCTCCTCGATGCCATCGGAGTTTACATCACGCCGTGTAAAGCTCACAACATACCTTCTCCACGCCAAAATATAGTACTGCGTGATAACTTTAATTTCACTCAGGATAATTCTCGTAATGCTTGATATAGATATCAACATTCTGTTGATATTAGTTAAAGCATATTTGGTCGAACTTTACGAAAAAATAACTTCGATCAAAACCAATGTGCACTGCTACATATTTGCACAGAAGGAGCAACTTTATGTAATACTGGAGAAGTATGTGTCAAACATGTGAGACGTATGTCCATCTAGCTTATTATGATTTATAAGATAAAAGGGAAATATACATAGTACTACATGTTTTATAGCACAAAGAATTGATAGCAAACATCCATGCACATGCCTCCATCCGTGTCGATTAAATCCGACTGGAAGAAGTATATCCATATTTTATGAATTTCAGCTGGGAGTGACTATCACTAGTAAAAGGAGATTCCGTCCCGGTTGATAAGGGACTTTACTCCCGAACCGAGAGACTAAAGGCCTCTCCTTAGTTTCGGTTATGCTACGAACCGGGAATAAAGACCCTTCATGTGGGATGCGGGCGCGTGCTGGGACGGAGGCCCGTTATTCCCGGTTTATAACACCAACCGGGACTAAAGGCCTCCACGTGTAATTTTTATTCATTTTTTTTCTATTTTTTTCCAGAATTTCTAGTAGTTATTTGATCAGTTTAGTCTCTAAGTACATTTAATCTACCACAGTAGTTAGCTGTAGTCCACAACGCCCAATGAGTCTCTTAGTTTTTTGCTAGCTAAATTCCTTATTTTGATAAACAGTAATATCGATAAAATGGAATTCCATATGAAGTTACCAAAATTAATCAGTACTACTGAGTACGTACATAGGTAGAAAATTAATGCAAATTTGACTGTTATGACCTTCTATTCACCGCTATATAGACACGTTTTATTTCTTTACATACGATCTGAATTTAGAATCTAGTGATTAAGTTCCAAACAGTAGGACCATATATTTATTAGGAAACATAAACGGAGACAATGCATTAATCGGCGCCCTTCTATAAATACCAGTGCGGTTTCGTTGAAGTACAATAATACAAGGATAGAAAGAAGTCGGTTCAACAGAAAAGGTAGAATTCCACCACCGAAACCAAGAAAATGGCCAACGCCGCAGCTCTCCTTTTCCTCGTAGCCGCCCTTCTCTGCCACATGCGTACAGGTTCGTCTCGATCCCATAGATAATAAGCATACTGATCGATAATCCTTGGAGATCCTAGTTAACCTAATCGTACTGTATATGCATCAGGTGACGCCCAACGATCCTGCGGCAAGTCCGACATAACATTCACGGTGCGCAAGACGGGGAACGTGGTCGGCCGGCAGCCGGAGTACGTGGTGGCGATCAGGACGTCGTGTTCGTGCTCGATGAAGGACGTGCGCGTGTGGTGCGGCGGCCTGGAGGACAGCGCCGTGCCGCTGGACGCGAGCAAGGTGGAGGTGGACGACGGGATGTGCGTCCTCAAGCAGCCCGTCGCCAAGGGCTCCCCGGTCATCTTCACCTACTCCTGCGAGGTGCCGGTGAACTTCCGCGTGTTCAACACCGCCCCTGATTGCTAAGCGGCGTGGCTCATCACACATCACAGGCGTCATGAAATAAGCTGTAGTCGTGCGCCTAATTTGGGTGGTTTGTGGCTTGTGTGGGTGCGTCCACGCACCGTTTTCAAATTATTTACCTTGGGTCCATCCGGAATCAAGTATTAACATTGTTTCTTGTATCTGATCGAAATCTACAACTCCGATGATGTGACTGTGATCCACGGACTCTCTTACTACCACATTGAAGAACTGACCGAAAACTGCTAAGGGTCCAATGGACACTTGGACAGTCAACATGTTTCAAGAGGTCATCGTGATGAAGGCCCGGCTTGAAAACTTCGGATTAAATTACAGATATCTCGGTGCACAACAGTTACACTTATATTTAATCCACGAAAACACACTTGTATTTAGCGGGAGTGTTTGAGGCTGTTACATATTCCACCGAAGCAAGTATTCGAAAAAAACGATCGAACAGAAGGTGAAGATATACTACCTTTGTTTATAAAACGATGGGTTATATTTGTCTTAATTTGAATGTACCTATACACTAAAGAAAGGGGAGCGGCGGAGGAGGTAGGACGGACGCCGGAGGAACAATGGAGGCAGCCGGCCAAAGTAGGATCTGACACGGGTAGAGCCACGCAAGGTCGCGTTGGGCCGTGCGACAGCCGGCAGCAATGCAACTGGCGGCGTAGAGTGGGAGGTGGCCTGCGTTGGAGGGGCGGGTAGTGGTTTGCACATGAGTAGGAGGAAGAAGGGGGATTAGGGGGGGAGGTGGGCCCCATGAAAGATTCCTCTCTTTTAAAATTTATGTTCTTCCGGGCCATATTTTCTAACTGTAAAAGATTTTGCAATTTACCGGAAACAATTTTTATGATTTTGAGTTTTAACCTAACTAGTTTTGACTGTGAAGCGGGATGTATGGGGTGCTGCTTTGCAGCCCTCCTGGTTAGTATTACAAAGGTCCCACGCATGCATGAAGAACCTAGCACTAGGACGTCTTGGCCGGTATCCTACTAGTATTAGGGAGGTTGCAATGTGATCGAGCTATTCTAGATGAGCCTAGGGAGTTCTTTGTGATTAAAGAACTAATTTCGTGCTTGTTTGATCGATATAACGTCATGGTTATCGTTTGAGCAATTGGAAGTTATATCGTGTAAGTAACGAAAAACCTTCCTTAATTGTACCCAGAAACCTTTGATTTTATTTGATCGATGCAACATTACGGGTAAAATCGTGTTTAAGGTCTCCTAAATGAGATATTTTGGCAAAAAAAAAATACTACTAGACAGAGTAATATGTGTCACAAATTGATAACTATGACGGAAAAGGGGAAATTCACTCCATGAATTATGTCATCATTTTTGTGACATATAATTCATGTTTTGTTGATCAAATATTATTTAAATGTTATTCTTAAAATATGTGTCCGCCTATTAAACCGGTCTAGAAGGAGTACCAAAATAAATTAGTATGTACTCCCTCCGCACAAATTATAAGACGTTAAGGAAATCACGGTCAATTTTTTCAAGGCTACGAAAATTTTCCCGAGTTTCTGTTTTTACCCCTCTTTCCTCCACAGACTCGACCTACTCCACTCGCTCCACCCAGTACATAAGTGGAAAATGAATACAAATCCCGATCTGCGTGATCCACCCAGTACATAAGTGGAAAATGAATACAAATCAAGAACATAGTCATTCAGTTCCATAGGATCTCAATTAAGAATATATATTCCCATAGGTGGACCCGTTTTATTTCCATAGGATCTCAATTATAAGAATGTAGTGATTCAGTTCCAAACAAACTAGAACAACACCAATGCAGTAATGAGCGGCGCTTCTATAATTACCCGTGCAGTTTCGATGATGACAACAACAGCAGAAGCATTGAAATTCCGGCCACCATCGAAATCAAGAAAATGGCCAACGCCGCAGCTCTCCTCATCCTCGTCGCCGCCCTTTTTGGCCACATGCTTACAGGTTCGTCTAGATTCAGTACATGACCATGGTATACTTGTAATGCTTAGAGATGACGAGATCTTAGGTAATCTCGTCGATCTGGTCTATGTATACGCAGGCGACGCCCAGCGATTCTGCGGCAAGTCCGGCGTAACATTCTCGGTGCGCACGACGGAGAACGTGGTCGGAGGGCAGCCGGAGTACGTGGTGGCGATCGGGACGTCGTGTTCGTGTCCGATGATGTACGTGCGCGTGTGGTGCGACAGCCTGGAGGACAGCGCCGTGCCGCTGGACGCGAGCAAGGTGGAGGTCCAAGACGGGATGTGCGTCCTCAAGCAGCCCGTCGCCAAGGACTCCCCGGTCGTCTTCAAATACTCCTCCAAGGTGCCCGTCAACTTCCGCGTCTTCAACGCCTCCCCCCGTTGCTAAGGGGCGTGTGGCTCCTTACGGGCGCCATGAAATAAGCTGTAGCCGTGCTAGGCTAATTTGGATGATTTTGTCGGTTCGTTGTCGCATGGTTTTTGAATTACTTATGTTGGGTTCATCATGGGTAAGGTATTCGTATACATCTATATTGTTGCTTACCGTATCTGATCGAATTCTACAACTCCAATGATGTGATCTACGGATTATGTTAAAGCATCTTTAGTCGTGGAACCCTAATTAATTTTTTTCGATAAAGAATCCTAGCCTCTGCAACAACATCATGTTCTAATGGCATACAGGATGCACACAGCCAAAAAAGATAAAAGAATTACAAAAAAAAACCCACTACAGAGATCAAAAAAACTCTAAACAACAACACTGACACCACCAGGACAACACCAGAAGATCAAAAAAATTGACGGATCGATTGGAAGCCTCTGGACAAGATTCCCGATTTGGGGATGCTAGTTCCTAGCCCGCCACAATTGGAGCAAGGCTGTTAGGCAGAAGACTCAGCAGCAAGCCGCCCTGATCTCGTTGGCGGCAGCCAACCGTGTGGCGCGCAAGGAGGCGGTGGCGGCTAGGTGCTGCAAGTAGTCGTCAGTGAACAAGAGAACCAGGAGATGGAGGAGGAAGCGACGGCGGAGGCGCTGGAGGCTGTGGTGGAGGGATCAGGCTCGCAACGACACCGACAATAAGGCAGTCTAGTTGGCGAAGAGGGTGGCCCGCTAGGACACCGCTCTGGCAGAGGGATGGGTGTGGCAACGCGCGGAGAAGGGCCAGCATGAGCATGACAGGACGGAGGTCCTGATTGTGGATAGGACCGTACCTCAGCATGAGGCCGCGGTCCAGCGCCGCCATGCCCAGCTAGAACACGAGGTCTGGTACTCATGTTCTGGCTCCAACGGCCATGGTGGCCCTCATAGCATGTCGATGGCCAGTAGGGCGCGCGATGACGTAGATAAGGTTGTCATAGTTTAGGTTAATCCCCATGTAACCATCTGTGTAAAGATTGTTATTTTGGCTAACTAATATTAATGAACTCATTGCAATGATATGTGTCACTGCTGGCGAGCCCGTTGAGGCCTTGCGCAGATACCGGAGTGGTGCGCTGCGGCTAGTCCGCGTTGATGCATTGCTAGCCAAAATTAGGCCGCTGGGCTATGGTTTTGCTCCCCTAGCATCCGCAAGAACAAAAGTATGTTTTTTAGGTGGTGAGAGCGTACAGACCCGAAGCCGAGGAGGAGGAGGAGGTGGCTGAGGAGGAGGAAGAGGAGGCCGAGGCCGAGGAGGAGGAAGTGGCTGAGGAGGTGGCGGCGGCCCGGGCGAAGGCGGAGGCGAAAGCGAAGCGGAAGGCGTAGCCGGCGAGCTCCGTCGACGACGAGGAGGACACAAGTTCCTCCAATACGTCGGACAACACCGCCTCTTCGGAAGAGGTGACGAGCAGGAAGCGCCACCGTGAGGACGACGAGGCGGGACCATCAAAGAAGTAGTTTAAATTTTTATATGTAAATTTGTTTATATTTTTCAAAAAATTTATATGTAATTTGTGTATGTTGCCTACACATTTCTTCTATATACTAAATAAAAAAGTATTTTAAAGTTTGGTGGCGGCGTTTGGGGGACGCGGCTGGGGAGCGACGTTCCCCAAACGCGACATGAATGAAACACTTCCCTCAATTGCTTGATCCGGATGCGTTTGTGGAACGTTTTGGGGGACGCGGCTGAAGATGCTCTTACCTCACATACTAATCTAAGAAAGTGGACTACCTTCCTTTTAAAAGGTGGTTGGCATTACAAGGTCTCGCATATGACGAAGCTGGAATGTTTGTTCATGATCAACATCGAAGCCCTACACGATCATCCTGCTGCTAGTAGGAGTACTGCATACAATCGTATACGTACAAGGAAATTTATTGTCCAACCAAAGAAATTTTTTGTCAAAAACATAATATATTTCTAGGCAAGTCGCGCCATCTGCAAGTCCAAAGTTATATACCTACTTTGTTGCTTCTCGTATCTGATCGGATTCTACAACTCCAATGATGTGCTCATACTACAACATAGAAGAACATAGTGAAACAAAGCTCAGGCTCCAATGAACAGTTGGACATTCAAAATATCTTGCCTTGATAATTTAAAGGCACATCATATTTTTCATGGTTTATCGCGTCATTGAGTAGCCATTGTTTTTACGGGTGCCGACGACAACAATTCAAAGGGTTATTTTCTGTGACAAAGATCATTCTGACCGAGTTGTGCAACAAGCTGCCTGCGATGCCTTCTTCATGACTTTATGTTGTGATGCACTAGGCGAGGGATACTGAAAACTTTTGACTGATAAAATTAACGAATTTTTTTTTAAAAAAAAACTAGAGATTTGCTGCCAGGACTTCTATACGTGCTTCATTATTGATATCTTTTTTAGGTTCTACTTATATTCAAACATGTTTCTATTTCTACTGTACTAAGTGATTGCTTAGAATCATATATAGCATTACCAACTCGGGACTTTTGGTATTGTCGTCATTCTCTTAAGTTCGCCCTACCACAGATTTTCTTCCATCCTTCGCCATTGAACATGACTACCCTGGTGAAGCGCCACCGGGTCCACGCCCTCATTGACGGTGTATTCAACGCCAGCTCTACAAACGGCGGACTGGGCCGTAACACAAACAACTCCATGTGTGTTGTTCAACCTATTGACCTCACCGACATGAGGGGGCTAAGCAAGAAGGTGGTTAGCATTACAAGGTTCCGCAAATGAAGAAGCTAGCACCATAACATCTGCGTATCCTACTAGAGAGGTTGGAATGCGATCGAGCTATTGTGGATGAGACTAGGAAGTTCTTTTATGATAAAAGGATATATTAATATCGCGAAGATATCAATTATATCTATCCTCTGCACCAACAAGATGTGCAAATACATCACGGATGCACACATGTAGGGAAAAAATAAAGTAAGAGAGAAATAGAAAAGAACGCTCTGGTTGATGAAACACTCGCAACAGCAACAACAACACTCTAACCACCACCGAAGACAACACCCGGACCACAAAAAAAGTCCTCCAAAAGAAACACCTCCAAGATTGGAAATACTTTTGTACACCCACGCATGGGTGTGGGTGTTTCCGTCACCGTTCATCTATTCCTCGAGATTCGTGCCCACCATAGTATATGAAAAGATTCCTTTCCCTCTCCTCTTTTTATCCGAATCTCAAAGCATAATGGACGGTGACGGAAACACCCACACCCATGATGGTGTTTTAGGTGAATAATAACTAATTGCATGTTTGTTTGATTAATATAATGTCATTGCAATCGTTTGTGATTTAAAAACTTACAATTTGTAAGTAATCAAAAAAACTTACTTCTATTTTACCAAAAAATCTTCCATTTTATTTTTTGACCAGGGTAACATTATCATTATGCCAAAAAAATATTGTTCATTATCCGAGCAAAGAGCAGACTTTTTTATATTGCTTGACCCACAATTCTTCATGTAACACCGGCATTGGCTATATCTCGGGGTTTTCCATGTCGAAGTTGCCGAGTTAACCATTATAAACTACGGTGCAGGGAGAGATCAAGATAAGGTTTTTCTTGAAAACAAGGATGACTTAGGGCCTTTTGATCGATCCTTGCACACATATGGGGCCGAGGAGAGAAACAAATTGGAAGACTAAGGCCATGTACAATGACAGGTGCTTAGACGAAAATACAGTTTTGAACCCGAGCTCATATGCTCCTGCTTTAATAAAAAAAAATGTAAAAAATAGGAAATAATATCAAAAAATCTGGATTTTTCTACAATGAACATAATAATGTGTTTCTAACTGGAAGCAAAATTGTGGTGAGAAATGACATGTTTGGCGGCCTATGCAAAAATAAAAAATTATGGTGTTGTTTGGGGCATTTGAATTTTGTTGTTTAAAACAATCAGATTTGTCTTTTTTTGCACAGTCCAGTACATATCTTTTCTACGAGATTTTTGGCATGCTATTAAAACACATGTTCATGTTCATTGGACAAAAATTTCAGATTTTTTAATTTTTATTTGCTATTTTTCCAAATTTTTATTGAAGCAGGAGCATATGAGCTCGGGAGCAAAAAAGCCATGTCTGTGCTTAGAGGGGTACTTAGGTAAATAAACAAAGTTTTTTTGTTAGCACCGACGCTTATTTGTACATGAGAGATGCTAGTTAGGCATGTCTGGTACAAATAAGCACTGGTGCTTAAATAAAAAAAAATCTGTTAATTTTTCTAAACATTTACCTAGGCATCTTGCTTTGTTAAGTGAACGGGATAATTATTAAAAGGGCTAGGTTGTTGCGGAGGGGTAAAACTATAAGGTTAGTGCTAGTTTCGCTGCTTACTCGAGCCACAATAAGCAACATAATATTGGAAATCTCAAAGGAGGTGTATGTGCAACATGATAAGCCAGTTTTGACCAAACATGCATGCTCATCATGTGTTCAATCCCACGTCGCCACCGGCATTGACTTCGTTGATTGTTGCTCTCTGTCAAGTTCGGCGACGACGGACCATAGAAACGAGGGACACCGGTGGAGCAAGGTACGCCCGAGTCAGAGCATCTCCACTCGTCTCCCTTAGAAGCCCCACTTTTTTTCATCCGGACGGCGAAAATCGGTCCAGTCAGGCCCCCGGTTCATCGTTTTGGTCCGGATTTGAGCATATTTTCGTCCGGACTCCCCATGCCATCCTCGGTTTCCCGGGGGTCTCCCGGGGACTCCGGATGGAGCAAAACCAACCGCCCACGCCCACGTGTCTCCTCTTTCGTCCGGACTCCCCGGGTCATCCTCTTTTTCCCCGAGAAACGCCGCTTGGGGAGCACACGACTGGAAATATACTGCCCCCAGGCCAAATTTTCGTCCAATGTGAAAAGCGCCAACGAGTAGGGATGCTCTTACCCCCATCCCCCACCCCTAAGCATTCATGCCAACTGGACCTGTACATCCTTCCCAATTCCTCCACGTACGTTATGTGTGCCCCCAATTGTACAGCTTCAACTTCACATTCACATTCAGGGATCCGGATGGAGTAAAGGCGATCAATCAGTTGGAGAACTTGCATGATGCATCGTCAGTGGCCGCTGGGATGTTTGTCCTTGATCAAGATCGATGTCCTCCAGGACCATCCTGCTGCTAGTAGGAGTGTACTGCATGCAACATACAATTATAAAGTCTTAACCAACCAGGACAGCATAGGAAAGCATCTTTCCAAGTCAAAGCCCTCCATGTGGATGCATCTTTTACGGCCTTAGAGCAACTCTAACAGAGCCCGTATAAACGCGAACTGAAAACCCGGAGTTCAGTTCATCGAATTCGTGTTTACGGGTCGGAAAATCGTTGGCGCAGAACAGAGCCCGTAAAGCAAAACTGTAAAACAGAATATCGTAAACGCAGGGTTTATCAAAGAATTTGCATATGATCAAAGAAATGACACAATAAAATGCAAACAACTCATGCATAGTTCATAGTGCAGACATCAAATAACACAATCATAGCAAATAGTTCATAGTTCACCATCTCCTCTCACCACCGGCATTAAACCAAGGTTGGCCCGCCGTGACCATCATCGCCACCACCTCCATGAGTCACCGAAGCACCACCACTTGCCTCTTCACGAGCTAGTCTTCATCTCTCCATGATCTCCGCCGAGGCCTCCTTCCACCACTCCATTTGTTGCTCATTCATGTCCTTTGTGTTCATCATCATGATCTCCCTCTCTTCGGCCAATAATTGCTTCATTGCTTTGGCCTTCTTCATGTTGATCCTCATCTCCTCCAACTTAGCCTTGTTCCTTGCTTCCTCTCGATTGGCTGCAACCTTGGCAAGACTCACCTCTTTCTTCTTCCTGATGATGACAAGTTTGGTCTCCAAAGTCTTGGCCGCTATCACCTCCTTGGACTTCATCATTTGATCAAACTTGTCCCTCAACAATGCTGCCTCCCCTCGAGCTTGAGCCTCTCTTTGGCCTTCTTGTTTCCCTCCGGCTTGTCATTGTTCCGGCTCTCCTTCTCGTCCTCAGTATCGTCGAGCGCAACCATTGCAGCTTTCTTGGGTGCTACTTCTTCGTCCCTCAATTGCCACTTGGGGAGATGTTAAAGCACATCAAAGCAATGACACATGGTGAAGCTCTTGCCCTTGTTGTCGGCCATGTCTCTGTACCTCGCATCGGTAATGCGGTCCTACATTTGCAAAACCAAACACAAATCGTCAATATGTGGTCACCAAAGCAAAACTAAAATTGTACAAACAAAAAATGCGAGCAAATTCACTCAAATATTCGTCCACAGTTGCGCCGCTAGGAGGATTTGACACCACTTGATCCATTGCTGCTGCCCACCGGCTGCAGTCCGGTTTGATCGCGTCCCAACGCCTTGGAGGGATCGGTACGTGCGATCGATAGGATGGCGAACATGCGGCATCAGTTTATGGAATTTGTCCTCGATGCGTTGCCAGTACCACTTCCTGGTTTGATCGGTGCCGGAGACTGTGTCCATCCCAACGGATGAAAGTGCATGGAGCCCCCATGTGTGGTTTTGGTAATTAATGACAATCCCTATGGACTAAGGTTTGCATTGAGTTATATTTGCAGGAGTTGTCCATAGGCAATGCTTGAACCATATGTTGGCTTCAAGATTGCAATAAGAAGCAAATTAAGAAGATCAAGTGTCAAGTATGTCTTGAAGATGAAGATGAAGGGAGCCCTCAAGTTTAACTTCAAGACATCAACGATGAAGAAATGAAGTGCAAGTTCAAGATGAGCCATCTCGAAGATATCATTTGCTAGACTCTTGCCATCCATATGGTGATCATGGATATGTGAAGATGCATGAAAGAAGAAGTTCTCCCATAGTGGAGTATGGGGGAGATAGTGGAGTACGGGGGAGCAATCCAGAAGACTTCGTGAAGAAAGCACAATCAAGAAAGGCGTTCCATCTTGTTGCGGTCAAGACCGTCATCATCGAGCTCAAGTGGAATGCGCAAGATTAAGGTTTGCTCTTGATAGGTTTTCTTTCTCACCGGTCGCATGGTGTAGTTGGAGACCGGTTTATAGTTTAGTCGCCGCACTATCAAGAGGGCTCTCGAGTGAGTAACTCGATCATATCATTCGGAGAGAGCTCAAACCTTTGCATCATCTTTCTTGGTTTTTATTTAGATCTTATCCGTGTGATGGTTTAGAGCTTGTGCTTATTCTAATTACAAGCTCTAGTTCATCGAGAATGGTTTTTGCACGGGCAACTTGTTGCATTTTCAAGGTTGGAGGTTTTACCGGTATGTCCTTTTTACATAGGTCAAACCTTTCATATCCTACCTTGTTGGACTATGATGGTTCACTGCATGATCTTGTAGACCTTGTTCCTAGCTTCAAAACAAGCCCAAGATCATCAAAATCGGAGTCTGGATGCTAAAGTTATGCTCGTTTCAGTTTGTTGTTTCTGCTAGTTTTTGAGGGGGCGGATATTTCGGCCCAAGTTTGGGGATTATCCGGCCGCCGGATAATCCGGCCTGAGCCTACCCAAACGGTCATATTTCGATGGGAGGGGGTACTTAAGCCCCCCTTCTTCCTCCTTGGCCTGTAATCTCTTCCCCCATTTGCTCTCCACCATTGTTGACCTTGAGAGCTTTCCATATCCCTCTACTCCTCTTATGCTTCTTGAATCTTTTTGAGGGAAAAGGAAGAGGAGATCTAGATCTAAACTTCTACCAATCAAATCCCTCTCTTTGTAAGGGGAATTGATGACCCACAAGTATAGGGGATCGCAACAGTCTTCGAGGGAAGTAAAACCTAATTTATTGATTCGACACAAGGGGAGCCAAAGAATATTTGTAAGCCTTAACAGCGGAGTTGTCAATTCAGCTGCACCTGGAAACAGACTTGCTCGCAAGAGTTTATCAGTAGCAACAGTTTTGTAGCAGTAGTGAAATATCAGCAGCAGTGTCACAAAGACAGCAGTAGTGATTATAGTAAACAGCAGGATTAAAATAATGTATGCACAGGGATGGATGAACGGGCGCTGCTGATGGGGTTCGTAGCATGGAAAACAAAATTTTCCTACCGCAAAACGAATAAATCCAAGATCTAATCTATGGAACACCCAAGATCTAATCTACAAGATCTAAGCAACGAGATGGAGATGAGACTAACCCTCGAAGATTCCAAAGCCTACGAGATTAATCTCGTTGTTGGTGTAGACGATCGTCCCGGTCTTGCAATCCGGCAGCACTTCCGTACTCGGTCGCGCGTACGGTGTCGATGAAGCTCCTTCCTCTCCCGTTCCAGCGGGCAGCGGAGGTGTGGTAGATCTCCTCCAAACTCCAGCAGCACGACGGCGTGGTGGTGGTAGTGGAGGAAGAAAAACTGCAGGGCTTCGCCTAAGCCGGAGCAGCGTATGGTGGAGGGAGAGGCGGCCAGAGGAGGAGGCAATGGATGGGGGGTGTGGCCGGCCACCCCCTCCCCTCTTTATATAGGGGGGCAGCCGGCCAAGGTGGCCCCCTTTCCCATCTAGGGTTAGGGGGGGCGGCGGCCAAGGGGGGGAGAGGGGCTTTCCCCTCCCCCAAGTTGATCCCCCCCAGGGAAACCCTAGGGGGTTGGCCGGCCTGGGCCTTGGGGCCAAGTGCCCCTGGCCCATTAGGCCAGGGAGCATCCCCTCGGCCCACGGTGGGCCTCCTAGGTCGCGGGCCCCATGGTGGACCCTTCCGGAACCTTCTAGAACCTTCCAGTCAATACCGGAACAATCCCGAACATTTCCGAAAACCCAGAAATCAACTTCCCTTATATGAATCTTATTCTCCGGACTATTCCGGACCTCCTCGTGACATCCTGGATCACATCCGAGACTCCGAACAAACTTCGTCTCCATACCATATTCAAATCTACTTATGCGACATCGAACCTTAAGCGCGTCACCCTACGGTTCGCGAACTATGCAGACATGGTCGAGACTCCTCTCCAAGCAATAACCAATAGCGGGATCTAGAGATCCATAATGGCTCCCACATATTCAACGATGACTTAGTGATCGATTGAACCATTTACATACGATGTCAATTCCCTTTGTCTCACGATAGTTTACTTGTCCGAGGTTTGATCATCGGTATCTCCATACCTTGTTCAACCTCGTTACCGACAAGTACTCTTTACTCGTACCGTGGTATGTGATCTCTTATGAACTATTCATATGCTTGCAAGCTAATCAGATGACATTCCACCGAGAGGGGCCAGAGTATATCTATCCGTCATCAGGATGGACAAATCCCACTGTTGATCCATATGCCTCAACTCACACTTTCCAAATACTTAATCCCATCTTTATTGTCACCCATTTACGCAATGACGTTTGATGTAATCAAAGTACCCTTTCGGTGTAAGTGACTTATATGATCTCATGGTCGAAGGATTAAGACAACTATGTATTGAAAGCTTATAGCAAATAAACTTGATGACTTGATCTTATGCTACGCTCATTTGGGTGTGTGTCCATTATATCATTCAACTAATGACATAACCTTGTTATTAATAACATCCAATGTTCATGATCACGAAACCATGATCATCTATTAATCAACAAGCTAGTTGTACAAGAGGCTTACTAGGGACTCCTTGTTGTTTACATAACACACATGTATCAATGTTTCGGTTAATACAATTATAGCATGGTATATAAACATTTATCATAAACACAAAGATATTATAATAACCACTTTATTATTGCCTCTTGGGCATATCTCCAACAGTCTCCCACTTGCACTAGAGTCAATAATCTAGATTACATTGTAAGGTACCTAACACCCATGGCATTCTGGTGTTGGTCATGCTTTGCCCTTGGGAGAGCTTTAGTCAACGGATCTGCAACATTCAGATCCGTGTGTACTTTGCAAATCTCTACTTCACCATCTTCGATGTACTCGCGAATCGAATGAAAACGCAGCTTGATATGCTTCAGCTTCTTGTGTGACCTTGGTTCCTTTGCATTGGCGATGGCACCCGTGTTGTCACAATAAATGACTAACGGGTCCAATGCACTAGGAACCACACCAAGCTCAACAATGAACCTCTTCATCCATACCGCTTCCGATGAAGCCTCTGAAGCCGCTATATATTCAGATTCTGTTGAAGATTTTGCCACCGTGCCTTTGCTTGGGCTGCTCGACTTCTTGCGCACCATTCAATATAAACACGTACCAGGCGAGACTTGGAGTCATCGGGATCGGTGTTCCAACTTGCATCGGTGTAACTAGTTACAACGAGCTCTTGGTCACCGCCATAACAAAGAAACATATCCTTAGTCCTTTTCAAGTACTTCAGGATATTCTTGACCGCTGTCCGATGTTCCATTCCTGGATCACTTTGATATCTGCTGGTCAAACTAACGACATGTGCGATATCCGGTCTAGTACACGGCATGGCATACATGAGAGAGCCTCTTGCCCGAAGCATAGGGGATCTTGCTCATCCTCTCTCTTTCTTCTGCTGTAGCTGGACCTTGAGTCTTACTCAAGACCTTACACAGCAACATAGGCAAGAACCCCTTCTTGCTTTCATCCATTCTAAACTTCTTTAGAATCTTGTCCAAGTATGTACTACGTGAAAGGCCTATTAGGCGTCTTGATCTATCTCTATAAATCTTGATGCCTAAAATGTATGCTGCTTCACCAAGGTCTTTCATTGAAAAACTTTTATTCAAATAACCTTTAACACTGCTTAATAGTTCTATATCATTCCCAATCAATAATATGTCATCCACATATAATATCAGAACGCTTCTGAGCTCCCACTCACTTTCTTGTAAATACGAGGCCTCACCATGAGTCCGTATAAAACCGAAATCTTTGATCACTCTATCAAAGCGTAAATTCCAACTCTGGAAGCTTGCTTCAGTCCATAAATGGAACGCTGAAGTTTGCATACCTTGTCGACATTTTCGGGATCGACAAAACCTTTGGGTTGTACCATATACAACTCTTCCTCAATATCACCATTAAGGAACGCCGTTTTGACATCCATCTGCCAGATTTCATAATCGAAAAATGCAGCTATTGCTAACAAAATCCTCACAGACTTTAGCTTCGCTACAGGTGAGAAAGTCTCATCGTAGTCAACTCCTTGAATTTGTCGGAAACCCTTTGCGACAAGTCGAGCTTTATAGACAGTAATATTACCATCGGCATCTGTTTTTCTCTTAAAGATCCATTTATTCTCGACAGCCTTGCGGCTATCAGGTAAGTCTACCAAAGTCCATACTTTGTTATCATACATGGATCCCATTTCGGATTTCATGGCTTCTTGCCATTTGTTGGAATCTGGGCTCATCATTGCTTCTTCATACGTCGCGGGGTCCTCATCATTGTTGTCCACAATCATGACATTCAGACAGGGATCATACCAATCAGGAGTGGTACGGTCCCTCGTCGATCTGCGAGGTTCGATAGCTTCCTCGTTCGAAGTTTCATGATCATCATCATTCGCTTTCTCTCCTATCGGTGCAGGCTGTGCAGGAATTTCTTCGACGCTGCGCTACTCGATCTATGAGAGAAGGTTCATTAACCTCGTCGAGTTCTACTTTCCTTCCAGTCACTTCTTTAGTGAGAAACTCCTTCTCAAGAAAGGATCCGTTCTTGGCAACAAAGATTTTGCCTTCGGATCTGTGATAGAAAGTGTACCCAATTGTTTCTTTAGGGTATCCTATGAAGACGCATTTCTCTGCTTTGGGTTCTAGCTTGTCAGGCTGTAACTTCTTTACATAAGCTTCGCAACCCCAAACTTTAAGGAACGACGACTTAGGTTTCTTTCCAAACCATAGTTCATACGGTGTCGTTTCAACGGATTTAGATGGTGCCCTATTTAAAGTGAATGCGGTTGTCTCTAATGCATAACCCCAAAACGACAACGGCAAATCGGTAAGAGACATCATAGACCGAACCATATCTAACAGAGTTCGATTACGACGTTCGGACACACCATTACGCTGTGGTGTTCCCGGCAGTGTCAACTGTGAAAGTATTCCGCATTTCTTTAAATGCATGCCAAACTCATAACTCAGATATTCGCCTCCACGATCAGAACGCAGAAACTTAATCTTCTTGTTACGTTGATTTTCTACTTCACTTTGGAATTCCTTGAACTTCTCAAAAGTCTCGGACTTATGTTTCATAAAGTAAATATATCCATATCTACTCAGATCATCCGTGAAGGTTAGAACATAACGATAACCACCGCGCGATGCTACACTCATTGGTCCGCACACATCGGTATGTATGATTTCCAATAAGTCTGTAGCTCGCTCCATTGTACCAGAAAATGGAGTCTTAGTCATTTTTCCCATTAGACATGCTTCGCATCTGTCAAGTGACTCAAAGTCAAGTGACTCAAGAAGTCCATCGGAATGGAGTTTCTTCATGCGCTTCACTCCAATATGACCAAGACGATAGTGCCACATATAAGTAGAATTATCATTCAATTTCATTCGCTTAGCATTAATGTTATGAACATGTGTATCACTACTATCGAGATTTAACAAGAATAAACCATTCATCTCAGGTGCATGGCCATAAAAGACATTACTCATATAAATCGAACAACCATTATTCTCAGACTTAAACGAATAACCGTCTTGCATTAAACAAGATCCAGATATAATGTTCATGCTCAACGCAGGTACCAAATAACAATTATTAAGGTTTAAAACTAATCCCGAAGGTAGATGTAGAGGGAGCGCGCCGACAGCGATCACATCGACTTTGGATCCATTTCCAACGCGCATCGTCACCTCGTCTCTTGCCAGGCTTCGTCTATTCCGCAGTTCCTGTTTCGAGTTACAAATGTGAGCAACCGAACCAGTATCAAATACCCAGGCACTACTACGAGAACCAGTAAGATAGACATCAATAACATGTATATCAAATGTACCTTTCTTTTTGACTTGGCCGCTCTTCAGATCGGCCAAGTATTTGGGGCAATTGCGCTTCCAGTGCCCCTTCCCCTGGCAGTAATAGCACACAGTCTCAGGTTTAGGACCAGCCTTAGGCTTCTCAGGATGCGGTGCAACTTTCTTGCCGCCCTTCTTGAAGTTACCCTTGTTAGGCTTGCCTTGCTTTTTGAAACTAGTGGTCTTGTTGACCATCAACACTTGGTTCTCCTTCTTAATCTCTACTTCAGCAGATTTCAGCATGGAAAAGATTTCAGGTAAATCCTTATTCTTGTTCTGCATGTTGTAGTTCATCACGAAGTTCTTGTAACTTGGTGGCAGTGATTGAAGGACACGATGAATACCCAGCTGGTTAGGGATCATCATCCCCAAGTCATTGAGCTTCTTCGCATGCCCGGACATGACGAGCATGTGCTCACTAACGGAGCTGCCTTCTTCCATCATGCAGGTAAAGAACTGCTTCGAGGTCTCATAGCTCTCCACGGCCGCATGAGTCTCAAAGATAAGTTTGAGCTCACGCATCATCTCACAGGGGTCGTGGTGCTCAAAACGCTTTTGGAGCTCTGCCTCTAGGCTGCACAAGATGGCACACTGAACTTCGAGTACCGAGTTGCCCGAGTCTCATAAACATTCTTTATGTCCTCGGATCTGCGGGAGGTGGTGGGGGACCTAGCGGTGCTTCGAGCACAAATTGCAGGTTTCCACCGGTGAGGAAAATCCTCACATGACGGAACCGATCGGTGAAGTTGGTGCCATTGCCCTTAAGCTTTTCTTTCTCTAGGAACTGGTTAAAATTGATGGAGGGGGGCGCCATGATCTACAACATATTTGCAAAGAGTTTAGACTAAG
Source organism: Lolium perenne (assembly GCF_019359855.2). NCBI lineage: Eukaryota > Viridiplantae > Streptophyta > Magnoliopsida > Poales > Poaceae > Lolium > Lolium perenne. The sequence continues at coordinate 165,366,784 of NC_067247.2, forward strand.
TTTATGATAAATTGAGTTCAAATTTTAATTCTGAAATTAACTAGGTGAACTCCCACTTAAAACAACGTCCCTCGCATTGTCTTAGTGATTACACGAACCAAATCCACTACACCAAGTCCGATCTTCACGAGAAAAGATGTAGCTTCAAAGGCGAACACTCAAAGTGTTCATCATATCATTCATATGACTCATGCTCTACCTTTCGGTATCCCGTGTTCGAGACCATGTACGTACATGCTAGGCTCGTCAAGGCAACCTTAGTATCCGCGTGTGCAAATCTGGCTTGCACCCGTTGTATGCACATGTAGAGTCTATCACACCCGATCATCACGAGATGCTTCGAAACGACAAGTCTTAGCAACGGTGCATACTAAGGATGAACACTTTATTATCTTGATATTTAGTGAGAGGGATCATCTTATAATGCTACCGTCGCGATCTAAGCAAAATAAGATGCATAAAAGGATTAACATCACATGCAATTCATAATGTGTGATATGATATGGCCTTTCTTCTTTGTGCTTTTGATCTCCATCTCCAAAGCACGGACATGATCTCCATCATCACCAGCATGGCGTCAAGGTCAGTGGCGCCGCTTCATGGTTGTCCATCACTTATAGCTACTATAACAACTACTTGAAATAAAGCTATTACATGATGAATAGACACGCAGGTCTTTAACGAAATTAAAGACAACCATTAGGCTCCTGCCGGTTGCCATAATACAATAATGAACATCTCATACATCAAATATAATCATCATCACATCATGGCCATATCACATCACCAAACCCTGCAAAAACAAGTTAGACGCCTCTAATTTGGTTTGCATATTTTACGTGGTTTAGGGTTTTCGAGTAAGATCCAATCTACCTACGAACATGAACCACAACGGTGATACTAGTGTTGACAATAGAAGTGTAAATTACAATCTTCACTATGGTGGGAGAGACAGACACCCGCAAAGCCACTTATGCAATACAAGTTGCATGTCAAGCGTGGAGCAAGTCTCATGAGACGCGGTCATGTAAAGTTAGCCCGGGCCGCTTCATCCCACCATCCCGCAAGAAGCAAAGTACACAAACTAAAGCAACAAGAGCATCACCGCCCACAAAACCATTGTGTTCTACTCGTGCAACAGATCTATGCATAGACATGGCTCTGATACCACTGATGGGGTTCGTAGCATGGAAAACAAAAAATTTCCTACCGCAAAACGAATAAATCCAAGATCTAATCTATGGAACACCCAAGATCTAATCTACAAGATCTAAGCAACGAGATGGAGATGAGACTAACCCTCGAAGATTCCAAAGCCTACGAGATTAATCTCGTTGTTGGTGTAGACGATCGTCCCCGGTGCTGCAATCCGGCAGCACTTCCGTACTCGGTCGCGCGTACGGTGTCGATGAAGCTCCTTCCTCTCCCGTTCCAGCGGGCAGCGGAGGTGTGGTAGATCTCCTCCAAACTCCAGCAGCACGACGGCGTGGTGGTGGTAGTGGAGGAAGAAAAACTGCAGGGCTTCGCCTAAGCCGGAGCAGCGTATGGTGGAGGGAGAGGCGGCCAGAGGAGGAGGCAATGGATGGGGGGTGTGGCCGGCCACCCCCTCCCCTCTTTATATAGGGGGGCAGCCGGCCAAGGTGGCCCCCTTTCCCATCTAGGGTTAGGGGGGGCGGCGGCCAAGGGGGGGAGAGGGGCTTTCCCCTCCCCCAAGTTGATCCCCCCCAGGGAAACCCTAGGGGGTTGGCCGGCCTAGGCCTTGGGGCCAAGTGCCCCTGGCCCATTAGGCCAGGGAGCATCCCCTCGGCCCACGGTGGGCCTCCTAGGTCGCGGGCCCCATGGTGGACCCTTCCGGAACCTTCTAGAACCTTCCAGTCAATACCGGAACAATCCCGAACATTTCCGAAAACCCAGAAATCAACTTCCCTTATATGAATCTTATTCTCCGGACTATTCCGGACCTCCTCGTGACATCCTGGATCACATCCGAGACTCCGAACAAACTTCGTCTCCATACCATATTCAAATCTACTTATGCGACATCGAACCTTAAGCGTGTCACCCTACGGTTCGCGAACTATGCAGACATGGTCGAGACTCCTCTCCAAGCAATAACCAATAGCGGGATCTGGAGATCCATAATGGCTCCCACATATTCAACGATGACTTAGTGATCGATTGAACCATTTACATACGATGTCAATTCCCTTTGTCTCGCGATATTTTACTTGTCCGAGGTTTGATCATCGATATCTCCATACCTTGTTCAACCTCGTTACCGACAAGTACTCTTTACTCGTACCGTGGTATGTGATCTCTTATGAACTATTCATATGCTTGCAAGCTAATCAGATGACATTCCACCGAGAGGGCCCAGAGTATATCTATCCGTCATCAGGATGGACAAATCCCACTGTTGATCCATATGCCTCAACTCACACTTTCCAAATACTTAATCCCATCTTTATTGTCACCCATTTACGCAATGACGTTTGATGTAATCAAAGTACCCTTTCGGTGTAAGTGATTTATATGATCTCATGGTCGAAGGATTAAGACAACTATGTATTGAAAGCTTATAGCAAATGAACTTGATGACTTGATCTTATGCTACGCTCATTTGGGTGTGTGTCCATTATATCATTCAACTAATGACATAACCTTGTTATTAATAACATCCAATGTTCATGATCACGAAACCATGATCATCTATTAATCAACAAGCTAGTTATACAAGAGGCTTACTAGGGACTCCTTGTTGTTTACATAACACACATGTATCAATGTTTCGGTTAATACAATTATAGCATGGTATATAAACATTTATCATAAACACAAAGATATTATAATAACCACTTTATTATTGCCTCTTGGGCATATCTCCAACAGCTGCATGGATGAGAGAACTCATGTAACAATCAAGGTAGGGCATTTGCAGATAGTAATAAAACAGTATCCAAGTACTAAACAACCATAGGCATGTGTTCCGTATATAGTCGTACGTGCTCGCAATGAGAAACTTGCACAACATCTTTTGTCCTACCAGCCGGTGGCATCCGGGCCTCTAGGAAATCTACTGGTAATTAAGGTACTCCTTTTAATAGAGCACCGGAGCAAAGCACTAACACTCCGTGAACACATGTGATCCTCATATCACCGCCTTCCCCTCCAGTTGTCCCAATTTAAGTCACTTTGGGGCCTCGGGTTCCGGACAGCAATATGTGTATACAACTTGCAGGTAAGATCATAAAGCAATGAATATCATCATGAATTGATAACATGTTCAGATCTGAGATCATGGCACTCGGGCCCTAGTGACAAGCATTAAGCATAACAAGTTGCAACAATATCATAAAAGTACCAATTCGGATACTAGGCACTATGCCCTAACAATCTTATGCTATTACATGACCAATCTCATCCAATCCCTACCGTCCCCTTCAGCCTACAGCGGGGAAATTACTCACACATGGATGGGGGAAGCATGGCTGGTTGATGGAGAGGCGTCGGTGGTGATGATGGCGATGATCTCCTCCAATTCCCCGTCCCGGCGGAGTGCCAGAACGGATTTTCTGGTCCCGAGACAGAGTTTCGCGATTGCGGCGGAGTTCTGGATGTCTTCTGGCAATTTCGTCGAACCCCCTAGCGTTTTTAGGTCAGAGGGCTTAAGTAGTCGAAAGGGGAGTGTCGAGGGGTGGCCGAGGCGCCGTCACCATACGTCGGCACGGCCCAGGGGCCCACCGCGCCGCCTTGTGGTGGGAGAGCCTCGTGGCCCCCCTCCGTCTCATCTTCTGGCTCCGTCAATCTTCTGTGAAAATAGGCCCATTGCGATTATTTCCGGGGATTTTCCTGAAAATTGAGTTTCTGCACAAAAATAGGACACCAGGGCAATTCTGCTGAAAACAGCGTTAGTCCATGTTAGTTGTATCCAAAATACACAAATTAGAGGCAAAACAATAGCAAAAGTGTTCGGGAAAGTAGATACGTCTTGGATGTATCAGGAATCCACTAGATCTAGATCTTGGAGAAATTTGGTGTTCCTCCTCTTATTTGTTCGTCCTCTCTTATTCCCCCAATAGCTTTTGTAGCTTTGTTGGAATTTGAGAGAGAAGGACTTCAGCATCTTTGTGGTGTTCTTGCCATTGCATTATTTGGTGCATCGGTTTGAGTTCTCCACGGTGATTCGTGGAAGTGAAAGCAAGAAGATTGTTATTCTTGGGTTCTTGGAACCCTAGAAGGATTATAGGCCTTTGTGGCGATTTCTTGGGAGCCTCCAATTAAGTTGTGGATGCGTGCCCCAAGCTTTTTGTAAGGCCTGGTTTCCGCCTCGAAGGAAATCCCTTAGTGGAACCGTGACCTAGGCCTTTGTGGCGAGGGTCACCGGAGAATAAGGTGAGGCGCCTTCGTGGCGCTCGGTGTGTGTTGTGACTCCCGCATCTTGGGGTGAGGCCTTTGTGGCGTTGGTGTGCATCGAGCAACCACACCTCAAGGTGAGGCCATTTGTGGCGTTCGGGAGAGCTAAGCCACCGCACCTCTCCAACGGAGATTAGCAATTGCAAGAGTGTGAACTTCGGGATAAATCATCGTCTCCCGCTTGCCTCGGTTATCTCTATACCCGAGCTCTTTACTTATGCACTTTACTTTGTGATAGCCATCGTGCTTGAAGTTATATATCTTGCTATCACATAGTTGCTTGTATTGCTTAGCATAACTTGTTGGTGCACATAGATGAAACATAGTATATAGGCTTTGGGCTTGACAAAGTAAACGCTAGTTTTATTCCGCATTTGTTAAGCCCATCTCGTAAAAGTTTAAAACCGCCTATTCACCCCCCCCCCCCTCTAGGCGACATTCGTGTCCTTTCAACGGAGGCCCAAGCTCGGCACAAGGTCGCGTCTTCTATTTCCATGTAGTTGTTCGCACGTCTCTTCTTCCTCTTTCCATCGGCCTCGACCTCAACCACACCCTCGTCCCCTTCATCTTCTTCCCCTTCTTCCCCTTCTTCCCCTTCTTCCCCTTCTTCCGCGTCATCCTCATCTCCGCCCATCCCAGCGTCGAACGGAGCGAGTGGGGTAATGTTTACCTCGCCAACATCTCCATGTACGAGGTGTTGTCGTTCCTAACAGTATGTGGCCTCAATATCTACTCAGAATGAAAACTAAGTAAGAGTTGTAATTTGTACCTTGTTGACCTGTCGTCGAGCACGTCCTGGGCGATATTTGCGGTGGCTTCCGGTGGCGGCGGCGGCGTTGGTGGCACGGATCATCGTCGCCTTCACTTTTGTCCTTTTCGGCTCCGAATTCTTCGGTCTGGCATGGGATGCCTTCGTCTTCGTTGCAACCGCCGGCACATCAGTGCTGGCCGCCGCGACACCGGCTTGCGGGACCACATGCATTCCTGCGCGCCGCCACTTCACCACGCTCGTCGACGAGACCATGGTAGCGACGTCCACGGTGGTCATCGGGGTCATCTGGGTGGTTGGTGTAGAGGCAGAAGCTCCGGCGACTACGGGAGAGGGTGGCGGATCCTGCGAGCTAGCAATGGCGGCCGGCTGGGTCGATTGGAGACTCATGGTAAAGAGATCGGACGACAGCGACGCAGAGGAAGGTGAGGGCGCGCAGATCGGCGGTGGCGGTTGGTAGGAGGTGAAACTTCCCTCGAGCGCAAACTAGGGATTGTGTTCCTGATGCGTTCGGTTCGCTCCGTCGGTCCATACAAAATACAGGCTGAGTATGGGTTTCGGTCTCGGCCCAAATTCTTTTTTCAGTTTCGCCTACTTTACAGTATCTGGTCTGCGCTAATTTACGAACCGAACCCTTAAAATTACGGTTATTTTTTGGTTTTGGCCTGTTTACGGGCTCTGCTAGAGATGCTCTTAGACTAGACTAGTAATAGTGGAAAGTAACATAGAGTAGTTACATGTAGATATTACTAATCTATGTTACTATCTCATATTTGTGATATCATGCAAATAAAGTCATATTTATTAGGTTATAGATTTATTTTGTCTTGAAACGTGTGAAGTGATGGTAACATATCTAGTTGACATTGCATGTAGTATTATATATCACTACATAGGTTACTCACACTATGAGTAGTTTTATGATTCGCTGATTTGGTGGTGGCTGACTTTGGTCACACACGACATGAAGGTGACAAGAAATGCCTAAAAGTACCCTTGACCACTTTAGTTTTGAAAAATAAACTAGTTTTGAAAAACTGATGTAACATTGAAATTATAGTTTATTTGTCAAGTAGGATTATAGGGTATCCTAAATCGTGACCTACTTGCATCTCTACTGATTTTTTTATTTTTTTGCACAACACTACCGATGGCTTTATCTCTTGATTTTGAATTAAGAGAATGTAGGTATATGTATCATAGGGAAATAATGGGAGTTTCCTTTCCATGCAGTAATTATCATAAGTAGGAAAGAACTCAATATAAGATGCAAATCAATCAGCCAACACATACAATATTACGGGACATGAATCCTCTGACGGCCCCACGTGTCAGTGGATCAATGGGAAAGTTGGCTATGTTAGGGGATCCTCTTCCAATATTACGGTGGACTATAACCGACTGAAAATTCCAAAAGAAACTAGCAAAATAAAGATATATGGATGTCATATCCTTTAAAAGGTTCGACTTGTCGAAAGATTGTTTGTGACAAAGTTTAAAGAGTTGACTACGATAAGATTGGATCTCCCGTAGCAATGCTTAAGGTCTATATGGATTATTCTAATAATCACTACATATTTCTTTCACGAGATATGGTAGTTGGATGGCAAAAAATGCATTCTTTAACATAAGTATGTACTAAAGGTGTATACAAGATACAACTGAAAGTTTTGTTGACCCATAGAATGCTAGATAGGTATGCAAACTTCAATGGATGAAGTAAGCATCACGGAGTTGAAATGTTCACTAGATGAAATAGTCGAAGAGTTTTGATTTCATCAGGTATGGTGAAGATGCTTACGTTTGCAAGAAATTAAGTGGGAGCATCGAGACATATTTCTAATATTTTATGTGGATGACATATCGTTGATTAGAAATGATGTATCTTTACTTGACATATTAAAATTTTCACCGAAATGATTTTCTTTGAAAGGATATGGAATAAAACCATATTTAGCATCAAGATATGTGAAGATAGATTGAGACGCATGATAATTAAGTCAGAGTACATAGAAGAAAGATTTGAATATGGAAATGTCAAAAGAATGTTCTTGTCGTGTGGAGTTTTAGCAAGACTTGAGTGTGTTTGACGATCACATGATTGATTTTAAATCATGAATGGCATGATTTGTATACAATCAGATGTGCTATGATCTGAAGTGCTACAAGCATATACCAGAGTGATGATCACAGTATCCCTAAGTGCTTTAGAAGAACTGAGGATATAGTTTTGTATGCAGTAATGACAAATCAATCGTTGTGATATGTTACACTGATAAGAAGTGAGTTAAGCTCATTTGGTTAGGGAAGTGGATGTACAACCCAGCCACCAAGGTTCAAGTCTCCATGAACGCATATTTGGGTTCTTACTATTTACAGAACATTGTAGGGGCTTCCCCTACCGTATTCTTTTCCAAAAAAAGATGTTACACTGATACTAGCTAGTTTGGTTACATATACAAATGGATTTCAATCTTAATTAGGCTAAGTGTTTATTGAAAGGTACACCGTGGGCTAGAACAAGTCTCTGTTGGATTTAGAGGAGTTTTAAAACTTAAACATTGTGACGGATTCTACAAACGAAGGCTAAGTATATCACGGTTTTGGAAATGACTAAAGAAAGGTGTTTAAGTCAAGAAGTTCCTTTCGAAATTGGTGTAGTTTCGAGAGTGTTAGAACTGTGAAGCTATATTGAGTGCGACAATACTGGTAACATATTTAAGATCGAGGAATTAAAGTTCCATGATAATACCAAACATATATAGTGTCGACTCATTTGAAATGGGTGATGCGTTGGAGAGGTAAATGAACTGCAAAATGCATACGGTTTTGAACATGTCAGATCCATTGACTATAACCTCTCCCAAGAGAAAAACATGATCAACACAAGAAGGCCATGGGTGTTAGATCTTTACAAATGTGAACTAGATGATTGACTCTAGTGCAAGTGGGAGACTGTTCGCAAAATACAATAGAGGCAATAATAATATAGTTCTTATCATGTTTCACTCTTCATTTTAATTTTCTATATTCCATGCTAGAATGTATTAAGCAAAAAGATTAATACTTGTGTGGTTTGTAGGCACCACCGTGTCATTAAGCCTCTGTTAGAGTAGTTTATTGGTTAATGATGGTTAAGGTTTCCTAACCATAGACATTCGTTGACAATTAGCAACAGGAACATGTCATTAGGAGAATGACATGATGAAGAAGACCTCATTAAGCAAAGGAATATGATCCTAGCAATGTTTAATTGTTGTATCTTTCATATGTCAAATATACCAATCCTTAAACCATGATATTATGCTACTCCCTAGTACCGAGAGAATACTTTGCGGGCATCAAACGTCACTTCATGATTGGGTGATCATAAAGGTTTCTTTGGGCATCTCAGAAAGTGCTTGTTGGGTGGTATGTATAAAGAGTGGGATTTGTGCATCCTCGTAGCGGATAGATATACTCAGTGCCCACTTCGGTAATACACATTCTATAATGGTTGGAAGCACTTGTCTATTGATTTAGTCACATTTAGTCACACAGGTAGGAGTCAAGAGTACTTGATGCAAACGAGATTAAACTAGGTATGATGATACATTGGATCGAATCTCGAGCAAGTAAAATATCACGAGACAAAGGGAATGGAATATGGGATTGTTTGACTCCTTGACATCTTGGTTCAACTGATAAAGATCTTCGTTTAAGGTGTGGAAATCATTATGGAAATATAGGTCCCACTATTAATTATTAATCGGAGAGATGTCTCGATCATGCCCACAGATTCTCAAACTCATAGGGTCACGCACTTAACGCTCAATATCGCTAGGGTAGAAATGAGATATTCATGATGGTGATAGCGAAGGTTTTTTGGAATTTTTATGGGATCTAGGACATCCTGAGGAGCTTCAGAATGATCCGGAGAATAGGATACATAAATGGGATAGCATTTTTTGGGTTCTGGAAAAAGTTCAGGATTTTTTGGTATCGTTTCGGAGAAGATCTAGAAGGTTCTGGAGGGTCCATCGGAGGGCCCACACCTCCAGAGGGATCCACATGGACCAATCGGTGGATCCCAGGCCTACATGGGACTGGGAAACTAGCCCCACATGGCCCATGCGGCTGGCCCAAGAGGAAACTCTTAAAAAAAGGGAGATCAACTTGGGGGCATGTTTTCTTCCTCCCCTTTGGTGGCTGACCCTGGGGCTTGGAGGAGGGGCCAAGGTGCCCCCCTGCCCCTATATAAGTAGAGGAGGCACAGGGGCAGGGTCACTTCAGCCCTAGCCGGCCATACCCCATGATGTCTCTCTCTCTTCCTCCTCCTCTCTAGCATGTAGGTGAAACCCTACCCGCGTATCTGTCCACCATGGACACCACTGTTGTCACTGGTTGTAGATCCCATCTATCTCTCCACCATACTTGTTGGATTAAGAAGGAGGATACAATAGTGTAATGCACGTGTGCATAACTCAAAGGCGCCGCTCGTTGCGGTACTGGTCGGATTGGATCGCAGAGAGAACGACTACATCGATTGTGTTGAATATGCTTCCGTGTTGCAATCTACGAGGGTAAGTATATGTCATATTCCTTGTTGGTTGCGTATTATTACATTATATCTTGGATCTTCCTAGGTTGAATCTCGGTTTTGTTCGCATCTCGTAGGAAATTTTTTGTTGTCTATGTTGTGAATCCCATCACATTCGCCCGGATCGGCGTGGCAGCGACCCATTGTTGCATCACCTCTTGCTTCATCATTAACACTAGCCGCCCGTCTGCTACATCTCCACTAATGAAGGCAGTGTTCCCTTCTTCATCCTCTTTTCTTCTTCAACACCGGCACGTCATGAGCGATTACACGCTGCCGTCCGACTCGGAGAGCGAGGGCAAGTCGCCCGGATTCCTGGATTGGTGGGAATCGCCGGCAACGCCAAGCGATCCGGGCTCCACGCCCAGCTACCCTACCTCCACACCGAGTGAGGACGAGGAGGAGGGAGGCGGCAATGGAAGCGAAGGCCAGGAGGAGGACGGAGGCGGCGCTGCCAGTGACGCGGACGACGAGGAGGAGGGCCAGGAGGAGGAGGAGGACTCCGACAGCAATGCAGACGAGGAGGAGGGCCAGGACGAGGAGGAGGAGGGCCAGGAGGCCATTTCTTCCAGTTTCAAGTCCTCGACGGGCGCGTCGTCCTCCAGTTCCGACGACGAGGTGACAAGCAAGAGGCGGAGGAGTTTCCACGACGACGACGACGCAGGGCCTTCGAACAAGAAGGCCAAAAAATAGTTTTAGTTTATATGTTTTTTAAATTTCTTCTTATTTGTATGTTAAATATGTTTGAATCTAGTCGATTGACGTATCCGATTAATTGTTTAGGCTAATCTATTCGATTGGACCAACATGACATCATGTGAGTACATCCTTTTCGTGTTTAAAACTTGATCATTCAACTAAATTGAAAAGAAGTAGCACAAAAAAAAACAGTTCCATGTCCAAAATGCGTCGGACCGCTGGAGGTAGCCCCCGACGCAAACGGACATTTCGCCCCTCGCGGTCATTTTGGCGTCCGCGGGGCTACGCAAACGGACGCTCGCGACCACTTTGAGCGTCCGAAATGCGTCGCGCCGCTGGAGATGCCCTAATAGAACTTGAAAGTTTGATCCGCAGAATACGAGGGTGTAGCTGGCGTAGATCCCCGTATGTAACAGACGCAGAAGACAACTGATGCCGATTATAGTTCTGCGGGCTTGAAGATATCGAATGATCTCGCCCGGATGACGAAATTCAATCGCCGCAATTCCCACAGACGGCGTCAATTGATGAGGAAACACCTCGCCAATGTCTACGTATTGTAGACTTGGGTTTCGGGAGAGAGCGGTGATGGAGATTCCGGGAGTGAGATTAGGCACACGACGTACCCTGCTTCGGGTCCCCTCGGTGGAGGATCCCTACGTGCTGCTAGCAATCTAGTATATGATCATAAGTATGTTTATAGGGTGCCGCCATAGACGGAGCTATGTTGTCTATCTGTTCTCCTCCTCTATCGAGTGCTCTGGCTGGCTTTATATATGCAACCAGTTTAGGGTTTTACAAGAGTCTTAGTCAACTACTTCTTCAGATTGCCTTGTTGGGCGTTCTCCATATTAGACCGAGCCGAGCCAGATATACTAATAATGGGTACCCGAAGGGTATATACCAATATCAGTATGAAATAAATTATTTAAAAATGTACCATCGCTGGGTTCACCTCGTGCCCAAATGTAACAAGGGACAACACAACTTCATTTCCAATTTGCGGGCTGCCCCAATCGAATCAAAACGTACACATTTGGTGTCTGAAATGTGTCTTAAACCGGTTGAAGATGTCCTAACAAATCCCATAAAATTCACTGAAAATCGTTAAGTTCAAAAGAGCCCTCAATCCTGGCGTCGAAAGAAAGAAAAAAAACTGTTGTTACCACCTGAGTGAAGGGAAGGAAAAGCAAGAGGCATGGGCTGCACGACGGTAAAGCCGGGCATCGCATGACTGACATGCATGCCGTAGGTGCGGGTGTCCCCCATTTCCCCGTCAGGTCTCCATTGACGGGTACACATCAGCTTCACCCTTTTGACAACAGGGGTCCTTCCGTTCCACCACGGGCAAATCCGAGCTTGTCGCGGAGCAGACTCCCGTTCCCGTCACAGCTCGCAAGGAGTAAAACGGAGCAGTAAATTCTGTGTAGGGGTGTAGGGGAACGTACTGGGTAAGCTGTAGCACTGTTGGTCTAGTGCGTGGAGAGGACGGCGGAAATATGCAGTGGGAGATGACAAGTGCATGGGCACAAGGACAGGGCGAGAGAGGAGAGAAGGGCTATCGGCGCCCGTGACTGCCCCTGGACTCCGCTCCGGTCTGGTCCCTGCACGGCGCCAAAAGCCGCAGCAGCAGCGCCCATCTCATCGCTTTCCCCTCGCTGCGCCTGCATGTGCGGCTTTTCGATTGTCCTCTCCCCGTAGACCGTGTGGGATATTGGATTACTCTCTTTTCTCGAAAACATATTAAGGCATGAGTAATAGAGGCAGCTGTCCAACTAGATTTGGATAAAACTTTTGACATATGTATACCATGTTATAGTCTCATTAATATGTTTTTCTCGTAAAAAAATTGATTTCATTTTTCTCTTTCTCTCTCCCATTTCCACTTAGTTTTCACTTTATCTGAAGAGACTGCCTCCTAATGAAGAGGTTGTCTCCTTATCCGAACCTAATTTGGTGAACTAAGATAAAACTGCGAGGCAATAGCCCTGAGGCTATGCATTGGCCATGCCCTTATCATGCGGAATTGACTACTGGTGGTGTCTCAAATTAGGTAGTCCGACGGAAACGGATATGGGTCCTCACATGTGCTTAGCGGTCTGAAGTAAACTGATGGGCTGTTCACGGGACCCAACACGATCTAAAATTAGGTCGCGAATGCGTTATGCGCGAACGCGTCACGGACATAGAGCGTGTCCAACGGGCCGTATGTCAGCGTGCGTGAAGCCATGTCGCTTCAGCCGCATCGTTTCCACGCCTGCGCGTGCCGCAACCTTTGCCATCAACACTGCCTCGAGGTCGCGATCAATATGGCGCAACAGGAGGGCGGGCAGATCGAACTGCTGGAGGCGCTGGCCGAGGATCTGGCGACGAGGCCCAGCATCCTCATATCGGAGATGTTGTAGCCGCTACCACCGATGTCGGAGTACGTCATCGAGCATATGTTGGGGGCATGACGGAGGAAGAGGTCTTCAACCTGGCACCGCAGTACTCGATGTTTCCTCTATCGCCGCCTTTGCCCTCGTCCGCTCCACCTCCACCTCTACCCCCACCACTGGGCGCACCGGCATTTTCTCCTCCTATTCCCAACTGGCCATGGGTGATCCCGGACCTCGTCGAACTGACCCAGGTGCCCAGCGACGGCGAGGAGTCTAGGGTTAGGCTTTTAGCAAGCCATGGCCTTTTCTATTTTCATGTTTTTTTTATTTTTAAAGCGGTGTAAATTGTTTTACAAATGAAAAGATGGGAATAGTGAAATGTGTCCTGCTGTTGGGGGCTTCGGGCACCCCCCAGACGCAAGCTGTTAGTCGTGGCCCAAAGACAATTTCGTGTCTACGGCCAACGTTAATGGACACGCGTAGTCACATTTTCGCGTCCAAAATGCGTGGGGCCGCTCGAGATGCCCTTAGATGTCACATATTTTTGAGAATATATGCATTTTAGAGAATATATGCGTGGACTAAACCATTTCGAACACCAAGGGCGTGTTTGTTAGCATGGCCTAATTTGGGGCTTAGTGGGGCCATCCTGAAAAGTTGTTAGCATTTCGGAACGAGGCATGGGCTAACTTTGGCGATTTTTTTGGTTGCTTGTGATGCATTGATTGGGTCATAAGGATCCTGGTGTTTGGTTGGTTGTGGCCAAGCCCAAATCGCGATGGCGATGAGATATCGCTTGTTTGGTACCATCCAGGAAAAGGTTGTGGTGACCTCTTCTCTTTATTCATGACCTTACCATACTATCACCGTCATCACAGACAATGGCAGCTCATACGCAGAGTACCTAGCTAATATGATTGCCAGTTCATAAGCATAATCCCTAGATACTATGAATAGGAGTTTAACATAATAGTACAATGTTAATCAAAAGGATAGTTCATTAGAGGGGAATCGAAGTGAAGTTCACGAAAAGGGGGGTCAAGGGTAGTTTCTTCTTTGGCTTCATCGTCCTCTTCATCATCTTCTTCTTCTTCTTCTCTTCTGCTTCTCATATTTTAGTTTGTCCTCCGTCCTCCCACATTTCATATGCCCACTCGAGCCTCTTGTTCTTCCAGGCTTTATTATCGCCTCTTTCAAAAAAATAGGGCTCGTCTCAACTTCATCGGGCACAACACGTACTTGGAAGTACTCATCCTCGCCCCAACCTAAGATCCAATTTTGAATAATGCAGCAAGCAAGAACCCGCTTCATTTGAGCGTTGTAAGTGTGGATAGGTTTCTCGTCAAAGATCTTAAATCTATTCTTCAAAGCAGCAAAAACCCTCTCAATGGTGACTCTAAGGCTTCAGTGTCTCAGATTGAGGTGGTACTTTGTTGGTGGTAGAATCTCACGTCGGCATGTATATCCAGCATCTCCTAGTTGAACTTACCATCGGGAATTTGCAACCCATCAAGCATGGACAAGCCGTCGGCCAGGATGACTGAATCATGAGTTGAACCCTCCCAACCAAACAAGCACATATGTGAACGTCAGATCAAAATCCACAGCATCCCGGACATTTTGGCTAGCGTAGTGCTTCCTTCCCCATAATGTTGAAGACTGTGCTTTGGGCACCCTTGTTGTCACATGAGTACCATCGATAGCTCCAATACAATCATGTGAAAAATGAATAGATAGTAATGTTTGTGATCATAGGACGCTGATGCATGTAAACTTTGTAGTTTATTGATACATATTCTCACATATTTGCAACACATATGATGTCATGTCCATGTTTTACATTGATTTATGGGGATTTACCAATGATCCCCTTTATTTGGGTTATAACTCTGCAGGACAGAAAAATCCTATTTTATGTATTTTTACTTTCAGGGACCTAAACGGAGTCAAACTGAGATAGTACTTCGGGGATGCCAATATTTCACCAAAAGAAGCATCTGGGGCACTTGGATCTCACTAGGAGGGCCTGGAGGCCCAAAAGAGGGCAAGTGGCCCGCCTAGTAAGAGCGGGTGCGCCACCTTGACTCTTTTGAGCCTCGGTCATTCATTTTGTCTGATTCTTTCACCACTCGACTTCATTTGACCTAAATACTACTATATATATGACCCCCTAGGTTTGCCTCAAGGGGAGCACCGTAGAAACACTGAATCACCAAAATAGAGGCTGAAGCAGCGAAGATTGGAGGGGAAAACTCCACCGAAGCCGCCTCCGGAGGGATCTCTACCTTCTCCATCATCTTCCACATCAATACCATGATGAAGGGGAAGTATTCCACCTCTGTACTATGGGCTTGTGGCAGTAGCTTGATCTATTTCTCTCCTTTTCTTCATAGATCTTAGTAGCACATGAGCTGCCAAACATGATTATGGTCATATATGTAATTCCTATGTGAAGGATCTTTATTCTATGATATTGATATGTTAGATTGGAATCTATTATGTGTAAGTTGTATTGATAGTTGCATATCATGTACCCCGTTCCTAAGTACTTGTTCTGATCCAACTTGTATGCAAGAACATGTGCGGGGAGAAGTGTGTATTAGATGGAGTAGCATGGTTTTAGTGATTGAATAGTGGCAAAAAAAATCATGATCTATTATGGTTTTACCTTTTCCTTTGCTTCCCCACTAGGGATAAAGTGAATGCATGTTCTATGTTTATCATGTGACAATAGTGATAATCTTGTCTACTCAAGGTAGCATATTTGATATTCAAACATCATGTTAAAATACTTAAGGCTATGCTCTGTTAATTCTTAATACAAGATTGTTTGAATTTTTCCCTTTCTTGTGGAGTATAAGAGAGATGTGTTGCATCATCTCTATGTTAGGACCATGATGCCCATATGAATGCTTATCAAACACACATTGAAGTTCCACCAATATTATATCACTATTGAATTGTTAGTATCCACTACAACTTAAAAAGAGAGTAGACAAGTGAACCCATGAACCTCGGTCCAATTTTAATCATAAGAAACACCTTAATTTCCACTGCTTTTATCTTACTTTATACTTGCAACAATATTTTAATCCAAAAATACAAAAATACTTTCTTTACTTGAACACACTCAAAACCCCAAAACAACTATCGCTTTACCGCTTTTATTAGTTTACATAGTTTATTTGCTTTACTTTACTTTTGTTGCCTCTTTTATCTACAATAACTAGTACGAAACCTTGTGCTTGAAAACCACATGGTGGAGTTTGGGGTACAAGGCAAAACTTTGCTTTGCATGATTGCTGGAAGAAGAGAAAGAGGATATAACTTGAAGCCAATTCCCCGAGAGTTCGATATAAACCCTCGAGTCACCCTTGTGGGGAAAACAACTCTTGCTACGACACTCTCTGCTTGGAGTCCCAACGATTTGACGATATACGAGCGAGCATCATCAAGACAAATTTTCTGGCGCTGTTGCCGCGGAATTGGAAGAGCATCTCACAACTGCATCCTCATCAAGCTAGGAGTACAAAAACTCTCACGGCAACTGCCACAAGTTCTCTAGCACCATTGTCGGGGAGTTGCAAGAGCATCTCATAAAGGTTGCATTGTGGTTGAAGTCCCACAGCAACAGCAAGTTTTGTGGCGTCAAGGACATCGTCAATATCTTCATCAAGCTAAGTGAGCACATCTTGTGGCATCATCATCACCAAATTTGTACAAACACCCAAGCTTGGGGAGGTTGCACCACTGTGAACTTTTCTTTCTCTTTTAGATTTTGCAAAGTAATTTACTTTGTCTTGTTTTTAGTCTTTTTAGTTCTCTTTAAAACACAAAATCCATAAAAATGAAAAACGGAAAATATCATAAATACTTCTGGTATGGCTATTAGTCTTGATAAAAAGGACACCTTGGAAGAGTATTAAAATGCTAAGAAATATAGAGATTCATATGAAAGGGTACGAGTAGGAACTATTTTAAGACTTTTAAATAAATCTGCTACTGATTTGCTTGCACATTGTAAAAGGACTTGTTACTTTTGTTGTGGTGAACACTTAGACTTCCATTATAGATCCCATAAAGAACATACAATTGCCTACTATCATACTCATAGTTTTGTTCACTTAGGGATGGAAGAAGTAGAGAAATTTGTGAGCTTTATGGATGCCTATGAATTAAAAACCTTCATTGATGATATCTATAAAGCTATTGGTGTGACTCATCAATATGATTATGAGGTCACGTTTATCCTTAATCTTTGCATAACCTACTTTTTTGATAATATATATGTTCCTGACTATAATGAGAGGAACACCACAACCCAAGAAAATATTAGCTTATTACAAGAAGAATAAAATGAAGAAGCCACAGTTCCATCTAATTTTGGGGAAGAGTGGGATCTTTCACCTTCACCACCAACATGTGATGACAAATCCAAAACTGAATATACTCTAGATGATGGCCTATCTATACTTGAGAACCCTCCATGCTTAGAAAATACTGCGTTATGTGAGGATGAAAATGATAAACTTGATGGTTATGATGATGCTCTCACTCATGAGAGCCCCATATTATAGTTAAAATCTCATATTTACACAATAGAGGAGAAACATGCTTGTGTTGAAAAATACTTGTATGATTTTCAACTATCTTATGCCTATGGAAAATCTTATTACAAACATGGTGTCATGATTAAAAGTGATACTAATAATTATTTTTACAGAGCAAATCATTTTAATGAATTCCTTAATGAATTTAATGATCCTATTTATATGCCACAATTCTTCAAGGTTAATGATTCAAATAGCTACACTATTAACTTTTTTCTAGTAATTGCATTTATTATGAAAGAGGAGGATATAAGTACCCTTTGTATGCTAATGATAATTATAAGTTGCACTTACATACCATAGATATGCTTTGGTATACTCTTAGTGGTTGTGATTCATTCATATATAAAATCTCAATGCATAGGAAGAAAGTTAGACTTCGTTATTACTTGTTGCACTTTATGTTGTGTACTAATGTGCTTTAAAGTGTTTTAAAGTGTTAAAGATATTTATTGGTATGATCACACTATGGGATCTTGGCACTTTATTGACATTTCCAAGGAAGAAGGAGGTAGCACCAAGATTCAAGCTACCACATACCTTCCATACCACTTGAAACAAGTAAGTAAGTCTAGCTATATGGCTATGAAGAAAGCTCTTTAAGGGAGGCAATCCCAGATGTTTTTTTTCATAAATAGATATCTTAGATTTGTCTAAATATAAATGTAGTAGGGTTAGTATTATTTTTCTTTCACAAGTCTTAGGTACTTGCACTTTACCTCTATCTACTATGTCTGTCGACTATCAGTGTCTACTCTCTCCTCCATCATCTTAAATTTCTTTATTTGTCTCGTGTGCATCATTCATGGCTACCTTTTGCAAAGTCCTCGAATTTTAAGATCCTTTAAGAATATCGGTACGTCGTGTCTCAACCATGTGCTTCCGCTATTCCTCCATTTTCAAGTTCCTGCCATCTAGAAACTATAGAGGAATAGTTGACATGCATTTTTTTCCAATGATTCATTCTTAGGATTAGCACATGAATATCGGTACGTTGTGTCTCAATCTTGTGTTCCCGCCATTCCTCTATTTTCAGATCCTGTCATCTAAAAGATATAGAAGAAGAGTATAGATGTTTTCTGTTTTCAGTGATTCACTCTTAGGATTAGCACCCCACTCCCCCGTACAATTTCCAACAAAGAAAGAACTATCCTCTGCCCCAACTTCTAAGTAGGCATTGTTGAATTTATTCACCGTGTTCCATTTCTATTGTATATGTATGCATGATATGGAGCAGTACTCCAATCTATCTACATATGTACGCTCCTCCCTTGTACTGACAGCGTGATGTGGTTTTTTGAAAGCCATATAACTCGTAACCGAGACCCCCAACAGGGTCATCCTATTGCCAATTCCATGGGCATCAAAAGGAGCATTATGGTCGCGGCGATGATGTCGGACACACCCATAGATCACACCTTGTGGAACCCGGATCAACATGCCCTCCACCCATGCACCTAGGAGGAGTCACCAAGTAGATTGTAGGACTCAGCGTGAGGAATGTCTTGCCTAGCAAGCATCGACACGGATGTACATTGTGCTGGACAGGGACACGCCCCCATGTAGCGACTAGCATCAAGTCCATAAGCAACTACGGGAAATTTTCATGAGCATCCTCGACGGTTCAGGGAATAACGTTGTGGCATTGTCGCCACCTAGTCTGTGGCACTATCATGACCATTAAAACACCTCTAGTAGAAAAGGGGACATGTGGCATCAACGTTAGCTACCACATCACCAAGCAATGTTTTTCACCTCCGCTCTAACCACCGATCTCGTAGTCCACCAAAGCTAGGGCATATGAAAATCTTGCTTGTTAGACCCAGCATGACATTGTTGAATGGGAAAAGATGCCAATCAACGCAAACCAGGCTAGATCCAAGCGGTAAGGATGAGGAACATTCTGGCCCGACAAGGTGGATGTGGGGGAGATGATAAGGAAGCGGTGGCTAGGGTTTCGCCCGAGCAAACAAGAGTAAAAAAGAAATGACACTTTTTTGCGAGAATTGTGGTTGTATACATTGATAGATCAGCTCACAGCAATATAGATTATTGTCAAGGCTTTCTTTTGGATTGGAGAATAGAAAACATAGTAATAGGGAGAACATTCAATTTGATTGTAATACAAAGTGCAGAATAGAGGTTTGATAAACACGTTCGAATTGCAAAAACTGTCCTGAAAAGGGAGAGAAAACATGAAAAATTTAATCACACGCAAACCACCCACAGAAACTGAATTGGCAACACATATCAGGGCCACCTTCTGGTGTATGCCATGCTATAAAGCTTCCAAATTGGCAATTACACTCTCAGTTTTATGAATAGTGGAACCAAAACAACCACAGAATTACTCGCAGAACACAATGTAACGACACCATGGAGGCTAGTTACAGGCTCTTTGGGTGTCTATGCATCAAGTAACAAGACCTGGCTGCTAAAGATGTCAAGGATTAGCTACGGTATACTAGTATTTATCACCAAACTGAGATCCATTACAACCAGATCACTGAGTCGAGCATACAGCATGCAGTTATATATGCATGACGGTGGCATCACTTTTCACTTGTTCTGCTCGACTCTTCCCAGGATCAAGTACTAATTAAAACGACTGGTATTATTTATACTACTACTGAAAGGCCTAGAGCTAAAGACAACCTAGGACTGACTTGTTTCCTTTCTTAATCTGTTGCTGTTGTTGTTGAGTTGCTGCTGTCCCTCTCTCTGAACTGAAGATACACCTAGACTTTGTTAAAGTTTTTTTCCTTTGTTTTCTACTTCCACTTGATGGGGTCATGACCTGCATAATAAAAAAAAGCATCACAGACATCAGGGAGGGTAATTTTCCTATCATATCCATCCGTCATGATTGAGTGAATGATTGTTACAGGGTTGCTGTTGACACTTACCCTTAGCTGATGTGATGAGGGCCCTTTTCCTGCTCTATTCACAGCCCAATGGCTCCATGCCCAGATGAGAACCTGAAGAAGAAAGCCAAGTACACAAGCAAAACATCTCACATGAGTGCAACAATTGACTAAAAATCACATAAATGTAAGAAGGGCACTTGCTAATGCAGCTAATGATGTTCTATTAACATGGGACTGAACTAACTGAAGTGAGGTCTTGAAGGTTTGTTTGATTTGATCACCTGGGCACTTGGGAGAAGCAAGAGCTGTAGAGAGGTTTAGCAGAGGGGAACAGAGACAAGGCCACCGGGTGGGAGCTGCTGATGCTACCAGTGTGAGCTGTCTGCTGCTCAGCAGCAGCAGCACTGGTGGGGGAAGCAAAGGGGCTATCAGGCAGGTTGTGCTCCATGCCACTACAATTCAAACAGCAAGAGACGCACATACAGACATCAATCAACCAACCACGGATAGGGTAGAGCCCCACATAAAAAGAACAAGTAACTGCTTAACACTTGAGACTAGTCATTAAGTGGGGTCCCTCTTTGGAGCATTTCCTCCCCTTCTAAGAACTAGTACTAATCAAGAGAGACTGATTAGCACCCTAGCTAAAAGCCTATAGCTCTACTCCCTTTTGCAGTGGCTTTTGATAGCAAATTTTGTTAGGATAAAGAAAATGATGTGATTAGCATATACTACTGTGTATGCACAG
The DNA here is from genome assembly GCF_019359855.2 of Lolium perenne. NCBI lineage: Eukaryota > Viridiplantae > Streptophyta > Magnoliopsida > Poales > Poaceae > Lolium > Lolium perenne. The sequence continues at coordinate 165,387,847 of NC_067247.2, forward strand.
TATATGCATGTTGTATACTGAACTAGCCAAATTTGATGCCTAGATGATTTGATTAGCACTTTTACTTGTTGCATGATATTTCCTCTGTTTCAAAAGAAGTGTCAGCTGATTTGTCTAGATAGCTAGATATGGCTACATAAGGATATTTCTGAACATTGCAATGCGTGTAGATATACTGTATGTAGACAAGCTGCGACACAAGCAAGGTAGTACTACATGTTATAGTATGGTCTTCAAAATTTACATGTTTTTATTTAAAAAATGCATTTCGAATATCGCGCAGACATCCAACCGAGGGGTGCCATTTGATAATAAAATAATTTAGGATTACAGATATCCTGGAGTATTACCTTTCTTGGTATCCACAAACAACATTGGTTGCAGCTGCTGCACCAGGACCAGATTCCCTCCTCCCCTCTTCCCCAGAGTTGACTGCCTGCTTGGGACTGCCACCATTGCCATCACCACCACCCTCCTCCTCCTCATACTGCTGCTCCTGCCTCCCGTCTTTACCAATGGCAGAAGCAGCAGCAGATGTGCCCATGACAAGGCCAGTGCTGTTATCTGCAAACATGGAAGTCATGATGATGAATGAGCTTTGATGAACACAGCGCATTTGCAGGAAGACCACGCTCCAAGAACTGAACCTTGAATGTTGTTCTCGAAATGGTGCACGCCATTGCCGTTGGCATTGAAGCAGCCGCCATTGCCGTCGCCTGGCGAGCCCACGGGGGAGCCGAGAAGGTGGTGGCCCCTGCTCTTGAGATCGAGCAGCTGCATCCCCATGAACCGGCGGTTCTGGAGCTCGATGGCACGCTGCAGCTCCGCCGACTCCTGCTGCTCCTCCAGCTTCCTCCTCAGGAACGCCGCCTCGTGGCCGGCCATGCTCCCGTATAGCATCCTCTGCCCTGGCAATGGCAATGAAGAGCTCGTTAGAACACAAATCTGCGATGAGAATGCACTAATTCATTAGGTAGAGCGGTTCAGATGCTCACCGATCTGTGGCTGCTGGAGGTCGAAGGGATCCCTGGAGTCGAGCAGGCCGGCGGCGGCGAAGTCGCGGTGGTGAGGAGAGAGGCCTCCGCTGTGCCTGAACCTGTCAGGGACCTTGCCCTTCTCCTTGTAGGGCTTGACGAGGACCCTGGCGTCGCAGACGAAGTGCGGGTTGCCCTTGGCGAGGACGAGGCGCACCGTCTCCGGGTAGAGGAAGGAGACGAAGCCGAACATGCGTTTCGGCTGGTGCGGGATGCGCACGTCCTGTACCGGCCCGTACATGCTGCTCGCGCGAGTACCGATCGATCGCCATTAGAGCAGAACGGAGAGGTCGAATACGCAGCAAAGGCGGCGTTTTGCGTACCTGAAGTAGCTGGACACGTCCTCTTCGGTGAAGCTGGAGTCGGCGGGGAAGGTGAGGTAGATCTGCCGCGCCCCGTGGCTGTTGGAGAGGTCGGCGCGGTCCATCCGGGGCGAGCGGAGGGCGAACCTGTGCATGTCGTCGCCGGCGGCGAGGAGCATGGCCGCCGCCCTGGAGCAGGAAGTACCATCAGTAATCCGCACGGCAAAATGACAAGAAAAAATGGAATCTTTGATTGGGGGGATTAAAAAGGTGTCACCTTTGGGACTCGCTCTGCTGTTGCTGCTGCTGCTGGAGGAGGAAGCCGAGGCCTTTGGGCGGAGACGGCGAGAAGGCGAAGGCGGGGGGCATCATCTGCGCCCGCGCGGCGGCGACAGCGGCGGCCTTGGCGCGCATGACCGCCATCTCCTGCTCGGCGACGTCGTCGGGGAGGCCGTGCAGGAAGCGGCAGGCGGAGCCGTTCTTGCAGAACCCCCGCGCGAAGTACTGGCACGGCTTCCACCCGCCATCGGCGTCGCTGAGCGAGTAGCTCCGGCGGTGGCCGCCGCTGGTCGGGGACCAGCAGCCGTACCCGTCGTCGGGGTAGAACGGGTCGCTGGCGGCGGAGAAGGGGTGGCCGGCGTCGACATCGCCGGGCGCCATACCCCAGGAGGCGGGCGCGGGCGGGGAGGAGGGGTTGGTGCGGGCGAGGAGGTCGGCGCGCTCCCTGGCGACGACGGAGTGGAGGAGGTGCTCGGGGCCGAAGGCGAGGCGGATCATGTCCTCCTCGCTCTTGTCCTGGGTGAGCAGCGCGCCCATGATCTTGGAGGCGAGGTCCGGGTCGACGAGCTCCTGAACCCTGGCGAACACCACCTTGGTGGCCTCGTAGGCGTCCATGGCGGCTGCTTCTTGCGTTGGTTCGCCGCCTCGTATTCTCTTTGGCGCGGTGCGCTTTGATTTGTGGGAGGGGATGAGAGCGGAGGAGGGAGGTGAAAAGGGAGGGAGGAGTTACAGACGAGACGAGGGGTACAGCTGTAAGTGGCACAGTGAATTAAATGTTTTGGGGCTTGGGGTGTAGTGTGGGGTACAATGAAAGTGGAGTGTTCGAGTACCTCGTTTCAGTTTCCCTCCACAAGTATTTTCGGGAAAGTTTGGACTGAACGGCTGGGTTTCCCTCCTTCTCTCGCCTTTATTTTTTTTAAATTCTAAGGGCATCTCGAGCGGCCCACGCATTTTAACGTCCGCGTGCGCGTCCGTTTGCGTCGGTCGAAATGGTTGAAATCGACCGTGTGTCCGTTTGCGTCGGGGTGGCTCCAGCGGCACGACGCATTTTTTGGCCGAATCATTTTTTTTTATACATGACACATAATTTACATGGTTAAAACGTGAAAAAAAAACTAACGCCTACTGCTGCTCGTGGTCGCTATCGAGCACGATGAGCTCCGGTATCGCCAACGGCCAGTTGCCATCGGGGGAGTGTACGCCGGGCGCGTCGGCGGTGCTGGAGGTGGAGGCGCCCAGGGCTGTGGCTGTGGCGGCGGTGGAGACGCCCAGGGTTGCGGCTGTGGCGGTGGTGAAGGCGCCCAGCGATACGGCTGTGGCGGCGGTGGAGGAGGCGCCCAGGGCTGCGGCTGTGGAGGAGGAGCCCAGGGGTTATACGGTGGCGGTTGTGGCGTCACCGAGTCCTGTAGCGCCTGTCGAAGGGCTTCATCCTCCGACAGACCCGGCGGCATGACGCCGATGGCGTAGCAGGGCAGCGGCGGCTGCACAGGCGCGTCGTTCTCGGAGACGAGGACGCCGAGCTTCGCCATCTCATCGTCCGTTATGTGTCGTCATGGCGAACGAGCAGATCCCATGGGATGGCTTAAGTTGGGGCCGAATGGGCGCTAGAGGATTCGGGGGAGGGTTTGCGACTAGATGGGATGAACTTCCGGATGCTTTCCTCAAGAACACAACCAAAGGCCGGTATGCAAGAAGAGAGACAAGAGGAAGAACTCTGCTCTAGATCGCTAGCTTCATTGATCTTAACATGGTTACAGGTTTCTGAATACAAGGTTCCTCGTCTAATCTCCTCTATCAACCCACGCAACGTGCCCGTAAGAGGCTATGCCCCCTCTCCTTATATAGGGGAGAGGGTGGCTTACAGAGCAAGAAACCCTAATGGCATCTTTGACTGGACAAACTACTTTACAAAGCTACTTTAATCAGGGATGACGCCGGGGTCTTCTTTAATCAGGGACGCTGACGTCCTCCGGCTTCTTTCAGCGTCACCTCTCTCTTTGGCGCCAGGGCTCCGATTAAAGCTACTTTGCTTAGCTCATCCTTGTCTTCTAGCTCTGAAGAGAATCTTTGACCGGTCTTGCCGACCTGCTCTCCTTCCGGTATCTTCTTCATCCGGTTCCGGTATACCCCTCTGGGGATACCGGCTTGTCTTCTCTTAGCCAAACTCTTGTCTTTGTGCTCCGGTAAGAATATTAAACCGGTATCATGATGGCTCAAACCATCCGGTTTGGCATGCCTTTGGCATACCGGGGGTCATCCCCCCAACATTAGTCCCCGAAGCTGGTATAGTCTGTCGGATTATATCCTACAGACCATGCCAGGTTCTCATGTTTATAGGATACCGGTTTAATCACTCCAGCGCTCAGCTTGGATCCGGCATCTTTGCCCAGACTTACGCTTTCTCTTTCTGCGACGTATTCCCCGGCATCTTTTTTCTCCGGTATCTTTCGCATTTACTCTCTCCTCGGCAAAGTCGAGAATTTCTTGGGCCCCGCGCCTGTCAGTGACATGCGCACTGTTAACTGGCGAGCCAGTGTCAGAGGTCACTTCGCTTCGACTCCCGCGCGCGCATTAAATGCTCCACAGCGGATCCCACTCGCCACTTCGGATCTGTGTGCGCCTCCGTGTGTCTTTTCATTTCTTTGCGTGTACCACCGCGCCACATGGCGGCACGCGGTGCGAACCGTCGTGGCCCGCGGAGCGAACCGCCGCGGCCCGACGGTTTTCGGCCCATCTTCTCTCTTCTTTATAAGGCAGAACCGTCGCCTCTTCTTCCTCTTCTCGCATTCCCCACTCTTTGCGCATAGTGCTCCTCGCTCTCTGCACCTCCGCCGTTCTCCGTTCGCCGCTGTTCGCTCGAGCTCTGCAGCCCGGAAAACTCGCGCCGCTCCTTCGCCGGACCTCGCCATGCGGAAATCCCTCGCAGCGCCTCCGTTGCAACCGCTGCATTCACGCTTCCTCGCGCCCTTTTCTGCTCCGCCGTCGACGGTGCTCGTCGGTGACCGTAGGCCCGCTGCTTCACCGTCGAACTTCTTCTTCAACCACTGCGCCGCCTCAGGTTAGGTCCAATCTCAGTTTGCTTGCCCTTTGCTCGTTTTCTAGATCTTGGGTCGACAGTGTTTTTATTTCCTCTTTTTCTTTGATTTTCCTCTTACTCGTAGATCTTCGCGCGGGGGCCAACTGTGGGATTTCTGTTTTTCCGCATCTAAACCGATGTCTAGCGAGGAATCTTCCTCTGCCTCCTCCTCTGCCTCTTCTTCCGGTAGCCGGCGTAGGCAATCTTCCGATAGATCCGCCGATTCCGCTTCGATGGATACCGATTCCGGTAGCCACGGAGAATCCGGTAGCTCTAGCCAAGCTTCCGGTGTAAATCCTTCTACTGTCACTCGTGGAGCCTGGATGGGCTCCAACGTCACTGAATACGAGATTGACTGGCTTTACCGGTTGCGAAGGATTCCGGAAGGGGTAACCTGCCGGCTTCTTGGCGACGAGATTGAACCGGTGCTTCAGCCCGGTGAACACGTTGTTTTCCTTGCTCATTTTGAGCGCGGCTTCGGCCTTCCTGTTTCCGAATTTTTCCGGAAGTTCTTAGATTTCTATGAACTTCAACCTCATCACCTCCCTGGCAACGCCATTTTTTATCTTTCCTGCTTTGCCACCTTCATGGAGGCCTACATTGGCATTCGTCCCACTCGTGAGACGTTCGTCCGCTTCTTTGCCCTACGGATCAATTCCGTTCAGGGCAAGGAAATTCCTAATCCCAAACCCCCCGTGCAGTGCGGGTCTTGCATCATCGGCTCCCGCCAAGGGAGCACTTTCTTCAAATTCTCCGGCCTCGAGTCCTGCCGCTTATGGCAAGGGACCTTCTTCTACGTGAAGAACAACGGCCCCGCGAACCTCATCGATCTGCCGCCCTTCAACGCGGCGCCACCCAGCAGAGCCAATTGGAGCTACAACCCGAAGACGGATCACATCGAAACCAACCGGGTGGTACGCTTCATGGCGAACTTAGTGAAGGAGACTAACATCTGCTCGGATGATATTATCCGCACTTTTATCTCGCGCCGGGTGCTTCCTCTCAAGCGCCGGCAGCATAGGATGAGCGAGATGTATGGTCCTGGTGATCCCACCAAAATCACCGGCCTTCCCCTCTCCAAGAAGGACGTCGTCCGCAAGGCTAGGCAGATCTGCCAGACTGCCATGCCGGTTGACTGGGAATGGGGCCTCCTTCCTCTCAGCACTACTAACCCTCCGACCCAAGAAGTAAGAGATTACGCAACTCGGGTCGGCTTACCGGTAACTTTTGCTGTTATTAACCTTCTTTTTTCTTGTTTCAGGCCAAGGATCACTTCCCCACCATTCACGCAGAGCGGCGAGGCCCTTGCGTGAAGCGTGCGCTTGATTCTGTCGATCCGGATCCATACATCCGTTGGAAGGATCTGAAGATGGGCAAGACCGCAGCTTCGCGCCTCGGCAGGTCCGTGCCGGAACCAACCGGTTCCTCCGATGACCTGACCTTGCTCGAGGTACCTTTCTTTTCCGGTTTCTTTTACTTCTTTCATTATTGTTCTTTTGCGGATCTTTTCTCAGCTATCTTGAACTCGTAGATCCACGAGCACGCGCCGCCCTTGCGAGCCGAGGCCGGTCATGAGTTTGTGGACAAGCTCATGGCCCAGGGCCAGAAGAACAAGGCGCCGGCATCTGACGCCGGTTCCAGCCAGGCCCCTCCCTCTAAACGCTTCCGGACGGAGCCTCTGGGGGAGAAGGAAGTAGGCATGCAGCGCTACAAGCGCAAGCAGATGCCGACCGCCTCTGGGTAAGCTTCTCGTTTTCTTGCTTGTTTCTTTTTACCAAGTTCTTTTGCCGGTTGTTTTTCCAACTCTTTGCTTTTTCTCTTGTTTAGCCCTGCGCTGAAGCTTGGTCCAAGGCCAGCAGGCTCTGAGGGTTCCGCGAGGACCTCAACCCCTCCTCCTCACTCAAGACCGGCACCTTCTGGTGCCGGCAACATCTCTGCCTCCCCTCTGGGGGGCACTACAAGTTCGGGGCGTGCGGCCCCTACACCGCCTGAACACCGCACGGAGGAGGACTTCGTCTCCCCTCCCGAAAACCAAGATACCGGCGCCAGCAACATCGGCGCCGAGGAAGAAGCTGCCGGGCGGGCGGAACCTTTGGTTCCTCCCGTCCTTGAAAAGAAGAAGACTTCCGCACCGGGAACTTCCGCGCCGGAAAGTTCCATCCTGGGTGACGCGCCTAGCGCTCCCCCTTCTCCACGAACTGCTCCAACGCCACCGCCGGATGCTCCTCGCATCAAGCCATCCGGGGCTGCTCCAACTGCGCCGCCGCCCAAGACCTCCAAGCTCATCACGGGGAAGGCGACGGCCTCCAACGCCCCTTCCGGCGGTCAGCAGCCCTTGGTGCTGCACGTCTCCAAGGCCGCCAGCGCTGCTAGCGAGAAGGCCACCGGCCTGCTCGGCCGGATCACCGAGTTCCAGCGCGGGGGCCGGGAGCTGGGGCATCTGCTGCCCTACGCTCAGAAGTGGAACGCCACGGATATGACTCCGGCGACCCGCGGCATGGGCAAGGACAAGCTGCCGGCGCCTGACCCTATTGGGGACCGGTCTTCCGAGGAGCATTTCATGCGGCTTCGCCGAGCCGTGAAGGAGCTCGACAATGCGTGGTATGATGCCACGAATAACTTGATGGTACGTTTTACCAACTCTTTTCAACTTTTACCGGTTTCCCTGCTTCCGGATTTTTTCTATCTTTTCTTTAGTTTCATACCGGTTTCTCTCTTGTCTATCTTCCCAGTCCCCGAGTTTCGTGTTGAGAGCGTAGCTCTTAGCACGAAACTTAACTTAAAAACTTAGCGCAAAACCGGCATAGCCAGTCCCCGAGTTTCGGGTTAAGAACTTTGTTCTTAGCGCGAAACTTATCTTAGAAACGCGCGAAACCGGCATAGCCAGTCCCCGAGTTTCGGGTTAAGAACTCTGTTCTTAGCGCAAAACTTATCTTAGAAACGCGCGAAACCGGCATAGCCAGTCCCCGAGTTTCGGGTTAAGAACTCTGTTCTTAGCGCAAAATTTTAACTAATCTCTTTTTCTTTGAACAGCTCACGACTGACGCTCGGAAGGTCCTCTTCGAGGAGCTTCTATGGGAGCACCGGGATCTCGCTGAGGCACATGACAAATGCCAAGGTAAGTTTTTTGCACCTCCGGCATCTTTTTACCGGAAAGCTTTCTTTCTCTTAACACTTATGATTTTTGCTTAACAGTGATCCCGGAAGCTTCCATTGAAGCCCTCAAGGAGCAGCTCGCCGCCGCCCAACGTACGACTTTCCTGTTTTCCGGTTGGCTTGCTTTTCTTTTCATCTTAATAGTACAGCTTTGTTAACATCTTCTTTTCCGGGTTCCAGAAGAGAAGGGCCAGCTCATCCGGCAGCACCAGGAGGAGCTGAGCGCCCAGAAGACCAGCTACCAGGAGCTCAAGAGCCAGCTCATCCAGCTTGGCCTTGACCATGCTAAGGCGCTAAAGGCTGCTGAAGCCGACGCGGCGACCAAGATGCATGAAGCTCTGGAGGATGCCGGCAACTCCAACGCGGTGTTGCAGGCCGAGCTGGAGGAGGCCGCCAAGGCGCGGAAAATTGTCGAGGACAAGGCCGCTCGGCTGGAGGCGGAGCGGAAGGAGTATGACCGGCTAATCACGCAAACTGACGCGCATGCCTTCCGTAAGTTCCTTCCTTTTTCCTTTTCCGGCTTCTGCTTATAAGCTCGTTTCTTCCGGCTGGATTTTCTTAGCTTTTTTTTTCTTTGGTTAGGCCTCTTCCCGGACTCCCAGGCTTTCGCCATAAAGAGGGTTGAGGAGCATCGCGTTGGCCAGGCCCAGGAGAATCTTGGCGTGCCATGGACCCCCTATGACCATCTGGTTGCGCTGAACGCGCGGGTGTCTCATATGCGCGCCATTGATCGGAATCTCTCTGATATTCCTGATGTAGCTACCCAGCTCTTCAGGACTCTGTGGCCTGGAGAAGTGGTGCCAGATAGCTTCTCCTTGATCAGCGACCGCCTTAAGGGTGCCGGCAGGAGGATCCGCGAATGGCAGTGCTCCGCTGCCCGCGCTGGGGCAGACTCTGCACTCCGCGTCGCCTGCTCTTGGTATCCTGAGCTTAACCTGGACGCCCTCACCGGCGTGCGCGAAGGAGCCGAAACCGATCTGGACCCGATCCTCACCGCAAAGCGGCAAGATCGTGCGTACCACATCGCGGAGTACGCCGACATGCGCACCTTCATTCCTCCACCTCCTGACGTCAAGGATTATCTCGATGAGGAGGAGGATGAAGCTGATGAGGAGCCTCTAGACGATGCTGGTGCTGGCGATGCTCCTCCGGAAGCCCCTGCTGCCTGATTATCCTCTGTTAACTACTTGCCTGTGATATATCCGTTGGTCCTGCTTGTCTTAAAACAATGCCCGTTAAATTCTACCCCGGTATGCCGGGGTTTATGATGTAAAACTTTAAGTTTCCTTTTGGTTGTGGCACAACAGTTTATGCCGGTATGTTATACCGGTGGTTAATTATCTTATGTTTGCCTTAGCATATTTGCTCATTGTTTTGATTTTATCCTGCACTGCAAAGATTTCAAAAATTGTTTCCGCATCCAATTCGATGCACATTTGGCTCTTTTACCTTGGCTCTGCCTGCCTTCTCTGGGCGTTCTTTGGTGTATGAGCACAAGGTTCTTTTACCAAACAAGCACTTTCTTGAACTTAGAAATAACTTCGAAATTTTGCAAAAAACCAGTTTAACCGGGGTTAGTTAAACTTTTCCGGATCGCTTGTTCCCACTCTCTTTTTTCGCAGTTCACGTGCTTAGTTGCTACCGGTTTATCTTGCTTGCCATGAAGCCGGTTTGCGGACAACAGCAGAGTCGAAGACTCCGGTAGGTTTAGCACGCTACTAAACCGGAAAGAAAAAATGTTCACTAAGCAACCGGTGAACTGAAAAAATAAACATATTGCATGCAACTTTAGGGGTAGTCCCCGAGATTCATTCGAGGTTCCGACATCTTTTTATTCATAGCATATAAGGTACAAAAAGGAACTTCTTACTCCACAACTTCAAGAGTAGAAGGGACGCAACAGAGCTACGTTCCATGGACGCTTGCTCTCCTCTCCGGACCTGTCCGCCTTTCCTTTTTTCCACTCCTGTGCATCGATCAAGTAATATGCATCATTGTGGAGAGCTTTGCTCACAATGAAGGGACCTTCCCATGGTGGTGAGAGCTTATGCCGGCCTTCAGTGCGCTGCACTAGGTGTAGCACTAGATCTCCTTCCCGGAATACTCTCGGGTTAACCTTCCGGCTATGATAGTGTCTGAGGTTTTGCTGGTAAATGGTTGTTCTTGCCAATGCCAACTCTCTTGCTTCTTCTAGCAAGTCCACATCATTCTCTCTGGCCTCTTTGACCTCTTGCTCGGTATAGAGCTGTACCCTTGGTGAGTCATGGATGATGTCGGTTGGTATGACCGCTTCTGCTCCATATACCATGAAGAATGGAGTGTATCCGGTGGACCGGTTTGGAGTTGTTCTTATGCTCCACAACACTGATGGTAGCTCATCAAGCCAACACCCTGGTGACTTTTCTACCACTTCGATGAGCCTTGGTTTGATACCGGAAAGCACCAAAGCATTCATTCTTTCTACCTGGCCATTGCCTTGTGGGTGTGCCATCGAGCACAAATCCAACCGGATGTTGTTGTCCTCACAAAACCTTTTGAACTCACCTTGAGCAAAGTTGGTTCCATTGTCAGTGATGATACTATGCGGGTATCCATACCGCAAAATGACATCCTTTAAGAACTTCACCGCTGTGTGCCCATCACACTTGGCGATAGGTTTCACTTCTAGCCACTTGGTGAATTTATCCACCATAACCAAGATGTGAGTCATGTGATACGTCTCCGACGTATCGATAATTTCTTATGTTCCATGCCACATTATTGATGTTATCTACATGTTTTATGCACACTTTATGTCATATTCGTGCATTTTCTGGAACTAACCTATTAACAAGATGCCGAAGTGCCGTTCTGTTTCTGCTGTTTTTGGTTTCGTAAATCCTAGTAACGAAATATTCTCAGAATCGGACGAAAATCAACGCCAAAGATCTTAGAATCCCCGGAAGCATCCAGAACACACCAGAGAGGTCAGAGGGGGGCCACAGGCCCACCAAACTACAGGCTGGCGCGGCCAGAGGGGGGGCCGCGCCGCCCTATAGTTTGGCCCCCCTGTCAGCCCTCCTGCGCCGCCTCTTCGCCTATATAAAGCCCCTGGATCGAAAACCCTGATACGTTCGACGAAAACCACAGAAACCTTCCAGAGCCGCCGCCATCGCGACGCCAAGATCCGGGGACAGGATCTCTGTTCCGGCACCTGCCGGAGCGGGGAAGTGCCCGGAAGGCTTCTCCATCGACACCGCTGCCATCTCCACCGCCATCTTCATCACCATGCTTTGCTCCCATGAGGAGGGAGTAGTTCTCCATCGAGGCTCGGGGCTGTACCGGTAGCTATGTGGTTAATCTCTCTCCATGTACTTCAATACAATGATCTCATGAGCTGCTTTACATGATTGAGATTCATATGAGTTTTGTATCACAATTCATCTATGTGCTACTCTAGTGATGTTATTAAAGTAGTTCTATTCCTCCTGCACGTGTGTAAAGGTGACTAGTGTGTGCACCGTGTGGTTCTTGTCGTAGGCTATGATCATGATCTCTTGTAGATTGTGGAGTTAATTATCATTATGATGGTATTGATGTGATCTATCTGGTTATGTTGATCTATCTTACACTATAAGGTTACTTAAATATGAACAAATTGTGGAGCTTGTTAACTCCGGCATTGAGGGTTCGTGTAATCCTACGCAATGTGTTCATCATCCAACAAAAGTGTAGAGTATGCATTTATCTATTATGTTATGTGATCAATGTTGAGAGTGTCCACTAGTGAAAGTATAATCCCTAGGCCTTGTTCCTAAATACCGCTGAGTTACTACTGCTTGTTTCTTGTTTCTTTGCGTTACTACTCTGCAATACTACCCCCATCAACTACACGCATGACAAGCTATTTTACGGCACCGTTGCTCTTGCTCATATATATTCATACCACCTGTATTTCACTATCTCTTCGCCGAACTAGTGCACCTATTAGGTGTGTTGGGGACACAAGAGACTTCTTGCTTTGTGGTTGCAGGGTTGCATGAGAGGGATATCTTTGACCTCTTCCTCCCTGAGTTCGATAAACCTTGGGTGATCCACTTAAGGGAAAACTTGCTGCTGTTCTACAAACCTCTGCTCTTGGAGGCCCAACACTGTCTACAGGAAAAGGAGGGGGAAGTAGACATCAAGCACTTTTACGGCGCCGTTGCGGGGAGGAAAGGTAAAGGCACTCATACTCCGGTTCCGGGTAAAGTACTTTTACGGCGCCATTGTGTTTGTGCTCGAAGCTATTTCCTTTAGATCCTGCAATTGCATCTTTTTGTTTCTTGTTTACACTAGTAAGGCATAATGGACAACATCTGTGAGCTTTTTATTCTATTTCCTGAGTCAAGACATGAATGGTTTAATGCGAAAATTAAAAAACCCATGGAATCTTATTTGCACGCTAGTAGCAATGATATTAGTATGAACGCTTTGAACACCATTGTTGCTAATGATATGGAAAATTCTAAGCTTGGGGAAGCTGGCTTTGATGAGCATGATATTTTTAGTCCCCCAAGCATTGAGGAGAAAATTTTCTTTGATGATACTTTGCCTCCTATTTATGATGATTATAATGATAGTGGTCTTTTGGTGCCACCTACTATGGAGAGTAAATTTTGTTGTGATTATACTATGCCTCCTACACTTGATGAGAATAATAATGATAGCTACTTTGTTGAATTTGCTCCCACTACAACTAATAAAATTGATTATGCCTATGTGGAGAGTAATAATTTTATGCATGAGACTCATGATAAGAATGTTTTATGTGATAGTTATATTGTTGAGTTTGCTAATGTTGCTACTGAAAGTTATTATGAGAGAGGAAAATATGGTTGTAGAAATTTTCATGTTACTAAAATGCCTCTCTATGTGCTGAAATTTTTGAAGCTACACTTGTTTTATCTTCCTATGCTTGTTACTTTGCTCTTCATGAACTTGTTTATTTACAAGATTCCTATTCATAGGAAGCATGTTAGACTTAAATGTGTTTTGAATTTGCCTCTTGATGCTCTCTTTTGCTTCAAATACTATTTCTTATGAGTGCATCATTAAAACTGCTGAGCCCATCTTAACGGCTATAAAGAAAGAACTTCTTGGGAGATAACCCATGTGTTATTTTGCTACAGTACTTTGTTTTATATTTGTGTCTTGGAAGTTGTTTACTACTGTAGCAACCTCTCCTTATCTTAGTTTTGTGTTTTGTTGTGCCAAGTGAAGCCTCTAATCGAAGGTTGATACTAGATTTGGATTTCTGCGCAGAAATAGATTTCTATCTGTCACGAATCTGGGCTGTTTTCTCTGTAGAAAAATCAGAAAAATATGCCAATTTACGTGCGTGTTCCTCAGATATGTGCGCAACTTTCATTAGTTTTGAGTTTTCTGATTTGAGCAACGGAAGTATTTATTAGAAATTCGTCTTTACGGACTGTTCTGTTTTGACAGATTCTGCCTTTTATTTCGCATCGCTTCTTTCGCTGTGTTGGGTGGATTTCTTTGTTCCATTACCTTCCAGTAGCTTTGAGCAATGTCTAGAAGTGTTAAGAATGATTGTGTCACCTCTGAACATGTGAGTTTTTGATTATGTACTAAACCCTCTAATGAAGTTTATGAGAAGTTTGGTGTGAAGGAAGTTTTCAAGGGTCAAGAGAGGAGGATGATATACTATGATCAAGAAGAGTGAAAGCTCTAAGCTTGGGGATGTCCCGGTGGTTCACCCCTGCATATATCAAGAAGACTCAAGCGTCTAAGCTTGGGGATGCCCAAGGCATCCCCTTCTTCATCGACAAATTATCAGGTTCCTTCTCTTGAAACTATATTTTTATTCGGTCACATCTTATGTGCTTTGCTTGGAGCGTCTGTATGTTTCTTATTTTTGTTTGTGTTTGAATAAATTGGATTACATCATGCTTGTGTGGGAGAGAGACAAGCTCCGCTGTAGCATATGGACAAGTATGTCCTTAGGCTTTACTCATAGTATTCATGGCGAAGTTTCTTCTTCGTTAAATTGTTATATGGTTGGAATTGGAAAATGATACATGTAGTAATTGCTATTAATGTCTTGGGTAATGTGATACTTGGCAATTGTTGTGCTCATGATTAAGCTCTTGCATCATATGCTTTGCACCCATTAATGAAGAAATACATAGAGCATGCTAAAATTTGGTTTGCATATTTTGTTTCTCTAAGGTCTAGATAATTTCTAGTAAGATGTTTGAACAACAAGGAAGACGATGTATAGTTTTATAATGCTTGTAATATGTCTTTTATGTGAGTTTTGCTGTACTAGTTCGTGCTTGTGTTTGCTTCAAACAACCTTGCTAGCCTAAACCTTGTATCGAGAGGGATTACTTCTCATGCATCCAAATCCTGAGCCAAACAACACTATGCCATTTGTGTCCACCATACCTACCTACTACATGGTATTTTCTGCCATTCCAAAGTAAATTGCTTGAGTGCTACCTTTAAAATTCCATCATTCACCTTTGCAATATATAGCTCATGGGACAAATAGCTTAAAAACTATTGTGGTATTGAATATGTAATTATGCACTTTATCTCTTATTAAGTTGCTTGTTGTGCGATAACCATGTTCACTGGGGACGCCATCAACTATTCATTGTTGAATTTCATGTGAGTTGCTATGCATGTCTGTCTTGTCTGAAGTAAGAGAGATCTACCACCCTATGGTTAAGCATGCATATTGTTAGAGAAGAACATTGGGCCGCTAACTAAAGCCATGATCCATGGTGGAAGTTTCAGTTTTGGACATATATCCTCAATCTCATATGAGAAAATTATTAATTGTTGTTACATGCTTATGCATAAAAGAGGAGTCCATTATCTGTTGTCTATGTTGTCCCGGTATGGATGTCTAAGTTGAGAATAATCAATAGCGAGAAATCCAATGCGAGCTTTCTCCTTAGACCTTTGTACAGGCGGCATAGAGGTACCCCTTTGTGACACTTGGTTAAAACATGTGCATTGTGATGATCCGGTAGTCCAAGCTAATTAGGACAAGGTGCGGGCACTATTAGTATACTATGCATGAGGCTTGCAACTTGTAAGATATAATTTACATGATACATATGCTTTATTACTACCGTTGACAAAATTGTTTCATGTTTTCAAAATAAAAGCTCTAGCACAAATATAGCAATCGATGCTTTCCTCTTTGAAGGACCATTCTTTTACTTTTATTGTTGAGTCAGTTCACCTATCTTTCTCCACCTCAAGAAGGAAACATTTGTGTGAACTGTGCATTGATTCTTATATACTTGCTTATTGCATTTGTTATATTGCTTTGCATTGACAACTATCCATGAGATATATATGTTACAAGTTGAAAGCAACCGCTGAAACTTAATCTTCCATTGTGTTGCTTCAATGCCTTTACTTTGAATTATTGCTTTATGAGTTAACTCTTATGCAAGACTTATTGATGCTTGTCTTGAAGTGCTATTCATGAAAAGTCTTTGCTTTATGATTCAGTTGTTTACTCATGTCATTACCATTGTTTTGATCGTTGCATTCACTACATATGCTTTACAAATAGTATGATCAAGTTTATGATGGCATGTCACTTCAGAAATTATCTGTGTTATCGTTTTACCTGCTCGGGACGAGCAGAACTAAGCTTGGGGATGCTGATACGTCTCCGACGTATCGATAATTTCTTATGTTCCATGCCACATTATTGATGTTATCTACATGTTTTATGCACACTTTATGTCATATTCGTGCATTTTCTGGAACTAACCTATTAACAAGATGCCGAAGTGCCAGTTCCTGTTTTCTGCTGTTTTTGGTTTCAGAAATCCTAGTAACGAAATATTCTCGGAATCGGACGAAATCAACGCCAAAGATCTTAGAATCCCCGGAAGCATCCAGAACACACCAGAGAGGTCAGAGGGGGGCCACAGGCCCACCAAACTACAGGCTGGCGCGGCCAGAGGGGGGGCCGCGCCGCCCTATAGTTTGGCCCCCCTGTCAGCCCCTCCTGCGCCGCCTCTTCGCCTATATAAAGCCCCTGGATCGAAAACCCTGATACGTTCGACGAAAACCACAGAAACCTTCCAGAGCCGCCGCCATCGCGACGCCAAGATCTGGGGGACAGGATCTCTGTTCCGGCACCCTGCCGGAGCGGGGAAGTGCCCCCGGAAGGCTTCTCCATCGACACCGCTGCCATCTCCACCGCCATCTTCATCACCGCTGCTGCTCCCATGAGGAGGGAGTAGTTCTCCATCGAGGCTCGGGGCTGTACCGGTAGCTATGTGGTTAATCTCTCTCCATGTACTTCAATACAATGATCTCATGAGCTGCTTTACATGATTGAGATTCATATGAGTTTTGTATCACAATTCATCTATGTGCTACTCTAGTGATGTTATTAAAGTAGTTCTATTCCTCCTGCACGTGTGTAAAGGTGACTAGTGTGTGCACCGTGTGGTTCTTGTCGTAGGCTATGATCATGATCTCTTGTAGATTGTGGAGTTAATTATCATTATGATGGTATTGATGTGATCTATCTGGTTATGTTGATCTATCTTACACTATAAGGTTACTTAAATATGAACAAATTGTGGAGCTTGTTAACTCCGGCATTGAGGGTTCGTGTAATCCTACGCAATGTGTTCATCATCCAACAAAAGTGTAGAGTATGCATTTATCTATTCTGTTATGTGATCAATGTTGAGAGTGTCCACTAGTGAAAGTATAATCCCTAGGCCTTGTTCCTAAATACTGCTGAGTTACTACTGCTTGTTTACTGTTTTACTGCGTTACTACTACTGCAATACTACCCCCATCAACTACACGCCAGCAAGCTATTTTCTGGCACCATTGCTACTGCTCATATATATTCATACCACCTGTATTTCACTATCTCTTCGCCGAACTAGTGCACCTATTAGGTGTGTTGGGGACACAAGAGACTTCTTGCTTTGTGGTTGCAGGGTTGCATGAGAGGGATATCTTTGACCTCTTCCTCCCTGAGTTCGATAAACCTTGGGTGATCCACTTAAGGGAAAACTTGCTGCTGTTCTACAAACCTATGCTCTTGGAGGCCCAACACTGTCTACAGGAAAAGGAGGGGGAAGTAGACATCATCATGCTGCTCCTTGCAGTTTTGAATGGGCCAACCATATCAAGGCACCAAACAGCAAATGGCCATGTTAGCGGTATTGTTTTTAAACCGGACGCTGGGGTATGATTTTGCTTGGCGTACCTCTGGCACCCATTGCATTTTCTTACCAAATCCTCAGCGTTTTCCAAAGCAGTAGGCCAGTAGAACCCATGCCGGAATACTTTTGCTACCAGCGCCCTTGATGAAGCATGGTGCCCACATTCTCCTTGGTGAATCTCCTCAAACATTTCTTTTCCTTCTTCCGGTTCCACACATCTTTGAAGGACACCGGCAACGCTTCTCTTGTACACCTCGCCATTGATGAATGTGTATGCCTTGGACCTTCGTTGGATTCTTCTTGATTCATTTTCGTCATCCGGCAAGGTGCCGTTGATCAGGAATTCCTTAATAGGTTTAACCCACGATGGTGTCTCTCGAACCAGAAACACCGGTGCGTCTATCTCCATGCTATCCACCAGCATTGTTTCTTTCGGTGTGGCTGCAGCAGTCCCCGAGCTTGCCGGAGCAGTCCCGGAGTTTACAGGTGCAGTCCCCGGGTTCCCTTCATCGATGTCCATGGGTACTATGTGTGATTCCAGTACGAAAATTGATTCCGACTCCGGGCTTGGTTTGATCGACGGTACCCTTAAGTGTTCCAAGGCTATTATGGGAGGAATTTCTTGCCTAGATGAGCCCAGTTTGGACAAAGCATCCGCGGCTTCATTTTCCTCTCGCGGTACATGGTGAAACTCACAACCCTCAAAGAAGCCGGCAATCTTTTGCACGTGAAACCGGTACAAAGCCATGTTGGCATCCTTTGCGTCCCAATCTCCGGAACATTGTTGCACGACAAGATCTGAATCTCCATAGCAAATGATCCGGTGCGCACCGATTTCTTTTGCGACCTTTAACCCATGGATCAAGGCCTCATATTCAGCGACATTGTTTGATGCCCTGAAATGTACTTGCAGAACATACCGGAGATGATCTCCTTTTGGCGAGGTAAGCACCACACCAGCACCTAGACCATCTTTCAGTTTGGATCCGTCGAAGTGCATCTTCCAGTACTCTATTGTTTGATCTGGCGGCTTGTATTGCATTTCCGCCCAATCAACGAGGAAATCAGCCAAAGCTTGTGACTTTATGGCATCTCTCCTTTCATACACAGGCACATACGGTGATATCTGAATTGCCCACTTTGCAATCCTACCACTAGCATCTTTGTTGCACATGATATCGGAAATGGGTGCCTCGCTCACCACTTTCATGGGGTGCTCCTCAAAGTAGTGCTTGAGCTTGGTGGCGGCCATGTACACGCCATAAGTCATCTTTTGGAAGTGAGGGTAGTTTTGTTTCGAGAGGGAGAGCACCTCGCTCAGGTAGTATACCGGCCTCTGGACGGTTTTTCCTTCCTCTTCTCTTTCAACCACAACTACAACACTCACAACCCGGTTTGTTGCTGCTATGTATACTAGCATAGGCTCCCTTTCTAGAGGTGAAGCCAGTATAGGCGCTGTAGCCAACATGGTTTTTAGCTCTTTGAACGCTGCGTCTGCCTGAGGGGTCCAGATGAACGTGTCAGATTTTTTCATGAGAGCATAGAGTGGCAGAGCTTTTTCTCCCAACCTGCTTATGAACCGGCTTAGCGATGCCAAGCTTCCGGTAAACTTTTGCACGTCCTTGAGATCGCGCGGTATGGTCATTCTTTCGATTGCCCGGATCTTTACCGGATTGACCTCAATGCCCCGGCTTGATACGAGAAAGCCAAGCAACTTGCCGGCAGGGACACCAAAGGTACATTTTGCCGGATTGAGTTTCATCCGGAATCTTCTCAAGTTATCAAATGTTTGCCGGAGGTCATCGATTAAGGTTTCTTTTACCTTGGTTTTTACCACGACATCATCCACATAGACTTGCACATTTTTTCCAATTTGATCAAACAAGCATTTTTGCATACAGCGCTGGTACGTTGCACCAGCGTTGCGCAAACCAAAAGGCATAGTGACACAGCAATAAGCCCCGTGCGGGGTAATGAACGCAGTTTTTATTTGATCTTCCTTTTTCAAGGGGATTTGGTGGAAACCGGAATAAGCATCCAAGAAAGACAACAGCTCACACCCTGCAGTGGAATCAATCACTTGATCGATCCGAGGTAAAGGGAAAGGGTCTTTTGGGCAAGCTTTGTTCAAGTTGGTGTAGTCGATGCACATGCGCCACACCTTGGGAGCCTTTGCTTCCATGTTCTCTTCTTTTTTCTTCTCGACCAGCACCGGATTGGCTAGCCACTCAGTGTGCAGTACGTCCACAATGAAACCGGCAACCAGCAACTTTGTCACTTCTTCTCCAATGATCTTTCTCCTGTCTTCAGCAAACCGGCGCAGCGGCTGCCTTACCGGCTTTGCATCTTTCCGGACATTTAATGAGTGCTCAGCCAGCTCCCTCGGAACAACTACCAGGTCATCTGTAGACCAGGCAAAGATATTCCGATTCTCACGGAGGAAGCTGACGAGCGCGCTTTCCTATGCCTCATTCATGCCGGCACCGATACGGACGGTGCGCTCCGGGTAAGCCGGGTCCAGCACAATGTCCTTTGTTTCCTTTGTCGGCTTGAATGCCGGTGTGCCCAGGTTTGCACTCATTGCCGCTAAAGTCAGCTGTGAGGACTGAGCCAGCGCAACTGCAGTTTGCATCCTCCTCTTTTCTTCAGCGATCACCAGCGATTCTGCCAGGTTTGATCCGGCGAAAGCTGTTTCCAGTGAGACTTTGTAGTTTCCCACCACAGTTAAGGGTCCACGAGGTGCCGGCATCTTCATCTTGAGATACGCCGTGTGAGTTGAGGCCATGAAAGCAGCCAATGCCGGTCTCCCCAACAAAGCATGGTAAGGACTATCTAAGTCCACCACCTCAAACTCAAGGTTTTCAACCCGGCAATTGTCACGTCCTCCAAACGACACATCTACCCGGACTTTTCCAACCGGTGCGCAGGACAGTCCCGGAACGATTCCATGGAACGTTGTACGCGTTGGCTGAAGCATGTTTTCTGTTATGCCCAGCATGTTCACGGTGTGCCGGTACATGATGTTTATGCTGCTCCCATTGTCTATCAGCACCTTGCTGAACTTGACTCGAGCGTTTGGCCCTTGCATGATTGGGTCCAAGACAAGAGCATAGCCACCCGGGTTAGGCATGATCTTAGGGTGATCCTTGAATGATCACGAGATCTCTTGATCAGACCACAGCATATATTTTGGTACTGCCGGCTGATACGTCTCCGACGTATCGATAATTTCTTATGTTCCATGCCACATTATTGATGATATCTACATGTTTTATGCACACTTTATGTCATATTCGTGCATTTTCTGGAACTAACCTATTAACAAGATGCCGAAGTGCCGATTCTTTGTTTCTGCTGTTTTTGGTTTCAGAAATCCTAGTAAGGAAATATTCTCGGAATTGGACGAAATCAACGCCCAGGGTCCTATTTTGCCACGAAGCTTCCAGAAGACCGAAGAGTCAACGAAGTGGGGCCACGAGGTGGCCAGACCACAGGGCGGCGCGGCCCACGCCCTGGCCGCGCCGACCTAGGGTGTGGGCCCCTCGTGACGCCCCTTGACCTGCCCTTCCGCCTACAAATAGCCTTCGTCGCGAAACCCCCAGTACCGAGAGCCACGATACAGAAAACCTTCCAGAGACGCCGCCGCCGCCAATCCCATCTCGGGGGATTCAGGAGATCACTTCCGGCACCCTGCCGGAGAGGGGATTCATCTCCCGGAGGACTCTACGCCGCCATGGTCGCCTCCGGAGTGATGTGTGAGTAGTCTACCCCTGGACTATGGGTCCATAGCAGTAGCTAGATGGTTGTCTTCTCCTCGTTATGCTTAATTGTCGGGTCTTGTGAGCTGCCGAACATGATCAAGATCATCTATCTGTAATTTTATATGTTGTGTTTGTTGGGATCCGATGAATAGAGAATACCATGTTATGTTGATTATCAATTTATATCTATGTGTTGTTTATGATCTTGCATGCTCTCCGTTACTAGTAGATGCTCTGGCCAAGTAGATGCTTGTAACTCCAAGGGGGAGTATTTATGCTCGATAGTGGGTTCATGTCTCCGTGAATCTGGGGGATTGACAGAAACCTCTAAGATTATGGATGTGCTGTTGCCACTAGGGATAAAACATTGGTGCTATGTTCGAGGATGTAGTTACTGATTACATTACGCGCAATACTTAATGCAATTGTCTGTTGT
Source organism: Lolium perenne (assembly GCF_019359855.2). Lineage (NCBI taxonomy): Eukaryota > Viridiplantae > Streptophyta > Magnoliopsida > Poales > Poaceae > Lolium > Lolium perenne. Next base: position 165,409,094 of record NC_067247.2, read on the forward strand.
TTTCAACTTAATACTGGAGGGGGTTCGGATGATAACCTGAAGGTGGACTTTTTAGGCATAGATGCATGCTGGATAGCGGTCTATGTACTTTGTCGTAATGCCCAATTAAATCTCACTATACTCATCATAATATGTATGTGCATGGTCATGCCCTCTTTATTTGTCAATCGCCCAACTGTAATTTGTTCACCCAACATGCTGTTTATCTTATGGGAGAGACACCTCTAGTGAACTGTGGACCCCGGTCCAATTCTCTATACTGAAATACAATCTACTGCAATACTGTTCTACTGTTTTCTGCAAACAATCATCATCCACACTATACATCTAATCCTTTGTTACAGCAAGCCGGTGAGATTGACAACCTCACTGTTTCGTTGGGGCAAAGTACTTGGTTTGTGTTGTGCAGGTTCCACGTTGGCGCCGGAATCCCTGGTGTTGCGCCGCACTACATCTCGCCGCCATCAACCTTCAACGTGCTTCTTGACTCCTACTGGTTCGATAACCTTGGTTTCTAACTGAGGGAAACTTACTGCTGTACGCATCACACCTTCCACTTGGGGTTCCCAACGGTCGCGTGCTGTACGCGTGTCACCGGCATCACCGCGTTCACTTTCATAGAACGGCGATATAGGCTCTGTCTGTCGGTTGGCTCAGTTACGAACACAACGCAGCACATATCTGGATCTTTGTAAACATTCCGGCCCAAAGGTGCCGGTGGAGGTGGTTGGCCATTGCCTTCTCCCACTTGGTAACTTGCTGGTATTGTTGCCGGTTTGGCTGCACCGGTAAGGCGTTTGCCCCGGTAAGCGGTGGTGGTGGTGGTAGCTGTTGTTGCCGCGGCATGTCTTGCGGCGGTTGTGCATCTTTTACCGTTCCCTTTTGCATCAAGTACTTGGTCCAGGTACAATCCTTCGTCAGATGGTTTGACGGGTGTGCCGGATTCGGTGTGTGCCACCGGCAAGGTTGGTCCATGGCAGCTTCCATGGTGTACTTCGCGGGTTCTTGCCAGTTCTTTTTCTGAACCCAAGGCTTCTTTTCTACCCACTGTTTTTTAGGACCCGCCCATGGCTGCGATCCGGTTCTCTGCCTCTGACTGCCGCTGGCCTCAGAGTTTTCTTGCACTGCAGCAACTTGCTACGGACCGTACCTTCGATCCGGGAAATCTTCCCTTCTTTTGTTATTCCGGTTATCCCGGTGTTGCTCTTGGCGCTGCTGTTCCGGCTCAGGTTGCACTACCGGCTGCGTTGGGTCTCCCAACGCATAGCTATCCGCCACACGTATCATCTCTGCCAACGTTGTCGGCATGTTCCGCTGCAGCTTTTGCCACAATGGTGAACCTCTCCTGCACCCACTGCTAAACCAAGCAATGGCTTGTGCCTCGATTACCCCTTCACAGGAGTTCCTTGTAGTGTTCCACCGGGCCAGATAATCTCGGTCTATTTCGTTCTGGCGCTGTATGCACAGAGCGAGCTGCTGCGGCCTGTTTGGCCTCTGGTAGGTGCTGCTGAAATTGCTCACGAAAGCTTCCTCGAAGTCCAACCAGCCATTTATGCTTCCTGCCGGCAAGTTGTTTAGCCAGATTCTTGCCGGTCCAACCAAAAACGATGGTATGATTCTCACGGCCCATCGCCGGTTTCCTCCTCCAGCTACGGTTCCTCCGCCGCCTGCGACGTATACCGCGGTCACGTAGTCCGCGAGCCAGTCTTCCGACTTGGTGGTGCCATCGTATGTTTTTGTGTCACGAGGCAACATGAAGTTGCGAACTGGTGGCTTTTCTTTCATGATCCTTGGACCAAAACACTTTGGGCCCGGGGGGCCTTCTTCCTCGATCATTTCTGACAAGTATACTCTATCCAGACGGTGCCTCGCATCCCGTTCCGGTAGGTATCTTTCTCCCAAGCGTTCTCCCAACAGGTTCCGGTATGCTGCCGGCCTTGCGGAGTCAGCCTCATCATAGCATTCCGGTACCGTGGCCCTTGCCTGCCGGTACCTTGGAGGATCTATTTCCTCCTCATCGTACGCTGCCCTTGCAGCTCGATAATTTTGCCCGGATTCTTGTCTACCGGCATGATTGTTTCCGGCATAGCCCTCTTTGGCGTAGCCTCTGTTCGCCCCTTGGCCTTTTCTGCCGGCATCATATTGCCCGGCTTGTTGTTTTCCGGCAAGAACTGGATCATACACAGTCATTTGCTGCGCATTCACCTCTTTTTCTCTTCTTCTGTCCGGATGGGGGGGGGGGGACGAAGCCTGCCCATGGGATTTGCTACTGGCATTCCTTGTTGAACGCGCGGATTTTGAAGCCACAGCCTTGTTTAGCTTATCAAGCTGTTCAGCATTCTGCTGCTCGATAGTTTCAAGAAGTTCCCGGACACGCTCTTGTTGTTTTGCCAGAGCGTCCCCGGAAAGCGAGTCACACAGCGCTACAGCAGCTTTAGCAGCTTTTATTGTTTTATCCGGGCTACTGTACTTAGGTTTCTCTACAATGCTCACAGATGCAGATGTGCTTTTGCCGGCAGCAATTTCTTTGCGCAGATCCTGATCTAGATTGCGAGCCTTAAGCCGGTTTTCCGGTAGCCTAGCAGCATGAGCGCTAACAGAAGCAAAGCCATGGGCAGCGTTATACTCACGTACGGTTAGGTTCAGCTCGCGCTGCGCCCTGACGATGTCTTTGCCGCTCTCGAGCATCTTCTGGCGCTGCGCCTCCAGCTCCGCCTGAGCCGCTGCCGGGTCGATGTTCTGCGCGATGGGGGTGGCGAGGACGTTCATCGCCGCTTGGAGTGGTGTTTCCGGTGGCGCGGATGATGCTCCCGCAGCGCCTGCGCCGCGTTCCAGCGGTGGCTTGGCCGCACGGGTCGAAACCGCACGCCCAGCGCCTTCTTCCGCAGCTTCTTTGCCGGCGTCGACCGCGCCTGCCATCATCACCTCCACACTGCCAGGAGCGCGGCCTGCATGTAGCCACCTTGGCGGATCCGGCGCCACCAGTACCGGCGAGAGGCACTGGCGCACAGGAATGGTGCCGAAGTAGATGCGGTGGCTGCCGAACTCGATGATGCGGCCGTTCTTGGGGAAGATGACGCCGTTGGCGAAGCAGCCCGCGTTGTCGTTGATGAAGTCCATGGCGTAGATGCGCTGCACCAACGCGGAGACTGTACGCTGGCCGGCGACGTCGAGGATGCCCGCCCGAATGTGAACTCCAGCAAGCGCCACTTCATGCCCCACGGTGGGTGCCAACTGTCGTCGTGGCGAACGAGCAGATGCCATGGGATGGCTTAAGTTGGGGCCGAATGGGCGCTAGAGGATTCGGGGGAGGGTTTGCGACTAGATGGGATGAACTTCCGGATGCTTTCCTCAAGAACACAACCAAAGGCCGGTATGCAAGAAGAGAGACAAGAGGAAGAACTCTGCTCTAGATCGCTAGCTTCATTGATCTTAACATGGTTACAGGTTTCTGGATACAAGGTTCCTCGTCTAATCTCCTCTATCAACCCACGCAACGTGCCCGTAAGAGGCTATGCCCCCTCTCCTTATACAGGGGAGAGGGTGGCTTACAGAGCAAGAAACCCTAATGGCATCTTTGACTGGACAAACTACTTTACAAAGCTACTTTAATCAGGGATGACGTCGGGGTCTTCTTTAATCAGGGACGCTGACGTCCTCCGGCTTCTTTCAGCATCACCTCTCTCTTTGGCACCAGGGCTCCGATTAAAGCTACTTTGCTTAGCTCATCCTTGTCTTCTAGCTCTGAAGAGAATCTTTGACCGGTCTTGCCGACCTGCTCTCCTTCCGGTATCTTCTTCATCCGGTTCCGGTATACCCCTCTGGGGATACCGGCTTGTCTTCTCTTAGCCAAACTCTTGTCTTTGTGCTCCGGTAAGAATATTAAACCGGTATCATGATGGCTCAAACCATCCGGTTTGGCATGCCTTTGGCATACCGGGGGTCATCCCCCCAACATCATGTTCTCCGGGAACTCGAAATTGCGGCCCTCCGCCATGGCCTGTTGCCATTCGTGGAAGACGGTCGCGACTTAGTCGTCGCTGTCGTCCTTCACCTCCTCGTTATGGTACGCGAGCGCCTCGATGTAGTCGTCCTAGTCATCATAGGCGTCGTAGGCGTCGTCGTCGTGTTCTCGCGATCATCGTCGTCATTGTACTGCGCGCGCGTCGGCGCCTCCTGTCTTCGTGGACAAGTCGGCGGTGCAGCCGCGAAGGGAAAATCACTGTCGCCCATGAAGCCCGCCTTCTTCTCCTATCCGTCTCGGTCGACAGATACGTACGCCAACTTTAGGAGTCGATGGCATACGCCGGATCGGCGCGGAGGTCCGGCGGCAGGTATCGCCTCCTTCGTCGGATCTCCGCACTCCGATCAGGCTCACGCGCAGGGATTGGAGGGACGGGCACCCGGCGGCAGCTGAGCCACCAGCCGCCAGGCAGTTGCACGCCGGACCAGGCCTCGCACGGCAACCATTTGCCGTGCCTGAGCCTCCCCAGCGTGACGGGGAGCGACACCCTCTTGTTGCCGATGCCGAAGGCCTCAAAGTCGTTCTTCTTTCCCATGGCGCTGCGGCGGTGGTGGTGCGAGTGGAGGTGTGGGCGAAGGAGAAACGCAGCCGGTGGACTTTCAAGGGCGGCCGCGCGCGGGATACGATGCCATTGAAGGCGGCGTAGAAGCCCAGCCGCCTCCTGCCAGTGCGCGCGCAGAACAGGCAGCCGCGCCATTGATGGCGAAGGCTGCGGCGCAGACGCGGAAGCGCTGGCCGCCGAAGCGATGCCCTCGATGCAGACTCGCTGCCAGGCGGGCCCGGTGGAGATGCGAGCGGACACTTTGCGCATCCGTGCAATACGGCAGGTTTGCGTCTATGCGGACGCCCCGGTCACTTTGCGTCGCACCGCTGGAGATGGTGCCAGACGCATTTTCGGTCAAGGCGGACGCAAACGGTCGTTCAACGTCCGTTTGCGTCGCGCCGCTGGAGATGCCCTAAGTACATCTTCAGGGCGGTTCGATGTCAGTCAACAAAATTGATCGTCTTTATCTGTTTGGGTCGGGCCAGGAACACAGTTGGTCTCATGGTGGGCGTTGATACGTCTCCGACGTATCGATAATTTCTTATGTTCCATGCCACATTATTGATGATATCTACATGTTTTATGCATACTTTATGTCATATTTATGCGTTTTCCGGAACTAACCTATTGACGAGATGCCGAAGGGCCAGTTGTTGTTTTCTGTTGTTTTTGGTTTCAGAAATCCTAGTAAGGAAATATTCTCGGAATCGGACGAAATCAATGCCCAGCATCTTAGAATCCCCGGAAGCATCCAGAACACCCGAGAGCCGCCAGAGAGGGGACACAGGCCCCCCAGGTGATAGGCCGGCGTGGCCCAGGGGTGGCCCGCTGATACGTCTCCGACGTATCGATAATTTCTTATGTTCCATGCCACATTATTGATGTTATCTACATGTTTTATGCACACTTTATGTCATATTCGTGCATTTTCTGGAACTAACCTATTAACAAGATGCCGAAGTGCCAGTTCCTGTTTTCTGCTGTTTTTGGTTTCAGAAATCCTAGTAACGAAATATTCTCGGAATCGGACGAAATCAACGCCCAAGTTCCTATTTTCACCGGAAGCATCCAGAACACCCGGGAAGGACCAGAGGGGGGGCACTGGGCCCCCAGACCATAGGCCGGCGCGGCCCAGGCCCTGGCCGCGCCGCCCTATGGTGTCGTCGCCCCTTCGACCCTCCTGCGCCGCCTCTTCGCCTATATAAATCCCCTGGATCGAAAACCCTGATACGTTCGACGAAAACCACAGAAACCTTCCAGAGCCGCCGCCATCGCGAGGCCAAGATCTGGGGGACAGGAGTCTCTGTTCCGGCACGCTGCCGGAGCGGGGAAGTGCCCCCGGAAGGCTTCTCCATCGACACCGCTGCCATCTCCACCGCCATCTTCATCACCGCTGCTGCTCCCATGAGGAGGGAGTAGTTCTCCATCGAGGCTCGGGGCTGTACCGGTAGCTATGTGGTTCATCTCTCCCATGTACCTCAATACAATAATCTCATGAGCTGCTTTACATGATTGAGATTCATATGAGTTTGTATCACTACTATCTATGTGCTACTCTAGCAATGTTATTAAAGTAGTTTTATTCCTCCTGCACGTGTGTAAAGGTGACAGTGTGTGCACCGTGTTAGTACTTGGTTTATGCTATGATCATGATCTTTTGTAGATTATGAAGTTAATTATTGCTATGATGGTATTGATGTGATCTATTCCTCCTACATATGCATGAAGGTGACAGTGTGCATGCTATGTTAGTACTTGGTTTAGTCTATTGATCTATCTTACACTATAAGGTTACTTAAACATGAGCATAATTGTGGAGCTTGTTAACTCCGGCATTGAGGGTTCGTGTAATCCTACGCAATGTGTTCATCATCCAACAAAAGTGTAGAGTATGCATTTATCTATTCTGTTATGTGATCAATGTTGAGAGTGTCCACTAGTGAAAGTGTAATCCCTAGGCCTTGTTCCTAAATACTGCTATCGCTGCTTGTTTCCTGTCTGACTGCGTTACTACTGGTGCAATACCACCACCATCAACTACACGCCCGCAAGCTATTTTACGGCACCGTTGCTCTTGCTCATATATATTCATACCACCTGTATTTCACTATCTCTTCGCCGAACTAGTGCACCTATTAGGTGTGTTGGGGACACAAGAGACTTCTTGCTTTGTGGTTGCAGGGTTGCATGAGAGGGATATCTTTGACCTCTTCCTCCCTGAGTTCGATAAACCTTGGGTGATCCACTTAAGGGAAAACTTGCTGCTGTTCTACAAACCTCTGCTCTTGGAGGCCCAACACTGTCTACAGGAAAAGGAGGGGGAAGTAGACATCAAGCTATTTTCTGGCGCCGTCGCCGGGGAGGAAAGGTAAAAGGTACTCACACTACGGATCCCGGCTACCAAGCTATTTTCCGCCGTTGTAAGTACTCGAAGCTATTTCCTTTAGATCCTGCAATTGCATCTTTTTGTTTCTTGTTTACACTAGTTTGGCATAATGGACAAGAATGATCTTCTTATGCTATTTCCTGATTTAAAACATGGATTGTTTGATGCGAAAATTAAAAAACCTATGGAATCTTATTTGCATGCTGGTAGTAATATTAGTATGAACGCTTTGAACACCATTGTTGCTAATAATATAGAAAGTTCTAAGCTTGGGGAAGCTGGTTTTCATGATCTTTTTAGTCCCCCAAGCATTGAGGAGAAAATTTTCTTTGATGATACTTTGCCTCCTATTTATGATGATTATAATGATAGTGGTCTTTTGGTGCCACCTACTATGGAGAGTAAATTTTGTTGTGATTATACTATGCCTCCAACACTTGATGAGAATAATAATGATAGCTACTTTGTTGAATTTGCTCCCACTACAACTAATAAAATTGATTATGCCTATGTGGAGAGTAATAATTTTATGCATGAGACTCATGATAAGAATGCTTTATGTGATGGTTATATTGTTGAGTTTGCTCATGTTGCTACTGAAAGTTATTATGAGAGAGGAAAATATGGTTGTAGAAATTTTCATGTTACTAAAATACCTCTCTATGTGCTGAAATTTTTGAAGCTACACTTGTTTTATCTTCCTAATCTTGTTACTTTGCTCTTCATGAACTTGTTTATTTACAAGATTCCTATGCATAGGAAGCATGTTAGGCTTAAATTTGTTTTGAACTTGCCTCTTGATGCTCTCTTTTGCTTCAACTACTATTTCTTATGAGTGCATCATTAAAACTGTTGAGCCCATCTTAATGGCTATAAAGAAAGAACTTCTTGGGAGATAACCCATGTGTTATTTTGCTACAGTACTTTGTTTTATATTTATGTCTTGGAAGTTGTTTACTACTGTAGCAACCTCTCCTTATCTTAGTTTTGTGTTTTGTTGTGCCAAGTGAAGCCTCTAATCGAAGGTTGATATTAGATTTGGACTTCTGCGCAGAAACAGATTTCTATCTGTCACGAATCTGGGCTGTTTTCTCTGTAGAAAAATCAGAAAAATATGCCAATTTACGTGCGTATTCCTCAGATATGTACGCAACTTTCATTAGTTTTGAGTTTTCTGATCTTAGCAACGGAAGTATTTATTAGAAATTCGTCTTTACGGACTGTTCTGTTTTGACAGATTCTGCCTTTTATTTCGCATTGCTTCTTTCGCTGTGTTGGGTGGATTTCTTTGTTCCATTACCTTCCAGTAGCTTTGAGCAATGTCCAGAAGTGTTAAGAATGATTGTGTCACCTCTGAACATGTGAGTTTTTGATTATGTACTAACCCCTCTAATGAAGTTTATGAGAAGTTTGGTGTGAAGGAAGTTTTCAAGGGTCAAGAGAGGAGGATGATATACTATGATCAAGAAGAGTGAAAGCTCTAAGCTTGGGGATGCCCCGGTGGTTCACCCCTGCATATATCAAGAAGACTCAAGCGTCTAAGCTTGGGGATGCCCAAGGCATCCCCTTCTTCATCGACAACATTATCAGGTTCCTCCCCTGAAACTATATTTTTATTCGGTCACATCTTATGTGCTTTACTTGGAGCGTCTGTATGCTTTTATTTTTGTTTGTGTTTGAATAAATTGGATTACATCATGCTTGTGTGGGAGAGAGACACGCTCCGCTGTTGCATATGAACACATGTGTTCTTAGCTTTTAGTATTCATGGCGAAGTTTCTTCTTCGTTAAATTGTTATATGGTTGGAATTGGAAAATGATACATGTAGTAATTGCTATAATGTCTTGGGTAATGTGATACTTGGCAATTGTTGTGCTCATGTTTAAGCTCTTGCATCATATACTTTGCACCTATTAATGAAGAAATACATAGAGCTTGCTAAAATTTGGTTTGCATAATTGGTCTCTCTAAGGTCTAGATAATTTCTAGTATTGAGTTTGAACAACAAGGAAGACGGTGTAGAGTCTTATAATGTTTTCAATATGTCTTTTATGTGAGTTTTGCTGCACCGGTTCATCCTTGTGTTTGTTTCAAATAACCTTGCTAGCCTAAACCTTGTATCGAGAGGGAATACCTCTCATGCATCCAAAATCCTTGAGCCAACCACTATGCCATTTGTGTCCACCATACCTACCTACTACATGGTATTTTCCGCCATTCCAAAGTAAATTGCTTGAGTGCTACCTTTAAAATTCCATCATTCACCTTTGCAATATATAGCTCATGGGACAAATAGCTTAAAAACTATTGTGGTATTGAATATGTAATTATGCACTTTATCTCTTATTAAGTTGCTTGTTGTGCGATAACCATGTTTACTGGGGACGCCATCAACTACTCTTTGTTGAATTTCATGTGAGTTGCTATGCATGTTCGTCTTGTCTGAAGGAAGAGCGATCTACCACCTTATGGTTAAGCATGCATATTGTTAGAGAAGAACATTGGGCCGCTAACTAAAGCCATGATCCATGGTGGAAGTTTCAGTTTTGGACATATATCCTCAATCTCAAATGAGAAAATTATTAATTGTTGTTACATGCTTATGCATAAAAGAGGAGTCCATTATCTGTTGTCTATGTTGTCCCGGTATGGATGTCTAAGTTGAAGAATAATCAATAGCGAGAAATCCAGTGCGAGCTTTCTCCTTAGACCTTTGTACAGGCGGCATAGAGGTACCCCTTTGTGACACTTGGTCAAAACATGTGCATTGTGATGATCCGGTAGTCCAAGCTAATTAGGACAAGGTGCGGGCACTATTAGTACACTATGCATGAGGCTTGCAACTTGCAAGATATAATTTACATGATACATATGCTTTATTACTACCGTTGACAAAATTGTTTCATGTTTTCAAAATCAAAGCTCTAGCACAAATATAGCAATCGATGCTTTTCCTCTATGGAGGACCATTCTTTTACTTTCAATGTTGAGTCAGTTCACCTATTTCTCTCCACCTCAAGAAGCAAACACTTGTGTGAACTGTGCATTGATTCCTACATATTTGCTTATTGCACTTATTATATTACTCTATGTTGACAATATCCATGAGATATACATGTTACAAGTTGAAAGCAACCGCTGAAACTTAATCTTCTTTTGTGTTGCTTCAATGCCTTTACTTTGAATTATTGCTTTATGAGTTAACTCTTATGCAAGACTTAATTGATGCTTGTCTTGAAGTGCTATTCATGAAAAGTCTTTGCTTTATGATTCACTTGTTTACTCATGTCATATACATTGTTTTGATCGCTACATTCACTACATATGCTTTACAAATAGTATGATCAAGGTTATGATGGCATGTCACTCCAGAAATTATCTTTGTTATCGTTTTACCTGCTCGGGACGAGCAGAACTAAGCTTGGGGATGCTGATACGTCTCCGACGTATCGATAATTTCTTATGTTCCATGCCACATTATTGATGTTATCTACATGTTTTATGCACACTTTATGTCATATTCGTGCATTTTCTGGAACTAACCTATTAACAAGATGCCGAAGTGCAGTTCTGTTTTCTGCTGTTTTTGGTTTCAGAAATCCTAGTAACGAAATATTCTCGGAATCGGACGAAATCAACGCCCAAGTTCCTATTTTCACCGGAAGCATCCGGAACACCGGGAAGGACCGGAGGGGGCATTGGGCCCCAGGACCATAGGCCGGCGCGGCCCAGGCCTGGCCGTGCCGCCCAATGGTGTCGTCGCCCCTTCGACCCTCTGCGCCGCCTCTTCGCCTATATAAAGCCCCTGGATCGAAAACCCTGATACGTTCGACGAAAACCACAGAAACCTTCCAGAGCCGCCGCCATCGCGAGGCCAAGATCTGGGGGACAGGAGTCTCTGTTCCGGCACGCTGCCGGAGTGGGGAAGTGCCCCCGGAAGGCTTCTCCATCGACACCGCTGCCATCTCCACCGCCATCTTCATCACCGCTGCTGCTCCCATGAGGAGGGAGTAGTTCTCCATCGAGGCTCGGGGCTGTACCGGTAGCTATGTGGTTCATCTCTCCCATGTACCTCAATACAATAATCTCATGAGCTGCTTTACATGATTGAGATTCATATGAGTTTGTATCACTACTATCTATGTGCTACTCTAGCAATGTTATTAAAGTAGTTTTATTCCTCCTGCACGTGTGTAAAGGTGACAGTGTGTGCACCGTGTTAGTACTTGGTTTATGCTATGATCATGATCTTTTGTAGATTATGAAGTTAATTATTGCTATGATGGTATTGATGTGTTCTATTCCTCCTACATATGCATGAAGGTGATAGTGTGCATGCTATGTTAGTACTTGGTTTAGTCTATTGATCTATCTTACACTATAAGGTTACTTAAACATGAGCATAATTGTGGAGCTTGTTAACTCCGGCATTGAGGGTTCGTGTAATCCTACGCAATGTGTTCATCATCCAACAAAAGTGTAGAGTATGCATTTATCTATTCTGTTATGTGATCAATGTTGAGAGTGTCCACTAGTGAAAGTGTAATCCCTAGGCCTTGTTCCTAAATATCGCTATCGCTTTGCTTGTTTCTCGTTTTTCTTTGCGTTACTACTGCTGCAATACCACCACCATCAACTACACGCCCGCAAGCTATTTTCTCGGCACCGTTACTCGCTCATATATATTCATACCACCTGTATTTCACTATCTCTTCGCCGAACTAGTGCACCTATTAGGTGTGTTGGGGACACAAGAGACTTCTTGCTTTGTGGTTGCAGGGTTGCATGAGAGGGATATCTTTGACCTCTTCCTCCCTGAGTTCGATAAACCTTGGGTATCCACTTAAGGGAAAACTTGCTGCTGTTCTACAAACCTCTGCTCTTGGAGGCCCAACACTGTCTACAGGAAAAGGAGGGGGAAGTAGACATCACCCGCGCCCCCCTGTGGTGACACCGCCTCGTTGACCTTCAGACGCCGCCTCTTCGCCTATAAGAAGCCTCTCGACCTAAAACCTCGAGACAGAAAAAAGCCACGGTACGAGAAACCATCCAGAGCCGCCGCCATCGCGAAGCCAAGATCTGGGGGACAGGAGTCTCTGTTCCGGCACGCCGCCGGGACGGGGAAGTGCCCCCGGAAGGCTTCTCCATCGACACCGCTGCCATCTCCACCGCCATCTTCATCACCGCTGCTGTCTCCCATGAGGAGGGAGTTGTTCTCCATCGAGGCTCGGGGCTGTACCGGTAGCTATGTGGTTAATCTCTCTTCCTATGTACTTCAATACAATGATCTCATGAGCTGCCTTACATGATTGAGATTCATATGAGCTTTGTATCACTATTCATCTATGTGCTACTCTAGTGATGTTATTAAAGTACTCTATTCCTCCTGCATGGTGTAAAGGTGGCAGTGTGTGCATCATGTAGTACTTGGTGTAGTTTATGATTGTGATCTCTTGTAGATTATGAAGTTGACTATTACTATGATGGTATTGATGTGATCTATTTGGTTATGTTGATCTATCTTGCACTCTAAGGTTATTTAAACATGAATATCGAATATTGTGGAGCTTGTTAACTCCGGCATTGAGGGTTCGTGTAATCCTACACAATTAGTGGTGTTCATCATCCAACAAGAGGGTGTAGAGTCTAGCATCTATCTATTTATTTATGTGATCAATGTTGAGAGTGTCCACTAGTGAAAGTATAATCCCTAGGCCTTGTTCCTAAATACTGCTATCGCTGCTTGTTTACTGTTCTACTGCATCTGTACTGTCCGCAATATTACCACCATCATCCACACGCCAGTCCTGGATAGCAAAGCACTTTTCTGGTGTTGTTGCTACTGCTCATATTTATTTATACCACCTGTATTTCACTATCTCTTCGCCGAACTAGTGCACCTATTAGGTGTGTTGGGGACACAAGAGACTTCTTGCTTTGTGGTTGCAGGGTTGCATAAGAGGGATATCTTTGACCTCTTCCTCCCTGAGATCGATAAACCTTGGGTGATCCACTTAAGGGAAACTTGCTGCTGTTCTACAAACCTCTGCTCTTGGAGGCCCAACACTGTCTACAAGAATAGAAGCTCCCGTAGACATCAAGCACTTTTCTGGCGCCGTTGCCGGGGAGGAAAGGTAAAAAGCATTCATACTCCGGTTCCAGGTAACAGTACTTTTCTGGCGCCATTGTGTGTGTGCTCGAAGTTATTTCCTTTAGATCCTGCAATTGCATCTTTTTGTTTCTTGTTTACACTAGTAAGGCATAATGGACAACAATGAGCTTCTTATTCTATTTCCTGATTTAAGACATGGATGGTTTGATCCGAAAATTAAAAAACCCATGGAACTTTATATGCATGCTAATGGGAATGTTATTAATATGAATGCTTTGAACACCATTGTTGCTAATGATATGGAAAATTCTAAGCTTGGGGAAGCTGGTTTTGATGAGCATGATATTTTTAGTCCCCCAAGCATTGAGGAATTTTTTTTACTTTGATGATACTTTGCCTCCTATTTATGATGATTATAATGATTGTGGTCTTTTGGTGCCGCCTGTTATGGAGGATAAATTTGATTATGAATACAATATGCCTCCTATATTTGATGATGAGAATAATAATGATAGCTACTTTGTTGAATTTGCTCCCACTACAACTAATAAAATTGATTATGCTTATGTGGAGAGTAATAATTTTATGCATGAGACTCATGATAAGAATGCTTTATGTGATAGTTATATTGTTGAGTTTGCTCATGCTGCCACTGGATATTATTATGAGAGAGCAAAATATGGTTGTAGAAATTTTCATGTTACTAAAACACCTCTCTATATGCTTAAAATTTTGAAGTTGAGCTTGTCTAGTTTTCATATGCTTATTGCATTATGCCTACATAACTTGTTTATTTACAAGATGCCTTTTCATAGGAAGCATGTTAGGCTTAAATGTGTTTTGAATTTGCTTCTTGATGCTCTCTTTTTGCTTCAAATACTATTTCTTGCGAGTGCATCATTAAAACTGCTGAGCCCATCTTAATGGCTATAAAGAAAGAACTTCTTGGAGATAACCCATGTGTTTATTTTGCTACAGTACTTGATATTTGAGTCTTGGAAGTTGTTACTACTGTAGCAACCTCTCCTTATCTTAATTTCGTTGCATTGTTGTGCCAAGTAAAGTCTTTGATAGTAAGGTTGATACTAGATTTGGATTACTGCGCAGAAACAGATTTCTGTCTATCACGAATCTGGGCCTAATTCTCTGTAGGTAACTCATAAAATTATGCCAATTTAAGTGCGTGATCCCCAGATATGTACGCAACTTTCATTCAATTTGAGCATTTTCATTTGAGCAAGTCTGGTGCCTCAATAAAATTCGTCTTTACGGACTGTTCTGTTTTGACAGATTCTGCCTTTTATTTCGCATTGCCTCTTTTGCTATGTGGGATGGATTTCTTTGTTCCATTGACTTCCAGTAGCTTTGAGCAATGTCCAGAAGTGTTAAGAATGATTGTGTCACCTCTGAACATGTGAATTTTTATTATGCACTAACCCTCTAATGAGTTGTTTTGAGTTTGGTGTGGAGAAAGTTTTCAAGGGTCAAGAGAGGAGGATGATATACTACGATCAAGAAGAGTGAAGAGTCTAAGCTTGGGGATGCCCCGGTGGTTCATCCGTGCATATTTCAAGAAGACTCAAGCATCTAAGCTTGGGGATGCCCAAGGCATCCCCTTCTTCATCGACAACATTATCATGTTCCTCTAGTGAAACTATATTTTTATTCCATCACATCTTATGCACTTTGCTTGGAGCGTCGGTTTGTTTTTGTTTTTGTTTGAATAAAATGGATCCTAGCATTCATTGTGTGGGAGAGAAACATGCTCCGCTGTTGCATATGGACAAATATGTCCTTAGGCTTTACTCATAGTATTCATGGCGAATGTTGAATCTTCTTCGTTAAATTGTTATATGGTTGGAAACGGGAAATGCTACATGTAGTAATTGCTATAATGTCTTGGATAATGTGATACTTGGCAATTGTTGTGCTCATGTTTAAGCTCTTGCATCATATACTTTGCACCCATTAATGAAGAAATACATAGAGCATGCTAAAATTTGGTTTGCATAATTGGTCTATCTAAGGTCTAGATAATTTCTAGTATTGAGTTTGAACAACAAGGAAGACGGTGTAGAGTCTTATAATGTTTACAATATGTCTTTTATGTGAGTTTTGCTGCACTGGTTCATCCTTGTGTTTGTTTCAAATAACCTTGCTAGCCTAAACCTTGTATCGAGAGGGAATACTTCTCATGCATCCAAAATCCTTGAGCCAACCACTATGCCATTTGTGTCCACCATACCTACCTACTACATGGTATTTCTCCGCCATTCCAAAGTAAATTGCTTGAGTGCTACCTTTAAACAATTCAAAATGCTTCTCAATTTGTGTCAATGTTTTATAGCTCATGAGGAAGTATGTGGTGTTTATCTTTCAATCTTGTTGGGCAACTTTCACCAATGGACTAGTGGCTTCATCCGCTTATCCAATAATTTTGCAAAAAGAGCTGGCAATGGGATTCCCAGTCCCAAATTAATTAACAAAAATAGACACTCCTCCATGGTATGTGATTGTTGGACGGCACCCGAAGGTTCGGTTAGCCATGGCTTGAGAAAGCAAAGGTGGGGAGGAGTGTCATCATAATAAAACTAAAATAAAAAGGCACTCCTTCATGGTATGAGATTGTTGGCAGGCACCCGAGGATTCGGTTAGCCATGGTTTGTGAAAGAAAGGTTGGAAGGAGTGCCACACAAAAATAAAATAAAATGGGAGCCGCTCTTTGAAGGTTTGTCTGGCAAGGGGGTTAGAGTGCCCATGATACGTCTCCAACGTATCTATAATTTCCGATGTTCCATGCTTGTTTTATGACAATACCAACATGTTTTGTTCACACTTTATGTCATATTCGTGCATTTTCTGGAACTAACCTATTAACAAGATGCCGAAGTGCCAGTTCCTGTTTTCTGCTGTTTTTGGTTTCAGAAATCCTAGTAACGAAATATTCTCGGAATCGGACGAAATCAACGCCCAAGTTTCTATTTTCACCGGAAGCATCCAGAACACCCGGGAAGGATCAGAGAAGGGGGACAGGGCCACCAGACCACACCCCGGCGCGGCCAGGGGGGGCCGCGCCCCCCTATAGTGTGGGCCCCCCAGAAGCCCTCCTGCGCCGCCTGTTCGCCTATATAAAGCCCCTGACCTAAAAACCTCGACACGATTGACGAAAACCACAGAAACCTTCCAGAGCCGCCGCCATCGCGACGCCAAGATCTGGGGGACAGAGTCTACGTTCGCACGCCGCCGGAGCGGGGAAGTGCCCCCGGAAGGCTTCTCCATCGACACCGCTGCCATCTCCACCGCCATCTTCATCACCGCTGCTGCTCCCATGAGGAGGGAGTAGTTCTCCATCGAGGCTCGGGGCTGTACCGGTAGCTATGTGGTTAATCTCTCTCCATGTACTTCAATACAATGATCTCATGAGCTGCTTTACATGATTGAGATTCATATGAGTTTTGTATCACAATTCATCTATGTGCTACTCTAGTGATGTTATTAAAGTAGTTCTATTCCTCCTGCACGTGTGTAAAGGTGACTAGTGTGTGCACCGTGTGGTTCTTGTCATAGGCTATGATCATGATCTCTTGTAGATTGTGGAGTTAATTATCATTATGATGGTATTGATGTGATCTATCTGGTTATGTTGATCTATCTTACACTATAAGGTTACTTAAATATGAACAAATTGTGGAGCTTGTTAACTCCGGCATTGAGGGTTCGTGTAATCCTACGCAATGCGTTCATCATCCAACAAGAGTGTAGAGTATGCATTTATCTATTCTGTTATGTGATCGATGTTGAGAGTGTCCACTAGTGAAAGTGTAATCCCTAGGCCTTGTTCCTAAATACTGCTGCGTTACTACTGCTTGTTTACTGTTTCCTTTGTGTTACTACTGCTGCAATACTACCACCATCAACTACACGCCACAAGCTATTTTTACGGCACCGTTGCTACTGCTCATACTTATTTATACCACCTGTATTTCACTATCTCTTCGCCGAACTAGTGCACCTATTAGGTGTGTTGGGGACACAAGAGACTTCTTGCTTTGTGGTTGCAGGGTTGCATGAGAGGGATATCTTTGACCTCTTCCTCCCTGAGTTCGATAAACCTTGGGTATCCACTTAAGGGAAAACTTGCTGCTGTTCTACAAACCTCTGCTCTTGGAGGCCCAACACTGTCTACAGGAAAGGAGGGGGAACGTAGACATCAAGCACTTTTCTGGCGCCGTTGCCGGGGAGGAAAGGTAAAAGGTACTCACACTCCGGACCTCGGCTACCAAGCTATTTTCCGCCATTGTAAGTACTCGAAGCTATTTCCTTTAGATCCTGCAATTGCAACTTTTTGTTTCTTGTTTACACTAGTTAGGCATAATGGAAAACAACAAAAAAATTGGTGAGCTTTTTAATCTTTTTCCTGATTTAGAATTGTTTGATGCGAAAATTAAAAAACCTATGGAACCTTATTTGCATGCTAGTAGCGATGTTATTAGTATGAATGCAATTACTGCTAATACTATGAAGAAGTCTAAGCTTGGGGAAGCTAGTTTTTGTGATCTTTTTAGCTTCCCATCTTTAGGGGAGAAAATTTGTTCTGATAATGCTTTATCTCCCATATGCGATAACTCTAATGATGCTTCTGATATTTTGAATCCACCTGCTGAAAGTATTCCGTATAAAATACCTATGAAAATTATTGAACGTGTTATGGACAATCACTATAAAGGGGATGGAACTGTCCATCCTAGAAATCATTTACTGTTTTTGCACGAATTATGTGGGTTATTCAAGTGTGCAGGTATCTCTATGGATGAAGTGAAGAAGAAGCTATTCTCCGTTTATTTGCCCGGTAAAGCGGCGCATTGGTATAAATTGTTGGAGAAGAGGCATTCTCTTGGTTGGGAGGAAATTGCATCTCTCTTTTATTCTAAATTTTATCCTCCGCATGAAGTGCATATTGATAGGAATTATATTTATAACTTTTATCCTCGTGATGGAGAGAGTATTTCTCAAGCGTGGGGGAGATTGAAATCACTAATGCTCAAATGTCCCATTCATGAGCTCCCCCGTAATGTTATTGTTAACAATTTTTATGCGAGGCTTTCAGGACAACACAAGGACTATCTGGACGCATGTTTGGAGGGATCTTTCACAAGCAAGGAGGTTGAAGCTAGGTGGGACCTCCTTGATCGGATTGAGGACAACGCTGAAGGATGGGAGAACGACAAAGGTAAAGAGTCAGGTATAAATTATGATTATGAATGCATTGAAGCTTTTATGGATACCGATAAATTTCGAAATATGAGTGCTACTTATGGTCTTGACTCTCAAGTTGCTGCAAATCTTTATAAAGCCTTTGCTTCTCATTTTGAATTGCCTAAAAATAATTTTGATAAGTATCATGAACCTTTTAAAGAGGCTTGCATGAAGAATGAAATTGTTGTTAATTATTGCAATAAGCATGCTCAAACTCCTAAGAATGCTATTTCCTATAAGCATGTTAATTTTTGTGGAATGCATAGACCTTGTGGAATTAATCAAGTCAAAGATGAATATTGCATCCATCATATTAATGAAAAAACTAGAAAGTGGTTTAGGGCTCTAGATGATCTTGGTAAAAAAGTTTGTGCCCTCTATCCTTTTATTTGTGAAGTTTGCCATGAAGTGGGTCATTTTAATTTTCAATGCTCCTCCAATGATAATTTGAACCCAATGAGTGCTGCAAATTTGTATTGTGATGATGAAATTACTCCTAATCAGCATGATGAACTTACTTTATTTTTGGGGTGTGAAGAACTGTCGAGAAAAATCTCTTTGTTACATATGAGTGATCTTGATATTGATGATGTCCTGCATGGGTGTTTTTCTTATTGCATTAATAATAGCCATACAAATACTTACATACAAAATATTTTAGAAGATGACACCTTGCCAAAATATGATAGGACCGCTATGTGTTTTCAACTAATTAATGAAAAGGAGGGATCCTCCCAAGTTTCTTCTATTGTTTCTGAAAGTAAATCAGGTTATGCGGACAAGCTACCCTTCAAGCCTCTTCCTCCTAAAGAAGGGAATGAGGAGAAGGAAGAGAAGAAGAAGAAGAAGAAGAAGAAGAAGAAGGGAACGAAGAAGAAGAAGAAGAAGAAGAAGAATAAAAAGAAAGAGGTAACGGCGTATCCCCGCGTGAATGAGATAACGCTAAGTAACCGTAAGTATGTTGCTCCTAATAATTATTGTGATAATGAATCTAAATATGATGATCTTCCTATGCCCTTTACATACATTAGCGATCATGATTTGAATGAGCACACTACTTTTGATATCGCAAATCTCAGGGAAACTAATTCTGAAAATAATGATAATAATTGCCATAGTGTCAGTGCTATCCATGCTTCCTCCCATAATAATATAGAAAGCTGTAAGCTTGGGGAAGAGGTGTTTGAAAATCCATTTGCTACTGATCATTATGTGTTTGATACATCTCCTTCTAATAACAACGATGGTATGGTCATAGATAAACCGACTGTGAAAGATAACTATTCTATTTCTTATGATAACACTGTGCCTCCGATCTTTGATGATTATTATAAAGAATGCTATGATATAGGTTATAATTATCCTTATGAAACTTGTCATAGTCATGATTGGATTACCAAAAACAATTCTTTTAATATGCAACTTGTTTACCATGTTCAAATTCTTGATAATAATCTTGCTCCAATTACTATTAATGAGAATAACTCTTCTCATGCCAAAATTAATGATACTTCTATGCATATGAACCATGATAAGAATGTTTTAAGTGATGGGTATATTGTGGATTTCATCAATGATGCTACTGAAAGTTATTATGAGAGAGAGAAATATGGTCGTATGCATCTTTATAATATTAAGTTTCCCGTCTTTATGTTGAGAATCTTGAAGTTACTCGTGTTTTATCCTCTTATGCTTGTCACTTTGTTCTTCATGAATTCATTTGTGTACAAGATTCCTCTTCATAGGAAGCATGTTAGACTTAAATTTGTTTTGAATTTGCCTCTTGAAGCTCTCTCTTGCTTCAAATACTATTTCCCGCGAATGGATTATTAAAACTGCTGAGCCCATCTTAATGGCTATAAAGAAAAGAACTTCTTGGGAGATAACCCATGTGTTATTTTGCTACAGTATTTTGTTTTATATTTGTGTCTTGGAAGTTGTTTACTACTGTAGCAACCTCTCCTTATCTTAGTTTTGTGTTTTGTTGTGCCAAGTGAAGCCTCTAATCGAAGGTTGATACTAGATTTGGATTTCTGCGCAGAAACAGATTTCTATCTGTCACGAATCTGGGCTGTTTTCTCTGTACGAAAATCAGAAAAATATGCCAATTTACGTGCGTGTTCCTCAGATATGTACGCAACTTTCATTAGTTTTGAGTTTTCTGATCTGAGCAACGGAAGTATTTATTAAAAATTCGTCTTTACGGACTGTTCTGTTTTGACAGATTCTGCCTTTTATTTCGCATTGCTTCTTTCGCTGTGTTGGGTGGATTTCTTTGTTCCATTACCTTCCAGTAGCTTTGAGCAATGTCCAGAAGTGTTAAGAATGATTGTGTCACCTCTGAACATGTGAGTTTTTTTTTATGTACTAACCCCTCTAATGAAGTTTATGAGAAGTTTGGTGTGAAGGAAGTTTTCAAGGGTCAAGAGAGGAGGATGATATACTACGATCAAGAAGAGTGAAAAGTCTAAGCTTGGGGATGCCCCGGTGGTTCATCCCTGCATATTTCAAGAAGACTCAAGCGTCTAAGCTTGGGGATGCCCAAGGCATCCCCTTCTTCATCGACAAATTATCAGGTTCCTTCTCTTGAAACTATATTTTTATTCGGTCACATCTTATGTGCTTTACTTGGAGCGTCTGTATGTTTCTTGTTTTTGTTTTTGTTTGAATAAATGCTTGTGTGGGAGAGAGACACGCTCCGCTGGTTCGTATGAACACATGTGTTCTTAGCTTTTAATTTTCATGGCGAAGGTTGAAACTGCTTCGTTAATTATTATATGGTTGGAATTGGAAAATGCTACATGTAGTAATTGGTATGATGTCTTGAATAACTTGATACTTGGCAATTGTTGTGCTCTTGTTTAAGCTCTTGCATCATATACCTTGCACCTATTAGTGAAGAAATACATAGAGCTTGTTAAAATTTGGTTTGCATGTGTGGTTTCTCTAGAGTCTAGATATTTTCTAGTAAGATGTTTGAACAACAAGGAAGACGATGTATAGTTTTATAATGCTTGTAATATGTATTTTATGTGAGTTTTGCTGTATTAGTTCGTGCTTGTGTTTGCTTCAAACAACCTTGCTAGCCTAAACCTTGTATCAAGAGGGAATACTTCTCATGCATCCAAATCCTGAGCCAAACAACACTATGTCATTTGTGTCCACCATACCTACCTACTACATGGTATTTTCCGCCATTCCAAAGTAAATTGCTTGAGTGCTACCTTTAAAATTCCATCATTCACCTTTGCAGTATATAGCTCATGGGACAAATAGCTTAAAAAACTATTGTGGTATTGAATATGTAATTATGCACTTTATCTCTTATTAAGTTGCTTGTTGGGCGATAACCATGTTCACTGGGGACGCCATCAACTACTCTTTGTTGAATTTCATGTGAGTTGCTATGCATGTTCGTCTTGTCTGAAGTAAGAGCGATCTACCACCTTATGGTTAAGCATGCATATTGTTAGAGAAGAACATTGGGCCGCTAACTAAAGCCATGATCCATGGTGGAAGTTTCAGTTTTGGACATATATCCTCAATCTCAAATGAGAAAATTATTAATTGTTGGTACATGCTTATGCATAAAAGAGGAGTCCATTATCTGTTGTCTATGTTGTCCCGGTATGGATGTCTAAGTTGAGAATAATCAATAGCGAGAAATCCAATGCGAGCTTTCTCCTTAGACCTTTGTACAGGCGGCATAGAGGTACCCCTTTGTGACACTTGGTTAAAACATGTGCATTGTGATGATCCGGTAGTCCAAGCTAATTAGGACAAGGTGCGGGCACTATTAGTATACTATGCATGAGGCTTGCAACTTGTAAGATATAATTTACATGATACATATGCTTTATTACTACCGTTGACAAAATTGTTTCATGTTTTCAAAATAAAAGCTCTAGCACAAATATAGCAATCGATGCTTTCCTCTTTGAAGGACCATTCTTTTACTTTTATTGTTGAGTCAGTTCACCTATCTCTCTCCACCTCAAGAAGCAAACATTTGTGTGAACTGTGCATTGATTCTTATATACTTGCTTATTGCACTTGTTATATTGCTTTGCATTGACAACTATCCCTGAGATATACATGTTACAAGTTGAAAGCAACCGCTGAAACTTAATCTTCCATAGTGTTGCTTCAATACCTTTACTAAGAATTTATTGCTTTATGAGTAACTCTTATGCAAGACTTATTGATGCTTGTCTTGAAAGTACTATTCATGAAAAGTCTTTGCTATATGATTCAATTGTTTACTCATTGCATTTACATTGTTTCGAATCGCTGCATTCATCTCATAAGCTTTACAATGGTATGATTAAGATTATGTTGGTAGCATGTCACCTCAGAAATTATCTTTTATCGTTTACCTACTCGAGGACGAGTAGGAACTAAGCTTGGGGATGCTGATACGTCTCCAACGTATCTATAATTTCCGATGTTCCATGCTTGTTTTATGACAATACCAACATGTTTTGTTCACACTTTATGTCATATTCGTGCATTTTCTGGAACTAACCTATTAACAAGATGCCGAAGTGCCAGTTCCTGTTTTCTGCTGTTTTTGGTTTCACAAATCCTAGTAACGAAATATTCTCGGAATCGGACGAAATCAACGCCCAAGTTCCTATTTTCACCGGAAGCATCCAGAACACCCGGGAAGGATCAGAGAAGGGGGACAGGGCCACCAGACCACACCCCGGCGCGGCCAGGGGGGGGGGCCGCGCCCCCCTATAGTGTGGGCCCCCCAGAAGCCCTCCTGCGCCGCCTCTTCGCCTATATAAAGCCCCTGACCTAAAAACCTCGACACGATTGACGAAAACCACAGAAACCTTCCAGAGCCGCCGCCATCGCGACGCCAAGATCTGGGGGACAGGAGTCTCTGTTCCGGCACGCCGCCGGAGCGGGGAAGTGCCCCCGGAAGGCTTCTCCATCGACACCGCTGCCATCTCCACCGCCATCTTCATCACCGCTGCTGCTCCCATGAGGAGGGAGTAGTTCTCCATCGAGGCTCGGGGCTATACCGGTAGCTATGTGGTTAATCTCTCTCCATGTACTTCAATACAATGATCTCATGAGCTGCTTTACATGATTGAGATTCATATGAGTTTTGTATCACAATTCATCTATGTGCTACTCTAGTGATGTTATTAAAGTAGTTCTATTCCTCCTGCACGTGTGTAAAGGTGACTAGTGTGTGCACCGTGTGGTTCTTGTCGTAGGCTATGATCATGATCTCTTGTAGATTGTGGAGTTAATTATCATTATGATGGTATTGATGTGATCTATCTGGTTATGTTGATCTATCTTACACTATAAGGTTACTTAAATATGAACAAATTGTGGAGCTTGTTAACTCCGGCATTGAGGGTTCGTGTAATCCTACGCAATGCGTTCATCATCCAACAAGAGTGTAGAGTATGCATTTATCTATTCTGTTATGTGATCAATGTTGAGAGTGTCCACTAGTGAAAGTGTAATCCCTAGGCCTTGTTCCTAAATACTGCTGCGTTACTACTGCTTGTTTACTGTTTCACTGTGTTACTACTGCTGCAATACTACCACCATCAACTACACGCCAGCAAGCTATTTTCTGGCACCGTTGCTACTGCTCATACTTATTTATACCACCTGTATTTCACTATCTCTTCGCCGAACTAGTGCACCTATTAGGTGTGTTGGGGACACAAGAGACTTCTTGCTTTGTGGTTGCAGGGTTGCATGAGAGGGATATCTTTGACCTCTTCCTCCCTGAGTTCGATAAACCTTGGGTATCCACTTAAGGGAAAACTTGCTGCTGTTCTACAAACCTCTGCTCTTGGAGGCCCAACACTGTCTACAGGAAAGGAGGGGGAACGTAGACATCAGCCCACTACCATTCGTTGACAACAACAAACACCTCTCAAAATTTTACTTTTATGCTCTCTATATGTTTTCAAAATCAAAGCTCTAGCACAAATATAGCAATCGATGCTTCCCTCTGCGAAGGGCCTTTCTTCTACTTTTATGTTGAGTCAGTTCACCTATTTCTCTCCACCTCAAGAAGCAAACACTTGTGTGAACTGTGCATTGATTCCTACATACTTGCATATTGCACTTGTTATATTACTTTGCATTGACAACTATCCATGAGATATACATGTTATAAGTTGAAAGCAACCACTGAAACTTCATCTTCCTTTGTGTTGCTTCAATACCTCTACTTGAATTATTGCTTTATGAGTTAACTCTTATGCAAGACTTATTGATGTTTGTCTTGAAAGTACTATTCATGAAAAGTCTTTGCTATATGATTCATTTGTTTACTCATTGCATTACCATTGTTTTGATCGTTGCATTCATTACATATGCTTACAATAGTATGATCAAGGTTATGATGGCATGTCACTCCAGAAATTATCTTTGTTATCGTTTACCTGCTCGGGACGAGCAGAAACTAAGCTTGGGGATGCTGATACGTCTCCGACGTATCGATAATTTCGTATGTTCCATGCCACATTATTGATGATATCTACATGTTTTATGCATACTTTATGTCATATTTATGCGTTTTCCGGAACTAACCTATTGACGAGATGCCGAAGGTCCAGTTGCTATTTTCTGCTGTTTTTGGTTTCAGAAATCCTAGTAAGGAAATATTCTCGGAATCGGACGAATTCAACGCCCAGCATCTTAGAATCCCCGGAAGCATCCAGAACACCCGAGAGCCGCCAGAGAGGGGACACAGGCCCCCCAGGTGATAGGCCGGCGCGGCCCAGGGGTGGCCCGCGCCCCCCTGTGGTGACACCGCCTCGTTGACCTTCTGACGCCGCCTCTTCGCCTATAAGAAGCCCCTCGACCTAAAACCTCGAGACAGAAAAAAGCCACGGTACGAGAAACCATCCAGAGCCGCCGCCATCGCGAAGCCAAGATCTGGGGGACAGGAGTCTCTGTTCCGGCACGCCACCGGGATGGGGAAGTGCCCCCGGAAGGCTTCTCCATCGACACCGCTGCCATCTCCACAGCCATCTTCATCACCGCTGCTGTCTCCCATGAGGAGGGAGTAGTTCTCCATCGAGGCTCGGGGCTGTACCGGTAGCTATGTGGTTAATCTCTCTTCCTATGTACTTCAATACAATGATCTCATGAGCTGCCTTACATGATTGAGATTCATATGAGCTTTGTATCACTATTCATCTATGTGCTACTCTAGTGATGTTATTAAAGTACTCTATTCCTCCTGCATGGTGTAAAGGTGGCAGTGTGTGCATCATGTAGTACTTGGCGCAGTTTATGATTGTGATCTCTTGTAGATTATGAAGTTAACTATTACTATGATGGTATTGATGTGATCTATTTGGTTATGTTGATCTATCTTGCACTCTAAGGTTATTTAAACATGAATATCGAATATTGTGGAGCTTGTTAACTCCGGCATTGAGGGTTCGTGTAATCCTACACAATTAGTGGTGTTCATCATCCAACAAGAGGGGTGTAGAGTCTAGCATCTATCTATTTATTTATGTGATCAATGTTGAGAGTGTCCACTAGTGAAAGTATAATCCCTAGGCCTTGTTCCTAAAAACTGCTATCGCTGCTTGTTTACTGTTCTACTGCATCTGTACTGTCCGCAATATTACCACCATCATCCACACGCCAGTCCTGGATAGCAAAGCACTTTTCTGGTGCTGTTGCTACTGCTCATATTTATTTATACCACCTGTATTTCACTATCTCTTCGCCGAACTAGTGCACCTATTAGGTGTGTTGGGGACACAAGAGACTTCTTGCTTTGTGGTTGCAGGGTTGCATAAGAGGGATATCTTTGACCTCTTCCTCCCTGAGATCGATAAACCTTGGGTGATCCACTTAAGGGAAACTTGCTGCTGTCCTACAAACCTCTGCTCTTGGAGGCCCAACACTGTCTACAAGAATAGAAGCTCCCGTAGACATCAGGCGTCAACTATCGTTGTCTATTCGACGGTACCCGAAGGAGGGATCCTCACGGAGGGTAGAATAAGTAGGCATTGTCCTCGAGCAGGAGTTCCGAAGCTGGGTAATCGCGTACCACCGTCCCGAGTGCTCTCCGCCCTATGGCCCCTACTTCTTCTCCCCTCCGTGAGGGTCCCTCCCTCGGAGTATCGTCGAATAGGCAACGACACACTCACTTTGTTTGAGGTGGAGCAGACCATCGTGTACGCTAGCTAGGACGAGCTCTACGGCTCCTATCGGGAAGGCATGGGGGAGGCGGCGGAGGCAGCGGCGCGCGTGGTTGTCGCCTTGGAGGGCGATCAGACGTCCCTCGAGTTGCTTCCACCGCCAGCCTCCATCGGCGACCACGCCGAAATCGAGGCGGCCACTACCATGCTCATCGAGGCGAGGACATAGCTTCGGGAGTCACAGGAAGCGGTAGTAGTCACATTGACCATCACCACGGATGTTTCGGCGATTATGCCTGCCGCCCAGCTCGTCGTCTGAGTCGTGGGTGGGATCTACCTCCGCATAGGGCTTCGTGATCTCCATGAGCTTAGAGATGGAGGATAAGTTCTCGTACGTCCTCTTGATTTTTTCGACTAGGGGCTCGTAGCCGCAACTGGTCTTGAAGCAGTGGATCGCCGTGTCGGTGTTGATGCCAGAGGCGTTGTTCCAGAGATCCTGCCACCATTGGATCCACCGGCGAGTCGACTCGTGGGATCCTTGGATGAAGCGCTCAAGGTCTTCAATGGTCTTAGTGCGCATGTAGGATCCTTCCAAGTTCGTGATGAAGGCATCCTCTGCCTCCTCCCACGAGTCGATGTTGTTCGTCGATAGGGCATTGAACCATTGATGGTGGTCCTGCTGATAATCAAGGGCAGGTACCACGCGGCGAGTAGTGATACGTCTCAAACGTATCTATAATTTCTTATGTTCCATGCTACTTTTATGATGATACTCACATGTTTTATACACACTTTATGTCATATTTATGCATTTTCCGGCACTAACCTATTGACAAGATGCCGAATAGCCAGTTACTGTTTTCTGCTGTTTTTGGTTTCAGAAATCCTACAAAGGAAATATTCTCGGAATTGGACGAAATCAACGCCCAGGGTCTTATTTTTCCACGAAGCTTCCAGAAGACCGAAGGAGATACGAGGTGGCGCCACACTAAGGCGGCGCGGCCAAGGAGGGGCCCGCGCCGCCCTGTTGTGTGGGCCCCTCGTGACGCCCCTAAACCTGCCCTTCCGCCTATAAAAAGTCTTCGTCGAGAAAACCCCAGTACCGAGAGCCACGATACAGAAAACCTTCCAGAGACGCCGCCGCCGCCAATCCCATCTCGGGGGATTCAGGAGATCGCCTCCGGCACCCTGTCGGAGAGGGGAATCATCTCCCGGAGGACTCTTCATCGCCATGATCGCCTCCGGAGTGATGTGTGAGTAGTTCACCCCTGGACTATGGGTCCATAGCAGTAGCTAGATGGTCGTCTTCTCCTCATTGTGCTATCATTGTTAGATCTTGTGAGCTGCCTATCATGATCAAGATCATCTATTTGTAATGCTACATGTTGCGTTTGTTGGGATCCGATGAATATGGAATACTATGTTATGTTGATTATCAATCTATCATCTATGTGTTGTTTATGATCTTGCATGCTCTCCGTTGCTAGTAGAGGCTCTGGCCAAGCTGATACTTGTAACTCCAAGAGGGAGTATTTATGCTCGATAGTGGGTTCATGCCTCCATTTAATCTGGGACAGTGACAGAAAGTTCTAATGTTGTGGATGTGCTGTTGCCACTAGGGATAAAACATCAATGCTTTGTCTAAGGATATTTGTGTTGATTACATTATGCACCATACTTAATGCAATTGTCTGTTGTTTGCAACTTAATACTGGAAGGGGTGCGGATGCTAACCCGAAGGTGGACTTTTTAGGCATAGATGCATGCTGGATAGCGGTCTATGTACTTTGTCGTAATGCCCAACTGAACTTCACACTACTCATCATGATATGTGTGTGCATTGTCATGCCCTCTTTATTTGTCAATTGCCCAACTGTAATTTGTTCACCCAACATGCTATTTCTTATTGGAGAGACACCACTAGTGAACTATGGACCCCGGTCCATTATTTTACATCGAATACAATCTACTGCAATACTTGTTCTTTACTGTTCTTCGCAAACATCATCTTCCACACTATACATCTAATCCTTTGTTACAGCAAGCCGGTGAGATTGACAACCTCACTGCTACGTTGGGGCAAAGTACTTTGATTGTGTTGTGCAGGTTCCACGTTGGCGCCGTAATCCCTAGTGTTGCGCCGCACTACACTCCGCCACCATCAACCTTCATGTGCTTCTTGACTCATACTGGTTCGATAACCTTGGTTTCTTAATGAGGGAAAACTTACTGCTGTACGCATCACACCTTCCTCTTGGGGTTCCCAACGGACGTGTGCTTTACACGTATCAAGCACGTTTTCTGGCGCCGTTGTCGGGGAGATCAAGACACGCTGCAAGGGGAGTCTCTCACTTTCAATCTCTTTACTTTGTTTTGTGTTGCTTTACTTTATTTTATTTACTGCTTTGTTTGCTTTATTATATCAAAAATACAAAAAAAATTAGTTACTTGTTTTACTTAGTTTATTATCTTGTTTGCGTTCTCCATATTAAAAACACAAAAAATTAGTTACTTGCATTTACCTTATTTTTGTTATCATGATTAGTTCCGTAGTTGTTACTCTATCACCTGAGGAATCGATCTTTACTTTTAAACAAGGGGGTGAGGAGAGTTTTAAAGAAGCCTGGTCTAGAATTTTTGATTCTTATAGTAAAACTGAACCTAAAATAACACTAAGTTTGCTTCTTAGTAATTTTTATTTTGGGCTTATTCTTCGTTATAGATATGCCTTAGATGCTGTAGTGGGAGGAGATTTCCTTCACTGTGATGGGGATCAAGCTTTTAATGCCATAAAAAAATTGGTTACATCATCTAGCTCCGCTAATAATTTTGATCCATCTCTTGTTAGTATTTATAATAGATTGAACACTCTTGAGGCAAGTGTATCTTGCTTAAAACAAGGGTATGGTCGGATTCGTGAGCATTTTGATTATGTTCCAATAAACTTTGAACCTTCAATGTGGGACCCTACTATTAAAGTTACTACTGATGGTAAAAAATTTAATGCTCGTTGTGATATTATGACTGAATTTTGCCTTATGCCTGAAAGTATTTATGAATCTTTGACACTCTGGGGACTTACTGAAGGTGGAGAAGGAATAACTCTTACTGATAACTCTGTTATAATTCCTAAGGGAATAGCTGAAGGAGTATTCACAACCCTTCTTGGAAGAACGGTATCCACTGATTATCTCGTTATTGAATGTGTAGGGACAGGACAAATCACACTTGGAAGATCCCTGCTGAAACTCTTGGGAGCAACCATAGATGTGGGGAAAGGCACTCTAAATTCCTCCATACCTGGATGTGGTCATATATTCCCTAAACCAAAGAGTAAGAATAAGAGTAAGAAGGGTAGGCGCAAAGCCCCTGGTAAG
This sequence comes from Lolium perenne, assembly GCF_019359855.2. Classification (NCBI taxonomy): domain Eukaryota; kingdom Viridiplantae; phylum Streptophyta; class Magnoliopsida; order Poales; family Poaceae; genus Lolium; species Lolium perenne. Next base: position 165,438,938 of record NC_067247.2, read on the forward strand.
AATGCTAACGCTTCATCTTTTGATAATACTTGATACACACTTTCTGCGCCTAGATGAAAGGCGTTAAAGAAAAGCGCTTATGGGAGACAACCCATTATTTTACTTCTACACTTTTGTTTTATATTTGAGTCTTGGAAGTTGTTACTACTGCAGCAACCTCTCCTTATCTTTATTTTATTGCATTGTTGTGCCGAGTAAAGTCTTTGATAGTAAGGTTCATACTAGATTTGGATTACTGCGCAGAAACAGATTTCTTGCTGTCACGAATTTGAGTAGTATTCTCTGTAGGTAATTCAGAAAAATCTGCCAATTTACGTGAGTGATTCTCAGATATGTACGCAACTTTCATTCAATTTGAGTATTTTCATCTGAGCAAGTTTAGTGCCCCAGAAAAATTCGTCTTTACGGACTGTTCTGTTTTGACAGATTCTGCCTTTTATTTCGCATTGCCTGTTTTGCTATGTTTGATGGATTTCTTTGTTCCATTAACTTTCAGTAGCTTTGTGCAATGTCCAGAAGTGTTAAGAATGATTATGTCACCTCTGAACATGTGAATTTTTGATTATGCACTAACCCTCTAATGAGTTTGTTTTGAGTTTGGTGTGGAGGAAGTTTTCAAGGATCAAGAGAGGAGGATGATACAATATGATCAAGGAGAGTGAAAACTCTAAGCTTGGGGATGCCCCCGTGGTTCATCCCTGCATATTTCAAGAAGACTCAAGCATCTAAGCTTGGGGATGCCCAAGGCATCCCCTTCTTCATCAACAAATTATCAGGTCACCTCTAGTGAAACTATATTTTTATTCCGTCACATATTATGTGCTTTACTTGGAGAGTCTTTATGTTCTTGTTTTTGTTTTGTTTGAATAAAATTGGATCCTAGCATTCATTGTGTGGGAGAGAGACACGCTCCGCTTTTGCATATGAACACATATGTTCTTAGCTTTATTCTTAATGTTCATGACGAAGGTTGAAACTGCTTCGTTAATTGTTATATGGTTGGAAACAGAAAATGCTACATCTGGTAATTGGTATAATGTCTTGAATAATTTGATACTTGTTAATTGTTGTGCTCATATAGATCATGTTTAAGCTCTTTCATCATGTACTTTGCACCTATTAGTGAAGAAATACCGTAGAGCTTGTTGACATTTGGTTTGCATGATTGGTCTCTCTAAAGTCTAGATATTTTCTGCTGAGGGTTTGAACAACAAGGAAGACAGTGTAGAGCCTTATAATGCTTGCAATATGTTCTTATGTAAGTTTTGTGGTACCGGTTCATACTTGTGTTTGCTTCAAATAACCTTGCTAGCCTAAGCCTTGTATTGAGAGGGAATACTTCTCGTGCATCCAAAATCCTTGAGCCAAAAACTATGCCATTTGTGTCCACCATACCTACCTACTACATGGTATTTTCTTCCATTCCAAGTAAATACTTCGTGTGCTACCTTTAAACAATTCAAAAGTTATTACCTCTTATTTGTGTCAATGTTTTATAGCTCATGAGGAAGTATGTGGTGTTTTATCATTCAATCTTGTTGGGCAACTTTCATCAATGGACTAGTGGCTTCATCCGCTTATCCAATAATTTTGCAAAAAGAGTTGGCAATGGGGTTCCCAGCCCCAATTAATTAACCTTCATAATTTTACAAATAGACACTCCTCCATGGTATGTGATTGTTGGAAGGCACCCGAGGATTTGGTTAGCCATGGCTTGAGAAAGCAAAGGTGGGGAGGAGTGTCATCTAAATAAAACTAAAATAAAAAGACACTCCTTCATGGTATGAGATTGATGGAAGGCACCCGAGGATTCGGTTAGCCATGGTTTGTGAAAGCAAAGGTTGGAAGGAGTGTCACCCAAAAATAAAAATAAAATCATGGGAGCCGCTCTTTGAAAGTCTGTCTGGCAAGGGGGTTAGAGTGCCCACTACCATTCGTTGACAACAACAAACACCTCTCAAAACTTTACTTTTATGCTCTCCTTATGATTTCAAAACTTGAAAAGCTCCAGCACATGATTTATCCCTGCTTCCCTCTGCGAAGGGCCATTCTTTTACTTTATGTTGAGTTAGTTTACCTATTTCCTTCCATCTTAGAAGCAAACACTTGTGTTAACTGTGCATTGATTCTTACATACTTGCTTATTTGCATTCATCATATTACTTTGTGTTGACAATTATCCATGAGATAAACATGTTGAAGTTGAAAGCAACCGCTGAAACTTATATCTTCCTTTGTGTTGCTTCAAAACTTTCTACTAAGAATCTATTGCTTTATGAGTTAACTCCTATGCAAGTCTTATTGATGCTTGTCTTGAAAGTACTATTCATGAAAAGTCTTTGCTATATGATTCAGTTGTTTAATCATTGTTATTGCTTCGAATCATTTCATTCATTACATATGCTTACAATAGTATTGATAAAGATTATGATAGCATGTCACTTCAGAAATTATCTTTGTTATCGTTTACCTACTCGAGGACGAGTAGGAACTAAGCTTGGGGATGCTTGATACGTCTCAAACGTATCTATAATTTCTTATGTTCCATGCTACTTTTATGATGATACTCACATGTTTTATACACACTTTATGTCATATTTATGCATTTTCCGGCACTAACCTATTGACAAGATGCCGAAGAGCCAGTTGCTGTTTTCTGCTGTTATTGGTTTCAGAAATCCTACAAAGAAAATATTCTCGGAATTGGACGAAATCAACACCCAGGGTCTTATTTTTCCACGAAGCTTCCAAAAGACCGAGGGAGATACGAAGTGGGGCCACGAGGTGCCGCCCTGTTGTGTGGGCCCCTCGTGACGCCCCTAAACCTGCCCTTCCGCCTATAAAAAGTCTTCGTCGAGGAAACCCCAGTACCGAGAGCCACGATATGGAAAACCTTCCAGAGACGCCGCCGCCGCCAATCCCATCTCGGGGGATTCAGGAGATCGCCTCCGGCACCCTGTCGGAGAGGGGAATCATCTCCCGGAGGACTCTTCATCGCCATGATCGCCTCCGGAGTGATGTGTGAGTAGTTCACCCCTGGACTATGGGTCCATAGCAGTAGCTAGATGGTCGTCTTCTCCTCATTGTGCTATCATTGTTAGATCTTGTGAGCTGCCTATCATGATCAAGATCATCTATTTGTAATGCTACATGTTGCGTTTGTTGGGATCCGATGAATATGGAATACTATGTTATGTTGATTATCAAACTATCATCTATGTGTTGTTTATGATCTTGCATGCTCTCCGTTGCTAGTAGAGGCTCTGGACAAGTTGATACTTGTAACTCCAAGAGGGAGTATTTATGCTCGATAGTGGGTTCATGCCTCCATTTAATCTGGGACAGTGACAGAAAGTTCTAAGGTTGTGGATGTGATGTTGCCACTAGGGATAAAACATCAATGCTTTGTCTAAGGATATTTGTGTTGATTACATTACGCACCATACTTAATGCAATTGTCTGTTATTTGCAACTTAATACTGGAAGGGGTGCGGATGCTAACCCGAAGGTGGACTTTTTAGGCATAGATGCATGCTGGATAGCGGTCTATGTACTTTGTCGTAATGCCCAATTGAATTTCACACTACTCATCATGATATGTATGTGCATTGTCATGCCCTCTTTATTTGTCAATTGCCCAACTGTAATTTGTTCACCCAACATGCTATTTCTTATTGGAGAGACACCACTAGTGAACTGTGGACCCCGCTCCATTCTTTTACATCGAATACAATCTACTGCAATACTTGTTCTTTACTGTTCTTCGCAAACATCATCTTCCACACTATACATCTAATCCTTTGTTACAGCAAGCTGGTGAGATTGACAACCTCACTGCTACGTTGGGGCAAAGTACTTTGATTGTGTTGTGCAGGTTCCACGTTGGCGCCGGAATCCCTGGTGTTGCGCCGCACTACACTCCGCCACCATCAACCTTCACGTGCTTCATGACTCCTACTGGTTCAATAACCTTGGTTTCTTACTGAGGGAAAACTTACTGCTGTACGCATCACACCTTCCTCTTGGGGTTCCCAACGGACGTGTGCTTTACACGTATCAAGTAGCTCGGAGTGTCGGTGATTCTCATGGCTATGGTATATGTATCAATCAACAAGACCACCAGATTGAGCGAATGCGTGTACTAGTTGATGCTCGTGGGCCCTTGAATCCCTTGGGGTAGGGCTCGCCCGTGACCATGGGGCCAAAGCATGTGGGCCCGAAGCGCGTGAAGGAACTTCAACGCGCCTGCTTTGGGTTCAGCTCGTGGTGATGGAGATTGGCGTGGTTGTTGTTGATAGTGTGACGTGGGTCGCCTATTTGGCGATCTTGCCATGCTTTGTCATTGTTGATGTGGGTGCGCACGTCGATCGCACTACAAGAAAAGTTCTTATCAACAACGTCAATTTTTTGTCAGCTAAGGTTTTTTTTGTCGCCTATGAGTCTAAGCCAACGATATGGGTTCTATGGTGCATATCACGTCACCTAAGGATGCACCACGGATTTTTCGTGTTTGGTTGCCCTTTGATCGAAGCCCCTGACCATGGGGCCAAAGCATGTCGGCCCGAAGCGCGTGAAGGAACTTCGACGCGCCTGCTTTGGGTTCAGCTCATGGTGATGGCGATTGGCGTTGTTGTTGTTGATAGTGTGACGTCGATCGCCTATTTGGAGAGCTTGCCATGCTTTGTCGTTGTTGATGTGTGTGTGTGTGTGTGATGACCCACAAGTATAGGGGATCGCAAAAGTCTTCGAGGGAAGTAAAACCCAATTTATTGATTCGACACAAGGGGAGCCAAAGAATATTTGTAAGCCTTAACAGCGGAGTTGTCAAATCAGCTGCAACTGGAAACAGACTTGCTCGCAAGAGTTTATCAGTAGAAACAATTTTATAGCAGTAGCAGTAGTGAAATATAAGCAGCAGTGTAACAAAGACAGCAGTAGTGATTTAGTAAACAGCAGGATTAAAATACTGTAGGCACAGGGATGGATGAACGGGCGCTGCATGGATGAGAGAACTCATGTAACAATCATAGGCATGTGTTCCATATATAGTCGTACGTGCTCGCAATGAGAAACTTGCACAACATCTTTTGTCCTACCAGCCGGTGGCAGCCGGGCCTCTAGGGAATCTACTGATAATTAAGGTACTCCTTTTAATAGAGCACCAGAGCAAAGCATTAACACTCCATGAACACATGTGATCCTCATATCACCGCCTTCCCCTCCGGTTGTCCCAATTTCTGTCACTTTGGGGCCTCGGGTTCCGGACAGCAATATGTGTATACAACTTGCAAGTAAGATCATAAAGCAATGAATATCATCATGAATTGATAACATGTTCAGATCTGAGATCATGGCACTCGGGCCCTAGTGACAAGCATTAAGCATAACAAGTTGCAACAATATCATAAAAGTACCAATTACGGATACTAGGCACTATGCCCTAACAATCTTATGCTATCACATGACCAATCTCATCCAATCCCTACCATCCCCTTCAGCCTACATCGGGGGAATTACTCACACATGGATGGGGGAAGCATGGCTGGTCGATGGAGATGCGTCGGTGATGATGATGGCGATGATCTCCTCCAATTCCCCAACCCGGCGGAGTGCCAGAACAGAGTTTCTGGTCCCGAGATGGAGTTTCGCGATGGCGGCGGTGTTCTGGATGTCTTCTGGCGATTTCGTCTAACCCCCTGCGTTTTTAGGTCGAAACCCTTAAGTAGTCCAGAGGGGAGCACCTGGGGCTGCCCGAGGCGTCGCCACCATAGGGCGGCGCGGCCCAGGGGCCCACCGCGCCGCCTTGTGGGGTGGGCGCCTCGTGGCCCCCCTCCTTCTGGTCTTCTGACTCCGTTAATCTTCTGTGAAAATAGGCCCATTGGAATTAATCCCGGGGATTTTCCTGAAAGTTGAGTTTGTGCACAAAAACAAGACACCAGGGAAATTCTGCTAAAAACAACGTTAGTTCGTGTTAGTTGTATCCAAAATACACAAATTAGAGGCAAAACAATAGCAAAAGTGTTCGGGAAAATAGATACGTTTTGGACGTATCAACTCCCCCAAGCTTAGCTTATTGCTTGTCCTCAAGCAATTCAGTTAACAACTGAGTGCGATAAAAGAACTTTCACGAACACATTTGTTCATATGATGTAAATATTCTCATGATATGGACAAGTACTTAGGCAATTCAGAATAAGATACATGCAAATAAAGTCATCTAATAGCTATGTCAATCATGGAAAAGGTACCAACAAATTAATAATAAGCATCATGAATCATGTCTATCAGCAAGATTGCAATGTTCATAAAATTATATGATAAAGTGGTATCTCGCTTGCCCGTATTTGTACAGCAAAACATAAATGCCCGGGCACCTTTGAAGTTCATGGAAAGACTGGAAGTAGAGATTATCAAAGATAAAAGCATCAAAGTTATACCACAGTTAATCACATTTTGGGACAAGCATATTATGCTAAGAATGACAGTTGTACTCTCAAGAAAGTGCTCAAAGAAAGGACGGTGACTCAATGTAGAAGTAAAAGATTGGCCCTTCGCAGAGGGAAGCAGGGATTAACATGCGCTAGAGCTTTCCATTTTTAAAACAAGAGTAAAATTATTTTGAGAGGTGTTTGTTGTTGTCAACGAATGGTAGTGGGCACTCCAACTACCTCGTCAACCAGACTTTCAAGAGCGGCTCCCATGAAGGAAGTTGACATGCGTACAACACGCGACCGTTGGGAACCCCAAGTGGAAGGTGTGATGCATACAGCAGTAAGTTTCCCTCAGTAAGAAACCAAGGTTTATCGAACCAGTAGGAGTCAAGAAGCACGTTGAAGGTTGATGGCGGCGGAGTGTAGTGCGGCGCAATGATACGTCCAAAACGTATCTACTTTCCCGAACACTTTTGCTATTGTTTTGCCTCTAATTTGTGTATTTTGGATGCAACTAACATGGACTAACGCTGTTTTCAGCAGAACTGTTCTGGTGTCTCGTTTTTGTGCAGAAATCCAACTTTCAGGAAAATCTTCGGAATTTATGCGAAAGGTCCTATTTTTCCAGAAGACTCACGGAGCCAGAAGGGCAATTCGGGTGGAGGCCCGAGGGCCCCACACCCTAGGGCGGCGCGGCCCAGGAGGGGGGCGCGCGGCACTAGCGTGTGGCCCCCTCGGCCAGTTGTTGTTTTCTGCTGTTTTTGGTTCCAGAAAGGCTGTTCGGGCAATATTCTCGGAATTGGACGAAATCAACGCCAAACCTCCTATTTTTCCCGGAAGGCTCCAGAACACCGAAGGAGAGTCGGAGGAGAGCCAGGGGGGCCCCACACCATAGGGCCGCGCGGGCCAGACCCTGGCCGCGCCGGCCTAGGGTGAGGCCACCCTGTCAGCCCTCCTGCGCCGCCTCTTCGCCTATAAAACCCCTTTCGACCTAAAAACGCAGCACCAATTGACGAAACTCCAGAAAGACTCTAGGGGCGCCGCCACCGTCGCGAAACTCCAATTCGGGGGACAGAACTCTCTGTTCCGGCACCCTGCCGGACGGGGAATTGCCCCCGGAGCCATCTCCACCGCCGTCTTCACCGCCATCTTCACCGCCATCGCTGCCTCCATGATGAGGAGGGAGTAATCCACCCCGAGGCTGAGGGCTCCGCTGTAGCTATGTGGTTCATCTCTCTCCCATGTACCTCAATACAATAATCTCATGAGCTGCTTTACATGATTGAGATTCATATGAGTTTTGTATCACTATTAATCTATGTGCTACTCTAATGATGTTATTAAAGTATTCTATTCCTCCTGCACGGTGTAATGGTGACAGTGTGTGCATCCGTGGTTGTACTTGGCATAGGCTATGATTATGATCTCTTGTAGATTATGAAGTTAACTATTGCTATGATGGTATTGATGTGATCTATTCCTCCTACATAGTGTGAAGGTGACAGTGTGCATGCTATGTTAGTACTTGGTTTAGTCGTGTTGATCTTTCATGCACTCTAAGGTTATTTAAATATGAACATTGAATTGTGGAGCTTGTTAACTCCGGCATTGAGGGTTCGTGTAATCCTACGCAATGGTGTTCATCATCCAACAAAAGAGTGTAGAGTATGCATTTATCTATTCTGTTATGTGATCAATGTTGAGAGTGTCCACTAGTGAAAGTATGATCCCTAGGCCTTGTTCCTAAATACTGCTATCGCTGCTTGTTTATCGTTTCTTCACACATTACCGCTGCGCATTACTACGCTTGTTTATCGTCTCCGGGCAAAGCACTTTTCTGGTGCTGTTGCTATTGCTCATACTTATTCATACCACCTGTATTTCACTATCTCTTCGCCGAACTAGTGCACCTATTAGGTGTGTTGGGGACACAAGAGACTTCTTGCTTTGTGGTTGCAGGGTTGCATGAGAGGGATATCTTTGACCTCTTCCTCCCTGAGATCGATAAACCTTGGGTAATCCACTTAAGGGAAACTTGCTGCTGTTCTACAAACCTCTGCTCTTGGAGGCCCAACACTGTCTACAGGAAAAGGAGGGGGCGTAGACATCAAGCTATTTTCTGGCGCCGTTGCCGGGGAGGAAAGGCAAAAGGTACTCACACTCCGGATCTCGGCTACTAAGCTATTTTCCGGCGCCGTTGTAAGTACTCGAAGCTATTTCCTTTAGATCCTGCAATTGCATCTTTTTGTTTCTTGTTTTACACTAGTTAGGCATAATGGAATATAACTATGAGCTTCTTAATTTATTTCCTAAGCTAAGACATGAATTGTGTGATGCGAAAATTAAAGAACCTATGGAACCTCATTTGCATGCTAGTAGCAATATTATTGGTATGAACGCAATTACTGCTAATGCTATGAATAAGTCTAAGCTTGGGGAAGCTAGTTTCTGTGATCTTTTTGGCTTCCCATCTTTAGGGGAGAAAATTTGTTCTGATAATGCTTTATCTCCCATATGCGATAACTCTAATGATGCTTCAGATATTTTGAATCCACCTGCTGAAAGTATTCCGTATAAAATACGTATGAAAATTATTGAACGCGTTATGGATAACCGCTATAAAGGGGATGGAACTATCCATCCTGGAGATCATTTACTATTTTTGCATGAATTATGCGGGTTATTCAAGTGTGCAGGTATCTCTATGGATGAAGTGAAGAAGAAGCTATTCTCTATTTCGCTGTCTGGTAAAGCGGCGCATTGGTATAAATTGTTGGAGAATATTCATTCTCTTGGTTGGGAGGAAATTGTACCTCTCTTTTATTCTAAATTTTATCCTCCTCATGAAGTGCATATTGATAGGAATTATATTTATAACTTTTATCCTCGTGATGGAGAGAGTATTTCTCAAGCGTGGGGGAGATTGAAGTCACTAATGCTCAAATGTCCCATTCATGAGCTCCCCCGTAATGTTATTGTTAATAATTTTTATGCGAGGCTTTCAGGACAACACAAGGACTATCTGGATGCCTGTTCAGAGGGATCTTTCACAAGCAAGGAGGTTGAAGCTAGGTGGGATCTTCTTGATCGGATTGAGGAGAACGCTGAAGGATGGGAGAACGACAGAGGTAAAGAGTCAGGTATAAATTATGATTATGAATGCATTGAAGCTTTTATGGATACCGATAAATTTCGAAATATGAGTGCTACTTATGGTCTTGACTCTCAAGTTGCTGCAAATCTTTATAAAGCCTTTGCTTCTCATTTTAAATTGCCTAAGAAGAATTTTGATAAGTATCATGAACCTTTTAAAGAGGCTTGCATGAAGAATGAAATTGTTGTTAATTATTGCAATAAGCATGCTCAAACTCCTAAGAGTGTTATTTCCTATAAGCATGATAATTTTTGTGGAATGCATAGACCTTGTGGAATTAATCAAATCGAAGATGAATATTGTATTCATCATATTAATGAAAAAACTAGAAAGTGGGCTAGGACTCTAGATGATCTTGGTAAAAAAGTTTGCGCCCTCTATCCTTTTATTTGTGAAGTTTGCCATGAAGTGGGTCATTTTAATTTTCAATGCTCCTCCAATGATAATTTGAACCCAATGAGTGCTACAAATTTGTATTGTGATGATGAAATTACTCCTAATCAGCATGATGAACTCACTTTATTTTTGTGGCGTGAAGAGTTATCAAGGAAAATTTCTTTGTTAGATATTAATGATCTTGATATTGATGATGTCCTGCATGGGTGTTTTTCTTATTGCATTGATAATAGCCATACAAATACTTACATGCAAAATATTTTAGAAGATGACACCTTGCCAAAATATGATAGGACCGCTGTGTGTTTTGAACTAATTAATGGAAAGGAGGAATCCTCCCAAGTTTCTTCTATTGTTTCTAAAAGTAAATCAGGTTATGCGGATAAGCCACCCTTCAAGCCTCTTCCTCCTAAAGAAGGGAACGAGGATGAGGAAGAGAAGAAGAAGAAGGGAACGAAGAAGAAGAATAAAAAGAAAGAGGTAACAGCATATCCCCGCGTGAATGAGATAACGCTAGGTAACCGTAAGTATGTTGCTCCTAATGATTATTGTGATAATGAATCTGAATACGATGATCTTCCTATGCCCTTTACATACATTAGCAATCATGATTTGAATGAGCACACTACTTTTGATATTGCAAATCTCTGGGAAACTAATTCTGAAAATGATGATGATAATAATTGCCATAGTGTCAGTGCTATCCATGCTTCCTCCCATAATGATATAGAAAGCTCTAAGCTTGGGGAAGAGGTGTTTGAAAATCCTTTAGCTACTGGTCATTATGTTCTTGATACATCTCCTTCTAATAACAATGATGGTGTGGACACAGATAAACCGACTGTGAAAGATAACTATTCTATTTCTTATGATGACACTGTGCCTCCGACCTTTGATGATTATTATAAAGAATGCTATGATATAGGTTATAACTATCCTTATGAAACTTGTCATAGTCATGATTGGATTACCAAAAACAATTCTTTTAATATGCAACTTGTTTACCATGTTCAAATTCTTGATAATAATCTTGCTCCAATTATTATTAATGAGAATAACTCTTCTTATGCCAAAATTAATGATACTTCTATGCATATGAACCATGAGAAGAATGTTTTAAGTGATGGGTATATTGTGGATTTCATCAATGATGCTACTGAAAGTTATTATGAGAGATGGAAATATGGTTATATGCACCTTAATAATATTAAGTTTCCCCTCTTTATGTTGAGAATCTTGAAGTTACTCGTGTTTTATCCTCTTATGCTTGTCACTTTGTTCTTCATGAATTCATTTGTGTACAAGACTCCTCTTCATAGGAAGCATGTTAGACTTAAATGTGTTTTGGATTTGCTTCTTGATGCTCTCTTTTTGCTCCAAATACTATTTCCTGCGAGTGCAACATTAAAACTGCTGAGCCCATCTTAATGGCTATAAAGAAAGAACTTCTTGGGAGATAACCCATGTGTTATTTTGCTACAGTACTTTGTTTTATATTTGTGTCTTGGAAGTTGTTTACTACTGTAGCAACCTCTCCTTATCTTAGTTTTGTGTTTTGTTGTGCCAAGTAAAGTCGTTGATAGTAAAGTTCATACTAGATTTGGATTACTACGCAGAAACAGATTTCTTTGCTGTCACGAATCTGGGCAAAATTCTTTGTAGGTAACTCAGAAAATTATACCAATTTACGTGAGTGATCCTCAGATATGTACGCAACTTTCATTCAATTTGAGCATTTTCATTTGAGCAAGTCTGGTGCCTCAATAAAATTCGTCTTTACGGACTGTTCTATTTTGACAGATTCTGCCTTTTATTTCGCATTGCTTCTTTTGCTATGTTGGATGGATTTCTTTATTCCGTTAACTTCCAGTAGCTTTGGGCAATGTCCAGAAGTGTTAAGAATGATTGTGTCACCTCTGAACATGTGAATTTTGATTATGCACTAACCCTCTAATGAGTTGCTTTGAGTTTGGTGTGGAGGAAGTTTTCAAGGGTCAAGAGAGGAGGATGATATACTATGATCAAGAAGAGTGAAAAGTCTAAGCTTGGGGATGCCCCGGTGGTTCACCCCTGCATATTTCAAGAATACTCAAGCATCTAAGCTTGGGGATGCCCAAGGCATCCCCTTCTTCATCGACAAATTATCAGGTTCCTTCTCTTGAAACTATATTTTTATTCGGTCACATCTTATGTACTTTGCTTGGAGCGTCGGGTTGTTTTTGTTTTTGTTTTGTTTGAATAAAATGGATCCTAGCATTCATTGTGTGGGAGAGAGACACGCTCCGCTGGTTCATATGAACACATGTGTTCTTAGCTTTTAATTTTCATGGCGAAGGTTGAAACTGCTTGGTTAATTGTTATATGGTTGGAAACGGAAAATGCTACATGTAGTAATTGGTATGATGTCTTGAATAACTTGATACTTGGCAATTGTTGTGCTCTTGTTTAAGCTCTTGCATCATATACTTTGCACCTATTAGTGAAGAAATACATAGAGCTTGTTAAAATTTGGTTTGCATGAGTGGTTTCTCTAGAGTCTAGATATTTCCTAGTGAGGTGTTTGAACAACAAGGAAGACGATGTATAGTCTTATAATGCTTGTAATATGTCTTTTATGTAAGTTTTGATGTACTAGTTCATGCTTGTGTTTGCTTCAAACAACCTTGCTAGCCTAAAACCTTGTATCGAGAGGGAATACTTCTCATGCATCCAAATCCTTGAGCCAAACAACACTATGCCATTTGTGTCCACCATACCTACCTACTACATGGTATTTCCTGCCATTCCAAAGTAAATTGCTTGAGTGCTACCTTTAAACAATTCAAAATTTATCACCTCTGATTTGTGTCAATGTTTTATAGCTCATGAGAAAGTATGTGGTGTTTATCTTTCAATCTTTTTGGGCAACTTTCACCAATGGACTAGTGGCTTCATCCGCTTATCCAATAATCTTGCAAAAAGAGCTGGCAATGGGATTCCCAGTCCCAAATTAATTAACAAAAATAGACACTCCTCCATGGTATGTGATTGTTGGACGGCACCCGAAGGATTCGGTTAGCCATGGCTTGTGTAAGCAAAGGTTGGGAGGAGTGTCATCATAATAAAACTAAAATAAAAAGGCACTCCTTCATGGTAAGAGATTGTTGGCAGGCACCCGAGGATTCGGTTAGCCATGGTTTGTGAAAGAAAGGTTGGAAGGAGTGCCACCCAAAAATAAAATAAAATGGGAGCCGCTCTTTGAAGGTTTGCCTGGCAAGGGGGTTAGAGTACCCGCTACCATTCGTTGACAACAACATACACCTCTCAAAACTTTATTTTTATGCTCTCTTTATGTTTTCAAAATAGAAGCTCTAGCACAAATATAGCAATCGATGCTTTCCTCTTTAAAGGACCATTCTTTTACTTTTATTGTTGAGTCAGTTCACCTATTTCTCTCCATCTCAAGAAGCAAACACTTGTGTGAACTGTGCATTGATTCCTACATATTTGCATATTGCATTTGTTATATTGCTTTGCATTGACAACTATCCATGAGATATACATGTTACAAGTTGAAAGCAACCGCTGAAACTTAATCTTCCATTGTGTTGCTTCAATACTTTTACTATGAATTATTGCTTTATGAGTTAACTCTTATGCAAGACTTATTGATGCTTGTCTTGAAAGTACTATTCATGAAAAATCTTTGCTATATGATTCATTTGTTTACTCATGTCATTTACATTGTTTCGATCGCTGCATTCATTACATATGTTTACAATACGATCAAGTTTATGATGGCATGTCACTCCAGAAATTATCTTTGTTTATCGTTTACCTGCTCGGGACGAGCAGAAACTAAGCTTGGGGATGCTGATACGTCTCCGACGTATCGATAATTTCTTGTGTTCCATGCCACATTATTGATGATATCTACATGTTTTATGCATACTTTATGTCATATTTATGCGTTTTCCGGAACTAACCTATTGACGAGATGCCGAAAGGCCAGTTGTTGTTTTCTGCTGTTTTTGGTTCCAGAAAGGCTGTTCGGGCAATATTCTCGGAATTGGACGAAATCAACGCCAAACCTCCTATTTTTCCCGGAAGGCTCCAGAACACCGAAGGAGAGTCGGAGGAGAGCCAGGGGGGCCCCACACCATAGGGCCGCGCGGGCCAGACCCTGGCCGCGCCGGCCTAGGGTGAGGCCACCCTGTCAGCCCTCCTGCGCCGCCTCTTCGCCTATAAAATCCCTTTCGACCTAAAAACGCAGCACCAATTGACGAAACTCCAGAAAGACTCCAGGGGCGCCGCCACCGTCGCGAAACTCCAATTCGGGGGACAGAACTCTCTGTTCCGGCACCCTGCCGGACGGGGAATTGCCCCCGGAGCCATCTCCACCGCCGTCTTCACCGCCATCTTCACCGCCATCGCTGCCTCCATGATGAGGAGGGAGTAATCCACCCCCGAGGCTGAGGGCTCCGCTGTAGCTATGTGGTTCATCTCTCTCCCATGTACCTCAATACAATAATCTCATGAGATGCTTTACATGATTGAGATTCATATGAGTTTTGTATCACTATTAATCTATGTGCTACTCTAGTGATGTTATTAAAGTATTCTATTCCTCCTGCACGGTGTAATGGTGACAGTGTGTGCATCCGTGGTAGTACTTGGCATAGGCTATGATTATGATCTCTTGTAGATTATGAAGTTAACTATTGCTATGATGGTATTGATGTGATCTATTCCTCCTACATAGTGTGAAGGTGACAGTGTGCATGCTATGTTAGTACTTGGTTTAGTCGTGTTGATCTTTCATGCACTCTAAGGTTATTTAAATATGAACATTGAATTGTGGAGCTTGTTAACTCCGGCATTGAGGGTTCGTGTAATCCTACACAATGGTGTTCATCATCCAACAAAAGAGTGTAGAGTATGCATTTATCTATTCTGTTATGTGATCAATGTTGAGAGTGTCCACTAGTGAAAGTATGATCCCTAGGCCTTGTTCCTAAATACTGCTATCGCTGCTTGTTTACTGTTTTACTGCGTTACTACTGCTGCGTTACTACTGCTTGTTTACTGTCCTGGGCAAATCCCTTTTCTGGTGCTGTTGCTACTGCTCATACTTATTCATACCACCTGTATTTCACTATCTCTTCGCCGAACTAGTGCACCTATTAGGTGTGTTGGGGACACAAGAGACTTCTTGCTTTGTGGTTGCAGGGTTGCATGAGAGGGATATCTTTGACCTCTTCCTCCCTGAGATCGATAAACCTTGGGTAATCCACTTAAGGGAAACTTGCTGCTGTTCTACAAACCTCTGCTCTTGGAGGCCCAACACTGTCTACAGGAAAAGGAGGGGGCGTAGACATCACATCCCCAAGCTCAGAGCTTTCAATCTCCTTGATCATATTGTATCATCCTCCTCTCTTGATCCTTGAAAACTTCCTCCACACCAAACTTAAAACAACTCATTAGAGTGTTAGCGCACAATCAAAATTCACATGTTTAGAGGTGACATAATCATTCTTAACACTTCTGGACATTGCACAAAGCTACTGAAAGTTAATGGAATAGAAAAATCCATCAAGCATAGCAAAACAGGCAATGCGAAATAAATGGCAGAATCTGTCAAAATAGAACAGTCCGTAAAGACGAATTACTAAGAGGCACCAGACTTGCTCAAATGAAAATGCTCAAATTGAATGAAATTTGCGTACATATCTGAGTATCACTCACGTAAATTGGCATAATTTTCTGAGTTACCTACAGAGAATTAGGCCCAGATTCGTGACAGCAAGAAATCTGTTTCTGCGCAGTAATCCAAATCTAGTGTGAACCTTACTATCAAAGACTTTACTTGGCACAAAAATGCAACAAAACTAAGATAAGGAGAGGTTGCTACAGTAGTAACAACTTCCAAGACTCAAATATAAAACAAAAGTGCAGTAGTAAAATCATGGGTTGTCTTCCACAAGCGCTTTTCTTTAACGCCTTTCAGCTAGGCGCAAAAAGTGTGTATCAAGTATTATCAAGAGATGGTGCATCTACAGCATTTTCACAATTTATCCCATTAGGTATCTTAGATGCTCCTTTTTCTATAGTGGTATTAAGAGCTTTATCAATTTTAGGCCTATAATAGTTTTTTGGTTTAGGCACCTTAGAGACATACATGAACTTTTGCTCCTTACCCACATAAGCTTTCTCTCTAAACTTAATAGACGAAAAAGTTGAACCCAAGGTTCCCATAGCTTATTCAAGTTCACTAATCCTTTGGGTTTGATTATCATGAATAGCACAATCTTCTAAGATGGCAATTCTCTCATTAATTCCGCCTAGAGATCTAACAAGTTTATCAGTGCTATCAAGTAATGCTCCCAAATTAGTCTCAATACTTGGAAGATTTTGCTCTATGGTTTTCAACTTTTTCATGACATCTTCAAGAGAGGTTTCAATTTTAACTTCATTAACAGGTGGTATTCCAAATAGACTCTCAATAATGCAACTAGCTTCTAAAGCAGGAGTACTTAAAAAGTTACCTCCCGCGAGACGATCAAGAACATATCTATTCCAGCTAGAGATACCAACATAAAAATTCCTGAGTAGGATAGTGGTGGAGTGTTTCTTAGTGCACCTATTATGGGCATCACTAATTCTATACCAAGCATCTTTTAAACATTCTCCCCCTTGTTGCTTAAACGAACGAACTTCAACTTCAACATTACTCATTTTAGCAATAGTAAATAAAGCAAACTAGATAAAGTAAATGCAACTAACTAATTTTTTTGTGTTTTTAATATGGAGAACAAGACAGTAAATAAAGTAAAACTAGCAACTAATTTTTTTGTGTTTTGTTTTAGTGCAGCAAACAAAGTACTAAATAAAATAAAGCAAGACAAAAACAAAGTAAAGAGATTGGAGGTGGAGACTCCCCTTGCAGCGTGTCTTGATCTCCCCGGCAACGGCACCAGAAATTTAGCTTGACACGCGTACAGCACGCGACCGTTGGGAACCCCAAGTGGAAGGTGTGATGCGTACAGAAGTAAGTTTCCCTCAGTAAGAAACCAAGGTTTATCGAACCAGTAGGAGTCAAGAAGCAAGTTGAAGGTTGATGGCGGCGGAGTGTAGTGCGGCGCAACACCAGGGATTCCGGCGCCAACGTGGAACCTGCACAACACAACCAAAGTACTTTGCCCCAACGTGACAGTGAGGTTGTCAATCTCACCGGCTTGCTATAACAAAGGATTAGATGTATAGTGTGGATGATGATTGTTTGCAGAAAACAGTAGAACGAGTATTGCAGTTGATTGTATTCGATGTTAAGAATGGACCGGGGTCCACAGTTCACTAGAGGCGTGTAACATCCCAAAATTTTAAAACAAAACAAATGAATTTCCCTAGTTCCAAATTTTGGAACCAACAAAAACTTTTATTAAATAGAGTGGGATACATAGTGATCTTGCTTAATTCTTGTGCTATTGCCATGATTGCTTTTCATTAATATTTTGAAGTGATCTTAAACCCTAAACCTCACCCCTCTTTTCACCACCCTAGCTAAATTAAAATAAAAGGAAATTAAATAAGAAAGAGGCATATGTGCCTATGGCTATATTTATAAAACTTTACCCTAAGCTTTTCTACTTTGCTTAGAGGTTTGGAAAACCTTCATACACCTTACCTAGCACTTATCAAACCAAATCCAAGTGGTTTCCAAATAAATTAATAAGAAACTAAAAATGCCATAGAGGCATATGAGAGTAAAATAGCAAATATGTGAATTTAAGAATATTGACCCTAGTACATGTTATGAATGGAGGGATCACTCCTATATACCATTTCAACACTCAACAACACCATTTGGGTCAAGCCAAGTCAAATTAAAATTCAAATGCAACATATGCATAGAGGCATATGTGACACATAGCCATAATACCCAATTTTTGACCTATGACTTTAAACCTTGACCAAATGTTGGGAAACCTTCTCTAAACCTAATCCAATGCTAAATTGACCCCAACCCATGTCCAAGTAAAGCAAGATGAACAATTAACAAGAATAATGAAAATTGACACATCACCTCTTATGTGTTATGGCCATTTTTGCAAATCTTTGAACAAGACCATTTGAATTGGTTTCAATGGTTGGAAAATGTTTCTAAACTAATAAGAACCACATTAGAGTCAACAAAAGTCAACTCAAATGGGGAGAAATCAAATAGGGAGAAAATCCCCAAAATTCACTCACATACACTTAGCCAAAATTGCAAATCTTCAACCAAGGCCACCAATGCTTGATCTATTGCTTGTAGAATACTTATATATGATAAACAAACACAATTGCATCAAAGAAACAAGAATCAAATCAAAGGAAATCTCAAAACCATCTCACATGTGATGATGGTCATTTGGGTGATTTTTAACATGATCCCCTCTTTACCCCTCTGGCTTTGACTTTTCGTCAACCAAACTTGGTCAACTATTGCCATGTCATCCAAGACCATATGAAAGTGAACAACTCTCATGTTGACCATTAGTGCTGATGTTGACCAGGTTGACCAGTAGAGAGGTGACAAGTGGAGACTTTGAAATTATGAGAAGATCATGCCAAATTTGAAACTTTGCAAAACAACTCCAAAATGAACCCCACCACCACCAATCTTTCACTTTAATTATATGATTAAGACTCACCAAAAATAATTCCAAAATTCGACAAAAATGTTCTTGCGGCCATTTAATCAAACACCTGGCAGGCAGCATCTTTGGTTCATGTTACATGCTATTATCCAGAGGATTTTGGCCTAAACCCCTTTCAACTCGTGATGATCACCACCCTCTGCAACCCCTGCATCAAGCCTAGTACCTGCTTTGGGTGATTAAAGTGGAGAGATGGCTGCCAAAGCACCATACCGTGCACCATGCCGGCCACTCATGCCACTCATCTCTCTGGCTCTCCCCTCTCTCTTTCACCATGTCACAGAGCATCTCTAACACACAAGGACACTGCCAGTACCAAGCCTTGGCTCACCCATGCACGGAATTGACCAAAACCAGCACGCCCAAAACTTGCCAGAACATGCCAGCCGGCGTGGTGATCACGCTCTGGGCGCGCCAGGACGCCGTGCGCTCGAGCGCCCTACTCCACCCCTGCAAAGGCTAGCACTGCATCGAGCATCCACTCCACGCCCTCTATCGCCTAGACACACTCGAGGAGCTGCGGCGGCCTTGTCACCGTCGTCCTCGTCGGATTTATGCCGCGGGTACCGCCGCAGACATTGCACGCGCCCGAACGATTCCGTCGTCCTCTCGCTGCGCCCTCTGCACCTAGAGCATCGCCAGGACGGCGCCTACACGCCGCGCATCATAGCTTGCCCCTTCGCTCCCTGGAACGGCCGCGCCATGGACACCCTCTCACAGCACCCGCCGATCACCTCGCGTTCCTATAAATAACGGCCACCCCAGCACGAGTTCCTCACACCATTCGCTTCTCCACTTCTCCCTTGCTCTCCTCGACCCCTTCTCCACTCCAATTACTGCCTCCAGCGCCGGAATTGCTAGATCATCTCCGCCGGAGTCCGCCGATCAGCGCCGCCGATTGACGCCTCCCCAAGCGACGCCGCGACCACCAGTACACTCCCCGTCCTCGACAACCCCGCTGTGCATCGACGCCGTTGATCGCCGGAGCTTCAGCACGCCGCCGACCCCCTAGGCTCGCCGCCAGAACCTCGCCTTCCCGCCGGAGAAGACGACCACTGTGAGCCGTAGATCCCACCTCTAATCCTACGCCCCAGATTTCGCCATACCGTTTCGCCCTTTAAGGGTCACTGACGGGTGGAGCCCGCATCATCAGGCGGCCCGCGTGTGCTAGTCACACTGCTGGGCCGGCCCAAGTCTTTTCGCCCGTTTAGCCCATTTCGCGTTCCCGCCAAGCCCACTAAATTCAAAAATCGAATTTCTGTTAATTCAAATTCCCTGCTGATGCTGAATTAAAATTTGAATAGTTTAAAATCTACTGAACCAAATTTAGTCAATTTTATATATTCAGAAAGCTTATGAAATTATCTAGCTAACCTCACTGGATTCAACCCCATATGTTGTGTAGTTTTTGAATAGCAAAAATAACAAAACAGATACTTTTCAGTATTCAAATAAATCTTAAAAATCAAACATTGTGAATTTTGAAGTAAATCCAATTGCAATAATTCACATTTAACAAACCCTAATTTACTATGTAAAAATATGATATATGTTCTGTACATGATCATGGGCTAGAATCAAAATATTGGCTATGTAGCCAATACTAGCCCATATAAACTATTTCAAATTTTAGGAATTTAAACCAATGAGGTGTAACACCTCATTTAAATCATTCTCACAAGTGATATGAAGTAATGTGTTGACCTTTAAATGCTTAGGCTCATACTTGCCCACTTGTAGATTTTTAAATCTAAATAGTAATTACATTTGCCATGGTTATTTAAATCACATGAGATGATGAATCTCATTTAAACCCCTTTTCTCAAATACTAAGTGTGAAGTGTTGACCTTGGTCAACATGGGATCATCCCTGGTTATTTGAGAATATTGAATCACCTCGATAGTAGTTTTTAAATTAGTTACAACTAGGTGATAAATCATATGAGAGGTTTTCCTCTCATTTAAATCTTGTTCTCAAGTAATTCAACATGAGGTAGTGACCATGGTCAATATAATCTCATATTGAGTTATTTGGTGGCATTAAATCACTACCATGTTAGTATTAAATTGCATGAGGTATGGAACCTCATTTAAATCATTTTCTCAAATAATAAGTATGAAGAGGTTGACTTTGGTCAAGCTAGGTCATATATTATTCATAAGAGAAATTAAATCTTAAGAAGAATTCAATGAGAGGAAATTATTTCTCCAAACCAAAGAGAAACCTTAATTTAAATTTTCAATGAGAGGAAATTATTTCTCCTAATATTAAATAAAGAAACCCTAGAATAAATTGTGAATAGATGTTAAGTAGTGATGCTAAGATTCATTGTGTGAGCCATTAAGGCAAATTAAGACTACTTAAGTGTTGTTTGGTGATTGTATCCTCGTATTCGTTTATAGACGCTAGTACTGGAGACTATCAAGAGGAAGAGGTCTTCTACCAAGAGGAAGGGCAAGAAAACTTTGATCACATCACCAATCAAGGCAAGCTATATTATGGCAAGCTATTACCAATGCAAGCTAGACTAATGCAAACTATTTTGGTTGCAAGTTTATATTCTTGCAAAGTGCAAAGCTCTACAAGAGCAAGGCACCATTGCATTTTACTTTATGAACCTATCCCAAGTTTTTACTTTACAAGCTTTACTTGATTTTATTTATCAAAGTTACTCCTTGGTTTATGATTCACTTGGTTGAATTATAGAGTAGTACAAGAGAATCACCCTTAGCCTAGCAAGCTCCAAGATACTTAGCACCCCTCATAACTAGTGGCTAGTGCTCAATATTAAAAGTGACTACTCTAGTTGGGAACTTGTGAATTGAAATGATTTTGAAAACCTTGGAATGATGAGTCATTCTATTGAGAGATTTTGAAGGTGAATATGACTGGTGAATGACTTGGTGAATTTTACAAAAACTGATGGTTGGGTTCGGATGCGATACCATTCCAATTTTACAAGTACCCCCACAATACCTGAATCTGGGTAAGGCTTAGCTGGAAACTTATGTATTCTAGTATGGGTTCCCTCTGAACAAGCGTCATAGGGGTTATGCCGAGGCTGCCTCCGTACTGGTGAAGTGATGTGAAATGACGTGAAATGAGGTGAATGTCCGGCCCAAGCCCTGTGCAGTTCCCAGGCTGACCGTGTGTCTTCACTGGGAGGCCAAGCTCATGGGGAGAGGTGCCTATACTAGAGTATGTAAATGAAAGGTTAGGATTGGTAGTTCGCGTACTGCGTACGATAAATCAGGGCCAGTTACCCCTGATGAACTATTGCAATTGTTGTGGCACAAGTGTACAACCTCTGCAGAGTTAAACCTATTCGAATAGCCGCGTCCGCGGTTATGGACAGTTGGAAAGGCCATATTGTTCCGTCATCAGAACTTTTCTAAAAATATGAATGGTGACTTGTGACTTGAATTGAAAGGTGACTTTGACTTTGAATCACAACTGAGTTGTGGGAATGACACTAATGTTCCCACTTGAGTTAGTTAATTAAAAAGGGCTTTGATTATTAAAAGTTCTTATGAAATAAAACTGGCTTTATGCAAATGAAACTAGAGTTTAGAACCCCCTTACTATAGTTTATAGTATTTACCCTAGTATTAGTTTGCGAGTACTTTAAAGTACTCATGGCTGTGTCCCTGGCTATTCAAATGGCCAGACTATGAAGACGAGTACCAGAACCCGGAAGAAGGACAGCAGGACGTCTACGACAACTAGGATCACTCCTGACGTCAACAGTTGCCTGTGGAATAGATGGACTATTACTACGCTATTTTCGCTTCCGCTATGTGTTATGTAATGGATCAATAGAACTTCTATTATTGTAATGAGACTGGATCATGTGATCCTTTATTTGTAAGACGATTATGTGTTGTAATGAATGATGTGTTGTGATATCAATCTATTATGTCTCGCAAAAACAATATTCCTGGGATTGCGAGGAATGGCATAATAGGCATCTGGACTTAAAAATCCGGGTGTTGACAAGGCGTCTCTCCCATAAGAATAAGCTTGTTGGGTGAACAAATTACAGTTGGGCAATTGACAAATAAAGAGGGCATGACCATGCACATACATGTTATGATGAGTATTGTGAGATTTAATTGGGCATTACGACAAAGTACATAGACCGCTATCCAGCATGCATCTATGCCTAAAAAGTCCACCTTCAGGTTATCATCCGAACCCCCTCCAGTATTAAGTTGCAAACAACAGACAATTGCATTAAGTATGGTGCGTAATGTAATCAACAAATATATCCTTGGACATAGCATTGATGTTTTATCCCTAGTGGCAACAGCACATCCACAACCTTAGGGGTTGCTGTCACTCCCCCAGATTTAATGGAGACATGAACCCACTATCGAGCATAAATACTCCCTCTTGGAGTTACAAGTATCAACTTGGCCAGAGCCTCTACTAGCAACGGAGAGCATGCAAGATCATAAACAACACATAGATGATATTGATAATCAACATAACATAGCATTCACTTATTCATCGGATCCCAACAAACACAACATATAGCATTACAGATAGATGATCTTGATCATGTTAGGCAGCTCACAAGATCCAACAATGATAGCACAATTAGGAGAAGACGACCATCTAGCTACTGCTATGGACCCATAGTCCAGGGATGAACTACTCACTCATCACTCCGGAGGCGACCATGGCGGTGAAGAGTCCTCCGGGAGATGATTCCCCTCTCCGGCAGGGTGCCGGAGGCGATCTCCTGAATCCCCCGAGATGGGATTGGCGGCGGCGGCGTCTCTGGAAGGTTTTTCGTATCGTGGCTCTCGGTACTGGAGTTATTATCGACCAAGGCTTAAGTAGGCGGAGGAGGTAGGTTTAGGGGCGACGCGAGGGGCCCACACAACAGGGCCGCGCGGCCAGGGCTTGGGCCGCGCCGCCCTGGCGTGTCGCCGCCTCGTCGCCCCACTTCGTTTCCTCTCCGGACTTCTGGAAGCTTCGTGGAAAAATAAGATCCTGGGCGTTGATTTCGTCCAATTCCGAGAATATTTCCTTACTAGGATTTCTGAAACCAAAAACAGCACAAAACAGCAACTGGCTCTTCGGCATCTCGTTAATAGGTTAGTGCCAGAAAATGCATAAATATGACATAAAGTATGCATAAAACATGTAGGTATCATCAATAAAGTGGCATGGAACATAAGAAATTATCGATACGTTGGAGACGTATCAGAAGTTATCTCTACCAGCAAGATAAATCATCCATCTTCTCTTTTGTTTACACATGTATTTTAGTTTTATTATGGGTGACACTCTGATGTCTACGCTCCCCTCCTTTTCCTGTAGACAGTGTTGGGCCTCCAAGAGCAGAGGTTTGTAGAACAGCAGCAAGTTTTCCCTTAAGTGGATCACCCAAGGTTTATCGAACTCAGGGAGGAAGAGGTCAAAGATATCCCTCTCATGCAACCCTGCAACCACAAAGCAAGAAGTCTCTTGTGTCCCCAACACACCTAATAGGTGCACTAGTTCGGCGAAGAGATAGTGAAATACAGGTGGTATGAATATATATGAGCAGTAGCAACGGTGCCAGAAAATAGCTTGCTGGCGTGTAGTTGATGGTGGTAGTATTGCAGCAGTAGTAACACAGTAAAACAGTAAACAAGCAGCGATGGCAGTATTTAGGAACAAGGCCTAGGGATTACACTTTCACTAGTGGACACTCTCAACATTGATCGCATAATAAATAACCTTTTCTCATATGTGCTACATACACTCTTTTGTTGGATGATGAACACATTGCGTAGGATTACACGAACCCTCAATGCCGGAGTTAACAAGCTCCACAATTCAATGTTCATATTTAAATAACCTTAGAGCATAATAGATCATTGCAAAATAAACCAAGAACTAACATAGTGCACACACTGTCCACATTACACTATGAAGGAGGAATAGATCACATCAATACTATCATAATGATAATTAACTCCACAATCTACAAGAGATCATGATCATAGCCTATGACAAGAACCACATGGTGCACACACTAGTCACCTTTACACCATGCAGGAGGAATAGACTACTTTAATAACATCACATGAGTAGCACACAACTAGTAGCGATACAAAGCTCATCATATGGATCTCAATCATGTAAAGTAGCTCATGAGATCATTGTATTGAAGTACATAGGAGAGAGATTAACCACATAGCTACCGGTACAGCCCCGAGCCTCGATGGAGAACTACTCCCTCCTCATGGGAGCAGCAGCGGTGATGAAGATGGCGGTGGAGATGGCAGCGGTGTCGATGGAGAAGCCTTCCGGGGGCACTTCCCCGTCCCGGCGGCGTGCCGGAACAGAGACTCCTGTCCCCCAGATCTTGGCTTCGCGATGGCGGCGGCTCTGGAAGGCTTTCTCTGGTTTCGTCAATCGTATCAGGGTTTTCGCGACGGAGGATTTAAATAGGCGAAGAGGCGGCGCAGGAGGGCTGACAGGGTGGCCACACTATAGGGGGGCGCGGGCCCCCCTTGGCCGTGCCGGCCTAGGGTTTGGTGGCCCTGTGCCCCCTCTCTAGCGGTTCTCGTGTGTTCTGGATGCTTCCGGGCAAAATAGGAACCTGGGCGTTGATTTCGTCCGATTCCGAGAATATTTCGTTACTAGGATTTCTGAAACCAAAAACAGCAGAAAACAGGAACTGGCACTTCGGCATCTTGTTAATAGGTTAGTTCCAGAAAATGCACGAATATGACATAAAGTGTGCATAAAACATGTAGATATCATCAATAATGTGGCATGGAACATAAGAAATTATCGATACGTCGGAGACGTATCAGCATCCCCAAGCTTAGTTTCTGCTCGTCCCGAGCAGGTAAACGATAACAAAGATAATTTCTGGAGTGACATGCCATCATAAACTTGATCATACTATTGTAAGCATATGTAATGAATGCAGCGATCAAAACAATGTAAATGACATGAGTAAACAAATGAATCATATAGCAAAGACTTTTCATGAATGGTACTTCAAGACAAGCATCAATAAGTCTTGCATAAGAGTTAACTCATAAAGCAATAATTCAAAGTAAAGGCATTGAAGCAACACAAAGGACGATGAAGTTTCAGCGGTTGCTTTCAACTTATAACATGTATATCTCATGGATATTGTCAACATAGAGTAATATAATAAGTGCAATATGCAAGTATGTAGGAATCAATGCACAGTTCACACGAGTGTTTGCTTCTTGAGGTGGAGAGAAATAGGTGAACTGACTCAACAATAAAAGTAAAAGAATGGTCCTCCATAGAGGAAAAGCATCGATTGCTATATTTGTGCTAGAGCTTTGATTTTGAAAACATAAAGAGAGCATAAAAATAAAGTTTTGAGAGGTGTATGTTGTTGTCAACGAATGGTAGCGGGTACTCTAACCCCCTTGCCAGGAAAACCTTCAAAGAGCGGCTCCCATTTTATTTTATTTTTGGGTGGCACTCCTTCCAACCTTTCTTTCACAAACCATGGCTAACCGAATCCTCGGGTGCCTGCCAACAATCTCATACCATGAAGGAGTGCCTTTTTATTTTAGTTTTATTATGATGACACTCCTCCCCACCTTTGCTTTCTCAAGCCATGGCTAACCGAATCCTTCGGGTGCCGTCCAACAATCACATACCATGGAGGAGTGTCTATTTAGTTTGATTAATTTGGGACTGGGAATCCCATTGCCAGCTCTTTTTGCAAAATTATTGGATAAGCGGATGAAGCCACTAGTCCATTGGTGAAAGTTGCCCAACAAGATTGAAAGATAAACACCACATACTTCCTCATGAGCTATAAAACATTGACACAAATCAGAGGTGATAAATTTTGAATTGTTTAAAGGTAGCACTCAAGCAATTTACTTTGGAATGGCAGAGAAATACCATGTAGTAGGTAGGTATGGTGGACACAAATGGCATAGTGGTTGGCTCAAGTATTTTGGATGCATGAGAAGTATTCCCTCTCGATACAAGGTTTAGGCTAGCAAGGTTATTTGAAACAAACACAAGGATGAACCGGTGCAGCAAAACTCACATAAAAGACATATTGTAAACATTATAAGACTCTACACCGTCTTCCTTGTTGTTCAAACTCAATACTAGAAATTATCTAGACCTTAGAGAGACCAATTATGCAAACCAAATTTTAGCAAGCTCTATGTATTTCTTCATTAATGGGTGCAAAGTATATGATGCAAGAGCTTAAACATGAGCACAACAATTGCCAAGTATCACATTACCCAAGACATTATAGCAATTACTACATGTATTATTTTCCAATTCCAACCATATAACAATTTAACGAAGAAGAAACTTCGCCATGAATACTAAAAGCTAAGAACACATGTGTTCATATGCAACAGCGGAGCGTGTCTCTCTCCCACACAAGCATGATGTAATCCAATTTATTCAAACACAAACAAAAATAAAAGCATACAGACGCTCCAAGTAAAGCACATAAGATGTGACCGAATAAAAATATAGTTTCAAGAGAAGGAACCTGATAATTTGTCGATGAAGAAGGGGATGCCTTGGGCATCCCCAAGCTTAGACGCTTGAGTCTTCTTGATATATGCAGGGGTGAACCACCGGGGCATCCCCAAGCTTAGAGCTTTCACTCTTCTTGATCATAGTATATCATCCTCCTCTCTTGACCCTTGAAAACTTCCTTCACACCAAACTTCTCATAAATTTCATTAGAGGGGTTAGTACATAATCAAAAACTCACATGTTCAGAGGTGACACAATCATTCTTAACACTTCTGGACATTGCTCAAAGCTACTGGAAGGTAATGGAACAAAGAAATCCACCCAACACAGCGAAAGAAGCAATGCGAAATAAAAGGCAGAATCTGTCAAAACAGAACAGTCCGTAAAGACAAATTTTTAATAAATACTTCCGTTGCTCAGATCAGAAAACTCAAAACTAATGAAAGTTGCGTACATATCTGAGGAACACGCACGTAAATTGGCATATTTTTCTGATTTTCTACAGAGAAAACAGCCCAGATTCGTGACAGATAGAAATCTGTTTCTGCGCAGAAATCCAAATCTAGTATCAACCTTCGATTAGAGGCTTCACTTGGCACAACAAAACACAAAACTAAGATAAGGAGAGGTTGTTACAGTAGTAAACAACTTCCAAGACACAAATATAAAACAAAGTACTGTAGCAAAATAACACATGGGTTATCTCCCAAGAAGTTCTTTTCTTTATAGCCATTAAGATGGGCTCAGCAGTTTTAATGATGCACTCGCAAGAAATAGTATTTGAAGCAAAAGAGAGCATCAAGAGGCAAGTCCAAAACACATTTAAGTCTAACATGCTTCCTATGCATAGGAATCTTGTAAATAAACAAGTTCATGAAGAGCAAAGTAACAAGCATAGGAAGATAAAACAAGTGTAGCTTCAAAAATTTCAGCACATAGAGAGGTGTTTTAGTAACATGAAAATTTCTACAACCATATTTTCCTCTCTCATAATAACTTTCAGTAGCATCATGAGCAAACTCAACAATATAACTATCAAATGAAACAATCTTATCATGAGTCTCATGCATAAAATTATTGCTACTCCCAACATAAGCATAATCAATTTTATTAGTTGTAGTGGGAGCAAATTCAACAAAGTAGCTATCAAATATAGGAGGAATATTGTAATCATAATCAAATTTATCCTCCATAACAGGTGGAACCAAAAGACTACTATCATTATAATCATCATAAATAGGAGGCAAAGTATCATCAAAGAAAATTTCCTCCTCAATGCTTGGGGGACTAAAAATATCATGAAAACCAGCTTCCCCAAGCTTAGAACTTTCCATATTATTATCAATAATGGTGTTCAAAGCGTTCATACTAATATTACTACCAGCATGCAAATAAGATTCCATAGGTTTTTTAATTTTCGCATCAAACAATCCATGTTTTAAATCAGGAAATAGAAATAGAAGCTCATTCTTGTCCATTATGCCAAACTAGTGTAAACAAGAAACAAAAAGATGCAATTGCAGGATCTAAAGGAAATAGCTTTGAGTACTTACAGCGCCGGAAAATAGCTTAGTAGCCGAGATCCGGAGTGTGAGTACCTTTTACCTTTCCTCCCCGGCAACAGCGCCAGAAAATAGCTTGATGTCTACGCCCCCCTCCTTTTCCTGTAGACAGTGTTGGGCCTCCAAGAGCAGAGGTTTGTAGAACAGCAGCAAGTTTTCCCTTAAGTGGATCACCCAAGGTTTATCGAACTCAGGGAGGAAGAGGTCAAAGATATCCCTCTCATGCAACCCTGCAACCATAAAGCAAGAAGTCTCTTGTGTCCCCAACACACCTAATAGGTGCACTAGTTCGGCGAAGAGATAGTGAAATACAGGTGGTATGAATATATATGAGCAGTAGCAACGGTGCCAGAAAATAGCTTGCTGGCGTGTAGTTGATGGTGGTAGTATTGCAGCAGTAGTAACACAAGAAACAAGAACAAGCAAGCAGCGATGGCAGTATTTAGGAACAAGGCCTAGGGATTACACTTTCACTAGTGGACACTCTCAACATTGATCGCATAATAAATAACTCTTTCTCATATGTGCTACATACACTCTTTTGTTGGATGATGAACACATTGCGTAGGATTACACGAACCCTCAATGCCGGAGTTAACAAGCTCCACAATTCAATGTTCATATTTAAATAACCTTAGAGCATAATAGATCATTGCAAAATAAACCAAGAACTAACATAGTGCACACACTGTCCACATTACACTATGAAGGAGGAATAGATCACATCAATACTATCATAATGATAATTAACTCCACAATCTACAAGAGATCATGATCATAGCCTATGACAAGAACCACATGGTGCACACACTAGTCACCTTTACACCATGCAGGAGGAATAGACTACTTTAATAACATCACATGAGTAGCACACAACTAGTAGCGATACAAAGCTCATCATATGGATCTCAATCATGTAAAGCAGCTCATGAGATCATTGTATTGAAGTACATAGGAGAGAGATTAACCACATAGCTACCGGTACAGCCCCGAGCCTCGATGGAGAACTACTCCCTCCTCATGGGAGCAGCAGCGGTGATGAAGATGGCGGTGGAGATGGCAGCGGTGTCGATGGAGAAGCCTTCCGGGGGCACTTCCCCGTCCCGGCGGCGTGCCGGAACAGAGACTCCTGTCCCCCAGATCTTGGCTTCGCGATGGCGGCGGCTCTGGAAGGCTTTCTCTGGTTTCGTCAATCGTATCAGGGTTTTCGCGACGGAGGCTTTAAATAGGCGAAGAGGCGGCGCAGGAGGGCTGACAGGGTGGCCACACTATAGGGGGGCACGGGCCCCCCCTTGGCCGCGCCGGCCTAGGGTTTGGTGGCCCTGTGCCCCCTCTCTGGCGGTTCTCGTGTGTTCTGGATGCTTCCGGGCAAAATAGGAACCTGGGCGTTGATTTCGTCCGATTCCGAGAATATTTCGTTACTAGGATTTCTGAAACCAAAAACAGCAGAAAACAGGAACTGGCACTTCGGCATCTTGTTAATAGGTTAGTTCCAGAAAATGCACGAATATGACATAAAGTGTGCATAAAACATGTAGATATCATCAATAATGTGGCATGGAACATAAGAAATTATCGATACGTCGGAGACGTATCACACTCCCCCCAACCTTTGCTTACACAAGCCATGGCTAACCGAATCCTCGGGTGCCTTCCAACATTCACATACCATGGAGGAGTATCTATTTGCAAATTAATTTGCTTACTGATAAATCAGGGCAAAACATGTGAAGAGAATTATTGATGAAAGTTAATTAATTGGGGCTGGGAACCCCGTTGCCAGCTCTTTTTGCAAAATTATTGGATAAGCGGATGTGCCACTAGTCCATTGATGAAAGTCTGTCAAGAGTAAATGACAAGGTTGAAAGATAAAACACCACATACTTCCTCATGAGCTATAAAACATCGACACAAATTGAGAAGTATTTTGAAGGTTTAAAGGTAGCGCATGAGAATTTACTTGGAATGGTTTGAAATGCCATGCATAGGTATTTATGGTGGACACTCTGGAATAAATTGGTTTTCAGGGGTTTGGAAGCACGAGCAGCGTTCCCGCTCAGTACAAGTGAAGGCTAGCAATAGACTAGGAAGCGATAATCAATAGAGCAATAACTGTCATAATCATGCTTGCGACAAAATAAATTAACGGATGCATAAAAGTGATACAAGAACTCTGAGGCAA
Source organism: Lolium perenne (assembly GCF_019359855.2). Classification (NCBI taxonomy): domain Eukaryota; kingdom Viridiplantae; phylum Streptophyta; class Magnoliopsida; order Poales; family Poaceae; genus Lolium; species Lolium perenne. The sequence continues at coordinate 165,469,847 of NC_067247.2, forward strand.
AGTAAATCATCGAGGCTTAATTGACTTTTGTTCAGTCATATGCATGCGTGAGCATGTGCCAAGTCGATTCAAGTGAATTATTCATAGGAGGATACCACAATGTCATACCTATTTATGAATAAAACAATGCAAGCAAATATTTATGATATGCTACTCATATTAATAGATTGGAGCTAACCATGAGAGATTATGAACTACTAGACTTTCTTAAATGACATATACCTCACATGAACAACTAAGCATGCTCACATGGATGAGTATATGTACAAAAATGAAAACAAATAGAGTTCATACCAGCCTCTCACCACAGTCGAGTTGTCGTAGATCGTCATTATTGCCTTTCACTTGTGTAGCTTGAATAATATGGAATGAAAACCAAGCTCCAGCCACCGGAGACCGCTGAACTCCATAATGAACTTTACAAAACCAAAGAAGAACAACAAATATTTTTGGTGTTTTCAAATTGGAAACAAGCAAACAAAGCAAAATCTTTTTGGATTTTCTCATAGCAAACCAACGACAGCAAATAAAGCAAAATAGGCGCATGAAACCAAAATAAACAAATGGTAAAGAGAAATAACAGAAATATTTTTGGTCTTTTTGTGTTTTAGGAAATAAACAAAGCAAAAACAAGAAAATGAAAACTAAAAGAGTCACATAAACACAAAGTAGCAAGTATTCGTCAAACTTGACAACAGTACAGTAATCGATTTTTACGAAAATCTTCCGCTGCTGAACTCGAAAAGTGCTTAACTAATGAAAGTTAGATAATAACCTGGGGAACATGCAAAAAAATTGGCTTCGCAAAATAACGTTATGGCTGTTTTTGGGAATTTTTTGGTATCAGTCCAGAATCTATTTTCAAACAGCACTTCCCCAAATATCATCTCCCTCTTATTAGAAACCACCTTAAGAAGCTAAACAAGTATGTACAAGTATCCGGCAATTGTAATATGCAATGAATGAGTGATGCCGGTATACCTCCCCCCAAGCTTAGGCTTTTGGCCTAAGTGGAGATCAATCCCACGGTGCCCACGAAGTGGCACCTCCGTAGTATGACGAAGAAGGATCCTGTTCTGGGTATGTGCTGTAAGACGCACCAGGATACGTGACGGTGTACCCGTAGAAGGGCTCGGCGTCCTCGGAGTCATGCTGCTGGTGGAAACCATGTATCCTCAGCTGCTCATCCACCTCCTCCTTAGAGCGCGGCCACGGTCTCCTGTGAACACTGAACAAATCGGTCTGCGGCAAAGGGATTTCCCTCTCATCCCCGTCAATAAACAACATTTTATAGACAATATTTTCTATACTAGAGTCAGTTGTAACAAATTGGTGACTCTTCATGGCAGCAATATCAAGTCTTATAGGAGTTAATTTCTCATCAGTAGGGTCAAGAGGAAGATCTAGATATGCCATATTGCGTGAGGCAACAATTCCTCCAAAATTAGGCCCCTTATTGGATAAACGACGAGCAACAAGAGCACCAAGATGATAAGGTGTCTTTCCAGTAAGTGCAACAACTAGAAAAGCAAGATGATAACTAGAAATGTTGCTAGTGTTCTCCCTACCAAGAATGCTAGTAGCAAGATAGTAAGCGAAATATCTAATGGCAGGGAGTTGAATGTTTCTTATCTTGCCGCGCTGAATGGTGCGGCTATCATCATTGGTAACTTCTCGATAGAGCTCCGTCAAAGCCTTGGGACTTTTCTCGATCTTCTTCGCTGTACCTACAGGAGCAATATCCAATGCAGCACAAAAATCCTTCAACTTCATAGTAATAGTCCTATCATAAATCCTAAATGTAACTAATGGTTGGAAGTGTGCGTTGTTGAACTTAAAGCTTTCAACAAAGATTTTAGTTAGCGTGTAGTATTGACTCCTCTCATCTTCCATATAGGTAGATAAGCCCACATTATTGATGAGGAACAAGAAGTCATCAAGCAGCCCTGCATTACGCAAAAAGTCATAACATGGAAAGGATGAACCATTAGGAACTCCATTGTCCTCTTCAACTTCGAAGCTTGGTGCGATGACATCCTCATTATAGGATCGTCTAATTCGAGTGGCTGCCCTTGAGGGCCTCCCCGTGCTTGTCGTCTCTCTTTCGAACACTTCTCCAAAGGTATGGTTATGCATCTTCTTTTTCTGAAATTTTTCAACAATCATTATAAAAGTTGATTTGGAGACATATAAATGAGGGAAACTACTATAGGAACTTGGTAGAGTACTAAACATGCATCTAAACTAATTTTTACAACTTAGAACAAACATGCAAGCTCACTTAACATGTTACCTACAGCAGCAAAATACTCAAGATATAGTCAACCAAACAAAATTCTATTTGGATAATCGGAGGAGTCACATACCAGAGAGCAAATGTGCCAAATTTCAGGCAGAAATATGGGCTGAGCAAAGAGATCGAAGAATCCCGAGCTCTTGAGCAAAAATGCGAGTGAAAGAAAGTTGGTACGAGTTTTTCGGGAGAGAGAGAGTAGAATGGGAGGAAGAGATGACTTAGTGGGGTAAGGAGGGGCCGACACCACAGGGTGGCGCGCCCCCCTCCTTGGCCGCGCCGGCTCATGGGGGGCAGCCCTGGGGTGCCCCACTGGTCAGCCCCAGGTGCTCCCAGGTAGCTCTTCGAAAAATAAGACCAACGGTATAATTTTTGTAAATTTTTGAAAACTTTGAAAAATGCACATTTCTGGGTGTTAAAATTATTATTACAGGGCAGAAAAAGATTTTCAAACCTCTAAACAATTAAGGAACCTTGCAAAACAAATAGTGCTACAGCAAGTAGAACAAGTGGAGGAAGAAAGAAATGTTGTTTAGCTCCTCTATGCATATAAAATGTACTTGTTAACATGGTTGATCAAGTCTTGCCACCAAATAGATTTTACATGACATAAGAAGAAATAAACCTCAAATCAATCATGTTACCTTGTATTGTATTGATATGGATCCAATCATAATATTTTGATATCCTTCTTTAGGCTCATATATAGGACAATCAATAACTCCCACTTTGATAGTTCTCACATTAGAAATTGTATTAACTCCGCATACTTTATCAATCCTCTTGGGAAAATAAACAGTATGCTCCTTGTCATCAACATTGAAAGTAACTTTTCCTTTATTGCAATCAATAACAGCCCCTACAGTATTAAGAAAAGGTCTCCCAAGAATAATAGACATATTATCATCTTCAGGCATTTCCAACACAACAAAATCAGTTAATATTAAACAATTATTAGTAACTTGAACAGAAACATCCTCACATATACCAACAGGAATAGCAGTAGATTTATCAGCCATTTGCAAGGATATATCAGTTGGTATCAACTTATCTAAATAGAATCTCTTATAAAGAGAAAAATGCATAACACTAACACCTGCTCCCAAATCACATAGAGCAGTTCTAACATAATTATTCTTAATGGAACAAGGAATTGTCGGTATACCTGGGTCGCCCAGCTTCTTTGGAAATTTGCCATTGAAAGAGTAATTAGCAAGCATAGTGGAAATCTCCTCATTAGGAATTTTCCTTTTGTTAGAGACAATATCTTTCATATACTTTGAATAAGGAGGCAATTTAATAGCATCAGTCAAAGGGATTTGCAGGAACAAAGGTTTCATCCAATCACAAAATTTATTATAGTGTTCTTCTTCCTTTGATTTTAGTTTCTTAGCAGGAAAAGGCATTTGCTTTTGAACCTAAGGTTCCCTTTCATTACCATGTTTCTTAGCAATAAAATCTACTTTAGTATACTTTTTATTTTTAGCATGCTTTTCAGGTTCATCTTCAACCTCTTCTTTATCAGAAGAATCATTCTTATCATTATCTTTATCATGTTCATTACCACTTTCAGTTTCAGCATCAGAAATAGAAATACTATTAGGATCATTAACAAGCTCAGAGGATTCTACAACAGTTTTATGTTTCTTCTTCTTTTTCTTAGAAGGAGCACTAGTTTCAGTTCGTTGAGAATCTTGTTCAACTCTTTTGGGATGCCCCTCAGGATATAGAGGATCCTGAGTAGAAACACCGCCTCTAGTTGTTACTTCATAAGCATGTTTTTCTTTAGAACTATTTCTTAACAAGTCATTTTGCACTTTAGTGAGTTGATCAATTTGAGTTTGAACCATATGAAAATGTTTAACAAGCATCTTAACATCATTGGAGGTTCTCTCCACAATATCATGCAATTTACTAATAGCGTGATAATTTTCCATTAAATGATTCTCTACTCTCATATTAAAATTATCTTGCTTAACAATATAATTATCAAACTCATCTAAACATTGATCAGGAGGTTTTGAGTACGGAATATCTTCCCTACTAAAGCGTTGAAGAGAATGTACCTCAATCATGGATGAAGGGGGAGTTATCTTACATAAATCTTCTATGGGAGGTAAATTCTTCACATCTTCAGATTTAATACCTTTTTCCTTAAGAGATTTCTTGGCTTCCCTCATATCTTCATCATTTAATTTAATCAAACCCCTCTTCTTCAATATTGGCGTCAGGGTTGGTTCAGGTGTAGTCCAATCATCATGATTTCGGCCTATTCTAGCCAATAATTCTTCAGCTTCGTCCGGAGTTCTTTTCCTGAAAACACAACCAACACAACTATCCAGATATGCCCTAGACTCAATGGTTAGTCCACTATAAAATATATCAAGTAAATCATGCTTTTAAAGATCATGTCCAGGTCGAGCTCTGATAAGAGAACAGAACCTTGCCCACGCTTCAGGCAATTTCTCTCCATCTTCCTGGTCAAAACTATAAATTTTCTGCAAAGCAATATGTTGAGCACTAGCAGGAAAATATTTCCGAAAGAAAACATCAAGCAAACCACTTGGACTATCAATAGAATCAGGAGGCAGACTATTATACCAAGTTTTAGCATCATCCTTTAATGAGAAAGGAAAATTTTTAGCAACAAAATAAGTACGCTTCTTGATATCATCAGAAAACAAGCTACTCAGAGTAGACAGCTCAATCATGTGTTCTACAACACTTTCTTTTTCAGTACCACAAAAAGGTGTTTTCTCAAAAATAGATATATGAGATAAATCAAGAGAAAAATCATAATCCTTATCCTTAATGTTTATAGGAGATGTGGCAAATTTAGGATCAGGAGACAGCTTATATCTAACAATATGTTGTGCAAGAATCTTTTTAATATTACTTGCATCAGTAGTAGCATTGCATTTAACAATAAAATCATCATCAAGTTCCACATAATCTTCATCAAGATCATCACTAGAGTATTCAGACTCAGGTGAATTAACAGGTTTAACAGTATTTTCATTAGGAGTTTCAGTATTTTCAATTTGTCTAGACCTAGCAATTGTAGCATCTAGAAAAGATCCTAACGAACCACTATTATCAAGCACAGCAGAAGCATCATCAAAATTATAAGAATTTTCAGATTCAGCAGAAGTAGCAGCATGTGAAGCTTGTGGTGGTGAAACAAGTTGACTTATCACAGATGGTGAATCAAGAGCAGCAGAGGTACTCAGAGTTGTACCTTTTCTTGTAGTGGATGGTAATATGGAGACTTTAGTATCGCGAGGTTTACCCATGATGGAGAATTTGCAGCGAACAATATCAATCCAAGTGAACTTGCAAATAAAGCTATGCTCCCCGCAGCAGCGCCGAGAAAATAGTCTTGATGACCCACAAGTATAGGGGATCGCAACAGTCTTCGAGGGAAGTAAAACCCAATTTATTGATTCGACACAAGGGGAGCCAAAGAATATTTGTAATCCTTAACAGCGGAGTTGTCAATTCAGCTGCACCTGGAAACAGACTTGCTCGCAAGAGTTTATCAGTAGAAACAGTTTTATAGCAGTAGCAGTAGTGAAATATAAGCAGCAGTGTAACAAAGACAGCAGTAGTGATTTAGTAAACAACAGGATTAAAATACTGTAGGCACATGGATGGATGAACGGGCGCTGCATGGATGAGAGAACTCATGTAACAATCAAGGTAGGGCATTTGCAGATAGTAATAAAATAGTATCCAAGTACTAAACAACCATAGGCATGTGTTCCATATATAGTCGTACGTGCTCGCAATGAGAAACTTGCACAACATCTTTTGTCCTACCAGCCGGTGGCAGCCGGGCCTCTAGGGAATCTACTGATAATTAAGGTACTCCTTTTAATAGAGCACCGGAGCAAAGCATTAACACTCCGTGAACACATGTGATCCTCATATCACCGCCTTCCCCTCCGATTGTCCCAATTTCTGTCACTTTGGGGCCTCGGGTTCCGGACAGCAATATGTGTATACAACTTGCAGGTAAGATCATAAAGCAATGAATATCATCATGAATTGATAACATGTTCAGATCTGAGATCATGGCACTCGGGCCCTAGTGACAAGCATTAAGCATAACAAGTTGCAACAATATCATAAAAGTACCAATTACGGATAGGCACTATTCCCTAACAATCTTATGCTATTACATGACCAATCTCATCCAATCCCTACCATCCCCTTCAGCCTACAGCGGGGGAATTACTCACACATGGATGGGGGAAGCATGGCTGGTCGATGGAGATGCGTCGGTGATGATGATGGCGATGATCTCCTCCAATTCCCCGTCCCGGCGGAGTGCCAGAACGGAGTTTCTGGTCCCGAGACGGAGTTTCGCGATGGCGGCGGTGTTCTGGATGTCTACTGGCGATTTCGTCTAACCCCCCGTGCGTTTTTAGGTCGAAACCCTTAAGTAGTCCAGAGGGGAGCACCTGGGCTACCCGAGGCGTCGCCACCATAGGGCGGCGCAGCCCAGGGGGCCACCGCGCCGCCTTGTGGGGTGGGCGCCTCGTGGCCCCCCTCCTTCTGGTCTTCTGGCTCCGTTAATCTTCTGTGAAAATAGGCCCATTGGAATTAATCCCGGGGATTTTCCTGAAAGTTGAGTTTCTGCACAAAAACAAGACACCAGGGCAATTCTGCTGAAAACAGCGTTAGTCCGTGTTAGTTGTATCCAAAATACACAAATTAGAGGCAAAACAATAGCAAAAGTGTTCGGGAAGTAGATACGTTTTGGACGTATCAGTGTGCATGTCGATTAAACTACAAGAAAAGTTCTTATCAACAACGTCAAATTTTTGTCGGCTAAGGGGTGTTTTTTGTCGCCTATGAGCCTAAGCCGACGATATGGGTTCTATGGTGCATAATCGTGTCGCCTAAGGATGCACCAAAGTTTTTCGCGTCATCAGGTTTGGGTGTCCTTTGGCCACGAAAAATCGGTCTGTTGCAAAAGATTTCCAGTTTGCCGTTGATTGTTGACGTCATACTAACTGACACGTGACAGACTAGTTAACTAGCCAGTAACACCGCTAACTGGGGTAAGTGTTTGTGATAGATGGTAAACCCACACAGGGCCTGCCAAGCCTTAAACGGGTCGGCCTAAGAAGGAAGATTAGGCCGGCCCATTTATATTGCGGGTCGGGTCAGTTGACTTGGTTTGACCAGTCAATTAAGTAACAAGGCTTGTCCATTAAGTACCCGAGTTGGGACTAATTTCTCAGTTTGACTGGTCAAACACTTAATTGGTCAGCTCATGCAGTTTGTGGGTCGTCCCAACAGAGTTGGTTTGACCGGTCAATCATCTTGACGGGGCCGGCCCACTATGTCCATGGATCAGGCCAAATGTCTTGGTTTGATCGGTCAGAATAGCTGGGCCAAACCAATTAGGTGGCGGGGCAGGGCAACTTTCTTTGTTTGACCAGTTCACTTGTAACCTTGGACAACGCAGTTAGTAAATGGGTCGGCCCAACCTTATCTCTTTGCTCGGTCAATTTATTGACTGGGCCGAACAGTAAGTAAGTGAGCTGGCCCAATAAGCAAGTGGGTCTGCCAAATAAGTATGCGGGTCGGTCCAGAATGTTTGACTGACCAACTTGCATTCTGAGCCGACCCAGTTAGGATTATCAGAAGTTACGTTAAGTTTCATGTTTCGGTTTAACTGCGGCCTACTACGCTAGTGAACGCCAATTAGAGTTAAAAGTTGATATCACAGAAATACTCAGTTTAATCTAGCACGGGCAAATCACAATTACAGACATTTAACAACCACTTAGTGTTTCATATTGTAGCATTATGTTCAATTATATTAAACATCATTTCATATAATAAACTAAATTAAATATTTTGGCAAATAAAATAATAAGAAAAATTACAAGGCAATTCATGTGCTCAGATAAAAAAATTGCATATAATTATGGAGGGCTCCTATTAACATCATCAATAACATGTTGGTATTTGGCAATCGCCTTAATTGAATCATGTGTACTATTTTTCAACATATCAGTTACAGAACTTAGAGGAGCAACACCCTGTGTTTCTACGCACAGTATAGCCTTGAGACATTTATCATTTGAAAGGAATGTTCTAGATTAACCGTATGGGAGGATGCATCGGAAGAAATGTCAGAACTTTTTTGGGGCCTCTTTTCTGAGAATTGCCTCATTACAACTGCATTCTAATAATATCACAAAAGGAGTTAAACGATAAACTATGCAAACATGTATTAAGCATTGTCGATATCAAATAGTCACAAGTAGCAGAAATAAGCACGAGATAGTGTATAAAACATGTACTAAACATAGACTTACATTATATCGTTGCACAAGCTCACTACGGATCCTTTTTCGGCGCCTATCTTCTAATGAGGACTGCTTCAATACAACTGTATTATGATAATATTGCAAACATAGTTACAACAATGAACTAGAAAAACATGTATTATGCAATGTAGATATCAGATAATAATAGGTAGAAGAAATAAGCACAAGATAATGTATAAACATGTACAAAGCACATACTTACATTATATCGTTGCACGGGCTCACTACGGATTCTTTTGACAAGTTCTCGAAAACACACTTTCGCTTCACAATATAATATGCATGCATGGTCTACCATGCATGCATCTATATACGAATATTCTTGGCATTCAATCTATATATAGATGGTGGCCAGCACACTTTGCACAAGACGGGGCCTCTAATAATGTGTGCACTCAATCTAGTTTTGATTAGCACAGATAAAAGTTGTATTTTGACAGGTTCTGGAAAAACTTGATTCACAATCTGTACATATATGTATATGTCACATCTCATGTATGAACATTAATTCTTAGGATTCAAATTAGATGGCCAACGACACTTGCGCATCAAGCGGGGGTCCTCTAAATATGCAATAGTTTCTACTAACACTAAACCCTAAACCCTAGATCCTAAACCCTAATTAAAACACATAAATTCTAACCCAGACTAATTAAGCCCTGCTAGTAATCCCTAGATTAACCTCAATTAAAAAAGACGTATGTAGCTAATACTTGCCTAGCTATGTATATACTCATGTGCCCCCATACTTTAGTTGTGCTTAGGTTTTTCCACGCTCCAAACTTTTGCTCACTTTTCCCACTTGCTTAGTTGAAACTCCCATAAATGCTCATAGCAGACGTTTATTGTCTTGACCGTTCACTCTCACGAGTGGGGTTGTGTTGGACTCCGTTGACTGTCTCGTTGGACCTGACGAGTGCCTTTGCTGGTTTGGTCGTGTTTGTGTTCGTAGGATGGGCACGTTAATTAAGTCTGCTATCGAGGACGTTGCGCTGGATCGGCCTATAATGCATGCCGAGTTTTGGCATCAATTCAGCCTGCTATGCATGCGATGCTTCCCGCTCGATTTACCCAAGCGAGCCAGCACGCATCGCTTCACGTTTGCAAATGCTGATTCCCTGCCGCACCTCTGCTTCCCTGCTCGCACCGCTTCTCGACTCAGTCGTTCCACACGCAGCCGCCAGTCAAGTCACGCATGCTCGATTCAGTTGATGCGTCGTTTCGCACAGTCACATCGATTCACGCATTGATGCAGTGTGTAAACGGCCAAAAAAGTCTAGGCTAGAGATACAAATCGTCATGATGTCGTTTCCTCTACCTCGGCTATTTAAATCGCCCTTCGTTGCCTCTTCCTTCTACACATCCATCTGCGCCTCCTTTCTTCTCTTCTTCCCCAAAAGCCAAAGCAAACACGCAGCAATGCAAAGTCGATGCAGTTCAACACGCCAACTTCCTGCGTGCCGCCCACCGTGTCGGAGAAGTGGTACCCCACCTACGCCGCCGTCGAGTCCTTGCTCCGCGTGTGGGCGTTCTCACGCTGGAGGTGTCCTCGTGAGCTTGCCGAGGGGTTACTTTGTGCCGGCTTTCACCACCTCCCGTAGGGCTCGCCTCCCATGTTCCGCCTCGAGGAATAGCGTTCCCACTCCATCGCTCCACCGATAGGGCTCGTCGCTCACTTCACCAATAGGTTCGATACCTACTACCTGCTCGGCCAGGTGTTTTGGTGTGGGTGCGAGTTCATCGCATTCACCACCTACAACATCCACTAGTGGAAAACGGGCCTTTTGCACCGGTTTGTAAGGGTTATATGCACCGGATGTCCAATCGGTGCAAAAGGCCTCCCCTTTTGCATCGGTTCAGTTACGAACCGGTGCTAAAGGGTGCACCACGTGGCGGCTGCCGAGCGTCCGAGCGGGAGGATCAGAAAAACGCTGCCACGGTAGAACCCCGCTACCGTAATTTTTTTTTGAATTATTTTCAACTCCCTCTTTTTTTTTTTCTTTTTTTCTGAATTTCTACTATTTTAGTTATTTCACAAGTTTAGTCTCTAACTACCCTTATCTCTAGTCCAATTACTTACTCATGCTCAAACTTCCCGCTCGGTCACCCATCCTCCCACTACTCTAGCACTAGCACGCTTAACTTCCAAGTTCCTTTCCATCCCGCATCCAAGTGCTTCGCGCGCATGTATGTGATACTAGTATCATATCAATCCTATTAACATGTCGGTCGATGTCATATTTCTTTATTGTTCGAATTTCAAATAATTATTTTAATAAACCAAAGTAATGTTGTAATAATAATCTTGAATAAATAAATAAACATTAACTTTATAATTTGTATTATTTTTAATTATTTTTAATTTTTGAATTTTTGTTTTTTTGCCAAACCTAAAACCTAAAAATTTGAAAATCTTATAATTTGCTATGCAGGATGCAATTATTAATTTTAATTTAAAAAAATATATAAAATCCTAAATTTCTGGAAAAAAGCTAAAATCTTCCTGCTTTCATATTTTCATTTGGAATTTTGAGAATCTAAAAATTGGCTAACCGGGTAAACCCAGGTGAATTCGGATGTAACTTTTTCCCACGATGATTTTGATATATTATACGTTTTTTTTCTACGTCGTATGCAAAAGTTAATGCGGTTTTACCATTTTTCAAACATTTTTTGCAATAAATGTGAAAATTAAAATTTGTTAATTTTCCCTAATAGTAGGTTGCATAACATACAGGAATCTCAAAAGATTTTATTGTTTGAATTTTCTATCATTTTCTTTTCTATTTTACAGTGTTAAAAAAAGGTGATCCATGCACCGGTTCGTGTTACGAACCGGTGCAAAAGAGTTCGTGGCTGACACCAACCCTTTTGCACCGGTTCGTGTTACGAACCGGTGCAAAAGGTTCCGCACGAACCGGTGCTAATGTCGCGGCTGGTCCTCTGGACATCCAGACCGCACGAACCGGTGCTAATGACCCCTTTAGTACCAGTTCGTGCCAAATCCGGTGCAAAAGCTATTTGGAGCAAAAAAAACCAAAACCCTTGTTTCTACTAGTGATCTACACCGACTTCGAGAGCACATTCCTCACTACCAACCACATGCACAACCTCCCGTACTACCTCGGCGAGAACAGCCTGGAGGAGGAGGACTGAAGACGGCTGTGAAGATGACGGTGAAGACGCCGGTGTTGTTGCCCTACCCTATCTATATGTAGTGTGAGTTTGGTGTGTGTGTTTCCCATGAGGCGAGTTCTATCTAGGTATCTATCTACGATTATCTGTATGTGTCTTGTTATATGTAAGAACTTGTATCCCTTCGTTTATTTATCTAAGTTATGTGGGTTGTATTAATTAATAGTGTGTTGTTATATTTGTATTTTATTTGTCCCAAGTTTAGACACGGCTAATTGATGTGGGGAAAACTAACCAAACTAACTAAAAATGATGCGCTTTGGGATGCCTTGAGAAAAAAGAACATAACTTACACGGCTTATACTACCTTGTGAACAAGCAAAAAAAAGATATCGTTTAAAAAGCACATACGACGAAGAGAAATCACAAAAATCACAAAACCTTTATTTTGGAGTGAACAAGAAGGATCCGAACTTACGTTTTTATTTTCATATTTAAAACGTGTTATTTGACGATTTTGAATTAAAAGCATAGTTTTTCAAAAAATGTAGTAATATGAATATTAATTCAATAAATAGTGAGACATTGTTTTTACCCTATGTATATGGAACATGTGTTAATAAAAAATATGCCTCATTTAGACAAGGTCGAAAAAAACTTGATTACAAATAGGGTTGTTTACCCTAGTTTTCAAGCTTGTTTCTAGCACATTTCTCATTCGGATTGATCACCTTCAAACATTAGACTTCAAATATTTGATCAAATACATAGCACATAGCAATGGACCTCATATGTTGGTTCAAATTCAACTTTGGTCAAATTCAAATTTTGGCTAAAATTAAATATTGATTCGAATTCAAATTTAATTTGGCTCAAATTTGAATTCTGACTCCCAAAATTCACCAAAAGATTCACGTCGTTTCTGATGAAGGGACCCATAAATGAAAGCGAAGAAAAAATCCTCGACAAAAAATCAGAGCTTGGGCAATCAAATTAATGAAAGCTTTTAGAACCGTAGAAATAAAATCAATCATAAACAAAAAAAATAACAAAGCAATCGTTCAAAAATAAAAACAAAGCCATCGCTTATTTCTGGGCGTCATTTATCCTTTGTGGCCTATTGCAGCATGGTTCTCTTTTGGCCCGCCAACTAGGTTTTTTTATTAAGGCTATTGCAGCTAGTGTAACTGACGAACTCGAGGAGAAAATTTGGCAAGTGCGAGAGAGAGAAGAGATGAACTTGATGTATCTGTGCTGCACAAGTATTGCTTACTATCATCTGGCTCAAATTTGAATTCTGACTCCAAAGGTAAAACCGAAGGTACCAACTAGAGACATTCCCTATCCTAATAGAATGAAGGTCGATCATAGTGAACACCTTTATGGTGTTTTCGCTAATGCTCTTGGTAAATTTCTTTTATAACTTCCGTTAGAAGAAGCTATACTAGTACCAACTTATATTAAATTCATTCGGGATATTCTTAATTGAAAAAAATGACTGTAATTGTGGCCGTAATGACTAGCTATGGAGATAAGCTCCCCGCTAAATTGGGTGATCCTGGCATACCTACTATTACTTGTGCAATAGGGACGACTAGTATTCATAATGCTTTATGTGATCTAGGTGCAGGTGTTAGCGTTATTCCATATGACCTTTATAAGAAATTAGGCTCAGGAGAGTATTCTCTGTCATTCATCACTTTACAAATGGCAGATGAAACAACTAAAAAGCATATGGGAATGATAGAAGTGTTTTGCTCAGAATTGATCAACACGTCATACCCACTGACTTCATAATACTTGATATGCCTCATGATGATAAACTTTCTATTATAGTCGGGATACCTTTTTTTAAGTACTGCAGGAGCAAACATTGATTGCACTGGCGGGAAGATGGTCTTTAATATATATGATGACCAAATTACTCGGTACTTCCCGAAAAAGCCAGAAGAAGGAAAATATTTTCCACCTGCTAAGAGAACCCAAGAGGTAAATGCATTTGATAGTGGACAACCCAAGGTGAGTTCCACTAATACAAGATATGGTTGAAAAAACTCGTAAAATTTCTAATAAAATGCTTGATGGGAGTCAACCCATCCTTTTCTTTCAATAAATTTTATAGTACTTTTGTTTTATTTATTTTTAGCTACTAGGTTGTCGTTAATAAAGTTTGCTTAGTTTTGAAGTTTTGCATAAATTTTCGATGAAAAGGACTAAAATCAGAGTTAAAAGGAGAATGGAAGCTGAAAGCAATTTCTAGGGGAAATAGCGACCACCGGTATGGTGGGACGCGTCCGTACGGCATGCCCATACCGAAAAGTTGAGTCTGAAAGTGCATGGAGCCTCGATCTGTGGTTTTGGTAATTGATGAAATCCCTATGGACTAACATTTACATTGATTTATATTTGTAGGAGTTGTCCATAGGCAATGGTTGAACCATATGTTGGCTTCAAAGTTACAATAAGAAGAAATTGATGAAGAATATCAAGTGTCAACTGTGTCTTGAAGATGAAGATGAAGTGAGCCCTCAAGTTTAACTTCAAGACATCAACATGATGAAGAATGAAGAAATGAAGTGCAAGTTCAAGATGAGACATATCAAAGAGATTATATGCTTGAAGTTTTCCATCCATATGTTGATCATGGATATGTGAAGTGATGGCCTGAAGAACACAGGGTCATTCGTGCATGTTTTCGTGGAATTGTTACTTCTGGTTTTTATATCGTGTCCCAACGAGGAGCGTAGGAGGATGTTTATCTGTAGTGTTTCTGTTGCACCCAAGGTGTAACAAGTCTTAGGTGAATTGACTGCAAGAATTGAAATGAAAAATAGTGAATGTAAATTATGGGTTTTGAAGTGTTGAAAATGCAATAAAGTAAAGTGCATAAAAGTAAAAAATTATTAATAAGTAAACGAGTTTCTGCAGATGGAAAAGGTAGGCACGGGGGATTTAGTTCATGGTGATTGTGAATGTGCATGGCGAAATAAATGTGATAAGTGAATATGATTCTTCCTATTTATATCTAAGAAGGAACACAACCCAAAAGAGAGAAAGACTCCTCTTGGTAGATTTCATCTTCCTCCAATAATCCGTATGCCTGTTACCAAAGCCATGGTCAACGCATCTATTAAGGTGTTTAAATTGGAGTAAAGCTTTAAGCTTGGTGGTTCCTTCACTAGCAAACAAGTTCCTATCTATGAGTTCTTGAGATCATGCTATTCGGGCCCTTAAATCAGGTAACATCATTAGGTGCACATAGACATACATACTCACATATAATCATCTTAATAATAAATCCACAAATAGATGGAATATAATTGTTACATCACATCTCACCAATCCCCTACATCTCCCACGTCAATGGGATCTACTCACACATGAGAGGAGAATAACATAATGATATTGATGCATGTAAAATGCATACATGAACTTTGCAATTTATTGCAACATGTTACCACATATTTGCATCTGATATAATGTTATTCCCATGTTTTATAATGTTTTAGGGGATTTTCTAAACAATCCCCTCTCCGCCGGTTCTAATTCTGTTTGGCAGAAAACTCATCTTTTTAGTGTTTTTGACTTTCCAGGAGCTACGGGACTCGAAAAAGGGCAAGGTCAGGGTCCACGCTTCAAAAAAATTGAGACGAACAAAATGAGCTGAAGTGGGACACCAGGAGGTTAACAAGCTGGGTAAGAGAGCATGTGGCGCGCCCTCCCCCTCTGGGCGCGTGCGCCACTAGGTGTCTTTCCCACCTCGAGCGTCCGTTTCGCCTCATCTTTTTGCGAATCGACTTTTCTTGACCTAAAAACCACTATATATATGACCCTCGAGGGTTTTGTCAAGGCTATGGCGGCGGAGAGCAAAAACACATAAATAGAGAGTTGGCAGGCCACCGTCAGCGGAGATTAGAGGGAGGAAACGCTGCCGGAATCGCCTCCGGTGGACTCCACCCCCTCCGGTGTGGGCATCTTCAGCATGTTTATCATCTTCGTCACCATCTACAATAACACCATCTTCATATACCCCTTGTAATTTCTCGGCAGACATGATGCGTGAGGCAATATATTGTTTTCCAATTATCTATTGTATCTCTATGTTGATGTTTGAGTAGGATTTGTTCATGGCAATTGTGAGATAGTTTGTGATGGTTCCATACAAGTATTTGTTATCTTCTATGATGATCTTTTGTACTAATATATGAGTGCACACTGTAGGGATTCGTAGCATAGAAAACAAAAAATTTCCTACCGCGAGAACGCAATCCAAGCCAAGATGCAATCTAGAAGACGATAGCAACGAGAGGATGAACGAGACTAACCCTTGAAGATTTCCAAAGCCTACGAGATTAGATCTCGTTGTTGCAGAAGATGATCACTTGCCGCTTTCAAAAGCGCGTAGAAGATCTTGACGGTGCCACAATCGGGCAGCACCTCCGTACCCGGTCACACGTTCGGTGTTGATGAAGATGACGTCCTTCTCCCCGTTCCAGCGGGCAGCGGAAGTAGTAGATCCTCCTTGAATCCCGACAGCACGACGGCGTGGTGGCGGTGTCGATGGAGATCTCCGGCGGAGCTTCGCTAAGCGTATGCGGGAGAAGTGGAGGAGGGGCGGCTAGGGTTTGGGGAGAGGGGGTGGCCGGCCACTATGGGGTGCGGCCAAGCTAGGGCTTTGTGGTGGCCGGCCCCCTCCCCTTGTCCCTCATTATATAGGTGCGTTGGCGTCCGAAACCCACCGGCGAGCAACGGCTGGCAACACGTAGAGCCGGGAACAACTCAGAGCTGCGGCTGGCCCTGGTCCCTCGAGCGACGGCCCGCAAAGCCTCGGCACGCACGTCCGATGCTAGTGCAAGGGCGTGCCACCTGACCTATACCTGGTCAGGAAGGTGATGGATTTGCTTGGCTTAGTTTCCTGCATGGCATATACGTAAACATTAAATACGAGCCTCGATCGGCTCTCAGGTTGTCCTGTGAATCGGCTCAAGGAGCCGATCCACCCATGGTTCGTATGAGGTCTACGATCACATGGTGGTCCTGCTTGATCAATATAAAGCTAAAACGACCTACGACGATTTAGGGTTTTCACCGCATAATCGGAACATCCTACACGTGATTGAGCCTGGCGGCCACGTAAGATGATAATAGACCAGCCCTAGATAAGGCCTAAAAACCAACATAGAGTTGATTCCCGGAACATCTTATCTAGGGCTAGCAAACTACACCCTACGTGCCACTGGATCCTTCAACCCGTTTGCAAGGTCTAACTATGCAGATATTAAACTAATCCTTGAAGAACAAGGAGCAATCATAACGGATCGGATCTACTAAACACGGATCAAGCAAGGTGCCGCCCTTACACCTAAGATAGGTGTAAAGGCGGCTAGATGTCTAGGGATAGCATAGAGCAAAGCATGTAACGCGGTAAAACAATGCTAACCCTAACACATCTATGATAACCACGTTGCTCGCCATCAACAAGGCTTCAGCACGAGCAACGCATGAACAACGAATAAACGTATACTGCCTAGATCGCAAGATGCGATCTAGGCAGCATGATGCTTACCCGGAAGAAACCCTCGAAACAAGGGGTTGGCGATGCGCCTAGATTGGTTTGTGATGAACGTGATTGTTGTTTTTCTCGATAACCCTAGATACATATTTATAGTCCGTAGACTTTCTAACGTGGGAAAAATCCCAACCGTGTACGAGCCAAATTCTAACTAACCGACACGTATCCTACTATATTTACAGATACACGGGCAAACTAGCCCAATCTTTGTGTACAAGGCCGATTCACGTATATCTTCCGTGTATATTCTTCAAGCCCATCTTAATTCACGGCCCACCTCTGATCCGGTCAAATTCGGGTGATAACACATGCCCCCCTGGTTTTGGAATTGATAATTCCAAAATCACTCTGCTTTTTCTTCGTTGGGTCATGTCGTGGCAGGGCAAAACCGTCGCAGTATCCTTCATCATAATGCCTTGCCTTCTCAACTTCTCCGCGTGATTTGACCGTTGTTTTTTTCCTTTTGGGCACCACTTCCTCGGAAACTGCTGTGGCATTGAATCTCCACTATATCCCCTTTTATTTAACCGCGCCGAACAGTTCGCCTCTTCATCCCCTTGCTCTGTTCTATCAATCGGCACCCAAAAATTCCCCATCTCCCGTAGCAATGTCTTCCTCTTCTTCCTCCTTGGCCTCGTCGGCCCTTTCCTCCCAGTCTTTCTCCTCTTCGTCCTCCTCCACCTCGTCAGATCTTTTCTCCCAATCTTCTTCATCTCGGGAGCCGACGCCGGAGTGGGGCTCGCTGGCGGCGCACGACATCCTCGCCGCAACGGAGTGGGACAAAGAGGACCACGAGCCCTACGTCTGGTCCGAGGACGACAAGTCCCTGACCAGCGGTGACGACGACCTCCAGTTCCTTGCCAATGGGGAACTGGAAGCGACGAGTGAGGACGACTCGTTCTCCTGGGACGGCTACACTTCCTCCGAGGAGGAGGAAGAAGAAGACGACGACGACTCCCTCGAGGACTACCCGCCGGCGAAGCGCTTTCGCGCCGGGTCCGACGACGACGACGACGACGAGGATGAAGATGAGGAGGCCCCCAATGGGGGCCGCTGGAGCAGTGACGAGGAGCCCGCCGGCAGCAGCGCCGACGAGAGCTCCGACGACGACGAGGGCAGCGACGGCCCGTAGAATAGGATCTACTAGTATAGGCCTAGTAGTAGTAGCATATTGGTCAATAGACCTTCTTTTGTTCTTCCTCCCTTTAGCAATCGGCTCTTTCTTTGTAAGAAATCC
This sequence comes from Lolium perenne, assembly GCF_019359855.2. NCBI lineage: Eukaryota > Viridiplantae > Streptophyta > Magnoliopsida > Poales > Poaceae > Lolium > Lolium perenne. Next base: position 165,488,431 of record NC_067247.2, read on the forward strand.
TCTTATTAATGAAGAAAATATTCCCCTATTAATTTTGCTTTCTTGTCAATTTTGCCGATTGTCAAACGAAGTCAACGCTCAAAGAGCCGATGGCAGGGCATCGGCTTGTACCATAAACACGACTTGAGGCCAAACAGTTGCCTATTCACGCGGTCAAACAGATCTCATCCGTGTCCACGCCATCCTCAAATTTCAAATGCACAGATTCAGCAAATCCAATGAGAGAATCATCCCAAATGCCATGGGCTCTGGCTTGAAACTGATCTGTTAACCTGCTCAATTGAGCTTGTTCTGTCTAGAGTCGATGGCAATGCATCGGCTTTTTTATTATTCTGAAGTCGATGTCCGTGCATCGGCTGTGATTTGCATATAAATTTTTTTTACTGGCCGATTTTATACATCGGCCCCCATGTTTCACTGTCCATCGTCCCACATGCTTGGGAAATACTTCTTGAGATGTTGACCATTGACAGCTGCTGGGAACTTAGCGCCGTCCAGCTGCTCCAGCATGTATGCATTACCCTTCAAAACCTGGACGACTTTGTATGGACCGTGCCAATTAGGAGACCATTTGCCATATGCTTTATCCTTGGTTCCTAATGGCAACACTGCTTCCCATACTAGATCACCAACTTGAAACTCCTTCGGTCTCACCTTCTTATTGTATGCACGAGCTACCCTGGCTTTGTTCTCTTTAATCTTCTCCAACGACCAAAGTCTCAGTTCCATTGCATCCTCAATAGTATCACTCATCAGAGCTGCATATTCTTCAGCTGTCAGGTCATTCTGAAACGTGACACGTCTCGATCCAGCCGTAATTTCCCAAGGCAATACGGCTTCCTGCCCATAGACAAGCTGGTATGGCGAAGTTTTTATAGCTCCATGGCATGACATACGATAGGCCCACAAAGCTTCTGACAGCGTTTCATGCCAAACCCTAGGGTTCTCGTCAATTTTCCTCTTGATCAGCTTGATCAGGCTCTGATTGGACGCTTCAGCTTGCCCGTTGGCTTGAGCATAGTATGGAGATGATCGGATCAGCTTAATTCCCATTTCATCACAGAATTTTCTGAATTCCTTAGAAATGAAGACCGAACCTCCATCGGTCGTGATGGTTTGGGGAATCCCGAACCTATGAATGACGTGTTCTTTCACAAATCTGATAACATCTTCTGATTTTACCTTCTTCATAGGGACGGCCTCCACCCATTTGGTGAAGTAATATGTAATGGCCAGGATCCACTCGTGGCCTTTGCTCGACGCAGGATGGATCTTGCCGATCATATCCATGCCCCAACCTCGAAATGGCCAAGGCTTGATGATGGGATTCATTGCTGATGCGGGTACCATCTGAATCTTCCCGAACATCTGACACGCTTGGCATCCCTTGTAGTACTTGAAGCAGTCCTCAAGCATGGTGGGCCAATAAAACCCTGATCGCCTGATCAGCCACTTCATCTTATGAGCCGATTGGTGAGTTCCACAGGCGCCCTCATGCACCTCATGTAAGAGCCGATTAGACTCAGTTGGTCCCAGGCATTTGAGTAATAACCCTTCCAACGTCCTGTAGAACATGTTATCTCCTATAAGGACATATTTCATGGCCTTGTATCTTATCCGTTTAGGTGCCCCCCGAGCCGAATCCTTCACGTAATTGAAGATATCGGCTCTCCAGTCATCCTGTTCTAGGAACTGCACCTGAACTTCTGACCCGTCTGGTATGTCCTTGTAGCCTGACGCCATCTGTGCGAGATCGTTGGCCTCGGTATTTTGAGATCTTGGGACCCAATTGAAGTTGATGTACCGAAATTTTGTCATCAGCTCGCGGCATTCCATCCAATATGGGAAGAGTGACTCACTCTCGCACTTGTACTCATCCGTGAGCTGGAAGATCACCAACTTCGAGTCTCCAAAAAGTTCCACCGCTTCTGCCCCGGCTTCCAAAAGCAACTCCATTCCCTTGCGTACTGCCTCATACTCAGCGACATTGTTAGTGCAAGGGGTAGATAGCCTGATGGAGAAGGAATAATTTGCCCCCCGAGGCGACACGAGCAAAATGCCGATGCCACAACCATCGTCACAAGCCGATCCATCGAAGAACATAGCCCATGCACGTACAGATAGTGCTGCTATATTAGTATTAATCCGCTCAGCTATGAGATCGGCCAACGCTTGTCCATTGACTGCTTTCGCAGGCTGATACCGGAGATCGAATTCCGATAACGCAAACATCCACTTACCAAGTCGGCCTTTCAAAACAGGAGCCGACAGCATGTGCTTGACAACGTCTGACTTGCATATGACGATGATCTCTGCCGTCAAAAGGATGTGATGAAGCTTGGTGCAGGTAAAGAACAGGCAGAGGCATAACTTCTCGACCTCAGGATACCTTGTCTCTGCATCCAACATCCTCCGGCTGAGGTAGAATACGACCTTTTCAACACCCTCGTAGAGTTGCACCACCACTGAAGCGATGGACGTGTCGCCCATCGACAAGTAGATATAGAACGGCATGTCTTGCTGAGGTGGAACTAGCACAGGCGGCGTTGTCAGATACCGCTTAATCTCGTCAAACGCCTGCTGCTGTTCTGCCCCCAGTGAAACTCGTCATCAGATTTAATCTTCACCAACGCCATGAACGGCTCAATTCGTCCTGACAGGTTAGAGATGAATCGTCGGACGAAGTTGATCTTGCCGATAAGACGTTGGAGCTCCTTCTTCGTGGTAGGCGGCTGCATGGTACGCACTGCCTCTTGACTTTTCAGGCCGATCTCAATTCCTCGTTCATGAACCAGAAAACCTAGGAACTGACCGGCCATCACACCAAAGGCACACTTCTTTGGATTCATTCTCAGTCTGAACTTCCGAGTTCGGTCTAGGATGCGTCGCAAATCATCCAGGTGTCCTTCCATGGAGACAGACTTGACCACCACATCATCGATGTAAATTTCCACCAACTTGCCGATCAGATCATGAAAAATGTAATTCATGGCTCGTTGGTATGTTGCACCGGCATTCTTCAGCCCAAAAGTCATGACCACATATTCAAATAAGCCCACCGATCCTGGTACTCTGAATGCAGTCTTGTGTATATCTTCTGGAGCCATGAAGATTTGGTTGTAGCCGGCGTTGGCATCCATGAAACTCAACACCTTGTGGCCAGCAGCTGCTTTGATCAATGTTTCTGCCACAGGCATTGGGTATTCATCCTTTGGAGTGGCTCTGTTGAGATCTCGGAAATCTATTACCACACGCCATCGGCCGTCCTTTTTCTCTACAGGTACGATACTGGAGATCCATTCAGCATACCTGCATGGCCTGATGAACCCGGCGGTCAACATTTTCTCGACCTCTTTCTTGACTTCTTCGAGAATTTCGGCCTTCATCTGACGTGCTCGTTGTTGGAATGGCCGAAATCCTTTCTTGAGAGGGAGCCGATGCTCAATGATGCTCCTGTCTAACCCAGGCATCTCTGTGTAATCCCATGCAAAGCAGTCTGGGTACTCTTTTAACAGAGCTATCATCTGGCTCCTGAGATGTGGATCTAACTTCTTGCTAATAAAAGTTGGTCGTGGCTTATCCCCAGGACCAATGTCAACTTCTTCTAGCTCATCAGCCGATGTAAACCCATACCCTAGCTTTCCGTCACCTGTTAGATCGACACTGAACACAGGGAAAACGTATGGTAAAGATGATATGGGCCGATTAATGGAATCGGCCCCCATTTGGATTGCATTGCTTAATGAAGGTTTACACCTCGGTCTTGCTTTACGATGACTACGTGACATGCTTGAGACAAGATTATCACTTTTTATTTTTTGGGGCCGATCACAAGGATCGGCCTTGCCACGTACATCCATAACTCTTGCCCTTGTTACACGGTCAGGCCGGTGGATAAGACCAGCATCACCCCGTTTTTTGTCACGTCGATGCACTCGCAGTCGTCCAAAGTGATACCGGAGAGCGGCTCTTGGCCTGCCGTCTCCCAAACGTTCATGCCAGCCGTTGAAATTTCGGCTGAGTCATCTGCGTGGACGATCTCTACTTCATCTCCATCCCACTGTATCAAGCATTGATGCATCGTGGATGGAATGCAGCAGTTGGCGTGGATCCAATCTCTCCCTAGCAGGACAGCGTAGGTGCTCTTGCTGTTGACAATGAAGAACGTCGTAGGGATGGTCTTCCTTCCTACGGTCAGATCCACGTTCAGAACACCTTGTGCTTCTGATGCTTGGCCGTTGAAATCGCTCAATGTGACGTTGGTCTTGATCAGATCCGAGCTAGAGCGTCCCAGGCGACGTAGCATGGAGTATGGCATGATGTTGACTGCCGCTCCGGTGTCCACCAGCATCTTGCTGACCGGCTGCCCATTGATATAACCTCGTAAGTACAGGGCCTTCAGATGTCTGTAGCTTCTTTCTCGTGGCTTCTCAAAAATAACCGGCCGTGGGCCGCAGTCAAGCTGTGCCACAGATGCCTCTTCTGTTCCAGGAGCACAGAACTCTGCTGGCAGGATGAACACCATGTTTGTGCCAGCCGATGTCTCATCATCGGCTTTCTTCTGTTTGGGGCGCCACTCCATTTTTTGTGGTCGACCCTCTTCGTCCAGAGTTCACTGAATTTTTGCGGCTAGATCTGGCCGCGCCTTCCTTAACGTGTGCAGGTATAACCTTTCGGCTTCCTCCAAGCCACGTAATCGCTGAACCCTACGCTTTTGGGAACGGCTGAGTCCATCAGGGCACCACCTTGGCCGGTGGTATCTATCTTCTTCTTCTTCATCGTCATCTTCTAACTCTTCGAGATCTTCCACCCGAGAGGACTCAACTTGCTTGTTCCGAGATGGGAGAGGTCCTAGACGCTTGAACACTGACACGTCTCCTGTACCCTTCTTCTTCTATCTACATTCTGGGCAGTTGCCGATTGTAGGCAATCGGCTCATTCCTGAATCCCAGCAGTGCTTGAAGAAGGGACAGTCCCAGTGCTTGTCCACGTCGTCTTGCTCTCTTGACCTTTCCTTGGCATGGCGCTCATATCTCTCCTCGTCTCGATCATGCCGACGATGTCTCCTGGCGTCTCTGCAAGCCAGATGATCTCCTTCGTTGTCGTCATTGTATCGCCGGCGCTGGTCGTACTGACTCACATATTTGTTGAGGAGATGGTCAGAGAGAGGTCGTTGATATCGCACGTTCTTCACTTCTCCCTCTGTGATGTAGCGCTTGCCATCGTGTCGGAGCCGATCGCGTGGAACGGCTTCCTCTTTGTCCTTACTACGAGAGCGGCTGCCCTCGCCTCTGTCCTTACCAGAGTGGTGCCCAGACTCGACCATGTTGATGCTGAACGAGAAACCTGGCTGGCACCTCTCGGGGTAAGCGCACTCCACCATGTTAACGGCGGGGAAGGGGTGTGTGTCGACTTTCATGGCGTACTGGTTGAAAATTAGACGCCCTTGTTCTATCGCCATTTGGATCTGCTGACGCCACACCCTGCAGTCGTTGGTGGTATGGGTGAACGTGTTATGCCACTTGCAGTATGGCTTTCCGTTCAGTTCCTGTGCCGTGGGGATTTTGAGGCCTTCGGGTAACTTTAGCTGCTTCTCCTTGAGTAAGAGGTCGAAAATTTGCTCAGCTTTGGTCACGTCGAAGTCAAACCCTCTTGGAGGACCTTGTGGCTTAACCCACTTGCAGGACACGGGGCTTGCCCCCCGAGTCCATTCAGCCACTGCTACCTCTTGATCCCCCGCGGAGCCTTCATCTTCATCTGCCTCAACCAGGACTACCGCTCGCTTGAATTTGTCCTGGTACAACTCTGGGTGGCGCTGTTCATGCAATGACAATTTCTGAACCATGTGCGCCAGTGAAGGGTAGTCTGCTTGAGAAGCCATATCCTTGATCGGCGATGCGAGACCCACCACCGCCAACTCGACTGCTTCTTTTTCAGTCAAACGAGCCGAATAGCATCGGTTCCTAACGGTCCTGAAGCGCTGGATATATTCTGATACTGTTTCTCCGCGCTTCTGTCGTACTTGTGCTAGATCGGCAATGCCAGCCTCGGAAGCCTCTGAGTGATACTGCATGTGGAACTGTTCTTCCAACTGCTTCCAAGTCCGGATTGAGTCTGGTGGCAGCGATGTGTACCACCCGAAAGCCGATCCTGTGAGGGACTGTGCGAAGAACCTCACACGTAGTTCATCTGATGCTGAGATCGTGCCCAGCTGCGCCAAATATCGGCTCACATGCTCGATTGAGCTGGAGCCATCTAACCCACCAAACTTGGAGAATTCAGGGAGCCGATATTTGGGTGGTAGTGGGATCAAATCGTACTCGTTGGGGTACGGCTTGGAATAGCCGATTGCCCTCCTTTTCGGCACCATGCCGAACTGATCTCTCAAGATTGTACTGATCTGATCCGCGGTGCTGGCTGCAGGAGTCGAGCTCTGAAGATTCGCTGGAGTGGCGTACTTAGCCAGCCACGCTTGCTTCTCAAGCTCTGAGCTAGCTGTAGGAGTTGAGCTTTGGAGGTTTGTTGGAGTGGCATACTTAGCTAGCCACGTCTGCTTCTCACGATCTGAACTAGAAGCCCCTCCTGCTGTTCCAGAAACCCCAGCTGTTGCAGTCTGGCCCGTGAGTGCCAGTTACTGCAGTCTGGCATGTATGTGCACGTATATCCGTGCGGGACCTCCTTGGGTGCTTCATACAAGAACTGGTAATCACTAGGATCACCGCCGATCTTGTAGACGATGAATGCTGGTGAACTCGGCACGTCTGGTGCTGCCATCGCGAGCGGCAGCGGTGGTCGGGTCTGGAGCGGTACCTCCCCTTGGTGAGTCCCTAGAGCAGGTCCTGTCGGAGAGTACTGGTGCCTCATGATTTCCTGGATCACCCAAAGCGCGACACGCTCCAACGCGTTCACCAGGCTCTCAGAATGGCGGTGTAGCGAATGAGCTACCATGTGATTAACCTCCTGACGCAGAGACCTGGTGCATTCTTCTGAAGGGGTAGACAGATCCACTCCATCGAGCGCGCCTTCAGGTGAGAACCCCTTCCACCTGATGCCGTGTGAGCGGGTTCTCTGGAAAGAGCCGATGAGGTCGGCTTCGAAGATAGGTTTGACATCGTCATACTTCTTCTTGAGCTCCTCAGTCAGATCCTCGTACGTGACTGGAGTACCCTCCGCCATCTCAGATGTAGATGGCGATGCAGTTGATGTCGAAGACTGTCCCACCGGGCGTGCCAGAATGTGTTGGCGTCCGAAACCCACCGGCGAGCAACGGCTGGCAACACGTAGAGCCGGGAACAACTCAGAGCTGCGGCTGGCCCTGGTCCCTCGAGCGACGGCCCGCAAAGCCTCGGCACGCACGTCCGATGCTGGTGCAAGGGCGTGCCACCTGACCTATACCTGGTCAGGAAGGTGATGGATTTGCTTCGCTTAGTTTCCTGCATGGCATACACGTAAACATTAAATACGAGCCTCGATCGGCTCTCAGGTTGTCCTGTGAATCGGCTCAAGGAGCCGATCCACCCATGGTTCGTATGAGGTCTACGATCACATGGTGGTCCTGCTTGATCAATATAAAGCTAAAACGACCTACGACGATTTAGGGTTTTCACCGCATAATCGGAACATCCTACACGTGATTGAGCCTGGCGGCCACGTAAGATGATAATAGACCAGCCCTAGATAAGGCCTAAAAACCAACATAGAGTTGATTCCCGGAACATCTTATCTAGGGCTAGCAAACTACACCCTACGCGCCACTGGATCCTTCAACCTGTTTGCAAGGCCTAACTATGCAGATATTAAACTAATCCTTGAAGAACAAGGAGCAATCATAACGGATCGGATCTACTAAACACGGATCAAGCAAGGTGCCGCCCTTACACCTAAGATAGGTGTAAAGGCGGCTAGATGTCTAGGGATAGCATAGAGCAAAGCATGTAACGCGGTAAAACAATGCTAAACCTAACACATCTATGATAACCACGTTGCTCGCCATCAACAAGGCTTCAGCACGAGCAACGCATGAACAACGAATAAACGTATACTGCCTAGATCGCAAGATGCGATCTAGGCAGCATGATGCTTTCCCGGAAGAAACCCTCGAAACAAGGGGTTGGCGATGCGCCTAGATTGGTTTGTGATGAACGTGATTGTTGTTTTTCTCGATAACCCTAGATACATATTTATAGTCCATAGACTTTCTAACGTGGGAAAAATCCCAACCGTGTACGAGCCAAATTCTAACTAACCGACATGTATCCTACTATATTTATAGATACACGGGCAAACTAGCCCAATCTTTGTGTACAAGGCCGATTCACGTATATCTTCCGTGTATATTCTTCAAGCCCATCTTAATTCACGGCCCACCTCTGATCCGGTTAAATTCGGGTGATAACAAGGTGGAACCCCCAAGTGTTGGACTACAAGTCTTCGAATAAGACCCAAACCCAAAACCTTTCATGTGTAGGGAAACCTACCCAAGGTGGATTCCCACTTGAGGTGGGATTCCCACCTTTCCATGAGGGGGGGGTGGCCGGCCACCTTAGGTGGAGTCCACCTGGGACTCCACCCCCTAGGGCTGGCCGGCCATGCTAGATGGAGTCCCTCCGAGACTCCGCCTTCCATAGTGATTTCTTCCGGACTTTTCTAGAACCTTCTAGAACCTTCCATAAATGCACCGGATCATTTTCAAACTTATAAAATGACTTCCTATATATGAATCTTATTCTCCGGACCATTCCGGAACTCCTCGTGATGTCCTGGATCCCATCCGAGACTCCGAACAAAACTTCGAACTCCATTCCATATTCAATATCTACTAATACGATATCAAACCTTAAGTGTGTCACCCTACGGTTCGTGAACTATGTAGACATGGTTGAGACCTCTCTCCGACCAATAACCAATAGCGGGATCTGAAGATCCATAATGGCTCCCACATATTCAACGATGACTTAGTGATCGAATGAACCATTCACATACGATACCGAGATTCCCTTTATCACGCGATATTTTACTTGTCCGAGGTTTGATCATCGGTATCTCTATACCTTGTTCAACCTCGTCTCCTGACAAGTACTCTTTACTCGTACCGTGGTATGTGGTCTCTTATGAACCATTCATATGCTTGCAAGCTATTTAGATGACATTCCACTGAGAGGGCCCACAGTATATCTATCCGTCATCGGGATGGACAAATCCCACTGTTGATCCATATGCCTCAACTCATACTTTCCGGATACTTAATCCCACCTTTATAACCACCCATTTACGAAGTGGCGTTTGATGTAATCAAAGTACCTTTCCGATATAAGTGATTTACATGATCTCATGGTCGAAAGGACTAGGTAACTATGTATCGAAAGCTTATAGCAAATAACTTAATGACGTGATCTTATGCTACGCTTAATTGGGTGTGTCTGTTACATCATCTTCTATTATATATTAAAAGTAAATTACGGGCTAACCAGAAATTAGAGAATTAGCTAGAAAATCCCACAAAAATCAGAAACATCTGTCCGTTAATTTTGTACATCAATAAACCACAACCAATGGATCTCGCTAAAAAATTTTTAGTGGCATTAAGGTTAAAGTAAATTACCCACCTTTGCCATTATGGAAAAGTAGCGTTTCGTTTTTCTCTTTCCGTGAATAGAAGAAATATATCCAACTTCTTCGCACCTCTGCGGAATCGACTAGATCGATCTATGCCGGCGCGCCGTCCAGGTAGAGAGCTTCAATAACAGCATGTACGGAAAATCAAGCGAGCAGTGGCCGCTGCATGCCCGCGGGAATGGTGTGATCACCATATTCAGATTCCTTGGACCAGTCCAGCCGCGGCCACGATTTACGTAAGTATATGTGATCTCTGATAATTTACCAATTGATTAGGCTTTGCTTTATCAATCAAATACATGCTTGTATGCACCCAGATTATTTTAGACCTTTCGTTTTGCTTCATGGTTAGGAAATTGTTTATGGCTGATTGAATTTCATCTCAAAACAAAAGTCTGAAACTGATCAGAGCTTTAAGACTGACAACAAAAAGAGGTACCGGTGAGGTGAACTGAACGGAGGTCTGGTACTGGTAAATACGTTTCTAGCGAGGTGAAGTTGTAGTATTATACATAAGAGTTGGGAGGATCTGTGAGTTGACGGAAATCTTGCAACAGGGCTCAAGGCCATGGAACGGGCCTGAATCAGATTTCTCTCAACTAAGGTAGATTGTTTTTTACCAGTACCAGACCCTGCCGCGTATCGGGGGAAACCTTAGGATTAGTCCGGGCAGCAGCGGCGTTGTCGTCGTTTTCCTTGTTGAAGGTGTTGCTTGATATGCGGCGTTTCGGTGTGTGCTTGGAGTGTGGTGGAATTCTCCGAAGGGCGCAGCGGTTGCGAGTTGTCTTTGTTCTTGTCAAGTTGCCGGTGTTGGCATTATTTTCTTTTCCTCTTTTTCTTGTGTTCTTTTGGGCTTTGGTTGTGCTGCGGCCCCAGCGTGCTTATTGTATCGGTCGGTTGCTATATTAATATAGCGGGGCGAAAGCCTATTTCGAAGAGGAGGTAGATTGTTTTTTACTGCTGCAACTGCACCAGACGTACACGCATATATTTGGATCTTGCATGATTGTTTCATGGAGTCTCTAATCCTGGATACGTATCGGTTCTGACGTGTTAGTCTGCCGGCGGTAGAATCTCATGAGCTGCAGAACCATGCATGGCGTTTCCAGTCCCGTTGACATGGAACACCGCATCAAGCAAGCAATTGCAGGTAATGCTGTTGCCCACTATGAGAACTGCCCGTCTACTTCTTCAGTCCAAATTTAATTGACTTATCTAGATATACGTATGTAGATATATTTTAATCGCTAGAAATTTGTTTATTTAGAAAAAATTAAGTCAGTTAATTTGAGGAGGAATACATGTTCAGCAACACGAGATGGTTCGTTAAAATAAATTATTAATAGTCTACAGTAAGAAATATTAGCAATGCCCCAAATCAGCCACACATTCAATGTTAATTAACTAGGAATGCACAAAAAATATAACATGCACTTTCTTACTGTTCATCCATCGTGAGATCTTTCAACCAGTCGGCGTCTCTGAGGTGACAACAAGCTACCCTATGCATGCCAGCAACTTATAGGCTTTTCGGGACAATCTGGTAAGTATCATCTATATAACTGTAAAAGAACATAACAATTTGGATCATTTATTGAACATCACATTGATGAAACAGATTGTGCTCAACTTAATCTCTATATCATGGTAAGTAAAAGCATGCAGCACCCTTAATATCTTAAGTAATCCTGCACAAAGATGACACTTCACCATCTTGTAAAGCCTAAAATCTCCTACCATCGGCGATCGACTGTGCTTTCCACCAGAAATCCCATGCGGTCTATGGCTGAACTGATCCGCAGGTACCCATGTCCACTCATTCCTAGCCAATATTATTTATTTAGAGATGCTTCATATCATGGCAAATTTTCTACCACAAACTCCATAATCTAACTGATTTAATATTTCACATGTTCATTAGCTTGACTCAAGTGTTTTCATTATGTCCTAGATGAAGTACATCATCCACCTTCAAGCACTTGGTGTCTCCTCCACCAATACCATAGGCTTTCGGGGTAAGCCAATTAAGCCCGTAAGCGAAGGTGCATCACTAAGACAACATGCACAATTGCACATATTGAGAACATTCCGATTAAGCTTAGTACACCAATATTTGGATTCACCATGCACTATTGTTAATCATAAAGCTCACATCTTAAATATCTCACGCTATAAAGGTAACATTCTGAAATGAGTGTCGCAGGTCAACATTTTCTAACATGAGCTAGAAAGTTAATTGAACATAACAAAATTGAAGAGCGTTTTTGTAACCGGTATACTATTGTGTCTTTAATATAAATGATCATATATAGCGACTGTGATGGCTCTTGGAACATATTGGTACTTTCCATGCTGGCCCAATCTATGTGACAGGAAAGATAATGTGGAGATAAATTTGTGGTGCATAATAAATACAAATAAGAGTTTGTCAAAGATAGAAGGTGCCTGGATATGGTGGCATGAGTGTACATAACAGATATAATATATGCAATTTTTGAAAGTGCATTTCACCTGTTATTTGTGAAAATATATACTATGTTAATAGGAAATTGAGACTAAATACAGGCAACATATGTAATGTGGATTATTGTTTTATGAATATTATGGAATGGTGTTATTAATGAGGGAAAAAATAGTCATGACATTGAAATATTTTTCGAAGAAAATCATAATAATAACTCTATGTATGTTTAACAAATTCAAAGTACTATTCTTTCTGATATTTCCCCAATTTTTGGTTAAAACTAAGAAAATAATATATCAAGAATACAAAGGCCGGAATATATTTAATTGCTGAAACGCTACGGGGACGACAACGGATCAAAGACGGCCTGGGACGACATAGCTACATGGCAAATGATATTTAAACTACTAATCAATAGATTGGGTAAGCCCCTTCCCCAACTAATGAAATATGTAAGTCCATACAATTAACATTAACAATACAATTTAATTAGAGAAGTACTTAATCTTTATAGCAAAAAATCAATTCAAATTAGTTCATATATTGAGATGAAGTGTGCTATCAAACACATACAGTTCGACCGTATATATGGTGCTATTAAAATACATGCAATCTAGAATATAAATATTTCGCGAGTTATTTGTAAAAATAGAATTCACATACATAGCATTTAAGGATTATTCAATAGTATATGATTAATTATTCCAGATTCTTTTGTATCAACTAATTACTTAACTTAAGTGTGTCATTCTGAAATCAAATTATATATATGACGATTAAGACAAACTCCAATACTTTTTATGATATTTTCTCATTGTAGTTCACTTAGATAAAACTCAAAGTTAAATACATGTAAGTGTACCTATATGTTAATTATTAGACTGATATAAATGAAAAGTATATATATGTTACGATTACTTTGGACATGTTATTTCTCACCAAACACCGTAATTAATCTTAATCCAATGCGATGGACATATACATGCAGGGTGTCCCTATATACGTGACTCTTATCCTAAGAACGAGCACATGAGTGATTATGCCAAGACAAGTATTGATTTGGGAGTACATAAATAAGTGTTTATTACTGAAACCAAACTCTTGAGGATGTGATGGTGATTGTTTTGTAAACATGTTTTATGTATAAAATATCAATCTAATTGTTTATGCTAGCAATAACTTGAGCAAAAGCTTACTTTGTTTTTCAAGTGCGATAGAAGCGGTCAGGCCGGCTGACTTAGTATCGATTAGCAGAGTTATGCATAATGATTAGTTTAGTTCACATTCTCATAAGTCCAGACCCGACTTCCTAAACCCGTTAATGAGAAAAAATGGGCCCCATCACAACATTTTGTGAAGGAATGTTTTGTATTTTTTATTACTTAGCAACCTAATGATAACTTCATATACACCATAAACTCAAATTTCTATATGTAGGAATATATACATGCATAAATATCATGTATTGTCTTACTAAAAGATAACGGAGAATATTTGCATAAGATGGAAAAATCTTTGATACATTAAAGTTGGTGCCCTCGCATTTGCGAGGGCCACTGTGCTAGTTCATATAATGACATAACCTTGTTATTAATAACATCCAATGTTCATGATCATGAAACTATGATCATCTATTAATCAACAAGATAGTTATACAAGAGGCTTACTAGGGACTCATTGTTGTTTACATAACACACATGTATCAATGTTTCGGTTAATACAATTATAGCATGGTATATAAACATTTATCATAAACACAAAGATATATAATAACCACTTTTATTATTGCCTATTGGGCATATCTCCAACACACACATATGTTGGGGGGTGCATAAGGTTGTCACCGATGCATGTTGATAGGATGAGGGACAACTGGAGCCTGATAGAAACCATGTCCCAATTCTTAGATGCATGTTGTATTAATCCATGGTTAATCAAACATGGGGGTATAACTATGGGGACCTTTCAACTTACAGTGGTGGTTGGACTTTATGTCTTAATAATTCCCTTGTTTGCTCTTAACTGGCCTTGGGATCAATCACTAGGGTTGTATTTGCTCATATCCATGGCTACACCTATCTATGACCCCTCTCTAGAAGAAACAATAAAAATACTATCTTTGTGCTTCACTAATTATGACAACCACACAATGAAGTAGCAATTGGCTAGAACACTTACTCCCTTGAGTTACTCCACCTTACTTATCTTCATATCACTTTACTTTATTGCACTTTGCTTTCCTTGCATTTGTTTTACTCATTGCATTTTATTTTCAGCACTTATAGTTTATAGTAAAAATATGTACACACACACCATATATCCTAGCTTTGCATAGAAGGCCGTATAAGTGGGTTATAGGGCTTTAGAGAATAGATAGTTTACCTTCAGATCCTCGTGGGTTCGACACTCAAATACTTATTGAATTGTACTGCGGCGATCCCCTGCACTTGGGGGTTATCAAGATACTTTTCTGGCACCGTTGCCGGGGAGCATAGCGCTAGGCTTTTATTATTTCTTGCATTGATAGTTTACTTTCAGTAGCTTTATTTTAGAAAATGGAAAGTACCAAAAATACTCCTGTTATGAGAACAAGTATGAATATTAATGGCATCTTGTTTATGTACTTGAATGTTGATGAAATTGGTAAGAAACATAGAGAATCAAAAGAAGGTATGAGATTAGAATGTGGCTTGGAAGTTCTAAATTTTATCGCTATTGAATTGCTTGACTACTATGATGATAAAAACTGTTGCTCTGAACAAAATTTTAGACACTTTAAATTTCAATGTAGATCCCATAAAGAATATGTTATTGCATCTTATCATAGTTGCGATTATGCTCATGTAGGGATGGAACAAGTTGAGCAATGTGTTACTTATATGGAAGCATGTGAATTATACACCTTCATGTGTGAACATGAAATTTGCCCTACATCTTATAATTCTAAAAGAGAGCTCATTGGTGTCCTTGATTATTGTATAACCAACTAGCATGAAAATATCTATGTTGTTGACTTTAAAAAGAGGGGCATGGCTGCCCAAGGGAGCACTAATATGTTGCAGGAAGAAGAAGAGGAAAACATAAGATTGTGGGTATCCATGCAGCCTCAAGAGGAAAGCAAAGAAGAACAAAATAAGGAGAAAGAGGACGATAAAATCATAAGCTTGGGATGCCCATGCAACCCCAAGAAGAGCATGAAGAAGAACAAGAGGAAGAAGAATGGAGTAGCTACCCATCTCTAACTCCCAACAATGGTAACACACAAAACACCCCTTCTTATAATATTGATGATGATCCTCTATGTGAAATAAGTTTGTCTAATTTATAGGAGGATCATGATGATTCAAAAGAAATATATGATACCATAAGCTCATTAGATGATTTGTCTTTATGTGGTGATTCTATTCACGACTATGTTATTGAGTTTACTCTTGATGCTTGCAAATGTTATGAAAGAGGAAGAGATAAGAGCCTTCTTTTCATTTATATGTTATTTAAAATGCAAGATACTAATTCTTATATGCACAGGAAGAGGGTGAGACTTAAAAGTTAATTGTTTCAAATCTTATGGTGTGCTCCATATATTTTCAAGTATATTTTAATTTGAGCACACATCTATGTCCTTGTTAAATATTTGTACTTATCATTTCATATTAATGAGTTTATAAGTTTTAATAAAAGAAAAAAATAAAGTATGGAAGAGTAAATGAGAGGGTTGGGCAATGGAGAAGTTGGGGTCGACCTTGAGCATGTGTTATTCATGCCAATGGAACCATTGCAAAGTATATATCATTAAAACTTTTCCTACAGTAAAACAAAATAAAAAAATGTTTCCTTTCTTTATATATGTTAGCTTCTTAAATAAAATGGTTTCCCAATGATATCTATAGTTCCCATTTTGGTAGAAAATAATCATATCATTTGTTTGGAGAACAACAATTTTGTATGCATTGGAGTATCATGGATATGAAAATATTTCTTTGTTTGAGCTGAGTAACATGATATGATGAGGAAGAATTAGAGGACTAGAATTATCAAGATCATAAGAGTGGGGATGCCCATGCATATCCCTCTTCTTTCAAATATCTCAAGTAAATCATTTCAAACTCATGTTTTAGTTTATCTTCATGACACATTTGAATGTTTGCGGGGACCATATTTTTATTTATCTTTGTTTGGTTTTAGTTTTTCATATTAATGCTTGATGTACCATGTTAGTTTTATTTTAGTTTACTCTCTAGTTTCTAAATAAAGTACCAAGTTTTTACCCATTTGGATGATAAAAGTTACAAACAAAATATGGAGTTGTTGATTCCTCCACTGCACTTTTTAGTGCATGATTTTTCTAATTTTTTGGTAAATCCTAAAAAAATTAGAAATTCACAGTAGCTGTAAATTTTTATCCTCTATATGCAAACGAATTGTCTAAAATTCATGATGTGCCTAAGTGGTATTAAAAATTCAGTTTTGCTAACACGAAAATTCTGGACATATTCTGCCTTTCAATGTTAGATCCATTCTCTTAAGTATCAAAATGATTTTTGCATGAACTTTTGATATATTATAATGAGTATAACATTATATGATCTCTGGTTCATAAATATATAATTTGTTTATGTATAAAGAGCAGAAAGCATGATATCTTTTTACCACTAATGTCACCCCATAGAAAAGAATGGGAAACAAGTTTTGTGTTGAAGTATTTTCACAGGGAATGGAAGAACACCACACAAAGAGTAGTCCAAGAATGGTGAATACCATAAGCTTGGGGATGCCCAAGGCACCCCACTGGAAATATATCAAAACTCTCTGTTTGCACACTTCTAAACTTTGTTTTTTGAGCAACATAGAATTCTCTCAAAAACTTGGAGCGTCCTTTATTAGTTTTATGTCTAGTTTTGCTTTGAAATAAATAAGACCATCATGAAAAATGCCTTGAATGATTAAGAAAGAGATAATGAATTAAATCATCCTATTCTTAAAGATCCTAATGAAAATAATTTGCATTCATATGTGGGAATTGATAAAAGAAAGTATGATACCTTTGCTATATTTATTGTGCACTTTAACCATAGCAAATACTTGTGCATAGTTTCATCAATATTTGGGGAAGTGATATTAGATGTTTACGATCTTTGTGATTTCCTCGCTATATTTGATGCAAATAATATATTATCAAGTAACATTACTTATACTTGATCGAGAGATTAGCTTCGAACAAATGTTTATGCATCCCATTATGATTGATATTGTGGACTTGGCACATGTTCAATGATAAATAATTATTATATCAAAGAATTAATGGGCTAAAACTAAGAAGTTCCCAAGGAATAAACATATTCCTATGTGTATTTAAAATATGAAGGTTGATGTTTGTGTGTCAGTTCCTTTTAAATGGTGAACCTCATATTTGAAGCATTGTAAGTCAGTTGATAATATATTTGGTTGACCAACCAGCCTCTTGCTAGCTTTGAACCAATGAGCCACCACTTAGAAATAAAATAAAAAGGAAAATAAAAAGATAAAAGAAAAAGAGAAAAAAAGAGAAGAGAAGGAAAATAAAGAAAAGAGAAAAAAGAGAAAAAAGAGGAAAAAGAGAAGAAGAGTTAGAACCCAATGAGTCGACTGTTTTTATATCAAGGGAAGAACCCCTGCCACTCATAAGGTGAAAAGCTAAGAAGCGAACACTTGAACCATTTTCATTCCACTTTATGGTCAACTAAAGATAGTACCTACTCACTCATGTATGATTCTTCTATGAGAGTTTGAATGTTAAAATATTGGAGGGATACATCATCCTCCCATTATTTGGTTTGCAATGCAAGCATGATGAATTTCTACTCAACAATTGTAGGAATCAAAGGTCTCAAAAACCTTGCTGATGATTCAATCAAATGCGATGTTAGAACTCTATTTGTTTCTAGTATCAATTAATCATGTCCAAATAGTGTTTCCATATATTATCTCTTTTACACCATGTATAGATAGTAGCACACCAACATAGTGTATCTTTATTAGCACTTCGCTATTTCATTAATTAAGCTATGTTTCACATATTTGCCATGTTAAATTTTTATGCATGCATAGAGCAAAGTTCTTGTCAAAGTATTTTAGAAGCATTGCAATAAACTTCATAGTCCATGTTAGCTTTATCACCTTTATGCTCGAGGATAAGCATAGGTTAAGCTTGTGGATGTTGATGCATGTAAAACGCATACATGAACTTTGCACTTTATTGCAACATATTACCACATATTAGCATCTTATATAATGTTATTCCCATGTTTTATGATGTTTTAAGGGATTTTCTAAAACATCCTCTCTCCTCCGGTTCTAATTCTGTTTAGGAGAAGACGCCTCTTTTAGTGTTTTTGACTTTCCAGGAGCTACGAGACTCGAAAAAGGGCAAGGTCAGGGGGCACGCTTCAGAAATTTAGAGACGAACAAAATGAGATGAAGTGGGCCCCCAGGAGGTTGAGTGATCTACCCGTGCGTGGGGATGATTATTGGGACCCTCCTCGCCCATTACATTTTCTCAAGTCAGTTGAAAAGGGGGCCACAACATTGGTTTTATTTGCCTATGCCATGCATGCCATGCTTTACTTACTGTTGTCTCTGGATGTGTATATTATGTATTATACCTCGCGGGACGTTTAGCGAAGCATGTGGTTTGCATGCCTAGCCTTCGTCGCAAACCCTGAGTCCCCTTCGGAGTACGGCCGAACTCCGAAACAGGTAGCTTAGTCGGGTGCCCCCCTAGACTTTCTTGTTAAACTGGGAACAATCTTGTTGTGAGACTCCACACTTGCTAAGTGGGGTCAATCATGTGTATGGTTACATTTGGGCAACCCCTGGAGGGTGTACATCTTATCGATAAGCCGTGTCCGCGGTTATGGACGACTTGGAGCTGTTTAACTCGATCATATAAAAATTTACACCTTTATGCTACTGCTAATAATTTGTTAATAACTTGCATTGTAATTTAGCATTACTGCAACTTCTACCTAATAAAACTTGTCAACAATGTGAGTGTCCTTGTTAGTACTTCTTCCTTTCTGAAGGGGGAATGCATCGGTTGGGTTATGTTTGCAGAGTATAGAACTGTTAGCTTATGCGCTCTCTCACCTTCTTTGTTTAGACAAATGTTGTAGCGTGTCTCTATTGGTTAGTACAAGCTTTGCTGCCGCTAAACTCCACCATATAGCCGGGCAATTTTTATTGCCCATCGGCGAGCACAACCGGTCTTGTCTCGCAAGTACGTGCCTTTGGTACTTAGCCTCACCTTTCTTTCTCTTTTGTCTCCTCCCACTTTTATTAGCAACCCTTGGCTCGACTTTCATAGGTTTTGAGGTGACGACGTTAGCAAGGTTACCCTTCCAGCTTGGCCTGGGCACTGGTTATCTTCAGGACTTTTAGTCCATTTTGTATCTTGTTCGTACAAGGACTTATTTGATCTTCTGTATGATTTGAATCTTTGTGTTGTATATTTATATTCTTGACTGGTTGTAGTCGTTGATGTAATATATGTTTCTTATGGGCTCTATTGTAAACATGTTGTAATGCAACTGCTCGTGATAGTTCCTCCTGCATCACGTGTGTGATTCGTCGCGCACGTCGTGTAGGAGGGCGTCTCCGAATCGTTACATGCGGATTTCGGTGGAATCGCTAGAATCCTCATGGTATCGGTTTTGGGGCGTCACAGTCATTGAACTTGGCAGAGACAGCCCCATCAATCTTCTTGAAACGATTGACAAGGGTGCTCCTCGGCAATACCCACCATGAGGTGCTTAGGGTTGACGGAATCCTGCAGGCTAACACAAGACATCGGATACCAAACGAACAGGGAGATAGATTTACCCAGGTTCGGGGCCCTCGATGAGGTAAAACCCTTACTTCCTACTTGTTTTATATTGATTTATCGAATACAATAGGTTACAATTGGGTAATCGATAGACTATTATGGTGAACTCGCCGGGAGGAAAGGTTTCTAGGGTTTGTGTATGCTAATTTGCGAGGGTTGCGTGTGTTCTTCTTCTTGCTCTGTCATTCGGAAGATCCTCTCCTGGACTTTACATAGGAGGCCAGGTCCCGAGAGTCATGTCCGAACTCGACTAGGTTACATTGAGATCTAAACAAATCCTTCCTTTATTGACATCTTCTTGCCTTCTTCATCAAGAATCCATCTTCTGGTAGGTTTGTTTCGTTGCAACCGATGTACGGGCCCACCTTGGTCTTGGACAATCTTCATGGGGCCCTAGTTGGGCCAAGGGAGGTAGACTAATGTCAGGTACCCAAAGGGTAATGCCCACATCAGTAGCCCCCGAGTTGAATTCCTTTGATTATTGATGCTTTTGTTGTTTTTATCGGGTGCGCGTCTAGCGCTCCCGACGGGAGTAGCCCCCGAGTCTAGGGATGGATATTTGCAACCATGCGTAGACTCAAGTCGAGTAGCCGAAAGTTGTAGATTCCTTCAGAAGTTACTTCCATTCGAGTGCTCCATCAAAGGGATCCGATAACTTTTATGACATCATCAATGACGTGGCAACCGCAGCAGCGAGACTGACATGACATGACCTAGCGGGCCCATCCCACGTCTGAGCAGCCAGTTTTGGAAATGACCGATCATTGCGCGCTAACCGAAGCGTCTCCTCGATTTCTGCGGATAGTGGAGGTAATGGGCCCCCGTTTGCCTCTTATTTTGACACGTCTTGAATCCGTCTGCCCAATTCCAAAGTAATTTTTTTTCCTTTATAAAGAGGATCTAGGGATTTACTCATCCCTCCCCTACCATCTTGTTCTTCTTCTCCCTTTGCTTCTTCGCTCCATTGTTACTGCGCCCAAACACCAAAACTCCCAAAAAAACCTGTATTGAGATGGGCAAGAAGAAGGGAGCCGCAGTCGCTGGCGCCACCACGAGTGCTACTAGCTCTAAGGACACCACGGCCGCTCCGAATAGAACCTCTCCATGAATTGCCACCACCGCCGCTAGAGATGCTCCATGCGACTGGACCGCATCCACCATGACCAAGCGTGACAAAAAGAAGGCGCGGAGCCTTCGATTAATCTCCGACAACAAGGAAGATATTCGTCTGCCAGGTTCAGATTCATGTCCTAATCCCCCTACTAGATTTACTGTCATGTTTGCTGCTTTCTTGTTCAGAGGGTTATCTCTACCGGCACATGAACTCCTTCCGTGTCTTCTACTTTCGTTGGGATCCAACTTTGGCAGTTGACCCCAAATTCCATTCTTCACCATGCAATCTTCATCACTACTTGTGAGGCTTTTCTTGGTATTGATCCCCATTGGGGCCTATGGAAGAAGATTTTCTTCGTCAAATGCTACAGCGGCAACAACAGACCTTACACCATTGGTGGAGTTGGCTTCATCGTCCGAAAGGAAGTTAATTACTTTAACTTTTTGATGAAGGAGTCTGTCCAAGGCTAGAGGTCGAATTGGTTCTCTCTTAGGGATCAATCGGCACCAGGACACAACACAAGCCTGCCAAAGTTTGTCAATGTACTAGAGGCGACGCCGAAGAAGTCCTGGAGAAATATCCTGACTGCCGAAGAAAAAGTAACAGCCGATGATTTGTATGAGAGAATCTTGGAAGTGAAGGATGCCGATGGTCAAACAATGATCGGCACTGAGATTGTTATTGTATTCCTGAAGCGTCGCGTCCCGCCGATAATGTCTAGAGCTCACCAGATGTGGTTATATTCGGGTCCCAAGGATGAGACTAAATCAGTGCCGCAGAATTGTCGGATAAGGAATTATTAGACGAAGTCAGATGTTTAACTTATTTCAGTCAAGAGGATTCTATTCCCTTACTGTCCCTCCAAGATCCGTACGAACTTACTCATCAGCCAACTGAGGTAATCCCGATTGTCTCACACTTGCTTCAATACACGCATCTGATAACTTTGTTTTACTTACTAAGTTATTGCTTGCCTCAACAGGTCCCTGTAGCTGCTAGATACTACCCCGTTGTATCCGAGGCTGAGGAAGAACCGGAAGATGATGAATCTACCGGCAATGTAGAAGCTCATGTCGAAATAGTCGAGGACAGTGAGGCCTCCAGAGAGGAGGAGAACAATCCTTTCAACCCTGAAGCCCCTTCTGCCGAATACCATAAAACCCACGATGATGAATTAACCGATACAGCAGAGTCGAGTCCCAACGACCAACATGACAATGATACTGATCGTGTTCTTCTTGTTGGTGCAGCTCCAGAGAGATGTCCACTGGTCAGCCACCGAAGTGTCTGTTAGGCGGCTTTGCCGATGAAGATGAGCTGCTTTTCGACTCGTAAGTGTTTCCCTTCATTCTTTCAGGCTTGACTTATATCTTTTCACCCATATTGCTGATGTAGCCATACATGCTTATGTAGTGACAAAGGATATGTAGAGCCTCCTCCGAAGAAGAAGGTTAGGACCAGCTCCAGCAAGCAGACTTCAACTGCAGTTGAAGTACCGCCTGTGCCGAAGGAAACACAGGCTGCTCCTTCTTTACTAAAGGGAAAAGAAATACCTTCGGCAGCTGCCTCTTCTCCTTCGGCTCCTGAAGGGCACGTAAGTACCGTAACATTTCTCGTACTTGATGTTGATTCTTCCTCTTCCAGCCCCCGAGCCTATATTCGGCTGATTGCAGTCGAATGTTGGATCAAGGATAGCATGATATATTCATAACAACTTTGTCTTCTGTCTCATCACAGCCCATCCAAGCTACCGTATCAATAATAAAGGACTTCGCCTCCCGATTTACTCACCTTGAAGCTGAGAGCATTCAACTCAAGCAAGCCGCTCAATCAAAGTCTGCCCAACTTGACCAGGCAGTCAAAATGGCAGCTACTGCTCGACAAGAAGCATGTTCACTGAAGAAAGAACTAAACCAGCTGAAGACAAAGCTGAAGGAGGAAGATAAGGAGAAGGCGGAGGCCCAGATTCAGGTGAAGGAGAAGGAGGACAATATTCAGGCGAAGGAGAAGGAGGACAATTGCCGCAACTCTATCAAGGCCCTACTGGGTAATTTATTGTAACAACTTCAACATTTCTTTCTTGTTTAGCTTTATTAATCTCTTGTTATTGCCTCCACTTTTACAGGAGTGGCCGATATTCCTGCAGATACTGTAGGCAAGCCCCCGGTTAATTCTGTAGTCGATGCTATTTCTTTTGCGGTCGACTCCAACGAGCTTGTCCGAGGCCTTCTCCAGAAGAGTAAGGCAACTTTGTCAAGGATCTTTGCTCTGATCTTCCCGAAGGCAGATCAGGACAAGACTCTGGGGCAGCTGGTAGATGCATTTTCTGTTGACACCCAAGGCACCATCGAGGTATTCAAACATATCTCACGTACCTACGGAGCTCTTCTTGCATTCCAACTTCTAATGGGGTATGAATTCAAAGCCGACATGAAATCATTGACAACTGAGCTACCGAAAGATCAAGATGCCTTGGTATTGACCTTAGTCCTTTTAGTGCGCCAGCGCGTAAGTGTGCGCGACAACTTCTTGATTTAGTAGAAGCTAATAAGCCAGCTGCTGGCAGAATCACCCCAAGCATGTCAACTCAAACCCAAGCTCCGTGAAGGAATTTTGCCAAGTTGTAATAGATACTTGTTTTTAACAATGGCTTTTCTAAGGCCTCACTTTGTAATGAATTTGAGCTGGCAATGTTGCCAGTTCTTTTCTTTATAACCACGATGTCCAGTTTTGATTGTGCGCTCCCGACAAGAGTAATTGGAGTTCTTGATACTGTATTTTTTTATCTGAATATGCGCACTCGATGCTGTATTGCAGGTGACACCAGTTGTTCCTTTCGTCAAAAGTGCTTCGGCTGCTGGCTTTGAATCCGGCCCCGTGGAACAAATGAGGAGCATAATATATCGAATGGAAAAAGACCTGTTAGGTATCCATGCCATGGCGACTGTGATCAAGAAGAAGGGTGAACTAGCCATGGAAGCAGAGCAGTACGCATTGAGCGAGCTACATAAGCCCACATAAAGTTTGAACTATGAGTATTCGATAATCCTTCATCTTCTTCACTTTTGATAGTGTATCTTCTTGATGACTGAACTTTTCCTCGTCATTTTTTTATTAGTTATTGCTCTAAACTTGTGTGAGGAGAACAAGCGAGTTCATGAGCAAGTCGAAGTCCTGACTGATCTGTCACAAGCACATGGCGTCTTCTGGACCAATAGGTCAAAGGTTGCGATCATTGCAAAATTCCAGGATCGGGTGCACTTTGGTGCATAGCAAAGTGTGTAGTCAACTTCTTGCTGGGCAGAAACAACTTTTGCCTTTGTGTTGGCTCAGCATCCTTTACTATATTTGGAGTCGATTGCTATAAGGCCGATGCCCATGTGAACCAATACTTCCCTGTCGTCAGACACCCTACCTCCATTAGAGTTGATAGATTGGAGGTGAGTTCTGAAGCAAACTATGGAGCTGAAGCTCCAAATGAGTAGTCTGATACTTTTCCCAACTGTGTAAGCGATACTATTGTTGTAAATTACTTTTTCAATGATACTTCTCCTTATCCCGAATATTTGGGTACCTTGGGATGTAACTTTATTCGTGTACACGATGTAACCTGTTTGCCCAATCTGTGATTTCTCTTCATATTGATGTTGATGCTCACGGAGACGAGCAAATCTTTGAAGTCGATGACTTTTTCATCGTGATACAACATTGTTGCTTTGTAATAGTGTCTTCAGATGCCGATGACATTTTTTGATTATTTTTTTATTGAGCTACAGGCTTTGGCATGCTGGCTCTTCGGCATCGGTATTATGATGCTTGTAATTTGTAAAGTGTCGGCAACAAATTTTTGAGTGATCAGCTCATGTTGCAGACCCAGGGGACCCGTAGTAAACACAACTTTGCTCAAACCGTACGTGTATTTTTGAAATTTATCGGCAGCAGCCCCCGAGTTAATGAGGGAATCGTGACCTCGACAGGCTTCGTTGCTCAGGTATCGTAAGTACGAAGTACCGGCGTGGGCCTTTTGATCTGTATATTTTCCATCAATTGCATCACTCGCATGTTTCCTGAGGATTTTGTGGAAATCATTTGTATTTTGTCGTATTTACGAAGGTCCTTTGATTGCCATCGATTGCAGCACTAGAAGGTCATTTGTTATATTCTTAAATAAAGCAGGCCAATAAAAACTAGATTGTAATACCTTTGCAGTAGTGCGGTCTCCTACATGATGTCCTCCATAAGGACCGTCATGACAATCTCTTATGATACCCTCTTGCTCAAATTCAGGCACACAATGTCTAACAATACCATCCACACTTTTCATATAAAGGAAATAATCATCCCAAAAGTAATGTCTAATATCATAGACGAATTCTATCTTTGTTGTGAGTTAAAATGTGGTGGCATAACTTTTCCAACAATAAAGTTTGCATAATCAACAAACTATGGGGATGCAACTCTAGCACTAGACACATTAATGTTTGCAAGTTATTCATTAGCAAAGCTATTATTAATAGGAATATGATCTAGTGGGATGTTTTCTATTCTAGATAAATGATCGGCTAATGGATTATCTTCACCTTTCCTATCAACATAATGCAAGAAAAAATCTTGAAGTAATAGAACCCATCTTATTAATCTAGGCTTAGCATCTTTTTGTTGATAAGATATTTAATATCAGAATGATTAGAGTTCACTATGACTTTAGAATCAACTATGTAAGGTCTAAACTTATCACATGCAAATATCACTGCTAAGAATTCTTTTTCAGTAGTAGCATATTTTCTCTGGGCACCATCGGTTGTTTTAGTAGCATAGTAAATGACATTAAGTTTCTTATCACCTCGTTGGCCTTAAACAACACCAACATTGTAGTCACTAGCATCACAAATAATTTCAAAAGGTAGATTGCAATCAGAAGGTTGAATTATAGGAGTACTTATTAAAGCATTTTTAAAATATTAAATGACTCTACACATTCATCATTAAAATAAAATGGGACATATTTTTTTAACATGTTGGTTAAAGGTTTTGATATTTTAGAGAAGTCTTTGATAAACCTTCTATAAAATCCAACATGCCCAAGGAAACTTCTTATAACTTTGATGTCCTTGGGAGATGGTAACTTTTCTATGGCTTCAATCTTGGCATGGTCCACGTCAATGCCTCTTCCTGAAATGCGGTGTGTCAAGTACAACACTTTTTGTAACCATGAAATGGCACTTCTCCTAATTAAGGACTAAGTGTTGGTCTTCACATCTCTGCAAAACTTTGTTAAGATTGACCAAGCAGTTATCAAAGAAGTACCATATATAGAAAAGTCATCCATGAATACTTCCATAATTTTTTCAATATAATTAGCAAATTGACGAGGACATCCCTACCACACTACTACCTACATCATTACAAGTTGAAGATGATCCTGCTGTGAAGCTCAAGTCCAATGAAGTCAGGATTGGACCAATGACACGGGCTCTTGCGAAGCTACTTAAACAACAGGTGAATTTGTTCCTAAGTGATACTTTGATCAATGAGAACTTTAAATTGCCTAAGTCCTATTATTTATGTATGATCAAGTATGAGGAGGGAGCAAGCATCGCACGAGGAGGAGAGGAGCAGCTGGACAAGAAGCTTGACATGGAGTTGGCCATGAAGCTGGAAACGAAGACATCCCATGGAAGCGCGAGGGAGGAGAGGGAGGCATGCGCGAGGGAAGAAGACCAAGTCCAGACCGGCGCCAGACCCGGTCTGACCAGCCACCACGTCGGCGCATCCGGTCCCAGGCCCGGTCCGACCGGGCGCCAGACCGCCCAACCCGGCGCCGACCGGGCACTAAGCTTGTGCCAGCCGGGGCACATCCAGTAAGCCCGGAACCATCGTCCGATCACCACCCGGCGCCAGGCCCGGTTTGAACCGGACCGGCCGGTCCCAGACCCGGTCGACCGGCCCCCAGGCCGGCCGAGTCCGAGTCTGTCTCGACCAGATCTATTCTGGGTCGGTTATTTTCGTACTTTTTCGATCTGAGGTCGTCCTGAACTCTTATATAAGTGCCCAGGACACCCCCAAAGTAGCTTCAGACCACGTTTAAGATAAACCCTAGTTCATAGTTGATTGCTTTGCAACTCTATTGAATCTCTACACCATATTGCATCGATTTGGTGTTGAGCCCCTGAAAGTCTTATGTGATCTTCTGTTCCATTGGGAATTAGACGGTTGCAACTTACCGCTTCATGGTCGGCGGCTACGTGCGCAAGTGTGTGGAGTTGCGAATATCTTGCAGGGTTGAGAGATGTTGCATTGGCGACAGGGACCAATCGAGAGATCTCGTTGTGTCATACAAGTTATCATCAAGTTATCTCCGATGTGTTCATCGTGTGTTCATCACCATCCACCTCGCTTACTGAGAAGATCGGGCCACCCCTTTGTTGGAATTTTGGCCCATATTGGATCAACACAATAAATATTCCAGAAATTCCTAATAAATCCTAGAGGCCCACATGGCCCATTCATGCATGGCAAGGATGGGACAACAGTTTAGTCCCACATTGCTAGTTGAAGAAGAGTTGGAGCAGCTTATAAGGGGAGCTCTTCATACCTTTTGTAAGAGAGAAATAATAGGAGGAAATAGGAGCTGGCCACACGCGCGCTCCTCCGACGACGACGCCGCCGCTCGCTCGCCTCGTCACGACGCGCGCGCCGCGGTTTGCGGGAATGCCTCGAGCCGAGAGCCTCTCTCTCTTTCTTTTTGCCACTCATGAACGGGTATATGAACAGACGCTAGAAATTGAAACGTTTTTCAGTGGGTTTTGAATACGTAGGCTGTTCAGCTTCGGCTGCTGCCTGTTCGGTTCACCTCCTTGGCCCTTCGTTTCATCTCCTCGCGTGGCCTGTTCAACTCCTCTCTCTGTGCCTATAAAAGAGGTCGCTCCTCTCCAGAGATACACTACGAGACACAGCACCATATGCGCCTACCACTCGGTTCCAGAGCTTTGCGCCGCCGCTCAAGACTTCTCCATCCCGTCTATCGGCGTGCACCGCTGGACGGGACAGCAGGCCTCCGGAACCCCGTCTCTTGTGATCCTGTACGGGAGAGAGGCGATAAGGTTTTTGGGGAGCGTTCTACCACGACTGCTGGCTTCAACATCGACACGGAGGCCGATGACTACTTCCCCAACGATGACTTCTTCCCCGACATCAGCAACCTCTTCAGCGACATGGCTCTCAACAGCGACAACGCCAACGCTGGTTCCTCTTCTGGACCGTATGTGTTCTTGCTTTCCTTTTATGAGATCATTATCCTCTTTCTTCTCCTAGCAACAAGTTCAGGTTCATTGTCAGCAAACATATTGCTCTTCTCAATCAGTTTAGACATGTTTCTCCTTTACTCTATGGTGATTTGCATGACTAGTTTAATATCAAACTTTTTAGTCATGTTTTATCCAATGTTTTATTTGATTAAATCATGGGGAAAATTGCTAATATATTCAACAATCCAAAAACCTTATAGGCATTATTCCCCGGTTAGCTTTGCTTCATCTCTTAAGCCTCCTCCTTTCGAGGGCGTGAATTACAAGAGGTGGCGTGCTAGAGCTATTCTCTGGCTTACAACCATGAGATGCTTTGACGCCACTAAGGGCAAGCCTGAAGGAGAGCTTACTCCCCTCGAGGAGAAAGCTTTTGAGGATGCCGACACCCTTCTGAGGGGTGCTATCATCAGCGTTCTTGGCGAGAACATTGTTGACTCGTATTTGTCCATCTCTACGGGCAAGGATATGTGGGACGCAATCGAGGCCAAGTTTGGGGTCTCGGATGCGGGCAGTGAACTGTATGTCATGGAACAATTTTATGACTTCAAGATGACTAATGAGCGCTCCATCGTTGAGCAAGCTCATGAGATACAGTCCATTGCTAAGGAACTTGAGCAGTTCACTTGTGTGTTGCCGGACAAATTTATTGCCGGAGGTATCATTGCCAAGCTTCCTCCTTCATGGAGGAATTTTGCTACTTCTCTGAAGCACAAAAGACAAGAGTTCTCCACTACGGATCTCATTGGGTCTCTTGACGTGGAAGAAAAGGCAAGGGCAAAAGACACACGTGCTCGAGGTGTTGAGGGAGGTTCTAGTGCCAACTTGGTACAGAAGAAGAACTTCCAATCCTACAAGTCCAAGAACAAGAACAAGTATGATGGCAAAGGAAAATTTGATGGGAAGAACAAGGCCTCACAGTCTACCAATTTCAAAAGGAAGACCGATAAGAAGAAAGGAGTATGCCATGTCTGTGGTGATCCTGATCATTGGGCTCCCAATTGCCCAAACCGCTTTGACAAGCGTCAGCAAGGAAAGGGCGGCAAGACGACCAATGTTGTCATTGGAGACACTGAGATGAAGGATGCTGGGTATGGTATATTTCCTACTGTCCTTTCAATATGTCATTCTCCTGAATGGTGGATTGACACAGGTGCCAATGTACACGTCTGTGCTTATATCTCCATGTTTTCTTCTTCTCAGGTCGCAGGGACTTCCTCTGTGTTGATGGGCAACGGCTCGCATGCTACTGTTCGTGGTGTTGGTACGGTCGATCTGAAGTTCACTTCGGGGAAGATCGTGCGCCTGAAGAACGTGCATCATGTCCCTTCTATCAATAAAAATCTTGTTAGCGGATCGCGGCGGGGGCGTGATGGCTACAAGATTGTGTTTGAGTCCAATAAATTTGTTGTGTCAAAATTTGGAACCTTTGTTGGTAAAGGCTATGAGTGCGGAGGTTTGTTCCGCCTATCCCTGTCAGACGTTTGTAATAAAGTTGTTAATCATATTTGCACCAACATTGAGACAAATGTTTGGCATTCACGTCTTTGTCATGTTAATTTTGGTTGTATGACGCGGCTAGCTAAACTGAATTTAATCCCAAGTTTCACTAATGTAAAGGGTTCTAAGTGTCAAGTGTGTGTTCAAGCTAAGCAACCTCGCAAGTCTCATACGACTGCGGAGGTAAGAAATTTGGCACCTCTAGAACTCATACATTCAGATATTTGCGAGATGAATGGTGTGTTGACAAAAGGTGGAAAGAAATACTTCATGATGTTCATTGATGACTCAACTAGATATTGTTATGTGTATCTTCTGAAATCGAAGGATGAAGCGTTAAGTTTCTTCAAAATCTATAAAGCTGAAACAGAAAATCAACTTGAACGAAAGATCAAGCGACTTAGGTCTGATCGTGGTGGAGAGTATTTCTCCAATGAGTTTGACTCATTTTGTGCGGAGCATGGTATAATCCATGAGAGGACGCCTCCCTACTCACCTCAGTCAAATGGGGTGGCCGAAAGAAAGAACCGCACTCTAACTGATTTGGTTAACGCCATGTTAGACACATCGGGTCTCTCCAAGGCATGGTGGGGGGAGGCGATATTGACTGCATGTCATGTTCTAAACCGAGTTCCCACAAAGAATAAGGAGATAACTCCATTCGAGGAATGGGAGAAGAAAAGATTGAAACTCACTTACCTACGGACTTGGGGATGTTTGGCCAAAGTCAATGTGCCAATTCCCAAGAAGCGCAAGCTTGGACCAAAAACTGTTGATTGTGTTTTTCTGGGCTATGCTTTTCATAGCATTGGCTATAGATTCTTGATAGTAAAGTCTGAGGTATCCGACATGCATGTTGGTACAATCATGGAGTCGAATGATGCGACTTTCTTTGAGGATATATTTCCCATGAAGGATATGCCTAGCTCATCGAATCAGGGGATGCCTAGTACATCTATCCAGGAATTCGCTACAATTCCTGAATCCACCATTCCGATAGAACCCCTTGAGAATCTGGAGGAGGATAACAATGAAGCTCCTAAAAGGAGTAAGAGACAGAGGACTGCGAAGTCCTTTGGTAATGATTTCATTGTGTATCTCGT
Organism: Lolium perenne; assembly: GCF_019359855.2. NCBI lineage: Eukaryota > Viridiplantae > Streptophyta > Magnoliopsida > Poales > Poaceae > Lolium > Lolium perenne. The sequence goes on from NC_067247.2 coordinate 165,519,392, forward strand.
GGATGACACTCCCACTTCTATTTCAGAAGCCTATGCATCTCCAGATGCTGACTACTGGAAGGAAGCTGTCCGAAGTGAGATGGATTCCATTTTGGCTAATGGAACTTGGGAGATTACTGATCGTCCTTATGGGTGCAAACCCGTAGGATGTAAATGGGTGTTTAAGAAGAAGCTTAGGCCTGATGGTACAATTGAAAAGTACAAGGCACGGCTTGTGGCCAAGGGTTATACCCAAAAGGAAGGTGAAGACTTCTTTGATACGTACTCACCTGTAGCTAGATTGACTACCATTAGAGTACTACTATCACTGGCTCCCTCATACGGTCTTCTCATTCATCAAATGGATGTTAAGACAGCTTTCCTAAATGGAGAGTTGGATGAGGAAATTTACATGGACCAGCCAGATGGATTTGTAGTAAATGGTCAAGAAGGAAAGGTGTGCAAATTATTGAAGTCTTTATATGGTCTCAAGCAAGCACCTAAGCAGTGGCATGAGAAGTTCGAAAGAACTTTAACTGCTGAAGGCTTTGTTGTAAATGAAGCTGATAAATGTATGTACTATCGCCATGGTGGGGGCGAAGGAGTCATTCTTTGCTTATACGTCGATGACATACTGATTTTCGGAACCAACCTGAATATCATCAAGAAGACCAAGGATTTCTTATCTCGCTGTTTTGAGATGAAGGATCTTGGGGTAGCTGATGTAATCTTAAACATCAAGCTGTTGAAGGATGACAATGGTGGGATTACACTGCTTCAATCTCACTATGTGGAAAAGATCTTGAGTCGTTTTGGGTACAGCGATTGCAAGTCTTGTCCAACGCCTTATGATCCTAGTGTGCTGCTTAGAAAGAATAAAACGACAGCTAGAGATCAACTGAGATATTCTCAGATTATTGGCTCGCTGATGTATTTGGCTAGCGCTACGAGGCCTGACATCGCCTTTGCTGTGAGCAAACTTAGCCGATTTGTCTCAAATCCTGGTGATGATCACTGGCATGCTCTTGAAAGAGTGATGCACTATCTAAAAGGCACTGCGAGTTATGGCATTCACTATACCGGGTATCCGAGGGTACTAGAGGGTTATAGTGATTCAAACTGGATTTCTGATGCTGATTAGATTAAGGCCACTAGTGGATATGTATTTACACTTGGTGGTGGCGCTGTTTCTTGGAAGTCTTGCAAGCAGACCATCTTAACGAGGTCAACAATGGAAGCAGAACTCACAGCACTAGACACAGCCACCGTTGAAGCAGAGTGGCTTCGTGAACTCTTGATGAACTTACCTGTGGTTGAGAAACCAATACCCGCTATCCCAATGAACTGTGATAATCAAACTGTGATCATCAAGGTTAACAGTTCTAAGGATAATATGAAGTCATCAAGGCATGTGAAGAGGAGATTAAAATCTGTCAGAAAAATGAGAAACTCCGGAGTTATTGCATTGGATTATATCCATACATCTAGAAATTTGGCAGACCCCTTCACGAAGGGTCTATCACGTAACGTGATAGATAATGCATCAAAGGAGATGGGTATGAGACCCACCGTTTAAGTTGTCCACAGTGGTAACCCATTCTATGTGACCAGAGATCCCGTGAATTAGAACTGGGAGACAACCTGTATGTCAACTGAGAGGAAAGTATCCTTACTCCTTGTATGATACCACTCCGTAAAAGATGCAATACTTTCCTAATCTGCACGGTAGGCTGATTTATCTTAATGTGTTCTAAGTTGCTTATTTAAGCACAGATGTTGTCCTGCAGAACATCCGTTGAAGAACACACCTATATGAGTTTGGTTGTTAAAACATCGCAACCTATGAGAGTTGGGTGCTTTCTAATAAACTCATGAAAGGCCATGGAGTATGACGCATAAGCTCCACCCGCGGGGAAGCCCTGCGACGGCCTAGTACCGGTCAAGGCTCGTTGTGAAGCTAGATTAGCAGAAAACTTGCAGTTCAAGGCTTAGTCCACTGTTCAAGTAGCAGTCTAGTGTAGCATAGAGTTCTGGCGAAAGTTCAACTTAACAGTCTTCGCTATAGTACCGGTATATAAAACAATGTTTTGGAACCAAAGGCAAATTCTATGTGCCTCTAGGATCTGGTGGGGGATTGTTGGAATTTTGGCCCATATTGGATCAACACAATAAATATTCCAGAAATTCCTAATAAATCCTAGAGGCCCACATGGCCCATTCATGCATGGCAAGGGTGGGACAAAAGTTTAGTCCCACATTGCTAGTTGAAGAAGAGTTGGAGCAGCTTATAAGGGGAGCTCTTCATACCTTTTGTCAGAGAGAAATAATAGGAGGAAATAGGAGCTGGCCACACGCGCGCTCCTCCTCCGACGACGCCGCCGCTCGCTCGCCTTGTCACGACGCGCGCGCCGCGGTTTGCGGGAATGCCTCGAGCCGAGAGCCTCTCTCTCTTTCTTTTTGCCACTCATGAACGGGTATATGAACAGACGCTAGAAATTGAAACGTTTTTCAGTGGGTTTTGAATACGTAGGCTGTTCAGCTTCGGCTGCTGCCTGTTCGGTTCACCTCCCTGGCCCTTCGTTTCATCTCCTCGCGTGGCCTGTTCAACTCCTCTCTCTGTGCCTATAAAAGAGGTCGCTCCTCTCCAGAGATACACTACGAGACACAGCACCATATGCGCCTACCACTCGGTTCCAGAGCTTTGCGCCGCCGCTCAAGACTTCTCCATCCCGTCTATCGGCGTGCACCGCTGGACGGGACAGCAGGCCTCCGGAACCCCGTCTCTTGTGATCCTGTACGGGAGAGAGGCGATAAGGTTTTTGGGGAGCGTTCTACCGCGACTGCTGCCTTCAACATCGACACGGAGGCCGACGACTACTTCCCCAACGGCGACTTCTTCCCCGACATCAGCAACCTCTTCAGCGACATGGCTCTCAACAGCGACAAAGCCAACGCTGGTTCCTCTTCTGGACCGTATGTGTTCTTGCTTTCCTTTTATGAGATTAGTATCCTCTTTCTTCTCCTAGCAACAAGTTCAGGTTCATTGTCAGCAAACATATTGCTCTTCTCAATCAGTTTAGACATGTTTCTCCTTTACTCTATGGTGATTTCCATGACTAGTTTAATATCAAACTTTTTAGTCATGTTTTATCCAATGTTTTATTTGATTAAAGCATGGGGAAAATTGCTAATATATTCAACACCCTTATCATCTTGGTATCAGATTTCAGCGTTTCCTCAGTAAGCCATCCACAATCCACCCCATAGTTGAGTTGTGAGTGTTTCCTATCCAGAAAAATCCATAAAAAGTTAGGGTTAGGGTTTGCCATAGCTTTAGATTGCACTAATTTCGAGTTTTAGTTGCTTTTCGTAGTTGTCTTTGCGTATCTTTTTCTTTCATCTCGTATTGTTAGGGTTTGTATTTCCGCTTTCATCTAGAGTAAGTTTTTTTTGCTCCGAGTCCACATAGCATACAGTGTGTTTGTCCAAACCATAGCCATAGCCTTTCGATATATGTGACTAGGAACTTCCCCAGAAGAGACTAGTTTTACTGCTCAACAGGCTGCTCATTATGGTTTTGGTGCTTTGCATTATCTGTTGGCCGTGTTATCAAGGAGTTGAGTCATAAAATAAATAAAAAACATAAAATAGAAAACAAGCAAAAAGAGCTACATAGCTGCGTGTGTTACAAAAAGAAAATCCAAAAAGAAAAAGTGTGAAGTGCTAGTAAGATCAAGTGAAGGCCTAGTTTACTTTTCTGCACCTGTAGTTGAGCAATCTTGTGCTTGTTTCTTTGAGCTTTGCTAGTGTCTCTCGAGTGCATTGCAACCTTTCATCCATATAGTGTGAAGTGCTAGTAAGATCAAGTGAAGCTCATTTTGTGCCCAATAATTATTTGCGTACTATTTATGATAAGTTGACCATATTGAGACAAGGTGTGAAGACTGTTGATGAATATTACATGGAGATGGAGATGCTTATGCAGCGTGGCCGTGTCCGTGAGTATCTAGAGATGACAATGCAACGTTTTCTCAATGGATTAAAGTATGATATCAAAGGCATTGTTCGTCATTACAGTTACACCACTATGAATCAGTTGCTACATCATGCAAGAGAAGCTGAATCACAGTTGGCTGAAGAAGCAAAGGTTAAAGGTCATGCTATGGGAGCTGGGCGCTTCACGCCTAGGGCGCCCCATCTACGGCGCCGACGCCATCTACGCACTCCGCACCTTATTCTACTCCATCTAGCAAGCCAGTCTCCAATGTGTCTAACACAAAGAAGTCCGAATCTGCTGCAGGTACGAGTGGTTCTAGCATGTCTACTGCGCGCAACCGCGATATGAATTGCCATACATGTGGTGGCAATGGTCACTTCAAGAGATATTGTCCTAACCGCAAATTTATGATAGTTAATGAGGACAATGAGTATGAGACTGGAGTTGATGTTGATCCATATGCTCCAAAAGATGATGACTATGACACTGATGGTGAAGATGCATATCCGTCTGATGCTCGCACTATTGTTGTATCTCAGCGTGCTCTTAATGTGTTGCCTAGTGCATCTACTCAGTGCTGCAATTTGTTCCAAACAAAGGCTTTAGTTGGTCCTGACAATGCTTGCAAGGTTATTATTGATGGCGGAAGTTGTCGCAATTTAGCAAGCAAGGAGTTGTGTGCCAATCTGAAGTTGAAGTATCTACCGCACCCGCATCCATACTATATTCAGTGGTTGAGCGACAATGGGGAGATGAAGGTAAACCACATGGTGCGTGTTGAGTTTGCTATTGGACTGTATAAGGATTTCATTGATTTTGATGTGGTTCCTATGACGGTGTGTCACTTACTATTGGGTCGGCCTTGGCTCTATGACCGTTCTGTGCAACACAATGGCCGTGCCAATATATATCACTTGGAGTTCAAGGGCAAGAAAATTAACTTGCAGCCTATGTCACCACAACAGATTATCAATGAATCTCGTCAGAAAGTTGAAGTAAACTTGGAGGATGCACCTTTAGATAGGAGAGATAATTGTAATATCGTGAGTGATATAACGAAAAGTGAGAGAGTGAATTCCTTAGTGTTTTTAGCCACCAAAGAAGACATGAGAGAATTTAGTGAAGATCCTACAACCATGCCTCTTGTGCTCATGTACAGGGGTACGGTGTTGGTTTCTAACGACATGACCCCTATTCCTCTTGGTGTTTCTCAAGTTTTGCAGGAATTCCGCGATGTGTTCCCGGAGGAGGTACCCGCAAGACTACCACCATTTTGTGGTATTGAGCATCAAATTGACTTGATCCTCGGAGCTTCGCTGCCCAATAGGGTGCCATATAGGACGAACCCCGAAGAGACGAAGGAGATACAGAAGCAAGTACAAGCGCTACTCGACAAAGGTTATATCCGCATAAGCCTTAGACCTTGTGTTGTTCCTGTTATTCTAGTTCCTAAGAAAGATGGTACATGGCGCATGTGCGTAGATTGTAGAGCGATAAACAACATTACTATTTGATATCGTCATCCTATTCCCCGTTTAGAGGATATGCTAGATGAATTGAGTGGTGCTGCTGTTTTCTCTAAAATTGATTTGCGTAGTGGTTATCATCAAATTAGGATGAAAGAGGGGGATGAATGGAAAACAACCTTTAAAACAAAATTTGGTTTATATGAGTGGTTAGTAATGCCTTTTGGGTTAACTAATGCACCTAGCACTTTCATGAGACTAATGAACCATGTTTTGCGTGATTTTATTGGCAAGTTTATGGTTGTGTACTTTGATGACATATTAATCTACAGCCGCAATGAATCTGATCATACTATACATATTCAACATGTTTTGCAAGTGTTGCGTGATAATAAACTCTATGGTAATCTTGAGAAGTGCACATTTTGCAAAGATAAGGTCATATTTCTGGGTTATGTTGTCTCTAAGCATGGAGTAGAAGTAGATGTGTCTAAAATTGAAGCTATTCAAAATTGGCCTACTCCCATGAATGTGAGTCAAGTACGAAGTTTTCATGGTCTAGCTGGGTTTTATAGAAGATTTGTGCCTAAATTTAGCACTATTGATGCACCTTTGAATGATTTGACTAAAAAAGGTGTTGTCTTTGAGTGGGGCGCAGCCCAAGATCATGCTTTTGATGAACTGAAACGATTGTTAACTTCTGCACCATTGCTTGCACTTCTTGATTTCAATAAAAAATTTGAGATTGAATGTCATGATAGTGGTATTGGAATAGGTGGTGTGTTGATGCAAGAGGGTCGTCCAATTGCATATTTTTCTGAGAAACTTTCGGGTGCTAAGTTAAATTATCCTATATATGATAAAAAATTGTATGCTTTAATTAGAGTTCTTGAGGTTTGGCAACATTACTTGTGGCCAAAAGAATTTATCATACATTCTGATCATGAAGCTTTGAAATATCTGAAAGCTCAATCTACTTTGCATAAGCATCTTGCTAAGTGGGTTGAGTTCATTGAGTCTTTTCCATACATTATTAAGCATAAGAAGGGAAAAGATAATATTTTTGTTGATGCTCTATCTAGGAAGAATATGCTATTAACTCAACTTGATGTTAAAATTCCTGGTTTAGAGATCCCATGTGATTTGTATGCTACTGATCATGATTTTGCTGAACCATATCGCTTGTGTGCTATTGGTACAACATGGGAAAAATATCACATACATGATGGGTTCTTGTTTATAGCTAACAAACTATGTGTTCCAGAATCGTCTGTGCGTTTGCTCTTATTGCAGGAATATCATGCTGGAGGTTTGATGGGTCACTTTGGGCGTGAGAAGATGCTACTCATGCTAGCTGGCCACTTTTATTGGCCAAAGATGAGGCGGGATGTGGACATGTATGTGAAGAGATGCATTACTTGCAACAAGTCCAAGTCCAAGCTGAAGCCTCACGGTTTGTATACTCCTTTACCGGCACCTACTACACCTTGGGAGGATATTAGTATGGATTTTATGTTGGGTTTGCCGCGTACTAAGAGAGGCCATGATTCTATATTTGTGGTAGTAGATAGATTCTCTAAGATGTCACACTTTATTGCCTGCCACAAGAGCGACGATGTGTCGCATATTGCTAACCTGTTTTTTAGGGAGATTGTACGTCTACATGGAGTCCCGAAGACTATTGTTTCTGATCGTGACGTGAAGTTTATGAGCTACTTCTGGAAGACGCTGTGGAGAAAGCTGGGGACGAAGCTGCTTTTCAACACTACTTGTCATCCCCAAACTGATGGTCAAACTGAAGTGGTGAATCGAACATTGTCACAACTGTTGAGATCCATGATCAAGAAGAACCCGAAGGAGTGGGAAGATTGTTTGCCGCATGTGGAGTTTGCTTATAACAGGGCGGTACATTCTACCACAGAACTGTGCCCCTTTGAGGTGGTGTATCGTTTCAAACCCATTACGCCGCTTGATTTGTTGCCTCTACCCATACATGAGAGAGTCAATATGGAGTCATCCAAGAGGGCAGATTTTGTGCGAAAGATTCATGTGAAGACTAAAGAGTTGATAGAGAAGAAAGGCAAGAGCAATGCTACAAGAATGAACAAGAAGCGCAAGGAGATTTTGTTCAAGCCTAGTGATATGGTCTGGGTACATTTTCGCAAGGATAGGTTTCCGAAGCTGCGGAAGTCCAAGTTGCTTCCTCGTGGTGCTGGTCCTTACAAAGTGCTTGCCAAGATCAATGATAATGCATACTCTATAGATCTTCCGATTGATGAGTTTGGTGTTAGAAATTCTTTCAATGTGGCTGATTTGACACCATATGACGGAGAAGACCTTGGAGCATCGAGGTCGACGCCTTTTGAAGGAGGGGGGAGATGATGAGGACATCCCTACCACACTACTATCTCCATCATTACAAGTTGAAGATGATCCTGCTGTGAAGCTCAAGTCCAATGAAGTCAGGATTGGACCAATGACACGGGCTCGTGCGAAGCTACTTAACAACAGGTGAATTTGTTCCTAAGTGATACTTTTATCGATGAGAACTTTATACTGCCTAAGTCCTATTATTTATGTATGATCAGGTATGAGGAGGGAGCAAGCATCGCACGAGGAGGAGAGGAGCAGCTGGAGAAGAAGCTGGACATGGAGCTGGCCATGAAGCTGGACACGAAGACATCCCATGGAAGCGCGAGGGAGGAGAGGGAGGCATGCGCGAGGGAAGAAGACCAAGTCCAAGCCGGCGCCAGACCCGGTCTGACCGGCCGCCACGCCGGCGCATCCGGTCCCAGGCCCGTCCGACCGGGCGCCAGACCGGCCCAGCCCGGCGCCGACCGGGCGCTACGCTTGTGCCAACCGGGGCACATCCAGTAAGCCCAGAACCATCGTACGGTCACCGGACCGGCCGGTCCCAGACCCGGTCGACCAACCCCCAGGCCGGCCGAGTCCGAGGTTGTATCGACCAGATCTATTCTGGGTCGGTTATTTTCGTACTTTTTCGACCTGAGGTCGTCCTGAACTCCTATATAAGTGTCCAGGACGCCCCCAAAGTAGCTTCAGACCACGTTTAAGATAAACCCTAGTTCATAGTTGATTGCTTTGCAACTCTATTGAATCTCTACACCATATTGCATCGATTTGGTGTTGAGCCCCTGAAAGTCTTGTGTGATCTGCTGTTCCATTGGGAATCACTACAAGAAAAGTTCTGATAGACAACGTCTCAAAATCGTCCGCTAAGGGGTATTTTTCGTCGCCTATGGGCCTAACCCGACGATATGGGTTCTGTTGTGGAAACTGCGTCAGGCAAAGTCCTACGACGATTTTTTCGGTCCGTCGCGCTTGGGCGCCCTTACGCCACGGAAAATCGGACCGTTGCCCAAGTGTTTCCGGGAGCCCGTTGACTGCTGACGTCATGCAAACTGACACGTGGCAGACGCCGTTAACTGGCAGTTAACGGCGTTAACCGGCTGAAACCCCGTGGTAGATGGTAGGCCCACATGAGGCCTGCCACGTCTTAAGCGGGCCGGCCCATTAAGTTTGCGGGCCGGGCCAGCTGACTTAGTTTGACCGGTCAACTATATAGCTGGGCTGGTCCATTAGTTACGTGGGCCGGGCCTAACCTCTAAGGTTGACTGGTCAAAACTTTAATGGGCCGGCCCACTAAGCATGTGGGCCGGGCCGAATGCACTCGTTTGACCGGTCAACAGGCAAAAGGGCTGGCCCACAAGACATGTGGGACCCACTTTCCTGGTACCGGGCCGGCCCATTTACAAAGTAGGGTCCACATTAAAGCAACTGGGCCGGCCCAAGAAGTTAGTGGGCCGGCCCAATTGGCATGTGGGTCCCACTTTCCTGCTATCGGGCCGGGCCATTTAGTACGTGGGGTCCACATTAGATCAAATGGGCTGGCCCAACAAGCCAGTGGGCCGGGCCAAAAGCACCGGTGGGTCCCACTTTCCTGTTAAAGGCCCAACCCATTTAGTATGTGGGGTCCACCATATAGCAAGTGGGCCGGCCCAACAAGATAGTGGGCCGGGCCAAAAACACAGGTGGGTCCCACTTTCCAGTTAAAGGCTGGCCCATTTAGTATGTGGGGTCCACCATATAGCAAGTGGGCCGGCCCAACAAGATAGTGGGCCGGGCCAAAACACTGGTGGGTCCCACTTTCCTGTTAAAGGGCCGGCCCATTTAGTATGTGGGGTCCACCATATAGCAAGTGGGCCGGCCCAACATGCTAGTGGGCCGGGCCAAAAACACAGGTGGGTCCCACTTTCCTGTTAAAGGGCCGGCCCATTTAGTATGTGGGGTCCACCATATAGCAAGTGGGCCGGCCCAACACGCTAGTGGGCTGGGCCAAAAACACAGGTGGGTTCCACTTTCCAGTTAAAGGGCCGGCCCATTTAGTATGTGGGGTCCACCATATAGCAAGTGGGCCGGCCCAACAAGATAGTGGGCCGGGCCAAAAACACAGGTGGGTCCCACTTTCGTCTTAAAGGGCCGGCCCATTTAGTATGTGGGGGCCACCACAAAAGCAATTGGGCTGGCCCAACTAGTTAGTGGGCCGGCCCAGTAGTGGGTGGGGTCCACCTTAAAGCAAGTGGGCCGGCCCAATAAAAGTGTGGGGTCCACAGTAAATCAAGTGGGCTGGCCCAATAAGTAAGTGGGCCAGCCCGTTTAGTTGCTGTTTATATGCCGGCGTAATAGGCGCTTTAGGATTTTGCGGGCCGGCACATATGTGATTTCGCTTAATTGGGCCGTTTAAGGGATGGGAATTCGTGATTTAGATACTGAGAATATTTACGCAGCATTGATTTCTCGGATAGCCTCACTTACCACAAGCACCAAAGAAAAATGCGCGAAAGAACTATAAAAACTAACTAAATATTACATCAGCTGCAAGGCATTGAAAAAATATTACGTAACCCGAGAGAAATTGAATAGTAATTAAACCTAGCAATACAATGAAGGGATCCGGCAATCTTTTAAGTTGTCCATGCAGCACCTATATCCGAAACAAAGACATTACAAGTTAAGACAGCAACAATGGAAAGGCAAAGACACTACAATATTGTTTGCCAAAGAATTTGGAACTCATCATTTCGTCGTTATAACAAGATCACTGTAATGCGCACAATAAGCAAACAAAGAGTGCATGCCGCATACCAACAGCCAATATAACAGAGCATGTTAGAATGAAACAGTAGACTTACTACTGTCGAGTCCCATGCAAACCAACATGTTCAGGGAGTACAAAATTGGCATGAACAACATAGTAGCAGGCTATAAATTTTGTAACAACGACTGAGCAAGATGAAGTTATGATGGCTACATCTACAGAGCAGGGAATGTAAACCAAAAATAGAAGTTACGATGGCAAAAGCTAAAGAGGAGGGAATGTGAACCAACATGTGCCAAGTGCAATTACTTCATTTTGGCCGTGAACTAAATAATACTCCTGAACTTATAGTGAAGGGGATGCAAATCAAGATATTTCGGGATATAAACTTGTAATGAGCAACACATAGAGGATAGTTAATGCTGGAGCTTAGGATGGACCAGATACAGAATATAGTGGGATCACCTGTGAACTTGTATAAGAGGGAATGCAAACCAATATGTTCAGCTTTCCATATGTGAGCGTCATGCCAAGTCAGAGAAACAAGTCAATAATGCAGCTTTTGAAGAACAAGATGGCACGCAAAATTATTATCTAGTAGTATGACAAGTTTATTTGTACTACGGGCTAGATAGCAGAGTGATAGCATGCCAAACTAAGTCCTTACTTTGTTAGCTTACAATGAACTAGATACAAAACAATGGCATCACCTGTAGTACAGGGAATGCAAGCCAACATGTTCATGGAGTAAAAAATTGGCACAAACAACATAGTAGCAGGCCATAATTTTTGTAACAACGACTGAGCAAGATAAAGTTATGATGGCTAGATCTACAGAGCAGGGAATGTAAACCAAATATAGAAGTTACGATGCCAAAAGCTATAGAGCAGGGAATGCGAACCAACATGTGCAATTACTTAAAATTGGCCATGAACTAAATAATAGCAGGATGTTACTATAATACCTATAATTTTTGTAACAACGATCACGCAAGATAGAAGTTATGATGGCTACATCTACAGAGCAAGGAATGCAAACCAAAATGTTCAATCGCTTAAAGTTAGCAATGAAGTAGAAAATAGCAACGTGTTACGGTCATAGCTAGGAATGAACTAAAAGAGCTTCAGACAAACAAGCATCTGAACCCAGAACATGGCGCTAAAACAAGGGACTTACATTAGGAGAAGCACTCTGTGGGAGTCACAACAGATCTTCCTGGGGTTGATAGATCCGGTGATGAAGTACGCTACATGTGCTACTTGGGGTTGGAGAGACGGCCATTACACTTCATGGTTACTCATCTCATCTGCAAAAAAGTAACGGCGCGTCGTTAGCACAAACAGGTTCCCCCAAGATTAAACAAGAACTTGCGGGCAAGCAATAGAAAAGCGACGATAGAAGAGTTTAGATCATGCACGGCGCCGGTGAAGCAGATCCGGTTCATGCACAGCGGTGTCGGTGAGCAAGATCCGATGTGGTGGAAGACGGATCCGGCGAAGCGGCTAAGCTGAAGCGACTGCGGTAGACTGCTGGATGAGCATATGGTTTCGAGGTATGGCGGGGATGATCCGGTCCGGTTGATGACGGCGTCGATGAAGCGGCTCCGGCAGGCAGCCGGATGACGAGGATCGCGAGGGCTCGGGTAGGCCAGGGAAGTCCGGCGGGGATGTTCCGGTGCGGTGGTCGTGGAGGTGGGAGAGAGGGACTTGGGAAGTTCCGGTGGGTGGTCTGAGGGAAATGAATTTTTTCTGGGAGGGTTTCCGGGCTAGGGAGGTGGTGATCCAAAAAATGACGGGCATACCCCCCACCCCCCCACCAACCGACCTTTCTGTCATCTCCGCAGGGGTAGAATGGGAATTTGGAAGCGTGTCAAATTTTTGTATTTTGTGGGCGGGAAGTTTTGCCGCTATGAGATTTTGAATTTGGCTAAGGTCCAACTATAATGATTAAAAAATGTGAGACCGTACTAGTACCTCTGTTCAAGGCCGAGTGCAAAATCAAATCATCATCACATTAAATACCGGTTACTACCATGATCATCATCTATCTCTGAAATTGGCTCATCCGCTAGATCTTGCAAATTATAGTGATAAAAAATTGTGAGACCGTACTAGTATTTCAGTTCAAGGCCGAGTGCAACATCAAAACATCATCACGTTGAAAATTTGTTACCCTGATCATGATCTATCTCTGAAATTGGTGCATCCATTGCAAAGTATAATGCTAAAATTTTGAGTGACCGTACTAGTACTTCTGTTCAAGCCCGAGTGCAACATCAAATCATCATCATGCTGAAAATTTGTTACCATGATCATGATCTATGTCTGAATTTGGCGCATCTGCTAAATGTTGCAAAGTATAATGATTAAAAAAATTGTGAGACCGTACTAGTACTTATGTTCAAGGTCGAGTGCAACATCAAATCATCATCACGTTGACGATTTTTTCTGTTACCATGATCATTATCTATCTATAAGAGCATCTCCACCGGCACAGCATCCTCTATTTGGGGACGCTGCTCCCACACCGGCGGCCCCAAAACGGCAGCCCCGATAGATTTTAAAATTTAAATTGACATCTAAAAACCCAAATTCATACGAAATTTATACCAAAGTAGCTCGAATTTAAACATAACTAAACATAAACTTAATCCTGGTCTACTGGCCGTCGGTAGGGGCGCTCGACGGCCCTGCCTCGTCGTTGTTCTTCGCCATTGCCGCCTGCTTCTGTGCCCGCTTCTCCTCCGTTGCTTCGCGCATCTGGCGGTGGAGCATGGCGGCCGGCGTCGCAGGGGCTTGCCGGCGGCGCTGTCCCCGCGCTTCCAGCCTTTCCCGAGAAGCTTCGATCTCGGCGCGCCTCGCCTGCTGGCGAGCGAACACGTCCTGGTGGCGATGAGCGTTGAGCTCTGCGAGCTTCTGTCGCTCCGCCTCCTTGAGGCGGCGTCCCGCCTCCTCCGTGACCGCTCGGTGGCGCGATATCTCGAGGACGTGCTCGAGGTTCGCGTCGTTGATGAACTCGCGCTCCTCCTCCCTCAACCGCTGGTATCGTTGTGCGTTCAGCGACGCGAGGATCGCCGCCTGCTCCGGGTCGGCGGGGGCCTGCGGCGGCTCGCCCGACTGCGGCGACTCTCGATCCGCCGCCTGCGCTTCCGCACGCTACGTAGACATCGTGCCAGGACTCGAACCGTGGGTCCTCGTCCTCGTCGGAGCTGTGCTCGTCGTCGGCCTGCAGCTCCGGCTCCGGCTCCGGCTGCCGTGGTGGTGGAGGCAGCGCGCGGCCGTTGAGGCCAAGCATCGAGTAGGTGGTCTTCAGACGGCGCGGCATCTTGATGTGGAGAGTAGAGAATGGAGCGGCGGTGGTGGACGGCGTACGTCCTATATATCTAGCGGTGGCAACTACCCACATTTACGGCGACTGGACGCCGCGTGGCCAGTCGCTACCCTCGTGGCCAGTCGCTGCCTCGGTTTCCGCGCGGGAGGCCATTTAAACGCCGACGACCAACCTTCCCGCGTCGTGGCCAGTCGATGCGAACCGTCGCGTCCTCTCGCTGACAAGGCGCCTCCACCAGCGAAAACCGTCATTCCGCGAGGCACCCGGAGCGCCTGATTCGCGCCCCTGGCGAAGGGGCCGGCTCGGGGATGCCGGCGATTCTACTCGGCTCGACAAATAGCCGGCGCCGTTTGGAGCGCACCGGTGCGAGCCCTAAAACGACGCCGGCCCTCAAATCGCTATGGGTGCTCTGAATTTGGGGCGACCGCTAAATCTTGCATAGTATAATGATAAAAAATTGTGAGACCATACTAGTAGTTCTGTTTAAGGCCGAGTGCAAGATAAAATAATCATTACATTGAAAATTTGTTACAATGATTGCAAACTATAGCAATAACAGGAAAAAATGCTCAAGGATTACAATAACAGCAAAAATTCTCAAATACAACAACAAGTCGAAATAACTCAAATGATACAAGCCATACAAATGGCATCATCGGCAAAACTGCATTTCTGTTAGGTAGAATTCATCGGAGTGCAAGTAACAGCTGGCTTTCCATTAGATCTGTAGAGTAGAGTATTAAGGATCTGCTCAATCCAAGCTTGCCTATTTTTCAATTCATGTATCTCATTGACTGTTATGATGATATTTGAATCTCTTTCATCTCTTTGCTGCTGAATTATATCAATTGATTCGTGTGCAAAGGCAGCGATTGTTTGCGCTGGAATGGCTGGGATAGTAGCTATCATCTGACAATCAGATGAATTGGCATTGTCACGGCTGTGCTGTGGAAAGACCTGGACACTTGATGTACATGCCCTGCCATCTGCCTTCCTTGCTCTATTCAGGGGCTGAAAACAAGACAGTGCAAGTTCTGAGAACCATACAATTTGAGAAAACAACCATATTATTAATTGTCACAGATTTTTGCAAAGCATCAAAACAGATGGCAGATTTTCACAAAGCACAAGGCATAATATAACAAAGCAAGCTATCAACCCCAATGCAACAGGCAGAGCAACCGGATGGCAAATATGAACAAAATAAATCAAGTAACTAGACAGTCTGCCTAATAAAATAAGCCAGGAAACTGCATAACAGCTGTCTATTAAAATTGACACTTGGAAGGGGTGCTTCAGATCCCTTAAGTTCCACAAAAGTGGTCATGTGGACAAAACTAGCCAGACATTGTGCAGTTGGAGAATCTCCAACCCCCTAAATTTCATTATTTTAATCATCGGCCAGCCATGGGAATGCCTCAGATAAAAGAGAAATATATCCATTTGGTGCCAAATATAAACGAGCAGGACCAATTAAGACAGATTAGACAAAGACAACCATTCTGGGATTCATATAAACTGACATATTATTTCAATGTTTAACCCATGAGCGCAATATAAGGGAAGGAGAAACAAACAAATGAACCATTTTGTGCCTAAAAATAAAAGATGGGTCAGCCAAAAAGTAACAACAAATCTTATTTATGATACCTACTGAAGGTGGATTTCCTACTACAGAAGGTGGCATTGGATTAATCAACAGTGAAATCCGAAAAAAGTCTTACAAAAACAAATATGCTCATTATATCCCACAACAAGCATGCCAGATAGTCGCAAGGTTTATATGTTTTAATCATCTGTCAACTCAATGAATCAAGGACTAATAACCAATTGAATCATCATCTGACTCATATTCACCAAGCAAAACATTCTTATCATTATGGAAGAAATCCAGAAGACATAACGGTATGAGGAAGTGCATGAGCAATCAAACATTATGTGGCTGGAATAAAATGCCAGATCATTTAAGTTAAGCAGAACAATTAAATTGGTTTAATCACGATCAAACAAAAAAAGATTAGACAGGCAATAGAACAAGTTTGAGAAGCTAGCAGGAAAATGAACGAAGACGTGCAGTCATACAAATAGCATGATTTATTTCAAACCAGTTATCCTATCTATATGGAGAGTAAATGTGTTAAACACAAACTGGTTCCAGCATGATAAGCATATCAATACAAAAATGAAAGGTACTTACTGGATTATAGGGGTGATTCACTCCATGATTTGTTGTGTTCCATGTGATAGTGCAACATGAAATTACAGCAAAGAGTTAGGGTTGCAGCTCTTGAAGAACAAAAACAATGAAGAATTTAAATGTACCAGAGAAATGAGTTCACACATGTACTACAGGATGGCAAAAGGATAGCAGAAAGGAAATAGTAATTAGCATTTACCGTCATTGTTTACAACAGAACAGATGGAAATTATAATGTAAAACCTTGTGAACACAGAAGAGCACAGAATGGCGGAATATAAAACAACATTTTGCAATGAACAAAACAGACGGCGGCTATGGTCCCAGCACACAACCTGTCACCTGAGAATAAGAAAAGCAAACAAACATGTAGGTTTCCTAACAAAAATAGATGAATTACATAGCATGCAATTACTGTTCTAACATTAGGACGAACTAGATAGATATTATAGGGGTGTTTCTTGAGAGTTTATAGAGCAGGGAACGCTTTGCTAGTCTTAGTATGAACAAGACAAAATTAATACTATTTTTTGCAACACACAGTACAATCATAGACGCTCACACGTACATACATACACTCATCACTCAAGCACACACACTACCCCTTCGAGCACCTTCAGGAAACTGCATCCAAGAAACTGTTCCGACGGGTATTGAGATTGACGAAGTCACCACTAGCACCACAATGTCATCGGGAACGCCGCATCCCACAGAAGAATATTCCTCCATTTTTGAGACACCAAAGCGTTAAATCTGGGGGTGCCACTGCCCTCCTAACCATCCAAACACAGGTTGGTTCTCAGTGATTTGGTACTTGACATGTACTACATGATATCTAAAATGAAGTCGGTGTCAGGCTAACAAGCAGGGTGCGGCGTCGTTGCTTGACATGAGTCGGTGTGATGCCATCACAAGATGAAGTGCATGGTCCATGTGATCTGGATTAGGGGATACTAGCATAATACCCGTGTGTTGCAACGGGTTAATAACGAAAGATGGCTCCCTCCAAATATAGAATAAATGGAATATAATCGCAATGTCTATGTCCAGGATGTGTGGCCACATGGTCCTCATTTTTCTTTAGAATCTGTGGTACGTCAGTATCATACAATGTGCACTATTTTTTGTCATCACTGAGACAACTCTGATGCTCGATCGACCGATCTAATTAACATGTTTGAACAAACGATCGAATAATTCATAGTATTTATTGAATGATACTCCCTCCGTGCCAAAAATAAGGCGTCTAAGGATTAGTTAAAAGTCAATGTTTTTAAAGTTTGACCAAGTTTACACACAAAAATATAAATGTTTACAATACTAAATCATTATCAATAGAGTCACCCTAAAGTATAATTTCTTAATATGTCAATTTGATATTGTAGATGTAAATATTTTTTAAAATATTTGGTCAAAGGTTGTAAGGTTTGACTTTTGACCAATCCTTAGACGCCTTACATTTTGGGACGGAGGGAGTATATCGTAAAAGGTGTCCGTTTTACACCATCTTTTTTAACAAAACACGGTACAATATAAATGCTCACTAAATGCATACTCGCTCCTACGAACGCACAAATGCACATGCAATCTCTATGAACACCTTCGAGATACTTTGTCTGAGAAACTGATTTGTCGAGAACACACGTCGAAACGTGGCCCCAACTGAACAGATATTTCTCGTTATTAATGAAACACCCACGCATGAAACATGGTTTTTTTTAGGGAGAATGTCACTGCGCTCCAAAACATGTGGTTGATTCTTGTCACTAACCTCTTAAAAGCTGCAGGGTATGAAAGCTTTGTTTTTTAAGGATTTTTAGTTGCATAAGTGTTGAGATTTGTATGTCCTACGAATTTTAAAGGGAAAATGCATGCACGTGCAAAAATTAGGAAAAGAAACCTAGAGTCATATAGGTTGTCACTGTATGTTTGCGAATGAAAGAAAAGTTAGAAAATTTAAAGTAGCACGGCAAGAGGAGCCTAATCAATGGGTCTCTTTTGGCCTTTTTCTTTTTTGCCGATTGTGTCGATCTAACCGGGATTGCCGGACAAGCGTTGATGAACTACGGCAGAGGAGAAAGGACGGATCACCTGCCGATCTTTTACAGAACTATGCCAGAAAGGATATAAAGATTGACCGGTACAAAAACCATCTCCATCAATCTACGCTCGTTAAGGAGAGGGTTCCTTAGAGAATAAAAAGGGGAGCGAACGAAAAAGATGTGTGGCTGAACCGATCTATGCTTGTCTTACCGATTAGAATTAGGAAAGGGATGCTGATTTTGCTACCTAGTGCTACGGATTGGATTTTGGTCGTGACCTAACTAATCCTGATAAGAACTCCTCATCGAGCCGGTCACGCCGACCTTACTTTTATGTTCGGGGTGAGTTGTATACACGTTTGACGTACCATCACCAACCACCGCGGCCTATTTTAAATTTAATAGTAAAGATAGTTTATATGACAAGATTATGGGGGGGATTGTTAGTAGTAATCTTATCAATGTGGTTGGCTAGTAAAGGAGCTAGCTTATTCATGAAGTATCCAAGGTATGTAGAGAGAATTGTAGAATGGGGAATGTTCTAGAGTAAGATATTTACGAGTAGTATGAAATATCTAGAGTTTGTAGAGTATTCTAGAAGTATGGTATAGGGTTTGGATTCTGGCACATGGCAACAATCTAAAGGGTCATGTACAAAAGTTTAAATAGAGTATCACCCGTCCCATGTAAGTAAGCTTTGTACCACTGAGATATCCAATAAAGCTTCCTAGTAGTAGTAGCCCTGTGTGTAAGTGTATGTGAGGCACAAGCTTCCTAGTATTATAAGCCCTGTGTGTGAAGCACATCAAGACAGAGAGCTCAAGGAGTGGCATGGGCAAATGCGCAGGATCCTGCCATCTGCCACGCGCATTGAGAGCGGGGCGGAGCTGGATCTATGGGACTTCTCTGTCGATGCTTTTTTAGACGGACGAATCAGTATATAGACACATTCTAGTTGACCAAGACATGCTTGAACCTTCTATGGTAACAGACCAAAACGTGTAGGGGGGAGGGGGTCTGGTTACCTCGACGGCGGCTTCGTGTAGTCATACTCGGCATCCTTGCGGGTCACGTCGACGACGGCGGGGGTGCTGCGGTTGCGGTGGGCGTCGGCGTCGAGGAAGCAGATCTGGGGCGGTCGATGATGGGTTCGGGGAAGCAGATCTGAAACGAGGGAGTCGGTGAAGCAGATCCGGTGCAGTGCACGGCGTCGTTGGTGAAGCGGATCAGGTACGGCAGACGAGGGAGTCGGTGAACTCAGATAGTGCAGTGCACGGCGGCGTTGGTGAAGCGGATTTGGTGCTGCGGATGAAGCAGTCGGTGAAGCAGATCCGATGCAGTACACGGCGGCGTTGGTGAAGCGGATCTGGTGCTGCGGACGAGGGAGTCGGTGGCCTCAGGTAGGTGAGGTGGTATGCCGGCTAAGTACGGCTGGGATATTCCGGTGCGGTGGTCCGGCAGGTGAGAGATGATGGGCCTGGAGTATTGCGACAGATTTTTTGCGGAAATGGGGAAGACGAATGGAAGGCGGTAGACTATATATATCAGAGGGGATGTGTAAATTACGAACGAGACCCCAACCAACGCCGGCTTCACTTGTCTGCCTTTGCGTCATTGGTAATAGGGGTCGAAAGGGAATTCGAAATATGTGTATGGAGGCGGGAGTTTTGGCGCTCAACTCGTATTTTGAATCTCCCTGGTGTATAAGCAGTACAGTATACTAGATATTGAATCATAGACCAGGGAAGACAAGTACAGTAGTACAAAAATACTGTAATGTCTACATTGCATGATGCTGATCTACCTTGCGTTAGTGTTTGTACTTTGTAGTGGTAGCTAAGTGGTGCAAAGAAGACATATTTGTAATTTCTACAACTAAGATGTATAAGCAGTACAGTATACTAGATATTGAATCATAGACCAGGGAAGACAAGTACAGTAGTACAAAAATACTGTAATGTCTACATTGCATGATGCTGATCTACCTTGCGTTAGTGTTTGTACTTTGTAGTGGTAGCTAAGTGGTGCAAAGAAGACATATTTGTAATTTCTACAACTAAGATATGTCTATATACATCCGTATTAGACAAAACTAAGACACCTCCTTTTAGACGAAGGTAATATTAATTTTGAATCTCTTTGTACTAATGTTGATGATTTTTAATAGATCTTCAGAGTTTCGTAGAAAAAAACTAGGCTCCTCTCGAGAAACAAATAAGCATACAATTAATTAAGTACGTGGGCGGTTATTATTATTTTAACAGGGAAACTGCATTCGTGCCCTATGGCCCGTCATCTTCAAAACCGTCCAAATGCATGCATCTAGCGACGGGCGGTTTGCAGGCCCTGGCGTGGCGGTTAACATTCGTCTTCCTCATTTCGTCTTCTCCCTGACACTCTCGCCTGTGCCCCTCTCTCGCTACCCTCCATGGAAGCGTTCTACCAAGGACACACTTTCCTCGCTCATGGAACAACCACCATTACGGCGAACTATACCAATATGGAGTCTAAGGTGGAGGAACACATCAACAAAATCGAGTTGATACTCTAGAAAGAAGACTCGTACAAAATTGTTGGCCTAGACGTAGAGTACACCTATGGGCCTGAACAGAAGGCTGCCCTCATACAGTTGTGCATGGGCACAGACTGCCTCCTGTACCAGATTTCCTCGGCCGACCAGCCCTGCCCCAAACTCGCTGACTTTCTTGGCATGCCTGACATAACATTTGCAGGTGTTGACATCGGCAACGACATTACCAGGCTTGGGCGTTGCAACCTCTCAGTGGCGAACTTCGTGGACATCCAGAAAAGGTGGAAGCCTGCCGATTCCACTAGTAACAATAAGGATTCGTTGGCTGACTATGCTGCGGCCATTATAGACAGCCAGTACAAATCTATCATGAAAAAACTTACGAAAGAGGAACACAAGCTGTGGAAGCAGGTGCCCTTGTCCATGAAGCATATCCTGTATGCAAGCATCGACGCATACGCGACATATGAGGTATACAGGCGAATAGTGAACTTTGAGAAGGGTCAACAAAAATTGGCGGAATTCCAGGACAGCGGGAGTAAGAAGAAGAAGAAGAAGAAGAGCAACATGGTACAGGCTGTGGAAGCTGAAGAGGAAGACCACTGATAAGTAGTTCTGTACATCCAGCTATATTTTATCCTAGTGTTAAAAGTAGTACAGTACTAGTATGTATACGATCGTGTGTGTATGCACCCAGTGATAAGTAGTTCTAAACATCCAGCTATATTTTATCTTGCAAGTAGTTTTAAAAGTAGTACAGTACTACTGTAGTATGTACGATCGTGTGTGTATGCTCCCAGTGTCATGAGTACATAACTGATGATAATAATACTAATATGTATGGTAGATCTTTTTTTTATCTTGCATACTCCCTACGATCCATAATAAGTGTGCCGTTTCACTCTAACAGCATCCACTGTGTTGTCCACAACAGCTATCCTCGTCCACAAGCAATAAGTGTAGTCCATGCCCATATATATAGTGGACACGTACAAGCTTTTGGTTGCCCATAAGTAAATAGTAATTATTTTACTCTGTGCTCTGTCTTGCATGTGTGTACTTCTAACAAATATGTGCGTCCCAGCGTGTGCCAAACTTAACCTTATACTGAGTATATTGTATAGTATTACTCCCTCCGATCCACATTACTTGATGCTAAAATCGAAGTATCTATAGCTACAATATGTCTAGATACATCTACATTAGAGTCAAGTAATGTAGTTGCTGTTTCAGTAATCTTGTGGTTCCCATAGGTGGTGCCTTAAATGACAAAAGTCATGGCCATATCTAAACCATGATTAAGCCGAACCTCTGCCCCAAGACATGACATCTCTTCTAGTAGAATGCTCTCCGTCCATAATAAAATAATCAATGGATGTGACTGGATACCTTTGTTGGGAAGGTATCGTCACCTGCCGAGTAGGGTGTATGTAGGCATCCTATCACGTCAGGACAGCTATCCGATAGTAATATCCATCTCCCGGTGACCCAGTCTATGTGTGTGTCTTGTCTTGTCGATCCATGGACATGGCACCTATCGAGGTACTCCACTGCTGATGATTTTGTAGAGTACGTATATTTATATGAGCACGATGCTTTGAACAAAGTTGTCCCGGTCACCTCAAGGTTGCATTAGCAGGACGAAAAACAGTTACTCCCTTTCTTGTTCTTTTTCT
Source organism: Lolium perenne (assembly GCF_019359855.2). Classification (NCBI taxonomy): domain Eukaryota; kingdom Viridiplantae; phylum Streptophyta; class Magnoliopsida; order Poales; family Poaceae; genus Lolium; species Lolium perenne. The sequence continues at coordinate 165,541,729 of NC_067247.2, forward strand.
TTTGTTGTCACATATTTGAAACCAATAAGTTCAAGTTATGTTCCTGATGATGTTACCCAACAATAGAAGCGAAACTGAAATAATAGTACAACTCAGACAGTGTTAGTACTAGTACTTTACTAGAGGTTACATCCGCATTAGCACTATACTAGTACGTATCATCATATGGAGTAGGAGTACTTATTTTGAGGATTAATTGTTCTCCTTCTCGATGCGAATGTAGAAACGCAGCAGCTTGGAAGGTCCACCAAGCACCAGGTACAGCGGCGGCACCGAGAGGAACGACGTGAGTTCATCAAACGCGACGTCGCCCGGCAAGGCGCAGCTCGACGCCTCCAAAGACACACTCACGGTGTCCGCCCTGCTCCTCGCGTGCGCCAACGAGCACGACGCCGGCCCATTCGCCCACATCTTTGCCGTGTACAGAGGCCACACGCACGCGGCCGCCCTAACGCACACGGTAGACACGATGGTGGTCGAAGTCGAACCGAGCACGCCGATGATCAGGACGAACACGGCGCCTCCTCCCCTTCGGCGATGATCCGCAGGCACGGCGAACCCGGCACCGGCACCTGGAACACTTTGGTCGTGTTGTACGGCGGGAGCTTGTGCACTTGGATCGATTGGGCCGCTGCGAAGTGGGCGACGAGCGCTGTTGGCGGGGTGGCGAAGTCGCAGCCGGGCTCCGTGCAAGCGCAAGGGGCGTGCGGGCATGCAATCTTGTGGTCGTGGACCTGGTGGTAGGCCACCAAGCTCCCGCAGCTGCTGTGGGGGCACTCAACCGTCGCCGCTGATACGACGGCGTCCATTGCCGGGTCCTGCTCGAATCCGCCACGGGGTTCCACGCACCTATGGCACCGGTTCCCGGGAAGCTCGCTGAGGCAGCGGCCGCAAGCCAAATGATTACCCTTGCACTGCACAAATCAAAGTTCGTGGATTCCCATTTTTGCAGTAGTGAACCCACAAAAGAAACATCAATGGAGTGTGGGAGGGAAAGGGATCGACCTTGAAGATGGGGGCCTGGAGGGGCTGGGAGCAGAAAATGCAGTGAAGCACGGTGGAGTCCATCTTCAGGGTAACGGTGACAGTTTCCAACATTGCGAGCGCGCGAGGAGTATGGCCTATCGATGGCCTCTCTTATCTCCTAGCCTCGAGGCTGGAGTACTCTATTTAAGGGGATGGGAAGGGATTTTGCTTAAGACGAGGAAAACCCAATATAGTACCTCCATCTCAAAGCTTAAGGCTTATATTATTTTTAGAAAGTCAAATTATGTCAAAATTGACTAAGCATTTACCGAAAATCATGGTAGTTAAAAAATGTGTATCTCCACCATCATACTATTTGAGACTATATTTGTGATGGTAATAGGCACAACTACATACACAAAAATTGACATCATCTGATTATTAGTTATTTGGACTGCGGGATGAACTTTTTGGAACTGTGCATTAAGCACCGGTAACCACTTAGGGCTTCTTTGATTCATAGGATTGACATAGGAATTATGTTGGATTTGATTCCTATGGGAAAATTTCAATCCTACACCTTTCCTATTTCTACACTCTCCACATTCCTTTGAATCAAAGCAGCAGTGCTTCTTTGTTTTTTATAGTAAGTGAAAGGACATCTAAAAAACAGGAGAAATGATCTGGAAGTGCACATAGTTTTATATAAATCAGATGGAGGGGTTACAATTACATATAGTTGGAGTATTCACTTCCGATTCACAAAAAAAAGGAGTATTCACTTCCACGCTGCATTATTATTAAGTATAAGTACTACTACAAACAGTTCAGCACAAATATGAAACGAGGAATCCATAAAAAAATAGCAGCCGTACGAACAATCAAGTACTTTTCAGCGAAATTTATCATTCCTCATGACAAATTGACAGTTTTTTCAACTACGCAAAGTAGCAGTAGCTACATCTGCTTGCATATGCGAATGTAGAAACGCAGCTCCTTGGACGATCCAGCACCAACGAGGTATGGCCCCGGCACAACGAGGAACGACGTGAGCTCCTCAAACACGACAACGCCCGGCGACGCGCTGCCAGAAGCATCGGCAGACATCTTCACGACATCCCGCCTGCAGTCCAATTTCGAGGACGGCGGCGGGCCGTGCGCCCAGATCTTCACCCTGTAGAGCGGCCACACGGATGTGGCCGAACTAACGCATACCAAAGACAAGACAATGGTCGGGCCGAGCGCGTCGATGTACATGACGAACACGGAGCCGTCATCCCCTTCGACGACGAGCAGCCTGCACGGCGAGCACGGGTGTGTCATGGTCACCCGGAACTCTATGGACTTGCCATACTCTAACCTGTGCACCTGAATCGAGTGGGCCTCTGCGAGGTGAACGAGGAGCGCTGACGGTGGGGCGGCGAAGTCGCAGCCCTGCTCCGTGCAGTTGCACCGGCCGTGCGGGCACGCGATCTGGTGGCTTAGGGACTCGTGGTAGCTGACGATGACCCCGCAGCCGTCGTGGGAGCACATGACCTGCGCCGTTCCAGCGATGTTGTACGCGATGGCCTCCAAATTCGTAGCGTTTATTTCCATAGTGCCGTCCATCGCCGCCAGTTGGTTGAATCCGGAGCCGCGCTACTCTTCTTCTGGCGCCGTTTACTTGGAACCTCACCGACGGTGGCAGGCGGCATGCCTCATACCACGCTGCAACTCCGATCAATATTAATTGATGGTAAACTGGATGTATCTACAACTATAATGTGTGTAGATGCATCTATATTACCATCAAATAATATGAATCGGAGGGAGTACAAGGAATGACAGTTTAGCACAAGTGACACCAGCAAATAAAAATCAATGGACTCTCAGAGGAAAAGGGGGCGACCTTGTTGAACTTGGGGCAAATCAATGGAGTCTGACAGACAAATGATGCGATATCTAAAGCCGGTTAGAGAGAGAGAGAGAGAGAGTGTGTGTGTGTGTGTGTGTCCGTGGCGGGGGGGGGGGAGAGAGTTTGTTCACTTCTTCTTGGTTTAAAACGAGGATTCGTACAAGGAAATAGAGCCCGCATGCTCGGCTGGGTAGACAGCCAGGAGTGTCCTCAACATGGTCGTGCCACAAGGATTCATGTCAAATGAAAAGGGAAGCATGTATCTTTGAATCTTGTCAAATCCTAGGTTTGACCAAGATAATTTAAACAAGTTTAAAACATGAAAATGAAAAGGGAAGCATGTATCCTTCTTAGTCACTCTAAAATGAAGTTTTTGGGAGGTTTTTGAAATTTCCATGTTTGAAACCCAAAACCACTTCTCTTCATGCTTGACTTCATAAGACGGAGTTTAGGGGTTAGGGGGTAGATACATGATTTGTATGGTTTGATATGTCTAGACCTTGTTTATCAATTTTAATGCTTACTATATGACATAAGAAGACTATGTGATTTTGTTTTTCATTTTTCTGTATGCACTATAATAATCAATCGAGTTTTTACACCAACAGGTCTGTCACTTACGTGTGGTGCCCACGCTTGAGGTCCCACACTTCAGTGATTACAAGTCACGTGCAATAGGTAAGCAAACTCCCAGCCATCTTCTTTGTCAATAGTAGACGCATCAGGATGCGTATTGGAAGTATGTGGGTCCTTCTGGATCCTTCGGTTGTCCCTCTCACAAAAAAAAAACAAATCTCTCTCATTCTCGGCCTCGCTCGACTCACTCGCTCGCACCTCCTGCTCACTGACAAACCCTGCACAAAAGTCATCATCATTACCCAAAAAGTGGAGACACCATAATGCTCTCCCTTCTTCTCTCCTTCCGAGTGATCCCTCTTCCTCCGAGTTTCAATCGACGGGCAAACACCCATGTGCTGCATAGTAATAATAAACAGGTAGTAGAAAAATTGATATACGAATCCATAATTAAATATGTTAAACTAGGGTTTTGCCCAGTTCTACAAATCAAGGGTTCAAAAAAATCCAACTACGGGGTTCGAACAACACGATTCTAATCCAAGAATTTTTTCGACCTCATCCAAATGGCCTCAAACTATAGGGTTAGTATCTAGTGCAGTATGTGTGAAAATGTATGCACTATGTGTGCTATAAATTGTATGTCTTTCAAATTTGAACCAAATTTGAATAAGTTTGAAATATTTGAAAAGGGGCTTTTGGCTTAAACGTTTGAAACCAAAACCACTTCTCTTCATGCATGCTTGACTTCATAAGACAGAGTTTAGCTAGGGTTCGGGGGTAGATACATGATTTTCCTGGTTTGAATATATGTCTAGACCTTGTTTATCAACTTAATTGAATGCTTACTATATGACATAAGAAGACTATGTGCCTTGGTTTTTCATTTTCTGATTTTTTTAAAAAATTATGCCCATTTGAATCTTGGTAAAATCCTAGGTTTGACCATGGTTTAAACAAGTTTAAATCATGGATATGAAAAAATAAGCATCTATCCTTCTTAGTCACCCCGAAATGTAGCTCTTGGGAGGGTTTTTGAAATTTCCATGTTTGAAACAAAAAAAATCACTTCTCTTCATGCATGCTTGACTTCATAAGACAGAGTTTAGGGTTAGGGGTGTAGATATATACATGATTTTCTAGTTTGAATATGTCTAGACCCTGTTTATCAACTTTAATGCTAACTATAGACATAACAAGACCATGTGCTTTGGTTTTCATTTTTGTGTTTTTTTTTTGAATTTTATGCCCATATATTTGAATCTTGGTCAAATCCTAGGTTTAACCAAGATTTAAACAAGTTTAAAACATGAAAATTAAAAGGTAAGCCTGTATCCTTCTTAGTCACTCTAAAATGAAGCTTTTGGGATGTTCTTGAAATTTCCATGTTTGAAACCCAAAACGACTTCTCTTCATGTAGACTTCATAAGATCGACAGGGGGTAGATACATGATTTGTCTGGTTTGGATATACCTAGACCTCGTTTATCAACTTGAATGCTTACGATATGACATATATAAGAAGACTATGTGCTTTTGTTTTTCATTTTTCTGATTTTTTTGAATTTTGTGCCCACCCATTTGTATCTTGGTGAAATCCTAGGTTTGATAATGATTTAAACATGTTTAAAATATGAAAATGCAAATGTAAGCATGGATCCTTCTTAGTCACTCTAAAATGAAGCTTTTGGCCGGGAGGTTTTTGAAATTTCCATGTTTGAAACCCAAAACCACTTCTCTTCACATGCTTGACTTCATAAGAGAGAGTTAATTATTTTAGGGGTTAGGGGGTACAGATACATGATTTTTGTGGTTTGAATATGTATGGACCTTGTTTATCAACTTTAATGCTTACTATATGACATAAGAAAACTATTTGCTTTGGTTTTTCTTTTTTCAGATTTTTTTTTCAATTTTGATGCCCATTTGAATCTTGTCAAATCCTAGGTTTGACCAAGATAATTTAAACAAGTTTAAAACATGAAAATGAAAAGGGAAGCATGGATCCTTCTTAGTCACTCTAAAATGAAGCTTTTGGGAGGTTTTTCAAATTTCCATCTTTGAAACCCAAAACCACTTCTCTTCACATGCTTGACTTCATAAGACAGAGTTTAGGGGTTAGGGGGTATAGCTACATGATTTGTCTGGTTTGAATATGTCTAGACCTTGTTTATCAACTTTAATGCTTACTATATGACATAAGAAAACTATTTGCTTTGGTTTTTCTTTTTGCTGATTTTTTTTTTCAATTTTGATGCCCATTTGAATCTTGTCTAATCCTAGGTTTGACCAAGATAATTTAAACAAGTTTAAAACATGAAAATGAAAAGGGAAGCATGTATCCTTCTTAGTCACTCTAAACTCGGGTTTTGCCCAGTTCTACAGATCAAGGGTTCGAACAACACGATTCTAATCCAAGAATTTTTTCGACCTCATCCAAATGGCCTCAAGCTATAGGGTTAGCATGTAGTGCAGTTTGTGTGAAAATGTATGCACTATGTGTGCTATAACTTGTATGTCTTTCAAATTTGAACCAAATTTGAATAAGTTTGAAATATTTGAAAAGGGGCTTTTGGGAGGATTTTGTAATTTCCATGTTTGAAACCCAAAGCCACTTATCTTCATGCTTGACTTCATAAGACGGAGTTTAGGGGTTAGGGGGTAGATACATGATTTGTATGGTTTGATATGTCTAGACCTTGTTTATCAACTTTAATGCTTACTATATGACATAAGAAGACTATGTGATTTGGTTTTTCATTTTTCTGTGTTTTTATTTTTCTGCCCATTTGAATCTTGGTCAAATCCTAGGTTTCACCAAGATTTAGACAAGTTTAACACGTAAATGAGTTAACTTGGATTTCCTACCCTTGAATCCATAGGAAACTTTGTTCTAATGCACTATAATAATCAATCGAGTTTTTACACCAACAGGTCTGTCACTTACGTGTGGTGCCCACGCTTGAGGTCCCACACTTCAGTGAGCACAAGTCACGTGCAATAGGTACGCAAACTCCCAGCCATCTTCTTTGTCAAGAGAAGACGCATCAGGATGCGTATTGGAAGTCTGTGGGTCCTTCTGGATCCTTCGGTTGTCCCTCTCACAAAAAAACAAATCTCCCTCATTCTCGGCCTCGCTCGACTCGCTCGCTCGCTCGCTCGCACCTCCTGCTCACTGACAAACCCTGCACAAAAGTCAACATCATCACCCGAAAAAGGGGAGACACCATAATGCTCTCCCTTCTTCTCTCCTTCCGAGTGATCCCTCTTCCTCCGAGTTTCACTCGACGGGCAAACACCCATGTGCTGCATAGTAATAATAAAAAGGTAGTAGAAAAATCGATATACGAATCTATAATTAAATAGGTTAAACTCGGGTTTTGCCCAGTTCTACAGATCAAGGGTTCAAAAAAAATCGAACTACGGGGTTCGAACAACATGATTCTAATCCAAGAATTTTTTCGACCTCGTCCAAATGGCCTCAAACTATAGGGTTAGTATCTAGTGCAGTATGTGTGAAAATGTATGCACTATGTGTGCTATAAATTGTATGTCTTTCAAATTTGAACCAAATTTGAATAAGTTTGAAATATTTGAAAAGGGGCTTTTGGCTTAAACGTTTGAAACCAAAACCACTTCTCTTCATGCATGCTTGACTTCATAAGACAGAGTTTAGTTAGGGTTCGGGGGTAGATACATGATTTTCCTGGTTTGAATATATGTCTAGACCTTGTTTATCAACTTAATTGAATGCTTACTATATGACATAAGAAGACTATGTGCCTTGGTTTTTCATTTTCTGATTTTTTTAAAAAAATTATGCCCATTTGAATCTTGGTAAAATCCTAGGTTTGACCATGGTTTAAACAAGTTTAAATCATGGATATGAAAAAATAAGCATCTATCCTTCTTAGTCACCCCGAAATGTAGCTCTTGGGAGTGTTTTTGAAATTTCCATGTTTGAAACAAAAAAAATCACTTCTCTTCATGCATGCTTGACTTCATAAGACAGAGTTTAGGGTTAGGGGTGTAGATATATACATGATTTTCTAGTTTGAATATGTCTAGACCCTGTTTATCAACTTAATGCTAACTATAGACATAAGAAGACCATGTGCTTTGGTTTTCATTTATCTGTTTTTTTTTTGAATTTTATGCCCATATATTTGAATCTTGGTCAAATCCTAGGTTTAACCAAGATTTAAACAAGTTTAAAACATGAAAATTAAAAGGTAAGCCTGTATCCTTCTTAGTCACTCTAAAATTTAGCTTTTGGGATGTTCTTGAAATTTCCATGTTTGAAACCCAAAACGACTTCGATCTCTTCATGCTAGACTTCATAAGATCGACAGGGGGTAGATACATGATTTGTCTGGTTTGGATATACCTAGACCTCGTTTATCAACTCGAATGCTTACGATATGACATAAGAAAACTATTTGCTTTGGTTTTTTCTTTTTGCTGATTTTTTTTTCAATTTTGATGCCCATTTGAATCTTGGTCAAATCCTAGGTTTGACCATGGTTTAAACAAGTTTAAATCATGAATATGAAAAAATAAGCATCTATCCTTCTTAGTCACCCCAAAATGTAGCTCTTGGGAGGGTTTTTGAAATTTCCATGTTTGAAACAAAAAAACCACTTCTCTTCATGCATGCTTGACTTCATAAGACAGAGTTTAGGGTTAGGGGTGTAAATATATACATGATTTTCTAGTTTGAATATGTCTAGACCTGTTTATCAACTTTAATGCTAACTATAGACATAAGAAGACTATGTGCTTTGGTTTTTCATTTTTCTGTTTTTTTTGAATTTTATGCCCATATATTTGAATCTTGGTCAAATCCTAGGTTCAACCCAGATTTAAACAAGTTTAAAACATGGAAATTAAAAGTTAAGCATGTATCCTTCTTAGTCACTCTAAAATGAAGCTTTTGGGATGTTCTTGAAATTTCCATGTTTGAAACCCAAAACGACTTCTCTTCATGCTAGACTTCATAAGATCGACGGGGGGTAGATACATGATTTGTCTGGTTTGGATATACCTAGACCTCGTTTATCAACTCGAATGCTTACGATATGACATATATAAGAAGACTATGTGCTTTTGTTTTTCATTTTTCTGATTTTTTTGAATTTTGTGCCCACCCATTTGTATCTTGGTAAAATCCTAGGTTTGATAATGATTTAAACAAGTTTAAAATATGAAAATGCAAATGTAAGCATGAATCCTTCTTAGTCACTCTAAAATGAAGCTTTTGGGAGGTTTTTGAAATTTCCATGTTTGAAACCCAAAACCACTTCTCTTCACGTGCTTGACTTCATAATTAAGACATAGTTAATTAATTTAGGGGTTAGGGGGTATAGATACATGATTTGTGTGGTTTGAATATGTATGGACCTTGTTTATCAACTTCAATGCTTACTATATGACATAAGAAAACTATTTGCTTTGGTTTTTCTTTTTTCTGATTTTTTTTTTCAATTTTGATGCCCATTTGAATCTTGTCAAATCCTAGGTTTGACCAAGATAATTTAAACAAGTTTAAAACATGAAAATGAAAAGGGAAGCATGGATCCTTCTTAGTCACTCTAAAATGAAGCTTTTGGGAGGTTTTTGAAATTTCCATGTTTGAAACCCAAAACCACTTCTCTTCACATGCTTGACTTCATAAGACAGAGTTTAGGAGTTAGGGGGTATAGCTACATGATTTGTCTGGTTTGAATATGTCTAGACCTTGTTTATCAACTTTAATGCTTACTATATGACATAAGAAAACTATTTGCTTTGGTTTTTCTTTTTGCTGATTTTTTCAATTTTGATGCCCATTTGAATCTTGTCTAATCCTAGGTTTGACCAAGATAATTTAAACAAGTTTAAAACATGAAAATGAAAAGGGAAGCATGTATCCTTCTTAGTCACTCTAAACTCGGGTTTTGCCCAGTTCTACAGATCAAGGGTTCAAAAAAATCCAACTACGGGGTTCGAACAACGCGATTCTAATCCAAGAATTTTTTCGACCTCATCCAAATGGCCTCAAGCTATAGGGTTAGCATGTAGTGCAGTTTGTGTGAAAATGTATGCACTATGTGTGTGCTATAACTTGTATGCCTTTCAAATTTGAACCAAATTTGAATAAGTTTGAAATATTTGAAAAGGGGCTTTTGGGAGGATTTTGAAATTTCCATGTTTGAAACCCAAAACCACTTCTCTTCATGCTTGACTTCATAAGACGGAGTTTAGGGGTTAGGGGGTAGATACATGATTTGTATGGTTTGATATGTCTAGACCTTGTTTATCAACTTTAATGCTTACTATATGACATAAGAAGACTATGTGATTTGGTTTTTCATTTTTCTGTGTTTTTATTTTTCTGCCCAGTTGAATCTTGGTCAAATCCTAGGTTTCACCAAGATTTAGACAAGTTTAACACGTAAATGAGTTAACTTGGATTTCCTACCCTTGAATCCATAGGAAACTTTGCTCTAATGCACTATAATAATCAATCGAGTTTTTACACCAACAGGTCTGTCACTTACGTGTGGTGCCCACGCTTGAGGTCCCACACTTCAGTGAGCACAAGTCACGTGCAATAGGTACGCAAACTCCCAGCCATCTTATTTGTCAAGAGAAGACGCATCAGGATGCGTATTGGAAGTCTGTGGGTCCTTCTGGATCCTTCGGTCAAATCCTAGGTTTGACCAAGATTTAGACAAGTTTAACACGTAAATGAGTTAACTTGGATTTCCTACCCTTGAATCAATAGGAAACTTTGTTCTAATGCACTATAATAATCAATCGAGTTTTTACACCAACAGGTCTGTCACTTACGTGTGGTGCCCACGCTTGAGGTCCCACACTTCAGTGAGCACAAGTCACGTGCAATAGGTACGCAAACTCCTAGCCATCTTCTTTGTCAAGAGAAGACGCATCAGGATGCGTATTGGAAGTCTGTGGGTCCTTCTGGATCCTTCGGTTGTCCCTCTCACAAAAAAACAAATCTCCCTCATTCTCGGCCTCGCTCGCTCGCTCGCACCTCCTGCTCACTGACAAACCCTGCACAAAAGTCAACATCATCACTCGAAAAAGGGGAGACACCATAATGCTCTCCCTTCTTCTCTCCTTCCGAGTGATCCCTCTTCCTCCGAGTTTCACTCGACGGGCAAACACCCATGTGCTGCATAGTAATAATAAAAAGGTAGTAGTAGAAAAATCGATATACGAATCTCTAATTAAATAGGTTAAACTCAGGTTTTGGCCAGTTCTACAGATCAAGGGTTCAAAAAAAATCCAACTACGGGGTTCGAACAACACGATTCTAATCCAAGAATTTTTTCGACCTCATCCAAATGGCCTCAAACTATAGGGTTAGTATCTAGTGCAGTATGTGTGAAAATGTATGCACTATGTGTGCTATAAATTGTATGTCTTTCAAATTTGAACCAAATTTGAATAAGTTTGAAATATTTGAAAAGGGGCTTTTGGCTTAAACGTTTGAAACCAAAACCACTTCTCTTCATGCATGCTTGACTTCATAAGACAGAGTTTAGCTAGGGTTCGGGGGTAGATACATGATTTTCCTGGTTTGAATATATGTCTAGACCTTGTTTATCAACTTAATTGAATGCTTACTATATGGCATAAGAAGACTATGTGCCTTGGTTTTTCATTTTCTGATTTTTTTTTAAAAGTTATGCCCATTTGAATCTTGGTAAAATCCTAGGTTTGACCATGGTTTAAACAAGTTTAAATCATGGATATGAAAAAATAAGCATCTATCCTTCTTAGTCAGCCCGAAATGTAGCTCTTGGGAGGGTTTTTGAAATTTCCATGTTTGAAACAAAAAAAATCACCTCTCTTCATGCATGCTTGACTTCATAAGACAGAGTTTAGGGTTAGGGGTGTAGATATATACATAATTTTCTAGTTTGAATATGTCTAGACCCTGTTTACCAACTTAATGCTAACTATAGACATAAGAAGACCATGTGCTTTGGTTTTCATTTATCTGTTTTTTTTTGAATTTTATGCCCATATATTTGAATCTTGGTCAAATCCTAGGTTTAACCAAGATTTAAACAAGTTTAAAACATGAAAATTAAAAGGTAAGCCTGTATCCTTCTTAGTCACTCTAAAATGAAGCTTTTGGGATGTTCTTGAAATTTCCATGTTTGAAACCCAAAACGACTTCGATCTCTTCATGCTAGACTTCATAAGATCGACAGGTGGTAGATACATGATTTGTCTGGTTTGGATATACCTAGACCTCGTTTATCAACTCGAATGCTTACGATATGACATAAGTAAACTATTTGCTTTGGTTTTTCTTTTTGCTGATTTTTTTTCAATTTTGATGCCCATTTGAATCTTGGTCAAATCCTAGGTTTGACCATGGTTTAAACAAGTTTAAATCATGAATATGAAAAAATAAGCATCTATCCTTCTTAGTCACCCCAAAATGTAGCTCTTGGGAGGGTTTTTGAAATTTCCATGTTTGAAACAAAAAAACCACTTCTCTTCATGCATGCTTGACTTCATAAGACAGAGTTTAGGGTTAGGGGTGTAGATATATACATGATTTTCTAGTTTGAATATGTCTAGACCTATTTATCAACTTTAATGCTAACTATAGACATAAGAAGACTATGTGCTTTGGTTTTTCATTTTTCTGTTTTTTTTTTTGAATTTTATGCCCATATATTTGAATCTTGGTCAAATCCTAGGTTCAACCAAGATTTAAACAAGTTTAAAACATGGAAATTAAAAGTTAAGCATGTATCCTTCTTAGTCACTCTAAAATGAAGCTTTTGGGATGTTCTTGAAATTTCCATGTTTGAAACCCAAAACGACTTCTCTTCATGCTAGACTTCATAAGATCGACGGGGGGTAGATACATGATTTGTCTGGTTTGGATATACCTAGACCTCGTTTATCAACTCGAATGCTTACGATATGACATATATAAGAAGACTATGTGCTTTTGTTTTTCATTTTTCTGATTTTTTTGAATTTTGTGCCCACCCATTTGTATCTTGGTCAAATCCTAGGTTTGATAATGATTTAAACAAGTTTAAAATATGAAAATGCAAATGTAAGCATGGATCCTTCTTAGTCACTCTAAAATGAAGCTTTTGGGAGGTTTTTGAAATTTCCATGTTTGAAACCCAAAACCACTTCTCTTCACATGCTTGACTTCATAAGACATAGTTAATTAATTTAGGGGTTAGGGGGTATAGATACATGATTTGTGTGGTTTGAATATGTATGGACCTTGTTTATCAACTTCAATGCTTACTATATGACATACGAAAACTATTTGCTTTGGTTTTTATTTTTTCTGATTTTTTTTTCAATTTTGATGCCCATTTGAATCTTGTCAAATCCTAGGTTTGACGACCAAGATAATTTAAACAAGTTTAAAACATGAAAATGAAAAGGGAAGCATGGATCCTTCTTAGTCACTCTAAAATGAAGCTTTTGGGAGGTTTTTGAAATTTCCATGTTTGAAACCCAAAACCACTTCTCTTCACATGCTTGACTTCATAAGACAGAGTTTAGGGGTTAGGGGGTATAGCTACATGATTTGTCTGGTTTGAATATGTCTAGACCTTGTTTATCAACTTTAATGCTTACTATATGACATAAGAAAACTATTTGCTTTGGTTTTTCTTTTTGCTGATTTTTTTTTTCAATTTTGATGCCCATTTGAATCTTGTCTAATCCTAGGTTTGACCAAGATAATTTAAACAAGTTTAAAACATGAAAATGAAAAGGGAAGCATGTATCCTTCTTAGTCACTCTAAACTCGGGTTTTGCCCAGTTCTACAGATCAAGGGTCAAAAAAATCCAACTACGGGGTTCGAACAACACGATTCTAATCCAAGAATTTTTTTGACCTCATCCAAATGGCCTCAAGCTATAGGGTTAGCATGTAGTGCAGTTTGTGTGAAAATGTATGCACTATGTGTGCTATAACTTGTATGTCTTTCAAATTTGAACCAAATTTGAATAAGTTTGAAATATTTGAAAAGGGGCTTTTGGGAGGATTTTGAAATTTCCATGTTTGAAACCCAAAGCCACTTATCTTCATGCTTGACTTCATAAGACGGAGTTTAGGGGTTAGGGGGTAGATACATGATTTGTATGGTTTGATATGTCTAGACCTTGTTTATCAACTTTAATGCTTACTATATGACATAAGAAGACTATGTGATTTGGTTTTTCATTTTTCTGTGTTTTTATTTTTCTGCCCATTTGAATCTTTGTCAAATCCTAGGTTTGACCAAGATTTAGACAAGTTTAACACGTAAATGAGTTAACTTGGATTTCCTACCCTTGAATCCATAGGAAACTTTGTTCTAATGCACTATAATAATCAATCGAGTTTTTACACCAACAGGTCTGTCACTTACGTGTGGTGCCCACGCTTGAGGTCCCACACTTCAGTGAGCACAAGTCACGTGCAATAGGTACGCAAACTCCCAGCCATCTTCTTTGTCAAGAGAAGACGCATCAGGATGCGTATTGGAAGTCTGTGGGTCCTTCTGGATCCTTCGGTTGTCCCTCTCAGAAAAAAAACAAATCTCCCTCATTCTCGGCCTCGCTCGACTCGCTCGCTCGCTCGCTCGCACCTCCTGCTCACTGACAAACCCTGCACAAAAGTCAACATCATCACCCGAAAAAGGGGAGACACCATAATGCTCTCCCTTCTTCTCTCCTTCCGAGTGATCCCTCTTCCTCCGAGTTTCACTCGACGGGCAAACACCCATGTGCTGCATAGTAATAATAAAAAGGTAGTAGAAAAATCGATATACGAATCTATAATTAAATAGGTTAAACTCGGGTTTTGCCCAGTTCTACAGATCAAGGGTTCAAAAAAAATCCAACTACGGGGTTCGAACAACACGATTCTAATCCAAGAATTTTTTCGACCTCATCCAAATGGCCTCAAACTATAGGGTTAGTATCTAGTGCAGTATGTGTGAAAATGTATGCACTATGTGTGCTATAAATTGTATGTCTTTCAAATTTGAACCAAATTTGAATAAGTTTGAAATATTTGAAAAGGGGCTTTTGGCTTAAACGTTTGAAACCAAAACCACTTCTCTTCATGCATGCTTGACTTCATAAGACAGAGTTTAGCTAGGGTTCGGGGGTAGATACATGATTTTCCGGGTTTGAATATATGTCTAGACCTTGTTTATCAACTTAATTGAATGCTTACTATATGACATAAGAAGACTATGTGCCTTGGTTTTTCATTTTCTGATTTTTTAAAAAAATTATGCCCATTTGAATCTTGGTAAAATCCTAGGTTTAACCATGGTTTAAACAAGTTTAAATCATGGATATGAAAAAATAAGCATCTATCCTTCTTAGTCACCCCGAAATGTAGCTCTTGGGAGGGTTTTTGAAATTTCCATGTTTGAAACAAAAAAAATCACTTCTCTTCATGCATGCTTGACTTCATAAGACAGAGTTTAGGGTTAGGGGTGTAGATATATACATGATTTTCTAGTTTGAATATGTCTAGACCCTGTTTATCAACTTTAATGCTAACTATAGACATAAGAACACCATGTGCTTTGGTTTTCATTTTTCTGTTTTTTTTTTGAATTTTATGCCCATATATTTGAATCTTGGTCAAATCCTAGGTTTAACCAAGATTTAAACAAGTTTAAAACATGAAAATTAAAAGGTAAGCATGTATCCTTCTTAGTCACTCTAAAATGAAGCTTTTGGGATGTTCTTGAAATTTCCATGTTTGAAACCCAAAATGACTTCGATCTCTTCATGCTAGACTTCATAAGATCGACAGGGGGTAGATACAAGATTTGTCTGGTTTGGATATACCTAGAGCTCGTTTATCAACTCAAATGCATGCTTACGATATGACATAAGAAAACTATTTGCTTTGGTTTTTCTTTTTGCTGATTTTTTTTTTCAATTTTGATGCCCATTTGAATCTTGGTCAAATCCTAGGTTTGACCATGGTTTAAACAAGTTTAAATCAGGAATATGAAAAAATAAGCATCTATCCTTCTTAGTCACCCCAAAATGTAGCTCTTGGGAGGGTTTTTGAAATTTCCATGTTTGAAACAAAAAAACCACTTCTCTTCATGCATGCTTGACTTCATAAGACAGAGTTTAGGGTTAGGGGTGTAGATATATACATGATTTTCTAGTTTGAATATGTCTAGACCTGTTTATCAACTTTAATGCTAACTATAGACATAAGAAGACTATGTGCTTTGGTTTTTCATTTTTCTGTTTTTTTTTTGAATTTTATGCCCATATATTTGAATCTTGGTCAAATCCTAGGTTCAACCAAGATTTAAACAAGTTTAAAACATGGAAATTAAAAGTTAAGCATGTATCCTTCTTAGTCACTCTAAAATGAAGCTTTTGGGATGTTCTTGAAATTTCCATGTTTGAAACCCAAAACGACTTCTCTTCATGCTAGACTTCATAAGATCGACGGGGGGTAGATACATGATTTGTCTGGTTTGGATATACCTAGACCTCGTTTATCAACTCGAATGCTTACGATATGACATATATAAGAAGACTATGTGCTTTTGTTTTTCATTTTTCTGATTTTTTTGAATTTTGTGCCCACCCATTTGTATCTTGGTCAAATCCTAGGTTTGATAATGATTTAAACAAGTTTAAAATATGAAAATGCAAATGTAAGCATGGATCCTTCTTAGTCACTCTAAAATGAAGCTTTTGGGAGGTTTTTGAAATTTCCATGTTTGAAACCCAAAACCACTTCTCTTCACATGCTTGACTTCATAAGACATAGTTAATTAATTTAGGGGTTAGGGGGTATAGATACATGATTTGTGTGGTTTGAATATGTATGGACCTTGTTTATCAACTTCAATGCTTACTATATGACATACGAAAACTATTTGCTTTGGTTTTTATTTTTTCTGATTTTTTTTCAATGTTGATGCCCATTTGAATCTTGTCAAATCCTAGGTTTGACGACCAAGATAATTTAAGCAAGTTTAAAACATGAAAATGAAAAGGGAAGCATGGATCCTTCTTAGTCACTCTAAAATGAAGCTTTTGGGAGGTTTTTGAAATTTCCATGTTTGAAACCCAAAACCACTTCTCTTCACATGCTTGACTTCATAAGACAGAGTTTAGGGGTAAGGGGGTATAGCTACATGATTTGTCTGGTTTGAATATGTCTAGACCTTGTTTATCAACTTTAATGCTTACTATATGACATAAGAAAACTATTTGCTTTGGTTTTTCTTTTTGATGATTTTTTTTTCAATTTTGATGCCCATTTGAATCTTGTCTAATCCTAGGTTTGACCAAGATAATTTAAACAAGTTTAAAACATGAAAATGAAAAGGGAAGCATGTATCCTTCTTAGTCACTCTAAACTCGGGTTTTGCCCAGTTCTACAGATCAAGGGTTCAAAAAAATCCAACTACGGGGTTCGAACAACACGATTCTAATCCAAGAATTTTTTCGACCTCATCCAAATGGCCTCAAGCTATAGGGTTAGCATGTAGTGCAGTTTGTGTGAAAATGTATGCACTATGTGTGCTATAACTTGTATGTCTTTCAAATTTGAACCAAATTTGAATAAGTTTGAAATATTTGAAAAGGGGCTTTTGGGAGGATTTTGAAATTTCCATGTTTGAAACCCAAAGCCACTTATCTTCATGCTTGACTTCATAAGACGGAGTTTAGGGGTTAGGGGGTAGATACATGATTTGTATGGTTTGATATGTCTAGACCTTGTTTATCAACTTTAATGCTTACTATATGACATAAGAAGACTATGTGATTTGGTTTTTCATTTTTCTGTGTTTTTATTTTTCTGCCCATTTGAATCTTGGTCAAATCCTAGGTTTCACCAAGATTTAGACAAGTTTAACACGTAAATGAGTTAACTTGGATTTCCTACCCTTGAATCCATAGGAAACTTTGTTCTAATGCACTATAATAATCAATCGAGTTTTTACACCAACAGGTCTGTCACTTACGTGTGGTGCCCACGCTTGAGGTCCCACACTTCAGTGAGCACAAGTCACGTGCAATAGGTACGCAAACTCCCAGCCATCTTCTTTGTCAAGAGAAGATGCATCAGGATGCGTATTGGAAGTCTGTGGGTCCTTCTGGATCCTTCGGTTGTCCCTCTCACAAAAAAACAAATCTCCCTCATTCTCGGCCTCGCTCGACTCGCTCGCTCGCTCGCACCTCCTGCTCACTGACAAACCCTGCACAAAAGTCAACATCATCACCCGAAAAAGGGGAGACACCATAATGCTCTCCCTTCTTCTCTCCTTCCGAGTGATCCCTCTTCCTCCGAGTTTCACTCGACGGGCAAACACCCATGTGCTGCATAGTAATAATAAAAAGGTAGTAGAAAAATCGATATACGAATCTATAATTAAATAGGTTAAACTCGGGTTTTGGCCAGTTCTACAGATCAAGGGTTCAAAAAAAATCCAACTACGGGGTTCGAACAACACGATTCTAATCCAAGAATTTTTTCGACCTCATCCAAATGGCCTCAAATTATAGGGTTAGCATCTAGTGCAGTTTGTGTGAAAATGTATGCAATATGTGTGCTATAACTTGTATGTCTTTCAAATTTGAACCAAATTTGAATAAGTTTGAAATATTTGAAAAGGGGCTTTTGGGAGGTTTTTGAAATTTCCATGTTTGAAACCCAAAACCACTTCTCTTCATGCTTGACTTCATAAGATGGAGTTTAGGGGTTAGGGGGTATAGATACATGATTTGTCTGGTTTGAATATGTCTAGACCTTGTTTATCAACTTTAATGCTTACTATATAACATAAGAAAACTATTTGCTTTGGTTTTTCTTTTTGCTGATTTTTTTTTCAATTTTGATGCCCATTTGAATCTTGGTCAGATCCTAGGTTTGACCATGGTTTAAACAAGTTTAAATCATGAATATGAAAAAATAAGCATCTATCCTTCTTAGTCACCCCAAAATGTAGCTCTTGGGAGGGTTTTTGAAATTTCCATGTTTGAAACAAAAAACCCACTTCTCTTCATGCATGCTTGACTTCATAAGACAGAGTTTAGGGTTAGGGGTGTAGATATATACATGATTTTCTAGTTTGAATATGTCTAGACCTGTTTATCAACTTTAATGCTAACTATAGACATAAGAAGACTATGTGCTTTGGTTTTTCATTTTTCTGTTTTTTTTTTGAATTTTATGCCTATATATTTGAATCTTGGTCAAATGCTAGGTTCAACCAAGATTTAAACAAGTTTAAAACATGGAAATTAAAAGTTAAGCATGTATCCTTCTTAGTCACTCTAAAATGAAGCTTTTGGGATGTTCTTGAAATTTCCATGTTTGAAACCCAAAACGACTTCTCTTCATGCTAGACTTCATAAGATCGACGGGGGGTAGATACATGATTTGTCTGGTTTGGATATACCTAGACCTCGTTTATCAACTCGAATGCTTACGATATGACATATATAAGAAGACTATGTGCTTTTGTTTTTCATTTTTCTGATTTTTTTGAATTTTGTGCCCACCCATTTGTATCTTGGTCAAATCCTAGGTTTGATAATGATTTAAACAAGTTTAAAATATGAAAATGCAAATGTAAGCATGGATCCTTCTTAGTCACTCTAAAATGAAGCTTTTGGGAGGTTTTTGAAATTTCCATGTTTGAAACCCAAAACCACTTCTCTTCACATGCTTGACTTCATAAGACATAGTTAATTAATTTAGGGGTTAGGGGGTATAGATACATGATTTGTGTGGTTTGAATATGTATGGACCTTGTTTATCAACTTCAATGCTTACTATATGACATACGAAAACTATTTGCTTTGGTTTTTATTTTTTCTGTTTTTTTTTCAATTTTGATGCCCATTTGAATCTTGTCAAATCCTAGGTTTGACGACCAAGATAATTTAAACAAGTTTAAAACATGAAAATGAAAAGGGAAGCATGGATCCTTCTTAGTCACTCTAAAATGAAGCTTTTGGGATGTTTTTGAAATTTCCATGTTTGAAACCCAAAACGACTTCGATCTCTTCATGCTAGACTTCATAAGATCGACTGGGGGTAGATACATGATTTGTCTGGGTTTGGATATACCTATTCCTCGTTTATCAACTTGAATGCTTACGATATGACATATATAAGAAGACTATGTGCTTTTGTTTTTCATTTTTCTGATTTTTTTGAATTTTGTGCCCACCCATTTGTATCTTGGTCAAATCCTAGGTTTGATAATGATTTAAACAAGTTTAAAATATGAAAATGCAAATGTAAGCATGGATCCTTCTTAGTCACTCTAAAATGAAGCTTTTGGGAGGTTTTTGAAATTTCCATGTTTGAAACCCAAAACCACTTCTCTTCATGCTTGACTTCATAAGACGGAGTTTAGGGGTTAGGGGGTATAGATACATGATTTGTCTGGTTTGAATATGTCTAGACCTTGTTTATCAACTTTAATGCTTACTATATAACATAAGAAAACTATTTGCTTTGGTTTTTCTTTTTGCTGGTTTTTTTTTCAATTTTGATGCCCATTTGAATCTTGGTCAAATCCTAGGTTTGACCATGGTTTAAACAAGTTTAAATCATGAATATGAAAAAATAAGCATCTATCCTTCTTAGTCACCCCAAAATGTAGCTCTTGGGAGGGTTTTTGAAATTTCCATGTTTGAAAAAAAAACCACTTCTCTTCATGCATGCTTGACTTCATAAGATAGAGTTTAGGGTTAGGGGTGTAGATATATACATGATTTTCTAGTTTGAATATGTCTAGACCTGTTTATCAACTTTAATGCTAACTATAGACATAAGAAGACTATGTGCTTTGGTTTTTCATTTTTCTGTTTTTTTTTTGAATTTTATGCCCATATATTTGAATCTTGGTCAAATCCTAGGTTCAACCAAGATTTAAACAAGTTTAAAACATGGAAATTAAAAGTTAAGCATGTATCCTTCTTAGTCACTCTAAAATGAAGCTTTTGGGATGTTCTTGAAATTTCCATGTTTGAAACCCAAAACGACTTCTCTTCATGCTAGACTTCATAAGATCGACGGGGGGTAGATACATGATTTGTCTGGTTTGGATATACCTAGACCTCGTTTATCAACTCGAATGCTTATGATATGACATATATAAGAAGACTATGTGCTTTTTTTTCATTTTTCTGATTTTTTTGAATTTTGTGCCCACCCATTTGTATCTTGGTCAAATCCTAGGTTTGATAATGATTTAAACAAGTTTAAAATATGAAAATGCAAATGTAAGCATGGATCCTTCTTAGTCACTCTAAAATGAAGCTTTTGGCAGGTTTTTGAAATTTCCATGTTTGAAACCCAAAACCACTTCTCTTCACATGCTTGACTTCATAAGACATAGTTAATTAATTTAGGGGTTAGGGGGTATAGATACATGATTTGTGTGGTTTGAATATGTATGGACCTTGTTTATCAACTTCAATGCTTACTATATGACATACGAAAACTATTTGCTTTGGTTTTTATTTTTTCTGTTTTTTTTTTCAATTTTGATGCCCATTTGAATCTTGTCAAATCCTAGGTTTGACGACCAAGATAATTTAAACAAGTTTAAAACATGAAAATGAAAAGGGAAGCATGGATCCTTCTTAGTCACTCTAAAATGAAGCTTTTGGGATGTTCTTGAAATTTCCATGTTTGAAACCCAAAACAACTTCGATCTCTTCATGCTAGACTTCATAAGATCGACAGGGGGTAGATACATGATTTGTCTGGGTTTGGATATACCTAGACCTCGTTTATCAACTTGAATGCTTACGATATGACATATATAAGAAGACTATGTGCTTTTGTTTTTCATTTTTCGGATTTTTTTGAATTTTGTGCCCACCCATTTGTATCTTGGTCAAATCCTAGGTTTGATAATGATTTTAACAAGTTTAAAATATGAAAATGCAAATGTAAGCATGGATCCTTCTTAGTCACTCTAAAATGAAGCTTTTGGGAGGTTTTTGAAATTTCCATGTTTGAAACCCAAAACCACTTCTCTTCACATGCTTGACTTCATAATTAAGACATAGTTAATTAATTTAGGGGTTAGGGGGTATAGATACATGATTTGTGTGGTTTGAATATGTATGGACCTTGTTTATCAACTTCAATGCTTACTATATGACATAAGAAAACTATTTGCTTTGGTTTTTCTTTTTTCTGATTTTTTTTCAATTTTGATGCCCATTTGAATCTTGTCAAATCCTAGGTTTGACGACCAAGATAATTTAAACAAGTTTAAAACATGAAAATGAAAAGGGAAGCATGGATCCTTCTTAGTCACTCTAAAATGAAGCTTTTGGGAGGTTTTTGAAATTTCCATGTTTGAAACCCAAAACCACTTCTCTTCACATGCTTGACTTCATAAGACAGAGTTTAGGGGTTAGGGGGTATAGCTACATGATTTGTCTGGTTTGAATATGTCTAGACCTTGTTTATCAACTTTAATGCTTACTATATGACATAAGAAAACTATTTTCTTTGGTTTTTCTTTTTGCTGATTTTTTTTCAATTTTGATGCCCATTTGAATCTTGTCTAATCCTAGGTTTGATCAAGATAATTTAAACAAGTTTAAAACATGAAAATGAAAAGGGAAGCATGTATCCTTCTTAGTCACTCTAAACTCGGGTTTTGCCCAGTTCTACAGATCAAGGGTTCAAAAAAATCCAACTACGGGGTTCGAACAACACGATTCTAATCCAAGAATTTTTTCGACCTCATCCAAATGGCCTCAAGCTATAGGGTTAGCATGTAGTGCAGTTTGTGTGAAAATGTATGCACTATGTGTGCTATAACTTGTATGTCTTTCAAATTTGAACCAAATTTGAATAAGTTTGAAATATTTGAAAAGGGGCTTTTGGGAGGATTTTGAAATTTCCATGTTTGAAACCCAAAGCCACTTATCTTCATGCTTGACTTCATAAGACGGAGTTTAGGGGTTAGGGGGTAGATACATGATTTGTATGGTTTGATATGTCTAGACCTTGTTTATCAACTTTAATGCTTACTATACGACATAAGAAGACTATGTGATTTGGTTTTTCATTTTTCTGTGTTTTTATTTTTCTGCCCATTTGAATGTTGGTCAAATCCTAGGTTTCACCAAGATTTAGACAAGTTTAACACGTAAATGAGTTAACTTGGATTTCCTACCCTTGAATCCATAGGAAACTTTGTTCTAATGCACTATAATAATCAATCGAGTTTTTACACCAACAGGTCTGTCACTTACGTGTGGTGCCCACGCTTGAGGTCCCACACTTCAGTGAGCACAAGTCACGTGCAATAGGTACGCAAACTCCTAGCCATCTTCTTTGTCAAGAGAAGACGCATCAGGATGCGTATTGGAAGTCTGTGGGTCCTTCTGGATCCTTCGGTTGTCCCTCTCACAAAAAAACAAATCTCCCTCATTCTCAGCCTCGCTCGACTCGCTCGCTCGCTTGCTCGCTCGCACCTCCTGCTCACTGACAA
Organism: Lolium perenne; assembly: GCF_019359855.2. NCBI lineage: Eukaryota > Viridiplantae > Streptophyta > Magnoliopsida > Poales > Poaceae > Lolium > Lolium perenne. Next base: position 165,564,684 of record NC_067247.2, read on the forward strand.
ACCCTGCACAAAAGTCAACATCATCACCCAAAAAAGGGGAGACACCATAATGCTCTCCCTTCTTCTCTCCTTCCGAGTGATCCCTCTTCCTCCGAGTTTCACTCGACGGGCAAACACCCATGTGCTGCATAGTAATAATAAAAAGGTAGTAGAAAAATCGATATACGAATCTATAATTAAATAGGTTAAACTCGGGTTTTGCCCAGTTCTACAGATCAAGGGTTCAAAAAAAATCCAACTACGGGGTTCGAACAACACGATTCTAATCCAAGAATTTTTTCGACCTTATCCAAATGGCCTCAAGCTATAGGGTTAGCATGTAGTGCAGTTTGTGTGAAAATGTATGCACTATGTGTGCTATAACTTGTATGTCTTTCAAATTTGAACCAAATTTGAATAAGTTTGAAATATTTGAAAAGGGGCTTTTGGGAGGATTTTGAAATTTCCATGTTTGAAACCCAAAGCCACTTATCTTCATGCTTGACTTCATAAGATGGAGTTTAGGGGTTAGGGGGTAGATACATGATTTGTATGGTTTGATATGTCTAGACCTTGTTTATCAACTTTAATGCTTACTATATGACATAAGAAGACTATGTGATTTGGTTTTTCATTTTTCTGTGTTTTTATTTTTCTGCCCATTTGAATCTTGGTCAAATCCTAGGTTTCACCAAGATTTAGACAAGTTTAACACGTAAATGAGTTAACTTGGATTTCCTACCCTTGAATCCATAGGAAACTTTGTTCTAATGCACTATAATAATCAATCGAGTTTTTACACCAACAGGTCTGTCACTTACGTGTGGTGCCCACGCTTGAGGTCCCACACTTCAGTGAGCACAAGTCACGTGCAATAGGTACGCAAACTCCCAGCCATCTTCTTTGTCAAGAGAAGACGCATCAGGATGCGTATTGGAAGTCTGTGGGTCCTTCTGGATCCTTCGGTTGTCCCTCTCAGAAAAAAAACAAATCTCCCTCATTCTCGGCCTCGCTCGACTCGCTCGCTCGCTCGCACCTCCTGCTCACTGACAAACCCTGCACAAAAGTCAACATCATCACCCGAAAAAGGGGAGACACCATAATGCTCTCCCTTCTTCTCTCCTTCCGAGTGATCCCTCTTCCTCCGAGTTTCACTCGACGGGCAAACACCCATGTGCTGCATAGTAATAATAAAAAGGTAGTAGAAAAATCGATATACGAATCTATAATTAAATAGGTTAAACTCGGGTTTTGCCCAGTTCTACAGATCAAGGGTTCAAAAAAAATCCAACTACGGGGTTCGAACAACACGATTCTAATCCAAGAATTTTTTCGACCTCATCCAAATGGCCTCAAATTATAGGGTTAGCATCTAGTGCAGTTTGTGTGAAAATGTATGCAATATATGTGCTATAACTTGTATGTCTTTCAAATTTGAACCAAATTTGAATAAGTTTGAAATATTTGAAAAGGGGCTTTTGGGAGGTTTTGAAATTTCCATGTTTGAAACCCAAAACCACTTCTCTTCATGCTTGACTTCATAAGACGGAGTTTAGGGGTTAGGGGGTATAGATACATGATTTGTCTGGTTTGAATATGTCTAGACCTTGTTTATCAACTTTAATGCTTACTATATAACATAAGAAAACTATTTGCTTTGGTTTTTCTTTTTGCTGATTTTTTTTCAATTTTGATGCCCATTTGAATCTTGGTCAAATCCTAGGTTTGACCATGGTTTAAACAAGTTTAAATCATGAATATGAAAAAATAAGCATCTATCCCAGAAACTCAATTCGGCTCCTGGGTGCGTATGATCCCTCTACCATAAAAATATATTTCCAAGTGTTAAAAAAATTTGACAAAAAAATTTACATGTACATCTCCATAATATATGTGTATTTGTCAAGTTTCACGAAAAAATGATATTTTTTGTAGTCTAAGCGAAAAAGAGAAAATTTATCTTGTGACAAGTCTTTGTTTCAGCACTGAATTTTGTCTTTTTTACACACGCCACATGACATGTCGATTTTTCATGAAACGACTTTGTGAGCGCGTAGCACATGAAGATGTACGTGCGAAATTTTTGTTTCAATTTTCTTTGACATTTTAAATTGTGTCTAACATGTATTTCAAAATAAAGGGAGCATATGCTCCCATGTGCCAAAACATCACTCCCCATCTATCCTTCTTAGTCACCCCAAAATGTAGCTCTTGGGAGGGTTTTTGAAATTTACATGTTTGAAACAAAAAAACGAATAAAAAAATAAAAAACCAAATCACATAGTCTTCTTATGTCACAGAGTAAGCATTCAAGTTGATAAACACGATCTAGACATATTCAAACAAGGAAAATCATGTATCTACCCCTAACCCTAAACTCTCTCTTATGAAGTCAAGCATGAAGAGAAGTGGTTTTTGGGTTCAAACATAGAAATTTTAAAAATACCAAGAGCTTCATTTTGAAGTGATTAAGAAGGATACGGGCTTACCTTTTCATATTCATGTTTTAAACTTGTTTAACTCTTGGTCAAACCTAGGATTTGACCAAGAGTCAAATGGGCATAAAAAATCAAAGCACATAGTCTTCGATCTTATGTCCTATAGTAAGCATTCAAGTTGATAAACAAGATCTAGACATATTCGAACCAGAAAAATCATGCATCTACCCCTAATTAACCCTAAACTCTATCTTATGAAGTCAAGCATGCATGAAGAGAAGTGGTTTTTGGTTTCAAACATAGAAATTTTAAAAACCTCACAAGTGCTTCATTTTGGAGTGATTAAGAAGGATACAAGCTTACGTTTTCATATTCATGTTTTTAAACTTGGTTAACTCTTGGTCAAATTAACCTAGGATTTGACCAAAATTCATATGGGCATAAAAATTCAAAAAAATGAAAAATGAAAAACTAAAGCACATTGTCTTCTTATGTTATACAGTAAGCATTCAAAAGTTGATAATAAACGTACAAAGTTCGATCTAGACATATTCAAACCAGAAAAATCATGTATCTACCCCTAACCCTAAACTCTGTCTTAATTATGAAGTCAAGCATGAAGAGAAGTGGTATTGGGTTTCAAACATGGAAATTCCAAAAACCTCCCGGCCACGAGCTCCATTTTGGAGTGACTAAGAAGGATCGATTTTACTTAGGTATGTAGTATTGTACATCACAAATGTGAAATGAAACAGATGATGTGAATCTCTATAAACCCTAAACCCTAATTATATTAAACCCCTAGACCCTAACACTAAACCTTGTATATATATAAACCATAAACCTATATATCACTACCAAAAAATGAGTCATGCGATTCAAATGTTTGGCATTGTTTTCTCGTAGCATGCAAAATGCTCTCACACACACTTCTGGGGAAGCGAGGCCTCAAACACATGGTGCAAAAAAATATGCAGGGTTCTTGTCTAAACATAGAAGTGTATATATGCCATGTTTATTTGGTACTGTTCATAGAGGTATTATGTAAACCACAAATGATATGACTATGCATGCCTTGTTTCGATCTTTTCTATCAATCCCCACAATAACTTATTAATTCGGCTTGTTTTAAAATTTAGCTAGGTCGAGCAATCTCACGATGCTCTCACCCTGCTTGTTTTAATTTGTTCTAGTAGGAGGGTGCGGTGCATGTGTTTGGCCATTATTATATAAAATGTACTTGGCTCGATCCACACATTCAGGCCACACACCCATGTATTTTTTAAATTATTTGTTTGATCTGTACTTCATCTACACACTGTGTCAAATTTGCATTTTATCGGATTTAGCCCAAGAAATTGTATATATATGGATGCACATTGAGATAATTCATGAAACCTTGGAAATGGTCATCCTGTCATGCATGTTTCCCCGCGAATGAAAACTTGATTGGTGGCAGACAAGCAAAAACACATTTATGGGCGACAACCCAAAATGCACATATTTTGCAAAGTATTCATGCGTGCATGATGAAAAGTTGCAAATATATACATAAAATTGGGCCATGATTCAAAAGTTTGGCATGGTTCTTGTGTAGTGGTACCAAGCTCACATGCATGTGGGAGGAAATTTAGCTGGACGGACTCCAACATGGTGCCAATCTACTTGAGGGTTCTTCTCTAAAACACTGGTATGGCATGTTTGGTATTTTCCCTAGATATATGTACTACAAAATGATGAATACTCCATGTTTTTAGATTGCCTTTTTTGAATCATGTGTGCCTTGATTTCAAATCTAGGTCAAATCACTGGGGGAGGGGATGAATGTGTTTCTTTTTGATGCATCGCTAGCTCGTATTTCCGAGTTTTTTTTGGGTCCCACAAATTCAGGGTAGCATCACCCCCCACCCCCCCCAGTAAAAGTTTTAGGCGAGTAGTAGAATGGCATGACCAACTAGTTTCAAGTAAAAGTTTGAATATAACCAAAATATACTAATTGATTGATGAGTTAACTTGGCTTCATGGAAAAAATAATGTCTTATAAATGAGATAACTTGGCTTTCCTACCCTTGGATCTATAGGAAACTATGGAGTACTAATACATTATAATAATCACCCGAGTACACCAACTGGTCTGTCACTTACGTGTGGTTCCCATGCGTGAGGTCCCACACTTCAGTGAGCACAGGTCATGTGTCCACCAGTCTAGAGGCTCCCGTTAAAAGAAGAGCCCTCTATATTATTACTCGTATAAAGAAACATCAATCTCCATAAACATCAATCTCCCTTCTCAGTTCTCAGCTTCTCACTGCTCCCCCCTCGCTCGCGCCGCCGCCGCCACAACCCGCCGCGCCCCTTTCCGATCCCTCATCAGACCTTAGACTGTGGAGTTGCCTGTGCCGAAGAAGCAGCCTCTGAAGCCGACGATCCAGTGTATCAACGACTGGTGCGGGAGGGAGATCCCTTACAACGAGGAAGACAAGCACATGATGGCGTGCCCGCACGGCTATTGCTTCTGCACGCACCTCGGCTGCGAATTCGCCGATTCGAAGGTACCGTTCATCCTACACCTCAGAGAAGCCCACTTGACCGCTGTGGATAGGTTCCCGTACGACGAGGACTTCGGATTTGTTCATCTGAAGGTGCCGGCACCGGGCTCGCCAAAACGACAGCTCATCGGCTACGGGACGGATGGCGCAGTGTTCGCCTTGCACATCCACCCTTGCGGCATGGACACCGCGGTATCCTTCGTGTGCGTCAGGCCGGCGGCATGCAACTTGCCCCGATATAGGGTGACAATGTGGGCGAACGGCCCGCCGATGCCGGGGCCGCGTAAGCTTACCGGGGAACACTTGTTTGACGTGGTGAAGGCGGTATTAGAGCCGACGAGCAGCCCGACTCCGGGCACAGTTTCTTTGGGAGATGTCACTTCCTTCCTCTCGGTGCCGCCGCGGTACCTGTGCGGCAATGAATCATCGAAGCAGCTGACTATCTATTTGCGCATCGATAAGGAGTGAGTGAACATAACACTACCCTCAATCTTATTGGGACGATGCTAATGCGGATTTAAGTAATGCTGAATTAATTTGTTTTTCTTGTGACAGGGCGATTAGCAAGGAGAAGAGGATCTCCGTGCACAGCTAGCGACCTATATCTCGGCGTCCACCAAGTGTCCCTGAGTAGGAGATCTTGTTCTGCCTCTTCTTTTGATGTTTATATTGCTTCATCACCGTAAAAGGAAGGGTGTGTCTGGGGCTGCCTGCTTCAAAGTACTCAGTACAAGGACTAAAAGAGACGTTTTGCTGATGGTTCTTGTCAGGACGGCCGTAGTGTTGGAGGTGGTCATCTACTTCGGTGGGGAAGGACTACTTAGACCTTTATCTAAAAATGTTGAGGGATTGGATGTATTTTATGTTTACCATGAATTAGTCTATGTAATATGTAACCCAATTCGCCGATTAATGCAACTCTGGATCCTTCACTGTCATACGACTACTAAAACAAAATAAATAAATAGGCATTTTAAGTTTAATGCACATTTAATCAAGCCACATAATGTTGGCGTACTTGTAAGCAATCAGGTTTACTATTGTTGGCATGTGTGGTACAATTTCATGGGGCAATACCCAATCTAGCTTGTTCAATTACATTACATGAAGTAATTAAAATATGGATGCCTAGAATTATTCACTTCCGTACATTGCGATGGCTTATAGCGATTTCTATGACCAATCTACATCACAAATCTAGTTCAAATTTGATCTATTTTTATGAACAAAATTGGAAACTCTACTTGGCATTTTCGTTTACTATGACCAGATTCACATATGTAGTGATTCATTTTCTTTTCAAATCGCCATACCATTTCCTCGTGAACTCTTCATCTTTTTTTGGTTTTAATGAATTTCCTTTGGTTGCATTCAATTTGCTTCAAATTCACCGGCTTCACCATTCGTACAAATTGTTCATCTTTTCTTTGTATTTTTTTCATGCATGAAGCATAACACCTTACCATGGTAAAATCTTCATATTTTCTACCAAAACTCGTGCCGAACTTTAAAGAACATGCAATTTTAAATTGACTAAAATTGGTTAAAACTCAACATAAGTCCACATATATTACAAACTCGAGAAATAATCAACATATATATCACCTAAATGGTCATCTTATGAAGTATGCCATGTTTCGAAATTGTTACCTTGAAAATTTGGCCCTTCTCTCAGGCAGCCACTTCACAATAAAGCTCACATAAACCTCTTATTTTACACTAATAAAGTAGAATGTATTTTTGTGTGAAATGAAGTTGAATAAAATATATGTGAACGGTAAGATGCACATTGCTGCCAATATTTGGGATAATTATTAGTAAGTTCATACTAATATACAATGCAATCAACATGACCACACATGTGTAAGCAAGAAAATAAATCTTTCTTAAATTACCTTAAGGTTGTAAGTTTGTTATTTGTATAGCAATTTTATCTCATACGATGACTCAAGCTAGCACATTTTTTTTTTGAATTTGCTTCAATATTCTAGGACCCACCACATTCGTAAAATGGTAGTGCCAATTTTACGTATCGTAGTGCACAAAAGACACACACACACGCACGCACGCACGCACGCACGCACGCACACACGCACGCACGCACACACACACACCCACACACACACGCACACGCACACGCACACACACGCACACACACACACGCACGCACACGCACGCACACACACACACACACACACATATGCTCACTTATTTCACACACACACACGCACACATATGCTCACTTATTTCAATATTTAAACTATATTTTCTTCATTCAAATTTTCCGACCTGGCAATTTGAACATGTAGTTGAATTTTGAGTAAAACCGCTCATACATCAAACATGAATCCAAATAAGGTACAATTCGAGAAAATCTACACATCACATTTTGGCCAATATACATTGTATAATGCTTGTGAAAATGTAGACTATGAAATAGTCAACGCCACCTTTTTAGGTCATGAATGTCTTGGGCATCGACCAAAGTCTGGTAGGATGGTGAGGCATGAGTTACGAACATCCTTCTTCTCCTCTCACCCCCATTTGAGAGAGAGAGAGAGAGTGTGTGTGTGTGTGGGGGGGAGGGGGGGTGGGGTAGAAAGCCATGTTAATAAATTAATTCATACATGAAAGCAAGAAATCAAACTTGATTTATATAAATCACTCTTAGGATTGTAGTTTGTTATTTTTATACCATCTATATCTCATATGACGACACAAGCTAGTCCACATTTTTAATTTCATTGAAGTTCTTTTTGTTGCACTCAAATTACTTCAACTTTTAGGACCCACCATCCGTACAAGGGTAATGGAAATTTCTATGATCTTAGTGCAAGGCTTCACACAGAGACACTCAAAGTATTTCAATATTTTAAAATTCATTTTCTTCCCTCAAAATTGCCGACCGTCCATTCGTAACATGTAGTTCAATTTTGAGTAACATCACACATATGTCAAACATCAATCTATTTTTTTTTTGATATTTCGAGAAAATCTTCATATCCCATTTTTGGCCATCATATAAGGTGTACTGCGTGTGAAAACATAGACAGTGAAACTTTCAGCGTCACCTTTTTTAGGGCCCTTTTGTTGTGGTTTTTTTTGGCTTTTTGGCTTTGGCAAAAGCCAAAAAAAGCACCCAAAAAAAGCACCTAAATAGGTGCTTTTTTGGATTTTGGATTTTGAAGCCAAAAACAAAGATCCTATTTTTTTGGCTTCCAAAATCCAAAAGCCAAAAAAGCACCTATTTAGGTGTTTTTTGGCTTTTGCCAAAGCCAAAAAGCCAAAAAAAAGCCACAACAAAAGGGCCCTTAGCCAAGCTGGTGGGACGGTGAGGCCCGAATTAATAAAGCCACCACCATCCTTCTTCTCCACTCGCCCCTCCCCTCCCCTCCCCATCAATATCCTCTTCAAAGCAGATTAAAGAGGATGGAGTGCCCCCACGACGGGTGCGGGAGCGTGGTCGCCTACAACGAGCTCCACGACCACGAGCTCGCGTGCCCGCACGGCCCGTGCGGCGCACGAAGGCCGGCTGCGACTTCTCCGCCTCGCCAGCAGCGCTCATCGCCCACCTCAGAGAAATCCATTCGATTTGTGTGGACATGATCCCGTACGGCACCGCGATGGCGTTCATCATCCCGGTGCTGGCACCGCCAGAGCCAAGATGTCCGGTCATCTTCTACAGGAACGATGGTACCGTGTTCGTCTGGCACACATATACGCAAGTCCAGCCGAAAAATGGATGCGTGCTGGCCAGCCTATCCGTTGAGTGCGTTAGGTCGGCGGCGTGCGTGTGGCCGGAGTACAAGGTGAGTATGTCGTCGCACGGCAAGCCATTACTTAATCGCTCTGAGATTGGTTTAATGCTCCCCAACTATACGGCCACTATTCTGGCGAACAGCACGACCACGCCGGGCGCCGCCAAATGGTCGGAACTAGAGCGGTCGTTGCAATGGTATCAACCGTGCACGGAGCTGACTATCTGGGTTCGCATCGACAGGTGATACATGCGCCTATCTTAATCTTCGTGTTTATCTAATTGAAATTGCGGTTTATGCAGTACTGAATTAATTAATTTTTGTTGTCAGAAAGTTCTCGTCGGACGGAAGTTCCTATTCGGAGCGGCGGGTTTAGGTTGCCAACTATGGGCTTTTTTCATTCAGAGGATTCACCAGGGCGGCCCTAATGACGATATATGATCTTATTTGGCGGAGAGGGACTTGCTTGCGTTTCCTATCTTCAGTTAGGGCCCTTTATGTAAACACTAAGCGCTTGATTGTATTCTGTGTTTATGTTCACATACTCTATGGTGTAAAATACTATGGAATCCCATGTCCGATTAAATGCACCTCTGGACCCTGCCAGGCATTTCCCTTGTTATCTTTTCTTTTTACACATACTGTAACCATTGTTCAACGCGCAGTCCATCGGCTTGGGTGCTAGATGCTTCCTCGGGAAGGTACCCTATCTTGCCCATTTGAGAACACACGTCCCTATAATTGCCCAGAAGCCCCGCGAGGGCACGATGGTCTTTTCTGGGTGTATGTAAGATTTAGCCTTGACCAGCCCTCCGCCCTTCTTCTCTTTCTGTTCTGCTGGTAGCTAGTAACTAGCCATGTGTTCGAGAAAAGAAAATCTAAATATCTTTTGTAATATATGAGCCTATATTGATGTTTTAGATGTTGGTAGTATAACTTTCGATAAACTTGAACAGACTTAAATCAGTTTAACTTAGCACAACCATATGGCGTACCTTTTTTAGAACGCGAAAATGAGGTAAAGAAATACCCTGTGTACCCTTAACTATCAATAGTAGAGAAGAGATTATGAACCTTCAACTCTAAAATGCAAATTCTTCTACTGAATGGATAGCTGCATCTGATACCTATTTTGCAAATGTTACCAGACTTGGGGTTAGCTATAAAAAGGCATTTCTTTCTTGTCAAGCTTAATGCACTACCAACACAACCAAAAGTCCGAACTGATCGCAAGGGCGGCAATTTTAGGATAAATTGCGAAAGCCAGGACTCGAACTCGAGACCCTGGCTCTGACACCATGTCAAGCTTCATCGACTAGCCAACGCAACCAAAAGTCCGAACTGATGGAAAGGTCTAGGCAATCCACTTATACAGTTAAACATTTCTTACCCTTCGGGTGGTCACAGGGAAGCTCTCTAATAGATCACTTAAGACAAAGGGAATTAACTACAGCACAGGACTTAAACTTAAGATGATATATATTTGTCAAAATTTGAATCTATCTATATGCTTTCACTGTCTAGATACATCTGAATTTGGACAAATCTCAGACACTTTCGGTGGGACAGAGGTAGTATATAACTGTGTATACACTAACTAGTGTCTAGTTTTGGCATCAATAATAACCTAGATGACACAAATGCTAAAACTGCAAGAATGCTCGATGTCAGTCACAGAAACATTATTGCAGTACCACTTTAGTATGTAAACATCAGTCGAAGTAACAGAAAGACTCAAATAGAGTTAGCTACTGAATTCATTCTTATCCTGATGTAGAGTTATTTTCTATATATTATTGAGACGTTTCTGATGCTTAGTTTCTGTTGGGCTTTTCATCTGGACAAATCATTAGCTGAAATGGGCAGCTACTATTTTTAGATTATATCAACTAAGGCAGCTGTTACTTTTCTCTGTTCTTACTAATTACTGTTCATGAAACTATAGTTCATATTACATGTGTCAAGGTGAGACGATTGCTAAAGTAGAATTATCTGCATTTACTTTGCCGTGCTTTCCCTGAAAATAGTCTGTTGTTTTTGGCTACTAATTCATACGCTCACATCTTCACATGTTAAACATGGATGTACACTAGACCAGCTTAGATGAGGCAATTGTCCACTTTTGCTGGTGTAGCAATTTTAGTATTTCATCTTACACTCAATTACTTCAGGGTAGCCATCTTTTGTTTTTAGATGTCTTTTAATAGATCAAATTCTGAGAAGGATGCAATTACCTTCCCACGGTCAGTTTCCTACATGGGGTAGCTAGCTGAGCATTTGGCTAAGTATATGAACTCTTACTTTCACAACTGGAGACATGAACCATCAGTATTTAGATGGCCTAGCAATTTAACCGATACTGCACAAGATATACACCAAGGAGTGATAACAAATGGCATCACAAAATTGTGTTCTGTAAAAAATAATCCTGAAGTTGTGTTGTGATCTATTTATGAGTTGCAGCAATATGTGCAACGGATTCGTTCTCTACACATCAGGATTAGACAGTTTTGTTAAATTAAATGTTGATCTCTTCACATTTGAGATTGTTTCAGACTTCCAGATAGCATGATGTTTGATTGCGTTGTCTCAGGGCTTAGGGAAAGTGGGTATGTGCCTAATATCATCTCCCTTAACGTTGTAAGGGCAGTTTGAGAATCGGTGAGTTTGAGCATCATTTATTCAAAAAAAAATCATGCTACAACTGCTAAACTTCACTTCATGTTGTGCCATCATCATTGCTGATGAAAAGCCCATAAATATTTACAACTGCTAAACATTTACTCCATCTCACAGCTTAAGGTGTAAATAAATTGGCGCTAGGATTAAGTAGGGTTGGCGTGGAAATTAGCTTCCATACTTGCCCCTCATAAATCTCTAATAACTCACTCCTTTTACTCCGTATTTCTCTCTCTTCCCTAAAGTAGCCGCATCAGACTCCTCGTTAACTACCATCTCATGCATGCACCGTATACAACCAATGAGGCACCGGTTTTAGAGGAGATTGACTGGAGGAGCAGTTAATTCAGCGTGAATACCGTGTGCATGCCATAGCTGGGTCAATCGTCTCCCTGTTTTTAGCAAACGAGAAACGGCTGAGAGGGGCATCTTCGGTAGAAATAGGATAGAGTTCACCCTACGCCTTATGCTTTGATCAAAAATCGAATTTATTTTTACGCCTTAAGCTCTGAGATAGAGGGAGTATATTAGTTAGACACGCTGCGCCGATCATTGCTAGTGCCTTACTATATGACATAAGAAGACCATGTGAAGGAGACATGCATCACCTTTTTTGGTGATGTAACTAGTCGTCCTGTAGCCCTTGTCAAATTCCTCGGATCCGGATGGGAGGGCCTGCTCACCCTATACGCTAGTACAGTAGTAGTAGTTGCATTTTTTGGGCTCACACCGGCGAAGGGCGCGAATCGGGCGCGTCGGCGCCTCGCGGCACGACGGTTTTCGCGTGTGGGGCCGCCTTGTCAGCGGGAGGACGCGACTGTTCGCATCAAAGGCGACGCGGGAAGGTTGGTAGTCCCCGGCGTTTAATGGTCTCCCGCGCATAAACCTAGGCAGCCACGAGGGCAGCGGCCGGACACGCGGCGTCCAGTCGCCTACCCCGCCGTAAATGAGGGTAGTTGCCTACCACCAGCATAAAGTACCTACTACGCCGTCCACCCCCGCGGTGCTATCCTCTCATTTCCTCCACCGCTTACGCTCCATTCTCTCCTCTCCACCTCAAAAATGCCGCGCCATCGGAAAATGAGGTTCTGTAGGCTTGGCCTCAAAGTCCGCGCGCAGCCTCCACCACCATCGCAGCCGGAGCCGGAGCCGGAGCCGGAGCCGCAGTCCGACGCGGAGTACAGCTCCGATAACGACGAGGACCCACGGTTGAAGGAGGAGTACAGCGAGCACGACCTCCGGATCTTGGAGGCTTCCCAACGGAAGTTCTGCGAGGACAGGGCTCATCGCCATTATGAGGCGTTCGCCCGCCAGCAAGCGATGCTCTTCTTCCGGAAGGAGATTTCTCGGCTAAGGACTGAACCGCTGGGACAGCGCCGCCGGCAAGGTCTTTTGACGGCGTCCGCCATGCTCGACCGCCTGGAGCGCGAACAGTGGCTGCGCCAGTGTTGAAGTGCTGGGTATTCATTTTCAACCTGTGTATTCATTTTGCCAAAATCCTCATGTATTTGCCAAATTTTTCCATGATTTATGAGGAAATTCTAAGGTTTTGTCAAAATCTTGGGTATTCAGCTGCATACGCAAGAATACCCCTGGGGCCTCCCCTATCGCGAAGCATGGGACCAGAAGCGGGCACGGACGTAGGCGGCATAGGCGAAGAACGAGGACGAGGCAGACCCGTCGCGCGCCCCAACCGACGTCCATTAGATTAGGATTAAGTTTAAGTTTTATTTAGGCCTCCCCAACCGACGGCATCACTTGTGTTCATGTAGTATTATTATGGTGGTGTACTTGTGTTCATGTACTTGCTTCAGACATGTACTGCTTTGTGTTTGTTGAAGGAGACATGCATCACCCTTTCTTGGTGATGTCTTCCTGTAGCCCTTGTCAAATTAAATTCCTCTGATACTGATGGGAGGGCTTGCTCACCACACACGTCAGGATGAAGTGGAGAGAAACTACTCGTCCCTTGTTGGACACGGACCATTGGAAACTTATTTTCATTATCAATGCTACGTATTATTTTTGTGGCATATATCTTATATTACACCTTGTCAGTGCCCATGATGATGGACTTGGGTGTCTAGGAATAGGAAGGAGGACACTAGCGAATAAACAAACCGGTCAGCCAAACTGGGCAGCCGATGAAAAGTATGATCAAGTGCGAATCGTCGAAATTGCAATACAATAATTTCTGGGGAAAATATATGTTGATATGAACTTGCAAGTGTGGGCTACCCACAAACTATTTGCAAACACGGGCTATGCATCCACCATGCCATGCTATCTATAGTTCTATTCCTGTTGCTTAGTTTTTTCCCAGTTTTATGAGTTGAAGCTGATATACCGTTCCTACGAAATAGCCAAACTAGATCCAGAGGCATAATGTTCAGATTGTGGGCTTCATAAGTATACCATTTGGGTCCATTTTTGTTGTTGCATTGTTCAGGCAACAAGATCAAGCTTGTAGAGAGCTCATCTTTGAAAAAAAGGGAGCTGCCTCGATGATCAGGCCACCAAACGCCGGTGAGCGAGACCCGCCCTGGTAGCTTCGCAAGTTACTTGGATGGGCTCATCCCCGGTGCTTTTAAGCCCTGGTTTGAAGGTTTGTGGCCGAGAGACCATCAAGCTGAAGATCTCCACCGATTGCATCTGGGAGGTCGGCCTGAAGGAGGAAGATGGCAAGATTGTTATGGACGCACGCTGGTCAGCGTTTGTCAAAGCACATGACTTGAAGATAGGATACTTCACAGTATTCAAGAGGATTGACACTAGATCCTTGAAGGTGCTCGTATTTGATCACGAAAACTGCGAGAAGGTCATCAAGTGTAAAGGCAATCATGCACCACTGGAGGAACAATATGGATCACAGCTCAAATAAGGTGGTGCATGTTCGGTTCTAATTACCACTTTTTTGTAGAGAGGTGGTCAATAAGTATATTTACCACTCTCTTCGATGATGCATTTGTGGTCAACATGATGGTACTCTTATATACTATGTGCGTGGCTCCTCCACACACAATGTTATGTTAAACATGAAGGCTCAATCTGTACTCAATGTCTCTAGTTACATTAGTTAATGCTTGTGTTGGCTGTATTGTGAAGAACACATCTTTGTTCAGTTGTGCAGGTGAAGTCAAAATGCTGCATTTGGTTCCTCGCAAACGTATGCATGCACCAACAAACTCCCCTTCCATAGTTTTCCAACAAATAGCAAACCTCCTGCTGACAAGCATATTAGGCGCAAATGTGCAACCTTCAGTAACGATCAGGCTTCCAGCACTGCCCCATGTAACCAGACATTTTTTGTGTGTGAGGCTAACCTTACCAATAGAAAAAAAAGTACAACTTCCCCCGCTTGGGCCAAAATTCCCCTTTTGGGTTGCCGTCTACATGGTAATTGATGTGGGCCTACTTACTAGGACTATAATGCCCAATAACTACAAACGGGCAACTCAAACACTTTCGGCCCCTTTTCTAATACAACATGGATACTATGATTCACCACAAAAAAACAGGGACATTCTACGTACAAGTTGTTTTTAAAGTGATTAAATATCAGGAGCCAATAATTCAAGAAAAGAAACTTGAGTGTACATAGAGGATGATATGCGGGTCCCATTTAGCAGCAGCGGTATCACCGTTTGAGAGGCTGCACGGGATCGAAAGAAAAAGGCAAGTGACCAAATACGAGGTGCCAAAAAAATCCAAGAAAAGAAAGTTTTATAGTACATAGAGGATGACATGCGGGTCCCATGAGCCAGCAGGTTCCTCAACGTTTCAAAGGTGGCATGAGATCGAAAGAAAAAGGCAAGTGACCAAAAATCAGGGGGTAAAAAAAAATCCAAGAAAAGAAACTTTATTGTACATAGAGGATGAAATGCGGGTCCCATGAGGCAGCTACTTACTCAACGTTTCAGAGGCGGCATGAGATCAAAAGAAAAAGGAAAGTGACCAAATATCAGGAGCAAAAAATAATCCAAGAAAAGAAACTTTTATTGTACATAGAGGATGACATGTGAGTCCCATTTTGCAGCAGCGGTCTCAACGTTTCAAAGGCGGCATGAGATCGAAAGAAAAATGCAAGTGCCAAAACATCAGTAGCAAAAAATAATCCAAGAAAAGAAACTTTATTGTACATAGAGTATGACATGCGGGTCCCATTTTTCAGCAGTGGTCTTAATGTTTCCAAGGGGCACGGGATCGAAATAAAAAGGAAGTGACCAAATATCAGGAGCCAAAAATAATCCAAGAAAAGAAACTTTATTGTACATAGAGGATGACATGCGGGTCCCATTTTGCAGCAGCGGTCTCAACGTTTCCAAGGCGGCACGGGATCAAAAGAAAAAGGAAGTAGCCAGAAATCAGGGGTAAAAATAATTCCAAGAAAGGAAACTTTTATTCTACATAGAGGATGACTTGCGGGACCCACGAGCCGCCAGCTTCCTCAACGTTTCAGAAGCGGCATGATACTGAAAGAAAAAGGCAAGTGACAAATATCAGGTCCCAAAAATAATCCAAGAAAAAACATTTATTGTACATAGAGGATGACATGCGGGTCCCATTTTGCAGCAGCGTTCTCAACGTTTCAAAGTTGGCATGAGATCGAAAGAAAAAGGCAAGTGACAAATATCAGGAGCCAAAAATAATCCACGAAAGAAACTTTTATTGTGCATAGAGGATGACATGCGGGTCCCATCATGCAGCAGCGGTCTCGACGTTGCCAAGGCGGCATAGGACCAAAAGAAAAAGGAAGTAGGCAGAAATTAGAGGGTCAAAAATAAACTCCAAAAAAAGAAAGTTGATTGTACATAGAGGATGACATGCGGGTCCCATGAGTCAGCAGCTTACTCAACGTTTCCAAGGCAGTAGGGGATCAAAAGAAAATCAGAGGGTGAAAAAAATCCAAGAAAAGAAAGTTTTATAGTACATAGAGGATGACATGCGGGTCACATGAGCCAGCAGGTTCCTCAACGTTTCAAAGGTGGCATGAGATCGAAAGAAAAAGGCAAGTGACCAAATATCAGGAGCCAAAAATAATAATCCAAGAAAAGTAATTTTTATTGTACATAGAGGATGACATGTGGGTCAAAGGCCGCGAGGATCAAAAGAAAAAAAGGCAAATAGCCGTAAATTAGGGGTAAAAAATAAATCCAACAAAGGAAAGGTTTGTTGTTCATAGAGGCTGACATGTGGGACCCATGAGCCAGCGGCGACCTCAATTTCAAAGGCGGCATATGATCGAAAAGAAAAAGGCAAGTTAGCAAAAATCAGGGGGTAAAAAAAAATCTAAGAAAAGAAACTTTATTGTACATAGAGGATGACATGCGGGTCCCATGAGCCAGCACCTTACTCAACGTTTCAGAGGCGGCATGAGATCAAAAGAAAAAGGAAACTGACCAAATATCAGGAGCAAAAAATAATCCAAGAAAAGAAACTTTTATTGTACATAGAGGATGACATATGGGTCCCACTTATACAAGCTCTTTCGCTCCAAGATCTTGCAAGTTGATTGTACATAGAGGATGACATGCGGGGCCCTTGTGTCAGCAGCTTAATCAACGTTTCCAAGGTGGCAGGGGATCAAAAGAAAAAGGAAATAGCCAAAAAGAGGGTGAAAAAAAATCCAAGAAAAGAAACTTTTATAGTATAGAGGATGACATGTGGGTCCCATGAGCCAGCAGCTTCCTCAACGTTTCAGAGGCTGCATGAGATCGAAAGAAAAAGGCAAGTGACCAAAAATAAGAGGGTAAAAAAATCCAAGAAAAGAGACTTGATTGTACATAGAGGATGACATGCGGGTCCCATCAGTCAGCAGCTTACTCAACGTTTCCAAGGCGGCAGGGGATCAAAAGAAAATGGAAATAGCCAAAGATCAGAGGGTGAAAAAAATCCAAGAAAAGAAACTTTTGTAGTACATAGAGGATGACATGCGGGTCCCATGGGCCAGCAGGTTCCTCAACGTTTTCAAGGGCGGCATGAGATCGAAAGAAAAAGGCAAGTGACCAAAAATCAGAGGGTGAAAAATAATTCAAGAAAAGAAACTTTTATTGTACATAGAGGATGACATGCTGTCCCAACGTTTCAAATGCGGCTTGAGATCAAAAGAAAAAGAAAGTAGCCAGAAATTAGGGGGTAAAAAAAAACTCCAAGAAAAGAAAATTGATTGTACATAGAGGATGACATGCGGGTCCCACGAGTTAGCAGCTTACTCAACGTTTCCAAGACGGCAGGGGATCAAAAGAAAAAGGAAATAGCCAAAAATCAGAGAGTGAAAAAAAAACCCCTAGAAAATAAACTTTTGTAGTACATTGAGGATGACATGCGGGTCCCATGAGCCAGCAGGTTCCTCAACGTTTCAAACGTGGCATGAGATCGAAAGAAAAAGGCAAGTGACCAAATATCAGGAGCCAAAAATAATCCAAGAAACGAAACTTGATTGTACATAGAGGATGACATGCGGATCCCATTGTGCGGCAGTGGTCCCAACGTTTCAAATGCGGCTTGAGATCAAAAAAAAAATGAAAGTAGCCAGAAATTAGGGGGTTAAAAAAAAAACTCCAAGAAAGGAAAGCTTTATCGTTCATACAGGCTGACATGTGGGACCTATGAGCCAGCAGCTTACTAAACGTTTCAAAGGCGGCAGGGGATCAAAACAAAAAGGAAATAGCCAAAAATCAGAGGGTGAAAAAAATCCAAGAAATCAAACTTTTATTGTACATAGAGGATGACATGCGGGTCCCATGAGTCAGCAGATTACTCAACGTTTCAAACGTGGCATGAGATCGAAAGAAAAAGGCAAGTGACCAAATATCAGGAGCCAAAAATAATCCAAGAAAAGAAACTTTATTGTACATAGAGGATGACATGCGGGTCCCATTTTGCAGCAGCGGTCTCAACGTTTCCAAGGCGGCACATGACCAAAAGAAAAATGAAGTAGCCGAGAAATCGGGGGTGAAAAAATCCAAGAAAAGAAAGATTTCAATTGGGCTGCATCTGGACATCCGGGCCTTCGAACTATCCTTCCGGCCTTTTGACTCGTACAATTTCAGCCCACTCGAACATGAAAGTTCGGATTTTTCTCAAAAAAAAAAAAACACGGAAAGTCCTATGCTTCGCCAAAACAAAAAACAAGGAGATTCAAGATATAAGTTGTAAAAATAAAGATTTAATTTATCCGTTTGCAATAGCTCGAGCGAAATACACTTGTTTATTGTTTGCAAAATAATCAAGATATCACATGTTTCTTGTACGGGGAGGTGACATCGGGGACCCATGAGCCGGCAGCGTCGTCAACGTTTCAAAGGCGGCGGGGATCGAAAATAAAAAAAAACCAAATATCGGTTGGTAAAAAAATCCAAGAAAAGAAAACATTTATCGTTACGAGAGGATGACATGCGGGACCGATGAGGCAGCGACATCCTCAACGTTTTCAAGGCGGCAGGGGATCAAAGAAAAAAAGGAAAAAGCCCGAAAATAAGTGGGGGTTCAAAATAAATCCATCAAAGGAAAGTTTTATTGTTCATAGAGGATGACATGTGGGACCGACCTGCCAACAACGTCCTCATCGTTTCAAAGGGGGCAGGAGATCAAAAGAAAAAGGCAAATAGCCAGAAATTAGGGGTAAAAAATAACTCCAAGAAAGGAAACTTTTATTGTTCGTAGAGGATGACATGCGGGACCCATGAGCCAGCAGCTTACTTAACGTTTCAAAGGCGGCATGAGATCGAAAGAAAAAGGCAAGTGACAAAATATCAGGAGCCCAAGATAATCCAAGAAAAGAAACTTTATTTACATAGAGGATGACATGCGGGTCCCATTTTGCAGCAGCGGTCCCAACATTTCAAATGCGGCTTGAGATCAAAAGAAAAAGAAAGTAGCCAGAAATTAGGGGGTCAAAAAAATCCAAGAAAATAAAGTTGATGGACATAGAGGATGACATGCGGGTCCCATGAGCTAGCAGCTTACTCAACGTTTCCAAGGCGGCAGGGGATCAAAAGAAAAAGGAAATAGCCAAAAATCAGAGGGTGAAAAAAAACAAAGAAAATGAACTTTTATAGTACATAGAGGATGACATGCGGGTCCCATGAGCCAGCAGGTTCCTCAACGTTTCAAACGTGGCATGAGATCGAAAGAAAAAGGCAAGTGACCAAATATCAGGAGCCAAAAATAATTCAAGAAAAGAAACTTGATTGTACATAGAGGATGACATGCGGGTCCCAATTAGCAGCAGCGGTATCACTGTTTGAGAGGCTGCACGGGATCGGAAAAAAAAGGCAAGTGACCAAATATCAGGAGCCAAAAATAATCCAAGAAAAGAAATTTTATTGTACGTACAGGATGACATGCGGGTCCCATTTTGCAGCAGTGGTCTCAACGTTTCCAAGGCGGCACAGAACCAAAAGAAAAATGAAGTAGCCAGAAATCAGGGGGTGAAAAAAATCCAAGAAGAAAGATTTCAATTGGGCTGCATCTGGACATCTGGGATTTCGAACTATCCTGCTTGGCCTTTTGACTCGTACAATTTCAGCCCACTCCAAAACAGGAAAGTTCCGAATTTTCTAAAAAAAATAGGAAAGTCCTATGCTTCGCAAAGACAAAAAAACAAGGAGATTCAACATATAAGTTTGTTTATGTAAAAATAAAGATTTAATTATCCGTTTGAAATAGCTCAGAGCGCAATACATTGTTTATTGTCTGCAAAATAATCAAGATATCATATGTTTCTTGTACGGGGAGGCTGACATCGGGGACCCATGAGCCAACAGCGTCGTCAACGTTTTAAAGGCGGCAGGGGATGGAAAGAAAAAATAAACCATAAATCTGTTGGTAAAAAATCCAAGAAAAGAAACATTTTCGTTCTGAGAGGATGACATGCGGGACCCATGAGGCAGCAGCATCCTCAGCGTTTATTGTTCATAGAGGTTGACATGTGGGACCCGTGAGCCAGCAGCGTCCTCAACGTTTTAAAGGCTGCACGTGATCGAAAGAAAAAATAAGCCAAAAATCGTTTGGTCAACAAAATCCAAGAAAATAAACATTTACCGTTCTGAGAGGATGACATGCGGGACCCATGAGGCAGCAGCATCCTCAACGATTCCAAGGCGGCAGGGGAAATATCCAGAAATTAATTAGGGGTTCAAAATAAATCCATCAAAGGAAACTTTTATTGTTCATAGAGGATGACATGTGGGACCGACCTGCCAACAGCGTCCTCATCGTTTCAGAGGGGGCAGGAGATCAAAAGAAAAAGGCAAATAGCCAGAAATTAGGGGTAAAAAATAACTCCAAGAAAGGAAACTTTTATTGTTCGTAGAGGATGACATGCGGGACCCATGAGCCAGCAGCTTACTCAACGTTTCAAAGGCGGCATGAGATCGAAAGAAAAAGGCAAGTGACAAAATATCGGAGCCAAAGATAATCCAAGAAAAGAAACTTTATTGTACGTAGAGGATGACATGCGGGTCCCATTTAGCAGGCTTTGTCTCAACGTTTAAATTGCGGCTTTAGATAAAAAGAAAAAGAAAGTTGATTGTTCTGAGAGGATGACATGCGGGTCCCATGAGTCAGCAGCTTACCCAACGTTTCCAAGGCGGCAGGGGATCTAAAGAAACACTAAATAGCCAAAAATCAGAGGGTGAAAAAAATAAAGAAAATAAACTTTTATAGCACATAGAGGATGACATGCGGGTCCCATGAGCCAGCAGGTTCCTCAACGTTTCAAACGTGGCATGAGATCGAAAGAAAAAGGCAAGTGACCAAATATGAGGAGCCAAAAATAATTCAAGAAAAGAAAGTTTTATAGTACATAGAGGATGACATGCGGGTCCCACTTAGCAGCAGCGGTATCACCGTTTGAGAGGCGGCACGATCTCAAGAAAAAGGCAAGTGCCCAAATATGAGGTGCCAAAAAAACTCCAAGAAAAGAAAGTTGATTGCTCATAGAGGATGACATGCGGGTCCCATTTAGCTGCAGCGGTCTCACTGTTTGAGAGGCGGCAGGGGATCGAAAGAAAAAGGCAAGTGAACGAATATGAGGTGCCAAAAATAATCGAAGAAAAGAAAGTTTTATAGTACATAGAGGATGACATGCGGGTCCCAATTAGCAAAGAGCGGTATCACCGTTTGAGAGGCGGCAGGGATCAAAAGAAAAAAGAAATTGCCAAAAATCAGAGGGTGAAAAAAAACCAAGAAAATGAACTTTTATAGTACATAGAGGATGACATGCGGGTCCCATGAGCCTGCAGGTTCCTCAACGTTTCAAACGTGGCATGAGATCGAAAGAAAAAGGCAAGTGAAAAAATATCAGGAGCCAAAAATAATTCAAGAAAAGAAAGTTTTATAGTACATAGAGGATGACATGCAGGTCCCATTTAGCAGCAGCGGTATCACCGTTTGAGAGGCGGCAGGGGATCGAAAGAAAAAGGCAAGTGAAAAAATATGAGGAGCCAAAAATAATTCAAGAAAAGAAAGTTTTATAGTACATAGAGGATGACATGCGGGTCCCATTTAGCAGCAGCGGTATCACCGTTTGAGAGGCGGCAGGGGATCGAAAGAAAAAGGTAAGTGACCAAATATGAGGTGCCAAAAATAATTCAAGAAAAGAAAGTTTTATAGTACATAGAGGATGACATGCGGGTCCCATTTAGCAGCAGCGGTATCACCGTTTGAGAGGCGGCAGGGGATCGAAAGAAAAAGGTAAGTGACCAAATATGAGGTGCCAAAAATAATTCAAGAAAAGAAAGTTTTATAGTACATAGAGGATGACATGCGGGTCCCAGTTAGCAGCAGCGGTATCACCGTTTAAGAGGCGGCAGGGGATCGAAAGAAAAAGGCAAGTGACCAAATTTGAGGTGCCAAAAAAAACTCCAAGAAAAGAAAGTTGATTGCACATAGAGGATGACATGCGGGTCCCATTTAGCAGCAGCGGTCTCAACGTTTCCAAGGCGGCAAGGGATCAAAAGAAAAAGGAAGTAGCCAGAAATCAGGGGGTCAAAAAAATCCAAGAATAGAAAGAATTTTGGTTCATAGAGGATGACATGCGGGACCCATGATCCTGCATCGTAAACGGCTCGATCGGAGAACGTTGAACGAGATGGCGCGATCTAGAAAAAAAACAATGCCAGAGAGGCTGCCATCTGGGCCCTACATCCCTCGGCGGTGCGGATTTGCATTGACTCGGCCGGCGAACCCGAGATTTCGAGATGCACCACGTCCCGGGCCACCATACGCGACGTTTTGGCCGCTTTCGTCGGGCTAGGTGGCCTCAAAAACGAGAAAAAAAAAGTTTTGACATGCACCACGGAGGGACCCAAAATCGTCGGCCATGGTACACCAGCAACCACGGCGCGACTTCAACTTCGTCGGCCATGGCAACTTTTCTTGTAGTGAATTAGACGGTTGCAACTTACCGCTTCGTGGTCGGCGACTACGTGCGCAAGTGTGTGGAGTTGCGAATATATTGCAGGGTTGAGAGCTGTTGCATTGGTGACAGGGTCCAATCGAGAGATCTCGTTGCGTCATACAAGTTATCATCAAGTTATCTGCGCTGTGTTCATCGTGTGTTCATCACCATCCACCTCTCTTACTGAGAAGATTGGACCACCCCTTATCACAAATATAGCATTCATGCATCTTTAAAAGGTGGCATAAGCTTTACATAAACCAAATGGCATTCTCCTATAAAAAAAAAAGGTACTAAAGGGAGAGGTGAAAGTTGTCTTTTTCTGATCATATTTATGCACAAGAATTTAACACCTGAATAACCATCTAGATAGAAAAAGTGTGAATATTTTGGTAATCTTTTCAACATTTGATCAATGAATGGCAACGGATAATGTTCTTTACGAGTAGCTTTATTTAGTTTTCTAAAATCAATACAAATTCTATAACCAATACGTTGAGCTACAAGTTCATTTTCATTATTAGTGACAACAATTATCCCACCTTTTTTAGGTACACAATGAACAAAACTAACCCATTTACTATCAGCTATGAAATAAATAATACCTACTTAAATGAGTTTGATTACCTCTTTTCTTGCCACTTGTTTCATTTTTAGATGAAGACGGTGTTGATAGCCCACAACTTGTTTATTAATCAATAAAGTGC
Organism: Lolium perenne; assembly: GCF_019359855.2. Lineage (NCBI taxonomy): Eukaryota > Viridiplantae > Streptophyta > Magnoliopsida > Poales > Poaceae > Lolium > Lolium perenne. Next base: position 165,588,198 of record NC_067247.2, read on the forward strand.
CTACATGGCTTTCCCCCAAAAAAGTGGAGCTAATTTACACTGGGTACTCCCATGTGTACCAACCACGTTCAAGATGGAGAGGAAATCTTCTGAAAGATTCATCCTAAGGGTTTATGAATTAAGCTCACTATAATTTAATAGCCAATCATAGAAGGCGGTCGGAAACAGAGTTGCATGACAACATAACAATTAACATGGCATAACGTAGCTGAAGCATTAGCAGCACCATATATTGTCTAACATGATCGGAGCCTAACAGATAGTCTTTTGACAAAGATAGAACCAACACGAGCAGAGTCGATGCCACCACTCAGTTGTGCACTCAAGAACACGCTGAGATGTGATCTTCAGCTTCACCTTCAATCAGCGAACCCTGCACTCAGACAGTATTCCACCTGTTAGTACTGTCCAAGACAGCAATTTATAGGGTGACACTACATGGTGCAAAAAAAATCGCCTGCAAGTGTGCTGCTTAAGTGCTTATGTGCATACGGAGCGTGTACTGAACTATGACCCGTTCAGAAGGGGCTGCGCAAAATACTTGCAATTATTATTATCACCCATGCTTTACTCTGGTATGACATGTTTTCTGTTTAATATATGGAACAAAGTGCAAGATTATAAACTTCCACACTTTCAATGAAAAGGTGCCTACTCTAATCAAATGATCTCAAAGTATTTGAGACACAAAGATCACAATTTTAGTTGAGCTTGATCTATTGGCTATAATTGTGATGGCGTTGTGGCTTTATTAGAAGCGAATTATAGTACAATCCATATACCATAATAAACGTCGGGGCTTTAGCCCATATTTGAACTAAAGCTCCGACACTTACTATAGATTGGAGGGAGTACTGAAAAATGAGAACACCCAACTATTGATAGTACAACTCTACGACAGATCAGGGACCGGTATGACGTTCAGTATATCAATTCACAAAATTGTAACTTAGTCGGATATTCATGGTAGAGTTAAACTATTTCAATCATGGGTCCATGTTAATTGACACAACTATATACAAAAAATGATGTATGTCACAACATACCGCTCAACACTAAGAAGCAACCATTTCCATCACAGAATGAATATACCAAAGTATTTTATTATGAAATTAAGGACTTCAAGCATCTTGTGAAGGAGGTTATAAAATTCTTGAAATGGAAATACACTGAACAAAATTTCTGCGGACCACATCTTGTGGTTGCTGCATATCATATAAAGAAGTCGTTGTATATTGAAATTATCATTGCACCATAGTATAGAATATAAGATTGCATTGTTAACTGTTATACTCTATTGACAAAAGCAAGTACCAATGTTTCAGCATCTTACCAGAGTTGTCCGTTGCCTTTTTGGATTATGGCCTTGCCCAACCGTTGTGAGTTCCATCCTTGGATTCTTCCTTGGACTGAAACGCTGGCAAATTCTCAGTATAGCAATGTTCTCGACTAAAATGCTTATGTGTACCTGCCCAAGAAGTAAAAAACCTTAAGGTTAACTCCATTAAGTATTATCACAACAAAATATATACCCCATAAGACTCCAATTACATTTTCCTAATGCTTACAAACATTGAACATTTCATGTGCGAAAGTATAGCGTGCACATTTTGAAACAGGAGCACATTTCCAGTACACTAAACTAGCTCAATACAGCTGGATGCGAATGCAATCCTGACACTACCATGAACAAAACTCAAGCACAAAAAAACTGAGAAGAAGTGCAGGACTCGGGTCAATCAACATTCTGTACGTTATTGAAATGTTGTTACAGTATATAGTCGCTAAGAAAACCTTTAGAATTTTCTTTTAAGCCTTTTTGCACCTCCCTGATTTTATTCTCTTGTGCACCAATGCACCAATGCACCATACCATCCCTTGCCCCTTGACCAAATATATCTACTATTTCTGTTACATTGCCCGATAGTAATTTTTTGGCCAATAACTAGTAATCCATTTTTTTTTTGCGAATCAATAACTAGTAATCCATAACAGCTGAGCTTATCAAGTAAAAGAATTCCTACAAGTGCATGCAACGTCAAGGGTCATTCACTACTCTATACTTATCTTCCTTTACAAGTTTCTCTTTCTGGTCGAGGAGTTTTGGCATGTGAATCGATCCGTCTAAGTGCACATAAGACCTGGGTATTGGGTTGTACCCTGAAATCGAGAATGGCAAAATATCGCACTATGGGGCATAATTTCAGCCTAGGGCAGTGCATATTCACATGCCTATCCCAGGATTCTTCATCTTTTTTACATTTCCTCTTTGACTTCTTAATTGAATTAATGACATTATGCAGCTTAGCTGACAACTTAATATACTCTATATTCAACTTTTTTCTGGGACCCAAGTGCACGCTATTTTGTACTAAGAGAAAGCACCAAAATGCTCCAAGTTATACAACGACAGAAAAAAACAACTATTAGAAACGACCCAATGGACTAGTATTGTATAATAATATATCTGAATAGTTGTAAATAAACAATATATTCGAACACATTGAAAAAATGAGCGCATTTGTGGTTCTCAAGAAACAACAAAATTCCAGGGACCACTTGTGCAGATTTGCGTTTCTTCCATTTTTGGAAGGAATGTGTAAATTTTACCTGCATTTGTCATTGCTGAGATCAGAGAGTTTTCAGAAGGAGATGCCTCGATAGCTGACATGGTATCTGAGGGTAGAGCACCTGCAATGAGTTAGGCAGTTTGAAATGGCGGCGGATGGAAGGTCGTCCATGTTCAGAAAAGAACGTGTGATTTACCTGTATTTTTCACTACTGAGACCACAGAGTATTCATAAGGAGTAGGAGATGCACAATTATTAGAAATGCCCTCAGAGGATAGAGCACCTACAATGAGTCAATGAGTACGCCTGTTAGAAATGGCGACAGATGGAGGTCCGTCCATGTTTGGAGAAGAACGTGGAATTTACCTGCATTTTTCACTGTTGAAATGAAAAGGTGATCATAAGGAAATGGCCACATAGCAGACATGGCCTGTGAGGGTAGAACACCTGCAATGAGTTCAGCAGTTAGAAATGGCGGCAGGTAGCCAGGTATCAATACCAACAGTTTTACCTGCATCTGCCACTGATGAGATCCCATATTGATACATAGCAGGTCGTTTCTCCTGCACCAAGGATGGAGCATCTGCAACAACTTCAGTAGCAAGGAATCTAAAGTTATGAATCAATCACAAAGATGCATAACTGCTCGAAAAGAAGAAACAATAGGGACTTGAGACTCGGGAGTAGAATGCATGCAAACATGTTTGTAATGCATGCTGGAATTATTTATGATGAAATCAAAGGTTGATGCGGGAATGCATGTCAGTGGATCTCACTGTAACAGTTGATGAAAGGCATAAAAGAAAGACTCGGAAATCAGAATGGTCAGTTATTAACTAAATTCATGAAACTAAAGTGTGGGAAATCAAATATCATTACCAGTGATGCATATAACAACACACAATTGCAGAACCAATTTTGCCCCTGGTTTGTGATGGCATCCAAATAATTTACCTGCTTTTGTGAATGATGGAATTGCAGAACTTTCAGCAGGCGTCGTCCAGGTCCAGGTATCAGGGATAGTCTGTGAGACTTGGGCAACTGGAAAAACGGCAGTCAGAAATCAGAAATATCAGCAGGTAGCTACAATTCTGATGAAGAGCAAGCAAAACATCAATCCTAATGAGGCTGTGCATCGAGGAACAAAACTTCTGTATTTTTCTCGAAAAAAAAGGCACCAAATGCAGCCCACGAAAGAATGACAGGATGGCAGATCTTCACAAATAATAGGAAAACAGAAAAGAATGGCGTAGGCAACGTAAGATGTAGGCAACGTAAGATGATTGTAAGATGATGGTACGCAATCTTCCGTATCGTGTGCACACATCAGATGAATACATAAAGCATGAACTTAGCAGAGCACTCCAAAAGCAAAAGTAACAAAATCGGTGTGAAGAACAATCTGCGCAGGAATAAAAAAAACAGAATTCATATCATGGAAAGGTATTATGTCTGCACAGGCCACACCACAGCAATACCCTAAGCATAACCTAGCATAAGTGCATAACACTTCAAATGCAGCAGCACCATAATGTCATAATTGGTGCGGTGAGAGCAATGCACTGTAAAGAAGATATAAAGGAACTAGCACACAACAGTATCAAACCTAAGGGCTGTAACATTAGTTCGGTCTAAATTGGCAGAGAATTGTCCTACAGTCCTGTGGTCTCTGCAAATCCCGTGTGAAACAAGAGACTAAATTGCAGGGAAGGTGAGTGAGAGACGTTGCCTAATTTTTTTAAAATTCAGATTGAAAAGTGGCTCGAAAGGATCGAATCATTTGTGATATCCAGTACAGATCCCAGATAGGAAGGGGAGAAGACAACAAGAAGCTAAGCGAAATGATTTAGAAAAACAAAATATCTGGTGCAGGAAATAGTGTGAAGTTACCATCCTTGTCGACAGATCGACGAATATGCAGATACCCTTGACTCGTGTCTGGCCAGGCTTCCAACCGATCATCTGAACATGGTAAGGTTTGATCAGTTCCTATTGTGTAATCAAGCTACAAAATATTATTGCTTAACATAAGGTCAAACACAACGGTTGATGTACCGCGTGTACTGTATGAACATGAATGTAAACAAATGAAAGACCTACAGAGAATGGTCCAATTTTACCTGTAAGATAAACTGCCCATTCCCTCACCTTGAGTTCTGATATGTGCCATTGCAAAAAGGAAAAAAAAAAAGACAGTGAGGACAGATATATACAAAAAATAGAGGGCAGACAGTAAAATACCAATGAGGCATATAGCCTCTTAATTTGTAAATTTGGTGTCCTTTAACAAGGAGTAATTGCAGGGATTAATCGTGAGGATAAAGGTTTTCGTGGTTGGGAAACAATTGATGATGTTCAACTAATTTACCAAGGTCGGTGTCCAATGACAGGCTAGAATGTGTAGCTGGACTCCTGGATGCACCAAGATTAGTCTGTGAGACTGGAACAACAGGAGCACCTGCGACGAGTTCAGTAATAAGAAATGGTAGCAGATAGGCAGCTAAGTGCAGAAAACACCACAAAAGAAATGACACGGCGCCAAGGAAATAAACAATAATGGGTGTGGGAGAACATAGCATAGCGGTCTACTGCAAGTGTATATATAGGCCACATCACAGGAATACCCCAAGCATAATCTTAATGTATCAATCCGGAAGGAGACTAAACTAGGTTTTCTTCAAATCAGACTAAATGAAATAAATAAAATCCAGTATCAGAAGTAAGGGAAACATAATTTGCCTTACACCTTTCCGAAGGCAAACAAATTAGAAGAAGAAGTAAAACTAGACGACTGTAAACAGCTTAGATCATCCAAAATCAAAGCTAGCTATCAAGTTTCCTTTGAATCAGACTAAATGAAAAGAAAAAAATGAAGCGAGACTAAATTAAATGTTTTGTGGACTAAAAGAATGTGAAGCTACCTTTGTTAGAGACAGATTGAAGTGGGCACCCTTGATTTCGCTTACCCTCTGTCAAAGTTGTATCTAAAAAAGACCACAAAAGTTTGTTAGTTGCTATTGTGTGATGAAGTTACCAACACCTCTCTTCCCTAAAAGAAAGTTACCAACAACTAAACAAAGAAAAAGTTTTACCAACAAGATCCACCATCCGTCCCTTTGCCTCAATTAAGGATGCTGCCATGGAGAGGATTCTTATTGGCAAGCAAGAAGGGACAATGTAGAAAAAAAGCTTGTTTGCATAAAGAGCAACCATAAGATATTTGTGATTAGGATTATATACCAAAACTCAACGCTTCACAGTGAGTTGAAGTTGAAGAAGGAAGCCTGCGCAAAACGATGCAGGTGTGGCATCAGGGACGGTTTAACAAAGAATTGAGAACAGGAGGTAGTTATTATGCTGAATGCACATACATCTTCCTCTTACGAAGATAGTGGCTGACAAGAAGAGAGCCTGGGATGGGGCCTCGCTTCACGTGGCGCCTTGGACGGAAACTAGCAGTGATTTTGCATACCAGGACAGGAGGCGATCAAACCGATAGTCAAGACAGGATTGAAATTACTACTGATGGGTATATGATCACGGGCGTACCCGAAGCCGATGGGGAGTACGTTGTGGGGTTTCACTGGACCGCGGACGCATCTCATATGGTCTTTCAGCTCTGGAGTTTGAGAAATCAATTCAACGATGATGGACGCTGCCTTGTCTCTGACGCGGTCCAAGTCCAGGGAGTCCCTGCATGTATAAATATAGTATATATTCGGCCATGAATAAATCTTAATTAGGTGTGGATTTTTGTTTATCGGACATGTAAATCGATGATCTGACATGCATATATCTACAGAGTGGGTTTAGGACGAACAAACGGTTGCTTGGCTATTAGCACAGAGAGGGTTGATAAATAAATAAATGTACAAGATTTAGAGACTGTGAGACATACAGTATATACTACTAGTCCTAGTGATCCGGACTAGAGAGGGTTGCTTGGCTACCTTTTTTCGGTGTAGCAGACGAGTGACCAGAGCATTGCACGGAGCTTGATGATGCCCTTGCTGCGGAAAGCGTCGAGGGTGAAGCAGAGCTTGAGAGCCGCGGAGACGGCGCGCCCCTCGGGCGCTCCGGCGACGATGTCGTCGATGGCCTTGTGCACGCGGAGGAAGTGGAGGAGGGTGCGGCCGTGGACGGAGAGCAGACGGTCGGACGGCAGGAAGCGGGAGAGGTAGCGGAATGCCTCCTCCCACCGGCCCGCCTCCACGAGCTTGGTCAGATGCCCCGGGTACATGAGCGCATCCGACTCGCAGATAAGCCTGCACGCATGACGCATGTCATGTCTGGATCATCAGATACCCTGGACGCGCGACGCGCTCCAGCTAGAGGAGAGGATGTGTACGCTACGTACGCGTCGAAGGTGTTGTAGAGCTCCTGCCGATTGAGCAAGGAGAGGAGTCGCCGCTGGCGAAGGCGCGACACGCAGGCGTACTCCTGCGAACGTTTGCGGCTGCCCAGCCCGACGGAGAACCCCAGCACGTCGCCGTCGGAGCACTTCATAGCGCCGTCGACGCACAAGCGGATGTGAGGGGAGGGGGCAGGACCGCAGGAGGAGAATTTGGGAAACGTTATATAAAGGCAGCCGGTAATATAAAGTAAGCCAGCGGGCGTCTTCAGCCGTCCGATCCGTCTGGAGCCGTCTCAGCCGGTGATACGTGGGACCCACCACGCGCGGAGCAGCGGGCGAAAGGTACCTCGCGTTACGGAACGACCGACAAACACCAAAATTACCTCTCAGCCATGTTTATCCGTTTGGATCTGGAGTCGCTCCAGCGACCAGACGTATTTGTTTGGTGTGTTATTGCTAACACTTTGTAGGATGTGGTGGTTTCATAAGAGTCAATGAAGAGGATATAATGGTTCTCGTAAAAATTATTTTTTAAACTGCAACTTAACGCTATATTTGAGTGTTCTTCTCGTGATGCACTTGAAACTCGGCCCCCCGTATACGGAGGGGAAGTTATCACCATTCTTCGTTTTGCTACTCTGTGGTATGGTTAGAAAAATTAATGGTAGATACTACTTCAACATACCGGAAGCTGTTCACTTGATCGCTGCCTCCTTACCTAATGGCCTATTCTCTATCGAGGATGGCCGTTTGCATTATGATGCGCATGTTGAGACAAGTCTACCACAACCACAAAATGAACCCAAAGGAGAAGAAGGAGGCACTAGTAGAAAAAGGGGCTTCCATACCACCCATTAGTCTCCAAAATATTTGAACCGCGACTAATGAGGTCTTTAGTCGCGGTTCTGCAGGAGAACCACGATTAAAGGTCCTAAGGCCTGACCCGAGGACCTTTAGTCGCCGTTGGCCAGGCCAACCGGGACTAAAGGTCCACCCCTATAAATACTGCAACAGTACTTCACTTGTGTGTGTGAGCAACTTGGTGTTCCACTTCTATTGACAATGGATGGTGGGTTTGGCTTTGATCCTCTTATGCACACAAGATGTTCGATGAAATGCCCGAGAGCATGATATGAAGTGTCCGAGCCACACTTAAGCTTTCTCATTTTTTTCCTCCTCGATCGCGGTTAGCAACCTGAACCTTTCATGTGTCATTGATAAATATGCATGTGTAGTTCATAGTTTAATTTTTATTATTTCTAGCTAGCTAGTTATTATTATTTCTAATAATAATGCAGATGAATCGGTAATGGATGTACGGTAACCGACTCTCGGGAGAGTTCATTACGGGTTTGAATGATTTCCTCACAGTGGCTAATGCGAAGAAGCAGGGGGGTTTGTGATATGTCCATGTGATGACTGTAAGAATAAGAAGGGTTACTCTTCCTCAAGAGTCGTTCACGTGCACCTGCTTCGGCACGGTTTCATGCCAAGCTATAATTGTTGGACCAAGCATGGAGAAAGAGGGGTTAGAATGAAGAAGATGAAGAAGGGGATGATATCAATGACAACTATCATGTTTATTTCGGTGATACTTTCATGGAGGATGCTGAAGGAGGGGAAGCAGAAGGGGAAGGTGAAAGGGAAGGTGAAGAAGAGGCACGTGATGAGCCCGCTGATGATCTTGGTTGGACCATTGCTAATGCACGGAGAGACTGCGAAACTGAAAAGAAGAGGAAGAATTTGGATCACATGTTAGAGGATCACAAAAAGTCGATGTACCCAGGATGCGATAATGGTCTGAAAAAGCTGGGGTGCACACTGGATTTGCTGAAATGGAAGGCACAGGAAGGTCTATCTGACTCGGGATTCGAAAATTTGCTGAAAATGATGAAGAATATGTTTCCAAAGAATAATGAGTTGCCCGCCAGTACGTACGAAGCAAAGAAGGTTGTCTGCCCTCTAGGTTTAGAGGTTCTGAAGATACATGCATGTATTAACGACTGCATCCTCTACCGCGGTGAATACGAGAATTTGAATGAATGCCCGGTATGCACTGCATTGCGTTATAAGATCAGAGGAGATGACCCTGGTAACGATGTTGAGGGCGAGAAAACCCGGGAAGAGGGTTCCCGCCAAGGTGATGTGGTATGCTCCTATAATACCACGGTTGAAACGTCTATTCAGGAACAAAGAGCATGCCAAGTTGTTACGATGGCACAAAGAGGACCTTAAGTCGGACGGGGAGTTGAGACACCCCGCTGATGGGACGCAATGGAGAAAGATCGACATAGAGTTCAAAGATTTTGCAGCTGACGCAAGGAACATAAGATTTGGTCTAAGTACAGATGGCATGAATACTTTTGGCGAGAAGAGCTCCAGCCATATCGCCTGACCCGTGACTCTATGCATCTACAACCTTCCTCCTTGGTTGTGCATGAAGCGGAAGTTCATTATGATGCCAGTGCTCATCAAAGGTCCGAAGCAAACCGGCAACGGCATCGATGTGTACCTAAGGCCATTAGTTGATGAACTTTTACAGTTGTGGGGCAGACCTGGTGTAAGTGTGTGGGATGAGCACAAATAAGAGGAATTTTACCTACGAGCGTTGCTTTTCGTAAACATCAATGATTGTCCTGCTCTTAGTAACCTTTCGGGACAGACAAATAAGGGATACAATGCATGCACGCACTGCTTACATGAGACTGAAAGTATATATTTGGGTAATTGTAAGAAGAATGTGTACCTGGGGCATCATCGACTTCTTTCTCGATATCATAACTTAAGAAAGAAAGGCAAACATCTCAACGGTAAGGCAGATCACCGGCCGAAGCCTGCGGAACTGTCACATCCCGAAATTTTCTAAATTTTAGAATGTGAAATAAAAAATAAATTTAATGCTTGAATGTTTAAACTTGATTGAAAATTCACAAAGAATTAAAACTTTTTAAAAGTTATTTACAAGTTAACTCCAAAATAGTATTTTTAAAGATTTTTGGTTTTAAAGTATTTTCAAAATCAAACATATTCTTGCTTTCAAAGTTTTCAAATCCTTAATGGAATTCTTTTTAAGAAAATAAAACTGTCGAAAATTATATTTGCAAAATAATACCCAACTAGCCATATAGGCCAAGTGCATATAATAATAATAATTATATTTTTTCACAAACGAATTTTAAACAAGTTTCTTGTTGTCCAAAAACACTATTTTTAATTTTTACAAATTTTTATAAACTTGTTTGGTATGCGTATGTTGAAACTATTCACATATAGTCATAGTGGCATAATTGTAACAAAAATAATATAAAATAATAATTTATAAAATTTAAGTGTTTATGTTATCCCATAAGAAGAAGAATAATTTTACAAACTTATAGGAATTTGATTCACTCAAATTGAAGTTACGAAACTCATTTTATAAAAGAAACAAGTAAAGAGAGAAAAAGAAAAAGAGAAGGGAAAAAAAGAAATCGGGCCGGCCAGCCGAACCGAACGGCCCAGCTCGCAGCCAGGCAAGCCCAGCCGGACCGACCGGCCACGCTCGTGTTCGTGTTCGTGTCTGGCACGAAAGCATTTTCGTTTTGCCAAAAGTTATTTCCACTTAAATCAACTTTTCTTGAGCTACATAATTCCGATTTCAGATCCGTTTGTTTCTACGCGTTCGTAACTTCGAGGCCCACCTTTTCCACCGACCAATGGCCTATATAAAGCCACCACCACGTCCAGTTTCGTTTTCCCTTTCCTCCTCTCGAAACCTTAGACCAACGAAATCTCAACTCGTTGTTTTAACCACCCAAACCACTTCAAATCGCTTCGGGTTCTACAAGAAAGTTGTAGATCTCGTCGAGATCTTTCAATCCCGACCAATCTCATCTCTTTTCATCCACTATACACGGACAATTTCGCATCGCAAGGCGTCAGGTCTGACAAAGGGAATTTTCAATTAGTTCGTGCTCCTTCCACGAAATCCAAATTCCTTTGATGAGTATGTAGATCTGATCATCCTCTACAACTTTCATGTTGAAAGTTTTTCGATTTAAAATACCAATTTATCGTTCATCTACAGATCTGTTTCGAGTCAACCGGAACCAAATCGAGTTTCAAAACTATCTCGAATCATCATGACTTCAACACGGAAGTTGTTCCTCTCGTCAAGATCTTTCCATTGCCGCGAGTCTCACCTTATTTCATTCACCGAGCAAGGAGAAAAACGTGTTACAAGATTCAGATCTTATAAGGTATAAACCAGATCTTGTCAAACTAATTAGGCCATTGTGAAAAGTAATTTGTTCGTTAAATAGATCTATTAATTCTATACAACTTTGATGTAGAAAGTTTTTCCATCTGAGTAAATTTTTATGTCAACCTTTATGACATCATCATGACATCAGCATACTCAACTCAGTCTGGTCAAAGTCAAACTACAGACATCGGTACAGTCAGCAGATCTGATCATGATCTGATCAGCGGTACAGTCAGCAGTACAGTCACCAGTACAGTCAGCGTCTCAGTCAAACTCGGTCAAACTCATTTTAAATGTAAATTTTAAATATCAGATTATGTGTCCAACTTAGAAATTCATTATAAAATCATCCAGAGGTTCAAAATTTACAAACTTTATATCGTTGGAAAGCTTATAACATGTAGAATCCAAATATGCAAGAATACTGTATATGTTATGTATTTCGAATCATAATTCAAAGGATTTAATTAATCTTTTTTCACTATAAAAATTATATCAAATAATCTACTGGTCCAAATTTAACAAATTTGTACTTTCTGGAATCCTCAGATCATGTACTTCAACTTGGTATAGGATTTGTACAACTTTGATACGTGCACAAACTTGCTTTAGTAAAATCTATTCAAATCAGTAATTCGAGGATAATTCAAATTCTATAAATCATTTTCGAATAATTCCAATTTTCCTATTCTTGTGTTACTGTAGCCTATCCAGGGAGGTCAAATTCATATTTTTACAACACATAATGCTTGCAGTAGCTAATTAATAAGGTTGTATATGTTAAGTAGATACTCGATTAATGGTTTTTCTAAATCAAATTAAATGTCCAGAATACTTTAATAACATTGCACATATCAGTGAACACATAATGCAACACTTACACACCACCTCTCTTGTGAAATTAAATGGTGCATATCATGCATGCATACATGTCTATGATTGTTCATATTGAATGTTTGTTTATTTTTGGTTTGCTTGCTTGTTTAGATTGTGAAGGAGGTCAAGGTTACTCTTGTGATTGATGTGATTGTGCGGGTTGCTTTGATCAAGGCAAGTGACATTCAAATCCTACTTATTTTCTTTATGCATTAGTGTTTTGAAACTAGTATGCATGGTAGGGTTTTGATTTCGAAAGTAAAATATATGCTATGCTTAGCAAACCCTAGTAGTGTGTAGCTACTCCTGAACCCATTGCTAGGATGCCTTAATTTTTGCTTTGCAACATCAAATGCCAAATGTTGTTTCTTTATTGGTTGTGAGTGTTTGAAAATGTAAAATTGACAACCCTAATGAAACACCTGGGTGGATTGGTTGATTGGTGGTCGGCTGCTCAGGTCCACGCCCCGAGTGGGCTAAAGTGGTGAATCCCTGAGAGTTCGCATTTGTAGAGTGGTCGCTTTTGACTGCTGATGTCTACGGGTGCTTCTATTCTTGTAGACAGTGTTGGGCCTCCAAGAGCAGAGGTTTGTAGAACAGCAGCAAGTTTCCCTTAAGTGGATCACCCAAGGTTTATCGAACTCAGGGAGGAAGAGGTCAAAGATATCCCTCTCATGCAACCCTGCAACCACAAAGCAAGAAGTCTCTTGTGTCCCCAACACACCTAATACACTTGTCAGATGTATAGGTGCACTAGTTTGGCGAAGAGATAGTGAAATACAGGTGGTATGAATATATGAGCAGCAGTAACGGCGCCAGAAAATACTTGATGCTACAACTAGCGTGTGGTTGATGGTGGTAATATTGCAGGCAGTACAGATGCAGTAGAACACTAAACAAGCAGTGATAGCAGTATTTGGAAATAATGCCTAGGGATCATACTTTCACTAGTGGACACTCTCAACATTGATCACATAACATAATAGATAAATGCTATACTCTACACTCTCTTGTTGGATGATGAACACCACTAATTATGTAGGATTACACGAACCCTCAATGCCGGAGTTAACAAGCTCCACAATATTCGATATTCATATTTAAATAACCTTAGAGTGCATGACAGATCAACACAATTACACCAAGTACTAACATAGCATGCACACTGTCACCATCACACTATGAAGGAGGAATAGATCACATCAATACTATCATAGCAATAATTAACTTCATAATCTACAAGAGATTACAATCATAACCTACGCCAAGTACTACACGATGCACACACTGTCACCATTACACCGTGCAGGAGGAATAGACTACTTTAATAACATCACTAGAGTAGCACATAGATAAATAGTGATACAAAACTCATATGAATCTCAATCATGTAAGGCAGCTCATGAGATCATTGTATTGAAGTACATAGGAGAGAGATTAACCACATAGCTACCGGTACAGCCCTTAGCCTCGATGGAGAACTACTCCCTCCTCATGGGAGACAGCAGCGGTGATGAAGATGGCGGTGGTGTCGATGGAGATGCCTTCCGGGGGCACTTCCCCGTCCCGGCGGCGTGCCGGAACAGAGAGTCCTGTCCCCCAGATCTTGGCTTCGCGATGGCGGCGACTCTGGAAGGTTTCTTGTACCGTGGCTTTTCCGTATCGAAGATTTAGGTCAGGGACCTTTAAATAGGCGAAGAGGCGGAGTCGGAAGGTCGACGAGGCGGTGACACACTAAGGGGGCGCGGCCCACCCCCTGGCCGCGCCAGCCTGTCATCTGGGGCCCACAGGGCTCCCCTCTGGCGGCTCTCGGGTGTTCTGGAAGCTTCGTGGGATTTTAAAATGCTGGGCGTTGATTTCGTCCAATTCCGAGAATATTTCCTTACAAGGATTTCTGAAACCAAAAATAGCAGAAAACAGGAACTGGCCCTTCGGCATCTCGTCAATAGGTTAGTTCCGGAAAACGCATAAAAATGACATAAAGTGTGAACAAAACATGTAGGTATTGTCATAAAACAAGCATGGAACATAAGAAATTATCGATACGTCGGAGACGTATCAGCATCCCCAAGCTTAGTTCCTACTCGTCCTCGAGTAGGTAAACGATAACAAAGATAATTTCTGAAGTGACATGCTACCAACATGATCTTAATCATACTATTGTAAAGCATATGAGATGAATGCAGCGATTCAAAGCAATGGTAAAGACAATGATTAAACAACTGAATCATATAGCAAAGACTTTTCATGAATAGTACTTTCAAGACAAGCATCAATAAGTCTTGCATAAGAGTTAACTCATAAAGCAATAGATTCTAAATAAAGGCATTGAAGCGACACAAAGGAAGATTAAGTTTCAGCGGTTGCTTTCAACCTGTAACATGTATATCTCATGGATATTGTCAACATAAAGTAATATAATAAGTGAAATATGCAAGTATGTAGGAATCAATGCACAGTTCACACAAGTGTTTGCTTCTTGAGATGGAGAGAGATAGGCGAACTGACTCAACATAAAATTAAAGAAAGGCCCTTCGCAGAGGGAAGCAGGGATTGCTATGTTTGTGCTAGAGCTTTTATTTTGAAAACATAAAGAAAGCATAAAAGTAAAATTTTGAGAGGTGTTTGTTGTTGTCAACGAATGGTAGTGGGCACTCTAACCCCCTTGCCAGACTAACCTTCAAAGAGCGGCTCCCATGAAACATTTTTATTTTTGGGTGGCACTCCTTCCAACCTTTACTTTCACAAACCATGGCTAACCGAATCCTCGGGTGCCTGCCAACAATCTCATACCATGAAGGAGTGCCTTTTTATTTTAGTTTTGTTTAGATGACACTCCTCCCCACCTTTGCTTTCTCAAGCCATGGCTAACCGAATCCTCGGGTGCCGTACAACAATCACATACCATGGAGGAGTGTCTATTTTTTGTAAAATCATGAAAGTTAATTAATTGGGACTGGGAATCCCATTGCCAGCTCTTTTTGCAAAATTATTGGATAAGCGGATGAAGCCACTAGTCCATTGGTGAAAGTTGCCCAACAAGATTGAAAGATAAACACCACATACTTCCTCATGAGCTATAAAACATTGACACAAATAAGAGGTAATAACTTTTGAAGTGTTTAAAGATAGCACTCAAGCAATTTACTTTGGAATGGCGGAGAAATACCATGTAGTAGGTAGGTATGGTGGACACAAATGGCATAGTATTTGGCTCAAGGATTTGGATGCATGGGAAGTAATCCCTCTCAATACAAGGCTTAGGCTAGCAAGGTTGTTTGAAGCAAACACAAGTATGAACTAGTACAGCAAAACTTACATAAGAACATATTGCAAGCATTATAAGACTCTACACCGTCCTCCTTGTTGCTCAAACATCTTTACCAGAAAATATCTAGACCTTAGAGAGACCAATCATGCAAACCAAATTTTAGCAAGCTCTATGTATTTCATCACTAATAGGTGCAAAGTATATGATGCAAGAGCTTAAGCATGAGCACAACAATTTCCAAGTATCAAGTTATTCAAGACATCCTACCAATTACTACATGTAACATTTCCCGTTTCCAACCATATAACAATTAACGAAGCAGTTTCAACCTTCGCCATGAAAATTAAAAGCTAAGAACACATGTGTTCATATGAACCAGCGGAGCGTGTCTCTCTCCCAAACAAGCATTTATTCAAACAAAAACAAAAATGAAAACATACAGACGCTCCAAGTAAAGTACATAAGATGTGACCGAATAAAAATATAGTTTCAAGGGAGGAACCTGATAATTTGTCGATGAAGAAGGGGATGCCTTGGGCATCCCCAAGCTTAGATGCTTGAGTCTTCTTGAAATATGCAGGAATGAACCACCGGGGCATCCCCAAGCTTAGAGCTTTCACTCTCCTTGATCATATTGTATCATCCTCCTCTCTTGATCCTTGAAAACTTCCTCCACACCAAACTCAAAACAACTCATTAGAGGGTTAGTGCACAATTAAAATTTACATGTTCAGAGGTGACATAATCATTCTTAACACTTCTGGACATTGCACAAAGCTACTGGAAGTCAATGGAACAAAGAAATCCATCCCACATAGCAAAAGAGGCAATGCGAAATAAAAGGCAGAATCTGTCAAAACAGAACAGTCCGTAAAGACGAATTTTAAAGAGGCACCAGACTTGCTCAAATGAAAATGCTCAAATTGAATGAAAGTTGCGTACATATCTGAGGATCACTCACAAAAATTGGCAGATTTTTCTGAGTTACCTACAGAGAACCCTGCCCAAATTCGTGACAGACAGAAATCTGTTTCTGTGCAGTAATCCAAATCTAGTATCAACCTTTCTATCAAAGACTTCAATTGGCACAACAAATGCAATAAAATAAAGATAAGGAGAGGTTGCTACAGTAGTATCAACTTCCAAGACACAAATATAAAACAAAATTACTGTAGTAAAATAAACACATGGGTTATCTCCCAAGAAGTGTTTTGTTTATAGCCATTAAGATGGGCTCAGCAGTTTTAATGATGCACTCATAAGAAATAAGAGTTGAAGCAAAAGAGAGCATCAAGAAGCAAATTCAAAACACATTTAAGTCTAACATGCTTCCTATGCATAGGAATCTTGTAAATAAACAAGTTCAAGAAGCATAATGCAACAAGTATAGAAAGATAAAACAAGTGCAGCTTCAAAAATTTCAGCACATAGAGAGGTGTTTTAGTGACATGAAAATCCCTACAACCATATTTTCCTCTCTCATAATAATATCCAGTAGCATCATGAGAAAACTCAACAATATAACTATCACATAAAGCATTCTTATCATGAGTCTCATGCATAAAATTATTACTCTCCACATAAGCATAATCAATTTTAGTAGTTGTAGTGGGAGCAAATTCAACAAAGTAGCTATCATCAAATATAGGAGGCATATTGTAATCATAATCAAATTTACTCTCCATAGTAGGTGGCACCAAAAGACTACTACCATTATAATCATCATAAATAGGAGGTAAAGTATCATCAAAGAAAATTTTCTCCTCAATGCTTGGGGGACTAAAAATATCTTGCTCATCAAAACTAGCTTCCCCAAGCTTAGAATTTTCCATATCATTAGCAACAATGGTGTTCAAAGTATTCATACTAATATGTTCCATGGGTTTTTTAATTTTCGCAACAAGCCATCCATGTCTTAACTCAGGAAATAGAATAAAAAGCTCCATGTTGCTTTCCATTATGCCAAACTAGTGATAAAACAAGAAACAAAAAGATGCAATTGCAGGATCTAAAGGAAATAGCTTCGAGTACTTACAACGGCGCCGGAAAATAGCTTAGTAGCCGAGATCCGGAGTGTGAGTACCTTTTACCTTTCCTCCCCGGCAACGGCGCCAGAAAAGTGCTTGATGTCTACGGGTGCTTCTATTCTTGTAGACAGTGTTGGGCCTCCAAGAGCAGAGGTTTGTAGAACAGCAGCAAGTTTCCCTTAAGTGGATCATCCAAGGTTTATCGAAGTCAGGGAGGAATAGGTCAAAGATATCCCTCCATGCAACCCTGCAACCACAAAGCAAGAAGTCTCTTGTGTCCCCAACACACCTAATACACTTGTCAGATGTATAGGTGCACTAGTTCGGCGAAGAGATAGTGAAATACAGGTGGTATGAATATATGAGCAGCGATACTTGGCCTTGAGAAAATACTTGATGCTACAACTGGCGTGTGGTTGATGGTGGTAATATTGCAGGCAGTACAGATGCAGTAGAACAGTAAACAAGCAGTGATAGCAGTATTTGGAAACAAGGCCTAGGGATCATACTTTCACTAGTGGACACTCTCAACATTGATCACATAACATAATAGATAAATGCTATACTCTACACTCTCTTGTTGGATGATGAACACCACTAATTGTGTAGGATTACACGAACCCTCAATGCCGGAGTTAACAAGCTCCACAATATTCGATATTCATATTTAAATAACCTTAGAGTGCATGACAGATCAACACAATTATACCAAGTACTAACATAGCATGCACACTGTCACCATCACACTATGAAGGAGGAATAGATCACATCAATACTATCATAGCAATAATTAACTTCATAATCTACAAGAGATTACAATCATAACCTACGCCAAGTACTACACGATGCACACACTGTCACCATTACACCGTGCAGGAGGAATAGACTACTTTAATAACATCACTAGAGTAGCACATAGATAAATAGTGATACAAAACTCATATGAATCTCAATCATGTAAGGCAGCTCATGAGATCATTGTATTGAAGTACATAGGAGAGATATTAACCATATAGCTACCGGTACAGCCCTTAGCCTCGATGGAGAACTACTCCCTCCTCATGGGAGACAGCAGCGGTGATGAAGATGGCGGTGGTGTCGATGGAGATGCCTTCCGGGGGCACTTCCCCGTCCCGGCGGCGTGCCGGAACAGAGAGTCCTGTCCCCCAGATCTTGGCTTCGCGATGGCGGCGGCTCTGGAAGGTTTCTTGTACCATGGCTTTTCCGTATCGAAGATTTAGGTCAGGGACCTTTAAATAGGCGAAGAGGCGGAGTCGGAAGGTCGACGAGGTGGTGACACACTAAGGGGGCGCGGCCCACCCCCTGGCCGTGCCAGCCTGTCATCTGGGGCCCACAGGGCTCCCCTCTGGCGGCTCTCGGGTGTTCTGGAAGCTTCGTGGGATTTTAAAATGCTGGGCGTTGATTTCGTCCAATTCCGAGAATATTTCCTTACTAGGATTTCTGAAACCAAAAACAGCAGAAAACAGGAACTGGCCCTTCGGCATCTCGTCAATAGGTTAGTTCCGGAAAACGCATAAAAATGACATAAAGTGTGAACAAAACATGTAGGTATTGTCATAAAACAAGCATGGAACATAAGAAATTATCGATACGTCGGAGACGTATCAACTGCACACCTGGTTTTCACCAGGGGATCGTGTGGGAGTTTACTACCAGTGAGGGGTTTTAAGCTTGTGAGTTCCACTTGTGGTTGGCCACCTAGGATTAAAGAGATTACTATGTCGTCCATGTTTTAGATAGCTTCCAGTGCAGCCTTATGGTATTATGGACTCTGCCGGGATTAAGTAAGTTGTGAGGGTTCAACTTGTGGCTAGACAGTGGGTGGAGGCGACGGCCAAGGGAACGGGTCTAGTTTGTATGGTTGAATTCTTCTTCTGAAATATCTTGTCTCATTCTTCTCTTGGGAAGGGTGGGTCGTAAGGTGAAAGTGCACAACCTCTCGAGAGTTAAACCTAAGATCTTAGCCGTGTCCCCAGTTATGGACAATTTGAGCTTCTAGGCAAGGAATGTACGGAAGAGTCTCATCATTGTTTTCCGAATGTTTTAAAATTTGATCAACCTTGTAAAACTCATGGGAGATGTAACCATGTGATTATTCAAAAACCCATGGAAGATTTAACCATGGTGTGATTTCGTAATGTCATTCAAAGATTTTCAAAAATGTTTTGTTTTAAATAAAATGTAGGATAAAATTGGCTTTATGAAAATTTGCCTAAACTCCACTTGCCAAATATCATGTAAATAGTCATGCCCAAAACAGCCACCATATAAGTGTCATTTGCCAGTACATCATTATACTGACCTCCATTCGTGGGGCTGCATATTCAAACGTGCAGGTTATTCTGAAGACGGGTACTAGTAGGATCTCGAGTCTACATTCCAACATGTCTGCCTGTGGCGCATGGAGATGATGGAGGCTCATTGAAGTTTATTTCCGCTGTGTTTGCTTTGAATATTTATATTTGAGCTAGTCCAAGTGACTATGCAATTTGTAAGACTTTATCTCCTGTGGATCTACGTTGTAGTAAATTTGATACTATTGCTATGATTACTATATTTTGTAATGTGTGTGCTATCAGTGATCCCGGGAATAACACTATACACAGGTATCTTGCCTTTATTAAAAGGTAGGGTGCTACAGGAACGTACTGGTGCTGATGTATTTGATATGGTTAAGGATTTGAATTCATCTTTGGAAAGGGTCCTGGCGGACAATCAGTTCCGCAGGGAGTTGACGGGCACGCACCCCATGTGAAAGAAGAAATCTATATTTTGGGAGCTAGAATATTGGAAAGTTCTAGATGTCTGCTCTGCAATCGACGTGATGCATATTACGAAGAATATTTGCGTGAACCTGCTAAGCTTCTTGGGCGTGTATGGGAAGACAAATGATACAAAGGAAGCATGGCAGGACCAGCAATGTTTGAAAGACCCAGAAGACCGGCATCCGGAACGGTTTCAAGTTCGTGCCAGCTACGCTCTTACCAAAGAAGAGAAGGTCATCTTTTTTGAATGCATGAGCAGTATGAAAGTCCCGTCTGGCTTCTCGTCGAATATAAAGGGAACAACAAATATGACAGACAAAAAGTTCCAAAACCTGAAGTCTCACGACTACCACGTGATTATGATGCAATTGCTTCTGATTGCTTTGAGGGGGCTCCTACCGGAAAATGTTCGAGGAGTCATTGTAAAGCTATGTGCATTCCTCAATGCAATATCTCAGAAGGTAATTAATCCAGAAGATCTGCCACGGTTACAGAACGATGTGGTCCAATGTCTTGTTAGTTTCGAGTTGGTGTTCCCACCATCCTTCTTCAATATTACGACGCACCTCCTGGTTCACCTAGTCGAAGAGATTTCCATTCTCGGTCCTGTATTTCTAGGCAATATGTTCCCCTTTAAGAGGTTCATGGGAGTATTAAAGAAATATGTTCGTAATCGTGTTAGGCCAGAAGGAAGCATCGCCAAGGGCTATGGAAATGAGTAGGTAATTGAGTTTTGTATTAACTATGTTCCTAACCTTAAGCCGATTGGTCTTCCTCAATCGCGGCACAAGTGGAGACTAAGTGGAAAAGGCACGATCAGAAGGAAATCAACGATATGTATGGAGGGTCATTCTATGACTGAAGCACACCACACAGTTCTGCAAAATTCCAGCTTGGTGGCTCCGTACTTCGAGGAACACAAGAATATTTTACGCTCGAACAACCCGAGGAAGCCTGAATCCTGGATTACACAGGTCCACATGGAGACTTTCGGCGGTTGGTTGCGAAACCATTTAATGAATGACAATGATGTTGGAGATCAGCTATACATGTTGGCCAGGTCACCATCTTCGACTATATCGACTTTCCAAGGGTACGAGATAAATGAGAATACATTTTACACGATCGCCCAAGATTAAAAGAGCACCAACCAAAATAGTGGTGTCCGCTTTGATGCAACAACCGACAATGGACAAAAGGTCACATGTTATGGTTACATAGAGGAGATATGGGAACTTGACTATGGACCCTCCTTCAAGGTCCCTTTGTTCCTGTGCAAATGGTTCAAGCTAACATGAGGTGGGGTAAAGGTGGACGAGCAATACGGAATTACAACGGTGGATTTCAACAATCTTGGTTACCTTGACGAACCATTCATCCTAGCCAATGTCGCTCAGGTTTTCTATGTGAAGGACACGAGTAGCAAACCGAGGAAAAGGAAAGATAAGAAAACGAGTACATCATGCGATGATCCAAAGCGCCACATAGTTCTTTCAGGGAAAAGAAACATCGTGGGAGTGGAGGACAAGACACACATGTCAGAAGATTATAATATGTTTGGTGAAATTCCACCCTTCAAAGTGAACACTCACCCAAGCATTAGGTTAAATGATGAGGATGCTCCATGGTTACGGCACAATCATAAGCAAGGGACACAAGGGAAGAAATGATGTGTAATAATTTATTGTACCAAACTTTGTTGAGGAAAATTTGTTCCAAACTTTGTATGGATCATGTGAATTATATTATCTGTGATGTGTTTTGTGTCCATTTTCGAATGATTCGATTGATTCGAGATACCACTGATGATACATGAAATTTGAACTACAGCCAATGATGTGAAGGACATGCCTAGGCCTAGGAGTACAGCTTGGAATGCTGGAGGGATTTAGTCATACTCCTGCCTAGGCCTATAATATGCATACTCGTAGTCTTCGTAGTCGCCTCCGTTGTACTGGTAGTCGTCGCCTTCTAAGTTGTCGCCGTCGTTGTCGCTATCGTCGCTGTCATCATCGCTGTCGTCGGGCGGCGCTCGTGGCTTGAACCTCGACTGGTATCGAGGGTAGCGCAGGCGGGGGGATATTGCCGGCCGTTATGTAGTCCATGACGCTCTGTAGAGTCCGGCCGCCCTACCATAGACGACGGCCAGCCTCGTGGAACTTCCGAGGAGGCAGACCGTCCTCCTCATACCTGGCGAGCGCCCTCTCATGCCGATTGATGAAGAAGGCGTCCCAAATCTGCTGGTTGTCGGGATGCCAGCGGGGAATCATCCGCTGCTCCATCGTGAGGTCGAGGTAGTAGTGGTTCATGATGGCCGCCCGACGCGCAGTACCCTGGGGGACGGGAGGGACCGGCACGCCTCTGGCACTTAGGCTCCAGCCGACGGGGACGCGGTAGCCCGGTGGGCAAGGGTAGTTCGAGGCGCAAAGCTCCTCCACCTGCTGGTAGGTTAGAGTGGGTACGGTGGAAGCTATGAGAGAGTGATGAGAGATTGTAGAGATGTGATAATGCTGGTCAAGCCGGGCTACATATATATAGTGAGAAATGTCGGGAAAATGGGGGCGGGAAGACAGGAGGCGAGAAGATAGAGGCGGGAAGAAATGGCGGGAAGACAGGAGGCGGGGGAGGGAGGGAAGATAGAAGGCGGCAAGACAGATGTCGAGGGTACACCTCGGCAATGCCCTTCGATTGGGGCTTAGGGTTAGTGAATCCTGCAAGCTGATACGAGACATCGGTTCACAGACAAGCGGGGAGAGCGATTTACCCAGGTTCGGGGCCCTCGATGAGGTAAAACCCTTACGTCCTACCTGTCTGTTCTTGATTATGATGATAATGGGTTACAATGGGGTGCCGAATAGTTCGGCTGAGATCTCATCGAGTG
Source organism: Lolium perenne (assembly GCF_019359855.2). NCBI lineage: Eukaryota > Viridiplantae > Streptophyta > Magnoliopsida > Poales > Poaceae > Lolium > Lolium perenne. The sequence continues at coordinate 165,611,206 of NC_067247.2, forward strand.
GCTAAGTACTGCGGTGACCTAGCTCTAGATTTTCTGGTGGCTAAGGCTGCTACGATTGGTTATGTCCCTCGGCATCCCCTCTCATGGCCTTTATATAGGAGGCCAGGTCTCAAGAGGTCTAACCGAGTACGACTAGGTTTACAGTAGTTTTAGATCTAATCTTTCCTTGTTCGACTGCTTCCTTGCCTTGCCCGTCAAGGATTCCTCTGGTGCGCCGTCCAGGTGGCCCATCTTGCCTCCAGGTGTCCTCATGGGCCTCCAATTAGTCAATACAGGATAGGGAAATGTCGGTTACCCGAAGGGTAATGCCCACGTCAGTAGCCCCCGAGTGTCTAGCCGAACATTGTTCGGGTAGAGACTGAAGCATGTCTTCTGTTGATGTTCTTCTCCTTGATTGTCCTTGTTCATCTTGAATCAACATCGTCCTTTTTGTCGGGTGCGCGTCAGCGCTCCCGATGGGAGTAGCCCCCGAGTCTAGGTACGGATGCTTGCAATCCGTGCGTAGACTCAAGTTGTGCCACTCAAACATTCTTCTCTGCCGAAGTTTTCTGCAGGTCTTCATAGGTCACCCGATATATTTTCCACTTGCAAGGGATAATGAGTAACGTGCCCAACTTTTGTTGGTTAACTACCGATGGCAAAACAACGTTACTCTACACAGAATCAAGTCCCCGGGCATGATCCTGGAGCCCAAAAATTTTGTCGGGTGCGCGTCAGCGCTCCCGATGGGAGTAGCCCCCGAGTCTGGGCACGGGTGCTTGCAACTGGGCGCAGACTTGAGCTAAGCAATCATATTTTTCTTCATCCTTTTTCCTCGAGTCCTCAATATATCGGGTGCGCGTCCAGCGCTCCCGATGGGAGTATCCCCCGAGTCTAAGCGCAGATGCTCTGCAATCTGTGCATAGACTCAAGTTCACCATCCGATAGCTTTTTATTCCTTCGAGTGCTTCAAGCTTTTTAAGACATCACTGTTGACGTGCGACTGCTGTGGTTTGATTGACAAGACTTGACCTGACGGCCTACCCTAGCTCTGCGCGGGCAGTTTTTAGGGCTTGACCAGTGCACGCGCGGCGACCGAGGCGTCTCCTCGATTTTCGCACAACGTGGGAATAATGGGCCGCCGGTTTCGCTCCTTCTTCAAGCGCCACATGTATAGTCAGATCCACTCCACCTCCCACGACGCCTGTGGAGTTATGGCCACGATCTCGCACAAATTCTTACGGCATAAATAGGGGGCCTCCTCTTTTTTACCTTTCACACCGTTTACTGCTCATCTTCTCGCTCAAGCCTTCCTGCCTCCTCTGCCTCTTCATCAGAAGCTCCGCACACCATGGGCAAGAAGAAGAGCGGCAGCACCTCGGGCACGGTGAAAGTTAGCCGTGATTGGAGTGCCTCTGCATTTCCAACCGCGACATCAACATGCTACACGCCCTCGGCTTCATCTCCGCATGTGAGGAGGACATTCGTCTTCCAGGTGCGGTATCTCGCCCAAGGCCCCCGAACGGCTTCACTGTCATGTTTGTTGCCTTTCTATTCCGTGGTCTCTCTCTTCCAGCCCACGAGTTCCTTCGCTCTCTCCTTTTCTTTTACGGAATCCAGCTCTGGCAGCTGACTCCAAACTCCATCCTCCACCTCTCCATCTTCATTACCGTTTGCGAGGCCTTCCTTGGCATTGAACCTCACTGGGGTCTCTGGAGGAAGATCTTCTACGTGAAGCGCCACAACGACAGCAATGGCCCCCCCGTCGTCGGTGGCGTTGGCTTCGTTGTCAGGAAGGAGGTCTACTACTTCGACTACCCAATGAAGGAATCCGTCCAGGGTTGGCGCAACAAGTGGTTCTACCTGCGAGATCCTATTGTACCTGGGCGGCGCTCGAATCTCCCTTCCTTTGATGACGTCTTGGTGGCTCACAAGAAGAAGTCTTGGCGAAACGCCCTTTCTCCCGAAGAGAGGGCGACAGCCGACAGACTGTTTGAGCAGATTGTCGTTTTGAAGAATACGGGAGGATTGACGATGTGCGGCACTGAAGTAGTTTCAGTGTTCTTGCAACGTCGAGTGCAGCCGCTAATGTCTCGACCCCACCAGTTATGGCTTTATACTGGCAAGGGCGACAAGTCAAGGATCAATTCTGCCGACCTGTCGGCAGATGAGCTTCGGGACGAGGTTCGTCGCCTGACATGCCTCGGTATGAAGGACACCATCGTCTTGACATCGGCTCGCCCTCCTTACGATTTCGACCACCTCCCGTCTGAGGTAATCTTTACTGCTCCACGTTTGCTTTCACTTCTTTTTACTTTGTCTCGCTTTACAAACTTCTTTACTCTTCTTGATAGGCCCCCTCCGTCGTTCGGTGCTACCCTACTACACCGGAAAGCGGCGTGGAGCCAGAGGATGATGATGACGATTCCGAAGGGACCGAGGACGCCCAGCAGGTCCTCGAGGACAGCGATGTCCAAGAGGGCGACACTGCCGAGGAGGTCGCTTTCACCAGGAGCAAGCGTCGCTTGCAGATAGATGATGATTTCATCACGACGGCTGAATCTAGTCCCAGCGACCAAGATAATGATGCCGTTGGAACTCCTCCGCCTTCTCCTGTTGACAAGGGGCCATCAGGATTTTTCGCTGCTGAGGATGACTTGGAACTGTGAGCATCTCCACTCCTTTGTAATTTGACCTTTGTTTCTTTTTTGTATGCTAATCCTTTTATTTTCTGAAGTAGCTCCGACGATGATCTCGTCCCTCTCGCAAAGAGGGCAAAGTTATCTGCCGAGAGAACATCATCGGCTAAAGAGCCAAATCCTTCTCCTGCTAAGTCAACGCCTCCTACGAGGACAACCGTGGAGAAGATTCCAGTGTTGAAGGTTATTCCTCCTGGCGATGCTCCTTCTTCGTCGGCTTCTCGCGATCACGTAAGTATTTATTTTGCCTTGTTTTGCTGAATTTGTTACATGTCGACTGAATCCCCCTGTGTTCCTTTGTTGCAGCCGATATATGCCACAGTCGATGATGTGGTAGATTTCGCCGAGCAGTTTACCCGACTGGAGGCTGAAAACACCCAGCTTCGAAAGTCTGTCAAGTCTTCGGCTGATCAGGTGCTGGAGGCCAAGAGGCTTGCCACCGACGCCAAGAAGGAAAACATCTCGATGAAGGAGGAGTTGTCGAAGCTGAAGCAGCAGATGAAGGATGAGCAGGAGGCCAGGCGTGCGGCAGCGATTGCAGTCGACAAGAAGGAAGGCGTTCTCCGCGAATCCACCAAAGATTTATTGGGTAGAATTCACGACTCATAATTTCTTTTTTTTGGTATTTCTTTACTAGCTATTGATCTGTCTTTCTTTCAGAGGCCGTCAATATAATTGTCACTCGGCGTCATCAGCTTCGGGATGATTCTACATCCGACGCCTTGTTGCTTGCTGCCGAGTCAAATGTCCAAGTCCTTGGGCTTTTGCAAAAGACTAGAGGAGCTCTGTCGAGGCTGTACTCGATGATCTTCCCGAAGGTGAAGCAGGACAAGACCCTTGGTGAGATGGCGGATGCTTTTCTTGTCGACTCTTCCGAGCCAGTGGAGGTATTGAAACGCCGTTCTCGATTATTCGGGACGGTTCTTACTTTCCAGCTGCTAATGGGTCATGGGCTGGGGTCTGACTTGGAGAAGTTGTCTAAGGCATTGCCTGTGGATGACGACAACCACTTAGTCAACCTTGAACCTTTTAAAAGATCGGCAGTGACTTGTGCCAATCAACTGCTGAAGTTGGTAGACGAAGCACAAGCCAAGCCTACTCCTGAAGCTGTCCCTGGCTCGTCGTCAGCGCCTCCTTGATTTTGTTGCTTCGTTAGTTGTAAATAAGGCCAATCGTAACTTGACTTAGTCCTATTTATTTCGGCTCTGTTGTCAATTTCAAACAGCCTTTTGGATGTAATATAAACGCCGGCGCTCCCGATGGGAGTTTTATGTTAACGTCTTTCTGAATCGAAGATTGTGTTGCAGATTCCTTCATCTTCTTCTCGTGCCGAACTTTTCTCGAATCCTTCGGCTAACGATGAATCTGACCTTGTTTGCCGCTTATGTGACCAAGTGTCTCATTTAAATAAAGACATTGCTTCTATTCGGGCCATGGCAGCATTGGTGAAGAAAAAGGGAGAAATAGCAACTGCTATCGAGCAATATGCTCTCGATGGTCTTCATGTTGCCACCGAAAGTTTGGGCTGTGAGTGTTTCCCCATCTCCTGACTCCTGGCGTAGCTCGGATATTCTTTTTAACTGATATTTGTTCCTTTCTAGTTGTATCTTCAGATAAATCCGAGGAAGATAGGAAGATTCATGAGAAGGTCGAGGCAATGACTGATGCTGCTCACCCAAAGCACGATCTGTGGCTGCATCGTTCGAAGGCCGTTGTTATGGCGAAGTTCGAGTACCGGGTGGAGAAAGCACATTACTACTTCGATAAGTTCCATGCTCATCTCAAGATGGTCTGGGGTACTTTGTTTCCTCTGGATGAAGCTCCAGAAACTTTATCTGCCCTGTTCACCCGATTCAAGTCGCCAAAAAGGATTCGGCAGTTGGTGCGGAAAGAGCTTCTAGCTGGTGCCGAACTTTCCTTTGCTTCGGTATTGGCATGTCATCCATCCCTAGATTTAAGGGTCGTAGCAAACACTGATAGGAGTTTAGGCCAATATTATGATATTGCTAGAGGCCCGCATATACCATTGTCTCTCGAATGGAGTCTTGTCTTGAGAAGGAAACGAGGGGTCAAGGGAGCCAGGGAGCCTAGCCATGAATGTAACATCCTTCTACCTGCATGAGATTGTTTTTGTACATGTTTACTGCATGCGCTACACGCTATACTAGTTGGATTGATAATTTATTGTCGAAACCTGCTCTCTCGACAACTTCGTTGAATTTTGCAATGTTATTGCGAAGCCGATATGTAAGTTTTTGTAAGAGCGAGACCCATCGACTTAGTCGAGGGAATTAGACGCTTGGCTTCGTCACACGGTGCACCGGTTTGAGCCTTATTTTGAGGTAATGTAACCATCGACTGCAGCACTTGAATATTTTTTGAAGCTTGGATTGGTTGTTTTGGTACGTCATTAATCTTAGCTCTCGTTGAGAGTATTTAATTAATGATGATGTGTAAGCGTATTCTTCAGGCCAGCGCTCCCGATGGGAGTAAAAGCCGATGGTTTAGGGCCCCAAACGATGTGTTCGGGTGATAGGGCCTGAATTAAGAAAAAAGGTAAAAAACCTGATTAGAACTTTATTCATAATGCAAAAGCAACCTTAGAGGCTGTCAAGTAAGTAAAAACAACTGTATCCTATGTATAGAATCGTCGCAACTGTGCGATGTTCCATGGATTCCCAACGTCATTTCCTGAAGCTGGATTTTTTAGCCTATATGCTCCTCCTGGTATCACTTCAGTGACGATGTATGGTCCTTCCCATGGGGATTCAAGTTTCAGGGGTCTTTCTTGCTTCAGCCGAAGCACCATATCCCCAACATTGAAGCTTCGGCTGCGTATTCGTCGGGTGTGATAGTTCCTCAACGCCTGTTGGTACACCGTCGTTCTTGCCAAGGCGATGTCTCGTGCTTCATTGAGAAGGTTGATGTCTACGCCCCCTCCTTTTCCTGTAGACAGTGTTGGGCCTCCAAGAGCAGAGGTTTGTAGAACAGCAGGAAGTTTCCCTTAAGTGGATCACCCAAGGTTTATCGATCTCAGGGAGGAAGAGGTCAAAGATATCCCTCTCATGCAACCCTGCAACCACAAAGCAAGAAGTCTCTTGTGTCCCCAACACACCTAATAGGTGCACTAGTTCGGCGAAGAGATAGTGAAATACTGGTGGTATAAATAAGTAGTAGCAACGGCACCAGAAAAGTGCTTTGCCCAGGACGATAAACAAGCGATAGTAACGCAGCGTAGTAACGTGATAAACAAGTAAACAAGCAGCGATAGCAGTATTTAGGAACAAGGCCTAGGGATCATACTTTCACTAGTGGACACTCTCAACATTGATCACATAACAGAATAGATAAATGCATACTCTACACTCTTGTTGGATGATGAACACCATTGCGTAGGATTACACGAACCCTCAATGCCGGAGTTAACAAGCTCCACAATTCAATGTTCATATTTAAATAACCTTAGAGTGCATGAAAGATCAACACGACTAAACCAAGTACTAACATAGCATGCACACTGTCACCTTCACACTATGTAGGAGGAATAGATCACATCAATACCATCATAGCAATAGTTAACTTCATAATCTACAAGAGATCATAATCATAGCCTACGCCAAGTACTAACACGGATGCACACACTGTCACCATTACACCGTGTAGGAGGAATAAAACTACTTTAATAACATCACTAGAGTAGCACATAGATAAATTGTGATACAAAACACATTGCAATCATAAAGAGATATAAATAAGCACTTCACTATGCCATTCATAACAGTGAATAAGTATTCTGTGAAATATAGCCTAAGAGACCCACACGGTGCACACACTGTCACCTTTACACACGTGGGACAAGGAGTCTCCGGAGATCACATAAGTAAAATTCACTTGACTAGCATAACGATATCTAGATTACAAGCATCATCATATGAATCTCAATCATGTAAGGTAGCTCATGAGATTATTGTATTGAAGTACATAGGAGAGAGATGAACCACATAGCTACCGGTACAGCCCCGAGCCTCGATGGAGAACTACTCCCTCCTCATGGGAGACAGCAGTGGTGATGGAGATGGCGGTGGTGTCGATGGAGGAGCCTTCCGGGGGCACTTCCCCGTCCCGGCGGCGTGCCGGAACAGAGACTCCTGTCCCCCAGATCTTGGCTTCGCGATGGCGGCGGCTCTGGAAGGTTTCTCGTACCGTGGCTTTTTTGTGTCGAGGTTTTAGGTCTAGGGGCTTTATATAGGCGAAGAGGCGGCGTCAGAAGGTCGAAGGGGCGCCGACACTATAGGGGGGCGCGGGCCCCCCCTTGGCCGCGCCGGCCTAGGGTTTGGTGGGCCTGTGCCCCCTCTCTGGCGGTTCTCGTGTGTTCTGGATGCTTCCGGGCAAAATAGGAACCTGGGCGTTGATTTCGTCCGATTCCGAGAATATTTCTTTACTAGGATTTCTGAAACCAAAAACAGCAGAAAACAGGAACTAGCACTTCGGCATCTTGTTAATAGGTTAGTTCCGGAAAACGCATAAATATGACATAAAGTGTGCATAAAACATGTAGATATCATCAATAATGTGGCATGGAACATAAGAAATTATCGATACGTCGGAGACGTATCAGCATCCCCAAGCTTAGTTTCTGCTCGTCCCGAGCAGGTAAACGATAACAAAGATAATTTCTGGAGTGACATGCCATCATAATCTTGATCATACTATTGTAAGCACATGTAATGAATGCAGCGATCCAAAACAATGGTAAATGACATGAGTAAACAAATGAATCATATAGCAAAGACTTTTCATGAATAGTACTTCAAGACAAGCATCAATAAGTCTTGCATAAGAGTTAACTCATAAAGCAATAATTGAAAGTAAAGACATTGAAGCAACACAATGGAAGATTAAGTTTCAGCGGTTGCTTTCAACTTGTAACATGCATATCTCATGGATAGTTGTCAATGCAAAGTAATATAACAAGTGCAATATGCAAATATGTAGGAATCAATGCACAGTTGACACAAGTGTTTGCTTCTTGAGGTGGAGAGAAATAGGTGAACTGACTCAACAATAAAAGTAAAAGAATGGTCCTTCAAAGAGGAAAGCATCGATTGCTATATTTGTGCTAGAGCTTTGGTTTTGAAAACATAAAGAGAGCATAAAAATAAAGTTTTGAGAGGTGTTTGTTGTTGTCAACGAATGGTAGTGGGCACTCTAACCCCCTTGCCAGACAAACCTTCAAAGAGCGGCTCCCATTTTATTTTATTTTTGTGTGGCACTCCTTCCAACCTTTCTTTCACAAACCATGGCTAACCGAATCCTCGGGTGCCTGCCAACAATCTCATACCATGAAGGAGTGCCTTTTTATTTTAGTTTTATTATGATGACACTCCTCCCAACCTTTGCTTACACAAGCCATGGCTAACCGAATCCTTCGGGTGCCGTCCAATCAATCACATACCATGGAGGAGTGTCTATTTTTGTTAATTAATTTGGGACTGGGAATCCCATTGCCAGCTCTTTTTGCAAAATTATTGGATAAGCGGATGAAGCCACTAGTCCATTGGTGAAAGTTGCCCAACAAGATTGAAAGATAAACACCACATACTTCCTCATGAGCTATAAAACATTGACACAAATCAGAGGTAATAAATTTTGAATTATTTAAAGGTAGCACTCAAGCAATTTACTTTGGAATGGCAGAGAAATACCATGTAGTAGGTAGGTATGGTGGACACAAATGGCATAGTGGTTGGCTCAAGTATTTGGATGCATGAGAAGTATTCCCTCTCGATACAAGGTTTAGGCTAGCAAGGTTTATTTGAAACAAACACAAGGATGAACTGGTGCAGCAAAACTCACATAAAAGACATATTGTAAACATTATAAGACTCTACACCGTCTTCCTTGTTGTTCAAACTCAATACTAGAAATTATCTAGACCTTAGAGAGACCAATTATGCAAACCAAATTTTAGCAAGCTCTATGTATTCTTCACTAGTAGGTGCAAAGTATATGATGCAAGAGCTTAAACATGAGCACAACAATTGCCAAGTATCACATTATCCAAGACATTTTACCAATTACTACATGTAGCATTTTTCGTTTCCAACCATATAACAATTAAACGAAGCAGTTTCAACCTTCGCCATGAAAATTAAAAGCTAAGAACACATGTGTTCATATGAACCAGCAGAGCGTGTCTCTCTCCCACACAAGAATTTATTCAAACAAAAACAAAAACAAAAACAAAAACATACAGACGCTCCAAGTAAAGTACATAAGATGTGACCGAATAAAAATATAGTTTCAAGAGAAGGAACCTGATAATTTGTCGATGAAGAAGGGGATGCCTTGGGCATCCCCAAGCTTAGATGCTTGAGTCTTCTTGAAATATGCAGGGATGAACCACCGGGGCATCCCCAAGCTTAGACTTTTCACCCTTCTTGATCGTAGTATATCATCCTCCTCTCTTGACCCTTGAAAACTTCCTCCACACCAAACTCGAAACAACTCATTAGAGGGTTAGTGCATAATCAAAAACTCACATGTTCAGAGGTGACACAATCATTCTTAACACTTCCGGACATTGCCCAAAGCTACTGGAAGTTAATGGAACAAAGAAATCCATCCAACATAGCAAAAGAGGCAATGTGAAATAAAAGGCAGAATCTGTCAAAACAGAACAGTCCGTAAAGACGAATTTTATTGAGGCACCAGACTTGCTCAAATGAAAATGCTCAAATTGAATGAAATTTGCGTACATATCTGAGGATCACTCACGTAAATTGGCATAATTTTCTGAGTTACCTACAGAGAATTTTGCCCAGATTCGTGACAGCAAAGAAATCTGTTTCTGTGCAGTAATCCAAATCTAGTATGAACCTTACTATCAAAGACTTTACTTGGCACAACAATGCAATAAAATAAGATAAGGAGAGGTTGCTACAGTAGTAACAACTTCCAAGACACAAATATAAAGCAAAATTACTGTAGTAAAATAAACACATGGGTTATCTCCCAAGAAGTTCTTTCTTTATAGCCATTAAGATGGGCTCAGCAGTTTTAATGATGCACTTGCAAGAAATAGTATTTGAAGCAAAAGAGAGCATCAAGAAGCAAATTCAAAACACATTTAAGTCTAACATGCTTCCTATGCATAGGAATCTTGTAAATAAACAAGTTCATGAAGAGCAAAGTGACAAGTATAGGAAGATAAAACAAGTGTAGCTTCAAAAATTTCAGCATGTAGAGAGGCATTTTAGTAACATGAAAATTTCTACAACCATATTTTCCTCTCTCATAATAACTTTCAGTAGCATCATGAGCAAACTCAACAATATAACTATCACATAAAGCATTCTTATCATGAGTCTCATGCATAAAATAATTACTCTCCACATAAGCATAATCAATTTTATTAGTTGTAGTGGAAGCAAATTCAACAAAGTAGCTATCATTATTATTCTCATCATCAAATATAGGAGGCATATTGTATTCATAATCAAATTTATCCTCCATAACAGGTGGCACCAAAAGGCTACTATCATTATAATCATCATAAATAGGAGGTAAAGTATCATCAAAGTAAATTTTCTCCTCAATGTTTGGTGGACTAAAAAGATCATGCTCATCAAAACCAGCTTCCCCAAGCTTAGAATTTTCCATATCATTAGCAACAATGGTGTTCAAAGTGTTCATACTAATATGTTCCATGGGTTTTTTAATTTTCGGATCAAACCATCCATGTCTTAAATCAGGAAATAGAATAAGAAGCTCATTGTTGTCCATTATGCCTTATTAGTGTAAACAAGAAACAAAAAGTTGCAATTGCAGGATCTAAAGGAAATAGCTTCGAGCACAAACACAATGGCGCCAGAAGAGTACTGTTACCTGGAACCGAAGTATGAGTGCCTTTTACCTTTCCTCCCCGGCAACGGCGCCAGAAAATAGCTTGATGTCTACGCCCCCTCCTTTTCCTGTAGACAGTGTTGGGCCTCCAAGAGCAGAGGTTTGTAGAACAGCAGCAAGTTTCCCTTAAGTGGATCACCCAAGGTTTATCGATCTCAGGGAGGAAGAGGTCAAAGATATCCCTCTCATGCAACCCTGCAACCACAAAGCAAGAAGTCTCTTGTGTCCCCAACACACCTAATAGGTGCACTAGTTCGGCGAAGAGATAGTGAAATACTGGTGGTATAAATAAGTAGTAGCAACGGCACCAGAAAAGTGCTTTGCCCAGGACAGTAAACAAGCAGTAGTAACGCAGCAGTAGTAACGCAGTAAAACAGTAAACAAGCAGCGATAGCAGTATTTAGGAACAAGGCCTAGGGATCATACTTTCACTAGTGGACACTCTCAACATTGATCACATAACAGAATAGATAAATGCATACTCTACACTCTTGTTGGATGATGAACACCATTGCGTAGGATTACACGAACCCTCAATGCCGGAGTTAACAAGCTCCACAATTCAATGTTCATATTTAAATAACCTTAGAGTGCATGAAAGATCAACACGACTAAACCAAGTACTAACATAGCATGCACACTGTCACCTTCACACTATGTAGGAGGAATAGATCACATCAATACCATCATAGCAATAGTTAACTTCATAATCTACAAGAGATCATAATCATAGCCTACGCCAAGTACTAACACGGATGCACACACTGTCACCATTACACCGTGCAGGAGGAATAAAACTACTTTAATAACATCACTAGAGTAGCACATAGATAAATTGTGATACAAAACACATTGCAATCATAAAGAGATATAAATAAGCACTTCACTATGCCATTCATAATAGTGAATAAGTATTCTGTGAAATATAGCCTAAGAGACCCACACGGTGCACACACTGTCACCTTTACACACGTGGGACAAGGAGTCTCCGGAGATCACATAAGTAAAATTCACTTGACTAGCATAACGACATCTAGATTACAAGCATCATCATATGAATCTCAATCATGTAAGGCAGCTCATGAGATTATTGTATTGAAGTACATAGGAGAGAGATGAACCACATAGCTACCGGTACAGCCCCGAGCCTCGATGGAGAACTACTCCCTCCTCATGGGAGACAGCAGCGGTGATGGAGATGGTGGTGGTGTCGATGGAGGAGCCTTCCGGGGGCACTTCCCCGTCCCGGCGGCGTGCCGGAACAGAGACTCCTGTCCCCCAGATCTTGGCTTCGCGATGGCGGCGGCTCTGGAAGGTTTCTCGTACCGTGGCTTTTTCGTGTCGAGGTTTTAGGTCGAGGGGCTTTATATAGGCGAAGAGGCGGCGTCAGAAGGTCGAAGGGGCGCCGACACTATAGGGGGGCGCGGGCCCCCCCTTGGCCGCGCCGGCCTAGGGTTTGGTGGGCCTGTGCCCCCTCTCTGGCGGTTCTCGTGTGTTCTGGATGCTTCCGGGCAAAATAGGAACCTGGGCGTTGATTTCGTCCGATTCCGAGAATATTTCTTTACTAGGATTTCTGAAACCAAAAACAGCAGAAAACGGGAACTGGCACTTCGGCATCTTGTTAATAGGTTAGTTCCGGAAAACGCATAAATATGACATAAAGTGTGCATAAAATATGTAGATATCATCAATAATGTGGCATGGAACATAAGAAATTATCGATACATCGGAGACGTATCAAAGGTCCACGGCGTCCTGCAGCGCGATGTTGGAAGAAGATTCTGTGTACGCTGTCACCCGAGGAGCTTCGAACCGAACGTCGGCAGGTAGGACTGCTTCGGCTCCGTGTACCAAGAAGAACGGGGTGTACTGAGTCGACCTGTTAGGCGTAGTGCGCAAGCTCCATAGCACAGATGGTAGCTCCTCGACCCAGGCTCCAGCCGCGCCTGTAAGGCGTTTCTTGAGGCCATCCCCTATTAGACCGTTGATCCTTTCCACCTGCCCATTGGTCCGTGGGTGGCTAACTGATGCAAACTTCAGTTTGATTCCTTCGTCGTCGTAGAACTTCCGAAACTCTTTGGAGTAGAAGTTAGATCCGTTGTCTGTGACAATACTGTGGGGCATACCAAACCGACAAGTTATTCCTCTGAAAAACTGAACAGCTGTTTTGGCCTTTTGGTTTCGAACAGGCACTGCCTCGATCCACTTGGTAAACTTGTCGACTGCGACCAGTAAATACGTGTGCCCTCCAGGCGATGACCTCGGCAACGGTCCAACTTGGTCGAGTCCCCACTGAGCGAAGGGCCAAGCTAGAGGAATTGTCATTAGATCTGTTGCGGGGGCGTGCGGTTTTGGGGAAAAGCGTTGGCAGGGGTCACATTTCATGACTAGATCTCGAGCATCCGATGCTGATGTTGGCTAGTAAAACCCTGCCCTGAAAGCTTTTGCTACAAGGGCCCTGCTTCCTTCAAGTATCTCACGCAGTAGTGCTTTTCCATCGTTAATGGCGATACACCTTTGGAGGATACCCGAGATGCTACGCTTGTAAAGTTCGCCATTAACCACAGTAAAGGCCTTTGACCGTCTGACAATCCGCCTTGCTTCCACAGAATCCTCCGGCAACTCCTGCTTCGTCAGGTATGCTAGTAATGGTTTGGTCCATAGCGGTTCAAGAAGGAGGACTTGCTCCACTGATGGCGATGGTTTTTCAATAGTTTGCTACTGGTCCTCTACTGATTCATCAGTCGATGGTTTTGAAGGTGCCGAAGCTTTCTCCTTTATCGATCGCTGGGCAATGACTTCGTAGAACACTCCGTCTGGGATGGGGAGCACATGGATCCGATGTTCGCCAGAGTGTCGGCTTCTTCATTGCTAGCTCTGCCGATATGCTTGAGGTCGCATCCTTCAAACTTGGCTTCCATATTTTGATACAGCTGTCGATAAGCGATCATGTTGTCGCTGACCGCGTCACATAGGTTCATCGACTGCTGCACCACCAAGTTCGAATCTCCGTAGATTTCTAGGCGAGTTGCCCCGCATGCTTTCGCCATCCTCATTCCATGCAGCAGTGCTTCATATTCTGCTTCATTGTTCGTCGGCAGAGAGAAATTCATACGCAGTATGTACTTCATCTTGTCTTGTCGTCGTGGTGAACAGACAGATGCCATAGGATGGCTTAGATTGGGGCCGAATGGACGCTAGAGGATTCGGGGGAGGGTTTGTGATCAGGTGGGATGAACTTCCGGATGGTTTCCTCAAGAACTTGGCCAAGGCCAGAGGTTGAAGAAGAAAGACACAAGGAAGAACTCGCTCTAGATCACCATGTTCATTGATTCTCACAAGTTACAGGTTTGTGATTCTCTCAGTGTTCCGCGCCCGTAAGGAGGGCTGCCCCCTCTCCTTATATAGGGGAGAGGGTGGCTTACAGGGCAAGAAACCCTAATGGCATCTTTGACTAGACAAACTACTTTATAAAGCTACTTTACAAAGCTACTTTAACCATAGATGACACCGGGGTCCTCTTTAATCAGGGAGGCTGACGTCCTCCGGCTTCTTTCTTCGTCATCTTCTTCTTTATCGTCAGCTCTTCGTTTAAAGCTACTTTGCTTAGCTCATCTTTGTCTTCTAGCTCTAGAGAGGATCTTTGACCGGCCTTGCCGACAAGCTCTTCCTTCCGGTGGCCCGGTACCTTTTCTATCCGGTTCCGGTATCCCTCCTCTGAAGATACCGGCTTAACCTGTTCAGCCAAACGCCTATCTTAGACTCCGGCATGAACATCTAACCGGTATCCTGATGGCCAAACCATCCGGTTTGGCATGCCTTTGGCATACCGGGGGTCATCCCCCCACCATTAGTCCCCGAAGCTGGTATAGTCTGGCGGATTCTATCCAACAGACCATGCCAGGTTCTCATGTCCTTGGATACCGGTTTAATCCATCCGGCTTAGGGCTTGGATCCGGCATCTTTGCCCGGATTTTTATTATCTTTCTTTTCAAGTCATTATCCGGTATCTTTCCTTCCGGTATCTTAGTCATTTAACGCCTCCTCGGCGAAGTCGAGAATATCTCGGGCCCCGCGCGCGACAGAGACATGCGCACTGTGACTGACGCGCCAGTGTCAGTTGTCACTTCGCTTCGACTCCCGCGCGCCCATTTAATGCACCGCTGCGGATCCCACTAGCCGTTTTGGATCCCGTGTGTGCCTCCGTGTGGCCTCCTATTTTCTCGCGTGTACCTCTCCGCCACGTGGCGGCCCATGGTGCGAACCGCCGCGGCCCGCGAGGCGAACCGCCGCGGCCCAGCGGTTTTCAGCCCACCTCCTTTCTTCTTTATAAGCGCAACCGCCGCTCCTTCTTCCTCTTCTCGCATTCTCCACTCCCTCGCGCATAGTGCTCCTCGCCTCTGCGCCTTCGCCGTTCTCCGTCCGCCGTTGCCTGCTTGAGCTCCGTCGTCCGGCGAACTCACGCCGCTCCTCCGCCGGAGTTCGTCGTGCGGGAACTTTCTCCAGCGCCTTCACCGCATCCGCTGCATTCGTGCTTCCTCAAGTTCTTCCTCACCTCGCCATCGACGGACTTCCTCGCCGGTCGCAGGCTCACCGTATCTCCGGCGAACCTCTTCTTTTGCGACTCCGCCGCCTCAAGTTAGGCCCGATGCGCCTCTACCTCTTTTCTTCTTGCATTTCAGATCTTGGGGGCGGTAGAGTATTTATCCCTTCTTTATTTTGCTTTTCTTCTTACTCGTAGATCTTCGTGCGAGGGTCTCTTTGGGGAAATCTGTTTTTGGTAGATTCCGGCGTCGCCTAGATCCATATGTCTAGCGAAGGGTCTCTCCCCGCCGCCACCTCTAGTAATCAAGGCAGTAGCACTTCTGACGGGCTAACCGAAGATCTTGCCCGGATGGATCTGGCATCTAGCCGGGACCAAGAGGCCGGCACATCTAGCCGGGCCTCCGGAAAGGATAAGACACGCGGAGCCTGGAGGGGTTCCGACGTGACTCAGTTTGAGATCGACTAGCTCTACCGGTCTAGGAGGATTCCGGAAGGAGTCATCTGCCGGCTACCAGGTGACGAGATCGAACCGGTGCTCGAACCCGGTGAGGTCGTTGTTTTCCTTGCTCATTTTGAGCGTGGCTTCGGCCTTCCTGCCTCCGATTTCTTTCGCCAACTCCTTGACTTCTATCGACTCCAACCTCACCATCTTCCCGGCAATGCCGTTTTTTATCTTTCTTGCTTTGTGGCCTTCATGGAGGGCTACATCGGCATCCGTCCCGCTCGCGAGACGTTTGCTCGCTTTTTCTCTCTTCGGATCAACTCGGTCCAGGGCAAGGACATTCCCAAGCCCAAACCCCCCGTTCAATGCGGGTCTTGTATCATCGGCTCCCGCCAAGGGAGCCCCTTTTTTAAGTTTAACGGCCTCGAGTCTTGCCGCTTGTGGCAGACTACGTTCTTCTATGTGAAGAACAAGAGCGCCACCGACCTCATCAACTTGCCGGCGTTCAACCCGGCGCCACCCGCCAAGACCAACTGGCAGTACAACCCTGGTACGGATCACAGCGAGACGAACCGGGTGGTACGCTTCATGTTGAAGCTGATGAAGGACACCAAAATCTGCTCCGACGATATCATCCGCGCCTTCATCTGCCGCCGGGTGCTTCCCCTTCAGCAGCGCGCTCACAAGATTAGTGAGATGTACGGCCCCGGTGATCCCACCAAGATCACCGGCCTGCCCTTGAGCAAGGAGGATGTAGTCCTAAAGGCTAGCCAAATCTGCCAAACGGACATGCCAGATGACTGGGAGTGGGGCCTTTGCCCTCTCAGCTCCAGAAATCGTCCATCCCAAGAAGTAAGAAATTGTGCGGCTCGGGTCGTAATACCGGTAACTTTTATTCTCGCAACTAATCTTCGTTTTTTCCTTTGTCTTCAGGCTAAGGCCCGCTTCCCCCGGATTGACTCAGACCGGCGAGGCCCTTGCCGGAAGAGGCCTCTGGACAAGTACGATCCGGATCCTGTCATTCATTGGCTGGATCTGAGGATGGGCCGGACTCCAGCTTCACGCCTTGGCAAGTCTCCGCCGGAGCCAGCTGGTTCGTCTGATGACTTGACCTTGCTTGAGGTAGCTTTTCTGTTCGTTTTCTTATATTCTTTTTGTTACTGTCGTTCTGTAGACATTCCCTCAGCCAGCATCAACCCACAGGTCCATGAGCACGTCCCCCCTACAGGCCGAGGTTGGGGTTGAGTTTCTGGACAAACTCATGGCCGAAGGCCAGAAGGGTGATCCTCCAGCTGCTGGCGCCGGCCCTAGCCATGCTCCTCCTGCCAAACGCCCTCGGGCAGAAGTCATTGGAGGGAAGCAGGTTAGCACCAAGCGCTACAAGCAGAAGCGGATGTCGGTTTCTTCCGGGTAAGTTCTTCTTTTCTTTTTTGTGTTTTCCCCATTTTCACCAAGTTCCTTTCCAGTTGCTTTTTTCCAATCCGCTCTCTTTTTTCTCTCTTTCAGCCCTGCGCTTGAGCTTGGCTCCAAGCCGGAGGGCTCTGCCGGCTCCGCGAGGACCTCAACTCCTCCTCCTCACTCAAGTCCGGTACCATCTGGTTCCGGCAACACCTCTGCCTCCCCTTCGGGAGGCGCTACAAGTTCGGGGTGCGCGGCCCCAACACCTCCTGATCACCGCGCGGAGGAGGACTTCACCTCCCCTCCAGAAACCCAAGACACCGGCGCCAGCAACTTCGGCGCCGGCAAGACAGATGCCGGGCAGGCGGAACCTCTGGTTCCTCCTTCCCCGAAGAAGAAAAAGAAACAGCCAAGCTCCTCCTCCACCGCGCCGGATACTTCCGCGCCGGTATCTTCCGCGCCTCCTACCGGGACCACGCCGACACCGCCGCCAAGCCAAGGGCCTTCCGTGGCCAAGCGAACGGCGCCGCCAGAGACCCCCAAGATCACCAAGTTCCTCAAGCCCGGGGCTTCCCGTGGTAAGGCTGTGGAGGGCGACGCCTCCGGCGGCTCGCGGGACGTGGTGCTGCATGTTGGGCCTGCTGCTGCTGCTTTCCAGGACAAGCCTACCGGCCTCCTAGGCCGGATCGTTGAGCTGAACCGGGCGGGCAAAGACCTGGGGCACCTTCTCCCCTACGCCCAGAAGTGGAATGAGGCGGACATCTCTGCCTCTACCCGCGGCCTGGGGAAGGACCGCCTTCCGGCGCCAGACCCTGCTGGGCCTCGGTCCACTGAAGAACACTTCTCGCGGCTTAAACGCGCCGTGAAAGAGTTTGACAGTGCATGGTACGATGCTACCAACAACGTGGTGGTAAGTTTTGCCAATTCTCTTGTAATTTTTGTTGACGCTGGTTTCTTTTCTTTCCGGATCTTGTCTATCCTCCCAGTCCCCAAGTTTCGTGTTGAAAGTGTAGCTTTCAGCGCAAAACTTTAACTAGAGACATGCGAAACCGGCATAGCCAGTCCCCGAGTTTCTGGTGGAAACCTTGTTTCTTTCTCCCTCATAATCATCTTCCTTTGAACAGAGCACCGCGGATGCCCGGAAGCAACTCTTTGAGGAGCTTCTGTGGGAGCATCGTGACCTTGCCGAGGCCCACAGCCACTGCCAAGGTTGGTTTTTTCTTTCCCTCCGGCATCTTTTCACCGGAATGTTTTCTCCTTTGATATTTACGCATCCTTTTGTTTAACAGCTGTCCCGGAAGCTACCATGGAGGCCCTTAGGTCCCAGGTTGCCAAGCTCCAAGGTACTACCCTTTTCTTTCCAGTTAATCCGTTCTTTTTTCATTCCATCTATTGCCGCTTGCTAATACCTTTCTTTCCGGTACTTAGGCGAGAAAGAGCAGCTTCTCAAGGATCACAACGAGGCACTGGACGCCCAAAAGACCGCCTTGAGGGAGCTGAAAGAACAGGCTATACAAGCCGCGCTCCAGCACGAGCAAGCTCTCAAGGTTGCCCGGGTCGCAGCTGAGGCCAGGTTGGCGGAGGTCGTGGAGGACTCCACGAACTCCAACACCGTATTGACGTCGGAGCTGGAGGAGGAGAGGAAAGCGCGGAAGGCAGCGGAGCGCCTTATTGATACCATGACCACTGATCACTGGGAATATGATCGGTTGGTTATGAAGATTGACGCGCTGGCTCTCCGTAAGTCCCTGCCTTGTCCCTTCTTTCGCTTATAAGCTTTCTCCTTTTGAAAATGTATCTTTGTTCCTTGTTTTTCCGACATACTTTTTTCTCCGGTGTCTTGTGTTTATGCTTTTTCCTTCCTCCTGTAGAGCATTTTCTGGAATCCCAGGTCTACGCCGTGAAGAAGGTGATGGAGGATCGAGTGGCGCGGGAATTTCCCAATATGGACGCACACTGGGATGGGTACGACTATCTTGTCGCCCTCTCCGCGCGAGTCCAACACATGCGCTCCGTCGACCGGCTCCTTGCCGACCTACCAGCTGCCGCCATCCAAGTCTTCAAGGTGCTGTGGCCTGAGGAGGAGCTGCCGGGAAACATCACGCTTACTGCCAACCGGCTCAAGGATGCCGGGCACCGGATTCGCGAATGGCAATGCTCCGCGGCTCGTGCCGGAGCTGATACGGCGCTGCGCTCCGCATGCTCCTGGTACCCGGATCTGGATCTGGATGCCCTTCAAGGCGTACGCCAAGACGCTCCCACGGACATGGATCCGGCGCTCACCGCGAAGCGACAGGACCGGGCTTACCGGCTCGCTGAGTATGCCGAGGTCCGCACCTTCATCCCTCCCCCTCCTGGTGTCAAGGACTACCTCAGCGATGAGGAAGAAGAAGACGAGGGAGATGAAGATGAGGCTGCTGAGGACGCGCCGCCGGAAGCTCCCGAGGCCAGCACTGCTCCCCCTGAAGACGCTGAGACCGGTGCCGCTCCACCTGATGCCCCCGTCGCCTGAACAAGTTATCTGCTCCTGCTTTCTTTTCAACAAACTTTGTTAAATTTGACCCCGGTATGCCGGGGTGTATGATGTAAAACCTTAAGTCTGCTTTTGCTTGCCACACAACATTTTATGCCGGTAAGTTATACCGGTAGTTAATTATCTTAAGTTTGCGTTAACATATTTGCCTCTGGTTTTGCTTTTATCCTGCACCGCAAAGATTTCTAGATTGTTTCCGCATCCAATTCGATGCATACTTGGTTCTTTTGCCTTGGCTCTGCCTGCCTTCTCTGGGCGTTCTTTGGCGTATGAGCACAAGGTTCTTTCACCAAACAAGCATTTTCTTGAACTTAGAAATAACTTCGAAATTTTGCAAAAAACCGGTTAAACCGGGGTTAGTTAAATTTTCCGGATTGTTCTTTCCTGCTCTCCCTCTTCGCAGTTCATGTGCTTATCCCCTACCGGTTTATCTTGCTTGCCATGAAGCCGGTTTGCGGACAGCAGCAGAGTCGAAGACTCCGGTAGGATTTAGCACACTACTAAACCGGAAAGAAAAAACATTCAATAAGCAACCGGTAAGCTGAAAAAATAAACAAGTTACATGCAACTTAAGTTGGGGTCAGCTTAACCCACGATGGTGTCTCTCGAACCAAAAACACCGGTGCATCTATCTCCATGCTATCTACCAGCATCATTTCTTCCGGTATGGGTACAACAGTCCCCGAGCTTGCCGGAGCAGTCCCCGAGTTTACCGGTGCAGTCCCCGGGTTTCCTTCATCAATATCCATGGGTACTACATGCGATTCCGGTACAAAAATTGATTCCGATTCCGGGCTTGGTTTGATCGAAGGTGCTCTTAAGTGAGCTAAAGCTATTCCGGGAGGAATTTCTTGCCTGGATGAGCCCAGCTTGGACAAAGCATCCGCGGCTTCATTTTCTGCGCGCGGCACATGGTGAAACTCACACCCTTCGAAGAATCCGGCAATCTTTTGCACGTGAAACCGGTACGAGGCCATGTTGGCATCTTTTGCATCCCAATCCCCGGAACACTGCTGTACCACAAGATCTGAATCTCCATAGCAAATGATCCGGTGTGCACCGATTTCTTTTGCGACCTTAAGCCCATGGATCAAAGCTTCATATTCAGCAACATTATTCGATGCCCTGAAATGTACTTGCAAAACATACCGGAGGTGATCTCCTTTTGGTGAGGTGAGTACCACACCGGCACCTAGGCCCTCTTTGAGCTTGGATCCATCAAAGTGCATTTTCCAGTATTCTATCCTTTGGTCTGGCGGTTTGTATTGCATCTCCGCCCAATCGACTAGGAAGTCAGCCAAAGCCTGTGATTTTATGGCATCTCTTCTTTCATATACCGGCACGTATGGTGATATCTGGATTGCCCACTTTGCAATCCTGCCGCTGGCGTCCTTGTTACACATGATATCGGAGATTGGTGCTTCACTCACCACCTTCATAGGATGCTCCTCAAAGTAATGCTTGAGTTTTGTGGCGGCCATGTACACGCCATAAGTCATTTTTTGGAAGTGAGGATAGTTTTGTTTTGAGAGGGAGAGCACCTCGCTCAGGTAGTATACCGGCCTCTGGACAGTTTTTCCTTCCTCTTCTCTTTCAACCACAACCACTACGCTCACAACCCGGTTTGTTGCCGCTATGTATAACAGCATTGGCTCTCTTTCTAGAGGTGAAGCCAGTATGGGTGCTGTGGCTAGCATTGTTTTCAGCTCCTTAAACGCTGCGTCTGCCTGAGGGGTCCAGACGAACGTGTCAGATTTTTTCATTAGAGCATAGAGTGGCAGAGCTTTTTCTCCCAACCTGCTTACGAACCGGCTTAGCGATGCCAAGCTTCCGGTAAACTTTTGCACATCTTTCAACTCTCGAGGGACAGCCATTCTTTCTATTGCCCTGATTTTTACCGGATTGACTTCTATGCCCCGGCTTGATACCAGGAAACCGAGCAGCTTGCCGGTAGGGACACCGAAGGTGCATTTTGCCGGATTAAGTTTCATCCGGAACCGTCTTAGGTTATCGAATGTTTGCCGGATGTCATCGATTAAGGTGTTCTTTACCTTAGTTTTTATCACAATGTCGTCTACATAGACTTGCACATTCTTTCCGATTTGATCAAACAAGCATTTTTGCATGCAGCGCTGGTACGTTGCACCAGCGTTGCGCAAACCAAAGGGCATAGTAACATAGCAATAAGCCCCGTGCGGGGTAATGAACGCAGTTTTTATTTGATCTTCCTTTTTCAAGGGGATTTGGTGGAAACCGGAATACGCATCCAGGAAGGACAACAACTCACACCCAGCAGTCGAATCAATCACTTGATCGATCCGTGGCAAAGGAAAAGGGTCTCTTGGGCAAGCCTTGTTTAGGTTGGTGTAGTCGATGCACATGCGCCACACCTTCGGAGCTTTTGCCTCCAGGTTCTCATCTTTTTTCTTTTCAACCATTACCGGATTGGCCAGCCACTCTGTGTGCGTGACCTCCACAATGAATCCGGCAACGAGCAGTTTTGTCACCTCCTCTCCTATGATTTTCCTTCTATCTTCAGCGAACCGGCGCAGGGGTTGTCGCACCGGCTTGGCATCTTTCCGGACGTTTAAGGAGTGCTCAGCCAGCTCCCTCGGAACACCTACCAAATCATCAGTTGACCAGGCAAAGATATTCCGATTCTCACGGAGGAAGCTGACGAGCGCGCTTTCCTATGCTTGATCAAGTCTGGCACCGATACGAACGGTGCGCTCTGGGTAAGCCGGATCCAGCACGATGTCCTTTGTTTCATTTGTTGGCTTGAATGCCGGTGAGCCCAAGTTTCCACTCATTGCCGCTAAGCTCAACTGTGAGGACTGAGCTAGCGCAACCGCTGTTTGCATCCTTTTCTTTTCCTCCGCGATAACCAGCGATTCCGCTAGGTTTGATCCGGCAGACGCAGTTTCCAGTGAGACCTTATAGTTTCCCACCACAGTCAAGGGCCCACGAGGTGCCGGCATCTTCATCTTGAGGTAAGCCGTATGAGTGGTAGCCATGAAAGCTGCCAGTGCTGGTCTTCCCAACAACGCATGGTAAGGACTGTCTAGATCCACCACTTCAAACTCAACATTTTCAACCCGGCAATTGTCACGTCCTCCAAATGCTACGTCCACCCGAACTTTTCCTATCGGGGCGCAGGACAAGCCCGGAACGATTCCGTGGAACGTTGTACGCGTTGGCTGAAGCATGTTTTCTGTTATGCCCAACGTACGCATGGTGTGCTTGTACATGATGTTTATGCTGCTGCCGTTGTCTATCAGCACCTTGCTGAATTTTACTCGAGTTTGCGGCCCCTTCATGATTGGGTCCACAACAAGAGCATATCCACCCGGATTCGGCATGATCTTGGGGTGATCCTTAAATGACCAGGTAATTTCCTGATTGGACCACAGCATGTACTTGGGGACTGCCGGCATCACGGCGTTGACCTCCATGGAGCGGCGGTGTACACTTTGCCTGTCTGTTGGCTCAGTGACAAAGACAACACAGCACATATCCGGACCCTCGTAAACATTCCGGCCTAAAGGTGCCGGTGGAGGTGGTTGATCATCATTTTGCTCCACCCGGTTAACTTGCTGGTACTGCTGCCGGTTTGGCTGTACCGGTAAGGCGTTTGCCCCGGTGAGTGGTGGTGGCGGCGGTAGCTGCTGCTGCCGCGGCATGTCTTGTGGTGGCTGTGCATCTTTTGCTGTTCCCTTTTGCATCAAGTACTTGGTCCAGGTACAATCCTTCGTCAGGTGGTTTGACGGGTGTGCCGGATTCGGTGTGTGCCACCGGCAAGGTTGGTCCATGGCAGCTTCCATGGTGTATTTTGCGGGTTCTTGCCAGTTTCTTTTCTGGACCCAGGGTTTCTTTTCCACCCACTGTTTCTTAGGTCCTGCCCATGGCTGCGATCCGGTTCTTTGCCTCTGATTGCCGCTGGCCTCAGAGTTTTCCTGCACAGCAGCAACTTGCTGCGGACCGTACCTCCGATCTGGAAAATCTTCTCTTCTTTTGTTATTCTGGTTATCCCGGTGTTGTTCGTGGCGCAGCTGTTCCGGCTCAGGTTGCACTGCCGGCTGCGTTGGGTCTCCCAACGCATAGCTATCCGCCACACGTATCATCTCTGCCAACGTTGTCGGCATGTTCCGCTGCAGCTTTTGCCACAACGGTGAACCTCTTCTGCACCCACTGCTAAACCAAGCAATGGCCTGTGCCTCGATTACCCCTTCACAGGAGTTCCTCGTAGTGTTCCACCGGGCTAGATAATCCCGGTCTGTTTCGTTCGGGCGTTGTACGCACAGAGCAAGTTGCTGCGGCCTGTTTGGCCTCTGATAGGTGCTGCTGAAATTGCTCACAAAAGCCTCCTCAAAATCCAGCCAGCCATTTATGCTTCCTGCCGGCAAGTTGTTTAGCCAGATTCTTGCCGGTCCAACCAAAAACGATGGTATGATCCTCACGGCCCAACGCCGATTTCCTCCTCCTGCTACGGTTCCTCCACCGCCTGCGACGTATACCGCGGTCACGTAATCCGCGAGCCAGTCTTCCGGCTTCGTAGTGCCATCGTATGTTTTTGTGTCACGGGGCAACATAAAGTTGCGAACTGGTGGTTTTTCTTTCATGATCCTTGGGCCAAAGCACTTTGGGCCTGGAGGACCTTCCTCTTCAATCATTTCTGACAAATACACTCTATCCAGACGGTGCCTCGCATCCCGTTTCGGTAAGTATCTTTCTCCCAAACGTTCTCCCAATGGGTTCCGGTATGCTGCCGGTCTTGCAGAATCAGCTTCATCGTAACATTCCGGTACCGCGGCCCTTGCCTGCCGGTACCTTGGGGGATCTATTTCCTCCTCATCGTACGCTGCCCTCGCAGCTCGGTAACTTTGCCCGGTTTCGTATCTACCGGCATGATTATTTCCGGCATAGCCTCCTCTGGCGTAGCCTCGTTCTGCCCCTTGGCTTTTTCTACCGGCATCATGTTGCCCGGCTTGTTGCTTTCCGGCAAGAACCGGATCGTACACAGTCATCTGCTGTGCGTTCATCTCTTTCTCTCTTCTTCTGTCCGGATGGGGGGACGATGCCTGCCCATGGGACTTGCTTCCGGCATTCTTTGTTGAACGCGCGGACTTTGAGGCTGCGGCCTTGTTCAGCTTAGCCAGCTGCTCAGCATTTTGCTGCTCAATAGTTTCCAGCAGCTCTCTAACACGCTCTTGCTGTTTTGCCAAAGCATCTCGCATAGCTCTACCGCAGCTTTAGCAGCTTTTATAGTTTTATCCGGGCTGCTGTACTTAGGTTTTTCCACGATGCTAACAGATGCAGAGGTGCTTTTGCCGGCATGAATCTCTTTGCGCAAATCCTGATCTAGGTTGCGAGCTTTTAGCCGGTTTTCCGGCATCCTAGCAGCATGCGCGCTAACAGAAGCAAAGCCATGAGCAGCGTTGTACTCACGTAGGGTAAGGTTCAGCTCGCGCTGCGCCCGGATGATGTCCTTGCCGCTCTCGAGCACCTTTTGGCGCTGCGCCTCCAGCTCCGCCTGAGCCGCTGCCGGATCAATGTTCTGCGCGATGGGGGTGGCGAGGACGTTCATCGCCGCTTGAAGCGGTGTTTCCGGTGGCGCGGATGACGCTCCCGCTGCGCCTGCGTCGCGCTCCAGCGGTGGCTTAGCCGCACGGGTCGAAACCGCACGACCAGCACCTTCACCCACAGCTTCTTTTCCTGCACCAACCACACCGGTCATCATTACCTCGACGCTGCCGGCGGCGCGGCCAGCACAGAGCCATCTTGGCGGGTCCGGCGCCACCAGCACCGGCGAGAGGCGCTGGCGCACAGGGACGGTGCCGAAGTAGACGCGGTGGCTGCCGAACTCGATGACACGGCCGTTCTTGGGGAAGACGCCGCCGTTGGCGAAGCAGCCCGCGTTGTCGTTGATGAAATCCATGGCGTAGATGCGCTGCACGAGCGCGGACACCGTACGTTCGCCGGCGACCTCGAGGATGCCCGCCCGAATGTGAACTCCATCAAGCGCCACTTCATGCCCCACGGTGGGCGCCAACTGTCGTCGTGGTGAACAGACAGATGCCATAGGATGGCTTAGATTGGGGCCGAATGGACGCTAGAGGATTCGGGGGAGGGTTTGTGATCAGGTGGGATGAACTTCCGGATGGTTTCCTCAAGAACTTGGCCAAGGCCAGAGGTTGAAGAAGAAGAAAGACACAAGGAAGAACTCGCTCTAGATCACCATGTTCATTGATTCTCACAAGTTACAGGTTTGTGATTCTCTCAGTGTTCCGCGCCCGTAAGGAGGGCTGCCCCCTCTCCTTATATAGGGGAGAGGGTGGCTTACAGGGCAAGAAACCCTAATGGCATCTTTGACTAGACAAACTACTTTATAAAGCTACTTTACAAAGCTACTTTAACCATAGATGACACCGGGGTCCTCTTTAATCAGGGAGGCTGACGTCCTCCGGCTTCTTTCTTCGTCATCTTCTTCTTTATCGTCAGCTCTTCGTTTAAAGCTACTTTGCTTAGCTCATCTTTGTCTTCTAGCTCTGGAGAGGATCTTTGACCGGCCTTGCCGACAAGCTCTTCCTTCCGGTGGCCCGGTACCTTTTCTATCCGGTTCCGGTATCCCTCCTCTGAAGATACCGGCTTAACCTGTTCAGCCAAACGCCTATCTTAGACTCCGGCATGAACATCTAACCGGTATCCTGATGGCCAAACCATCCGGTTTGGCATGCCTTTGGCATACCGGGGGTCATCCCCCCAACATGTCTCCCTGTGGTGATATCAATATCACTCCTGCTCCTGCGCCCGTGCTCCGTTTCGATCCGTCGAAGTACATGGTCCATGATCCCGACATGTCGGGTGCCGCTGGTGTCTCTGACTGGATCCAATCTGCCACGAAATCTGGAAGGACTTGGGACTTTATTGCCGTTCGATTAACGTAAGTTATGTCGTGTAGCGCTATCTCGATGGCCCATTGGGACACTCGACCCGTGGCTTCTGGGTTAGTCATTATGTTCTTCAATGGCGTCGCACTTACGACGACAATTGGATGCTCCGTGAAATAATGACGTAGCTTGCGAGCCGATTTCCATAGTGCATACGCCAGCTTCTGATGATGAGGATATCTCTGCTTCACGGGGGTGAGTACTTCACTGAGGTAGTAAACGAGCCTTTGAACGCCGTGGACCTTTCCTGCTTCTTCCCGCTCGACAACCAAAACGCTGCTGAAGACTTGTGTTGTTGCGGCTATGTACATAAGCAGCTTTTCTTTTTCGTGCGGGGTGACGAGGACCGGGGACGTCGACAGGATTTTCTTCAAGTTGTCGAATGACTCTTGCGCCTCTTTTGTCCACTCGAACTTTTCTGACTTTTTCATCAGGTTATAAAAAGGCAAAGCTTTTTCTCCCAGCTTGGCGATGAATCTGCTAAGTGCTCCTAGCCGTCCTGCCAATTGCTGCACTTGGTGCAGATTCTTTGGCGGCTCCATGTCGAGGATAGCTTTGATCTTCAAAGGATTGGCTTCAATTCCCCTGGCTGAAATGAAGTATCCGAGTACTTGCCCCCCTGGCACTCCGAAGAAACATTTTTTGGGGTTCAGCTTGGTTTTATACTTGTCTAGGTTATCGAAAGTTTCTCGCAAGTCATCAATGAGGGTGGCGGCGTGCTTCGTCTTCACCACGATATCGTCGATGTAAACTTCGATGTTTCTTCCGATCTGCTCTCCAAGGCAAGCCTGCATGCAACGTTGATAAGTTGCTCCCGCGTTTTTCAAACCGAAGGTCATGACGTTGTAACAGAAAACGCCGTGTGGGGTGATGAACGCGGTTAGTTCTTGGTCCTCTTTCTTCAGCTTGATCTGATTGTATCCGGAGTATGCATCAAGAAAGGAGAGGCGATCACATCCAGCTGTAGAGTCGACTATCTGATCGATGCGAGGCAGCGGGAAGTGGTCCTTTGGACAGTGTTTATTAAGGCTGGTGTAGTCGATACACATGCGTAGAGCGGTGGTGTCCTTCTTGGGTACCATGACAGGATTGGCGACCCACTCGGCTTCCTTGAGCTCCCGAATGAATCCTGCTTTACGGAGTCGACTGATTTCTTCACCAATTGATCTCATCTTTGGCTCGGAAAATCGGTGCATCGACTGCTGCACCGGTTTGGCTGTTGAATCAACATTAAGGGCGTGCTCAGCGAGTTCCCTGGGGATACCTGGCATGTCGGATGGTTCCCATGCAAATATCTCCCAGCGCTCACGGAGGAACTCGATGAGCGCGCCTTCCTATGCGCCAGTAAGGTCAGCCGACGTATTGACCGTTTTCTTCGGGTCAGTAGGATGCACCTGCAGCTTCTTGGTTTCCTTTGCAGCGTCAAACTCATCGGACCTCTCGTTTCGATTGTCGGCTGGTGGTTGCATGTGATCTGTAACGGTGTCAATTGCATTGAGCTCTTCCTTGACTCCGAACTTCGAGGCTATCTCCTGGAACTCCCGGTCGCAGTTGTCCGATCGAGCAAAGCTTCCATGGACAGTTATTGGGGTCCCGTTGTTGCCTGGCATCTTCAGCTTCAAGTATGCATAGTGGGGTACGGCCATGAATTTGGCAAACGCGGGCCTGCCGAGGATGGCATGATACTGAGACTCACAGTCGACTACTTCGAACTCGATCTTCTCTTTCCTGAAATTGCTGGGCGTGCCAAAGACCACATCCAATGACGTTTTTCCAAGAGAGTAAGCGGGTCGAGTCGGTATAATGCTGTGAAATCCTGTGTCAGATTCTCTTAACATGTCGACTGTTAACCCCATTGCTCTCATGGTGCTGGCGAACAATAAGTTCAAACCACTTCCTCCATCCATGAATACTTTGCTCATATTGTATCCTCCGATCTGTGCTTCAAGAACAAGAGCTGCGTGGTCAGGCCTCGGAACAGCTTTCGGGTGATCCGCCCTGCTGAAGAAAATACCCTGATCTGACCAGTCGATAAAGTCTGGTGTATCAACCATGCAACTTCCGCATATTTTACTTCCCGGGAGAACTTCTTAATCTCTCTCTTGGAAAAGCTGGTCTTATGGATCATATTGACTTGCCCGCATGGTTCCGGAACACCTCTGCAGATGTCTGCTCGTCCCGAAGCTCATTTTCCCCTGCTGGTACGTATGGCTCTGGTACGTACGGCTCCGGTGCATAACTGTGGGATATTGCCCTTCTCTCCATTGCATGAACTCTTGATATGGCCTCGGTTCTGAGGTCATCGCAGAACTGCTGAATCTCCAGAAAATGTCGACAGTTCCTTAGTAGATGACTAGACTTCTCTCGACCATCCTTCGGATCGATGTAAGAGTGGAGGTAACTGATACGCGTACAACACGCGTCCGTTGGGAACCCCAAGAGGAAGGTGTGATGCGTACAGCGACAAGTTTTCCCTCAGTATGAAACCAAGGTTTATCGAACCAGTAGGAGCCAAGAAGCACGTTGAAGGTTGATGGCGGCGGGATGTAGTGCGGCGCAACACCAGGGATTCCGGCGCCAACGTGGAACCTGCACAACACAACCAAAGTACTTTGCCCCAACGAAACAGTGAGGTTGTCAATCTCACCGGCTTGCTGTAACAAAGGATTAGATGTATAGTGTGGATGATGATTGTTTGCAGAAAACAGTAGAACAGTATTGCGATGGGTGTATTTCAGTATAGAGAATTGGACCGGGGTCCACAGTTCACTAGAGGTGTCTCTCCCATAAGATAAACAGCATGTTGGGTGAACAAATTACAGTTGGGCAATTGACAAATAAAGAGGGCATGACCATGCACATACATATTATGATGAGTATTGTGAGATTTAATTGGGCATTACGACAAAGTACATAGACCGCTATCCAGCATGCATCTATGCCTAAAAAGTCCACCTTCAGGTTATCATCCGAACCCCCTCCAGTATTAAGTTGCTAACAACAGACAATTGCATTAAGTATTGCACGTAATGTAATCAGTGACTATATCCTCGAACATAGCACTAATGTTTTATCCCTAGTGGCAACAGCACATCCATAATCTTAGAGATTCCTGTCACTTCCCCAGATTCACGGAGACATGAACCCACTATCGAGCATAAATACTCCCTCTTGGAGTTACAAGCATCTACTTGGCCAGAGCATCTAAGAGTAACGGAGAGCATGCAAGATCATAAACAACACATAGACATAACTTTGATAATCAACATAACAAGTATTCTCTATTCATCGGATCCCAACAAACGCAACATATAGAATTACAGATAGATGATCTTGATCATGTTAGGCAGCTCACAAGATCCGACAATGAAGCACAATGGGGAGAAGACAACCATCTAGCTACTGCTATGGACCCATAGTCCAGGGGTAGACTACTCACACATCACTCCGGAGGCGACCATGGCGGCGTAGAGTCCTCCGGGAGATGAATCCCCTCTCCGGCAGGGTGCCGGAGGCGATCTCCTGAATCCCCCGAGATGGGATTGGCGGCGGCGGCGTCTCTGGAAGGTTTTCCGTATCGTGGCTCTCGATGCGGGGTTTCGCGACGGAGGCTTTAAGTAGGCGGAAGGGCAGGTCAGGAGGCGGCATGAGGGGCCCACACCATAGGGCCGCGCGGCCAGGGGCCAGGCCGCGCCGCCCTAGGGTGTCGCCACCTCGTGGCCCCACTTCGTCTCCTCTTTGGTCTTCTGGAAGCTTCGTGGCAAAATAGGACCCTAGGCGTTGATTTCGTCCAATTCCGAGAATATTTCGTTACTAGGATTTCTGAAACCAAAAACAGCAGAAAACAGCAACTGGCACTTCGGCATCTTGTTAATAGGTTAGTTCCAGAAAATGCACGAATATGACATAAAGTGTGCATAAAACATGTAGATATCATCAATAATGTGGCATGGAACATAAGAAATTATCGATACGTCAGAGACGTATCAGCATCCCCAAGCTTAGTTCTGCTCGTCCCGAGCAGGTAAAACGATAACAAAGATAATTTCTGGAGTGACATGCCATCATAACCTTGATCATACTATTTGTAAAGCATATGTAGTGAATGCAGCGATCAAAACAATGTATATGACATGAGTAAACAAGTGAATCATATAGCAAAGACTTTTCATGAATAGCACTTCAAGACAAGCATCAATAAGTCTTGCATAAGAGTTAACTCATAAAGCAATAATTCAAAGTAAAAGCATTGAAGCAACACAAAGGAAGATTAAGTTTCAGCGGTTTCTTTCAACTTGTAACATGTATATCTCATGGATATTATCATCATAGAGTAATATAATAAGTGCAATATGCAAGTATGTAGGAATCAATGCACAGTTCACACAAGTGTTTGCTTCTTGAGGTGGAGAGAAATAGGTGAACTGACTCAACAATGAAAGTAAAAGAATGGTCCTCCATAGAGGAAAGCATCGATTGCTATATTTGTGCTAGAGCTTTGATTTTGAAAACATGAAACAATTTTGTCAACGGTAGTAATAAAGCATATGTATCATGTAAATTATATCTTACAAGTTGCAAGCCTCATGCATAGTATACTAATAGTGCCCGCACCTTGTCCTAATTAGCTTGGACTACCGGATCATCACAATGCACATGTTTTAACCAAGTGTCACAAAGGGGTACCTCTATGCACTTTGTACAAAGGTCTAAGGAGAAAGCTCGCATTGGATTTCTCGCTATTGATTATTCTCAACTTAGACATCCATACCGGGACAACATAGACAACAGATAATGGACTCCTCTTTTATGCATAAGCATGTAACAACAATTAATAATTTTCTCATATGAGATTGAGGATATATGTCCAAAACTGAAACTTCCACCATGGATCATGGCTTTAGTTAGCGGCCCAATGTTCTTCTCTAACAATATGCATGCTTAACCATAAGGTGGTAGATCTCTCTTACTTCAGACAAGACGAACATGCATAGCAACTCACATGAAATTCAACAAAGAGTAGTTGATGGCGTCCCCAGTGAACATGGTTATCGCACAACAAGCAACTTAATAAGAGATAAAGTGCATAAGTACATATTCAATACCACAATAGTTTTTAAGCTATTTGTCCCATGAGCTATATATTGCAAAGGTGAATGATGGAATTTTAAAGGTAGCACTCAAGCAATTTACTTTGGAATGGCGGAGAAATACCATGTAGTAGGTAGGTATGGTGGACACAAATGGAATAGTGGTTGGCTCAAGTATTTTGGATGCATGAGAGGTATTCCCTCTCGATACAAGGTTTAGGCTAGCAAGGCTTATTTGAAACAAACACAAGGATGAACCGGTGCGGCAAAACTCACATAAAAGACATATTGAAAACATTATAAGACTCTACACCGTCTTCCTTGTTGTTCAAACTCAATACTAGAAATTATCTAGACCTTAGAGAAACCAAATATGCAAACCAAATTTTAGCATGCTCTATGTATTTCTTCATTAATAGGTGCAAAGTATATGATGCAAGAGCTTAAACATGAGCACAAAAATTGCCAAGTATCACATTACCCAAGACATTATAGCAAATTACTACATGTATCATTTTCCAATTCCAACCATATAACAATTTAACGAAGAAGAAACTTCGCCATGAATACTATGAGTAAAGCCTAAGGACATACTTGT
Source organism: Lolium perenne (assembly GCF_019359855.2). NCBI lineage: Eukaryota > Viridiplantae > Streptophyta > Magnoliopsida > Poales > Poaceae > Lolium > Lolium perenne. The sequence goes on from NC_067247.2 coordinate 165,643,342, forward strand.
CCATATGCTACAGCGGAGCGTGTCTCTCTCCCATAAAGTGAATGCTAGGATCCATTTTATTCAAACAAAACAAAAACAAAAACAAACCGACGCTCCAAGCAAAGCACATAAGATGTGATGGAATAAAAATATAGTTTCAGGGGAGGAACCTGATAATGTTGTCGATGAAGAAGGGGATGCCTTGGGCATCCCCAAGCTTAGACGCTTGAGTCTTCTTGATATATGCAGGGGTGAACCACCGGGGCATCCCCAAGCTTAGAGCTTTCACTCTCCTTGATCATGTTGCATCATACTCCTCTCTTGATCCTTGAAAACTTCCTCCACACCAAACTTAGAACAACTCATTAGAGGGTTAGTGACAATAAAAATTAACATGTTCAGAGGTGACATAATCATTCTTAACACTTCTGGACATTGCATAAAGCTACTGGATATTAATGGATCAAAGAAATTCATCCAACATAGCAAAAGAGGCAATGCGAAATAAAAGGCAGAATCTGTCAAAACAGAACAGTTCATTTTGACGAATTTTATCGAGGCAACAGACTTGCTCAAATGAAAATGCTCAAATTTAATGAAAGTTGCGTACATATCTGTGGATCACTCATGTAAATTGGCATAATTTTCTGAGTTATCTACAGAGAAAACAGCCCAGATTCGTGACAGCAAAGAAATCTGTTTCTGCGCAGTAATCCAAATCTAGTATGAACTTTTCTATCAACGACTTTACTTGGCACAACAAAACACTAAACTAAGATAAGGAGAGGTTGCTACAGTAGTAAACAACTTCCAAGACACAAAATAAAAACAAAGTACTGTAGTAAAAACCATGGGTTGTCTCCCATAAGCGCTTTTCTTTAACGCCTTTCAGCTAGGCGCAGAAAGTGTGTATCAAGTATTATCGAAGGGTGGTGCATTCTCAGCGGGGTGTGGAGTTTTCTCAACCAGGCATAGTATATTAGATATATAATTTTTAGCGTCTCCCTTTTCATTAGTCTTGGGCTTACTACTCTCATCAAACAAATTTTCGGGAACAAGCCAAGCATAGTTATTTTCTAGTGCATCATTCATAGCTAGGAGTTTACATGGTATTGGTGCTTTGATCTCCCCACCATCATCAATATTATTAGTGTATCTTATTCTATCCATGTCCATCTTTTCAAGGAGACTAACAAAATTGGTATAAGAACCAAGCATATTAAATTTAGCAAAGACCTTTCTAGCTTCTCTTGCTAGACCACCAAATTCTCTAAGAAGGGTTTCTAAAACAAAATCTTTCTTTTCCCCCTCTTCCATATCACCAAGTGTAAGGAACATATGTTGGATTATAGGATTGAGATTAACAAATTTAGTTTCCAACAGGCGAACTAAATGCGCAGCAGCAATTTCATAAGTAGGAGCAAGGTCTACCAAGTGTCTATCTTCAAAATCTTCAATGGTACTAACATGATTGAAAAATTCTTCTATATTATTTCTCCCAACTATAGACCCATGTCCTACCGGTATGTCTTTTGTGGTAAAATTAAAAGGAAACATGATGAATCGAGTAAAGTAAATGCGAGTAACTAATTTTTTGTGTGTTTTTGATATAGCAAACGAGATAGCAAATAAAGTAAAACTAGCAACTAATTTTTTTGTATTTTTATTTAGTGCAGCAAACAAAGTAGTAAACAAAACTAAGCAAGACAAAAACAAAGTAAAGAGATTGGGATGTGGAGACTCCCCTTGCAGCGTGTCTTGATCTCCCCGGCAACGGCGCCAGAAAAAGAGCTTGATACGCGTACAACACGCGTCCGTTGGGAACCCCAAGAGGAAGGTGTGATGCGTACAGCGGCAAGTTTTCCCTCAGTATGAAACCAAGGTTTATCGAACCAGTAGGAGCCAAGAAGCACGTTGAAGGTTGATGGCGGCGGGATGTAGTGCGGCGCAACACCAGGGATTCCGGCGCCAACGTGGAACCTGCACAACACAACCAAAGTACTTTGCCCCAACGAAACAGTGAGGTTGTCAATCTCACCGGCTTGCTGTAACAAAGGATTAGATATATAGTGTGGATGATGATTGTTTGCAGAAAACAGTAGAAACGATATTGCGATAGATTGTATTTCAGTATAAAGAATTGGACCGGGGTCCACAGTTCACTAGAGGTGTCTCTCCCATAAGATAAACAGCATGTTGGGTGAACAAATTACAGTTGGGCAATTGACAAATAAAGAGGGCATGACCATGCACATACATATTATGATGAGTATTGTGAGATTTAATTGGGCATTACGACAAAGTACATAGACCGCTATCCAGCATGCATCTATGCCTAAAAAGTCCACCTTCAGGTTATCATCTGAACCCCCTCCAGTATTAAGTTGCTAACAACAGACAATTGCATTAAGTATTACGCGTAATGTAATCAGTGACTATATCCTCGAACATAGCACTAATGTTTTATCCCTAGTGGCAACAACACATCCATAATCTTAGAGATTCCTGTCACTTCCCCAGATTCACGGAGACATGAACCCACTATCGAGCATAAATACTCCCTCTTGGAGTTACAAGCATCTACTTGGCCAGAGTATCTAAGAGTAACGGAGAGCATGCAAGATCATAAACAACACATAGACATAACTTTGATAATCAACATAACAAGTATTCTCTATTCATCGGATCCCAACAAACGCAACATATAGAATTACAGATAGATGATCTTGATCATGTTAGGCAGCTCACAAGATCCGACAATGAAGCACAATGGGGAGAAGACAACCATCTAGCTACTGCTATGGACCCATAGTCCAGGGGTAGACTACTCACACATCACTCCGGAGGCGACCATGGCGGCGTAGAGTCCTCCGGGAGATGAATCCCCTCTCCGGCAGGGTGCCGGAGGCGATCTCCTGAATCCCCCGAGATGGGATTGGCGGCGGCGGCGTCTCTGGAAGGTTTTCCGTATCGTGGCTCTCGGTACTGGGGGTTTCGCGACGGAGGCTTTAAGTAGGCGGAAGGGCAGGTCAGGAGGCGGCATGAGGGGCCCACACCATAGGGCCGCGCGGCCAGGGGCCAGGCCGCGCCGCCCTAGGGTGTTGCCACCTCGTGGCCCCACTTCGTCTCCTCTTTGGTCTTCTGGAAGCTTCGTGGCAAAATAGGACCCTGGGCGTTGATTTCGTCCAATTCCGAGAATATTTCGTTACTAGGATTTCTGAAACCAAAAACAGCAGAAAAAGACAGCGGCACTTCGGCATCTTGTTAATAGGTTAGTTCCAGAAAATGCACGAATATGACATAAAGTGTGCATAAAACATGTAGATATCATCAATAATGTGGCATGGAACATAAGAAATTATCGATACGTCAGAGACGTATCAGCAACATGGTGCCTCAAGCTGCTCTGTAGCCGATAGATACGGCGAGCGGGTGCGTCCCTTAATTGGTAGCGTGTCATGGTATCCTTGCTCGACCTGCCGAAGGTGAGGTGCTGTTCGTCCTTCCTCCCTGTGGTGCGAGTCCCTTCGTCTTTTCCTTCGCCCTGCCGTAACGTTGAAACTCCCTTGGTGGTTCTCTTGTATGCTCCTGGATGGAATCCTTAGCGTTGCCATTGGAGAAACGCTTTCAGGAACTGCGGCCTTCAGACCGGATACGTTGGCTCCGGGGAGACGAAGGAAACCTCCAGAGTCGATGATGAAGTGAACACCACCGAAAGTAGCATCCATATCGCCAGTCGATCCTGTAGGGATCAAGTGAGGCGCTTCGCGGTGCGGCATGAATTCGAAGGATCCACAGCGAATCGGATCCCTTGGTTCCACTGGCATTGGCGACTCGAGTACGAACGCCGCGGATGTGACTGGTACTGCCGATGACTTGCCTGGTGCTGACAGGTTTCCCACAGACGGCGCCAATTGTCGAGGGTACTCCTCGGCAATGCCCTCCAATTGGGGCTTAGGGTTAGCGGAATCCTACAAGCTGACACGAGACATCGGTTTACTGACATGCGGGGAGAGCGATTTACCCAGGTTCGGGGCCCTGGATGAGGTAAAACCCTTACGTCCTGCCTGTCTGTTCTTGATTATGATGATAATGGGTTACAATGGGGTGCCGAATAGTTCGGCTGAGATCTCGTCGAGTGGCTAAGTACTGCGGCGACCTAGCTCTAGATTTTCTGGTGGCTAAGGCTGCTACGATTGGTTATGTCCCTCGGCAGCCCCTCTCGTGGCCTTTATATAGGAAGCCAGGTCTCAAGAGGTCTAACCGAGTACGACTAGGTTTACAGTAGTTTTAGATCTAATCTTTCCTTGCTCGGCTGCTTCCTTGCCTTGCCCGTCAAGGATTCCTCTGGTGCGCCGTCCAGGTGGCCCATCTTGCCTCCAGGTGTCCTCATGGGCCTCCAATTAGTCAATACAGGATAGGGCAATGTCGGTTACCCGAAGGGTAATGCCCACATCAACAGAGGCGGGAATAAATGACGGGAAGATAGGAGGCGGGGAAGACAGAGGCGGGAAATGAATTATTTTTATTTTTCTAAATATTTTGATATATTATTTGTATTTTTATGATTTCTAAATTAATTAGTTTTATTTTTCTGAATATTTTGATATACTATTTGTATTTTTTGATTTTGAAATGAATTAGTTTTATTTACTGAATATTTTGATATATTATTTGTATTTTTATGGTTTTGAAATGAATTTTTTCTGAATATTTTGATATATTATTTGTATTTTTATGATTTTGAAATGAAATAGTTTTATTTTTCTGAATATTTTGATACACTATTTGTATTTTTCTGATTTTGAAATGAATTATTTTTATTTTTCTAAATATTTTGATATATAGTATTTTTCTGTTTTTGAAAGGAATTAATTCTTAAAAAAGGCTTTAGTCGCGGTTGGTGAGGCCAACCGCGACTAAAGCCCTCTCCGCGCGGGAACGAAAAAGCCCAGCGAGAAAAGGCTTTAGTCGCCAACCGCGACTAAAGGGTACAAAGGGTACCGCGACTACACCAACCGCGACTAAAGCTCCAAAGTATAAATACAACGCGCGCGGCGCTCTATTTCATCTCGATCACTTCGTCTCTGCAGATCGACTTGGAGAACTGCTGCGCCGCCCGGAGGAGACACCGCCCCGTCGCCTCGCCGCCGTTCGGCTCGCCTCCTCGCCGTTCGTCCTTTCTCGCCGCCCTCCTCTCTCTGCCTCTCTCTCTCACTGTTGCCGCTCCGCCGCCTGCTCTGCCGCCCGCGCGCACGCCGCATTCGCCTCGCCTCTCCGTCCCTCGCCAAAGCGCCGTCCCTCGTTGCCGCGCCCTCGGCCGGCCGCCGTTCTCGCCACAGATGGAGGAAAGCAGGGATGGAGATGGCGGCCGGCGCCGCGCGCACGCCCGGCCGGACGCACAGAGAGAGAGAGGGAGAAGCAGAGAGAGAGGAGAGAGGAGAGGAGAGAGGGCCCGACATTTTTTTAAGCTAAAATTTGTAACTTAAAACCTAACTATAAATGAACTTAACTTAAAGTTTGTAACTTAAAATTTGTTAATTAAAATTGTAAACTTACTAAAATTTTGTAAATTTGAATGTGTAACTTAAAATTTGTTAATAATTAAAAATGTAACTTAAATGTGTAACTCTATATTTTATCGCAGATCAAGCGCCGCCGCCCTCGCCGCCTTCTCCGCAACAGTCGCCGGTGCCTCGCCGCCCTCGTCGTCGTAGAGCTGCCCGCTCGCAGATCGAACGTCACCGCCCTCGCCGCCCTCTCCGCAGCAGTTGCCGACGCCTCGCCGCCCTCGTCGTAGATCCACCGCTCGCAGATCAAGCGCCGCCGCCCTCTCTCTTTGTCTTCAGGAGAGAGCAGGTAATACATGCCCCCTCGCCGCCCTTGCCGCCGTTCAGCTCCTTTACTGAATTAGTTTTTACTACATGCATGTCTTCGGGAGTGACATATGGCAGACGATAGAGATCCTATTTTGGAAAACTATGACGAGGAAGCTGAAGCACATATAATCGCCATCAGAAACGGTGATATTCCTTATGTGCCGGAAGAAGATGAAGAAGACGACGTCTCTTCTTATCGAAACCTTGACGGTGAAGGTGAATATCGACAAGGTGATGATGAAGGAATGTACATTGTTGATGGAGGGAAAACGACAAACAACGATCTCGAATTGCAATTAGCAACCACCTCCAACGAGGTATATATATACATTGAGCCTCTGGTGATACAAATTTACTGATTTGAATAAATATGTATTAACGCGACTCTCTTTATTTTTTAGCCCTCCGGATCATTGTCGAAAAAATCGAGTACAAAGCCGCGTGGAAAAACCCAGACAATGAAACAAGGATAAACATTGACCATCGATGTTGTCGATGAACAAGGCAGGCCGTTGGAGCCCAAAAAGCACTATACAAAGTTTATCAACCAATGCAGAGTGATTGTTAGAGACAACATCCCGATCACCGTCCAGGAATGGAATGAGCCAATCAAGGCACATGTTGGTTTCAGTTTTGTCAACAAGAGAATGAAAAAGGATTGCTGGAGAAAGCTTATGGAACATTTCATTCCACCTCCGGAATTCAACAAACACGATGAAGAGGGTAACGTGCTTCCGGGTGGACATGAGAGGAGGAGGCTAGTCAAAGAGTTCGCTCTTAAGAAGATGGCCGAAGCATTCTGGAACTTCAAGAAAAATTTAGCCCGTGACTATGTCTCGCAGAAGAAGACTCCGGATTTCAACGGACAGTATGAGAAACTGAAAGATGTTTGGCCCAAATTTGGGAAGAAAAAGGAATCAGAGCATTTCAAGGCCATATCGAAAAAAATAAGGCAAATGCGGCTAAGAAAGAGTACTTTCATATTATGGTGCCAGGAGGATACCGCCTTTCGGAGCCTAAGTGGGAGAAGATGGAGAACGACCTGAGGGAGCGAGGAATCCCTCTAGGTATAGAGGGATGGGACCCAAGGGCCAAAAGCTAGTAATACGGGCATGGGGGGTCGCTAGACCCGGAGACAGGGAGGTGTGTTCACCGGAATAAAGTGTTTACTTGCACCACCGCCCTTATTGACGCAATGGTGATACGTCTCCGATGTATCGATAATTTCTTATGTTCCATGCCACATTATTGATGATATCTACATGTTTTATGCACACTTTATGTCATATTCGTGCATTTTCTGGAACTAACCTATTAACAAGATGCCGAAGTGCCAGTTGTTGTTTTCTGCTGTTTTTGGTTTCAGAAATCCTAGTAAGGAAATATTCTCGGAATTGGACGAAATCAACGCCCAAGGTCCTATTTTGCCACGAAGCTTCCAGAAGACCGAAGAGTCAACGAAGTGGGGCCACGAGGTGGCCAGGAGGGCAGGCGGCGCGGCCCCACCCTTGGCCGCGCCGCCCTGTCTCCTGGGCCCCTCGCGTCGCCCCCTGACCTACCCTTCCGCCTACTTAAAGCCTTCATCGCGAAACCCCCAGTACCGAGAGCCACGATACGGAAAACCTTCCAGAGATGCCGCCGCCGCCAATCCCATCTCGGGGGATTCAGGAGATCGCCTTCGGCACCCTGCCGGAGAGGGGAATCATCTCCCGGAGGACTCTACGCCGCCATGGTCGCCTCCGGAGTGATGTGTGAGTAGTTCACCCCTGGACTATGGGTCCATAGCAGTAGCTAGATGGTTGTCTTCTCCTCATTGTGCTTAATTGTCGGGTCTTGTGAGCTGCCGAACATGATCAAGATCATCTATCTGTAATTCTATATGTTGTGTTTGTTGGGATCCGATGAATAGAGAATACTTGTTATGTTGATTATCAATTTATATCCATGTGTTGTTTATGATCTTGCATGCTCTCCGTTATTAGTAGAGGCTCTGGCCAAGTTTTTGCTATTAACTCCAAGAGGGGGTATTTATGCTCGATAGTGGGTTCATGTCTCCGTGAATCTGGGGAAGTGACAGAAATCTCTAAGATTATGGATGTGCTGTTGCCACTAGGGATAAAACATTGGTGCTATGTTCGAGGATGTAGTTACTGATTACATTACGCGCAATAATTAATGCAATTGTCTGTTGTTAGCAACTTAATGCGGAGGGGTTCGGATGATAACTTTGAAGGTGGACTTTTTAGGCATAGATGCATCTTTGGATAGCGGTCTATGTACTTTGTCGTAATGCCCAATTAAATCTCACAATACTCATCATAATATGTATGTGCATGGTCATGCCCTCTTTATTTGTCAATTGCCCAACTGTAATTTGTTCACCCAACATGCTGTTTATCTTATGGGAGAGACACCTCTACTGAACTGTGGACCCCGGTCCAATTCTCTTTACTGAAATACAATCTACTGCAATACTATTCTACTGTTTTCTGCAATCAATCATCATCCACACTATACATCTAATCCTTTGTTACAGCAAGCCGGCGAGATTGACAACCTCGCTGTTTCGTTGGGGCAAAGTACTTGGTTTGTGTTGTGCAGGTTCCACGTTGGCGCCGGAATCCCTGGTGTTGCGCCGCACTACATCTCGCCGCCATCAACCTTCAACGTGCTTCTTGGCTCCTACTGGTTCGATTAAACCTTGGTTTCATACTGAGGGAAAACTTGCCGCTGTACGCATCACACCTTCCTCTTGGGGTTCCCAACGGTCGCGTGCTGTACGCGTATCAAGACTGTTTTCTGGCGCCGTTGCTGGGGAGATCAAGACACGCTGCAAGGGGAGTCTCCACATCCCAATCTCTTACTTTGTTTTTGTCTTGCTTTATTTTATTTACTACTTTGTTTGCTGCACTAAATCAAAATACAAAAAAATTAGTTGCCAGTTTTACTTTATTTGCTATCTTGTTTGCATACTATATCAAAAACACAAAAAATTAGTTACTTGCATTTACTTTACTTATTTCATCATGTTTCCTCCTAAGTTTGTTCTTAAAGATGTACCGGTAGGCCGAGAGTCTATCCTTGGGAAAGATAATATAGAAGATTTTTTCACTCATATTAGTACGGTTGAAGATTTTGAAGATAGACACTTGGTAGAACTTGCTCCTACTTATGAAATTGCTGTTGCTTCTTTAGTACACGCGTTAGAAGCTAGATTTGTTAATCTTAATCCTGTGATTCAACATATGTTTCTTACACTCAGTGATATGGAAGAAGGAGAAAAGAAAGATTTTGTATTAGAAACCCTTCTTAAAGAATTTGGGGGAATAGCAAGAGAAGCTAGAAAAGTCTTCACTAAATATAATATGCTAGGCTCTTATACCAACTTTGCCAGTACCCTTGAGAAGATGGAAAAAGATAGACAAAAGTACACTAATGAAGTTAATTATGAGGGGGATATTAAAACATCAATACCTTGCAAGCTCTTGGGAATGTGCGAGGCACTAGAAAAGAATTTTGATTGGATTGTTCCTGAAGATTTGTTTGATGAGAGTAGCAAACCTAAGACTAATGAAAAGGGAGCCTCTGAAACTCACATAGAAAAGATAAAATGCATGGTTGAGAAAACTCCACATCCCGCTGTAGATGCTCCATCCTTCGATAATACTTGATACACACTTTCTGCGCCTAGCTGAAAGGCGTTAAAGAAAAGCGCTTGTGGGAGACAACCCATGCTTTTACTACAGTACTTTGTTTTTATTTTGAGTCTTGGAAGTTGTTTACTACTGTAGCAACCTCTCCTTATCTTAGTTTAGTGTTTTGTTGTGCCAAGTAAAGTCGTTGATAGTAAGGTTCATACTAGATTTGGATTACTGCGCAGAAACAGATTTCTTTGCTGTCACGAATCTGGGCAAAATTCGCTGTAGGTAACTCAGAAAATTATGCCAATTTACGTGAGTGATCCTCAGATATGTACGCAACTTTCATTCAATTTGAGCATTTTCATTTGAGCAAGTCTGATGCCTCAATAAAATTCGTCAATACGAACTGTTCTGTTTTGATAGATTCTGCCTTTTATTTCGCATTGCCTGTTTTGTTATGTTCGATGGATATTTCGATTCCATTGACTTTCAGTAGCTTTGTGCAATGTCCAGAAGTGTTAAGAATGATTATGTCACCTCTGAACATGTATATTTTGATTGTGCACTAACTCTCTAATGAGTTGTTTTGAGTTTGGTGTGGAGGAAGTTTTCAAGGATCAAGAGAGGGAGATGATACAACATGATCAAGGAGAGTGAAAGCTCTAAGCTTGGGGATGCCCCGGTGGTTCACCCCTGCATATATCAAGAAGACTCAAGCGTCTAAGCTTGGGGATGCCCAAGGCATCCCCTTCTTCATCGACAACATTATCAGGTTCCTCCCCTGAAACTATATTTTTATTCCATCACATCTTATGTGCTTTGCTTGGAGCGTCGGTTTGTTTTTGTTTTTGTTTTGTTTGAATAAAATGGATCCTAGCATTCTTTGTGTGGGAGAGAGACACGCTCCGCTGTAGCATATGGACAAGTATGTCCTTAGGCTTTACTCGTAATATTCATGGCGAAGTTTCTTCTTCGTTAAATTGTTATATGGTTGGAATTGGAAAATGATACATGTAGTAATTGCTATAATGTCTTGGATAATGTGATACTTGGCAATTGTTGTGCTCATGATTAAGCTCTTGCATCATATACTTTGCACCCATTAATGAAGAAATACATAGAGCATGCTAAAATTTGGTTTGCATATTTGGTCTCTCTAAAGTCTAGATAATTTCTAGTATTGAGTTTGAACAACAAGGAAGACGGTGTAGAGTCTTATAATGTTTTCAATATGTCTTTTATGTAAGTTTTGCTGCACCGATTCATCCTTGTGTTTGTTTCAAATAGCCTTGCTAGCCTAAACCTTGTATCGAGAGGGAATACTTCTCATGCATCCAAAATACTTGAACCAACCACTATGCCACTTGTGTCCACCATACCTACCTACTACATGGTATTTCTCCGCCATTCCAAAGTAAATTGCTTGAGTGCTACCTTTAAATTTCCATTCTTCACCTTTACAATATATAGCTCATGGGACAAATAGCCTAAAAACTATTGTGGTATTGAATATGTACTTATGCACTTTATCTCTTATTAAGTTGCTCGTTGTGCGATAACCATGTTCCTGGGGACGCCATCAACTACTCTTTGTTGCATATCATGTGAGTTGCTATGCATGTTCGTCTTGTTTGAAGTAAGGGCGATCTACCACCTTATGGTTAGAGCATGCATATTGTTAGAGAAGAACATTGGGCCGCTAACTAAAGCCATGATCCATGGTGGAAGTTTCAGTTTTGGACATATATCCTCAATCTCATATGAGAAAATTAATTGTTGCTACATGCTTATGCATAAAAGAGGAGTCCATTATCTGTTGTCTATGTTGTCCCGGTATGGATGTCTAAGTTGAGAATAATCAATAGCGAGAAATCCAATGCGAGCTTTCTCCTTAGACCTTTGTACAGGCGGCATAGAGGTACCCCTTTGTGACACTTGGTTAAAACATGTGCATTGCGATAATCCCGGTAGTCCAAGCTAATTAGGACAAGGTGCGGGCACTATTAGTATACTATGCATGAGGCTTGCAACTTGTAAGATATAATTTACATGATACATATGCTTTATTACTACCATTGACAAAATTGTTTCTTGTTTTCAAAATCAAAGCTCTAGACCTTTCTTTTACTTTTATTGTTGAGTCAGTTCACCTATTTCTCTCCACCTCAAGAAGCAAACACTTGTGTGAACTGTGCATTGATTCCTACATACTTGCATATTGCACTTGTTATATTACTTTACATTGACAATATCCATGAGATATACATGTTATAAGTTGAAAGCAACCGCTGAAACTTCATCTTCCTTTGTGTTGCTTCAATGCCTTTACTTTGAATTATTGCTTTATGAGTTAACTCTTATGCAAGACTTATTGATGCTTGTCTTGAAGTACTATTCATGAAAAGTCTTTGCTATATGATTCACTTGTTTACTCATGTCATATACATTGTTTTGATCGCTGCATTCACTACATATGCTTACAAATAGTATGATCAAGGTTATGATGGCATGTCACTCCAGAAATTATCTTTGTTTATCGTTTACCTGCTCGGGACGAGCAGAAACTAAGCTTGGGGATGCTGATACGTCTCCGATGTATCGATAATTTCTTATGTTCCATGCCACATTATTGATGATATCTGCATGTTTTATGCACACTTTATGTCATATTCGTGCATTTTCTGGAACTAACCTATTAACAAGATGCCGAAGTGCCAGTTGCTGTTTTCTGCTGTTTTTGGTTTCAGAAATCCTAGTAAGGAAATATTCTCGGAATTGGACGAAATCAACGCCGAGGGTCCTATTTTGCCACGAAGCTTCCAGAAGACCGAAGAGTCAACGAAGTGGGGCCACGAGGTGGCCAGGAGGGCAGGCGGCGCGGCCCCACCCTTGGCCGCGCCGCCCTGTCTCCTGGGCCCCTCGCGTCGCCCCCTGACCTACCCTTCCGCCTACTTAAAGCCTTCGTCGCGAAACCCCCAGTACCGAGAGCCACGATACGGAAAACCTTCTAGAGACGCCGCCGCCGCCAATCCCATCTCGGGGGATTCAGGAGATCGCCTCCGGCACCCTGCCGGAGAGGGGAATCATCTCCCGGAGGACTCTACGCCGCCATGGTCGCCTCCGGAGTGATGTGTGAGTAGTTCACCCCTGGACTATGGGTCCATAGCAGTAGCTAGATGGTTGTCTTCTCCTCATTGTGCTTAATTGTCGGGTCTTGTGAGCTGCTGAACATGATCAAGATCATCTATCTGTAATTCTATATGTTGTGTTTGTTGGGATCCGATGAATAGAGAATACTTGTTATGTTGATTATCAATTTATATCCATGTGTTGTTTATGATCTTGCATGCTCTCCGTTATTAGTAGAGGCTCTGGCTAAGTTTTTGCTATTAACTCCAAGAGGGGGTATTTATGCTCGATAGTGGGTTCATGTCTCCGTGAATCTGGGGAAGTGACAGAAATCTCTAAGATTATGGATGTGCTGTTGCCACTAGGGATAAAACATTGGTGCTATGTTCGAGGATGTAGTTACTGATTACATTACGCGCAATACTTAATGCAATTGTCTGTTGTTAGCAACTTAATACTGGAGGGGGTTCGGATGATAACCTGAAGGTGGACTTTTTAGGCATAGATGCATGCTGGATAGCGATCTATGTACTTTGTCGTAATGCCCAATTAAATCTCACAATACTCATCATAATATGTATGTGCATGGTCATGCCCTCTTTATTTGTCAATTGCCCAACTGTAATTTGTTCACCCAACATGCTGTTTATCTTATGGGAGAGACACATCTAGTGAACTGTGGACCCCGGTCCAATTCTCTTTACTGAAATACAATCTACTGCAATACTGTTCTATTGTTTTCTGCAATCAATCATCATCCACACTATACATCTAATCCTTTGTTACAGCAAGCCGGTGGGATTGACAACCTCGCTGTTTCGTTGGGGCAAAGTACTTGGTTTGTGTTGTGCAGGTTCCACGTTGGCGCCGGAATCCCTGGTGTTGCGCCGCACTACATCTCGCCGCCATCAACCTTCAACGTGCTTCTTGGCTCCTACTGGTTCGATTAAACCTTGGTTTCATACTGAGGGAAAACTTTCCGCTGTACGCATCACACCTTCTCTTGGGGTTCCCAACGGTCGCGTGCTGTACGCGTATCAAATGGCCCAAGCTCAAGAGGGAAAGATCAAGTTCAACAGAGAGAACGACGCGCTGACATTAGCCCTCGGGAATCCTGAACACCCAGGACATGTACGAGGCAAAGGCGCCATTCCGTGGAAAGAAGGGTTTCCCCAGGACAATGGCCCGTATAGTTACAAAAGCCGTAATAGAAAGACGGAACGGGATGCAGATCGTATGGGGAGGATGGAATTGGAACTATTTTAGTTGAAGCATATGGTGCATGAAATTGTAAAAGACAGGCGATCGAAAGGGCCGCATGAAGATCGTGTAGCCAGCAACGGAAAAGCAGCGTGGCTTCCATGGAGGCCCCGGCTGGTGCTAATGCACCCTTGGCTTCGGCTGGTGCTAATGCACCGGCGATCAATATTCGTGCACCGGAGCCTCACTACCCCGTGGACGATGTACATGAGATGAAATAATGTGAGCTGCATTATCCAATGGGGAACATTTACATGAAGGTAACGATCGGCAACGCTTTACCTTGTACACCTGGAGCACTCAACCACAACAAACACATTGCAGATGTCTATGCTCGTGTCACGGTGGAAGACATAGTCCAAGGGTGCGAGGACCTGGAGATTGACGACACCCAAAGGGGATGTGAGACTTCGAGATGTCAAGCGCCAATTCGTTCGATGGAAAAAGAAGTACATCAAGTTTCCAGGCAAGGCGCCAAGGCAACCGACCCCGAGGAATCATCCAACAATTCCACCTCCTCCGGTGGTGGTGGTGGTTCACCTACACCTCCTTCACGTCAGCCGACGCCGCCCCCCAATCCACCTCCGGCGGGTAAGCAGCCGCCTCCCCCAGCCCTCCTCCGGCGGGTACGCCACCCCCCAATCCACCTCCGGTGAAGAAGCATAAGCAGGGGGTTAAGAAAGACAGCAAGACAACCCTCTCCTGGCCTATTAACCCGGAGCCTTATGTACCTAAGACCACAAGGGTACCAATGCCATCACTGAAGCCTCTTCTCCCGAGACCTTGGGAACTTAGTGTCGAGGAAACCTACGCGGCCGCGACTACTCATCATGAGAAATGGAAGGCGGAAGTCAAGGCGAAAAAAGAGCCTGAGCATAAGCCGGTATTTACTGAGAATCAAAAGAAGTGGGCTAAGATTTTTTTGACGACAACGTCCCAAATTCAGCATAATCTGCCAGATGACTATGGACGTGAATTTCATAGGCAAGTAGAATTATTGGCAGAAGCCATGGCGGAGAAGAAAGCCTTGGAGGAGAAGGAGAAGAAAGCCTTGGAGGATAAGGAGAAGAAAGCCTTGGAGGAGAAGAAAGAAGCAAGTAAAAATTTTGGGAAACAAGTTTCCCAGCTCGGGGAACAGAATAAACAATCGATCCCCCCGCTCATAGTGGAAGCCGGTCCTTCCATTACGACGTCGTCCTTCAGAGTCGATATGGATAAGGACATGGAACTATTGTACACTGCTATCCTAGCAGCTGCTAGAGCACAGGGAATGACTGTAACGGCGGCCAAAGAAAAAGCGGTCGAGTTCAGTATGACTCTTCGTGCATACTTAGGCCTTGAGGATGCGCCAATAACTTCTCAAAAAAAGATGCGCCAATAAGTGAGGTAGCATTTACATATGTGCGGAATGGGCCTCTCGTCGAGCCTGCACAGGAAGCGAGTCTACCAACACAAATATGGAATCTTCTATACTGGTACAAGGATTTCATAAAAAATAATGCCGACGAAGAATATATTTATGCGGAAGTTAGAGAGGAGCACCACTTCAAACAGTATTGTGTACAAGTTCATATGAGTGAATTGTTCCAGTTATTCAATCTGCGGGAGCTCCATAAATCTATCATGAGTTGCTACGTTCTATAAGTGATTTATTTCTATAATTAAATCTCTACATCATCTTGTTCATTGCCTGCACTACATTGTCCTAACTATATTCTTGTGTATGCTATTATGCAGAATGAAGCTTGGGGAATGCAAAAGAATGAACATCCTTGATATTGGGTTTATTGACCCACATATCATTAATGGATATGTATTAGAAAAATACCCCAAGGACGTGGAGAAAGACCTGTACTATTTTCTTAGAAAGCAGGAACTCAAAAGTGAAATTCTATTTCCTTACCATTTTGGGTGAGTGTTTCTGTCTTGTGCACATTCTCTTTTGTTATGTCTAATCGATGAGTTATGCATGATTGTGCATGTAACGTGTCTGCAGGTTCCACTGGATTGTGCTAATAATTGAATTTGACAAGTCCAGAGTTCTCTTCATGGACTCTGTGAATATGGAAGCAAAGCATTGGGTCGGCATAAGATTAATGCTGCAAAAGTAAATATTTTTAATCATTTGCGCACTATATCGGCCTCTTTCGTTCATTTCCTGATATCAAGTAACTAATAACTCCCTTGTTCATTTAATTTCTTTGTCCTGTAGGGTTTGGAAACGGTTCAAAGAAGACATAACCGGTGAATTCAAAGATGAGTTAACATTTAGAAGGTTAGCCAATGTAAATACTCAGCCACCGGGGACCAATCTATGTGGATACTATGTTTGTGAGTACATCTGGGGACACACCTCTGAGCGGAGGGCTCAGGATATCAACTTGCGGAGGATTAACTTGCGGAAGAAGCTTAATCCAGAAACTCGCTTCCGACCAATTCAAGAGGAATTAGCAGGATTTTTCATGAGGGAAGTCCTCCATCGTAAAGGAGAACACTATTACAAGGACTAAGAACTTCTGCTGACGTAAATTGTATATGTCCCAGTTGTTTCAAGTTGTATATGGTCACCCCAGATTGAATATTATATATTCCTCTTGCATTGCCTAATTATCCAACAATCCAAAAACCTAAGTGTAGGCAATTTCCTGAGTTAACAATGACTGGTTTTGCTGATGCACTGAGGCCGGATAAGTTTACCGGTGTGCACTTTAAGAGGTGGCAGGTTAAGGCCACGCTCTGGCTTACTCATCTGAAAGTGTTCGAAGTTAGTGATGGTTTACCTGAAGGAACTATATCTGACCAAGATCAAAACAAGTTCAAGGAAAACAATACTCTCTTTGTCGGATGCGTTCTGAGTATTCTTGCTGATCGTCTGTGTGATGTGTACATGCACATAACAGATGGCAAAGAGCGCTGGGATGCACTGAATTCTAAATTCGGTGCAACCGAAGCAGGCAGTGAACTGTACATCATGGAGAGCTTCCATGACATCAGGATGGTAAACAACCGTTCTGTAGTCGAACAAGCTCATGAGATACAGTGCATTGCGAAAGAGCTTGAACTCCTTAAGTGTGCCTTACCTGACAAGTTTGTGGCTGGATGCATCATCGCTAAGTTGCCCCCTTCATGGAGGAACTTTGCCACAACTCTCAAACACAAGAGACAGGAGATATCAGTTGAAAATCTGATAGCATCTCTTGATGTTGAGGAGAAAGCTCGGGCTAAGGATAATACTGAGAAAGGAGAGGGTTAGTCTAGCGCCAACATGGTGCAGAAGAAACCCTACAACAAGAACAAAGGGAATAACAAGCCCTCCTTCAATAAGCCTATGAAGACTACAACCTTCAAGAAGAAGAAGATGATAAACAAATTAGATCTGAGCTGCTTTACGTGTGGAGACACTGGCCACTTTTCTAAGGACTGTCCAGAGAGGGCAGACCGCAAGAAAAAGGCGAGGCAAGTCAACACGGTGACCGCTAGCAATGCTGATGGGTACGGTAATCTCTTTACTGTTCTTTCGGTATTTCAATCTCCATGTTGGTGGATTGATACAGGTGCTAATGTTCATGTGTGTGCTGACATATCCAAGTTCACTTCTTACCAGGTCGCCCGGGATTCTTCCGTCTTGATAGGGAATGGGTCACATGCTTCTGTTCGTGGTGTTGGCACGGTAGATCTGAAGTTCACTTCGGGGAAGATCGTGCAGCTGAGGAACGTGCAGCATATCCCTACTATGAACAAGAATCTCGTTAGCGGCTCCCTTCTATGCAGAGATGGGTTTAAGGTTGTTTTAGAGTCGAATAAAGTAGTTGTTTCCAAGTACTAGTTGAATGCCCGTGCGTTGCTACGGACGTAATGATCATCTTATTTCAACTATACGTTAATCTTTCAGCTCGCCCGCCCCTTCTTACCCCCTTATAACCCTAAAATGTAAGACGAGAATGAGTTATATTGCTTGTCTATCACACTCCACTGTCACATGTCCATCCTCTATGCAAAACATTTGAAGAAATATATATGAATAATTAACCATTCTGACACATATATATTTTGAGACTCCAAACAATCACACGATGCACTGAATTACATTTAAGTCAAACAGCTAGTTCCCAGTATATTGTATCATCATTTAAATTGATCCCAAAGAGGAAGAGTATAATTTCCAGTCAAAATATGTGTAGTAAGCCAACACCTTCCATCCACATATTATTGTAAGCAGTAATAATGTTAAAAAGCTAGAATTGATCATAGAATCTCATTTTCAAAGTCAAATATGAACTACTCCCTCCGTCCCATGAATTTGTCTGAGATTTGTCAAAATTTAAATATATCTAGCTACTATTTAGTGTCTAGATACATTCACATTTAGACAAATCTTCGACATGTTTCACGAGACGGAGAGAGTATCTTTTTTAGTAAATTCCTGAATTTATATCCCATGTACACGAAGCACAATATATATTTTTAATGTTTTTTTCACTTCATAGCTATCAACGGGAACACATTTCTTTAGCTCCCTCTTCATTTTCGACTCATATTTAAATATGAACCATGTGAAAATGCATGCATATACAAAAGATATCTTCGTAGTGTATGGAGCATATACTCTTGGTAACCAATTTGAATATTTTTTCTAAAAAGCAATATGAATCCAATGTCCTAGAAGCATATTTCCTAAAGCTAATTGGATGTCATGAATAGAAAAGAAGGGTTGAACTACTTATTTGTTATTCACCAAGATCTACTCCATGCCTCCTTTTGGATGCCCACTATGTATAGAACATCCGAAATTTTGTCTTCGGCTTCATAACCGTTGATGTCAAGCAGTGCGATGTTGATGTACAACTGGTAGTCATTCTTCTCGGCAAGGCGACCCCATATTCCTAACTACAACCATTGTTATTGTCCAAGACGTTGAGTTTCCACCTAGCCCAATGAATGGTGTTAGCGTCGCTATCTCCATTGAACAGTTTTAGAGCGTGTAGGAGCTCAGACGAAAGACAACATGCGAGGAGATGAGCAAATCTAGCTGAAGGATGAAATGATCAAGCAAAATTTCCCCAACAAAAAATGAGAATCAGTCCTCTTACATTTGTGATGCTTAGACGACATTAAGGCGTTCGCCCGATATAGAGCATGGCGAGCGTTTTTTCCTTTGATCTAAACTCTCTAGCCAAGCTAATCTTGAACAACTGGATTCTTTCTCACCTGCACATGCCATAGTGTTCACAATTCCCTAATATCCTCCTGCATTGGAGTAACCCAAACATAGTGTAACTTAGAATAAAAGCACATAGACAATAATCCTTATCCTACATATCATGTCTCAAGTCGCTAGGAAATCTTAGCAAATGGGTTTGCCATTGCATTTGAATGGGAAGAAACTAATGGAATAGACCAATGAGATCTGTGGAAACAAAGACAAGACTTAGTTTATTAACATCAAATCAAGAAAAGTATCACGTATCAATAAGAGTTCAGAAACAATAAATATAATGCAATATTTGCTCTGTAAGAAAAGGTTACCACTAAAACTTCTCACTTTGAGGATCTATTTGTATAAACTATCCGTATGTGTAGCATTATTCATAAAAAATTATAGGCTACATGTATGAATTCATATCTGGCTCAAAACATGAATATTGGATTTACGGTTGTTATTACCTCTATCTGTTAGCAATTATGAGCAATGCACGGTAAACCTATATCAACAATTATTTATTCAAATTAGTTAGACACGACATGATTGGTCTTGCAAGGATGATCAGGAATAAAAGAATCATGCACTGATTTGAGTACAAACTTTTGAGAACAAATGCGACAAACTCCAGCATCTTCCATATCCCTTAAACAAACCAGGTCACAAGTGGCATACAAATATACATGAGCATGCAAGATGTGCACCTCTTGAGTAAGAAAGACAAGTACCAATACATGGAGTAAGAAACACGGCAAACTCATTTTGTAAATTCTCAAGATTTAATCATCAAATAGCAACCCAAATTCTAACTAAAGTGAAATATAATAAAAGTAAGAATTTTTAAACGAACTCACTTCCAACAACTTTGTACAACCTTGGATCTTTGTCATCATACTGCCGAATTTAAGGTCATACTATGCATGAGCTGAAAGGGCAATTCATGTCTAGCATATTCACATGGATGAGGAACTGAAAAAAGCACATCAGATAATTACCTACAAGGTGCATGTGCAATCCAAGATGATCCATATCTAGTCAGTTGACAATATAGAAACGAGACTGCACATTATAAATAATAAAATGAACGCAGATTAGTAGACAATATATACACTCATCGAGGCTTAAATCTTCAGTTTGGACCGATCTCATCCTGTTCAACATAATGCATCAATGTATAGAAGGACTATTGAACAATCTCAAGAATGGGTATTACTAAATCAACATCTCCACATATCAGCTACATGAAGACTATCCATTAAACCACTGACAAGTCTATAAATTTTGCGTAATGCTTGCTCTGTTAAGGTAGCCACTACATCATCATACTCGTATCCATCAACTTGCACAATCTAGGTTTGTCATTTAGAAAAATAAAATATCATCAGAACTGTACCAAAAATAGCAGCAGAAAGCATGTCAGAGGGGAGCATTTTATTATTCTATAAACGAAAGAATATGGCAAGGCAATATGACACCAGAGATAGTTTAACACACCAGATGATGCATAGACAAAGCCTTTCACATGCTATATCTCAAGGTTTTAAATCACCTGACAATCCTCAAGTAAAAATATAACTTTTTGCTACCCCTGAAAGACAGTGTGCACATCAAGAATTAAAAACTGATCATTAAGACCGAATGAGAAATGCAGATGGTAGTTAACTTAAATACGGATCAGATTACTATGGAAAAATCAACACATTTTTTTCCAGGTTCTGCATAGTCTCATACTTCTTGACCGGATAAATCACCAAACTAATCCTGAACATATCGAATCTACCTTAGCAAGCTCAAGACATTTGCAGCTAACATATATTTCAAAAATACATGAAGAGAGTACAAGGCATAATGTTCCATGCACCAGGAAAGCATATAGGGGCTGTTTGGATTGCGCCCATACGAGCCCTACCAAAACAGGGGCGCGCCAATAATTTGACGCACGATTTCGCCTACCGTGGGCAGAAAAATTGAGTGTGCTGACCAAATTTTTTGCGTGGATCCAGAATTTAGCTACAATCCAAACAGCCGCCAATTTCCAGGTCAATGCCAAAAAATAGGAAGGGCGGTATGTGGATACAATCCAAACAGACCCATAATGTTAAGAAATCCAAACAAACCCATCAGATACTATTGCAGGAAAAAGCTTTTACTCAATGCATGAAGAAGATAAAGTGAATCTCTCATAAACTGTAACGGAATTCCATGGATCGAGTCTACTGGCATCAGTATAAGATTGAAACTATCATCATTCCAATTGGACATTAAATGCAGCTACGAGGGATGTTGATTGGGATTTGGGAACAACCCTAGCTATATCTACCCTGGAGCGGCGGGCACAACGCTTCGGTGGTGGTGACCGGTTGAAGTGGGAATGGATAATACCGAGCGGATGGCAATGTTGGTGCGAGGACGGACTTGTCACAAAGGTCCTCCTCGTAGGCGACGGCGCGTTGCGGGCAGGCGCTAGTGGGTGAACACCGACGCATGGCAGACTTTGAGGGGGTGGCGTCAGACGCGGAACCTGGGGATGGTCTCGAGGGAGTGGGTGACCGGGGTGTTGTTGGGGTGGCTGCATCTGAGAGGCCCTGTTGCGGCCATGCTGCTCAGGAAGGTGAAACTCACAGGCTGTGCGTGATTGCGGGCGGGGAGTAAATGTCGTGATTGATCCTCTGACGTTGCCGAAAAAACTGCAGAGGGACGTTGATGTGTCTGAGCCGTCCCTTGCGCATCCGATGCCAGTAGGTAAAATCCCCTGGAAAGTGGAAACACAGCTGAGGAGTCAGGCCCAAAGCGCAGCTCGACCTCGACATCGTGTTGCAGCCGGGCAGCGGCAGCGTAGCTCTACCTTGACGGCATGGTGAAGTCGACCATGTCCGTGGAGCTCGGCATTCCAGCGAGCTCAGTGTGCCCAGCAGCGGCAGAGCAGCTCTACCTCGACGATGTGGTGTAGCCGACCATATCCGTGGAGATGGGCATGCCGGCGACGGCTGCGGCAGAGTACCTCTACCTCGACGATATGGTGCAACCGAAGACGAAACACATCTGAGTAGTCCGACACAAAGGACAAAGCTCAGATCGACCGCGACGAGCTGGTGGCGTGGTGCAGCCGGGCAGCGACCATGCCCGCGAAGCTGGGCATGCCGACGAGCGAGTTTGGCGGCCAGCGGCAGCGTAGCTCGACCTCAGCGACGTGGTGCAGACTTAGAGCGTAGTGACCAGAACGACACACAGGCGTGCCGGCCCAGCAGTGACGGCGACGGCGACTGAAGAGGAATTTGGATTACCATCTTCGCTTCGCCAAACTGGGCTTTGAGCCTCACCCCTCGTTGTGTTTCCAGGGACTCCACGTACACCGTTGGATGCGCAAGGAACGGACCAAATACAACTACGTCCCTATGCAGTTATTCCTAAAACGTCAGCTGGTTCCGGCCGCGGAGTCGTATATCAGATTGATTCATTCCTTTGTATGGCTTGCCTTATTATGGCTAATTTAATATAGAGAAGGAAATACTATTACTGCTAATTGAATGAGAATGACCTTGATTGATTCTGTCATACGGGGGAGGACCGGAAAAGTGATCGGACGGAGCGGAGATATGAGATTAAATTGAACGGTCCGGATGCTTTTAATGACGACCATCAAAGTGCGTTGAGTGTCAAACGACCAACTCCCATTTAATAGTAAAGATAGACAATTTATTGGTAAATGCTATGAGTGCGGAGGCTTGTTCTGCTTTTCGCTTTCTGATTTCAGTAATAAGTCTGTGAACCATATTTGTGGCAATGTTAGTAATGATACAAGTGTTTGGCATTCTCGTTTATGTCACATTAATTTTGGTTTAATGTCTCAGCTATCCAGTTTAAGTTTAATTCCGAATTTCACCATTGCCAAAGGTTCTAAGTGCCATAGTTGTGTGCAATCAAAGCAACCTTGGAAGCCTCACAAGGCGGCCGAGGAGAGAAACTTGGCACCTCTAGAACTCATACATTCTGATCTATGCGAGATGAATGGTGTGTTGACAAAAGGTGGAAAGAGATATTTCATGATATTGATTGATGATGCGACTAGATTTTGCTATGTTTATTTGTTGCGAACTAAAGATGAAGCTTTAGACTACTTTAAAATTTATAAGGCCGAAGTTGAAAATAAACTAGAGAGAAAGATCAATCGTCTTAGGTCGGATCGTGGTGGCGAATATTTTCCTAAAATCTTTGATGAATTCTGTGAGGAACATGGCATTATTCATGAGAGGACGCCTCCCTATTCACCCCAATCAAACGGGATTGCTGAGAGAGAAAACCGCACGCTGACTGACTTGGTGAATCCCATGTTAGCCACTGCTGGTTTATCAAAGGCATGGTGGGGGAGGCTTTGTTGACTTCATGTCATGTCCTGAATAGAGTTCCTAACAAGAATAAAGATAAAACCCCTTACGAGGAGTGGGCTGGGAGAAAACCATCACTTTCGTATTTGCGCACATGGGGATGTTTGGCGAAAGTCAATATTCCAATTACTAAGAAGCGCAAACTTGGACCAAAGACAATGGATTGTATCTTTCTAGGTTATGCTCCGCGGAGTGTAGGATATAGATTTTTAGTAGTTCAATCCGAGGTACCTGATATGCATGTTGATACTATTATGGAATCTCGTGATGCAACATTTTTTGAGAATATGTTTCCTATGAAAGATATGCATATCATTGCTAGAATTTCTACTGAGATAATTCCTGAGTCTAGTACATCTAATGAGTATTTTGAACAATCACATGTGAATGTTACTGAGAAGGATGACAATGAAGCTCCTAAACGGAGCAAGAGACGAAGGATTGAAAAATCCTTTGGTGATGATTTCATTCTGTACCTTGTGGATGATACTCCCACATCCATTGCAGAGGCATATGCATCTCCAGATGCAAATGACTAGAAAGAAGTTGTCCATAACGAGATGGACTCGATTCTTTCTAATGGAACTTGGGAGCTATCAGAACGACCCCATGGATGCAAGTATGTGGGCTGCAAATGGGTGTTCAAGAAGAAGCTAAGACCTGATGGTACTATTGAGAAGTACAAGGCGCGGCTTGTAGCTAAAGGCTACACACAGAGAGAAGGCGAAGATTACTTCGACACCTATTCACCTGTCGCTAGACTTACCACCATTCGAGTACTACTGTCCATGGCTGCCTCCTATGGTCTTATTGTTCATCAAATGGACGTAAAGACAGCTTTTCTTAATGGAGAGTTGGAAGAGGAAATCTATATGGATCAGCCTGATGGGTTTGTAGTAAAAGGTGAAGAAAGAAAGGTGTGCAAGTTGCTGAAATCTTTATATGGCCTGAAACAAGCACCTAAGCAATGGCATGAGAAATTTGACAGAACTCTAACTTCTGTAGGCTTTGTTGTCAATAAGGCTGACAAGTGCGTTTACTATCGCCATGGTGGGGGCGAAGGTGTTATACTGTGTTTGTATGTAGATGATATTCTGATATTTGGTACAAACATGAAAGTAATATACGAGGTCAAGTCTTTCTTGTCAAACTGTTTTGATATGAAAGATCTGGGAGAAGCTGATGTGATTCTGAACATCAAGCTTATTAAGAACGAGAGTGGGATAACTCTAACGCAATCCCATTATGTTGAGAAGATCTTGAGCCGGTTCGGCTATATTGATAGCAAGTCTTCTCCAACACCTTATGATCCCAATGTGACATTGCGCAAGAACCGGAGGATTGCCATAGATCAATTGAGATATTCTCAGATCGTTGGCTCACTCATGTACTTAGCGAGCGTGACTAGACCAGACATCTCTTTTCTATTAGCAAGTTGAGTAGGTTCATGTCAAACCCGGGTACTGATCATTGGCATATACTTGATAGGGTCATGAGCTATCTATGTGGTACAATGAGTTATGTGATTCACTATTTAGGGCACCCAGCTGTGCTTGAAGGATATAGTGATTCAAATTGGATCTCTGATGTAGCTGATCTCTATGCCACTAGCGCGTATGTATTTACCTTTGGAGGTGGCGCAGTGTCATGGAGATCTTGCAAGCAAACCATATTGACGAGGTCAACTATAGAAGCAGAACTTACTGCTTTGGACACAACCACTGTTGAATCAGAATGGTTGCGTGAGCTCTTGATGGACTTGCATGTGGTTGAAAAACCTGTACCGGCAATCCTTTTGAATTGTGACAATCAAACTGTAATTGTCAAAGTGAACAATTCTAAGGATAAAACGAAGTCATCAAGACACGTCAAGGGACGTTTGAAGTCTGTCAGGAAATTGCGAAACTCCGGAGTAATAATTGTTACATATATTCAAACAGACAAAAACCTAGCAGATCCCTTTACAAAGGGACTATCACGTAATGTGATAGAAAGTGCATCGAGGGAGATGGGTTTGAGACCCGTTGATGTTACACCATAGTGGTAACCCAACCTTTGTGATCGTAGATCCCGTGAATTAGTGGTTTAATTAAGGAGAGTATTATGTAACCATCTCTATGTGAAGATGCACAACTCTCAATTGCTGTAAGGCAGGTTGGCAACAAGCCTTAATGTGTTTATGTTGGCTATTTTAGCAAAGATGCTGTCCTACAAAGCATTCTTGAAATAACACACCTATATGAGTCCGATTGTTAAACGTCGCAATCTATGAGATTTGGGTGGTCTCTAGTAAACTCATGAAGAGACCATGAAGTATGACGCATATGCTTCACCCGTGGGGTAGGCTACTAGCAGCCATGTACTGGTCATGACTTTGAGTGAAACCATGTTCACGCAAACCATGTTCAAGTGTGAATGGATGTAGCTTAAGGTTCTAGGAGGAAGTTCAACTTAACAGTCTCCGCTGAAACACTGGTATATAAACAAGCAACAAGTATTGGTAAATCTCTAAATGGGGATTTGAGATTTGGTGGGGGATTGTTGAAATATTGGGCCTGCACTTAGTGGCCCATACTAGATTTCAGATTTTCCTATAAATCTCAAAGCCCACTTAGTGACAGCCTTGTGAGTTTGAGCCCAAGTTGGTGGCAGCTCACTAGGGAGTGGCAAGAGGTGGGAAGTTTAGTCCCACATGGAAAGTTGGGAGGAAGCTAGACCACCTTATAAGGTGGGTTGTTCCACCACTAGTAAGTGAGTAAGAATAGGAGTGGTTCACGCGCGCTCCTCCTCCTCCTCGCTCGCTCGTCTCGTGTCGACTCGACTCGACACGTCACGACGCGCGCCGCGCTCGTGGTGAGTGGATTGAGCCTCGAGCCGAGACTTTCCTTTCTTTTTGCAGTTCAGGAAAACGATTAGAGTCCTAGACGGACGCGTCACAGTTAGTCAGTTCGGGTCGCTCCTGGACCGTGGGCTATCTGTAACCGACTCGAAACGTGCGTGCGACGTGGCGTGGCCCACGTTTCCTAGGGTTTCCTGAGCCTATATAATCTCCTGCCCGGCTACCGCAGAAACACATCTAATACACGAGTTAGGGTTTTGCCACCTCTCTCTGCTTGCGCCGCCATCGTAGCCTACTCCATCCCACGCGCCGATGTGCATCGACGAACGGGAGAGCAGGTCTCCGGAACCGCTCGTCCTTGCGATCCTGTACGGGAGAGGGCGAATTAGGTTTTTGGGAAGCGCTCTGCGCGACTGCTCAAGTTCTTCATCACGGGTCGCCTTCCGTCCAAGTCGGGCGGTGCTGCCTACCGTTGTCTTCAACGCCGTATACTTCGACCCGTCGTCCCCGTCGTCAACAACGTTGTCATCAACAACGTTACTGCTGCGACATCATCTGCTACACCTCCACCGCCACCTCCACCAGATCGGTACGTGCGACATATCTCGATCTGTTTAGCGATGGATGCTTTACCGTTTGTGCTGCTGCTACTCATGTTGATTAATGCATCTAGTATGTTCGAGTTTCACATGTTAGTAGTTGTTGTCACCATATTTTATATTCTGGAATTAAGAGCATCTCCAGCCGCATCCCCCAGAGGAATTTGGGGCGCGCTGGACCAAAAAAACCGTTCCAGCCGCGTCCCCCAAAGCCCATTTTTATCCGGCGCGCCCCGATATGGTGTCCGGCGCCCCGATCCCGTCCCCGTCCCACAGGGGACGCTCCGGGCACGCCGGACACAACGAAAAGCGAGGCGAAGCGACGCGAGCCCGACGCGTCAGCGGCTCGGATGCTCAACCGCCGCCTACGTACCGACGGTGCAGTTGCCCGAAAGCGGAACCATCGCATTGGCAACCGCGTCGCCCGACGGGCCAACCGCCGCCTACGTACCGACGGTGCAGTTGCCCGAAAGCGGAACCATCGCATTGGCAACCGCGTCGCCCGACGGGCCAACCGCCGGAATGGAGCACAGACTACTCGGAAGAGCAACCGCCGCTCTCTTCGACTTCTGCGCCGCCGTTCATCCGCACTCAATAAGAAGACCCGTACGTAGGCTCTTTCGGATCTTCAACCAGCCGCCATTGATCCAACCTTCTAGCGACGATGAGCTACATCTCACAACTTCCATCCGACACCTCCAACGAGGGAAAGTCTGCTGGATTTCGCCATTGGTGGGACAGAACCCAGACGTCCAGCAGCGGTGATGATTTCCTGCCGGCATTTGACAGCGAGGAGGAATGGCTGGGCATGGAGGAGGACGAGGAGGAGGCAGGGTCAGAGGAGGCGGCGGCGGCCCGTGCGAAGGCGGAGGCGGGCGCGAAAGAGAAGGCCAAGGCTAAGGCCAAGGCCAAGGCGAAGCCGGTGAGCACCGGCGACGACGAGTAGGACACTAGTTCCTCCGACGAGTCGGCCGCCACCGCCTCTTCGGAAGAGGTGACGAGCAGGAAGCGCCACCGTGATGACGACGACGAGGCGGGGCCATCATCATCGAAGAAGAAGAAGACGAAGTAGTTTAAAATAATTTATATGTAATTTAATTATGTTTTTTCGAAGTTTTATATGTAATTTTTAGTTGAACCAATTTGAATATTATAGTAAAGAGTTTTCTTCTATCTATTTAAATTATTTTTAATGTTTGGGGGCGGCGTTTGGAGGACGCGGCTGGGGAGCGACGTCCCCCAAACGCGGCACGAACAAAACACGTCCCCCAAACGCTCGATCCGGCACGCTTTATGGGACTGTTTGGGGACGCGACTGAAGAAATTGTGGCTAATTATCCAACAGTCGGGAGCGTTGCCGAAGCGCCGAAAGGATATGTCGCGGGCTGCGGTGGCAGCCTGGCACGTGGCGTATCACCGGGGCTGGGACGGCTCCAGACGGATCGGACGGCTTAAGATGACTGCTGGGCGCTGCCTTCCTCAGTTCGTGAGCGCGGGCGGCCGTGGCGAGGAGTAGGCTTTGCGCATCCGCTTGCGCTTGGTCCCGGCAATTTCGACAAAAATAACCCTGCAACGAAACAAATTCATAAATTGAACTCTCAGCGAAACAATTTCACAAAACTAACCTCTTTTACTTTTTGCCGCGCCTGTCTGCAGGGCGGCACACACCATCGTGCCACGCCATAGAGAAAGGCGTCACACACAATTGGTGTCACGCCCTGCTGTGGGGCGCTGCACAGTGGCGTGCAGCGACGTGGACAGGGGCGCTGCACGTATTTTGCTAGCTGTTCCACGCCTGGTGCTGCTCACTGCGGCGTAAGCTTCACTTCATTCACGAGAGCTAGCTCTTCAAGGCCGCGGCTGGGTTAGAAGACCACAGCAAATCTGCTGGAGCTAGCTAGATATCAGCGCAAAGGTAGTGTTCGACGTGATTTGTACCCGGCAAACGGAAATTAGTTAAAAGTGTAAGAGCATGTCTAAGGCCCCGTATAACCCGTCCACCCCGTAAAATTCCGGCGGGATACGGGGCATGCGCGATTTGGGGCGTCTAGTAGGCCCCGTATTCGGGCCGGCCCATTTCGGCGGAATACGGGGCTCAGGAAATCGGCCCCGTCACCCCGTACTTATATTGGCATGTGCGAATGAGGGGTTAACCCCTCACTCGCAACCCTAACTCCGCCGTGCGCCGCCGCCTCCGTACTTAGCTCCGGCGAGCAATTCCTCACTCCCCCGCGCCGCATTCCACCCCAGATCCGGCATGGACGCCCGCCGCCGCAGTACCGCCTCGCCGACGAGCGGATCGAAGCGATCCCGCTCGCCGGACAACGTGGAGAATGTGTGGCGGCGCCAATGCAAGAGATCTGCCACCGGGAGCCGGCGTGCGGCCTGCAGGTATGCCGGCGCCGCGTACGTCCCGCCGAAGCTCGTTGACTTCGCGGCGGGCGGGCGCTGGTACAACCAGGATCCGCCGATGAAGCCGATGAGCGGGCCCAAGTTCGACGAGTGGCGCGCCGACTGGGAGCGCCACCGCTGGGCGAAGGAGGCTTGGAGCAGCGGGAGCACCAGCGCTGGAAGAGCTCCGCTCACCGGCGAGGAGGAGGAGGCCCCCGACTTGTTGAAGGCGCTACGACAGTTCCTCAAGGGCGACACCAAGAGGAAGAGGGCGGAGGAGGAAGAGGTGGCGGCGGCCATCGCCGCCACGAAGGAGGCGGAGTTGCGGGAGGCGGAGGCGGAGGCGGACTCGTACCTAGTCGACCTCCCCGAGTACGATCGCGCATTTTGGATGTAGAATCGTTGATCCGTATGTATGATCCGTAGTATGATCAAAGAAGATGAACTTCCCGGGGTTTTTATTTTTGAAAATACGGGGCGAAATACGGGGTCTGCTAGACGGAATGGCTCTTCCGTTAGCAATTTTTCGATACGGGACGAAATGCGAGCGTTATACGGGGAGCGAAATACGGGGCCTGTTAGACATGCTCTAAGAGCATCTTCAGACGCCTTCCCCAA
This sequence comes from Lolium perenne, assembly GCF_019359855.2. Lineage (NCBI taxonomy): Eukaryota > Viridiplantae > Streptophyta > Magnoliopsida > Poales > Poaceae > Lolium > Lolium perenne. The sequence continues at coordinate 165,673,262 of NC_067247.2, forward strand.
AACGTCCACTAAACCGCGTCGGATTGAGCGTTTGGGAACGTGTTTCGTTCGTGCCGCGTTTGGGGGACGTCGCTCCCCAGTCACGTCCTAAACAAAATTTCGGAAATTTTAAACTTAAACGAGATTCGATTAGATTCGTCCAAACTTGGCATATATTACATAGATTCGAACGAAATTTGACTAAATTTAAACTAAACCTAATCTAGAAGTACTTTCGGTGGCCGGAGGCGTCGTAGTACTGGTGGAAGTTGTACATGTCGTCGGTGATGACCTCCTGCTTGACGCGCTCGTCGACGGGCTCGTCCTTCACCAAGTCGCCTGGTCCTGCCTCGTCGTCGTCGGTGAGATCAACGAGCGGCTTGCTAGAGTCGTGGATGGACATGGCGATCGCCATGTCGAGGTCGCCCCTCCAGGCGTCCTTGTCGTTCATCGACGCCAAGCACGCCGCCCGTAGCCCTGGGCAGTCCTCGGGGTCGTCGCTGCTGGCGATGAGCCGCTGCTGCCGCTCGTACTCCGCCAGCACCGCCGCTTGCGACGCTTCCTCCGGCTTCGGGATGAGGAGGGCGCCGCCACGCCTCTCTTGCTGTCGTCAGCTGCCGCTGCCGCCACGGCACGCCTCGTGTTGACGGGCGTCGCCGGCTCCTCCTTCACCACGTGTTTGGGGACGATGTAGGGCGCCGAGCGGTACGACGAGGACGGCGTCGATCGGGCCGGTCCTGAGGAAGAAGAGTTCAAGGAGGAAGAGTACGTCGTCCTCCTCGGCTGCCATTGCGGCGGTCCTCCTCGAGGAGACGGTGGCAGTGACGGCGGCGTCTCCAACCTTGGAGCACCGTTGCGGATGTCGCGGATGACGTTGTCGAGGGTGTGCCCCGGAACGCCCCAGAACAAGGCGCGACCGTCCTTGTTCCAGCTGTTGGGCCCGCCAACGAGGCCGGCGGTGTTGTACATCTCGATGTCGTACTTGGCCTTGAAGTACATCGCCCACCACTCGTCGTTGTCGTTGGCCGCCCATGTCGGATCCGCCCATTCTTTTGCGGTGAGTTGAGCCCACCGGCCTTGATGCCGTCCCTCCATTGGTCCGTGCCCGGCTTCGGCGGCGGCGGGCTCTTAAAGTTTTTATTCGGGTCAATTCGTTTATAGCAAATGATCGGCGCCGTTTTCTAAACTGAACCCGTAAATTAACGGTTATTTTACAGTACTTATACGGATATTATGTGTATTTATACGGTGGTATTGCGCAACTAAAATGCATTTCCAGCACACTTGAATAAGTGATTTCCGTTTGCCGGGTACAAAATCACGTTGAACAGTACCTTTGCGCTGAACTCTATCTAGCTCCAGCAGGTTTGCTGTGGTCGATCCGTGGCATCGTGCACCCAGCCGTGGCCTTCAAGAGTTAGCTCCGGTGAATGAACTGAACCATAAGCCGGGAGCAGTTAGCAGCACCAGGCGTGGAACAACAAAATATGTGTAACGCCCCTGTCCTCGGCGTTGCAAGCCACTGTGCAGCGCCCCATTGCAGGGCGTGACACCATCGTAGCTGGGACCCACGCTGCCAGCGTGGCGGCGTGTGTGACGCCTTTCTCTGTGGCGTGGCACAATAGTGTGTGGCGCCCTGAAGACAGGCGCGGCAAAAAGAGGATAGTTTTGTGAAATTGTTTTGTTGAGAGTTTAATTTTCGAATTTGTTTTGTTGTAGGGTTATTTTTGTCGAAATTGCCCTTGGTCCCTGACCTGTCGGGCCTACGTAGTAGCGTCATTGGCCTTGTGTGGAAGCTCCCCGTATCATTGACCGCAACGCGGGGCACCTTTCGCGCGTGGTCGTGGTGGGTCACCGGCTTGGACGGCTGAAGACCGCCCACCCTTTCGGGAGCGCGGCCATGGCGAGGCGCGTCCCCTTAGTCCCTGACCTGTCGGGCCTACATTGTAGCGTGGCCCACACGTCATTGGCCTTCTGTGAGGAAGCTCCCCGTATCAGTCAGCGCAGCGGAGGCACCTTTTAGGCGGGCGGCTGCTCCTCTCGTGGTGGGTCCCACGTATCCATCACCGGCTGGCTCCCTTATATAAACGTTCCCCCGTGATGTATCCTCCAGTACATACATAGTAGAAGATACACACCTCCTTCCCCATCCCCTCAAGAGAAAGACGAAAAATCCCCACCTCGATCCGCTAGCTTCTTTGTGGGCGGCCGGCGCTATGAAGTGCTCCTTTGACGGCGGCCGCCTGGGATTCTCCGTCGGGCTGGGCAGCCGCAGGCGTTCACCGGAGTATCCCTGCGTGTCGCGCCTTCGTCAGCGCCGACTCCTCTCCTTGCTCAATCGGCAGGAACTCTACGACACCTTCGACTCGTACGTTAATTTACGCATCCTCTATCTTACTCTCTTACATCTTGCTACAGCTAACGCATCTGATGATCCAGACATATATGACATGCGTGCAGGCTTGTGCGCGAGTCGGATGCCTTCATGTACCCGGGCCATCTCACCGACCTCGTCAAGACGGGCCGCTGGGAGGACGCATCCCGCTACATCTCCCGCTTCCTGCCGTCCGACCGTCTCATCTCCCTACACGGCCGCGCCCTCCTCCACTTCCTCCGCGTGCACAAGGCCATCGACGACATCGTCGCCGGAGCGCCCGAGAGCCACGCCGTGTCCGCGGCTCTAAGGAAGTGCTTCAGCATGGAGTTTGTACGGAGCAGCGCCATCACCAAGCTCCGTGCAATGCTATGGTCCCTACTCTGCTACAGAGGATGCAGGGACTCCCTGGACCTGGGGCGTGTGAGAGATAAGGCTGCGTCAATCATCGATGACTTGACTTCTCAAACTCCAGAGTTGAAAGAACAAATGACATACGCCCGCGGTCCACTGAAACCACACAACGTACTTCCCATCGGCTTCGGGTAATCATAAATCATCACTACCAATTTCAATCCTTTCTTGACTGACTATCAGCTTCATCGCCTCCTCATATCATTGCTAGTTTCCGTCCAAGGCGCCACGTGAAGCGACGCCCCATCGCAGCCTCTCTTCTTGTCAGCCACTATCTTCGTAAGAGGAGCATGTATGTACATACACCATTATAACTATCTCCCGCTCTTCCTCCTTTTAATCATCTCTCATGCCATTCCATTCACACCTGCCTGCATCTTTGTGTGCAGGCTTCCTTCTTCAACTTCAACTCACTGTGAAGGGTTAAGTTCTGGTACACAAATATCTTATGATTGCTCTTTATGCTCAAAAGATTTTATACATGCTCCCTGCTTGCTTGCCAATAATAGTCCTTCCTAATAATCTACCTCTCTCCATGGCAGCATCCTTAATTAAGGCAAAGGGATGGATGGTGGATCTTGTTGGTAAAACTTTATCTTTGTTTATTAGGTGTTGTTGGTAACTTTTATTTCGGACCCAAAAAGTGTTGCTAACTTCATCACACAATAGCAACTAATAAACTTTTGTGGTCTTTTTCAGATACAAGTTTGAAAGCTGGTAAGCGAAATCAAGGGAATACAGCTCAATCTGACTCTAACAAAGGTCCCTGCTTGCTTGCTTCACATTCCTTTAGTCCACCAAACATTTAATCTAGCACCGCTTCAATTTTTTTTCTCTCTTCATTTAGTCTGCTTTGAAGAAACCTACTTTAGTCTCCTTCCGGATTGCTACATTAAGTTTTTTTTTGTTCAGGGTATTTCTGTGATGTGATGTATATACACACTTGCAGTACATCGCTATGCTATGTTCTCCCACACCATTTATTTTTAGTTCCATTGTGCATTGAGTCTCCCTGTGCAGTAGCCGTGCCATTTCTCTGTGGTGTTTTTTTGCACTTAGCCTGCCTACATGCTACCATTTCTTATTACCGAACTCGTCGCAGGTGCTCCTGTTGGTCCAGTCTCGCAGACTAATCTTGGTACATTCAGGAATCCAGCTGGACATTCTGACATGTCAATGGACACCGATCTTGGTAATTTTTTAACTCACCGATCTTGGTAAATTACTTGACCTCATCAATCGATTCCCAACCAGGGATAACCTTTATCCAAACAATTAATCCCTGCAATTGTAGCTAATCATGCTGCACACGTATGTGCTTTGCAACCGGATCATGTAATCTGTAGTAGCATGTAGCTAGATTCTGCTCCTGCTTTTCTCACGAGATATATTGACCATGAATGTAACCTGTTACGTGAGAATAAATAAGGGACAGCAGGTTTTTTTCTCAAAAAATACACTAAGTGTACAAATCAAGAGTCTATGTGTCTCATTGATATCTTACTGTGTGCCCTGCAATTTTTTTTGTATATGTGCACTCACTGTCAATATTTTTTTCTTTCCACAATGGCATTTATTAGACCTCAAGGCAAGGGAATGGGCGATTTATCTTATAGGTAAAACTAGACTAAACCTCTGTGTCTTTCATTTATTTACATTCCTGTTCATATGTACCCGATGCATCAACCGTTGTGTTTAACCTTCTGTTAAGTAATAATTTATTGTAGCTTGATTACACAATAGCAACTGATGAAACTTACCATGTTCAGATGATCGGTTGGAAGCCTGGCCGGATCTGAGTCAAGGGTATCCGCCTATTCATCGATCTGTCGACAAGGATGGTAACATCGCACTGTTTCATCCACCAGATATCTTTTTTCAAAAACATTTAGCTTTGCTGCTTGTTGTTTTCTCCCCTTCTTATCTGGGATCTGTACTTTCCTTTCGAGTCACATCGCAATCTGCGTAATATTTTTTTCAGGCAACTTCTTACTTACTTTCCGTTCAATCTAGTCTCATTTTTAACATGGGTTTTGCAGAGACCATAGCACTGTAGGATAATTCTCTACAACGTGTAGGCTGATTTTTTTACTGGCTTTAGGTTTGGTACTATTGTGTGATACGTTCCTTTATATCTTCTTCACGGTGCATTGCTCTCACTGCACCAATTATGCTGCTGCTGCTTTCGAAGTGCTATTTAGGTTTTATACTTAGGGTATTGCTGTGGCGTGGCTTGCACACATAATACCTTGCCATGATATGAATTCTCTCACACACATTGTTATTACTGCACCGATTTTGTTATTCTTGCCTTTGGAGTGCTCTGCTAGGTTTATGCTTAATGTATTCCTGTGATTTGTGAAGATCTGTCATTTTTTTGTGGGATGCATCAGACCTGTTCTTTTTTCAAGAAAAAGGCAGAATATCTGTGCCTTGATGCACTGCCAGGCTTGATGTTTTTGTTTGCACTTCCATCAGAACGTTGGCTACCTGATGCCATTTCTGAATTCTAACTGCCCGTTTTCCAGTTGCCCAAGTCTTGCTGACTATCCCTGATACCTTGACGAGGTCTGCTAAAAGTTCTACAATTCCATCATTCACAAAAGCAGGTAAATTAGTTGGATGCCCTCACATTATTCAGACCAGGAGGAAACCCCATATGAAAATTGATCCCGAAATTGTGTGTGTGTTTTTACAAGACACTGAATGTGCTAGCTAAGCAGGTTATATTTTTTCGATAAAGGGAATATATTAATATCAAAAGATACCAATTACACCCAGCCTCTGCAACAACGCACCACCCTAATGGCACTACGGATGCACACAGCCAAAAAAAGAAAAGAAAACTAAGAAACAAAAGTCCCGGTACTGTATCTCGGGCCTAACAACAGCAATGCATCCACCACCAAGACAACACCTGAAATACAGACTCTCCAAAAGCGACGCCTTCAAGAAGGGAACAATGCTCTAACACCGTCGTCGCCGGATCAAAAAGATCTTAGATTTTCACCCTGAAGATAGTCCCCCCTCTCAAAACAATGCCTCCAGCAAGGTTATTGCCAGGTACAACCAGTTAAGGCCAGACATTGGATTTTCACCCTGAAAGGTAGGACTCTGAACTTCACCTATGTTGTTGCCCCCACTTCCATACCGCTGCTGTGAATCCCGGAACACCAAGCAAGTCCCTCAACAACGCAGAGACTTGAACCTCCCTTAGCTAGTCCTCCCATCCGGCCTTCATGAAATTCTCTTCTTCCGACTTTCATCATGGATCCATAGTCACTTGATGTCAACACAGAAAAAGAGCTTCGCGCCGCTCCCTCCAGAACCAAACGATCGGAATAAAAGCATGGGTGCGCGCGATGGAATACCACCTGATCCAGCGAACTCCAGACATAAGATGCACAGTTTCCATTCGCCGGCGGAGCCTTCCGGAACTCATCATTCCGGCTCGATGAAGAAGATAAACATCCGGAAGGTCTTCGTCTTGGCGCGCGAGGAACCCTAGGACCACTGCCTTTACACAGGCCGAGCCCCCACGCAAACGGCCATCCTCGCCGCCTGGCACACCGAAGATCCGGCAAGACGAATGACCCTGGGGAGCGGGAACCAGCGGGCTACACAACTGCGATCAGGCCTTGGGCGCGCCGCCACCTGCACTGTGGACACCGCCGAGGACCGCCGCTGCCGTAGCGCCTTCTCCGCAACCCTCCACCGACCGATCCACCGCCCTACGCCCCTCCGCGCCGCTACAGGACGACGCGCCTAGGTGGGGGACCTAGACCCGCAGCGAAGCCACCGCCATCCAGCGAGTAGCGCCGCCGCCGCTAGGCTGGGGACGCCGCCCCAACCTCTGCCAACGCCGAAAGTCGCCGATGCCGCCCCAGCCGCACCGAATAAACGCCGCCGCTCCTCCACCCTAGCACCTTCGGCGCCAGGGGCCGCCGCCACCACGGCAGATGCCGGCGGCAGCGGCGGGAGGGAGCCTGCTCGAGGGAGGGAGGGGTGTGGTGGTTGGGCTTGCCCCCCCGGCGGCGCCCTGGGGAGCACCACGGGAGGGAGGTTAGGGTTCAACTGCTACGTCTATTGGTAGTCGCTCTTGATTATTGAAAAAATTGCTAAGCAGGTTATATGCATCACTGATAATTATATTTCATTCTCCATGCTTCAATTTCATGAATTCGGTTTTATAACTGGCCATTCTGTTTTCGAAGTCTTGTTCTTATGCCTTTCTTCAACTGCTATGGTTTAATCATACATCATTCTAACGAAAATGTAGCTTCACCAGCATGTATTTCACACATGTTTGCGTTATGCACGTAGTTTATACCAGTTGGGTCTCTAGCTAGTCTTTGCGACAGATTTCTAACTACTGAAATTGTTGCAGATGCTCCATCCTTGTTGCAGGTGCTCCATCCTTTGAAACGACCTGCTACAGACTATGGGATCTTTCCAGTGACAGATGCAGGTAACAGTTGAGCATCCAGTACCTCCCTACCTGCTGCCATTTCTAACAGCTGAACTCATTGCAGGTGTTCTACCCTCACAGGCCATGTCTGCTACGTGGCCATATCCTATGATTTCAACAGTGAAAAATGCAGGTAAATTCCACATTCTTCTCCAAACATTGACGAACCTCCATCTGCTGCCATTTCTAACTGGCGATATCAATTAACTCATTGTAGGTACTCTGACTTCAGAGGCCATGTCTGCTGATTGGGCATATCCTTCTGAATACTCTCTGATCTCAATAGTGAAACATACTGGTAAATCACATGTTCTTTACTGAACATAAACAAACCTCCATCTGCCGCCATTTCAAACTGCCCAACTCGTTGCAGGTGCTCTACCCTCAGAGGCCATGTCTGCTACCTGGCCATCTCCTTCTGAAAACTCTCTGATCTCAACAGTGGCAAATCCAGGTAATTTACACGTTTCTTCCAAACATGGAAGAAACACAATCTGCACAATTGTTCCCTGCAAGTTGTTTCTTGAGAACCACAAACGTGCTTCTCAGTGGGTTATATGAATAATTGATAATAATACTGAATATATTGTTAGACTGCTAGTTTATTGGGTCGCCTGTATAGTTCTACTTGTTCTTTCGTCGTTGTAAAACTTGGAGAATTTTGGAGCATTCTCTTAGAACAAAATGATGTCACTTAGGTCCCAGAAAAAAAAAGAACATAGAAGTATTAAATTGTCAGCCGAGCTGTATTGTGATAAATAAATAAAAATATCATAATTACATCTAGTTTGGTTTGGGGTTATCAAAAATCACGAAATTACTTCTAGTTTATTATTATTGACTTACATACCTTAAGGTTGTTAAATCTTGGGCAGGTACACATAAGCATTTGACTCGAGAACATTGCTATACTGAGAATGCTTGCCAGGGTTTCAGTCCAAGGAAGAATCCAAGGATCGAACTGACAATTGTTGGGCAAGACCAGAGTCCAAAAAGGCAACGGACAACTTTGGTAAGATGCTGAAATGTTGGTGCTTATCTACTAATAGTGTTGCAGTTAGCAATGCAGTCTTATATTCTGTGGTTGCAATGACGATTCAATATAAACAACTTCTTCATATGATATGCAGCAACCACAACATGTGGTCTGCAGAAAAAATGTTCAGTATATTTCACATCTCAAGAATTTCATAGGTTCCTTTATGAGATGCTTGAAGTTTCTATTTTATAACTAAATAAATAGGTTGGTATGTTTTGTGATGGAAATAGTCGCTTCTCAGTGTTGAGCAGTATGTTGCGAGATGCATTGTTTTTGGTTGGTGCCTGTGTAGATTAATATGGACACATGATTCAAAAAGTTTAACTCTACCATGAATATCTGGGTAAGTTACACTTTCGTGAATTGTTCTACTGAACTTTATACTGGTCCCTGATCTGTTTTGAGTTGCATTTTCAGTAATTGGGTGTTGCTATTATTTTTAAAATAAAATATTTTCAAGCTTGGTAGTATACTGTGTACTAAAACTCGCTCCTAATAAAGCCACACCACCATTGAAATTATAGCCGATAGATCATAGTCAATTAAAATGGTGGTCCTTGTGTCTTAAATTCTTGAGATTAGAAATAGGCACCTTTTCGTTAAAAGGATGAAAGTTTATAATTATCAATGTTGTTTCATGAATTAAATGGAAAACATGTCATACCGGAGTGAAGTGTGGAGATAATAATAGTTGCAAGTACTTTGGGTAGTCCCTTCAATAAGGGCCTTAGTTTTGTTGGCAATTCATGCATTTCACAACATGCTGTGTATGCACTTAAGAAGTACAGTACTAAATAGCAGACAGGTCTTGGACACTACTAACTGGTCGAATGTTGTCCAAGTGCAGTCTTCGCTGGTTGAAGGTAAAGCTGAAGATCGCGTCTCAGCGTGTATTATTTGAGTGCATAACTGAGTGGGTGGTATCGGCTTTACTTATGGTGAAAAGATCGTCTGTATCCCGCAAAAAAAAAAAGGATCGTCTGTAAGGCTGCAGTGCTGTTAGACAATATCTGTTGCTACTGCTGTCATTCAACTCTTGTTCTGACCGGCTTCTACGTTTAGCGCTATTAAATTCGAGTGAACTTCTTTTTTTTTGAAACCGTGAGCTTTATTAACTAGGCAAATATAGTTTTACAATCATCTGTGATCACTGATTAGTGCTGACACACAGGTTGGTGTTGACTTCCGTAACACACCTGAAGACTCATGCTTGCCTAACTGCGCCAAATAAGGCGCAACCTTATTGCACTCACGGTTATCTTTGCGGATAGATATACATAAGTTCATGAATTTCTCTATAAATGCACCAGAGAGATGATTTATCCTGCAAGTTTGACATCACAGCATTCACCACCCGGCTACAATCTGTCTCAGTTGTACCTAGCCAACATCGCTGATCGGGCTCAAAACCCAGGGAACTACTTCCCCGTCAATTTCCCTGTGCGCTTGGGAACCCCAGGTTTCCTCTCCGGCTCGGGAACATCAAGGTTTGCCATTTGGACAGAACTTGCAGGGAACGGACGGGAATGGACTGGAGCATTCGAAATTCCAAAATAAGGCCAAAATAGTACGTTTTTTCACATGAAATTTGAAATTTCAGGCATACAAATTAATACAGAAATATCAAGAAATACTTATAATTCAAAATACACAACATATTCAACCAATCTTTACATCTCGAGGCAGAATTAATTAAAAAGGTAGAAAGTCTTGCAGCAAATCTTACAAAAAGAAACATCTTGCAACAATAATTAATACATGTCAATTATCTAAATTGCACCAAGCCAGATAAGCATCAATCAAACTTGAGTTGCATAGAAGTTTTTAACATGAAATCGAAGAAAACAGTTCGCTAGGGACATATCCATGAGCTTTTCTGCATGGCCTTCTTCTACTCCTCCCCTGGTGGATCATCCATGTCTTCAAAATATATTGAAAACAAATAGTCAGTAGAAGCCTCTGCTAAAATAATCCTCAAGCTAAATATGAAGCTATATATGGACAAACTACAGTTTTACAATTCATTTAGTTCCTGGTGGCATTAGAGGGCCAGGCATATTTGGCATTTCACTAATCGTCTGAACATTCAGAAACAAATATAGTCTGAAGTGATATACATCTATATATTCTTTGTCGATAGAGAAATGTACGAACATATCCATGTGACAACACAATTGGTCATGAAGAGTTGTTAAACTACAGTTACATAAAAGTGTAGGCATACAGTAAGCATGGGAACAAAAATCTAATCTACAAGTAAGCACCAGCGATACAAAAATCTAATCTACAAGTAGTCATGTATGTAAACTGGAAAAGGTAACAATGCATGTCCTGAATCTATTTTGCAAGTTTAACTCCACAAAGTCGCATGGGATGCAAAGTGAAAACCAACAGAGGACTGAATAGCAACCATACTAGCAATGATACAGAGGCTATGAACTAGCAGCCAATGTTTACCGCAGCCAATGTTTACTGGGTAAAGGTGCCAATATTTTTTTTTTTTGAAACGAGGCAAAAGACTTGCCATTTTCATTAATAAAGAAGAAGTACAGAATTTGGCCAGTTTATTAACGGAAAACCGGCCGAAAACCGAAACAAGTGCCCCGACGCTCGTCAAGGAGCACGACCGCCGCGGGGGCACAGAGCCACCCTGGCAACCCACACAAGATACACAGGCCTCCGAAGCGAGAAGTCGTCGCGGTTGACCTTCAACGTCATCGTCATCACTCTTCAGCGACTCCGACTTCACCGAAGAACCAACCACCAAGACCTCGCCGAAGCGGCACCGTGAAGCTCAAGCCGGCCACCGCCAAACAAGCGACTCCTCGTGAAGCAACAGGCAGCTCCGACTCTGATGACGAGCTCTGAAGAGGATAAGCGCAAGACATGCGCCGAGGAAGATCATCGCCCGAGGGCCACCCTGCAGGTCATCGTACGCTGCTCAAATGAAGAAACTCGACAAACCATAGCAGCTCCGACTCCACCGCAAGCGAAACACAAGACGAAGAAGCTCGGACGCTCGCTGAAGCAAAGGTCTTGACGCTACCAGATCATCGCTCACCACCGCCATCGTTGCCACACAAGCCACCACACGGAACACCCGCAACTCTGGCTGACCTCCTGCCAACCCAGATGCCTTGTGTGTACAGCCCGTCGGAGTGCGCGAAGGGGATCATCAACTTCAAAACGACGCCCTCAAGAGGGGAAGCGACGAAGAAACGACGCCGTCGTCCGATCCCTTAGGATCTAGGCTTTCACCCGAAGAAGTGAACCCGAGGGCGCGAAGGTCGGAGAGCTCCACGACCGCCCCCCAAGGAGGATGGTGACATCCGCGGACGCCGCGCGATCAGGCTTTCGCCCGGAGCAACCGAAACCTTCACCTCCTCGCGCTGCCGGACAGCAAGATGGAGCATCGCCGCCAGCCCGCACCCCGCTGAAAACACACCTCCAACGCGGCAGCAGCGCCACCGCCGCAAAGGAGCCACCGTCGAGATCCCGGAAGAGCCGCCCAGCACTGCAGGTGCCCCGGCCCGAGCAGAAACAGGACCACGGGCGGACGATACCGCGCGCGCAGGGCAGAGACCCACGGCCCGGACGCCGCCGACGCGACCTGCCTCCCCACCAGCCTTCCAGGCGGCCACCCCGCCACCGGGAGAGCGCCGCCGCACCTCAGCCCAGGCCGGCCCGCACCAGGCCCTCGCGGCCCGCGCATCGGCGCCGCGGCCGCAGCCGAAGCCGACGCCCCCGAGCCCGCGCCGACGCCTCCAGGACCTCCGCCCGTCCGCCGCACCCTCGCCCCACCGGGCCCGCGCCAGAGCACCCGCCGACGGGTCGCCGTGCCGCCCCATGCGACCCCACGACCGCCGCCTCAACGCGCGCAGAGAGAGGTGTCGGGGCGCCCGCCAAGCCATCCGCCTTCGGCGGCCAGGCGCCGCCACCGCCGCCGGCGCCGGCGGCAGCAGCGGCCAGGGGTGGCCGGGATCTGGGGCGGCTCTGCTAGGGTTTGGGGGTGCCTCCGGAGTCGCCCCGCGCGAGAGCGACCCGGGAGGAGCTTGGCAGTGTTTGCAAGTGTTTAACCACGTCTCTCTGATCAAAGGTGCCAATATAGTACAGTACTACAATGAAATATAGTTGTAAGAGCAGGTCTAACAGACCCCGTAAAAGGGGCAAACCCGTATAATAACCGCCGATTTGAGGGTTTCGGCTCTACCCGGCCGTCTAGCACGCCCCGTAAAAACGGCCCCCGAATCGTTTTTTGCTGTTTTCGAGTACGGGGTGGGTCCTCGCCCCCTACTTGTGCGGGGTGGGAGCGGGGATAGTGGGCGAAGCCAGTATCCCAATTCCGAAAGCGCGCGCGGACATTTCAGTTCCCCCCCACCCGTTTTCCCCCGCGCGCCGCCGCCGCCACCCGCGCGCCGCCGCCGCAATCCGTCAGATCCGTGCCCCTCCGCCGTCCGCCCAGCCTCGTCGAGGTTCGTCGACGCCCGCCGCACCTCCGCCGCACCCCCGCCGAAGTTCCGCGTCCCTCCGCGCGCGCCGCCCGCCCTCCCGCCGTGGTCTTCTCCGCCGGTGAGTATTCCGCCGCGTTCTTCTTCGTTGCCGCCGGTAAATTGGTCGGATTTGGGGCTGATGTATGGTAAACCGTGGTAGATGGCTTCGGAGGATGTGCACATGGCGGATTTGGACGCGACGTCCACCGATTGGTCGTCGTCGGATTCCGACGATTCGGATATCGACGAGCTGCTCAACGACGATGAGACGGAGATGATGCTGCTCCTGTTCGGCTTGAAGCAAACGGAGGACCGCATGAAGCTGCTGGATCAGCGGAAAGGATCCGTGATGGGGCGTATGTGCATTCCGCGGAACCGCGCGCTCGGCCACGAGCAGCTGATGCAAGATTATTTCGCCGAGGTACCGACCTATCCTCCCCGCCTCTTCCGTAGACGGTACCGAATGCGTAGGACTTTGTTCGAGAAAATCGTCAAAGATTGCGAGGCAAATTGCGATTATTTCAAGCAAAGAAGAAATGCTGCCCAAGTCATGGGATTTAGCCCATACCAAAAAAATTCTGCCGCCATGAGGGTTATTGCATACGGTATACCAGCAGATTATACCGATGAGTACCTTCGCATTGGTGTGCAAACAACCACGGATTGCGTGCGTATGTTTGCCAAGATGGTGATCAAGTTGTATGGAGAGAAGTATCTCCGAGCTCCAAATGAGGATGATACAAAAAGGCTCATGGAGATCAATGAAAAGAGGGGGTGGCCGGGGATGCTTGGTAGTTTGGATTGCATGCATTGGACATGGAAAAATTGTCCAAAAGCATGGCATGGCATGTATTGTGGCAAAAGCCGTGATGCTACCATTGTTCTTGAAGCTGTGGCCTCTCAAGACTTATGGATTTGGCATGCTTTTTTTGGATTGCCGGGGACACTCAACGACATCAACATCTTGAATAGATCCCCTTTGTTTGCAAGACTAGTTAAGGGTGATGTTCCACCTTGTAACTACAAAGTTATGAACAATGAGTACACCATGGGGTACTATCTCACAGATGGTATTTACCCTAACTATGCAACCCTTGTCAAGTCCATAAAAGAGAAAAAGGACAGGCCTTTGACAAGAAAGGAAGCTTGCTTCACCAGAAATCAAGAGGCATGCCGCAAGGATATTGAGAGAGCTTTTGGTGTCCTGCAAGCAAGGTTTGCAATTGTCAGGGGTCCTGCTAGGTTTTGGGACAAGGAAACTCTTGTTGATGTCATGACATGTTGTGTGATTCTTCACAACATGATCATTGAAGATGAAAGAGGTTTAAACTTGCCATGTTTCTATGACAATGTTGGCACCCGAGTGCAGCCCGAGAGGAACCCTAATCGGCTTGAAGCTTTTCTTGCAGCTCATCGAGGCATTGAAAATGCCGAGACTCATCACCAGCTCACCCAAGATTTGATTGAACACCATTGGCAGTTGCATGGCCAATGATTTATTACATTCATTTCCCATTGTTGTATGTGTGAAACATTCATTTCCTATTTGTTGTATGTGTGAAACATTTGTTATTTGTTTAATTCTTCCATTAGAACATTTGTTGACATTTCCGAAAAACATTATTGTAATAATTAAGACGATTATTGTGTGATGTAAAACATTTATTTTATGTGAATGGTGTGTTGGTTCTAATATGCAATTTGTCAAAAAACCCTGTTTTGAGGGGTTGAAAACTCGGACGAGCTAGCAGACCCCGTATCCCACCCCGTAAAACAGAATACGGGGTCTGCTAGCTCGTCCGAGTTTTCGGCCGGCGAAAAGTGAATACAGGGCCCTCTACTCGCGTTTTAAGGGGCGAAAAAATACGGGGCCTGTTAGAGCATGCCTAACAGGCCCCGTATTTCGCTGCCCCGTATAAGTCTCTTATTTCGCCCCGTATCGAAAAACTGCTCCATTTCGAGCCATTCCGTCTAGCAGACCCCGTATTTCGCCCCGTATTTTCAAAAATAAAAACCCCGGGAAGTTCATCTTCATTGATCATACTACGGATCATACATACATTCCGATCATACTACGGATCATACTACATCTAACTACGGATCAACCTACGTCTACTCGTCAAGGATGAAGTAGGGGATGAAGGCGATCCTCGCCGCCTCCTCCTGCGCCTCCCGCGCCTGCCGCGCCTGCCGCGCCTCGAACTCCTGGACGGCGGCGATGGCCGCCGCCTGCTCCTCTGCCTCCGCCCGAGCTTTCTCGGCGGCATCCGCCTCGGATTCGGCCACCGCACGGCGGAAGGCCGCCTCCTCCTCTGCCGCCTCCTCTTCCTCCTCGCCGCCTCCGCTTCCTCCGCCGCTGGTGCTGCCGATGGTCGCCCTCCATGCCGCCATCGCCGCGCGGTCGCGCTGCCACTGCGCGCGCCACTTCTCGAAGGTTTCGCCGCTCATCGGCTTGAGCGGCGGGTCCTGCCGGTACCACCGCCCACCCGCGGCGTACTCCCGGAGCGGCTCCGGCACGTACAGCGCGCCGGCGTACTTGCAGGCCGCGCGCCGGCGTACTTGCAGGCCGCGCGACGGCTCCCGGCGGCGGAAAGCTTGCACTTGAGCCGCCACGCTTCCTCTACGGTGTCCGGCGAGCGGGATCGCTTCGATCCGCTCGCCGGCGAGGCGCTACTGCGGCGGCGGGAGTCCATGCAGGCTTGGGGGTGGAATGCGGCGCGGAGGAGCGGCTAATTGCTCGCCGGAGCAGGAGGAGGAGGCGGCGGCGCACGGCGGAGCTAGGGTTGCGAGTGAGGGGTTAACCCCTCACTCGCACCTGCGCCCACTATATGTACGGGGCGACGGGGCCGATTTCCTGGGCCCCGTATTCCGCCGAAACGGGGCGGCCCGAATACGGGGCCTGCTAGACGGCCCAAACCGCGTCTGCCCCGTATGTCGCCGGAATTTTACGGGGTGGGCGGGTTATACGGGGCCTGTTAGACATGCTCTTATACATGCTCTAAGTAAATAAAGAGTGCACAGTGTGCCAATATAGTGCCGCTGCCAATGTTAAGCTTTGCCAACCAACAAGGAGTAAATAAGTAAGGAGTGCTAGATCAAGAAATGATTAAGCTTTACTAGAACCACGTCTAATTCAGTAAGTAAGAAAAGCTTTTCTAAAAGGAACATGTCAATTCATGTCAGAAAACTCATGCATTCTCCATTTGACTAATTAATTACTATGCCGGCTTGGGCAACCAGGCATCCGCGACTAAATGAATCTATCATCATTGTACAAGTCAGGAAATACTACCGCAGCTCTAGCTTGACCTGAGGCACATAGCCAGTCCTGAAGTTGGAATCTTCAGGTGCGGTGAGGTGTGTAGCATCTAGCTACGAATATATTCATAGAGCTACAAACTTAGAACAGCTAAGTAATTTGTTTAAGTTATTTATAAAATTCTCTGCAACCAACTCGATGTTTGGTAACCTCAAATCCACTAGCTAGCCACAATTTGTGAGCTCAAT
The DNA here is from genome assembly GCF_019359855.2 of Lolium perenne. Taxonomy (NCBI): domain Eukaryota; kingdom Viridiplantae; phylum Streptophyta; class Magnoliopsida; order Poales; family Poaceae; genus Lolium; species Lolium perenne. The sequence continues at coordinate 165,689,533 of NC_067247.2, forward strand.
CGATCCATCAAGGAGCAGTACCTCTAGCTTGCTACATTACTTCTATAAATGTTCCTAGACTACCCGGCTCCAGGAGGCTTCAAAAGGGGCAAATCCATCGTGTGCGTTGAAACTGGCAGCGACAGTAAATATCCAGCCCCGCTTTTGACAGCAGCCGTTGGATGCGGTAGTTCCTTTTCTCACTCGTGGCTTGTCTGAATGAATCTATGACGTCTGGGACCATTCGTGAGTGGGGTCGGCGAGCAGAGGAAACTACGCTGCTCGTTCACGTCACGTTTCTTCCCTCATTTTCCTGTGCGCGTGGAGATGGGTCAAAACCCTAGATCGCGCCCACGGACAAAAATCCCCCAACCATTTCCCCCATGTGTGTGGCGACGACGACGGCGTGCGGGAGGAGGAGGGAGGCGGAGCTGCGGCGGCCGCCCCAAGTGAAGAAGCCGGCCGCCCTAGGTGGAGAAGAGGAGCTGCGGAGGGCCTGAATGGGTGGGAGCCGTCATCCCGGAGCCGCCGTCGCGTAGCCGCCGTTGTCCGTGGGCTCCGACGCCGTTTGGGAGGCCCGTGGGTGGTGGAGAAGCGTGATTGGAGAGGATGCGGGGGAGGAGGGAGGCAGAGCTGTGTCGGCCGCCCCGCGCCTTCGCCCTCACCCTTGCCGGCTCCCGACGCCAGTCCTACGCCCGGGAGACGCTCGCCGCTGGGCCTTCGCCGCCGCCGGGCTCGCCCTTATCTCTCCTCCTCAAGCGAGGTCGTTTTTGGGGTGGCACTGGGCCAGAGGCGGAAGTGCAGCGAGGGGCGGCGTTGGACCGTAGGTGAAGGAGCAGCGAGGGGCGGCTCTTGGGGCGGTGCTGTGTGAAGAAGGTGCCGGGGGCAGGCCGGCTGGTGCGGGCCACGCTCCCTCGCCCATGCCCTCGCTCGTCGTCTTCCTGGTCGCCTCTTCCCCAACCTTAGGCTATAAGCATAGCAAGGAATTGAATGGTAAATGGGGGCGGCTGACGAAGGTGACCACCGGAGTCCGCTAAAGCAGACCTCATACGCCACTGAATGCATTCTGCAGTTTCTCCTCCCAAGGTATGGCAATTGTTTGCAAACCCTAGATTTGTTAAGCCTTGTGTAGATGGAGAATTTGTTTAGATTGGTTGAGGAGAGGAGACAAATCCGTGGCCTATAGCTTTCGTTGGGGAAGATGGAGCACCAAAACCGCACAATTGGTTTAGATGATTGTTTTAATCTGTGTTTCAGTCCATTTTCTGTCCAATGCTTGTTTACAAGTGTTTTTATTAGCATTTTTTTTTGCTCGACTAATCAGGACATTGGTCTGGAAATGATCATTTGACCTTGTTTTGCTTGGGGTATATGGCGTTAGAACTATCACTTTCTCTTTACAATGAATGTTGAGGGTACTGATAAGCTCCTTTTGTGGAGTGTAAAACTAATAGCATGTTTATTTAGCACTGCAACAATAGCATATAAATATATGGTCCTTCTCATTATTCTGTAATATTTCTTGATATAATAAATTTATAATTCACATGATAGGAGTTTAATTATATACCATCATGTCTGTTAATTTAAGAAAATACTAGCTTGCAGCTAAGCTCACTGTTGGAGACATGTTTTTGCTGAGTTAGGGTTCTTTTGTGAAGACCATTGATATGTATTAATCTGGACATGTTCTCGCTGAGTTGTATCTTGGGCCACCTTGCTTTTCTTATCACGTGTCGTTAGATTTCTTTTATTGCATCTTCCGTTATATTTGTCCAAAGTAGCGGAGAACCTGGACTTGAGACTAAGAAAATTTCCTCCATTCTTGCAGGATGATCATTGATTCATACCGTTCTAAGTTTAAAGGTTCGGTTACCAACGCTTCATAGTACTTCACTTCCATTCCTCTTGGAATGTGCTTGTACTGATCTTTCGTTCTCAATATAGCATGTTTTATGTGGTGTGGTACCTTTGGTTCAAGACAGTGAAGATAAAGGACAGGGAGGTCAGCTGCCAGAAAACGTGTTTGGCAAGGATGCAGTTGTTGATCCAAAATCAACCGTCGAACCTCTGCCTCTGCCAAAAGATAAAAAGTGGGTGATTTTTTGGACAATCTACATTCTTTTTATCTATTGAACATGTCTTAACAGAAAATATAATTGCAGGTGTGGGACATAACCTGTGAAACAATCGACCGGTGCAGCCGACAAGAAAAAACAACCCTTAGACCGTAGAAGTACATGGCTCCAGCTTCACGGTAGGTATGAATGTTGAATTTAGTTCCAGGCACCACTAAGATTTTCAAGCTAACAAGAGATTAAAAAAATCTCTCATTTTTATCTAAGAGAACATTTTTTAAGGAGGGTGCTTCTTTATAAACAAAACATGGATAAAATAAAGTGAGTTCTGCCATCACAGTAAGTTCATATACAAAATATTGTCCTTTGAAGATGTGGGTATGGTATTTCTGTGAGCTTTGGGTTTAAGTTTTCCAATAGTATCGTTGATGCTTTAAGTTTGGTGTTATCTGGTTTAATCACTTAAAAGAACTTCTCTTGGTGTAGGTCTGGTGCATGGTACAATACTTACATGTGGTGATTTGTTAACTATTTTTTGCTCTGTAGTGATGCAATCTATTTTGCAGGCTGGGTACATAGCCTCGCAGGTTCTTTTGCTCGACATGTGAATATAATCCATCGGAGCTACTTCCCTGGTGGCCAAGATTGATTTACTCTTGAAGGTTCATGCTGCTTTCAGCGGGTGATGCTCACATGTTTGAGCTAAACCCAGTCTGATCATTCGACCATTCTATGCAAGATTGTTGGCTATAGGACCAAGCCGTTGAACCTTGAAATTTCCGTATAAATGTACATAGGAGTTCTATCACCTATGTTCTGTAATGTAGTATACTTACGACATGCATATATACTTCAAAATTTGTATTGACCAATTCAGTACCACAAAATAGGTAAACACAAGTGTCACTGGAATTTGGATAAGGCTATTCCGGTGATTCCCATTGTCCACAATATGTTTTGTAATATACTTATGACATTATTACTATGATGGTTATATGATGGTTATAATACTGTCTCGCTTTTGCCTTTGCGCCGGGGCGCAGATGGGGTGCCATTTGATGTCTGTTGTCAATGGAGATCGACCATGATGATGGCGGCATATGAATGAAGATGACAATGCTTTGGATGATGCTAATAGGTACAACGATATGGAGGTGGGTCAAATTCCTCCCATGAGCAAGCAGAATCTCTGATACTGGTTAAGGTGAGCTTCTCTGCCGTGATTATTTCTTCTTCTGATGTGTTCTTCTCATTCAGTATTGTAATTTATTTTCTGGTTTGTTTCCCCAAACATGAGGAGTTCATATATGGGAAAGTCTAAAAGAGGAATAAGCCACGGTACAAAATTTATTAAGAAGAAGCTGAAGGTGTCATATCCGCCTCTTGCTTTCCGGAAGAAACCATGGTAAGTATCTTTAATGAATTATGTTTTGGTTTATCCACCCCCATCGGTTTGTGTAGATTTAGGTCCAAATGCTCATGGGTATGCATCATTGTCTTTTCAACAGATTCCAGCAGCTGTATTTTATTTCAGTTTGTGTAGAGTTCCATCTGTTTTAAGCATTGACAAAAGCTGAATTTTATTTGCTGATGATTCATGTTTATATTTTTCCCATTATTGTCCTTTCAACGTTTTGAATTTAGATATGTTGTTCTCTTAGTTTGCAGGTTAATTTGGTCGCATGAGTTATCTAATCTAGAAATATCTATGTAGGGATATTTGGTATGATTTGACTGTGGCATATTATGGATATCACAGATTATCCTTACCTTCACTACGACCCTATATTGGTCATTCAACACCTCACTCCAAAGGCACCGCAATCCCCAGGTAAATGCCCTTTGTATTTTCCAGTTAATATTCTTACACTGCTTTCCCTTCATTTACATGATTACCTATGACCGTTAGATCTAAGGGTTAAGCATTCTCTGATATATGTGGACTGTACGTGTATTGTTTTTTTAGTTAATGGGGTTTTTATTCCATGTTAAACGCATTTAGATTGTCATTTACCATCACCTCAAGAATAGCTTCAGGGACATGACCAACCTAGGTTACAGGGATTGCATATCATTAGCCTGTTTACAATGCTGAACTGTTTCAAATTAGTGAGCTTAGTCATGTTCTTATAGGCTTCCCAATCATTTAGATGTATTACTTGGTGTATTTATTTACCTCTCCTTGGTGTATTTACCTGCAGTATGTATGGCAGTTGCAGCAGCTTGCTAATTAGTACCCACCAAAGGTAATTTACCTATTCATCTTTAAGGTCCTACTGGTTTTCGCAAGAGCCAACATTGTGAAATTGTTGTCTTGTGCCAAGGTCCATCTTCTTTGTGAGATTTGTCAAGTATAATCATGCAGAACATGTGTTTTTCGGGTACATGTTCTGTGAGTTGCAACTGGCTATTTCCCCTCTTTGTACTGCTATTTATTTAATTCTAGACATCTTGACTCATTCATGGTCGAATATTACTGACCAAAGTGGATAGCTCCCATTCTAAATGCAACAAATCTGACCTGAATGTTACTCCATCTCGTTAGTTTTTTTTCCCTGAATAGCTGCCATGAGTACCTTTATCGCATTATTTTAAAACCATAATGAGATGGAGTATTACGTCGCATTATTTTAAAACCGCAGACTCCATCTCGTTAGTTCATTCATATAGGCTATGTTACATGCATGTTTATGTATTTAGGAATAGGAGACTTTATCTTCATTCCTCATATGCTTATTTTGTATGTGCAGGAAGGGCATGCTGGGCATGGAAGAAGCAAGATATTAGAGATGGGACACCAAGGAGAGGAAGGCAGGTCTCCAGAATAAAAAAAGACAGTTCCAAGAGGAAGGAAAGAAGGAAAGTCTGCGGCTTTGGCAGTATGGAGATGTTAAATCTGACGAGGAGCAGGTTTCAGGTGCAAGAAAAGCGGGAGGCCGTCGGTAGATGAGAGCAGATTACGCAAGACAGTGTTCATAGTGTACTGAAAATGGTCATGATTACCTGTGATGTTTTGGACGCTCCCAGTAGAACTCAGCCGAAACTATATGAAGTGACAGGGCTACATTTATGCAGTTAGAAGAAGCCAATGCTGAACGTTCTTAGTTTGAGCAGTATTTGCTACTTCATTCAGTTATTACATCTTTAGAGTGGAGAGCTAAACTACATTCTTTCGCCCTTACGATTAACAAGGTTGTTTCTCTGTGCACTATATTTTGTTGTTATGAGGCATTCAAATATTGAGAATTCCCAGTCAAATTAAATTTAGGATTAGACTAGAATATACAAATAGAGTGACATGTACCTGTTTCCTGGGCTGTGCACGTGACTTCTTATTTCGTTTTGCCCTTGTTAGTATATTTCAGTATAGTTTTTTCTATTTTTGTAAACCGGTTTGGAAACATACTATGTGTGATAAGGAGTAGACCGGTGGGGATTGAACAAATTCTTAAAATTTGACTTTAATATATTTAATTTAGAGAACACACACATCCGTCCTCCTCTCTTCCCGCTCCACCAATTAATTCTTGGTTAGATCCCAGCAAATCTGCAGCGAGAGCGCGGCTTGTCTTGGCACTGCAGCTTCCTAGAGCGGTAGGCGCCTATGCGGCGTAGAGGCACTCAGCGAGTGTCAGGCGCCACCAACGAGAATCAAGCTGGGCAGAGGACTAAGGAGAGATGATTGGGTCGCGTGGTTGAGACACGGTAGAACGAGGGATTGGGACCGGTGGAGTCAGTCCAAGGTGGCCGGGGAGAGAAATTGGCGGGCATAGCCGCAACACGTTGGAGAATTGGGTGGGGGACAAGACGAGACCACTGGAGAAGAAAGGGGAAGGTCAGTGACCGGTACACCGTCTACAGACAATTGTGTGACGTGTTTATTCCTTTTAATTTTCAGATAAGAGACAAAACATGTAGACTCTTAGCAATTAGCTTATTTCAACCACAGTAAAGTGTGTGTAAAATTTTAGACGGTAGCATGTGGATACTATCCCGACTCTTTGGTCTTGATAAAATATTTAAGTCTTAGTTTTATTTTTGAAGTCTTTGCTTCAGTTGAATGTGCGTGCATTGGTACGGCCTTTATTATTTATGTTGATTTATTTTTAGGGTTTTCAAACAACATCATGTGTTTTCTTAGTTTTTTTTTTTTGAAATGTTGAGACTACCTTTTTTTTATTTTGACCAAGATTAATGAGTTAGTCTTTTAATTTGGTCATATAGAACATGTATAGAAAAAGAAACACAACTTATTTGATTGTGTATAACCCATTTTCATTTTTTATTTCACTTTCTTTCCTCAAAATTATAGCAACCGCAGACCATGGAAAACAAAACTTTTGGCTTAAGTATTGACGGTTGCGCCAAGTGACTTATTAGTTAGAAACAAAATAAAATATATTGTTGCAGATAAGTACATATGTCAAACAATCGTAATACTGAACGGCTATTGAGATAAGGCCCATGCTTCAGCAGTTCTACGTGCCCCGCGACGAGTGCTTCAACCACGTCAAGTAGGCCGACTTCACCTCCTACCTCCTTAAGGCAATCAGCACCGGCATCCTCCCCCTCGCGACAAGATTGGGAGGAGACGAGCGTAGGCCGAAGGTCGGAGGCCCCACTTAAGGAGGCCGTCGGGGTGGCGGCAGCAGCAGCTGTGGCAGGGGCAGGGCATGCGGCGGTGGGCCGAGCGCGAGGTGCGGCAGGAGTTCCTGTTGTGGCTGCCTGCTGCGGCAGACAAACTGCCGGAATTTCTGCCGTGGCAGCCTACCGCGGCAGAGAAAACGCCGAATTCTCTGCCGAGTCAGAGGACCCGGCTGGGCGAGGCGGTGTCGAGGCGGGGGCGCTCGAGGCCGGGGCGGGCGCACTTGGGGCCAGCTCTAGGGTGCGTGGGGCTGGTGCAAGAGCTCGCGTTGGCGGCATGGGCGGCGTGCCGAAGAGGTCGTCGAGTCCGCGCGGCGCAGGAGGCGCAAGCGCGGATGACGAAGTTGCATGCTGAACAGGAAAAACCTTCTCATCGAAGATAACATGTCGTGAGACGAGTATTCTTCCAGTGACAGGGTTAAAGCAGCGGTAACTCCGATGGTTAGAGGGATACTCAAGAAAGACACATGCCATGGAACGAGCACTAAGCTTATGTGGAGCGGTGGACGCGATTTTAGGATAACAAAGACAACCGAAGACACGAAGATCAATGTATGAGGGAGGACGACCGTGGAGGCATGTGTACGGAACAAACATCGAGAGCATTACCCAAATGAGAGTACAAGGGCCGTCGAGGGCGTTTCCTCCAATGAAACACGCTGAATACTACTATAGCTCACCATGGGACGGCCATCGAAAGAGCTACACGCTCCCGAGCCTCCGGTATTGAAATAAACCAACGGTTACGATGAGCAACACGGTAACACGCCCCGTCGGATACTATTGTACTCGATGCAAGAGCTCTGCTCCAACCCTCGGTACTAAAATAAGCCAAACCCTATTGTTAGCCTCCGCCATTTGCGCGATAGCGTAGCGGGTATTATTTGAAAGTTATTAAAACGCCGTGCATAGGTACACTTAAACATTGCGATGGAAGGCAAATGTGCAAGTGATGAAATAAGAAATCGCAGCCACTTAACCATAATATTCCCGTGATAGCAAGTGGATTACGCAAAGGAAAGTGGAAGAGATATCGAGAGCATTAGACACATGAAAGTACAAGGGTCGTCGAGCAATGCGATAACACGCACGTCGGATACTATTGTACTCGATGGACGAGCTCTGCTCCAACCTTCGGTACTAAAATAAGCGAAACCCTATGGTTAGCCTCTGTCATTGCGCGATAGCGCAACGGGTCATCTAGTCTATCACAAAACACACTAGCTAGCTTGTACCAGATGCACTTGAAAGACATAGGAAAAGAACGAAGATGATTTATACCTCCCAGTACCTAGCGGTGGACGAACAGAGGGAGCAGCAGCCTAAGATGAAATCGCCGCTGTACTTGGTCGCCACCCTCCGGCCCGTCCTATCTTCCGCCGCCCCGTCCTTTGTTCCGCCGCCTCGTCCTTTCTTCCCCACCACAACTACAAGATCAGGAGAAGTAACTAATTAGCACGCCGGCCCGTCGTCGTCGGAGCTGGGGAGAAAAACAAGGGGGAGGAGGAGAAGCAGGAGAGGGCAAACCTTCTGCAGGTGATTGAGCTGGCGACGAGGAAGGCGAGCAGATCTTGGACGAGGAGGAGGACTCGATCCGAGCTCTCGTCCGGTCTGATACCAATTGAAAGATCGAGATGTCGCCTAGAGGGGGGGGTGAATAGGCAATTACAAACTCTTGCGGATTTGTCTTGTAAGAATGCGGAATTAAACTAATGTTTAGTTTGCAAGCACAAACCCTAAATATGCTAAGCTCAACTAAGTGTAACAATGGCAACTAGAGCTAAGCAAGATAGGCACAAGATATATGTAGCACAAGTGATAGCAAGATATATGTACTTCAAGCACGATGGCTATCACAAGGAAAGAGAGCTCGGGTATAGAAATAACCGAGGCACGCGGAGACGAGGATGTATTCCCGTGTTCCCTTGCTTTGCAACAAGGTACGTCACGTTTGGAGGAGTGGAGGTCCCACGAAGGATTCTCCGCGCCACGAAGGCTCACCCTATTCTCCGAACCACACCCACGAAGGATAATGGCCCTTTCCTTATGGTTAGCTTTTCCTCCGCTCCGGAGATGGCAAGCTCCACAACCACTTCACAAGCTCCACGAAGGAGAAGCCCGGGCCTCTTCACAATCTTCTTGAAGAGATCACCGGAGCACCAACCGCCAAGCCAACTAGGAGGTTTCCCTCCAAGAGTAACAAGCTCACGGTCTCTCACTCGAACTAATCGTGGTGGAGAGCTCAACACTATGCAATGATGCAAAGCAAGAACACTAGAGGTGTTCAAGTCCTTCACTCTCAAATCCCACCCAAACAACAAATGCTAGGATGAGATTGGAGAGGAAGAACAATGGGGAAAGTCAACAAAAGACTCCAAGATCTAGATCCCAAGAGATTCCCTCACTTAGAGAAGAAATGGATTGGTGGAAGTGTAGATCTAGATCTCCTCTCTTAGATCCCTCAAGAATGAGCAAGAATGGTTGGAGGAATCAAAGGGGAGAGCAAGTTCTTCAAATGCAACAATGGAGAAGAGAGAATGGGAAGAACTACTCTAGCTCAAGGTGGAAGAAGGATATTTATAGTTAGGAGGAAGAAATAACCGTTGGGGAGAAAAAGACAAGGAAAAGGCAATAAAATCGGGCTGAAAAAACAGCCCAGCCGGCCAGCAGGCCGGCCGACCGGAGCCTGGGCTGGGGAGGCCGGTCAGGCGTCCGGTCGGGCCAGCCCACCGACCGGGCGAGGCGGAGCACACGCACAGGCGCACGGGGCGGTCGGGGACGCAGGCCGCGGGTGGGCCTCGGGCGCTCGACGGCCCGGCCGGGCGAGGAGAGCGGCCCGTGGCGCGTGGGCGAGCAGGCCAGCGAGGCCCCCGGTCGGACCGGGGCCTGTGCTGGGCAGGCCGGTCAAGGGGCCGGTTGGCACCCGGTCCGGTTGGCGACCGGTGCGGACCGGGTGGGCCGGCGTGCGGCCCGGCTGACCGGTCGCCCAGCCGGCTGCCCCTCCCCTTTTTTTTCTTTTCTCATCTTTCCTTTTTCTTTAATAACTATTGCTCCCGAACTCCGATTGACATGAAACCAATTTTGTTGGAAAGATAACGACGAATAGAACCCCAACAAAAACTGGAAATATGGAGACTCCTCTCAGAACATTTTAGATGATTTTAGAGAGGGAGTCTCCCACCGTCAAGAAACGGTGAAGACGTCCAAACTCGAAAACGCAATAGAAGATGCATGCGGATTCCGTTTTCGATGAACTTGGGCTTGTTGTAAAGCTAGCAACAAGCTCAAGAACCTCACACAGATAAACACCAAGAAGCAATAAGGATATGCAAAGTATGCAAAGGATTGAGCTCCCTAAGACGATGTGATCAAGTTACCCAACCGAAAGCCCCTCTTAATAGTGCGGCTATGTATCCTATAATCCGGTCTCCCATCAACCACCTTGAGACCGGTAAAAGGAAAAACCTAGCAAAGCCATACCTTTGCCTTGCGCATCCCGCTTGATCTTGATGATAGCTCTTCAAGCTCCATACAAGCCGGTATGCCTCAACTTGATCATCGTTGCTTCATGAAGACTCACAAATGCTCCCCCATACACCATGATGGGAAAGCTCCATAGATGTACATCTTCACATGTCCATTATCACAAATGGACGGCAAGCTTCAAGCATGTGATCCACTTGAGATGCTCATCTTGAACTTGCCCAAATCAACCTTGTATCTTCTCATACTCACTTAAGATAGAGCATGGCTAATATTGAGTTCCACATAAGAACTCCATCTTCATTTCTTCTTCTTGATCATGTCACATATGTATCTTTAAAACAATGATCTTGATGCCAATACACAAGGTGTATCTTTATCTTCATGGCATCCATACTTGAATCCAACACATGGAATACAAGTAGTACCTATGGAATGTTCCTTCATATAAACTCAATGAAAACATTAGTCCATAGGGGTTGTCATTAATTACCAAAACCACACATAGGGGCAATATACCCTTACAGTACTAAGGTGTGACATGAGGTTTGGCTTGCAAGATATGGCGGTGAGAGTTTGGACGGAAAGTCACATGATTAGAACGAATTGGATAATCTAAGATATAAATGAAGAATATTTATACTTTACAAAAGCATGAAAAGAATTCGGAACAGCTTATGTGAATTGAATCACATAAGTGACAAATAGTGCAACAACAATACTATTGAATATGTGTGACAACAATTACTCAAAATAGTATGAACTACACATAGGCTTAGGTATAAACAAGTGATATATAGAATTACTCCATTTACTCATTTGTAAGTTGAAAAGTTTTAAACTAAGTCAAAGGAGTGAATGAAAATGAATTTGGATAGACACGATGTATTGGTGTGTGGATGTGATCATGAGTTTCACCTTCACAAAAGAATCATATTGAGAAAGAAATATAGAAAACAATAATGGATATATACTCAAATTCTCATATTTGAATTTGAATATTTGCAAAGTGATTCAAATATTTTGGACAGTGGTACTATTGGATGGAGTACTGTAAAGCAAGGCTTATGCAATTGACATAGTGTGACAACACTTATCAGAGTAGCACAAGGTCACACATAACATTGGATGTGAACTAATGATATATTGAACTATTCAACTAACTCATTTGAAAGTTTGAATAGTTCGAACTAAGTGGAAGGGTTGAATGGCATGAGATTGTATAGGCATGAATGATATCGGGATTTGGTTCGCGGAGCCTAATAGATAACAAAAGTTCATTACATGTGATATGGGGTAGAGTATACCCTACTAAAGCAAGGTAAAAATCTAAACTAGGACATGACACACTTTACTCAAATAACGCAATTGTTATTTGAATAATATGAACTAGACAACCAGGGGTAAGCTATGCATTATCTGTGATCATGATAAAGAATTATAACTGGTCCTAGAAGATGGGTATGATCATAAAGATCATTTTAGCTAAAGGAACTATGTCGAAACCAGTTATAGGACTGTACTTCTCATGAAAAGTCATTAGAAGAAATTTTCCGGATGGAAGAACTTTCTACACGGAAGTTGTAGAGAATTCCATTACAAGCGTATCGCCAAAAGAATCTCTCCAAAAAAGTTTGTAGGATTTATTTTATAGATGATGTTGCGGAACAAATGGATACCGCGAAAATAAAATGGGCGAAACTGCCACGCTAAATGTCTAAAATAATCTACGTGATTTGCTGATTCCAACGATATAGGGTTTGTTGAGATCCGACGAACAGAACTTAAGATATGTATTTTACAAAACTAAACAGAAGTGGTTGCAGTTCTAATGTTGTATAAAAAGTTGTCCGAACAAGTTGCTCGGATGGAAAAACTTCCTACACGAAAGTTGTAGAGACTCTAATTGCAAACTTAACGGAAGAACCACTATTCTAAATGGAGGTGTAACCACTATTCTAAATGGAGGTGTAAATCTAACGAAATAAAATTGAGAAGATACGTATGACAATCTACGTAAATGGAGCGGAAATAGAATTATTACCGGGCAAGGGCAAGGAATGCGTTAGCTTTGCGAATGTTGCGTCACGAACAGCTACGATCCCCGCTTCAGGAGAGCAGCAGCGTTGCGCGCCTATGCTTTGCGCAGGGAGAGAGGAGGCGCCGGTGGTGCTGATGTGCTTTGAGGGCTGCTCCTTGGGATCTCTATATAGGCTGTAGATTGGAACAATTTTCTTCAAGGAGGCGAGGTGGGACTAAAAGAAAAGGAAAAAGGCGGCGGCGCTGGGTTGGTCGTGGTCGGGGCGTGCGTGTGTGCTGGGCCATGGAGGCGGCAGCTGGCTGGGCGCTGGGGTGGTGCGGCCTTGGCCGATTCGGCCAGGTGGGCTAGGGCAGCTGGGCAGGGGTGAGCTGGGCCGGGCGGGCGAGCGGGCAGGCTGGGTGGGCTGCGGCGGGCGTTGGGCCGCACGGTCGGCCGCGTCCTTTGTTTTTTTAAGAAACAAAATTGGAAATACACTTTGGGGCTTCAAAAATAATTAGAAAAATACAAATGAGGTACCGTTAGATTCGTTATGAAAAATACTTTAATATAAGACTAAATTTGGAAAAATATAAACTTTATAAAACCAAAATTTGACATACATGTCCATGTGGCTATATTGCCTTTCTAGGGTTTTGTTTTCTCAAATACAAATCCATTAAGGCTTTGAAAATCTTGAAAGCTAAAATAGGTTTGATTTTGAAAAATGCTTTGAAATCAAAAGTCTTTGAAAACCTCATTTTTTGAAATTACTATTAATTAACTTCAAAAGTTTTAATTTCTTGTGAATTTTTAATCAAGTTCAAACAATCAAGCATTAAAATTATTTTTATTTTTCATTCCAAAATTTAGAAAATTTCGGGATGTGACATTGAAATGGCCATATACACCGGATGGTCAACCGTTGCAACGCATCCGGTGCTAAAGGGGCACCACATGGCCCGCATAGGAGCGCCCGGACGGAGGACCTTTAGCACCGCGGCAGGAAAACGCTCCAAAACGCTGTCACGGTGGAACCCCCTACTGTAAAAAAATTGAATTATTTTCCACTCCCTCTTTTTTCTTTTTCTTTTTCAGAATTTCAAATATTTTAGTTATTTCATAAGTTTAGTCTCTAGCTATACTTATCTCTAGTCAAATTACTTACTCGTGGTTAAACTTTCCGCTCGGTCACCCATCCTCCCACTACTCTAGCACTAGCACGCTTAACTTCCAAGTTCCCTCCCGTCCCACATCCAAGTGGTTCGCGCGCATGTATGTGATACTACTATCATATCAATCATATTAACATGTTGGTCGATGTCACATTTCTTTATTGTTTGAATTTCAAATAATTCTTTTAATAAACAAAAGTAATGATGTGGAATCAAATACACAACAGTATTTACAGAAAAAACTTCATTTATTGGAAAAAAAAACTAATGGAGAATTAATGAAAAAAGACATAGATTGAACATACTCATCGTAGAGATGCTCAAAAGGATACTGATGGGAAGAATTATACTTTCATGGAAATCCAGCGCTATAAACTTCATTGTGGTAGACGTTTTGTTCCTAATTTTTCTGGACCAAACCTCCGACCCAACGATAGAGTGAATTTTTGCTATTCATAAAAAAAATCAAAAAGATGCAGAATCTCAATGCTACTTACTATATGCGTCCAAAGGAGTATTCGGAATAATATTCTTCTATAACACCCACTCTTGCGCGGGGTCTTACTAACTGGACTTCGCTGCACGGGACGGGTCTTCGTCGATAATCTTGAATAAATAAATAACATTAAATTTATAATTTGTATTATTTTTAATTATTTTCAATTTTCAATTTTTTTTGCTAAACCTAAAACCTAAAAATTTGAAAATCTTATAATTTGCTAAAAGTAGTAGTAATCTTTATGCAGGATGCAATTACTAATTTTAATTTTAAAAAAATAAAACATATATAAAATCCTAAATTTCTAGCAAAAAACTAAAATCTTCTTGCTTTCATATTTTAATTTGGAATTTTGAGAATCTAAAAATTGGCTAACCGGGTAAACCGTGCACAATATGGGATGTAACTTTTTCTCACGATCATTTTGATATATTATACACTTTTTTCTGACGTCGTAGGCAAAAGTTAAAGCCATTTTACCTCTTTCTAAACTATTTATGCAAAAAAAATTGAAGTTCAAAATTGTTAATTTTCCTAATAGTAGGTTGCATAACATACAAGAATCTCATAAGATTTTATTTTTTGAATTTTCTATCATTTTCTTTTCTATTTTACAGGGTTAAAGGGGCGATCCATGTGGGGGGGGGGGGGGGGGGGTGGAGGCGCGACGGTAGAATAGTACGCTACGGTAGAACAGTACGTACCTTTACAAAAGAAATCATAATGATGATTCTCCTGCCCATGTCCCCATTTACCCTCTCGGCTGGAATTTCGATTAAATTTTAAGATTCTCTCGAGTAGAACTAGTATTTTAATTATGTTTGACCATGTTTATAGAAAAGATATATCAACATCTAAATCACTAATTTTCACGAGTGAGAGTAATCATACGGATCCTTGTCAACTTGAATGCTAAAAAATGCCAAAAGCTAAGTCCATGGAGCAAGGATCTCTTCTCCAAAATAAAGGTTGAGCCTCATATGGCTGTTTTGTTTATGCGGTCGTGAGGAAGCAGACTCCAATGGAAAGGAGGAAAGAGGCAGTATCTGCGCTTTCCGGAGGAGAGAAACATACAAGGGACCAAGACCAGAGTCCAGATAGCAACAAGTGGGGTGGGGACGGACGAATCAGAGTTCAGAGGTGATAGAAGAGGAGGACGGATGGATCAGCCTAATTGGGCATGCATGGCTTGTTTCTTGAGAGGACCCTGCTTGTCGCTCCGCCCCCTCTCACGCGACGCGCAGGAGGGAGGCTGTCTGCTTGTCTGTAACTGGAGCGTCTCCAGAGGGACCAGCGATTGAAAAACGAAGTGCAGCTAAGCGATCTCTTGAATTAAATCATCACACTGCAGCAACAAAGACCAGGTCTCAATATGCCCAGGGGATTCGAGGCATAAAGCATCCTCTAGCTTAATGATGAACACCAATATTGTCATTGATGAAATGTGTGAAAATCAGAATAGGTTGAGCCACGAACTTGCAAATTTGAGTCTTGGCTCAGCGTGTGTGTGTGTGTGAGAGAGAGAGGGGATGCGGAGGAGCAGAGGTGTCAGATGTAAGAGATTCCACTTTCTCATCGTGTACTGGTCGGCGCGCAACCAATCCGCCTGCCCGGGAACCAGACTGCCATGATGGCTTCTAGGCTCTAGCTGTCTTGCAGTGCTAGGTGTTGCCGCTGCCGGATGGTCTCACGCCAACTCTTGGTCACACGAGGCTCACCGCGGATATGCCGTGTGTGTCATTCTCATCCATCCATCAATCCATCCATCCATCCATGCAGCTGATGTTTGCTGCGTTTGATAAACATGATGTTACCATCACGATTGAGGGGTTTGTTCAACCGTGCAACCTTTGCATGAGGAATTTGTTCTCATCGTTTGATGATGATGGTTGCTGCTCCGGGTTAACCGTGCATAATATCGGATGTAACTTTTTCTCACGATCATTTTGATATATTATACGCTCTTTTCCGACATCGTAGGCTAAAGTTAATGCCATTTTACCTTTTTCTAAACTTTTTATGCAAAAAAATCGAAATTCAAATTTGTTAATTTTACCAAATAGTAGGTTGTGTAACATACAAGAATCTCAAAAGATTTTATTTTTTGAATTTTCTATCATTTTCTTTTCTATTTTATAGAGTTAAAAAAGGTGATCCACGGGAGGGGGGTGGAGGCGCTACGGTAGAACAGTACGTACATTTACAAAAGAAATCATAATGATGATTCTCCTGCCCATGTCCCCATTTACCCTCTAGGCTGGAATTTTGATTAAATTTTAAGATTCTCTCGAGTAGAACTAGTATTTTAATTATGTTTGACCATGTTTATAGAAAAGATATATCAACATCTAAATCACTAATTTTCACGAGTGATAGTGATCATACGGATCCTTGTCAACTTGAATGCTAAAAAAATGGCCAAAAACTAAGGCCGTGGAGCAGGGATCTCTTCTCCAAAATAAAGGTTGAGCTTCATATGGCTGTTTTGTTGATGCGGTCGTGAGGAAGCAGACTCCAATGGAAAGGAGGGAAGAGGCAGTATCTGCGCTTTTCGGAGGAGAGAAACATACAAGGGACCAAGACCAGAGTCCAGATAGAAACAAGTGGGGTGGGGACGGACGAATCAGAGTTCAGAGGTGGGAGAAGAGGAGGACGGATGGATCATCCTGATTGGGCATGCATGGCTTCTTTCTTCAGACGACCCTGCTTGTCGCTTCGCCCCCTCTCACGCGACGCGCAGGAGGGAGGTTGTCTGCTTGTCTGTAACTGGAGCGTCTCCAGAGGGACCAGCGATTGAAAAATGAAGTGCAGCTAAGCGATCTCTTGAATTAAATCATCACACTGCAGCAACAAAGGCCAGGTCTCAATATGCCCAGGGGATTCGAGGCATAAAGCATCCGCTAGCTTAATGATGAACACCAATATCCTCATTGATGAAATGTGTGAAAACCAGAATAGATTGAGCCACGAGCTTGCAAATTTGAGTCTTGGCTCGGTGTGTGTGTGAGAGAGAGAGAGGGAGAGACGGAGGACATGCGGAGGAGCAGAGGTGTCAGATGTAAGAGATCCCACTTTCTTATCGTGTACTGGTCGGCGCGCAACCAATCCGCCTGCCCGGGAACCAGACTGCCATGATGGCTTCTAGGCTCTAGTTGTCTTGCAGTGCTAGGTGCTGCCGCGGCCGGATGGTCTCAGGCCAACTCTTGGTCACACGAGGCTCGCCGCGGATATGTTGTGTGTGTCATTCTCATCCATCCATCAATCCATCCATCCATCCATGCAGCTGATGTTTGATGCGTTTGATAAACATGATGCTACCATCACGATCGAGGAGTTTGTTCAACCGTGCAACTTTTGCATGAGAAATTTGTTCTCATCGTTTGATGATGGTTGCTGCTCCGGGTTAACCGTGCACAATATCAGATGTAAATTTTTCTCACGATCATTTTGATATATTATACGCTTTTCTCCGACGTCGTAAGCAAAAGTTAATGTCATTTTACCTTTTTCTAAACTTTTTATGCAAAAAAAATCAAAATTCAAATTTGTTAATTTTCCCTAATACTAGGTTGCGTAACATACAGGAATCTCAAAATATTTTATTTTTTGAATTTTCTATCATTTTCTTTTCTATTTTACAGAGTTAAAAAAGGCGATCAACAAGGGGGTGGAGGTGCGTGGGGAGCAGAAAAACCTTTAGCACCGGTTTGTGTTACGAACCGGTTCGTGTTACGAACCGGTGCTAAAGGGTTCGCGGCTGACGTCAATCCTTTAGCACGAACCGGCGCTAAAGGTCCCGCTCAAAGCGGTGCTATTGTCGCGGCTGGTCCCCTAGACGTCCAGACCATACGAATTGGTGCTAATGACCCCCTTTAGCACCGATTCGTGCCAAATCCGGTGCTAATGCTCTTTGGAGCAAAAAATCAAAGCCCTCTTTTCTACTAGTGGACTACATCCGTACATACAACACAACCACTGTCCGCAACTCACCATATTAAGCAATTCCCACTTTTGTGTGCATCCATTATCACCATTGATGCTGGCAAACGAAAAAGCTTGCGCATCTTTTTGTTCATCATGCAAGGGCCGGCAGAGAGAGAGATCCATGACCATGGTCGCCGGTCTGCTCCGTGCATGGTGCTACTAGCTAGACACCAAAACATCCCATCCAACGGCTCTTTAATTTGAACAAAACAGTGTATAACTTTTTTTTTAAAGTAAAACTGTGACGACAGATTAATTTGTAAAAACTACTCTAGATAGTACAATCAGATTTTGTCTTTGTTAATGCCGTTGCATGTATAAACAGATTGTGGTATCATCAACAACTATAGCTGGAAAAGAATACCACTACCACGTGAGAAAGAATTTGCCCAAGTATGGTGTAGGTATGATCACGTGAGAATAATATGCGACCGAGTTTGAGATCTTTTCCTTTCCTTGAGAGATCACGCGCGGTTGGTCATGCGGCCAGATCCATATCTTGTCTCTACGTAGTGCATGCCAGGCTTCATACTTCCATCTCCATGCTTTCTTTTTCCGATGACACTGTGCGTTCTACATGCCTATGCCTGCTAGCCAAGGCCTACAACCCAGGTGCAGCACGTTTTACCCGAGAAGCAAACAAGCATTGAACCATATTAAGCACTTTCCTACTTTTGCGTGCATCTTTATCAGCAAAATAAGCTTGTGCAACTTTTTCTTCGTACAGTTTAGCACGCAAGGAGATCCATGGCCAGCATAAATTACTGGTAGCCTACCTCAAATGTGCTAGACATCAAAAGACCCATAGATGGATCGATCGAGTCTTCCCCAGGAGAGCCCCTGGTTACCATTTCCCAATAACACCTTTACAGTAGTACCGCGTGTTTGTAGATAGTTAGCACCGTGCATGTTATTTCAGTACATCGAATTTGTAAAATGAAGTTAGTAGTACCAAATTTTGTTTTCATTTTTTTTATCACGCGGGTAAAATTTTGTTTTCGTTATACATCATGAACCAAAAAGATATTGAAAATCCCTATATAGAGGAATATTGTGGTATGAATGACTATAACTAGAAAAAATGATGAATTTTAGTACCGTCCACAAGCAACCACCACGGCACAGGTGTGCTTCGGTCTACATTCCCTGCCCCAAAAGTATATGCATGAAAAAGGCGCTACGTAGAAAAGTACGTACCTTTACAAAAGAAATAATAATGATGATTCTCCTGCCCATGTCCCAATTTACCCTCTCGGCTGGAATTTCGATTAAATTTTAAGATTTCTCTCGAGTACTAGTATTTTAATTATGTTTGACCATGTTTATAGAAAAGATATATCAACATCTAAATCACTGATTTTCACGAGTGAGAGTAATCATACGGATCCTTGTCAAGTTGAATGCTAAAAAACCCCGCCAAAAGCTAAGGCCGTGGAGCAAGGATCTCTTCTCCAAAATAAAGGTTGAGCTTCATATGGCTGTTTTGTTGATGCGGTCGTGAGGAAGCAGACTCCAATGGAAAGGAGAAAAGAGGCAGTATCTGCACTTTCCGGAGGAGAGAAACATACAAGGGACCAAGACCAGAGTCCAGATAGCAACAAGTGGGGTGGGGACGGACGAATCAGAGTTCAGAGGTGAGAGAAGAGGAGGACGGATGGATCACCCTGATTGGGCATGCATGGCTTCTTTCTTCAGAGGACCCTGCTTGTCGCTTCGCCCTCTCTCACGTGACGCGCGGGAGGGAGGCTGACTGCCTGTCTGTAACTGGAGCGTCTCAAGAGGGACCAGCGATTGAAAAAAGAAGTGCAGCTAAGCGATCTCTTAAACTAAATCATCACACTGCAGCAACAAAGGCCAGGTCTCAATATGCCCAGGGGATTCGAGGCATAAATCATCCGCTAGCTTAATGATGAACACCAATATCGTCATTGATGAAATGTGTGAAAACCAGAATAGATTGAGCCACGAGCTTGCAAATTTGAGTCTTGGCTCGGCGTGTGTGTGTGTGAGAGAGAGAGGGGATGCGGAGGAGCAGAGGTGTCAGATGTAAGAGATCCCACTTTCTCATCGTGTACTAGTCGGCGCGCAACCAATCCACCTGCCCGGGAACCAGACTGCCATGATGGCTTCTAGGCTCTAGCGGTCTTGCAGTGCTAGGTGCTGCCGCTAGCCGGATGGTCTCACGCCAACTCTTGGTCACACGAGGCTCGCCGCGGATATGCCATGTGTGTCATTTCATCCATCCATCAATCCATCCATCCATCCATGCAGCTGATGTTTGCTGCGTTTGATAAACACGATGCTAACATCACGATCGAGGAGTTTGTTCAACCGTGCAACTTTTGCATGAGGAATTTGTTCTCATCGCTTGATGATGGTTGCTTCTCCGGGTTAACCGTGCACAATATCAGATGTAACTTTTTCTCACGATCATTTTGATATATTATACGCTTTTTTCCGACGTCGTAGGCAAAAGTTAATGCCATTTTACCTTTTTCTAAAAAAATTATGCAAAAAAAATCGAAATTCAAATTTGTTAATTTTCCCTAATAGTAGGTTGCTTAACATACAGGAATCTCAAAAGATTTTATTTTTTGAATTTTCTATCATTTTCTTTTCTATTTTACAGTGTTAAAAAAGGCGATCCACTAGGGGGGTGGAGGTGCGTGGGGAGCAGAAAAACCTTTGCACCGGTTCGTAACACGAACCGGTGCTAAAGGGTTTGCGGCTGACGCCAACCCTTTAGCACTGGTTCGTGGCACGAACCGGTGCTAAAGGTCCCGCATGAACCGGTGCTAATGCCGCGGCTGGTCCCCTGGTCGTCCAAACCGCACGAACTCGTGCTAATGACTCCCTTTAGCACCAGTTCGTGCCAAATCCGGTGCTAATGCTCTTTGGAGCAAAAACCAAAGCCCTCTTTTCTACTAGTGGACTACAGCCGTACATACAACACAACCACTGTCCGCAACTCACCATATTAAGCAATTCCCACTTTTGCATGCATCCATTATTACCATTGCTGCTGGCAAACGAAAAAGCTTGCGCAGCTTTTTGTTCATCACGCAAGGGCCGGCAGAGAGAGAGAGAGATCCATGGCCATGGTAGCCAGCCTGCTCCATGCATGGTGCTTCTATCTAGACACCAAAACATCCCATCCAACGGGTCTTTAATTTGAACAAAACAGTGTATAACGATTTCGAAAAAGAAAAACTGTGATGACAGATTAATTTGTAAAAACTACTCTAGATAGTACAATCAGATTTTGTTTTTGTTAATGCCGTTGCATGTATAAACATATTGTGGTATCATGAATAACTATAGCTGGAAAAGAATATCACTACCACGTGAGAAAGAATTTGCCCAAGTATGGTGTAGGTATGATCACGTGAGAATAATATGCGACCGAGTTTGAGATCTTTTCCTTTCCTTGAGAGATCACGCGCGGTTGGTCATCCGGCCAGATCCATATCTTGTCTCGACGTAGTGCATGCCAGGCTTCATACTTCCATCTCCATGCTTTCTTTTTCCGACGACACTGTGCGTTCTACATGCCTATGCCTGCTAGCCAAGGCCTACAACCCAGGTGCAGCACGTTTTACCCAAGAAGCAAACAAGCATTGAACCATATTAAGCACTTTCCTACTTTTGCGTGCATCTTTATCAGCAAAATAAGCTTGTGCAACTTTTTCTTTGTACAGTTCAGCACACAAGGAGATCCATGGTCAGCATAAATTACTGGTAGCCTACCTTAAGTGTGCTAGACATCAAAAGACCCATAGATGGATCGATCGACTCTTCCCCTTACCCACGCTAAGCGTCAGGAGAGCCCCTGGCTACCATTTCCCAATAACACATTTACAGTAGTACCGCGTGTTTGTAGATAGTTAGCACCGTGCATGTTATTTCAGTACATCGAATTTGTAAAATGAAGTTTGTAGTACCAAATTTTGTTTTCATTTTTTTATGACGCGGATAAAATTTTGTTTTCGTTATGCATGATGAACCAAAAAGATATTGAAAATCCCGATATAGAGGAATATTGTGGTATGAATGACTATAACTGGAAAAAAATGATGAATTTTAGTACCGTCCACAAGCAACCACCACGGCACAGGTGTGCTTCGGTCTACACTGCCTGCCCCAAAAGTATATGCATGAAAAAGGCGCTACAGTAGAACAGTACGTACCTTTACAAAAGAAATCATAATGATGATCCTCCTGCCCATGTCCCCATTTACCCTCTCGTCTCGAATTTCAATTAAATTTTAAGATTTCTCTCGAGTAGAACTAGTATTTTAATTATGTTTGACCATGTTTATAGAAAAGATATATCAACATCTAAATCACTAATTTTCACGAGTGAGAGTAATCATACGGATCCTTGTCAACTTGAATGCTAAACAAACGGACAAAAGCTAAGGCCGTGGAGCAAGGATCTCTTCTCCAAAATAAAGGTTGAGCTTCATATGGCTGTTTTGTTGATGCGGTCATGAGGAAGCAGACTCCAATGGAAAGGTGAAAAGAGGCAGTATCTGTGCTTTCCGGAGGAGAGAAATGATACAAGGGACTAAGACCAGAGTCCACATAGCAACAAGTGGGGTGGGGACGAACGAATCAGAGTTCAGAGGTGAGAGAAGAGGAGGACGGATGGATCAGCCTGATTGGGCATGCATGGCTTCTTTCTTCACAGGACCCTACTTGTCGCTCCGCCCCCTCTCATGCGATGCGCAGGAGGGAGGCTGTCTGCCTGTCTGTAACTGGAGCGTCTCCAGAGGGACCAGCGATTGAAAAATGAAGTGCAGCTAAGCGATCTCTTGAATTAAATCATCACATTGTAGCAACAAAGGCCAAGTCTCAATATGCCCAGGGGATTCGAGGCATAAAGCATCTGCTAGCTTAATGATGAACACCAATATCGTCATTGATGAAATGTGTGAAAACCAGAATAGATTGAGCCACGAGCTTGCAAATTGAGTCTTGGCTCGGCGTGTGTGTGTGAGAGAGAGAGAGAGAGGGGATGCGGAGGAGCAGAGGTGTCAGATGTAAGAGATCCCACTTTCTCATCGTGTACTGGTCGGCGCGCAACCAATCCGCCTGCCCAGGAACCAGACTGCCATGATGGCTTCTAGGCTCTAGCTGTCTTGCAATGCTAGGTGCTTCCGCTGCCAGATGGTCTCACGCCAACTCTTGGTCACACGAGGTCGCCGCGGATATGCCGTGTGTGTCATTCTCATCCATCCATCCATCCATCCATCCATGCAGCTGATGTTTGCTGCGTTTGATAAACATGATGCTACCATCACGATCGAGGAGTTTGTTCAACCGTGCAACTTTTGCATGAGGAATTTGTTCTTATTGTTTGATGATGGTTGCTGCTCCGGGTTAACCGTGCACAATATAGGATGTAACTTTTTCTCACGATCATTTTGTTATATTATACGTTTTTTTTCCGACGTCGTAGGCAAAAGTTAATGCCATTTTACCATTTTCTAAACTTTTTATGCAAAAAAATTCGAAATTCAAATTTGTTAATTTTCCATAATAGTAGGTTGCGTATCATACATGAATCTCAAAAGATTTTATTTTTTGAATTTTCTATCATTTTCTTTTCTATTTTATAGAGTTAAAAAAGGCGATCCACGGTGGGGCGGGGGGGTGGTGGAGGTGCGTGGGGAGCAGAAAAAACCTTTAGCACTGGTTCATAACACGAACCGGTGCTAAAGGGTTCGCGGCTGACATCAACCCTTTTGCACCGGTTCGTGGCACGAACCGATGCTAAAAGGTCTTGCACAAATCGGTGCTAATGCCGCGGCTGGTCCCCTGGACGTTCAGACCGCACGAACTGGTGCTAATGACCCCCTTTAGCACCGGTTCATGCCAAATACGGTGCTAATGATCTTTGGAGCAAAAAACCAAATCCCTCTTTTCTACTAGTGGACTACAGCCGTACATACAACACAACCACTGTCCGCAACTCACCATATTAAGCAATTCCCACTTTTGCGTGCATCCATTATCACCATTGCTGCTGGCAAATGAAAAAGTTTGCGCAGGTTTTTGTTCATCACGCAAGGGCCGGCAGAGAGAGAGAGATCCATGGCCATGGTAGCCGGCCTACTCCATGCATGGTGGTATGATACGTCTCAAAAGTATCCATAATTTCTTATGTTCCATGCTACTTTTATGACAATACTCACATGTTTTATACATACTTTACATCATTTATACGCATTTTCCGGCACTAACCTATTAACGAGATGCCGAAGAGCCAGTTGATGTTGTCTGCTGTTTTTGGTTTCAGAAATCCAACAAAGGAAATATTTTCGGAATTGGACGAAATCAACGCCCAGGGTCTTATTTTTCCACGGAGCTTCCAGAAGACCGAAGAGCATACGAGGTGGGGCGACGAGGCGCCCAGACCACAGGGCCACGCGGCCTGGGTGGGCCCCGCACCGCCCTATGGTGTGGGGCCCTCGTGCCTCCACCGACCCTGCCCTTCCGCCTACTTAAACTCTCTGTCGCGAAAACCTTATTACCGAGAGCCACGATACGGAAATAGTTCCAGAGACGCCGCCGCCGCCAATCCCATCTCGGGGGATACAGGAGATCGCCTCCGGCACCCTGCCGGAGAGGGGAATCATCACCGGAGGGCTCTACATCACCATGCCCGCCTCCGGACTGATGCGTGAGTAGTTCATCCTTGGACTATGGGTCTATAGCAGTAGCTAGATGGTTGTCTTCTCCTCATTGTGCTATCATGTTAGATCTTGTGAGCTGCCTATCATGATCAAGATCATCTATTTGTAATGCTACATGTTGTGTTTGTTGGGATCTGATGAATATTGAATACTATGTCAAGTTGATTATCAATCTATCATATATATGTTATTTATGTTCTTGCATGCTCTCCGTTGCTATTAGAGGCTCTGGCCAAGTTGATACTTGTGACTCCAAGAGGGAGTATTTATGCTCGATAGTGGGTTCATGCCTCCATTGAATCTGGGACAGTGACAGAAAGTTCTAAGGTTGTGGATGTGCTGTTGCCACTAGGGATAAAACATCAATGCTTTGTCTAAGGATATTTGTGTTGATTGCATTACACACCATACTTAATGCAATTGTCTGTTGTTTGCAACTTAATACTAGAAGGGGTGCGGATGCTAACCTGAAGGTGGACTTTTTAGGCATAGATGCATGCTGGATAGCGGTCTATTTACTTTGTCGTAATGCCCTGATTAAATCTCATAGTAATTATCATGATATGTATGCATCTCTATTTGTCAATTGCCCAACTGTAATTTGTTCACCCAACATGCTATTTCTTATTGGAGAGACACCACTAGTGAACTGTGGACCCCGGTCCATTCTTTTACATCTGAATACAATCAACTGCAATCTCTGTTCTCTGTTGTTTTCTACAAGCAAATATCATTCTCCACACCATACGTTTAATCCTTTGTTTTCAGCAAGCCGGTGAGATTGACAACCTCACTGTTAAGTTGGGACAAAGTACTGTGATTGTGTTGTGCAGGTTCCACGTTGGCGCCGGAATCCCTGGTGTTGCGCCGCACTACACTCCTTCACCAACAACCTTCACGGGGCCTTCATCTCCTACTGGTTCGATAACCTTGGTTTCATACTGAGGGAAAACTTGCTGCTGTACGCATCACACCTTCCTCTTGGGGTTCCCAACGGACGTGTGCAACTGCACGCCATCAAGCTCTTTTTCTGGCGCCGTTGCCGGGGAGATCAAGACACGCTGCAAGGGGAGTCTCTCACATCCAATCTCTTTACTTTGTTATTGTCTAGCTTTACTTTACTTTATTTTCTGCTTTGTTTGCTTTCTCTATATCAAAAATACAAAAAAATTAGTTACTTGCATTACTTTATTTACTGTCTTGTTTTCTTTCTCTATATCAAAAACACAAAAAAAATTAGTTACTTTCTTTGCTTTACTTTATTTAGTTTGCTTTACTTGTCTTTATTACTGTTAAAATGAATACTCCTGAAAACACTAAGTTGTGTGACTTTACTAGTACCAATAATAATGATTTTATATGCACTCATATTGCTCCACCTGCTACTACAGCAGAATTCTATGAAATTAAACCTGCTTTACTAAATCTTGTTATGAGAGAGCAATTTTCTGGTGTTAGTTCTGATGATGCTGCTGCCCATCTTAATAATTTTTGTTGAACTTTGTGAAATGCAAAAGTATAAGGATGTAGATGGAGACATTATAAAACTGAAATTGTTTCCTTTCTCCTTAAGAGGAAGAGCTAAAGATTGGTTGCTATCTTTGCCTAAGAATAGTATTGATTCATGGACTAAATGTAAAGATGCTTTTATTGGTAGATATTGTCCTCCTGCTAAAATTATATCTTTGAGAAGTAGCATAATGAATTTTCAGCAATTGGATAATGAACATGTTGCTCAAGCATGGGAAAGAATGAAATCTTTGGTAAAGAATTGCCCTACCCATGGACTAACTACTTGGATGATCATCCAAACCTTTTATGCAGGACTGAATTTTTCTTCGCGGAACCTATTGGATTCAGCTGCTGGAGGTACTTTTATGTCCATCACCTTAGGCGCCGCAACAAAACTTCTTGATGATATGATGATAAATTACTCTGAATGGCACACGGAAAGGACTCCACAAGGTAAGAAGGTAAATTCTGTTGAAGAAACCTCCTCCTTGAGTGATAAGATTGATGTGATTATGTCTATGCTTGTGAATGGTAGATCTAATGTTGATCCCAATAATGTTCCTTTAGCTTCATTGGTTGCTCAAGTAGAGAATGTTGATGTGAACTTCGTTAAGAATAATAATTTCAACAACAATGCTTATAGGAATAATTCTGGTAACAACTATAGGCCATATCCTTCTAATAATGGTAATGGTTATGGTAATTCTTACAAAAATAATAGAAGTGTACCCTCTGGTCTTGAAGCCATGCTTAAAGAATTTATTAGTACACAAACTGCTTTTAACAAATCTGTTGAAGAAAAGCTTGGTAAAATTGATATTCTTGCTTCTAAGGTTGATAGTCTTGCTGCTGATGTTGATCTTTTAAAATTGAAAGTTATGCCTAATGAAACTAAAGATATTAAGTCATTTGCTACAGCAAACACTATCCAAGTTTGTATTAATGAAAATATTAGATTGATGGCTGAATTGCATGCTAGGTGGGAAAGAGAAGAAAACAAAAAACTTGCTAAAGAGAATAATGTAGCTAAAGTTTGGACTATTACCACCACTAGTAATGTTGATGCCTCACATGTTTCTACACCTCCTACTATCAATGGTAAAATAATTGGTGTTGGCAATGTTTCTACTCCTAATGCAAAGCGTACAAAACTGCTTGAAACTGCTAAAACTGCTGAAACTGTTTGTGATAAAACTGCTGAAATTTTTTAAAATATTGGGGGCAATGATCCCATTGCTGTAGATCATAATGGTTTAGATTTTGATGATTTTCATATCTCTGAAGTTATAAAGTTCATACAAAAACTTGCTAAAAGTCCTAATGCTAGTGCTATAAATTTGGCATTTACAAAACATATTACAAATGCTCTCATTAAAGCTAGAGAAGATAAATTAAAACTTGAAAATTCTATTCCTAGGAAGTTGGAAGATGGTTGGGAGCCCATCATTAAGATGAAAGTCAATGATTTTGATTGTAATGCTTCATGTGATCTTGGTGCAAGTATTTCTGTTATGCCTAAGAAAATCTATAATATGCTTGACTTGCCACCATTGAAAAATTGTTATTTGGATGTTAATCTTGCTGATAATTCTACAAAGAAACCTTTGGGAAGGATTGATAATGTTCGCATTACGGTTAACAATAACCTTGTCCCCGTTGATTTTGTTGTCTTGGATATTGAATGCAATACATATTGTCCCATTATTTTGGGAAGACCTTTTCTTCGAACTGTTGGTGCTATTATTGATATGAAGGAAGGGAATATTAAGTATCAATTTCCTCTCAAGAAAGGTATGGAACACTTCCCTAGAAAGATAATGAAGTTACCTTTTGATTCTATTATTAGAACAAATTATAATGTTAATGCTTCATCTCTCGATAATACTTGATTCACACTTTCTGCGCCTAGCTGAAAGGCGTTAAAGAAAAGCACTTCTTGGGAGATAACCCATGTATGTTTTTATTACTGTTTTGTTGTGTCTTGGAAGTTGTTACTACTGTAGCAACCTCTCCTTATCTTTACTTTATTGCATTGTTGTGCCAAGTAAAGTCTCTAATAGTTAAGTTGATACTAGATTTGGATTGCTGCGCAGAAATAGATTTCTACCTGTCACGAATTTACGTAGATCTCTCTGTAGAAAAATCAAAAAAATGTGACAATTTACGTGCGTGATCCACATATATGTACGCAACTTTCATTAGTTTTGAGCTTTTTCATCTGAGCCTGTTAAGTGCCCCAGAAAAATTAGTCTTTACAGACTGTTCTGTTTTGACAGATTCTGCCTTTTATTTCGCATTGCCTGTTTTGCTATGTTTGATGGATTTCTTTATTCCATTAACTTTCAGTAGCTTTGTGCAATGTCCAGATGTGTTAAGAATGATTATGTCACCTCTGAATATGTGAATTTTTGATTATGCACTAACCCTCTAATGAGTTTGTTTTGAGTTTGGTGTGGAGGAAGTTTTCAAGGATCAAGAGAGGAGGATGATACAATATGATCAAGAAGAGTGAAAAGTCTAAGCTTGGGGATGCCCTCGTGGTTCATCCCTGCATATTTCAAGAAGACTCAAGCATCTAAGCTTGGGGATGCCCAAGGCATCCCCTTCTTCATCGACAACTTATCAGGTCACCTCTAGTGAAACTATATTTTTATTCAGTCACATCTTATGTGCTTTACTTGGAGCGTCTGTTTGCTTTTGTTTTTGTTTTTGTTTGAATAAACACGGATCCTAGCATTCTTTGTGTGGGAGAAAGACACGCTCCGCTCGTTCATATGAACATTGGTGTTCTTAGCTTTACTTTTAATGTTCATGGTGAAGGTTGAAACTGCTTCGTTCATTGTTATATGGTTGGAAACAGAAAATGCTTCATGTGGTAATTGGTATATTATCTTGAATAATTTGATACTTGACAATTGTTGTGCTCAAATAAGATCATGTTTAAGCTCTTGCATCATGTACCTTGCACCTATTAATGAAGAACTACTGTAGAGCTTGTTGAAATTTGGTTTGCATGATTGGTCTCTCTAAGGTCTAGATATTTTCTGGTGAAGTGTTTGAACAACAAGAAAGACAGTGTAGAGTCTTATAATGCTTGCAATATGTTCTTATGTAAGTTTTGCTGTACCGGTTCATACTTGTGTTTGCTTCAAACAACCTTGCTAGCCAAAGCCTTGTACTGAGAGGAAATACTTCTCGTGCATCCAAATCCTTGAGCCAAAACCTATGCCATTTGTGTCCACCATACCTACCTACTATGTGGTATTTCTCTGCCATTCCAAAGTAAATTACTTGAGTGCTACCTTTAAAATTCCATTCTTTGTCTTTGCAATACATAGCTCATGGGCAAATAGCCTTAAAAACTATTGTGGTATTGAATATGTTGCTATGTATCTTATTTCTTATAAGTTGCTTGTTGAGCGGTAACCATGTTTCTGGGGACGCCATCAACTATTACACCTTTGTTGGATATCATGTGAGTTGCTATGCATGTTCGTCTTGTCTGAAGTAAGGGCGATTTTCATGATCAAATGGTTTGAGTATGCATATTGTTAGAGAAGAACATTGGGCCGCTAACTAAAGCCATGAATCATGGTGGAAGTTTCAGTTTGGACACTAATCCTCAATCTCTTATGAGAATATTATCTGTTGTTGAATGCTTATGCATTAAAAGAGGAGTCCATTATCTGTTTTCTATGTTGTCCCGGTATGGATGTCCTTGGTTGAGATCTATTAAAAACGATGCAATTTACCTCCCTGGACCTTTGTACAGGCGGCATAGAGGTACCCCTTTGTGACACTTGGTTGAAACATATGTCATGCAATGATAATCCGTGTTAATCCAAGCTAATTAGGACAAGGTGTGGGCACTATTGGTATTCTATGCATGAGACTTGCAACTTATAAGATGTATTATGCATAACACATATGAATTATTACTACCGTTGACAAAATTGTTTCTATGTTTTCAAAATAAAAGCTCTAGCACAAAAATAGTAATCCATGCTTCCCTCTGCGAAGGGCCATTCTTCTACTTTATGTTGAGTCAGTTTACCTACTTCTTTCTATCTTAGAAGCAAACACTTGTGTCAACTGTGCATTGATTCTTACATACTTGCTTACTTGCATTCATCATATTACTTTGTGTTGACAATTATCCATGAGATATACATGTTGAAGTTGAAAGCAACTGCTGAAACTTATATCTTCCTTTGTGTTGCTTCAAAACTCTCTACTAAGAATTTGTTGCTTTATGAGTTAACTCCTATGCAAGTCTTATTGATGCTTGTCTTGAAAGTACTATTCATGAAAAGTCTTTGCTATATGATTCAGTTGTTTAATCATTGTCTTTACCATTGCTTCGAATCACTTCATTCACTTCATATGCTTTACAATAGTATTGATCAAGATTATGATAGCATGTCACTTCAGAAATTATCCTTTTTTTTTTGAGAGAAACTGTGAAGCATAGCCTCACAGCAATTTATTTAAAACCAAAGAAAACAAAGTATCCACCACATACATATGTACAAAACAGGAAAGAAAAGAAAAGAAGCTATGAGACTAAGGCAAAGAATCAATCCAAGTCTGCAGCTGAGAGACATGCTTTTGTTTAACCCTATGCTTATGTAGATAAACATCATGAATAAAATCTCTTCTCCAAGCACTAAAAGATGGCCGTGTGTGCTGAAAGATCAGTCCATTCCTTTGCTTCCAAATGTGCCAAAGTGCTAAAATAACAACCTCAGTGAAAAAAGGCTTCCCAAACTCCTTTCTTGCATGTATGAATTTGTCCTCAATTGTATCCCCAACTGACCAATCAATCTGCAGATAGTTCCAAATCCTGATGCTGAAAACACACTCGAAGAACAAATGTATTCTGTCTTCATAAGTATGTGAAGAACAAAGAATACAATGATACTCATCAGTAAAATTCCAATGCCGCCTCTTAATCATGTCCTTTGTATTGAGCCTGTCACTGATCAACAACCAGGCAAAAACTTTTATTTTCAACACACACTTACTGTTCCATATCCAACCATAAACCTTACTGCAAGTAAAACCCCTGAAACTATGCCGATAAAAACGTTGAGCTGAATAAGCCCCATCCTTCCATATGGTTTTCCATTCATCCTTGCCCTCTGGTTGTAACACCACAGTTTGAATCAATCCCTGCAAATCAACAAGCTCCATGGCTGCCTGCTGTGACAAAGGCCTCTCAAATAGATCAACAATGTCAGGCATGAGCAATGCCTCCTTAACAGATAAGGTCTGATTCACTGTATAAGAATAAAGTCTTGGAAATCTTTCTTGAGGACAAACACCATTCCATCTGTCTGCCCAAAACAGAGTTGTAATGCCATCCTTTATATTCACCGACGTCACAGACCTGTATAGCTCTGATAACTTCATCACATCCCTCCACCAAAAGGATCCACATAGCTTGGAAGCATGTGGCACCCCTTCTGGATAATAGTTCCAAACCAAATTGACCCAGGGAAAATCCTCCCGATTAAAGAACTTATGCAAATGCTTCAAAAGAAGTGCCTCATTCTGCAATTTAAAATCCAAAACCCCTAAACCTCCATTTGCTTTGGGCTTACAGATCATATCCCAGGAAGCCAAGGACTGACTAGTAATGCATTCACCCTTCTTCTTTCTCCACAAACACTGACGAATAATCCTGTTTAATTGCTTAATGATACCCACTGGAATACTTAGTGTACATAAGAAGAATATTGGCATAGAGCTAAGACAAGATTGGATCAACTGCAGCCTACCACCATAAGCTAACAGAGAAGAACTAGCAGATAACCTTCTCTCCATTCTATCCACCATAGGCAAAAGATCTTGCATAGCTGGTCTGGTGGTGCCCAAGGGTAACCCCAAATAAGTGAAAGGCATAACACCAACCTTACAACCAAAATCACTTGCAAGGACCGCCACTTCTTCCTCAGATAAATTTATAGGCAACATACAAGATTTATGAAAATTCACTTTCAAACCTGTGGAGGAACTAAAGTCCTGCAGAGCTACCTTGAGCACAGATAGTTGAGCACTATCAGCAGGGACAATCAACAATGTGTCATCTGCATACTGTATAATTAGGAAGTCAGGGTCACCAGTTTGAATAGGCAATGATATAAGACCCCTCTGCAACAAATCATTTACCACTGATTGTAACAAATCTGCTCCAAGAACAAATAACAGTGGAGAAAGTGGATCCCCCTGCCTAACCCCCCTTTTGCATTTAAACTGCTTGCCTGGAACTCCATTGATGAGAACTGAAGAAATACCAGATTCCAAAATCATCTTGACCCAAGCAATCCACTCCTTACTGAAACCTTTCTTCCTTAAAATCTCATAAATTACCTCATGCTCAATAGTGTCAAAAGCCTTCTCAAAATCAAGTTTCAATATGACCACTGGTCTCTTTGAGGCCTTACACTGATGTATATACTCAAATGTCCAGGCAAGACAATCATGAATGGTTCTACTTTTGATAAAGCCATATTGATTTTTATGTATGCACTGCATAATAACCTTCTGAAACCTATCCGCAGCCATTTTAGTGAGAAACTTCAAGCAGCAATTTGTCAAAGAAATGGGTCTGTAATCATTCACACTCTCAGCTGACTGCTTTTTAGGAACTAAAGAAATATAGGAAGTATTAATATGCTCCAGATTTAAACTGCCTTGTGCAAACTCAGCAGCCAGATTATAAAAATCATGCTTGATAATATGCCAGCACTTTTTCATAAACAATCCATTAAAACCATCAGGCCCAGGGGCCTTGTCTACTGGCATTCTTTTAACCACCAAATCCATTTCCTCATGAGTAAAAGGAGCTGCTAGATTTTCAAGCCCATCCACCTTGCTCAAAAGAGTATTTAAATCAAATTTCATATCAATTCCCATAGAGGACCCCATTCTGTCCTTATAACAATTCCATACCATACCAGCCATTTCATCATGATTACTGACCTGCCTTCCATCCTCCGAAATCAAAGAAGCAATACTATTCCTTCTGTATCTCTCTGTTGCCATAGCATGAAAGAACTTTGTATTTTCCTCCCCTTGTTTCATCCATCTAATGGTACATCTCTTCCTCCAGTACCTATACTGTGCATGCAAAAGTCGTTCTTGATGTAACTTTACCAATTTTCTGAAATTTGCCTCAGGTGTGTACAGATTCCTATACTCTTCTAAGTTATCAAAGAAGAGTATAACCATGTTGCATCTAGCAATTAGATCCTTTAACTTAGACAAACTCATTTTCCACTTCTTAAGGCCTGCCCTAAGCCCCTTAAGTTTCTTGACAAGCAAAGCTGCAGCATTAGTTGCTCTATAGTCCTGCTGCCAAGCAGTAGCAACACACTCTAGAAACCCAGGCTGCTCTGGCCAAAAATTCTCAAAACGGAATAAATGCACTTTTGGAATAGAGGTTTGTATGGATACATTGCATGGAACATGATCCGAGGTGGTTTTAGCAAGAGGATGTACCATGGTATTAGGGTAAGAATCTGTCCAATTAACTGACGTGAAAAACCAGTCAAGTTGTTCCAAAAGTGGCTCATTTTGCATGTTTGACCAAGTGAACGATCGCCCTTTAAGAGGTAGCTCAATTAAACCCAGATGACTGATAATCTCATTAAATAGGAAAATGTCATTGAGGTCCCCACCAGGCCTATTTCTGTTATCTTGCGAGCGAATAAAATTGAAATCACCCATGAACAACCAGTCCTCATCATCAGGAACATTCAAATTATAAAGCCATTGCACAAAATTATCTCTTTCCTCTCCATGACAAGGACCATAAATATTAACCAGAGTCCATTGCTGATTGGAGTTAGTGGATGTGAATTTTATAATTATACCAAATTTCTGCAAATCAATAAGAACCCCCGTGAACAGTGCCGAATTCCACACAACCAACATACCCCCCGACGAACCCACCGAAGGAGAGCAGACAAAATTATCAAAACACCGTGGACAAAACCCTCTTATGAATTTACGATCAAAAGCTTCTTTTTTTGTCTCTTGCAAACATAGGATAGCACAATTACTTTCTTCCATTTTCTCTCTAACTTTTAGCTGCTTAGCTTCTGCATTGATCCCCCTAATATTCCACCCCAACACTGACCAAAAGCGACAATCCATTATCCAACCCATGAAATGTACCAACAGAATGAGCTAGCGTAGCCAACCCATATTACAAAAATAACCCTGGGAACCATACTAACACTGAAGTTGCAAGAGACACAGTAACCATAAAAGACAGGTAACGAGACACCAAAATAAAGGGCACAGTGCCCCTGTAGATGCATGGGAACACTAATCATCAAGATCAGCTTGCTTGACGCCCTCATCACTTGGCTCTGCTGTAAGCTTCGCCACCGTCAAATCTTCAGGGTCCATCTGCAGCAGATCACCAATGCGCTGCATAACAGGTATAGACACCATTGCTGCTGACTCAGAGCTAGAGCACCCCGCCTCCTGTTCAGCTGCACTTGATGGCACAGGCGACCGTCTCATCAACTCCCTCACAGCAGAAGAAGGTTCCACCTTCCTAGATCGCTTCTTAGGTTGAGGCTGCAAATCCTTCAGAGGAGCTGCCCTAAAACCCTTGTTCGCTGACACACTTCGAGTGACACGCTGGAGCGAAGGATCCAAGTGCACTGTCTGCTTCTTTCGACGGGCAGTAACTTTGACAGCAGGTGTGGAAGGCACTGAATCTTGCACAGAAGCAGAGGACACTTGCAAAGAATCCTCAACCGCTTGACCCATATCACCGCAATCATTCGACTGACAAACATCAACAGCAGTACATCCAGCAGCATCCACTGGAGCCATGCTAAGAGCAGTGAAACAGAAATTCTCATCAACCACCCGTGGCTTGACTGCCACCACAATTCTCTTATCTGTTGCCTTGCCATATATGTAGGAGCTCTGGAATTCAAAAGCAACATCCCAGTTTCGCTTCAGATAACTGAACGGGGAAGATCTCATGGAGATGGGGATGGACTTCAAAAGCAGTTCTAGGAGGAAACTGTGCATCAGTCTAGCCCACATCAATGGAGGCGGTAAAATTGGACCAATCTCTACACGCCCCACCTGAATAACATCAAAAACACCAGGCCCATGTGCATCCTCACCCATGTTCACTGAATCACTAGAATTATTAGACAAATGTAACACCATAGATTGCTGAATGTCCATGCCCTGGTCCTCCATCTCATTCATATTATCCTGCATGGGTTGCTGCACAGGTTCATCAAAAGGCTCCTAAACCGCATCCCAACCTATCTCCGGGTACTGCGGCTGCACAAAGAGGTTCAGGTTCGGCTGAAGATTTCCTGGCATTGGATGCGGATTGCCATCAGGCGGCATCTGATCTTCATCAGCAGGCAGTTGTTCAGCAAATTCTGCAGATAATATAAAAACAGGCGCAGTCCACGTCTCCTTAACCCCTCCGACTGTCGAGAACTTGCCGAAAACAACATCCCGAGGCACCAGAGCAGGAGAACTAAAAGATGCATACACAAGAATCCTTTCCTTGATAGGATCATCACGATTCCAGAAGTGAAATTTCCCAAAGGTGGACACCGCAGAGGAGATATCAAAATCATTCCTATAGTCAGGTGGCGTACCCAAGAACATGAGCCATCCCTTACGAAAACCTAGAGCCGCCCTATGATTCTGCGGTGCATCATCAGCTCTGACAAAGCGGACAAATCGATTGAGCAACTGATAGTGGCCGTGCTGGACCAACGCATTGACCGCATGGGGGCTACTAAGCTGGAAGAGACCAGCACCAAAGAGACTCGGCTGATTGTCCAGGACATTGCGATTCAGTGGGCCAAGGAGGAGATTAAGCACCTGACCTCTCCAGAAGACTTCATCAGCTGGCGGCGGCGCTGGCTCGACAATGGCAATGCAGAAGTCATGGTGGTAAGGGAGCAGATCTTGAGCAGGAGAGTAGAAGGTTCTCGACAATCTTGTCGGCCCACCATCGATCACTTGATGACCCCAGGGCAACCACGGCGTAGGGTCCACTTCAAAGGCCGCCATCGAGGACGACGAATCTAGGTTTGGAGTAGTACAAGGTGGCGGCAGGTTGGGAGTAGAACTATCCGATGGCAAAACGACATCTTCGAGGGGAAGAGGCGAATTTATCCTGTCGGACGAAGCCGAAACGGCAGTAGTTGCCCCAGACAATTCCTCTTTTGGTAATGGGCCTGACTTCTTGGGCACCCATTTTTGGGCCTTGGCTTGTACTAAAAACTTGAAACAGTTCTTTTTAATATGCCCATAACTATAACAGGCCCGACACCTAATATCATTTGTGCAAACGTTCTGAAAGTGAGCCATGCTTAAACACCTACCACACTTCCAGACTTTAAAAGTCATATCATCAATCATCTGTTCAAACGCCTCATCTTGTAACTTCTCAACTTGTGCAAAAGGCAGATTATCAGTCTGTCCTAAAGTTGTAGGAACAGAAACCCCACTGCCAGGAGTAGAAACCTGTGTGACATGCGCATCACATACCTCCTGTTCAGAAACACCCTTAGCCAACGAGCCATCAGTCAAGCAAGCAGCATTCTCATTCAGAGGTGCACTACAACTAGAAGCAGGCTTTTGATAACCCTTGCAAGCAGAATAAGAAATCTCCTCCGCAAACGCCAACTTCCTCTTAGGGCCTAAAAACCCCATAGGCTTGTGAATCGATTTTGGTGCTGAGTTTTTCATAGCAGAGAGACCAAGTTGCATTGCTCGCTTTGAGGGACTGACAAGTATCCATTCAGTTTGACACTCTTGCTGCCAAAGCAAAAATTCTCTCCTCCAGTTAGGACCACCTCGACTCCAAAGATGGAAGAAACATTTAAACTGCTGGCATCTATATTGTTTGAGCTTCAGTATATGAAAAGCAACTTCTTTTGAAGCAACAGCAAAAGAGAACACCCTGTCCTTAAGAGAGGACACAAGAAATTCCCCACAGAAACCACCAAGGCAAGCCTCCAAGGCTAAAGCAACCAAATCCTCCTCCATGCGAAAAGTGGCCCTTCCAAAAGACACGACCATTGAGAAATGACCCGAACTGTCAGAAGGGTGCACAGTTGAATGAAATTTATTACTGACATCCTTTGAGAAGTTTCTGCCATGTGAGAAATCAAGACCCAGTCTTAAAGAATCAAAAACCGCAGAGGAAACCCCACTGTTATCCATCTTTGTACCCTCATTCTGTGAGCTTGTACTTTGTTTATCAGATTTCAACAGAACAGGGTGAGAAGGCAAAACAGCAGGTGACACGGGCTGCAAAGGCACAACTGGCGACACCGATTTAGAAGCCAAAACCTCCCGAGGAGCTGCGGTCAGATCTTCCACAGAAGGGGTAGATGCATTATCCCTCATTAAGACAGCTGGCAAAACTGCATGATCCATGCAAACACGTCGAGAAGGCACTGGTGCAGCCGGCATACCAATACGAACAACATGAATGGGAAAGAACAACTTAGCCCCAATGCTGAAATGATCACCTTTCTACAAGGAACGACAGCCAATCTGTACTCCACGCGCATCCATCAGACGCAACCATTGATCCTTCTCAGACACTTCCAACATGCCATCGTAAGATTTCATGCGGCCACGATCTAAATCCTTAATCGTGGAATAGGTAATTTTCCAGAACTTAGACAAAGAATCATTAGCTACATTCTCTTTCGCAATCGGAGCATTCACAACAAGATTGGCCCTAGATTTGGCTTCGAAACTCACAGGATCTACGACCCCAGCATATTTCTCGGAAGAAACAGTAGATCTACATGAGGCATCACATACCTTTGCCTTTGTGAGGGGAGATTTATCATAAACCTTGATCACTTGATGAGGAAAGGTAATATAGGAGTTCTTCTGAATCACCTCCCCTTCATATAAATACCGAGATGCCACAGATGCGCCAGATGAATCCACAAGAGCCAACAAGACACGCGAATGAGATCCCGAGACAAGAAGTTCACCTTCCTTTGGACGGAAGTTCGCCAGATCCAGATCTTGCACATTGCGGAATGAGACGATCCAAGACTCCATGGGAGAGGATCCCATCGAAAAAACCAACCCAGCTAGAGGGAAAAACACCAGAGGACGAGATGCCGGAAGAAAAGTGGAGGGAGAGTACCAGAGATCACCGGCCAAGGCGTCTAGGGTTTAGTCGCCGTCCTTGTTATCGTTTACCTACTCGAGGGCGAGTAGGAACTAAGCTTGGGGATGCTTGATACGTCTCAAACGTATCCATAATTTCTTATGTTCCATGCTACTTTTATGACAATACTCACATGTTTTATACATACTTTACATCATTTATACGCATTTTACGGCACTAACCTATTAACGAGATGCCGAAGAGCCAGTTGCTGTTTTCTGCTGTTTTTGGTTTCAGAAATCCTACAAAGGAAATATTCTCGGAATTGGACGAAATCAACGCCCAGGGTCTTATTTTTCCACGGAGCTTCCAGAAGACCGAAGAGCATACGAGGTGGGGCGACGAGGCGTGATGCGTGCAATTAACACACGTCCGTTGGGAACCCCAAGAGGAAGGTGTGATGCGTATAGAAGCAAGTTTTCCCTCAGTATGAAACCAAGGTTTATCGAACCAGTAGGAGTCAAGAAGCACGTTGAAGGTTGATGGCGGCGAAGTGTAGTGCGGCGCAACACCAGGGATTCCGGCGCCAACGTGGAACCTGCACAACACAATCAAAGTACTTTGCCCCAACGTAACAGTGAGGTTGTCAATCTCACCGGCTTGCTGTAAACAAAGGATTAACCGTATAGTGTGGAAGATGATGTTTGTTTGCGAAGAACAGTAAAGAACAATTGCAGTAGATTGTATTTCAGATGTAAAGAATGGACCGGGGTCCACAGTTCACTAGTGGTGTCTCTCCCATAAGATAAATAGCATGTTGGGTGAACAAATTACAGTTGGGCAATTGACAAATAAAGAAGGCATAACAATGCACATACATATATCATGATGAGTACTATGAGATTTAATCAGGGCATTACAACAAAGTACATAGACCGCTATCCAGCATGCATCTATGCCTAAAAAGTCCACTTTCAGGTTATCATCCGAACCCCTTCCGGTATTAAGTTGCAAGCAACATACAATTGCATTAAGTATGGTGCGTAATGTAATCAACACAAATATCCTTAGACAAAGCATCGATGTTTTATCCCTAGTGGCAACAGCACATCCACAACCTTAGAACTTTCTAGCACTGTCCCAGATTTAATGGAGGCATGAACCCACTATCGAGCATAAATACTCCCTCTTGGAGTTACAAGTATCAACTTGGCCAGAGCCTCTACTAGCAACGGAGAGCATGCAAGAACATAAACAACACATATGATAGATTGATAATCAACTTGACATAGTATTCAATATTCATCGGATCCCAACAAACACAACATGTAGGATTACAAATAGACGATCTTGATCATGATAGGCAGCTCACAAGATCTAACATGATAGCGCAATGAGGAGAAGACGACCATTTAGCTACTGCTATGGACCCATAGTCCAGGGGTGAACTACTCACACATCGATCCGGAGGCGATCATGGCGATGAAGAGTCCTCCGGGAGATGATTCCCCTCTCCAGCAGGGTGCCGGAGGCGATCTCCTAAATCCCCCGAGATGGGATTGGTGGCGGCGGTCTCACAGTAAGGTTTTCCGTATCGTGGCTCTCGGTACAGAGGGTTTCGTGACGAAGGCTTTAAGTAGGCGGAAGGGCGGAGTCGGAGGAGTCACGGGGGCCCCACATGCTAGGGCCGAGCGGGCCCCCTTAGGCCTTGCCGCCCTAGTGTGGCGGTGCCCCGTGGCCCCACTTGGTTTCTCCCTCGGTCTTCTGGAAGCTTCGTGGAAAAATAGGCCCCTGGGCGTTGATTTCGTCCAATTCCGAGAATATTTCCTTTGTAGGATTTCTGAAACCAAAAACAGCAGAAAACATCAACTGGCTCTTCGGCATCTCGTCAATAGGTTAGTGCCGGAAAATGCATAATAATGACATATAATGTGTATAAAACATGTGAGTATCATCATAAAAGTATCATGGAACATAATAAATTATAGATACGTTTGAGACGTATCAAGCATCCCCAAGCTTAGTTCCTACTCGCCCTCGAGTAGGTAAACGATAACAATGATAATTTCTAAAGTGACATGCTATCATAATCTTGATCAATACTATTGTAAAGCATATGAAGTGAATGAAGTGATTCGAAGCAATGGTAAAGACAGTGATTAAACAACTGAATCATATAGCAAAGACTTTTCATGAATAGTACTTTCAAGATAAGCATCGATAAGACTTGCATAGGAGTTAACTCATAAGGCAATAAATTCTTAGTAGAAAGCTTTGAAGCAACACAAATGAAGATATAAGTTTCAGCAGTTGCTTTCAACTTCAACATGTATATCTCATGGATAATTGTCAACACAAAGTAATATGATGAATGCAAATAAGCAAATATGTAGGAATCAATGCACACAGTTAACACAAGTGTTTGCTTCTAAGATAGAAAGAATAGGTAAACTAACTCAACAATAAAGTAAAAGAATGGCCCTTCGCAGAGGGAAGCATGGATTACTATTTTTGTGCTATAGCTTTTCATTTTTGAAAACATAGAAACAATTTTGTCAACGGTAGTAATAAATCATATGTGTTATGTATAAGACATCTTATAAGTTGCAAGCCTCATGCATAGAATACTAATAGTGCCCGCACCTTGTCCTAATTAGCATGGATTAACACGGATTATCATTGCATAACATATGTTTCAACCAAGTGTCACAAAGGGGTACCTCTATGCCGCCTGTACAAGGGTCTAAGGAGAAAGTTCGCATTGGATTTCTCGCTTTTGATCATTCTCAACTTAGACACCCATACCGGGACAACATAGACAACAGATAATGGACTCCTCTTTTTAATGCTTAAGCATTTAACAACAGATAATATTCTCATAAGAGATTGAGGATTTGTGTCCAAACTGAAACTTCCACCATGATTCATGGCTTTAGTTAGCGGCCCAATGTTCTTCTCTAACAATATGCATACTCAAACCATTTGATCATGAAAATCTCCCTTACTTCAGACAAGACGAACATGCATAGCAACTCACATGATATTCAACAAAGGTAAAAGTTGATGGCGTCCCTAGAAACATGGTTACCGCACAACAAGCAACTTATTAAGAAATAAGATACATAAGTACATATTCTTCACCACAATAGTTTTTAAGGCTATTTTCCCATGAGCTATGTATTGTAAAGGCAAAGAATAGAAGTTTAAAGGTAGCACTCAAGAAATGTACTTTGGAATGGCAGAGAAATACCATGTAGTAGGTAGGTATGGTGGACACAAATGGCATAGGTGTTGGCTCAATGTTTTGGATGCACGAGAAGTATTCCCTCTCAGTACAAGGCTTTGGCTAGCAAGGTTGTTTGAAGCAAACTCAAGTATGAACCGGTACAGCAAAACTTACATAAGAACATATTGCAAGCATTATAAGACTCTACACTGTCTTCCTTGTTGTTCAAACACCTTAACCAGAAAATATCTAGACCTTAGAGAGACCAATCATGCAAACCAAATTTCAACAAGCTCTATGTAGTTCTTCATTAATAGGTGCAAAGTACATGATGCAAGAGCTTAAACATGATCTATATGAGCACAACAATTGCCAAGTATCAAGTTATTCAAGACAATATACCAATTACCACATGCGGCATTTTCCGTTTCCAACCATATAACAATGAATGAAGTAGTTCAACCTTCGCAATGAACATTAAGAATAAAGCTAAGAACATATGTGTTCATACGAAACAGCGGAGCGTGTCTCTCTCCCAAACAAAGAATGCTAGGATCCGATTTTATTCAAACAAAAACAAAAATAAAAGCAAACAGACGCTCCAAGTAAAGCACATAAGATGTGACTGAATAAAAATATAGTTTCATTAGAGGAACCTGATAAGTTGTCAATGAAAAAGGGGATGCCTTGGGCATCCCCAAGCTTAGATGCTTGAGTCTTCTTGAAATATGCAGGGATGAACCACGGGGGCATCCCCAAGCTTAGACTTTTCACTCTTCTTGATCATATTGTATCATCCTCCTCTCTTGACCCTTGAAAACTTCCTCCACACCAAACTCGAAACAAACTCATTAGAGGGTTAGTGCATAATCAAAAATTCACATATTCGGAGGTGAAATAATCATTCTTAACACTTCTGGACATTGCACAAAGCTAGTGAAAGTTAATGGAACAAAGAAATCCATCAAACATAGCAAAACAGGCAATGCGAAATAAAAGGCAGAATCTATCAAAACAGAACAGTCCGTAAAGACGATTTTTCCAGGGGCACTTAACTTGCTCAGATGAAAATGCTCAAATTGAATGAAAGTTGCGTAGGATCACGCACGTAAATTGGCAGATTTTTCTGAGTTACCTACAGAGAACCCTGCCCAAATTCGTGACAGCAAGAAATCTGTTTCTGCGCAGTAATCCAAATCTAGTATTGACTTTGCTATCAAAGACTTTACTTGGCACAACAATGCAATAAAATAAAGATAAGGAGAGGTTGCTACAGTAGTAACAACTTCCAAGACACAAATATAAAACAAAAGTGCTGTAGTAAAATCATGGGTTGTCTCCCATAAGCGCTTTTCTTTAACGCCTTTCAGCTAGGCGCAGAAAGTGTGAATCAAGTATTATCAAGAGATGAAGCATCGACATCATAATTTTTCTTACAAACACAACTTGTTGCAGAGGGTACCTTAGATGCTCCATTATCTAAATTCTCCATAATGGTACCAAGGGTTTTATCAATTTTAGGCCTATAATAATTCTTTGGTTTAGGCACCTTAGAGACATACATGAATTTTTGCTCTTTACCAACATAAGCTTTCTCCTTAAACTTAAGAGAAGAAAAAGTTGAACCCAAGGTT
This sequence comes from Lolium perenne, assembly GCF_019359855.2. Classification (NCBI taxonomy): domain Eukaryota; kingdom Viridiplantae; phylum Streptophyta; class Magnoliopsida; order Poales; family Poaceae; genus Lolium; species Lolium perenne. The sequence continues at coordinate 165,732,604 of NC_067247.2, forward strand.
CCCGTAGCTTTTTCAAGTTCACTAATCCTATTGGTTTGATTATCATGGACAACACAAGTTTCTAGGACACCAATTCCTTCATCAATTCTACCTAGGGATTTATCAAGTTTATCGGTATTATCAAGTAATATACCCAATTTAGTCTCAACACTTGGAAGATTTTTCTGTATGGCTTCCAACTTTTTCATAACATCCTCAAGAGAGATTTCAATTTTAGTTTCATTAATAGGTGGTATTCCAACTAGGCTCTCAATGATGCAACTAGCTTCTAAAGCAGGAGTACCTTGATGTCTACGGGTGCTTCTATTCTTGTAGACAGTGTTGGGCCTCCAAGAGCAGAGGTTTGTAGAACAGCATCAAGTTTCCCTTAAGTGGATCACCCAAGGTTTATCAAACTCAGGGAGGAAGAGGTCAAAGATATCCCTCTCAAGCAACCCTGCAACCACAAAGCAAGAAGTCTCTTGTGTCCCCAACACACCTAATAGGTGCACTAGTTCGGCGAAGAGATAGTGAAATACAAGTGGTATGAATGAATATGAGCAGTAGTAACGGCGCCAGAAAAGTGCTTGCTGGCGTGCAGTTGATGGTAGTAATATTGCAGGCAGTATAAATGCAGTAAAATAGTAAACAAGCAGCGATAGCAGTATTTAGGAACATGGCCTAGGGATCATACTTTCACTAGTGGACACTCTCAACATTGATCACATAACAGAATAAATAAATAGATGCTAGACTCTACACCCTCTTGTTGGAGATTACACGAACCCTCAATGCCGGAGTTAACAAGCTCCACAATATTCAATGTTCATATTTAAATAACCTTAGAGTGCATAACAGATCAACATAACCAAACCAAGTACTAACATAGCATGCACACTGTCACCTTCACACTACGAAAGGAGGAATAGATCACATCAATACTATCATAGCAATAGTTAACTTCATAATCTACAAGAGATCACAATCATAGCCTACGCCAAGTACTACACGATGCACACACTGTCACCATTACACCGTGCAGGAGGAATAAACTACTTTAATAACATCACTAGAGTAGCACACAGATAAATTGTGATACAAAACACATTGCAATCATAAAGAGATATAAATAAGCACTTCACTATGCCATTCATAACAGCGAATAAGTATTCTGTGAAATATAGCCTAAGAGACCCACACGGTGCACACACTGTCACCTTTACACACGTGGGACAAGGAGTCTCCGGAGATCACATAAGTAAAATCCACTTGACTAGCATAATGACATCTAGATTACAAGCATCATCATATGAATCTCAATCATGTAAGGCAGCTCATGAGATTATTGTATTGAAGTACATAGGAGAGAGATGAACCACATAGCTACCGGTGCAGCCCCGAGCCTCGATGGAGAACTACTCCCTCCTCATGGGAGACAACAGCGTTGATGAAGATGGCGGTGGTGTCGATGGAGAAGCCTTCCGGGGGCACTTCCCCGTCCCGGCGGCGTGCCGGAACAGAGACTCCTGTCCCCCAGATCTTGGCTTCGCGATGGCGGCGGCTCTGGAAGGTTTCTCGTACCGTGGCTTTTTTCGTCTCGATGTTTTAGGTCAGGGACCTTTATATAGGCGAAGAGGCGGAGTCGGAAGGTCGACGAGGCGACGACACAGTAAGGCGGCGCGGCCAAGGCCTGGGCCGCGCCAGCCTATCATCTGGTGGGCCTGTGGCCCCCCTCTGGCGACTCTCGGGTGTTCTGGAAGCTTCGTCCAATTCTAAGACTCTGGGCGTTGATTTCGTCCAATTCCGAGAATATTTCCTTACCAGGATTTCTGAAACCAAAAACAGCAGAAACAGGAACTGGCACTTTGGCATCTCGTCAATAGGTTAGTTCCGAAAAACGCATAATAATGACATAAAGTATGCATAAAACATGTAGATATCATCAATAATGTGGCATGGAACATAAGAAATTATCGATACGTCGGAGACGTATCAGCATCCCCAAGCTTAGTTCCTGCTCGTCCCGAGCAGGTAAACGATAACAAAGATAATTTCTGGAGTGACATGCCATCATAACCTTGATCATACTATTGTAAGCATATGTAATGAATGCAGCGATCAAAACAATGGTAATGACATGAGTAAACAAATGAATCATAAAGCAAAGACTTTTCATGAATAGTACTTTCAAGACAAGCATCAATAAGTCTTGCATAAGAGTTAACTCATAAAGCAATAATTCAAAGTAAAAGGTATTGAAGCAACATGAAGGAAGATTAAGTTTCAGCGGTTGCTTTCAACTTATAACATGTATATCTCATGGATAATTGTCAACATAGAGTAATATAACAAGTGCAATATGCAAGTATGTAGGAATCAATGCACAGTTCACACAAGTGTTTGCTTCTTGAGATGGAGAGAAATAGGTGAACTGACTCAACATAAAAGGTAAAAGAATGGTCCTTCAAAGAGGAAAGCATTGATTGCTATATTTGTGCTAGAGCTTTGGTTTTGAAAACAAGAAACAATTTTGTCAACGGTAGTAATAAAGCATATGTATCATGTACATTATATCCTACAAGTTGCAAGCCTCATGCATAGTATACTAATAGTGCCTGCACCTTGTCCTAATTAGCTTGGACTACCGGGATCATCGCAATGCACATGTTTTAACCAAGTGTCACAAAGGGGTACCTCTATGCCGCCTGTACAAAGGTCTAAGGAGAAAGCTCGCATTGGATTTCTCGCTATTGATTATTCTCAACTTAGACATCCATACCGGGACAACATATTCAACAGATAATGGACTCCTCTTTTATGCATAAGCATGTAGCAACAATTAATTTTCTCATATGAGATTGAGGATATATGTCCAAAACTGAAACTTCCACCATGGATCATGGCTTTAGTTAGCGGCCCAATGTTCTTCTCTAACAATATGCACGCTCTAACCATAAGGTGGTAGATCGCCCTTACTTCAGACAAGACGAACATGCATAGTAACTCACATGATATTCAACAAAGAGTAGTTGATGGCGTCCCCAGGAACATGGTTATCGCACAACAAGCAACTTATAAGAAATAAAATGCATAAGTACATATTCAATACCACAATAGTTTTTAGGCTATTTGTCCCATGAGCTATATATTGCAAAGACAGAGAATGGAAATTTAAAGGTAGCACTCAAGCAATTTACTTTGGAATGGCGGAGAAATACCATGTAGTAGGTAGGTATGGTGGACACAAATGGCATAGTGGTTGGCTCAAGGATTTTGGATGCATGAGAAGTATTCCCTCTCGATACAAGGCTTAGGCTAGCAAGGTTATTTGAAACAAACACAAGGATGAACCGGTGCAGCAAAACTCACATAAAAGACATATTGTAAACATTATAAGACTCTACACCATCTTCCTTGTTGTTCAAACTCAATACTAGAAATTATCTAGACTTTAGAGAGACCAAATATGCAAACCAAATTTTAGCATGCTCTATGTATTTCTTCATTAATGGGTGCAAAGTATATGATGCAAGAGCTTAAACATGAGCACAACAATTGCCAAGTATCACATTACCCAAGACATTATAGCAATTACTACATGTAGCATTTTCTGTTTCCAACCATATAACAATTAACGAAGCAGTTTCAACCTTCGCCATGAACATTAAAAGCTAAGAACACATGTGTTCATACAAACCAGCGGAGCGTGTCTCTCTCCCACACAAGCATTTATTCAAACAAAAACAAAAACAAGAAACATACAGACGCTCCAAGTAAAGTACATAAGATGTGACCGAATAAAAATATAGTTTCAAGAGAAGGAACCTGATAATTTGTCGATGAATAAGGGGGTGCCTTGGGCATCCCCAAGATTAGATGCTTGAGTCTTCTTGAAATATGCAGGGATGAACCACCGGGGCATCCCCAAGCTTAGACTCTTCACTCTTCTTGATCATAGTATATCATCCTCCTCTCTTGACCCTTGAAAACTTCCTCCACACCAAACTCGAAACAAACTCATTAGAGGGTTAGTGCATAATCAAAAATTTCACATGTTCAGAGGTGACACAATCATTCTTAACACTTCTGGACATTGCACAAAGCTACTGGAAGTCAATGGAACAAAGAAATCCATCAAACATAGCAAAACAGGCAATGCGAAATAAAAGGCAGAATCTGTCAAAACAGAATAGTCCGTAAAGACTAATTTTAAAGTGGCACCAGACTTGCTCAGATGAAAATTCCCAAATTGAATGAAAGTTGCGTACATATCTGAGGATCACTCACGTAAATTGGCAGATTTTTCTGAGTTACCTACAGAGAATTAGGCCTAGATTCGTGACAGACAGAAATCTGTTTCTGCGCAGTAATCCAAATCTAGTATCAACCCTACTATCAAAGACTTTACTTGGCACAACAATGCAATAAAATAATATATGGAGAGGTTGCTACAGTAGTAACAACTTCCAAGACTCAAATATAAAACAAAAGTACTGTAGCAAAATAAACACATGGGTTATCTCCCAAGAAGTTCTTTCTTTATAGCCATTAAGATGGGCTCAACAATTTTAATGATGCACTCGCAAGAAATAAGAGTTGAAGCAAAAGAGAGCATCAAAAGGCAAATTCAAAACAAATTTAAGTCTAACATGCTTCCTATGCATAGGAGTTTTGTAAATAAACAAGTTCATGAAGAAAAAGGTAACAAGCATAGGAAGATAGAACAAGTGTAGCTTCAAAAATTTCAGCACATAGAGAGGTGTTTTAGTAACATGAAAATTTCTACAACCATATTTTCCTCTCTCATAATAACTTTCAGAGGCATCATGAACAAACTCAACAATATAACTATCACATAAAGCATTCTTATCATGAGTCTCATGCATAAAATTATTACTCTCCACATAGGCATAATCAATTTTATTAGTTGTAGTGGGAGCAAATTCAACAAAGTAGCTATCATTATTATTCTCATCATCAAATATAGGAGGCATATTGTAATCATAATCAAATTTATCCTCCATAACAGGCGGTACTAAAAGACCAATATCATTATAATCATCATAAATAGGAGGCAAAGTATCATCAAAGTAAATTTTCTCCTCAATGCTTGGGGGACTAAAAATATCATGCTCATCAAAGCCAGCTTCCCCAAGCTTAGAATTTTCCATATCATTAGCAACAATGGTGTTCAAAGCGTTCATACTAATATGTTCCATAGGTTTTTTAATTTTCGCATCAAACCATCCATGTCTTAAATCAGGAAATAGAATAAGAAGCTCATTGTTGTCCATTATGCCTAACTAGTGTAAACAAGAAAAAAAAAGATGTAATTGCAGGATCTAAAGGAAATAGCTTCGAGCACAAACACAACGGCAACAGAAAAGTACTTAGTTACCTGGGACCGGAGTATGAATGCCTTTTACCTTTCCTCCCCGGCAACGGCGCCAGAAAATAGCTTCGTTGCCGGGATCCGGTGTGTGTGTGCCGTTTACCTTTCCTCCCCGGCAACGGCGCCAGAAAAGTGCTTGATGTCTACGGGTGCTTCTATTCTTGTAGACAGTGTTGGGCCTCCAAGAGCAGAGGTTTGTAGAACAGCAGCAAGTTTCCCTTAAGTGGATCACCCAAGGTTTATCGAACTCAGGGAGGAAGAGGTCAAAGATATCCCTCTCAAGCAACCCTGCAACCACAAAGCAAGAAGTCTCTTGTGTCCCCAACACACCTAATAGGTGCACTAGTTCGGCGAAGAGATAGTGAAATACAAGTGGTATGAATGAATATGAGCAGTAGTAACGGCGCCAGAAAAGTGCTTGCTGGCGTGCAGTTGATGGTAGTAATATTGCAGGCAGTATAAATGCAGTAAAATAGTAAACAAGCAGCGATAGCAGTATTTAGGAACATGGCCTAGGGATCATACTTTCACTAGTGGACACTCTCAACATTGATCACATAATAGAATAAATAAATAGATGCTAGACTCTACACCCTCTTGTTGGATGATGAACACCACTAACTGTGTAGGATTACACGAACCCTCAATGCCGGAGTTAACAAGCTCCACAATATTCAATGTTCATATTTAAATAACCTTAGAGTGCATAACAGATCAACATAACCAAACCAAGTACTAACATAGCATGCACACTGTCACCTTCACACTACGAAAGGAGGAATAGATCACATCAATACTATCATAGCAATAGTTAACTTCATAATCTACAAGAGATCACAATCATAGCCTACGCCAAGTACTACACGCTGCACACACTGTCACCATTACACCGTGCAGGAGGAATAAACTACTTTAATAACATCACTAGAGTAGCACACAGATAAATTGTGATACAAAACACATTGCAATCATAAAGAGATATAAATAAGCACTTCACTATGCCATTCATAACAGCGAATAAGTATTCTGTGAAATATAGCCTAAGAGACCCACACGGTGCACACACTGTCACCTTTACACACATGGGACAAGGAGTCTCCGGAGATCACATAAGTAAAATCCACTTGACTAGCATAATGACATCTAGATTACAAGCATCATCATATGAATCTCAATCATGTAAGGCAGCTCATGAGATTATTGTATTGAAGTACATAGGAGAGAGATGAACCACATAGCTACCGGTGCAGCCCCGAGCCTCGACGGAGAACTACTCCCTCCTCATGGGAGACAGCAGCGTTGATGAAGATGGCGGTGGTGTCGATGGAGAAGCCTTCCGGGGGCACTTCCCCGTCCCGGCGGCGTGCCGGAACAGAGACTCCTGTCCCCTAGATCTTGGCTTCGCGATGGCGGCGGCTCTGAAAGGTTTCTCGTACCGTGGCTTTTTTCGTCTTGATGTTTTAGGTCAGGGACCTTTATATAGGCGAAGAGACGGAGTCGGAAGGTCGACGAGGCGACGACACAGTAAGGCGGCGCGGCCAAGGCCTGGGCCGCGCCAGCCTATCATCTGGTGGGCGTGTGGCCCCCCTCTGGTGACTCTCGGGTGTTCTGGAAGCTTCGTCCAATTCTAAGACTCTGGGCGTTGATTTCGTCCAATTCCGAGAATATTTCCTTACTAGGATTTCTGAAACCAAAAACAGCAGAAATCAGGAACTGGCACTTCGGCATCTCGTCAATAGGTTAGTTCCGGAAAATGCATAATAATGACATAAAGTATGCATAAAACATGTAGATATCATCAATAATGTGGCATGGAACATAAGAAATTATCGATACGACGGAGACGTATCATACCTATGAAATTACCCCCCGAAAGAGTATCAAGAACATACCCATTCCAGCTAGATATACCAACATAAAAGTTCCTAAGTAGGATAATAGTGGAGTGTTTCTTAGTGCACCTATGATGAGCATTACTAATTCTATACCAAGCATCTTTAAAACTTTCTCCACCTTGTTGCTTAAAAGAGCGAACTTCAACTTCAGGATTACTCATTTTAGCAGTAGTAAATAAAACAAACTAAATAAAGTAAATGCAAGTAACTAATTTTTTTGTGTTTTTAATGTAGAGAACGCAAACAAGATAGTAAATAAAGTAAAGCTAGCAACTAATTTTTTGTGTTTTGTTTAAGTGCAGCAAACAAAATAGTAAATAAAATAAAGCAAGACAAAAACAAAGTAAAGAGATTGGAAGTGGGAGACTCCCCTTGCAGCGTGTCTTGATCTCCCCGGCAACGGTGCCAGAAAAAGTGCTTGATGCGTGCAATTAACACACATCCGTTGGGAACCCCAAGAGGAAGGTGTGATGCGTATAGAAGCAAGTTTTCCCTCAGTATGAAACCAAGGTTTATCGAACCAGTAGGAGTCAAGAAGCACGTTGAAGGTTGATGGCGGCGAAGTGTAGTGTGGCGCAACACCAGGGATTCCAGCGCCAACGTGGAACCTGCACAACACAATCAAAGTACTTTGCCCCAACGTAACAGTGAGGTTGTCAATCTCACCGGCTTGTTGTAAACAAAGGATTAACCGTATAGTGTGGAAGATGATGTTTGTTTGCGAAGAACAGTAAAGAACAATTGCAGTAGATTGTATTTCAGATGTAAAGAATGGACCGGGGTCCACAGTTCACTAGTGGTGTCTCTCCCATAAGATAAATAGCATGTTGGGTGAACAAATTACAGTTGGGCAATTGACAAATAAAGAAGGCATAACAATGCACATACATATATCATGATGAGTACTATGAGATTTAATCAGGGCATTACGACAAAGTACATAGACCGCTATCCAGCATGCATCTATGCCTAAAAAGTACACTTTCAGGTTATCATCCGAACCCCTTCCGGTATTAAGTTGCAAGCAACAGACAATTGCATTAAGTATGGTGCGTAATGTAATCAACACAAATATCCTTAGACAAAGCATCGATGTTTTATCCCTAGTGGCAACATCACATCCAAAACCTTAGAACTTTCTGTCACTGTCCCAGATTTAATGGAGGCATGAACCCACTATCGAGCATAAATACTCCCTCTTGGAGTTACATGTATCAACTTGGCCAGAGCCTCTACTAGCAACGGAGAGCATGCAAGAACATAAACAACACATATGATAGATTGATAATCAACTTGACATAGTATTCAATATTCATCGGATCCCAACAAACACAACATGTAGGATTTCAAATAGACGATCTTGATCATGATAGGCAGCTCACAAGATCTAACATGATAGCGCAATGAGGAGAAGACGACCATCTAGCTACTGCTATGGACCCATAGTCCAGGGGTGAACTACTCACACATCGATCCGGAGGTGATCATGGCGATGAAGAGTCCTCTGGGAGATGATTCCCATCTCCGGCAGGGTGCCGGAGGCGATCTCCTGAATCCCCCGAGATGGGATTGGCGGCGGCGGCGTCACAGTAAGGTTTTCCGTATCGTGTCTCTCGGTACAGAGGGTTTCACGATGAAGACTTTAAGTAGGCGGAAGGGCAGAGTCGGAGGAGTCACGGGGGCCCCACACGCTAGGGCCGCGCGGGCCCCCCTTAGGCCACGCCGCCCTAGTGTGGCGGCGCCCCGTGGCCCCACTTCGTTTCTCCCTCGGTCTTCTGGAAGCTTCGTGGAAAAATAGGCCCCTGGGCGTTGATTTCGTCCAATTCCGAGAATATTTCCTTTGTAGGATTTCTGAAACCAAAAACAGCAGACAAACAAGCGGCTCTTCGGCATCTCGTCAATAGGTTAGTGCCGGAAAATGCATAATAATGACATATAATGTGTATAAAACATGTGAGTATCATCATAAAAGTAGGATGGAACATAAGAAATTATAGATACGTTTGAGACGTATCAAGGCGCCCAGACCACAGGGCCACGCGGCCTGGGTGGGGCCCGCGCCGTCCTATGGTGTGGGGCCCTCGTGCCTCCACCGACCCTGCCCTTCCACCTACTTAAACTCTCCGTCGCGAAAACCCTACTACCGAGAGCCACGATACGGAAATAGTTCTAGAGACGCCGCCGCCGCCAATCCCATCTCGGGGGATTCAGGAGATCACCTCCGGCACCCTGCCGGAGAGGGGAATCATCACCGGAGGGCTCTACATCACCATGCCTGCCTCTGGACTGATGCGTGAGTAGTTCATCCTTGGACTATGGGTCCATAGTAGTAGCTAGATGGTTGTCTTCTCCTCATTGTGCTATCATGTTAGATCTTGTGAGCTGCCTATCATGATCAAGATCATCTATTTGTAATGCTATATGTTGTGTTTGTTGGGATCCGATGAATATTGAATACTATGTCAAGTTGATTATCAATCTATCATATATATGTTGTTTATGTTCTTGCATGCTCTCCGTTGCTAGTAGAGGCTCTGGCCAAGTTGATACCTGTGACTCCAAGAGGGAGTATTTATGCTCGATAGTGGGTTCATGCCTCAATTGAATCTGGGACAGTGACTGAAAGTTCTAAGGTTGTGGATGTGCTGTTGCCACTAGGGATCAAACATCAATGCTTTGTCTAAGGATATTTGTGTTGATTACATTACGCACCATACTTAATGCAATTGTCTGTTGTTTGCAACTTAATACTGGAAGGGGTGCGGATGCTAACCTGAAGGTGGACTTAATAGGCATAGATGCATACTGGATAGCGGTCTATGTACTTTGTCGTAATGCCCTGATTAAATCTCATAGTAATTATCATGATATGTATGCATCTCTATTTGTCAATTGCCCAACTGTAATTTGTTCACCCAGCATGCTATTTCTTATTGGAGAGACACCACTAGTGAACTGTGAACCCCGGTCCATTCTTTTACATCTGAATACAATCAACTGCAATCTCTGTTCTCTGTTGTTTTCTACAAGCAAACATCATTCTCCACACCATACGTTTAATCCTTTGTTTTCAGCAAGCCGGTGAGATTGACAACCTCACTGTTAAGTTGGGGCAAAGTACTATGATTGTGTTGTGCAGGTTCCACGTTGGCACCGGAATCCCTGGTGTTGCGCCGCACTACACTCCTTCACCAACAAACTTCACGTGGCCTTCATCTCCCACTGGTTCGATAACCTTGGTTTGATACTGAGGGAAAACTTGCTGCTGTACGCATCACACCTTCCTCTTGGGGTTCCCAACGGACGTGTGCAACTGCACGCCATCATGCTACTAGCTAGACACCAAAACATCCCATCCAACGGGTCTTTAATTTGAACAAAACAGTGCATAACGATTTCGAAAAAAGAAAAACTGTGACGACAGATTAATTTGTAAAAACTACTCTAGATAGTACAATCAGATTTTGTTTTTGTTAATGCCGTTGCATGTATAAACAGATTGTGGTATCATCAACAACTATAGCTGGAAAAGAATACCACCACCACAACACATGTGCGCTTTGGTCTACACCGCCTCCTCCAAGACCGGTCTCGCCCAATAGACCCACCCATTTGGCAGCATTACAGTATCCCCCATCGGTGCCCACCAAACGGTGCCCCGGAAGAGCCATTGGGGGTGCGGGCGCGGATGAACTGCCGCCATTTGGGGTGATGATGCCTGCACCGTCGCCTCCCAAGTGAGCCCCCTAGATACGTAATTCAAACGAATAGACTATTATTATTACAACATATCAAAATTTGAAGCAAATAATTTCAGTATCTTACACACCAAATCAAATAGTCTATTACAATCAATGTTGATGAGCTTATCGGTGTCAACTCGGACGGCTGGTGATTAGCGACTAATAGGCAAATCGGCCGATTAATCAGACGATAAATGAATTTATCGGCTAATCAGTGACCATCCAGTAGCAATTAATCGGCCGATTAATCTTTGAATCGAACGATTTTTTGTACAGTGATTACAATAGGTAAAACAAAAAAATTAAATGATTTTATAGTGCAAGAGACACATCAAACGGCGTTTCCTTTCCTCGCCCACAAATGCTTCGCCAGATCATCGTTCACATGAACTTGCTCGTCACAAATTTCTTGATGCATGGTGATTAAAGCTCCAAATTCGGATGACACCTCGTGATCAACTTCAGCAAGAGACCTCTGACTCTTGAAGGTCATGTCTGTAGCCTTCGGATCAGCGCGGTCACTCTCGATGATCATGTTATGCATGATCACACAGGCATTTATCACCCCCACATCTAAGAATTATACCAGGTTAGAGCAGGGTAACTGACAATAGCAAAACGATCTTGCAACACACCAAATGCCCGCTGGACATCCTTCTTGGTACTGTAAATATGTATGAGGCCAACTTCTCAGTAAACGAGGTGGAGTTTGTCTTCACAAGTGTTGCCCATTGGAGGATAACTGCCATCAGCCAACTAATATATCATTAGTTGTATGTATGACCATTGATATCATAGTTGATCACATGGGCATGACCTTCAACAAGTCTACCAAACACTGGTGAGTGTTGGAGAAATTGATGTCATTGTGTGATCCAGCAATGCGAAAAAAGCATGCCAAATCCATAGATCATAGTCACCCACAACTTCAACCACGACACTTCACTCTCAAGTGTAACCTTGTAAATCCTCTCCCAACCAAATGAGCAACTCTTCCAACCCTAATGCATACATTCAATGCTTTCAAGCGTACCTGGAAATCCTCTCGCTCCATTTTGAGCCAATATTCGAGATGTGTCCTCTTCATCGGTGCCCTGAGATAGTGCGACCCAAACATGCATGAGATGTACTCGTCTCGAAGGCCGTTGACTCAGCCATGTGTATGTAGTCATCCCGAGCATCTGTTGGAGCTCCATGTCTATGCTCCGAAGTGAAACCATATGATCCAGTGCAATGTTTTTTGTAGAGGAACTAGGTATCATACTCGTGCACACCTTGCACAATCTTGCGGAAACTTTCATTGTTCATCTTAAAGCGGGTCAAAAGGTTTTAGGGCCATGTGTAGCACTGCCCTTGAAATAATCATCTCCAAGCATCCCAGATCCGACCATGTGGTGGCGGTCTATGTTATTTCTCTTCCCTTTAACTGAATCGCCGATGTGAGGCGGCAACAACTTTGCCTGTAGGCGAAGAAGATAGATGGGGAGGAGGAGGCGTTTCTTCCTCTAGGCTGCCACCTCGGCCTCCTCTTGCATAAGTTGTTGAATCATCATCTCGCCATTGCTATCCATTTATATGATCACATAAAAAACAATCAAATATTTCAACACTAGATAATTTACCAATCACAATTTGGAAGAAAACACTCACCAAGTCAACGCGTCGAACAACTTGTGTGTGCGGCGACTAATATGAGGTGGTATCGGCCTGATTCTTGCCGTGGTGGCCTCAAAAAACAGATAGGCCGACTGCTCCTTCTAGTGATGTAGTCCTGCCGGGGCGGCGGTGGATGTGATGCTCGTCGGTAGTCTTGAGGACTGGCGGTAAGCGAGAGGCCGCAACCACCACCGGTGGCAGATGTCCCAGGAGGGGGCGCGGTAGGCTTGGAGAGGCTAGCGGTAGAGGCTACAGCCAGAAAGAGGGCCTATTATACGTGGCTTTCATGAGGGTTATCACCGTCTATGCGGGCGCGGCACCGGGCGGGGTGGAGAAGAGGGGCGGTCTGGATGGCGTTGTGTCATCACCAGGACGACCCTACTAGGCTACATTTGGGGGGGCACCGGTGGGGATGCTCTTATATTCTCCATTTCTCTTCCACGCATTCTCTCTGTGTTGGTCATTTCCTTTTCATCAAGGAGTCAAGACGTAACTAGTGCTACGCTAGGCATCACATGATCCAACACAATGTCCCTAGAGGGTGAGCCACATGGAAAGTGATGCCGTCGTTCGATCCAAGAGATCCAGATCTAGGGTTTCCCTGGAACATCTGGTAGGAGGCGGGAGATACGTAGCCATGACACCTTAAACAAGGTAATGACGCCCGAGGATGCCGCCATCGTCGGCTTCAACGTGGTCGGAGCTTGGATTTCACCGGCTGCATGCCTCGCAAACCCAGAAATTGCAGCCGCTATCGATCCGTCTAGAGAGGATCAACACGTCTTCCGCTGCGTTGCCGCATAATAACCACGTCATGACGGGCCGGCGGCCACGCCACAGCCTGGAACTAGGGAGACATCCAGGGCCGTCTCCTTCCGGGAAGGGGCGAAGAGGATTCCCCGACGCCTCTGGCCAGCCATGCTTTGCACAGCAAATCCCAGGCGACAGCGGGGGTAGGGGTGCTGGCGGGGGCGGAAATAGAGTTCCCCTGAGAGCATCTCCACCGGCGCCCCCCATAGTGGCCCCGATAGCGTTTTGGGGTCCGGGAACGAAAGTGGGCTCACACCAGCGCGCCCCAAATAGCGCCGGTGTTGTTTCGAGACCAATAGAAGCACCAGCAACCCTGTGTCGGACCCTTGGCAAAGGTCTCAAATCGGGAGCGCCGACGCCTCGCGAAGCAAATTTTTTGGGCGTGGGAGCCGCCTGTCAGCCACACATCCCAAAGTTATATATCTTTTCCACCAAAACGCCGTCCCCTCCGCTGCTCATTTCTCCCGTCCGCCGCTCCATCCCCCATCCAGCCTCCATCCCGAAAAACCCTCGCCGCCGCCATGCTGATACGTCTCAAACGTATCTATAATTTCTTATGTTCCATGCTACTTTTATGATGATACTCACATGTTTTATACACATTATATGTCATTATTATGCATTTTCCGGCACTAACCTATTGACGAGATGCCGAAGAACCAGTTGCTGTTTTCTGCTATTTTTGGTTTCAGAAATCCTAGTAAGGAAATATTCTCGGAATTGGACGAAATCAACGCCCAGGGGCTTATTTTTCCACGAAGCTTCCAGAAGACCGAGGGAGATACGAAGTGGGGCCACGAGGCGATGCCACACTAGGGCGGCGCGGCCCAGGCCTTGGCCACGCGGCCCTGTTGTGTGGGTCCCTCGTGACGCCCCCTGACCCACCCTTCCGTCTACTTAAAGCCTTCATCGCGAAACCCCCAGTACCGAGAGCCACGATACGGAAAACCTTCCAGAGACGCAGCCGCCGCCAATCCCATCTCGGGGGATTCAGGAGATCGCCTCCGGCACCCTGCCGGAGAGGGGAATCATCTCCCGGAGGGCTCTTCATTGCCATGATCGCCTCCGGATCGATGTGTGAGTAGTTCACCCCTGGACTATGGGTCCATAGCAGTAGCTAGATGGTCGTCTTCTCCTCATTGTGCTATCATGTTAGATCTTGTGAGCTGCCTATCATGATCAAGATCATCTATTTGTAATCCTACATGTTGTGTTTGTTGGGATCCGATGGATATTGAATACTATGTCAAGTTGATTATCAATCTATCATATATGAGTTGTTTATGTTCTTGCATGCTCTCCGTTGCTAGTAGAGGCTCTAGCCAAGTTGTTACTTGTAACTCCAAGAGGGAGTATTTATGCTCGATAGTGGGTTCATGCCTCCATTAAATCTGGGACAGTGACAAAAAGTTCTAAGGTTGTGGATGTGCTGTTGCCACTAGGGATAAAACATTGATGCTTTGTCTATGGATATTTGTGTTGATTACATTACGCACCATACTGATGCGCGTGAGACACACGTCCGTTGGGAACCCCAAGAGGAAGGTGTGATGTGCACAGCAGTAAGTTTTCCCTCAGAAAGAAACCAAGGTTTATCGAACCAGTAGGAGCCAAGAAGCACGTTGAAGGTTGTTGGTGGCGGAGTGTAGTGCGGCGCAACACCAGGGATTCCGGCGCCAACGTGGAACCTGCACAACACAACCAAAGTACTTTGCCCCAATGTAACAGTGAGGTTGTCAATCTCACCGGCTTGCTGTGAACAAAGGATTAACCGTATTGTGTGGAAGATGATTGTTTGCGAAGAACAGTAAAGAACAAGTATTGCAGTAGATTGTATTTCAGATGTAAAGAATAGGACCGGGGTCCACAGTTCACTAGTGGTGTCTCTCCCATAAGATAAATAGCATGTTGGGTGAACGAATTACAGTTGGGAAATTGACAAATAAAGAAGGCATAACAATGCACATACATATATCATGATGAGTACTATGAGATTTAATCAGGGCATTACGACAAAGTACATAGACCGCTATCAAGCATGCATCTATGCCTAAAAAGTCCACTTTCAGGTTATCATCCGAACCCCTTCCGGTATTAAGTTGCAAGCAACAGACAATTGCATTAAGTATGGTGCGTAATGTAATCAACACAAATATCCTTAGACAAAGCATCGATGTTTTATCCCTAGTGGCAACAGCACATCCACAACCTTAGAACTTTACATCCTTGTCCCAGATTTAATGGAGGCATGAACCCACTATAGAGCATAAATACTCCCTCTTGGAGTCACAAGTATCAACTTGGCCAGAGCCTCTACTAGCAACGGAGAGCATGCAAGAACATAAACAACTCATATATGATAGATTGATAATCACCTTGACATAGTATTCAATATCCATCGGATCCCAACAAACACAACATGTAGGATTACAAATAAACGATCTTGATCATGATAGGCAGCTCACAAGATCGAACATGATAGCACAATTAGGAGAAGACGATGATGGCGTGTAACTCACACGTTCGTTGGGAACCCCAAGAGGAAGGTATGATGCGCACAGCAGCAAGTTTTCCCTCAGAAAGAAACCAAGGTTTATCGAACCAGGAGGAGCCAAGAAGCACGTTGAAGGTTGATGGCGGCGGGATGTAGTGCGGCGCAACACCAGGGATTCCGGTGCCAACGTGGAACCTGCACAACACAACCAAAATACTTTGCCCCAACGAAACAGTGAGGTTGTCAATCTCACCGGCTTGCTGTAACAAAGGATTAACCGTATTGTGTGGAAGATGATTGTTTGCAGAAAACAGTAGAACAGTATTGCAGTAGATTGTATTTCAGTATAGAGAATTGGACCGGGGTCCACAGTTCACTAGAGGTGTCTCTCCCATAAGATAAACAACATGTTGGGTGAACAAATTACAGTTGGGCAATTGACAAATAAAGAGGGCATGACCATGCACATACATATTATGATGAGTATTGTGAGATTTAATTGGGCATTACGACAAAGTACATAGACCGCTATCCAGCATGCATCTATGCCTAAAAAGTCCACCTTCAGGTTATCATCCGAACCCCCTCCAGTATTAAGTTGCTAACAACAGACAATTGCATTAAGTATTGCGCGTAATGTAATCAGTAACTACATCCTTGAACATAGCACTAATGTTTTATCCCTAGTGGCAACAGCACATCCATAATCTTAGAGATTTCTGTCACTTCCCCAGATTCACGGAGACATGAACCCACTATCGAGCATAAATACTCCCTCTTGGAGTTACAAGCATCTACTTGGCCAGAACATCTACTAGTAACGGAGAGCATGCAAGATCATAAACAACACATAGACATAACTTTGATAATCAACATAACAAGTATTCTCTATTCATTGGATCCCAACAAACGCAACATATAGAATTACAGATAGATGATCTTGATCATGTTAGGCAGCTCACAAGATCCGACAATTAAGCACAATGGGGAGAAGACAACCATCTAGCTACTGCTATGGACCCATAGTCCAGGGGTAGACTACTCACTCATCACTCCGGAGGCGACCATGGCGGCGTAGAGTCCTTCGGGAGATGATTCCCCTCTCCGGCGAGTGCCGGGAGGCGATCTCCTGAATCCCCCGAGATGGGATCGGCGGCGGCGGCGTCTCTGGAAGGTTTTCCGTATCGTGGCTCTCGGTACTGGGGGTTTCGCAACGGAGGCTTTAAGTAGGCGGAAGGGCAGGTCAGGAGGCGGCACGAGGGGCCCACACCACAGGGCCGCGCGGCCAAGGGGGGGGCCGCGCCGCCCTAGGGTGTGGCCACCTCGTGGCCCCACTTCGTCTCCTCTTCGGTCTTCTGGAAGCTTCGTGGCAAAATAGGACCCTGGGCGTTGATTTTGTCCAATTCCGAGAATATTTCGTTACTAGGATTTCTGAAACCAAAAACAGCAGAAAAACAAAGAATCGGCACTTCGGCATCTTGTTAATAGGTTAGTTCCAGAAAATGCACGAATATGACATAAAGTGTGCATAAAACATGTGGATAACATCAATAATGTGGCATGGAACATAAGAAATTATCGATACGTCGGAGACGTATCAGCATCCCCAAGCTTAGTTACGCTCGTCCCGAGCAGGTAAAACGATAACACGGATAATTTACGGAGTGACATGCCATCATAACCTTGATCATACTATTTGTAAAGCATATGTAGTGAATGCAGCGATCAAAACAATGTATATGACATGAGTAAACAAGTGAATCATATAGCAAAGACTTTTCATGAATAGCACTTCAAGACAAGCATCAATAAGTCTTGCATAAGAGTTAACTCATAAAGCAATAATTCAAAGTAAAGGCATTGAAGCAACACAAAGGAAGATTAAGTTTCAGCGGTTGCTTTCAACTTATAACATGTATATCTCATGGATATTGTCAACATAGAGTAATATAATAAGTGCAATATGCAAGTATGTAGGAATCAATGCACAGTTCACACAAGTGTTTGCTTCTTGAGGTGGAGAGAAATAGGTGAACTGACTCAACATTGAAAGTAAAAGAATTGTCCTCCATAGAGGAAAAGCATCGATTGCTATATTTGTGCTAGAGCTTTGATTTTGAAAACATGAAACAATTTTGTCAACGGTAGTAATAAAGCATATGTATCATGTAAATTATATCTTATAAGTTGCAAGCCTCATGCATAGTATACTAATAGTGCTCGCACCTTGTCCTAATTAGCTTGGACTACCGGATCATCACAATGCACATGTTTTAACCAAGTGTCACAAAGGGGTACCTCTATGCCGCCTGTACAAAGGTCTAAGGAGAAAGCTCACATTGGATTTCTCGCTATTGATTATTCTCAACTTAGACATCCATACCGGGACAACATAGACAACAGATAATGGACTCCTCTTTTATGCATAAGCATGTAACAACAATTAATAATTTTCTCATATGAGATTGAGGATATATGTCCAAAACTGAAACTTCCACCATGGATCATGGCTTTAGTTAGCGGCCCAATGTTCTTCTCTAACAATATGCATGCTTAACCATCAGGTGGTAGATCGCTCTTACTTCAGACAAGACGAACATGCATAGCAACTCACATGAAATTCAACAAAGAGTAGTTGATGGCGTCCCCAGTGAACATGGTTATCGCACAACAAGCAACTTAATAAGAGATAAAGTGCATAAGTACATATTCAATACCACAATAGTTTTTAAGCTATTTGTCCCATGAGCTATATATTGAAAAGGTGAATGATGGAATTTTAAAGGTAGCACTCAAGAAATTTACTTTGGAATGGCGGAAAATACCATGTAGTAGGTAGGTATGGTGGACACAAATGGCATAGTGGTTGGCTCAAGTATTTTGGATGCATGAAAGGTATTCCCTCTCGATACAAGGTTTAGGCTAGCAAGGCTTACTTGAAACAAACACAAGGATGAACCGGTGCAGCAAAACTCACATAAAAGACATATTGTAAACATTATAAGACTCTACACCGTCTTCCTTGTTGTTCAAAACTCAATACTAGAAATTATCTAGACCTTAGAGAAACCAAATATGCAAACCAAATTTTAACATGCTCTATGTATTTCTTCATTAATGGGTGCAAAGCATATGATGCAAGAGCTTAAACATGAGCACAACAATTGCCAAGTATCACATTACCCAAGACATTATAGCAAATTACTACATGTATCATTTTCCAATTCCAACCATATAACAATTTAACGAAGAAGAAACTTCGCCATGAATACTATGAGTAGAACCTAAGGACATACTTGTCCATATGCTACAGCGGAGCGTGTCTCTCTCCCATAAAGTGAATGCTAGGATCCATTTTATTCAAACAAAACAAAAAACAAAAACAAACCGACGCTCCAAGCAAAGCACATAAGATGTGATGGAATAAAAATATAGTTTCAGGGGAGGAACCTGATAATGTTGTCGATGAAGAAGGGGATGCCTTGGGCATCCCCAAGCTTAGACGCTTGAGTCTTCTTAGAATATGCAGGGGTGAACCACCGGGGCATCCCCAAGCTTAGAGCTTTCACTCTCCTTGATCATGTTGCATCATACTCCTCTCTTGATCCTTGAAAACTTCCTCCACACCAAACTTAGAACAACTCATTAGAGGGTTAGCGACAATAAAAATTAACATGTTCAGAGGTGACACAATCATTCTTAACACTTCTGGACATTGCATAAAGCTACTGGACATTAATGGATCAAAGAAATTCATCCAACATAGCAAAAGAGGCAATGCGAAATAAAAGGCAGAATCTGTCAAAACAGAACAGTTCGTATTGACGAATTTTATTGAGGCACCAGACTTGCTCAAATGAAAATGCTCAAATTGAATGAAAGTTGCGTACATATCTGAGAATCACTCACGTAAATTGGCATAATTTTCTGAGTTACCTACAGAGAAAACAGCCCAGATTCGTGACAGCAAAGAAATCTGTTTCTGCGCAGTAATCCAAATCTAGTATGAACTTTTCTATCAACGACTTTACTTGGCACAACAAAACACTAAACTAAGATAAGGAGAGGTTGCTACAGTAGTAAACAACTTCCAAGACACAAAATAAAAACAAAGTACTGTAGGTAAAAACCATGGGTTGTCTCCCATAAGCGATTTTCTTTAACGCCTTTCAGCTAGGCGCAGAAAGTGTGTATCAAGTATTATCGAAGGATGGGGCTTCTACAGCGGGGTGCGGAGTTTTCTCAACCAGGCATAGTATATTAGATACATAATTTTTAGCATCTCCCTTTTCATTAGTCTTAGGCGTGCTACTCTCATCAAACAAATTTTCAGGAACAAGCCAAGCATAGTTATTTTCTAGTGCATCATTCATAGCTAGGAGTTTACATGGTATTGGTGCTTTGATCTCCCCTCCATCATCAATATTATTAGTGTATCTTATTCTATCCATGTCCATCTTTTCAAGGAGACTAACAAAATTAGTATGAGAACCAAGCATATTAAATTTAGCAAAGACCTTTCTAGCTTCTCTTGCTAGACCACCAAATTCTCTAAGAAGGGTTTCTAAAACAAAATCTTTCTTTTCCCCTTCTTCCAAATCACCGAGTGTAAGAAACATGTGTTGGATTATAGGATTGAGGTTAACAAATTTAGTTTCCATCATACGAACTAAAGCAGCAGCGGCAATTTCATAGGTGGGAGCAAGTTCTACCAAGTGTCTATCTTCAAAATTCTCAACGGTACTGACATGATTGAAAAATTCTTCTATATTATTTCTCCCAATTATAGACCCACGTCCTACCGATATGTTTTTCGTGGTAAAATTAAAAGGAAACATGATGAATCAAGTAAAGTAAATGCAAGTAACTAATTTTTTTTGTGTTTTTGATATAGCAAACAAGATAGCAAATGAAGTAAAACTAGCAACTAATTTTTTTGTATTTTGATTTAGTGCAGCAAACAAAGTAGTAAATAAAACTAAGCAAGACAAAAACAAAGTAAAGAGATTGGGATGTGGAGACTCCCCTTGCAGTGTGTCTTGATCTCCCCGGCAACGGCGCCAGAAAAAGAGCTTGATGGCGTGTAACTCACACGTTCGTTGGGAACCCCAAGAGGAAGGTATGATGCGCACAGCAGCAAGTTTTCCCTCAGAAAGAAACCAAGGTTTATCGAACCAGGAGGAGCCAAGAAGCACGTTGAAGGTTGATGGCGGCGAGATGTAGTGCGGTGCAACACCAGGGATTCCGGCGCCAACGTGGAACCTGCACAACACAACCAAAATACTTTGCCCCAACGAAACAGTGAGGTTGTCAATCTCACCGGCTTGCTGTAACAAAGGATTAACCGTATTGTGTGGAAGATGATTGTTTGCAGAAAATAGTAGAACAGTATTGCAGTAGATTGTATTTCAGTATAGAGAATTGGACCGGGGTCCACAGTTCACTAGAGGTGTCTCTCCCATAAGATAAACAGCATGTTGGGTGAACAAATTACAGTTGGGCAATTGACAAATAAAGAGGGCATGACCATGCACATACATATTATGATGAGTATTGTGAGATTTAATTGGGCATTACGACAAAGTACATAGACCGCTATCCAGCATGCATCTATGCCTAAAAAGTCCACCTTCAGGTTATCATCCGAACCCCCTCCAGTATTAAGTTGCTAACAACAGACAATTGCATTAAGTATTGCGCGTAATGTAATCAGTAACTACATCCTTGAACATAGCACTAATGTTTTATCCCTAGTGGCAACAGCACATCCATAATCTTAAAGATTTCTGTCACTTCCCCAGATTCACGGAGACATGAACCCACTATCGAGCATAAATACTCCCTCTTGGAGTTACAAGCATCTACTTGGCCAGAGCATCTACTAGTAACGGAGAGCATGCAAGATCATAAACAACACATAGACATAACTTTGATAATCAACATAACAAGTATTCTCTATTCATCGGATCCCAACAAACGCAACATATAGAATTACAGATAGATGATCTTGATCATGTTAGGCAGCTCACAAGATCCGACAATTAAGCACAATGGGGAGAAGACAACCATCTAGCTACTGCTATGGACCCATAGTCCAGGGGTAGACTACTCACTCATCACTCCGGAGGCGACCATGGCGGTGTAGAGTCCTTCGGGAGATGATTCCCCTCTCCGGCAGGGTGCCGGAGGCGATCTCCTGAATCCCCCGAGATGGGATCGGCGGCGGTGGCGTCTCTGGAAGGTTTTCCGTATCGTGGCTCTCGGTACTGGGGGTTTCGCAACGGAGGCTTTAAGTAGGCGGAAGGGCAGGTCAGGAGGCGGCACGAGGGGCCCACACCACAGGGCCGCGGGGCCAAGGGGGGGCCGCGCCGCCCTAGGGTGTGGCCACCTCGTGGCCCCACTTCGTCTCCTCTTTGGTCTTCTGGAAGCTTTGTGGCAAAATAGGACCCTGCGCGTTCATTTCGTCCAATTCCGAGAATATTTCGTTACTAGGATTTCTGAAACCAAAAACAGCAGAAAACAGCAACTGGCACTTCGGCATCTTGTTAATAGGTTAGTTCCAGAAAATGCACGAATATGACATAAAGTGTGCATAAAACATGTAGATAACATCAATAATGTGGCATGGAACATAAGAAATTATCGATACGTCGGAGACGTATCAGACGACCATCTAGCTACTGCTATGGACCCATGGTCCAGGGGTGAACTACTCACACATCGATCCGGAGGCGATCACGGCGATGAAGAGTCCTCCGGGAGATGATTCCCCTCTCCGGCAGGGTGCCGGAGGCGATCTCCTGAATCCCCCGAGATGGGATTGGCGGCGGCTGCGTCTCTGGAAGGTTTTCCGTATCGTGGCTCTCGGTACTGGGGGTTTCGCGACGAAGACTATATGTAGGCGGAAGGGTAGGTCAGGGGGCGTCACGAGGGACCCACACAACAGGGCCACGCGGCCAGGGGCTGGGCCGCGCCGCCCTAGTGTGGCGTCGCCTCGTGGCCCCACTTCGTTTCCTCTTCGGACTTCTGGAAGCTTCGTGGAAAAATAGGCCCCTGGGCGTTGATTTCGTCCAATTCCGAGAATATTTCCTTACTAGGATTTCTGAAACCAAAAACTGCAGAAAACAGCAACTGGCTCTTCGGCATCTCGTTAATATGTTAGTGCCGGAAAATGCATAATAACGACATATAATGTATATAAAACATGTGAGTATCATCATAAAAGTAGCATGGAACGTAAGAAATTATAGATACGTTTGAGACGTATCAAGCATCCCCAAGCTTAGTTCCTACTCGCCCTCGAGTAGGTAAACGATAACAAAGATAATTTCTGAAGTGACATGCTATCATAATCTTGATCAATACTATTGTAAAGCACATGAGATGAATGCAGCGATTCGAAGCAATGATGAAGATAATGAGTAAACAACTGAATCATATAACAAAGACTTTTCATGAATAGTACTTTCAAGACAAGCATCAATAAGTCTTGCATAACAGTTAACTCATAAGCAATAAATTCTTAGTAGAAAGCTTTGAAACAACACAAAGGAAGATATAAGTTTCAACAGTTGCTTTCAACTTTAACATGTATATCTCATGGATAATTGTCAACACAAAGTAATATAACAAGTGCAATAGGTAAACATGTAAGAATCAATGCACACAGTTTACACAAGTGTTTGCTTCTAAGATAGAAAGAATAGGTAAACTGACTCAACAATAAAGTAGAAGAATGGCCCTTCGCAGAGGGAAGCATGGATTACTATTTTTTTGCTAGAGCTTTTCATTTTGAAAACATAGAAACAATTTTGTCAACGGTAGTAATAAATCATATGTGTTATGTATAAGATATCTTATAAGTTGCAAGCCTCATGCATAGAATACTAATAGTGCCCGCACCTTGTCCTAATTAGCTTGGATTAACACGGATTATCATTGCATAACATATGTTTCAACCAAGTGTCACAAAGGGGTACCTCTATGCCGCCTGTACAAGAATCTAAGGAGAAGGTTCGCATTGGATTTCTCGCTTTTGATCATTCTCAACTTAGACACCCATACCGGGACAACATAGACAACAGATAATGGACTCCTCTTTTAATGCTTAAGCATTCAACAACAGTTAATATTTCTCATAAGAGATTGAGGATTGGTGTCCAAACTGAAACTTCCACCATGATTCATGGCTTTAGTTAGCGGCCCAATGTTCTTCTCTAACAATATGCATACTCAAACCATTTGATCATGAAAATCTCCCTTATTTCAGACAAGACGAACATGCATAGCAACTCACATGATATTCAACAAAGGTAAAAGTTGATGGCGTCCCCAGAAACATGGTTACCGCACAACAAGCAACTTATTAAGAAATAAGACACATAAGTACATATTCTTCACCACAATAGTTTTTAAGGCTATTTGTCCCATGAGCTATATATTGTAAAGGTAAAGAATGGAATTTTAAAGGTAGCACTCAAGTAATGTACTTTGGAATGGCGGAGAAATACCATGTGGTAGGTAGGTATGGTGGACACAATTGGCATAGTTTTTGGCTCAAGGATTTGGATGCACGAGAAGAATTCCTCTCAATACAAGGCTAGGCTAGCAAGGTTGTTTGAAGCAAACTCAAGTATGAAATGGTGCAGCAAGACTCACATATAAACATATTGTAAGCATTATAAGACTTTACATCGTCTCCTTGTTGTTCAAACACCTCAACCAGACAATATCTAGACTTAGAGAGACCAATCATGCAAACCAAATTTTAACAAGCTCTATGTAGTTATTCATTAATAGGTGCAAGGTACATGATGCAAGAGCTTAAACATGATCTATATGAGCACACCAATTGCCAAGTATCAAATTATTCAAGACATTATACCATTTACCACATGCGGCATTTTCCGTTTCCAACCATATATCAATGAACGAGGTAGTTCAACCTTCGCAATGAACATTAAGAATAAAGCTAAGAACACATGTGTTCATACGAAAGAGCGGAGCGTAATATCTCCAATATAAAGAATGCTAGGATCCGATTTTATTCAAACGAAAACAAAAACTAAAGCAAACAGACGCTCCAAGCAAAGCACATAAGATGTGACTGAATAAAAATATAGTTTCACTAGAGGAACCTGATAATGTTGTCGATGAAGAAGGGGATGCCTTGGGCATCCCCAAGCTTAGATGCTTGAGTCTTCTTGAAATATGCAGGGATGAACCACGGGGGCATCCCCAAGCTTAGACTTTTCACTCTTCTTGATCATCTTGTATCATCCTCCTCTCTTGATCCTTGAAAACTTCCTCCACACCAAACTCAAAACAAACTCATTAGAGGGTTAGTGCATATTTGAAAATTCACATATTCAGAGGTGACATAATCATTCTTAACACTTCTGGACATTGCACAAAGCTACTGAAAGTTAATGGAACAAAGAAATCCATCGAACATAGCAAAACATGCAATGCGAAATAAAAGGCAGAATCTGTCAAAACAGAACATTCCGTAAAGATGAATTTTACAGGGGCACTTAACTTGCTCAGATGAAAATGCTCAAACTGAATGAAAGTTGCGTACATATCTGAGGATCACGCACGTAAATTTGCAGATTTTTCTGAGTTACCTACAGAGAATTCTGCCCAGATTCGTGACAGCAAGAAATCTGTTTCTGCGCAGTAATCCAAATCTAGTATTGACTTTACTATCAAAGACTTTACTTGGCACAACAATGCAATAAAATAAAGATAAGGAGAGGTTGCTACAGTAGTAACAACTTCCAAGACTCAAATATAAAACAAAAGTACTGTAGTAAAATCATGGGTTGTCTCCCATAAGCGCTTTTCTTTAACGCCTTTCAGCTAGGCGCAGAAAGTGTGAATCAAGCATTGTCAAGAGATGAAGCATCGACATTATAATTTGTTCTAATAATAGAATCATAAGGTAACTTCATTCTCTTTCTAGGGAAGTGTTCCATACCTTTCTTGAGAGGAAATTGATATTTAATATTACCTTCCTTCATATCAATAGTAGCACCAACAGTTCGAAGAAAAGGTCTTCCCAATATAATGGGACAAGATGCATTGCATTCAATATCCAAGACAACAAAATCAACGGGGACAAGGTTATTGTTAACCATAATACGAACATTATCAATCCTCCCCAAAGGTTTCTTCATAGCATTATCAGCAAGATTAACATCCAAATAACAATTTTTCAATGGTGGCAAGTCAAGCATATCATAGAGTTTCTTAGGCATAACAGAAATACTTGCACCAAGATCACATAAAGCATTACAATAAAAATCATTGACCCTCATCGTAATGATGGGCTCCCAACCATCTTCTAACTTCCTAGGAATATAAGTTTCAAGTTTTAGTTTCTCTTCTCTAGTTTTTATGAGAGCATTTGTAATATGTTTTGTAAAGGCCAAATTTATAGCAATAGCATTAGGACTTTGATGGTGTGTAACTCACACGTTCGTTGGGAACCCCAAGAGGAAGGTATGATGCGCACAGCAGCAAGTTTTCCCTCAGAAAGAAACCAAGGTTTATCGAACCAGGAGGAGCCAAGAAGCACGTTGAAGGTTGAGGGCGGCGGGATGTAGTGCGGCGCAACACCAGGGATTCCAGCGCCAACGTGGAACCTGCACAACACAACCAAAGTACTTTGCCCCAACGAAACAGTGAGGTTGTCAATCTCACCGGCTTGCTGTAACAAAGGATTAACCGTATTGTGTGGAAGATGATTGTTTGCAGAAAACAGTAGAAACGATGTGCAGTAGATTGTATTTCAGTATAGAGAATTGGACCGGGGTCCACAGTTCACTAGAGGTGTCTCTCCCATAAGATAAACAGCATGTTGGGTGAACAAATTACAGTTGGGCAATTGAAAAATAAAGAGGGCATGACCATGCACATACATATTATGATGAGTATAGTGAGATTTAATTGGGCATTACGACAAAGTACATAGACCGCCATCCAGCATGCATCTATGCCTAAAAAGTCCACCTTCAGGTTATCATCCGAACCCCCTCCAGTATTAAGTTGCTAACAACAGACAATTGCATTAAGTATTGCACGTAATGTAATCAGTAACTACATCCTTGAACATAGCACCAATGTTTTATCCCTAGTGGCAACAGCACATCCACAACCTTAGAACTTTCATCCTTTGTCCCAGAGATATCAATGGAGGTATGAACCCACTATCGAGCATAAATACTCCCTCTTGGAGTTACAAGCATCTACTTGGCCAGAGCATCTACTAGTAACGGAGAGCATGCAAGATCATAAACAACACATAGACATAACTTTGATAATCAACATAACAAGTATTCTCTATTCATCGGATCCCAACAAACGCAACATATAGAATTACAGATAGATGATCTTGATCATGTTAGGCAGCTCACAAGATCCGACAATGATAGCACAATGGGGAGAAGACAACCTTCTAGCTACTACTATGGACCCATAGTCCAGGGGTAGACTACTCACTCATCACTTCGGAGGCAACCATGGCGGCGTAGAGTCCTCCGGGAGATGATTCCCCTCTCCGGCAGGGTGCCGGAGGCGATCTCCTGGATCCCCCGAGATGGGATCGGCGGCGGCGGCGTCTCTAGAAGGTTTTCCGTATCGTGGCTCTCGATGCTTGGGGGTTTCGCAACGGAGGCTTTAAGTAGGCGGAAGGGCAGGTCGGGAGGCGGCACGAGGGCCCACACCACGGGCCGCGCGGCCAAGGGGGGCCGCGCCGCCTAGGGTGTGGCCACCTCGTGGCCCCACTTCGTCTCCTCTTCGGTCTTACGGAAGCTTCGTGGCAAAATAGGACCCTGGGCGTTGATTTCGTCCAATTCCGAGAATATTTCGTTACTAGGATTTCTGAAACCAAAAACAATGACAAACAAGCGGCACTTCGGCATCTTGTTAATAGGTTAGTTCCAGAAAATGCACGAATATGACATAAAGTGTGCATAAAACATGTAGATAACATCAATAATGTGGCATGGAACATAAGAAATTATCGATACGTTGGAGACGTATCAGCATCCCCAAGCTTAGTTCTGCTCGTCCCGAGCAGGTAAAACGATAACAAAGATAATTTCTGGAGTGACATGCCATCATAACCTTGATCATACTATTTGTAAAGCATATGTAGTGAATGCAGCGATCAAAACAATGTATATGACATGAGTAAACAAGTGAATCATAAAGCAAAGACTTTTCATGAATAGCACTTCAAGACAAGCATCAATAAGTCTTGCATAAGAGTTAACTCATAAAGCAATAATTCATAGTAAAAGCATTGAAGCAACACAAAGGAAGATTAATTTTCAGCGGTTGCTTTCAACTTGTAACATGTATATCTCATGGATAATTGTCAACATAGAGTAATATAATAAGTGCAATAAGCAAGTATGTAGGAATCAATGCACAGTTCACACAAGTGTTTGCTTCTTGAGGTGGAAAGAAATAGGTGAACTGACTCAACAATGAAAGTAAAAGAATTGTCCTCCATAGAGGAAAAGCATCGATTGCTATATTTGTGCTAGAGCTTTGATTTTGAAAACATGAAACAATTTTGTCAACGGTAGTAATAAAGCATATGTATCATGTAAATTATATCTTACAAGTTGCAAGCCTCATGCATAGTATACTAATAGTGCCCGCACCTTGTCCTAATTAGCTTGGACTACCGGATCATCACAATGCACATGTTTTAACCAAGTGTCACAAAGGGGTACCTCTATGCCGCCTGTACAAAGGTCTAAGGAGAAAGCTCGCATTGGATTTCTCGCTATTGATTATTCTCAACTTAGACATCCATACCGGGACAACATAGACAACAGATAATGGACTCCTCTTTTATGCATAAGCATGTAACAACAATTAATAATTTTCTCATATGAGATTGAGGATGTATGTCCAAAACTGAAACTTCCACCATGGATCATGGCTTTAGTTAGCGGCCCAATGTTCTTCTCTAACAATATGCATGCTTAATCATAAGGTGGTAGATCGCTCTTACTTCAGACAAGACGAACATGCATAGCAACTCACATGAAATTCAACAAAGAGTAGTTGATGGCGTCCCCAGTGAACATGGTTATCGCACAACAAGCAACTTAATAAGAGATAAAGTGCATAATTACATATTCAATACCACAATAGTTTTTAAGCTATTTGTCCCATGAGCTATATATTGCAAAGGTGAATGATGGAATTTTAAAGGTAGCACTCAAGCAATTTACTTTGGAATGGCGGAAAATACCATGTAGTAGGTAGGTATGGTGGACACAAATGGCATAGTGGTTGGCTCAAGGATTTTGGATGCATCAGAAGTATTCCCTCTCGATACAAGGTTTAGGCTAGCAAGGCTTATTTGAAACAAACACAAGGATGAACCGGTGCAGCAAAACTCACATAAAAGACATATTGTAAACATTATAAGACTCTACACCGTCTTCCTTGTTGTTCAAACTCAATACTAGAAATTATCTAGACCTTAGAGAAACCAAATATGCAAACCAAATTTTAGCATGCTCTATGTATTTCTTCATTAATGGGTGCAAAGCATATGATGCAAGAGCTTAAACATGAGCACGACAATTGCCAAGTATCACATTACCCAAGACATTATAGCAATTACTACATGTATCTTTTTCCAATTCCAACCATATAACAATTTAACGAAGAAGAAACTTCGCCATGAATACTATGAGTAGAAGCTAAGGACATACTTGTCCATATGCTACAGCGGAGCGTGTCTCTCTCCCATAAAGTGAATGCTAGGATCCATTTTATTCAAACAAAACAAAAAACAAAAACAAACCGACGCTCCAAGCAAAGCACATAAGATGTGATGGAATAAAAATATAGTTTCAGGGGAGGAACCTGATAATGTTGTCGATGAAGAAGGGGATGCCTTGGGCATCCCCAAGCTTAGACTCTTGAGTGTTCTTAGAATATGCAGGGGTGAACCACCGGGGCATCCCCAAGCTTAGAGCTTTCACTCTCCTTGATCATGTTGCATCATACTCCTCTCTTGATCCTTGAAAACTTCCTCCACACCAAACTTAGAAAAACTCATTAGAGGGTTAGCGACAATAAAAATTAACATGTTCAGAGGTGACACAATCATTCTTAACACTTCTGGACATTGCATAAAGCTACTGGACATTAATGGATCAAAGAAATTCATCCAACATAGCAAAAGAGGCAATGCGAAATAAAAGGCAGAATCTGTCAAAACAGAACAGTTCGTATTGACGAATTTTATCGAGCCACCAGACTTGCTCAACTGAAAATGCTCAAATTGAATGAAAGTTGCGTACATATCTGAGGATCACTCACGTAAATTGGCATAATTTTCTGAGTTACCTACAGAGAAAACAGCCTAGATTCGTGACAGCAAAGAAATCTGTTTCTGCACAGTAATCCAAATCTAGTATGAACTTTACTATCAACGACTTTACTTGGCACAACAAAACACTAAACTAAGATAAGGAGAGGTTGCTACAGTAGTAAACAACTTCCAAGACACAAAATAAAAACAAATTACTGTAGGTAAAAACATGGGTTGTCTCCCATAAGCGCTTTTCTTTAACGCCTTTCAGCTAGGCGCAGAAAGTGTGTATCAAGTATTATCGAAGGGTGGTGCATCGTTATCATGAGCTCCCCCATCCGTAGTGGTACTAAGGGCTTTGTCAATTTTAGGCCTATAATAATACTTCTTTGGTTTAGGCACTTTAGAGACATACATAAATTTTTGCTCCTTACCCACATAAGCTTTCTCCTTATATTTAAGAGAAGAAAATGTTGAACCCAAGGTTTCCATAGCTTTTTCAAGTTCGTCAATCCTATTGCTTTGATCGTCATGGACAACACAAGTTCCTAGGACACTAATTCTTTCATCAATTCCTCCTAAGGATTTATCAAGTTCATCAGTTTTATCAAGTAACATTTCCAATTTAACTTCAATACTTGGAAATTTTTTCTCTATGGTTTCCAATTTTTTCATAACATCTTCAAGAGAGATTTCAGTTTTAACTTCATCAACAGGAGGTATTCCAAATAGACTCTCAATAATGCAACTAGCTTCTAATGCAGGAGTACTTAGGAAGTTACCTTTTGCGAGACTATCAAGAACATACCTATTCCAGCTAGAGATACCAACATAAAAATTCCTGAGTAAAATAGTGGTGGAGTGTTTCTTAGTGCACCTATTATGGGCATCACTAATTCTATACCAAGCATCTCTTAAACATTCCCCCCCTCGTTGCTTAAACGTACGAACTTCAACTTCAGGATTACTCATTTTAGCAGTAGTAAATAAAGCAAACTAGATAAAGTAAATGCAAGTAACTAATTTTTTGTGTGTTTTTGATATAGCAAACAAGATAGCAAATAAAGTAAAACTAGCAACTAATTTTTTTTTGTATTTTGATTTAGTGCAGCAAACAAAGTAGTAAATAAAACTAAGCAAGACAAAAACAAAGTAAAGAGATTGAGAAGTGGAGACTCCCCTTGCAGCGTGTCTTGATCTCCCCGGCAACGGCGCCAGAAAAAGAGCTTGATGGCGTGTAACTCACACGTTCGTTGGGAACCCCAAGAGGAAGGTATGATGCGCACAGCAGCAAGTTTTCCCTCAGAAAGAAACCAAGGTTTATCGAACCAGGAGGAGCCAAGAAGCACGTTGAAGGTTGATGGCGGCGGGATGTAGTGCGGCGCAACACCAGGGATTCCGGCGCCAACGTGGAACCTGCACAACACAACCAAAGTACTTTGCCCCAACGAAACAGTGAGGTTGTCAATCTCACCGGCTTGCTGTAACAAAGGATTAACCATATTGTGTGGAAGATGATTGTTTGCAGAAAACAGTAGAACAGTATTGCAGTAGATTGTATTTCAGTATAGAGAATTGGACCGGGGTCCACAGTTCACTAGAGGTGTCTCTCCCATAAGATAAACAGCATGTTTGGTGAACAAATTACAGTTGGGCAATTGACAAATAAAGAGGGCATGACCATGCACATGCATATTATGATGAGTATAGTGAGATTTAATTGGGCATTACGACAAAGTACATAGACCGCCATCCAGCATGCATCTATGCCTAAAAAGTCCACCTTCAGGTTATCATCCGAACCCCCTCCAGTATTAAGTTGCTAACAACAGACAATTGCATTAAGTATTGCGCGTAACGTAATCAGTAACTACATCCTTGAACATAGCACCAATGTTTTATCCCTAGTGGCAATAGCACATCCACAACCTTAGAACTTTACATCCTTGTCCCAGATATCAATGGAGGCATGAACCCACTATCGAGCATAAATACTCCCTCTTGGAGTTACAAGCATCTACTTGGCCAGAGCATCTACTAGTAATGGAGAGCATGCAAGATCATAAACAACACATAGACATAACTTTGATAATCAACATAACAAGTATTCTCTATTCATCGGATCCCAACAAACACAACATATAGAATTACAGATAGATGATCTTGATCATGTTAGGCAGCTCACAAGATCCGACAATGATAGCACAATGGGGAGAAGACAACCTTCTAGCTACTGCTATGGATCCATAGTCCAGGGGTAGACTACTCACTCATTGATACGTCTCCGATGTATCGATAATTTCTTATGTTCCATGCCACATTATTGATGTTATCTACATGTTTTATGCACACTTTATGTCATATTCGTGCATTTTCTGGAACTAACCTATTAACAAGATGCCGAAGTGCCAGTTCCTGTTTTCTGCTGTTTTTGGTTTCAAAAATCCTAGTAACGAAATATTCTCGGAATCGGACGAAATCAACGCCCAAGTTCCTATTTTCACCGGAAGCATCCAGAACACCCGGGAAGGACCAGAGGGGGGGCACTGGGCCCCCAGACCATAGGCCGGCGCGGCCCAGGCCCTGGCCGCACCGCCCTATGGTGTCGTCGCCCCTTCGACCCTCCTGCGCCGCCTCTTCGCCTATTTAAAGCCCCTGGATCGAAAACCCTGATACGTTCGACGAAAACCACAAAAACCTTCCAGAGCCGCCGCCATCGCGAGGCCAAGATCTGGGGGACAGGAGTCTCTGTTCCGGCACCCTGCCGGAGCGGGGAAGTGCCCCCGGAAGGCTTCTCCATCGACACCGCTGCCATCTCCACCGCCATCTTCATCACCGCTGCTGCTCCCATGAGGAGGGAGTAGTTCTCCATCGAGGCTCGGGGCTGTACCGGTAGCTATGTGGTTAATCTCTCTCCTATGTACCTCAATACAATGATCTCATGAGCTGCTTTACATGATTGAGATTCATATGAGTTTTGTATCACTACTATCTATGTGCTACTCTAGCAAAGTTATTAAAGTAGTTCTATTCCTCCTGCACGTGTGTAAAGGTGACAGTGTGTGCACCGTGTTAGTACTTGGTTTATGCTATGATCATGATCTCGTGTAGATTGCGAAGTTAACTATTGCTATGATAATATTGATGTGATCTATTCCTCCTACATATGCATGAAGGTGACAGTGTGCATGCTATGCTAGTACTTGGTTTAATCTTTTGATCTATCTTACACTATAAGATTACTTAAATATGAACAAATTGTGGAGCTTGTTAACTCCGGCATTGAGGGTTCGTGTAATCCTACGCAATGCGTTCATCATCCAACAAGAGTGTAGAGTATGCATTTATCTGTTCTGTTATGTGATCAATGTTGAGAGTGTCCACTAGTGAAAGTCTAATCCCTAGGCCTTGTTCCTAATACTGCTGCGTTACTACTGCTTGTTTACTGTTTCACTGTGTTACTACTGCTGCAATACTACCACCATCAACTACACGCCAGCAAGCTATTTTCTGGCACCGTTGCTACTGCTCATATATATTCATACCACCTGTATTTCACTATCTCTTCGCCGAACTAGTGCACCTATTAGGTGTGTTGGGGACACAAGAGACTTCTTGCTTTGTGGTTGCAGGGTTGCATGAGAGGGATATCTTTGACCTCTTCCTCCCTGAGTTCGATAAACCTTGGGTGATCCACTTAAGGGAAAACTTGCTGCTGTTCTACAAACCTCTGCTCTTGGAGGCCCAACACTGTCTACAGGAAAAGGAGGGGGAAGTAGACATCAAGCACTTTTCTGGCGCCGTTGCCGGGGAGGAAAGGTAAAAGGTACTCACACTACGGATCCCGGCTACTAAGCTATTCTCTGCCATTGTAAGTACTCGAAGCTATTTCCTTTAGATCCTGCAATTGCATCTTTTTGTTTCTTGTTTTACACTAGTAAGGCATAATGGAAAACATCTGTGAGCTCTTTGTACTATTTCCTGAGTCAAGACATGAATGGTTTAATGCGAAAATTAAAAAACCTATGGAATCTTATTTGCATGCTGGTAGTAATATTAGTATGAACGCTTTGAACACCATTGTTGATAATGATATAGAAAGTTCTAAGCTTGGGGAAGCTGGTTTTCATGATCTTTTTAGTCCCCCAAGCATTGAGGAGAAAATTTTCTTTGATGATACTTTGCCTCCCATATATGATGATTATAATGACACTGGTCTTTTAGTGCCACCTACTATGGAGAGTGAATTTGATTATGATTACAATATGCCTCCTATATTTGATGATGAGAATAATAATGATAGCTACTTTGTTGAATTTGCTCCCACTACAACTACTAAAATTGATTATGCTTATGTGGAGAGTAATAATTTTATGCATGAGACTCATGATAAGAATGTTTTAAGTGATGGGTATATTGTGGATTTCATCAATGATGCTACTGAAAGTTATTATGAGAGAGGGAAATATGGTTATATGCATCTTAATAATATTAAGTTTCCCCTCTTTATGTTGAGAATCTTGAAGTTACTCGTGTTTTATCCTCTTATGCTTGTCACTTTGTTCTTCATGAATTCATTTGTGTACAAGATTCCCCTTCATAGGAAGCATGTTAGACTTAAATTTGTTTTGAATTTGCCTCTTGAAGCTCTCTTTTGCTTCAAATACTATTTCCCGCGAATGGATTATTAAAACTGCTGAGCCCATCTTAATGGCTATAAAGAAAGAACTTCTTGGGAGATAACCCATGTGTTATTTTGCTACAGTAATTTGTTTTTGTTTTGTGTCTTGGAAGTTGTTTAATACTGTAGCAACCTCTCCTTATCTTAGTTTTGTGTTTTGTTGTGCCAAGTAAAGCCGTTGATAGAAAAGTAAGTACTAGATTTGGATTACTGCGCAGTTCCAGATTTCTTTGCTGTCACGAATCTGGGTCCACCTCCCTGTAGGTAACTCAGAAAATTAAGCCAATTTACGTGCATGATCCTCAGATATGTACGCAACTTTCATTCAATTTGAGCATTTTCATTTGAGCAAGTCTGGTGCCATTTTAAAATTCGTCAATATGAACTGTTCTGTTTTGACAGATTCTGCCTTTTATTTCGCATTGCCTCTTTTGCTATGTTGGATTAATTTCTTTGATCCACTAATGTCCAGTAGCATTATGCAATGTCCAGAAGTGTTAAGAATGATTGTGTCACCTCTGAATATGTTAATTTTTATTGTCACTAACCCTCTAATGAGTTGTTCTAAGTTTGGTGTGAAGGAAGTTTTCAAGGGTCAAGAGAGGAGGATGATATACTATGATCAAGAAGAGTGAAAGCTCTAAGCTTGGGGATGCCCCGGTGGTTCACCCCTGCATATATCAAGAAGACTCAAGCGTCTAAGCTTGGGGATGCCCAAGGCATCCCCTTCTTCATCGACAACATTATCAGGTTCCTCCCCTGAAACTATATTTTTATTCCATCACATCTTATGTGCTTTGCTTGGAGCGTCGGTTTGTTTTTGTTTTTTGTTTTGTTTGAATAAAATGGATCCTAGCATTCACTTTATGGGAGAAAGACACGCTCCGCTGTAGCATATGGACAAGTATGTCCTTGGTTTCTACTCATAGTATTCATGGCGAAGTTTCTCCTTCGTTAAATTGTTATATGGTTGGAATTGGAAAATGATACATGTAGTAATTGCTATTAATGTCTTGGGTAATGTGATACTTGGCAATTGTTGTGCTCATGATTAAGCTCTTGCATCATATGCTTTGCACCCATTAATGAAGAAATACATAGAGCATGCTAAAATTTGGTTTGCATATTTGGTTTCTCTAAGGTCTAGATAATTTCTAGTATTGAGTTTGAACAACAAGGAAGACGGTGTAGAGTCTTATAATGTTTTCAATATGTCTTTTATGTAAGTTTTGCTGCACCGGTTCATCCTTGTGTTTGTTTCAAATAAGCCTTGCTAGCCTAAACCTTGTATCGAGAGGGAATACTTCTCATGCATCCAAAATACTTGAGCCAACCACTATGCCATTTGTGTCCACCATACCTACCTACTACATGGTATTTTCCGCCATTCCAAAGTAAATTGCTTGAGTGCTACCTTTAAAATTCCATCATTCACCTTTGCAATATATAGCTCATGGGACAAATAGCTTAAAAACTATTGTGGTATTGAATATGTAATTATGCACTTTATCTCTTATTAAGTTGCTTGTTGTGCGATAACCATGTTTACTGGGGACGCCATCAACTATTCATTGTTGAATTTCATGTGAGTTGCTATGCATGTCCGTCTTGTCTGAAGTAAGAGAGATCTACCACCCTATGGTTAAGCATGCATATTGTTAGAGAAGAACATTGGGCCGCTAACTAAAGCCATGATCCATGGTGGAAGTTTCAGTTTTGGACAAATATCCTCAATCTCAAATGAGAAAATTATTAATTGTTGCTACATGCTTATGCATAAAAGAGGAGTCCATTATCTGTTGTCTATGTTGTCCCGGTATGGATGTCTAAGTTGAGAATAATCAATAGCGAGAAATCCAATGCGAGCTTTCTCCTTAGACCTTTGTACAGGCGGCATAGAGGTACCCCTTTGTGACACTTGGTAAAAACATGTGCATTGTGATGATCCGGTAGTCCAAGCTAATTAGGACAAGGTGCGGGCACTATTAGTATACTATGCATGAGGCTTGCAACTTGTAAGATATAATTTACATGATACATATGCTTTATTACTACCGTTGACAAAATTGTTTCATGTTTTCAAAATCAAAGCTCTAGCACAAATATAGCAATCGATGCTTTTCCTCTATGGAGGGCCATTCTTTTACTTTCAATGTTGAGTCAGTTCACCTATTTCTCTCCACCTCAAGAAGCAAACACTTGTGTGAACTGTGCATTGATTCCTACATACTTGCATATTGCACTTGTTATATTACTCTATGTTGACAATTATCCATGAGATATACATGTTACAAGTTGAAAGCAACCGCTGAAACTTAATCTTCCTTTGTGTTGCTTCAATGTCTTTACTATGAATTTATTGCTTTATGAGTTAACTCTTATGCAAGACTTATTGATGCTTGTCTTGAAGTGCTATTCATGAAAAGTCTTTTGCTTTATGATTCAGTTGTTTACTCATGTCATTACCATTGTTTTGATCGCTGCATTCACTACATATGCTTTACAATAGTATGATCAAGTTTATGATGGCATGTCACTCCAGAAATTATCTGTGTTATCGTTTTACCTGCTCGGGACGAGCAGAACTAAGCTTGGGGATGCTGATACGTCTCCGACGTATCGATAATTTCTTATGTTCCATGCCACATTATTGATGTTATCTACATGTTTTATGCACGTCATATTCGTGCATTTTCTGGAACTAACCTATTAACAAGATGCCGAAGTGCCAGTTCCTGTTTTCTGCTGTTTTTGGTTTCAGAAATCCTAGTAACGAAATATTCTCGGAATCGGACGAAATCAACGCCCAAGTTCCTATTTTCACCGGAAGCATCCAGAACACCCGGGAAGGACCAGAGGGGGGGGGCACTGGGCCCCCAGACCATAGGCCGGTGCGGCCCAGGCCCTGGCCGCGCCGCCCTATGGTGTCGTCGCCCCTTCGACCCTCCTGCGCCGCCTCTTCGCCTATTTAAAGCCCCTGGATCGAAAACCCTGATACGTTCGACGAAAACCACAAAAACCTTCCAGAGCCGCCGCCATCGCGAGGCCAAGATCTGGGGGACAGGAGTCTCTGTTCCGGCACCCTGCCGGAGCGGGGAAGTGCCCCCGGAAGGCTTCTCCATCGACACCGCTGCCATCTCCACCGCCATCTTCATCACCGCTGCTGCTCCCATGAGGAGGGAGTAGTTCTCCATCGAGGCTCGGGGCTGTACCGGTAGCTATGTGGTTAATCTCTCTCCTATGTACCTCAATACAATGATCTCATGAGCTGCTTTACATGATTGAGATTCATATGAGTTTTGTATCACTACTATCTATGTGCTACTCTAGCAAAGTTATTAAAGTAGTTCTATTCCTCCTGCACGTGTGTAAAGGTGACAGTGTGTGCACCGTGTTAGTACTTGGTTTATGCTATGATCATGATCTCGTGTAGATTGCGAAGTTAACTATTGCTATGATAATATTGATGTGATCTATTCCTCCTACATATGCATGAAGGTGACAGTGTGCATGCTATGCTAGTACTTGGTTTAATCTTTTGATCTATCTTACACTATAAGGTTACTTAAATATGAACAAATTGTGGAGCTTGTTAACTCCGGCATTGAGGGTTCGTGTAATCCTACGCAATGCGTTCATCATCCAACAAGAGTGTAGAGTATGCATTTATCTGTTCTGTTATGTGATCAATGTTGAGAGTGTCCACTAGTGAAAGTCTAATCCCTAGGCCTTGTTCCTAATACTGCTGCGTTACTACTGCTTGTTTACTGTTTCACTGTGTTACTACTGCTGCAATACTACCACCATCAACTACACGCCAGCAAGCTATTTTACGCACCGTTGCTACTGCTCATATATATTCATACCACCTGTATTTCACTATCTCTTCGCTGAACTAGTGCACCTATTAGGTGTGTTGGGGACACAAGAGACTTCTTGCTTTGTGGTTGCAGGGTTGCATGAGAGGGATATCTTTGACCTCTTCCTCCCTGAGTTCGATAAACCTTGGGTGATCCACTTAAGGGAAAACTTGCTGCTGTTCTACAAACCTCTGCTCTTGGAGGCCCAACACTGTCTACAGGA
Organism: Lolium perenne; assembly: GCF_019359855.2. Taxonomy (NCBI): domain Eukaryota; kingdom Viridiplantae; phylum Streptophyta; class Magnoliopsida; order Poales; family Poaceae; genus Lolium; species Lolium perenne. The sequence goes on from NC_067247.2 coordinate 165,771,684, forward strand.
AAAGGAGGGGGAAGTAGACATCACTCATCACTCCGGAGGCGACCATGGCGGCGTAGAGTCCTCCGGGAGATGATTCCCCTCTCTGGCAGGGTGCCGAAGGCGATCTCCTGGATCCCCCGAGATGGGATCGGCGGCGGCGGCGTCTCTGGAAGGTTTTCCGTATCGTGGCTCTCGGTACTGGGGGTTTCGCAACGAAGGCTTTAAGTAGGCGGAAGGGCAGGTCAGGAGGCGGCACGAGGGGCCCACACCATAGGGCCGCGCGGCCAAGGGGGGGGGGCCGCGCCGCCCTAGGGTGTGGCCACCTCGTGGCCCCACTTCGTCTCCTCTTCGGTCTTCTGGAAGCTTCGTGGCAAAATAGGACCCTGGGCGTTGATTTCGTCCAATTCCGAGAATATTTCGTTACTAGGATTTCTGAAACCAAAAACAGCAGAAAACAGCAACTGGCACTTCGGCATCTTGTTAATAGGTTAGTTCCAGAAAATGCACGAATATGACATAAAGTGTGCATAAAACATGTAGATAACATCAATAATGTGGCATGGAACATAAGAAATTATCGATACGTTGGAGACGTATCAGACTTCTAGCAAGTTTTTGCAAGAACTTTATAACTTCACAGATGTGAGAATCATCAAAATCCAAAACATTATGAGCTACAGCAATGGGATCATTGTCCCCAATGTTGGAAAAAATTTCAGCAGTTTTATCACAAGCAGTTTCAGCAGTTTTAGCAATTTCAGGTAATTTTGCACGCTTTGCACTAGGAGTAGAAACATTGCCAACACCAACTATTTTACCATTGATAGTAGGAGGTGTAGCAACACGTGAATCATTAACATTACTAGTGGTGGTAATAGTCCAAACTTTAGCTACATTATTCTCTTTAGCTAGTTTTTCATTTTCTTCTCTATCCCACCTAGCACGCAATTCAGCCATTAATCTTATATTCTCATTAATTCTAACTTGGATGGCATTTGCTGTAGTAACAATATTATTTTCATTATCCTTATTAGGCATAACTTTCAATTTTAAAAGATCAACATCAGAGGCAAGTCTATCAACCTTAGAAGCAAGAATATCAATTTTATCAAGCTTTTCCTCAACAGATTTGTTAAAAGCAGTTTATGTACTAATAAATTCTTTAAGCATGGCTTCAAGACCAGAGGGTACACTCCTATTATTGTTGTAAGAATTCCCATAAGAATTACCATAACCATTACCATTAGCAGAAGGATATGGCCTATAGTTGTTACCAGAATTATTCCTATAAGCATTGTTGTTGAAATTATTACTTTTAATGAAGTTCACATCAACATTTTCTTCTTGAGGAACCAATGAAGCTAAAGGAACATTATTTGGATCAACATTAGATCTACCATTCACAAGCATAGACATAATCACATCAATCTTATCACTCAAGGAGGAGGTTTCTTCGACAGAATTTACCTTCTTACCATGTGGAGCTCTTTCCGTGTGCCATTCAGAGTAATTTATCATCATATCATCAAGAAGCTTTGTTGCCACCCCCAAAGTGATGGAAATAAAGGTACCTCCAGCAGCTGAATCCAATAGGTTCTGCGAAGAAAAATTCAATCCTGCATAGAAGGTTTGGATGATCATCCAAGTAGTCAGTCCATGGGTTGGGCAATTCTTTACCAAAGATTTCATTCTCTCCCATGCTTGAGCAACATGTTCATTATCTAATTGCTTAAAATTCATTATGCTACTTCTCAAAGATATAATTTTAGCGGGAGGATAATATCTACCAATAAAAGCATCCTTACATTTAGTCCATGAATCAATACTATTTTTAGGCAAAGATAGCAACCAATCTTTAGCTCTTCTTCTTAATGAGAAAGGAAACAATTTCAATTTTATAATATCACCATCTACATCCTTATACTTTTGCATTTCACATAGTTCAACAAAATTATTAAGATGGGCAGCAGCATCATCAGAACTAACACCAGAAAATTGCTCTCTCATAACAAGATTCAGTAAAGCAGGTTTAATTTCAAAGAATTCTGCTGTAGTAGCAGGTGGGGCAATAGGTGTGCATAGGAAATCATTATTATTAGTGTTTGTGAAGTCACACAACTTAGTATTTTCAGGGGTATTCATTTTAGCAATAGTAAATAAAGCAAACTAAACAAAGTAAATGCAAGTAACTAATTTTTGTGTGTTTTTAATATGGAGAACAAGACAGTAAATAAAGTAAAGCTAGCAACTAATTTTTTTGTGTTTTGTTTTAGTGCAGCAAACAAAGTAGTAAATAAAGTAAAGCAAGACAAAAACAAAGTAAAGAGATTGGAAGTGGAGACTCCCCTTGCAGCGTGTCTTGATCTCCCCGGCAACGCAATTGTAATATGCAAGTGGAGTCTCCACTTCCAATCTCTTTACTTTGTTTTTGTCTTGCTTTATTTTATTTACTACTTTGTTTGCTGCACTAAAACAAAACACAAAAAATTAGTTGCTAGCTTTACTTTATTTACTGTCTTGTTCTCTATATCAAAAACACACAAAAATTAGTTATTTGCATTTACTTTATCTAGTTTGCTTTATTTACTACTGTTAAAATGAATACTCCTGAAAACACTAAGTTGTGTGACTTCACAAACACAAATAATAATGATTTCCTATGCACACCTATTGCTCCACCTGCTACTACAGCAGAATTCTTTGAAATTAAACCTGCTTTACTAAATCTTGTTATGAGAGAGCAATTTTCTGGTGTTAGTTCTGATGATGCTGCTGCCCATCTTAATAATTTTGTTGAACTATGTGAAATGCAAAAGTATAAGGATGTAGATGGTGATATTATAAAATTGAAATTGTTTCCTTTCTCATCAAGAGGAAGAGCTAAAGATTGGTTGCTATCTCTGCCTAAGAATAGTATTGATTCATGGACTAAATGTAAGGATGCTTTTATTGGTAGATATTATCCTCCCGCTAAAATTATATCTTTGAGAAGTAGCATAATGAATTTTAAGCAATTAGATAATGAACATGTTGCTCAAGCATGGGAGAGAATGAAATCTTTGGTGAAGAATTGCCCAACCCATGGACTAACTACTTGGATGATCATCCAAACCTTTTATGCAGGACTGAATTTTTCTTCGCGGAACCTATTGGATTCAGCTGCTGGAGGTACCTTTATGTCCATTACTTTGGGGGCGGCTACAAAGCTTCTTGATGATATGATGATTAATTACTCTGAATGGCACACGGAAAGGGCTCCACAAGGTAAGAAGGTAAATTCTGTTGAAGAAACCTCCTCCTTGAGTGATAAGATTGATGTGATTATGTCTATGCTTGTGAATGGTAGATCTAATGTTGATCCTAATAATGTTCCTTTAGCTTCATTGGTTTCTCAAGAAGAAAATGTTGATGTGAACTTCATTAAAAATAATAATTTCAACAACAACGCTTATAGGAATAATTCTGGTAACAACTATAGGCCATATCCTTCTGCTAATGGTAATGGTTATGGTAATTCTTATGGGAATTCTTACAACAATAATAGGAGTGTACACCCTGGTCTTGAAGCCATGCTTATAGAATTTATTAGTACACAAACTGCTTTTAACAAATCTGTTGAGGAAAAGCTTGATAAAATTGATATTCTTGCTTCTAAGGTTGATAGACTTGCCTCTGATGTTGTTCTTTTAAAATTGAAAGTTATGCCTAATAAGGATATTTATAATAAGATTTTTTACTACAGCAAATGCCATCCAAGTTCGAATTAATGAAAATATTAGATTGATGGCTGAATTGCATGCTAGGTGGGAAAGAGAAGAAAATGAAAAACTTGCTAAAGAGAATAATGTAGCTAAAGTTTGGACTATTACCGCCACTAGTAATGTTGATGCCTCACATGTTGTTAAACCCCCTACTATCAATGGTAAAATAATTGGTGTTGGCAATGTTTCTACTCCTAGTACAAAGCGTGCAAAATTACCTAAAACTGCTGAAACTGCTTGTGATAAAACTGCTAAAAAATTTCAAACCATTGGGGACAATGATCCCATTGCTGTAGATCATAATGGTTTAGATTTTGATGATTGTAACATCTCTGAAGTTATAAAGTTCTTACAAAAACATGCTAGAAGTCCCAATGCTAGTGCTATAAATTTGGCCTTTACAAAACATATTACAAATGCTCTCATAAAAGCTAGAGAAGAGAAACTAAAACTTGAAACTTCTATTCCTAGGAAGTTAGAAGATGGTTGGGAGCCCATCATTAAGATGAGGGTCAATGATTTTGATTGTAATGCTTTATGTGATCTTGGTGCAAGTATTTCTGTTATGCCTAAGAAACTCTATGATATGCTTGACTTGCCACCATTGAAAAATTGTTATTTGGATGTTAATTTTGCTGATAATGCTATAAAGAAACCTTTGGGGAGGATTGATAATGTTCGTATTATGGTTAACAATAACCTTGTCCCCGTTGATTTTGTTGTCTTGGATATTGAATGCAATGCATCTTGTCCCATTATATTGGGAAGACCTTTTCTTCGAACTGTTGGTGCTATTATTGATATGAAGGAAGGTAACATTAAATATCAATTTCCTCTCAAGAAAGGTATGGAACACTTCCCTAGAAAGAGAATGAAGTTACCTTATGATTCTATCATTAGAACAAATTATGATGTAGATGCTTCTTCTCTTGATAATACTTGATTCACACTTTCTGCGCCTAGCTGAAAGGCGTTAAAGAAAAGCGCTTATGGGAGACAACCCATGATTTTACTACAGCACTTTTGTTTTATATTTGAGTCTTGGAAGTTGTTACTACTGTAGCAACCTCTCCTTATCTTTATTTTATTGCATTGTTGTGCCAAGTAAAGTCTTTGATAGTAAAGTCAATACTAGATTTGGATTACTGCGCAAAAACAGATTTCTAGCTGTCACGAATCTGGGCAGGGTTCTCTGTAGGTAACTCAGAAAAATCTGCAAATTTACGTGCGTGATCCTCAGATATGTACGCAACTTTCATTCAATTTGAGCATTTTCATCTGAGCAAGTTAAATGCCGCTGGAAAATTCGTCTTTACGGACGGTTCTGTTTTGACAGATTCTGCCTTTTATTTCGCATTGCCTGTTTTGCTATGTTTGATGGATTTCTTTGTTCCATTAACTTTCAGTAGCTTTGTGCAATGTCCATAAGTGTTAAGAATGATTATGTCACCTCTGAATGTATAAATTTTCAATTATGCACTAACCCTCTAATGAGTTTGTTTCGAGTTTGGTGTGGAGGAAGTTTTCAAGGATCAAGAGAGGAGGATGATACAATATGATCAAGAAAAGTGAAAAGTCTAAGCTTGGAGATGCCCCCGTGGTTCATCCCTCCATATTTCAAGAAGACTCAAGCATCTAAGCTTGGGGATGCCCAAGGCATCCCCTTCTTCATCGACAACATTATCAGGTTCCTCTAGTGAAACTATATTTTTATTCAGTCACATCTTATGTGCTTTACTTGGATCGTCTGTTTGTTTATTTTTGTTTTTGTTTGAATAAAGTCAGATCCTAGCATTCTTTGTGTGGGAGAGAGACACGCTCCGCTATTTCGTATGAACACATATGTTCTTAGCTTTATTCTTAATGTTCATTGCGAAGGTTGAACTACCTCGTTCATTGATATATGGTTGGAAACGGAAAATGCAGCATGTGGTAATTGGTATAATGTCTTGAATAATTTGATACTTGGCAATTGTTGTGCTCATATAGATCATGTTTAAGGTCTTGCATCATGTACTTTGCACCTATTAATGAGGAATTACATAGAGCTTGTTGAAATTTGGTTTGCATGATTGGTCTCTCTGAGGTCTAGATATTTTCTGGTTAAGGTGTTTGAACAACAAGGAAGACAGTGTAGAGTCTTATAATGCTTGCAATATGTTCTTATGTAAGTTTTGCTGTACCGGTTCATACTTGTGTTTGCTTCAAACAACCTTGCTAGCCAAAGGCTTGTACTGAGAGGGAATACTTCTCGTGCATCCAAACCCTTGAGCCAACACCTATGCCATTTGTGTCCACCATACCTACCTACCACATGGTATTTCCTGCCATTCCAAGTAAATACTTCATGTGCTACCTTTAAACAATTCAAAATTTATTACCTCTTATTTGTGTCAATGTTTTATAGCTCATGAGGAAGTATGTGGTGTTTTATCTTTCGATCTTGTCATTTACTTCGGACAGACTTTCACCAATGGACTAGTGGCTCATCCGCTTATCCAATAATTTTGCGAAAAGAGCTGGCAATGGGGTTCCCAGCCCCGATTAATTAACTTGCATTAATAATTCTCTTCACATGCTTTGCCCTGATCAATCAGTGAGCAACTTAATTTTGCAAAAAGAAAAAGAAAAGAAAAAATATAGACACTCCTCCATGGTATGAGATTGTTGGAAGGCACCCGAGGATTCGGTTAGCCATGGCTTGAGAAAGGAAAGGTGGGGAGGAGTGTCACCCATAAATAATAAATGCATGTGTAAACAAAAGAGAAGAGGGATGATCTACCATGGTGGTAGAAATAACGTCCTTCATGGGAGCCGCTCTTGAAAATCTGGTTGATAAGGTAGTTAGAGTACCCATTACCATTCGTTGACAACAACAAACACCTCTCAAAACTTTACTTTTATTCTCTCTATATGATTTCAAAACTTGAAAAGCTCTAGCACATGATTTAATCCCTGCTTCCCTCTGCGAAGGGCCATTCTTTTACTTTATTGTTGAGTCAGTTTACCTATTTCCTTCCATCTTAGAAGCAAACACTTGTGTTAACTGTGTGCATTGATTCCTACATATTTGCTTATTTGCATTCATCATATTACTTTGTGTTGACAATTATCCATGAGATATACATATTGAATTTGAAAGCAACTGCTGAAACTTATATCTTCCTTTGTGTTGCTTCAAAGCTTTCTACTAAGAATTTATTGCCTTATGAGTTAACTCTTATGCAAGTCTTATCGATGCTTGTCTTGAAAGTACTATTCATGAAAAGTCTTTGCTATATGATTCAGTTGTTTAATCATTGTCTTACCATTGCTTCGAATCACTTCATTCACCTCATATGCTTTACAATAGTATTGATCAAGATTATGATAGCATGTCACTTCAGAAATTATCCTTGTTATCGTTTACCTACTCGAGGGCGAGTAGGAACTAAGCTTGGGGATGCTTGATACGTCTCAAACGTATCTATAATTTCTTATGTTCCATGCTACTTTTATGATGATACTCACATGTTTTATACACATTATATGTCATTATTATGCATTTTCTGGCACTAACCTATTGACGAGATGCCGAAGAGCCGATTCTTTGTTTTGCTGTTTTTGGTTTCAGAAATCCTAGTAAGGAAATATTCTCGGAATTGGACGAAATCAACGCCCAGGGGCTTATTTTTCCACGAAGCTTCCAGAAGACCGAGGGAGATACGAAGTGGGGCCACGAGGCGATGCCACACTAGGGCGGCGCGGCCCAGGCCTTGGCCGCGCGGCCCTGTTGTGTGGGTCCCTTGTGACGCCCCCTGACCTGCCCTTCCGCCTACTTAAAGCCTTCGTCGCGAAACCCCCAGTACCGAGAGCCACGATACGGAAAACCTTCCAGAGACGCAGCCGCCGCCAATCCCATCTCGGGGGATTCAGGAGATCGCCTCCGGCACCCTGCCGGAGAGGGGAATCATCTCCGGGAGGGCTCTTCATCGCCATGATCGCCTCCGGATCGATGTGTGAGTAGTTCACCCCTGGACTATGGGTCCATAGCAGTAGCTAGATGGTCGTCTTCTCCTTATTGTGCTATCATGTTAGATCTTGTGAGCTGCCTATCATGATCAAGATCGTATATTTGTAATCCTACATGTTGTGTTTGTTGGGATCCGATGGATATTGAATACTATGTCAAGTTGATTATCAATCTATCATATATGAGTTGTTTATGTTCTTGCATGCTCTCCGTTGCTAGTAGAGGCTCTGGCCAAGTTGATACTTGTGACTCCAAGAGGGAGTATTTATGCTCGATAGTGGGTTCATGCCTCCATTAAATCTAGGACAGTGACAGAAAGTTCTAAGGTTGTGGATGTGCTGTTGCCACTAGGGATAAAACATCGATACTAAGTCTAGAAATGAGTAAGAAGTGATCGATCGTCCCCCGCACGAGGGGGGTAGCCCAGCTTATATAGGCGCTGGCATCTTACATAGAAGTCCCTATAGTCTAGTGGCCGGCTTGGCCGGCTCCGGCTTCCGCTCCTTCCCGAGGCGTTGACGTCACGGAGCCGTTGAGGCGTAGTGGCCCGTCCCATCCGTCTGCCAGTCATCGGTATGGCGAGGAAGTGTCCCCGTTGCCATCATGCCCTGTAGCCGGTACGGACCGACGTAGGCCATGATGGCCTGTCCGCCGCGTGGCACTGTTGCTCCACAGTGCCCCGTGCTTTACGGGAGATGAAGTCAGCGTGGACCTTTGAACCCGGACCACCTACCCAGTTCCCTCGTACAAGACTCGCCAGCCGGGAGTCGGTCTAGGGTGTAAACCCCAGTCGGATATGGCTTGTAGAAGCCGGCCCAGCCACAGCGTTGAAGGCCGTAGCCAGGCCGACTAGGACTTAGAGCCAGCCGACTCTTGGATCAGCCGGCCACGGCTCCAGCCGGCTGCTCCTCAGCCGGCCTTGCCGCGAGCCGGCCGACCTCAAGCCGGCTGCTCCGCGTCCATTGCCCTACCCGGGGTCTTCCCCCCGACACTAGCCCCCGAAGCTGGCAAGGTCCTGCGTTTAAGAGGGACCTAGGCAGGTTCCCCTGGCTTTAAATCTCTTATGTTTCAGCAGCACTTGAAGGGGCCGACTGAGAATTTTCATTCAGCCGGCTGCGCCCTTATCCGGCTTGCTTTGTCCGGCTGCCTCCAGCCGAACGCTATTTTTGCTTCCGCAACTTTCGCTTTTTCACAAGTGTTGACGATGTTTCCGCCTTGCTGGGAGAGCTTGGGGCCGGATGGACTTTAATGCCCGGCTCCGGCTTGAATGCGCCGGTGTCTCCGCCGCCTCGGGCCCTGCGCCCGACTTGACCGGTCTGACGGCTGGCTCCTGTTGCCGTTACGTATGGTCACATCGATGTTTCCTCCGGATCCGGTGCGGTCGTGGAGGAAGTGGCGCGTCCGTTTCCAGTAACCGCTGCCGTCGTGGGGGTAGTTAAGGCCGCAGTAAATCCCGATCGTGGCCCACGATCACCACGTGGCCGCGCAACTGGCGCGTCAGGCGGCTATAAATGCCCCCGGAGCGGCACCGAGGCACCCTTCTTCTTCCTCGCGCTCCCACTTCATTCTTTCTCTCGTTCGAGCTTTTCACGCCGCCGCTCCTTTTCTCCGAAGTCATTCTGGTGAACTCCGGCGACCGAGCGCGGCCACGCAACTTGGCCTCTTCGCAGCCGTCCGCGCATCGAGCCGGCACCACGGGGCCCCGCGTTTCGACGGTACGTTCGTCGCCGCCGCATTCTCCCCCGATGAGGAGCGGTTCTTCCTCGCCGTTCCGCCTTTCTTGGTCTTCTTCTTCTTCCTCTTCGTCAATGGCTCAGCCGAGCGGCTCCTGGAGGGGCTCCTACATGCGCGAAGATGACATCTAGCGGTTCGTGCGGGGGTGATTACGAGGGCGCCCGGCGAGGAGATCGAGCCCAGGCCGGAACCCGGCGAACGTGTGGTCTTCGGAGCGCACTTCGACCGCGGGTTGGGCCTGCCGGCTTCAAACTTCTTCCGGCGATTCCTCGACTTCTTCGGCCTGCAGCCTCACCACTTGCCGGCCAACGCCTTCATCCTCCTCAGCTGCTACGTGGCTTTCATGGAGGGCTACGCCGGCTTGTGGCCGGATGTGGAGTTCTGGAGCCGGCTCTTTTACATCAAAGCGCAGACGACTGAAGGCCATCTGAGGACCTGCGGCGCCGCCTCCATATATCCTCGCACGGGTACGTCTTTTCCGAAGATCCCGACTGTAGATTCTGTGAAGAATTGGCAGATGTCGTTCTTCTACGTGCGGAACGAAAACCCAGCCTTCGACCGGCTCAACCTGCCGGAATACAACCCAGCTCCGCCAGTCGGCCGGCTCAACTGGGGCCACAACGCCAGGACGACGGACCCGGACGCGGAGGTAAACCTTCTGATGGACTTCCTGGGAGAGTGCGTCACGGGGGGCCGGCTGAGCGCTGAAGATCTCCTCTGCACTTATATCGAACGCCGGGTGCTGCCGCTCCAGAGACGTGTCCACAAGATCGGGCACATGTCCGGCCGGCTTGATCCAACCCGGACGTCTAAGCTGGCGCTCACCAAGGCCTAGGTTGCCCACCGGGTGAACAACATCACCAAGGCGAACATGCCAGAGAACTGGGATTGGGGGCTGTAGCCTTACGACCGGGCATCGCCGCCGGAATTGGTAAGTTTGGTGTTTTGGTCGACTTCCGGCTTGCGGCTGCGTGGCCGACTTGTTGTTTACTTTGTTTTGCTATCAGCTTTTCAACCGCCAAGGTATTGAGGATGGCGACCTGGCGCTGAAGATCTGGACACCGGATCATGTTGATCCGGCTGACCAGGCCGGCAACCAAGCCGGCGACGACGATCTGCCGGTGGTGCCGGACCAAGGCGGCCAGGGGGAGCACAACCCGCCGCCTTCACCAGAGCACGAGCCGGAGCCGGAGGAGCCTGTGGAGTCTGGTACGGGTCCTATCCCTGCGGTGCCCCTGCGCTCGAGGCCGCCTGGCGCCTCGGCGACTTCTGCACCCAAGGGGAGGAAGCGAGCCGGCGGCGGGTCCACGGCCAAGCTGGAGGCTAGGGCCAAGAAGCAGCGCCGGGTGGAGCCCAAGAAGGTTCCAGAGGCAGCCGGGTGAGTCCTTTTTTTCCATTGTTTGATTCCTTTTCTTTCCTCTCTCTTTGTATTTATCTTTTCTTGTTTGTTCGACTAGGGCTGCCATCAAGTTTACCCAGGGCGGCGGCTCTCGGCCGCCTCCCCGTGCTGAGCCAACGCTCTCGCGGCAGAGGAGGGAGTCGACCCCGCAGTCGTCGATGCGCGCGCCACCCGTTGTGATCGTGCCGCCTGCGGGCACATCCTCAGCTACGCCTCCTTTTGCGGCGCCTGGCCGCGGCGCCCAGGGTGAGCCGGTCCACCGGCCCACTTTGGATGAGATGTTTCCGCGCCGCGCTCCGCTGTTGGGGCCTACGGCCGGGGCCGGCAGGGGTGCGCCGCCAGCGACCGGAGCTGGAGCCGGCGGGGCTGCGCCGCCTGATACAGGAGCTGGGGCCAGCGGGGCTGCGCCGCCTGAAGCTGGAGCCGGTGGGGCTGCGCCGCCGGAGGGAACGCACCCGACGCTGGAGAAGGCAGCCCCCACCGGCCCGACTGCTTCGACCGTGCCACCTCTGACTTCGGAGCCATCGAGGGAGGAGCCGGCCGGGAAGGAGCCGGCAAGGGAGGAGCCAGCGCGCCCGAAGGACGCCGACTCCCGGGCGTTGGTGAGGAGGAAGGGTCCGTCGGACCCGTCTGAGGGCCTCCATGTGGCCAAGGGGGCCCGGCTGCTGCACGTGCCATCCACCTCCGACTCCAGCCTTGGCTCGGCTGGCACCATGGAGAAGGCGTGGCACCAGGTCGATTCCTGCGAGGTGATCAGCCGGGAGGGGCAGCCTGGCGCGGCGCCCATGAAGATGCTCTTCTCCGGCTACCGGGCCAGCCTTAAGGCCAAAGCCGCCGAGACCATTGCCCAGCTGGCAACGCTGGAGGATGCTGACAAGGTAGGTGTCTTCTTATTTTCTGCAAGTTTATTGTTATCCTGGTAGCCCCCCGAGGCATGGGCCGGCTGCTTGGAGCCGGTCCGGGTTTCGTTTATCATCTGATCGTTTCTTTCAGGTGGTTGCGGAGCGACGCACCGTTTTGTACAACCGAGTGGTGACCAGCTACCACAAGGCCAAGATTGAGCGGGCCGGTGATACGTCTCCAACGTATCGATAATTTCTTATGTTCCATGCCACATTATTGATGTTATCTACATGTTTTATGCACACTTTATGTCATATTCGTGCATTTTCTGGAACTAACCTATTAACAAGATGCCAAAGTGCCGATTCTTTGTTTCTGCTGTTTTTGGTTTCAGAAATCCTAGTAACGAAATATTCTCGGAATAGGACGAAATCAACGCCCGGGGTCCTATTTTGCCGGGAAGCTTCCGGAAGTCCGAAGAGGAGACGAAGAGGGGCCACGAGGGGCCACACCCTAGGGCGGCGCGGCCCCCCCCCCTTGGCCGCGCGGCCCGGTGGTGTGGGGCCCCCCTGCCGCCTCTTGACCTGCCCTTCCGCCAACAAAAAGCCTCCGTTGCGAAACCCCCAGTACCGAGAGCCACGATACGGAAAACCTTCCAGAGACGCCGCCGCCGCCGATCCCATCTCGGGGGATCCAGGAGATCGCCTCCGGCACCCTGCCGGAGAGGGGAATCATCTCCCGGAGGACTCTACGCTGCCATGGTCGCCTCCGGAGTGATGTGTGAGTAGTCTACCCCTGGACTATGGGTCCATAGCAGTAGCTAGATGGTTGTCTTCTCCCCATTGTGCTTCATTGTCGGATCTTGTGAGCTGCCTAACATGATCAAGATCATCTATCTGTAATTCTATATGTTGCGTTTGTTGGGATCCGATGAATAGAGAATACTTGTTATGTTGATTATCAAAGTTATATCTATATGTTGTTTATGATCTTGCATGCTCTCCGTTACTAGTAGATGCTCTGGCCAAGTAGATGCTTGTAACTCCAAGAGGGAGTATTTATGCTCGATAGTGGGTTCATGCCTGCATTGACACCTGCGACAGTGACAGAAAGTTCTAAGGTTGTGTTGTGCTGTTGCCACTAGGGATAAAACATTGATGCTATGTCTAAGGATGTAGTTGTTGATTACATTACGCACCATACTTAATGCAATTGTCTGTTGCTTTGCAACTTAATACTGGAGGGGGTTCAGATGATAACCTGAAGGTGGACTTTTTAGGCATAGATGCAGTTGGATGGCGGTCTATGTACTTTGTCGTAATGCCCAATTAAATCTCACTATACTCATCATGATATGTATGTGCATGGTCATGCCCTCTTTATTTGTCAATTGCCCAACTGTAATTTGTTCACCCAACATGCTGTTTATCTTATGGGAGAGACACCTCTAGTGAACTGTGGACCCCGGTCCAATTCTCTTTACTGAAATACAATCTACTGCAATATTGTTCTACTGTTTTCTGCAAACAATCATCTTCCACACAATACGGTTAATCCTTTGTTACAGCAAGCCGGTGAGATTGACAACCTCACTGTTTCGTTGGGGCAAAGTACTTTGGTTGTGTTGTGCAGGTTCCACGTTGGCACCGGAATCCCTGGTGTTGCGCCGCACTACATCCCGCCGCCATCAACCTTCAACGTGCTTCTTGGCTCCTACTGGTTCGATAACCTTGGTTTCATACTGAGGGAAACTTGCCGCTGTACGCATCACACCTTCCTCTTGGGGTTCCCAACGGACGCGTGTTGAACGCGTATCAAGCAGCTTTTTCTGGCGCCGTTGCCGGGGAGATCAAGACACGCTGCAAGGGGAGTCTCCACTTCTCAATCTCTTTACTTTGTTTTTGTCTTGCTTTGTTTTATTTACTACTTTGTTTGCTGCACTAAATCAAAATACAAAAAAATTAGTTGCTAGTTTTACTTTATTTGCTATCTTGTTTGCTATATCAAAAACACAAAAAAAATTAGTTTACTTGCATTTACTTTACTTATTTCATCATGTTTCCTCCTAAGTTTGTTCTTAAAGATGTACCGGTAGGCCGAGGGTCTATCCTTGGGAAAGACAATATAGAAAAAAATTTCACTCATATTAGTACGGTCGAAGATTTTGAAGATAGACACTTGGTAGAACTTGCCCCCACTTATGAAATTGCTGTTGCTTCTTTAGTACACACGTTAGAAGCTAGATTTGTTAATCTTAATCCTGTGATTCAACATATGTTTCTTACACTCAGTGATATGGAAGAAGGAGAAAAGAAAGATTTTGTATTAGAAACCCTTCTTAAAGAATTTGGGGGAATAGCGAGAGAAGCTAGAAAAGTCTTCACTAAATATAATATGCTAGGCTCTTACACCAACTTTGCCAGTACCCTTGAGAAGATGGAAAAGGAGAGACAAAAGTACACTAATGAAGTTAATTATGAGGGGGATATTAAAACATCAATACCTTGCAAGCTCTTGGGAATGTGTGAGGCACTAGAAAAGAATTTTGATTGGATTGTTCCCGAAGATTTGTTTGATGAGAGTAGCAAGCCCAAGACTGATGAAAAGGGAGCCTCTGAAACTCACATAGAAAAGATAGTATGCATAGTTGAGAAAACTCAGCACCCCGCTGAGAATGCACCACCCTCCGATAATACTTGATACACACTTTCTGCGCCTAGCTGAAAGGCGTTAAAGAAAAGCGCTTATGGGAGACAACCCATGTTTTTACCTACAGTACTTTGTTTTTATTTTGTGTCTTGGAAGTTGTTTACTACTGTAGCAACCTCTCCTTATCTTAGTTTTGTGTTTTATTGTGCCAAGTTAAGCCGTTGATAGAAAAGTTCATACTAGATTTGGATTACTGCGCAGAAACAGATTTCTTTGCTGTCACGAATCTGGGCTGTTTTCCCCTGTAGGTAACTCAGAAAATTATTCCAATTTACGTGAGTGATCCTCAGATATGTACGCAACTTTCATTCAATTTGGGCATTTTCATTTGAGCAAGTCTGGTGCCATTTTAAAATTCGTCAATATGAACTGTTCTGTTTTGACAGATTCTGCCTTTTATTTCGCATTGCCTCTTTTGCTATGTTGGATGAATTTCTTTGATCCACTAATGTCCAGTAGCTTTATGCAATGTCCAGAAGTGTTAAGAATGATTGTGTCACGTCTGAATATGTTAATTTTTATTGTGCACTAACCCTCTAATGAGTTGTTTCGAGTTTGGTGTGGAGGAAGTTTTCAAGGATCAAGAGAGGAGTATGATGCAACATGATCAAGGAGAGTGAAAGCTCTAAGCTTGGGGATGCCCCGGTGGTTCACCCCTGCATATTCTAAGAAGACTCAAGCGTCTAAGCTTGGGGATGCCCAAGGCATCCCCTTCTTCATCGACAACATTATCAGGTTCCTCCCCTGAAACTATATTTTTATTCCATCACATCTTATGTGCTTTGCTTGGAGCGTCGGTTTGTTTTTGTTTTTGTTTTGTTTGAATAAAATGGATCCTAGCATTCACTTTATGGGAGAGAGACACGCTCCGCTGTAGCATATGGACAAGTATGTCCTTAGTTTCTACTCATAGTATTCATGGCGAAGTTTCTTCTTCGTTAAATTGTTATATGGTTGGAATTGGAAAATGATACATGTAGTAATTGCTATAAATGTCTTGGGTAATGTGATACTTGACAATTGTTGTGCTCATGATTAAGCTCTTGCATCATATGCTTTGCACCCATTAATGAAGAAATACATAGAGCATGCTAAAATTTGGTTTGCATATTTGGTCTCTCTAAGGTCTAGATAATTTCTAGTATTGAGTTTGAACAACAAGGAAGACGGTGTAGAGTCTTATAATGTTTACAATATGTCTTTTATGTGAGTTTTGCTGCACCGGTTCATCCTTGTGTTTGTTTCAAATAAGCCTTGCTAGCCTAAACCTTGTATCGAGAGGGAATACTTCTCATGCATCCAAAATACTTGAGCCAACCACTATGCCATTTGTGTCCACCATACCTACCTACTACATGGTATTTTCCGCCATTCCAAAGTAAATTGCTTGAGTGCTACCTTTAAAATTCCATCATTCACCTTTGCAATATATAGCTCATGGGACAAATAGCTTAAAAACTATTGTGGTATTGAATATGTACTTATGCACTTTATCTCTTATTAAGTTGCTTGTTGTGCGATAACCATGTTCACTGGGGACGCCATCAACTACTCTTTGTTGAATTTCATGTGAGTTGCTATGCATGTCCGTCTTGTCTGAAGTAAGAGCGATCTACCACCTTATGGTTAAGCATGCATATTGTTAGAGAAGAACATTGGGCCGCTAACTAAAGCCATGATCCATGGTGGAAGTTTCAGTTTTGGACATATATCCTCAATCTCAAATGAGAAAATTATTAATTGTTGTTACATGCTTATGCATAAAAGAGGAGTCCATTATCTGTTGTCTATGTTGTCCCAGTATGGATGTCTAAGTTGAGAATAATCAATAGCGAGAAATCCAATGCGAGCTTTCTCCTTAGACCTTTGTACAGGCGGCATAGAGGTACCCCTTTGTGACACTTGGTTAAAACATGTGCATTGTGATGATCCGGTAGTCCAAGCTAATTAGGAAAAGGTGCGGGCACTATTAGTACACTATGCATGAGGCTTGCAACTTATAAGATATAATTTACATGATACATATGCTTTATTACTACCGTTGACAAAATTGTTTCATGTTTTCAAAATCAAAGCTCTAGCACAAATATAGCAATCGATGCTTTTCCTCTATGGAGGACCATTCTTTTACTTTCAATGTTGAGTCAGTTCACCTATTTCTCTCCACCTCAAGAAGCAAACATTTGTGTGAACTGTGCATTGATTCCTACATACTTGCTTATTGCACTTATTATATTACTCTATGTTGACAATTATCCATGAGATATACATGTTACAAGTTGAAAGCAACCGCTGAAACTTAATCTTCCTTTGTGTTGCTTCAATGCTTTTACTATGAATTATTGCTTTATGAGTTAACTCTTATGCAAGACTTATTGATGCTTGTCTTGAAGTGCTATTCATGAAAAGTATTTGCTTTATGATTCACTTGTTTACTCATGTCATATACATTGTTTTGATCGCTGCATTCACTACATATGCTTTACAAATAGTATGATCAAGATTATGATGGCATGTCACTCCAGAAATTATCTGTGTTATCGTTTTACCTGCTCGGGACGAGCAGAACTAAGCTTGGGGATGCTGATACGTCTCCAACGTATCGATAATTTCTTATGTTCCATGCCACATTATTGATGTTATCTACATGTTTTATGCACACTTTATGTCATATTCGTGCATTTTACGGAACTAACCTATTAACAAGATGCCGAAGTGCCGATTCTTTGTTTTCTTGTTTTTGGTTTCAGAAATCCTAGTAACGAAATATTCTCGGAATTGGACGAAATCAACGCCCAGGGTCCTATTTTGCCAGGAAGCTTCCAGAAGTCCGAAGAGGAGACGAAGAGGGGCCACGAGGGGGCCACACCCTAGGGCGGCGCGGCCCCCCCTTGGCCGCGCGGCCTTGTGGTGTGGGGCCCCCGTGCCGCCTCTTGACCTGCCCTTCCGCCTACAAATAGCCTCCGTTGCGAAACCCCCAGTACCGAGAGCCACGATACGGAAAACCTTCCAGAGACGCCGCCGCCACCGATCCCATCTCGGGGGATCCAGGAGATCGCCTCCGGCACCCTGCCGGAGAGGGGAATCATCTCCCGGAGGACTCTACGCCGCCATGGTCGCCTCCGGAGTGATGTGTGAGTAGTCTACCCCTGGACTATGGGTCCATAGCAGTAGCTAGATGGTTGTCTTCTCCCCATTGTGCTTCATTGTCGGATCTTGTGAGCTGCCTAACATGATCAAGATCATCTATCTGTAATTCTATATGTTGCGTTTGTTGGGATCCGATGAATAGAGAATACTTGTTATGTTGATTATCAAAGTTATATCTATGTGTTGTTTATGATCTTGCATGCTCTCCGCTACTAGTAGATGCTCTGGCCAAGTAGATGCTTGTAACTCCAAGAGGGAGTATTTATGCTCGATAGTGGGTTCATGCCTGCATTGACACAGGACGATGTGAGAAAAGTTCTAAGGTTGTGTTGTGCTGTTGCCACTAGGGATAAAACATTGATGCTATGTCTAAGGATGTAGTTGTTGATTACATTACGCACCATACTTAATGCAATTGTCTGTTGCTTTGCAACTTAATCTTTGGAGGGGTTTGGATGATAACCTGAAGGTGGACTTTTTAGGCATAGATGCAGTTGGATGGTGGTCTATGTACTTTGTCGTAATGCCCAATTAAATCTCACTATACTCATCATGATATGTATGTGCATGGTCATGCCCTCTTTATTTGTCAATTGCCCAACTGTAATTTGTTCACCCAACATGCTGTTTATCTTATGGGAGAGACACCTCTAGTGAACTGTGGACCCCGGTCCAATTCTCTTTACTGAAATACAATCTACTGCAATATTGTTCTACTGTTTTCTGCAAACAATCATCTTCCACACAATACGGTTAATCCTTTGTTACAGCAAGCCGGTGAGATTGACAACCTCACTGTTTCGTTGGGGCAAAGTACTTTGGTTGTGTTGTGCAGGTTCCACGTTGGCACCGGAATCCCTGGTGTTGCGCCGCACTACATCCCGCCGCCATCAACCTTCAACATGCTTCTTGGCTCCTACTGGTTCGATAACCTTGGTTTCATACTGAGGGAAACTTGCCACTGTACGCATCACACCTTCCTCTTGGGGTTCCCAATGGACGCGTGTTGAACGCGTATCAGCCGGCTTGGCTCGCGAGCTGGAGGTTGCCAAGGGTAAGGTTTTCTTCCTTTCGACTTAGCTTCTTTTTCTTTGATTTCACTCGGCTAATAACTTCTCTTGTCGATTTGCAGCTGAGGCTGCCCGGGTCCCGCAGCTGGAGTCGGATTTCCGGGCCGCTCGCGCCCAATGCGCCGAGAGCGAGGAGGCGGGCCGGGCTGCTGCCGCCAAGCTGAAGGTGGCTGATGGGGAGCTGACGCGGCTGCGCAAACTTGAGGCTAACCACCTCAAGGAGCTGGCAGCCCTCAAGAAGGACGGGGAGGAGAAGCTGGAGAGCCTGAGCAAACGGCTGGAGGAGGTGGAACGGCAGCGGCTTGCGCTTCGCCAAGAGGTGACCTCCAAGTCCGAGGAGCTGCCGGCCACCGCCAAGCGGTGGGTGAATGATATTAGCGCGCTCGACCGCGGCTTGGCGGGTGAGTCTTATTTCTCTTTCCTTCCCCTTTGCCGGCTTTCGGCCGTCGGCTGCCGACTTAGGTTGGCAGCCGGCGGCAGAAACTGATTTCTTCTGATATCTCCATCTTCAGGCTGGGGGCAGTCGGTTCATGCCGGCTGCCGCCAGTCTTTTCTTTTACTTCGACAATCTCCATCTTTAGGCTGGGGGCAGTCGGTTCTTGCCGGCTGCCGCCAGTCTTACTTCGAAAATTTGCATTTTTCTGCCTTTGACAGGCTTCTGACGTGTTTTTTCTTTGCAGCGGCCTTCCCTGAGGCGCAGGAGGCGGCACTAGCGGCCGTTGGCAAGGCGCGGGAGGAGCGCCGGCAGGCTACTGGGGAGCAGAGCTCCGCCTACTTCACCATGGAGGACTATCTGTCGTCCATGGCCGCCCGCGTGGAGCCGATCACCAAGCTCGGCTGGGAGCTCCGGAAGGCGGCGGAAGAGCTAATCCGGCTGCTGTGGCCGACTGAAACACTGCCGCAGGACCTTGCCAACCTCATCAAGTGGCTGGAGACGGTGCCTGACCGCTTCCTTGACTGGAAGGAGTCGGCTGCGCGTGCCGGAGCCGATATGGCCCTCTCCTTCGTGCTCTCTTGGTATGACGAAGTCAACCTTGATCAGCTGGAGTGCCGGCGGGCTGACGTGGAGGAAGGCCTTTCGGCGGAGAACAAGACCGCCCGGCTTGCCCGTGCCTGCGCCATCGCCGACTTCATCGACAAGCGCATCTTCATCGAGGATCCGAACCCGCCTTCTGATGATGAGGAGGTGGAGGAGGCGGAGGACGATGCGGACGCGCGTGAGGCGGACCCGGCAGCCGGCAATACTGATGCTCCCCCGGCTGGTCCTGATCCAGCCGGTGCTTAAATGTACCTGTCTTAGGATGTTGCTTTTGACAAGACAATTTATTAAATCCCCGGGATGCCGGGTGCATATGTAAGACAATGTTATTATCCTTTCGTTATGGCACACTTTAATGTGTTTGTTAATCATTTGTGTGCCGGCTTGCTTTCTTTCAACTTGTTCGCTTTTTCCCATCCGCCCCACTCTTTGGCTTTGCCCTTGCCGATCGTACGTCCGACTTGCGGTCCGTCGCCGGATCAAGAGCGGGCCGCTGGGTGAGGCCGATAGTACTTCAGTCGAACGAGCCGAATTCGGCAATTCGACACTTATGAAAAGTTGTGCAAGAATCAATTCGCTTTCACTCTTTCCCTTAGCCGTCTTTCGCGTGCCGGCTCCCTAGGCACTTACTCCCGCCAGCCGGACAGCCGGGTTGCGGTCTGTAGCTGGTCGGAAGCCGGCTGTCGGAAACTGGATCACGTTACTGAGTTGGCCGCGTGAGAGGGTGTTAGCCAATTGGCGAAAACAATAGAGTACGCGAAAAACTTGTCGAAATCGGCGCTCTTAGCGCTTGCTTTTTCATAGCTTACAAAAGGGAGTACAAGGGATACATACATTCCTGCTCTCAAGTGTAAAATGGTCGAAGCAACCTGACATTCCAGGGACGTTTAGTCTCCTCGTCAGTTTTGTTCGCCTTGTTTTTCTTAGCCTCTTGGGCATCTATGAGATAGTAGGAATCATTGCCTACTGCCTTGCTCACGATGAAGGGACCCTCCCATGGGGATGACAGTTTATGCTGTTCGGCTGTCCGTTGGATCAGCCGGAGCACTAGGTCTCCTTCTCGGAATGCTAAGGACTTGACCTTCCGGCTGTGATAGCGACGGAGGCTTTGCTGGTATACGGTGGACCTGGATTCGGCCATCAGCCGGACCTCTTCAACCAGGTCGACTCCATCTTCACGAGCTTCTTTGGCTTCAGCTTCTGTGTATAGCTTGATCCTTGGCGCGTCGTGCTCGATGTCAGTCGGCAAGACGGCTTCGGCCCCGTATATGAGGAAGAAGGGTGTGAAGCCGACTGAGCGGTTTGGCGTTGTGCGCAGGCTCCACAGCACGCTGGGCAGCTCTTCAATCCAGCAGCCGGCCGAGCGCTCAAGCGGCTCCACCAGCCGGGGCCGGATGCCAGCTAGGATCAAGCCATTTGCCTTCTCCACTTGGCCGTTTGACTCCGGATGCGCCACGGACGATAGGTCCATTCGGATCCCCATCTCCCCGCAGTAGCGTTTGAAAATGCCTTCAGCGAAGTTGCTGCCGTTGTCAGTGATGATGCTATGGGGGTAGCCGTATCTCACGATTATCTCTTTGAGGAATGTGACGGCTGTGGAGCCGTCCAGCTTCTTGATTGGCTTGGCTTCGATCCACTTAGTGAATTTATCGATCATCACCAAGAGATGTGTCATGCCGCCTCGGGCTGTCTTGAATGGGCCCACCATATCCAAGCCCCATACGGCAAACGGCCAGGTAATGGGGATGGTTTTCAAGGCGGAAGCTGGCGTGTGCTTTTGCTTGGCAAAGCGTTGGCAGCCGTTGCACTTCTTTACCAGTTCTTCTGCGTCTCTGAGCGCAGTCGGCCAGTAAAAACCGTGCCGGAAGGCTTTGGCCACTATGGCTCTGGAGGAGGCGTGATGGCCGCACTCTCCCTGGTGGATTTCCCGTAGGAGTTCAATCCCTTCAGCCGGCTCGACGCACCGCTGGAGCACCCCACTTACGCTACGTTTGTACAGCTCGTGGTTGATGATTGTATAGGCCTTGGCCCTTCTCTCAATCTGCCTGGCTTGAACCCTGTCATGGGGCAGCACACCATCGGTGAGGTAGGAGAGGAATTCTTGTGCCCATGATGGTACGCATTTTATTTCAAACACGCTGACCACCAAGGCCTCCATCTTCGGAGCTTCCGGATTCGACTGCGTGGTCGCCGGGTTCGGCTGTGGAGACGGCGGGTTCGGCTGAGAAGCCCCCGAGTTTGGCTGAGAAGCCCCCGGGTTGGACTGAGAAGCCCCCGGGTTCGGCTGTGGAGCCGGCGGGTTCGGCTGATGAGCCCCCGACTTGGGCGATGAAGCCCCCGGGTTTGGCTGAGAAGCCCCCGGGTCAGCCGGCACGAATATGGAATCCGAGTCTGGTGACGGTATGATGGACGGCTTCCGCAGATGCGCCAAGGCAACCCCCGGCGGAATTGCTTGCCGGGTTGAGCCTATCTTGGACAGCGCGTCAGCCGCCTCGTTGTTTGCTCGCGGCACATGATAGAACTCGCAGCCATCGAAGAAGCCGGATAGTTGCTGGACGTGGAAGCGGTACGAGGCCATGTTGGCGTCCTTCGCGTCCCAGTCGCCAGATGCTTGCTGTATGACCAAGTCGGAGTCGCCGAAGCAGAGGATGCGACGCACGCCTATCTCCTTGGCCAGCTTCAGCCCATGGATGAGCGCCTCGTACTCCGCCACGTTGTTGGATGCGGCGAAGTGGATCTGCAGGACGTAGTCCAGCCGATCTCCTTTGGGAGAGGTGACGACGATGCCGGCTCCCAAGCCGTTTTGCATCTTTGAGCCGTCGAAGTGCAGCTTCCAGTGTGTGGAGTCGGGCACCGGCGGCAGGTATTGCATCTCGGCCCAGTCGACGAAGAAGTCCGCGAGGATCTGCGACTTGATGGCCGTGCGTGGCTTGTAGATGATGGTGTGGGCGGCTAGCTCCAGGGCCCATTTGGCAACCCGGCCATTGGCGTCCTTGCTGCCGATGATTTCTGCCAGGGGCGCTGTGGCCACCACCTTGATGGGGTGTTCCTGGAAGTAGTGCTTGAGTTTCTTGGCCGCCATGTACACGCCGTAGGTGACCTTCTGGTAGTGGGGGTAGTTTTGCTTCGACTGGGACAGCACTTCGCTGAGGTAGTAGACTGGGCGCTGGACCGACTGCTCCTTGCCGGCTTCCTTGCCGGCTTCCTTGCGCTCCACCACCAGGACGACGCTAACC
The DNA here is from genome assembly GCF_019359855.2 of Lolium perenne. Taxonomy (NCBI): domain Eukaryota; kingdom Viridiplantae; phylum Streptophyta; class Magnoliopsida; order Poales; family Poaceae; genus Lolium; species Lolium perenne. The sequence continues at coordinate 165,794,616 of NC_067247.2, forward strand.
ACACGATTGGTGGCAGCGATGTATAACAGCATCAGCTCCATTGAAGCCGGCGATGCGAGGATGGGCGCGGTCGAGAGCACGCGCTTCAAGTCACGGAAGGCTTCATCCGCCTGTGGTGACCAGACGAATTTGTCCGATTTCTTCAGCAGCTGGTACAGGGGCAGTGCCTTCTCCCCCAGCCGGCTGACGAAGCGACTCAAGGAGGCCAGGCATCCGGTGAACTTCTGGACGTCCTTGAGGCAATGCGGCAGCTCCATCTTCTCAATGGCACTGATCTTCTCCGGGTTGGCTTCGATTCCTCGCTGAGAGACGAGGTAGCCTAGGAGTTGGCCGGCTGGCACGCCGAACGTGCACTTGGCCGGGTTGAGCTTCATCCGGAATCTTCGCAAATTGGTGAAGGTTTCTCTCAGGTCATCAAGGAGGGTAGGCATCTCCTTGGTTTTTACAACGACATCATCCACATATGCGTGAACATTCCTGCCGATTTGATCCTGCAAACACTTTTGCATGCACCTTTGGTAGGTGGCGCCTGCATTTTTCAAGCCGAATGGCATAGTCGTGTAGCAGTAAGCCCCATACGGGGTAATGAACAAAGTCTTTATTTGATCATCCGGATTCAAAGGAATCTGGTGGTAGCCTGAATAGGCATCTAGAAAGACAACAGTTCACAGCCGGCAGTCGAGTCTATGACTTGATCTATGCGCGGCAGGGGGAAGGGGTCCTTCGGGCACGCCTTGTTGAGGCTGGTGTAGTCGATACACATGCGCCAGGAGCCGTTCTTCTTCAAAACCAGGACTGGGTTCGCCAACCAGTCCGGGTGCAGCACTTCCATGATGAAGCCGGCAGCTAGGAGCCGGGCGATTTCTTCACCGATGGCCTTCCTTCGTTCTTCGGCGAAGAGCCTGAGGGGCTGCTTCACCGGCTTGGCTTCAGGCCTGACGTGGAGGTGGTGCTCAGCCAACTCCCTCGGCACACCCGGCATGTCCCTTGGAGACCATGCGAAGATGTCCCGATTCTCACGGAGGAAGCTGGTGAGCTCGCTTTCCTATTTGCTGCTCAAGCCGGCACCGATGGTGACGTACTTGTCCGGCTGCGCCGGGTCGAGCAGGATCTTCTTGGTGTTGTCGGCCGGCTGGAAGTGAGTCGTCCCAGCCGGGTTGCCTACAGCCGGCATGTCCGCCTGCGCGGCCTTAGCCAGGGCGACGGCGTCGTGGATGAGCTGCTTCTCGGTGGCGATGACCAGCGTCTGGGCCATCTTGGAGCTCTGCGTGGCGCAGTCCATGGAGCGGCGGTAGTCGCCGGCTACGGTGATGACCCCCTTCGGGCCAGGTAGCTTCATCTTCAGGTACCCATAGTGGGGCACCGCCATGAACTTGGTCAGGGCCGGCCTACCCAGGAGCACGTGGTAGGGACTCACGAGGTCCACCACCTCGAACTCGATCCTTTCGGTGCGGAAGTGATCCGGCTTCCCGAACATCACCTCCAGCGTGATCCGGCCGATCGGCTGGCAGCAGTGGCCCGGCACGATGCCATGGAAGACGGTGGGGGTGGGGCGCAGCTCAGCTTCTTGGATGCCTAGCTTGCGGGCGGTGTCGCGGTAGAGGATGTTGATGCTGCTGCCCCCGTCGATGAGGACGCGCGAGAAGCGCACGCTGCGCCGGGTTGTGCCGATGGTGGGGTCGAGGACCATGGCGTAGCTGCCCGGCTTCGGCAGGACAGCCGGTGTGTCGCGGCGATCAAACGTGATGGCCTGCTCTGACCAGTTTAGGTACTGGGGGACCGGCGGTATGACCGCGTTGACCTCGAGGGAACGGCTCTGCTGGCTCGTCTTGTCCTCGGGCTCGGAGGTGAAGATGATGTAGGTGGCGTCCTGGGCCAAGTATCGGCCGCCATGGTGCACTTGGTTAGCCTCGTGGTGCTCGAGGTTGGCGTTCTCTGCGCCGGCTTGGCCACCCGGCCCGCCGGCTGGTGGAGGCGGGGGTGGAGGCGGGAGAGGTTCACCGCTTGTCAGCCGCTTCATGAAGTGGCAGTCGCGGGTGGTGTGGTTGGAGGGGTTCTTGCCGCTGTGGTACTTGCACGGCGAGTCGAGCATTTGCTCGAAGGTGTACTTCGGCTTCCAGGGCCGGTCTTGCTTCTGGTGCCGGCTTCCACCAGCCGCCGCATGGTCCGACACGGCCGCCACTTGGGTGGAACCGTACCGGCGGTCCGGCTGGTCGCTGTGCCGCTTGACGCGGTAGTTGTCCCGCCGGCTGCCATGTGAGCCGCCTTCGGCCGGCTTGTTGTTGTTGTCCCGCCTGGCGGGGGCCGGCAAAATTTCAGCCGGCGCCTTGCCAGCTTCCTCAGCCAGCGCGTACTTGTCTGCAATGGCCATCAAGGCGGCCATCGACTTGGGCTCGCTGCGGCGCAGCTTGTGCCACAGCATGGTGTTGGGCCGGAAGCCTCCCATGAAGAAGCTGATGGCTTGGATCTCGTGCACGCCCTCGCAGGAGTTGCGCATTTCGCACCAGCGCGTCAGGTATGCGCGATCAGTCTCGTCCGGGCCCTGCTTGCACATCTCTAGCTGTTGGGGCCGACCCGGCCGGCGGTAGGTGCTGGTGAAGTTGCTGATGAAGGCGGCCTCGAAGTCCAGCCAGCCGTTTATGCTGCCGGCTGGCAGGTTGTTGAGCCATGTGCGGGCGGAGCCGAGCAGCATGAGGGGGGAGTAGCGCACAGCCCAGCGCTTGTTGCCTTTGGCAATGCCGACGGCGGTGGAGTAGTCCAGCAGCCAGTCCTCTGGCTTGGCGGTGCCGTCGTACTTGGGGGTGTCGCGCGGGAGCTGGAAGCCGTCGACCATGGGCTCGTTGAGGATCCGCGGCCCGAAGCACTTTGGGCCGGCTGGCCCTTCTTCTTCCGCGATGCGGGATTGAACCAGCCGGTCAAGGCGGTCTCGAGCGTCGGTTGGCTCGATACGCGGGCCCAGCCGGGAATGGGCCGGCTGTCGGTAGCCGCTTGCCTCTGGGGCAGGTCGGTGTTGGCGGTGGGGCTCGGAGTCTTGCTCCTGATGCCGGCTTGGTGGTGGCCGGCTGCGGCCACTGATGCCGCTCGGCGGGCGGCTCGGCCGGCTCGAGTTGGTGTGCGTGGCCCGGGAGTCACGGTGCCGGCTTGGTGCTGGGGAGGTGGACTCGGCCGTGTCCCTGGCGCCTTCCCTGTCGCCTGCAGCGCCACGAGCGTGAGAAGCTCTGGGGGCATTGACATACCTGGGGTCGGCCACCTGCTTGGTGGCTGCGAGCAGCTCAGTCACCCGCTTGGTCTGGTGGCGTAACTCTTCGCCTTCGAGGCGGTTCAGCTCTTCTGCGGCGGCATGTTCTTGTCGGGGGTGTTGTAGACGGGTCGCTCCGTGGATGGAGCCGGCGAGGGAGCGCCGTCGCGGGCGATCTTGGGGCCAAGGTCGCGGCCCCTGCGGCGGATCTGGCCGGCTCGGCTGGGACCGTCGCCGCCTGGAGTGAGGCCGTGGGCGCGGTTGTACTCGCGCTGGGTGATCTCCATCTGGCGCTTAGCGGCAGCCAGTTCTTCGGTTTGCTTGAGGAGGAGCTGGCGATGCGCCTCCAACTCCGCCTCGATGGTGGAGGGGTCGCCGCCTGGCATGAGCGGGGTGCTCAGCTTCGTCCGGACTTCCTCCAGCCGGGACGGTGGCGGCGGCGCCTTTGCGCCTGAGGCGGACGCGCCGGCTGCGAGGTGACGCTCCAGCTCCGGGCCACGGATGCGCGCGGACTTAGTGGGCAGCTCGTCGCCGGTTGCCATGACCTCGTGCATGATGCAGGGGCTGGCGGTGGTGAGGCTGGCGCCGGCTCCAGGAGGAGTGTTGGGGGGGTAACCCCCGGTATGCCAAAGGCATGCCAAACCGGATGGTTTGAGCCATCGAGATACCGGTTTAATATTCTTATCAGAAACAAAGATAGGAGTTTGGGCTAAGTGAAGCTAAGCCAGCATCCCCAAGGGGGCATGCCGGAACCCGGTAAAGAAGTTACCGGAAGGAAGGGCCTGTCGGCAGGACTGGTCAAAGATTCTCTTCAGAGCAAGAAGACAAGGATGAGCTAAGCAAAGTGGCTTTAATCAGAGCCCTGGCGCCAAAGAGAGGGATGACGCTAAAAGAAGCCGGAGGACATCAGCAGCCCTGATTAAAGAGGACCCCGGCGTCATCTATGATTAAAGTAGCTTTGTAAAGTAGTTTGTCCAGTCAAAGATGCCATTAGGGTTTCTTGTTCTGTAAGCCACCCTCTCCCCTATATAAGGAGAGGGGGTACTGCCTCTTACAGGCGCGAGACCACAGAAGGGATTAGACGATAGAACTTGTAACCATGTTGAGATCAATGAAGCTAGCGATCTAGTAAAGAGTTCTTCCTCTTGTCTCTCTTCTTGTATACCGGCCTTTGGTTGTGTTCTTGAGGAAAGCATCCGGAAGTTCTTCCCATCTAATCGCAAACCCTCCCCCGAATCCTCTAGCGTCCATTCGGCCCCAATCTAAGCCATCCTATGGCATCTGTCTGTTCACCACGACGACAGTTGGCGCCCACCGTGGGGCAGGAAGTGGCGCTTGAAGGAGTTCACATTCGGGCGGGCGTCCTCGAGATCTCCGGCGAGCGTACGGTGTCTGCGCTCGTGCAGCGCATCTACGCCATGGACTTCATCAACGACAACGCGGGCTGCTTCGCCAACGGCGGCATCTTCCCCAAGAACGGCCACGTCATCGAGTTTGGCAGCCACCGCGTCTACTTCGGCACCGTCCCTGTGCGCCAGCGCCTCTCGCCGGTGCTGGTGGCACCGGACCCGCCAAGATGGCTCTGTGCTGGCCGCGCCGCCGGCAGCGTCGAGGTAATGATGACCGGCGTGGTTGGTGCAGGAAAAGAAGCTGTGGGTGAAGGTGCTGGTTGTGCGGTTTCGACCCGTGCGGCCAAGCCACCGCTGGAGCGCAACGCAGGCGCAGCGGGAGCATCATCCGCGCCACCGGAAACACCGCTTCAAGCGGCGATGAACGTTCTCGCCACCCCCATCGCGCAGAACATCGACCCGGCAGCGGCTCAGGCGGAGCTGGAGGCGCAGCGCCAGAAGGTGCTCGAGAGCGGCGAGGACATCATCCGGGCGCAGCGCGAGCTGAACCTTACCCTACGTGAGTACAACGCTGCCCATGGCTTTGCTTCTGTTAGCGCGCATGCTGCTAGGATGCCGGAAAACCGGCTAAAAGCTCGCAACCTAGATCAGGATTTGCGCAAAGAAATTCATGCTGGCAAAAGTACCTCTGCATCTGTTAGCATCGTGGAAAAACCTAAGTACAGCAGCCCGGATAAAACTATAAAAGCTGCTAAAGCTGCAGTAGAGTTATGCGAGTCGCTTTCCGGAGATGCTTTGGCAAAACAGCAAGAGCGTGTTAGAGAGCTGCTGGAAACTATTGAGCAGCAGAATGCTGAGCAGCTGGCTAAGCTGAACAAGGCTGCGGCCTCAAAATCCGCGCGTTCAACAAAGAATGCCGGAAGCAAGTCCCATGGGCAGGCATCGTCCCCCCATCCGGACAGAAGAAGAGAAAAAGAAACGAACGCACAGCAGATGACTGTGTATGATCCGGTTCTTGCCGGAAAGCAACAAGCCGGGCAACATGATGCCGGTAGAAAAAGCCAAGGGGCAGAACGAGGCTACGCCAGAGGCGGCTATGCCGGAAACAATCATGCCGGTAGATACGAAACCGGGCAAAATTATCGAGCTGCAAGGGCAGCGTATGATGAGGAGGAAATAGATCCCCCGAGGTACCGACAGGCAAGGGCCGCGGTACCGGAGTGTTATGATGAGGCTGATTCTGCAAGACCGGCAGCTTTCCGGAGCCCATTGGGAGAACGCCTGGGAGAGAGATACTTACCAGAACGGGATGCGAGGCACCGTCTGGATAGAGTGTACTTGTCAGAAATGATCGAGGAGGAAGGTCCCCCAGGCCCAAAGTGCTTTGGCCCAAGGATCATGAAAGAAAAACCACCAGTGCGCAACTTTATGTTGCCCCGTGACACAAAAACATACGATGGCACTACAAAGCCGGAAGACTGGCTCGCGGATTACGTGACCGCGGTATACGTCGCAGGCGGTGGAGGAACCGTAGCAGGAGGAGGAAATCGGCGTTGGGCCGTGAGGATTATACCATCGTTTTTGGTTGGACCGGCAAGAATCTGGCTAAACAACTTGCCAGCAGGAAGCATAAATGGCTGGCTGGATTTTGAGGAGGCTTTTGTGAGCAATTTCAGCAGCACCTATCAAAGGCCAAACAGGCCGCAGCAACTCGCTCTGTGCGTACAGCGCGCGAACGAAACAGACCGGGATTATCTGGCCCGGTGGAACACTACAAGGAACTCCTGTGAAGGGGTAATCGAGGCACAGGCCATTGCTTGGTTTAGCAGTGGGTGCAGAAGAGGTTCACCGCTGTGGCAAAAGCTGCAGCGGAACATGCCGACAACGTTGGCAGAGATGATACGTGTGGCGGATAGCTATGCGTTGGGAGACCCAACGCAGCCGGCAGTGCAACCTGAGCCAGAGCAGCTGTGCCACGAACAACACCGGGATAACCGGAATAACAAAATAAGAGAAGATTTTCCGGATCGAAGGTACGGTCCGCAGCAAGTTGCTGCTGTGCAGGAAAACTCTGAGGCCAGTGGCAGTCAGAGGCAAAGAACCGGATCGCAGCCGTGGGCGGGGCCTAAGAAACAATGGGTGGAAAAGAAACCCTGGGTCCAGAAAAGAAACTGGCAAGAACCCGCAAAGTACACCATGGAAGCTGCCATGGACCAACCCTGCCGGTGGCACACACCAAATCCGGCACACCCGTCAAACCATCTAACGAAGGATTGTACCTGGACCAAGTACTTGATGCAAAAGGGAACAGTAAAAGATGCACAACCACCACAAGACATGCCGCGGCAGCAACAGCTACCGCCACCACCGCCACTTACCGGGGCAAACGCCTTACCGGTGCAGCCGAACCGGCAGCAGTACCAGCAAGTTAACCGGGTGGAGCAAGATGATGATCAACCACCACCGCCGGCACCTTTAGGCCGGAATGTTTACGAGGGTCCGCATATGTGCTGTGTTGTCTTTGTCACTGAGCCAACAGACAGGCAAAGTGTACACCGCCGCTCCATGGAGGTCAATGCCGTGATGCCGACAGTCCCCAAGTACATGCTGTGGTCAGATCAGGAAATCACCTGGTCATTTAAGGATCACCCCAAGATCATGCCGAATCCGGGTGGATACGCTCTTGTTGTGGATCCAATCATGAAGGGTCCACAAACTCGAGTAAAGTTCAGCAAGGTGCTGATAGATAACGGCAGCAGCATAAACATCATGTACAAGCACACCATGCATACATTGGGCATAACAGAAAACATGCTTCAGCCTACGCGTACAACGTTCCACGGAATCGTTCCGGGCTTATCCTGTGCCCCGATAGGAAAAGTTCGGGTGGACGTAGCATTCGGAGGACGTGACAATTGCCGGGTTGAAAATGTTGAGTTTGAGGTGGTGGATCTAGACAGTCCTTACCATGCGTTGTTGGGAAGACCAGCATTGGCAGCTTTCATGGCTACCACTCATACGGCTTACCTCAAGATGAAGATGCCGGCACCTCGTGGACCCTTAACTGTGGTGGGGAACTATAAAGTCTCACTGGAAACTGCATCTGCCGGATCAAACCTAGCGGAATCGCTGGTGATCGCGGAGGAAAAGAAAAGGATGCAAACAGCGGTTGCGCTATCTCAGTCCTCACAGTTGAGCTTAGCGGCAATGAGTGGAAGCTTGGGCTCACCGGCTTTCAAGCCGACGAATGAGACAAAGGACATTGTGCTGGATCTGGCTTACCCAGAGCGCACCATTCGCATCGGTGCCGGACTCGATCAAGCATAGGAAAGCGCGCTCGTCAGCTTCCTCCGTGAGAATCGGAATATCTTTGCCTGGTCGACTGATGACTTGGTGGGTGTTCCGAGGGAGCTGGCTGAGCACTCCTTGAATGTCCGGAAAGACGCCAAGCCGGTGCGGCAACCCTTGCGCCGGTTCGCTGAAGATAGGAGGAAGATTATAGGAGAAGAGGTGACCAAACTGCTTGTTGCCGGATTCATTGTGGAGGTCACGCACACAGAGTGGCTGGCCAATCCGGTAATGGTTGAAAAGAAAAAAGATGAGAACCTGGAGGCAAAAGCTCCGAAGGTGTGGCGCATGTGCATCGACTACACCAACCTAAACAAGGCTTGCCCAAGAGACCTCTTTCCTTTGCCACGGATCAATCAAGTGATTGATTCAACTGCTGGGTGTGAGTTGTTGTCCTTCCTGGATGCGTATTCCGGTTTCCACCAAATTCCCTTGAAAAAGGAAGATCAAATAAAAACTGCGTTCATTACCCCGCACGGGGCTTATTGCTATGTCACTATGCCTTTTGGTTTGCGCAACGCTGGTGCAACGTACCAGCGCTGTATGCAAAAATGCTTGTTTGATCAGATCGGAAAGAATGTGCAAGTCTATGTAGATGACATTGTGATAAAAACTAAGGTAAAGAACACCTTAATCGATGACATCCGGCAAACATTCGATAACCTAAGGCGGTTCCGGATGAAACTTAATCCGGCAAAATGCACCTTCGGTGTCCCTGCCGGCAAGCTGCTCGGTTTCCTGGTGTCAAGCCGGGGCATAGAAGTCAATCCGGTAAAAATCCGGGCGATAGAAAGAATGACTGTCCCTCGAGAGCTAAAAGATGTGCAGAAGTTTACCGGAAGCTTGGCGTCGCTAAGCCGGTTCGTAAGCAGGTTGGGAGAAAAAGCTCTGCCACTCTATGCTTTGATGAAAAAATCCGACAAGTTCGTCTGGACCCCTCAGGCAGACGCAGCGTTTAAAGAACTGAAAGCAATGCTGGCCACAGCACCCATACTGGCTTCACCTCTAGAAAGAGAGCCTATGCTATTATACATAGCGGCAACAAACCGGGTTGTGAGCGTAGTGGTTGTGGTTGAAAGAGAAGAGGAAGGAAAAGCCGTCCAGAGGCCGGTATACTACCTGAGCGAGGTGCTCTCCCTCTCAAAACAAAACTACCCTCATTTCCAAAAGATGACTTATGGCGTGTACATGGCCGCCACAAAACTCAAGCACTACTTTGAAGAACACCCCATGAAAGTGGTGAGTGAAGCACCGATCTCCGATATCATGTGCAACAAGGACGCTAGTGGAAGGATTGCAAAATGGGCAATCCAAATATCACCATACGTGCCGGTATATGAAAGAAGAGATGCCATAAAATCACAGGCTTTGGCTGATTTCCTCGTTGATTGGGCGGAGATGCAATACAAACCGCCAGATCAGAGGATAGAATACTGGAAAATGCACTTTGATGGATCCAAACTCAAAGAGGGTCTAGGTGCCGGTGTGGTGCTCACCTCACCAAAAGGAGATCACCTCCGGTATGTTTTGCAAGTACATTTCAGGGCATCGAATAATGTCGCTGAATATGAAGCTTTGATCCATGGGCTTAAGGTCGCAAAAGAAATCGGTGCACACCGGATCATTTGCTATGGAGATTCAGATCTTGTGGTACAGCAGTGTTCCGGGGATTGGGATGCAAAAGATGCCAACATGGCCTCGTACCGGTTTCACGTGCAAAAGATTGCCGGATTCTTCGAAGGGTGTGAGTTTCACCATGTGCCGCGCGCAGAAAATGAAGCCGCGGATGCTTTGTCCAAGCTGGGCTCATCCAGGCAAGAAATTCCTCCCGGAATAGCTCTAGCTCACTTAAGAGCACCATCGATCAAACCAAGCCCGGAATCGGAATCAATTTTTGTACCGGAATCGCATGTAGTACCCATGGATATTGATGAAGGAAACCCGGGGACTGCACCGGTAAGCTCGGGGACTGCTCTGGCAAACCCGGGGACTGCCGTACCCATACCGGAAGAAATGATGCTGGTAGATAGCATGGAGATAGATGCATCGGTGTTTCTGGTTCGAGAGACACCATCGTGGGTTAAACCTATTAAGGAATTCCTGATCAACGGCACCTTGCCGGATGACGAAAATGAGTCAAGGAGAATACAAAGAAGGTCCAAAGCGTATACATTCATCAATGGTGAGGTGTACAAGAGAAGCGTTACCGGTGTCCTTCAAAGATGTGTGGAACCGGAAGAAGGGAAAGAGATGCTTGAGGAAATTCACCAAGGAGAATGTGGGCATCATGCTTCATCAAGGGCGCTGGTAGCAAAAGTATTCCGGCATGGGTTTTATTGGCCCACTGCTTTGGAAAACGCTGAGGATTTGGTAAGAAAATGCAACGGGTGCCAGAGGTACGCCAAGCAAAATCATACCCCTGCGTCCGGTTTAAAAACAATACCGCTAACATGGCCGTTTGCCGTTTGGTACCTCGATATGGTTGGCCCATTCAAAACTGCAAGGAGCAGCATGACTCACATCTTAGTCATGGTGGATAAATTCACCAAATGGCTAGAAGTAAAACCTATCGCAAAGTGTGATGGGCATACCACGGTAAAATTCTTAAAAGATGTCATTTTGCGGTATGGATACCCGCACAGCATCATCACTGACAATGGAACCAACTTTGCTCAAGGTGAGTTCAAAAGGTTCTGTGAGGACAACAACATCCGGTTGGATTTGTGCTCAGTGGCACACCCACAAGGCAATGGCCAAGTGGAAAGAATGAATGCTTTGGTACTTTCCGGTATCAAACCTAGACTCATTGATGCAGTGGAAAAGTCACCGGGATGTTGGCTCGATGAGCTACCGTCAGTACTGTGGAGTATAAGAACAACTCCAAACCGGTCTACCGGATACACTCCGTTCTTCATGGTTTATGGAGCAGAAGCGGTCATACCGACTGACATCATTCATGATTCACCAAGGGTACAGCTCTATACTGAGCAAGAGGTCAAAGAGGCCAGAGAAAATGATGTGGACTTGCTAGAAGAAGCAAGAGAGCTGGCTTTGGCAAGAACAGCCATTTACCAGCAGAACCTCAGACGCTATCATAGCCGGAAGGTTAACCCGAGAGTTTTCCGGGAAGGAGATCTGGTGCTACGCCTAGTGCAGCGCACTGAAGGCCGGCATAAGCTCTTACCACCATGGGAAGGTCCTTTCATTGTAAGCAAGGTGCTTCACAATGATGCATATTACTTGATCGATGCACAGGAGTGGAAAAAAGGAAAGGCGGACAGGTCCGGAGAGGAAAGCAAGCGTCCATGGAACGTAGCTCTGTTGCGTCCTTTCTACTCTTGAAGTTGTGGTGTAAGAAGTTCCTTTTTGTACCTTACATGCTATGAATAAAAGATGCCGGAACCTTGAATGAATCTCGGGGACTACCCCAACTTAAGTTGCATGTAACTTGTTTATTTTTTCAGTTTACCGGTTGCTTATTGAATGTTTTTTCTTTCCGGTTTAGTAGTGTGCTAAATCCTACCGGAGTCTTCGACTCTGCTGCTGTCCGCAACCCGGCTTCATGGCAAGCAAGATAAACCGGTTGGAGATAAGCACATGAACTGCGAAGAGGGAGAGCAGGAAAGAACAATCCGGAAAATTTAACTAACCCCGGTTAAACCGGTTTTTCGCAAAATTTTGAAGTTATTTCTAAGTTCAAGAAAATGCTTGTTTGGTGAAAGAACCTTGTGCTCATATGCCAAAGAACGCCCAGAGAAGGCAGGCAGAGCCAAGGCAAAAGAACCAAGTATGCATCGAATTGGATGCGGAAACAATTTAGAAATCTTTGCGGTGCAAGATAAAAGCAAAACCAGAAGCAAATATGCTAAGGCAAACTTAGAAATACTTAGCTACCGGTATAACTTACCGGCATAAAATGTTGTACGGCAACCACAAGCAGACTTAAAGTTTTACATCATAAGCCCCGGCATACCGGGGCAGAATTTAACGAGTATTGTTTTGAGACAAACAGGACCAACAGACATATCACAGGCAAACATTCAGTAGAAGATCATCAGGCAGCAGGGGCTTCCGGAGGAGCGTCGCCAGCACCAGCATCGTCCAGAGGCTCCTCATCGGCTTCATCCTCCTCCTCGTCAAGATAGTCCTTGACGTCAGGAGGGGGAGGGATGAAGGTGCGCATGTCGGCGTACTCCGCGATGTGGTACGCACGATCCTGCCGCTTAGCGGTGAGAATCGGGTCCAGATTGGCTTCCGCGCCTTCGCGCACTCCGGTGAGGGCATCCAGGTTAAGCTCCGGGTACCAGGAGCAAGCGACGCGGAGGGCAGAATCTACTCCAGCGCGGGCAGCAGAGCACTGCCACTCGCGGATCCTCCTGCCGGCGCCCTTGAGACGGTCGCTGATGAGGGAGAAAGTATCCGGCACCTCCTCGCCAGGCCACAGGGTCCTGAAGAGCTGGGTAGCTACATCAGGAATGTCAGATAGATTGCGATCTATGGCGCGCATGTGAGACACCCGCGCGTTAAGCGCGACCAGATGGTCATTGGGCGTCCATGGCACGGCAAGATTCGCTTGGCCCTGGGCAGTGCGGCGCGCGTCAACCTTCTTGACAGCGTACTTCTGCGAGTCCGGAAAGAGGCCTGTGCAAAGAAAGAAAAAGGCTAAGGAAAAGAATCCGGAAGAAAAAGAGACCGGAAGGAAAGATAACGAAAAGAAAATGGGGTGGGAAGAAAAAAGGCTCGTATGCAGTAGTCAAAGTATGTAAAAGAAAAGGACTTACGGTAGGCAAGTGTATCAGTTTGCAGGATCAGCTGGTTGCACTCCTTGTGCTCCTCCTCCAGCCGCGCAGCTTTCTCCTCAGCACCCTTCCGGGCCTTGGCCAGCTCCTCCAGCTCAGCTCGCAATACCACGGTGGCATTGCTGGCGTCCTCCAGAGCCTCGTCCATCTTGGCCGCTGCATCAGCTTCAGCGGCTTTGAGGACCTTGGCATGCTCAAGCCCCAGCTGAATGAGCTGGGACTTGAGCTCCTGGTAGCTGGTCTTGTGGGCGCTCAGCTCCTCCTGATGCTGCCGGATGAGCTGGTCCTTCTCCCCTGCAACCCGGAAAAGAAGATGTTAACAAGATTGTGCTGGTAAAAATAAGAAGAAAACCAAGTTGACAAGAGAAGGGAAAAAATTGTACGTTGGGCGGCAGCTAGCTGCTCCTTGAGAGCCTCAATGGAAGCTTCCGGGATCACTGTTAAGCAAAGGTTATAAGTGTTAGAAGGAAAAAAGGTTTCCGGTAAAAAGATGCCGGTGGTACAAAATTACCTTGGCACTTGTCGTGTGCCTCAGCGAGGTCCCGGTGTTCCCATAAGAGCTCCTCAAAGAGGACCTTCCGAGCGTCAGCCGTGAGCTGTTCAAGAAAAAGAGATAAGATAAGTTTTGCGCTAAGAACAGAGTTCTTAACTCGAAACTCGGGGACTGGCAGTGCCGGTTTCGCGCGTTTCTAAGTTAGGTTTTGCGCTAAGAACAGAGTTCTTAACCCGAAACTCGGGGACTGGCAGTGCCGGATTCGCGCTAAGTTTTTAAGTTAAAGTTTTGTGCTAAAACTTGCGCTTTCACCACAAAACTCGGGGACTGGGGAGATAGATAAGAGAGAAACTGGCATGAAACCAAAGAAAAAATCCGGAAGCAAGGAAACCGGTAAAAGTTGAAAAGAGTCAGTAAAATGTACCATCAAATTGTTCGTGGCATCGTACCACGCGCTGTCGAGCTCCTTCACGGCGCTGCGAAGCCGCATGAAGTGCTCCTCGGAAGACCGGTCCCCAACAGGGTCAGGCGCCGGCAGCCTGTCCTTGCCCAAACTGCGGGTCGCCGGAGTCATGTCCGCGGCGTTCCACTTTTGGGCGTAGGGCAGAAGGTGCCCCAGGTCCCGGCCTTTGCGCTGGAACTCAGTAATACGGCCAAGGAGGCCGGTGGCCTTCGTGGCGGTATCCTTGGCGGCCTTGGCGACATGCAGCACTAGGGGCTGCTGGCCGCCGGAAGGGGCGCTGCAGGCCGTCGCCTTCCCCTTGATGAGCTTGGAGGCCTTGGGCGGCGGCGCAGTCGGAGCAGCCCTGGAGGGCTTGGTGCGAGGAGCATCTGGAGGTGGCATGAGAATGGTTCGTGGAGAAGGGGGAGCGCTAGGCGCGTCACCCGATTTGGAGCCTTCCGGCGCGGAAGATTCCGGCGCGGAAGTTGTCGTCTTTTCAAGGACGGGAGGAGCCGAAGGCTCCGCCCGCCCGGCAGCTTCTTCTTCTTCGGCGCCGATGTTGCTGGCGCCGGTGTCTTGGTTCTCTGGGAGAAAGGAAAGATCCTCCTCCGTGCGGTGATCTGATGATGAAGGGGCCGCACGCCCCGAATTTGTTGTGCCCCCCGAAAGGGAGGCAGAGGTGTTGCCGGCACCAGATGGTGCCGGGCTTGAGCGAGGAGGAGGGGTTGAGGTCCTTGCGGAACCTTCAGAGCCCGATGGCCTTGGGCCAAGCTTGAGCGCAGGGCTGAGAAAAAGAAAGAAAGATAGTTGGAGAAAAGCAACCGGAAAAAGAACTTGGCAAAAAGAGGCAAGCCAGAAAATGAAAAACTTACCCGGAAGCAGTTGGCATCTGCTTGCGCCCGTAGCGGCGCACGCCCACTTGCTTCTCCCCCAAGGGCTCAGTCCGGAAGCGCTTGGAGGGAGGGGCCTGGCTGGGACCGGCATCAGATGCCGGCAGCTTGTTCTTTTGGCCTTGGGCCATGAGTTTGTCCACAAACTCCTGGCCGGCCTCAGCGCGCAGGGGCGGCGCGCGCTCGTGGATCTGTAAATTAAACATAGCTAAGGAAAAATTCGCAAGAAGGCGATAAGAGGCAAGTATAAGAAACCGGAAAAGAAAATACCTCAAGCATGGTCAGGTCATCGGAGGACCCGGTTGGCTTCGGTGGAGACCGGCCGAGGCGTGCAGCCGGAGTCTTGCCCATCTTCAGATCCTTCCAAAAGATGTAGGGATCTGGGTCGAAGGAGTCAAGGGCGCGCTTCACGCAGATCCCGCGTCGCTCTGCTTCGATGAGGGGGAAGCGGTCCTTGGCCTAAAACACGAAAAAAGAAGGTTAACAAAAGCAGAAAGTTACCGGCAAGAACTACCCCAATTGCGTAATCCCTTACTTCTTGGGTCGGGGGGTTAGTAGAGGGGAAGGAGGCCCCATTCCCATTCAAACGGCATAGCAGTTTGGCAAATCTGCTTGGCCTTGCGAACAACATCCTTCTTGCTAAGAGGACGGCTTGTGATCTTGGTAGGATCGCCAGGGCCGTACATCTCGCTCATCCTATGCACGCGGCGCTTCAGAGGAAGCACCCGGCGCGATATAAAGGTGCGGATGATGTCATCCGAGCAGATGTTGGTCTCCTTCTTCAAAGAAGCCAAGAAGCGCACCACCCGGTTGGTTTCGGCATGATCCGTCTTCGGGTTGTAGCTCCAGTTGGTTCTACTAGGAGGCCCCGCTTGGAAAGGAGGAAGATCGATAAGATTGGCGCGGCCATCGTTCTTCACATAGAAAAAGGTTCCTTGCCAGGCGCGGCAGGACTCGAGGCCGGCAGACTTAAGGAAAGTGCTCCCTTGGCGGGAGCCAACGATGCAAGATCCGCACTCCACAGGCGGCTTGGGCTTAGGGATTTCCTTGCCCTGGACAGAATTGATCCGCAGACAAAAGAAGCGGGCAAACGTCTCACGAGTGGGACGAATGCTGATGTAGGCCTCCATGAAGGTGGCATAACAAGAAAGGTAGAAGATGGCATTGCCAGGAAGGTGGTGAGGTTGGAGTTTATAGAAGTCTAAGAACTCCCGGAAAAAAGGAGAGGCAGGAAGGCCGAAGCCACGCTCAAAGTGAGCAAGAAAAACAACATGTTCACCGGGCTCGGGGTCCGGTTCGATTTCGTCACCGGGAATCCGGCAGACTACTCCTTCCGGAATCCTGCGGGACCGGTATAACCAGTCGATCTCATATTCAGTGACATTGGAGCCCATCCAGGCTCCGCGAGTGATTGGGGAAGGCTCTGTGCCGGATGATTGGCTAGAGCTACTAGAGGCTTGGCCAGAGCTACTCGCTTCTTGGTGGCTACCGGAAGCTTGGATAAAGCTACCGGATTCTAGATGGCCACCGGACTCTTGGCGGCTACCGGATTCCTGCTGGTTGCCGGAATCGGTGTCCATCGGATCTGGAGCCGTGGATTCGCCGGGGGATTGTCTACGACGCTTAACGGAAAGGGAAGAAGAAGATGCGGAGGAAGATTCCTCGTTAGACATTGGATGGGTAGGCGAAAAAACAGAAATCCCACACTTGAACCCCGCGTGAAGATCTACGAGTAAGAAGAAAACCAAAGAAAAAGAAGAAATAAGAACTCCGTAGACCCAAGATCTGAAAAGCAAGCAGATGGCGAGCAAACTAAGATTGGTACTAACCTTGAGCGGCGCAGTCGCTGAGGAAGACTTTCGCCGGCGAAGGAGAGGACCTGCGGTCGCCGATGAGCACCGTCGATGGCGAGGCGGAGAAGGTCACGAGGAAGCAAGAATGCAGCGCGCTCGAAGAAGATGCTGCCAAAGATTCCCACACGATGAGGTCCGGCGGAAGCACGGCGTAAGTTCGCCGGGCGACGGAGCTCAAGCAAGCGACGGCGAACGGAGAGCGGCGAAGGCGCAGAGGCGAGGAGCTCTGTGCGCGAAGGTTGGGGAATGCGAGAAGAGGAAGAAGAAGAGGCAGTTGTCCTTATAAAGTAGAGAGGAGGTGGGCCGAAAACCGCTGGGCCGCGGCGGTTCGCCTCGCGGCCCGCGACGGTTCGCACCATGGGCCGCCACGTGGCGAAGAGATACACGCGAGAAAATGGGAGGCCACACGGGAGTGCACACAGGATCCCAAGTGGCTAGTGGGATCCGCAGTGGTGCATTTAATGACCGCGCGGGAGTCGAAGCGAAGTGACAACTGACACTGGCGCGACAGTTAACAGTGCGCATGTCACTGACAGGCGCGGGGCCCAAAATATTCTCGACTTCCCCGAGGAAAGAGTAAATGCGAATGATGCCGGAGAAAAGAGATGCCGGAAGGGACCTTGCAAAGAGAGAAAAGACGAGAAAGGGCGAAGATGCCGGATCCAAGCTCAGGCCGGAGAGATTAAACCGGTATCTTAAAAAGATGAAAACCTGGCATGGTCTGTAGGATAGAATCCACCAGACTATACCAGCTTCGGGGACTAATGTTGGGGGGATAACCCCCGGTATGCCAAAGGCATGCCAAACCGGATGGTTTGAGCCATCGAGATACCGGTTTAATATTCTTACCGGAAACAAAGATAGGAGTTTGGGCTAAGTGAAGCTAAGCCGGCATCCCCAAGGGGGCATGCCGGAACCCGGTAAAGAAGTTACCGGAAGGAAGGGCCTGTCGGCAGGACTGGTCAAAGATTCTCTTCAGAGCAAGAAGACAAGGATGAGCTAAGCAAAGTGGCTTTAATCAGAGCCCTGGCGCCAAAGAGAGGGATGACGCTAAAAGAAGCCGGAGGACATCAGCAGCCCTGATTAAAGAGGACCCCGGCATCATCTATGATTAAAGTAGCTTTGTAAAGTAGTTTGTCCAGTCAAAGATGCCATTAGGGTTTCTTGTTCTGTAAGCCACCCTCTCCCCTATATAAGGAGAGGGGGTACTGCCTCTTACAGGCGCGAGACCATAGAAGGGATTAGACGATAGAACTTGTAACCATGTTGAGATCAATGAAGCTAGCGATCTAGTAAAGAGTTCTTCCTCTTGTCTCTCTTCTTGTATACCGGCCTTTGGTTGTGTTCTTGAGGAAAGCATCCGGAAGTTCTTCCCATCTAATCGCAAACCCTCCCCCGAATCCTCTAGCGTCCATTCGGCCCCAATCTAAGCCATCCTATGGCATCTGTCTGTTCACCACGACGACAAGGAGGGCTTGCGCAGCGCAGGATCTGGCGCGGGTAGCGCGGTGGTGCGACGGTGGCGACGTAGACGTCGAAGCCGCCGAAGCTGATGATGTTGCCGCTGGCAGGGAATGGCCGGTCGGCGAAGCAACCAGCGTTGTCGCTGATGCAGTCGAGGGAGCCGAATCTCCAGATCAAGCCTGAAGCGACCCGCTCGCCGGTGGTGGTGGTGAGGCCCGTCCGGATGAAGACACCGGCCGCGGACGCTGAACGCCCCACGGTGGGCGCCAAATGTCGTGGTATCGTCACGGCATATGCCATAGGGTGGCTAATCGAGGTGGTTCCTAGTGGACTCACGGCGGTATCCGGATGCGGGTATAGGCACGAGCGACACGGCGACGTACCCAGGTTCGAGGCCCTCCGATGGAGGTAACACCTCTACTCCTGCTATGTGTGTATATGGTGATATCACAGTACAATGGTGCTCCTAGAGCTTTGTCCGGCTGCTCCCGGGAGGCTAAGGTAGACGAAGGTCTCTCTCACGGGCAGCGCTAAGTCTAGAAATGAGTAAGAAGTGATCGATCGTCCCCCGCACGAGGGGGGTAGCCCAGCTTATATAGGCGCTGGCATCTTACATAGAAGTCCGTATAGTCTAGTGGCCGGCTTGGCCGGCTCTGGCTTCCGCTCCTTCCCGAGGCGTTGACGTCACGGAGCCGTTGAGGCGTAGTGGCCCATCCCATCCGTCTGCCAGTCATCGGTATGGCGAGGAAGTGTCCCCGTCGCCATCATGCCCTGTAGCCGGTACGGACCGACGTAGGCCATGATGGCCTGTCCGCCGCGTGGCACTATTGCTCCACAGTGCCCCGTGCTTTACGGGAGATGAAGTCAGCGTGGACCTTTGAACCCGGACCACCTACCCAGTTCCCTCGTACAAGACTCGCCAGCCGGGAGTCGGTCTAGGGTGTAAACCCCAGTCGGATATGGCTTGTAGAAGCCGGCCCAGCCACAGCGTTGAAGGCCGTAGCCAGGCCGACTAGGACTTAGAGCCAGCCGACTCTTGGATCAGCCGGCCACGGCTCCAGCCGGCTGCTCCTCAGCCGGCCTTGCCGCGAGCCGGCCGACCTCAAGCCGGCTGCTCCGCGTCCATTGCCCTACCCGGGGTCTTCCCCCCGACATCGCCGCCATCAACCTTCAACGTGCTTCTTGGCTCCTCCTGGTTCGATAAACCTTGGTTTCTTTCTGAGGGAAAACTTGCTACTGTACGCATCACACCTTCCTCTTGGGGTTCCCAACGGACGTGTGTTAATTGCACGCATCACATGCCACCGAAGAGAAAGGCTCCGGCGAAGGTAGCGAAGGCGCCGACGAAGGCGCCGCCGAAGCTGCGCACCGTAACGCCGAAGGATAAGCCGACGACCATGTCGCGGGAGGAGTGGGAGGAGGAGAAATGCTGCTGCTCCTTTGCGACGGCCGACCGCAAAAGGCGCCGCGTCGCCGCTCTCGACGCAGCGAAAGCAACGTCCGCTGCGGAAGCATGCCTCAGCTTGGGCGGCAGCCAGCCCAAATGGAGCCAACATCCTGCCGGCCGCACCTTCTCGAGCTCACCGTCATCGCGGGGGTACAACACGAAGGTGCCATCGCTCTCGCAGATGCGGCTGTCGCAAATGGACGGCCGCGCCCGCTACTCCCCCGAGTATGCGTATAGCGACATGACCTTCGATCCCAACACGCCGTTCTCGCCGGATTCGGCACTGAGGGGCAGTGGCGTTGTTCGCTTCCCCGTCGACCTGTACTCGTCGCCTGACCTGCGCCGCATCAATGGCCACATGACAGACGGCACCGGCTTCCCCACCACCTCTTCCCCGACGAGGGCAGGAGCACCCACCAGGTGTTCGGCAGCGCGTCCGGCGTGTCCATGGGCGAGGACGAGGTGAGTTTCCTTACTTTTTATGTTTTATGTGAATCGTAGACACCGGCGGTGAGTGAAAGTAGGTAAATTGTTGCGTAGATTGCCGCCGGGGACGAGATCCTCACCGGCTTCATACGCGGCCAAGCCTACAAACCCCCCGTCGATGAGTATGAAGAAGAGGCCGAGGAGGACGAACGTGAGGAGGAGGTCCAGGAGGAGCTTGATGAGCGCAGATTGCACACCATTGGGGAACCCCAAGAGGAAGGTATGATGAGCACAGCAGCAAGTTTTCCCACAGTAAGAAAGCAAGGTTTAATCGGCCAGTAGGAGAAAGGTGTGACTTCTGAAGGTGTTGCTAGCTGATTAGTGGCAGGACGCACTACCGGCATCAGCAACAACGTGGAACCTGCACACAACACAACCAAAATACTTTGCCCCAACTTACAGTGAGGTTGTCAATCTCATTGGTTTCGCTGAACACAAAGAATTAAATGTATCGAGTGGAAAGGGATGTTTACAGTAATTAAAGAGAACAAATCTTACAGTAAGTAAACAGAGCAGGATTGCGGTGGTTGAATTTATCAGTGTAAAGGAAAGGACCGGGGTCCACAGTTCACTAGAGGTGTCTCTCCATGATAAATAACATGCTGGGTGAACAAATTACAGCTGGGCAATTGACAGAATAAATACCATACATGACAAGATGATTACTATAAGATTCGTTTTGGCATTACAACATAATACATAGACCGTAATCCAATTGCGTCTATGACTAATAATCCACCTTCCGGTTATCGTCCGAACCCCTTCCAGTATTAAGTTGCAAGCAACAGATTATCGCATTAAGCAATATGTGTAAAGTAAACAATAGAATTACCCTTGGATAAAATATTGTTGTTTTCTCCCTAGTAGCAACATCATATCTACAATCTTAGAAGTTATTGTCACTCTTCCAGAAAACTAGAGGCATGAACCTACTATCGAGCATAAATATACCCTCTTGGAGTCACAAGCATCTACTTGGCTAGACTATCTACTAGCAACGCAGAGCATGCAAGATCACAAATAACATATAATCGATCTCAACATAGTATTCAATATTCATCAGATCTCAGCAAACACAACATGTAGCATTACATAAGGATGATCTTGATCATGTAGGGCAGCTCACAAGATCTAAACATGAGGCACAAATTGGAGAAGACAACCATCTAGCTACTGCTATGGATCCATAGTCCAGGGATGAACTACTCACACATCACTTCGGAGGTGGGCATGGCGATGTAGATGCCTCCAGCGATGATTTCTCCCTCCGGCAGGGTGCCGGGAATAGCTTCAGAACCCTCCCGAGCTAGGGTTCGCAATGGCGGCCGCGACGGAACTTTTCGTGGAAGGGAGCTCGGGTCTTTAGGTTTTTCCCAAGATCGTGAATAAATAGGCGGAGGGGCGATGTCGGTGGAGGCCAGGGGGACCCATAGCACCCCTAGGTGCGGGCCAAGGCTAGGCCGCGCCTAGGTGTGGTCTGGCCGCCCTGCGCCACTTCTTCGACCCCCCTCTGGACTCTATCTTCATTACGGAAAAATATTAACTTCGGCTTATGTTTCGTTCAATTCCGAGAATATTTCTTGTACAACTTTTCTGAAATACAAAACAACAGAAAGCAGGGAACTGGCACTATGGCATCTTGTTAATAGTTTAGTGCTGGAAAATGTATAAAAGTGCAACGAAGTATGAGAAAAACATATATAATTTGGTGAAAAACAAGCATGGAGCATCAAAAATTATAGAGACGTTTGCGACGTATCAGAGCTGATCGACGCCGACACCGGCGTGACCACGACGAGGGCGAAGACGCGCAGGCATTCCGGCAACACTCATGGTCCGAGGTGGAGATCTTTGGAGGATAAATGTCTCATTGAGGCGTGGAAGAAAGTAAGCTTTTGCCCCATCACCGGCGCCAACCAAACCGGAGGCAAGTACTACAAGCGCATCCTCGATTCCTTCAACAAGAAGAAGAACTATGGTGATTACGCCACCATCAACATGAACCGGAACGAGGCTCCCTCTCCAACCGTTGGAACATCATCAAGGCATCATGCAGCAAGTTCCCTGGCTACTATGAGAAGATTAAGAACCGGAAGGAGAGCGGCAAGACGATGGTGGATTGGGTTGATCTACGCCCATTAGATGATCCATCTTGTTCCATATCTTCTTCATAATGCATTATATTGTATCTATTAGATGATCCATCTTGTTTCATATCTTGTTTTGCATCATGTATTGTAAGATGCTCAACGCCCTCGAGATGTACAAGTACCAAAACGAGGACAAAGACTTCCCCTTCATGCATTGCTTCAACAAGATCCAAGGTTGCAAGAAATGGGACAACCTCTGCCGCACTCTAAACAAGGATGGGGTAGAAGGGCCGGTCGATCCAGCCGACGCCTCCACCGGGTGCCCCATTGGCAACAAGAAGGCCAAGGCCGAGAGGAATGCAGCGCCAGCATTGGCCGCCATGGATGCCTCCCTCGAGAAGATTATAACCTCATTCTCAGTGGAGAACAAGGAAGCGGTGGATAGGGTCGCCGTCGTGTGGAAGGCAATCCTCGACAAGTGATACGTCTCAAACGTATCTATAATTTCTTATGTTCCATGCTTGTTTTATGACAATACCTGCATGTTTTGTTCACACTTTATATCGTTTTTATGCATTTTCCGGAACTAACCTATTAACGAGATGCCGAAGTGCCAGTTCCTGTTTTCTGCTGTTTTTGGTTTCAGAAATCCTAGTAAGGAAATATTCTCGGAATTGGACGAAATCAACGCCCAGCATCTTAGAATTCCACGAAGCTTCCAGAACACCCGAGAGGGACCAGAGGGGGGCCACAGGGCCACCCCACGCTAGGCCGGCGCGGCCAGAGAGGGGGGCGCCCCCCCCTATTGTGTGGCGCCCCCGTAACCCTTCTGACTCCGCCTCTTCGCCTATAAGAAGCTCCCTGACCTAAATCTTCGATACGGAAAAGCCATGGTACGAGAAACCTTCCAGAGCCGCCGCCATCGCGAAGCCAAGATCTGGGGGACAGGAGTCTCTGTTCCGGCACGCCGCCGGGACGGGGAAGTGCCCCCGGAAGGCTTCTTCATCGACATCACCGCCATCTCCATCAACACCATCGCCATCTTCATCACCGCTGTTGTCTCCCATGAGGAGGGAGTAGTTCTCCATCGAGGCTAAGGGATGTACTGGTAGCTATGTGGTTAATCTCTCTCTCTGTACCCCAATACAATGATCTCATGAATTGCTTTGCATGATTGAGATTCATATGATGAGCTTTGCATCACTATTAGTCTATGTGCTACTCTTGTGATGTTATTAAAGTAGTCTATTCCTCCTTCACGGTGTAATGGTGACAGTGTGTGCATCGTGTAGTACTTGGCGTAGGTTATGATCATAATCTCTTGTAGGTTATGAAGTTAATTATTACTATGATAGTATTGATGTGATTTATTCCCCCTTCATAGTGTAAAGGTGACAGTGTGTATGCTATGTTAGTACTCGGTTTAAACTGCAAAGATCTATTATGCTCAAAGGTTACTTAAACATGAATATCGAATGTTGTGGAGCTTGTTAACTCCGGCATTGAGGTGCTCTAGTAGCCCTACGCAACGAATGGTGTTCATTATCAAACAAGAGTATATGTAGCACAAAGGAAGAGAACTTATTTATTTATGTGATCAATGTTGAGAGTTGATACGTCCCCGACGTATCCATAATTTCTGTCGTTCCATGCTTGTTTTATGACAATACTTACATGTTTTGCTTGCACTTTATGATGATTTCATGCATTTTCCGGAACTAACCTATTAACGAGATGCCACAGTTACAGTTTCTGTTTTCTGCTGTTTTTGGTTCCAGAAAGGCTGTTCGGGCAATATTCTCGGAATTGGACGAAATCAACGCCAAACCTCCTATTTTTCCCGGAAGGCTCCAGAACACCGAAGAAGAGTCGGAGGAGAGCCAGGGGGCCCCACACCATAGGGCCGCGCGGGCCAGACCCTGGCCGCGCCGGCCTAGGGTGAGGCCACCCTGTCGACCCTCCTGCGCCGCCTCTTCGCCTATAAAACCCCTTTCGACCTAAAAACACCGTACCTTTTGACGAAACTCCAGAAAGACTCCAGGGGCGCCGCCGCCATCGCGAAACTCCAATTCGGGGGATAGAACTCTCTGTTCCGGCACCCTGCTGGGACGGGGAAGTGCCCCCGGAAGCCATCTCCATCAACGCCACCGCCTCCACCATGCTCTGTGAGTAGTTCCCCCATGGACTACGGGTTCTAGCTGTAGCTAGTTGGTATTCTCTCCTCCATGTACTTCAATACAATGATCTCATGAGCTGCCTTACATGATTGAGATTCATCTGATGTAATAGGTGTTGTGTTTGTTGGGATCCGATGGATGATACATTATGATTAGTCTATCTATAAAGTTTGTGAAGTTATTGTTGCTGCAATCTTGTTATGCTTAATGCTTGTCACTAGGGCCCGAGTGGCATGATCTTAGATTTGAGCTTTATACTTATTGCTTAGATTGTATCTACAAGTTGTATGCACATGTCACTGTCCGGAACCAATGGCCCCGAAGTGACAGAAATCGGGACAACCGGAGGGGATGGTAGTGATGTGAGGATCACATGTTTTCACGGAGTGTTAATGCTTTGCTCCGGTACTCTATTAAAAGGAGTACCTTAATATCCAGTAGTTTGCCTTGAGGCCCGGCTGCCACCGGCTGGTAGGACAAAAGATGTTGTGCAAGTTTCTCATTGCGAGCACGTACGACTATATACGGAAAACATGCCTACATAATTAATAATCTGGATGTTCTTTCTTAATGCTTTGATTCATATCAATTGCCCAACTGTAATTTGTTCACCCAACACTTGTCACTTATTGGAGAGTTACCACTAGTGTAGATCGCTGGGAACCCCGGTCCATCTCTCATCATAATATACTTGTTCTCTATGTCATTGGAAGTAGTATCAACTATTTTCCGGTGCCATTGCTCCCATATTGCTATTACTGCTGCTGTGTTACTGTTACTATTGCTCTCATATTACTGCTACTTTCACATCACCCCTGTTGCTAGTGCTTTTCCAGGTGCAGCTGAATTGACAACTCAGTTGTTAAGGCTTATAAGTATTCTTTACCTCCCCTTGTGTCGAATCAATAAATTTGGGTTTTACTTCCCTCGAAGACTATCGTGATCCCCTATACTTGTGGGTCATCAAGACTGTTTTCTGGCGCCGTTGCCGGGGAGGCATAGCTCTACTCATAAGTTCACCTGGGGAGTACACTCTACCTCTCTCTCTGTTTTATTTTGTTTTGTTTTGCTTAGTTTACTTTTTCCTAGTTTACTTGTGCTTAGTTTATTTCTGTCTAGTATTACTTTGCTTAGTTTACTTTCGTCTAGTTTATTTCAGTTTTGTTTTATTTTCCTCATATACCCAAAAATCCATAAAAATTTGAAAAACCGAAAAATTAAAAACTGCTGTCATGGGAGAACCAACAACCTACTTGGAGCTTATGGAATGTTATAATTGTTATAGAGAATCAAGAACTGGTAAAATAATGAGTGCTACGATAGAAAAATTGAATACAATTGCTAGAATCTTGCTTAGACGCCATGATATAAACTGTTTCTCTCAACAGGATACTAAACATCTTAAATTTCAATGTGGCTTTAGTGAGGAATATTTTATTAAGAGCTATAATCGGAATTGCTATATTCATTATGGGTTCGAAGAGGTAGAGCAATTTGTCTTATTTATGGGAGCCTCTGAGATAGAATCCTTCATGGTTGAGAATTATGAAACTTGTGCTATTTGTAAGGACCTTAAAGATTATGTCTCTACTATCCTTAATTCTTGCATAGAATGCTACAATAGGAATCCTTATATCCTTGATTATAAAGAGAGACACATTAATGCACAAAAATGCACTCACAATTTGCAGGAACCTGTGGAAGAAGAAACTGATGAACCTCAAAGCTCATTGGATGAAAAAGAGGAGGAAATTGATGAAACCTGAATGCTCATTGGATGAAAAAGAAGAGAAGAGCGACGAACAAAAGGAGGAAGAATGGATTAGCTACCCATGCCAACCTTCTAATGAGAGTAACTCTTTATCTCTTACACTATTTGATTGTCCTCCATGCTTACCGAAAGAGGTTGAATGTTATGTTCCTGTGGATTCTCTTGAAATAGTACCTATGAGTAATACCTGTGAGAATAATTATGCTACTGTTATTTATGATAATCCATGCTATTTTGATAAATCTTATGATAATGCTTTGTTTGTGCCTGATGTCGAAATGCATGGTACTAAAGAATTTTGTTTGGCAAATGTTTATGATAAAGCTCTAGATGATGGTCCTATGTTACTTGATACTATTAATTGTACTACTAATGAAAATGGGATTGGAGAGTCCTTGACTTATTCTATGAGTCCCATATCTCTTGAGATTGATCAACTACCTTGTTATATTATTAATAAAAGTAAGTTTGAAAGTTTTTATTCCACTATTCTTGAACTTGATAAAAATTATGTGTTTGGAAATCATGAGAAGCATGCTGCATGTGATAGTTATATTGTTGAGTTTGTTCATGAAGCTACTGAAAATTATTATGAGAGAGGAAAATATGGTAGTAGAAATTTTCATGGTACTAATACACCTCTCTATATGCTGAAATTGTTGAAGTTACACTTGTTCTATCTTCCTATGCTTGTTACTTTGCTTTTCATGAACTTGTTTATTTACAAGATTCCTTTGCATAGGAAGCATGTTAGACTTAAATGTGTTTTGGATCTGCCTCTTGATGCTCTCTTTTGCTTCAAATACTATTTCTTGCGAGTGCATCATTAAAACTGCTGAGCCCATCTTAACGGCTATAAAGAAAGCAACTTCTTGGGAGATAACCCATGTGTTATTTTGCTACAGTACTTTATTTTATATTTGTGTCTTGGAAGTTGTTTACTACTGTAGCAACCTCTCCTTATCTTAGTTTTGAGTTTTGTTGTGCCAAGTGAAGCCTCTAATCGAAGGTTGATACTAGATTTGGATTTCTGCGCAGAAACAGATTTCTATCTGTCACGAATCTGGGTCTAATTCTCTGTAAGAAACTCAGAAAATTATGCCAATTTACGTGCGTGTTTCTCAGATATGAACGCAACTTTCATTAGTTTTGAGTTTTCTGATTTGAGGAACGGAAGTATTTATTTAAAATTCGTCTTTACTGGCTGTTCTGTTTTGGCAGATTCTGTCTCTATTTTTTGCATTGTCTCTTGTGGACTTTAAGCGAGCTTTTCTAGACGTAGAGGGCTGTAGCTAATGTTTTATTGAGTTCTTGCAATGTGCCAATACAGGACCAAGGTGGATTCAAATTTTTTTGAGTACTAACCCCTCTAATGAAGTTTATGAGAAGTTTGTTGTGAAGGAAGTTTTCAAGGGTCAAGAGAGGAGGATGATATATGATCAAGAAGAGTGAAAAGTCAAAGCTTGGGGATGCCCCTGTGGTTCATCCCTGCATATTTCAAGAAGACTCAAGCGTCTAAGCTTGGGGATGCCCAAGGCATCCCCTTCTTCATCAACTTATCAGGTTTCCTCCCCTGAAACTATATTTTTATTCGGTCACATCATATGTGCTTTACTTGGAGCGTCTGTGTGTTTATTTTCGTTTTGTTTGTTTGAATAAGATCGGATCCTAGCAATCCTTGTTTGGGAGAGAGACACGCTCCGCTTTTTCATATGAACACTTGTTCTTCGTTTTACTTTTAATGTTCAATGATAAAAGTTGGAAGCTACAATACTTATTGGTTATTTGGTTGGGAAAAGAAAATGCCTCATATGTTGTGGATAATTTGACACTTGGCAATTGTTTTGAGCTCTCAAGTAGATCATAAGTTTTTGCATGTAGTTTAAACCTATTAGTGGAGAACTACCGTAAAGCTTGTTGAAATTGGTTTGCATAATTGATCTCTCTTAAGGTCTAGATATTTTCTGGTAAAGTGTTTGAGCAACAAGGAAGACAGTGTAGAGTATTATAATGCTTGCAATATGTTCTTATGTAAGTTTTGCTGTACCGGTTCATACTTGTGTTTGCTTCAAACAACCTTGCTAGCCTAAGCCTTGTACTGAGAGGGAATACTTCTCATGCATCCAAAATCCTTGAGCCAACCACTATGCCATTTGTGTCCACCATACCTACCTACTATGTGGTATTTCCTGCCATTCCAAAGTAAATTGCTTGATTGCTACCTTTAAATAATTCAAAATGCTTCTAAATTTGTGTTAATGTTTTATAGCTCATGAGGAAGTATGTGGTGTTTAGCTTTCAACCTTGTCATTTACTTTTGACGGACTCTCATATGGACTAGTGGCGCATCCGCTTATCCAATAATTTTGCAAAAAGAGCTGGCAACGGGATTCCCAGTCCCAAATTAATTAACCTAAATAGACACTCCTCCATGGTTTGTGATTGTTGGACGGCACCCGAAGGATTCGGTTAGCCATGGCTTGTGTAAGCAAAGGTTGGGAGGAGTGTCATCATAATAAAACTAAAATAAAAAGGCACTCCTTCATGGTATGAGATTGTTGGCAGGCACCCGAGGATTCGGTTAGCCATGGTTTGTGTAAGAAAGGTTGGAAGGAGTGCCACATAAATATGCAAATAATTCATGGGAGCCGCTCTTGAAAGTCCGGTTGGCGAGGTAGTTAGTGTACCCACTACCATTCGTTGACAACAACAAACACCTCTCAAAATTTTACTTTTATGCTCTCTTTATGTTTTCAAAACCAAAGCTCTAGCACAAATATAGCAATCAATGCTTCCCTCTGCGAAGGGTGATGATGTGTAAAGCACACGCTCGTTGGGAACCCCAAGTGGAAGGTGTGATGCGTACAGCAGCAAGTTTCCCTCAGTAAGAAACCAAGGTTTATCGAACCAGTAGGAGTCAAGAAGCACGTCGAAGGTTGATGGCGGCGGGATGTAGTGCGGCGCAACACCAGGGATTCCGGCGCCAACGTGGAACCTGCACAACACAACCAAAGTACTTTGCCCCAACGAAACAGTGAGGTTGTCAATCTCACCGGCTTGCTGTAACAAAGGATTAACCGTATTGTGTGGAAGATGATTGTTTGCAGAAAACAGTAGAACAAGTATTGCAGTAGATTGTATTTCAGTAAAGAGAATTGGACCGGGGTCCACAGTTCACTAGAGGTGTCTCTCCCATAAGATAAACAGCATGTTGGGTGAACAAATTACAGTTGGGCAATTGACAAATAAAGAGAGCATGACCATGCACATACATATCATGATGCGTATAGTGAGATTTAATTGGGCATTACGACAAAGTACATAGACCGCCATCCAACTGCATCTATGCCTAAAAAGTCCACCTTCAGGTTATCATCCGAACCCCTTCCAGTATTAAGTTGCAAAGCAACAGACAATTGCATTAAGTATGGTGCGTAATGTAATCAACAACTACATCCTTAGACATAGCATCAATGTTTTATCCCTAGTGGCAACAGCACAACACAACCTTAGAACGTTTTGTCACTGTCCCAGGTGTCAATGCAGGCATGAACCCACTATCGAGCATAAATACTCCCTCTTGGAGTTACAAGCATCTACTTGGCCAGAGCATCTACTAGTAACGGAGAGCATGCAAGATCATAAACAACACATAGATATAACTTTGATAATCAACATAACAAGTATTCTCTATTCATCGGATCCCAACAAACGCAACATATAGAATTACAGATAGATGATCTTGATCATGTTAGGCAGCTCACAAGATCCGACAATGATAGCACAATGGGGAGAAGACAACCATCTAGCTACTGCTATGGACCCATAGTCCAGGGGTAGACTACTCACACATCACTCCGGAGGCGACCATGGCGGCGTAGAGTCCTCCGGGAGATGATTCCCCTCTCCGGCAGGGTGCCGGAGGCGATCTCCTGGATCCCCCGAGATGGGATCGGCGTTGGCGGCGTCTCTGGAAGGTTTTCCGTATCGTGGCTCTCGGTACTGGGGGTTTCGTCACGGAGGCTTTAAGTAGGCGGAAGGGCAAGTCAGGAGGGGGCACAGGGGCCCCACACCATAGGCCGGCGCGGCCCGGGGGTGGGCCGCGCCGCCCTAGGGTTTGGGCACCCTGTGGCCCCACTTCGTTTCGTCTTCGGACTTCTGGAAGCTTCGTGGAAAAATAGGCCCCTGGGCTTTGATTTCGTCCAATTCCGAGAATATTTCCTTACTAGGATTTCTGAAACCAAAAACAGCAGAAAACAGCAACTGGCAGTTCGGCATCTTGTTAATAGGTTAGTTCCAGAAAATGCACGAATATGACATAAAGTGTGCATAAAACATGTAGATAACATCAATAATGTGGCATGGAACATAAGAAATTATCGATACGTCGGAGACGTATCAGCATCCCCAAGCTTAGTTCTGCTCGTCCCGAGCAGGTAAAACGATAACACAGATAATTTCTGGAGTGACATGCCATCATAATCTTGATCATACTATTTGTAAAGCATATGTAGTGAATGCAGCGATCAAAACAATGTATATGACATGAGTAAACAAGTGAATCATATAGCAAAGACTTTTCATGAATAGCACTTCAAGACAAGCATCAATAAGTCTTGCATAAGATTTAACTCATAAAGCAATAATTCAAAGTAAAGGCATTGAAGCAACACAAAAGAAGATTAAGTTTCAGCGGTTGCTTTCAACTTGTAACATGTATATCTCATGGATATTGTCAACATAGAGTAATATAATAAGTGCAATAAGCAAGTATGTAGGAATCAATGCACAGTTCACACAAGTGTTTGCTTCTTGAGGTGGAGAGAAATAGGTGAACTGACTCAACATTGAAAGTAAAAGAATTGTCCTCCATAGAGGAAAAGCATCGATTGCTATATTTGTGCTAGAGCTTTGATTTTGAAAACATGAAACAATTTTGTCAACGGTAGTAATAAAGCATATGCATCATGTAAATTATATCTTATAAGTTGCAAGCCTCATGCATAGTGTATTAATAGTGCCCGCACCTTGTCCTAATTAGCTTGGACTACCGGATCATCACAATGCACATGTTTTTACCAAGTGTCACAAAGGGGTACCTCTATGCCGCCTGTACAAAGGTCTAAGGAGAAAGCTCGCATTGGATTTCTCGCTATTGATTATTCTTCAACTTAGACATCCATACCGGGACAACATAGACAACAGATAATGGACTCCTCTTTTATGCATAAGCATGTAACAACAATTAATAATTTTCTCATTTGAGATTGAGGATATATGTCCAAAACTGAAACTTCCACCATGGATCATGGCTTTAGTTAGCGGCCCAATGTTCTTCTCTAACAATATGCATGCTTAACCATAAGGTGGTAGATCTCTCTTACTTCAGACAAGACGGACATGCATAGCAACTCACATGAAATTCAACAAAGAGTAGTTGATGGCGTCCCCAGTGAACATGGTTATCGCACAACAAGCAACTTAATAAGAGATAAAGTGCATAATTACATATTCAATACCACAATAGTTTTTAAGCTATTTGTCCCATGAGCTATATATTGCAAAGGTGAATGATGGAATTTTAAAGGTAGCACTCAAGCAATTTACTTTGGAATGGCGGAAAATACCATGTAGTAGGTAGGTATGGTGGACACAAATGGCATAGTGGTTGGCTCAAGTATTTTGGATGCATGAGAAGTATTCCCTCTCGATACAAGGTTTAGGCTAGCAAGGCTTATTTGAAACAAACACAAGGATGAACCGGTGCAGCAAAACTCACATAAAAGACATATTGAAAACATTATAAGACTCTACACCGTCTTCCTTGTTGTTCAAACTCAATACTAGAAATTATCTAGACCTTAGAGAAACCAAATATGCAAACCAAATTTTAGCATGCTCTATGTATTTCTTCATTAATGAGTGCAAAGCATATGATGCAAGAGCTTAATCATGAGCACAACAATTGCCAAGTATCACATTACCCAAGACATTTATAGCAATTACTACATGTATCATTTTCCAATTCCAACCATATAACAATTTAATGAAGGAGAAACTTCGCCATGAATACTATGAGTAGAAACCAAGGACATACTTGTCCACATGCTACAGCGGAGCGTGTCTCTCTCCCATAAAGTGAATGCTAGGATCCATTTTATTCAAACAAAACAAAAACAAAAACAAACCGACGCTCCAAGAAAAAGCACATAAGATGTGATGGAATAAAAATATAGTTTCAGGGGAGGAACCTGATAATGTTGTCGATGAAGAAGGGGATGCCTTGGGTATCCCCAAGCTTAGACGCTTGAGTCTTCTTAATATATGCAGGGGTGAACCACCGGGGCATCCCCAAGCTTAGAGCTTTCACTCTCCTTGATCATGTTGCATCATACTCCTCTCTTGATCCTTGAAAACTTCCTCCACACCAAACTCGAAACAACTCATTAGAGGGTTAGTGCACAATAAAAATTAACATATTCAGAGGTGACACAATCATTCTTAACACTTCTGGACATTGCATAATGCTACTGGACATTAGTGGATCAAAGAAATTCATCCAACATAGCAAAAGAGGCAATGCGAAATAAAAGGCAGAATCTGTCAAAACAGAACAGTTCGTATTGACGAATTTTAAAATGGCACCAGACTTGCTCAAATGAAAATGCTCAAATTGAATGAAAGTTGCGTACATATCTGAGGATCATGCACGTAAATTGGCTTAATTTTCTGAGCTACCTACAGTGAGGTGGACCCAGATTCGTGACAGCAAAGAAATCTGGAACTGCGCAGTAATCCAAATCTAGTACTTACTTTTCTATCAACGGCTTAACTTGGCACAACAAAACACAAAACTAAGATAAGGAGAGGTTGCTACAGTAGTAAACAACTTCCAAGACACAAAATAAAAACAAAGTACTGTAGGTAAAAACATGGGTTGTCTCCCATAAGCGCTTTTCTTTAACGCCTTTCAGCTAGGCGCAGAAAGTGTGTATCAAGTATTATCAAGAGACGAAGTATCAACATCATAATTTGTTCTCATAATAGAATCAAAAGGTAACTTCATTCTCTTTCTAGGGAAGTGTTCCATACCTTTCTTGAGAGGAAATTGATATTTTATATTACCTTCCTTCATATCAATAATAGCACCAACAGTTCGAAGAAAAGGTCTTCCCAATATAATGGGACAAGATGCATTGCATTCAATATCCAAGACAACAAAATCAACGGGGATAAGGTTATTGTTAACGGTAATGCGAACATTATCAACTTTACCCAAAGGTTTCTTTGTAGAATGATCAGCAAGATTAACATCCAAATAACAATTTTTCAGCGGTGGCAAGTCAAGCATATCATAAATTTTCTTAGGCATAACAGAAATACTTGCACCAAGATCACATAAAGCATTACAATCAAAATCTTTAACCTTCATCTTAATGATGGGCTCCCAACCATCCTCTAGCTTTTTAGGAATAGAGGCTTCACGCTCTAGTTTCTCTTCTCTAGCTTTTATGAGAGCATTTGTAATATGATGTGTAAAGGCCAAATTTATAGCACTAGCATTAGGACTTTTAGCAAGTTTTTGCAAGAACTTTATAACTTCAGAGATGTGGAAATCATCAAAATTCAAACCATTATAATCTAAAGCAATGGGATCATCATCCCCAATGTTGGAAAAAATTTCAGCAGCTTTATCACAGGCAGTTTCAGCAGTTTTAGCAGTTTCAGGCAGTTTCTCGCGCTTTGCATTAGAAGTGGAACATTGCTAACACCAATTCTTTTATTAGTATTAATAGGAGGTGCAGCAACATGTGTAGCATTAGCATTACTAGTGGTGGTAATAGTCCAAACTTTAGCTACATTCTTCTCTTTAGCTAGTTTTTCATTTTCTTCTCTATCCCACCTAGCACGCAGTTCAGCCATTAATCTTATATTCTCATTAATTATAACTTGGATGGCATTTGCTGTAGTAACAATTTTATTATGATGATTCTCATTAGGCAAAACTTTTGATTTCAAAAGATCAACATCAGCAGCAAGACTATCGACTTTAGAAGCAAGTATATCAATTTTCCCAAGCTTTTCTTCAACAGATTTGTTAAAAGCAGTTTGTGTACTAATAAATTCTTTAAGCATGGCTTCAAGTCCAGGGGTGAACTCCTATTATTGTTGTAAGAATTCCCATAAGAATTAGCATAGCCGTTGCCATTATTATAAGGATATGGCCTATAGTTGTTACTAGAATTGTTCCGGTAAGCATTGTTGTTGAAATTATTATTTTTAATGAAGTTTACATCAACATATTCTTCTTGTGCAACCAATGAAGCTAATGGAACATTATTAGGATCAATATTAGTCCTATCATTCACAAGCATAGACATAATAGCATCAATCTTATCACTCAAGGAAGAGGTTTCTTCGACAGAATTTACCTTCTTACCTTGTGGAGCTCTTTCCGTGTGCCATTCAGAGTAGTTGATCATCATATTATCAAGAAGCTTTGTTGCTTCACCAAGAGTGATGGACATAAAGGTACCTCCAGCAGCTGAATCCAATAAATTCCGCGAAGAAAAATTTAGTCCTGCATAGAAGGTTTGGATGATCATCCAAGTAGTCAGTCCATGGGTTGGGCAATTTTTAACCAGAGATTTCATTCTTTCCCAAGCTTGAGCAACATGTTCAGTATCTAATTGTTTAAAATTCATTATGCTACTCCTCAAAGATATAATTTTAGCAGGGGGATAATATCTACCAATAAAAGCATCCTCGCATTTAGTCCATGAATCAATACTATTCTTAGGCAGAGATAGCAACCAATCTTTAGCTCTTCCTCTTAATGAGAAAGGGAACAATTTTAGTTTAATAATATCACCATCTACATCTTTATATTTTTGCATTTCACATAGTTCAACAAAATTATTAAGATGGGCAGCAGCATCATCAGAACTAACACCAGAAAATTGCTCTCGCATAACAAGATTCAGTAAAGCAGGTTTAATTTAAAAGAATTCTGCTGTAGTAGCAGGTGGAGCAATAGGTGTGCATAAGAAATCATTATTATTTGTGGTTGTGAAGTCACACAACTTAGTATTTTCAGCGTTGGCCATTTTAGCAACAGTAAATAAAACAAACTAGATAAAGTAAATGCAAGTAAACTAATTTTTTTGTGTTTTTGATATAGCAAACAAGATAGCAAGTAAAGTAAAACTAGCAACTAATTTTTTTGTATTTTGATTTAGTGCAGCAAACAAAGTAGTAAATAAAACTAAGCAAGACAAAAACAAAGTAAAGAGATTGAGAAGTGGAGACTCCCCTTGCAGCGTGTCTTGATCTCCCCGGCAACGGCGCCAGAAATTTAGCTTGATGACGCGTAAAGCACACGCTCGTTGGGAACCCCAAGTGGAAGGTGTGATGCGTACAGCAGCAAGTTTCCCTCAGTAAGAAACCAAGGTTTATCGAACCAGTAGGAGTCAAGAAGCACGTCGAAGGTTGATGGCGGCGGGATGTAGTGCGGTGCAACACCAGGGATTCCGGCGCCAACGTGGAACCTGCACAACACAACCAAAGTACTTTGCCCCAACGAAACAGTGAGGTTGTCAATCTCACCGGCTTGCTGTAACAAAGGATTAACCGTATTGTGTGGAAGATGATTGTTTGCAGAAAACAGTAGAACAAGTATTGCAGTAGATTGTATTTCAGTAAAGAGAATTGGACCGGGGTCCACAGTTCACTAGAGGTGTCTCTCCCATAAGATAAACAGCATGTTGGGTGAACAAATTACAGTTGGGCAATTGACAAATAAAGAGAGCATGACCATGCACATACATATCATGATGAGTATAGTGAGATTTAATTGGGCATTACGACAAAGTACATAGACCGCCATCCAATTGCATCTATGCCTAAAAAGTCCACCTTCAGGTTATCATCCGAACCCCTTCCAGTATTAAGTTGCAAAGCAACAGACAATTGCATTAAGTATGGTGCGTAATGTAATCAACAACTACATCCTTAGACATAGCATCAATGTTTTATCCCTAGTGGCAACAGCACAACACAACCTTAGAACTTTCTGTCACTGTCCCAGGTGTCAATGCAGGCATGAACCCACTATCGAGCATAAATACTCCCTCTTGGAGTTACAAGCATCTACTTGGCCAGAGCATCTACTAGTAACGGAGAGCATGCAAGATCATAAACAACACATAGATATAACTTTGATAATCAACATAACAAGTATTCTCTATTCATCGGATCCCAACAAACGCAACATATAGAATTACAGATAGATGATCTTGATCATGTTAGGCAGCTCACAAGATCCGACAATGATAGCACAATGGGGAGAAGACAACCATCTAGCTACTGCTATGGACCCATAGTCCAGGGGTAGACTACTCACACATCACTCCGGAGGCGACCATGGCGGCGTAGAGTCCTCCGGGAGATGATTCCCCTCTCCGGCAGGGTGCCGGAGGCGATCTCCTGGATCCCCCGAGATGGGATCGGCGTTGGCGGCGTCTCTGGAAGGTTTTCCGTATCGTGGCTCTCGGTACTGGGGGTTTCGTCACGGAGGCTTTAAGTAGGCAGAAGGGCAAGTCAGGAGGGGGCACAGGGGCCCCACACCATAGGCTGGCGCGGCCAGGGGGTGGGCCGCGCCGCCCTAGGGTTTGGGCACCCTGTGGCCCCACTTCGTTTCGTCTTCGGACTTCTGGAAGCTTCGTGGAAAAATAGGCCCCTGGGCTTTGATTTCGTCCAATTCCAAGAATATTTCCTTACTAGGATTTCTGAAACCAAAAACAGCAGAAAACAGCAACTGGCACTTCGGCATCTTGTTAATAGGTTAGTTCCAGAAAATGCACGAATATGACATAAAGTGTGCATAAAACATGTAGATAACATCAATAATGTGGCATGGAACATAAGAAATTATCGATACGTCGGAGACGTATCAAAGGGCCATTCTTTTACTTTATGTTGAGTCAGTTTACCTACTTCCTTCCATCTTAGAAGCAAACACTTGTGTTAACTGTGCATTGATTCTTACATACTTGCATATTTGCATTCATCATATTACTTTGTGTTGACAATTATCCATGAGATATGCATGTTGAAAGTTGAAAGCAACCGCTGAAACTTATATCTTCCTTTGTGTTGCTTCGATCCCTTTACTTTGAATCTATTGCTTTATGAGTTAACTCTTGTGCAATCTTTTGATGCTTGTCTTGAAAGTACTATTCATGAAAAGTTTTGCTATATGTTATCTATTTGTTAGCAACTATAGATCATTGCCTTGAGTCACTTCATTCATTTCATATGCTTTGTAATAGTATGATCAAGGTTATGTAAGTAGCATGTCACTACAGAAATTATTCTTTTTATCGTTTACCTGCTCGGGACGAGCAGGAACTAAGCTTGGGGATGCTGATACGTCCCCGACGTATCCATAATTTCTGTCGTTCCATGCTTGTTTTATGACAATACTTACATGTTTTGCTTGCACTTTATGATGATTTCATGCATTTTCCGGAACTAACCTATTAACGAGATGCCACAGTGCCAGTTCCTATTTTCTGCTGTTTTTGGTTCCAGAAAGGCTGTTCGGGCAATATTCTCGGAATTGGACGAAATCAACGCCAAACCTCCTATTTTTCCCGGAAGGCTCCAGAACACCGAAGAAGAGTCGGAGGAGAGCCAGGGGGCCCCACACCATAGGGCCGCGCGGGCCAGACCCTGGCCGCGCCGGCCTAGGGTGAGGCCACCCTGTCGACCCTCCTGCGCCGCCTCTTCGCCTATAAAACCCCTTTCGACCTAAAAACACCGTACCTTTTGACGAAACTCCAGAAAGACTCCAGGGGCGCCACCGCCATCGCGAAACTCCAATTCGGGGGATAGAACTCTCTGTTCCGGCACCCTGCCGGGACGGGGAAGTGCCCCCGGAAGCAATCTCCATCAACGCCACCGCCTCCACCATGCTCCGTGAGTAGTTCCCCCATGGACTACGGGTTCTAGCTGTAGCTAGTTGGTATTCTCTCCTCCATGTACTTCAATACAATGATCTCATGAGCTGCCTTACATGATTGAGATTCATCTGATGTAATAGGTGTTGTGTTTGTTGGGATCCGATGGATGATACATTATGATTAGTCTATCTATAAAGTTTGTGAAGTTATTATTGCTGCAATCTTGTTATGCTTAATGCTTGTCACTAGGGCCCGAGTGGCATGATCTTAGATTTGAGCTTTATACTTATTGCTTAGATTGTATCTACAAGTTGTATGCACATGTCACTGTCCGGAACCAATGGCCCCGAAGTGACAGAAATCGGGACAACCGGAGGGGATGGTAGTGATGTGAGGATCACATGTTTTCACGGAGTGTTAATGCTTTGCTCCGGTACTCTATTAAAAGGAGTACCTTAATATCCAGTAGTTTCCCTTGAGGCCCGGCTGCCACCGGCTGGTAGGACAAAAGATGTTGTGCAAGTTTCTCATTGCGAGCACGTACGACTATATACGGAAAACATGCCTACATAATTAATAATCTGGATGTTCTTTCTTAATGCTTTGATTCGTATCAATTGCCCAACTGTAATTTGTTCACCCAACACTTGTCACTTATTGGAGAGTTACCACTAGTGTAGATCGCTGGGAACCCCGGTCCATCTCTCATCATAATATACTTGTTCTCTATGTCATTGGAAGTAGTATCAACTATTTTCCGGTGCCATTGCTCCCATACTGCTATTCTTGCTGTGTGTTCTTTGTTACTATTGCTCTCATATTACTGCTACTTTCACATCACCCCTGTTGCTAGTGCTTTTCCAGGTGCAGCTGAATTGACAACTTAGTTGTTAAGGCTTATAAGTATTCTTTACCTCCCCTTGTGTCGAATCAATAAATTTGGGTTTTACTTCCCTCGAAGACTATCGTGATCCCCTATACTTGTGGGTCATCAAGACTGTCCACTAGTGAAAGTAGGATCCCTAGGCCTTGTTTCCAATACTGCAAACACCGCTTGTTTACTGTTCTGCTGCATGTTTACTTCCCGCAATATTACTACCATCAACTGCACGCCAGCAAGCACTTTTCTGGCGCCGTTACTACTGCTCATATTCATTCATACTACTTGTATTTCACTATCTCTTCGCCGAACTAGTGCACCTATACATCTGACAAGTGTATTAGGTGTGTTGGGGACACAAGAGACTTCTTGTATCGTGATTGCAGGGTTGCTTGAGAGGGATATCTTTGACCTCTTCCTCCCTGAGTTCGATAAACCTTGGGTGATCCACTTAAGGGAAACTTGCTGCTGTTCTACAAACCTCTGCTCTTGGAGGCCCAACACTGTCTACAAGAATAGAAGCACACGTAGACATCAAGCACTTTTCTGGCGCCGTTGCCGGGGAGGAAAGGTAAAAGGCACTCATACTCCGGTCCCAGGTAACTAAGTACTTTTCTGTTGCCGTTGTGTGTGTGCTCGAAGCTATTTCCTTTAGACCCTGCAATTGCATCTTTTTGTCTCTTGTTTTACACTAGTAAGGCATAATGGAAAACATCTGTGAGCTTTTTAAACTATTTTCTGAGTCAAGACATGAATGGTTTAATGCGAAAATTGAAAAACCTATGGAACCTTATTTGCATGCTAGTAGCAATGATATTAGTATGAACGCTTTGAACACCATTGTTGCTAATGATATAGAAAATTCTAAGCTTGGGGAGGTCGGTTTTGATGAAAATGATCTCTTTAGTCCTCCGGGTATTGAGGAGAAAGTTTATGTTGATTATGATATGCCTCCTATTTATGATGATTATAATGATAGTGGTCTTTTGGTGCCGCCTACTATGGAGGATAAGTTTAATTATGATTACAATACGCCTACTTGGAGCGTCTGTTTGTTTTTGTTTTGTTTGAATAAGTTCATCCTTGTGTGGGAGAGAGACACGCTCCGCTGGTTCGTATGAACACATGTGTTCTTAGCTTTTAATGTTCATGGCGAAGGTTGAAACTGCTTCGTTCATTGCTATATGGTTGGAAACGGAAAATGCTTCATGTGATAATTGGTATAATGTCTTGAATAATTTGATACTTGGCAATTGTTGTGCTCATATATATCATGTTAAAGCTCTTGCATCATGTACTTTGCACCTATTAATGAAGAACTACATAGAGCTTGTTAAAATTTGGTTTGCATGATTGGTCTCTCTAAGTCTAGATATTTTCTGGTTGAGGTGTTTGAACAACAAAGAGACGATGTAAAGTCTTATAATGCTTACAATATGTTTATATGTGAGTCTTGTTGCACCATTTTATACTTGTGTTTGCTTCAAACAACCTTGCTAGCCAAAGCCTTGTACTGAGAGGGATTACTTCTCGTGCATCCAAATCCTTGAGCCAAAAACTATGCCATTTGTGTCCACCATACCTACCTACTACATGGTATTTCTCCGCCATTCCAAAGTAAATTGCTTGAGTGCTATCTTTAAACAATTCAAAAGTTATTACCTATTATTTGTGTCAATGTTTTATAGCTCATGAGGAAGTATGTGGTGTTTATCTTTCAATCTTGTTGGGCAACTTTCACCAATGGACTAGTGGCTTCATCCGCTTATCCAATAATTTTGCAAAAAGAGCTGGCAATGGGGTTCCCAGCCCCGAATTAATTAACTTTCATAAATTTACAAATAGACACTCCTCCATGGTATGTGATTGTTGGTCGGCACCCGAGGATTCGGTTAGCCATGGCTTGAGAAAGCAAAGGTGGGGAGGAGTGTCATCTAAATAAAACTAAAATAAAAAGGCACTCCTTCATGGTATGAGATTGTTGGCAGGCACCCGAGGATTCGGTTAGCCATGGTTTCTGAAAGCAAGGTTGGAAGGAGTGCCACCCAAAAATAAAATCTCATGGGAGCCGCTCTTTGAAAGTCTGTCTGGCAAGGGGGTTAGAGTGCCCACTACCATTCATTGACAACAACAAAGACCTCTCAAAACTCTACTTTTTATGCTCTCTTTATGTTTTCAAAATAAAAGCTCTAGCACAAATATAGCAATCAATGCTTCCCTCTGCGAAGGGCCTTTCTTTTACTTTATGTTGAGTCAGTCTACCTACTTCTTTCTATCTTAGAAGCAAACACTTGTGTCAACTGTGTGCATTGATTCTTACATGTTTA
The DNA here is from genome assembly GCF_019359855.2 of Lolium perenne. Taxonomy (NCBI): domain Eukaryota; kingdom Viridiplantae; phylum Streptophyta; class Magnoliopsida; order Poales; family Poaceae; genus Lolium; species Lolium perenne. Next base: position 165,835,633 of record NC_067247.2, read on the forward strand.
CCTATTGCACTTGTTATATTGCTTTATGTTGACAACTATCCATGAGATATACATGTTACAAGTTGAAAGCAATTGCTGAAACTTAATCATCCTTTGTGTTGCTTCAATGCCTTCTACTAAGAATTTATTGCTTATGAGTTAACTCTTATGCAAGACTTATTGATGCTTGTCTTGAAAGTACTATTCATGAAAAGTCTTTGCTATATGATTCAGTTGTTTACTCATTGTCTTCATCATTGCTTCGAATCACTTCATTCATCTCATATGCTTTACAATAGTATGATTAAGATTATGTTGGTAGCATGTCACTTAAGAAATTATCATTGTTATCGTTTACCTACTCGAGGGCGAGTAGGAACTAAGCTTGGGGATGCTTGATACGTCTCAAACGTATCTATAATTTCTTATGTTCCATGCTTGTTTTATGACAATACCTGCATGTTTTGTTCACACTTTATATCGTTTTTATGCATTTTCCGGAACTAACCTATTAACGAGATGCCGAAGTGCCAGTTCCTGTTTTCTGCTGTTTTTGGTTTCAGAAATCCTAGTAAGGAAATATTCTCGGAATTGGACGAAATCAACGCCCATCATCTTAGAATTCCACGAAGCTTCCAGAACACCCGAGAGGGACCAGAGGGGGCCCACAGGGCCACCCCACGCTAGGCCGGCGCGGCCAGAGAGGGGGGTGCGCCCCCCTATTGTGTGGCGCCCCCGTAACCCTTCCGACTCCGCCTCTTCGCCTATAAGAAGCTCCCTGACCTAAATCTTCGATACGGAAAAGCCACGGTACGAGAAACCTTCCAGAGCCGCCGCCATCGCGAAGCCAAGATCTGGGGGACAGGAGTCTCTGTTCCGGCACGCCGCCGGGACGGGGAAGTGCCCCCGGAAGGCTTCTTCATCGACATCACCGCCATCTCCATCAACACCACCACCATCTTCATCACCGCTACTGTCTCCCATGAGGAGGGAGTAGTTCTCCATCGAGGCTAAGGGCTGTACCGGTAGCTATGTGGTTAATCTCTCTCTCTCTGTACCCCAATACAATGATCTCATGAATTGCTTTGCATGATTGAGATTCATATGATGAGCTTTGTATCACTATTAGTCTATGTGCTACTCTTGTGATGTTATTAAAGTAGTCTATTCCTCCTTCACGGTGTAATGGTGACAGTGTGTGCATCGTGTAGTACTTGGCGTAGATTATGATCATAATCTCTTGTAGGTTATGGAGTTAATTATTACTATGATAGTATTGATGTGATTTATTCCCCCTTCATAGTGTAATGGTGACAGTGTGTATGCTATGTTAGTACTCGGTTTAAATTGCAAAGATCTATTATGCTCAAAGGTTACTTAAACATGAATATCGAATGTTGTGGAGCTTGTTAACTCCGGCATTGAGGTGCTCTAGTAGCCCTACGCAACGAATGGTGTTCATTATCAAACAAGAGTATATGTAGCACAAAGAAAGAGAACTTATTTATTTATGTGATCAATGTTGAGAGTGTCCACTAGTGAAAGTAGGATCCCTAGGCCTTGTTTCCAATACTGCAAACACCGCTTGTTTACTGTTCTGCTGCATGTTTACTTCTCGCAATATTACTACCATCAACTGCACGCCAGCAAGCACTTTTCTGGCGCCGTTACTACTGCTCATATTCATTCATACTACTTGTATTTCACTATCTCTTCGCCGAACTAGTGCGCCTATACATCTGACAAGTGTATTAGGTGTGTTGGGGACACAAGAGACTTCTTGTATCGTGATTGCAGGGTTGCTTGAGAGGGATATCTTTGACCTCTTCCTCCCTGAGTTCGATAAACCTTGGGTGATCCACTTAAGGGAAACTTGCTGCTGTTCTACAAACATCTGCTCTTGGAGGCCCAACACTGTATACAAGAATAGAAGCACACGTAGACATCAACAAGCAAGACATGAAGATCGAGCTAGAGAGGGAGAAGGTGGAGGCGGCGAAGATGGAAGCTCACGCCGCTGCCATGAAGGCCACCAACGAAGCGACGCAGCTTTCGTTGGCCAAGATGTCTCAAGAATCCAAGATCTTGATGGCCGACATGGAGAAGATGGACCCGTTGGCGCGGGCGTGGCACGACATGTACCGCAAGCGCATCGGCCAAGAGGTGCTGGCGGCACGAGCTGCGTCGGCATCTCCCCCGGCACCCTCCACGTTCATGTCTCCGCCGGCAGCCTCCACATTCATGTCTCCGCCAGCAGTCTCCACGTTCATGTCTCCACCGGCAGCCTCCACGTTCATGTCTCCGCTGGCACCGTCGACGTTGATGCCTCCCCCGGCGACCGTGGATCATGTTGCAGCGACTGAGCTGCCACCGGGGCTCGCCGATGATGAGGAAGTCGTCGAGGTCGAGCCGCCCTGACCCCGTTCATCTAATCAGTTGGTTTGGAAGCTGAATTTGTTTTTTGCAGCCGGAGACGGCGATTCGGTGACCATATGTTGGCCCAAACTTCATATTCGAAAACCTATTCAAATTTGGTGGTCATATGTTGGGTCAAACTTTAAATTCGAAAACTTATTCGAATTTCTATGCTTTTTTTGAGTTTTCAATTCAAATCATCTATCGGGGCTGTCGTATAGGGCACACCGGTGTGGGAGCAGCTCCCCCAAATAGAAGATGCCGACGCGCCTCACACGCCAGTGGCCACGCTCCTGCCGGCGACTATATGGGGCGTGCCGGTGGAGATGCTCTGAGAGAGCAACACAAGGGGAGGAGAAAGAATTTGCCCAAGTATGGTGTACATATGATCACGTGAGAATAATATGCGACCGAGTTTGAGATCTTTTCCTTTCCTTGAGAGATCACGCGCGGTTGGTCATCCGGCCAGATCCATATCTTGTCTCGACGTAGTGCATGCCAGGCTTCATACTTCCATGTCCATGCTTTCTTTTTCCGACGACACCGCGCGTCCTACATGCCTATACCTGCTAGCCAAGGCGTACAACCCAGGTGCAACACGTTTTGCCCGAGAAGCAAACAAGCATTAAACCATATTAAGCACTTTCCTACTTTTGCGTGCATCTTTATCAGCAAAATAAGCTTGTGCAACTTTTTCTTCGTACAGTTCAGCACGCAAGGAGATTCATGGCCAGCAGCCTACCTCAAGTATGCTAGACATCAAAAGACCGATAGATGGATCGATCGAGTCTTCCCGTTACCCACGCTAAGCGTCAAGAGAGCCCCTGGCTACCATTTCCCAATAACACCTTTACAGTAGTACGACGTGTTTGTAGATAGTTAGCACTGTGCATGTTATTTCAGTACAGCAAATTTGTAAAATGAAGTTAGTAGTACCAAATGTTGTTTTGATTTTTTTTATCAAGCGGGTAAATTTTTTGTTTTTGTTATACATGACGAACCAAAAAGATATTCGAAATCCCAATATAGAGAAATATTGTGGTATGAATGACTATAACTGGAAAAAATGATGAATTTTAGTACCACCCACAAGCAACCACCACGGCACAGGTGTGCTTCGGTCTACACTGCCTGCCCCAAAAGTATATGCATGAAAAAGGCGCTACGGTAGAACAGTACGTATCTTTACAAAAGAAATCATAATGATGATTCTCCGGCCCATGTCCCCATTTACCCTCTTGGCTGGAATTTCGATTAAATTTTAAGATTCTCTCGAGTAGAACTAGTATTTTAATTATGTTTGACCATGTTTATAGAAAAGATATATCAACATATATATCACTAATTTTCACGAGTGAGAGTAATTATACGGATCCTTGTCAACTTGAATGCTAAAAAGGCCAAAAGCTAAGTCCATGGAGCAAGGATCTCTTCTCCAAAGTAAAGGCTGAGCCTCATATGGCTGTTTTGTTGATGCGGTCGTGAGGAAGCAGACTCCAATGGAAAGGTGGAAAGAGGCCGTATCTGCGCTTTCCGGAGGATAGAAATATACAAGGGACCAAGACCAGAGTTCAGATAGCAACAAGTGGGGTGGGGACAGACGAATCAGAGTTCAGAGGTGAGAGAAGAGGAGGACGGATGGATCAGCCTAATTGGGCATGCATGGCTTGTTTCTTGAGAGGACCCTGCTTGTCGCTCCACCCCCTCTCACGCGACGCACGGGAGGGAGGTTGTCTGCCTGTCTGTAACTGGAGCGTCTCCAGACCAGCGATTGAAAAATGAAGTGCATATAAGCAATCTCTTGAATTAAATCATCACACTGCAGCAACAAAGACCAGGTCTCAATATGCCCAGGGGATTCGAGGCATAAAGCATCTGCTAGCTTAATGATGAACACCAATATCGTCATTGATGAAATGTGTGAAAACCAGAACAGATTCAACCACGAGCTTGCAAATTGAGTCTTGGCTCGGTGCGCGCGCGTGTGTGTGTGTGAGAGAGAGAGAGAGAGAGAGAGAGAGAGAGAGAGAGAGAGAGGATGCGGAGGAGCAGAGGTGTCAGATGTAAGAGATCCTACTTTCTCATCGTGTACTGGTCGGCGCGCAACCAATCCGCCTGCCCGGGAACCAGACTGCCATGATGGCTTCTAGGCTCTAGCTGTCTTGTTGTGCTAGGTGTTGCCGCTGCCGGATGGTCTCACGCCAACTCTTGGTCACACGAGGCTCACCGCGGATATGCCGTGTGTGTCATTCTCATTTATCCATCAATCCATCCATGCAGCTGATGTTTGCTGCGTTTGATAAACATGATGCTGCCATCACGATCGAGGAATTTGTTCAACCGTGCAACTTTTGCATGAGGAATTCGTTCTCATCGTTTGATGATGGTTGCTGCTCCGGGTTAACCGTGCACAATATCGGCCACGTTTTAAAAAGTATTACCACCTTCGTTGTGAGGATGTTCTCCGTTCTGTCAATCCGGCAAGACGGACGTTACGATGCTGACGTAGGCCTCACGTGAGGCATGCAGTTGTTTTTTTTTATAGAAAATCCCCCTTATCATTACCATGTCCCCACAACCACTCGTGTAGCATGCGTTCAAGGAGCTGCAACAAGAGCTCATGAGCATCAGCAGGCGGGCTGCAACAAGAGCTCACCAGCTGCAACGAAAACAAATTCTGTGCAGATATCCGTTGTGCTGGAATATTCTATGGTATCTGATTGAGCATAAGCTACGTCGATGGAAAATCTAGGTTTTGGATGAATGTGCTTAGGAGACATGGTGTCACAATGATATCAACTACATCACTAGTATAGATCTGGTTTTTTTAATGCCCCATGGTACACGGAAGGAATTTTTCGTGTGTTGCGCGGAAGAATGCTGACGCTCGAAAATCTCAACCGTCTGATAGGTTAACCTGTCTACGCAGCGAAAACATAGCACACTGTTCGAAGAAACATAAACGTATGTGATATAACACAAACGTTTACTCTGGCCGGAATCGTGTGCGTATCATCCATCTTTGCAGATTTGTGCTTTCATTCAAACTGTGTGTAATATTTTCGCGCTTTCTTGTAATTTAACGCTTCCTTTTCCCGTCGTTTAGCTGTCTTTCCGCCACCGCTGGCTCGTATATAAATCGAGTGAGAGCCACCGGTAGCTTATACCTGCGAAAATGGCTTAAAAACCTCCACGAACAATGCCTCGCCACCGTGGATATGTGTTACCAACCGCAGCTCGTGCTTAGAACGAGGATGGAGGTGGCGCTAAGGGCTCCACTTTCCGTAGAGTGGCCTGGCCATTCTCGGACGGTTGGTGTTTCATCCCTCCTGGTTTCTGATACGTCTCCAACGTATCTATAATTTCTTATGTTCCATGCTTATTTTATGACAATACCTACATGTTTTATTCACACTTTATAATGTTTTTATGCATTTTCCGGGACTAACCTATTAACAAGATGCCGCAGTGTCAATTCCTGTTTTCTACTGTTTTTTATTTCAGAAAAGTTAGTTTACGGATATTCTCGGAATTGGACGAAACAAAAGCCCACGGCCTTATTTTCCACGGAGTGTTCCAGAAGACCGAAGAAGAGACGAGGAAGGGCAGCGAGGCGGCCACACCATAGGGGGGGCGCGGCCCCACCCCTGGCCGCGCCGCCATATGGGGTGGGCCCCTCGGGCGTCCCCCGACTCTGCCCCTTCGCCTATATAATCCTTCGTCCGCGAAAACCCTAACACCGAGAGCCAGAATACCAGAACAGTTCCAGAGACGCCGCCGCCGTCAACCCTATCTCGGGGGGTTCAGGAGATCGCCTCCGGCACTCTGCCGGAGAGGGGAATCATCACCGGAGGGCTCTACATCACCATGCCCGCCTCCGGACTGATGCGTGAGTAGTTCATCCTTGGACTATGGGTCCATAGCAATAGCTAGATGGTTGTCTTCTCCTCTTGTGCTATCATGTTTAGATCTTGTGAGCTGCATATCATGATCAAGATCATCTATTTGTAATGCTACATGTTGTGTTTGTTGGGATCCGATGAATATGGAATACTATGTCAAGTTGATTATTGATCCATCATATATGTGTTGTTTATGATCTTGCATGCTCTCTGTTGCTAGTAGAGGCTCTGGCCAAGTTGATACTTGTGACTCCAAGAGGGAGTATTTATGCTCGATAGTGGATTCATGTCTCCATTGAATCTGGGGGAGAGACAGCAACCCCTAAGGTTGTGGATGTGCTGTTGCCACTAGGGATAAAACATCAATGCTTTGTCTAAGGATATTTGTATTGTTTACATTACACACAGTACTTAATGCAATTGTCTGTTGTTTGCAACTTAATACTGGAAGGGGTGCGGATGCTAACCCGAAGGTGGACTTTTTAGGCATAGATGCATGCTGGATGGCGGTCTATGTTCTTTGTCGTAATGCCCTAAGTAAATCTCATAGTAGTCATCATGATATGTATGTGCATTGTTATGCCCTCTCTATTTGTCAATTGCCCAACTGTAATTTGTTCACCCAACATGCTATTTATCTTATTGGAGAGACACCACTAGTGAACTGTGGACCCCGATCCATTCTTTTACATCTGAAATACAATCTACTGCAATCATTGTTCTCTTTTGTTTACTGCAGGCAAACATCATTCTCCACACCATACGTTTAATCCTTTGTTTTCAGCAAGCCGGTGAGATTGACAACCTCACTGTTAAGTTGGGGCGAAGTACTTTGATTGTGTTGTGCAGGTTCCACGTTGGCGCCGGAATCCCTGGTGTTGCGCCGCACTACACTCCTTCACGAACAACCTTCACGTGGCCTTCATCTTCTACTGGTTCGATAACCTTGTTTTCTTTCTGAGGGAAAACTCGCTGTTGTACGCATCATACCTTCCTCTTGGGGTTCCCAACGGACGTGTGCTTTACCGTCACAAGCAGCTACTTTTCTGGCGCCGTTGCCGGGGAGATCAAGACACGCTGCAAGGGGAGTCTCTCACACCCAATCTCTTTACTTTGTTTATTGTCTTGCTTTATTTTATTTTCTGTCTTGTTTGCTTTCTTTATATCAAAAACACAAAAAAATTAGTTACTTGTTTTACTTTATTTAATTCAGTTTGCTTTATTACTGTTAAAATGAATACTCCTGAGAACACTAAGTTGTGTGACTTCACTAGCACAAATAATAATGATTTCATATGCACTCCTATTGCTCCACATGCTACTACAGCAGAATTTTATGAAATTAAACCTGCTTTACTAAATCTTGATATGAGAGAGCAATTTTCTGGTGTTAGTACCGATGATGTTGCTGCCCATCTTAATAATTTTGTTGAACTTTGTGAAATGCAAAAGCATAAGGATATAGATGGGGATATTATAAAACTGAAATTGTTTCCTTTCTCTTTAAGAGGAAGAGCTAAAGATTGGTTGCTATCTTTGCCTAAAAATAGTATTGATTCATGGACTAAATGTAAATATGCTTTCATTAGAAAATATTATCCTCCTGCTAAAATTATATCTTTGAGAAGTAGCATTATGAATTTTAAGCAATTGGATAATGAACATGTTGCCCAAGCATGGGAGAGAATGAAATCTTTGGTAAAGAATTGCCCTACCCATGGACTAACTACTTGGATGATCATCAAAACCTTCTATACAGGATTAAATTTTTCTTCAAGGAACCTATTGGATTCAGCTGCTGGAGGTACTTTTATGTCCATCACCTTGGGTGCTGCAACAAAGATTCTTGATGATATGATGATCAACTACTCTGAATGGCACACTGAAAGAACTCCTCAAGGTAAGAAGGTAAATTCTGTTGAAGAAACCTCTTCCTTGAGTGATAAGATTGATATTATTATGTCTATGCTTGTTAATGGTAAATCTCATGTTGATCCTAATAATGTTCCTTTAGCTTCATTGGTTGCTCAAGAAGAGCATGTTTATGTGAACTTCATTAAAAATAATAATTTCAACAACAATGCTTATAGGAATAATTTTGGTAACAACAACTATAGGCCATATCCTTCAAATAGTGGTAATGGTTATGGTAATTCTTATGGTAATTCTTACAACAATAGTAGGAGTGTACCCTCTGATCTTGAAGTCATGCTTAAAGAATTTATTACTACACAAACTGCTTTTAACAAATCTGTTGAGGAAAAGTTTGGTAAAATTGATGTTCTTGCTTCTAAGGTTGATAGTCTTGCTCTTGATGTTGATCTTTTGAAACTGAAAGTTATGCCTAATGAAGTTAAAGATACTAAGTCATTTGCGACGGCAAATGCTATCCAAGTTCGAATTAATGACAATATTAGAATGATGGCTGAATTGCATGCTAGGTGGGAAAGAGAAGAAAAATTTGCTAAAGAGAATAATATAGCTAGAGTTTGGACTATTACCACCACTAGTAATGTTGATGCTTCACATGTTGCTAAACCTCCTACTATCAATGGTAAAATAATTGGTGTTGGCAATGTTTCTACTTCTACTACAAAGCATGCAAAATTGCCTGAAACTGTTGAAACTGTTTGTAATAAAAGTGTTGAAATTTTTCAAAGTGTTGGGGACAATGGTCCCATTGCTGTAGATCATAATGGTTTTGATTTTGATAATTGTCATATCTCTGAAGTTATTAAGTTCTTACAAAAACTTGCTAGAAGTCCTAATGCTAGTGCTATAAACTTGGCCTTTACAAAACATATTACAAATGCTCTCATTAAAGCTTGGGAAGAGGAATTAAAACTTGAAGCTTCTATCCCTAGGAAGTTGGAAGATGGTTGGGAGCCCATCATTAAAACGAAGGTCAATGATTTTGATTGTAATGCTTTATGTGATCTTGGTGCAAGTATTTCTGTTATGCCTAAGAAACTTTATGATATGCTTGACTTGTGATGTCTACGCATGCTTCTATTCCTGTAGATAGTGTTGGGCCTCCAAGAGCAGAGGTTTGTAGAACAGCAGCAAGTTTCCCTTAAGTGGATCACCCAAGGTTTATCGAACTCAGGGAGGAAGAGGTCAAAGATATCCCTCTCAAGCAACCCTGCAACCACAAAGCAAGAAGTCTCTTGTGTCCCCAACACACCTAATAGGTGCACTAGTTCGGCGAAGAGATAGTGAAATACAAGTGGTATGAATGAATATGAGCAGTAGTAACGGCACCAGAAAAGTGCTTGCTGGCGTGCAGTTGATGATAGTAATATTGCAGGCAGTATAAATGCAGTAAAACAGTAAACAAGCAGCGATAGCAGTATTTAGGAACAAGGCCTAGGGATCATACTTTCACTAGTGGACACTCTCAACATTGATCACATAACAGAATAAATAGATAGATGCTAGACTCTACACCCTCTTGTTGGATGATGAACACCACTAACTGTGTAGGATTACACGAACCCTCAATGCCGGAGTTAACAAGCTCCACAATATTCAATGTTCATATTTAAATAACCTTAGAGTGCATGACAGATCAACATAACCAAACCAAGTACTAACATAGCATGCACACTGTCACCTTCACACTACGAAAGGAGGAATAGATCACATCAATACTATCATAGCAATAGTTAACTTCATAATCTACAAGAGATCACAATCATAGCCTACGCCAAGTACTACACGACGCACACACTGTCACCATTACACCGTGCAGGAGGAATAAACTACTTTAATAACATCACTAGAGTAGCACACAGATAAATTGTGATACAAAACACATTGCAATCATAAAGGGATATAAATAAGCACTTAACTATGCCATTCATAACAGTGAATACGTATTCTGTGAAATATAGCCTAAGAGACCCACACGGTGCACACACTGTCACCTTTACACACGTGGGACAAGGAGTCTCCGGAGATCACATAAGTAAAATCCACTTGACTAGCATAATGACATCTAGATTACAAGCATCATCATATGAATCTCAATCATGTAAGGCAGCTCATGAGATTATTGTATTGAAGTACATAGGAGAGAGATGAACCACATAGCTACCGGTACAGCCCCGAGCCTCGATGGAGAACTACTCCCTCCTCATGGGAGACAGCAGCGTTGATGAAGATGGCGGTGGTGTCGATGGAGGAGCCTTCCGGGGGCACTTCCCCGTCCCGGCGGCGTGCCGGAACAGAGACTCCTGTCCCCCAGATCTTGGCTTCGCGATGGCGGCGGCTCTGGAAGGTTTTCTCTGGTTTCGTCGAACGTGGTAGGGTTTTCGCAACGGAGACTTTAAGTAGGCGGAAGGGCAAGGTCGGTGGAGTCCTGGTGGGGCCACACACTAGGCCGGTGTGGCCAGGGCTTGGGCCGCGCCGCCCTACTGTGTCCCCACCTCGTGGCCCCACTTCGTTTCCCCTTCAGACTTCTGGAAGCTTCGTGGAAAAATAGGACCCTGGGCGTTGATTTCGTCCGATTCCGAGAATATTTCCTTACTAGGATTTCTGAAACCAAAAACAGCAGGAAACAGCAACTGGCCCTTCGGCATCTCGTCAATAGGTTAGTTTCGGAAAATGCATAAATATGACATATAATGTGTATAAAACATGTAGATATCATCAATAATGTAGCATGGAACATAAGAAATTATCGATACGTCGGAGACGTATCAACTTGCCACCCGTGGAATGTTGTTATTTGGATGTTAATCTTGCTGATAATTCTATAAAGAAACCTTTGTGAAGAATTAACAATGTTCACATTATGGTTAACAATAACCTTGTCCCCGTTGATTTTGTTGTTTTGGATATTGAATGCAATGCATCTTGTCCTATTGTTTTGGAAAGACCCTTTCTTCGAACCGTTAGTGCTATTATTGATATGAAAGAAGGAAATATTAAATATCAATTCCCTCTTAAGAAAGGTATGGAACACTTCCCTAGAAAGAGAATGAAGATGCCTTTTGATTCTATTGTTAGAACAAATTATGATGTTGATGCTTTTTCTCTTGATGTTACTTGATTTACACTTTCTGCGCCTAGCTGAAAGGCGTTAAAGAAAAGCGCTTATGGGAGACAACCCATTATTTTATTTCTGCAATTTTTGTTTTATATTTGAGTCAAGGTGCTTGTTACTACTGTAGCAATACCTTTGTATCTTTATTTTATTGCATTGTTGTGCCAAGTAAAGTCTTTGATAGAAAGTTGATACTAGATTTGGATTTATGCGCAGAAACATATTTTTAGCTGTCACGAATTTGAGTTGATCTCTCTGTAGGAAACTCGTAAAATCCTGAAAAAATTCATGCGTGATCCTCAGATATGTACTCAACTTTCGTTCAACTGGATATTTTCCATCTGAGCATTTTAAGTGCCTCAAAAAATTCGTCTTTACAGACTGTTCTGTTTTGACAGATTCTGCCTTTTATTTCGCATTGCCTCTTTTACTGTGTTGAGTGGATTTCTTTGCTCCATTAAATTTCAGTAGCCTTGGGTAATGTCTAGAAGTGTTAGGAATGATTGTGTCCTTGCTGAACATGTGAATTTTTGATTATGCACTAACCCTCTAATGAGAATGCTTTGAGTCTGGTGTGAAGGAAGTTTTCAAGGATCAAGAGAGGAGGATGATATGACATGATCAAGAAGAGTGAAAAGTCTAAGCTTGGGGATGCCCCCGTGGTTCATCCCTGCATATTTCAAGAAGACTCAAGCGTCTAAGCTTGGGGATGCCCAAGGCATCCCCTTCTTCATCAACAACTTATCAGGTCACCTCTAGTGAAACTATATTTTAATTCCGTCACATCTTATGTGCTTTACTTGGAGCGTCTGTGTGCTTTTATTTTTGTTTTGTTATTTTCATTTTATGAATAAAATTGGATCCTAAACATCCTTGTGTGGGAGAGAGACACGCTCCGCCTTTTCATTTGAACACTTGTGTTCTTCGTTTTATTTTTCATGTTCATGGCGAAAGCTGAAAGCCGCAGCACTTATTGTCATTTGGTTGGAAATAGAAAATGCTTCATGTGGTAATAATTTGATACTTGGTAATTGTTTTGAGCTCTCAAGAAGATCATGTTTAAGCTCTTGCATCATGTAGTTTAAATCTATTAGTGGAGAACTACCGTAGAGCTTGTTGAAATTTGGTTTGCATGATTGGTCTCTCTAAGGTCTAGATAGTTTCTGGTAAAAGTGTTTGAACAACAAGGAAGACAGTGTAGAGTCTTATAATGCTTGCAATATGTTCTTATGTAAGTTTTGCTGTACCAGTTTATACTTGTGTTTGCTTCAAACAACCTTGCTAGCCAAAACCTCGTACTGAGAGGGAATGCTTCTCGTGCATCCAAAACCTTGAGCCAAAATCTATGCCATTTGTGTCCACCATAACTACCTACTATGTGGTGTTTTTCTGCCATTCCAGGTAAATTGCTTGTGTGCTACCTTTAAAACCTTTCAAAAATTCATTCCTTGTTTTTGCAATACATAGCTCATGGGAAAATAGCCTAAAAAACTATTGTGGTAAGGAATATGTCGCTTATGTATCTTAGTTCTTATAAGTTGCTTGTTGAGCGGTAACCATGTTATCTGGGGACGCCATCAACCTGTCACACCTTTGTTGAATATCATGTGAGTTGCTATGCATGTTCATCTTGTCTGAAGTAAGGGAGATTTTACATGAGTTAAATGGTTTGAGTATGCATATTGTTAGAGAAGAATATTGGGCCGCCAACCAAAGCCATGTATCATGGTGGAAGTTTCAGCTTGGACATTAATCCTTAGATCTCTTATGAGAATATTACCTGTTGTTGAATGCTTAAAGCATAAAAGAGGAGTCCATTATCTATTTTCTATGTTGTCCTGGTATGGATGTCCTCAAGTTGAGATCTATCAAAATCGAGAAATCAAATGCGATTTATCTCCTTGGACCTTTGTACAGGTGGCATAGAGGTACCCCTTTGTGACACTTGGTTGAAACATATGTAACGCAATGATAATCCATGGAAATCAGCTAATTAGGACAAGGTGCGGGCACTATTAGTATTCGATGCATGAGGCTTGCAACTTATAGGAAGTTTTATACATATCACATAGGAATTATTACTACCGTTGACATAATTGTTTCCATGTTTTCAAAATAAAAAGCTCTAGCACATGAGTAATCCCTGCTTCCCTCTGCGAAGGGCCTTTCTTTTACTTTATGTTGAGTCAGTTTACCTACTTCTTTCTATCTTAGAAGCAAACACTTGTGTCAATTGTGTGCACTGATTCTTACATGTTTACTTATTGCACTTATTATATTACTTTGTGTTGACAATTATCCATGAGATATGCATATTGAAAGTTGAAAGCAATTGCTGAAACTTAAATCTTCCTTTGTGTTGCTTCAAAACCTCTTATTAAGAATCTATTGCTTTATGAGTTAACTCTTATGCAAGACTTTTGGATGCTTGTCTTGAAAGTACTATTCATGAAATGTTTTTGCTATATGATTCAGTTGTTTAGTCATTATCTTTTTGTTAGGAAACTATAGACCATTGCTTTGGGTCACTTCATTCATCTCATATGCTTTACAAATAGTGTTGATCAAGATTATGTTGGTAGCATGTCACTTCAGAAATTATTCTTTTTATCGTTTACCTACTCGAGGGCGAGTAGGAACTAAGCTTGGGGATGCTTGATACGTCTTCAACGTATCTATAATTTCTTATGTTCCATGCTTGTTTTATGACAATACCTACATGTTTTATTCACACTTTATAATGTTTTTATGCATTTTCCGGGACTAACCTATTAACAAGATGCCGCAGTGCCAGTTCCTGTTTTCTGCTGTTTTTGATTTCAGAAAAGTTAGTTTACGGATATTCTCGGAATTGTACGAACCAAAAGCCCACGGCCTTATTTTCCACGGAGTGTTCCAAAAGACCGAAGAAGAGTCGAGGAAGGGCAGCGAGGCGGCCACACCATAGGGGGGCGCGGCCCCACCCCTGGCCGCGCCGCCCTATGGGGTGGGCCCCTCGGGTGTTCCCCGACTCTGCCCCTTCGCCTATATAATCCTTCGTCCGCGAAAACCCTAACACCGAGAGCCAGAATACCAGAACAGTTCCAGAGACGCCGCCGCCGTCAACCCTATCTCGGGGGTTCAGGAGATCGCCTCCGGCACTCTGCCGGAGAGGGGAATCATCACCGGAGGGCTCTACATCACCATGCCCGCCTCCGGACTGATGCGTGAGTAGTTCATCCTTGGACTATGGGTCCATAGCAGTAGCTAGATGGTTGTCTTCCCCTCTTGTGCTATCATGTTTAGATCTTGTGAGCTGCCTATCATGATCAAGATCATCTATTTGTAATGCTACATGTTGTGTTTGTTGGGATCCGATGAATATGGAATACTATGCCAAGTTGATTATTGATCTATCATATATGTGTTGTTTATGATCTTGCATGCTCTCCGTTGCTAGTAGAGGCTCTGGCCAAGTTGATACTTGTGACTCCAGGAGGGAGTATTTATGCTCGATAGTGCGTTCATGTCTCCATTGAATCTGGGGGAGTGACAGCAACCCCTAAGGTTGTGGATGTGCTGTTGCCACTAGGGATAAAACATCAATGCTTTGTCTAAGGATATTTGTATTGTTTACATTACGCACAGTACTTAATGCAATTGTCTGTTGTTTGCAACTTAATACTGGAAGGGGTGCAGATGCTAACCCGAATGTGGACTTTTTAGGCATAGATGCATGCTGGATGGCGGTCTATGTTCTTTGTCGTAATGCCCTAAGTAAATCTCATTGTAGTCATCATGATATGTATGTGCATTGTTATGCCCTCTCTATTTGTCAATTGCCCAACTGTAATTTGTTCACCCAACATGCTATTTATCTTATTGGAGAGACACCACTAGTGAACTGTGGACCCCGGTCCATTCTTTTACATCTGAAATACAATCTACTGCAATCATTGTTCTCTTTTGTTTACTGCAAGCAAACATCATTCTCCACACCATACGTTTAATCCTTTGTTTTCAGCAAGCCGGTGAGATTGACAACCTCACTGTTAAGTTGGGGCAAAGTACTTTGATTGTGTTGTACAGGTTCCACGTTGGCGCCGGAATCCCTGGTGTTGCGCCGCACTACACTCCTTCACCAACAACCTTCACGTGGCCTTCATCTCCTACTGGTTCGATAACCTTGGTTTCTTTCTGAGGGAAAACTCGCTGCTGTACGCATCATACCTTCCTCTTGGGGTTCCCAACGGACGTGTGCTTTACCGTCACAAGTAGTGCCCAGTGAAGACGTCCCCCCAGTCTTCAACCCTACAGGAACAATGCCTCACTGTTGTACATATGTGTCGAGTTACCCTAAGAAGGACACCTTCTGATATTTGAGATCAATGTTGTAAAGCAATGGTGATATTGACGAGGATGTTTGCCACATGATCATGGTGTATGAAGTGGCAGCAAGCATCTGGTAACCCATGTGACAAGAAGGTCCAACAAAAGCTAAAATGTAAGTTCTATAGTATGACAGTTAAATGAGTGTTGCGGAGATGCGCAAGCTACGATGGATGTGCCATACAAGAAATGACCGGATTAGGAACGAGATAAATCACGATAGTCTAGGGGTGGCACCGATCGACAAGAAGCTAGTCCAACGCCGGCTAATGTGGTTTGGGCATATCTAGCGGAGGTCTTCAGAAACTCCAGTTAACGGTGAAATTCTAAGAAGTATGGAGAAGACTAGAAAGGGTAGAGGACGGCTAAAGTTGACTTGGACAGAGCCGGTAAAAAGAGACTCGAGGGATTGAAATGCATCTAAAGTCTTATCTCTAGATAGGACTATACGGGGATCCATGATCCATGTGTCAGAATCTTAGTTTACTCTCTTTTTTCTTATCATTCTTGTTTTGACTTTTTTTCTTTTAGGTTTTATATTTGCCTAACCAATTTGCTTGAAAAAAAGGTTTTGATGTTGTCTATTTCAGTCAGAAATGTCGTGTCGTTGTTTTGGTCCAATGAGTCAGCTGGTATGGCCGCTCGGAAGCGTGGCCAAAGCCCCGAAAGGGTACTGGTGCGGATTGTGCTTGCACGTCCCTTACCGTAGGGGCATTTGTAGTTATACTAGTGGTTGGGGCGCCCCATGGGGCGCCTCCTGACTAGAGCTGTGCGTCCCAATTCTGAACATGTTCATTGATATTTAGCAACCATGACAAACAATCAATGGATACAGCTGCATGTTTTTTCTTTATTTATTATACTTAGCTCCGCTTCCAGAGAGTTGTGTTCTGGGCCAAAGCAGCAGACAATGTTTACTGAACACCACAAACTTAACATTCAATTTTGCAAGGCAATACCATGAAGAATGCTTCCAAACTCTTAACTAATCTAGTACATGGTGATTTGAAGCATTACCTAGGCAAAACATGTTTGCATGAAAGAAATTCAAAAGGATAGCTCGACTGAGTTTTGAACTAATCTTGTCTTGCATATATACATATCTTTCTGTTGTAATCCTAATCAAATAGGCCTTTCGTAGCAGTGGTCGATGAAGCACATCACCAGGGAAACCAAAATGTATGAGTGTCTTGCACATGGATAGCAGCACTTCTGATTTAACATACATCAAATATCTCAATAGAGTTGTACAGCTCTCGATACAACCTTCTCAAGCAGAAAAATAAAATGCTATAAATTCCAGAGAATAACATGGCAGGTATTACAATTAAAATAGGCAATTAGCAAACTTACTTCTCTCTGAAATATAAGAAAGTTACCTATTGAAATTATTAAGATTTAGTTATATGCAGTTTCATAAAAGGGATTCACTGAAGCGATCCTAGTTAATGGAAGCAGGTTCTATGTTAAGTTCCATAATGAAATCTCATAAAATGCAAGAAACTGCAAGGCGCTTACACAACAGATTCACGAGGAAACTTTACATAATCCTAATAACTACGATTGTAGCACTCAGGGTGGTGTATGTATCAAGCAACCTGTGAAAACACTAAAAACCTAAAGTTAGTGGTAAACAGAAAAAAGTAGCAAAACTGCAATTGTCTTTATCATCCATGAATCATTCCTTTGTTACTGAATGATTATTTTATCCTGAGCCCCACATGGTTCAGCGTAATCACTCCAAATAGGACATCCAGGCATAGATGATAATTATAACAACAATCTAAATTGGGCTAGAAGCAACATTTTTTTTCCTGTAACACACTATTAAAAGTGCCCTGTAATTTGACATTGACAAAGGACTTGGAAACGCTATGTTTGTACATGAAGGTCCAAACTAAACACAAACAAATATTTTATTTCGGAAAAGAAAAATAGCACAACAGAGCCTCTTGACATATCCTGATATCATATCATGGTAGAGTAGATATCACTATGTAGAAAGTGTTACAAGCACCATCATGTGAATAGAAATTAAACGAGTTACATAAGTAATTCTTTCAAACCATTTGCTTTGAAGGAACTGACAAACCAACGAACTAACAAAATATATACATATTCGAAGAAAGCTCTACACAGTTTGTGATGCAAACCAAAGCATATCCAACTACTGAGCATAAGCACAAGAATTGTTATTCAGTCACGTGTGAATACCTAAAGGGATGAGATAAATTCCTTTATCTACATAACTGTGGTACACATGCAAGTCACACTACCGAATGAATAAGAGGTAGAGCTGAACAATTAATAAACACAGAGGAAGCACACAATGTCCCAAAATGAATAAAAAGAAAACCTACGCATATGGACTAATAACAGGCCTAAAAATTAACAACCATGTAGAAATTTAATCTATCACATGCAAATGCAGGACACAGAACCCAGTGGGAACAAAGATTGAATATAAAACTTTCTTGCTTCTTAAAGAGGAGAAAGCAATTACCTTAGTTGAAGCAGTTGCTGCTGACACAGGATTCCAGATGGCAAGAACTGTCCAAACCAACGAATTAAAGATGGGGATAAGTAAAATACCTTGGTTGGGGACTAATTCATATGCTGGGCACCACAATCCATGTACATGTAAACACAAGTCATGGAGTAAAATACTGAACTGGTCATCAAGTAGTAGCAATGCGTGAACTTACAAAGGGCCAGGAGCAAAATATTGAACTGGTCATCGAGTAGTAGCATTGCATGAACTTACAAAGGGCCATGAGCCACCAATGAAGCCGCACCAATATTTACAACTCCGTGACAGCACAGTTTCCTTTTTATATATTTCTCCTCCTCGCAGCCACCGGAAATTCAATTCGGCTCCCGGGTGCGTATGCTCCCTCTACCAAAAAATCATATTTCGAAATACCGAAAAATTTAGACAAAAAATTCTACATGTACATCTCCATAATATATGCGCGTTTGTCAAGTTTCACGCAAAACCAATATTTTTTGTGGTCTACATAAAAAAGAGAAAGTTTATCTTGTGAAAAGCATTATTTTTAGCACTGAATTTTGTCTTTTTTACACACGTCACATGATAAGTTGATTTTTTATGAAACGACTTTGTGAGCACGTAGCATGTGAAGATGTACGTACGAACTTTTAGTTTCAATTTTTTTTGAAATTTAAAATGTATGTAAGATGCATTTCAAAATATAGGGAGCATATGCACCCATGTTCCAAAACACCGCTCCCGCGCAGCCACACACTTCTGTCGTAGCAATGCAAAAAAGAAAATATTTCGAGATGATAGCTTAGTTGGAGAAAGGAAATTAAAGAAAAACACGTCATGACGAGCTTCTACCCAACCTCTCTCACTAATTCGGAAATGTCCAATCACGGAAAACTGTTGCAAGGAATACAGGCATCTTCACAGGTGAATGAAAATCATTTACATCCGTCTCCAACTGCACACGAGTATGTGTGTGCCCACCAGGGATAAATATATGAATGGCCTGATTGGAGAGAATAATCTGCCTTTCCATATGAGAGTGGATAGTGGGAATCAATAATAACCAAAAACTGAAATTAGAAAGGTGAGCTAGTTATCTATACAAGGACAATTGCAATGACCTTTTTTAATCTGTGCTAAATCCTTTCTAAACTACCATAGTAAGGAACATAAAAGGTTATTTAGAAACATGACATGTACCAATGAAAAGTTTATTTAGACAAAACTCTTACCTGCATAGAGGATGCAACATCGTCCACTGTAGTACCACCGCTTTCTCCAACATCAACAATGCCCAAAAAGCACCATATTAGTTTCAAAACAACCATGCTCGGTAAAATGAATAAATAAGCGTGCCGAATACTTTGCCTTTTTAATGGTTAGAAGAAGGTCTCCAGTTTGAACATCATTTGGACCTGCTTGACATTGTCTAAGCATTTTTTTCCTGTATCCACATTACAACTACCTGCACATACAGAATAAAGTCGAAAAAAATTTAGTCATACAGAACATCAGTCTGTAGGTACCAGCAATGTCAGCAATTTGAAACCTACCAGATACTCCTTGTGTCTAGAGCAATCAACCCGAAAATAAAACATTACCTTGGTCTTCACCAAGATTTGAACCAATCTTCTCGCAACCTCTTCCCTGTACACGCCGAACTCATGCTAGCGTCAAACACAAAGTACAAATCAAAGAACATCTCACTATCTGGGAGGGAAATGAGAAGAACCCACAAGATTCCCTAGCTAGCCTACAAGTCACACAGTTAGCAACTGAACTAAGTTATGCAATCAATTAACTAAAGCTAAGAGCAATATGGACCGGGAGAGGAAGAGAGGAGGCCGGGAACAGTGATCTTGCCTGGGTTGGTGAGGACGTAGGTGCTGTCAAGGTGACCTGCACCGATGGGGACCGAGATTCCGGCGAGGCGACCCGGATGGTGGGGAAGGAGGAGCCGGCGGCGGGTGCTGGCTGCAGCGGCGCGATAGGCTATCGCGCTTCGCGCATCGTACCTTCTAGCTCGGTTCGACAGGCACCGCCCCTGTTGCTCCCCGCTGCTTGCGTCCATCCCTTTGAAGCGGGCATATCCCGCGGGGCGAAGGGATCCATCGGTCGAAGGGGACACCGTCTGTGCCACTCCTTTCCCCGCGGTGGCGCCGAGCCGAAGCCGACGGCGGAAGAGAACCAACCTGAGGGGCACGAAATCGACGCCGCCGGTGCCCCTTGCCCTTCCTGTGCTGCTCAGCCGCCGTACAGGTTCCTCCGCCGGGCCCGGGCGAGATGAGAACGAGGAAGAGGAGGGCGTTGTTGAGAGAAGGCGTGGGGCTCGAGGTACAGACCGCGACAGATGATGAGATGATAGGTTCCGTGCGGAGGTAGTATAATACGCTTAATTGATAGGATAGGCGTAGACAAAGAAAAGATGGATTACCATAAGCTAGGGCCCATGGGCAGCGTCGGGGGTAGAATCCATGCAGTGCAGCTCTACTCTGCAACCAGGCATCCAAAACAGTGCGCCAGCCGCCAGACGATGGTGCGATTCGGCCAACCAAAACGCGAGTAGTGACTACCGTGGAGCGCTCCTGCATAGGCCAACCATACACGCAGTTACTTGTTCTCAATGTGCTATCTGGCCCTACTCGTCAGCCTATTTGATTGCATGCTGCCCAGTAGACTGTAGTACTGTCATTCAGTGCAACGCCGACATGCTTCGCCCACTGCTCGGCGCGTGGTGGGTCCCACGTAAACAACGGCTGGGTCGGCTGAAGACGGATTGAACGGCAGAAGAGGTCCGCTGGATTCCGTTCGGGTGTGGCGCGGATTGCTCTGGCGTGTCCGCATTGTCGCTGGCTTGCGGGACCAATGTATCAGTCCGCGCGTCGTGGGTCCCACATATCACCGGCAGGCATATATAACGTTCCCCAATTCTGCCCCTCTTCATCTTCCTCTACCAGGGACGAAGCTGGAAAAATATATCACTCGGGTCATCAGTATAATCTCTCTAACTCACTAGGGTCACCCGCTGTAAATAATCACTATCCTGTACTAATTAGTGAAGGAAATTGTATTTTTCATGGGGGTCAGCTGACACTAGCGGCCTCCCTCCTCCTCCCTCACCTAAGTTAATTTCAATAAACTACCACATTACCGCGTGAAATTCGCAAAACCATCATTATTCGGTAAAACTGCAAAAAGCGTCCGGTATTGTGCGAATTCGTTGCAATGTCCACTAATTTGCGTTTTTAGCAATGCTAGCACGAAAACTAACAGCGGGTCGGCGACCTAGCAAAAATTCTGACGGTTGAGAATGACCGAGAGGTTAGGCATATACCTTTTAGGGGGTTTTCTGTAATTTTTTGGGGACCCAC
Source organism: Lolium perenne (assembly GCF_019359855.2). Classification (NCBI taxonomy): domain Eukaryota; kingdom Viridiplantae; phylum Streptophyta; class Magnoliopsida; order Poales; family Poaceae; genus Lolium; species Lolium perenne. The sequence continues at coordinate 165,857,224 of NC_067247.2, forward strand.
ACGTCAGCTCCTCCCTCCTTCCTTCTTCTGTTTGTTTATTTTTATTTTACTAGGAAAATTGCCCGTGCGTTGCAACGGAAAGAAAAATCTACGTTGTGGAAAAGTTTTACTTGAATCAAAACCTTTTTTGAACACACACATAGCCTGACATATTTTTTGGTCGATCAAAAAGATAATTCTCCTATAATTTGTATCGTCATATTTTTTGAGCTTCTCATAAAGCGCGAAATAAACTTGAAAAGTCTCATTTCATATATTTGAAACATTGTGTACACGGAGATTATAACACTTTTTGAAATCCAGGTAACAATCCAATATTTCTACTCCTCTTGTCCTAAATAACTTGCTCAACCTTTTGTAGACAATGACGTATCTACATACTAAAAAGTAAAAATATATCTAGATATTATCGTATCTAGATAAACCTGAGCAACTTATTTTGCAGTGAATTTTACATCGTAAGCCTTGCAAAGTATTAAAACTGACCCTGAAAGAAGTCATCCTAGGATAGAATGCTAGAGGTTTTCGTCATACATGGCGTTGAGGCCGAGCATCCATGCATTGCAGGCTTGCAGAAGGGATTTCGAAGGTGATGAGGCCAGCCCTCCACCTAAGGCTGTGTATAACGAAACTGAAACCGAAAAACAATCGAACTAAAATAGTATTCTAGTTATTTCAGTTTTATAGTTAGGTTTAAGTTCGCAAAAGACCTAACCGAAAGGCCTTCAGTTAATTCAGTTTAAAACCGAAATATTTTAGTTAACCGGAAACTAACCGAACGCCGTTGCATCCTAGCGTTGATTCATTATTCTGAAGCCCAGTTTAGCTTGACGTTATTTATTAATGTAGGCTATGAAGTACAAACGTTTTAGAAAAGCGCTTGTGGCATGCTGGTTTGGACGTGTTGGTTTCTGTTGTTTACATATAGAGGTAGTGACTTCAATTCCTAATGGTGGCCCAAATTTCAATTCATCTTGTTTTTTATGCAATACATTCTGTTTGGTAATTGAAAATACAAAACTGCATTGTATACAACTATAAATATATAGAAATATATATTCCTCAAAAAAAAAATATATCCCACATTCAAAAATCATGTTAACTTTGGTTAGTTTGGTTATTTTTTAAATCGAACCAAAGTTAATTGGTTATGTTCGAAACCAAACCGTATTTTCGTACAAAACTATATTTACCGAAATATTAAAACTATATTAACTCAAAACCCTACAAACCGAACCGAATTAAATATATTAACCGAATGCATAGCCAGACCTACAACCCGATATCAACACAGAAGATTGATTAAGAAATCGTTCAAAAAATGCGCGCACACACTATGGTCCAAAGTCAGCATATGTTGTTGCTATACCAATTAAGCTAAGTGTATGTAATCCTGCGAGTTGTTTCAAGTCTTTCTTGCTGATAAGGTCCCCAACCCCAATCCTCATCTTGATAATTTTGATGTCAGGCAGCAGCAGAGACCACCGCCAAGCCAACCATGTTGCCCCAGTCTTCCTTCCAGCTCTGTACCTCCTCGGATCCACATAGAGCAACGTCGTATCTCCAGCTCCAAACAGAATCGCCGCCGGCGGATCGAGCACCATCTTCCACGGCTTGTTTTATCAACGCCTCCTGATCTCTGCCTCCTCGCACAGCCTGCTTGCAGATCCTCTGCCGAACTTGCCGCTGTCTATGCAACAAGTTAACTAACTCCCGATTGGATAAGTTCAGCAGCTGCGTGCGATGGACCTGCACGAGGAGAAACGGCGGAGGCACACACCACCGGACTCTCGAGACTTGGTTGTGCCAACCATTGTCGCCGGCGGGGGTGATGAAGCCACTCTCCAGCGAATCAAATCAACATCCTGCGTTCAACCCACGGCGCATTGCGCAAGCAGATCTCGTGAGAACGCCTCAAATCGAGGCTGTCGAAGGCGTGGCTCCAGATGGCGGCGCTCCTCGATTTGAGGCGCGGCCACTTTGGCCAAATCCTGTGATTCTTCGCACCTAGTCGAAGAGTGGCCTTATATGGCCGGATTATCGTGGGAAAGGAGAACAAAATCAATCGAGTTTGATAGTTGCACGTCTTAATAGATTCGATAGGATTCGAGTGCGGCACGGCAATACGACATAGAGCATGTTCAGCCTGGGTTTCTTCGGGCCTTGGCCCATGGGGGTCACGCGTGTTCTCGCAGGATGAACCGAATCGTTTTGTTTCACTTGGCGGTGGCAGCTTCCTGTAATTTCGACTAAATAATAGGGGTAATAAAAAACGGACCAACAAGAAGCTCTTTTGCTTTTATTATTAGGTACTAGTAAATTTGCCCGTGCGTTGCACCGGGTTGTTTCGATATGATTTAAACAGTTCCTTAATGGTCTAAAACTGTGTACTAAAAATGTTGATGATATTTATATTTTCCACAAAAATCTGGAGCACCGCAACACTTCTCTTTTGTGTATATTTTTTTTGTACATAAACATATCTTAAACCTAGTACATAAATAATATGAATGTTTAATGAATTTACAAAGTGCCAATCAAAAGGTAATGTTCTTTTGTTAAAAGCGTAAGATAATCATTTTTATGATGGACAATCATGTTTACGCTATAATTCAGTTAACTCTCTAAGAATTGGAAAAAAACACACATATTTGAGGACATTGTTTGAAGTAGGTGCGTAGTCTTAGACATGGACCAAATACAAATATGAAGCTCTAGTGTCAGAAGCAACATGGCCCGCAACTAAATCTGGATTAGCGTTCTAGCAAGAATTAAGAACTTTTCAACAATAACAAATAATATTATTTTGAGGATAGAGTTTTTGATAAGTTGCCGCGTTGCATAACTACAACGCACGGATCGACTTTTGCTGGCGTTGAGCCTTGGGTTCAACACGGTTCCCTTTTCCCGGCCGTGCATCGTCCTGGAGAATCAGAGGTGGGAAAATAGAAATGTAGTATGAACATGACCAATTAACTGCTCTGGAATCGTCCCCAACTCCATCTTGGCTCGACCAAGATGCACCGTGCCCCACCTTACCGTGCAGAGGCAAATATCTGAAGGGGAGGAGCGAGGCTGCAGTAGCCTTGGTTGGGAACTGTCCCAGCATTCATCGCCGCGGACATCTAGCATCCATGGCTGTAGACCGGTGGTGAGCTCGGCGACCGGATTTGCTGGCCACGACCAAGTCGGTCTCCCATCGCGTAGATCGACGTGGCACGTGGTTCCGTTGCAGCGCTCCGGCCAACCGTCCCTCGCGTCCGTGACACATCGCAGGTGACCTTTTCGGCTCAAATTCAAAGTGCATGCCAGCGCTGGTTCTAATCAGAACATTAGGTTGGGATTGGAGTACAAGTGTACGACCCGTTTAGCTCTAAACAAGAATCAGAATACACATCCTAGAACTGGATTCATCATCTGAAATACTGAAACTTATGTTGTTCATGTGGTGGTTTAGGTACACAGCAGATTCTGAAGAATCTCTCACCAAGAACGATCACCATAACATCATAGCGCAGTCAATTCCACGGGAGGGGTGTTGGTGATGGTGTGCCCTTCTCGCATCGGCACAGGGTCACTATCATGCTGCACCGTCTACGCGCGGTTCCCAACTGCCAAGCCACTGGACTTTTCTTATGTTGCCCCCGCACCCAAGGCCTGCACCTCCGGCGAGCTTCACCGTCGAAGTATTGCCCGCGCCAGGTTTTGTCGCCTCCGTTCCCCGCCTCCGGCTAGCTCCCTCGTCGAACTACTGCCTGCACCAGGTCGCGCCGCCTCTGTTCCCCGCTGCATACTTCAGCATCGGCGGCCTGCCCATCCGGCGAGCTGCTGCGTCGAACCGAGCCTGCGCCAGGTCGCGTCGAGCGGGGATTGTTTCGATGGGACGTACTGGTATTCTGTATATATGGGTGGGGAGGTAAGGATGTAGCTCCTCTCGTGGCCCAGGTTTTCTAAACTGCAACCGACATGGACTGTCATTGAGCTTAAGATACGAAGAAAATACCAAACACGTTCGACGGATGCCCACTCGGAATTAACCGACCATGAAGATTCAGTGGTAGGCGGACAATGGTGGATGTTGTGGGTATACTTTATGGGTATATCAACGGCATGGCCTAGATCCGGCAAGGCCGGGTGGCCCATAGTTGGTGGTGAGGCATGTGGTCCATCGGGCGGCCCAGTTGCTGTAGATCATGAAGGATGAAGTCCAGCCCAGGAACAGGAAGCCGGATCTCAACCGACTTACGAAGGAGGCCGGATCCGTGACAGCCCATGAAGTATCCGGATCCAGCACGTACTTGGAGGAAGGCGGATCCTTGACGTACACGGCAAGACATTGTACCGTAGTTAGGCAACTTGTATTCCGGCTAGGACTCTCCATGTAAACCCTAGATCCGTGCGCCTATATAAGCCGGATCTCGGGAGCCCTAGAGGCACAACCACAACTCATTGTAACAACGCGAAAGCGCCCAGATAATTCCAGACAGGCAGCAGTAGGCCCTGTCATCGCGCAGGTGTTCCGAAGCTGGGTAAATCGCGTACCACCGTCCCGAGAGCACTCCGCCCTATGGCCCCTACTTCTTCTCCCCCTCGTGAGGATCCCTCCTCCGAGGTACCGTCGAATAGGCAACGACAGTTGGCGCCCACCGTGGGGCCTGTGGCGTCTGGAGGCCGGAACCGGGAGGGTTCCGCCATGGGAAGCTACGACGACACCATCGCGGTGGGGCGCGTCCTCTACGCCGGAAATCTGCCGTTCGTCCCCCCGGATGAGTGTTGGATTCCGGCTAGGACAAACCCCGTCAAGCTCTCCATCGTCCCAGTTGGCGGCATACACATCTTCATCGGGGAAACCGTCGATTCCGACGGAAACCCACTGGTAAATGCAACGTGACGCGACCGCCGCAGAGCTGGACGCTGTCGCGAAGATCCGATCTGAGATGCAGGAGCTTCCCAAGGAAGATTCCGCCTCGGATCTGGAATTTTCAAAGCCCACCCAATCCGCCCCTGAGCAGGAAACAAGGGTGGAAGACCAATGCAGATCCGCCTGGGTCTCCCAGGTGTTAGAAAAGCAGAGGTTCCACTTCGTACACTTCTTGGCCCATACCGCCGGAACCGCCCCTCACGAAGACGGAGCTGGTCCTGAGCAGGTAGAGGCACCGGAAAACGACGCGGATCCGGATCAGGCTGAGCCTGTCGGAGAAAGCGACACTCCGGTTGAAGAGTCGATTTTGGGCAATCTGAGCCCAATTTCCGGGGATACCTCCTCCATGGATACTGACGAGTTTAACCGCAAGCTAGGGGAGTACGGTTTCGGTGATCAGCCTGAAGTCGACTCCGCCCAGCCTAAGCAGGTTCTCGCAACCGTAGCAGCGCTGGGGCAACCTGGATCAGAAGAGGCAACCAACCAATCTGACCCTCAGCCATCCCACCAAGGATCTCCATTGTCACGGGAGCGACCCCGCAGGGATTCTTCCTCGGAGGAACTCCTGTCAGCTGAAGAGATGGTTGCACGAGCAGTTCTTAACAAACCTATAACCCCGGGCGACGCCACAGATCCGGAGGCTCTAGAGGCCACTAGAAAGGAAATGCTGGCCACAGCCAAGAAGCTCGCCGACGCCGCAGCCGCATTAAGGGATGAAAGGGCAGAAGCTGCAGGTTTGGTGGACCAATTCGACAGACAGGATCGCGAAATTGCTGCCACACTCGAGCATGTCAAGAGTATGGCGCAAGAGTGGGAAGTAAAGATGACCTATGCGCAGGCGGAGGCCGATCGAATTGTTAGAGAAGCAATTCCGCCTCGCAGAATCAACTTCGCCACGCCCGCAGAGCAGCAGCCGCTGGAAACCCCAAAGGACAACATGCTAAAAGCTGCGGAGCTGTTGAAGAAGAAGGACGAAGAGGTTGATATCAACTACCTCCGCAAACTTGTCGCTTCAGCAATGCAGCAGCAAAGCAAGGCGGATACCTCGCGCAGGTTAGAATCCAATCCGGATAACTGTGTATCTATCGCGCAGAAGGACGCTCGCGCCGATCGACATCACGATGATGAATCACACACCGGATCCTCGGAGCGCAGAAGAAGAACTAGGGAACACCCAAATCCGATCCCCGTTCCGTCAAAGACGCCTTCGTCAGATCCAAGAAAGGGAAAGGATGCAATGTACCCTGGACGAGACAAATATCGCAACCCCTCTCCTCCACCTAATGGTTACCCGCGACCCCCTCGCCGCCGTAGTCCAGCCGGAAACACCAGGCCCCCAGGGCATGGTGGGATTGTTATCCGCGACAACGTGCTGCCAAGAAACAGAAACAGGGAGCGCTCGCCGGAACCTCGCCGGAACCAAAACAACGATCGTGAGCCCGAGCCTAGGAGGAGTCGGAATGAGGAACGCGACCCAGAGCCTCGCCGGAGCCGCGACCCGGAGCCTCGCCGGAGCCGGAACGACCAGGGCAGCCAGCGCCATGGCGAAGGCAGCCACAGAAGCCAGAGCCAGCACCGGGAAGGCCGAGGAGAATCGGAAGGCGGAAGCAAGAAATCGGACCGACCACCTCGCAGGTCTCCCTCACCACCACCTAGCGGTGGCGACGGAGGTGGAGGCGACGGCCGGAGATCTCGCTCTCGCTCACAATCTCCTCGTGAAGGAGATATGCCCTAGAGGCAATAATAAAGTGGTTATTATTTATATCTTTATGTTTATGATAAATGTTTATATATCATGCTAGAATTGTATTAACCGAAACATTAGTACATGTGTGATATGTAGACAAACAAGAAGTCCCTAGTATGCCTCTTAAACTAGCTTGTTGATTAATGGATGATTAGTTTCATAATCATGAACATTGGATGTTATTAATAACAAGGTTATGTCATTGTATGAATGATATAATGGACACACCCAATTAAGCGTAGCATAAGATCTCGTCATTAAGTTATTTGCTATAAGCTTTCAATACATAGTTACCTAGTCCTTAAGACCATGAGATCATGTAAATCACTTATACCGGAAACGTACTTTGATTACACCAAACACCACTGTGTAAATGGGTGGCTATAAAGGTGGGATTAAGTATCCGGAAAGTATGAGTTGAGGCATATGGATCAACAGTGGGATTTGTCCATCCCGATGACGGATAGATATAATCTGGGCCCTCTCGGTGGAATGTCGTCTAATGTCTTGCAAGCATATGAATGAGTTCATAAGAGACCACATACCACGGTACGAGTAAAGAGTACTTGTCAGGAGACGAGGTTGAACAAGGTATAGAGTGATACCGAAGATCAAACCTCGGACAAGTAAAATATCGCGAGACAAAGGGAATTGGTATTATATGTGAATGGTCCATTCGATCACTAAAGTCATCGTTGAATATGTGGGAGCCATTATGGATCTCCAGATCCCGCTATTGGTTATTGGTCGGAGTGAGTACTCAACCATGTCCGCATAGTTCACGAACCGTAGGGTGACACACTTAAAGTTGGATGTTGAAATGGTAGTACTTGAATATGGAATGGAGTTCGAATATTTGTTCGGAGTCCCGGATGAGATCCCGGACATCACGAGGAGTTCCGGAATGGTCCGGAGAATAAGATTCATATATAGGATGTCATTTTATGTGAATTAAAATGTCGCGGAAGGTTCTATGGAAGGTTCTAGAAGGTTCTAGAAAAGTCCGAAAGAAACCACCAAGGAAGGTGGAGTCCACATGGGACTCCACCTCCATGGCCGGCCAACCCTAGTGGGGGAGGAGTCCCAAGTGGACTCCCCCTTAGGGGGCCGGCCACCCCCCCCACATGGGAGGTGGAAACCCCACCTTTGGTGGGGTTCCTAGTTGGGCTAGGTTTCCCCCTCTTATGGAAGGTTTTTGGTTCGGGTCTTATTCGAAGACTTGGACACCAACACTTGGGGATCCACCTATATAATGAGGGGCCAAGGGAGGGGGCCGGCCACCCCAAGACCACAAGCTGGCCGCCCCCCTTGAAGTGGCCGGCCACCCCTCCCAAACCCTAGCCGCCCCCTCTCCTCCATATCTCCCGCGTAGCTTAGCGAAGCTCCGCCGGACTTCTTCACCGCCACCGACACCACGCCGTCGTGCTGTCGGATTCAAGAGGAGCTACTACTTCCGCTGCCCGCTGGAACGGGAGGTGGACGGCGTCTTCATCAACAACCGAACGTGTGACCGAGTACGGAGGTGCTGCCCATTCGTGGCGCCGGAACCGATCGTGATCAAGATCTTCTACGCACTTTTGCAAGCAGCAACAAGAGCCTCCTCTTGTAGGCTTTGGAATCTCTTCAAGGGTGAGACTCGATACCCCCTCGTTGCTACCGTCTTCTAGATTGCATCTTGGCTTGGATTGCGTGTTCGCGGTAGGAAAATTTTTGTTTTCTATGCAACGTTATCCTACAGTGGTATCAGAGCCGTGTCTATGCATAGATGGTTGCACGAGTAGAACACAATGGTTTGTGGGCGTTGATGCTCTTGTTATCTTTAGTTTGAGTACTTTGCATCTTTGTGGCATAGTGGGATGAAGCGGCTCGGACTAACTTTACATGACCGCGTTCATGAGACTTGTTCCTCGTTCGACATGCAACTTGTATTGCATAAGAGGCTTTGCGGGTGTCTGTCTCTCCTACTATAGTGAAGATTCAATTTACTCTTCTATTGAAAACATTAGTATCAACTTTGTGGTTCATGTTCGTAGGTAGATTAGATCTCTCTCGAAAACCCTAAACCACGTAAAATATGCAAACCAAATTAGAGACGTCTAACTTGTTTTTGCAGGGTTTGGTGATGTGATATGGCCATAATGTGATGATGAATATGTATGAGATGATCATTATTGTATTGTGGCAACCGGCAGGAGCCTTATGGTTGTCTTTAAATTTCATGTTGAGTAGTATTTCAAAGTAGTTGTAATAGTTGCTACATGGAGGACAATCATGAAGACGGCGTCATTGACCTTGACGCTACGCCGACGATGATGGAGATCATGCCCGAAGATGATGGAGATCATGTCCGTGCTTTGGAGATGAAGATCAAAGGCGCAAAGACAAAAGGGCCATATCATATCACATATGAACTGCATGTGATGTTAATCCTTTTATGCATCTTATTTTGCTTAGATCGCGACGGTAGCATTATAAGATGATCCCTCACTAAAATCTCAAGATAATATAGTGTTCATCCTTAGTAGCACCGTTGCCAAGACTTGTCGTTTCGAAGCATCTCGTGATGATCGGGTGTGATAGAATCAACAAGTGCATACAACGGGTGCAAGACAGTTTTGCACATGCGGATACTAAGGTGGCCTTGACGAGCCTAGCATGTACAGACATGGTCTCGGAACACGTGATACCGAAAGGTAGAGCATGAATCATATGGTTGATATGATGAACACTTTGAGTGTTCGCCATTGAAGTCACACCTTTTCTCGTGATGATCGGGTTTAGGTGCGGTGAATTTGGTTCGTGTGATCACTAAGACAATGCGAGGGATATTGTTTTGAGTGGGAGTTCACTTAGATTTTTAATTATGCTGAATTAAAATTTGAACTCAATTTGTCATAAACTTAGTCTAAACTATTGCAAATATATGTTGTAGAGATGGCGTCCCCAATCAATTTTAATCAGTTCCTGGAGAAAGAGAAACTTAAGAGCAACGGTAGCAACTTCACCGACTGGTTCCGTCATGTGAGGATCTTCCTCTCTGGCGGAAATCTGCAATTTGTGCTTGATGCACCGCTAGGTGACCCTCCTGCAGAAGATGAAACCGATGAAGTAAAAGCTGTTTACGCGACTCGGAAAACTCGGTACTCTCAAGTTCAGTGTGCCATCCTGTGCAGTCTGGAATCCGATCTTCAAAAACGTTTTGAGCACCATGATCCTCATGAGTTGATGAATGAGCTGAAAGCTATATTCGAGACTCATGCGGCCGTGGAATGCTATGAAGCATCGAAACATTTCTTCAGCTGTATGATGGAAGAAGGCAGCTCCGTTAGTGAGCACATGCTCGCCATGACCGGGCATGCGAAGAAACTCAGTGACTTGGGAATAGTGATTCCTAATAGACTGGGGATTAATCGTGTCCTTCAATCACTGCCACCAAGTTACAAGAACTTTGTGATGAACTACAATATGCAGAACATGAACAAGGAGTTACCTGAACTCTTTGGCATGCTAAAAGCTGCTGAGATTGAGATCAAGAAAGAGCACCAAGTGTTGATGGTCAACAAGACCACCAGTTTCAAGAAACAGGGCAAGTCTAAGGGAAAATTCAAGAAGGGTGGCAAGAAAGCTGCCACGGCTCCTATGAAACCTAAGAACGGCCCTAAGCCTGATGCTGAGTGCTATTACTGCAAGGAGAAGGGACACTGGAAGCGTAATTACTCCAAGTATCTGGCTGATCTGAAGAGCGGCCTTGTCAAGAAGAAGAAAGAAGGTATATCTGATATACATGTTATAGATGTTTATCTCACTGGTTCTCGTTCTAGTACACAGGTATTTGATCTTGGTTCGGTTGCTCATATACGTAACTCGAAAGCAGGGAACTAAAGAATAAACGAAGACTCTTGAAAGATGAAGTGACGATGCGCGTTGGAAATGGATCCAAAGTCGATGTGATCGCTGTCGGCACACTTCCTCTACATCTACCTTCGGGATTAGTTTTAAGCCTAAATAATTGTTATTTTGTACCCGCGTTGAGCATGAACATTATATCTGGATCTTGTTTAATGCAAGATGGTTATTCATTCAAGTCTGAGAATAATGGTTGTTCTATTTTTATGAATAATATCTTTTATGGTCGAGCACCACAAAAGAATGGCTTATTTCTGTTAGATCTCGATAGTAGTGATACGCATATACATAACATTGATGCTAAGCGAATTAAATTGAATGATAATTCTACTTATATGTGGCACTGTCGTCTTGGTCATATTGGAGTGAAACGCATGAAGAAACTCCATACTGATGGATTACTTGAATCACTTGACTTTGAGTCACTTGATAGATGCGAAGCATGTCTAATGGGAAAAATGACAAAGACTCCATTTTACTGGTATGATGGAGCGAGCTGCGACTTATTGGAAATCATACATACCGATGTATGTGGACCAATGAGCGTAGCATCGCGGTGGTTATCGTTATGTTCTAACCTTCACAGATGATCTGAGTAGATATGGGTATATCTATTTCATGAAACATAAATCCGAAACTTTCGAGAAGTTTAAGGAATTTCAAAGTGAAGTAGAAAATCAACGTAACAAGAAGATCAAATTTCTACGATCTGATCGTGGAGGTGAATATCCGAGTTATGAGTTTGGCATGCATTTAAAGAAATGCGGAATACTTTCACAATTGACACCGCCGGGAACACCTCAACGAAACGGTGTGTCCGAACGTCGTAATCGAACTCTCTTAGATATGGTTCGTAGTATGATGTCTCTTACTGATTTGCCGTTATCATTTTGGAGTTATGCATTAGAGACAGCCGCATTCACTTTAAATAGAGCACCATCAAAATTCGTAGAAACGACACCGTATGAATTATGGTTTAATAAGAAACCTAAGCTGTCGTTCCTGAAAGTTTGGGGTTGCGAAGCCTATGTAAAGAAGTTACAACCAGACAAGCTAGAACCCAAAGCGGAGAAATGTGTCTTCATAGGATACCCTAAGGAAACTATAGGGTACACTTTCTATCACAGATCCGAAGGCAAAATCTTTGTTGCTAAGAACGGAACCTTTCTTGAGAAAGAATTTCTCACTAAAGAAGTGACTGGAAGAAAAGTAGAACTCGATGAGATTGATGAATCTATACTCGTTGATCGAGTAGCGCGATGCGGAAGTTGTACCTGTACCGCCTACACCAGCAACAGAGGAAGCTAATGATAATGATCATGAAACTTCGAACGAGGAAACTACTGAACCTCGCAGATCGACAAGGGAACGTGCCACTCCTGATTGGTATGATCCTTGTCTAAATGTCATGATTGTGGATAACAATGATGAGGACCCTGCGACGTATGAAGAAGCGATGATGAGCCCAGATTCCAACAAATGGCAAGAAGCCATGAAATCCGAAATGGGATCCATGTATGATAACAAAGTATGGACTTTGGTAGACTTACCTGATAGTCGAAAGGCTGTCGAGAATAAATGGATCTTCAAGAGAAAAACAGATGCTGATGGTAATATTACTGTCTATAAAGCTCGACTTGTCGCAAAGGGTTTCCGACAAATTCAAGGAGTTGACTACGATGAGACTTTCTCACCTGTAGCGAAGCTAAAATCTGTGAGGATTTTGTTAGCAATAGCTGCATTTTTCGATTATGAGATTTGGCAGATGGATGTCAAAACGGCGTTCCTTAATGGAGACATTGAGGAAGAGTTGTATATGATACAACCCAAAGGTTTTGTCGATCCTAAAAATGCTGACAAAGTATGCAAACTTCAGCGTTCAATCTATGGACTGAAGCAAGCATCAAGAAGTTGGAACCGACGCTTTGATAAGGTGATCAAAGACTTCGGGTTTATACAGTGTCATGGAGAGGCCTGTATTTACAAGAAAGTGAGTGGGAGCTCTGTAGCATTCCTGATATTATATGTAGATGACATATTATTGATCGGGAATGATATAGAACTATTAAGCAGTGTTAAAGGTTATTTGAATAATAGTTTTTCAATGAAAGACCTTGGTGAAGCATCGTATATATTAGGCATCAAGATTTATAGAGATAGATCAAGACGCCTAATAGGGCTATCACAGAGTACATATCTGGACAAGATTCTAAAGAAGTTTAGAATGGACGAAAGTAAGAAAGGGTTCTTACCTATGTTACCAGGCAAGGTATTGAGTAAGACTCAAGGACCGGCTACGGCAGAAGAAAGAGAAAGGATGAGTAATATCCCCTATGGCTCGGCAGTAGGATCTATCATGTATGCCATGCTATGTACTAGACCGGATATAGCACATGCTGTTAGTTTGACTAGCAGATATCAAAGTGATCCAGGAATGGAACACTGGACAGCGGTCAAGAATATCCTGAAGTACTTGAAAAGAACTAAGGATATGTTTCTTTGTTATGGAGGTGACCAAGAGCTCGTTGTAAACATTTACACCGATGCAAGTTGGAACACTGATCCTGATGACTCTAAGTCACAATGCAGGTACGTGTTTATATTGAATGGTGTTGCGATGCTGGGCAAGCTCGAAGCAGATTGCACGGTGGCGAAGTCTTCAACAGAATCGAGTACATAGCGGCTTCAGAGGCTTCATCGAAGCGGTATGGATGAAGAGGTTCATTGTAGAGCTCGGTGTGGTTCCTAGTGCATTGGACCCATTAATCATTTCTTTGTGATAACATGGGTGCCATCGCCAATGCACAAGAGCCAAGGTCACACAAGAGGCTGAAGCATATCAAGCTGCGTTACCACTCGATTCGTGAGTACATCGAAGATGGAGAAGTAAAGATTTGCAAAGTACACACTGATCTGAATGTAGCAGATCCGTTGACTAAAGCTCTCCCTAGGGCAAAGCATGACCAACACCAGAATGCCATGGGTGTTAGGTATATTACAATGTAATCTAGATTATTGACTCTAGTGCAAGTGGGAGACTGAAGGAGATATGCCCTAGAGGCAATAATAAAGTGGTTATTATTTATATCTTTATGTTTATCATAAATGTTTATATATCATGCTAGAATTGTATTAACCGAAACATTAGTACATGTGTGATATGTAGACAAACAAGAAGTCCCTAGTATGCCTCTTAAACTAGCTTGTTGATTAATGGATGATTAGTTTCATAATCATGAACATTGGATGTTATTAATAACAAGGTTATGTCATTGTATGAATGATATAATGGACACACCCAATTAAGCGTAGCATAAGATCTCGTCATTAAGTTATTTGCTATAAGCTTTCAATACATAGTTACCTAGTCCTTAAGACCATGAGATCATGTAAATCACTTATACCGGAAAGGTACTTTGATTACACCAAACACCACTGCGTAAATGGGTGGCTATAAAGGTGGGATTAAGTATCCGGAAAGTATGAGTTGAGGCATATGGATCAACAGTGGGATTTGTCCATCCCGATGACGGATAGATATACTCTGGGCCCTCTCGGTGGAATGTCGTCTAATGTCTTGCAAGCATATGAATGAGTTCATAAGAGACCACATACCACGTTACGAGTAAAGAGTACTTGTCAGGAGACGAGGTTGAACAAGGTATAGAGTGATACCGAAGATCAAACCTCGGACAAGTAAAATATCGCGAGACAAAGGGAATTGGTATTATATGTGAATGGTTCATTCGATCACTAAAGTCATCGTTGAATATGTGGGAGCCATTATGGATCTCCAGATCCCGCTATTGGTTATTGGTCGGAGTGAGTACTCAACCATGTCCGCATAGTTCACGAACCGTAGGGTGACACACTTAAAGTTGGATGTTGAAATGGTAGTACTTGAATATGGAATGGAGTTCGAATATTTGTTCGGAGTCCCGGATGAGATCCCGGACATCACGAGGAGTTCCGGAATGGTCCGGAGAATAAGATTCATATATAGGATGTCATTTTATGTGAATTAAAATGTCGCGGAAGGTTCTAGAAGGTTCTAGAAAAGTCCGGAAGAACCCACCAAGGAAGGTGGAGTCCACATGGGACTCCACCTCCATGGCCGGCCAACCCTAGTGGGGGAGGAGTCCCAAGTGGACTCCCCCTTAGGGGGCCGGCCACCCCCCCACATGGGAGGTGGAAACCCCACCTTTGGTGGGAGTCCTAGTTGGGCTAGGTTTCCCCCTCTTATGGAAGGTTTTTGGTTCGGGTCTTATTCGAAGACTTGGACACCAACACTTGGGGATCCACCTATATAATGAGGGGCCAAGGGAGGGGGCCGGCCACCCCAAGACCACAAGCTGGCCGCCCCCCTTGAAGTGGCCGGCCACCCCTCCCAAACCCTAGCCGCCCCCTCTCCTCCATATCTCCCGCGTAGCTTAGCGAAGCTCCGCCGGACTTCTTCACCGCCACCGACACCACGCCGTCGTGCTGTCGGATTCAAGAGGAGCTACTACTTCCGCTGCCCGCTGGAACGGGAGGTGGACGTCATCTTCATCAACAACCTAACGTGTGACCGAGTACGGAGGTGCTGCCCGTTCGTGGCGCCGGAACCGATCGTGATCAAGATCTTCTACGCGCTTTTGCAAGCGGCAAGTGATTGTCTACCGCAGCAACAAGAGCCTCCTCTTGTAGGCTTTGGAATCTCTTCAAGGGTGAGACTCGATACCCCCTCGTTGCTACCGTCTTCTAGATTGCATCTTGGCTTGGATTGCGTGTTCGCGGTAGGAAAATTTTTGTTTTCTATGCAACGTTATCCTACACCTCACCACGGCTCGCGCGACGCGCGGGAATGCCTTAACGAATACAGAACTGACTACATTGGTCCGAAATGCTTTGGCAGGATGATTCGAGAGGAACCAAAGCCAAGGATGAACCTCAAGCTACCCGGAAACCTGAAGCATTATGATGGCACCGAAAGGCCGGATACCTGGATTGAGGATTACTATAATGTAGTAACCTTTGCCGGAGGAACCCCTAACATCGCCTGCCGCATGCTCCAGCTGTACCTTGTAGGTCCAGCCCGGATCTGGCTCAGTGACCTCGAGAAGAACTCCATCTTTTGCTGGTTCGACCTGAAGACCGCTTTCGAGAAACACTTCAGAGGCACCTACAAAAGACCTGCCACGGCAAGCGACCTGCAAGCCTGCATCCAGAAGAAGGGAGAAACCTCAAGAAACTACCTCACACGATGGTTGGCATGCAGGAATGAGTGCGAAAACGTCGACCACACCACCGCCATGTACGCCTTCATTGGTGGACTGCAGAGGGGAGGATTGCTGAGGCATACGCTCACTCGTTTGGCTAACTCAAACAAGCTGACTTTGGATGAAATGATCTCCATTGCTAGTGATCATACTGCCGCCGATGATGACGCAGGCGGTGATCTCGCAGCCACAGCAATCCCCCTACATCAACAAAAGAAGAACCGTGATAACGGCAACAGCAGAAGCCATAAGCGCAAGAACCCTGATGACCAGAAGAGTGGCGGATCCGAGATGGTCGCCATAGCGTTTCAACGCGGAGGTTCAGGAGGCGGAAGAGGACGCGACCGTGGAGGCGGAGCCGGCAGGGGTCAGCAGCATGCCACCGAGGTCGCAGCTGGCGGATCCCGCGCCCCGCAAACCTACGAGGAGTACAGAGACATGCCCTGCCTGGCCCACCTGGATCCGGTTACAGGGAAGTCCACTCACACCAACCGCAACTGCAAGTGGGTCAATGATCTAAAGAACGACCCGGAGGCAGGATACAAGCGAGCCCGGAAGCACCGCCCACGCGGCAAGGGAGGCAAGGGCAAGAACAAGGACAAAGAGGAAGATAGTTCCGAGGCGATGGATGAGGATGATAACTCGCCGGATCCCAAGGTAGGATCCGCAGGTAAATCCAACCCATTCGAGAAAAAGAGCGTGGGGGCTTACCACACTTTCCTCGGAACCCCAACAGTCCGCGCTACCAAGTCAGCTACCCGGATCCTGAACGCCACAGTTCCGGCTGTGCCGCAGTATGTCAGGTGGTCGGAAATCCCGTGCACATTTGATAGGGAGGATCACCCTGCCATTGTGCCAAAAGAATGCTACGCCTTGGTTGTAAGTCCCCGCATAGACGGGTATGATTTCTCCAAGTGCCTCATGGATGGTGGAGCCAGCTTGAACATCATGTACCTGGAGACTCTAGAGCGGATGAACCTCACCAAGGAACAGCTCAAACACAGCAATACTGAGTTTCACGGCGTGGTTCCGGGTAAGAAGGCAAATTCCCTCGGCAGCATCACACTTCCCGTGGCTTTTGGCGATGTTCACAATTTCCGCGAAGAGAAGATCACGTTTGAAGTTGTGCCCTTCAAGAGCTCCTACCACGTCATCTTCGGCAGGCCCACCTACCACAAGTTCCACGCAAGAGCATGCTACATCTACAACAAACTCAAGATTCCGGGTCCTAAGGGTATGATTACCGTATCCGGAGACTACAAAAAGGCTCATGAGTGCGAGTTAGGCGAAGCCGCCTTCGCAGAGTCTATGATATCTGGAGAGGAGCTGAAAGGCTACAGAGCCGCGGTGGATCCGACTGACATGCAGACCACCAAGAAGCAGATCTCCGAACAGAAAACCTCCTTCAAGGCCGCGATAGAAACCAAGAAGCACGACCTCATTAAAGGCGACCCTTCCAAGCAGGTTTCAGTCGGAGCCAACATGGACCCCAAATAGGAAGACGCGCTCGTCGAGTTCCTCCGCGCTAACATGGATATCTTCGCATGGCAACCTTCTGACATGTCCGGAGTACCTAGGGAACTCACCGAGCACTACCTCAACATAAATCCGGGGGCTAAACCGGTGAAGCAAGCTATGCGATGCTTTGGAGATAAGAAGCGCCGCGCCATAGGAATGGAACTAGCTAAGTTACTAGAGGCAGGTTTTGTAATAGAAGTTATCCACACCGATTGTGTCGCAAATCCCGTCCTTGTACCCAAAAAGAACACTGAAATACTAAGAATGTGCATCGATTACTCCGGCTTGAACAAGCATTGCCCGAAGGATCCGTTCCCCTTGTCGCGCATTGACCAAGTCATTGATTCGACGGCGGGGGCGGAACTTTTGTGTTTTCTTGATGCGTATTCCGGGTATCATCAGATCCGGATGAAGGAATCCGACCAAAAGGCGACTTCATTCATTACCCCGTTTGGTACTTACTGCTATGTTACTATGCCTTTTGGTTTGAAAAACGCAGGTGCCACCTACCAACGTACGATGCAGCGGTGCCTAAAGGACCAAATTGGCCGGAACGTGCACGCTTACGTCGACGACATCGCGGTCATGACCCGGAAAGGGTCCGACTTGATCAGCGACCTCACAGAAACCTTCGACAACCTCCACAGGTACAAGATGATGTTGAATCCACTAAAGTGCGTCTTTGGTGTGCCAGCCGGAAAACTCCTTGGCTTCATAGTCTCTCACAGAGGCATTGAGGTTAACCCGGAAAAGATCAAGGCAATCCTGTGTATCAAACGGCCAACTTGTCTCAAAGATGTGCAACGACTAACTGGTTGCGTCGCAGCAATCAGTAGGTTTGTTAGCCGTCTTGGCGAGAAGGCCCTACCTTTGTACAAGCTGCTGAAGAAAACAGACAAATTCGTCTGGGACGACGCAGCCGACGCAGCTCTTCGGGGATTGAAGGAAATACTCACCTCCCCACCTATCTTGGCAGCCCCGGCAGAGTCAGAGCCAATGCTCCTTTATCTGGCAGCTACCAACAAAGTCATCAGCCTCGTCATCGTGGTGGAGCGAAAGGAAGAAGGTCATGAATATGACGTCCAAAGACCTGTCTATTACATTAGCGAGGTACTGACGGAGTCAAAGCAAAGATACCCTCACTTTCAGAAGCTAGCTTATGGAGTGTTCCTAAGCAGCCGGAAGCTGAGGCATTACTTCCAAGAGCACCCAGTAACAGTTGTGAGCAAGGCTCCGCTGTCAACAATTCTCAACAACGCTGACACAACAGGACGTACGGCTAAATGGGGCATCGAATTATCCGCCTTCGACATCGCTTACAAGCCTAGGACTGCGGTTAAATCCCAAGTCTTGGCAGATTTCGTCGCAGATTGGACAGAAGCTCCGGATGCAAGTCTGGAGCCGGAACCAGAAACATGGGTCATGCACTTCGATGGATCCAAGCAGCATCAAGGCTCAGGAGCCGGAGTCACCCTGAAGTCCCCTATCGGAGAAGAACTGCAGTATGTTCTGTAGATCCACTTCGAAGCTACAAACAATATGGCGGAATACGAGGCTCTACTACACGGTCTGCGCATCGCTAAGGAAATCGGGATCAAGCACATCATATGCTGTGGAGACTCCGACCTGGTGGCACAACAAGTAGCCGGAACCTGGAACGCCAGAAACTCCGTCATGGCGGCCTACAGAGACGAAGTTGACGAGATCGCCAAGTGCTTCCTCGGATACGAAGTCAAGTACGTCAGGAGAGACGATAACACAGCGGCTGACATGCTATCCAAGCTCGGATCCGGCAGGAAGCAAATTCCGCCTGGCATCTTCCTGGAGCATCTCCGGATACCCTCGGTGAAGGGCGCTAACCCGGAAAACCCAGAAGTGGCAGTGTCTCCGGCTAGGGAAGTGATGGCTATCATTCCGGCTTGGACACAGCCTTTCCTGGACTACCTTATCGATCAGAAGTTGCCATAGGACGAGGTCCTCGCGCGACAGATCGTCAGACGAGCAAGATCCTACACAATTGTTGATGGACAGTTCTACAAATTAAGTGCAACAGGGGTATTTCTCAAATGCGTCTCCAATCAAGATGGCATTGAAATCCTCAGAGAGATCCATGCAGGGGACTGCGGGCATCATGCCGCCTCCAGGTCACTCGTTGCAAAAGCTTTTCGACTAGGTTTTTACTGGCTCACAGCTAAAGAAGATGCTGACAAAATAGTCAAGACCTGCCGAGGTTGTCAGTACTACGCTACTCAACCAAACGCTCCAGCCCAAGAGCTGAAGACCATACCTATCACCTGGCCATTTGCGGTCTGGGGGCTCGATATGGTTGGTAAGTTAAAAAGATCATCTCCTGGCGGTTTTGAATACCTTCTGGTCGCTGTTGACAAATTCAGCAAGTGGATCGAGGCAAAGCCAGTGAGGAAAGCCGTTGGTGCTACGGCACTAAAATTTGTCTGCAGCCTCGTGATGCGATTCGGCATCCCACACAGCATAATCACAGACAATGGCACAAACTTCGCACAGGGAGAATTGAAGGATTACTGTGAGACAGTAGGGATTCGACTGGACCTTGCATCTGTGGCTCATCCACAGTCAAATGGTCAGGTTGAAAGGGCTAACGGCCTAAGATTATCAGGAATTAAACCGCGCCTTGAAGAACCACTGCGACGAGCAGCTGGAGCTTGGGCTGACGAGTTGGAAGCTGTGTTGTGGAGTTTGCGAACTACCCCTAACAGATCAATAGGGTTTACCCCATTTTTCCTGGTATACGGATCCGAAGCCGTGCTTCCCTCCGACATCATCCACGATTCACCGCGAGTTTCCGCCTACAATGAAGAAACAGTTGATGAGGCCAGACAGCTATCTGTGGACCTGATCGAGGAAGCTCGGAACTTAGCTGACCAGTGCTCCGCCATCTACCAGCAGAAGCTCCGACGCTATCACAGTCGTCGAGTTCAAAATCGCTCCTTCATGGTAGGAGACCTGGTCCTCCGCCTTCGTCAGGTGAAAGACCATAAGCTGCAATCTCCATGGGAAGGACCCTTCGTCGTTAGCAAAGTGCTTCATAACGGGTCGTACTACCTTGTTGATTTCCGCGAGCTGAAGGATAGACCTGCTAATTGGCACCGGAAACGCAAGCGTGAGGATCCGGATGACATCTACGACGAGACAGATCACCCTTGGAACATCGCACAGCTACGTCCTTTCTACACTTAGCATATTTTTTCCGAAGTTACAAACTCTGTAATAGTTATACAGGATCAATGAAATAAAGCTTATGGTTCACTCTTTGAGTCTTTTACCTCCTTTACTTGTTCATTTTAGATCATGTATGTTTTTTCCGACTAAAACCGCAGAGCTGGATGTTTCCGCCTAGGCGTGTATGAAAGTTGTGATTTTCAAAATCGTCCCTTAGGACGTAAGCCTAAGTTTTCTGGTGGAAATTTTTTTCGTTGCGAACTCGTGGATTCCTGGTAGCGACTTCCGGCACCTAGGCTGGGGGCTTGTTTCCGCGGTTATGGACGGACGCCATTGGGCTTCGTCACCGCAGGCGAGCGTTTCCGGCCAAAGGTTTTCCGGCTCGTGGAAGGTCAAACGAGTAAGCCGGAAAATTAACAAACCAGCACTTGCTTTTAACAAACGAAACATGCAAATAATTCTAACGGATAGCAGGATAAGTTTTCCGCCCGCGCATAATTGTTTCGTCCCTAGATACTTAAGAATTAAAGTTATATTACAAACCCTCGCTGGGGCCAAAATGATGCATTGTTTCTCCCGCAGGAATAAAAGTTTTCACTCCCCCTTAGCCGGAGAAGTCTTGCCCTCTGGATCTTTTTCCTTGGCGTCTTCGGCCGGAGATGAAACGTCTTCATCACTTTCTTCCTCCTCTTCAGAAGCTGCAGCGCTGGTCTTGGGTTCCTCTTGGGGAGCGTCCTTGGAGCTGGTCCAGGTAAATTGGGTTCCGGATTCTGCAGGTCGCGCCTCCGCGTCGCGCTCCTTTTGAAGTTCAGCTTCCAAGGGCTCGTCCGCAGGAAGAACGACCTTGTCGTAGAATTCATCATGCCGGATCCTGCGCGCGATACGGGTGTCGTAGCCGCTCACTGCATCCAGGAGCGCGTTAACATCCGCATCCGGAGGAACGCCCATGGTTACCTGCTCAAGATCAAGCTCCGGGTTATGTGCTAAGCACATAGTTAAGGTCATTGCAGCTGCGCCTCGGGCTGATGATGCTTGTAGATCCGTCACCAGCTCCGGAAGAACGTCCACTTTTCTAACAAGTTTGCGAACGTTGCAAGTGCGACTCCTCTTGATGGATAAGTTGTGGCATATCTTGCGGGAGGCGGAGATGAGATCTTTGCAATCATCGCCTGCAAGTTGAAGAAGGTCGTCTCGTGGGAACAAATTCCGACGCTTTTCCGGATACCCAAGCGGCTCTGCATAAGATAATCAGGATATAAGCATGCAATTTGAGCACAAAGAACAAGGTCGGAGCAAACATCTAGACAAGTTTTCAGCATAGTACCCAAGATGTTCTCGTTGAGCAAGTCCCAGTGATGTTCCGCGGTCTCCATATATTTCTGGAACCCATGGAGCTCTTTCTGCTGCCTCTTGATGGTCTCGCTGTCAGCATTTATTTTCAATATAAATTCGCCCTTTTCCCTGATGTGCTCGGAGTTTTTCTCCGCCAGCTGTTTCTCGGCCTGCTCTCTCTTTAGTTCAGCCTCCTTTAGTTTCGTTTCCAATTCTTGGTACGGGGAGCGCAGGTTCTCAAGTTCCGACGAGGCTGTAGCAAGGGAAGAGGATGCGCCTATAATAACATAAGTCAAAAACAAGTTCAAAGTCGGAATGTGAACTAATGACAACAAAGACGGAAACCAACATTGGGCGTCCGCCAGTTGTTTGTTCAGTTCCGCATTCGCATCTTTCAGAGTCCGGATATTTTCCACTTTGATTGAGTAGCAGCGGCGCTGAAGGGCAATGTTCTTGTGTAGCTCGTAATGCAGCGCCTGCTGTTCCTGTAAAACATAGACAGGGCAGGAGTAAAAATTCGGCCTGTAACAGTGGTTTCCTTCAAAGCATTATTGCCGGAACCTTTCCGCCATAATGCTTGGGGGCTACTGATCCAATTTAAAAACTTTCCCGGAAGTAATCTTTCTCTAAGCATCTAAGCGCTAACTATTATTTGAGTTTCCGCCTACATGCTTGGGGGCTACTGGGGAGTACCTTTTGCTTGCAGATGAGTTTGTCGAAGAACTGGCCGACATCCTTCTTAAAGTCCTGGATTTCCGATGTCGCGGCGTCAGGCTTCCCCCAGGCGTTGTTCAGCATGGCATTGAGCAAGTCCTGTTCAAGCTCCCATTTCTCCGCCTCAGTTAACTTGTTGAAGAACTTGGTAGCATATGCCTTGGGGGTGGAAGTGATGTCAGCCGGATCTCCAAAGTTTTTCGAAAAACGACGATGTCGCCAGCGCCGTTTCCGGCCTTCTCAGAAGAAGTGACTTCAGCCTCTCCTTGGCCTTGTTCTTCTGCGTCTTCTTGGGCAGGGCCTTTGGCCTTAGGATCTTCTCCGCCCACTTTCTCGCTGCTAACCGGAATTATTTCCGGTGGAGTGTTTGCGGCAGGAGGGGAGATTGATCGGCTTTGAGGGGAGACGGCCGAGGAGTAGGGTGGGAGGTACTTGGCGGAGCTGGAGTAGTAGGACCAACTGCCGGAGACTTTTTCATGTATTTAGTAATAGGCTCTTGGCTGATGGTCCGCGTGGCAGTGGTACTCGGATTCCTGCAAACAAGTGAAAGAAATCGAATAAGAAATGATTTCACCAAAATAGAGGTGCACCATATTCGGAAACTTATGGGGCGCCGGGGATGATGGGGCGCGAGCGTCTGCCAGCTGTTGAAAGCATCTTCAGGCATGCACGTTCCGCTTTCCTCGAGTCTAGCGGAGGTGGCCTTACGGTCTTGGACTTCTTGGCGGAGGCCTCGCCGCTAGCTCCGGCTTCTGAGCCGGAAGCTTTGGCGCGGGGACGCTTCGAAGGTCGAGGGGCTGCCTTGCGGGGTGCCTGTTCCTCTTCCTCCTCTTCATCTTCCGGAACCTCCTCCGCCGCGTCGCCGCTGACAGGGACACGAAGAATGGTGCGGAAGTTTTCCTCCGCCAAAGTGTTGAGCTGGGAGGAATATGAATAAAAGTCAGAGTTAACATCCAAAAACTTGTGAAGTTTGAAGCAACGAAAAGAACAGAGCTTACCGGAGGATACTGGTCGTTTGTGTAGATATCCTTGATCAGTTCCGGGACCTGTTGGCCCCTAGGAATCTTCACCAACGTCTTGAACCTTCTCTTGAGGGAGTCGGCCGGAAGATCGTGGCGAGTGACTCGGAGGAGATCGTCCGCCCCGGTATAAGCGCACATCAGGCGTGCGTTGTAGCGCAGGGGCTGGATTCTCCGGGAAAACCAGCTGAGGGTGAGCTGGGCTCCGGTCAGTCCGTCATGGACTAGCCAGGAGATTCTCCGCGCTGCCTTCTCCAAAATAGGGGTTTGGGCGAGCGAAGGAACAAAGCTCCAGCTTGCGAGCTCTTCCGGAGGCTCGTTGATGAACTTGGGCAAGCCATCGTGGATGTCCGGAACTGAGGCGTTCTTTTCGTAGAACCATCCGGCGTTCCAGTACCAGACGGATTCGTGCGAATCGTGGGGAGGATACATGCGGCTAGGTCGGAGCATGAACGTCATACTCCCACGGTTCACCATTGCTTTGTCTTTTGTTTCCTTCTTCACCCGGAAGAAGAACTGCCATAATCTGACATCTGGTCGGATCCCAAGGTGCCCTTCGCAAAGAGTTACGAAGTTGGAGAGGAGGAGGTATGAGTTTGGGCAGATGTTGTGGGGCTGGAGCCCGTATGTGTTGAGGATGGAGAGGAAAAACTCCGAGCAAGGGAGTGATAGTCCGCGTTCCACCCAAGCCTTAGTCATGACGATTTCTCCGGCTTCGGGCTTGGGGACGTCGGAATCACGTGTGAAGCTCCAGTGAGTGGAGATCATACCCTCGTTCTGGAGCTCTCCAAGCTCCACATCAGTAGTTGCGCAGGGCCACCACTGACCCCGCTCTCCTTCACGGATCCGGGCCTTGGACGCCCTCTTGTTTTCCGCCTCCTGTACTTTGGCTGCCATCCTAGCTTGTCCCTCGAGTTCTTCTTGAAGCTCTTTGAGGGAGGGGATCCGGCCTGGAGCGGTGCTGGAAGATGCGGAAAACGGTTGAGCTAACCTAATGTCGGAAACATATGGTGGCAGGTATGCTATGGGATCCGGACATATTGGTTCTAATGGAATGGGATCCGGGCTACTCGGAGAGCTACCAGTACAGTGCGATGAATCAAGTGGCATGCTTCCGGCTGCGCCCATGCAAATTATTTGAGTATCCGGATCTACACTAAGTTTGTCTTCTACGAGGCCGGCGCACGTACCGTTAATGGCGCGGTGGCTCGACGGAGCTCCGGTGAAGTCGAGGTCGCCGGACTTGCAGGAAATCACCTCGCGTGACCACGAATCGGCGGCGGGAAGGATTTCCCGTTCAACCGAAGAGGTCTTGGCGCGAGGAGAGGTTTGGACTGGCGGCGCGTGGAGTTCACCGTGGCGAGGTTCGCCGGAGATGAGATCCGTCGGGCGGCGCGGCGCGAGGAAGAAGACGATGAGGGTGAGAAGGTGAAAGAATGAGAAGTTACCGCGGGCGAGGGTTATATATAGACCCCGCGCGGAGATTCGTGTTTCGGATCTAACGGCGGAAACTGAACAGTCACGCCGTTGGATGATCGACACGTGTCTTAGGTCAAATAATGGTAAAATGACGTGGAGGTAACTTAACTGTGCGCTCCCGAGATTTCCGGCTAAAAGATTCGCATCTCCGAAGATTTAGCGCGGGAAAAAAGGAAGTTGTGCGCGGGAATAGTGGGATTTCCGTTTCATTATCGATCTAGAAGAAAGGAAGATTTCCGAATAGATGATACCGGAAACAAGAGAAAGTTTTGAAGCTCTTCAAGATTCTCTTCGGATCCGAGCTGAATGAAGTCGGAGGAATGATGAATCTCGGAGAACTTCGGGGGCTACTGTTGTGGGTATACTTTATGGGTATATCAACGGCATGGCCTAGATCCGGCAAGCCCGGGTGGCCCATAGTTGGTGGTGAGGCATGTGGCCCATCGGGCGGCCCAGTTGCTGTAGATTATGAAGGATGAAGTCCAGCCCAGGAACAGGAAGCCGGATCTCAACCGACTTACGAAGGAGGCCGGATCCGTGACAGCCCATGAAGTATCCGGATCCAGCACGTACTTGGAGGAAGGTGGATCCTTGACGTACACGGCAAGACATTGTACCATAGTTAGGCAACTTGTATTCTGGTTAGGACTCTCCATGTAAACCCTAGATCCGTGCGCCTATATAAGCCAGATCTTGGGAGCCCTAGAGGCACAACCACAACTCATTGTAACAACGCGAAAGCGCCCAGATAATTCCAGACAAGCAGCAGTAGGCCATGTCATCGCGCAGGTGTTCCGAAGCTGGGTAAATCGCGTACCACCGTCCCGAGAGCACTCCGCCCTATGGCCCCTACTTCTTCTCCCCCTCGTGAGGATCCCTCCTCCGAGGTACCATCGAATAGGCAACGACAGTGGAGGCGCGCGAGTGAAGGTGGAACCATACTTCAACAAAAAGTCCTCGTTGTTAACGCAGACAAGCCTCGCCGGCTCGGGCGGGGTCAAACTGCCGGCGTATGGACTCATCGCCGAGGACCTTGTAGAAGCTAGCGAGTCTCCAGAAAGTCGGCGTCGTCGGATCGAGTAGAGGATGTCGCGATGGCGGCGACGCCAGAGGAAGCCTTGCGTCCGTGGGGGTTTATTTATTGAAGCGATCGAGGGATAGATATAATCTCTACTATTAAGAGCAAACTGGTGAATGCCTGGTGTCACATTTTCAGGATGGACAATAATACCCCCCACGTCCAATCTAGATAAGTACGGAAGAGAAGAAGATATATTTTTAAAATTAAATATCCTATGTGATCCAACAATATCGGTAACAACCCGCAAGCAACAATATCGGTAACAACCCGCAAGAAAAAAGATACTGGCTGTACCTTAGCGTACCCTTTGGTAACATGGCACATCCCCGTCTCCAATTTCTGGGAACAACGCGCATACTTTTCATCCCCGCCGCCCCGTCTACCTCGACCTGCGCTGGTGACAAAAAGTCGATCATCTATTTCTCGTCGCTGCTCCTCTCTTCCGTCTTCCTACTTCTTAAAATCCTCTTTAAGAAGGAAGCAGTAGAGCTCGATTGGATGTTGCCGTGCACGTGGGAGATCGTTCGGATGACTCTGCATAGTTGCATTGTCTTGTCACCGGACAGGGGCATGGAGGCGGCCACGGCAACATCAACCTGCGATGAGTCGTGTGAACGAAGGATCCGGCTGTGTGCGGCTGGCTGCGGCAGTAGCGGTGGGCTGGACATCGCAGCTCTTGGCTCCTGTGATCAGTTCATGGCCGGTGGACATGGTCACATGGGTACTATAGCTGCGGCCTTCGGCAACGTCGGCATGCCGGACGGGAGAGCTCGCTGCCGGCAGCGGATAGTGTCCCGATGGCCTGATCTTCCTCTTCAACAAGACGCTGCAATCGGCTAGGATCGTGTCCTTGATTTTCGATTTAGTTAGGATCTACAAAGACTAACAAAGAGTACAGCCGTATCATGCTTTTTCGTTGGGTGGTGTACAGCAGGCGTATCCTGATACAGAGACCAGAGTACAAAGGGATTAGGGGATGACGAGCTTTGAGATAAGTGCTGTAACCTGACGTGTCGCAATCACAGGAGGGGCCTCACGAGCGGCACGGTAAGGACCAGTCCCATAGAATTTTTTTCCATTGGGGGCCGCCTCTTCCATCCATTGGCTGCCACCGCCAGTCCTGCCCGGGACATCGTCCGCGCCACCTACTCGCCTGACTTCCACCGTCACAGATCGACCTGGCCGCCCGAATCGCGCCACTGACCTGCGGCCTCGCCCGCCCGCCTTCTGTCCATGCGACGCCGGGTCAGTGCCAAGGCGCGCCGCACATTCCTCATCCATCCGCATGCAGCCGGAGAAACCAACGAGCAGGTCGAAGACTCGAAGTCGCAACCCACCAGGAGCAACATCGCTTGCCTCTTGGCGCCTCCATTTCATCGCATCGCCACCGGTTGTCAGTTCCGTGCAACCTGCGGATGTGCAGAGGTGTCTAAGAAGAAACACAAGAATTTGAGTCCTCGTTCCGTGGTTAGGTCTACAGCTCGGCACCTCCGCCAGCCAATTCCTCTCCATCTTCGTCTCCACTCTCCAAAGTCACTTCAGGTGAGAGGTGACCTCCCTCACCGTTTGCTTTAGTTGGTCCCTGCTGGTTTGTTACGAAAGCGTGCGAGGAATAGAGCATTAGCATCGCAAAGCTAGCAGCAACAGTAGGGGCGAGCTGAGGAAGAAAATTGGGCCCACCTTTCATTGAATGCATAGCAAACTAGAGCATGAACAAAAATACAGAGCAAAGATTTTGCTAGCTACGTGTACATTATTGCACTGAATTAAGGACGTGTGAGTTGTTTGGTTGCCTGTGGTAATTCATTATTCATGTTTCTTCAAAACTCCCTTTTTGGCGAATTTGTTCGCAACTCTAATTTTACTATTCATGCTCCAATATGATGAGCAATGTA
This sequence comes from Lolium perenne, assembly GCF_019359855.2. Classification (NCBI taxonomy): domain Eukaryota; kingdom Viridiplantae; phylum Streptophyta; class Magnoliopsida; order Poales; family Poaceae; genus Lolium; species Lolium perenne. The sequence continues at coordinate 165,885,292 of NC_067247.2, forward strand.
ATATATGTATTTTTTTAATCTTTGCAAATACCGGAAACAATGATCGTTTGGAGAAGATGGCAGAAAACCAAATGTTATGTGACATAGTCGCGTGTACAGGTATATCTGTTTGTTATGCTCGCTGAGACATGCACCTGCTCCAATCATGTCATGTATGAATCAACCAGTTGTGATCTTTCTACTTTGTTGTTCCATAGGTTGTTCTTGCAACTCTTAGATCAGCTAGATATTTAAAAACAGATGCAACTTGGTGCTATATGGTTCGATGGAACTGTATAGTTAATTTATTTTCTAGATGGATATCACACTCACTCTTGGATTTTTTTAAAACTTCTGGCACTTGAATACTTGTTTTTTTTAGAAATGGGGCATCCCCAACTTGAATACTTGATAAATGAGTATTGGCACTTGATTTACCATGCGAGAGTGATCTGGAATTTATTTTGTAGTTATTGTACTTCTGGTGTTATGAGAGTGTAAGTAAGTCTTCTATTTTCTAATGATAATTAGGAACCAGATGCGAATGGTCTTCATGTGGTGGCTACTACAATGGATGCTATGAAGATACTACCTCCATCCTGAGATTTAAGGCTTATAACTTTTCAAAAAGTCATACTATATCAAGCTTGATCAAGTTTTTATCAAAAATAGTTAACATGTAAAATACAAAATATCATATTTGTTGATAGATTCTTCTAAAAGTTTAGTCAAACTTTACTCAATTTGACTTTTCAAAAAAAATATAAGCTTGCCTTGGGATGGAGATAGTATTTGCTTCCTAGATGGACGGTATAACTCTTCATGGTGTACCCTATCATTTCCATGATTACCTATGATTATTTCATTCGCGTCCTGATAACCTTTTCTATTTATCAGGTTACATGTCCTAATATTGAGTGTCAATCGGAATTTCACGACAAACCATGTTCGGAACTGAAGGGTATGGCAGCATGGAGTAACCATTCAATGAGTTTTTTTTATTAACATTTCAGAGACTGTTTGGATTAGTTACTCCCTCCTTTTCATATTAGCTACCACAGAGGAAGTAGTTTGTAATGAGAGTGGTGTTTTGGCACATGCGAGCATATGCTTCCTTTATTTTAAAATGCATGTTACACATATTTTGAATTTTTTTTTTTAAGATTGAAACAAAAGATTCGCACGTGTATCTTCAAGTGCTACGCATTCACAAAGTCATTTCATGAAAAAACGACTTGTGGTGTGGCGTGTGTAGAAAGAAAAAATTCAATGCTAAAAATAAGGCTTTTCAGAAGATAAATTTTCTTTTTTTTTTTTACATAGACTAGAAAACATATTGGTTCCTCGCGAAATTTGATGAACACACATATATTATGGAGATGTACATGTTTTTTTGTGATTTTTTTTTTGAAATTTCTAAATATTTTTTTCATTGCCTCTTACGAAATGAAACCATTATGAGGTTAGGGTGTTAGGCAACAAATTGGCAGAGAATAAAGAAGAGATGGCTCTTGTGTGTATAACAAGATATTGTGTACATAAACAGAAGTGGAAGGATTAAATGCACAACATCCGAATGGGTAAGTTTTCCGGTCTTCCTCCGGTGCGGTTCCTGAGGAACCTTTTGCCGTCCACGTGCATGTGATATTGCTGCCCCCGGGACAGCTGCTCTCGGCTAGGCAAGGTCGCGTGGGTAAGCTGGCGGCAAGGCGAGAGAAAGCCGACGGAGGGGCGGGAAGAAGGAGGCGGCGCCGAGCTTGTGCGTCGGGAGATGACGAACCTCGTAGGCGGCCATCAAGTGCTCTGGATGGGAAATCAACGGCGGAGAGCGCGCATGCTAGAGTGGGGGAGGCTGGCGGCGAGCATGGTTGGGCTGGTAAGTCGGAGGAGGTTGGGGCAGGAGGGAGACAAGGAAATCGGGGTGGTCTCTACTCGCTAGGGTCCATGAGGGAAATCGGGTCAGTGTCCTTCCTTTTACGGGGGTGCGCCAGAACGTACGAGCGGGCGCCTGTGCGTCCGCTAGACGAGTCATATAGTTAAAGCACTTTTCGCGAAGGGATTTAGGTGTGCCTTGCACTCAGTTGTTGTGTGAGTATAAGTTGTGAGAGGTGCAAGTTATTGCTACACCGTATGTAGTTTTCGAAGCATTGTATTGTTCGTTTTGCTATTTCTAGAGATTGATCTCTTGGTTGTCTATAAGTAGGTGGAATTGCTATTGGTAAAAAGAGAGGTAATCCAAGTTTTTCATTCAGCTGTCGATGCGCATGCAAGCTCTCCTTTATAGTTGCTCGTAACCTAGGTTAACCTCTCTATAACTCTTGCTCCTCAACTTTGAATAAACATTTTATGGTTTCCCTCCTTTTGGAGATTATGGTACAATGAAAAAAAAGATTTTCATAGGCTAATTTACTTGCTTGTGCTATTACTTTAGACGCAAAAAAAATTTAAGCTGCTTGCCATTATCCTAGACAAAATGTTAATGTTTTCCCTTTTTTTTCTTGTTTGCGAGGTCATAAATTTGATCTTATGTACCATCCGGTGTTGATCCCATAATACGCTATATCAGATATATTTCAATTTCGTCACTTTTTCTAGCAAAAAGATGAAGTATTATATTAAAACGTTGGTGGAACGGAGATCAACGATTCAACTACTTCTTGTTTGCATGATAGAACTTGATGTGGAAAATTGACAAGTTGCTTTCTTCTGCACTCTCGAAGATGGGCATACATGTGTATTCATGATCTTGGTTTTCTTTACCTCTTCTAACATCTTTGTGATCTTCTTTACCTGGTTGTAGTACAAATGCTAAATAGGTTTAAAAAATTATTTTGATGTGCACAATTATGTGACACAAATATTTTCTTTTCACGTGCAATGTGCCATCAGATTTTCTCAAATAATTTTTATTTCATATTCCATTGCCTACTTTATGCATGATTTAGAAACAACGTTGAGCAGTATGAGGTTGCGCCATCATAGTTTAGTTGAACATCTCAAAAATCTCACTGATCAATATCATTGTCACCGGTACAATGAAAAGCACATAGCCTGCAAGAATCAGTGTTGAATTACATCTTCATTAGATTGCACTTAAAAGTGAAGTTAAACCTTAATTATTTTGTAAATATCATGTTAACATCTTTTAATACACGTGAATTTTCACTTGTATTGTATTTGCATGTAGTGCAACAAAATAAATTTAGTGAAACCGTAGCGAAGCACGGGCATCCAACTAGTAGACTTAGTATTTCTTCGTACGACGTAGACCCAGAAAACATAGAACCCAAAAATTTCCGCGGGCTCCATCTAACTGTAAACAGAAAACAATGTCCGTCGGGCAGGGACGGCGCCGCCGCCCTCTACCTCGGTCCCCGGAAGCTGTCCTTGCCCCTCCCAATCCTCGTTGAGTCGTTGTGGCCATCCCCTGCCACAGCTCGCCATGGCCGTCCCTTGCCCGAGCTAGCCGTTGCCGCTACTGTCGGAGCCCCTGGAGGACCTCGCCGGCGGCCATTCCCAGCCAAGCTCGCCGCGGTCGTCCCAAGCCGAGCTCGGAGTGGCCGCCACTGCCGGATCCCGCCCGCGGCCGCCCTGCCAGACCATTCCCGCGGCAGCCCCTACCCGAGCTCCGGCGCCCGCACCGCGACCGCCGCCCTTTACCTCCGTCGCCGGCAGCAGGCGCCGCCACTCACCTCCCCGTCGCTCCCTTCCTCCCCCTTTGACCCGCCTCGCGACTCATCTCTACCAACGCCGGTAGCCGCAGAGAGCTTCGCGTCCCCATGGCGCCGTTCCCGTCGGGGGATATCCGGCCTTTTTCAATCTGTGACGCGCGGCGCCGGATTCCGCCGCCGGCCACGACTCCACCCTCGGGTTTGTCCGGCCTCGTTCTTCACTGGCGTCGCTGCCCTGCGGATCCATGACGACCATGTCGAGCTCGAACAGGGACGGGTGCAGGCGGGCGAGCGCCGGCAGCGGCGAGCTCTGGCAGGAAACTCCGTGGCGAGCTCGGGCAAGGCCGCGGGCGGGTGAGCTCTGGCAGCGGAAGGCGAGCATGAACACGGACGAGCGCTGTCGTTGACTTCCTGGTGAGCCCCGTCGTGAAAGAAAATATTCAAAAAAGTCCAAAATTGATATCTACCGTTTGCCTACTTGGACTGTTATGGCATTGCCACGTCACCACTGTCATTGGGACCCACTGTCAGAGCCTTGTTAACACGGTAAAAAATCCGAATCAGTGGACGTTGCAACGAATTCACACAATAGCGGTGTTTTCTTTTACAATTTTGTCAAATAGTGGTGGTTTTGTGAACTTCGCACGGTAATGTGGTGATTTTTTGGAATTAACTCCCCTCACCTCAAAAGGAAAAAATCTTCTTCGCTTCTGCGTGGGCGCGGCGGCGCTATGAAGTGCTCTGACGGCGACCGTCTGGGGTTCTCCGTCGGGCTGGGTAGCCGCAATCGTTCGACGGAGTACCCCTGCGTGTCACGCCTTTGCCAGCGGCGACTCCTCTCCTTGCTCAACCGGCAGGAAATGTACGACACCTTCGACGCGTGTGTACGCATTCTTTTTTTTTTTCTGAGGAACGGGCAGCCGAACTGCCATCCGATTAGATAGAAAAGAGTTTTAATTACAAAAGATCCGCATGCGGACCGAAAAACAAAGGACCAAAAAGGAAACCAAAAACCCTAGGCCGAATTCCCGTCCCCGGGATCCTGGGTGTGGTGTGTACGACATTCTCTGCGCTAATACACTTCTATTCTATCTAGCTAGAGTGTGTCGCGTCCAATGTACCTAATTAAAAGATCGAGATGTCGCCTAGAGGGGGGTGAATAGGCAATTAAAAACTCTTACAGATTTGTCTTGTAAGAATGCGGAATTAAACTATCGTTTAGTTTACAAGCACAAACCCTAGATATGCTAAGCTCAACTAAGTGTAACAATAACAACTAGAGCTAAGCAAGATAGGCACAAGATATATGTAGCACAAGTGATAGCAAAATATATGTACTTCAAGCACGATGGCTATCACAAGGAAAGAGAGCTCGGGTATAGAAATAACCGAGGCACGCGGAGACGAGGATGTATTCCCGTGTTCCCTCCTTTGCAAGAAGGTACGTCACGTTTGGAGGAGTGGAGGTCCACGAAGGATTCCCCGCGCCACGAAGGCTCACCCTATTCTCCGAACCACACCCACGAAGGATAATGGCCCTTTCCTTATGGTTAGCTTTTCCTCCGCTCCGGAGATGGCAAGCTCCACAACCACTTCACCAGCTCCACGAAGGAGAAGCCCGGGCCTCTTCACAATCTTCTTGAAGAGATCACCGGAGCAGCAACCTCCAAGCCAACTAGGAGGTCTCCCTCCAAGAGTAACAAGCTCACGGTGTCTCACTCGAACTAATCGTGGTGGAGAGCTCAACACTATGCAATGATGCAAAGCAAGAACACTAGAGGTGTTCAAGTCCTTCACTCTCAAATCCCACCCAAACAACAAATGCTAGGATGAGATTGGAGATGAAGAACAATGGGGAAAGTCAACAAAAGACTCCAAGATCTAGATCCCAAGAGTTCCCCTCACTTAGAGAAGAAATGGTTTGGTGGAAGTGTAGATCTAGATCTCCTCTCTTAGATCTCTCGAGAATGAGCAAGAATCATGGGGGGGGGGAACAAGAGAGAGAGCAACTTCTTCAAATGCAACAATGGAGGTGAGAGAAAGGGAAGAAGTAACTTGCTCAAGGTGGAAGAAGAGCTATTTATAGCTAGGGAGCAAATAAAACCGTTGGGGAAAAAGTTAAGTGAAAGTGGGCAGAAAAACGGGCCAGAAAACAGCCCAGCCGGCCTGGCAGCCGGCTGACCGGATCTGTGGCCGGACATGCCGGTCTGGGATCCGGCCAACGGACCTGCCGGGCGAAGCGGGCGGCGCACCGCGCTGTGCGGCGGATAGGCGAGAACGCAGCGAGGAGCGGGCTGCTGGGGTGGGCGCGCGTGAAGCGAGAGTGGCCGGGCCGGCGGGAAGGCCGGCCTGGCGAGGCCGGCAGCCCAGGCGGCCAGCGATAAGCGGCAGGAACTGGCGGATGAGGCGGGAGGCTCTTAGTACGCCGCCCGGTCGGCGTCAGCGCCGGGCCGGTTTCGGCCGGGTGGGCAGGCGGCTGGCAGTCCGGCCGGCTGGCCCCTTCCCCCTTTTTTTCTTTTTCTTCTTTTTCTTTTTTTTCTTTAATAACTATTGCTCCCGAACTCCGATTGACATGAAACCAATTTTGTTGGAAAGATATGGAGACTCCTCACAGAACATTTTAGATGATTTTAGAGAGGGAGTCTCCCACCATCAAGAAACGGTGAAGACGTCCAAACTCGAAAACGCAACAGAAGATGCATGCGGATTCCGTTTTCGATGAACTTGGGCTTGTTGTAAAGCTAGCAACAAGCTCAAGAACCTCACACAGAGAAACACCAAGAAGCAATAAGGATATGCAAAGTATGCAAATGATTGAGCTCCCTAAGACGATGTGATCAAGTTACCCAACCGAAAGCCCCTCTTAATAGTGCGGCTATCTATCCTATAATCCGGTCTCCCAACAACCACCTTGAGACCGGTAAAAGGAAAACCTATCAAGGTCATACCTTTGCCTTGCGCATCCCGCTTGATCTTGATGATAACACTTCAAGCTCTACACAAGCCGGAATGCCTCACTTGATCAATGTTGCTTCGTGAAGACTCACAAATGCTCCCCATACACTATGATGGGAAAGCTCCATTGATGCACGTCTTCACATGTCCATTGTCACCAAATGGACGGCAAGCTTCAAGCATGTGATCCACTCAAGATGCTCATCTTGAACTTGCCCAACTCAACCTTGTATCTTCTCATACTCACTTAAGATAGAGCATGGCTAATATTGAGTTCCACATAAGAACTCCATCTTCATTTCATCTTCTTGATCATATCACATATATATCTTCAAACCGATGATCTTGATGCCAATACACAAGGTATATCTTTATCTTCATGGCATCCATACTTGAATCCAACATATGGAGTACAAGTAGTACCTATGGAATATTCCTTCATATAAACTCAATGAAAACATTAGTCCATAGGGGTTGTCATTAATTACCAAAACCACACATAGGGGCAATATACCCTTACACTAATGATCCAGAGAGATGACATGCATGCAGGTTTATTGGCGAGTCGGACGCGCTGATGTACCCGGGGCATCTGACCGAGCTCGCCAAGGCGGGCCGGTGGGAGGAGACGTTCCAGTACCTCTCCCGCTTCCTGAAGTCCGACCGCCTGCTCTCCATCCACGGTCGCGCCCTCCTCCGCTTCCTCCGTGTGCACAAGGCCATCGATGACATCATCGCCGAAGCGCCCGAGGGCCGCGCCGTCTGCGCGGCGCTCATGCTATGCTTCACCCTGGACGATGTACGCAGCAAAGGCATCGTCAAGCTCTATGCAATCCTCTGGACCCTCGTGTGCTACGGCGATAAATGGGACAGTACTCCCAAACCATCTCGATGTGGATTACTCCCAAACACCTACTCGATTCAGCTACTTCTTATGAGCTCCTTAATGGGATTCCTGGTAACATTTTCAAATGCAAGAAAGAGGTTAGGCAGGGGACCCTTTATCTCCCTTGTTGTTTATTCTTGCTGCTGATGTGCTGCAATCTTTGATGAATTGTTGTTTGGGTGAAGAGTTACTAAAGAGGCCTTTAAATCTGCAATGTTCCCCCCTTTCCCTATAATTCAGTATGGAGATGATACTCTCATCATCATGGAAGCAAATGTTACTCAACTTCAGCATCTTACTGAGGTTTTGCGGACTTTTGGAGCAACCACCGGTTTAAGGGTTAATTATGCCAAGTCCAACCTTATTCCTATTAACATTCAAGAGTCCATAGTGCACGTTTTCACAAATGCTCCTCAATGTCAATTGGGTGCCCTGCCATTTACTTACTTGGGACTGCCTTTAAGCACTACCAAACCAGGAAGGAATGCTTTTTGCCTCTGATTCAGTGCATACAAAGAAGGTTACATGCCTGTACTATGTATCTTAATTATGGCAGTAAACTCAAAATGCTTAATTCTGTTCTCTCCTCTTTGCCAATGTTCTACCTTTGCTCCCTAAAAGTTGACAAATATAGGAGGCATTGTCTATGGAGAGATAAGGATCTGCATAAGATGAACCCTCCTCTGGCTATCTGGGACCTTGTCTGTAAGCCAAAGGACCAGGGGTCTTGGGGTCCTCAACTTGGTTGTCCAAAATGATTGCATTCTTATGAAACATGTTGATCTACCCTGGGTTAAACTTACTTGGGAGCTGTATTACACCTCACTGCCACCAACTAGAGCCAGAGAAGTTTCTTTCTAGTGGAGAGATTGCCTGAAAACTTTGCCCACCTACAAGAATCTTGTTGCCTGTATTTTTGTGCAGGGTAATTCCATTCTCTTATGAAAAGATAAATAGACAGATATTCCCTTGCAAGAAAAATGGCTACATTTATACTCTTTTGACAAAGATGAGTCCATCTCACTCAAGGAGGCAATTGCTGCTCCCCATATTTCAGAGTTGTTTCACTTGCCTGTGTCTGAGGAAGCAATGATTCAGCTCAACCTGTTCCAAGCATTGTTGCAGGAATTATTGCCAACTACAGATTCAGATTCCTGGACAATGTTGGGCAATACTTTAGTTAAAGTCTCACAAGTTTATAAGGTCTTGATGAGGAATGATGGTGCCATGTCTGCTCTGAAATGGATGTGGAAGGGTTATTGTCAGCAAAGACACAAGGTCTTCTTCTGGCTTCTTATTCACAATCGCCTTAACACTAGAGCTCTTCTTCAATGGAAGAATTTTGTGATGAATGACTATTCTTGTGTCATGTGTAACCAACAGCAGTTGGAGACAGGGGATCATTTGTTCTTTCAATGTCCCTTTACTGTGCTATGTTGGCAATATCTTTGCCCTCTTTGGATCCCTCCTGCAGCTGGTTGCAGCAGGACAGTTTGATCTTCAAGAGACATTGTCTAGCCTTAAGCTCTCTATCTCCAAGCCTTTCTTTATGGAGCTCATAATGTTGGTCACCTGGTCTATATGGATCACATGCAATGATTTTATGTTCAAGACTGCTCCTCCCAATGCTGCAGATGTCGGAAGAAGTTTAAAGATGAGATTTCCCTTTTCATTCACAAAGCAAAGAAGAAATCTTATCATGGCAAGATAGCTCTCTCTTTTTCTTTGGGCCTAGAGCCTTTTGTATTTCTGTTTCTCTTCTCAAGCAACTGTTTTATTTTGTAGACTTATTTTTTAAAGTATATAAATAAAATGAAAAATATACAGTTGGGAAACCCACTGTTTAGCTTCAAAAAAAATTCAACAATCTCATTCCACACTTACATACACATATGCAGGGCCACCCTGGACTTGGAGCTCGTGGGAGACAAGGTTGCCTCGATCATCGCTGACTTGGATTCTCAAGCTCCAGAGCTGAAACAGCATATGAGATACCCCGCGGTCCAGTGAAACCACACAACGTACTTCCCATCGCCCCTGGGTAATCATACATGCATGATCGTCATCAGTACAAATTTCAATCCTCTCTTCAATATCATTAGTTTGATTGTCGTGGTATCGTCACGGCATATGCCATAGGGTGGCTAAAGAGAGTGGTTCCTAGTATGATCTACGGCGGTATCCGGATGCGGGTATGGGCACGAGCGACACGGCGACGTACCCAGGTTCGAGGCCCTCCTGTGGAGGTAACACCTCTACTCCTACTATGAGTGTATAAGCAATGTCACAGTACAATGGTGCTCCTAGAGCTATATCCGGCTGCTCCTGGGAGGTTAAGGAACACGATAGTCTCTCTCACAGGGCAGCTCTGGGACTAGAATGAGTAAGGATTGATCGATCCCCCGCACGAGAGGGGGTAGTGCAGCTTATATAGGCGCTGACACTTTACATAGAAGTCCCTATGACCTAGTGGCCAGCGGACCTTCCCGAGGTGTTGACGTCAGGAGCCGTTGAGGCGTTGTGGCCTATCCCATCCGCCTGCCGAAGTTAGTGGTATGGAGAGGAAGCATCCCTGTCGCCATCGATGGCCTGTAGCCGTACGGCGCGGCGTGAGCCATGATGGCCTGTCGAGCGAGGGGCACTGTTGCTCTACAGTGCCCCTTACTTTATGAGGATGAGATCATCGTGGACTTTAGCAGCCGGATCACCTTCCCGATTCCTTCTCCTGCAAGGCTCACCAGCTCGGAGCCGGTCAGGGGAGAGACACACCAAGCCGGATATGACAAGTTGAAGCCGGCCCAGCCATAGCGCAGACGGCCATGGTCAGGCTGACATGGACTTTGAACCAGCCGGCTCCCAAGGCAGCCGGCTGATACGTCTCAAACGTATCTATAATTTCTGATGTTCCATCCTAGTTTTATGACAATACCTACATGTTTTGCTCATACTTTATGATGTTTTTATGCGTTTTCCGAAACTAACCTATTAACGAGATGTCGAAGTGCCAGTTCCTGTTTTCTGCAGTTTTTGGTTCCAGAAATCCTACAAAGGAAATATTCTCGGAATTGGACGAAATCAACGCCCAGGACCTTTTTTCCCCGGAAGCTTCCAGAGAGCCAGAGAGGCACCAGAGGGGAGCCCTGGGGGCCCCACCCCACAAGGCGGCGCGGCCAAGGGGGGGGCGCCCCCCTATGGTGTGGGACCATCAGGACTCCCCCAAGGCTGCCCTTCCGCCTATATAAAGCCCCCATCGCGAAAACCCTAAAAACATAAGCCACGGGACGAGAAAAGTTACGCAGCCGCCGCCATCGCGAAGTCAAGTTCGGGGGACAGAAGTCTCTGCTCCGGCACGCCGCCGGGACGGGGAAGTGGCCCCGGAATCCATCTCCATCGACACCACCGCCATCTTCATCGCCGTTGCTGTCTCCTATGATGAGGAGGGAGTAGTTCTCCCTCGAGGCTAAGGGCTCTACCGGTAGCTATGTGGTTCATCTCTCTCTCCCAAGATGTGATCTATATGAATGTGTAGATGTTACTCTTGTCTATTATGCTCTAGAGGTTACTTAAATACGAATTCCGTATGTTGTGGAGCTTGTTAACTCCGGCTTGAGGGAGCTCTTGTAGCACTACACAATGAATGGTGTTTGTCATCCAACAAGAGAGTGTTTTAGAGTAATACTTATGTGTTCATCTATGTGATCGTGAGCTTTGAAATCTAGATGTCTTATGTTATTCAAGTGGATTTTACTTATGTGATCTCCGGAGACTCCTTGTCCCACGTGTGTAAAGGTGACAGTGTGTGCACCGTGTGGGTCTCTTAGGCTATATTTCACAGAATACTTGTTCACTGGGTTATGATTTGAGTTGGATGTCTCTATGAAATTGTGGTGTGTTAGTACCTCCTATGAATGCTCAAAGTGACAGCGTGGGGTGTTCATTAGTACTTGGGAATACATCTTTAAGGTTTGCTTTGCAGCCCTACACGGTGAATTAGTGTTCGTTATCCCGCCAGAGAGTAATTCGGAATAGCATAATGAAGTGCTTATATTTATATTCAATTATGATTGCAATGTTGAGAGTGTCCACTAGTGAAAGTAGGATCCCTAGGCCTTGTTTCCAATACTGCAAACACCGCTTACTTACTGTTCTACTGCATGTTTACTTGCTGCAATATTTACTTCATATCGTAATTACCATCTACCACCATCTATATCATCTGCGTTTTAATATCTCTTCGCCGAACTAGTGCACCTATACATCTGACAAGTGTATTGGGTGTGTTGGGGACACAAGAGACTTCTTGTATCTTAATTGCAGGGTTGCTTGAGAGGAATATCTTTGACCTCTACCTCCCCGAGTTCGATAAACCTTGGGTGATTCACTTAAGGGAAACTTGCTGCTGTTCTACAAACCTTTGCTCTTGGAGGCCCAACACTGTCTACAAGAATAGAAGCACACGTAGACATCAAGCTATTTCTAGCGCCTTTGCCGGGGAGGTAAGGTAAAAGTTATTCACATCCTCCGACTACTAAGCTATTTCCTAGCACTGTTGCCGGTTTGTGAGTGCTCGAAGCTATTTCCTTTAGATCCTACAATTATATCTTTTTGTTTCTTGTTTTCACTAGTAAGGCTTAATGGAAAACAACAACAAAATGAGAGATCTTTATGAACTTTATCTTGAATTAGGACATGATGTGTTTGAAGAGAGAATTAAAAAAACCCATGGAACTTTGTATGCATGCTAATGGGAATGTTATTAGTATGAATGCTTTAAACACCATTGTTGCTAATGCTATGGAAGAACTTAAGCTTGGGGAGGTCGGTTTTGATGAAAGTGATCTTTTTAGTCCCCCAAGTTTTGAGGAGAAAATATACTTTGATGATACTTTACCTCCTATTTATGATGATTATAATGATAGTGGTATTTTGGTGCCACCTACTATGGAGGATAAAGGTTATTATGATTATACCATGCCTGCAATTTATGATGATTACAATAATGGTTAGGGTAGTCTTACTCCCACTATTACTAATAAAATTGACTATGCTTATGTGGAGAGTAATAATTTTATGCATGTGGCTCATGATAAGAATGTTTCATGTGATAGTTATATTGTTGAGTTTGTTCATGATGCTACTGAAAGTTATTATGAGAGAGGGAAACATGGTTATATGCATCTTAATAATATTAAGTTTCCCCTCTTTATGTTGAGAATTTTGAAGTTACTCTTGTTTTATCTCCCTATGCTTGTCACTTGGTTCTTCATGAATTTATTTGTGTACAAGATTCCTTTTCATAGGAAGTGGGTTAGGCTTAAATGTGTTTTGAATTTGCTTCTTGATGCTCTTTTTTGCTTCAACTCTTATTTCTTGCGAGTGCATCATTAAAACTACCGAGCCCATCTTAATGGCTATAAAGAAAGCACTTCTTGGGAGATAACCCATGTGTTTATTTTACTACACCAATTTTTGTTTTATATTTGTGTCTTGGAAGTTGTTATTACTGTAGCAACCTCTCCTTATCTTTATTTTATTGCATTGTTGTGCCAAGTAAAGTCTCTAATAGAAGGTTGATGCTAGATTTGGATCTCTGCGCAGAAACAGTTTTGCTGTCTGTTACGAATTTGCGTAGATCTCTCTGTACAAGAATCAAAAAAATATGCCAATTTACGTGTGTGATCCTCAGATATGTACGCAACTTTCATTAGTTTTGAGCTTTTTCATCTGAGCCTGTTAAGTGCCTCAGAAAAATTCGTCTTTACGGACTGGTCTGTTTTGATAGATTCCACCTTTTATTTCGCATTGCCTCTTTTACTGTGTTGAGTGGATTTCTTTGTTCCATTAACTTCCAGTAGCTTTGGGCAATGTCCAGAAGTGTTAAGAATGATTGTGTCCTCTCTGAACATGTGAATTTTTGATTATGCACTAACCCTCTAATGAGTTTGTTTCGAGTTTGGTGTGGAGGAAGTTTTCAAGGGTCAAGAGAGGAGGATGATATACTATGATCAAGAAGAGTGAAAAGTCTAAGCTTGGGGATGCCCCCGTGGTTCATCCCTGCATATTTCAAGAAGACTCAAGCATCTAATCTTGGGGATGCCCAAGGCATCCCCTTCTTCATCGACAACTTGTCAGGTCACTTCTAGTGAAACTATATTTTTATTCCGTCACATCTTATGTACTTTACTTGGAGCGTCTGTTTGCTTTTATTTTTGTTTTTGTTTGAATAAATTCGGATCTTAGCAATCCATGTGTGGGAGAGAGACACGCTCCGCTTTTTCATTAGAACACTAGTGTTCTTCGCTTTTACTTTTAATGTTCAATGGCGAAAGTTGATCGCTTCACTTATTGCTATTTGGTTGGAAACGGAAAATGCTTCATGTGGTAATTGGTATATTGTCTTGAATAATTTGATACTTGGCAATTGTTGTGCTCATATAGATCATGTTTAAACTCTTGCATCATGTACTTTGCACCTATTAATGAAGAACTACATAGAGCTTGTTAAAATTTGGTTTGCATGATTGGTCTCTCTAAGGCTAGATATTTTCTGGTGAAGTGTTTGAACAACAAGGAAGACAGTGTAGAGTCTTATAATGCTTGCAATATGTTCTTATGTAAGTTTTGCTGTACCGGTTTATACTTGAGTTTGCTTCAAACAACCTTGCTAGCCTAGCCTTGTATTGAGAGGAATTCTTCTCGTGCATCCAAAATCCTTGAGCCAAAAATTATGCCATTTGTGTCCACCATACCTACCTACTACATGGTATTTTTCTGCCATTCCAAAGTAAATTGCTTGAGTGCTACCTTTAAAATTCCATTCTTTGTCTTTGCAATATATAGCTCATGGGAAAAATAGCTTAAAAACTATTGTGGTATTGAATATGTACTTATGTATCTTATTTCTTATAAGTTGCTTGTTGAGCGATAACCATGTTCCTGGGGACGCCATCAACTATTTCACCTTTGTTGAATATCATGTGAATTGCTATGCATGTTCGTCTTGTCTGAAGTAAGGGTGATTTATCGTGATCAAATGGTTTGAGTATGCATATTTTTAGAGAAGAACATTGGGCCGCTAACTAAAGCCATGATCCATGGTGGAAGTTTCAGTTTGTACAACAATCCTCAATTTCTTATGATAATATTATCTGTTGTTGAATGCTTATGCATTAAAGAGGAGTCCATTATCTGTTGTCTATGTTGTCCCGGTATGGATGTCTAAGTTGAGAATAATCAAAAGCGAGAAATCCAATGCGAGCTTTCTCCTTAGACCTTTGTACAGGCGGCATAGAGGTACCCCTTTGTGACACTTGGTTGAAACATATGTTATGCAATGATAATCCATGTAAATCCAAGCTAATTAGGACAAGGTGCAGGCACTATTGGTATACTATGCATGAGGCTTGCAACTTATAGGATATCTTATACATAACACATCTGCTTTATTACTACCGTTGACAAAATTGTTTCTTGTTTTCAAAATAAAAGCTCTAGCACAAATATAGCAATCCATGCTTCCCTCTTCGAAGGGCCTTTCTTTTACTTTATGTTGAGTCAGTTTACCTATTTCTTTCTATCTTAGAAGCAAACACTTGTGACAACTGTGTGCACTGATTCTTACATGTTTACTTATTGCACTTGTTATATTGCTTTATGCTGACAACTATCCATGAGATATACATGTTACAAGTTGAAAGCAATTGCTGAAACTTAATCATCCTTTGTGTTGCTTCAATGCCTTTCACTTTGAATCTATTGCTTTATGAGTTAACTCTTATGCAAGACTTTTTGATGCTTGTCTTGAAAGTACTATTCATGAAAAGTCTTTGCTATATGATTCAGTTGTTTAATCATTGTCTTTACCATTGCTTTGAATCACTTCATTCATCTCATATGCTTTACAATAATGTTGATCAAGATTATGTTGGTAGCATGTCACTTCAAAAATTATTCTTGTTATCGTTTACCTACTCGAGGGCGAGTAGGAACTAAGCTTGGGGATGCTTGATACGTCTCAAACGTATCTATAATTTCTGATGTTCCATGCTAGTTTCATGACAATACCTACATGTTTTGCTCATACTTTATGATGTTTTTATGCGTTTTCCGGAACTAACCTATTAACGAGATGCCGAAGTGCCAGTTCCTGTTTTCTGCTGTTTTTGGTTCCAGAAATCCTACAAAGGAAATATTCTCGGAATTGGACGAAATCAACGCCCAGGACCTTATTTTCCCCGGAAGCTTCCAGAGAGCCAGAGAGGCACCAGAGGGGAGCCCTGGGGGCCCCACCCCACAAGGCGGCGCGGCCAAGGGGGGGCGCCCCCTATGGTGTGGGACCACCAGGACTCCCCGAGGCTGCCCTTCCGCCTATATAAAGCCTCCGTCGCGAAAACCCTAAAAACATAAGCCACGGGACGAGAAAAGTTGCACAGCCGCCGCCATCGCGAAGTCAAGTTCGGGGGACAGAAGTCTCTGTTCCGGCACGCCGCCGGGACGGGGAAGTGCCCCCGGAATTCATCTCCATCGACACCACCGCCATCTTCATCGCCGTTGCTGTCTCCTATGATGAGGAGGGAGTAGTTTTCCCTCGAGGCTAAGGGCTCTACCGGTAGCTATGTGGTTCATCTCTCTCTCCCATGATGTGATCTATATGAATGTGTAGATGTTACTCTTGTCTATTATGCTCTAGAGGTTACTTAAATACGAATTCCGTATGTTGTGGAGCTTGTTAACTCCGGCTTGAGGGAGCTCTTGTAGCCCTACACAATGAATGGTGTTTGTCATCCAACAAGAGAGTGTTTTAGAGTAATACTTATGTGTTCATCTATGTGATCGTGAGCTTTGCAATCTAGATGTCTTATGTTATTCAAGTGGATTTTACTTATGTGATCTCCGGAGACTACTTGTCCCACGTGTGTAAAGGTGACAGTGTGTGCACCGTGTGGGTCTCTTAAGCTATATTTCACAGAATACTTGTTTGGGTTATGATTTGAGTTGGATGTCTCTATGAAATTGTGGTGTGTTAGTACCTCCTATGAATGCTCAAAGTGATAGCATGGGGTGTTCATTAGTACTTGGGAATACATCTTTAAGGTTTGCTTTGCAGCCCTACACGGTGAATTAGTGTTCGTTATCCCGCCAGAGAGTAATTCGGAATAGCATAATCAAGTGCTTATATTTATATTCAATTATGATTGCAATGTTGAGAGTGTCCACTAGTGAAAGTAGGATCCCTAGGCCTTGTTTCCAATACTGCAAACACCGCTTACTTACTGTTCTACTGCATGTTTACTTGCTGCAATATTTACTTCATATCGCAATTACCATCTACCACCATCTATATCATCTGCGTTTTAATATCTCTTCGCCGACCTAGTGCACCTATACATCTGACAAGTGTATTGGGTGTGTTGGGGACACAAGAGACTTATTGTATCTTAATTGCAGGGTTGCTTGAGAGGAATATCTTTGACCTCTACCTCCCTGAGTTCGTTAAACCTTGGGTGATTCACTTAAGGGAAACTTGCTGCTGTTCTACAAACCTCTGCTCTTGGAGGCCTAACACTGTCTACAAGAATAGAAGCACACGTAGACATCACCGGCCACGTCTCCAGCCGGCTGCTCCTCAGCCGGCCTTTGCCGCGGGCCAGCCGGCCTTGAGCCAGCTGTTCTCAGTCCTTTGCCCTACCCGGGGGCTCCCCCCCCCCCCCCCCCCGACATTAGCCCCTGAAGCTGGCAAGGTCCTGCGTAAAGAAGGACCTGGGCAGGTTTCCCGGACCGTTAGTCTTCGACCCGGTAGATTCTGTTCGAAAAGCATCTGAGGGGCCAGCCGAGAATTTTCGTTCAGCCGGTTGCGCCCTCGTTCGGCTTGCCTCGTCCGGCTGCTTTCGAGCCGGACGCCGCTTTGTTTTGCGGGTTTTATATTTTGCAAGTATTGGGGGCGCTTCCGCCTTGTTTGGATAGTTTGGGCCAAATCGGAGAGGTGTGTCCGACTGTGGCTTGGACGCGCCGGTGTTTCCGCCGCCTCGGGTCCTGCGCCCGACTTGATGGCTCTGACGGTAACTGCCGTTGCCGCTTCGTCTTGACTAATCAATGTCACCTCCGGATCTTGTGCGGCCGTGGGCGACGTGGTGTGGCCGTTTCTGGTAACCGCCGCGGTCGTGGGGGGAAGTTACGGTGCAATAAATCCGGCATCGTGGCCCACGCCCCCCACTTGGCCGTAACCCACGCGTGGCAGGCGTCTATAAATGCCTGCGGGGCAGTACCGAGGCGGCCACACTTCTCTCTTCTTCCTCGCGCCCACGCTCTGCTTTTCCTCTCTCGCCCGAGCGATCTCTCCTGCGCCCAGGCGATCCCACCGGCGTTCCCCTGGCGAACTCCGGCGAGCCACCACGGCCAAGCTACTTCGCCGGTCCGCAGCTTTCTCTCCGTCGATCCGGCGCCATGGGTCCCCGCGTGTCTACGGTACGCCTTCCGCCGCCACGCTCGCCACCGTCGAGCGGCTCCTCTTCTCCCTTTGAGCTTTCCTGGTCTTCTTTGTCTTCCTCCTCTACGGCGATGGCTCCCCCAAGCGGATCATGGGAGGGCTCGTACATGACGGAGGCGGACATCGTTCGCCTCGCTCGTCTCCGCCGGATTCCCCCGGAGGTGGTCACGCGGGCGCCGGAGGCCGAGGTGGAGTCGGACCCGCAGCCCGGCGAGCACGTCGTCTTCGGGGCGCACTTCGAGAGGGGGCTGGGCTTGCCGGCTTCGCCTTTTCTTCGCCGGTTTCTCGATTTCTTTGGCCTGCAGCCGCACCATCTGCCGGCCAACGCTTTCGTCACCTTGAGCTGTTACGTGGCCTTCATGGAGGGCTACGCCGGCTTGTGGCCCGACATTGATTTCTGGAGCCGGCTCTTCTTCCTGAAGACGCAGACGACTGATGGCCAGATGCGAGCTTGCGGCGCCGCCTCCATCTATTCTCGTCCGGCCACGCCTTTCCCGAAGATCCCCACGGTGGACTCGGTGAAGAAGTGGCAGATGTCGTTCTTCTATGTGAAGAATTGGAACCCGGGGTTCGACCGGATCAACCTGCCAGAATACAACCCGGACCCGCCAGTTGGCCGGCTCAACTGGGGCGTCAACGCCAAGTCGGCGGACCCGAAAGCATAGGTAAGCCTGCTTTGGGACTTCCTCCAGGAATGTGTTACCCAAGGTCGGCTGTGCGCAGCCGACCTCCTCTGCACCTACGCTTCTCGCCGGGTTCTGCTGCTGCAGGCCCGTAGCCACAAGATCTGTCATATGTCCGGCCGGTTCGATCCGACCCGGACGTCTAAGGTGGAGCTCACCAAGGCTCAAGTCGCCACGCGGGTGAACTACGTCTCCAAGGCGAAATTGTCCGACAACTGGAACTGGGGGCTGGAGCCCTACGACCGGCAGGAGCTGCCGCCTGTGGTAAGTCTTTTTCTTCTGGCCGAATACCGGCTTGCGGCTGCGTGGCCGACTTCAATCTTATTGTTTTACTCGTGTGTCTGTAGCTCTTTGACCGTCAGTTGATTGAGGACGGCGACCTGGAGCACAAGCAGTGGACGCCGGATCACGTTGATCCGGCTGACCAAGCCGGCGATGATGAGAACACGGAGGCGGCTGAGTAGGACGCCCAAGGGGAGCACAACCCGCCGCCTTCCCCACAACAGCAGGAGGAGGGGCAGGAGGAAGAGGAGGCGCCGTCTGCCTCAGCGCCGATCCATGCGGTGCCTGTGTCGACGAGGCCGCCTGCTACCTCGGCGACTTCCTCGTCAGCGCCCAAGGGACGGAAGCGGCCCAGCGAGCGGACCACCACCCAGCTGGAAGCGAAGGTGAAGAAGCTACGCCGGGCCAGGCCCAAGAAGGTTCCGGAGGCGGCCGGGTGAGTTTTCTGCTTTCGCTGTTTGATTCCTTTTCTTTCCTTTTGTTTGCTTATCTTTTTCGTGTTTGACCGCTATAGGGCCCCAATTAGGTTTTCCCAGGGTGCCGGCTCTGGCCCGGCCCCTGAAGCGGAGTCGCCGCTTCGGCAGCGGAGGACGGAGCCGACTCCGCAACCTCCGCCACACTCGCGCACGCCACCGATCTGATGGGATTCGTAGCATAGAAAACAAAAAATTTCCTACCGCAAGAACAAAACACAAGCCAAGATCTAATCTAGTAGACGGTAGAAACGAGGAGATGATGAGACTAACCCTCGAAGATTCGCAAAGCTTAACGAGATTAGATCTCGGGATGGATGTAGTCGATCACTTGCCGCTTGCAAAAGCGCGTAGAAGATCTTGATCTTGACGGTGCCACAATCGGGCAGCACCTCCGTACTCGGTCACACGTTCGGTGTTGATGAAGACGACGTCCTTCTCCCCGTTCCAGCGGGCAGCGGAAGTAGTAGATCCTCCTCGGAATCCCGGCAGCACGACGGCGTGGTGGCGGTGGTGGTGGAGAACTCCAGCAGGGCTTCGCCTAAGCGTATGCGGGAGTTGCGGTGGAGGAGGAGGCGGCTAGGGTTTGGGGAGGCGGCTAGGGTGTGGGCGCCGGCCAAGGGGGGTGGCCAGCTTGTGGTCTTGGGGTGGCCGGCCCCCTCCCCTTGCCCCTCCTTATATAGGTGGAAGCCCCAATCCTTGTCTCCCAAGTCTTCGAATAAGACCCCAACACCAAACCTACCTTTGGTGGGAAACCTACCTAAGGAGGGAGGCCTACTCAAGGTGGGACTCCCACCTTTCCATGAGGTGGGGTGGCCGGCCACCTATGGTGGAGCCCACCTGGGACTCCTTCCCTTAGGGTTTGGCCGGCCAGGGTTGTGGAGTCCCTCCGGGACTCCACCTTCCATAGTGCGTTTCTTCCGGACTTTTCTAGAACCTTCCATAAATGCACCGGATCATTTCCAAACTTGGAATATGACTTCCTATATATGAATCTCATTCTCCGGACCATTCCGGAACTCCTCGTGATGTCCTGGATCCCATCCGAGACTCCGAACAAAACTTCAAACTCCATTCCATATTCCATATCTACTCAAACGACATCAAACCTTAAGTGTGTCACCCTACGGTTCGTGAACTATGCAGACATGGTTGAGACTTCTCTCCGACCAATAACCAATAGCGGGATCTGGAGATCCGTAATGGCTCCCACATATTCAACGATTACTTAGTGATCGATTGAACCATTTACATACGATACCGATTCCCTTTGTCACGCGATATATTACTTGTCCGAGGTTTGATCATCGGTATCACGATACCTTGTTCAACCTCGTCTCCTGACAAGTACTCTTTACTCGTACCGTGGTATGTGGTCTCTTATGAACCATTCATATGCTTGCAAGATATTTAGACGACATTCCACCGAGAGGGCCCAGAGTATATCTATCCGTCATCGGGATGGACAATTCCCACTGTTGATCCATATGCATCAAGCTCATACTTTCCGGATACCTAATCCCACCTTTATAACCACCCATTTACGCAGTGGCGTTTGATGTAATCAAAGTACCCTTCTGGCATAAGTGATTTACATGATCTCATGGTCGAAAGGACTTGGTAACTATGTATCGAAAGCTTATAGCAAATGAACTTAATGACGTGATCTTATGCTACGCTTAATTGGGTGTGTCCATTACATCATTCACATAATGATATAACCTTGTCATTAAAAACATCCAATGTTCATGATCACGAAACGATGATCATCTATTAATCAACAAGCTAGTTATACAAGAGGCTTTACTAGGGACTTCTTGTTGTTTACATAACACACATGTTTCAATGTTTCGGTTAATACAATTATAGCATGGTATATAAACATTTATCATAAACATAAAGATATATAATAACCAATTTATTATTGCCTCTTGGGCATATCTCCAACACGATCATCCTGCCGCCTGCCATGGGGGCGGGTCTTTCTTCAGCTGTGCCTTCGCCAGGTGCATCCGCCTCCGGCTCTCGGGGCGAGCCGGTTCGCCGTGCCGGCCAGCCCACGCTGGACAAACTTTTCCCGCGCCGCGCCCGGCTTATAGATCCTGCAGCCGGAGCCGGCAGAGGTGCGCCTGGCGCAGCCGGAGCTGGCGGGGCCATGCCTCCCGCGGTCGGAGCCAGCGGGGCCGCTCCCGACGTTGCTATCTTGGACGCGGGTTCGGACGAAGCGCCGCCTGCACCCGAGTCTACCGTCCCCACCGGGCCAACACTTTCAACTGTGCCGCCTCGATCTTCGGAGTCGGCGAGAGATGAGCCGGCGGAGAAGGAGCCGGCGCGCTCGGCTGACGCCGATGCCAGGGCGCTGGTGACGACGAAGGGCCCAGCGCAGGCACCCCAGGGTCTTCATGTCTCCAAGGACGCCTCGCTGCTGAACGTGGTGTCTACCCCCGAGTCCAGTCTTGGCTCGGCCGGCGCCATGGAGAAGGACTGGCACCAGGCGGACGCCTGTGAGGTGACCAGCAGAGAGGGCCGCCCGGGCGTAGCGCCTGTGGAGATGTTCTTCTCCGGCTTCCGCGCTTTCACCAAGAAACAAGCCGCCGAGACCGAAGTCCGCCTGGCGCGGCTGGAGGCGGCCGACAAGGTTAGTTCATAACTGTGCTATTTTTTGCAATTTTGGTATTATCCTGGTAGCTCTCCGAGGCATGGGCCGGCTGCTTGGAGCCGGTCCGGGTTTCGCTTAAACACTCATCTTCATCTTCTCCTCAGACGGTGTCGGACAGGCGGACCGCCTTGTACAACCGGCTCGTGGCCGGCTATCATAAGGCCAAGATCGAGCGAGCCGACATGGCCCACGAACTGGAGGCCGCCAAGCGTATGGTTTCTTCTTTTGACTTGTTTTTATTTTCTTGTTTTAGCCGGCTGACGGCTTCCGCTTGTAGCCGTTGCCGCTCGGGTTCCCCAGCTGGAAGAGGACCTCCGAGTCGCCCACGCACAGCGTGCCGAGGCCGAGGAGGCGGCCAAGGCCGTAGCTGCCAAAGCGCAGGAGACGGACGGGGAGCTGTCGCGGCTACGCCGGCTCGAGGCCAACCACGTCATCGAGCTTGAAGCTGCGAAGCAGTCTGGGCAGAAGGAGGTGGACGACCTCAGCAAGCGGCTGGAGGAGGTGGAGAAGCAACGCCTAGCGCTCCGCAACGAGGTGACCTCCAAGTCCAACGAGCTGACGGAAACCGCCAAGCGCTGGGTGTCAGAGATAAGCGCCCTTGACCGTGGCTTGGCGGGTAAGTCTTTTCCTTCTTCCCACCGGCTTTCGGCTGTCGACTGCCGGCCTAGGCGGGTAGCCGGCGGCCGAAAAGTTTTGAACATTCGCTATCTCCATCTTCAGGCTGGGGGCAGGCGGCTTTTCTTAGCCGGCTGCCGCCAGTTTTCGCTTTACTGAAAACTTCGATATCTCCATCTTCAGGCTGGGGGCAGGCGGCCTTTCTTAGCCGGCTACCGCCAGTCTTTGCTTTACTGAAAACTTAGATATCTCCATCTTCAGGCTGGGGGCAGGCGGCTTTTCTTAGCCGGCTGCCGTCAGTCTTCACTTTACTGAAAACTTTGATATCTCCATCTTCAGGCTGGGGGCAGGCGGCTTTTATTAGCCGGCTGCCGCCAGTCTTCGCTTTACTGAAAACATCGATATCTCCATCTTCAGGCTGGGGGCAGGCGGCTTTTCTTAGCCGGCTGCCGCCAGTCTTCGCTTTACTTCAAAAATTTGCATTTTTCTGTTCTTTCCCCGGCTTGCGGCTGATGCGGTTGGCAGGGATTTGCCGGCTGCTGTCAGCCGGATCTTCAGATTTTTGACATTGTTTTTATTTCTGCAGCGGCCTTCCCGGAGGCGCGGGCGGCAGCGCTAGAGGCGGCCGGCAAGGCGCGGGATGCCCGGAGGCAGGCCACCGGCGAACAAAGCTCCGACTGCTTCTCCATGGACGATTACCTGGCGTCCATGGCCGCCCGCGTCGAGCCGATTACCATGCTGGGCTCGGAGCTCAGGAAGGCGGCCGAGGAGCTATTCCGGCTGCTCTGGCCAACGGAGACGCTGCCGGGTGAGCTCGCCATACTCATCAAGTGGCTGGAGACGGCGCCTGACCGCTTCCTCGACTGGAAGGATTCGGTCGCGCGTGCCGGAGCCGACATGGCGCTGTCCTTTGTGCTTTCTTGGTACAACGAGGTCAGCCTCGACCGGCTGGAGTACCGGCGGGCCGAGGTGGAGGACAAGCTTCCTGCCGCGAACAAGACCGCCCGGCTTGCCCGCGCCTGCGCCATCGCCGACTTCGTCGACAAGGGCATCTTCATTAAGGACCCGAATCCGCCTGTGGAGGACTTGGATGAGGAGTCCGTGGGCGAGGAGACGGAGGACGCTCCGGAGGTGCCAGAGGTGGATCCGGCGGCCGGCTCGTCAAATGCTCCTCCGGCTTGTCCTTCGCCAGCCGGCGCTTAGTTTTACCTGTTTGTGTATTTTGCTTTGCCAAGACAATTTGTTAAATCCCCGGGATGCCGGGTGCATATGTAAGACAATATTATTATCCTTTTATGAAGTTACACTTCAATGTGTTTGTTAATCATTTGTGTGCCGGCTTGTTTTCTTCCGGTTCGTTCGCTTTTTCCCATCCGCCCCACTCTTTGGCTTTGCCCTTGCCGATCGTACGTCCGACTTGCGGTCCGTCGCCGGATCAAAAGCGTGCCGCTGAGTGAGGCCGACAGTATTTCAGTCGAACAAGCCGAGTTCGACAATCCGGCACATTCATGAAAAGTTTAGACAAGGGTCAATTCGCCTTCACTCTTTCCCTTAGTCGCTTTTCGCGTGCCAGCTCCTTAAGCATCTACCCCCGCCAGCCGGACAGCCGGGTTGCGGTCTGTAGCTGGATCGGGAGTCGGCTGTCGGGAAGCCGGTTCACGGTACTAAGCCGGCCGCGTGAGAGGGTGCAAGCCAATCGGCGAAAGCGGTAGAGTATGCGAAAAAGCTTGTTGAAACCGGCGCTCTTGGCGCATGCTTTTTCGTTGGCACAGGTTACAAAAGGAGCACAAGGGATACATACATTCCTTCTCTCAAGTGTAAAATGGACGAAGCAAGTTGACATTCCAGGGACGTTTAGTCTCCTCGTTAGTCTTGTTCGACTTGTTTTTCTTAACCTCTTGGGCATCTATGAGATAGTAGGAATCATTGCCTACCGCCTTGCTCACGATGAAGGGACCCTCCCATGGGGATGACAGTTTATGCTGCCCGGCTGTCCGTTGGATCAGCCGGAGCACTAGGTCTCCTTCTCGGAATGCTAAGGGCTGCACCTTCTGGCTGTGATAGCGTCGGAGGCTTTGCTGGTATATGGCTGATCTGGATAGGGCCAGCAGCCGGGCCTCTTCGACCAGGTCGACTCCATCTTCACGAGCTTCTTTAGCTTCAGCTTCTGTGTATAGCTTGATCCTTGGCGCGTCGTGCTCGATGTCAGTCGGCAGGACGGCTTCGGCCCCGTATACGAGGAAGAATGGTGTGAAGCCGACGGAGCGGTTTGGCGTGGTGCGCAGGCTCTAGAGTACGGAGGGCAGCTCTTCTATCCAGCAGCCGGCTGCTCGTTCGAGCGGCTCCACCAGTCGGGGCCGGATGCTGGCTAGGATCAAGCCGTTAGCCTTCTCCACTTGCCCATTGGACTCCGGATGTGCTATGGACGATAGGTCCATCTGGATCCCCATTTCCTTACAATAGCGAGAGAAGATGCCCTGGGCGAAGTTGCTGCCGTTATCAGTGATGATGCTATGGGGGTAGTTGTATCTCACGATGATTTCCTTGAGGAATGTGACGGCTGTGGAGCCGTCCAGCTTCTTGATCGGCTTGGCCTCAATCCACTTGGTGAATTTGTCGATCATCACCAGGAGGTGTGTCATGCCGCCTCGGGCAGTTTTGAAGGGGCCCACCATATCCAGGCCCCATACGGCGAATGGCCAAGTGATGGGAATGGTTTTCAAGGCGGAAGCCGGCGTGTGCCTTTTCTTAGCAAAGCGCTGACAGCCGTTGCACTTCTTCACCAATTCTTCTGCGTCCTTTAGCGCAGTCGGCCAATAGAAGCTGTGCCGGAAGGCCTTGCCTACTATGGCTCTAGAGGAGGCGTGGTGACCGCATTCTCCCTGGTGGATTTCCCGTAGGAGTTCAATCCCTTCAGCTGGCTCGACACACCGCTGGAACACCCCACTTACGTTGTGTTTGTACAGCTGGTGGTTGATGATGGTATATATAGGCCTTGGCCCTTCTCTCAATCTGCCTGGCTTGGACCCTATCATTGGGCAGAACACCATCGGTGAGGTAGGAGAGGAATTCTTGTGCCCAAGATGGTACGCATTTTATTTCAAACAGGCTAACCATCGAGGCCTCCATCTTCGGAGCTTCCGGGTTCGACTGCCTGGTCGCCGGGTTCGGCTGTGAATCCGGCGGGTTCGGCTGAGAAGCCCCCGAGTTTGGCTGAGAAGCCCCCGGGTTGGACTGAGAAGCCCCCGGGTTCGGCTGTGGAGCCGGCGGGTTCGGCTGAGAAGCCCCCGACTTTGATTTGGAAGCCCCCGGGTTCGACTGAGGAGCCCCTGGGTCCGCCGGCACGAATATTGAATCCGAGTCCGGTGAAGGCGTGATGGACGGCTTCCGCAGATGTTGCAGAGCCACTCCCGGCGGAATTGCCTGCCGGGTTGAGCCTATCTTGGATAGGACATCGGCCGCCTCGTTGTTGGCCCGTGGCACGTGGTGAAATTCACACCCTTCGAAGAAGCCGGCCAGCTGCTGGACGTGGAAGCGGTATGACGCCATGTTGGCATCCTTGCGTCCCAGTCGCCAGAAGCCTGCTGCACGACCAAGTCGGAGTCGCCGAAGCATAAGATGCAACGGACACCGATTTCCTTGGCCATCTTGAGCCCGTGGATGAGCGCTTCGTACTCCGCCACATTGTTGGATGCGGCGAAGTGGATCTGCAGGACATAGTCCAGCCCGTCCCCTTTGTTATCACCAGATTTTAACCGGGCCAAGAGGTGGGCCGTAATTGAGATGGGCTTGAAGGATATACACGTGGAGAATCTCTGAAGCGGCCTTGCACGAGAGTTTGGGCTAAATTGCCCGTGTATCTGTATATTATTAGTAGATCGTATTTAGAATTAAAAGATAGAGTTTAGCTTGTACACGGTTAGGTGTACTTCCGAATTAGAAAGTCCCTTGGACTATAAATATGTACCTAGGGTTATTGAGAAAGGAGGACGAACACGTTCACAACAAATCAATCTAGGCGCATCGCCACCCCTTGTTTCGAGGGTTTCTCCCGGGTAAGCAACATGCTGCCTAGATCGCATCTTGCGATCTAGGCAGTATCAGTTTATTCGTTATTGGTGTTGCTCGTGCTGAAGCCTTTTTGATGGCGAGCAACACCCTTATCTTAGGTGTTTTGGGGTTGATCACAATGCTTTCACGATGCACTTGTTTAGTTACGCTACCCCTCGATATCTAGCTGCCCTTACACCTATTTTAGGTGTAGGGGTAGCATCTTGCTTAATCTTTATTTAGTAGATCTGATCCGTTATAGTTGCTCCTTGTTCCTCAAGGATTGGTTTGATATCTGTATGGTTAGGCCTTATAAACGGGTTGAACGATCCGGTAGTGCGTGAGGTGTGGTTTATTAAGCTCTAGAGGGATTGTTCCGGGGATCAACTTCACGTTGGTTTTTAGGCCTCTTTAGGGCTGGTTTTCCGTTATCTTACGTATCTGCTAGGCTCAACTACGCATAGGATGTTCCGATTATACGGTGAAAACCCTAGACTATCGTAGATTAGTTTAGCTTGATATTGATAAAGCACGATCCCCATGTCCTTATAAATCTAACATGAACCATGGGGCAATCGGCTCTTTGAGCCGATCCACAGAACAAATTTAAGAGCCGATTGGGGCTCGTATTTAATGTTTACGTGTTTGCCATGCAGGAAATTAGTCGAAGCAATCCATCACCTTCCTGACCAGGTATAGGTCAGGTGGCACGCCCTCGTAAGCACCAGGACGCGTGTGCCAGAAGGCATTGCGGGCCGTCGCCTGAGGGACCAGGGTCAGCCGCAATCCTGGGAGCCTCCCGGCTCTACTGTGTTGCCCGTCGCTGCTCGCCGGTGGGTTTTGGCAGGCAACACATTCTGGCACGCCCGGTGGGACACTCTACAGCAACCACTACGTCGACATCTGCAGCAACCATGTCAAAAGCCGCGGATGAGGTGGTGGGCGAACCAGTCACGTACGCAGATCTGCCGGAAGAACACAAGAAGAAGTACGATGAGATGAAAGCCATCTTAGAAGCCGATCTCATCGGCTCTTTCACGAAGACCCGTTCACATGGCATCAGATGGAAAGGGTTCTCCCCTGAAGGTGCCCTCGATGAAGTAGACCTCTCTGCCTCTTCAGAAGAACGCACCAGAGCTCTACGCCAGGAGATTAATTACATGGTAGCTCATTCCCTACACCGCCATTCTAAGAGCTTGGTGAACGCTTTTGAGCGCGTTGCGGTCCGAGTGGTGCAAGAGATCATGAAGCATCAGTACTCTCCGTCAGGACCTACCCTGGGAACTCACCAGGGAGAGATACCACTCCAGATTAGACCGCCGCTGCCATTCGCGCTCGCAGCACCAGAACCGCCGTGTTCACCGGCGTACGTTGTCTACAAGGTTGGAGGCGATCCTAGCGATTGTCAATTCCTATATGAGCCGCCCAAGGAGATCCCACATGGATACGTGTGCACATACGTGCCGGACTGCAATGCCTTGGCGCGCACAAGCCAGATCGCACCAACAGGGATCTCTGGAGTAGATGCTGACAAACAAGCATGGCTGGCTAAATATGCTACTGGAACGAGTCATGAAGGTTTGGTCCCTACAGCTAATACCATGGAGCAGATCAGCACTATCTTGAGAGACCAGTTCGGCATCTTGCCGAAGAGGAAAGCAATCGGCTATTCCAAGCCGTACCCCGACGAGTACGATCTGATCCCGCTGCCACCCAAATAACGGCTCCCTGAATTCTCAAAATTCAATGGAGCAGAAGGAGCTAGCTCAATAGAGCACGTAAGCCGATATTTGGCACAGCTGGGCTTGATTTCAGTATCAGACCCTTTACGTGTGAGGTTTTTCGCGCAATCTCTTACGGGATCAGCCTTTGGATGGTACACCTCGTTGCCACCAAACTCAGTCCGCACATGGAAGCAGCTAGAAGAGCAGTTTCACGTGCAATATCACTCAGAAGCTACCGAGGCTGGCATTGCCGATCTAACACAGGTGCGGCAGAAGCGGGGAGAAACAGTATCTGAATACATCCAACGTTTCAGGACTGTCAGGAACCGATGTTATTCGGTTCGTTTATCTGAGAAGGAAGCGATCGATCTGGCAGTACTGGGTCTCGCAACGCCGATCAAGGACCTGACTTCCCAAGCAGAGTACAGTTCATTGTCGCACATGGTGCAGAAACTCACATCATATGAGCAGCGACACCCTGAATTGTACCAAGACAAGTTCAAGCGTCCGATAGGCCTGGTTGAGATAGAAGAAACTGAAGATCCTGCACCAGACCTAGAAGTAGCTGTAGCCGAATGGGCTCGGGGGGCAAACCCCGTGTCCTGCAAATGGGTGAAACAACCAGGGCCTCCAAAAGGGTTTGACTTTGATTTAAGCAAAACTGAGCAGATTTTTGATTTGCTGCTGAAGGAGAAACAGCTGAAGTTACCCGAAGGCCACAAAATCCCTACGTCACAAGAGATGAACGGTAGGCCATACTGCAAATGGCATCACACGTTCACCCACGCCACCAACGACTGCAAAGTATTGCGCGCACAGATTCAAATGGCAATAGAATCAGGCCGATTAATCTTCGTACAATTTGCCATGAAAGTAGACACACATCCGTTTCCTGGCGTCAACATGGTGGATCTCAGTCACTCCATAAGATGCGAGCCAGGTTTCTCTTTTGATGTCAACATGGCCGGGCTGGTGAACCGCCATGGCAAGGATAAAGAGGAGGCCGATCCACGCGACCGGCCCCGATATGATGACAGACGATACTTGACCGAGGAAGAAGTGAGAAGCGTGCGGTATCAACGACCACTCTCCGCGCATCTCCTTAACAAGTATGAACAGCAGTATGACCGACGTAGGCGCTATGATGTAGATGATGAGAGATATCGTCGGTCCAATGCAGATGACAGGAAGTATCGTCGATATGATAGAGACAACGATGGGTATGAGTGTAACGCTAGAGGGAGGTCAAGAGAGCAAGAAGACATGGATAGGCATTGGAACTGTCCTTTCTTTAAGCACTGCTGGGACTCAGGAATGAGCCGATTGCCTACAATCGAGAACTGCCCAGAATGTAGACAGCAGAGGAAGGGAGCAAATGAAGTTTCAGTTTTCAAACGTCTAGGACCTCTCCCACCTCAGAACAAACGAGCTGAGTCATCTCAAGATGAAGACTTTGAGGAGTCAGAGGAAGAAGAAGATAGGTACCACCGGCCGAGGTGGTTCCCTGATGGACTCAGCCATTCTCAGAAGCGTAGGGTGCAGCGGCTACGAAACCTGGAGGAAGCCGAGGCGCAGTACCTGTACACGTTGAGGAAGGCACGGCCCGACCTGGCCGTGAAAATTCAGCAAACGTTGGAGACGGAGACGCGCCCGCCAAAGAAAGTGTGGCGCCCCAAACAGACAAAAGCCGATGCAGAGGCATCGGCTGATACGAACATGGTGTTCATACTCCCGTCAGAGTTTTGTGCTCCAAAAGACGAGGAAGTGTTGGTGGCACAATTTGACTGCGGTCCATGGCCAGTGATCTTTGAGAAGCCACGAGAGAGGAGCTACAGGCATTTGAAAGCTCTATACCTAAAAGGTTATATCAATGGGCAGCCTGTCAGCAAGATGTTGGTTGACACGGGAGCGGCAGTCAACATAATGCCGTATTCCATGCTACGACGTTTGGGACGCTCCAATGACGATCTGATCAAGACCAACGTCACATTAAGCGATTTCAACGGCCAAGCATCAGAAGCAAAAGGTGTTCTGAATGTAGATCTGACCGTAGGCCGAAAAACCATCCCTACCTCATTCTTCATCGTCGACAGCAAAAGCACTTACGCTGTCCTGCTAGGAAGGGATTGGATTCACGCTAACTGTTGCATTCCATCCACAATGCACCAATGCATCATACAGTGGGATGGAGACGAAGTGGAGGTCGTTCAGGCAGATGACTCAATCGGGATCTCACTAGCTGCCATGAATATTTGGGATGCAGACGACCAAGAGCCGCTCTCTGGAATCAGTTTGGACGGCTGTGAGTGCATCGAAGCTTCAAAAAACGGGGTGAGGCTGGTCTTATCCACCGGCCTGACAGAGTAGTAAGATCCAATGCAATGGACGTACGTGGCAAGGCCGATCCCTGCGATCGGCCCCAAAAAAGGAAAAGCAAAGATCTTACCTCAAGCATGTCACGTAGCCATAGTGGGAAACCAATAAGTTGTAAACCCTCATTGAGCATTGCAATGAAAAAGGAGGCCGATTCTAGCAATCGGCCAAAATTATCCTCAACACGCATTTTCCCTGTGTTCAGCATTGATCTAGCAGGCGAGGGAAAGCTGGGGTATGGGTTTACATCAGCTGATGAGCTGGAAGAGATTGACATTGGTCCTGGGGATAAGCCACGACCAACATTTATCAGCAAAAAGTTGGATCCGCATCTGAGGGGCCTGATGATAGCCTTGTTGAAAGAGTACCCAGATTGTTTTGCATGGGATTATACGGAGATGCCTGGGTTAGACAGGAGCATCATTGAGCATCGGCTCCCTCTGAAGAAAGGATTTCGGCCGTTCCAGCAGCGAGCACGACAGATGAAGGCCGAAATCTTGGTGGAAGTCAAGAAAGAGATCCAGAAGATGTTGGACGCCGGGTTCATCAGGCCATGCAGGTACGCTGAATGGATTTCCAATGTCGTACCTGTGGAGAAAAAGGACGGCCGATGGCGCGTCGCCATAGATTTTCGGAACCTCAACAGTGCCACTCCAAAGGATGAATATCCAATGCCAGTAGCAGAGACATTGATTAATGCAGTTGCTGGTCATAAAATTTTAAGTTTCATGGATGGCAATGCTGGCTACAACCAAATTTTTATGGCTCCAGAAGATATACACAAGACTGCATTCAGAGTGCCAGGCTCGGTGGGCTTGTTTGAATATGTAGTCATGACGTTTGGACTGAAGAATGCCGGCGCAACATACCAAAGAGCCATGAATTACATCTTTCATGATTTAATCGGCAGATTGGTAGAAATTTACATCGATGACGTGGTGGTCAAGTCTGTTACGATGGACGGACACTTGGAGGATTTGCGACACGTCCTAGACCGAACTAGGAAGTTCGGACTAAGAATGATCCAAAGAAGTGTGCCTTTGGTGTGACGGCCGGTCAGTTCCTGGGTTTCTTGGTTCATGAACGCGGAATTGAGATCGGCCTGAAAAGTCAAGAGGCAGTGCGAACGATGAAGCCACCCACCACGAAGAAGGAGCTCCAATGTCTCATCGGCAAAATTAATTTCGTCAGAAGGTTTATCTCCAACTTGTCAGGACGAATCGAGCCGTTCGTGGGATTGGTCAAAATCAAGTCTGATGAGGAGTTTTGCTGGGGGGCAGAGCAACAACGAGCATTTGACGATATTAAGGAGTACCTAACGAAGCCACCTGTGTTGGTTCCGCCACAGCAAGACAGGCTATTCTACATTTACTTGTCAGTAGCTGACACCTCCATCGCATCAGTGGTGGTGCAAGTTTATGATGGTCTGGAAAAAGTGGTTTTCTACCTCAGCAGAAGGATGTTGGATGCAGAAACGAGGTACCCTGAAATTGAGAAGTTGTGCCTCTGTCTATTTTTCACCTGCACCAAGATTCAGCACATCTTGCTGTCAGCAGAAATCATCGTCATATGCAAATCGGATGTCATCCAGCACATGTTGTCGGCCCCTGTGTTGAAAGGCCGACTCGGCAAGTGGATGTTTGCGTTATCGGAATTTGATATCTGGTATCAACCTGCGAAAGCAGTTAAGGGACAAGTGTTGGCCGATCTTATTGCTGAACGAATAAACACGGACGTGGCAGCACTATCTGTGCGTGCATGGGCCATGTTCTTCGATGGATCGGTCTGTGAGGATGGTTGCGGCATCGGCGTGCTACTCGTGTCGCCTCGGGGGGCAACATTTTCCTTCTCCATCAGGATATCTACCCCTTGCACCAACAATGTTACTGAGTATGAAGCGATATGCAAGGGAATGGAGTTGCTATTGGACGCTGGGGCAGAGGCAGTTGAGATCTTTGGAGACTCCAAATTGGTGATTTCTCAACTCACGGAGGAGTATAAGTGTGAGAGTGAGTCGCTCTTCCCATTATGGATACAATGCCGTGAGCTAATGGCACAGTTCAGGTATATAAACTTCAATTGGATCCCAAGGTCGCAAAATACCGAGGCGAACGACCTCGCACAGACAGCGTCAGGATACAAAGACATAGCAGATGGAGCCGATTTTCAGGTGCAGTTCATGGAACCAGATGATTGGAGAGCCGATATCTTCAATTACTTGAAAGATCCGGCTCGGGGGGCACCTAAACGGATAAGATACAGGGCCATGAAGTACGTCCTGATTGGCGATGACATGTTCTACAGGACTTTGGAAGGGTTACTTCTCAAATGTCTGGGACCAGCCGAGTCCAATCGGCTCTTACATGAGGTGCATGAGGGTGCCTGTGGAACTCACCAATCGGCTCATAAGATGAAGTGGCTGATCAGGCGATCGGGATTTTATTGGCCCACCATGCTTGAAGATTGTTTCAAGTATTATAAAGGGTGTCAAGCATGTCAGAGGTTTGGGAGCATTCAGATGGTACCCGCATCAGCAATGAATCCTATCATCAAACCTTGGCCATTCCGAGGTTGGGGCATGGATATGATCGGC
The DNA here is from genome assembly GCF_019359855.2 of Lolium perenne. Classification (NCBI taxonomy): domain Eukaryota; kingdom Viridiplantae; phylum Streptophyta; class Magnoliopsida; order Poales; family Poaceae; genus Lolium; species Lolium perenne. The sequence goes on from NC_067247.2 coordinate 165,918,721, forward strand.
AAAATTCATCCTCCATCGAGTAAAAGCCATGAATGGGTTCTGGCCATTACAGATTACTTCACTAAATGGGTGGAGGCCGTCCCTATGAAGTCGGTAGCATCGAAGGATGTCATCAGTTTCGTGTTGGAACATGTCATTCTTAGATTCGGGATTCCCCAGACTATCACGACCGATGGAGGTTCGGTCTTCGTTTCTAAGGAGTTTAGAAAATTCTGCGAGGATATGGGAATCAAGCTGATCCGATCGTCTCCATACTATGCTCAAGCAAATGGGCAGGCTGAAGCGTCCAACAAGAGCCTGATCAAGCTGATTAAGAGGAAAATCGACGAGCACCCTAGACGATGGCATGAGGTATTGTCAGAAGCTTTGTGGGCTTATCACATGTCGTGTCATGGAGCAATAAAAACCTCGCCATACCGGCTGGTCTATGAAAAAGAAGCTGTGTTACCCTGGGAAATCAAGGCTGGGTCGAGACGGATTACATTTCAGAATGATTTAACTGCTGAAGAATATGCAGCCCTGATGAGCGACATCATTGAGGACGCAACGGAACTCAGACTATGGTCACTTGAGAAAATCAAGGAGAATAAAGCCAAGGTGGCTCGCGCATATAATAAGAAGGTGAAGCCAAAGGAGTTCCAGGTTGGTGATCTGGTATGGGAAGCTGTATTGCCGTTGGGGACTAAGGACAAAGTGTATGGTAAATGGTCTCCAAATTGGCATGGCCCGTACAAAGTCGATCAAGTTTTAAAGGGGAATGCATACATGCTTGACCAATTGGATGGTGTGAAGTTCCCAGTGGCTGTCAATGGCCAGCATCTCAAGAAGTATTTCCCAAGTATGTGGGATGATGGGCAGTGAGATACGGGGGCCGATTTTTAAATCGGCCAGTAAAAAAAAATTTCGGCCGATGGCTAGTACAGAGCAAGAGGATGAAGAAGCGAACTGCTCGATGCGGTTCAATAAAGGGGGATATAGTGGAGATTTAATGCTTGAGCAGTTTTCAAGGATGCGGTGCCAAGACTGTCAATCGTGCAGAAGTTGAGAAGACAGGGTATCATGACGAAGGATACTGCGACGGTTCTGCTCTGCTACGACATGACCCTTCGAAGGAAAACAGAGTGGTTTTGAAATTATCATTACCAAAACCAGGGGGGCATGTGTTATCACCAGATTTTAACCGGGCCAAGAGGTGGGCCGTAATTGAGATGGGCTTGAAGGATATACACGTGGAGAATCTCTGAAGTGGCCTTGCACGAGAGTTTGGGCTAAATTGCCCGTGTATCTGTATATTATTAGTAGATCGTATTTAGAATTAAAAGATAGAGTTTAGCTCGTACACGGTTAGGTGTACTTCCGAATTAGAAAGTCCCTTGGACTATAAATATGTACCTAGGGTTATTGAGAAAGGAGGACGAACACGTTCACAACAAATCAATCTAGGCGCATCGCCACCCCTTGTTTTGAGGGTTTCTCCCGGGTAAGCAACATGCTGCCTAGATCGCATCTTGCGATCTAGGCAGTATCAGTTTATTCGTTATTGGTGTTGCTCGTGCTGAAGCCTTTTTGATGGCGAGCAACACCCTTATCTTAGGTGTTTTGGGGTTGATCACAATGCTTTCACGATGCACTTGTTTAGTTACGCTACCCCTCGATATCTAGCTGCCCTTACACCTATTTTAGGTGTAGGGGCAGCATCTTGCTTAATCTTTATTTAGTAGATCTGATCCGTTATAGTTGCTCCTTGTTCCTCAAGGATTGGTTTGATATCTGTATGGTTAGGCCTTATAAACGGGTTGAACGATCCGGTAGTGCGTGAGGTGTGGTTTATTAAGCTCTAGAGGGATTGTTCCGGGGATCAACTTCACGTTGGTTTTTAGGTCTCTTTAGGGTTGGTTTTCCGTTATCTTACGTTTCTGCTAGGCTCAACTACGCATAGGATGTTCCGATTATACGGTGAAAACCCTAGACTATCGTAGATTAGTTTAGCTTGGTATTGATAAAGCATGATCCCCATGTCCTTATAAATCTAACATGAACCATGGGGCAATCGGCTCTTTGAGCCGATCCACAGAACAAATTTAAGAGCCGATTGGGGCTCGTATTTAATGTTTACGTGTTTGCCATGCAGGAAATTAGTCGAAGCAATCCATCACCTTCCTGACCAGGTATAGGTCAGGTGGCACGCCCTCGTAAGCACCAGGACGCGTGTGCCAGAAGGCATTGCGGGCCGTCGCCTGAGGGACCAGGGTCAGCCGCAATCCTGGGAGCCTCCCGGCTCTACTGTGTTGCCCGTCGCTACTCGCCGGTGGGTTTCTGACCGCAACACCCTTTTGGAGAGGTGATGACGACTCCGGCTCCCAAGCCGGTGCGCATCTTTGAGCCGTCAAAGTGCAGCTTCCAGTGTGTGGAGTCCGGCACAGGCGGCAGGTACTGCATCTCGGCCCAGTCGACAAAGAAGTCGGCTAGGATCTGCGACTTAATGGCAGTTCTGTGCTTGTAGCGGATAGAGTGGGCCGCCAGCTCTAGGGCTGATACGTCTCAAACGTATCTATAATTTCTTATGTTCCATGCTAGTTTTATGACAATACTCACATGTTTTATATACACTTTACATCATTTTGATGCATTTTCCGGCACTAACCTATTAACAAGATGCCGAAGCGCCAGTTCCTGTTTTCTGCTGTTTTTGGTTTCAGAAATCCTACACAGGTAATATTCTCGGAATTGGACGAAACAAAAGCCCACGGTCTTATTTTGCACGGAGCCTTCCAGAAGTCCGAAGAGGAGACGAAGAGGGGCGACGAGGCGGCCACACCCTAGGGGGGCGCGGCCCCACCCTTGGGCGCGTCGCCCTATGGGGTGGGCCCCTCGAGCGCCTCCCGACTCTGCCCCTTCGCCTATATATTCTCTCCGTCGCGAAAACCCTATTACCGAGAGCCACGATACGAGAAAAGTTACTGTGACGCCGCCGCCACCAATCCCATCTCGGGGGATTCAGGAGATCGCCTCCAGCACCCTGCCGGAGAGGGGAATCATCACCGGAGGGCTCTACATCACCATGCCCGCCTCCGGACTGATGCGTGAGTAGGTCATCCTTGGACTATGGGTCCATAGCAGTAGCTAGATGGTTGTCTTCTCCTCTTGTGCTATCATGTTTAGATCTTGTGAGCTGCCTATCATGATCAAGATCGTCTATTTGTAATGCTACATGTTGCGTTTGTTGGGATCCGATGAATATTGAATACTATGTCAAGTTGATTATCAATCTATCATATATGTGTTATTTACGTTCTTGCATACTCTCCATTGCTAGTAGAGGCTCTGGCCAAGTTGATACTTGTGACTCCAAGAGGGAGTATTTATGCTCGATAGTGGGTTCATGCCTCCGTTGAATCTGGGACAGTGACAGAAAGTTCTAAGGTTGTGGATGTGTTGTTGCCACTAGGGATAAAACATCAATGCTTTGTCTAGGGATATTTGTGTTGATTACATTACGCGCAGTACTTAATGCAATTGTCTGTTGTTTGCAACTTAATACTGGAAGGGGTGCGGATGCTAACCCGAAGGTGGACTTTTTAGGCATAGATGCATGCTGGATAGCGGTCTATGTAATTTGTCGTAATGCCCTAATTAAATCTCATAGTAGTCACCATGATATATGTATGTGCATCTCTATTTGTCAATTGCCCAACTGTAATTTGTTCACCCAACATGCTACTTATCTTATTGGAGAGACACCACTAGTGAACTGTGGACCCCGGTCCATTCTTTTACATCTGAAATACAATCTACTGCAATCTATGTTCTCTGTTGTTCATCGCAAACAAACATCATTCTCCACACCATACATTTAATCATTTGTTTTCAGCAAGCCGGTGAGATTGACAACCTCACTGTTAAGTTGGGGCAAAGTATTGTGATTGTGTTGTGCAGGTTCCACGTTGGCGCCGGAATCCCTGGTGTTGCGCCGCAGTACACTCCTTCACCAACAACCTTCACGCGGCCTTCATCTCCTACTGGTTCGATAACCTTGGTTTCTTACTGAGGGAAACTTGCTGCTGTACGCATCACACCTTCCTCTTGGGGTTCCCAACGGACGTGTGCTTCACGCGCCATCAAGCATTTTTCTGGCGCCGTTGCCGGGGAACTAAAGAAAGGTTACACCCCAGAGATTTCTAAACTCCCACGTCAACTACACGCCAGCAGCATTTTTCTGGCGCCGTTGCCGGGGAGATCAAGACACGCTGCAAGGGGAGTCTCTCACATCCAATCTCTTTACTTTGTTTATTGTCTTGCTTTACTTTATTTTATTTTCTGTTTTGTTTGCTTTCTTTATATCAAAAACACAAAAAAATTAGTTACTTGTTCTACTTTATTTAATTCTGTCTGCTTAGTTTATTTTTATTATTTCTAAAATGAATACTCCTGAGAATACTAAGTTGTGAGACTTCACTAGTTAGGCTTAATGGAAAACAACAAAAAAATTAGAGATCTTTATAGTATTTATCTTGAGTTAGGACATGAGGTGTTTGAAGAGAAAATTAAAAAACCTATGGAACTTTATATGCATGCTAATGGCAATGTTATTTGTATAAATGCTTTGAACACCATTGTTGCTAATGCTATGGAAAATTCTAAGCTTGGGGAAGCTGGTTTTGAGGAGCATGATATTTTTAGTCCCCCAAGCATGGAGGAGAAAGTTTATGTTGATTATGACATGCCTCCTATATATGATGTTTGCAATGATGAATATGATATTTTCAGTCCATCTACTATTGAGGATAAAATTCATTATGATTATTCTATGCCTCCAATTTATGATGATTACAATGATGGTTGTGATAGTTTTACTCCCACTATTACTAATAAAATTGATTATGCTTATGTGGAGAGTAATGATACTTTTATGCATATGGATCATGATAAGAATGCTTTATGTGATAGCTATATTGTTGAGTTTATTCATGATGCTACTGGAAATTATTATGAGAGAGGAAAATATGGTTGTAGAAATTTTCATGGTACTAAAACACCTCTCTACATGCTGAAAATTTTGAAGTTACTCGTGTTTTATCTTCCTATGCTTGTCACTTTGTTCTTCATGAATTTATTTGTGTACAACATTCCTTTTCATAGGAAGTGGGTTAGGCTTAAATGTGTTTCGAATTTGCTTTTTGATGCTCTCTTTTGCTTCAACTCTTATTTCTTGTGAGAGCATCATTAAAATTACTGAGCCCATCTTAATGGTTATAAAGAAAGCACTTCTTGGGAGATAACCCATGTTTTTTATTTGCTACTGTTTTGTTGAGTCAAGGTGCTTGTTACTACTGTAGCAGTACCTTTGTATCTTTATTTTCATGTATTGTTGTGCCAAGTAAAGTCTCTAATAGAAGGTTGATACTAGATTTGGATTTCTGCGCAGAAACAGATTTCTTATCTGTCACGAATTCGCGTTTTTCTCTCTATCGAAGAATCAAAAAAATCTGCAAAATTCATGCGTGATCCTCAGATATGTACGCAACTTTAATTAGTTTTGAGCTTTTTCATCTAAGCCTATTAAGTGCCTCTAAAAAATTCGTCTTTACGGACTGTTCTGTTTTGACAGATTCTGCCATTTATTTCGCATTGCCTCTTTTACTGTGTTGAGTGGATTTCTTTGTTGCATTAACTTTCAGTAGCTTTGGGCAATGTCCAGAAGTGTTAAGAATGATTGTGTCCCCTCTGAACATGTGAATTTTTGATTATGTACTAACCCTCTAATGAGTTTCCTTTAAGTTTGGTGTGAAGGAAGTTTTCAAGGGTCAAGAGAGGAGGATGATGTAATATGATCAAGAAGAGTGAAAAGTCTAAGCTTGGGGATGCCCCCGTGGTTCATCCCTGCATATTTCAAGAAGACTCAAGCATCTAAGCTTGGGGATGCCCAAGGCATCCCCTTCTTCATCGACAACTTATCAGGTCACTTCTAGTGAAACTATATTTTTATTCCGTCACATCTTATGTGCTTTACTTGGAGCGTCTGTTTGTTTTTGTTTTTGTTTATGTTTGAATAAAATCGGATCCTAGCATTCCTTGTGTTGGAGAGATACACGCTCCGCTTTTTCATATGAACACTGGTGTTCTTAGCTTTACTTTAATGTTCATGGCGAAGGTTGAAAACCGCTCGTTGATTGCTATTTGGTTGGAAACAGAAAATGCTTCATGTGGTAAATGGTATATTGTCTTGAATAATTTGATACTTGCCAATTGTTTTGAGCTCTCATAGATCATGTTTAAGCTTTTGCATCATGTAGTTTAAACCTATTAGTGGAGAACTACCGTAGAGCTTGTTGAAATTTGGATTGCATGATTGGTCTCTCTAAGGTCTAGATATTTTCGGGTAAAAGTGGTTGAGAAACAAGGAGACAGTGTAGAGTCTTATAATGCTTGCAATATGTTCTTATGTAAGTTTTGCTGTACCGGTTCATACTTGTGTTTGCTTCAAACAACCTTGCTAGCCAAAGCCTTGTACTGAGAGGAAATGCTTCTCGTGCATCCAAAAACCTTGAGCCAAAACCATGCCATTTGTGTCCACCATAACTACCTACTATGTGGTATTTCGCTGCCATTCCAAGTAAATTGCTTGCGTGCTACCTTTAAAATTTCATTCCTTGTCTTTGCAATACATCGCTCATGGGAAAATAGTCTAAAAAACTATTGTGGTGATGAATATGTTGCTATGTGTCTTAGTTCTTATAAGTTGCTTGTTGAGTGGTAACCATGTTTCTGGGGACGCCATCAACTTTTTACACCTTTGTTGAATATCATGTGAGTTGCTATGCATGTTCGTCTTGTCTGAAGTAAGGGTGATTTATCATGATTAAATGGTTTGAGTATGCATATTGTTAGAGAAGAACATCGGGCCGCCAACCAAAGCCATGTATCATGGTGGAAGTTTCAACTTGGACATTAATCCTAAATCTCTTATGAGAATACTATCTGTTATTGAATGCTTAAGCATTAAAGGGGAGTCCATTATCTGTTTTCTATGTTGTCCCGGTATGGATGTCCTCAAGTTGAGATCTATCAAAACTGAGAAATCAAATGCGATCTATCTCCTTGGACCTTTGTACAGGTGGCATAGAGGTACCCCTTTGTGACACTTGGTTGAAACATATGTAATGCAATGATAATCCATGGAAATCCGAGCTAATTAGGACAAGGTGCGGGCACTATTGGTATTCGATGCATGAGGCTTGCAACTTATAGGAAGTTTTATGCATAACACATATGAATTATTACTACCGTTGACAAAATTGTTTCCATGTTTTCAAAATAAAAAGCTCTAGGACATGAGTAATCCATGCTTCCCTCTGCGAAGGGCCTTTCTTTTACTTTATGTTGAGTCAGTTTACCTACTTCTTTCTATCTTAGAAGCAAACACTTGTGTCAACTGTGTGCACTGATTCTTACATGTTTACTTATTGCACTTGTTATATTACTTTATGTTGACAACTATCCATGCGATATACATGTTACAAGTTGAAAGCAATTGCTGAAACTTAATCATCCTTTGTGTTGCTTTAAAACCTTCTATTAATAATCTATTGCTTTATGAGTTAACTCTTATACAAGACTTATTGATGCTTGTCTTGAAAGTACTATTCATGAAAAGTCTTTGCTATATGATTCAGTTGTTTAGTCATTATCTTTACCATTGCTTCGAATCACTTCATTCATCTCATATGCTTTACAATAGTATTGATCAAGATTATGATAGTAGCATGTCACTTCGGAAATTATCCTTGTTATCGTTTACCTACTCGAGGGCGAGTAGGAACTAAGCTTGGGGATGCTTGATACGTCTCAAACGTATCTATAATTTCTTATGTTCCATGCTAGTTTTATGACAATACTCACATGTTTTATATACACTTTACATCATTTTGATGCATTTTGTTGCATTTTCCGGCACTAACCTATTAACAAGATGCCGAAGCGCCAGTTCCTGTTTTCTGCTGTTTTTGGTTTCAGAAATCCTACACAGGAAATATTCTCGGAATTGGACGAAACAAAAGCCCACGGTCTTATTTTGCACGGAGCCTTCCAGAAGTCCGAAGAGGAGACGAAGAGGGGCGACGAGGCGGCCACACCCTAGGGGGGCGCGGCCCCACCCTTGGGCGCGTCGCCCTATGGGGTGGGCCCCTCGAGTGCCTCCCGACTCTGCTCCTTCGCCTATATATTCTCTCCGTCACGAAAACCCTATTACCGAGAGCCACGATACGAGAAAAGTTACTGTGACGCTGCCGCCACCAATCCCATCTCGGGGGATTCAGGAGATCGCCTCCAGCACCCTGCCGGAGAGGGGAATCATCACCGGAGGGCTCTACATCACCATGCCCGCCTCCGGACTGATGCGTGAGTAGGTCATCTTTGGACTATGGGTCCATAGCAGTAGCTAGATGGTTGTCTTCTCCTCTTGTGCTATTATGTTTAGATCTTGTGAGCTGCCTATCATGATCAAGATCATCTATTTGTAATGCTACATGTTGCGTTTGTTGGGATCCGATGAATATTGAATACTATGTCAAGTTGATTATCAATCTATCATATATGTGTTATTTATGTTCTTGCATGCTCTCCGTTGCTAGTAGAGGCTCTGGCCAAGTTGATACTTGTGACTCCAAGAGGGAGTATTTATGCTCGATAGTGGGTTCATGCCTCCATTGAATCTGGGACAGTGACAGAAAGTTCTAAGGTTGTGGATGTGTTGTTGCCACTAGGGATAAAACATCAATGCTTTGTCTAGGGATATTTGTGTTGATTACATTACGCGCAGTACTTAATGCAATTGTCTGTTGTTTGCAACTTAATACTGGAAGGGGTGCGGATGCTAACCCGAAGGTGAACTTTTTAGGCATAGATACATGCTGGATAGCGGTCTATGTAATTTGTCGTAATGCCCTAATTAAATCTCATAGTAGTCACCATGATATATGTATGTGCATCTCTATTTGTCAATTGCCCAACTGTAATTTGTTCACCCAACATGCTACTTATCTTATTGGAGAGACACCACTAGTGAACTGTGGACCCCGGTCCATTCTTTTACATCTGAAATACAATCTACTGCAATCTATGTTCTCTGTTGTTCATCGCAAACAAACATCATTCTCCACACCATACGTTTAATCCTTTGTTTTCAGCAAGCCGGTGAGATTGACAACCTCACTGTTAAGTTGGGGCAAAGTATTGTGATTGTGTTGTGCAGGTTCCACGTTGGCGCCGGAATCCCTGGTGTTGCGCCGCACTACACTCCTTCACCAACAACCTTCACGTGGCCTTCATCTCCTACTGGTTCGATAACCTTGGTTTCTTACTGAGGGAAACTTGCTGCTGTACGCATCACACCTTCCTCTTGGGGTTCCCAAACGGACGTGTGCTTCACGCGCGATCAAGGGCCCACTTGGCAACCCGGCCATTGGCGTCCTTGCTGCCAATGATCTCCGCCAAGGGTGCTGTGGCCACCACCTTGATGGGGTGCTCCTGGAAGTAGTGCTTGAGCTTCTTGGCCGCCATGTACACGCCATAGGTGACCTTCTGGTAGTGGGGGTAGTTTTGCTTCGACTGGGAAAGCACCTCACTGAGGTAGTAGACTGGGCGCTGAACCGGCTGCTCCTTGCCGGCTTCCTTGCGCTCCACCACCAGGACAACGCTAACCACTCGGTTGGTGGCTGCAATGTACAGTAGCATCGGCTCCACTGAAGCTGGCGATGCCAGGACAGGTGCAGTTGAGAGCATGCGCTTTAAGTCACGGAAGGCTTCATCCGCCTGCGGCGTCCAGCTGAAGGAGTTTGTTTTCTTGAGCAACTGGTACAGGGGCAGTGCCTTCTCCCCCAGCCGGCTGAGGAAGCGGCTCAAGGAGGCCAGGCAACCGGTGAACTTCTGGACGTCCTTGAGGCACTGCGGCAGTTCCATCTTCTCTATGGCACTGATCTTCTCCGGGTTGGCTTCAATTCCTCGCTGAGAGACGAGGTAGCCCAGGAGTTGGCCGGCTGGCACACCGAAAGTGCACTTGGCCGGGTTGAGCTTCATCCGGAATCTTCGCAGATTGGTGAAGGTCTCTCTCAGATCATCAAGGAGGGTGTTCCTCTCCTTGGTTTTCACAACGACATCATCCACATATGCGTGAACGTTTCTGCCGATTTTCTCTTGTAAGCATTTTTGCATGCACCTTTGATAAGTAGCGCCTGCATTTTTCAAGCCGAATGGCATAGTCGTGTAGCAGTAAGCCCCGTACGAGGTAATGAATGAAGTCTTTATTTGATCAGCCGGATTCAAAGGAATCTGGTGGTAGCCTGAGTAGGTGTCTAAAAAAGACAACAGTTCACAGCCGGCAGTCGAATCTATGACTTGATCTATGCGCGGCAGGGGGAAGGGGTCCTTCGGGCACGCCTTGTTGAGGCAGGTGTAGTCGATACACATGCGCCAGGAGCCGTTCTTCTTCAAAACCAGGACCGGGTTAGCTAACCAGTCCGGGTGCAGCACTTCCATGATGAGGCCGGCTGCAAGGAGCCGGGCGATTTCTTCACCGATGGCCTTCCTTCTTTCTTCGGCGAAGCGGCGGAGAGGTTGCTTCACCGGCTTGGCCTCTGGCCTTACGTGGAGGTGGTGCTCAGCCAACTCCCTCGGCACACCCGGAATGTCCCTTGGAGACCATGCGAAGATGTCTCGATTCTCACGGAGGAAGCTGGTGAGCTCGCTTTCCTATTTGCTGCTCAAGCCGGCACCGATGGTGACGTACTTGTCCGGTTGCGCCGGGTCGAGCAGGATCTTCTTGGTGTCGTTGGCCGGCTGGAAGTGAGTCGTCCCAGCCGGGTTGCCCACAGCCGGCATGTCCGACTGCGCGGCTTTGGCCATGGCGACCGCGTCGTGGATGAGCTGCTTCTCGGTAGCTATGACCAGCGTCTGGGCCATCTTGGAGCTCTGCGTGGCGCAGTCCATTGAGCGGCGATAGTCGCCGTCTACTGTGATGACCCCCTTTGGGCCAGGCAGCTTCATCTTGAGGTACCCGTAGTGGGGCACCGCCATGAACTTGGTCAGGGCCGGCCTGCCCAGGAGCGCGTGGTAGGGACTGACCAGGTCCACCACCTCGAACTCGACCTTCTCTGTGCGGAAGTGGTCCGGCTTGCCGAACATGACCTTCAGAGTGATCCGGCCAATCGGCTGGCACGAGTGGCCTGGCACGATGCCGTGGAAGATGGTAGGGGTGGGGCGCAGCTCGGCCTCCTGGATGCCCAGCTTGCGGGCAGTGTCGCGGTAGAGGATGTTGATGCTGCTACCGCCGTCGATGAGGACGCGCGAGAATCACACGCTGCGCCGGCTTGTGCCAATGGTGGGGTCGAGGACCATGGCGTAGCTGCCCGGCTTCGGCAGGACAACCGGTGTGTCGCGGCGATCAAAGGTGATGGCCTGCTCTGACCAGTTTAGGTACTGGGGGACCGGCGGCATGACTGCGTTGACTTCGAGGGAACGGCGCTGCTGGCTCGTTTTGTCCTCGGGTTCGGTGGTGAAGATGATGTAGGTGGCATCCTCAAGCAGGTACCTGCCGTGGTGCACTTGGTTAGCCTCGTGGTGCTCGAGGTTGGCGTTCTCTGCGGCGTCTTGGCCACCCAGCCCGCCGGCTGGTGGAGGCGGGGTGGAGGTGGGAGCGGTTCGCCGCTTGTCATCCGCTTCATGAAGTGGCAGTCGCGGGTGGTGTGGTTGGACGGGTTCTTGCCGCTTTGGTACTTGCACGGCAAGTCGAGCATCTGCTCAAAGGTGAACTTCGACTTCCAGGGCCGGTCCTGTTTCTGGCGCCGGCTGCCGCCAGCTGCCGCATGGTCCGACACGGCTGCCACATGGGCGGAACCGTACCGGCGATCCGGCTGGTCGCTGTGCCGCTTGCCGCGGTAGTTGTTCCGCCGGCTGCCATGGGAGGCGCCCTCGGCCGGCTTGTGCTCGGCCGGCTTCTGGTTGTCCCGCCTGGACAGAGCCGGCGATGCTTCAGCCGGAGCCTTGCCGGCTTCTTCAGCCAGCGCGTATTTGTCGGCAATGGCCATCAAGGCGGCCATCGTCTTGGGCTCACTGCGGCGCAGCTTGTGCCACAGCATGGTGTTGGGCCGGCAGCCGCCCATGAAGAAGCTGATGGCCTGGATCTCGTGCACGCCCTCGCAGGAGTTGCGCATCTCGCACCAGCGCGTCAAGTACGCGCGATCCGTCTCGTCTGGGCCCTGCTTGCACATTTCCAGCTGCTGGGGGCGACCCAGTCGGCGGTAGGTGCCGGTGAAGTTGCTGATGAAGGCTTCCTTGAAGTCCAACCAGCCGTTGATGCTGCCGGCTGGGAGGTTGTTGAGCCAGGTGCGGGCGGAGCCGACCAGCTTCAGGGGGGAGTAGCGTACCGCCCAGCGTTTGTTGCCCCTGGCGATGCCGACTGCGGTGGAGTAGTCCAGCAGGCAGTCCTCCGGCTTGGCGGTGCCGTCGTACTTGGGGGTGTCGCGCGGGAGTTGGAAGCCGTCGATCATGGGCTCGTTCAGGATCCGCGGCCCGAAGCACTTTGGGTCGGCTGGACCTTCTTCTTCCGCGATGCGGGATTAGACCAGCCGGTCGAGGCGGTCTCTGGCGTCTGCCGGCTCGATGCGTGGACCCAGCCGGGAGTGTGCCGGCTAGCGGTGGCCGCTTGCCTCTGGGGCCGGCCGGTGCGGGCGTCTTTGCGCCGGCTGCTCGGAGTCGTACTCCTGGTTCCGGCTTGGTGGGGGCCGGCTGTGGCCGCTGTGGCCGCTCGGCAGCCGACTGGTTCGGCTGGAGCTTGCGTCGGTGGCCCGGGAGTCTTGATGCCGGCTTGGTGCTGGCAAGGCGGACTCGGCCGTGTCCCTGGGGCCGTCCCTGTCGTTGCCTGCGGCCCCACGAGCGTGAGAAGCTCTGGGAGCATGGGCGTACCTGGGGTTCTTCGCCTGCTCATTGGCAAGATGCAGCAGTTCAGTCACCCGCCTCGTCTGGCGGCGTAGCTCTTCGCCTTCAAGGCGGCACAGCTCTTCCGCGGCGGCTTCAGCCGCGAGCATGTTCTTGTCGGCGGTGTTGTAGAAGGGTAGCTCCGCGGACGGAGCCGGCGTTTCTGCGCCGTCGCGGGCGATTTCGGCGCCTAGGGTGCCTCCCCTCCGGCGAATCTGGCCGGCTCGGCTGGGGTTGTCGCCGCCTGGCGTTAGGCCGTGGGCGCGGTTGTACTCGCGCTGGGTGATCTCCAGCTGGCGCTTGGCGGTGGCCAACTCTTCTGCCTGCTTGAGGAGGAGTTGGCGGTGCGACTCCAGATCCGCCTCGATGGTGGTGGGGTCGGCGAGCGGGGAGCTCAACTTTGCCCGGACTTCGTCCAGCCGGGATGGTGGTGTTGGTGCTTTTGCGCCCGAGCCGGAGGCACCGGCTGCCGCGGTGCGCTCCAGCTGAGGGCCGCGGACGCGCGTGGACTTATCGCCGGCATCGTCGCCGGCTGCCATGACCTCCTGCATGACGCAGGGGCTGGCGCGGATAGCGCGGAGGTGCGACGGTGGCGACGTAGACGTCGTGGCTGCCGAAGGCGATGGTGCTGCCGCCGGCTGGGAATGGCCGGTCAGCGAAACAGCCAGCATTGTCATTGACGCAGTCGTGGGAGCCGAATCTCCAAATCAAGCCTGAAGTGACTCGCTCGCCGGTGGTGATGGTGAGGCCCGTCCAAATGAAGACACCGGCCGAAGACGCTGAAGGCCCCACGGTGGACGCCAAATGTCGTGGTATCGTCACGACATATGCCATAGGGTGGCTAAAGAGAGTGGTTCCTAGTATGATCTACGGCGGTATCCGGATGCGGGTATGGGCACGAGCGACACGGCGACGTACCCAGGTTCGAGGTCCTCCTGTGGAGGTAACACCTCTACTCCTGCTATGAGTGTATAAGCAATGTCACAGTAAAATGGTGCTCCTAGAGCTGTATCCGGCTGCTCCTGGGACGTTAAGGAAGACGATAGTCTCTCTCACAGGGCAGCTCTGGGACTAGAATGATAAGGATTGATCGATCCCCCGCACGAGAGGGGGTAGTGCAGCTTATATAGGCGCTGGCACTTTACATAGAAGTCCCTATGACCTAGTGGCCGGCTCCGTCGGCTTCAGCTTCCGCTCCTTCCCGAGGTGTTGACGTCAGGAGCCGTTGAGGCGTTGTGGCCTATCCCATCCGCCTGCCGAAGTCAGCGGTATGGAGAGGAAGCGTCCCTGTTGCCATCGATGGCCTGTAGCCGTACGGCGCGGCGTGAGCCATGATGGCCTGTCGAGCGAGGGGCACTGTTGCTCTACAGTGCCCCTTACTTTACGGAGGATGAGATCATCGTGGACTTTAGCAGCCAGATCACTGATGTCAACGCACGCTTCTATTCCTGTAGACAGTGTTGGGCCTCCAAGAGCAGAGGTTTGTAGAACAGCAGCAAGTTTCCCTTAAGTGAATCACCCAAGGTTTATCGAACTCAGGGAGGTAGAGGTCAAAGATATTCCTCTCAAGCAACCCTGCAATTAAGATACAAGAAGTCTCTTGTGTCCCCAACACACCTAATACACTTGTCAGATGTATAGGTGCACTAGTTCGGCGAAGAGATATTAAAACGCAGGTGGTATAGATGGTGGTAAACGGTAATTGCGATATGAAATAAATATTGCAGGAAATAAACATGCAGTAAAACAGTAAATAAGCGGTGTTTGCAGTATTTGGAAACAAGGCCTAGGGATCATACTTTCACTAGTGGACACTCTCAACAATGATCACATAATAAATAAATAACTTCTCCTCACTTGTGCTACTATCAAACACTCTCTTGTTGGATAACAAACACCATTCATTGTGTAGGGCTACAAAAGCACACCTCAAGCCGGAGTAAACAAGCTCCACAACATCCGGAGTTCATATTAATGTAACCTCTAGAGTGCATAATAGACCGTTGCAATTTAGACCGAGTACTAACATAGTATACACACTGTCAACAATAGCTATGAAAGGGGGAATAGATCACATCAATACTATAATAGTAATAGTTAACTTCATAATCTACAAGAGATTACAATCATAACCTATGCCAAGTACTAAATGATGCACACACTGTCAACTTTACATCATGGAGGAGGAATAGACTACTTTAATAACATCACTAGAGTAGCACATAGATTAATAGTGATACAAAGCTCATGATCACATAAAGATCACACCATGGGAGAGAGATGAACCACATAGCTACCGGTAGAGCCCTCAGCCTCGGGGGAGAACTACTCCCTCCTCATCATGGGAGACAGCAACGGCGATGAAGATGGCGGTGGTGTCGATGGAGATGACTCCGGGGGCAATTCCCCGTCCCGGCTGCGTGCCGGAACAGAGACTTCTGTCCCCCGAAACTTGTCTTCACGATGGTGGCGGCTGCGTAAATTTTCTCGTCTCGTGGCTTGACTACTTAGGGTTTTCGCGACGGAGAGACTTTATAGGTGGAAGGGCAGCCTCGGAGGGGTCCCGAGGGGCCCACACCATAGGGGGGCGCGCCCCCCTTGGCCGCGCCGCCATGTGGGGTGGGGCCCCCTTGGCTCCCCTCTGGCCCCTCTCTGGCTCTCTGGAACCTTCCGTGGAAAATAGGAAGTTTGGCTTTTGTTTCGTCCAATTCCGAGAATATTTCCTGTGTAAGATTTCTGGAACCAAAAACAGCAGAAAATAGGAACTGGCACTTCGGCATCTTGTTAATAGGTTAGTTCCGAAAAATGCATAAAAACATCATAAAGTATGAACAAAACATGTAGGTATTGTCATAAAACTAGCATGGAACATAAGAAATTATAGATAAGTTGGAGACGTATCAAGCATCCCCAAGCTTAGTTCCTACTCGCCCTCCAGTAGGTAAACGATAAAAACAATAATTTCTGAAGTGACATGCTACCAACATAATCTTGATCAACAATATTGTAAAGCATATGAGATGAATGAAGTGATTCAAAGCAATGGTATATAGATTGCTAACAAAAAGATAATGACTAAACAACTGAATCATATAGCAAAAACTTTTCATGAATAGTACTTTCAAGACAAGTATCAAAAAGACTTGCATAAGAGCTAACTCATAAAGCAATAGATTCAAAGTAAGAGGTTTCGAAGCAACACAAAGGATGATTAAGTTTCAGCAATTTCTTTCAACTTGTAACATGTATATCTCATGGATAATTGTCAACATAAAGTAATATAACAAGTGCAATAAGTAAACATGTAGGAATCAATGAACACAGTTGACACAAGTGTTTGCTTCTAAGATAGAAAGAAGTAGGTAAACTGACTCAACGTAAAGTAGAAGAAAGGCCCTTCGCAGAGGGAAGCGGGGATTACTCATGTGCTAGAGCTTTTTATTTTGAAAACATAAAAACAATTTTGTCAACGATAGTAATAATTCATATGTGTTATGCATAAAACTTCCTATAAGTTGCAAGCCTCATGCATCGAATACCAATACTGCCCGCACCTTGTCCTAATTAGCTCGGATTTTCATGGATTATCATTGCATTACATATGTTTCAACCAAGTGTCACAAAGGGGTACCTCTATGCCGCCTGTACAAAGGTCCAAGGAGATAGATCGTATTTGATTTCTCAGTTTTGATAGATCTCAACTTGAGGACATCCATACCGGGACAACATAGAAAACAGATAATGGACTCCTCTTTAATGCTTAAGCATTCAACAACAGATAATATTCTCATAAGAGATTGAGGATTAATGTCCAAACTGAAAACTTCCACCATGATACATGGCTTTAGTTGGCGGCCCAATGTTCTTCTCTAACAATATGCATACTCAAACCATTTAATCATGATAAATCACCCTTATTTCAGACAAGACGAACATGCATAGCAACTCACATGATATTCAACAAAGTAAAAAAGTTGATGGCGTCTCCAGAAACATGGTTACCGCTCAACAAGCAACTTATAAGAACTAAGACACATAGTAACATATTCATCACCACAATAGTTTTTTAGGCTATTTTTCCATGAGCTATGTATTGCAAAGACAAGGAATGAAATTTTAAAGGTAGCACGCAAGCAATTTACTTGGAATGGCAGAGAAATACCACATGGTAGGTAGTTATGGTGGACACAAATTGCATGGGTTTTGGCTCAAAGTTTTTGGATGCACGAGAAGCATTTCCTCTCAGTACAAGGCTTTGGCTAGCAAGGTTGTTTGAAGCAAACACAAGTATGAACCGGTACAGCAAAAACTTACACAAGAACATATTGCAAGCATTATAAGACTCTACATTGTCTTCCTTGTTGTTCAAACACTTTTACCAGAAAATATCTAGACTTTAGAGAGACCAATCATGCAATCCAAATTTCAACAAGCTTTACAGTAGTTCTCCACTAATAGATTTAAACTACATGATGCAAGAGCTTTAAACATGATCTATGAGAGCTCAAAACAATTGCCAAGTATCAAATTATTCAAGATAATGTACCAATTACCATATGAAGCATTTTCTGTTTCCAAAAAAAAAACAAGTGAAGCGATCAACTTTCGCCATTGAACACTAAAAGTAAAAATGAAGAACACTGGTGTTCATATGAAAAAGCAGAGCGTGTCTCTCTCCCACACAAGGATGTTTAGGATCCGATTTTATTCAGAGAATGAAAATAACAAAACGAAAATAAAAGCACACAGACGCTTCAAGTAAAGTACATAAGATGTGACGGAATTAAAATATAGTTTCACTAGAGATGACCTGATAAGTTGTTGATGAAGAAGGGGATGCCTTGGGCATCCCCAAGCTTAGACGCTTGAGTCTTCTTGAAATATGCAGGGATGAACCACGGGGGCATCCCCAAGCTTAGGCTCTTCACTCTTCTTGATCACATTATATCACCCTTCTCTCTTGACCCTTGAAAACTTCCGCCACACCAAACTTCTCATAAACTTCATTAGAGGGTTAGTGCATAATCAAAAATTCACATGTTCAGCAAGGACACAATCATTCCCAACACTTCTGGACATTACCCAAGGTTACTGAAAGTTAATGGAGCAAAGAAATCCACTCAACACAGTAAAAGAGGCAATGCGAAATAAAAGGCAGAATCTGTCAAAACAGAACAGTCCGTAAAGACGAATTTTTTTGAGGCACTTAACTTGCTCTTATCAGAAAACTCAAAACTAATGAAAGTTGCGTACATATCTGAGGATCACGCATGAATTTTCGCAGATTTTTTTGATTCTTCTGCAGAGAGAAAAACGCGAATTCGTGACAGATAAGAAATCTGTTTCTGCGTAGAAATCCAAATCTAGCATCAACTTTCTATTAGAGACTTTACTTGGCACAAAAACGAAATAAACATGATAAGGAGAGGTTGCTACAGTAGTAACAACTTCCAAGACACAACAAAACAGTAGCAAAATAAAAACATGGGTTATCTCCCAAGAAGTGCTTTCTTTATAGCCATTAAGATGAGCTCAGTAATTTTAATGATGCTCTCGCAAGAAATAAGAGTTGAAGCAAACGAGAGCATCAAAAGCAAATTCAAAACACATTTAAGCCTAACCCACTTCCTATGAAAAGGAATCTTGTAAATAAACAAGTCATGTAAGCATAATGCAACAAGCATAGGAAGGCAACACAAGCGCAACTTCAATATTCTCAACATAAAGAGGGGAAACTTAATATTATTAAGATGCATGTAACCATGTTTCCCTCTCTCATAATAACTTTCAGTAGCATCATGAACAAACTCAACAATATAACTATCACATGAAACATTGTTATCATGAGCTACATGCATAAAATTATTACTCTCCACATAAGCATAGTCATTACTATTAATTGTAGTGGGAGCAAGTTCAATAAAATAGCTATCATTATTATTCTCATCACCATAATCATCATATATAGGAGGCATATCGTAATCATAATTAATTTCCTCCTCAATAGTAGGTGGACTGAAAATATCATATTCATCATTGTAATCATCATAAATTGCAGGCATGGTATAATCATAATAAACTTTATCCTCCATAGTAGGTGGCACCAAAATACCACTATCATTATAATCATCATAAATGGGAGGCAAAGTATCATCAAAGTAAATTTTCTCCTCAAAACTTGGGGGACTAAAGAGATCATTTTCATCAAAACCGACCTCCCCAAGCTTAAATTCTTCCATAGCATTAGCAATAATAGTGTTCAAAGAGTTCATGCTAATAACATTGCTACAACTATTTTGCAAACAAAGTTCCATGGGTTTTTTAATTCTCTCTTCAAACACATCATGTCCTAATACAAGATAAAGTTCATAAAGATCTCTAATTTTTTTGTTGTTTTCCATTATGCCTAACTAGTGAACATAAAAACAAGAGACAAAAAGATAAAATTGCAGAATCTAAAGGAGATAGCTTCGAGCACTCACACACCGGCAATAGTGCTAGGAAATAGCTCAGTAGTTGGAGAATGTGAATACCTTTTACCTTACCTCCCCGGCAACGGCGCCAGAAAATAGCTTGATGTCTACGCACGCTTCTATTCCTGTAGACAGTGTTGGGCCTCCAAGAGCAGAGGTTTGTAGAACAGCAGCAAGTTTCCCTTAAGTGAATCACCCAAGGTTTATCGAACTCAGGGAGGTAGAGGTCAAAGATATTCCTCTCAAGCAACCCTGCAATTAAGATACAAGAAGTCTCTTGTGTCCCCAACACACCTAATACACTTGTCAGATGTATAGGTGCACTAGTTCGGCGAAGAGATATTAAAACGCAGGTGGTATAGATGGTGGTAAACGGTAATTGCGATATGAAATAAATATTGCAGGAAATAAACATGCAGTAAAACAGTGAATAAGCGGTGTTTGCAGTATTTGAAACAAGGCCTAGGGATCATACTTTCACTAGTGGACACTCTCAACAATGATCACATAATAAATAAATAACTTCTCCTCACTTGTGCTACTATCAAACACTCTCTTGTTGGATAACAAACACTATTCATTGTGTAGGGCTACAAGAGCACACCTCAAGCCGGAGTAAACAAGCTCCACAACATCCGGAGTTCATATTAATGTAACCTCTAGAGTGCATAATAGACCGTTGCAATTTAGACCGAGTACTAACATAGCATACACACTGTCAACAATAGCTATGAAAGGGGGAATAGATCACATCAATACTATAATAGTAATAGTTAACTTCATAATCTACAAGAGATTACAATCATAACCTATGCCAAGTACTACATGATGCACACACTGTCAACTTTACATCATGGAGGAGGAATATACTACTTTAATAACATCACTAGAGTAGCACATAGATTAATAGTGATACAAAGCTCATGATCACATAAAGATCACACCATGGGAGAGAGAGATGAACCACATAGCTACCGGTTGAGCCCTCAGCCTCGGGGGAGAACTACTCCCTCCTCATCATGGGAGACAGCAACGGCGATGAAGATGGTGGTGGTGTCGATGGAGATGACTCCGGGGCAATTCCCCGTCCCGGCTGCGTGCCGGAACAGAGACTTCTGTCCCCCGAAACTTGTCTTCGCGATGGCGGCGGCTGCGTAACTTTTCTCGTCTCGTGGCTTGACTCCTTAGGGTTTTCTCGACTGAGAGACTTTATAGGTGGAAGGGCAGCCTCGGAGGGGTCCCGAGGGGCCCACACCATAGGGGGGCGCGCCCCCCCTTGGCCGTGCCGCCATGTGGGGTGGGGCCCCCTTGGCTCCCCTCTGGCCCCTCTCTGGCTCTCTGGAACCTTCCGTGGAAAATAGGAAGTTTGGCTTTTGTTTCGTCCAATTCCGAGAATATTTCCTGTGTAAGATTTCTGGAACCAAAAATAGCAGAAAACAGGAACTGGCACTTCGGCATCTTGTTAATAGGTTAGTTCTGGAAAATGCATAAAAACATCATAAAGTATGAACAAAACATATAGGTATTGTCATAAAACTAGCATGGAACATAAGAAATTATAGATACGTTGGAGACGTATCAATCACCTTCCCGGTTCCTTCTCCTGCAAGGCTCACCAGCTCGGAGCCGGTCAGGGGAGAGACACACCAAGCCGGATATGACAAGTTGAAGCCGGCCCAGCCATAGCGCAGATGGCCATGGTCAGGCCGACATGGACTTTGAACCAGCCGGCTCCCAAGGCAGCCGGCCACAGCTCCAGCCGGCTGCTCCTCAGCTGGCCTTGAGCCAGCTGTTCTCAGTCCTTTGCCCTACCCGGGGTCTTCCCCCCGACATTGATAGCAAGGGTTTGGTTACCGCTCAGGAAATCCGGTTCCCGGGTGGTAACCGGATATCCCGACCACCCCCGGGAAATGGTCTAACCGGGTAAAAAATCCCGATTTTTTTGGATTTTTGTGAAAATTTCGAATTTTAGCAAATATCCTATATAAATGGCCATACATAGGAATTTAATTTCAAATTTTGGTTTTTGAATTCGTCTGGTAACCGGCCGGGATTTCTCGGTTACCGCGGTAACCGGTAATCCCGAGCCCCCTCGGGATTTTTTTTCATTCGGGAGCCAAAACCTTGATTGATAGCTTCCTCATATGCGATCATTTCTAGATTCCGTCCAAGGCGCCACGTGAAGCGAAGCCCCATCCCAGGTTCTCTTCTTATCAGGCACTATCTTCGCAGGAAGAGCATGTATGTACAGCATAAATATCTCCCGTTCTGCTTTTTTTTAAAAAAAAATTATCTTTCAACTCTGATGGCAGTCCATTCACACCTGCATCGTTTTGTGCAGGCTTCCTTCTTCAACTTCAGCTCACTGCGAAGGGTTAAGCACTGGTACATTATCCTAACCACAAATATCTTATGGTTGCTCTTTATGGAAACAACCTTTTACTACTTCCTCCGCATCCATAATAATTGTCTAGGGTTGTTAGTTCAAATTTTAACTAAAATGAACTAAAACCTCGACACTTATTATGGATCGGAGCGAAGGAGTATGTGGTTTGCTTGGCAATAATAATCCTTCCTATATATTCTCCCTCTCTCCATGGCAGCATCGTTAATTAAGGCAAAGGGATGGATGGTGGATCTCGTTGGTAAAACCTTGTTCTTTGTTTAGGTGTTGGTAACTTCATCACACGGTAAGGTAGCAACTAATAAACTTCTGTGGTCGGTCTATTTCAGACACAAGTTTGAAAGCTGGTAAGCCAAATCAAGGAAATCCACTTCAATCTGTCTCTAACAAAGGTAGCTTCACATTATCTTAGCCCACCAAACATTTAATTTAGTCCCGCTTAAAAGAAATTCATTTGATTTTACTTGAAGTCTATGTGCGTATGTGTGAGCGTCTACGTTTCTACGGTGTTTCGCAAAAAAAAAAAACTAGTTTAGTCTTCTTCTGAAAAAAAAACTTTCAACAACAACAACAACATCAAAGCCTTTTCCCAAGCAAGTTGAGGTAGGCTAGATATGAAACCCAGCAGAAATAAAAGGAATCCAAAACAAGAACAAGATGAAAAAAAGAGAAAACTAAGATTCCAGCACATGGATCGCTGATCTCTATGCCGTCCTATCAAGAGCCAAGATTTTAGGCACATTCCAATCCTCATGTCTCTCTTAACCGCCTATGTGGCATCTTGATTGACCATAATAATATTTGTTTCATTACTATTTGTCACTTCTGCATGCACAATTTCAAGCGACACCACAAAAACGAAATGAAGTTATGCAATATGATGATTTTAACCGGTTGTTTGCACTTGCCACATTAGTTTGGTGCTTAGGTTATTCTTGTGATGTGGGCATGTGGCATGTACACTTGAAGTACATTGCTATGCTGTGTTCTCCCAGGCCACACCTGGCCCCTTATTGTTTTATTCCTTTGAGCATTGTTCTCCCATTTTGCTGACGTTAATCTCTGTGTAGTAGCTGTGTCATTTTTTTTCTGCACTTCGCTTGCCTTCTTGGTACTCCATCCATTCATATTACTTGCCACTATTATGGATGTACCAAGAATTAAAATATGTCTAGATAAATCTATATTAGTGGCAACTAATATGGATCGGAGGGAGTACCCATTTCTTATTACTGAAGTTGTTGCAGGTGCTCCTGTTGGTCCAGTCTTGCAGAGTAACCTTGGTACATCCAAGAGTCCAGCTAGACATTCTGACATGTCATTGGACACCGATATTGGTAAATTTGTTGAACATCATCAACCTTTAATCCATGCAATCGTTCCTTGATATTTTACTGTGTGCCCTGTAACTTTTGTATATGTGCACTCGCTGTCAACTTTTTTTTTTGCAATGGCACTATTAGAACTCAAGAAAAAGGAATGGGCGGTTTATCTAACAGGTAAAATTAGACCATTCTCCGTGTGTCTTTCGCTTGTTTACATTCCGGTTTGTACATTTACGATACATCAACCGTTGTATTTAACCTTCTGTCAAGTAGATTGATTACACAATAGCAGCTAATGAAACTTACCATGTTCAGCCTTGGCCGGACATGAGTCAAGGGTATCCGCCTATTCGTCGATCTGTCGACAAGGATGGTAACTTCACACTATTTTGTCCACCGGATATTTTGTTTCTAGAACATTTAGCTTAGTTGCTTGTTGTTTTTTCTCCTTCCCATCTGTGATCTGTACTGTCTGTCACAAATTATTAGATCATTTAGAGCCACTTTGCAATCCGCATAATATTTTTTTATTTCAGGCCACTTCTCATTTACCTTCCCTTTAATTTAGTCTCAGTTTTCACATGGGATTTCTGTTTCCTGTGATTTGTGAAGATCTACCATTCTGTCATTCTTTTGTGGCTGCATCACTTTCTGTACATGTTCTTTTTGCCTAGACGCACAGCCTCATGGGCTTGATGGTTTTGTTTGCACTTTTTTCGAAAGTTGTTTTGTTTGCACTTCATCAGAATTGTGGCTACTTGCTGCCATTTCTGAATTCTAACTGCCGGTTTTCCAGCTGCCGGAGTTTCACAGACTATCCCTGCAGATACCTTGACGGGGCCTGCTGGAAGTTCTGCAATTCCATCAGTCACAAAAGCAGGTAAACTAGTTGGATCCCCTCACATTTTCCAAAACTGGAGGGAACCCCATATCAAAACCGATCCGTCAAACGTGTGTTTTTACAACTCCCTGTGTTATGCCTTTCTTAAACTGTTATGGTGAGGTCTACTGACATGCATTCCCACATTAACCTTCGAGTTGATCATACATCATTCCGGCATGCATTTCCTACATCTTTGCCTTATGCAAGTAGTTTATTCCAATTGAATCTCATGTCCCTGTGCTTTATCCTCTTCCAGAGATTATGCATCTTTGCGATGAATTCCTAACTGCAGAACTTGTTGCAGATGCTCCATACTTGTTCCAGGTGCTCCATCCTTTAAAAGATTCTGATAGAGACTATGGGATCTCACCAGCTGCAGACGCAGGTAAACCTGTTGAGTATTGAGTACCTGGCTACCTGCCGTCATTTCTAACTGCTGAACTCATTGCAGGTGCTCTTTTTCGATAAAGAGCGCTTTATTATTACTCAATGTTTAAGCAATATACCCGACCTCTGCATAACAACGATGCACACAACCATTGATAGGTTCCGAAAAACACAGTTCAGAAAAAAGAAAATTACACGAGTACTTTGTCTGATAAAAGCAAATCACTAGACTGTAGGAGGCAAAATCCTTCGACTATGCAGCCACACATGTTGGGTAATAAAATCCTTCGCCGTTTCCTTCAATCGTGTAGACACCTCCGTAAATAGGTCGCGGTCCTCCGAACGCTGAAGCGACGACCATAAACGGAGCAACGCCGTACATCGGTAAATGACCTGCATAAGAGAAGAATTTTTATTATCAAAAACCTTGCCATTTCTACATAGCCAAAGCGACCATATAACTGCTATCGCTCTCACTCTGATAAGAACTTTAAACCTAGCATCCACTCCGTTTAGCCAATTGCCAAATATATTTGCAACTCTTTTTGGAGGATATAAGGTAGAACCTATCTGAATGATTGACCACATAGATCTAGCGAACTGGCATTGAAAGAACAAGTGTTTTATTGTTTCCTCTTCGTGACAGAAAACACACTTGGTACAATCATGCCAATTCCGCTTTGCAAGATTATCTTTAGTAAGAATAACACCCTGACGAAGGTACCAAGCCAAAACTTTAGTTTTTAGTGGTATCTTCATCTTCCAAATAGATTTATATTTAACTATCGGTTGAATAGGTTCAATTAATGCAGAGTACATAGAACCAACAGAAAATATCCCCTTTTTTGTAAGATTCCAACGGAACTCATCTGATCCTTGTTGCAGTTGGACAGTTGTATTAGCTCATTCCAAGAGGTCAAACGAGGACCAATGAGATCACGCCTGAATGTCACAGACCGGGGTGACGTTTCCATCACCTTCTGTATAGTATCATGCTTATGTCTCACAATATTGAACAAGGCTGGATATTATTCATGAAAAGTGGTTGTTCCCAACCATATATCCTCCCAGAACCTTATCTCAGACCCATCTCTAATGGAAAAGGAGCCATGTGGGAAGAAGTATTTCTTAGTTGCCATGATGCCTGCCCAAAAATGCGAATCTTCTGGTTTCCAAACAACCTGAGAGATTGCCTTTGAGCCAACATACTTCCTGCGCAGCAAATTCTGCCATACACAATCCTCAGTTAATAACCTAGCTAGCCATTTACCTATCAAAGCTCTGTTCTTAACCTCCAGATCATGGACGCTAAGTCCACCTTGATCTTTTGGACGGCAAACGATACTCCATTTTGTCAACCGGTATTTTTTCTTCTGACTATCTCCTTACCAAAAGAACCTAGATCGGAAGTAGTCCAATCTATGAAGGATTCCCATAGGCAACTGGAAAAAGGAAATCATACACAGTACCAAATTTGTGAGTACTGAGTTGATTAGAACCAATCTTCCACCAAGAGATAGTAATTTTCCTTTCCAACTACTAAGCCATTTCTGAAGTCTTTCCACAACGAGTTTCCATTCAGCAAGTGTGAGTCTCCGGTGGTGAACCGGAATGCCCAAATAGCTAAGCGGAAAGCTGCCCAACCCACAACCGAATAGTTTGGCATACAGGTTTGCCTCGTCTTGGGCTTTGCCAAAGCAAAACAATTCTCTCTTATGAAAATTTATTTTCAGACCTGACAGTTGCTCGAACGCTGACAAAATTTTCAGTTTTGTAGCTTTTTGTAGGTCATGATCCATGAACAGAATTGTGTCATCGGCGTACTGAAGAATTGATAAACCTCCATCAACTAAGTGAGGTACCACTCCTTCAATTTGACCATCAACTTTAGCACGCTCAATTAAAATTGCCAACATGTCCGCAACAATGTTAAATAACATTGGAGATAGTGGATCACCTTGTCGTAAACCTTTTTTTGTTTGAAAGTATCATCCAATATCATCATTTACTTTGATGGCGACACTTCCTCCAAAAACAAAATTATTAATTAAAGCGCACCACTCCTCCGAAAAACCTTTCATACGGAATGTTTGTTGAAGAAATGACCATTTGATTTTATCATAGGCTTTTTCAAAGTCGATTTTAAGGATAAATCCATTCAACTTTTTGCGGTGAACTCATGGATTGTTTCATGTAATGTAACGACTCCATCTAGGATATATCGTCCTTGCATGAAAGCAGTCTGAGTAGGTCGCACAACATGATCTGCCACCGAATTTAGTCTAATAGTAGCTACTTTGGTGAAAATTTTAAAGCATACATTTAAAAGACATATTGGTCTGAACTGTTGGATCCTTTCCGCATCATTAACCTTAGGGAGCAAAATTATTTCCCCAAAGTTGATTCGGAAAAGGTCCAGCTGTCCAGCATGGAGCTCAACGAATAAGTCCATCAAGTCATTCTTAATTAAATCCCAGAAGTTCTGGTAGAACTCCGCTGGAAATCCATCGGGTCCCGGTGCCTTATTAAGGTCCATTTGGAAGACTGCTTTTCTCACTTCCTCTTCTGTGTAAGGATTTGTAAGAAAAACATTTTCTTGCGGAGACAGATATCATCGATCCTAGATTCATCTAAGGATATAGCTGATTCCTCCGGTGCACCAAATAAGCCTTTATAATATGATGTAATATAAGACTTGAGCTGCTCATGGCCCTCAATCAGACCATCATCTTGCGACAGAGAATGAATGTGTTTCTTCCTGTGCCGACCATTGGCTACACTATGGAAGTATCTCGTATTCGAATCTCCTTGAAGAATGAATTAGGCCTTAGACCGTTGGTACCATTTGAGTTCCTCTTCTCTTAGTAGTCCAGCTAACTTTATTGTATTGACTTTTAAGTTTAATTTCTTGCGTAGTCAGTGGGCGTACTTCGGTGATTGCCTCTAAATCATCAATTGATGAAGAGAGAGAGAGTTTCTCCTGCTTAAACTGCCCAGCCAAGTGTCTCGCCCATCCACCAAGTTATCTCCGAACCGATCGAAGTTTGTTATTCCACCTTTGGATGGGGGTAGACCCAGCGACCGGCTGCTCCCATACCTTCTTAACCATATCTGAGAAGCCATCCCTAAGCAACCATGCAAGTTCAAATTTGAACGGTCGACGGCACTGAGGAGATGGTATTCCAGTGGAAAGTAAGATAGGAGCATGATCCGATAAAGACACAATCCAAGGTAGAACTCGTACCGATACGGAAGGGAATTTCCGTTCCCATTCCGAATCCATGAGTACGTGGTCTAACTTCTCATATGTAGGTTCAGGAAGACTGTTAGCCCAAGTGAAGTGTCTTCCAACCGTTGCCACTTCTCTTAAGTCCAAACTGTCTATAACAGCGTTGAACAGAAAAGGCCAATGGTTGTCGAATCTTCCTTTGCTCTTTTCATGAGGGTATCTGTGGTGACCCGGCATACCACTGCATGGTGTAGTATGCAAGTCTGATATAACACCAATGAAACACCGTTCCACTAGTATTATATCACTCAGAGTGGTACAACAGAAACATATGCGGGTCCAAGGCATGTCTATAGAATTACAACACTGACTCTATTACATAAGATCATCACAACCTCCTACTTTACAATGAGGTAAAGTTACAAATAAACTCCAGAAGAACGACTCGTAGTCTAGTCCTATCACGAACTCTATTTGTAGAGTATTTGACTAGCTATAGAGGCTAAGAATAGATTCTAGCTAAGTAGGAGCTAAGTTTAGGAAGCTAGTTCCCTTCTAGGGCTATACTAGGTTTTCTCCTTGTTGGATGTGGTATCTGACTCCTCTGACAGGGTCCTGTCTCTTGAAGTAGTTGTTGACTCCTTGGTCTTCGAGTTGCACTGTAGATCCTCCTTCGATGCCTCCATATCTAAGCAGGGGATTTAAGAGTGGGATGAGTACGAGCGTACTCAACAAGTTCATTATAGGAAAGAGGTGTTTAATGCACTAGCTACGGCATTAGACCAGAAAGTCTAATACCAATGCAAGTTTTCATAACCATTTCTTCAAAAGGTTGCTTTTATTCAGAAGAACTATGTCCGTCAGCCTTCACCGGTTTACTAGAACTTCATGGAGCTCCTTTCCGACCGCGTTCGCAGTTCCATATCCCGGAACAGGGAGTGACAGGTCACGGTTCTTTACACTCTGCAGAGGTGTGTTGCTTTACCCATAAGAGATCTTAACCTTGGTGCCAACCAGGTGTACATTCCTGTCCACACTTCCTATGGTGTGAGGCCCGGTATAAGGTCTAGCCAATCATGTTCCTCTGCTACCTCGAACACCCACCCTTTGTTGCATGCCCCGACCCTGGGTCCTCGCCGGTCCCATTATTCCCATATATTTCAGGGTGGACCCCGACCACGACGACAGTCTGGGATCGAACCAAACTCCTTCGCCGGTAGCTGCAACCCATCATAGACCGCAATACCGTGGGGACTTAGGACTCCCCAGCCTCACCAGCTTGCTCCTTCGGGCGACAAGTGTACTACGGACTATGCCGTGGGGACTTAGGACTCCCCAGCCTCACCAGCTTGCCCCCTTGGATTACAAGTGTACTACGGTAAAGCGCATCCGTTGATGAACGAGAGGTGGAAACACTTTTGACTACTCCGTCCCACTCCGGATCTTATGGTTAACACGGATATTACGGCACAAGAATCACTGGCGACATTTGTTGTTTAATCCTAGATGGATATAAACCCGTGCAATGGAACCTCCACCATATCAACACATTCCATGGTTCCATTGCCCACCACATAGTCATATTCATAGTTATGAAAGTAGTGGTTTTGATTTTTATGCAATAGTGATAACCATAATACTTTGCAAGTAATTTGATAGAAATACTCAAATGACATGAGCAAGTGATGAACTTGCCTTTCTTGGCTGCAAGATTATGCAGACAAGGTCTTCGTTGCGTAATAACTCCAAATTCTGAAATAGCATCATCGTCCGGTAAGGACGATGTTTAAAAGATTGGCAAGTATGCAATAATGAATAAGAATGAGATGCAATCGCTCTAAGCGTGACCTAACCCCGATGATTTAGGATCAGTAAGTTGTAATGATTGGTTCAGGGTGTGTTGCACTTTTAGAGTGATTCTCATACAAGGTTCTTATTCAAGTGTGGTTACATGGTATCATAAACAAGTGCTACAATATATCATAATAATAACACTAATAGCACACAACAATAATGTTGGTATAATCCTAACATGTAATGAATAGTGGTTGGTTTTAGCACTATATGGCATGGTTAATGATTAATTATCATATACTTCAAAAGAATAACTTTTGAAGAACATGTTATTTAATAAAGAACAAGTATGATGATTAGGTTTGTGGAGTTCGATGGCTTACTATGGTTTCAACTAGTTTCTGGAGTAAGTATTAGATGGATCACAACATAGTTGGATTCATCAGCAACTAGGCTTGATTGGTTTTACTTAAGCATAAACAACTGAAGCAATTAATTATACATGGTTGCTATTCTGGTGGGTTCATCTTGCTCAAGATATCTGGCTATTGGCTAGAGGTCCTATTAGGCAGGGTTGATGATGATTCCTTATTTTCTTCAAAAGAATAACTTTTGAAGAACATACTTCTTAAGTAATAAGAAGTATATCAATTAGAGTGGAGGTTGTCTAGGTTTTTCCTATTGGATATACTAAGTAAGGAATGATTGACTCCTAAATAGGATGTTAATAATTATCTCACACTAATAGGGTTTAGGGTGTATGGGATATGATGTCAATATTAGTATGGTTGCTATTGGAGTTCATCACAATGGTGTGATGCTATATAGGTATGAGTAAGGTTGATACCTTTGATGAGAGGAATTAGGGTTTAGACTTAGGTGTTCCTGATTTGATCATCTAAGTTGGATGGGGAGGCATACCTGGAATTCTAATTTATTGGTAATAGGACCCCTACATTTTATGTGAACATTACAAGTATTAAATTGCTAATTATAGTTCTATGGTTCAAAAGGAAGTACATAATATCATGTGATATCTAGGGTTTAGGTTTTAGAATTCATTTAGGGTTCACACATAAAATGGTGGAACTAGGGTTCCCAATGGAATTAGGGTTTTGGGATTACACATGAAATGATGAGTTCCAAGTTTTCTCCTTTATGGAACTAGGGTTGTATAATTACTACTTAGTTCATAAGTTCATAACTTCATTAATAAAGTTGAAGTTATTGATAACTTTGAAATATTAATATTGGACTTGGTATTTTATTAATTTTTAAGAATTAATAATTAGGTAATTATTAATTAGGGTTTAAATCCCTCTAATAAGGATTTAACAAAATAACAAATAAAGAAAATTACTTTTAATGTTTTCTTTATTCATGTACTGGTTTTTATTTAATTTGAAAAGTTTTTACTAATTATTGAATTTTACTTAAATTTAGAATTAAAAGAAAAGGGCTTAAACAATAAGTATTAAATAATTAAATTTTTATTAAAATAAAAATTTCATTTTATATTTTTATTGGATAGTATTTACTTTTATAAGAATTTTGATGTCTTATTCTTATTTTTCTGAGTTAATATGATTTTTCTATAAATTTTTAAAGTTGCAGTAACTATTGAATTGAAAAAAAAATAAAACGAAATCTACTAAATGCACCCGGCTGGTTCTACCTGTGGTCACTGACCAGTGGGTCCAACATCCACGTCCACAGCCACGAAGGCGTGGACTGGTCAAATGGCCAACGTGGCCAGGCAACACGGTGGCCGGCGGCAGTCGATCACGGCGCCGTCGATACCGTGCACCCCCGGACGTGCGGCCATATCCGTTGGAATCAGCTCGACGCGGCGAACCAAGTAGTGGCGGCGCCGCCCTCTGATGGTCGCCGGAGTTGCTCCGGCGAGCGCAAACAGCGGCAGTTTCCGACGAGCAATGGGGGCAGCGAGCTACACGGCGATCTAGGATGCGATAGGAGGCTCTCGAGAGGCGTATGCTCACCCTGATGGTGAAGAGCTTGAAGGAGAGGTCGAGGGAGCTCGGACGGCGGCGATTTCTTCAATGGCCGCGGCGGTGGTGGTCGGAAGAAATGGTTAAATTCGTCGGAACGGAAGCTTCCCAGCAAGCGCGCGTCGGCGAGAAGGTAGCTGGCGACTAGGCGGAGCTCTAGGGCTTGACGGCATGCCTCGGGAGTGCTCCAATCGACGGCGGAAGGAGTCGGCTGAGCGGCTAGGGTTTCGTTACTGGGAGAGAATGGAGCAGAGAGAGGGCAAATTGGAGGCTTCCGCGCCATTTATACGTCCACGGGAGTGTGCTGGCGGTCAAGAATACCGGCGGCGACCGCGGACGTGGCCCTGGGCGTCGCGGTGTCGACTTCCTGTGCGCGAAGAGGAGAAGAGGAAGACGATGACCCTCTCCTCGTTGTTATCCATGGCGAAGAGGTATTCGACCGTGGTGGGCTGTGGTGGGCTGAGGCTGTGGCTGCTTGGTGGGCTCGACTGCTGGGCTTGCTGCTGGGCTGCGTCGACCAGGTGAGCCTGGTAGGTCATTATCTCCCCTTTTTTTTCTGTTTTGTTTTCTGTTTTGTATTTTATGTTTTCCATTCCATTTGTTGAATTGAAACTTGAATTCAATCCTACTTTGTAGATGTTTCTTTATATTTCAATTAGGAGTTAATAACAAAATCACTGCATTGTTTTGTTGTTCTCCACATTGATTTAATATGTGAGCTTTATTGTAAATTTTAATTAAGCATGATTTTATGCACTATTTTAATTTCCTTTTTCTTGTGTATTAATTTTATTTTGGATGATTATGGTTGATGCTTTCATCTCCAAGTATTTCAGAGATTGTTCTTAGGGCTTGGTTTCTATTCACTTGCATGTTAGTTCCTGTGAGCAACATTTTATTAAGGTTTTGTAGTTTGGATGATAATCCCATGTTCATTAGCATTTGTGTTATGGTCTATTAACACTTTGAATTAATTTAGAGTAGATATTCCTCTCCTCAATTTTGGGTTTTTAATTATATAGATCAGTGGTTGGTATGAGTAGTTCTTCACCACACATGGGTTTTAATTGTGAGTACAAACACTAGATGTTTCTTAGGTTTAATTAGGGAAGCATAGATCTTAACAAATGAGCAATTTTGGGGTCCTAATTATATTCACCTAATGGGATGTGGTCTGGAACTCAAATGTGAACTAGGTTCGTGGTTATGATCATCCAAATGATACACCCCTATGGTTGAGATATAATTTCTAGGTTATAGACATGAGATGACACCATATTGTATTTGCTAGGGTTTAATCTCCCCTAACCAAAATAATATGGTTACTTGCTTCATATCTTATGTGCTTCTTTAATCACTAAGGATTTGAGAATTGGTTTTATCTTCTACCAATTATCTTCTTTTGTTATCACCAATTTATCATTAAAGTAACTACACTGGTTATAGTTCTTTTTATAGTTAACTTTGGTCATATAGATTAATGGTTCCTCACTATATAAGGTATAGAGTTTAACTCTAAGGTTTGCTTAGGTTCTTTAATCTATGGAATGTTGATGTGTTAGGATTCTACTTATGATCACCAAGTGATTCACAAGTTAAGGTTGGAATATAAGTATATGGTTGCTTACTAGTGATCTCCCAGTAATTTCATGTGGAAATGAGATCTACTTATCCTATTAGGGTTTATTCTCAATACCTCAAGTTCTTAGGGTTTATGATCATCACTGAATTAATAATGATCAAGGTTTGGCTTCCTAAGGATCTCTCATTAAATGGGGTTCTCACTTCCATGATCAAGTGTTGTCTTGATTAACTAAACATAATATCTCCCTTATAGTTTCTTGGGTGGACATGGCTATGGTTGTCTCTATAGGTTATATCCCAGGAAAATGCCTGAGATATTTTGTTAGGGTTCCACTTAAATAAGGTTGACATTATCATCTGGGTATATGGGTAATTCTCTCCCTCAAACTCAAGTGTTGCCTCAACTAACTTGAGTGTAACACCATAATTGATCTCTCTTGTATAAGAAGGGATTATTCTAGGTTATGGTATACTCCTAATACTCTAGTTCAATTGTTGTCCTTTATTCTTAAATAGATAAAGCTATGTTTTGTATGATTGGTCTCTCTCATTTTGGAAAGGACTTTAATACTAACTTAAGGTTAGGCTCCATAGGAATTGATGTGATCATCAATATCTAGGTTTAACATAAATGGTTTCTCTCTCTAGGAATGACTTGAATAATATCCTAGGGTTCCTTCTTAAAGATGATGATTTGAATACTTGGATGTATATCCAAGGTTTAGCTCAAGGTTTGTTGCTTCTCTAATAATTATTGTAGAAATCTCATCTCTCTTGGTTTGATGTATAATAATATGAAATAGAGAAGGATATATATTTCTAGAGTTGATCTCCTTGTCTTGTTTCCAAGATTGAACTATAATGAATACCATGAGGTTCATGGTAAGTTCAAGGATTAGCTTAAGACATGGAAAAGATAAGTCAAGAATGGTTTCTCCATTTTATTCTTATTTGACTTGTAATTTAATAAATGTTCTTAGGTTATGGCAATGATTACCATATTATGATATGTTGTATGATCAAGTAGTTGATCGTTGAGTAAAGTGTTATTGTGTTGATTATTAGTTCCAGTTGATCTAACCCCTTAGATCAAATCATCTCTACCCAAAACAAGGTTTTAACCAAGTCACATTGAGGTTTATAGCGCTTGACTTGATGAGCTACTTCAATTCCACCAAGGTCAAGTGAAACTTCAGTTGCTGTGACTGTTTTACTTTAAAGCGCGAAAATTCCCCAGATTTTCTATGCATGAATGCAATGCACACATCTGTTTCCTCTATTTTTGTAACCCCAATACCTGGGATATTACAGTCTCTACCCCTTAAACTAAACTTCGTCCTCGAAGTTTGATATCTCTCACGTTTCGGGGTGTGGATCTGACTTGTGCAGACTACATCTTTTCTCAAACTCCTTGGTGATCTCACTGGATATAATTGAATATATCCCTTGTCCAGATTCTTCCTGGAATCCATTAGGGTTTGTCTCTGAACTTTAGTTCTTACTCCAGTTCTATGATTTTTCTCTGGAATCTAATAATACCCGTCTCTGAACCATGGCTCTTACTTTGATTCATTGATTTCTTCCAACTATTATAAGCTTGTTTCCTTTCTCATTGAAGATTCAATGATTGAGACTTCTTCTGGTGCTGCTAGTCTTAACTGATGACTAATTGGATAACATTCTCCTATTTGATAAAATAGGTCTTTGTTTTCCCTTAGTACCAAAACTGCAATAATGGTACTAAGTAAGGTACTTACCATGGAAATGGTCGTGATGGTTTATTCCTCTAAGAATGGATTAGACTCATTTAGTCCATCCAATCATGGTTTATAATTGATACCTATAACTCTCTAGATTCATTTAGGTTCCATAAAAGGAATCTTTCATGTAGTCTCTGATTCTGGTATGGTCAAATCCCTTCAGTCTTTGACCCCCTTGAGCTATATTTGGTCTCTGATATTTCCTTCGTCCAACTTCTTTATCTTTGACTTACTTGAGCTTAAGTACTTCTGAGTAGATATTACTTACTTGCTCAAGTTATAATCCACTTCTTACGTCCTCGAGGTATGAACCTCGGCTTCTGGTCTGACTTCCTTCTGAAAGTATTGTTCATTAATCTTATGAAAATAAGATCGAACTTCCTCTCAGTTCAGACCTTCTTCTTCTATTATGCTCAAAGTATTGAGTTATTGTACATCCAACTCAATCTTTACTCTACCCCTTAGAGTTTTCTTATGGTCTTCAACTCCTTTTCTTCCAACTATTGGACTTATGGTTGGAATATTGGTCTGGTTCTAACTTATGGGTTTTACTTCTTCTAAGGTCTCGCGAAGAATGTTTGTGGTGTATCCACTCAATTGTGGACATCCAATGTGAATCCTTTGACTAAATGATTATAGATCTAGCTATTTGGCTGACAGGATTTTTATTTGTTCACAAACTTTTGTTACAATTAATTAAATCGTGGACTATTTGTAATACCAACTGATACCAGTTGTGGTTATTATACCAACTGTGGCTATTTGATATCTAAAAATGGATTCTATTATAGGTTCTGATCAACTGTACGAGACATCTTCTGCTTTATCTCGCAATATTGATCCTATACCAATTGTGGTCTTCTGATATCAACTATGGTCTTCTTATATCTGCTATGGTTTCATAGTTCATCTTCCTTTTTCGAGGGTTTATTGTTGCAAGAAAACCACTAGCTCACACTATGAATATAGTATCCTAAGTGATTTCCCATGCATTCCCTCTTTTATGTTGACTATGGATTTGCTTCTGCTTCACCATAATCACCAGATTTCTCACCTTCATGCTTCTCATGTACTAAAGTACTCCTCTGTTGAGGTAGAGCATGAATTTTTATTGGTACTTCCTTCTGAATATTGTGGTTGCTTCCCACAATTTTGCTTCCTTCTTCTGATGAACCTTCATCTTGTCTTCAGAATCTTCAGAATTCGTCACTTCCTCACACGAATACTATTACCCTCTAGATCTATAGCATCAGGTAAGGACTTGATATTGCAACATGCATTTGCATACCAAAGTCAAACTTCATGTATGGATCTAGTCAAACAATGAAAATCCAATAAAATCCAAGAAGATTCAGCTTTGTGTTTATAGTACACACCATCATAAGCTTGAATATAATAGTTGAGTATGACATCTCTAAACATCAGGCTCAGATGTGTAGTATATAACACCACATAAGATAGGTTTATATCGTGATACTTAGCACGAGTATATGGGATTCTACTATTTGTCTCAACATTTACCTTAATTGCACAATTGCAATGAGATAAACTTGACACAAAGTGGTTTGGGATAATTAAGGTTAACCTAATTTTCTTTGGAAGTACTACTTAACTTAGTATTATACCATATATAAGTGCTATTGAGGACTATTTTGTATGATACCTCTAGTTCTAATATGGTTACTCTGAATACATATTTATTAGGATATAGTTCCTATACTTCTAAGTGTTTCTACCATAAGCATATGGTCATGATGTGCTTGGCACACTTCCCATGGTTTTGGAACACATTTCTTACACTATTGTTTAGCACTTGCTTCTTATTGTACTCTTCCTAAATACTTTTAGATGTTTTTCACATAATGATCCCTAGATGAATCATATATAATTACTACCTCTACTTTGTGAGTGGACATGTTTTATTTCTATCTCTCTTCTTTACCTACCATGATTGACTCTTCATAGTCTTTATTACCTCACATAACTCAGAATTATCACTTACTATCAATTGTTTCACACATCTTGAAAATTTTACTTACTCATTACTTATCTGGGTCTACATTTTCTATTAGGATATCTTAATTATCTTCATCACTTGATATTACTTCTAGTACAGGTCTGGATAACTCTTACTTAATCATAACATATGTTGGTACACATCTTCCAATAGGATATCTTCCTTATGGTTGTATCCTCTCTTTGGACTACCATGTATTGTATACCAACTGTGGTCTACTCATAATTATTTTAGGGTCTTAAGAGTATCCTACATAATTTTGAGATTAGCTAGCTAACATTACTTAGGAAATATAGGTAAGAAATGTTGACTCAAGTGTGTCAGGATTATTCTCAAGTGAATATCCATCTCAAGTCATAAAAAGATTTGTTTCACCTAAGACAACTTCCTATAGACACTACCAATCCTATAGGTCTCCTTTAAAGGGTTTTAATCCTAGGGTCAAAGCATTTGCTCTGATACCAACTGTGGTGACCCGGCATACCA
The DNA here is from genome assembly GCF_019359855.2 of Lolium perenne. Taxonomy (NCBI): domain Eukaryota; kingdom Viridiplantae; phylum Streptophyta; class Magnoliopsida; order Poales; family Poaceae; genus Lolium; species Lolium perenne. The sequence continues at coordinate 165,956,041 of NC_067247.2, forward strand.
CTGCATGGTGTAGTATGCAAGTCTGATATAACACCAATGAAACACCGTTCCACTAGTATTATATCGCTCAGAGTGGTACAACAGAAACATATGCGGGTCCAAGGCATGTCTATAGAATTACAACACTGACTCTATTACATAAGATCATCACAACCTCCTACTTTACAATGAGGTAAAGTTACAAATAAACTCCAGAAGAACGACTCGTAGTCTAGTCCTATCACGAACTCTATTTGTAGAGTATTTGACTAGCTATAGAGGCTAAGAATAGATTCTAGCTAAGTAGGAGCTAAGTTTAGGAAGCTAGTTCCCTTCTTGGGCTATACTAGGTTTTCTCCTTGTTGGATGTGGTATCTGACTCCTCTGACAGGGTCCTGTCTCTTGAAGTAGTTGTTGACTCCTTGGTCTTCGAGTTGCACTGTAGATCCTCCTTCGATGCCTCCATATCTAAGCAGGGGATTTAAGAGTGGGATGAGTACGAGCGTACTCAACAAGTTCATTATAGGAAAGAGGTGTTTAATGCACTAGCTACGGCATTAGACCAGAAAGTCTAATACCAATGCAAGTTTTCATAACCATTTCTTCAAAAGGTTGCTTTTATTCAGAAGAACTATGTCCGTCAGCCTTCACCGGTTTACTAGAACTTCATGGAGCTCCTTTCCGACCGCGTTCGCAGTTCCATATCCCGGAACAGGGAGTGACAGGTCACGGTTCTTTACACTCTGCAGAGGTGTGTTGCTTTACCCATAAGAGATCTTAACCTTGGTGCCAACCAGGTGTACATTCCTGTCCACACTTCCTATGGTGTGAGGCCCGGTATAAGGTCTAGCCAATCATGTTCCTCCGCTACCTCGAACACCCACCCTTTGTTGCATGCCCCGACCCTGGGTCCTCGCCGGTCCCATTATTCCCATATATTTCAGGGTGGACCCCGACCACGACGACAGTCTGGGATCGAACCAAACTCCTTCGCCGGTAGCTGCAACCCATCATAGACCGCAATACCGTGGGGACTTAGGACTCCCCAGCCTCACCAGCTTGCTCCTTCGGGCGACAAGTGTACTACGGACTTTGCCGTGGGGACTTAGGACTCCCCAGCCTCACCAGCTTGCCCCCTTGGATTACAAGTGTACTACGGTAAAGCACATCCGTTGATGAACGAGAGGTGGAAACACTTTTGACTACTCCGTCCCACTCCGGATCTTATGGTTAACACGGATATTACGGCACAAGAATCACTGGCGACATTTTTTGTTTAATCCTAGATGGATATAAACCCGTGCAATGGAACCTCCACCATATCAACACATTCCATGGTTCCACTGCCCACCACATAGTCATATTCATAGTTATGAAAGTAGTGGTTTTGATTTTTATGCAATAGTGATAACCATAATACTTTGCAAGTAATTTGATAGAAATACTCAAATGACATGAGCAAGTGATGAACTTGCCTTTCTTGGCTGCAAGATTATGCAGACAAGGTCTTCGTTGCGTAATAACTCCAAATTCTGAAATAGCATCATCGTCTGGTAAGGACGATGTTTAAAAGATTGGCAAGTATGCAATAATGCATAAGAATGAGATGCAATCGCTCTAAGCGTGACCTAACCCCGATGATTTAGGATCAGTAAGTTGTAATGATTGGTTCAGGGTGTGTTGCACTTTTAGAGTGATTCTCATACAAGGTTCTTATTCAAGTGTGGTTACATGGTATCATAAACAAGTGCTACAATATATCATAATAATAACACTAATAGCACACAACAATAATGTTGGTATAATCCTAACATGTAATGAATAGTGGTTGGTTTTAGCACTATATGGCATGGTTAATGATTAATTATCATATACTTCAAAAGAATAACTTTTGAAGAACATGTTATTTAATAAAGAACAAGTATGATGATTAGGTTTGTGGAGTTCGATGGCTTACTATGGTTTCAACTAGTTTCTGGAGTAAGTATTAGATGGATCACAACATAGTTGGATTCATCAGCAACTAGGCTTGATTGGTTTTACTTAAGCATAAACAACTGAAGCAATTAATTATACATGGTTGCTATTCTGGTGGGTTCATCTTGCTCAAGATATCTGGCTATTGGCTAGAGGTCCTATTAGGCAGGGTTGATGATGATTCCTTATTTTCTTCAAAAGAATAACTTTTGAAGAACATACTTCTTAAGTAATAAGAAGTATATCAATTAGAGTGGAGGTTGTCTAGGTTTTTCCTATTGGATATACTAAGTAAGGAATGATTGACTCCTAAATAGGATGTTAATAATTATCTCACACTAATAGGGTTTAGGGTGTATGGGATATGATGTCAATATTAGTATGGTTGCTATTGGAGTTCATCACAATGGTGTGATGCTATATAGGTATGAGTAAGGTTGATACCTTTGATGAGAGGAATTAGGGTTTAGACTTAGGTGTTCCTGATTTGATCATCTAAGTTGGATGGGGAGGCATACCTGGAATTCTAATTTATTGGTAATAGGACCCCTACATTTTATGTGAACATTACAAGTATTAAATTGCTAATTATAGTTCTATGGTTCAAAAGGAAGTACATAATATCATGTGATATCTAGGGTTTAGATTTTAGAATTCATTTAGGGTTCACACATAAAATGGTGGAACTAGGGTTCCCAATGGAATTAGGGTTTTGGGATTACACATGAAATGATGAGTTCCAAGTTTTCTCCTTTATGGAACTAGGGTTGTATAATTACTACTTAGTTCATAAGTTCATAACTTCATTAATAAAGTTGAAGTTATTGATAACTTTGAAATATTAATATTGGACTTGGTATTTTATTAATTTTTAAGAATTAATAATTAGGTAATTATTAATTAGGGTTTAAATCCCTCTAATAAGGATTTAACAAAATAACAAATAAAGAAAATTACTTTTAATGTTTTCTTTATTCATGTACTGGTTTTTATTTAATTTGAAAAGTTTTTACTAATTATTGAATTTTACTTAAATTTAGAATTAAAAGAAAAGGGCTTAAACAATAAGTATTAAATAATTAAATTTTTATTAAAATAAAAATTTCATTTTATATTTTTATTGGATAGTATTTACTTTTATAAGAATTTTGATGTCTTATTCTTATTTTTCTGAGTTAATATGATTTTTCTATAAATTTTTAAAGTTGCAGTAACTATTGAATTGAAAAAAAAAACGAAATCTACTAAATGCACCCGGCTGGTTCTACCCGTGGTCACTGACCAGTGGGTCGAACATCCACGTCCACAGCCACGAAGGCGTGGACTGGTCAAATGGCCAACGTGGCCAGGCAACACGGTGGCCGGCGGCAGTCGATCACGGCGCCGTCGATACCGTGCACCCCCGGACGTGCGGCCATATCCGTTGGAATCAGCTCGACGCGGCGAACCAAGTAGTGGCGGCGCCGCCCTCTGATGGTCGCCGGAGTTGCTCCGGCGAGCGCAAACAGCTGCAGTTTCTGACGAGCAACGGGGGCAGCGAGCTACACGGCGATCTAGGATGCGATAGGAGGCTCTCGAGAGGCGTATGCTCACCCTGATGGTGAAGAGCTTGAAGGAGAGGTCGAGGGAGCTCGGACGGCGGCGATTTCTTCAATGGCCGCGGCGGTGGTGGTCGGAAGAAATGGTTAAATTCGTCGGAACGGAAGCTTCCCAGCAAGCGCGCGTCGGCGAGAAGGTAGCTGGCGACTAGGCGGAGCTCTAGGGCTTGACGGCATGGCTCGGGAGTGCTCCAATCGACGGCGGAAGGAGTCGGCTGAGCGGCTAGGGTTTCGTTACTGGGAGAGAATGGAGCAGAGAGAGGGCAAATTGGAGGCTTCCGCGCCATTTATACGTCCACGGGAGTGTGCTGGCGGTCAAGAATACCGGCGGCGACCGCGGACGTGGCCCTGGGCGTCGCGGTGTCGACTTCCTGTGCGCGAAGAGGAGAAGAGGAAGACGATGACCCTCTCCTCGTTGTTATCCATGGCGAAGAGGTATTCGACCGTGGTGGGCTGTGGTGGGCTGAGGCTGTGGCTGCTTGGTGGGCTCGACTGCTGGGCTTGCTGCTGGGCTGCGTCGACCAGGTGAGCCTGGTAGGTCATTATCTCCCCTTTTTTTTCTGTTTTGTTTTCTGTTTTGTATTTTATGTTTTCCATTCCATTTGTTGAATTGAAACTTGAATTCAATCCTACTTTGTAGATGTTTCTTTATATTTCAATTAGGAGTTAATAACAAAATCACTGCATTGTTTTGTTGTTCTCCACATTGATTTAATATGTGAGCTTTATTGTAAATTTTAATTAAGCATGATTTTATGCACTATTTTAATTTCCTTTTTCTTGTGTATTAATTTTATTTTGGATGATTATGGTTGATGCTTTCATCTCCAAGTATTTCAGAGATTGTTCTTAGGGCTTGGTTTCTATTCACTTGCATGTTAGTTCCTGTGAGCAACATTTTATTAAGGTTTTGTAGTTTGGATGATAATTCCATGTTCATTAGCATTTGTGTTATGGTCTATTAACACTTTGAATTAATTTAGAGTAGATATTCCTCTCCTCAAGGTTGGGTTTTTAATTATATAGATCAGTGGTTGGTATGAGTAGTTCTTCACCACACATGGGTTTTAATTGTGAGTACAAACACTAGATGTTTCTTAGGTTTAATTAGGGAAGCATAGATCTTAACAAATGAGCAATTCTGGGGTCCTAATTATATTCACCTAATGGGATGTGGTCTGGAACTCAAATGTGAACTAGGTTCATGGTTATGATCATCCAAATGATACACCCCTATGGTTGAGATATAATTTCTAGGTTATAGACATGAGATGACACCATATTGTATTTGCTAGGGTTTAATCTCCCCTAACCAAAATAATATGGTTACTTGCTTCATATCTTATGTGCTTCTTTAATCACTAAGGATTTGAGAATTGGTTTTATCTTCTACCAATTATCTTCTTTTATTATCACCAATTTATCATTAAAGTAACTACACTGGTTATAGTTCTTTTTATAGTTAACTTTGGTCATATAGATTAATGGTTCCTCACTATATAAGGTATAGAGTTTAACTCTAAGGTTTGCTTAGGTTCTTTAATCTATGGAATGTTGATGTGTTAGGATTCTACTTATGATCACCAAGTGATTCACAAGTTAAGGTTGGAATATAAGTATATGGTTGCTTACTAGTGATCTCCCAAGTAATTTCATGTGGAAATGAGATCTACTTATCCTATTAGGGTTTATTCTCAATACCTCAAGTTCTTAGGGTTTATGATCATCACTGAATTAATAATGATCAAGGTTTGGCTTCCTAAGGATCTCTCATTAAATGGGGTTCTCACTTCCATGATCAAGTGTTGTCTTGATTAACTAAACATAATATCTCCCTTATAGTTTCTTGGGTGGACATGGCTATGGTTGTCTCTATAGGTTATATCCCAGGAAAATGCCTGAGATATTTTGTTAGGGTTCCACTTAAATAAGGTTGACATTATCATCTGGGTATATGGGTAATTCTCTCCCTCAAACTCAAGTGTTGCCTCAACTAACTTGAGTGTAACACCATAATTGATCTCTCTTGTATAAGAAGGGATTATTCTAGGTTATGGTATACTCCTAATACTCTAGTTCAATTGTTGTCCTTTATTCTTAAATAGATAAAGCTATGTTTTGTATGATTGGTCTCTCTCATTTTGGAAAGGACTTTAATACTAACTTAAGGTTAGGCTCCATAGGAATTGATGTGATCATCAATATCTAGGTTTAACATAAATGGTTTCTCTCTCTAGGAATGACTTGAATAATATCCTAGGGTTCCTTCTTAAAGATGATGATTTGAATACTTGGATGTATATCCAAGGTTTAGCTCAAGGTTTGTTGCTTCTCTAATAATTATTGTAGAACTCTCATCTCTCTTGGTTTGATGTATAATAATATGAAATAGAGAAGGATATATATTTCTAGAGTTGATCTCCTTGTCTTGTTTCCAAGATTGAACTATAATGAATACCATGAGGTTCATGGTAAGTTCAAGGATTAGCTTAAGACATGGAAAAGATAAGTCAAGAATGGTTTCTCCATTTTATTCTTATTTGACTTGTAATTTAATAAATGTTCTTAGGTTATGGCAATGATTACCATATTATGATATGTTGTATGATCAAGTAGTTGATCATTGAGTAAAGTGTTATTGTGTTGATTATTAGTTCCAGTTGATCTAACCCCTTAGATCAAATCATCTCTACCCAAAACAAGGTTTTAACCAAGTCACATTGAGGTTTATAGCGCTTGACTTGATGAGCTACTTCAATTCCACCAAGGTCAAGTGAAACTTCAGTTGCTGTGACTGTTTTACTTTAAAGCGCGAAAATTCCCCAGATTTTCTATGCATGAATGCAATGCACACATCTGTTTCCTCTATTTTTGTAACCCCAATACCTGGGATATTACAGTATCGAAGCAAATTAAAATCATCACCTATAACAATAGGATATGGATTGTCTTTTGCTAGATTAACCAACTCGCGAAGAAAAGCAGGCTTAAACTTATCCTGTGCGGCCCCATAAACAGAAACCAAACTCCAAATGAAATTATCTGACTTATTTCGATTGTGAAGTTTTATGTGAAAATCACCACCCGAATTATCCAGAATTTCCATGGTTGAAGATCGGACTCCTATCAATAGGCCGCCAGAACGCCCCCTAGGTGGACGGGATACCCAATCGAAATCTTCCCCGCATGAGAGGCGATTTAGAAAATTCGTTGAGTAATTTCGTTTACATGTCTCGGAGATGGCAACAAAATCTAAAACATAGTCTTTGATGGATTCAGCGATGTGTAAGTGTTTAGCCAAGTCTTGGAGATCTCTGATATTCTTAAACATGTCATTCATTTAGAAACTGTTGCATATTTTGTCACCCTAGCCTTTTTATTAGGCCATGCATTCTTTTTAATATGGGAGGCTCTGGATTTGCGATTTGTTGCTTGTAGTTCGAAACAGGAACCAAGCATCGCGTCATCCGTTCCTACCTCCAAAACCTCTCCAACAAGTTGTGTGAGAAGCTGGTCATCTGTAATGGCGTACGCTTCGTCATTATCAACATTAGTCGGAGAGGAAGTAGACTTAGTTCCAGACATAGGAGTGAATTTTAATCTATCAAACTCCAAATATTTTAAAACTTTAGTCGAAACTGAAATAGCATCTAAAGAAGATCCCAGGGAGACGCCAACACTATTGAGTTTGGCAGAAACCTGAGGTGTAGAAAAAGATAAAAAAGGATTTAGAACATTTTTTCATACCCTTAGCGTCAAGGTTAGCCACCGCCTTACGGCCCATTGCCTTGGCCATGGAGTCCTCATCCGTGGCCGTAGCACCGTCAGCAACAACACAGCGGCGCGTACTCCGACGTGTCGGAGTCTGCACGCCGGCGCTCGAGGTATTGGCGCCTTTAGAGGAGGGTAAAGGCGACGCAGGCCCCTCCTCTAAAAAAGCACCCGTACCCACAGTCGAGTCCGGGGGAATGCAAGACGAAGTAGACCGTCGCCCCAGACCCACCGAAGGAGCAATCCCTCCGCGTGTCGCCGACGAGGAGCCTTGCGCGGCAACGGACGCAGCGGCCGACAGAGGCGTGTCTGGCTGCACGATGGGCAGACCATCCGCAACAGGTGCCCCGGTCGGCGTTAACGGCCGCACCTGGGCTGCAGCGGCCAAGGCCGACGTAGCCGAGCCCTTAGCCGGCTGCCCAGCGCGAGGCCTGGAGGTGGGCGGCCCAGCCACGTTGCCGTGCTGCAGCGCGTGGTGCCCCACCGCGGCCGGCTGAGCCTGCTGCGACCCAGGTTGCCCCACAACCACGGCATGCTCGGGCTGGAGAGCCGGCGCGACCGCCTGCTGCCCCGCCGAGCCCCCTGGCGATGTTGCTGCATCGGGCGAAGCGACGGTTGGCGGGTGTAGGGGAGCACGTGCGTCCAACCCAGCACCGCCTGGAGTCAAGGAGCCAGCACCTCCGGAAGTAGCGTCCGAACCAGCCCCATAAGACTCGAAAGAAGATGAACTCAAAGCCGCTCTCCTAGCGGCGGCCGGCGTCGTGCGTCCTAGAGTACAAATACGTCCGCGTGCAGGTCTATCGGACCTCGGGGACACCGTAGCACCCTGCACCGGAAAGGTCGCACCCATAGACGATAACTGCGAACCCCGAGCCTCAAGAGTAGGACTAGTCCGCCGTAACCTTTCCACTATCTCCTTAGCCTTGGGAGTCTGAGGGTTTGGGTTGAAAGGAGTGAGAGCTATCATAGCTGCAACAGTCCGGGTACCACCGGAGGTAGAATTCCCTCCTCCGCCCCCCGCCCCTTGAGGCGCCACTGATGTAGATGGTCCTGCACGAGCCTCCGATGTGTCCATAGCATCATCATCCACAGCATCATTCCCATTGCCTTCATCATCGGCATCATCCTTCTTAATCCAAATCAAAGGGATAAAATCGGGATCTGGTACATAGTCATCGGGCTCTCTACGGAAACGAAACTCGAAGGCCTTTAGCTTAACCACTACATCAGACTTGATGATTTTTCCGGAATCTGAAATCTTCTCAAGCACTTTAGCATCAATCATAGCTACCTGAATGCGAACCACTGCTCTGCGTCTGAGGCTAAGAAGGTCAACATCAAATGTCGTCCCCAACAGCGAACCCACAGCCCATAGTCCTAAGAAATACCTAAGCGTATGAGGAACTCCATCAACATGTAACCACACCTTATGTAGCTCGAACTTGTGTGGTACTTCCGAGGACTGCCAAGCTGAGATAGTCATGGTGGAACTGAAACCCGGAACGGTAACCTGAATGCCATCAACCCTGTCGAGGTCCTCAAAGGAAGGGACGCTGATTAGAAACCTGAGCTCATCAGTGGGTACAGCCTCCCATTTCCATCCAGGACGGTCCGAGCACCGTCTCGCCACCTGCTTGGCAATCACATCAGCTGGCACAACATCTCCAACCACGACAACAAGAGCTACAGGAGACTGAGTGGGCGCAAGCGCATCATTAACCACAGAATCTTTTTAGGAATCGTTGTAAAGTAAGTCTCCAACAGTCTAGCCCCAGTAACATAAGCAGAAGGGCGGGGCGCTCTAAGCACAGGACAACGCAAAGTCGGGTGAGCAATCTTACCACAAAAGTAGCAGTAGTGTTTGACCCTGCAATCTTTGGTCGCGTGAGAATGGTCAGAACACTTCGAACACCACACAGCTTTCTTGACCTTTGCCGCCGTCTTTGATCCATCACCAACCTCCATCACAACGGTAACCTGCGGGGGCATGGCCTGAACAACATCATGTGTCTGCACCTGCAAAGCCATCACCGGCTGCTGCGTCAAGACCTGCTGCTGACGGACCGCGGGCTGCCGCGGAAAACCTTGTGGAATAAAAGGATATTGACACATATTGGGATGACCCATCCCTTGCTGCACCTGACCATGCAACTGCCCCGACTGAAACCAAGTGCAATGACAGTAGCAGCCCCTGCCTTCTTCTTCTTATTCTTACGCTTCGGCGCCACACCCGGCGCATAAGGCTGCTGCAATGGGAAGCTCGGGGCCGGCTGTTGCTGAAAACTCGGCGCAGGCTGCTGCATGTACACTGGTGCTAGCTGCTGCTGCCCTGCCAAACAAAAATATGCAGGTGACTCATTATTTATTTTCTAATAGTAGAGAATGGTCATGGAGCGTGATGATATTCACCACAACAAAGGTACAATCCTATTTTGCATATCATGAGTAGAGAAATAAGGTGATGATCTCAAGAGCACGATTTTAAAGGAAAAGAAATTTAATTTCAGCAGATCGAGGCGGGAAACATGCATGTGTCTCCCTCATTGTTGTGACATTTAAACAGAAGACATTCTCCGGAGTAAGAAACACTCTAAGACTAGTTTGAAAGAGGTGGGCGCACATAAACCCCAAGTGCCTCCACATATTTCCCATCTCGCACGAAGAAACCCTCGATGCTATAATTGTCCTGCACCAGAACACTCAAACTTGTGCTCTGTGGGGTTCCAAAAGGCCCATACACTACGGGAACCGGTCAAGGTGCCGACGGCCAGATCATGTGCTCATATTATGCGATGTTTTATGACTTTCACACAGAACAACCGATGTTATGGATAGAATCGAGGATTTGTTTGTGATAATGTGCTCATATTATGCGCACATGTGCATCTTGGGATGTATTACGATGTTGCAGGAGGAAGTTTTCCATTTCATCGCACGAAAAAACCATTTTCCATTTTTGAGGTGTCGAAAACGGGGTGTTTTGTGAAGCAAGCACCAAATTAAAGTTTCACATTGGTACCAACACATTTTTCAAAAATAATAGACCACATAAGATGGATAATTTATTAACCGGTGTATCTGCAACCTTTCCGTCCACCCCTCATGAAAAAGACAAATTCCTGCCGTATCGGTAGGAGGCCGACCAGATTTGAACTACAGGTACATGATATAATGCTCAAGATTTTTTGTAAAAATCATTTTTAGATTCACAACATGCTATTTCATCAGAGATCCAGTGCAAGTTTGGCGAGCCTCAGCCCCAGGCAAAGGATCTTCATGCCCGCCATTTTGAATTTAGTTTGAAACGTGCATAAAAAATTCGAAAATGATCCAAACAATGTGAAACCTTCGCGTGGTGTCATATTATGTTTCATAGTTGCAAGGAAAAATATTAAAGTTGGAAAATTGCGAACATCATAAAAAATACTTCACAAAATGAGCTATTCGAAGTTTCATGACATTTAGGTCAAACGACCAATGTTATGGATAGAATCGCGACAAAGTTTATGATAATGTGCCCATATTGTGCACACATGTGCATATTGGGATGTTTTACGATATTGCAGGAGGAAGTTTTCCATTTTATCGCACGAAAAAACCATTTTTCATTTTTGAGGTGCCGAAAACAGGGTATTTTGTGAAGCAACCACCAAATTAAAGATTCACATTGGTACCAACACATTTTTCAAAAAAATTAGACCAACTAAGATGGATAATTTCTCAACCGGTGTATCTGGAACCTTTCCGTCCACCCCTCATGAAAAAGACAAATTACTGTAGAATCGGTAGGAGGCCGACCAGATTTGAACTACAGGTACATGATATATTGCTCAAGATTTTTTGTAAAAATTATTTTTAGATTCACAACATGCTATTTCATAAGGGATTCAGTGTAAGTTTAGCGAGCCTCAGCCCCAGGCAAAAGATTTTCATGCCCGCCGTTTTGAATATAGTTTGAAATGGGCATAAAAAATTAAAAAATGATCCAAACAATGTGAAATCTTCGCGTGATGTCATATTATATGTCATAGTTGCAAGGAAAAATATTAAAGTTGGAAAATTGCGAACATCACAAAAAATCCTTCACAAAATGAGCTATCATGTTCGAGGTTTCATGACATTTAGGTCAAACGACCAATGTTATGGATAGAATCGCGGCATAGTTTGTGATAATGTGCCTATATTATGCACACATGTGTATCTTGAGATGTCTTACGATGTTCCAGGAGGAAATTTTCCTTTTCATCGCGCGAAAAAGCCATTTTCCATTTTTGAGGTGCCGAAAACGCGATGTTTTGTGAAGCAACCACCAAATTAAAGTTTCACATTGGTACCAACACATTTTAAAAAAATACTAGACCACCTAAGATGGAAAATTTCCCAACCGGTGTATCTGGAACTTTTCCGTCCATCCCTCGTGAAAAAGATAAATTCCTGCCGAATCGGTAGGACCGTAGGAGGCATAAAATTATATTTGATTCAAAATATTGGTACATGATCTAATGCTCATTTTGGAAAAATTATATTTGATTCAAAATATGATATAGATGTCATATTTGGATTCCTCTCATTTTTCTAATCGATTTAGACCTATTATTTGTCAAATTTTGATTTACAGATTTAAAGATATTAATTATTCCATATTAAATAAAAAAGAAAAAATAAATCATTTTATTGTCTATTTGAATTCAAGATTAATATACTTATTCTTGTAGTTTATGTAGGTAATTGTTTGGAATTCAAAAAATAATGATGTGCAACATTAAGTAATAAGGGTTAATAGTATTGATATGGTATTATTGTCACAAGGTGTCATTTGTTTCATGGAATCTAGTCTAAATGGAACCGAGAAGTTAAGTCTGCTAAGGGTGGAGTAGTGTGAGGATGAGTGACTGACCTGGAAGTTTGACCATGAGTAGGATTTGACCTAATATTAAGTATAGTTAGAGTTAAAATGGTGCATGTGAGAGATTAAAAAAATTGGGATAAAAAAATTTGAATTTTTTTTTTGAAAAAGTTTGATTTTTTTTTGAAAAATTCGAGCCAGAATTACCAAACGGAGTTATTTCTATGCCGACGGCCTTTGCCGTCGGCACAGGATGCTGTGCCGACGGTCAGCCTGTGCCGACGGCAACTTTGCCTGTGCCGAGGCGTTATTGTGCCGACGGCAAGGTGCCGACGGCTGCCGTCGGCACAAGCCTGTGCCGAAGGCAAGGCAAGCTGTGCCGACGGCCGCCGTCGGCACCTTGACTGGTTCACGTAGTGATATGTGCGGGCATTGGTGACAATGGTGAGTGATGTTATGGAATTATAATCTGCAGCGTTTTCTCCAAAGACACAGATCGTCCCAGAGACTTCTGTCACGATCTCTGAAGGAGCAATCTCGATCTGCATGCAGGAAAAAGTAATCGGCAAACAATATCTGGAATTAATTGGGCTAAAAAGTGCATGCCTAAAAACCTTCAAAATGGGAGTTTAAAGGATTAACTCACTGTGTCCTCGTTATCCCCACGAGGGCCACCCCACGGACTAACAGTATGTTTTTCACCAGCTTGGTCGATGAAGGAAAATGCAAGCGAGTCGATGGCAATACCATGACGAATCGTCGCGCTTTCTAGGCGATGTGGCGTCGCCGGGACGTCGAGGATTTCCCCACTTGCTTTACCCCATGGGTCGACCTTGCTGATAGAGATCTGCTGAGGTATCTTCGAGTTCGAGCAAGATGTTTCTTGCTGTAAAAATCATGGTCATTTGAAAGAAAATTTGAAAGATAAAATCCCGCCTAAAACTAAGGTGTTTGTGTGGTATCTTCGTCGAGGGGTAATTATCACCAAAGATAACCTTGTAAAACGTAATTGGCAGGGAAGTAAAACATGTGTCTTTTGTCATCATGACGAGACTATAAAAATACCTTTTCTTCCGGTGCAAATTTGCTACTATATGGTCAGCCATCTAGACATGTTATACCTTATACCCACCACATAGCATTGCGAATATATTTGGCAATTGACTTAATGGTGCGGATTCTAGTTTTAAGCTACTTATTAAGGTGAGAGTTGTTTCTCTTATTCAGGTGAGATCTAGTGATGCACCGCTACGCTCCGTTTGTGGTTGCCTCTATAATGTGTGGAGCATCTCGGTCTCTTTATGGAGGTGTCTATATGATTGGAGGATATTTTGAGGGATATTTTTTCCCAACATGGAATGGTAGCGTGATCTTTGGATTGGACCTCCTTCGCCTTAGTCTTTATTTGGTTCACTCTTATGTTTTTTTCGAGAACTAGACTTTTATGGTTGTAACTTGCGGACTGATACGGGTGTATGCATCTCAGTTATGCAAAGACCGAGTATAATGCTTAAACACTAAGTAATAAAGCGTCCATTATCAAAAAAGAAAATCTTGGACTCCAAGTCTCTTCCTCCTCCATGTACCACCATATATATACATATCACCGTACAATAACAGAAAATTATGGATTCACAAACTTTGACACAAGGCATAACCTTATTTTGCATACCAATAAACGAGGGGATGATCACAAGAGCATAATTTAAGAAAAAACATTGCACCAGAAAAAAAAAGTGTCCCTTATTGTTGTGCGATGGAAAGTGAAGGCATCTCCGGTATAAGAAACACTGGGAGACTAGTTTGAAACGGATGGACCGACATAAACCCCAAGTGCCTCCACGTATTTACCAGCGCGCGCAAAGAAACCTATGATGCTATTGTTGCCATGCACCGGAACACTGAAAGGATGTACATTTCGTGATCCGAAAGGCCCGTACGTTCTCATATTGGTGTCAATTTCTAGTGATGCTATTCCAGCAGCAATAGTATATTGAACGGCCAGTGGTCCAGCAGGCAGCACTGTCCCACGGATTTCTTTCACGAACTCCGAAGGACCAAGCTCGATCTGCATTGCATTGCATGCAAGAAATCAGCAAACAATCCGTATGTGGAATAATGGAATTATACTGCATGTGTGCAAAAAAGAAGTCAACTCACCGTATCCTTACTATACACATTGGCGGGTATGCCCTGGCCACCCCACGGACCAACCGTATGCTTTTCACCGGCTTGGTCGGTGAAAGAAAATGCAAGTGACACGATGTTAGAACTATGACGAATAGTCACACTTTCTAGACGTCGCGGTATCGCTGGGACGTCAAGGAATTCCCCACTAGTTTTACCCCATGGCCCAACTTTTACCACAGGGATCTGCACAGGTATGTTTGGTGTGTCTGGTACGTCCGGTATGTCCGGTGTCTCCGGTGCATCCGGTATGTTCGAGTCAGAGCAAGGAGTTTCCTGTTGTAAAAAGTCACGGTCATGTATATCGAGAAACTTGGAGCAAAGCAAGCTGGAAACTTGGATCAAAAGTAGGCGATGATGCCAGATATGTATATCGAGGGAGGATCTCACCCCTGGTTTTGACAAGGAAAGGCACAAAGCACGAACATGAAGGTCTCTCATATTTCCTCCTGTTGCCAATTGGGTCTTCTTGTAGGTGATGACACCTTGTGCATATGCAAACTCTCCGATCCCGCCGACGATTGCCCACTCACCTTCATTCGCTTGAAAGTCTCCCATCACCTTGAAACTGGAGCCCATAAACCTGTTCCGAGCATAGAGAGATGAGGCATATTTTTAAATTTTATTTATGTAATGCATACATAACTAAGTTTAAGTAAAAAAGGTTGAACCTCGGATCGATGAACACCATATTGAAACAGATGAAATAGCTTTCTTTGCTCATCTGAGCCCCAATGTGCAAACCTTGAGCACGCGCAACAAGGTTCGCATCGGGGCCATCAGCCGGGCCATCGTATATGGTCCAGTCATTGGCAGCGAGGGTGCCGAAATGCCCGGGAAGCTCTGGATCCACTATGACTTTCTGGTTACCATTTGGTCTTCCCTGGAGGTGTTGGTAAGCATACAGGTGGAGAAGAATTTCCCTTTGCTGGATCATGGCTTGGCTAACCGGAGTAGATTTGAAATAGGAGGATCGGTGTGGCTTAGGTGCAGGCGAGCGGGAGGTGACTAGAGGATGAGGTGACATTGTGTGTGTGTGTTTTCTGAATACGTGTGCCTTAATTTGTTTTGATGGCATAGAGATGGAGGGAAGAGCCTATTTATAGATGTCCAAACGCATAGGCTGTTGGATGTATACGAGTCCTCTCGAATTAGAGCTATCCGAGACGTGTTTCACGAGCCATCACCTATATGTCAATTTCACCGGTGTGTGTCTTCAGTACGAACTTCAGCGAGGTGGTCCCTCGCTCATATTTCATCTCCGGGTCGTGTCTCACGCCAACATTCGTCCACATTCTCTCTGCATGGGCACACGGCTGGCCATGCCTTCATATGCATCCGTGAATCACGCTCTAGCTAGGCATCAATGTGTGTCGTCTCGCTTTCGTCAATCATGCATGTGTACTGCGTTTTCTTGTTTTTTCCTCAACTGAAACAAGTTTCTCAGCCGGACTAAAAAAAATTTGATAAAAGGAATATATTAATATCAAGAAGATATCAATTACAACCAGCCTCTGCAACAACGCACCACTCTAATAGCACTACGGATGCACACAGCCAAAAAACAAGAAAAAAAAACTAAGAAACAAAAGTCCCGCTACAGTATCTCGGGCCTAACAACAGCAATACATCCACCGTCAAGACAACACCTGAATTACAGACTCTCCAAAAACGACGCCTCCAAGAAGGGAACGGTGCTCAAACACCGTCGTCGCCCGATCAAAGATCTTAGGTTTTCACCCTGAAGATAGTTCCCAATCAAGCCTACTGAGTCTTTTTTCTAAACAGAGGCATAAGGCTTCACGTTTGGCACTCGCGGCCACCCAAAACGACAACTCCTTAATGTTTAAAAGGATAACCGATGTAGGCATTTGCTTATTTCGGAATACTCTAGCATTTCTTTCATTCAAATTTCCCATGAAGTGAGTAGGACGACGGAGGCGTTGGCTTTATGGTTTGTGGAGGAGGGTTCAGTCATGAGAAGCCACCATTCTTTAGGTGTCTTAGTTGGCCATTAATATAGGTCGATGAAGTATAGCCCTAAGTCATTCATTGGTGAGGCCCCAAATCTTTTGTGTACTGGCAATAAACTTATAAACAAGAAGGTGGTCAATTGATTCGGCGGTTCTTTTGCAAAGCGAACAAATGCCACAATTTTGCCATCCATGCCTTTGCAACCAGTCCGTCATCCAAAGCCTATTTTGTAGCGCAAGCCACGCAGAAAATTTCACTTTCGGTGATGCCCAAACTTTCCACACCATCCTTTTCATGTCAGTGTTGATAGCCCCCGTGAGCGTCCAAGATATGGAGTCCTCCAAAGCACCATTTAGATGAAAATCTTGAAGTTATCCAAAGATCGACAAAGTATTCCATGTGTGCGAAGGAAAAATCTTCGGTGATGTCAATCTTGGCACTCCAATCGTCATTCAACAAGGTTTTGGACACCGCAAAAATTAGGGGGGGGGGGGGGGGGGGCAATGTCTTTTGGCTTGAAACCATTTAGCCATGGGGCATCCTAAAAAGGAGTTTTTCCCCATTGCCAACTCCAATTACCAACGAGGCATAGAATAGGTCCGTGTCCACCTCCGTGCAAGGATTTCCTAAACCAATCCAAATTTTGGTCAGATCCATCCACTCTAGCCATTGCCATCGCAATCTTAGGGCCCTTAGTTTTTTTTTTTTTTGAGAAACACGGTACAACACAGACGCTCGCATATTTCAGTCTGCACTTGCTGAATATAATCCGTCACAATAAAAATAACTTGTGATGACAGATAATACTTGATTTAGGCAGAAGCTGGCTATGCAAAACAGATCCACAGCGATGCAAACCAGATTATGCATGACCACCGCAATGCAAACAGAAATGGCATCATTAGCTTAAACAAACATCAAATAAGTAAACAAATGCAAATATTTTATTCATGGACAAATCACAAATGCCATGTTATTCACAGAAATATTTTGTACAACACAACCCTGGAGCAAGAATATGTTTTCAGCTCACCTACATCTTTATAGTCCACCCTATTTTCCGTCCTAGGTACCAGATGTAATAATATTACACAAAATTTTGGTAAAAGTAAAAAAAAAATACATCGACGCGATTATATCCACATTTCGGATGAAAGAACATCTGATATTCGTATTTCTCAAGCCTGCCTTGAGCTTTAGCATCTGACGGGCAACCTAACATCAAGACTCCTAATCCCGGGGAGCCTCAAACCTTGAGGGGGTATCGATCCCCATCATACAACAGAATCCTGATATCAAGATGATGAGCATCACTAGCCCCTGCAGATTGTGGACAAGTGTGAGAAAATGATACAAGGAATACCAGGAGCAGTAATCTTCGACAAGGTACAAACAAGTATTATATACATGTAAATGGCACAAGAACATAGTAGGCAGTTGCAGTGAAAGCAATGACAGCATTAAACTGCTAGTGAACAGCCGGAGCAGAAAGGGTGAGCAGTAACAAAACAGAGTCCAGGTGACAACTTACAACAAAAACTCCCTCCAGAAGACTTGATTTTACTGCGCACTCTCCATCACATCCGCCTAGGCCAGGTTCCGTACTAGTGTTGGTCTTCTCTGCAAGATACCTGGTTATTGGCAAGTTGGAAGTCTTCTCCACCAAACCATAGGGTTGGGAAGCATAAAGAACTGTATATTTAGCCCCAGACTTTTTCAGCACAGAAACCAGCTCGGAAAGCAACTCCCCTGAAGTAGAATAGCAGAATGTCAGAATACAGTTATCCAGAAGGTGGATGCACAAAAACTAGTCCACGTAATATAACCTTCTGATTTTGCATTATCTAAATCCTTGAAACCACCATTACAGAAGACAATCCGATCAGTTTTTCCACCTGGGTTCCTTCCCATCCGTGACATCACCAAGTCCTGGAATGTATATGTTGTCGATATGAAATCAACATAGGGAGAAATAAAGGAGTTCTTTTAGGAAAACTACAATAGCATACATGAATAGAATCCATGTTCTGATGTTTCTACAGATCTTCGCCGCTTACTGTACACGTATCTGTGTATGTGATGTGGTTTCCTTGGAAGTCACTGTCACAATTCTCAACAAACCCAGATAGCAGTGAACTCTCCAATTTATCATCATCTGCCATTGCAACATAAGGGAATGCCATGAAAAACTCTGATCTTGCAAAGGAGACCTGGTAAAAGAAGCATAGGGAATATCCCAGTGTTTGATTTTCTTTGATGCCTCGGTGATAACTAAAAGGGAAAAATATACGAGAATGCCGGAGCTTACCTTTAACGTATCTGCCAAAGATGGATCAACTTGTTTATCTTTAGACATGTCCGACGGTGTAGCTAAAGGAACATAAGAAGATCAGTGCCAATATAAGCAATGAGCATCTTCCTAACAAAATACTATGCTCTGGAACAATTTTTTTTTTTTTGGAGAATTGTTCAGTAACAATTATGCCACAAGATTAAAATATGAAGAACAAGGAAACTCTATGATCTCTTATAATTGACTAATTTGTTGATCAGAAATATGAAGAAAAATGTATTTCGACTTTTCAGTTCATGCAGCATTGCTTCAATGAGTACATAAACAGTCCATATTATACAATGACAGAGTTTCCAGTAGATAATACCTTTGAGCCGAGAAAAACAACAGCAATGTCAACATTCTTATGAGAACCCTCCCTTGAACACTACGGACAAAAACCACAATGTTGGGAATTATTTAACTGTGTCAAATAAGGATTGATACTTGAGTATAGTTGGACAGAGCTCAAGTTTTGCAAATAGGGGTATGTGAGGAAAACTCACCACCAACTTTGACCAGCCACCTTCATCAAGTACAGATTTAGCTAAACTTGCTGGTGAGGTTGTCTGATAGTGGACTGCTTCTTTAGGCTCGTCCGAACTGAATTTGCAGAAAATAGTAGCATGAGATGTAATGTAAACCCAGACAGGGAGCATGTAACAATATAACCTTATTAAAAGAAATGCAGTCCACAAAAGAACATAATATGAGAAAATCAACTAGCCGTGGTTGGCAGCAAAAGAATCACACGAAACAAAATATCGTGTTGGTAGATTGTAACAGTTCAAAAGTCATAATTCATACACTTCATATAACAGGCTTTGATCCAAAGGTCAACCTGTATAACCAAAATTTAATGGATGCATTTTTATGTAGTAAAGTAACTGAATCCATATCAGTGAGATAGACTAGGAAAACTGCAATAGCACCCATCATCGGCAGTGGAAACATGGAAATTGTTCTATTTAAAGGAACTTCTGTCTCGGATGTTTTGTGTCACTAGAGGCCACAGATGGCTCAGTTAAAAAGGTAGTAAGGAAGCTAATGCTTTTGCAGTGCTAATAATGCCACTTTTGACCCTAAGTGCCTAACTGATGCCTATGCTTTATTTCCCGCCTTTGTGCCAGGTTGCAGAAATCGATTTGTTCAGTGAAAAATCCTGAACGAGCATATAGTTTGCTAGGATCTCTATGGATGTGAACCTATCTTGAAGGACACCCCTCATGCTTGTCGATAAATTTGAACTCAAATTCAGGCATTTAAGTCCTAATTGAGCTAATTAAATCAGGAGATGACACAAAATCCTCACAACAATGCTAAAACACAAGTTCCTAATCATCTCTAACCTAAGTGAAATTATCAAGACGACACATCGATCACTAGGGATCCATCTAGATGCTGGGATAACCAAGAGACGAGGGGAAGCCAAGCAATCGTACCCGTAGTTCTCCGGCGCCCAGAGGAACGCTGGGGCAGTCAGCGGAGCCGCCGCCGCTAGATGCCATGTGGCCAGAAGCATCACGGCCACCGCCGCGAAGGCCACCTTCGCCGCCATCTGACAGAATCGAAGCCAAGCCAGAAAAGGATCAGAAAAACTAGGAAAGTCACCCCCGGAAAAAAAAGAGAAGAGGAGAAGAACCAATCTGAAGTGAACGGCTTGGAGATGTCAGGGCAGAGATGTTAGAGCATCTCCACTCGTCCCCCCGAGGAGGCCCCCGGCGAGCGTTTTTTCCATCCGGACGGCGAAATTCGGCCCAGTCGCGCCCCCGGTTCCTCGTTTTCGTCCGGATTTGGGCCTAAATTCATCCGGCGATCCCACGCCCCCCCCGGCCCCCCGGGGAGCTCTCGGGGACTCCGGACGAGTGAAAAGCGGGGAAGGGCCCGATCTGTCGGTGACTCGACGCACGAACCCCACCGCCACGTCGCTCAAAATCTCCCCCACCCCTCGTATCTCTCTCGCCGCCGGCACCACCCCGCCGGCTTGTTGCCCAGATTGCGCCGCCACTCCTTCCCTACCTGCCTATATTCCGCCGTGTTTGGACGACGGCCTATCTGGCTGCTCTTCCGCCGGCCTGTTTTCCGGCCTGCTTGCTCGTCGTCGCTCGCGGCTCGGGTTGCCTCGACCACGCCCGTCAGGTGTTCGTCCATTTGCCTCGCCGGCCATGGACTCGGACGAAGAGGAGGAGCAGATGTTCGTCGAGCTTATGCAAGAAGAGATGGCAGCAGCCGCCCAAGACGACGAGCACATGATGATCCTTGGTTGCTTGGCAAGCATGTACGCCGGACTGGCAACTCGTCGGCGTGGTGGGTCGGCACGAGGTCGCCGGAAGTGCAAGCCGAGACAGCGAATGGAGGGCTACTGCATGTTGTACGCCGACTACTTCGCCGACAATCCATTGCACGGTGAGACTGTTTTCCGGCGTCGTTTCGGGATGAGCGAAAGCTATTTACGCAAATTGTGTATGCCATCCGCCACTTTGATCCCTACTTCAGATGCAAGGCGGATTGCCGGTTTGGTTGGATTTTCGTCATGCGAAGTGCACGGTGGCTATGAGGATCTTGGCGTATGGAGCTCCCGGTGATCTGCAGATGACTAACTTCGGATGGCCGAGGCCACCGCCCGTGATTGTTTCTACCGGTTCTCGGGGCCGTCATAGCGGTGTTCGGGGACTATTTCTTGAGATCACCCAGCATCGAAGACACTCGGAGGATCCTTGCAACAAATGAAGCTAGAGGTTTTCCAGGGATGCTTGGAAGCATTATTTGCATGCATTGGCAATGGAAGAAGCTGTCCGTTTGCGTGGCGGGGAATGTACAAGGGTCACAAAAAGGCTGCCTTTGTGATACTTGAAGCGGTGGCTACCCATGATCTATGGATTTGGCACTCTTTCTTTGGTATGCCTGGATCCAACAATGACATCAACGTCCTAAACTGCTCCCGGTCTTTTCCAAGCTTGTTGAGGGTCATGCTCCCCCGGTGGACTATGTGATCAATGGTCGGCACTACAACAAAGGATACTACCTTGCAGACGGTATCTATCCAAAGTGGGCAACATTTGTGAAGACGATCTCCAACCCTAGCACCCCCAAACTTTGCGAGTTTGTCAAGAAACAAGAAGCTTGCCGAAAAGACGTCGAGCGAGCATTTGGTGTCCTAACAGAGATTTCTTTGTCGTCCGGTTCCCCGCTATGACTTGGTCCAAAGATCAGATGTGGGAGGTGATGAACTGCTGTGTGTGCCTACACAACATGATTATTGAAGATGAGCGAAAGCATCCGGTTCCTCTGGCTGAGCAAGAAGCACCATATGAGAGAGAGGGTCCTCTTGCACAGCCTAATCACCAGGTGCCTCCATCATGGGCCGCCTTCATTGCTATGCGCCAGGAGATTCGAGACTCTACAATGCACCAGCTGCTGCAAGATGATCTGGTGGAGCACATATGGAGGCTCCGAGGCAACGCCAACGCCGACGCCAACTAGTCTGTCTTAATTTGTTTGAAAAATTGTGAAATTTGTGTGCTTCATTTGTTTCAGCACTTGTTAAACATTGTACTGTTATCGCCGAATTTGTTTCAGCAATTTTCGTCCTCTTGTTTGCCGAACTTGTTAAATTTTATGTTGAATTTGTTTGAAATATGTCAAATGGTCGAGGTTGGGGGTTTCCTGCCGGGGGGACGGCTGGAACTTCGGCGCTCCCCACGCCAAAACTTCATCCAATCCGGACGAAAATTTCGCCGGATTTGTGCGTGGGGAGCGCCAACGAGTGGGGATGCTCTTATACCTTCAGAGGAGAGCGGGTGGCAAATCCGGGGTTCTGGATTCGCGTCGCCTCTCCGTTCTCTCGCCGTCGTGATCTCGATTCTGAAAAAAGAACACCGAAGGAGGTAATAAGTTGTTCGTTGCCACGTGCTAAGGGGAACTGGCTTGACTCGTAGGCCCGCCTGAGGTAATATTGCCACCTGTCAGACTCAGAGTCATCGCAGAGATACACTAGTCCGGTGCTCATTCCAAAACGGGCCATATCTATACCTAATAATAAAGGAGCTAAGGTTTGTGCCAAAATTTTCGTCCAACTTTTCATTGGACCGTTTTGCCCTCCCACCAATTTACATATTACCCACCAATGCCATCTAACCGTTCTTTTCTCTTCTTCTCTCTCCCGGACAAACCACCCCACCTGGCAAACAGATCACAGCCCGTTGAAATAGACCCACGAATCCCCCTCCCCTGCCTCATCCGGCTTGGAGCGCTAGCAGCCGATGGAGATCGAGGCGGGCGGCGGCCTCATCCGGATTGGAGCACCAGCAGCCGGGAAGAAGCCGAGAGCTTGGGCCAGACACGGGGACGGCGGTCAGATGCAATGCCGAGGGACAGGTTGCCGGTGAGATGTGGTGCCGTCGGGCGGCGCCAGATTTCGGCGTAAGATGGGTGGCGCCGGATACTTTCAAGAATGGCGGCGAGGTGGGGTGCTTAGGCTCACGCACAAAGAGAGAAAGTGGAAAGACCCATGCGGGCGCACTTGGTCCAGAACTGCATCCTCGCGAGCGTCGGGCATTGTGTCGAGGAACAAGTACACCGTCCTTGGTGCTTTGCCCTGCCTCTGAATCACTTCCGTCCGATAACATCGCTGTTTTCTTCTTCACCGCTGCCTATACATCTGGTACTTCCTGTCTAATCCCACCCATGTCTTTTAATCTTAGCTGCAATTGAACTGTCGCCGTGATTTTGCTTATCGATTTGATGTGGGCGTCTCAACTGATTAAGATGTGCATTCTGTGTTGGCTGATATAGATTTTAAATTACGTACTACTAATCTGCAAACGAATTTATGCTGTTAATTTCAGTTATACAATGTTATATGCTACAGCGAAGCTATTTGGAGCTCGTGCCAGATCTTAATTTGGTCATGGTTGTCGATGGTCTGGCCAGATGTGGGTGGATGAATAAACAAGCTTAGCAGGATATTAGACTACCTCCAAGACAATGCAATGCCTGATGTGCGGCATGTGTCTAAGCTATGGCCCGTGGCGTTAGATTTGATGTCATTATTGCATAGCAGACCATACATGCACATCTCTGAACTTCAATTGTGTACTCTTTGGTAACTCCAAAACTTTCGTTGGTTGCTTTTCTTAGGGGCACTACTAGAGATCGGATGCCGATTTGTTGCTTCTGATCGGACCACTGCATGACCGTACGATTGAAAGGAGCTGGACCATACGATCTGAACTAGGCTAGCGCGTCAATTTGCATTAATCGGGGTCTGATTGCATGCTTCCTAAACGGATCCTGTAACTTACGTTCGCTGATGTCGCTCAGCATCTCCGCAAGTGTGCTGCCTCGGCTATTTTATTACGTGATTTTAGGAACAAATTTGAAAGCTTCCATCTAAACGGCTTCCGTGATGCACGTCCATACTATCCAAATTGATCTCTTATCAATTGGAGTTAATTTTGGAAAACTATGTGTTGTTTCCAACTAATAAAATACAAGAATTAATTGTGCATTTTTTTCCGTCACAACAACTTTTATTTTTGCACCTTTTTAGTCAGAACAACTTAGTTTTGTGCAACAGAAGTATAGTTTTTGTACACTGGAAGCACCGTTTATTGGGGAAAATATTCTTACAGCTTCCTTCGAATAATCATGGCAGATCAACTGTTGGTTCTCGTCCCCTAAAAAAAACTAACTTGAGATTTTTTGAGGCACTAATTCGGGATTTAATTAGGAAGCAGATCTTCTTTCTTGTTACTCCCTCCGTTCCATTTTATAGTGCCTATAGTTTTTTGGCACGGAAATTAACGCAAGAGTATTTTTTACACAAGACCCCCTGGCTGAACGATTTGAGATCGGAGTAAAATAAGGGAATCGATAACTTCCTAACTTACCGTAAGAAATCCCACAAATCTCTTTGGTTGACTCTCCATATATGTGCAACCATGTTTAATTAAGGAAACAAAAATATTGCTTCTTAAATCTAAGCAATCATCGAGGCCATGCATTAGGAATCACAATTAACTGTTTCCTATTTTGTATGGATTTTTTTTTCATGCATGTCATGTTGGAGTTGAGCGGTGGAGGGGGTAATTGAAAAAAGCTAAGCTACAACCTTATATTCTGAAACACATGCCAAAAATCTATAGGCACTATAAAAAGAAACGGAGGGAGTATTATTTACTGGAGCGTTTTTTTTTTTTTTTGTGAAATAACACAACAGAATATGTGTCGCACTCAAAAATATTTTATGAGTCCACAGTAGCATGGTAATACATCAACTAACCAGATTAATGATTCCAACATACTAATATGAATCTGTTTCCGTCCGTAATCAAATTATTTTCACTGTCATGATTAGGCATGCTTCAAAAGAATTGGGGATGTTGCTTCAAAAGATTGGCGATGGTGCTTCAAAATTAATAACTATTTTCTTCCGTTGAATGGAAAATTTGCTCCATGGATAAGACGTATCAGTCTAAAGTCACATTTTTTACAGATAGGTGATGTCAAATGTCTCCACTAATTTTGCTACCATTTATTTCTTGTAATCCTTCCCAATTACAAACGTTATGCATGCCATTGGGTCGGCAAAGCACAATTTCTAGAAGACCCATGACAACCGTTTTCGTACGTTATGCTACTTCTTTCTTAATTGCTTCCTTCTGATGGCCACTATGCTTCACTCAGATAGTGGTTGTGCTTCCTAAGACCCACGAGTTGATTTTGGCATGCTTCCTTCCGAGGGTCACTGTGCTTCGTTCATATGTGTAGTGCTTCCTTCATACGCCACCGCTCAATCCTGACATCTTACATTCCAATGGTCACTATGCTTCATTCAGACTATTGTAGTGCTTCATTTAGATGGTGGACATGATTCGTTCCCGCTGCCCCACGATGCCGTGGATTGAAGCGGCATGGGCGGAGTGACATGCAGCATGGATGCAGCGTTAGCCAAGGCCTGGTTGATAGTGAAGTAGTCCTGTTCAAGACATGAACCGAAAAGAATTTACACGGATTTAAAAATCGAAAGTAGAGAATCTATGAGCAGATTGGAACCTAGGTCACTTGCAATGCACAAAACATTAGCTTGCCGCAACAATGCAAGGAAGCAAGGAAAAAGTAGCTTGCTGCAAACATATGGATGCTTCACAAAGATCTAGAACCTAGATAGACACAACATATGATCACAACTTACCTAGGTTGGTCGCAATTACCTTCATTAAGATAGTGATCCACACGGACGGAAGCAACCTAAGTCGCATTGCTTCCGCCAAAGTATAGCCTCATCAGCCAGAGTCGCGTCAAAAATTGATGTCATAATTGCAGATACAAAGGACAGTTTAGATTTGATGTCTGAAAATACAGGAAATATGCACACATCGGACATAGTTCAGTTTGATATTTACCTTCTTCCCAGCCAACGACCAACTGGCTCAACAGGGAAAAAAACCTTGATGGCTTGGTGGACGGGAGGTTCCGCCCCGATGACGTCTTTTTGTCACCGACACCTACTGCCGGCGGCCACCTGTCAGTTCTGCCTTGGCGACGTCTCCCTGCGACAGAGCGTCATGGCTGCGGGCGCACGCGATGTCGTGGTGGAGGTGAATGGCTGGAGGAAGCAGAGCTAGGGGAGGCCGGGATGGGACGGGAGCGCTGCCGCGATGGGCGTCGGAGGAAGGAAGCGATTCAATGCAGGGGAGGAGATGGAAGCCACGCTGCCTTCGCGTAGTTATAGGGCTGAGGAAAACGATTTAATTAATGGAGAGGGGTGGGTTAGGGGCATAGATTGACGTTCGTTCTGAGATGGGATCGACGGCCTTGGTGACGTCCGATGATTCTTTTCCAATCGGACCCCGGAAGTTAGTGTTTACCTTTTCTTAGTATGTACATTGCTTTTATTTTGAGAGAGATTATAAGTGCTATGCTGCATTTATGTGTAAATGAGCAAAGGCAAGTAGCTAATGTGTTGTTGCATCTATTCAGAACTTCCACAAAACAACTTGGTTTCAGGTTATTTTCCCGCAAAACAAGTTGGTTCCAGGTTTTCAAATTAGCATTATTGTTGGAACTCTTCACTATACATAGACATTAAGCATTGATGGGTTCTTCCGCAATGGGGAATTATATACATCACAAACTTAATTGATTTAACCTGTGCATTGATAACAACGTCATCAATCTTTTTCTTTTCAAAAAGCCTTGGATGGTTGTTATCTATGATACATCTCAATTTTATATTGCATATATGGTTGTCTCAAATATAAATACATTAAAATAGGAAGTCTAAAATAGTAGAAAATAGAACTTCTAAAAGTAAAGTATAAAAGAGTAAATCAATAAGAAGATAAAAAATTAAAGATTATGACAAAAAACAAAAGGACAAATTGAGGCTAGGTTTACTTAGGTTGATTACCTTGGGGCATTTAGGTTGATCACCTTGGGGCATTTTTCGTCTAAAAGTTGTTTTTCTCTCCCGGTGCAACGCACGGGCATGTTTCCTAGTTTATATAAAAAAAACCGTAGTTCCTCCCAGCGCTGCCATATTATACCCTATACTATAGTATGGAGGTGGCAATTTGGCTCATGGGAGCAAATGCTCTCATTATATAAAATAATTAAAAAACAATTTTAAAAATGTTAAAAAATTCTGATATAAATTTGTTGGTGTACATCGTGACATTCTATGTTAGTGCACAAATTTTCGTGGAAAAACAACATTTTATATGGCGTGTACAAAAAAGACAAAAAAATATCCTGTACGTAGTCGTGTTATAGCATCAAAACTTGTCTTTTTTACAGGAGCCACAATTGTTTTTAGTTTTTTTGAAAACTTATGTACCAACATAAAATGTTTAGATGTACATGTAAAAATTTAGTTTAGAATTTTTTGACACTTTGAAATGTGGATTCACATAATGGGAGCATATGCTCCTATGAGCCAAAGTGCATTTCCGCTATATTATACACTATATAAAAGTCATACGGATTAGAGCTCACCCAGCGATTGAGAACTGTAGAAGGCGTATTTTCTGTCCAATTAGCTCACGACCCGTCCTCCATTGGTCATGTAAATCGTGAATTATCCTTTTCATCTCTTTTTTCTTTTGCCTCTTTGTTTTCTGTTTCGTCCCGGTTCCTTCCCTGTTATTGCCGGTTGCTTTGATCTGGTCAAAGCGGTGCATGGGCTCCAACACATACGGGAGAGACCTTATCCCTTTCGTCCTCTAAAAGAAAAAAAAAAGAAAAAAAATCTCTCAAACTCCCAAACTGTTCCTCATCTCTCTCGCCTCCGCGTGTTCCCCTCATCCTTCTCTTCCTCATTATCGGCCGGAGAGGAGGAGGAAGAGCGTGGCGGCGGTCGCCTGTGTTGGTTCAGCGGCGGGGTTGAGGCAGCCAAGAGCCATGGTCGCTGGCGGCCTGGAGCTGTAGGAGAGATCGACTAGGTCCCATGCCCTACTGCATTCCTCTCATGCCATACTGCTGCACTCCTACACGCCTCTGTCGCCGGCTGCCTCGACGGCAGGAGGCCCTCACCATCAGTTAGTATACACGGCAGACTCATCTTATCCTTCTCTGATTTTTTCTAAATATTCATGTGCTTTTGATCGATTTAGGGTCTTCTTGATGGAAGCAGGGGCATCGCCCGCGCGCTTCTTCAGGACTTACGGCATCTGCAGATCTGCCCGTGCATCAGCGCCCATCATGTCCTCGGTTCCATAGCAAGCGGCAGTCGCACCATCTGGTTGTTCGTCTGCGGCGAACAAGATGCAGGCAGTGCCGCCCGCGTCCATGGCCAAAAAGGAAGTACGCGGCTGTTGAAGTTCTGCCTTTTCCTCTACTCTCTCTCTCTCCCTTCTTTGACCCCTCTGTTTCTCTTTTTTCAGCAATGACCAACACTAAGACCAGAGGATGCAACCCTTGAAAGAGCGAGCCGAAGGGCGGGGCCAAACCTCCACCATGGACACGTCCATCTCAGCTCTCTTTCTCTCTCAGCTGGCGACAACGACAGCACAAAGATTGGTGCACATGTGGAGCTCGACCTTAGTACCCATCTGCGAGAAGAGCTAACGAAGGTATGACAACGGTGCCGCTGTTTCTCTTTTTTCAGCAATGACCAGCACTAAGACCAGAGGATGCAACCCTTGAAAGAGCGAGCCGAAGGGCGGGGCCAAACCTCCACCATGGACACGTCCATCTCAGCTCTCTTTCTCTCTCAGCTGGCGACAACGACAGCACAAAGATTGGTGCACATGTGGAGCTCGACCTTAGTACCCATCTGCGAGAAGAGCTAACGAAGGTATGACAACGGTGGCGCCAAACACTTGACAAGTGCGGCTCCAGTTTGCCAGCGACGGCACCATCAACATCGAAGGCATTCTCAAGTCACTGTGGCTACTCGGTTACCTATCTGATGTTTCCATATTTCCTACACGACAAAATTAGACTACATACATAAGTCGAAAAAGATATCCAGTATATACACATGTTCTAAAATCTCCTGCCACAAATTTAAATTAATTTCATGGGTTAGCATGAAAGGTATCCATGTGAGATTTGTTTTTGCTGCTACCCAATTTTGCTTCAGAAAAGCCAACTCCCATATTTTGGTCTGCCTGCTTATGTCTTGCATCAAGCTGGACTTTGGACATGGGGTTAGATGGATTAGCAATTAACTTCAAGCTATAGCTAGGGAAAAGTTTCTTGGTTGTACAATCAGATTACATGATATGCAAATAAACAGTATGGTGCACTTACTACGAGACGTTTAGAATATATGGACTTCAGTTATGGTTCTATTATTTATTTATGCAGACCCTACCTTTCATAAATTGCATGGAAAAATTTGTATGGAGGGTGGCCGTGTGGTGTTCTTCACAGACAGAATTACTTAAGTTGTTCATTGAGCTGAAATGGCATTGTTTATGTAACTAAGCTGGCATCACATAGTGATACATGAGAGAATGTACATGGTAAACATGTAAGGGAGATGTGCTCAAGAATTTTTAAATACGCATTCCTTTAAGAGGTTGACAAAATGGTTTATCTTATTTTCCTGTACTTTGCAGAAGCTATACATCCTCCTATAATGCAAGAATTATTCTCTGGCGGTCGTGCTCAGGACATGCTTCAATGGTTTTATGCAATTTAAGGTGTTCTATCCAGTATTGAGAGAGAGGGAGGGAGGGAGGGAGGGAGGGAGGGAGGGAAAGAGAGAGAGCGAGCAATCTAATGGTGTCTTCGGTTCAGTTTTGGGGAACAGTTGAAAACAATGGGAGTTGGAAGGGGAAGAACTGCAGATGAAAATGTGGGGGATGACAACACAGGGAGAGGACAAGGTGTCTCAAGCATTACAACAAGGAGATACGGACATCTAGCAGCCACCGGCAGCATGACGAGGCCGATGACATAAAGTTAGTCACATATTCCTTCATGTTTAGACCGGATCTTTTCAAGGGACTCCAGCATGGTGGGATCTTTACGGAGGACTACAGCATGGCTTCTAAGGAATGTATACCATATAGGCTACTGATTCATATAAGGTATGTGATTCTCTATTCTTCTAAGGAAAATAAACAGTGCATTTGGCATACATTCTGTCTCAGCTTTCAATTTTCTTTCGAATCCAACCGTGTGATTTACTCGATCAGAACAGGTTCCAGACCATCAATTGGTGCATGATATGTGGAATGGATAGTAGTTTGGGATTTGTTTGTTTTTCCTTTTGAAAGCACCAGAAGTCCTAAATCCATCGAAAGATCGTCAAAAATGGTTATCTAATTCATCAACAGTTATCAGAGCCATTGAAGAGGTTAGTAGTTGGTCTGCTAAAAAATGTGTCTCTGTATGTTTCACTATCTGGGTTTAGAATGCTGACACTGAGAAAATAGTAAGGTATTGTCATCATAGATAAGGGACAGTATCTCCACGGAATAAGAAAGAGGTATAGGTATGGCAGTGCACCTACCGTGTCTATGCCACGAGTGGTTCACCCAGCGAAGTGCTATATTCCACCAACATTGCTCGACAATGATGCTATTTTAAAATATTCCTTGGTAGTAGTTCTACATCCTGATCTAGACTCATACATTGCAGATCTGGAGCATGTCGGTGATTTTATTGAATCAAATGTGCATGTCCGAGTTCGAATTGAACTGCTAAATGACAGAGCATTCTTGCTCTATATTGATAAGGACTATCCTTTGGAAGATCGGATCTGTAAGGGGGAGCTTATTCAGTGGACACCTAAATATGGGTCAATGGGGTGTGTGGTTACTCAACTATTTCCGCTTCAGATAGTAGCCTCGCTCTCTATCCTAAGTTCAGTGTTGGTAACTGAATGCATAATCTGTCAGTAGAATCACATGACTCAGTGACCAATGACGGTACAGATGATCTCGGCATAGCAATCACTGAATACAATTGCATTGTCTGGTGTGTAACATATATGCCATACCAGGTATGTTGGCAGTCAAGAAGGTTGTTGTTGAGTTTGACAGATTTGGCGGAAATTTCTACCGATAGCAATTATAAATGCCGAATCATTTGTATCAACACAAGCTAATACAGCTCAAGTTGGTGAGCACTTTGTTTAGTTATTGCAAAGCTAGGCTCTTATCAATTATGTACCAACTAGAAGCTTCCTGACGTATGATGGTGTTGTATCTTCCTTTTGATGGAACTCTGTTTCGTGTCGGTGAGACATATTATAAGTTGCTGAGAAGATGCTGAATCAAAATGTGTTAGCTTTTTTACTGTTTCTATACGATAGTGCTCATTTTGATTTTAATCGTGAAGAACTATCTATGCGCTCTCTATGTTTTGTTTCTATGCTCACCAATTTTTGTCTCTCTTTTTTTAATCTAAGTTTTTCCAGTTGAGCCGCTACGTACACAAATTGAAGGGCAGCCAGCGCTACATATCTCCCAAAATTGCAATTCTCTAAACTCAGCTATTGGTATCTATACAACGACAAATTATACTACCGTTAGATCAGGCTGGGATTAAGACTTAAGCTTCACTTCGAAATTCCTCCATAAATCCATAGTATATACTTATTTCAACAGCTATAAGTAAGTAATATTGCTGAAAAATTACTACAAAAATGATGACCTGAATGCCTACTTACAAGATTACTTCAGTTTGAAGATGTGCTCACTGCAACACGACCGTTCTATTGTAGATCTATGCTATGGCTACGAAAAGCCAGCATTAGAGTTGTCATCAGTCATCACGCTATCTTATTGATAAATATAAGACGCCTCCCAATTCGTTATCATCTAATTGCAAATTTCTTACCTTGCATATGCAGGAATGAGTGACGTTGACCAGGAAGAAACAGTCGCAGCTTTCCTTCACTTGCTGCGCCGGCCATTAGTCTCTCCTCGCTGGATCCGTCCACCGCCACTCTATCTTTCGCGTCAGCGCCGTCGTGCCCTCAGATGACTGTGCTATCCACATAGATTCTCCCCACACGCATCAGAGCCCCTCCGACACCCACTGCTCTCCATATTGTGATGCCTCTCCACTCTCTCCCCCTGTGGCATTCAACTTAGAGATAGAGAACCAGATCGAGCTCAATTGACAAGAGAAGGAACTTTGGAGAACCTGCACATATCACTTCGCAGCCACTAACGACAAAAAAGGAAGTTCCACGTGTAAGCCACCGTCCATAGTCATCTTGCACTTGGCAGCGCAGGCGGACCAAGGACAAATATGTGAGGTGTCCCATCTTCAATAATATATACTACTTCCTCCCTCCGGCGCGTAAAAAATATCTATATAATTTATCTAAATTTAAATTTAGATGTGGGTTTTATACACTAAATCTAATTGCTAAGATTAGTATTATTAAATAAGCAAACATTTTTTCTATTAAATAAGAAAATATTTTATTTTATACTGACACCTGGGTAACCGTATATAAGATGGCCCGCACTATTGGATTGGCTCCACTGAACGAAATCTAATTGCTATGATCAATCTAATACATCGTCAATTGTGCGATAAGCAAATAACTATGTGGAATGCACTCCGGCGAACAAAAAGGTCCACGCATTCACAACTAATGATCGTCCTAGAAAAAAAGTAAAGAAAAAATTGCACACAATTACACGACCCTGCATAGGCACCTTCGTGCCACCGCAACATCCTCCCCGCACTACCATGCCGCATCGCCGCACATCCTCGACATGTTCTCCTCGAACGATGTCGCCGCCTTCCCTCTTTTTATGCGACGCCGGTGCCCGGTAGCAAAGCGCGGGAATACGTCAACGATCTCACGGCGGCTCGATCAAAGCATGTGCTCCTACCGCTCGATGGTGGCATAACCGAGCGCCAATGACCGAATGAATCGACGATCTTCCAACAACCTCGATTTGGTCTCTGGCTCTCCATCGTCGTGTTAGCTGGCCCTCTACACTACTCCCGCAGACGTCTCTCCATTTTTACCAGATCGGTGAGTGAGCGAGTTCTTTTTCATCTCAAAATATTAGTATTACGAGCTAATCATGTCTACAAGTCTTGGTTTCAACTGTACAGGCGCGGCGTGCCGCCGCGCCATTGCTTCCTAGTAAAAGCTAATCAATTTACTCACCTCATATTGATTGGGATACTGTAGATAGCCTATTTATCCTTTTGTTCATCCACTAGTTTCCAGAATTCCAGTTCTTTTTTTCTTAACAAGAGGGTTACCGGTTACCGGTTGTACGATGTCTTTCTTCCTATTCTCTGTGCTTTGATAGCCGTCTTGCTTATTGTTGTGGTCAAAGCGGTAGTCAAAGCGGTGCGAATAATCGAGAAGCTTTTAATTGGGTTGCTTCTCCGCACGCACGCGCACCCCCTCCCTAGCTCTCTGCCTCCTCCCCACGATCTCCTCCCACTGCCCACCTCCTTTCCTTCTTCCCCCAAGCCTTGCCCTCTAGGCTGCTCAGCCAATCCAGGCTCCTCCTCTTTCCCCGGCGAGGCTGGGCGGTGCCCCTCAGCTACCCTCCTCTCCTTGGTTGTGCGGTCGCCGCTCGCTTTCCCGTTCCCATCATCCGATCCGTCCCTCTCTGCTATTAGTTCTCTCTTGATGCGTAGGCGGAACGAGCTCTAGAAGAGGAAAGAGGAGGAGAAAAGTAAGGATGAGAACGGAGGCAGGAGGTGGCACGACTGCGACGAGCTCCGCCTCCTGCTGTTAGGTTCTGTCCAACTTTTTAGGTTTTTGGTTCTCTATTTGTTTTTAAGGTTCTCATCAGATATGTGAAAAGTTTGTTTGTTTCTTGATTGATCTGATTGTGTTTTCCCTGATTCTGCTCACACTGCATCGTGCTCTTTTACTTGCCTTCTGAGTTCTGATGTGTGCTTCTCTTTTTGCAGGTTTGGGCTTCGCGCTGCTGGGCGTCCGTCAAGCCGATCTCCTTCCTCACCCTATTCGATACCGACGGATGCTTGGAGACGCGAAATTTGGTTGGAAGTGGCCTGTTGTAGATACATTGGATGGTACCAGGTTGATTCCTTTTTCTTTCTTTCTTTCTTTCCTACTGTTCTGTCACTGAATCTATGGATGCTTTGTCTTCTTCTAAGTTTTTTCTTTGAGAATATCTGAGTTTGTTTTGTGCTCATACAGAAGCAGATCGTGCTCTTTTACAGTATTTCTGTTACTTCTGTGCGGGTATTTGCTATGAATACAGGTGATTCGTCTGTTAGTTCTTATCAACTTATCCTCCTCCTGATTTGTCTGATCGCTCTGTAACTTTTTGTTTCTGGAATTGGTGCTTTTTTTATCTCCAAATTATGCACATAGGGTGTGAACCACGCTTCAAAATTTTTTTGGCATCATAGGAGCTGACACACATGTACGCATGGGTATTTGCCAGGCCTTTTCCATTAATGAATCTACGTATTAAAGCAATACGGCCAAGCTTCTTTTTGAATAATTTCTCATGTGCATGATTTTCACCACCACAGTGAAAGTATTACACTCAGCAAACAGCAGGTAAAGATAATTGCTCCAACATCAAATTTCTCCCTCTCAACTCACGTGCGTGATTTTCACCACCACAGTGAAAGTATTACACTTAGCAAACAGCAGGTAAACATAATTGCTCCAACG
The DNA here is from genome assembly GCF_019359855.2 of Lolium perenne. Lineage (NCBI taxonomy): Eukaryota > Viridiplantae > Streptophyta > Magnoliopsida > Poales > Poaceae > Lolium > Lolium perenne. Next base: position 165,990,798 of record NC_067247.2, read on the forward strand.
TCAAATTTCTCCCTCTCAACAAGTGATTACAATTAGGAAGCTGAATGTCCCTATGATCCCTTTGAGGATTTTCATAATTTAGGTTACACTTAAATGGAAATAACATCAAGAAAAAATGGTTAGTGTACAGTGCTATTTTTGGTTCGCTCGTATTGCAGGTTATCGATAGATGACTGTATGACCGCTGGATTTAGGTTAATAAGACCAATTAAGTAATTCACTATATTATCTTGAGTAACTACATGATTTTATATATTCATATCGTTTTCTATTAGAAAACTTTTTGAACAGCGCTATTTGAATTTCAAGTTTACTTTGTAGCTTTCTGTACCTCTTTCATCTCCGCATCTAGGTAGAACGGGGGTTTGGTGCTACCTTTTATGAGTCTGCTGCAAGGTACAAGTCTCATACTTATTCTAATGATGTTTTACCTCAATTTTCTTGATCCTCTTATGTGCTATGCTTTCCTATTTATTGTGAGATGCTTAATTGTAGGTGCTGTATTCGCTGGTCTTGGATAACGTACAATTTCTCTGCCGGGGCCTTTGTTCATCTCACCTTTGCGTTCTAGTGATTCTAAACTAGCTATTGTTATTGGCTCTCCTATTGGCCCCTTTTCCATCCTGTTTGTTGATCATGCCGGGGAGTCTTCAGCTCTCATTCTTCTGTGGATACGGATGCTCGGTGGCACACAATTCGTCTTGGTAAGCGGCCAGCTGAGCCTCCTCATGGTTTTCTTTTTGGAGCAATGCTTGTGACGGTAAAGCACACGTCCGTTGGAAACCCCAAGAGGAAGGTATGATGAGTACATCAGCGAGTTTTCCCTCAGTAAGAAACCAAGGTTATCGAACCAGTAGGAGATGAAGGCCACGTGAAGGTTGTTGGTGAAGGAGTGTAGTGCGGCGCAACACCAGGGATTCCGGCGCCAACATGGAACCTGCACAACACAATCAAAATACTTTGCCCCAACTTAACAGTGAGGTTGTCAATCTCACCGGCTTGCTGAAAACAAAGGATTAAATGTATGATGTGGAGAATGATGTTTGCTTGCAGAAAACAAAAGAGAACAATGATTGCAGTAGGTAGTATTTCAGATGTAAAAGAATGGACCGGGGTCCACAGTTCACTAGTGGTGTCTCTCCAATAAGATAAATAACATGTTGGGTGAACAAATTACAGTTGGGCAATTGACAAATAGAGAGGGCATAACAATGCACATACATATCATGATGACTACTATGAGATTTACTTAGGGCATTACGACAAAGAACATAGACCGCCATCCAGCATGCATCTATGCCTAAAAAGTCCACCTTCGGGTTAGCATCTGCACCCCTTCCAGTATTAAGTTGCAAACAATAGACAATTGCATTAAGTACTGTGTGTAATGTAAACAATACAAATATCCTTAGACAAAGCATTGATGTTTTATCCCTAGTGGCAACAGCACATCCACAACCTTAGAACTTTCTGTCACTGTCCCAGATTCAATGGAGGCATGAACCCACTATCTAGCATAAATACCCTCTCTTGGAGTTACAAGTATCAACTTGGCCAGAGCCTCTACTAGCAACGGAGAGCATGCAAGATCATAAACAACATATATGATAGATCAATAATCAACTTGACATAGTATTCCATATTCATCGGATCCCAACAAACACAACATGTAGCATTACAAATAGATGATCTTGATCATGATAGGCAGCTTACAAGATCTAAACATGATGGCATAATAGGAGAAGACAACCATCTAGCTACTGCTATGGACCCGTAGTCCAAGGATGAACTACTCACGCATCAGTCCGGAGGCGGGCATGGTGATGTAGAGCCCTCCGGTGATGATTCATCTCCTCCGGCATGGTGCCGGAGGAGATCTTCTGAACCCCCCGAGATGGGTTTGACGGCGGCGGCGTCTCTGGAACTTTTCTCGTATTTTGTCTCTCGGTACTAGGGTTTTCCGATACGAAGGAATAAATAGGCAAAGGGCAGCGTCGGGGGAGCCAGGGGGTGGGCCCCCCATGCTGGCCTTCTCCGACTCTTCTTCGATCTTCTGGAACACTCCGTGGAAAATAGGGCCGTGGGCTTTTGTTTCGTCCAATTCCGAGAATATTTGTAAACTAACTTTTCGGAAACCAAAAACAGCAGAAAACAGGAACTGTCACTGTGTCATTTTGTTAATAGGTTAGTCCCAGAAAATGCATAAAAACATTATAAAGTATGAATAAAACATGTAGATATTGTCATAAAACTAGCATGGAACATAAGAAATTATAGATACGTTGGAGACGTATCAAGCATCCCCAAGCTTAGCTCCTACTCGCCCTCGAGTAGGTAAACGATAAAAAGAATAATTTCTGAAGTGACATGCTACCAACATAATCTTGATAAATACTATTGTAAAGCATATGAGATGAATGAAGTGACTCAAAGCAATGGTTTATAGTTTGCTAACAAAAAGATAATGACTAAACAATTGAATCATATAGCAAAAACTTTTCATGAATAGTACTTTCAAGACAAGCATAAAAAAGTTTTGCATAAGAGTTAACTCATAAAGCAATAGATTCTTAATAAGAGGTTTTGAAGCAACACAAATGAAGATTTAAGTTTCAGCAATTGCTTTCAACTTTCAACATGTATATCTCATGGATAATTGTCAACACAAAGTAATATGATGAGTGCAATAAGCAAGCATGTAAGAATCAATGCACACAGTTGACACAAGTGTTTGCTTCTAAGATAGAAAGAAGTAGGTAAACTGACTCAACATAAAGTAAAAGAAAGGCCCTTCGCAGAGGGAAGCAGGGATTAAATCATGTGCTAGAGCTTTTCAAGTTTTGAAATCATATAGAGAGCATAAAAGTAAAGTTTTGAGAGGTGTTTGTTGTTGTCAACGAATGGTAGTGGGCACTCTAACCCCCTTGTCAAACAGACTTTCAAAGAGCGGCTCCCATGAAGGATGTTATCTCTACCAGCAAGTGACAAGGGATTAACTTATCAATGCCTACGTATTGTAGATTAGGGTTTAGTTGGAAGTAGAGGGCAAGTAGATCTCGAAGGTTTCAGCCGAAAAGTACTCGACGATTAAGAAACTATGGTTATGTTGAAAATGGATTCGATCCTCTCTTCGTCCCTCGACTCCCCCTTATATAGGAGGCGGAGCCGAGGATACCGTGTTACACAAGATTACAGATTCCGGGAGACTCTCTGAGTTCAACCCGTAAAGTTACAAGTCTCTATATTTCCTAATACATCTCTAACTTTTCTTAATACTAACTGGGCTTCCGAACTTCATATTCTTCGACTTGTGGGCCTTCAATAAACCCCGGGTACCATCTTTGGCAGGCCCATTGGGGATGCCTATGTCAGTAGCCCCCGAGATTTTGCTTGAATCGAAGAATCAGGGAAAATCTCTAACTTTATAATCATCAAATAACTTTTTCAAGCCATCACATATCTTTAAATAAATAATTATATATTGTACAGGGATAATGGTAGTTGGGGCTAGTTCATCTGACGGATCAGGTACTAGTTAACTGCTCTAGTGGCAATCCGCAAAAACCTACTTCAAGATCACGTCCCTGGACATGATCTCGGGATACTGGTTTTAACTCGACATGTGCCGCTTAAGGTCTTACCATCTGTCGAGTCCCAGTCATATTTTATCGGGTACCTAACGCATCCGTTAGGATTTTTCTTTGTATCTGTTGATACGGAAAAAAGTAGCAAACCGACGTCAAAGATGGTGCCACGCCGCTCAGAACGGATCTGGGGTCTTACCTTCGCAAAGTTTTGCGGCCTTCAGAGATTATTCGCGACTTAGGCGCTCTGAGAATATATTGTTGAGTGCTTTTTCGGCTGTTGGAATAGCACATTTTATTGAGTCAACGGATGACTTATCTTGTCTTCCCGATGGGAGTATATCATGAGTTATTTGTATAACTCAAAATATACTCATTATACTTTTTATAATTTCATCGGGCACGCGAACAGCGTTCCCGATGGGAGTAGCCCCCGAGGCTACAGCCAGGGACTTGTACTTGGTTGTAGGCTCAACACTTTAACGCCTGATGTCGCTATATTGTCATATTTTCTTGAGTTTTTATTTCTATCGGGTGTGCGACCAGCACTCCCGATGGGAGTAGCCCCCGAGGCTATGAACAAATGCTTGCATTTGATCATAAGCTCTCGCCATTTCTATTTTGTCATACCCGAAATTTCCTTTTTCAAAAGTAGCCCCCGATCATTTGATCAAAAACTTGTATTTGATCAAAGGCTCTCGAAATTATCATCACTTGTGTTCTTTGACCGGTCTTCGTATCATCGCTGTCAAAGATTTCTTCTGCCAAAGTGACATCAATGCTGACGTTAGCCACGACCTCGTCATCCAAAAAAACACGAGCTCTTATCCTGTCACTGACTGGTGGACCAAAAATTCTCTGCAGTTTGACACGTTGCGCAAGTGGGGGCACACGTCCTCCACTTTTTCTGGCACGCGCACTGTAGCGCCTGTCCAGTTCCATCCTCGCGAAAATACAATTTTACCCTCTAGGCCACGTGTAATTCATCAAGTTCATTACTGCTCCATCCAACGGTGCGTCGACCCGCACGCTTCCAATAAAAGGTCGTCTTCCTCCTCTGTTCGCTGCTTCGCCGTGCCGCTCCTCTGTTCTTTCTCCAAAAAATCCCACATTGCGCCCAATATCTCCTGAGCTCAACCACACTCCCAATCACGCCTACGCCATTGTTGATGCCACCACGCGCTAGACTCACCAGGCACAACACTCCTGAATCCAAGATGGTGGCGCAAGATCTGGGAATGGCGAAGTGGGAAAGATCCAAGATTTCCAATCAGGACATCAACCTGATGAAGAAACTGGGGTTGATGAAGAAGAAGGAGGCGCTGCTCTTCCCCAGCGAAGAGAGCTACCCGATGCCTCCTATAGAATATCGGGTTAGCTTCGTTGACCACCTTATCCGCGGCCTTTCTACTCCTATCCATGATTTCCTCCGCGGTTTTCTTTTTGTGTATGGGGTGCAGCTTCATCAGCTGACTCCCGAATCCATCCTCCATGTCTCTATTTTCATCACTCTTTGTGAATACTTCCTCGGAGTCCACCCTAATTGGGCTCTGTGGAAGCGCATCTTCTGCCTCCGCCGCAACGGCTCCCACAACATCGCCTACAACATAGGCGGTGTTGTCATTTGCGTTCACCCTGATGTCGAATATTTTGACGTCAAATTCCCCGACTCCGTCCAAGGGTGGCGCAAAAAATGGTTGTACGTCCACGAAGAAAGTCCTGATTCGGTGGAGTATAACATCGCCCCCTTCGATGGAGGTGCCGAAATTCTTCGGCGCCGCTCCTGGGATGCAGAGGCCACCGAAGAAGAGATAAAGGCGACAGAGGCGCTGATGTCCCATATCCACGAGCTCCAAAATACACGCGGCAAGGAACTATAGGATATCCAAATTACAGCATACTTCCTTAGGATTAGGGTCCAGCCTGTGCAGGCTCGCAAGAACCTCCTCTGGAAGTATAGTGGCGAGGAAGATGTCGACCGGCTCTCCAAGGATCTTTCAGTGAAGGATTTGGAGAAGCTTGTCCGAAGAATCTCCTCACTGAGCAAGAAAGATGTCATTCCATCCACCTGTCGCGTGGAGCCGTATAGCGGCGCCAACGCCCTCCCCAAGGTAAATTACCATTGTCCTTATTGCTATCTTGTCGACTGCTATTTTAAACATTTGTCGCCTTCTTTTTGTTGCTGATTCCCAGTATAACTTATTGTCGATTTATGTTGTCTTCTTTGTAGAAACATCAAGTTTTATCTTCCCTTCCCCCTCTTCCTGAAGGCGGTGAAATTGAGGAAAGAACCGTCATTGCCGACGAAGCCCAGGATACATCTCGCCCTGAGAGCGAAGTTGCGGGTTCTCACAAATCCGCGGCTTCCTCTGAAAGAGAGATTGATTCTGAGGCTTCAGAATCTACACATTCCCTCCCCTCTGCTGTTTCTCCGACGAACAAGCGGAAGAGAGATGATGCCGTAGATTCCGGAACCTCCAAAACTAATAAGTCCCCTCTCGAGGAAACTTTACCTGAAGAGGAGGACAAACCCTTCAACCCTTACGATGATGCCCTTGTTAGCTCGTAAGTTTCTATCTACTTCTTCCTTTGCATCCAATAATTTTGCCTGTCTTTGTTTCTTACGTTTTCCCTGATGTATAGTGGTGACGAAGAGGAAAATCCTCCTGTTGACGTGACTGCTCGAACGAGCACGTCACGTACTCTAGTTATCTCCGAGACTCGTCCTGAAGCAGACGAAACCTAGCCTCCTCAACAAGATATAGGACACCCTAGTCCTGTTTTGAGCCCCCGTGCTCCGTCACCCAAAAGAGTAAGGACTGATCAAGGAAAAGAGCTAAGTCTCTTGATCGACAGCTCGGCGACTCCTCTTATGAATGATGTAAGTACCTTTCTTGTTTTCTTTTTGCTGTCAAATGTTTCCAACTCTTTTGTTATCGAAATTCTGCAACCTTTTCTCATTCCGTGTTACTTTTCAGCCTTCGATGAAGGAATTTGTTCGTCTCGGTACTCAATTTATCGGGTACCGTGACCTTGCCAATGAGCTGAAAGGTATTCTTTACTTGCTGCATTTCGTCGAATAGATTTGCCTCTTCTATTTTGCTGTAACTGGTGTCATCCTTTACTTTGCTAGAATCCCTTTCTGAGGCAAACAAACGTGCTGATGACCTTGCCCACAAGCTTGAACAAAGTGAAAAAGCTCGCGAGAAGTCTGAATCAGATGTTGCCGCTGTCGAGGGTCTTCGAAAGAGACTCCATGACGCGGAAAATGCCTTGAGTGAAAACATAGCTTAGCAGTCTGCTCACGAAAAAGAAATCATCACTCGTTTAGAGTCACAGAGCCGACGTTTTGTTAGTAAGTGCTCTGTCCATTTTAATTTCTTTGGATAACCGTGCTTTTCTTCGTGCATTTTTTGACAAGCTGAATATTGCCTCATCAGGGAAGACGCAGCAAGATTATGATCTCGAGAATCCTGAAGGTGATCGCCTTCTCGACGCGCTCTCCCTTCCTTTAAATCCACGGAGACAAAGCACGCCAGGGCCTTGCTGACGCTAGATCAGGGCTGTCACGGCTTTTTCCCTACTTCTTCACGGAGAAGAAAGAACCCGAGACTTTCACTGCATTGGCCTAGCACTTCATCCCTGAAGAAGATCTTGGGCTAGGTCTTTGGCAGGAGGGCTTAAAGATTGGCGTTGAAGGCACCATTGCTTTGGTTGCCGAAAGCCAACAAGTTGTCGATTGGACGAAGGTTGGTGACGTCGGGAAGATGGAGACGAAGAAGTGGCAATATATGATTAAAGCTGCCAAGCCAAACTCGAAGAAGATCCTCTCCTTCCCTGGATGCAAACCAACTCCTTCCCCTAGCTCGACAAAGCCAGAGGTCAAGTAGACCGTCCTGTCCCTTGTATTTTGTTTTGTTCTTTTTTCTTTTTTCAATGTCGCAGCAATAGCTTTGCCGACAACTGCCCCGTTGGTTCACTAGGAACCCTCTTTTGTAATGCCCATGTAAATATCTGATCCAATCAATGAAAAGTTATCTTGCCGAATTATTGATATCGAAATATTTCTCTCCAGTTGATTTTTGACAACGATACCGTGGTGCCTCGTTCTTCGGATGCATTACCCGCTGCGTCCTTCTCGAAAATGTCCTCCGCTGTCGAGTTTATTGAAGGTTCTTCAAGTGCTGCACAGAATGAAGATTTGGACGATCTTCGACAACAACTGCAGTCGATGAAAAAACAAGCTCTCGTGATAATGGATCAGTCTCGAAGAACATCTGAAAGGGAAAAACTTGCTGTTCAACAGGCTCAAGAAGCCTTAGCGTTGAAGGAAACCGTGGTTGCTGAAGCTGCTGAAGCTACTTCCCGGGAAAATTATATGCTTCAACTGATGAACGACTCCAGCTTGGATATGACGGGTACACTTCTTTGAACTTGGTCATATTTTGATTATGTTTTACCGTCTGTTCTTCTTCTCTAATGCTTCCGCTGAAAATAGGTTCTTTTTTGGATACTACTGCCGAAGATCAGCGTGTTGAAGCTCGGTCCAATATGCTTCTCAAGCTTGCCCTGGAGCATGGTTCTAATTTCTAGGTTACACCTGAACGTACCCGCCAAATCGTCAGATTTCAAGATCGTGCGGGTCAAGTCCGTGATTTTCTCGACTTCTGCACGAGGACATTGTCTTTAGTTTATAACACCATGTTTCCGCGCAACAAAACGCCAGATACTCTTCCTGCTCTGATGGATAAGTTTCGGGATGCCCCTCGAATCCATGAATTTGCGCGGGCCCAACTATCTGCTGGAGCAAGGTTTGCCATGATTATGCTACAAGTCTGCTACCCGAAATTAGACATGACTCGAATTGTCTCCAAGTGCCAGGCCAAGCAGACGAGGAGGAGAAGGAACATCGACAAAATCAACGATGTTGTGACCCCTGTAGCAGAAGAGATGATGGATGAACTGCTTCGGCTAGATGCCGAATTCTTCGTGAGAGGTAGCTATGCTGAACATAGAACTGGCGCTGCAAGCAATGAAGGGGTGAACATAGATGATATACTAGGTAGCAACTGATAGTTTACTTATCCTTGTTGATTTTTTCTTGATGGTGAGGTTATGTATATTGTAAACACAATCTATATTGCAAAGCATTTTAATACGTTCCTTCTTTTATGTCAAGCCCCCGAGCCTTTTGTTGGCCAGTGCTCGAACTATTTTTACGCCATGGTGAATTACTATTTTGCGGGAGTTTATATATATGTTGTTGCCGCGGGTTATGAGCCCCCGAGCCTGTCGACGAAAAAGATATATATCACTAATATCTTTATTATATTGCAGCACCGTGAGCCCGCCTCATTAAAAACCTTTCAGTCCCACTCGGTGCCCTGAAAGGAAAAGAGTGCGTCTGAAAACTCGCGGGTGTTTTAGTACATTGTATGTTTACAAAGGAGACTATATTTCGACTTCAAGCGTAGAATCTCCGAAGTTGCGCCACGTTCCAAGGATTTGGCTCGGCGACTCCTGTCTTCTTGTCTTTTATTCTGTATGCTCCTCCCTCAATTACTTCCGTGACGATGTATGGGCCAATCCATAGCGACTCGAATTTTTCATGGCTATTTTACGTAAGCCGAAGAACTAAGTCGCCTACTTGGAAGGATCTTGGTCGCAAACGTCGACTGTGGTAGTTTTTCAGATCTTGCTGGTACTTGGTGACTCGTGATAGTACTTCGTCTCGAGCTTCGTCGAGTGCATCGACATCATCCTCCAATGCTTTTCTGGAAGTTTCCTCGTCGTATTCCGTCACTCTTGGGGAGTTGTGTTCTATTTCTATCGGCAGCACTGCTTCTGCTCCATGAACTAGAAAAAACGGAGTTTCTTGTGTCGCTGTATTTGGTGTTGTTCCAATACTCCATAACACGCTGGGCAACTCCTCTATCCACGTATGTCGAGCTTTCTCCAATGTTGTTAGCAGACGTTTTTTGATGCCATTGCAGATGATACCGTTCGCCTTCTCGACTTGGCCATTGGTCTGCGGGTGTGCAACTGATGCAAAGTGTAGTTTGATGCCTACCTCTGCGCAGTAAGCTTTGAACTCCTTAGATGTGAAATTGCTGCCGTTGTATGTGACTATACTGTGAGGGACTCCAAATCGCAAAATGATACTCTTCACGAACTTGATTGCGGATGCCTCATCTGGTGAATTTATCGGCTTTGCTTCTATCCACTTCGTGAACTTGTCGACAGCTACAAGCATATACTCGTATCCTCCTGGCCAAGCCTTGTGCAATTTTCCCACCATATCAAGACCCCACTGAGCAAAGGGCCATGACAACGGTATTGGCATCAACTCTGCTGCCGGAGAATGAGGTTTTGCGGCAAATCTCTGGCACGCGTCACAGGTACGTACTATATCCTTTGCATCTTCAATTGCTGTTAACCAATAGAACCCTTCTCTGAAAACCTTGGCTGCTATAGCTCGACTGCTTGCGTGATGTCCGCACACCCCTTCGTGTACATCCTTCAAAATTAGCCGTCCTTCTTCAGGTGTAACACATTTTTGGAGTACTCCTGAAATACTTCATTTGTATAGTTCTTCTTTGACCACAGTAAAGGCTCTAGAACGCCTGATAACTCGCCTTGCTTCGACTGGATCGTCGGGTAATTCTTTCCTCAAGATATATGCTATGTATGCCTGCATCCAAGGAACTTGTACCACCATTACCACGTGTGGTTCTTCCTCTTCCCCCGGTGGTGCTATGGGAGCCCCCGAGGCTTTCTCGTCCTTCTCCTTCTTCTGCTGTTTCTTCAGCTTGGTTGATCTTTCAGCTATTTCTTCCCAAAACACACCAGGTGGTATTGCAAGACATTGCGACCCGATGTTTGCGAGAACATCGGCTTCCTCATTGCTGAGCCTGCTTATATGATTAACTTCGCATCCATCGAACAGCCTCTCGAGCTCATTATATACTTCCTTGTATGCTATCATGCTATCATTGACTGCATCACACTGATTCATCACCTGTTGAGCCACCAGCTGTGAGTTGCCAAAGATTTTAATCGAGTTGCACCGCAAGCTTTCGCCATCTTCATCACATGTATAAGTGCTTCATATTCTGCTTCGTTGTTAGATGCGTTTGGAAACGCCATCCGTAGTACGTACTTCAACTTGTCGCCTTGGGGTGATATTAATATCACGCCTGCTCCAGCTCCCTCTAGTCTCTTGGACCCGTCGAAATTCATGGTCCATGTTCTCGACAAATCCGGAGGTCCCGTATTTTGCAGCTCCATCCACTCTGCGATGAAGTCTGGTAAGATTTGTGACTTTATTGCTTTTCTTTTTTCGTATGTGATGTCCCGAGGGGAAAGTTCTATTCCCCAAAGGGAGACACGACCGGTAGCTTCTGGATTGTTTAATATGTTGGATAAAGGCGCCTCATTAACCACTATTATCGGGTGTGCCGAAAAATAGTGCCGCAGTTTCCTTGCTGTTGTAAATACTCCATATGCTAGCTTTTAGTACTACGGGTACCGCTGTTTGGAAGGTGATAAAACTTCGCTGACGAAGTATACTGGCTGCTGCACTCCATGGAGTTTTCCTTCTTCTTCTCTTTCAACCACAAGGACTGTGCTAACCACCTGAGGCGTGGCTGCGATGTATAACAGGAGAGGCTCCTTCTCTTTAGGCGCCACCAAGATTGGTGGTGTCGAAATTGTGCGCTTGAGATCCTCGAAAGCTCTGTCTGCTTCTTCGTTCCACTGAAACTTCTCTCCTTGCTTGCTCAGAGCGTAGAACGGTAACGCCTTTTCTCCTAGCCTGGCGACGAATCTGCTCAAAGCTGCGACTCGCCCAGTCAACTGTTGTATTTCTTTTAACTTTGTTGGCTTCCTCATTGTTACAATGGCTTGGATTTTCTTTGGATTGGCCTCGATCCCTCTTGCTGAAACCAAGAAACCGAGAAGTTCTCCCGCAGGAACACCAAAGGAGCACTTTGTCGGTTTCAACTTAAGGCAGAACTTGTCAAGGTTGTCGAAAGTTTCCTTCAGATCCTCGATCAAGGTTGACCCCTTCTTTGTTGTTATGACGACATCGTCGATATACACTTGTACGTTTTTGCCAATCTGTGTTGCGAGACAGTTCTGTGTCATCCGCTGATATGTTGCTCCCGCGTTTTTCAAACCAAAAGGCATTGTTCTATAGCAGAACACGCCATAAGGTGTTATAAAAGCTATTTTGTCCTCGTCATCTTCTTTTAATCTGATCTGGTTATAACCAGAATATGCATCCAGGAAGGAAAGACGTTCACATCCTGATGTGGAGTCGATAATTTGATCGATCCTCGGGAGGGAAAAGTGATCCTTTGGACAATGTTTACTGAGACACGTGAAGTCGACGCACATGCGAAGGACTTTCGTGTTTTTCTTCGGAAACAGTACTGGGTTGGCTACCCATGTGGCCTCCGTGTGCAGTTCTTTGATGAAGCCAGTTTCTCTGAGTCGATTGATTTCTGACACCATAGCCTTGCGGTTTGGTTCCGAAAAACGCCGCAAGGGTTGTTTGATTGGTTTCGCCACTGGATCCAAATTGAGGTGGTGCTCGGCAAGTTCCCTGGGTACTCCTGGCATGTCAGTTGGACACCATGCGAAGATTTCCCAGCGCTCACGGAGGAACTCGACGAGCGCGCTTTCCTATGCGAGATCCATGTTTGTTGCAATGGATGTCGTTTTCTTTGGATCTGTCGGATGAATCTCGACCTCCTTAGAATCCTTAGTAGTGTCGAAGGTTGGTTCCCTGAGTGGCCTCCCTGCATCTGGCAACACATCATAGTCAGTTGTTAGCCTTGACGCCATGTATTCTGCCTGCATCCCGAAAGTCTCTGACAGTCGATGAAAGTCCTTGTCGCATTTATCAGCTAGCGCAAAACTGCCTTTTACTGTAATTGGTCCCTTGGGTCCAGGGAGCCTCCATAGCAAGTATGTATAGTGTGGTACCGCCATAAACTTGGCATACACTGGTCGCCCCAACAAAGCGTGATACTGTGACGGAAAATCCACAACTTCGAACTCCAGTCTTTCTATCCTGTAGTTTTCTCGGGTTCCAAACTGAACGTCGAGATTGATTTTCCCCAGCGGATAAATTGGCTTGTCTGGTGTGATACCATGGAAATGTGTATCAGTTGGTTTTAAGTTCGCCGGGGATATGTTCATCTTCCTTAGTGTATTTGCATACATAAGGTTTAAACTGCTGCCTCCATCTATGAATACTCGAGAAACGTCGAATCCTGCGATCACCCCTGGTAAAATAAGTGTTGATTGCCCTGGTCGAGGAACTTGCTGCGGGTGGTCCGCTATTGTGAAGCCAATGTCATGTCCTGACCAATTCAGGTACTCAATTGTTGGCGAAGGCATCTTCTCTGCCATGAATACTTGACGCGAGATTACTTTCTGGGCCCTGTTAGATGGCCTAGCTTTCTGAATCATCGAGACCGTGCCGTTGGCGTTGGTGTCGATATATGGAGGTGGGTATGGTGCTGCCGCTATTCTGAACTGGTGCCAATTTTCGTCCGTAATTGCGGGAGGAGGCGGAAGGTGGATCTCGCTCCTTGGCCCCTGGGGGTTTCTATTCGTTGTTTGAGCATTAGCTTGCCCTGCAAATCTCAACATTGCTTGAAAATTTCGACAGTCCTTCTGCAGATGTCCTGACTGCCTCTTCCCGTTATTATCAAGATAAAAATGCATCATATCTTCGGGAGATATATATGGTCTCTGGAACCTTGGTCCATTATTTTGTCTACTAGTACGAGAATCGTCTCTATTGTCACTTCGCTGCTCGCTACTCCTTTGATAATCATCTCGATTGTTGCCTCCAGTGTTTCCTCGAAATCCAGCCGATATCTGGCCAGGAGCATCATAATTTGAGAATTGTCGCGAAAATCGTCGTCTGTTTTGAAAGTTTCGACCGCGGTCCTCCTCGGGCGACCTATGTCGTTTGTTGTGAACGGCATCTTCTCCATCTGCCCACCTATTCGCTATTTCCATTAATGCTGATATTGTCCTTGGGTTGGTTCTCCCCAAATCCTCGACAAAATCTCTCCATCGAATTCCTGCCACGAACGCATCTATTGCTCTCTCGTCAGATATGTTCTCCGCCGAGTTTTTGATAATATTCCACCTCTGGATGTATTTTCTCATTGATTCATCATACTTCTGCCTGCAAGCCCTCAACTCTTCTAGTGATGCATGTTTTTTGCATGTGGATCGAAAATTCTTCACAAAAACGTCCTCAAAACTATCCCAACTGTCAATAGATCCCGGAGGCAACTTCTTTATCCATGATCGTGCGGCTCCACTCAAGTGTACTTGGATGCTCTGCGTAGCTGTTGCTCTGGTTCCACCTATCAGCTTCACCGTCTCGAGATAATCGACTAACCAATCCTCAGGATCTTGTAGACCATCAATTTTTTTGAAATTGTCAGGTAGCTTAAACCCTAACGGGACTCGAGTTTTTCGAACTCGACTCGTAAAGCACGGGAGTCCACACATATCTTCTTCATCAACTTCTGGTGAATGCCGACGTTCTCTTATGTCCTGTCGCGCTCTATCCACCCTTGCCTGAGTCGCTGCATCTCTTGCCCCACTCGCTCTCGGGGGATCCTGCACTGCTATATTAGGTCGCAGACTATTTTGCCTTGCAGCTCCTTCGGGAGGTGTAGTTGCTAATGTTGTTCCCATGGCTCCAACTCCTGCCATGGCCATGTTATACAACGCTTCTCTTGGATCCCCAGGAGGTGGCCTGGACGCTAGGATGAAAGCTTGCGTTGCCATGTATCCAACTTCTGGTGTTTTGGGAATAATATTCCCCCTCATGTCGATTGACATAAAAGACATGTCTAGGTTTTGAACTAAATTCTCTCTGTCTACCTCAGGTATGTTTTGCAGCCGAGATCTTGCTCTGTTTCAAGCTTCTCTGTGACTATCTCCCGAAGTTCCTGAATGTCGGCTTAAATCCGCCCTTCGCCTGCTTGACGCGGAAGCCGCCTCCCTTCTTCTATTCATGGCAGTTGTCTGTTTTTCTAATTCTCTGCCAACACGAGCGAGTCTGTATTGGTAGGCTTGCAATTTCTTCTGTCGTAGCAGCTGTGGTCATTGGTTCTGTACCATCCATGGCTCTTGCGGCTCTGTCCCATGCTTCTTGTGGGAGTTGAACCCTTAGACGCGGTGTAGGCCCAACATATTTAGTGCCTAAAGCTCGCCTGAGATCAGCGGGATCGACATATGGGTTTCCCGCATCGTCGAAAGCCTCTGATGTCTCCGGCTCTGCTCGACTTGTTTCTCCAATTGCATAGATTTGATGGTATTTTGAACTTTGATATTTGTCAGGATTGGTGACACCATCATATAGATCGGTGAAGACCTCCCCAACAGCAATAGACCTGTCGATGAAGTTGAAACTGTCGATGATGTCTGAGTCGTTGCTTATATCTTAGTCCGCAGATGACTCGAAGGACATGTCGCCGAAGATCTTGGCGAGCTTTTCGCTTGCCATAGTGTTGATGAAGTGTGGCGGCGAAATCTCCTCGTCACCTAACTCGATTGATGCCATTGAGTCCGAAAAGTCGAGATCGACGCTGATAATCCCGACGAGATCGGAACTTCAAGACGATACGATCCTTCCTTCTCGACAGGGAAGTGGAACTTTCCGAACATCATCTCCATGGGCTCCTCCAGATACGCATATGCATCGAAATGGGAGGGTGGGTGAGGAACAAAATCGACTAGATCAGTTTCGATCCGTTTACCTCTATCCATCGCGTTGCTTGGTATCGATGAAGTCGACGATCTTGAACGTGCCATCGAGATCAGCTCCTTGTCGCCTCTAATTCCCACAGACGGCGCCAATTGACAAGGGATTAACTTATCAATGCCTATGTATTGTAGACTAGGGTTTAGTTGGAAGTAGAGGGCAAGTAGATCTCGAAGGTTTCAGCCGAAAAGTACTCGACGATTAAGAAACTATGGTTATGTTCACAATGGATTCGATCCTCTCTTCGTCCCTCGACTCCCCCTTATATAGGAGGCGGAGCCGAGGATACCGTGTTACACAAGATTACAGATTCCGGGAGACTCTCTGAGTTCAACCCGTAAAGTTACAAGTCTCTATATTTCCTAATACATCTCTAACTTTCCTTAATACTAACTGGGCTTCCGAACTTCATATTCTTCGACTTGTGGGCCTTCAATAAACCCCGGGTACCATCTTTGGCAGGCCCATTGGGGATGCCTATGTCAGCAAAGTAGATCATCCCTCTTCTCTTTTGTTTACACATGTACTTTAGTTTTATTTATGGATGACACTCCTCCCAACCTTTTTCTTTCACAAGCCATGGCTAACCGAATCCTCGGGTGCCTTCCAACATTTCACATACCATGGAGGAGTGTCTATTGCAAAATTAAGTTGCTTACTGATGAATCAGGGCAAAACATGTGAAGAGAATTATTAATAAAAGTTAATTAATTGGGGCTGGGAACCCCGTTGCCAGCTCTTTTTGCAAAATTATTGGATAAGCGGATGTGCCA
Source organism: Lolium perenne (assembly GCF_019359855.2). Taxonomy (NCBI): domain Eukaryota; kingdom Viridiplantae; phylum Streptophyta; class Magnoliopsida; order Poales; family Poaceae; genus Lolium; species Lolium perenne. The sequence continues at coordinate 166,006,955 of NC_067247.2, forward strand.
CTAGTCCATTGGTGAAAGTCTGCCCAACAAGATTGAAAGATAAAACACCACATACTTCCTCATGAGCTATAAAACATTGACACAAATAAGGAGTAATAAAGTTTTGAATTGTTTAAAGGTAGCACATGAAGTATTTACTTGGAATGGCAGAAAAATACCACATAGTAGGTAGTTATGGTGGACACAAATGGCATAAGTTTTGACTCAAGGTTTTGGATGCACGAGAAGTATTCCCTCTCAGTACAAGGCTTTGGCTAGCAAGGTTGTTTGAAGCAAACACAAGTATAAACCGGTACAGCAAAACTTACATAAGAACATATTGCAAGCATTATAAGACTCTACACTGCCTTCCTTGTTGCTCAAACACTTTTACCAGAAAATATCTAGACCTTAGAGAGACCAATCATGCAAACCAAATTTCAACAAGCTCTACGGTAGTTCTCCACTAATAGGTTTAAACTACATGATGCAAGAGCTTAAATATGATCTACTTGAGAGCTCAAAACAATTGCCAAGTATCAAATTATTCAAGACAATATACCAATTACCACATGAAGCATTTTCTGTTTCCAACCAAATAGCAATAAATGCAGCGGCTTTCAGCTTTTGCCATGAACATTAAAAGTAAAACGAAGAACACCAGTGTTCAATATGAAAAAGCGGAGCGTGTCTCTCTCCCACACAAGGATTGCTAGGATCCGAATTTATTCATAGAATGAAAATAACAAAACGAAAATAAAAGCAAACAGACGCTCCAAGTAAAGCACATAAGATGTGACAGAATTAAAATATAGTTTCACTAGAGGTGACCTGATAAGTTATTGATGAAGAAGGGGATGCCTTGGGCATCCCCAAGCTTAGACGCTTGAGTCTTCTTGAAATATGCAGGGATGAACCATGGGGGCATCCCCAAGCTTAGACTTTTTACTCTTCTTGATCATATTATATCATCCTCCTCTCTTGATCCTTGAAAACTTCCTTCACACCAAACTCAAAGCAATCTCATTAGAGGGTTAGTGCATAATCAAAAATTCACATGTTCAGCAAGGACACAATCATTCCCAACACTTCTGGACATTACCCAAAGTTACTGAAATTTAATGGAGCAAAGAAACCCACTCAAACACAGTAAAAGAGGCAATGCGAAATAAAAGGCAGAATTTGTCAAAACAGAACAGTCCGTAAAGACGAATTTTTTCAAGGCACTTAACATGCTCAGATGGAAAAGCTCTAGTTGAATGAAAGTTGCGTACATATCTGAGGATTACTCATGAATTGTTTCAAGATTTTACGATTTTCCTACAGAGAGAACAGCTCAAATTCGTGACAGCTAAAAATCTGTTCCTGCGCAGAAATCCAAATCTAGTATCAACTTTCTATCAAAGACTTTACTTGGCACAACAATGCAATAAAATAAAAATACAAAGGTATTGCTATAGTAGTAACAAGCACCTTGACTCAAATATAAAACAAAAATTGCAGAAATAAAATAATGGGTTGTCTCCCATAAGCGCTTTTCTTTAACGCCTTTCAGCTAGGCGCAGAAAGTGAAAATCAAGTAACATCAAGAGAAGAAGCATCAACATCATGATTTTCCTTAAAAACACAACTTGTCGCAATAGGTATCTTAGATGCTCCATTATCTAAATTTCCCATAGTGGTACTAAGGGTTTTATCAATTTTAAGCTCATAATGATTCTTTGGCTTAGGCATCTTAGAGACATACATGAACTTTTGCTCCTTACCCACATAAGCTTTCTCCTTAAGCTTAAGAGAAGAAAAAGTTGAACCCAAGGTTCCCATAGCTTCTTCAAGTTCACTAATCATATGGGTTTGATTATCATGGATAGCACAAGTTTCTAAGACAGCAATTCTTTCATTAATTCCTCCTAGAGATTTATCAAGTTTATCAGTATTATCAAGTAATATTCCTAATTTAGTCTCAACACTTGGAAGATTTTTCTCTATGGCCTCCAACTTTTTCATGACATCCTCAAGAGAGATTTCAGTTTTAGCTTCATTTACAGGTGGTAGTCCAACTAGACTCTCAATGATGCAACTAGCTTCTAAAGCAGGAGTACCTAGGAAATTACCCCCTGTAAGAGTATCAAGAACATACCTATTCCAGCTAGAGATACCAACATAAAAGTTCCTAAGGAGGATAATAGTGGAGTGTTTCTTAGTGCACCTATGATGAGCATCACTAATTCTATACCAAGCATCTTTAAAACGTTCTCCCCCTTGTTGCTTAAATGAACGAACTTCAACTTCAGGACTACTCATTTTAGCAATAATAAAAATAAGTAAAGCAAAACCGAATTAAATAAAGTAAAACAAGTAACTAATTTTTTTGTGTTTTTGATATAAAGAAAGCAAACAAGACAGAAAATAAAATAAAGCAAGACAATAAACAAAGTAAAGAGATTGGGTGTGAGAGACTCCCCTTGCAGCGTGTCTTGATCTCCCCGGCAACGGTGCCTGAAAAGTAGCTGCTTGTGACGGTAAAGCACACGTCCGTTGGGAACTGATGGCGTGTATTTCACACGTTCGTTGGGCAACCCCAAGAGGAAGGTATGATGCGCACAGCAGCAAGTTTTCCCTCAGAAAGAAACCAAGGTTTATCGAACCAGGAGGAGCCAAGAAGCATGTTGAAGGTTGATGGCGGCGGGATGTAGTGCGGCGCAACACCAGGGATTCCGGCGCCAACGTGGAACCTGCACAACACAACCAAAGTACTTTGCCCCAACGAAACAGTGAGGTTGTCAATCTCACCGGCTTGCTGTAACAAAGGATTAACCGTATTGTGTGGAAGATGATTGTTTGCAGAAAACAGTAGAACAGTATTGCAGTAGATTGTATTTCAGTAAAGAGAATTGGACCGGGGTCCACAGTTCACTAGAGGTGTCTCTCCCATAAGACGAACAACATGTTGGGTGAACAAATTACAGTTGGGCAATTGACAAATAAAGAGAGCATGACCATGCACATACATATCATGATGAGTATAGTGAGATTTAATTGGGCATTACGACAAAGTACATAGACCGCCATCCAACTGCATCTATGCCTAAAAAGTCCACCTTCAGGTTATCATCCGAACCCCCTCCAGTATTAAGTTGCTAACAACAGACAATTGCATTAAGTATTGCGCGTAATGTAACTAGTGACTACATCCTTGAACATAGCACTAATGTTTTATCCCTAGTGGCAACAGCACATCCATAACCTTAGTGGTTCTTGTCACTCCTCCAGATTCACAGAGGCATGAACCCACTATCGAGCATAAATACTCCCTCTTGGAGTTACTAGCATCAACTTGGCCAGAGCATCTACTAATAACGGAGAGCATGCAAGATCATAAACAACACATAAGCATAGCTTTGATAATCAACATAACAAGTATTCTCTATTCATCGGATCCCAACAAACGCAACATATAGAATTACAGATAGATGATCTTGATCATGTTAGGCAGCTCACAAGATCCGACAATGATAGCACAATGGGGAGAAGACAACCATCTAGCTACTGCTATGGACCCATAGTCCAGGGGTAGACTACTCACACATCACACCGGAGGCGACCATGGCGGCGTAGAGTCCTCCGGGAGATGATTCCCCTCTCCGGCAGGGTGCCGGAGGCGATCTCTGGATCCCCGAGATGGGATCGGCGGCGGCGGCGTCTCTAGAAGGTTTTACGTATCGTGGCTCTCGGTACCGGGGTTTTCGTCACGGAGACTTTTTATAGGCGAAAGGGCAGGTCAAGAGGCGGCACAGGGGCCCCACACCACAGGGCCGCGCGGCCAAGGGGGGGCCGCGCCGCCCTAGGGTGTGGCCCCTCCGTGGCCCCTCTTCGTCTCTCCTTCGGACTTCTGGAAGCTTCGTGAGAAAATAGGCCCCTGGGCTTTGATTTCGTCCAATTCTGAGAATATTTCCTTACTAGGATTTCTAAAACCAAAAACAGCAGAAAACAAAGAATCGGCACTTCGGCATCTTGTTAATAGGTTAGTTCCAGAAAATGCACGAATATGACATAAAGTGTGCATAAAACATGTAGATAACATCAATAATGTGGCATGGAACATAAGAAATTATCGATACGTCGGAGACGTATCAGCATCCCCAAGCTTAGTTCTGCTCGTCCCGAGCAGGTAAAACGATAACACAGATAATTTCTGGAGTGACATGCCATCATAATCTTGATCATACTATTTGTAAAGCATATGTAGTGAATGCAGCGATCAAAACAATGTATATGACATGAGTAAACAAGTGAATCATATAGCAAAGACTTTTCATGAATAGCACTTCAAGACAAGCATCAATAAGTCTTGCATAAGAGTTAACTCATAAAGCAATAATTCAAAGTAAAGGTATTGAAGCAACACAAAAGAAGATTAAGTTTCAGCGGTTGCTTTCAACTTGTAACATGTATATCTCATGGATATTGTCAACATAGAGTAATATAATAAGTGCAATAAGCAAGTATGTAGGAATCAATGCATAGTTCACACAAGTGTTTGCTTCTTGAGGTGGAGAGAAATAGGTGAACTGACTCAACATTGAAAGTAAAAGAATGGTCCTCCATAGAGGAAAAGCATCGATTGCTATATTTGTGCTAGAGCTTTGATTTTGAAAACACAAAGAGAGCATAAAAATAAAGTTTTGAGAGGTGTATGTTGTTGTCAACGAATGGTAGCGGGTACTCTAACCCCCTTGCCAGACAAACCTTCAAAGAACGGCTCCCATTTTATTTTATTTTGGGTGGCACTCCTTCCAACCTTTCTTTCACAAACCATGGCTAACCGAATCCTCGGGTGCCTGCCAACAATCTCATACCATGAAGGAGTGCCTTTTTATTTTAGTTTTATTATGATGACACTCCTCCCAACCTTTGCTTACACAAGCCATGGCTAACCGAAGCCTTCGGGTGCCGTCCAACAATCACATACCATGGAGGAGTGTCTATTTTTGTTAATTAATTTGGGACTGGGAATCCCATTGCCAGCTCTTTTTGCAAAATTATTGGATAAGCGGATGAAGCCACTAGTCCATTGGTGAAAGTTGCCCAACAAGATTGAAAGATAAACACCACATACTTCCTCATGAGCTATAAAACATTGACACAAATCAGAGGTGATAAATTTTGAATTGTTTAAAGGTAGCACTCAAGCAATTTACTTTGGAATGGCGGAGAAATACCATGTAGTAGGTAGGTATGGTGGACACAAATGGCATAGTGGTTGGCTCAAGTATTTTGGATGCATGAGAAGTATTCCCTCTCGATACAAGGTTTAGGCTAGCAAGGCTTATTTGAAACAAACACAAGGATGAACCGGTGCAGCAAAACTCACATAAAAGACATATTGAAAACATTATAAGACTCTACACCGTCTTCCTTGTTGTTCAAACTCAATACTAGAAATTATCTAGACCTTAGAGAAACCAAATATGCAAACCAAATTTTAGCATGCTCTATGTATTTCTTCATTAATGGGTGCAAAGCATATGATGCAAGAGCTTAATCATGAGCACAACAATTGCCAAGTATCACATTACCCAAGACATTTATAGCAATTACTACATGTATCATTTTCCAATTCCAACCATATAACAATTTAACGAAGGAGAAACTTCGCCATGAATACTATGAGTAGAAACCAAGGACATACTTGTCCATATGCTACAGCGGAGCGTGTCTCTCTCCCATAAAGTGAATGCTAGGATCCATTTTATTCAAACAAAACAAAAACAAAAACAAACCGACGCTCCAAGAAAAAGCACATAAGATGTGATGGAATAAAAATATAGTTTCAGGGGAGGAACCTGATAATGTTGTCGATGAAGAAGGTCAAGGCATCCCCAAGCTTAGACGCTTGAGTCTTCTTGATATATGCAGGGGTGAACCACCGGGTGCATCCCCAAGCTTAGAGCTTTCACTCTCCTTGATCATGTTGCATCATACTCCTCTCTTGATCCTTGAAAACTTCCTCCACACCAAACTCGAAACAACTCATTAGAGGGTTAGTGCGCAATATAAATTGACATATTCAGAGGTGACACAATCATTCTTAACACTTCTGGACATTGCATAATGCTACTGGACATTAGTGGATCAAAGAAATTCATCCAACATAGCGAAAGAGGCAATGCGAAATAAAAGGCAGAATCTGTCAAAACAGAACAGTTCGTATTGACGAATTTTAAAATGGCACCAGACTTGCTCAAATGAAAATGCTCAAATTGAATGAAAGTTGCGTACATATCTGAGGATCATGCACGTAAATTGGCTTAATTTTCTGAGTTACCTACAGGGAGGTGGACCCAGATTCGTGACAGCAAAGAAATCTGGAACTGTGCAGTAATCCAAATCTAGTACTTACTTTTCTATCAACGGCTTAACTTGGCACAACAAAACACAAAACTAAGATAATGAGAGGTTGCTACAGTAGTAAACAACTTCCAAGACACAAAATAAAAACAAAGTACTGTAGGTAAAAACATGGGTTGTCTCCCATAAGCGCTTTTCTTTAACGCCTTTCAGCTAGGCGCAGAAAGTGTGTATCAAGTATTATCGAAGGGTGGTACTTCTACAGCGGGGTGTGGGGTTTTCTCAACTAGGCATAGTATATTGGATACATAAGTTTCAGCATCTCCCTTTTCATTAGTCTTAGGCATGCTATTCTCATCAAACAAATTTTCAGGAACTAGCCAAGCATAGTTATTTTCTAGTGCATCATTCATAGCCAGGAGCTTACATGGTATTGGTGCTTTGATCTCCCCTCTATCATCAATATTATTAGTGAATCTTATTCTATCCATATCCATCTTTTCAAGGAGACTAACAAAATTAGTAGGAGAACCAAGCATATTGAATTTAGCAAACACCTTTCTAGCTTCTCTTGCTAAACCACCAAATTCTCTAAGAAGGGTTTCTAATACAAAATCTTTCTTTTCCCCTTCTTCCATATCGCCAAGTGTGAAGAACATGTGTTGGATTATAGGATTAAGATTAACAAATTTAGTTTCCAACAAGAGAACTAAATGTGCAGCAGCAATTTCAGAAGTAGGCGCAAGGTCTACCAAGTGTCTATCTTCAAAATTTTCAATAGTACTAACATGATTGAAAAATTCTTCTATATTATTTCTCCCAACTATAGACCCACGTCCTACCGGTATGTCTTTTGTGGTAAAATTAAAAGGAAACATGATGAAATAAGTAAAGTAAATGCAAGTAATTTTTTTTTTGTGTTTTTGATATAGTAAACAAGATAACAAGTAAAGTAAAACTAGCAACTAATTTTTTTTTGTATTTTGATTTAGTGCAGCAAACAAAGTAGTAAATAAAACTAAGCAAGACAAAAACAAAGTAAAGAGATTGAGAAGTAGAGACTCCCCTTGCAGCGTGTCTTGATCTCCCCGGCAACGGCGCCAGAAAATATGCTTGATGGCGTGTATTTCACACGTTCGTTGGGCAACCCCAAGAGGAAGGTATGATGCGCACAGCAGCAAGTTTTCCCTCAGAAAGAAACCAAGGTTTATCGAACCAGGAGGAGCCAAGAAGCACGTTGAAGGTTGATGGCGGTGGGATGTAGTGCGGCGCAACACCAGGGATTCCGGCGCCAACGTGGAACCTGCACAACACAACCAAAGTACTTTGCCCCAACGAAACAGTGAGGTTGTCAATCTCACCGGCTTGCTGTAACAAAGGATTAACCGTATTGTGTGGAAGATGATTGTTTGCAGAAAACAGTAGAACAGTATTGCAGTAGATTGTATTTCAGTAAAGAGAATTGGACCGGGGTCCACAGTTCACTAGAGGTGTCTCTCCCATAAGACGAACAGCATGTTGGGTGAACAAATTACAGTTGGGCAATTGACAAATAAAGAGAGCATGACCATGCACATACATATCATGATGAGTATAGTGAGATTTAATTGGGCATTACGACAAAGTACATAGACCGCCATCCAACTGCATCTATGCCTAAAAAGTCCACCTTCGAGTTATCATCCGAACCCCTCCAGTATTAAGTTGCTAACAACAGACAATTGCATTAAGTATTGCGCGTAATGTAACTAGTGACTACATCCTTGAACATAGCACTAATGTTTTATCCCTAGTGGCAACAGCACATCCATAACCTTAGTGGTTCTTGTCACTCCTCCAAATTCACAGAGGCATGAACCCACTATCGAGCATAAATACTCCCTCTTGGAGTTACTAGCATCAACTTGGCCAGAGCATCTACTAATAACGGAGAGCATGCAAGATCATAAACAACACATAAGCATAGCTTTGATAATCAACATAACAAGTATTCTCTATTCATCGGATCCCAACAAACGCAACATATAGAATTACAGATAGATGATCTTGATCATGTTAGGCAGCTCACAAGATCCGACAATGATAGCACAATGGGGAGAAGACAACCATCTAGCTACTGCTATGGACCCATAGTCCAGGGGTAGACTACTCACACATCACACCGGAGGCGACCATGGCGGCGTAGAGTCCTCCGGGAGATGATTCCCCTCTCCGGCAGGGTGCCGGAGGCGATCTCCTGGATCCCCCGAGATGGGATCGGCGGCGGCGGCGTCTGCGGAAGGTTTTCGTATCGTGGCTCTCGATGCGGGGTTTCGTCACGGAGACTTTTTATAGGCGAAAGGGCAGGTCAAGAGGCGGCACGGGGGCCCCACACCACAGGGCCGCGCGGCCAAGGGGGGGGCCGCGCCGCCCTAGGGTGTGGCCCCTCCGTGGCCCCTCTTCGTCTCTCCTTCGGACTTCTGGAAGCTTCGTGAGAAAATAGGCCCCTGGGCTTTGATTTCGTCCAATTCCGAGAATATTTCCTTACTAGGATTTCTGAAACCAAAAACAGCAGAAAACGACAATCGGCACTTCGGCATCTTGTTAATAGGTTAGTTCCAGAAAATGCACGAATATGACATAAAGTGTGCATAAAACATGTAGATAACATCAATAATGTGGCATGGAACATAAGAAATTATCGATACGTCGGAGACGTATCAGGAACCCCAAGAGGAAGGTATGATGAGTACAGCTGTGAGTTTTCCCTCAGTAAGAAACCAAGGTTATCGAACCAGTAGGAGATGAAGGCCACGTGAAGGTTGTTGGTGAAGGAGTGTAGTGCGGCGCAACACCAGGGATTCCGGCGCCAACGTGGAACCTGCACAACACAATCAAAATACTTTGCCCCAACTTCACAGTGAGGTTGTCAATCTCACCGGCTTGCTGAAAACAAAGGATTAAATGTATGGTGTGGAGAATGATGTTTGCTTACAGAAAACAAAAGAGAACAATGATTGCAGTAGGTTGTATTTCAGATGTAAAAGAATGGACCGGGGTCCACAGTTCACTAGTGGTGTCTCTCCAATAAGATAAATAACATGTTGGGTGAACAAATTACAGTTGGGCAATTGACAAATAGAGAGGGCATAACAATGCACATACATATCATGATGACTACTATGAGATTTACTTAGGGCATTACGACAAAGAACAGAGACCGCCATCCAGCATGCATCTATGCCTAAAAAGTCCACCTTCGGGTTAGCATCCGCACCCCTTCCAGTATCAAGTTGCAAACAACAGACAATTGCATTAAGTATTGTGCGTAATGTAAACAATACAAATATCCTTAGACAAAGCATTGATGTTTTATCCCTAGTGGCAACAACACATCCACAACCTTCGAACTTTTTTTCACTGTCCCAGATTCAATGGAGGCACGAACCCACTATCTAGCATAAATACACCCTCTTGGAGTTACAAGTATCAACTTGGCCAGAGCCTCTACTAGCAACGGAGAGCATGCAAGATCATAAACAACATATATGATAGATCAATAATCAACTTGACATAGTATTCCATATTCATCGGATCCCAACAAACACAATATGTAGCATTACAAATAGATGATCTTGATCATGATAGGCAGCTCACAAGATCTAAACATGATGGCATAATAGGATAAGACAACCATCAAGCTACTGCTATGGACCCGTAGTCCAAGGATGAACTACTCACGCATCAGTCCGGAGGCGGGCCTGGTGATGTAGAGCCCTCTGGTGATGATTCATCTCCTCCGGCAGGGTGCCAGAGGAGATCTTCTGAACCCTCTGAGATGGGTTTGACAGCGGCAGCGTCTCTGGAACTTTTCTCGTATTTTGGCTCTCGGTACTAGGGTTTTCCGATACGAAGGAATAAATAGGCGAAGGGGCAGCGTCGGGGGAGCCAGGGGGTGGGCTCCCCACACCTGGGTGCGGCAGGGGGTGGGGCCGCGCCGCCCTATGGGGTGGCCCCCCTGCTGGCCTTCTCCGAGTCTTCTTCGATCTTCTGGAACACTCCATGGAAAATAGGGCCGTGGGCTTTTGTTTCGTCCAATTCCGAGAATATTTGTAAACTAAATTTTCTGAAACCAAAAACAGCAGAAAACAGGAACTGGCACTGTGGCATCTTGTTAATAGGTTAGTCCCAGAAAATGCATAAAAACATTATAAAGTATGAATAAAACATGTAGGTATTGTCATAAAACTAGCATGGAACATAAGAAATTATAGATACGTTGGAGACGTATCAAGCAACCGGCAGGAGCACTGCCTTTTCATTAAGCAAGAGGGAAAACTATACAAATGTACAAGGGGGGCATGTTTGTTAACATGTGTAAAACATGCGAGAAACCACCAAAGAGAAACCAAAAACTTGGCCCTAATCTGGGTCGGCCGGGATGGTCTGCCTGTTGCCGGCAAAGGCAAGCTCTCTCTGCGCGATGTCCTCTCTTGCGAGCAAAGCCACCTCAAGGAAGGTAAGGCGCCGCCCCGTGAAAATACGTCTGTTTCTTTCCTTCCAGGCGTTCCAAAGGATGTATAGGAGATGTCCGCTCAGGCGACGCTTGTTCTCCGCGGACTTGCCATCGATGATCTCATCCCACCAAGCCGAGGTGGAGCTGAAGGTTTGACCATGTTGGACGGGGTCAACAAGTCCAGATGGCCGAGGTGAAGGGGCAATCCTTGCAAAGGTGATCGGCGGTTTCCATGGCAGATAAACAGAGGGGGCAAACTGGGTCATGCGGCCATCCCCTGATGGCAAGCATGTCCACGGTGAGGAGCTTCCGGTGTAGGGCGAGCCAAGCGAAGAGCTTGCATTTTGGCTCGGCGTGCGCCGACCAAATCTTCTTGGCATCGAACCTGGGATAGGATCCCAGAAACTGCATGTGGTATGCCGAGCTGGCGGAGTAGACAATGATACGTCTCCAACGTATCTATACTTTCTTATGTTCCATGCTAGTTCTATGACAATACCTACATGTTTTATTCATACTTTATAATGTTTTTATGCATTTTCTGGGACTAACCTATTAACAAGATGCCACAGTGTCAGTTCCTGTTTTCTGCTGCTTTTGGTTACAGAAAAGTTAGTTTACAAATATTCTCGGAATTGGACGAAACAAAAGCCCACGGCCCTATTTTCCACGGAGTGTTCCAGAAGATCGAAGAAGAGTCAGTGAAGGCCAGCAGGGGGCCACCCCATAGGGCGGCGCGGCCCCACCTCCTTCCGCACCCAGGTGTGGGAATCCCACCCCCTGGCTCCCCCGACGCTGCCCCTTCGCCTATTTATTCCTTCGTATCGGAAAACCCTAGTACCGAGAGCCAAAATACGAGAAAGGTTCCAGAGACGCCGTCGCCGTCAACCCCATCTCGGGGGAGGGGGGTTCTGAAGATCTCCTCCGGCACCCTGCCGGAGAGGGGAATCATCACCGGAGGGCTCTACATCACCATGCCCGCCTCCGGACTGATGCGTGAGTAGTTCATCCTTGGACTATGGGTCCATAGCAGTAGCTAGATGGTTGTCTTCTCCTATTATGCCATCATGTTTAGATCTTGTGAGCTGCCTATCATGATCAAGATCATCTTATTGTAATGCTACATGTTGTGTTTGTTGGGATCTGATGAATATGGAATACTATGTCAAGTTGATTATTGATCTATCATATATGTTATTTATGATCTTGCATGCTCTCCGTTGCTAGTAGAGGCTCTGGCCAAGTTGATACTTGTAACTCCAAGAGGGGGTATTTATGCTAGATAGTGGGTTCATGCCTCCATTGAATCTGGGACAGTGACAGAAAGTTCTAAGGTTGTGGATGTGTTGTTGCCACTAGGGATAAAACATCAATGCTTCGTCTAAGGATATTTGTATTGTTTACATTACGCACAGTACTTAATGCAATTGTCTATTGTTTGCAACTTAATACTGGAAGGGGTGCAGATGCTAACCTGAAGGTGGACTTTTTAGGCATAGATGCATGCTGGATGGCGGTCTATGTTCTTTGTCATAATGCCCTAAGTAAATCTCATAGTAGTCATCATGATATATATGTGCATTGTTATGCCCTCTCTACTTATCAATTGCCCAACTGTATTTTGTTCACCCAACATTTTATTTATCTTATTGAAGAGACACCACTAGTGAACTGTGGACCCCGGTCCATTCTTTTACATCTGAAATACAACCTACTGCAATCATTGTTCTCTTTTGTTTTCTGCAAGCAAACATCATTCTCCACACCATACGTTTAATCCTTTGTTTTCAGCAAGCTGGTGAGATTGACAACCTCACTGTTAAGTTGGGGCAAAGTATTTTGATTGTGTTGTGCAGGTTCCACGTTGGCGTCGGAATCCCTGGTGTTGCGCCGCACTACACTCCTTCACCAACAACCTTCACGTGGCCTTCATCTCCTACTGGTTAGATAACCTTGGTTTCTTACTGAGGGAAAACTTGCTGATGTACCCATCATACCTTCCTCTTGGGGTTCCCAACGGACGTGTGCTTTACCGTCACAAGCAGCTACTTTTCTGGCGCCGTTGCCGGGGAGATCAAGACACGCTGCAAGGGGAGTCTCTCACACCCAATCTCTTTACTTTGTTTATTGTCTTGCTTTATTTTATTTTCTGTCTTGTTTGCTTTCTTTATATCAAAAACACACAAAAATTAGTTACTTGTTTTACTTTATTTATTTCGGTTTTGCTCTATTTATTTTTATTATTGCTAAAATGAATACTCCTGAGAACACTAAGTTGTGTGACTTCACTAGCACAAATAATAATGATTTCATATGCACTCCTATTGCTCCACCTGCCTCTACAGCAGAATTTTATGAAATTAAACCTTCTTTACTAAATCTTGTTATGAGAGAGCAATTTTCTGGTGTTAAATCTTGATGATGCTGCTGCCCATCTTAATAATTTTGTTGAACTTTGTGAAATGCAAAAGTATAAGGATGTAGATGGGGATATTATAAAACTGAAATTGTTTCCTTTCTCCTTGAGAGGAAGAGCTAAAGATTGGTTGCTATCTTTGCCTAAGAATAGTATTAGTTCATGGACTAAATGTAAAGATGCTTTCATTGGAAAATATTATCCTCCTGCTAAAATTATATCTTTGAGAAGTAGCATTATGAATTTTAAGAAATTGGATAATGAACATGTTGCCCAAGCATGGGAGAGAATGAAATCTTTGGTAAAGAATTGCCCCACCCATGGACTAACTACTTGGATGATCATCCAAACCTTTTATGAAGGATTAAATTTTTCTTCAAGGAACCTATTGGATTCAGCTGCTGGAGGTACTTTTATGTCCATCACTTTGGGTGCTGCAACAAAGCTTCTTGATGATATGATGATCAACTACTCTGAATGGCACACTGAAAGGACTCCTCAAGGTAAGAAGGTAAATTCTATTGAAGAAACCTCTTCCTTGAGTGATAAGATTGATGTTATTATGTTTGTGCTTGTTAATGGTAAATCTCATGTTGATCCTAATAATGTTCCTTTAGCTTCATTGGTTGCTCAAGAAGAACATGTTGATGTGAACTTCATTAAAAATAATAATTTCAACAACAATGCTTATAGGAATAATTTTGGTAACAACAACTATAGGCCATATCCTTCTAATAATGGTAATGGTTATGCTAATTCTTATGGTAATTCTTACAACAATAGTAGGAGTGTACCCTCTGATCTTGAAGTCATGCTTAAAGAATTTATTAGTACACAAACTGCTTTTAACAAATCTGTTGAGGAAAAGCTTGGTAAAATTGATATTCTTGCTTCTAAGGTTGATAGTCTTGCTGTTGATGTTGATCTTTTAAAAATGAAAGTTATGCCTAATGAAGATAAAGATATTAAGTCATTTGCTACAGCAAACGCTGTCCAAGTTCGAATTAATGACAATATTAGAATGATGGCTGAATTGCATGCTAGGTGGGAAAGAGAAGAAAAACTTGCTAAAGAAAATAATATAGCTAAATTTTGTACTATTACCACCACTAGTAATGTTGATGCTTCACATGTTTCTAAACCTCCTACTATCAATGGTAAAATAATTGGTGTTGGCAATGTTTCTACTTCTACTACAAAGCGTGCAAAATTGCCTGAAACTGCTGAAACTGTTTGTGATAAAAGTGCTGAAATTTTTCAAAGTGTTGGGGACAATGGTCCCATTGCTTTAGATCATAATGGTTTTGATTTTGATAATTGTCATATTTCTGAAGTTATTAAGTTCTTGCAAAAACTTGCTAGAAGTCCTAATGCTAGTGCTATAAACACTGCCTTTACAAAACATATTACAAATGCTCTCATTAAAGCTAGGGAAGAGGAATTAAAACTTGAAGCTTCTATCCCTAGGAAGTTGGAAGATGGTTGGGAGCCCATCATTAAAATGAAGGTCAATGATTTTGATTGTAATGCTTTATGTGATCTTGGTGCAAGTATTTCTGTTATGCCTAAGAAACTTTATGATATGCTTGACTTGCCACCTTTGGAATGTTGTTATTTGGATGTTAATCTTGCTGATAATTCTATAAAGAAACATTTGAGGAGAATTGACAATGTTCACATTACGGTTAACAATAACCTTATCCCCGTTGATTTTGTTGTTTTGGATATTGAATGCAATGCATCTTGTCCTATTGTTTTGGGAAGACCCTTTCTTCGAACCGTTGGTGCTATTATTGATATGAAAGAAGGAAATATTAAATAGGGATTTCTATTTTCGTGCCCTCGGTTCCTTAGTTGTGCTCAGTTTTCCCCAGCTCCTTAGTTTTTCCTCAGTTTTCCCCAAGTCCTTGTTTGAAACCTGCAGAAGCAGCTCAGACGGCAGGATTCCTGTTAAGTACCGTTCCGTGCTGACGTGTGGGGCTGCGTCGTGTGGGCCCGCGTCGCGTGGGGCTGGTAGAAAGGGACTGTGTGGGATAGGACGAGATAGCGTTTGGTTGCACGTGAGCAGGAGCTGGGTTTTGTCTCTCTCGGCCCAAATTGGCATTTTTAAGAGCACCTTTTCCCCTCTTTTTCTCTCTGTCTTTTTCACCAAATTAGTATCAAATCTAGAGAAGCTTCTATTTATGCCTTTTGGCCCTCGTTTTTTGCCCAATATGGCAGCAAATCTAGAAGCTAGTATATGATAAATTCACAGCAGCATAATCAGAAAACTAAGTATAATACATAAACTGCATACAGCAGCCAAAAGCAGCCAATAACGTTGTTAATGTTCACGACAAACTAAGCTGAAAAAAAATACAAGACGCACGCAATGTATAGCCAACAAGAAGATTCCTCATTGCTCATATATTTCTTCATCGCCCCATTCGTGCATTATCCCAAGGAAATATTCATTGAACTCCTTCCGTCTGAAGTGTGTGGCCAATACATCCTCTAGACGGTATGGCCTGTGTTCATATCTCAGACCGTAGTTTCCCATTCTATCCACATATCGTGGCCACTCATCCCAGGCCTTTGTATCATGAATGTACTCTCTGATATAACCCAAATCGACGTAGTAGATGCAGCCAGGTCGAAGTGTCGGGTGCACTCTGGTGTCGACGGAGATACACCGGATATAATGCACGAAGAAGGCATGACTGCCAATGTTACTGACCGGATGGAGAGAGCGGCTCTGAGTGTCCACACGGTACAACAATGGTTGGTCCTCCAAAAGCATGTTGTCCAACAACACAAGCAGCAGATCACCATCCGACTTCACAAGATAGAACTTGTCATTTCCAAGTTGTGGAAATGAAATTAGTGTCTCCATCTTGACAGTGCTCGCGCGCTGCTGCAACTGTACATTGGTGCACACTATTCTTCCGGACTCGAAATTGTCCACAGCTATTGCATACAGTTCACCATTGAACGGGGTAATGCAACGCAAACCATGGTTCTCGATCGAAAAACTTCCATCTCCCCAATCTTCATATATATCCTTAGTTGGAGTGCTCTCATCGACCCAACTAATTTTGTTTGGGTAATGTGAGCAAACGAAGACCATAGTCGGGGATTTGATTACAGCGACTGAATCCAGAAAAAAAGATGGCATCTGCGCCTCAAACATAGTGTTCGATGCCTTTGTGAGTGGGTTCAGAAGTCGTATCTTGTGCGGCGGGTTCTTCTGGGCAAGCATGATGACGCCACGGCAAAAGCTGACGAAGTAGTCTCTAAAATATATTGATGAAGATAACATTCAGCACTAAGATTGAAAATAAGAATAGATTAACCCTATAGATATGGAGGAATTTGAACCTTGCACGAACTTCCGATAGATCTATGGTGACGTAGCGGGATGTGCCAAGTTGGAGGAAGGTGAACTCAGCGGCGCGTGGAAGGGCGTGGTCTACCATGATCCATTCGTGCAGGTGCACGTCGGGCTCAGGTAAACCTGAGCGCCAATTGCTACAGACTTGCCTCATAGCAGAGTAGGCGTCCACGTACTCCTCATTCGCCAGTAAGCATTCGCCGATCTTGTGAAGTGGTCCGTCACGCATGAGAGAGGCCCAGCTCACGGAGGCGCCACGCTTGAATGTGCCGCCCTGGGAGGCGACGGGCTCGGTGGCGACGAGCTCGGTGGCGACGGGCTCGGAGGCGACGGGCTCTGAGGCGACGGGCTCGGCGGCGACGGGCTCGATGGCGACGGGCTCGAAGGTGATGGGCTCGGAGGCGATGGGCTCGGAGGCGACGGGCTCGGAGGCGACGGGCTCGGAGGCGACGGGCTCAGCGGCGACGGGCTCGGATGCGATGGGCTCGGAGGCGACGGCCTAGGAGGCGACGAGCTCGGGGGGCGATGGCCGCCGGCGCATTCTTCTTCTCCATCGCCGGCGGGGCTCGTACGGCGGTTGGGGTTTTCCCTTCGATTTGGAGAAGTTGATGGGACGTGAGAGGCGTGGTTTCGTGCGTGAGCGAGAATGAGACGTACTGTGTGCAGAGGGAGGGAGTGAGGGGCTTACGAGTCCTAAATGCGACCCGCGTCCGACGCGTCCACTATTGCATGTCTGCACCGCGACACGCGTCAACATTGGCACGTCTTCCACTTCTGCACCGCAACACGCGTCCTCGAGTCTAACCCTGGAAATTTAGATATACTCAGGTATACCCTCGAGTCATATACTAGCATTTTTTTGTGCTTAGTTTTCGCCTTGAGTGCTAATACTGGCTAGTGCAATATACTCAGTTTTACCCTCAAGTGGCTGATCAACAGAGAGTCAACAAATGGGATTAACTAGTTAAATGAGTTATTTAATGTGCAAAAAAATCCGAAAAAGTGTGGCACTTACTCATGGAGTCTTTACCACAAATTGCCACTTCTCAAATCATAGATAAATCATAGATAAATCAAGTTTTACCACAAATTGCCACTTCTCAAATCACCTAGTAGCTATGAAGGTGCATGGTTTTCCACAATAAGCCCTACCCAAAACAGCTTTCCCCAAAACATACTTTGTCTGAATGAGGCCATAATTTTCACACTCATGTATATTTATATTGCAAATAGTTTGAGGTAGGCCAAGATGGTTTCATTGTACAGAACACGCATTTTTCATTTTTTAAATCTCATATTTGAATGGGATTTCTATTTTCGTGCCCCTGGTTCGTTAGTTGTACTCAGTTTTCCCCAGTCCCTTAGTTTTTCCTCAGTTTTCCCCTCCTCTAGTTTGAAACACGCACAAGTGCTAGAACGGCCGGTAGCCGTCAGGTCAGAGGCCTTGACCGTTAGTCTGACCGGGTGGGGCCGCACAGGGGCAGCTCCTCCCTGACGGGTAGGGTCAGGAGACACGTCGGAGCAGCCATCCATCTATCGCTGACGTGTGGGCCGTTTTATTTCATGATTTTATACGCGGTGCTGCCAATGACAAATGGGGCCACTCTATAGGGCTGCCGCAGCCAATGACCAGTGGGGTCGTATATTTTTCAGGAAAACTCATATATTGCCGCTCTGTGGTGCCTCCGCAGCCAATGACCAGTGGGGTCGTCTATTTTTCAGGAAAACTCACATATATTGCCGCTCTGTGGGGCAGCCGCAGCCAATGACCAGTGGGGTCGTCTATTTATTTAGAGAAAATCATATATTGCCGCTCTGTGGGGCCTCCGCAGCCAATGACCAGTGGGGTCGTCTATTTTTCAGGAAAAGACACATATTGCTGCTCTGTGGGGCTGCCGCAGCCAATGACCAGTGGGGTCGTCTATTTATTTAGAGAAAATCATATATTGCCGCGCTGTGGGGCCTGCGCAGCTAATGACCAGTGGGGTCGTCTATTTTTCAGGAAAACTCACATATTGCCGCTCTGATATATATCTTTAGAGAATATCATAGAGAGAAGCAACAAGTTCGCTAATTAATTATTCTTAAGCTAGACCGGAGAACCGCTGGCAGCTCGTTCCCCACCGTCGGACGGAGCAGCCATCGCCGGCGCCTCGTCGCGCCGCCGGCTCTGTCCCCCGGCGGCGTCGGACGAACTGCGGCGCTGCACGTCAACCACGGCTCCAACACTTCTTTCGTCCGCACTCATTGTACCCACCGCAGGAAAGTCCGCCGCAAGCAGATCCGCCGCCCACGACGATCGGGATTTGTTCCGCGCACCAATTGGTATAGCTTGGTAAGACCTCCGCTTCTGCCTCCCCCGCCCCCTAATCGATTTGGTTCCCGTAATTTATTGGAGTTTGCAGGTACGAAATAGTCCTCAATGTCTGGTCATAGCGGGTACACCGGCGAGGGTGGCGATTCGATCATGTCGTGGCCACGTTCTACTTCTCCTACCTCGTCGGAAGTGCAGGTATCTAGCTTCAGCTCTCTTTACTACCGTTGAATTTGAAGTTCCGCCATGGCCTGTTGGGGTGATTTTAGTTGTTCTTTTTTCCATTATTGTTACAGTTAGCCAGGCAAGCCGATGATCCATGGTACATTGCATACCAAGATGAATCAACCCAGTGGTGTAGCCAGAGGATGGATTTGGAGGAAAAGGTGGCCAATTTAGGTGATGAATTGGCCCGTAAAAACCTGATGATATTCGAACTGAAGCGTATTGTGGAGGAAGAAAAGAAGAATTCAGAGCTTATTCGCAAGGAGAAGTTGAGAGTTGAGACAGATCTTGCCGTATTTGATCAAGTGGTAGAAAATCTAGAACATGAACTTAAAGTAATGGGAGAGGAGAAAAGTAGATTCATCTGTGCAGTTTTATTAGGTGTCATCCCTGTCCTAGCAGTTATGTGGTTCTGGTAGACGATTTAGTATAGAATTGTTATTCAGTAGATGGCTCTAACCACTGTATTTTGTTGTGGCTCTAAGCACTGTATTTTGGTGTACAATTTCCTACTTGTGCTAAGTAATGCGCACGATAATTTTAGCATGCATGAACATTTTATAAAAGTGAAGGGATCCCAAAAGTGAAAGCATGTACCAGCCTCCGGATCAAATACATATCAATATCTTCCCAATCAAGTTGGGATAGAATTCAAATCATACATACGGATGTACATGGACACATCAAGAACGTGGAGAAGCTTTTTTTGAGACGGAGGTAGTAGTTCGAACAATTTTATCCCAATTGGAAATTGAAAAATACAAATTTATCATAATTTATCCCAATTTGCGGCGTCGAACACGGCCGCGCAGCGATGGGCAAGAAAGGCCGGGACGACGGGCGGCTGAGGGGTGGTCATCTGCGCCATCCGCCGTTGAAGCGATGTTATCAGTGATGGCTTCAATGTTCGTGGCATCGATGACCATTGTCGGAACCGCCGCTGTCTTGGTGTACTTCATCAGCGACGGATCTGCGGAGGGTGATGTCTACGTTCCCCCTCCTTTCCTGTAGACAGTGTTGGGCCTCCAAGAGCAGAGGTTTGTAGAACAGCAGCAAGTTTTCCCTTAAGTGGATACCCAAGGTTTATCGAACTCAGGGAGGAAGAGGTCAAAGATATCCCTCTCATGCAACCCTGCAACCACAAAGCAAGAAGTCTCTTGTGTCCCCAACACACCTAATAGGTGCACTAGTTCGGCGAAGAGATAGTGAAATACAGGTGGTATAAATATATAGTAGCAGTAGCAACGGTGCCAGAAAATAGCTTGCGGGCGTGTAGTTGATGGTGGTGGTATTGCAGCAGTAGTAACACAGTGAAACAGTAAACAAGCAGTAGTAACACAGCAGTATTTAGGAACAAGGCCTAGGGATTACACTTTCACTAGTGGACACTCTCAACATTGATCACATAACAGAATAGATAAATGCATACTCTACACTTTTGTTGGATGATGAACGCATTGCGTAGGATTACACGAACCCTCAATGCCGGAGTTAACAAGCTCCACAATTTGTTCATGTTTAAGTAACCTTTAGTGTAAAATAGATCAACAGACTAAACCAAGTACTAACATAGCATGCACACTGTCACCTTCATGCATATGTAGGAGGAATAGATCACATCAATATTATCATAGCAATAGTTAACTTCGCAATCTACAAGAGATCATGATCATAGCATAAACCAAGTACTAACACGGTGCACACACTGTCACCTTTACACACGTGCAGGAGGAATAGAACTACTTTAATAACTTTGCTAGAGTAGCACATAGATAAATTGTGATACAAACTCATATGAATCTCAATCATGTAAAGCAGCTCATGAGATCATTGTATTGAAGTACATGGAGAGAGATTAACCACATAGCTACCGGTACAGCCCCGAGCCTCGATGGAGAACTACTCCCTCCTCATGGGAGCAGCAGCGGTGATGAAGATGGCGGTGGAGATGGCAGCGGTGTCGATGGAGAAGCCTTCCGGGGGCACTTCCCCGCTCCGGCAGCGTGCCGGAACAGAGACTCCTGTCCCCCAGATCTTGGCCTCGCGATGGCGGCGGCTGCGGAAGGTTTACGTGGTTTTCGTCAATCGTATAGGGTTTTCTGATCCAGGGGCTTTTATAGGCGGAGGCGGCGCAGGAAGGTCGAGGGGGCCCACACCCTAGGGGGCGCCCCCTAGGCCGCGCCGGGGTGTGGTGTGGTGGCCCTGCCTCTCTTCTCTGGCGGTTCTCGTGTGTTCTGGATGCTTCCGGGTAAAATAGGAACTTGGGCGTTGATTTCGTCCGATTCCGAGAATATTTCGTTACTAGGATTTCTGAAACCAAAAACAGCAGAAAACAGGAACTGGCACTTCGGCATCTTGTTAATAGGTTAGTTCCAGAAAATGCACGAATATGATATAAAGTGTGCATAAAACATGTAGATAACATCAATAATATGGCATGGAACATAAGAAATTATCGATACGTCGGAGACGTATCAGCATCCCCAAGCTTAGTTCTGCTCGTCCCGAGCAGGTAAAACGATAACAAAGATAATTTCTGGAGTGACATGCCATCATAACCTTGATCATACTATTTGTAAAGCATATGTAGTGAATGCAGCGATCAAAACAATGTATATGACATGAGTAAACAACTGAATCATAAAGCAAAGACTTTTCATGAATAGCACTTCAAGACAAGCATCAATAAGTCTTGCATAAGAGTTAACTCATAAAGCAATAATTCAAAGTAGAGATATTGAAGCAACACAAAAGAAGATTAAGTTTCAGCGGTTGCTTTCAACTTGTAACATGTATATCTCATGGATATTGTCAACATAGAGTAATATAATAAGTGCAATAAGCAAGTATGTAGGAATCAATGCATAGTTCACACAAGTGTTTGCTTCTTGAGGTGGAGAGAAATAGGTGAACTGACTCAACATTGAAAGTAAAAGAATGGTCCTCCATAGAGGAAAAGCATCGATTGCTATATTTGTGCTAGAGCTTTGATTTTGAAAACATAAAGAAAGCATAAAAAATAAAGTTTTGAGAGGTGTATGTTGTTGTCAACGAATGGTAGCGGGTACTCTAACTCCCTTGCCAGACAAACCTTCAAAGAGCGGCTCCCATTTTATTTTATTTTGGGTGGCACTCCTTCCAACCTTTCTTTCACAAACCATGGCTAACCGAATCCTCGGGTGCCTGCCAACAATCTCATACCATGAAGGAGTGCCTTTTTATTTTAGTTTTATTATGATGACACTCCTCCCAACCTTTGCTTACACAAGCCATGGCTAACCGAATCCTTCGGGTGCCGTCCAACAATCACATACCATGGAGGAGTGTCTATTTTTGTTAATTAGTTTGGGACTGGGAATCCCATTGCCAGCTCTTTTTGCAAAATTATTGGATAAGCGGATGAAGCCACTAGTCCATTGGTGAAAGTTGCCCAACAAGATTGAAAGATAAACACCACATACTTCCTCATGAGCTATAAAACATTGACACAAATCAGAGGTAATAAATTTTGAATTGTTTAAAGGTAGCACTCAAGCAATTTACTTTGGAATGGCGGAGAAATACCATGTAGTGGGTAGGTATGGTGGACACAAATGGCATAGTGGTTGGCTCAAGTATTTTGGATGCATGAGAAGTATTCCCTCTCGATACAAGGTTTAGGCTAGCAAGGCTTATTTGAAACAAACACAAGGATGAACTGGTGCAGCAAAACTCACATAAAAGACATATTGAAAACATTATAAGACTCTACACCGTCTTCCTTGTTGTTCAAACTCAATACTAGAAATTATCTAGACCTTAGAGAAACCAAATATGCAAACCAAATTTTAGCATGCTCTATGTATTTCTTCATTAATGAGTGCAAAGCATATGATGCAAGAGCTTAAACATGAGCACAACAATTGCCAAGTATCACATTACCCAAGACATTTTAGCAATTACTACATGTATCATTTTCCAATTCCAACCATATAACAATTTAACGAAGAAGAAACTTCGCCATGAATATTAAAAGCTAAGAACACATGTGTTCATATGCAACAGCGGAGCGTGTCTCTCTCCCACACAAGCATGATGTAATCCAATTTATTCAAACACAAACAAAAACAAAAACAAACAGACGCTCCAAGTAAAGCACATAAGATGTGACCGAATAAAAATATAGTTTCAAGAGAAGGAACCTGATAATTTGTCGATGAAGAAGGGGATGCCTTGGGCATCCCCAAGCTTAGACGCTTGAGTCTTCTTGATATATGCAGGGGTGAACCACCGGGGCATCCCCAAGCTTAGAGCTTTCACTCTTCTTGATCATAGTATATCATCCTCCTCTCTTGATCCTTGAAAACTTCCTCCACACCAAACTCGAAACAACTCATTAGAGGGTTAGTGCACAATAAAAATTAACATATTCAGAGGTGACACAATCATTCTTAACACTTCTGGACATTGCATAATGCTACTGGACATTAGTGGATCAAAGAAATTCATCCAACTTAGCGAAAGAGGCAATGCGAAATAAAAGGCAGAATCTGTCAAAACAGAACAGTTCGTATTGACGAATTTTAAAATGGCACCAGACTTGCTCAAATGAAAATGCTCAAATTGAATGAAAGTTGCGTACATATCTGAGGATCATGCACGTAAATTGGCTTAATTTTCTGAGTTACCTACAGGGAGGTGGACCCAGATTCGTGACAGCAAAGAAATCTGGAACTGTGCAGTAATCCAAATCTAGTACTTACTTTTCTATCAACGGCTTTACTTGGCACAACAAAACACAAAACTAAGATAAGGAGAGGTTGCTACAGTAGTAAACAACTTCCAAGACACAAATATAAAACAAAGTACTGTAGCAAAATAACACATGGGTTATCTCCCAAGAAGTTCTTTCTTTATAGCCATTAAGATGGGCTCAGCAGTTTTAATGATGCACTCATAAGAAATAGTATTTGAAGCAAAAGAGAGCATCAAGAGGCAAATTCAAAACACATTTAAGTCTAACATGCTTCCTATGCAAAGGAATCTTGTAAATAAACAAGTTCATGAAGAGCAAAGTAACAAGCATAGGAAGATAAAACAAGTGTAGCTTCAAAAATTTCAGCACATAGAGAGGTGTTTTAGTAACATGAAAATTTCTACAACCATATTTTCCTCTCTCATAATAACTTTCAGTAGCAACATTAGCAAACTCAACAATATAACTATCACATAAAGCATTCTTATCATGAGTCTCATGCATAAAATTATAACTCTCCACATAAGCATAATCAATTTTATTAGTTGTAGTGGGAGCAAATTCAACAAAGTAGCTATCATTATTATTCTCATCAAGTGTAGGAGGCATAGTATTATCATCATAAAAATTACTCTCCATAGTAGGCGGCACTAAAAGACCAATATCATTATAATCATCATAAATAGGAGGCAAAGTATCATCAAAGAAAATTTTCTCCTCAATGCTTGGGGGACTAAAAATATCATGCTCATCAAAGCCAGCTTCCCCAAGCTTAGAATTTTCCATATCATTAGCAACAATGGTGTTCAATGTGTTCATGCTAATATGTTCCATGGGTTTTTTAATTTTTGGATTAAACCATTCATGTCTTGACTCAGGAAATAGAATAAAAAGCTCACAGATGTTTTCCATTATGCCTTACTAGTGTAAACAAGAAACAAAAAGTTGCAATTGCAGGATCTAAAGGAAATAGCTTCGAGCACAAACACAACGGCGCCAGAAAAGTACTTTACCTGGAACCGGAGTATGAGTGCCTTTTACCTTTCCTCCCCGGCAACGGCGCCAGAAAAGTGCTTGATGTCTACGTTCCCCCTCCTTTCCTGTAGACAGTGTTGGGCCTCCAAGAGCAGAGGTTTGTAGAACAGCAGCAAGTTTTCCCTTAAGTGGATACCCAAGGTTTATCGAACTCAGGGAGGAAGAGGTCAAAGATATCCCTCTCATGCAACCCTGCAACCACAAAGCAAGAAGTCTCTTGTGTCCCCAACACACCTAATAGGTGCACTAGTTCGGCGAAGAGATAGTGAAATACAGGTGGTATAAATATATAGTAGCAGTAGCAACGGTGCCAGAAAATAGCTTGCGGGCGTGTAGTTGATGGTGGTGGTATTGCAGCAGTAGTAACACAGTGAAACAGTAAACAAGCAGTAGTAACGCAGTAGTATTTAGGAACAAGGCCTAGGGATTACACTTTCACTAGTGGACACTCTCAACATTGATCACATAACAGAATAGATAAATGCATACTCTACACTTTTGTTGGATGATGAACGCATTGCGTAGGATTACACGAACCCTCAATGCCGGAGTTAACAAGCTCCACAATTTGTTCATGTTTAAGTAACCTTTAGTGTAAAATAGATCAACAGACTAAACCAAGTACTAACATAGCATGCACACTGTCACCTTCATGCATATGTAGGAGGAATAGATCACATCAATATTATCATAGCAATAGTTAACTTCGCAATCTACAAGAGATCATGATCATAGCATAAACCAAGTACTAACACGGTGCACACACTGTCACCTTTACACACGTGCAGGAGGAATAGAACTACTTTAATAACTTTGCTAGAGTAGCACATAGATAAATTGTGATACAAACTCATATGAATCTCAATCATGTAAAGCAGCTCATGAGATCATTGTATTGAAGTACATGGAGAGAGATTAACCACATAGCTACCGGTACAGCCCCGAGCCTCGATGGAGAACTACTCCCTCCTCATGGGAGCAGCAGCGGTGATGAAGATGGCGGTGGAGATGGCAGCGGTGTCGATGGAGAAGCCTTCCGGGGGCACTTCCCCGCTCCGGCAGCGTGCCGGAACAGAGACTCCTGTCCCCCAGATCTTGGCCTCGCGATGGCGGCGGCTCTGGAAGGTTTCTGTGGTTTTCGTCAATCGTATAGGGTTTTCTGATCCAGGGGCTTTTTATAGGCGGAGAGGCGGCGCAGGAAGGTCGAAGGGGGGCCCACACCCTAGGGGGGCGCCCCCCCCCCTAGGCCGCGCCGGGGTGTGGTGTGGTGACCCTGCCTCTCTTCTCTGGCGGTTCTCGTGTGTTCTGGATGCTTCCGGGTAAAATAGGAACTTGGGCGTTGATTTCGTCCGATTCCGAGAATATTTCGTTACTAGGATTTCTGAAACCAAAAACAGCAGAAAACAGGAACTGGCACTTCGGCATCTTGTTAATAGGTTAGTTCCAGAAAATGCACGAATATGATATAAAGTGTGCATAAAACATGTAGATAACATCAATAATGTGGCATGGAACATAAGAAATTATCGATACGTCGGAGACGTATCAGAGGGCTGGATCGGCGGCTTTGCAGCGCGGTTGTAGACGATGGCTTCAATCGTCTTGGCATCGATTCGCACTCTCGGCACCAGAAGTGAGACATCAACAGGCTCCGACATTGAAGGCTGGGTCTGCGCCGTCGAAGCGATGTTGTAGGCGATGGCTTCAATGTTCGTGGCATCGATGACCACTGTCGGCACGGCCGCCGTCTTGGTGTTCTTCATCATTCAACAGATCTGAGAATAGAATCGAAAGTGAGACAGAGAGAGACATTTCAACTATTTCTGACGGTTAGATCCTCACCGGTACTCTTAGATCCACGGCGCACGCACGGTTAGATCCGCGCCACCGCACGCCGCCGCACGCACGGTTAGATCCGCGCCGCCGCACGCCACCGCACGCACGGTTAGATCCGCGCCGCCGCACGCCGCCGCACGCACGGTTAGATCCGCGCCGCCGCGACCGCCGGAGTAAGAGAGGAAATACGAGAGAGGAAGATGCGACTGGAATATGCGACTGCCAGGGTTGGTAGGTATGTGCTCTGCTCTTGTCTCCGTATGCGTCCATCGTGGTAGAGAGAGAGATACAGGCCGTCCGATCATAAATGATCGAACGGTGCAAGCGTTCGTTGAGCTTTCAACCAACCAAGATCCGTGTGACATACATCTCGACTAATCAGAGATCAGCCAGTGAGTACAAGTTAGGAAAACTGAGTAGAACTAAGAGGGGAAAAAGTGAGGAAATGTTTATCGGAAGGGCAAAACTGAGTAGGACTGAGTAAAACAAGTGGGCCCGGAGGGGGAAAACTGAGTAACACTAAGTAAAACAGGGGCACCCAAATAATAAAGGGACTAAGGGAAATTGAAGCTTTTGGCATAAAAATTGTAAAATTGTGTTATTTGAACAATATATTACATTTTGGCAGACTAGATATTGTTTGCAACTCAAAGATACACAAGTGTGACGAATTTGGACTCATTTGGACAAAGTTTGTAAGCATAGTGGGTATTTGGGAGGTGTATTGAGTAGAAAGCCCTGCATCTTCATATCTAGTAGCTCATGGACTAGGAAGTGGTTTTGAAGCTTTTGGCATAAAAACTTCATATCTCTATATTTCCTTTTCCATTATTATTTCTCTAGGTTGTAGGTAACATAACAAGGCTCCATGGGAAGGTTCCACCATGTTTTGAATTATTTTGAATTGAACCCTAAAACCCTAAAACCCTAAAACCTAAAACCCTAAACCCTAGAGAAAATGATAAATGTGGCTTAAATGTGGCATACAAATTGTTCATACAAATTCAAATTGTTGAACACAAAGGCATCCCCAATACAAATTATTCATACAAATTCAAATTGTTCATACAAATTGAAATTGTTCATACAAATTCAAATTGTTCAACACAAAGGCATCCTCAATACAAAGGGAAACCCAATACAAATTGTTCAACACAAAGGGATCGCCAATACAAAGGGAACCCCAATACAAATTGTTCATACAAATTCAAATTAGTTGTTCAGAATAAAATCTTTCTCTTGCTCCTGGTGTGACTCGCCGGGGCCACCACCTTACTCCGGGTAACCCTACCAGGGATATTACCGGTGTCTACCTTCCTTTTGCCCTCTTTCTTATTCTTCTTCTTCTGCAAAGCTTGTGCTTTTTCTTCTGCCATGTACTCTTCGAAGTTAGCTTCTATCATGGCCTTACTACTTTCGAGGCATTCTCGACTATACTGTTCCCTCTCCTCTAGACTCATCGGTTGAAGCCATTCTACATCCATCTGTTCCCTCTGCTCTCGATCCATCGGTTCAAGCAGCTCTACATCCATCTGTTCCCTCCGCTCTCGATCCATCGGTTCAATTTCCTCATGTTCAATTGCTGCTTCAATCTCCTCTGCATTTGCTGCTTCAATCTCCTCATGTTGAACTGCTGCTTCAATCTCCTCTGCATTTGCTGCTTCAATCTCCTCATGTTGAACTGCTGCTTCAATCTCAAGTTGAATTGCTGCTTCATTCTCCTCTGCATTTTCTGCTCCCGCCTGATCTTCCATTCCAAAAGCTAGGTCAACTGCATTTTTACAAAGCCTAGCAATGTGTCCAGGGATTCCACAACGTTTGCACTTACGTTTTCGAATCGGTGCACCACCCTCTGCACTAGCTCTGATCCTATTCTTCCTCGGCCTACCTGCCGGTCTAGTCAATACTGGAGAGTACAGTTTGAAGCTTTGGATCGACTTTCATCCATTGGTCTTTTCCCAACAAGGTAGGAACATTCATAGCATATGCAGCCCTAAATTTGGCAACAGAGAAATACTCTGACACATACTGATCAACTTCACCATCTTCACCCCCTATAATACTCATGAAAAACAATGTGTGTATGCAGGGTATCCCACGGATCTGCCATCCCCTGCAATGGCATGTCCTATCAACCAAACTCACTGGATACCTCCACTGCCTGTTTTTACTGTCAGTGTAGGTTACCTCGGCCTCCATTCCTTTTCTGACGCATTGCATCCTCAATTGTTTTGCCCTCTCATGCAAAGACTTAATCAAAGATGGGAGCATGAGATGGCCAACATAATTTGTGGATGCAATTCTTTGACGCAGATCGATCTTTATCATGATCATCTGCCTAATCTTATCAAATATTTGCCACAGCATAAGCCCTTTCAATGACTTGACCTTTGAATTGAAACTCTCCGCAAGGTTACTTGTTACATAGTCTACCTTGCAAATTTCATTGAATTGGCTTCTTGACCACACCCTACCATGATGTTCATCCAAGTACTCCTTCACCCCAGGTTTTTGTTTATACAACACATCCAAATGAAACAGATGCTTCCTAGAGCTGCATGTGTATGAAGCTGGCCATAGGTTGTCAGTAAAAACTTTACCCTTGAATTTCTTTGTAAAATTCTGTACCAAGTGTCGCATACATTCCCTATGCTCCACTCCAGGGAATACTACTTCTACCGCAGTCTCCAAACCTTTGCAAGCGTCTGTGTGGATAACAAGTCCTGGTGGATGACCTATAAGGTCGTGCAAATTCTGCAGAAACCAAGTCCAACTTTCCTGTGACTCAACCTCCAAAACCCCATAAGCAACAGGGAACATCCAATTATGTCCATCAACTGCAGTAGCAGCAACTAGCTGTCCTTTAAACCTGCCATGAAGAGCCGATGCATCCACGGCCAAATAAGGCCTGCAACCGTCCAAAAAGCCTTTCCAGCAAGCTTTGAAACAAACAAAAGCCCTTCTGAAACATTCCTTGTGCATTACCTTCCCGCTTTACAATTTGTAGGGAACTGTATGCTTGTCTATCGCTACAACACTGCCTGGACTAGCCATCTCCACTTCAGCTTTGAAAGTGTAAAGCAACTGAAAGCTTTCATTCCATGGACCATTGATCTTGTCAAGAGCCATTTCCTTTGCATAGAACATCCTCATGTAAGGTACTTTCATTTTATACTTCTCAACCACCTTTTTTATGAGTGATGTTGGACCAAGTGAAGGATCTTCTCTCAGCCAATCTAGGATTATATCTGCCAACCACCTAGTCTTCGCTAGCTTTGTTTTCAGCTCTGGCTCTCCCCCTAGAGGTGGACACCTATGGATCTCCTTATTCTTCTTTATCTGAAACATAATGATAAGGGATGTCAGTAATAGATAACAAATTTTACACCGTGATCTAAATACACAACTGGTTGGCGTAGTACCTGAACCAAGCTGCTTCTGCGCATTGTGGATGCATGCAGCCTAAACCTACACCTTAGGTATGGGCATTTAATTGTGAACCTACCTGGCTCACTTTTAACAACCTCAAAATTATTCTTAGTGAGAATGTGATATGTAGTAATTGCATTACGGCAGTCCATCATCGTTTGAAACACGGTGCCTTCTGCAAGCTGGGGATCCTCCCTGTTCCACTCAATTGTTGGCAAGTCTTCACCTTCGTAATCGGCTAAAACGAGGCTGTCATCATTCTCATTCTTCTCTTCATCATCAGTGTCATCAAATCTGGCACCAAAAGCAATATCTTCCATGTATTGATCCTCCATTGCCTCGCTTCTTGCATCGATCTACCAATTCAGGAAACATCAACTCATCCTCATCATCTTGAGGAGACTGATCCTCAATGTCTGCATCGTCCTCCACATCGACCGTACGAACGATCTGGCTACCACTAGCACTGGGGATAGATGGTGCTGCTGTGGACCTACAAGGAGCGCCGCGGCGCACACTGTTAGAAGAGGCAGCAGCAGTAGAGAGACATGATGCCCGACCACCTGATGATGCCCCAGCACCAGAGAGAGATGATGCCCGAACCCTGTCCACATGGATACCAATTTTACCGAACCGTCAAGAAGCATTCAAAGCAAAAAGAATTCCCAGATCATCGTCAGAAATTAGTGGAACAAATCTTCCCTCCTTGTTGTGCAAATATTCGAAATGAACTGCGTCGTGAGAGCTCCAGCTGTACTGAGCATAGATGTTAGCTTTCAAATTCCTCAACGAGATGGTGGTTGCAACCACCGCAGGGAAGTAAAACCCATTCTTATAGCGTTTAGAATCACACGTAAAGCTAGAATCCAGCCTAACCACCAGCCGAAAAGCCAGCGCTGGATCAGTCCTATTCGAAAAGCAACGCAGTTAGTTGAGCAACAACGATTGGCGCTCAAAAACTGCCTACTGTTAATTCACATAGGCAGACGATGCTTACCCAGATGGAATCCATGCGTTAGATCCCTCCGATTCCCAATCTTCTCCGCAGCTGATGCGAACAGTTGGCACACCAGATGGACATACAAACTCCGCGAAAGGGGTAGATCTAGATCTGGTGGAGGCGGAGCCCTCTCCGCCTCCCGGGGGTGGTGGTGGGGGCGGGGGCGGCTCGGCGGCGGACGACGCCATAAGGTAGGAGGGCAGGACGGCGTGGCGGCGGAGGGGCGGTGTGTGAGCTCCTCCAGTCTCGGGCGGAGTGGAAAGCTTTGGGTGAGCTCCTCCAGTCAACAGTCAACACAGTTCGAAAGAAACGGTCAATTCAACACCAACGCGGCTCCCTAGCCATCACCGGTAACGGTGAAGGCCTCTGACCAGACGGCAACCCTCCCGTCTGAGCGTCTGCGATGGGTTTCAAACCAGAGGGAGGGAAAACTGAGGAAAAACTAAGGGGCTGGGGAAAACTGAGTACAACTAACGAACCAGGGGCACGAAACTAGAAATCCCTATTTGAATCCCTTAGTCTGTTTACTACTCACTTGCCCTTGGTTTCTTGATACTACTCAGTTTTGCCCTCTTCCTTCACAAATTCTCACAGACGCCCAACATTGCCCTGATTGGTCTAGCCCATGTCACGCGGATCGTGCCCGCCGACTGTTGATCGTATGATTTAACGGGCAGGATAACCCCTATCTCTCTCTGGTCGGGGCCACCACCATCTCTCTCTCTGTCGGCGATTAGCTTCCACCCTCTATGTATGCTAAAGGGCGGTTACCCAGTACGCTAAAGTTTGGTTTTCTGCATTATTTTTCACGAGCTAAATTATAAACTCTTTTAGGCATTATTTTTCACGCCAAAAATGATAAACCATCACTCATTTGTACTTTTCACGCAAAAAATGATACACCATCACCCATTTGTTGTAGCCATTACTTTTCACGCAAAAAATGATACACCGTCACCAATTTGTTGTAGCCATTACTTTCCGCGCAAAAAATGATACACCATCACCCATTTCTTGTAGCCATTACTTTCCACGCAAAAAATGATGTACAATCACCGATTTCTTGTAGCCATTATGGTAAAATGATAAACTATCATGAATTACCATTTCTTTTAGGCATTACTTTTCACGGTAAAATGATAAACTATATCAAGATAGTCCGCATTACTTTTTTGTTGAGATATACACCCTCCGTCCACAAATAAGTGTACTTTTAGCTTTTGTACTAAGTCAAATATTTTAAGTTTTGACCAACCGTAAATAAAAAAGTAGCAACATATATGATGAGATTTTGGTATAATTTGAAACTACATTTCAAAACGAATCTCGGGATGACTACCCCCACAACGGTCATGTCCTCCTTAATTTATTGTGTAAACTCCCACAACGGTCACCTCCTCCTTAATTTATTGTGTAAACCCCTACAACGGTCATCTCTCCCTTATAAACACCCACAACGGTCATCCCTTGTGTCAATATGTTCTGCCTCTCTCTTCTTCGTTCACATACACTTGATCCATTGCCATGGCTTCCACGTCTCGGACGCGGACCGGAAGGGGAAGGGGCGGCCGGGGTGGTGGATCATCATCATTGCCACCACCACCGTCAACACTGCCATTGATCATAGAGGAGTTCTACATCGTCTTCTATGAAGACCCTTTGGTCAAGAAGGTACGTAAGCGTTCCCACATATATGATGCATGTGATTAATTATGGGCATGTTCTAAAAAACCTTTAATTTCAAACGATCGGCGCTCGATCTCTTTGCAGGCACTCCCAATAAAGTTTGCGGACTATCTTGATGGCCAGGAGCCAGCTAAGGTGTATCTGCGAGCAGCTGACTGTGGTCCTCGTCTCTGGACCGTGGAGGTCCTATTTGACGGTCAAGGCCGGATGTACCTCGACAAGGGCTGGGAGAATTTCGCCATCGCGCACGGTGTGGATTTCGGCTGCTTTGTACACTTCAAATATGACAGCGATGATGTGCTCACAGTGAAGGTGTTCGATGGAACAATGTGCAGGAAGTACTACTACTCGGACGACGAAGATACTGACGATGAAAGCGACGACGACGTGAAGCCATGCATCCATCCCCTTTAGATAAGGGGATTATGACCAAGAATATATATGTAGCTTCATATGCATCGATTTAGAGATCTAGCTATTTTCCTATATATTATGCATTTAAAAAATTATATCGCAATTTCCACCATGATTCGAGCACCACAGCCTCCAAACGATGCCGATATCGGCATGGTCAGAACGGCTATGCTCGCCGCCACTGCTAGGTCACCGTCGGGAAGCACCATGTTTAGCATAAGATTCACTTTAGATTAAGCTGCGAAAATAGTCACCTGCCATTGCCTGAGGCGGCCCCACAGAGCGGCTCTATATGATATTCTCTAAATAAATAGACGACCCCAGCGGTCATTGGCTGCGGAGGCCCCACAGAGCGGGAATATATGATTTTCTCTAAATAAATAGAAGACCCCACTGGTCATTGGCTGCGGCAGCCCCACAGAGCGGCAATATATGTCTTTTCCTGAAAAATAGACGACCCCACTGGTCATTGGCTGCGGCAGCCCCACAGAGCGGTTATATATGTCTTTTCCTGAAAAATAGATGACCCCACTGGTCATTGGCTGCGGCAGCCCCACAGAGCGGTTATATATATCTTTTCCTGAAAAATAGACGACCCCACTGGTCATTGGATGCGGCAGCCCTACAGAGCGGCCCCATTTGTCATTGGCAGCACCGCGTATACAATCAGGAAATAAAACGGCCCACGCGTCAGCGACAGATGGATGGCTACCCGTCAGCACGAGACGGTCAGAGAGGAACTACCCTCTGTGCAGCCCCACCCGTCAGATTAACGGTAACGGTAAGGCCTCTGACATGACGGCAACCCTCCCGTCCGAGCATCTACGAGGGAGGGAGGAGAAAACTGAGGAAAAGTTAAGAGGCTGGGGAAAACTGAGCACAACTAACGAACCAGGGGCACGAAAATAGATGACCAATGGGGAAAACTGAGCACAACCCTGCCGGAGAGGGGAATCATCACTGGAGGGCTCTACATCACCATGCCCGCCTCCGGACTGATGCGTGAGTAGTTCATCCTTGGACTATGGGTCCATAGCAGTAGCTAGATGGTTGTCTTCTCCTATTATGCCATCATGTTTAGATCTTGTGAGCTGCCTATCATGATCAAGATCATCTTATTGTAATGCTACATGTTGTGTTTGTTGGGATCCGATGAATATGGAATACTATGTCAAGGTGATTATTGATCTATCATATATGTTGTTTATGATCTTGCATGCTCTCCGTTGCTAGTAGAGGCTCTGGCCAAGTTGATACTTGTAACTCCAAGAGGGGGTATTTATGCTAGATAGTGGGTTCATGCCTCCATTGAATGCGGGACGATGTGAGAAAGTTCTAAGGTTGTGGATGTGCTGTTGCCACTAGGGATAAAACATCAATGCTTTGTCTAAGGATATTTGTATTGTTTACATTACGCACAGTACTTAATGCAATTGTCTGTTGTTTGCAACTTAATACTGGAAGGGGTGCGGATGCTAACCCGAAGGTGGACTTTTTAGGCATAGATGCATGCTGGATGGCGGTCTATGTTCTTTGTCGTAATGCCCTAAGTAAATCTCATAGTAGTCATCATGATATGTATATGCATTGTTATGCCCTATCTATTTGTTAATTGCCCAACTGTAATTTGTTCACCCAACATTTTATTTATCTTATTGGAGAGACACCACTAGTGAACTGTGGACCCCGGTCCATTCTTTTACATCTGAAATACAACCTACTGCAATCATTGTTCTCTTTTGTTTTCTGCAAGCAAACATCATTCTCCACACCATACGTTTAATCCTTTGTTTTCAGCAAGCCGGTGAGATTGACAACCTCACTGTTAAGTTGGGGCAAAGTATTTTGATTGTGTTGTGCAGGTTCCACGTTGGCGCCGGAATCCCTGGTGTTGCGCCGCACTACACTCCTTCACCAACAACCTTCACGTGGCCTTCATCTCCTACTGGTTCGATAACCTTGGTTTCTTACTGAGGGAAAACTCGCTGATGTACTCATCATACCTTCCTCTTGGGGTTCCCAACGGACGTGTGCTTTACCGTCACAAGTAGACACCGTCGGTGTTGTGCTTCCAGGTAATGGAATCAGCCACCGCCGGGGTGAGTTGCGTATGAGCGACAACATCCCAAACCTGCAGATACTGGTCTAGCTGAACAGGCGTTGAAAGCCTAGCAATGGAGTGAATCCATTGTCGTTTTGCAGCTCTTTGGCCACCGATCTTCCTTTTCTAGAAGCCACCTTGTAAAGATCTGGGGCCCAAAGCCGAATGGGGCCCCTATGAGTCCACGGGTCTGACCAGAAGGAGGTCGATTCGCCATTTCCAATGGTAATATGCGTGGCTGCCCTGAACAGATCCATGTCAGCCTCATTGCACGGAAGCTTAGACCCCGCCCAAGTGTGCAGCGGGTCAGTCCATTGCAGCCAAGGCCATCGCAGTCTCAGGGCGCGACCAAAACGTTCGAGGTCCGTCATTCCTAGGCCCCCTAGAACCTTAGGTCTACATGCCGTCATCCAGTTCACGAGGGCGTGCCCTCCTGAGGCATGGTTGGCATCATCGCCCGCCCAAATGAAATTACAGGCAATCTTGTTGATCTTGTCACAGGCCCATTTCGAAAGAGGGATAGCCGTGGCGTGGTAGGTGGCCGTGGCCATGAGGACCGACTTTGCAAGCGTTACCCTGTCGGGGCGTGCGAGGTTTTTCCCACACCATCCCGGGAGCTTCCCGGCGATCTTGTCGATGAGTGGCTGCAGATCCACTTTCCGGAGGCGGCGGTGATGTAAAGGCAGCCCTAAGTATTTCCCAGGGAAAGAGGCGATCTTGGCGGGGAAGTCCGTGAGAATGTCTTGAAGATCTAAGTCGTCGCACCGAACAGCGAAAACCTCGGTTTTGGCCAGGTTGGTAATAAGGCCACTAGCCTTGCCAAAACAGTCCAGGATGCCGGAAATAGCCTGAAGCTCAGCTTTTATGGGGTTGATGAAGATTTCGGCATCGTCGGCGTAAAGGGAAATTCTGCAGTGCATCGTGCGTGATCTCAAGGGGCTGAGAATCCCATGTTCGGTGGCAAGCTGCATCATACGCTGAAGAGGATCAATGGCAAGGATGATGTAATATCCCAGGTTTAGCGACGATCGAGGGGTAGAATTTAGAAAGGGATGTGCATTGCATCGTAAAATCTGGGGAAATTTCGCGCTTTTAAAGAAAAACTACATCGAAGGGGGACAAGTTTCTCTCTCGACACTGAATGGATCGTAGAGATCAAGAGGGGGGTGAATGGACGCTACGTCAAGTTTTAGTCTTTTTCAATTTTTAGTGCAACGGAAGGTAAAGGTGATAGCTTTAGCGATGGCGGTGTTCCTACAATGATCCTAGACAAGTACAACAAGCAAAGGAATCACACAAGATAGTAAGAGTAAGGAGCGGGACAACCGAAGGCGCGGAGATGAGGCGAGATTTGTTTCCCGCAGTTTCTCCCACAAAAGGGAGTACGTCTACGTTGAGGAGGTGCTAGCCTCACACAAGTGGCTAGACGGCCACACCACGAAGGAAGGCCTCACCTTCTTCCTCGAGAGAGCTCCACAAAGGTGCTCCCCCTTCTCCACTAAGGCACCGGTCGAGGCGGTGATTCCTTCACAAGGTTGGGGCGAGCTCCACACCACAAGGAGGCTCCCAACAACCTATGGGGCTAGCACAACACCAAGCTAGCCTCCATAGGTGCACTTCTTCCAAGATTCCACCATAGGAACTCTACCACCAAGATCCACTAAGGACTACCACGAATTGGTGAAATTTATCTCGGTAGAACGATAGATCGGGGTCTCCTCCACCACTCCTCAAAGTATGAGCAAGATTGATTGGGTATGGAGGGAGATCCACTCAGTTTGAGCTCAGCAACAATGGAGAAGAGAGAGAGAGAGAAGAGCTAAAAACGAGCTGGGTAAGAAGGGGCCATTTTACAGGTCCCCTCAAGTCCAACAGTTATGTGTTGTTTTGGCCTAAGCGGTACTACCGCTTTGTGAAAGCGGTACTACCGCTCTGAGTTCGAATCCACACAGTACTTGTCCACGTGGACACGGAGCGGTACTACCGCTGGCGGTACCGCTCGAGGTACCGCAGTAGGGTCCAGACCTTACTGGACTCAAAGCGGTACCGGATCGGTACCGAAGTGGTACTACCGTAACGAGTTATGGTACGTGAGCGGTACCGTGGGCGGTACTACCGCTAGCAAGCGGTACTACCGCTCATGGTACCGCAAAGGTACCGCAACTAGTACTGTGAGACAATATCGTGTGCAATCCTCACAGCGGTATCTCAGAGCGGTACCAGTAGGGGTAGCGGTACTATCACTCCTGGTACCGGTAGTACCGCTATGGCTAAAACAGCTTTTTCCTCTTTTCCTCTCCTACCATGTTACCTCACGACACACACACAAAACCAGAAAACCTAAGATCTACGCTTCAGTCTTCCGATCATAGTGTGTTCAGCGAGGGCACCGTACACCTACAAATCCATCAAAGACAATCTTTGTCCATGGTTAGAATTATTCAAGTGTTGTCAACAAACACACAAAACACGGGATATAGATCTTGCTCTTTCAATCTCCCCCTTTTTGGTGTTTGATGACAAAACAAGAATTTGCAATATAGCATAAGATATTATGATAAGGCTCTTGATTTGTAAGAAGTAGGCGGAGCTCCCCTAGATGCGTGCATATTTGAAATATGCATTTGTATACAAATGCACGCATCCTAGAGAAACGACTCCCCCTAGATTCTACAAACCATGCTCATATGCAACACGGATTTTTGATAAGATGAATAGCATATGCACACTATGGAGGCAACACAAGAACATATAGGAGATTTGGGCGAATTTCATACCCTTTGCTTTGAGAAAACCCAACCTCACAATAAGTACCTCCATAGAATTGATGTAGCCAATCATGAGATAGATAATGAAGACCAATATAGGCTACCATGAATAAGTCTTAATACAAACCGGAGGATTGGGAGATCCACAAATAGAGTAGCATATGAATACGAATTAAGTTTCGAATAACTAGAGATGAAATATGATGCCAAGGCCAAAAAACCAAAAAGAAGCACCAAGCCCTTGGCATCCCCATGCAAATTCCTGTCCTAATAGACCGACTTCTCCCCTTTGGCATCGTAACACCAAAAAGGGAGAAGAAGCATACTACCGTAACAAGGTGAATCACTCGTCGTCCTCATCATCATCATCATCATCATCATCGTCTTCCTCGTTGTTCTCCTCCTCATCATCGTCCATCTCCTCATCCTCATCCTCGTCCTCGTCCTCTTCATCTTCAACTTGGCCCTTACCATGAGGTGGTGGAGAGGGACGAACTATGCGCTCGGGGATGGAGTCCTCGGAGCTTGACCAAACGAGCTTCGACTTCAACTCACCGGGAGGGGTGATGTTGTCCTCGGAACCCTCGGAGACAGGAAGCTGCATGTGCCTCATCATCGCCTTTTGGCGTTGGTGGATCTTCTTGTTGTCATGGTGAGCTTGACACATCCTATCTTCAAGATCCCTCTTGAAGCAAAAGGACTTCTTGAGGTGAGCGGTGAGCTTGGCGAAGAGGCCCTTGGTCTTGACGGAGTTGGGCACGTAGTCGGAGTCATCACTATCGGCTTCGTCATCATCCTTGTCCTTGGGAACTCCCTTGCCGAACCTTGTAAGATCATGGTTCTTGACAAGAGGACTCTTCTCCTTATGGATAGTGATGGGGTGACATTGCTCAAGAAGATTTCCACAGCCTTCTTGCTCCCACTTGAGACAGATGAGCCTCGTGATGTAAGATGCATATTGAGGAAGCTTGCGAAGAAAAGCACAATCACGCATCTCATGCCAAATATAGTCCATGACGTCCAATTGCTTGCTGCGGCCCCTCATCTCATGAGTGCGCACAAGAAGGTTCACAAGGAACCCATGTACTTCATCATGGTTGGTGTGCTTGGGGTTGATGGTGCTGCGGTAGATGCGGTTCATGATGTCGTAGATGGGGAGGAGGTTCTTGGCACTTCCACACAACATCCTTCCGGGGATGTAGAGGTCGGCCATTTTCTCCTTAGCCATTGGCTTGGCCTGGAGGTGGATCCGGAAGACGTTGGTGTCATAGTCATTAAGCTCATACCCAATGCCTCTAGCAAAATCCTGCCACGTGGCCTCCATAAGATGTTCCCTTGTCATCCACTTCAAGGAGCGGAAGCCTCCTTCATCCTCAAGAAAAACAACCGTGGAGTAGAATTGGCATATGACCTCCTTGGAGTAGTTGTGAGAGAAGTTCATCAGCTGGTCAATCCCTTGCTCTACACATATCTCAAGAGCTTCTCCAAAATACTCGAGGTTGGAGTTGAGCTTGTCCATGCTAATGGAGTATTGAGGGCAGCAGTTGAACTCCTTGGCCCCATAGACTTCATTGTAGATCCTCTCTTGGTTGATGATACGTCTCAAACGTATCTATAATTTCTTATGTTCCATGCTACTTTTATGATGATACTCACATGTTTTATACACATTATATGTCATATTTATGCGTTTTCCGCAACTAACCTATTGACGAGATGCCGAAGGGCCAGTTGTTGTTTTCTGCTGTTTTTGGTTTCAGAAATCCTAGTAAGGAAATATTCTCGGAATTGGACGAAATCAACGCCCAGCATCTTATAATTGCACGAAGCTTCCAGAACACCCGAGAGGCATCAGAGGGGGGCCACAGGGCCACCAGATGCCAGGCTGGCACGGCCAGAGGGGGGCCGCGCCCCCCTATTGTGTCGCCACCGCAGCCCTTCCGACTCCGCCTCTTCGCCTATAAGAAGCCCCCTGACCTAAATCTTCGAGACGGAAAAGCCACGGTAGGAGAAACCTTCCAGAGCCGCCGCCATCGCGAAGCCAAGATCTGGGGGACAGGAGTCTCTGTTCCGGCACGCCGCCGGGACGGGGAAGTGCCCCCGGAAGGCTCCTCCATCGACATCACCGCCATCTTCATCAACGCTGCTGTCTCCCATGAGGAGGGAGTAGTTCTCCATCGAGGCTAAGGGCTGTTCCGGTAGCTATGTGGTTAATCTCTCTCCTATGTACTTCAATACAATGATCTCATGAGCTGCCTTACATGATTGAGATTCATATGAGTTTTGTATCACAATTCATCTATGTGTTACTCTAGTGATGTTATTAAAGTACTCTATTCCTCCTCCATGGTGTAACGGTGACAGTGTGTGCATCATGTAGTACTTGGCGTAGGTTATGATTGTAATCTCTTGTAGATTATGAAGTTAATTATTGCTATGATAGTATTGATGTGATCTATTCCTCCTTCATAGTGTGATGGTGACAGTGTGCATGCTATGTTAGTACTTGGTGTAATTGCAATGATCTATCATGTACTCTAAGGTTATTTAAATATGAACATTGCATGTTGTGGAGCTTGTTAACTCCGGCATTGAGGTGCTCTTGTAGCCCTACACAATTAGTGGTGTTCATCATCCAACAAGAGAGTGTAGAGTGGTTTTATTATGTGATCAATGTTGAGAGTGTCCACTAGTGAAAGTATGATCCCTAGGCCTTGTTTCTAAGCATCGAAACTCCGTTTATTTACTGTTCTGTTGCATGTTTACTCGCTGCCATATTTTATTCAGATTGCTATTACCACTCATATACATCCATACTACTTGTATTTCACTATCTCTTCGCCGAACTAGTGCACCTATACATCTGACAAGTGTATTAGGTGTGTTGGGGACACAAGAGACTTCTTGTATCGTGATTGCAGGGTTGCTTGAGAGGGATA
The DNA here is from genome assembly GCF_019359855.2 of Lolium perenne. Taxonomy (NCBI): domain Eukaryota; kingdom Viridiplantae; phylum Streptophyta; class Magnoliopsida; order Poales; family Poaceae; genus Lolium; species Lolium perenne. The sequence continues at coordinate 166,048,048 of NC_067247.2, forward strand.
TCTTTGACCTCTTCCTCCCTGAGTTCGATAAACCTTGGGTGATCCACTTACGTAGTGTTTGGATGCATTGATTTGGGCTCTGAATTGGGGAATTGGAATTGGAGCCTCTAATTCTATCGTTTGGATGCGCGTGGAATTAGTGCGTGGAAACTGATCCAAATTCTAGCCCACCCCGCGCCCAAGCGTTTTTCTTGAAGGGACGATTCGGAGGGTCGACCCTCCGTATTGGCGTGGAATTGGGATACCCCTTCGCATACGAGCAGCCTCCCGACGGGCGGCACAACCCTCGCTCGACTCCATCTCCTTCGCTTCGATCGATCTTGCCCGCTGACTCCGGCGACCCCCGGCGTCGGTACATACACTCCCTGCCCTCGTCTCCCTTTCACTATCCCCGCCCGGCCGCCCTCTTCCAACCCCCCATATCCTCTCGTTCACGCCTACCTGCCTCTGGTCTGGCTCCATCCCTGGCCGGCGGCGGCTGTTCATGAAAGGACGGCGGTTGTGGGTAGTGGAGATGGAAGGGGATAGGCGCGGTAGTAGTTTTTGGCCGGTCTGTGCCCAGGTCGGTCATGGACAGTACACATGCATTCTCTGGCCGAGTATTCGTGGGTTCATGGCGTACTGTAGGATAGGATCTGTTTCGTTTTTTAATTGCAGGTTTCGTTTGGTATCAAGTAGTAGGTGAGGCCACTTAGAGGTACAAGCATGAAATCATGTCTAAGTTTGCTGCGTAGTATGTATCAAATTCCATGCTATTTTTTTATTTTTTATATATACATATGCTATTTCTTATATATACACATGCTATTTTTTATATGTACGCCAAGTTTATATTGTCCAAACTCAAAAAAAAACATCAAATTTCATGGGTTGTGCATCCAAACAGGAATTGGAATTGGGTACACCCTTTAATTCCAACAACAAATTTCGAACACACCCAAACGACAGAATTTGAATTGGAAGCCAATTCATTTCCACCTTGGATTTGGAATTTTCAGTTGAATTCAATTCCATATCCAATTCACTGCATCCAAACAAAGCGTTAAGGGAAACTTGCTGCTGTTCTACAAACCTCTGCTCTTGGAGGCCCAACACTGTCTACAAGAATAGAAGCACCCGTAGACATCAAGCACTTTTCTGGCGCCGTTGCCGGGGAGGAAAGGTAAAAGGCACTCATACTCCGGTCCCAGGTAAAGTACTTTTCTGTTGCCGTTGTGTGTGTGCTTGAAGTTATTTCCTTTCGATCCTTCAATTGCATCTTTTTGTTTCTTGTTTTACACTAGTAAGGCATAATGGAAAACATCTATGAGCTTTTTGTACTATTTCCTGAGTCAAGACATGAATGGTTTAATGCGAAAATTAAAAAACCTATGGAACCTTATTTGCATGCTAGTAGCAATGATATTAGTATGAACGCTTTGAACACCATTGTTGCTAATGATATGGAAAATTCTAAGCTTGGGGAAGCTGATTTTGATGAGCATGATATTTTTAGTCCCCCAAGCATTGAGGAGAAAATTTTCTTTGATGATACTTTGCCTCCTATTTATGATGATTATAATGATAGTGGTCTTTTGGTGCCGCCTACTATGGAGGATAAATTTAATTATGATTACAATATGCCTCCTATATTTGATGATGAGAATAATGATAGCTACTTTGTTGAATTTGCTCCCACTACAATTAATAAGAATGACTATGCTTATGTTGGGAGTAGTAATTATTTTATGCATGAGACTCAGAATAAGAATGCTTTATGTGATAGTTATATTGTTGAATTTGTTCATGATGCCACTGAAAGTTATTATGAGAGTGGAAAATATGGTTGTAGAAGTTTTCATGTTACTAAAACACCTCTCTATATGCTGAAATTTTTGAAGTTACACTTGTTTTATCCTTCTATGCTTGTTGCATCATGCTTCATGAATTTGTTTATTTACAAGATTCCTATGCATAGGAAGCATGTTAGGCTTAAGTTTTTTTGAATTTGCTTCTTGATGCTCTCTTTTGCTTCAACTCTTATTTCTTGCGAGTGCATCATTAAAACTGCTGAGCCCATCTTAATGGCTATAAAGAAAGCATTTCTTGGGAGATAACCCATGTGTTTATTTTACTACAGTACTTTTGTTTTATATTTGAGTCTTGGAAGTTGTTACTACTGTAGCAACCTCTCCTTATCTTTATTTTATTGCATTGTTGTGCCAAGTAAAGTCTTTGATAGTAAAGTCAATACTAGATTTGGATTACTGCGCTGATACAGATTTCTTGCTGTCACGAATTTCAATATGCCTCTCCGTAGGTAACTCAGAAAAATCTGCCAATTTACGTGCGTGATCCTCAGATATGTACGCAACTTTCATTCAATTTGAGCATTTTCATCTGAGCAAGTCTGGTGCCTCTTTAAAATTCGTATTTACGGACTGTTCTGTTTTGACAGATTCTGCCTTTTATTTCGCATTGCCTCTTTTGCTGTGTTGGATGGATTTCTTTGTTCTATTAACATCCAGTAGCTTTGTGCAATGTCCAGAAGTGTTAAGAATGATTGTGTCACCTCTTAATATGTGAATTTTTGATTATGCACTAACCCTCTAATGAGTTTGTTTTGAGTTTGGTGTGGAGGAAGTTTTCAAGGGTCAAGAGAGGAGGATGATACAATATGATCAAGAAGAGTGAAAAGTCTAAGCTTGGGGGTGCCCCCGTGGTTCATCCCTGCATATTTTAAGAAGACTCAAGCATCTAAGCTTGGGGATGCCCAAGGCATCCCCTTCTTCATCGACAACTTATCAGGTCATTTCTCTTGAAACTATATTTTTATTCGGTCACATCTTATGTACTTTACTTGGAGCGTCTGTGTGCTTTTATTTTCGTTTTGTTATTTTCATTCTCTGAATAAATACATGCTTGTGTGGGAGAGAGACACGCTCTGTTGTTGCATATGAACACATGTGTTCTTAGCTTTATTCTTAGTGTTCATGGCGAAGGTTGAAACTGCTTCGTTCATTGTTATATGGTTGGAAACAGAAAATGCTGCATGTGGTAAATGGTATAATGTCTTGAATAATTTGATACTTGGCAATTGTTGTGCTCATGTAGATCATGTTTAAGCTCCTGCATCATGTACCCTGTACCCATTAATGAATAATTACATAGAGCTTGTTAAAATTTGGTTTGCATGATTGGTTTCTCTAGAGTCTAGATATTTTCTGGTTAAGGTGTTTGAACAACAAGGAGACAATGTAAAGTCTTATAATAGCTACATTATGTTCATATGTGAGCTTTGCTGCACCTTTTATACTTGAGTTTGCTTCAAACAACCTTACTAGCCTAGCCTTGTATTGAGAGGAATTCTTCTCGTGCATCCAAATCTTTGAGCCAAAAACTATGCCATTTGTGTCCACCATACCTACCTACTACATGGTATTTTCTGCCATTCCAAGCAAATACTTCATGTGCTACCTTTAAACAATTCAAAAGCTATTATCTCTTATTTGTGTCAATGTTTTATAGCTCATGAGGAAGTATGTGGTGTTTTATCTTTCGATCTTGTCATTTACTTTTGACAGACTTTCACAATGGACTAGTGGCTTCATCCGCTTATCCAATAATTTTGCAAAAAGAGCTGGCAATGGGGTGCCCAGCCCCACTTAATTAACTTGCATTAATAATTCTCTTCACATGCTTTGCCCTGATCTATCAGTAAGCAACTTAATTTTGCAAATAGACACTCCTCCATGGTATGTGAATGTTGGAAGGCACCCGAGGATTCGGTTAGCCATGGCTTGTGTAAGCAAAAGGTTGGGAGGAGTGTCATCTATAAATAATGAAACTAAAATACATGTGTAAACAAAAGAGAAGAGGGATGATCTACCTTGCTGGTAGAGATAACGTCCTTCATGGGAGCCGCTCTTGAAAGTCTGGTTGATAAGGTAGTTAGAGTACCCATTACCATTCGTTGACAACAACAAACACCTCTCAAAACTTTACTTTTATGCTCTCTATATGATTTCAAAACTTAAAAAGCTCTAGCACAGGATTTAATCCTTGCTTCCCTCTGCGAAGGGCCATTCTTTTACTTTATGTTGAGTCAGTTTACCTATTCTTTCTATCTTAGAAGCAAACACTTGTATCAACTGTGTGCATTGATTCTTACATGTTTACCTATTGCACTTGTTATATTGCTTTGTGTTGACAATTATCCATGAGATATATATGTTGAAGTTGAAAGCAACCGCTGAAACTTATATCTTCCTTTGTGTTGTTTCAAAGCTTTCTACTAAGAATTTATTGCTTTATGAGTAACTCTTATGCAAGTCTTATTGATGCTTGTCTTGAAAGTATTATTCATGAAAAGTCCTTGCTATATGATTCATTTGTTTACTCATTATCTTCATCATTGCTTCGAATCGCTGCATTCATCTCATATGCTTACAATAGTATGATCAAGATTATGATAGCATGTCACTTCAGAAATTATTCTTGTTATCGTTTACCTACTCGAGGGCGAGCAGGAACTAAGCTTGGGGATGCTTGATACGTCTCAAACGTATCTATAATTTCTTATGTTCCATGCTACTTTTATGATGATACTCACATGTTTTATACACATTATATGTCATATTTATGCGTTTTCCGGAACTAACCTATTGACGAGATGCCGAAGGGCCAGTTGCTGTTTTCTGCTGTTTTTGGTTTCAGAAATCCTAGTAAGGAAATATTCTCGGAATTGGACGAAATCAACGCCCAGCATCTTATAATTGCACGAAGCTTCCAGAACACCCGAGAGGCATCAGAGGGGGGCCACAGGGCCACCAGACGCCAGGCTGGCACGGCCAGAGGGGGGGGCCGCGCCCCCCTATTGTGTCGTCACCGCAGCCCTTCCGACTCCGCCTCTTCGCCTATAAGAAGCCCCCTGACCTAAATCTTCGAGACGGAAAAGCCACGGTACGAGAAACCTTCCAGAGCCGCCGCCATCGCGAAGCCAAGATCTGGGGGACAGGAGTCTCTGTTCCGGCACGCCGCCGGGACGGGGAAGTGCCCCCGGAAGGCTCCTCCATCGACATCACCACCATCTTCATCAACGCTGCTGTCTCCCATGAGGAGGGAGTAGTTCTCCATCGAGGCTAAGGGCTGTTCCGGTAGCTATGTGGTTAATCTCTCTCCTATGTACTTCAATACAATGATCTCATGAGCTGCCTTACATGATTGAGATTCATATGAGTTTTGTATCACAATTCATCTATGTGTTACTCTAGTGATGTTATTAAAGTACTCTATTCCTCCTCCATGGTGTAACGGTGACAGTGTGTGCATCATGTAGTACTTGGCGTAGGTTATGATTGTAATCTCTTGTAGATTATGAAGTTAATTATTGCTATGATAGTATTGATGTGATCTATTCCTCCTTCATAGTGTGATGGTGACAGTGTGCATGCTATGTTAGTACTTGGTGTAATTGCAATGATCTATCATGCACTCTAAGGTTATTTAAATATGAACATTGAATGTTGTGGAGCTTGTTAACTCCGGCATTGAGGTGCTCTTGTAGCCCTACACAATTAGTGGTGTTCATCATCCAACAAGATAGTGTAGAGTGGTTTTATTGTGTGATCAATGTTGAGAGTGTCCACTAGTGAAAGTATGATCCCTAGGCCTTGTTTCTAAGCATCGAAACTCCGTTTATTTACTGTTCTGTTGCATGTTTACTCGCTGCCATATTTTATTCAGATTGCTATTACCACTCATATACATCCATACTACTTGTATTTCACTATCTCTTCGCCGAACTAGTGCACCTATACATCTGACAAGTGTATTAGGTGTGTTGGGGACACAAGAGACTTCTTGTATCGTGATTGCAGGGTTGCTTGAGAGGGATATCTTTGACCTCTTCCTCCCTGAGTTCAATAAACCTTGGGTGATCCACTTAAGGGAAACTTGTTGCTGTTCTACAAACCTCTGCTCTTGAGGCCCAACACTGTCTACAAGAATAGAAGCACCCGTAGACATCAGTTGATATGATAGAAGAAGGAATTGGGGCATTAACGAGCATTCCTTGGTAGCAAATACGGATTGGCCCCTCGTACCTCCAAGAATTGGGATTTCTTGAGATCAACCATTGATTTCCGAGGACCCTGAGCGGTCCTTTTGCCAGCTGCTGCCTCCCTCTGACGCTTGGTGAGTCTAGCGGGAACAATCTCCTCTTGCTCATCTTCATCTCGATGACGACGAGAGGATGGCTTGACCTTGCCACCACCACGGGGCCTAGATGATCCTGTGAATAGCAAAGATTTGGGAGGGAATAGGGGATAAGTGCACAAGCCATGGAGTTAGAGATCAGGGAAGACACTAACAAGCAACATTGGTGAAACTAGTCAAAGCGGTAGTACCGCAACCAGACCCGGTAGTACCGCCTGCGAACAAGCGGTACTACCGCTCAAGCTCTGCACATCTAGATCTAGGTTGAGGACATGGCAAAGAAGTTCATAGTGTCACACATTGTTGCAAGCTAGTATCTCCGCACATGGAGAGCTTCCAAGAGGGCTTCTCCACCGCAAACCTCCGTCAAACCCTAGCCTATGCATCTAGGGAGTTCAACACACACTAGAGAGAGAGATTAGGGTTCATACCGGAGGACATGGCGGAGAAGAGGGTCGGGAAGCTTCTCCACGGAGGAGATTTGGCCGGCTGCGGCTGGAAGAGGAGATCGGGGCCGACTTCCTCGAGGTCTTGAGCTTGGGGGCGTCGTTGGCTTGAGGAGGATGGGGGTTTGTGGTGATTTGGGATAAATCCCGACCCAACCGGTACCTCTAGTCAAAAACGCAAGCGGTGGTACCGCTTGTAAAAGCGGTAGTACCGCTTACCGGTACTTACCCGGTACCTCGGGCGGTAGTACCGCTCTGGGGACAAAATTCAGTTTCGTCAGATTGCTGCCCAAAGCGGTAGTACCGGCCTGAGATCCGGTAGTACAGGCCTCCAAACTCAAAGACACTCAGATTTTGGTGTAGACTTGTGCTTTTAGACTGAGTTGGCTCGAGAGATAGATAATAGCTTAGGATTAGATGACGGAACTGTTAAGGTACTACCCAACCAAGCTTGCAAGAATCAAAGCAAGAAAAAGCCAAGCTTGGGTGAATCTCCCATGAAGAAACAAAGAGAAAAGAAAACCAAAAGCAAATGAAGAAAAGAAACAAAAAGCTCCTCAAGGAGGAGGTTGGTGGCTGAAACCACCGCGTAAGAGTTTAGTAGTGTGAGGTCGCGTAGATGTATCTAGGACTCACGGCTACAACTAAACATTAAGCTCATTAGTCACTTAGTTGACAAATAGCATATGTTTTGGATTTCTTTATGCATCATGGGGGGAGGGATAGCTCAATAAGTTTAAACCGCACTCCCCCTATGTTCATGCGTGTTTTACATCTAGACATGTAGCACAAGAGTGGTATAAGTACCCACTTTTGACACAATGTCCTGATGAGAAGCACAAAGGTAGAGAAGCAAACCTTGACGTTTATCGGTAGAGAGTGAGACCATTGTCTTGTCGGACTCATTAAGGATACTTGGGGTTGCTATACTGTTGGACCCCCTCATATCTTGCTTTTGAGTATGTCTTGTACTTTGCTTGAGTTATGAAAAGAGTCTTGACGCTTTAGCACTCCGGCGAGAATGGACCAAAAGGATAGATTCTTGTGAGGTCCCTTGAGCTTCATCATGGTTTAGGTCCTCGCCTTGACCCTCATTGTTGTTGATGCCGAAGTTTAGGTTGTGGAAGAGGTGATCTAGCACTTGGTTGTCCAATGGAAGAGACTTGGCCTTGTGGTGTAGATGGCTCCACATGGGTGGAACTTCGTCCTTCCCCGGCACTCATAGAAGGTAGCTTTTGAGATCGGCGAGTGCCAACACCCATCCTTCCTATGGTAACCGGGGGAATTGCATCTCCTTTCTCACAAGAAGCACTTCGCTTCCTCCAAAGAACTTTCATATTCATCAAATGAGTCTCATCACAAAAAAACAGAACCACACAATAGACTCAAACTCCATCATCATGTTTGAGTGTCTCCAACTAAGGTTTGCCTCTCTCTTCCGGCAACCCCGTGAAGTTGGGGTAAGAATATGGCTAGGAGTAAATGATGGATTCCTTCTTTGTCAATGAAGATATCCAAAATATTGAGCTTGAACTCCAATCAATTGTTGCTCCTTCTTGCAAGGATCATGTTATAGAACTTGCATTGAACTTGTTTGACACCCTAGATGGTTCATTTTCTTCAACGCAATTCCTACAAAACACGATCTCTACACAAGGAAGCAAATTCCATTAGTCCTAGACCGTGGCCTCTTGAAGAGACTAGCTCCACAAGAGGACCACTACATGTTCATTATAGTAGGTGCAAAGACCCAAGAGTGTAAAGCAATGAACAAAAAAGAACCATACATAAGAGTCTTGACAAGGTAGGACATCACCACCTTGTCAAGGCCCTAATACCTTTAAGCTTTCTCGTGTTGTCGTCATGGGGATGGTAGAGATAAAGAACTTGATGACGACAACGAATTCCTTGCTCCCGGTCATAAGACTTGTGGCTTCAAAACAACCACACAATAAGCACCACCGAGAGCAAGGTCCTTCATGGATCAACACTTGGAGATAGGAACCCATTTTTCAATGGGCCCTATCTTGATGCTCCTCTTTATCTTGATCCTCCTTCTTCTCTTCTCTTTTGGCTTTATAGCCACTCCTTCTTCATTGCAAGAGACGTCATTGGCCGTATCTCTATTTTCAATGACTCCTTCCAAGTATTGCGCTTGAATTTGGAGTCTCTCAATTTTGGACTTCAAACGGTTGACTTCATGAACATGATCCGGATGAGGATGAGTGATGTTGAGTTCTTGAGCCTCTTTCTCCTTGTTCACCCGGAAATGTTCCAACAAAGCCTCTTCTTGAAGAGAATTCATTGTTAAGAGTGAGCGCTTTTATCTTTCCAAGGTGGCAATATCGTCTTCATGATTGCGACAAATATAATCCTTGCTAGCCCGTTTATATTCCATCAAGGCTTCCTCATACATGATCTTGATCACCATAAGCTTGTCATTTCTCCTCTTTAGAGTTGCGATTTCATCCTCATGGTTACAACAAGTTTCCTTTCCTTTACTCAAGCGAAAGTACTCCATCAAGGACTCATTTTGCCTATCATTCACTTCAACTAGCTTAGCCTTGTGTCTCTTTAGAGTGGCAATCTCCTCTTCATGATCACAACATTGCACCTTCTCTTTACTCAAACGATAGTATTCCTCCAAGGCCTCCTCTTGAGTTGAAATGACTTTCAAGAATTTCGCATTGTGTCTTATCAAGAAGCAAACTTCGTCAAGGAGCTTGTGACAACATGGATTGGGACCTTCGTCTTCTTTCTTCTTAGTAAAGGTTGCGACATCCTTGAGTGACCACTCATGGCTTTCTTCAAGATAGAGCTTCTTCACCTTGAGCTCATCCACCCAACCAAGAGCATAATCTCGGTCCTTGATAAGTTGGGAGATGAGAGAATTGTTGGAGTCCTCAAGAACAAGAGCACTAGCCTCAAGTGACATACGCATGCACACTTCTTCCTCATAAGCTTGAGTGAGAGAGATAAGCTCTAATTCCTCCTTCTTCTCAAGCCTCTTCTTTTCCATCATATGGTCTTGATCTCCTAGCTCCAACAATACCTTTGCCACTAAACAACGAGAAGAGTTGGTGATGAGGTTCTCATTTGGGGAGTCGAGGGGAGAGAGAGTGGAGATGGCGATGGCGGCCACTTCTCCCTCTTTCCCTTTGTCTTCACGCTCATCACCTTCATCGGAGGAGTACTCCTCACGTATAATGAAGGCTCTAGGCTTCTTGGTGGAGAAGATCTTGGTGTCGTCGTAGTTAGAGGAGAACTTGGAGGAGCCTTTGGAGTGAGATTTAAACTTGCTTTTATGAACAAGTTTTCCACCATTGTCTTCCCTTCTCTCATAGATACAATCCACAACAAAGTTACTCTTGTTGCCGCAATTGTAGCAAGAACTTCCCTTTTGTTCTTCCCTTGGGCTCTTGAAGGAGAGATTAGTAGAATCACGAGATGAGTATCTTCTTGGCCTTGAGCTTCGTGTCTTGTTTCCACTCCAAAAACTCTTGGCGGCGAGAGCCATGTGTTCATGATAGTTGGCCTTGAGATCATCCGGACCCCACTCAATGGGATCCTCATTGCTCTCGCTAGCTCCATGCTCCTTCATCTTCAATGCAAAGTTAGGCTTGCAGGTGTTGAGAGCGCGAGCAACAAGATCTTCCGCATTCTTCTTAGATATGTCCAAGGCGATGACTTCACTAAGGACTTCATCGGATGTCATAGCACGGAAGGAGGCATTTTGGCGGATGGCGGTCAACTTTACTTCCTCATAGGGAAGAAGAGCACTGTAGAACTTTCTCTTGATCCAAGGGTCATCCACAAACGTTGCTCCAAGATCTTGCATTTGCACGGCGAGAGCAATAAGGCGCCGGTACATCTCTTCGGGCGATTGATGGCGTGTATTTCACACGTTCGTTGGGCAACCCCAAGAGGAAGGTATGATGCGCACAGCAGCAAGTTTTCCCTCAGAAAGAAACCAAGGTTTATCGAACCAGGAGGAGCCAAGAAGCACGTTGAAGGTTGATGGCGGCGGGATGTAGTGCGGCGCAACACCAGAGATTCCGGCGCCAACGTGGAACCTGCACAACACAACCAAAGTACTTTGCCCCAACGAAACAGTGAGGTTGTCAATCTCACCGGCTTGCTGTAACAAAGGATTAACCGTATTGTGTGGAAGATGATTGTTTGCAGAAAACAGTAGAAACGATGTGCAAGAGATTGTATTTCAGTAAAGAGAATTGGACCGGGGTCCACAGTTCACTAGAGGTGTCTCTCCCATAAGACGAACAGCATGTTGGGTGAACAAATTACAGTTGGGCAATTGACAAATAAAGAGAGCATGACCATGCACATACATATCATGATGAGTATAGTGAGATTTAATTGGGCATTACGACAAAGTACATAGACCGCCATCCAACTGCATCTATGCCTAAAAAGTCCACCTTCAGGTTATCATCCGAACCCCCTCCAGTATTAAGTTGCAAAGCAACAGACAATTGCATTAAGAATGGTGCGAAATGTAATCAACAACTACATCCTTAGACATAGCATAAATGTTTTATCCCTAGTGGCAACAGCACAACACAACCTTAGAACTTTCGTCACATCGTCCCGGTGTCAATGCGAGGCATGAACCCACTATCGAGCATAAGTACTCCCTCTTGGAGTTACAAGCATCTACTTGGCCAGAGCATCTACTAGTAACGGAAAGCATGCAAGATCATAAACAACACATAAGTATAACTTTGATAATCAACATAACAAGTATTCTCTATTCATCGGATCCCAACAAACACAACATATAGAATTACAGATAGATGATCTTGATCATGTTAGGCAGCTCACAAGATCCGACAATGATAACACAATGGGGAGAAGACAACCATCTAGCTACTGCTATGGACCCATAGTCCAGGGGTAGACTACTCACACATCACACCGGAGGCGACCATGGCGGCGTAGAGTCCTCCGGGAGATGATTCCCCTCTCCGGCAGGGTGCCGGAGGCGATCTCCTGGATCCCCCGAGATGGGATCGGCGGCGGCGGCGTCTCTGGAAGGTTTTCCGTATCGTGGTTCTCGATGCGGGGTTTCGTCACGGAGACTTTTTATAGGCGAAAGGGCAGGTCAAGAGGCGGCACGGGGGTCCCACACCACAGGGCCGCGCGGCCAAGGGGGGGGGCCGCGCCGCCCTATAGTGTGGCCCCTCCGTGGCCCCTCTTCGTCTCTCCTTCGGACTTCTGGAAGCTTCGTGAGAAAATAGGCCCCTGGGCTTTGAGTTCGTCCCATTCCGCGAATATTTCCTTACTAGGATTTCTGAAACCAAAAACAGCGAAAACTTGACAAGCGGCACTTCGGCATCTTGTTAATAGGTTAGTTCCAGAAAATGCACGAATATGACATAAAGTGTGCATAAAACATGTAGATAACATCAATAATGTGGCATGGAACATAAGAAATTATCGATACGTCGGAGACGTATCAGCATCCCCAAGCTTAGTTCTGCTCGTCCCGAGCAGGTAAAACGATAACACAGATAATTTCTGGAGTGACATGCCATCATAATCTTGATCATACTATTTGTAAAGCATATGTAGTGAATGCAGCGATCAAAACAATGTATATGACATGCTCTCTCGTCAGATATATTTTCTGCCGAGTTTTTGATGATATTCCACCTCTGGATGTACTTTCTCATTGGCTCATCTGGCTTTTGTCGACACGCTCTCAACTCTTCTAACGACGCGGGCTTTTTGCACGTGGATCTGAAGTTCTTGACGAACACGTCCTCGAAACTTTCCCAGCTGTCGATGGATCCTGGAGCGAGTTTCTTTATCCACGATCGTGCGGCTCCACTCAAGTGCACCTGGATGCTTTGCATGGCTGTTGCCCTAGTTCCTCCTGTCAGCTTCACCGTCTCCAGATAGTCGACTAGCCAATCCTCTGGATCTTGAAGGCCGTCGAACTTCTTGAAATTGTCGGGTAACTTGAATCCTGAGGGGACTCGAGTTTTTCGGACTCTCCTCGTGAAGCATGGTAAGCCGCACATATCTTCGTCATTAAGTTCTGGGGATTGCCGATGATCCCTTCTGCTCTGCCGCGCTCTTTCGACTCTTGCTTGTGCTGCTGTGTCTCTTGCTCCACTTGGCCCTTCAGGTGCTGCTGCTGTTGCTGCTGCGGGTCGTGGACTATTTTGCCTTGCCGCTCCTTCGGGAGGCGTTGATACAAACGCTGTCCCCATAGCTCCAACTCCTGCTACCGCCATATTATACAGTGTTTCCCTTGGATCCCCTGGAGGTGGTTTAGATGCAAGGATAAAAGCATGTGTCGCCATATACCCAGCCTCTGGTGTCTTGGGGATGATGTTTCCTCTTGTATCTATCGACATAAAGGACATGTCGAGGTTTTGGACCAAGTGTTCTCTTTCTGCTTCAGGTATGTGTTGCAGCCTTGATCTTGCTCTGTTCCGCGCCTCCCGATGGCTATCACCCGTAGTTCTAGATTGTCGACTTAGATCTGCCCTTCTCCTGCTGGATGCAGAAGCTGCCTCCTTTCTCCTGTTCAACTCAGCTGTCTGTTTTTCCAATTCCCTGGCAGCTCGTGCGAGCCTATATTGATATGCTTGCAATTCTTCTGGTGTGGCTGTGGTAGCCATTGGTTCTGTGCCGTTCATAGCTCTCGCAGCTCTGTCCCACGCTGCTTGTGAAAGTTGAACTCTATCTCGCGGCTCTGGCCCGACGTATTTGTTGCCCAGGCCTTGTCGCAGATTGGAGGGATCGACGTATGGATTTCCCAGCATCGTCGAAAGCCTCAGATGTTTCCTCTTGATCTTCAATGGCGTAAATCTGATGATACTTTGTACTCAGATCTACGTTGGGTTTGGTGACATCATCGTTGAGATTGATGAAGACCTTGCCCACTGTCAGAGATTTGTCGACGAAGTCGTAACTGTCGACATCGCTTGAGCCATCGCTTATATATGAGTCCGCAGATGACTCAAACAACATGTTGTTGAAGATCTTGGCGAGTTTCTCTCTTGCTCTGGTGCTGACGTAGCGTGTCGCCGAGGTTTCTTCTTCTCCTGACTCGATGGATGATGCATAGTTTGAAAAATCGGAATCGACCACCGACGATCCCGACGAAATCGGAATCTCGACACGATACGATCCTTCCTTCTCGACGCGAAAGTGAAACCTTCCGAACGTCATCTCCATGGGCTCCGCCAGATACGCATATGCATCCAAACGGGAGGGTGGGTGAGGAACAAAATCGACAAGACCAGCAGCGATCTGTTTACCTCGATCCATTGTGTTGCTTGCGGTTGACGATGTCGAAGATCTTGAGCGTGCCATCGAGATCAGCTCCTTACGCCTCTAATTCCCACAGACGGCGCCAATTGACAAGGTATCAACTTGTCAATGCCTATGGATTGTAGGCTAGGGTTTAGTTAGAAGTAGAGGGTAAGTAGATCTCGAAGGTTTCAGCCGAAAAGTACTCGACGATTATGAAAACTAGGGTTTGCAGATAATGATTCGATTGATTCTTCGTCCCTCGACTCCCCCTTTATATAGGAGGTGGAGCCGAGGGATTCGTGCTATACAAGTTTACAGAGTTCGAGACGGTTTCTAACTCATCCCGCCAGATTACAAACAACACTTTCTATTACAACTCATCTTTTCCTTAAATACATCTTGGGCTCTCGAATCTTCTTATTCTTCGGGTAGTGGGCCTTCAGTAAACCCCGGGTACTATATTCGGCAAGCCCATTTGGGGTGCCTATGTCAATCATAAAGCAAAGACTTTTCATGAATAGCACTTCAAGACAAGCATCAATTAAGTCTTGCATAAGAGTTAACTCATAAAGCAATAATTCAAAGTAAAGGTATTGAAGCAACACAAAAGAAGATTAAGTTTCAGCGGTTGCTTTCAACTTGTAACATGTATATCTCATGGATATTGTCAACATAGAGTAATATAATAAGTGCAATAAGCAAGTATGTAGGAATCAATGCATAGTTCACACAAGTGTTTGTTTCTTGAGGTGGAGAGAAATAGGTGAACTGACTCAACATTGAAAGTAAAAGAATGGTCCTCCATAGAGGAAAAGCATCGATTGCTATATTTGTGCTAGAGCTTTGATTTTGAAAACATAAAGAAAGCATAAAAATAAAGTTTTGAGAGGTGTATGTTGTTGTCAACGAATGGTAGCGGGTACTCTAACCCCCTTGCCAGACAAACCTTCAAAGAGCGGCTCCCATTTTATTTTATTTTGGGTGGCACTCCTTCCAACCTTTCTTTCACAAACCATGGCTAACCGAATCCTCGGGTGCCTGCCAACAATCTCATACCATGAAGGAGTGCCTTTTTATTTTAGTTTTATTATGATGACACTCCTCCCAACCTTTGCTTACACAAGCCATGGCTAACCGAATCCTTCGGGTGCCGTCCAACAATCACATACCATGGAGGAGTGTCTATTTTTGTTAATTAATTTGGGACTGGGAATCCCATTGCCAGCTCTTTTTGCAAAATTATTGGATAAGCGGATGAAGCCACTAGTCCATTGGTGAAAGTTGCCCAACAAGATTGAAAGATAAACACCACATACTTCCTCATGAGCTATAAAACATTGACACAAATCAGAGGTGATAAATTTTGAATTGTTTAAAGGTAGCACTCAAGCAATTTACTTTGGAATGGCGGAAAATACCATGTAGTATAGGTAGGTATGGTGGACACAAATGGCATAGTGGTTGGCTCAAGTATTTTGGATGCATGAGAAGTATTCCCTCTCGATACAAGGTTTAGGCTAGCAAGGCTTATTTGAAACAAACACAAGGATGAACCGGTGCAGCAAAACTCACATAAAAGACATATTGAAAACATTATAAGACTCTACACCGTCTTCCTTGTTGTTCAAACTCAATACTATAAATTATCTAGACCTTAGAGAAACCAAATATGCAAACCAAATTTAGCATGCTCTATGTATTTCTTCATTAATGGGTGCAAAGCATATGATGCAAGAGCTTAATCATGAGCACAACAATTGCCAAGTATCACATTACCCAAGACATTTATAGCAATTACTACATGTATCATTTTCCAATTCCAACCATATAACAATTTAACGAAGGAGAAACTTCGCCATGAATACTATGAGTAGAAACCAAGGACATACTTGTCCATATGCTACAGCGGAGCGTGTCTCTCTCCCATAAAGTGAATGCTAGGATCCATTTTATTCAAACAAAACAAAAAACAAAAACAAACCGACGCTCCAAGAAAAAGCACATAAGATGTGATGGAATAAAAATATAGTTTCAGGGGAGGAACCTGATAATGTTGTCGATGAAGAAGGGGATGCCTTGGGCATCCCCAAGCTTAGACGCTTGAGTCTTCTTAGAATATGCAGGGGTGAACCACCGGGGCATCCCCAAGCTTAGAGCTTTCACTCTCCTTGATCATGTTGCATCATACTCCTCTCTTGATCCTTGAAAACTTCCTCCACACCAAACTCGAAACAACTCATTAGAGGGTTAGTGCACATTATAAATTGACATATTCAGAGGTGACACAATCATTCTTAACACTTCTGGACATTGCATAATGCTACTGGACATTAGTGGATCAAAGAAATTCATCCAACATAGCGAAAGAGGCAATGCGAAATAAAAGGCAGAATCTGTCAAAACAGAACAGTTCGTATTGACGAATTTTAAAATGGCACCAGACTTGCTCAAATGAAAATGCTCAAATTGAATGAAAGTTGCGTACATATCTGAGGATCATGCACGTAAATTGGCTTAATTTTCTGAGTTACCTACAGGGAGGTGGACCCAGATTCGTGACAGCAAAGAAATCTGGAACTGTGCAGTAATCCAAATCTAGTACTTACTTTTCTATCAACGGCTTAACTTGGCACAACAAAACACAAAACTAAGATAAGGAGAGGTTGCTACAGTAGTAAACAACTTCCAAGACACAAAATAAAAACAAAGTACTGTAGGTAAAAACATGGGTTGTCTCCCATAAGCGCTTTTCTTTAACGCCTTTCAGCTAGGCGCAGAAAGTGTGTATCAAGTATTATCGAGAGATGAAGTGTCAACATCATAATTTGTTCTCATAATAGAATCAAAAGGTACCTTCATTCTCTTTCTAGGGAAGTGTTCCATACCTTTCTTGAGAGGAAATTGATATTTTATATTACCTTCCTTCATATCAATGATAGCACCAACGGTTCGAAGAAAAGGTCTTCCCAATATAATGGGGCAAGATGCATTGTATTCAATATCCAAGACAACAAAATCAACGGGAACCAGGTTATTGTTAATGGTAATGCGAACATTATCAACTTTACCCAAAGGTTTCTTTGTAGAATGATCAGCAAGATTAACATCCAAATAACAATTTTTCAGCGGTGGCAAGTCAAGCATATTATAAATTTTCTTAGGCATAACAGAGATACTCGCACCAAGATCACATAAAGCATTACAATCAAAATCTTTAATCTTCATCTTAATGATGGGCTCCCAACCATCCTCTAACTTTTTAGGAATAGAGGCTTCACGCTCTAGTTTCTCTTCTCTAGCTTTTATGAGAGCATTTGTAATATGATGCGTGAAAGCCAAATTTATAGCACTAGCATTAGGACTTTTAGCAAGTTTTTGCAAGAACTTTATAACTTCAGAGATGTGGCAATCATCAAAATTCAAACCATTATAATCTAAAGCAATGGGATCATCATCCCCAATGTTGGAAAAAATTTCAGTAGCTTTATCACGGCGGTTTAGCAGTTTTAGCGATTTCGTGCAGTTTTTCGCGCTTTGCATTCGAGGTGGAAACATTGCTAACACCAATTCTTTTATTAGTATGAGTAGGAGGTGCAGCAACATGTGTAGCATTAGCATTACTAGTGGTGGTAATAGTCCAAACTTTAGCTATATTCTTCTCTTTAGCTAGTTTTTCATTTTCTTCTCTATCCCACCTAGCACGCAGTTCAGCCATTAATCTTATATTCTCATTAATTCTAACTTGAATGGCATTTGCTGTAGTAGTAATTTTATTATGATGATTCTCATTAGTCATAACTTTCGATTTCAAAAGATCAACATCAGCAGCAAGACTATCGACTTTAGAAGCAAGTATATCAATTTTCCCAAGCTTTTCTTCAACAGATTTGTTAAAAACAGTTTGTGTACTAATAAATTCCTTAAGCATGGCTTCAAGTCCAGGGGTGAACTCCTATTATTGTTGTAAGAATTCCCATAAGAATTACCATAGCCGTTGCCATTATTATAAGGATATGGCCTATAGTTGTTACTAGAATTGTTAGGTAAGCATTGTTGTTGAAATTATTATTTTTAATGAAGTTTACATCAACATGTTCTTCTTGTGCAACCAATGAAGCTAATGGAACATTATTAGGATCAATATTAGTCCTATCATTCACAAGCATAGACATAATAGCATCGATCTTATCACTCAAGGAAGAGGTTTCTTCGTAGAATTTACCTTCTTACCTTGTGGAGCTCTTTCCGTGTGCCATTCAGAGTAGTTGATCATCATATTATCAAGAAGCTTTGTTGCTTCACCAAGAGTGATGGACATAAAGGTACCTCCAGCAGCTGAATCCAATAAATTCCGTGAAGAAAAATTTAGTCCTGCATAGAAGGTTTGGATGATCATCCAAGTAGTCGATCCATGGGTTGGGCAATTTTTAACCAGAGATTTCATTCTTTCCCAAGCTTGAGCAACATGTTCAGTATCTAATTGTTTAAAATTCATTATGCTACTCCTCAAAGATATAATTTTAGCAGGGGGATAATATCTACCAATAAAAGCATCCTTGCATTTAGTCCATGAATCAATACTATTCTTAGGCGAGATAGCAACCAATCTTTAGCTCTTCCTCTTAATGAGAAAGGGAACAATTTTAGTTTAATAATATCACCATCTACATCTTTATATTTTTGCATTTCACATAGTTCAACAAAATTATTAAGATGGGCAGCAGCATCATCAGAACTAACACGAGAAAATTGCTCTCGCATAACAAGATTCGATAAAGCAGGTTTAATTTCAAAGAATTCTGCTTTGTAGTAGCAGGTGGAGCAATAGGTGTGCATAAGAAATCATTATTATTTGTGGTTGTGAAGTCACACAACTTAGTATTTTCAGTGTTGGCCATTTTAGCAACAAAGAATAAAGCAAACTAGATAAAGTAAATGCAAGTAAACTAATTTTTGTGTTTTTGATATAGCAAACAAGATAGCAAATAAAGTAAAACTAGCAACTAATTTTTTTGTATTTTGATTTAGTGCAGCAAACAAAGTAGTAAATAAAACTAAGCAAGACAAAAACAAAGTAAAGAGATTGAGAAGTGGAGACTCCCCTTGCAGCGTGTCTTGATCTCCCAGCAACGGCGCCCGAAAAATATGCTTGATGGCGTGTAGTTCACACGTTCGTTGGGCAACCCCAAGAGGAAGGTATGATGCGCACAGCAGCAAGTTTTCCCTCAGAAAGAAACCAAGGTTTATCGAACCAGGAGGAGCCAAGAAGCACGTTGAAGGTTGATGGCGGCGGGATGTAGTGCGGCGCAACACCGAGATTCCGGTGCCAACGTGGAACCTGCACAACACAACCAAAGTACTTTGCCCCAACGAAGCAGTGAGGTTGTCAATCTCACCGGCTTGCTGTAACAAAGGATTAACCGTATTGTGTGGAAGATGATTGTTTGCAGAAAACGGTAGAACAAGATTGCAAGAGATTGTATTTCAAGAAAGAGAATTGGACCGGGGTCCACGGTTCACTAGAGGTGTCTCTCCCATAAGACGAACAAAGCATGTTGGGTGAACAAATTACAGTTGGGCAATTGACAAATAAAGAGAGCATGACCATGCACATACATATCATGATGAGTATAGTGAGATTTAATTGGGCATTACGACAAAGTACATAGACCGCCATCCAACTGCATCTATGCCTAAAAAGTCCACCTTCGGGTTATCATCCGAACCCCCTCCGGTATTAAGTTGCAAAGCAACGAGACAATTGCATTAAGTATGGTGCGTAATGTAATCAACAACTACATCCTTAGACATAGCATCAATGTTTTATCCCTAGTGGCAACAGCACAACACAACCTTAGAACTTTCACATCCTTTGTCCCGGTGTCAATGCGAGCATGAACCCACTATCGAGCATAAGTACTCCCTCTTGGAGTTACAAGCATCTACTTGGCCAGAGCATCTACTAGTAACGGAAAGCATGCAAGATCATAAACAACACATAAGTATAACTTTGATAATCAACATAACAAGTATTCTCTATTCATCGGATCCCAACAAACGCAACATATAGAATTACAGATAGATGATCTTGATCATGTTAGGCAGCTCACAAGATCCGACAATGATAGCACAATGGGGAGAAGACAACCATCTAGCTACTGCTATGGACCCATAGTCCAGGGGTAGACTACTCACACATCACACCGGAGGCGACCATGGCGGCGTAGAGTCCTCCGGGAGATGATTCCCCTCTCCGGCAGGGTGCCGGAGGCGATCTCCTGGATCCCCCGAGATGGGATCGGCGGCGGCGGCGTCTCTGGAAGGTTTTCCGTATCGTGGTTCTCGGTACTGGGGTTTTCGTCACGGAGACTTTTTATAGGCGAAAGGGCAGGTCAAGAGGCGGCACGGGGGTCCCACACCACAGGGCCGCGCGGCCAAGGGGGGGCCGCGCCGCCCTATAGTGTGGCCCCTCCGTGGCCCCTCTTCGTCTCTCCTTCGGACTTCTGGAAGCTTCGTGAGAAAATAGGCCCCTGGGCTTTGATTTCGTCCAATTCCGAGAATATTTCCTTACTAGGATTTCTGAAACCAAAAACAGCAGAAACAAAGAATCGGCACTTCGGCATCTTGTTAATAGGTTAGTTCCAGAAAATGCACGAATATGACATAAAGTGTGCATAAAACATGTAGATAACATCAATAATGTGGCATGGAACATAAGAAATTATCGATACGTCGGAGACGTATCAGCGATTCTCCCTCATTCATGACGAAGTTGTTGGCCATGTTGTTCACTTCATCAAAACGAGAGCTTTGGATGCTCTCATTTCCGAGGAAGAGCTTGTCAAGTTTATCCCAAGCTTCCTTGGCGGTCTTGAGCGAGCGGATATGAGCGCGATCCTTGGGCATGACGGCCATGTGAATCATGTTGATGGCGGTGGCGTTGATTTGGTCATCAACCACTTCCCTTCTTGTCAAGTTCATTGGGTCTCGTGGTGAATATCCCTCCTCAATGATACGCCAAAGCTCGATAGAAGCGCTGCGCACATGAGAACGCATTAAGAATTGCCAATTTTCAAAGCTATTAGATTCAAGTAGCGGTGGTGAACCATGAGTCAAAATGCGAGGCATGGGTATTGGGACATTTACGGTGTAATCACTTGGTGGTGGCACCGCATGATTACCTCTTAATTGTCCCGCAACCGGAGATTCATCCTTCCCTTTTGATGAGGTGTCAACATCCTCAAGATCCTTTTCCCGAGGTGGCTTTGTCGATTGCTCAACAAATCCAACAAGAGGAAAAGTGTTAACTTGTGGTGGGGGAACATCGACACCTCTCTTAGGATCTATGATGGGGTTTGGTTTTGGAGTAATCAACTCCATCATCATAGCCTTCATTTGAGATACAATGGATGACTCCAATTTCTTGAGGTCATCCAAAGTAGTCGGAGTATTATCGGCAATTGATGATGGAGATGATTGCTCACCGGGAAGGACTCCATTCACATCCACCTCTTGATCGGCCATTTCTTAGGCGGTAAAGCCCGAGCAAGAAAACCTTGCTCTGATACCAATTGAATGGATCGTAGCGATCAAGAGGGGGGGTGAATGGACGCTACGTCAAGGTTTAGTCTTTTTCAATTTTTAGTGCAACGGAAGGTAAAGGTGATAGCTTTAGCGATGGCGGTGTTCCTACAATGATCCTAGACAAGTACAACAAGCAAAGGAATCACACAAGATAGTAAGAGTAAGGAGTGGGACAACCGGAGGGCGCGGAGACGAGGCGAGATTTGTTTCCCGCAGTTCCTCCCACAAAAGGGAGTACGTCTGCGTTGAGGAGGTGCTAGCCTCACACAAGAGGCTAGACGGCCACACCACGAAGGAAGGCCTCACCTTCTTCCTCGAGAGAGCTCCACAAAGGTTCTCCCCCTTCTCCACTAAGGCACCGGTCGAGGCGATGATTCCTTCACAAGGTTGGGGCGAGCTCCACACCACAAGGAGGCTCCCAACAACCTATGGGGCTAGCACAACACCAAGCTAGCCTCCATAGGTGCACTTCTTCCAAGATTCCACCATAGGAACTCTACCACCAAGATCCACTAAGGACTACCATGAATTGGTGAAATTTCTCTCTGTAGAACGATAGATCGGGGTCTCCTCCACCACTCCTCAAAGTATGAGCAAGATTGATTGGGTAGGGAGGGAGATCCACTCAGTTTGAGCTCAGCAACAATGGAGGAGAGAGAGAGAGAGAGAGAAGAGCTAAAAACGAGTTGGGGAAGAAGGGGCCTTTTTATAGGTCCCCTCAAATCCAACCGTTATGTGCTGTTTTGGCCTAAGCGGTACTACCGCTTTGTGAAAGCGGTACTACCGCTCTGAGTTCGAATCCACACAGTACTTGTCCACGTGGACACGGAGCGGTACTACCGCTGGCGGTACCGCTCGAGGTACCGCAGTAGGGTCCAGACCTTACTGGACTCAAAGCGGTACCGGAGCGGTACCGAAGCGGTACTACCGTAACGAGTTATGGTACTTGAGCGGTACCGTGGGCGGTACTACCGCTAGCAAGCGGTACTACCGCTCATGGTACCGCAAAGGTACCGCAACTAGTACTGTGAGACAATATCGTGTGCAATCCTCAGAGTGGTATCTCAGAATGGTACCAGTAGGGGTAGCGGTACTACCGCTCCTGGTACCGGTAGTACCGCTATGGCTAAAACAGCTTTTTCCTCTTTTCCTCTCCTACCATGTTACCTCACGACACACACACACACACAAAACCAGAAAATCTAAGATCTACGCTTCAGTCTTCCGATCATAGTGTGTTCAGCGAGGGCACCGTACACCTACAAATCCATCAAAGACAATCTTTGTGCACGGTTAGAATTATTCAAGTGTTGTCAACAAACACAAAAAACACGGGATATAGATCTTGCTCTTTCAAACACCTTATAGGGTTAGGGTTTCGAGAGTGCGATAAACTTGGACCTCAATGAACTCCATTAGGGTTTTCGAGAAGAGAGGGGAACATATGGCATCTCAACTTAAGTTGCATGATTGAATTCAAATAAGTTATGTTTGAATTTCAAAATTCAAACATCAATTGAATATATCATAATTCAAATTCATTAAACAAATAGATAATCAAACATATAAAAGAATATCACACATATTTAAAGCTCATTAGAGAAACTTTGAGCTTTATTGATTATCACACAATTTACATTGTCAATTACAATATTCCAATTCGATTATGAATATTACAATACATTACAGAAACTGAATAAATGGAAAAATAGAAAAGGAAAATTACAAAGAATAGAAACTTGCTCACTACACTAAATCTTCATCTTGTAGTTCTTGATTAATCTCTTTAAGGGGAGATCCTTGATCATCTCTTCAAACCTGCATACACAAACAGAGAAACAAAAGAAGCATTAAGCCAAGTGGCAATGCCACTTGGCAGGTTAGCAAATAAAGGGAATTGAGAGGATATTATCAAGATCAGCCGAGCTGATCCACCAAAAGGACCAAGTCCCAACATGGAACCACACAGGCAGCTCACAAGGTTGTGTGCATGCACACCAGCACACACAGCCAGGGGAGTCACCAAAATGGTGCTAGGCTCTGCTGTCGACCAAGAGAGCATGGAGAGGGCCATATATAATCTTTTTCAAGCCAAACCCTAGCAGCTCATCGACAACAGCTTCACCAGGGTAAGAACTCAAGAACAGGAAGAACACATAGCTAGCCAAACCCACCAGAAACAGTTCCACCAAGAACTGCTTGCTGCTGAGCAACAAATCATGGAATAGATCAAGCATCAGCTAGCCAGGAGGAGCAGGGCAAGCACAGAAACCATCCAGAAGCTAAACCTCTACACCAACACAAATTACTAGGAGCTGGAGTGAGGTATACCAATAAATCATGAGCAAGCAAGGTTTTGTTCATACTAATCCAGCATATGCATAAGTCACACAAGCCAGAGGGTTGAAATACCCTGTTTGTATCATCATTTGGCTACCAGCCATATGGTGCAAGCAAAATAAAGGAAAAGCCATTAGGAAACTATCCAAGGGAACATTGATGAAGCCAACATAATTATAAGTGGCTTATTCAAAGAAATCCAGCATGGATTTAATCCCTAACTAGACATCCAAACTCACCTAGGACCACATAGCTAGTTACACCATCAGAACATAGACATCTACATGTCTATTTTGTTTTCAACATCAAAAGCTACTAGAAATCCAGTCATGGATCAACCAGATAGCATGAGAGAGTCACAACAAAGCCACAGAAGGGGGAGCCACCCATTGATAGCACCAAAGAGCTGTCAGGGCCACCTCAAACTCACAGGATCACTCACTAAGCCACTGCATCATGACCCAACAGGGTTCAACATGAGCTAGGGTACCAACCAGGGGTTGGCATCCCTAGGGCTCTATTAAATCCATCCATGAGATCATCACTGCTAAGCAGTTCACATCAATGAACCATATCAAGATTATACAGATAAATGAAGTACAGAACTAACCATTCACTAGAACCTTGCATATGATCCAAAGGATCATTTCAAGCATCAGCAGATGCTTGAGCAAGTACAAACAAGCATCAGCACAGAAAATTGAGCAGCACATAGACACCAGGAGGAGTTCCAGTGAGGCATAGATCATAAATCAGAAGCCAATTATTAAGCAACTGAGGATCAGTTGATTATCAGGGCTTGACAGAGCATGCAAGTGCATGCTAGAGCCAAGTCTAGCATCAATCGTAAAGCATATAAATTAAACAGCCACAGATCAGGAACAATTGCATCACCAATAACCAAATAAATGATTTATAATTGTATTCAGAAGCACTCCAACAAGAAGTAGAGCTAATTAGTCAATGGACAAGCTCAACAGAGCTTTATAGTGAAGCAAAGCTCCAAGAGCATCACACTGATAGCACTGGTACTTGCATAAGCAAGAGATTGCTGATACGTCTCAAACGTATCTATAATTTCTTATGTTCCATGCTACTTTTATGATGATACTCACATGTTTTATACACACTTTATGTCATTATTATGCATTTTCCGGCACTAACCTATTGACGAGATGCCGAAGAGCCAGTTGCTGTTTTCTGCTGTTTTTGGTTTCAGAAATCCTACAAAGGAAATATTCTCGGAATTGGACGAAATCAACGCCCAGGGTCTTATTTTTCCACGAAGCTTCCAGAAGACCGATTACGAAGTGGGGCGACGGGGCGCCGCCACCATAGGGCTGCGCAGCCAGAGGGGGGCCCACGCCGCCCTATGGTGTGGGCCCCTCGCGCCGCCTCCAACCCTACCCTTCCGCCTACTTAAAGCCTTCGTCGCGAAAACCCCAGTACCGAGAGCCACGATACGGAAAACCTTCCAGAGACGCCGCCGCCGCCAATCCCATCTCGGGGGATTCAGGAGATCGCCTTCGGCACCCTGCCGGAGAGGGGAATCATCTCCCGGATGACTCTTCATCACCATGATCGCCTCCGGATTGATGTGTGAGTAGTTCACCCCTGGACTATGGGTCCATAGCAGTAGCTAGATGGTTGTCTTCTCCTCATTGTGCCATCATGATTAGATCTTGTGAGCTGCCTATCATGATCAAGATCATCTATTTGTAATGCTACATGTTGTGTTTGTTGGGATCCGATGAATATGGAATACTATGTCAAGTTGATTATCAATCTATCATATATGTGTTGTTTATGTTCTTGCATGCTCTCCGTTGCTAGTAGAGGCTCTGGCCAAGTTGATACTTGTGACTCCAAGAGGGAGTATTTATGCTCGATAGTGGGTTCATGCCTCCATTGAATGCGGGACGTGTGAGAAAGTTCTAAGGTTGTGGATGTGCTGTTGCCACTAGGGATAAAACATCAATGCTTTGTCTAAGGATATTTGTGTTGATTACATTACGCACCATACTTAATGCAATTGTCTGTTGTTTGCAACTTAATACTGGAAGGGGGGCGGATGATAACCTGAAGGTGGACTTTTTAGGCATAGATGCATGCTGGATAGCGGTCTATGTACTTTGTCGTAATGCCCTGATTAAATCTCATAGTAGTCATCGTGATATATGTATTGCATTGTTATGCCTTCTCTATTTGTCAATTGCCCAACTGTAATTTGTTCACCCAACATGCTATTTATCTTATGGGAGAGACACCACTAGTGAACTATGGACCCCGGTCCATTCTTTACATCTGAAATACAATCACGCAAACTACGTTTCTTTCTTGTTCTTCGCAAACAAATATCATCTTCCACACTATACATTTAATCCTTTGTTTACAGCAAGCCGGTGAGATTGACAACCTCACTGTTACGTTGGGGCAAAGTACTTTGATTGTGTTGTGAAGGTTCCACGTTGGCGCCAGAATCCCTGGTGTTGCGCCGCACTACACTCCGCCACCAACAACCTTCACGTGTTCCTTGACTCCTACTGGTTCGATAACCTTGGTTTCTTACTGAGGGAAAACTTGCTGCTGTGCGCATCACACCTTCCTCTTGGGGTTCCCAACGGACGTGTGTCTTACACGCCATCAATTGCTCACAGTAATCAAGTCAGGGCAAGAAAAATGAATACACTTGATCGTCTAGCAGGAGTAGTAATAAGAACAGAGTCACAGGCAAGCAAGCAATACAAGTATAAGCAAGCCCATGGCTTATAGAAATTGCATAGAACCATGCACAGCAAGGATAGCACAGCTTAAGCATGGCCACTAGGTAGAGCAGGGCAGCACAGCAGCAGTAACCATGACAGTAGCAGGGCAGAGCTAATCATACAGCAGCAGCAGCTATAGCAAGAGCATAACATGGCCATGAACACAGCACAACCGCGTAGGAGCAAGTGCTGGTGTGCTAGCAGAGCCACCATAACCAAAAGATAAATGCAAAGGCACTCAGAGGAAAGAGAGGAGGAAGAACAGGTAAGAGAGTGAAGGAGGCGAACAAACTTGGGAGCGGGAAGCTGTTGACGCAGCCATGGCGGCTGTGGCGGCACAGACCAGGCCACGGCAGCGCCAAGCTACATCCAGGCCAGGCCACGCCGAGCGCCACCGCACCCAGCACATCACCAGCAAGCCGCCGAGCAGCCCCAGGGAGGTATGGAGCGGCCGCCGACACGCATCGCCGGTGGAGACCGAAACTCTAGCACCAGAGAGGGTCGAGATCGAGCAACCCTGGACGCAAGCGTCAGATCAACGCGGATAGATCGACGCGCCATCACGGGCTGCGTCGATTGCGCACCATGGAGGAGGCCAACACCGCCGGAGTTCGCCGGAATCGGCCGGCGACGGCGAGGGCGACGCGGGTCGCCCGAGCGCGAGGAGGATTAGGGTTCGTCAAAGCGGCACGGAGGGGAAGTGGTGTGAGCGACCGCACGGGTCGGTTGGACCCGAGCGGGTCTAACCCAAACCACTGGGCTCCACTGACAGGTGGGCCCAGGGGCATTTCTATCTTTTCAAAAATGCCCATTAAATTGAATCTTTTCAGAATTTTTATAAAATAAATATAGCTCTAAAAAATAAATAAAAATATGAAAACCACTCAGCACAAAATTCTCTATCATAATAAAATATGAAAAGAAATTTTTGAGACAAAAGAGATTAAGCCATAATTTGATGAATATTTTAATCATTAAAAATAACCTACCATATTTTTAATGATAATATAAGTCCATAAATTCTTTGGGACTTTAAAAACACCTTGACAACATTTCAAGGTAGTATTTTAACCTAAACAGAGTATCCTTAAATTATTCTTAGTAATTACCTCTTATGATAAGACATCGGAAAGGGGGAAAACAAACCCTAAAAAAACTGAACCATGCATAATTGCTTCTTTAACCATTGCCCTTATCGGACAATGATGCTATTTTTCAGCAACAGAGGACAAGGGTCAGTCCACACCTTCGAACTGCAACACTTTGCAGTCTTCAGGCAAGTTCATCGCTTGCTCATGTCATTTGATTATTTTTACCAAATTACTTGCAAAGTATTATACTTATCACTCTTGCATAAAAAGCAAAAGTATTACTTTCATAACTATGAATATGACTATGTGGTTGGCAATGGAACCATGGAATGTGTTGACATGGTGAAGGTTCCATTGCAATGGGTTTATATCCATCTAGGATTAAACAACAAATGTCGTCCAGTGATTCTTGTGCCGTAAAACTCGTGTTAACCATAAGATCTGGAGTGGGACGGAGTAGTCAATTGTATTTCCACCTCTCGTACATCAACGGATGCGCTTGCCGTAGACACTTGATCTCGAGGGACAAGCGGTGGGGTGGGGATCCCATTCTAATTCCCCACGGTAATGCGGTCTATGATGGGTTGCATTGGTCGACGAAGGACCATGGTTGCGACTTGGTAGTTGTCGAGGTCGGAAGATATCCAAGTGATATAGCCCGGCGAGGACCCAAGGTCGGATTTGCAACAAAGGGTGGGTGTGCGAGGTAGCGGAGGAATATGATTGGCTAAGACCTTATACCGGGCCTCACACCAAAGGAAGTGTGGACGGGAAAGCTGCCCGGTTGGCACCAAGGTTAAGATCTCTTATGGGTAAAGCAACACACCTCTGCAGAGTGTAATGAATCGTGACCTGTCACTCCCTGTTCCGGGTTTGGAACTGCGAACGATGCCGGAAAGGAACTCCATGAAGTTCTAGTAAACCGGTGAAGGCTGACGGACATAGTTCTTATTGATAAAAGCAACCTTTTGAAGAAATGATTATCAAAACCTGCACTGGTATTAGACTTTTTGGTCTGATATCGTAGCTAGTGCATTAAACACC
Source organism: Lolium perenne (assembly GCF_019359855.2). Classification (NCBI taxonomy): domain Eukaryota; kingdom Viridiplantae; phylum Streptophyta; class Magnoliopsida; order Poales; family Poaceae; genus Lolium; species Lolium perenne. The sequence goes on from NC_067247.2 coordinate 166,076,800, forward strand.
TCTTTTCTATAATGAACTTGTTGAGTACGCTCGTACTCATACCACTCTTAAATCCCCTGCTTAGATTGCCTGAATCATCTTGAGGAGGACACCGACAACCAGGGAGGAGCAGAAGAAGTCTGCTATGAAGAGCCAGACCTCTCCGGAGGTGTAGAAGGAGTGGATTACCTCATCGTCTACGGAACCGGGGAGGATTCCGGAGGAGAACAAGCGTAGACTAATCTGATAGTAGTAGTAGTCGAGCAGTACGAACACTTAGTACTTAACTGCTCGATAAGAATAAATGTACAACTTACTAAGACATATATGTTGTAAGCTAAGCTGGGTTCACCTCGAACCCAGGAGTATTCCTCTTTGGACCCAGGAGGAACTTCGAGATGATATGTATATATGGTTTGTAATAATAAATGAATGAGTTATGGACCTGCTATGTTCTGTTGTACTACTCTGAGGGATGTAATATTTGCGGATTGGTACTTCGTGAATGTTATATCAACGACTGGCATACTACAACATGCAGTGGTATGCAGGGTCACCACAGATGAACAGCATGGGCGACAGCGGATCCCCTTGGCGTAAACCCCTGGCGTGCGAGAACGGCTTTCCAGGCTCACCGTTGAGAAGGATTCTCGAGGTTGCAAAGGCGAGCGAAAGGCATATCCAATCTCTCCAGATCTGGCCAAACCCCAAAGCTCTCATCATCTCCAGGAGGTAAGCCTAACCAACGGAGTCGAAGGCCTTGGAGATGTCCAGCTTTAAGAACAGAGACGGGGTCTTAGAGGCATGCAGCTTTTTGATGAGGTTCTGGACGTGCAGGATGTTGTCATGGATGCTTCTCTTCTTTACGAAGGCGCTCTGGCACTTAGAGACAATGTTCCGCAGGACCGGCGCGAGTCGGTTAGCCATAAGCTTGGAGAAAACCTTGGAAAGGCTGTGGATGAGGCTGATCGGTCTATAGTCCGAGACGGAGGCGGCATCCGGCTTCTTGGGGATGAGAATGATGTTGGCGGAGTTGATGAGATCAGCGCACCCCCCTCTCAGATTGGCCATGTGAATAATCGCCGTAGAGATGTCATGGTGGATGATGTCCCAGCACGATTTGAAGAAGGCGCCAATAAAGCCATCCGGGCCCGGCGCTTTGACAGAGGGCAAAGAGAAAATGGCATCTTTGATCTCCTCAACGCTGAACGGGTTGTCGAGGTCCGAGAGGTCGTGGGAGGGGTACTGCAGACCCTCCCAATCGAGGCTAACATGCCTAGCCGCCTTAGTGCCCAGGATGCTTTTAAAGTGAGCAAGAAGCACCTCTTCCTTGTCCTCCTTGGTGGTAGCGGCTCCCGAAGCGGTGTTGAGAGTATGGATGTGGACCTTGCGGCGACGGCCATTAGCTCTGGAGTGGAAAAGCTTGGAATTCGCATCTCCCAGCCGGATCCAAGTGAGCCTCGATCTTTGCCTCAACTTCATCTTCTGGATGGCCAGCAACCCCAAATAGGAAGACTTCAGCTGTGAACGTAGCGCCCTCTCTTCATCCGAAAGGATCCTCGCCTCTTCAGCCTGATCAAGGCGCCAGATGATGTCTTTAGCCGTAGAAATTTGCGTGCGAAGATCACTCACGCAATCCCGTTGCCAAATCTTGAGGGCTTTGGCCACACGAGACAACTTAATATGTACTCGGCGAATGGGGTCCTGTGCTTGAACATTCTTGGTCCAGGTCGAAGCGACGATCTCCTTGAAACCATGCATGCCCAACCAGAATTCCTCGAACTTGAAGGATGGCTTCCTAACATTGGCGACAGAGCCCTGGAGGAGCAGCGGGGCGTGGTCCGAGCAAGCCGAAGTGATGGCCTGAAGGTATGCATCTGGGAAGGCCTCATCCCAGTCAGCGGAGAAAAAAACGTGGTCGATCTTTGTGAGGACGGGGTCAGCTTATTGTCTCTGTTGTACCCAGTTTATTGGTTCATTATGCTATAGCTTCATAGGTCTAATTTTAAGCTTGACATAACTCATCTTTAATCTCACATAAAAAACCTCAAATCCTTTTAAGACTGCAGCATATAGCTTCAGAGTTTACAGTGATCTTAATAGTCATATTTGGTGGACTGAGGTAGAAGCGTGCAAGTAGGGTCATTATAGTTGTTAGACATGTGAATTCAGCTGGCCCACATTAACTTTCTCCTTCACAAATACTTTATAAGCCGACAAATTGATAACAAGTAATCTGTAGTCACTACCTGCCACACGATTGAGTAGGAAATGTCAACTTACAATTAATATTTGTGTTTTACTTATGCCCTACCGTTTTTGAAGATTTTTCGTTCAAGTTTGTTGTCTTCATCACTACGTTAGTCAACCATAGTAAAGAAAATTCTCGAATTTACTTGAATAATATTGGATATTCTTCACAATGATGGGAAAAGCACATAATCGAGTCTGTAGAATGGATTTAGAAGGCTGCTCCTGATTTGACAAGAGATTTCAGAACTAGATTTGCACAACATTTCATAACCCTACAGTCTTGATTGTTTCGGCATATGCATTGCTTACTCTATTAGTAAAAGTATCACCGTCAACCTAAAGTATAAAATTTCATAACCCTACCTTGCAACTTAGATTAGTGGCAATTATTGAATATTTGTTAGCTCCATTTGCTGATGATATCTCATGTCTAAATGTAGGAATAGTAAGCTTTTAAGTGATGCTTAGTTTGGAGAACTCCAACCAATCAATATTAATTGCAGAATAAGGTTTAAGTTCAAGGACTCGGCTAAAAAACCAGCAATTGATGGTTATGGATTCTCAGTGCTCATGCCATCTATGAGAGATGGATCCCTGACAGACATACTGAACTTAGTCTAGATAGGAGAACCATGTAATCAGTACTCTGTTTTCTGTACCTTTCTACACAAGTTATGTTCCCTGAAATCGATTAAAGACTATCTTCTTCAGTTTTGTTCTCTGTACGGTTTGTTGTTGTATGTGTCTACAGTCAATAAATATATCAGGAGTTACTCTTTTATGTTTCCCAATTTTTGTCGCTTCTTATTTTTCCAGAAAGACCACTTTATAGTGATCTACTGCATCTACAGGATTTCCTCTACCTAGGAACGTCCAGTTTTTTGATTATCAACCAAGCTACCAGAGAAAAGCTTCACTGGAAATGACCAAACTTAATTTATATTTCAGAGTTAAAGTATGCTTCAGGAAGAGACAACGCTGCTATTAGGGGTAACATTTTCTTCCTGGCTTCAGAACAGAAGGCCCATATTTTTAAGGTTCATTTTGTAGCTCTGTTGTTTAGCAACCAACTGGGAAATTCATGTTCAGAGCACATTACTCATTTACTCTCCACCAAATGCACATGATCATGCTACAGGAGTTGTCTCCATCTTAAGAAGTACTGAGAATTATACTATGTTACTTTATATCTTCGGTTGGTTATTGATACAGCCAATTAGTTCTGCTACAATCAAATTCAAATATATCAGGGGTGCCACACCTACAAACCGTTAGCAGTGGCACATGTCAGAGTGTTATAGTTGTTCTGTTTCTCTAGATTTTGCTCCTTGGTTTCCTTAGTGCCACAGTTTTAGTTCTGATCTATATGAAAACGGTTCAGCACCTAGCAACAACGGATAGAAACAAAATTTATACTATGTTATACTATGACTACAGATTCTAGCATATGTTGCTTCACAATAACTAGAAAAGCAAGAAAAGCATACCCGTCCATGTCACCTCAATCTACACCTTGCTCAAACTGTTTTGTCAGCTGCTCCTATCTCCCGACTGGTGCTGTGGCAACAACTTGCTGACAACATTGGCGATGCAAAGCTCCTTAGATCATCTTCACTTCCTCTCTCTCTCCATTTCTCTTTTGCTTACAGCTCCTGCACGCAAGATCCACATTAGCTCCATCATCTGGCCACGGCACACTATCCATGCCGCCTTCTCGTTGCCCCGCTCCAGCAGTCCAGCTTGGCCTTGCCCCAATCTCCTTGCTGCCCCAATCTCTCAGCCTCTCGCAGCTCCTGCATGCAACTCCAGTAGTCCAGCTTGGCCTTCCCCCATCTCCTTGCTACCCCAGTCTCTCCTCCTCTCGCAGCTCCCACATGCAAGATCTGCAATTGCTCCATGATCCGCTCCTTCCCATCCTTCTTGGCCTCTCCTCTTCTTGCTATTTTGGTCTCTAGAGCATTCTGGATAGAGAGCAATAATAAGGAGAACATGACAAGACGTCAAGACGAAACCGATGAAGCTGACCAACCGCATATGAGCAGAATAAAAAAACTTTGTCCTGCTTACAAACCAAAGAATATGGGCCAACTTTTTCTGTAGTAGCCTGTTACGCGAGCCACCAATTTACTAATGTACTCGGCCATGATATCACTGCAAATGGGCCGCATAAAAATTGGAACCTACCATCTGGCTATGTCCGGTAGAAAGATCAATCAACGCCGTCTCACCTCCTCCAACAGGAACATGCACCGTCTCCTCTAGCTTTATGCAGTAGAAAATGTGTCACTGTCAGGTGGCCTCCACCATGTAATCCAATGTACACACGCCACCGTAATCCAGTGTATAACATACTGCAACTTTCTCTCTGGTGTCACTCATATATCGTCTACTTAAATCAACTTCTAGCAAATCTAAAAGCACATACCATGTAGACTATCAAGTGTGCACTCCAAAACAACTAGGCCTAACTGTATATGCGAGTAGATTACCACCACGGGCGCGGCGTGTCGCCGCGCCTATGCTTCCTAGTTCCTCGTAATCGGCAGCGAGGCCGATGAAGGGCGGAAGCATCCACGGCCCCCTGCTGCCCGGCAAAGATTGTCGGCGACATGAGTTGCGGCGGATGTGGCATGTAGTGCGGCGGAGCCGGCGGCGGCAAGTACTGTTGCGGAGGAGAAGGCGACACCATCTGGCCATCCTACTCTGCTTGGGGAGTTGCGTGCGGCAGCAGCGGTAGTGGCGGTGGTAGTGGTGGTAGCTAGGCTATGTGGTCTGCTCTCTGCTGCCATGGCCGTGAGCTCGACGACCTGTTGTAGGCCTGACCAGGACTACTTGACCTCCTCTTCGGCCTTGGACTGCTCCATGGCTCAGGCGATGGTGGTGTCCTCGCCGTAGTCATCAGGGACGAGCGCCTCCAGCTTCACCAAAACGGGAGACCCTGTTGTCCTCCATGTTCTCATCGTCGTCGTCGTGTTCCTCTTCCTCGCCGTCCTCGTCGGGCTGAAAGTCCCACACATCGCGGATCGCACGTCGTGCCTCATGCTCCCACGCCCGAAATCAGTGTGCAGATAGGAGCGGTCTTATCGATGGATGCGGTGGCACATCTCCTGGCTCATCCATCGGCACCGACGGCACGGGCACCCTGCCCTTGTTGAGGTGCCATCCTTTGGGAAGGGAGACGTCGCGGTGGCAGCACGGGTCAACCCGTGCTCACTGGCGTTGGCACTCATGCAACGACACATAGTGCCTATTGCGTTGCGGCTGGGGAAGTTGTTGGAGCGCTGCCGCGAGCGTGGCTTGAGGCCCGACGAAATCAGCCACCTGTGGAGGCGGCGAAAATTCCGGGCGCGCTAATGACGTTGGGACTCCAAGTGCAGAGTGTTGTATCAGCGAAGAATTTTCTCCACAAGGATGACTTAAGGGTTTATATCGAACTCTCGGAGAATTGGGAAAGAGTCGCATCCTTTCCTCTTCTTCTAGCAGTCCTGCAAAATTAAGTAATGCATTGTGTCTCAAACTTCACCGTGTGGTTGTCAAGCACAAGGTTTCGTATTAGTAATGGTAAATAAAAGAGGTAACACAAGTAAAGTAAACTAAACAAATTAAGTAAACTAAGTAAAATAGGTAAAGAGATAAAAAAAAATGAGTTTTGTGTGAAATTAAGTGAACTAAAAAAATTGCATTTTTGGATTAAAATATTGGTGCAAATAGAAAGTAGGATAAATGCAATTAAAATGCATTTCTTATGATTAAAATTGTACCAGGATTCATGGGTTCACTTGTCTACTCTGTCTTTAAAGTTGTAGTAAATAATAGCAATTCATCAATGAGATAATATTGATGGAACTTCAATATGTGTTTGATAATCATTCACATATGCATCACGTCCTAACGTAGAGATGATACAACACATTTCTCTTATATTTCACAAGAAAAGGAAAACTTCATGCAATCTTGTATTAAAAATTAACAGATCATAACCATAAGTACTTTAACATGATGTTTCAATATCAAATATGCTACCTTGAACAAACAAGATCATCACTTATGTCACGTGATGATCATAGCACATGTATGCACTTTGTACCTAGCGAAGTAGAAAAAGAAAAGGCAAAGCCATAATAGATCATGAGTTTGTTGTCACTATCCAATCACTAAAACCATGCTACTCCATCTAACACACACATCTTCGCACACATGTTCTTGCATACAAGTTGGATCAGAACCAATATTTAAGAATGGGTACATAAAATGCATCTATCTATACATCTTACACATAACAAATTCCAATCTCATATCACAGTATGTAAGAATAAAGATCCACCACATAGGAATTACATATATGACCATAATCATGTTGGGCAGCTCATATGGTACTAAGATCTATGAAGAACAAGAGAGAAATAGATCAAGCTACTGCCACAAATCCATAGTCCAGAGGTGGACTACTCCCTCTTGATCATGGTGTTGATGAGGAAGACGTTGGAGAAGGTGGAGATCCCTCTGGCGGCGACTCCGGCGGAGTTTCCCCCTCCAATTTTCGTTGTTGCATCCTCTGTTTTCGTGTTTTTTTGTTTCTGCGGTGCTTCCTAGTGGAAACCTTTGGGGCTCATATGTATAGGGGTTTTTAGGGCAAAAGAAGTCGGTTCGCGAAAGAATCAAATGATTTGGACGGTCGACGGTGAAAATAGCCTGGGTGGCGCCCCCCTGATGGGCGCGCCACCTGGTCTATTTTGGGCCTCCAGGCCTCTCTCGTGAGATCTAGGTGCTTATCTTGATGAAAAAATAACGTCCCCGAAATCCTAGCTCAATTTGACTCAACATAGGTCTTTGAAAGTGAAAATACACAAAACAGGTTTTCCTCTTCTGCGGAGTTATAACCTAAATAAAGGGGATCACTGGAAAATACCCATAAATCAATATAAAACATGGAAATAACATGATATATGTTGCAAATGTGGGAATATGTGTTAATAAAGTACAAAGTTCATGTATGTATTTTACATGCATCACGCGCGCAAGGTTGCGGCGAGGCAGAGACTCGGCGGCAGCCCGACGAAGACCCTTCCTCATGGTCGTTGGCGGTCTTCTTGAGCCATTTCGGCATCTTGATCTGCGGCACAGGGGTTGGTGGCTTTCTAGCAATGGCAGTTGGTTTTATAGCAATGGAGATGGTGCTGGAAGTGGGGACGAGAGACGGCCGTTGGGCCCGTTAAGTAGCCCTGGCCAACAATATCAGTGCAGCTTCCAGCGCCATCCGCATCAATGCCGACGTGGGAGCTAAGACGGCGGTGCAAGTGGTCCGTGAAGGCTTTCAGCTAAGATGTTGTTCGCAGTACGTCCCCAAATTTGGTGGACGAATGGGTCACGCCGGACGAATTAGTCTATTTGGATCACCGCTGGAGCATGCACACGCACCTTTCAGCGCGGACCGGTTCGAACGCACCAGGACCATTTAGGTCACCCCGCTAGAGACTCTTCCTGGCGCCCCACTCGCTCAGCAACTAACGGTCAAGCCATTAACCTGACGGCAGTGTGTCGTTTCAGGATTTCTAAGGGTTTTGAACAAGAGTGGGGAGAAAAGTGAGAAGAGAAAATACACACATTCGAAAAACAAAAAGCACTCGGCAAACAAACTAAACTCGTCCCCCTTCTCTCTTCCTCGCGTCACCCCCTACTGGCGACCAGGGAGGGTAAACCCTAGCGCGCCTCCGCCGCCCCCTTCCCTTCTCCCTCCCATCTCCGCCGCTCCCAGAGGCGCTTCCAGGCTATGCTCGCGATGCCGGTGAAGGGGCGGTGGGGATCTGAGCTCTCAGCTCCCCCTGCGGTGGCTAAGTGGAGGATCTCCACGGCGGGCTCGCCATGGCTGAGGCGGCCGCTCGACGGGCTCCCCTCTCCGATGGCTGGCTCTGGTCGGCGGTTTGGTGCGGGTGGTCCTGTCCGGCGGCTCCCTCGGCGGGGGCTCGGGACTGCGAGGCGGCGGCCTTGCTTGGTGAGGCGCCACCGGCTCCGACGGCGAGCGGTGGGCGCGGATGCATTCCGGGATCTTGGTCGCGTGGGCGGCGAGGTTTCCGGCGGATGTTGGTCGTGGCGCGGGGCTGCTCCAGTGGCTGGCGGCGCCAGATCTGAAGAAGCTCCTCCACCTCACCTCGGTGCAGCCCACCATGCCGGATCTGGATCTCGAGGGCCTTGTGCCGCTGGTTCCTTGGATGGAGGTGGTGCTGGTGGTTGGAAGTGGAGTCCGGGAGAAATCCCTTGGCCGGTCTCGGCTTCGACGGCGGCGACGCTCGTGTGGCGCCGTTTTCCTCATTGGTGGCGATGTCGAGGTACTCCCTTCCCTCCACCCCACCCCTGCTGCGTTCCCGGGGTGAAAACCCTAACTGTGTTGGGCGGCGACGACGCCACGGGCGCCGTGTTCTCCTTGGAGGCGCTGCTGTTGGGACCTCTCGGGGTGAGTGGCTGCTGCTGTCGTGCAGTGTGGAGGCGGCGGTGTTGCTCGTCGACATTGGCCCTTTTTCATCAACGATTATGTCCGCAGCTTCGGCTCTGCGTGTGTGAACCTCGGCGGGTGGCTTGGCTTCGCAAGGTGAGCTCGTGCTACGAGTGTCGGGGCTTTGTTCCAGCCCTAGTGCTAGGCTTGGTTCCTGCTGTGTGCTCTGCTCAAGGGGAGCGTCTCCATTGCCGGCGGTTCGGCGTCCTTTCGAGCCAGGACGAGGGGGCAGGGGCCCTCTCCGGTCATGGAGGAGTACTGCAAGACGATAGATTGCTCCTGGGGCAGGCGGACCTCCGCTGCTTCGCGTTCGATGCTTCTACCCTGCTCCACCTTCGTCGCTCCCGGGTGCTTCGTTCTCGCTTGAGGACATCGAGGACTTCAGCTGGGTTTCTTTTTTTTTTTTGCGTTTGCTGTGGTGTTGGATGTTGTAAGCTATTTCAGCATTCTTGTATCTTCGAGCCGTTTGGGCTTTATTAATTTAAAGCTGGGCTATTTGTGCCTCCTGTTTAAAAAAAAGTGAGAAGAAGCTTTCAGTCTGGAAAAACCTGAAAAGAACTAAGTAATTAGGGGCATGAAAATAGAAATCACGTAGGTAATTGACCCCATAATTTCACCTTTTGAGGTCACTGCAAGTCTCTTGCAAGTCAAATGAGAACGAGAATTACTAAAAAAAGGGTTATATATGTATGTTGTTGCTGATCTTTTGCAAGTCGATCTTAATGGCCGCTTCAGTGAGATAGAAGCTACATTGCGTTTTGGAATGGGCTGCTTGGATTCAGCTGGTTCTTTCTCTAACTTTGACAAGGACATAGTTTTGGCTATGCATGGCTCGTTTGTATCCTGGTTATTGGCTTTGTAAATATTTCGTTGGGCCATCTAGCAAAATTGACACAGAAGCATGCGCCATTTACTCATCTCCTTTCTCCCTTCCATTATTCTCATTCCCTGCTGCCGCTCATGCCCTCAATCTCTGGCAAGTCAAATGACAATGAGAATTACTACAAATTAAAAGTATCATGTATGCTGTTACTATTAATCTTTTGCAAGTCGATCTTAATGGCCGCTTCACTGAGATAGACGCTGCATTGCCTCTTGGACTGGGTTGTTTGGATACACCTGGTTCTTTCTCTAACTTTGACAAGCAAAGAATTTTGGCTACGGCTCGTTTTTATTCTGATGATTTTCAAAGTGAAAGATGTTGTGAAGTGTATATGTGGATTGCCTAGCCCTTTCCATCAGTTCAGACTTTTGGTTCAAGTGGCTAGTGCATGAGGGCATCTCCAGCGGCGCGACGCATTTCGGACGTCGAAACGGACGCGTCGTGTCCGTTTGCGTCGGCCGAAATGGTCGAAATCGTCCGGGCGTCCGTTTGCGTCGGGGGTGGCTCCAGCGGCACGATGCATAATTTTTTTTTCCATTCATGCAACCATAATTTACGTTAAAAAAAACATAAAAAAGCCATAAAGGCGTGCTAAAAGTTGCTGCTGCCTACTGGTCGTCGTCGCTGACGAGGTTAATGAACTCCGGCGACGGCCATGGAAGCTCGTACGCCGGCGGTGGAGGAGGTACCGGCGCATGGGCAGGAGGCTGTGGCCAGGGATCCCACGCCGGAGCAGCAGGCGGAGCGCGGTCGTTGGAACGCGTCGGCGTAGCCGGAGGAGTCGCCGGCCTCCCCTGCGCGAGCGCTGACTCCCGCAGCTGGATTAGGAGCCCCTCCCACAAAGCGAGCTCGTTGAGCTCGTCCTGCGCGCTGTTGGCCAGTGCCATGGCAATGGCCTCATCCTCGGAAAGGTCCGGCGGCTGGGTCTCCGGATCCCACGCCGGCCCGCCGTCGTCGTGGTCGTAGTCGACCATGTCGACGTCCTCGTCCGCGTCCTCCTCGTCGTCCGCGTCGTCCTGGTCGTTCTCTTCTTCTTCTGCGGCGATCTCTCGCTCGAAGAAGTCCACGTCGCCGAGGTAGCCAGCGCGGCGGCGCGCGTCGAATTCCCACGTCCCGAATGAAATCCAGTTGTAGGAGTTCAGCGCGTACGCCTCATCCTCCCGCAGATCCGGCGGCAAGATCGCTCGGCGGCGGCGCACCTCGTCCCGCCGCTCTCGGCCCTCGCGCGGCACGGGGGGACCGGCACGCGCCGCGAGTTCAGGTACCAGCCCCCTCCCGGCAAGTTCGCGTCCGGCCATGGCACATGCCGGTTTTCCTCCCATAGCTGCCGCGCGAGCTCAACGCGGACGTACCGGCCGACCCTTGCCTTCTTGCCGGAACGCGAGCCGCTTGCCTCCTGGTCGTTCTTCGTCTTGCGGAACGGCCAGCATTTCTTTCCCATGGCGTCGGTGGGGTGGATACTGTGGGATTTGGCAATGGTTTGGTCGTCGAAATGGACGCCGGCAGCGTCCATTTAAAAGGCTCCGATGCCATATCGCCGTCAATGGCCTGCCAGTGCAACGTCTACTAGCTGCGCACGCTCGCGGAAGCCGAGGCACGCCATTAACGCGGCCCTGCGAAGGCTGCAGCGCGCCGCCCGGAAGTAATGCCCGAAGACAAAGCAGTTGTGCCGCTGCCAGGCGGGCCCGTGCGAGGACCGAGCGGACACTTTGCGCGTCCGCGCAGCGTCCGCCGAGACGCAAACCTGGCGCATATTTGGGCCAGGTTTGCGTCTCTGCGGACGGCCCGGTCACTTTGCGTCGCGCCGCTGGAGGTGGTGCACGACGCATTTTCGGCCACGGCGGACACAAACGGTCGCTCAGCGTCCGTTTGCGTCGCGCCGCTGGAGATGCCCTGAAGGTTAACATGGTATGAGAGCAAATATTGATCCTCTAGTTTTCCCCGGCCGACGTTGCTTGTTCAATCTCCGGTCCGTCGCCCGATCTCTCATCCCGGCCGATTCTGCCTGCCCGATTCCCGCCGCTGCCTGACCTTGGCCACCTGCCCGCCCGCCGGCTTCTCCCGTCTGGCTGCAGCGCCGACCTCGGCCGCCCGCCGGCTGTTCCCACCTCCGCCGGCTTCTCCCGTCTGGCTGCTGAGCCGATCTTGGCCGCACGCCCCCCCCCCCCCCCCGGCCTCTCCCCGATTCGCCCCGATCCCGATCTCCCCTGGGCTCGACGGTGCCTCCGATATCCCGCGGAGTAGAATCCCTCGGGCGGCGCGACGCGGCACGGATCCTGGCGGGGCCGCCTGGTGGACAGATTGCTCCGTCCAGCTTCGCCCGTGTTCACTATTTCCTGCTTCGTTCTTGATCTGAGAGCTTGTTCTCTGTTTCCTGCTTCGGCCCGTGCTCTCCGTCCGCCTCTGCTCCCGATCTGGTTTCCTGCTGCAGTTGACTTGATCTGAGGTATAAAAAAAAATCAAAAAAAAAAATCAAAAAAAAAAATACTGTCGTTGGCTGTTGTTATCCAATGTCTTCTTCCGCTGATCCCGCCTTATCTTTGGGCCTCCCTTCGGTACTTGGTATTTGTCCGCTGCCTCCGTATATGACGGCTATCCATTCTTCGTCGCCGTTTGCGGCCTCTTCACGCGGCTCTGCCCGCGCTTCACCGACTCCGTCTACGTCAGCTCGCCGCTCTATACCGACTTTCGCGGCCTCTTCCCGCGGTTCTGGCCGCGCTTCGCCGATTTTGTCTCCCTCGGCCTGCCGCTCTACATCGACTTTTGCGGCCTCTTCATGCGGCTCTGCCCGCGCTTCGCCGACTTCGTCTACGTTGGCCCGCCGCTCTACATCGACTTTTGCGGACTCTTCCTGCGGTTATGGCCGCGCTTCGTCGACTCCGTCTACATCGGCCTCTTCACGTGGTTATGACCGCGCTTTGCCGACTCTGTCTTCATCGGCGTGTTGCTCTTCGTCGCCCCCTTTGGTGGCCTCTGTGCGTGTGGGTGATAGCTCCTCGTCGGCACCTGATTGTACGTCGACCTCTCCAGTCGCGCCCCTCTCTGCGCATGAGATAGCGCAGCTTCACTACCTGCTTGATGCTTGGGATTCTAGTTTACGTCAGCAGCCTCGCGGTCCGAGTCTCCGCCCTCGTACTCATTGCACCTACTGTGGCAAGGTTGGCCACACTTCCTCCACCTGCTGGACGCGGGATCCCAGTTTATGTCAGCAGTTCCAGGATCATCAGCAGGCAGGCTCTTCAGGATCTTCTGCAGTTGCACTCTCTGATCAGGACATTCTCAGGGGTCTTCGTGGTCTGCTCGCTACTACAGACTCTTCCTCGCCAGGCGCTGCTGGTTACGTGGCGGCTCTTCTGGCACTGCGCGACCACCACTTTCTACACAGTCAGGTACGTCCCCGTGGTATCTGGATTCTGGAGCTTCCTTTCATATGACCTCTGAGTCTTCTATTCTGTCTGCTCTTCGGTCTCTTATTTCTCTTGTCCGTGTTGTCATGGCTGATGGTACCTCTATTCCTGTTTCTAGTAGAGGCACCCTTTCTACTCCCTCTTTCTCTGTCCCTGATGTTTCTCATGTTCCTCGCCTTCAGATGAACCTTTTCTCTGCTAGCCAGCTCACCGATTCTGGTTGTCGCGTCATTCTTGACGCTGAATCTTGTGCGGTTCAGGATCGTCGCACACAGGCCCTGGTTGGAGCTGGCCCTCGTAGCCGTAAGTCTCCGGGGCTTTGGGAGTTAGACTGGCTTCGTGTTCCTTCCGCTGCCACTTCATCTGCCAGTTCTCCTCCGGTTGTTGCCTCTGTCACCGGCTCTTTTCAGCAGTGGCATCATCGTCTTGGTCACCTTTGTGACTCTCGCCTGTCGTCATTGGTTCATCGTGGCCTTCTGGGGTCTGTCTCTGGAGATGGGTCGTTACACTTTCAGGGTTGTAGGTTAGGCAAACAGATTCAGCTTCCCTATCCTACTAGTGTGTTTGTCTCTCAGCGACCGTTCGATTTAGTCCATTCAGATGTTTGGGGTCCGGCTCCCTTCGCTTCGAAAGGGGGCCATCGATACTATATCTTATTCATTGATGATTTTTCACGGTACACCTGGGTGTTTTTCATGCGCTCTCGCAGTGAGGTGCTTGTTAAGCTTCATGCACTAGCCACTTGAACCAAAAGTCCGAACTGATGGAAAGGGCTAGGCAATCCACATATACACTTCACAACACCCCCACTCGCGTGTGACGGGAGAAGAGAAAGTCAACACGTGAAAGAAGAAGAGCACACCGAAACAGCGGTAGCTAAAGATGGGGGCAACAACAATTTTTAGGCTTAATTGCGAAAACCATGTGAAAGCAAGGATTTGAACTCGAGACCTGGGGCTCTGATACCATGTTAGGGCAATATGCTTGTTGTATTACCAGGGGGCCAAAGACCACAATATATAGTACATATACAGGTGCCAATATGCAGGAAGCCCCCTAACATCTGGGGAAACTACAATATACAAATATATACATCTAACAAAAGGAAGATTGAAGAACTTAGCTGCCAACTTTATAATTTTTTGAAAACTTTCGGGATGATTTAAGATTCTCGGATATTAAAGGGATTGGCGATGTGTGCCGCAAGGTTGTTGAAAGAAAGAAACATATACTAGCTTTCCTATGGTGTTACTTTTATTAAGCTAAGATTGCTTTTGCGGTAGCTACTGCCAGAGTGGAGCGAGCATTTTCTACGATGAAATAAGACTTATTTGCACAATAGAATATATGATGACTTTTGTATGATTGTATGATCAGGATGATGTATTTCAGATGATTAGTATGGACATTATTATGTGTAACTACCAAGCTATGCATTTTAGACATATCTGTATCATACGTATATGGTATGAAGTAGTATTATTACTCAGAGTAATCTACCAAGCTACTCCCTCCGTTCCTTTCTATAATGCCTATTGTTTTTTCGCATTTGTTTCAGAATATAAGAGAAAGGCTATGTTTTTTTGTGCAAAGAACCCCTTCCACCGATTAGGTCAAGTCCAGAAAATCTGGAAACCGATGTGGTCATGTATTTCTGAGATCTGTTTTCAGTTTCCTATTTTGTCTGTGATATCGCTAGGGGGTTTTGTGTGAAAAAATGGCTCGCGCTAATTTCCGTGCCAAAAGACAATAGGCACTATAGAAAGGAACAGAGGGAGTATTATTTTTGGTAGTAGAACCCTGTGTGGAGGTTGTCAAGCCATTGGAAGGCAATTTAGATTACAAGGGATATATCACCATTAGGTTTTAATCAATAATTGACTTCTTGAGCTCAAGCGTCGTCGTGACCGCATTGACCACGTGATCATGAGTGGAAAGGGCTGAGCTGGAGTAATACCATCATATGACATATAGACAGGAATGGCAGTTGAAATGTGACCTCTACAGTAGGCGACCGACTATTTAAAGTAACTAAAAGCCTCTACAAAAGGCATTAAACTGATTGGGCAGGTAGCTACCAGCTAGAGATATGTCAAGAAGTTGGGTGAAAAGGCTCTATGACCACGGTTGTCAGTATCCCGATACAAATCGTAGCATCTTTAGATTTTATGATACTACTATGGCCAATCGATACGTATCGTGGTGGTATCTTAATCTGGTAGTATCTTAGTCGTAACCTAATACGTATCGTGGTATCTTTAGTATCCCGATATAAAAGAGATACCGCACGATCCTATGCTACAAAATATGGACACAACGGTATGAGAAGCTGAAGAGTAAAAGTTATTTTATAGTCTCAAGGTTAACTAAGTATTTAAACAATACTATTTCAATAAGTTTTTGCGAGATTGGTTTAGAAGGGAGTTTGTATATGCAAGAAAGCATCCAACTAGCCATTTGTTTGTACTAACTATCAAGCATACACATTATTTTGTTTTGTGGGTCCATAATTAGTTTTGTTTGAATCATGCACTGGATAAGTTAACCCATATTTATATTATTTAAATACATCATTACATTCTATGCAAAGTATATAATATGCTCAAGATTCAAATTAATGATTAAATCTAAATTTATTTGAGGTATATTATTAATATATATACATATTTTTTAATAAAAATATAATTTCATAGTATTGTGGTACTACGATACGATACTGCTAATAAAAACTGATATTGCATAGTATCTCGATACTGACAACCTTGTATGTCACCCAAAGTCTGGTTGGGAGTGTGATGGAATGATCACCATGTTGCGGATAGTCTGTGGGTAAGGTACCGCACGTGGCATCGTCACTCCTTGTTCCGAGAAAGACCTGCAGACGTGGCGAGAAAGGAATCCACATGAAATTCTAACAGCTCGTGAGGCAAGATGATCATAGATTTCAGAAATAAAACTTGAACTATTTCTTCCGAAATGTTTTAGAAAATCAGTAAGTTGATGGACCGTTTGTCCTGGTAGTTGATAGTGCATGAAATCTATTTTATTATATATCCTGGACTTGTTGAGTACTTCGTGTACTCATCTCCTCCTACAAAATATCCCTTCTTAGATTGTGAACCGGTAGTGAATTACCCAGATGTCCAAGAGGAGGAGTTCGAGGAGCAGGAATCAATAGAAGGAGAAGGATTCAACTACTACATGGACTTCAATAAGCAATCTAGTGTTGATCGATGGAGTTAGTAGTATGGGTCGCAACAAGAGAGTAGTTGAGAGTATCGGTGTAGTAAACTCAGTTACAATTTTCTTGTTCTTTTGGATTTTTTTTTTGTTCTACTTGGTATTAGGACCTTGTAATACGTTTTAGTTTGGAGCTTCTTCGAAGCTTGTACTACCTCTGTCCAAAAAATATATGTCTCAACTTTTTCAAAATTTGGATGTATCTATATACTAAATTGGGTCTAGATACATTTAAATTTTAACTAAGTTGAGACATCCTTTTATGGACGAAGGGAGTAATATAATTTCGTAGTATGGACCGATGCAATGCTTTGGTTGTGCTACTCTGGTTGACATATATATTGTTCGAGATACTTCACTTCCTTTTCAATATGTCGAAGACTTGCATGTTACTATCTTGTAATATGTCAGGTCGCTTGAGATTATGTATATGTTGATCTAGAAATGTGTCACAAGAATATGTCCTTGTGTAACTGCAGAGCCATAGCCAAGGAGAAACTCTGCAACTCACCTTGTATGAGGCCGACTATCAGTGTGATACACAAGAAAGCTAACCAACGCTTTTGATACCAGAATCCCCAGTTCTTCGGGAGGGATCCCATCGAAGGTTCTAGTGACTATGGGTTGAGCTAAGTTGGTTTGACCGCTCTTGGGCTCGGTTGTGACGTCACCGAGAAATGGAATAAGCAGGGACAAGAGATTGAGAGGGTGAAAGTGGATGTACTGAATTATCGATATGTTGTTGACTGTTCGTTTAATTTCAGTCGGTCGTCACCTCTCACATATATATGAGGTGGCTAGACTTCCCGTACAAGTTTGAGCCTCCTCTACACGTCACAAAGTTAGTTTCTTAACCAAGAAAAAAAATCTAAAACTAAGGCAAACTCTCCTTCATCTTCCTAAGGGGACTTCAAGCATAAGTGCGGCATCCTGCTAAGTTGTCTTTGTTCTTCCGTGATGAAGTCGACTTTTAACTTGTTCTTGCTTGATCCGGTTGCATCATGGGATTTTGGACACACATTGGATTTATATGTGATCCTTCTTGCAGCTGGTGGAGGAACGTCGGGACATAGATATTGGGTGCAACCGTTTGGTGACGGTCGCACAGGATTTCTACAACCAGTGCGGTTGGCGGTCTGAGAAAAGGCTCACATCATGATGCTTCATCGCTTTTTTTCTTCTAGTTTTCTTTAGGTGGCTTATCAATGTTGAGACTCTAAGTGATCCATGAGCTGAAATAATTGTGTACTGCTACTACTGCTTTAGTGTGATTTAGTTTAATAAAGAGATGTATGCATCAATTGATGCAGAGACATGGGGCGAATTTTTTTTAAATAATACACTTTTTAATATTAATTCCAGAAATAATATTTGTTTTCAGCAAATTTCAGAAATAATACACCGTCGGGGTGGGGGAACCCGAATTCACAAAATCGGGTTGGAGGAACCCGAATATACAAAATCGGGGTTGGCGAACCCGAGAATAAGTTTCTTCTGCGCCTTCTGCGCCGTGATGGAAAAAGAAAAATTAAAAAAATTGTAATCGGGGTAGTTGAACCCGATTTCTGAAAATCGGGCAAGATGAACCCGATACCTAATAATCGGGCAATTTGAACCCGACTTCAATAAATCGGGTTTATTGAACCCGATTTTCTGCCCTGCACGAAATTTTCCCGCCTTTTCGCGTTCGCACCGCCGTGTTTCCCTCCCGCCTTTGCCGCCACCCTTCCCGCCACTTCTTCCCGCCACTCTTTCCCGCCATCATCTCCCGCCACTATCTCCCGCTAAATTTTCCCGCCACACTGTCGAATTTTTGCCTATAAAAGCAGGCATCGCTACTCTGGATTGCACAAGTTCTTGTATCTCTATTTTATCCCGTTTGCTCACTCTTAGCCATCATGAGTGTGCCGTGCTCTGACCAGGAGTTTAGGCCGGTGAAGGCGAAGGCTGCAAGTTTACCCCCGGGTGTGACTGCGGAGCGTTGTTGGTGCGGCCGTGTTGCTAAGGTTAAGCAGGTGGAGGATTTCTCCGACCAGTTCGGCATGAAATTTTTCATGTGTGCGAGCTATGAGCATGATCCACCCCGTAGTTCAGCTTCGTCGTCCACCAGGCCGCCGGTATGTTTCGACATAATTGTATGTTGGCTTAAATTTGTTTGTGAATTTGATTTAATCTTACTGTTTGTGTTGTAGTCTCCCCCGCCCCTATGCAAATGGTTTCACTGGATAGACACGGAGCAGCCGGATTGGGCGCGCGAGGAGGTTGAGGAGAAACAGCGCCGTGCGTGGGCAACGTTCTTTGAGGAGGAGCGTTGGGAAAAGGTTCGTGCTAATGAGAAAGCAGAGCGAGAGAGGCAGATACAGAAACTAAGGGCGGAACAAGCTCGTAACCGAGAGGTGAATCGAAGAGGATGGATGATGAGGCTGCACGTAGGTTTGCAGAGGAAGAGGTTCGCAGGGAGGCTCGTGAAGCGGAAAGGAAGAGACTAAGGGAAAGAGCTGCTGAAGCGCAAGCGGCAGAAGAACGCGGCGACAAGTCTGGAAAATGGCCACGGTGGACGCAGGGAAAGTAGTGTCATGTGTCGTATTGGCTATGTATCTTAATTTCAGTTGTATCTTAAATTCCGTTGTAGTGTCGTTGTATCTTAAATTCCGTTGTAGTGATAAATGCTATTTTTATTTCAGCTGCAATGTATCTTCATTTCTGTTTTAGTATTATTGTTTCCCGCCTAATTTTTCCCGCTCAGTTTTTTCCCGCCTTTTACCCCCGCCGTAATCTCCCGCCAATTTTTCCCGCTCACTTTTTTCCGCCTTTTACTCCCGCCCTAATCTCCCGCCAGTTTTTCCCGCTCACCTTTTCCCGCCGAAAGTCGTCCCTTCTAGCCTATAAAAACCCCCCGTTGTTTCCTTCTGTTTCAGTGTATTCTCTGAGCAAGATGGATCCCCCATATAAGAATCCCCCCCATCTTTTCACCGAATCCATGGCCAAACCTCTTCTAGACGAGGCCCGCAAAGTGATGAGGGAGAGTAAGGTAGGCACATTTGAGGAGTTCATCAGTAGCGACGCCTTGCTCCGTAAGGTGGGTAGGGAGTTTGAGAAATATTCTTATGGGTGGCCATTGAAGAAGATGCCTGCTCGCAGCCCACGGGAGATAAGGTGTGAGCTTATCAGGTTGAATGAGAAGTGGAAGTCACTAACTTGGAAGAATGAACGAGATAGGGAAAGAGATTACAACTTTCCATGGCTGTGGACGGTTGAGAGTGAGGACGACGATGATATGGAGAGACGAAAGAGATTGAGTCCAGCCCTAGTTGTCTGGTAGCTGCCAGCACATGGGAGCATGGAAGGTGAAGCAACCTCGGTTTGTTGCATGTGCACTCACACGATGGCCATTCTTCATTTCCAATTCTGACCTCATGTGTTCTCACCGCATTCACACAACCAAACTTGTCGGTTGGTAAGCGCACCTCAAACCTCCTTTCCTGATTACCGATGGCCAGAACAGTGTGTGACATACCCTTCTCCATCTTCACATCCATATATTCCATAATGGCCTTACAGTAAGGAGTGTTTGGATTTTCAAGCATATGGTTCAAAGCCAACTCCCGTCTCTCTTTGAAATAATTCATAGTGCCATATAAAATACCCTCCACAAGGGCTGTCAGCGGCAATGCCCTATTTCCCCTAAGCACGAAGTTGTATGACTCAGCTAGGTTGGTAGTCATCACACCATACCTAGCTCCATGTGTGTCATGCAGCAAAGACCACCTTTCTAATGGCTCGTGCTCTATCCACTCTGCAAAATTTTTAATCCGTCGTCCAGGCCTCCTTCTAGTATTGGGTGGGTCAAATCCAGGCAGGTCACATAGCCCAATAGGATCTGGCTCGGGACCCTCTTGGAACACGTGTACCTGTGCCACGGCTGCTGCATGAGCTGCTACTAATGCAGCTCGGGCGGCTAACCTGTGCCGCACATGGTCCTTAGTGAACTCATCCAGCTTGCCGCGGAGAAAAGTGTACTTGCATTCTTGATTCTGCTTGCACAACTTCTTGAACAGATTCATAAGACCCTTGCTCCTAAACTGCGAGAAGAAATTGGCCCCCAGGTGGCGCATGCACCACCTACTCTGCATATCCTGCCATGGCGTCTCTTCATCAGTCCGGCTTCTACCAGAGTCTTGATAGCCGCAAGTATACCTGCATACCTGTCATGTAGCACGCACACATTTTCGCGATCTTTCACTATCGATTTTTTTAAGCACTGAAGAACCATAACCAGCTAGCGGTGTTCTCGCTCTCAACAAATGCAAATGCGAGAGGCACACATCGATTGTTGCCATCCACTCCAATTGCTTGTCGAATCTGTCCCTTGTACCTCCCGATTAGAAAAGTTCCATCTACACACATCACGGACGACAGTGCATGAAAGCCTCGATGCATATGCTGAATGCGAAAAACACCACGTGCAGAACCACGACATTAGGGAACTGCTGGTATCACAAAGTCTTGTATGTCCACATGGGTGCCGGATTCCGGTCCTTCAATGTCTGCAGGAGACGGACGACACCGTCATAAGCATCATAGAAGGTCCCGAATCTGTTCTCCGATGCCGTCTGTTTAGCCCTCCATGCCTTGCCATATTCAATTACATACTTATATTGAAGATGAACTCTTTTCTGGATGGCTTTAACCCCCATTGCTGTATTCTCTACAATCTCCTTGTAGAACAGGCGAGCAATAAGAGTGGATGTAAGGTTTCGGTGATCCTTCAACATACTCTTAAGGACACATGTGTGCGGCACGAAGTCGCTCACCACCCATGTTGTGTCATACTTCGGACAGTACCCATGCACCCTTGATGGACATCTAGCATCGCTGCGGACCCTTGTCAAGAATTTCTGACTTGAAACGGTGGTTGAATACCCTTTGCGTGTTCATTGCCCACCGAGTGATTGCTTCTGCAGATGTCTCTTGTCGGCATATCTAGCACCAAGCGAGATGGTGTTCATGCTGTACTCCCAGGCAGAATCGTGCCGATCATCGACTATCATTGCCTCCGACAAATCATGGTTCCAAGACGAGGGGATCGGATCCACCTCTTCGTGATCATCTGAAGTCTCGGTTCCACCGGATTCATCTGAGTCCTCCTCATTGTCCACTCCATCCTCGTCTTCCTCGTCCATCATGTTACGCATCTGTTCTTCTTCTTCGTCCACGCTTTCAAGCTCAACAGTATCGTCATGACCACCTGCTGCATGGCTACTCTGCCCGGATTGGAAACTGCTGCCGCCAGCATCAGAACTTTGACTGCTCTGGCCTGGATGGAACGCACCCTCGCCTTCTTGGAAATTCACCACCTTCGCCTCGGGAAGCATTAAGGCGATGGGGTGAGTTCCCCTGCGCTCGCACGCTTCCAACCAGTGCACCCACTGAGAGGTCCGCTCAATCGGCTTCAACCGCGGAAAATGCGGGTACTTGAGCTGCTCCACAAAGCATGCACACCAACGGTGTATGCTTCGGGATTAAGCCCGAAATTCACGGTCAACCACTCCTTCAAGCGACTAACTCGCCATGTTTTTGGGTTTGTCGGATGCAAATCCTCACTGCCCGAAACTCGCTCAGATCAGCTCCCATCGGAGTTGTTCGGACCGTGCCATGACCGAAGTAAACAACGAATTTTACTCTATCTGACATATCTGCTCACCTATACAAATTACAGACTCGTCAAAAAAATCTAGCACCTACACTCTAAAATAAATACTTTCTACCGGTACATATTTCAGTAACTAATCTGCGAAGCTAACGAACGCAACATGCATCATTACACGATCTAATATCAGGAATTAGGGTTTACCCTTGAAGCGTGCCAAACACCTCCGTCAGCAGCTCAGCTCGTCCACCTCGCAACAGCTGCAACAATAGCAACAACACCACCAACAGCACCACCACCAGCTCCTCCACCACCACCACCAGCAGCTCCTCCACCACCACCACCACCAACAGCACCTCCACCAAAACGCTTCAAAAACTAACCCATGTATAGATCGGATGATTCTACAGCTTTTGGTGGTCAAACTATAGCAAATGGCTGGATAAATTGCTCAGCAATGAGAGAAAACGCTGCTGGCCTAAGAGCAAACGAGAGAGAGAAAGCAGATGAACTGTGAGGCTGGAGGAGGAAGAAGGGCAGAGGCAGCACCGCGTTCGGCCGAGGCAGCACCGCGCGCGACGCATTAATATCGCCTCGATTCGGGATCCTCCTGCCCGACTCGGGCTCGCCGTGCCCGAAATTCCCGCTTCGGGATTCCACGCCCCGACAGCATCTGCTCCTGTCCAGGAGACAGTCCGACACGGGCCGCGCGTGGCCGACAGCGCCGTCTCGGGCTCCTGGAACCCGACTTTGGCCTCGCATGCGAGATTCCCTGCGCTTCGGGATTCTCCAGCCCGATTTAGTAAATTCGGGTTCACACACCCCGACGGTGTATTATTTCTGAAATTTGCTACAAACGGCTATTATTCCTGGAATTAATAATAAAAAGTGTATTATTTAAAAAAAATTCCGAGACATGGGTACCCAATTTCCAAAAAAAAAAGGAATTTTGGATGATAGCCGGCTCATATCTCGCTTTGCTTGGCGTAGTTTCTGGATTCTTCCCTTCTAGCACCTTGCTTCTTCACGCCTAAGTCAGCCCATTGTCCAACTCCAACTCCTCCAACTTGGCCCAAAGCCAGACACGCCCGCCTTAACATTAGTCACCCGCAGGTTCTCCTTGCCTTAGCTGACTACCTGCCAAAAATGAGTGTTAACATTATATCTCTTGGATTATTGTTAGTAGCTAAATCTATAAAGTATTGTATTATATATGAAATTTATTTTCTGATTAAATATACTATTATGTTATTACAATATTTTTAGATGGTGTTCTACCAAGTGAGGAGTGAAAGTAATATATGTATTCCAAAAGAAACCTTTAGTTATACTAGAAATGCACTCGTACTTACCCGCAGGGGCGGACCCAGAACAACCCGGTGTCACTGTATCAATCACGCATATCTTTTACCTAGATTTAGGGGTGTCATATAGTGTAAATGGATAAAATTTACCAAGGAAATCAAATTTAACCCGGTGTCTTATGACCCCTGATGACATAACCTAGGTCCGCCCCTGCTTACACACATGAGTGTGGAAGCTATCATGTCGCTTGGTTGCCAAAAAGTTGCTTTGAGGTCGGGAAAAGAGGTTGTGGAGAAGAAAATTTAGCAAGATTGTGCGGAAGAACATTTAATGTACGCTAAAATGGATTGCTTTTACAATTCTCCTTTTTATACTTAATTTTGTATTAAAGTTGAATGTTGTAGGTTGTTTGGATATCTATGATGCAAAATATTTTTAAAGGTGCTTTGTATACATTAAAAAGAATCTTCACTAGTTTCAATGGCTAGAGATGATGATTTTCCAGATAGATGGTAGAATCGTAATGATGTGATCTTTCACAGTAAAATTGCATCTATAGTTGCATATTTTCAATTACTGTGAAACTACTATTATTTGACACTGGACAATGTTTAGGAAAATAGTTATAGACAGGGTGTTTCTGCACCTGGTGTACATGCACCATTTATTTGAAATACATTTTAAACATATTTAAAAATATAAAAAATACCACGTGTATATCTTGACATGTTATATGCTCACAAAATTGTTTCAGCAAAAAGCAATATGTTATGTGCCTTGTGTAAAGAAATAGACTATTTTAGCAAAAAAAAAATTGTCCTTTTACACAAGGCATAAAAAAATGTGGGTTTTAAGTGAAACTTTGCTTGCACACATAGAACATGTCCATCTACATGTAAAAAAATTCCTCAAATTTTTAAAATTTTAAAATATGGTTTGTACACAGTTTTGAGTTTCGGCCGTAGACACGGGATAAAAAAAGGAAGAAAGCGGTGACGTCACGATCGATGTCATCTCTCCGCTAGATGGAGCATCAGAGCATCTCCATCGGCGCGCCCCAAATAGTCGCCGGTAGGATCGCCGGCACTGTTGTATGAGGGGACGCTGTTCCCACACCGGTGCCCCCAAACCGGCAGCCCCCAATTCTTTTCTTTCTTTTTACAATATTTTGG
The DNA here is from genome assembly GCF_019359855.2 of Lolium perenne. Lineage (NCBI taxonomy): Eukaryota > Viridiplantae > Streptophyta > Magnoliopsida > Poales > Poaceae > Lolium > Lolium perenne. Next base: position 166,101,179 of record NC_067247.2, read on the forward strand.
AACAACATATCAATCACATTTTATTCATACTATATTCAATAATTCATACAATCACACAAATAGTATTTAAATTATTCGTACAATCAAATAAATACTACTTAAATTATTCATACAATCAAACAAATAGAAATAAAATCATGCATTGTTGGTGGCTCCTCTCCTAGCCCACAAATGCGTAGCCAGACGCGTCGCTTTCCCCACCTTCTACCCACACCCGAGCCGACTCCCACCCCTCTAGATCACTACTGTCGCCTTCGTCACCGCGCCCCTGCTTGCAATAGACACCGTCGTCCATCGACACGGCCGCCACCCCCGCGACCGGCGACCGCTGTTGCAAGCAGGGGGCGCGGCGACGATGGTGGCGATCTAGAGGGGTGGAAGTCGGCTCGGGCGTGGGTAGGAGGTGAGGAAAGTGGTGTGTCTGGCTGCCCGGCGGAGCCCACACTCGTTTTCTAACGTGCCACGAGGCGCCGGCGCGCCCGATTCGTGCCCTACGCGAAGGGGCCGGCATATTGGGCTCGAAAACTACATGCCTAACGTGTGTGGCATGTCAAGGTAAACTAGAGTTGTATGGTCTCGTCCCAAAAGCCCGGTTTGGAAAATTATAAAATATGGCAATGAACATATTATCAAACTAGTGGTACCTGGTAACATAAAGTGTGAGCATATTGTACCCACGGTGTACAACTTCTAAAGAGCAAAGACTTCATGCGCTGGGTTCCGCCCTCAGCCCTCCCCATGGTATTTATACATTTCAGTCCTTCTATTTTATGTTATTTGTGGATATACATCTTTTTTCTCTGTTTGGCTCCCTTGCTTACTCTAGTGTGCAGGATATCCTTCGACTTGTTCGGATTTCATTGCAAAAATCTCTTCACTACTCAAAAAATAGTGGCCCATAAGTACTCGGCTAATCTATCACACCGGATAACATCGCTACAAAACAAAAGCGGCACGACGAAGGTGTGCATCACCTTGTAATACTTGTGTTAAGTAACACATGAACATGGCTGCGAATACCGTTTCTATAATGCAAATTATGCCTTTTTAATGTAAAGTATAGATTCCGAGTTTATAATCATATAGGACCTATAGCTAGTCAAGTGCAACGGCATTTTTTATCTGAATGTTGGGATTTTCTAGAGCTATGCTAAAACTATAGATCGCAACACACACTAGAAATGTATTAAATTATTTGAAACGCCAACTTGATCGATATTTTTTACAGAACAACCCTAACGACACTCCCATCGGAAGCAATTCGCATACCAAATAAGGTGAAACAAAATAGCGTGTGCGTGCGACAAGCCATGCTACAAATAGTCAAATGCATATTAGCATGTACACATAGGCTTTGTCAACGGCTGTCTGAGATTGATGTCACGTCAAGTGCTATTTTGAACATCACTTACCTAGCTGATGATGGTCATCTAGTTTCTCTGCATGGTTCTAGATGTCATCAAGTTGTTTGTGGCAATATTTGAATACAATTATGACCAATTACAATTTTCTATTACACTTTTAAAAAATAACAACATAATAATACACTAGCAGTAGCACTGTCAACATATGTTTTCTTCTTATAATCTATGCAAATTCAAGTTGGAAATGCGGTTGCTGTTCTTGTTGCTCGAGCTCTCGGATGTTGCTTTTCAAGGCTCACAAAAGATCGTCTGCATCCATTAAAGTAGCTAGTGTTGGGACAATGATTGTTTGATTGATTATTATGTTGTTGATTTCGATCATACACTTCAGGATATGTGCAAACATAGCTATTTGTCCCAACATTTCCAATCTTGCAGGCATTGTATCTTAAATTGAGTTGCTTATATTTCCCCATTACACTTGACTATTACTGACAGGAAATGTTTGGCACTTAAGTTTGTTTGCAATATAACCAGACATATGATGACGCTTGTCTTTTCACAGTGAAGCTAGAACTGATTACAATTGAAAGTACATCACTAAATTTAAACATCAACAACTGAAAATCACTAATACTTAATTCAAAACATACATTGCAAGAAAAAATACATTTGTTGTTTCCTTTTTGAAAAACAACCTGAATGCCTCTTAAGAGGTTTTGGTTAGACAAAATCCATCGAGATTAGAGAGAAATAATAAAAGAGAAATAACATGTTTCCTATAATTGTTTGTGCCACTTATATGAATTACAAATGTATGTATGCAGTTGTATCTATTTTAGATACCTCAAATATCATGGCAGAGAGCTCTAAAGTTGATAAAGCTTTCTAGAGTGCATACTTGTATATATCTTAGGTGTAAGTAAATAGAAGATATAATAATGATTAATGTATACTAAGGTTTTCATTTTTTGTTGGTTCATTAATGTCCAAATTATGCCTTTGACATTCACATTACCAACAATGTAGGCGTCCAAATCTCATGTGCGGATGTGAGAATGCACTATTAATTAACGTAATTTCACGGGGAGATGGCATTTTCTCGATGCACAAATACAACACAAAAGTTGTGATGATCGGTGAATAGTTCTACCAATACTTGTTATTTAGATCATCATAACTGTTTCTCTTGTCTAGCCTCACTTGGAAATATTTTTCCATGAAGTATAGTAGACTTATAGTGCATTATGAATTGCTCATGCTAAAATGTTTTTGAAGTTATAAATATAGTTATGGGAAACAAAGAGCTCCATGGCGTTGGGCTTCCCAAACTAGATACCCTCATAGGCCGTGGACACCAACATGAAAATTTTAGGGCAATGAATGTGGATAAGTGACATTAGAGGGGGTTTTGGAGAGAGGGGAGTGGGAGGTGGCGATGTGGATTAGAACAGAAGAAACGTGTCTCGGAGATGAAAAACGTGGGAGAAGCGTCACTAGGGACAGGAGAATGGCCTTTAAAACCATGGCCACTTGTTGCATGAATAATGTTCTAAGAGCATCTCCAGCCGCGTCCCCCAAAGGGATTTGGGGCGCGCGGGACAAAAAATGCGTTCCAGCCGCGTCCCCCAAATCCCATTTTTATCCGGCGCGGCCCGATACGGTGTCTGGCGCCCCGAGCCCGTCCCCGTCCCACAGGGGACGCACCGGGGACGCCGGACACAACGAAAAGCGAGGCGGGCTCCCACATGTCGGCGACTATTTGCATAAATCGTTGGTTCGCGCCTCTTTTCTCGTCGCTCCTTCCTTCCCGCGCCTCCCACCCCACCGCCGCCGCTGGATTTCCCGGCCGTTTGGGCGTCTGATCTCTGCTGAGAGTCGGCACCGTTGTCGCGGCTGGGGCTCCCGCCGGTCGTGCCGCCGCCGCGTCGCCAGCGCGTCCCAGAACGCGCCGTCAAATCCGCCCCACCTCCGCGCACAGAAGGTGCTCGACGACTTGCCAGGTAGGCGCGATTGGCCGCTGTTTGTTGCGTCATCTGCCTCGACGCAATTTTAACCATTGATTTTGCTTTAGCCATGGACAGCGACGATGAGATGGTTGCCCTGCTGCTGGAGGACGAGCAAGCCTTCGACGACGACCTGCGGGAGCATTTGCTGATCATCGCGTCCCTCCAGGACATGCTTGACGCTGAGGCGGAGAAGAGGAAGAGGTCGCGCCGCGGAGGATCAAGGCCGGGAAGAAGGAAGTCGATGCCCCGGCAGAGGATGGAGGGGCATGCCATGCTGCACAACGACTACTTCGCCGACGAGGCAACACATGCCGACAATTTTTGGCGCCGGTACAGGATGAGCAAGGGGCTGTTCATGAATATCCTCCACGGCGTTCGAGAGTTCGACCCCTACTTCAAGCTCAAGCTCGACGCTGTAGGCGTTCTCGGGTTCTCGTCGATTCAGAAGTGCACCGCCGCCATGAGGATGCTTGCATACGGAGCACCTGCTGAAAGGATCGTATGCCGCACCTAGAGGGGGGGGGGTGAATAGGTGCTAACCAATTTTTATTTCTTTTTCAATTTAGGCTTGACACAAAAGGTAAATTCTCTAGATATGCAACTAAGTGAATTTACCTATATGACAAGGTTATCAACTAGGCAAGATATAGCTACGCAATATATAAGAGATAGAGTGGGATAAAGGTAACCGAGAGTGGAGCACGCGATGACACGGAGATGATTCCCGTAGTTCCCTTCCTTTGCAAGAAGGTACATCTACGTTTGGAGGAGTGTGGTTGCTACGCAAGCCAAACCAACAGCCACGAAGGCTTCACTCAGATCTCCTGTGAGCAACGCCACGAAGGCCTAGCCCACTTCCACTAAGGGATTTCCTCGAGGCGGAAACCGGGCCTTTACAAAGTTCTTGGGGCACACATCCACAACCAAATTGGAGGCTCCCAAATCTGTAACAACACAACAAATCAACAAGCATACATCAACAACAACAACTAGGGATCCAAAGAGGAACACTAGCAAGGGGGCCCTCAAGCATAAGAGGGGGAAATGAAGAACGCTTCGGTGAGGATGTAGATCGGGGTCTTCTCCTTCGATTCTCCAAAGCACAAGTGATTTGGGTGGTTGAGGGAGGAGATCTGGCGATTTTGGTGTTCTTGGTGGCTCAGCAATGGAGGATGAAGTTCTTAGGGTTTGAGCAACCTTCCAAGGTAGGTGAAGGGGGGTATTTATACCCCCCCAGCTTTTCTGCCCGTTGGAGATGAATCGCCGGCAGTGCCGGCAGTGCCGGCCACAAATTCGAAACAGCAGCTAACAGGCTGGCCGGCGATCTTAGGGCCGAAACGCCGGCGATCCGGGTGCACACCGGCGATCTTGGGGTGCACACACCGGCGATGCCGGCTTTGGTGTTGCCGGCAGTGCCGGCCTGGACCAGACTCCAGGTTCCTCCTTCTTTTCTTCCTTTTTGAGTGAGTCGAGATTTTCCTGTGATATCTTTTCCTAAACTGTAAACCACTTAGCACACGGTTAAATTGTCACCGGTGTTGTTAACAAACACACAAAACTCAGAGATCATGAAATGTTCTTTCAATCTCCCCCTTTTTGGTGTTTGATGACAATACCGGGATTTTGCAAAGAATAGAGCAAGAATATCTATATGTTTGACAGAAGAGAGAAACTCCCCCTAGATGTGTGCATGCGAGAAACTCCCCCTAGATGTGTGCACACATTAGGTATAGAGCAACTTCTACTAACAAGATAGTAAGCACAATGCTCATAAGACATAAGGCATATAATGTATGGGAAAAGATAAAAGATGACAAGTTAAGATCATACCTTTTCATACTGACATCCTTAACATTTCAAGACACTAGCCTCAATATCATGAACAAGAATCCCATAATCACATCAAGTATCAATTTGAGATAGATCCATAGACAATATGAGATATAAGATGATCATACCAATCCATGACAATACTCTCAACCATATAGAATACCGAAACCATGGCAATAGTTCACCACACATAGGACACATAAAAACACAAGATAAGATTCAACATAACATAGAAGATAAAAGGAGGACACAAGCTTTAACGGAATGATAAAAAGCAAATGCTTGTGCCCTCAAACCACCCTAGCAAATCCCGTGCAAGTCCTACTAGACCTTCTTCTCCCCCTTTGGCATCAAGACACCAAAAAGGAGAAAAGAAGCGATGCTACAACGTCCCATGAGAGCTCACTCATCCTCCGTCTCTTCATCGTCCTCCGTCTCTTCATCGTCTTCAGACTCGGCGGGCTCAACATCATCACTAGGAGGGCGCCGACGGCGAGAAGGACCGGGAAGCCCAAGCTGTTCAAACTCAGTCACATTGCCATGCTTGGAGAGCCATTCTTCTTCAGGAGTGATGACCTCCTCAGATCCACTTTCAACAGGAATATCCAACTTGCGCATGATGAGCTTTGTGTTCCTCCTGTCCATTTTCCGCTCCCTATGAGCCTGATACTGACGCCTGTTGATGTCAGACTTGAGGCAGAACATCTTGGCCAACTTGGCCTCAATGCGAGCAAACCAACCATTGTCAGCAGGAGGTGCAAACTCAAAATCAGAGTCTTCTTCAGCAGAATCCTCATCATTGGGAAGACGAGGAGGGTTGTCGTGAGTCTTGACCTTGAGATCCTTAGCCTTGTGAGGTACCAATACACCTACCTCATCAGAGAGTATGCCATATCCAGCATTGTCCCAACGTGAGCATATGAAGCGCATGAAGTAAGGGGCAAAAACAGGAGCCTTGCGAGCAATAATGCATGCCCAAAACTCATTCCACAGAAAGTCCATCACATCAAGCTGAATCCCAGAGTCACGGTGCTGATGAGAGAGATATAACAAGTTCCCAAGGTATCCATAGATCTGATCAACGCAACCAACCTTGGGATTAAGGACCTCTCGATAAATGCAGAGGAGGATGTCATACACCGGGCGAAGAAATTTCTGAGATCCATATACCACTTCTCCTTCAAGATAAAGATCAGCAAGGAGAGCCTTCTCAATGGGCTTGGGAGTGTTGTGAGCTCTAAAATATCCATCTGCATTGACAGGGAGCACAGGATAACCAAGGCAAGCTGCAAATTGGTCCCAAGTGCCATGTAGCAAGCGACCCTCTGTCATCCAAGTCATAGTCTTGGCATCATCATTGTCAACATAAACTGTGGCAAAGAATTGCCCAATCACATCCACACTTTGTAAGGCTTTGGAACTTCATAAGAGGAAAGAGACCAAAGCTGCTCACAAATCTCTCGAGCTTACGCAAAGTATTGGGCATGTTTATCCATGTGAGAAAAGTTGATGTGATGCATAGGAGCGACTTTGTAGGTGGCATGAGCATAGAGATCATCAAAAATCTTCTCTTGATACTTAGTCCAGAACAGCTCAGAGCAATTGGTGGCCTTGGGAGTGGTGTAGATGTTGGTCTGACGCAGTCGAGCATACTCATGATCGGGCCACTTCCCAACATGCATGCCTCTCAACCTCCTGATGAGATTAGCTCGAGGTTCAACCGGAGCCATGTTCTTCTCCCGACGAGACGACTTCTTCACAGGTAGGACTTCAGCTTCAAAGTCACTCGGTAAAGTCCGTTTTCCTGAGTTGAAGCGATGAGGGTCACCACCTGCACCTGTGATAGCAATGGATGGAAGAAGCATAGGATAAGGTACACTAAAACAAAGCAAAACATGATAATCAAAGCATGGTGAATGAAGTGTTCAAGATACAAGAGAGGAGGCTGAAAGTGATGCGCACAGCTACACCGGCAGTTGCCGGGAGTGGAAAGGGCGGCGATCTTGGCCCAACCGCGATCTTGCGGTTCGACGAGAAAGCGATGCCGCCTGACCGGCGATCTTGCGGTTTGGCGAAGCGGCAGTCTTGGCAAACACAAAGTGCCACCAGATCTGCTCTAGACTCAACCATTGTTCCTCAAACTTTCACACCACAATGCACAAGATCATCTACCTCTATGGCAAAACTTTCGGAGAGATTCAACCACCCTTCTTTCTTCTAGAGAGGTCTACCCATTCTAGAGAGGGAGAGAGAGGGGAGGAAGCTAACCGGAGGAGGAAGCCATGGAGAGAGAGGGCACAGCCCAGATCCAGCCAACCAGAGGAGGTGGGAGATCCCGGAACGGCGGCTGGAGGGCAGGGGCGACGGCGGTGGCTGGGGTCGGATGGGAGGAGGAGACACACGCTGGGGAAGAAAAAAGGGCAGTTGCCCTAACCCCCCTGCGGGCCCACTACATATCCCACGCCCACAGCGGCAGTGCCGCCCAGCCGAGGCCGGCAGTGCCGGCACCACCGGCAGTGCCAGTGTGAACGCGCCAGCAGTGCCGCCGAAACTGCCCACAGCCCAAAAACCCTCGAAATTTTGCGGAGTTTTAGAGTATGGAGATAGATATGGTTTCTTTAGGAAAGGTGGGGCTTAGGATAGAGAGGGAGCACAGTTGATGGTACGATATCACCCATATTTGCAAAATATTGCAAATGAAGACCAAACATGAGTGATTTCCCATAAACAAAGAGATGTCAATAAAAACCAATGAAGATCCAAATAACTCCAACTCTTCACAAAGAAGAGTGTGGTGGCCTAGGCCACCATATATGAGTGATGTGACATGGCACCGCGAAGATATATCTTGGGTCCAAGTCACTACTCATCATTGAAGCTCACATATCAACACATGATATTAAGAGAATGATTTCTTAATGTTGGCATTATGGGGGGAGGGATAGCTCAATAATTTAAACCGCACTCCCCCTATTTACATGCCCACATCTAAACCAAATAAAGTTTTGAGACAAAGGTGTGTTTGCAAGATGGTCAAGCTATACTCCTTGAATCGATGATATTTAGCTCATTCCTCAAAAAAGTGAACCTTGCTTCATCAAGAGGCTTCGTGAATATATCGGCAAGTTGATCTTTGGTAGGAACATAGATAAGCTCAATATCACCACGGGCAACATGATCCCTAATGAAATGATTCCGGATCTCAATATGCTTCGTTCTTGAATGTTGCACCGGATTATAGGCAATCTTGATGGCACTTTCATTGTCACATAATAGAGGCACTTTGTCACAAATGACACCGTATTCCTTTAAAGTTTGCCTCATCCATAACAATTGAGTGCATCCACTTGCGGCGGCAACATATTCGGCTTCGGCGGTGGAGAGAGATATGCAATTTTGCTTCTTAGATGACCAACACACCAAGGACCTACCAAGGAATTGGCAAGCCCCGGAGGTTGATTTCCTATCATCCTTGTCACCCGCCCAATCCGCATCGGTGTATCCATTGAGAATAAAACTTGAGCCTTTGGGGTACCAAATACCATATCTTGGGGTATCAACCAAATATCGAAAGATTCTCTTGAGAGCTATCATGTGGCTCACCTTAGGAGAAGCTTGATACCTTGCACACACACCAACACTCAACACTATGTCCGGTCTAGATGCACAAAGGTAAAGCAAGGATCCAATCATGGAGCGATATACCTTTTGATCCACCTCTTTACCATTGGGATCAAGTGCAAGATGACATTTGGTAACCATAGGAGTGGCCACACCCTTCAACTCGGTCATCTTGAACCTCTTGAGCATGTCTTGGAGATATTTTGCTTGGTTGATGAAGGTTCCCTCTCTCAATTGCTTGATCTCAAACCCAAGGAAAAACTTCATCTCTCCCATCATAGACATCTCAAACCTATCGGTCATAAGCTTTGAGAATTCATCATTGAAAGCTTTGTTAGTAGAGCCAAATATAATATCATCAACATATAATTGGCAAACGAAAAGCTCCCCATTGACCCTCTTAGTAAAAAGAGTGGGGTCGATTAGCCCAACATCAAACCCACGATCTACCAACAATTCCTTAAGGTGCTCATACCAAGCTCTAGGAGCTTGTTTGAGACCATAAAGTGCTTTATCAAGCTTGTAGACATGGTTAGGAAAGTTGAGATCCTCGAACCCCGGGGGTTGCTTAACATAAACCTCTTCATGCAAAGGACCATTAAGAAAGCACTTTTCACATCCATTTGTTGTAACTTAAAGTTATGATGCGAAGCATAAGCAAGAAGGATACGGATGGACTCAAGACGAGCCACGGGAGCATAGGTCTCTCCAAAGTCAATCCCTTCAACTTGAGAGAAACCTTGAGCCACCAATCTTGCCTTGTTCCTCACAATATTTCCAAACTCATCTTGCTTGTTCTTGAATATCCATTTAGTGCCTATAACATTGCGGCACTCCTTTGGCTTCTCTACTAAGGTCCACACTTTGTTGCGCTTGAAGTTGTTGAGTTCCTCATGCATAGCTTCCACCCAATCCGAATCTTCAAGGGCTTCAAACACTTTCTTGGGTTCCACTACGGAGATATAAGCATGATGATTGCTAAAGTTAGCCAATTGCCTTCTTGTGGAGACTTTTGCTCAAACATCACCAAGGACCTTGTCATGAGTGTGTCCACGAATTTCAAGGGTCCTTTCTCTTCTTGCTAAATGACGGGCCTCGATCTCCTCCTTGGTTCTTCTAGGCCTTGGAGGTGTCACTTGATCAACTTGATCATTTGGGTCCCCGTCTTGACCTTGAACTTGAGCTTCCTCAATTGCTTGGGGTTGCTCAATCTCATGTGCTTGATCTTGAACAATGTTCGGAGAAGGGCAAGAGTTGGTTGGATCCTCATTGGAGCCATTATGAATGATTGGTTGATCTTGACCTTGATCTTGTCCTTGATCTTGCACATAAGAGGGAGGGTCTTGTTCTTGTTCTTGGGTTGGTGCATCATTTGCTTCACTAGGTAAGGTTTGTTGATGTTGAGAAGATGAGGGCTCCACCGTGGTAGAGCATAGTTCTTCCCGAGACGCCACACCGTGTCCCTCAATGGGGCGGAAAAATCCCACACCCATTCTTACTATGGCATCTTGAGGTATTTCATCACCTGCACAAACATCAACTTGCCCCACTTGGGAGCCATCATTTTCTTCGAACTTCACACTACAAGATTCAATGATAATCCCGGAGGATACATCAAAGATTCTATAAGTGTGAGATTCGGCACCGTAACCAACAAATATACCCTCCAAAGCTTTAGGAGCAAATTTAGACAAACGAACCCCTTTGATTTTGTAGAAACACTTACACCCGAACACTTTGAAGTATGAGATATTAGGCTTGTTCCCGGTGAGTATTTCATATGGAGTCTTGTTCAAGCCCTTGCGGAGATAGAGCCGGTTGGAGGAGTGGCAAGCGGTGGAGATGGCTTCCGCCCAAAAGTTATAGCGGGATTTATATTCCGCCATCATAGATCTTGCCATATCCATAAGAGTCCGGTTCTTCCTCTCCGCAACACCATTTTGTTGAGGGGTGTAAGCAGCGGAATATTGATGACGAATCCCCTCATCACTAAGAAAATCATTGAGTGTGTAGTTCTTGAACTCGGAGCCGTTGTCACTTCTTATTGCCATAATGAGGAGGTTCTGTTGGCGTTGCACCTCGGTAGCAAAGTCAATGAATATTTGTTGAGTCTCATCTTTCGTCTTGAGAAAGTAGACCCAAGTGTATCTTGAGTAGTCATCGACAATCACCAAGCAATGTTTCTTCGCACCAAGACTTGCATGAGTAACGGGACCAAAGAGATCCACATGAAGGAGCTCCAAGATCCTCTTGGAAGAGATGATGGTCTTGCTTGGATGCGGAGAGTCATGCATTTTGCCTTCAACACAAGCCCTACAAACACGATCTTTGGCAAAAGACACATTTTCCATTAGTCCCACAATATGGTTCCCCTTGTGAAGACTTTGCAAAGTTCTCATGTTGACATGGGCTAGGCGGCGATGCCACAACCAACCCACGTCCGCCTTTCCGAATAGGCACATCGCACTTGACGTGGTGGTCCCCGAAAAGTCCACCACATACAAGTTGTGTTCGCGATACCCAACGAATGCGACTTTTAGAGTCTTGCTCCACAAGAGGACCACAATATCATTATCAATAAAGACGGCGAAACCCATCTTGCCAAGGGCGGAAACGGAAAGCAAATTGTAACCAAGGGTTTTGACAAGCATGACATCCACAAGAGTAATGTTGTGTGCAACCACAACCTTGCCAAAACCCAATACCTCGGATGTAGAATTATCGCCAAAGGAGACGGTGATATCATTTATGTTAGGCCTCAACTCCTTGACGAGGTTCTTGCCGCCGGTCATATGACTTGTACATCCACTATCAAGTACCCATTTTGAACCTCCGGCGGCATAGTCCTACATGAGATCAATTTTTGGATTTAGGTACCCATTTTTCAATGGGCCCTCTTTTGTTAGCAACAAGGGTCTTTGGAACCCAAATAGACCAAGCAACATAACCATCATATGGACCAACATACTTAGCATAAACATCACCATAATAATCTTTAAAGAGAACATAGTGAGGATTATCTATTCCCGCACCATCATCATTAATGGTGTTGCCCTTTCGGGGTTCACCATTAGCTTTCTCATGTGCGGGCTTGGTCTTTTTCTTGTTTGCCTTTTTAGCCTTGGAATTAAAACCAAGTCCCTCCTTCCCATTGTTTGACCTTTGCTTACTCAAAAGATCATCCAAGGAAAGTTTACTTTGGGGAGAGGAGGTCCTAGCAAGTTCATCTTTCAACCTAGCATTTTCCTCAATAACATTTGCATGATCACATGAAGGAGTAGAGGAGCTAGGCACATCATATGAGGCAAGCCTAATTTGAAGTTGCTCATAAGACTTGGATAAGAGAGTGTATTCACTCTTCAAAGCTTTGTGAGCTTTGTCTAGTTCATCTAGATCTTTCACAAGTTTCTCATGATCAACCTCAAATTGGGCCTTTTCCTTTTTAAGCACTTTAGACTTAGCCCTAGCAAGGTCTCTAGCTTTTGTGAGCTTGTTAATTTTATCTTGAGGCTCTTCAAGAGTTTCTAGCCTCTCCTCAAGAGAAGCTATAGTTTCTTGACTTTCCTCAAGAGCATTTTTAAGAGCATGGATTTCAAGAGAGTCTTCTCTCTCTATTTGACCCTTTTTCTCAAGCATATCACTTTGTTGAGCTATACGAACCATGAGGCTAGAAACATGCTTCTTAGTGTTACCTTGTAGGTTAAGAATGAAATCATCAAACTCTAGCATTTCTTGTTTCACTTTTAGACTAGCATCATCAACCCCTAGATCACTAGATGAGTTAGGCATAGAGGGGTTAGGGGATGATACCTCGGAGGATTTAGCCATGAGGCAACTTTCTTCCTCCACATGAATGACCTCATTGGGGGATTCACTTGGTGATGAAGAGTTGGTGGAGAGGGAGGCAAGAGCTACCAATCCATTAGAGGTTGCATCTTCTTCATCATCAACATCATCATCTCCGGAGGTATACTCTTCTTGAGTTGATAGCACAATAGGTGTGTCCAAGGAGGACCTTGCCATGAAGCAATGTGCATTCTTGATATGAGGGTTCTCATTGGGAGATTCAAAGAGAGATGAAGAGGGTGAGTTGGTGGTGACGATGGCGGCCAATTCCTTTGAGCTTTCTTCATCTTCATCACCACTAGAACTTTCAACTTCATCGGTAGAATATTCTTCCCTTGTTACTAGCATAACTCTTGAGGGCCTCTTGCCCTTCTTGGTCTTGTTGTTGTAGAACTTCTTGTTGAGGGGCTTTGAATATTTGCCCTTTGAGTCTTTGCTCTTGTCCTTGGGAATGAGCCTCCCATTATGAAGCTCTCTATTCTCATAGGGGCATTCGGCAATGAAGTGGCGCTTGTCATCACAATTGTAGCATGATCTTGTCTTTGGACCAAAGCTAGTGAACCCATTTTTGTTGTTCCTCTTGATGTTGTCTTCCTTGGCCTTGGAGGGATCAACCCAAAAGGATTTTGCATGGAAGGCCATGTGATCATGGTAGTGACATTGCAAATCTTCCGGATAGGTCATACTCCAAGATGCCCTATAAGATTCTTGAGGAATCACTTCTTCAACGGAGTTGACCACCAAGGCAAGGTTGGAACCTTTTGCCATCCCAATAGCACGATTGCGAGAATCATGAGATGTTTCCTCAAGCACCTTGAGAGCTTGCAACTCGTGCACGACTTGTTGAGAGGTGAGAGAGGAATAGCATTCCCTTCCCACAAGAGTCTTGACATCAATGGGTACAAATGGCATCATGCATTCAATGTACTTCTCCTTGATCCAAGAATCATTGATGTGGGTGGCACCAACAAGCCGGAAGGCATCGACAACGGTGAGAAGTCTTCCATACATGTCTTCATGATCTTCATCCGGTAGCCTCATGAACCCTTCGGCTTTATTCTTGAGAGCATTATACTTGTTCCTCCTTGTGCTCTCACTTCCAATGCAACTCGAGGTCAAACCATCCCAAGCTTCCTTGGCGGTGGTGTAGTTCCGGACACGATGCAATTCCTTTGTCCCCACACTAGTTTGAATCATGTGCAAGGCGGTGACGTTGAGTTGACTATCAACCGCTTCTCTTCTAGTCAACTTGTCGGGGTTGTATGGCTTGAAGCCCTCCATGATGTTTCTCCATAATTCATTGGAGGCACTACAAACATGAGAGCGGAACTCAAATCGCCAAGTATCGAAATTTTCAATAGAAAACTTAGGTGGGTCGCCCCGAATGTTCAAATGGGGATGGGGAACCGGTATATCGGGTGATTGGAAAGGTGGAGGTACCCGATTGTAGCTCTCACTTTCACTAGTTCCCTTGGGAGATGCAATGGGGGATTTGATAGTGTTTAAGTTATCACCTTCCACGGGTTTGGTAGATGAGGGTAAGTCCGAAGCCTCTCCCTCATTTAACGCACCCGTGTCTTTAACCTCTACACTAGGAGCCTTGGGAAGGGCCGGAGCCAAAAGCTCGGCAATCATCTTTTTCATGCTTTCCATTTGGGCTTCCATGGAGGACTTCAACGAATTGAAGTCTTCCACGGAGACCATCTTGGCGGCCCCTTCCGAGGACTCCTCGTCCGGCATACTCTTAGGCGGTTAAGCCCGAAATAAGAGCCGAGGCTCTGATACCAATTGAAAGGATCGTATGCCGCACCTAGAGGGGGGGTGAATAGGTGCTAACCAATTTTTATTTCTTTTTCAATTTAGGCTTGACACAAAAGGTAAATTCTCTAGATATGCAACTAAGTGAATTTACCTATATGACAAGGTTATCAACTAGGCAAGATATAGCTACGCAATATATAAGAGATAGAGTGGGATAGAGGTAACCGAGAGTGGAGCACGCGATGACACGGAGATGATTCCCGTAGTTCCCTTCCTTTGCAAAAAGGTACGTCTACGTTTGGAGGAGTGTGGTTGCTACGCAAGCCAAACCAACAGCCACGAAGGCTTCACTCAGATCTCCTGTGAGCAACGCCACGAAGGCCTAGCCCACTTCCACTAAGGGATTTCCTCGAGGCGGAAACCGGGCCTTTACAAAGTTCTTGGGGCACACATCCACAACCAAATTGGAGGCTCCCAAATCTGTAACAACACAACAAATCAACAAGCATACATCAACAACAACAACTAGGGATCCAAAGAGGAACACTAGCAAGGGGGCCCTCAAGCATAAGAGGGGGAAATGAAGAACGCTTCGGTGAGGATGTAGATCGGGGTCTTCTCCTTCGATTCTCCAAAGCACAAGTGATTTGGGTGGTTGAGGGAGGAGATGCGCGATTTTGGTGTTCTTGGTGGCTCAGCAATGGAGGATGAAGTTCTTAGGGTTTGAGCAACCTTCCAAGGTAGGTGAAGGGGGTATTTATACCCCCGACTTTCTGCCCGTTGGAGATGAATCGCCGGCGGTCTGCGGCAGTCACCGGCCACAAATTCGAAACAGCTGACTAACGGGCTGGCCGGCGATCTGGGCAGAACGCCAGCGATCTTGGGAGGTACACACCAGCGATCCGGCTGGACACGCCGGCAGTCTTGGGTACACACAGCGAGTGCCGGCCTGGTGTTGCCGGCGGTGCCGGCTGGACCAGAACTCAGGTTCCTCCTTCTTTTCTTCCTTTTTGAGTGAGTCGAGATTTTCCTGTGATATCTTTTCCTAAACTGTAAACCACTTAGCACACGGTTAAATTGTCACCGGTGTTGTTAACAAACACACAAAACTCAGAGATCATGAAATGTTCTTTCACCTGCCGATACACAGGACGACTACCTTCGCATGAGTGAGTCTACTGCCATTGAGTGCATGTACAAGTTTTGCCGAGCTGTGGTGGGAAAGTTTGGCAAATACTATTTGAGAGGGCCAACTAAGGAAGAGACTGCAAGGATCATGGCACAAAATGCTGCCAGAGGATTTCCTGGAATGCTTGGAAGCATCGATTGCATGCACTGGCATGGAAGAACTGCCCGTTTGCTTGCCAAGGTATATACAAAGGCCGTCATGGATATTGCAGTGTGGTGCTTGAAGCTGTGGCAGATTATGACCTGTGGATTTGGCATTCTTTCTTTGGCATGGCGGGATCACACAATGACATCAACGTGTTGCAGCAGTCTCCGGTGTTCAGCAGACTAGTGGAAGGGCATGCTCCACCATGCAACTATGAGATAAATGTCCACGAATATACCAAAGACTATTATCTAGCCGATGGTATATATCCAAAATGGGCCACTTTTGTCAAAACAATCTCGAATCCATCAGGTCTGAAGAATTCTCACTTTGCTACGCGACAGGAGGCTTGCAGGAAGGATGTCAAGCGGGCATTTGGTGTGCTTCAAGCATAATTTGCCATTGTTCGGTACCCTGCTCTAAGCTGGTCTCACGACCAAATGTGGGAGGTGATGCAGGCTTTTGTGATCATGCACAACATGATCATCGAGGATGACCGTAAGAATAATGCTAGGTCACATGTTGGTCCCTATGAGTGTGAAGGCCCTCTTGCGGAGGTTGATCATGAGTTGCCTGCAGATTTTGCTGATTTTCTCGCCATGCACGCAGAGATCCGTGACAGCAATGTGCATGAGCAACTTCAAGCTGATCTCGTTGAGCATTTGTGGAGGATCAAAGGAAATACCGTGGCACCTTGATGTAGCATCTACCTCTATTTATTATATTTGTTTACTTGTTTTATTGTTTGTTGTAATTTAATTTGAAAACAATCCTCGCAAACATTTTTATTCATATGCTATATTTGATAAATAGTTTTGTGTTAAAAAGAAGTATTTTAAATGTTTGGGGGCGGCGTTTGGGGGACGCGGCTGGGAAGCGACGTCCCCCAAAGGCGGCACGAACAAAACAATCGCCCCCAAACGCTTATTTCAATCAGCGCGGTTTGGGGGACTGAAGACGCGGTGGAGATGCTCTAAACAACACACATATGGAAGAAATTTCTTGCTCAACGCCACGAAAATTGTAACAAAAAATATTTTGTTAGTTTTCTTTTAATGCTTGCACATCAAAGATTTACGATCGACGAGTAGGATTTTCGGCTGCGAGGAAGAGCTAGAAGAAAACAGAAGAAGTTAACCACAGCCACAAAGAAAAGCGAGGAGGTCATGCACCTACCCATCCATCGCAATCAGGATCCTCTCCTATCTCCTCCAGTGATGATCGTCCCACTCTCTGCCTGAGCAACACACGAATTTTATCCATCCATCCCTGACTGCTGCTGCTCGTCGCAAATGGAAGCGGCAGCCGCTACCTCCTCCCCCTTGCTGTCGCTCTCTGGTGCCAGGAGGTCGCCGACCCTTCTCCGCTGCTCCCCGGCGTCAGCTCGGCCTCCTCCCTACCGAAGTAGCAGCTACTCCACCGGCGCAGAGCGGCAGCCAGTCTACCTCGCCAGCACAAGCAGCAGGGGCTTGTCCTTGAGGTGCTCCGCCGCCACCGCCGGCAGCACGTCGACGGAAGGATGGCTTCTCGAGCCCGCAGGTTTGCCAGCCCAGTCTCTCAGTTTCTTTCTTTAGAGTTTAGACGCGAATGAACCGATATGCCTGCTCGCATTCAAGTGTTTCATTCATCTGGCCAGCAATTGACTTTGATTAATTTTTCAGGTGACGGCGACTGGAAACACATCGGCTACCGCGTCGAGCGCCGCGGTCCGATCGAGATCACCTCTTCTGTACGTGCTCGCGACAAATGCCGTCCTCAGCAGAGAAGCCACTGTCGATGTTGTTTACCCCTGACAATGTGATGGCTCTCTATCTTCCCAGGAGGTGGTGACCGTGGGCAGGGTTCCAGAGAGCGCTGACATCGTCATCCCCGTCGCCACGGTTTCCGGCGTGCACGCTCGGCTGGAGAAGAAGAAGGACGGGAGCCTGGTGGTGACAGACATGAACAGCACCAACGGCACCTACATCAACGAGAGGAAGCTGGTGCCAGGGTTCCCCGTGGCCGTCAACTCTGGGAGCCTCCTCATCTTCGGTACTACTAACCTCAGTTCACGTATCCCTCAAGATCATATACTAGTAGCAGCATTCTTTGACTTCTAGGTGGTCTTGATCGATGCTTTGTTGTGTCTCGCAGGTGACATTCACCTAGCAATGTTTCGTGCGAGAAAGGCACTCTTCCAAGTGCCTGCCCCAGACGAGACTGGAGAAAATGACGAACAGGAAGTAAACAATGAGGTGCTAGCAAGCGTAACTGAAGAAACAAGCTAAGCTACAACCCTACATCCCAAATAAGAGTGGAAGATGTATGTCTTGTAGCTAGAAAGGAGGAACGTTGATGTCCCAAATAAAAGGTAACTGAGGCATTGCAAACTTGTATATTGTACTTGTAGAAGCAAGCATATTCATCAGGTTTTGCTCAAGTCACAAACGCAGGACAAAACCGAAACCTGACCGCCCCAGACTTCTCACTTCGAAGTGCACTGATTGGGTTTATATTCTGCATGATGCATGAAGATCCAATGCCAGAATAGAACATCAAAACAGAAGCTCGTTGTCTAATGAGCAAACTTTCTTCCTAAGAAATGCCAAGCACAATACAAAAACAAAAGGTTGACGAAATAAACATAACCTCTCTATTTCTTGCAGGGCTCCTATCACATGCTCAAAAAGACGTTGCCATGCAGTTTGTCCCAGAAACTAGCGCAACACATAGTCGCCTCATGCACTAAGATGTTGACTGCATTAGTATATGCCCAAGAATTGCCAAAGAGAACCAACAAAATGCTGCGGAGCTAAGCTAATCTAGGTATAACTGCTTTACTGAAAGCAACACCAAAGGATTAGCTAATCAAGTTGCAGTGAACCAGCAAAGCTGGGAAAGGCATCAACTTATTATGTTAATCACGATCACCTTCTGCAGACAGATCATACAACCATGCAGGAGCTCTCACATGATCACCAGTCAACAGGAGAAAGGAAGAAGAGGGCATAAATTACGAGTCGACTATACATCTAATCAGTACGGGTACAACAATACATACAACAGGAAAACAGGTGAACACATAAAGAGGGAAAATGTATATCTGTAGCTAGAAAGGAGTAAACTTGATGGCCCAAATATAAGGTAACTACGGCATTGCAGAATTGTATTGTACTTGTAGTGTACAGCAAGCATATTCATAAGGTTTCGCTCAAGTCATAAATGCAAGTCAAAACCGAAACTTGACTATCCCAGACTTCTTCTTTTTGAAGCACACTGAACAAGCGAACTGTTATCCACAAGAAATAGCAGGCGCAATACAAAAGCAAAAGAATGTATGGTCTAAATGCTTGACCAAATAAACATATAACCTCAAAATATCAGCACATCTAATTCTATTTCTTCTGGGGCTCCTGTCACATGCTCGAAATAACGCTGTCTAGCAGTTTGACCCATAAACTAGTGTAACACATCACCCGTCGTACACTAAGATATCGACTGCATTAGCATATGCCCATCAGTTGCCAAAGAGACACAACAATATGCTGTGCAGCTAAGCTTATCCAGGTACAACTGCTTTACTGAAAACAACAGCAATGGCACAAGCTGCATACAGTTGAAATGAACCACCAAACCAGGGTAGGGCAGTAATTTATTTGCTAATAATCGATCACCTTCTGTACACAGATCATAGAACCATGCAAGAGCTGACATGATTACCAGTTGAAAGAAGAAAGGGCCTCAATCATCCAAGCAGCAAGAGTATAGCAATACGTACAACAGGAATGCAAGTGAACAGTTTTAGAGTCGACTATTACCATCCAAGCAGCAAGGGTATAACAATACATAAACAGGAATGCAAGTGGACAGTTGAAGAGGGAAGCTAACAGCCATAACTACTATGTTTTGTTTTGCAAAAAAAGCTACTGTTTGGATCAGTGACAACTATTTATGAATACTTGTCATGATTAACAGTGGACAGAAGAAAGGAAGAAGGTGAACTAAATTATGACTCAACTACACCATTGAAGCGGCAAGGGTATAACGACAGTACATACAGATGGTAAACAAGTAATCACTCAAATGAGGAAGCTAAGAGCCATATCTGCTATGTTCGATTTGGCAAACAAAAAAGATTTGGCAATTGTTTTGATTGTTGACAAATATTTGGGAATCACCTTCTGTAGAAGAATCATAGCACCGTGCAGGAGCTCTAGCATGATTACCAGTGGAGGAAAGAAATAGAATGAAGTAAATTATGAGTCGACTATACCATCTAAGCAGCAAAGGTAAAACAATACATACAACTGGGTAACAAGTGATCACTCAAAGAGGGAAGCTAACTGCTACGTTTCGTTTGGAAACAAAGAACAATCGGCAATTGTTTGGATTGTTGACAAATATTTGGCTTGGCAAAGTACCATTTGGCAGTCAAATTGTACATTACAAAAAGTAATATCGCTAGTCTAGCATATAGTTGGATAATTGCTCAACCTCAAACGCAAACTGAAGCAAGAAATGAAACTAGACCTACTCTTTCGACCAGGAAACGACAGATCATTCAACTAGTGATAATTAAGTTGAAACATGTCGAGGCAATGAAGGAAACTCAACAGGACAGTCAGTCTCATCCTTTTAACATAATATTGAAATAACATAATCCGTCCAATTAAGCACGAAGCAAAACGATATTGCATAGGCAACTCACGAGTCTTAGAGAAGACCACATATCCTATTCATTGTTGTCCAAAAGATGCGAAACTACATGGGCTAAACTGCTCGATAGTAGATAGATAGGCAGTCGAGGATTGCACCAACGGCGCCACCATACCCAAAAAAAATTCAACGGTACGACTTCTGGAAGCGCGAGCGGGCACCACGTCCCCCGAACTTCTTGGGCTCGCAGCGGCGCGGGTCGGCGACGAGGAGGGTGCGGTCGTAGCGGGCGAAGATGTCCTTGACCTCCTTCTTGGTGGCCTCGTCGACGTACTTCTGGCAGTACGCAACGAGCGACTTGGCGATGGCCTGGCGGATGGAGTAGATCTGGCTGGTGTGGCCCCCGCCGCGGACGCGGATCCGCATGTCGATCTCCTTGAAGCGGGACCTGCCGGCGAGCATGATGGGCTCGAAGGCCTTGAGCCGCAGCATCTCCGGGCGGATGAGCTCGATGGGCACGCCGTCGACCTTGATCAGCCCGCGGCCCGGCTTGCAGTAGGCCACGGCCACCGCGGTCTTCTTCCGGCCGAAGCACTGCACGGTGCCCGGGGCCGGGCGGGAGAGGACCGACATGGCTGCTCCGGTGGCGCGGCGGCGGGCAGCGCGGCGGCGCGGGTGAGGGGTTTGGGAGGCGGCGAAGAGTAGGATCGAATGGACGAGAGAGCGGTTATATGGCCTAGGGTGTTAGGGTTTTGGCCTGGCTGATTAATTGGGTCTCTAATGGGCCGAGACTGATTAATTGGGCTTCTGATCGGCCTTTAACTGGATGGGCTTTTCGTGGGCTGTGGGTTCTCGAAGTCGGATGATAAGAGGACGTGGTGGGAGGAGGAGGGAGCTAGGGTTTCGACCCGAACACTACTTGATCTTATCCGAGCGAGCCCGTCTGGCGGCGCCGCGGCGGCGGCCGGAGTCGCTCCTCCCCTCAGCCGCGCCGCCACCGCAGTCCTCCCAAGGGCCTGCGGGAAGGTGGCGCGCTCTGTTGGAGGGGAGGGTGGCGGCGGTGGCGTCCGCGGTAGCCACCGGCGGCGAGCGATGAAGACTGCCTGCGGTCGGAGCGCGCGCGCGATGATGGCCGCGCGGGCTCACCCAACCAACAACACCAATATCCGGCTTTTTTTTTCCGTTTCCTTTCGATAGCATTGCTTTGTTCTTTCTAGATTCAGGAACTTCTCGTTTTTTTTTCTTTTTTGGGTCGATTTTATTTGTTCGGTTCTCTTGTGTTGAGTCTGGGCTTTCATATTGTTTTCGTGAGGAAATTGTAATCGGTTTCTTGACTTCTGTCGGTTTTTTTTCTTAAATCCTGCACGTTTGTTTTGTTGGTTCAACTGCTTGTTGCCGCGATTTTTTATGCTGCCAGTTCATTTTTAAGTTGCTGTCGGATGTTAATCTGCTTGTTTCTTGGTGTGAACAGCGAGCTATCTGAATAGGGTGCTAATGATTTTACGAATTTATGAAAGACAGAAATATCATCTCTATGCTGCAGGTTGACACTTCGTTTGCACTCTTGAAGAAGGAAGGTGCCTCTGGGAAGCAGGAAGATGATGGTGTTCCAGGCTGCGTGGGTCAAGTTTGAGCTGGATGCGTGGCCACAGTTTGGCTAGATTTGGATTTATAGATAAGCCGTGCTCCTCTGGAGCAGAAGAAGGATGTAGTGGATTATTATTTACTGTATGTAGGCTGAGTATCTTGCTTGTAACCTAGTCATAATCGGAGCAAGTCGCTCAATGAAAAGTTGTTTGTTAATATGTTTTCCAACTCCATGTATACTTGCACCTTGGTTGAACATTTTGAATTATATATGAACAATGCCCTTCCATACTACAGTCAATTTCATTTCAAGATACGTGGTGCTACTAAATGTTTCAATGTATGAAGTATAGTTATTGATCTTCTGACTTTTAGTGGATGGTCGTGTTCTTAAATTCTACCCTAGAGATCAAGTTCTATTTGCTGGATCATGAAATGTCTGTTAAGCGCCCACACATGTTTTATTTGCTCAGTAAAACCTAGATTAACATTTTGGTTCGCCATGTTAAGCTCGATTCATGAAATACACAAAACAGAAATTGACATCAGGTCAATTACTTCGGTTACAATTTCCTTCGAAAAAACATGTTAACCAGAAGCAATAAACGGTTGCTTGATAGCATGCATACGACTGGACTGACAAATCCTCAGCTGTTGATCTTTGTTCCAAGGTATAGTCAAGTTGCAAGTGTTTTTATGTAGTTCATTTAAGTTGATGGTGTATGGTAAGTCTGTTTGTTTCATGGTGTTAACTCTTTTACCTGATACGGAGTAGCAAGTCATCTGAAGTGGATGCTTGATAATTTGACAGAAATGTGATTGTTATGCTGCAAGTTGACCCTTTGATTGCACTTTGCGAAACAAGAAGCTGATGCTGTCCCAGTCTGGATGGGTGAATGTTGAGTTGGATGCATGGCCTCTACGCTGGAGTTAGAAAATATGGAATTAGCCGACAATTTGTCTAGATTTCTTGGTAAGCTGTGCCGTGGAGTTCTATTTCTAACTGTTGGTTGCCGACTGTGAAACAGATATAGGCAATTCTGAATTTCTGCATGTAGGCTGAGTATTCAAGTGCTATCTTGTATTGCACCCTGCTAATACTGTATCAAGTCGCTTATTGGAATACAGTTGTGTATGTTTGCTAAGTCCTTGTATACTTGCGGCTCAGCTTAACCCTGTGGAGTGTCTCTAAATCAATTTTATCTTAAGTGATGTGGTGCTACCATGTGTTTAAAAAAAATTACTTTAATAAAGCATCCTTTATTGGGGAAAAAAATTCAGTTTTCACCTAATTTTTTTCCATGATTATTAAAACTTGGAGTAAGGGATTTCTGGTTCTATGTACTGTCTCTTAAACATTGTAGTAGTTGCCAGACATATAGTGATTTCTCAAATGAAATCAAGTTAGACATTTTGGTTCACCATTTTATTCGAAATATTCGACAAAGATTGATATGAGGTCAAATATTTGATATGCGCTCAAATATTTTGGTCACGGTATGGTCAGAAGCAGCATAGCATCGCTCATTTCCTTTCCTGATAAGTTGTCCGTCCATTCCCTAACAATTTCATGTTAAGAGGTGCTGTTATACGATACAATGTGTTGCCATAGATTTCTTCCATGACTTCTAAATCTTCCAGTTATACGTTTAGAGAAGCGTGAAATATGTTTGCATTGGGTTCTTTACCTCATTTTGGGACGACATTGTCAATGGATCAGTCAACAGTTCTGGAGTGGTTGCATGACATGTCCTAATTCCTGAAGTAAAATCAAGGTAAACGCTTTGATTCACCATTTTGAATCCTGGATTCTTCTTGAGAGTTGAGACAAAGAAATACGCAACAGAGATTGATGTGAGGTCAATTATTCTGGTCACGGTATGACAAAAAAAAGCATAACAAGTTAACAACACTCTTTTTTATAGTTTACTTCAAAATACATGTTACAGAAGCAATAAAACATTTGCCTTGCTAGCATACAATCAGCTGGACCGATGAATCCTGACCTATCGGTCCATGTTCCAGAGTAAAAGTAACACTCAACTTGAATCTTCTAGATTACAATCTTCCTTTTTATACCAGTATGCCTGATTTTGTTCATAAGCTCAATGACATATGCAACTGATCTGTCGGTATCAGTGAAATGCTGTGTTAGCCTAAAAATAAGATACATACACCTCCTTTCTGTTTATTTGCTTCCTCTTTCAGATCTTGAAGATCTTCTAAACCTATGTGCCTTCAGCCGGATCGAAGGGACCTTCCTAGCCAATGCTTGCCAGATCATCTGGACCGCATCATCCTTCTGAGATGGGAACTGGTACTCAAAATGTTTATCCACTTCTTTGAGCCTCTTCCACATCCTTGTCCATCGCCGCTTGTCTACACCTTTAATCAGTTTCATCAAGTAACCCTTTTTGACGGCGTCAGACGAACGAACAAAGATGGAGAACTTGGAATAATCTAGGACATCCTCGTAAGGGAGCTCAATGTCATCACTTATGATAACAGGGACACAGTGGCTTACTATGGCGTCAAATAGACGATTGGAGGAAGGGGTGTCGCCAGCAATATTTAGGCAAAACTTGGATGAGTGCATTCCCTGGCTAGCTTTGCTGACCCCATGGTCCTGGACACTTCCAAAGGAAAAGAGTACATCCTTCTCATCTTTGAGCATATTATACAGTTCCTGCCGAATGTTTCCTCCCTGCAAAAAGATGATGCAATATATTATATCTCATGAAAACTGGTTTTTTCATTGCAGACAGAATGCAACTAGAACTTGCAACATGATATTCCACATTTCTACATGTATGATGGATATACACGGCCTTTTAAGTAAGAACATGCATCTATCTACCAAAGAAGGTGCACAATTTCTGTTTTGGTTCATGTACAAGGCTAAAAATTCTCAAAGTACATGTAATTCCTCTCAACCAAGGTGCTGGCTATCAGTTAATTAACAAAGAGCGTGATGTAATAAACAGAGCCACCTTGATGGTGGCTAAGTTTTAGACTGCACCAAGATACCAAATTTGTATATGTGCGTTCAGGAACAACATCTGGGGCTTAAGGTACATGGTTTAGTAGTAGTTGGTGACATCAAACTGAGCTCAAATTATGTCAATTTGTTGTAGTAGTACTTTCGCAGTTTCCTGTGCAATTAATTTAAACGCATCAAAGCTCGAATTCTGAAGTCTTAGCGCAGCTTTGAATGGGTATAAAATTAGTGTGTCCACCGGTCTTTAGTTCAACTTTGAGCTAAATACTTGTGTGCAGTGTGAAATTTTACACCCATTCCTAACTTATGTAACTAAGACACTAAGTCTTAGCTATTGTGCAGTTTTCAGAATCCACATCTCTCGATCTAAAGCTCAAAAATTCTTGAAGTAGCTCTCTTTCATCAGCTGAACCTACTCAGACGAATACGCCTCTATGAGAATTTAAGCAGTACCAAATTGCTACATTATGATTGACGTCTCAGACATAGGTTATATGTTCTAGATTGCTACGTTACGGTGTGCAGAACCAGATTAGTAAGCAGAGTTATTACCTCCTTCCTGTAAATGGCTCCCCGGAAGTATAACAGAGTCGGCCGATCATCAAACCCGGTAGTGTCGTTCACAAACGTCTTGGCCATATGTCTGTAGGGCGCAATGAGATCCTTCTCCAAGCTGGCAACCCTAGGGTGGTACCTGCCGAAGTCAGAGAGCACGAACATTGCCGGGAAGAGCGCCAGCCGGGCGTGGAGCAAGCTGTTGGGGTGGTGCGCGACGACGACATGGTCGGCGCCCCCCGACCTCTTCCACTCCGGCCGCGCCACCAGGTACCTGACGAGCTTCTCCTGCAGGGACCTGTCCCTGCTGACCTTCTCGGGCGGCGCGGCCCTGGAGTGGCGGTTGTAGCTGAGGGACGCGAAGAAGGGCACGAAGACCACGTCGGCGTCGCGGTGGTCGGCGACCCTGACGGCGGCGCCGCACGAGGAGGGCGCGAGGAGGTCGAGCGTGAGCCAGTACTCGACGCTGTGCTGCTGGTTGAGCCCGCCCGGGTAGCGCGGGGCGGCGCCGGCGCTGACGTCGGGCCAGACGGCGCCGGCCTCCCCGGACGGCGGCGCCCAGCCGAGCAGCCCGAAGTGGAACTCGGGCGGCATGTCGTACATGAACACCCTGACTGCGGCGTCGCGGGGGTCGCATCTCCCAGTTACAGTTGCAGAGGCCGAGCTGGAGCTGGAGCTGGGATCGTCGGGGCGGCCGTTCTCGTCAAGGAAGGAGAGCTCTTGGCCTTTGGTGGCGGAGGCCACGTTTAGAGTCACGGGCACGGGCGAGAAGCCGGCGGGTGTTGCCGGGACGGGGAGGCCGGTGTCGGCGGGGCGCCAGCGGCTGGTGCCGGCGGCGGCGAAGAGGAAGATGGTTGAGGCGACGAGCAGGGTGGCCGCGGCCAGCGGGAGGAGGAGGGCGCGGGCGCGGGGCGGCGCCATGGGTCATGGCCGGGGCGGCGCACGGGGGAGCATGGCGGATCGTCGATCTGAGGCTGGGATGGGAAGGAAGCGGAAGGGGGAAGCAAAGGTTGGGTTTTTTTGCGTGGTCTGGGAGTTTGGTTGGTTCTGGTTGTGGGTGGGTGAGCTGGAGCGACTCGTGTGCTTTCTGGACTGGCCCATGAAAACAACGTGACCTTCCACTACTGGACTACTGGACTCTCGCCTAGTAGCTAGCTCGAATTCTTTCTTTTCATTTTGTTTTTCCTTCCACAGGGAACAGCTGGCCGTGCCTACCTGCGACTGCGACTAGTGACAAATCTTCTCCATGTCAATTCTGAAACTGGTTTTCGACTAATTTGTAAAGTTTGATCTGCTAAAAAAATTCAATATGTAACAACTTTTATTCGGAAGGGAGGTAAAAAATGATGAAAAATAGAGTTACCTCGATAAATAGCCGAAAAGCGGGGAAAACCCTATACAAGCACACATTGTTTTCACGAAAACACGACCATAGGGGTAATCCGTCCGACTTGACCACACGCACAAAGGTCACGCGCCGTTTCGCCGTCTTGGAGGTTGTCATTAATTCCAGCATCATCGCCGACACTCTAAAATGTAGCGACTCCGACTTCATCTGGCCGACCATGCCAAACAACCAGCCCTTGTGCCAGCAGGCGGATAACTTCAACTCGGGAAACAATGATGAGTTTGCATCGATGAAAGGACACGGATGTCGCCTAGAGGGGGGGGGTGAATAGGCGATTTAAAACTTTTACGAGATGGGCTTAACAAATGCGGAATAAAACTAGCGTTTACTTTGTCAAGCCCAAAGCCTATATACTATTGTTCACCTATGTGCACCAACAACTTATTCTAAGCAATGGTTCACCTATGTGCACCAACAACTTATGCTAAGCAATACAAGCAAGTATGTGATAGCAAGATATATATAACTTCAAGCACGATGGCTATCACAAGGTAAAGTGCATAAGTAAAGAGCTCGGGTATAGAGATAACCGAGGCACGCGGGAGACGATGATTTATCCCGGAGTTCACACTCTTGCGAGTGCTAATCTTCGGTGGAGAGGTGCGGTTGCTTAGTGCTCCCGAACGCCACAAGAGGCTCACCTTGAGGTGTGGTTGCTCGATGCACACCAACGCCACAAAGGCCTCACCCCAAGATGCGGTACTCACACCACACACCGAACGCCACGAAGGCGCCTCACCTAAATCTCCGGTGACCCTCGCCACAAAGGCCTAGGTCACGGTTCCACTAAGGGATTTCCTTCGAGCCGAAAACCGGGCCTTACACAAAGGTTGGGGCACACTTCCACAACTTAATTGGAGGCTCCCAACAAATCGCCACAAAGGTCTAGAATCCGTCTAGGGTTCCAAGAACCCAAGAGTAACAACCTTCTTGCTTTCACCACCACGAATCACCGTGGAGAACTCAAACCGATGCACCAAATGCAATGGCAAGAACACCACAAAGATGCTCAAGTACTTCTCTCTCAAATTCCAACAAAGCTACAAAAGCTATTGGAGGAATAAGAGAGGAAGAACAAATAGGAGGAGGAACACCAAATTTCTCCAAGATCTAGATCTAGTGGATTCCCCTCACAAAGAGAGGGATTTGATTGGTGGAGATGTAGATCTAGATCTCCT
The DNA here is from genome assembly GCF_019359855.2 of Lolium perenne. Classification (NCBI taxonomy): domain Eukaryota; kingdom Viridiplantae; phylum Streptophyta; class Magnoliopsida; order Poales; family Poaceae; genus Lolium; species Lolium perenne. The sequence goes on from NC_067247.2 coordinate 166,129,304, forward strand.
CTATCTTTCTCTCAAATAGATGCAAGATTCATGGGAGGGAGAGGGAGATAGCAAGCTCAAAGAAGGTCAACAATGGGGGCAAAAACGAGCTCAAACGGATGGGAAACTTTGGGGAAGAAGACCCCCTTAAATAGGGCAAGAGAAATCTGCCCGTTATGCACAAAACTCGTCAAAACCGGAACTTCCGGTCATTTGGGGCGGAACTTCCGCCCCCCGGAAGTACCGGCCAACTTCCGGGTGAAGTCGGACGTCCCCGGAATGCTTACAGTATAGTTTCTGCGTGCAGATTCGTCATTTCCGGAAGTTCACCGGAAGTAGGGCGGAAGTTCCGGTCACCGGAACTTCCGGCCAACTTCCGGCCAAAAAACTGCTTCACGAAAACTTCAATAACTTTTGCATCCGGACTCCGATTTTGATGATCTTGGGCTCGTTTCGAAGCTAGTAAAAAGCTCTACAAGATCATGCATGGAACCATCATAGTCCAGTAAGGTAGGATAGAAACAAATGGATAAAGGTTTTACCTATCTATAAACAGCAAACCGGTAAAACCTCCAATATGGAAAATGCAACAACTTGAGTTAGGAAACTCGGATTTAGGTGAAACCAATTTTGTTGTAAAGAAGATGACAAGAGCTACCCCACAAAGAGTGAAAGGCTTAAGAACAAGTGGGGTAGGTTTTTCTATGTATTTTAGAGTGAAACCTCTCAATACGAGAAACCGAGAAAAACTCCAATATCGAAAACGCAACAAGTGATTCATGCGGAATCCGTTTCGATGAACTAGAGCTTGCTATGGAAATAACCACAAGCTCTAAATCACCACATGGATAAGATCCAAATAACAACCAAGAAATATGATGCAAGGATGCAAAGGTTTGAGCTCTCTCCGAACGATACGATCGAGTTACTCACTCGAGAGCCCTCTTGATAGTACGGCAACTAAACTATAAAACGGTCTCCAACTACACCATGAGACCTGTAAGAAAGAAACCCTATCAAGAGCAAACCTTAACTTTGCGCGCGCGTTCCTCTTGAGCTCGATGAAGACGATCTTGATCACAACAAGATGGAACACCTTTCTTGATTGTGCTTGCTTGATGAAGTCTTGTGGATTGCTCCCCCATAATCCACCATGGGAGAGCATTTTCTTCGGCACATCTTCACATATCCATGATCACCATATGGATGGCAAGCTTCAAGCAAATGATCTCTTAGAGATGGCTCATCTTGAACTTGCACTTCATTTCTTCATTCTTCATCATGTTGATGTCTTGAAGTTAACTTTGAGGGATCACTTCATCTTCATCTTCAAGGCATACTTGATACTTGATATCCTTCATTAATTTCTTCTTAATGCAACCTTGAAGCCAACATATGGTTCAAGCATTGCCTATGGACAACACCTACAAATATAACTCAATGCAAACATTAGTCCATAGGGATTGTCATTAATTACCAAAACCACACATGGGGGTCCATGCACTATCAATCGATGAGATCAAGGATCCTCTAGTCATTGTCACCCCAAGGGCTCCTTCCTAGGAACTCCGGCTCCGTGAAGACTAGGGAAGCACGTGGAGGTATCAAACGCGCTAGAAAAACTAATACTGAAATGACCTGCCACACAGCTCTGCTTGTCGATGTCATAGTTTCCAAACAGGCCACCAATGAATTCAGCCTCTAGTCCCTTTGGACATAGCCTACTCCAATGCATCTCAACGATGCCTTCAAGAAGGGCAACTGAGAAATAGTGCCATCATTGTATGATCTAACTTTGATCTAGGCCTCTAGGGATTCCAGTCAAGCATGGACTTCGGGGGAAGGAGATTGCACCATAGTTACGCCTACCAAAAGATACATGACACCAACATGCATCGTCATTGCTGATTCTGACCATCTAGAACAAGGACTTCGCCCATAGCTTCACCATCCTTGTCCGCCCCGACTGAAAGACATTACCAACAACCAACCTTCCCACAGAAACCACTACCTCCAAACCCGGGTGTGGACGGGGGACCGCTTAGCCCATTGTGTTTGGCCCAACTGTGGTCTTTGCCAACTATGGAAGCGTGAGCCGGAGATGGAGGAACATCTTCTATTCCCATGTAGGTGCTCACGCCGCATTTAGACGAGCATCAAGGATTGGCTTGGCTTGCTGGATTTCGACATTGATCAATGGAAAAGTTTCGTCTCGGTTAAAGATTGGTAGTGCTCCATTGCGGGGCTCAATCGGAGGAGACACAAGGGCCTATATTATACCGTTGAGCGTAAATCTCGATTTTTTCGGAACATGTCTACCATGTGTTCTGTTATAATTTTGGCTATTAAGCGGAATGCCTCACTTTAGGGTTCTGAGGGGCAAAATACTTGAGCGCTATCATGCCGTGAGAGTAGTCACTTGTATCATTTTATATCCTGGTCTTATTGGCTTTGGCTGCACTTTAAACTCTCCTTAATCAATGAAATAGGCAAAAAAAATGCCTTTTCGAAAAGAAAAAAACTCACTGCCAACACACGTGGTTGCAACACAACAATTTCATACTGACATTGTATTTTCTCTCTCTCCTAAGGTAAGGGCTGGAATCGTCTCATCTTTAACCCAGGGAAGCTTAAGCCTAAACGATTGAAATAGTCACTCCGTTAGTACTAAGGGATCTCCTTTAGAAATGGAGCAAGTTGTATAGCCTAAGCAGATTCATAACCCAGCTGAAATAGTACTGGTAAAGCTTGATACACCGTGCAAAAAAAGGCTCGAATGACTATGCATGGAGTACAATTTTTTCTTGTGAGGATGAAGAGAGAACACTTTATATTCTGTGGCTGATGCTAATCTACCAATCCGTTGCCAAACTAACAGGCCACCGAAGATTCGTACTATATACAAGCAGAGGGGCCGAACCATTATGGTCCTCCGGGAAATAACCGGCCCAGCAAGCAAGCAAGGGAGAGGAGCTGCAGCTGTGCACCAGCGCGCAGGCGCAGCGTTCGTGAGGTTTAGTCCCACCTCGCTGCGCGAGGGAGATTCGGCAGGGTGAGGAGGCTATATAACCAGCTCCACGGGCAACGTTGCAACATACTTACCTGGACGGGGTCGACGGACGATCAGCAAGGTCCGTGGCCTAGATCAATGGTCCACATTGCACTTGGTGGATGCGTTGGTCTACCATCTCCCCAAGTGGGAGAGTGGACATCATAATTTGTGCTAGAGGGGGTACGCGTCCGCGCGGCCCCTGCCAAACTTTTAAATTAAGATTTGGTCCTTGGTCGCTTCTCTCTCAATAGCGTTATAATTTGGTTATTGAGGAGGCTAAATTGACCCTGCCTAGGCATGTTGTGTTGGTTATCTGTTTGCTGCTCATCTCTGTCTTACTGTTTTACTATTCGTCCTTCCGTTTCTCTGAATGAAGTTTCGGTCTGTTTAGCTGTTGGCGCACCACGTGAAGTTAATTTCTTCTACATTTGATTCTGCTGCCCATTTAGTCGCACCTTTGCTCAGAGAAAATAGTTTACTTGGATCCAGCAGCACTCAGGTTCTACTCAACACTGAGGCATTGTCCCGATCCTTTCCTGCTACCTTCGACATTCTTGCAAGTGTCAGCGTTTCCTTATGATTTGTTTGTTTTACTGTGAGGCAAAGTTGATTCTGCTATGAGGTCCACAGCTATTCCATCTATTCTACCCTCGAAATAACATAAACAGCCACATAAAAGTAGGGTGTAGTCTGGTTAAGGTGAGCTAGAGCCAGAGGAAATTTGTTCATCGGCTGAATTATTCTGGCGATGATGAAGACTGAACATCTTATGTACGCACGCCCGGTCTTTGATGGCATGCAGTAAAGCCAATGACCTTGGAAGGGAACATTCTACTGGCCAGATCGGGATGATCAAAGTTTGAATCGAGCGTGTGACCCAGCATCCTTCCACACAAAAAAAATGTGACCCCAGCTGAGAACCATCTGGTTTAGTCGAACTTCCCAAAAAAAATTTGTGACACCCCGGAAGCGACCCGGATAATGCAGAGACCCCTGAGTGTCCGGTCTCGTTCAAACAAGGGTGTATCCATAGCTCTACATGTCAAATCATATTACTTAATGTATGCCAATGAACGGTTTAGACCCTAGAGATTTGCTCTCTACTCTGTCGGGGCGTCTTAAAAGAGCTCCCACCATACACCTGCTCTGCAATTCATGCGACGGTACCACTGGCTGTCTTATCTGAATTCAGTTCAGAGAAAACCTAAATTACAACGATGATTTCTGGTTCCGGTCAGGTCTCTGAACTATCGGTTAAGTGACGAACTGAGAAAGAAAAGGGTAGTGGTTGAGAAATCCGTAGAAGACGTTGCTCCCTTTTCACCAAACAAATTAAGTTAAACAAAATAAAGAACATGTACCATTCTTGAGAGAACCGGCCAGTGACGTTCTGAAATCCTGATCCACGGTTCCACTACGGAAGACAAGTTTGGCCCCTGAATGTGACGTTTCTATATTGCCATGGTGGTCGGAGCTGTGCTCTAGCCGTTTCCGTCCTACTACTATACACTATCTTTTCCTGACGATATCTTCCAAGAAAGATTTTTTTTTGAAACGAGGCAAAAAACTTGCCATTTTCATTGATTAAGATGGAGGTTTTTAAGAAGTTTTACAAACCCAATTACCCAACCTTGACTGGAGGGTCAAGCCAAAAGAATAAGCCTACTCACGCGGCATTACATTACTCAACGCTTTTGCTCCCGCCAAGCTCCACATTGCCACCTCCTCTTTGATTTTTGCAACAAGCATGTTAACGGTGGAAGCACTATTTCGAAACACACGAGCATTTCGTTCCTTCTAAATTTCCCAAAAAACCAACATCGCAAGCGAGGCCATTGCCTTCCTTCCTTGTGCATGCTTGTGGATCTCCTCAACCTACCACTCCTTGGCGGAGCGTCTAAAATTACACAAGCTTCGATCAACATCATGTAGCCCGAGCCAAGTCTTCACAATTGACCACACACGGGTGGTGAAACGACACTTGTAAAGAATGTGAGACGTGGATTCTTAAACTTGATTACAAAGCTTGCATCACCCACAATTTTGTCACCCTCTTTTCTGAAGTCTATCCGCCATCCAAACTCTATTTTAAATGATCAACCAAGCAAACAGTTTGCACTTCTGGGGAGCCCATGGCCTCCAAACTAAGGATGGCATAGAAGAATTAGGATGTCCCAAGAGTTGCATGTTGTACGTCGACTTTGAGGAGTAACATCCACTAACGGTGAGCTTCCACGAGATAGAATCCGGAGTATTGGGGTCCATTTGCAAGGGGCTAACCAACTCCCAAAGCTTCGTGAATCCCAAGAGAGTTTGATTCCCCTCCACGAAGTGCATGCTTCACATATAATAAGTATGCAAGAATCTCTCTAGAAAAACCTACCGGTAAATTTTGCATCTCGAGAGTGATGGAGTGCCCTCACGAAATGTATTAGCTGGTGTACTGAAAGCGTATGCTACAGTATTGAAGCTTGCCCAATAGCATCACTGTCACCAGATGAATAGTAGCACATGAGCTATCGTTCAGAGTCATAGATCTCTAAGAGATACTAGATGACAGTTGCCCCACAGGCAAGTGGCAAGTGGTACAAGACCTGAAGATTCAATTGGAAAGGAGTGCTTCTCAATCCAGCCTCATATGTGGATACAAAGAAACTTCCTTCCATGCCTAAATCTTTTTCCTCTTTCTCTGAATCTTGACTAAGTTGGGCCTGCCTATTTGTTTTACTTTTCCGTCAAGACGTCCGTGTCGGAAAACGAAATCCTGGCACCGATGTCAGGTCAATTGTTGATGGAGATGCTTAAAATGCTTTGTTTGTTGGTCTTGGCGGTCGTTATTAACAATATAATGTATCACTAAACTGCCACCGTCGTTGGAGTTGCCTTCTGGTACTGGTAGTAATAGCATAATACTTCATGTACATTTTTCTAGGAAGCTTCGATAAGGAGAGCGTTCCTTCAATCCGTATAGATAGAATAAAAGTGACCTGGCCTAATTATGAGAAAAATTGGGTCAAAGATCATACAGTGCGCGATTTAGTGATGGAGAAACCCCACAAAAAATTTCAGCAAGAGCAACCCACCAAGATACCAAGGCCCGGAGCATCGCCCAACCAAAAGCCGAACCAACAACGCAAACCTCCCCCCAGATCTCCGACACCGGAGATGAAAACCAGGTCTGTAATCTCGCATCCCGTATAGATAGAATAAAAGTGACCTGGGTTAATTATGAGAAAATTTTGGTCAAACATCATACAATGCACGATTTATTAAAGGAGAAATCCTATAGGATGGTAGGAAGACATGGGCCTCTCTATAGTGGATGCCTGCCTTTGCTCCCGAGTCCCAAACGGGCCTCCAAGACGATGCCTTTAAGAAGGGATGACGTTAACGCGCCCAAGATAATGATAAATTGCACATAAATCTGCTCAAGAGAAAGATGTACCTATGATGGCTAAAATGTTTCTGAAATAATCACGTGTCAAGATAAACAAAGTTGCTCCAGCTTCCATTCCACGAAACCGATGCCTTGCTAATTTCTATGCAAGAGTTTTCTTTTTAACATATCAACATCCAAAAGATCAAATAGACCGAGGCCTGAAAGAAATTCTCAAAAAACCAATTCTCTGATTCTTATTAGCCCGTAGTTTGTGACAGTGTATTGTGTGAATCCCAACCAAGTGAGAATATCGACCATCCTAAGTAAAGGAAGCTATACAAACCAAATGCGCTCATTGTGCTTTTCCATAGAACATATCCCCATTCCAAGACGTCCTTAAGGTACATCCCTCAACAAGCAATACGAGGAACCGATGCCGTGGTAATTTGTTTACGTGAGTTTGCTTGTAACATGGTATCATCAAAAGTACCAAAATAGAACAACGGCGCCGAAAAAACACATTACCCAATACCATTCCGATGGTTGGTTCTTATTAGCCCATGGTATATGTCGGTGGATTGCGTGAACGCTAACATATCGAGCCTATCGACCGTCCATATAAGTAACAGAAGCTATACAAACCAAAAGGATTTGTTTTGCTTTACCACCGCCCATAACCTCGCGCCAAGAGAGCCCTAAGATGCATGCCCCGACACGCGGCGTGTGCAGCCAATATCTTGGTGGTACTAATGCAAGATTTGCTTGTAACACAACAACATCGAAAACACCAAAACAAAAGATGTTGCTCGAGATCGTGTGACGTTAAAACATATTCGGTGGGTGGTTCTTGTTAGCCCATGGTTCGCCTCGGTCGATTGCGTGAACGTTAACATGTCGAGCTATCGACCGTCCATATAAAGTAATCGAGCAAGGCCAAAAATATTTGTTTTGCTTTTTCACGAAAGATGGCCCCGCGACACGAGAGCCCTATGGTAGGTGCCCCGACACGTGGCGACGCCGAGTTAGTAACCATGGTAAAGATGTTACCATGGGTTCACAAACCCTGACCTGGGTAGGCCTATGTAGTCACTATCACCCATATATAAGTAGGCCACCATCCATCCACCCAAGGCGTGTGACAGCAAAGCCTTTCCCATCTTCACCTGTCTCTCCTTGGAAACCTTCCTCTTCTTCTCCGCGCCTAACATTGACGGCGCCGCGCCGGCAAAGGTGCCACTTTTTTCACACACCCATGGGGACCCAGCAAGACCGGGCGAAGGCGTTGGCGAACGGTGTGGCGGCGGAGCCGAATGATGACGGGGTGCTGTACAAGCAGTGCCAGCGCAACCACGGCGCCAGGCTCGGCCTGCACGTCTTGGACGGCTGCTGCCGCTTCACGGCGTCCGGGCGCGAGGGCGACGCGTTGCTCATCTGCGTCGCGTGCAAATGCCACCGCAACTTCCACAAGCGCGTCGTCTGCGAGTACTCCGACGAGTCCGACATCCCTGCTCCCCCGACTCCTCCGGCGGCCGGCGATAGCCGCTGAAGCAGCTAGCCAACCAAGCCTGCCTCTGCCGCGAGCTCCTTACCCGGAGCGTGAACTGGATCCGTGGCTCGATCATGCATGGACCAGCTAGTAGTAATAATTTCCCGTAATTCCTCTTTCCTTGTCGTTGTTTCGTGGGTTGAATAATCTGCGCATAACATAGTTCCGTGCGCATGGATCGTTGTGGTTGTTATCAACATCTTATATTGGTTTTCAGATTTGGTGTCTCCGATGTTTCTCTACCTGATGTTTTCCAGAAGATTTCGTTACCGCTGATTGCTCGAGCTCCCGTCCAGTTCATCGAGCCGTTCTGGCCTAGCCCATGTCTTGTAGTGGTGTCAGCACATCATCAGTGCATCCAGGAACGACGACCTGTTCTTGTCATCGTTCTCACCGGTTTTCTCCAAGCTACTTGCACGTCAGTGTCCCGATTAAGCTGGACGTATTGCGCATGCACGGGAGGCTTGTATGGTTAATCACTGTTGTAAGCGTCTAGCGAGTACAATCCAGCCTCATCGATTGGGACATCTCTTCGATCGGTGGCCAGGCCAGGCAGCACATCAGATCCGCAAGGGCCAGCGCTACCGTGCTCGGGCCACAAACCAGGCCCGCCCACCTGCTCACTAGCCTTGCTTACTTAATTTTCACTTGCAATTAGGGAATTCTCTATAAAAAAAACTTGCAATTAGGGAAATGTCAATTTTGTGAAATATTTATTTTCAGATGAGTTCATTTTATGCTGAAGTTTCCAAAAAAGTTAGTTTTGTCACTTCGTTTTACGAAACCTCGTCACAGGGCGAGGAGTTATGACAATTTATTGATAAAAGAAAGAGGGTGATCACGTTTATAAGTAAAACCAGATCGAAAACTTAACATAACCCGGTTTAGGAGGGATATACAAGAAAGAAACCCGCACAAGGAAGAGAGACTCATTGTCCACACGACGCTAGGCCATCATCACAACAGGAACACGCCCCCAACTCCGAGGTTGCTGCCTCGACATCCCCTATTCTCATGCGAGCCACAATGTTCCACGAATCGATTGGTCGTAGGCTAACTAACCAACATAGACGCTCCTGACATCCTCCCCCCGTCCCGCTTACTAGGAAGACCGACTCCTCAAGTCACATCGGCCGGGTCGACGACCTCGCAAACCTCGAAGCACCATGTCGTCACCCCTACGATACGAGCCACGACCAAGGCCCGTTGGGCCATCACCACATCGCATCCCGAGTCCGCTGCCTCGGCTTCCCCCATCGTCGGGGGCGCCTCCCTAGCTTCCTCTTCCCTCGCGGATGAAGCAATCGTGTGCAACAACCACAACTCCTTCAAAGAGTCATGGGCTCCAAGGCAGTTCCTTCAAGAAGGTAGCGACTACACCACCATCTCCAAGGGAAATTGGGTTTTTACCGAGAGATCCCATGATTCTCATCGTGGTGGGCCACAACGATGCCCTCAATAAGGAAAACGGTGCAAGAGTGAGTCATCATCACTGACCCCAAACTAAAGTCAATGCATGCTTTCTCTTGGAACACAAGCTCCCCGGCTAAGCCCCGAAGGACCCAGGCCACGTGAGCACATCTAGCCTAGCAAAGACCCCACCGTCGACCACCGTCTCTAGCATCCGTGAACCTCGAGCGACCACGCACATGGAACTGAAGGCTATAGCTACCAATTGGTGTCGTCAATGTCGATCCGCCGCTCGCACGACTAGAGCAGCAAGGGGACGTAGCACCAACCACCTCCATCTCGAAGCCGCCGCTTTGGCGTCCGTTTGCCAACTAGTACTTGCGAATGGCAGCATCACCTCCTCCAGACCAGGTGCCCCGGAGTAGACCTGCTGAGGGCCTGATACGTCCAAAACGTATCTACCTTCCCGAACACTTTTGTTATTGTTTTGCCTCTAATTTATGTATTTTGGATACAACTAACACAAACTAACGCTGTTTTCAGCAGAATTGCTCTGCTGTCTCGTTTTTGTGCAGAAATTCAACTTTCGGGAAAATCCTCGGAATTTATACCAAAGGGCCTATTTTACCAGAAGAATCACGGAGCCAGAAGGGCAGGCCTGGGGGAGGCCCAGGGCCCCCAGACGCTAGGCCGGCGCGGCCTGGAGGGGGGCGCGCCGCCCTAGCGCGTGGCCACTCGGCTGCCCTCTGACGCCCTCCTCTGGACTACTTAAAGGTTTCGATCTAAAAACGCGAGGCAGGAAGTCGAAGTCGCCGGAAACCCTCCAGAACGCCGCCACATCGCGAAACTCCGTCTCGGGACCAGAAACTCCGTTCTGGCACTCCGCCAGGACGGGGAATTGGAGGAGATCATCGCCATCATCACCACCGACGCCTCTTCATCGACCAGCAATGCTCCCCCCATCCATGTGTGAGTAATTCCCCCGCTGTAGGCTGAAGGGGATGGTAGTGATTGGATGAGATTGGTCATGTAATAGCATAAGAATGTTAGGGCATAGTGCCTAGTGTCCGTAATTGGTACTTTGATGATATTGTTGCAACTTGTTATGCTTAATGCTTGTCACTAGGGCCCGAGTGCCATGATCTCAGATCTGAACATGTTATTGTTTCATGATGATATGCATTGTTTTATTATCTTACCTGCAAGTTGTATACACATGTCGCTGTCCGGAACCCGAGGCCCCGAAGTGACAGAAATCGGGACAACCGGAGGGGAAGGCGGTGATGTGAGGATCACATGTGTTCACAGAATGTTAATGCTTTGCTCCGGTACTTTATTAAAAGGAGTACCTTAATATCCAGTAGATTCCCTAGAGGCCCGGCTGCCACCGGCTGGTAGGACAAAAGATGTTGTGCAAGTTTCTCATTGCGAGCACGTACGACTATATACGGAACACATGCCTATGGATTGCTTAGTACTTGGACACCGTTTTATTATTATCTGCAAATGCCCTGCTTTGATTGTTACATGAGTTTCTCTCATCCATGCAACGCCCGTCATCCATCCCTGTGCCTATAGTATTTTAATCCTGATGTTTACTATAATCACTACTGCTGTCTTTGTTACTCATTCTTGTTATTTCACTATCAAGCATCGCTATAAAGCGTTACCTCTTGATAAACTCTTGCGAGCAAGTCTGTTTCAGTGTGCAATGAATTGACAACTCAGTTGTTAAGGCTTTCAAGTATTCTTTATCTCCCCTTGTGTCGAATCAATAAATTGGGTTTTACTTCCCTCGAAGACTGTTGCGATCCCCTATACTTGTGGGTTATCAAGACTATTTTCTGGTGCCGTTGCCGGGGAGCATAGCTTTATTTGGAAGTTCACTTGGATTGATATTGTTCGCTGCAAATTCTCCATCATGGGTAAATCTCGTGATTCTAAAGTCGCCATATTACCATCCACTACAAGAAAAGGTACAACTCTGAGTACCTCTGCTGCTCTTGATTCACCATCTGTGATAAGTCAACTTGTTTCACCACCACAAGCTTCACTTGTTGGTACTTCTGCTGAATCTGAAAATTCTCATAATATTGATGATGTTTCTGCTGTGCTTGATGATAGTGGTTCATTGGGATCTTTTCTAGATGCTACAATTGCTAGGTCTAGACAAATTGAAAATGCTGAAACTCCTAATGAAAATGTTGCTACACCTGTTAATTCACCTGAGTCTGTTGATTATTCTAGTGATGATCCTGATGAGGATTATGTGGAGCTTAATGATGATTTTATTGATAAATGCAATGCTATTACTGATGCAAGAAAAATTAAAAAGTTTCTCGACTTGACATCTTGTTAGATATAAGTTGTCTCCTGATCCTAAATTTGCTACATCTCCTATAAACATTAAGGATAAAGATTATGATTTTTCTCTTGATCTATCTCATATAGCTATTGTTGAGAAAACACCCTTTTGTGGTACTGAAAAAGAAAGTGTTGTAGAACACATGAATGAACTCTCTTCTATGAGTAGCTTGTTTTCTGATGATGTCAAGATGCGCACTTATTTTGTTGCTAAAAATTTTCCTTTCTCGTTAAAGGATGACACTAAAACTTGGTATAAAAATTTGCCTCCTGGTTCTATTACTAGTCCAGGTGATTTGCTTGATGTTTTCTTTCGGAAATACTTTCCTGCTAGCGCTCAACATGCTGCTTTACAGAAAATTTATAGCTTTGACCAGGAAGATGGAGAGAAATTGCCAGAAGCTTGGGCAAGATTTTGCTCTCTTATCAGAGCTCGACCTGGACATGATTTGGAAAAGCGTGATTTACTTGATATATTTTATAGTGGAATAACCGTTGAGTCTAGAGCATATTTGGATAGTTGTGCTGGTTGTGTTTTCAGGAAAAGAACTCCAGACGAAGCTGAAGAATTATTGGCTAAAATAGGCCAGAATCATGATAATTGGGCTACACCTGAACCAACTCCGACGCCGATATTGAAGAAGAGGGGTTTAATTAAATTAAATGATGAAGATATGAGGGAAGCCAAGAAGTCTCTTAAGGAGAAAGGTATTAAATCCGAAGATGTGAAGAATTTACCTCCCATGGAAGATTTATGCAAGATAATTCCCCCTTCGTCCATGATTGAGGTAAACTCTCTTCAACGCTTTACTAGGGAAGATATTCCGTATTCAAAACCTCCTGCTCAATGCTTAGATGAGTTTGATAATTATATTGTTAAGCAAGAAAATTTTAATATGAGAGTAGAGAATCATCTAATGGAAAATTCTCAAGCTATTAGCAATTCGCATGATATTGTGGAGAGAACCTCCAATGATGTTAAGATGCTTGTTAAACATTTTCAAATGGTTCAAACTCAAATTGATCAACTCACTAAAGTGCAAAATGATTTGTTAAAAAATAATTCTAAAGAGAAACATGCTTACGAAGTAACAACTAGAGGCGGTGTTTCCACCCAGGATCCTCTATATCCTGAGGGGCATCCTAAGAGAGTTGAACAAGATTCTCAACGAATTGAGCCTAGTGCTCCTTCTAAGAAAAACAAGAAGTGAAAGATCGAGATGTCGCCTAGAGGGGGGGGGGTGAATAGGCAATTACAAACTCTTGCGGATTTGTCTTGTAAGAATGCGGAATTAAACTAATGTTTAGTTTACAAGCACAAACCCTAAATATGCTAAGCTCAACTAAGTGTAACAATGGCAACTAGAGCTAAGCAAGATAGGCACAAGATATATGTAGCACAAGTGATAGCAAGATATATGTACTTCAAGCACGATGGCTATCACAAGGAAAGAGAGCTCGGGTATAGAAATAACCGAGGCACGCGGAGACGAGGATGTATTCCCGTGTTCCCTTGCTTTGCAACAAGGTACGTCACGTTTGGAGGAGTGGAGGTCCCACGAAGGATTCCCCGCGCCACGAAGGCTCACCCTATTCTCCGAACCACACCCACGAAGGATAATGGCCCTTTCCTTATGGTTAGCTTTTCCTCCGCTCCGGAGATGGCAAGCTCCACAACCACTTCACAAGCTCCACGAAGGAGAAGCCCGGGCCTCTTCACAATCTTCTTGAAGAGATCACCGGAGCACCAACCGCCAAGCCAACTAGGAGGTTTCCCTCCAAGAGTAACAAGCTCACGGTCTCTCACTCGAACTAATCGTGGTGGAGAGCTCAACACTATGCAATGATGCAAAGCAAGAACACTAGAGGTGTTCAAATCCTTCACTCTCAAATCCCACCCAAACAACAAATGCTAGGATGAGATTAGAGAGGAAGAACAATGGGGAAAGTCAACAAAAGACTCCAAGATCTAGATCCCAAGAGATTCCCTCACTTAGAGAAGAAATGAATTGGTGGAAGTGTAGATCTAGATCTCCTCTCTTAGATCCCTCAAGAATGAGCAAGAATGGTTGGAGGAATCAAAGGGGAGAGCAAGTTCTTCAAATGCAACAATGGAGGAGAGAGAATGGGAAGAACTGCACAGCCCAAGGTGGAAGAAGGGCTATTTATAGCCCAAGAGCAAATATAACCGTTGGGGAAAAGTTGGGCTGAGTCAGCCGTCGAGGAGGCCGTCAACCGGGCACAGGACCGGGCCGTCCGGTTCGGGACCCACGATCGAGCCAAGACCTGAGACAGGCCATCCGGTCCACAGACCGGTCGACCGGGCTAGTGACCGGACCAAGCTGAAAAGCTTATCGGATAGTGCCGGATGGCACGGTCCGAGGCCGGTTTGAAACCGGGCCATCCGGTCAGAAGGCCGGTCAAGCATGGCTAGAAAACGGACCAAGATTAAAAGCTTCTTTTGGATAGTGCCGGATGGCACCGGTCCAGGCCGGTTTGAAACCGGGCCATCCTGGCCGACGGCCGGTCACACCGGGCTAGAAACCGGCCGCCAGGAAATCATGTTATACAAAAGCGTGATAACTTTTGTGTCCGGACCCGATTGACATGAAACCAATTTTGTTGGAAAGATAACGACGAATAGAACCCCAACAAAAGCTGGAAATATGGAGACTCCTCACAGAACATTTTAGATGATTTTAGAGAGGGAGTCTCCCACCGTCAAGAAACGGTAAAGACGTCCAAACTCGAAAACGCAATAGAAGATGCATGCGGATTCCGTTTTCGATGAACTTGGGCTTGTTGTAAAGCTAGCAACAAGCTCAAGAACCTCACATAGAAAAACACCAAGAAGCAATAAGGATATGCAAAGTATGCAAAGGATTGAGCTCCCTAAGACGATGTGATCAAGTTACCCAACCGAAAGCCCCTCTTAATAGTGCGGCTATGTATCCTATAATCCGGTCTCCCATCAACCACCTTGAGACCGGTAAAGGAAAACCTAGCAAGGCCATACCTTTGCCTTGCGCATCCCGCTTGATCTTGATGATAGCTCTTCAAGCTCCACTCAAGCGGAATGCCTCACTTGATCATCATCGCTTCGTGAAGACTCACAAATGCTCCCCCATACACCATGATGGGAAAGCTCTATTGATGCACATCTTCACATGTCCATTATCACCAAATGGACGGCAAGCTTCAAGCATGTGATCCACTTGAGATGCTCATCTTGAACTTGCCCGACTTAACCTTGTACCTTCTCATACTCTCATAAGATAGAGCATGGCTAATATTGAGTTCCACATAAGAACTCCATCTTCATTTCTTCTTCTTGATCATATCACATATGTATCTTCAAACCGATGATCTTGATGCCAATACACAAGGTATACCTTTATCTTCATGGCATCCATACTTGAATCCAACACATGGAGAACAAGTAGTACCTATGGAATATTCCTTCATATAAACTCAATGAAAACATTAGTCCATAGGGGTTGTCATTAATTACCAAAACCACACATAGGGGCAATGTACCCTTACAATCTCCCCCATTTTGGTAATTGATGACAACCACAATAAGAGGGTTTATATAATGAATATTAGAAACAAGTACTCAACTTATCCGAGAATAAGTTGTATACAAGAAGGTTGTATTTGATATGGTCAAGTAACACAAAGCTACTAGCCCATATCAAAACCGGCTCTACTCACACAACTACAACAAATGCAAGAGATGTGAGTAGAACCAATATATATAGTGAAAACTCCCCCACAATGTATGCACGTGTGATGAACATGAATTCATTGCATACATTGTCAAGATTAACCTTTGGGATAGTTTCCACTATATATATACAACCATGCAAGACATATAAATATGGAATGCATGAGAGGCAAAACACTTAAGCACAAACCAAGCTTAAGTATAAAACCATTCCCTTAAACCCTCTAAACTTCTCCCCCATTGGCATCGATTGTCAAAATGGGTGAAAAATTTAGAAGGCCAATATAATGTGAGTTCCTCCCCAAAGTGTGCACTTCTCATAATTTGAGTGGAATCAAGTGCACATATCCAATGATGAATACTTGAAGGAAATCAAACTATATTGAGGATCAAAGATTACATAAAGATAACATGGTGAAGTGAGCTTCAACAAACAAAGCAAGCAATCAAAGATCCAATTGGACAAACAAAGATATCATGATAAGAAAGATATAGTGCTCTAAAAATAAGAAAGCTCCCCAAGGTTCGTGCACAATTTATAATGTTTGCATTTGAATACAATATGCACAAACATGGAATCCTCACTCCCTATATATCATTTAGAACACAACTAAGATAAGGAGAGTATGCTTATCAAGAACAACTTGAGTCCAACAATTACGAGATATGAGTGCATGAAGAAAATAAATAAACCAAGCACTCATAAATTTTCTTTACCAACCCACTAAAAACAAAAGGGGTAAAAGATGGTCGTAGCGATCAAGGATATCAAGGTGATAGATTAACGCTCTTATGTATATGAGTTTCTAAAGTGGACAAAGTGATCCATAAAGAAACATGCACACACAAGAGGTTAACAAAATAGATAAAACAAGATATCCAAGATGAAGTCATAAAATATACCAAACTATGTTTGCTTAAGAAGCATATATAGCCAATGGCTCCAATTTTCACTTATGGTATATATGAATGAACTTCAACCAAGTTAAACCTCAAAAGCATTACAACTAACAATAAGGGAAATAGAGCTAGTTGGAGTGTTTTGAGAAAGGCAACAAGTATCACAAATACGGATTTATTTCACAAATTCATCAATATTGCACACAAGAGCTCTTTGAGGAATTGATATGCAATAAATTGCTAGAGGGCATATTTGTGATAGGTGAATCATAAAATATGATATATATATATATATAACCTATCATATGCATCTTCTCAAATTACTCAGGTGTACAATAAGAAGTTTTCTTTAAAAGGATTTTTCAAGAACCTCAATATTTTCGAAATAAAGAATTTCATGCCAAGATGCAACCTACAAGAGGTTGGATGCTATATGAGAATGCATGAATAAGATACTTGTTACCGAGATAGGAATGGCTTGATGTAGTAGATAAGAGTTCATCGATCATCCTAGCTTGACTCCAATTCTCATATGGTGACAACACCTTCCTTATAGATGAGACAAGCTTCCATTGCATCTCCAATGTACCTAAAACATCATTCAAGTACATCTTGGCCCCCAAACTTATTGGGTCCAACATGGTTAGACAAACCACAATATATAGGACACACTCCATATAAATATGTGCATATTTAGATGAAATTTGAATTTCATGCACATCTTAGCCATTTAGGATTTGATGGAGTATACCCTATATAATGGATCAAACAAAGCAAGCATGCTATAAATATAAACAAATTACATATAAGCACACACAAAGACTTTAAAGATCCAAGAAAGATATACTTTGGACAAAACACCAAAAGAATCGAATAAGGCATAAAGGTGTTACCAAACAAATTTGTTGTCCAAAATATATCAAAGACGCAAATCACAAAAGATTTGTTCAACAAAGTTCAACAAATGAACTAAGAAGAAACCATTGAGCATAAAGGATGAAATAAAGCAAACATGCTCAAGGATTTATCTCATTCAAGCAAATAAATCATGTAAGAAAGAATGAGATAACAAACTCCCCCAAAGAGCAAGGTTCAAACAAAATAAACCAAACCCTATACACTTTTCACAATGGCACAATGTACCGTAAGGAAAAGGTTTGTCTTCCAAAACAAACACTTGATATGAATCAAGAGAATTTATCAAAACATTTTTTTTTAAAGGGACAAGGAAGACACATGGGAGCAACAAGGATTTGTTGGAAGTAAAATAAGGCAATAAGAAACAATCCAAGGTGAAGATGATCCAAAAGTTCAACCACATACAAGGTTATCAATTGTCAAAGACAATGAGTATATTGGAAATAATTTCCGGTGGAGTATTGACAATGTTAGAAAGGATCAACTTCACAATAAAAGGCATAGGATAAGTATATAGAATTGAGCACTATGCACGGATGAAGATTCTTGATAACTTCAACTAGTCACACAATCATGCACGGCAATGATTAGAATAACTTGAAGCAAACGGTGTCTCAAATAAGATATAGAGATATGTATTTGAGGAAAAACGCACCAAGAATTTCATATTCAAACAAGAGCCCACAAGATGAGTAATAAAATATTTTTATTATGAATGGAGCTTGTTTGAGTAAACATGCCACCTAGGAACAAGATAATTAAGAGCATCAACTCTAAGTGGCATAACCTCATATGTTCACATTTTCTAGGCTTGTGATATGTACAAAACATATTACTCCCCCATAATGTGATAAAACATTTCTTCTAAATAAGAGGCAACTAAAATTCAACTAGAGATGATTAATGGATATTTAGAATTTGAATTTCTCATGAGTATTGCACACCACATAGTGACTAGATAATCTTGCAATATCAATACTAAGTGGTGATACCCATGTACACACATTTTAAAGAAAGAGGGATGCACAAAGCATATCACTCCCCCAAAATGGGATGTTCCATTAATCACTTCAAAGAGAGCCAAATAAGATATCATCAAGATGCATTAGGCTCAAAACAATACACAAGTATATGGTGAGTCAAACAAACATACTTGAATACACAAGATAAGCAAGTAAGACACAACACATACATACACATATTTGGTACAAAACCAAACATGCAAAAGGAGCAAGTAACTTACAATAAACATGAAGAGTTGAAGTATAAGTTACCGCAAGGAGGAACATTGGATTATGAGATATAGATGATAATCCATACGACTTGGCTTGGTCAAAATATAATATATGAAGATCCCTTAATTCTTCATGAAGTAGCCAAGTCTCCAATGACCTCCTCCTACACCTATTGATCAAATTTGAGCTTGTTGGTCCCCAACCAAGTTGGGTCCTAAGAGGTTAGTCACAATATGCTTGGCAACCCAAATGGTTCTTTTCTTGAAACCACTTTGAGTTCCAACAAACTTGGCAAACACATTGCCATCCTTATCCTTCCCTAGAGAATAATCATTATCAACAACTATAGGGTTAGATAAGGAACCACCTAAGCAAGAAGAAGCAAAGTGCCCCTTCTCACGGCATAAGTAGCAAGTGTTCCCCTTTCTCTTCTTTATTGATTTCTTCTCTTGGGGAACAATATCTTGATTCTTCTTGGGAAGTGGCCTATCTTGAACTTGAGGTCGAGCATGAGCTTGACCTTTACCTTGTGGCCGTTTCCCTTGTTGTTTCTCACTCAAGTGCTTCTTCTTCTTCAATGGGCATGATCTAACATGATGCCCTTCAACCTTGCACTTGAAACAAACCAACTTGGCCGGATCCTTGACTTTGTCTTGGCCCTTCTTCTTGTTGCTCTTGCTCTTGGACTTGTTCTTGTTATTGGAGTTGAATCCAAGTCCACTTTTGTCATTGGGGGATTGTTGCACACTTAGCATCTTGTCAAGTGCGGATTTCCCTTCATGACGCTTTTCCAAGTCTTTCTTCAAAGAAAGGACTTGAGCCTCGAGCTCTTTTATTTCCTCTACATGGTTAGTAGAAATACAAGTACTAGAGGAAGTAGAAGCTTCATTGTTAGAGCAACAAGGCAAAGTGAGTAATCCAACACAAGGTGTATCACTAGTTTGACTAGATGGATTACAAGGACTAGCACATGGCAATATAACATTTGTAGTAGAGATTGTGCTAACATCCATATGAGGCTCACAAGATGTTACCTTAGTGATACTTGCCTCATGAGCTAACTTTAGCCCATCATAGGAAATTAGAAGATCATCATGAGAGCTTGAGAGCTTTTTATGACTTTCTTCCAATTCCCTATAATTGCTAGTTAGCAACTCAAGTTGAGCCCTTAGCTCAACATTCTCCTCTAAGGTAGATGCTTCACAAGAATTAGAGTTAGTAGCACAAGCATCAACAATAGTTTTCTCATTTTCATGCATATAGGATTCAATTTTTTGTGTAAGCATAAAATTAGTATGCTTCTCATCTTTTAGCTCATGCTTGAGGAGAGTGAATCTCATTTCCTCATTTTCAACATGGGACTCCAACTTCACTATGGTTTCCTTATATTTATTCAAGATATCCATAGAGTGTTCGAGATTAGCACGAGCTTCTTTATTACCATGAAGAGAAGCATATATCATTGCCATATTATGCACCAAGGTATTATATTCTTCATCATTATCATCATCATCACTCTCATCATTAGAGGAAGTGTTAGGAGTCAAAGTAGGAGATACCTTTGATCCATTTGCCATAAGGCACATGTGCATACCGGAGAATGAAGATGAAGATATTCTTGAATCCTCATTTGAAAACATGTCTTGATCCATAGAGTGTTCGGTTTCCTCTACATTGTTAGTCAACAAACAACTAGAGGAAATATAAGCATTTTGATTATGGGGGCAAGACAAGGTAAGCATATCTTCATGAGATCTATGTAAGCAATTTACACATGATATGCAAGGACTATCAACACAAGCATGTAGATTATTTTCAATGCAAGATGTGTTTAAGTCCAAAGAGGAAACATTGCAATGAGATAGAGATGAAGAGTCATCACTACTGAGCACAATATCAACATTGCAATTTCCCTCACCACTCACCATATCATTACCTTGTGTCTTGCAACACGTTGGTGAAGTGGAAGAAGATGATGACTCATCACGACCGGAGGTGGAAGCAACTTGGAGCTCTTCATGATGTGAAGGGGAAGAGAGCTCCTCGGAGTCACCACCGACCAATTTAGATGTGGATCCACCAAACATTTCCTTAAGCTTGATCCACATCTCATGAGACGATTTTCTCTTTATATATATCAAGAACCTACGAAAATCGGGTCTCAAAGAGAATAAAAGCTCATTAGATACTTGAGCTTCAAGATGTAAGTTTTCTCATCCTCTAAAGATAGATTTTGAGGATCCATCGGAGGAGAAAAACCTACATCTAGAAATTGCTCAATGTTTGGACACAAGGTCCGAAGTTTACAAAGCAAGCAATTTCGCCACAAATGATAATTTGTGCCAACAAAGATAATTGTGTCATTGTGCACTAAATTACTAGCCGACATCTTTACTCTCAAGGCGGTGAAGCCTAAAACAAGGAGAGACCTTGCTCTGATACCAATTGAAAGATCGAGATGTCGCCTATAGAGGGGGTGAATAGGCAATTACAAACTCTTGCGGATTTGTCTTGTAAGAATGCGGAATTAAACTAATGTTTAGTTTACAAGCACAAACCCTAAATATGCTAAGCTCAACTAAGTGTAACAATGGCAACTAGAGCTAAGCAAGATAGGCACAAGATATATGTAGCACAAGTGATAGCAAGATATATGTACTTCAAGCACGATGGCTATCACAAGGAAAGAGAGCTCGGGTATAGAAATAACCGAGGCACGCGGAGACGAGGATGTATTCCCGTGTTCCCTTGCTTTGCAACAAGGTACGTCACGTTTGGAGGAGTGGAGGTCCCACGAAGGATTCCCGCGCCACGAAGGCTCACCCTATTCTCCGAACCACACCCACGAAGGATAATGGCCCTTTCCTTATGGTTAGCTTTTCCTCCGCTCAGGAGATGGCAAGCTCCACAACCACTTCACAAGCTCCACGAAGGAGAAGCCCGGGCCTCTTCACAATCTTCTTGAAGAGATCACCGGAGCACCAACCGCCAAGCCAACTAGGAGGTTTCCCTCCAAGAGTAACAAGCTCACGGTCTCTCACTCGAACTAATCGTGGTGGAGAGCTCAACACTATGCAATGATGCAAAGCAAGAACACTAGAGGTGTTCAAATCCTTCACTCTCAAATCCCACCCAAACAACAAATGCTAGGATGAGATTAGAGAGGAAGAACAATGGGGAAAGTCAACAAAAGACTCCAAGATCTAGATCCCAAGAGATTCCCTCACTTAGAGAAGAAATGAATTGGTGGAAGTGTAGATCTAGATCTCCTCTCTTAGATCCCTCAAGAATGAGCAAGAATGGTTGGAGGAATCAAAGGGGAGAGCAAGTTCTTCAAATGCAACAATGGAGGAGAGAGAATGGGAAGAACTGCACAGCCCAAGGTGGAAGAAGGGCTATTTATAGCCCAAGAGCAAATATAACCGTTGGGGAAAAGTTGGGCTGAGTCGGTACGTCGAGGAGGCAGTCAACCGGGCCTGGGGCCGGGCCGTCCGGTTCAGACCCGATCGGGCCAGAGACCACAGACCGGGCCATCCGGTCCACAGACCGGTCGACCTGGCTAGTGACCGGACCAAGCTGAAAAGATTACTGGATAGTGACCGGATTGCACCGTTCCAGTGGGCAGTTAGAAACCGGGCCATCCGGTCGATCGGCCGGTCACGCCGGGACTAGAAACCGGACCAAGATTAAAAGCTTACTGGATAGTGCCCGGATGGCACCGGTCCAGAGGCCGGTTTGAAACCGCCATCGATTCGACGGCCGGGTCACACCGGAGCTAGAAACCGCCAAGAGAAATCATGTTATACAAAAAGCTGTGATAACTTTTGTGTCGGACCCCGATTGACATGAAACCAATTTTGTTGGAAAGATAACGACGAATAGAACCCCAACAAAAACTGGAAATATGGAGACTCCTCACAGAACATTTTAGATGATTTTAGAGAGGGAGTCTCCACCGTCAAGAAACGGTAAAGACGTCCAAACTCGAAAACGCAATAGAAGATGCATGCGGATTCCGTTTTCGATGAACTTGGGCTTGTTGTAAAGCTAGCAACAAGCTCAAGAACCTCACATAGAAAAACACCAAGAAGCAATAAGGATATGCAAAGTATGCAAAGGATTGAGCTCCCTAAGACGATGTGATCAAGTTACCCAACCGAAAGCCCCTCTTAATAGTGCGGCTATGTATCCTATAATCCGGTCTCCCATCAACCACCTTGAGACCGGTAAAAGGAAAACCTAGCAAGGCCATACCTTTGCCTTGCGCATCCCGCTTGATCTTGATGATAGCTCTTCAAGCTCCACTCAAGCCGGAATGCCTCACTTGATCATCATCGCTTCGTGAAGACTCACAAATGCTCCCCCATACACCATGATGGGAAAGCTCTATTGATGCACATCTTCACATGTCCATTATCACCAAATGGACGGCAAGCTTCAAGCATGTGATCCACTTGAGATGCTCATCTTGAACTTGCCCGACTTAACCTTGTACCTTCTCATACTCTCATAAGATAGAGCATGGCTAATATTGAGTTCCACATAAGAACTCCATCTTCATTTCTTCTTCTTGATCATATCACATATGTATCTTCAAACCGATGATCTTGATGCCAATACACAAGGTATACCTTTATCTTCATGGCATCCATACTTGAATCCAACACATGGAGAACAAGTAGTACCTATGGAATATTCCTTCATATAAACTCAATGAAAACATTAGTCCATAGGGGTTGTCATTAATTACCAAAACCACACATAGGGGCAATGTACCCTTACAATCTCCCCCATTTTGGTAATTGATGACAACCACAATAAGAGGGTTTATATAATGAATATTAGAAACAAGTACTCAACTTATCCGAGAATAAGTTGTATACAAGAGGTTGTATTTGATATGGTCAAGTAACACAAAGCTACTAGCCCATATCAAAACCGGCTCTACTCACACAACTACAACAAATGCAAGAGATGTGAGTAGAACCAATATATATAGTGAAAACTCCCCCACAATGTATGCACGTGTGATGAACATGAATTCATTGCATACATTGTCAAGATTAACCTTTGGGATAGTTTCCACTATATATATACAACCATGCAAGACATATAAATATGGAATGCATGAGAGGCAAAACACTTAAGCACAAACCAAGCTTAAGTATAAAACCATTCCCTTAAACCCTCTAAACTTCTCCCCCATTGGCATCGATTGTCAAAATGGGTGAAAAATTTAGAAGGCCAATATAATGTGAGTTCCTCCCCAAAGTGTGCACTTCTCATAATTTGAGTGGAATCAAGTGCACATATCCAATGATGAATACTTGAAGGAAATCAAACTATATTGAGGATCAAAGATTACATAAAGATAACATGGTGAAGTGAGCTTCAACAAACAAAGCAAGCAATCAAAGATCCAATTGGACAAACAAAGATATCATGATAAGAAAGATATAGTGCTCTAAAAATAAGAAAGCTCCCCAAGGTTCGTGCACAATTTATAATGTTTGCATTTGAATACAATATGCACAAACATGGAATCCTCACTCCCTATATATCATTTAGAACACAACTAAGATAAGGAGAGTATGCTTATCAAGAACAACTTGAGTCCAACAATTACGAGATATGAGTGCATGAAGAAAATAAATAAACCAAGCACTCATAAATTTTCTTTACCAACCCACTAAAAACAAAAGGGGTAAAAGATGGTCTAACGATCAAGGATATCAAGGTGATAGATTAACGCTCTTATGTATATGAGTTTCTAAAGTGGACAAAGTGATCCATAAAGAAACATGCACACACAAGAGGTTAACAAAATAGATAAAACAAGATATCCAAGATGAAGTCATAAAATATACCAAACTATGTTTGCTTAAGAAGCATATATAGCCAATGGCTCCAATTTTCACTTATGGTATATATGAATGAACTTCAACCAAGTTAAACCTCAAAAGCATTACAACTAACAATAAGGAAATAGAGCTAGTTGGAGTGTTTTGAGAAAGGCAACAAGTATCACAAATACGGATTTATTTCACAAATTCATCAATATTGCACACAAGAGCTCTTTGAGGAATTGATATGCAATAAATTGCTAGAGGGCATATTTGTGATAGGTGAATCATAAAATATGATATATATATATATATAACCTATCATATGCATCTTCTCAAATTACTCAGGTGTACAATAAGAAGTTTTCTTTAAAAGGATTTTTCAAGAACCTCAATATTTTCGAAATAAAGAATTTCATGCCAAGATGCAACCTACAAGAGGTTGGATGCTATATGAGAATGCATGAATAAGATACTTGTTACCGAGATAGGAATGGCTTGATGTAGTAGATAAGAGTTCATCGATCATCCTAGCTTGACTCCAATTCTCATATGGTGACAACACCTTCCTTATAGATGAGACAAGCTTCCATTGCATCTCCAATGTACCTAAAACATCATTCAAGTACATCTTGGCCCCCAAACTTATTGGGTCCAACATGGTTAGACAAACCACAATATATAGGACACACTCCATATAAATATGTGCATATTTAGATGAAATTTGAATTTCATGCACATCTTAGCCATTTAGGATTTGATGGAGTATACCCTATATAATGGATCAAACAAAGCAAGCATGCTATAAATATAAACAAATTACATATAAGCACACACAAAGACTTTAAAGATCCAAGAAAGATATACTTTGGACAAAACACCAAAAGAATCGAATAAGGCATAAAGGTGTTACCAAACAAATTTGTTGTCCAAAATATATCAAAGACGCAAATCACAAAAGATTTGTTCAACAAAGTTCAACAAATGAACTAAGAAGAAACCATTGAGCATAAAGGATGAAATAAAGCAAACATGCTCAAGGATTTATCTCATTCAAGCAAATAAATCATGTAAGAAAGAATGAGATAACAAACTCCCCCAAAGAGCAAGGTTCAAACAAAATAAACCAAACCCTATACACTTTTCACAATGGCACAATGTACCGTAAGGAAAAGGTTTGTCTTCCAAAACAAACACTTGATATGAATCAAGAGAATTTATCAAAACATTTTTTTTTAAAGGGACAAGGAAGACACATGGGAGCAACAAGGATTTGTTGGAAGTAAAATAAGGCAATAAGAAACAATCCAAGGTGAAGATGATCCAAAAGTTCAACCACATACAAGGTTATCAATTGTCAAAGACAATGAGTATATTGGAAATAATTTCCGGTGGAGTATTGACAATGTTAGAAAGGATCAACTTCACAATAAAAGGCATAGGATAAGTATATAGAATTGAGCACTATGCACGGATGAAGATTCTTGATAACTTCAACTAGTCACACAATCATGCACGGCAATGATTAGAATAACTTGAAGCAAACGGTGTCTCAAATAAGATATAGAGATATGTATTTGAGGAAAAAACGCACCAAGAATTTCATATTCAAACAAGAGCCCACAAGATGAGTAATAAAATATTTTTATTATGAATGGAGCTTGTTTGAGTAAACATGCCACCTAGGAACAAGATAATTAAGAGCATCAACTCTAAGTGGCATAACCTCATATGTTCACATTTTCTAGGCTTGTGATATGTACAAAACATATTACTCCCCCATAATGTGATAAAACATTTCTTCTAAATAAGAGGCAACTAAAATTCAACTAGAGATGATTAATGGATATTTAGAATTTGAATTTCTCATGAGTATTGCACACCACATAGTGACTAGATAATCTTGCAATATCAATACTAAGTGGTGATACCCATGTACACACATTTTAAAGAAAGAGGGATGCACAAAGCATATCACTCCCCCAAAATGGGATGTTCCATTAATCACTTCAAAGAGAGCCAAATAAGATATCATCAAGATGCATTAGGCTCAAAACAATACACAAGTATATGGTGAGTCAAACAAACATACTTGAATACACAAGATAAGCAAGTAAGACACAACACATACATACACATATTTGGTACAAAACCAAACATGCAAAAGGGCAAGTAACTTACAATAAACATGAAGAGTTGAAGTATAAGTTACCGCAAGGAGGAACATTGGATTATGAGATATAGATGATAATCCATACGACTTGGCTTGGTCAAAATATAATATATGAAGATCCCTTAATTCTTCATGAAGTAGCCAAGTCTCCAATGACCTCCTCCTACACCTATTGATCAAATTTGAGCTTGTTGGTCCCCAACCAAGTTGGGTCCTAAGAGGTTAGTCACAATATGCTTGGCAACCCAAATGGTTCTTTTCTTGAAACCACTTTGAGTTCCAACAAACTTGGCAAACACATTGCCATCCTTATCCTTCCCTAGAGAATAATCATTATCAACAACTATAGGGTTAGATAAGGAACCACCTAAGCAAGAAGAAGCAAAGTGCCCCTTCTCACGGCATAAGTAGCAAGTGTTCCCCTTTCTCTTCTTTATTGATTTCTTCTCTTGGGGAACAATATCTTGATTCTTCTTGGGAAGTGGCCTATCTTGAACTTGAGGTCGAGCATGAGCTTGACCTTTACCTTGTGGCCGTTTCCCTTGTTGTTTCTCACTCAAGTGCTTCTTCTTCTTCAATGGGCATGATCTAACATGATGCCCTTCAACCTTGCACTTGAAACAAACCAACTTGGCCGGATCCTTGACTTTGTCTTGGCCCTTCTTCTTGTTGCTCTTGCTCTTGGACTTGTTCTTGTTATTGGAGTTGAATCCAAGTCCACTTTTGTCATTGGGGGATTGTTGCACACTTAGCATCTTGTCAAGTGCGGATTTCCCTTCATGACGCTTTTCCAAGTCTTTCTTCAAAGAAAGGACTTGAGCCTCGAGCTCTTTTATTTCCTCTACATGGTTAGTAGAAATACAAGTACTAGAGGAAGTAGAAGCTTCATTGTTAGAGCAACAAGGCAAAGTGAGTAATCCAACACAAGGTGTATCACTAGTTTGACTAGATGGATTACAAGGACTAGCACATGGCAATATAACATTTGTAGTAGAGATTGTGCTAACATCCATATGAGGCTCACAAGATGTTACCTTAGTGATACTTGCCTCATGAGCTAACTTTAGCCCATCATAGGAAATTAGAAGATCATCATGAGAGCTTGAGAGCTTTTTATGACTTTCTTCCAATTCCCTATAATTGCTAGTTAGCAACTCAAGTTGAGCCCTTAGCTCAACATTCTCCTCTAAGGTAGATGCTTCACAAGAATTAGAGTTAGTAGCACAAGCATCAACAATAGTTTTCTCATTTTCATGCATATAGGATTCAATTTTTTGTGTAAGCATAAAATTAGTATGCTTCTCATCTTTTAGCTCATGCTTGAGGAGAGTGAATCTCATTTCCTCATTTTCAACATGGGACTCCAACTTCACTATGGTTTCCTTATATTTATTCAAGATATCCATAGAGTGTTCGAGATTAGCACGAGCTTCTTTATTACCATGAAGAGAAGCATATATCATTGCCATATTATGCACCAAGGTATTATATTCTTCATCATTATCATCATCATCACTCTCATCATTAGAGGAAGTGTTAGGAGTCAAAGTAGGAGATACCTTTGATCCATTTGCCATAAGGCACAAGTGCATACAGGAGAATGAAGATGAAGATATTCTTGAATCCTCATTTGAAAACATGTCTTGATCCATAGAGTGTTCGGTTTCCTCTACATTGTTAGTCAACAAACAACTAGAGGAAATATAAGCATTTTGATTATGGGGGCAAGACAAGGTAAGCATATCTTCATGAGATCTATGTAAGCAATTTACACATGATATGCAAGGACTATCAACACAAGCATGTAGATTATTTTCAATGCAAGATGTGTTTAAGTCCAAAGAGGAAACATTGCAATGAGATAGAGATGAAGAGTCATCACTACCGAGCACAATATCAACATTGCAATTTCCCTCACCACTCACCATATCATTACCTTGTGTCTTGCAACACGTTGGTGAAGTGGAAGAAGATGATGACTCATCACGACCGGAGGTGGAAGCAACTTGGAGCTCTTCATGATGTGAAGGGGAAGAGAGCTCCTCGGAGTCACCACCGACCAATTTAGATGTGGATCCACCAAACATTTCCTTAAGCTTGATCCACATCTCATGAGACGATTTTCTCTTTATATATATCAAGAACCTACGAAAATCGGGTCTCAAAGAGAATAAAAGCTCATTAGATACTTGAGCTTCAAGATGTAAGTTTTTCTCATCCTCTAAAGATAGATTTTGAGGATCCATCGGAGGAGAAAAACCTACATCTAGAAATTGCTCAATGTTTGGACACAAGGTCCGAAGTTTACAAAGCAAGCAATTTCGCCACAAATGATAATTTGTGCCAACAAAGATAATTGTGTCATTGTGCACTAAATTACTAGCCGACATCTTTACTCTCAAGGCGGTGAAGCCTAAAACAAGGAGAGACCTTGCTACGATACCAATTGAAAGATCGAGATGTCGCCTAGAGGGGGGTGAATAGGCAATTACAAACTCTTGCGGATTTGTCTTGTAAGAATGCGGAATTAAACTAATGTTTAGTTTACAAGCACAAACCCTAAATATGCTAAGCTCAACTAAGTGTAACAATGGCAACTAGAGCTAAGCAAGATAGGCACAAGATATATGTAGCACAAGTGATAGCAAGATATATGTACTTCAAGCACGATGGCTATCACAAGGAAAGAGAGCTCGGGTATAGAAATAACCGAGGCACGCGGAGAGACGAGGATGTATTCCCGTGTTCCCTTGCTTTGCAACAAGGTACGTCACGTTTGGAGGAGTGGAGGTCCCACGAAGGATTCCCGCGCCACGAAGGCTCACCCTATTCTCCGAACCACACCCACGAAGGATAATGGCCCTTTCCTTATGGTTAGCTTTTCCTCCGCTCCGGAGATGGCAAGCTCCACAACCACTTCACAAGCTCCACGAAGGAGAAGCCCGGGCCTCTTCACAATCTTCTTGAAGAGATCACCGGAGCACCAACCGCCAAGCCAACTAGGAGGTTTCCCTCCAAGAGTAACAAGCTCACGGTCTCTCACTCGAACTAATCGTGGTGGAGAGCTCAACACTATGCAATGATGCAAAGCAAGAACACTAGAGGTGTTCAAATCCTTCACTCTCAAATCCCACCCAAACAACAAATGCTAGGATGAGATTAGAGAGGAAGAACAATGGGGAAAGTCAACAAAAGACTCCAAGATCTAGATCCCAAGAGATTCCCTCACTTAGAGAAGAAATGAATTGGTGGAAGTGTAGATCTAGATCTCCTCTCTTAGATCCCTCAAGAATGAGCAAGAATGGTTGGAGGAATCAAAGGGGAGAGCAAGTTCTTCAAATGCAACAATGGAGGAGAGAGAATGGGAAGAACTGCACAGCCCAAGGTGGAAGAAGGGCTATTTATAGCCCAAGAGCAAATATAACCGTTGGGGAAAAGTTGGGCTGAGTCAGCCGTCGAGGAGGCCGGTCAACCGGGCCTGGGACCGGCCGTCCGGTTCAGGACCGGTCGAACCGGGCCACAGACCGGGCCATCCGGTCCACAGACCGGTCGACCGGCTGGCTAGTGGACCAGGACCAAGCTGAAAAGCTTACTGGATAGTGCCCGGATGGCACCGGTCCAGGGGCCGGTTTGAAACCGGGCCATCCGGTCAGACGGCCGGTCACGCCGGGCTAGAAACCGGACCAAGATTAAAAGCTTACTGGATAGTGCCCGGATGGCACCGGTCCAGGGGCCGGTTTGAAACCGGGCCATCCGATCCGACGGCCAGTCACACTAAGGAAACCGGGCCAAGCAGGAAATCATGTTATACAAAAGCTGTGATAACTTTTGTGTCCGGACCCGATTGACATGAAACCAATTTTGTTGGAAAGATAACGACGAATAGAACCCCAACAAAAGCTGGAAATATGGAGACTCCTCACAGAACATTTTAGATGATTTTAGAGAGGGAGTCTCCCACCGTCAAGAAACTGTAAAGACGTCCAAACTCGAAAACGCAATAGAAGATGCATGCGGATTCCGTTTTCGATGAACTTGGGCTTGTTGTAAAGCTAGCAACAAGCTCAAGAACCTCACATAGAAAAACACCAAGAAGCAATAAGGATATGCAAAGTATGCAAAGGATTGAGCTCCCTAAGACGATGTGATCAAGTTACCCAACCGAAAGCCCCTCTTAATAGTGCGGCTATGTATCCTATAATCCGGTCTCCCATCAACCCCCTTGAGACCGGTCAAAGAGCAAACCTAGCAAGGCCATACCTTTGCCTTGCGCATCCCGCTTGATCTTGATGATAGCTCTTCAAGCTCCACTCAAGCCGGAATGCCTCACTTGATCATCATCGCTTCGTGAAGACTCACAAATGCTCCCCCATACACCATGATGGGAAAGCTCTATTGATGCACATCTTCACATGTCCATTATCACCAAATGGACGGCAAGCTTCAAGCATGTGATCCACTTGAGATGCTCATCTTGAACTTGCCCGACTTAACCTTGTACCTTCTCATACTCTCATAAGATAGAGCATGGCTAATATTGAGTTCCACATAAGAACTCCATCTTCATTTCTTCTTCTTGATCATATCACATATGTATCTTCAAACCGATGATCTTGATGCCAATACACAAGGTATACCTTTATCTTCATGGCATCCATACTTGAATCCAACACATGGAGAACAAGTAGTACCTATGGAATATTCCTTCATATAAACTCAATGAAAACATTAGTCCATAGGGGTTGTCATTAATTACCAAAACCACACATAGGGGCAATGTACCCTTACAATCTCCCCCATTTTGGTAATTGATGACAACCACAATAAGAGGGTTTATATAATGAATATTAGAAACAAGTACTCAACTTATCCGAGAATAAGTTGTATACAAGAGGTTGTATTTGATATGGTCAAGTAACACAAAGCTACTAGCCCATATCAAAACCGGCTCTACTCACACAACTACAACAAATGCAAGAGATGTGAGTAGAACCAATATATATAGTGAAAACTCCCCACAATGTATGCACGTGTGATGAACATGAATTCATTGCATACATTGTCAAGATTAACCTTTGGGATAGTTTCCACTATATATATACAACCATGCAAGACATATAAATATGGAATGCATGAGAGGCAAAACACTTAAGCACAAACCAAGCTTAAGTATAAAACCATTCCCTTAAACCCTCTAAACTTCTCCCCCATTGGCATCGATTGTCAAAATGGGTGAAAAATTTAGAAGGCCAATATAATGTGAGTTCCTCCCCAAAGTGTGCACTTCTCATAATTTGAGTGGAATCAAGTGCACATATCCAATGATGAATACTTGAAGGAAATCAAACTATATTGAGGATCAAAGATTACATAAAGATAACATGGTGAAGTGAGCTTCAACAAACAAAGCAAGCAATCAAAGATCCAATTGGACAAACAAAGATATCATGATAAGAAAGATATAGTGCTCTAAAAATAAGAAAGCTCCCCAAGGTTCGTGCACAATTTATAATGTTTGCATTTGAATACAATATGCACAAACATGGAATCCTCACTCCCTATATATCATTTAGAACACAACTAAGATAAGGAGAGTATGCTTATCAAGAACAACTTGAGTCCAACAATTACGAGATATGAGTGCATGAAGAAAATAAATAAACCAAGCACTCATAAATTTTCTTTACCAACCCACTAAAAACAAAAGGGGTAAAAGATGGTCGGCAACGATCAAGGATATCAAGGTGATAGATTAACGCTCTTATGTATATGAGTTTCTAAAGTGGACAAAGTGATCCATAAAGAAACATGCACACACAAGAGGTTAACAAAATAGATAAAACAAGATATCCAAGATGAAGTCATAAAATATACCAAACTATGTTTGCTTAAGAAGCATATATAGCCAATGGCTCCAATTTTCACTTATGGTATATATGAATGAACTTCAACCAAGTTAAACCTCAAAAGCATTACAACTAACAATAAGGGAAATAGAGCTAGTTGGAGTGTTTTGAGAAAGGCAACAAGTATCACAAATACGGATTTATTTCACAAATTCATCAATATTGCACACAAGAGCTCTTTGAGGAATTGATATGCAATAAATTGCTAGAGGGCATATTTGTGATAGGTGAATCATAAAATATGATATATATATATATATAACCTATCATATGCATCTTCTCAAATTACTCAGGTGTACAATAAGAAGTTTTCTTTAAAAGGATTTTTCAAGAACCTCAATATTTTCGAAATAAAGAATTTCATGCCAAGATGCAACCTACAAGAGGTTGGATGCTATATGAGAATGCATGAATAAGATACTTGTTACCGAGATAGGAATGGCTTGATGTAGTAGATAAGAGTTCATCGATCATCCTAGCTTGACTCCAATTCTCATATGGTGACAACACCTTCCTTATAGATGAGACAAGCTTCCATTGCATCTCCAATGTACCTAAAACATCATTCAAGTACATCTTGGCCCCCAAACTTATTGGGTCCAACATGGTTAGACAAACCACAATATATAGGACACACTCCATATAAATATGTGCATATTTAGATGAAATTTGAATTTCATGCACATCTTAGCCATTTAGGATTTGATGGAGTATACCCTATATAATGGATCAAACAAAGCAAGCATGCTATAAATATAAACAAATTACATATAAGCACACACAAAGACTTTAAAGATCCAAGAAAGATATACTTTGGACAAAACACCAAAAGAATCGAATAAGGCATAAAGGTGTTACCAAACAAATTTGTTGTCCAAAATATATCAAAGACGCAAATCACAAAAGATTTGTTCAACAAAGTTCAACAAATGAACTAAGAAGAAACCATTGAGCATAAAGGATGAAATAAAGCAAACATGCTCAAGGATTTATCTCATTCAAGCAAATAAATCATGTAAGAAAGAATGAGATAACAAACTCCCCCAAAGAGCAAGGTTCAAACAAAATAAACCAAACCCTATACACTTTTCACAATGGCACAATGTACCGTAAGGAAAAGGTTTGTCTTCCAAAACAAACACTTGATATGAATCAAGAGAATTTATCAAAACATTTTTTTTAAAGGGACAAGGAAGACACATGGGAGCAACAAGGATTTGTTGGAAGTAAAATAAGGCAATAAGAAACAATCCAAGGTGAAGATGATCCAAAAGTTCAACCACATACAAGGTTATCAATTGTCAAAGACAATGAGTATATTGGAAATAATTTCCGGTGGAGTATTGACAATGTTAGAAAGGATCAACTTCACAATAAAAGGCATAGGATAAGTATATAGAATTGAGCACTATGCACGGATGAAGATTCTTGATAACTTCAACTAGTCACACAATCATGCACGGCAATGATTAGAATAACTTGAAGCAAACGGTGTCTCAAATAAGATATAGAGATATGTATTTGAGGAAAAAACGCACCAAGAATTTCATATTCAAACAAGAGCCCACAAGATGAGTAATAAAATATTTTTATTATGAATGGAGCTTGTTTGAGTAAACATGCCACCTAGGAACAAGATAATTAAGAGCATCAACTCTAAGTGGCATAACCTCATATGTTCACATTTTCTAGGCTTGTGATATGTACAAAACATATTACTCCCCATAATGTGATAAAACATTTCTTCTAAATAAGAGGCAACTAAAATTCAACTAGAGATGATTAATGGATATTTAGAATTTGAATTTCTCATGAGTATTGCACACCACATAGTGACTAGATAATCTTGCAATATCAATACTAAGTGGTGATACCCATGTACACACATTTTAAAGAAAGAGGGATGCACAAAGCATATCACTCCCCCAAAATGGGATGTTCCATTAATCACTTCAAAGAGAGCCAAATAAGATATCATCAAGATGCATTAGGCTCAAAACAATACACAAGTATATGGTGAGTCAAACAAACATACTTGAATACACAAGATAAGCAAGTAAGACACAACACATACATACACATATTTGGTACAAAACCAAACATGCAAAAGGGCAAGTAACTTACAATAAACATGAAGAGTTGAAGTATAAGTTACCGCAAGGAGGAACATTGGATTATGAGATATAGATGATAATCCATACGACTTGGCTTGGTCAAAATATAATATATGAAGATCCCTTAATTCTTCATGAAGTAGCCAAGTCTCCAATGACCTCCTCCTACACCTATTGATCAAATTTGAGCTTGTTGGTCCCCAACCAAGTTGGGTCCTAAGAGGTTAGTCACAATATGCTTGGCAACCCAAATGGTTCTTTTCTTGAAACCACTTTGAGTTCCAACAAACTTGGCAAACACATTGCCATCCTTATCCTTCCCTAGAGAATAATCATTATCAACAACTATAGGGTTAGATAAGGAACCACCTAAGCAAGAAGAAGCAAAGTGCCCCTTCTCACGGCATAAGTAGCAAGTGTTCCCCTTTCTCTTCTTTATTGATTTCTTCTCTTGGGGAACAATATCTTGATTCTTCTTGGGAAGTGGCCTATCTTGAACTTGAGGTCGAGCATGAGCTTGACCTTTACCTTGTGGCCGTTTCCCTTGTTGTTTCTCACTCAAGTGCTTCTTCTTCTTCAATGGGCATGATCTAACATGATGCCCTTCAACCTTGCACTTGAAACAAACCAACTTGGCCGGATCCTTGACTTTGTCTTGGCCCTTCTTCTTGTTGCTCTTGCTCTTGGACTTGTTCTTGTTATTGGAGTTGAATCCAAGTCCACTTTTGTCATTGGGGGATTGTTGCACACTTAGCATCTTGTCAAGTGCGGATTTCCCTTCATGACGCTTTTCCAAGTCTTTCTTCAAAGAAAGGACTTGAGCCTCGAGCTCTTTTATTTCCTCTACATGGTTAGTAGAAATACAAGTACTAGAGGAAGTAGAAGCTTCATTGTTAGAGCAACAAGGCAAAGTGAGTAATCCAACACAAGGTGTATCACTAGTTTGACTAGATGGATTACAAGGACTAGCACATGGCAATATAACATTTGTAGTAGAGATTGTGCTAACATCCATATGAGGCTCACAAGATGTTACCTTAGTGATACTTGCCTCATGAGCTAACTTTAGCCCATCATAGGAAATTAGAAGATCATCATGAGAGCTTGAGAGCTTTTTATGACTTTCTTCCAATTCCCTATAATTGCTAGTTAGCAACTCAAGTTGAGCCCTTAGCTCAACATTCTCCTCTAAGGTAGATGCTTCACAAGAATTAGAGTTAGTAGCACAAGCATCAACAATAGTTTTCTCATTTTCATGCATATAGGATTCAATTTTTTGTGTAAGCATAAAATTAGTATGCTTCTCATCTTTTAGCTCATGCTTGAGGAGAGTGAATCTCATTTCCTCATTTTCAACATGGGACTCCAACTTCACTATGGTTTCCTTATATTTATTCAAGATATCCATAGAGTGTTCGAGATTAGCACGAGCTTCTTTATTACCATGAAGAGAAGCATATATCATTGCCATATTATGCACCAAGGTATTATATTCTTCATCATTATCATCATCATCACTCTCATCATTAGAGGAAGTGTTAGGAGTCAAAGTAGGAGATACCTTTGATCCATTTGCCATAAGGCACATGTGCATACCGGAGAATGAAGATGAAGATATTCTTGAATCCTCATTTGAAAACATGTCTTGATCCATAGAGTGTTCGGTTTCCTCTACATTGTTAGTCAACAAACAACTAGAGGAAATATAAGCATTTTGATTATGGGGGCAAGACAAGGTAAGCATATCTTCATGAGATCTATGTAAGCAATTTACACATGATATGCAAGGACTATCAACACAAGCATGTAGATTATTTTCAATGCAAGATGTGTTTAAGTCCAAAGAGGAAACATTGCAATGAGATAGAGATGAAGAGTCATCACTACTGAGCACAATATCAACATTGCAATTTCCCTCACCACTCACCATATCATTACCTTGTGTCTTGCAACACGTTGGTGAAGTGGAAGAAGATGATGACTCATCACGACCGGAGGTGGAAGCAACTTGGAGCTCTTCATGATGTGAAGGGGAAGAGAGCTCCTCGGAGTCACCACCGACCAATTTAGATGTGGATCCACCAAACATTTCCTTAAGCTTGATCCACATCTCATGAGACGATTTTCTCTTTATATATATCAAGAACCTACGAAAATCGGGTCTCAAAGAGAATAAAAGCTCATTAGATACTTGAGCTTCAAGATGTAAGTTTTTCTCATCCTCTAAAGATAGATTTTGAGGATCCATCGGAGGAGAAAAACCTACATCTAGAAATTGCTCAATGTTTGGACACAAGGTCCGAAGTTTACAAAGCAAGCAATTTCGCCACAAATGATAATTTGTGCCAACAAAGATAATTGTGTCATTGTGCACTAAATTACTAGCCGACATCTTTACTCTCAAGGCGGTGAAGCCTAAAACAAGGAGAGACCTTGCTCTGATACCAATTGAAAGATCGAGATGTCGCCTAGAGGGGGGGGGGTGAATAGGCAATTACAAACTCTTGCGGATTTGTCTTGTAAGAATGCGGAATTAAACTAATGTTTAGTTTACAAGCACAAACCCTAAATATGCTAAGCTCAACTAAGTGTAACAATGGCAACTAGAGCTAAGCAAGATAGGCACAAGATATATGTAGCACAAGTGATAGCAAGATATATGTACTTCAAGCACGATGGCTATCACAAGGAAAGAGAGCTCGGGTATAGAAATAACCGAGGCACGCGGAGACGAGGATGTATTCCCGTGTTCCCTTGCTTTGCAACAAGGTACGTCACGTTTGGAGGAGTGGAGGTCCCACGAAGGATTCCCCGCGCCACGAAGGCTCACCCTATTCTCCGAACCACACCCACGAAGGATAATGGCCCTTTCCTTATGGTTAGCTTTTCCTCCGCTCCGGAGATGGCAAGCTCCACAACCACTTCACAAGCTCCACGAAGGAGAAGCCCGGGCCTCTTCACAATCTTCTTGAAGAGATCACCGGAGCACCAACCGCCAAGCCAACTAGGAGGTTTCCCTCCAAGAGTAACAAGCTCACGGTCTCTCACTCGAACTAATCGTGGTGGAGAGCTCAACACTATGCAATGATGCAAAGCAAGAACACTAGAGGTGTTCAAATCCTTCACTCTCAAATCCCACCCAAACAACAAATGCTAGGATGAGATTAGAGAGGAAGAACAATGGGGAAAGTCAACAAAAGACTCCAAGATCTAGATCCCAAGAGATTCCCTCACTTAGAGAAGAAATGAATTGGTGGAAGTGTAGATCTAGATCTCCTCTCTTAGATCCCTCAAGAATGAGCAAGAATGGTTGGAGGAATCAAAGGGGAGAGCAAGTTCTTCAAATGCAACAATGGAGGAGAGAGAATGGGAAGAACTGCACAGCCCAAGGTGGAAGAAGGGCTATTTATAGCCCAAGAGCAAATATAACCGTTGGGGAAAAGTTGGGCTGAGTCAGCCGTCGAGGAGGCCGGTCAACCGGGCCTGGGACCGGGCCGTCCGGTTCAGGACCCGGTCAGACCGGGCCACAGACCGGGCCATCCGGTCCACAGACCGGTCGACCGGGCTAGTGACCGGACCAAGCTGAAAAGCTTACTGGATAGTGCCCGGATGGCACCGGTCCAGGGGCCGGTTTGAAACCGGGCCATCCGGTCAGACGGCCGGTCACGCCGGGCTAGAAACCGGACCAAGATTAAAAGCTTACTGGATAGTGCCCGGATGGCACCGGTCCAGGGGCCGGTTTGAAACCGGGCCATCCGGTCAGACGGCCGGTCACACCGGGCTAGAAACCGGGCCAGCAGGAAATCATGTTATACAAAAACTGTGATAACTTTTGTGTCCGGACCCCGATTGACATGAAACCAATTTTGTTGGAAAGATAACGACGAATAGAACCCCAACAAAAACTGGAAATATGGAGACTCCTCACAGAACATTTTAGATGATTTTAGAGAGGGAGTCTCCCACCGTCAAGAAACGGTAAAGACGTCCAAACTCGAAAACGCAATAGAAGATGCATGCGGATTCCGTTTTCGATGAACTTGGGCTTGTTGTAAAGCTAGCAACAAGCTCAAGAACCTCACATAGAAAAACACCAAGAAGCAATAAGGATATGCAAAGTATGCAAAGGATTGAGCTCCCTAAGACGATGTGATCAAGTTACCCAACCGAAAGCCCCTCTTAATAGTGCGGCTATGTATCCTATAATCCGGTCTCCCATCAACCACCTTGAGACCGGTAAAAGGAAAACCTAGCAAGGCCATACCTTTGCCTTGCGCATCCCGCTTGATCTTGATGATAGCTCTTCAAGCTCCACTCAAGCCGGAATGCCTCACTTGATCATCATCGCTTCGTGAAGACTCACAAATGCTCCCCCATACACCATGATGGGAAAGCTCTATTGATGCACATCTTCACATGTCCATTATCACCAAATGGACGGCAAGCTTCAAGCATGTGATCCACTTGAGATGCTCATCTTGAACTTGCCCGACTTAACCTTGTACCTTCTCATACTCTCATAAGATAGAGCATGGCTAATATTGAGTTCCACATAAGAACTCCATCTTCATTTCTTCTTCTTGATCATATCACATATGTATCTTCAAACCGATGATCTTGATGCCAATACACAAGGTATACCTTTATCTTCATGGCATCCATACTTGAATCCAACACATGGAGAACAAGTAGTACCTATGGAATATTCCTTCATATAAACTCAATGAAAACATTAGTCCATAGGGGTTGTCATTAATTACCAAAACCACACATAGGGGCAATGTACCCTTACAATCTCCCCCATTTTGGTAATTGATGACAACCACAATAAGAGGGTTTATATAATGAATATTAGAAACAAGTACTCAACTTATCCGAGAATAAGTTGTATACAAGAGGTTGTATTTGATATGGTCAAGTAACACAAAGCTACTAGCCCATATCAAAACCGGCTCTACTCACACAACTACAACAAATGCAAGAGATGTGAGTAGAACCAATATATATAGTGAAAACTCCCCCACAATGTATGCACGTGTGATGAACATGAATTCATTGCATACATTGTCAAGATTAACCTTTGGGATAGTTTCCACTATATATATACAACCATGCAAGACATATAAATATGGAATGCATGAGAGGCAAAACACTTAAGCACAAACCAAGCTTAAGTATAAAACCATTCCCTTAAACCCTCTAAACTTCTCCCCATTGGCATCGATTGTCAAAATGGGTGAAAAATTTAGAAGGCCAATATAATGTGAGTTCCTCCCCAAAGTGTGCACTTCTCATAATTTGAGTGGAATCAAGTGCACATATCCAATGATGAATACTTGAAGGAAATCAAACTATATTGAGGATCAAAGATTACATAAAGATAACATGGTGAAGTGAGCTTCAACAAACAAAGCAAGCAATCAAAGATCCAATTGGACAAACAAAGATATCATGATAAGAAAGATATAGTGCTCTAAAAATAAGAAAGCTCCCCAAGGTTCGTGCACAATTTATAATGTTTGCATTTGAATACAATATGCACAAACATGGAATCCTCACTCCCTATATATCATTTAGAACACAACTAAGATAAGGAGAGTATGCTTATCAAGAACAACTTGAGTCCAACAATTACGAGATATGAGTGCATGAAGAAAATAAATAAACCAAGCACTCATAAATTTTCTTTACCAACCCACTAAAAACAAAAGGGGTAAAAGATGGTCGGCAACGATCAAGGATATCAAGGTGATAGATTAACGCTCTTATGTATATGAGTTTCTAAAGTGGACAAAGTGATCCATAAAGAAACATGCACACACAAGAGGTTAACAAAATAGATAAAACAAGATATCCAAGATGAAGTCATAAAATATACCAAACTATGTTTGCTTAAGAAGCATATATAGCCAATGGCTCCAATTTTCACTTATGGTATATATGAATGAACTTCAACCAAGTTAAACCTCAAAAGCATTACAACTAACAATAAGGGAAATAGAGCTAGTTGGAGTGTTTTGAGAAAGGCAACAAGTATCACAAATACGGATTTATTTCACAAATTCATCAATATTGCACACAAGAGCTCTTTGAGGAATTGATATGCAATAAATTGCTAGAGGGCATATTTGTGATAGGTGAATCATAAAATATGATATATATATATATATAACCTATCATATGCATCTTCTCAAATTACTCAGGTGTACAATAAGAAGTTTTCTTTAAAAGGATTTTTCAAGAACCTCAATATTTTCGAAATAAAGAATTTCATGCCAAGATGCAACCTACAAGAGGTTGGATGCTATATGAGAATGCATGAATAAGATACTTGTTACCGAGATAGGAATGGCTTGATGTAGTAGATAAGAGTTCATCGATCATCCTAGCTTGACTCCAATTCTCATATGGTGACAACACCTTCCTTATAGATGAGACAAGCTTCCATTGCATCTCCAATGTACCTAAAACATCATTCAAGTACATCTTGGCCCCCAAACTTATTGGGTCCAACATGGTTAGACAAACCACAATATATAGGACACACTCCATATAAATATGTGCATATTTAGATGAAATTTGAATTTCATGCACATCTTAGCCATTTAGGATTTGATGGAGTATACCCTATATAATGGATCAAACAAAGCAAGCATGCTATAAATATAAACAAATTACATATAAGCACACACAAAGACTTTAAAGATCCAAGAAAGATATACTTTGGACAAAACACCAAAAGAATCGAATAAGGCATAAAGGTGTTACCAAACAAATTTGTTGTCCAAAATATATCAAAGACGCAAATCACAAAAGATTTGTTCAACAAAGTTCAACAAATGAACTAAGAAGAAACCATTGAGCATAAAGGATGAAATAAAGCAAACATGCTCAAGGATTTATCTCATTCAAGCAAATAAATCATGTAAGAAAGAATGAGATAACAAACTCCCCCAAAGAGCAAGGTTCAAACAAAATAAACCAAACCCTATACACTTTTCACAATGGCACAATGTACCGTAAGGAAAAGGTTTGTCTTCCAAAACAAACACTTGATATGAATCAAGAGAATTTATCAAAACATTTTTTTTTTAAAGGGACAAGGAAGACACATGGGAGCAACAAGGATTTGTTGGAAGTAAAATAAGGCAATAAGAAACAATCCAAGGTGAAGATGATCCAAAAGTTCAACCACATACAAGGTTATCAATTGTCAAAGACAATGAGTATATTGGAAATAATTTCCGGTGGAGTATTGACAATGTTAGAAAGGATCAACTTCACAATAAAAGGCATAGGATAAGTATATAGAATTGAGCACTATGCACGGATGAAGATTCTTGATAACTTCAACTAGTCACACAATCATGCACGGCAATGATTAGAATAACTTGAAGCAAACGGTGTCTCAAATAAGATATAGAGATATGTATTTGAGGAAAAAACGCACCAAGAATTTCATATTCAAACAAGAGCCCACAAGATGAGTAATAAAATATTTTTATTATGAATGGAGCTTGTTTGAGTAAACATGCCACCTAGGAACAAGATAATTAAGAGCATCAACTCTAAGTGGCATAACCTCATATGTTCACATTTTCTAGGCTTGTGATATGTACAAAACATATTACTCCCCCATAATGTGATAAAACATTTCTTCTAAATAAGAGGCAACTAAAATTCAACTAGAGATGATTAATGGATATTTAGAATTTGAATTTCTCATGAGTATTGCACACCACATAGTGACTAGATAATCTTGCAATATCAATACTAAGTGGTGATACCCATGTACACACATTTTAAAGAAAGAGGGATGCACAAAGCATATCACTCCCCCAAAATGGGATGTTCCATTAATCACTTCAAAGAGAGCCAAATAAGATATCATCAAGATGCATTAGGCTCAAAACAATACACAAGTATATGGTGAGTCAAACAAACATACTTGAATACACAAGATAAGCAAGTAAGACACAACACATACATACACATATTTGGTACAAAACCAAACATGCAAAAGGGCAAGTAACTTACAATAAACATGAAGAGTTGAAGTATAAGTTACCGCAAGGAGGAACATTGGATTATGAGATATAGATGATAATCCATACGACTTGGCTTGGTCAAAATATAATATATGAAGATCCCTTAATTCTTCATGAAGTAGCCAAGTCTCCAATGACCTCCTCCTACACCTATTGATCAAATTTGAGCTTGTTGGTCCCCAACCAAGTTGGGTCCTAAGAGGTTAGTCACAATATGCTTGGCAACCCAAATGGTTCTTTTCTTGAAACCACTTTGAGTTCCAACAAACTTGGCAAACACATTGCCATCCTTATCCTTCCCTAGAGAATAATCATTATCAACAACTATAGGGTTAGATAAGGAACCACCTAAGCAAGAAGAAGCAAAGTGCCCCTTCTCACGGCATAAGTAGCAAGTGTTCCCCTTTCTCTTCTTTATTGATTTCTTCTCTTGGGGAACAATATCTTGATTCTTCTTGGGAAGTGGCCTATCTTGAACTTGAGGTCGAGCATGAGCTTGACCTTTACCTTGTGGCCGTTTCCCTTGTTGTTTCTCACTCAAGTGCTTCTTCTTCTTCAATGGGCATGATCTAACATGATGCCCTTCAACCTTGCACTTGAAACAAACCAACTTGGCCGGATCCTTGACTTTGTCTTGGCCCTTCTTCTTGTTGCTCTTGCTCTTGGACTTGTTCTTGTTATTGGAGTTGAATCCAAGTCCACTTTTGTCATTGGGGGATTGTTGCACACTTAGCATCTTGTCAAGTGCGGATTTCCCTTCATGACGCTTTTCCAAGTCTTTCTTCAAAGAAAGGACTTGAGCCTCGAGCTCTTTTATTTCCTCTACATGGTTAGTAGAAATACAAGTACTAGAGGAAGTAGAAGCTTCATTGTTAGAGCAACAAGGCAAAGTGAGTAATCCAACACAAGGTGTATCACTAGTTTGACTAGATGGATTACAAGGACTAGCACATGGCAATATAACATTTGTAGTAGAGATTGTGCTAACATCCATATGAGGCTCACAAGATGTTACCTTAGTGATACTTGCCTCATGAGCTAACTTTAGCCCATCATAGGAAATTAGAAGATCATCATGAGAGCTTGAGAGCTTTTTATGACTTTCTTCCAATTCCCTATAATTGCTAGTTAGCAACTCAAGTTGAGCCCTTAGCTCAACATTCTCCTCTAAGGTAGATGCTTCACAAGAATTAGAGTTAGTAGCACAAGCATCAACAATAGTTTTCTCATTTTCATGCATATAGGATTCAATTTTTTGTGTAAGCATAAAATTAGTATGCTTCTCATCTTTTAGCTCATGCTTGAGGAGAGTGAATCTCATTTCCTCATTTTCAACATGGGACTCCAACTTCACTATGGTTTCCTTATATTTATTCAAGATATCCATAGAGTGTTCGAGATTAGCACGAGCTTCTTTATTACCATGAAGAGAAGCATATATCATTGCCATATTATGCACCAAGGTATTATATTCTTCATCATTATCATCATCATCACTCTCATCATTAGAGGAAGTGTTAGGAGTCAAAGTAGGAGATACCTTTGATCCATTTGCCATAAGGCACATGTGCATACCGGAGAATGAAGATGAAGATATTCTTGAATCCTCATTTGAAAACATGTCTTGATCCATAGAGTGTTCGGTTTCCTCTACATTGTTAGTCAACAAACAACTAGAGGAAATATAAGCATTTTGATTATGGGGGCAAGACAAGGTAAGCATATCTTCATGAGATCTATGTAAGCAATTTACACATGATATGCAAGGACTATCAACACAAGCATGTAGATTATTTTCAATGCAAGATGTGTTTAAGTCCAAAGAGGAAACATTGCAATGAGATAGAGATGAAGAGTCATCACTACTGAGCACAATATCAACATTGCAATTTCCCTCACCACTCACCATATCATTACCTTGTGTCTTGCAACACGTTGGTGAAGTGGAAGAAGATGATGACTCATCACGACCGGAGGTGGAAGCAACTTGGAGCTCTTCATGATGTGAAGGGGAAGAGAGCTCCTCGGAGTCACCACCGACCAATTTAGATGTGGATCCA
Source organism: Lolium perenne (assembly GCF_019359855.2). NCBI lineage: Eukaryota > Viridiplantae > Streptophyta > Magnoliopsida > Poales > Poaceae > Lolium > Lolium perenne. The sequence continues at coordinate 166,173,958 of NC_067247.2, forward strand.
CCAAACATTTCCTTAAGCTTGATCCACATCTCATGAGACGATTTTCTCTTTATATATATCAAGAACCTACGAAAATCGGGTCTCAAAGAGAATAAAAGCTCATTAGATACTTGAGCTTCAAGATGTAAGTTTTTCTCATCCTCTAAAGATAGATTTTGAGGATCCATCGGAGGAGAAAAACCTACATCTAGAAATTGCTCAATGTTTGGACACAAGGTCCGAAGTTTACAAAGCAAGCAATTTCGCCACAAATGATAATTTGTGCCAACAAAGATAATTGTGTCATTGTGCACTAAATTACTAGCCGACATCTTTACTCTCAAGGCGGTGAAGCCTAAAACAAGGAGAGACCTTGCTCTGATACCAATTGAAAGATCGAGATGTCGCCTAGAGGGGGGGTGAATAGGCAATTACAAACTCTTGCGGATTTGTCTTGTAAGAATGCGGAATTAAACTAATGTTTAGTTTACAAGCACAAACCCTAAATATGCTAAGCTCAACTAAGTGTAACAATGGCAACTAGAGCTAAGCAAGATAGGCACAAGATATATGTAGCACAAGTGATAGCAAGATATATGTACTTCAAGCACGATGGCTATCACAAGGAAAGAGAGCTCGGGTATAGAAATAACCGAGGCACGCGGAGACGAGGATGTATTCCCGTGTTCCCTTGCTTTGCAACAAGGTACGTCACGTTTGGAGGAGTGGAGGTCCCACGAAGGATTCCCCGCGCCACGAAGGCTCACCCTATTCTCCGAACCACACCCACGAAGGATAATGGCCCTTTCCTTATGGTTAGCTTTTCCTCCGCTCCGGAGATGGCAAGCTCCACAACCACTTCACAAGCTCCACGAAGGAGAAGCCCGGCCTCTTCACAATCTTCTTGAAGAGATCACCGGAGCACCAACCGCCAAGCCAACTAGGAGGTTTCCCTCCAAGAGTAACAAGCTCACGGTCTCTCACTCGAACTAATCGTGGTGGAGAGCTCAACACTATGCAATGATGCAAAGCAAGAACACTAGAGGTGTTCAAATCCTTCACTCTCAAATCCCACCCAAACAACAAATGCTAGGATGAGATTAGAGAGGAAGAACAATGGGGAAAGTCAACAAAAGACTCCAAGATCTAGATCCCAAGAGATTCCCTCACTTAGAGAAGAAATGAATTGGTGGAAGTGTAGATCTAGATCTCCTCTCTTAGATCCCTCAAGAATGAGCAAGAATGGTTGGAGGAATCAAAGGGAGAGCAAGTTCTTCAAATGCAACAATGGAGGAGAGAGAATGGGAAGAACCGCACAGCCCAAGGTGGAAGAAGGGCTATTTATAGCCCAAGAGCAAATATAACCGTTGGGGAAAAGTTGGGCTGAGTCAGCTGTCGAGGAGGCCGGTCAACCGGGCCTGGGACCGGGCCGTCCGGTTCAGACCCGGTCGACCGGCCACGCACCGGGCCATCCGGTCCACAGCACCGATCGACCGGGCTAGTGACCGGACCAAGCTGAAAAGCTTATCGGATAGTGCCCGGATGGCACCGGTCCAGGCCGGTTTGAAACCGGCCATCCGGTCGAACGGCCGGTCACGCCGGGCTAGAAACCGGACCAAGATTAAAAGCTTATCGGATAGTGCCCGGATGGCACCGGTCCAGGGGCCGGTTTGAAACCGGCCATCCTGGCCGACGGCCGGTCACACCGGCTAGAAACCGGGCCGAGGAAATCATGTTATACAAAAACTGTGATCACTTTTGTGTCCTGACCCCGATTGACATGAAACCAATTTTGTTGGAAAGATAACGACGAATAGAACCCCAACAAAAACTGGAAATATGGAGACTCCTCACAGAACATTTTAGATGATTTTAGAGAGGGAGTCTCCCACCGTCAAGAAACGGTAAAGACGTCCAAACTCGAAAACGCAATAGAAGATGCATGCGGATTCCGTTTTCGATGAACTTGGGCTTGTTGTAAAGCTAGCAACAAGCTCAAGAACCTCACATAGAAAAACACCAAGAAGCAATAAGGATATGCAAAGTATGCAAAGGATTGAGCTCCCTAAGACGATGTGATCAAGTTACCCAACCGAAAGCCCCTCTTAATAGTGCGGCTATGTATCCTATAATCCGGTCTCCCATCAACCACCTTGAGACCGGTAAAAGGAAAACCTAGCAAGGCCATACCTTTGCCTTGCGCATCCCGCTTGATCTTGATGATAGCTCTTCAAGCTCCACTCAAGCCGGAATGCCTCACTTGATCATCATCGCTTCGTGAAGACTCACAAATGCTCCCCCATACACCATGATGGGAAAGCTCTATTGATGCACATCTTCACATGTCCATTATCACCAAATGGACGGCAAGCTTCAAGCATGTGATCCACTTGAGATGCTCATCTTGAACTTGCCCGACTTAACCTTGTACCTTCTCATACTCTCATAAGATAGAGCATGGCTAATATTGAGTTCCACATAAGAACTCCATCTTCATTTCTTCTTCTTGATCATATCACATATGTATCTTCAAACCGATGATCTTGATGCCAATACACAAGGTATACCTTTATCTTCATGGCATCCATACTTGAATCCAACACATGGAGAACAAGTAGTACCTATGGAATATTCCTTCATATAAACTCAATGAAAACATTAGTCCATAGGGGTTGTCATTAATTACCAAAACCACACATAGGGGCAATGTACCCTTACAAGAAGAAACATAAAAATGTTGTAGAATCCTCTGAACCTGTTAATGATCCAAATAGTATTTCTATTTCTGATTCTGAAACTGAAAGTGGTAATGAACATGATAATGATAATGATAAGAATAACGCTTCTGATAAAGAAGAAGTTGAAGATGAACCTGAAAAGCATGCTAAAAATAAAAAGTATACTAAAGAAGATTTTATTGCTAAGAAACATGGTAATGAAAGAGAACCTTGGCTACAAAAGCAAATGCCTTTTCCTGCTAAGAAACTAAAATCAAAGGAAGAAGAACACTATAATAAATTTTGCGATTGGATGAAACCTTTATTCTTGCAAATCCCTTTGACTGATGCTATTAAATTGCCTCCTTATTCAAAGTATATGAAAGATATTGTCTCTAACAAAAGGAAAATTCCTAATGAGGAGATTTCCACTATGCTTGCTAATTACTCTTTCAATGGCAAAGTTCCAAATAAGTTGGGCGACCCAGGTATACCTACTATTCCTTGTTCTATTAAGAATAATTATGTTAGAACTGCTCTATGTGATTTGGGAGCGGGTGTTAGTGTTATGCCTTTTTCTCTTTATAAGAGACTTTATTTAGATAAGTTGATACCGACTGATATATCTTTGCAAATGGCTGATAAATCTACTGCTATTCCTGTTTGTATATGTGAGGATGTTCCTGTTCAAGTTACTAATAACTGCTTGATATTAACTGATTTTATTGTGTTGGAAATGCCTAAAGATGATAATATGTCTATTATTCTTGGGAGACCTTTTCTTAACACCGAAGGGGCTGTTATTGATTGCAATAAAGGAAAAGTTACTTTCAATGTTGATGACAAGGAGCATACCGTTTATTTTTCCAAGAGGATTGATAAAGTATATGGAGTTAATACCATTTCTAATGTGAGAACTATCAAAGTTGGAGCTATTGATTGTCCTATATATGAACCTAAAGAAGGATATCAAAATATTATGATTGGATCCATACCAATACAATTCACGGTAACATGATTGATTTGAGGTTTATTTCTTCTTATGCTATGTAAAATTTATTTGGTGGCAAGATTTGATCAACCTTGTTAACAAATACTTTTTATATGCATAGAGGAGGTAAACAACATCTCTTTCTTCCTCCACTTGTTCTACTTGCTGTAGCACTTTTTGATTTGCAAATTTCCTTAGTTGTATAGAAATTTCAAAATATGCATTTTTCAAAGTTTTCAAAAATTCACAAAAATTATACTGTTGGTCCTATTTTTCGAAGACGCACCTGGGAGCACCTGGGGATGACCAGTGGGGCACCCCAGGGTGGCACCCCACAGGCCGGCGCGGCCTGGAAGGGGGGCGCGCCACCCTGGCGTGTGGGCCCCTCCTTGCCCCACTACTTTATCTCTTCCTCCCACTCTCTTCTCTCTCCCGAAAAAATCAGCACCAGCTTTCTCTCACTCGTGTTTCTGCTCAAGAGCTCAAGATTTCTCGATCTCTTTGCTCAGCTCAGATTTCTGTCTGAAATTTGGCACATTCGCTCCCCGGTATGTGACTCCTCCGATTATCCAAGTAGAATTTTGTTTGGTTGAGTATATCTTGAATATTTTGCTGCTGTAGGTAACATGTTTAGTGAGCTTGCATGCTTGTTCTAAGTTGTAGAAACTAGTTTTGATGCATGATTAGTACTCTAGCAAGTTCCTATGGTAGTTTCCCTCAATTATATGTCACCAAACCAAATTTTATATTGTTTGTTGAAAAATTTCAGAAAATGGAGTGGAATAGCCGTCAACTAAATCAACAAGAATTGGAGGTGCAACAATTTATGAGAGTTAACCGCGAAGAGGGAGTGTACCCATCTTACTATCCGTGCACAGATTTCATGAGAAGTGAAGGAATCTTGGGAGATGTTCAGAATCTAATTTCTCGTGCAGGGTTGGATGATTTTGTTGACGGAGAACCATGCCAATATGCAAAATTGACTATGTCTGTTGTGCAGGATTTTAAGTTCAATTGGTCGCAATCTAACCCCTTGGTTCGGTATAAAATTTATAATAAAACTGTCAACTTGCCATTCGATGATTATTGTGCAGCAATCAGAGTGCCGCAATGGGGATCATGCGAGAAGATAAGGGGATCGCCGCAAGAGCTCTTGAACCTCTTCGAGATGATTTTTCATGGAAGGAGCTTCTCAGAGGATGGTGGTAAAATCAGTAGCATTCAACTCTCAGCTATTCGCTACTCTGCTTATTTTATTACTAAGTGCGTTCTTGCTAGAAATAATGCAAGTAAATTATCTATCCAGGATTTAGCTTTTCTAGCTGCTGCATCGCAAAGTAATAAGGCTTATAATTTGTTTGCGTTGATTGCTTATAGACTTGCTACTAACCGTGAGAAGGGCGGAATTTGTGGAGGTCTCATCGCCTCTCGTTTATTAGCTATGCATGGTGTAGAACCTCACCATCTTGATATTCAACTTCCCATAGAGAAACTTGACATAGTCTCCATGATTAAACATGAATTTGTTTCTGATTCGTCTAATTTGGGTAACCTGTTTTACAAGATAACATTTTACAAGAAAGCTTGGAGAATAACTAAGAAAAATGAAAAACTAGTAAGATTGCCTGTGCCTGTTCTATTTAACCTTGATTCCAGGGAGAATTGGTCAGTCACAGAAGGTGCACTGAATGCATACATAGAGGGAGGAGGCCATCATGCAAGAGACAACACGGAGGAGGCCGAGGAACACCTCGACTCGTCATCCGATGCAGCGAGCTCATCGCATCAATATTTTGGGCATGTGGAGCCTTCACCCTTTTCTTCTGCACCGGGACCTTATTATGACTACACCATGTATGATCCACCGGAGTGGAACAGCGACCCTCGCTGGGGTTGAACTCCACTTAGGCCAAAAGCCTAAGCTTGGGGGGAGGTATACCGGCATCACTCATTCTTTGCATATTATGGTTGCTGGATACTTGTATATACTTGTTTAGTTTCTTTAAGTGGTTTTCTAATAAGAGGGAGATGATATTTTGGGAAGTGCTGCCTGAAAACAGATTCTGGACTGTCACCAAAAAAATTCTCAAAAACAGCCAGAACGTTATTTTGTGAAGCCAATTTTTGTGCATGTTCCCCAGGTTGTTATCTAACTTTTATTAGTTGAACACTTTTCGAGCTGAGCAGCGGAAGAATTTATTAAAAATTGATTACTGTACTGCTGTCAAGTTTGACGAATTCCTGCTGCTCTGTGTTTATGTGAGTTTTCTAGTTTTCATTTTCTTGTTTTTGTTTTGTTTCTTTCCTAAAACACAAAAAGACCTAAAATATTTCTGTTGTTTCTTTTCACCATTTGCTTATTTTGGTTTCTTGCATTTATTTCACTTTATTTGCTATCATTGGTTTGCTATAAGAAAATCCAAAAAGATTTTGCTTTGTTTGCTTGCTTCCTTTTGTTCTTGTTTCAAATTCGAAAACACCAAAAATATTTGATGTTCTTCTTTGGTTTTGTAAAGTTTATTATGAGTTCAACGGTCTTCGGTGGCTGGAGCGTGGTTTTCATTTCATATTATCCAAGCTACACAAGTGAAAGGCAATAATGACGATCTACGACAATTCGACTGTGGTGAGAGGCTGGTATGAACTCTATTTGTTTTCATTTTTGTACATATACTCATCCATGTGAGCATGCTTAGTTGGTTCATGTGAGGTATATGTCATTTAAGAAAGTCTAGTAGTTCATGATCTCTCATGTTTAGCTCCAATTTATTAATATGAGTAGCATGTCATGGATGTTTGCTTGCATTATTTTATTCATAAATAGGTATGACATTGTGGTATCCTCCTCTGAATAATTCATTTGAATTGACTTGGCACATGCTCACGCATGCATATGACTGAACAAAAGTCAATTAAGCCTCGATGATTTACTTTGCTTCAGAGTTCTTGTATCACTTTTATGCCTCCGTTAATTTATTTTGCCGCAACCATGATTATGACAAAGGATCGCTCTCGTGATTTGTCGCTCCCCAGTCTATTGCTAGCCTTCACTTGTACTGAGCGGGAACGCTGCTCGTGCTTCCAAACCCCTGAAAACCAAGTTGTTCCAAAGTGTCCACCATAAATACCTATGCATGGCATTTCAAACCATTCCAAGTAAATTCTCATGCGCTACCTTAAAACTTTCAAAATGCTTCTCAATTTGTGTAATGTTTTATAGCTCATGAGGAAGTATGTGGTGTTTATCTTTCAACCTTGTCATTTACTTTTGACAGACCTTCATAATAAGAGCTGGCAACGGGGTGCCCAGCCCCAATTAATAACTTCATTAATAATTCTCTTCACACGTTTTGCTCTGATTCATCAGTAAGCAACTTAATTTTGCAAATAGAAACTCCTCCATGGTATGAGATTGATGGAAGGCACCCGAGGATTCGGTTAGCCATGGCTTGTGTAAGCAAAGGTTGGGGGGAGTGTCACTTATAATAAAAACTAAAGTACGTGTGTAAACAAAAGAGAAGAGGGATGATCTACCTTGCTGGTAGAAATAACATCCTTCATGGGAGCCGCTCTTGAAAGTCTGGTTGGCGTGGTAGTTGGTGTACCCATTACCATTCGTTGACAACAACAAACACCTCTCAAAATAATTTTACTCTTGTTTTAAAAATGAAAAGCTCTAGCGCATGTTAATCCCTGCTTCCCTCTGCGAAGGGTCAATCTTTTACTTTCATGTTGTGTCACCATCCTTTCTTTGAGTACTTTCTTGAAAGCACAACTGTCATTCTTAGTATAATATGCTTGTCCCAAAATATGATTGACTGTGGTATAACTTTGATGCTTTTATCTTTGACAATCTCTATTTCTAGTCTTTCTATGAACCTCAGAGGTGCCTGGGCATTTATGTTTTGCTGTTCAAATTCGGGCAAGCGAGATACCACTTTATCATACCCTTATATGAACATTGCAATCCTGCTTAATGAACATTGCAATCCTACTTATAGACATGATTCATGATGCTTATTATTAATTGTTGGTACCTTTCCATGATTGACATAGCTATTAGATGATCTTATTTGCATGTATCCTATTATGAACTGCCTAAGTGTTAGCCATATCATGAGAATATTTACATCATATGAGCAAATGTGTTCGTGAAAGTTCTTTTATCGCACTCAGTTGTTAACTGAATTGCTTGAAGACAAGCAATAAGCTAAGCTTGGGGGAGTTGATACGTCCAAAACGTATCTACCTTCCCGAACACTTTTGCTATTGTTTTGCCTCTAATTTGTGTATTTTGGATACAACTAACACGGACTAACGCTGTTTTCAGCAGAATTGCTCTGGTGTCTCGTTTTTGTGCAGAAATTCAACTTTCGGGAAAATCCTCAGAATTTATACCAAAGGGCCTATTTTACCAGAAGAATCACGGAGCCAGAAGGGCAGGCCTGGGGGAGGCCCAGGGCCCCCAGATGCTAGGTCGGCGCGGCCTGGAGGGGGGCGCCGCCCTAGCGTGTGGCCCCCTCGGCTTCCCTCTGACGCCCTCCTCTGGACTACTTAAAGGTTTCGATCTAAAAACGCGAGGCAGGAAGTCGAAGTCGCCAGAAACCCTCCAGAACGCCGCCACATCGCGAAACTCCGTCTCGGGACCAGAAACTCCGTTCTGGCACTCCGCCGGGATGGGGAATTGGAGGAGATCATCGCCATCATCACCACCGACGCCTCTCCATCGACCAGCAATGCTTCCCCCATCCATGTGTGAGTAATTCCCCCACTGTAGGCTGAAGGGGATGGTAGGGATTAGATGAGATTGGTCATGTAATAGCATAAGAATGTTAGGGCATAGTGCCTAGTGTCCGTAATTGGTACTTTGATGATATTGTTGCAACTTGTTATGCTTAATGCTTGTCACTAGGGCCCGAGTGCCATGATCTCAGATCTGAACATGTTATTGTTTCATGATGATATGCATTGTTTTATGATCTTACCTGCAAGTTGTATACACATGTCGCTGTCCGGAACCCGAGGCCCCGAAGTGACAGAAATCGGGACAACCGGAGGGGAAGGCGGTGATGTGAGGATCACATGTGTTCACAGAATGTTAATGCTTTGCTCCGGTACTTTATTAAAAGGAGTACCTTAATATCCAGTAGATTCCCTAGAGGCCCGGCTGCCACCGGCTGGTAGGACAAAAGATGTTGTGCAAGTTTCTCATTGCGAGCATGTACGACTATATACGGAACACATGCCTATGGATTGCTTAGTACTTGGACACCATTTTATTATTATCTGCAAATGCCCTGCTTTGATTGTTACATGAGTTTCTCTCATCCATGCAACGCCCGTCATCCATCCCCGTGCCTACAGTATTTTAATCCTGCTGTTTACTATAATCACTACTGCTGTCTTTGTTACTCTGCTGCTGTTATTTCACTACTGCTATCGCTTATAAAACTCAAGCATTATCGATAAACTCTTGCGAGCAAGTCTGTTTCCAGGTGCAGCTGAATTGACAACTCCGCTGTTAAGGCTTTCAAGTATTCTTTGTTTCCCCTTGTGTCGAATCAATAAATTGGTTTTTACTTCCCTCGAAGACTGTTGCGATCCCCTATACTTGTGGGTTATCACGGCCCGCATTGGCCCGCCATAGACCATATCTGACCCGTCTAGGGCATCCTCCGCCAGAAAAAGCCGCACGCACAGCTGCTCCGGCACCCACTCCATGCTCCTTGCATCACAACACGCCAGCCGACCCAAAACCGCATCGGCGGTGATGTCTACTCACGCTTCTTTTCCTGTAGACAGTGTTGGGCCTCCAAGAGCAGAGGTTTGTAGAACAGCAGCAAGTTTTCCCTTAAGTACCCAAGGATTTATCGAACTCAGGGAGGAAGAGGTCAAAGATATCCCTCTCGAGCAACCCTGCAATCACGATACAAGAAGTCTCTTGTGTCCCCAACACACCTAATACACTTGTCAGATGTATAGGTGCACTAGTTCGGCGAAGAGATAGTAAAATGCAAGTAATATGGATGTATATGAGTGGTAATAGCAATCCGAATAAAATATGGCAGCGAGTAAACATGCAGTGGAACAGTAAACAAACAGTGACAACATCGCCCGAAAATGCTTGCTGGCGTGCAGTTGACGTGGGAGATAGGAATCTTTGTGGTGTAGCTTTTCTATTCGGGAACAAGGCCTAGGGATCATACTTTCACTAGTGGACACTCTCAACATTGATCACATAATAAAACCACTCTACACTCTCTTGTTGGATGATGAACACCATTAATTGTGTAGGGCTACAAGAGCACCTCAATGCCGGAGTTAACAAGCTCCACAACATTCGATGTTCATATTTAAATAACCTTAGAGTGCATGATAGACCAACACAATTATACCGAGTACTAACATAGCATGCACACTGTCACCATCATAATATGAAAGGAGGAATAGATCACATCAATACCATCATAGTAATAGTTAACTTCATAATCTACAAGAGATCACAATCATAAACTACGCCAAGTACTACATGATGCACACACTGTCACCATTACATCATGGAGGAGAAATAGAGTACTTTAATAACATCACTAGAGTAGCACATAGATTAATAGTGATACAAAGCTCATATGAATCTCAATCATGTAAGGCAGCTCATGAGATCATTGTATTGAAGTACATGGGAGAGAGATTAACCACATAGCTACCGGTACAACCCTTAGCCTCGATGGAGAACTACTCCCTCCTCATGGGAGACAACAGCGGTGATGAAGATGGCGGTGGTGTCGATGGAGATGCCTTCCGGGGGCACTTCCCCATCCCAGCAGGGTGCCGGAACAGAGACTCCTGTCCCCCAGATCTTGGCTTCGCGATGGCGGCGGCTCTGGAAGGTTTCTCGTACCGTGGCTTATTCGTCTCGAAGATTTAGGTCAGGGGGCTTCTTATAGGCGAAGAGGCGGAGTCGGAAGGGTTACGGGGGCGCCACACAATAGGGGGGCGCGCCCCTCCTTGGGCCGCGCCGGCCACACGTGTGGGCCCCCTGTGGCCCTCCTCTGGTCCCTCTCGGGTGTTCTGGAAGCTTCGTGGAATTATAAGATGCCGGGCGTTGATTTAGTCCGATTCCGAGAATATTTCCTTTATAGGATTTCTGAAACCAAAAACAGCAGAAAACAGCAACTGGCACTTCGGCATCTCGTCAATAGGTTAGTTCCGGAAAACGCATGAAATCATCATAAAGTGTGAACAAAACATGTAGGTATTGTCATAAAACAAGCATGGAACATTAGAAATTATAGATACGTTGGAGACGTATCAGGCGGGACCACATCCCGCCAAAAAACGTGCACGCGAGCTAAAAACTGCATCATGCCCAGACGCGGTCGAGGAGACAACGCCTAATAGCCCTATTTTTATATAGTGTTTCTTAAAGTGTTTTCAATGGTTTTCGCTTCAACTAACACAATTCTATCAAAAACATGCACGAGAGGTAGAACCTGCATTGAGATTTGATTTGGTTTCAATGGTTTTCGCTTTCCAACTAATACGATTTTATCAAAAAATGATACCTTATATCTTCATGTGGATATTAGGAATTAAGCACCTTTGGAAGAAAACAAAGGCATCAAGTGAAGATTTGGAGGAAATCAAGCAACTTCCTATTTGAAAGTACAATCATATGAGTTCTAAGACATCTTAACGACTAGTTGTATGGTCGTGGCAGGCCATACAATATGATCGTACAACGTGCTGCTGCCTCTGCTCATCAAAGGAAACATGAAAGACACATACATATGAGACACACATCAGACTCAATCCACCTCACGAATAGAAGAGAAGAGATCCGGAGAAGGAGAACTCATCCTTCAATCTTTGCCGTGATTCCTCTCTTCAACCTCCATCACTTCCCCACCACTAAACTTTGCATAGAAAGAGAGGTTCATCTTTGTAAACCCTATTTGCATTGAGACTTGAGATTGAGTTTGCTTTGATTCTTATTCTTATTGTGGCTATCTACGGTAATACCGAGATGAACCCTAATCTTATTATCAATATATCTTTGTGTTATTACCCTCTCATGTGCGAGTAGATCCCCTTAGGAGTGGAATATGTAAGGGAGATGTGATGTGCCTTATTTCCATTTACTAGACTTATGAACATTGTTCTTATTCTTTCTTATGAGTTTGATTATTTATGTTTTGCATAATGCTTGTTATCTAATGAAGGGCCCATACAGCATGATCCGAAGACCTACATTGGTAAGAATTGTTGTCTAGCAACTCAGCGGGCTTCTAGTGATAGTGGAGATATCAGAGTAGCAAAAACAATTTGAGGATAACGAGTACACAAACCTGAATGCGTTGTTCTGGTCTCACGACCTGAGTCTATGGTAACATGAGATAAGACAATAGTGTCAATTGATCCTAGTATGGGGGAGACCGATTACTGCACAGGTTGCTAGCCTACTTGTATCACAATAAAATGGGTTATAATCACATACTTACTTCATTCATCATTATTCCATCAAGTACACTCACTGAGTCTAATCTCTTTTTTGGAGGAAACTCCAATCAAATTTGTTACTTTCATTTACCTTATTTATTTTCTAGTTTACGCTCAGTACTCTTTCCAGCAAATCATTTCCCACTCACCACTTTCATTTCTAATACTTGCAGTCAATTGACTCAAGATTAGTGACACATTATCTTAAAGAAAATATTAGTGACACCTTGGGTGCGACAAAAATACACATAATAAGAACTTGCTTACGCTTCTTCATTGGAATTCAACATAAACCTGGAATAATACCTCCATGAATTTATGTTCTGGCAAACATGTGTTTTCGCAAGCCATTAAGCTATTTTCTGCCCCCGTTTCCAGGAGCTAAGTTCGAAGTGTTGTTTCTTGACACAAGCAAGTGTTGGGATCGTCAATGCTTTGTGTTTACGATAGATAGTCGACTCGCTAAGGAAAAACTAATCTGCTTGGATATTTGGAGTGCGTGCTTGACGAAAGACGTCAGAAATTCGTAGTAATTTTTCTGAAGTAAAAAACTACCGACTTAAACTCAATGATGGAAAGCTTGACCATCACACCTAAGCTTGAAAAGACTTTGAGGAAGTATGGTGGTACATCTAAACAAGTCATCAAAACTAGTTATCCCATACGTATATGCTTTGAATGTTGCATCAGTATTGGTCTTATTCGACAAGTGCAACATCGTGCTTTCGTAGGAAAAGAAGAAGAAAACCCTCGACTGCATTTATCAATATTTGAATTTTGAGTAAATTACACTTTTTACCCCGTAGTTATGCATTTGTGACACATATTACCCATTTGGTGAAACTTTTACCTAAATATCCTATTTAGAAGACTTTAAACACGGTTTAGACCCTATTTATCATTTTACTTGTTATTGTTAGATAGAATAGGTATGATACGTCGATGTGGAGCGATAAAATATGTAAATATAAAAGGGCCTTATGGACGATTTATGCCCAAACTTGTTTAATCCATATGTTCCATTTATCAATAACGTTTTTATTTTTTATTTTTAGACCCCGATCGTCACCTAACACCTTTTTCAATGGACACAAACCAAAAAAATAAGGGTAAAAAAGCCTTTAAAATAGGTAACCTACACAATTTTTCACTCGGCGGGATAATTAGTGTCACAAATACAAAATTATAGGGTAAAATGTGAAATTCACTCTTGAATTTTTTTGCAGGCCATCAGCTCGCCGCTGCCGTCCTCGAAACTGCGACGGGCTTTCCCGCCATCTTTCTCTAGGGACGGCGAGGTGGGAGAGAGTGTGAAAGGAGTCCGGCTGTTAGGGTTTGTGGTGTCCGCCCGTGTCACCCCAGGTGGAGCGACGCGGGGGCGCTGTCTTCTCTAAATACCGTTTTGTCACTTTTCAGTTTTCACAGTAGCTGTATCCAACGGCGTATGCATGTATATGTTCAGTACCAAAGCCTAGATGGCTAACTACCTGTCATCACTCATCAGTATCACCTGACGAGTTGTATGCATCACCAGATAGGGTGGAATGTTAGCTGCATCCACTGACGTATGCCAACAAGTGTAGGTGTGGCTACAACTATCCAATACGCATCATGTTGTCCCCTGGTAGGTGGGTTCACCATTGGCTATTGCATCGTCTACACGAAAAACTAGAAATTCATTACCACCCAAACAGTTTGCACTTATCGTCTGGGCTAACCGTTTTCGCTTCGTCTTCTCCCGGCGACAGGTGGCAGCAGTTCCATCCGATCTCCATCGGTGAGAGCCCGGCCTGGTCCCTTCTCCCTCTACTTGCCGCTCCGGTGGCAGGAGGGAGGGGGCCTCGTTCCTCCGTTCTTTGTTAGAATTTGTCTGATGTGGTGCATCGTTGGGATGGTGGGAGCAGCACCCGGGTGAATAGTTTTGTCTCAACTCCACTTCTACATCGGCAGCGACTTCACGGCAACGTCTCGGAGTTGACGGCAGCGTGTGCTTGGCGATCCTTCAGATCGGCAGCAAGATCTTCTCACCTTTATTTAGATCTGGCGAGATCTGTTTCTCGATGTGTCGCTAGTGTTCGTCGTTATCTACGGCGGCAAAGGGGACCGGGGCAAGGTGGATGCTCAGGAGCGAGGATGTTGGTCCGAAGGTGGTGGATCTGGCGCTATTCCCCGACTTCATCGATGGGATGCGGTGGATCTTGGTCCAAGAATGCACGGAGACGTTCCACGGTCGACGTGCCACAACGACATGTCCCTCGCTGCTTGCAGCGGGTCTATTCATCGACTCATAAAGCCTCGTTGGTAATGGTGCTTATTTGGATCTGGCAATGGTGGAGGCTCGGCGTCTTTTCCAACGTTCGTCCATGCGTCGTTAGAGTTTGGCGGCGGCCGCTAGTTTCGGCGAGTGCAGGAACCCCTAAGGATGGTTCTATATTTTTCTATCCTCTAGAGTTCTATCTGCAAAGTTTCCAGAAAATCTGTTGTTTCCTAGTTTGTTTTTAAATTTTCACATCTGTACGTTCATGTAACATGAAACATGGTTGCTCAAAAAAAAAAAATTCACCACCACCCCCTTATTTTCTAATTTTTGTCGCGTCTTTTTGAATTGTATATCTAATAATCATCAATATCAGTACAAATAATTTTAAAAATAATAAAAAATACAAATAAGTATTTGAACCACATGATTACGACTACGAACAAGCACGAGCCAAGGGGGCGGCTCCATGCTCGCCACTCCATCGTTGGAGCCGGGTAAAGCTTGTCGTAGTAGATCTTGTTATAGTAGATAGATGAAAAATTATCGTACTAAGGTCGCAAAAAACCAATGCACCACGAGAGTAGACATCACTAATAATGAAAATTCTAGATTGAAAGAGACTGACATGAAATTACACCAACAAACACGAAACCAACCGGATCCTAGGAGATTCGCCGGGTACACAACTTCATGCGTCCTCCACCGGTGCTAGACACCCACCGGAGAGAGGATAGGGCGGGGAGGACCTTATTCTGACTTCATGATGTAACCGCCACCTCACCATCCCAGAAAGACACAGAAAAACAACCTAAAACAATGAATGAGAACCCTCCCTCCGGAGAGGAGCCGTGGTCCGCTCCGCCACACCTCCAAGGCGCTAAGACCACCGTAGTTAGAGCAGACCGGCGGCGTCGCCGATGAGGGGGGTGGAACCCTAGATGGGTTTGACTATCGCCGCCTCCCAATTGTTGTGTCTCCTGGCCCCATACTGGTTTTATGGAACAGAAGGAGTATATATCAACGGTCACAAAATTTAGGTGATGTCATTTAGCTTTCACACATTGTTAGTTCACGTGTGTGAATGTTGTATTGCCCCGAAACTTGGTGCAACTTGACTGGAGCGGATTTTGGAAATACTGTTTGGCTATTCTTCATTTTGAAATAAAAAAGAAACACATAATATGCTCAAAGACTCGTTGTTCTGGCAGCCCCCGACTTTAGCGGAAACATGAGAACACCAAGGCGTTGGTAGTGCTCCAAGGCCTTGAAAGCCACAACGGGCACTCATAGAAGGTGAACATAATGCCTGATCGAGATGAAGAAGTGGCTTTTAAAGAGAACAAACCCCGGTGAATCTGTCTACCCCATTGAAGGCTTCCTGTTGTTGAGACTTTGTCCGTCTCCACACCTGAAGAGGGACCCCTGGCCCCTCGCTCTGCTTGAAGAGCACCGTACCATCAAAAGTTGGAGAAGCTCACACTAGAGCACAAATGGATGGGACAACAGGGGCTTCCAAGGCTGGAGATACAGGAGGAACATAAGCACTCAACTAGAGTCGAGACCACATTGAGAAGCGCAAGAACCAACGACCACCAACCAACCATAATCTATCGACCACTAAACACTAGGAAGACCATAAAAGAAGGGAACGATGCCAAGACATCGTCACCACCGACCCGGTTTAGAGAACGTACCAAGGATTTCCACCCCGGGCCCGAGGATAAAGTGACATGGACTCTCGGCGATGTCCCAAGAAGGAGCGCGACACCTGAGGCTTCATCGTCATTGGCAACTACCAGTCAAGGCTTTCTCTTGAATACCATGACCACTACATGATAAAGTCACAACTACAACACGAGGGTGACAGGAACAAGCGAGACACCTCGATCTTTCGGGGAGCAAAATGGCTCCTGACAAAACTAGCTCACGAAAACACCTCACCAGATCCACGAGTAGCCGTTTGAGTCACTAGTGGAAGCGCCCACATTCCCGTGTCCAACCTCGGATAATGGAGCCCTATGAATGCCCGTGACTCAGGAATATGGCCGCTTGACTGTCGTGGAAAATTCACGGCACGATCCATGTGGGTGGTTTACAAATAGGAGAGCCGAGCAATGTGGTGATGGATGTTCCGTGTTTGAGATTGCACACACGAGTTTACCTAGGTTCGGGCCATCTACGATGGAGGGAAGCACTACTCCTGCTATGATGGGATTTTTGTGATGTGTACAAGTTAAGGTGTGTCTAGCAAAAGGATTTTGGTGGATATGAACTTGCCTCTAAGGATCATGAAGGCCAACCTCATATAGAGAGATTACCTAGGACGTACATGGAAGTTCCGAGTACGCGAGTTCGGGATAAGAGTCCTAGACTAAATACGCAGTTGTATTGTGTCTTGTACTCCAAGGCACATGAGTCCTTTCTTCAGGCGGACTCCTCATGGATCCAACTTAACCCTTCCATGTATCGTCTATCCTTCATCTTCTTGTCCAACAGGATTGGGCCGCCCGGTATGAATGCCGACACAACTGCCCATGGGCCACCTCGACCTATAAATTAGTTCCATGCATTGGGCCTACCCGTTTGGTATTCCCTGACATTGACGCCATACAAAATCTAGGTAGCAAAAGCCAACCTGGGGGGGGGGGGTGCGGGAGGATTGAGTAGTGGAGGAGGCGACCAATAGTTCCATCTTCACCCCAAGGCGAACGACGGTTGTCGATGGCGGTGGTGAGGGAAGGAAGGTTGGTGGTGGAGTTGTTTGTGGAGACGATGGCGTGACCTTTTGAGGCAAGACCATCTTACAAGACTAGCGTCTTTTCGAATAGGTTGTCCATTTGCTAGTTGTGATTGATTAAGGAGCTCTAATCAAGGCATGCCTAATTTTCCGGTTATTTTGGTCCAATTGGTTTCAGGGCCTTAGTGACCCGAATTCCCACCCATAGACTTGTATAGAGAGTTTAGTAGAGTTAGTTTTTGAAACTTCTTTTGAGTGCACGAAACCGCAAGAGTTAATATGCAATTGAACTGCTTCATAGCTTAGGTGGAACGAACGTGCTTTCTCGTATATGAACTCTAGCTAACTGTTCGCTATACCCATCCCTCCAAATCCGGCGAACCCTCTGCACCCAAAACCCTAAGAACTAGCGCCGGCGACCTCCCGCGCCCGAAACCCTAAGTTTCGTTCCTCGCCTCCGCCGGCGAGGCCCATTCCTTGCCTCGTCGGCGACGCCGCGGTTAACCGCGTCGTCTCGGTCATCGGCGAGAACTCTCGTGTGGTTACTTACCTTCTTCATCTCTGGTCCCCTATCTTCTTCCTCCTAACGGCTGCCTAACAGGCCCGGCCCACTTATCCGCGCTGTACATCAGAAGGTGCGCATCGGCGCGCTAACGTGCGCAATGGGCGTCAAATAGGAACACCCATACGTGTCACTGGACGGAAAAAGGAAAGAAAACCGGAGCGGACTTGTTAGTCCAGAATCCAGATCCAGAGTCTGTATCGACGAGGTAGAATCGAATCCATCCCCAAATTCCAAACGCGAAGCCTGTATAGTACTGTAGTTCCCTCCGAAAACCCAAAATTTCCCAACCCCTCCCGCCCTCCCCCGCACCACAAAAAACCCAAATCCAAATCCAAATCGATCCCCGCTTCGCCATTCCCCAAATTTTCCATTTCGATTTGGATGCTGCAATGGTGCGCGAGCTCCACGCCGACTCCTTCTACGCGCGCCTCCGCGCCGCCGCCGTCGCCGCCGCAGCGGCTTCCTCCGCCTCCTCGTCCCCGCTCCTGATCCTCCCGTCCGCGGCCGACGCCGACTCGCTCTGCGCGCTCAGGATCCTCGCCCACGTCCTCTCCGCCGACTCCGTCCGCTTCTCCGTCTACCCCGTCGCCTCCACCGCCGCCGCCGCGGACCTCCTCGCCTCCTTCTCCCCCGATGCCTCCTCCTCCCACCCGCCGCTCTGCGTCCTGCTCATCAACTGGGGCGCGCGCTGCGACCTCCTCCGCGGCCTCCTGCCGCGCGGCTCCACCGCCTTCGTCGTCGACTCGCACCGCCCCGTGCACCTCCGCAACCTCGCCGCGGGGAACGACCGCGTCGTCGTGCTCTTCACCGCCGACGACGAGCGCGCCGCCGACCTGTCCTACGACTTCGACGTCTCCTCCCTCGCCGACGCCTCCGACCTCACCGCTGAGGGGGACGCGGACGGCGTCTCCGATGAGTCCGACGAGTCCGACGCTTCGGACTACGACTCCGACGCCGATGGCGGGCGGAGGAAGAGGCGGCGGCCGGCCGCGGAGACGAACACCAACGACCCGGTGAGGCTGTTCAGCAGGCTGCGCAGGGAGTACTACCGGCTCGGCACCTTCCACGGGAAGCCGTCGGGGTGCCTCATGTACGACCTCGCCCACGCGCTGCGCAGGAACACCAACGACCTCCTCTGGCTCGCCTGCGTCTCCCTCGCCGACCAGTTCGTCCACGACCGCATCACCAACGAGCGCTACCAGGCCGCCGTCATGGAGCTCGAGCACCACGTCAACGGATCCGGCAACCTCGACCCTTCCGGCCTCGGCTCCGTCGTCACGCTCAAGGACGGGACCAGGATCCGGGCGCCAGAGACCTCCCGCATCGCCTACGAGGACGAGCCAAGGCTCATGCTGCTGCGGGAGTGGACCTTGTTCGACTCCATGCTCTGCTCCTCTTACGTCGCCACCAGGCTCAAGACGTGGACTGACAACGGCCTCAAGAAGCTCAAGCTTCTTCTCGCCAGGATGGGCTTCCCGCTCGCCGACTGCCAGAAGAGCTTCCAGTACATGAGCATGGAGGTCAAGCGCAAGATGCGCCATGAGTTTGATCGCCTCCTGCCCGAGTATGGCCTCACCGACTTCTACTACCGGAGCTTCCTGAGGGTTCATGGGTACAAGTCCAAGGTCTCTGCTGCGGATGTTGTGTACGGCCTCACAGCTTTGCTTGAATCAATGGATGCTGAGTCCAAGGAGGAGTGCTCTGCTGCTGAGCAGTTCTGGGTTGCGTACTCTGCATTGTCCGTGAACAATGTGGATCAGCTGCAAAAGGGGATGCAATCTGCAATTGAGATACAGAGGGCAATACTGAGGCAAGGAAGCTCTGCAATCACCAAGAGCGGCTTCATACGGAGTGCCAAGAAGTTTCGGTGGGTGAAGCTTGATGACCCAGTGGACACTGCCAAGTTGTGCCACCCACAGGCGCTAACCAAGTTCTGCTTCTTTCTAATGGATGCACTCAAGGAACGGGGTGCAAGGATGAAGCCACTAGTCTGTGCTTGCTTAGCTGGGGACCCTGAGAAGGTGCTCGTAGTGGGGGTATGCGGGAAGCCCAGGCTCGGAGCCATTCAGGGGAATGCGTTCGGCAATGCATTTAGGTCTGCGGCAGAGGAGATTGGTGCAGACTATTTCCATGACATGTTTGAGTCATCATGGATTGTTCTTGATGTTGTTGCTGTCAGTTCTTTCATGATTCGGCTAACAGAGAAGCTGTAATGGCATGCCCTCGTCTAACGCTAGCGATCCTTTTCAGCCCAAGAGACTCAAGGCTCGATTCTGAATCTAATATATAAAAGCTTGAAGTCTCATGGTACATGATATGCATTTTCTTCCCCATCGACCTGATACTTTTCATGATTATGTTTTTAATGAGAGGAGAGATTGTTCCACCGCTAAGCCACTTCAATTAGCAAGTGATAGGCCAATAATTTCAGATGCAAATGTTATTTCAGATGCAAACTCCCTGAAAAAAAGGTATATGCCCTTACTGGTATTGTTATTGTTGACCTCATAGTGTATGTCATATTTGTACTTGCATAAGCCCCGTGCATGTGCCGTATTCGCTTTTTGTATCACTAGAGTTACTGGAAGTGTGTAAACTGACAGGCCCTTTCTGAGAAGGTGGTGCTATTTGCACAAGCTATCTTAAATGCGTGTATGTTCTTATTACAGCTTTACATTTATGCTTGGATGCATTTGGTTGTTCCTTGGTCAGGACAGATGGCTATACACGTTTAATATGCATGGCGGTTGATTCTACACTGCTATCCTTTCATACATATTTAACTAATCTAGTTCAAACACACAAGGTGGACGCCCTGCACTGGCGCGACCACCTCTCCTCTTGAAACCTGATCTTTTCATCATTTGAAATGGAAGTAATTCAGGTGGGAACTCTCCCCCCCGGTGAACGTTTCAATTATTTTTTGCCCAACCTTTTTTCAGGAAGCAAAGACTTCATTTATTCCCACCCTTCTTTTACTAAGAATGAACTTCATTTACCCAATCATTATTTCTTAGTTCCTACTCCGTACAATTTAAGAGACGATGCTATAGCAAACAAAGCCCTTCTTTGCACAAAATAATTTATTGTGATGTTCCACAAAGATACAACCAATTTGTTGAATGCTCTCACCAAATTATGTTATTGTTGCAAACTGCCATTAGTCTGAAAGAACAGTAGACCTTACTTGTTTTTACCTGGCATGAAACTGGGTTATTCAGACCATGCTATATGTTAAGCTGAACAAGTTCCGTATGCCGTTGAATAGAAATCTAGGCATGCTTAATCCACAGGTCCATGAGTAATATGGTAAAAAATGAAAATGCAGTGCTTGTTATATATCTATCATCTTTGTGGATCATCTGGATTTAATCTTAGCAAAGGCAACTGCTTTATGAATTGATAAATAATTAGCTGATCTTGTTTTATGAAGACTTGCACCCTACAATTGACATTTGTTTACATCGTGAGAAAAAATATTACTCCACTCTAGCAGGATTTGTGAGTTTTGTAATGTGAATAAATAAGGACCTCGGGTTCTTGTTCTTCTCCCATAGTTTTTTTGTCCAAAGTGCTCATGTGCGTTTTCTACTTTGCAACACACCATGTCTGTATGTAATTTGTGCAATTTGAATTTGAATCATTTAATTTGACTCTTACCTGGAGGCGTCTCAAGCCAGCTATGAGTTTATAGAGCTCTTTCTGCCTTACCTGGTGTCGCCTGTACCCAAGCTCAACATCATTACTTGTAAGTTTCTCTTCTTTCCATATACCTGTTTGATTTATGGTGTTTAGAAACATATAGCTCTTCATTTGTACCATTGTCTGTTTGATTTTGGGTTCTTAGAAAAAATAGCTAGCTCTTCATTTGTATCATAATTGGTTGTTGGTATTACAAAATTTACAGGACACTTGAAGTGTAACATTTTATTGTCAGTTGAATTTTTCCTTTCCTCTTATTCCAGTTGTTTGGAAAGCCTAGGGTGCCAGAGAGTAATAGTAATAATAATTTTGATTTTTTCGCCCTTCCTGTTACTGATTCACCCAAACAGGCCAAAATGACATACCTAACTTCCCACGTGTGCAACACATGTTTTCCTGTACTTAAGTCTATTTGAAAAGGCCCATCAACTATTGACAGAGGTCAGCCCATGTTGTATAACCGTTTAACTGTAGAATTTGGTGAATTCACATGAGTGATATGGACAACTGAAGTTTTAACAATGACATCAAAAGATGTATTTTGTACTACGTTCCGTTAATCCTTTAATACCACTTTCTAGTATTTTCTTAAGGAAAACAACAACAACAACAACAACAACAACAACAACAACAACAACAACAACAACAACAACCAAGCCTTTTAGTCCCAAACAAGTTGGGGTAGGCTAGAGTTCAAACCCATAAGATCTCGAAGCCAAGTCATGGTTCCGGAACGTGGATAGCTAACTTCCACGCACCCCTGTCCATGGATAAATTTTTGTCGATATTCCAAACCTTCAGGTCTCTCTTAACGGACTCCTCCCATGTCAAGTTAGGTCTACCACGACCCCTCTTAACATTCTCAGCACGCTTTATCCGTCCGGTATGCGCTGGTGCTTCCGGAGGCCTCCGTTGAATATGTCCAAACCATCTGAGACGATGTTGGACCAGCTTCTCTTCAATCGGTGCTACCCCAACTTTCTCCCGTATATCGTCATTCCGTACCCGATCCTTTCTTGTGTGGCCACATATCCATCTCAACATGCGCATCTCTGCTACACTTAACTGTTGGATATGTCGTCTCTTTGTTGGCCAACACTCCGCGCCATACAACATCGTAGGTCAGATAGCTGTCCTATAAAACCTGCCTTTTAGCTTTTGTGGCACTCTCTTGTCACAGTGTACGCTAGAAGCTTAGCGCCACTTCATCCAACCAGCCTTGATTCGGTGGCTCACTTCTTCATCGATATCGCCATCCTTCTGCAACATGGACCCCAAATATCGAAAAGTGTCTCTCCCCGGTACCACATGCCCATCAAGGCTAACCTCTCCCTCCTCGTGCCTAGTAGAACTGAAACTGCACCTCATGTATTTAGTTTTAGTTCTACTAAGCCTAAAACCTTTCGATTCTAGAGTTCGCTTCCACAACTCTAACTTTCTATTAACCCCCGTTCGGCTATCATCGACTAGCACCACATCATCCGCAAAGAGCATACACCATGGGATATCTCCTTGTATATCCATTGTGACCTCATCCATCACCAAATCAAAAAGATAAGGGCTCAAAGCTGACCCTTGGTGTAGCCCTATTCTATTTGGAAAGTCATCAGTGTCGCCATCACTTGTTCGAACACTTGTCACAACATTATCATACATATCCTTGATGAGGGTAATGTACTTTATTGAGACTTTGTGTTTCTCCAAGGCCCACCACATGACATTCCGAGGTATCTTATCATAGGCCTTCGCCAAATCAATGAACACCATATGAAGGTCCTTCTTTTGCTCCTGTATCTCTCCATCAGCTGTCGTACCAAGAAGATGCCTTCCATGGTAGACCTCCCAGGCATGAAACCAAATTGGTTTTTGGTCACGCTTGTCAACCTTCTTAAGTGGTGCTCAATGACTCTCTCCCATAGCTTCATAGTATGGCTCATTAGCTTGATTCCACGGTAATTAGTACAACTTTGAACATCCCCCTTGTTCTTGAGGATTGGTACTAAAATACTCCGCCTCCATTCTTCGGGCATCTGGTTTGACCGAAAAATGAGGTTGAAAAGCTTAGTTAGCCATACTATCGCTACGTCTCCAAGGCCTCTCTACGCCTCGATGGGGATACCATCAGGATCCATCGCCTTGCCTCTTTTCATCCTCCTTAACGCCTCCTTAACCTCAGACTCCTGGATATGTCGCACAAAGCACATGCTGGTATCATCAAAGGAGTCTTCTAGCTCAATGGTAGAGCTCTCAACCTCTCCATTGTAAAGGTTGTCAAAGTACTCTCGCCATCTACGCTTGATCGCCTCATCTTTTGCAAGAAGCTGATCCTCTTCGTCCTTGATGCATTTGACTTCGTTGACATCCCTCGTCTTCCTCTCCCTAAACTTGGCCATCTTATAGATGTCCCTTTCGCCTTCCTTCGTGTTTAAACGTTGGTAGAGGTCCTCATACGCCCGACCCCTTGCTTCACTCACCGCCTGCTTTGCAGCCTTCTTCGCCACCTTGTACTTCTCCATGTTAGCTGCACTCCTGTCTAGATATAGGCATCTGAAACAGTCATTCTTCTCCCTAATAACCTTCTGGAACTCATCGTTCCACCACCAGGTATCCTTAGCTTCCCTTCTACTTCCCTTAGTCACCCAAACTCCTCTACAGCGACCTTCCGCAAGCATGTCGCTATACTCGTCCACATCATGTTTGCATCGCCTCCTTCCTCCCAAGGGCCCTCCTTAATAACCCTCTCCCTGAAAGCCTGGGATGCCTCACCCTTGAGCTTCCACCACTTTGTTCTAGCGACTTTGGCGCGCTTACCCCCGCTGGACACGGATCCTTAAGTTAAAGTCAGCAACCACCACCTTATGTTGATGGACAACACTCTCTCTAGGTATCACCTTACAATCAATGCAGGCCTGTCTGTCTTCTCTTCTAGAGAGGACAAAATCAATCTGGCTAGAGTATAGACCACTACTGAACATCACTAGATGGGACTCTCTCTTCCTAAAGAGGGTTTTAGCTACGACCATGTCATAGGCTAGAGCGAAGCTCAGGACGTCTTCTCCTTCTTGGTTCCTAATGCCATAGCCAAAGCCCCCATGCACCCTTTCAAAACCTGTGTTAGATGTACCCACATGGCCATTGAGGTCTCCTCCTATGAAGAGCTTCTCACCAATAGGTACCCTACTAACCAAGTCCTCCAGGCCTTCCCAGAACTCCCTCTTGGTGCTCTCATTGTGGCCTACTTGTGGGGCATACGCGCTCATAACATTGAGGACTAAGTCCCCAACAACCAGCTTGACAAGGATCATCTGGTCCCCTTGCCTCTTGACGTCCACAACTCCATCCCTGAGGCTCTTATTGACCAAGATGCCTACTCCATTTTTGTTTGAAGTTGTCCCTGTGTACCACAACTTGAAACCGGTATCCTCCACCTCCTTCGCCTTATGTCCCTTCCATTTGGTCTCTTGGACACATAGGACATCAACACGCCTCCTCACCGCCGTATCAACTAACTCCCGTAACTTACCCGTCAGGGACCCTACGTTCCAGCTACCTAAGCGTATCCTCCTAGGCTCGGCTAACTTCCTTACCCTCCGCACTCGTCTAGTCAAATGCGGAGACCCTTGCTCATTTTTCACTACACCGGGGCGTTGGTGCAGCGCGCCACTAAGGATGCGGCGACCCGACCCTTGCTCACTTATCACCGTATCTAGATCAAGATACGGCACGCCACCAAGGGGGTGATGGCCCGGCCCTTGCCCATTTGACACCACACCCGGGTTTCGATGTGGCGCGTCGCTAAGAGGGTTACGCCCCAACGAGGTTCCTTTGGGTTTCATCTCCATAAGAGTGGCTGGGTTTTTTTACGTTGGCTCGCCCCGCCTATCACAACCCTCCTCCTTTACCCGGGCTTGGGACCGGCTATGTTGAGACAACATAGGCGGAGTTATTTTCTTAAGGAAAACGTCCACATAAAAATGATATCGATTGCTGTTGTTTTCAGACCATTGATTTGAAACAGTTAACCGTTTCTGATCACATCTTGAAGAGAGTTTTGTACTGTCTCTGTTCACTTTGCACCTATCTTTCATTGAAAAACAAATTTGCACCTATCAAAGATGTCACTTCAGAGTTCCTGACTAATATATCAACATGTAACAAGTTGCCTACAGTTTGCTTGTGTTGCCTGACATCTTCTTTAGGTCGAGCCTGTTGTTCTCAATTACCAAACGACAAAACGATAGTCCAATTTCATGCTTTTATTCCTGTAGGAATTGCAATCAACTGGTGGACCCATGCCAAGTCTTTGCACCGGTATAGCTAGCGTGATGGAACCCTTTTATTTCTGATTAAGGCTTCTAAAAATAGTCAACAACAGAAAGCTACTAAAATAGTCACCGCTATGAAATGCTGTTGTAACTTGTAACCATGCCTCATTTTTCGAAGGAGGATGTAACACGTCATGGAAGAAAGCTACAAAACTGGTTCCAAGAGCATCTAATTGGAGCTTAAAGCTACTCATTCTCAGTTTTTTTTTTTTTGATTGTGCTTACATGAAAAGTATATATAGAGTTTGTCTATTGACTTTATGCTCAACAGAATTCAACTTCCGCTCTTGCTAATCGAAGCAATCTATAAGGTCAATCCTTCATGACACCAAATTTGATCAACTTTTAAGTTAGTAACTTCTCAGCTATCTTTCTTAGCTTTGGTGCTTCAACTGATTCCCTTTGATCGAGTTGCAAAAAATGATCTTACACATTGTCCACCCTTTATGATTTGCTCTCTTAAATTAGAACATAAGAATTCCATAGGTGCTTTGCTTGAATTTCACCGTGAAGTCGTGAACAGGTCAATTCCTGCATTCCAAGTTCAAGTTTATCATGTTGAAGGAAAACTGAGTGAGCTGGCACATTATGGATTTCTTATTCAAAGTTTCCAAAAGGTTGGATTCGTGTTAACAGTGAGAGAGGCAGTAGTGTTTTTTAGGGAAAGATTTGTAGACAGACCCTTTTGCATTACTTATTTACCACATTGCATTGTGAGCTGAAGAGATATTGGCTCTGTCTTTCATAGCCTCAGGGAAATCTGGAATGGATGTTCCCTGGCCACTTCCTTGCAGCTTTTGAGACTGCTCTCATAAATGACAATTGGCAGTCACTTGCCCCAGACTATCGTTGATGGATCTGCAGCCATCATTCAAAAAATAATGGACTTGGAACAATGAGTTCATATCAATTTTCCCAACAGGCAGGTATCTTTTCTAAGTTTGAATATACAGCCTAAATTGTACCAAATGAATTGGCATCTTAATCAAATCCTTTGATATATCATAGGGCTAAAACACATTAGCAGGAACATAGGGCAGGCAACGTGACATGTTGC
Source organism: Lolium perenne (assembly GCF_019359855.2). NCBI lineage: Eukaryota > Viridiplantae > Streptophyta > Magnoliopsida > Poales > Poaceae > Lolium > Lolium perenne. The sequence continues at coordinate 166,200,790 of NC_067247.2, forward strand.
CTATCGTCTTGGCCACCATATCAAGCAGGCCTAGTGACAGCAGTGGCAGGGAAAAAGTTCATTGAATAATTGGTTACAATTCTTTTTTGCCATTAAATGAAACGTGCCTATGATGCGACATATAACATAAGATTATGAGGATCATGTTGTATTTTGTATGCTGTATAAGTGTACGTTACTGAGTTGCCTAACGATGTTTCTCACTGCTCAAACAGAAGCATCCTCAACATTCAAAGAAAAAAAACAGAAGCATCCTGCACTGGACATGCTATGTAAGTGAAAATTTTGCAACAAACAATGGTATGCACCTGAGGATTCAGTGATATGAATTAGGTAGCTGAAAAGCTCCTGGTTTGCTTCTGATTCTTGGTTATGATTATACTGACTTTCTGTACTAAATGGTCATGCATATCATAACTGGTGCAGCTTTTAATTAAATGTTTTCCAAAGAAATCATACACATAGATTGAGGGAGGAAGTATATACATGTAACTTTTGGTTAAAAATGTTTTCCAAAGAAATCATACACATACTTGTTTTTTGGGGAGGGAGCAAGCTATATGAGATCCAGCAGCTCGAAAAAATAACTGGTATAAATGTTGTACCTTGTATTTTGTGTCCTCTGTATTGTCTCTTTAATATCTGTGTTAACTGTTACCCTGCAGCTTGTTGCTCTTTGTACACGTTTAGACTAATCTTCTTAGTTTGATAACATTTGTTGGATAACCATATCCATCGTTAGACTGTGGACTGAGGGCATTGCCTGTGGTGCTTTGGGGTCAAGTCCCCAGCTACAAAAGAGCTGGTTGGCTGAGGTGGTCCTTGTGGTGCTGATTTGGCTAGTAGTTGGGAGGTAAGCAGCTAACCCTATGTGATGATCATGTTGTACACTAGTACTTTCAGGTGAACTGAGACAGGTTTTCCTTTCCGTGACAACCTTTTGAACCAGCAATGGGTGTTCCGCACTCTTAAATTTTGCATCAGCAGCCCTGCATTGTTTATGTAGTTTGTTCCAGACTTCCTTTTGAATAGTTGAAGTATTTTATTTCTCTCTGAAAATAAACTTTTATCCAAGTAATTAGTGCTTCAATTGTTGTTTGAGTATACTTGTAATATTCTTTAAGCATTTAATTGTTGACACTCACTAGTTTTAACTATTCTCATGGAATGAATGGCTGGTATCATTACATTTGTCTGTCTTTTAGTAGCAGCTAATCAAGTCATCTGCTGTCATATGCCATTAATGTTTTTTCTTTATATATCACCTTTAATCAAATGCAAAATTGGGACCAACGAGTACCTATTGCACTAATGGGTGATTATTATGCTGACAGAGATATTTGGAAATTGAAATTCTAAACCATGTGCTAGTCTGAGCAGAAAAGTAGTTTGTTGAATGATTAAGCAGGTGATAGTAATTTGCTGAATGACTATGCAGTTACTTTTATGTTGTCAGTGATTAAATGGTTCCGTGGTTATCAGTTTCTTGCAAATTCCTTGGTTTTCTAGCATAGCAGGTTTTGGGATACCAAACAAGAGCTTAGCTTTCATACAAGTCTGCGGGTTTAACTTTCTGTGTAAACTTGAGCTGACATCATAAACCAAACTATGTTATTGATAATGTTTCTGAGAAAACAGAGAAATAAAACGTTGATAAACTGAACTGGGAAGTTTCCTGGAGCCAACGGATTTTTTTTCTCAACTCCAAGATCGATGCATAAAATTGTGTGTCATTAGATCTCCCCTTAGTTCAAACATCACCTGTCTATTAAGAGCAATTAAATACCAGATGATGATATTATCCTTACACTACTATATGCCTCACTTCAATGCCTAGTTGCATACTTGCTCCCCAGGATATCCCTTAGGGTCCCCTCAAGATTGGTGATATTAGGGTTCAACTTGGAGTCTATGCCTTGATTCCCGGAGAAGATGGCTACTGATGTCTGTCAATTGATGATACAGTCTGAATCCGCGGATACTACATATATACACAAACACATGAAGATCTGCTACTTTGAATGTCCGTGTTTGAAGATCTACTACTTTCAAATCGTTGGAAGTAACGAAATAAAAATGACTGTTACATGCTTATGGTTAAAGTTTGTAGCCATCACTCCATTATCGAGTGCTCTGATTTTTATATGGGATGATCTGGTTCAGAAATTTCAGACTACTCCCACTGTCCCGCATCCTCAATTGACCATCAGTTTTACAGCTGTTACAATACATATACACAAATTACCTCTCTCTTGCAGGGTTAGGCCATGTTTACAGCACATACTTTTTTTTAATGTTCCTGCATGAAATGAACTGATCCCTGTCAAAGTCCTGTTCGAAACAGCCCCTTACTGTGCAGCTGAAAAGGTTTCCTGGAAGGGTCAATGTAGCTTGTTCATGTGCTCCACAGCTCCAGTGAGGTAACATAAATCGATCTTTCGTATTTAATTGCTGCTAGCTAGCTGCTGGTGGCTGGTTTCCCCGGCACTCCGTTGGCACTCTTAAGCTGCAGGTGCACCATATGCTACTGGACTTAGGCCCCATGCATCCTGTATTGTGAATGATGGCTACATCAAGATCACGATGTATGCCTCTACTTCATGATCATGTTCTCAAGTCTGTGACTTTTGTACGTAGATGACTTGAGCACTGCTGCTACATGACTTTTGATAATGTATAGAGATGAAGTTTACTTACATCCAGATGGTACTTCATATAAATTTGTTAAGTCTGAATTTACGGCAGAGGTTGCAGGGATTTAGTTTACGCCGGAGGGTTCTGTAGATGATGCAAAAGGGATGTGTAACGGAGGAGGGCGTGACAGCCATGTCTCAATCATGCAATTACTCCTAAGCATTTTCCTGGGTATTAATGCCCTATTCCGCGTAGTGCTGCCTAGTGCATGCCTGTTGCTGTATGGCTTAATTTTGGTGCATGATAGTAACAAGCTAACAGTGCATTTCTAGCAATGCAGATGACTATATTTATATCTAGGAGCCATCTACGTAACATATTGTACTACAATCTATGCAGAAATGGGCGGAGTACTAGCTTAAATGAGTGACTTAGTGCAGTCCTCTCTAAAAAGCTTTCGTAGTAACTGGATTCTTTAGCAGTCGTATGTCTTTTCTTTTGAAACCAGATTTCTTCGGTCTCGAGCCATAAAAGACAAGCACCTGCTGCATTTGGTGTATTCATTTAAATTTGGATAAATCTGTGATATCCTTTTAGGTACGGAGGGCGATATCCTTTTTGGTACGGAGGGAGTAGCATGAATGGCATATGCTGTACATACTTCAGAGAGTGCAGACCAGACCAGACCTTTTCACCCTCTGAAATAAATGTGTTGAAGCTAAATGACATGGATGTATGCAACATTTTCACCTTGTTTACATCATGACTAGAGAAATCCCTGTTGCTATCTTGTATCCTTCAACGTCTTAATGCTCCTGTCGAGCATATGCATGCTCTATTCAGTAATGTTTTCCTAGCTTCCCCCCTCTCTAACAGTAGTACAAGGAGGACGCTCAAATACACCACGAACACATTACTACGCACGCCTGGAAATTATCAGACGCTCCAAGACCTCAAGAGCGACTTTGACTCTTATTAACTTGTAGTACTCCATTACATATATGCATATGTCATTCTCGAAAAAAAAACATATATGCATATGCTTCCATAGCTTTGCTAAGTAACATATTTTTTTTAGTGATTAACCAACATAATTTAACCTCGCTGAAATGTAGTATTGATGTGTTACATGAACTTTATTACTGTGACATTGTTTTTTTTTCTCTTCCGAGCTAGAATAGCATTGGAACGGAGTAGCACTCATCGGAGAGCTCCAGCTCCGCGGCCTCATTGAACAGCCACTGCTCGATCGAGCACAGAGGCGCATGATGAGCCTGCTGCTTTGTCTCGTCGTCATAGCTGACGGCGCCTCCCATCGAGGCCGGCTGCTGCACGCTGGCGGTAAAGCTTGTCTCCGCGCTGCTGCCGGTGCCGGACATACCGTCGAAGGAGAGCAGAGGGCTGACGCGGGGCTTGACGTCGTCGCCGTCGGAGTAGTTCTGCAGCGGCGGCAGCTGGGAGCTCTTCATGAAGCCGTCGAGCAGCTTGGATATGTTGTCCATGCTGGAGGCGTAGGACGACGAGGAGCAGACGTCGGCGGTGGCGTCGGCGGCGAACGGCGAGTGTGGACGCCGGGCGATCAGCTGAGAGACCTCCGTGTTGTCGGCAGCGCCGTAGCCGTAGTCGACCTTGGAGATCATGTCATGGTGCTGATGTTGGTCGAAATTGCCGTCTGCTGCTGTGGCGGCGGAGGACCCCGGACCCTGAGGCGCCGCGAAGATGGCGCCCATGGCCTGCTGCTTCCTGAGCTTCTTCTTGAGGTGCGTGTTCCAGTAGTTCTTGATGTCGTTGTCCGTCCTCCGCGGCAGGTACGACGCGATCGCCGCCCATCTACACTCAAAGCAAAGGAAGATATTGATCATCACCGCCATGGAGAACACGATTTCACACCGAGACCAAGATCGATCGATGAAGGTAAAAGCGTACCTGTTGCCGAGGAGCGACTGGAGGTGGACGATGACGCCCTCCTCGTGGGGCGTGAAGTTGCCGCGCTTGATGCCGGGGCGGAGGTAGTTGGTCCAGCGGAGGCGGCAGCTCTTGCTGCAGCGCATCAGGCCGGTGCTCACCGGCACCGACCGCCAGTTGCCGGGGCCGTTCTCCTGGATGTAGGACACCAGGATGATGTCCTCCTCCGGCGTCCACGGACCCTTCTTCACGCCCACCTTGTCGCAGCACGGCGGCCTACCCATGACCGGTCGACTACTGATGTTCGATCACACACACGCGCGCTCTGACTTGATCTCTTGATTGATTTGATCTCGTCTTTTCCTGGCCGTGCACTGTCTCAAGCTTGTTGCGTATATATAGGAGTGAGCTTTCTGAATGGGAGCGAGTGAGTGAGCTCCCTTTTCACTTGCTGTCGTGTACGTACACCTGTGACGCTACTGTGATGGTTTATTTTCACTTTCTTGCTGCTGATCGATCTGTATACTACGCTTTCCTTTCTCTTTCCATCAACAACGTCACATGAATGATATACAGACCGATGGATCCACCTGGCCCACGCCTTAAAGGAAGGACTACTTGAGAGCCAGAGGTGAATAGCCCACTGTGTGAAATTTAAGAGGCCCCGCCCCGGCTTTTGCATCGCGTACAGGAGGCCGATGGCTCATCCAACATGAATTGGCAAGGCATTTCATTCCGCGACAACATGTACAAATCATGCACAGTGCTACAAACACTTTGGTTAATTTGCTACCAAAGCACGACAACACATCTAAAAAGTTCTGAAAAGATTAAACGTGTAACCATGAAATGTACGTGTCTACAATCCCACCAAGTTTTTGCTAATAGGGAAATAGTAGTTGTAGTGGTATTCCCTGAAAAGTCAACCACATACGGACCGTTTTCTGTATATCTGACAAAAAAACATCTTTTGGGTGTCTTACTCCACAAAAGAATCACAAAATCAACACCAAAGAAGGTTGCGAGACCCGTAAAACCAAGTTGATGGACAAATAGTAGGGTCTCTACAAGCTTGACGTTTATGAGTGAAACGTCTCGCGTTAGCACCACCTCGGCGAGACCCATTATGATTGAGCGTGTTTTGTCGCCATAGGATACCGTAGCATTGGAAGTATTAGGCCTCAAATCCACCGCAATGTCTTTGCTTCTGGTCATATCTCCGACGTCCATGTTGAGGTTATGTGACACTTCATGAATAATAACACTTTACTCAAGGGTGACCCTAAGGTTGTGCTTTCTTCATGTGCTTGAGAGAGTGATGATATATCTAATCGGTGGCCTCATGCTCATGTCATTCCTTGACGTCAAGAAGGTCTTGTGCTTCACCTAGTTTAGACATGAGGGCCTTAACATGTCTTTTGGTCTCACCTTGCATGCTAGTCAAGAATACATCCAAACTCACAAACTCACGTTTTATGGTGAGGATTTCCACATATCATTCACAATGGAAGAGTTAGATGTGGAAATGGACTTAGATGAAGATGATACCTTGGTGAATTTTGCCATAAGACACGTGCCGTTGGGGATGAGGTTCTCGTTGGGAGTGTTAAAGAGAGATGAGGATGGAGCGATAGTGGGAATGGCGTCCACTCCCTCTTCCTCTTTGGAAGTTTACTTTTGCTTGTTCATCACCGAATGTGTACTCATCTCGAGTCACGAACACCACTCTTGACTTCTTGTTGGAGGAGACCTTTTTGTCGTAGTTCTTGTTGGGCGAGTACTTGGAGTAGGCCTTGTTAGGGGGGGATGTCTTGGACTTGTCCTTGTGAGCAAGTCGGTCTTCATTGTCTTCTCTCTTCTCAAAGGTACAGTTGGCGACAAAGTGAGACTTGTCACTGCAATTGCAACATGATTTCATCCTTCTACCATTACATCTTGGCCCATTTTGGTTGCTTCTAGGAATGTCCCTAGAGTTGTATTTGGTCTTGAAGCTTCTTCGCTTGTTTCCCCAAAAGTTCTTGGCAACAAGAGCCATGCACTAATGATAGTCGTACTTGACGTACTCGGGGCCCCACTCAACAAAATCATCATCAACGTCACTTTCTTCCATTAACACCTTGGCCTTCAAAGCAAGGTTCACCTTACGAGCACCATGGAGACGAGAAATAATCTCATCCGCGTTCTTCTTGGCGATGTTCATGGCGATGATCTCACTTAGCACTTAATTGGAGGTCATGATCTGGAAGTTGGACTTGGATCGAATGGAGTCCAGTCTTGTCTCTTCATAGGGAAAGAGGGTGCTGCATAACTTCTTCTTGACACACTTGTCATTTGCATGGGAAGCTCCAAGATCCCTCATAGTCAAAGAGAAAGCAGTGAAGCGATGATACATGTCCTCCGCGGATTCTCATTATTCTTAATGAAACAATAGGCCATGGTGTTCACCTCATCAAACTTTGAGATTTGAATGCTCTTACTCCTCAAGAAGAGATCCGTGAGGTGATCCCATGCTTCCTTGGCAGGTTCACATGAGTGGATGTGAGCACGGTCCTTAGGAGTCACCGATAAGTAAATCATGTGAAGGGCGATGCCATTGAGTTGATCATCCACCACTTACCTTTGTGTGAGATTGTCTGGATTGTGAGGCTTGTATCCCTCCTTGATGATTCTCTACAACTTGGTGGAAGAGCTGCAGATATGAGAGTTCACTAATAATTTCCAATTGGAGAATTTAGATGATCTACCATGGGTGGTGGGCCTTGCAACACTATGTGAGACATATGAATGGGACTATTCGGAGTATAATAATTTGATGGAGGCATCACATGGTTATCCTTCGAACCCCCTTACCTTTGGGTTCACCTTTCTCCAGGGAAGTAGTTGTTCGGTGCCTTCCGAGTCCTCCTCAATAGGCATGTACATTCCTGGAACAAACTTAATGAAGGGTTTCACAACCGGAGCTAGGCTTTCTTAGCATAGATTGCATTGGGGCCATAATGGATGGCTCCAATTTCTGGAGGTCATCCAAGGTGGCTGGAATTCTCTAAACTACAGGAGGATTTTCATTGCTCGTGGATATAACTTCCCTACTCTTATCCTTTCCGTCGTCCATACTCTTAGGCGGTAAAGGATGATAAGAGCCTAGGCTATGGTACCAATTGAAAGGTATGTACTGAAAACTAGAGGGGGGGGGGGGTGCGAATAGGAGTTAACAAATTGTTAGTATTTTCAAGTTTTAGGCTCTATGCAACAAATTAAAGGCGATCATGCAAAGTGGACAACCTAGATGATACACGCACACAAGAAAATAGAGGAAACATATAACACAAAGAGCAAGGTAAAGGAACGAGGTAACCGTCAAGGAGACACGCGCGCGAGGATTTGTTTCCCGTAGTTCCTTCCTTGCTAAGGGAAGCACATCTACGTTGGAGAGGTGTGATGACCCACAAGTATAGGGGATCGCAGCAGTCTTCGCGGGTAGTATAACCCAATTTATTGATTCGACACAAGGGGAGACAAAGAATACTTGAAAGCCTTAACAGCGGAGTTGTCAATTCAGCTGCACCTGGAAACAGACTTGCTCGCAAGAGTTTATCAGTAATGTGATTTTATAGCGAGTGATAGTGAAATAACAGCAGCAAAGTAACAGAGACAGCAGTAGTGATTATAGTAAACAGCAGGATTAAAATACTGTAGGCACGGGGACGGATAACGGGCGTTGCATGGATGAGAGAAACTCATGTAACAATCGTAGCAGGACATTTGCAGATAATAATAAAACGGTGTCCAAGTACAAAGCAATCAATAGGCATGTGTTCCAATTATAGTCGTACGTGCTCGCAATGAGAAACTTGCACAACATCTTTTGTCCTACCAGCCGGTGGCAGCCGGGCCTCAAGGGAATCTACTGGATATTAAGGTACTCCTTTTAATAGAGTACCGGAGCAAAGCATTAACACTCCGTGAACACATGTGATCCTCACATCACTACCATCCCCTCCGGTTGTCCCGATTTCTGTCACTTCGGGGCCATTGGTTCCGGACAGCGACATGTGTATACAACTTGCAGGTAAGACCATAAACAATGAATATCATGATGAAATAATAACATGTTCAGATCTGAGATCATGGCACTCGGGCCCTAGTGACAAGCATTAAGCATAACAAGTTGCAACAATATCATCAAAGTACCAATTACGGACACTAGGCACTATGCCCTAACAATCTTATGCTATTACATGACCAATCTCATCCAATCCCTACCATCCCCTTCGGCCTACAGCGGGGGAATTACTCACACATGGATGGGGGAAACATGGCTGGTTGATGGAGAGGCGTCGGTGGTGATGATGGCGATGATCTCCTCCAATTCCCCGTCCGGCGGAGTGCCGTAACGAAGACCGGCTCCCGAGACGGAGTTTCGCGATGTGGCGGTGTTCTGGAGGCTTTCTGGCGACTTCGACTTCTCTCTGTGCGTTTTTAGGTCGAAGGCAATAAATAGTCCGAAGGAGGGCGTCGGAGGCCGACCGAGGCCGCCACACCATAGGGCCGCGCGGGCCCCTCCTGGGCCGCGCCGGCCTATGGTGTGGGGCCCTCGGGCCTCCACCTGGCTTGCCCTTCTGGCTCCGCCAATATTCTGTGAAAATAGGGCCTTCTGCATAAATTCCGAGGATTTTCCTGAAAGTTGGATTTCTGCACAAAAACAAGACACCAGAACAGTTCTGCTGAAAACAGCGTTAGTCCGTGTTAGTTGCATCCAAAATACACAAATTAGAGGCAAAACAATAGCAAAAGTGTTCGGGAAAGTAGATACGTTTTGGACGTATCAACTCCCCCAAGCTTAGCTTATTGCTTGTCCTCAAGCAATTCAGTTAACAACTGAGCGATAAAAGAACTTTCACGAACACATTTGCTCATACGATGTATATATTCTCATGCTATGGCTAACACTTAGGCAGTTCATAATGAGATGCATACAAATAAGATCATCTAACAGCTATGTCAATCATGGAGAGGTACCAACAATTAATAATAAGCATCATGAATCATGTATATAAGCAGGATTGCAATGTTCATAAGAGAGTATGATAAAGTGGTATCTCGCTTGCCCATATTTGATTAGCAAAACATAAATGCTCAGGCACCTCTGAAGTTCATAGAAAGACTAGAAATAGTGATTGTCAAAGATAAAAGCATAAAAGTTATACCACAATCAATCATATTTTGAGACAAGCATATTATACTAAGAATGACAGTTGTGCTCTCAAGATAGTGCTCAAAGAAAGAATGGAGACACAACACAAAAGTAAAAGATTGGCCCTTCGCAGAGGGAAGCAGGGATTAACATGCGCTAGAGCTTTTCATTTCTAAAACATGAGTAAAATTATTTTGAGAGGTGTTTGTTGTTGTCAACGAATGGTAATGGGTACACCAACTACCTCGCCAACCGGACTTCCAAGAGCGGCTCCCATGAATTATTTTTATGTTTATGCGGCACTCCTTCCAACCTTTCTTTCACAAACCATGGCTAACCGAATCCTCGGGTGCCTGCCAACAATCTCATACCATGAAGGAGTGCCTTTTTATTTTAGTTTTATTATGATGACACTCCCCCCAACCTTTGCTTACACAAGCCATGGCTAACCGAATCCTTCGGGTGCCGTCCAACAATCACATACCATGGAGGAGTGTCTATTTAAGTTAATTAATTTGGGACTGGGAATCCCATTGCCAGCTCTTTTTGCAAAATTATCGGATAAGCGGATGTGCCACTAGTCCATAATGAAAGTCCGTCAAGAGTAAATGACAAGATCGAAAGTTAAACACCACATACTTCCTCATGAGCTATGAAACATAAACACAAATTGAGAAGCATTTTGAAGGTTTTAAAGGTAGCGCATGAAAATTTACTTGGAATGGTTTGAAATGCCATGCATAGGTATTTATGGTGGACACTTTGGAACAACTTGGTTTTCAGGTGTTTGGAAGCACGAGCAGCGTTCCCGCTCAGTACAAGTGAAGGCTAGCAATAGACTGGGGAGCGACAAATCAAGAGAGCAGTAACTGTCATAATCATGCTTGCGGCAAAATAAATTAACGGAGGTGATACAAGAACTCTGAAGCAATGTAAATCATCGAGGCTTAATTGACTTTTGTTCAGTCATATGCATGCGTGAGCATGTGCCAAGTCGATATAAATGAATTATTCAGAGGAGGATACCACAATGCCATACCTACTGATGAATAAAACAATGCAAGCAAACATCCATGGCATGCTACTCATATTAATAAATTGGAGCTAAACATGAGAGATCATGAACTACTAGACTTTCTCAAATGACATATACCTCACATGAACCAACTAAGCATGCTCACATGGATGAGTATATGTACAAAAATGAAAACAAATAGAGTTCATACCAGCCTCTCACCACAATCCAATTGTCGTAGATCGTCATTATTGCCTTTCACTTGTGTAGCTTGGATAATATGAAATGAAAACCACGCTCCAGCCACCGAAGACCATTGAACTCAAAATAAACTTTACAAACCAAAGAAGAACAGCAAATATTTTTGGTGTTTTCGAATTAGAAACAAGAACAAAAGGAAACAAGTAAACAAAGCAAAATCTTTTTGGGTTTTCTTGTAGCAAACCAACGATAGCAAATAAAGCGAAACAAATGCAAGAAACCAAAACAAACAAATGATGAAGAGAAACAACAGAAATATTTTTGGTCTTTTTGTGTTTTGGGAAAGAAACAAAACAAAAACAAGAAATAGCAAACTAGAAGACTCACATAAACACAAAGCAACAGAAATTCGTCAAACTTGACAGCAGTACAGTACTCGATTTTTAAGAAATTCTTCCTCTGCTCAAATCAAAAAGTGTTCAACTAATGAAAGTTAGATAACAACCTGGGGAACATGCACAAAAATTGGCTTCGCAAAATATCATTCTGGCTATTTTTGAGAATTTTTTTCGTTAACAGTCCAGAATCTGTTTTCAGGCAGCACTTCCCCAAATATCATCTCCCTCTCATTAGAAAACCACTCAAAACAACTAAACAAGTATGTACAAGTATCCAGCAACCATAATATGCAAAGAATGAGTGATGCCGGTATACCTCCCCCCCAAGCTTGGCCTTTTGGCCTAAGTGGAGTTCAATCCCATCGAGGCCATGAAGTAGCATCTCCGTAGTACGACGAAGATGGATCATATTCCGGGTATGTGCTAGAAGAAGCCCCCGGATACGTGACGGTGTAGTCGTAGGAGGGCTCGGCGTCCTCGGAGTCATGCTGCTGGTGGAAGTCTTGTATCTTCATATTTTCCTCTACCTCCTCCTTAGTGCGCGACCATGGTTCCCTGTCAATATTGAACAAACCCGGCTGGGGAAGAGGGATTTCTTTCTCATCCCCATCAGCAAACAACATTCTATAGACCATATTATCTAAAGTGGAATCAGCTGTAACAAAATGATGGCTTTTCATAGCAGCAATATCAAGCCTCCTAGGGGTTAATGGCACATCATTAGAATAAAGAGGAAGTCTTAAATGTGTTAAAATGCGCAATGCAATAGTTCCTCCAAAAATAGGTCCCCTGTTAGACAGGCGGCGAGCAATAAGAGAACCAAGATGATAAGGTGTCTGTCCAGTAAGTGCAGCGTTCAAGAAAGCAAGATGGTAGCTAGAAATATTGCTAGTGTTCTCCCTACCAAGAATGCTAGTAGCAATGTAATAGGCAAAATACTTAATGGCGGGGAGTTGGATGTTTCTTATCTTGCCACGCTGAATGGTGCGACAATCATCATCGGTGATCCCTCGATAGAGCTCCAACAGATCCCGGGGGTTGTCATCAATCCTCCTTGCTGTACCTACAGGGGCAATATCCAATGCAACACAAAATTCTTCCAATTCCATAGTAATAGGATTACCATAGATCTTGAATGCAACTGTCGGCCCATATTGCTTGTTGTGGAACTTGAAGCTCTCGACGAAGATTTTGGTGAGCATGTAGTATTGCTCCCTTTCATCTCCTACGTAGGCGGCTAAGCCCGCCCTGTTGACAAGGGTGAAGAAATCATCCAATATCCCTGCATTTCTCAGAAAATCAAAACATGGGAAGGACGAAGCATTAGGAGCCCCATTGTCTTCCTCGGGTGCGAAGCTTGGCGCGATGATATCCTCATTGTAGGATCGCCTAAGTCGGGTGGCGGTCCTAGATGGCCTTCCGGTGCTGGTTGTCCCTCTCTTGAACAATTCTCCAAAGTTGAAGTTCTTCATCCTCCTTTTCTGAAACTTTTCAACATTCAATATAAAATTTGATTTGGTGACATATAATCAAGGGGAACTACTATAGGAACTTGCTAGAGTACTAATCATGCATCAAAACTAGTTTATACAACTTAGAACAAGCATGCAAGCTCACTAAACATGTTACCTACAGCAGCAAAATATTCAAGATATACTCAACCAAACAAAATTCTACTTGGATGATCGGAGGAGTCACATACCGGAGAGCAAATGTGCCAAATTTCAGACAGAAATCTGGGCTGAGCAAAGAGATCGAAAAATCCTGAGCTCTTGAGCAAAAACGCGAGTGAGAGGAAGCTGGTGTTGATTTTTTCGGGAGAGAGAAGAGTCTAGGAGGAAGAGATGCTGAAGTGGGGCAAAGGGGGGCCCACACGCCCGGGTGGCGCGCCCCCCTTCCAGGCCGCGCCGGCCTGTGGGGTGCCACCCTGGGGTGCCCCACAGGTCATCTCCAGGTGCTCCCAGGTGCACTTTCGAAAAATAGGACCAACGGTATAATTTTTGTGAATTTTTGAAAACTTTTAAAAATGCACATTTATGGGTATTAAATTTATTATTACTGGCCTGGAAATTTTTTGAAATCTCTAATTAACTAAGGAACTTTGCAAAACAAAAGTGCTACAGCAAATAAAACAAGTGGAGGAAGAAAGAAATGTTGTTTACCTCCTCTATGCATATAAAAGGTATTTGTTAACAAGGTTGATCAAGTCTTGCCACCAAATAAATTTTACATAGCATATGAAGAAATAAACCTCAAATCAATCATGTTACCTTGAATTATATTGATATGGATCCGATCATAAGACTTTGATATCCTTCTTTAGGCTCATATATAGGACAATCAATAGTTCCAATTTTGATAGTTCTCACATTAGAAATAGTATTGACTCCACATACTTTATCAATCCTCTTGGGAAAATAGACGGTATGCTCCTTATCATCAACAATGAAAGTAACCTTTCCTTTATTGCAATCAATAACAGCCCCTGCGGTGTTAAGAAAAGGTCTCCCAAGAATAATAGACATATTATCATTCCTTCAGGCATTTCCAACACAACAAAATCAGCTAATATCAAGCAGTTATTAGTAACTTGAACAGGAACATCCTCACATATACCAACAGGAATAGCAGTAGATTTATCAGCCATTTGCAAAGATATATCAGTAGGTATCAACTTATCTAAGTAAAGCCTCTTATAAAGAGAAAAAGGCATAACACTAACACCGGCTCCCAAGTCACATAGAGCAGTTTTAACATAATTATTCTTAATAGAACAAGGAATAGTAGGTATACCTGGGTCGCCCAACTTCTTTGGCACTTTGCCATTGAAAGAGTAATTAGCAAGCATAGTGGAAATTTCCTCATTGGGGATTTTCCTTTTGTTAGTAACAATATCTTTCATATACTTTGAATAAGGAGGCAGTTTAATAGCATCAGTCAAAGGGATTTGCAAGAATAAAGGTTTCATCCAATCACAAAATTTATTATAGTGTTCTTCTTCCTTTGATTTTAGTTTCTTAGCAGGAAAAGGTATTTGCTTTTGTACCCAAGGTTCTCTTTCATTACCATGTTTCTTAGCAATAAAATCTTCATTAGTATACTTTTTATTTTTATCATACTTTTCAGGTTCATTTTCAACTTCTTCTTTATCTGAAGCATCATTCTTATTATTATCATTATCATTATCATTATCATGTTCATTACCACTTTCAGTTTCAGCATCGGAAATAGAAATACTATTAGGATCATTAACAGGTTCAGATGATTCTACAACATTTTTATGTTTCTTCTTCTTTTTCTTCTTAGAAGGAGCACTAGGTTCAATTCGTTGAGAATCTTGTTCAATTCTTTTGGGATGCCCTTCAGGATATAGAGGATCCCGGGTAGAGACACCACCTCTAGTTGTTACTTCATAAGCATGTTTCTCTTTAGAATTATTATTTAGCAAGTAATTTTGCACTTTAGTGAGTTGATCAATTTGAGTTTGAATCATTTGAAAATGTTTAACAAGCATCTTAACATCATTGGAGGTTCTCTCCACAATATCATGCAAATTGCTAATAGCTTGAGAATTTTCCATTAGATGATTCTCTACTCTCATATTAAAATTTTCTTGCTTAACAATATAATTATCAAACTCATCTAAGCATTGCGCAGGAGGTTTTGAATACGAAATATCTTCCCTAGTAAAGCGTTGAAGGGAGTTTACCTCAATCATGGGTGAAGGGGGAATTATCGCACATATATCTTCTATGGGAGGTAGATTCTTCACATCTTTAGATTTAATACCTTTCTCCTTGAGAGACTTCTTAGCTTCCCTCATATCTTCATCATTCAATTCAATTAAACCCCTCTTCTTCAATATTGGCGTTGGAGTTGGTTCAGGTGTATTCCAATCATCATGATTCCGGCTTATTCTAGCCAATAATTCTTCAGCTTCATCTGGAGTTCTTTTCCTGAAAACACAACCAGCACAGCTATCCAAATATGCACTAGATTCAATGGTTAGTCCACTATAAAATATATCAAGTAGATCATGCTTTTCTAAATCATGTCCAGGTCGAGCTCTAATAAGAGAACAAAATCTTGCCCATGCCGCAGGCAATTTCTCTTCATCTTCCTGGTCAAACCTATAAATTCTCTGTAAAGCAATATGTTGAGCACTAGCAGGAAAATATTTTCGAAAGAAAACATCACGCAAATCAGTTGGACTTTTAATAGAACCAGGAGGCAAATTGTTATACCAAGTTTTAGCATCATCCTTTAATGAGAAAGGAAAATTTTTAATGACAAAGTAAGTACGCATCTTGTCATCATCAGAAAACAAACTACTCATAGAAGAAAGTTCAATCATGTGCTCTACAGCACTTTCTTTTTCAGTACCACAAAAGGGTGCTTTCTCTACAATAGCTATATGAGATAGATCAAGAGAAAAATCATAATCTTTATCCTTAATGCATATAGGAGATGTGGCAAATTTAGGATCAGGAGATAACTTATGTCTAACAGTATATTATGCGAGAAACTTTTTAATTTTACTTGCATCAGCAGTAGCATTGCATCTATTAATAAAATCACCATTAAGCTCCACATAATCCTCATCAGGATCATCACTAGAATAATCAAGTTCAGGTGAATTAACAGGTGTAGTGACATTTTCATTAGGAGTTTCAGCATTTTCAATTTGTCTAGACCTAGCAATTGTAGCATCTAGAAAGGATCCCAATGAACCACTATCATCAAGCACAACAAAAACATTATCAATATTATGAGAGTTTTCAGATTCAGCAGAAGTACCACCAAGCGAAGCTTGCGGCGGTGAAACAAGTTGACCTATCACAGATGGTGAATCAAGAGTAGCAGAGGTACTCAGAGTTGTACCTTTTCTTGTAGTGGATGGTAATATGGCGACTTTAGAATCGCGAGGTTTACCCATGATGGAGAATTTGCAGCGAACAATACCAATCCAAGTGAACTTCCAAATAAAGCTATGTTCCCCGGCAACGGCGCCAGAAAACAGTCTTGATGACCCACAAGTATAGGGGATCGCAGCAGTCTTCGCGGGTAGTATAACCCAATTTATTGATTCGACACAAGGGGAGACAAAGAATACTTGAAAGCCTTAACAGCGGAGTTGTCAATTCAGCTGCACCTGGAAATAGACTTGCTCGCAAGAGTTTATCAGTAGTAACAGTTTTATAGCAGTAGCAGTAGTGAAATAACAGCAGCAAAGTAACAGAGACAGCAGTAGTGATTATAGTAAACAGCAGGATTAAAATACTGTAGGCACGGGGACGGATAACGGGCGTTGCATGGATGAGAGAAACTCATGTAACAATCATAGCAGGGCATTTGCAGATAATAATAAAACGGTGTCCAAGTACAAAGCAATCAATAGGCATGTGTTCCAATTATAGTCGTACGTGCTCGCAATGAGAAACTTGCACAACATCTTTTGTCCTACCAGCCGGTGGCAGCCGGGCCTCAAGGGAATCTACTGGATATTAAGGTACTCCTTTTAATAGAGTACCGGAGCAAAGCATTAACACTCCGTGAACACATGTGATCCTCACATCACTACCATCCCCTCCGGTTGTCCCGATTTCTGTCACTTCGGGGCCATTGGTTCCGGATAGCGACATGTGTATACAACTTGCAGGTAAGACCATAAACAATGAATATCATGATGAAATAATAACATGTTCAGATCTGAGATCATGGCACTCGGGCCCTAGTGACAAGCATTAAGCATAACAAGTTGCAACAATATCATCAAAGTACCAATTACGGACACTAGGCACTATGCCCTAACAATCTTATGCTATTACATGACCAATCTCATCCAATCCTTACCATCCCCTTCGGCCTACAGCGGGGGAATTACTGACACATGGATGGGGGAAACATGGCTGGTTGATGGAGAGGCGTCGGTGGTGATGATGGCGATGATCTCCTCCAATTCCCCGTCCCGGCGGAGTGCCAGAACGGAGACTTCTGGCTCCCGAGACGGAGTTTCGCGATGTGGCGGCGTTCTGGAGGCTTTCTGGCGACTTCGACTTCTCTCTGTGCGTTTTTAGGTCGAAGGCAATAAATAGTCCGAAGGAGGGCGTCGGAGGCCGACCGAGGCCGCCACACCATAGGGCCGGGCGGGCCCCTCCTGGGCCGCGCCGGCCTATGGTGTGGGGCCCTCGGGCCTCCACCTGGCTTGCCCTTCTGGCTCCGCCAATATTCTGTGAAAATAGGGCCTTCTGCATAAATTCCGAGGATTTTCCTGAAAGTTGGATTTCTGCACAAAAACGAGACACCAGAACAGTTCTGCTGAAAACAGCGTTAGTCCGTGTTAGTTGCATCCAAAATACACAAATTAGAGGCAAAACAATAGCAAAAGTGTTCAGGAAAGTAGATACGTTTTGGACGTATCAAGGTGTTGTGCCACAAAGGCCACCAACGCCACAAAGGCCTGACCTTCTTCTCCGGTGAACCCACCACAAAGGTGAATCCACTTCTCCACTAAGCGATAATGGTTGAGGTACCAAACCTTCTCAAGGTTGGGGCACAACTCCACAACTCAATTGGAGGCTCCCAACAACACCTTGAAGTGTGTACAACACCAAGAAAGCTCTCAAGATGCTCTCTTCACAAGGGTCTCCACTATGAAGACCTAGGGTTATAGGTTCCACAATGGATTCAAGAGGAAATTCAAAGTCCTTTGGTTAAAAGGTAGATCATGCCCTCCTCCTTCGATTCCCCACAGATGGGAGGTGATTTGGTAGGATTGAGAGGGAGATTCACCACCATGAAGCTGATGAGTAATTGAGGAGAGAGAAAATCCACGACACACCCCTTGGGAAAGAAGGGGTGGTTATTTATAGCTCTCCTCAGAATTCTGCCCGTTGCACAGTTGTAAGATTCTGGGGTAAGTTGGGTTGAATATTTCGGGGAGGCCGGAATCTTCGGTGAAAATAAGCACCGGAAGGGCCGAAGATTCCACCCCTGTTCCAACAGGTACAGACTACTCTAGTCAAGAGGGTCTGATCAATGTAAATATGCCTAGGCTGGCCAGACCACCCTAACCATTAATCCACATTGACATCAGAGAGTGGGGAGACTTAGCCGGATTTTCCTGGAATTCGGTTGGATCACTACGATGTGGCTAGGGTGGAATATACGACCCAACAAGAAATTCTGCCCCCTTAGAGGCAGGATATTCCGCCATGCATACCATATGACATGCAAAATTCCGAGGCCCTGTGTTGTGGGTATACTTCATGGGTGTACCATCGACAATGCCTAGATCCGGCAAGCCCGAGTGGCCCACAGACAGTGATGTGGCATGTGGCCCATCGGGCGACCCAGTTGCTGTTGATCATGAAGGATGAAGTCCAGCCCAGGATTGGGAAGCCGGATCCTAACCGACCTTCGGAGGAGGCCGGATCCGTGAAGGCCCATGAGGAACTCGGATCCAGTACGACATAGATGGAAGGCGGATTCTTGACGTACACGGCAAGACATTGTACCGTAGTTAGGCAAACTGTAATCTGGCTAGGACTCTCCATGTAAATCCTAGATCCGTGCGCCTTTATAAGCCGGATCCCGGGAGCCCTAGAGGCACAACCACAACTCATTGTAACATGCGAAATTGCCCAGATAATTCCAGACAAGCAGCAGTAGGCCTTGCCATCTTGCAGGTGTTCCGAAGCTGGGTAAATCGCGTACCACCATCCCGTGTGCACTCCGCCCTATGGCCCCTACTTCTTCTCCCCCTCGTGAGGATCCCTCCTCCGAGGCACCGTCGAATAGGCAACGACAGTTGGCGCCCACCGTGGGGCCAGCGGCGTCTGGAGGCCGGAACCGGGAGGGTTCCGCCATGGGAAGCTACGACGACTCCATCGCTGTGGGGCGTGTTCTTTACGTCGGAAACTTTCCGATCGTCCCTCAGGACAAGTGCTGGATTCCGGCTAGGACCAACAACGTCAAGCTCTCCATCATCCCAATTGGCGGCATTCACATCTTCATCGGCGAAACCGTCGATTCCGACGGGAACGCACTGGTAAGTAACGCTGACGCGACCGCCGCTGAGCAGGAAGCAGTCGCGAAGATCCGATCTGAGATGCTGGAACTTCCTAGCAAAGATTCTGCCTTAGATCTGGAAAAATCAAAACCCACCCTATCCGCCCCTGAGTAGGAAATAAAGGTGGAAGACCAATGCAGATCCGCCTAGTTCTCCCAGGTGTTAGAGAAGCAAAGGTGTCACTTCGTGGACTTCTTAGCCCATACCGCAGGAGCCGTCCCTCAAGAAGTCGGAGCTTGCCCCATGCAGATTGAGGCAACAGAAAACAGCGCCGCTCCGGATCAGCAGGAAGCTATCGGAGAAAGCGACGCGCCGGTTGAAGAATCGATCCTGGGCAACCTAAGCCCAATTTCCGGTGATACCTCCTCCATGGATACTGAAGAGTTCGATCGGAAGCTGAAGGAATTCGGAGGCGGTGATCAACCTGAAGTCGAATCCGCCCAGCCTAAGCAGGTTCTCGCAACCTTGGCGGCGCTGGATCAGCGGGAATCAGAAGATGAGAATACCCAATCCGATCCACAACCATCCAATGCAGGGTCTCCGCTATCGCGGGAACGACCGCATAAGGAAGTCTTGTCCCCAGAAGAACTGGTTGAGCCTGCAGGCATGGATGCAATCGCACACTCAGATATCCTCAACAAACCTATAACTCCTGAAGATGCAGCAAATGCGGAAGCTCTAGAAGCCAAGAGGCAGGAGATGCTGGCAACAACCAAAAAATTAGCCACCACCGCAGCAGCAATGCTGGACGAGAGGAAAGAGGCTGCGCACTTCGTGGATAATTTTCTCCAGCGAGAACGTCAGGTGGACGAATCACTGGAAAAAGTCAAGCAGCTCCGCAAGCACTGGGAAGACAAGATCACCGAGGCTCAACAAGAGACGGATAGAATCAGGCGAGAAGCTGTGGCTCCCCGCAAGATCACCTTCGCAACTCCCACCGAGCAACAGCTATTCACAACTCCAAAGGATAATATGAAAAAGGCTGCGGAGATCTTGAAAAAGAAGGACGAGGAGATTGATATCAACTACGTCCGTACGCTCGTTGCCTCAGCAATGAAGCAGCAGAGCAAGGCAGATACTACGCGCAGGTTGGAATCCAACCCGGATCTGTGTGTGTCCACCGCGCAGAAGGACGCCCACAACAATCGCCATCGCGATGATGAATCACGCACAGGATCTTCGGAGCGCGGGAGGAGAACCAGAGAACACCCAAATCCAATCCATGTGCCATCAAAGACACCTTCGTCAGACCCAAGGAAGGGAAAGGATGCAAGGTACACTGGTAGGGACAAGTACCGGAACCCATCACCTCTGCCCAACGGATACCCGCGTCCTCTACTCCCTCGTCGCCGTAGTCTAGCCGGAAACACCAGACCCCATGGGCTAGGTGGAATCAACATCCGTGGCAACATCGTCCCCCAAAGGAGCAGGAGCAGAGAGCGAACGCCGGAACCCCGTCGGAGCCGACATGAGGAGCGCGACCCGGAGCCTCGCAGAAACGGAACGACGAAGGCAGCCAGCACCATGGCAAAGGCAGCCATCGAAGCCGGAGTCAGCATCGCGAAGGGCGAGGAGAATCAGAAGGCGGAAGCAAGAGGTCGCATCAGCCCCCTCGCAGATCTCCCTCCCCACCACCTAGCGGTGGAGGCGGAGGTGGAGGCGGAGGCGGTGGCCGGAGATCTCGCTCGCGCTCAAAGTCACCCCGCAACGGCTCGCGTGATGCGCGGGAATGTCTCAATGAATACAGAACTGACTACATCGGCCCGAAGTGCTTTGGCAGGATGATTCGAGAGGAACCAAAGCCAAGGATGAACCTCAAGCTACCCGGAAATCTGAAGCATTATGATGGCACCGAAAGGCCGGATACCTGGATCGAGGATTACTACAATGCAGTAACCTTCGCCAGAGGAACCCCTAACATCGCTTGCCGCATGCTTCAGCTGTACCTTGTAGGTCCAGCCCGGATCTGGCTCAAGGATTTCGAGAAGAACTCCATCTTTTGCTGGATCGACCTGACGACCGCCTTCGAAAAGCACTTCAGGGGCACCTACATGAGACCTGCCACGACAAGCGACCTACAGGCTTGTATCCAGAAGAAGGGCGAAACATCAAGAAACTTTCTCACCCGATGGTTGGCAACCAGGAACGAGTGCAAAAACGTTGACAATACCACAACCATGCACACCTTCATAGGTGGACTGCACAGGGGAGGATTGCTGCAGCACAAGCTCACTTGCTTGGTAAATGCAAACAAACTGACTTTGGATGACATGATCACCATTGCCAGCGATCACACTGCCGCCGATGACGATGCAGGCGCAGATCTCGCAGCTACAGCAATTCCCCTGCATCAGCAAAAGAAGAACCGTGATAACGGTAACAGCAGCGGCAGCAAGCGGAAAAATCCCCCCGATGACCAGAAAAGTGGCGGATCCGAAATGGTCGCCATGGCTTTCCAGCGCGGAGGTCAAGGAGGTGGAAGAGGCCGCGGTCGCGGAGGCGGAGCCGGCAGAGGCCAGCAGCGTGGTGATGAGGTCACCGCTGCCGGAACCCGCGCCCCCAAACATACGAGGAGTACAGAGACATGCCCTGCCTGGCCCATCTGGATCCGGCTACGGGGAAGTCCACTCACACTAACCGCAATTGCAAGTGGGTCAATGATCTCAAAGCTGACCCCGAAGCAGGATACAAGCGAGCCCGGAAGCACCGCCCATGCGTCAAAGGAGGCAAGGGCAAGAACAAGGACAAGGAGGAAGACAGTTCTGAGGCGATGGATGAGGATGATGCTTCGCCGAATCCCAAGGAAGGATCCGCAGCTAAACCCAACCCCTTCGGCAAAAAGAGCATAGGCGCGTACCACACCTTCCTCGGAATCCCAACAGTCCGCGCCATCAAGTCAGCTTTCCGGATCCTGAACGCCACAGTTCCGGCTGTGCCGCAGTATGTCAGGTGGTCGGAAATTCCGTGCACGTTTGATAGGCAGGATCATCCTACCATCGTCCCGAAAGAGTGCTACGCCTTTGTTGTAAGTCCCCGCATCGACGGCTATGACTTCTCCAAGTGCCTCTTGGACGGCGGAGCCAGCTTGAACATCATGTACCTGGAGACTCTGGAGCGGATGAACCTTACTAAGGAACAGCTCAAACACAGCACCACTGAATTTCATGGTGTGGTTCTGGGTAAAAAGGCGAATTCCCTCGGCAGCATCAGACTTCCCGTGGCCTTCGGTGATATCAATAATTTCCGTGAAGAGATGATCACGTTTGAGGTCGTGCCCTTCAAGAGTTCCTACCACGTCATCTTCGGCAGGCCCACCTACCACAAGTTTCACGCAAGAGCGTGCTACATGTACAACAAGCTCAAGATTCCGGGTCCCAATGGTATGATCACCGTATCCGGAGACTACAAGAAGGCTCACGAGTGCGAGTTGGGCGAAGCCGCCTTCGCAGAGTCTATGATATCTGGAGAGGAGCTGCAAGGCTACAGAGCCGCATTGGATCCAAAAGAGATGCACACCACCAAGAAGAAGATCTCCGAAAAAAAACCTCGTTCAAGGCCGCGATAGAGACCAAGAAGATCGACTTCAAGGAAGGAGATACCACTAAACAGGTCTCGATCGGAGCCAACATGGACCCCAAATAGGAAGACACGCTCGTCGAGTTCCTCCGTGCTAACATGGATATCTTCGCATGGCAACCTTCTGACATGTCCGGAGTACCAAGGGAACTCGCCGAGCACTACCTCAACATAAATCCGGGGGCTAAACCGGTGAAGCAAGCTATGCGACGCTTTGGAGATAAGAAGCGCCGCACCATAGGAATGGAATTAGCAAAGTTACTAGAGGCAGGTTTTGTAGTAGAAGTTATCCATACTGATTGGGTCGCAAACCCCGTCCTTGTACCCAAAAGGAATTCTAAAATACTAAGAATGTGCATCGATTACTCTGGCTTGAATAAGCATTGTCCGAAGGATCCGTTACCCTTACCGCGCATTGACCAAGTCATTGATTCGACAGCAGGGACGGAACTTCTGTGTTTTCTTGACGCATATTCCGGGTATCACCAGATCCGGATGAAGAAGTCCGACCAAAAGGCAACCTCGTTCATCACCCCGTTTGGCACTTACTGCTATGTTACCATGCCTTTTGGTTTGAAAAATGCAGGTGCCACCTACCAACGTACGATGCAGCGGTGCTTGAAGGACCAAATTGGCCGGAACGTACACGCCTACGTCGACGACATCGCGGTCATGACCCGGAAAGGATCCGACTTGATCAGCGATCTCACAGAAACCTTCGAGAACCTCCGACGGTACAAGATGATGTTGAATCCGCTGAAGTGCGTCTTTGGCATTCCAGCCGGAAAACTCCTTGGCTTCATAGTCTCTCACAGGGGCATTGAAGTAAACCTGGAGAAAATCAAGGCAATTATGTGCATCAAAAGGCTAACTTGTCTCAAAGATGTGCAACGACTAACTGGTTGTGTTGAAGCAATCAGTAGGTTTGTTAGCCGTCTTGGCGAGAAGGCGCTACCTCTGTACAAGCTGCTGAAGAAAACATACAAATTTGTCTGGGATGACGCAGCAGATGCAGCACTCCAAGGGTTGAAGGAAATACTCACCTCCCCACCCATCCTAGCAGCTCCAGAAGAGTCAGAGCCCATGCTCATTTACCTGGCTACTACCAACAGATTCATCAGTCTCGTCATCATGGTGGAGCGAAAGGAAGAAGGTCACGAGAACGGAGTCCAAAGGCCAGTCTATTACATTAGTGAGGTGCTGACGGAATCCAAACAAAGATATCCTCATTTTCAAAAGCTAGCCTATGGCGTATTCCTAGGCAGCAGGAAGCTGAGGCACTACTTCCAGGAGCATCCAGTAACAGTCGTGAGCAAGGCTCGACTGTCAACGATTCTCAACAACGCTAACGCAATAGGACGCACAACAAAATAGGGCATTGAATTATCTTCCTTCGACATCAATTACAAAGCCAGGACTGCAATCAAGTCCCAGATCTTGGCAGATTTCATCGCAGATTGGACAGAAGCTCCGGATGCAAATTTGGAGCCGAAACCAGAAACATTGGTTATGCACTTCGATGGCTCCAAGCAACATCAAGGCTCAGGAGCCGGAGTCACCCTGAAGTCCCCTACCGAAGAAGAACTGCAGTACGTTCTGCAGATTCACTTCGAAGCTACAAATAACATGGCGGAATACGAGTCTCTACTACATGGTCTGCGCACCGCTAAGGAAATTGGGATCAAGCACATCATTTGCTGCGGAGATTCCGACCTGGTGGCACAACAAGTAGCCGGAACCTGGCACGCTAGAAACTCCATCATGGCGGCCTACAGAGACAAAGTTGACGAGATCGCCAAATGCTTCCTCGGATACGAAGTCAAGTATGTCAGGAGAGACGATAACACAGCGGCAGACATGTTATCCAAGCTCGGATCCGGCAGAAAACCAATTCCGCCTGGGATATTCCTGGAGCACCTACGGATACCCTCGGTGAAGGGCGCTAACCCGGAAAACCCAGACGTGGCAGTATCTCCGGCTAGGGAAGTGATGGCTATCATTCCGGCCTGGACACAGCCGTTCCTGGACTACCTCATCGATCAAAAGTTGCCTGAGGACGAGGTCCTCGCATGACAGATCATCAGAAGAGCACGATTCTACACAATCGTGGATGGACAGCTCTACAAACGAAGCGCAACTGGGGTATTTCTCAAATGCGTCTCCAATCAAGACGGCATTGAAATCCTCAGGGAGATCCATGCAGGGGATTGCGGGCATCATGCCGCCCCCAGGTCCCTTGTTGCAAAAGCTTTTCGGCTCGGATTTTACTGGCTCACAGCTAAAGAAGATGCTGATAAACTGGTAAAAACTTGCCGAGGTTGTCAGTACTACGCTACTCAACCAAACGCTCCAGCACAAGAGCTGAAGACCATCCCTATCACCTGGCCGTTCGTGGTCTGGGGGCTCGATATGGTTGGAAAATTAAAGAAATCATCTCCTGGCGGTTTTGAGTACCTCCTGGTCGCTGTTGACAAGTTAAGTAAGTGGATCGAGGCATAGCCAGTGAGAAAAGCCGGTGGTGCTACGGCACTAAAATTTGTTTGCAACCTCGTGACGAGATTCGGCATCCCACACAACATAATCACAGATAATGGCACAAACTTCGCACAGGGAGAATTGAAGGATTCCTGCCATGACGTAGGGATCCGGCTTGACCTCACATCTGTGGCTCATCCACAATCCAATGGTCAGGTCGAAAGAGCCAACAACCTCATACTATTCGGAATTAAACCATGCCTTGAAAAACCGCTGCGACGTGCAGCCGGAGCTTGGGCTAAGGAGTTAAACTCTGTTTTGTGGAGTTTACGAACAACCCCAAACAGGTCAACCGGATTTACCCCATTCTTCCTGGTATACGGATCCGAAGCCGTGCTCCCCTCTGACATCATTCACGATTCACCGCGAGTTTCTGCCTACAATGAAGAAACTGCTGACGAGGCCAGATAGCTACCTGTGGACCTGATCGAAGAAGCTCGGAACTTAGGTGACCAACGTTCTACCATCTACCAGCAGAAACTCCGACGCTATCATAGCCGTCGAGTTCGGAATCGCTCGTTCATGGCCGGAGACTTGGTCCTCCGCCTTCGCCAGGTGAAAGATCATAAGTTGCAATCTCCATGGGAATGACCCTTTGTCGTTAGCAAAGTGCTTCATAACGGATCGTACTACCTTGTCGATTTTCGGGAGCTAAAGGATAGACCTGCTAATTGGTACTGGAAACGCAAGCGAGAGGATCCGGATGACATATACGATGAAACAGAACATCCTTGGAACATTGCACAACTATGTCCTTTCCACACTTAGCAATTTTTTCGAGTTACATACTTTGTAATAGTTATACATGATCAATGAAATAAAGCATCTGGTTCACTCTTTGAGCCTTTTACCTCCTTTACTTGTTCATTTTTAGATCATGTATGTTTTTCGACTAAAACCGCAGAGCTGGATGTTTCCGCCTAGGCGTGTATGAAAATTGTGATTTTCAAAAATCGTCCTTTAGGACATAAGCTTAAGTTTTCTAGTGGAAATATTTTCTGTTGCGAGTTCATGGATTCCTAGTAGCGATTTCCGGCACCTCGGCTGGGGGCTTGTTTCCGCGGCTATTGACGGACTGCTATTGGGCTTCGTCGCCGCTGGTGAGCGTTTCCGGCTAAAGGTCCTCCGGCTCGTGGAGGGTCAAGTGAGTAAGCCGGAAAACATAAAAACCAGCACTTGCTTTCAACAAACGAAACATGCATTCATAAGTTAAAAGGATCGCAGGATATGTTTCCGCCCACATGCGCTTGTTTCGTCCCTAGATACTTAAAAATATTTAAGTCTTATTAGAAACCCACTCCGGGGCCAAAATGATGCTTTTTCATTGTTTTGCAGGATCTACTTGGAAACATGATCATCATCTTCTGAGGCCACGTACGCGGAAGCGTCGCCAGAATCTTCTCCGGAGTCTTCATTGGAGTGATCCACGCTGGAGCCTGAGCCTTCCTCGACGTCTTCATCTTCTTCTTCGCTTTCCTCCTCGGAGAATCCTTCGGGAAGATCGTACTTTTTGTACCAGAACGAGTGATTCACTCGCTCGGCTAGCAACCGATCATACCGTTGGGTCTCCGCGAGGGTGAGACCGACGTTGGTGCCCTTGGGGACTCCGCGCGCGACTTCCGCCAAGTCCATTTCCGGGCAATGAGCTTTGCACGTTGCCAGGGTAAGAGAGGCGACCCCGCGGGCGGAAGACGCTTGCCAGTCTTTGATGAGATCCGGCACCATCCGCATAAGCTTGGTCATGCGATCGATCACGGTGGTTCCGGCTCTCTTCAAGCTCAGAGACTTGGCGATTCCGCGGTAGGCTTCGCAGAGATCGGTGATGGAGTTCCGCGCATCTTCATAAGCCTCCGTCCTGGTGGCAGTCTCCGGGTTCCATTCGAATCCGAGAGTGGCTGTAAAACACAACGGTTACTCTGTGATAAAAGGCAGAGTCAATATGAAGAAAGCCGGAAAGCAGCAATAAAGTCCTTTCGGAAGATCAGCTTGTCAATATCATCCGCCTCTTTGTCGAAAGTTTTCGCCTTGGAGACTAGCGTCTTTATCCGCGCGTTGCTTTTCTTCAGCTTCTCGTTAAGCTCCGCGATGGCCTGAGCATGTTCCTCCTCGCGCTCCTTTCTCTCCTTTGTCTCCTTTTCGGTGGACTCCTTGAGGAACCCTTGGAGAGAATCATGCTCGGCTTTTAGAACTTCTAGTTCCACGGACAGCTCATCCACGGAAGGCTTTCTGGCAAGTTGATCTGAAAAGGCCGAAAATTGAAGAGTAAAGTTAGTTCAAGCAAATAGTCGTGTTGCAGAACCTGGGGGCTAAGCCGGAATCATTACCTTCATAATTTTTTAGGCGGGTCTCCAGGGTCGCAATGGACTCCTGGTTTTCCGTGTCTCGCTTCTGCAGCATTTCGATCTCCGTTTTCTGCTCCAGCACGTGAATGCGCAGATCTTCATGCAGCTTCCGCGTGTTCTATGTAGCAGGTGAGAGTTAGTCGGAAACTTGAAATTCTGGGGGCTGGACGTGAAGTTAAAAAATCCTTAGTGTTGGAAAATTTCGAGTTTCCGCTAAGGTACACAATTAAAGCATTGGCTCATACATGTCACTCGAAAAAATGCACAAACCAATGCTTGGGGGCTGGTGTTACCTGGCGCACGTTCTTTTGCTTGGCGAAGAAAACCTTGAGACCACTTTCTAGGTCGTTCAGTTCTTGCTCTTCCGTGTTCGCAGGCCCCCACACTTGGTCCAACATGGCAGAAATCTCCGCGTGGCGTTGTGAGAGGGGGACTCTTTGCAGAACCGGAAAGAGATGAGGGTGAGTCTGGGGCGTGCCGGTGGCACGACTTAGGGATAACTTCTTCTCAACTTTCTCAGCCGGAGATTCAGCTGAGGTAACAATAGGCTGTTCAGGCGGAGGTGCAGGCGAGGACGCGCCCTTGCCGGAATCGCCTTTGCTGGATTCGGCAGTTGGTTCCTCCAGGAGATCATCGAGGTTGATGACATCCTTGGGATCCGGCTTGGCAGAGGAATGGGCTTTGGGCAGAACCTCCACTTCTGGTGTGATGGGCATAGAAGCCGGAGATGGCTTCGCCTTCTTCTTGGGGTTATTGGAGGGCTTGCTTCCGGAAGTTTTGCTGTGAATAAAAGTCCAATACTTAGCAAAAGCCTGGTTAAAAGCTAGCAAAGAAATCTTAGACGAAAATCAAGTACTCACGAAGACGGCATGAAGATTTGGCTGATGTTTGGCTGCAGCTGCTTGCTGGTGTCGATTTGCTTGAGGCGCTGCTTTCCTTTTTCCGCCCTCCTGGTAGCCGCGATACTTGGTGTCTTGCAGGCGCGTTTTGCAGCAGGGCCGGAAGGAGCAGCTCTCTTCCGCTTGGCGGGACCTGATGATTCAGGAATCTCCGCATCGGAGGCAGCCTTGGGATCGTTGGTGCCGGAGTGAGGGATCCGGATTAGGGTTCCGAGATCCTTCTCCTCGAGCTCCTCCAGCTGAGCGCATGAACACTTAGACAAATTTTGCAAAAGAAAGACAAAGGAACTGGCGTCAGAATAGGAAACTTACCGCGATCCCGGATCCGTTGACCTGGATGTCCTTGTTGCACACGTGAATCCGAAGATCACGCGGAATCTTGATCAGGAGCCGAATCCGCTTGTCGATGGCGTCGGCGGAAAGGTTGCCCTTAGAGGCGCGCATAGGATCGTCGCACCCCGTGTACTGGAATATCAGGCGGTCCCGATGTTGAAGGGGTTGGATCCGCTTTGTGAACGAGGACATCGTTAGGTCCTTCCCTGACAGACCATCTTCCGTTAGTTTGCAGATCCGCCTAACTACGCGATTCAATTGAGGTGACTCGGAGAGATCAGGACATTGTGTCCAGGCCAGAGTCTCGTTGGCGGGGCCAATTTTGAAGGCTGGCAACACCCTCGCGCTCGCCGGGTCAGAAACGTCCTTCAGATAGAAGAAGCCTCCGGACCAGTATCGCGCGGATTCGTGGCGGTCGGTGGGAGGATAGACACGGCCAGGGCGGATCTTGAAAGTGATTGTCCCGCAGGTGGCCAACCCGGAAGTTTGAGGAATCTTCTCCTTTTTGACGGAGAAGAAGTACTGAAAGAGGGAAAGTTCTGGGGTTACCCGGAGGTGGCCTTCACATAGAGTCACGTGATTGCTGATGGCCAGAATGCTATTCGGAGATATGTTGTGAGGCTGGAGCCCGTACGCCTTTAGAACTTCTGAGAAGAAGTCGCTAGGCGGAAAGGAGAAGCCGCGCTCCACAAGCGCCTTTATCACCACCATCTCTCCGACTTCGGGAGCTGGAGCCACTGAACCCGGAAGTGTCCGCCAGGACCCGGGCTTCAGAAAACCCTCCGCCTCGAGGTTGCGGAGCTCAGTCTCTGTGGTGGTGCAGGGCCACCATTTCCCCTTGGCTTCGCTGTCTCGCACACGAGCCTTAGATTTTTTGGTGGCTGCTTCTGTTGGAGATATGCCCAAGAGGCAATAATAAAATGGTTATTATAATATATCTTTGTGTTTATGATAATGTTTACATACCATGCTATAATTGTATTAACCGAAACATTGATACATGTGTGTTATGTGAACAACAAAGAGTCCCTAGTAAGCCTCTTGTATAACTAGCTTGTTGATTAATAGATGATCATGGTTTCGTGATCATGAACATTGGATGTTATTAATAACAAGGTTATGTCATTATATGAATGGTGTAATGGACACACCCAATTAAGCGTAGCATAAGATCACGTCATTAAGTTATTTGCTATAAGCTTTCGATACATAGTTACCTAGTCCTTATGACCATGAGATCATGTAAATCACTTATACCGGAAAGGTACTTTGATTACATCAAACGCCACTGCATAAATGGGTGGTTATAAAGGTGGGATTAAGTATCCAGAAAGTATGAGTTGAGGCATATGGATTAACCGTGGGATTTGTCCATCCCGATGACGGATAGATATACTCTGGGCCCTCTCGGTGGAATGTCGTCTAATGTCTTGCAAGCATATGAATAAGTTCATAAGAGACCACATACCACGGTACGAGTAAAGAGTACTTGTCAGGAAACGAGGTTGAACAAGGTATAGAGTGATACCGATGATCAAACCTCGGACAAGTAAAATATCGCGTGACAAAGGGAATTGGTATCGTATGTGAATGGTTCATTCGATCACTAAGTCATCGTTGAATATGTGGGAGCCATTATGGATCTCCAGATCCCGCTATTGGTTATTGGTCGGAGAGAAGTCTCAACCATGTCTACATAGTTCGCGAACCGTAGGGTGACACACTTAAGGTTTGATGTCGTTTAAGTAGATATGGAATATGGAATGGAGTTCAAAGTTTTGTTAGGAGTCTCGGATGGGATCCAGGACATCACGAGGAGTTCCGAAATGGTCCGGAGAATAAGATTCATATATAGGAAGTCATTTTCTACGTTTGAAAATGATCCGGTATTTTCTCTGGAAAGTTCTAGAAGGTTCTAGAAGAGTCCGGAAGAAATCAGGATGGAAGGTGGAGCCCCAGAGGGACTCCACCCACCTTGGCCGGCCAGCCTAAGGGAGGAGGAGTCCCAAGTGGACTCCCCACCATGGTGGCCGGCCACCCCACCAAGGAAAGGGGGGAGTCCCACTCCCCCTAGGTTTGGTCACATGGAAGGTTTATGTTGGGGTCTTATTCGGAGACTTTGACCTAATCCTTGGGGCTTCCACCTATATAAAGAGGGGAGGGGAGGGGCTGGCCGGCCACACCAAGCCATGAGTTGGCCGCACCCCTCAAGGCTGCCCTAGCCGGCGCCCCCTCTCCCAAACCCTAGCGCCCCTCCTCCACCACATCTCCCGCATACGCTTAGCGAAGCTCCGCCGGAGATCTCCATCGACACCGCCACCACGCCGTCGTGGTGCCAGGATTCCGAGGAGGATCTACTACTTCCGCTGCCCGCTGGAACGGGGAGAAGGACGTCGTCATCAGCACTGAACGTGTGACCGAGTACGGAGGTGCTGCCCGATTGTGGCACCGTCAAGATCTTCTACGCGCTTTTGAAAGCGGCAAGTGATCGTCTACCGCAGCAACGAGAGCCTCCTCTTGTAGGCTTTGGAAATCTTCAAGGGTTAGTCTCGTTCATCCCCTCGTTGCTCCCATCTTCTAGATTGCATCTTGGCTTGGATTGCGTTCTCGCGATAGGAAATTTTTTGTTTTCTATGCTACGAATCCCAACAGTGGTATCAGAGCCGTGTTTATGCATAGATGGTTGCACGAGTAGAACACAATGGTTTTGTGGGCGTTGATGCTCTTGTTGTCTTTAGTTTGAGTACTTTGCATCTTTGTGGCATAGTGGGATGAAGCGGCTCGGGCTAACTTTACATGACCGCGTTCATGAGACTTGCTCCTCGTTCGACATGCAACTTGTATTGCATAAGAGGCTTTGCGGGTGTCTGTCTCTCCTACTATAGTGAAGATTCAATTTACTCTTCTATTGACAACACTAGTATCACCGTTGTGGTTCATGTTCGTAGGTAGATTAGATCTCTCTCGAAAACCCTAAACCACGTAAAATTTGCAAACCAAATTAGAGACGTCTAACTTGTTTTTGCAGGGTTTGGTGATGTGATATGGCCATGATGTGATGATGAATATGTATGAGATGATCATTATTGTATTGTGGCAACCGGCAGGAGCCTTATGGTTGTCTTTAAATTTCATGTTGAGTAGTATTTCAAAGTAGTTGTAATAGTTGCTACATGAGGTGAACAACCATGAAGACGGCGCCATGGACCTTGACGCTATGCCGACGATGATGGAGATCATGCCCGAAGATGATGGAGATCATGTCCGTGCTTTGGAGATGAAGATCAAAGGCGCAAAGACAAAAGGGCCATATCATATCACATATGAACTGCATGTGATGTTAATCCTTTATGCATCTTATTTTGCTTAGAACGCGACGGTAGCATTATAAGATGATCCCTCACATTAATATCAAGATAATAAAGTGTTCTCCCCTCGTATGCACCATTGATATAGTTCGTCGTTTCGAAGCATCTCGTGATGATCGGATGTGATAGACTCAACGTTCACATACAACGGGTGTAAGCCATGTTGCACACGCGGAATACTTGGGTTTGCTTGACGAGCCTAGCATGTACAGACATGGCCTCGGGACAACAGAAACCGAAAGGTTGAACACGGGTCATATGGATGATATGATCAACATGTTGATGTTCACCATTGAAGCTACATCATCTCACGTGATGATCGGTTTTGGTGTAGTGGATTTGGATCGTGTACCACTTAACAACTATGAGGGATGTTGTATTAAGTGGGAGTTCATTAGTAATTAGATTAAAACATGAACTAATTATCATAAACATAGTCTGAGTAGTATTTTGAATAAATTTGTAGTATTGGCATCCATTTTTTTTCTACCAAGCGCTAGTCTTGTTATTGAGATAGAAATACTGTTAAAATCTGACAATAAACTTTACGGATTGGTACCGTATTGTTAATGAATCAAGAAATGATAGGTCCTATTACAAACTTTTAGTAAACCTCACATTGTTGATTCAAAGAACTATGGTTTCAATTAGTACCTAAAGTTATCTTGTCTCCGTGAAACTTGAAGTTAAAATCTGTTTGAAAAGTAAGGAGCTGAAAATTTAGTTTTCAAGAAATAATCAAGGTATGAGATATATGTGATATCTAAGACCTTATTGCAAGATGATAGAATATAATTTGGTGAGACTACATAAACTCATAAGTTTTATGGGAATCTACGAAGGTTGAAGACGCAAGGCGTCCCAATCCTCCAACTATTGGGGCAC
Organism: Lolium perenne; assembly: GCF_019359855.2. Classification (NCBI taxonomy): domain Eukaryota; kingdom Viridiplantae; phylum Streptophyta; class Magnoliopsida; order Poales; family Poaceae; genus Lolium; species Lolium perenne. The sequence continues at coordinate 166,234,146 of NC_067247.2, forward strand.
TAACGATATTCGCATATCCATGAAGTCATCGTCCTTAGTATGCACCGTTGCTAAGACTCGTCGTTTCGAATACTGAGGTACAGATTCTACGTGTGCATACAACGGGTGCAAGCCAGATTTGCACATGCGAATACTAAGGTTAAACTTTACGAGCCTAGCATGTACAGACATGGTCTCGGAAAGTCGTCATGATATGATGGATAAAATTATGAGTGAAATTGTTCATCATATTAAAAGGTTACTAATAGTGAAATCCGGAACACTTGTCATATGATGATCAACTTCAAAGTAACAAACTCAAGGTTATTGGTATTTGACCAACAAACCTAGAAAGGTTATTAATGTTTTCTGAATAATGAGTAAAGCTAAAAGAGAAACTACAAAAGTATATTGGCAGAAAGAAAGAAAAGACTAGAAAGTCTAGCTCAGGTGTATATAAATGATATACATGTTATGGATGTATTCCTCGTTTGGTCACACAATGAAATTCTTGGGTATTTATACCATATTGGTTGGTATGAATTGTCATACAAAACAACGCAATACAAGAATACAATGGCCTAAGTGACTGACAAGGAATATGATAGGAATGCACGTCTGGAACAAAAATAAAGTGTTATTATGTTCATCGTTGGCATTCTATCTAGCCCTTAGAATTTATAATAAAGAACTTAATAATTGTTATTTTGCTCTGGTCAAATGAAAACAATGAGTTGTTCAAATTATGACATTATTCCATGTATGATGGATAAGTTATTATAAATCTTAATGGTGAAACACACACACATAATACTGATGCTAAAATGCCATAAGGCAAATAATTTGAATTCCACTTATTTGTGGAACCGCCATTTAGGTCATGTTGGAAAGGAACGCATGAAGAAACTCCATGCAAATGGATTATTGGAGTCATTTGATTTTTGAATCATTTGGCGCTTGCAAATCTTTTCTAAAAGAGAATGACTAAAATACCGTTCATAGGCCAAGAGTTGAACGGGCAACTAACTTAGTGAAAACATACATGATGATGTATGTGGTTCACTGGACATAGTTGTGTGCGGGAGATTCTTCTACTTTATGAAAACTTCAAACAATGAATTGAGTATATATATGTGGATATATTCGATAAGGAAGAAGTTTGAAACATTTGAATAGATTCAAATAAATTTCAGCATGAAGTGGAAATCATCGTAATAGAAAAGTCAAATATCTATGATTGGATCATAGTGGAAATATTTGAATTACTAGTTTTAGCGAACATCTAAGAGAGTTATGAAATTGTTCTACAACTCACGTTTCTTGGAGTATCATAGTGATGATGAAGTATCCGAGAGATGTATTCAAACCTTGTTATGATGAGATAAAATATTAATGCCATTATATTTTTGTGAATTATGCTTTAGAGACTACCGCTTTTACACTAAATAGAGCATCATCATGATACGTTGAAATGACACCATACAAGTTATGGCATGGGTATAAACCCTAATAGTCCTTTCTTTAAATTTTGGTATGCATAGCATATGTAAATAAGTTTACAACCAAAATCGGATAAATGTCTTTGTTGTTATCCCAGAATTGGGAATTCTTCCCACTATGAAGTAAAAGACAAAAGTGTTTGTTAAATGTTACTTGCTTATTTCCAAGAAATTGTTTTCTAGCGAAGTATTTGAGTGGGAGGACAATAGAACTTGATAAGGTTTATGAACCTGAGCATAATGATCAGAGTAGCGCAACATCGGAAATTGGTTCCGGAAGCGACCACGACGATCATGGCTCCCATGACTACAAAGTGTTATAGCCATGGAGATCGAAGTACATATTGAACCTTGTACATATTGAACCTTATAGGTTCCGGGTAGCAGTTTGAAAGGCTGTAAACTCTTGTCCAAAGCAGGGGAGTAACCCGGAGACGTGTTGTATCGATACTGTCGATGGGTCCCGCGGGATAAAGGTTTTTTCCGACTAAAAGTTGGGAAAGAAAATGATATGAAGTTGGAGTTCTTCAAGTTTCCCCATGTTGCCCAGATTGTCGGAAGATGTGAAGCTTTAGCAAGGCGGAAACAAGAGGTGAATCTCGGAGAACTCTGGGGGCAACTGTTGTGGGTATACTTCATGGGTGTACCATCGACAATGCCTAGATCCGGCAAGCCCGGGTGGCCCCCAGACGGTGATGTGGCATGTGGCCCATCGGGCGGCCCAGTTTCTATTGATCATGAAGGATGAAGTCCAGCCCAGGATAGGGAAGCCGGATCCTAACCGACCTTCGGAGGAGGCCGGATCCGTGAAGGCCCATGAGGAACCCGGATCCAGTACGACGTAGATGGAAGGCGGATCCTTGACGTACACGTCAAGACATTGTACCGTAGTTAGGCAACCTGTAATCCGGCTAGGACTCTCCATGTAAACCCTAGATCCGTGCGCCTTTATAAGCCGTATCCCGGGAGCCCTAGAGGCACAACCACAACTCATTGTAACAACGCGAAAGCGTCCAGATAATTCCAGACAAGCAGCAGTAGGCCTTGCCATCGTGCAGGTGTTCCGAAGATGGGTAAATCGCGTACCACCATCCCGTGTGCACTCCGCCCTATGGCCCCTACTTCTTCTCCCCCTCGTGAGGATCCCTCCTCCGAGGCACCGTCGAATAGGCAACGACACCCTGTCTTCGCCATTACTCCGAGACGCACACAAAATCATGAAAACCTACACACTAAGGCCTAGTGTAGACTAATGTCTTCCATGTCAATCTTCTAGCTTTTGTTGGGTCATCGACCGTGTTGTGCTTCTTCGGATAATCCTACACACTTAGCACATGATAAAAAAAATCTCGTGTTGTCATCAAACACACAAAACTAAGCGGAGTAGAGATATTGCTCTTTCAAGAGGGATCCTATATATACATGGGGTCACTTCACAGGTTGCTTGAGCATTGAACAAATTTGGGACATGGTGTTATAAATGGTATCATAGTGGGCCTTGCAATGCAAGGGCTATGATTGGGCGTAAACCCTTGAAGGGGCAGTGTTGGATGTAATTTTTGGGGGAACACACTATATAAATCAAAATTTTACTATGCATAAACCAAGACCATGTGTAGCAAGGAGGCATATATAACGTACCTTCGAGGACCGTAACACAAGTTGTCGAGGTATTCACTTGTCAACTCCCGCACCTAGGTGTATCCCTCCCAGCCGTACAAGTATGTTATCTCACTTGAAGATCCGCACGATCAAGCCCGAGCGGACAACTCCTATGAGGTATCCACACATATGAGGAGAAGCATTTGTAAGTTTGATCTCAAGCACATCGATGAAGAAGTGAACATGCTGATCAAAATCCGGAAGAGCTTTCACGACCCTCATCAAGATTAGATCAAGATGGATTTAAAGATTTGGCGGCGCTCCACTGAGAAGAGAGACATGTTCGACCCCGCGGAGGGCACCGATGGCTGGGGTTTCGATCGTGGGAGGTGGAGGACAAGGAGGGGCGTTGGAAGTGACCTGGGATCTCCTTGGGGTGCTCCTTGCCCTCCTTATACAGACGGAGGAGTCTCCTAGGTCATCCAAGGCTGCCTCCCACGTTTGGGGGGACTCCGGGTAGATTACTCCATCGGCGAGTCCTAGTAGGACACATCTTTCTTTCCCTACTTGGCTTTCCATATGAGGCAAACACCTTATCCCCAACGGAAACAAGGGTTGGCCGGAAAGGGACCTCTCTCACTCTTCTAAAATATTCCAGAACCTTCCAGGCGTTTCGAGACTTACACACCCTTCAAGAACATTGCGATACCTATCATATATGTCTGGAACCATTTTAGACAATCTCAAGACGGTTCCAAACACTTCCAGGGATCATTCGGGACCATTCTAAGACCATACGAGAGTACGAGACACTCTCAGAACCCTTATCTCTTGTCTTCATAATGTGATGAAGTTCCTAAATGCCGCTTAAACCTTAAGTGTGTGACCATACGAGTTTGGGTATATGCGGAATGTCGAGAACACTTTAACAACAATATCCGATCATATTCTCTTGATAGGTGTACCAATTCCCACACAGGAACACATAACACAATAGATCTTTATTGTGTGAACCTTCTATATTATGCACACATTCACATTCTTCGTGATACTTTACCTAACCCGATGCGGAACTGTTATGTTATCCATGTTACCCCACATGTACTCTTTACTCATTATGTATTCTAGATGTCTTGTGACTACCACTTCATCGATGTTGCTTGGCCAAACAATGATGGACATCGTAATACCGAGAGGGCCTAGAGTATATCTCTCTATTGTCGGAGGAGAAATTCTTAGTGTTGACATAACTAGAACTACGAAATAATTTCTAGTATACCTAAAAAGCACCTTTATAGTTACCCAGTTATGGACATGACGTTTGATGACCTCACGACATCCATTCGGTATTCAAGTCTATATTATTCTCATGGTCAAAGGAAACTGGTAAACGATAATACTTGCCATGACATTTGATGTCCTTGAAAAACATCTTAAAGATACTCTTCACTACCTACGAGACTACAAAGAAGGATCGAAGGCCAGCCATTAGAATTGCCTACAAATATAACTATGCACCAACAGGTGAGGAGAGTTGTATATGTATACAAAGAGGTCTATCTTTTTTATGTTTCGAATATAACAAATGTGGCTACAAATTAAGCATTTGTTATGCCCTATTTGCCTTGCCAAATGCCAAAAAAAGGGTAAGCTCCATGAGATATTAATTTCCTGCCCATATCATAGATTCATAGGTCGGTGACTTCGCGGCTCGTCACTAATACATATCAGCTCAATTCCCTTCAAAAACATCTTAAAGATACTCTTCACTACTTACGAGGAGGTTACATGGAAGTATTGAAGGTTAGACGTCAGAACTGATATATCTCACATACGAGTTTTCCACCGGTCTTCGATGCACTAAAGGATAACAAAAAGATAGTCGTACGATGGGTTGTAAGATGGTCACTTGGACACATTTTAACCTGTGATCGGGAGACAAAGGTAGACTGGCTATTTATATGGGGATCTAAAGAGTAGACGTGCCAAGTGGAAAACAAGAATGGCATGGTGGCATTGTAGATGATCTTATCTCTCTGGTCCATACTGTTTGCATGGCCCCTGCATGATACGCCGATGCAGTGTGAGACAACACATGCAACAATGTGCCAACACTTGAGCCACATCTCTGCTATTAAAAAAGTGTAAAATAGAGACACTAAATCTGATGCTACTACCTACCTACGCATTCACCAATGTTTTTTTTGTGTGGGGCACAACAAAATCAATCACCTCTGATTAGTTAGTTCAATATAGCGATATATGGAGATCTTGATCCTTCCATTACTATTGCAAGATTGCGAGTGTGTACAGCTATAGCTGGTCAAAGCACCCAACATTAATAACTTGGAATTCTGCAGGTCAGGTCAGCTTAAGTTAGTGGAGGGTAGCTATTCCCTTTTGCTTAAAAAAACTCTATTGTTTAATTCGAAAAAAACTCCATCTTGTTTTTGGACAAACATGACTTGGTCCAAATTTAATAATAATAATAACTGTAAAGAGTAATTTCATTGAGCTGCCAAATGCCAAATGGGGCCTGCCCCTCGTTTCTCGGACCTCTTTCTTTCATAGACACTATCACAGGGGATCCACCCGGCAGCCACACGAGCATAGTTTTTTTTTTCGTTTCTTTATCCCCGGGTGTGGGTGGTTGTTAGCCTTGTCAGGCAGATGTAGGGAAAGCTCGGGAGGTTACACGTTTAGGAAGCTGAAGGTGGAGGACAGTCTCACGGAGATGCTTGGGATGCTGAAGGGGGCCGCACGACATCGTGGAGGCCAGAGACAACACCACATGATGCCTGGTGGTCGTGGACGGAGGGAGGAGAGTGCAAGGAGGTGCGTCGTTGCAAAGGAGGGCAAAGACGGCCGACAGTGTGATCATGAGATGGGGTGGATGCCCGATGGTCAGTAGCTAGGTGGCGGTGCGATAACCATTGCGGAGAACGACCAGAAGAGTAACTGTGCGTGAATTTTCCAGAATGACCCACCACATCAACAACTAGACGAGGGGCTATAGGGAAGAACATATTGTACTAAGGGCTTTGGATTTTTCAGAGGCTTGTTACATGGGAGATGCGCGAGTAGATTCCTTTTGCCTCCCCTACCCAACAAAAATTCCGTGCAAGAAGACTATTACTCCCACCGTTGCATAATTCTTGTAGCGATTTTAGTTCAAATGAAAAAAATGAAGTACTTGTAATTACATAGCTAGTAAAACTTTTGCAATAATAGTTTGACTATATATACATGTATATATCCTAGCTGGCCATATGTTTTTTCTTTTAACCGGTGGGACTGTGTAGACACATGCTGCAGTGTTCCTGAGTTTTGTGGGCACTGCCAGTTCCACGCCACTTACATTGCTCGTCCCCATGTTCAATTGACACCACCATGATTACAAGGTCTAGTCGCTGTATTTACACAGTTTACAACCCCACGTGCCGGCTGTACAAAACACTATTCGAGCTTTATTTATACACATATACATAGATTGATCGATCACTGCAAAGAAGAGGACTCGCGGCTTAATTGTGAGGAGGAGATGAAGATGTTTGTGATCCATCCGTCGATATAACACATCGGAAAATAAATTAAGGACCACCGTGTGGGAGCAACGAATTAAAGGGCGAAAGAGCTTCGTACTACCCTACACCAGGTAATCGTATGCCGACTGGACACAATTATGTTAGAAATGGAAAATGGAAAACGTGCACGTTTTCGCCCTTCTTAAGGCATGAGCATGCGCCTAACCGATTAGCTATTTTTTCCTGGTTTCTGTTAATTGTGTGTGGTATAGCCGTATAGGCGTGTGTTAAAAGAGCGCATTTCCTGAACATGAGCTTGTGGTAATGACATTGTATATTCACATCCTTAAAATGACCAACAAGAAGCGCTATGTGATATTTTAAAAAATCTTATATTTAAAACTACTACACAAAAATAACAATCTGACAGACATAAGATGTCTGAATAGCGAACTTGTCTGCCTGTGGTATTGACATTATCTCTTACACACATCCTTTAAAATTAACAACTGACAGGTATGTGAAAAGCTCTCTGAAAAGGTCACCATGGGCACTGTTAGAGCATCTCGACCGGCGCTTCCATAGCGGTCTCGATAGCGATTTGGGGTTCGGGAGCGAAAATGGGCTCACACCGGCGCGCCCCAAACGGCGCCGGTGCTTTCCCGAGCCCAATAGAAGCGCCGACAATCCCGTGCCGGTCCCTTGGCTAAGAGCAAGAATCGGGCACGCCGACGCCTCGCGAGGCGGAAAATTTTGGGTGTGGGAGCTGCCTGTCAGCCACACATTCCAAAAGTCGACGTCAGCGGTGAGTGGCGGGACCGACGCGTAAGCGGCACATTCAATTTTAACCTAACCTTTGCCTACCTCGCGACGGGAGTTATTCGAGCGCAGCGGCGGTGCAGTTTCCGCAGACGCGCAGCGAACCGTCCCGTCGCGCATTGCTCTTCGTGCCGGCGTTAATGAGCGCCACCGCTCCCCCGCCTCCCTTCGGCCTATAAAAAGGGTCGCCTCTCATCGTCCCACTCACACACAAACCCTAGCGCCTCTCTCCCAACCCTAGCCGCCACCATCTGAAGAGACGACGCCATGTCTGGTCGAGGCCGAGGTCGCGGCCGTGGTCGTGGTCGTGACCGCGGCAGAGCTGCACGCTCGTTGTCGCCTGCGACGCCGTCATCTTCATCGTCGGATCTGCAGGAGGAGGAGCGGCCGGTGGTGTTCGAGTTCGTCGTCGTCCTCAAGGGCGACCCGCACGCCATCCAGAGGCTACCAGACACGTTCACCGACTTCGTCGCCGGCGACGAGCTAGGCTGCTGCATCTGCGGGAGGCTGCTACCGGTGGATCATGGACGTGATCTACGACGCGCGCGACAAGATGTACCTCCACATCGGCTGGGAGAAGTTCGCGCGCTACCACCACATCGAAGCCAGCTTCGTGCTCATGTTCTCCTACCTTGGCGACGGGGACATGAGCGTCAAGGTGTTCGACGAGACGCGTTGCCGCCGCCACTATCACGGCGACAACGCCGAGGAGGACGACGAATGAGTGTTGTTTCTTCGTAGCGAAAATCGGCACACATGTTTTTGGATGTTCTACCTCGAAAGAACCAATAGGGGCACCGTCACCAGCTGGATTTTCCAGTTTGGGTGACTGGGTGTGCCCTCGAGTGTTCTTTCTTGGCAGCGAACACACGAAACCTGCGATGACCGACCTAGTTAGGTTTAGTTATTTTGCAATGTTTTATATTTGTATCAACCATGGTTCAAACTATGTATTAGTTTGTGCAAAAACCATGTTCCAAACTATATCTTCGTGTAAACCACGTTCCCAATTATGTATTAGTTTGTGGAATTGAATGTTTATTCTCTTTATTCGATTTTCTATGCTTTTATTTGTGATTTTAATTTAAAACATCTATCGGGGCCCCCGGTTTGGGGGCGCTGGTGTGGGAACAGCCCCCCCAAATAGAGGATACAATGCCAGTGTCCCCCATACGGAGGTGCCGGCGCCTCTGCCGGCGACTATTTGGGGGGCGCCGGTGGAGATGCTCTTATATACAAAGCCAACATGCCCACCACATCCAACATTTTTTTTGGAAGTCTATACTGAAATTTGTTTCCTTAGCCGAAGTTTAGGAAGGTTGTTCTGGTTCTCTTTGGAAGGTATTGAAAAGGTCTAGAAAAACTTTGGCGCCCAAACACACTTGTGAGGGTTGTCAGAACAACTTTCCGAACACGTGACTTTCAACTAGCATCCTCCATAACTAAGATGTGTTTTGTTTATATCTTCCTTTCATGCCCCAAGCTATCTAGTGTTTCCATCACCGTCACAGCCACCCCTATCGCCTAGACGTGATCTAGGGTTTCTGTCACCGCCTAGATGTGCATGGTCCAGCGTTAGCGGTGCATCGATGTGACCTCTTCCACGGTCAACATGTCACCTCAGCGGTGAAGTTCCTAGCGGTGGTTGCACTGCTGCAACTTTGGTCGTGTGTGATTATTTTCCTGCAGCGGGGACGTTCCCATGGGGCTTGGCAGAATACTATGGAGGAGAATCTGGTGGCTAAGCCGGTGGTACATGCGAGTATGCTAGTGAAAGCTTGTTTCAGCCTAGGCCGGAACCATCGATGCTAGCACTTGCAGACGTTGCTACCTCGTTGGATGCGTTGTGGGGCGATTCTTGTTCCCTATGTGCTCTAGGGAAACCCCACATTAGGGCTCCCTTGATCGACTGATGGTGATCTTCCTGCGTTGTCACCCCAGTGAGGGCATTATCTTGAGGAGGCCGGAGGGACAAGTGGAAAGATTTGGTGGTTGGGCGCAGGTCTTGTGTGATTCTTGAGTCGTGCCAAGATGGAGTGACATGGCTGAAACATCAAAGTCTTCCCATATAGTTTTGTGTGTCTGATAATAACACTAGAATGTATTTTATTGTGTGCATAGTTGCTTTGAAGATTTGTAGGTACACGGTGTTCTCGTTCTAGTGTTGTTATCAAACACACAAAACTATATGGGAAGACTTTGCTCTTTCAATCTCCCCCTTTTTGGTGTTTGATGACAACACAATAATTTGCAATATAGCACAAGATATTATGATAAGATCAAAGTTTGCAAAATGTAGACGGAGCTCGCCCTAGATGTGTGCATAATTGAAATATGCATTTGAATAGAAATACACAACATTCTAGGAACAACCCCCCCTAACGAGGGTGCTCCTCGGCAATGCCCAACATGAGGGGCTTAGGGTGATGGAATCCTGCAGGCTAGCACGAGACATCAGATACCAACAAACGGGAAGAGAGATTTACCCAGGTTCGGGGCCCTCGATGAGGTAAAACCCTTACTTCGTACTTGTATGATCTTGATTATCGAATATATTGGGTTACAATAGGGTATAGCCGATAGGCTGCTTTGGTCGACTCGTCGAGATGCAAGGATTCTAGGTTTCTAGCTCTAACTTGCGGTGATTCTATGTATTGACGTTGTGTCTCGACGGACCCTCTCCTGACCTTTATATAGCGGGCCAGGTCCCGAGAGTCCTGTCCGAACTCGACTAGGTTACGACGAGATCTATTCTAGTCTTTCCTTGTACGGTGTCTTCTTGACTTGTTCATCAAGAGTCCATCTTCTGGTAGGTCTCCTTTGCTGGAACCGACGTATAGGCCCACCTTGGCTGTTGGGCAATCTTCATGGGGCCCTAGTTGGGCCGGAGGAGGTAGACTAATGTTGGGTACCCGAAGGGTAATGCCCACATCAGTAGACCCCGAGTGACTGGCCGAAGTAAAGCTTCGGGCTGGGACTATAATTCCCTTTATCCGAATATCTTTAACTCTTGAAAAGAATTGGTCCTTCATCATCTTGAAGTCGAAATTTCTTGATATCGGGTGCGTGTCCAGTGCTCCCGATGGGAGTAGTTCCCGAGTCTAGGGACAGATGCTTGCAACCGTGCGTAGACTCCAGTTGTACTACTCGAAGATTCTGATGTCGATGCTTTCCGAATTGCCTTCATCATCCGATATCTTTTTATATATCGGGTCTTCAAAAACTTCGAGTGAAGTCGTATAATATGATAGTACGTACGTAAGGGGAAAAAAGTAATGAGTCCATTCTTATTCGATAAATCGATGCTAGTTAACTGCCGATGGCAAAACAACGTTACTCTACTCAGGATCAAGTCTCCGGGCTCAATCCTGGTTCTTCTGGAACCTTCGGGTTCGTTTTTCTTCTATTTCAGTAGTTTTTATCTGCTGCGCGTCCAGCGCTCCTGATGGGAGTAGCCTCCGAGTCTAAGGACGGATGCTTGCAACCGTGCGTAGACTCAAGTCGAGTAGTCCAACGTCGTAGATTCCTACGGATGCTTTACTAATGAGGATCCGATAACTTTGGTGACATCATCAATGATATCGTAACTGCAGCCGCGGGTTTGACAGGACGTGACCTGAGAGGCCCACCCCAGCTCCGAGCAGTCTGTTTGGGAAATGACCGATCATTGCGCTTCATCCAAGGTGTCTTCTCGATTTCCGCGTGGAGTGGAGGTAATTGTCCTTCGGTGTGATTGCTACCGTGACACGTGGTGACCCATATCTGCGTCTAACATTTACGGCATAGATCCACCGGACCAGATCCTTGGTAACTTCCCCCTTTATAAAAAGAGACGCAGATTTTACTCTTCTTCTTCCCATTGCTTTCTTCTTCCTCTGTTCTTGCAACTCGCAACCGCCGCGCTGCCACCACTGTCACGCTTCAACCACCACTCTCTCCATAGAAACTTCAGGATGGTGAAGAAGAAGGGCACCGCTGCCGCAGCCAGTGTTGCCACGAACACCACCGGCCCCAATATCACCATGGCTGCAATGAAGAAGATCCCGCCGGAGGCTTCCGCTGCTACTACCAAGGACGCCCCCAACAACTGGCCTGCTTCGACAATGTCGAAGAGTGGTGAAAAGAAGGCGCGGAGTCTTGGCCTGATCCATGACAAGGAGGGTGATGTCATCATACCAGGTTCAGATTCACGCCCCAATCCTCCCGCTGGTTTTACTGTTATGTTTGCCGCGTTCTTGTACCGTGGGTTATCCTTGCCAGCACATGAGTTTCTTCGGCGTCTTCTACTTTCGTATGTGATTTAGCTTTGACAATTAACCCCAAACTCTATTCTTCACCTTGCAATCTTTATCACTCTCTGTGAGGCTTTCCTTGGCATCGATCCTTATTGGGGTTTATGGAAGAAGATTTTCTTCGTTAAGCATTATAGTAGTAGCAATGGATCCTTCATCACCGGCGGAGTTGGTTTTGTTGCCCGAAAACAAGTCAACTACTTCAACTTCCCAATGAGAGAATCAGTCCAAGGATGGAGGTTGAAGTGGTTTTATCTTAGAGATCCATCGATAGCTGGTCATAATACATGCCTGGCGAAGTTTGTTGACGTCCTTGAAGCTGTGCCGAAGAAATCTTGGAAGAATATACTGACAGTCGAAGATAAGACAGTAGCCGACAAGTTATTTGAAAGAGTATTAGAGAGAAAGGAATCCAATAGCCAAACGATGATCGACACTTAGGTTGTTGCTGTATTCTTGAAGCGTCGTGTCCAACCAGTTATGTCCAGAACTCATCAAATGTGGCTATATTCGGGTCCCAAGGACGAGACTCGAATTAACGCCACAGAACTGTTAGAAAAGGAAGTGTTGGACGAAGTCAGACGTTTGACCCATTTTAGCCAAGAGGATTCAATTCCCATATTGGCCCTTCATGATCCGTACGACCTTGCTCACCAACTGTCCGAGGTAATCTTTTAGCCTTTCTTTGTCCATGCCAATACTTGCATTCGATATACTTTGTTTTATCTTATCGAGTCCTTTTTTGTTCCGGCATATTCCTTCAACCGCCGAGTATTTTCCAATCGTATCTGAAGATGAAGAAAATCTTGAAGAAGGTGATTCTACTGCCAACATGGAATCTTGTGCTGAAGTAGCTGATGATAGTGAAGCTTCCAAGGAAGAAGACAATAACCTTAGCGACCCTGAAGCTCCTTCTTCCGATCATAAAATCCTTGATGATGAATTAACTGATACAGAGAAGTCGAATCATGACAATGATGTTGATCGTGTTCTCTTTGTTCATGCAGCTCCAGAGAAGTCCAGCGCCCAACCGCTGAAGAGGCCATCCAGCGGCTTTGCCGATGAGGACTATTTGCTCCTTCACTTGTAAGTTTCTTTTTTGCTTCTCTCGAAGTTGATTTGTATTCCCTTTGAAATAGTTACCCATTTTCTTGCAGCAAGGAGGGCTTTATTGAGCCTCCTTCAAAGAAGGCGAAGACTAGCCCCGGCAAGCCAACTCCTGCTGCATCTGAAACTACTGCTCCATCAAAAGTTGCTCCGACTCCTTCTTCCCTCTCGAAGGGAAAAGAGATTCCTTCGGCAGCTGTCACTTTTCCCTCGCCTCACGGGGAGCACGTGAGTATTTCAAATTTTCTTTTCCTTGATAATGGTTCTCTCTCTTCTAGCCCCCGAGTCTTCATTCGGCAACTTGCAGTCGAATATGGACTCGAAAGGAATTTTAACATAAGCATAATGTTGTTTGACTTGTGTTTTATCATAGGGTATTCAAGCTGCCATAAAAATTATAAAAGACTTCGCCTCCCAATTCTCCTTGCTCCAAGCTGATAATTCTCGGCTCCAAGAGGAGGCTCAGTTGAAATCTTTGCAGCTTGATCAAGCAGTAAAAATAGCTTCCACTGCCCGGCAAGAGGCGGACTCGTTGAGAAAAGAGCTTGGTCAACTAAAGAAGAAGCTGAAGGAGGAGGAGAAGGAGAAGGCAAAGGCCCAAGCCCAGAAGAAGGAGAAAGAGGATCTGCTGCACAAGTCCACCGTGGCCCTGCTGGGTAATTTCACTGCCCTGTCTTCAAATTCCTTTTCATCTAGCTTCATTGACTTCTTTCTTATGCTCTTACTTCTTGCAGAAGCTGCCAATATTCCTGTAGATTCTATAGGCAAGCTTCCAGCTAATTCTGCTACCGATGCCATTTCTATGGAGATCGAGTCTGGCGACCTTGTCCGAGATCTTCTCCAGAAGAACAAGGCGGTCTAGTCGAGATTTCATGCCATGATCTTCCCGAAGGCAGATCAGAGGAAGACTCTAGGGTAGCTGGTGAACCCTTTATCCGTCGACACCGAGGGCATCATCGAGGTATTCAAACGTACCTCGCATACCTATGGTGCTCTCCTTGCCTTCCAACTTCTGATGGTGACATAGGCATCCCAAATGGGCCTGACGAATAAGGTACCCTAGGTTATTTGGAGGCCCACGACTCGAAGCTTTCAAGGCCCAGAAGCCTGGCGAACATCGATAAGGAATTTAGAGTTATATTAGAAATCACGAATCATGTAATCATACGAGAAAGACTCTGATGGATTCCCAGAGCTTGTAACTTATACGACACGAAGTCCCTTGGCTCTTCCTCCTGTATAAAGGGGAGCCGAGGGGAGGAGAAAGGATCGAATCTATTGTCGACATACGCCCTAGTTTATTAGTCGAGCACCCTTTTTAGCTGAACCTTTGAGATCTACTTGCCCTCTACTTTCTACGAAACCCTAAGTCTACAATCTGTAGGCATTGACAAGTTAATACCTTGTCAATTGGCGCCATCTGTGGGAATTGGAGGCTGCAAGAAGGTGATCTCGATGACATCATCAACATCATCAATGGAAAGCAATGCGATGGACGGAGGTAAACAGATCCAACCTAATATCGACGCTTTTGTTCCTAACCCTCCCACCCGTTTGCATGCATATGCCGATCTGGAGGAGTCAACGGAGATGAAGTTCGGGAGTTTCCGCTTCCTCGTCGGGAAAGAAGGATCGCATTGTCTCGCGGCACCGAATTTTTTGGGACTATTAGCGGCCGATTCCGATTTCTCGGGATCATCAGCATCATCAATCAAGTCAGGCGACGAGGAGGTTTCGCTACCAAGCTTCACCAAGCCCGCCATCAGCGGGGGACTCGCCGATCTGTTCGGCGGCATGACTTTCGGGTCATTCAAGGATTCTGATCTGGGTAGCGACTCGGAAAGCATCGACAACATCGACTATCGACAGATCTACTTCTATTAGGGAGGTCTTCGCCGATCTATACGATGTTGTCACCGACCCTGAAAATGATGAAAAAAAACTACAATATATCATCAAGTCTGCGCAATCGGGGAAACAAGCCACCAAGAGGACAAAGCGTCAGAGGCTTTCAATAATTTTGGCAATCCATACATCGATCCCGTAGATCTCACGTGTGGAACAGGCAACAAATACATCGGGTCCATGCCGCGAGAGAAAATACAGCTGCCGCAAGCAACTTGGGATAGAGCTTAGAGAGCCATGAACGGTACAGAGCCGATGACTACCACGGCTACACCAGAAGTGTTGCAAGCATATCAATATAAACTCGCTCGTGCTGGACGAGAGCTAGAAAAACAAAGAAAGTTACTCGATGAAAAAAGAGCTAATGCTTCTGCGTGAAGTGCGCGCAGGGCCAACCTGAGTTGATAATCAGGAATCTTGGGAGATAGTAACAGAGACGCCCGTGCAAGAAACAAATCATGATTGGCAAACGTGCCCGAGCACGAACGAGAAAACCTGATCCAAAACCTCGACATGTCCTTTATGTTGATAGACACGAGAGGGCACATCATCCCAAAAACGCCAGAAGCAGGATATATGGCGACACATGCCTTCATATTGGCATCTAAACCACCTCCGGAAGATCCCAGGGAAGCATTATACCATATGGCTATGGCAGGAGTCGGAGTTATGGGGACAGCAATAGCAGTTGCAAGTACACCGCAACCCGAAAGTACTCCACGAAGAAATAGTCCAAGGAAAAATAGTCCTCGACCCACTACGGTGCGGCACGAGATCCTCCACGAGAAGGCGATGCGAGAATCACAATGACACAAGCAGGAGTCGATAGAGCACGACAGGAGAGGGACCGCAAAAGCAGAACACGAGAGCATCGACATTCACCGGAAGTTAATGAGGAGGATTTGTGCGGACTCCCTTGCTTCACTCGACGAGTTTGTAAAACTAAAGTACCTTCTAGCTTCAAGTTACCTGAAAGTTACAAAAAAGTCGACGGATTGCAAGATCCTGAGGATTGGCTAGTTGATTACTTAGAGTCAGTTAAGCTGATGGGCGGAACCAGGGAAATGGCCATGCAAAGCATTCAAGTCCACCTTAGCGGAGCCGCAAGATCCTGGATGAAGAAGTTACCGGAAGGATCCATCAACTGCTGGGAGACTTTCGAGGACTTGTTCGTAAGGAATTTCCATTCCACGTGCAAGAAACCTGCATCAATAGAGCAGCTAAGGACTTGCAGGCAGAAGTCGGATGAATCAATGAGGATGTACATCCAGAGGTGGAGCATCATAAAAAAACTCGGCTGAGAACGTGTCAGATGAAAGAGCAATCGACGCGTTTATCGCAGGAATCCGAAGAAGAGATCTAATCAAAGATTTGGGAAGATCCAACCCAAGAACAATAGCTGACCTCATGGAGATAGCGAATTGTTGGGCTGGCAGAGAAGAAGCTGTTCATAACAAATGGCAGAGGTCACCTTAGGAGGATCGTAACAGGAATAAAAATCAAAATAGGCGACGTTTTCGACACTTCACAGATTATGACGGTGCCAGCCAAGTGGTGGCTAGCTTCTGAGGAAATAGTGGAGGAAATTATCAGGATGATTACCAGTGGAACAATGACCAGCGCAACGATCATAGAGATGCACCGAGTTCTAGTAGGAAAAATAACCGACCTAGGTTCCCAAGGCCATACAACATGTCACCCGAAGATTTATTGAAAGGGCCATGCCAGATGCACTTCTACCTCGACAATGAGGGAAAGAGACAGTCGGGTCATCTTCAGAAGGACTGCCGATTTTTCAAGCTCTGCGGAGATACGCGGAAAACACCAACACGCAAGCAGCAAACAGAGGGTGCGTGCAGGGGCCAAGGAGTGAAATTCACCTGCCACCACCACCCGCAATTACCAGCGCGAATCAACATAAGTTGCAACTTGCGGCACCTCCGAGCAATGATGGTGACTTCATAGACACAACGGGAGCAGTGTCGATGATACAGAAAGGCAGACCCTCGAACAGAGTGCAGAAGTTAATTTCGCGGTAGGTGTTCATGGCAGAAAAGTCGCCTCCACCAACCATTGAGTACCTCAATTGGTCGGGACAGACCATAGGATTCACCCAAGAGGGCCACCCACCCCAAGTTCCACGACCAGGATAGTCAGCTACGATCTTACCAGCGGTGATTGCGGGATTTGAGGTCTCCCACATATTGATGGAGGAAGCAGTTTAAATCTCATTTATGCGGATACGCTTCGGAAGATGAATATATATCTGGAAAATTTGAAACCAACGGATACGCGTTTTCATGGCATCACACCTGAGAAGCCAAATTATCCTCTAGGAAAGATCCTACTCGACGTACTGTTTGGAATACGAGAAAACTTCAGGAGGGAGAAGCTGGAGTTCGAAGTTATTGATTGGCTGTCACAATATCATGCTCTCCTGGGGCGACCCGCACCCTTTTCGGCTGAACCTTCCTTGCCTTCCAACTTCTGATGGTGACATAGGCATCCCGAATGGGCATTGATACATCCATTTTGCATCACTATTTTATATCATAATTTACTGTTATTCATTGATATATTTCATATTTAGAGATGATACTTATGTTATTTCATCTATTTTTCATGTTTCATGATTATTGGAGAATCGCGCACCGGAGTCAGGATTCTGCTGGAAAAAGCACCGTCAGAATGCAATATTTCAGAAGATCAACAATTGACGGAAATTACACTAAAAATCTTATTTTCCCAGAAGACGGAGCTAGCCAAAAGGAGGAGCCGAGGAGGGCCGCCATGGGCCCCCATAGGCCGGCGCGGGCCCAGGCTTGGCCGTGCCGCCTTGTGGGGAGGGGGCCCACAGCCCCCTTCTGCCGCCTCTCCTTCGCGTACTTCTTCGTCCCGAAAACCTAAGCTCCGGGGGATAGTCGCGAAGAGTCACAGCCGCCTCTGTGGGGCGGAAAACACCAGAGAGAAAAGAGCTCTCCGGCAGGCTGAAATCTGCCGGGGAAATTCCCTCCCGGAGGGGGAAATCGACGCCATCGTCACCGTCATCGAGTTGGACATCATTGGGATCATCATCACCATCATCTCCATCATCATCACCGCCATCTCCACCGCTGCACCTCGTCACCGCTGTAACATCTAGGGTTGAATCTTGATTGTTTGATAGGGTATTGATTACTACTTGTTATTGATGCTATTGAGTGAAACCAATGAACCAAGGTTTATGTTCAGATTGTTATTCATCATCATATCACCTCTGATTATGTTCCATATGATGTCTCGTGAGTAGTTCGTTTAGTTCTTGAGGACATGGGTGAAGTCTAAATGTTAGTAGTGAATTATGTTGGGTAATATTCAATGGTTTGATATTTAAGTTGTGGTGTTATTCTTCTAGTGGTGTCATGTGAACATCGACTACATGATACTTCACCTTTATGGGCCTAGGGGAATACATCTTGTATTCGTTTGCCAATTGCGGGGTTGCCGGAGTGACAGAAACCTGAACCCCCGTTGGTATATCGATGCAGGAGGGATATCAGGATCTCAGAGTTTAAGGCTGTGGTTAGATTTATCTTAATTACTTTCTTGTAGTTGCGGATGCTTGCAAGGGGTATAATCACAAGTATGTATTAGTCCTAGGAAGGGCGGTGCATTAGCATAGGTTCACCCACACAACACTTATCAAAACAATGAAGATTAATCAGCTATATGAAGTGAAAGCACTAGACTGAATTCCCGTGTGTCCTCAAGAATGTTTGGTCATTATAAGTAAACAATCTGGCTTGTCCTTTGTGCTAAAAAGGATTGGGCCACTCGCTGCAATTATTTCTCTCGCATTTTACTTACTCATACTTTATTTATCTGCTATATCAAAACCCCCTGAATACTTTTCTGTGAGTATTTACAGTGAATCCTTCATCGAAACTGCTTGTCAACACCTTCTGCTCCTCGTTGGGTTCGACACTCTTATTTATCGAAAGTACTACGATACACCCCCTATGCTTGTGGGTCATCAGGCATGCCGAATAAGGTACCCGAGGTTATCTGGAGGCCCACGACTGGAAGCTTTCCAACTTCTGATGGTGACAAAGCTGATATGGAGTTAATGACGACAAAGCTGTCGAAGGATCAAGATGGGCTAGCTATCGATCTTAGCCCTTTTAGTGTGCTGGCGCGCAAATACGCGTGGCAGCTTCTTGATCTGGTGGAACCTAACAAGCAGGCTGCCGGAGGAGATGCCCCAAGCTTGTTAACACAAACCCAAGCTCCTTAAGTTTTTCTTGCCAAATTGTAACTTGATATTTTGCTTCAAACAATGGCTTTTCTAAAACCCCATTTGTAATGAATTCAGAGCTGGCAATGGTGCCAGCTCATCCTTTGCAACTTTTATGTCTTCTATTTTTGACTGCGCGCTCCCGATGGGAGTAAAATCCATTGACACCGCGCATATTTTTTGACACACACTAGATGGTGTACTTTGCAGGTGACTCCTGTGTCCCTTTTTGTCGAAGATTCTTCGGCTGCTAGGTCTGAAACCGGTCTTCTTCAATGGATGAGGACCCAAATTTCTAAGATGGAGAAAGCTCTGCGGGGTATTCACGCCATGGTAGCTGTGATAAACAAGAAAGGTGAACTGGTGGTTGAAGTAGAGCGGTATGCGCTGAATGAATTGCAGAAAGCCACAAAAAGCTTGAAATGTGAGTACTCGATAATTCTTCAATTCCCTCGATTGTTAGGATAATTTTTCTTGGTTTCTGATCTTTGCATCATCGTCTTTGTTAGTCACAGCTCTAAACTTGTCCGAAGAGAACAAGCGGGTGCATGAACGGGTTGATGCTTTGACAAATCTTTCACAATTCAATGAAGTCTTCTGGACAGAAAAGTCGAAAGTTGGCACCGTTTCAAAATTCTAGGATCGGTTGCAACAGGTGCACCGATTCTTCGATAAATGCCATGCAGGCTTGAGGATGATATTGAAAGCCATGTTCCCTCTCAATCGAGTTCCTCCAACTCTACTGGCTCTAATGTCGAATTTCAGAAATGTCGAAAGAGTCCGCATGTTGGTTTGTAGCCAACTTCTTGCGGGAGCCGAATTAGCCTTTGCTTTTGTGCTATCTCAACATCCTTCATTGGATTTAGAAGCAATCGCGGAGGCTGATGGCAACATAAGCTATTACTTTCCTCCTGTTAGGAACCCTGCCTCCATTGTAGTTGCTAGATTGGAGGTTAGCTCAGAAGCAGATGATGCAGCCGGAATTCCCCATGAGTAGCTTTAATGCTATTGTAATTCTGTTGTAATCGATATAATCACTACAAATCACTTTTCTGATAACTCCTTATACCCGAATATTCGGATACTTTGGGTGCAAGTTTATACGCGTGTACTTTGTAACTTGTCTACTCAATCCTAAGTTTTTTCCTTTGTATCAATCTCAAAAAGCCTTTGTAAAGATGAATAAATTGCTAAAGACGACACATTTTCCACTTTTGACAAAGTATCGTTACTTCGCAGGATTATCTTCAAATGCCGGTGGCGATATTTGATGTATTCATTGACTAAGCTGCAAGTTTTGATGCGCTAGTGTTTGTGGCATCGATATTATGATGCTTTGTAAAAAGTATCGGTAGCAAATTTTTGAGTGATCAACTCATGTTGCGGGTCCAAGGAACCTATAGTAATCGCAACTTTGCTACAACCGAAAGTGCATATTTTGTTTGGCGGCTATCAACTCCGTTGCTATTAGTACTCTTTGTTCGATGTATCGGCGTGGGCCTTTCTTGGCTTATATTATCCTTGCTATTTGCAGCACTCGCATGTTCCCTGAGGCTTTGGCGGAGGACAATGTGTATTCTTTTTGTATTTTTTCGAGGATCCTATGATTATCATCAAATACAACACTCGCATGTTCCCTGAGGCTTAGATGATAACTTTTGAGCATAACCAACATAGGCGACTCCCAATCTTTTTATCAGGTTCTTACGGTATTATGCGAAAAATCTTGAAAAATTTGTTGAGTGTCCCGAATCAATCGAATGCTCGTATAAATGAAATTTGAAATTTTATTAATAAGTCTATAATGATAAGATAAGCTAAATTGCTATGGCTTAAGAAAGCATTATTGAATATAAAATTCTACGAGAAATAAAGATGTATGCCACCGCTAGTCTTCTTAAGTAAGAGGAGGGCCCTTCTTGTCCTAGTGGACGTCTGCTGAAGTGCCGATGGCTTTCGGGGTAGTGCCGATAGTTTCTGTAGAAGCATTGGCAATTATTGTCAAAGAGTTAGTGCCTTCTGCTGAGGCTCTAACGTCTGTTGTTGAAGCTTTAACAGTTGGTACTGCCATTGCAGAATCGACCGGTTGTTTCTTCGTCTTCTTGCCGCCGTCTACCTCCTTAAGCTTAGAATATTTGCCTTGAAGAGCTAACTGTTTCGGAGTGAAGTCTATAGCTTTAACTTCCTACTTTATCTCAAACTTAGTGGCAATCTTATGTAATTCTCGATCACAATTGTCTGAATGAGAAAAGCTTCCGTGAAACATAATATTGGTCCTGTTGTTGCCTGCCATCTTGAGCTTTAAGTATGCGTAGTGCGGTACAGCCATTAACATGGCGTAAGCTGGCCTTCCAAGGATAGTGTGGTACTGTGATTCCCAATTCACTACCTCGAACTCGATCCTTTCTTTCCTCAAATTGTCGGATTTCCTGAAGACTACATTCAAGGAGATCCTGCCGAGAGGGTATGCTGGCAAGGTTGGAACAATGCCATGGAAACATGTATCAGACTCCTGCAACATATCAGCTGTGATGCCCATATTCTTGACTATGCTTGTGAATATCAGATTCAATCCGCTTCCACCATCCATGAATACTTTGCTCATGCTGAATCCTCTGATTTGTGATTCGACTGCCAAAGCCGCATGGCCTGGCCTTGGGATAGACATCAGGTGGTCGGTTCTGTTGAACAAGATGCTTTGCGTGAACCAGTCGATGAATTCTGGGACGTTAGCCATAGTGCCTTCCGCAAGATTAATTTCTTGCGTAGCTTTTTCATCTCTCTTCTGGAGACGCCAGTTTTATGAATCATGCTCATCTGTCCTCGAGGTGGAGGAATAGCTTCATTGGAGGCACGAGTTTGAACTTGTTGAACTTGATGCTGAGGTGGCGGCGGTGGGTTCGGGAGCTGCGTCTGCCCTTTATTCGACTCATAAAACTTTTGAAGATCAAGAAACTGTTGGCAATCCCTAAGCAGATGACTTGACTTTTTGGTGTTGTCCTAGGGGTCGATGTACGCGCGTATGTAACAAGGGGTGTTTAAATGCTCGATGAACAGTAACTCCGAGACCCGTGGTGGTCGTTCCCTGTAGTTGCCTCGATTTCTTTCAGAACCGTTGCGGTTACCATCCCGATGATCGTCGCGCCTGTCACCACGTTGATCATCGTACCGATCATCACGTCGATCAGAGTATCCGACAGCTACAATGTTGGTGTCACCGAATGTTTCGTACCCACGGTCTCTTCTCTTTTTGCGGCGATTATGCTGATGACTTGAGTCATTCTTTTGGTCATTGTCTTCGTCTTCGCTGCGCGGGCGTGGCTTTCGCACATGGTCTTCTCCATCAGCCCAACTATTGGCAATTTCCATAAGCTTGGTAATAGTCTTCAACTTCTTCCGGCCAAGTTCTTCGATATAGGATTCTCGTCAGATGCCATCACTAAAGGCATCGATCGCCTTGTCTATGGAGACATATTCGACAAAATTTAGAAGTTCAGTAAAACATCCAATGTATGCGCGCATCGATTTCTTCAGCTTCTGATGGCAATGACATAACTCTTTGATTCCAACGGGCCTCTTGTATGTGGCCTGGAAATTCTTGACGAAAGCATCAACTAGATCTTCCCATGACCTAAAGGATCCCTTATGCATACCTCTCAACCATGCTCGTGCCAAGTCTTTCAGGTAAAGCTATAGGCGTTTCATTGTCGCTATTTGGTTTCCCTTGTGTAAGATCACGGTTTACAGATAGTCGTCTATCCAAGACCTCGGTTCCTGCTGACCATCATATTTGGCAGCATCAGTGGGAGTAGGCTTGAATCTTTTCGGTGGCATCGCCTCCCAAATCCTGTGACTTAGACAATCGGCACCCCGGGATTCACCATCATACTCCTGGGTTTCCTCGGAATCATCGCTGTCATAGTCTTCTCTCGCAGCA
This sequence comes from Lolium perenne, assembly GCF_019359855.2. Lineage (NCBI taxonomy): Eukaryota > Viridiplantae > Streptophyta > Magnoliopsida > Poales > Poaceae > Lolium > Lolium perenne. The sequence goes on from NC_067247.2 coordinate 166,257,083, forward strand.
CGCCGACGGCGAGCTTTGTCGATTTTAGTCTGTGTAATATCGTCACGAGCATCTTTTGAACGATTGATGACCCTCAAGTATAGGGAATCGCAACAGTCTTCGAGGGAAGTAAAACCCAAATTTATTGATTCGACACAAGTGGAGACAAAGAATACTTATAAGTCTTAACGGCGGGGTTGTCAATTCAGTTGTACCTGGAAAAACACTAGTAACAAGGGTGATGTGAAAGCAGCAGTAATATGAGAGCAATGGAATAGTAACACAGCAGCAGAAGCAGTAACACAGAGGCGATGACACCAGAAAATATTCCAGTGCGTAGTTGACTGTAGAGCAATGATGATGACAGAAGGACCGGGGTTCCCAACTATCTACACTAGTGGTAACTCTCCAAACAAATAACATGTGTTGGGTAAACAAATTACAGTTGCGCAATTGATAATTCTGAGGGCATGACAATGCATACTATGATAAGATAAAGTTTACTGTAGTATTTAATTGGGCATTACAACATAATACATAGACCGTAATCCAACTGGATCTATGACTAATAATCCACCTTCAAGTTATCACCCGAACCCCTTCCAGTGTTAAGTTACAAGCAATAGATTATCACATTAAGCAATGTGTGTAAAGTAAACAATAGAATTATCCCTAGATAAATCTGTTTTCTGAAAACGTTTTCTGACCTAGACGCCCGACGATCAGCGAATGCGAGGCGAATAAGGTTTCTGCCTCTCGCGTCGGGGCAGCACCGGCGGGGAGTTCTTCCTTTTGCGTTGCGATCTGGCTACATGCGCTTTATCCCAGCGTCTAGCAATGGCGTCCCCTCAAGCAAGTGCGACGAACTTCTCATCAGGATCTGGGTCACGGAAGCAGGGTGACCTAGATGATATGCTGATGCGTTTGGGGATTGATGAAGAGGAAATCGACGATCTAGTCTTCGAGGATGAAACTGATGTCCCGAAAGAAGGTATGAAGTGGACGGCTTTAGCTAGGGTTCATACGGCAAATCCTTTTAGCCCGCAAACTTTTGAACAACATATGCGTGTTGCTTGGAGCCCGGCGAAAGAGATCACTCTTTACTCCGCTAGAGGATAAGCTTTTTTCTATCCAATGTTCTTGTCTCAGCGATTGGATCAAGGTCGAGCAAGGCGGCCCCTGGTTGTTTCGCCAGAACGTTGTTTCAATTGAAACTTATAATGGTCTAGCTGCGATTGATTCTATTGATTTAAATTTCATTACAGTATGGATACAGATTCATAAACTGCCGATCGGATACAGGAACAAAGGTCTGGTTAAAAATCTGGTAGAGAAGAAAGTTGGGAAGTTTGTTTCTGTTGAACTGAAAGTGCAAGGTGTTGGAAACTTTGTGAGAGTTAGAGTTCGTTTGGATGTTCGGAAACCACTTGCAAGGGTTGTGACTATCTCACGTGATGGTCAAAGAGAATTCTATGCTGTAAAATACGAGAAGATCCCTAAATTCTGCGGAGTTTGCGGTTTGTTTGGACACATACATACTGAGTGCGGTACTGGGGAGCATGACGAAAGTACTCTGAAGTGGGGGATTTCATCAAGGCTGATTTTGAAACTTGGCATGGCTGATCTGGGAGTGGGATGAGAGGGGTTTTTGGAGGTGGACGAGGCCTGGATCAGTCTGGTAGAGGACGTGGTATGCTTGGCCGTGATGCAAATATTAGTTGGAGATTCAATGCAATGCATAGTCCAGAATATGCTAATGCTGATTTGGAGGATACATGTACAAGTCCAGTCAAGACAGGGGCTCTAGCACTAGATGGGGAGCAAACTGGTTTGGCAGCGAAAAGAGGCTTGAACTTTGAGGAGGATGCTGCTATTGGTGATTTATTACCACATGTGGCGGGCCAGTCTGAGGATCCTAATGCAATGGTTCTGGACAATAATCCACCATTGGAACTAGGTGCAAGAGAAGGATCAGAAAAGGATAGATCGAAAAGGACAAAGAAGGATGGTGTGAGCTCAAACAATTCTAGAGGATCGGCGGACTCCAGTAAGGGGTCTGTCCGATCGCAATGAAACTTCTAAGTTGGAACTGTCGAGGAATGCGTAAGTCCTCGGCAGTTCGTGCGCTCCTGGGGCTCCAGGCGCGATTAAGACCAGATGTGTTGTTTCTGTCTGAAACACATCTATGTAAAGCAACGACAGAAAATCTGAAAAGAAGGCTCCTATTTGATGAAGTTCTGGTAGCGGAAAGTGATGGTAGGAGTGGTGGTCTGGTTATGTTCTGGAACAAAGACATTACTGTTACATCGAAGGAGGTTGATACTAATTTTATTGATATTCGCATTGATGAGAATGAAGTGGCAGGTTGGCGCTTAACAGGTTTCTATGGAGAACCCAGTAGTGATCGCAAGCACTCGTCTTGGGACTACCTGAGGTCTCTACACACTGCAATTGATCTACCCTGGATTGTAATGGGTGACTTTAACGAGATCTTGTATTCTGCCGAGAAGGAAGGGGGCGCTATGCGACCCCAACGCTGCATGCAGGGGTTTAGGGATGCCCTGAATGTTTGTTATTTGGAGGACATGGGTTATGAAGGAGAAATTTTTACTTGGAGAAGAGGACAAATCAGAGAAAGATTAGATCGTGATGTTTGTAATTCCAGATGGGCAGCGATGTTTCCTTTGGCAGGGGTTGTAAATGAAAATTTTGATAAATCCGATCATCGGCCTATTCTGGTGGATACTAAGAGATACGCGAGTATGCAAAGGTCAGTGACCAAGCCACCTATGAGATTTGAAGCAAGATGGTTATGTGAAAATTTTGTTGAAACAATTATACAGACAGCTTGGGACCGTGCCAAGGAAATGCATGCAGAGGCCTCTTTGTGTGATCATACAAAGGAGGTCCATGAAGCTTTACATAATTGGGACAGGAATGTGCTTGAGGGACCGAGAAAGAGACTGCGTGAATTGCAAACAGATCTGAACAAAATTCTCTCAGGGCCATTGTCAGATGAGTCAGTATCAAAAAAGAGAGAAATTCAGCTTCAAATAGAAAACTTATTAGAGCAAGAAGAGCTATATTGGGTACAGAGGGGTCGGATTAATTGGCTGAAACATGGCGATCAAAACACGGCTTTCTTTCACCGACCTGCTTCGGAAAGAAGGAAACGGAACCATATTAATCAATTGAAAACTGATACTGGGGACATTATTGATGATCAAGATCAGCTTCTCGATTTGGCGTCTAACTATTTTCAGCATCTCTTCACGGCGGAAGTACAGGAACCGAACCAAGCTGTCCTTGATAAGGTGGTTCCGTGTGTGACACATGATATGAATGCGAAGTTGCTGGCACCTTTTACTAGAGAAGAAGTGAAAAAAGCCCTATTCAATATGGGTGATATGAAGGCACCTGGGCCAGACGGATTGCATGCAATTTGACTGATGAGGTACTGTTGGCTGTGAACTCGAAAACTATACCGGAGGGCTGGAACAATACAACTATTGTGTTAATTCCCAAAGTGGAAAGCCCGGATTTGATTACACAGTTCCGCCCTATAAGCTTGTGTAACGTGGTGTATAAAGTTATTTCGAAACTTATTGCTCATAGGCTGAAATTCCTTCTTCCAGAGATTATATCCAGCACTCAAAGTGCTTTTGTCCCGGGGATCACGGACAATGTCCTAGTAGCATATGAGAGCTACCGTGCAAACAAAAATAAGAAGGAAGGAAAATTTGGAACATATGCTGTGAAACTGGATATGCATAAGGCCTATGATAGAGTGGAGTGGGCTTTTCTCCAAAAAAAAAATTATGACCCGGCTCAGTTTTGACATTGGTTGGGTTGATCTTGTTATGTCATGTGTCTCCTCTGTTAGATACCAAGTCCGGTTGAACAATGAACTCTCAGATTTTATTTATCCAACAAGGGGGCTTTGTCAAGGTGATCCTCTTTCACCATATTTTTTTCTCCTTTGTGTTGAAGGTTTATCAAGCCTAGTTAAATTTGAAGAGAATGAAGGTAATATTTTGGGAGTTCAGAGTCTGTAGAGAGGCTCCTGCTGTATCACATCTTCTGTTTGCAGATGATTCTCTGACTTTAATGAGAGCCGATGCATCAAATGCTGAATGCCTTAAGAGGATTTTGAATGATTACTGTAATGCCTCGGGGCAGCTGGTGAGTGAAGCTAAATCGAGCATATTTTTTAGCCCATGCACTGATGTTGATACTAGGGTGGAGGTGTGCTCTGTCCTAAATATTATGACTGAGGCAATCACAGACAAGTATCTTGGGTTGCCACCTCTTGTGGGGGTGGATAGATCGAATTGCTTTCAGCATTTCATTGATAGAATCTGTAAACTCTTGAGTGCGTGGAAAGAGAAGAATATGTCCTTTGGAGGTAAGGAGGCACTACTCAAAGCCGTTACTCAAGCCATTCCTGCATATGCTATGTCGGTCTTCAAGCTACCTAAGCAGATCATTAAAGGGATAATAACTGCAATGTCCCAGTTCTGGTGGGGAGATGATGACCAACAGAAACACATGCACTGGTTTGCATGGTGGAAGATGTGTGTGCCAAAAAATCAAGGAGGTATGGGTTTTAGAGATTTGCATTGTTTTAATCTTGCTATGTTGGAGGATAATTTCAGAGCCTGATTCTTTATGTGCTTCGATTTTGAAAGCAAAATATTTTCCTGATGGGGACATTCTTAACTGTCAATTGAAGAAGGGGAGCTCTTACACGTGGCAGAGTATTTGGGTGGGTATCCAATCTTTTAAAAGAGGCCATATATGGAGGGTTGGAGATGGATCTCATATTGACATATGGAGCGATCCCTGGACCCCTTCTAGTCCAAATAGAAGAATTGCTTCTCGACGAGGTAATATTGTTTATTCAAGAGTTTCTGATCTTATTGATAATGAAATAGAGGGATGGGATGAAGAGGTGCTGAATGATCTGTTCTGGCCAATTGATATTCAGAGAATTCATAATATTCCTCTAGCAAGAAGCAGGATGTAAGATTTTGTGTCTTGGCATTTTACAAAATCTGGGATTTTTTCTGTCAAGTCTTGTTATCACCTTGAATGGGAACATCAACATGGGAATAAATTGAGGAGAACGAGTGGATATGGTACCTCTGCAAACCTGCCGGTGTGGAAGACAGTATGGACGCTTAATGTCCCTGCCAAAATTAAAATCCATCTCTGGAGGTCCTTACTTGGTGCTATTCATGCAATGGGGTTCTAGCAAATAGACATATGTTGACAAGCTCTCAATGCACGTTATGTCAGTTGGATTGCGAAAGCATTAAGCATGCTTACTTCTGTTGCCCGAGAGTGGCGGAAATCTGGAACAAATTGGAGATGGGGGATCTTATATCGGATGTGTGTGCTTTGGAGAATAACAGAGGGGCAGTTCTGGAAGCTTTGTTGCGTGATAAGCAAGCTAGTGCTCCCCTCACATCTGAATTATGGAGGAACGATCTTCTAGCTGTTGCGGTGTGGTATATCTGGTGGGAGCGGAGACAAGTGACGCACGGTGAAACCATTCAATCTCCGCAGAGTACTGCTCAAGCCATCTTAACTTTGTCACTTAACTACTCTAGAGCACGTAAGAAGAAAAGCAGCATTGATAGACATGGATGGGTCAAACCTCGAGAAGACTATGTGAAATTGAATGTTGATGCGAGTTTTTGTGCTGATTCGGGTTTTGGGAGTACAGGAGCTATAATACGTGATGATACAGGGAGGTTTATAGTTGCTAGTTGTTGTGTTTTACCTTTGTGTCTGATGCATCAACAGCTGAAGTGAGCCCTCCGGGACGGTCTTCTTTTGGCTACACAGGTGGGGTGCAATAGGATTGAAGTAAATTCCGACTGCTCGGAAGTTATTGAAATTATGAATGATGGCGGGAATTTTCTTGGAGCAGCTGCGGCGATATATGAAGATTGCACTTTACTTTGTCGTAGTTTACCCATGTTTTATGTCGCGACCCCGGAGGTCAGGGCTAGACAAACCCAGATATCACATCTGGCATAAGCCTAACCTAGATCTCTAGGGCCTACAGGGTGAGAATCGGTAACACAACAGTGACTCTACGACTGAAAGCAAATATATTACAACTCTTAGCAGAGTTAAGATCCAAATTTATTACACGCAGAGGTCACTGACCACAGATCAACAAGCAACGGAAAGCAAATTATGTTATCTAGATAACAAGACTGCAAAGGGCCTAAGAGGCCATAACATAAGGCGACGTCCCAGCCCATAAGTCTCAGGCTGCCGCCTGAGGAACTCCGAACTACTCGTCGACGTCAAGGTAGAAGCCGCCATCAGTTGGAAGGACTTCCTCTGAAACAAAGCATGCAAGGCTGAGTACAGGGACTCAGCAAGACTTAGTACAACCTGTTAGCAAAGCGGGTATGCGAGGCTTTATGTGGAGCTTATTTTGCGGAAAGCCAGTTTTCCTTGGTAAAAAGGAGGGAGCCGAAGCTCGTCTATTCAGACTATTTTCAAAAGGGGTAAGAGAGCGATATCAACTCTAGCTCTAAGATCATCATGTTGAATCCACCTAATCTTCATCATCACCTGAACCTATCACCTAGGATCACCCCCTCGACACCCTGAGAAGGGATCCTTATCACACATTGACATCAAGTTTTACGATTAGGTTCAAGTTGTCTATGATCACAGAATCCATCACCAAGTCGTCCATAACCGTGGACACGGCTTTTCGAAAAGATTTACCCTGCAGGGGTGTACAACTTTACCCACACGCGCCGACCGACTCTTAATGCCGTAACGTTAGCACACTTCCTTGGTGTGCCTACAGAGGGTGGTTGACCAAAACCTTTCCCTTACTTCGCCTATTCCATGAGTAAAACTAATCGGGAGCTCCGTCATCGTAGGTAGCCATTCTCCGAGGCGGTCCCGGTCATTGTGCGCAGGGGATCCAGTTCAATGCCTCCAGCATCCTTCACCCCGGCCACGCCCTGTATGATGCACTTTGAAAACCTTTTCCACCTTTCCCCATGCGTATGGCAAATGGAACTCGCAAACTAATTGACTCATGGGTAAGCTAGGTAAGTTCGGGCCAAGGGGTTCCCATGGGCCCCGTGTGGCTGTACGCTCAGTCTTGGTTCCGAAGGCGAGAACTCAGGTCCTAGTATCGGCGAGAACGAGTCAAATCACCACATACCCATGTGGCGGCCCATCCAAGCCTTTAGCATGTTTATTAACATCATCTCTGATCTTACCACGTCATCCTGACAAACTAAGTTCATTCGTAGCTCTGATTCATCAACCGGATGGATCAGACTTCAACAGCTAAGCATGGCTAAGCATATCATATATAAGGCTCTAGCGATGCGATCAAGCTCAACCTAGTTTTGCTGGGAGCGGTGGATCAGGAACTTTAGGCTACAAGGATAGATTGTGCACACATAGGATATCTACAACTGCCGATAAAACATATTTGAAGCGTATGCAATATGTAATAACCAGAAGTAAAAGCATTTCGAAACCATATATGAACCAGGTTAGGGCTTGCCTTCTCCCTCGTGGTTCTGGTGCTGCTCTTCGGTGGCGTTGATCTTAGGTTCGCGTTCGGTCCCTATCGATGAAGAACCAAACACCGGAAAGGAAGAGCACAATCAAGACAAGGTACAATGCAATGCACATACAATATGATGACATGTCATATTAAAGGGATTCGGTTAACCCTAGGTGCATCGACAGAATTTAGAGGTGTTCGGCATCGAACCCCGACATATGAGAGGGGTCAAATTAGGGTTTCTACTAAGGCTCATATTTAATTGGTTCAAAGATGTATGAAACATGGATAAACAATTAGGAAATGTTTTTCTGATCATTTTGATATATAATTTCATATTTTTCTGATTTAAAATGAATTACTTATGAATTTCCAAAGTTTAATTCATTTTAAAACAATTTCTGAAAATTAAATAAAAATAATAAAAGTTTAATAATTTGGACCCACTTGTCATAACTTTATTCTTTTCTAAACATTTCCTAAATTATTAAAATCCTGACAGATGGGGTCCACCTGTCATAATATTTCCTATTTAAAAAATACAGAAATTAAATACAGAAAATAGAAAAGGCTATTAATGACGTCACGCTGACGTCATGATGACATCAGCGGCGCCATGGCTCCCTGTGAGCTCTGCTCGGCTCGCAATCGGGCGATTCGGCCACTAATCGAGCGCGTGCGGAGGGGGAAAATGATCAGCGCGATGCGGGGAACCTAAAGGAGGCGGCGCCGCCGGCTGGGGGTCGCCGGAGCTTGGCCGTCGGCCATGTCCGAGCGGCGGCGGAGAGGCATGGCTGGCGGCGGAGCTAGAGAGGGGAGGGAGCAGGCCGAGGGCATCACGAGGACCAAGGGCTCACCGTGAGCGCGTTGGAGAGGTCGGCGACGGCCGGGGGGGCCTCGCCGAGCGCCGGAATCGGGCGAGGCGGGGGCCGGCGATGGGCTAGGGTTTCGTGTGATTCGCCGCGGGAGAGCGCCGGGAAGGGGAGAAATGGGGGCTAGGGTTCGGAGGCGCGGCGGCGGGGCTACTTATAGCCGCCAGGGGGCGGCGGGGACGATCGTGGCCGGCCGGAGCATCGGGTGGCCGGCGCCAGGCCACCGAGCTGCTTCGGTGCGCGGGGGAAGACGGTGATTTTGCAAAAACCCCCTTGGGGAAAAGTATGGGCTGGTGGGGTGTTGCTGTTGGGCCGACTTGGGCTTCGGCCAGGGAGAGAAAAGAGAGAAAGGGGATGGGCTGCGCCCAGGGAAGAGAGAGGGGAGGTCTCTCTCTCTTTTTTTTTCCTTTTCTTTTTCTGGTTTTCTATTTCTAAACCAAATTCAAATCTGTTTTTGAATAGAGTTTGAAAACTCAAAAATTGTCCAAGAATAATAAACACACATGGCTCATTGAATAACAACAAAGCCATGTTGTCTATTTTATAAAAACTTGAGAGATTTTGAATGGAGAAGAAAAGAGAAGGATTTGCATAATTAGAAAATTGAGATGCAAATTTTGCTCAAATGCAAACTAAATGCATGAAATGCACATGATCACTCATTTATTCAAATAAACAAGGTTGGGATGTTACAACTCTACCCCCCTTACAAGAATCTCGTCCTCGAGATTCCTAGATTTTAGAAAAGAAGGAAGGGTACTCAGATCGTAAACGATCTTCTCGTTCCCAGGTTGCTTCTTGCTCAGAATGATTAGACCACTGAACTTTCAGAAACTTGACGCTCTGACGTCGAGTTTTACGCTCGGCTTCATCAAGGATACGAACAGGATGTTCTCGATAAGTTAGATCCTCTTGAAGGTCAAGAGTCTCGTGATCAACACCACGGATAGGATCTTTGAAGCAACGCTTGAGTTGGGACACATGGAAGACATCATGAACTTCAGGAAAATTGGAAGGTAACTCCAACTTGTAGGAAACATTACCCCGCTTGGCAAGGACGCGGAAAGGACCAACATAGCGAGGAGCTAGTTTTCCTTTTATACCGAAACGACGGACACCCTTGAGAGGAGTGACCCGAAGATAAGCTTGATCACCAATTTCATACTTCACTTCTTGATGATGGCGATCATAATAGCTCTTTTGACGTGACTGAGCAGTTTTCAGACGCTCGCGAATGATGCGAACTTGATCTTCTGCTTCGTTGATTATATCTGGTCCAAAGAACTTTCTTTCTCCAGTTTCAGACCAGTTCAAAGGAGTTCTACACCTTCTGCCATACAAAGCTTCAAAAGGTGCCATGCCCAGGCTAGATTGGAAGCTGTTGTTATAGGTGAACTCGGCAAATGAAAGGCACTTTTCCCAATCTTTACTGAAGGATATAACACAGGCCCTGAGCATGTCTTCGAGAATTTGATTCACTCTTTCGGTTTGACCACCGGTTTGAGGATGATAGGCTGTGCTGAAGGAAAGACGAGTTCCCATAGCTTGTTGAAAGCTAGACCAGAACTTTGAGGTGAAAAGACTTCCACGATCAGAGACGATCTTCTTAGGAACACCATGAAGAGTGACTATCCGTGAGATATATAGATCTGCTAGTTGACTAGCTTTTATGTCTTCTCGGATAGGAAGGAAGTGAGCAACCTTGGATAGACGGTCAATGACTACCCATATAGCATCTCTTCCATTTTTGGTCTTGGGGAGACCGGTAATGAAATCCATGCCAATTTCATCCCATTTCCACTCTGGAATTGATAGAGGTTGCATAGTGCCAGCAGGTCTTTGATGTTCAGCTTTTACGCGACGACAAACGTCGCATTCAGCAACAAACTTAGCAATCTCTTGCTTCATCCCGGACCACCAGAATCTTTGGCGAAGATCCCGATACATCTTGGTACTACCAGGATGGATGGAGAGTGGTGATTCATGAGCTTCTTTAAGGATTAACTCCTTGAGATCCGATTTATCCGGCACGACTAGACGCTTACCGAAATAAACGGTACCTTGATCATCAATGGAGAAACATTTAGCAACTCCGCTAGTAATGTTCTTCTTGATCTCGGTAATGCCAGAATCTTGCTTCTGAGCCTTATTGTTCTGGTCTTCAAGAGAGGGCTTCACCTCAAGATTAGCAAGGAATCCACTAGGAACAATCTCAAGGTTGAGTTTTGCAAGTTCCTCATAGAGAGAAGGTTGCGCTTGCTTAACCATCAGATTGTTGCAATAGGACTTCCGACTTAGTGCATCAGCAACGACATTGGCTTTGCCGGGTTTATAGTTGAGACCCAAGTCATAATCTTTTATGACTTCTAGCCATCTTCTCTGTCTGTTATTCAGATCCGGCTGGGTGAAAAGATACTTCAGACTTTGATGATCTGAGTACAACTCGCAACGATTACCATAAAGGTAAGGTCGCCATTGCTTAAGAGCATGGATCACAGCTGCAAGCTCGAGATCATGAGTAGGATAATTGAGCTCATGTGGTTTCAACTGTCGAGAGGCATAGGCCACCACATGGCCATCTTGCATCAACACACATCCGAGCCCTTGGAGAGAGGCATCGCAATAGACAACGAAGTCTTTGCTTGTGTCCCAAGGACGAGCACAGGAGCAGTAGTCAGCTTGGTTTTCAAAACCTGGAAACTTTCTTCAGCCTTTTCTGACCATTCGAACTTCTTATCTTTCTTGAGAAGATCGGTCATTGGCTTGGCAATCTTGGAGAAATTTTCAATGAATCGGCGGTAATAACCCGCCAGACCGAGAAAACTTCGAATCTCCTTAGCTTACTTAGGTGTCTTCCAGTCAAGAACGGCTTGAACTTTATCTGGAATGACTGCAACACCTTTTTCAGAGATAACATGACCAAGGAATATGAGCTCTTTTAACCAGAACTCACATTTTGAGAATTTGGCGTAGAGACGGTGCTCACGAAGTTTGGTTAGCACCAGACGGAGATGTTCCTCATGTTCATCTTCAGTTTTGGAGTAGATCAGAATATCATCGATGTAGACCACGACGAACTTGTCAAGATACTCCATGAAAACAGAGTTCATGAGCCGCATAAAAGTGGCTGGAGCATTTGTGAGGCCAAAGGACATGACAGTGTACTCGTAAAGACCATAACGAGTTGTGAACGCTGTCTTTGGAATGTCCTCCTTGCGGATTTTGATTTGATGGTACCCTGATCTCAAATCCATCTTTGAGAAGACCGTGGCACCGGACAACTGATCAAAAAGATCATTGATTATCGGAAGAGGGTATTTGTTCTTGATTGTCACTGCATTGAGCGGACGGTAATCAACAACCAGCCGCGGAATGTTGGTATCTCTCTTCTTGACAAAGAGGGCAGGGCAACCCCAGGAAGAAGTACTGGGTTGTATGAAGTTCTTCTCTTCTAACTCCTCTAACTGCTTCTTCAGTTCAACCAACTCTTCCGGAGGCATATGATATGGTCTCCGGGAAACAAAGGGCGATTCCGGGAACCAACTCAATGACAAAGTCCACACTTCGATCAGGTGGCATGCCAGTAACTCTTCGGGAAAGACATCTCGGAAAGTCACGGACCACCAGGACATCGGAGATTTCTGGTTTAGGTAGGGCTTCAATGGCATACAACTCGGCTTCAGGGGTAAACCTTGCCGACGGAGGTATTGCGGATGGAGCCCAGTACAGAACACTTTTGCCGGAAAGATTGGTTAGTACAACAGACCTAGCTGCGCAATCAATGACTGCCTTATGCTTTACTAGCCAATCCATGCCCAAGATGATATCAATGTCAGTTGACTTGAGGGCAATGAGAGAGGTGGGGAACCACACTGGCCCTATACTGATTATGACCTCACGGGTAATCCAAATGGTTTGCCAACGAGACCCAGGAGTTGTGATCTCTAGAGGGGAGGGCATTGTCTCAAAGGGTATATCATGCTTTCTTGCAAACTCTTGAGATATGAATGTATGCGATGCTCCGGAATCAAACAGAACTGTAGCTAGGATTGAGTTTATATAGAGCGTACCCATTAGGACGCTTGGATCCTCTTGACCTCATCACAGAGACATGGGTCGGACGGGCACGACCGAGAGGAATATTTGTCATCCTTCTTGGGCTGAGAATATCCACGACCAGCTGGCTTATGGGGGCACTCCTTTGAGTAGTGGCCAGGCTGACCACAAGAGTAGCAAGCACCACTAGGCACAGTACCCATGGCAGGACGATAGCTTGAACCACCAGAGGGTGGCTTAGAGTTATTGCCAGAAGACCTTGGTGCATAGGGAGCACGAGGTACAACACTGTAAGGAATCCAGACTCGGCGCTTCTTGTTGTGAGAGGAAGACGCACGAGAATCACCTTCTTCACGCTTCTTGGATTTTTCCATATCCTTCCTTCCGTTCTCCATCAGAAGAGCACGGTTATGCAGGTCTTGGAATGACTGGAAGGTGAAAGGCAGCATCTCATAGCGAAGCTCAGGGTTAAGTCCCTTGCGGAACAGATCTTGCTTATCAGCATCATCAACCACATCACGGGGTGCATAGCGAGACAGCTGAGTGAACTCACGTCCATATGTCTCCACATCCAGCTTCCCCTGAGAAAAGTCTAGGAATTCCCTCCTTTTGATGTCCATGACAGTCTTGGGGATATAGGCTGCACGGAAAGCTGTGACAAACTCCTCCCAGGTAACATCATGTCCTGGCGCTTGAAGAGCCAGAAAACCTTCCCACCAAGAACCAGCGGCACCTTCTAACTGGTAGGTGGCGAAGTTCACGCGTTCACCTGGTGGAACATGAAGAGCGTTGAATTTGCGCTCGATGGTGCGAAGCCAATCATCAGCATCAAGAGGCTCCTTGGGGTGGGTGAAGACAGGAGGTAGTGCACGGATGAAGTCACCAAGTGTGACACAGTTGTCGGGACGACGTTCTGTGTTTTGAGCTACACGCTCCAGGAGTTGTTCATTCCTCAGGCGGTTGGTCTCAATGTTGTTAAGAACCTGCGCCATTGTGGGAGGTGGCGGCAGTTCTGGTTCAGCATTGTTTTGTCCACGTCGGTTACGACCACGACCACGACCAGCCATCCTGAAGAGAAAGACAAAGACCATGAGAAACAAATTCCTTGGAAAGGATTCAACGGAATGATAACATTCACTGAATGGAAGGAACAAGATTCATATCAACTGAGGTAACTTTAGGAACACTGAGCTAAGCAACCAAGTACGGAGTACTTTTTAGAGAAAACAACCCAAACCCGTAGATCCTATAAGTTTGGAAATAACAGGGTAGAGGTAAACCTTTTCAATCAAAACAAGGTAAGAGGACTCAGCATTAGAGTGACACCAGATAAGGAGTAAAAAGAGTCCTATTCAGATTTTTGCAAATGTTTTTAGGTTTCAAATAGTTTTCACAACTACTAGACTCAACATCGACCAGTCGAAAGGGTTTCCTATAGGCAGTCCTGCTCTGATACCAAAACCTGTCGCGACCCCGGAGGTCAGGGCTAGACAAACCCAGATATCACATCTGGCATAAGCCTAACCTAGATCTCTAGGGCCTACAGGGTGAGAATCGGTAACACAACAGTGACTCTACGACTGAAAGCAAATATATTACAACTCTTAGCAGAGTTAAGATCCAAATTTATTACACGCAGAGGTCACTGACCACAGATCAACAAGCAACGGAAAGCAAATTATGTTATCTAGATAACAAGACTACAAAGGGCCTAAGAGGCCATAACATAAGGCGACGTCCCAGCCCATAAGTCTCAGGCTGCCGCCTGAGGAACTCCGAACTACTCGTCGACGTCAAGGTAGAAGCCGCCATCAGTTGGAAGGACTTCCTCTGAAACAAAGCATGCAAGGCTGAGTACAGGGACTCAGCAAGACTTAGTACAACCTGTTAGCAAAGCGGGTATGCGAGGCTTTATGTGGAGCTTATTTTGCGGAAAGCCAGTTTTCCTTGGTAAAAAGGAGGGAGCCGAAGCTCGTCTATTCAGACTATTTTCAAAAGGGGTAAGAGAGCGATATCAACTCTAGCTCTAAGATCATCATGTTGAATCCACCGAATCTTCATCATCACCTGAACCTATCACCTAGGATCACCCCCTCGACACCCTGAGAAGGGATCCTTATCACACATTGACATCAAGTTTTACGATTAGGTTCAAGTTGTCTATGATCACAGAATCCATCACCAAGTCGTCCATAACCGTGGACACGGCTTTTCGAAAAGATTTACCCCGCAGGGTGTACAACTTTACCCACACGCGCCGACCGACTCTTAATGCCAGAACGTTAGCACACTTCCTTGGTGTGCCGGCAGAGGGTGGTCGACCAAAACCTTTCCCTTACTTCGCCTATTCCATGAGTCAAACTAACTGGGGAGCTCCGTCATCGTAGGTAGCCATTCTCCGAGGCGGTCCCGGTCATTGTGCGCAGGGGATCCAGTTCAATGCCTCCAGCATCCTTCACCCCGGCCACGCCCTGTATGATGCACTTTGAAAACCTTTTCCACCTTTCCCCATGCGTATGGCAAATGGAACTCGCAAACTAATTGACTCATGGGTAAGCTAGGTAAGTTCGGGCCAAGGGGTTCCCATGGGCCCCGTGTGGCTGTACGCTTAGTCTTGGTTCCGAAGGCGAGAACTCAGGTCCTAGTATCGGCGAGAACGAGTCAAATCACCACATACCCATGTGGCGGCCCATCCAAGCCTTTAGCATGTTTATTAACATCATCTCTGATCTTACCACGTCATCCTGACAAACTAAGTTCATTCGTAGCTCTGATTCATCAACCGGATGGATCAGACTTCAACAGCTAAGCATGGCTAAGCATATCATATATAAGGCTCTAGCGATGCGATCAAGCTCAACCTAGTTTTGCTGGGAGCGGTGGATCAGGAACTTTAGGCTACAAGGATAGATTGTGCACACATAGGATATCTACAACTGCCGATAAAACATATTTGAAGCGTATGCAATATGTAATAACCAGAAGTAAAAGCATTTCGAAACCATATATGAACCAGGTTAGGGCTTGCCTTGTCCCTCGTGGTTCTGGTGCTGCTCTTCGGTGGCGTTGATCTCAGGTTCGCGTTCGGTCCCTATCGATGAAGAACCAAACACCGGAAAGGAAGAGCACAATCAAGACAAGGTACAATGCAATGCACATACAATATGATGACATGTCATATTAAAGGGATTCGGTTAACCCTAGGTGCATCGACAGAATTTAGAGGGGTTCGGCATCGAACCCCGACATATGAGAGGGGTCAAATTAGGGTTTCTACTAAGGCTCATATTTAATTGGTTCAAAGATGTATGAAACATGGATAAACAATTAGGAAATGTTTTTCTGATCATTTTGATATATAATTTCATATTTTTCTGATTTAAAATGAATTACTTATGAATTTCCAAAGTTTAATTCATTTTAAAACAATTTCTGAAAATTAAATAAAAATAATAAAAGTTTAATAATTTGGACCCACTTGTCATAACTTTATTCTTTTCTAAACATTTCCTAAATTATTAAAATCCTGACAGATGGGGTCCACCTGTCATAATATTTCCTATTTAAAAAATACAGAAATTAAATACAGAAAATAGAAAAGGCTATTAATGACGTCACGCTGACGTCATGATGACATCAGCGGCGCCATGGCTCCTCGTGAGCTCGCTCGGCTCGCAATCGGGCGATTCGGCCACTAATCGAGCGCGTGCGGAGGGGGAAAATGATCAGCGCGATGCGGGGAACCTAAAGGAGGCGGCGCCGCCGGCTGGGGGTCGCCGGAGCTTGGCCGTCGGCCATGTCCGAGCGGCGGCCGGGGCAGAGGCATGGCGCGGCGGAGCTAGAGAGGGGGAGGGAGCAGGCCGAGGGCATCACGAGGACCAGGGGCTCACCGTGAGCACGTTGGAGAGGTCGGCGACGGCCGGGGGGCCTCGCCGGCGCCGGAATCGGGCGGGGCAGGGCCGGCAGTAGGCTAGGGTTTCGTGTGATTCGCCGCGGGAGAGCGCCGGGAAGGGGAGAATTGGGGGCTAGGGTTCGGAGGCGCGGCGGCGGGGCTACTTATAGCCGCCAGGGGGCGGCGGGGACGATCGTGGCCGGCCGGAGCATCGGGTGGCCGGCGCCAGGCCACCGAGCTGCTTCGGTGCGCGGGGGAAGACGGTGATTTTGCAAAAACCCCCTTGGGGAAAAGTATGGGCTGGTGGGGTGTTGCTGTTGGGCCGACTTGGGCTTCGGCCAGGGAGAGAAAAGAGAGAAAGGGGATGTGCTGCGCCCAGGGAAGAGATAGGGGAGGTTTCTCTCTCTTTTTTTTCCTTTTCTTTTTCTGGTTTTCTATTTCTAAACCAAATTCAAATCTGTTTTTGAATAGAGTTTGAAAACTCAAAAATTGTCCAAGAATAATAAACACACATGGCTCATTGAATAACAACAAAGCCATGTTGTCTATTTTATAAAAACTTGAGAGATTTTGAATGGAGAAGAAAAGAGAAGGATTTGCATAATTAGAAAATTGAGATGCAAATTTTGCTCAAATGCAAACTAAATGCATGAAATGCACATGATCACTCATTTATTCAAATAAACAAGGTTGGGATGTTACATTTTATTCCATCATACCCCGAGGGAGGCCAATATGGCAGCTCATAATCTAGCTAGACATCCTACTGGGGACATGTCAACTGTATGGCATGACGATCCTCCTGATTTCCTTGTAGCCGTGATGGCAAACGATGTAACTATTGTGTGAGCAGCAAGTTTCTTACGCACTCTTTTCCTTACCAGGGTACCGAAGGGGACTGGAAGGTTTTAAATGAGGTGGCTTGCTTCCTCTTATATTTATATAAAGTGATGTTAAAAAAAGC
The DNA here is from genome assembly GCF_019359855.2 of Lolium perenne. Classification (NCBI taxonomy): domain Eukaryota; kingdom Viridiplantae; phylum Streptophyta; class Magnoliopsida; order Poales; family Poaceae; genus Lolium; species Lolium perenne. Next base: position 166,274,404 of record NC_067247.2, read on the forward strand.
ATTGTTGTTTTCTCCCTAGTAGCAACATCACATCTACAATCTTAGAAGTTATTGTCGCTCTTCTAGATTACTAGAGGCATGAACCCACTATCGAGCATAAATACTCCCTCTTGGAGATACAAGCAACTACTTAATCAGGGTAACTACAAGTACCGGAGAGCATACAAGATCTTAAATAAACAGTAGTATGATAATATGATGAACAATCTGATCACAATTCCACAATTTATTGGATCCCAACAAACACAACACCGATTACATGATATGGATCTCAATCATGCAAGGCACCTCATGAGATCATTGTATTGAAGTACATGGGAGAAAGAGTACCAACTAGCTACAGCCGAGAACCCGTTGTCCATGGGGGAACTACTCACAAACCATCATGGAGTCGAAGTGGAGGCGGTGGAGTTGATGGAGATGGCTGCGGGGGTCAATCCCTGTTCCGGTAGGGTGCCGGCACAGGAACTTCTAACCCCCAAAACTTGTCTGGACGATGGCGACGACGATAGAACTTTTCGTGGATGGAGGCTGGATGCTTTAGGGTTTTTGCGTCGAAGGAAATATATAGGCGGAAGGGCGAGGTCGGTGGGCGCCAGGAGGCCCCACACCACCCCATGGCGCGGCCAGGGGCACGCCAAGGGCAGATGTGGCCTCTCCCTAGCCCTCCTCCATCTCTTCTCTGGACTCCGTCTTCGTGTCGGAAAAAATAGGAGGTTTTGCTTTTGTTTCGTCCAATTCCGAGAATATTTCATGTACAACTTTTCTGAAATACAAAAATAGCAAAAAACATGAACTAGCACTGTGGCATCTTGTCAATAGGTTAGTTCTGGAAAATGCATAAAAGTGCCACAAAGTGTAGACAAAACATATAGAAATTGGTGTACAACAAGCATGGAGCATCAAACATTATAGATACGTTTGCAACGTATCAACATCCCCAAGCTTAACTCCTGCTCGTCCTCAAGTAGGTAAGTGATAACAAAATAAATTTTGAGGTGACATGAAGCCAACACAATCTTGATCAAGTTATTGTAAAAGCATTGTGGGCTGGAATCAAAGTACTCTAAATATAGGCATGATAGATATGATTCTAACAATAGAACTTAGCAACTATGTTATAGCAAGAGAAGTAACTCAAACAAAAGATCATGAATAATAATGTACTCAAAGCAACTGTTTGTTTTTGAGCATAGCGAAAACATAGCAAAGTGGTATTCAGCTTGTCCTTTATGAAGTAGCGAAACATAAATGCCAGGACACCTTTAAAATTTAGTGGGTGACTAGATACAAATAATTTGAGAACAAGCAATAGTCATAATCAGGAATCAATCAATAATAAATTTTTGGACTATGCACATTATACTCAGAATGACGACTATGCTCTCTTAATTGGTGCATAAATTAAGAAGATGAAGACTCAACATAAAACTAAAAGAAAGGCCCTACGCAGAGGGAAGCAAGATTACTCATGTGCTAGAGCTTTTTATTTTGAATACAATAGAGGTATTGAAAATGTACTTTGAGAGGTATGCATGTCTGTGTCAACAAATGGCATAAAATGATCTATCATTCTTTCTAATGATCTCAAGAGCGGCTCCCATGTAGTTCTCCATTTGCACACCCTTATTTAGGATCTCTCCAGTACATAATGTGCGGAGATTTATTTGTTTATTTTATATTTTGTGTGGGCTGGGCACCCAGTTGCCTTGCTCTTTTTGCAATATTAAGGACTTTAGCTCATTATTCATGCTTAGTCAAGGTGTTAAGTCATGAAAAGATAATAAACCATTCAATACTTCCTCATTAGCTAAAACAAAACACAAAACATGTAATAATTTTGAAGGTTTAAAGGTAGCACACAAGAAATTTACTTTGGAGCGACGGTGAAATACCACATATAGGTAGGTATGGTGGACACACTTGGCAAACATTGGTTTTTGGTAGTTGCATGTACGAGTAGAGCTCATACTCAGTATAGATGAAGGCTAGCAAAAGACTGGGAGCGACCAACTAAGAGAGCAATAATGGCCATAATCATGCATAGCGACAAAAGCATAAAGTGATATTACAAGTCAAAAATTAAATGATCATAGAGGCTTTAGGTGACTGGTTTGTAGTCATAACATGGTGTAAGAATGTGGCAAGTCGACCCAATAACAACATCAAAGGAGAATACCACAATATTATGCTTTTGTATGATGGAAACACCATGATTCTTTCGATGACACATTAAGCACTCTCAGATATTTGAGGTATGCCATGCTACACCAATAACTACTAAGCATATGGTTAAAATAACATCTAACATGACATGCCAAAGTCTATGCCACAGTCTAAACAAGCTCCCTTTTGCATCACTACAAGCATGAAACATTTTATTCGTCTCCAACACCAATCAACTTATTTGAAACAACTCTCATAGATAATAATAAATAAATACCAGAGAGCTAATCATACCAAACTAAAGAAAACCAACAAGCTCTGAACAAAATATGAGTGAAAAATAGAGTTAAACGCAGTTTTAGCAAAAGAGAACACTCACAGAACGATAGGAGTGAAAACTAGAGTGTTCTATGCAATAAAAACAGAGTGCGTCTCTCTAAAAAAAATATGTTGGGGTACAACCATATGCTACAACAAAAAAACTAAAAAAATAATAAAGACGCTCCAAAAACAATACATAGCATATGAAGCAATAAAACTATAGTGTCTTGAAAGATGACCTGATATTTTTATTGATGAAGAAGGGGATGCCTTGGGCATCCCCAAGCTTTGATGCTTGTACCTCTTGGATATTTCTTGGGGTGACATAGGCATCCCCAAGATTGAGCTTTTGTACATCCTTCATCTCATCACATCATTCTTCTCTCCCTACACTTAAAAACTTCCTTCATACAAAACTTCACACAATTTTCATTAGCAGGATTAGTGCAATCAAAATAAAAAATCCACTTGGTTCAGTTCTAACATAAGTCAAACATCCATTAAAACATTTAGATACTGTAGAAACTTCTTTGGAAAGCTCTTTCTCTCAAAAGAACTAAAAAAACATCAAGAGGCAAATGCAAATGGTGATAGAAATCTGTCAAAGCAGAACAATAGGTAAAGATCGATTTTTTCGAAATCCTCTGTTGCTCAAATCGAAAAGTGAAAAACTAACGAAAGTTAATAACCTGGGACATATGATCAAAAATTGGCAGCTCAAAATTACGTTCGGGCTTGGAATACGAATTTTTTTGTGACATCACAAAATCTGTTTTAGGACATCAAATTCCTCAAATATTACTTTCTTCCTATTAGAGGCTATTCTTGGCACAAAAAAGAAATACAAATGATAAGGAGAGGTTATTATAGAGGTAACAAATAAGACTTAACAAAAGAAAAAATACACAAATAAAACAACAGGTTGTCTCCTATAAGCGCTTTTTTAATGCCTTTTAGCTAGGCTCGATAGTTCTAATGATGCTCTCATGAAAATAAAAAGTGAAGCAAAAGGAGCATCAAGAAGCAAATTCAAAACACATTTAAGTCTAACTTACTTCCTATGCATATGAATCTTGTACACAAATAAATTCACAAAGAAAGTGACAAGCATAGGAAGATAAAACAAGAGTAACTTCAAGTCTTTCAACATATAGAGAGGTCTTTTAGTACCATGAAAACTTTTACAACCATATTTTCATCTCTCATAATAATTTTCAGTGGCATCATGAATAAACTCAAAATTATAACTATCACATAAAGCATGCTTTTCATGATCTACAAATACATAATTTTTATCAAGCTAAAAAATAGTGGGATTAAAACATTCAAACTCACTTTAACAATTTTATAACAAGATGATTGATCATTCTCAAGAGGTATGATGCTCCAAGATAAAATCGAGACCCCTCCAATCTCATTTTCAATAGTAGTACAATTAATATTATCAACCAATTAGGATCATCATCTAGAGCTTTATCATATTTTCTAAGCAAAACTCTTTAGTACCATGCATTTCGAAGTTAGGCACAAATTATAGATTATCATAAGATTTATCAAAATAGCATGGATTATCATAGATAACAGGAGCATAATTATTATCACAAGTTTTACTCATAGTAGATATTTCAAGAGAATCCACAGGAACATAACATTCATCCTCCTTTGGTAAGCATGAGGGACAATCAAATAATGTAAGGGATAAAGAGTTACTCTAATTAGAAGTAGGCATGGGTAGCTAATCCATTCGTCCTCCTTTTGTTCATCACTCTCCTTCTCTTTTTTTACCTAATGAGCTTTCAGGTTCAACAATTTCTTCTTCCACAGGTTCCTGCAAATTGTGGATACATTCTTGTGCCTGTCTGAGCCTCTCTTTATAATCAATGATATAAAAATTATTGCTGAAATTTTCTATGAAATAATCAAGGATAAAATAGATCATATCTTTAAGTTTATTACAAGCAACACATGTTTCATAATTTTTAGACATGAAGGATTCTATTTCAGAAGCTCCCATAAATAAGACAAATTTTTCTACTTCTTCAAATCCAAGATGAATATAGTTATTCCAATGATAGTTCACAATTAAAACTTCTTTACTAAATCCACTTTGGAATTTAAGATGTTTAGTATCCTGTTCAGAGCAACAATTTATATCATGGTGTTTAAGCAAAATTTCAGCAATTTGATTCAAGTTTTGTAACACGCCTCTCATTACTTTACCCTTGTATGATTCTCTATATTTTATAAATAGCTCCATAGAGATTCTAGCATGTTCTTCCATAACAACAATTTTTTAGATTTTCAGTTTTTCAAATTTTTATGGATTTTCAGGTATATAAGAAATAAAACAAGACAAAAGTAAACTAAACAAAACACATCTAAACAGAAATAAACTAAGCACAATAAACTAGACAATTCAAAATAAAAATAGAGAGACAAGTAAAGTGTACTCCCCAGGTGAACTTATAAGTAGATCTATGCTCCTCGGCAACGGCGCCAGAAAGTAGACTTGATGACGCTCAATTATAGGGGATCACAACAGTCTTCGAGGGAATTAAAACCCAAATTTATTGATTCTGCACAAGGGAAGACAAAGAATACATATAAGCCTTAACAACGGAGTTGTCAATTCAGTTGCACCTGAAAAAGCACTAGTAACAGGGCGATGTGAAAGCATCAGTAATATGAGAGCAATGACAATAGTAACACAACAGCAGAAGCAGTAACACAGAGGCGATGGCACCAGAAAAATATTCCAGTGCGTAGTTGACTGTAGAGCAATGATGATGACAGAAGGACCAGGGTTCCCAGCTATGTACACTAGTGGTAACTCTCCAAACAAATAACATGTGTTGAGTGAAAAAATTACAGTTGGGTCATTAATAATTGTAAGGGCATGACAATGCATGCTACGATAAGATAAAATTTAGTGTAGTATTTGATTGGGCATTACAACATAATACATAGACCATAATCCAACTGCGTCTATGACTAATAATCCACCTTCAGATTAACATCCGAACCCCTTTCAGTATTAAGTTGCAAGCAACAGACTATCACGTTAAGCAATGTGTGTAAAATAAACAATAGAATTATTCTTGGATAAAGCATTGTTGTTTTCTCCATAGTAGCAACAACACATCTACAATCTTAGAAGTTATTGTCACTCTTCCAGATTACTAGAGGCATGAACCCACTATTAAGCATAAATACTCCCTCTTGGAGATACATGCAACTACTTGATCAGGGCAACTACAAGTACCGGAGAGCATGCAAGATCTTAAATAAACAGTAGTATGATAATATGATGACCAATCTGATCACAATTCCACAATTTATCAGATCCCAACAAACACAACACCGATTACATGATATGGATCTCAATCATGTAAGGCAGCTCATGAGATCATTGTATTGAAGTACATGGGAGAGAGTACCAACTAGCTACAGCCGAGAACCCGTAGTCCACGAGGAACTACTCACAAACCATCATGGAGTCGAAGTGGAGACGGTGGAGATGGCTCCGAGAGTCAATCCCCGTTCCGACGGGGTGCCAGAACAAGAACTTCTGACCCCCAAAACTTGTATGGACGATAGCGGCGGCGATCCATGGATGGAGGCTGGATGCTTTAGGGCTTTTGCGTTGAAGGCAATATATAGGCGGAAGGGCGAGGTCGGTGGGCGCCAGGAGGTCCCACACCACCCCATGGCGCAGCCAGGGGGCCACGCCAAGGGCAGGTGTGGCCTCTCCCTGGCCCTCCTCCATCTCTGCTCTGGACTCCGTCTCCATGTCGAGAAAAATAGGAGGGTTGGCTTTTGTTTCGTCCAATTTTGAGAATATTTCCTTTACAACTTTTATGAAATACAAAAACATCAAAAAACAAGAACTGACACTGTGGCATCTTGTCAATAGGTTAGTTCCGGAAAATGCATAAAGTGCCACGAAGTGTAGACAAAACATATAGAAATTGGTGTAAAACAAGCATGGAGCATCAAAAAATATAGATACGTTTGCCTTGATCCACTGCCTTGATGCGTAGTTTTCTCCTTTCTAGGGGTGAGTTTTTCTCCAAGGATCGCAAGGCTTTCCAAAGCCCCCCGATGAGCTTGTGCCATTGGATCATTGGGTGTTGGCTGATGGTTGATCAAATAAGCTGCAAGGTTAGTTGTTGCCCCATCGATAGTTTTTGGCCTGACCATACCCGCTATGTCCATAGTCACAAAATATTCGAGGTAATCTCACTTGCATCGGCTTCTGAAAGGCGGGGAATTCGTGGCCAAAATCTCCCTGGATCTTGGTTGCTGCGAAACGTGCTTCCATGCGAAGGCAACGCCCGTTGTCATTCGCTTGATTGATCGGCTGCCTGCCGGGATCGATTGAGGTCAGCTTGTTCATTTTCTAATCGAACCCGATTCTTCTCCAGAATACTGTGATACGCGTTGAGGGTTCCTGCCAACGCTCCATAGGGATTTCGAGTGTTATTGGCTATGGCATTGCGAGCAATCTCCCACTCTTCCTCAGTGATGGTGTAAGCGCTATCATCGTTGCTGATGTTGGCTTCGATGTTGCAGCGTCCGCCACGATTGACGTGTGGGGTATGTTCGCCTTCGGATGGTTCGCCTTGAGGATATCATAAATTTGGTGATGTGCCACTCTCCATGTGGTTGCCCTGGCAATGTTGTCGATACTTTCTTCGTCGGAGGAGTACTTAGCACTGCAGATGAAATGCGCGTCGTCCGAGCCTAGCCGTGCCTAGTGTCGCATTTGAGGCAGTAGTACGACGTTAGATCCAATGGTGCAGAATCGTCAGATCCAACGGACATAGATGACGTGGAACAACGTTAAGATGTCGATGGCGAAGATGTTGGAGTCGATGCTGATGACGTAGCCGATAGATCAACTATGATCGGGGATGAAGTGGTTGATGCAACAGTCGATGAAGCCGCAGTTCTTGACGTATTGGGGGCGAACGGGCAGGCAACCGAAGGATGCCCCAGAGTCGACGCAGAAGTGAACGCTCCCGAACGTCAAGTCTAACCCGGCGCGTAGGCCTTAGAAAGCCGAACGCGACGAGTCGTTGTGCGGAGTAAACTTGAAGGACCCGAAACGAATCGAGTTCCCCGAGCTTGGTGACGAAGGAGCCGACGATGGTGTCGACGATGCCGGTAAAGTCGTGGTCGACACGATCGGATCAGCCGATGAAGTGCCTTGTACTAGAAGGGTTCCCACAGACGGCGCCAATTGACGAGGGTGCTACTCGGCAATGCCCACCATGAGGGGCTTAGGGTTGACGGAATCCTGCATGCTAGCACGAGACATCGGATACCAAACAAACGGGAAGAGAGATTTACCCAGGTTCGGGGTCCTCGATGAGGTAAAACCCTTACTTCCTGCTTCTCTGATCTTGATTATCGAATATATCGGGTTACAATGGGGTAGCCGATAGGTTTCTTTGGTCGACTCGCCGAGAGGCAAGGAATCTAGGTTTCTAGCTCTAACTTGAGATGGTTCTATGCATTGATGTTGTGTCTCGCCATGCCCTCTCCTGGTCTTATATAGCAGGCCAGGTCCCGAGAGTCCTATCCGAACTCGACTAGGTTACAACGAGATCTATTCTAGTCCTTCCTTGTACGGTGTCTTCTTGCCTTGTTCGTCAAGAATCCATCCTCTGGTAGGTCTCCTTTGCTGGAATCGAGGTATAGGCCCACCTTGGCTGTTGGGCAATCTTCATGGCTCCTAATTGGGCCGGAGGAGGTAGACTAATGTCGGAAACCCGAAGGGTAATGCCCACATCACCCCCTAGATTTTACAAACCAAGCACATATGCAACACAATGATATATAACAAGATATGTAGCATATGCACAACTCGAGGCAACACAAATAGATACATGTGATTTGGATTCATGAGTCATCCGTTTGCCTTGAAAAAACCCAAACTTCGACTCATATGCCTCCATTGAGATGGTGCAGCCAATAGATATGTGATGCAGCCCGACCTTCGGTCTTCACCGCATCATGTGCTTCATCGCCAAGACGGCACGCTAAGGTGAATCTTCTCCTTTACGCGTGCCTCGAATCGCCTATTTGGGACGATATACTACTTCATACTCCGACATATCTTGATGATAGGAACTCGACGACAAGTACGGAGAGAAGAGAGGATGCCATGGAGACCCGAGGACGCAAGACCGATGTCACGGAAGCATGGAAGAGAAGGAGAAAGAGGAGCTGGACGCTCCAGGCCGGAACTTCCGCCCATGACCGGAACTTCCGCCTCGGAGGACCGGAACTTCCGCCCAAGTTCCGAAAGTCCGTCAAAACCATACTGGATGTTACTGCGAGGAAATGGCTGAATTCCGGAACAAGGCCGGAACTTTACCGGAACTTCCGGCCCGACCGGAACTTCCGGCCTCCAGGACCGGAACTTCCGCCCAGATGCTTCGAAGATGCTGTCTAAAAGGAATCCAGCCGGAACTTCCACCCAGGACGACCGGAACTTCCGCCCAACCGGAACTTCCGTCCCTCAGGACCGGAACTTCCGCCCATACGCGTTTCAGCACCAAAACTGGCAGATTCAGCTTGTAACTTATCCCTTCGCCCCACCTACTATAAATAGCCTAGTTGGCTCAGATCTGAGATTAGACTGGATGTGAAATTAAACCTGAGCTTAGCTCACCCTTGTGGGAACCCTACCTAGATCTTTGATCTTGTACCCACCCGGGCTCCTTATCGACTTGTCAAGATCTCTTTGGTGACTTCTACCGTTTGTTTGATCTTTTGCTTGCACTTCTACCTATTTGGTCTTTTGCTTGCACTTCTATCAACCTTCCGGTCTTTTCACCCTTCTAGATCTTGCGAGCTTCGATTTGTCGATCTCTTTGCGGGACTTCTACCGGAAGGTCTTTTCTCGCAACCTCTATCGAGTTGGTGTATCGGGCCAACGAGGGAAAACCGGTTTGTGTGCGTGTGTGTGTTGTATCCCCACGATTCCCCCTCGCGTTCTTCGTGTTCATCGCGTTCATCCACCTACCCCCACGAGTTCCACCCAAATCCGTGAAGATCGGGCACATCCTTGGGCTTAGCCCTTATCATATGGTATCAGCAGCTCTTTGGTTGCCACGGATTTGACCCCCACATCCCCCAATTCCACCAATTTCGCCCAAAAATTTTCCAAAAATTTTTTTCCCAAAAAATAGCCCCAAATTGGCCTTGGATCGCGATTTGTTGAGTTATTTGTGGTTTTGCTCCAATAGAAACTTGTCTTTGGTGTTGATCTGCAATTCTCCCACCTTCCCACAGCTTTTGGTGCCAAATTTTCCTCGAATTCGAAGGATTTCGGCCCGGATTTCCGCCCAAATCGACGAACAGTCCGCAGATCTGATTGCGACCGGAAGTTCCGCCCGGAAGGACCGGAAGTTCCGCCCGGGGACCGGAAGTTCCGCCCCTAAGGACCGGAAGTTCCGCCTGGCCGAAACTTTGACAGCAACCTTCATTTTTCGTTTTGGTACTGACCCCCTTGTGTTTGGACTTCGGTTTGAGTGCCATTTCAGCTACGACAAAGCTTCCGCAACATCGACAACGACGACGGCACCCCGAGGATCCAAGCGGTTCATTTGACACCTCCACCATAGCAAGTTCAAGATCGTCGGCCACCATCATCAAGTGGTATAACTTGCTCCTAACTTGTAGCCCTAGCCTCTTTTGCGTACCTTTCCTATCGAGAGTGGCTTTCTAGTGTTGCGAAGCATTGCGCAAGCGTCCCGACCGTGAGGGTGTGCGTGTGTTGAGCAAAGCTACGAAGTAAGCTCGTGTGAAAAGATAAGCAAAAGAAGTGTGACATACTTACATAGATAGTGGTATCCTTACATAGTGAGAAAAAGAAAGAAAAATACAAAAAGAAAAAGAAAAAAGTGTGTGAGTGACACCTATACACAAAAGAGTCCAAAGCTTTTAAGCAAAAGAGAGAAAAGAGAAGAGAGGCGTCTTGCGCAAATCTTGTTGCTTCTCAATCTTGCAACCAAGCCACGGTCTCTCTTGTGTTAGCGTGACACCGAGCTAGTAGTCTTCGTTAGGACCATTTTGTTCTTGCTCATTTTCCAAGTCGCGCTAACCCCATTTTGTCCCACGCATGTGTTCCTCCTTGTGTATGCCTTTTGTGATCACCGCCTTTGACTTGTGACTTTTGGATCTTACCCACTTTTAACAATAGACTTTTCGTTTGGTTCTTCCCACTACTAGGGAAAAGCCTATAGGTGGAGGCAAGTGGTGCCGGCGCACCACCCTATGCATGCGCCGGTGGAACGTGCTGCCGGCGCACCAAATACTAGCCGCGCCGGCGATGCCTGCCCACTACCGGCGCACCAGTGGATTCGACGCGCCGGCGCTTTTTCCTGGCATGGCCTCGCCCAATTCGGGCCAGGCCCACGAAACATTGCCGGCGCACCAGCCCAGGAGTGCGTCGGTGGTAATTTGCTATTGCCAGCGCGCTCCTGGGCTGGTGCGCCGGCAATGTTTCGTGGGCCTGGCCTCGGCAGATATAGCCGGATGGCTTATATACTGCCGGCGCACCCAGGTCCTGGTGCGCCGGCAGTAACCTGGGAGTTATTTCAGCCACCAACCAGAACTCACAAGCCACTACACTCACTCCTCCACACAACCCGACCCTTCTCCCAACCCACCTATTTTTTGCCCATTTCTACCCCAAATTTAGCCAATTTGACCAAACAAAATCATATTTTTTTACCAAATCTTCCCTTCCTACATGCATCTCCCACATCCCCCTATGTAGATCTAGATCTACTATCCCGCATTGACCGCTCAATCTAGATCTAGATCTAGAAAGTCGGCTTCCATACGCCGTGGTAGCGGCGCGACGTCTCGATCTTGTTGACGAGTATATCAAACCAATAGGTGATTAATTAACAAATTGAGGAATGAAATCAACGTATATTGGACATTAATTTGAAGCAAAGCTCGTGTGTGGCATATATATATGTTGTGTTTGTGCTTGTGCTTGTGTGTGTTGGCGTTAAAAATGAGTTGCCAACGTTGCGCCGAAATGTTGATTCTTTAAGTTTCCGTTTCGGCACATTTCTGGCGCTCCTATGTCCTACCGTGTAGGAAGGTCATGCCGAAATTTTCCGTGAAAACTACCGACGGATGCATGGTTCTAATCAATTATGTAATCTTACCATGCAGGCGATAATGGTTATCGAGATAAGTGAAAGCATCGTGATGAGATATCTGAAACACGCGATCATCGACATGTATGAAAATAACCGCACGGAGGTATTGTGTCCGTGCCGGAGATGCAAACGAGGGAAATGGTTTGACCCGTATTCAGGCAAATTGCAGGGGCACCTGCTCACTAATGGTTTCATGCATGGACACACTCAATGGATGAGTGATGATGGCGCGGAGGTCAATGGGGCGACGGCAACAGGTGGTAATAATGGCTCGCAAGAAGGAGGGCATCATGATATTGATGACGATGAAGAGCTTGTCGCACAGGACGATAACCTTGACGACGACAATAACCTTGACGATGACAATAACCTTGACGACGACGAAGAGGTGCCGCTAGCTTCAGTCGTGCGGGACCCTCATCTTCAAGATCTGCTTCTCGAAAAGACGAAAGGCGCCAAGCGGAAATCAAAGCTTGAGCAACTCGAGATAGACTCGAATACTCCGTTGTACGACTCAGGTCGCGGGTTGGGGGAGTCTCGCTTGAGAGTAGCTCTCGATGTGCTGCAGATGAAGGCGAAACACGGATGGACGGACACAAGCGTCGACGACATCCTGGAATACGTGAAAGATCTCCTTCCTGCCGGGAACACGTGTCCTGGTAGTCTAGTCGAGGCCAAGAGAATCACGTGCCCTCTCGACTTACCCCACGAAAAGTATCACGCCTGCATCAACGACTGTATCATGTATCGCAAGGAGCACATGGACAAGACCAAATGTCCTGTGTGTGAAGCTGAACGGTACAAGAAAGGGAAGAAGAAAGCTCCTCGGAAAGTTGTGTGGTACTTCCCGCTCGCCCCCCGGCTTCAACGGTTCTACGCGGACCGCAAGGAAGCAAAGCTCATGCGCTGGCACGCAGAAAGAAAGGAGGCAGTGTTGAATGATGAAGAGCGGATTGCGCACCCAGTGCTGACGCACCCTTCGGATGCAAGCCAGTGGAAAGCATTAGACAATGAATTCGGAAGTTTTGGGGCAGATCCTAGAAACATCAGGTTGGGTGCGAGCACGGACGGATTCAATCCGTTCGGAAACCAGAGCAGCACACATAGCACATGGCCCGTGTTTGTATGGATCTACAACCTCCCGCCCTGGCTGTGCATGAAGAGGAAGTACATACAGATGAGTATGCTAATTCAAGGGCCGACACAGCCAGGAAACGATATCAACATGTATCTTGAACTATTAAAGGAGGAGCTTGAAACGTTGTGGGCAGAGGAAGGGGTAGATACATGGGACGCCGTCGCGGAAGAATATTTCCCTTTGAGAGCCGCGTTGATCACGACGGTGCAGGACTACCTCGGATATGGTTACATTTCGTGCCAGGTGTGCCATGGACACAAGGCATGTGTCAGGTGCATGGAAGAGACGATGTTTTTGCAGCTTGGTAAGGATCCCAGCTCTTCGAAAACAGTTTACATGGGGCATCGAAGGTGGCTACAGAAGACTGACCCGTGGAGAAAGCGTGGAGATCTGTTCGATGGTACAAATGAACCCCGAGGACCTCCACGTAAGAAGAGCGGCGAAGAGATCGATACATTACTGAAAGGTTGGAAGGAGTGCCCTGCGCCGGGAAAGATTCGTCAAAAGCCTGGAGAGAAGAAGAACAAAAAGGAAACGACGCCGCTCATTGGTGTATGGAAAAGGGGGTCTGTGTTTTGGGACTTGCCGTACTGGAAAATTCTCGATACACCTCACTGCCTTGATGTCATGCATATTACAAAGAACATGTGCGAGAGTTTGCTTGGCACTCTTCTCAACATGCCGGACCGGACCAAAGATGGGCCGAAAGCAAGACACGACCTGAAAGTTTTGGGCATCAGGGAAGAGCTTCAGATCCCGCCGGCCCAAGAGGGACAGTCGGAGGAGGAGGCGGACGGCGGTCAGAAGCGCAAAAGGATTAAGCAGCCAGACTATTACTGTCCCCCCTCCTGCTTCACTTTTAGTCCGGCCGAGGTCGATCAATTTTTCAATTGCCTTCTAGGAGTCAGAGTGCCCTTCGGTTACTCCGGGCTAATAAGCAGATACATGGACCCCAAGAAACAAAACTTCAGCGGCATGAAGTCTCATGACTGTCACGTGATGATGACGCAGATTCTTCCGGTTGCAATCCGAGGTATAATGGATGACCATGTCCGTGCAACGCTGACTGGGCTCTGTAACTTCTTCGACGTCATAACTCGGAAGTCGATAAGCGTGAAGAAACTCGCAAGGCTCCAGGAAGAGATCGTGGTGATCCTATGTGAGATGGAGATGTACTTCCCGCCTGCATTCTTTGACGTGATGGTCCATCTGTTGATCCATATCATGGATGATATCGTCAGTCTAGGGCCTGCATTCTTACACAATGTAACATCCCAAGAATTTCAAAATAAAACAAATGAACTTCCTTAGTTCCAAATTTTGGAACCAACAAAAACTTTTATTCAATCAAGTTTGATCCATAGTAATCTTGCTTAATTCTTGTGCTATTGCCATGATTGCTTGTTATAGTACTTTGAATAATCTTAAACCCTAAACTTCACCCCTCTTTTCACCACCCTAGCTAAAATAAAATAAAAGGAAAATAAATAAGAAAAAGGCATATATGCCTATGGCCATATTTATAAAACCTTACCCTAAGCTTTTCTACTTTGCTTAGAGATTTGGAAAACCTTCTTACACCTTACCTAAGGCTTATCAAACCAAATCCAAGTGGTTTCCAAAGAAAATAAAAAGAAACTAAAAATTGCCATAGAGGCATATGAGAGTAAAATAGCAAATTTGGGAAACTAAGAATATTGACCCTAGGACTTGTTGTGAATGGTTGGATCACTTCCATATCCCATTTCAACACTCAACAACACCAAATGGGTCAAGCCAAGTCAATTTGAAAATCAAATGCAACATATGCATAGAGGCATATGTGGCACATAGCCATTTCACCAAATTTTGCCCTATGACTTTAAACCTTGACCAAATGGTGTGCAACCTTTTCTAAACTTCATATAACACTAAATTGACCCTAACCCATGTCCAAGTAAAGCAAGGTGAACCCTTTTCAAAAATAATGAAAAGTGACACATCACCTCTTATGTGTTATGGCCAAATTTGCAAATCTTTGACCAAGACCTTTTGAAATGGATTCAATGGTTTGAAAATGTTTCTAAACCAATAAGAACCACTTTAGAGTCAACAAAAGTCAAATCAATTGGAGGGAAATCAAATGGTGAGAAAATCCCAAATTTCACTCACATACACTTAGCCAAATTTGCAAATCTTCAACCAAGGCCACCAATGCTTGATCTCTTGCTTGTAGAATACTTATATATGATAAACAAACACATTTGCATCAAAGAAACAAGAATCAAATCAAAGGAAAACTCAAAACCATCTCACATGTGATGATGGTCATTTGTCCCAATTTCATTTTCTTCACCACTTTGCCCCAACTTATCTTCTGATTCCTCAACTAAACTTGGTCAACTATGACCATGTCATCCAAGACCAAGTCAAGGTCAACAACTTCCATGTTGACCATCTCTGCTGAAGTTGACTAGGTTGACCAGAATAGAATGGACAAGTGAGGACTTTGAAATAAAGAGAAGATGACACACTTTTTGAAATCTCACAAAACTTCACCAAAATGACCACCACCACCACCATTCTTTCTCTTTAATTATATGTTGGAGCTCCACCAAAAAGATTCTCAAAATTCAAAACTTTTTCTCATGCGGCCATTTATACAAACACTTAAGGTGCATCATTTCAGAAATTGCACACACCCTTTTACACACTGGATTTTGGCCTAAACCACTTTAAACTTGTGATCATTAGCTAGTTCTAGGACCCCTGCATCCTCCCAGTACCTCCTTGATCGATTAAAGTAAGAGAGAGGGAGAAGAAAACCCTAAAACTATGCATGCCGTGGCCATGCCGGCCACCCTTGTGCTCTCCTCTCCCTGGCCTCTCCCTCGTCGTTTCTTCATGTCTGCGAGCATCTCTGATGCATAAGGACCAAGCCTGTACCACTCACTCGATCACCACTGTACGGCATTGCCCAGAACGCCCGTGTCCAAACCTTACCAGCGCACGCGGTGAGCGCGCCCCGACGACACTCTGGACGCCGCAGTACACGTCATCGCCTGGAGCCTCTCGTCCTCCCCTCGCTTTGCCCTCTTGCACGCGCCATCCCTACACTACCAGCTAGCTCCTGGACAACCCTACTGGCACGCGGGAGAGCCCTAGCCGTCGCCATGATCAAACCCCTGCCGCCCCGGTACCGCAAGGACGGCGATGATGCCGCACGCTCCTGTCCTCCCATAGCTAAACCATCAAGCGCTATAGCACCTCCTAGCCGTCGCCTACATGACGCCCCCATCGCCTTGCCCCTTCGCGCCGTGAATCGCCGGCGCCATTGACGACCAGCCGCTCCACCACGACCACCCCCTCCCACTATAAATAGAGACCTCCTCGCCCTTCCTTTCCCACACCATTCCTGCTCCACTCCCTCTCCTCGATCTCATCCACCTCTTCTCCAAGCCAATCACGCTCCCCACCGCCGGAATTTGATCGGAATCCGCCGCCACAGTAGCTCATCACCGTCGTCAAATTAGTCCACCCCACGCCTCGCCGACGGTACTAGGAGTTTCCTCGTCCTCGACAACGACGCCCAGCACCCAGCAGAGCCCCGCGGGAACCTCCGTCGCGCCGCCGACCCCCTACCTCGCCGGCGCAGCAAGCCTCCTCCCCCGACGTGGACGACGAACCTCCACCGCCCGATTCAATTCTAATCCGACGGTCGACGTTGCCAGGTACCGATTCGGAGTTAAAGTGAGACTGACACGTAGGCCCCACCCTGTCAGTTGGCCCGCGGCGTGGTCAGCACTAGTGGGCCGGCCCAGTCTGTTTAGTCTGTTTAGTCTGTTTAGCCCGTTTACTTTCCCGCCTAAAGCCCAGAATTCAAACTCGTTTATTTCTTTTGTGGTTTAAATTCAATACTGGTCTGTCCTATAAATTAAATAGTTCAAATTCTACAAATCCAAATTTAGCAAATCAAAATGTTCTGGAAAGCTTATGATTTTCTCTAACTAACCCCACTGGATTCAACCTCATATCTTGGTAGAATTTGAATAGCAAAATTAACAAAACAGAGACTTTTCAGTATTCAAATAAATCTTAAAAATCAACCAATTTGAATTTTGCAGTGAATCCAATTGCAATAATTCGCATTTAACAAACCCTAATTTACTATGTAAAAATATGATATGGGTTCTGTACATGATCATGGGCTAGAATCAAAATATTGGCTATGTAGTCAATACTAGCCCATTTAAAATATATCCAAATTTTAGAATTTAAACCAATGAGGTGTAGCACCTCATTTAAATCATTCTCACAAGTGGTGAAGTAATGTGTTGACCTTTAAATGCTTAGGCTCATACTTTCTCACTTGTAGAATTTAAACCAACATAGTTTTTAAATTGCACTAGTTATTTAAATCACATGAGATGATGAATCTCATTTAAATCCCTTTTCTCAAATACTAAGTGTGAAGTGTTGACCTTGGTCAACATGGGATCATCCCTGGTTATTTGAGAATATTGAATCACCTCAATAGTAGTTTTTATTAAATTAGTTACAACTATGTGTTAAATCATATGAGAGGTATTCCTCTCATTTAAATCTTGTTCTCAAGTAATTCCACATGAGGTAGTGGCCATGGTCTATATACTCTCATATTGAGTTATTTGGTGGCCTTAAATCACTACCATGTTAGTATTTAATTGCATGAGGTATGGAACCTCATTTAAATCATCGTTCTCAAATGATAAGTATGAAGAGGTTGATTTTGGTCAACCTAGGTCATATATTATTCATAAGAGAAATTAAATCTTAAGAAGATTCAATGAGAGGAAATTATTTCTCCAAACCAAGAGAAACCCAAATTTCAACTTCCAATGAGAGGAAATTATTTTCCTATTATTAAATAAGGAAACCCTAGCTTAATGTATAAATAGATGTTAAGTAGTGATACTAGATCAATTGTGTGAGCCATTAAGGCTAGTGAAAGATTGCCTAAGTGTTGTTTGGTGATTGTATCCTCGTATTCATTTATAGACGCTAGTACCGGAGACTATCAAGAGGAGGAGGTATTCTACCAGGAGGAAGAGCCAGAAAACTTTGATCACCTCACCAATCAAGGCAAGCTAGACTAATGCAAGTTATAATGTTGCAAGCTAACACTCTTGCAAGGTTCCCTTGTGCAAAGCTCTACTAGAGCAAGGCACCATTACATTTTACTTTATGAACCTATCCCAAGTTTTTACTTTACAAGTTTTACTTGATTTCATTTATCAAAGTTACTTTTTGATTTATGATTCACTTGGTTGAATTATAGAGTAGTACAAGAGCATCACACTTAGCCTAGCAAGCTCCAAGATACTTAGCACCCCTCATGACTAGTTGCTAGTGCTCAATATTAAAAGTGACTACTCTAGTTGGGAACTTTTGAATTGAAATGACTTTGAAAACCTTGGAATGATGAGTCATTCTATTGAAAGATTTTGAAGGTGAATATGACTGATGAATGACTTGGTGAATTTTACTAAAACACTGATGGTTGGGTTCGGATGCGATACCATTCCAATTTTACAAGTACCCCCACAATACCTGAATCTAGGTAAGGCTTAGCTGGAAACTTATGTATTTTAGTATGGGTTCCCTCTGAACAAGCGTCATAGGGGTTATGCCGAGGGCTGCCTCCGTACTGGTGAAGTGATGTGAAATGACGTGAAATGAGGTGAATGTCCGGCCCAAGCCCTGTGCAGTTCCCGGGTTGACTGCGGTTTTCACCGGGAGGCCAAGCTCATGGGGAGAGGTGCCTATACTAGAGTATGTAAATGAAAGGTTAGGATTGGTAGTTCGCGTACTGCGTACGATAAATCAGGGCCAGTTACCCCTGACGAACTATTGCAATTGTTGTGGCACAAGTGTACAACCTCTGCAGAGCTAAACCTATTCGAATAGCCGCGTCCTCGGTTATGGACAGTTGGAAAGGCCATACTGTTCCGTCATCAGAACTTTTCCAAAAATATGAATGGTGACTTGTGACTTGAGTTTGAAGGAGATTATGAAAGGTGACTTTGACTTTGAATCACAACTGAGTTGTGGGAATGACACTAATGTTCCCACTTGAGTTAGTTGAGCAAATGAAGGTTTTTGAATTATTAAAGGGTTTACGAAATAAAACTGGCTTTATGCAAATGAAACTAGAGCTTCGCACCCCCTTACTATAGTTGATAATACTTACCTTAGTATTAGTTTGCGAGTACTTTAAAGTACTCATGGCTTTGTCCCTGGCTATTCAAATGGCCAGACTATGAAGACGAGTACCAGAACCCGGAAGAAGGACAGCAGGACGTCTACGACAACTAGGATCACTCCTGACGTCAACAGTTGCCTGTGGAATAGATGGACTACTACTACGCTACTTTCGCTTCCGCTATGTGTTATGTAATGAATAAATATAACTTCTATTATTGTAATAAGACTGGATCATGTGATCCTTTATTTGTAAGATGATTATGGTATGTAATGAATGATGTGTTGTGATATCAAACTATTATGTCTCGCAAAAACAATATTCCTGGGATTGCGAGGAATGGCATAATAGGCATCTGGACTTAAAAATCCGGGTGTTGACAAGTTGGTATCAGAGCCATTGTTGACCTTAGGAGACCCTAGTTAGAATGGACGTCTGCAAAACTTAGTTTCAAAAACCAAAGAAGTGAATATTTGTGAAAAACTTATTCTCACTCTTACCCTTGAAATCTTTTTCAAAAAGATGAGAAATCTATACTCTACTTTCTTTGCAAGCGTACATAAAATTTTGCACACCTGACTACATCTCTAATTTACTCCTCCTCTTTGCTCACAGATGACGTACCAATGGGAGTCCTATCAGCTTGGTCCCGGAGGCGACCAAAGGTTCGAAAAGGAGTTGAAGCAACTAGTGGACTATCTGGGACACCCGTATCCCGAGTTCTTCGGAATACCCCTCAAGGCTCAGTTAGGAGAACCACCTCGGTGGGACGTTTCTACTGATCTACGAAGGAAGCTCGATGCTCCGGTATGGGAAACCATCTGGTTTTCTATAACGGGAAACACTTGGAAGGAAGGACTAGACAAAGCTATGCAAGAAGCAATTTCCCGTCTGTGTGGACAAAATGAGGACAAGATCAAGAACACTCGCTTCATCTACTACCCAAGACATGACTCCATGGGAAGACCGATGACCATGCCCCCACCACAACCAAAGATGAACCCCTATGAAGCACCTCAGGACTTCAGGCAGTACAAAACCCGCAGGGATTTGGACAACGCCCTCGCCTCTCGCCAAGCACCTCACCCGTGAAGAAGAATCCCCCCCCCCCCTGAAGAGTAGTATCATTTAAGCACTTTCGTATGTGTGAGTTGTATCAGGATCCCCCTTGTATCGTAGAGCGATGAATGGTTCTTCAAACCAACGGTGTGTTAGATTTGTAATATGTGATGCTTGGTATGAATGAAAAAGTGTTGTTGGTTTTACCCCCGCAACACTACTCAAGTTTTTTTTAATATTATGAACTTTTTAAACTTAACAAAACAAACCCTAGAAATTTCCCTCTTATCTTATCATCTACATCAATGTTTAGATGGCCCCACCAACCCGCAACGCCACCCAGGATGCCATGATGCAACTGCTGCAGACGATGATAGCAGACCGAGAAGTCGAGAGAGCTGAACGCCAAGCCAACATTGCTGCACTGCAACAACTAGCTCAGAACAATCAAGGCCATGGAAACCACGATCACCCTGGATCGAAGCTGAAGAACTTTCAGCACACCAACCCACCGATGTTCAACAAGACTGAAGAGCCCCTCGATGCTGATGACTGGCTCCAGACCATGGAGAACAACCTCGAAGTTGCGGGAGTTGAAGCCGCAGAAAAAGTACTGTTTGCCACCCACTATCTGTCAGGACCTGCCAGAGCCTGGTGGACAAGTGCCCGTGCAATGAATGCGGGACAGATGATGACATGGGAAGACTTCAAGCTGAAGTTTAGCAAATATCATGTGCCCCAAGGACTGATCAAGAAAATGAGAGACGAGTTCCGTGAACTCAAGCAAGGAAAAATGTCCGTGGTGGAATACCGCGACAGGTTTCTCACTCTGTCAAGGTACGCCCCGGATGAGACCGACACCAATGAGAAGAGAAAGGAAAGATTTCTGAACGGACTACACGACGAGATGCAGACTGTGTTAGTGAACATTCCGTTCGCTGACTTAGAAGCCCTGGTAGACTCAGCCATACAGATGGAAGGGAAGCTGCATCAGGCCAATGAGAACCGCAAGCGCAGACTGATGAACCAGAATGGACCCCACCATACCCAGAAGTACCGCAACAACTCCTCTGGAGGATTCACCCCAAGATACAACAAGCCCCCTGCTCAGAATTATCGCCCCATCTACACCAACAACAACGGAGGACCCCCGAAGCCCGGAGGCAACAACAACAACAACAACAACAACAACCACCACAACAACAACCACAACAACAACAACAACCACCCCAACAACAGCAACAACAATGGAAACAACAGCAACCCCAATACTGCCCCAAGGACTGGAAGCAATGCTACCCCTATCAACCCCAAAGACAAGTCCACCGTCAACTGCTACGAATGTGGAGTTGTGGGTCACTTCTCCAATGAGTGCCCCAAAAAGCTTGCCAGGATTGCCGCCAATACCGCAGCCCCTGCTCAGCAACAGCGCCGCTTTGCCGAAAGAAGGAACCAGAACAACAACAACGGCCGTCTCTACCACATGACTGCCACTGAAGCTCAGGAAGCACCCCAGACCATGCCAAGTATGTCTTCCTGTTAATCAAAATACTCAATCTCTCTTAGGAACCTAACTTTTCTTAAAATCTCGGGACGAGATTTGTTTAAGGGGGAAGGGTTTGTAACATCCCAAGAATTTCAAAATAAAACAAATGAACTTCCTTAGTTCCAAATTTTGGAACCAACAAAAACTTTTATTCAATCAAGTTTGATCCATAGTAATCTTGCTTAATTCTTGTGCTATTGCCATGATTGCTTGTTATAGTACTTTGAATAATCTTAAACCCTAAACTTCACCCCTCTTTTCACCACCCTAGCTAAAATAAAATAAAAGGAAAATAAATAAGAAAAAGGCATATATGCCTATGGCAATATTTATAAAACCTTACCCTAAGCTTTTCTACTTTGCTTAGAGATTTGGAAAACCTTCTTACACCTTACCTAAGGCTTATCAAACCAAATCCAAGTGGTTTCCAAAGAAAATAAAAAGAAACTAAAAATTGCCATAGAGGCATATGAGAGTAAAATAGCAAATTTGGGAAACTAAGAATATTGACCCTAGGACTTGTTGTGAATGGTTGGATCACTTCCATATCCCATTTCAACACTCAACAACACCAAATGGGTCAAGCCAAGTCAATTTGAAAATCAAATGCAACATATGCATAGAGGCATATGTGGCACATAGCCATTTCACCAAATTTTGCCCTATGACTTTAAACCTTGACCAAATGGTGTGCAACCTTTTCTAAACTTCATATAACACTAAATTGACCCTAACCCATGTCCAAGTAAAGCAAGGTGAACCCTTTTCAAAAATAATGAAAAGTGACACATCACCTCTTATGTGTTATGGCCAAATTTGCAAATCTTTGACCAAGACCTTTTGAAATGGATTCAATGGTTTGAAAATGTTTCTAAACCAATAAGAACCACTTTAGAGTCAACAAAAGTCAAATCAATTGGAGGGAAATCAAATGGTGAGAAAATCCCAAATTTCACTCACATACACTTAGCCAAATTTGCAAATCTTCAACCAAGGCCACCAATGCTTGATCTCTTGCTTGTAGAATACTTATATATGATAAACAAACACATTTGCATCAAAGAAACAAGAATCAAATCAAAGGAAAACTCAAAACCATCTCACATGTGATGATGGTCATTTGTCCCAATTTCATTTTCTTCACCACTTTGCCCCAACTTATCTTCTGATTCCTCAACTAAACTTGGTCAACTATGACCATGTCATCCAAGACCAAGTCAAGGTCAACAACTTCCATGTTGACCATCTCTGCTGAAGTTGACTAGGTTGACCAGAATAGAATGGACAAGTGAGGACTTTGAAATAAAGAGAAGATGACACACTTTTTGAAATCTCACAAAACTTCACCAAAATGACCACCACCACCACCATTCTTTCTCTTTAATTATATGTTGGAGCTCCACCAAAAAGATTCTCAAAATTCAAAACTTTTTCTCATGCGGCCATTTATACAAACACTTGGCAGGCATCATTTCAGAAATTGCACACACCCTTTTACACACTGGATTTTGGCCTAAACCACTTTAAACTTGTGATCATTAGCTAGTTCTAGGACCCCTGCATCCTCCCAGTACCTCCTTGATCGATTAAAGTAAGAGAGAGGGAGAAGAAAACCCTAAAACTATGCATGCCGTGGCCATGCCGGCCACCCTTGTGCTCTCCTCTCCCTGGCCTCTCCCTCGTCGTTTCTTCATGTCTGCGAGCATCTCTGATGCATAAGGACCAAGCCTGTACCACTCACTCGATCGCCACTGTACGGCATTGCCCAGAACGCCCGTGTCCAAACCTTACCAGCGCACGCGGTGAGCGCGCCCCGACGACACTCTGGACGCCGCCGGTACACGTCGTCGCTGGAGCCTCTCGTCCTCCCCTCGCTTTGCCCTCTTGCACGCGCCATCCCTACACTACCAGCTAGCTCCTGGACAACCCCTGCGGCACGCGGGAGAGCCCTAGCCGTCGCCATGATCAAACCCCCGCCGCCCGGTACCGCAAGGACGGCGATGATGCCGCACGCTCCTGTCCTCCCATAGCTAAACCATCAAGCGCTATAGCACCTCCTAGCCGTCGCCTACACGACGCCCCCATCGCCTTGCCCCTTCGCGCCGTGAATCGCCGGCGCCATTGACGACCAGCCGCTCCACCACGACCACCCCCTCCCACTATAAATAGAGACCTCCTCGCCCTTCCTTTCCCACACCATTCCTGCTCCACTCCCTCTCCTCGATCTCCTCCACCTCTTCTCCAAGCCAATCACGCTCCCCACCGCCGGAATTTGATCGGAATCCGCCGCCACAGTAGCTCATCACCGTCGTCAAATTAGTCCACCCCACGCCTCACCGACGGTACTAGGAGTTTCCTCGTCCTCGACAACGACGCCCAGCACCCAGCAGAGCCCCGCGGGAACCTCCGTCGCGCCGCCGACCCCCTACCTCGCCGGCGCAGCAAGCCTCCTCCCCCGACGTGGACGACGAACCTCCACCGCCCGATTCAATTCTAATCCGACGGTCGACGTTGCCAGGTACCGATTCGGAGTTAAAGTGAGACTGACACGCAGGCCCCACCCTGTCAGTTGGCCCGCGGCGTGGTCAGCACTAGTGGGCCGGCCCAGTCTGTTTAGTCTGTTTAGTCTGTTTAGCCCGTTTACTTTCCCGCCTAAAGCCCAGAATTCAAACTCGTTTATTTCTTTTGTGGTTTAAATTCAATACTGGTCTGTCCTATAAATTAAATAGTTCAAATTCTACAAATCCAAATTTAGCAAATCAAAATGTTCTGGAAAGCTTATGATTTTCTCTAACTAACCCCACTGGATTCAACCTCATATCTTGGTAGAATTTGAATAGCAAAATTAACAAAACAGAGACTTTTCAGTATTCAAATAAATCTTAAAAATCAACCAATTTGAATTTTGCAGTGAATCCAATTGCAATAATTCACATTTAACAAACCCTAATTTACTATGTAAAAATATGATATGGGTTCTGTACATGATCATGGGCTAGAATCAAAATATTGGCTATGTAGTCAATACTAGCCCATTTAAAATATATCCAAATTTTAGAATTTAAACCAATGAGGTGTAGCACCTCATTTAAATCATTCTCAGAAGTGGTGAAGTAATGTGTTGACCTTTAAATGCTTAGGCTCATACTTGCTCACTTGTAGAATTTAAACCAACATAGTTTTTAAATTGCACTAGTTATTTAAATCACATGAGATGATGAATCTCATTTAAATCCCTTTTCTCAAATACTAAGTGTGAAGTGTTGACCTTGGTCAACATGGGATCATCCCTGGTTATTTGAGAATATTGAATCACCTCAATAGTAGTTTTTATTAAATTAGTTACAACTATGTGTTAAATCATATGAGAGGTATTCCTCTCATTTAAATCTTGTTCTCAAGTAATTCCACATGAGGTAGTGGCCATGGTCTATATACTCTCATATTGAGTTATTTGGTGGCCTTAAATCACTACCATGTTAGTATTTAATTGCATGAGGTATGGAACCTCATTTAAATCATCGTTCTCAAATGATAAGTATGAAGAGGTTGATTTTGGTCAACCTAGGTCATATATTATTCATAAGAGAAATTAAATCTTAAGAAGATTCAATGAGAGGAAATTATTTCTCCAAACCAAGAGAAACCCAAATTTCAACTTCCAATGAGAGGAAATTATTTTCCTATTATTAAATAAGGAAACCCTAGCTTAATGTATAAATAGATGTTAAGTAGTGATACTAGATCAATTGTGTGAGCCATTAAGGCTAGTGAAAGATTGCCTAAGTGTTGTTTGGTGATTGTATCCTCGTATTCATTTATAGACGCTAGTACCGGAGACTATCAAGAGGAGGAGGTATTCTACCAGGAGGAAGAGCCAGAAAACTTTGATCACCTCACCAATCAAGGCAAGCTAGACTAATGCAAGTTATAATGTTGCAAGCTAACACTCTTGCAAGGTTCCCTTGTGCAAAGCTCTACTAGAGCAAGGCACCATTACATTTTACTTTATGAACCTATCCCAAGTTTTTACTTTACAAGTTTTACTTGATTTCATTTATCAAAGTTACTTTTTGATTTATGATTCACTTGGTTGAATTATAGAGTAGTACAAGAGCATCACACTTAGCCTAGCAAGCTCCAAGATACTTAGCACCCCTCATGACTAGTTGCTAGTGCTCAATATTAAAAGTGACTACTCTAGTTGGGAACTTTTGAATTGAAATGACTTTGAAAACCTTGGAATGATGAGTCATTCTATTGAAAGATTTTGAAGGTGAATATGACTGATGAATGACTTGGTGAATTTTACTAAAACACTGATGGTTGGGTTCAGATGCGATACCATTCCAATTTTACAAGTACCCCCACAATACCTGAATCTGGGTAAGGCTTAGCTGGAAACTTATGTATTTTAGTATGGGTTCCCTCTGAACAAGCGTCATAGGGGTTATGCCGAGGGCTGCCTCCGTACTGGTGAAGTGATGTGAAATGACGTGAAATGAGGTGAATGTCCGGCCCAAGCCCTGTGCAGTTCCCGGGTTGACTGCGGTTTTCACCGGGAGGCCAAGCTCATGGGGAGAGGTGCCTATACTAGAGTATGTAAATGAAAGGTTAGGATTGGTAGTTCGCGTACTGCGTACGATAAATCAGGGCCAGTTACCCCTGACGAACTATTGCAATTGTTGTGGCACAAGTGTACAACCTCTGCAGAGCTAAACCTATTCGAATAGCCGCGTCCTCGGTTATGGACAGTTGGAAAGGCCATACTGTTCCGTCATCAGAACTTTTCCAAAAATATGAATGGTGACTTGTGACTTGAGTTTGAAGGAGATTATGAAAGGTGACTTTGACTTTGAATCACAACTGAGTTGTGGGAATGACACTAATGTTCCCACTTGAGTTAGTTGAGCAAATGAAGGTTTTTGAATTATTAAAGGGTTTACGAAATAAAACTGGCTTTATGCAAATGAAACTAGAGCTTCGCACCCCCTTACTATAGTTGATAATACTTACCTTAGTATTAGTTTGCGAGTACTTTAAAGTACTCATGGCTTTGTCCCTGGCTATTCAAATGGCCAGACTATGAAGACGAGTACCAGAACCCGGAAGAAGGACAGCAGGACGTCTACGACAACTAGGATCACTCCTGACGTCAACAGTTGCCTGTGGAATAGATGGACTACTACTACGCTACTTTCGCTTCCGCTATGTGTTATGTAATGAATAAATAGAACTTCTATTATTGTAATAAGACTGGATCATGTGATCCTTTATTTGTAAGACGATTATGGTATGTAATGAATGATGTGTTGTGATATCAAACTATTATGTCTCGCAAAAACAATATTCCTGGGATTGCGAGGAATGGCATAATAGGCATCTGGACTTAAAAATCCGGGTGTTGACACACAACATGATGCAGTTTGAAAGAATGAATGGGGTCATTAAAGGATACGTTCGTAACAGGTCACATCCGGATGGAAGCATCGTCCAGGGCTAGCTCACCGAAGAGTGCATCTCTTTCTGCACGAATTATCTAGACATCGAGGACCCTGTTGGTTTGCCTCAAAACAAGCACATCCGCAGGTTCGAGGGAGTAGGCCACAAAAATGGAAGGAAGGAACTGCACGTGCACATGTCTGGTCGGACTTCCGACTTTGACAGGGCCAACTTAGTAGCGCTACAACACATTGACTTGATCGATCCTTGGTTGAAAGAGCACAAAACCATGATAGAGAACAGTGGCAAGCCGATGATGACGGAAGCGGAAATATACAGAGAGCACAACTCCTCTTTCGCGCGCTGGTTCAAAGACCACATTGATGCTAATCCCCCACCAATGGATTCTGACAAGGATAAACTAGTATTGGCCTTGTCACATGGCCCCGCGCCCAACATCATGACTTACCAAGCGTTTGATATCAACGGGTACACATTCTACACGGAAGAAAAAGACAAGAACAGTGTTTACCAGAACTCAGGGGTAACGATGGATTCCTGGACGGGTGACGTAAAGACTAGATACTACAGAAGAATCGAGGAAATCTGGGAGCTTAGCTACGCTGGGGATAAAGTGCCGATGTTCCGTATCAGATGGGCTAAGAGCGTCACAAAAGAAGACCGGTATTTCACCACCATGTTTCTACCCGAAGCCAACAAATCAAAGTCCACAAACGCCACCGCGCAGAATGAGCCATGGGTACTGGCAGAACACGTGCATCAATGCTTCTTCATAACCGACCCATCCAGGCCTAGCCGTGTTATCGTGAGGAGAGGCAAGAGGACCATCGTCGGAATGGATGGAGTCACCAATGAGGAAGACTTTGAAGGACAAGTCGGAGACCCAATGATGGAAGAATCCGAGGACGAAGACACAACATACACCACAAGAAGAAGCAGGACCATGCTACCGAGGTTAGGTCGACCCTTCAAAAGAAGAAGTCACGACACGGGGCTAAATTATTCAACGACGAGCAAGAAAAGCAAGAAGAAAGCGAAACACTCTTCTCAATCGATGATGTAAAACTTTATTTGCAATCTATAACTCATATTTTGTTTAATTAATAACTACTCATATGGTCATGTCCAATACTTTATGTATGACTAATTAATATTGTGTTGGTCAATATTTTGTGTATGTATATATAACTCATATTTTTTGTAATGCCTAATTAACTCATATTGCTTTGTTATTATCTTGAAAAGAGAAGGAAAAAAATAGTATAGGATTTGTGGGAAAAGAAAATAAACATAAAAGAAAGTGAAAAGAAATAAAGAAAAGAAGAAAAATAAAATAAAATAGAAAAGGAAATGGCCAGCCAGGGTTGGGGGACAAGTCCCAGGTATAGCCGGGCTCACCTTATTGCCGGCGCACCACCTGTTTGGTTCGCCGGGGGTATAATTGTCCCCGGCGAACCAATCATGTGGTGCGCCGGCAATAAGGTGGGTCCGGCTATAGCTGGGACTTAACCGCTGCGCGACCCTCTTCTCCCTCCCCATTCCCAATCGAGCGCCACCACCACTGTCGATCTCGAGCGCCACCGCCACCGTCGATCTCGAGCGCCGTCGCGTGGAAGCCCTGGACCAAGAGACCTCGCTGCACGCCGGAGCTGCCGCGCAAGGAGGAGCAGGGTATCGCCGCGGAGAGGAGGGGGAGGGCGTCACGCGCCGGCCACCATCGCCACCGTCGCCGAGAGGACGAGGGCGTTGCGCGCCGGCCACCGTCGCGGAGAGGAGCAGCAGGGCGTTGCCACCATCGCCGTTGGTAAGAACCCCTCTCCCTTCCCCTCTTCCTTCCCCTATCCATCCCCCTCTTCCTTCCCTCTCTCTGCCTCCGATTCTTGCTTTAGTTCTTGCAGTAGGTCTTGCAGTAGCCGATTCTTGCAGTGAAATTCTATAAATGTAGTGCCTTCTATGACAATGCTCTCTGGTTCATTTAAATTCTATAAATTCTATAGATGTTGGCTGGTTGATATAGCAATAATGCTCTCTGGTTCATTTAAAAAATGATGAAATGAACACTTTAGGGTTCAATTCATTCTATGTTTCATTTAAAACAAAATGAAAATGATGTACATGGTTCTCTGGTTCATTTAGTTTAGGAGTAGCTATAGTAGTAGGGTGTTTTTATGCTATGGTTTATGATGAAAATAAAAACTAGACACTAAGCAGTATGTTAGTTCTTCATTAAATGAAAATGAAAATGAAAATGAAAATGGTTTTGCTAGATGCCCTGTGACTTCTTCTGGTTCAATTTATTCTTTTAAATGTGAAAATGAAAATAAAAATGCTTGCAGTACCTAGGTAGCTAGGCAGTAGGGTTTTTTGGTTATGCTACTGCCAATTCATATAAATTAAAGTAACAATTAAGCTCTCTGGTTTGAAACTAAACCAATTTTAAAATGAAATGCAAGATGCAATGCTTATGCTACTACCATATATATAAAATGCTCATGCTTATGCTACTGCAATCAAGTTGAAAATGAACTTTATATATGTTGGTTTAGTTGGTTTAGATGAAATGCAAATGAAGTAGCTAGCTAGGTTCATGTTTCTTAGGTATGTTCATAATAATATGATGGTTCTCTGGTTAAAATAATTTAGTAGGTTTAGTTAATAAAATTTGCTAGCAGTACATGGTTCATTTAAATGAAATGAACACTAGTTGGCAGTAGCAAATGCTACTACTAGTTTAGCTACTGGTTTAAAACTACAATGTTGCTTAGTTCATGTTGCTTAGATATTTAGTTCATTAGGTGGAGTTCATTGCTGGTTAGTATTTAGGGTTTCAATTTATATTTACTAAATGCTTTATATACTAAATGCTTCTGGTTTGCTTCTGGTTGAGATGGAAATGAAAATGAAGCTAGCAGTAGCTGTTGGTTTACACATTCTTGATTCATGTTTATTAAATTTTTAGGGTTCACATATAGCAAGAATGCATTCTCTGGTTCATTTAAATGCCTAATGAAATGCATTCTCTGGTTCATGCTAATAACAAGAATGAAATGCTAATATACAAAATGAATTGCTGCCAGTGTAGGTGTTGCATGCTCATGCTAATAATATGAATGAAATGCAAAATTGCTTGCTCATGCTCATGCTCCTAACAAGAATGAAATGCAAAAATGCTGCCATAAATTGCTACTGGTTAAAAATGCTCAATTGTTTAGTTCAAAATGCTCATGCATGCTCACTGGTTGTAAATTAATTTGGTTCAAAATGAAAATGCATCATTACCTACTGCCAAAAAAAGAAAATGAAATAGAGGTTTGGCTCAAAATTGATTTTACTTGCAGTAGCTAAAATGAAAATTGATTTTGTTTAGTTAATTGGCCAGTGCATGTACAAGGTGAAGGAATGTCACTTTAATTCCACTTATTTGTACACCTTTTTCACTCATTTGTATTTCTCATAGCATTCATATATCATGGATTAGTTTTCTGGACCCCAAGTAATTCCCTGAAGCTTATGTATATATAATGTATTTGGTTTCTCTGTTGGGGGTATATGATTGTGGTGCCCCTGTTTGGATGATTTTATTCATCCACACATATTTTTCTTGCTGTGATAAATTGATGACCCATTTACTTGATGTACATGGTTCTCTGGAAATGAATTGGGGTTTTTATTATAGTGGTAATGCTACTGGTGGTATTTAAATGCTGATGCTATGCATGCTGCTGCTGTGCATGTTGCTGTTATGGTTATGGTTATGGTGATGGTTGAGCTAAATGAACATGCTGATTATGGTGATGGTTGAGCTCCGGTGAAAATGAAGTTGTTATATATATGTTTACATTTCTGTTACAGGGATTGAGTTGCTATTGAGTGCCAGAATGTCGATTCATTTCCGTTGCGGCAATTCTAGCACTCGGCATGACCAATTTTTAGCAAAGGTCATGCCGAATTTTTCTGTGAATTCTAACTCTTTTTCATCTTCTATTAGTGCAAGCCACCATGTCGTCTCAAGAAGAGTTAGAGGAGCACTACAATAGGCACTTCTTTAGGACGGAGGAGGATGCCGAGGCCGCTGGTGTTGGCGGCGACGAGGACCATGAGATGGAGGATGCCGTTGGGGGTAGTGCCAACGAGCCGAGCGGCAACGAGGCAAGCGGCGCCGCCGGGGGTAGTACCTACGAGCCTAGCGGCGATGAGGCAACCGGCGCCGTCGGGGGTGGCAGCGAGACAAGTGGCGACGATCCTAGCGGCGCCGCCGGGAGTACTGCCACCGGGACAAGTGGAGCCAAGAGGCCGCGGAAGGCAAGGCGCCAAAACACGGTCGGCACCGGCAGAGACACAGTCAAAGAGGTGGACCCCGCCAGTGGTTTGCCGGTGGAGCCTAAGGATGTTGCCAAGGGGTACGGCAACCAACTGGCATGTATCCTCCGAGAGGTCATCAATCTCAACGAGACGGATCTCCGAGATGAGAGCAAAGCGCATTTGCGAGCCCAGCTCATTGCGAGGTTGCACTCACGATACAAGTTCCTAGGCGACTACGCCTCCACTGATGAATCCAAGAACATTGTGAACTCACAAGCCCTCTTGAAGTTCACCAAACACCTCAGTAGCTATAAGTACATGGTGCGGAAGATGATTGCTGACGGCAAAGGTTTCGAAGAGGTCCACTCTGCCTTTCCGCATGTCTCCCAGGCGGACTTTGATGCTTTTGTGGCCAATGAAGAGCTACAAGCGATGAAGAATCGCAAGTTGTGGGGGAAGGAAATGCGGGAGCTTAACATCGGCAACCACAACCTTGGGAGCCGTGGGTACGAGGGAAAGGAGCCCTGTTGGGCGAAGGAGGACGAGGCTTATGTAAATGCCGGCATTGAGAACCCCTGGCTCAAGTACAAGGACCCGCTTGAAAGAAGATTCATCAGGTCGCGGTACCATAAGAAGAAACTAACCGGGGAACTTGTCACGGACCCCAAGGTCGTAACCGACATAATTTGGTTCACGAACGACCAGAAGGTCCTGTCGTTGGAGAAAAAACTGGTAAGCAATTTACCGGTTTTATTAGATCAAGTATCGTTCATATAATAGTAGCAACATTTCTAAATGGTTCACGTTTCTTCCGCAGGAAGAAGAAAGACAAAGACTTTCTCAAGGTGACGAAGGCTCCTCGTCCCAGGCGTCGACGGGCAGGGTAGCATGGGACAAGCCTCTCGTACGGGCGCTAAACATCGTCAATGAGCATTCACCTACGAGAAGGCCGCATAGAGGCCGTGTGGCTGGCGCCGGTACAGGCCACAAGCATGATCACTACGGCTTATCGTCTGCGGCCGATAAAAATGCGCGCAATGAGAGGAAGCAGCGGGAGGCGGAGGAAATGAGGGAGTAAATCCTAGCCCAAGTCCAAGCTGGTTTGGTACCGCAACTGGTACCGCAACTCAAAGCTACACTCGTACCTGAAGTCAAAGCTGAAGTCGCCGCTTCAGTCCAAGCAGATTTCAACGCTCTACATGCGTGGTATGAGGGTGGCAAACAAGGCCCCCCCCCCGAAAATGCAAGTGGTTAGCTTCGACGGCAGCAACTCGATGGTGCCGCCGTCCGCCGGCAATGACAATGTTATAATGGAGACTCCTCCGGCCGCCGGCAATGTCGCTGGTGCTAGGGATTCACCGTCCATGCCGGGTAGCAGCCCCTCCGTCACTTGCACGCCCGCCGCCGCATGTGCTGGCCCATCGACATTAGCCGAGCTCAACGCCCTCACGGTAATTAACTAATGTGTACATCAAGTTAATATATTAGTTTCGTCATCCTTGCCCTCTCTCTAACGCCATACACATGTTCTCGCAGGCGCTCTCAACGCCATGCACCTTCCTGATGAGAGTAAACGACGAACTCAAAGACGTCGCGAGGGGGTCCATCCTTCGGCCCCTGGATAAGAAGTGGCACACACGAGATATGGCGGATGACGTTTACCGGGTTGAAGTGGATCGGGCGTTACCGGGCTATGAGGATTTGTTTCCTCCTAATCAACCGCATGGTGCCGATGACGATAGCCCGTTGAATCTGGCCTCACTGAAGGGTTGGGTACTGCTATGGCCGAAGACCCTAATTCGGATCAACACCTACTCGGGGTCGACGGCAAGCAAAGACAAGCACCTTGCGGCGCCACATGTCAGCGTCCCTCCACGACAGCCAGCGGCGCCCGTGGTCATCGCCCCACCAGAACGGCCAGCTGCGCCAGAGGTCAGCGCCCCACCACAACAGCCAGCTGCGCCAGAGGCCGAGGAATACGAACGTGACAACTTCCAATGGGATATTCCTACGTCTTCACAAGTTGTCCATGAGGATGCGCCGGCCTTGAAATATGTGTGCTCCAAGAAGCTGTTCGATTCTCAAGAAACGGCTGAGGAGGAAAATCCTGAGGAGGTCGCCACCGCCGCCGTCAAAAATATGTTGAGCCCAAACACACTCCGTGCTACGGCCACTATGGCGATGGAGGGTCCATCAGTACAACCCAAGAAGAGGAAGAGGCAAAATAAGAAGGACGCCCAAGACAAGGCGGCGGCCAAATCCAAGGACAAGGTCCCACTCCTTGACAAGTTGCCAAACAATTGGCGACCTCTGCATCACTTGGGTCAACCGATGCTGCCGGAGCATGTCGTGAAGAAACTCACCCCGGATATGAGGAGCTTGCATGAGACTGTCTTGCATGTGGAGAACCTTCTTCTCAAATCAAAAGATCCTGGTTACCCTCTCTTGGTGGCGAAGGTGCCAACTGGCATGAACTTCGTCGAGAAGTACCCCGCGGACTTGTGCTTCATCCGGTTCAACGACATCTTCAGCATCTATCGCATGCAAGCACTCCACTTTAGTGTGGTTCGCCTAGTTGCTCTTAGCTTGTCTGCCCAGATTGTTAAGGAGGAGACGCCGACCATCGCGATAATGGACCCCTTCTATATGCGGGAGAGCATCATCTGCAACGCTGGGGATCGGGCGATTGCCACCCAGCAGGTCGAGGATTTCATGCTGGCGAACATTAAAAAGGGTGCCATTCTCATCCCTTACTTCCCTGAGTAAGTAATCACTCGCTAGTCCCCCATTACCATTCTATCCTATATCTCCATTTGCATTTCCAAAGGTTAATCCGTGTGTTTTCCGCAGAGACAAGTTCTGCACCCTCATCGTCGTGCACCCGCAACACTCGCATGCAGTCTATCTCGACTCGGGTAGGGACCACAAGAAAGACTACACCCACATCAAGGCCCTTCTCAATGATGCTCTCACCGGCTTCGCCAACAAGGCAGGCCCCCTCAAAGTAGAGAGGAAATCCCGAGGAGGCTTGGTCTTAACCCACACAACCAACTTCCCCTGCCTCAGGCAGTCGACGCCCGACAATGGGATGGACGCGTGGTACGCCATCCTTCAGATGCAGGAGTACATAAAGTACGCAGATGACATGTTGCTGCCAGAGAATCTCAGAAACAGGTTTGCAAACACGGCGGATGTCCCTGATAGAGAGATTAGAAAGAACTGGGGTCGCATCCAGCAGTTCATTTGCACGATAATCCTGCAGGATGTCAACAATAGGTCTGGCGAGTTCTTCTACGGCTACGGTCTACCACCTAATGACAAGATAGAACTCCGCTTGGAGATGTCGCGTGATGAGAGGCCGTTCAACTCGCTTGAGGGCTGCCGTCCATTCCCCCCTAGGCGTACAACCTGATCCTACGACGGGAACACTTGCTAAAGCTTGAACGATATGTCCTTGAACTTCCGTCGTAATAATTGCTATATATTCCCATAGAATCGACTAGTTGCTTTTATTTAGTTGTATGAATGTGCATGTGAACATGTGTCTATAGTTTCATTTACTTTGCTATATATTTCAAGATTATGGCGTACATAGCTTAATAATTATTTGCATTTACTCGACCACTACTTGCCTCGTATTTGGAGTTCGCCGATGATTAGAATGTTCGGTCACTCGTACACTCGGGGGTGGAGCCAGTGAGCCTTGGTGCGACGGCCACAAGTATCAATCTATTGTGCATCCTACCTAGCCTCACTGACTCCATCCCTGGATGTTAATATTTGTTTCGACCGACAAAGTATGAGGCACGCTATTTAATTCGTACTACTTGTCTTCTATTTGAGTTCGCACTTCTTAATTGCATTGGCCGATGATTAAAATGTTCGGTCACTTGTACACTCCGGGGTGGGGCCAGTGAGGCTTGGTGTGATGGCCACAAATATCAATCTATTGTGCATCCTACCTAGCCTCACTGACCCCATCCCTGTATGTTATTATTTATTTCGACCAACAAAGTATGAGGCACATGCTATTTAGTTCATACTACTTGTCTCTTATTTGAGTTGGCACTTGTTCATTGCATTGGTACTAACGTTTTACTTGTCTTGTGAATGGAGATGCCGACGACATATGTCGTGTACAAGGGGAGGGTTCCTGGAGTCTACGACGACTGGGAGGACTGTCGGAGACAGGTGCACCGTTTCAGCGGCAACAGCTACAAGGGATACCCCACTAGGGTGGAGGCGGAAGGAAGATACGCCCGTTATCTAGCGGGAGAGATGAGGGACATGAGGAGGAACCGGATGAAGACCATGGCCTTCGTGATGATGGTCATCATGACCATGTTGGTCATGTTCTATGTGATTGTAGTTTAGGTTAGGACCTACATTGTGAGGTGTATGACGATACTTGTGACGACTATGTACCAAGACTTCTAACTTTGTGAAACTTCGTCGTTCGGTGTTGCATATGCACATGTGTTGTATGAATCAACATTCCGAAAAGAGACTTGCGTATTTGTGTATTGATACCGAAATGAAACTTGGCTCTCTATGTGCTTCTCATATTGCATGTAATGCTGTATAAATATGAACTGCGTTGTAAATATATACTGCTGTCAAATATGTATTGTAATATGCTGGAAAAAAAGCTGAAAAAAGAATTTTCGAATTTATTGCCGGCGCACCTAAATGACCTACTGCCGGCGCACGTGGCATGCGCCAGTGCTGGAAGCACTACTGCCGGCGCAGCTGACGGTGCGCCGGTGAAACTTGTCCTTTGCCGGCGAAGCTTCGATGGCGCGCCGGCAGTATCCATCTATCGCCGGCGCACAGCCTGGTGCGCCGGCAGTGGCCATTTATCACCGGCGCGTTCGCACCGGCGGGCTCGTGGTGCGCCGGCAATGGGCCTTTTAGGTTCGTCGGCGGTAGGCCTTTTCCTTGTAGTGTCCATTTGGCTTTCCACATCCATACCTAACACCATATAGAGTTTTTGTTTTTGTGTGTGTGCATACATATCGGTTGCCCTCCACCTTGAAACACCTTTTCAATTTTGGTTTGCAAGTTTTGACCCTTTTGGTAGTTTTCCTTCCACCATATATACACCAATCCTATAGACTAACATGGATAGTGAGGATGAACCTACGGAGGACGACATGGATTCCGATGAGGGTGATAGCTCCGCAAGCACCGCGGATATGGAGGACCATGGGGAGCCGGACACCGACTATGGCTCCGCAAGCATTGGCGACGTCCACGACATCGAGCATCTCTACACCGACCATGACTCGCCAAGCATGGACAGCATGGTGGACCACCGCTCCGACTACGACCACGACACCCAGCACTACCTCGACCACGACTACGACCACGACGACATGGTTGAGCACTACCTCGACCACGACTACGACCACGACGACATGGTTGAACACTACCTCGACCACGACTACGACCACGACGACATGGTTGAGCACTACCTCGACTACGACTACGACACCATGATGGAGCACCGCACCGAGCACTACCTCAAGCATGACATCGACACCATGGTGGAATCTAGCTTCGACTCCACCTTGAACAAGACCGGTGCCTTCAAGTTCCCCATCTTGGCTAATGGAACTACATATGAAGATAGAGGACCTCCAAGACGGCGCAACCAAGAGAGTGCTTATGCACATGATCATCTACACCGAGCTCGTCCTAGTGAACATCAAGAGAGCCACCACCATGATCGCCATCGACACTCTCCTCCGAGCTCAAGAAGGCGCCACAAGCAAAGTGCCAAGCCTCATGAACCATCATCTAGGCATGCCGAGGATCGTCACCGACACACGTCGCCTCATGATCGTCGTCGACCATCACCACCTCATGACCACCATCGACATGCATCACCACATGATCGTCACCGACACACGTCGCCTCATGATCGTCGTCGACCATCACAACCTCATGACCACCATCGACATGCATCACCACATGACAATCGCCGACACAAGTCACCTCATGATCATCGTCGACCATCACCACCTCATGACCACCATCGACATGCATCACCACATGACCATCGCCGACACAAGCCACCTCATGATCGTCGTCGACCATCCACACCTCATGACCACCATAGACATACATCACCACATGACCGTCACTGACGCAAGTCACCTCATGTTCGCCATCGACCAACACCTACCAAGGATCTTCGACGACACCCCCCAAGACATGGTGATGATGCAAGAAGACGAGATCCTCGACATGAAGCGGCCAAGGCTACAAAGAACAACAACACCAACCATATGGTGTCCACAAAGCCTAGCGCCACCACCAAAATGGCATCTCCAAGACCGCCTACACATGAGAAGATCTCCAATGGTGCGAGACAAGATACTACATCAACAAGGAAGATGGTGCCAAGTGCAAAGAAAGAGGAACCACATCTTATGGTGCTTACCTCTCCTACCGCCACCACCACAATGAAATCTCCAAGACCACCTACACATGAGAAGATCTCCAATGATGCAAAACAAGGCGCTACACCAACAAGCAAGATGGCGCCAAGTGCAAAGAAAGAGGAACCACATATCATGGTGCTTCCCCCTCCTACCGCAACCACCATAATGGCGCCTACAAGAAGCTCAAGCCCCAAGATGAAGACCATGGAGTCTACACTTCAAGATGAAGGACGATCTACCCATCCTTATGCCAACATGACAATGCGTTGTCCACCAAGATCAAGTAGCTCCCAATGCTTTCGTTGCAAACAAGACGGTCATCTTTGGGAATGCCCCAATCTCCATTGTGATGTGTGCACATCCAACAAGCACATGACATGGGAGTGCAACACACCACAAGCCCACAAACTCTACTTCGCCCAATTGGATGCCGAAATTGCCAACAAGACACTTCAAGATACCATTGTCTTCAAAGAATGGTGCAAGGAAATGGCCAAAAGGACGACTATGAGGTCCACACTTCAAGATGAAGCACAAGAAGGCCAATTCAAGGGTGACGTTGATTCGAGCCTAGCTCTCAACAACACCATAGCGCCATCAAACGGTGTCAACATGAGAGGCGATGGAGTTGAGACGGTTGAGCATGGGATTCTCCCTTCAACCAAGGAGGCGAATGGAGTTGAGAATGGTGAGCATGGGATGATTCCTTCACCAATGGAGGCGCATGGAGATGAGAAAATTGAGCCTACTCCAATATGCTTGATTGAGGAGATGGTACCAATCCCATGTGAGAATGAGAGCCACTTAGCCCACTTGAGTGAGAGTGATAGTGAGTTGAGTGACTCCCACCCCATATGTGAGTTTGAGTGCCTCACATTTGCCGAGCTAGAAGCTCTTGAAGCCAATATGACCCCCAAAGACAAAGCCGAGTGCAAATCCTACTTCAAAAACCTTGAGAGCAAGAGTGATACACCACATGAGTTGAGTGAGGACGCTTTGATTTCTAACACATTAACCTCTACTCCTCTTGTGTTGTCTTCCTCTTTGCTAGGTTGCTCGGACATCGACGACGTCATTGCCATGGAAATGAGGGACTCCACTATATGTGAGATGAGCGACTCCACTATATGTGAGATGAGCGACTCCACTATGTGTGAGATGAGTGCATCCACTATATGTGAGCTTGAGTGCATACACCTTGAGGATATGAGTGATACACCGAGTGAGATGAGAGTGGTAGTTGATAGGTCATGTGAGGCCATTTCAAATTCTAACAACTTACCCTCTACCTCTAGTGTGTTTCCTTGTGTCTCATTAGGTACCATGGATGATGAGTTCCCGATCATGGAGAAGATGTACATGGTGCATGAAGAGGATGCTATCACACCATGCTTGATTGAAGATGAACATGGAGGCCACATGGAGCCTACCTCTTCCACAACACCTACCGCAAATGAGTCGGACTACAAAGGTACCTATATGGGTGTTGATGATGCCATGATCCCACTAGTGGACATGATGATTTGTGAATTCATGCATGATGATGATGATGATACAATTGCTATGTCATATGCTTCGTTCGTTCCTCCATGTGATGCTTTGCTTGATAACATTGTTGATCATGTGGAATTACTTGCTTGTGACAATATGATTATGCCATGCTATGAGTGTTTCAATATATCTCCCATTGCATGCAACTTGTCGAACAATTTCTCTTTCCCATGTGTTGCTTGCAATGATGATAATGAGGATGCTAACACTTGTGTTGTGACAACCTTGATGAACAATTGCTCTTTCCCTAGGTTTGTCGACAACAATGATAAAATGTTGAACATGTTTTGTGCTAGATGCTTGCAATACTCTCCCATTAATGCAACCAAAATATTGAATACTTGCTCTTTCCAATGCTTGGTTTGCAATAATGTTAATATGCTTGTGAATGAGATTGCCCCCATAGCTCTCTCAAATTTTGGAGACTTTGCATATATCCATGTTGAGCATGTTCCCATGTTTGCTCCGCATATTCACCATATCAACTATGATGCTTTGCTTAACGCTAATGGTGATGTGCAAAAGAAATGGACCATCATGATGGATGATGTGTTCATATACCATGCACACACGTTCTTTGCTTTGCCTATTGTGTGTGCAGGTACAAGAATGCCAATGTCAACCTCGATTGAGCACGAGTTGACAAAGAGAGCTCTAGAGAGCATAATACAAGTAAGTTCAAGATCGAACCCGGCTCTAATACCTTTCCCATGCTTTGCATTGAACATGCCGAACAATTTCTCTTTCTTGTGGTTCCTTTGCAAGCATGATGATGTGATTCTTACCGTGGGTGTTGCCTCAAACAAGTTGACCAATTCCTCTTTTATTTGGTTTGTTGGCACGCACGGTTGTGCAAATTTCTACTTGGTGAACTTTTTGGATGATATGTTGTGTGTTGCACCAAATATGAGGACCAATTTCTCTTTCCAATGGTTTGTGTGCACACACATTGATAATATTTTGGACACTCTTCTGTATGTGATTTTGCCAAATTCTCCTCTTATTGCTTCGAGGATGTTGCACAATTTCTCTTTCCGATGCCTTGAGTGCAATAATGCACATGAGTTTCTACATGAGATGGACACCATGGTCGTCTCACAATTTGGAGTTTTTGTGTTTCCACATTTGGAAGATGTTCATATGGAGTTCTTACACATTGACCTTGCACATGCATTATTCTTGATAAATTTGTGTTGTGCTAACGGTGTTGTGAACATGAATGGACATGTCATTGATGATATGCTCCTCTATCACGCGCACATATACTTTGCTTGGTCTTTGTTGTGTGAAGGTACACGTGACATATGGATAAGCAACAATGTTTGGGTTCAACCCCATACATCTACTACACAAGATCTTTCAATGAGAGCACTCCGACATCTTGCTAAGGTGACCTCCTTCTACTTGCGCTCTCTTGCAAAACCCGTGGAACATTGGCTATGCTTTGAGTGTTGTTTGGCTTTTCTTGTGCTATTGATAGGGCTCTTGACAAGTGAAGCGACATTCAAGCGTTGGTGTCATCTACCTCCTCTACACATTCATGAAGATTTATCGTCGAGGACGACTCTTTTTCAAGTGGGGGGAGATGATGCAGCCCGACCTTCGGTCTTCACCGCATCATGTGCTTCATCGCCAAGACGGCACGCTAAGGTGAATCTTCTCCTTTACGCGTGCCTCGAATCGCCTATTTGGGACGATATACTACTTCATACTCCGACATATCTTGATGATAGGAACTCGACGACAAGTACGGAGAGAAGAGAGGATGCCATGGAGACCCGAGGACGCAAGACCGATGTCACGGAAGCATGGAAGAGAAGGAGAAAGAGGAGCTGGACGCTCCAGGCCGGAACTTCCGCCCTGATGGCCGGAACTTCCGCCCATGACCGGAACTTCCGCCTCGGAGGACCGGAACTTCCGCCCGCCGGAACTTCCGCCCAAGTTCCGCCCAAGTTCCGAAAGTCCGTCAAAACCATACTGGATGTTACTGCGAGGAAATGGCCGAATTCCGGAACAAGGCCGGAACTTGACCGGAACTTCCGGCCTCCAGGACCGGAACTTCCGCCCAGATGCTTCGAAGATGCTGTCTAAAAGGAATCCAGCCGGAACTTCCACCCAGGACGACCGGAACTTCCGCCCCTCAGGACCGGAACTTCCGCCCATACGCGTTTCAGCACCAAAATGGCAGATTCAGCTTGTAACTTATCCCTTCGCCCCACCTACTATAAATAGCCTAGTTGGCTCAGATCTGAGATTAGACTGGATGTGAAATTAAACCTGAGCTTAGCTCACCCTTGTGGGAACCCTACCTAGATCTTTGATCTTGTACCCACCCGGGCTCCTTATCGACTTGTCAAGATCTCTTTGGTGACTTCTACCGTTTGTTTGAACTTTTGCTTGCACTTCTACCTATTTGGTCTTTTGCTTGCACTTCTATCAACCTTCCGGTCTTTTCACCCTTCTAGATCTTGCGAGCTTCGATTTGTCGATCTCTTTGCGGGACTTCTACCGGAAGGTCTTTTCTCGCAACCTCTATCGAGTTGGTGTATCGGGCCAACGAGGGAAAACCGGTTTGTGTGCGTGTGTGTGTTGTATCCCCACGATTCCCCCTCGCGTTCCTCGTGTTCATCGCGTTCATCCACCTACCCCCACGAGTTCCACCCAAATCCGTGAAGATCGGGCACATCCTTGGGCTTAGCCCTTATCAATATGAATACCAAAATCCGAAACTTAGGCACACCATAATTAAGTAGCTATTACAAATCGAGGTCTACAAATAGAATAGAGTTCAAAGTTCAAACATGAATAAACTTCACGATTACTAGCGGTAAAAGTGATGTCAAGGCCGAAAACACCAAAACGAAGCACCAAGCCCTTGTCATCAACCCATGCAAATTCCCGTTCCTAACAGATCAACTTTTTAAGTGGCATCTACCATATCGACGACATGAGTCTCGGCGGCATGGAGCAGAGAGGTATCGACTGCGGACGCGGGATGATGAGGCACGCAAGACGGTGGTGTTACCTCGCGGCGTGAAGTCGCCGACAATAAACATAGAAAGGTTGGTAGAAGACTACAACGGTAACTTTTGGAGCGAGCGCATGTGGTGAGCGCAGAGGATTCGTTGGACCGATTTGTGCTTGCTCGTCGTTTGGCGGCTTGTTGGGGCTTCCAGGTTTTGATATTGGTTGGTCGGAGGTCAAGGACATATCATTGCCACCCTCATCATTAAGCTTCAGGGTGCAGCGGCATATGTCTCTTGGAATGTGGCTGCTTCAGGTTGATTGTTGTATTTCTTTGTACGTATTTTTCTAAATAATATAATAAAAATAGCTTGTATGCATCTTTTTTTTCCGAGGCTGAGGTTTCAACCTACCTATTAGAAAAATGTCCCAAGCTAGCTGTGATGGTTTAAAGTTCGCAATGTGCTTGGTGCTGCATACTGGATTTTGTAAGTTTTTAGATAATGATACATATAAGCCTATAAATTATTCAATTTTTTTGAACCGGATTTATGCTAGACTTAAAATTTATATTACTGGCAGGGTTTTTAAATCAGCACATCAAATTCAGAGACACTTTTTCGACGAGTTTATTTGGTTCTTATGGCTGGTGTTTGCTCCATTGTCAGCATATCCCTGAGAATTTGTGTGCGATGTTGATTGAACCCCTACCCAACATCATATTTTCTTCTTCCTCATTAGCTGCGCCTACTTTAGCTGCTTAGCTTGGAGTTTTGGACCATCTGGATCCACTTGTACAAACCACATTATACACTATCATGACTCTCTGGCATGTGCCACATGGAGACAGGGACGCTACCTCCCAAACTACTCTAAACACATCGATCATATGCCAAGTGTCTTCATTTGATCCTTTCAGTCAAACGGCAACACAT
The DNA here is from genome assembly GCF_019359855.2 of Lolium perenne. Lineage (NCBI taxonomy): Eukaryota > Viridiplantae > Streptophyta > Magnoliopsida > Poales > Poaceae > Lolium > Lolium perenne. The sequence continues at coordinate 166,317,703 of NC_067247.2, forward strand.
TTCTACTCCAATTTTTGTTCGAACATCTGCAATAAGAACGACCGGGTCTTCATATTCTTCTTCTAGGAGTTGTCTTTGGTTTGCAGCCATGGTTTTTACATGCTTTCAAAGCTGGTTTTCTAAGAGTTATTTTTTATGTGAATAAGTCAACACATCTACTGATATCATTCATAGTAGTAAAAAACCTAAAAATTAATAAAACCAATTATAAATAGGTCACTAAACCGCCCAGCGATGACTAACAAGAGCCGAAGATGCGTCGCCGTCATTGCTCCTCCATCAGCGATGACAGACAAAGCTTGTCGTAGTAGAGCTTCTTGCAGTCGGTAAACATGAAGTCATTGTATTAAGATTCAAAGGACCAACGCATCAGAGAAGCAACCATCGCAAAAAATAAGACACGTACATCAACAGACCAACCGCACCAACGAACACGAAACTCCGAGAAGATCCGCGTGACACACAACTCCACGCGCTCTCCGCGAGCATTAGACGCACCACTGGAACAAGGATAGGACGGAGAAGACTTTATGTACGGTCTGAGGGGCACATATTGCTTACATGTTTTCATCTTATGTTTTTCTTTGAGCTTAATATATTTCTTTATTAATCGATAATATTTGGTGGTACAAGAATAGGACCAGGGGAGTTTTCAACATGCCGGCCGGTTACTAGCTAACTGCACTCTTTGCTAGTCTATGAGCTTCTATGTTCAGTTATCACTTCTAACAGGTAAGTTCTGCGTTTTCAGTCTGGCGACGTTGCTCTGCTATTTCCATCAGAATTGTGGCATAAAATGACTTGCATCCTTCATCACTCTCCTGTGAAACGACAAGACAATCCGTGGCCAGCAGTACCTCTCTGATGTGAAGATCAGCTGCTTATATGTTTTCATCTTATGCTGTGCTTTATTTTCATTTCAGCACTTGATGAGGAAGGGCGGCACTGCTTATAATGTCCCATCATCCCATTGCCTTTGGTATTCGCAGTGGCGAGGTATCCATATAGGAAAGGCTCAGGCCTAAAGTTCAAACCCCAAAGAAGCGGAGTCTGTTCAATTCAACGGTTTAGAACAATCAGCAGGCCTTTTGGGCCACTACGAAGGCCCATAGTATTTCGTCTTCCAGAAATGGTATTCGTTAGCTTTTGCTACTCCCTCCCTTAAAAAATTGTATTTCTTCCGATCCATATTATTTGCCATTAAAATAAATGTATCTACAATTAAAATATGTCTATGTCTAGCTATATCTATATTAGTGTCAAGTAATATGAATCGGAGGGAGTAAAAAAAAAGTCATTTAGAGCATTTCTAGCCGATCCCTAAAAAGCTTTCGAAGAGTTAAAAAATCATTTTAAGAGGTGAAACCACACCTAACTGATCCCTCAAACCTTTAGAGGAGCGAACTTTTACTCTAAGTTTACTCCAATGCCCAACTCTCGTATTTTTAGTCATCTGCGATGCCCACTCCTTAAAAAAATTATCTTCCTTTTCTCCCGTCCATCGTTGCCAGAACCACCGCCCCCAATAGGACACCCTGATGACCAGGAAATGGAATCCCCAACGCGCTCGTAACTTTGGAGACCCTAGGAGGCGCTGGAAAATCAAGAACGGCGAGGAACTTCATAAAAAGCATGGGTGCGAGCGTGGTAGACAAGGCTACATGGAGACATCTCGCTGACAAGGGAGGGCTCCTTGGGTTTGACAGGAGAGGTAGATGTCATCGAGACAGGGGACGTCGTCGGTGCGGTGGTTGGCGCCATTGCTGGAGGCGGTTTCGCCATTGGAGGAGGTGTGGCTGGTGATGGCGACATGGGTGGTGATGGCGGCAGGCTGGTGGGAGCAAGAGGCGGCGTCACCGATGGAGACGAAGGTGGGGTGGTGGAAGAGGCTGCATCAGGTGAGACAGGGGCGGGGTGGTGGGAGCAGGTGGTAGGGTGGCCACCGACATGGTGGGAGCAGTGTAACACCCCAAATTTCAAAACAAAGAGAAAATAAATTTCCTTTTTCCAAAAATGAGAACCAACAAAAACTTTTCTTAAATAGAGTGCTATGCTTAGTGCTCATACCTATTACTTGTGTTTATGCCATGATGATTGTTATTATGTGTATATGCTATACCCTAAAACCCTAAAGTGATCATGAGAAGATCACCGACCAAATAAATCAAAAAGAGAAAGAGAATCAAATAAAAGAAAAACCCTAAAACCCTCACATATGGCTCTATGCCATTTTTATAAATTTTGACTCTAGACCAATTTGGTCTTCACCATTAGTTGAATAATGTTACTAAACACTTATTACAACTTTTGGAATCAAAGAAACACAAATCAAATGGATTTCAAATTCAAATTTGGCTCACATATGATAATGGTCAAATCTGCCAATTATAGTCTGACCACTACTTTGAGCCCTTGCAATTCAAAATTTTCAAACTAAACCTTGCTAACTCTTTGCACCCCATCCAAGACAACATCAAGGTGAACACTTTTTGTAAAGATCACCATGCCAAATTCTTTCTAGATCAAATGCTATGCTCATCCAAAGTTGCAACATTTTATTAAGTGGAACAATCTCCCACTTATCAAATTTTGCAAATCTTTGATTTCAACAATTCCACCACCACACCTCATCTTCTCTGGTCATTTCTAACTCAATCAAACACACACTTTTCAAATTGGGCAACCTTTTGAATTCAATCAAATTTGGACAAAATTGCAAAATTTCCAAATATGGAACTATTACACACTATTTCAAATAGTGTCCTATCTAACCCTAACCTGCCCCAAATCCCTCTCTCTGGTCCCCTTGGCTTCTCTCACCCTAGCCCATGCATAGCAACCCTAAGAGGGGGGCCAAAACCACCATGGACATGGCCATGCCGGCCATGCCACACATGGCACCCCCTCCACTCTTCTCCTCCTCCCTGGCCATGGCCACCCTGTCAAAGCCTGCCACAGAACCACCCTACATCCTCTAGCTTCATCACCTGTCGAGGAGAACGAAGCCCCACGCCGGAGGACGCACGCGCTGGTTGATGCCGTGGACTTCGTGGGCGCGTCCACCGCCAACTCTGGCCACGCGCCGCACCGACGAACCACACCTCCCCTGGACCCCCATGCGCCACGTCGAGCTTCGCCACCGTGCCAGAAACCCACCAGACACGCTCCTTGTCTCGCTCGAGCACCGCCGGCATCGACATCATCGCCGGAATCCCGCAACCCTGGCCGCCAGTACCTCGCTATCTCGCGCGCACACCAGACCGTCCCCACCTCGTCCCCTAGCTCTCTAGCACCGCCTAGACGCCCTCTACCTCGAGCCTACCTCGCCAGCCCCCTTCCCTCACCGGAGCAGCCGCTACGCTGTCGACCTCGCCGCCCACCTCACGGCCACCTTGCGCGCTATAAAAGGAGCCACCCCCGCGCCATCCTCTTCACAGCAAACTTGCGCCCCTCTCTCTTCTGATCCTCCTCGTCCACTCCTCTCACCCAATTACTCACCGGAGCCGCCCAATCGATCGCCGGAGCCCGCGGCGGACCTGAGATCATCGTCGACGAATTGGAGTACCATCGGCGACGCCACCGGTACCAGGAGACTCGCCGTTGACGACAACGTCGACTAGCACCATCGCCGCACCTCACCGGAGTCCAGGATCGCCGTCGACCCCCTACCTCCACCGCGGCAGCACCCCCCCTCTCGTTGATGACGACGACGACGCGCGACCGTCCGATCATCATCTGATCCAGCGGCCCTCTTTAAAACATACCGTTTCGGTAAGTTACGGTCGCTGACGGGTGGGTCCTGCTGTCAGCAGGCCCGCAGCGCTAGCTGGGCCGGCCCAACTCTGCTTTGCTGCGTTTCAAGCCGTTTCAGCCCACTCTGTTTCCCGCCAGCCCGTTTAGTTCGAATTTGTTTTAATTCAATTCAAACAATTTTCAATACTGAACCCCACTTTGAAAATCCATAGAATCTCTTTGGCTTGGCCAAATTTAACAATTGCAAGTTGTTGGAATAGTTAAAAGTTCTACAACCTGCCACTGGTCCCACCTCAAGATCTGTTGTAGAATTAATCTGATAAAAAGAGGAAGGCAGGGACTTTTTCACATTCAAATATTTATTAAAAATCAACCAAAATAGATATTAAGTTAATTCCAACTCCAATTGCTCACATTTGACTTACACTAATTGTTTCTGCAAGAAAATGGTGTGGTCACTTTGCATGATCATGCCATAGTTTAATTAATGGACAATATGGCTAGTTTGTTTAAATGATATTGTCCAAAACTATTATGCAAATTATATGAAGTGCTTCACTTCATTTAAATCTTGTCCCAAATACTTTCATATGAAGTATTGACCCCTGGTCAAATACTCTCAAATAAAACGCTTGGTGATTTGAAATCATAATAGGCATTATTAAATGGTATGAGGTATTCTACCTCATTTAAATCAATTCCTCAAATGATGATGATGAATGGTTGACTTATGTCAACATGAGTTCATGTATAATTGTTTGAGGAAGTTAAATCTTAAGAAGATTCAATGAGAGGAAATTATTCCTCAAGAACTAAATGGAAACTATCATTTACATATGTAAGGAGAAGCAATTATTTCCCTAACCCTAAGAAAGAAAACCCTAGATTAATTCTTGGTAGCAATGCTAAGTAATGATGCTGGATCATTTAGAGTGAGCCATTAAGGCTAATTAGGGCTACTTAAGTATTGTTTGGTGATTGTATCCTCGTATTCATGTATAGACGCTAGTGCCGGAGAATACCAGGAAGAAGAAGGATTCTACCCAGAAGAAGAAGAGCACTTTGACCACCTCAACCACCAAGGCAAGCTAGACTATTGCAAGTTATAATGTGGCAAGCTAATATTCTTGCAAAGTGCAAAGCCCTTTGGGGCAAGGCACCATGAATCTTACCTTTTCTTACATAAGCCCATCCCAAGTTTATACCTTACAAGTTTTTACTTGTTTTCTCAAGAAGTTACTTTTATAGTTAACTTTGGTCAAAGTAAAGAAGCTTATTAGAGTAGCAAAGTTAGTCTCAATCAAACAAAGCAAGATAGCACCCCTCTTGATTTAGAGCTAGTGCTAAGGAATAAAACTTGACTACTCTAGATGGGAACAATGTGACTTGATTTGAATTTTGAAACCTTGGAATGATGAAGCATTCCATTGAATGATTCTTTTGAAGGTGAATATGACAAAGAGAAGATGGTGATTTTTGATAAACATGATATTGGTTTGAATGCGATACCTTTCCAATGTTTAGTACCCCCACAATACCTGATTATGGGTAGGGCTTAACTGAAAGTTTATGCATCTTAGTATGGGTTCCCTCTGAACACACGTCATAGGGGTTATGCTTGAGGCTGCCTCCGTTGTTGAGAAAAGATGTGAATTGAGGTGAATTGTACGGCCAAGCCCTGTGCAGTTCCCAGGTTGACAGTTGGTCTTCACTGGGAGGCCAAGCTCATGGGGAGAGGTGCTCATACTAGGATTTGTAAGTGAAAGGTTATGGTTGATGATCCGTGTACTGTGTTAGGATGATTCGGGGTAATCCCGACGGATGAAATCAAATGTTGTGGAACAAGTGTGTAACCTCTGCAGAGTGTTAAATCTATTCGAATAGCCGCGTCCACGGTTACGGACAGTTGGAAAGGCCATACAGTTTCCGATGTCAAATTCTTGAAAATGTTGGTGAAATGAATTGTGAAGTGGTGAATTGAATTGAAATCACCACTTGAATGGTGGGAATGACACTAATGTTCCCACTTGAGTTAGTTAGCACTTGAATAAGGCTTTTCTCAAATACTTGTGAACTAAAATTGGCTTTATGCAAATAAACTAGAGCTTAGCACCCCCTTACTAGAATTGTCAGCACTTACATTAGTTTTAGTTTGCGAGTACTTTAAAGTACTCACGGCTGTGTCCCTGGCTATTCAAATGGCCAGACTATGAAGAGGAGCAGAACTACCAACATGACGGCAACCAAGACGTCTACGACAACTAGGGAGTCTTCTGACGTCAGATGTTGGCCTGTGGACTCAAGAGTCCCTTCTATTTACGCTTTCGCTATGAACTTGTGTTTGTTCGTTGATCAATAGATCAACTATTTTTGTAATATGAATCATGTGATTCAACTTGTAAGACGACTATGGTATGTAATGAATGATGACTTATGATATTCAACTGTTATGTCTCGCAACAACAATATTCCTGGGATTGCGATGTATGGCATAACAGGCATCTGGACTTAAAAATCCGGGTGTTGACAAGTTGGTATCAGAGCCATTGTTTGACCTTAGAAGACCTTAGTTAGAATGGACGTCTGAAAAACTTAGTTTCAAAAATAAAGAAGTACATATTTGTGAAAAACTTATTCTCACTCTTATCCTTGAGATCTTTTTCAAAATGAGAATGTCATGCTCTACTTTTTCCTTTGAGAACTACATAAAAATGTACACACTTGACCACTTCTTTAACTTACTCATCCTCATTGCTCACCGATGGAGTACAAATGGGAGTTCTATCAGCTTGGTCACGGAGGAAACCTGATGTTCGAGAAAGACTTGAAGCAACTAGTGGATTATCTAGGACGCCCGTATCCCGAGTTCTTCGGGACACCCCTCAACAATCACTCCGGAGGACCACCTCGGTGGGAAGTTTCTGCAGATCTACGACGGAAACTTGGAGCCCCAATATGGGAAACCATATGGTTTTCTGTAACGGGAAACACTTGGAAGGAAGGACTAGTCAGAGCGATGCAAGAAGCAATTTCCCGTCTGTGTGGACAAAATGAGAACAAGATCAAGAACACTCGCTTCATCTACTACCCAAGACATGACCCCATGAGAAGACCGATGACCATGCCCCCCCACACGGAGATGAACCACTATATAGCACACCTCGACTTCATGCTGTACAAGACCCGCAAGGAATTAGACAACGCCCTCGCCTCTCGCTAAGCACATTACCCGTGAAGACGAAGAATTCACCCTGAAGAGTAGTATCACCCCAGCACTTAAGTAGGTGTGAGTTGTATCAGGATCCCCTTGTATCGTAGAGCGAATGAATGGTTCTTAAAACCAACGGTGTGTTAGATTGGTAATGTATGATGTTTGGTATGAATGAAAAAGTGTTGCTGGTTTTTACCCCCTCAACACTACTCAAATTTTCAAGTTTTGAACTTCGTGAACTTTAATTCAAACAAACCATAGAAATTTCCCTCTTACCTTATCATCTCCTCCGATGTTCAGATGGCCCCACCAACCCGCAGCGCCACCCAAGACGCCATGATGCAGATGCTAGAGATGATGATGGCCGACCGAGAAGCCAAAAGAGCTGAACGCCAAGCCAACATTGCTGCACTGCAGCAGCTTGCTCAGAACAACAACGGCCATGGAAATCACGACCACCCTGGGTCAAAACTGAAGAACTTCCAGAACACCAACCCACCCATTTTCAACAAGACCGAAGAGCCCCTCGATGCAGATGACTGGCTCCAGACAATGGAGAACAACCTCGAAGTCGCGGGAGTTGAAGCCACCGTGAAAGTACTGTTCGCCACCCACTATCTATCAGGACCTGCACGAGCCTGGTGGACAAGCACCCGCGCAATGAATGGGGGACAGATGATGACCTGGGAAGACTTCAAGCTGAAGTTTAGCAAGTACCATGTGCCCCAAGGACTAATCAAGATGATGAGAGACGAGTTCCGCGAACTCAAGCAAGGCAGAATGTCCGTGGTAGAATACCGCAACAGATTTCTTACTCTGTCAAGGTACGCCCCGGACGAAACCGACACCAATGAGAAGCGGAAGGAAGGATTTCTGAACGGACTCCACGACGAGATGCAGACCGTACTGGTCAACATTCCCTTTGCTGATCTAGAAGCCCTGGTGGACTCCGCCATCCGGATGGAAGGGAAGCTTCACCAAGCCAACGAGAACCGCAAGCGCCGGATGATGAACCAACATGGATCCAGCAATATCCAGAAGTACCGCAACAACTCATCTGGAGGATTTACTCCAAAATACAACAAGCCCACTGCCCAGACTTACCGCCCAAACTACACCAACAACCACGGAGGACCCCCGAAGCCCGGAGGCAACAACAACAACAATCACACCAGCAACAACGGGAACCCCAACAACAACAACAACAACAACAACACTGGCCCTAGGACTGGAAGCAACGCCATCCCTGTCGCCAACAAGGACAAGGCCACCATCACTTGTTATGAGTGTGGAGTGGTTGGGCACTACTCCAACAAGTGCCCCTAGAGGCTCGCCAAGATTGCCGGCAACACCACTGCACCCGCTCAGAACCAACGCTGCTTTGCCGCAAGAAAGAACCAGAACAACAACGGTCGCTTCTACAACATGACTGCCACCGAAGCTCAAGAAGCACCTCAGAACATGCCAAGTATGTCTTCCTGTTAAATCATATCGCCCAATCTTTCTTAGGGACCTAACTTTTCTTAAAATCTCGGGACGAGATTTGTTTAAGGGGGAAGGGTTTGTAACACCCCAAATTTCAAAACAAAGAGAAAATAAATTTCCTTTTTCCAAAAATGAGAACCAACAAAAACTTTTCTTAAATAGAGTGCTATGCTTAGTGCTCATACCTATTACTTGTGTTTATGCCATGATGATTGTTATTATGTGTATATGCTATACCCTAAAACCCTAAAGTGATCATGAGAAGATCACCAACCAAATAAATCAAAAAGAGAAAGAAAATCAAATAAAAGAAAAACCCTAAAACCCTCACATATGGCTCTATGCCATTTTTATAAATTTTGACTCTAGACCAATTTGGTCTTCACCATTAGTTGACTAATGTTACTAAACACTTATTACAACTTTTGGAATCAAAGAAACACAAATCAAATGGATTTCAAATTCAAATTTGGCTCACATATGATAATGGTCAAATCTGCCAATTATAGTCTGACCACTACTTTGAGCCCCTGCAATTCAAAATTTTCAAACTAAACCTTGCTAACTCTTTGCACCCCATCCAAGACAACGTCAAGGTGAACACTTTTTGTAAAGATCACCATGCCAAATTCTTTCTAGATCAAATGCTATGCTCATCCAAAGTTGCAACATTTTATTAAGTGGAACAATCTCCCACTTATCAAATTTTGCAAATCTTTGATTTCAACAATTCCACCACCACACCTCATCTTCTCTGGTCATTTCTAACTCAATCAAACACACACTTTTCAAATTGGGCAACCTTTTGAATTCAATCAAATTTGGACAAAATTGCAAAATTTCCAAATATGGAACTATTACACACTATTTCAAATAGTGTCCTATCTAACCCTAACCTGCCCCAAATCCCTCTCTCTGGTCCCCTTGACTTCTCTCACCCTAGCCCATGCATAGCAACCCTAAGAGGGGGGCCAAAACCACCATGGACATGGCCATGCCGGCCATGCCACACATGGCACCCCCTCCACTCTTCTCCTCCTCCCTGGCCATGGCCACTGATACGCGTACAGCACGCGTCCGTTGGGAACCCCAAGAGGAAGGTGTGATGCGTACAGCGGCAAGTTTTCCCTCAGTATGAAACCAAGGTTTATCGAACCAGTAGGAGCCAAGAAGCACGTTGAAGGTTGATGGCGGCGGGATGTAGTGCGGCGCAACACCAGGGATTCCGGCGCCAACGTGGAACCTGCACAACACAACCAAAGTACTTTGCCCCAACGAAACAGCGAGGTTGTCAATCTCACCGGCTTGCTGTAACAAAGGATTAGATGTATAGTGTGGATGATGATTGTTTGCAGAAAACAGTAGAACAGTATTGCAGTAGATTGTATTTCAGTATAGAGAATTGAACCGGGGTCCACAGTTCACTAGAGGTGTCTCTCCCATAAGATAAACAGCATGTTGGGCGAACAAATTACAGTTGGGCAATTGACAAATAAAGAGGGCATGACCATGCACATACATATTATGATGAGTATTGTGAGATTTAATTGGGCATTACGATAAAGTACATAGACCGCTATCCAGCATGCATCTATGCCTAAAAAGTCCACCTTCAGGTTATCATCCGAACCCCCTCCAGTATTAAGTTGCTAACAATAGACAATTGCATTAAGTATTGCGCGTAATGTAATCAGTGACTATATCCTCGAACATAGCACCAATGTTTTATCCCTAGTGGCAACAGCACATCCATAATCTTAGAGATTTCTGTCACTTCCCCAGATTCACGGAGACATGAACCCACTATCGAGCATAAATACTCCCTCTTGGAGTTACAAGCATCTACTTGGCCAGAGCATCTACTAGTAACGGAGAGCATGCAAGATCATAAACAACACATAGACATAACTTTGATAATCAACATAACAAGTATTCTCTATTCATCGGATCCCAACAAACGCAACATATAGAATTACAGATAGATGATCTTGATCATGTTAGGCAGCTCACAAGATCCGACAATTAAGCACAATGAGGAGAAGACAACCATCTAGCTATTGCTATGGACCCATAGTCCAGGGGTAGACTACTCACACATCACTCCGGAGGCGACCATGGCGGCGTAGAGTCCTCCGGGAGATGAATCCCCTCTCCGGCAGGGTGCCGGAGGTGATCTCCTGAATCCCCCGAGATGGGATTGGCGGCGGCGGCGTCTCTGGAAGGTTTTCCGTATCGTGGCTCTCGATGCCGGGGTTTCGCGACGGAGGCTTTAAGTAGGCGGAAGGGCAGGTCAAGAGGCGGCACGAGGGGCCCACACTACAGGCCGGCGCGGCCAGGGCTTGGGCCGCGCCGCCCTGTAGTCTGGCCACCTCGTGGCCCCACTTCATCTCCTCTTCGGTCTTCTGGAAGCTTCGTGGCAAAATAGGACCCTGGGCGTTGATTTCGTCCAATTCCGAGAATATTTCGTTACTAGGATTTCTGAAACCAAAAACAGCAGAAAACAAAGAATCGGCACTTCGGCATCTTGTTAATAGGTTAGTTCCAGAAAATGCACGAATATGACATAAAGTGTGCATAAAACATGTAGATATCATCAATAATGTGGCATGGAACATAAGAAATTATCGATACGTCGGAGACGTATCAGCATCCCCAAGCTTAGTTCTGCTCGTCCCGAGCAGGTAAAACGATAACAAAGATAATTTCTAGAGTGACATGCCATCATAACCTTGATCATACTATTTGTAAAGCATATGTAGTGAATGCAGCGATCAAAACAATGTATATGACATGAGTAAACAAGTGAATCATATAGCAAAGACTTTTCATGAATAGTACTTCAAGACAAGCATCAATAAGTCTTGCATAAGAGTTAACTCATAAAGCAATAATTCATAGTAAAAGCATTGAAGCAACACAAAGGAAGTTTAAGTTTCAGCGGTTGCTTTCAACTTGTAACATGTATATCTCATGGATATTGTCATCATAGAGTAATATAATAAGTGCAATATGCAAGTATGTAGGAATCAATGCACAGTTCACACAAGTGTTTGCTTCTTGAGGTGGAGAGAAATAGGTGAACTGACTCAACAATGAAAGTAAAAAAATGGTCCTCCATAGAGGAAAAGCATCGATTGCTATATTTGTGCTAGAGCTTTGATTTTGAAAACATAAAACAATTTTGTCAACGGTAGTAATAAAGCATATGTATCATGTAAATTATATCTTACAAGTTGCAAGCCTCATGCATAGTATACTAATAGTGCCCGCACCTTGTCCTAATTAGCTTGGACTACCGGATCATCGCAATACACATGTTTTAACCAAGTGTCACAAAGGGGTACCTCTATGCCGCCTGTACAAAGGACTAAGGAGAAAGCTCGCATTGGATTTCTCGCTATTGATTATTCTCAACTTAGACATCCATACCGGGACAACATAGACAACAGATAATGGACTCCTCTTTTATGCATAAGCATGTAACAACAATTAATAATTTTCTCATATGAGATTGAGGATATATGTCCAAAACTGAAACTTCCACCATGGATCATGGCTTTAGTTAGCGGCCCAATGTTCTTCTCTAACAATATGCATGCTTAACCATAAGGTGGTAGATCTCTCTTACTTCAGACAAGACGAACATGCATAGCAACTCACATGAAATTCAACAAAGAGTAGTTGATGGCGTCCCCAGTGAACATGGTTATCGCACAACAAGCAACTTAATAAGAGATAAAGTGCATAAGTACATATTCAATACCACAATAGTTTTTAAGCTATTTGTCCCATGAGCTATATATTGCAAAGGTGAATGATGGAATTTTAAAGGTAGCACTCAAGCAATTTACTTTGGAATGGCAGAGAAATACCATGTAGTAGGTAGGTATGGTGGACACAAATGGCATAGTGGTTGGCTCAAGTATTTTGGATGCATGAGAGGTATTCCCTCTCGATACAAGGTTTAGGCTAGCAAGGCTATTTTGAAACAAACACAAGGATGAACCGGTGCAGCAAAACTCACATAAAAGACATATTGTAAACATTATAAGACTCTACACCGTCTTCCTTGTTGTTCAAACTCAATACTAGAAATTATCTAGACCTTAGAGAGACCAAATATGCAAACCAAATTTTAGCATGCTCTATGTATTTCTTCATTAGTGGGTGCAAAGTATATGATGCAAGAGCTTAAACATGAGCACAACAATTGCCAAGTATCACATTATCCAAGACATTATAGCAAATTACTACATGTATCATTTTCCAATTCCAACCATATAACAATTTAACGAAGAAGAAACTTCGCCATGAATACTATGAGTAAAGCCTAAGGACATACTTGTCCATATGCTACAGCGGAGCGTGTCTCTCTCCCATACAATGAATGCTAGGATCCATTTTATTCAAACAACACAAAAACAAAAACAAACCGACGCTCCAAGCAAAGCACATAAGATGTGATGGAATAAAAATATAGTTTCAGGGGAGGAACCTGATAATGTTGTCGATGAAGAAGGGGATGCCTTGGGCATCCCCAAGCTTAGACGCTTGAGTCTTCTTAGAATATGCAGGGGTGAACCACCGGGGCATCCCCAAGCTTAGAGCTTTCACTCTCCTTGATCATGTTGTATCATCTCCCTCTCTTGATCCTTGAAAACTTTCTCCACACCAAACTTAGAACAACTCATTAGAGGGTTAGTGGACGATAAAAATTAACATGTTCAGAGGTGACATAATCATTCTTAACACTTCTGGACACTGCATAAAGCTACTGGACATTAATGGATCAAAGAAATTCACCAACATAGCAAAAGAGGCAATGCGAAATAAAAGGCAGAATCTGTCAAAACAGAACAGTTCGTATTGACGAATTTTATCGAGGCACCAGCTTGCTCAAATGAAAATGCTCAAATTGAATGAAAGTTGCGTACATATCTGAGGATCACTCACGTAAATTGGCATAATTTTCTGAGTTACCTACAGAGAAAACAGCCCAGATTCGTGACAGCAAAGAAATCTGTTTCTGCGCAGTAATCCAAATCTAGTATGAACTTTTCTATCAACGACTTTACTTGGCACAACAAAACACTAAACTAAGATAAGGAGAGGTTGCTACAGTAGTAACAACTTCCAAGACTCAAATATAAAATAAAGTTGCTGTAGTAAAATAAACACATGGGTTATCTCCCAAGAAGTTCTTTCTTTATAGCCATTAAGATGGGCTCAGCAATTTTAATGATGTACTCGCAAGAAATAGTATTTGAAGCAAAAGAGAGCATCAAGAGGCAAACACATTTAAGTCTAACATGCTTCCTATGCATAGGAATCTTGTAAATAGACAAGTTCATGAAGAGCAAAGTGACAAGCATAGGAAGATAAAACAAGTGTAGCTTCAAAAATTTCAGCATATAGAGAGGCATTTTAGTAACATGAAAATTTATACAACCATATTTTCCTCTCTCATAATAACTTTCAGTAGTATCATGAGCAAACTCAACAATATAACTATCACATAAAGCATTCTTATCATGAGTCTCATGCATAAAATTATTACTCTCCACATAAGCATAATCAATTTTATTAGTTGTAGTGGGAGCAAATTCAACAAAGTGGCTATCATCATATATAGGAGGCATATTGTAATCATAAAAGAAAATTTTCTCCTCAATGCTTGGGGGACTAAAAAGATCATGCTCATCAGAGCCAGCTTCCCCAAGCTTAGAATTTTCCATAGCATTAGCAACAACGGTGTTCAAAGCATTCATAGTAATAACATTCCCATTAGCATGCATATAAAGTTCCATGGGTTTTTTAATTCTCTCTTCAAACACATCATGTCCTAATTCAAGATAAAGTTCATAAAGATCTCTCATATTTTTGTTGTTTTCCATTATGCTTAACTAGTGAAATAAAAACATGCATGATATTAAGTAAAGTAAAACAAGTAACTAATTTTTTTGTGTTTTTAATATGGAGAACAAGATAGTAAATAAAGTAAAACTAGCAACTAATTTTTTTTGTATTTTGATATAGTGCAGCAAACAAAGTAGTAAATAAAACTAAGCAAGACAAAAACAAAGTAAAGAGATTGGGAAGTGGAGACTCCCCTTGCAGCGTGTCTTGATCTCCCCGGCAACGGCGCCAGAAAAAGAGCTTGATACGCGTACAGCACGCATCCGTTGGGAACCCCAAGAGGAAGGTGTGATGCGTACAGCGGCAAGTTTTCCCTCAGTATGAAACCAAGGTTTATTGAACCAGTAGGAGCCAAGAAGCACGTTGAAGGTTGATGGCGGCGGGATGTAGTGCGGCGCAACACCAGGGATTCCGGCGCCAACGTGGAACCTGCACAACACAACCAAAGTACTTTGCCCCAACGAAACAGCGAGGTTGTCAATCTCACCGGCTTGCTGTAACAAAGGATTAGATGTATAGTGTGGATGATGATTGTTTGCAGAAAACAGTAGAACAAAGATATTAAAGAGATTGTATTTCAGTATAGAGAATTGGACCGGGGTCCACAGTTCACTAGAGGTGTCTCTCCCATAAGACAAACAGCATGTTGGGTGAACAAATTACAGTTGGGCAATTGACAAATAAAGAGGGCATGACCATGCACATACATATTATGATGAGTATTGTGAGATTTAATTGGGCATTACGACAAAGTACATAGACCGCTATCCAGCATGCATCTATGCCTAAAAAGTCCACCTTCAGGTTATCATCCGAACCCCCTCCAGTATTAAGTTGCTAACAACAGACAATTGCATTAAGTATTGCGCGTAATGTAATCAGTGACTATATCCTCGAACATAGCACCAATGTTTTATCCCTAGTGGCAACAACACATCCATAATCTTAGAGATTTCTGTCACTTCCCCAGATTCACGGAGACATGAACCCACTATCGAGCATAAATACTCCCTCTTGGAGTTACAAGCATCTACTTGGCCAGAGCATCTACTAGTAACGGAGAGCATGCAAGATCATAAACAACACATAGACATAACTTTGATAATCAACATAACAAGTATTCTCTATTCATCGGATCCCAACAAACGCAACATATAGAATTACAGATAGATGATCTTGATCATGTTAGGCAGCTCACAAGATCCGACAATTAAGCACAATGAGGAGAAGACAACCATCTAGCTACTGCTATGGACCCATAGTCCAGGGGTAGACTACTCACACATCACTCCGGAGGCGACCATGGCGGCTTAGAGTCCTCCGGGAGATGAATCCCCTCTCCGGCAGGGTGCCGGAGGCGATCTCCTGAATCCCCCGAGATGGGATTGGCGGCGGTGGCGTCTCTGGAAGGTTTTCCGTATCGTGGCTCTCGGTACTGGGGGTTTCGCGACGGAGGCTTTAAGTAGGCGGAAGGGCAGGTCAAGAGGCGGCACGAGGGGCCCACACTACAGGCCGGCGCGGCCAGGGCTTGGGCCGCGCCGCCCTGTAGTCTGGCCACCTCGTGGCCCCACTTCGTCTCCTCTTCGGTCTTCTGGAAGCTTCGTGGCAAAATAGGACCCTGGGCGTTGATTTCGTCCAATTCCGAGAATATTTCGTTACTAGGATTTCTGAAACCAAAAACAGCAGAAAACAGCAACTGGCACTTCGGCATCTTGTTAATAGGTTAGTTCCAGAAAATGCACGAATATGACATAAAGTGTGCATAAAACATGTAGATATCATCAATAATGTGGCATGGAACATGAGAAATTATCGATACGTCGGAGACGTATCAGCCACCCTGTCAAAGCCTACCATAGAACCACCCTACATCCTCTAGCTTCATCACCTGTCAAGGAGAACGAAGCCCCTCGCCGGAGGACGCGCGCGCTGGTTGATGCCGTGGACGCCGTGGGCGCGTCCACCGCCAACTCTGGCCACGCGTCGCACCGATGAACCACACCTCCCCTGGACCCCCATGCGCCACGTCGAGCTTCGCCACCGTGCCAGAAACCCACCAGACACGCTCCTTGTCTCGCTCGAGCACCGCTGCCGTCGACATCATCGCCGGAATCCCGCAACCCTGGCCGCCAGTACCTCGCTATCTCGCGCGCACACCAGACCGTCCCCCACCTCGTCCCCTAGTTCTCTAGCACCGCCTAGACGCTCTCTACCTCGAGCCTACCTCGCCAGCCCCCTTCCCTCGCCGGAGCAGCCGCTACGCTGTCGACCTCGCCGCCCACCTCACGGCCAACTTGCGCGCTATAAAAGGAGCCACCCCCGCGCCATCCTCTTCACAGCAAACTTGCGCCCCTCTCTCTTCTGATCCTCCTCATCCGCTCCTCTCACCCAATTACTCACCGAAGCCGCCCAATCGATCGCCGGAGCCCGCGGCGGACCTGAGATCATCGTCGACGAATTGGAGCACCATCGGCGACGCCACCGGTACCAGGAGACTCGCCGTCGACGACAACGTCGACTAGCACCATCGCCGCACCTCGCCGGAGTCCAGGATCGCCGTCGACCCCCTACCTCCGTCGCGGCAGCATCCCCCCTCTCGTCGACGACGATGACGCGCGACCGTCCAATCATCATCTGATCCAGCGGCCCTCTTTAAAACATACCGTTTCGGTAAGTTACGATCGCTGACGGGTGGGTCCTGCTGTCAGTAGGCCCGCAGCGCTAGCTGGGCCGGTCCAACTCTGCTTTGCTGCGTTTCAAACTGTTTCAGCCCACTCTGTTTCCCGCCAGCCCGTTTAGTTCGAATTTGTTTTAATTCAATTCAAACAATTTTCAATACTAAACCCCACTTTGCAAATTCATAGAACCTGTTTGGCTTGGCCAAATTTAACAAATTGCATGTTGTTGGAAAGCTAGTTAAAAGTTCTACAACCTGCCACTGGTCCCACCTCAAGATCTGTTGTAGAATTAATCTGATAATAAGAGGAAGGCAGGGACTTTTTCACATTCAAATATTTATTAAAAATCAACCAAAATAGATATTAAGTTAATTCCAACTCCAATAGCTCACATTTGACTTACACTAATTGTTTCTGCAAGAAAATGGTGTGGTCACTTTGCATGATCATGCCATAGTTTAATTAATGGACAATATGGCTAGTTTGTTTAAATGATATTGTCCAAAACTATTATGCAAATTATATGAAGTGCTTCACTTCATTTAAATCTTGTCCCAAATACTTTCATATGAAGTATTGACCCCTGGTCAAATAATCTCAAATAAAACGCTTGGTGATTTTAAATCATAATAGGCATTATTAAATGGTATGAGGTATTCTACCTCATTTAAATCAATTCCTCAAATGATGATGATGAATGGTTGACTTATGTCAACATGAGTTCATGTAGAATTGTTTGAGGAAGTTAAATCTTAAGAAGATTCAATGAGAGGAAATTATTCCTCAAGAACTAAATGGAAACTATCATTTACATATGTAAGGAGAAGCAATTATTTCCCTAACCCTAAGAAAGAAAACCCTAGACTAATTCTTGGTAGCAATGCTAAGTAATGATGCTGGATCATTTAGAGTGAGCCATTAAGGCTAATTAGGGCTACTTAAGTATTGTTTGGTGATTGTATCCTCGTATTCATGTATAGACGCTAGTGCCGGAGAATACCAGGAAGAAGAAGGATTCTACCTAGAAGAAGAAGAGCACTTTGACCACCTCAACCACCAAGGCAAGCTAGACTATTGCAAGTTATAATGTGGCAAGCTAATATTCTTGCAAAGTGCAAAGCCCTTTGGGGCAAGGCACCATGAATCTTACCTTTTCTTACATAAGCCCATCCCAAGTTTGTACATTACAAGTTTTTACTTGTTTTCTCAAGAAGTTACTTTTATAGTTAAATTTGGTCAAAGTAAAGAAGCTTATTAGAGTAGCAAAGTTAGTCTCAATCAAGCAAAGCAAGATAGCACCCCTCTTGATTTAGAGCTAGTGCTAAGGAATAAAACTTGACTACTCTAGATGGGAACAATGTGACTTGATTTGAATTTTGAAACCTTGGAATGATGAAGCATTCCATTGAATGATTCTTTTGAAGGTGAATATGACAAAGAGAAGATGGTGATTTTTGATAAACATGATATTGGTTTGAATGCGATACCTTTCCAATGTTTAGTACCCCCACAATACCTGATTATGGGTAGGGCTTAACTGGAAGTTTATGCATCTTAGTATGGGTTCCCTCTGAACACACGTCATAGGGGTTATGCTTGAGGCTGCCTCCGTTGTTGAGAAAAGATGTGAATTGAGGTGAATTGTACGGCCAAGCCCTGTGCAGTTCCCAGGTTGACAGTTGGTCTTCACTGGGAGGCCAAGCTCATGGGGAGAGGTGCTCATACTAGGATTTGTAAGTGAAAGGTTATGGTTGATGATCCGCGTACCGTGTTACGATGATTCGGGGTAATCCTGGCGGATGAAATCAAATGTTGTGGAACAAGTGTGTAACCTCTGCAGAGTGTTAAATCTATTCGAATAGCCGCGTCCACGGTTACGGACAGTTGGAAAGGCCATACAGTTTCCGATGTCAAATTCTTGAAAATGTTGGTGAAATGAATTGTGAAGTGGTGAATTGAATTGAAATCACCACTTGAATGGTGGGAATGGCACTAATGTTCCCACTTGAGTTAGTTAGCACTTGAATAAGGCTTTTCTCAAATACTTGTGAACTAAAATTGGCTTTATGCAAATAAACTAGAGCTTAGCACCCCCTTACTAGAATTGTCAGCACTTACATTAGTTTTAGTTTGCGAGTACTTTAAAGTACTCACGGCTGTGTCCCTGGCTATTCAAATGGCCAGACTATGAAGAGGAGCAGAACTACCAACATGACGGCAACCAAGACGTCTATGACAACTAGGGAATCTTCTGACGTCAGACGTTGGCCTGTGGACTCAAGAGTCCCTTCTATTTACGCTTCCGCTATGAACTTGTGTTTGTTCGTTGATCAATAGATCAACTATTTTTGTAATATGAATCATGTGATTCAACTTGTAAGATGACTATGGTATGTAATGAATGATGACTTATGATATTCAACTGTTATGTCTCGCAACAACAATATTCCTAGGATTGCGATGTATGGCATAACAGGCATCTGGACTTAAAAATCCGGGTGTTGACAAGTTGGTATCAGCGCCATTGTTTGACCTTAGAAGGCCTTAGTTAGAATGGACGTCTGAAAAACTTAGTTTCAAAAATAAAGAAGTACATATTTGTGAAAAACTTATTCTCACTCTTATCCTTGAGATCTTTTTCAAAATGAGAATGTCATGCTCTACTTTTTCCTTTGAGAACTACATAAAAATGTACACACTTGACCACTTCTTTAACTTACTCATCCTCATTGCTCACAGATGGAGTACAAATAAGAGTTCTATCAGCTTGGTCACGGAGGAAACCTGATGTTCGAGAAAGACTTGAAGCAACTAGTGGATTATCTAGGACGCCTGTATCCCGAGTTCTTCGGGACACCCCTCAACAATCACTCCGGAGGACCACCTCGGTGGGAAGTTTCTGCAGATCTACGACGGAAACTTGGAGCCCCAATATGGGAAACCATATGGTTTTCTGTAACGGGAAACACTTGGAAGGAAGGACTAGTCAGAGCGATGCAAGAAGCAATTTCCCGTCTGTGTGGACAACATGAGAACAAGATCAAGAACACTCGCTTCATCTACTACCCAAGACATGACCCCATGGGAAGACCGATGACCATGCCCCCGCACACGGAGATGAACCACTATATAGCACACCTCGACTTCATGCTGTACAAGACCCGCAAGGAATTAGACAACGCCCTCGCCTCTCGCCAAGCACATTACCCGTGAAGACGAAGAATTCACCCTGAAGAGTAGTATCACCCCAGCACTTAAGTAGGTGTGAGTTGTATCAGGATCCCCTTGTATCGTAGAGCGAATGAATGGTTCTTAAAACCAACGGTGTGTTAGATTGGTAATGTATGATGTTTGGTATGAATGAAAAAGTGTTGCTGGTTTTTACCCCCTCAACACTACTCAAATTTTCAAGTTTTGAACTTCGTGAACTTTAATTCAAACAAACCGTAGTAATTTCCCTCTTACCTTATCATCTCCTCCGATGTTCAGATGGCCCCACCAACCCGCAGCGCCACCCAAGACGCCATGATGCAGATGCTAGAGATGATGATGGCCGACCGAGAAGCCGAAAGAGCTGAACGCCAAGCCAACATTGCTGCACTGCAGCAGCTTGCTCAGAACAACAACGGCCATGGAATCACGACCACCCTGGGTCAAAACTGAAAAACTTCCAGAACACCAACCCACCCATTTTCAGCAAGACCGAAGAGCCCCTCGATGCAGATGACTGGCTCCAGACAATGGAGAACAACCTCGAAGTCGCGAGAGTTGAAGCCACCGAGAAAGTACTGTTCGCCACCCACTATCTATCAGGACCTGCACGAGCCTGGTGGACAAGCACCCGCGCAATGAATGGGGGACAGATGATGACCTGGGAAGACTTCAAGCTGAAGTTTAGCAAGTACCATGTGCCCCAAGGACTAATCAAGATGATGAGAGACGAGTTCCGCGAACTCAAGCAAAGCAGAATGTCCGTGGTAGAATACCGCGACAAATTTCTTACTCTGCCAAGGTACGCCCCGGACGAAACCGACACCAATGAGAAGCGGAAGGAAGGATTTCTGAACGGACTCCATGACGAGATGCAGACCGTACTGGTCAACATTCCCTTTGCTGATCTAGAAGCCCTGGTGGACTCCGCCATCCAGATGGAAGGGAAGCTTCACCAAGCCAACGAGAACCGCAAGCGCCGGATGATGAACCAACATGGATCCAGCAATACCCAGAAGTACCGCAACAACTCATCTGGAGGATTTACTCCAAAATACAACAAGCCCACTGCCCAGACTTACCACCCAAACTACACCAACAACCATGGAGGACCCCCGAAGCCCGGAGGCAACAACAACAACAATCACACCAGCAACAACGGGAACCCCAACAACAACAACAACAACAACAACAACAACAACACTGGCCCTAGGACTGGAAGCAACGCCATCCCCGTCGCCAACAAGGACAAGGCCACCATCACTTGTTATGAGTGTGGAGTGGTTGGGCACTACTCCAACGAGTGCCCCTAGAGGCTCGCCAAGATTGCCGGCAACACCGCTGCACCCGCTCAGAACCAACGCTGCTTTGCCGCAAGAAAGAACCAGAACAACAACGGTCGCTTCTACAACATGACTGCCACCGAAGCTCAAGAAGCACCTCAGAACATGCCAAGTATGTCTTCCTGTTAAATCATATCGCCCAATCTTTCTTAGGGACCTAACTTTTCTTAAAATCTCGGGACGAGATTTGTTTAAGGGGGAAGGGTTTGTAACACCCCAAATTTCCAAAACAAAGAGAAAATAAATTTCCTTTTTCCAAAAATGAGAACCAACAAAAACTTTTCTTAAATAGAGTGCTATGCTTACTGCTCATACCTATTACTTGTGTTTATGTCATTGATACGTCCAATTTGCATCACTATTTTATATCATAATTTGCTGTTATTCATTGATATATTTCATATTGGGACACATTACTTATGTTATTTCATCTATTTTGCATGTTTCATCGTTATTGGAGGATCAAACACCGGAGCCAGGATTCTGCTGGAAAAAGCACCGTCAGAACGCAATATTTCGGAAGATCAACTCTGGAAGGAAATTATACCAAAAATCCTATTTTTCAAGATGACGAAGGAAGCCAGAAGGAGGAGCCAGGAGCAGCCAGGGTGGGCCCACACCCTAGGGCGGCGCGGCCCAGGCCCTGGCCGCGCCGGCCTGTGATGTGGAGGGCCCACGACCCTTTTCGCCTCCTTTTCTTCGCCAAACCCTTCGTCCCGAAGACCTAAGCCACAGAGGGTACCTCGCGAAGAGTTACAGCCGCCTCTGCGGGGCGGAGAACACCAGAGAGAAAAGAGCTCTCCGGCGGGCAGGAATCCGCCGGGGAAATTCCCTCCGGGAGGGGGAAATCGACGCCATCGTCACCGTCATCGAGCTGGACATCATCGCCATCACCATCATCATCATCTCCACCATCATCACCGCCGTCATCACCGCTGGACACCGTCACCGCCATAGCAATTTGGGTTTGATCTTGATTGTTTGATAGGGGAAACTCTCCCGGTATCGATTTCTACTTGTTGTTGATGCTATTGAGTGAAACCATTGAACCAAGTTTATGTTCAGATTGTTATTCATCATCATATCACCTCTGATCATGTTCCGTATGATGTCTCGTGAGTAGTTCGTTTAGTTCTTGAGGACATGGGTGAAGTCTAAATGTTAGTAGTGAACTATGGATGAGTAATATTCAATGGTGTGATATTTAAGTTGTGGTGTTATTCTTCTAGTGGTGTCATGTGAACGTCGACTACATGACACTTCACCATTTATGGGCCTAGGGGAATGCATCTTGTATTCGTTTGGCAATTGCGGGGTTGCCGGAGTGACAGAAACCTAAACCCCCGTTGGTATATCGATGCAGGAGGGATCGCAGGATCTCGCAGTTTAAGGTTTGTGGTTAGATTTATTTCTTAATTACTTTCTTGTAGTTGCGGATGCTTGCAAGGGGTATAATCACAAGTATGTATTAGTCCTAGGAAGGGCGGTACATTAGCATAGGTTCACCCACACAACACTTATCACAACAATGAAGATTATTTAGCCGTATGTAGCGAAAGCACTAGACTAAAATCCCGTGTGTCCTCAAGAACGTTTGGTCATTATAAGTAAACAAACCGGCTTGTCCTTTGTGCTAAAAAGGATTGGGCCACTCGCTGCAATTATTACTCTCGCACTTTACATACTCGTACATTATTCAACTGTTACATCAAACCCCCCTGACTACTTGTCTGTGAGCATTTACAGTGAATCCTTCATCGAAACTGCTTGTCAACACCTTCTGCTCCTCGTTGGGATCGACATTCTTACTTATCGAAGATACTACGATACACCCCCTATACTTGTGGGTCATCAAGACTATTTTCTGGCGCCGTTGCCGGGAGTGAAGCGCTATTGGTAAGTGGAATTGGTAAGGAAAACCTTCTTGTTGTGCTGATTTTATTTCTGCCTGCTGCTATAAGTCATTATGGAGAGATCTTCTCTTCAATTTCTATTTGGGAAATCTACTACTACTGCAACGGTAGTGGATGAAGCGCCAGGTGAGGAAGTAATACCATATAAAATACCTATGAAAATTATTGAACGTGTTATGGATAACCGCTATGAAGGGGATGGAACTGTCCATCCCGGTGATCATTTACTATTTTTGCATGAATTATGCGGGTTATTCAAATGTGCAGGTATTGCTATGGATGAAGTGAGGAAGAAACTATTCTCTTTATCGCTGTCTAGTAAAGCGGCGCATTGGTATAAATTACTGGATAATGGGGATTCTCTTGAATGGAATGATATTGTGCCCCGGTTTTATTCTAAGTTCTATCCTCCAAGTGAAATTCATAAGGATCGGAATCGCATATATAATTTTTGGCCTCATGATGGAGAGAGTATTGCCCAAGCTTGGGGAGACCGAAGTCTTTAATGCTCAAATGCCCCATTCATGAGCTTCCTGGTAATGTTATTATTGATAATTTCTATGCAAGACTTTCTTTTCAAGACAAGACCTTGCTGGATACTTCTTGTTCTGGATCATTTACACGCAACAAAGAAGAGTCTAAAAGGGACCTTCTTGATCGAATCCAAGAAAATACTGAAGGATGGGAGAACGACAAAGATCGAGAATCAGGTATAATTTATGATTATAAATGCATTGAAGCTTTTATGGATACTGATAAATTTCGTAATATGAGTGCTACATATGGTCTTGATTCTCAAGTTGCTGTAAATCTTTTTAAAGCTTTTGCCTCTCATTATTAATTGCCAAAGAAGAACTTTGATAAGTATCATGAACCATATAAAGATAAAATTGATTCATCTATTAATAAATGTGTTGTAGTTGAAACTGCTGATCATGTTATTCCTGAGGTTTATATTGAAAAAACTCCTTTCCCTGCTAAAATGAAGGAGTACTCTGTTATAAATAGTGCGGTTCATAAAAGTGAAAAGAAACCTGTAGAACCTGAAGAACAAATAAAAGTTGAACCTGCTGTTGCAATAGTTAAAGATCTTGTGACTGAAAATGTGGAGGATGGTCATATTATTTTCTGTGAAGATGCTTCTAATATTGTTTCACATCCTGATAAACCCAAACAAGCTAGTGTTCCTATGCTATCTGTTAGAATTGGTGATCATTGCTATTATGGATTATGTGATATTGGTGCAAGTGTTAGTGCTATTCCGTATGAGCTTTACACGGAGATTATGCACGAAATTGATTCTTGTGAACTTGAAGATATT
Source organism: Lolium perenne (assembly GCF_019359855.2). Lineage (NCBI taxonomy): Eukaryota > Viridiplantae > Streptophyta > Magnoliopsida > Poales > Poaceae > Lolium > Lolium perenne. Next base: position 166,342,533 of record NC_067247.2, read on the forward strand.
GATGTGGTTATTCAGCTGGCTAATAGAGAAACTATTTCTCCAATTGGTATTGTTCGAGATGTGGAAGTTTTATGCGGTAAGATTAAATATCCTGCTGACTTTTTGGTACTTGGTTCTGCTGCTAGTGATTATTGTCCTATTATCTTTGGTAGACCTTTTCTAAATACTTGTGGAGCTATTATAGATTGCAAGAAAGAGAAAATTTTGACTAAATTTGCTGGTGAATCTTATGAGTTTAACTTCTCTAAATTTACAAAAACTCCTTATAAAGCTGATTTGCCTAGTAATGATATTAAAATGGAGCAATGTGCATCTATTGTTCTTGTTCCTAATAATCCTTTGCGGCAACATTTGGAGGATAGCGAGAGCGAAATTTTTAGGAAAGAAAGAGATGAGCTTGAGGAAATTTTTCTTCGCCAACCTATTCTCAAGCATGATTTACCGGTGGAAGATTTGGGTACAACACCGCCACCAAAGGAAGATCCTATTTTTGATTTAAAGCCTTTACCTCGATAATCTTAAATATGCTCATATTGATGATAAGAAAATATATCCCTGTTATTATTAGTTCTAAGCTTTCAGAGATTGAGGAAGAAAGGTTATTGGAAATATTGAAGAAGCATCGAGGCGCTATTGGCTACACTCTTGATGATTTGAAGGGGATTTCTCCTTCTATTTGCCAACATGCTATTAATATGGAAGATGATGCAAAGCCTGTTGTTGAACCTCAGCGTCGTCTAATTCCAAAGATGAAGGAAGTGGTAAGGAATGAGGTACTACGACTCCTTGAAGCTGGTATTATATATCCTATTGCTGATAGTAGATGGGTTAGTCCTGTGCACTGTGTTCCCAAGAAAGGAGGTATGACTGTTGTGCCTAATGATAATGATGAGCTCATTCCTCAAAGAGTAGTTGTAGGGTATAGAATGTGCATTGATTTTCGAAAAGTTAATAAAGTTACTAAAAAAGATCATTACCCTTTACCCTTTATTGATCAAATGCTAGAAAGATTATCTAAAAATACTCATTTTTGCTTTCTTGATGGTTATTACGGGTTTTCACAAATTGTCGTTAAAGCTAAAGATCAAGAGAAAACCACTTTTACCTGTCCCTATGGAACTTATGCTTATAGACGCATGCCTTTTGGTTTATGTAATGCTCCTGCTACTTTTCAAAGATGCATGTCTGCTATTTTTCATGGTTTTTGTGAAAGTATTGTAGAGGTATTCATGGATGATTTTTCCGTCTATGGGAATTCTTTTGATAGCTGCTTGCGAAACCTTGATAAAGTTTTGCAGAGATGTGAAGAAACTAACCTTGTTCTTAATTGGGAGAAATGCCACTTTATGGTTAATGAAGGAATTGTATTGGGACATAAAATTTCTGAGAGAGGTATTGAAGTTGATAGAGCTAAAGTTGAAGCAATCGAGAAGATGCCTTATCCGAGGGATGTTAAAGGTATTCGTAGTGTTCTTGGTCATGTTGGGTTTTATAGGAGATTTATTAAAGATTTCTCTAAGATTTCAAAGCCTCTTACTAATCTTCTTCAAAAAGATGTACCATTTGTTTTTGATGATGATTGTAAGGAAGCGTTTGAAACTCTTAAGAAAGCCTTAACAATCGCTCCTATAGTTGAACCCCCGATTGGAATTTACCCTTTGAAATTATGTGTGATGCTAGTGATTTTCTTGTAGGCGCCGTCCTTGGACAGCGAGTAGATAAAAAACTGAATGTTATTCATTATGCTAGTAAAACTCTTGATGCTGCTCAAAGAAATTATGCTACAACTGAAAAGGAATTATTAGCTGTAGTTTTTGCTTGTGATAAATTTAGATCTTATATTGTTGATTCAAAAGTTACTATTCATACTGATCATGCTGCAATTAGATACCTAATGACAAAGAAAGATGCTAAGCCGAGACTTATTAGATGGGTACTTCTGTTGCAAGAATTTGATTTACATATTGTAGATAGGAAAGGTGCTGATAATCCTGTTGCTGATAATTTGTCAAGATTGGAAAATATTGCTTATGATCCTGTTCCTGTTAATGATAGTTTTCCAAATGAACAATTGGCTGTAATAAAGGTGAGCTCGCGAGACAGTCCTTGGTATGCTAATTATGCTAACTTTATTGTTTCCAAGTACTTGCCTCCAACCTTTTCAGTTCAGCAAAGGAGGAAATTCTTTTATGATTTGAGGCATTATTTCTGGGATGACCCACACTTATATAAAGAAGGAGTGGATGGTATTATGCGAAGATGTGTTCCCGAATATGAACAACAGGAGATATTGAGTAAATGTCATGGTAGTGCTTATGGAGGACATCACGCCGGAGAAAGAACCGCGCAAAAGGTTCTACAATCAGGTTTTTATTGGCCAACTCTCTTCAAAGATGCGAGAAAGTTTATTTTATCTTGTGATGAATGCCAAAGGGTTGGTAATATCTCCAGACGCAATGAAATGCCTATGAATTATACTCTTGTTATTGAACCGTTTGATTGTTGGGGATTTGACTTCATGGGACCTTTTCCGTCTTCAGAAGGTAACACTCATATACTTGTTGCTGTTGATTATGTTACTAAATGGGTGGAGGCTATACCTACAAAAAGTGCTGATGGTGAGACCTCTTTAAGAATGCTCTTAGATATTATTTTTCCTAGATTTGGAGTACCTAGATATATTATGACTGATGGAGGTTCTCATTTTATTCATGGAGGTTTTAGAAAAACTCTTGCTAGGTATGGTATTAATCATAGAATTGCTTCTGCTTATCATCCTCAAACTAGTGGTCAAGTAGAATTATCAAATAGAGAGATTAAATCTATTTTGGGAAAGACCGTTAATAAAACTAGAAAGAATTGGGCTAGTAAATTGAAGGATGCACTTTGGGCTTATAGAACTGCTTATAAAAATCCCATGGGAATGTCACCTTATAAAATGGTTTATGGGAAAGCTTGTCATTTACCTTTAGAACTAGAGCACAAAGCTTATTGGGCTGTTAGAGAATTAAATAAAGATCCTAAACTTGTCGGTGATAAGAGGTTGTTGCAATTGAGTTCCCTAGATGAATGGAGAAGTGAAGCTTATGAAAATGCTAAACTCTTTAAAGAGAAAGTCAAAAAATGGCATGATAGGAGGATTATCAAAAGAGAATTTAATATTGGGGATAAAGTCCTATTGTATCGGTCTCGTCTCAGATTCTTTGCAGGGAAATTACTCTCGAAATGGGAAGGACCATATGTTGTCGAGGAGGTGTATCGTTCAGGAGCAATCAAAATTAGCTCTCTCCAAGGCAATGCTACGCAAGTGGTGAATGGACAAAGACTCAAGCATTATATCTCAGGTGATTCCTATAATGTTGATGTTGATATTATTCAAGTGGAGACACCGGAAGATTTCATCAAAGGGCAAATTGACAGTCCGCCAGAACTCGACTTTGAATAGGTAACAGTACTGGTAATGAAAAGTACGCAATTTACCTTCCGAACTATATTTTTGCTGTTTTTGGAAAATGTGAGAAATTACGAGTTCGAAACGGAGTGGAAAGGACGCACGAGGGGGTGCCACCATAGGGCGGCGCGGCCTGACCTGGGCCCGCGCCGGCCTATGGTTTGGCCGCCCCGTCGCTCCTTTCCGACTCTGGTTCGATCTGGTATTTTCCTTATTTCGCGAAAATATTTGCTATATAATCTCCCGGACCCCTGGAGGTCCGTATATCGTGTTTTCGACGTGTTTTGTTTCGAGCTGTTTCTGCCAGGATCTGTTTTCGGTTTAGAAGCACCATGGTTTCCAAGAACAAGGGCAAGGAGTTTCCGGATGAAGATGATCGAGATCTTGGGTGGAAAGAGGAAGCCAGAAGGAGAAGCCTGGAAGACAGGATGGAGAAGTTAGAACAAGAGGTTTTCAAGTACAAGAAGATGGCTGAGCGTGAGGTGGATATCTTCCACAGGATTGTGTCTGAACTCATTGCTGAACATGAGAAGGAAACTGCAAAGCTTTGGAGCGACATCCTCTCGCTTCACGACACCACCAACAAGCTCCAAGCACAACTCTATGATTTTCAGAATCAGAACTGTGAGTATGAAAACAGGTTTAAATACATAAGCCGTGCTGCTAGTTTCAGGATCCCCGAGACCAAGACGTCGTTTCTTGATGGAGAGCCTCTTCCTTGGAAGTTTGATGACGGGAGTTCATCACCACCATCGCCGCAGGAGTAATTCATCATCGGTATTGGCATCCCCTTGGTTTGTTCCAAGCTTGGGGGAGTGCTGCGGTATCACATTATCACTACCTTTTACTTTTATTGTCAAGTAGTGTCATATCATGAGTAGGGAAGTTATCATATAAGATGGGTTGCGTTTGGAAGTATCTCTCCTTTAGTTGGTTGTCTATGTATCCCTTGGTGTGAGTTATCGTTATGGAATATTAATGAGAAGTCTTATCATTTACATATTGCACATCTTATTTTAGTTTGCAATCTTTACTATATGATTCACCTTGTTGTTAGTATTGGTATCACTTTGGGAGCATTGAATAAATCTATTTGGTTTTGGCAAACTTAGCATGGGTCAATAGCAACAACACTTTAAGGTTTAAATAGAAAAGAGAAATACATGTAGATGTTTCATTGTCTTTCTTGTTAGCTCATAGCTTATTATTGAAGTTAAAATTGTTTGTGCTTACAAGGAAGATGCATGATTGTTTCTATCACATGTATATTTGTTTGTTTCCCTCGACTCTTATGCTTGCTAATTAACCTTGCTAGCCAAAGACCTGTACTGAGAGGGAATACTTCTCGTGCATCCAAACCTTAACCCAAACCTATGCCATTTGTGTCCACCATACCTACCTACTACATGGTATTTTCTGCCATTCCAAGTAAATACTTCATGTGCTACCTTTAAACAATTCAAAACTTAGTATCTCTTATTTGTGTTAATGTTTCATAGCTCATGAGGAAGTATGTGGTGTTTTATCTTTCAATCTTGTTGGGCAACTTTCACCAATGGACTAGTGGCTACATCCGCTTATCCAATAATTCTGCAAAAAGAGCTGGCAATGGGATTCCCAGTCCCAAATTAATTAAACTAAATAGACACTCCTCCATGGTATGTGATTGATGGACGGCACCCGAAGGATTCGGTTAGCCATGGCTTGTGTAAGCAAAGGTTGGGGGGAGTGTCATCATCATAATAAAACTAAAATAAAAAGGCACTCCTTCATGGTATGAGATTGTTGGCAGGCACCAGAGGATTCTGTTAGCCATGGTTTGTGAAAGAAAGGTTGGAAGGAGTGCCACACAAAATGAAAATAATATGGGAGCCGCTCTTAGGAGGTTGTTTGGCAAGGGGGTTAGAGTACCCGCTACCAGTCGTTGACAACAACAAACACTTCTCAAAATGTTACTTTTATTCTCTTTATATGATTGCAAAACTGAAAAAGCTCTAGCACATGATTTAATCCCTGTTTCCCTCTGCGAAGGGCCTGACTTTTACTTTATGTTGAGTCAGTAAACCTATTTCCCTCCATCTCAAGCAAGCATTTGAGTAGTTGTGATCAAACCATTATATTGCGATTTGCTACATCATGTCTTTTATTCTTCCTTGTTTAGTACAAGTTTTATCTGAATGAATATAGCTTTGCAAGTTATCAATGACCATGAGAAGACCATTATGATTGAGTATGCAAGTTGTGCCTTATAAACTCTAACATGAGAGCGCTGCTCAATAAGATAAATATAATCATTAGTTGTTCTCTGACCAAGAACGAAGTTTGCCATCACCAATCATGATTTCTCATGCACCTTTACTTGTGATTACCCTATACTTGTTTCAATATGAGTTATAAGAGGTTGTCTACTATAATGTCCTGTGTGAATGAATATGATGCTTCTTGTCCGTATTTTATTTATCGACTCTTCACTCCATAAACATGTGGTCATGTCTATCGAGCTCGATTTCGCTTGGGGACAAGCGAAGTCTAAGCTTGGGGGAGTTGATACGTCCAATTTGCATCACTATTTTATATCATAATTTGCTGTTATTCATTGATATATTTCATATTGGGACACATTACTTATGTTATTTCATCTATTTTGCATGTTTCATCGTTATTGGAGGATCAAACACCGGAGCCAGGATTCTGCTGGAAAAAGCACCGTCAGAACGCAATATTTCGGAAGATCAACTCTGGAAGGAAATTATACCAAAAATCCTATTTTTCAAGATGACGAAGGAAGCCAGAAGGAGGAGCCGGGAGCAGCCGGGGTGGGCCCACACCCTAGGGCGGCGCGGCCCAAGCCCTGGCCGCGCCGGCCTGTGGTGTGGAGGGCCCACGACCCTTTTCGCCTCCTTTTCTTCGCCAAACCCTTCGTCCCGAAGACCTAAGCCACAGAGGGTACCTCGCGAAGAGTTACAGCCGCCTCTGCGGGCGGAGAACACCAGAGAGAAAGAGCTCTCCGGCGGGCAGGAATCCGCCGGGGAAATTCCCTCCGGGAGGGAAATCGACGCCATCGTCACCGTCATCGAGCTGGACATCATCGCCATCACCATCATCATCATCTCCACCATCATCACCGCCGTCATCACCGCTGGACACCGTCACCGCCATAGCAATTTGGGTTTGATCTTGATTGTTTGATAGGGGAAACTCTCCCGGTATCGATTTCTACTTGTTGTTGATGCTATTGAGTGAAACCATTGAACCAAGTTTATGTTCAGATTGTTATTCATCATCATATCACCTCTGATCATGTTCCGTATGATGTCTCGTGAGTAGTTCGTTTAGTTCTTGAGGACATGGGTGAAGTCTAAATGTTAGTAGTGAACTATGGATGAGTAATATTCAATGGTGTGATATTTAAGTTGTGGTGTTATTCTTCTAGTGGTGTCATGTGAACGTCGACTACATGACACTTCACCATTTATGGGCCTAGGGGAATGCATCTTGTATTCGTTTGCCAATTGCGGGGTTGCCGGAGTGACAGAAACCTAAACCCCCGTTGGTATATCGATGCAGGAGGGATCGCAGGATCTCAGAGTTTAAGGCTGTGGTTAGATTTATTTCTTAATTACTTTCTTGTAGTTGCGGATGCTTGCAAGGGGTATAATCACAAGTATGTATTAGTCCTAGGAAGGGCGGTACATTAGCATAGGTTCACCCACACAACACTTATCACAACAATGAAGATTATTTAGCCGTATGTAGCGAAAGCACTAGACTAAAATCCCGTGTGTCCTCAAGAACGTTTGGTCATTATAAGTAAACAAACCGGCCTGTCCTTTGTGCTAAAAAGGATTGGGCCACTCGCTGCAATTATTACTCTCGCACTTTACATACTCGTACATTATTCAACTGTTACATCAAACCCCCCTGACTACTTGTCTGTGAGCATTTACAGTGAATCCTTCATCGAAACTGCTTGTCAACACCTTCTGCTCCTCGTTGGGATCGACATTCTTACTTATCGAAGATACTACGATACACCCCCTATACTTGTGGGTCATCAGTCATGATGATTGTTATTATGTGTATATGCTATACCCTAAAACCCTAAAGTGATCATGAGAAGATCACCAACCAAATAAATCAAAAAGAGAAAGAAAATCAAATAAAAGAAAAACCCTAAAACCCTCACATATGGCTCTATGCCATTTTTATAAATTTTGACTCTAGACCAATTTGGTCTTCACCATTAGTTGACTAATGTTACTAAACACTTATTACAACTTTTGGAATCAAATAAACACAAATCAAATGGATTTCAAATTCAAATTTGGCTCACATATGATAATGGTCAAATCTGCCAATTATAGTCTGACCACTACTTTGAGCCCCTGCAATTCAAAATTTTCAAACTAAACCTTGCTAACTCTTTGCACCCCATCCAAGACAACATCAAGGTGAACACTTTTTGTAAAGATCACCATGCCAAATTCTTTCTAGATCAAATGCTATGCTCATCCAAAGTTGCAACATTTTATTAAGTGGAACAATCTCCCACTTATCAAATTTTGCAAATCTTTGATTTCAACAATTCCACCACCACACCTCATCTTCTCTGGTCATTTCTAACTCAATCAAACACACACTTTTCAAATTGGGCAACCTTTTGAATTCAATCAAATTTGGACAAAATTGCAAAATTTCCAAATATGGAACTATTACACACTATTTTAAATAGTGTCCTATCTAACCCTAACCTGCCCCAAATCCCTCTCTCTGGTCCCCTTGACTTCTCTCACCCTAGCCCATGCATAGCAACCCTAAGAGGGGGGCCAAAACCACCATGGACATGGCCATGCCGGCCATGCCACACATGGCACCCCCTCCACTCTTCTCCTCCTCCCTGGCCATGGCCACCCTGTCAAAGCCTGCCACAGAACCACCCTACATCCTCTAGCTTCATCACCTGTCGAGGAGAACGAAGCCCCTCACCGGAGGACGCGCGCGATGGTTGATGCCGTGGACTTCGTGGGCGCGTCCACCGCCAACTCTGGCCACGCGCCGCGCCGACGAACCACACCTCCCCTGGACCCCCATGCGCCATGTCGAGCTTCGCCACCGTGCCAGAAACCCACCTCACGGCCAACTTGCGCGCTATAAAAGGAGCCACCCCCGCGCCATCCTCTTCACAACAAACTTGCGCCCCTCTCTCTTCTGATCCTCCTCGTCCACTCCTCTCACCCAATTACTCACCGGAGCCGCCCAATCGATCGCCGGAGCCCGCGGCGGACCTGAGATCATCGTCGACGAATTGGAGCACCATCGGCGACGCCACCGGTACCAGGAGACTCGCCGTCGACGACAATGTCGACTAGCACCATCGCCGCACCTCGCCGGAGTCCAGGATCGCCGTCGACCCCCTACCTCCGCCGCGGCAGCATCCCCCCTCTCGTCGACGACGACGACGCGCGACCGTCCAATCATCATCTGATCCAGCGGCCCTCTTTAAAACATACCGTTTCGGTAAGTTACGGTCGCTGACGGGTGGGTCCTGCTGTCAGCAGGCCCGCAGCGCTAGCTGGGCCGGCCCAACTCTGCTTTGCTGCGTTTCAAACTGTTTCAGCCCACTCTGTTTCCCGCCAGCCCGTTTAGTTCGAATTTGTTTTAATTCAATTCAAACAATTTTCAATACTAAACCCCACTTTGAAAATTCATAGAATCTGTTTGGCTTGGCCAAATTTAACAAATTGCATGTTGTTGGAAAGCTAGTTAAAAGTTCTACAACCTGCCACTGGTCCCACCTCAAGATCTGTTGTAGAATTAAGTAACAGTATAATGGAACGAGTTAGGAGCTACTACAGCGACTTGACACTCTCAACCGTCCGATTTTGCAGGCGCACGGTCCAGATCTTCCTGTCGCCCCTCTGTGCGTCGCTGGGACTATTTTAAATGGGGCACCGCGTCAATCCTGGTCGGCCCAATGTGGAGGGCTTCTACTCCGGAAACCAATCTGGACGTTTTCTTGTTACCGGGCCAACATCCTCTGAGCCGTGGAGTACCAGCCTCGATTCATAGTCTCATTTGTGCGGGAGGCCTGCTAACCCCATCGTCTTCCCGATGTTGCTTGGTCGTTCCTTCAGATTCAGAGTGCGCTAGCCGCCACCACCTGTCGCTCCCTCTCCCACGTCTCTCACGCCCTCTCTAGCGCCGCCCAGTCTGAGCAGCAACGAGAAACCGTTCTCGGCGCCGCCTCCCCCGCTATTACATTCCCTGCACACAGCGCACAGAAAATGGCAGTGGTGGCAATGGCAGTGTACGATTTGGTGGAGTGAGAGATGAACGGGCCTGCGCCTCCGACGAAGCCCCTCACGCATTCTCTGTCTGCAACCTAGCGCTCCCACATCGTCGAGCAGAAATTTCCTCTGCGCCGACTGCCTCATGGTAATTACCCCTCACTTATCCTTCTTTGCTCAAATTTCGTGTCTCCATATTTTTTTTGGTCACAGCCGTGGGGTGGGGGTGATTTCTCATGGTAATTGGGCTGCAGCAAAAAATAATGGTCTACTGATGTACATGGCATTTAGTGTTTATCATGGCAGATTCAATGAATTTAGATGTAAGGGTTCTGCCTTCTTGTATTTGTTTATTATGGTGTGTAAATTTTCATGTTCGCATACTGTGGTGTGTAAGTACGAAAAGAGGGGGCACTTGGAGCACGTAGAAATTATTGTTTGTTGTTTATTATATGGTTCGAAAATAGCTGACCTTCCATTCTTGTACAGGGTTCTGTTTGATTAGGGTACTCAATTGCTTCTGTAAAGTTGTCGTTACAACTAAATAATTGTCCAAGGCAGAGCTTGTGCTGCTTCTGCTCCATGGTCGAGATAGGTGGACAAATTAACCTTTTCTGTTGGGTTGGGATCAACTGATGTTTTATTGTTGTCCCAACTCTTCTATTGATATAAAATCTGTGCAGTCCTGAAGTTGAAGTTTAGTTGACTGAAAGCAAAGAGATAAGGTACATTTTTTTCACTCAAGAGACAAGCATAACATTTATGTTCTATTTACAGTGTCTTCTCACTCCCTTCAGAATTCAATAAAAATAGAAACCAGAATTTACATGTGTAAGATTTTTATACTATTCACGCTTACAGTTTTAGAAAATCAAAAGTGGGCAATATATCTCTGATTATTGTTTGAGTTCTGTTGTAGGTTAGAACATATGGAGGTTCTGATTTAATGCGTGATTTTTCCAATCTGCTGTAGGTTGTGCTCCTTTATTTGATTGTCCTTTGGTTTTCTATATGTTCATAACATCAGATTATCAGTTAACTAGACAACTAGGGTGTTGGTCGATAACTCCATATGTCGAAGAACAGTTTTCGTGACCTGGGGTATTTGCTAGAACTACGGGCTTGTTTCTTTTATCACAAGGCATGTTGGTGCAACTTGTCATTCTTTTATTTAGTGAAACTGTAGAATTTTTTGACAATACGCTTTGTTGTCAAATACCTTGGCCACTTGTCCTCGAAGAGATGACTTTTAAAGTTAATGATATAATTAACAAGTACTTGTTCATTTGTTTGTGAACGATAGAATTGCCCATTTAATTAACCAAACTCCAAAAGTTGTGGCTTAGTTGTATACTGATTCTGATGTGCAAGATATGGGGCTTTTCGTTGGTTCCAAGAAACTGTTTTATTCTTGCATTCTCTTCATTTAATTTTTAGCTGACCACATAAATTCTAGGATTGTGGTATAGGGTTAATGTCTCTTGGGATTGTTCTGATATAAAATAACAGAACCTTCAGCACATGAATCTCGCATATGAATGATACTACTACCCTTATTTAATTTCAATAGGCATATAGAAAAATTAAATGAGTATATGAGGTTAATTATATTTCCACCTGTTATTTACAGGTCAATTCTATTTTACTTCAGCATTTGCTGCTAATAGTGACAGTGCCAATATGACATTTCTCATGCTTCACTTTTGGTATTTCTCAACTATATAAACTTGGATAAATTACAGTAAACCAACCAAAATCACATATTCACATGATTATGATGGTGGCCATTTATTTATTTGAATACCCTGTCATGTCTTAAGGCAGGTGGCTAATATTACCCCACGATTAACATGCCAAAATGTTTCATACTTTATTATTATTGGCTCATATACGTGAAACACATTTACTGATGCTCAGGTTCTGGAATTCCAATAATATGGGTGTAATTTATTTTCCTAGCTTCAAAGATGTAGCAGAGGAAACTTCTCATATCAGAACTTTTTTGTTCTGATTTGATATTAGACAAGTATGATATGAAGGTGAGGTTTAGCTTGTGCTAGGTTTTTGTCCAGGTTCAGGAAGAGAGAAAGCTGCTTAGTTTTTCAGTCGTTGTCTCGCTTTACAGATTAGCTATTGCACCGAGCACATATATTTGCAGCCAATGATCTTATACGATGTTTGCTTCAGTTCATCTCCTTTCGTTTCATACTTCTTATTTTTGTTACTACTCTGTGTAAGAATAAACAAATCCTAATCGATTTAGCGTGTTTCATTCATCACTTTACAGATTTGCTGCTAACAGATTCTTTATGTTTCATAAAATGGGCAATTGGCAGGGTTCAATTCAGTTCCTAAGAGGAGATGCAGATCAAGTAGATTATGAACTGTGAGGTTTGCTTCTTTGCTAACTGCATATGTGTTGTTGTAAGATATAGCTGTATGTGTGAGCATTTGTAGATTTGAGAAATTCTCATGTAGATTTCTAGATTTAAGGAATTCTCGTGTAGATTATAAGTTTGCATGAAGTACTGAACTCGCTATTAAGAAGTACCAGTTGCGCACTGAAGCAGAGCTTGTGACAGGGCACATGTGGTCCTTACCAACAGTAGCAGCAGTAAGCAAGGGGAGATAAAGGAGAGGCTCAAAAATAGATTTATTTTTTGAAAATTACACATAGATGAGTGACATCTCATGCCGAAAAGAATAATTTGTACTAGATTAAGGTTGCCTTGTGGTAACAGATCGTTCCAGGCTGACCGTGCATCACCTTTAGAGTTGTCTTCTTACTTTATAATATGTTTGTAAAACTCCTAGCAGGTTAGTACAACTAATGATCTCATCTTCCAATGGAAGATCTTAGATGCATATAAATTTATCCCGCTACATGTTTCTGTGTCTTTAGATTTGAAGCTATTTAGCTCATGTTTTAACTTCCATGTGACACAGATTCATAATTTCCTATCGGTAAAATGGACTGGCGTGGCAACGCGCGCCATCATGGTCTAGTTAATCTGATAATAAGAGGAAGGCAGGGACTTTTTCACATTCAAATATTTATTAAAAATCAACCAAAATAGATATTAAGTTAATTCCAACTCCAATAGCTCACATTTGACTTACACTAATTGTTTCTGCAAGAAAATGGTGTGGTCACTTTGCATGATCATGCCATAGTTTAATTAATGGACAATATGGCTAGTTTGTTTAAATGATATTGTCCAAAACTATTATGCAAATTATATGAAGTGCTTCACTTCATTTAAATCTTGTCCCAAATACTTTCATATGAAGTATTGACCCCTGGTCAAATACTCTCAAATAAAATGCTTGGTGATTTTAAATCATAATAGGCATTATTAAATGGTATGAGGTATTCTACCTCATTTAAATCAATTCCTCAAATGATGATGATGAATGGTTGACTTATGTCAACATGAGTTCATGTATAATTGTTTGAGGAAGTTAAATCTTAAGAAGATTCAATGAGAGGAAATTATTCCTCAATAACTAAATGGAAACTATCATTTACATATGTAAGGAGAAGCAATTATTTCCCTAACCCTAAGAAAGAAAACCCTAGATTAATTCTTGGTAGCAATGCTAAGTAATGATGCTGGATCATTTAGAGTGAGCCATTAAGGCTAATTAGGGCTACTTAAGTATTGTTTGGTGATTGTATCCTCGTATTCATGTATAGACGCTAGTGCCGGAGAATACCAGGAAGAAGAAGGATTCTACCCAGAAGAAGAAGAGCACTTTGACCACCTCAACCACCAAGGCAAGCTAGACTATTGCAAGTTATAATGTGGCAAGCTAATATTCTTGCAAAGTGCAAAGCCCTTTGGGGCAAGGCACCATGAATCTTACCTTTTCTTACATAAGCCCATCCCAAGTTTGTACCTTACAAGTTTTTACTTGTTTTCTCAGGAAGTTACTTTTATAGTTAACTTTGGTCAAAGTAAAGAAGCTTATTAGAGTAGCAAAGTTAGTCTCAATCAAGCAAAGCAAGATAGCACCCCTCTTGATTTAGAGCTAGTGCTAAGGAATAAAACTTGACTACTCTAGATGGGAACAATGTGACTTGATTTGAATTTTGAAACCTTGGAATGATGAAGCATTCCATTGAATGATTCTTTTGAAGGTGAATATGACAAAAAGAAGATGGTGATTTTTGATAAACATGATATTGGTTTGAATGCGATACCTTTCCAATGTTTAGTACCCCCACAATACCTGATTATGGGTAGGGCTTAACTGGAAGTTTATGCATCTTAGTATGGGTTCCCTCTGAACACACGTCATAGGGGTTATGCTTGAGGCTGCCTCCGTTGTTGAGAAAAGATGTGAATTGAGGTGAATTGTACGGCCAAGCCCTGTGCAGTTCCCATGTTGACAGTTGGTCTTCACTGGGAGGCCAAGCTCATGGGGAGAGGTGCTCATACTAGGATTTGTAAGTGAAAGGTTATGGTTGATGATCTGCGTACTGTGTTACGATGATTCGGGGTAATCCCGACGGATGAAATCAAATGTTGTGGCACAAGTATGCAACCTCTGCAGAGTGTTAAATCTATTCGAATAGCCGCGTCCACGGTTACGGACAGTTGGAAAGGCCATACAGTTTCCGATGTCAAATTCTTGAAAATGTTGGTGAAATGAATTGTGAAGTGGTGAATTGAATTGAAATCACCACTTGAATGGTGGGACTGACACTAATGTTCCCACTTGAGTTAGTTAGCACTTGAATAAGGCTTTTCTCAAATACTTGTGAACTAAAATTGGCTTTATGCAAATAAACTAGAGCTTAGCACCCCCTTACTAGAATTGTCAGCACTTACATTAGTTTTAGTTTGCGAGTACTTTAAAGTACTCACGGCTGTGTCCCTGGCTATTCAAATGGCCAGACTATGAAGAGGAGCAGAACTACCAAGATGACGGCAACCAAGACGTCTACGATAACTAGGGAATCTTCTGACGTCAGACGTTGGCCTGTGGACTCAAGAGTTCCTTCTATTTACGCTTCCGCTATGAACTTGTGTTTGTTCGTTGATCAATAGATCAACTATTTTTGTAATATGAATCATGTGATTCAACTTGTAAGACGACTATGGTATGTAATGAATGATGACTTATGATATTCAACTGTTATGTCTCGCAACAACAATATTCTTGGGATTGCGATGTATGGCATAACAGGCATCTGGACTTAAAAATCCGGGTGTTGACAAGCAGGGAGGGGTGGCAGAGGCCTACGACGGGGGAAGCGGCGTGGCCGATTGCGAAGACTGGCCGGGTGTGACATGTCGTTCTTGTGCGTGACTGAGAGGTGCTGCTCCGGTTGGGCGCGTTAGAAGGTAGAAGAAACAAGAAGAAAGAAGGAAGCACAAAATATAGAGAGATTTTTATGCAGGGTCACTTCGATTGAGAAATTAATTTAAGAAATTATTAGGTTCAACCACCATTAGAGGAGTAAAATTATATTCCTGCCTGTTTGTTTCCATATAAGAGACTGACGAGGGATGGCCTTACTCCCGTCCAAACTCCAAAAATATATAAAGCTTACTCGGGCTAGCTCTAAAACCATTCACTATGGTCTTAGCAATGTTGTTAGTTGCAACCCGCTCCGATTAGCATCTCATATGTACAAACTATCGCCACCGCCATCATACAGTTGTCCCATCTTCAAATAGAAATACGCAAAACTCTCGCAGCCAAACAAACCCACCACCCTCAACGCATATATCATTATTCCGTTGCGCCACACTGCCGAGACCCGTCGCTTATGACGCCGAAGAAACCACATACATAAGGCCGTCAAAAGAACATCTTATATCTTTGCTTTCAAACATAGGAGACGGCAAGACGCACAAGCAGACATAGTGGCATGCTCATAGGCGTACTCTCTGCGTCTGACATGTGCTGGTAGGAAAACAAAATCTGATAATACGCTTCAACCTAATCCAAGATTTGGGCAATTTTTTAAAATAATACGATTTTTTAAATTATTTTTACAAATATTACGTGATTTAAAAAAAAAATCAAATCTAGGACTTGGTCGGCCTGTAGGGTGCCGATCGGTCAGCTGGCTGCCGATCGGTCATTTAGTGGCTAACCAGGGTAGCTACGTTGATAATCAGCCGTCACATGGAGGTACTAGTACTTGAAGGTGCTAATCAGCCAGACCATGCATGCAGTAGTACGTGCATGTGTGCTAATCACTAACACCAACTTAGCATATGTAGAGCGTGGTCGGCTGCTAGCTACGTGCATGTGTGCTAATCAGCCGGATACCAGGAGCCGTCGGTCGGTAGCAAGCCGATCGGCTGGTAGCTGACCAATCGGTCAACTGATGGCCGATTAGGTCTGCCATCTGACATAGCCGACACCCTATCGCTAGAGGACCTGAAGCAGAGATCTTGCTACATCATTTTCGTTTGGGCCAACTTCGACCGATCGGTCAGCAGCTGACCGACCGAGTCACAAAAGTGAAAATATTTGAAATCGCGTGCTACAGCTGTAAAGAAATAAAAATATCGTATTATTAAAGAAAAATTCGCCCAAGATTTGCTCCTTAGCAGTAGTAATAAACCATCTAAAAGAGTTCATTGATGCAGGTCATGGTACTTTGATTAGTGGAAGACTATTTAGTCAGAGCTTATCTTCATTCTTCTCTTCTTTTCAATTGCATGGCCTGCTTCATGCATGCTACCTACCTACTTCGAGTCTTTTGTTAATGGAGTAGTTGTAGAAGGAATATACGTTGTCCAACAATTTAGGCAACCACTTAGTTAATTATAAGTAGTACAATCAGAGGGAATGGATCATGCACGGCATCTACACGACAGGATGGATACGGTGACATGACCGATCTGATCTGATCCGGGCTAGGCCGGGCCGGACACGGCTGCACGTTTTGGTAGTAGGAACGCGAGATGCGGTCCATGATCCATCCCAAACAACAAGTCAAAGTGGTCCACCCATCAACACTCAAAGTACTTTATGCAACTGGATGTGCAATATGTGCTGCCAGATTCAATGTACTGCCTAGCTGAAAAAATTCTACTCCATCGGCACGTAACCTCATACCATCGGTTTGAACAGCATGGGGCCTCTTTTTTTTGGAAAATGTAAAATCTATGAAAAAATGCTATGGGGAAGTGTTTAGACCTTCCATGACCGATACATGCACTTAAAATCTATAAAAAAAAAATTGCTATGGAGAAGCTTTCAATATCCATTGATCAAACAAAAAGTTTTGTAGTGAAGTTTATTTTTCATAGGGAATGAAGCCAAACCAAATCAAGATTCATACAAGAATGGTTTAAACCATAAGTTTGGGGGTGCCCAAGTCATCCCTCCTACTCCAACACAATTCTCGGTTTGCAAATCTTCAAACTTTGTTTTTTTGGGTACTATGAGAAAGTTACATAAGGTTCGAGTCATGGGGTGTATTTGTGTTTAGAGTTTGTTTAGGATTGCATATCTACATTTATATTAAGGGCCACCACCAGCATGCATGTCACATGTGAAACTCAGTAGACCTATGTTCCACATCACGGGCGTTCCAAGGCCTGACTCCCAGGTCGTGCTCTCTTTCTCCCCCTCCTCTCTCTTTCTCCACCAGCCTTGAGAGTTGTCCTAGGTCCACTGGGTCCCCTCTTCCCCTCCTTCGGTGGCCTCGCCGGCCGGAGCAAGCGTGAGAGAGAGGCCGTTCCTCCTCTGTATATAGTAGTTTACGGTTTGTAGTTGTTTCTTGCGTGGAGTATGGCGCTATGCCGAGGGGATCAAGGTCTTGGACGTATCTGGGATGTGTCCATTGGTCGGTGTTGGTGCTCCTCCTACTCATGGTGCTCTAGAGGTTGGAGCTGGAGGTGAGAAGGAGTTCGTCTGCTGCCTCCCCGCTAAATAAGCTCGATGTGCAGCCTCCAGTTCTAGAGGTCAAGGTTAGATCTCTCTCTCTCTCCTTTTCTATCTTCTTCACCGCGTCGCCATGGTGGCGGAGGGCGGGGAATCGATTTGGAGGAGAGAGCTGGTGAAGCTATTCCTGAAGCCCTATGGCGGAGTTCATCCACGAGCCAACGTGATTTGTGGCCATGAGAGGCCACTCTGCGCTGTGATGTGCAGTTGGCACCACATATTTTACTTCCTCCAGGCCATGAAGCCGAAGCGGAGGGTCTTCGGACTAGGCGCGGCGCTCCACGCTGACGGCGACCCAAGTGGCGCAGTCCCCGGTGCTGACGCCGGAGACCATGGCTCTAGTCCTTCTCTGAGCTCGGGCGGAGAAGAAGGACTTGATTGCTTTTTAAAAATTTTAGAGCATGTCTTTCTTGTAAAAGTTGAGGGCTAGTTGCTATTTCTGGTGTTGTCAAGGTCCTCCATGTAATGTACCCCGCCGCCTAATAAAGCTTCTGGGGCCTTTGGGATCCTTCCTTGTTAAAAAAGGACTCGCAAGTTGTTAACTCGTCTAGAGCCTACCATTCAAAGATCAGAGAGATCAAGGAGCCCATCATCCATGTCGCAGGCACTCTAAGGCCTACCATCCAGGTCGTTGTTGCACCCCCAATACCTTAATATACGGATCATTGGCGCTCTCAAGACCTATCAACCAAGCCGGATAGGCCATCAAACCCATTAGACAGGTCTATACGGGAGCTAGGAAACTTCACCAACACATCAAGGCATGTCGTCTTATACCAAAGGTAATAATCAGAGGCTTGTATGATATAAGGTGGGCTGGACCATCCTACGGTACATGGGTTGGCACCGTTTTCAGCCACAATAGACGATAGTGACATGAAGGCCTGCATCAGCACCTCCAACCAACCTAACCTGGCATGCTACACCAAGACTTCGTGTAGATTACCCGAACCAGAGGTATATCAAAGGAAGGCCACAAGATCAACTTAACTTGCAAGACATCGAAGACCTAGTGTGTAACATGGAGACACCTACCATAGACGTATGCATATATATACTGGTGACCATTCGTCGAGGAGAGGTCAAGTTCAACATCTACACTCAAGCCGACGCCCTAGTATCCATAGCCATAAGCTATAAAAGACTGACGAGTTCATCCTGTAATAGTGTTGTATGATATTGCGATCACACGATAAATAAAGTCTGTGGGAACTTCACAATCTACATCGTGTCTTTGATCCAAAACTATTGACCTGAGCGTCGTGCCGAACAAACAAACACTTTTCCGGCCTTCGGGATTTTTTTTTAAACATTAGGTTGTAGCCTTGCGTTGAATTAATAATGCCATAACAACAAGTACATGGTGGTGAATGAACAACTTACATATTTCAAAATGACAAGCAAGCAAAGAATAAACAGAGAGTACAACTTAGGCTTCGGGGCTATTGGCCACCGACATGACCAGAAGATGGAGACTACGTCATTAAGACAAACACACCACCGGAGAAAGATCATGCCTTCGTCACCTTGCAGCGCGACACCGCAGATGTGTAACTCGTTTCCGCCTCCAAAGAAGGCCCGTGCCTTCTCTTCTCGCCCTGGCTCGTAGGTTGATGTACCGTCGAGAGGTAGAGCAGATCACCCGAGAGCACGGATGCACAACATAGGACAAGTAGACAGGGAAGATATCCTTGAGCACGACAACCTCTACACATGATCTGCCCACGAACGGCGGCGGCGGCCACCACACCAACCAGTCAGCAAGATGCAAGCATATGGACCAACTCACCAAAGAAGACAGGAAAAGAAGATAGCATCCGCACCACTATGAAGGCCAAGGGTTGAACACATTGCCACCACGTGCAGACCAGACCGCACCCAGGATAGACCCCCTTCCACAAACCCAAGGTAGCGCCTCCAAGGGGGAAAACGACGGCATAACGTCGCCTCCTAGTTCGAAGGACTTGGGGTTTTCACCTGGGTAAAGGAAGGAGGGGAAAACAGATTTACCTTTACGTGGCCCCCAAGGAGGAAAGTGGCGTCATAAATGTCTCCACCGCCGGGCAACCACCGTCGTCCAGGGATTTATCCCAGATAGAGCCCCCACCCACCACCCCGAGAGGCTCCAGATCCCGAGGAATCGAAGCCAAGGGGATGGGATCATCACGGTGCAGGCTCGCTGTCTTCAGATCTGGCGGAGGTCAACGGGGTGACACCCGCACTACAACCACCGTCCACCATCCTCTCGCCGCCCACGCGACCAAGGATGGTGATGAGTGCATTTTTAGCATGTTTTTAAATTACTAGTTTATCAAGATGTTATCAAGTAGTGGTAGGATTTTTGTATTTCACCACGCTACCGTGCCCTTTTATGCTTGTCTACACATGACCTCAAAATAATAATTCAATAATGAAATATCAATGAAAACTATCATTTTCTTGCATTTTGATGTGATAGAAATAAATTTTGCACTTAATAAGGCACCAGGACGAAAGGACAATGCGAGGACAACTTTCAGGAGCTTTAACAGCCATCGGTACAGGCAGGGCCCGCCCGTACCGTCCGCTCGTACCACCCTCCAGGAGCACCGCCTCCCACAGACGGATCAGAGATCAGACACACGCATCTCCACGAAACCGAGAAACACCGCCCCAGATCAGATCTCAAGAAAGAACTTTGAAGAAGAGAAGATCCGGGCTGCTACGTGGATCCTCGGAGGACAAGGTATCATCCCTTTCACCATCATCAACTGCTGCACCTCCATCATCATCATCCTCCAACCATAGTTGTAATCTTGATTGGTATTGTAGATTTGTATTCGAATCCATTCTATTCCTTTAATTCCTTCCACAAGATTATGATGATATTCTTGATTGTATCCATGTGTGAGTAGTCCTATTAGTTCTTGTCGAGATGGAGAAACCCTAGCATGAATGTGAGATGAATCTAAGATGATCTATGGTTTAAGTATTAATGGTGTTACTTTTTTCTCTTGTTATTATTACATATTGTGCATCATGTAATATTGCCTATTGGTCTCGAGAGTGAAATACTCTTTAAAGTGTGGTAGAGTGAACGGCGGGAAGTTACATTACCGTATCGGCGCTTTGACACATGAAAAGGGGGATAAGAGGGATTCACAAAGCTCATATCGATGACCATGGGTATATCCCTTAATGGCACTAGTCCACATGTGGCTGCAGAAGGCTAGATGTTGTGGTTATTTAGAGATGCGATGACCGATGGCTTTCTGGGCGTATCTTATTACAGTGCTCTCCCACACACAACATGCATAAAAGCATATTTTATCTTAATTAACATGAGTTCTAATGCTAGAGGTGGATCCAATAATCCCCGATAACAATTTGTCTTATATAGTTTCAACCTTTTCCTTACATCATTTTACTACTTTATTTACTTTTCTTGCAACCATTTACAACACCCCTTTTATCATATTGAAATTAGAAAATAATCATTAATAATCTTTAGTAGAAAGTAGCAAGGGGCATTAAGAACCTAACCAGTAGCTCCTCGTGGTTCGATACTCTAAACTAGCTATAATTGATATGTGTTCTTGCAGTCATCAAATGGCTTCACATGAAAGCCCCTGCGTCACTCTGCTATGGGGCGGCACAGGCATCGGCGAAACCCTAGCCACTGAGGCCCCTCTCCCCGCTTTCCTCTCCCTTGCCGCCAGAGGAGACATGAAAGCAATTGTCGAGCGATCGTGAAACCATCCTATACCAATGCTCTCCTGGGTTTGCCTTTTTACATGCCCATTTTTATTCTTTGCGGGGGAGATCTGTAATCTCCCAAGACCAACAGAGGTGGTTGTGGACCTAAAATCTTCTTCTAGTCTAGGAGGAGGAAGATTCCGTTGTCTCACTACCTCAAAGGGGGGAAATCGCCACCATCATCGACACCAATGCCTCCTCAGTGTGGGGAGCACCCTCTATAAGATGATCTTCATCATCTCTACCAACAAACATTACCTCCATCGTTGTTACCAACTTTGATTTTACAAATATGAAAAATGAGCTATTTGTGCGGAAGCTAAATGATTGATGCATGTGGCAGCATCTCTCTCGGATGAGGATACTACGGTGATGCTTTCTGGAGAGTGATATATTAATTATGTTTGTCTTTGTTGTATGAGCTTCATATTTTGTTGGCCTGCAATATTTCATACCTATGATACTTTGGCAGTTTAGGGGTTCTAGTGCCAACAAGTTCGCTGCCCTTTTGTTGGGGTGTTTAAGGTTGAACACTCACAGTGGGTTTTGTTAGAGCATGTCTAGCAGGCCCCTCATAACGCGCGCACCCCGTATAATTTCCGCGGGATAGGGGGTGAGGGAGTTTTGGGCCGTCTAGCAGGCCCTGTATTCGGGCCGGCCTGTATCGGCAGAATACGGGGCATGTCAAATCCACCCCGCCGCCCCCTACAAATACAGGGTGACGATGCGAGTAGGGGTCCAACCCCTCACTCGCAACCCTAGCCCCGTTGTGCGCCGCCGCCTCCCCACACCCACTCCGGCGAGCAATTCGCACGCACGGCCCGCCGCATTTGCACCGCCGCCGGCCATAAGCGCTTCGCGGAGGAGTAGCGCCTCGCCCGCCGCCAGATCGAAGCGATCCCGCGAGTCGGAGACGATGGATGAGGCGTGGCGCCTCCACTGCAAGTACTCCGCCGCCGGGAGTCGGCGTGCGGCATGGAAATACGCCGGCTCCGACTGGGTGCCGCCGAGGCTCGTCGACTTTGCGGAGGGCTTCCGCTATCACAAGGTTGACCCGCCACTCAAGCCGATGAGCGGCGGCGATTTCGACTAATGGCGGAGCGCGTGGGAGCTGCAGCTCTCCTGGAAGGCGCCATGGGAGGGGAGCTCCAGCGGCGGAGGAAGAGGAGGCGCCGGGGGAGGACCCCCTCTTCTTGGAGGCGGTGGCCGCGTCCAAGAAGGAGGCCGCCGGCAAGGCTTAGGCGGAGGTGGAGGAGGCGGCGCAGGCCATCGCCGCCGTCGAGGAGATGAAGGCGCGAGAGGCCGCCGCCACTGCCCAAATCGTCATCCTAGGTGCCATTGTAGAAGTCGCGATCCTACTGGATCGCACAATTTTGTAAATCCCTATCTATGATCAATGTGATAAACTCTATGAATTCTCCCGGGTTTTGCAAATTTTAAATATACGGGGTGAAGTAAGGGTTCTGTTAGACGGAATGGTTCGTGCGTGATGAACTATGATCAATTTTTCTGATACAGGGCTGTACTCGCTCGATACGGGGCGAGCAAATAAAAGGTCTGTTAGACATGCTCTTAGTCCTAATTCCCTTTTTTTTGTTCCCTCGAGTTGCTCCGTAAACTCGTTATTTTCGTTAAACAATTAAGGAAAAGGGGTTAGCCTGGTAAGAAAACAATAGAACCGAGACTCATATTCAAGCGTTAATGTTTCACAATTCTGCATGCATATCACTGTACTCAGTTGAAAAGACTTTTTCTACAAGATGATAAAATATTGCACGGTCCCAAATACATGAATATGAACATCATATCTACGGTTACCTTTTTTTTGCGGTGCATATGCATAATTACTTGCCAGCACAAAAGTCGTGCTAACATAAATTGAACGCGAGGTAACTCGATGACAAATCTAATTTCTCCTACACGCATCCATCATTGAAGTCACAATGTGTCATTTTACGATGGAAGGAGGGGCACTCCCCGGTCCATGGTAGAGTACGCGACAAATTCCTTGGAGTTGCAAGTTACTTGCTTCTCCAAAACATCGGGAAAAGCCAACGGGTAACAGGACAGGACATGCTCCACCCTCCTCCCCCTTCTCCCGCCTCCAATCCCACGGCACCGTTTCTGTTTGACCTGACCAACCGCCGCCCCTCCCACGTCGCCCACTCCTCCCTCCATTCCATCCCATTCCGTTCTTCGTCAACCGCTCATCTGCGCCGGCAGCATCAGGCAACCACGACAACGCCGCACCGGAGACAGATAGCCGGCCGTCGGTTACTCGGTTTCCCAGGCTGCCACCGGGCTAAAATAGTATGTCTTCTCTTGCTATATCTTCTTCCTCTGAATTAAGTTCCTTCGTTTCTAGTATTAGGCGTCCATTTGGCACCATTCCTGCCGCTTCCATTCCACGGAAGGAGGAAATCAACACCATTCAACGAGGTGAGAAAAGAAATTCGTCGTCGTCATCCTCCTCCTCCTCGTGTTCCTCTCTTCTCCTTTTTTCTTTTGGGTTTTTCCGTTATGGTTAACTTGTAATCTTGATCCGGCTCGCATCTGTTGTCCCAGGGAGCATTAGACTTGATCATTAGTTTGGTTTTCCTCCAAGCTCTCTGTTGTGCTTCATGTAGTCTCCACTGCTTTTCATTGGCTAAACACTTATCTTTACACAAAAGTTTGAATGATTTCTTCCAAGTATTAAGGGATACTCAACAATTGATGTAGGCTAACTTAATTCCTACTCCTATCTTGTCCCACAACATTGTGCTGTTATCATTTTGAACTCTTCCTGCGTGCACAAAAATCAGGCTGCAATTTACCTTTTTTTTCTATGAGTACTTAAATAGTATATATGTTCTTGGGAGCATCAGCCTCTGTTTTGGATGCTTCCAATGCCAATACGGCTGCCTCGGGGATTCAGTGTGGTCTCCTCCCTGCTCTCTTGGTTTTGGTGTGTTACTGGACAAACAATTATACCAATCTGGAACTTTCGTATGAATAGAAAATGTGTGAGTTTTTTTGCTTCTTCTTGGTGTACACTTGTACCGGACATTTGTTTTGTCAAAAGTTTCAGTCGTTATGTTTTTTACAGTTCCTAGAGCCTCCCGTGCCTTACCACTTGTTGGATGCTTCCAAAGAGCTGTTAGCGCAGCTCTATGTTGTATCATGACAGCTTTGGTTTTGTGCGGGTTTGTTTATTCGGTTTACACTTTATACTTGGAAACGGCTGGTCAAACTCCATTACCTTCTATACCTTGAGCTTGCCAACATAAATTTAGAAGATCCCCTGCACACATACACACTTCCCTGTTTTTGACGAAAAAGGTGGTATTTTGTCTCAAGGTATTCTATCCATTGGTGCCTACGATTTTGCTTGCATATGTAAAGTACTGTTGCAACTATAGCACTGGTCATCCGTTGCAATAGCAATTTGGTCTTGCCTAGAAGTAAGATGAAGGTTATAATACTATGTCAGCTAATGTGTTGACAATTATCGTGTCAATTGCTTTGAGTATTCTGTGGTTCTATTTCGTTATCATCGGTTTGTTGATTCTTTCTGAAATTTCTTATTTTGGTAGCCTGATGACTGGGGCATCAGCAGGGGCATCAGCAGTTGCATCGCCCCATTTGGAACTTCTCATAGCTGCTTTAAATTTCTTGAGGTCAACTTCTACTATTCCATTGAATTGATTGCATCAAAGAAGACTAGGACATTTCTTTCTTTCTTTCTTTCTTTCTTTCTTTCTTTCAAGGTATAGGTTGCTCCTACTTATGAGGTGGGTCACATATGCTTTGCTATCGTCTGCGTGATTGTGATACCAATTTTGTATAGTTGCTACATTTGGTATTTTGTCTATGAATGTTCAAATAACTACCAATATACTTGGTATTTTGAGGGAATGAAATTTTCTTTTAAAAATCAGGTCTACTTGTTCCTTTCTTTTCTGATAGGTTGGTCCTATTTTAGTAGTACTCCTGTTTCTAACTGGAGAGTTGTTGCTTTCTTGTTTCTTATTTTGCCGTCGAAAGCTTTTGGTGGCTATGTTTCAGAAGAACAAGCCGTGCATAGTTTTTGCCGTAGAAACAAGGAAACTTCCAGCTGTCTTAGCCTGACTTGTTCTCCAACACCTTTTTTCAGGCTTTAGATTACCTGTGCTAGCTGCTAACTAATTGCTTTCGCACAAGAGCCATTCATTTGATGCTGGAAGAAGAAGCTGAGCTCAGAAAATGGACCAGAAAACCAGCAGGAGGAAGAAGGTACCATCTTATCTCATCCCTTGATGCAACCATCAATCCAGATAGTCATCACTCACTTTAGCCTTCTGCTTTCTTCAGTCCCCCTTTGGAAGGGTATCTGGTATTAGGGGTAGAAATTCTTCATCAAGAAAGGACGATGAGGGCTCTATCAACACTTCAGGTAGGTTCCGAAGTTCAGAACATTATTACGTTTTTCGACAAAGCAAAGTCAAAGTATTTCTCTCTTTTCCAATTCGTGATAAGAACAATTCATTTCCATGTGTGATGTGGAAAGTTCAAGCTTGTCCCTGATGTTCTGGACCAGGATTATCATGAGAGTTCATATTTGGTTAAGTCTAAAATCCAAATATGCTAGTAAGTACAAGTACCAATTCTTTGTGTGTGTATGTGTTTGCAGTTAATTTCAGAGACACTCCAGAGCAGTCAGAGGTGGCTTCTCCATCAGCATCATCTTCATCCTTCTTCAAAAGTACAAGTCTGAAATTCGGCAGTTTCAGTTCACCTTCTTCAACCACCAGTACACATATCGAGACCTTTAGGTACAATCACTAGTTTTCAAACTAAATTTAGGCACTTAGATAACCTTGTATTCCTCTGTGAAGCTCAAATTCAGATGTTTTTTTCTCCTTTGGCATCTCGCAGGGTATTTGCAGCAACATGGAACGTCGCCGGGAAAACCCCAGACATGGAGCTGAATCTAAATGACCTCCTGCCTTCTGATGACCAATCAGACATTTTTGTTCTAGGGTATGTTACAGAAGCAAACATCATAGTTTTCCATAATCTTTCATTTATCAGATGGAGAGCAGCATTGGACCTGGACAGGCATTCTCACACAACAGCTCTGCGTGTTCGCGAGAAACAAAAACAAAAAAACATTTTCCGTTCGTCTCCAATACAAACAAGTTAACCACATCTCCTGTTGCTGAACTGTGTGTTATGCAAATTATTGGCGTGTTTTCTTGTGGGGTTCTTTTGCTTGACAGGTCCTATTCTTCTGAAAACTATGTTTCAACTAACAACACCGGTTGCCAACTCTGAATCTTTACTTCAGAAATTTCAGTTAGCAAGTAAACACTGCGTTGTAAGTTTGCCACATGGAAAAGTATGAAATATTTTGATAAATGAGAACCAGTTGAGAAAATTTACAAACCCACCAATTGTGTGAATTTATTTCGGCGCGGTGGTTTGTAGGACCCTAGGGTCTTCGCTTTTGGTCTTGTATTCCATGGGTTTGAGCTCCACTTCTTGTACATAACAACAATCTACTCTATCTAATCGGATGGCAGGGCGCCTGCCTTTATAACCTCAATCTTTTGTTTTGTTTCGTGTAAACATTTACGTTTGGGTTTCACCGTACCAAATGCAGTTCATCTGAATTAGTAAGAAGCTTAATATGCTGTAACGGTGATGCAGATTCCAGGAGGTGGTCCCTCTCAACGCCGGGAACGTGCTTGTCATCGAGGACAACGAGCCGGCGGCGAGATGGCTCGCGCTCATCAACCAGGCGCTCAACCGGCCTTCCTCCTCGTCGCCGCTGACGAGCCGCTCCTTCAGCCAGTCCGCATCCCCCGCCTACGCACTCCAGACGGCGAGCTCCAGCCCTCTCGACCCGTCTCTGTTCCACAAGAACGGGTCTTCACCGAAAGAGGTTCGCCGCGCCGCAATCACCCGCGGCCGCCGGCTCAAGTCATGCACTTGCCCCGCGGAGAAGCCGCCCCGGCGCCGGCCCAACTACAGAGCGCCGTCATCATGCCTGATGATGCGCTGCGGCAGCAGCAAAAACCAGCGCCAGTACGCTGCTGAGGGCGACACGACGACGTCAGAAGAGGAGGACGCCGACATCGTCGTCGACGAGGAGGCAGCGTCGTTGTCCATGGCGTCCAACGCCGCGCTGCTGCTACGGCCGGCGGCGGGGAGCCTGCAGGGGAGGTACTGCCTGGTGGCGTGCAAGCAGATGGTGGGTCTCTTCACGACGGTGTGGGCACGGCGGGAGCTGGTGGCGCACATCAGCCACGTCCGGCTCAGCTGCGTCGGCTGCGGCATCATGGGCCGCCTTGGCAACAAAGGGTGCATCTCCGTCAGCATGTCGCTGCACCAGACGTCCCTCTGCTTCGTGTGCAGCCACCTCGCCTCCGGCGAGAAGGACGGCGACGAGCTCCGCCGCAATTCCGACGTCGTCGAGATCCTCAGGAGCACACAGTTCCGCCGCGTCTGCAAGCGTTCCGGCCGCCGCATCCCGGAGCGAATCCTCGACCACGAGTACATAACAGTTTCTCTGGTCACCAGTGTTTCTTGTTCCGGTTTCCGCCATTAATTAATATCGAGTAATTCGTCGGATTTCTGCAGCCGAGTGATCTGGCTGGGGGACCTGAACTACCGGATCGGTCTAAGCTACGCGGAGGCGAAGAAGCTAGTGGAAGCCGGCGACTGGGCGGCGCTGTTCGAGAAGGACCAGCTCAAGACGGAGCGGGAGGGCGGGGTCTTCCGGGGGTGGAGCGAGGGCCTCATCGCCTTCGCGCCCACGTACAAGTACTCGTGGAACTCCGACAGCTACGCCGGCGACGACGACGGCGGCAGTGCCGGTGGCGCAGCGTCGAAGAAGAAACCAAAACGGAGGACGCCAGCATGGTGCGACCGGATCCTGTGGCGCGGCGAGGGGATCGTGCAGGTGGCGTACGTCCGCGGGGAGTCCAAGTTCTCCGACCACCGCCCCGTGTGCGGCGCGTTCATGGTCGAGGTCGCCGTCCTCGACGGCACGGCCAAGATGGTCAAGCTCGTAGCCGCCACGGCCAGCATGAAGGTCGGGGCGGAGGAGCTCTTTTACCCCGGCAACCGTAGCTAGCAGCACGAGCGCGCGAGCTTCCTGAGCGTGATTCCGCCATTGATCGCTCAAGCTGGTTCCAAGAAAGAAACACTCGTCGCATCTCGTTGCCCAGACACCACTGATAATTTAGGAGATAGCCCGCGGTCGCGGCGTACTGAACTACTGTACTACTGATGCATGCGTGCGCTGCTGTCGTTCTGTTGAGCTTTGAAGAATTGATCAGTTCTGACGCTAAATGTGGGAGCGATTTTGCTCTCACACCAAATGTTAAAACTGAATCACTCACCTCTGATCCTGTACCTCATGAACTGAATGTATGTAAATTAGTCTACTGCTGTGTTTGGTTGCAATAAATTGGGCTCTAAATTGAATTGGTAATGGAAAACCAAATCAACCAATTCAATGGAATACCATAAAGAGTGTTTGGATGCGCGTGGTATTCAGCTATAGAATTCAGGTTTCAATAGAATACCAAATCCTGTTTGGATGTCACATGTGTGGAAATGAGAGTATTTTTTTACTTTGAACAATACAACCTCTGTAATATGAATGAAAATAGCACAAGATGGATACATAATGTCTCACAAATAGCACAAAGTAGACAATTATGCTTACAAATAGTAGAAAGTGGATACATTATGTCTCACAAATAGCACAAAGTGAATACATTATGTGTCAAACAATCCATAAACATGAAACTTCTTCTGGTCGCAACACTTCTTCTCCTCAATTTCTGCAAAATCGAAATAAAAATTGCTCTCATATGTGTCTATGGTTACACAGAGGAGAGGGGAGGCCGCCGGTCGACCTCCACTTCTGGCTGCTGTCGTGGTATCGTCACGGCATATGCCATAGGGTGGCTAATCGAAGTGGTTCCTGAGAGATCTCACGGCGGTATCCGGATGCGGGTATGGGGACGAGCGACACGGCGATGTACCCAGGTTCGAGGCCCTCCGATGGAGGTAAAACCTCTACTCCTGCTAGAGTGTATATGATGATCACACAATACAATGGTGCTCCTAGAGTTGTGTCCGGCTGCTCCTGGGAGGCTAAGGGAGACGATGGTCTCTCTCACAGGGCAGCGCTAAGGGTGGAGTGAAGTGAGAATGATTGATCCCCTGCACGAGAGGGGGTAGTGCGGCTTATATAGGCGCCGGCACTTTACACATAAGACCCTATAGTCTACTGGCCGGCTTGGCCGGCTCCGGCTTCCGCTCCTTCCCGAGGCGGTGACGTCAGGAGCCGTTGAGGCATCGTGGCCTGTCCCATCCGGCTGCCAAGGTCAGCGGTATGGAGAGGAGGTGTCCCTGTCGCCATCAGCCACTGTAGCCAGTACGGATCGTCGTAGACCATGATGGCCTGTCCGGCGCGTGGCACTATTGCTCCACAGTGCCCCGCGCTTTACGGAAGATGAAGTCAGCGTGGACTTTGGGAACCCGGATCACCGACCCGGTTCCTTCCAGTGCAAGACTCGCCAGCCTCGAGTCGGTCTGAGGTACAAACCCCCAGTCGGATATGGCTTGTAGAAGCCGGCCCAGCTACAGCATTGGTGGCCGTAGCCAGGCCGACTAGGACCTAGAGCCAGCCGGCTTCCGGACCAGCCGGCCACGGCGCCAGCCGGCTGCTCCGCGTCCATTGCCCTACCCGGGGTCTTCCCCCCGACAGCTGCCGCCACACACAGAGGAGAGGGGAGGCCGCCGGTTGACCACCTCCCGTCGTTCAACCACTTCCCGCCGCCATTCAGCTACAACTAGGGTTCAGGGCGCATGGGGAGGGGGCAGCCAGGGAAATGGGGAAAGGGCGGACGGAGGAAGGGCAGCGGCGGCCGGAAGGAGAAGCAGATGGGGAGAGGGCGGGCGGAGGAAGGGAAGCGGCGGCCGGAAGGAGAAACAGATGGGGAGAGGGCGGGCGAAGGAGCTTACCTGGCGGCGCCGCCGGGTCGCCTGCAGCAGCCATCGACGGGAGCGAGCCTCCCCAGTTCTCGCTCGCACTTGAGTTCTCGGGAGAGACCGATTCTGAGGGAATACGGAGCTTGTGACCTCTGAATCGAGCTACGTGTTATTTTGGCCCGCGGGAGGGTACGCTCGGAATAGGCCCATGATCCCAGAACCCAATACCTAACACATCCAAACAGTAGAATTGGGGCTTCAATTCCAAAAATACAAAGCCCAATTATGTCCATCCAAATAGGGCATACAAGAAGCTACTACCTCCATTCCAAATTAAGGCTAGTATTCTATGTCATGTTTGACTAAATTTTTACCAAAATCATTAACATACAAAATTTAAAATCAATATCATTAGATAGATAATGAAATGTATTTTCATATGGTATCTACAAATTATTATATTTGTTGATATATTCTTCTAAAAATTTGATCAAACTTTACATGGTTTGACTTTGAAAAAAATAAGGCTTAATCTTTGGGTTGGAGGTAGTATGTCACAATAGATTAGTTGCTTATGTCTGCTCACAACATCTCTAGATACCACATCCCGCTGAACCGCATATTGCCGAATGCGGTGTACGTTAAAAAAGAATGTGATGTACGACTTTTTATGCTGCGAAAAGTGACACGGCGAAATAGATTATGCATATCTGTACCACGATTTGTTTTGACGTACATGTAAAATAGATCTGTTCGGCCTAGGTATACCACATATTATGGTTTTCAACACAAACATGGTTTAAGCCCGAGACATCAACTTCCAAAATTAAGGCATAGATAGTTCAAAAAAAAATTTGAAAAAAAAAAACGAATACCTTGGCATAGATAGTTCAAAATAACAACAAAGTTTTCGAAACAAACGAATAGTCTAGATGAGGCACTATGCGGATGCACGGAAGTTTTGAAAGAAAACCTTATTAGATCAAGAAGAAGGAGGGTCATTGCCATTGCCGCTGCCATCAACAACAACACCATCAGCACTAGTAATGTTTGCCGCAGCTGTGCTGCCAGCGCTGCCAACAACAAAAGCAGCTTTTTTTTATAAAGGGCGCTTTATTGCTCAGAAAATTTAAGCATTACACCCAACCTCTACATAATTAAGATGCACACTGTCGTTCAAATACCAAGTCTAGAACAAAATTAACTTATAAAGAAAGACAAAAAAAAATCCAACTAGACTAAGCTTCATTGGCTTCGGTCCGCCTATTATGCAGCCACCCATGTTGGAAAACAAACTTCTTGGTCGTATTCTCCAACTGTGTAGACACCTTCGTAAAGAGGTCTCGGTCCTCCAATCGTTGAAGTAGTGACCATGAACGGAGCAAAGCCGTACATCGGTAGATGACCTGCACAAGAGAAGAATTATTATCATTAAAAACCTTGTTATTTCTATATAGCCACAACGACCATACAACGGCAATCGCACCCACTCTGATTAGTGTTTTATACCTAGGATTCGCCCCATTTAGCCAATTGCCAAAAATATTTGCAATGTTGCGTGGTGGGTATAAGGTAGAACTCAGCTGAATGATTGACCATATAGATCTAGCAACCCTACAGTTGAAGAAAAGGTGTTTCTTTGTCTCATCTTCATGACAAAAAACACATTTCTTACAGCCCTGCCAATTATGTTTAACAAGGTTGTCTTTGGTTAGAATCACACCCCGACGAAGATACCACGCAAAGACTTTTGTTTTCAGCGGTATCTTCATTTTCTAGATGGATTTATTATTGGCAATCGGTTGACTGGGAATGGTAAGCGCCTTATACATGGAGTTAACTAAGAACACACCGTTCTTGGTAAGGATCCATCGGAATTCGTCAGCCCCCTGAACTAGTCGTATTGAAGCTAACCTCTGTAGCAATTCATTCCAACAAGTTAGACGGGGGCCAGTAAGATCACGCCTGAACGTCATAGTGGGTGGAGAAGTTTCCATAACCTTCTACAAGGTATCTCCCTTGTGACGAACAATATTGTATAAGGCTGGATATTATTCTCGAAGAGTAGCTGTTCCCAACCATCTATCTTCCCATAACCTAATCCCCGCCCCATTCTTTGTGGAGAACGAACCATATGGATAAAAAGTGCTTCTTAGTCGCCATAATTCCACCCAAAAGTGTGAATCCCCCGGTTTCCAATAGACCTGAGATGCCGCTTTTGAACCCACATATTTTTTCAGTAATAGTTGCTACCATATACCCTCCTTAGTTAAAAACCTGGCCAACCATTTTCCTAGCAAGGCCCTGTTTTTAACTTCAAGATCATGAACACCAAGTCCACCTTGATCTTTTGAACAACAGACAACACTCCATTTTGTCAACCGAGATTTTGTCTTCTCACTATCCCCTTGCCAAAAGAATCTTGATCGGAGATAATTCAATCTATGTAAGATACCTTTGGAAAGGTGGAAGAAGGAAATCATATACCGTTCCATATTCGTAAGTACTGCATTTATGAGAACCTTCCCAGCTACTAAGACGTTTATGTAGTATTTACGCAACAAGTTTCCATTCACCCAACGTCAGTCTCCGATAATGAATCGGAATACCGAGATAGCTAATCGGAAAACAACCAATCTCACATCCGAAAAACTCGGCATATAGGTTGGCATCGTCTTTGGTCTCACTGAAATAGAACAGTTCACTTTTATAGAAATTAATCTTAAGACCTGACAACTGCTCGAATGCTGTAAAAATTAACTTCAGATTTCGTGTTTTTTTCAAGTCATGATCCATAAATAGAATCGTATCATCGGCATACTGAAGAATAGATAATCCCCCATCCACAAGATGAGGGACTACCCCTTCAATCTGGCCATCAACCTTCGCCCGATCAATTATAATCGCAAGCTAGCATATCCGTCATAATGTTAAATAACATGGAGATAGCGGATTCCCTTGCCTCAAACCTTTTTTCATCTGGAAGTATCGACCAATATCATAATTGACCTTAAGGGAAACACTTCCACCGAAAACAAAGTTATTTATAAGAGGGCGCCACTCATATGAAAAGCCTTTCATTCTGAGTGTTTGTTGAAGAAAAGACCATTTAACTTTATCCTAAGCTTTTTCAAAGTCGATTTTGAAAATAACCCCATTCCGCTTTTTCTGATGCATCTCATGAATTGTTTCATGCAAAGTGACAACACCATTTGGAATGTGTCTTCCTTGCATAAGCGCAGTCTGGGACGGATAGACCACATGATCTGCCACTGAATTGAGTGTAATAGTAGCAACTTTGGAAAAAATTTAAAACAAACATTAAGTGGACATACTGGTCTATATTGTTGAATGCATTCCGCATCAGAGCTTTTTGGTAGAAGGATAATCTCACCAAATTTGATGCGGATCAAATCCAGTTGACCCACATGGAGTTCCCGAAAGAGCTCCAATAAATCATGCTTGATAATATCCCATAAAAATTGATAAAATTCGCCCCGGAAAACCATGAGGGTCTGACACTTTATTATGCTCCGTTTGAAAGACCGCTTTTCGTATGTCCTCCTCAGAAGAAGGGGCTGATAGAATCGCGTTTTCTTCTGGAGACACTTGGGGAATATCAACAATCATGGATTCATCCATGGATATGTCAGATTCCTCTGGTGCGCCAAACAAACATTTATAGTATGATGTAATATAGGACTTTAGCTGCTCGTGACCTTCGATCACGCCCTCCTCTTGTACTGGAGAATGAATGAGTTTCTTTCTGTGTCTACCATTGGCAACACTATGAAAGTATCTCGTATTCGGATCTCCTTCCAACAAGAATTGAGATTTAGATCTCTGAAACCACTTGAGTTCCTCCTCGCGAAGTAGGCCGGCTAACTTAGCATTGTATTGATTTTTAAGTTCAATCTCATGCATTGTCAATAGCCTTACCTCAGCAAGAGCCTCCAGGTCATCATTATTAGATGACAGGCTGAGTTTCTGTTGTTTGAGCTGCCCAGTTAGATGCCTAGACCACCCCCAAGGTATCTACGCACAGAGCGTAATTTGTTTTACCACCTTAGGATTGCGGTGTTCCCGGCCACTGGCTTGTCCCACATGAACTTAATCAGATCCGAGAACCCTTCCCTACATAGCCATCCCAACTCAAATTTGAATGGGCATCTACGCTGTGGAGTTGGATTCCCAGTGGTAAGTAAAATAGGAACATGATCCAACAAAGCTTCAATTCGAGGAAGAACACGTACCGAGACTAGAGGGAATTTTGATTCCCAATCTGAGTCCATGAGTACATGGTTCAATTTCTCATATGTGGGCTCTGGGAGACTATTTGCCCAAGTAAATTGTCTCCCAGACATGGAAATCTCTCTCAAGTTCAAGTTGTCAATGACAACATTGAATAGGAAAGTTCAATGATTGTCAAACCCGCCCTTGCTCTTCTCCCAAAGGTATCTAAGCAAATTGAAATCCCCTCCTATAATAATAGGGTACGGGTTATCATTTGCTAGATTAACCAACTCACAAAGAAAAGCAGGCTTAGCAGCATCCTGGACAGCTCCATAGCCAGATACCAAGCTCCAAATTAAATTATCAGATTTATTTGGGATGTGAATTTTTATATGAAAATCACCCCGAGAATTATCAAAAATCTCCATAGTCAAAGCTCGGATCCCAACTAGCATGCCTCCAAAACGCCTCCGAGGTGGGCGGGATACCCAAACAAAGTCTTCCCCCCTGAAAGGCGATTTAGAAATTTTTTTGAGTAATTTCGCTTGCCCATCTCAGAAATAGCGATAAAATCTAAGACATGTTCCTTAATACTTTCTGCAATGTGTAAGTGTTTATCCAAGTATTTTAGACCTATGCTATTCTTAAACATGTCATTCCTTTAGTAACAATCGTAGATTTATTCACTTTAGCCTTTTTATTAGGCCAAGCATTACGCTTAATCGAGGAAGTTCTAGATTTATGTTTCGTTGCTTGCAGTTCAAAACATGAACCCAACGCATCATCATCCAGACCAACCTCCGATACCTCTCCAACTAGATGTGTTCGAAGCTGACCGTCTGAGATGGCGTACACATCCTCCTCCTCATCATCAGATAGAGAGTTATCAGGCTTGCTCGAAGACACTGGAGCGACTTTTAATCTGTCGAACTCCATACGTCTAAGAGCAGCCAAAATAGAAATAGTACTAACTGAATTATCCAACAAAAGATCCACATTATTTAAATTAGCGGTAATAAGTGGTGTAGGAAGGCTAAGAAAGATTTAGAATTTTTATTCATACCTGTAAAGTTGAGGTTTGACACCGCCTTGCACCTCATCGCCTTAACCATGGAATCCTCGTCCCAAGCTGCCACGCCGTCAGGGCCGACACCATGGCGTGTACTCCGTCGAGATGGCGTACTACCCACCGGAGCGGGTGGGACAACCGAGCTCTTTTATATGCGAATTGTGGATAGCCTGGTTGCCCTTACAACTTTGTAAAAATTTATTCCGACAATGCGCTCTTTTATATTTCTCCATCAGTTTTTTGGTTCAAAATTTGGAACACACACAAACTTTTGTAAAATTCAATGAATCACACATAATTTGGGTTTGATGCTTTGAGCTGTTGAGGGCAAAGTGGCCAAGGCGCTTTGTCGCACTGGTTATGATTTATGTGGGAAAGAAGTCCATATAACCCGCACAAGTATTGGAGTTGGGACGATAGACCCCCTTAACTTCAAACTAGCACACTTAACCCCCACAAGTTGATAAAACCAAGCAATTAACCCCCCATTTCTGATAAGCTGTTTTGTAGGCTGGTATTGGTGACGTGTCATGATGTCTACGCACGCTTCTATTCCTGTAGACAGTGTTGGGCCTCCAAGAGCAGAGGTTTGTAGAACAGCAGCAAGTTTCCCTTAAGTGAATCACCCAAGGTTTATCAAACTCAGGGAGGTAGAGGTCAAAGATATCCCTCTCAAGCAACCCTGGAATTAAGATACAAGAAGTCTCTTATGTCCCCAACACACCTAATACACTTGTCAGATGTATAGGTGCACTAGTTCGGCGAAGAGATAGTGAAATACAAGTAATATGGATGATTATAGGTAGTAATTGCAGTCTGAAATAAAAATGGCAGCAAGCGAACATGTAGCAGAACTTGTTGGAAACGGTGTTTCAATGCTTAGAAACAAGGCCTAGGGATCATACTTTCACTAGTGGACACTCTCAAAAATGATCACATAATTGAATAAATAAATGCTACTCTCAAACACTCTCTTGTTGGATAACAAACACCATTAATTCTGTAGGGCTGCACAAGCACACCTCAAGCCGGAGTAAACAAGCTCCACAACGTCATAAAGGAATCACACACGATGCGCACACTGTCACCATCAAACCGTGGAGAGTGACTCCGGAGTTCATATTAGAGTAACCTCTAGAGTGCATAATAGACAAGAGTAACATCTACATATTCAACTAGATTACAAAGCTCATGATCACATAAAGATCACACCATGGGAGAGAGATATGAACCACATAGCTACCGGTAGAGCCCTCAGCCTCGGGGGAGAACTACTCCCTCCTCATCATGGGAGACATCAACGGTGATGAAGATGGCAGTGGTGTCGATGGAGATGACTCCGGGGGAAATTCCCCGTCCCGGCGGCATGCCGGAACAGAGATTCTGTCCCCCGAAACTTGTCGTCGATGGCGGCGGCGCTGCGGAACTCTTGGTGGAATATGATTGGCTTTTTTAGGGTTCTCGCATCTGGGGAAATATGTAGGCGAAGGGGAAGCGTCAGTGGAGTCCCGAGGGGCCCACCCCACCTGGCGGCGCGGCAGAAGGTTGGGCCGCGCCACCCTATGAGGTGGCCAGCTCGTGGCCCCCCTTCGTATCTCCTTCGGACTCCGTGAAGCTACTGGAAAAATAGGGACGTGGCCTTTTGTTTCGCGCAATTCCGAGAATATTCGCAGAAGTAATTTTCTGGAACAAAAAACAGCAGAAAATAGGAACTGGAACTTCGGCATCTTGTTAATAGGTTAGTCCCGGAAAATGCATAAAAATGATGTAAAGTGTATATAAAACTTCGGCATCTTGTTAATAGGTTAGTCGCGCAATTGGTATAATATAAGCATGAAACATTAGAAATTATAGATACGTTGGAGACGTATCAAGCATCCCCAAGCTTAGTTCCTACTCGCCCTCGAGTAGGTAAACGATAACAAGAATAATTTCTGAAGTGACATGCTACCAACATAATCTTGATCAATACTATTTTAAAGCATATGAGATGAATGAAGTGACTCAAAGAAATGGTCTATAGTTTGCTAACAAATAGATAATGACTAAACAACTGAATCATATAGCAAAAACTTTTCATGAATAGTACTTTCAAGACAAGCATCAAAAAGTCTTGCATAAGAGTTAACTCATAAAGCAATAGATTCTTAATAAAAGGTTTTGAAGCAACACAAATGAAGATTTAAGTTTCAGCAATTGCTTTCAACATTCAACATGTATATCTCATGGATAATTGTCAACACAAAGTAATATGATGAGTGCAATAAGAAAGCATGTAAGAATCAATGCACACAGTTGACACAAGTGTTTGCTTCTAAGATAGAAAGAAGTTGGTAAACTGACTCAACATAAAGTAAAAGAAAGGCCCTTCGCAGAGGGAAGCAGGGATTAAATCATGTGCTAGAGCCTTTTAAGTTTTTGAAATCATAAAGAGAGCATAAAAATAAAGTTTTGAGAGGTGTTTGTTGTTGTCAATGAATGGTAGTGGGCACTCTAACCCCCTTGTCAAACAGACTTTCAAAGAGCGGCTCCCATGAAGGACGTTATCTCTACCAGCAAGGTAGATCATCCCTCTTCTCTTTTGTTTACACATGTATTTTAGTTCTATTTATAGATGACACTCCTTGTAACATCCCAAATTTCAATAAAAAGAAAGTTAGAAGAATTCCAGATTTCAAAATTCAGAGCCAACAAAAACTTTTATTTGCATATAGTACCCTGCATAGGACTTGTGCATTTGAGTGATATGCCATGATGATTGTTACTATGCTTATGTGATAAACCCTAAAACCCTAATATTATCAAGTGAAGGTCACAAACCAAACAAATCAAAAAGAGAAAGAAATCAAATAAGAATTGAAACCCTAAAACCCTCACATATGGCTTATGCCATTTTTACAAATCTTTACCCTAGACCATTTTGGTCTTCACCATTAACTGAATTATGTTACTAAACACTTATTACAACTTTTGGAATCAAAGAAACACAAATCAAATGAAATTCAAACTCAAAATAGGATCACATATGATAATGGTCAAATCTGCCATTTATAGTCTGATCCCTACTTTGAGCCTTTGCAATTCAAATTTTGCAAACTAAACTTGCTCAATTCTTTGCACCTCATCCAAGAGCACATCAAGGTGAACAATTTTGGTAAAGACCACCATGCCAAATTCACTTTAGATCAAATGATATGCTCATGCAAAGTTGGAACTTTTTATTATATGGAACAATCTCCCACTTAGCAAATTTTGCAATTCTTTGAATTTGGAAATTCCACCACCACCCATCATTCTCTCTGGTCATTTACAACTCAACCAAACACACACTTTTCAAATCTTGCAACCATTTGAACTCATTCGAATTTGGGCCAAATTTGCAAATTGTAATTATGGACAAACATCAAACACTATAGCAAATAGTGATCTACCAAATGCTACTACCCCATTTCACTCAACTTGGTCCCCTGGATCCCTCTCTACCTAAATGCCACATAGTAACCCTAAGAGAGGAGGGCTAGCAAGCATGTGCATGGCCATGCCGGCCATGTCGCCACCATGCCGTGCCATCTCCTCTCCCCTTCCTCTCCATCACTGGCCCTGGTGCCCTAGCTCGCCACCGTGCTCCTCTACACCATCTAGCACCGCCAGCATCGACATAGACGTCGTAGCATCGCCGGAGAACGCATGCCCGAAACGCGCCAGGATGCCGCTCACGTCGCGCGTGTGCATTCCGTGGACGTCACTGGCCACGCGCCGTTCCACCAGCCCACGCAGCCCCTGGCCCCTCCAGCAACATGTCGAGCATCGCAGCGCCACCACGACACGGAAGAAACGCGAGCTATCTAGCCGCCACCCGACCACGCTGTCGCCACCATTAGCTTCGCCTGGACACGTAGAACACTGCCACGCCATCGCCTAGCTCCAACGCTCGCCGGAATCGTTGCGCCGTGGTCGACCCTAACCATGCCCCGCAGCACCGTTCCTCCTTTATAAATACCGAGCTCCCCTGAGCAATCCAAGCACCGCACCATCCTCTCCTCCCATCCTTGCCTCTCCACCACCACTCCACCCACTCAATCGGCGCCGGAGCAGCGCCAATCGGACGATCGGAGCCACGGAAGCCCTGGTGAAATCGCCATTGATCCAGGCCCCCTCGAGCTTCGCCACTGCTACAGGCTTCTTCCTCTTCATCGACAACCTCGAACGGAACACCGCCGCCGCTTGCTGGACCTCCGGTTAGCTCTCCGACCCCCTAGGCTCGCCGCGCCCGTAGCTCCCTCTCACCGGAGAAGACGATGCACTGGCACCGTCCGATCTCGTTTTAATCCAACGCCTCTCGTTAACTCGTACCGATTCGGGTTTAACAGCCGCTGACATGCGGGACCCACACTGTCAGCAAGCCCACGCGCACTGGATGCGTTACTGGGCCGATTTGCTGTGTTTCAAATTGTTTCGGCCCAAACTAGTTTCCCGTCGGCCCTTTTAATTCAAACTAGTTTAAATAATTTCAAATCAAATCAATACTGGCTCCAACTTTGAAAATTAATAGAATCTGTTTCGCTTGGCCAAATTTAACAAATTTTATGTTGTTGAAAAGCTAGTAAAAAGATCTACAACATGCCACTGGTCTCACCTTGAGATCTGTTGTAGAATTAAAATGATAAAAAGATGAAGGCAGGGACTTTTGCACATTCAAATAAATATTAAAAATCAACCAAAATAGATATTTAGTTAATTCCAACGCCAATAGCTCACATTTACCTTACACTAATTGTTTCTGCAATAAAATGGTGTGGTTACTTTGCATGATCATGCCCTAGTTTAAATAATGGGCAATATGGCTAGTTTACTAAAGTGATATTGTCCAAAACTATTATGCAAATTATATGAAGTGTTATACTTCATTAAAATCTTGTCTCTAATGCATTCATATGAAGTTGGACCCCTGGTCAAGTAATCTCATATGAAATGCTTGGAGATATTAAATCATAATAGGCATTATTAAATAGTATGAGGTGGTCTACCTCATTTAAATCATTTTCTCAAATGATGATAATGAATGGTTGACTTAGGTCAATGTAAATTCGTGTATGCTTGTTTGAGAAATTAAATCTTAAGAAGATTTCAATGAGAGGAAATTATTTCGCAAGAACCCTATGGAAACTATCATTTACATATGTAATAAGAGGGAATTAAATTTTCTCAAGCAACACAACCAATGCACCCTAATTATATTAATTGTGTGCTTAGAATAGTTTGTGTGAATATATGTGATGTTTGGAATAGCCATTGAATTAGTTGAGTGATTATACTCGTATTCAAATTTAGACGCTAGCACCGGAGAATACCCGGAGGAAGAAGGTTGCTACCAAGAGGAGGAGGAGGAGGAGAACTTTAAGAACTACCAAGGCAAGCTAATATTCTTGCAAAGTGCAAAGCCCCTTGGGGCAAGGCACCATAGTCTTACCTTTCTTACCATAAGCCTATCCCAAGTTTTCACCTTACAAGTTTTTACTTGTTTAGTCAAAGAGTTACTTTTATAGTTAACTTTGGTCAAAGTGAAAGAAGGTTACTAGAGTAATAAAGTTAGTCTCAAACTAGCGAAGCAAGATAGCACCCGTCATGATTAGAGCTAGTCCTAATTATTTAAAACTTGAGTACTCTAGATGGGAACAGGTGACTTGAAATGAATTTGAAACCTTGGAATGATGAAGCATTCCATTGACTGAATTTTGAAGGTGAATATGACCAAGAAAAGATGGTGATTTTTGATAAAACTGATATTGGTTTGAATGCGATACCTTTCCAATATTGAGTACCCCCACAATACCTGATTATGGGTAGGGCTTAACTGGAAGTTTATGCATCTTAGTATGGGTTCCCTCTGAACACACATCATAGGGGTTATGCTTGAGGCTGCCTCCGTTGTTGAGAAATGATGTGAATTGAGGTGAATTGTACGGCCAAGCCCTGTGCAGTTCCCAGGTTGACAGTTGGTCTTCACTGGGAGGCCAAGCTCATGGGGAGAGGTGCTCATACTAGGGTTTGTAAGTGAAAGGTTATGGTTGATGATCCGCGTACTGTGTTACGATGATTCAGGGTAATCCTGACCGATGAAATCAAATGTTGTGGCACAAGTGTGCAACCTCTGCAGACTGTAAATCTATTCGAATAGCCGTGTCCACAGTTACGGACGGTTGGAAAGGCCATACAGTTTCCGATGTCAAATTCTTGAAAATGATGGTGCAATGAGTGGTGAAGTGGTGAATTGAATTGAAATCACCACTTGAATGGTGGGAATGACACTAATGTTCCCACTTGAGTTAGTTAGCACATGAGTAAGGCTTTTCTCAAATACTTGTGAACTAAAATTGGCTTTATGCAAATAAACTAGAGCTTAGCACCCTTACTAGAATTGTCTAGCACTTACACTAGTATTAGTTTGCGAGTACTTGAAGTACTCACGGCTTTATCCCTGGCTATTCAAATGGCCAGAGTATGAAGATGAACAAGGAGATGACCAGCAGGACGCCTACGACAACTAGGAGTCTTCCAACGTCAAGCGTTGGCCTGTGGACTAGAGAGTCCATTTATCTTTACGCTTCCGCTATGAACTTGTGTTTGTTCGATGAGCATTAGATCATCTATTCGTGTAATATGGATCATGTGATTCCAATTTGTAAGACAATATGGTTTGTAATGAATGATGATTGTGATACTTAACTATTATGCCTCGCAACAACAATATTCCTGGGATTGCGATGTATGACATAATAGGCATCCGGACTTAAAAACCCGGGTGTTGACAAGTTGGTATCAGAGCCATTGTTTGACCTTAGAAGACCCTAGTTAGAATGGACGTTCAGAAAAACTTAACTTTGAAATCAAATGAAGAGAATATTTGTGAAAATTTACTTACACTCTTGTCTTTGAGACTTTTTCAAAATTTGATGAATCATGTTCTATCTTATTTGAATCTACTTAAACTTTTGCCACACTTGTTCACTCTCTAACTTACTCATCCATTTCGCTTTCAGATGGAGCCGAATGAACCCATCAACACCAAGTTCTACCAGCTTGGGAATGGGGGAAGTTTGATCT
Organism: Lolium perenne; assembly: GCF_019359855.2. Lineage (NCBI taxonomy): Eukaryota > Viridiplantae > Streptophyta > Magnoliopsida > Poales > Poaceae > Lolium > Lolium perenne. The sequence continues at coordinate 166,385,296 of NC_067247.2, forward strand.
TCGAGCACGACATCAACGCCCTCTCGGACTTCCTCGAGCGCCCACACCCTGAGTTCCACGGAATTCAGGTGGACGACACCCCTGGAGGAGAGTTGCAGTGGATCATCACTGCCGACTTGAGGGGCAAGATGGAGCCTCCCACCTCGGAGAGGATCCTCTTCTCCTTCCGCGAGAGCAACTGGCTCGATGGACTCGCACGTGGCCTTCAGGAGGCACTTGCGCGTCTCTGTGGACATAACGTGGTGCGCATCCTCGCTTCTCGCTTCGCGCATCTCGTGAGGCGTGATTCCATGGGAGTGCCCATGGAGCTGCAGCCGCACCCGCAGTTGAGGCACCATGCGGAGCACCTTGACTTCATGCTCTACCAGACTCAGAAGGACCTCGACGCCACTCGCGTTTACGCGAACCAGACCCATGCTCACATCATCGAGCAGGGTGAGGCGATCAAGCTCCTCAACAACGACCGCAAGGCCCTTCGCCAGCAACGTGCCAAGAAGGACGCTACGATTGTGCGCCTTCGCGCCAAGATAGCATCTCTTGAGGCCACTGTCAAGGCCCAGGAGGATCAGCTTAGAGAGATGGAGGAGGACGACGGAGGTATCGACCTTCAGGGAGGAGGAGCCTTCCTGAGCGATGATGACGACTTTGAGGAGGACGAGTTCACTGAGGAGGAGGACTACGAGTTCCTGGAGGCAGGACCTGACGACTTCGTCCCGATCGATGTCGAGGATGAGGAGTAGTTGCACTAGTTCACTTATGTAGGTGTGAATTGTATCCCGCCCTTTGTATCGTAGCATGAGAATGGTTCTTAAAACCATTGGAGTATGAGTGTGTTAGTTGTAATGTGTGTTGAATGAATGAATGAATGAATGAATGTTGTGTTTGTCATGAAAAGACTTCAAGTTTCAAATTTTATGAACTCACTCAAAATAAACCATAGAAATTTCCCTCTTATCTCATGATCTTCTCTATATTCAGATGGCCCCTCCCAATCGCACCAACAACGATGCGATGATGCAACTGCTGCAAACCCTGCTTGCCGACAGGGAGACTGAAAGAGCTGAACGCCAGGCCAACATCGCAGCACTGCAAAACCTTGCAAACCAAGGCCATGGAAATCATGACCATCCCGAATCTAAGCTCAAGAACTTCCAGAACACCAATCCTCCGGTGTTTAGCAAGACTGAAGAACCACTCGACGCCGATGACTGGCTCCAGACTATGGAGAACAACTTGGAAGTAGACGGAGTGGAAGCCAATGAGATGGTCTTGTTTGCAACCCACTATCTTGCTGGACCAGCCCGAGCCTGGTGGACAAGCACCCGTGCCATGAACGGAGGCCAATTCATGACTTGGGCAGATTTCAAGCTCAAGTTTAGCAAGTACCATGTACCCCGGGTCTTATCAAGAAGATGAGGGATGAGTTCCGTGAACTGAAGCAAGGTCGCATGACGGTGGTAGAATACCGCGATAGGTTCCTTACACTGTCAAGGTACGCCCCCGACGAGACCGACACCACCGAGAAGAGGCAGGAGAGATTCCTGAACGGACTGCATGATGAGATGCAGACTATCCTCGTCAACATCCCCTTCGCCGACCTTGAAGCCCTTGTTGACTCCGCCATCCAGATGGAGGGCAAGCTGAACCAAGCCAATGAGAACCGCAAGCGCCGCATGATGCACCAGAGTGGGCCTGGCAATGCCCCGAAGTATCGCCCCAACTCAAGCGGAGGTTTCACTCCGAGAAACAACAACAAGTCCCAGATGCAGAACTCGCGCCCCGGTTATCAGAACCGGAGTGGAGGAAACTCCAGGCTAGGAGGCCACAACAACAACAGCAACTACAACAACAACAACTTCAATAGTGCTCCGCCCAGAGCCCCCAACAACAACAACACCAACACCGCCCCCAGAACTGGAAGCAACGGCATCCCCGTTGCGACCAAGGACAAGGCCACCATCACTTGTTATGAGTGTGGTGTAGTGGGGCACTACTCCAACGAGTGTCCCAAGAGGCTCGCCAAGCTTGCAGGCAACACCGCTGCACCTGCTCAGTAGCAACGCCGTGTCTCCACCGGCAAGAAGTTCGCCCCCAACAACCCCAATAACCGCAACGGCCGTCTCTTCCACATGAACGCCGAAGAAGCCCAGGAAGCACCAGATGTTGTACTGGGTATGTTTTCTGTCAACCACATCCCTGCCAGAGTGTTGTTTGATTCCGGAGCATCTCATTCTTTTGTCACCGAAGACTTCGCATCAACAAGTAAAATTCAACCTCTCAGTTTGAAGCATGTTATGATAGTTCAAATTCCCGGATCAACCACCAAAGCCAGAAAATTTTGCAAAAATGTACCCATCAAAATCCATGATGTAGATTTCTATGCCAATCTGATAATTCTGGGAACCAAAGGTTTGGAAGTCGTACTAGGAATGGACTGGATGTCAAAACACCATGGTTTGATTGACTGTGCCAAGAAAGCCATCACCATGACCAGCAGCACAGGTATCCTAGTAGAACATGTCTCGGAAAGACTACCCAGAAAATTCACCTGCAACCAAAGTGTAGCCAAGCCAACTCTGGATCAAATCAGGGTCGTCTGTCGATACCCTGATGTGTTTCCGGATGATCTACCCGGTATGCCCCCGTATAGGGATATTGAGTTCATCATCGAGTTAATCCCTGGAACTGGACCTATAGCACAGAGAGCCTATAGCATGAACCCCACCGAGCTTGTGGAGCTGAAGAAACAGATGATATATTGGCCAAAGGTTTGATTCAACCTAGTGCATCCCCCTGGAGATCACCAGTTTTGTTTGTGGACAAGAAGGATGGTGCCACTCGTTTATGTACAGACTATCGTAAGCTTAACGATGTCACCATCAAAAACAAATACCCCCTACCCAAGATAGAAGATATGTTTGATCAATTGACCGGAGCCAAAGTTTTCTCAAAGATAGACCTAAGAACTGGTTATCATCAGCTGAAGATTCGCGCCACCGACATTCCAAAGACTGCCTTTACCACCAGATATGGGTTGTATGAGTACAACGTCATGTCGTTTGGACTAACCAATGCCCCCGCTTATTTTATGAACCTCATGAATAAGATCTTCATGAACTTTTTGGACAAGTTTGTCGCTGTTTTCATCGACGACATTCTCATCTACTCCAAGTCCGAATAGGAGCATGAACAACATTTGGAGACAGTCCTAGAAACCCTTAGGCCACCAGTTGTATGCCAAGTTCAGCAAGTGTGAGTTTTGGTTGGAGGAAGTAGGATTCCTGGGACACATCTTGTCTGCAGGAGGAATTGCCGTAGATCCCGCCAAGATAAAAAATGTTATGGAATGGCAAGCCCCAACCACCCAAACCGAGGTCCGCGCTTTTCTTGGATTAGCCGGATATTACCGCAGATTTGTAGAAGGCTTTTCGAGCATCGCTCGACCAATGACCCAATTGTTGAAGAAGGACAAGAAGTTCGAATGTACTGACAAATGTGAAGAGAGCTTCCAACAGCTCAAGAGTAGACTGACCTCAGCCCCAATCCTGATCATGCCAGACATCACCAAGCCCTTTGACGTATACTGCGACGCCTCCAAGATTGGTCTTGGATGTGTGCTTATGCAAGAAGGCAAAGTCATATCTTACCTCTCAAGACAGGTGAAGCAACATGAGTAGAACTACCCAACCCATGACCTCGAGCTCGCAGCCGTTGTCCTAGCCTTGAAAGTTTGGCGTCATTACCTCATGGGTAATTGATGCGAGATCTACTCCGACTACAAGAGCCTGAAATATATCTTCACCCAGAAGGAGCTAAACATGAGGCAACGCCGATGGATAGAATTGATCAAGGATTACGACATGGAGATTCACTACCACCCCGGCAAGGCCAATGTGGTAGCGAATGCTTTGAGTCGACTGCCGTGTCAGTTGAACTCCATGATCGCAATCGAGCAGCCTAGCCTGTTTCAAGAGTTTGAACAGTTCAGACTTGAACTTGTTAGTGAAGTATTCCTAGCCAGCATAGAGCTTCAACCCACCTTGGTGAGCCAGATCAAGGAAGCCCACGAAGGAAACGCTAGCATCGACGGAATCAAGAAACAGATAGCCGCAGGAAAAGCACCAGGATTCACCGTAGATGAAGCTGGAGTTCTTTGGTACAAAGAACACCTTTGTGTACCATCGGACTCAGACTTGAAGCAAGTCATCCTGCAAGAAGCCCATGACACCCTTTACTCAATCCACCCCGAAGGTACCAAGATGTATCAAGACCTGAAGGAGCAATTCTGGTGGCATGGAATGAAGAGAGAAATCGGCAGCTACATCGCCAAGTGTGACATCTGTCAGAGAGTTAAGGCAGAACATCAACGACCCGCAGGACTGTTGCAACCTCTACAGATTCCAGAATGGAAGTGGGACTCTGTAGGAATGGACTTTATCACATGTTTGCCCAAATCCAGCAAAGGCAATGATTCAATATGGGTAGTTGTCGATAGACTGACCAAGGTAGCCCATTTCATCGCCGTCAAAACCACATACCAAGGCCCAAAGTTAGCTGAACTGTACACCTCCAGAATAGTCGCCCTGCACGGAACCCCGAAGTCGATAGTGTCAGATAGAGGATCACAATTCACCTCAAGATTCTGGCAGAAAGTGCACGAAGGACTAGGAACATGTCTGAATTTCAGCACCGCCTATCACCCTCAGACCGATGGACAGACTAAGAGAGTCAACCAGATACTGGAAGACATGCTGAGAGCATGTGTACTGGAATATGGATCCAAGTGGGAAGACTGCCTGCCTTATGCAGAATTCTCTTACAACAACAGCTATCAAGCCAGCCTACAGATGGCCCCCTTTGAAGCCTTGTACGGAAGGAAATGCCGTACCCCTCTCAATTGGTCGGAAGTTGGAGAAAGCCAAGTTTTTGGACCAGATGTTCTTCGTGAAGCCGAAGAGAAAGTACACAAGATCTGCGAGTACGTCAAGACGGTGCAATCAAGACAGAAGAGCTACGCCGACAAGAGACGCCGGGAGAGATGACCTTCGAGATCGGAGACTTCCTCTATCTCAAGGTATCCCCCTTGAAAGGAATGCAGAGATTCCAGCTGAAAGGAAAGCTCGCACCCCGATATGTCGGACCCTTCAAAGTTGTGAGTCGCCGAGGCGAAGTATCTTATCAACTGGAGCTACCCGAAGAAATGTCGGCTGTGCACGACGTGTTTCACATCTCACTCCTCCGGAAGTGCCTTGAAGTCCCTAAGAAGACCGAAGTGTTCAAGAACATCGATCACCGATCGGTGGATATGAACAAGGACTTGACGTACCGCGAAGTGCCGATTCGCATCCTGGAGGAAGCTTACAGAACCACCCGCACCCAAAGCATCAAGTTCCTGAAGATTCGGTGGAGCAATCATACCGAAGATGAAGCCACTTGGGAACGCGGAGACTTCATGAAGAAGGAGTACCCAGATCTCTTTAGTACCTAACTTTCTTTTAGATCTCGGGACAAGATCTTTTGTAAGGGGGAAGGATTTGTAACATCCCAAATTTCAATAAAAAAGAAAGTTAGAAGAATTCCAGATTTTAAAATTCAGAGCCAACAAAAACTTTTATTTGCATATAGTACCCTGCATAGGACTTGTGCATTTGAGTGATATGCCATGATGATTGTTACTATGCTTATGCGATAAACCCTAAAACCCCAATATGATCAAGTGAAGGTCACAAACCAAATAAATCAAAAAGAGAAAGAAATCAAATAAGAATTGAAACCCTACAACCCTCACATATGGCTTATGCCATTTTTACAAATCTTTACCCTAGACCATTTTGGTCTTCACCATTAATTGCATTATGTTACTAAACACTTATTACAACTTTTGAAATCAAAGAAACACAAATCAAATGAAATTCAAACTCAAAATAGGATCACATATGATAATGGTCAAATCTGCCATTTATAGTCTGATCCCTACTTTGAGCCTTTGCAATTCAAATTTTCCAAACTAAAATTGCTCAATTCTTTGCACCTCATCCAAGAGCACATCAAGGTGAAAAACTTTGGTAAAGACCACCATGCCAAATTCACTTTAGATCAAATGCTATGCTCATGCAAAGTTGGAACTTTCTATTATATGGAACAATCTCCCACTTAGCAAATTTTGCAATTCTTTGAATTTGGAAATTCCACCACCACCCATCATTCTCTCTGGTCATTTACAACTCAACCAAACACACACTTTTCAAATCTTGCAACCATTTGAACTCATTCGAATTTGGGGCAAATTTGCAAATTGTAATTATGGACAAACATCAAACACTATAGCAAATAGTGATCTACCAAATGCTACTGCCCCATTTCACTCAACTTGGTCCCCTGGATCCCTCTCTACCTAAATGCCACATAGTAACCCTAAGAGAGGAGGGCTAGCAAGCATGTGCATGGACATGCCGGCCATGTCGCCACCATGCCGTGCCATCTCCTCTCCCCTTCCTCTCCATCACTGGCCCTGGTGCCCTAGCTCGCCACCGTGCTCCTCTACACCATCTAGCACCGCCAGCATCGACGTAGACGCCGTAGCATCGCCGGAGAACGCGCGCCCGAAATGCGCCAGGATGCCGCTCACGTCGCGCGTGTGCATGCCATGGACGTCACTGGCCACGCGCCGTTCCACCAGCCCACGCTGCCCCTGGCCCCTCCAGCAACACGTCGAGCATCGCAGCGCCACCACGACACGGAAGAAACGCGAGCTATCTAGCCGCCGCCCGACCATGCTGTCGCCACCATTAGCTTCGCCTGGACACGTAGAACATTGTCGCGCCATCTCCTAGCCCCAACGGTCGCCGAAATCGTCGCGCCGTGGTCGACCCTAACCCTGCCCCGCAGCACCGTTGCTCCTCTATAAATACCGAGCTCCCCTGAGCAATCCAAGCACTGCACCATCCTCTCCTCCCATCCTTGCCTCTCCACCACCACTCCACCCACTCAATCGGCGCCGGAGCAGCGCCAATCGGACGATCGGAGCCGCAGAAGCCCTGGTGAAATCGCCATTGATCCAGGCCTCCTCGAGCTTCGCCACTGCTACAGGCTTCTTCCTCTTCATCGACAACCTCGAACGGAACACCGCCGCCGCTCGCCAGACCTCCGGTTAGCTCTCCGAGCCCCTAGGCTCGCCACGCCCGTAGCTCCCTCTCGCCGGAGAAGACGATGCACTGGCACCATCCGATCTCGTTTTAATCCAACGCCTCTCGTTAACTCGTACCGATTCGGGTTTAACAGCCGCTGACATGCGGGGCCCACACTGTCAGCAAGCCCACGCGCACTGGATGCGTTACTGGTCCGATTTGCTGTGTTTCGAATTGTTTCGGCCCAAACTAGTTTCCCGCCGGCCCTTTTAATTCAAACTAGTTTAAATAATTTCAAATCAAATCAATAGTGGCTCCAACTTTGAAAATTAATAGAATCTGTTTGGCTTGGCCAAATTTAACTAATTTTATGTTGTTGGAAAGCTAGTAAAAAGATCTACAACATTCCACTGGTCTCACCTTGAGATCTGTTGTATAATTAAAATGATAAAAAGATGAAGGCAGGGACTTTTGCACATTCAAATAAATATTAAAAATCAACCAAAATAGATATTTAGTTAATTCCAACTCCAATAGCTCACATTTAACTTACACTAATTGTTTCTGCAATAAAATGGTGTGGTCACTTTGCATGATCATGCCCTAGTTTAAATAATGGGCAATATGGCTAGTTTACTTAAGTGATATTGTCCAAAACTATTATGCAAATTATATGAAGTGTTATACTTCATTTAAATATTGTCCCAAATGCATTCATATGAAGTTGGACCCCTGGTCAAGTAATCTCATATGAAATGCTTGGAGATATTAAATCATAATAGGCATTATTAAATAGTATGAGGTGGTCTACCTCATTTAAATCATTTTCTCAAATGATGATAATGAATGGTTGACTTAGGTCAATGTAAATTCATGTATGATTGTTTGAGAAATTAAATCTTAAGAAGATTTCAATGAGAGGAAATTATTTCTCAAGAATCCTATGGAAACTATCATTTACATATGTAATAAGAGGGAATTAAATTTTCTCAAGCAACACAACCAATGCACCCTAATTATATTAATTGTGTGCTTAGAATAGTTTGTTTGAATATATGTGATGTTTGGAATAGCCATTGAATTAGTTGAGTGATTATACTCGTATTCAAATTTAGACGCTAGCACCGGAGAATACCCGGAGGAAGAAGGTTGCTACCAAGAGGAGGAGGAGGAGAACTTTGAGAACTACCAAGGCAAGCTAATATTCTTGCAAAGTGCAAAGCCCCTTGGGGCAAGGCACCATAGTCTTACCTTTCTTACCATAAGCCTATCCCAAGTTTTCACCTTACAAGTTTTTACTTGTTTAGTCAAAGAGTTACTTTTATAGTTAACTTTGGTCAAAGTGAAAGAAGTTTACTAGAGTAGTAAAGTTAGTCTCAAACTAGCAAAGCAAGATAGCACCCCTCATGATTAGAGCTAGTGCTAATTATTTAAAACTTGACTACTCTAGATGGGAACAGGTGACTTGAAATGAATTTGAAACCTTGGAATGATGAAGCATTCCATTGAATGAATTTTGAAGGTGAATATGACCAAGAGAAGATGGTGATTTTTGATAAAACTGATATTGGTTTGAATGCGATACCTTTCCAATATTGAGTACCCCCACAATACCTGATTATGGGTAGGGCTTAACTGGAAGTTTACGCATCTTAGTATGGGTTCCCTCTGAACACACATCATAGGGGTTATGCTTGAGGCTGCCTCCGTTGTTGAGAAATGATGTGAATTGAGGTGAATTGTACGGCCAAGCCCTGTGCAGTTCCCAGGTTGACAGTTGGTCTTCACTGGGAGGCCAAGCTCATGGGGAGAGGTGCTCATACTAGGGTTTGTAAGTGAAAGGTTATGGTTGATGATCCGCGTACTGTGTTACGATGATTCGGGGTAATCCCGACGGATGAAATCAAATGTTGTGGCACAAGTGTGCAACCTCTGCAGAGTGTAAATCTATTCGAATAGCCGTGTTCACGGTTACGGATGGTTGGAAAGGCCATACAGTTTCCGATGTCAAATTCTTGAAAATGATGGTGCAATGAGTGGTGAAGTGGTGAATTGAATTGAAATCACCACTTGAATGGTGGGAATGACACTAATGTTCCCACTTGAGTTAGTTAGCACATGAGTAAGGCTTTTCTCAAATACTTGTGAACTAAAATTGGCTTTATGCAAATAAACTAGAGCTTAGCACCCTTACTAGAATTGTCTAGCACTTACACTAGTATTAGTTTGCGAGTACTTGAAGTACTCACGGCTTTGTCCCTGGTTATTCAAATGGCCAGAGTATGAAGATGAACAAGGAGATGACCAGCAGGACGCCTACGACAACTAGGAGTCTTCCAACGTCAAGTGTTGGCCTGTGGACTAGAGAGTCCATTTATCTTTACGCTTCCGCTATGAACTTGTGTTTGTTCGATGATCATTAGATCATCTATTCGTGTAATATGGATCATGTGATTCCAATTTGTAAGACAATATGGTTTGTAATGAATGATGACTGTGATACTTAACTATTATGCCTCGCAACAACAATATTCCTGGGATTGCGATGTATGACATAATAGGCATCCGGACTTAAAAACCCGGGTGTTGACACTCCTCCCAACCTTTTGCTTTCACAAGCCATGGCTAACCGAAACCTCGGGTGCCTTCCAACATTTCACATACCATGGAGGAGTGTCTATTGCAAAATTAAGTTGTTTACTGATAAATCAAGGCAAAACATGTGAAGAGAATTTTTAATGAAAGTTAATTAATTGGGGCTGGGCACCCCGTTGCCAGCTCTTTTTGCAAAATTATTGGATAAGCGGATGTATATGCCACTAGTCCATTGGTGAAAGTCTGCCCAACAAGATTGAAAGATAAAACACCACATACTTCCTCATGAGCTATAAAACATTGACAGAAATAAGGAGTAATAAAGTTTTGAATTGTTTAAAGGTAGCACATGAAGTATTTACTTGGAATGGCAGAAAAATACCACATAGTAGGTAGTTATGGTGGACACAAATGGCATAGGTTTTGGCTCAAGGTTTTGGATGCACGAGAAGCATTCCCTCTCAGTACAAGGCTTTGGCTAGCAAGGTTGTTTGAAACAAACACAAGTATAAATCGGTACAACAAAACTTACATAAGAACATATTGCAAGCATTATAAGACTCTACACTTTCTTCCTTGTTGCTCAAACACTTTTACCAGAAAATATCTAGACCTTAGAGAGACCAATCATGCAGACTAAATTTCAACAAGCTCTACGGTAGTTCTCCACTAATAGGTTTAAACTACATGATGCAAGAGCTTAAACATGATCTACTTGAGAGATCAAAACAATTGCCAAGTATCAAATTATTCAAGACAATATACCAACTACCACATGCAGCATTTTCTGTTTCCAACCAAATAACAATCAATGCTGAGGCTTTCAGCTTTCGCCATGAATATTAAAGTAAAACGAAGAACACAAGTGTTCAAATGAAAAAGCGGAGCGTGTCTCTCTCCCACACAAGGATTGCTAGGATCCGAATTTATTCAAACACAAACAAAAATAAAAGCACACAGACGCTCCAAGTAAAGCGCATAAGATGTGAAAGAATTAAAATATAGTTTCACTAGAGATGACCTGATAAGTTTGTTGATGAAGAAGGGGATGCCTTGGGCATCCCCAAGCTTAGACGCTTGAGTCTTCTTGAAATATGCAGGGATGAACCACGGGGGCATCCCCAAGCTTAGGATTTTAACTCTTCTTGATCATGTAATATCATCCTTCTCTCTTGATCCTTGAAAACTTCCTTCACACTGATACGTCTCCAACGTATCTATAATTTCTTATGTTCCATGCTACTTTTATGATGATACACACATGTTTTATACATACTTTATGTCATTATTATGCATTTTCTGGAACTAACCTATTGACAAGATGCCGAAGTGCCAGTTCCTGTTTTCTGCTGTTTTTGGTTTTAGAAATCCTAGTAAGGAAATATTCTCGGAATTGAACAAAATCAAGGCCCACGATCTTATAATTCCACGAAGCTTCCAGAACACCGGAGAGGCACCAGAGGGGAGCCCTGGGGGCCCCACACGTGGTGGCGGCGTGGCCCAGGGGGGCGCCCCCTGTTGTCTGGCTGCCCCGTAGCCCCTCCAACTCCGACTCTCCGCATATAAGAAGCCTCCTGACCTAAATCTTCGATGGGAATAAGCCACGGTACGAGAAACCTTCCAGAGCCGCCGCCATCACGAAGCCAAGATCTGGGGGACAGGGGTCTCTGTTCCGGCACGCCGCCGGGACGGGGAAGTGCCCCCGGAAGGCATCTCCATCGACACCACCGCCATCTTCATCACCGCTGCTGTCTCCCATGAGGAGGGAGTAGTTCTCCATCGAGGCTAAGGGCTATACCGGTAGCTATGTGGTTCATCTCTCTCCCATGTACTTCAATACAATGATTTCATGAGCTGCCTTACATGATTGAGATTCATATGATGAGCTTTGTATCACTATTAATCTATGTGCTACTCTAGTGATGTTATTAAAGTACTCTATTCCTCCTCCATGATGTAATGGTGACAGTGTGTGCATCTTGTATTACTTGGTGTAGTTTATGATTGTAATCTCTTGTAGATTATGGAGTTAACTATTACTATGATAGTATTGATGTGATCTATTCCCCCTTTCATAGCTTGACGGTGACAGTGTGCATGCTATGTTAGTACTCGATATAATTGCGTTGATCTATCATGCACTCTAAGGTTATTTAAATATGAACATCGAATGTTGTGGAGCTTGTTAACTCCAGCATTGAGGTGCTCTTGTAGCCCTACATAATTAATGGTGTTCATCATCCAACAAAATAGTGTAGAGTGGTTTTATTATGTGATCAATGTTGAGAGTGTCCACTAGTGAAAGTATGATCCCTAGGCCTTGTTTCCAAATACTGCAATCTTCGCTTATTTACTGTTCTACTGCATCTTTACTTCCTGCAATATTACTACCATCAACTGCACGCCAGCAAGCTATTTTCTGGCGCCGTTATTACCACTCATATTCATCCATACCACTTGTATTTTACTATCTCTTCGCCGAACTAGTGCACCTATACATCTGACAAGTGTATTAGGTGTGTTGGGGACACAAGAGACTTCTTGTATCGTGATTGCAGGGTTGCTTGAGAGGGATATCTTTGACCTCTTCCTCCCTGAGTTCGATAAACCTTGGGTGATTCACTTAAGGGAAAACTTGCTGCTGTTCTACAAACCTCTGCTCTTGGAGGCCCAACACTGTCTACAGGAAAAGAAGCCAACAGTAGACAGCAAGTTATTTTCTGGCGCCGTTGCCGGGGAGGAAAGGTAAAAGGCACTCACACTCCGGTCCCAGGTAACTAAGTTATTTTCTGGTGCCGTTGTAAGTGCTCGAAGCTATTTCCTTTAGATCCTGCAATTGCATCTTTTTGTTTCTTGTTTTTCACTAGCTAGGCATAATGGAAAGTAACAGTGAGCTTTTTAATTTATTTCCTGAGTTAAGACATGGATTGTTTGCTGCAAAAATTAAAAAACCTATGGAACCTTATTTGTGTGCTAGTAATGATATTAGTATGAACGCTTTGAACACCATTGTTGCTAATGATATGGAAAATTCTAAGCTTGGGGAAGTTGGTTTTGATGAGCATGATATTTTTAGTCCCCCAAGCATGGAGGAGAAAATTTTCTTTGATGATACGTTGCCTCCCATTTATGATGATTATAATGATAGTGGTCTTTTGGTGCCGCCTACTATGGAGAGTAAATTTTATTATGATTATACTATGCCTCCTACACTTGATGAGAATAATAATGATAGCTACTTTGTTGAATTTGCTCCCACTACAATTAATAAAAATGACTATGCTTATGTTGGGAGTAGTAATAATTTTATGCATGAGACTCATGATAAGAATGCTTTATGTGATAGTTATATTGTTGAGTTTGCTCATGATGCTACTGGATATTATTATGAGAGAGGAAAATATGGTTGTAGAAATTTTCATGTTACTAAAACACCTTGACAATCTTGAAGTTGCGCTTGTCTAGTCTTTCTATGCTTGTTGCATTATGCTTCATGAATTTGTTTATTTACAAGATTCCTTTTCATAGGAAGTGGGCTAGGCTTAAATTTGTTTTCAATTTGCTTTTTGATGCTCTCTTTTGCTTCAACTCCTATTTCTTGCGAGTGCATCATTGAAATTGCTGAGCCCATCTTAATGGCTATAAAGAAAACACTTCTTGGGAGATAACCCATATTTTTATTTTACTACAGCACTTTTGTTTTATATTTGAGTCTTGGAAGTTGTTATTACTGTAGCAACCTCTCCTTATCTTTATTTTATTGCATTGTTATGCCAAGTAAAGTCTCTAATCGAAGGTTGATACTAGATTTGGATTTCTGCGCAGAAACAGATTTCTATCTGTCACGAATTTGGGCAGGGTTCTCTGTAGGTAACTCAGAAAAATCTGCCAATTTACGTGCGTGATCCTCAGATATGTACGCAACTTTTATTAGTTTGGAGTTTTCTCATCTGAGCAAGTTTAGTGCCCCAGAAAAATTCGTCTTTACGGACTGTTCTGTTTTGACAGATTCTGCCTTTTATTTCGCATTGCCTGTTTTGCTATGTTTGATGGATTTCTTTATTCCATTAACTTTCAGTAGCTTTGTGCAATGTCCAGAAGTGTTAAGAATGATTATGTCACCTCTGAACATGTGAATTTTTTATTATGCACTAACCCTCTAATGAGTTTGTTTTGAGTTTGGTGTGGAGGAAGTTTTCAAGGATCAAGAGAGGAGGATGATACAATATGATCAAGGAGGGTGAAAGCTCTAAGCTTGGGGATGCCCTCGTGGTTCATCCCTGCATATTTCAAGAAGACTCAAGCATTTAAGCTTGGGGATGCCCAAGGCATCCCCTTCTTCATCGACAACATTATCAGGTTCCTCTAGTGAAACTATATTTTTGTTCCATCACATCTTATGTGCTTTACTTGGAGCGTCTTTATGTTCTTGTTTTTGTTTTGCTTGAATAAATTGGATCCTAGCATTCATTGTGTGGGAGAGAGACACGCTCCGCTGTTGCATATGAACACATATGTTCTTAGCTTTTGATGTTCATGGCGAAGGTTGAAACTGCTTCGTTAATTGTTATATGGTTGGAAACAAAAAATGCTACATGTGGTAATTGGTATAATGTCTTGAATAATTTGATACTTGGCAATTGTTGTGCTCATGTTTAAGCTCTTGCATCATATACTTTGCACCTATTAGTGAAGAAATACCTAGAGCTTGCTAAAATTTGGTTTGCATGATTGGTCTCTCTAAAGTCTAGATATTTTCTGGTAAGGGTTTGAGCAACAAGGAGGACGGTGTAGAGTTTTATAATGCTTGCAATATGTTCTTATGTGAGTTTTGCTGTACCGGTTCATACTTGTGTTTGTTTCAAATAGCCTTGCTAGCCTAAGCCTTGTACTGAGAGGGAATACTTCTCGTGCATCCAAAATCCTTGAGCCAAAAACTATGCCATTTGTGTCCACCATACGTACCTACTACATGGTATTTTCTGTCATTCCAAAGTAAATTGCTTGAGTGCTATCTTTAAACAATTCAAAATTTATCATCCCTTATTTGTGTCAATGTTTTATAGCTCATGAGGAAGTATGTGGTGTTTATCTTTCAATCTTGTTGGGCAACTTTCACCAATGGACTAGTGGCTTCATCCGCTTATCCAATAATTTTGCAAAAAGAGCTGGCAATGGGTTTCCCAGCCCCAAATTAATTAACTTTCATAATTTTACAAATAGACACTCCTCCATGGTATGTGATTGTTGGCAGGCACCCTAGGATTCGGTTAGCCATGGCTTGAGAAAGCAAAGGTGGGGAGGAGTGTCATCTAAATAAAACCAAAATAAAAAGGCACTCCTTCATGGTATGAGATTGTTGGCAGGCACCCGAGGATTCGGTTAGCCATGGTTTGTGAAAGCAAGGTTGGAAGGAGTGCCACCCAAAAATAAAAATGTTTCATGGGAGCCGCTCTTTGAAAGTCTGTCTGGCAAGGGGGTTAGAGTGCCCACTACCATTCGTTGACAACAACAAACACCTCTCAAAACTTTACTTTTATGCTCTCTTTATGTTTTCAAAATAAAAGCTCTAGCACAAATATAGCAATCCATGCTTCCCTCTGTGAAGGGCCTTTCTTTTACTTTTATTTGAGTCAGTTTACCCATTTCCTTCCATCTTAGAAGCAAACACTTGTGTTAACTGTGCATTGATTCTTACATGTTTACCTATTGCACTTGTTATATTACTTTGCATTGACAACTATCCATGAGATATACATGTTACAAGTTGAAAGCAACCGCTGAAACTTAATCTTCCTTTGTGTTGCTTCGATGCCTTTACTTTGAATTTACTGCTTTATGAGTTAACTCTTATGCAAGACTTATTGATGCTTGTCTTGAAAGTACTATTCATGAAAAGTCTTTGCTATATGATTCAGTTGTTTACTCATTGTCTTTACCGTTGCTTTGAATCACTTCATTCATCTCATATGCTTTACAATAGTATGATCAAGATTATGATAGCATGTCACTTAAGAAATTATCTTTGTTATCGTTTACCTACTCGAGGACGAGTAGGAACTATGCTTGGGGATGCTGATACGTCTCCAACGTATCTATAATTTCTTATGTTCCATGCTACTTTTCTGATGATACACACATGTTTTATACACACTTTATGTCATTATTATGCATTTTCCGGAACTAACCTATTGACAAGATGCCGAAGTGCCAGTTCCTATTTTCTGCTGTTTTTGGTTTCAGAAATCCTAGTAAGGAAATATTCTCGGAATTGGACAAAATCAAGGCCCACGATCTTATAATTCCACGAAGCTTCCAGAACACCGGAGAGGCACCAGAGGGGAGCCCTGGGGGCCCCACACGTGGTGGCGGCGCGGCCCGGGGGGGCGCGCCCCCTGTTGTCTGGCTGACCCGTAGCCCCTCCGACTCCGACTCTCCGCCTATAAGAAGCCTCCTGACCTAAATCTTCAACGGGAATAAGCCACGGTACGAGAAACCTTCCAGAGCCGCCGCCATCGCGAAGCCAAGATCTGGGGGACAGGAGTCTCTGTTCCAGCACGCCGCCGGGACGGGGAAGTGTCCCCGGAAGGCATCTCCATCGACACCACCGCCATCTTCATCACCGCTGCTGTCTCCCATGAGGAGGGAGTAGTTCTCCATCGAGGCTAAGGGCTGTACCGGTAGCTATGTGGTTCATCTCTCTCCCATGTACTTCAATACAATGATCTCATGAGCTGCCTTACATGATTGAGATTCATATGATGAGCTTTGTATCACTATTAATCTATGTGCTACTCTAGTGATGTTATTAAAGTACTCTATTCCTCCTCCATGATGTAATGGTGACAGTGTGTGCATCATGTAGTACTTGGCGTAGTTTATGATTGTAATCTCTTGTAGATTATGGAGTTAACTATTACTATGATAGTATTGATGTGATCTATTCCCCCTTTCATAGCTTGACGGTGACAGTGTGCATGCTTTGTTAGTACTTGGTATAATTGCGTTGGTCTATCATGCACTCTAAGGTTATTTAAATATGAACATCGAATGTTGTGGAGCTTGTTAACTCCGGCATTGAGGTGCTCTTGTAGCCCTACACAATTAATGGTGTTCATCATCCAACAAAAGAGTGTAGAGTGGTTTTATTATGTGATCAATGTTGAGAGTGTCCACTAGTGAAAGTATGATCCCTAGGCCTTGTTTCCAAATACTGCAATCTTCGCTTATTTACTGTTCTACTGCATCTTTACTTCCTGCAATATTACTACCATCAACTGCACGCCAGCAAGCTATTTTCTGGCGCCGTTATTACCACTCATATTCATCCATACCACTTGTATTTCACTATCTCTTTGCCGAACTAGTGCACCTATACATCTGACAAGTGTATTAGGTGTGTTGGGGACACAAGAGACCTCTTGTATCGTGATTGCAGGGTTGCTTGAGAGGGATATCTTTGACCTCTTCCTCCCTGAGTTCGATAAACCTTGGGTGATTCACTTAAGGAAAAACTTGCTGCTGTTCTACAAACCTCTGCTCTTGGAGGCCCAACACTGTCTACAGGAAAAGAAGCCAACAGTAGACAGCACACACCAAACTCGAAGTAATCTTATTAGCGGGTTAGTGCATAATCAAAAATTCACTTGTTCAGTAAGGACACAATCATTCCCAACACTTCTGGATATTACCCAAGGTTACTGAAATTTAATGGAGCAAAGAAACCCACTCAAACACAGTAAAAAAGGCAATGCGGAATAAAAGGCAGAATCTGTCAAAACAGAACAGTCCGTAAAGATGGATTTTTTCGAGGCACTTAACATGCTTAGATGGAAAATCTCCAGTTGAATAAAAGTTGCGTACATATCTGAGGATTACTCATGAATTGTTTCAAGATTTTTAGATTTTTCTACAGAGAGAAAAACTCAAAACCGTGATAGCTAAAAATCTGTTTCTGCGCAGAAATCCAAATCTAGTATCAACTTTCTATCAAAGACTTTACTTGGAACAACAATGCAAGAAAATAAAGATACAATGGTATTGCTACAGAAGCAACAAGCACCTTGACGCAAATATAAAACAAAAATTGCAGAAATAAAACAATGGGTTGTCTCCCAAGAGCGCTTTTCTTTAAAGCCTTTTAGCTAGGCATGATAATTTTCATGATGCTCTTATAAAGATGAGAGTTGAATATAAGAGAGCATCAAAAAGCATATATAAAACATGTTTATATCTAACACTCTTCCTATGCATAGGAGCCTTGTAAGAAAACAAGTCAATGAAGAACAAAGTGAGTACCATAGGAAGACAAAACAAGTGTAACTTCAAAAATTTCAACACAAGGAGAGGAGACTTAATATTATTGTGATATATGAAATCGTGTCTCCCTCTCTCATAAGGACCAGTAGGTCTTAAAGTACCCAGCAAATAAAAGCAAATCAAGAGAAAGCTCAAAACATTCATCATAAAGAGAAGAAATTTAGTAACATGAAGATTTCTATACCCATACTTTCCTCTCTCAAAATAATTTTGAGTGGTATCATGAATAAACTCAACAATATAGCTATCACATAAAGCATTCTTATCATGATCCACATGCATAAAAGTATCATTACTCTCCACATAAGCATAATCAATTTTATTAGTAATAGTGGGAGTAAAACTATCACAACCATCATTGTAATCATCATAAATTGCAGGCATGGTATAATCATAATAAACTTTATCTTTCATAGTAGGTGGCACCAAAATACCACTATCATTATAATCATCATAAATGGGAGGTAAAGTATCATCAAAGAAAATTTTCTCCTCAAAACTTGGGGGACTAAAAATATCACAACCAGCTTCCCCAAGCTTAGACTTTTCTATAGCATTAAAAATAATAGTGTTTAAAGAATTCATGCTAAAAACTTTGCTACAACTATTTTGCAAACAAAGTTCCATGGGTTTTTTAATTCTCTCTTCAAACACATCATGTCCTAATTCAATATAAAGTTCATAAAGATCTCTAATTTTTTTGTTGTTTTCCATTAAGCCTAACTAGTGAAATAAAAACAAAAAAAAAGATTTAATTGCAGAATCTAAAGGAAATAGCTTCGAGCACTCACACACCGGCAACAGTGCTAGGAAATAGCTTAGTAGTCGGAGGATGTGAATACCTTTTACCTTACCTCCCCGGCAACGGCGCTAGAAAATAGCTTGATGTCTACGCACGCTTCTATTCCTGTAGACAGTGTTGGGCCTCCAAGAGCAGAGGTTTGTAGAACAACAGCAAGTTTCCCTTAAGTGAATCACCCAAGGTTTATCGAACTCAGGGAGGTAGAGGTCAAAGATATCCCTCTCAAGCAACCCTGCAATTAAGATACAAGAAGTCTCTTGTGTCCCCAACACACCTAATACACTTTTCAGATATATAGGTGCACTAGTTCGGCGAAGAGATAGTGAAATACAAGTAATATAGATGATTATAGGTAGTAATTGCAATCAAATAAAAATGGCAGCAAGCGAACATGTAGCCGAACTTGTTGGAAACGGTGTTTCAATGCTTAGAAACAAGACCTAGGGATCATACTTTCACTAGTGGACACTCTCAACAATGATCACATAATTGAATAAATAAATGCTACTCTCAAACACTCTCTTGTTGGATAACAAACACCATTCATTGTGTAGGGCTGCAAAAGCACACCTCAAGTCGGAGTAAACAAGCTCCACAACGTCATAAAGGAATCACACACGATGCGCACACTGTCACCATCACACCGTGGAGAGTGACTCCGGAGTTCATATTAAAGTAACCTCTAGAGTGCATAATAGACAAGAGTAACATCTACATATTCAACTAGATTACAAAGCTCATGATCACATAAAGATCACACCATGGGAGAGAGAGATGAATCACATAGCTACCGGTAGAGCCCTCAGCCTCGGGGGAGAACTACTCCCTCCTCATCATGGGAGAACAACGGCGATGAAGATGGCGGTGGTGTCGATGGAGATGACTCCGGGGGCAATTCCCCGTCCCGGCGGCGTGCCGGAACAGAGATTCTGTCCCCCGAAACTTGTCGTCGATGGAATATGACTGGCTTTTTTAGGGTTCTCGCATCTGGGGCAATATATAGGCGAAGGGGCAGCGTCGGTGGAATCCCGAGGGGCCCACCCCACCTGGCGGCGCGGCAGAAGGTGGGGCCGCGCCACCCTATGAGGTGGCCAGCTCGTGGCCCCCTTCGTCTCTCCTTCGGACTCCGTGAAGCTTTTGGAAAAATAGGGACGTGGCCTTTTGTTTCCGCAATTCCGAGAATATTTGCAGAAGTAATTTTCTGGAACCAAAAACAGCAGAAAACAGGAACTGGCACTTCGGCATCTTGTTAATAGGTTAGTCCCGGAAAATGCATAAAAATGATATAAAGTGTATATAAAACATGTAGCAATTGGTATAATATATGCATGGAACATCAGAAATTATAGATATGTTGGAGACGTATCATGTCACTCTATTATTCACCCAACCTGGCAGTGGGTTTCTAAAAGAGAATTAGTTAACAGGCGGGAGGCCTAAGCACGGTGCACCCGTGAAGGCCGGCGACGAGGCACAACTCCATGGCAGGATCTTAATTGCAACAGCCTCATGAGGCGCCACTACACGCTCTGACGCGCCTAGGACTCGATCCCCAGGCCACAATCGACCACGTTGAACAAAAGCTTAGCAGTGAGTTGTGTTGATGCGTGGGTTCAACTAGCTAGCTTGATCCATCAACATTGTGTGCTTGCTTAGCTTACGCACAGATCATACCAGATAGCAAGTACCCAGAATTTGGCACGTGCGCGTGTTGCTCCCGACCAAAAGCACTGCTTGTATCAATCGACTTCAGCAAGCCAGCTCTTGTCGAGAACGCACTTCAGCAAGCCAGCTCTTGTCGAGAACGCACTTCAGCAAGCCAGCTCTTGTTGAGAACGCACTTCAGCGAGATCGCATCGGCTGTCGGGACTTACGACAAAGGATCGAGAGGCAGAGGTAATTGACATAGAATGACAACATAACCGATGGCCCCTCTATATACCTCCTGGAGTCGGCACTGTACCTGCCGCTGTTGTTGGTGGTTTTCTGGCCAGCGGCGGCACCCTCGGTGACAGCCTGGGGAGAGAGTTGGCACAAAACCACTATCCATGTCAGCAAAACCGGTCTACAAAATATCTACCAGGGGATGAGGGGGTCACAATTATCCGGTTTTGTAAACTTGTGGAGGTTAAATGTGCTAGTTTTAAGTTAAGGGGGTTAGTGTCCCAACACCAATACTTGTGAGGGTTATATAGACTTCTTTCTTTATGCCGGCAAAAAATCAAAGTCGAGGCATAGCATAGGTTTCTTCTCTCCCCAGTCCCCAGCAATCAGCCCATCCAATGGCCACCGACGCTTCCAACCCCGCCCAGCTCCTGCACCGCGGCGACGGCGAGGGCGAATGGTGCAACCTCGGCGCTGCGTACGTCGCCGTCAAGGTACTCCGCCCGCAGGGCCACTCCATCGTCATGTACTCCGGCCCCGACGGCCACCCCCACCAGCGGATCATCTTCGCGTACCCGATCCTCCCCGGCGACGCCTTCGAGAGGCTGGATGGATCCACTCTCTCCTGGACGGAATCCGGGTCCGGCAACGAGTTCGCGCTCTGCTTCCTCGACGAGGCCGCCTGCGCCGCGTTCTGCGTCGCCATCTCCCCGGTCACGGCGGCGCTCGCCGCCCTGGACGGTGTCGCTGAAAGACTCGCGGGGCTGCGCGTGGCCGCGGCGGAAGGGGGCGCCGCCGCTGGAGGGGACATTGTTGGTCGTCTCTCTCAGCTTAGCATAGGCCGACGGCCATGAATTTGGTTAGTAGGTTTTACCATATCAGTATATCACCGTCGTCTTAGCTTAACTCTGTACAAAATCCTGTAATTTTTTCTTCAGAAGTTTATCTCGCTTTGTTCCAAACCTGCAATACTCAATGCAATAGAGGGAAAGATCTTTCAGACTATGATGTTCTGCTAGGATTTCCATTCGAATTTAGGAGGGAATTGCACCGTGTGAAATTCGTTGATAACCCACCCAACCCAACAAGCAGAGACGATATAGTTTGACATCAGGAATTCAAGAGTATCAGATAGCCAGTGGCTTTTTCACTAGGAGGAATTAGACAAAAGGTCGTCAAACTAATCATATACTTATACTGAAGTTGCGCCAATTTGTTCTTGAGATGCTGATAGATGTGAGATTAGTCCCTGAAAGGATCTCGGGATGGACTATTTTCCAGTTGAACCTTGCAATCTCGTGTCCTCGTCCATGTACCATCTCTTCAGTCTCTCATGAGCAACCTTTACCTGCAAAAACAAGAGGGAGTAAAAGTCCCGTAATTTAGTACTCCAATCTGAATTCCCTGATCTATGGACTACGGCAGCCAAGTTAGATGCAATAGTTGAGCAACATATTGATCATGGTTAATTATGTACCTGTTTTTCCCAGTCAGTCTTAAGTGTTATGATCACAAGCACAATAGTTTGGACCATTGTTCCCACCAGCATCCCAATCCAAATGCCCTACATAAGCAGAAGAAAAAACATTTAGCTACAAACAAATATCAGGTAGAAGACAATGCACAAATGTAATGGTCCCAGGGACTAACTGACAAATAAGAAAATGTCGTAGATCTGATTACCTTTACATGAATGCCAACAACGTAACCTAGTACTACCCCGAGTGGGATACCAATCAAATAGTACGATGCGATGTTAACATATGCGACCACACTTTGCCAGCCCGCCCCGACAGCAACTCCTGCAGGTAATGGAACAAGGCTTATGTTCAGATCTTACAAACTTATCTGTCATAGGATAGTTCTCGTGCTGTTTTTGTGTTCTGTGCGTCTACCTTATTACTTAGAAGTTACAGTAAAATGCTGACCTGATAACACTGGTTGAACACTGTTCATCATGATAGAGAACGCCAGGAGAGGTGAAAGGTCCGCGACAGCATCAGCTACCGCTCGGCTCTCGGTAAACATGTAGGCGATGCTCCCCCGGAAGAAAAGGAAGAACACGAATAACACGGATCCAATCAAGAAGGATGTGATGACCACGTTGACGATGGCGAACTTGGCCCTTCTTGCGCTTCCAGCACCAAGTTCATTTGCCACTCGCACTCTGTAATTAACACTCAGTGGGTGTCATGACATGTTTCTTTGAAGAAATACTCATGATTTTATCACATGAGCAGCCAATCGATGAACAACATGCTGAATATCAAAAGGTTATACCCTGTTGCTCCTAGAAATCCGACAGAAATCATCAGCTCCCATCCATTGATGTTAAGGCTACACATTTCACAAATACAAACCATGACAATGCTTAATTACTTTGTGTATATGCATGTGAGGCCAAAAGGAACAACAAATAAGACCATGTGGAAGTAATGTCAAGAACACTAACTGATAAAGCGGGGTCTGATACTAATGAGTTAGTACTGACTATGTATTACCATATTGAAAGAGCGTCAAGTGCAATCTGTGCATTTCTCATATTCCCGGTGAGGAGAACCAATATTGTGTTGTACCACATTTCCAAACTGCAAATACAAAAGGGTATTACTTTTCTTAAGGTCAAAGATGAAGGGGCAGCCAGCCATACCTAGTCTCATATACCCTACCCTGACAATTTTGATTTAGATTCTTACTTACCAAAGCATCACACCTGAAGACATGGAGAGCTTGAAGACGGCGCCAAGATCGGCGAATGCAGCTGATGAGAACCCTGTCCACGTACGAGGGCATCCACCGAAAAATACAAATGCAAGCTGCCCAAACACAGGGATCCACACGGCAATAATATTGGAGGCCATGACCCCGGCGAGGCCAAGGTTGAAACTAGATGTAGCGATCCAGGAGAGGAGAAGGTGGATGCCGAGGTTGAGAAAGGCGAGGTAGGTGATAATGGCGTTCTTGCTCTGTGCCTGCAGGTACATCTGGAGCGTGTAGGACCAAACACTCGAGAGCATGATGGGGATGTACCACAGGGCGATGGTGCCGGCTACGGTGCAGATGGCAGGGTCCTGACCGAGGAAGACGAGGAGCGGGGAGGTGAAGAGGTAGATGGGGAGCATGGCGACGGCAGAGGCTAAGAGGATGATCCATGAGCGTTGCAGGTAGATTCCGAGCATATGGTACTGCCTGGCGCCGTAGGACTGCCCGCACAATGTCTCCAACGCACTCGCCATGCCCATCTGTAATGCACACATGTGTATGGTTAATTAGTGCTCCTCCGATTTTAGATACAAGGCCATTGTCAAAAAAATTGTACTTCCTCCGACTTTAAATACTCCAGCAAAAATAAAGTCATACAAGGTCAAGAGAGATATTCCATACAATTAATCGTGTTATTTAATACTCTACGCAGTATCTAAAAATTGAGATAAGGAGCTTTTATACAAACTGGAGGGAGTTTTTTTCTCCGCGTGTGTGGAAGGCTCATTCTCCCCTTTACAACGTGCAACCCGCCCAAACTAAATTCTATTCAAACTACTCCCGGAAGGCAGGAATCCGTATTACAAAACTGGCCACAAATACCACCCAGTCAACTGCTGCGTATACAAAATGCACCAGAATGAAGAAAGAACGGTAATGGAAAATGATAGTTTACGCACCTAGGGAACAAATAATGAATAAGAACAGGTACACAGATCCCCATAGTCAGCTCTCCATAAGAACAGGTATAGACGACGAATTGTTATCGAAATATGCAAGAGTATGTTTCTACTGTACACACCTGCATATGTGAATTGTTTTCATAACTTTCTGAATCAAAGAAATGTGATTTTCGGATTATTATTTTTAACTTGGGTCAGGTGATTCTCGCTTTTCAACGATCCAGCAACAAAACTCTATTCGAACGAGTTCCGCGAATTTGTCTTACAAAACGGCAACATACCTCCACAGCTAGCTAACACCTACAAGGCACTAGCTAGAACGAACGAAGAATAGCAATGGAAGAAATAAAGAGAAGATAGCTAGAGAGTGGACAAGTGAAGGCCGAGCTAGAAATCATATTTTTAAGTTTCAAAAAATTCTGGAAAAAATCCTAGATGTAGCTAATGATAGAATCTACAAACATACAAAATCTCAATGTGAAATTCTTAGTACTTTAGCCTACACAAAAATGACAAATGTGTGGATCTGAAAATAGTGAATAGTGCATATTTCAAAACTATAAAACATGTCAGATTTTGTTATTTTTGTGTAGTTTACAATACAAAGAATTTCATATTGAGATTTTGCACGTTTGTAGATTTCATTATTGTCTACATCAAGAATTGTTTTCAGATTTTTTTAAATTTAAAACTATGATTTCTAAATTTTTGAAAATAAAGGGCTACATGTAACTCGGCCTCTATTTGCAGTTTTCGAAGATAGCTAGCTCTTCCATGGCCGGTATAGAAATGCAAGTTATTATGTACCAGGACGCCGATGCTGAAGCGCATGAGGACGGTGGAGACGAGCGCGTAGGCCGCCAGCTCGGTAGGTCCGATGTGGCCGATGAAGGCCTGGCTGATGATGGTGAGGCCAAAGGTGGAGAAGCGCGTGCAGATGGACGGCCCCGCCACCGCCCACAGCTTCCGGTTCTCCTCCACCAGCCGCCGCCCCAGCGCTTCCTTCTCATCTTGCAATATTCCTCCGTCGCTTCCGTTCCGGTTATGGCTGTCCTCCGGCGGCCAAGTGGGCCCCAGCAGAGGAATCTTGCTCTCATCATCTTCTTCCCCGCGCGCGGCCGGCCTCTTCTCCATCGATGGCCTCTAGCTTCAGTTCGACCGCGTGTTGATTTGTATACCGCCGGGACGCTAACTCTGGGCTGGGTGTGTGCTCTTATAAATGATGAAGTCGCTTGCTTTAGGTGCTCGAGAAACTAAGGGAGGAATACGCACGTGCATCATGCATGCTCTATTGCAGTGGCGAAGGATGAAATTTTTTTAAGGTCGGACAAGTTTTAAAGAAAAAAAATTCATACAAAAAATCAAAATTGTCTCTAAACATTAATATTTTGTATAATCTTTAGCATAATCACTTAGTATAATTCAAAAACCGAACCTTCATCAAATTCCAATATTCTAATTCAAGAAAAAATATACCTCTCCCCTTTTGAGCTGTTGGTCCCTTCCTTTTTCTATCCATCTGCTTGTCGGCCTGAATGGCTGCCTGTTGGGTTTCAGAGGCCGCCCAGCTCACTCCAGGCTCAAGCAGGCAACACCGGAGCAGCAGACTGCAGCACAACGACCAGTGGCGGTGGTGGTGACGCCATTTCTGATCGAAGGCGATTAGACGAGGAGGCGTACAGAGAGGAGGCCAGCTGGAGGGCACGAACGCCGACTTGGGAGTCAAGGATCAGCGATCAGGAACGAGGAGGTTTCGATCTGTTTTGCAGACTCCGCACGATCGCCACTACTCCCAGACTCCCACGCGAGCGGCCCATAAAGCCAATTCG
This sequence comes from Lolium perenne, assembly GCF_019359855.2. Classification (NCBI taxonomy): domain Eukaryota; kingdom Viridiplantae; phylum Streptophyta; class Magnoliopsida; order Poales; family Poaceae; genus Lolium; species Lolium perenne. The sequence goes on from NC_067247.2 coordinate 166,411,517, forward strand.
GCCGACACGGCAACAAACCAGCCCATATTCTCTCTTCTTCGATCATTTCACCTAATATACGAACAGAAGCAGATGTAGATCGATTATACACTCACAATGCCTATACATATGTAGTGTTTTGCCAAAAATCAAGGTAGGGCGGCTGCCCTATCTTGCCCTACTGGGAGCTTCGCCCCTGCTCTATTGCTCTCTTTTTAAAATAAATAACAAAGGCCATGCATTAAATTAATAACCCGTCGAAAGATTACATCATACTTCTGAACTAGCTTGCAAGGTAAAACTGCACACACTCACACAAAAACATGCCTATCGAGGAGGAGATCATCAAAAGCGGGGAACCAGAACACTACAACAACAAGACTAAGCCCAAGAGGACGAACACTTGTTGGACTGCCCAAGTTGCCGGGACGGAGCTTGCCCTAGAGCACGGGCACCCCAACAAGTGTTGGACACCGCTGAGACTACTACACCATCGCGGGCATCGCGACAAGAATGCTAAGCAAAGAGCATGCTTTGTTGAAGCAGACAAAACAAAGATCCAATGTTGATGCACCGAAACTCCGCCACACTACCTTCGGAGAGCCACACACTATGTGCTCCAAGGCGACATCTTCAAGAAGATCTTTACACAAGAGCGTTGCCGCCGCCCGGTCCGAGGATCTTAGGTTTTCACCCAGAGCACGAAGACGAACCGAGAGAAGCCTTTAGGAAGGGGACGATGTCCATGGTTGCCAAAGGTTTCCCCTCGACATACTCTCTCCACCAAAACGACACCCGGACCACTGTCACAACACGCTATTCAAAGGCCACCATGTCGTCCACACGACCGTGATCACCGGCCAGGACTCCCGCCATCTAGCCACCCGCATCGGTTTCCCAACTATGCGCACTGCCAAATTGGAGGAACACGAGGGACACCGCTGTGAGGACACCGGACGCTGGCCAAGGAGCATTAGCTGGCCACCGCACCACCCCAACAACCAGATGTGAGAAAGCTCCTTCGGCGTGACATCAGATATAGGGGCGGAGACCGATGGGCTCGAAAGCGCTCGGGGACCCTGCCACGGCCCAAACTCGAGGTGGCCAGATCTAGAGCCACGCTGCCCATCATCTCACCCTAGAACCCTCCATGTCGGGAATGTTGGTCATTGCACCACTACTGGCCAAGCATCTTGCGACGCCAAGCCTCACGCTGGATGCTCCCTACCTACCTACCAGCACGCTAGAGGCCGAGCGAGAATGCCAAGGGAGCCACCGCCGCCACAAGCATGGCAGGAGCACACAACCATCATGCTAGCACCGAACGACCGTGCCCTCGCGTCCTACGACCAACGCCACGCTCTCATCAGCAGCGGAGTCTCACGCTGTCACCGCCACGCAAGGGGGAGAAGTGACAAATCCGGTGCATGGTCTCCCGGCTGCGCCTTCTGGCAGCGATGAGGAGAGGGCGGGGGTGTCTGGCGAGTGCCGAAGAAAAGGCACCGCCAAATGCTCCCGGTCGCTTGGGGGATGCGGGAGCAACCTAGGGTTTTCTAACACGTCGCACACCCTCGTGATCTATTGCTCTACCAGTCTAGATGAGACGATAAGTTTACTCACGTGGCCTCTGATATACCACATGAATGTGCGATAGTCGAGCGATCGATTTGGCATGCATACCTTACATGTGTATATATAGACTATCGGTCATCTCTACGCCCCAACTTGAAATTAGTGTGTGGATGAAGGTCCTTCAGTTTCTGCAGAGAAAATTCTGTCCCGACCGATCGAGACGGCATTTGGTGTGAGACAAAGACGAGACAGATATATATGCGTGTAGACGTGAGGCACGTGCATGTGCAAGCCTGCGGTTTAGCTGTCGTTCACATATGGCTGGACGAGAGCTAGTGATGCCGAGTGGCCACGTAAAATGCATGGGATATATATCGTCCATTCGTCCTTCTTCTCCAAGAAGCCACGCGCGCGGCGGGTCGGGATCGATTCGATGGCGCTTATCACAGAACACATTAATATACAGATCGATACATCTGTATCAAGTTGCGAAATTTAATTTAAAATAGAGAAGTAGTTAGCTAGCATTATATTTTTTGTGAGCAAAAAGAAACTTTATTAAGAGGAGGGATTACAAGTTGATCATGTTATAGGGCCTGAAACACAACCTCAGAACCCGAACCTAACCAAAGATCAGCAAGGCTTTCCAACCTTGCATAATTTGCAAGATCATGACTAACCCTAACCTACTATCGTTCCACTTTTACAAAAACACACTCATGCTCTTGATTACAAAGGATTCTAATCTCCGACACCTAATGAAAAAAGGGTGATCTATCCCGCGTAGAATAATCAACGGCCTCTATCAAGTGGGAACAGTCAGTCTCTACTATAATTGGGAACGGACTGCGGTGAATCGCCAAGTCGAGGCCCTCCATGCAAGCTAGAATTTCTACCTCAAGAGAACCATCACAATCGTCCATGAATCTGCATGCAGTGAAAACCGGTGTTCCAGTACTATCGAGAAGCACCATGCGAGCCCCGGCACTATGATCAGCAACATTACATTGATCGATCTACATCCATGAATGATATACCGCCGCATCGGTACATCCTAGCTCGATATACATGTCCCACGCAGAGAAATGCAATTCTCAAGCACAACCGTATTTTTATTTTTATTTCCTTTTATTTTTTAGTTTTTGTATTAAGCAATTTTTTTTAAATAAATGCATTTTTTAACCGTGACCATTTTCAAATTAACATCAGCATTGTTTCGAACGAAGAAACGTTCTTGAAAGCCTCGCAAATATTTTTTTGAACACTTGAATGTTGTTTATTCAAAACCTTGAAAAAAAATTAAAAATATTTTTCAAAATGTTTATATTTTGATTTTTGTCATAAAAAAATCAATCTAAAACATATTCCAAATTCAGAAAATGTTATAATTTTGAAAAATGTTATTTTTAAAAAATATTCAGATTAAAAAAACTCTTTTAAGATTTTTTTTAGATTTTAAAGGAAAAAAGAAACAAAATAGAGGCAAGAGAAAAGAAAAGAGAAAAAGACCTGGGAGTGTGAGGGAATGAATGATCCATCCAGGCCCAGCCACCAAATCAATCGGCTCCTCATCGTCAACCTCGCTCTCCTCCGACACCGCCCACCGCCCACCATCGCCGCCGCCGCCTAGGCTTCTTCTTCCCCTTCTCCCGCTGGCGTCGGGCACCCTGGACTCGAGCGCAGGTCGCCCCACCCTAGGCGAGTAGGCGACCCGGCGGGAAGCGGAGCAGGCGAGCAGCGGTGCGGCGACCGCCGGAGCAGGCTGCAGGCACCGCGACGTCAAAGGCCCAGGACTCCACTCGCCAGGTACTTCCGGTCATCACCTCTTCTAATTCCCCTAATCCCCCCTCCGCATCGCATCAGTCTAGCAGAGTAGCACTTAGCACTACTCCACCATATTACTCCTAGTTGTTTAGGAGACTAGCACCCAAGCCATCGTGGTACGGCTGGGCCTGTGTGGCGCGACCGTGCGCCGGGGAGGCGAGAGGCCGGCTACGCAGCCTCGCCTTCGCCGTCCCAGAACGCTGCTGCTACCCCCTCCCCTACCCGCGTAGAAACCCTAGCCCCACCGCGACCCGCAGTACGTCGTCCCTTTTCTAGGTTGATTCCCTTGGTTTGAGCATCCAGTGTTTAGCGCTTGCAGATCTGGTGAGGTCCGATCATCTTTTTTGTTCTGCTTATCATCCCCAAGCGGTTTCTCCATTATTTCTCCTTCTGAATTGATTTTGTGATGCTTCAGGTGAGGAATGGCTTCTAGCGTGGAGCGGAGGGACCATTCCTCCCGTAGGTCGGGGCACACAAGATCCCGTTCTCCGGTGAGGGAGCGTGTATCGTCTCCACGCAAGCAGAGCCCGTCAGCTCGTAAGGAGAGGTCGCGGGCTGAGAGGACTCGCTCACCTAGGAGGCGGTCTCCTGTTAAGGCCAGCCTTTCACACAGGGAGAGGTCGCCACAGAGAGAGAAGGTGAAAGAGCGGGTCAGGTCGCCGAAACACACTCGGGCACTGTCACGGTCCCCATCACCTGCTGGGAAACGGGAGCCTCGGTCGCTCTCACCACGGTCCAGGAGACTAAAGAGAGCTCAGGATGAGCGTGAAAGGTCAGAAGTAATTGAGGGCGACCATCGGAAGCCTCCCAGCAGGGAAGAACGGAGTACACGGAAGCACAGGGAGCGTGATGAGGGGAGGGATGCATCAAGAGATAGGAAGGTGGACGGAAGACTGGATAATGATGACGGGAGGGATCACTCTCACTCAAGAGATAGAAGGGCTGACAGGGATGACCGGTCAGGTGCTTCAAGAGATGCACGGTCAAGCCGGGATGATGAAAGGAATGATTCAAGAGGGAAAAGGTCAGATCCATATGATCGAAAAGGTGCTTCCAGGGAGCAAAGGACAGACCAGGATGATAGAAGGGATTCCGCACGACAGAGAATGTCAGATCGGCATGAGAATAATGCTGGATCAGGAAGATCATCTAGGCGTGGCCGATCAGTGTCTCCAGAAGAGAATACACATAGGGGCAGGCATGAATCTCACTCATCACCAAGGGCATCCAGAAGTGCAGCACGTCTTGAGGTGTGTGGTGACACCCAACCCTTTTCATGATGTCTCTCCATAATTCCTATGCCTTACTTGGCCTTGTCTTCTTTTATTGCATGTATGTTCTTTGGTGCTGCTCAATATCTAATATGTTCCGCCCAAATTAACAGGATGTCCGAAAATCATTTCATAGCTTGGAATATCAATTGGATGCAGTGCAGCCTGTGTAGCCAGTAGCTCACTTCACCATACATATCATTACATAAACCTGATTCATTTCAACCCTCCCGGCTGCAGATTCCATATGACATAATTAGTAGTCAATTACCTTTTCACTCTAAACTAAGATGGTAACTTTCATGTTTGCTATTGTGGCCTGAAGAGTTCAATCTCAAATTTTCCTTTGATTTATTTCAGGATACAAGCTCTAGAGCAGATGGAGCATCCCGGTGAGTGTTTGAAACTCTTGACTGATATACATATTAAATTCTTAGTAGAAACGTTGTTTGCTACACTTTTCTGTTTATTGCTATAGGTACATACTTTAAGGGAAATCTTATCATTTTAATGATTAGTTCAATCTGTTTAAGTTGGTGTTATACCTGAATACATCTTTTTTTGTGGAATGTCCCAAGATTTTTTTGGTCTAAAAATTTAGGACATGTCTTTCTTGCCACCGGAATTAGTGTTGGGCGTTTATAGTTGCCAATGGCAGTTTAAAGACAGTGATCTGTAATGGGCATACGAAAATAACCTGATGTCTCTACTAGCGAAGGCATGCAGAAGTTAGGATGTCTTTTGGTGCCTTTTGAAAAAGTTTTACTTGCCAAACTCTTGTGTTGGAGACTCATGCTCCAGCAGGGTGGGCACATGAGCATCACTTCCTGTCTCCATTATAGTTGATTGCTATTTGATTGCCACTCAAACACAAAATTCTAGTATTATGTCGGGTGTCAATAAAGATATATGCACTTTTATGATGTCTGATACATTTTTTTGGCCTTCACATGGCAAAAGGAGCATCTCCCTAAATTTAGAAATGCTAGTTTGTTTATCAAATTTCATCCCCTGCCAAGTGAACATGACACATGGAAACATAATAGTAATAGAGGTAACAATTTGCTGCTGTTTCTGGGCCAGTATTGTTCTGTTGGAAAATCATTCCAGTTGGGATCACTTTATTTGCTTGTAAATTCCTATGTTGTGAAAACTGAAAAACTACCATACACCATGTTTCTTTGTTGCTGCTCAAGTGGAATCGGTTGATTAACTCTCTATTTTTGACCTGCTAGGTTGCTATGTTATATATGCTATTTTTCTGAATCATTTTATGTTTTACTCAGGATGCTATACTACCAGCGTATTTGTTGGTTCTTATGTTTTTGGAGCATGATATTTTGCTTTAAGAAATGTTCTCAGTGCTATGCATTTTATTGTTTGTGAATTAACCGCCAGCGACTGTTTTGGTCAGGAGTGGTGATCCTGATTCATTGGCAATGATGAATACTGCTGCAGAAGCTCTGGAGGTGAAAGAGAAGGTATTCCATACACCATAATGGATGTTGCATTAATGTTACTGTATTTATCTGTAGAATATTGTGTAATCATACATGCACCGCTTGTTAGTTTTCTGGTAGTACTTTAACAACATTTTTTGCTCATCTTTCTTTTCATTGACACATTCTTATGTATAGCGACTGCATTTATTTTTCAGCAAAAACCGTCATTTGAGTTGTCTGGAAAGCTTGCCGAGGAGACTAACAAAGTTGGAGGTGCTGGTCACAAGCATGTCGCTAAAGCAAGTTTTCCCTTTGTCTACATTGTTACTGCATGGTTTCCAGAGCTGACAATCCATTTCCTCTCCAGGTATAACTCTGTTGTATTCAGAACCTTCAGAGGCTCGCAAATCAGATATTAGATGGAGACTCTATGTCTTTAAGGGTGGTGAAGCACTGAATGGTACTTATATTCGACTTATTACTCTCCATATATGAAGCTATTGTTTGTTTCATGTCATGCTATCCATCTTTCTAGTAACTATTTGTTCCTGCTAGATACATGCTGCCTCTCTCTGTACTGGACACACAGTTGCGTCCTGCTAATTAATTTATAAATTGGTCAATGAGTAGTGAAACACATACCTAGCATCATTATCTCAGAATTCAGAAGATTCTCCGGCTCATGATGTAGCTATGAGTCAATGTCACTATTTTTTTGTGATCAATCTTCCAGCTGCATCTGAACCTGAATTAGTCAGTGACACATGATCAACAGATCAGTTCACAGCATTAGGCATATGTCGAGAAAAGTTGTTGTGTTTGCCTGTATGCTGAGGTTTTACCATTTTAGTTTACTGTGGAATGGAGAAGAATTGCTGCAGCAGGCCAGCGGCTGCTTGATTCGTCCCTACAGGCAAATCATGAGTGATAACTGGGCTAAGATGTGGGCTGAACGAAAGACCTGCAAGTCCCACACAGTTCCAGTGTACCCATGGGCACCCACACTATGTTATGACTTGTGTGGGATGGGTTACTGTCGTGTTGGAAGACCCGTTCCCACTTGCATCCTGATGTTTGATAAATATTTCACTAGATTTGGTGTGAATTGAAGTGAATGCTCTAAAGTTAACAACAATGAGTAGCAAGTTAATAAAAATATTAGGGCATGTTTAATTCCTTTGCTCGACCTTGTTTGGCCTTGGTTAGCAAGGTTAAGGATCTTGGGATGGATTTATAGGTCCCTAGTCCAACAGAAGATTTCCTTAGCAAGGATTGCCTGCCCAGCAGCGAAACTAGCTGAAGGAACCAAATGTCACTATCGGTGATTATACGTTGTGTAGGGTACCAACAAACTAGCATGCTTTTCTTGATATAATAGTTCAGTTTCTAGCACGTGAATGTTTCTGATGATGCTATCTAATTGAACAGAACCACTGTATGTTCATCGTATGAGCCACTACCTTTTTGGAAGGGAAAGGAGGATTGCGGATGTCCCCACAGATCATCCCTCCTGCAGCAAGCAACATGCAGTTCTTCAATATAGGCAAGTTTAACAATCTTATTTCTGTATGTTGAGAAACCATACTGTGATAAACTAATATTTTCCCTATTCAGACTTGTAGAGAAGGAGCAACCAGATGGCATGATGGCACAGAAAGTGAGGTACTTAGATTGTAGATAGCAATATTGTCATAACTAATCTGCATGCTTATCCTAGTTCTTAAGTACTTCATATGTTAATGATGTTTTTTTTTTAACCTTTCTGCTTTTTAACAGGCCATATCTGATGGATCTTGGTAGTACCAATGGGACATTTATTAATGTAAGTTTTCTAGATACATGTTTTCCACATTTAATCATTTCAATATTTTCTCTAATATGCTGTATTGCTACAGGAGAATCGTATTGAGCCTCACCGTTACTACGAACTCTTTGAAAGGGACAACATTAAGTTTGGCAATAGTAGGTATGGTCATGACAATTTAAGAAATTATTTCATCCTTGCTGGTTAAGATGTTTAGCTTGCTTTGTTCGTCCCCGTCAAATCACTTAAAGAAAGTGCTATTGAAATGTCACATATTTGCAACTATGTTAGTAACTTTGCTGTTCCCACTATATTGGTTTGAGACAACTTGAAGGATAACATACCATCTCCATTTATTTTCTTAATTAGAGTTTTTTCTTAAGACTAGTTTTGAACCTGCCCGTCACATGTTTTTCCTGTATGTGCCTTTGATTGCAAGTTGAAGCATGCAAAATCTTTCTTCAGAATTTCAGACCTAGTGCCAGGGACTATTAACAGATTTGAACTTATGGATGTCATTGTTTACGTTGCTTGCAGTCGGGAGTATGTCTTGCTCCATGAGAACTCCACAGAATGAGGAAAAGAAGACACAGATGAGTCGAAGATGTAAAGCGCAGTAGGAGCTGTACCTGAAAACATTTTGACCTACTGAGGATATTTTATGGACCGTCGAGACATTGTAGGTGTGCTAGCATGTTTCCTAGATGGTTGTTTATGGTGTCTTAGCAAGGACGGCGAACTCTGTGGCGGGGTGATGCAGTGGAGCTTTAGCTTGTAGCCCCCTCATTTGAGTATTGTTGGTATCTGAATGTTTTGTTCTTGCTGATCAACTAATACTGGACTTGGCATAATCTGGTGTACTCTCTATGGTTGTACTGTAGCATTTTGGCGAACCTGAATCTTGTACTGTACTTTGTTGCTTGGTTTTGAATCAGAAGGACCTGAAAGGTTTTTTTATTTTATGAAAGAAGGACCTGAAAGTATTTGGTGAGCACGTAGTATATTCAAACTCAGAGGTCACCATCTATCTATAGGGGCATAGTCACCGATAGTATCATCTAGGACCATGCCGCTGCCGTCGTCGAGAAGGTCCTCTTGAGGCCACACGCAGCTGGTATATGCCGTGCTCACTGTCGGCGAAAGACCGTCGACCGTGGTGCGTGGTGGCGCGAACGGGTGACTGGTTGGTAGGTGGCACTGAATGAATCAGGTTCCATTTTGTCAGGAACACCCCTGAAACAGAAGAAAAATCAGGGTCCTGTCCAACCCAGATCGCCGGCGCGCAGTGCGGCCAGGAGGACTCATCTCCTCCGACCCCGGCGATCGTCGGCGTCACCAGCCGTGCCTCAAAAGAGGAAAATTAGAGGCGGATCCCGGTCGCCCGAGCCCCACGGCCAGCCAACGCTCGTCTCGATCGCCAGGTAAGCAGGTGCCCCCCACCCGCGAGATGCGATGCAGCGTCAACCTCCCTTCCCAGCTGCAGCTCCTCCTCCGCCGTCCCAATCCATCTACTGTAGATGCGGAGCTCGTTACCTCGTAGCTTTTGCTCGGACCACAGCGCAGCGCGATTAGTCTCCTCGGCGGGGCGACCACCAGGGGCCGGCCAATTTTGGCTACCTCTGTCCGTAGCTTTTGATCGAGGATTGGGTTGTGCCGTGCGTGCGTCTTCATTGACCAAATGAGAGAGAGAGAGAGAGGTCTAACTAACCTTGTGTTTCCTCTTGTCACTAGCTATTTCTGCTTAATTCCACACTTGCACTTTTTTACTTAATAAGGAACTGCCTACTCCTACTAGTTTGATTCTCCTGCCAAATGTATGGAATGAATTACAGTGTCCTGCACTTGCTGTTGGTGTGGCAGGTATGGCTTGTGCAGCCATCTGAGCTTCGGGATGGCCTCGAAAGCCGTAAGGAGGAGGCCTGCCGATAAAGGGAGCGACAAGCTTATGGAGACGACGACGACGACGCCGGATTCTGTCACCGAGCCTCTTCTAGGAAATACTGCTCAGGGGAGCAAATCGGAGGTTAGTACTTGAATTTGGGGTTATAGACACTGTCCTTGCTTTCTGTCATCTTCTCATGTCCTCCATTATGTGTTTCTTGCAGGGATATGAGCATACGATACGACCGGATCTCTGGGATGGAAAAACTCACCAGTGCCTTCATTGGGCGCATATTGTATCTGATTTTATTACTCAATCTGCAAAAAGGATAGGTAATTATCACTGGTGCCAGTTCAGAAAAAAATGCTACATCTTGTACTAGTTACTTGAGAAACAAATCACATTTTCATCAAGTGCATATGAATTAGTGAATTGCTATCATTTTAGTCCTAGTGATAATTCTGTCCTTCAAAATATATGATTTTCTCGTGCTCTTATCTTCACAACTTGGACCGTTGTAGTTGCTGGTAAGCTAGTGAGGGATTTGATTAAGCCGAGATAATCTCTATGTAACTAACATTGCTATTCTTGTCCGAACAATATGTTGTGCTTGCTATTTTTGTGACTTATTTTTATGCTTTTATTAATGCTCAGAAAGCTCTCTTTTCTTTGTAGTAAATGCTATTTCTCAGTTTGGGTCGTTGCTAGCAAGGTTGTTTGGTTGCTCCTGTGCTCCTCAAAGTTCACAACATGGACAGACGATGCTAGTTAATCTCAGTCCATTACAGGTATGGTGGCACTTGCAGACATTCTATTTTTTTATTTGAAATCCTGTATAATGAACATGAAAGGGAGTTTGCCATTGTAAGCGCCAACTTAGAAATTAGAATATCTTGTAATTTGGCGCTGGAATCCCCCCCACCCCCCCTCGTCTAAATGTGTTTTGTGTGTGTGCCCAATACATATGCATTTACCTTAATGTGTCTTTTCCCTAAGATATTGACTCACATGCGTAATTGCCACCCTTCCGATTTAGGGTAGTAATGGCACCTACATTAATAGCCTTTCTTCTTCATCCCATTGTTGTTTGCATCTGTCAACTTTTTTTTGATATGGCAATATGGTTTTGACAGTTTCACATTTACTCTATAGGAAGAACGATTAAAATTCTTGAGGCAAAGATCAAATGTGCCATTTGATTGCAACACCGTCCAGCACCAGGTTCTCATCCTGAACGTTTATGCAGCACTTTTCTTGTTTTAGCAAGTCAATAGTAATTTTCTACCTTAAAGGAATGATAAATTAAATCATTCATAAGTTAATATGCTGATGATATTCATGAATAGAATGCCACTTCTTCCATTACAGGATGCTCTGAAGGAACTTTGGAAGTTGGCCTATCCCGATCGACAACTTCCTCCCCTAAAATCAGATCTCTGGAAGGAGATGGGCTGGCAGAACTCTGATCCATCAACAGATTTTAGGTTCATTTTCCTATGGATTGATACTTAAAGGAACTACGGAGTATCTTGTGTTTTTGTCAACATTCACTCAACCGAGGTTACTTGCAGGGCAGGGGGGTTCATGTCCTTGGAGAATCTAATATACTTCGCTAGAAATTATCCAGTATGTTTCTGTTCATCATGAACACTTACTCCTTATAAATCCGCCATTAGTTTGTTTTTTTCAGTCTGGTTTAATGCTGAATACCTGCTTGACATGCAGGATTCCTTTCATAGGCTATTATATAAGGCGGATGGTGAGAGAGCTGAATGGGAATATCCCTTTGCAGTAGCTGGCGTAAACATATCTTATACGTTAGCTCAAACGCTGGTTTTGCAATCAGGTAAAATGAATGCAAGTCTTTTTATTCTTTGTTTATAGTTACTTTTGCTCGACTGCTTGTGGAATGTGGTTCGTAAGCAGGCCAATTCACGGGGAAACTACATTCCTATTTGCTCACTTTTTTGCAGGAAATAGGAGTTCCAAAGCAAGAGTTTGCTTTGCCCAGCTACTTGAAGATGACAAGATGGCTTTCGATAACCTTTTCTGCGTAGCTTTTCAGATGCTTGATGCTCAGTGGCTTGCAAGGAGAGCTAGTTATATGGAATTCAACGTGAGTGTTTTGTATATAAGATATGTTCTCCGCATGCTAATGGTTTCTTGTTCCATCACCTTGTTCAACCGGGTTACCTTTATTTCCATCTTATCAGGAAGTTCTGAAGTCCACACTAGTTCAGTTAGAGCAAGAGCTTACAAGTGAAGGCATTTCAAGCGTTCAGAACATGCCATCATTCAGGATGTTAAAGAGGTAGTACTGTTTGCTGTTCTACAGAAAAAAGGAGGAGCTCTTGCCTGTTAGTATGTTGTTAAATATGGTCCATTCTTTTATTGGTTGTTCAATATACTAGGTTGTGTAAGATTAGTGATCATAACAGAAAGTATCCGGTTCATACCAATTATGTTATACCTTGAAATGGCACTTACTCTGTCAGGTTTTGACGTTAAGCTTTGGGGGTAACACAATATTATTGTAATACTTACTATGGCAAAATCAATTTTCTGGAGTGCTTTTGAAAATACGTGAACACGTATGGAACAAAAGTTTCACCTCTTCTATGAAGGATAGTTTCATTTGTAATTTGAACGAAGCATAAGTTCATGCCGTAGTTATAGGTAGGACATGCGATTTGCGAAAGCTGATTTGGAAGGTTAGCATGGAAGGAATCTACTGCAGTAACACGGACATTGTATCAGGCTTCAGATCATATTATGATCCTAGGAGTAGACCTGCTTCTTTCATCGGAGATGGTTTTCTAAATTTCCGAATCGAGAGAGGTTTTCACAGTCCTCCGTCAAGTTCTGGCCCCGCATGGTCAAGAAAAAATGGTGCTTCTGTAAAGCTCTAGGTGCAAGGTGACTCATGTGAAGTTTATTGTCGAAGTTGGAGCTATATCTTCCTAGATGCTTTGGGTTGATTGTTCGGCATGGGCCTACATGGGTTTTGGTGTCGGTTGTAGCAAGGGAACCCGTGGGTGGTCGTCGGATTCGTTGACGAGAAGAGTGACGACGATGACACTCAAATGTAACCTCGACAAGGGTCTTCCTTCTCGGCTGTGTGTTTGTGCTTCGTGTGGGTGGCTAGGTCGGCTGAGTGTCCAATATAGTTGTGTTCTATGAAGAGTGTTGGTGCATTTGCGGTTTCCGACTGCTTCCTTGCTAATGAACTGATCGAATCTCTTCCCAATTCTTCTAAACTTTGATACTTATTATGGATCACAATGAATAATAAAGTTGCAAAATTTTAAAAAAAAGGAAAAAACTGTGGGGTGTCAGATTGGTGTACGGTACCTCGTAAGCCCGGGGGTGGTCTCCTGCCAATTCCTCAACTTCTGCGATATTCCAAATGCACATTGTTTGGCTGCAACAAATTCCTCAATTTCTGTATTTGCGATATTCCAAATATACATTGCTTGACTACAAGTTGCTGCACGGGGTTCGACACAAAATGTTTGGAAAGGAAAAAAGAAATTATAACCACAGTACTGATCATGACTGACATGCAAAATATTGGAGATGCGGGGGATCGAACCCCGTGCCTCCCGCATGCAAAGCGGGCGCTCTACCATTTGAGCTACATCCCCATGATGCATATACCTAGTACTTAGTAATCTAAACTAATATGTGTCACGATGAAATTAACCTTCACTACTAATCAGTGAGGGACTGAGATCAACAGAGGCAGCTCATACACAGAGTTTAAAGCAAAAAAAAATTATCAAAATTTGCATCTGATGATACACAAAGCCGTTGTCTCACAACAACCTCCTATATCAAACCGAAAAAAGAAACCTTGAGGTGCATTTTTTTCTGGCAAAGTGATGATAAGGACATAAACTAGATTCTGCATGAAAAAACAGAGACTAACTGCAACTGCAGAGTTCACAGATTGCAGGCCACTAGGAAGATGTCAGAGATGACTGAATTTTCACTGTCAGGAGAATGTTCGAGGAGAGTTTAATGTGAAGTTGACGACAGAGCACATATAATACTGTGTTCACTTGACAAGTGCAGACAATAATGCTCTTCACTCCTCCTACTGCCCCATGTTCCATATGCCATCTTTCACTGCGGTCCAAGAGCAAGTGCCAAGAAAATGTCTCATGACTGAACCATGAAGAGGAAAAACCGGGCCGCTGTCCAATGGCTGGTCAAATCTGCGGGGTTAAGATATAGGTGATCTAAGCTAGTAGCTTGCGTGGGTGCAAGTGGATTATGGATCCAATTAAGTCTCCAAGAGAAGAGGCTAAGCAGGTGGCAATGATTGAAGAGAGAGCATTTTGTAAGGAAGAGCTGGGCAATAAGCTCAACTTAATTAGCTGGTAGCTGGTCAAATCTGTAGCTGAAGAGACAGATGGTCCATGGCCACTCTTGTTCCATGTGGAGACTCTATATGCAAAACAGCAGAAACACACACCGAGAGAAAACCACTAGTGCCGTCTTCCAAATGCAACTTTGACCACTCATTTCGAATGTATAAAATCTCAGAAAACAATGGGTTTTGAAAGTAATTCTGGTACAAATTTACACAATTTTTCTGATTACTCATTTTAAATAGTTTGTAATTTTTTTGACTATGCCTACGTCGTGTTGGATGGTTTCATTAGGAATTAGGATTATGGCATTTTCACTTGGGGTTTCGAACATAAAACTGGATTAATTATAGCACTGGATTTAATCCACATATAATCCAGACCAGACAGCTGCTACCGTTACAAATGCAAGGAACAGTGCATCTGTGTGTGATACGTTTGTAACTGACCGGTTGGCCGTACCTCTCCACGATTAAATCTCGAGCATTCTTTATCTGAAGGCACAAACCAAGATGAGAAATGAAGTGTAGGTACTACGGCTGGACGGCTACAGATATTAGTCAAAGATAGCATCACATGGTCGGCGTTGCGCAAGTGCGAACAAGAGAGATAAGGGTGCTACTCCACACGAATACCAGTCTAACTCTAACACAAACTTGAAACGTGGTATTGGAAGCATAGGTGACTTTAGTTAGAAATATAAAGCATAGGTGATACAGTTTTGGCGAGAGACAAACAAGGGGTGCACAATCGAATAATATCTCTTCCCTGAGTGTGTGTTGATGAGATCATTGCACTGGATTATCTCTTTAATAAATTGGCCTGAAGTTATTTAAATATTTGGTTATTTTCTATAGTAGATATTTAGATGCCAACAATCCTTATCATCTATACTTCACAAAAATAAAATCCTTATCATCTCTGCCTCGCTCCATATATAACTTACATAATAACTTGTGGTAACGAATCGCCAAATCCCTCAGACTTTACAAGTGTAGGCCAATTGACAAGCAATTTTAATTGACTGAAATTTACTTAGTTTCGAAGCAAAAAAAGTTAGAAACTAAGTAAAAAAAAGTAAAAAAGTAAGCAAAAGTGAATTTGTTTGTACAAATTAATTGTAGGTTAGTATAACGAAGAAATACCACTTTTAGTCCTTAAATTCCAATGAAAGTTCACTTTTGGTCTTAGAACTTCCGCTTGGTTAAAGATGAACCTTGAACTCTCAAAATCATTCACTTTTACTCCTTATATCAACTGAGCCTGGCAAATATCTGCCACATGTGGCCAAAAACTCAAGGCAACGGTGTAAGGGCAAAGAGGCAGTGCGATACTGATGGGATAAGCAAGCGGTCCTTCGTGGCGTAATGCTTCAAGTGAACTGGGAGAGGGAGAAACCGAGCGAGAGACTGCCTTCTGGGACTCAGGGGTTTCAATTTTTGCATTAAGATGTTGGGTTCCACATCTCAGCTAGCTTGTGCAGTTGTGCTTGGTCGATTCAAAACCAGTTCGGTTGGTTGACAGTTTTTTTTTTTACACGTCAGCGATTCCCTCAACTCAACTAAAAAGGATGAAAAGTGGACTATAAGTTCAAGGTCAATTTTAAATTAAAAATAATTTTTGGGACTAAAAGTGAACTTTCCAAAGAATTAAAGTGGACTTTCTTCATAACCTCCTGGTCCCCGTCGAGACATAGCTAGAGGGAAATGGATCTAGATCGCAGCTGGGAATGCATGTTCTTCCCACAGCTTGCGCAAATTCTGGTTATGCATGACATGGCTGTCTTTTGCTCCATTTCCTCACCAAGAGAAAAACAACTAGAATAACACGTGGAGAGGCGCATGGCGTAACATGGTCACTCCACGTTCCCACGCACTCCACTCGTGGAAGCTGCGTGCTTTCACTTGGCATCATCGCATCACGTACAGTGTATATAAGAGTCACCGCGATCTCCAGCTCGGACGACGTGCTACTACTACGAGTGTTGAAATCCACCACGAACTTTACGATCTGATCAAACTGGGTCGGGCTAGCTAGAGCCAACGTTCGTATATGGAGATCAAGCTGAGTCTAGGCGGCCGGCACCCGAGCACGATCGCCGTCTCCTGCCTCCTCGCCGCCGTGCTCCTGCTTCTCTTGCTCACGGGTGTTGCGGCGGCGTCGCCATCCACAACGGCTGCCCTGTCTCTCGACGACGGCAATGATGCCGCTGCCGCGTCAACACGAGGGTCGTCATCATCGTGGTTGTGGCAGCAAGGTCGTCGTGGTCCTGCGGCGGCGAGGAGGTTGCTGCTGGCGGTGCAGCCGGCTAGCACGACGCCCATGGTGGGCAAGGACACCAACGAGTTCCATGTCGTGGGCGTTCAACGTCCAGCGAACGGCAATCTGCCCCGGGAGGTGGAGTTCAACGCCGGCAGGAAAATCCCAGGCAGCGGCTCAAATCGCAACCATAATTAGTTAGTCGGGAGTATCCTTCCTTAATTCTCTACTTTTGCAGATATCACTCTCACTTGCAGAGATTAAAGACTGACCAATCTTAGGAAGATTTGTGCAGTAGTGTTCTGGTAGGAAGAAAATAATTTATTTGTATCAAGTAGTTAGCTCATAGATAGTTAGCTTTCCTCACAGATGCAACTGAGTAGAGGATACTCAATTTTGTCTCCATTTCTGTTGTCGTCAGTTTATGTCATTCATCTGTGAAGGCAGTGGTTTTCGATCCCGGACATTGGATTATAATTCTCAAACTATAAATATTCGAACTCCAAACTTGACCATATTCTTTTCGCGGTTTTGCTAGTTCTCAGCCTACACCACCGGATTTACATCATGATTCGTGCACTTGAGTTGCAAGTTGGTTTGCAACAGAGATTTTTTTCAGTTGCAAGTTGGGCTGCAACTGATTTTTTTAGTTGCAATGCCCCTGAGCCGTTCGCTTGCGTGCTAATGATGATTTGCAAGATAATGTCATCTGATTAAGAACTAAGTTAGTTCCGAGTCGACTGAAAATTAGTCACACCCTATTATTTTATCTAAAAGTATGAGAAAACATAGAACAAGCATCACTATATGGGGCCAAAAATGATAGCCCTAAACCACCGACTTGACACT
This sequence comes from Lolium perenne, assembly GCF_019359855.2. Classification (NCBI taxonomy): domain Eukaryota; kingdom Viridiplantae; phylum Streptophyta; class Magnoliopsida; order Poales; family Poaceae; genus Lolium; species Lolium perenne. Next base: position 166,428,772 of record NC_067247.2, read on the forward strand.
GCTGGCTCGGATGAACTGAGAGTAGAGGAGGGGAAGGGGTGACCGAAACAAGTGAATAATTTGGCACACTGTTCTCATTCATCCATGGCCCTATAAGTAGGCAGCCAAAGTCAAAAGGTAACATCATATCGGACTACGATGTAATGGGTCCATGACATCTACCACAGCATTGACCATTGCAGATGACGGTGAGAACGTCGTACCACTATGCATGATGTCTACCACGCCCTAGTCTGCATAACCTCTACTTCCTTGTATAGGCCCTCACAAGACTACTCGGGCCAATCCTGAGACCCACTCACCCCCCCCCCCCCCCCCCCCCCTCGGATCACACTCCCGGGGACACTCCCCATGAGCACAATACCCGGGCAGGGAGGGAACACGAGCCTTCCCGGGAATGGCACACTCCCGGAAGCACAAGCCTACTGCAGCATTCACTCCATAGTCTCGAGTTCCGGTGACACCTCCACCATGCCGATACTTGAGCGTAGCTTCCCAATGATGATGTTTTATTGGCACGAACTTCAGGTCGATCTTCTTCATCCCCATGCAGTCCGAAATGACGTGATACCTCAACTTGATGTGCTTCAATCGCTTGTTCCGAGTGAGATAGATGACTTGTTGTCGACCTTGAGTACCACTTGCTTTGCTTCGTTGTTGCTAAAATCGGCCAACAATCGAGCCAGTCAAATCTGCTGGCAAGCAACTGCGGCAGACAACCGAGCGAGTTTGCATCCCCACCCAAGTTGTTGTCGTTCTAGGAAACTAGGTGTGGCGCACTTGTGTTTCTATCATAACTACACCCGAGTAGCACATACCTAGCTGTGTAGCAAAGGATGCGCTTCACGGTAGTGATGTGCTCCTCGGTTGGAGCATCCATGATACAAGACCAAGGTTGGAAAAGGTTCTAGGCGTAGGCGAGGCGGTTTTCATTCGCCTAGTGCCTAGACAACGCTTAATGGCCCTAGGTGCGCATATAGGTTTTTACCATCAAGTGCGTATATGGGTTATCATATATGAATGCATATTAATTTAGAGAATGCAAATTAGTAAATTACTAACAACTACCATTAGAGTATGGCCTATCTGAGGCATTTAATCATCGCCTAGTGCCTAAGCGTGCTAAAGCTCCGCATAGGCAGGGCCTTTTCCCACAATGAGCGTGACACAAATCCGACTACGAAGGTTAGATCTGGCTAGGTGTGCACCAAGTATTGGAGGCTCCTCACGATGCTTCGGTACTCGGCCGCATCAGTCGCGGGTGTCGTGATGCACTTGGAAAGCTTGAAACGCAACTCCATGAGCACATGGCAGGGGTTTGACCTGGCCATCCCTGCCTTCTCTAGCAGCTTCTGGGTATAGGTCGTCACCGAGATGTCGATCCCGCATGACACTTGTCACACCTAAATGTCGAGGTAGCAGATCATCAGCGAGAGGTCGGGCATGTGGAATAGGCTCTTCATCTCCATCTTGAACTTGCCAATGCCGCTGGAGTTGGAGCCGGTGATCACCAAGTCGTCGACGTAGACTCCGACTACGAGCTGAGTTGTCATCATTGAAAGTGCATGGTGCCCCCATGCGTGTTTTGGTAATTAATTATAATCCCTATGAACTAATGTTTGTATTAAATTATATTTATAGGATTTGTCCATAGAAAATTCTTGAACCATGGCTTCAAGGTTGCAAAAATAAGAAAATGAAGAAGTTCAAGTGACAAGTATGGCTTGAAGAAGAAGATTGAGCGAACTCTCATGTGTATTCAAGAAATCAACAAGACGAAGGAACAAGAAATATTGTGCTAGTTCAAGATGAGCCATCTCGAAGAGATCATATGCTTGAAGCTTGCCATACATATGGTGATCATGGATATGTGAAGATGCGTTGAAGAAGAATAAGCTCTCCCATATTGGATTATGTGGGAGCAATCCATAAGACTTCATCAAGCAAAAGCACACCCAATAGTTTTTGTAGTTTTGTTGGAATTTGAGAGTGAGGGACTTGCCATTGCATTTGGTGCATCGGTTTGAGCTCTCCACGGTGATACACGGAAGTGAATGTTCGTGAGATCTCTCTTCGGGGGCTTGATCCCAGAGCTTGTTCCTCTTGGGTTTTTGGACCCTAGATGGTTTAGTGATCCTAATGATGTTTGTGGGGCCTCCAATTAAGTTCTGGAGATTGCTCAAGTATGAAGCCTTTGTGGCGATTTCTTGGGAGCCTACAATTAAGTTGTGGAGATTGCCCCAAGCTTTGCGCGGGTTTGTGACCACCCTCAAGGCCCCTTAGTGGATCGAGGACTTCCCTTTTGGTGGGAAGGCTCGAGGAGAATACGGTGAGGCCTTGGTGGTGTTAGGGGAGGCTTGTGCCTCCACACCGCTGCAACGGAGAGTAGCACTCGAAAGAGTGTGAACGTTTGGATACATCATCGTCTCTGCGTGCCTCGGTTATTTCTATACTGCGTGCCTTGTTCCATGACGTCTACCACACCGCTAACCTCTGTAGATCACGCAAAGAGCATCCTACCACTATGCATGACGTCTATGGCATCTTAGTCTACATATCTGTTGCCTGCCAAAACCCACCGGCTAGCAGCGACGAGCAACACGGAGAGCCGGGAGGCTCCCAGGACTGCTGGTGGGCCCTGGTCCCTCGGGCGACGGCCCGCAATGCTCCGGCACACGTCCTGGCGGTTGCAAGGGCGTGCCACCTGACCTATACCTGGTCAGGAAGGTGTTGGATTGCTTCGATTAGTTTCCTGCATGGCAGACACGTAAACATTAAATGAGCCTCGATCGGCTCTCAGGTTACCCATGTGAATCGGCTCAAAGAGCCGATTAACCCATGGTTCATATTGGATCTATGATAACATGGGGATCCTGCTTTATCAATACCAAGTTAAATCGATCTACGACAGTTTAGGGCTTTCACCGCATAACCGGAACGTCCTACACGTAGTTGAGCCTGGCAGATACGAAAGATAACAGAAAACTAGTCCTCGAGGAGGCCTAAAAACTAACATGGAGTCGATTCCCGGAACATCCCTTCTTGGATCGGCAAACCATACCTTACGCACTACTGGATCATTCAACCCGTTTGCAAGGCCTAACCATGCAGATATCAAACTAAACCTTGAATAACAAGGAACAACCATAACAGATCAGATCTACTAAATAAAGATGAAGCAAGATGCTGTCCTTACACCCAAGATAGGTGTAAAGGCAGCTAGATATTGAGGGGCAGCATAACTAAGCAAACATCTCAGAAAAGCATCGATGTAAGCCCCAAAACATCTATGATAAACGGTATTACTCGCCATCAACAAGGCTTCAGTACGAGCAACACCAGACAACGAATAAACCGATACTGCCTAGATCGCAAGATGCGATCTAGGCAGCATGACGCTTACCCGGAAGAAACCCTCGAAACAAGGGGTGGCGATGCGCCTAGATTGTGTTTGTTGTGAACGTGATCGTCCTCCTTTCTCAATAACCCTAGATACATATTTATAGTCCGTGGACTTTCTATCTTTGGAATAAACCTAACTGTGTACGAACCAAACTCTATCTCTTAATTCTAAACTAAAATGCGATCTACCATAATGTACAGATACACGGGCAATCTAGCCCAAACTCTCGCACGAGGCCGCTTCATAAACACTTCATGTGTATATCTTCCAAGCCCATCTCAATCGCGGCCCATCTTCTGATTTGGCTAAAATCTGGTGATAACACATGCCCCCCTGGTTTTGGCAATAATAATTCCAAAACCACTTTGTTTTCCTTCATCGGGTCATGCGTTGCAGAGCAGAACCGCTACAGTGCCCTTTCATCATGATGTCTTGCCTTCTCAACTTCTCCGCACTGCACGATTTGACAGTTTTTGGCACCGCATCCTCGAAACTGCCACAGCATTGAATCATCTTCCACTATATCCCCTTTATTTAAACCCATCCGAGCAGTTCGCTTCCTCATCCTCTTCCTCTGCATTAGCACTCGAAAAAAACCCCTTCCTCTGCCATGGACTCCTCCTCCTCTGCCTCCTCAGGTCTCTCTTTCCAGTCCTCCTCCTCCAGTGAGCCGATGCCGGAGTACGACCCGATAAGGGCGTACGAGGCCCGCGCCCCAGAGTGGTGGGACGAGAGGGACTGGGACTTCTCCGTCGAGTCCGAGGACGACGACTCCTTGACCGACGGGGAGGATGACCTCCACTTCCTCGTGGACGGGGCCTTGGAGGAGGAAAGTGGCGACGAAGCCTTCTCTTGGGGCGCGGACCTCTCCTCCGACGAGGAGGACGAAGCGGAGGACAAAACCTCCTCCGACGAGTACCCGCCGATGAAGCGCTTCCGCGCCGGGTCGGAGGACGATGACGACGACGACGAAGACGAAGAAGAAGCCCCTGCCGGCGGCTTCAGCAGCAGCGACGAAGACGTCGCCGGTAGCAGCGCCGACAGCGGCGCGGACGGCGACGACGAGGGCAGCGACGGCCCCTAGATTAGGGACTACTAGAATAGGGCTAGTAGTAGTGCATTAGGCAGTAGATCTTTCTTTTGAGAGCAATCGGCTCTTATTGTAAAATCCCCCTTTTAATCAATGAAGAATGTCTCCATGTCTAATTTTTCCGATTGTCAAAGTGGGTCAACGCACAAAGAGCCGATGGCAACGCATCGGTCTTTACCATAAAACGCCATCAAGGCCAAACTCAGTCCCAAATTCAAACGGTAACCTGTGACCCTCATCTAAAGGACCAAACTCAGATCCCCAATTGCCCATCGAACAGATTCAACTCGCGGCGGCGCAAATCCCAGATCCTCAACCGCGCAGATTCATTTCCGTCAGCGAATCAGATGGCGGAATCGTCCAACGCCAACGCAACGGTCTCTGGCCTGAAGGTAATCCTTAACTGCCCCTCGCCATCCGAGCGTAGTGTTGTAATTAATAGCAAACATCTGAATTAATGCCTTATTCCATTATTAATTTTAGGTTTCAGACATTTTGTTGCCGCATCCTTCTCTTCCAAACTCTCTTTGTCTTGGCCCCCGTACTGTCGAGGGTCCTGCCCGTTTGATTTCTTGCGAGGCTCGTAGGATCCCCTTCGTGAACCAGGATTTAGATCTAACTTCTTGGGCCGACTGCTTATGAGCCTGGCCTAACCCTCCTGAAGATTGGGTTTCCTGGTACAGCAGAGTATCCAAAACTTACCAATCCACATGGGAAACCACAGGAATAGCCGATGCTCTGTCCTTATCATTTTCTCCCCTTGAGAAGCATGAAAACCTTCTAAAAACCATCGGCTACTTCTGGTCTGATGCTCTGAACTGCTTCATGTTTGGCCACGGCCCCATGACACCAACTCTGCTAGATGTGGTGATGATCACTGGCCTAGACATTACATCCCCCAGCCCCTCTGCTTTTATGTTCCTTTCAAGCTCTCTTCCAAAACAGAGTGCACAAACTGGGGTGCTTACCTTCGACGCCACATGAAAAATAAAGGCCTTGTAACAGAGAAAGAACACACGACCTTCCTAAATTTCTGGTTGGAACACTTCATATTTTGTGGCCCTTCACTTGCTCCAACCAAGAATTACCTTCCCTTGGCCTATGAACTTGCCAGAGGCACCCAGCTTGGCATCGGCAAACTGTTCCTTGGAGAGGTCTATCGATATCTCCAACTAATGTCCGTCAAATTATACTCTCAAAGGACAGTCAAAACAGGAGGTCCCTGGTGGTTTATTCAGTTATGGGCTCAGCTATATTTCCAGAACCACATCCCAAACTTCCCACTTCTGGCCACTCGCACCTTTCCAGATGCCAACGGGAAGCAAATCAGATGCACTAGCTACGGCCAAGCTTTGTACAACCTTCCAGGTAGTAAACTGATCCCCAAGGAAGCATCAAAATGGTTCAGCATTTTCTTCCAAGGCCTGGACAATCCTCTCTTCTTCCCTTACACGGAATCTGAGAATTTTGAGAACCCAGTCTCCTTCAGGCTAGACAGCTTTGCCGATGACACCAGCACCCGGCAATTGTACTCCACCATGATCCGTCCCTGCTTCCTTCCAGTTGGCATGAGCACATCAAACAGGATCATCAAACCTGGTTATGAGTCCTATCAGCCGGTCGTAGCAGACCGGCAGTTTGGTCTTGGGCAGGTGTCTCCCCATTTCTTCCTACATCACTTAACAGAGAGCAGAGCTGACTTGCCCGATATCCTCACCGGTCAGAGGTGTTACTCTTTCTTTGATGCTCTAGCCATCCCAATCCCTAGCAACCTCTCTTTCACCTCTTCCACCGACGGTTTTGAGACCTGGTGGTCCATGTGGAAAACTCACGCCTTCAGGAGAGCTCTAGGACCGTTGCTGAAACAACTCGATGCTGAATATAACATCCCCGCAGAACAGGTACTACTACTCTCAAATTTTCTTGAAGTGGCTTATAATGATTTTTAATAACCTTGCTCTGTCTCTTTGCAGCAACAAAATGGTCCAGAACCTACACATGCTGACGGCTCCCCCTTTGAATTCTTCCCACCGGCTCCTATGGTCCTCTTCTGCAAACACTCGCCACCCTTGAAAAAGGTTGTGATGCAGAGCCAGCCGATTTCACCAAAATCGGCTTCCAAGAGCAAAGTATCTTCGGGGCCAACTGCCCCCCGAGCCTCGACCAAGGCGAGAACGACGGTGAGGAAAATAGCTACTAGGAAAACTTTGAAGCGCCGGAGCCCTTCTCCAGATCAAGAGAGCCTGCACGTACGCCGATCCATGCCTCGACTGATTTCATCTATCCTTATGGGCTCCTGCCAACATGCTTGTGCTTACTAACTCTCCTTTTGTTATTATATAGGCCTCCACCAAGGACAACTCCAGCGAGGATACACCATCCAATCGAGGGGATTCGAGCTCAGACAACTCTGGGAAAATCACCACGCAGAGCCAGCCAGATTTGCCACCATCGGCTTCCAGGAAAAGGCCAGCTCCTGAACCTGTTGCCCCCCAAGCTCCAATCAAAGCGGGGCCGGGCGTGAGCACCAAGAGGACTCGAAAGGAACCGCAAGCCCCTTCATCAAACCAAGAGGCTTCAAATGTAATTACCCTCCATACTCTCCCTGGCTCATCTTTCATGCTAATCCCTTGCTGCCCACATCGGCTAACCACCTCCTCTGCAGTCTGATGACACTCCTAGTGGGGGAGTCGAGGAAGTACAGATGCCCTCCGCAAACCTGGATCCGGTAATCTCTGAAGGTGCCGTTAACACGGTCGCCAACTTGGCCAAACCCCCAACAGAGACACAAGAGCCGATTGCCTCATCATCGGCTGTCTCCCTGGTCTCAGGAGAGGTATACTCCTTTCGTTTGGCTTACCCTCCCCTTTCGCTGCATACTGACGCTGTTTCTGTTTGTCAGGGTTGTGACCTCTCGGGCTTGCTGGCGTTCGACCCTGAATCCATCGAACCAGCTCCTTCTACGGCATGCGATGAGCCACGACCCAGCGCTGTCCTACGCCAATTCCAGCGTCTCAAAGCCTTGCTTTCTTCCCCGATCGAAACGTTGGTCGAAGACCCCGAGGAGGTGAAGAGCGTTCTTGAAGAAATCAAACACCATCTCCCGGTAACGTTGCAGGTGAAACTCTGGCCAGTTGTGACTCTGTTTGTTTACGGGTCCAGGGTGAAGTTAGCTCGTCAGAGAATCAATCTACGCCACGCCCAACTTCCGTTGAAAGCCGATATTGCAGACAAATGTCAGCGGCTTAATGAGAAAAAGGCGGCCTTAGATGTCAAAACTGACACCTCCGTCCGCACCGCCGAACTTGAGACCTTGCGAAAGGAATTGGCGGACCTTGAAGAGAGGGTCCGGGCAACCAAACAGCTTATTTTCGATAAGGAAGCTCTCATTGCCCGCTCCCAAGAGGAAGCAGAAGGCCTCAAAGCTCAACTGAAAACTGATCTGGCAGAAATACGTGCCCTGAACAAACGGCTGGTGACGGGCGAGGACGAAGATGACGAAGCCGAGATCGCCGAAGTGGATCGTGTCCGTGCTGACGCCCTCCGTGCCTTCGAGGCATTCCTTCAGTAGATGGCTGCGTATAACAGTTTGTACCTCTAGAGTCGATGGCTGCGCATCGGCTTTTTTTTTATTATTCTAAAGTCGATACCGGCTGTACTTTGCGTCCTGCTGCTTTGTATTTTTTTTTACTGGCCGATTTCATGCATCGGCCCCCATGTTTCACTGTCCATCATCCCACATACTTGGTAAATATTTCTTGAGATGCTGGCCATTGACAACCACTGGGAACATACTCTTACCCGTTTAGGTGCCCCCCGAGCCGAATCTTTCAAGTAATTGAAGATATCGGCTCTCCAGTCATCCGATTCCAGGAACTGTACCTGAACATCGGCTCCACCTACCCGCTCGATGTGGAACAATAGGCAAAACGTATGGTGAGGATAATGTGGGCCGATTGCTGGAATCGGCCTCCTTTTCGATTGCATTGCTCAATGAAGGTTTACACCTTGTTTGTGCTCTACTACGGGAGGGAGTCTCACTACTACGACCACGTGACATGCTTGAGGTGAGATCATCGCTTCTTATTTTTTGGGGCCGATCGCAGGGATCGGCCTTGCCACGTACGTCCATTGCCTCTGGTCTTGCTACTCTGTCAGGCCGGTGGATAAGACCAGGCTCACCCCGTTTTTTGAAGCTTCGATGCGCTCACAGCCGTCCAAACTGATTCCAGAGATCGGCTCTTGGTCGTCTGCGTCCCAAATATTCATGCCAGCTATGGAGATCTCGATCGAGTCATCTGCGTGAACGACCTCCACTTCATCTCCATCCCACTGTATCAGGCATTGGTGCATTGTGGAGGGAATGCAGCAGTTGGCGTGAATCCAATCCCTCCCTAGCAGGACAGCGTATGTGCTTTTGCTGTCGACGATGAAGAATGATGTAGGGATGGTTTTTCGGCCCACGGTTAGATCCACGTTCAGAACGCCTTGCGTTTCTGATGCTTGGCCGTTGAAGTCGCTTAATGTGACGTTGGTTTTGATCAGATCTGCGTTAGAGCGTCCCAAACGCCGTAGCATGGAGTATGGCATTATATTGACTGCCGCTCCCGTGTCAACCAACATCTTGTTGACAGGCTGCCCATTGATATAACCGTTTAGGTACAGGGCCTTCAAATGTTTGTAGCTCTTCTCTCGTGGCTTTTCAAAGATAACTGGCCGTGGGCCGCAGTCAAACTGTGCTACTGGCACTTCTTCAGTTCTTGGAGCGCAAAACTCCGACGGGAGTATGAACACCATGTTTGTGCCAGCCGATGCCTTCGCATCGGCTTTTGCTTGTTTGGGGCGCCATTCTTTCTTTGGCGGATGCATCTCCGTCTCCAAAGTCTGCTGAATTTTCACGGCCAGATCAGGCCGCGCCTTCCTCAACGTGTACAGGTACTGCGCCTCGGCTTCCTCCAAGTTACGTAGCCACTGAACCCTACGCTTTTGGGAATGACTGAGTCCATCAGGACACCACCTTGGCCGGTGGTATCTATCTTCTTCTTCATCTTCTGACTCCTCGAAGGCTTCCACTCGAGATGACTCAGCTTGTTTGTTCTGAGATGGGAGAGGTCCTAGACGCTCGAACACTGAAACCTCACTTGTGCCCTTCTTCTGCTGTCTACACTCCGGGCAGTTATCGATTGTAGGCAATCGGCTCATTCCTGAGTCCCAGCAGTGCTTAAAGAAAGGACACTCCCAGTGTCTGTCCATGTCTTCCTGCTCTCTTGACTTCTCCTTAGCGCAGTGCTCATATCTTTCGTCGTTTCTATCATACCGACGAAATTTTCTGCTGTCAACATCAGACCGACGATATCTTTCGTCATCTACATCGTACCGCCGGCGTCGGTCGTACTGATGCTCATACTTGTTAAGGAGATGTGCGGAGAGCGGTCGTTGATACCGCATGTTTCTCACTTGTTCCTCGGTGATGTACCATCTGTCATCATCTCGGGGCCGGTCGCGTGGGCCGGCCTCCTCCTTTTCCTTGCCACGGGAGGGACATATTTCTTTTTTATCCCTGCCATGGTGGTATACAAGCCCTGCCATGTTAACCTCGAATGAGAAATCCAGCTGACGCCTCGTGGAGCGATTGTGTTCCACCATGTTGACGCTAGGAAACGGGTGCGTGTCTACTTTCATGGCAAACTGACCAAGGATCAAACGGCCTTGTTCTATCGCCGTTTGGATCTGCCGACGCAACTCTTTGCAGTCATTGGTGATATGGGTGAACGAGTGATGCCACTTGCAGTACGGTCTCCCGTTCATCTCTTGTGCCGTAGGGATTTTATGGCCTTCGGGTAACTTCAGCTGTTTTTCCTTAACCAATAAATCGAATATCTGCTCAGCTTTGCTTATATCGAAGTCAAACCCTTTTGCAGGCCCTTGTTGTTTCACCCATTTGCAGGACACGGGAGCTGCCCCCCGAGCCCATTCAGCCACGGCTACTTCCTGGTCTTCTGCAAAGTCCACCGGGCGTGCCAGAATGTGTTGCCTGCCAAAACCCACCGGCGAGCAGCGACGAGCAACACGGAGAGCCGGGAGGCTCCCAGGACTGCTGGTGGGCCCTGGTCCCTCGGGCGACGGCCCGCAATGCTCCGGCACATGTCCTAGCGGTTGCAAGGGCGTGCCACCTGACCTATACCTGGTCAGGAAGGTGTTGGATTGCTTCGATTAGTTTCCTGCATGGCAGACACGTAAACATTAAATGAGCCTCGATCGGCTCTCAGGTTACCCTGTGAATCGGCTCAAAGAGCCGATTAACCCATGGTTCATATTGGATCTATGATAACATGGGGATCCTGCTTTATCAATACCAAGTTAAATCGATCTACGACAGTTTAGGGCTTTCACCGTATAACCGGAACGTCCTATACATAGTTGAGCCTGGCAGATACGAAAGATAACAGAAAACTAGTCCTCGAGGAGGCCTAAAAACCAACATGGAGTCGATTCCCGGAACATCCCTTCTTGGATCGGCAAACCATACCTTACGCACTACTGGATCATTCAACCCGTTTGCAAGGCCTAACCATGCAGATATCAAACTAAACCTTGAATAACAAGGAACAACCATAACAGATCAGATCTACTAAATAAAGATGAAGCAAGATGCTGCCCTTACACCCAAGATAGGTGTAAAGGCAGTTAGATATTGAGGGGCAGCATAACTAAGCAAACATCTCAGAAAAGCATCGATGTAAGCCCCAAAACATCTATGATAAACGGTATTACTCGCCATCAACAAGGCTTCAGTACGAGCAACACCAGACAACGAATAAACCGATACTGCCTAGATCGCAAGATGCGATCTAGGCAGCATGACGCTTACCCGGAAGAAACCCTCGAAACAAGGGGTGGCGATGCGCCTAGATTGTGTTTGTTGTGAACGTGATCGTCCTCCTTTCTCAATAACCCTAGATACATATTTATAGTCCGTGGACTTTCTATCTTTGGAATAAACCTAACTGTGTACGAACCAAACTCTATCTCTTAATTCTAAACTAAAATGCGATCTACCATAATGTACAGATACACGGGCAATCTAGCCCAAACTCTCGCACGAGGCCGCTTCATAAACACTTCATGTGTATATCTTCCAAGCCCATCTCAATCGCGGCTCATCTTCTGATTTGGCTAAAATCTGGTGATAACAATATCATACTCTTGCTTGTACAGGCGTTAATGAGACTACTCTGGTCACTCCCGAGAACACACACCCATGGGGATTCTCCCCATGAATGCAATACATGGGAGGGAACATGATCCTTTCCGGGAACATCCTACTGGGGAGGGCACACTCCAGGAAGCACAAGCCTACTCCAACAAAAAGCATAATCAAATATTGAGCAAGTTCATGAATCACATGCTCCCATGATCATTGAAGTATATCAAGCAACACAATTGTTGCCATCACCACCATTTCCACCACCGCCTTCGCCATCATCATAGTTGTCGAAGCTCCACCTCACATCATCCCGGACTATGACTTTTTTTATTGCAAGATCTCGCCCTTTATGATCTCCCAATATTCCATCGCCTTCACATCTTACCCATCATCATGATCTGATTCTCCTTGGCAATCATATATTGCCTTATCCAGTTCTCCTCGAGAAGAAGCCTACACTCTACCTTGCGCTTATCCTTGGCCAACTTCTTTTCTTCGTATGCCAGATAGTTTAAAGTAAATGATATCCCCTAAAGATGAGAGAATATTGCCTACTATGGAACTTTGTTTTTTTTTAGTTTGTTTTGAGTCATAGGTATGTCTTACTATAGAAGAGGGGTAGTTGGCTTGAAAGAGAAATCCGAATCCTTGTAAATATTCCAAAGAACTTTTTCCAAGACGAAAACCACAGGATAAGCGCACGATTCAAAATGGATGGCACATCTACATACGAGTGTCTTATTCTCCAAAGAGGCGCACCTTTTTTTAATTTTTGTTGCGTTGGCATTTTTGACCTAAAAAAAAGTTTGATACTTTCCATCCATCCACTTAAAGTTGAATCCAAATTAGGGAAAATAGAGAGGATATCTATATCCGTGGATCCAACAAGCCAAAAGTTGAATTCCTCTCCGAGATTACTTGTGCCCATTACTTTTGGTTTTGTGTGGAACCCTGGGCACCTGTGTTGCTTCCCGAGCATCCGAACTTCTGGATTGCCACGAGGAGTTTGTTATGATTTTGAGATCACCTCATCATCTACCATTAGTGGAAGTGACCATACTTTGTGGTGTGTTCAAGGGAGACGAAGGGTAGATCCGATGGATCGAAGTGGTCTTTGTTTGCTACGACACATCGAACAAAGATTGGAATCCTCTCAAGGACTTGAACTTCGGGATACATCATTGCATGCATGATCATCCTTCCACCTTTGGTTAATTTCGAGCATTACCATCACTTGTGCTTAGAATGCTTCTAGCTTGTTACATTGTGTACTTGCTTGCTAGTGTAATGTTGACTCTTATAGGATTTTTGACCTAGTTGTAATTTAGGCAAACTTTATATTTATCAAAAAGACCTAAAACACCATCATTGAGATGGGCAATGAAGCCATGGCATCTTCACTTTTTGTTATATATGCTCAGCAAATCAGCATAACAGTAGATTAACTATATCACTGGATTTAGTGCGGATTTGGCCAAAAAATTAATCCATCGATGGTCCAGACCAGACAGCTGCGGCGGTTACAGACGCGAGGAACAGTGCATCTGTGTATGATTCGTTGGTAACTAACCGGTTGGCCGTACCTCTCCACGACGAAATTAACTTGGCTAACTGCTAGCCTGGCTACCCCGGCCATCCGATCTGAATCTGAGGCATTGCTATGCCGCGGAATCTTGATTATGCTCAGCGTGCTACTAAAAATGTATTTATGATCGATGAATGTCTGATCTGATCACATGACACGGCCAAGAGAAAAGGAAGAGAAGTAGGTAGTACTACGGCAGAAAATAGCAGTCAAAGATAGCATCACATGCTCAGCGTCCGCGCAAGTCCGGAATGTACGCATAGTGCTAATCCACACCTAGCTACACCAGCTTGACCAGTGTAAACTGTCAATGTGGTACCGGCGGCCGAAAGCCTCTTCACGATCTCGATCCTACCATGCGTGTTGTCGTCCGACTCAATTCATCTGATAGTACATTTTTCAAGACTGCTATGTCTCTTGGTTAATCAGTACGTAAAACTCTTGCACGTTGCCTGAAAAACCCTAAAAATAACTAGAACAGGAAACAGATCCAGATCTCAGGGGTAACATGTCCTTGTCACAGCTTGCACAAATGCTACAAGACGCATGACATGGCTCCCCTTCCATTCCACGACCAAAAAGAAGAAGAAGAAGCGCACGCAGTAACATGGTCACTCCATGTTCCCACGAGCTCCACCAGGGGAAGCTGCACGTCAAGGCATCAAGTTATATAAGTCGAAGGTGATCCTCCAGCTGACTCCAATCCAACCACCACAGCCACTTTACGATCCGATCGAGTAGCAGCAACCACATGCCGATCAAGCTGGCTCTAGCCCGTCGCCGGAGCGCCGGCACGGTCGCCGTGCTCCTGCTTCTCTTGCTCACGACAGGCGCCGCGGCGGTGGCAACCACGGCCGACGGCAATGCTGCCGGTGCCGTGGCAAGACGATGGTCGTCACCGTCGTGGCTGTGGCAGCAGGGCCGTCGTGCTCATGCAGCGAGGAGGCTGCTGCTGGCGGTGCGGCAGGACAGCGCGGCCACGGCGGACAAGGACACCAACGAATTCCACGTCGAGGGCGTTCGCCGTCCGGCAGACGGCAAGCTAGCCCGAGCGGTGGTGTTCGACGCCGGCAGGAAAATCCCAGACAGAGACGCAAACCACAGGCATAATTAGTTTGCTGGACATCTCCTTCCTTCTCTCGAACCTGTAATCTCTCTTTGCAGATACCATCCTCGCCTGTAGAGATTAAACACTGACCAGTCTTCTTATGAAGATATGTGTAGTTCCTGTATAATTCAATGTGAATCTATTAGTTAGCCCCTGGCAAGATGCAATTGAGAAGACGAAGCTCAAATTTTGCTCCATTTCTATTGACCTGGGAGGCTGGGACAGGTCATCCATGTTGTGTCAGTCACCTTTGTACTAAAAACGATCACCAGTGAATCTGATTCACCTGGACTGAGCTACCTCAATTTATTATTCTCAAGGATACATCGGACCTCCTTTGTATCCCGCTAGATTTTTTTGCAAAACATACTGGAAACAATCACCACTGGTTGTCAGTATTAAATCAAATATTTATTGCTCTAAACTAGCATCAGCAGTATTGCCTCACAAGTAATCAAATGAAGAAGGAAATATCAAAAGATGCAGTAAACCATAATTAAAATAATAACAAATAATTTGAACAATGAGTTTATAAAAAAAAATAGTTACAGTTCACATCCCATCTATTGGTAAGTTCTACATTTGAGTAGCCTAACAATGTAATAACATTGAGCAACAACTATTAAGCAGCAATGTAACTGTCACCCATTTGTTTTCCTCTTCGCTAATTAACGAGCTATCAAAAGAAATGTCTAACTACTTCATACGGTCAGGAAGTATCAAACAAACTCCTCAGACCAGAAGGAACAGTTATACATCACAAGCCATACGCCTATTTCTTAGGCATCAGGTCCTGTTTCGCCTGCAGGACCTGTAAACTAACTGCATAATACTCGGGGATTATTGTTAATGTACAAAGATAGCACAAGGTGCTGCCTTTATACCCCGACATTTGTAACCAGACATCATTGCCGTTGGACGGATGGAGATTGCTGCACCTGCACTGGAGGGAAGAACCCAGTGCCTGACGTTGGGAAGAATCCGGCTGATGTTGGAGATTGCTGTGGTGCCTGTGGAGATTGTTGCTGCTGCTGCTGTTGGTTCTGAACTGGTGGCAGAGGAGGTGGAGGGGGTGGTCCACTTGGCATTGCAAAACCTGCCGGCAACATTGGAAGCGGAGGGGGCAAAGAGCCCGCCATCATCCCAAAAGGTATCATTCCAAACATTCCTCCAGGACCTCCAGTATTTTGACTAAATTGCTGCATAAGTGGCGACACCATAGGTTGCAATGGAGGTGGAGCAAATGACAAAGAACCTGGTGCTTGGTTTGCCTGTACTGGGGCCTGTGTGCTTCCAAGAGAAGTAGGTGCTGCTCCCATCTGTTGTTGCATCTGTGATATTTGTGCAAAGAAAGGGGGAGCACCCATATCACCAGCCTCCTGTTCAAGTCTAGGTCTCTTTGGCCTCTCAAAGCCTGGAGGCTCTGCTGAGAGTTCTCCAGAAGGAGAACCGCCATTTAGGGAAGCAGCTTGTTCAGCAGCAAGGGATGATAAAATGGAGGACAGCACTTGCTCACGAGATGACAATGATGCAAGCTTATCTGCCATAGCTGCTGCTGTTATCTTGGGATCATCATCTGTAGCACTGGTCATGCTGGGAAGTGAGGTTGCCGGTTGCACTGTCTGAAACTGTGAAGATATCATAGCAGTTGTTTCCTCTGATGGAAACATAATAATGGGTGGACTAGAACTAGATCCTGCACCATTTGTGATAGTAGCACCATCAAGTCGTTTTCTCAGTTGCATGGCATGTTCAGCCTCTGCTCGAGCAACCTGTTTGTCAATAACAACGGGATTAGCTGTAAATCACTTGTAGATACATGAATAACTACTAAATGCCACTACAGAAGACGGTACAGTCTTATCTATAATAGGTAGCAATGTTAAATTAAAATCAAATGTGCCTACACAAAAAAAATCCAGGAATTTTAATAGATACATATACTACATAAAAGTAAATGTGTCAATAAGATATGTTAAACTGACAACTATGTGGCCCATTGCCCTATGAATCACTATTTCAGCGAATAATTGCCAAATGTCACTAGAAAGACATAACAGTTTATCTAATGATAGCTAGCAATGTTTAATAAAGTGAAATGTGCATTGATAGAAATATCAAGCAAAAAACAGATACTACATATAAGTAAATATGTTTTTGAAACTTCGAACTTCAGTTGACGAATAACATATGTTTCGACTAACACCTATGCGACCCATAGTCCCATATATGCATCTACCAAACCTATCTCCTGACCTCCACCCCTGAACTTTCTGATACAAGCTGATTAGCCAATAAGAATCTGCAATTGGTTACAGCACAGGCATGGGTCCATCAACCACGGGCATGTTACTGTATCAGCACATGCAAGCACACAGGGTAATGCAGAGGCCACCTTGACCAGAGATAGGTAAGATCTAAACCTGTATAGTTGATACTGAAGACTGACACACTCTCGAGGATGGATCTGACATACCAAAGTGTTGTACAATGGCATTCTGTTGATACAGATGTAGAGACAGATACATCATAGCTAGGCCTAAGATGGAACCAGGGAGCAGTCTAATCCAGAAGTGGCTTGATAGAGATGATCATGCATGCATATGCTCCATAGCTTAGTAGATGCATCATTTTATTCATATTGAATAATTTGCATAGGGAGCATTTGGTAGCCTGCATCCCCCTTAGCTCGCATGGGGAGAGCAATTTTCGGCCCGTTTGGATGCCTGGGCCGAGCCGCGTTGTCGCATGAACCGGTTCTCAAAGCAGTGTCGGGCCAGGCCTGGAGGAACGCCCGGTTCGGCAGTTTCCAGTGGTGCAGGCAAATCTCACACGCCCGCTGACGCAAAAGGGAATCTTCGGCGCACGGGCAGAGACGAGAATGGAGATGGCGGGAGCTGCGGCGCGCATCGGCGAAAAGCGAAAACGGGGGTGGGAAGGATTCCGTCACCTCCTGCCGTGCCCCATGGCCTATTTGTACCCCCTCCTCCACTGCCCCCCCCCCAAATTTCGAGCTCCTCCTCCTGTCGGCAAGCAGGTAAGAGGCGCACGCATCTCCGGTCGGCGACGGTTGCAGCAGCGGCGGAGGCGGCGGCGGTGAGTACATCTGGGCTACCTCCTGGTCCAGCGCATCTTCACCTCCGGCCATGACTGTAAGTCAACCTTTATCCCCGTACCGCAGCAATGTTTAGATCTAGGTTAGGAGTAGTCAGATTTTGTCTAGGATTTGGTCTTGTAGCAAGGGGTTAGTTCGGATTGTGGTGAGCTATCATGATCTTGCTAGGATTCGACAGTTCCGGTTGCTACTGCCATGGTGTTGTCAAGGGTTTGGTCTTGTAGCAGGGGTTAGTCCGGTTGCTACCGTTGCCATGACCTACTTGTGTGATTTAGGATGAACTTGTCCGGTTGCTACCGTTGCCATGACCTGCTTGGTTGATTTAGGATGAACTTGTCCGGTTGCTAACGTTGCCATGAACTGCTTGTCTGATTTAGGATGTACATTGATGTGTGTAGGACTCCTTCTGCGATGATGCGATGACTTTAGCCAGGCGCTTGCCTGCATTGGGGATTCATAGATCCCTTCCCAAGTTCCCGATTCGCAACCCACGTACGAGTCCAAGGTCACCCCTCTGCCCGTGTCTGACCTAGTGGCTCAGGTAGCGGCAGAGGTGGCTGCTAGGTTGGCCACCACTAAGAAGAACAAGAACCGCAGGGAAGTGGAGAAGGCCCTGAAGTCCGGGCAGGAAAGGAATGCCACCATGAAATGGCTTCCATTCATGTCCAGCTTCGTGTTGGAGAAGATGTGTGGCTTGATCCAGAGCGGGGTGCGTACTGACAAAGGCTTCAAGGAAGTCCATCTGAATTCCGTGGCTAAGGGCCTAGCTGAGCACTGTGGTGTCTCCGTCTGCTCCACCCAGGTGTACAACCACCCGAGGAAGTGGAGGCACAGGTGGCTCACCATTAGCAGGCTCCGCGATCTAAGCGGGGCTCAGTGGTGCGAGGACACCAAGTGCATCGTCCTTGAGGGCGAGCACTACTGCGGGCACGTCGCGGTGAGCACATCAATAACTCAGTCCTCCTCACTAACTTTTGTGATCAGCCACGAGCACAACTAACATCATTGTCCCTTCGTATCGTAGGATCACCCAAAGGACGCGGAGTTCCTCAATGTGCCCATCGCCAACTACGACGAGATGCACACCATCTTCTCCTTCGGCCTCGCTACCGGCAAGTACGCCATGGGATCCAGTGAGCCCCTGGGCTCTGCTGCCCCTGCACCTGAGGATGTTGATACCCAGGAGTCCAACACGGTGAACCTCGATGCTGACAAGCCCGCCGACGCGCCTGAGAAGCCGACCGCCGACAAGAGGAAGAGAGGTGCCTTCGCGGACGACGAGCTGGTGGCCTTCACCAACATGATTGTTGCTGTGAAGGAGGTCGCACAGGCCATCAAGGCTAACAAGCCCACGGACATGCACCCTGACCTCTACAATGCGATCATGGACATGCTTGGCTTCACCGAGGATGATCTGATGGTCGCCCTCAGCCACCTCGTCGACCACAAGGCCCAGGATTCCAGCTTCGTCGGCATGATCGGGCCACACCGTGTCCTCTGGCTAAGGAACTACCTTGGCAAGTACCACGGCAAGGTGTAGTGGTGCCCTTGACGGGGTGGTTCAGGGAGGCATGCATGGAGATGGTGATGATGATGATGATGATGTGATGATGTATATTCTGGCAGTAGCTAGGATGAAAACATTTGGCCCCTTTTTGTAAGTATGATGAGGTGGTATATACTAACCCCTCAAGTCATGGTGAACTTTGCAGTGTTCTGTTGAGACACCCACTTTTGTTGTGGTGGTAGGACGACACCACGGTAATGTAGGATAAACTTCTGATTGACTTTTGGAATGATATGCATGCCCATGTTAGTTTCAGATTTGTTGTCAACACTTGTCTTGTTCTATTGCTCATTTCTGTATTGCTTCATTGTTGTGATTGCTAACTTCTTCTCATGCCATGCTAGTGGTATGTGGTGTTTCGCGGGCGGGTTCGAGGAATCTATAGCTCATGGAGAGTCTGTCAAGATCAGGTCAATGGCTACTCCAACAACAGCTACCGAGGATATGCAACATTGGAGGAGGCACAGCAAGAGTACCTCACCTACCTGGAAGAGGAGCTCCTGGAAGATGCCATCGATGATGCAGCGCCATTAGCACAGCTGCTGCCGGAGGAAGTACATGCTCTACAAGGAGCACCACCGGAGGTACGTCCCAGCCGGGTCAAAGATTACATCATCGCCTTCCTCATCGTGCTGATCGTGAGGATCGTGTTCTTCTAAGTAGTCTATGATCATATGTAATATGCCATGGCATGGTAATCTCACCCTATTTGAATTGTGGTAAGGATATGAAACTGTGATTTGAGCAACCAAACAACTGATTCCTCCGTGCAAGATGGGCTGGAAACGAGCAACCAAACGATGGGGCCTGGGTTACTTCTCCGGCGCGCAAAAGGCCGCACAGGCTACCAAACGACCGGCAAAAAGTGGCTCATGGCCCGTTCTCAACACGCAATGCCTCCCATCTCGCTGCGCCAGGCATGCAGGAATTCGGCCCAGGCAACCAAACACGCCCATAGTTTTTTTTTATGGAGGCCGGATAGTCCATCCGAGCAAACACCATACATAAGGAAAGAAATAGTTCTACTATGTCTGCATTTAATTCCACGTACGAAAAAATTTAAAAAGCCGTAGCTCTTAAATCGTGTCTCTCGCGACAAGCTCTCGAAACTAGATCTCATTTATATATGTTTTGACAAAAGAAACAGAAAAGAAACTCTATTGTTGTAGGAAAGCAACTTCGTGCTAAGAGTTGCTTTCACTACTTCTCTATATTTATAGGCAACTTAGTTTCGGAGATACTCAACTTAGCTATAACAGTCAGCAACTTCATAGTACTAAGACCAACGAACCTTGTGCTACTAGCTTCCTATTATACTTTCTAGTGTTGTTGGCAACTTGGTTTCGGAGATAAGCAACTTAGTAGCAATGATATGCAACTTATAATAAACTGTGCACAACTTAGGTACATCAGTAGCCAACTTCACAACAATGGTGTGCAAGTGTGCAACTTCAAAACAATGGTGCTAGCCAACTTAGTACTAATGGTAGACAACATAGGAACAACAATAGGCAAGTTCACGACAAAGGTGCACCCAACTTTGGAATCCATCCCCAAATGGGTTGCATTTGGCGCGGCTATAGTTGCTTCACTCCTAGTTGCAGCCATCCCATATTGGGTTGTAACTGGAGAAGACACAGTTGATACAATTCTCGTAAATAAATAAGTTGCTGCTCATTGTGTTCAGTTGTAGCCATCCCCGATTGGTTTGCATTCGGTGCAGGCTATAGCTGCTGCACTCAGCGGAGAAGCCAAAGGGGGTGTCACTTTAAGAATGACGGTGCCCAGCCCTCCGTGGAGGCAGGCCAAACAGAGGTGGGTCGGAGCTCCAGGATGTCGGGATGGCGGGCGGACCAGCCAGATCGGCATACAGTGGCGGCATGAGCGAATCAAACAAGAGGAGTTGCGGCATCGAGCGCACGTGGCGGCCAGAGAGGGTCTGGCTGTAGGGTGGTGGGGACCTCAAGGTAATCGATGGGCTGCACACCAAGTACGCGGAGAGGTTCACGCGCTGCCGGGCCGGTGCACCGAATTGGTGCCCCCAAACGAACACAAGCATGTCTGGCTGGGCTATGTTTTATACTCATTTTTTATCTATTTAAATACTAAAAGGCACCAATTAATTGGAAGATACTAGTTTAACAGAATTTGATCCAGTTTACAAGAGAAGAACAATGCTAGCTTCTTGGTCATGTGTTCACAACAAAACAGCAGGCGAAACTTACACAAGTACTAAACCTGCCCACGAGTTCAGAAGAAAACGAGCAGCGAAAAAGACTGCTCTGATGGTGCTCCGCCTGCTTCTTGGTCGACGGGAGATCATCCGCGCCTCGCCTGCTGGTGCTCCGCCATGCCGTTCGCCTGCTGCTCTCATTTCTCTACCCATGTCTGCTGCGAACCTGCGACGGAGCAAGTCAACGGCGGTGGCACTCTCCGTTTGCCACGCCGGCAAGCACGCATAGGACTGTAGGAGCAGCTGCAAGGGCCAAGCTCCGGTGGAGGTGGGGGAGACGGGTGGGAGGGGTGGGGCTGCCGGCATGTAAGCCATGGCCAAGCTCTGATTCATGCGCAGAGGGGCTGCCCTAGCTGTCGGGTGTGTGAACTGGGAAGAGAGATCAGAACTGGGGATCGGGAGAGGAGTCGAACGAAGGGGCCAAGACGGGTTGGAGTGCAAGTAATCGGATCGGACGGCTGTCGTGCGTGCGCTCGTTTCAACCAAACAACCTCAGTTTGATTTATAGCACCTGGGTATATATATATATATATAATGCAAGTAGTTAAAGGACAGAACTGTGCTTAAAGTGGGATGTTAAATTGGTCAATAAAGTTGTGTGCCCATTAGCCAAGCAGACAATGGTTGGCCTACTGTCTTTCACTCTTCATCACACAGCTAAACTGTAACATGTCAACACAACTTTTCACCAAGGGATTCCAATAACAAAACAAAACTGTAGTTCCGCCTGTCATAGGGTATCTTACGCATCATTAATTTTCAAGAATGGTGCCCACATCACAGACAGAATAGCTAGTACAAGGTATCATAATTCATGGCGAGGAAGCTAATGAATCCAAGAGAACAGACAACACAATTATGGAATTTGGCCAGACAACTCATTTAAATTGGGTAACAACCACAAGCACCAAAAATGGTCTTCTAAATGATTTTGCAGGAAGATCAACATAGTAATTGATACAACGATGACATGCAAGAGGATTAGAGGATGCAGGAGAAAAAAATCTTACTTGCAATTGAGTACGAAGAAGCTCCGACTTTGCTTCCTGTTATAACGCATGAACAGTAAAAACATTAAGATTTGTAAATTGCAAGTTAGAGGACTTTGTGCTTGTACGAGTGGGTTCTTCCACTATCACAGCCAATGATGCGCCTTGAGATTTGTGTACATTCGCCCACAGCATAGTTAACATGGGTGAGAGAATGTACACAGATAGCAATATGCACTCTATGGTTGACATAGTAGAAGCACCCATCATTGTATGAAGGGTGTTCCCACCGTAAGCAAGATAATAAACCATCAAGGTAAAACATTTGGAAGATAATAGAAAAAAAAGTGCTGGAGACCTGTTCATTGAGTGCTACTTTTAGTTGATTAATCAGGTTTATCCTAGCCATGTCAACACTTTCAAGTTGCTGTATACACTTCTTCAGGATTGCTTCCTGTTCTTCAAGGTCCGTAATCAATGATGATGCCTGTGGAATACCTATAGAAAAATATGTATATTATTATTACATCTTATGAATTATAATAAAGAAATGGAATGAAAGTATCGCAATGTCAGAGCATTACATATTTTTCATATCCATCGTTTTACTTCATAAATCCAGTAGGTGTAATTACACGCTTCAGATAATGGCAGGAAACTCCATAGCCAGGGAGCATTTTAATACGAAACCTTCCATTATAGTAGTTTTTACTCTAGAACTCATAATAAACATATACTCTAATTTGAAATGGCGTACAAACAAAATTTGTTTCACAGTTGACAGGAAAGATGAATTATCTCATGTAGAACACATGCTAAGCAGAAGGATGTGCTATACCAAAAAGAACACCGATGCATGTTATGTGCCAAACAAATGTTTTCTTCAATTCATTGCGCCCAAACCATGATACAGTTGCATCATCATAATTGTTTTTTATAAAAAGTAACAAGGCAACAATCAAATCCTCATTTATTAATCGATTTAGTCAACATGCAGCGCTTAAAGCATATGATGGACACAGCAAGTCTCCAACATTATGCAAACATCACAGCAAACATCACATGATATTGGAGCTATCAATATTCTGAAAGTTACAACAATAAGATATCAAGATAACAAAGACAAAAGCACGCACACACACAAGTACAACATCCCACAGCATGCACGTATAAGTCATAGTTAGTGAACGCAGAAACAATCTGTAAGTTGAATTACTTTGTACCATTTCTTGAGCTCGGAGGGATCTTGCAGGTCATAATTTTATCCATTTCAAATCAAAAAACAGGTACCGTTGTTTCACTTTATGTAAAAGTATTATGTTTTAGAAAAGATAGTTTATATCAGCAAGGTGAAGTGTTCAAGAAGAACCATGTGACCCATCAACAGATAGGTCATTCATTTTCAACTCCTTAACATTGCCACCCAAATATCTTAGAAGTGCATCATGGAACTGGATGTAAGAGCATCTCCAGCCGTCTCCCCGACGAGCCCCCCAGGACGCCTTTTTTTCATCCGGATGGACGAAAACAGCCCAGCCACGCCCCCGGTTCCTCGTTTTCGCCCGGATTTGGGCTTTCATCCGTCCGGCGAGCCCATGCCATCCCCGGCCCCCAGGGGAGCGCTCGGGGACTCCGGACGAAACTAAAGCGCGGGAAACGTAGAGAAAACTTCCCGCGCGGCTTGTGGCCCCAACTTGTCGGCGATAGAGGCCAGTCGTCTTGCGCGCGCTTCAAAAGCCTGCCACCGGTCAGACTTCGCCGGACGCGCCGCCTCGGATTCACGCGCGGCTCCCTCTATTTATCGCCGAACCTACCGCGTCTCATTCACCACCGCCGTCTCCCTCCTCTCCCCAGCCCTATCTTCTCTCCCCAATCGACCTCAACCAGCGAGCAATGGCGGGCCACGGCGCGGCGAACAACGGTTTCAGCCGCCGTTCCCTGCACCAGTGGGAGGCGGGACTTCTGCACATGGCGAGCTACCCAGCGCCGCTGGACTTCCGCGTGCCCGGAGGATGGCGCCTGAGCGCGGGGGGGGGGGGGTCCCGATCCCGCCGCCTCCGGTGGGACGCGACGAGCTCGACACCGCTATCGACGCTGTGCTGGTCACCCTCACCGACGAGCAGCGCGCGGAGGAGCGGTACCGCGCCGACAACTACGATGGCTGGAACGAGTTCTTCCGTCTCCGGCACGAACGGGAAATCGCAGCCTTCAACGGCCCTCCCCCTCCTCCAGCGCGTAACAACGCCACCGCTGGTGGGGTGCGCCGGGCCGCACGCTCGCCCGTGTACTCGCGTACATCAAGGCCGGCAACACCCCCCCTTGGGGATGCCGCCGGCGGCGCCGAACGCCGGGACCTCGAGCGACGACGACATGTAGTATTTTTTATTATTTCCATCTGGCCGAATTCAAATATATGTACGAAATCGGCCTATATATGTACGAACTCGCCTACGTATGTTAAATACTTTAAATTTCGCTTTTGTTTGATCAAATTTCGCCTTGTTTTGTACGATTTCGCCGTTATTTATCAAAAGAATTCATCCATCCTGGGCTCGCCGCTGGGAAAAATGGGCTCCCCGGGCCAAAACTTACATCCATCCGGCGCTAAATAGCGCCGGATTTGGGCGTGGGGAGCCCCAACGGTTGGGATGCTCTAACAACCATGGAACAGGACAGGCCAAGAAAGAAGAACGGTGCCAAACATTCATCCATAGCATTTTTAGAACTAGTGAAGCAAGCAAAACCCTTACCATGGATACAAGCATTATCTACATCTTTGTCCATCTTCTCCAAAACATTAGCAGTAGTCTTGCAGTTGTTTAAAGCTGTGTCTTCATCAAAATATTGATCAACTAGAGATTGATATGCAACCGCAACATTTTCAGGCATCCCGCTAAGAGTCAGTTCCTACAGTGGAAGTCAAACAGCAAATAGAGCACTCTCAAATTCATTCAAATAAGCCGAATCCATCTTGAGAGAGAGAGAGAACAACAGACAGGCACTGGAAACATACTTTTATTAATGTACTGGAATCCTTCTGGGCAGCTTTGAGATCTGAGGTGGGGTTAGGGCTAGGATTTGAAGAATTGCCGTTGTTATCCAATGTAGGAGGGTTCTCACCGAGGATTTCAACTTTCAGGCTCTCAATACGAGTTCCAAAAACCTTGCGCTCTTCCCAAATCCCTATCTGTAGTTTACAGAAACAAGATTAAACTTATATATCTTATTTTGGCCTTGCGGTCAAACAATTAAGTAACTCATTAAATTCACCAAGTGTATATCAATGCTCAAAATGCAATGTGGTTTCCAACAGTTCACATGATGAATATGAGTCAACCAAATTTTCAGCAGATCCATACAACAGTGTTTACTCTAAGTCCCTCAGGCCTTTGAAAGGATGATGTTTTGGAAATAGTTTTAATCAAACCTTTTACGGCATGTGCCTCACAGTTTCTAGACATGTCATTAACATACCTTACGCAAGAATGCATGACCATACCTTCAAAAAACAATCTGGAGAATAACATACTAGGTGGGGAGCTGGACAGACAAACAACCTAGAACAGCAACGGAATATGTGTCCAATAGTTTACCATGATGGAAGGCACAAAGCCCTAGCATCACTGTAGAAAAAAAAGGTGTTTCTGGACTGCTGATCATTAACCATTAAACATGTAATATCTTCGTTTTCTATATAGTGTATAAGAAGTTCCATTTCATCGTTTTCTATATAGTCTATAAGAAGGTCCATTTCATTTCAGATACAAGTAGTGCATGCAAATTCATTGGTGTTCTTCTTCTTTGTCCATAGTTATGACATCTTAGCTCGTTTCATATACAGATAGCATGGTAATTTTCTCCTTTATTATTGGTTTCATAAGCGCATTAATCCTTGTGCCCACTCGAAATATGCCTTATAATTCGAAATAAAGAGAGTGGTGATGAAATAAAAGACAACTTACCAATCTTGCGACCACTTTCTTTCCATGTTCTCCCCCGTTACCATAGACATCTTTCAGTGATCCAGGGAGAACCCTCCAGAACTCATTCACAAATTCTCCACCCTTGCGTTTGCTATTTTGCAGGATGTCATTTGATAGATACAGTAAAGAAACTTTCTTATCCTTCGTTGCATTATTAAATTGCTTCTCCCATGTGTCGACGATTCTTCTGGCTCTCTTCCGGTGAAAAACACACCAATGTGAAAGTGCTACTCAAGAGTTCAGGAATACAAAAGATAAGCTACTGCAATAAGGTATGCTGCTAAAATTATGTATCATGGTCAAAAAACAGACGGAACAAACAAATATACATCTATAGATGCCATTGAATATTTGAACTCTAGAAAAATAGGATTGATAAAAAAGTACACAGGCTAGAAAACCACAGAACAGAGCACAGCGAGATAAAGAGAAAAAGAAACACAATACTTGAGGAAACGTGTATGTACATAATGGAAATATAGCAAACTGAAACAGGGCTGCAATTGGCTTGTCACCACTACCAGTCTTGATAGAATCTGTTTTCTTTTTCATCCTTGGTCAAACTATCCCCAGTTAACACAGGCTTCATTCTAACCCAGAAAGAAAGAAACAAATGTAGATTCCCATTAGAAGATGGCCCACACTTCCAGTCATCTCATTCTACTTTGACAATTAATATTCTTGTATATTAGTGCATATATTCCAAAATAGATGACACTAGAGATTTTACAGTCTTCAGTGAGCAACTTTGACCGTTAACCTTTGTATGAATATCAGAACATGTATAGTGTGAAACTATTTTCCATGACAGCTCTAATGGTGTAAATTACTATTCAACAAATCTACTCCCTCCATCGAAAAAAAAAACTGCTCAATTTTTTTTAGATACAGATGTATCTATAACTAAAATGTGTCTATATTAGCTCTGTATCTAGACAAAGTTGAGCAGCTTTTTCAGGGCAGAGGGAGTACATAGTTTACCATTAATTAGCGGTGACAGTTATAGCTTCGGCTCCTTTGATTCATAGGATAGAAAAAGTATAGGAATAGGAAAAGCATAGGATTGGGATATCATGTCTACTTGAATCCTATGGGAAGATGAAATGTGTTTGATTGTAGCAAAGGAAATTTCCATGAGGTATGACTTAATGTTTTTTTCCTATAGGATTTACACTAGAAGATTCCTATAGGATTAGTTCCTATGGGATATGTTCCTATGAATCAAACATCATGTGTAGGAAATTTTCCCATAGGATCCAAATCCTAGACAATTCCTCTGCAAATCATATGAATCAAAGAAGCCAGACACCCTTACAAATTGGCCTCTTTGATTCACAGGATTGTAAAAGCGCAGGAATAGGAAAGAGGCGATATTGCAATGTCATGCCCGCTCCAATTCTACAGGATTTCATATGCACCAAAGTTTGTTTGATTCCACCACATGAAAAACAAAGGATTCTGAAAAAGATGTTTGATTGGATTTTAAATTTTCTATGAAACTTCGTACATAGGATTCCTTAGGAAAAAAATCCTGTGGTATTCATTCCTACAAATCAAACAACAAGTACAGGAAAATTTCCTTAGGATTTGAATCCTCCAAAATTCCTATCCTTTGAATCAAAGAGGCTTTAAATGTTGCAGCATATCATATAATATTTCATTCTTAGACTTCATCACATAAGATGAAAGAACAAAGACATAAAAACATACATGTAATCTGCTCTTTAAATGGTAAGTAATTAAGTATAGGAAAGCATCTGAATGTTGAATGATTATGTCCTTAAAATTCATTAAGTTCAGCAGATGTCAGTTGTCAGTTGTCACTTGTGGTTAACTTAAGTGGAGAATAGTTCATGGTATGAACATATGGACTACTCCCTCCGTCCACAAATAAGTGTACATGCGGGTTTTTCAAGATAAATTATGAAGTGAAGTGAAAAATGCATTGGGAAGATGCATCTCTCCACTTTAATTATTTCACCTCCAATGAGCTAAGTGCTTGTAAAAAACAAGGAGAACATGTGCTAAATATTATTGGGTTTGATTTCCGTGCGATGAGAGAGAAGCAATTAATGTGCATTGGGAAGATAGGAGTACACTCTTTTGTGGACAAAGTTTAGAGCTAGATGTCCACTTATTTATGGACGGAGAGAGTACCTAGCTGGTTTAAGTGGGCATGTAGTCCAAAGCTAAGTTTGCTTTGCAAATACAGCTAGGTAATAGAGAAGATAAATGTCATTAGAACAGCAACCCCACAGAGATCGTCTAAGCAACCAGTGAAGTAAGAAAAATATGAATACTACCATAGCAATACTCTCACATCAACAATCAACAATTAGAAAGAAATAATTTGATGGTCAGAACCACATGTCTTAGTTTTGTGACATGATTCGTTCTGCTCACTCTTCCTCAAAAAAAAAAAATGGCTCACTCAATTTGCTGAATTGAGCATGAGAATAATTCTATCCCAACAACCAAGAAACTTAGACAGCCTAGAGGATACTAGTGCACTCTGACATGTATTCCTAACAGTTTCTTCCGTTTTGTCATTTTCTAAGGGGAATGCCCTAAAAGGATAATAATGAAAAGAAGATTGTGCTGCTATTCGGAGAAACTTACACTACAAACCCGAATTGTACGAACAAAAGAACAATCAATGAGCTGCAGAAACATTTTGTCCAGTAGAGTTATACCCATAGGAGTAGGAACACAGTTATTATGCATCAGTAAGTTAACCACAAGAAGCAGACCACGGAACCCAAGCCAACAGGCTAAAAAATGATAGGCGGCCAAGCCAAGCCAACACATCAAGCCCAAATCGGATCTCGTGCGGTCAGGTCTACTCATCCACATTGCAATTTAGGGCTTTACTCGCCGCAATCCAATGAACAAACACAAGCTAAGCTATCAAGTTTGCAGGCGGTCGAGAAATAAATCAACGGAGACAAGGATACTCTGGATGCTCGCCGCTGAGCTGTTGAGTTTGTTCAGCTTCTCTGCGAGCCCTTTCTCGCTGAACGAGCCGCCGCCGCCGCCGCTGGTCTCCGCCTTCGCATCCGCCTTCGTCCCCGCCATCACGAAGGCTCCCTCGCTGACCCACTGAAACCCTAGAGAAATTTGCGGTTCAAACACTCTCGGCGCGGAGAAGATATATCTCGAAAAATATATCAGGAATTTGGGGGATTGCGGTGGGAGACTGGAGCTCGGAGATTTCGGGGCGGAGGCGAATACCCGATTTGCGAGCTCCTGAATCCTGAGCTTGAATTCGCCGCCGGCGAGGAGGAGGGTGGGGAAGGGGGCGGAGGGAACACGAGAGGGTTTCCTCTGGTTTTTGGGTAGGTTTTTCGTGTGTTTTCTCCTTTTCTTCTTTCTTTTCCTGTTGTGGTTGCTGGAAAAAGTATTGTAATGGATGTTGTTGCGCTTCTTTCTCTCTTTTTTTTAGCTCACAAATAGGTACACACAATCACTCAAATGAACACACACATATCATATCCTTATAAGCACCTTTGAGAAACTAAGTTTAAGAAATTGGTCTGATGAGTCTTGAAATTGATAAAATCACTACAAACATCTCGCTATCCGTCGAAACGGCGTCTCTCACTAAAGAATATTCTGCTTTTATGAGACACTAAAATGTTAAACCTAGGATTTAAACTCCGTTGGGCTGGGGTATCACTTTCCTCCTAACCTCCAATCGCAGGTTGGTCCAGTGCACTTCTTTCTCAAAAGACACAGATCTAATAGAAAAAAATTACTCTCTACTACTAATAATATACATGTGATGTGTCTCTTATTCCATGTTATTGATCTCATCAGTCAAGAAAAATATGTTTCTATTTTATATTTTTAAAAATTAATATTTACAAGCTTAAGTAAAATAGAAAAACATTTTGGGTGAGTTAATGATGTTCTATAAACATACAAAATTGCAACACTAAATTCGTTAAACTTTTGTCTACACAATAATGAAAAATCTAATAAATTTTGGAGTTTTGAAAATATACACTATTCACTATACTATATTCATACTATTTTATTTCCCCAGCATGAGAAGACTTAGTGTTTTGATATTTTGCATGTTTGTAGAATACATCATTTATTACATCTAAAATTGTTTTTATAAATTTTTTAAACTTACAAAAAAATTAAATTTATAAAATTAAATGGATCGTTGGAGCTTGGGAGCCAAAAATTCCTACTCTTATATTCAGCTCTAGAAAAATATAATACTCCCTTCGGCCCATTAAAAATATAATACCCCCTTCGGAGGGGGTACTACTTTATAGCAAATCACCTAAAGAGACATGTCAAACCCACCAAATGAATAATGTATGTTTGTATATTTCGTTCTCGATTGGCAAACTAACATACTACTCCCTTTGGGCCTAAATACTTGTCGCAGTTTTGCGCAAAATGTACGTAAAATCTACTGAACTCATTGAATTTGTGACAAAATCTTTCGAATCGGTGACAACTATTTAGGCTAGAAAGGAGTACATGTTTCACATAAATAGGATAATTCGCGCCATGAGTTGAGAGTGGGTGATGCGATACAAGAGAGGAAATTGCGTAGACTAGTAACTCTTGGGGTAAACATTGTGTAAACCAGTCACTTGAATTTATTTTTGCAGAGACCAGCAACTCTACGTGTAACTCATTGCAAAGAGCTGTAATGATCAAATTAAACATGTTAATAACATAGTAACTGGTAAAGGAGACCCACATGAGGTGGCCTGGCTGGCATGGTGGTATTAGAGCATCTCCAGCAGATAATGTACATACAAAAATAACTACCATATACAACACCTTAGTTTAAAAAATAAACAGCTCCAGCTGATGATGTAGATGTAAAAAAAGCCTCAAAAATATTACACCGCGATGCAAAGAGGTGATGTATCGTAAACCAATGGTCGCGCTCGAGCTCAAACTGCCATTTTGTCGTCACTCCCCACCCCCGCGGGCTGTCATAGCGCGGCCGGCCATCTGCCGTTGGGAAAAAAAGAGATGTTGTCGCTCCTGTCGCTCGTTGGCCCTCGCCCCGCCTCGCCGAACTCGTCAAACAGCTAGAGATGGCCGATGCGCGGCCACCGCGGTGAAAATCCATCGCCCACCAGCTCAATTCCAGCTCGCTGTGGCCATCGTTGGCCATCTGGAGGGCCGCAGATCGTCGGTGACCTTCTATTTTAGCATACGGCCCTAACTCGGACTTGTGGGACTGCGACACCTTCTAGGCGATGCACCCGCCAGCTAGAACGAGGACGGTGAAGCCCCCGAGGATGAGGACGAGAATGAGGGCGGCGACGAAGCACCTTGGCAGAAGTTTCGCGATGACATGGTCGACTTTGGATGTCATGGCTTAGAGCATCTCTAACAGACACCCCAAACTCCAAATACGTGTATCCACGCCACCCCAAATGTGTTTTGCAGGCTGAAAAACCGTCGCGCCGCCCAGACGCGCCAAACACATGGTTTATGCAAATCATCCGATAATTTTCAATGTAGCAACATAGATCATGCAAATAGGTTGTTCAAAGTACTCAATCATACATGAAACACGGCACCAAAATAGTATCAAACATCACATCATCAAGGAGGAGCATGATCAAGTGATACGTCCAATTTGCATCACTATTTTGTATTATAATCTACTGTTATTTATTGATATATTTCATATTTAGACATGATACTTATGTTATTTTATCTATTTTTGCATGTTTGATGATTTTCACGGGATTTGCTGCCGGAGTTGAAATTCTGCTGGAAAAGTGGTCATTAGGGTACCATACTTCGGAAGATCAGAAAATTCCAGAAACTTTCACGAAGATCTTATTTTCTCGGATGACGGAGATATCCAGAAGGAGGACCTGAGGGGGGCCACCATTAGGAATACAATGCCCAGGCGCCTTGGCCATCGCCACCGTCAAAGTTGTCAAGGATGCCATCTTGGCAGCACTTGGCTTCTTCGCACCGGGCATCCTCGACGCCGGCTTCTTCTGCGCCGGTAGCTTGTTGCCCGGCTTCTTCATCCGCTTGGTCGGAGCGGGAGGGGCAGCAGCAGCGGGATGGCGGCGACGACGTACTGCCGCTGCCGCTGCCGCTTGATGTTGGGGAGGATAGCTTGCATGGCGTCGTCGACCACGAGTGCCTCGGTGGTGGCTGCTGCGGTGGTGCTAGATCCGGCAGTGGCGGGTGGGGTCGATCCGCGCGGCGCGGACTGGTCCGCGAGCGGTGGCGGGTTGGGGGCTTCCATCTGGTGCGAGCACGCCGCTGCAGAGGCCAGAGAGAGTGGAGACGGCGAAATCGGCGACGGGTGGTTGGCGGAAGCGGGAAAGGGGAGGAACTCAATGTTCCTTCACGCCAACGCGGGGACGGAAATGGGGTTCCGCGACGTGTAGGCAAAGGTGGCGCCGATGCTAACCCTAGTTTTAGCTCGGATTCCCTTATACATAGTTTTTCTACTTTTTAGATCATTGTAGAAATGCCAAATTTGAAGCAAAGCAGCTGTCAACCATGTGGCTAGTGCACGCGCAGCACATACCAAGCCACGGCAGATGCCAAAGTATGGTGCTTGACGTTGTAATCTAATCATTACAGCGCCATGCAATGGATTATACGAGCGCCATGCAGTAGATTATATGGAGTCGCTGGTTTGCGCAAAACCAATTTCAAGTCACTGGTTTGCGCAACGTTTACCCCAACACTTACTGGTATATGCAATTTCCTCGATACAAGATACATAGCCAAAGATCGGTCAGGTGCTTGTTAAGTTTGGCTTGACTAATTTTTACATTTTCTCTAGATAAAATTTCTTAAGGTAATATACCAATAAATATTTGATTTCCGCCGAGGTGTTTTAGTGGAAAGTGTAGAATAAATGGATAAATGGACCTAAAAAAATTCAAGCGTCTACCCCCAGTAGCCAGGTTCCACTACCATAGAATAGTAGAACATGGTCTCTTTCGAACGGCGGGTGCGTCAAAAGTTTAAATCACTCCCCTAACATGCGGATGAGTTTGAATGATTCAAACCATACTTCCTAGGCTAAAATAAAACAAACAAAATACAAATCAAAAGAAAAGAAAACATATGACCAACTAAAAATGTCTTAGGAATCTTAAATCCCAAGTACTATCTGTCAATTATCTAAAAATCGAGACAAGACAGGACTCATAAAGTTGAAGGGGCTCACAAAGGGAAAGAAAACATATGACCAACTAAAAATGTCTTAGGAATCTTAAACCCCAAGTACTATCTGTCAATTATCTAAAAATCGAGACAAGACAGGACTCATAAAGTTGAAGGGGCTCACAAAGGGAGACTTTCCTGCATTATGATTATGCCAAAAAGCGGTGTGTTATCCACCTTGAACAATCATCATCTTACCCTACCTTGCGTATACAAACACTTGATTTGAGACAAATCATTCCAAGCAACTGAATCATATTGTTTGTGCTTACTTTTGAGATTCCACCGTTAAACTCATACTTTGCATTTACGAATGCTTTGCAAATGCCATGCTTCCACCATCACTCACACATAAGACTGGTATTAAAGAGTTTCACATTCTCAACTCCTGGACAACATTTGGAATTATGTTTGCAAACTATACCCCAATTAACCATATGATATTTTTTTCTTTGTGCCACCACCTTGACAAAAGATTTTTCACATGATTTTGTTCATATGTTCCCAAACAATGTCATGCAACATATACACTGGCATATGATATATTGGTATACTATTCGAAGAAGATATCAGTAGCAATAATAAGCCCCCAGCTAGTAGAGGAAGTATTACCAATCTATCCGTCTAGCCTTTTCCTTATTTTTCAAACAAAGGATCCATGCCAATACATGTAATTTGGAGCCATAGACAAGGATGAGGAGATATTTGATTGGCCATTTCCCTAAACGTTAGCCAAGAAAGACTTTGATCAACACCATACAAAACTATCAGCACCTCACTTTTCATAAAGTTGGTCTTCAACCCAGACATTGCCTCAAACAAATAGAAAACAAGTTTAATATGAGTCATCTATAACATGTCTTGCATGTATAAGATAAGTCGTTAGCATGTTGGAGAATAGCAACACTAGATGGCAGAATGTGAAGATCAAGCCAACAATCACCCTAGCTATGTAAGCTTGTTGAACCATCTTACTCAATACTTCAACAACTAGATTAAAGAGAAAATGAGATAGGAGATCACCCTGTCTCACACCCTTGTGACTGCTAAACTCACTGCCTCTCACTACTGATATTGGCACTCAAGGTCCCTTTTCTTTTACAATGCGCTCAATTCTTCTACACTATGTTCATTGAAGTTTATATCCTTCGCACATCTGAACACATAATTTTTCTCACTATTTAGCAAATCATTTGTACAGCTTTATCTGCGCTATAGCCCATCTATAGCCTTTCGTAGCTTCGAAAATCGATGCGGCTATCAGCAATAGCCCGCTATTTTAACTAGAGCTTCAATTGCATGTACATGTACTAATATTGGTGTATCTCACATTAATATTTTGTTCAAAGACATGGTATGGTCAGAATTTTTTTACGTGTGTCTGGAAATATAAGTAGTTGTAGTATGATTCACTGAGACATGAGTCTAAGGATTGCATGATTATGTTGCTTCAAAAAACATATAAGTATATTTATATCATTGAATCTTTTTGTGCATCATGTACATGTTTGATAATGAAAAAAATAGATGTCGTGGCGAAGCACGGGCATTCAACTAGTTTTTACTACTGAACAATATGCCAGAAAGAACTTCATCAACTTTGATGAAGTCTATGAAGAGGAGAGTGGGGACATTACATGCATAGTAGATCAAGTGAAAGATTATTAATTTATCATTATAAGAAGATGCAAACACAATTATTTGGTACCGGAGAAGCAATCACATGGGCTTTGCTGGCAATTTCCATGAGATGGTGAAACAAAGGAACCGATGTTGCCATGTTGAGGACTCATTTGAACATAACATTTGTATTCCTTCAAAATGAATTTTGTATTCCGGTCAGTGGTATACAATGTGTGTACGGTGCTTGGGGTACTCGAGAGGGAGCCACCGTGGAGTTTTCAGATTATATTTGAATCGTCAGATGTAAAGTTTGGATGATATCGACATGGATTAGGGGAGGTGATTGAAGAAGTGGTGAGTTGGCTTGATGTACAATTTTTTTGACGTACAGTGAACACTCATAATATGTGCATATATCTATACCTAATAATAAAGGAGCTAAGGTTTCTGCCAAAAAGTTTCGTCAACGCTTTTTTACGACCGTTTTGCCCTCCCACTAAACTACATAATACAGCAGTATGCCATTGTACCGGTTCGTTCGTTCCTGCTATTTCGTCCGGCCTCAATTCCCCGAAGGCCCGAAGCATCGCCTCCTCCCCGCGCGTGAGGACCCAGCCATACAGGCCGTGTAGCGTTGGAATTTCTCTTTGGGCCGCGGGTGTCCTAGAATCAACCAAACTCTCAAGTTCGATCTGTCCTTTCTATCTTCATCTTCGATAGTCCCACCTCGATGTCTTATATCGATTTTCACCGGTTTATATACATACTGTTCTTAGGAAATAACAAGCAGCAATACCATTCTTTGGCATAAGACCCAAAATTATCAGGAAGGAAAGAAAAGGGAATTGCATGCTGCTCTGCCATGACGCTGGACGGCTGGACCAAACGAATCTGAAGGGAAAAGATGAAAAACAGCGACCAAACAAATCTGAGGAAAAACGTCTAACGACATAGAAAAGAGTACACGACGGAATCGCGGCCGGCGGGCACGAGATTCACAGGTGCAGCTCGCATCGGGGCGTGTCTCCGCTCGCTCACGAGAACGGGAGCTGGGGGGGGGGGGGGGTGAGGAAAAGAGGTGGAGGGGCCGACGCGCGAAAACAAAGAAGGCGAGGGGGTTTTCTAGAAACTTGGTCGGCGGCGGGGGTGGGAAAGGAAGAATGCAGGGAGGCTGTAGGGTTTCTCCACCGGTTGGGCCACGGGCTTGGTGGGCTCAATGCCCGGAAGTTGGGCCACTTGGCCTGGCTTGATGGTTTTCCTTTTTTTATATACAAAACAGTTTTCTGTTTTTATTTCCTGGTTGTTTTAAAGCCATTTTAAAATAGTTTTAGGAACACAAAAATACCATAAAATATAGTTTTAGTTTGGGGATAAACAGGGAATAATTTTGGCAATAAAATAATGTTTTAATAAAATAATTTTGCTCTGCGGTATTATAAGTCGGTGCAGCGAGAGCCTCACAAGTTAATCTTCTTAGAATTAACATCTTTCACCGTTGATTCGCTGGAGTTTTCGAGTTTTTTTCTTCCGGTGCACGGGCACTTTTGCTAGTTTTTCCCTATGAACGCACGCATATCATACCCTACATTTGAAAGACCAAGTTTAAGAAATTAACCCCGAGGGTATTAAGATTGACGAAGTTACCACATCCACCTCTCTATCACCGGGAATGTTACCTTTTATAACAGAATATTTCATCTTTTTAAGACATTGAAGTGTCAAATCTAGAGTTTGATCTCTGATAAACAGTGTCCTCCTAACCATACAATTATAGGCTGGTTCTAAATTTATGTGGGTTATGATTCCAGAGAAAACTCACTATATTAAGCTATCGATTTTGTCTATACAAATTCTGGTCGAACTGATTCGTGACTATATTAAGCTATCGATTCTGTGTATACAAATTTTCGTCGAACTGATTCGTGCACATGTTGCCGTCGAGTCAATCTCCTGCGTCTGACTCGCCACTAGTATTCGTGCGCGCGCTGCAACGCCGTGAGATGCTGCTCCGTGGCATGCAGCGCCGGGAGTTTGACCGTGCACGGAGGAACGATTGCCGCGGCGGCCTGCTGGGTACTCTGGTCGCTGGACGCCCCGCCGGAGAAGACGATGGTCGGGACGCCGTTGGCGTCGGCTCCCAGCCGGTACAGGCGCTGCCCGGCGGCGAAGTCGCCGAGCAGCTGGTACGAGGTCGCGGAGCCGTCCATGGCCAAGCACAGCTCGTCGGTGCCTGCAGAGACAAACGACATGGAATGGCTTCAGAACTGGAAATGAATGGTTCATCAGGTTAAGCACATGGTGGATGGATGGGTGTGGCGTACATGCGGCGAGCTCCTTCTGGGTGCGGTAGAGGAAGCTGAGCACGGCGGCGACCTCGTCCCGGAAGCGAGAGAAGGGGCCCTCGTCGTCGTCCTCGAGGCGCAGGCGGCGGAGCTTGCAGAGGCCCTCCCCGAGCTCCATCATGGCGCCGCGGTGGTTCCGGTCGAAGAGGTGGTGGAAGCCGACGGCGCACTGGAGGACGCCGTGGAGGAGCGTCCGCGCGGGGTCCTCGGCGCTGTACCAGAGCTCCTCCACCACGTCGTGGCACGCGTAGTACTCCCCGCCGTTGAACAGCGCCACCGCCGCGTCGAACCCGGCCGGCTCCTGCTCGTCCTCGTCCTCGTCATCGGGAGACGGGCGCTCGCCCCGAGCGGTGAGGAGGCGCCGGCGGCAGCGCAGGTCGGCGCCTCGGCGACGGCTGGTTCCGCGGTGGAGGCGGTGGAGGATGTGCGGGCGAACGGAGTACGCCGCCGCGGCGGGCGATCCCGTGGGCGCGCGAGGCGGCGGCGCCAGGGCGTACATGGCGGAGGCGGAGCGAGCGGGCACCACCGCCGTGGAAAGGAACAGAGGTTCGTCGTGTCACGGCACAACCACACAAAGTGCCGTCGCTGGTCAACCACACAAAGCCACAAAGGTCGACTGGTCGAGTTCGTTGAAAAAAGAAAAAAAAATGTAAACAGCAAAAATATCTACTGGACCGGCTTGTTAGCGAGGTGGTGGTTTTCTTCAATTTCTAATGGTCAGTGTTTTAATTTTCTTACCTGATCTTTTTCAAGTTCAAAAATTTTCAGTTTAAAAACCTTACTTGTTATTAGGCCGCATTGGTGCAGCCCATAAAGCAGAGTTGCTACATGCAAGGAAGCGTCGCTTATAAGCGGAGAATAGGGAGGGACCCGTCTTTCTTATAAGAACTCGTACAATGGGGTGATGTTAGCTTTCCCTTCGAAATGCCACGTCAGATTTTTGCTTAGTTGGAGGAGAGAATGAAGAGAGAGAAGACTGTCTTCCCTTAGATAAGAGATCGTCTCTTAGAAAATAAGGGAATGCTATTTTCTCCATTGTATGATACAAGTCTTCCCTAGCAACAAATTTCCTACTAAAATTTAATTGTTAATATTAATTTCTAGAGATGGCTATAAAAGATAATGCATTGTATGACTTATATCTAATGTCTTCTCTATCTGATGTGGCGGGGTACATGCCCTTAGATACCACTAGTAAAAGGTCGATCCTCCCAAAGATATGTTCATACAACATAGAGAGTTGTCGTGCTAACACGTGTTGCAGCGTAGCGTTCTTAGGGTGAGCGTGCTTTCAATTTGCAACGCGCCAGCATGCATGCTTCCAAATGCAACATGAGCGTACTTCAGAATACGTAGCAGCGTATTTTCAAGTGCCGCACCAATGTATTTCGAAGTTCACTGCAGGCGTACCTCAAAATATCAGCGAATGCACACTTGTAAATGCATTGTGGGCGCACTTACAAGTTCGACAAAGTACAAAAGCACAAGTGCACTACATACGAGAGTACAAAATACCCTAAAAGGCGGAGTACAACTATACTAAAACTCTAGTACACGTACACCAAAGTCTAATTAAAATTGTAGTAGTTTATGAAATATAAAAAGTTTTCTACAAACTATCAATATGGGATATAGTTTTGATGATCTCGACGCGAGAAGATAACAAGTGCAAACGGTTCGTAATTTGGATGGATGGTTCTTAAAATATTTTGTTTTGAAATTTTGTTTCTCTAGAACCCACAAAAACTAAGACCTCCGACCCTCGTGTGTCTTCTCTCACACTCATTCCTTATCTCACTTTGCCTTAACCTTACGATAAGTGGCGGACAAAGAGCGTTGGAGTAGGAGAACACGACACTTGTCATGAGTAGGGTCCGCTAAAAGAGACATTCGTGAAAGTCAACCATTTGCTAATGATTTAGTTTCTTGTACATAAAAACTCTAGAGCCCACTTTGGATTGTAGAAATTTCATACGAATTTTCTAGGATTTCATTCTTAGGATATTTTCATGGATTACAATGGTACTAAACATCCCAATTTCATAGGAATTTGATTCATGTGCCTAGGATTGGGATGTTTTTCGTGTGTATTTCATCCAAACAACAACCATCTGTCTTGCATAGCGAAACCTATGGGATTTCTCTATTTTTCTATTCCTGTGTTATCCTTGGTTCAAATGAAAAGTGGAGGAATAACCTAAAAATAAGAAACTTTCCTTCGGTGGCACTATTTATTTGTTTGGTTTGAAATAATTGAGCAAAGGAAACAAAGAAACCGAAAAAAATCCTTTGGTCTCAGTATTAAAGGAAAAATGCAGAAATTTTAGAATTCACTTGTACCTCCTTTTCAAATTTCTACGCAAGTAGAATGATACCGAGGTCTCAAGTGGCATACTAACATCCGAATTATACTTTCTCATGTGGTTTGACCTTGATTCAACTATGTTCTTCAGGAATCACGTGTCCTTTCTTGCTCCTATAAAGCAAACAACCCAGTTAGTAGAATTCATATATTTTTCAATTCTATGTTTCGTACCTGCATTTTTATGAATATCTTGTGGTTTCCTATTTCTTCTATGTTTTTTAAATCATACTTAAGAGGAGTGTCATGTCGTTGTCATCTACTCGAGCCGATCTTAGCTACTCCCTCTATTTTCATTCACTTCTCGTTTTAGGTTTAGTTAAAGTCAAACTTTACAATGTTTAAAATATACATAATACCTATACATATAATATGAAAATATACTTACTTTGACAAGATCTAAAACACAAAGTAATTTGAACGAAGGAAGTATTTTTGTCGGGTTACCTTCTCAACGAGGAGGGACAGAGAGCCAACAAGTTGACATTATTGGGATGAGCTGAACCCAATGAGGTTAGGTAAATTGTTAGGTAAATACGAGTATTTACCAATATGATAAAACGTTGAACCTATATGCTGTAAATGAAGGTGACTGCGCTCGACTAGGTCTGGCGTTTTCTACTTGCTCGTGTCTGATATGCGGCTGCATTTTAAATAAAAAAATAAATAAAGAATCTAAAATTTGGTATTGACTATGCGCATCATTTAATACTGAGATCGATGGAAAGTGCAAATAAACGGACCGCTGCGTTCGCCCCCAAAATTCTGAATTAGCATGCATACAGCTACACCGCGCACACGCGTTGAGACTTGAGACTTGAGACTTGAGAAACCAGCGGATGAGTGATGTCAGGTGATACTCGGCCATGGTTAACAACGACCTTGTGTTTACTTTTTTGCATACGACCAAACTTGGTCGGGCTCCTCTAGTCTCCAGCAGCGGAACGTACGTACAGAGTAATCAGTTTTTCCACGTCGTTGGTGAGGTTTTAGCCGTCAGGAAGAGGTTTTAGTCGTCCGCTTCTGACGACAAACAAGTGGAGTATTTAGAAGTTTCAGCTACCCCAGTTACATCAAGACATCCCGAGTTCTGGTCACAACAAACTTCCGATCATTTTTTATTTTTTCTACAGTAGTATTTCTTTATGCAGAGGAGAAAGGTACTTTGCAATGTAAATTTCAATCTGCAACTGATCAGAATGCTCGATCTGCTGATATATACGTACTCAGTTGTTATGTACAACTCCAAGTCTCCAATTGCATTTTACATCCATGATCCATCCAAGAAGTGCCTCCAGATCACACGAATCAATGCAGTGCACATGTACAAGTAGTAAGGATCGATCAATTAACCTCGACGCCGGCGCATGGCGTGATGCCACGCCGGCGAATAGGCGATCGATCACCAGGCAGTGAGGCATCCAGTATCACCACCACCACCAGAGCGGCTTGACCTTGACCGTGCACCCCTTGTTGGCGGCCGCCGCCTGGCCGGCCAGCTTGTCGACCGTCACCTCGCAGCGCGCCCAGACGTCGACCGTCCACGTCCGCAGCACCTTGCCGAGCCTGACCCGCACGGGCACCCTCGCCTCCACCGTGAGCGGCACGGCGCCCGCCTCCGCCTCCACCAGCAGGCTCGCCCTCTGCTCTTCCGTGAGCAGCGCCACGCCGCCGCTCCCCCCGCCCGCCAGCGGCATCGCCACCACCGTCACGTTCCGCGGCGCCTGGTAGAAGGCCGGCCAGCGGCCCTCGGCGAGCCGGACGCCGGAGTAGGAGACGGCGACCTCGCCGCCGCCGCGGTAGTCGACCCCGACCTTGCGGTTGGCGCCGTTGTCCGCGCGCACGGCGGCGTCGATCCGCACGGGCGAGCCGCCGCCGAGGAGGAGGGCGGCGGCGTCGAGGGAGAGGGAGGCGACGGAGAAGGCGGGCGCCCGGGGCCGGAAGACGAGGTAGGCCGCGCCGACGAAGGCTGCGGCGAGGACGAGCAGGAGGAGGAGCGCGCCGCAGGCGCCGCAGCAGGCGCGGCGGAGGAGGCGGCGCCTGGCCGGGCGCGCGGCGAGCTTGGTGTACCTGCTCGCGCGGTCCGGGGGCGGCACGCGGAGCACCTGGTCCTTGGGCACGTGCACGATGTACGACGTGCCCGGCGGCGGCGCCAGCGGTGGCGATGGCGATGGCGGTGCCGTCGTCGGGGGGCGCAGCGGCGCGGTCTCCGCGGACGTTTCGGGGTTGGTGTCCGGCGGAGGGGTGGAGACCGGAAGCAGCGGCGCGGGGTGGACGCGGTCCGCCATGGGTGGTGGAGGAGCTGGGTCGGTGGGTCGCTGTGAGCTCGAGCTGAGGAAGATGTACGGGAGCAGTTGGAGTGTGAGCTGAGCTGCTTGCTGGGTCTAGCTAGCTATGTATAGGTCGGAGGGAGAGCGCGTTGGGGACGAAAGGGACACGTGGGAAACGGTCGCCTCACGCAGTTCAAACCTGACGCTGTTATTTTAGCTTCTCCTTCGCGCTACTTTTGAGACGAGACGACGGAAAAAAGATGGAGTTGGCGGCGTGGCGCCGTTTGATTTCGTTTTCTTTTTTCTCTGGCGCGCGTCTCAGCAAACAACTTCGCTTTTCAACTGCGGCTTGCACGCAACAGTTGATCGATTAGGCTACCGTCTAAGAAGGCGTCAGAGATTAAAACATGGGTATACTTTTGCAGCCTAGACAGAAACCTGAATATTCAGAGGGAACTGATCAAGGTCCTAAACGCAAAGTGATCTTAGTGCGTCATCTTGTTTAACTCGTGCCATGTGATATTTAGCAAAGTGTTTTTTAGAGCAATCACGTATTCCATTAATAGAAAATCAAGTTACATAAAGAAATACACATGAAAATTAAAGATGAGCAAAAATATAATGATTATCCTGAATTTGTGGATAAATTTTAAAAGATCAAAAAAATACAAGACGATCCTTAGGGTTTCCCGCACACATCGTAGCCAACGTCAACCACCCAACTCCAGCGCCGCCGACACAAACGCCGGAAGAGCCGCCGAGCCACCACCATTTCAAGATCAAAAAAAGCACCATAGCCAATGGCGCCTTTTGTGAGCCGGTGAACAACCTGCTGCAAACAGCGAGGCACATGTCGTTGTGGCACATCGTCCGGGGGACGTCCACGTATTGTCTTGGACCAAGATCCACCGCCTCTCATCAACGAAATCGGAGAAAGAATGAATACATCACCTCCAGACAAACATCTTATCTCCAAAAGAACCACCTCGCCCACACCGCTAGCGCCGTCACGGATAACAACGAAATTCAGCGACACACTGAGAAAATGATCTTGGCAGATTTGAAGAACGATGAGAAGACTAAGCTACTGATCTGAGGGACCGATCACCACACGTTGCCATCAACTCCGATGCGCCACCCAAAAGGTTGTCGCGGGTGTGGGAATAGAGTTGAGACATATTTAATCGCTCGTACGTCGCTCTCACCATTCCAACGATGCACCATTGCAGATGAAATCTAACCCTAACTACTAGGCCAAAACAGAGGAACGAGGCCCGCCTCCCCCTGCCGCCGACGAAGCGCCAAGCGGAGTAAGAGGGGACCAAGGCCAACGCCCTGGTCGGTGGAGGTCGAGATCGGGAGGAGTTGGTTTGTGCCGCCTCTAGCCGGGGGGGGGGGGGGGGGGGGCGAAGAGGAAAAATGATATTCTGCTAATCGTGTACTCCACTAGTCCAGTAATTCATCGTCATGGAAGAAAATCATCCAGAGTTGTTAAAAAATGCCAAGACATGGGTAAACTTTGGGTAAAATTTTGGAGCCCGGACAGAGACCTGAATATTCAGAGGGAATTTGATCAATGTTCCAAAATGTGAAGTGATTTTAGTACTGTGCAACGGTGCCTCTACTCTACTCTATGCGGCATCTTGTTTAACTTATGTCATCTCATCTATTTAGCTAGCTTTACTTCACTAGTCCACTAACTGTCAGGGTAGAAAGCGCCGGAAAAACATGGGGTAATTTTGGATCAATAATTGGAGTCCGGACAGAGACCTGAATATTCGGAGGGAATTTGATCAATGTTCCAAAACATAAAGTGATTTTACTAATGTGCAACGGTGCCTCTACTCTACTCTATGCGTGGTCTTGTCTTGTAATGTTTGTAGTACTATTTTGTCATTTCCCTGCTAATCGATACAGAGTACAAGCTAGACGAGCCGTTGCACGTGTTTACCTATTTCGTCTTTTACAAAAGTGTCTAATGGCAAACGTTCATGCGTTTTACACACCAAATTAATGATCAAATATTGTCTCAATAACGACAAAAATGGCCTCTCCGGGAAAGTTTAGCAAAAAAAACCCTTATCAAAATTATTTCAAAATCTAATCCTCTTGTGCACCGTCCGTCTCCGTAAGCTACCCTCCTAAGCATACTGCCATGATAAGGGGACTACCCTCCCGCCAGCTTGGCAATCGCGAGCCCATGGCTCGGCTAGTTAGCGTCGAGATGTGGGGTGCTAGCCCATCTAGCTCCACAACCCAAGCTGGGGCGCTGCCCTATCAATCGGTGTAAAATGATCGGACCTAGATCATCCCAGTCAACGAACACATACATAGAAGAGATGAGTATGGTGTTGGCGGTTTCCCAATGCCCTAGTAAAACCCCACATAATTGAAGCAATCTTCCATGGATTTTGGCCCCTATCCCCCATGGTTATCTCCTCCGATTCTTTCAACTTCATCAAAAAATTAGCTCACATTTCCTCTATTTTGGGAACTTTAGGGAAACCTAGCTCATCCCAAAATACAAATAGTCTATGGAACATTGTACTTATTTTTATCCCTTAGCCTTTGTATAGCACTTGTATGAGGTTGGGAAACTGGTTGGCCTCTAGATTTTATGTTATATACATGTGTATTACAAATGCTAGAATTTGTTTAGGATATGTTATGGATGATAATTATGATATGATTTATTCTTTGATGTGGACATTGTATTACGATAGGTCATTTTATTATGCTTACATGGCTTCTAGACACTACAAATTGCGCTATATTTGTG
The DNA here is from genome assembly GCF_019359855.2 of Lolium perenne. Taxonomy (NCBI): domain Eukaryota; kingdom Viridiplantae; phylum Streptophyta; class Magnoliopsida; order Poales; family Poaceae; genus Lolium; species Lolium perenne. The sequence continues at coordinate 166,473,613 of NC_067247.2, forward strand.
TTGTATGTGAAATGTAAACCTTCCATTTCTTATTAGATGTTTTTTTTTCAAATATGTAGGATGCATTTCTCCACCAACATTATGATCTTGAATGCCGTGCATGGTTTATGGTGCAGAGGAACTAGGTAATGCACATTGACAATGATTGTTAATTTTTTAGTTGACATGGACATATAATGTTCTAGGTTGTGTATTTTCAGGTCTTTTCACCCCTACTACACTAGATGTCCCATGGAGTCTCATCCAACAAGATGACATACACCGAGCGATACACCACATGCACCGAGAAGTTAGGACTCCTTCCATACATGCACGAGTTACTTGCCTCTATCGTTCCCAACAAATTGTGTAGTCGGTTGTCTGCTTCCTCCCAATCATCATACAACATCTTAAATGTGGCTTGCTTAGCCTTCCATGCCTCCTTGTACTTTATTGTGTAACCTAAGAGGGCTTTGACCATATCTATGACACCCTTAATCGTAAACATTGGTAGTGCTTGAATGGAATTGGAAAGTCTGTAAGCGATGAATTCGGAGCTTACTTGTCGGTGATCGTCCGACACATTGAATTAATCTATCTTCTTGAATTCTCATATGTAAGTTGATACACAATTTGATATGTGCCACTCGGCCCATCATTTCCATGGTCTTGCACACACAATCCATGGACGTTCATCCTCGTCACATTTAACCATGTAACGCTTCTTGGCATCCGAGTGAATCATTGTGTACGGTCGATAATACTTAACCGCATACTCCTTAATCCACTTCTTAAATTGCAACAAGGTTTTGAACTTCACTCCGCCACAAATCCCATATTTTTTGTGATTTATATCCCACTTCGAAGTTGGCCTTGGTCCAGTCACTATACTCATGCCACCGCCAACGACGGCTTTATCTATGAGACTAAGATCGCATAACAATGGTATCCCATGATCCCAGCCCACTACCTTGTTGAAAGCTTCAGATTCTTTAGCCGTGAACCCTTATTCATCAACATTTTCTTAGGGACCATCGTCATCTGAGTCTCAGGTGTACCATTGCTTATAAATTTTTCATGGCTCGTGATATCATTTTTCATGCCCTCTTGCACACAAAATGCCTCCACATCAGCAACATAATTGTCATGCATATCACCCTCCAAATCATCGCTCTTGTAGTCATCATTCTCCTCTTCTGATGCTTCATATTGGTCATTTCGAATCGGTCTCAAAAGTTGCCTTATTTCATGTTGGGTCATAGGAGGTTGGATCATTTTATACTGGGTCATGGGAGGTGGACTCAGTTGTTGTCTTGTCCACATTGGGGTCAATAAGTGGATCATTTCTAGCCGGACTCACATAAATTGGGGAGGCTTACTGGTTCAAGTCAAAGTGCAACCGAAAATCAACTTTTCTTTTGTGGCAAATAACTCAAGATTTGTCTTGTGATTTGGTCCGCGAGAACCATGGGCTCCTGATTGCCATGCTGGCAGGAGGGTAGCACCCTTTTCCTTGGTGCTATGCAGTAGAGGGTAGCACCTCGAAGACATACACTATAAAAGGGTTAAGTTTTAAAATATTCTTGGAGAAGGTTTATTGTTTGCTGAACTTTGCCAGAGAGGTTACTTTTGTTTTGATTTTGACTCACATATCATACCTATCGAGAAGTTAGCACACATTTAACTATCTAAAAAACTGCAGAAAAACAAAGTACAAATTTAGCATCCGTTGTGTATACTAACTAAAATTAGATTGCTCACATTACAAAAGGGAAATGTGGAATGACATTTATGGAGTGAACAACTTAGGTTACACCACTATGCTCTTATGTTAAGTTCTGTAAACTTGAGTAACAATACGAACACATATAGACATCAGATTTTACGTTGAAGCCCATTAGCAGTGCAAAACCACATGTCATAAGACCGTTTTAAACTAGTGTCAAAAGTGGGATAAAATATATTCTTCCATAAGTACTAGTGTGGATCTCATAGAGCAATTTTTCACTATCTTGAATATCAACAAGCTGATCTGAGACACAGGACTTAGGGTAATATTTTTTAACCAAAGATGCTGGAATTATTGCTTAAAGTAGAAAAGGTGGTTGATATGAACTTCACACATTTGGGGAGAAACTCCGTTTTCTCGATGAACTTTTTTCCTTTGAACTTCCTCTTATTCTCTTCTCTCTGTTTTGTTTTCTTCTCTAATGGAGGCTAACCTAAAAAAATTGCCACGCACCTTGCTGGCTGCTAGCTAGGAGGCTTAACATTTCCTTCCCTTATGTCAAAAGTCTAAAGTACCCCTAGGTTCAAATCCTAATGGGCGTTGGTCTCCTGCACATGTTTGTGATGCCTAAGAAGCTTCAAGACATCCCCTCATAGCCCATTGAGGAAGATATTCAACAGTATCAACCATTATGGTGTCTGCAATGTGCACCACAATGGTGATGAGGAAGGAGCCGAGAAAGAATGGAGGGATGAGTTCACCAACGTCTAACCGGCGAAACATGTTGGTGCTCCAAGTTCATATGGATGACAGACAACGGCGTAGGGGTATTTATGTTCTTTTTGCAAGGAAGACATGGGTACCGGTGTGGACGATCAAGCAACCAAGCCCATCGACATGAGTTGGATTCATGAGGAGTAGCAAGAGGAGGAAGTCGGCCGAGCCGAGAGGGTGGAAGAGGCGGCAATGTGGTAGGAGAGAAGGCGAGGAAGAGGGTGAGGGGTTACAAGGAGGGCTTGTTCGCTCGCTAAGAAAACAAGTCGAACAATAGTACTATATATTTATGCCTTGATGAATTTGCAGGTAACTTTTTTTAGATGAACATTTGCAGGTAACTTTCGTCTATCTTGTTTTCAAGCTTTGAGCTATTGCAACATGCACGCACTTTGACGAGTATATAGTTGGTTTATTAGGTATTTCCTTTGTTGTACTAAATCATCGACAACTAATATGTAACAGAGGGAGTTTTGATATCTTAACCGTCTTGCTTATTAACGTTAAGTACACAATTACTCCATTAGTTGCTCCCCGAAAAAATAGGTACTCCAGGGCAGATGTTGTTTAGTTGCGATATGAATCCTTTTGCGATTATGTGAACAACTTTTTTTTAGATAAAGGGCGCTTTATTACTCAAGAGAAGCAATTACAGCCGGTCTCTGCATAGCTAAGATGCACACAACCGTTTAAACTAGTCTTAACAAAGTTCTGGAACTAAAGACTGTCAAAATACATAACAAATGTGAATGTAAAACGCCTCGGAAGATGTAGGAGGGCCAATCCGTGGATTATGCTGCCACCCATGTAGGGAAAAAGTATCCCTCGCCGTATCCTCCAACCGTGTACAGACCTCCGTAAACAGGTCTCGGTTCTGCACCTTCTAAAGTGCAGACCACGAACGGAGAGTAGCTGTACATCTGTAAATAACCTGCATAAGAGAACAATCTTTGTTATTAAAATTTTTGTCATTTCTACCCAGCCATAGCGACCATATCATGACAAACGCCCCCACCCTAATAAACGTTCTGAATCTGTGATCAATACCGTGTAGCCAATTACCAAAGACATTGGTCACACTAGTTGGGGGATACAGATCTGAACCTATTTGGATGCATGACCATATAGACCTGGCAAAGCGGCATTGGAAGAACAAATGCTTAATTGTCTCATCTTGTTGACAAACAGCTGAGTGGAATTTTCTCGTATACCTAGCAAAGGAAACAACAAACACCCTGGCTATAGCCCATAGATAGACAATGGGGTATTGGGGTAGGTCCTTGTGTGCAAGTTACGCGTTTCCAAATCAAAGGAACACCGACGAAAGCAGGAAAACCGTGTGAGTGTGCGCATATACATGCTACAATTGTTTTTAGCTAGCTCCTAGGATGGTCGATTGATGTCATTTTTTACTATGTGTGTAGGTTGCACCAAACACCCGGTCCTGATATACACACGCGTGCATGTGGTGCACATAATATAACAATTAGTTGCAAAATCCTCGTTGAGCATGCACAAGAAACCGTCAGTCCAGTTTTGGAACAAACCAACAAGAGGGCATTAATGATATACGCTGTGGGGCAGGTATGTAAAGTCAAATACAAATCATACTCAACTTAATTAGTAAATATGAGTTTCTTCCCTCAAGTTAGGGAGGGAGGATGGAATCTTGGGACGTTCACACACCTACCGGTCCAGAGTTTGCAATAACTTAAGAAAATCCTTGACACATTGGAAAAACAAAACCTAGGATGTGAGTGAACAAGAAGAGGCTACCTGCTCCGAAAATAGCCGGTGGAACCTGGGTGTAGGCGTACCCGATCTTGCCACATGACTGAAACATTTAATTTTTTTCTGAAAATTTGAAATGATTTTTTTATTTTTTAAAAGGTATACCTGCAACTGTGTCCACCAAACTCGTGAGAAATTCAAGGCAAAATAAGACCGTGTGTCTACCACACAAAAAATTGAAATTTTTGTATTTCTTTATGGCGGCCTTTCTTTAAACGGTAGAAATCAATCATTAGAGTTACTTGGACATTTTGTCATTTTCGTGTAGGGCACACACAATCATATTTTTTATTAAAAAATTGCACAAGTATCAAAGTAATATGTACATGCAAAAAATTACTTCAATTTTATTGAAACTTAAAATTGCATTTTTCGATCTAAAAAAAATCCAGTACGATTACACCTAGGTTCTACCGTCTATGTTCGGAGAAGGTAGCCCCTTCTCGGTGGGTCCCTTTCGTCACCATCACCCCTCTTGGTGAACTTGTTGACCTTTGGTTTTGTATTGCTTAGGTCAAGCCCATGCCCCATCTTGTTCTTGAACGTTCAATAGGCCCATCAGTACCGATGAATCCACTAATGTACTGTATCAGCCTAAGCACATAGTATTAATTAATTCATTCTTTTAGGACAAAATGGAACATTTTCCTTTTTTTCGCAAGGTTACCGTTCCTTAACCAGTTTGTTAGTATTTTTTTCTTCATACTTATCAGCGCTCCCTAACATCACCACAAACAGCACTTGAGAGTTACACAACAAATAAACAATAGAATAAAAAGAGCCATATATAAACACAAAGAGCATGGCCATGTACACCCATTGCCCTCCAAGTATTTCCGAGACTGATAGAGACCTGTCTCAGTGCAGTGTCTCAAACCAAAGCTTTTGTAACATCGCCAAAACATTTCTTTTACAAGCAGCCAAATACTAGCAGTAGCTGAATCACTGAATGAATGAATCAACTACCTTCAGTCGGCTGCCCTGTAACAGCAGTAGTTTCAGCCTGTTCAGTGGACCCTTTTTTCTGGCTCAGTTGCGTTTAAACCACTGTTAGAGAGTTTCGGCGTCGATAATCTGCGATGTGGAGTTAAGCTCCACTGGATCCACCTCCAGTTCACGTAATATATCTTGAGGCATGTTGATTTTGCTACGACCATTGCTTAACTGCACCTCTTCAAATTGCTCGAAGAGCGAGTCCATCGCCTTGACTGAGCTTATTCCTAGAACAGGAAGCTCATTTCGTTCAGAAATATCTGCACTCTGCTGATCTCCTGAAGTTGATAGCTCTCTGCACCCATCTAATTCAGTCGGGAGCTCTGAACTCTGCTCTTCTACCACCGGTAATGCTTCACTCAATCCATCTCGAATCGACCGGCTCCAACCATCGAGGTCAGAAGGAGCACAGGTCAGCGCTTCTTCATCGAGTCGTGCAAATTGCAGCTCCTCAACTGAAATTGCTTCGTCAACATGCATCCATAAGTCTGAAGATAACAAGACACTCGGTATGTCTTCAGGTTTAACTTCCAAGGGTTGACAGACACTACGCTCTGAAATGGACTGTACCAGAACGTCCTGCATACGGCACTTGAATAGTGAGTTCACTTCACTCATGGCGTCTGCTTCCACGGCAAATGGTTCATCAATATGAATATTTAATCCCGATGAAGAACTTGTATCATCTGTGGAATTAGTAGTCTTGTTGCCTTCATCTATTCCATGATTTACCTCTCCTAACATGCCCACATCTGAAATCGCGGTGCTTAATATTTTCATCTCTTCACCTAAATGTGCTTCCAGCGAACCAAATAGCTTGACATTGTTCCCTTCTTTCTCAGCATAGTGGTCCGAGTGATTATCACAAATTTCACCATTGTCCAGTTTGACACAATTGCCATGTTGCAGATAACAAGAATAATTTTGTTCATAAGAATTCCTGTGCTTCATATTTTGTGCTGATCGAAAGCGCGCGCGAGGAGTCCAGCTTTCCTGCAATCGACTGCGATGGTGCACGGCTCGGTCGAATGGAAGATCAAATAGGTTTCGCCGTGGAAGGTAAAGGGATGGCGCTGAACCGGGAATCGGTGGTAAATCTATAGTTTCCTCTGAATCTCTTGAAGGATTGAATGGGTTATGTCTTGGGGTGGAAATGGAAGGGACCTGAACATGGAAGGTTGATGCATCCTTCATTTTCCTAGTTGTATCAGCAGCTTGCAGGTCAAATAACCTCATGTCAAGCTCAAACTTCAGAATGTTTTTTGCTCTTTGAAGGTCTACCAGGTTCTCCAACTGACTAGTTTGCTCCATATCCATGCAATTTAGATGAACACCATCTTTCCAGTTATTTTGGTTATCTTGCTCCCATTCTGCTCCTTCCTCGTCACCTGAGCTAACATCTTCCTCCTCCTCCTCCTCCCCAAGGTCATCTTCATTATCATCGGATGAGGAATTCAAGCTGTCTCTGGAGGCCAAGGAAAGCTGGCCAGTCGCTGAGTTTATCATTGAGTGCAGCTCCTCAATCATTGGGATAATGTCGGTCATGGACGCGTCAGCAGAAGAGCTCTCATCAGTAAGATCAGATTCAGAGTCATAACAAGGAGGATCCTGCCTCATGACAGGTTGCCAACATGATCTCATGAATTCACCAAACTGATATTGGCCGTGTACTCCATCGTTACAGCTTCCAGTACAAGTGCTTTCAAGCTCTTGCAGCTCGGCCTTCTCGTCGATTTCCTTAGTATGCTCTTCACACTCCGCAGTGGCATCGATTTTGGTATGGTTAAAAGCCTCTGCACTTAGAACGGTATCATCTGACACAAATGTGACATTTTTCTCTTCACAGTGAGTACCTTGCAAATCATCATTGGGAGTTCTCTCCTCCTCAATAAATTCTTCTCCACTAAGAACAGCAGCATCAGAGGCAATGTATGCGACATTTTTTTCTTCACACGGAGCGTCACATGTAAAATCATCATCAGAAGCTCTCTCCCTGACATATACTTCACAACTGTCAATATCAGTTCGCTTCTTTAACTGTGCCTTGATAGCAACATTCTGAACCTCTTTGATTAAACAGTCGCTAATACAAATGTTGGATTTAAGGGGGAGAAATTCATGCTCCTCCAGTGTCTCATCTCCATCCAAGGGTACATTGGCTTCACCATAACTCAATAGTGCTCCGAGAAGAAGAGCGGTTAAAACGATGACCGGAGAGGAAGACAGCATGAAGGCGAACAGAGTAGGACACAGTCCATGTAGAAGCAGCAACACAATTGCGGCACCGAGTGCTTCAAGATGGTGGCAAGCACAATGATAGGCAAGTCTGGTAGAGGAACGCACTAGAATTCTGATGTGCAGCACAAGATTGTTGGTATCGGAAGCCATGATTTTATCTCTTTAGATCTAGCACCGGGACAAGCCTGGCCCTGGTAACAACAGGAATATGAGAAGCGGGTCATTTTCCATGATACCGTGGTGGTGACTTAGAACAGCTAGCTGAAGCATGTCAAGGCGAATTGAAATATGTAACTAAGGTGAATATGCCAGCATTATATGAGTTGCAGATCAAGAAAAATAGTAGAGTTCCTCTCCAATCGTGTAACATTCAGCAAGTGCTGATTTGGTCAGATATTTCTGAATCCACTATTATTTGCCAGCAATAATTTCAGTGAGAGGGGGGACAACAAAGAAGCAAGCTACAAATCTACTCTGATGAAAAGACCAGATGCTTAGTGAATCTACGAATGGTGGACGGGCAGATCAAACTAGGAAGGCGAGCAATGGCACTTCGGCCCAAGAACATGTTAGCTGCAGAGCTCAGCGAGAAGCACGCACCTGCGGCAGCGGCTGCGGCGAGCCGGCGACGGCGACGACAAGAACCCGGAAGTCCGAACCCCCCAGCAGCTGCGTGAGGCAGGTGAAGGGGAAAGCAAGGAAGTCCAAGGAAAGAGACAGGTCGGAGACAGGGTGCTGCACTGCTTCCCTGCCTTTTTTTCCTTCTAGGATTCTTTGCTTTGGCCGACTTTTTCTTTAGCCGTCGTGCTCACCTCACCTCATTAATTCCTTCCAAACAGCACCGCCCACCTTCTGAGTTCTGACCGTTCGTGCTGATTATCGTTGCTGATTATGATTACTGTACTAGGTTATTATCCCGAAAGAGTATCATTACATTTTCCCCGGCAAGACGCCGCTCAAATGCGCCATCTGGATTTCAGCACCCAAACTGAATTTACTGATATATAGTTAGCATAATACACTTAGCTCTGTCTTGTACAGTAACCCTCTTCTTCCCATGCGTATGGCACTATGATGATGCATCATCATGTGCTGCACTTTCCGCTGTGGGGTATCAAGGAAAGCTGTATTGGAAGGTATAATAGCTGCCCCCCATGGGGGCTTCACAGCGCTTTGTGTTACTGACCGTTGGATCTCTCCTTAGAATCCATCTTAGCCGTTTGTTTTTTTACTGTGTGGTATAAAAGGCACTCCACACTGGAAAACCCTAGCAATGTGACGAGCTGCTCCTCCCCAATCCCCACACAGCCGCCATCCACCCAATCGGCAAGCTCCTCCTCTCCCGTCCCTCCCCTCCTCCTCCCTTGCCGCCTCTCCCTCCTTCTCCCGGCGGCATGGACGTAGAGCCTCCACGGCCGCCGTCACGCCGCATCCCCTCACCGGGCTAGCAGGGGCGAGCAGCAACATGAGGAGCCCTAGCTGCGACGGCCTCTTCCAGTAGCCCGACCTGCCCTCTCCTCTGTTCCTCCGGGCCTCCCACGTGAGGTGACGGCGAGGGTAGGTGATTTCGTGGCGGCGTGGAGAATTTCCTGGCCGGATGCTCCTCGGTGCTGCTCCGGCCGTGCACGCCATGGAACTCGGGCGGTTCATCCCCAGGAGCGGCCGTACGAGCTCCACGACCTCCATCCCCTGCCGGAAACGAAGGATGACCACCGGGTGCGAGAGACAGGAGCCTCGTCGGGGAGTCGCCGGTGAGCTCCGTACATCTGCACATCTCCTACGTTCCTAAACTAGGCTGTGTATTTTTTAGGAAGATTTTGCACTATCACGTCCTAATGTATTACGATGAATTGCATAGGAGAATTTTAGTTGGAGTAGACTTATGATATCACTCCATTATGACATTTGGGTGGAGCCGCAGCGGCTGTACGGCCGCGCGGACAAGCGTGTGGTGTCCAAATGAGCGGCGAAGGCTGCCGCTCGCACGTCCGCTCGCTTGGAGGAGTGGCTGGTGAGCTCTTTCCATCCCGCACGCCTCCTATTGTTTCTAAACTAGATAATGTATTTTCATATGAAGATTTTGCGGCAACAACAGGGGACATTGACATCTGGGATGAAGACAAATGGGCCAAAGAACTGCTGCCACCAACAGTACCAATTATTGTGATTAGAGGAAAATTCATAGGATGCAATAATTTTCGTGCCACGTATCTATAGACTTGGAAGAAGCCTGTTGTATCTATAAACGTGGGCTGCCGACCCCCTTCTTACCACTGGTGACCAATTTTGCAGCATGCAATCTAAAAAATAATTTTCATGCAGCACACATTGCTAATGAATTTTGTTAGATTGATTCCCCACTGCTTGACCAGGCTAGAGGACTCCGGAATCATCGTTGCCGCTCGATGGAGGACGGGGTGCGCGGGTTTCAAATGGAGGTGCAGCGTTTAGGGTCTCTGGTGTGTCGCCACCACCTGGAGTCGCCTCGCCATGGTGATCGTTACCATTGCCTAACAAGGTACCTTCTCATAGTTCCTTGTTGTGTGCGACCTGTGTCTTTGGTTTCTATATATGCATGTGTTCTTGCCTAGCTATCTGCCTATTTGGTTGCTTGTGGGGTGATGTTCATCTGCTGGCTTGCTTGCCTAGCCGTTTCCCTATTTGATTGCATGTGGGGTGATGTTGATCTACTGGCTTGCTTGCTTCCTACTAGGTTGGTGATTGATGCAACTGGTATTTAACTTGAGGGATGCATAATTCAGGATGGATTTCTGGTTTGGGTGATCTGCTTATGGCCATTGGTACATCTGCAGGTAAATTGGCTAAATGAGATTGGCTGAGCACAACGAATGTCTGTTCCATGCCATGTCTGTGTTTCCCTAGACTAATGCACACCATCCCATGTTTAATTCTTGTGAAGCTAAAGTGGCAGTTTTTGTTTGTTCCTAGGTCTACTTGATTAGATTATGATAGTTGCTTCGAAAAAATGCATATGTTAGGAAATAAGTAAAAGTATTTTGTATTTAGAACAGGAGCAATGTTTTTTCTCCATTATATCCACAGGAGGTTTATGATTTGGAGGGTTAATCTATTGGCATGACAGTACATATTTTCAATGATGAATCTTTGGGTTATACTTTAAATATCAAGGACCTCATCAATTTGGACATGACCAACAGATTCCGCTATGACACCGTTGGGCAACACGACGACGGAGGCCTGAAGTTGTATGACCAGCAACAGCATCCGTGGGCAGCATCTGCTGGCACAATGAAGGAAGTATGCAATGTTTTATTGTAACTTGGTTAGTTCGTTATAGTTGTAACCTATGGATTTGGTTTTGCCTTTGCAATCTCTTATATTCGCTCTACAGGTAATTCTGAATTTGGTTTTAGTTACTTAAGGGGAAAATGTGCATTGCCTATAGATTGTATCAAAACAGCAGAATGTAGCATATGTAGAAAAAAGAACGATTTCTAACCAAGCGAGTTTGTTTATTTTTTGGGCATTCAAATGATGCATAGCATTAGTTGATGAAAGATGCATGCTGTTTTTTATGTTCAGAAGTATTTATTAAGATGGCCGCCTACCATTTTTCATTTACTTTTTCACATCTTATATCCATTAAGTTGCTAGATCCAATTTCTGTTATGGATATCTTCTATGCCATCCATGGTTAGTGCAGATTTTGTCATCCAATTGTTCTCTTCCTCTATGTGACAGGTTTAGTACTTGGTTTTCTTTGCAGCTGCTCAACAATGGATTTCTATCCTGTGAATTGGTGTAACAAATAAATTTTCCAATGTCAGCTGCAGCAAGATATAGGTGTTGTACCCAATTTTGTTTCTGTACGTATTCTTGTTGTGCATTACAATGTTGTTTTCTTAATTTATCTTTCAAAAAGGACATGACAATGCTATCGATGGCTCAGCTCCAGCAATATCTAACAGCCTGTTTTACTTTTATTTCAGGTGATTTATCTATTATACATCACACTGTCCGCTGATGCATATTTGAAGTTTTTTGAAATTTATTGAAATTGAAGGGAAATAGGGATACAAGGAACATGCATCTTTTATGCTATTTTCTTATTCCATATACAGTTGGTTGCAGTTTCTTGAAAGTAAAGTGAGGTAAATATATGTTGGTTGTAGCAAAATCTAACTAGCACTCTATTATCACCTTTATTTTAGGTGACTTTCCTACTGCACAACACAATTTCTGGTGACGCATATCTGAAGTTTGTTGCAGTTTTTAGAAATGAAGTAAAATATGGACGTAGGCAGCATGCCGATGTATAATTTTTCGAAGCTGGTGTACTAAACCTGCCCATACCTAAAAAGCATGAAATATTTGGTATGAAGTAGGTAAAAAACCGTTATTATGTTGTGCTCTTCCACTCTTTAGATTATCTTAGCTCCATATATGTTTCCTAAATTGCAATGATAGACAAAACTCTATTAGGCTAATACTGAAACATCACATTATTTATCATCACATTGCATGGTGAAATTTATTTTCTTACCGGCACTATCATTGTCAAAGAAGAATAGTCAGACTTCTTACTTAAGGATAAAATAATACACTAACTCTGGGGTTTTACGTTGCTTAATTATAATACTCATTGCAGTAAATAAAAAAATGCATTCCATATAGATTCCGATGTCCTTATATAGGACTGTATTTTATCAGGTGCGCCCTCTCACAAAGAACTCACATAATTGGGCATTCATTCCAATTTTAGCAACCCATTGCTACTCGTAGGTATGAATACAAATATATTACTTCACTTCTGCTATTCCACCTTTTATAATTAGAACTTTATTGTAGAGATATATCCATCTATGCAAATATCAGAATGAATGGTGGAAGCAGGTGTTGTTCGCATACCAAGGGAAATTTTTAGTGGCACTAAGCAGAATAAAACATGACCGTGTTGCACTTCTTCATCATGCATACAATGCACAACCACTCTCTCAATGTAAAAGGGTGCCAGGTTGTACAGTGGTTCAATCTATCGCCAACAAGCTGGTTATACGTCGTGGTATGACCTCTAATTTGTCTACCGCCGAAAAAGTTACGATTTCCTTTTCAGAGAAGCATTACGAACTATTAATCTTGGTGGAGGAGAAGAAACTTTGTATACTAATTGATGTGCCTACCGGACCTGCAAGTGACACATTGGTACACCTAAGAACTATAATTGTCGATGAACAGTAGTTACCCACTACATTAAAAAAACTACCCTTGCATATGTTTACAAGTAATATTTCTTCAACGGTGGTTTTGTCGGAGAGCATCCTGAAATATGGTGGTATCAGGAATTTCATTTTGTGATGATTTTCACACATCTTGCAGATTCAGAGGCCATATATGCATGGTAGCGGCTGGAGCTACAATTAAAATATTCAGAAATTCCCACTGTCATGAACCCCATCCTTTCTTTTGCGTTTAATACTGATGTTATGCTTTTGTGTGAAACATGGCCTAATGATTCAGGGAGCTAGCTGCTCATTAGTGAACTTTGCCGTTTCTTGTGTGTTTGTATAGGTATGCTATAAATTACAGTCAATACCTTCAGGTTTTATATGGATTTCAAGTTTGCTTTGTTGACTTGCTTGCTTCCAATTAGAAGAAATCTATGGGTTTCATGGAAAGTATAATTTGCAGGTGCTCAAGGATGAACATTTTCTATCTTATGTTGGCACCATGCAGATGGTATCTGCCACTGTTGTTACCCGATCACTTACATGTACATGGTCTGCTTCTCAGTTTTTGTGTTGTTTTTGTAGGTCGTGTGATCAAAAGGTTAACTGGATTAGGCAAGGCATGATTGATTATTGTTGCCTCCTATTTTGAAAGGCACTAATTCTTTGATTATTGCTGCCTCCTTCTATTTTGAACCACACACTCGCTGCAGATGGAAGGGATTCTATCTAAAATGAGGAGTATACAAATGAATCTGATGTTGGGCAAACTTTATAGGATATCTGGAATAACTGTGCAGCTGCGCATTCTTTCTGAATTATAATATAAAACTTTTTTAGAGTTCCTATGGGTCAATCATTTTTAGTTCTGGTGGGGGTTTAATTTTTGTAGGGGGTTTTGCAGTGCTATCATTTACATTATATACTGTTTTGCATGAGAGTATAGATTACGATATTAACACGTACAGATTTTCAAATATTGCTTCTAAAAATATCAGGTCAGAGGCATGTATGCTATTTAAGCAGTGTTTTTCCTACCTTGGAAACTTGTGGTTGTAGTTGCTCCTCACCTATGGCATGTTTTGTTATTTTGTATTTTGTTCTCGGAAAACTAGGAGAGAGCATATAAATAAAAGGTGCTCATATCTTGCTAGCAAGTGCCTATTATGATCCATGTGATGATTCATTTGCGGATGACTAAATCGAAACCTCGGAATGTTTTATCTTCGGAAAAAATAATTGGTAAACCATTCTGCGAGGTATTGTTTGCCATGTGGTGTGGAGTGTCTTCATCTCATTTTTATTTGGCTAGCTGTAGTCTAGAGCGTTTCTCAAATAATTTTAGAATGGATTTTGTGAAGATTTGCAGAGAAGTAAGTCGAAACCTTCTTTACCGTAAACTAACTCAAAACCTCAGGTTTTAAATTTTTTCACCGTACATAATAATTCTTATATACCTGCTACTTATAATGTCAATCATATTTAATTTTAATTCATTGTTTTACAGACCATCATATTTGCCTAAAGATGGTATTTCAGTTTCATGAAATAATTGTTTCCCGTCATATAAGAATCAATTACTTTATTCAGTTACTAAACATTCCAAATGGACTATGAATATGCAGATTGGCATTCAAGTCCCTCCGGGATCCCTTTGCTAAAGAAGCATCACTACCTTGCTGGCTTTATGCAGACCAATCAGCTCATTCTTGGCTTATTCTGAAGGCAACTATCGGTTCTTTTGCAGCTGATGAAGCATTTTATTGGATCTCAATTTGCATGAAAAGCTTCACTGATTCAATCATGGCAGTCGTGTATCTTCCAGATTTGTAATGCTATTCTGTAGTGTAAGGATTTCTTCATCCCTATGAGTTGATTGCTAATTGCTAAGCTACTATCTCAAGCTAAGTATAGTTACCTCTTGCTAATGTCATTATTAGTTGCTTTCTAATTGCTTTCCAGCTCACAAGAGGATTTTTTTAAAATCTGCGAGTTGTTCCTTTTATCTTGCAGCTTTTGAACAGAAACTACAACCTTAACTCAACTAATATATAAACAATATTCAGAGGAGTAAGGTCAATGCTTTGATTTGTGCTAGCTTTATCCACCGAATTCAGTAGTGTATTACTTTTGTTAGCATTTTTTAAATATAGATGTTGATGTGGATCTTCAGATATGTTTCCGCCCTTTTTGGACAATGCTAAACGCAATAAGTTACTAGATGCCTAGAAGGACTACAAACTAGATGCGGCATGCCTTATTGATCAGTATTCACAGTAACGCAATGTTGTGACTGCATGTTTAGTTTTCGTTGCTAAATTGGATTTTTTACCTGAGTATATCTTTGATCAGTATTCAGGCCTCTAATTCTTTGCTCTACTACTGATTAAGTAGGGCATGTTGAGCCAAGAAGTACTAAAATATATCTTCTTTGTTTCTTCTCATGTTTGTTCTCGTGTGGTGTTCATGCCTAGCATCGCAAAAATCTGCTACACTTCCACTTACAATGAGGTTAAGTAATCACGGCTTGCTCTTAATTTCCTAATTCTTTGGTGAACTATATACCATCCAATTATTAATTGTAATAATTGTGGTTGAGGGTTTTCTATTGTGCAAAACATCTTGTGTGGCTCCTTCAGGGTGCTCAATAGGAGGTTCATGGATTGCCCCTGCTGCCTCCTCCTCGGTGCACATTAGGGGGAGCACGAGGTGGCGCCAAAAACTGCGCTAGACGATAACATAGTTTGAAAACCTTCCCCATGAAGAGGTGGGGTTATTGTCCCTTTTCAGATAGCAAAGAAAGCATCCTCTGGTCATTTTCCGAAGTTATAGGTTACCTTAAGAATCTATGTGCACCAAGTTATTCATTGCAGGAGATACAATGACATTTAATAAAAGCCAAGGGCAGATATTTACCAAAAACTACTCTTTCTCATGGCTAGCTTTATATTTCTATATCAAGAGTGACTTTGAGAAAAGGGTTGAAGGTACATGCACTTGATGAAAATGGAAGCAACAACACTACAATAGAAACAAGAAATATAGTATATCAAGAAGTACTTAATAATCTCTAGAATACATGTGCATCCGCATTTATTTGTATATGTATATTTGTGGTGCATTTTTCCTTGATCATGTATTGTACTTTTACATGTCTAATTTCTCTCCTTAATTTTGCCCTTTTTAGGATGTTTCAGAACTAAAAAGAACTTTTTATTTGATGCAATCTGTGTGCTCCAGCTGGCATGTTAAGTTTCTGTATCACATATATGTAGGCAACTTTATTAGTCTTATTTGTGTTGTGCACCTTTCTAAATATATTGTACACTCAATGAATTGTATTTTCTTTTTGTAGGGATTTCTCTTAGCGTCAAGTCCATTTGTTTGTAGCTATATGTGCCGACTGTGAGAACGGCTTTATGTTGTCCATGCTAAGAGGCCAAGGTTCTTAACCACGATTTTCGTCTGCCGGTGCAAGGATGTGTCCACAAAATCCTCTTCACTGTTCTTCGATGTTGACTGCTGATATTTAGTGTTATACCTTCCTAGAACAGTCAACCAAGTATAGATACGCGTTTGTGGATTAGTCCATGTACTTCCACATCATGTTAGATTATGTGTTGTTAGTTTGTCACTGTGTGGTTGCAATCAATGTACTAAGTGGCACTCTTGATCTTACACATCTTTATGTTATTTCTAATTGACCAGTTAACTTAATAGTGAGAGGCGATCTTCCTGTACTAGATTTTTGTTTTCTCTTTACTATTTGGCTTCACTTTTATGAGAAAAAAAATAAGGTTTCGATATACTGAAATTAAACTACCTACTTTGGAAGGAAATTAGCTCTATACTTCAAAAAAAATATTTGAAGCATACCGATATATTAGCTAGCACAAGCAAAAGAAGCTCACTCTTAGTAAATTTTGCCCAGAAAACCATACCTGTTAATAGTCATAGTCAGAACGCATGTGAAATGCTCCCGAATTAACTTGATCCTATGATTTTGACAGATGTAACATCGGCATGTTCATCCATTCTCCAACATAGCCTCCAAGCTCTTCTCCTTCATGTGTACCCTGCTGGGACAAAATAACATAGAATTTCTGCAAACTGAATATTGGAATATACTTTTGTAATGAATTTTAAGTGGTTTGAAAACGGAGTGTTCTGCACAGCTAATCACTTGATAGCACATAGAAGATAAAAGTAATACCATGCGAAATGCCATATTGCAGAGTATCGCTTCGGCAATCCCATATTGCAGAGTATGGCTTCGGCAATCAGCACCATAATTCATCCCATCAGTGGCACCAGCTTCTCGAGCTTTCGTTGGGACATGCTGGCCTCCAAGTTGGCAAAAAATCTTTGTGCATAGAAGCCTGAATACTAGGGTGGCAGCGTATGAGTGATAATGCACTAAAAAACGTGAACATTTACATAATCCATAGCACATGGTCTCCTAACAGGTACTTTGGCATCTTCATTTCTGATAATCAAAGATTAAGAGGGGAAACCAACCGAGCCTGAACATAACGACCAACAAGAGTCTAATCTCCAGAGTACAGAGAATCATCAGCACTCACCCAACGAGCTCAGAAGAGGCGGAGACGGCTGGCGGGCAGAGCGGCAGCCTCTTGGAGGCATGGGAAGGGAGCAGGGTAGCGCGGAGGAGGAGGTCCGGGCGGAACTGCCGGCCCCAGACGAACTAGCCGCCGTCGCGGACCGCGCCGGAGCCTACATCAGCTGGCAGGGGTGACGCGACAGCATGACCGCAACAGAGGCGGAGCAGGCCTGCAACGCCGTCAATGGTGCAGAAGCTTTTCGATGGGAGGAACGCTGTGAACCCATTGGAGCAGCTGCCTCCCCCGAGCTCCCTCATGAGGCCGCACATTGGCGCAATTCCATGCCTGGCCTCGGGAAATCGCCGCGATGCTGCTTCTCCCTGCATGCTGATCCCCTCTCTGCTATCTTGCCGATGAGGCCAGGCCTGGAACACAACGGCACGTGTTCTGGAGAGACGACGAAAGACTTGCCACCAGGAGATGGGAAGCATTGTCAGTTAGCGAATGAAAAAGGGGATTCCCATCACAGTATTTGCCGATGAGCTGTGCAATTCTTTTTTTTTTCTACGGCTAGCTTCTTTCTGATTCTCTTCATCTCTTGTGCTGAACGGAAGAAGGGACTCATCCCGGCCCAATCAATATGGTCTATCAACAGATATAGCAGATAAGAAGACCCAATATTACTATGGCTAGGCCACTTTATTATAGGATAAAGAATAATATTAGCCCTTCTTGTTTATTTTTATCATTAGTTAGTTCTTTTTAATATAAATATTCACCACTGCATATTAAAATGATATACACTTAATACCAGGCCAAACCACACCTTATTGCTCAATTGTTTGTGCACTTCCTTTGGAATGACTAGGTTATGTGTATTTTTCACTTACAGCTTACACAAAATAGATTTCCGTGCACAATTAATATAGCAGCCGCTGAATTGTTTATCATAGCGGAAGCCGAGAAATGTGCGCCAAGCAAAGATATATTCACAGTAACGCAAACTAAAGGCCTGAGTTATATAATTGTAAACCTCCTATTATTCAAATCCAAGATTACGTATCAGTATGTGCTCCTATTATTCAAATCCAAGATTTTTCTGTAACTTTTTAATAAAGATAAATGCTGAAGCGACTATTTTCTTGCACTTATATACTTCTGCCTCACCCCTGAGCAATGTTGGCTACTCTGCCTCGACCCTGATTTCCATGGCCGGTTGGTGGCCCTCGTCCAGGAGCTCAACCTCCTTTGGAGGCCCTCATCAACCCTGCGCTGGAGCTCACCGTTGCTTCTCCTCCAAGTGGTTCGTCCCCGGAGCTGTAGAGATGGCCGACGCGGTAGATTCTTCGTCCGAATGGAGAACACCCCGAGCTGCTTCCTCTCTGATCTCGGTGCTTTGCATCTTGAGGTCACCGGCATGCGGTGGAGATGGAGCCCGAGCACTTGATTGCTTTTCCTATTTTATTGCTAGGGTGCTTTTTGTATATTCAGTGCCTTTACTTTCTAATTTTAGGTTTTCTAGGGCAAAACATGCTAAAGGGCATCATTGTAATTTATGTACCCACCGCTTTTAATCTGGCTTTTCGAGGATGACTTTGTTCAAAAAAATCATAATTTCATCAAATTGACTTTATTTTGTAAAAACTTAAATGTACTACAATTTACCTACTTGATTTCTTATCGTTACTACTGTAATTCTATGTGGATTTCACGGGGTCGTGCGCCAAGGCGCACATCTAAATCTAGTGTATGTATGAATGCTTGATAGATTGACAACCAGGAATCATAAACAAAGAGATGAGAGGAGATGCGACGGACCTGAACAGCTCATGGCCATGTCACCCATCTTCTGTACAACTTGTCCATCACAATTTATCAGCTTCTTGAAAATAAAAACCAAGAAGGCACGACAATGTTGTATATCGAGACTGGTGTTTTTCTGAGAGTGGCGTGCATATATAAGGCAGAAATATACGGTGGTAGCTCCATCATGTCTGTTTTTTTTTTTTTTTTTTTTGAAATTCTTTCGGGTGGAAACCCGACAAGCTGCTATTAAAACTGGAGTACAAAGAGACCCAAAGAAAATATAAAATTACATAGGGGCCTAGATTAAGCAAAGAGGACCCTGAAAAAAATTGGAAATGCGATCCAGTCCTCCGTCTTCCTCCTCCAGATCGAGCTCGACCGACGGACTGCCGCTTCATCTCCGGGGACGCACCACTTGGAGACGAGGCGTAGAGGAACACCGTTGGCCAGAGCAGAGCAGCGGCGGAGCAGCAGACCTACTGCCATACAGTCCGACGCCAGAAAGCATCGGAGAAAAGCTCCAAGACAAAGTCGCCGCCGCCATCAAGCAAGCCACCACCATGGGGGCTTGAGCAAGCGAGAGAGAGAGAGAGAGAGCCGGATGCAACCAGTACTGCGCCGTCAGCAAGGAGAGAAGTCCAACTGCTTGACACCTCCTGCCCCCTCGCCTCCACGGCCGGACGGGCCGAAAGGAAGCAAGCAGCACACCCCCGCGCCCACCTCCCCCGCCACCATGGCCGGCCAAGGAGGCAAGGTGGCCATCTTCTCGCGCGCTGACGATTCCTAGGCACCTTATCGAGGAGCGTAGCCGCAGACGAACTCCAGATAAGATCCACCATGGATCTGAAGAGAGGTCACCGGCGACGGGCCACCTGGTGCCGCGCCAGAGCACCAGAGAGACACTCAGCTCCTGCCACCTCCAAATCAAGCCGATGACGCCATCTCCGACCACTTCCCCTCGCCACCAAGGCCGACCAGGAGCGGAGGAAGAGGCGTCAAGAGGAGCTCGAAGGAGAAGACACATGCCTTATTGCTGAGATCGGCCGAGGAGGGGGCCCTTGAACTCCGGCCGCCGGAGCAGAGAGGGACACCGCCAAACTTGGCCCGCTCTGGATCTGGCCACGAGCCAGAGCTTCCACTCCTAAACCTAACCGGCAAACCGCCGGGCAACTACTCCTAACCTAGAGAACTACCTCTGGCACCTCACCTCCACCACCTCCGGTCGGCATCGCCGCCGGAGGGGCTCGGGATCGGCCCAGATCTCGTGGAGGATCTCCTGACTACTGTAGCAAGCAGAGAGAAGGGTGGGTGGGGACAAAAATGATATCATGTCTGGTTCAAGTGCATGTAAAATTCCTCTTTCCTAGAGTCTACATTCTGATCAATATACGGTGGAAGTCACACCGTCGCTGCATGGAGAGGGCGGGAAGTGGCAGCGCCCGCCCGTGAAACCGGCGAGGTAGGTCTGCGTTGGCATCTATGATAGACATAACCCGTTTGTCACTAGTAGAAAACAGAGCTTCAAAGAGCATTAGCATCGGTTGTCTACG
This sequence comes from Lolium perenne, assembly GCF_019359855.2. NCBI lineage: Eukaryota > Viridiplantae > Streptophyta > Magnoliopsida > Poales > Poaceae > Lolium > Lolium perenne. The sequence goes on from NC_067247.2 coordinate 166,494,242, forward strand.
AATCCAGATTAAATGGTGCATTAGGACCAGTTCGCGCGGTCAAGACGTCGTAGGGGACCAACAGAGCTTTAGCACCGGCTCGTGCGGGACCATTAGCACCGATTCGTGCCACGAACCGGTGCTAAAGGGTTGTCGCTAGCCGTCTAGCAGGCGCGAAACCTTTAGCACCGGTTCGCCACCCCCTTGCCTATAAATTTAGTTCACCCCAGCCAACCCTCTTCTCTATTTTTTCTTGGTGGAAAATGTGAAGGTTGTGTGCTTGTTTGTTTTTCTTTCCTATACACAAGAGGTGCTTGATGAAATGCCTGAGAGAATGATACCTCTTGATTTCACACAAAACAAAAATGATATGAAGTGCCCGAGCGACACTTAAGCTTTTTTCTATCTCTTTCCTCCTCGATTGAGGTAAGCAACTTTACCGTTTTATTTGTACAGTGGTTATTTCACTATTTATGATGTTTTGTAATAGTTTTTTTGATAAAATTAATTATATGATGCAGATGAATCGACGGCAATGGATGTACATTGACCGACGCCTACCCGAGTTCACTGTGGGCCTGAAAGATTTTCTCTGTGTGGCTGAGGAAAACCCACATGCGGATGGTTTTATGTGTTGCCCATGTTTTAAATGCCGGAACTTAAAACAATACTTTAGATGGCAAGTCCTTCACTCCCACCTGCTTTGGAAAGGTTTCATGCTCAGCTATAATTGTTAGACCAGGCATGGAGAAAGAAGGGTTATGATGGAAGACAATGAAGAAGAAGAGAATGATAATATGTACCCTAAATACGGTAATACTGCAACGGGGCAGGCTGAAGATGAAGAGCCAGGGGAAGCTGAAGATGAGAGGAGGCATCAGATGAGCCCGCTGATGATCTTCATCGGGCCATCGCTAATGCACACAGAGAAACAGAAAGTGCAAACAAGAAGCGGAAGTTAAATAGCATGTTAGAGGATCACAAAAAAAGTTATACTCAAATTACGAAGATGACAACACAAAGCTCGGTAACACAGTAGAGTTGCTGCAATGGAAGGCAGATGCTGGTATATGTGACAAGGCATTTGAGAAGTTACCGAAAATAAAGGAATGAACACACCTTGGCCTTTGGTTGCCTTCTCCTCTCCCTATTCTCTTCTGCCCGAGAGCTCCCTCGAATGGAGTAGGCTCGGGGTTGAGTTCGCCTGGATCGTACGCTGATGCGGTACTGGCTCTCCTCTCTTGTAAGATAGTTGCTTCGACGCACTTCTGTTGCGCCGTGGAGCGGTCCGTGATATGCATCGCCCCCTTCCGCTACTCCGCTGATCCAGACGACAGATGGGAAGTCTTTTTCGCCGCAAGCCTGTGGAGCCTTGAGGTGTTGCACGTGTGGCACTCGTCATCAGGTTGTGCGCGACTACGCGACCCTAAGGTCGGCATCGACGTACGACTACATCGACAATGCTTGTGCGGGACCGTACTCCCCGTGTTCGCTCTTCAAAGGTATGAATACCATATTCGTTATCGTATTTGTTACTGTACATCCGCATAGCGTAGCTAGGGATATGTAATATCGATAGGAAAAATTATTGTTTTTTGCTACGATTTCCTTCAGTGGTATTAGAGCCGTCTATGCTTGACATATATGTATGAGTAGAATGCATCACAAGATGCGGGCATCCAATTTACAATTGTTACCCTTTGCGCACTTGCTCTACACTGTGGCATCATGGATGAAGCTGGCCCTACCAACTTTACGCTTCGGCGAGACCGGTTCCGCACTTGACATACGGCTTGTATCGTATATGCGGATTCGGGGGTGTACATATAACATATCTCGAGTTCCACCACTCGAAAAATGGGAGAGAGACGCGCGAGCTCCGCTCCCGTGCCGCTCCAGGGGCGGCACCGGGGCGTCCCCTCCTCCGCCGCCAGGTCCCTGATATGTCCAAAACGTATCTACTTTCCCGAACACTTTTGCTATTGTTTTTCCTCTAATTTGTGTATTTTGGATACAACTAACACAGATTAACGATGTTTTCAGCAGAATTGCTCTGGTGTCTCGTTTTTGTGCAGAAATCCAACTTTCAGGAAAATCCCCGGAATTTATGTCAAAGGTCTTATTTTCCCAGAAGAATTACGTAGCCAAAAGGGCAAGCTAGGTGGAGTCCCGAGGCCCCCACACACTAGGCCGGCGCGGCCCAGGAGGGGGGCGCGCCGCCCTAGCGTGTGGCCCCCTCGGCTGCCCTCTGACGCCCTCCTTTGGACTACTTAAAGGTTTCGATCTAAAAACGCGAGACGAGAAGTCGAAGTCGCGAGAAAACTCCCAGTACGCCGCCACCGTCGCGAAACTCCGTCTCAGGACCAGAAACTCCGTTCTGGCACTCCGCCGGGACGGGGAATTGGAGGAGATCATCACCATCATCACCACCGACGCCTCTCCATCGACCATCAATGTTTCCCCCATCTATGTGTGAGTAATTCCCCCGCTGTAGGCTGAAGGGGATGGTAGGGATTGGATGAGATTGGTCATGTAATAGCATAAGATTGTTAGGGCATAGTGCCTAGTGTCCGTAATTGGTACTTTGATGATATTGTTGCAACTTGTTATGCTTAATGCTTGTCACTAGGGCCCGAGTGCCATGATCTCAGATCTGAACATGTTATTGTTTCATCATGATATGCATTGTTTTATGATCTTACCTGCAAGTTGTATACACATGTCGCTGTCCGGAACCCGAGGCCCCGAAGTGACAGAAATCGGGACAACCGGAGGGGATGGCAGTGATGTGAGGATCACATGTGTTCACGAAGTATTAATGCTTTGCTCCGGTACTCTATTAAAAAGAGTACCTTAATATCCAGTAGACTCCCTAGAGGCCTGATGGCGTGTAACTCACACGTTCGTTGGGAACCCCAAGAGGAAGGTATGATGCGCACAGCAGCAAGTTTTCCCTCAGAAAGAAACCAAGGTTTATCGAACCAGGAGGAGCCAAGAAGCACGTTGAAGGTTGATGGCGGCGGGATGTAGTGCGGCGCAACACCAGAGATTCCGGCGCCAACGTGGAACCTGCACAACACAACCAAAGTACTTTGCCCCAACGAAACAGTGAGGTTGTCAATCTCACCGGCTTGCTGTAACAAAGGATTAACCGTATTGTGTGGAAGATGATTGTTTGCAGAAAACAAGAGAACAAAGATTGGCAAGAGATTGTATTTCAGTAAAGAGAATTGGACCGGGGTCCACAGTTCACTAGAGGTGTCTCTCCCATAAGACGAACAGCATGTTGGGTGAACAAATTACAGTTGGGCAATTGACAAATAAAGAGAGCATGACCATGCACATACATATCATGATGAGTATAGTGAGATTTAATTGGGCATTACGACAAAGTACATAGACCGTCATCCAACTGCATCTATGCCTAAAAAGTCCACCTTCAAAGTTATCATCCGAACCCTCCGGTATTAAGTTGCTAACAACGAGACAATTGCATTAAGTATTGCGCGTAATGTAACTAGTGACTACATCCTTGAACATAGCACTAATGTTTTATCCCTAGTGGCAACAAAGACATCCATAACCTTAGTGGTTCTTGTCACTCCTCCGCATTCACAAGAGGCATGAACCCACTATCGAGCATAAATACTCCCTCTTGGAGTTACTAGCATCAACTTGGCCAGAGCATCTACTAATAACGGAGAGCATGCAAGATCATAAACAACACATAAGCATAGCTTTGATAATCAACATAACAAGTATTCTCTATTCATCGGATCCCAACAAACGCAACATATAGAATTACAGATAGATGATCTTGATCATGTTAGGCAGCTCACAAGATCCGACAATGATAGCACAATGGGGAGAAGACAACCATCTAGCTACTGCTATGGACCCATAGTCCAGGGGTAGACTACTCACACATCACACCGGAGGCGACCATGGCGGCGTAGAGTCCTCCGGGGAGATGATTCCCCTCTCCGGCAGGTGCCGGAGGCGATCTCTGGATCCCCGAGATGGGATCGGCGGCGGCGTCTCTCGGAAGGTTTTCCGTATCGTGGTTCTCGACCGGGGTTTTCATCACGGAGACTTTTATAGGCGAACGGGCAGGTCAAGAGGCGGCACGGGGGCCCCACACCACAGGGCCGCGCGGCCAAGGGGGGGCCGCGCCGCCCTAGGGTGTGGCCCCTCCGTGGCCCCTCTTCGTCTCTCCTTCGGACTTCGGGAAGCTTCGGGAGAAAATAGGCCCCTGGGCTTTGATTTCGTCCAATTCCGTGAATATTTCCTTACTAGGATTTCTGAAACCAAAAACAGCAGAAACAAAGAATCGGCACTTCGGCATCTTGTTAATAGGTTAGTTCCGTAAAATGCACGAATATGACATAAAGTGTGCATAAAACATGTAGATAACATCAATAATGTGGCATGGAACATAAGAAATTATCGATACGTCGGAGACGTATCAGCATCCCCAAGCTTAGTTCTGCTCGTCCCGAAGGGTAAAACGATAACACGATAATTTCTCGGAGTGACATGCCATCATAATCTTGATCATACTATTTGTAAAGCATATGTAGTGAATGCAGCGATCAAAACAATGTATATGACATGAGTAAACAAGTGAATCATATAGCAAAGACTTTTCATGAATAGCACTTCAAGACAAGCATCAATAAGTCTTGCATAAGAGTTAACTCATAAAGCAATAATTCAAAGTAAAGGTATTGAAGCAACACAAAAGAAGATTAAGTTTCAGCGGTTGCTTTCAACTTGTAACATGTATATCTCATGGATATTGTCAACATAGAGTAATATAATAAGTGCAATAAGCAAGTATGTAGGAATCAATGCATAGTTCACACAAGTGTTTGCTTCTTGAGGTGGAGAGAAATAGGTGAACTGACTCAACATTGAAAGTAAAAGAATGGTCCTCATAGAGGAAAAGCATCGATTGCTATATTTGTGCTAGAGCTTTGATTTTGAAAACATGAAACAATTTTGTCAACGGTAGTAATAAAGCATATGTATCATGTAAATTATATCTTACAAGTTGCAAGCCTCATGCATAGTATACTAATAGTGCCTGCACCTTGTCCTAATTAGCTTGGACTACCGGATCATCACAATGCATTGTTTTTACCAAGTGTCACAAAGGGGTACCTCTATGCCACTTTGTACAAAGGTCTAAGGAGAAAGCTCGCATTGGATTTCTCGCTATTGATTATTCTTCAACTTAGACATCCATACCGGGACAACATAGACAACAGATAATGGACTCCTCTTTTATGCATAAGCATATAACAACAATTAATAATTTTCTCATTTGAGATTTGAGGATTGTTGTCCAAAACTGAAACTTCCACCATGGAACATGGCTTTAGTTAGCGGCCCAATGTTCTTCTCTAACATATGCATGCTTAACCCTATGGTGGTAGATCTCTCTTACTTCAGACAAGACGAACATGCATAGCAACTCACATGAAATTCAACAAAGAGTAGTTGATGGCGTCCCCAGTAAACATGGTTATCGCACAACAAGAAACTTAATAAGAGATAAAGTGCATAATTACATATTCAATACCACAATAGTTTAAAGCTATTTGTCCCATGAGCTATATATTGCAAAGGTGAATGATGGAATTTTAAAGGTAGCACTCAAGCAATTTACTTTGGAATGGCGGAAAATACCATGTAGTAGGTAGGTATGGTGGACACAAATGGCATAGTGGTTGGCTCAAGTATTTTGGATGCATGAGAAGTATTCCCTCTCGATACAAGGTTTAGGCTAGCAAGGCTTATTTGAAACAAACACAAGGATGAACCGGTGCAGCAAAACTCACATAAAAGACATATTGAAAACATTATAAGACTCTACACCGTCTTCCTTGTTGTTCAAACTCAATACTAGAAATTATCTAGACCTTAGAGAAACCAAATATGCAAACCAAATTTTAGCATGCTCTATGTATTTCTTCATTAATGGGTGCAAAGCATATGATGCAAGAGCTTAATCATGAGCACAACAATTGCCAAGTATCACATTACCCAAGACATTTATAGCAATTACTACATGTATCATTTTCCAATTCCAATCATATAACAATTTAACGAAGGAGAAACTTCGCCATGAATACTATGAGTAGAAACCAAGGACATACTTGTCCATATGCTACAGCGGAGCGTGTATCTCTCCCATAAAGTGAATGCTAGGATCCATTTTATTCAAACAAAACAAAAACAAAAACAAACCGACGCTCCAAGAAAAAGCACATAAGATGTGATGGAATAAAAATATAGTTTCAGGGGAGGAACCTGATAATGTTGTCGATGAAGAAGGGGATGCCTTGGGCATCCCCAAGCTTAGACGCTTGAGTCTTCTTGATATATGCAGGGGTGAACCACCGGGTGCATCCCCAAGCTTAGAGCTTTCACTCTCCTTGATCATGTTGCATCATACTCCTCTCTTGATCCTTGAAAACTTCCTCCACACCAAACTCGAAACAACTCATTAGAGGGTTAGTGCACATTATAAATTGACATATTCAGAGGTGACACAATCATTCTTAACACTTCTGGACATTGCATAATGCTACTGGACATTAGTGGATCAAAGAAATTCATCCAACATAGCGAAAGAGGCAATGCGAAATAAAAGGCAGAATCTGTCAAAACAGAACAGTTCGTATTGACGAATTTTAAAATGGCACCAGACTTGCTCAAATGAAAATGCTCAAATTGAATGAAAGTTGCGTACATATCTGAGGATCATGCACGTAAATTGGCTTAATTTTCTGAGTTACCTACAGGGAGGTGGACCCAGATTCGTGACAGCAAAGAAATCTGGAACTGTGCAGTAATCCAAATCTAGTACTTACTTTTCTATCAACGGCTTAACTTGGCACAACAAAACACAAAACTAAGATAAGGAGAGGTTGCTACAGTAGTAAACAACTTCCAAGACACAAAATAAAAACGAAGTACTGTAGGTAAAAACATGGGTTGTCTCCCATAAGCGCTTTTCTTTAACGCCTTTCAGCTAGGCGCAGAAAGTGTGTATCAAGTATTATCGAAGGGTGGTGCATCGGCATTCTTACCAGGGGTGTTGCTCTTACCTTTCTTACTCTTATTCCTACTCTTTGGTCTAGGGAATACATGACCGCATCCGGGTGTAGAGGTAAAATTTAGAGTGCCTTTCCCAACATCTATGACTGCTCCCATGAGTTTCATCAGGGATCTTCCAAGTGTGATTTGTCCTGTCCCTACACATTCAATAACAAGATAATCAGTGGATACCGTCCTTCCAAGAAAGGTTGTAAAAACACCTTCAGCTATACCCATAGGAATTACAACAGAGTTATCCGCAAGAGTTATTTCTTCTCCCCCTTCAGTAAGTCCCCAAAGTGTCAAAGATTTATAAATTTTTTCAGGCATGAGGCAAAACTCGGACATAATATCACAACGAGCAGGAAAAGTTTCACCACCAATAGTAATTTTAACAGTAGGCACCCACATTGAAGGTTCAAAGCTTATTGGGACATAATCATAATATTCGCGAATTCGATTATACACTTCTTTTAAACATGATATATTTGTTTCAATAGTGTCCAATCTACTATTCATACTAGCATGAGATGGATCAAAATTATTATCGGAGCTAAATGATGTAATCAATTTTCTTATAGCATTAAAAGCTTGATCCCCATCACAATGAAGGAAATCTCCTCCCACTACAAAGCATCTAGGGCATATCTATAGCGAAGAATAAGCCCGAAATAGAAATTACTAAGAAGCAAACTTAAGGTCATTTTAGGTTCAGTTTTACTATAAGCATCAAAAATTCTAGACCATGCTTCTTTAAAATTCTCTTCTCCTCCTTGTTTAAAGGTGAAGATTGATTCCTCGGGTGATAGAGTAACAACTACGGGACTAGACATTATAATAAGGTAAATGCAAGTAAACTAATTTTTTTGTGTTTTTGATATAGCAAACAAGATAACAAATAAAGTAAAACTAGCAACTAATTTTTTTTGTATTTTGATTTAGTGCAGCAAACAAAGTAGTAAATAAAACTAAGCAAGACAAAAACAAAGTAAAGAGATTGAGAAGTGGAGACTCCCCTTGCAGCGTGTCTTGATCTCCCCGGCAACGGCGCCGTAAAAATATGCTTGATGGCGTGTAACTCACACGTTCGTTGGGAACCCCAAGAGGAAGGTATGATGCGCACGGCAGCAAGTTTTCCTCGTAAAGAAACCAAGGTTTATCGAACCAGGAGGAGCCAAGAAGCACGTTGAAGGTTGATGGCGGCGGGATGTAGTGCGGCGCAACACCGTAGATTCCGGCGCCAACGTGGAACCTGCACAACACAACCAAAGTACTTTGCCCCAACGAAACAAAGTGAGGTTGTCAATCTCACCGGCTTGCTGTAACAAAGGATTAACCGTATTGTGTGGAAGATGATTGTTTGCAGAAAACAGAGAACAAGATATTGCAAGAGATTGTATTTCAAGAAAGAGAATTGGACCGGGGTCCACAGTTCACTAGAGGTGTCTCTCCCATAAGACGAACGGCATGTTGGGTGAACAAATTACAGTTGGGCAATTGACAAATAAAGAGAGCATGACCATGCACATACATATCATGATGAGTATAGTGAGATTTAATTGGGCATTACGACAAAGTACATAGACCGTCATCCAACGGCATCTATGCCTAAAAAGTCCACCTTCAGTTATCATCCGAACCCCTCCGGTATTAAGTTGCTAACAACAGACAATTGCATTAAGTATTGCGCGTAATGTAACTAGTGACTACATCCTTGAACATAGCACTAATGTTTTATCCCTAGTGGCAACAGCACATCCATAACCTTAGTGGTTCTTGTCACTCCTCCAGATTCACAGAGGCATGAACCCACTATCGAGCATAAATACTCCCTCTTGGAGTTACTAGCATCAACTTGGCCAGAGCATCTACTAATAACGGAGAGCATGCAAGATCATAAACAACACATAAGCATAGCTTTGATAATCAACATAACAAGTATTCTCTATTCATCGGATCCCAACAAACGCAACATATAGAATTACAGATAGATGATCTTGATCATGTTAGGCAGCTCACAAGATCCGACAATGATAGCACAATGGGGAGAAGACAACCATCTAGCTACTGCTATGGACCCATAGTCCAGGGGTAGACTACTCACACATCACACCGGAGGCGACCATGGCGGCGTAGAGTCCTCCGGGAGATGATTCCCCTCTCCGGCAGGGTGCCGGAGGCGATCTCCTGGATCCCCCGAGATGGGATCGGCGGCGGCGGCGTCTCTGGAAGGTTTTCCGTATCGTGGTTCTCGATCGGGGTTTTCGTCACGGAGACTTTTTATAGGCGAAAGGGCAGGTCAAGAGGCGGCACGGGGGCCCCACACCACAGGGCCGCGCGGCCAAGGGGGGGGCCGCGCCGCCCTAGGGTGTGGCCCCTCCGTGGCCCCTCTTCGTCTCTCCTTCGGACTTCTGGAAGCTTCGTGAGAAAATAGGCCCCTGGGCTTTGATTTCGTCCAATTCCGAGAATATTTCCTTACTAGGATTTCTGAAACCAAAAACAGCAGAAAAACAAGAATCGGCACTTCGGCATCTTGTTAATAGGTTAGTTCCAGAAAATGCACGAATATGACATAAAGTGTGCATAAAACATGTAGATAACATCAATAATGTGGCATGGAACATAAGAAATTATCGATACGTCGGAGACGTATCAAGGCCCGGCTGCCACCGGCTGGTAGGACAAAAGATGTTGTGCAAGTTTCTCATTGCGAGCACGTACGACTATATACGGAACACATGCCTATGGATTGCTTTGTACTTGGACACCGTTTTATTATTATCTGCAAATGCCCTGCTTTGATTGTTACATGAGTTTCTCTCATCCATGCAACGCCCATCATCCATCCCTGTGCCTACAGTATTTTAATCCTGCTGTTTACTATAATCACTACTGCTGTCTTTGTTACTCACGCTGTTATTTCACTACTGCCATCGCTATAAAATCACATTACTTGATAAACTCTTGCGAGCAAGTCTGTTTCCAGGTGCAGCTGAATTGACAACTCTGCTGTTAAGGCTTTCAAGTATTCTTTGTCTCCCCTTGTGTCGAATCAATAAATTGGGTTTTACTTCCCGTGAAGACTGTTGCGATCCCCTATACTTGTGGGTTATCAAGACTATTTTCTGGCGCCGTTGCCGGGGAGCATAGCTTTATTTGGAAGTTCACTTGGATTGATATTGTTCGCTGCAAATTCTCCATCATGGGTAAATCTCGCGATCCTAAAGTCGCCATATTACCATCCACTACAAGAAAAGGTACAACTCTGAGTACCTCTGCTACTCTTGATTCACCATCTGTGATAAGTCAACTTGTTTCACCGCCACAAGCTTCACTTGCTGGTACTTCTGCTGAATCTGAAAATTCTCATAATATTGATAATGTTTCTACTGTGCTTGATGATAGTGGTTCATTGGGATCTTTTCTAGATGCTACAATTGCTAGGTCTAGACAAATTGAAAATACTGAAACTCCTAATGCTGCTACACCTGTTAATTCACCTGAGTCTGTTGATTATTCTAGTGATGATTGACGAGGGAACACCTCGGCAATGCCTACGTATTGTAGACTTGGGTTTCGGGAGAGAGCGACGATGGAGATTCCGGGAGCGAGATTAGGCACACGACGTACCCAGCTTCGGATCCCCTCGGTGGAGGATCCCTACGTGCTGCTAGCAATCCAGTATAAGATCATATGTTTTACAGGGTGTCGCCATAGGCGGAGCTATGTTGTCTATATTTTGTCTACCTCTCTGTTGGCCTCCCTATTTTGGGTCCCCTGGCTAGCTTTATATATGCAACCAACCTAGGGTTTTACAAGAGTCCTAGTCGACTACTTCTTCGAGTTGCCTTGTTGGGCCTTCTCCATATTGAGTCTTCTCCATATTGGGCCAAGCCGGGTATACTAATAATGGGTACCCGAAGGGTATGCCCATGTCAGTAGCCCCCGAGTTTATAGGGAAGTCGAAGACTTGCGTAGAAACTCCAAGCATAACAATCTCCGAAGTCGAACAAAAATACAAGGCGAGGTCCATGCCGCAGATCACGTGTAGCGTAAATAATGTTGATGATTCTTGAAATTATCGGGTGCGCGGCAGCGCTCCCGATGGGAGTAGCCCCCGAGTCTATGGGCAAGTGCTTGCACTTGGGCATAGACTCAAGTTGTACTACTCGATAAAGAACTTAACTATATTTCTGGAGGATTTGATGAAATCCATGTGCTCCCGATGGGAGTAGGCTCCACTCGAGTCGTAGAATCGAGTTGGGTCTACAAACCTTGATTGTCATAGATGCTGTCGAAGTTATTTTCTATCGGGTGTGCGACCAGCGCTCCCGATGGGAGTAGCCCCCGAGGCTACAGCCAAGTGTTTGCACTTGGGTGTAGGCTCAACTTGCTTGTAATTGACTCCACAAGTTTTCCTCTTTCTTATCGGGAGGGTGAACAATACTCTCGATAAGAGTAGCACCCGAGCCTATGAGCAGGTGCTTGCACCTAGGCATAGGCTCAAGTTGTACTACTCGATAAACAACTTGGCGCAGCCCCTCTTTTTATCGACTCCAGGCCGTTGCTATTTTTATTTGTCATCCATATCTATATTGTACAAGGATAATGGTAATTGGGGCTAGTTCATCTGACGGATCAGGTACTAGTTAACTGCTCTAGTGGCAATCCGCAAAAACCTACTTCAAGATCATGTCCCTGGACATGATCCCGGGATACTGGTGTTAACTTGACAGGTGCCGCTTAAGGTCTTACCATTCTGTCGAGTCCCAGTCATGTTTTATCGGGTACCTAACACGTCCGTTAGGATTTTTCTTCGTATCTGTTTATACGGATAAAAGTAGCAAACAGACGTCAGAGACGGCGCCACGCCACACAGAACGGATCTGGGGTCTTACCTTCGCAAAGTTTTGCGGCATTCAGAAATTTTTCGCAACTTTGGCGTTCTGAGAATATATTGTCGAGTGCCTTGTTCGGCTGATGCAATGACCCATTTTGCGGGTTCTTCTATATTCTTCTCGGGCGTGATGAGACAGCCGAATATATTGGGTTCTTCTATATTGTCGTCAGGCACATCACCGATGCTCTTGCTCAGAACAAATGACGAGTCAATGGACCCGAAGATTTGTCCATCCTCTTTTTTTTTTCTCCTCCTTTTTTTTTGGTTTCTCCTTGATGATAATTTCGTCGAGTTCCTCCTTCAGGAAAATTTCTTCGGGTCCTCCTTGAGGATAATTCTTCGGGTCCTCCTTGAGGACAATTCTTCGGGTTCTCATTGAATAAAATTTCATCGGGTTCTCTCAAGATTTCGTCGGGTTCCTCCCTGAAGAAGATTTTGTCGTGTGCTCTTTTATATACTTGGAATTTTACTTTCTCCTGCAAAAATAAACAAACTTTTTCTATCTTGTCCTTGACTCTCTTTTTCGCATGCAGTGTCAGATGCTCGGATTCGATGATATGTAAAGTGAATATATGCCGCGCAGCCCCCGAGCATCGGGTGCGGCAAAAGTAAACGATAATCAACTTTGTACAAAATAAAAGAACACTTAGCTTTTTGGACACGACGAAGTCAATGCATGATGAAGTCTTCGAGTGTAGATAAGAAATCTAGCCAAAGTAGAAACCACTAAATAACAAAAGTGGATGCCACGAAATTGTTGATGAAGAAATAGCCGAGCCCCCGAGCGTTGCTGAGGTGATGTCATGATTGTTGTGTCGCAGTCGTGACCTGAGGCGAAATCGTTCTCGAGCCCCCGAGCGTTAGGTGTGACGTCGAAATAAGTTGATGAAGTCGCGGCATCATATTTGGTGAAGCCATTTAAGATGAAGCCATAGACAATAATGTACGAAGATGAATCCCAGATGAAGTATTTGAGATGAATCCATATTGAAGATTACGCCATTAAATATAGAGCATATATTGAAGATAAATCCATCGATATCATAGAGGATGAATCCATTGGCACGAAGAATCCAGTAATAATCATAGAAGATGAATCCGCTGATATCATAGAAGATGAATCCATTGATCCGAAGAAAATAAATCCAGTAATACCGTAGAAGATGAATCCATTGACCCGGAAACACATCGGGTAATATTGTATAGGAGTAAACCAGTAATATCCATATAGATGAATCCGAATAAATTCACTGACCCGAAAAAATAAATCCAGTAAACCGAAGAAAATAAATCCACTGAGCCGAAGAAATCCACTATGCCGAATAATTTCACGAAGCCGGAGAAAATAATTCCACTTAGCCGGAGAAGATATATCCAGAGCCGAAGAAAATAAATTCACCAAGTAACAGAGTATATTTGTGATAACGAAGTAATGGTACAACCCTCAGTGTTAGGTGAATTTTCTATAATGATGTAATGGTAAATCTCCCAAGTATTCAGGTGTGGATTATGTGGAGCTTAATGATGATTTTATTGATAAATGCAATGCTATTACAGATGCAAGAAAAATTAAAAAGTTTCTCGCACAACATACTGTTAGATATAAGCTGTCTCCTGATCCTAAATTTGCCACATCTCCTATAAACATTAAGGATAAATATTATGATTTTTCTCTTGATCTATCTCATATAGCTATTGTAGAGAAAGCACCCTTTTCTGGTACTGAAAAAGAAAGTGATGTAGAACACATGAATGAACTTTCTTCTATGAGTAGCTTATTTTCTGATGATGTCAAGATGCGTACTTATTTTGTTGCTAAATTTTTTCCTTTTTCATTAAAGGATGATGCTAAAACTTGGTATAATAATTTGCCTCCTGGTTCTGTTAAAAGTCCAGGTGATTTGCTTAATGTTTTCTTTCGGAAATACTTTCCTGCTAGTGCTCAACATGCTGCTTTACAGAAAATTTATAGCTTTGACCAGGAAGATGGAGAGAAATTGCCAGAAGCTTGGGCAAGATTTTGCTCTCTTATCAGAGCTCGACCTGGACATGATTTAGAAAAGCATGATCTACTTGATATATTCCATAGTGGACTAACCATTGAGTCTAGAGCATATTTGGATAGTTGTGCTGGTTGTGTTTTCAGGAAAAGAACTCCAGACGAAGCTGAAGAATTATTGGCTAAAATAGGCCGGAATCATGATGATTGGACTACACCTGAACCAACCTCGACACCAATATTGAAGAAGAGGGGTTTGATTAAATTGAATGATGAAGATATGAGGGAAGCCAAGAAGTCTCTTAAGGAGAAAGGTATTAAATCCGAAGATGTGAAGAACTTACCTCCCAAGATTTATGCGAGATAATTCCCCCTTCATCCATGATTGAGGTAAACTCCCTTCAACGCTTTACCAGGGAAGATATTCCGTATTCAAAACCTCCTGCTCAATGCTTAGATGAGTTTGATAATTATATTGTTAAGCGAGAAAATTTTAATATGAGAGTAGAGAATCATTTAATGGAAAATTCTCAAGCTATTAGCAATTTGCATGATATTGTGGAGAGAACCTCCAATGATGTTAAGATGCTTGTTAAACATTTTCATATGGTTCAAACTCAAATTGATCAACTCACTAAAGTGCAAAATGACTTGTTAAAAAATAATTCTAAAGAGAAACATGCTTATGAAGTAACAACTAGAGGCGGTGTTTCTACTCAGGATCCTCTATATCCTGAAGGGCATCCCAAAAGAGTTGAACAAGATTCTCAACGAATTGAACCTAGTGCTCCTTCTAAGAAAAAGAAGAAGAAACATAAAAATGTTGTAGAATCCTCTGAACCTGTTAATGATCCTAATAGTATTTCTATTTCTGATGCTGAAACCGAAAGTGGTAATGAACATGATAATGATAATGATAAGAATGATGCTTCTGATAAAGAAGAGGTTGAAGATGAACCTGAAAAGCATGCTAAAAATAAAAAGTATACTAAAGAAGATTTTATTGCTAAGAAACATGGTAATGAAAGGGAACCTTGGGTCCAAAAGAAAATGCCTTTTCCTGCTAAGAAACTAAAATCAAAGGAAGAAGAACACTATAATAAATTTTGCGATTGGATGAAACCTTTATTCTTGCAAATCCCTTTGACCGATGCTATTAAATTACCGCCTTATTCAAAGTATATGAAAGATATTGTCTCTAACAAAAGGAAAATTTCCAATGAGGAGATTTCCACTATGCTTGCTAATTACTCTTTCAATGGCAAAGTTCCAAAGAAGCTGGGTGATCCAGGTATACCAACCATTCCTTGTTCTATTAAGAATAATTATGTTAGAACTGCTCTATGTGATTTGGGAGCCGGTGTTAGTGTTATGCCTTTTTCTCTTTACAAGAGACTTTACTTAGATAAGTTGATACCTACTGATATATCTTTGCAAATGGCTGATAAATCCACTGCTATTCCTGTTGGTATATGTGAGGATGTTCCTGTTCAAGTTACTAATAACAGCTTGATATTAACTGATTTTGTTGTGTTGGAAATGCCTGAAGATGATAATATGTCTATTATTCTTGAGAGACCTTTTCTTAACACCGCAGGGGCTGTTATTGATTGGAATAAAGGAAAAGTTACTTTCAATGTTGATGATAAGGAGCATACCGTCTATTTCCCCAAGAGGATTGATAAAGTATGTGGAGTTAATACTATTTCTAATGTGAGAACTATCAAACTTGGAACTATTGATTGTCCTATATATGAGCCTAAAGAAGGATATCAAAATCTTATGATTGGATCCATATCAATACAATTCAAGGTAACATGATTGATTTGAGGTTTATTTCTTCTTATGCTATGTAAAATTTATTTGGTGGCAGGACTTGATCAACCTTGTTAACAAATACTTTTTATATGCATAGAGGAGGTAAACAACATCTCTTTCTTTCTCCACTTGTTCTACTTGCTGTAGCACTTTTGTTTTGCAAAGTTCTTTAGTCAATTGGAGATTTCAAAATCTTTTTTCTGCCCAGTAATAATAAATTTAATACCAAGAAATGTGTATTTTTCAAAGTTTTCAAAAATTTACAAAAATTATACCGTTGGTCCTATTTTTCGAAGACGCACCTGGGAGCACCTGGGGATGACCAGTGGGGCACCCCAGGGTGGCACCCCACAGGCCGGCGCGGCCAGCAAGGGGGGCGCGCCAACCTGGCGTGTGGGTCCCCTTTTGCCCCACTTTTTCATCTCTTCCTCCTACTCTCTTCTCTCTCCCGAAAAAACCAGCACCAGCTTTCTCTCACTCGCGTTTCTGCTCAAGAGCTCAAGATTTCTCGATCTCTTTGCTCAGCCCAAATTTCTGTCTGAAATTTGGCACATTTGATTTCCGGTATGTGACTCCTTCGATTATCCAAGTAGAATTTTGTTTGGTTGAGTATATCTTGAATATTTTGCTGCTGTAGATAACATGTTTAGTGAGCTTGCATGCTTGTTCAAAGTTGTAAAAACTAGTTTTGATGCATGATTAGCACTCTAGCAAGTTCCTATAGTAGTTTCCCTCAATTATATGTCACCAAATCAAATTTTATAATGTTTGTTGAAAAATTTCAGAAAAGGAAGATGGATAATTTTAACTTTGGAGAAGTGTTTGAGAGAGAGACGACAAGCACGGGAAGGCCCTCTAGGACCGCCACCCGATTCAGGCGGTCCTATAATGAGGATGTCATCGCGCCAAGCTTCGAGCCCGAAGAGGACAATGGAGTCCCTAACGCTTCATCTTTCCCATGTTATGACTTTTTGAGTAATGCACGGTTGCTGAATGATTTCTTGACCCTCGTTGATAAGGCGGGCTTAACCGCCTATATGGGAGATGAAAGGGAGCAATACCTCATGCTCACTAAAATCTTTGTTGAGAGCTTCAAGTTCAACAACAAGCACTATCACCCGATAATTGGAAGAATTTTGTGTTGAATTGGATATTGCCCCTGTAGGTACAGCGAAGAGGATTGAGGACAATCCCAGGGCTTTGCTTGAGCTCTATCGAGAGATCACCAATGATGATTGCCGCACCATTCAGCGTGGCAAGATAAGAAACATCCAACTCCCCGCCATAAAGTATTTTGCTTATTACCTTGCTACTAGCATTCTTGGTAGGGAGAACACTAGCAATATTTCTAGCTATCATCTTGCTTTCTTAATTGCTGCACTTACTGAAGAGACACCTTATCATCTTGGTGCTCTTGTTGCTCGCCGCTTGTCTAATAGGGGGCCTATTTTTGGAGGAATTATTGCATCACGCATTTTAGCATATCTAGAACTTCCTCTTGACCCTACTGATGTGCCATTAACTCCTATAAGGCTTGATATTGCTGCTATGAAGAGCCATCAATTTGTTACAGCTGACTCTAGTTCAGATAATTTGGTCTATAGAATGTTGTTTGCTGACGGGGATGAGAGGGAAATCCCTTTGCCACAGCCAGATTTGTTCAGTGGTGACAGGAAACCATGGTCGCGCTCTAAGGAGGAGGTGGATGAGAAAATGAAGATACAAGGCTTCCACCAGCAGCATGACTCCGAGGACGCCGAGCCCTCCTACGACTACACCGTCACGTATCCGGGTGCTTCTTCCAGCACATACCCGGAATATGATCCATCTTCGTCGTACTACGGAGGTGCTACTTCATGGGCACCATGGGATTGAACTCCACTTAGGCCAAAAGCCTAAGCTTGGGGGGAGGTATACCGGCATCACTCATTCTTTGCATATTATGGTTGCTGGATACTTGTATATACTTGTTTAGTTTCTTTAAGTGGTTTTCTAATAAGAGGGAGATGATATTTGGGGGAAGTGCTGCCTGAAAACAGATTCTGGACTGTTACTAAAAAATTCTCAAAAATAGCCAGAACGTTATTTTGCAAAGCCAATTTTTGTGCATGTTCCTCAGGTTGTTATCTAACTTTCATTAGTTGAGCACTTTTCGATTTGAGCAGCGGAAGAATTTCTTAAAAATCGATTACTGTACTGCTGTCAAGTTTGACGAATTCCTGCTGCTTTGTGTTGATGTTGCTTTTCTAGTTTTCATTTTCTTGTTTTTGTTTGGTTTCTTTCCTAAAACACAAAAAGACCAAAAAAATTCTGTTGTTTCTCTTCACCATTTGTTTATTTTGGTTTATTGCTTTTACTTTGCTTTATTTGCTATCGTTGGTTTGCTATAAGAAAATCCAAAAAGATTTTGCTTTGTTTGCTTGTTTCCTTTTGTTCTTGTTCCAAATTCGAAAACACCAAAAATATTTGCTGTTTTTCTTTGGTTTTGTAAAGTTCATTATGAGTTCAATGGTCTTCGGTGGCTGGAGCGTGGTTTTCATTTCATATTATCCAAGCTACACAAGTGAAAGGCAATAATGACGATCTACGACAATTCGACTGTGGTGAGAGGCTGGTATGAACTCTATTTGTTTTCATTTTTGTACATATACTCATCCATGTGAGCATGCTTAGTTGGTTCATGTGAGGTATATGTTATTTAAGAAAAGTCTAGTAGTTCATGATCTCTCATGTTTAGCTCCAATTTATTAATATGAGTAGCATGTCATGGATGTTTGCTCGCATTGTTTTATTCATAAATAGGTATGACACTGTGGTATCCTCCTCCGAATAATTCATTTGAATCGACTTGGCACATGCTCACGCATGCATATGACTGAACAAAAGTCAATTAAGCCTCGATGATTTACTTTGCCTCAGAGTTCTTGTATCACTTTTATGCCTCTGTTAATTTATTTTGCCGCAAGCATGATTATGATGGATCGCTCTCTTGATTTGTCGCTCCCCAGTCTATTGCTAGCCTTCACTTGTACTGAGCGGGAACGCTGCTCGTGCTTCCAAACCCCTGAAAACCAAGTTATTCCAAAGTGTCCACCATAAATACCTATGCATGGCATTTCAAACCATTCCAAGTAAATTCTCATGCGCTACCTTTAAACCTTCAAAATGCTTCTCAATTTGTGTTAATGTTTTATAGCTCATGAGGAAGTATGTGGTGTTTATCCTTCAACCTTGTCATTTACTTTCGACGGACTTTCATAATAAGAGCTGGCAACGGGGTGCCCAGCCCCAACTAATAACTTTATTAATAATTCTCTTCTCTGATTCATCAGTAAGCAACTTAATTTTGCAAATAGACACTCCTCCATGGTATGAGATTGATGGAAGGCACCCGAGAATTTGGTTAGCCATGGCTTGTGTAAGCAAAGGTTGGGGGGAGTGTCATCCATAATAAAACTAAAGTACATGTGTAAACAAAAGAGAAGAGGGATGATCTACCTTGCTAGTAGAAATAACGTCCTTCATGGGAGCCGCTCTTGAAAGTCTGGTTGGCGAGGTAGTTGGTGTAACCATTACCATTCGTTGAAAACAACAAAACACCTCTCAAAATAATTTTACTCCTGTTTTAAAAATGAAAAGCTCTAGCGCATGTTAATCCCTGCTTCCCTCTGCGAAGGGTCAATCTTTTACTTTTATGTTGTGTCACCTCCTTTCTTTGAGCACTTTCTTGAGAGCACAACTGTCATTTTTAGTATAATATGCTTGTCTCAAAATATGATTGACTATGGTATAACTTTGATGCTTTTATCTTTGACGATCTCTATTTCTAGTCTTTCTATGAACTTCAGAGGTACGTGAGCATTTATGTTTTGCTGATCAAATATGGGCAAGCGAGATATCACTTTATCATACCCTTTTATGAACATTGCAATCCTGCTGATAGACATGATTCATGATGCTTATTATTAATTTGTTGGTACCTTTCCATGATTGACATAGCTATTGGATGATCTTATTTGCATGTATCTTATTATGAATTGCCTAAGTACTTGTCCATATCATGAGAATATTTACATCATATGAACAAATGTGTTCGTGAAAGTTCTTTTATCGCACTCAGTTGTTAACTGAATTGCTTGAGGACAAGCAATAAGCTAAGCTTGGGGGGAGTTGATATGTCCAAAACGTATCTACTTTCCCGAACACTTTTGCTATTGTTTTGCCTCTAATTTGTGTATTTTGGATACAACTAACACGGACTAACGCTGTTTTTAGCAGAATTGCTCTGGTGTCTCGTTTTTGTGCAGAAATCCAACTTTCAGGAAAATCCCCGGAATTTATGTCGAAGGTCTTATTTTCCTAGAAGAATTACGGAGCCAGAAGGGCAAGCCAGGTGGAGGCCCGAGGCCCCCACACACTAGGCCGGCACGGCCCAGGAGGGGGGCGCGCCGCCCTAGCGTGTGGCCCCTCGGCTGCCCTCTGACGCCCTCCTTTGGACTACTTAAAGGTTTCGATCTAAAAACGCGAGACGAGAAGTCGAAGTCGCGAGAAACCTCCCAGTACGCCGCCACCGTCGCGAAACTCCGTCTCGGGACCAGAAACTCCGTTCTGGCACTCCGCCGGGACGGGGAATTGGAGGAGATCATCGCCATCATCACCACCGACGCCTCTCCATCGACCAGCAATGTTTCCCCCATCCATGTGTGAGTAATTCCCCCGCTGTAGGCTGAAGAGGATGGTAGGGATTGGATGAGATTGGTCATGTAATAGCATAAGATTGTTAGGACATAGTGCCTAGTGTCCATAATTGGTACTTTGATGATATTGTTGCAACTTGTTATGCTTAATGCTTGTCACTAGGGCCCGAGTGCCATGATCTCAGATCTGAACATGTTATTGTTTCATCATGATATGCATTGTTTTATGATCTTACCTGCAAGTTGTATACACATGTCGCTGTCCGGAACCCGAGGCCCCGAAGTGACAGAAATCGGGACAACCGGAGGGGATGGCAGTGATGTGAGGATCACATGTGTTCACGGAGTGTTAATGCTTTGCTCCGGTACTCTATTAAAAGGAGTACCTTAATATCCAGTAGATTCCCTAGAGGCCCGGCTGCCACCGGCTGGTAGGACAAAAGATGTTGTGCAAGTTTCTCATTGCGAGCACGTACGACTATATACGGAACACATGCCTATGGATTGCTTTGTACTTGGACACCATTTTATTATTATCTGCAAATGCCCTGCTTTGATTGTTACATGAGTTTCTCTCATCCATGCAACGCCCATCATCCATCCCTGTGCCTACAGTATTTTAATCCTGCTGTTTACTATAATCACTACTGCTGTCTTTGTTACTCTGCTGCTGTTATTTCACTACTGCTACTGCTATAAAACTGTTACTATTGATAAACTCTTGCGAGCAAGTCTGTTTCCAGGTGCAGCTGAATTGACAACTCCGCTGTTAAGGCTTTCAAGTATTCTTTGTCTCCCTTGTGTCGAATCAATAAATTGGGTTTTACTTCCCGCAAAGACTGTTGCGATCCCCTATACTTGTGGGTTATCAGTCCCCATCCTCCGGCGCGTCCCGCCGCCGCTGCCGCTGACGTCCACCGCGGTGGCGGCATCACCCCTGCCCCGAAGGTGGTAAGGGGTTCTTCCATGCGCTGCTCGGACGTGCGGGCCTAGTGGCGTCCGCCCCGCTTCGGCTTGCGCTTGCCGACGGCCGTTGCTCCCCGGCGTGCGGGTGGTGGTGCTCCTCCTGCTAGGAGGTGCTCCCAGGCGCGTGCTGCTGTGCTGGGCCACCGCGTTGAGGCGCTGGCCGGCCAGATCTGGCGCGGCTTCGATCTACCCGCCTCCCCATCCTCCTGATCTCCATTGTGGTTGGTGGCAGAACCGCGGGGCGCTCCCTCCCATCCACCGCTCGTTGTTCCTGGCCTGGTTTCGTGTGTTGCACGGCTGGTCTGCGCAGCGATTTCGCTGTCCAAGATCGGGCGGGTTCCGGTGGAGGGTCGCTCCGCCCTGGGCCTGGTGCACGCGTCCGCGTTTTGGTGTGTGGTGGACGCCCAAGGTTGTGCCTCTTCGCTGGCCAGCGTGGTGCTGGGCGGCGCGGTGTTGCTGCCGGCGGTGTGCTGGCCCCCCGGGGCCGGTGGTGTTCTCTCTGCCTTGGCTGCAGTTGTCTGCCTTCTCTCCACCCGTCTATCAGCTCGCTGCGGCTCGTTCTTCGCAGTGGTCGGCGTTCCTTGGCTTGCAGATGGCAGCCATGGAAGTGGTATGTTTCCTACCATGGGAGCAGCCATAGGTGCGTGTGGAGTTCCAAGTCTTGCTACCAGCTGCGATGAGCGTTGTTTCATCATGCTGGTGAGCTCCATAGCTATGCAGTTGGAGGCCATGGATGTGGTTTCCTCCCATCCGGGAGTGCCATGGCTTGGATGTGGTTACTTCTTGCCTCCTTGCAAGTCGCCTGCTGCAAGTATTGCTCTCACCCCGTGGTCTTGGAGCAGACTTGGTGTGGTTTCCTAGTACAACCTCGTCTTGTGTAGCTCTTCGGCGGCGACCGGTGGACGGTGCGGCCTCGGCTATGTTGTGCCCTTCGGCTACAACTATGGTTTGTCACACGCGGTGCGCGCGCGTGCTCTCTGAAGCTATCCAGGTGTGTAATCGGCTCTGTGATGCCCTTCGATTTCTCCAACGACATTCAACTATCGTGTCGAGGTCTCGGTGGCGAGCGGCCTTTCGTCTACATTGGTGACACAGTGAGTCTTTTGGTTGTGAACTCGGCAGGGTAGCCCTTCGACTTGTCTCGGCTGCCTGTCGCCCTTCGAACACGCCTTTGGCTCACTGGTGGAGCGGTGTCGACTCGGCTGAGCATTGCCCTTCGACCACGCCGACGCTGTCAGGTTTTCATCTCGGCTGACTGGCACTTTTCGTCCACGGTGGTGGTGCTTCTTGGGCAATGTACCCGCTGTTTGGTTTTGTCTCCCGGTTTCCCTATGGTGGTCTTTCTTGCGGTGGTGAGGTATGTGCCTTGGTGCAGCCTGGGCTATGTTTTTTCCCTTTGATGGCGTTCTGGCGTTATCTTGGCGAAGCGGCTGCGTACCAGTACTCCTCACTGGGTTACTTGCTCGGAGTTTCTCAGAATTTCGTGTTTGTGGGTGTGTTTTTTTGTTTATCTCTCCTCTCTTGTAATCCCTGTGTACTCTGGTTCATTTGAACATCTCTTGTAGAGGTTGCAAAACCTCATAGGCAACATGAATGAAAACAATTCAGGTGGGGATTAACTCCCCCCGGTGACCATTCAAAAAAAAAAAATCTCCGTGGTAGTAGTTCTGATTTTTGCAAAGAGGACCCTGAGAGGGGTGTCATAGAGACAATTGTTTAGTCAGTGCCGTGGTTGTAATTTTGTAGGGAAGAACGTAACGTAACGCTGAGCTTCGGTCTTCAACGGAGGTATGAATACGATGCTCACCAGTCACCACCTTTATAACGTACACTAGTTGAATACCCGTGCGTTGCACAGAACAATACAGATAAGATGAATGAAAATATTTGAGAGATTGGCAGGTATAATCTCTCGTTGCATCGTGAGGCTATTGCAGAACTCAGTGGCATTTCATCATCAAAATCTAAGAGCAAAACGTATAGTCCTTCCATTCATGTATTTGTTTTCTGTAAAAAAAAAAAAATCAGAATACAGCGTGTGCTGCCTTAAAAACATAGTCCTTCCTTTTCTAGATATAAGATGTATTGTTTTTTTAGAAAAAAAAACCAGAATATGGTGTGTGTTGTGTTGCACCATTTCTCTGGACAATCTTTTAGGAATTTGATTATGTTTTCTTATCTCATGCAAATTACTTATGTCAATTAGCCAATGGCAATCCCACATAAATTGATGTAATTTTCCCTCCACTTGCGCCTTTTAATTTCCGTGCCAAAAACTATACACTGAAGGAATAGGAGACTTGATCGAATGATACTTTTTACTTCTCAATCAATGAAAATGGAAATGTTGTCGTTTATTATTGCTATAACAACATTTAACTATCACAAAAGCCCTAGAAATCGTCAAGTCCCAGTTAAACTTCTAATCAGTTTAATCAAGTTTGCCTTAAATCAAAAAATTCAAAGAAACAAGAAAAACAAATTTTGACTAATGGGCCCATGAGCTAATTTTATTTGCAGTAGAAGTGCATCAGTTATCACCAGTTCCAGTCTTCATCCATCTTAGCGTGCTATGTCCTGAAAAATCCACAATAATGAAACTAATCTATTCTACCAGGACGTATAAGAAATATCACAAATTGTTAGATTCACCAATATTTCCCCACATCAAAATTTTCATCGAAATCTCAACTCAAACCCAAGAAGATCTGCCCCACCCATACATTTAAGAAACTTTTTAAATTAATTGAGCATGTCAGTTCTGCCCCACTCATACGTTCTCCGCAATATACACAGAACGAAAGCAAAGCTTTTCCGATATGAAGCCTGAAACACAACCGAGTTCATAGAATCTCTATATTTTCTTGATCGGACACCAAGGATCAAGTCGTTTAGTTTTTTATTTTATTTAAAAAAAAATTCAAGTTGATTTTTTGTCTCTCTCTCAAACCCGATTAACAGGTCGTAGGAAACAAAAGTGAAATTCAGGAGGTACTTTTTTTTATCAAGGATTACTTGCCTGTCAACAAGAGGGACTTCAGTGGCATGCACCACGCTGGGATGGTAGTGCGCCGCTGAAACCACCTTGATCTCATAGGATATCGCCTCCTCTATTGGTACAGATCCAAGTTCACTTGTAGTACTATCATGATTGGATGACCATGATCGCAAGTTAACAGCCATGCATTCCACAAAGTCGATAAGATGTAGCATACCGACAATGTAAATATTCAGGGAGGGCAGTACATCATTTGGAAAGCAAAAGAACAAACTTAGGTCAATGTGGTACTCTTAAATATATTTCTGCAAATATCACATAGTTTACTGAACGAATTTTCCACACTTTTTTTTTCATATGTTTGGAGTATGTAATGGCCATGAGATGTTAAGATCTTGCTAATATGTATGGACGGGGATCCAAAGGCAGGGGCTTACCTTAAAATACACACACTTGAATGTCATAAGTAGAAGCTGCTTCTATTTCAATTTAACCCACAAAATGGAATGTCACTTCCATACAGCTATTCCGGAAAAGGCTCCTTTGCAACCTTTGTCTTCAAGAAATATTGTGGGATAACACGACTACAAAATAAATATGTATCTCATTTAAAATATCATTGTACATCAGATAGTTAATACTACCTCCGTTTCAAGGAATAAGGCGCACGCGCATTCCAAGATGAACTTTGACCATAAAAAATGAGCAACAAAATCTTGATTATATTATACTCCCTCCGTTTCAATGCTTAGGGCGTATAAATTTTTTCGGTTTTTCACCATAGCTTAAGGCGCATGATGTGGCTTACCCAGTTTTCCCAAAACTACCCTTTCCAGGTGTTTATTTGGGCCTAAAAGTTCGGCACGGAGCAGTAATTGTGGAGCTGGCAATTGGCGGAGCACGATGCATGCAGCCTGGGGAGTAGTTATTGCACCTTGGGAATGAGAGAATAGAAGGCATGCATGCCATGCGTGGAGAAAAATAAGGAGACGATTAAAAGCGGAGGAGAAAATTGAGGAACTAACTACACGATTTAATAGGGGTAACTCTGGAAAGATCTGATCTCGCTGGATTTCCTTAATCGAAGAGCCAAAAAATTTACGCCCTAAGCGTTGAAACGGAGGGAGTATGTAATTAATATCGTTGGATTCGTATTGAAAAGCACTTTTTAATGATATTAATTTCATACAAACAATCTTTATCTATTTGAAGTAATTTTTGGTCAAACAAAAAGCTCGTAAAACGAGGACGCCTTATTCCTTGAAACGGACGTAGTAAGAGAGAAATTGACCAAGAAATTTCCAATCATTTCAAAAGCAGTGGCCAAAATATACTGAAGTTAGAGTGACACGTTCATTCTTCTAATGAAGATTTACGCAATATCACACCGATATCTCACCAAGCTGCTAAAATATCTTATCACGCTCATTGTAAAGTATTTCATCAGGTATACTTGATAGTAGTGCAAGCCGAAACAAAATACATAGATCAGTTGTGAAATGGTTTTCTATAGAAGTTAGAACACAGTGGATCTTTTTGAATAATAGAAAATAGGCCTGTGTGTTCCCGGGGCCATACATATTCTTGCTTATACAACTGGGTAGAGATTTCATGTAAATGCAAAATTCATCAAGCAAAGTGGTGAGGCTTGCCAAGCAACATAAATATATTAATTTCACTGAGATAAGAAACTATACATGAATAAATTGACACAACTTGCAGCAGAATAGCATAAGAGCACTATCCTCTCATTTTTCTCATCCACCTCAAAATCCCCATCACCTTTCAGCAACTCTTCGACGGCACATGCCAAATTGTAATGTGCGGGTACTTACCTGATGATCAATCCTGGCACGACCAACTCCACAAACAGTTTATGGAGCACAACATCGGACGGTTCAGTGGGCTCTTGCGTCGCTAGACTCTACACACAGAAAAAGGATACTGAAGTAAAGTTGCATTGAACATAAGTTGCAAATTTCGGTTAGAAGAAAACATGGTCTTATACTGAACTTTACTGAAGAATTTGATGTTTTTCAGTTAACCTTCAGGTGGTATACCATAGTGACCATGCTCATTGCTCAATTAGCAAAGTAAGAAGGGAATAATGAACCGAGAATCTTGTGTGATTCATAATTCACGTGCCTTCAGTTTATCAGTGGTCCACAGGAGATATTGTGCAAGCGGGTTGCGCAATCTCTCCTCCAGCATCCTCCTCCTTATCCTCTCCACAAAATTTCCTTCCTCAGTTTGTTCACTCACTAGCTATATGCAATTTCTGAACCCACTCTCCAAAACTTATGCAGCGAGATGAACAATTTTTCTTTTGTTGTTGTGGATACCTGACTACCTGAGATCCGCAGACTGAAAGGATGTTTCCCCGTTACCTTCTTGCTACAGCTACTCTCTGATGACCCAATGCTCTGTGCCAAAACATTAACAAAACAATTCACCCAAAAAACATCTCTCATAATAATTCTGAATTTCGTCAAATTTGACTGTTCCTAATGCGCAGCTTAGGTTGCATCTCCTGAGCTGACGCTTGTCTCCCGGACTGCTGCTGCTCCTGTTGGGGTGGGGGAAGTCGGCGACGGAGTAGGAGTTCTTGGACGACGACGACGACGCGAGGGAGGAGTATGACGCCATGTCCATCTCATTGGCCTTCCGGGTGACGACGACGCCGATGCCGCCTCCTTCGGCATCCTCCTTGTCCCTGCGCCGCCTCTGCTCTGAGCTCGGGGTTGCCGCCGCGGGATAAGAACAAGAGCCGCTCGAGCGTGTCCAAAAGTACCTGACACGGCTCTCGCCGGGCTCCCGGAGGCCGGCCATGGCTTTCTGGAGCGTGTCCAAAAGTACCTGACGCGGCTCTCGCCGCCCTCTTCCATGATGCGTCACCTCTTGCCCGACCCTTCTTCTCGCAGAGCTCCTCGGAGAAGTCGCACAGCTGCACCCGCGGCGCGTCGTACGCCGCCGCCGATGATTCAGCCGTTACCTTCCGGGAAGCAGGCGTGGGAGAACACCACATATTCCTGAGTACCACGAGCTTTCTGCCAAAGGCGAAGGCGGGCTTCGCCGCCGCCGCTGTTGATGCATCTCCAGCAGGGATCACCGGCAGCAGGTGGCGTGGAGTACGCGGGCGTGATGGGGAATTGCAGAAAAGGGCAAATTTGCGTACGGGGAGAGTGATTAGAGGTGGAATTTTAGAGGATTAACTTTGGGCCTTGGGCGGGCCCATGTGTCAGCGCTGTGAGATCGCTACGGAGGATAGCTTGACGAAGCTAAGGACGGACGGTCTGATGACGGAACGGCTTCGTGCTTTTTAAGTAGTAGAGATATGCGCTAGTAGATAGATCCTGGAGCATTGGGTATTCACGCTTCCAAGGAATTTTTTTGTTTTCTGCCACGGATATCCTTTAAAAATATGTAAACACTTCAAAGGTCAACATGCAGCGCCTTGTCACCCTGGTGCCCTGTAGCTGCCGAGGACAAGTAACGAGTCCTCGGGGGAGAAATACATCTAGTATGAGTGAGGTTTATCATGTATACGTGTGAAATTTTTCATGGGATTTTATTTTTGACATGTTAAAATGTTTTTTCCAATGGCAATAGCATATGCACCCAAGATCAAATGTGAAATTACTCATTATTAATATTTAATGTCTAATACTATTTGGAGAAATAAATTAAATAGTGAGGTAATAACGAGAGAGTAAAAGAGGGTAAAAGTCATATAACTTATCTGGCATATTAGAACCCCCAATCAATTACTTATGTAGAAATGGATTTGACTCGTGTTGTTTATACACATGTTTGGTATTGGTGAAAAGAAAACAATGTTGTTATATATCTTTCATGAAAAATATATTGTCATTAGGTAATATGATAATACTTAGCAACATATTCATATAGTGGTCACATTTATATCTTTGATACTGTATATCAAAACAGCATTACTAGGGACTTTGTGACCTAATGAGAAGAAGATATCTGGCTAAGATGAAAGGAAGTTTCGCCGACCCAATAAAGATGAAATCGTTTAAATGACTAGAGAGGCCAACTGAGATTTTCTCGACCCTAATTCATAGGTCCACCATTGTTGATGATAACCCGACAAACCAGATCAATTGGCTACAAAACAAGTGTTTTTTCTTTATTTCTCTTCTATGGTTAATACTCATGCATGTACTTGAATAAAGTTTGTCAAGATATTTGCATTGTCCTAGAATACCCTACCAATACATTTATGATATTTGTGTTTGAATACTTGTTAGCATATATCGATACACTACCTGACATATTTATTTGTCACTTGAGGTGATTCGACAATTTCAAAGATTTGGGGAGAACAACTTTATTTTGAACAACCAAAACTAAATTTATAAAAACAAATAGCTTCTTAGTTCACCACAAAATAATAATCATTTGGACCCTTAAATATTGCAATGGAATATAAGTTAGCATGTCTTAGTACCGAATCAAACGCCATACATCTCCAGTAAATCATACATAATTAGTTAGGTATAATAAAGTTTGTGAAATGTTATATATAGTGAAAAATATACCAGCCAGATACATTAGGAGAAGTGAAAAAATTAGTATAAATAGTTGAGAGCCGTTTTAACCTCCATGGAATTGTAGCATCACTTTTGGATGTCTATGTAGAATCTTTTATCTTTAAATAGCAAACCCCCGCTACCTGATTTTCATGGCTTGTGGTGAAGCCATGTCACCCTAATTTTCTCCGCACTCTGGTCACGTACAACATCTTCGCGGATGGATTCCTCTCGCTTTTGACCGACATGGGATGGATGATATGGGCTGTAAATCCGTTGGTCGGTTCACAAATGGGCTAGACTGGCTGGCAAGTGGCCGACTCGCTGGCCGTTCGTCATATCATAAAAAAAGATAGCATAAGCAATTCGATGAATCTTTGTTCGTCTTCCTCCTCCGCCGCCGTGACTGCCCATCCTCCTCCCCACGAATGTACCGTCGCGACTTAATCAAAGCACCTGATAAATTCGAGCATTAAACAACTGGAAACTGCTCAATGGAAATTATTCGTCACCACTGTTGCCTCCAGGTTAAAAAGCAGGGCATGCTACCATCCGCATCCGCACCAATGACACCAGTTTGCTCGCGTCGCCACCACGCCCAGCAGCCTTCGGTTGGTGCCTCGCCCGCTCCCCATCCTATTTTTTTTCACAATCCCTCAATATATCTTCCGAATCTTGCAGGTTGAGATTCGGATGGGATTCCGCATGATGTTCTGCGCCTTCACCCGATTCCAATGGATTATGTCTGCTGCTACCTTAGGTTCTCCCGATTTCTTTGGATTTCTTGGCTTCTCAATCTGCTCGCTGGAGATTTCTTTGGGTTGACTTCTCAGTCTACTAGCCATCATCGCCTCAACTGCCGAACACTCATTTCCAAATCCCAATCTTATTCATGTCGAGTGTCAAAGGATTGTGCTGCTACCTAGGCGACTATTGCAAGTCAACCCATGTGCTCAAATTTGTCGCTACAAGACATCTCTGACCATGGTGTCAGCTCACAGAGCAGCAACTATATCTTACACAGACCTTGAGTTTTTCCTACACAAATTATCTGAGTATAATATGATGGTTATTGTTATAATATTTTAATCTTTCTTGCAGGATGCACACTTCTTATAGATAAATTCGTAACCTGTACCGTGCAAACTATCTTTGGTAGTCTTGACTCTTGAGAGATGAAGACGTTGATTTATCAATGCCTTTTATTTATTTGAATAGTGTATGTCATTTAGAAGAAGCAACGGAAGAAACCGTCATGGTAAATAAGACATGGGAAGTGAGATTCATAAAAAAACTCGGTGAAAACTTTACTGCTACCTCCAGTTGTTTATCTGATCCCTACTATGATTTGGTTTTCATTGTCAGCCTTGCAGGTGCCTCGATCGGTCCATAATGCAACAACTAAAGATGTATTTGTATTCTATCGAATAACAGTGGTTCACTTATTAGTCAGTATACTCCACGAGCAATCTCTCTTTCTTCCGGCAGCATAGGTTAGCAAGAAGATATACTGTAGTCTTTCACACCTTCGCCTTTTGTCGTCCTAAATTTCTATTGCTGCACGATTATCAGCACATGTTTTTAATCCGATGGTATAGAACTATTGATCTTCTTCTCCATGCCTTATACTTCTATTATTTCGCACAGCCTTTTGCATGATACCTCGGTGATCTGATAATGCGCCCTACCTTGCTGCAGGGCTATTGCTGTGGTAAATTGGATTGATCATTTCATTATTACCTGTAAAATATACTTAATGTTATCTTTCTTTATTTTCGCCTCAAGATGCATATAAAGTTCTTGAGGATTCATATTGTAATGCTTCTTCTGTCAACTTTGTGCAATATTGTTATGCCATCCTTGGGAAAGATCCATCCCAGTTTGATATATACTTCTTTTGTCCCTTGATTTTTGTTTGGCTTCAGATAACACATGACACCCCAATCTGAGTATGAACTTGATTGAGTTAACAAAGGTTAGCACACATGTATACTGGGTATGACGCATTGTGTCAAAAACTCATGTCAGAGGTTATTTCTTCCTAGGTTTCTAAATGAGTTTGCATTCATTCCAAATACAAATTAACTAGGTATGCGTCTGTAAAAGCATTAACTAGGTATGCTAGGTCCCGTCTTTATAGTCTATGTATACTAACCCATATATATTTATTTATGACATTGCTGCTTTTAGGTCTGCAACAAGTTATGCAATCTTATGCAATTCAGTTTTCATTGGTTTACTGACTCGTAAATGTGTTTTTTCATGTAGACTTTTCTCTACTGAACCTACGGTGATGTGATTTCAGAAAGTGAAGTGCAGAAATTTGGTGAACATGGTAAAACAGTCTGATTTTAGACATAAGAGCGTCAGATTCTGCATGTTTTGGGCTCATTAGACGTAAACAATTGACATCGCTAGCTACTCCAGTTTGTGCAATTGTTTTCTAAAATTAGTTCTGAACTCCGTGATCATTCAGATGTGTGTTATGTTCTTTATCTTGAGAACTATCTATTGTTCCCCACTTCTATATGTCTTAATTTGGTTTAGACATGCCTTTTGCATGATCTATAACACTTTGCAATTGTTCTCTAAAATTAGTTCTGAAATACTTCATCATTGAGATGTGTGTTATGTTCTTTATCTTAAGAGCTATCTATCGTTCCCCACTTCTATATGTCTTAATTTGGTTCAGACATGCCTTTATGGATCTCAAAACATGCTTCTTTGATCTGTAACATCTCAACTAATTTTGGAACTATTATTCTGAATGTACATGTACACATGTGAAAAATAGATTAGAAAGAAGCTCATCCTTGGTAAATACAAATTTGTTCACTTATTGCAGCTCGATTCGTATTCAACTTCAAAGAAGCTTTGTTACTACCTGAAGTCTATGCAATCCTCTTCAAAGCAGTCAAATGTACAGGTGAACCACTGAAATTTGACTTGATCAAATGCAGCTGCAGACAGTTTCATGTGCCTGCTCTACAATGTGCCACTCAATATTTGACCTCATTACCTTTTTGTTTAGTCCTATCAAATTATTGATTTGTTTCCCGCCGCAACGCGCGGGGTATCATCTAGTTTACTTCCCACCAAATTTCATCCCAATTATTGTGACTTTCATATGTAGATTTATCAGAAGTTGATTAACTTGCATATCTCATATAGATATTTTCAGCCCTAGGAGAAGTGGTCTTATTGTGTACCAAGAATAGTTCGCTGATAATTATGGCATGTACTTCCGAAACTAATTTATTAAAACACTTATGGTGTAATACGTCTGGTTATATATATATAACATATGTTTATGGGGAAGTCTATTGCAGATCGAATCTGCATCTATTTTCACCTTTTCCGTGCGGTTTTTGGTTGCAACTTGGCTCTTTGCACGATATATTTTCAATCAGTGGCACTTTGAGCGGCACAACACGGTAGGAGTGATTGGGCAGATTTGGGGAGACCGAGGGCACGTCTATGTTTGTGGATCAAGGTTGAGAGGATTGGTGGATAAGTGAATAAGAGCACAAGCCATGACTAGCGAAGTCAAAATTATAAGCATTTAAAGCATCTACAGTCGCGTCCCCAAATTGTCACCCAAACGGCGCTGGATTGAGCGTTTGGGGGACGTGTTTTGTTCGTGCTGCGTTTGGGGACGTCGCTCCCCAGTCGCGTTCCCTAAACAAAATCCCCAAATAAATATTAGTGCACGAAAATAAAGGTTGTTATTTAAATTTGATTATATATTACAAAGTTTGAATGAAAACGGCTAGATTTCATCTAAACCCTAGCCTACTGACCGCCCGATGGTGCGTTCGATGGCCCTGCGCTGTCGTCGCCTCCCCTCCGCCGCAGCTCCTACTGCGCGCGCTGCCTCTCCATGCGTATGGCGTTGGCCAGACGCCGCTGCTCCAGCAGCGCATCGTCGCCTGCCCTCCCCTGCTGCGCCGCCTGGAGGGAGAGCTCGACGGCGCGGTGAATCTGCACCTCTTCGCAGGCACAGGCGGCGTCCTGGAGCTTCTTCTCCGACTCGAAGGACTCGACGAGTGCGCGTTGCCGATCGGCCGTCTCGTCCGGGTGCGGCCCGTCGTCATCGGACCAATCGAACTCGTCGTCGTCGTCGTCCTTCTCCGTCTCCTCCTCCTTCGCATTGGCCTCCGTCTGATCCTCCTCCGCCTCGGCCTCCGTCTCCTCCTCCTCCTCGATTCGCGCCTCCAGGCGCGCCGCCAACGCATTCGCCCGCCTCCCCCAGGCCGCCTCCGTTCCAGCTAGCGCCTCCTCCCGCTGCTGACGCTCCTTCGCCGCCAGCTGCTGCTGGCGCTCCATCGCCTCCCGCTGTTCACGGTACTGCGCCTCCCGCTCCTCGCGCTGGCGTTGGCGCTCATCAGCCCACCGCTGGCCAATCTCCTCGGTCCAGCGCCACCGCGCCTCTTCTGCCGTGGAGGCGTCGAACGCCGCAATGGTGTCCGCCAGCGCCTCCTCCTCCCACGCTGCTGCCGCCGCGTTCTCGTCAGCTGCGAGGTCTCCAACGTAGAACGCCACTGCTGCCGCCGCCTCTCGCTGCTGGCAGGCCCGCTGCTCGAGTGCCTCTCGCCGCTGCGGACGCATTCCATGCCAAAGCTCTGCCCCGCGTCGCCGCCGCTCTTCCTGGGCGGCGGCGGCGTTGTCGAACTGCAAATCCGGTGGTGGAGGTGGTGGTGGAGGAGACGGCGGTGGAGGGAACTGGCCATCGCCGGGGCGGTTCATCATTGCACACTGGTGGTGGAGGAGCCGGCGGTGGAGCGACGAGGGCTATGCTTGTGCCGGAGAAAGGGGTGCCGGTGGCTATGGTGGCTGTCATTGAGTCGGGAGGGCCTTTTATAGACGCCGGCGTTGGGAAGAAAGCGCGGGAAGAGGCGAGAAGCGGCGGGAAGAAAGCGCGGGAACGCGCGGTGGCGTGCGAACGCCGGCGACGCGTGGAGGCTGCGCAGCACCGACGAGACGTCTCGCCTGCCCCTCCGTCGCCATTAAGGCAAAGCTGCGACGCTTCGGTCGTGTGTCACTGTGAGCGAATAACTTCTGCCGCGAGGTAGGCGACGATTAGATCCAAACTTGAATGTGTCGCTGACGCGTCGGCCCTGCCACTCCCCGCCTCGCTTTTCGTTGTGTCCGGCGTGCTCGGAGCGTCCCCTGTGGATCGGGGACGGGTTCGGGTGCCGGACACCGTATCCGGCCACGCCGGACAAAAAATGGGTTTGGAGAACGCCATTAGGAAGTTTTTTTGTATGGCGCGCCCCAAATCGTTTTGGCCTTTTGGGTTTGGGAACGCCGAGTGGAGATGCTCTTACACTATTCAATACAGCGAGGAGCAAACATAAATTGTTAAGTCAAGAATGTGATGCGACTGCGCGTGTCCTTTTATAGCTAGCATTATAGCAAATTCCATGTGTTCGATTGTCATCATCTCCTTCCCATGAAAAGAGATCAACGCCTACGCCTCAAAGGAAAACATGCAGCGTCGTCACCCTGGTGCCTCGTAGCCACCAAGGACAAGCAAAGAGTTCTGGGTGGAGATAGACATCCAGCAAGAACGAGTTTCCTCTTGAACGGGCACGAATTTCGTCGTATATGTAGGTGACGGCAGGGTGGGTCGTCAAAACGGTCTTACGTACTCCCGTGCGCGCGAGGAAAAGAAAGAGCCGAGAGAAAAAAATATGTACTACGTATTTGTGACCTTATGTGTTTTACTGTGTTTCTCAAAAAAAAAAAAAAAGAGCCGAGAGAAGACCAGAAAGAAAGGCGATTCTTCCGTTCCCGTGCGCGTGAGGAAAAGAAAGAGTCGGGAGAAGAAAAGACCGAAGGATATGAAGATAGGTGGGCTTGAGGCCCAAGGTGGGCTTGAGGCCCAGTTGGTGCCTCATCCGGTCCTTGAGTGAGCTGGGTCCGAGTCCGGCTCGTAGACGTGTTTCATCTATATAGATCAATCGAGATCGAGACACCACCGCATCACGAGTCACTCAATCCACCGGAGAGGAGAATCGGTCGATCGGACGGCGAGTCGAACAGCGCCTCGATGGCCGGCTCAGACGAGCCGCTGGTGACCCTCGACGAGGTTCCGTTGACACATTCCGACTGGCAGGAGTTGATGGCCAGCGGAGAGATCCTGTTCGTCGGCGAGGACAAGGATGCACCGGAGATTCCGGCGATCTTGGAGAAGGTGCACCAGATACTGATGGACAGTGCCAAGCGGTGCCTTGCGAAGGGTGACAGTTCTCGGTTTCCGTTCGTGATATTGGAAGAAGACGAGATCACCAGCTCGGTGGAGACAGGGAGTGCAGAAGCGGTGATGGACGAGATGCAGACGGAGAAGTACGGCACTCCATGAGCCAGCAGTGTGTATGATGGATGTAGCTTTAATCCATGGTCCCAGATCTCGTCCTTCTCGTTATTACTTCTCCAGACTAATTAAGCTATGCTTGTTGAACAGTCACCTTCTACATTAGACATGTTTTAGATTTGTTCAAATTAAGATAACTTAGTCACTATGAAGTATTTGATTTGATATTCTCAATTAATTGTTGTAATTGATTCGCATCAACGAATTCAGTTAGCTAATTGATTCACAGCAACAAACTTGGTTAGCGATGTGTAGTCAATAGGAAGTATTTGATTTGATATTCTCAATTAATTGTTGTAATTGATTTGCACCAACGAACTCGGTTATCGATCTGTATGGTCCCTAACTCTCATGTCCCCTGTGTTTGGTCTATGAACTCCTTCTAGCCACGACATGTTGCTATATATATAGTCTGTAAAATAACTAGATCGTAACGAGTGTTAGACGATCGCGCTAGATCAACCTACCGTTTTTCCGAGTGCCTTCTTTTTCAGCAGCGAGTATTAACGGAGAAAATTATAAAATACCATCACAACTGGGGCTATAGGGTAACAAAAACCCTTTTGCAAACTCTCAGTTAGAGCTCGATGAATTTGTTGTTCAGGTTTGTGGTGTGGGCTGCAATTATGGTTGTTTTGCTTTTGGATTTTGCTGGTTCAGGGTGGCCCTAAGAAAACATCACCGCCTTTCTTTTTTTAAAACAAAAAACAACCACTCCACGGTACACAACATGACAAACTACGAGCGTTCTATCATAAGACGTGTCGTAAATGATTTAAATATGATTATGACATGTATAGGGTCCTCTGTTGGGGTTGATGTGGTTAGTCCCAACCAAACGGTCATTTGGCTGCACCATCAAACCGTCTGTCTCTCCCTCCCTCTCTCTCCCTCTCTCTCAGGCATTCTATCGAGCACGTCGCCAAGGTATTATGGGAGATATAGGAGGACACGGTCAGCTTAGTCGCCTAGGCCAGCAGAGCTTGCCGGCCTCATATCCCCCCACCCCCTCCCCCACCCAATCAGTCGTTCACGGTCGCCCTTGTAGGTCGGAGAAGCAGAGATGGCCCACGGACATGATAAAACGCGGAGGAACACGGCCAATAATAGCTAACACACATGCACTTCACGGACGCCACCACATCCTTTTTGGGATGGAGGGTGCTTGGTGAACCATGTCATGCATACATTACACTTCATTTTTATGTCTGCGATGATAGAGGAACATCAGGAATGTCATGCATTTTGTTTACCTATATATACATCGATTATTATGTCTATTTGTGAGCAACAAAAAGACGACGAGTTGGCGATTATCTTTTTGGACTTACCCAATGAGGATGGGCATTCACATCATGAGATCCAATTATTTCTTACTTGTCGAGTTTTCACATTACTTTCCATTAGCGACTTCATGATCAACATGTTATTTTTCTCATAAATACATGTAGCCGCGTATAGCCGCACGTTGCATTCACCTAATGCAGTGATGCACAACATACGAGGCATCATCTTAATTTGGAGAAAACGGGGCTCTTTACAGTCTAGAGTGCTTACCATCTGGGTGTGGAAGAAAAACTGCGGCCACAAGGTGATATATCCACAAGCTCTAGACCTAGTGGAGATCGATCTGTGTGAAAGATGTTTTGGAAAATTAAAGTTCCTCAAAAAGTAAAAATATGTGCTTGGAAAATGCTTGTGGGGGGTTTACCAACAAGGGAAACAAAAAAGCATAAGCATATGGAAGTGGACAATATGTGCCAAAGGTGTGGATGTGTAGATGAGGATGGTTTCCATGCAGTAGTAGTATGCCCACGAGCTGCAGCACTGTGGGATGCAATGAAAGAAGTCTGGGACATACCAGAGAAAGAACAACTAATGCATACAGGACCGGAATGGCTGTTTGATCTTCTGGTGACTCTGGATGACGACGCAAGAGCACGGGTGTTGATGATCATATGGAGGATCTGGCATAACCGCAACGAGATAATCCATGGGAAGAAAGAGGCTCCTTTAGAAGCTTCACCGTTATTCCTTTAGAGTTATATGAATTCTCTACTGCTCATTGATGCGAATGATGGTAAGGACATACTGAAAGGCAAATCAGTCATCTCAAAAACAGTGAAGAAGAAGGACGAACCCATTAAATAGCTCAATGGCCAAAACCACCAGATGGATGGCTTGCTGTCTCGGTTGATGGCTCTTTCGATCCGGTGCAGAAGGAGGCCGGGACGGCTGCAATTATATGTGATGGTAGAGGTGATTTTGTGTTGGCCTCCTACACATTTTTCAACTGCTGCCGAGATGCCCTGAAAGCTGAAACACTGGCTTTTAGAGAAGGAATTGGGTTGCATTGGCTTACACGGCTCAGCCTTTGGTCATCCAAACGGATTGTGCAAACCTTGCAAAAGCTTTAAAGGAAGGAAACATGGACAAATCGCATATTGGACACCTGGTTAAAGATATCAAGGAGACTTTGGAGGGGGAGAGGGAGCTTATTATAGAAGTGATTCAGAGAACAACAAATAGGGTTGCAGATCGACTAGCTTATATAGCGAGAGCTGATTATCAAACTGACTTGTGGTTGCATGATGCTCCTGACGCTCTAGTAGACATTTTAGCTACTGATTGTAATCCTATTTCCAATTAATAAAGCTCCATATTGATCACAAAAAAATCTTAATTGGTCTGCACATGTGCCCATTTCACTATGGAATGCACAGCCCAGCCCAATTGTACATATTTTCTGCTGCCCGCCACTAGCCTATTTCGGGCTTGGCATACCCATGAGAGGCGTGGCCTTCGGTTTTGTTTTTTGCATTATTTCAGAAGACATTTCGAATTGGTGTTTTAAAAATCCAAAGCAAAAAATCCGTGTCGTACCTTGGTATTCCGAATATTGATGAGTTGAAAAACTGGAAAACAACTGACATTAATTAGAATTAGAAAATAGACCTCTCTAGGTCCGTAAAAATTGCACCAGTTTTTGGCTAATAAAAAGGGAACGGAGCGAGGCCTTGGGGAAAAAAATTGTGCTTTCGTACTGGCAAGTTGTTGTAAAAAATACTGTTTTCCATTTTTAGGAGTAATGCATGTAAAATATAGGCCTTGAGGAGAAAAATAGGCCTTAATTCAGCGATGAAAAAAAATACTTTTGATTGTACGAGTATTTCCGTAGTTACTCATCAAATAAAGGAGAGGTAGGTGGGCTCCTTCCCGATCTCGATGAGCAGAATCCCAACAGAATGTGATCGCGGTGAACAGACTCCACTTTGGGGGAAGATTTTATCATATACCATTCTTTACTTTGAACCTTTACAATTTGCCAACAATACTTTGACATCTACTATTTTCCACATATTACACTTATTCCAAACCTCATTGGCCGCCTCCCTCTCAAGTCTCTCCTTCTCCTCAAGAAGATCTTGAGTCGCACCAAGTTGACTCATAAACGCCTCAACATGTATCTTGATATCCCCTTGCATGTTAGTGAGAAAAGCATCAAAACCCACAACCTCACGCTTAATAGCAAGGCTGATGGCATCATTGCTGTCTACTGTTGGCTTCTTTTCCTGTAGACAGTGTTGGGCCTCCAAGAGCAGAAGTTTGTAGAACAGCAGCAAGTTTTCCCTTAAGTGGATCACCCAAGGTTTTATCGAACTCAGGGAGGAAGAGGTCAAAGATATCCCTCTCAAGCAACCATGCAATCACGATACAAGAAGTCTCTTGTGTCCCCAACACACCTAATACACTTTTCAGATGTATAGGTGCACTAGTTCGGCGAAGAGATAGTGAAATACAAGTAATATGGATGTATATGAGTGGTAATAGCAATCTGAATAAAATATGGCAGCAAGCAAACATGCAGCAGAACTTGTTGGAAACGGTGTTTCAATGCTTAGAAACAAGGCCTAGGGATCATACTTTCACTAGTGGACACTCTCAATATTGCAATCATAAAGGAATATAAATAAGCACTTCACTATGCTATTCAGAATTACTCTCTGGCAAGATAACGAACTCTAATTCATCATGTAGGCAAACCTTAAAGATGTATTCTCAAGTACTAATAAACACCCCATGATGTCACTGTGAGCATTCATAGGAGGTACTAACACACCACAATTTCATAGAGACATCCAACTCAAATCATAACCCAGTGAATAAGTATTCTGTGAAATATAGACTAAGAGACCCACACGGTGCACACACTGTCACCTTTACACACGTGGGACAAGGAGTCTCCGGAGATCACATAAGTAAAATCCACTTAAATAGCATAACGACATCTAGATTACAAAGCTCATCATATCGATCTCAATCATGTAAGGCAGCTCATGAGATCATTGTATTGAAGTACATGGGAGAGAGAGATTAACCACATAGCTACCGGTACAACCCTTAGCCTCGATGGAGAACTACTCCCTCCTTATGGGAGACAGCAGCGGTGATGAAGATGGCGGTGATGTCGATGGAGATGCCTTCCGGGGGCCCTTCCCCGTCCCGGCAGGGTGCCGGAACAGAGACTTCTGTCCCCCAGATCTTGGCTTCG
The DNA here is from genome assembly GCF_019359855.2 of Lolium perenne. NCBI lineage: Eukaryota > Viridiplantae > Streptophyta > Magnoliopsida > Poales > Poaceae > Lolium > Lolium perenne. The sequence goes on from NC_067247.2 coordinate 166,534,184, forward strand.
CGATGGCGGTGGCTCTAGAAGGTTTCTCGTACCGTGGCTTATTCGTCTCGATGATTTAGGTCAGGAAGGCTTAAATAGGCGAAGAGTCGGAGTCGGAGGGGCCACGGTGGAGCCACACACCAAGGGGGCGCCCCCCTTGGCCGCGCCGCCACCATGTGTGGGGCCCACCTGGCTCTTCTCTGGCCCCTCTTCGGTGCTCTGGAAGCTTCCTTGAAATATAAGATACTGGGCGTTGATTTCGTCCAATTCCGAGAATATTTCCTTACTAGGATTTGTGAAACCAAAAACAGCAGAAAACAGGAACTGGCACTTCGGCATCTCGTCAATAGGTTAGTTCCGTAAAATGCATAAATATGACATAAAGTGTGAACAAAACATGTAGGTATTGTCATAAAACAAGCATGGAACATAAGAAATTATCGATACGTTGGAGACGTATCAGCATCCCCAAGCTTAGTTCCTACTCGTCCTCGAGTAGGTAAACGATAACAAAGATAATTTCTGAAGTGACATGCTACCAACATAATCTTGATCCAATAATGATTTAAAGCATATGAACTGAGATCAAATCACTCAAAGCAAATGTCTATATTGATATAAGAGATGATAATGCAAGAGTTAAACAAGCTAGAAGTTTTCATGAACTATTGCTTCAAAGACATGAAACCGTACAAAGTTCATGAAAGATGTGTTAAGTATTCAGCGTAGAAGTTCTATCCTTCATTCCAAGCATCAAGTAAATTTTCACAACATAAGAAGGATTCAGTCAAGTAAACATAAACATGAACGTCATGAATCAACTGTTTCGAAGTCTACTCAACCGGTGAGCGCAAGCATTTGGTATTAGCACCAGGATGTTATGGCATAAAGAACGTTAATGGGGGTTTGGAAGGCCAAATGGAAGAAAGTCTTGCAAAGCTATAAGTGATCATTAGACAAGAGGAAGTCTTATGATCGAAGCTATGCAAGGAGTAGTGATTGCCATGCAACGGATGCACATAGAGCTATATGTGTATGAAAGCTCTCCAATGGAACTAGTGGGGGTGCATCCAACTTGGTTGCTCACGAAGACCTAGGGCACTTTTGAGGAAGCTCATCATTGGAATATACAACCCAAGTTCTATAGTGTAAATTCCCCACATAGTTATACTAGTAAAACATGAAAACTCTCTCATATGGAATATAGGTGCTAAACATGAGCACAAATGATGACTATGAATACTGCAGGTGCTAAAACATGAGCACAAGTGTGGATAAAAGATAGTAATGCTGCCCCCTTTTTTCTTTGTTCTCTTTTTTGTTCTTTTTCTTTTTCTTTTCTATTTTTTTTCTTTTTTTCTTTTTTTTCTTTTTGATGGCCTCCATGGCTCTTTTCACTTTTAGGAGCAACATCCTAATATGACAACACACTTTTTGGTACAAATAACTCATAATGAATAAAACATGATGTATAAAATTGTATGCCTCTGTCAGTGTAGCATGATGTGCAATGATCTAGCGTAACATGGGTAAACCACACATCAGCTGTATAGAATCATGCAAAGCAATATATAAATGATAAATGACAACATGGCATGTAATGTAAAATGGAAGTTGCATGGCAATATATCTCGGAACAGCTATGGAAATGCTGTGGTAGGTAGGTATGGTGGCTGTTTTGAGGAAGATGTATGGCTTATGTGTAGGAGAACAAGAGAAAGCCCTCCCACGGGTTTGGATGTACTGGCGAAGTATGCACAATTCTCAATGTGAGCAAAAGGCAATGCACAGTACCGAAGAGGCTAGCAAATTTGGTTGGTGGAAGTGCCAAAAATCGTAGCTTAACATTAGTCAAAAAGAACTCACAAGCTTATTGCAAACATCTAGCAGGTTCAACATTAAGAGCATGATTAAAATTTACTCCAAGGAGGGCCGTTCACGGTGGCACAAGTACCCCGCTAGCTCCCTCGACCTTCAGCACAACTTAGTTATTACGATGAACTCTCAGACATGGAAAGCTATCAAGTCCTACTACACCTTCAACTATTTAAATAGAGTTTGTAGTACGGCACAAGCTTAAAGACAACAATCCACTACTAATTTTAACTTATTTATCCAGCAAGCCTTACCATCTAAATACCTCAAAACGTTTGCAAAGTATCAAGTTATCAAAGCTCAATGATCTACAAGATTATGCAAGTGTTTCATTATACCACTACCACATGCAACATTTTCTGTTTCCAACCTTCGCCATGAACATTAAAAGTAAAGCTAAGAACACTAGTGTTCATATGAACAAGCGGAGCGTGTCTCTCTCCCATACAAGCATTTATTCAGAGAATAACAAAACGAAAATAAAAGCACACAGACGCTCCAAGTAAAGTACATAAGATGTGACGGAATAAAAATATAGTTTCAATAGAAGAAACCTGATAAATTGTTGATGAAGAAGGGGATGCCTTGGGCATCCCCAAGCTTAGATGCTTGAGTCTTCTTGAAATATGCAGGGATGAACCACGGGGGCATCCCCAAGCTTAGACTTTTCACTCTTCTTAATCATATATCATCCTCCTCTCTTGACCCTTGAAAACTTCCTCCACACCAAACTCAAAACAAACTCATTAGAGGGTTAGTGCATAATCAAAAATTCACATGTTCAGAGGTGACACAATCATTCTTAACACTTCTGGACATTTCCCAAAGCTACTGAAAGTTAATGGAACAAAAAAATCCATCCACCACAGCAAAAGAGGCAATGCGAAATAAAAGGCAGAATCTGTCAAAACAGAACAGTCCGTAAAGACGAATTTTTGTGGGGCACTAAACTTGAGAAAACTCAAAACTAATGAAAGTTGCGTACATATCTGAGGATCACTCACGTAAATTGGCAGATTTTTCTGAGTTACCTACAGAGAACCCTGCCCAAATTCGTGACAGCAAGAAATCTGTTTCTGCGCAGTAATCCAAATCTAGTATGAACCTTCTATTAGAGACTTCACTTGGCACAACAATGCAATAAAATAAAGATAAGGAGAGGTTGCTACAGTAGTAACAACTTCCAAGACACAACAAAATAGTAGTAAAATAAAAACATGGGTTATCTCCCAAGAAGTGCTTTCTTTATAGCCATTAAGATGGGCTCAGTAAATTTAATGATGCACTCGCAAGAAATAAGAGTTGAAGCAAAAGAGAGCATCAAAAAGCAAATTCAAAACAAATTTAAGCATAACCCACTTCCTATGAAAAGGAATCTTGTGAATAAACAAGTTCATGAAGAACAAAGTGACAAGCATAGGAAGATAAAACAAGTGTAACTTCAAAAATTTCAGCATATAGAGAGGTGTTTTGGTAACATGAAAATTTCTACAGCCATATTTTCCTCTCTCATAAAGATTTTCAGTAGCATCATGAACAAACTCAACAATATAACTATCACATGAAACATTCTTATCATGAGCTACATGCATAAAAGTATCATTACTCTCCACATAAGCATAATCAATTTTATTAGTAATAGTGGGAGCAAATTCAACAAAGTAGCTATCATTATTATTCTCATCATCAAATATAGGAGGCATATTGTAATCATAATTAAACTTATCCTCCATAGTAGGCGGCACCAAAACACCACTATCATTATAATCATCATAAATGGGAGGCAAAGTATCATCAAAGAAAATTTTCTCCTCCATGCTTGGGGGACTAAAAATATCACACTCATCAAAACCAGCTTCCCCAAGCTTAGAACTTTCCATATCATTAGCAACAATGGTGTTCAAAGCGTTCATACTAATATCATTGCTACTAGCATGCAAATAAGGTTCCATAGGTTTTTTAATTTTCGCAGCGAACAATCCATGTCTTAACTCAGGAAATAGATTAAAAAGCTCATAGTTGCTTTCCATTATGCCTAACTAGTGAAATAAAAACAAGAAACAAAAAGATGCAATTGCAGGATCTAAAGGAAATAGCTTCGAGCACTTACAACGGCTCCAGAAAATAACTTAGTTACCTGGGACCGGAGTGTGAATGCCTTTTACCTTTCCTCCCCGGCAATGGCGCCAGAAAATAGCTTGCTGTCTACTGTTGGCTTCTTTTCCTATAGACAGTGTTGGGCCTCCAAGAGCAGAGGTTTGTAGAACAGCAGCAAGTTTTCCCTTAAGTGGATCACCCAAGGTTTTATCGAACTCAAGGAGGAAGAGGTAAAAGATATCCCTCTCAAGCAACCCTGCAATCATGATACAAGAAGTCTCTTGTGTTCCCAACACACCTAATACACTTGTCAGATGTATAGGTGCACTAGTTCGGCGAAGAGATAGTGAAATACAAGTAATATGGATGTATATGAGTGGTAATAGCAATCTGAATAAAATATGGCAGCAAGCAAACATGCAGCAGAACTTGTTGGAAATGGTGTTTCAATGCTTAGAAACAAGGCCTAGGGATCATACTTTCACTAGTGGACACTCTCAACATTGCAATCATAAAGGAATATAAATAAGCACTTCACTATGCTATTCTGAATTACTCTCTGGCAAGATAACGAACTCTAATTCATCATGTAGGCAAACCTTAAAGATGTATTCCCAAGTAATAATAAACACCCCACGCTGTCACTGTGAGCATTCATAGGAGGTACTAACACACCACAATTTCATAGAGACATCCAACTCAAATCATAACCCAGTGAATAAGTATTCTGTGAAATATAGACTAAGAGACCCACACGGTGCACACACTGTCACCTTTACACACGTGGGACAAGGAGTCTCCGGAGATCACATAAGTAAAATCCACTTGAATAGCATAACGACATCTAGATTACAAAGCTCATCATATGGATCTCAATCATGTAAGGCAGCTCATGAGATCATTGTATTGAAGTACATGGGGATTAACCACATAGCTACCGGTACAACCCTTAGCCTCGATGGAGAACTACTCCCTCCTCATGGGAGACAGCATCGGTGATGAAGATGGCGGTGATGTCGATGGAGATGCCTTCCGGGGGCCCTTCCCCGTCCCGGCAGGGTGCCGGAACAGAGACTTCTGTCCCCCAGATCTTGGCTTCGCGATGGCGGCGGCTCTGGAAGGTTTCTCGTATCGTGGCTTATTCGTCTCGATGATTTAGGTCAGGAAGGCTTAAATAGGCGAAGAGTCGGAGTCGGAGGGGCCACGGTGGAGCCACACACCAGGGGGCGCCCCCCCTTGGCCGCGTCGCCACCATGTGTGGGGCCCACCTGGCTCTTCTCTGGCCCCTCTTCGGTGCTCTGGAAGCTTCCTTGAAATATAAGATACTGGGCGTTGATTTCGTCCAATTTCGAGAATATTTCCTTACTAGGATTTTTGAAACCAAAAACAGCAGAAAACAGGAACTGGCACTTCGGCATCTCGTCAATAGGTTAGTTCCGGAAAATGCATAAATATGACATAAAGTGTGAACAAAACTTGTAGGTATTGTCATAAAACAAGCATGGAACATAAGAAATTATCGATACGTTGGAGACGTATCAATCATCAATAGTTAAAGCATTAGATGAGGATGTAGGTTTGGAAGGGGGTGATACCTCCGACGATACCTTAGCCATAAGGCAACGGAAGTTGTTGGTGATGAGGTTCTCATTTGGAGAGTCGAAGAGGGAGTTGGAGGGAGTGGAAATGGCGATGGCGACCACTCCCTCATCATCCTTGTTTGAGCTCGTATCATCATGTTCTCCACCTTCATCGGAGGAGTACTCCTTGATGACCCACAAGTATAGGGGATCGCAACAGTATTCGAGGAATGTAAAACTCAAATTTATTGATTCGACACAAGAGGAGGTAAAGAATACTTATAAACCTTAACAACGGAGTTGTCAATTCAGTTGCACTTGGAAAAGCACTAGTAACAGGGGTGATGTGAAAACAGGAGTAATATGAGAGCAATGGCAATAGTAACACAACAACAGTAGCACAGAGGAGATGACACCGGAAAGTATTCCAGTGCGTAGTTGACTGTAGAGCAATGATGATGACAGAAGGACCGGGGTTCCAAACTATCTACACCAGTGGTAACTCTTCAAATAACATGTGTTGGGTGAACAAATTACAGTTGGGCAATTGATAATTGTGAGGTCATGACAATGCATGCTATGATAAGATAAAGGTTATTGTAGTATTTAATTGGGCATTACAACATAGGGATTTCTATTTTCGTGCCCTCGGTTCCTTAGTTGTGCTCAGTTTTCCCCAGCTCCTTAGTTTTTCCTCATTTTTCCCCAAGACCTTGTCTGAAACCATCACAGATGCTGTAACGGCCGGTTGCTCGACGGTTGACCGTTATCTTCTGACTAGTGGGGCCACGTAGAGCCCGCAAAGACACGTCAGACCATCCATCTTTGTTTGACCGTAAGCATCGCTGTATCCCTGACCAAAACGCGCACGAGTGGGGCTTCGGTATATCGAATGACAAGTGGGCCATGTCGCTGATACATGGGGCAATACACGGGTAGGAATAGATTTTTAAACGGAGCTCTACATCGATGGCACGGAGAAGGTGGCATGCGGGGTGCCGAGATGAGATCGACGTCCACAAAGAACTGCATGAGGCGAGACCAGACACATTAGACAGATATGAACTAGACGCGTTTAACCATGCAAAGAAGAGAAGAAATGGTCGACGACATCGACGACTACCTCAAAACTTTGACTGACCGTGTCCGACACGAACGCGAGCAATGTAGAGAAAACGAGTGTCTCTCCTTTCTGGCGTGTATAGATGGGTGCTAGAAGAGTGTGGTGGCGAAGGGAAAGACCTCGCGGTGGTCTGTGGCGTCCAGCATAGCGGGGTGATGTCTACTCGCGCTTCTTTTCCTGTAGACAATGTTGGGCCTCCAAGAGCAGAGGTTTGTAGAACAGCAGCAAGTTTTCCCTTAAGTGGATCACCCAAGGTTTATCGAACTCAGGGAGGAAGAGGTCAAAGATATCCCTCTCAAGCAACCCTGCGATCACAATGCAAGAAGTCTCTTGTGTCCCCAACACACCCAATACACTTGTCAGATGTATAGGTGCACTAGTTCGGCGAAGAGATAGTGAAATACAAGTGGTATGAATGAATATGAGCAGTAGTAACGGCGCCAGAAAATAGCTTGCTGGCGTGCAGTTGATGGTAGTAATATTGCAGGAAGTAAAGATGCAAAGAGAACAAGAATAAGCGATGATTGCAATATTTGGAAACAAGGCCTAGGGATCATATTTTCACTAGTGGACACTCTCAACATTGATCACATAATAAAACCACTCTACACTCTCTTGTTGGATGATGAACACCATTAATTGTGTAGGGCTACAAGAGCACCTCAATGCCGGAGTTAACAAGCTCCACAACATTCGATGTTCATATTTAAATAACCTTAGAGTGCATGATAGACCAACACAATTATACCAAGTACTAACATAGCATGCACACTGTCACCTTCAAGCTATGAAAGGAGGAATAGATCACATCAATACCATCATAGTAATAGTTAACTTCATAATCTACAAGAGATCACAATCATAAACTACGCCAAGTACTACATGATGCACACACTGTCACCATTACATCATGGAGGAGGAATAGAGTACTTTAATAACATCACTAGAGTAGCACATAGATTAATAGTGATACAAAACTCATATGAATCTCAATCATGTAAGGCAGCTCATGAGATCATTGTATTGAAGTACATAGGAGGGAGATTAACCACATAGCTACCGGTACAACCCTTAGCCTCGAGGGAGAACTACTCCCTCCTCATGGGAGGCAGCACCGGTGATGAAGATGGCGGTGGTGTCGATGGAGATGCCTTCCGGGGGCACTTCCCCGTCCCGGCAGCGTGCCGGAACAGAGACTCCTGTCCCCTAGATCTTGGCTTCGCGATGGCGGCGGCTCTGGAAGGTTTCTCGTACCGTGGCTTCTTCGTATCGAAGATTTAGGTCAGGGGGCTTCTTATAGGCGAAGAGGCGGCGCAAGAGGGGGTCTGGGGCCACCATACAGTAGGGGGGCACGCCTGGCTCCTTGGCCGCGCCGCCCACACGTGTGGGGCCACCAGGGCTCCCCTCTGGTGCCTCTCGGGTGTTCTGGAAGCTTCGTGGAATTATAAGATGCTGGGTGTTGATTTCGTCCAATTCCGAGAATATTTCCTTACTAGGATTTCTGAAACAAAAAACAGCAGAAAACAGGAGCTGGCACTTCGGCATCTCGTCAATAGGTTAGTTCCGGAAAATGCATAAAATCATCATAAAGTGTGAACAAAACATGTAGGTACTGTCATAAAACAAGCATGGAACATCAGAAATTATAGATACGTCGGAGACGTATCAGCATCCCCAAGCTTAGTTCCTACTCGTCCTCGAGTAGGTAAACGATAAAAGAATAATTTCTGAAGTGACATGCTACCAACATAATCTTGATCATACTATTGTAAAGCATATGAGATGAATGCAGCGATTCAAAGCAATGGTGAAGACAATGTTTAAACAACTGAATCATATAGCAAAGACTTTTCATGAATAGTACTTTCAAGACAAGCATCAATAAGTTTTGCATAAGAGTTAACTCATAAAGCAATAGATTCTAAATAAAGGCATTGAAGCAACACAAAGGAAGATTAAGTTTCAGCGGTTGCTTTCAATTTTCAACATGCATATCTCATGGATAATTGTCAACATAAAGTAATATGATGAATGCGAATATGCAAGTATGTAAGAATCAATGCACAGTTAACACAAGTGTTTGCTTCTAAGATAGAAGGAAGTAGGTAAACTGACTCAACATAAAAGTAGAAGAATGGCCCTTCGAAGAGGGAAGCATTGTTTGCTATATTTGTGCTAGAGCTTTCATTTTGAAAACACAGAGAGAGCATAAAAGTAAAGTTTTGAGAGGTGTTTGTTGTTGTCAACGAATGGTAATGGGCACTCCAACCCCCTTGCCAGACAAACCTTCGAAGAGCGGCTCCCATGAAACATTTTTATTTTTGGGTGGCACTCCTTCCAACCTTGCTTTCACAAACCATGGCTAACCGAATCCTCGGGTGCCTGCCAACAATCCCATACCATGAAGGAGTGCCTTTTTATTTTAGTTTTATTTAGATGACACTCCTCCCCACCTTTTCTTTCTCAAGCCATGGCTAACCGAATCCTCGGGTGCCGTCCAACAATCACATACCATGGAGGAGTGTCTATTTTTTTTGTAAAATTATGAAGGTTAATTAATTGGGACTGGGAATCCCATTGCCAGCTCTTTTTGCAAAATTATTGGATAAGCGGATGAAGCCACTAGTCCATTGGTGAAAGTTGCCCAACAAGATTGAAAGATAAACACCACATACTTCCTCATGAGCTATAAAACATTGACACAAATAAGAGGTAATAACTTTTGAATTGTTTAAAGATATCACTCAAGCAATTTACTTTGGAATGGCAGAAAATACCATGTAGTAGGTAGGTATGGTGGACACAAGTGGCGTAGTTTTTGGCTCAAGGATTTGGATGCACGAGAAGTAATCCCTCTCAATACAAGGCTTAGGCTAGCAAGGTTGTTTGAAGCAAACACAAGTATGAACCGGTACAATAAAACTTACATAAGAACATATTACAAGCATTATAAGACTCTACACTGTCTTCCTTGTTGCTCAAACCCTTACCAGAAAATATCTAGACTTTAGAGAGACCAATCATGCAAACCAAATTTCAGCAAGCTCTATGTATTTCTTCACTAATAGGTGCAAAGTATATGATACAAGAGCTTAAACATGATCTATATGAGCACAACAATTGCCAAGTATCACATTATTCAAGACATCATACCAATTACCACATGTAGCATTTTCTGTTTCCAACCATATAACAATGAACGAAGCAGTTTCAACCTTTGCCATGAACATTAAAAGCTAAGAACACATGTGTTCATATGAACCAGCGGAGCGTGTCACTCTCCCACACAAGGATGAACTTATTCAAACAAAACAAAAATAAAACAAACAGACGCTCCAAGTAAAGTACATAAGATGTGACGGAATAAAAATATAGTTTCACTAGAGGAACCTGATAATGTTGTCGATGAAGAAGGGGATGCCTTGGGCATCCCAAAGCTTAGATGCTTGAGTCTTCTTGAAATATTCAGGGATGAACCACGGGGGCATCCCCAAGCTTAGACTTTTCACTCTTCTTAATCATATATCATCCTCCTCTCTTGACCCTTGAAAACTTCCTCCACACCAAACTCGAAACAAACTCATTAGAGGGTTAGTGCATAATCAAAAAATCACATGTTCAGAGGTGACACAATCATTCTTAACACTTCTGGACATTGCCCAAAGCTACTGAAAGTTAATGGAACAAAAAAATCCATCAAACATAGCAAAACAGGCAATGCAAAATAAAAGGCAGAATCTGTCAAAACAGAACAGTCCGTAAAGACGAATTTTTTAGAGGCACCAGACTTGCTCAGATGAGAAAACTCAAAACTAATGAAAGTTGCGTACATATCTGAGGATCACGCACGTAAATTGGCAGATTTTTCTGAGTTACCTACAGAGAACACTGCCCAAATTCGTGACAGACAGAAATCTGTTTCTGCGCAGAAATCCAAATCTAGTATCAACCTTCTATTAGAGACTTCACTTGGCACAAAAATGCAATAAAATAAAGATAAGGAGAGATTGCTACAGTAGTAACAACTTCCAAGACTCAAATATAAAACAAAATTGTTGTAGTAAAATAAAACATGGGTTATCTCCCAAGAAGTGCTTTCTTTATAGCCATTAAGATGGGCTCAACAATTTCAATGATGCACTCCCAAGAAATAAGTGTTGAAGCAAAAGAGAGCATCAAAAAGCAAATTCAAAACAAATTTAAGCCTAACCCACTTCCTATGAAAAGGGATCTTGTAAATAAACAAATTCATGAAGCATAATGCAACAAGCATAGAAAGATAAAACAAGTGCAGCTTCAAGATTTTCAGCAAAAAGAGAGGTGTTTTAGTAACATGAAAATTTCTAAAACCATATTTTCCTCTCTCATAATAATATCCAGTAGCATCATGAGCAAACTCAACAATATAACTATCACATAAAGCATTCTTATCATGAGTCTCATGCATAAAATTATTATTACTCCCAACATAAGCATAGTCATTCTTATTAATTGCAGTGGGAGCAAATTCAACAAAGTAGCTATCATTATTATTCTCATCAAGTGTAGGAGGCATAGTATAATCATAATAAAATTTACTCTCCATAGTAGGTGGCACCAAAAGACCACTATCATTATAATCATCATAAATAGGAGGCAAAGTATCATCAAAGAAAATTTTCTCCTCAATGCTTGGGGGACTAAAAATATCGTGCTCATCAAAACCAGCTTCCCAAAGTTTAGAATTTTCCATATCATTAGCAACAATGGTGTTCAAAGTGTTCATACTAATATCATTGCTACTAGCATGCAAATAAGGTTCATTAGGTTTTTTAATTTTCGCATCAAACAATCCATGTCTTAACTCAGGAAATAGCTTAAAAAGCTCATTATTACTTTCCATTATGCCTAACTAGTGAAAAATAAAAACAAGAAACAAAAAGATGCAATTGCAGGATCTAAAGGAAATAGCTTCGAGCACTAACAACGACACCAGAAAATAACTTAGTTACCTGGGACCGGAGTGTGAGTGCCTTTTACCTTTCCTCCCCGGCAACGGCGCCAGAAAATAGCTTGATGTCTACTCACGCTTCTTTTCCTGTAGACAGTGTTGGGCCTCCAAGAGCAGAGGTTTGTAGAACAGCAGCAAGTTTTCCCTTAAGTGGATCACCCAAGGTTTATCGAACTCAGGGAGGAAGAGGTCAAAGATATCCCTCTGAAGCAACCCTGCGATCACAATGCAAGAAGTCTCTTGTGTCCCCAACACACCCAATACACTTGTCAGATGTATAGGTGCACTAGTTCAGTGAAGAGATAGTGAAATACAAGTGGTATTAATGAATATGAGCAGTAGTAACGGCGCCACAAAATAGCTTGCTGGCGTGCAGTTGATGGTAGTAATATTGCAGGAAGTAAAGATGCAGTAGAACAGTAAATAAGCGATGATTGCAGTATTTGGAAACAAGGCCTAGGGATCATACTTTCACTAGTGGACACTCTCAACATTGATCACATAATAAAACCACTCTATACTCTCTTGTTGGATGATGAACACCATTAATTGTGTAGGGCTACAAGAGCACCTCAATGCCGGAGTTAACAAGCTCCACAACATTCGATGTTCATATTTAAATAACCTTAGAGTGCATGATAGACCAACGCAATTATACCAAGTACTAACATAGCATGCACACTGTCACCTTCAAGCTATGAAAGGAGGAATAGATCACATCAATACCATCATAGTAATAGTTAACTTCATAATCTACAAGAGATCACAATCATAAACTACGCCAAGTACTACATGATGCACACACTGTCACCATTACATCATGGAGGAGGAATAGTGTACTTTAATAACATCACTAGAGTAGCACATAGATTAATAGTGATACAAAACTCATATGAATCTTAATCATGTTAGGCAGCTCATGAGATCATTGTATTGAAGTACATAGGAGAGAGATTAACCACATAGCTACCGGTACAGCCCTTAGCCTAGAGGGAGAACTACTCCCTCCTCATGGGAGACAGCAGCGGTGATGAAGATGGCGGTGGTGTCGACGGAGATGCCTTCCGGGGGCACTTCCCCGTCCCGACAGCGTGCCGGAACAGAGACTCCTGTCCCCCAGATCTTGGCTTCGCGATGGCGGCGGCTCTGGAAGGTTTCTCGTACCGTGGCTTCTTCGTATCGAAGATTTAGGTCAGGGGGCTTCTTATAGGCGAAGAGGCGGCGCAAGAGGGGGTCTGGGGCCACCAGACAGTAGGGGGGCGCGCCTGGCTCCTTGGCCGCGCCGCCCACATGTGTGGGGCCACCTGGGCTCCCCTCTGGTGCCTCTCGGGTGTTCTGGAAGCTTCGTGGAATTATAAGATGCTGGGCGTCGATTTCGTCCAATTCAGAGAATATTTCCTTACTAGGATTTCTGAAACCAAAAACAGCAGAAAACAGGAACTGCACTTTGGCATCTCGTCAATAGGTTAGTTCCGGAAAATGCATAAAATCATCATAAAGTGTGAACAAAACATGTAGGTACTGTCATAAAACAAGCATGGAACATCAGAAATTATAGATACGTTGGAGACGTATCACGGGGCGGCGTGGCCGTGCCCACATTGGCGTGGATGCATGTTCGGCATTGGCATCAGCATGTACGTTCGGCATTGGCCTCGGCGGTATCTCTGGTGTGTCAGTGATCGAATGAGGGGACGGGATTGAGGGTGCATCCCGACGGTGACCTAGCAGTGGCGGCGAGCATAGCCGTTCTGACCATGCCAATATCGGCATCGGCAAAGTTTGGAGGCTGTGGTGCTCGAATCAAGGAGGGATTTGTTTCTTGTACGCCAAAAGTGATTTGAAACAAGTTTCGTGTTGAAGGTTAGGTAACGAAAGTTTGTAACTAAGCCCAAAATTATACTAGCGCCATGGTGAGGTTCTTTTTGATAGAGCTATACGGTTGGGCAAACTTTTTTGACACTTTTTAGATAGGGTTCCTTGTTGTTACACGTATGGCATCATGTATGGAAAATTTGGGGTCATTTGGAGATGTTCGAAAAAATCACTTTGCTTAAACGCATGCCGTTTCGTCTCATTGAAACCAGCTTTTCTAACAAGGTGATTTATTCTACCTTCTCTAAATGACCTCAAATTTCATACAGTTGATGTTCTATACATAGATAGATCGATAGATTGTTTCGTTTTTATATTTTTCGAACTTTTTATTTCCCTTTATAATAACCAATTGATTTTCAGGTCAAAACCTCGAAAAACAGCATCATGTATGGCATCATTTTCGCCATAAATTTCAAATTTTGTGAAACTTTCCCTTGTTGTTATAGATATGGCATAATGTATGCCAAATTTGGTTAGGTCTCACTGAAACCAGCTTTTGTAACAAGTTAGGTTTTTTCGACCTTCTCAAAAGGGATTTTTTTCTACCTTCTCTAAATGACCTCAAAAATCATACAGACGATCTTCTATACAAATATAGGTAGATTGTTTCGTTTTTACATTTTTTTGAACTTTTATTTCCCTTTATAATACCCATTTGTTTTCAGGTCAAAACCTTGAAAGTTAACATAACTAGATGGTGAACCCTTCCAAACTTCAAATACAGAGATAGATAGATTGGTTCGTTTATCATTTTTACCGTGAATAGTAATGGCTACAAGAAATCGGTGATGGTTTATCATTTTTTGCGTGAAAAGTAATGGATACAACAAATCGGTGATGGTTTATCATTTTTTCGTGAAAATTAATGGCTACAACAAATCGGTGATGGTTTATCATTTTTTGCGTGAAAATTAATGGCTACAACAAATATGTGATGGTTTATCATTTTTTCGTGAAAATTAATGGCTACAACAAATCGGTGATGGTTTATCATTTTTTGCGTGAAAATTAATGGCTACAACAAATAGGTGATGGTTTATCATTTTTTGCGTGAAAAGTAATGCCTAAAAGAGTTTATAATTTTTAGCGCGTGAAAATGAATACAGAAAACCGCCCTTTAGCATACTTAGAGAGTGGAAGGTAACCGCCGACAGAGAGAGAGGGGTTATCCTGCCCGTTAGATCATACGATCAACGGTCGGCGGGCATGATCCACGTGACAAGGGCTAGACCAATCAGGGCAATGTTGCACGTGTGAGAGAATTTGTGGAGGGAGAGGGAAAAACTGAGTAGTATCAAGAAACCAAGGGCACCTATGTAATAAATAGACTAAGGGATTCAAATATGAGATTTAAAAAATGGAAAATGCGTGTTTTGTACAATAAAACCCATCTTGGCCTATCTCAAACTATTTGCAATACAAATATACATGAGTGTGAGAATTGTGGCCTCATTTAGACAAAGTATGTTTTGGGGAAAGCTGTTTTGGGAAGGGCTTATTGTGGAAAACCATGCACCTTCATAGCTACTAGGTGATTTGAGAAGGCCTTTGAGAAGTGGCAATTTGTAGTAAAACTTGATTTATCTATGACTTATCTATGTTTTGAGAACTGGCAATTTGTGGTAAAGACTCCATGAGTATGTGCCACTATTTTTCGGAATTTTTTGCACATTAAATGACTCATTTAACTAGTTAATCCCATTTGTTGACTGTCTGTTGACCAGCTACTTGAGGGTAAAACTGAGCATATTGCACTAGCCAGTATTAGCACTCAAGGGGAAAACTGAGCATACAAAAAATGCTAGTATAATACTCGAGGTTATACCTGAGTATATCTAAATTTCCAGGGTTAGACTCGAGGACGCGTGTTGCGGTGCAGAAATGGAAGACGTGCAATTGTTGACGCGTAGACGCCGGTCACGGTGCAGAAGTCGAAGACGTGCAATCGTGGACGCGTGTCGCATTGCAGAAGTCCAAGACGTGCAGACGTGCAGCGGTGGACGTGTAGGCCGCAGGTCGCATTAACCACCCCTTGCCTTTATAGACGCCTCCTCCCACTATCTCTGTCACTCTTGGTTTGCGTTTTGCAAATTTGAAGTGGTTAAGCATAGGATCATCTTCCTCCTCCATATGAGGAATGTGTGAGAATTCAGAACCCATAAACTCTTTTGTCTTATGTTCCTGAATATCAGTGATGGCTCTCATAATGGCTATGTGGTAGGCTATTTGGATAGTTGTAGCCTCACCTGCTGGCATCACTATACTCATTCCTAAGGATTCTGGAAGTCTTAATCCTACCCTACACTTCGCCAATACAGTACCGTCATAGTACATGTATTTCTTTACTTGGATCTAGGGATCGCACCCAAATTCAAGTAACATGGCACGAAGAATATCTGTGAGTCCTCCTTCATATTCACTCAGTGTTGACTCCATCACTTTCACGTTTCGTCCCGGACGTGAACTTGCCATAGTTGGGTGTAGAATAGAAAGAATATAAGATTAGTAATAATGCATCATAATAGAGATAATAAAGAATTATCGCATTAAAAGATATGATTGTTTTATTCTCAAGTGAATATACACCATATTTTTAGAGAATTCTTTACTAATCCTATTTGACTCCTAACGTTCTGTCCCATTTACTAGGTTCCAACCTAAGGTCAAAGCTTTTGCTCTGATACCAACTGTGGTGACCCTGCATACCACTGCATGTTGTAGTATGCCAGTCGTTGATATAACATTCACGAAGTACCAATCCGCAAATATTACATCCCTCAGAGTAGTACAACAGAACATAGCAGGTCCATAACTCATTCATTTATTATTACAAGCATAATATACATATCATCTCGGAGCTGCTCTTGGGTCCTAAGAGGAATACTCCTGGGTTCGAGGCGAACCCAACTCAACTTACAATATAGAAGTCTTCCTAAGTTATACATTTATTTCCTCGAACAGTTAAGTACTAAGAGTTCGTACTGCTCGGATACTAGTACTACTAGGTAGGTCTACACGTGCTCTCCTCCGGAGCCCTCCCCGGCTCCGTAGACTATGAGGTAGTCTACACCTTCGACACCTCCAGAGAGGTCTGGTTCTTCATAGCCGATGATGTCGGCTCCTTCAGGGTTGTCGTTGTCCTCCTCCAGATGGTTCAAACAATCTAAGCAGGGGATTTAAGAGTGGTATGAGTACGAGCGTACTCAACAAGTTCATTATAGAAAAGAGGTGTTCAATGCACTAGCTACGATATTAGACCAGAAAGTCTAATACCAATGCAAGTTTTGATAAACATTTCTTGAAGAGGTTGCTTTTATTCCAAAGAACTATGTCCGTCAGCCTTCACCGGTTCACTAGAACTTCATGGAGTTCCTTTCCGGCAGCGTTCGCAGTTCCAAATCCCGGAACAGGGAGTGACAGGTCATGATTCATTACACTCTGCAGAGGTGTGTTGCTTTACCCATAAGAGATCTTATCCTTGGTGCCAACCGGGCAGCTTTCCCGTCCACACTTACTTCAGTGTGAGGCCCGGTATAAGGTCATAGCCAATCATATTCGTCCGCTACCTCGCACACCCACCCTTTGTTGCAAACCCCGACCCTGGGTCCTCGTCGGTCCTCTTACACCACTTAAGGATGGACCCCGACCACGACGACAGTCTGGAATCGAACCAAACTCCTTCGCCGGTAGCTGCAACCCATCATAGACCACATTACCGTGGGGAATTAGAAGGGGATCCCCACCCTCCAGTTGTTCCGCAAGCAGCAACCGCTACGGTAAGCAACAGCAATACCGTGGGGAATTAGAAGGGGCTCCCCACCCTCCAATTGCTCCGCAAGATACAACCGCTATGTTAAGCGCATCCGTTATGTACAAGAGGTGGAAATACGATTGACTATTCCGTCCCACTCCAGATCTTATGGTTAACACGGGTTTTACGGCACAAGAATCACTGGACGACATTTGTTGTTTAATCCTAGATGGATATAAACCCTTGCAATGGAACCTCCACCATATCAACACAATCCATGGTTCCATTGCCCACCACTTAGTCATATTCATAGTTATGAAAATAGTGGTTTTGCTTTTTATGCAATAGTGATAAACATAGTACTTTGCAAGTAATTTGATAAAAATACTCGAATGACATGAGCAAGTGATGAACTTGCCTGAACACTGCAAAGTGTTGCAGTTGGATGGTGTGGACTGACCCTTGTCCTCTATTGCTGAAAAATAGCATCATTGTATGATAAGGGCAATGGTTAAAGAAGCATTTATGCATGATTCCAGTTTTAGGGTTTGTTCCCCCCTTCCGATGTCTTTATTATTTCATGTGAGAGGTTAATATTAAGAATAACTTAGGGATACTCTATTTAGGGTAAAATACAACCTTGAAATGTTGTCAAGGTGTTTTTAGAGTCCAAAAGAATTTATGGACTTATTTTCATTATTGAAAATATAAGGTGTGATTTAAATGATTATTTAAATCATCAAATTTGAACTTATTCTTGTTTAACTCCAAAAATTATGTTTCATATTTTATTATGATAGAGCATTTTCTCCTGAGTGGTTTTCATATTTTAATTATTTTTTAGAGCTATTTGTCATTTTCTATGTATTTTTAAAGTTTATGTTTATTTGGAAATGTGAAAAGACAGGTTTGCCCCTGGGCCCACATGTCAGTGTGGCCCAGTGGTTAACCCTAACCCGAGCCACACTTGGGCTCGGTCGGTCGCACTGACCCCTTCTCCTTCACTCGCTCGCAAACCCTAGCCCTCGCTCTCGCGACACCTGTGTCGCCGTCGTCTTCGCCGAATTGTTCCGGCCATCTCCGGCCGTCGCCGCCGGCGAGATATGGCGCATCTGAACCACCGTTCAACGGCGCTTCAGATCCACCGCGGCGATTTGGGATGCGCCGCCTGCTCGTCTCGCCCCCTTCGTCTCTGGTCGCCTGGCGTGGAGTGCCGTGGCGATCTCGTCGCCGCCGATGCTCCAGATGCCATGGCGCCGCCGTGCTCGGCCGTGGTGGTGTTGGTGCTGTGGCGCCGCCGTGGCTTGGCCTGGCGCTGCCGTGCCCTCGGCGTGTGCCGCCGTGGCCGCCATGGCCGTGCTCTTCGCTCCGCCTCACTGGTGAGTACCATCGCCTCCTCCTCTCCCTCTCTCTTCTGCTCTCTTCTCTCCTCCTCCTCTTCTGCATCTTGCTCAGTCACTGGCTTGCATCTCCATGTAGAGATGCTTGCCGTGCCGATGCTCTGCTGCTGTGCCTTGCTAGCCTGCGCATGTGCTGCTGTGCTGTGTTGCTATGTTGTACATGATTCTGTGCAAGATTCCTAAGCTATGTGCTTGCTTATGCTTGCAATTCTTGCTTAATTCTATCTCCGTGCCTCTGTTCTTGTTACTATTCTTGCTAGACACTCAAGTGTATTCATTTATGCTGCCCTGGCTTGATGATTGTGTATAATTCTTGCAAATTTGCAAGTGCCAGTGCTCTAGTGTGATATATCTTGTGCTTAATTTCATGGTTATGCTCAATTGAGCATTGTTGTTGGCTTAACAGCACTATCCAGTGATTAGTGCTATGTGCTTTACTTGTGTATCTTGATCCAGTGGTTCATCATGCCTTTGATGTGCTTCTGGATACAATCATAAAGTCATTAAGTATGTATATGTTAATTCAGCTATGGCTTGGTTGGATTTCTTCAGTAGCTGGTTAATTCATGTTGCTGTGCTTGGCTATGGTAATCTATAGCAAGAGCTAGCAAGCTCTGGTGATCATATGATCATTAGTTGCTTGATGAATAATTGTTGTGCTTCTCTTTGTGACTATCTGGTGCTTATCCTGTGCTATGTGTGCATCACACAGGCTTGGCCTGTGTGTGATGGTGCTTGCTCAAGCATCAGTGGATGCTTGCAATGATCCATTGGATCATCTGCAAGGCTCTGGTGCATCAATTGCTTGTCTAATTCATTTATTTGTTTATCTTGCTTTATTAAATGGATGAATGATGTGAACTGTGATTCAGTGATGATCAATTCAATAAATTTATTAGGGCTAGCTGGATGCCAACCACTGGTTGGTACCCTAGCCCCACTACTGAACCTTTCTGGTGATGATGTGGTGGTTCAAAGTGTTGGCTATGGGTTGAGGTGGCCCTGGAAGCTCTTTGATGCTGTCATGGGTAGCTCCCCCTTCTCTGTGGCTTGCTATGGTTGGTGATTGCTTGCTGGAATTGGATATTTGCTCACTGGTTGATCCAATACTGGACTTCCAGTGGCTTTTGATGTTGAGAAATTATATAGACAACGATTTGTCTATTGTCTGATGGCATAGCTAGCTGTAGGTGCTAAGTGTGTTGGGCTAGGCTAGCTATGAATTCATTCTTTGCTGGATTTCCTTAGTTGTGCACTGATTTGCATAACTGATGTTCCCTTAGGATGATTACCTATTGGCCTTACCCATATTTGCTTGCACCAAATGGCTTTGTAGCCAGATGATGACACAAACAGGGTATTCTACCCTTCTGTGCTCCTGTGATGCATATTATGCTTATTTATGAGCAAAACTTGGTTTTGCTCAGGATGATCTTGTTTATACCTCACTCCAGCTCCTAGATTATTTGTTGGTGTAGAGGATTGCTTCAGTGTGGTGATTATGCTTGCCCTGCTACTCCTTGCAAGCCTGTAGTGCTTGATTCAGTGCTGTGGTGGTTTGAGCAGGTTGAACAGCAGTGGCTGTTCTTCCTGTTCTTGTGTTCTTGGTTTCTGGTGAACTTACCCAGCTGCTTGTCGATGAACTGCTGGTTCTGGCGGTGGAAAAGGTTTTATACCATCCTTTCTTTGCTCTCCTGGTCGACAGCTTAGCCTGGCAACACTTGGTGACTCACTGGCTATGTGGTATTGTTGTGCATGCACCAAGCCTGGTGAGCAGCTAGGCTGTGTGTGTGTGTCCTGGCTTGGGACTTGGGCTGTGAGAGGATCAGCTCGGCAGAGCTGTGATCATATCCTCTCAAATAACCATTTTCTTAACTTCTGTTTTTTGCTTTGTTGTGTGCAAGGATCAAGATGATGATCAAAGTGAAGATCAAGATCATTAGGCTCAAGCATCTCATGAAGATTAGCTTGTAGTTTAGGATAGATCATTTCATTGTACTTTTCTTTCTTTTTCTTTTTCTATTTTGTCAATTCTTGTAATGTGTTGTAATATTCTATATTTCAAATCTGAATATTGTAAAGACAATGTATCTTGTGTGTTT
Organism: Lolium perenne; assembly: GCF_019359855.2. NCBI lineage: Eukaryota > Viridiplantae > Streptophyta > Magnoliopsida > Poales > Poaceae > Lolium > Lolium perenne. The sequence goes on from NC_067247.2 coordinate 166,554,959, forward strand.
ATCAATAAAGCTCAACTTTTCTCTAATGAGCTTTACTTTATATTTGTATTATTCAAGTTCTTTATTATTTACAATTTACTTAATGAATTACCTCACATTTGAATTAGGAGATATTCATTTGATATTTGAATTTGGATTTCAAATGCAACTTAGGTTTGAATTCAATCATGGAACTTAAGTTTGAATTCAATCATGCAACTTAATTTGTGATGCAATATCTCTTCTCTCTTCTCAAAACCCTAACTTAGTTAAATGAGAAACAAGTTTGTCGCACTCTCGAAACCCTAACCCTGTAAGGTGTCGAGAGAGAAACTTGTTCCCATTCGATGCAGTTTTGTTATAAAAGCGCGAAATTTCCCCAGAATTTACGATGCAGTGCACATCCCTTTCTAAAATCTACCCCTCGATCGTCTCTAAACCTGGGACATTACACTCATGGACACGGCCACGCTGCATAAGCAACTCCATCTCCATGTAGTATTCATCAATAGTCTTCACACCTTGTCGCAGTAGGGTCAACTTATCAAAGATATTGCGCTAATAATTTGTGGGCACAAAACAAGAAGTCATCACTTCCTTCATAGCACGCCATGTGCGTATAGGCTGCTCACCATCCTCTTGTCGGTAACGCACAAAAGCATTCCACCAACGTAATGCATAGCCATCAAATTCGGAAGAAGCAAGCTTGATCTTCCTATCTTCAGTGTAGTGCGGATGTAAGTTCCATAACTTTTCAATCTTGAGCTCCCAAGTGAGGTATTCTTCAACATCAGCTCCTCCTTCAAACTTGGGTATAGAAAACTTGGGCTTACCCAAACCATCTTCCTCATCGTGTCCACGACCATTGCGGCCAAGTGGAGCCCAACCACGAGGATGATCACCACTAAGCGCACCACGAGCATTGTCTGCGTCATCTTGAAGCTCAGGATCTTCGTCATCTTGTTGTTGTTGGGTCAAATTCTCAACAGCGAGGTGCAAATCTGCAAGACTGCGCTGTATATCCGTCATTTGATCTTTCATTGTAGTGACGGTCTCACATGTAGTATCCAGTTTCTGGGAGATCCCTTGGACCGTTCCCCTAAGCTCATCACCTTGAGCGCGGAATTCACGTCGCATCTCATTACGAAGAGCTTCATACTCCCTCCATGTGATGATATCTGCAGCACTCTTGTTTTCCTGGTTAACAATTTTTTGATCACTAGCAGACATGATTAGTATGTTAGTGCACTAAATCAAAAATATATGGTGGTACTCTCACAACTCACTCAAAAACTGATAAGAAAAGGAGATCTTACCGTTCCAAAGTAAATTAGTGTTCCTTACCACTTGTAATAACAACTAGTGCACGGATATAGCGAAGCGAATATCAAGGGTATAAGAACAAATCACACGACAAAGCAGGGTATATGTGGGGATGTAGGTGGGCTACCTATTTGCACCAATAACAAGCTCTAGCGCTGACCGTAGACAACCAATGATACTCACACAAGGCGATAAATGTGGCAATGCAACTATATGGAGGAAAGGTTGCAATGCACTCGAGAGACACTAGCAAAGCTCAACGAAACAAGTACAAGATTTCTCAACTACGGGTGCAGTAAAGAAAAATTAGGCCTTCACTTGATTCTACTAGCACTTCACTTTTCTTTTTGTATTTTGTTTTTATAACGCAGCTATGTAGCTATTTTTGCTTCTTTTCAATTTTCTCTTTTTTTGATTTGATGACTCAACTCCTTGATAACACGGCCAACAAGATATGCAAAGCACCAAAATGCTAATGAGCAGCCTGTCGAGCGGTAAAACTAGTCTCTTCTTAAGGTAAGCCCGATGAAAGGACTCCAGAGGTTTGGAGTAAAAGGAAAACTCAGTCCTAGATATATAGAACCTTTCAAGATACTGAGTCAGAACCGAGGTTTAGCCTTTGAATTGGATCTACCTGGAAGGCTAGCTCAAGTTCACAATGTATTCCATGTGTCACAACTTCGGAAATGTTTGAAGACCCCAGATGAACCAATATCACATGATGAGCTCGAGTTACAACCAGACTTGACGTATATCGAGAAGCCAGCCAAGATTCTCGAGGAGAGCTGGAAACAACTCAGAAATAAAGCGATCAAGTATTGCAAAATACAATGGAAGCATCACCCCGAGATGGAAGCCACCTGGGAAAAAGAGGAAGACCTGAGGAAAACATACCCCGAGCTGTTCAGGTATTACAACCACAACTTCGGGACGAAGTTTTCTTTAAGGGGGAAAGGCTATAATGTCCCAGGTTTAGAGACGATCAAGGGGTAGATTTTAGAAAGGGATGTGCATTGCATAGTAAATTCTGGGGAAATTTCGCGCTTTTAAACAAAAACTGCATAGAAGGGGGACAAGTTTCTCTCTCGATACCTTACAGGGTTAGGGTTTCGAGAGTGCGACAAACTTGCATCTCACTTCACTACTTTAGGGTTTGGAGAAGAGAGAGGAGAGTTTGCATGATTGAATTATTTATAAAGTGACATAGTTGAATTCAAACCAATGTTGAATATGAATTTCAAATTCAAACATTAAATAATTACCTAAATAATTCAATTGTGAGGTAATTCATTAAGTAAATAATCAATAATAAACAAAATGAACAATTATAATAAAGTAAAGCTCATTAGGGAAAACTTTGAGCTTTATTGATCATCACACAATTTACATTGTCATTACAATATTCATAAGAGAAAATAAATGAATTACAACACATTACAAGAATTGGTGAAATTGAAAAAAATAAAAGAGAATAAAAAGAAAAGTACAAGTAATGACCCTAGTCTAAATACTACAAGATCATCTTCACTTGATCTTGGATTTGATGAACTCCATGTCCATCTTTGATCAATTGTTGATTCCCTGCATAAATCAAAGCAAAACCAGTATAAAGCCAAGTGGCAAAGCCACTTGGCAGGTTAACAAATAAAGGAAATGAAGGGGATATGATCAAGCTGCCGAGCTAATCCATGCCACAGACAAGTTCCAGGTCCAGGTGCACAGCACATGCCTATACACACACACAGCCTGCTCACAGGGCTGTGTGCATGCAGCACACACACACAGTGAGTCACCAAAGTGACAAGCAAGAGCTGTCGATCAGGGAGAGCAAGGGAGCATCACATATAAGCTTTTCAGAAGCAAACCCTAGCTCATTCATCGGCAGGCAACTTGGTAAGTCATCAGAGAACAAGAACACTTAGAACAGGAAGAACACATAGCCATAACTCTCATCCAGGAACAGCTCAAGCAAGGAACTGTTTCCTGTTGAGAAGCAAACCATGGAGTAGATCAAGCACAAGATCACCAGGAGGAGCAGGGCAAGTAAATCAACCACAAGAAATCAGCACAGAAGCAAAACCTCTACACCAACACTCATTTTCTAGGAGCTGGAGTGAGGTATACACAAAAGAACCTGAGCAAACACATGCTTTGCTCATCAATAAGCATACACATGCATCACAGAATCAAATAAGGGTAGGAAACCCTGGATGTATCATCACTTGGTTGCAAAACCATTTGGTGCCAGTAAATAAAGCAAAGGCTAGAAGGAAAATAACCAAGGGAACATTGGTTGTGTCAACACAGTGACACAACCAGAGAAATCCATCATGGATTTGATCCTAATTAGCCATTCCAACTCACCTAGCACTACATGGTTTGCTAACCATCAGACAGATAGGCACTTGTGCCTATTCTAGTTTGTCAACAGCAAAGAGCACTGGAAATCCAACAGGGATTGCCAGAGATGTATCCACCAAGCACAACAAGCCATAGAAAGGGGGAACTACCCTTGACAGCATCACAGTGCTGCCAGGGCTACCTCAACCCACAAGCCAACACTTAGAACCACCACATCATCACCAGAAAGGTTCAGTAGTGGGCTAGGGTACCCAACCAGTGGTTGGCATCCTACTAGCCCTAACAAATTCATTGAAATGATCATCACTGAATCACAGCTTCACATCATTTATCCATCTAATCAAGCAAGGATAAACAGATAAATGAAACAGACAAGCAATTGATGCACCAGGGTCTTGCAAATGATCAAATGGATCATGGCAGGCATCAATTGATGCTTAAGCAACAAAGACACATCGTGCCAAGCCTGTGTGATGCATAAACAGCACAGAGTGAGCCCAGAGAGTCACAGAAAGGAACCCAGCAGTTAACTATCAAGCAAATGATGATCAGATGATCATCAGAGCTTGCTAGCTCCTGCTACAGATTGCCATAGCCTAGTACCACAACAGGAATTAACCAACTACTGAAGAAATCCAACCAAGTCATAACTGAATAATTAGATAACTGAATTAATGACTTTATAATTGTATCCAAAAGCGCATCAAAGGCTTGATGAACCACTGGATCATAATCCACAAGCAAAGCACATATCAATTCATCACTGAATCACACTGATAAACCAACAGTAGTGCTCAATTGAGCATAATCATGAATTTGAACACAATGAACTAAGCCCAGAGGCACTGGCACTTGCAAATATGCAAGGATTAATCACAACAATCAAGCCAGGGGCAAGAGCCCAGGGCCAAACATGGTTACCCAGTAACAGCAACAACAGCTGGAGCAACATGGCAAGCCATGAGCATCACAGCTTGCTCATGAGCAGTACAGAGGCGGCACAGATATAGAACTCATATGAACATGAGCATAGATTTAGCAGCACAAGCATGAGCTAGAGAGGAGAGCGCAACAGTACAAGCACAAGACTAGAGCGAGGCCATGGCTAGCAGAGCGCAGCAGCAGCACACCCTAGAGCAGGCACAGCAGCTAGGGCGCAGCACATAGCCACAGTAGCATGGCACCTCACGACATCTCCATGGAGGGAGACAGCCGTAGCTCAGCTAGGAGAAGGACTAGAGGAAGAAGGAGGAGGGGAGCACTTACAGGCGAAACGGCGGAAAGCACGGCCATGGCGGCACGGCGGCACACGTCGGTCGAATGACGGCGCCAGGCCATGGCCAATCCAGGCAGTCGTCGGGGCGCAGGGGCTCCAGCGCAACCACGGCGGGGCACACGGCCACGCCACGGCGCCAGGCTTGTCGGCAACGACGAAATCGCGGCCATTCGCCCGCGGCCATGTCCCAGGGGTGTTGGGGAAGAACGGTGGCGACGAGGGAGAGCAAATCGGCGCGGACCAATCGGTGCACCGTCGAGCGGCGGTTCGAGTGGCACCAATCTCATCGCCGGAGCTGGTCGGAGACGGCCGATTTAATTCGTCGACGGCGAGGCGACCACGGCATCGCGAGAGCGAGGAGAGAAGTTAGGGTTTCTGCGCGAGGAGAGAGGAGAGGACGAATGGGCCGACCGAGCCCAAAAGGTGGCTCGGGTTCGACCTAACCCGTTGGGCCACCTGACAGGTGGGGCCCAAGGGTATTTCAGTCTTTTCACAAATCAATAAATACATGAAACTTTGAAATTCAATAGAAAATTGATAAAAGCTCTTAAAAATAACTTAAAAATATGAAAAAGGATCAGCATAAAATTCTCTATTTAACTAAAGTATCAAAGAGAATTTTTGAAGACAATTAAGAGTAAGTCCTATTTTGATGATTTAAATAATCATTTAAATCACACACCTAATTTTCTATAATGAAAATAAGTCCATTAAGGTATTTGGACTTTAAAAAACACCTTGACAACATTTCAAGGTTGTATTTTACTTTAAATCAAGTATCCTCAAATTATTCTTAGTATTAACCTCTTACATGAAATAATAACGACATCGGAAGGGGGGAACAAACCCTAAAAATGGAATCATGCATAATTGCTTCTTTAACCATTGCCCTTATCGGACAATGATGCTATTTTTCAGAACCAGAGGACAAGGGTCAGTCCACACCTTCCAACTGCAAAACTTTGCAGTGTTCAGGCAAGTTCATCACTTGCTCATATCATTTGAGTATTTTTATCAAATTACTTGCAAAGTACTATGGTTATCACTATTGCACAAAAATCAAAACCACTACTTTCATAACTATGAATATGACTATGTGGTGGGCAATGGAACCATGGATTGTGTTGATATGGTGGAGGTTCCATTGCACGGGTTTATATCCATCTAGGATTAAACAACAAATGTCGCCAGTGATTCTTGTGCCGTAATACCCGTGTTAACCATAAGATCCGGAGTGGGACGGAGTAGTCAAAAGTGTTTCCACCTCTCGTTCATCAACGGATGCGCTTTACCGTAGTACACTTGTAATCCAAGGGGGCAAGCTGGTGAGGCTGGGGAGTCCTAAGTCCCCACGGCATAGTCCGTAGTACACTTGTTGCCCGAAGGAGCAAGATGGTGAGGCTGGGGAGTCCTAAGTCCCCACGGTATTGCGGTCTAGGATGGGTTGCAGCCACCGGCGTAGGAGTGTATGGTAGAGCCCAGCACTGTTGTTGTGGTCGGGGTCCACCTTGAAATCTACAGGAATAATGGGACCGACGTGGACCTAGGGTCGGCGCATGCAACAAAGGGTGGGTGTTCGAGGTAGCGGAGGAACATGATTGGCTAGACCTTATACCGGGCCTCACACCGAAGGAAGTGTGGACGGGAAAGCTGCCCGGTTGGCACCAAGGTTAAGATCTCTTATGGGTAAAGCAACACACCTCTGCAGAGTGTAAAGAACTGTGACCTGTCACTCCCTGTTCCGGGATGAGGAACTGCGAACGCGGCCGGAAAGGAGCTCCATGAAGTTCTAGTAAACCGGTGAAGGCTGACGGACATAGCTCTTTGAAATAAAATCAATCTCTTGAAGAAATGTTTATCAAAACTTGCATTGGTATTAGACTTTCTGGTCTGATATCGTAGCTAGTGCATTAAACACCTCTTATCTATAATGAACTTGTTGAGTACGCTCGTACTCATACCACTCTTAAATCCCATGCTTAGATTGTCTGAACCGTCTGGAGGAGGACTACGACAACAATGAAGGAGCCGAGATTATCGGCTATGATGAACCTGACCTCTCAGGAGGAGTTGAAGGCGTAGACTATCTCATAGTCTACGGATCCGGGGAGGCTTCCGGAGGAGATCAAGCCTAGTGATATCCGATAGTAGTAGTATCCGAGCAGCCCGAACTCTTAGTATTTAGCTGCTCGATGAAATAAATGTTTAGTTTAATGAGACTCATGTATTGTAAGTTAAGTTGGGTTCGCCTCGAACCCAGGAGTTTTCCTCTTAGGACCCAAGAGGAGCTCCGAGACGACATGTGTATGTTATTTGTAATAATATGTGAATGAGTTATGGACCTGCTATGTTCTGTTGTACTACTCTGAGGGATGTAACATTTGCGGAATGGTACTTCGTGAATGTTATATCAACGACTGGCATACTACAACATGCAGTGGTATGCAGGGTCACCACAGTACCCCTTTGTGATACTTGGTTGAAACATATGCTATGCAATGATCCATGTAAATCCAAGCTAATTAGGACAAGGTGCGGGCACTATTGGTAATCTATGCATGAGGCTTGCAACTTATAGGATGTCTTATACATAACACATATGCTTTATTACTACCGTTGACAAAATTGTTTCTATGTTTTCAAAAAAAAAGCTCTAGCACAAAAATAGTAATCCATGCTTCCCTCTACGAAGGGCCTTTCTTCTACTTTATGTTGAGTCAGTTTACCTACTTCCTTCCATCTTAGAAGCAAACACTTGTGTTAACTATGCATTGATTCCTACATACTTGCTTATTTGCATTCATCATATTACTTTGTGTTGGCAATTATCCATGAGATATGTATGTTGAAAGTTGAAAGCAACTGCTGAAACTTAAATCTACGGAACCGGGGAGGCTTCCGGAGGAGATCAAGCCTAAAAACATCGAGTAGTAGTAGTAGCCGAGCAGCCCGAACTCTTAGTACTTAGCTGCTCGAGAGAATAAATGTATAATTTAATGAGACTTCTATATTGTAAGCTAAGTTGGGTCCGCCTCGAACCCAGGAGTATTCCTCATAGGACCCAAGAGGAGCTCCGAGACGATATGTGTATGATGATTGTAATATTAAATGAATGAGTTATGGACCTGCTATGTTCTGTTGTACTACTCTGAGGGATGTAATATTTGCGGAATGGTACTTCGTGAATGTTATATCAACGACTGGCATACTACAACATGCAGTGGTATGCAGGGTCACCACAGTTGGTATCAGAGCAAAAGCTTTGACCTTAGGTTGGAACCTAGTAAATGGGACCAAACGTTAGGAGTCAAATAGGACTAATAAAGAATTCTCTAAAAATATGGTGTATATTCAATTGAGAATACAACAATCATATCTTTTAGTGCGATAATTCTTTATTATCTCTATTATGATGCATTATTACTAATCTTATAATCTTTCTATTTCTACAGCCAACATGGCAAGTTCACGACCGGGAAGAAACGTGAAAGTTATGGATTCCACACTGAACGAATACCAAGGAGGACTTGCTGATATCCTACGAGCCATGTTACTGGAATTTGGGTGCGATCCCCAGATTCCAGTAAAGAAGTACATGTTCTATGATGGTCCTGTATTGGCCAAGTGCAGGGTAGGACTACGACTTCCCGAATCTTTGGGAATGAGCGTAGTCATGCCAGCTGGAGAAGCTAGGACAACCAACACAGCCTACCATATAGCTGTTATGAGAGCCATAACCGACATACGGGAACATAAGACAAAAGAGCTTATGGATTCCGAGTTCTCCCATATTCCTCATAATCAGGAGGAAGAAGATCCCATGCTCAACCACTACAAATATGCTAAACGCAAACCTATAGCAGCGGCAAAATATATGGATAATAGCCGCAACTTCATATCATTACTCTTTCAGTTGAACCATCATCTGATAGGAGCAATTGATACGATGCTTGAGGAATTCACTGAACCCAAGGAGGAGAGTAGGGGAAAAGAACCTATGGAGAATGTGGTGCATACACCAGTTTATTCAGCTGGTGACTACATCAGTATTGATCCACTTGCACGTGAACCCACACCTGCTACACCTGGGAACTATCTGGGTAGTTCCTATGGGGGATACGAAGGCGGAGAGGAATCCGGAAACAACCATCATTCCGAGACTCCTATCGAGAATTCCAGGGGTTGGTGTTGGGGATCGGATACTGGAACTCATAGTACTTCTGTGTATTATGATGGAGAGATGAATGATGACGCAACAACCTAGAACCAGAGCTATCCTAATAATGAAGGAGTGGATGGAGGATATCCGACACAAGTTGAGTCGGGTATGAGTTTTGGTAACCCATATGGTGGGGCTACAGGGGAGTACACTCGATGGGTGGACTATGATGCACTCAACGATCAGTTTGTGAACACTGATTTCTCCTTAGGATCATCGTCTGATTCGGATTACAAGCCAACGGGGAGACCTTATGTTCCAGGGTCTATCAGGAGGACGACACGTTCGACCGGATGGAAGCCTGGGATGTACCGGGAGTGAAGATCGACTAGAGTCTACCAAGGGAGGCGAGGCTATAATACACAAGTACCACGTGTATTATAGTTTGTAATATTTGTATAAATTTGTACATATACTTTAATAAGTGAGTTTACATACTCACATCGACTTGAGTATTGTAATAAGACCACTTAAGTATGTATATACAGGATATATGTTTTGTATGATTTGGATTTGCTTCTTGATTTCCATTGCGTGACTAGTTCTGTGCACAAAGTTGAGCTCAGAAAACTTGCGCATGGAGTAATTATGAGTATCATCTTGTGTTGCAGAACTAGGGGGTTATGTCGGGAACGTTAGGAGACGAGACTGAAGCACAGCGCATGGAGCGCGAAGCAAAACAAAAGGAAGAGGCTGAGGGTGCAGCTAGAGATCAGTTTCCACCACCACCACCCATGACGCAGCAAAACTTTATCCAATACATGCAGCTGGTAGAGGAGCGACAGCGTGTAACACTGGAGCAGCAGAACAAATTCTTCCAGGATTTGTTGCAGCAAAATAGGGTGGAGAGACCTGAGAACCCGGGAGTCACATTAGCGGACTTCCAAAACACCAAGCCGATATCTTTCGCATACGCGCCCGAGCCAATGGACGCGGAAGATTGGCTGATGGATACAGAGCGCAAGCTCAACACCGTTGGATGTAACGACCAAGAGAAGGTTCGTTATGCTACCCATCTGCTATGTGGACCTGCCGCATCATGGTGGGATAATATTGTAGCCGTTTACCCGGCTGGAAAGGTATTTACCTGGGAGGAATTCACGAGGAAGTTCAGGGAATCCAATGTCCCTGAAAGTATTGTGGAGCTGAAGCGTCGAGAATTTGAGAGTCTCGAGCAGAAGGACAAGGCAATCCTGACCTATGTCAGGGAGTTCTCTAAACTGTCTCGGTACGAGGTTGAGGAAGTCAACACCGAGGACAAGAAGAAAAAGAGATTTCTGAGGGGGTTGAGTCCCCAGTTCAAGGTACAGCTCCGTATGATGAGAGCGACGGAGTTTCAAGAGTTGGTGGATGCAGCCATCACTCTAGAAGATGATTTCAAGCAATTACAGGAGGAAAAGAGGAAAAAGGCCAAGTTTGAGCCTAAGAGGTTTGTTAGTAACAAGCCTAATACCAGTCTGAGTTTCAAGCCCAGATACAGCAACAACAACAACAACAACAGCAACTACTACGGTAGTAGGAAGAATCAGGCATTTCAGACTGCAAATCAAAGCGTTTGCAGGAGTTGTGGACTCACAGGGCATTTCGCCAGGGATTGCAAGAAACCAAGGATTATATGCTTTGGTTGTCGCCAGGAGGGGCACATGCTGAAGGACTGCCCCAAGAGAAACACCGGAGGAGGTCAGTCTGGAGGAGGTGGAGGTCGAGGAGGAAACACCGGAGGCAACTGGAAGAATAATAAGCCCTTCGGCAAGCTGAACTGTACCAGTCTGGAGGAGGTGGTCAACTCTGACCAGGCGGTGATAGGTACGCTCCAGATACTCACTCATCCTGGCAAAGTACTTTTTGATACTGGTGCAACTACATCATTCATATCTCAACAATTCATCATCAAACATGGGATTAGTTGCACTAAGTTAGATACACCCATAACCATACTTTCTGCGGGGGGGAACGATAGTAGTAACCCATGCCAAACAAAAACAGGTCATTATGATCAATAAGTGCGCGTTTGACGCGGACCTGTTCATTTTACCGATGAAGGACATTGATGTCATTCTTGGTATGAACTGGTTAGAAGCTAATGGAGCATTGATCGACTGTGTAAACAAGACGGTGTCATTGAAAAGCCCCGATGGAAGTAGAATGATCTACCAAGGCGACAAACATACATAGATTGAAGTTGAGCTACAGCTTAACAGTATGAAGGAGGTGAAATTAGAAGATATACCTGTAGTAAATGAATTCCAGGATGTGTTTCCTGCGGAATTACCTGGTATGCCACCAGATAGGGAGATAGAATTCACTATCGACCTAATTCCAGGAACAGCTCCGATTGCTAAGGCACCATACAAGATGGGGCCCAAGGAGTTGAAGGAACTGAAGGAGCAATTGGATGACTTGGAACAAAAGGGATTCATTCAGGAGAGTGTTTCACCATGGGGATCACCTGTGATCTTCGTGGATAAAAGGGATGGAGGAAGAAGGATGTGCGGAGACTACAGGAATCTGAACAACATCACAATCAAGAACAAGTATCCACTTCCAAGAATACAAGATCTATTTGATCAAGTGAGAGGCGCGGGAGTCTTTTCCAAGATTGATCTAAGATCCGGTTATCACCAGATAAAGATCAAGAAGGAAGACGTTCCGAAAACTGCCTTTGTCTCAAGGTATGGACACCATGAATACCTTGTAGTACCTTTTGGATTGACCAATGCCCCAGCAATATTCATGAATCTCATGAATAAGATCTTCATGCCATATCTAGACAAGTTTGTCATCGTATTTATCGATGATATCTTGATATATTCCAAGAACAAGGCAGAACATGCCGAACATTTGAGGTTAGTGTTGCAAACACTAAGGGAACATCAACTCTATGCCAAACTTAGTAAGTGTGAATTTTGGCTAGATCAAGTGGAATTTCTTGGTCATGTCATTAGCAAAGATGGAATCGCTGTTAATCCGAGCAAGGTAGCAGCAGTTCTAGAATGGGAAGCACCCAAGACTGTCAAGGAAATCCGAGGATTCCTAGGAATGGTAGGATATTATCGGAGATTCATTGAAGGATTCTCTAAGATAGCAGGACCAATGACAAAACTGTTAAGAAAGAACACACCATTCGTGTGGTCAGAGGAGTGTGAGAGGAGGTTTCAAACTCTGAAGGAGAAACTCACCACGGCACCGGTGTTAGCGGTTCCTGAAGTTGGCAAGGATTACACCGTGTACTGTGACGCATCCAAGCATGGATTGGGTTGCGTACTCATGCAAGATCGGAAAGTAATATCTTATGGATCGAGGCAACTCAGACCTCATGAAGTGAATTATCCAACACATGACTTGGAATTAGCAGCAGTCGTGTTTGCACTCAAAACTTGGAGACATTTTCTCTATGGAGCTAAGTGTGAGCTCTATACAGACCATAAAAGCCTCAAATACTTCTTCACTCAGAAGGAACTCAACATGAGGCAGAAAAGATGGCTAGAATTGATCAAGGATTATGATGTGACAATCAATTACACACCAGGGAAGGCTAATGTTGTAGCAGATGCCCTGAGTAGAAAGAGCACCGGAGGAGTGGAACAAGAAATATCACCGGAGTTGAGGAAGGAAATAAGTCAAGCCCAAATACAACTTTGGGAGAAGGAAGCCCATGAAGGATTATCGGCGTTGCAAGTAGCCGATGAGTTGAATGTCAACCTGAAGAATGAGATAATGATGGGTCAGTTGGACGATCCATTCATCGTTGAGGAGATGAGAAGAATAGATGAGGGAAGACCATCAGAATTTCACCGCGGAGAATCTGGATCTTTATGGTTCCAGAAAAGAATTTGCGTCCCGGATATTGCCGAAATTAAGGAAGTAATACTCCGGGAAGCTCATCAAACACCATATTCCATACATCCGGGAAGTACAAAGATGTACATGGACTTAAAGGAACTATTCTGGTGGAATAACATGAAGAGGGAGATAGCACAATATGTAGCAGAATGCCATACATGCCAGAGAGTGAAGGCTGAACACCAGAGTCCGGCAGGGAAGTTACAACCTTTACCTATTCCAGAGTGGAAATGGGAGGAAATAGGGATGGATTTCATCACCGGACTACCCATGACCAATAAAAAGAAGGACATGATATGGGTAATCGTGGACCGGTTGACGAAGAGCGCTCACTTCTTAGCGGTAAACCAGCAGGATAAAGGAGAGAAACTCATCGATCTTTACATCAAAGAGATCGTGAGTAAGCATGGATTACCTAAGAAGATAGTGTCGGATCGAGGATCCGTGTTCACATCAGCATTCTGGAAGCAACTTCACGAAGCTTTAGGATCTAAGTTGGACTATAGTACCGCTTACCATCCACAGACCGGTGGACAAACCGAGAGAACCAACCAGATCTTAGAGGATATGCTTAGGGCTTGTGCCCTAGACTTCGGAGGATCATGGGAAGAACACTTACCACTAGCAGAGTTTTCATATAACAATAGTTATCAAAGCAGCATCAAGATGGCACCATTTGAAGCTCTGTATGGAAGGAAGTGTAGATCACCGATATGTTGGTATGAAGCCGGAGCAAGCAAAGAGTTCAACCCTGATTATGTCAAGGAAAAACAACAAATCATTGACATTATCAGAGACAGGCTCAAGATAGCCCAAAGTCGGCAAAAGAGTTATGCCGATCAGAAGAGAAGGACATGGGAGCCACGAGTTGGAGACATGGTTTATCTTAAGGTAAGCCCGATGAAAGGACTCCAGAGGTTTGGAGTAAAAGGAAAACTCAGTCCTAGATATATAGGACCTTTCAAGATACTGAGTCAGAACCGAGGTTTAGCCTTTGAATTGGATCTACCTGGAAGGCTAGCTCAAGTTCACAATGTATTCCATGTGTCACAACTTCGGAAATGTTTGAAGACCCCAGATGAACCAATATCACATGATGAGCTCGAGTTACAACCAGACTTGACGTATATCGAGAAGCCAGCCAAGATTCTCGAGGAGAGCTGGAAACAACTCAGAAATAAAGCGATCAAGTATTGCAAAATACAATGGAAGCATCACCCCGAGAGGGAAGTGATGTCTACGTTCCCCCTCCTTTCCTGTAGACAGTGTTGGGCCTCCAAGAGCAGAGGTTTGTAGAACAGCAGCAAGTTTTCCCTTAAGTGGATCACCCAAGGTTTATCGAACTCAGGGAGGAAGAGGTCAAAGATATCCCTCTCATGCAACCCTGCAACCACAAAGCAAGAAGTCTCTTGTGTCCCCAACACACCTAATAGGTGCACTAGTTCGGCGAAGAGATAGTGAAATACAGGTGGTATAAATAAGTATGAGCAGTAGTAACGGTGCCAGAAAATAGCTTGCTGGCGTGTAGTTGATGGTGGTAGTATTGCAGCAGTAGTAACACAGTGAAACAGTAAACAAGCAGTAGTAACGCAGCAGTATTTAGGAACAAGGCCTAGGGATTACACTTTCACTAGTGGACACTCTCAACATTGATCACACAACAGAATAGATAAATGCATACTCTACACTTTTGTTGGATGATGAACACATTGCGTAGGATTACACGAACCCTCAATGCCGGAGTTAACAAGCTCCACAATAATGCTCATGTTTTAGTAACCTTGTAGTGTAAGATAGATCAACAGACTAAACCAAGTACTAACATAGCATGCACACTGTCACCTTCATGCATATGTAGGAGGAATATATCACATCAATACCATCATAGCAATAGTTAACTTCGCAATCTACAAGAGATCATGATCATAGCATAAACCAAGTACTAACACGGTGCACACACTGTCACCTTTACACACGTGCAGGAGGAATAAAACTACTTTAATAACATTGCTAGAGTAGCACATAGATAGATTGTGATACAAACTCATATGAATCTCAATCATGTAAAGCAGCTCATGAGATTATTGTATTGAGGTACATGGGAGAGATGAACCACATAGCTACCGGTACAGCCCCGAGCCTCGATGGAGAACTACTCCCTCCTCATGGGAGCAGCAGCGGTGATGAAGATGGCGGTGGAGATGGCAGCGGTGTCGATGGAGAAGCCTTCCGGGGGCACTTCCCCGCTCCGGCGGCGTGCCGGAACAGAGACTCCTGTCCCCCAGATCTTGGCTTCGCGATGGCGGCGGCTCTGGAAGGTTTCTGTGGTTTTCGTCAATCGTGGCTCTCGGTACTGGGGGTTTCGTCACGGAGGCTTTAAGTAGGCGGAAGGGCAAGTCAAGAGGCGGCACGGGGGGCCCACACCATAGGCCGGCGCAGCCAAGGGGGGGGGCGCCGCCCTAGGGTTTGGCCACCCCGTGGCCCCTCTTCGTCTCGTCTTCGGACATCTGGAAGCTTCGTGGAAAAATAGGCCCCTGGGCTTTGATTTCGTCCAATTCCGAGAATATTTCCTTACTAGGATTTCTGAAACCAAAAACAGCAGAAACAAAGAATCGGCACTTCGGCATCTTGTTAATAGGTTAGTTCCAGAAAATGCACGAATATGACATAAAGTGTGCATAAAACATGTAAATAACATCAATAATGTGGCATGGAACATAAGAAATTATCGATACGTCGGAGACGTATCAGCATCCCCAAGCTTAGTTCTGCTCGTCCCGAGCAGGTAAAACGATAACACAGATAATTTTTGGAGTGACATGCCATCATAATCTTGATCATACTATTTGTAAAGCATATGTAGTGAATGCAGCGATCAAAACAATGTATATGACATGAGTAAACAAGTGAATCATAAAGCAAAGACTTTTCATGAATAGCACTTCAAGACAAGCATCAATAAGTCTTGCATAAGAGTTAACTCATAAAGCAATAATTCAAAGTAAAGGCATTGAAGCAACACAAAAGAAGATTAAGTTTCAGCGGTTGCTTTCAACTTGTAATATCTCATGGATATTGTCAACATAGAGTAATATAATAAGTGCAATAAGCAAGTATGTAGGAATCAATGCACAGTTCACACAAGTGTTTGCTTCTTGAGGTGGAGGGAAATAGGTGAACTGACTCAACATTGAAAGTAAAAGAATGGTCCTCCATAGAGGAAAAGCATCGATTGCTATATTTGTGCTAGAGCTTTGATTTTGAAAACATGAAACAATTTTGTCAACGGTAGTAATAAAGCATATGCATCATGTAAATTATATCTTATAAGTTGCAAGCCTCATGCATAGTGTACCAATAGTGCCCGCACCTTGTCCTAATTAGCTTGGACTACCTGGATTATCACCGCAATACAATGCTTTAACCAAGTTTCACAAAGGGGTACCTCTATGCCGCCTGTACAAAGGTCTAAGGAGAAAGCTCGCATTTGGATTTCTCGCTTTTGATTATTCTCAACTTAGACATCCATACCGGGACAACATAGACAACAGATAATGGACTCCTCTTTTAATGCTTTAAGCATTCAACAACAATTAATTCTTTTCTCATTAGAGATTTGAGGATGTTTGTCCAAAACTGAAACTTCCACCATGGATCATGGCTTTAGTTAGCGGCCCAATGTTCTTCTCTAACAATATGCATGCTCAAACCATTCAACTCAGTGTAGATCGCCCTTACTTCAGACAAGACGAACATGCATAGCAACTCACATGAAATTCAACAATGAAAAGTTGATGGCGTCCCCAGTAAACATGGTTATCGCACAACAAGCAACTTAATAAGAGATAAAGTGCATAATTACATATTCAATACCACAATAGTTTTTAAGCTATTTGTCCCATGAGCTATATATTGCAAAGGTGAATGATGGAATTTTAAAGGTAGCACTCAAGCAATTTACTTTGGAATGGCGGAAAATACCATGTAGTAGGTAGGTATGGTGGACACAAATGGCATAGTGGTTGGCTCAAGTATTTTGGATGCATGAGAAGTATTCCCTCTCGATATAAGGTTTAGGCTAGCAAGGCTTATTTGAAACAAACACAAGGATGAACCGGTGCAGCAAAACTCACATAAAAGTCATATTGAAAACATTATAAGTCTCTACACCGTCTTCCTTGTTGTTCAAACTCAATACTAGAAATTATCTAGACCTTAGAGAAACCAAATATGCAAACCAAATTTTAGCATGCTCTATGTATTTCTTCATTAATGGGTGCAAAGCATATGATGCAAGAGCTTAATCATGAGCACAACAATTGCCAAGTATCACATTACCCAAGACATTAATAGCAATTACTACATGTATCATTTTCCAATTCCAACCATATAACAATTTAACGAAGGAGAAACTTCGCCATGAATACTATGAGTAGAAACCAAGGACATACTTGTCCATATGCTACAGCGGAGCGTGTCTCTCTCCCATAAAGTGAATGCTAGCATCCATTTTATTCAAACAAAACAAAAACAAAAACAAACCGACGCTCCAAGAAAAAGCACATAAGATGTGATGGAATAAAAATATAGTTTCAAGAGAAGGAACCTGATAATTTGTCGATGAAGAAGGGGATGCCTTGGGCATCCCCAAGCTTAGACGCTTGAGTCTTCTTGATATATGCAGGGGTGAACCACCGGGGCATCCCCAAGCTTAGAGCTTTCACTCTTCTTGATCATAGTATATCATCCTCCTCTCTTGACCCTTGAAAACTTCCTTCACACCAAACTTCTCATAAACTTCATTGGAGGGGTTAGTACATAATCAAAAACTCACATGTTCAGAGGTGACACAATCATTCTTAACACTTCTGGACATTGCCCAAAGCTACTGGAGTTTAATGGAACAAAGAAATCCATCCCACATAGCAAAAGAGGCAATGCGAAATAAAAGGCAGAATCTGTCAAAACAGAACAGTCCGTAAAGAAGAATTTCTAATAAATATTCCGTTGCTCAGATCAGAAAACTCAAAACTAATGAAAGTTGCGTACATATCTGAGGAACACGCACGTAAATTGGCATATTTTTCTGATTTTTCTACAGAGAAAACAGCCCAGATTCGTGACAGATAGAAATCTGTTTCTGCGCAGAAATCCAAATCTAGTATCAACCTTCGATTAGATGCTTCACTTGGCACAACAAAACACAAAACTAAGATAAGGAGAGGTTGCTACAGTAGTAAACAACTTCCAAGACACAAATATAAAACAAAGTACTGTAGCAAAATAACACATGGGTTATCTCCCAAGAAGTTCTTTCTTTATAGCCATTAAGATGGGCTCAGCAGTTTTAATAATCCATTCGCGGGAAATAGTATTTGAAGCAAAAGAGAGCTTCAAGAGGAAAATTCAAAACAAATTTAAGTCTAACATGCTTCCTATGAAGAGGAATCTTGTACACAAATGAATTCATGAAGAACAAAGTGACAAGCATAAGAGGATAAAACACGAGTAACTTCAAGATTCTCAACATAAAGAGGGGAAACTTAATATTATTAAGATGCATATAACCATATTTCCCTCTCACATAATAACTTTCAGTAGCATCATTGATGAAATCCACAATATACCCATCACTTAAAACATGCTTATCATGGTTCATATGCATAGAAGTATCATTAATTTTGGCATAAGAAGAGTTATTCTCATTAATAGTAATTGGAGCAAGATTATCAAGAATTTGAACATGGTAAACAAGTTGCATATTAAAAGAATTGTTTTTGGTAATCCAATCATGACTATGACAAGTTTCATAAGGATAATTATAACCTATATCATAGCATTCTTTATAATAATCATCAAAGATCGGAGGCACAGTGTCATCATAAGAAATAGAATAATTATCTTTCACAGTCGGTTTATCTATGACCATACCATCATTGTTATTAGAAGGAGATGTATCAAACACATAATGATCAGTAGCAAAAGGATTTTCAAACACCTCTTCCCCAAGTTTACAGCTTTCTATATTATTATGGGAGGAAGCATGGATAGCACTGACACTATGGCAATTATTATCATCATTTTCAGAATTAGTTTCCCAGAGATTTGCAATATCAAAAGTAGTGTGCTCATTCAAATCATGATCACTAATGTATGTAAAGGGCATAGGAAGATCATCATATTTAGATTCATTATCACAATAATCATTAGGAGCAACATACTTACGGTTACTTAGCGTTATCTCATTCACGCGGGGATACGCCGTTACCTCTTTCTTTTTATTCTTCTTCTTCTTCTTCGTTCCCTTCTTCTTCTTCTTCTTCTCTTCCTTCTCCTCATTTCCTTCTTTAGGAGGAAGAGGCTTGAAGGGTAGCTTGTCCGCATAACCTGATTTACTTCCAGAAACAATAGAAGAAACTTGGAAGGATTCCTCCTTTTCATTAATTAGTTCAAAACACATGGCGGTCCTATCATATTTTGGCAAGGTGTCGTCTTCTAAAATATTTTGTATGTAAGTATTTGTATGGCTATTATCAATGCAATAAGAAAAACACCCATGCAGGACATCATCAATATCAAGATCACTCATATATAACAAAGAGATTTTTCTCGACAGTTCTTCACACCCCAAAAATAAAGTAAGTTCATAATGCTGATTAGGAGTAATTTCATCATCACAATACAAATTTGCAGCACTCATTGGGTTCAAATTATCATTGGAGGAGCATTGAAAATTAAAATGACCCACTTCATGGCAAACTTCACAAATAAAAGGATAAAGGGCACAAACTTTTTTACCAAGATCATCTAGAGCCCTAAACCACTTTCTAGTTTTTTCATTAATATGATGGATGCAATATTCATCTTTGACTTGATTAATTCCACAAGGTCTATGCATTCCACAAAAATTAACATGCTTATAGGAAATAGCACTCTTAGGAGTTTGAGCATGCTTATGGCAATAATTAACAACAATTTCATTCTTCATGCAAGCCTCTTTAAAAGGTTCATGATACTTATCAAAATTCTTCCTAGGCAATTCAAAATGAGAAGCAAAGGCTTTATAAAGATTTGCAGCAACTTGAGAGTCAAGACCATAAGTAGCACTCATATTTTGAAATTTATCGGTATCCATAAAAGCTTCAATGCATTCATAATCATAATTTATACCTGACTCTTTACCTTTGTCGTTCTCCCATCCTTCAGCGTTGTCCTCAATCCGATCAAGAAGATCCCACCTAGCTTCAACCTCCTTGCTTGTGAAAGATCCCTCCGAACATGCGTCCAGATAGTCCTTGTGTTGTCCTGAAAGCCTCGCATAAAAATTATTAACAATAACATTACGGGGGAGCTCATGAATGGGACATTTGAGCATTAGTGACTTCAGTCTCCCCCACGCTTGAGAAATACTCTCTCCATCACGAGGATAAAAGTTATAAATATAATTCCTATCAATATGCACTTCATGAGGAGGATAAAATTTAGAATAAAAGAGAGATGCAATTTCCTCCCAACTAAGAGAATGTCTATTCTCCAACAATTTATACCAATGCGCCGCTTTACCAGACAGCGAAACAGAGAATAGCTTCTTCCTCACTTCATCCATAGAGATACCTGCACACTTGAATAACCCGCATAATTCGTGCAAAAACAGTAAATGATCTCTAGGATGGACAGTTCCATCCCCTTTATAGTGGTTGTCCATAACACGTTCAATAATTTTCATAGGTATTTTATACGGAATACTTTCAGCAGGTGGAATTAAAATATCAGAAGCATCATTAGAATCATCGCATATGGGAGATAAAGCATTATCAGAGCAAAATATTTCTTCCAAAGCTGAGGAGCAAAAAAGATTATTTTTATATAAACTAGCTTCCCCAAGCTTAGACTTTTCCATAGTATTAGCAGTAATTGCATTCATGCTAATAACATCACTACTATCATGCAAATAAGGTTCCATAGGTTTTTTAATTTTCGCATCAAACAATTCTAAATCAGGAAAAAGACTAAAAAGCTCACCAATTTTTTTGTTGTTTTCCATTATGCCTAACTAGTGTAAACAAGAAACAAAAAGATGCAATTGCAGGATCTAAAAGAAATAGCTTCGAGTACTTACAATGGCGGAAAATAGCTTGGTAGCCGAGATCCGGAGTGTGAGTACCTTTTACCTTTCCTCCCCGGCAACGGCGCCAGAAAATAGCTTGATGTCTACGTTCCCCCTCCTTTCCTCAGACGGTGTTGGGCCTCCAAGAGCAGAGGTTTGTAGAACAGCAGCAAGTTTTCCCTTAAGTGGATCACCCAAGGTTTATCGAACTCAGGGAGGAAGAGGTCAAAGATATCCCTCTCATGCAACCCTGCAACCACAAAGCAAGAAGTCTCTTGTGTCCCCAACACACCTAATAGGTGCACTAGTTCGGCGAAGAGATAGTGAAATACAGGTGGTATAAATAAGTATGAGCAGTAGTAACGGTGCCAGAAAATAGCTTGCTGGCGTGTAGTTGATGGTGGTAGTATTGCAGCAGTAGTAACACAGTGAAACAGTAAACAAGCAGTAGTAACGCAGCAGTATTTAGGAACAAGGCCTAGGGATTACACTTTCACTAGTGGACACTCTCAACATTGATCACACAACAGAATAGATAAATGCATACTCTACACTTTTGTTGGATGATGAACACATTGCGTAGGATTACACGAACCCTCAATGCCGGAGTTAACAAGCTCCACAATAATGCTCATGTTTTAGTAACCTTGTAGTGTAAGATAGATCAACAGACTAAACCAAGTACTAACATAGCATGCACACTGTCACCTTCATGCATATGTAGGAGGAATAGATCACATCAATACCATCATAGCAATAGTTAACTTCGCAATCTACAAGAGATCATGATCATAGCATAAACCAAGTACTAACACGGTGCACACACTGTCACCTTTACACACGTGCAGGAGGAATAAAACTACTTTAATAACATTGCTAGAGTAGCACATAGATAGATTGTGATACAAACTCATATGAATCTCAATCATGTAAAGCAGCTCATGAGATTATTGTATTGAGGTACATGGGAGAGATGAACCACATAGCTACCGGTACAGCCCCGAGCCTCGATGGAGAACTACTCCCTCCTCATGGGAGCAGCAGCGGTGATGAAGATGGCGGTGGAGATGGCAGCGGTGTCGATGGAGAAGCCTTCCGGGGGCACTTCCCCGCTCCGGCGGCGTGCCGGAACAGAGACTCCTGTCCCCCAGATCTTGGCTTCGCGATGGCGGCGGCTCTGGAAGGTTTCTGTGGTTTTCGTCAATCGTGGCTCTCGGTACTGGGGGTTTCGTCACGGAGGCTTTAAGTAGGCGGAAGGGCAAGTCAAGAGGCGGCACGGGGGGCCCACACCATAGGCCGGCGCGGCCAAGGGGGGCCGCGCCGCCCTAGGGTTTGGCCACCCCGTGGCCCCTCTTCGTCTCGTCTTCGGACATCTGGAAGCTTCGTGGAAAAATAGGCCCCTGGGCTTTGATTTCGTCCAATTCCGAGAATATTTCCTTACTAGGATTTCTGAAACCAAAAATAGCAGAAAACAGCAACTGGCACTTCGGCATCTTGTTAATAGGTTAGTTCCAGAAAATGCACGAATATGACATAAAGTGTGCATAAAACATGTAAATAACATCAATAATGTGGCATGGAACATAAGAAATTATCGATACGTCAGGGACGTATCAGGAAGCCACCTGGGAAAAAGAGGAAGACCTGAGGAAAACATACCCCGAGCTGTTCAGGTATTACAACCACAACTTCGGGATGAAGTTTTCTTTAAGGGGGAAAGGCTATAATGTCCCAGGTTTAGAGACGATCAAGGGGTAGATTTTAGAAAGGGATGTGCATTGCATAGTAAATTCTGGGGAAATTTCGCGCCTTTAAAAAAAAACTGCATAGAAGGGGGACAAGTTTCTCTCTCGATACCTTACAGGGTTAGGGTTTCGAGAGTGCGACAAACTTGCATCTCACTTCACTACTTTAGGGTTTGGAGAAGAGAGAGGAGAGTTTGCATGATTGAATTATTTATAAAGTGACATAGTTGAATTCAAACCAATGTTGAATATGAATTTCAAATTCAAACATTAAATAATTACCTAAATAATTCAATTGTGAGGTAATTCATTAAGTAAATAATCAATAATAAACAAAATGAACAATTATAATAAAGTAAAGCTCATTAGGGAAAACTTTGAGCTTTATTGATCATTGATACGTCTCCGACGTATCGATAATTTCTTATGTTCCATGCCACATTATTGATGTTATCTACATGTTTTATGCACACTTTATGTCATATTCGTGCATTTTCTGGAACTAACCTATTAACAAGATGCCAAAGTGCCAGTTGCTGTTTTCTGCTGTTTTTTGGTTTCAGAAATCCTAGTAAGGAAATATTCTCGGAATTGGACGAAATCAAAGCCCAGGGGCCTATTTTCTCACGAAGCTTCCAGAAGTCCGAAGGAGAGACGAAGAGGGGCCACGGAGGGGCCACACCATAGGGCGGCGCGGCCCCCCCCTTGGCCGCGCCGGCCTGTGGTGTGGGGCCCCCGTGCCGCCTCTTGACCTGCCCTTCCGCCTATAAAAAGTCTCCGTGACGAAACCCCCAGCATCGAGAGCCACGATACGGAAAACCTTCCAGACGCCGCCGCCGATCCCATCTCGGGGGATCCAGGAGATCGCCTCCGGCACCCTGCCGGAGAGGGGAATCATCTCCCGGAGGACTCTACGCCGCCATGGTCGCCTCCGGTGTGATGTGTGAGTAGTCTACCCCTGGACTATGGGTCCATAGCAGTAGCTAGATGGTTGTCTTCTCCCCATTGTGCTATCATTGTCGGATCTTGTGAGCTGCCTAACATGATCAAGATCGTCTATCTGTAATTCTATATGTTGCGTTTGTTGGGATCTGATGAATAGAGAATACTTGTTATGTTGATTATCAAAGTTATGCTATGTGTTGTTTATGATCTTGCATGCTCTCCGTTACTAGTAGATGCTCTGGCCAAGTAGATGCTTGTAACTCCAAGAGGGAGTACTTATGCTCGATAGTGGGTTCATGCCTGCATTGACACAGGACGGATGAAAAGTTCTAAGGTTGTGTTGTGCTGTTGCCACTAGGGATAAAACATTGATGCTATGTCTAAGGATGTAGTTGTTGATTACATTACGCACCATACTTAATGCAATTGTCTGTTGCTTTGCAACTTAATACTGGAGGGGGTTCGGATGATAACCTGAAGGTGGACTTTTTAGGCATAGATGCAGTTGGTTGGCGGTCTATGTACTTTGTCGTAATGCCCAATTAAATCTCACTATACTCATCATGATATGTATGTGCATTGTCATGCTCTCTTTATTTGTCAATTGCCCAACTGTAATTTGTTCACCCAACATGCTGTTCGTCTTATGGGAGAGACACCTCTAGTGAACTGTGGACCCCGGTCCAATTCTCTTTCTTGAAATACAATCTCTTGCAATACTTGTTCTACTATTTTCTGCAAACAATCATCTTCCACACAATACGGTTAACTCTTTGTTACAGCAAGCCGGTGAGATTGACAACCTCACTGTTTCGTTGGGGCAAAGTACTTTGGTTGTGTTGTGCAGGTTCCACGTTGGCGCCGGAATCCCTGGTGTTGCGCCGCACTACATCCCGCCGCCATCAACCTTCAACGTGCTTCTTGGCTCCTCCTGGTTCGATAAACCTTGGTTTCTTTCTGAGGGAAAACTTGCTGCTGTGCGCATCATACCTTCCTCTTGGGGTTGCCCAACGAACGTGTGAAATACACGCCATCAAGCTCTTTTTCTGGCGCCGTTGCCGGGGAGATCAAGACACGCTGCAAGGGGAGTCTCCACTTCTCAATCTCTTTACTTTGTTTTTGTCTTGCTTAGTTTTATTTATTACTTTGTTTGCTGCACTAAATCAAAATACAAAAAAATTAGTTGCTAGTTTTACTTTATTTGCTATCTTGTTTGCTATATCAAAAACACAAAAAAATTAGTTTACTTGCATTTACTTTATCTAGTTTGCTTTATTTACTGTTGCTAAAATGGCCAACGCTGAAAATACTAAGTTGTGTGACTTCACAACCACAAATAATAATGATTTCTTATGCACACCTATTGCTCCACCTGCTACTACAGCAGAATTCTTTGAAATTAAACCTGCTTTCGAATCTTGTTATGCGAGAGCAATTTTCTCAGTGTTAGTTCGATGATGCTGCTGCCCATCTTAATAATTTTGTTGAACTATGTGAAATGCAAAAATATAAAGATGTAGATGGTGATATTATTAAACTAAAATTGTTCCCTTTCTCATTAAGAGGAAGAGCTAAAGATTGGTTGCTATCTCTGCCTAAGAATAGTATTGATTCATGGACTAAATGCAAGGATGCTTTTATTGGAAGATATTATCCCCCTGCTAAAATTATATCTTTGAGGAGTAGCATAATGAATTTTAAACAATTAGATACTGAACATGTTGCTCAAGCTTGGGAAAGAATGAAATCTCTGGTTAAAAACTGCCCAACCCATGGACTGACTACTTGGATGATCATCCAAACCTTCTATGCAGGACTAAATTTTTCTTCACGGAATTTATTGGATTCAGCTGCTGGAGGTACCTTTATGTCCATCACTCTTGGTGAAGCAACAAAGCTTCTTGATAATATGATGATCAACTACTCTGAATGGCACACGGAAAGAGCTCCACAAGGTAAGAAGGTAAATTCTGTCGAAGAAACCTCTTCCTTGAGTGATAAGATTGATGCTATTATGTCTATGCTTGTGAATGATAGGACTAATATTGATCCTAATAATGTTCCATTAGCTTCATTGGTTGCACAAGAAGAACATGTTGATGTAAACTTCATTAAAAATAATAATTTCAACAACAATGCTTACCGGAACAATTCTAGTAACAACTATAGGCCATATCCTTATAATAATGGCAACGGCTATGGTAATTCTTATGGGAATTCTTACAACAATAATAGGAGTTCACCCCCTGGACTTGAAGCCATGCTTAAAGAATTTATTAGTACACAAACTGCTTTTAACAAATCTGTTGAAGAAAAGCTTGGGAAAATTGATATACTTGCTTCTAAAGTCGATAGTCTTGCTGCTGATGTTGATCTTTTGAAATCAAAAGTTTTGCCTAATGAGAATCATCATAATAAAATTACTACTACAGCAAATGCCATTCAAGTTAGAATTAATGAGAATATAAGATTAATGGCTGAACTGCGTGCTAGGTGGGATAGAGAAGAAAATGAAAAATTAGCTAAAGAGAAGAATGTAGCTAAAGTTTGGACTATTACCACCACTAGTAATGCTAATTCTACACATGTTGCTTCACCTCCTACTCATACTAATAAAAGAATTGGTGTTAGCAATGTTTCCACTTCTAATGCAAAGCGCGAAAACTCGCTCTAAACTGCAAAACCGCTGAAATTGCCTGTGATAAAGCTGCTGAAATTTTTTCCAACATTGGGGATGATGATCCCATTGCTTTAGATTATAATGGTTTGAATTTTGATGATTGCCACATCTCTGAATTTATAAAGTTCTTGCAAAAACTTGCTAAAAGTCCTAATGCTAGTGCTATAAATTTGGCTTTCACGCATCATATTACAAATGCTCTCATAAAAGCTAGAGAAGAGAAACTAGAGCGTGAAGCCTCTATTCCTAAAAAGCTAGAGGATGGTTGGGAGCCCATCATTAAGATGAAGATTAAAGATTTTGATTGTAATGCTTTATGTGATCTTGGTGCAAGTATCTCTGTTATGCCTAAGAAAATCTATAATATGCTTGACTTGCCACCGCTGAAAAATTGTTATTTGGATGTTAATCTTGCTGATCATTCTACAAAGAAACCTTTGGGTAAAGTTGATAATGTTCGCATTACCGTTAACAATAACCTTGTTCCCGTTGATTTTGTTGTCTTGGATATTGAATACAATGCATCTTGTCCCATTATATTGGGAAGACCTTTTCTTCGAACTGTTGGTGCTATTATTGATATGAAGGAAGGTAATATAAAATATCAATTTCCTCTCAAGAAAGGTATGGAACACTTCCCTAGAAAGAGAATGAAGGTACCTTTTGATTCTATTATGAGAACAAATTATGATGTTGACACTTCGTCTCTTGATAATACTTGATACACACTTTCTGCGCCTAGCTGAAAGGCGTTAAAGAAAAGCGCTTATGGGAGACAACCCATGTTTTTACCTACAGTACTTTGTTTTTATTTTGTGTCTTGGAAGTTGTTTACTACTGTAGCAACCTCTCCTTATCTTAGTTTTGTGTTTTGTTGTGCCAAGTTAAGCCGTTGATAGAAAAGTAAGTACTAGATTTGGATTACTGCACAGTTCCAGATTTCTTTGCTGTCACGAATCTGGGTCCACCTCCCTGTAGGTAACTCAAAAAATTATGCCAATTTACGTGCATGATCCTCAGATATGTACGCAACTTTCATTCAATTTGAGAATTTTCATTTGAGCAAGTCTGGTGCCATTTTAAAATTCGTCAATACGAACTGTTCTGCTTTGACAGATTCTGCCTTTTATTTCGCATTGCCTCTTTTGCTATGTTGGATGAATTTCTTTGATCCACTAATGTCCAGTAGCATTATGCAATGTCCAGAAGTGTTAAGAATGATTGTGTCACCTCTGAATATGTCAATTTATATTGTGCACTAATCCTCTAAGAAGTTGTTTCGAGTTTGGTGTGGAGGAAGTTTTCAAGGATCAAGAGAGGAGTATGATGCAACATGATCAAGGAGAGTGAAAGCTCTAAGCTTGGGGATGCCCCGGTGGTTCACCCCTGCATATATCAAGAAGACTCAAGCGTCTAAGCTTGGGGATGCCCAAGGCATCCCCTTCTTCATCGACAACATTATCAGGTTCCTCCCCTGAAACTATATTTTTATTCCATCACATCTTATGTGCTTTTTCTTGGAGCGTCGGTTTGTTTTTGTTTTTGTTTTGTTTGAATAAAATGGATCCTAGCATTCACTTTATGGGAGAGATACACGCTCCGCTGTAGCATATGGACAAGTATGTCCTTGGTTTCTACTCATAGTATTCATGGCGAAGTTTCTCCTTCGTTAAATTGTTATATGGTTGGAATTGGAAAATGATACATGTAGTAATTGCTATAAATGTTTTGGGTAATGTGATACTTGGCAATTGTTGTGCTCATGATTAAGCTCTTGCATCATATGCTTTGCACCCATTAATGAAGAAATACATAGAGCATGCTAAAATTTGGTTTGCATATTTGGTTTCTCTAAGGTCTAGATAATTTCTAGTATTGAGTTTGAACAATAAGGAAGACGGTGTAGAGTCTTATAATGTTTTCAATATGTCTTTTATGTGAGTTTTGCTGCACCGGTTCATCCTTGTGTTTGTTTCATATAAGCCTTGCTAGCCTAAACCTTGTATCGAGAGGGAATACTTCTCATGCATCCAAAATACTTGAGCCAACCACTATGCCATTTGTGTCCACCATACCTACCTATACTACATGGTATTTTCCGCCATTCCAAACTAAATTGCTTGAGTGCTATCTTTAAAATTCCATCATTCACCTTTGCAATATATAGCTCATGGGACAAATAGCTTAAAAACTATTGTGGTATTGAATATGTAATTATGCACTTTATCTCTTATTAAGTTGCTTGTTGTGCGATAACCATGTTTACTGGGGACGCCATCAACTATTCATTGTTGAATTTCATGTGAGTTGCTATGCATGTCCGTCTTGTCTGAAGTAAGAGAGATCTACCACCATATGGTCAAGCATGCATATGTTAGAGAAGAACATTGGGCCGCTAACTAAAGCCATGCTCCATGGTGGAAGTTTCAGTTTTGGACAACAATCCTCAAATCTCAAATGAGAAAATTATTAATTGTTGTTATATGCTTATGCATAAAAGAGGAGTCCATTATCTGTTGTCTATGTTGTCCCGGTATGGATGTCTAAGTTGAAGAATAATCAATAGCGAGAAATCCAATGCGAGCTTTCTCCTTAGACCTTTGTACAGGCGGCATAGAGGTACCCCTTTGTGACACTTGGTAAAAACAATGCATTGTGATGATCCGGTAGTCCAAGCTAATTAGGACAAGGTGCGGGCACTATTAGTACACTATGCATGAGGCTTGCAACTTATAAGATATAATTTACATGATGCATATGCTTTATTACTACCGTTGACAAAATTGTTTCATGTTTTCAAAATCAAAGCTCTAGCACAAATATAGCAATCGATGCTTTTCCTCTATGAGGACCATTCTTTTACTTTCAATGTTGAGTCAGTTCACCTATTTCTCTCCACCTCAAGAAGCAAACACTTGTGTGAACTGTGCATTGACTCCTACATACTTGCTTATTGCACTTATTATATTACTCTATGTTGACAATATCCATGAGATATACATGTTACAAGTTGAAAGCAACCGCTGAAACTTAATCTTCTTTTGTGTTGCTTCAATGCCTTTACTTTGAATTATTGCTTTATGATTAACTCTTATGCAAGACTTATTGATGCTTGTCTTGAAGTACTATTCATGAAAAGTCTTTGCTATATGATTCACTTGTTTACTCATGTCATATACATTGTTTTGATCGCTGCATTCACTACATATGCTTTACAAATAGTATGATCAAGATTATGATGGCATGTCACTCCAGAAATTATACGTGTTATCGTTTTACCGCTCGGGACGAGCAGAACTAAGCTTGGGGATGCTGATACGTCTCCGACGTATCGATAATTTCTTATGTTCCATGCCACATTATTGATGTTATCTACATGTTTTATGCACACTTTATGTCATATTCGTGCATTTTCTCGGAACTAACCTATTAACAAGATGCCGAAGTGCCGATTCTTTGTTTCTGCTGTTTTTGGTTTCGTAAATCCTAGTAAGGAAATATTCTCGGAATTGGACGAAATCAAAGCCCAGGGGCCTATTTTCTCACGAAGCTTCCAGAAGTCCGAAGGAGAGACGAAGAGGGGCCACGGAGGGGCCACACCATAGGGCGGCGCGGCCCCCCCCTTGGCCGCGCCGGCCTGTGGTGTGGGGCCCCCGTGCCGCCTCTTGACCTGCCCTTCCGCCTATAAAAAGTCTCCGTGACGACACCCCCGATCGAGAGCCACGATACGGAAAACCTTCCGGAGACGCCGCCGCCGCCGATCCCATCTCGGGGGATCCAGGAGATCGCCTCCGGCACCTGCCGGAGAGGGGAATCATCTCCGGAGGACTCTACGCCGCCATGGGCGCCTCCGGTGTGATGTGTGAGTAGTCTACCCCTGGACTATGGGTCCATAGCAGTAGCTAGATGGTGGTCTACTCCCCATTGTGCTATCATTGTCGGATCTTGTGAGCTGCCTAACATGATCAAGATCGTCTATCTGTAATTCTATATGTTGCGTTTGTTGGGATCCGATGAATAGAGAATACTTGTTATGTTGATTATCAAAGTTATGCTATGTGTTGTTTATGATCTTGCATGCTCTCCGTTACTAGTAGATGCTCTGGCCAAGTAGATGCTTGTAACTCCAAGAGGGAGTACTTATGCTCGATAGTGGGTTCATGCCAGCATTGACACCGGGACAAAGGATGAAAGTTCTAAGGTTGTGTTGTGCTGTTGCCACTAGGGATAAAACATTGATGCTATGTCTAAGGATGTAGTTGTTGATTACATTACGCACCATACTTAATGCAATTGTCTGTTGCTTTGCAACTTAATACTGGAGGGGGTTCGGATGATAACCTGAAGGTGGACTTTTTAGGCATAGATGCAGTTGGATGGCGGTCTATGTACTTTGTCGTAATGCCCAATTAAATCTCACTATACTCATCATGATATGTATGTGCATTGTCATGCTCTCTTTATTTGTCAATTGCCCAACTGTAATTTTTTCACCCAACATGCTGTTCGTCTTATGGGAGAGACACCTCTAGTGAACTGTGGACCCCGGTCCAATTCTCTTTACTGAAATACAATCTACTGCAATACTTGTTCTACTGTTTTCTGCAAACAATCATCTTCCACACAATACGGTTAACTCTTTGTTACAGCAAGCCGGTGAGATTGACAACCTCACTGTTTCGTTGGGGCAAAGTACTTTGGTTGTGTTGTGCAGGTTCCACGTTGGCGCCGGAATCCCTGGTGTTGCGCCGCACTACATCCCGCCGCCATCAACCTTCAACGTGCTTCTTGGCTCCTCCTGGTTCGATAAACCTTGGTTTCTTTCTGAGGGAAAACTTGCTGCTGTGCGCATCATACCTTCCTCTTGGGGTTGCCCAACGAACGTGTGAAATACACGCCATCAATCATCACACAATTTACATTGTCATTACAATATTCATAAGAGAAAATAAATGAATTACAACACATTACAAGAATTGGTGAAATTGAAAAAAATAAAAAGAAAAGTACAAGTAATGACCCTAGTCTAAATACTACAAGATCATCTTCACTTGATCTTGGATTTGATGAACTCCATGTCCATCTTTGATCAATTGTTGATTCCCTGCATAAATCAAAGCAAAACCAGTATAAAGCCAAGTGGCAAAGCCACTTGGCAGGTTAACAAATAAAGGAAATGAAGGGGATATGATCAAGCTGCCGAGCTGATCCATGCCACAGACAAGTTCCAGGTCCAGGTGCACAGCACATGCCTATACACACACACAGCCTGCTCACAGGGCTGTGTGCATGCAGCACACACACACAGTGAGTCACCAAAGTGACAAGCAAGAGCTGTCGATCAGGGAGAGCAAGGGAGCATCACATATAAGCTTTTCAGAAGCAAACCCTAGCTCATTCATCGGCAGGCAACTTGGTAAGTCATCAGAGAACAAGAACACTTAGAACAGGAAGAACACATAGCCATAACTCTCATCCAGGAACAGCTCAAGCAAGGAACTGTTTCCTGTTGAGAAGCAAACCATGGAGTAGATCAAGCACAAGATCACCAGGAGGAGCAGGGCAAGTAAATCAACCACAAGAAATCAGCACAGAAGCAAAACCTCTACACCAACACTCATTTTCTAGGAGCTGGAGTGAGGTATACACAAAAGAACCTGAGCAAACACATGCTTTGCTCATCAATAAGCATACACATGCATCACAGAATCAAATAAGGGTAGGAAACCCTGGATGTATCATCACTTGGTTGCAAAACCATTTGGTGCCAGTAAATAAAGCAAAGGCTAGAAGGAAAATAACCAAGGGAACATTGGTTGTGTCAACACAGTGACACAACCAGAGAAATCCATCATGGATTTGATCCTAATTAGCCATTCCAACTCACCTAGCACTACATGGTTTGCTAACCATCAGACAGATAGGCACTTGTGCCTATTCTAGTTTGTCAACAGCAAAGAGCACTGGAAATCCAACAGGGATTGCCAGAGATGTATCCACCAAGCACAACAAGCCATAGAAAGGGGGAGCTACCCTTGACAGCATCACAGTGCTGCCAGGGCTACCTCAACCCACAAGCCAACACTTAGAACCACCACATCATCACCAGAAAGGTTCAGTAGTGGGCTAGGGTACCCAACCAGTGGTTGGCATCCTACTAGCCCTAACAAATTCATTGAAATGATCATCACTGAATCACAGTTCACATCATTTATCCATCTAATCAAGCAAGGATAAACAGATAAATGAAACAGACAAGCAATTGATGCACCAGGGTCTTGCAAATGATCAAATGGATCATGGCAGGCATCAATTGATGCTTAAGCAAGCAACAGCACACATCAGGCCAAGCCTGTGTGATGCATAAACAGCACAGAGTGAGCCCAGAGAGTCACAGAAAGGAACCCAGCAGTTAACTATCAAGCAAATGATGATCAGATGATCATCAGAGCTTGCTAGCTCCTGCTACAGATTGCCATAGCCTAGTACCACAACAGGAATTAACCAACTACTGAAGAAATCCAACCAAGTCATAACTGAATAATTAGATAACTGAATTAATGACTTTATAATTGTATCCAAAAGCGCATCAAAGGCTTGATGAACCACTGGATCATAATCCACAAGCAAAGCACATATCAATTCATCACTGAATCACACTGATAAACCAACAGTAGTGCTCAATTGAGCATAATCATGAATTTGAACACAATGAACTAAGCCCAGAGGCACTGGCACTTGCAAATATGCAAGGATTAATCACAACAATCAAGCCAGGGGCAAGAGCCCAGGGCCAAACATGGTTACCCAGTAACAGCAACAACAGCTGGAGCAACATGGCAAGCCATGAGCATCACAGCTTGCTCATGAGCAGTACAGAGGCGGCACAGATATAGAACTCATATGAACATGAGCATAGATTTAGCAGCACAAGCATGAGCTAGAGAGGAGAGCGCAACAGTACAAGCACAAGACTAGAGCGAGGCCATGGCTAGCAGAGCGCAGCAGCAGCACACCCTAGAGCAGGCACAACAGCTAGGGCGCAGCACATAGCCACAGTAGCATGGCACCTCACGACATCTCCATGGAGGGAGACAGCCGTAGCTCAGCTAGGAGAAGGACTAGAGGAAGAAGGAGGAGGGGAGCACTTACAGGCGAAACGGCGGAAAGCACGGCCATGGCGGCACGGCGGCACACGTCGGTCGAACGACGGCGCCAGGCCATGGCCAATCCAGGCAGTCGTCGGGGCGCAGGGGCTCCAGCGCAACCACGGCGGGGCACACGGCCACGCCACGGCGCCAGGCTTGTCGGCAACGACGAAATCGCGGCGATTCGCCCACGGCCATGTCCCAGGGGTGTTGGGGAAGAACGGTGGCGACGAGGGAGAGCAAATCGGCGCGGACCAATCGGTGCGCCGTCGAGCGGCGGTTCGAGTGGCACCAATCTCGTCGCCGGAGCTGGTCGGAGACGGCCGATTTAATTCGTCGACGGCGAGGCGACCACGGCGTCGCGAGAGCGAGGAGAGAAGTTAGGGTTTCTGCGCGAGGAGAGAGGAGAGGACGAATGGGCCGACCGAGCCCAAAAGGTGGCTCGGGTTCGACCTAACCCGTTGGGCCACCTGACAGGTGGGGCCCAAGGGTATTTCAGTCTTTTCACAAATCAATAAATACATGAAACTTTGAAATTCAATAGAAAATTGATAAAAGCTCTTAAAAATAACTTAAAAATATGAAAAAGGATCAGCATAAAATTCTCTATTTAACTAAAGTATCAAAGAGAATTTTTGAAGACAATTAAGAGTAAGTCCTATTTTGATGATTTAAATAATCATTTAAATCACACACCTAATTTTCTATAATGAAAATAAGTCCATTAAGGTATTTGGACTTTAAAAAACACCTTGACAACATTTCAAGGTTGTATTTTACTTTAAATCAAGTATCCTCAAATTATTCTTAGTATTAACCTCTTACATGAAATAATAACGACATCGGAAGGGGGGAACAAACCCTAAAAATGGAATCATGCATAATTGCTTCTTTAACCATTGCCCTTATCGGACAATGATGCTATTTTTCAGAACCAGAGGACAAGGGTCAGTCCACACCTTCCAACTGCAAAACTTTGCAGTGTTCAGGCAAGTTCATCACTTGCTCATATCATTTGAGTATTTTTATCAAATTACTTGCAAAGTACTATGGTTATCACTATTGCACAAAAATCAAAACCACTACTTTCATAACTATGAATATGACTATGTGGTGGGCAATGGAACCATGGATTGTGTTGATATGGTGGAGGTTCCATTGCATGGGTTTATATCCATCTAGGATTAAACAACAAATGTCGCCAGTGATTCTTGTGCCGTAATACCCGTGTTAACCATAAGATCCGGAGTGGGACGGAGTAGTCAAAAGTGTTTCCACCTCTCGTTCATCAACGGATGCGCTTTACCGTAGTACACTTGTAATCCAAGGGGGCAAGCTGGTGAGGCTGGGGAGTCCTAAGTCCCCACGGCATAGTCCGTAGTACACTTGTCGCCCGAAGGAGCAAGATGGTGAGGCTGGGGAGTCCTAAGTCCCCACGGTATTGCGGTCTAGGATGGGTTGCAGCCACCGGCGTAGGAGTGTATGGTAGAGCCCAAAGATCGTTGTCATGGTCGGGGTCCACCTTGAAATCTACAGGAATAATGGGACCGACGTGGACCCAGGGTCGGCGCATGCAACAAAGGGTGGGTGTTCGAGGTAGCGGAGGAACATGATTGGCTAGACCTTATACCGGGCCTCACACCGAAGGAAGTGTGGACGGGAAAGCTGCCCGGTTGGCACCAAGGTTAAGATCTCTTATGGGTAAAGCAACACACCTCTGCAGAGTGTAAAGAACTGTGACCTGTCACTCCCTGTTCCGGGATGAGGAACTGCGAACGCGGCCGGAAAGGAGCTCCATGAAGTTCTAGTAAACCGGTGAAGGCTGACGGACATAGCTCTTTGAAATAAAATCAATCTCTTGAAGAAATGTTTATCAAAACTTGCATTGGTATTAGACTTTCTGGTCTGATATCGTAGCTAGTGCATTAAACACCTCTTATCTATAATGAACTTGTTGAGTACGCTCGTACTCATACCACTCTTAAATCCCATGCTTAGATTGTCTGAACCGTCTGGAGGAGGACTACGACAACAATGAAGGAGCCGAGATTATCGGCTATGATGAACCTGACCTCTCAGGAGGAGTTGAAGGCGTAGACTATCTCATAGTCTACGGATCCGGGGAGGCTTCCGGAGGAGATCAAGCCTAGTGATATCCGATAGTAGTAGTATCCGAGCAGCCCGAACTCTTAGTATTTAGCTGCTCGATGAAATAAATGTTTAGTTTAATGAGACTCATGTATTGTAAGTTAAGTTGGGTTCGCCTCGAACCCAGGAGTTTTCCTCTTAGGACCCAAGAGGAGCTCCGAGACGACATGTGTATGTTATTTGTAATAATATGTGAATGAGTTATGGACCTGCTATGTTCTGTTGTACTACTCTGAGGGATGTAACATTTGCGGAATGGTACTTCGTGAATGTTATATCAACGACTGGCATACTACAACATGCAGTGGTATGCAGGGTCACCAAAGGATTGTGGATGGCTTACCGAGGGAACCCGAGAATCTGATACCAAGATGATAAGGGGTGGCCCGATCTTCTCAGTAAGCAACGGTGGTGATGATGATCACGGGATGATAGCAGCGGAGAAACACGATGAAGTAGTGGATGATAACTTGTATGACGCAACGAGATCTCTCGGTTGGTCCCTATCACCAATGCAACAGCTCTCAATCCTGCAAGATATTCGCAACTCCACACACTTGCGCACGTAGCCGCCGACCACGAAACGGTAAGTTGCAACCTTCTAATTCCCAATGGAACAGCAGATCACATAAGACTTTCAGATCTACACAATATCAAGCAATATGTTGTAGGGATTCAATAGTTTTGCATAGCAAACAACTAAGAACTGGGGTTTATCTTAAACATGGTCTAAAGCAACTTGTGGGGCGTCCAGGGCACTTATATAGGCGTCCCGGACGACCTCAGGTCGAAAAAGTACGAAAATAACCGACCCAGAATAGATCTGGTCGAGACAGACTTGGACACGGCCGGTCTGGGGCCCGGTTACCGGGTTTGGGGCCGGGCTGGCCAGTCAAAACCGGGCCACGGACCGGGTGCCGACCGGGCGCAGGCTTTTCGGCTCAGTACCCCGCCCGGTCTGCGTCAGCGAAAAGCCCGGTTGGCGCCGGGGTGAATCCGACGTGCCGCCCGGTCGGACCGGACTAGGGACCGGGCGCGCCGGCGTGGCGGCCGGTCTGACTGGGTGCTGGGCCGGCCTGAACTGCGTCTTTCCCTCTCGCGCATGCCTCCCGCTCCTCCCTTGCGCGTCCATGGAATTTCTTCATGTCCAGCTCCATGTC
This sequence comes from Lolium perenne, assembly GCF_019359855.2. Taxonomy (NCBI): domain Eukaryota; kingdom Viridiplantae; phylum Streptophyta; class Magnoliopsida; order Poales; family Poaceae; genus Lolium; species Lolium perenne. The sequence continues at coordinate 166,591,893 of NC_067247.2, forward strand.
TAGCTCCACGTCCATCTTGACATCCTTCTTCGCGTCCAGCTGCTCCTCTCCTCCTCGTGCGATGCTTGTCTCCTCTTCATACCTGATGATACATAAATAACCAGACTTAGGCAGTATAAAGTCCTCATCAATCAAAGTATCGTTTAGGAACAACTTCACCTGCTGTTTAAGTAGCTTCACACAAGCCCTTGTAATAGGTCCAATCCAAACTTCATTGGACTTGAGCTTCAAAGCAGGTTCATCTTCAGTTGGTAATGACGGAGGTAGTAGTGAGGTAGGGATGTCCTCATCAGATACCGTCTGCAAGGTAGTATCCTTTGTTGTAGTGCCGACCATTTATCACATAGTTCACCGGGGAGCATGACCCTCAACAAGCTTGGAAAAGATCGGGGAGCAGTTTAGGACGTTGATGTCATTGTTGGATCTAGGCATACCAAAGAAAGAGTGCCAAATCCAGAGGTCATGGGTAGCCACTGCTTCAAGTATCACAGTGCAGCTGTTTTTGTGACCCTTCTACATTCCCTGCCACGCAAACGGACAGTTCTTCCATTTCCAATGCATGCAGTCAATGCTTCCAAGCATCCCTGGAAAACCCCTAGCTTCATTTGTTGCAAGGATCCTCTGAGTGTCTTCGACAATGGGTGATCTCAAGTAAAAGTCTCCGAACACTGCTATGACAGCCCTGCAGAACCGGTAGAAACAATCAAGGGAGGTGGACTCCGCCATCCGAAGATAGTCATCTGCACCATCACCGGGAGCTCCATACGCGAGCATCCTCATAGCCACTGTGCACTTCTGCAGTGACGAAAATCCAACCAAGCCAGTGCAATCCTCCTTGCATCTGAAGTAGGGGTCAAAGTCTCGGATGGCATACACAATTTGCAGAAATAGCTTTCTGCTCATCCTGAAACGACGTTGAAAACAGTCTCACCGTGCAATGAATTGTCGGCGAAGTAGTCGGCGTACAACATGCAGTAGCCATCCATTCCTTGTCTTGTCTTGTACTTCCGGCGACCTGGTGCCGACCCAGCACGTCGACCAATTGCCACCCCGGCGTACATGCTTGATAAGAAACCGAGGATCATCATGTGTTCCTCGTCTTGGGCGGTGGCTGCCATCTCTTCTCGCATAAGTTCGACGAACATCTGCTCCTCCTCTTCGTCCGAGTCCATGGCCGGCGAGGCAAATGGACGAACACCTGACGGGCGTGGTCGAGGCAACCCGAGCCACGAACGACGAGGAGTAGGCCGTTGTCGGAAAATAGGCCGGCGTAGGAGCAGCCAGATAGGCCGTCGTCGAAAGACAACGAAATATAGGCAAGTGGGGAAGGAGGGATGGCGGAATATGGGCAACAAGCCGGCGGGGTGGTGCCGGCGGCGAGAGAGATACGAGGGGTGGGGGAGATTTTGAGCGAGGTGGCTGTGGGGTTCGTGTGTCGAGTCACCGACAGATCGAGCCCTCCCCGCTTTTCACTCGTTCGGACTCTCCGATATCTTCCCGGGGGACTGGGGATGGCGTGGGCTCGCCGGATGGATGAAGGGCCAAATCCGGACGAAAACGAGTAACCGGGGGCGCAACTGGGCCGAATTTCGCCGTCCGAATGGAAAAAACGTCGCTCGGGGGCCTCCTCGAGGAGACGAGTGGGGATGCTCTTATGTGTCGGTATCTACATGTGTCCCTTGAGCTTCATGATGTAAACAAGCAAGATCAGCTCAATTTTCAAAAGACGGAGATTCAAGAGCAGTGATACATCAAGAGACTTGAAAGTTTATAGCAAATGAATCAGTGATACCTCGTCATCCATGGAAATTTTCTATCCTGCAATATATATACGACAAGAACTGCACCTAGAATTTTACACAAGTCAAGGAAACATATGCTTGCATTATTTATTATTTTTCACTGTATTCTCATCTACCACAGGACGTAAACAACTTAGATTGCAAATGTGCGGGATGCCCCACAGACAATTTAAGTTCTAGTTTGAATTTTACACGATAGCCTTTAGTCAGTACGTACAATTAAGACGGTAATTTATGATGGAAAGACTGAGACCAGTCTGGATCGCGGCCGAAAAGGGAGAAAGAGAGGGGTGGAAGCTGCACTTGCGAGGCGGCTCTCAATAGACGCGTGCGGAAAGGCCAAGAGTTTGAGAACAAAAATGGAGTGCTTTATGGATTTGTGTAGTTGATTGCATCTTGTCAGTTTGATGACTCTTTATCACATCTCGGCCTTTAGTTTATCAATTCTTGCTTTTATTTTGATAATCTTAGAAGTACACTGTTTTTTTTTGTTTACGGTTCTTGCAGTCGCGACTATCCGTGTTCTCATTGAAAGGTGATAAAATATTGTCATTGTCATTATACCACGTGCTTCTTTTACTTCTAAGATAGACATTTGATACATCATCATCATCTCGCATGGTAGCTGAAGACCGTGTCACTTGTAAACTAGATAAACCCTATACATCCCCATCTCTCACAGCACTTCAGGACCATTTCATAGATTTGCTAAATTTCAGAAAGCGCAAGCAATGTAAGGTGAAATGATGGACCTCTGAATTGATAAAATGCTGAGGCGGAGGCATACAAAGAGAATATTTAAGGAGATATACGAAGACCAACGACGAGGAAAGAGAGGGAGATATATGTGATATTGTCCATGTATGAAGGGAAACCACATGCCTTATGTTTGAGACACATTGCTAAATTGAAATTAGTAAGTATTTTGTTTATTATGTAGCAACGCACGCGTATTCAACTAGTCTTTACTATTATATTCGAGTTGGTACGTCGTCAAAAATGTTTGATGTTAAAGATTGAAGACATCTTGACCATCCAATCTTACTAAACGTCTTCCGCTTGCCATCCAGCCATCCGTTATATACTTACCAAAACAAAAGACAACATGAGCACTAACGGGATTGCCATAGTCATGGGACTTGCCATAGTTAATACATGAAAATAAATCAAGCGGTAAAACCACAGTAAAGCAATCAGTCACCACTCACCAATTAGAACGGTATCACATGAAGGGAGGTCAATGGAAAACAATCAGCGACGGGATTGCATGCGCAGATTTGTTACAATTAATTAAGCGTCCACAGCAGCCCCTAAAGATCTAAATATTTTGCATCGTCCAATGACCGTCATTTCCCCCCTCCTTAGCGCTAGGATCAACCAAATATATTTTTTGAACACAGAATCAAATCTGATCATCTCCTTCCTTTTTTTTTCGAGGATTGATTATTTCCTTCATATTCTGTTATGTTAGCAGGCAATTGAATTAGTGGTTACTCTCCTTTATCGAGACATCTCTAGGCTACACTTCCTTTTCTCCCAGAGATCCGCTCAATACATCTCAAAAGAAAAGCGCCCCAGTTTCCGGGGCCGGGACTGCCCATCTCGATCCACCTCCTGCGCACCAGCTTTGGCTCCCATATCACACAGCGCCGCCCCTCGCACCGCCCGTCCTTTGATCTCCATCCTACTCATCCTGCCCCGTTTCTTGAGTCTGGATGATCATGTGCCGATGCCAATCTCAATTCGTGCCATCTCCTCAAGAACGGCTGAAATAACGGGGGTTCGGTGAGAAGGATAGCGGCGGCGGCACCATCGACTGAGGAAAACAGGAGCCATGTTCGTCGTGTGGGACCTCCTCAACATCTACAACAAGCTGGTCCCCTTTCACTTTGTCGATTGCATAGTTTTATGTTTGATCCTAATCCACTCTCTTAAAGTTGTGCTCTGCCCTTACACTATCACCATTTTTCAGTTCGCTGGTTCCTTCTTTATCACCCCGATTGGCTGCTACAAATCTGCACGTGGAGCCAAACCTCTCCCTTCAAGAGGTGTATGAAACAAAAATAAAAAATAGACTGCAACGCTGATTTGTTTCATTTAGTTGATTGTGTAATACTCCCTCAGTCTAAAAATGGGTGTCTCACTTTTGTATATGTATCTAGATGCATTTTAGTTAGAGACACACCGTATCTAAATAAAGCCGAGACACCTATCTTTACACGGAGGGAGTAATAAATTTCCTTTGTTTTTTGAAAATATCATGAACCACTTTTGTCAACACCCGGATTTTTAAGTCCAGATGCCTATTATGCCATTCATCGCAATCCCAGGAATATTGTTTTTTGCGAGACATAATAGATTAATATCACAACACATCATTCATTACAACGCATAATTGTCTTACAACAAGGGATCACATGATCCAGTCTCATTACAATAGTAGATGATCTATTGATCAATTACAAAACACATAGCGGAAGCGAAGTAGCGTAGTAGTAGCGGTCATGGTCCATCTGTTCCACAGGCAACTGTTGACGTCAGGAGTGATCCTAGTTGTCGTAGACGTCCTGCTGTCCTTCTTCCGGGTTCTGGTACTCCTCTTCATAGTCTGGCCATTCGAATAGCCAGGGACAAAGCCATGAGTACTTTAAAGTACTCGCAAACTAATACTAAGGTAAACACTATCAACTATAGTAAGGGGGTTCTAAGCTCTAGTTTCATTTGCATAAAGCCAATTTTATTTCATAAACACTTTGGTAATCAAAAACCTTCATTTGCTCAACTAACTCAAGTGGGAACATTAGTGTCATTCCCACAACTCAGTTGTGATTCAAAGTCAAGTTCACCATCCAATTCAAATCACAAGTCACCATTCACCCTTTTCAAGTTCAAATCACCCTTCACATGTCACGTTTTGAAAATGGTCTGATGACGGAACAGTATGGCCTTTCCAACCGTCCATAACCGTGGACGCGGCTATTCGAATAGATCTACACTCTGCAGAGGTCGTACACTTGTGCCACAACATTTGCAATAATCCGTCAGGGTTAACTGGCCCTGATTTACCACACTCCGTGTGCGGACTACCAACCATAACCTTTCACTTACATATCCTAGTATAGGCATCTCTCCCCATGAGCTTGGCCTCCCGGTGAAAACCAACTGTTAACCCGGAATCGCACAGGCTTGGGCCGGACATTCACCTCATTTCACGTCATTTCATATCACTTCACTTTTGTAGAGGCAGCCTCCAGCATAACCCCGATGACGCTTGTTTAGAGGGAACCCATACTAAGATACATAAACTTCTAGTTAAGCCCTACCCATATCAGGTATTGTGGGGGTACTTGCAAAATTGGAAAGGTATCGCATCCAAACCCAACCATCAGTTTTTGTAAAATTCACCAAGTCATTCACCAGTCACATTCACCTTCAAAATCTTTCAATAGAATGACTCATCATTCCAAGGTTTTCAAAGTCATTTCAATTCACAAGTTCCCATCTAGAGTAGCCACTTTTGATATTGAGCACTAGCAACTAGTCCTGAGGGGTGCTAAATATCTTGGAGCTTGCTAGGCTAAGTTTGATACTCTTGTAGTATTCTATCTCTAGACCAAAGTTAACTATAAAAGCAAGTTATAAATAATCAAAAACAAAAGCTTGTAACGTAAAACTGGGAAATAGGATTATAAACATAAAGTAAAAGTAATGGTGCCTTGCTCTTGTGGAGCTTTGCACTTGGGTAGTCTTGCAAGAATATTTGCTGGCCATAATATGGTTTGCAAGGATGTTAGCTTGCCTTGAGTGGTGTACTGATCAAAGTGGTCTTCTTCTCCTTCTTCTTGGTAGAAAACCTCCTCCTCTTGATAGTCCCCGATACTAGCGTCTAAAATACGAATACGAGGATACAATCACCAAACAATTCATTGGCGATTCCAAACATCACGTATATTCACACAAACTATTCTATACACACAATTAATACGAATTGGTGCATTGGTGGTATTGCTTTGAGGAAGAATAATTTCCTCTCATTTTATATGTAAGAGATAGTTTCCATATAGTTCTTGAGGAATAATTTCCTCTCATTGAATCTTCTTTAAGATTTAATTTCTCAAACCATCACACATGAATTTATGTTGACCTAAATCAACCATTCATCATCATCATTTGAGAAAATGATTTAAATGAGGTAGGGTTACCTCATACCATTTAATAGTGCCTATTATGATTTAAAATCTCCAAGTATTTCATATGAGGGTATTTGACCAGGGGTTCAAACTTCATATGAAAATACTTGGGACAAGATTTAAATGAAGTGAAACACTTCATATAATTTACACAAGTAAACTAGCATCACTTATTACTATAAGTGGGTAAATGGGTTGTTTTCGTATTTAGGAAAAATAATTTCCTCTCATACTAAGTAAGGTGTTACTTTTAATTACTCAGAGAAATAATTTCCTCTCATCATCTTATTAAGATTTAATTTCTCTTATGCATAATATGTGACCTAGGTGGACCCAGGTCAACCTCTTCACACTTATCATTCAAGAAAATGATTTAAATGAGGTGAACACCTCATACAATTTAATACTAACATAGTAAAGATTTAATTTCATCAACTAATTCCATATGAGATTTAACAAACCAGGGTATCTACCTCAGGTTGAATTAGTTGAGACAAGATTTAAATGAGAGGGAAACTCTCATACATTTTAAATACTATTTTGGAAAAAGTTTAAATGAGCTAGAAATGGCCAGATAGCCATTATTTGAGTTTAGCCCATGATCATATGAAACAACTATAGTATTTTATTACATAATAAATTAGACCACATCAAATGTGATTTTTGAGAGGTGGAACCACCTCAAAATAGTTTATGGTTGATTTTTAAGATTTATTTGAAGTTTGAAAAGTTACTGATTTGTTATTTTTACTATTCAAATTCTATAACATATTTTGATTTGAATCCAGTGTGGTTGGATGGGGCCTTTCATGAGCTTTCTAAAAAAAATGAAATTTGTCGGATTTGGTTCAGTATTTTTGGATCTACTGAATTTTGAAGTTGACCCCAGTATTGCAAATTAAAGGAAAAAGAATTAAACGATTTTTGAATTCAAAACGGGGCGGGAAATTTAATGGGCCGGCCCAGCTAAGCTGGCGAGGCGAGCGGGCCGCCTGACAGTGGGGTCCACTGTCAGGGCGTTTTAAAAACGCCGAAGCGGTATGCGAATGGAGGCCGTGGGATTAGAAGAGATCGGGCGGCTGAGGTTTGTCCTCATCGTCGAAGAGCTCCGGCGAGGGGCAGGGTTACTGGCGGCGCTAACCGGAGGTGGGCGGCTCACCTGAGCTCCGGCGAGACTGGGCGTCGGCGGCGTTCGAAGTTGTCGAGGACGGCGAGTCGAACGGTGGTCGAGGGGGAGCTTGAGGAGGACGCAATCGACGGCGAGCCTCTCAGCACCTCCGCGGCTCCGGTGATCAAATTGACTGGCTATGGTGGTGAATCGAGCAAGAGGTGAGGTCGAGGAGCTTGAGGAGAGGAAGGAGAGCAAGTTTGATGTGGAGGGTGAAGCACGAGGAGGTCTCCTTTTATAGCGTCTGGAGGTGGCCGAAGTGCTGCGACGGTGGTGGTCATGGTGATGGTGCTACAGCGGTTCTGGGGCTCTGGCGCTGACGCTCCTGGCTCGGCGACGTCACGGCGGAGACGTGGGGCTTGAAGGCGATGAAAAAGAGGCAGAAACGAGGACGAGCGCGTTCGGTCTCTGTCGCGGGTACCGGCGCACGTCGTCGACGGTGGTGTCACGTACAGGGTTCCCGCGGCGAGATGGCGTTGTCTGGGAGGTTGCAGGGTCCACGGTGAGTGCGTAGGAGAGAGGGAGAGGACGGGAGGAGGTCAGCATCGACGGGGGCAAGCGACGCTCTGGCGCGCTCTGCGTCGCCACCATGCGCATGCTGGCGTCACAGGGCGTGTCTGGGCACGTCGCGTTCTGGCCAGTGCCAGCGTCTCCTGGGGTCAGCGCGTGTATGGTCAGCTTCAGGAGGTTGAGGGCAAGCGAGGTGACATGTTGAGGTGGCCTGGATGGGAGAGGAGAGGGGTGAGCATGGTGAGGGGACAAGAGGGCCGGCATGGTGGTGTTCTGGTCAAAGAGAGTCCAATGCCAGGGCAGGCAAGTGGTGGCACTGGTGTTGAATGGTGAGAGGAGGTGCCAGAGCATCTGAGGAGGGCCAGGGTTGGACCAAGTCCATGCCAAATTTCAGTATGGGCTCAAAGTTTATCCCTGCCTATAAGGTGTTTGATGAAATGCCCGCAAGAGAAAAAGTTTCAAATTTTGGAAAAACCTTTGGTGGATCTCATTCATATATTCATAGAGATGGAATGGTGGTGGTGGGGTTCATTTTGGAAAAGAATTGCAAATTGGCAAAAGTGAGATGATCTTCTCTTTATCCCAAAGTCTCCACTTGGCAACACTATACTGGTCAACCTGGTCAACAAGAGGTGTGGTGGTCAACATGAAAGTTGTTGACCTTGACATGGTCTTGGATGACATGGAGAGAGTTGACTAAGTTTGGTTGAGGAATCAGAAGATAAAAGGGTGCAAAGTGGTGAAGATAAAATAAAAGTGGCATATGACCATTATCATATGTGAATTGGATTTGAGAATTCCTTTGATTTGATTCTTGTTTCTTTGATGCAATTGTGTTTGTTTATCATATATAAGAGTTTTACAACCAATAGATCAAGCCATTGTGGCCTTGCTTGAAGATTTGCAAATTTGGCTCTATGTGTATTTGAGTGAAAATGGGATTTTCTCACCAATTGATTTCTCTCCATTTGTTTTGACTTTTGTTGACTCTAATGTGATTCTTATGAGTTTAGAAACATTTCCAAACCATTGAATCCATTTCAAAGGTCTTGATCCAAGATTTGCAAAATTGGCCATAACACATAAGAGGTGATGTGTTAAGTTTTATTATTTTTGAAAAGGGTTCACCTTGCTTCACTTGGACATGTGGTAGGGTCAATTTGGTGTTATATTAGGTTTGGAGAAGGTTTCACACCATTTGGTCAAGGTAGAAAAGCATAGGTCAAGATTTGGTGAAAAGGGCTATGTGGCACATATGCTTCTATGCATATGTTGCATTTGATTTTTGATTTGAGTGTTTGTGGCCCAAAAGATGTTGTTGAAATGTTGAAATGGTATATGGAAGTGATCCATCCATTCACAACAAGTCCTAGGGTCAATCTTCTCAAATTCACAAATTTGCACTTTTCTCACATATGCCTCTATGGCAATTTTTAGTTTCTTTTTATTTTCTTTGGAAACCACTTGGATTTGGTTGAATAGGTACTAGGTAAGGTATAGGAAGGTTTTCCAAACCTCTAAGTAAAGTAGAAAGGCTTAGGATAAAGTTTTATAAAAATAGCCATAGGCACATATGCCTTTTTCTTATTTAATTTCTTTTTATTTCATTTTATCTAGTAGTGGTGAAAAGAGGGGTGAGGTCTAGGGTTTAGTGGGGTTCACAAAGGTTCACCACCATTTAGCAAAATTAAAAAGGTAGGGTTCAAGAATTACCTATTGGGGGTTATAGGTTCCCATAGGTCTTTTATTTTATTTTGGGTTTCTCAAAAAAAGATCCAATTGATTTAAGGAGAAGATTAGGGTTTAAGGTTTTTCTTATTTGATTTCTTTCTCCTTTGTTTTATTTGATTGGTGATCTTCACTTGATCACTTTAGGTTTTTAGGGTTTAGCACAAAAGCATAATAACACTCATCATGGCAAAACACAAGATTTAAACAAGGTCTATATGTATCAAATCTTATTTTAACAAAAGTTTTTGTTGGTTCCAAAATTTGGAACTAGGGAAATTCATTTTGTTTGTTTTGAAATTTTTGGGTTGTTACAAACCCTTCCCCCTTAAACAAATCTCGTCCCGAGATTTTAAGAAAAGTTAGGTTCCTAAGAGAGATTGAGCATTTTAATAACAGGAGGACATACTTGGCATGGTCTGGGGTGCTTCCTGAGCTTCAGTGGCAGTCATGTGGTAGAAACGTCCGTTGTTGTTGTTCTGGTTCCTTCTTCCGGCAAAGCGACGCTGTTGCTGAGCAGGCGCTGCGGTATTGGCGGCAATCCTGGCAAGCTTCTTGGGGCACTCATTGGAGAAGTGACCCACAACTCCACATTCATAGCAGTTGACGGTGGACTTGTCTTTGGGGTTGATGGGGGTAGCATTGCTTCCAGTCCTTGGGGCAGTATTGGGGTTGTTGTTGTTTCCATTGTGGTTGCTGTTGTTGGGGTGGTTGTTGTTGTTGCGATTGTTGTTGTTATTGCCTCCGGGCTTCGGGGGTCCTCCGTTGTTGTTGGTGTAGTTGGGGCGATAATTCTGAGTGGTTGGCTTGTTGTATCTTGGGGTGAATCCTCCAGAGGAGTTATTGCGGTACTTCTGGGTATGGTGGGGTCCATTTTGGTTCATCATCCTGCGCTTGCGGTTCTCATTGGCTTGATGTAGCTTTCCTTCCATCTGTATGGCTGAGTCCACAAGGGCTTCTAAGTCAGCGAACGGAATGTTCACTAACACAGTCTGCATCTCGTCGTGCAGTCCGTTCAGAAATCTTTCCTTTCTCTTCTCATTGGTGTCGGTCTCGTCCGGGGCGTACCTTGACAGAGTGAGAAACCTGTCGCGGTATTCCACCACGGACATTCTTCCTTGTTTGAGTTCACGGAACTCATCTCTCATCTTCTTAATCAGTCCTTGGGGCACATGGTACTTGCTAAACTTAGTCTTGAAGTCTTCCCAGGTCATCATCTGTCCTGCATTCAGGGCACGGGTGCTGGTCCACCAGGCTCTGGCAGGTCCGGACAGATAGTGGGTGGCAAACAGTACTTTTTCTGCAGCTTCAACTTGCGCAACTTCGAGGTTGTTCTCCATTGTCTGGAGCCAGTCATCAGCGTCTAGGGGTTCTTCAGTCTTGTTGAACATCGGAGGGTTGGTGTGCTGAAAGTTCTTCAGCTTCGATCCAGGGTGATCGTGGTTTCCATGGCCTTGGTTGTTCTGAGCTATCTGTTGCAGTGCGGCGATGTTGGCTTGGCGTTCAGCTCTCTCGACTTCTCGGTCTGCCATCATTGTCTGCAGCAGTTGCATCATGGCATCCTGGGTGGTGTTGCGGGTTGGTGGGGCCATCTGAACATTGAGGTAGATGATAAGATAAGAGGGAAATTTCTATGGTTTGTTTTGTTAAATTTTTAAAAGTTCACAAATTAAAATTTGAGTAGTGTTGCGGGGGTAAAAACCAACAACACTTTTTCATTCATACCAAGCATCACATATTACAAATCTAACACAACGTTGGTTTGAAGAACCATTCATCGCTCTACGATACAAGGGGGGGATCCTGATACAACTCACACCTACTTAAGTGCTTAGAGATACTACTCTTTAGGGTGGAGTCTTCGTCTTCACGGGTGAGGTGCTTGGCGAGAGGCGAGGGCGTGGTCCAAATCCCTGCGGGTTTTGTACTGCCTGAAGTCCTGAGGTGCTTCATAGGGGTTCATCTTGGGTTGTGGTGGGGGCATGGTCATCGGTCTTCCCATGGAGTCATGTCTTGGGTAGTAGATGAAGCGAGTGTTCTTGATCTTGTCCTCATTTTGTCCACACAGACGGGAAATTGCTTCTTGCATAGCTTTGTCTAGTCCTTCCTTCCAAGTGTTTCCCGTTACAGAAAACCATATGGTTTCCCATACTGGGGCATCAAGCTTCCTTCGTAGATCAGTAGAAACGTCCCACCGAGGTGGTTCTCCTAACTGAGCCTTGAGGGGTATTCCGAAGAACTCGGGATACGGATGTCCTAGATAGTCCACCAGTTGCTTCAACTCCTTTTCGAAACTTTGGTCGTCTCCGGATCCAAGCTTATAGGATTCCCATTGGTACTTCATCTGTGAGCAAGTAGGATAAGTAAGTTAAAGAAGTAGTCAAGTGTGCAAAATTTTAGATAGTGCTACCAAGAAAAAGTAGAGCATGAATTTCTCATTTTGAAAAAGATTTCAAGGTTAAGAGGGAGAATAAGTTTTTCACAAATATTCACTTCTTTGGTTTTGAAACTAAGTTTTACAGACGTCCATTCTAACTAGGGTCTCCTAAGGTCAACAATGGCTCTGATACCAACTTGTCAACACCCGGATTTTTAAGTCCAGATGCCTATTATCCCATTCATCGCAATCCCAGGAATATTGTTTTTTGCGAGACATAATAGATTAATATCACAACACATCATTCATTACAACGCATAATTGTCTTACAACAAGGGATCACATGATCCAGTCTCATTACAATAGTAGATGATCTATTGATCAATTACAAAACACATAGCGGAAGCGAAGTAGCGTAGTAGTAGCGGTCATGGTCCATCTGTTCCACAGTAACCGTTGACGTCGTGGAGTGATCCTAGTTGTCGTAGACGTCCCGCTGTCCTTCTTCCGGTTAAGTACTCCTCTTCATAGTCTGGCCATTCGAATAGCCAGGGACAAAGCCATGAGTACTTTAAAGTACTCGCAAACTAATACTAAGGTAAACACTATCAACTATAGTAAGGGGGTTCTAAGCTCTAGTTTCATTTGCATAAAGCCAATTTTATTTCATAAACACTTTCGTAATCAAAAACCTTCATTTGCTCAACTAACTCAAGTGGGAACATTAGTGTCATTCCCACAACTCAGTTGTGATTCAAAGTCAAGTTCACCATCCAATTCAAATCACAAGTCACCATTCACCCTTTTCAAGTTCAAATCACCCTTCACATGTCACGTTTTGAAAATGGTCTGATGACGGAACAGTATGGCCTTTCCAACCGTCCATAACCGTGGACGCGGCTATTCGAATAGATCTACACTCTGCAGAGGTCGTACACTTGTGCCACAACATTTGCAATAATCCGTCAGGGTTAACTGGCCCTGATTTACCACACTCCGTGTGCGGACTACCAACCATAACCTTTCACTTACATATCCTAGTATAGGCATCTCTCCCCATGAGCTTGGCCTCCCGGTGAAAACCAACTGTTAACCCGGGAACTGCACAGGGCTTGGGCCGGACATTCACCTCATTTCACGTCATTTCATATCACTTCACTTTTGTAGAGGCAGCCTCCAGCATAACCCCGATGACGCTTGTTTAGAGGGAACCCATACTAAGATACATAAACTTCTAGTTAAGCCCTACCCATATCAGGTATTGTGGGGGTACTTGCAAAATTGGAAAGGTATCGCATCCAAACCCAACCATCAGTTTTTGTAAAATTCACCAAGTCATTCACCAGTCACATTCACCTTCAAAATCTTTCAATAGAATGACTCATCATTCCAAGGTTTTCAAAGTCATTTCAATTCACAAGTTCCCATCTAGAGTAGCCACTTTTGATATTGAGCACTAGCAACTAGTCCTGAGGGGTGCTAAATATCTTGGAGCTTGCTAGGCTAAGTTTGATACTCTTGTAGTATTCTATCTCTAGACCAAAGTTAACTATAAAAGCAAGTTATAAATAATCAAAAACAAAAGCTTGTAACGTAAAACTGGGAAATAGGATTATAAACATAAAGTAAAAAGTAATGGTGCCTTGCTCTTGTGGAGCTTTGCACTTGGGTAGTCTTGCAAGAATATTTGCTGGCCATAATATGGTTTGCAAGGATGTTAGCTTGCCTTGAGTGGTGTACTGATCAAAGTGGTCTTCTTCTCCTTCTTCTTGGTAGAAAACCTCCTCCTCTTGATAGTCCCCGATACTAGCGTCTAAAATACGAATACGAGGATACAATCACCAAACAATTCATTGGCGATTCCAAACATCACGTATATTCACACAAACTATTCTATACACACAATTAATACGAATTGGTGCATTGGTGGTATTGCTTTGAGGAAGAATAATTTCCTCTCATTTTATATGTAAGAGATAGTTTCCATATAGTTCTTGAGGAATAATTTCCTCTCATTGAATCTTCTTTAAGATTTAATTTCTCAAACCATCACACATGAATTTATGTTGACCTAAATCAACCATTCATCATCATCATTTGAGAAAATGATTTAAATGAGGTAGGGTTACCTCATACCATTTAATAGTGCCTATTATGATTTAAAATCTCCAAGTATTTCATATGAGGGTATTTGACCAGGGGTTCAAACTTCATATGAAAATACTTGGGACAAGATTTAAATGAAGTGAAACACTTCATATAATTTACACAAGTAAACTAGCATCACTTATTACTATAAGTGGGTAAATGGGTTGTTTTCGTATTTAGGAAAAATAATTTCCTCTCATACTAAGTAAGGTGTTACTTTTAATTACTCAGAGAAATAATTTCCTCTCATCATCTTATTAAGATTTAATTTCTCTTATGCATAATATGTGACCTAGGTGGACCCAGGTCAACCTCTTCACACTTATCATTCAAGAAAATGATTTAAATGAGGTGAACACCTCATACAATTTAATACTAACATAGTAAAGATTTAATTTCATCAACTAATTCCATATGAGATTTAACAAACCAGGGTATCTACCTCAGGTTGAATTAGTTGAGACAAGATTTAAATGAGAGGGAAACTCTCATACATTTTAAATACTATTTTGGAAAAAGTTTAAATGAGCTAGAAATGGCCAGATAGCCATTATTTGAGTTTAGCCCATGATCATATGAAACAACTATAGTATTTTATTACATAATAAATTAGACCACATCAAATGTGATTTTTGAGAGGTGGAACCACCTCAAAATAGTTTATGGTTGATTTTTAAGATTTATTTGAAGTTTGAAAAGTTACTGATTTGTTATTTTTACTATTCAAATTCTATAACATATTTTGATTTGAATCCAGTGTGGTTGGATGGGGCCTTTCATGAGCTTTCTAAAAAAATGAAATTTGTCGGATTTGGTTCAGTATTTTTGGATCTACTGAATTTTGAAGTTGACCCCAGTATTGCAAATTAAAGGAAAAAGAATTAAACGATTTTTGAATTCAAAACGGGCGGGAAATTTAATGGGCCGGCCCAGCTAAGCTGGCGAGGCGAGCGGGCCGCCTGACGGTGGGGTCCACTGTCGGGCGTTTAAAACGCCGAAGCGGTATGCGAATGGAGGCCGTGGGATTAGAAGAGATCGGGCGGCTGAGGTTTGTCCTCATCGTCGAAGAGCTCCGGCGAGGGGCGGGGGTTGCGGCGGCGCTAACCGGAGGTGGGCGGCTCACCTGAGCTCCGGCGAGACTGGGCGTCGGCGGCGTTCGAAGTTGTCGAGGACGGCGAGTCGAACGGTGGTCGAGGGGGAGCTTGAGGAGGACGCAATCGACGGCGAGCCTCTCAGCACCTCCGCGGCTCCGGTGATCAAATTGACTGGCTATGGTGGTGAATCGAGCAAGAGGTGAGGTCGAGGAGCTTGAGGAGAGGAAGGAGAGCAAGTTTGATGTGGAGGGTGAAGCACGAGGAGGTCTCCTTTTATAGCGTCTGGAGGTGGCCGAAGTGCTGCGACGGTGGTGGTCATGGTGATGGTGCTACGGCGGTTGCGGGGCTCGGCGCCGACGCTCTGGCTCGGCGACGTCACGGCGGAGACGTGGGGCTTGAAGGCGATGAAAAGAGGCAGAAACGAGGACGAGCGCGTTCGGTCTCTGTCGCGGGTACCGGCGCACGTCGTCGACGGTGGTGTCACGTACAGGGTTCCCGCGGCGAGATGGCGTTGTCTGGGAGGTTGCAGGGTCCACGGTGAGTGCGTAGGAGAGAGGGAGAGGACGGGAGGAGGTCAGCATCGACGGGGGCAAGCGACGCTCCGGCGCGCTCTCGCGTCGCCACCATGCGCATCTTTGGCGTCACGGGCGTGTCTGGGCACGTCGCGTTCGCCGGTGCCGGCGTCTCCTGGGGTCAGCGCGTGTATGGTCAGCTTCAGGAGGTTGAGGGCAAGCGAGGTGACATGTTGAGGTGGCCTGGATGGGAGAGGAGAGGGGTGAGCATGGTGAGGGGACAAGAGGGCCGGCATGGTGGTGTTCTGGTCAAAGAGAGTCCAATGCCAGGGCAGGCAAGTGGTGGCACTGGTGTTGAATGGTGAGAGGAGGTGCCAGAGCATCTGAGGAGGGCCAGGGTTGGACCAAGTCCATGCCAAATTTCAGTATGGGCTCAAAGTTTATCCCTGCCTATAAGGTGTTTGATGAAATGCCCGCAAGAGAAAAAGTTTCAAATTTTGGAAAAACCTTTGGTGGATCTCATTCATATATTCATAGAGATGGAATGGTGGTGGTGGGGTTCATTTTGGAAAAGAATTGCAAATTGGCAAAAGTGAGATGATCTTCTCTTTATCCCAAAGTCTCCACTTGGCAACACTATACTGGTCAACCTGGTCAACAAGAGGTGTGGTGGTCAACATGAAAGTTGTTGACCTTGACATGGTCTTGGATGACATGGAGAGAGTTGACTAAGTTTGGTTGAGGAATCAGAAGATAAAAGGGTGCAAAGTGGTGAAGATAAAATAAAAGTGGCATATGACCATTATCATATGTGAATTGGATTTGAGAATTCCTTTGATTTGATTCTTGTTTCTTTGATGCAATTGTGTTTGTTTATCATATATAAGAGTTTTACAACCAATAGATCAAGCCATTGTGGCCTTGCTTGAAGATTTGCAAATTTGGCTCTATGTGTATTTGAGTGAAAATGGGATTTTCTCACCAATTGATTTCTCTCCATTTGTTTTGACTTTTGTTGACTCTAATGTGATTCTTATGAGTTTAGAAACATTTCCAAACCATTGAATCCATTTCAAAGGTCTTGATCCAAGATTTGCAAAATTGGCCATAACACATAAGAGGTGATGTGTTAAGTTTTATTATTTTTGAAAAGGGTTCACCTTGCTTCACTTGGACATGTGGTAGGGTCAATTTGGTGTTATATTAGGTTTGGAGAAGGTTTCACACCATTTGGTCAAGGTAGAAAAGCATAGGTCAAGATTTGGTGAAAAGGGCTATGTGGCACATATGCTTCTATGCATATGTTGCATTTGATTTTTGATTTGAGTGTTTGTGGCCCAAAAGATGTTGTTGAAATGTTGAAATGGTATATGGAAGTGATCCATCCATTCACAACAAGTCCTAGGGTCAATCTTCTCAAATTCACAAATTTGCACTTTTCTCACATATGCCTCTATGGCAATTTTTAGTTTCTTT
This sequence comes from Lolium perenne, assembly GCF_019359855.2. Taxonomy (NCBI): domain Eukaryota; kingdom Viridiplantae; phylum Streptophyta; class Magnoliopsida; order Poales; family Poaceae; genus Lolium; species Lolium perenne. The sequence goes on from NC_067247.2 coordinate 166,608,898, forward strand.
TTATTTTCTTTGGAAACCACTTGGATTTGGTTGAATAGGTACTAGGTAAGGTATAGGAAGGTTTTCCAAACCTCTAAGTAAAGTAGAAAGGCTTAGGATAAAGTTTTATAAAAATAGCCATAGGCACATATGCCTTTTTCTTATTTAATTTCTTTTTATTTCATTTTATCTAGTAGTGGTGAAAAGAGGGGTGAGGTCTAGGGTTTAGTGGGGTTCACAAAGGTTCACCACCATTTAGCAAAATTAAAAAGGTAGGGTTCAAGAATTACCTATTGGGGGTTATAGGTTCCCATAGGTCTTTTATTTTATTTTGGGTTTCTCAAAAAAAGATCCAATTGATTTAAGGAGAAGATTAGGGTTTAAGGTTTTTCTTATTTGATTTCTTTCTCCTTTGTTTTATTTGATTGGTGATCTTCACTTGATCACTTTAGGTTTTTAGGGTTTAGCACAAAAGCATAATAACACTCATCATGGCAAAACACAAGATTTAAACAAGGTCTATATGTATCAAATCTTATTTTAACAAAAGTTTTTGTTGGTTCCAAAATTTGGAACTAGGGAAATTCATTTTGTTTGTTTTGAAATTTTTGGGTTGTTACAACTTTCCAACTACACAGTTTTCTACTTTTTATAGAAAACATTGGGCGTCATAAATCTCTTTTTAGTTATGACTACCATATCATTTTTATTGTCAGCCCCATAATTATTATATCTAGGGCATGAAGTTTAGACCATTGTACCTACAAATCACTTTAAGCTTTGCCTGCATGCAAAATAGATAGATTGGGCTGCCTCTTTTTTTTTTGCAAAATTGAATTGTATTTAAGTTTGTCTATAATAGCAGTTACAATGTTTCTATTTTCTTTCGATGTAGGTTTCATATAATTAACTGGCTAGAATATCACTTGTGCCTTTATGTTGCAAGTTTTCTTAAACGGGTCACTGCCACCTTTCCGCCGCCATATCCATTATCCAGGACTGGGCGGCCACCTCCAAGACCTAAATTGTCATCGCATTATCTAACAAGTCACCTAGGCCTCCTTCTTTATAATTTTTTGTATTGTTAAGAGATATATTTGAAGGAGATATTCCCTAGAGGCAATAATAAAGTGGTTATTATTTATATCTTTATGTTTATGATAAATGTTTATATATCATGCTATAATTGTATTAACCGAAACATTAGTACATGTGTGATATGTAGACAAACAAAGAAGTCCCTAGTATGCCTCTTAACTAGCTTGTTGATTAATGGATGATTAGTTTCATAATCATGAACATTGGATGTTATTAATAACAAGGTTATATCATTGTATGAATGATGTAATGGATACACCCAATTAAGCGTAGCATAAGATCTCGTCATTAAGTTATTTGCTATAAGCTTTCGATACATAGTTACCTAGTCCTTATGACCATGAGATCATGTAAATCACTTATACCGGAAAGGTACTTTGATTACACCAAACTCCACTGCGTAAATGGGTGGTTATAAAGGTGGGATTAAGTATCCGGAAAGTATGAGTTGAGGCATATGGATCAACAGTGGGATTTGTCCATCCCGATGACGGATAGATATACTCTGGGCCCTCTCGGTGGAATGTCGTCTAATGTCTTGCAAGCATATGAATAAGTTCATAAGAGACCACATACCACGGTACGAGTAAAGAGTACTTGTCAGGAGACGAGGTTGAACAAGGTATAGAGTGATACCGAAGATCAAACCTCGGACAAGTAAAAATATCGCGTGACAAAGGGAATTGGTATCGTATGTGAATGGTTCATTCGATCACTAAAGTCATCGTTGAATATGTGGGAGCCATTATGGATCTCCAGATCCCGCTATTGGTTATTGGTAGGAGTGAGTACTTAACCATGTCCGCATAGTTCACGAACCGTAGGGTGACACACTTAAAGTTGGATGTTGAAATGGTAGAACTTGAATATGGAATGGAGTTCGAATATTTGTTCGGAGTCCCGGATGAGATCCCGGACATCACGAGGAGTTCCGGAATGGTCCGGAGAATAAGATTCATATATAGGATGTCATTTTATGTGAATTAAAATGATGCGGAAGATTCTATGGAAGGTTCTAGAAGGTTCTAGAAAAGTCCGGAAGAAACCACCAAGGAAGGTGGAGTCCCGGTGGGACTCCACCTCCATGGCCGGCCAACCCTAGTGGGGGAGGAGTCCCAAGTGGACTCCCCCTTAGGGGGCCGGCCACCCCCCCCATATGGAAGGGGGAATCCCACCCCAAGTGGGTTCCCACCCTAGGTAGGTTTCCTTTTCATATGGAAGGTTTTGGTTTCGGGTCTTATTCGAAGACTTGGAGTCCAACACTTGGGGTTCCACCTATATAATGAGGGGCCAAGGGAGGGGGCCGGCCACCCCAAGACCACAAGCTGGCCGCCCCATTGAAGTGGCCGGCCACCCCCTCCCAAACCCTAGCCGCCCCCCTCTCCTCCATATCTCCCGCGTAGCTTTAGCGAAGCTCCGCCGGAGTTCTCCACCGCCACCGACACCACGCCGTCGTGCTGTCGGATTCAAGAGGAGCTACTACTTCCGCTGCCCGCTGGAACGGGAGGTGGACGTCGTCTTCATCAACAACCGAACGTGTGACCGAGTACGGAGGTGCTGCCCGTTCGTGGCGCCAGAAGTGATCGTGATCAAGATCTTCTACGCGCTTTTGCAAGCGGCAAGTGAACGTCTACCGCAGCAACAAGAGCCTCATCTTGTAGGCTTTGGAATCTCTTCAAGGGTGATACTCGATACCCCCTCGTTGCTACCGTCTTCTAGATTGCATCTTGGCTTGGATTGCGTGTTCGCGGTAGAATTTTTTTGTTTTCTTTGCAACGTTATCCTACAGTGGTATCAGAGCCGTGTCTATGCATAGATGGTTGCACGAGTAGAACACAATGGTTTGTGGGCGTTGATGCTCTTGTTATCTTTAGTTTGAGTACTTTGCATCTTTGTGGCATAGTGGGATGAAGCGGCTCAGACTAACTTTACATGACCGCGTTCATGAGACTTGTTCCTGGTTCGACATGCAACTTGTATTGCATAAGAGGCTTTGCGGGTGTCTGTCTCTCCTACTATAGTGAAGATTCAATTTACTCTTCTATTGAAAACATTAGTATCAACGTTGTGGTTCATGTTCGTAGGTAGATTAGATCTCTATCGAAAACCCTAAACCACGTAAAATATGCAAACCAAATTAGAGACGTCTAACTTGTTTTTGCAGGGTTTGGTGATGTGATATGGCCATAATGTGATGATGAATATGTATGAGATGATCATTATTGTATTGTGGCAACCGGCAGGAGCCTTATGGTTGTCTTTAAAGTTCATGTTGAGTAGTATTTCAAAGTAGTTGTAATAGTTGCTACATGGAGGACAATCATGAAGACGGCGCCATTGACCTTGACGCTACGTCGATGATGATGGAGATCATGCCCGAAGATGATGGAGATCATGTCCGTGCTTTGGAGATGAAGATCAAAGGCGCAAAAACAAAAGGGCCATATCATATCACATATGAACTGCATGTGATGTTAATCCTTTTATGCATCTTATTTTGCTTAGATCGCGACGGTAGCATTATAAGATGATCCCTCACTAAAATCTCAAGATAATAAAGTGTTCATCCTTAGTAGCACCGTTGCCAAGACTTGTCGTTTCGAAGCATCTCGTGATGATCGGGTGTGATAGAATCAACAAGTGCATACAACGGGTGCAAGACAGTTTTGCACATGCGGATACTAAGGTGGCCTTGACGAGCCTAGCATGTACAGACATGGTCTCGGAACACGTGATACCGAAAGGTAGAGCATGAATCATATGGTTGATATGATGAACACTTTGAGTGTTCGCCATTGAAATCACACCTTGTCTCGTGATGATCGGACATAGGTGTGGTGGATTTGGTTCGTGTGATCACTAAGACAATGCGAGGGATATTGTTTTGAGTGGGAGTTCATCTAGATTTTTAATTATGTTGAATTAAAATTTGAACTCAATTTGTCATAAACTTAGTCTAAACTTTTGCAAATATATGTTGTAGAGATGGCGTCCCCAATCAATTTTAACCAGTTCCTAGAGAAAGAAAAACTTAAGAGCAACAGTAGCAACTTCACCGACTGGTTCCGTCATGTGAGGATCTTCCTCTCTGGCGGAAATCTGCAATATGTGCTTGATGCACCGCTAGGTGACCCTCCTGCAGAAACTGAAACCGATGAAGTAAAAGCTGTTTACGAGACTCGGAAAACTCGGTACTCGCAAGTTCAGTGTGCCATCTTATGCAGTCTGGAATCCGATCTTCAAAAACGTTTTGAGCACCACGATCCTCATGAGTTGATGAATGAGCTGAAAGCTATTTTTGAGACTCATGCGGCAGTGGAATGCTATGAAGCATCGAAACAATTCTTCAGCTGTATGATGGAAGAAGGCAGCTCCGTTAGTGAGCACATGCTCGCCATGACCGGGCATGCGAAGAAACTCAGTGACTTGGGAATAGTGATTCCTAATAGACTGGGGATTAATCGTGTCCTTCAATCACTGCCACCAAGTTACAAGAACTTTGTGATGAACTACAATATGCAGGACATGAACAAGGAGTTACCTGAACTCTTTGGCATGCTAAAAGCTACTGAGATTGAGATCAAGAAAGAGCACCAAGTGTTGATGGTCAACAAGACCACCAGTTTCAAGAAACAGGGCAAGTCTAAGGGAAAATTCAAGAAGGGTGGCAAGAAAGCTGCCACGCCTCCTATGAAACCTAAGAACGGCCCTAAGCCTGATGCTGAGTGCTATTACTGCAAGGAAAAGGGACACTAGAAGCGTAATTGCTCCAAGTATCTGGCTGATCTGAAGAGCGGCCTTGTCAAGAAGAAGAAAGAAGGTATATCTGATATACATGTTATAGATGTTTATCTCACTGGTTCTCATTCTAGTACCTGGGTATTTGATACTGGTTCGGTTGCTCATATTTGTAACTCGAAACAGGAACTAAAGAATAAACGAAGACTACTGAAAGATGAAGTGACGATGCGCGTTGGAAATGGATCCAAAGTCGATGTGATCGCTGTCGGCACACTTCCTCTACATCTACCTTCGGGATTAGTTTTAAGCCTAAATAATTGTTATTTTGTACCCGCGTTGAGCATGAACATTATATCTGGATCTTATTTAATGCAAGACGGTTATTCATTCAAGTCTGAGAATAATGGTTGTTCTATTTTTATGAATAATATCTTTTATGGTCAAGCACCACAAAAGAATGGCTTATTTCTGTTAGATCTCGATAGTAGTGATACGCATATACATAACATTGATGCTAAGCGAATTAAATTGAATGATAATTCTACTTATATGTGGCAATGTCGTCTTGGTCATATTGGAGTGAAACGCATGAAGAAACTCCATACTGATGGATTACTTGAATCACTTGACTTTGAGTCACTTGATAGACGCAAAGCATGTCTAATGGGAAAAATGACAAAGACTCCATTTTCTGGTATGATGGAGCGAGCTACTGACTTATTGGAAATCATACATACCGATGTGTGTGGACCAATGAGCGTAGCATCGCGCGGTGGTTATCGTTATGTTCTAACTTTCACAGTGATCTGAGTAGATATGGGTATATCTATTTCATGAAACATAAATCTGAAACTTTCGAGAAGTTTAAGGAATTCCAAAGTGAAGTAGAAAATCAACGTAACAAGAAGATTAAATTTCTACGATCTGATCGTGGAGGTAAATATCTGAGTTATGAGTTTGGCATGCATTTAAAGAAATGCGGAATACTTTCACAATTGACACCGCCGGGAACACCTCAACGAAACGGTGTGTCCGAACGTCGTAATCGAACTCTCTTAGATATGGTTCGTTCTATGATGTCTCTTACTGATTTGCCGTTATCATTTTGGAGTTATGCATTAGAGACAGCCGCATTCACTTTAAATAGAGCACCATCAAAATCCGTAGAAACGACACCGTATGAATTATGGTTTAATAAGAAACCTAAGTTGTCGTTCCTGAAAGTTTGGGGTTGCGAAGCCTATGTAAAGAAGTTACAACCGGACAAGCTAGAACCCAAAGCGGAGAAATGCATCTTCATAGGATACCCTAAGGAAACTATAGGGTATACTTTCTATCACAAATCCGAAGGCAAAATCTTTGTTGCTAAGAACGGAACCTTTCTTGAGAAAGAATTTCTCACTAAAGAAGTGACTGGAAGAAAAGTAGAACTCGATGAGACTGATGAATCTATACTCGTTGATCAGAGTAGCGCGATCGGAAGTTGTACTGTACCGCCTACACCGGCAATAGAGGAAGCTAATGATAATGATCATGAAACTTCGAACGAGGAAACTACTGAACCTCGCAGATCGACAAGGGAACGTACCACTCCTGATTGGTATGATCCTTGTCTAAATGTCATGATTGTGGATAACAATGATGAGGACCCTGCGACGTATGAAGAAGCGATGATGAGCCCAGATTCCAACAAATGGCAAGAAGCCATGAAATCCGAAATGGGATCCATGTATGATAACAAAGTATGGACTTTGGTAGACTTACCTGATAGCCGAAAGGCTGTCGAGAATAAATGGATCTTCAAGAGAAAAACAGATGTTGATGGTAATATTACTGTCTATAAAGCTCGACTTGTCGCAAAGGGTTTCCGAAATATTCAAGGAGTTGACTACGATGAGACTTTCTCACCTGTAGCGAAGCTAAAATCTGTGAGGATTTTGTTAGCAATAGCTGCATTTTTCGATTATGAGATTTGGCAGATGGATGTCAAAATGGCGTTCCTTAATGGAGACATTGAGGAAGAGTTGTATATGGTACAACCCAAAGGTTTTGTCGATCCTAAAAATGCTGACAAAGTATGCAAACTTCAGCGTTCAATCTATGGACTGAAGCAAGCATCGAGAAGTTGGAACCGACGCTTTGATAAGGTGATCAAAGACTTCGGGTTTATACAGTGTCATGGAGAGGCCTGTATTTACAAGAAAGTGAGTGGAAGCTCTGTAGCATTCCTGATATTATATGTAGATGACATATTATTGATCGGAAATGATATAGAACTATTAAGCAATGTTAAAGGTTATTTGAATAATAGTTTTTTCAATGAAAGACCTTGGTGAAGCATCGTATATATTAGGCATCAAGATTTATAGAGATAGATCAAGACGCCTAATAGGGCTATCACAGAGTACATACCTGGACAAGATTCTAAAGAAGTTTAGAATGGACGAAAGTAAGAAAGGGTTCTTACCTATGTTACCAGGCAAGGTCTTGAGTAAGACTCAAGGACCGGCTACGGCAGAAGAAAGAGAAAGGATGAGTAATATCCCCTATGCCTCGGCAGTAGGATCTATCATGTATGCCATGCTATGTACTGGACCGGATATAGCACATGATGTTAGTTTGACTAGCAGATATCGAAGTGATCCAGGAATGGAACACTGGACAGCGGTCAAAAATATCCTGAAGTACTTGAAAAGAACTAAGGATATGTTTCTTTGTTATGGAGGTGACCAAGAGCTCGTTGTAAGTGGTTACACCGATGCAAGTTGGAACACTGATCCTGATGACTCTAAGTCACGATGCAGGTACGTGTTTATATTGAATGGTGCTGCGAAGCTGGGCAAGCTCGAAGCGGTGCACGGTGGCGAAGTCTTCAACGAGAATCGAGTACATAGCGGCTTCAGAGGCTTCATCAGAAGCGGTATGGATGAAGAGGTTCATTGTAGAGCTCGGTGTGGTTCCTAGTGCATTGGACCCATTAATCATTTACTGTGATAACATGGGTGCCATCGCCAATGCACAAGAGCCAAGGTCACACAAGAGGCTGAAGCATATCAAGCTGCGTTACCACTCGATTCGCGAGTACATCGAAGATGGAGAAGTAAAGATTTGCAAAGTACACACTGATCTGAATGTAGCAGATCCGTTGACTAGAGCTCTCCCTAGGGCAAAGCATGACCAACACCAGAATGCCATGGGTGTTAGGTATATTACAATGTAATCTAGATTATTGACTCTAGTGCAAGTGGGAGACTGAAGGAGATATGCCCTAGAGGCAATAATAAAGTGGTTATTATTTATATCTTTATGTTTATGATAAATGTTTATATATCATGCTATAATTGTATTAACCGAAACATTAGTACATGTGTGATATGTAGACAAACAAAGAAGTCCCTAGTATGCCTCTTAACTAGCTTGTTGATTAATGGATGATTAGTTTCATAATCATGAACATTAGATGTTATTAATAACAAGGTTATATCATTGTATGAATGATGTAATGGACACACCCAATTAAGCGTAGCATAAGATCTCGTCATTAAGTTATTTGCTATAAGCTTTCGATACATAGTTACCTAGTCCTTATGACCATGAGATCATGTAAATCACTTATACCGGAAAGGTACTTTGATTACACCAAACGCCACTGCGTAAATGTGTGGTTATAAAGGTGGGATTAAGTATCCGGAAAGTATGAGTTGAGGCATATGGATCAACAGTGGGATTTGTCCATCCCGATGACGGATAGATATACTCTAGGCCCTCTCGGTGGAATGTCGTCTAATGTCTTGCAAGCATATGAATGAGTTCATAAGAGACCACATACCACGGTACGAGTAAAGAGTACTTGTCAGGAGACGAGGTTGAACAAGGTATAGAGTGATACCGAAGATCAAACCTCGGACAAGTAAAAATATCGCGTGACAAAGGGAATTGGTATCGTATGTGAATGGTTCATTCGATCACTAAAGTCATCGTTGAATATGTGGGAGCCATTATGGATCTCCAGATCCCGCTATTGGTTATTGGTCGGAGTGAGTACTCAACCATGTCCGTATAGTTTACGAACCGTAGGGTGACACACTTAAAGTTGGATGTTGAAATGGTAGAACTTGAATATGGAATGGAGTTCGAATATTTGTTCGGAGTCCCGGATGAGATCCCGGACATCACGAGGAGTTCCGGAATGGTCCGGAGAATAAGATTCATATATAGGATGTCATTTTATGTGAATTAAAATGATGCGGAAGATTCTATGGAAGGTTCTAGAAGGTTCTAGAAAAGTCCGGAAGAAACCACCAAGGAAGGTGGAGTCCCGGTGGGACTCCACCTCCATGGCCGGCCAACCCTAGTGGGGGAGGAGTCCCAAGTGGACTCCCCCTTAGGGGGCCGGCCACCCCCCCCATATGGAAGGGGGGAATCCCACCCCAAGTGGGATTCCCACCCTAGGTAGGTTTCCTTTTCATATGGAAGGTTTTGGTTTCGGGTCTTATTCGAAGACTTGGAGTCCAACACTTGGGGTTCCACCTATATAATGAGGGGCCAAGGGAGGGGGCCGGCCACCCCAAGACCACAAGCTGGCCGCCCCATTGAAGTGGCCGGCCACCCCCTCCCAAACCCTAGCCGCCCCCCTCTCCTCCATATCTCCCGCGTAGCTTTAGCGAAGCTCCGCCGGAGTTCTCCACCGCCACCGACACCACGCCGTCGTGCTGTCGGATTCAAGAGGAGCTACTACTTCCGCTGCCCGCTGGAACGGGAGGTGGACATCGTCTTCATCAACAACCGAACGTGTGACCGAGTACGGAGGTGCTGCCCGTTCGTGGCGTCGGAAGCGATCGTGATCAAGATCTTCTACGTGCTTTTGCAAGCGGCAAGTGAACGTCTACCGCAGCAACAAGAGCCTCATCTTGTAGGCTTTGGAATCTCTTCAAGGGTGAGACTCGATACCCCCTCGTTGCTACCGTCTTCTAGATTGTATCTTGGCTTGGATTGCGTGTTCGCGGTAGGAAATTTTTTGTTTTCTTTGCAACGTTATCCTACAATATTATTGGTGATTGTTACTTCAAGTTCTGTTGGAAAATATGAGTGGTAATAGTCCTTCATGCTCTGCAATGTAGATGGTTGATGTAATTGACATAAAGCTCATTTCCTACGAGTGGAGTTGATTCGGGGGGGGGGGGGGCTGCGATGACCATCATCACTACATCAACAAGAAATGTATCTATTTTGTCCACTTAAGATGGCATCTAGATAGGAAAATTTTAGGGTGGGAATGTAAACACGATAAGCCATACATTACACTGTAGTGTTTCAGTTGTTGTTTCTGATCCGTTTGTCAATTTTGTAATGGTGCAATATTTTTAAATGATTGCAGTACAATATGTTCATTGAAATACCTATATGAAGTGTAATTTCTTTTCCATATGTTGCTCAGTGGGAAATGGTGTTTAAGTTGTTATTTTACTAGAGAACTCCATATTCAACTATATCTTATGGCTCTGCCTCCCACACTTGTGGTTCCCTTTAAATTTTGTGTGCATTCTGAATCAAGTGTTTTGGAATCAGAGAAAAAGAAAATGTTGTGCAGTCTTGACTCCGGACACTCAGCAGCAGGACAGGGGCCTTGTACAATTTTTCTCTAATTTACTGCTCAATTCAGTTGAATGAACCATGCAGTATTCCAAATTTCAAAAAAAACCCATGCATTATTCCAATTCCATGTATGTGCTTGCTGTCACATTTTCTCTAGCTGTATAATTTTCAAATGCTCCTCATTTTGAGCCCACTTCTTTTTTGCAGAATGCTTTGACTGATCCTGATCGGGTATGCACACCATCCATTACAAATACTGGAAACCACTTGCAGAAGATGTAAGCATTTCGATTTCCCTTTCATGGTCATTTTCCACCTATGGTTCATCCATGCTTTTGTTTTAAACACAGCAGCTTATCAGCACTATCCTCTAATACTGATTATTTAATGTAAACTTGCAGATGGGCACATCCGCTAGAATTGAGGAGTATCACCGAAAAAATAACCGTGTAAGTTCTTGTCCCAGAGCTATCATATCTTCTCACCCTGATCATGTCTAATATTTTGCATGCATCAACTATACTCTCTTTTAACGGAAGATTGGATGAAATATATGCAAGTTAAAATCTGCAGAAAATGGAGACACTACTTGTCCGAATTCTGCAAGTAATTAAATATGTAGAAAACAGCAACAGTACTTGTCAAAAGATGTATTTTGGTGAAAACCAAGACATCATGACGGGTTGCTGGAATATTGAATGCTGAATAGTTTGCAACTTGCTGATAGTGCCTTTGTGTGTGGACATCACTGGTGGAAAAAGGGCCTTTGGTCGCGGTTCGCAACTGCCATTAGTCGCGGTTGCGCAACCGCGACCAAATTAGCGCGACTAAAGCCCCCCCCCCCCTTAGTCGCGGTTGCTTACGAACCACGACTAAAGGCCCGTCCACGTAGGCGCCAGGCGACCGTCGGGGCGGAGGACCTTTAGTCGCGGTTCTTCTGGCCAACCGCGACTAAAGGCCGCCGCAGGTTTAGGGTTTTAGGCCCCCCTAAACCTGCCCCCCCCCCCCTAAACCTGTTTTCTGTTTAATTTGTATTGTTTTATTTCTTTTGTTCTTTATTGTAATTTTGAAGGAGTTTCACATATTCTACGGTACTACATACATGCATATGAATGTACAATTTCAAACAAATTTGAAATTAGAACCAAAAAGAATTCAAGAGGAATATACAATATATATTCAATATCATCGGATGACCATATACAAGTTTGAACAAGTTTCCATACATAATTTAATGCATGTATAGTTCTACGTCCTCGCAGTGGTTTTCTCCTTTAGGATCGAGGACTTCCCTCCTGAACCATCCAGCTATTTCCTCTTGAAGTGGTCGGAAGCGAGCTTCTGGACTAAGCAGCATCCGGAGGTTATTCCTCTGAGCATTGGTATCACTCGGAACGCGCTCAGAGGCGTATCTCCGGATCATCTCACAGACATAGTATCCACATAGATTGGTCCCCGGTGGCTGAATATCGCCACCATTCTTAGCCTTTGACCGCATGAAATGTAGCTCTTTTTTGAAATCACCGACCTTTGTATCTGAGAACCGTCTCCAAACCCTACGAGGCAAAGAAAATTAAATGAACAAGAGAGTTATTAGTTAATTACTTGAAGCTTAATTAGGAAATGAACGAAATAGGCCGATCGATATAGAGCGCAAATGAATGAAAACAATTACTTTTGAATCATTTTTCTCATGTCGGCCCAACGCGCCTTATCCATATTCAGAGAGTCGTGGAGGAGACATTCTGATTTGTCAACTTTAATTACTAGCAGAATCCAGTGGAACCTGCGGACACGATACATGCACAGTACGTCATGCATAACTCATCGATTAGCCGGCCACATACCATGCATGGAGTAAACAAAAGAGAATATGCTCAAGACATAAACACTCACCCAAAATGGTAAGGAAATAGAATATCACTTTTGAGTTCCTGCTTTGTAAGAAACTGCCACAGGTATGCCTCCACGTCGGCGGGGTGATGCTGTAACATATATCCATTACCGATGTGTGGGTCAATGAACCCAACATCATGGATGTTCCTTACTCTGCATTCCTTAATCTTCATTCTGCATGTATAATAGCGGACACAACAATATAGTTAGGACATATATATATATAGTGCAGGCAATATGAACGAGATGGGGAAGAAATAAATCACTTACAGAACGTAGCAACTGATGATAGATTTGTCGAGCTCGCGCAGATTGAAAAGCTGGAACAATTCACTCAGATGAATTTGTACAGAGTACTGTTTGAAGTGATGCTCATATCCAACTTCCGCATAAATATAATCTTTGGCGTTTTTATTTTCTATGTAACCCTTGTACCATTTCAGCAGACCTTTCATTTGTGGAGGTAGATCCTCTTCCTGCGCAGGCTCGACGAGAGGCCCATTCTTCACATATGTAAGTACTACCTCCTTCACTGGCGCCTCATCAAGGCCTAACAGTTCACGAAGAGTAATACCTAAGTTGGCCGCTTGTTCTCTGGCACTCGTTACAGTCAATCCCTGTGCTGCCGCAACTTCTATGATATCGGGGGCATCCGGACCGGCGGCTGTCACTATAAGCGGGGCAATCGATTGTTTACTTTGTTCCCCGAGCTGGGCAACTCGTTTCCCGCTTTTTTTACTTTCTAATTCCGCTTTCTCGGCCTCCTCTTTCTTCTCCTTGAACATGCGTGCCTGATTACGAAGTTCACGTGCATAGTCGTCAGGCAGATTCTTCGCGGCTTGGGACGGTGCGTTCAAAAATGACTTAGCCCACTTCTTTTGCTCATCAGAAAATACTGGCTTGGGCTCGGGCTCTCTTTTCTTCTTGCAGTCCGCCTTCCATTTCTCATATTCAGCAGTCGCGGCCGCCTCGACTTCCTCGGCACTACGTTCCCAAGGCCTCGTGGGGAGAGGCTTCAGTGATGGCTCCGGTACCTTTGTTATCTTAGGTACATAAGGGTCCGGGTTAATAATCCAGGACTGCTGCTTCTGCTTCTTCGCCGGAGGTGGATTGGGGGCGGCGTCGCACCCGCCCGGGCGGACTAGGGGCGGCAGTTGCTACCCGCCGGAGGTGAATTGGGGGCGCGTCGGGCTGACGTGAAGGAGGTGTAGGTGAAGCACCACCACCACCGCCACCGCCGCCACCACCACCACCGTAGGGGGGTGGACTTGTTGGCGCCTCGCCTGGAAACTTGATAAACTTCTTTTGCCATAGAATGAACTGGCGCTTGACATCTCCAAGTCTTCTCGCCCCTTCAGGTGTAGCAATGTCAATGTCCAGGTCCTCAAACCGTTGGACTATGTCCTCCACCGTGACACGAGCATAGCCATCTTGAATGGGGTTGTTGTGGTGGAGTGCTCCAGGTGGTAAAGCACTGCCGATGGCTACCTTCATGGACATGTTCCTGATAGGATAATACAGATGACATTCTTTCATCTCCTTTATATCGTCCACGGGGTAGCGAGGAGGCTCCGGTGCAGTAATTTCGACCACCAGAGGCTCCGGTGCAGTAATTTCGATCGTCGGTGCACCAGCCGGTTGATACGTCTCCGACGTATCGATAATTTCTTATGTTCCATGCCACATTATTGATGTTATCTACATGTTTTATGCACACTTTATGTCATATTCGTGCATTTTCTGGAACTAACCTATTAACAAGATGCCGAAGTGCCGATTCTGTTTTTGGTTTCAGAAATCCTAGTAAGGAAATATTCTCGGAATTGGACGAAATCAAAGCCCAGGGGCCTATTTTTCCACGAAGCTTCCAGAAGTCCGAAGGAGAGACGAAGAGGGGCCACGAGGGGGCCACACCCTAGGGCGGCGCGGCCCCCCCTTGGCCGCGCGGCCCTGTGGTGTGGGGCCCCCGTGCCGCCTCTTGACCTGCCCTTCCGCCTACAAATAGCCTCCGTGACGAAACCCCCAGTACCGAGAGCCACGATACGGAAAACCTTCCAGAGACGCCGCCAACGCCGATCCCATCTCGGGGGATCCAGGAGATCGCCTCCGGCACCCTGCCGGAGAGGGGAATCATCTCCCGGAGGACTCTACGCCGCCATGGTCGCCTCCGGTGTGATGTGTGAGTAGTCTACCCCTGGACTATGGGTCCATAGCAGTAGCTAGATGGTTGTCTTCTCCCCATTGTGCTATCATTGTCGGATCTTGTGAGCTGCCTAACATGATCAAGATCATCTATCTGTAATTCTATATGTTGCGTTTGTTGGGATCCGATGAATAGAGAATACTTGTTATGTTGATTATCAAAGTTATATCTACGTGTTATTTATGATCTTGCATGCTTTCCGTTACTAGTAGATGCTCTGGCCAAGTAGATGCTTGTAACTCCAAGAGGGAGTACTTATGCTCGATAGTGGGTTCATGCACATTGACACTGGGACATGTGAGAAAGTTCTAAGGTTGTGTTGTGCTGTTGCCACTAGGGATAAAACATTGATGCTATGTCTAAGGATGTAGTTGTTGATTACATTACGCACCATACTTAATGCAATTGTCTGTTGCTTTGCAACTTAATACTGGAGGGGGTTCGGATGATAACTTTGAAGGTGGACTTTTTAGGCATAGATGCAGTTGGATGGCGGTCTATGTACTTTGTCATAATGCCCAATTAAATCTCACAATACTCATCATGATATGTATGTGCATGGTCATGCTCTCTTTATTTGTCAATTGCCCAACTGTAATTTGTTCACCCAACATGCTGTTTGTCTTATGGGAGAGACACC
The DNA here is from genome assembly GCF_019359855.2 of Lolium perenne. Taxonomy (NCBI): domain Eukaryota; kingdom Viridiplantae; phylum Streptophyta; class Magnoliopsida; order Poales; family Poaceae; genus Lolium; species Lolium perenne. Next base: position 166,624,050 of record NC_067247.2, read on the forward strand.
TCTAGTGAACTGTGGACCCCGGTCCAATTCTCTTTACTGAAATACAATCTACTGCAATACTTGTTCTACTATTTTCTGCAAGCAATCATCTTCCACACAATACGGTTAATCCTTTGTTACAGCAAGCCGGTGAGATTGACAACCTCACTGTTTCGTTGGGGCAAAGTACTTTGGTTGTGTTGTGCAGGTTCCACGTTGGCGCCGGAATCCCTGGTGTTGCGCCGCACTACATCCCGCCGCCATCAACCTTCAACGTGCTTCTTGGCTCCTCCTGGTTCGATAAACCTTGGTTTCTTTCTGAGGGAAAACTTGCTGTTGTGCGCATCATACCTTCCTCTTGGGGTTCCCAACGAACGTGTGAGTTACACGCCATCAAGCATATTTTCTCGGCGCCGTTGCCGGGAGATCAAGACACGCTGCAAGGGGAGTCTCCACTTCTCAATCTCTTTACTTTGTTTTTGTCTTGCTTAGTTTTATTTACTACTTTGTTTGCTGCACTAAATCAAAATACAAAAAAATTAGTTGCTAGTTTTACTTTACTTGTTATCTTGTTTGCTATATCAAAAACACAAAAAAATTAGTTTACTTGCATTTACTTTATCTAGTTTGCTTTATTTACTGTTGCTAAAATGGCCAACGCTGAAAATACTAAGTTGTGTGACTTCACAACCACAAATAATAATGATTTCTTATACACACCTATTGCTCCACCTGCTACTACAGCAGAATTCTTTGAAATTAAACCTGCTTATCGAATCTTGTTATGCGAGAGCAATTTTCTCGTGTTAGTTCGATGATCTTGCTGCCCATCTTAATAATTTTGTTGAACTATGTGAAATGCAAAAATATAAAGATGTAGATGGTGATATTATTAAACTAAAATTGTTCCCTTTCTCATTAAGAGGAAGAGCTAAAGATTGGTTTGCTATCTCTCGCCTAAGAATAGTATTGATTCATGGACTAAAATGCAAGGATGCTTTTATTGGTAGATATTATCCCCTGCTAAAATTATATCTTTGAGGAGTAGCATAATGAATTTTAAACAATTAGATACTGAACATGTTGCTCAAGCTTGGGAAAGAATGAAATCTTTGGTTAAAAATTGCCCAACCCATGGACTGACTACTTGGATGATCATCCAAACCTTCTATGCAGGACTAAATTTTTCTTCACGGAATTTATTGGATTCAGCTACTGGAGGTACCTTTATGTCCATCACTCTTGGTGAAGCAACAAAGCTTCTTGATAATATGATGATCAACTACTCTGAATGGCACACGGAAAGAGCTCCACAAGGTAAGAAGGTAAATTCTGTCGAAGAAACCTCTTCCTTGAGTGATAAGATTGATGCTATTATGTCTATGCTTGTGAATGATAGGACCAATATTGATCCTAATAATGTTCCATTAGCTTCATTGGTTGCACAAGAAGAACATGTTGATGTAAACTTCATTAAAAATAATAATTTCAACAACAATGCTTACCTAACAATTCTAGTAACAACTATAGGCCATATCCTTATAATAATGGCAACGGCTATGGTAATTCTTATGGGAATTCTTACAACAATAATAGGAGTTCACCCCCTGGACTTGAAGCCATGCTTAAAGAATTTATTAGTACACAAACTGCTTTTAACAAATCTGTTGAAGAAAAGCTTGGGAAAATTGATATACTTGCTTCTAAAGTCGATAGTCTTGTCATTGATGTTGATCTTTTGAAATCAAAAGTTTTGCCTAATGAGAATCATCATAATAAAATTGTTACTACAGCAAATGCCATCCAAGTTAGAATTAATGAGAATATAAGATTAATGGCTGAACTGCGTGCTAGGTGGGATAGAGAAGAAAATGAAAAACTAGCTAAAGAGAAGAATATAGCTAAAGTTTGGACTATTACCACCACTAGTAATGCTAATGCTACACATGTTGCTGCACCTCCTACTAATACTAATAAAAGAATTGGTGTTAGCAATGTTTCCACTTCTAATGCAAAGCGCGAAAAACCGCACAAATGCTGAAAGCTATGAAATCGCTCGTGATAAAGCTGCTGAAATTTTTTCCAACATTGGGGATGATGATCCCATTGCTTTAGATTATAATGGTTTGAATTTTGATGATTGCCACATCTCTGAAGTTATAAAGTTCTTGCAAAAACTTGCTAAAAGTCCTAATGCTAGTGCTATAAATTTGGCATTCACGCATCATATTACAAATGCTCTCATAAAAGCTAGAGAAGAGAAACTAGAGCGCGAAGCCTCTATTCCTAAAAAGCTAGAGGATGGTTGGGAGCCCATCATTAAGATGAAAGTTAAAGATTTTGATTGTAATGCTTTATGTGATCTTGGTGCAAGTATTTCTGTTATGCCTAAGAAAATTTATAATATGCTTGACTTGACACCACTGAAAAATTGTTATTTGGATGTTAATCTTGCTGATCATTCTACAAAGAAACCTTTGGGTAAAGTTGATAATGTTCGCATTACCGTTAACAATAACCTTGTTCCCGTTGATTTTGTTGTCTTGGATATTGAATGCAATGCATCTTGTCCCATTATATTGGGAAGACCTTTTCTTCGAACTGTTGGTGCTATTATTGATATGAGGGAAGGTAATATAAAATATCAATTTCCTCTCAAGAAAGGTATGGAACACTTCCCTAGAAAGAGAATGAAGGTACCTTTTGATTCTATTATGAGAACAAATTATGATGTTGACACTTCGTCTCTTGATAATACTTGATACACACTTTCTACGCCTAGCTGAAAGGCGTTAAAGAAAAGCGCTTATGGGAGACAACCCATGTTTTTACCTACAGTACTTTGTTTTTATTTTGTGTCTTGGAAGTTGTTTACTACTGTAGCAACCTCTCCTTATCTTAGTTTTGTGTTTTGTTGTGCCAAGTTAAGCCGTTGATAGAAAAGTAAGTACTAGATTTGGATTACTGCACAGTTCCAGATTTCTTTGCTGTCACGAATCTGGGTCCACCTCCCTGTAGGTAGCTCAGAAAATTAAGCCAATTTACGTGCATGATCCTCAGATATGTACGCAACTTTCATTCAATTTGAGCATTTTCATCTGAGCAAGTCTGGTGCCATTTTAAAATTCGTCAATACGAACTGTTCTGTTTTGACAGATTCTGCCTTTTATTTCGCATTGCCTCTTTTGCTATGTTGGATAAATTTCTTTGATCCACTAATGTCCAGTAGCATTATGCAATGTCCAGAAGTGTTAAGAATGATTGTGTCACCTCTGAATATGTCAATTTATATTGTGCACTAACCCTCTAATGAGTTGTTTCGAGTTTGGTGTGGAGGAAGTTTTCAAGGATCAAGAGAGGAGTATGATGCAACATGATCAAGGAGAGTGAAAGCTCTAAGCTTGGGGATGCCCCGGTGGTTCACCCCTGCATATATTAAGAAGACTCAAGCGTCTAAGCTTGGGGATGCCCAAGGCATCCCCTTCTTCATCGACAACATTATCAGGTTCCTCCCCTGAAACTATATTTTTATTCCATCACATCTTATGTGCTTTTTCTTGGAGCGTCGGTTTGTTTTTGTTTTTTGTTTTGTTTGAATAAAATGGATCCTAGCATTCACTTTATGGGAGAGAGACACGCTTCGCTGTAGCATATGGACAAGTATGTGGTTTCTACTCATAGTATTCATGGCGAAGTTTCTCCTTCGTTAAATTGTTATATGGTTGGAATTGGAAAATGATACATGTAGTAATTAATGTCTTGGGTAATGTGATACTTGGCAATTGTTGTGCTCATGATTAAGCTCTTGCATCATATGCTTTGCACCCATTAATGAAGAAATACATAGAGCATGCTAAAATTTGGTTTGCATATTTGGTTTCTCTAAGGTCTAGATAATTTCTAGTATTGAGTTTGAACAACAAGGAAGACGGTGTAGAGTCTTATAATGTTTTCAATATGTCTTTTATGTGAGTTTTGCTGCACCGGTTCATCCTTGTGTTTGTTTCAAATAAGCCTTGCTAGCCTAAACCTTGTATCGAGAGGGAATACTTTTCATGCATCCAAAATACTTGAGCCAACCACTATGCCATTTGTGTCCACCATACCTACCTACTACATGGTATTTTCCGCCATTCCAAAGTAAATTGCTTGAGTGCTACCTTTAAAATTCCATCATTCACCTTTGCAATATATAGCTCATGGGACAAATAGCTTAAAAACTATTGTGGTATTGAATATGTAATTATGCACTTTATCTCTTATTAAGTTGCTTGTTGTGCGATAACCATGTTCACTGGGGACGCCATCAACTATTCATTGTTGAATTTCATGTGAGTTGCTATGCATGTCCGTCTTGTCTGAAGTAAGAGAGATCTACCACCTTATGGTTAAGCATGCATATGTTAGAGAAGAACATTGGGCCGCTAACTAAAGCCATGATCCATGGTGGAAGTTTCAGTTTGGACATATATCCTCAATCTCAAATGAGAAAATTATTAATTGTTGTTACATGCTTATGCATAAAAGAGGAGTCCATTATCTGTTGTCTATGTTGTCCCGGTATGGATGTCTAAGTTGAAGAATAATCAATAGCGAGAAATCCAATGCGAGCTTTCTCCTTAGACCTTTGTACAAAGGCATAGAGGTACCCCTTTGTGACACTTGGTAAAAACAATGCATTGTGATGATCCGGTAGTCCAAGCTAATTAGGACAAGGTGCGGGCACTATTAGTACACTATGCATGAGGCTTGCAACTTATAAGATATAATTTACATGATGCATATGCTTTATTACTACCGTTGACAAAATTGTTTCATGTTTTCAAAATCAAAGCTCTAGCACAAATATAGCAATCGATGCTTTTCCTCTATGAGGACCATTCTTTTACTTTCAATGTTGAGTCAGTTCACCTATTTCTCTCCACCTCAAGAAGCAAACACTTGTGTGAACTGTGCATTGATTCCTACATACTTGCTTATTGCACTTATTATATTACTCTATGTTGACAATATCCATGAGATATACATGTTACAAGTTGAAAGCAACCGCTGAAACTTAATCTTCTTTTGTGTTGCTTCAATACCTTTACTTTGAATTATTGCTTTATGAGTTAACTCTTATGCAAGACTTATTGATGCTTGTCTTGAAGTGCTATTCATGAAAAGTCTTTGCTTTATGATTCACTTGTTTACTCATGTCATATACATTGTTTTGATCGCTGCATTCACTACATATGCTTTACAAATAGTATGATCAAGATTATGATGGCATGTCACTCCAGAAATTATCTGTGTTATCGTTTTACCTGCTCGGGACGAGCAGAACTAAGCTTGGGGATGCTGATACGTCTCCGACGTATCGATAATTTCTTATGTTCCATGCCACATTATTGATGTTATCTACATGTTTTATGCACACTTTATGTCATATTCGTGCATTTTCTGGAACTAACCTATTAACAAGATGCCGAAGTGCCGATTCTTTTTTCTGCTGTTTTTGGTTTCAGAAATCCTAGTAAGGAAATATTCTCGGAATTGGACGAAATCAAAGCCCGGGGGCCTATTTTTCCACGAAGCTTCCGAAGTCCGAAGGAGAGACGAAGAGGGGCCACGAGGGGGCCACACCCTAGGGCGGCGCGGCCCCCCCTTGGCCGCGCCGGCCTGTGGTGTGGGGCCCCCGTGCCGCCTCTTGACCTGCCCTTCCGCCTACAAATAGCCTCCGTGACGAAACCCCCAGTACCGAGAGCCACGATACGGAAAACCTTCCAGAGACGCCGCCAACGCCGATCCCATCTCGGGGGATCCAGGAGATCGCCTCCGGCACCCTGTCGGAGAGGGGAATCATCTCCCGGAGGACTCTACGCCGCCATGGTCGCCTCCGGTGTGATGTGTGAGTAGTCTACCCCTGGACTATGGGTCCATAGCAGTAGCTAGATGGTTGTCTTCTCCCCATTGTGCTATCATTGTCGGATCTTGTGAGCTGCCTAACATGATCAAGATCATCTATCTGTAATTCTATATGTTGCGTTTGTTGGGATCCGATGAATAGAGAATACTTGTTATGTTGATTATCAAAGTTATATCTACGTGTTATTTATGATCTTGCATGCTTTCCGTTACTAGTAGATGCTCTGGCCAAGTAGATGCTTGTAACTCCAAGAGGGAGTACTTATGCTCGATAGTGGGTTCATGCCTGCATTGACACTGGGACAAGGATGAAAGTTCTAAGGTTGTGTTGTGCTGTTGCCACTAGGGATAAAACATTGATGCTATGTCTAAGGATGTAGTTGTTGATTACATTACGCACCATACTTAATGCAATTGTCTGTTGCTTTGTGATGGCGTGTATTTCACACGTTCGTTGGGCAACCCCAAGAGGAAGGTATGATGCGCACAGCAGCAAGTTTTCCCTCAGAAAGAAACCAAGGTTTATCGAACCAGGAGGAGCCAAGAAGCACGTTGAAGGTTGATGGCGGCGAGATGTAGTGCGGCGCAACACCAGGGATTCCGGCGCCAACGTGGAACCTGCACAACACAACCAAAGTACTTTGCCCCAACGAAACAGTGAGGTTGTCAATCTCACCGGCTTGCTGTAACAAAGAGTTAACCGTATTGTGTGGAAGATGATTGTTTGCAGAAAACAGTAGAACAAGTATTGCAGTAGATTGTATTTCAGTAAAGAGAATTGGACCGGGGTCCACAGTTCACTAGAGGTGTCTCTCCCATAAGACGAACAGCATGTTGGGTGAACAAATTACAGTTGGGCAATTGACAAATAAAGAGAGCATGACAATGCACATACATATCATGATGAGTATAGTGAGATTTAATTGGGCATTACGACAAAGTACATAGACCGTCATCCAACTGCATCTATGCCTAAAAAGTCCACCTTCAGGTTATCATCCGAACCCCTTCCAGTATTAAGTTGCTAACAACAGACAATTGCATTAAGTATGGTGCGTAATGTAACTAGTGACTACATCCTTGAACATAGCACTAATGTTTTATCCCTAGTGGCAACAGCACAACACAACCTTAGAACTTTCTGTCACTGTCCCAGGTGTCAATGCAGGCATGAACCCACTATCGAGCATAAGTACTCCCTCTTGGAGTTACAAGCATCTACTTGGCCAGAGCATCTACTAGTAACGGAGAGCATGCAAGATCATAAACAACACATAGATATAACTTTGATAATCAACATAACAAGTATTCTCTATTCATCGGATCCCAACAAACGCAACATATAGAATTACAGATAGATGATCTTGATCATGTTAGGCAGCTCACAAGATCCGACAATGATAGCACAATGGGGAGAAGACAACCATCTAGCTACTGCTATGGACCCATAGTCCAGGGGTAGACTACTCACACATCACACCGGAGGCGACCATGGCGGCGTAGAGTCCTCCGGGAGATGATTCCCCTCTCCGGCAGGGTGCCGGAGGCGATCTCCTGGATCCCCCGCGATGGGATCGGCGGCGGCGGCGTCTCTGGAAGGTTTTCCGTATCGTGGCTCTCGGTACTGGGGGTTTCGTCACGGAGACTTTTTATAGGCGGAAGGGCAGGTCAAGAGGCGGCACGGGGGCCCCACACCACAGGCCGGCGCGGCCAAGGGGGGGGGCCGCGCCGCCCTATGGTTTGGCTCCCCTGTGGCCCCTCTTCGTCTCTCCTTCGGACTTCTGGAAGCTTCGTGAGAAAATAGGCCCCTGGGCTTTGATTTCGTCCAATTCCGAGAATATTTCCTTACTAGGATTTCTGAAACCAAAAACAGCAGAAAAAAGACAGCGGCACTTCGGCATCTTGTTAATAGGTTAGTTCCAGAAAATGCACGAATATGACATAAAGTGTGCATAAAACATGTAGATAACATCAATAATGTGGCATGGAACATAAGAAATTATCGATACGTCGGAGACGTATCAGCATCCCCAAGCTTAGTTCTGCTCGTCCCGAGCAGGTAAAACGATAACACAGATAATTTCTGGAGTGACATGCCATCATAATCTTGATCATACTATTTGTAAAGCGTATGTAATGAATGCAGCGATCAAAACAATATAAATGACATGAGTAAACAAGTGAATCATATAGCAAAGACTTTTCATGAATAGTACTTCAAGACAAGCATCAATAAGTCTTGCATAAGAGTTAATCATAAAGCAATAATTCATAGTAGAGATATTGAAGCAACACATAGGAAGATTAAGTTTCAGCGGTTGCTTTCAACTTGTAACATGTATATCTCATGGATATTGTCAACATAGAGTAATATAATAAGTGCAATAAGCAAGTATGTAGGAATCAATGCACAGTTCACACAAGTGTTTGCTTCTTGAGGTGGAGAGAAATAGGTGAACTGACTCAACATTGAAAGTAAAAGAATGGTCCTCCATAGAGGAAAAGCATCGATTGCTATATTTGTGCTAGAGCTTTGATTTTGAAAACATGAAACAATTTTGTCAACGGTAGTAATAAAGCATATGCATCATGTAAATTATATCTTATAAGTTGCAAGCCTCATGCATAGTGTACTAATAGTGCCCGCACCTTGTCCTAATTAGCTTGGACTACCGGATCATCACAATGCATTGTTTTTACCAAGTGTCACAAAGGGGTACCTCTATGCCGCCTGTACAAAGGTCTAAGGAGAAAGCTCGCATTGGATTTCTCGCTATTGATTATTCTTCAACTTAGACATCCATACCGGGACAACATAGACAACAGATAATGGACTCCTCTTTTATGCATAAGCATATAACAACAATTAATAATTCTCTCATTTGAGATTTGAGGATTGTTGTCCAAAACTGAAACTTCCACCATGGAACATGGCTTCGGTTAGCGGCCCAATGTTCTTCTCTAACATATGCATGCTTAACCCTATGGTGGTAGATCTCTCTTACTTCAGACAAGACGAACATGCATAGCAACTCACATGAAATTCAACAATGAAAAGTTGATGGCGTCCCCAGTGAACATGGTTATCGCACAACAAGCAACTTAATAAGAGATAAAGTGCATAATTACATATTCAATACCACAATAGTTTTTAAGCTATTTGTCCCATGAGCTATATATTGCAAAGGTGAATGATGGAATTTTAAAGGTAGCACTCAAGCAATTTACTTTGGAATGGCGGGAAAATACCATGTAGCATAGGTAGGTATGGTGGACACAAATGGCATAGTGGTTGGCTCAAGTATTTTGGATGCATGAGAAGTATTCCCTCTCGATACAAGGTTTAGGCTAGCAAGGCTTATTTGAAACAAACACAAGGATGAACCGGTGCAGCAAAACTCACATAAAAGACATATTGAAAACATTATAAGACTCTACACCGTCTTCCTTGTTGTTCAAACTCAATACTAGAAATTATCTAGACCTTAGAGAAACCAAATATGCAAACCAAATTTTAGCATGCTCTATGTATTTCTTCATTAATGGGTGCAAAGCATATGATGCAAGAGCTTAATCATGAGCACAACAATTGCCAAGTATCACATTACCCAAAACATTTATAGCAATTACTACATGTATCATTTTCCAATTCCAACCATATAACAATTTAACGAAGGAGAAACTTCGCCATGAATGCTATGAGTAGAAACCAAGGACATACTTGTCCATATGCTACAGCGGAGCGTGTCTCTCTCCCATAAAGTGAATGCTAGGATCCATTTTATTCAAACAAAACAAAAAACAAAAACAAACCGACGCTCCAAGAAAAAGCACATAAGATGTGATGGAATAAAAATATAGTTTCAGGGAGGAACCTGATAATGTTGTCGATGAAGAAGGGGATGCCTTGGGCATCCCCAAGCTTAGACGCTTGAGTCTTCTTGATATATGCAGGGGTGAACCACCGGGTGCATCCCCAAGCTTAGAGCTTTCACTCTCCTTGATCATGTTGCATCATACTCCTCTCTTGATCCTTGAAAACTTCCTCCACACCAAACTCGAAACAACTCATTAGAGGGTTAGTGCACATTATAAATTGACATATTCAGAGGTGACACAATCATTCTTAACACTTCTGGACATTGCACAATGCTACTGGACATTAGTGGATCAAAGAAATTCATCCAACATAGCGAAAGAGGCAATGCGAAATAAAAGGCAGAATCTGTCAAAACAGAACAGTTCGTATTGACGAATTTTAAAATGGCACCAGACTTGCTAAAATGAAAATGCTCAAATTGAATGAAAGTTGCGTACATATCTGAGGATCATGCACGTAAATTGGCATAATTTTCTGAGTTACCTACAGGGAGGTGGACCCAGATTCGTGACAGCAAAGAAATCTGGAACTGTGCAGTAATCCAAATCTAGTACTTACTTTTCTATCAACGGCTTAACTTGGCACAACAAAACACAAAACTAAGATAAGGAGAGGTTGCTACAGTAGTAAACAACTTCCAAGACACAAAATAAAAACAAAGTACTGTAGGTAAAAACATGGGTTGTCTCCCATAAGCGCTTTTCTTTAACGCCTTTCAGCTAGGCGCAGAAAGTGTGTATCAAGTATTATCGAAGGGTGGTACTTCTACAGCGGGGTGTGGGCTTTTCTCAACCAGGCATAGTATATTAGATACATAAGTTTTAGCATCTCCCTTTTCATTAGTCTTAGGCGTGCTACTCTCATCAAACAAATTTTCAGGAACAAGCCAAGCATAGTTATTTTCTAGTGCATCATTCATAGCTAGGAGCTTACATGGTATTGGTGCTTTGATCTCCCCTCCATCATCAATATTATTGGTGTATCTTATTCTATCCATATCCATCTTTTCAAGGAGACTAACAAAATTAGTAGGAGAACCAAGCATATTAAATTTAGCAAACACCTTTCTAGCTTCTCTTGCTAGACCACCAAATTCTCTAAGAAGGGTTTCTAATACAAAATCTTTCTTTTCCCCTTCTTCCATATCGCCAAGTGTGAAGAACATGTGTTGGATTATAGGATTGAGATTAACAAATTTAGTTTCCAACAGGCGAACTAAATGCGCAGCAGCAATTTCATAAGTAGGCGCAAGGTCTACCAAGTGTCTATCTTCAAAATTTTCAATAGTACTAACATGATTGAAAAATTCTTCTATATTATTTCTCCCAACTATAGACCCACGTCCTACCGGTATGTCTTTTGTGGTAAAATTAAAAGGAAACATGATGAAATAAGTAAAGTAAATGCAAGTAACTAATTTTTTTGTGTTTTTGATATAGCAAACAAGATAGCAAATAAAGTAAAACTAGCAACTAATTTTTTTTGTATTTTGATTTAGTGCAGCAAACAAAGTAGTAAATAAAACTAAGCAAGACAAAAACAAAGTAAAGAGATTGGGACGTGGAGACTCCCCTTGCAGCGTATCTTGATCTCCCCGGCAACGGCGCCAGAAAAAGAGCTTGATGGCGTGTATTTCACACGTTCGTTGGGCAACCCCAAGAGGAAGGTATGATGCGCACAGCAGCAAGTTTTCCCTCAGAAAGAAACCAAGGTTTATCGAACCAGGAGGAGCCAAGAAGCACGTTGAAGGTTGATGGCGGCGAGATGTAGTGCGGCGCAACACCAGGGATTCCGGCGCCAACGTGGAACCTGCACAACACAACCAAAGTACTTTGCCCCAACGAAACAGTGAGGTTGTCAATCTCACCGGCTTGCTGTAACAAAGAGTTAACCGTATTGTGTGGAAGATGATTGTTTGCAGAAAACAGTAGAACAAGTATTGCAGTAGATTGTATTTCAGTAAAGAGAATTGGACCGGGGTCCACAGTTCACTAGAGGTGTCTCTCCCATAAGACGAACAGCATGTTGGGTGAACAAATTACAGTTGGGCAATTGACAAATAAAGAGAGCATGACAATGCACATACATATCATGATGAGTATAGTGAGATTTAATTGGGCATTACGACAAAGTACATAGACCGTCATCCAACTGCATCTATGCCTAAAAAGTCCACCTTCAGGTTATCATCCGAACCCCTTCCAGTATTAAGTTGCTAACAACAGACAATTGCATTAAGTATGGTGCGTAATGTAACTAGTGACTACATCCTTGAACATAGCACTAATGTTTTATCCCTAGTGGCAACAGCACAACACAACCTTAGAACTTTCTCATCACTTTGTCCCGGTGTCAATGCAGGCATGAACCCACTATCGAGCATAAGTACTCCCTCTTGGAGTTACAAGCATCTACTTGGCCAGAGCATCTACTAGTAACGGAGAGCATGCAAGATCATAAACAACACATAGATATAACTTTGATAATCAACATAACAAGTATTCTCTATTCATCGGATCCCAACAAACGCAACATATAGAATTACAGATAGATGATCTTGATCATGTTAGGCAGCTCACAAGATCCGACAATGATAGCACAATGGGGAGAAGACAACCATCTAGCTACTGCTATGGACCCATAGTCCAGGGGTAGACTACTCACACATCACACCGGAGGCGACCATGGCGGCGTAGAGTCCTCCGGGAGATGATTCCCCTCTCCGGCAGGGTGCCGGAGGCGATCTCCTGGATCCCCCGAGATGGGATCGGCGGCGGCGGCGTCTACGGAAGGTTTTCCGTATCGTGGCTCTCGGTGCGGGGGTTTCGTCACGGAGACTTTTTATAGGCGGAAGGGCAGGTCAAGAGGCGGCACGGGGCCCCACACCACAGGCCGGTGCGGCCAAGGGGGGCCGCGCCGCCTATGGTTTGGCTCCCCTGTGGCCCCTCTTCGTCTCTCCTTCGGACTTCTGGAAGCTTCGTGACAAAATAGGCCCCTGGGCTTTGATTTCGTCCAATTCCGAGAATATTTCCTTACTAGGATTTCTGAAACCAAAAACAGCAGAAAACAAAGCTGGCACTTCGGCATCTTGTTAATAGGTTAGTTCCAGAAAATGCACGAATATGACATAAAGTGTGCATAAAACATGTAGATAACATCAATAATGTGGCATGGAACATAAGAAATTATCGATACATCGGAGACGTATCACTTTGCAACTTAATACTGGAGGGGGTTCGGATGATAACCTGAAGGTGGACTTTTTAGGCATAGATGCAGTTGGATGGCGGTCTATGTACTTTGTCGTAATGCCCAATTAAATCTCACAATACTCATCATGATATGTATGTGCATGGTCATGCTCTCTTTATTTGTCAATTGCCCAACTGTAATTTGTTCACCCAACATGATGTTTGTCTTATGGGAGAGACACCTCTAGTGAACTGTGGACCCCGGTCCAATTCTCTTTACTGAAATACAATCTACTGCAATACTTGTTCTACTGTTTTCTGCAAGCAATCATCTTCCACACAATACGGTTAATCCTTTGTTACAGCAAGCCGGTGAGATTGACAACCTCACTGTTTCGTTGGGGCAAAGTACTTTGGTTGTGTTGTGCAGGTTCCACGTTGGCGCCGGAATCCCTGGTGTTGCGCCGCACTACATCCCGCCGCCATCAACCTTCAACGTGCTTCTTGGCTCCTCCTGGTTCGATAAACCTTGGTTTCTTTCTGAGGGAAAACTTGCTGCTGTGCGCATCATACCTTCCTCTTGGGGTTCCCAACGAACGTGTGAGTTACACGCCATCACCGGTGGGGCCTCCGTGGAAGCCACGCTGCTTCTCCGCTGCTGGCTTCCGAGATCCAATGGATGATCTTCATGCTGCGCCCGAGCTGCATCTCTTTCAGCTACTAGTACACTCACGGTTTTCTTCATCACATCCATTTCCGATGCCAACCGTGCCACAACATCTGCTTCCCGATCCATCTTTCTCTTACGGCTTCTGTAACCGTACGGGTCATCGTTCTGGGGGAACCCTATTTTCCACGGAATGTGCCCCATGCCTCGTACACGTCCTCCGTGTTCAGGATTCCCGAGGGCTTTTGTCAGGGCGTCGTTCTCTCTGTTGAATTTGATCCTCCCCTCTTGAGCATCCCTCATTGCCTCAATAAGCTTTTGGGTGGGTTTAATTATTTTGCCCCGGTAAACACACTCCCCTGTCTCCGGGTTCAGCGATCCCCCATGCCCGTACCACCAGCTTTTGGCCCTTGGGTCCCATCCCTCCGTACCTGGACGGATTCCTCGCGCCCTCAGCTCGTTCTCCATCTTCTCCCACCTAGGCTCCCAAAGGCGATACCCTCCTGGCCCCATAATATGATTGTACTCCTTCTTAGCCGCATTTTCCTTATTTTTTCGATATTTGAAGGAACTGCTCCGATTTCTTTTGCTTCACAAATTCTGGCCAATCATGTTGCAGTTTCTCATATTGTCCTTTGAAATCCGGAGTCTTGTTCTGCTTGACAAAGTCATGGGTTAGATTTTGCTTGTATTTCCGGAATGCGTCGGACATCCTATGAAGAGCGAACTGTTTGACTAGCCTCCTCCTCTCCTTGTTTTCCTCAATCTTGTTACCCTCCTCATCGAATTTTTGGTATTCCGGAGGTAGAACGAAATGTTCCATAAGCTTGTTGAAGCAATCTTTTTTTGTTCTCTTATCGACAAAAGTGAAACCAAGACGTGCCTTCTTTGGCTGATTCCACTCCTGGACGGTGATCGAGACGTTGTCTCTAACAATGGCTCCGCATTGGCTGACAAACTTGGTGGCGTTCTTGCGGGGCTCTAGCGGCCTGCCGGTTGCTTCCTCGACAACCTCGATGGTGCATGTTTCTCCTGGTTTCATCGTCTTGGTTGCGCCACGCTTTGACGACGTACTCGATTGTTTCGACGATCCGGCCGAGGGCTAAAATAAGAAAGAGAGTCGCGCATGTTAGTACACACATATTTATTCAAATCAGTTAGTTTGTATCACCAGAGGCTCAATGTATATATATACCTCGGCGCCGGAGGTGGTTGCTACTTCCAATTGAAGATCGTCGTTTATCGACGTTTCTTCGGCATCATCTTGCTGACGGCGCCCTTCATCTTCACCCTCAAGGTTCAGATAAGAAGAGATATCATCTTCTTCTTGTCCGGTCGGCACATATTGAATATCGCCGTTTATGATGCCGAAAATATGGTCTTCAGCGTCCGGATCATAGTTCTCCATAATCGGGTCAGCTCTATCGTCCGCCATATGTCAGTCCTGAAAACATGTAGTCAAAACAAATTAATTGTGTATATGCATTATCACATCTCTTATACATATAAAGAGAGGGGGGCGCAGTGACCGCGTGACCGAGAGACCGGTGGCGGTGGCGAAAGGACGGTGGCGGTGCCGAGGACACATAACCCTCGCCGCCCCCTCTCGATCCCAAAAAAGTACGGAGCCACCAAGCTGGAATTGGTCAGAACTGTGTGGTGTGCTTCAGTCAGAGAATGGCCGTCCATACGTATCGTTGATTTCCTTCCGATCGTGCCTTTTCCACTTAGTCTCCCCTCGTGCCGCGATCGAGGAAGACCAATCGGCTTAAGGTCAGGAACAAAGTCAACACAAAACTCAATTACCTCCTCATTTCCATAGCCCTTGGCGATGCTTCCTTCTGGCCTAGCACGGTTACGAACATATTTCTTTAATATTCCCATGAACCTCTCGAAGGGGAACATATTGTGTAGAAATACAGGACCGAGAATGGAAATCTCATCGACTAGGTGAACCCGGAGGTGCGTCATAATATTGAAGAAGGATGGCGGGAACACCAACTCGAAACTGACAAGACATTGGATCACATCGTTCTGTAACCGTGGTAGAACTTCTGGATTGATTACCTTCTGAGAAATTGCATTGATGAATGCACATAGCTTCACAATGGCTACTCGAACATTTTCCGGCAGGAGCCCCCTCAAAGCAATCGGAAGCAATTGCGTCATAATCACGTGGCAGTCGTGAGACTTCAAGTTTTGGAACTTTTTCTCCGCCATGTTTATTATTCCCTTTATATTGGACGAGAATCCAGACGGGACCTTCATACTGCTCAGGCATTCAAAAAAGATGACCTTCTCTTCTTTGGTCGTAGCGTAGGCGCACGACCTTGAAACCGTTCCGGATGCCGGTCATCAGGGTCTTTCAAACGTTGCTGGTCCTGCCGTGCTTCCTTTGTATCATTTGTCTTCCCATACACGCCCAAGAAGCTTAGGAGGTTCACGCAAATATTCTTCGTAACGTGCATCACGTCGATTGCAGAGCGGACTTCTATGACTTTCCAATATTCTAGCTCCCAGAATATAGATTTCTTCTTCCACATGGCTGCGTGCCCGTCAGCTCCCTTCGGAACTGATTGTCCGCCAGGACCCTTTCCAAAGATGACTTTCAAATCCTTGACCATATCAAATACCTCAGCACCAGTGTGTTCCGCAGGCTTCGGCCGGTGATCTGCCTTGCCGTTGTAATGCTTGCCTTTCTTTCTTACTGGATGAATTTTCGGAAGAAATCGACGATGTCCAAGGTACACATTCTTCTTACAATTTGGCAAATGTACACTTTCAGTCTCATGTAAGTAGTGCGTGCATGCATTGTATCCCTTATTTGACAGTCCCGAAAGGTTACTAAGAGCAGGCCAATTGTTGATGGTTACGAAAAGCAACGCTCGTAGGTCAAATTCCGCTTCGTTGTGCTCATCCCACACACTGACAGCAGGTCTGCCCCACAGTGTAAAAGTTCATCAACTAATGGCCTTAGGTACACATCGATGTCGTTGCACGGGTTGCTTCGGACCTTGGATGAGCAACGACATCATAATGAACTTCCGCTTCATACACAACCAAGGAGGAAGGTTGTAGATGCATAGAGTCACGGGCCAGGTGCTATGGCTGGAGCTCTGCTCGCCAAAAGGATTCATGCCATCTGTACTTAGACCAAATCTTATGTTCCTTGCGTCAGCTGCAAAATCTTTGAACTCTCTGTCGATCTTTCTCCATTGCGTTCCATCTGCGGGGTGTCTCAACTCCCCGTCCGACTTACGGTCCTCTTTGTGCCATCGCAACAACTTGGCATGCTCTTTGTTCCTGAACAGACGTTTCAACCGTGGTATTATAGGAGCATACCACATCACCTTGGCGGGAACCCTCGTCCTGGGTTTCTGGCCCTCAACATCGTCACCAGGGTCATCGCCTCTTATCTTATAACGCAATGCAGTGCATACCGGGCATTCATTCAAATTCTCGTATTCACCGCGGTAGAGGATGCGATCGTTGATGCATGCATGTATCTTCGTAACCTCTAAACCTAGAGGGCGGACAACCTTCTTTGCTTCGTACGCATCGGCGGGCAACTCGTTATTCTTTGGAAACATATTCTTCAACATTTTCAGCAAGTTTTCAAATGCCGAGTCAGCTACACCTGCTGTGCCTTCCATTTCAGCAAATCCAGTGTGCAGCCCAGCTTTTTCAGACCATCATCGCATCCGGGGTACATCGCCTTCGTGATCCTCTAACATGCGATCCAAATTCTCCCTCTCCTTTTCGGTTTCGCAGCGTCTCCGTGCATCGGCAATGGTCCGACCAAGATCATCAACGGGATCATCACGTGCCTCTTCTTCACCTTCCCCTTCACCTTCCCCTTCACCTTCAGCATCCTCCATGAAAGTATCACCGAAATGAGCAAGATAGCTTTCATCGATGAAATCATCCCCTTCTTCATCTTCTTCCATTATAACCCCTCTTTCTCCATGCTTGGTCCAACAATTATAGCTTGGCATGAAACCGTGCCGAAGCAGGTGCATGTGAACATCTCTTGAGGAAGAGTAACCCTTCTGATTCTTACAGTTAACACATGGACAGATAACAAAACCCCCCTGCTTGTTCGCATTAGCCACTACGAGGAAATCTTTCAAACCCGTAGTGAACTCGCCGGAGAGTCGGTTACCGTACATCCATTGCCGATTCATCTGCATTATTATAATATAAAATATATAATTAACCATCATGCATTTGTTAAACTAACTAGCTACAAACAATATAAATTAAACAATGAACTACACACATGCATATTTTATCAATGACACATGAAAGGTTCAAGTTGCTAACCGCGATCGAGGAGGAAAAAATAAATAAGGAAGCTCAAGTGTGGCTCCAACACTTCATATCATGTTTGTTTCATGCTCTTGGGGCATTTTATCAAACACCTTGTGTGCATAAGAGGAACCAAAAGCAAACCTACACCCCCTTGTGAAGCTTGTGAAGAGAAGTGGCACCAAATGGCTAAGTGCTGTGAGCTGAGGCCCTTTTATAGGCCTGGCCAACCGCGACTAAAGGCCTTTGGGCACCTTTAGTCGCGGTTGGCCTGGCCAACCGCGACTAAAGCCCCTCACGTGCACCAGCTGGCCACCGAGCGCCCTGGGCCCAGGCCTTTGGTCGCGGTTTGCCTCCCGAACCGCGACTAAAGGTCCCATTAGTCGCGGTTCCAATAGTTTCGCGACTAATGGGGCTGGACGGAAGCCTGTTTTTCTACCAGTGCTTGCTCAAAGTGCTAGGAGGTTAGAATTCCATAATAGATTAGTTAGTATTAATCATTGTACCTGAAAAAGCACCACAAATAGATTATGCCCTTCTCCATTATACCTTTCGCAGTTGATGTGTTAGCTTCTCAAGAATTGGCTGTTTGTTGTGGTGACTTCTAACGAAGAAAATGTGGCATGTTTATTGTTATGACATCTAACAAAAAAAAGTTCTAACTATAATCTGTACATGATCTAAACAAGCTCTATTGTGAACATAATTTTCTCCATGGCTCTACTAAACGGAAGCGTGAACTCGGTTGGGACTTGGGAGAGCACTCGAAATATGCCGTTAGCCATGTCTCTCATGTAAAGACCCATAAAAAGCTAGAGACTAAGTGACTAACAACTTGATCAGTACCATTCTCATATAATGGCTTCAGTGGAAAAAAACACCGACTTTTACACGATCAAAGGAATATGACATTATTAAAACAGTTTTCCCAAAAATGTTTGGCTTCATAGATTATAGATGAACAAAAATAGATATTCTCGACGCTTAAAAAGAAAGCACCAACATAAAACAAGACACGGTGTTTTTGAAAAATACCCGAAAATATATAATAGTAGCCGTAGCAACGCACGGGCATTCAACTAGTTTAAATATAATGAAAGTGCGGTCAAAGAATTGACCAATAAATCATTTTATATATTCAGAGTTATTAAAATAGATGATGTAAGGTGGGATTACATGTACCTAGTTCCGTTCCCGTTCTTATAGGGACCAACGCACTAGAAATAGGAGCCTCTGAAATTTTAAAATGTTTTTCTGAGGCGGATGCTCCTAAGTTTAAAAGTGAATTTCCGTGTATGTATATACGTAGTATTAAATAGTGTCTACATTCATCTAATTTTTAACAAATAAATATAAAACATTTATTTATGGATAGATGCAGTAATATAAAATTATAAAAATGGCGTCACTTATTCTCGGCTGACTCAGGCCTCCTTTGATTCAAAGGATTTGCATAGAAATTGTGTAGGATTTGGTTCCTATGGGAAAATTTCCTATACATGTTGTTGGATTCATAGGAACATATCCTATAGGAAAAAATCCTATAGGAATCTTGTAGTGTAATTTCTATAGGAAAAAAACATTAGCTCATACCTCATGGAAAAATTCCTTTGCTACAATCAAACAAACTTCATCTTCCTATAGGATTAAATTAGACATGTCATTCCAATCATATACCTTTTCTATTCCTATGTTTTTTTTCTATCCTTTAAATCAAAGGAGGCCTTAGATTTAGCCACGTAGCCCTTTTTCTTGTGCGGGGAAAAGCACTGCATGCTGTGGTGTCTACCGCGCGCTACAAGGCTGCCTAGCATTTGAATTGGGCAGCCAGCCGTTGGAGATCTTGTCTGGGCTCCAGGCCCCACGTGCTTTTTCTTTCTCCTCAATTCAAAATCGAGATCCCCCGCTGAACGCATTTAAAATCGACACACTCACTGCCCCCCGATTAAGCTCAGCTCAGCTCAAGAACCAGCAAGCACCACCGCTCGTACAGCACAACGGTTAGGAGATCGCCATGGCTGAGGTGCTGCTCGCCTCCAACAATGGCTGCGGCGCAGGAGGCGGGGGCGAGAAGAAGGTGGAGCAGCAGCAGCAGCAGCAGCAGGGGCAGGTGCTGGAGCTGCTGCTGAGCGCGCTGCGCAAGTCGGTGGCGCTGCCGTGCCAGATGGCGGACGCCGACGACCCGTCCGTGGCCTGGGGGATGGACATCGGCTGGCCCACCGACGTCCGCCACGTCGCGCACGTCACCTTCGACCGCCTCCAGGGCTTCCTCGGCCTCCCCGTCGAATTCGAGCTCGAAATCCCCTGCCAAGTACCCAGCGCCAGGTATAACTAGCTAATTCGGATTCAGTTCCTTTTTTTCAAATGTGGGTTGGACGGAAATCAAAGATGCGTGCTTTCCTTTCCTTCCTGCAGCGCGAGCGTCTTCGGGGTGTCGCCGGAGTCGATGCAGTGTGGCTACGACGACAAGGGGAACTCGGTCCCCAAGATCCTTCTGCTCATGCAGCAGAGGCTCTACTCGCAAGATGGACTCAAGGTAATACTCAACTGCCATTTTTTTTTTAAACTTCTCCTCCTTGCTGCCTGAAACTCCATTTCAATTCGAGCCAAGAAAGTTGCTTTAAAATGCAGTATGTTGTTCACCAATCTTTGTGGATCCATTATGTATATGCAGGCAGAAGGCATCTTCCGTATCACTCCGGAGAACAGCCAGGAGGAGCATGTCAGAGAACAGCTTAACAGGGGTGTCGTGCCTGATGACATCGACGTGCACTGCCTTGCTAGTTTAATTAAGGTAAGAACAAATGTGTGGAACAACGTCTTCCAAGAATTTTGCTATGAAAGCATACCTTGATATTCTGTTATGCAAATTACAAAGTCAGATGCTAATTACAGATAAAAATGTGTGGAAAATTCACAAGGAAATACAAAACCAGACTGCACAAAATTAACTAGTGATCAACGTCTTCAAATAATTTTGCTATGAAATAGAAATGTTTTTACTTTATATCCTATTATGCCAATATTATGCTCTATGAACGATATTTGTAAATGACATCTCTGTCTCAGACTTTTCTAATTTTCGCCAAAACCATGATAAAGCACCATTGTTCACACATCACTAGAATTATTCAGTAGTGAAGAGAATTGTGAAATAAGATGTTGGAACTCTAATTCAGACAAACATTCACATTTTAGACGTGACTGTACAGTTCAGTGGTACGTATGATAATTCTTTTCTGCCCAAAAATGTTCTACTTTACTGTCTAATTAAATAGCTTTCTCACAATAAACTGCTACTAGGATACCAAAGAAATAATTAATACCAACTTCCTGACACATGTAGCCGATCGTTGTTTTCAAATTGTATTTGTTTTGGAAAATTTCACACAATTGGTAAAACCATAGATGGTAATTATGTTGTGCAATTTGAATCAGGCCTGGTTCAGGGAGCTACCTGAAGGTGTGCTTGATAGCCTCTCACCAGAGCAAGTCCTTCACTGCAACACAGACGAACAATGTGTCGAGCTCGTGAAGCTTCTTCCTTTAACACAGGCTGCACTTCTTAGCTGGGTTGTAGAGCTCATGGCTGATGTAGTCGAGGAAGAGGACTCAAATAAGATGAACGCCAGGAATATTGCCATGGTTTTTGCACCCAATATGACACAGGTATTAATTTTCTCTCTTACTTCGACATGATTCTTTGTTCACACGACTGCTAACATAATGAATGCTTTGCAATCAGATGTCAGACCCTCTTACTGCTCTGATGCATGCCGTTCAAGTCATGAACTTGCTCAAAACCTTGGTTCTCAAAACACTTAGAGAACGTGAGGACGATGAGGGAACATATTCGACATTTTCATCATCATCTTTATGCGATGAACTTGATGAGGAGCATCAAGGTGATGACAATGAAAGTGGGACTGAGAAATATGGTGATGACAGTAGTGAAAGCCCAAACAGTGTTGGCAAGACCAATCAACTAAAAGTGGACAGTGAAGAGTTAATTGGTTCGTCCAGGAGGCACGCCTCGTTTGAATTTCGTCTGCCTTACGTCAGCAACAGCAGTGACGACGAGGATCTGTCGCTCAATGATATCGAAGAAGGTTTCTTAAGAAGGCTAGAATGGCACCAAGTGAGCAAACCAGCCGATGAAGACGAGGGAAGCAGCATCTTTCACTCCAGCAAAGAGGAAGAGCCAGCGCAGCTGAGCTCCACTGGATCTTGCGAGGTGAATGATCAAATAAGCAGAATGGAAGATGCTGAGAGCGTTGAGCAGACGCAAATGGAAATGAAGACCAAAACTACAAATGAGGAGGTAGAGTTTGCCAAGGAAGGGAGCTAATTCGATGCTCATCTACAGTACTTGCGAGGATTTACATTTCACCTTTGGTTGTCATCCATGTAATTTCACGCGTAGTTGTAACTTGGTACTCTTTCTTTGCACGTCGTTCAGTCAACATAGGGTTGAGGAACTTTGTCGTTCAGTCAACATATTCTTTGCACGTTCTCCAGCTTGAGCTGTGTAATTGGGTACTTGTGCTATTTAATTAAGATGAAATGCCAAGTTTCTACTCTCTAGCAAGTTGGATCTGTGATAACTGTTCAACGGAGACATCCGAATTGCTTTCATATATAGGAACCTGCTTCTAAATAGAAATATCCGTCAGTAACAATTGTTCTGTAAGTTTTCCCCTTAAGTCTTGCTTCTAATGTAGCCTGCCGTACATCCCACTGAGAGCAGCTCTTTTCTGAATCAATCTCACCGTTTGCATTCAGCCTTTGGATTAAAAAAAACGTTTTCTAATTCTTGAATCTTTTGGGCGATGTGAGCTAATTCACTCGAAACTGAAGATCAAAATGGAGTTCTTCCCATGAATCTTGGAAGGTGCACGTATGTTTATTTTCATGAATCATGGACGAATCTCAAAGCAATATTGCCTGACCTCTCCAGGACTACAAACTTTCCGACAAAAGTTCAGAGATGAGTAGTTTTACTGCTATCATCTTTTCTCCCACAACATTGATCATTTAGTGATCCCCTCTATCTACAATCTTTGGACTAATTCAGATTGATTAGTAGCCAACATGAAAAATGCAATGCTTTTCAGCATGTAAATAATTCTATAATTACCTTTTTTGCGAATTTATATTATTATCAAGTTCTTGTGCTTTTACCGAATGTGTCCTGTTCCTGGCACTCGTAGACGACATGTGCATCTTTATTTTTATTTTTTTGAGGGAAAAACAGCCGTCACTTTATTAAACAGAAATTTTCATAGGGATACAAAAGCAGTCTGGGGTTTGAGCCAACCAGATGTGACGACCAAAGTCTCGTGAGGTAGATGATCTAGCAAGACCATGTGCCTCAGTATTTGATGATCTTCGCTCGTGAACGAAAGACACATGAGCGAAGCTAACAGCTCTGGACTTTACCTCCTTCATAATGCTACTGAAGTGTCCCATATAATTGTCATCCAGGCTGTTTATTATCTCCAAGCAGTCCGTTGCGATTCTCAGCCGCGTGACTTGGAGATCAGCTGCCAAAGCAAGAGCCTCACGACAGGCAATCGCTTCCAGCGTCGCAGGGTCGGCAATACCCTTCACCACCATCACCGATGCTCCCAGGAGATCACCATTGGCCGCACGACACACAGCCGCCCCCGCTCCTGCAATGCTGGCCTTCCGCACAGCCGCATCAACATTTATCTTGACATAATCTGCCGGTGGTGCGATCCATCTCCTCACCGGCTGAATGGGGCCCGGTGATCTAGCCTTCTTCTTGCTTGCCGAAACATGTTCCAGATCTCGCAAGAAAGCTTCCACGAAAGCATGGGTGGAAAGCGGGCTTTGAAAAACCCCTTCATGAATTGCTTTTCGTCGGGCAAACCAAATCGCCCATAGCGTGACAAAGCAGCGAATCAGGTCCTCGTGTTTTAGTGAGTTGATCAACGAGAAAATCCATTGTTTTGCATCCGGTTCAGCCGTGCCCATCATATGTTCTGTGATTTCTTCCGGTGCAAGAGCCCATACACATCTACTCATCGTGCACTCAAGAAGCGAGTGGCGCCACGAGTCCTCAGCTCCACAAATTGAACATGAACAATCTGGTGCCATGTTTCGATGATGTCGGACGTCACCAGTGGGAATGGATTGCTTGGCCAGCCTCCAAAGAAAGACCCTAAGTTTCGATGGTACTTGTACCTTCCAAAGAGCTGACCAATTCTTTTCCTCCTGTTTGTGGTCTGAGCTGGTCGTCGTGCCGTCAAGCCATTCCTCACGTCGCCGCTTCGAATTCACAACCATACGGTAAGCTGACCGAACAGAGAAAACTCCAGTTCGTTCATGATGCCAAGCCCAAAAATCATCAAAGCGTGTCGTACTGATCGGGATGGCCTGTATTGCTTCAACATCCATGGGCAAGAACCATTCGTCTAGCCTCTGACTGTTCCAAGTTGCAGTAGTCGAGTCAATGAAGGCCGCTACTGTCATTGGAGGGTTTTCTTTGCGACATGCAATTGGCCTTAGGGAAGATTCACGTGGCAACCAATTGTCATTCCAAATATGTGTCTTTTCACCTGTTCCGATCCTTTTTATGAGGCCCTGAACAAGTATCTCACGACCATCGATAATCGAACGCCAAATCTGAGATGGGTGTGACCCCAACCATGTATCAAGAAACCCGCAATCTGGAAAATAAATTGCCTTGAGAATCCTGGCACTTAAAGTTTCTGGGTTTTGTAGAACTCTCCAAGCTTGCCGAGCTAGCAAAGCCAGATTAAAAATTTCAATATCTCTAAAACCCAAACCTCGTGCATATTTGGGTGTGGTCATTTCTTCCCATGCCACCCAACAAGTTCTCCTCTTCCCATCACGGCATCCCCACCAAAAATTACGGAGGAGTCCATTGATATGTTGGCATAGACCACGCGGTAGTCTGAAGCACGCCATGGAATATGTGGGAATTGCATGTGCAACGGATTTGATAAGAATCTCTTTACCCCTAGAGGATAGAAGATGTTCCAGCCATCCTTGAATTCTTTTCCAGACATGGTCACTTAAGTGTTTGAATGCACCCCTGATAGATCATCCAATATCTGACGGCATACCAAGATATCTTTCACTCAATGACTCGTTCTGGACATTTAGAGCATTCTTCATTGCTATCTGTGTCACCCCTGGACACCTTTTACTGAAGAACACCGAAGATTTATCAAGATTGATTCTTTGACCTGAGGCTTGACAATAAGCATCCAACACCTCAGCTACTTCCCCACCCTGCACACTCGCTTTCACAAACAGCAGGCTATCATCAGCAAACAATAGGTGGTTGACTGCCGGGGCAGTGCTAGCCACTTTTAAACCTTGAAGACTTGATGATTGTAACACACTTCTTGATTTTAACAGGCACGAGAGGCCCTCTGCTGCAAGAAAAACAAATACGAGGAGATAGGGTCTCCTTGACGGATACCACGAGTAGGTTTGAAAGTTTCAGTCGGTGATCCATTAAACAGAACTGAGAATGTAACCGTGGATACCATTCTCATCACTAGGTTTACCCATCCGGAGTTGAAGCCTAATTTCAACATTATAGCTTGTAGATATGACCATTCAACCCGATTGTATGCCTTCTTCATATCTAGCTTAAGAGCACAATGTTGGTATTTCTTCGCCTTGTTTCTCTTCATAAAGTGCAAGCACTCATAAGCTGTATTTATGTTAACTGTGATCAACCTCCCTGGGACAAAGGCTGATTGCTCCTGCGAGATAATCTCCGGCAAAATCTTCTTCAGTCGATTAGCAAGGACTTTCGAAGCAATTTTATAAATAACATTGCATAGGCTAATTGGTCGAAACTGACCTAGTTCGGTCGGACTTGCCACCTTCGGAATAAGCACAATGAAGGTGTCATTTATTTCCTCAGGGCTATCATCTCCCCGGAGTATGCGGAGGACTGAACTTGTAACTTCATCTCCAAATAACTCCCAATTCCTCTGGAAGAAATGTGTTGGGTATCCATCTGGCCCCGGCGCGTTAGTAGGGAACATCTGATATAGAGTTGTTTTCACCTCTTCTTCAGTATATGGTGCCATTAGTCCTTCATTCATCTCTCTAGATACCGAGCTGGGCACAGTATTCAGAATCTCATCCATCCCACTTGTTCCCTCTGACGCATACAGGTTCGAGTAGAACTCACGTGTTAGAGATTGAAGCTCATGTGGGTTGTCAGTGAACTTCCCATCCGGTTTTTGCAGCCTTGATATTCTATTTTTCTTCTTCCGATTACTTGCTCTCTGGTGGAAAAAATGTGTATTCTTATCCCCCTCCGAGAGCCACTGAACTCGGGATCGTTGCTGCCACATTACCTCTTCTTGCTGATGCAGTTGAGCTATATTATCACAGACCTTGAGCTCCACTTGGGTCGGTCCAACTCTATTAGGCAGGGAACGTAGCCTCTCTAGTTCTGCCTTTAGATCCCTTAATTTCTTTCTAACATTGCCAAAAGTATCACGGTTCCACCCATTGAGATTGTTGGATAGTGACCGCAGCTTGTTCTTTACTTGATCAGTGCTTGTACTGCTCCCCTTTTCTTGCCATGCGTTCTTCAAGAAAGGGTAAAAATTCTCATGTGATTCCCACATGATCTAATCCCGTAACATGCTACCTCCTGGCCGATGACTGAACTCATTGGGTGACAAGCGGAGGAGTATCGGCGAATGGTCCGAGGTGACTGCCGTGAGGTGCTCGAGACGCGTGAGAGGGTACCGAGAGCTCCAGCTCGGTGACGCCAAAGCCTTGTCTAACCGTGTTCGACAGTAAGATCCTCCCGCCACCTTCTTTTCAAACGTCCAAGGTAGCCCGCTATAACCAAGATCAGCAAGTCCACAAATGTCAACTGTCTCACGGAAGGCTGCAATCTGAGCCCTGCTCCTCTCGTTGACATCCACATGTTCCTTCCTATGGAGTACTTCATTGAAGTCACCAATACACATCCACGGAAGATTTGACGATGATTTGATGAACTTCAACATGTCCCACGTCTTATGACGTTCTTGTACTTGTGCCTCTCCATAAACACATGTTAGACGCCAAGTTTCCATATCAAGTAAAGAAACAATAGCAACCAAATGATACTGAGAGTAAGGTAAAATTTCCACTTTTATTTCATTATTCCAGAAAATGCCAATGCCTCCACTCCGACCAGAGCTACTGACCGCAAAGGCCCTATCATAACCTAGCGTACTCGCTAGTCCTTCCACTCTAGACTTAGGTAATTGAGTTTCAACAACACAAAGAATAGATGGGGCATATTTCCGCGCGAAATCACGGAGTTCATGAATAGTCGCGGCCATGCCAGCCCCGCGACCATTCCAGCTGAAAACACTCATTACGCCTGGCTGCCCTCCTCGCAGGAGGCCGCCAATACAGATTCAATGCTAGCAGATTTCTTCTCCTGGCCACTCTTGGACAGAGCCGCCCCTTCAGCTTTCTTCAAACGCTTTTTTTTTCCTTTGGTGGCACATAGACTGGTGGTGGAGGGGGCACTCTTTCTTCTTTTCCTTTATCTACATGCGATGAGGCATTCATGTCTAGCTTCTTCTTTGCCCCTAGACTTTCAGGTTCAAAGCCAGTACGTGTATCCAACATGTGCATCTTTTTTACCTTTTTTAATACTGTATGACAACTGTGCATGTAGTTCTAGACGGCCCAAAATTTTGATTTTACTTAAGCCCATAAAGGCAAATGATTTCCTATCAGCCCAAATTTGGGCGCAAATGAGCCCAGACGCGGCTCCCTCCCGCCACAGTCTCGCCGCCGACCCACTGCCGGCGCTCCGCCGCCTCCGGGCCGCCGCGCCGCGCGTCTTCGGGCAGCTCCACGCGCTGCTCCTCACCACCGGCCTCGCGCTCCACTCCCCCAACTTCGCCCTCCTCCTCCGCCTCGCCTCCTCCTCCTCCGTCTCCCACCGCCTCCAGCTCCTCCTCTGCTCCCCGCTGCAACCCACAGCTTTCCTCGCCAACTCCCTCCTCCTCGCGCACCTCCCCTCGGCGCTCCCTCTCTACTGCGTCCTCTTCCTCGGCGGCGCCGCGCTCCTCCGCCCCAACGAGTTCACCTATCCGGCCCTCCTCCGCGCCTCCCCGCCCCGCGCAGCGCTCGCGCTCGCCACCCATTCGATCAAATTCCTCGGCGCCGGGGCGGCATCCCGCGACCGCGTACTTGGGGCCGCGCTGCTCGACGCCTTCGCTCGCTGCGGCAGGATCGTGCCCTGCCGCCGGGTGTTCGACAGGATCGTCGAGCCAGACCTGCCGGCCTGGAACGCGCTGCTCACCGTCTACGCGCGCCGCCGGGCCGCCGACGAGGCCGCGGAGATTCTTGATCTGTTTGGGCGCATGGTGGTGTCATCGACAGTCCGGCCAAACGAGATCACCCTCGTCGCCGTCATCAGCGCGTGCGGGGAGCTCGGCGCTCTCGGGCATGGCCTGTGGGCGCACACGTATCTTCTCAGGCGCAGGCTCGCCGTGAACTGCTTCGTGGCCACCGCGCTTGTCGAGATGTACACCAGGTGCGGGAGAATGGACCTGGCCGAGCAGGTATTCGCTAGCGTTGACGACGACATGGACACGCGCTGCTACAACGCCATGCTCCAGGGTTTGGCATTCCATGGGCATGGCCGTGCTGCCCTCACCTTGTTTGAAAGGATGTGCGCCCAAGGCTTCCTGGTTGATAGCGTTACGGTGCTAGCGGTGATGTGCGCGTGTGCCCACGCTGGGTTAGTGGATGAAGGGCAATGGCTCTTCGACAAAATGGAGGTTCAGTTTGGGGTCGCACCGAGGATTGAGCATTACGGATGCATGGTCGATATACTGGGAAGAGCTGGTCGGCTCGATGATGCTGAGAAGCTTATCCGAGGGATGGACATTCCGCCGAATGCCGCCATGTACAGGTCTCTGATACGGGCTTGCGGGATTCATGGCAAGCTAGAGCTTGGGGAGAGGATGATCGGAGAGCTGGTGCGGCTCGAGCCAGAGCAGAGTGGAAATTATGTCCTCATGTCCAACTTCTACGCAAGAATGAGACTATGGGAGGACGCCAAGAAGGCGAGGAAGGAGATGAAGGACATGGGCATTGACAAGAGCCCTGGGTCAAGCCTCCTTGACATCGACGGTGTTCTCCATGAGTTCTTGATGGGAGACAAGACACACCCTGCGTCAAGGGAGATATATGCCATGGTTCAAGAGATCGAGGCCAGATTAAACGAATGCGGGCACCGCCCGAGCACCACGGCCGTGCTCTTCAATGTCGAGGAGGAGGACAAGGCAGACGCTCTGTCCTATCACAGCGAGAGGCTCGCCATTGCATTCGCCCTGATCGCCTCCCCTCAAGGTTCGCCCATCAGGATCATCAAGAACCTCCGGGTGTGCAGTGATTGTCACGACAGCACCAAGCTCGTCTCCCGGCTGTATGGAAGGGAGATCATCATGAGGGACCGTACCCGGTTCCATCACTTCAGAGATGGCCGCTGCTCATGTGGAGATTTTTGGTGACCGTTGTCTGTCATGTACATCAGAATGTGCTGTAGACTCTTGTTCCTTCACATGTTCTCTGTCCCTGTCCAATCGATACATCTCTGTCATACAGCGGTGCACACATCTCCACTTCCGAACTTGTGATCGATCAAGGACGATTAAAAGTCATTGACATGTACGATATAAAATGTTTGTCTTAGCAACATGTACAACATGTCTGGGTGGTGTAGTTGGTTATCACGTTAGTCTCACACACTAAAGGTCCCCAGTTCGAACCTGGGCTCAGACAATCTTTTTTTATTTTTCTTTGCAATTTTGATCTTTGATTTTTTTTGCGAGGAATTTCAATCTTTGTTTGAACCTGTGGCCTCAGACAAAACTTCTTTTCATTTTCTCTTTCCAATTTCTATCTTCGTTTTTTTTCAAGGAATTTCTATCTGCGATTGTCTATTCTTTTATCTGAATTGGAAGAGCCTTTGGGTAACCTTTTATGAAGTCTGCATTTTACTGCTGCAGGAGCTAACCGAGCTGTGTATATATCACATTAGTATTGTTTAAGTTACTAAATCATCATGTTAATGCTACACTGAAACAACGGGGCCAACTCATTTCACCTCAATATCACATTTTTCTCAATAACCTTTGCCGCAGCAAAAGGCATAGTAATAGTAATCAATCTCTGTCGGATCATTTCACTAAAGATAAACCAGCATCTAAAGGTGTAACAAAATTATTCATGTTGTGGCAAAGGATGACTGGCTCCAGTCTACATCATCAGCTCTAGTAGATTCTGAGTTCCGGCACAGTGGAAGACCTATTCTAAATCTAGCTATGGCTTATTGCTTTTGAAACTGTTGCATGATGTGCATCTTAAGAGCATCCCCACTCGTCTCCCCGACGAGGCCTCCGAGCGCCGTTTTTTCCATCCGGACGGTGAAATTCGGCCCAGTCGCGCCCCCGGTTCCTCGTTTTTCCCCGGATTCGGGTCTTCATCCATCCGGCGAGCCCACGCCATCCCCGGTCCCCCGAGGTGCGCTCGGGGACTCCGGACGAAGCGAAAGCGCGCGAAACGCCGAGAAATCTCTCCCGCGCTTTCGCTTCGGCTTCGCCGCAGATGTGGACCCGGCCGGTCAGCGACAGACGCATCGTCTTCCGCGCGCAGAAAATGCTGCCGCCAGTCAGCTCGCCGCGGACGCGTAGCATCCACGCGGCATTTAATCGTCGGGCCCAGCCCCGCCTAAATATCCCCGCTCACCGCGACGCGTAGCACCGACGAAACCCCAGCCAGAGACGAACTCTATCCGCCACTCTTCCCTCGACGAGATCCATGGCGTTCAACGAGCAAGACGGCGCGGCCAACAACGGCTTTCCCCGCCGGTCGGTCCACACGTGGGAGGGATACCTCCTCTACCAGGCGGGGTACCCCTGCCCGCCGGACAAGAGGCCTCCCGGCGGCGGGTGGCAGCTAAGTGCGGGCGGCGTGCCAATCCCGCCGCCGCCCCAGGGACACGCCCTCGACGTCGCCATCGAGGAGGTCCGACTCACATTATCGGACCAGGAGCGCGCCGAGCCACGCTACCACCCCGACAACTACACAGTGTGGAACTCCGACTTCCTGCGGCGGTGGGAGCAGGAGCTCGCCTCCTACGACGGCCGCCGCCTCCGCGCAACAACACCGTGGGACGCAAGCGTTGGTGGAGCGTGTGCCGGGCCGGACGCTCGACGCCGTCATCGAGCACATCGAGGGTGGCAACGCGCCGGTTCTGACGATGCCCCCAAATCCTGACATTACTAGAACAAGAAGAAGCTATGAAAGCTCTACAGTACAACCTCCAGAAGGCTCAAAACAGAATGAAAAAAAAATCGCTGACATGAATAGAAATGAGAGACAATTTAGCGAACGGGATCTGGTATATCTCAAGATGCAGCCATATAGAGAACCTGCACTAGGCCTCCGAAATTCTCTGAAGTTAACATCAAAATTTTATGGTCCATTCAGAATCATACAAAAAGTGGGAAGTGTGGCTTACAAGCTTCAGTTGCCATAAGGAACAAAGTTACATGATGTTTTTCATGTCAATCAGTTAAAGAAGCACATTGGAACAGAGGTGGTACCGAATTCTAAACTACCAGGACTCGCAGCAGAAGGTAAGATTAAAGCATTCCCTGCTAACATACTACAACGTCGCCGGATCTCTCGTTCTGCAGGTGATTATGACATAGCCGTGGAACAATGGCTCATACATTGGGAGAATATCTCAAAGGAGGAAGCCACTTGGGAAGACGTCAAGTTCATCATGGCGGCATTCCCTGCCTTCAAGCCTGGAAGTCTTGTCTCGGCCAGCCGGTAATGTCACGATCTGGAGCTTCCTCTGTTCTCCAGGTGTCTATCGATCAGCTTTCATCCTTGACGTACAATAGCCGTCTGATGATGATCCAATGCAGGAGCTTCCCCTGTTCTCTAGGTTTCTGTAATAATTAAGACTAAGTGAGTGTAGCACTAATGAGTGCACCAGTGTAATAACCGTACTTAACATCGAGGCTCGCGGTCGCACCTATAAGGCCGGAGAGCGGGAGGCTGGGTGGCTCGATAAGAAAAATAAAAAACCTACCCTCATACTTTCCTTAGTTGTCTTTAGTTTTTTGCCTTTACAATTCTGCACTTTATCTCCCATTCTTATAATTCCAGCCTAGATCTAGATTTATCTCTTCTTCCACCCTTGATGACCATGACAGGATCTCCCCCTCATCCCCGTTGTGCATGCTCTCTATTGAGCAAAGCATCACGGCTCTTGAAGCACCTCCTTCAGTCAAGTATGTGTAGGGATTCGTTGCATAGAAAACAAAAAATTTCCTACCGCGGGAACGTAATCCAAGCCAAGATGCAATCTAGAAGATGGGAGCAATGAGGGGATAAACGAGACTAACCCTTGAAGATTTCCAAAGCCTATAAGAGTAGGCTCTTATTGCTGCGGTAGACGATCACTTGCCGTTTGCAAAAGCGCGTAGAAGATCTTGATCACGGTGCCACGATCGGGCAGCACCTCCGTACTCGGTCACACGTTCGGTGTTGATGACGACGTCCTTCTCCCCGTTCCAGCGGGCAGCGGAAGTAGTAGATCCTCCTCGGAATCCCGGCAACACGACGGCGTGGTGGCGGTGTCGATGGAGATCTCCGGCGGAGCTTCGCTGAGCATATGCGGGAGAAGTAGTGGATGAGGGGTGCTAGGGTTTGGGGAGAGGGGGTGCCATGGGCGCCGGCCTCAAGGCGGCAGGGGTGGTGCGGCCAAGCCATGGGCTGCCCCCTCCCTCTCCTCCTCATTATATAGGTGGAACCCCAAGGGTTTGCCCAAAATCTTCGAATAAGACCCCAACAGAAAAACTGCCTTATGGATGAAACCTAGAGGGACAGGGACTCTCCCCTTCCCCCTTTTCTTGGCCGGCCAAGGAGGTGGAATCCACCATGGACTCCACCCTCCCACTTGGTTGGCTGGTTAGGGTTTGTGGAGTCCCTCCGGGACTCCTCCTTCCATAGTGATTTATTTCCGGATAATTCTAGAAACCACCTTCCATAAATTCATCGGATCATTTCCAAACTTGGAAAGTGACTTCCTATATATGAATCCTATTCTCCGGACCATTCCGGAACTCCTCGTGATGTCCTGGATCCCATCCGAGACTCCGAACAAAACTTCGAACTCCATTCCATATTCCATATCTACTTAAACGACATCAAACCTTAAGTGTGTCACCCTACGGTTCGCGAACTATGTAGACATGGTTGAGACTTCTCTCCGACCAATAACCAATAGCGGGATCTGGAGATCCATAATGGCTCCCATATATTCAACGATGACTTTAGTGATCGAATGAACCATTCACATACGATACCAATTCCCTTTGTCACGCGATATTTTATTTGTCCGAGGTTTGATCATCGGTATCACTCTATACCTTGTTCAACCTCGTCTCCTGACAAGTACTCTTTACTCGTACCGTGGTATGTGGTCTCTTATGAACTTATTCATATGCTTGCAAGACATTAGACGACATTCCACCGAGAGGGCCCAGAGTATATCTATCCGTCATCAGGATGGACAAATCCCACTATTGATCCATATGCCTCAACTCATACTTTCCGGATACTTAATCCCACCTTTATAACCACCCATTTACGCAGTGGCGTTTGATGTAATCAAAGTACCATTCCGGTATAAGTGATTTATATGATCTCATGGTCATAAGGACTAGGTAACTATGTATTGAAAGCTTATAGCAAATAACTTAATGACGTGATCTTATGCTACGCTTAATTGGGTGTGTCCATTATATCATTCACATAATGACATAACCTTGTTATTAATAATATCCAATGTTCATGATCATGAAACGATGATCATTTATTAATCAACAAGCTAGTTATACAAGAGGCTTACTAGGGACTCCTTGTTGTTCACATAACACACATGTATCAATGTTTCGGTTAATACAATTATAGCATGGTATGTAAACATTATCATAAACTCAAAGATATTATAATAACCATTTTATTATTGCCTCTTGGGCATATCTCCAACAGTCTCCCACTTGCACTAGAGTCAATAATCTAGTTTATATTTGTAAAGATATAACACCTTGGCCTTCCGGTGCTTTATCATGTTTTGCTCACGGGAGAGGTTTTAGTCAATGGATCTGACATGCTCAGAACCGTATGTATTTTGTAATTCATTTGCGTCTCAACGCATCACTCATTTCCAAATGAGTCGGCATTAAATATGTTTGGTCTTCTGGTGGAACCTTAATTCCGCGGTCTGAAATATGTCACTAATATTGTCATACACAATATAGCTTCAAAGTTCTGACTCTGTCGGAACTACACCAAGTTCTAAAAGAACCTCTTGACTTAACATCCTTTGTCATTGTCAAAACAATGACATACTCTGCCTTCTTTTGTAGAATCCGTCACAATATTTAGAACTCTTCTAAATCTAGCATAGACAACTTCTAGCTCATTGTGCTACCTTTTAAACAACACTTAGTCTAATTTGAAATTGAAATTTTATTTTCATATGTGACAAAACAAATATCGGTGCAACACTTTACAGCGATTTGTTTGTCATTTCTTCATACAAAAACTATATATATATATTCTTGGTTCTTCTTAAGTACTCAAGAATATTCTTACTGTTTTTCAATGATCATCACATGAATCATTCTGGTATATGCTCCTAACTTTTTAGAGCACAAGATATCTGATTATGTACATATTATTCATGATCTAAAATCACTCATGTGTTTTTACTCATCGAGTGTCAGATACACTCAAGTCTTGTTAAACCTTCACATGACAAGAACATTTTCTTAATATTTATATATTGAACTACTTCAATATCCATTCTATGTACTTTGACTTAAACTTATTATGTGTTTCAATCTATCTTCATAGATCTTGACACTAATTTGTTTCAGTCCATATCCTTTCATTGAAGTTAATTTCTCAATGAAACCTTTTTAATCAAGTATACAATTACATCATTTATAACCAACTATATGTCATCTACATAAAGTATTATAAATATGTCTCAGCGCTCCCACTTAATTTCTTGCAAATGCAAGTCTCTTCATCGTCTCTGATGAAATCAAAAACTCTTTGACTATTTCATCTGGTGAAGATTTCAACTCCATGATACTTACTTCATCCAATTGAAGTTTGTATACCTATCTAGTATTCCACGGACCAGCAAAACTCTTGGTTGTATCTTGTATACACCTTTAATACACACTTCTGATAAGTAATGTATTTTGTCATCCTACTATCATATCTCATAAAAGAAATATGTAGTGATTACTAGAATAATCCACATAGACTATAAGCATTGCTACAGAAGATCTAATCTTATTGTATTCAACTCTTTGAATTTTGTCGCAAACAACTTTTCGACAAGTCAAGCTTCATCTATTTTATAGATCCATTTACTTTCAATAAGTATTCATCTATTTTGGATTTCATGGTGTATCGCCATTTTAAACGGAGTCAGGGCCCATCATAACTTCTTTGTTTGTAGTTGGTTTATCATTGTTCAAAATCAATCCTTTGTCCACAAATCATTTATTTGATCACAAAGTAAACCATACCTACAAGGTTCAATAAGTACTTCGATCTCCATGGCTTAAACACTTTGTAGTCATGGGAGCCATGATTGTCGTGGCCGCTTCCGGAACCAATTCCGATGCTGTGCTACTCTGATCATTATGCTCAGGTTCATAAACCTTATCAAGTTCTATTGTCCTCCCACTCAAATACTTCGCTAGAAACAATTTCTTGGAAATAAGAAACATTGACAAACACTTTTGTCTTTGTCTACATAGTGGGAAGAATTCCCAATCAATTCTCTGGGATAACCAACAAAGACATTCATCCGATTTTGGTTGTAAACTTATTTACTTATGCTATGCATACCAAAATTTTAAGAAAAGACTATTAGGATTCATACCCATGCCATAACTCGTATGGTGTCATTTCAACGGATCATGATGATGCTCTATTAAGTGTAAAAGCGGTAGTCACTAAAGCATAATCCACAAAAAATATAATGGCATCAATATTTTATCTCATCATTGATCCAACAAGGTTTGGATACATCTCTCGGATACTATATCATCATTATGATACTCCAAGAAATGTGAGTTTTAGAACAACTTCATGACTCTCTTAGATGTTCGCTAAAACTCGTAATTCAAATATTTTCCCAATGATCCAATCATAAATATTTGAATTTTCTATTACGATGATTTCCACTTCATGCTGAAATTTATTTGAATCCATTCAAATGTTTCAAACTTCTTCCTTATCGAATATATCCACATATATATACTCAATTTATTGTTGGAAGTATTCATGAAGTAGAAGAATCTCCCGCACACAACTATGCCTAGTGAACCACATATATCATCATGTATCTTTTCACTAAGTTAGTTGCCCGTTCAACTCTTGGCCTATGAACGGTATTTTAATCATTCTCTTTAGAAAAGATTTGCAAGCGCCAAATGATTCAAAAATCAAATGACTCCAAAAATCCATTTGCATGGAGTTCCTTCATGCGTTCCTTTCTAACATGACCTAAATGGCGGTTCCACAAATAAGTGGAATTCAAATCATTTGCCTTATGGCATTTTAGCGTCAGTGTTATGTATGTGTGTTTCACTATTTATAATAACTTATCCATCGTATATGGAGTAATGTCATAATTTGAACAACTCATTGTTTTCATTTGACCAGAGCAAAATAACAATTATTAAGTTCTTTATTATAAATTCTAAGGGCTAGATAGAATGCTAATGACGAACATAATAACACTTTATTTTGTTCCAGTCGTGCATTCCTATCATATTCCTTGTCAGTCACTTAGGCCATTGTATTCTTGTATTGCGTTGTTTTGTATGACACTTCATACCAACCAATATGGTACAAATACCCAAGAATTTCATTGTGTGACCTAACTAGGAATATAACCATAACATGTATATCATTTATATACACCTGGGCTAGACATTCTAGTCTTTTCTTTCTTTCTGCCAATAATCTTTTGTAGTTTCTCTTTTAGCTTTCTTCATTATTCAGAAAACACATCAACTTCAATAACTTCTCGGTTTGTTAGTCAAATACCAATAACCTTGAGGTTCTTACTTTGAAGTTGATCATCATATGACAAGTGTTCCGGATTTCACTATTAGTAACCTTGTAATATGATGAACAATTTCACTCATAATTTTATCCATTGTATCATAATGACTTTACGAGACCATGTACGTACATGCTAGGCTCATAAAGTTTTAACCTTGGTATTCGCATGTGCAAATCTGGCTTGCACCCGTTGTATGCACACGTAGAATCTATAACACCCGATCATCACGTGATGCTTCGATACGACGAGTCTTAGCAACGGTGCATACTAAGGATGATAACTTCATGGATATGTGAATATTGTTAGTGCCCCAATAGTTGGAGGATTGGGACGCCTTGCGTCTTCAACCTTCGTACATTCCCATAAAACTTATGAGTTTATGTAGTCTCACCAAATTATATTCTATCATCTTGCAATAAGGTCTTAGATATCACATATATCTCATACCTTGATTATTTCTGAAAACTAAATTTTCAGCTCCTTACTTTTCAAACAGATTTGAACTTCGATTTTCACGGAGACAAGATAACTTTATGTACTAATTGAAACCATAGCTCTTTGAATCAACAATGTGAGGTTTACTAAAAGTTTGCTATAGGACTTAATCACTTCTTGATTCTTTAACAATACGGTACCAGTCCGTAAAGTTTCTTGTCAGATTTTAACAGTATTTCTATCTCAATAACAAGACTAGCGCATGGTAGAAAAACGGATGCCAAAACTACAAAATTAATTCAAAATACTACTCAGACTATGTTTATGATAATTAGTTCATGTTTTAATCTAATTACTAATGAACTCCCACTTAATACAACATCCCTCATAGTTGTTAAGTGGTACACGATCCAAATCCACTACACCAAAACCGATCATCACGTGAAATGATGTAGCTTCAATGGTGAACATCAACATGTTGATCATATCATCCATATGACTCGTGTTCAACCTTTCGGTTTCCGTTGTCCCGAGGCCATGTCTGTACATGCTAGGCTCGTCAAGCAAACCCAAGTATTCCGCGTGTGCAACATGGCTTACACCCGTTGTATATGAACGTTGAATCTATCACATCCGATCATCACGAGATGCTTTGAAACGACGAACTTTGGCAACGGTGCATACGAGGGGAGAACACTTTATTATCTTGATATTAATGTGAGGGATCATCTTATAATGTTACCGTCGCGTTCTAAGCAAAATAAGATGCATAAAGGATTAACATCACATGCAATTCATATGCGATATGATATGGCCCTTTTGTCTTTGCGCCTTTGATCTTCATCTCCAAAGCACGGACATGATCTCCATCATCAACGGGCATGATCTCCATCATCATCGGTGTAGCGTCAAGGTCCATGGCACCGTCTTCATGGTTGTTCACCTCATGTAGCAACTATTACAACTACTTTGAAATACTACTCAACATGAAAATTAAAGACAACCATAAGGCTCCTGCCGGTTGCCACAATACAATAATGATCATCTCATACATATTCATCATCACATTATGGCCATATCACATCACCAAACCCTGCAAAAACAAGTTAGACGTCTCTAATTTGGTTTGCATATTTTACGTGGTTTAGGGTTTACGAGAGAGATCTAATCTACCTACGAACATGAACCACAACGGTGATACTAGTGTTGTCAATAGAAGAGTAAATTGAATCTTCACTATAGTAGGAGAGACAGACACCCGCAAAGCCTCTTATGCAATACAAGTTGCATGTCGAACGAGGAACAAGTCTCATGAACGCGGTCATGTAAAGTTAGTCCGGGCCGCTTCATCCCACTATGCCACAAAGATGCAAAGTACTCAAAATAAAGACAACAAGAGCATCAACACCCACAAAACCATTGTGTTCTACTCGTGCAACCATCTATGCATAGACACGGCTCTGATACCACTGTAGGGATTCGTTGCATAGAAAACAAAAAATTTCCTACCGCGGGAACGCAATCCAAGCCAAGATGCAATCTAGAAGATGGGAGCAATGAGGGGATGAATGAGACTAACCCTTGAAGATTTCCAAAGCCTATAAGAGTAGGCTCTTATTGCTGCGGTAGACGATCACTTGCCGCTTGCAAAAGCGCGTAGAAGATCTTGATCACGGTGCCACGATCGGGCAGCACCTCCGTACTCGGTCACACGTTCGGTGTTGATGACGACGTCCTTCTCCCCGTTCCAGCGGGCAGCGGAAGTAGTAGATCCTCCTCGGAATCCCGGCAGCACAACGGCGTGGTGGCGGTGTCGATGGAGATCTCCGGCGGAGCTTCGCTGAGCATATGCGGGAGAAGTAGTGGAGGAGGGGTGCTAGGGTTTGGGGACAGGGGGTGCCATGGGCACCGGCCTCAAGGGGGCAGGGGTGGTGCGGCCAAACCATGGGCTGCCCCCTCCCTCTCCTCCTCATTATATAGGTGGAACCCCAAGGGTTTGCCCAAAATCTTCGAATAAGACCCCAACAGAAAAACTGCATTATGGACGAAACCTAGAGGGACAGGGACTCTCCCCTTCCCCCTTTTCTTGGCCGGCCAAGGAGGTGGAATCCACCATGGACTCCACCCTCCCACTTGGTTGGCTGGTTAGGGTTTGTGGAGTCCCTCTGGGACTCCTCCTTCCATAGTGATTTATTTCCGGATAATTCTAGAAACCACCTTCCATAAATTCACCGGATCATTTCCAAACTTGGAAAGTGACTTCCTATATATGAATCTTATTCTCCGGACCATTCCGGAACTCCTCGTGATGTCCTAGATCCCATCCGAGACTCCGAACAAAACTTCGAACTCCATTCCATATTCCATATCTACTTAAACGACATCAAACCTTAAGTGTGTCACCCTACGGTTCGCGAACTATGTAGACATGGTTGAGATTTCTCTCCGACCAATAACCAATAGCGGGATCTGGAGATCCATAATGGCTCCCACATATTCAATGATGACTTTAGTGATCGAATGAACCATTCACATACGATACCAATTCCCTTTGTCACGCGATATTTTACTTGTCCGAGGTTTGATCATCGGTATCACTCTATACCTTGTTCAACCTCGTCTCCTGACAAGTACTCTTTACTCGTACCATGGTATGTGGTCTCTTATGAACTTATTCATATGCTTGCAAGACATTAGACGACATTCCACCGAGAGGGCCCAGAGTATATCTATCCGTCATCAGGATGGACAAATCCCACTGTTGATCCATATGCCTCAACTCATACTTTCCGGATACTTAATCCCACCTTTATAACCACCCATTTACGCAGTGGCGTTTGATGTAATCAAAGTACCTTTCCGGTATAAGTGATTTATATGATCTCATGGTCATAAGGACTAGGTAACTATGTATTGAAAGCTTATAGCAAATAACTTAATGACGTGATCTTATGCTACGCTTAATTGGGTGTGTCCATTATATCATTCACATAATGACATAACCTTGTTATTAATAACATCCAATGTTCATGATCATGAAACGATGATCATCTATTAATCAACAAGCTAGTTATACAAGAGGCTTACTAGGGACTCCTTGTTGTTCACATAACACACATGTATCAATGTTTCGGTTAATATAATTATAGCATGGTATGTAAACATTATCATAAACTCAAAGATATTATAATAACCATTTTATTATTGCCTCTTGGGCATATCTCCAACAGTATGGTCATGGCCTGTGGATGGATGCTCGCGTGGTCCGACCGCATCTGAGCACTACTGGATCTCGTGGGCGTCTATCCTCTAACGGAGCGGCCTGCAGGTTGTACTCC
Source organism: Lolium perenne (assembly GCF_019359855.2). Taxonomy (NCBI): domain Eukaryota; kingdom Viridiplantae; phylum Streptophyta; class Magnoliopsida; order Poales; family Poaceae; genus Lolium; species Lolium perenne. The sequence goes on from NC_067247.2 coordinate 166,664,971, forward strand.
GTACGCGTTTCTGTAACCGCGCCTCCTCTCATCTGCGACAAAGTGGGGGCTCATGGAGCACGACAAGAATGATGGCATCAGTTCCTTTTAGCGGTGAGGAGAGAGGGGCAGGTTCGGGCGAAGGAAGATGACAAACTGACCAAAACGAGGCGAGCCGAAACGTATTTCTTAAACGGTGGCAGTAGATGTAATTTTAACTTAAACATAGGGTAAGAAAAAATGGACCAACAAGAACCTCTTTTGCTTTTATTATTAGGTATAGACCAGAAAAATTGCCCGTACGTTGCACCGGGTTAATTTTTATTGAATATATATCAACTATTGGACCCAAAATACCAATTGACGCAATAGCTAACCAAACCGTACCAACCCATCTAAATAAAATCTGTGTTGATTCATTCACTTCCTCCTCCCTACCAACACTCTACTACTCTCAAGGAAAGAAGGATAAGCACAACTTTAAAACCATTTACTCCAAATTATACCCTACAAAATATACACCAAATCCTATTTAATCATAGGCGGAGTACTTTTAGTAGCCAACTTTATGGAAAAAAATAGGCTTTTCGAGACAGGAAGCTTATTCCGAGACACAAAATGAAAGCATTCAGCATATACACAAAATCCAAATTAACCGCAGAAAAAATACTTTCGTGGACAATTGTTTAAAAAAGGAATTAGGCTTTCCGAGACACAAAATTAAAGCATTCAACATATTTTTCCTTTTCCCTGAGAAACACTCTAGTCAAGTAATATTGAAGGCTTAGGAGCTTTGTGCCTCGAACTACGCTTGCCCATCGGGCTACCGCGTTCCCGCCGGCTGGAGCCTAAGCGCTGGGGGCGTGTCGGTCCCTCCCGTCTCTCAGGATACTGTGTGTCGAGCGGCCATCACGAATCACTACTACCTTGACCTCACGCCAAAGCAGCGGATGAATCCTCGTTGGCATCCCGACAACCAACAGACTTGGGACGTCTTCTTCATCAATAGGCATGAGAGGGCGTTCGTCAGGTATGAGGAGGACGGTCTGCCTAACGGAGAACAACCAATAAATATAATAAGCTACAAGCTAGTTGGTTCATGACCAAGATTGAGCACCATGGGTAGGATTAGACATGGCATACATGCCTCGTTGAGAAGACCCGAGAGACATCTATGTCTTCAAAACTTCGGATAGTACCAAATTAGAGGCAAGCTGATCATGATTTGTGATCCTCTTGGTTGGCTAGTGCGGTTACCGGAAGCTGAAGCTGCTGTTTCCGGATTTCCCTGCCAAGCAACTGCTGGACAGCAGAAAGAGAGCCGGTTTCATCCACCCCTGCGTCAAGGGTCCTGACCATCGGTGTAGAGCTGCATCCAACAATGTCCCAGTGTTGCACATGTCTTTGGAAGAGCTCGATCAGCTGCTGCGTGTGGCTGTTCCACGCTGGCGAGTGTAGGATAACGTTGCATAGAAAACAAAAAATTTCCTACCGCGAACACGCAATCCAAGCCAAGATGCAATCTAGAAGACGGTAGCAACGAGGGGATTATCGAGTCTCACCCTTGAAGAGATTCCAAAGCCTACAAGATGAGGCTCTTGTTGCTGCGGTAGACGTTCACTTGACGCTTGCAAAAGCGCGTAGAAGATCTTGATCACGATCCCTCCGGCGCCACGAACGGGCAGCACCTTCGTACTCGGTCACACGTTCGGTTGTTGATGAAGACGACGTCCACCTCCCCGTTCCAGCGGGCAGTGGAAGTAGTACCTCCTCTTGAATCCGACAGCACGACGGCGTGGTGTCGGTGGCGGTGGAGAATCCCGGCGGAGCTTCGCTAAGCGTGCGGGGAGGAAGGAGTAGTGGGGCGGCTAGGGTTTGTGGAGAGGGGGGCGCCGGCCATCTAGTGGTGCGGCCACCTTGTGGTGCTTGGGGTGGCTGGCCCCCTTGATACGTCTCCGACGTATCGATAATTTCTTGTGTTCCATGCCACATTATTGATGATATCTACATGTTTTATGCACACTTTATGTCATATTCGTGCATTTTCTGGAACTAACCTATTAACAAGATGCCGAAGTGCCAGTTCCTGTTTTCTGCTGTTTTTGGTTTCAGAAATCCTAGTAACGAAATATTCTCGGAATCGGACGAAATCAACGCCCAGGTTCCTATTTTGCCCGGAAGCATCCAGAACACCCGAGAGCCGCCAGAGGGAAGCCCTGGGGGCCCCACACTACACCCTGGCGCGGCCAGAGGGGGGGCCGCGCCGCCCTATGGTGTGGTGGCCCCAGGCCCCCTCCGAGGCTGCCCTTCCGCCTATTTAAAGCCTCCGTCGCGAAAACCCTGATACGTTCGACGAAACCCACAGAAACCTTCCAGAGCCGCCGCCATCGCGAAGCCAAGATCTGGGGGACAGGAGTCTCTGTTCCGGCACGCCGCCGGAACGGGGAAGTGCCCCCGGAAGGCTTCTCCATCGACACCGCTGCCATCTCCACCGCCATCTTCATCACCACTGCTGCTCCCATGAGGAGGGAGTAGTTCTCCATCGAGGCTCGGGGCTGTACCGGTAGCTATGTGGTTCATCTCTCTCCTATGTACTTCAATACAATAATCTCATGAGCTGCCTTACATGATTGAGATTCATATGATGATGCTTGTAATCTAGATGTCGTTATGCTAGTCAAGTGAATTTTACTTATGTGATCTCCGGAGACTCCTTGTCCCACGTGTGTAAAGGTGACAGTGTGTGCACCGTGTGGGTCTCTTAGGCTATATTTCACAGAATACTTATTCACTGTTATGAATGGCATAGTGAAGTGCTTATTTATATCTCTTTATGATTGCAATGTGTTTTGTATCACAATTTATCTATGTGCTACTCTAGTGATGTTATTAAAGTAGTTTTATTCCTCCTGCACGGTGTAATGGTGACAGTGTGTGCATCCGTGTTAGTACTTGGTTTATGCTATGATTATGATCTCTTGTAGATTATGAAGTTAACTATTGCTATGATGGTATTGATGTGATCTATTCCTCCTTTCTTAGCATGAAGGTGACAGTGTGCATGCTATGTTAGTACTTGGTTTAGTCTTATTGATCTTTCATGCACTCTAAGGTTATTTAAATATGAACATTGAATTGTGGAGCTTGTTAACTCCGGCATTGAGGATTCGTGTAATCCTACGCAATGTGTTCATCATCCAACAAGAGTGTAGAGTATGCATTTATCTATTCTGTTTTGTGATCAATGTTGAGAGTGTCCACTAGTGAAAGTCTAATCCCTAGGCCTTGTTCCTAAATACCGCTATCGCTGTTTGTTTACTGTTTTACTGTGTTACTACTGCTGCGTTACTACTGCTTGTTTACTGTCCTGGGCAAAGCACTTTTCTGGTGCCGTTGCTACTTATTCATACCACCTGTATTTCACTATCTCTTCGCCGAACTAGTACACCTATTTGGTGTGTTGGGGACACAAGAGACTTCTTGCTTTGTGGTTGCAGGGTTGCATGAGAGGGATATCTTTGACCTCTTCCTCCCTGAGTTCAATAAACCTTGGGTGATCCACTTAAGGGAAAACTTGCTGCTGTTCTACAAACCTCTGCTCTTGGAGGCCCAACATTGTCTACAGGAAAAGGAGGGGGCGTAGACATTAAGCTATTTTCTGGCGCCGTTGCCGGGGAGGAAAGGTAAAAGGTACTCACACTCCGGATCTCGGCTACTAAGCTATTTTCGCCGTTGTAAGTACTCGAAGCTATTTCCTTTAGATCCTGCAATTGCATCTTTTTGTTTCTTGTTTACACTAGTTTGGCATGATGGACAAGAATGAGCTTCTTATTCTATTTCCTGATTTAAAACATGGATTGTTTGATGCGAAAATTAAAAAACCTATGGAATCTTATTTGCATGCTGGTAGTAATATTAGTATGAACGCTTTGAACACCATTGTTGATAATAATATAGAAAGTTCTAAGCTTGGGGAAGCTGGTTTTCATGATCTTTTTAGTCCCCCAAGCATTGAGGAGAAAATTTTCTTTGATGATACTTTGCCTCCTATTTATGATGATTATAATGATAGTGGTCTTTTGGTGCCACCTATTATGGAGAGTAAATTTTGTTGTGATTATACTATGCCTCCTACACTTGATGAGAATAATAATGATAGCTACTTTGTTGAATTTGCTCCCACTACAACTAATAAAATTGATTATGCTTATGTGGAGAGTAATAATTTTATGCATGAGACTCATGATAAGAATGCTTTATGTGATAGTTATATTGTTGAGTTTGCTCATGATGCTACTGGATATTATTATGAGAGAGGAAAATATGGTTGTAGAAATTTTCATGTTACTAAAACACCTCTCTTTTTGCTGAAAATCTTGAAGCTGCACTTGTTTTATCTTTCTATGCTTATTGCATTATGCTTCATGAATTTATTTATTTACAAGATTCCTATGCATAGGAAGCATGTTAGACTTAAATGTGTTTTGAATTTGCCTCTTGATGCTCTCTTTTGCTTCAACTACTATTTCTTGCGAGTGCATCATCAAAACTGCTGAGCCCATCTTAATGGCTATAAAGAAATAACTTCTTGGGAGATAACACATGTGTTATTTTGCTACAGTACTTTGTTTTATATTTGTGTCTTGGAAGTTGTTTACTACTGTAGCAACCTCTCCTTATCTTAGTTTTGTGTTTTGTTGTGCCAAGTGAAGCCTCTAATCGAAGGTTGATACTAGATTTGGATTTCTGCGCAGAAACAGATTTCTATCTGTCACGAATCTGGGTTGTTTTCTCTGTAGAAAAATCAGAAAAATATGCCAATTTACGTGCGTGTTCCTCAGATATGTACGCAACTTTCATTAGTTTTGAGTTTTCTGATCTGAGCAACAGAAGTATTTATTAAAAATTCGTCTTTACGGACTGTTCTGTTTTGACACATTCTGCCTTTTATTTCGCATTGCTTCTTTCGCTGTGTTGGGTGGATTTCTTTGTTCCATTACCTTCCAGTAGCTTTGAGCAATGTCCAGAAGTGTTAAGAATGATTGTGTCACCTCTGAACATGTGAGTTTTTGATTATGTACTAACCCCTCTAATGAAGTTTATGAGAAGTTTGGTGTGAAGGAAGTTTTCAAGGGTCAAGAGAGGAGGATGATATACTATGATCAAGAAGAGTGAAAGCTCTAAGCTTGGGGATGCCCCGGTGGTTCACCCCTACATATATCAAGAAGACTCAAGCGTCTAAGCTTGGGGATGCCCAAGGCATCCCCTTCTTCATCGACAACATTATCAGGTTCCTCCCCTGAAACTATATTTTTATTCCATCACATCTTATGTGCTTTGCTTGGAGCGTCGGTTTGTTTTTGTTTTTGTTTTGTTTGAATAAAATGGATCCTAGCATTCACTTTATGGGAGAGAGACACGCTCCGCTGTAGCATATGGACAAGTATGTCCTTAGCTTCTACTCATAGTATTCATGGCGAAGTTTCTTCTTCGTTAAATTGTTATATGGTTGGAATTGGAAAATGATACATGTAGTAATTTGCTATAATGTCTTGGGTAATGTGATACTTGGCAATTGTTGTGTTCATGTTTAAGCTCTTGCATCATATACTTTGCACCCATTAATGAAGAAATACATAGAGCATGCTAAAATTTGGTTTGCATATTTGGTCTCTCTAAGGTCTAGATAATTTCTAGTATTGAGTTTGAACAACAAGGAAGACGGTGTAGAGTCTTATAATGTTTACAATATGTCTTTTATGTGAGTTTTGCTGCACCGTTCATCCTTGTGTTTGTTTCAAATAACCTTGCTAGCCTAAACCTTGTATCGAGAGGGAATACTTCTCATGCATCCAAAATCCTTGAGCCAACTACTATGCCATTTGTGTCCACCATACCTACCTACTACATGGTATTTCTCCGCCATTCCAAAGTAAATTTCTTGAGTGCTACCTTTAAAATTCCATCATTCACCTTTGCAATATATAGCTCATGGGACAAATAGCTTAAAAACTATTGTGGTATTGAATATGTACTTATGCACTTTATCTCTTATTAAGTTGCTTGTTGTGCGATAACCATGTTCACTGGGGACGCCATCAACTACTCTTTGTTGAATTTCATGTGAGTTGCTATGCATGTTCGTCTTGTCTGAAGTAAGAGAGATCTACCACCTTATGGTTAAGCATGCATATTGTTAGAAAAGAACATTGGGCCGCTAACTAAAGCCATGATCCATGGTGGAAGTTTCAGTTTTGGACATATATCCTCAATCTCATATGAGAAAATTATTAATTGTTGCCACATGCTTATGCATAAAAGAGGAGTCCATTATCTGTTGTCTATGTTGTCCCGGTATGGATGTCTAAGTTGAGAATAATCAATAGCGAGAAATCCAATGCGAGCTTTCTCCTTAGACCTTTGTACAGGCGGCATAGAGGTACCCCTTTGTGACACTTGGTTAAAACATGTGCATTGCGATGATCCGGTAGTCCAAGCTAATTAGGACAAGGTGCGGGCACTATTAGTATACGATGCATGAGGCTTGCAACTTGTAAGATATAATTTACATGATACATATGCTTTATTACTACCGTTGACAAAATTGTTTCATGTTTTCAAAATCAAAGCTCTAGCACAAATATAGCAATCAATGCTTTTCCTCTATGGAGGACCATTCTTTTACTTTTATGTTGAGTCAGTTCACCTATTTCTCTCCACCTCAAGAAGCAAACACTTGTGTGAACTGTGTATTGATTCCTACATACTTGCATATTGCACTTATTATATTACTCTATGTTGACAATATCCATGAGATATACATGTTACAAGTTGAAAGCAACCGCTGAAACTTAATCTTCCTTTGTGTTGCTTCAATGCCTTTACTTTGAATTATTGCTTTATGAGTTAACTCTTATGCAAGACTTATTGATGCTTGTCTTGAAGTGCTATTCATGAAAAGTCTTTGCTATATGATTCACTTGTTTACTCATGTCATATACATTGTTTTGATCGCTGCATTCACTACATATGCTTTACAAATAGTATGATCAAGGTTATGATGGCATGTCACTCCAGAAATTATCTTTGTTATCGTTTTACCTGCTCGGGACGAGCAGAACTATGCTTGGGGATGCTGATACGTCTCCGACGTATCGATAATTTCTTGTGTTCCATGCCACATTATTGATGATATCTACATGTTTTATGCACACTTTATGTCATATTCGTGCATTTTCTGGAACTAACCTATTAACAAGATGCCGAAGTGCCAGTTCCTGTTTTCTGCTGTTTTTGGTTTCAGAAATCCTAGTAACGAAATATTCTCGGAATCAGACGAAATCAACGCCCAGGTTCCTATTTTGCCCGGAAGCATCCAGAACACCCGAGAGCCGCCAGAGGGAAGCCCTGGGGGCCCCACACTACACCCTGGCGCGGCCAGAGGGGGGGCCGCGCCGCCCTATGGTGTGGTGGCCCCAGGCCCTCTCCGAGGCTGCCCTTCCGCCTATTTAAAGCCTCCGTCGCGAAAACCCTGATACATTCGACGAAACCCACAGAAACCTTCCAGAGCCGCCACCATCGCGAAGCCAAGATCTGGGGGACAGGAGTCTCTGTTCCGGCACGCCACCGGAACGGGAAGTGCCCCCGGAAGGCTTCTCCATCGACACCGCTGCCATCTCCACCGCCATCTTCATCACCACTGCTGCTCCCATGAGGAGGGAGTAGTTCTCCATCGAGGCTCGGGGCTGTACCGGTAGCTATGTGGTTCATCTCTCTCCTATGTACTTCAATACAATAATCTCATGAGCTGCCTTACATGATTGAGATTCATATGATGATGCTTGTAATCTAGATGTCGTTATGCTAGTCAAGTGAATTTTACTTATGTGATCTCCAGACACTCCTTGTCCCACGTGTGTAAAGGTGACAGTGTGTGCACCGTGTGGGTCTCTTAGGCTATATTTCACAGAATACTTATTCACTGTTATGAATGGCATAGTGAAGTGCTTATTTATATCTCTTTATGATTGCAATGTGTTTTGTATCACAATTTATCTATGTGCTACTCTAGTGATGTTATTAAAGTAGTTTTATTCCTCACACTTGCGGTGTAATGGTGACAGTGTGTGCATCCGTGTTAGTACTTGGTTTATGCTATGATTATGATCTCTTGTAGATTATGAAGTTAACTATTGCTATGATGGTATTGATGTGATCTATTCCTCCTTTCTTAGCATGAAGGTGACAGTGTGCATGCTATGTTAGTACTTGGTTTAGTCTTATTGATCTTTCATGCACTCTAAGGTTATTTAAATATGAACATTGAATTGTGGAGCTTGTTAACTCCGGCATTGAGGATTCGTGTAATCCTACGCAATGTGTTCATCATCCAACAAGAGTGTAGAGTATGCATTTATCTATTCTGTTATGTGATCAATGTTGAGAGTGTCCACTAGTGAAAGTCTAATCCCTAGGCCTTGTTCCTAAATACTGCTATCGCTGTTTGTTTCTTGTTTCTTGTGTTACTACCGCTGCGTTACTCGCTTGTTTATCTTGTCTGGGCAAAGCACTTTTCTGGTGCCGTTGCTACTTATTCATACCACCTGTATTTCACTATCTCTTCGCCGAACTAGTACACCTATTTGGTGTGTTGGGGACACAAGAGACTTCTTGCTTTGTGGTTGCAGGGTTGCATGAGAGGGATATCTTTGACCTCTTCCTCCCTGAGTTCGATAAACCTTGGGTGATCCACTTAAGGGAAAACTTGCCGCTGTTCTACAAACCTCTGCTCTTGGAGGCCCAACACTGTCTACAGGAAAAGGAGGGGGCGTAGACATCACCCCTCCCCTTGGCCCTCATTATATAGGTGGAACACCCAAGAGTTGGTCTACAAGTCTTCGAATAAGACCCCAAACCAAAACCTTCCATAACACATGAAACCTACCCAAGCTAGGACTCCCACTAGAGGTGGGAATCCCACCTTCCTTGGGAGGGGGTGGCCGGACCCCCTTGGGGAGTCCACTTGGGACTCCTCCCCCTTAGGGTTGGCCGGCCATGGGAGGTGGAGTCCCACCGGGACTCCGCCTTCCTTGGTGGTTTCTTCCGGACTTTTCTAGAACCTTCTAGAACCTTCCATAGAACCTTCCGGATCATTTTAATTCACATAAAATGACTTCCTATATATGAATCTTATTCTCTGGACCATTCCGGGACTCCTCGTGATGTCCGGGATCTCATCCGGGACTCCGAACAAATATTCGAACTCCATTCTATATTCAAGTTCTACCATTTCAACATCCAACTTTAAGTGTGTCACCCTACGGTTCGCGAACTATGCGGACATGGTTGAGTACTCACTCCGACCAATAACCAATAGCGGGATCTGGAGATCCATAATGGCTCCCACATATTCAACGATGACTTTAGTGATCGAATGAACCATTCACATACGATACCAATTCCCTTTGTCACGCGATATTTTACTTGTCCGAGGTTTGATCATCGGTATCACTCTATACCTTGTTCAACCTCGTCTCCTGACAAGTACTCTTTACTCGTATCGTGGTATGTGGTCTCTTATGAACTTATTCATATGCTTGCAAGACATTAGACAACATTCCACCGAGAGGGCCCAGAGTATATCTATCCATCATCGGGATGGACAAATCCCACTGTTGATCCATATGCCTCAACTCATACTTTCCGGATACTTAATCCCACCTTTATAACCACCCATTTACGCAGTGGCGTTTGGTGTAATCAAAGTACCTTTCCGGTATAAGTGATTTACATGATCTCATGGTCATATGGACTAGGTAATTATGTATTGAAAGCTTATAGCAAATAACTTAATGACGAGATCTTATGCTACGCTTAATTGGGTGTGTCCATTACCACTACAAGAAAAGTTCTGATAGGCAACGTCTCAAAATCGTCCGCTAAGGGGTGTTTTTCGTCGCCTATGGGCCTAACCCGACGATATGGGTTCTGTTGTCGAAACTGCGTCAGGCAAAGTCCTACCACGTATTTTTCGGTCCGTCGCGCTTGGGTGCCCTTCCGCCACGGAAAATCGGACCGTTGCAGAAGTGTTTCCGGGAGCCCGTTGACTGCTGACGTCATGCAAACTGCCACGTGGCAGACACCGTTAACTGGCAGTTAACGGCGTTAACCGCTGAAACCCCGTGATAGATGGTAGGCCCACACGAGGCCTGCCACGTCTTAAGCGGGCCGGCCCATTAAGTTTGCGGGCCGGGCCAGCTGACTTAGTTTGATCGGTCAACTATATAGCTGAGCTGGTCCATTAGTTACGTGGGCCGGGCCTAACCTCTAAGGTTGACTGGTCAAAACATTAATGGGCCGGCCCACTAAGCATGTGGGCCGGGCCGAATGCACTCGTTTGACCGGTCAACAGGCAAAAAGGCCGGCCCACAAAACATGTGGGACCCACTTTCATGTTATCGGGCCGGCCCATTTACAAAGTGGGGTCCACCTTAAAGCAAGTGGGCCGGCCCAAGAAGTTATTGGGCCGGCCCAATTAGTGCAGTGGGTCCCACTTTCCTCGCTAATCGGGCCGGCCCATTTAGTGCGTGGGGTCCACATTAGATCAAATGGGCCGGCCCACCAAGCCGATGGCGGGCCAAAAGCACAGTGGATCCCACTTTCCTGTTAATGGGCCAGCCCATTTAGTATGTGGGGTCCACCATATAGCAAGTGGGCCGGCCCAACAATATAGTGGGCGGGCCAAAAACACAGTGGGTCCCACTTCCCAGGATAAAGGGCGGCCCATTTAGTATGTGGGGTCCACCATATAGCAAGTGGGCCGGCCCAACAAGATAGTGGGCGGGCCAAAAGCACAGTGGGTCCCACTTTCTGTTAAAGGGCCGGCCCATTTAATAGGTGGGGCCACCATATAGCAAGTGGGCCGGCCCAACACGCTAGTGGGCCGGCCAAAAACGCAGTGGTCCCACTTTCCTCTTAAAGGGTAGGCCCATTTAGTATGTGGGGTCCATCATGTAGCAAGTGGGCCGGCCCAACAAGACAAGGTGGGCGGCCAAAAGCACAGGTGGGTCCCACTTTCCTGTTAACGGGCTGGCCCAGTAAGTAAGTGAGCCGGCCCAAAATGAAAGTGGGTCCCACACTACTGTTAATGGGCCGGCCCAATCTGTTATAGGGCCCTGGTTGTTTGACTAGTCAACTTGCATTAAATTTCATGAGCCTAAAATCTGATATCAATGATACACACAATTACATACACAAATAAAATAACTAGGAAAATTACAAGGAAATTAATGTGCCCAAATAAAAAAATTACATAGAATCATTGAGGACTTCTATTAGCATCATCAATAACATGTTGACATTTGGCAATCGCCTTGATTGAATCTTGTGTACTCTTGGTCAACATATCAGCTCTGAGACCTTAAAGCGGCAATACCATGTCTTTTATAAAGTACAGCCTTGAGATGTTCACTATTTGATGAAAAGAATGGTCTAGGTTGACGGCTATGAGAGGATGCATCAGAACAAAGATCAGAACTTTTTGTGGGCCTCTCTTCTAATGAAGATTGCTTCATCAGAACTGCACTGCATTCTGATAATAATGCAAAAAGATTAAACGATGAACTATGCAATCATGTATTAAGCATTGTCGATATGAGATAGTCACAAGTACTAAGCGCAGACTTACATTATATCGTTGCATAGGCTCACGCCGGAACCTTTTTTGCGCTCTATCTTCTACTAAGGACTTCTTCATTACAACTGCATTCTAGTAATATTGCAAACATAGTTACAACAGTGAACTATTCAAACATTTATTATGCAATGTAGATATAAGATAATAACAAGTTGCATAAATAAGACAATGTATGGAACTTGTACTAAGCAGACTTACATCATAATGTTGCACAGTGGTCGCTTTGGCGACTATCTTCTAATGATGACTGCTTCACTAAAGCGCATTCTGGTAATATTGCAAAAATAGTTACAACAATTAACTATTCAAACATGTATTACGCAATGTAGAGATCAGATAACTTGACATGTAGCGAGAACATCTTGGCTCGCTGCAGGTCCTTCTCTTGCGTGCACTAGTCGTGGTCGACATGCCTGTCATTTTAGGTTCAGCCATCAAGTGAAATGCTAATCCTCCTGCTCCATTGTCCTTAATCTGTGTTTAGATATCACATTTAAGACCAAGTCAGCTGGTTTCAAATAACAAAAAACTTGAGCTGCCAAATGAATAAGCCAATATTTACCAGATATCAGATTAAAACCAACTAGATGTTGCTTTGCATGAGATACGAATTTCAGACATTCAGATTTAGAGTAGGGTAATGCCAAGGTTTTCCACATAAAGTAAACTGGCATTAAGAATGACCAAATGTCAGGTTCAAATCACCTTCGCAGTTGCTCCAAGACAAGCATATCAAATAGGCAGAAACATAGTAAAGCATGGATGGCATTGCTATGGCAGGGTTCTAAGTGTTTATCTCTTGCATAAGGAACAATGCATATAGGTTATAGATAATAACGGAAGTAAGCGCCAAAGTTACCAACCAAGAACTCAGATTCCAACCTTCCCTAGCGTCCCCGCTGTTAATGTTGGATATTCTAATAAGTGGTTCGCATGATCAATCCCTAGGAAAAATAACATTGACAAGTTAGTCTACGATAATACAAAGACCAGACATGCACGCAGCAATAACTATACAAGCTGTGCGACAGGAGCATTCATGGAAAAAATAGCTATAAGCTAAAGACGAGGTATAAGAGCAAGCAGATTGGAAATGCACATAGCATGATTATAAAAGCAGTAAAAGAATAGCAGACACGAGAAAACAGCTAGCGGCTAGCGGTGAGCTAATGACGTGGTATATGAACAACCAGATTGGAAATGCCCATAGCATGACTATAAAAGGAATAGCATGCAGTACAAAAACAGTTGGCAGCAAATGAATGGGTCCCCTATAAATATGTGGATGCACACAGGTGTCAGTAGAATGAACAGGATGGTAGCGACCGGATAATGCTTTGATGCTTGTACAATATTTAAACGAACTTCATGCGAAGTAACACATCAAGAAATTTAATGGCATATGAGATCTGCAAATAACTACACAAAACATGGCTAAAGAAACACCGCGATCTAACGGGCCAGCGTACTAACCAAGCTGCGGTGGGGTGGACGGGGGCGGCAACTTGCATTCCAGCGGCGGCGAACGCGGGAGACGATGAGTCGACCCTGTTTCAGTAGAAGCGGGCGTTAGTGAAGCAGATCTGGTTGGCTGGCAAGGGATTCGGTGAAGTTGATACAGCCGCTGCACCGAGGTAGTCGGTGGAATAGATCGGCTTCTGTGGAGGGGGGGCGCGGTGAAGTAGACACGGTTCCGTTGGAGAGGATCCGGTGCATCGACAGGAAAGGCGTTGATTGCTACGCTGTGGATGAGGTCGGCGGTGAAGCAGATCCGTCGGTGGCGAGGTCGGCGGTGAAGCATATCTGTCGGTGGCGAGGTCGGCGGTGAAGCAGATCCGTCGGTGGCGAGGGCGGCGGGGGAGCGGATCAGGTGGGTGGACAGCCAACACGATCAAGGCTAGGCTGTGGAGGAGTATGCCGGCGGTGAAGCAGATCTAGTACTGTAGAGAGTCAGAGCTTTGGCGTGTGAGAGTATTTTTGAGCTAATGGGGCGAATGGTTTGTGGGTGGGTGTGGGCCTGTGGGGAGGGTTCGGGATCTAGGCAAGATATTTCATTGTTACCGAATGAGCCCTCCATGGTCGGTGGGTTGTAGCTTCCGGACCAGGGTTAAAAGGGTAAAACTGGTCACGGGATTTTCGAATGGATGCGGCGGGATGATTTGGCGCGCGGCCGAAATTTTCAGTTTCAAGCTACGAGCAGAACGACAAAAATAATGTTCTTCCCCAGGGAGCTCTCATTTCTTCCTCTTCTCTTTCTCTCTCGAGTCTCTCCCACTCCCCTGGCTCCTCTCCCCCTTCTCTCCGGCAGCCTCGCCGACCGGAGACGAGGCCGACTTCTCTCTGTATATCGTACACCCTCCGAACTAAATTAATTGATTCAACTTTCCTTAGACGTGTATGTATCTCGAGTAAAAACATGTGTGGATACATCCATATTTAGATAAGCAAAGTTGAGTCAGTTAATTTGGATCCGAGGGAGTTCATGTTGTTGTAAGCTTAGATCCAGTGTTTCCCATGAGCAGAATGGCGCAATGGAGTCGGGGATCTCGTCATCGGCTTCGAGATCCGGCCTACGGTGAATCGGCGGATCTTGCCGGCCAAACCCGATCTGGTGCCATCAAGGTGATGGCGCTAACGGTGAGGCTTGCTTTGGTCAGTGCTTCAGATCTGGTCAATGGGGAAGTCAAGCTGCTAACGTTCACAAGCTCGGGGCATACGACGGCGTCATACGTCTTGCCCGTGAACATCTTGGCCTTTCAGCGGCCCTTCTTAGAGCCAATGTGCCGTTGCTGAGGCCCTTCTTCTCCTTCGTCCTGGCGACTACCGGCGACACCGTCCCAAGTGGTGCGTCCCCGGCGACGGAGTTGCTGGAAAGGATGCGGAGCAGAGATCTGATGTGCGGTCCAGAAGGACTCGGTTGATTTTCTGCTATATGTTTTGGGGTCCTTTTTGTAAAGTTGCAGGTCCTATTAGTTATTGTCTAGTTCTCTTGGACCTCTATGTAATTTTTTGGACTAGTTTCCATTTGCACCGATAAACTTGAATTTTGACAAGTTCACGGGAAAAAAAAATTCCTTTGCACATATGGCCTATCATGTATGAACATTCTTGAGTTTTAAACTATATGTAATGGCCAACACTTGCGCAAGGGGCTCGTCTAGTGCGCACTAGTTTCCATTAGCACCGATAAATTTGAATCTTGACAAGTTCTTGGAAGAAAAAATTGATTCACATATAGCCTATTGACACGCGTACAGCACGCGACCGTTGGGAACCCCAAGTGGAAGGTGTGATGCGTACAGCAGTAAGTTTCCCTCAGTTAGAAACCAAGGTTTATCGAACCAGTAGGAGTCAAGAAGCACGTTGAAGGTTGATGGCGGCGAGATGTAGTGCGGCGCAACACCAGGGATTCCGGCGCCAATGTGGAACCTGCACAACACAAACCAAGTACTTTGCCCCAACGAAACAGCGAGGTTGTCAATCTCACCGGCTTGCTGTAACAAAGGATTAGATGTATAGTGTGGATGATGATTGTTTGCAGAAAACAGTAGAACAGTATTGCAGTAGATTGTATTTCAGTAAAGAGAATTGGACCGGGGTCCACAGTTCACTAGAGGTGTCTCTCCCATAAGATAAACAGCATGTTGGGTGAACAAATTACAGTTGGGCAATTGACAAATAAAGAGGGCATGACCATGCACATACATATTATGATGAGTATAGTGAGATTTAATTGGGCATTACGACAAAGTACATAGACCGCTATCCAGCATGCATCTATGCCTAAAAAGTCCACCTTCAGGTTATCATCCGAACCCCCTCCAGTATTAAGTTGCTAACAACAGACAATTGCATTAAGTATTGCGCGTAATGTAATCAGTAACTACATCCTCGAACATAGCACCAATGTTTTATCCCTAGTGGCAACAGCACATCCATAATCTTAGAGATTTCTGTCACTTCCCCAGATTCACGGAGACATGAACCCACTATCGAGCATAAATACTCCCTCTTGGGGTTACAAGCATCTACTTTGCCAGAGCATCTACTAGTAACGGAGAGCATGCAAGATCATAAACAACACATAGATATAAATTGATAATCAACATAACATAGTATTCTCTATTCATCGGATCCCAACAAACACAACATATAGAATTACAGATAGATGATCTTGATCATGTTCGGCAGCTCACAAGACCCGACAATTAAGCACAATGGGGAGAAGACAACCATCTAGCTACTGCTATGGACCCATAGTCCAGGGGTAGACTACTCACACATCACTCCGGAGGCAACCATGGCGGCGTAGAGTCCTCCGGGAGATGATTCCCCTCTCCGGCAGGGTGCCGGAGGCGATCTCCTGAATCCCCCGAGATGGGATTGGCGGCGGCGGCGTCTCTGGATGGTTTTCCATATCGTGGCTCTCGGTACTGGGGGTTTCGCGACGAAGGCTATTTGTAGGCGGAAGGGCGGGTCAGGGGGCCACACGAGGGGCCCACACTACAGGTCGGCGCGGCCAAGACCTGGGCCGCGCCGCCCTATAGTCTGGCCACCTCGTGGCCCCACTTCGTCTCCTCTTCGGTCTTCTGGAAGCTTCGTGGCAAAATAGGACCCTGGGCGTTGATTTCGTCCAATTCCGAGAATATTTCCTTACTAGGATTTCTGAAACCAAAAACAGCAGAAAACAGCAACTGGCACTTTGGCATCTTGTTAATAGGTTAGTTCCAGAAAATGCACGAATATGACATAAAGTGTGCATAAAATATGTAGATATCATCAATAATGTGGCATGGAACATAAGAAATTATCGATACGTCGGAGACGTATCAGCATCCCCAAGCTTAGTTCCTGCTCGTCCCGAGCAGGTAAACGATAAACAAAGATAATTTCTGGAGTGACATGCCATCATAATCTTGATCATACTATTTGTAAGCACATGTAGTGAATGCAGCGATCAAAACAATGTATATGACATGAGTAAACAAGTGAATCATATAGAAAAGACTTTTCATGAATAGTACTTAAAGACAAGCATCAATAAGTCTTGCATAAGAGTTAACTCATAAAGCAATAATTCAAAGTAAAAGCATTGAAGCAACACAAAGGAAGATTAAGTTTCAGCGGTTGCTTTCAACTCATAACATGTATATCTCATGGATATTGTCAACATAGAGTAATATAACAAGTGCAATATGCAAATATGCAGGAATCAATGCACAGTTCACACAAGTGTTTGCTTCTTGAGGTGGAGAGAAATAGGTGAACTGACTCAACAATAAAAGTAAAAGAATGGTCCTTCAAAGAGGAAAAGCATCGATTGCTATATTTGTGCTAGAGCTTTGATTTTGAAAACATAAAGAGAGCATAAAAGTAAAATTTTGAGAGGTGTTTGTTGTTGTCAACGAATGGTAGTGGGCACTCTAACCCCCTTGCCAGACAAACCTTCAAAGAGCGGCTCCCATTTTATTTTATTTTTGTGTGGCACTCCTTCCAACCTTTCTTTCACAAACCATGGCTAACCGAATCCTTCGGGTGCCTGCCAACAATCTCATACCATGAAGGAGTGCCTTTTTATTTTAGTTTTATTATGATGACACTCCTCCCCACCTTTGCTTACACAAGCCATGGCTAACCGAATCCTTCGGGTGCCGTCCAACAATCACATACCATGGAGGAGTGTCTATTTTTGTTAATTAATTTGGGACTGGGAATCCCATTGCCAGCTCTTTTTGCAAAATTATTGGATAAGCGGACGAAGCCACTAGTCCATTGGTGAAAGTTGCCCAACAAGATTGAAAGATAAACACCACATACTTCCTCATGAGCTATAAAACATTGACACAAATCAGAGGTAATAAATTTTGAATTGTTTAAAGGTAGCACTCAAGCAATTTACTTTGGAATGGCGGAGAAATACCATGTAGTAGGTAGGTATGGTGGACACAAATGGCATAGTGATTGGCTCAAGTATTTGGATGCATGAGAAGTATTCCCTCTCGATACAAGGTTTAGGCTAGCAAGGCTATTTGAAACAAACACAAGGATGAACCGGTACAGCAAAACTCACATAAAAGACATATTGAAAACATTATAAGACTCTACACTGTCTTCCTTGTTGTTCAAACTCAATACTAGAAATTATCTAGACCTCAGAGAGACCAAATATGCAAACCAAATTTTAGCATGCTCTATGTATTTCTTCGTTAATGGGTGCAAAGTATATGATGCAAGAGCTTAAACATGAGCTCAACAATTGCCAAGTATCACATTATCCAAGACATCATAGCAAATTACTACATGTATCATTTTCCAATTCCAACCATATAACAATTTAACGAAGAAGAAACTTCGCCATGAATATTATGAGTAGAGCCTAAGGACATACTTGTCCATATGCTACAGCGGAGCGTGTCTCTCTCCCACACAATGAATGCTAGGATCCATTTTATTCAAACAAAACAAAAACAAAAACAAACCGACGCTCCAAGAAAAGCACATAAGATGTGATGGAATAAAAATATAGTTTCAGGGGAGGAACCTGATAATATTGTCGATGAAGAAGGGGATGCCTTGGGCATCCCCAAGCTTAGACGCTTGAGTCGTCTTGATATATGCAGGGGTGAACCACCGGGGCATCCCCAAGCTTAGAGCTTTCACTCTCCTTGATCATGTTGTATCATCTCCCTCTCTTGATCCTTGAAAACTTCCTCCACACCAAACTTAGAACAACTCATTAGAGGGTTAGTGCACAATCAAAATATACATGTTCAGAGGTGACATAATCATTCTTAACACTTCTGGACATTGCACAAAGCTACTGAAAGTCAATGGAATCAAAATATCCATCGAACATAACAAAACAGGTAATGCGAAATAAAAGGCAGAATCTGTCAAAACAGAACAGTTCGTATTGACGAATTTTATCGAGGCACCAGACTTGCTCAAATGAAAATGGTCAAATTGAATGAAAGTTGCGTACATATCTGAGGATCACTCACGTAAATTGGCATAATTTTCTGAGTTACCTACAGAGGAAACAGCCCAGATTCGTGACAGCAAAGAAATCTGTTTCTGCGCAGTAATCCAAATCTAGTATGAACTTTACTATCAACGACTGTACTTGGCACAACAAAACACTAAACTAAGATAAGGAGAGGTTGCTACAGTAGTAAACAACTTCCAAGACACAAAATAAAAACAAAGTACTGTAGTAAAAACATGGGTTGTCTCCCATAAGCGCTTTTCTTTAACGCCTTTCAGCTAGGCGCAGAAAGTGTGTATCAAGTATTATCAAAGGGTGGTGCATCTACAGCGGGGTTTGGAGTTTTCTCAGCCAAGCATAATATATTGGATACATAAGTTTTGGCGTCTCCCTTTTCATTAGTTTTAGGCTTGCTACTCTCATCAAATAAATTTTCCGGAACAAGCCAAGCATAGTTATTTTCTAGTGCATCATTTATTGCTAGGAGCTTACATGGTATTGGTGCTTTGATCTCCCCACCATCATTAATATTATTAGTGTACTTTATTCTATCCATGTCCATCTTTTCAAGGAGACTAACAAAATTGGTGCAAGAACCAAGCATATCATATTTAGCAAAGACCTTTCTAGCCTCCCTTGCTATACCACCAAATTCTCTAAGAAGGGTTTCTAAAACAAAATCTTTCTTTTCCCCTTCTTCCATATCACCGAGTGTAAGAAACATGTGTTGGATTATAGGATTGAGATTAACAAATTTAGTTTCCATCATACGAACTAAAGCAGCAGCGGCAATTTCATAAGTAGGAGCAAGGTCTACCAAGTGTCTATCTTCAAAATCATCAACGGTACTAACATGGTTGAAAAATTCTTCTATATTATTTCTCCCAATTATAGACCCGCGCCCTACCGGCATGTTTTTTACGATAAAATAAAAGGGAAACATAATGAAATAAGTAAAGTAACTGCAAGTAACTAATTTTTTTTGTGTTTTTGATATAGCAAACAAGATAGCAAATAAAGTAAAACTAGCAACTAATTTTTTTGTATTTTGATTTAGTGCAGCAAACAAAGTAGTAAATAAAACTAAGCAAGACAAAAACAAAGTAAAGAGATTGGGATGTGGAGACTCCCCTTGCAGCGTGTCTTGATCTCCCCGGCAACGGCGCCAGAAATTTAGCTTGACACGCGTACAACACGCGACCGTTGGGAACCCCAAGTGGAAGGTGTGATGCGTACAGCAGTAAGTTTCCCTCAGTTAGAAACCAAGGTTTATCGAACCAGTAGGAGTCAAGAAGCACGTTGAAGGTTGATGGCGGCGAGATGTAGTGCGGCGCAACACCAGGGATTCCGGCGCCAACGTGGAACCTGCACAACACAAACCAAGTACTTTGCCCCAACGAAACAAATGAGGTTGTCAATCTCACCGGCTTGACTGTAACAATGGATTAGATGTATAGTGTGGATGATGATTGTTTGCGAGAAAACAAGAGAACAGTATTGCGATGAGATTGTATTTCAGTAAAGAGAATTGGACCGGGGTCCACAGTTCACTAGAGGTGTCTCTCCCATAAGATAAATAGCATGTTGGGTGAACAAATTACAGTTGGGCAATTGACAAATAAAGAGGGCATGACCATGCACATACATATTATGATGAGTATAGTGAGATTTAATTGGGCATTACGACAAAGTACATAGACCGCTATCCAGCATGCATCTATGTCTAAAAAGTCCACCTTCAGGTTATCATCCGAACCCCCTCCAGTATTAAGTTGCTAACAACAGACAATTGCATTAAGTATTGCGCGTAATGTAATCAGTAACTACATCCTCGAACATAGCACCAATGTTTTATCCCTAGTGGCAACAGCACATCCATAATCTTAGAGATTTCTGTCACTTCCCCAGATTCACGGAGACATGAACCCACTATCGAGCATAAATACTCCCTCTTGGGGTTACAAGCATCTACTTGGCCAGAGCATCTACTAGTAACGGAGAGCATGCAAGATCATAAACAACACATAGATATAAATTGATAATCAACATAACATAGTATTCTCTATTCATCGGATCCCAACAAACACAACATATAGAATTACAGATAGATGATCTTGATCATGTTCGGCAGCTCACAAGACCCGACAATTAAGCACAATGGGGAGAAGACAACCATCTAGCTACTGCTATGGACCCATAGTCCAGGGGTAGACTACTCACACATCACTCCGGAGGCGACCATGGTGGCGTAGAGTCCTCCGGGAGATGATTCCCCTCTCCGGCAGGGTGCCGGAGGCGATCTCCTGAATCCCCCGAGATGGGATTGGCGGCGGCGGCGTCTCTGGAAGGTTTTCCGTATCGTGGCTCTCGGTACTGGGGGTTTCGCGACGAAGGCTATTTGTAGGCGGAAGGGCAGGTCAGGGGCCACACGAGGGGCCCACACTACAGGTCGGCGCGACCAAGACCTGGGCCGCGCCGCCCTATAGTCTGGCCACCTCGTGGCCCCACTTCGTCTCCTCTTCGGTCTTCTGGAAGCTTCGTGGCAAAATAGGACCCTAGGCGTTGATTTCGTCCAATTCCGAGAATATTTCCTTACTAGGATTTCTGAAACCAAAAACAGCAGAAAATGACAAGAATCGGCACTTCGGCATCTTGTTAATAGGTTAGTTCCATAAAATGCACGAATATGACATAAAGTGTGCATAAAACATGTAGATATCATCAATAATGTGGCATGGAACATAAGAAATTATCGATACGTCGGAGACGTATCACCTATCATGTATGAATATTATTTGGATTCAGACTATACATAGATGGCCAACACGTGTAAGAGGGGGTCCTCTTATGTGCACTAGTTTCCATTAGCACTGATAAATTTGAATCTTTACAAGTTCTCAAAAATAAATTGCTTCACACCATATGCCCTATCATGTATGAACATTATTGGGATTCATATTATATATAGATGGCCAACACTTGTGCAAGGGGTCCTCTAATTCTTGGGGATTTCAATCTATCTATCTCTCGATCTATCGTTGGTGGCCAGAACAACACACATATGCATGCACTTTATGCGCAAAGGCGCGGGTGCCTCTAATAATTCATGTGTGTGCGTATATTTGAACATATTCTTGGGGATTTCAATCTCTATCTCTCGATCTATATATCGTTGGTGGACAAGAAACACACTTATATATATACGCATGCACTTTATGCGCAAAGGCGCGGGTGCCTCTAATAATGTGTGTGTGCACTCGATCGATGATCCCTAAACCTTAAACCCTAAAACCCTAATCCCTAATTATACCCTAAACATACACCCTAAACACCCTAAACACTAAACCCTAGACCCTAAAACCTAAACCCTAATTAAACACTACATATATATAGGCCAACGACACTTAATTGCGCATCAAGCAGGCGACCAAATAATTAGCGCTGATAAATTAATTAACTTTAATCTTGACAAGTTCTCTCGAATGAAAACACATTTGATTAAGTTGCCTCATAATATATATACAATTAGTGTGCATGCGCGCATGGCATACCATGGACATATCATTCGTGCATATATATATCTCAATATATATCTGAACATATTCTTGGGGATATATATATATATATATTTCAATCTCTCTCTCTCGATCTATATATATCGTTGGTGGCCAAGAAACAAACTTATTATATATATACGCATGCACTTTATGCGCAAAGGCGCGGGTGCCTCTAATAATGTGTCTGTGCACTAGCTCGATCGATGATCCCTAAACCTTAAACCCTAAAACCCTAATCCATGATCCCTAGTTATACCTTAAACGTACACCCTAAACACCCTAAACACTAAACCCTAAACCCTAAACCCTAAACCCTAAACCCCAAACCCCAAACCCTAAACCCTAAACCCTAAACCCTAATTAATTAACCTTAACCCTAACCCTACCCCTAAAACCCTAGCTAGCTAATCCTAAATCCTAAACCCTAATTAAACTCTACATATATATAGGCCGACGACACTAAATTGCGCATCAAGCAGGCGACCAACTAATTAGCGCTGCTAAATTAATTAACTTGAATCTTGACAAGTTCTCTCGAATGAAAACACATTTGATTAAGTTGCCTCATAATATATATACAATTAGTGTGCATGCGCGCATAGCATACCTTGCACATATCATTTGTGCATATATTTCAATATATATCTGAACATATTCTTGGGGATAAATATATATATTTCAATCTTTCTCTCTCGATCTATATATATATCGTTGGTGGCCAAAAAACACACTTATATATACGCATGCACTTTATGCGCAAAGGCGCGGGTGCCTCTAATAATGTGTGTGTGCACTCGATCGATGATCCCTAAACCTTAAACCCTAAAACCCTAATCCCTAGTTATACCCTAAACATACACCCTAAACACTAAACCCTAGACCCTAAAACCTAAACCCTAATTACACACTACATATATATAGGCCAACGACACTTAATTGCGCATCAAGCAGGCGACCAAATAATTAGCGCTGATAAATTAATTAACTTGAATCTTGACAAGTTCTCTCGAATGAAAACACATTTGATTAAGTTGCCTCATAATATATATACAATTAGTGTGCATGCGCGCATGGCATACCATGGACATATCATTCGTGCATATATATATCTCAATATATATCTGAACATATTCTTGGGGATATATATATATATTTCAATCTCTCTCTCTCGATCTATATATATCGTTGGTGGCCAAGAAACAAACTTATTATATATATACGCATGCACTTTATGTGCAAAGGCGCGGGTGCCTCTAATAATGTGTCTGTGCACTAGCTCGATCGATGATCCCTAAACCTTAAACCCTAAAACCCTAATCCATGATCCCTAATTATACCTTAAACGTACACCCTAAACACCCTAAACACTAAACCCTAAACCCTAGACCCTAAACCCTAAACCCTAAACCCCAAACCCCAAACCCTAAACCCTAAACCCTAAACCCTAATTAATTAACCTTAACCCTAATCCTACCCCTAAAACCATAGCTAGCTAATCCTAAATCCTAAACCCTAATTAAACCCTACATATATATAGGCCAACGACACTAAATTGCGCATCAAGCAGGCGACCAACTAATTAGCGCTGCTAAATTAATTAACTTGAATCTTGACAAGTTCTCTCGAATGAAAACACATTTGATTAAGTTGCCTCATAATATATATACAATTAGTGTGCATGCGCGCATGGCATACCTTGCACATATCATTTGTGCATATATTTCAATATATATCTGAACATATTCTTGGGGATAAATATATATATTTCAATCTTTCTCTCTCGATCTATATATATATCGTTGGTGGCCAAAAAACACACTTATATATACGCATGCACTTTATGCGCAAAGGCGCGGGTGCCTCTAATAATGTGTGTGTGCACTCGATCGATGATCCCTAAACCTTAAACCCAAAAACCCTAATCCCTAATTATACCCTAAACGTACACCCTAAACACCCTAAACACTAAACCCTAAACCCTAGACCCTAGACCCTAAACCCTAACCCTAGACCCTAAACCCTAATTAAACACTAAACCCCAAACCCTAAACCCTAAACCCTAATTAATGAACCTTAACCCTAACCGTAACCCTAAAACCCTAGCTAGCTAATCCTAAACCCTAAACCCTAATTAAACCCTACATATATATATAGGCCAACGACACTAAATTGCGCATCAAGCATGCGACCTACTAATTAGCGCTAATAAATTAATTAACTTTGTTGAATCTTGACAAGTTCTCTCGAATGAAAACACATTTGATTAAGTTGCCTCGTAATATATATACAATTAGTGTGCATGTGCGCATGGCATACCTTGCACATATCATTCGTGCATATATTTCAATATATATCTGAACATATTCTTGGGGATAAATATATATATTTCAATCTTTCTCTCTCGATCTATATATATATCGTTGGTGGCCAAAAAACACACTTATATATACGCATGCACTTTATGCGCAAAGGCGCGGGTGCCTCTAATAATGTGTGTGTGCACTCGATCGATGATCCCTAAACCTTAAACCCTAAAACCCTAATCCATAATTATACCCTAAACATACACCCTAAACACCCTAAACACTAAACCCTAGACCCTTTAACCTAAACCCTAATTAAACACTACATATATATAGGCCAACGACACTTAATTGTGCATCAAGCAGGCGACCAAATAATTAGCGCTGATAAATTAATTAACTTGAATCTTGACAAGTTCTCTCGAATGAAAACACATTTGATTAAGTTGCCTCATAATATATATACAATTAGTGTGCATGCGCGCATGGCATACCATGGACATATCATTAATGCATATATATATCTCAATATATATCTGAACATATTCTTGGGGATATATATATATATATTTCAATCTCTCTCTCGATCTATATATATCGTTGGTGGCCAAGAAACACACTTATTATATATATACGCATGTACTTTATGTGCAAAGGCGTGGGTGCCTCTAATAATGTGTCTGTGCACTAGCTCGATCGATGATCCCTAAACCTTAAACCCAAAAACCCTAATCCATGATCCCTAATTATACCTTAAACGTACACCCTAAACACCCTAAACACTAAACCCTAAACCCTAGACCCTAAACCCTAAACCCCAAACCCCAAACCCCAAACCCTAAACCCTAAACCCCAAACCCCAAACCCTAATTAATTAACCTTAACCCTAACCCTACCCCTAAAACCCTAGCTAGCTAATCCTAAATCCTAAACCCTAATTAAACCCTACATATATATATATAGGCCAACGACACTAAATTGTACATCAAGCAGGCGACCAACTAATTAGCGCTGCTAAATTAATTAACTTGAATCTTGACAAGTTCTCTCGAATGAAAACACATTTGATTAAGTTGCCTCATAATATATATACAATTAGTGTGCATGCGCGCATTGCATACCTTGCACATATCATTTGTGCATATATTTCAATATATATCTGAACATATTCTTGGGGATAAATATATATATTTCAATCTTTCTCTCTCGATCTATATATATATCGTTGGTGGCCAAAAAACACACTTATATATACGCATGCACTTTATGCGCAAAGGCGCGGGTGCCTCTAATAATGTGTGTGTGCACTCGATCGATGATCCCTAAACCTTAAACCCTAATCCCTAATTATACCCTAAATGTTCACCCTAAACACTAAACCCTAAACCCTAGACCCTAAACCCTAAACAGTACACCCTAAACCCTAAACCCTAACCCTATACCCTAAACCCTAATGAAACACTAAACCCCAAACCCCAAACCCTAAACCCTAGACCCTAAACCCTAATTGATTAATTAACCTTAACCCTAACCCTAAAACCCTAGCTAGCTAATCCTAAACCCTAAACCCTAATTAAACCCTACATATATATAGGCCAACGACACTTAATTGCGCATCAAGCAAGCGACCAACTAATTAGCGCTGATAAATTAATTAACTTGAATCTTGATAAGTTCTCTCGAATGAAAACACATTTGATTAAGTTGCCTCATAATATATATATAATTAGTGTGCATGAGCGCATGGCATACCTTGCACATATCATTCGTGCATATATTTCAATATATATCTGAACATATTCTTGGGGATAAATATATATAGTTCAATCTCTTTCTCTCTCGATCTATATATATATATCATTGGTGGCCAAAAAACACACTTATATATACGCATGCACTTTATGCGCAAAGGCGCGGGTGCCTCTCTAATAATGTGTGTGTGCACTCGATCGATGATCCCTAAATCTTAAACCCTAAAACCCTAATCCCTAATCCCTAATTATACCCTAAACATACACCCCCTAAACACCCTAAACACTAAACCCTAAACCCTAAAGCCCTAAACCCTAAACCCTAAACACTAAACCCTAAACCCTAACCCTAACCCTAACCCCTAGCTAACCCTAAACCCTAAACCCTACATATATAGGCCAACGACACTTAATTGCGCATCAAGCAGGCGACCAACTAATTAGCGTTGATAAATTAATTAACTTGATTCATGCATATATTTCAATATATTTTTGAACATATTCTTGGGGATATATATATATTTATTTAAATCTCTCTGTTATCTCGATCTATATATCGTTGGTGGCCAAGAAACACACTTATATATATATGCATGCACTTTATGCGCAAAGGCGCGGGTGCCTCTAATAATGTGTGTGTGCACTCGATCGTTGATCCCTAAACCTTAAACCCTAAAACCCTAATCCCTAATCCCTAATTATACCCTAAACGTACACCCTAAACACCCTAAACACTAGACCCTAAACCCTAGACCATAAACCCTAAATGTACACCCTAAACACCCTAAACACTAAACCCTAAATCCTAGATCCTAAACCCTAGACCGTAAACCCTAACCCTAAAACCCTAGCTAGCTAACCCTAAACCCTAAACCCTAATTAAACCCTACATATATATATGTAGGCCAACGACACTTAATTGCTCATCAAGTAGGCGACCAATTAACTAATTTGCGCTGATAAATTAATTAACTTGATTTTTGACAAGTTCTCGATCTCCAATGAAAACACATTTGATTAAGTTGTCTCATAATATATATAATTAGTGTGCATGTGCGCATGGCATACCTTGCATATCATTCGTGCATATATTTCAATACATGTTTGAAGATATTCTTGGGGATATATATATTTCAATCTCTCTCTCTCGATCTATATATCGTTGGTGGCCAAGAAACACACTTATATATATACACATGTACTTTAATTTATTTGCCTCACAATATATATAATAAATATGCATGCATGGCCTAACCATGTATGCTTATATATGTGTTTAATTTCGAGATTTCAATCGCTCTCTCGCCGCTCTCTCGTTGGTGGCGAACAACACACACATGCACTTTGTGCGCAAAGGCATGTGCCTCTAATAATGTGTGCGCAGTCGATCGGTCTAGTTTTGATTAATCATAGCACACAAATATATAAGTTGTATTTGAATCCACACAACCCTAATCTAAAACACATAGCCCCTAACATGGCCTAATTAACTGACCCCTTCTCTCTAGCTAATTAGTGGAAATTGCACAAAATCAAAAGGGGTCCCTCACTAATTACATATATATCTAGATTGTGATAAACTTTTGCCCCATATTTGGTGGATGGGTGCATCTTGGCATGTAAAACAATTAATGTTTGCAAATGGCGTTGTCAAAATTTATGTACAAATGATTTCTTTCCATCCAAAGTGCATAAAATGGGAGTTTTAATGAAGAAGGTACAAATAAAACAGCTCAACATGCCTCCACACGCCGATTTTCACAGGAAGTAGAGCATATTTAAAGGATAATTCCAGAGTTTTACTATTTTTCAAGCAACTTTGCTAATTTCCACCCACTCACATGACTTTATGTCGATTTAACGAAAATAGGGCGAATTTAAACTACATGGGCGGGATAGTTTGAATTGTGCGCGCGGCAAAGGGAACCGCCTATTCCTCAACCTTGTGCACGGCAAATTACACACGCAACTCCATTAAACACCACCTACCGGGCGGCCCGGCCGCATGACCCCCCACCCACCGCTACACAACTTATCCCCGTCCGTGCGAAGAGCATCCCCTCCCCATCCCGTCCGTGCGAAGAAGAAGCTTCCCCTCCCCGTCGTTCTTCTCGAGACGCACCGGCGGTCAAGTTGATCCACGGTAGGGTTGCTATCTCTAGCTCAATCATGCATCGGGCAAGACGGCCTAACGATTTATATTTTCTTGATGCTGCTAAAAAAAATCGTCAGTATGCTCGAACTAATTGGCACTTTATAGTTTTCCGCTCGATTTTTCCTCGATCAATTTGTTCATTTGCGTGGGCATATAGAGTCAGTTCTGCACTCGATCCGTTAATTTGCTGAAATGCCATGGCAGAGATTTGTACACGATCTGTTTGCTAAAATGTCAATGGGCATTTTTTGTTTTGTACTCGACATGATTGCTGAAATGAATAATCATGTACTAGTATAGTTTTGTACTCGATGGATATACATTTCCTACTTCGCCTTAAATTAATCACCAACCATTGTATCTCATAATTCAACAGATGGACAGAACTTGGATACTGCATGGACACTTATGTTCCCCTTCATATATAAATGGTGTTCAACCCTTTATGGGGTTTATTAGAGCTCATGAAGGTCATGACCTGGACGTGTATTGCCCGCGCTGCACATGTATGAATGGTGAGAAGAGGCCTCACCATGTAGTGGAAGATCATTTACACATTTTTGGGATGGACCGCACATATGTTAGGTGGGTTTATCATGGTGAACCACATAATGATCCTTCAGCGGGAGAAGCAGATCTTGCTCACACTGTATGTGTCTTGGCATATGTAGTTAATTATTTATATTGATGCTGCCGTTGTTTCGATCAATAGTTTGCATTGCTGTGCAAGTTCTGTACTCAAATTTAACTTGTTGCAGATGGATGGACGGGAAGGAGAGAAAAAGCGCTTGCTTCAGGAACCGGGTTTCAGCTCTGGGACATGTGCTGTGCCAGATGAGAAGGTAAATATGTAAAACGGCATTTATTCAGGTTGCATCCCTTAGATGTTTGTCTAATCTGTTGATGTACTAATTGCAGAAGCATAGAGTTGAAGAGGTCTCTCAGTTTGATGGGAGATTTGAAGATGAATCTCAGTTTGATGCACCTGTGGATGGTGCCGATGATGTGCCTTTCATAGACGAAGGTCCCGCACCCTGAGATTATCCAGCCCTACGAAGGAGGCCGTGGACCGAGTACACAGCTTTGCGTTGAAGTGGATGCACGCCCAGAGATCATCGGTTGCGTCCGGGTAGTCTCAAGACCACCCAGCCACGATGCACATGTGGATGGTACTGATGACGAGCCTTTCATAGACGAAGGTCCTGCACCTGAGATTATCCAGCCTACAGAAGGAGGCCGTGGACCGAGTAAACAGCTTTGCGTTGAAGCGGATGCACGCCCGGAGATCATCAGGGGCGTCCCGGTAGTCTCAGGACCACCTAGCCCTGATGCAAAATGTTGAGCTACTTTATGATTCGTACTTTTATGTTCTGGTGTTGTAGTATGTACTATCTTTGTTATGATTTGTACGCCTTTGGCGCTAGAACTATAATTAAGTACTCAGTGGATGATCGCATTGCAAAATTTGACACCCACACAATCAGTTCATCGTATGAGTAGTAGCACAATTACTTCTACGACCCGATCCTGCCGTACGCATTAATTGGTAGCATGAAACACTTTCAGGCACTCCCCTCTGATTCATATTAATTGACTCAATTTTGTCTAAAAATGGATGTATCTAGATGCATTTGTTAACTAGACTAACAAACTTGAGTCAGTTAATATGAATCGGTGTAAACCGCCCAAGTCCTCCAGTAGCTAGTTTATTGACTCTGGACTCCAAGCCTCTCGCGGCAAGCCATCGACGAAGCTTTGACCAGATCTTGGCCCGCTTTTTTTTTGGCGAATAGCAAATCTTTGACCAGTTCCTCTCGGGATACAGCACGCCGGTGAGCTTGCACGGTTGCCATGAGCACTTTCCGGCGGAACTTCCTCTGCAGCGCCCTCAAGCCACCGCTGCGAGACAGCACGCAGTGGCTCGAGGTGGACGGAACAGATGAACTCGGGATCTCAGGGCGGGGGGTCCGCCTCGTCCGGGAACGATCTCCAGCGGGTTAACGAGGACATGCATGGCGGCCAGGGGATTTGGTTTTTTTTTTTGTTGTTGTTTGAGCTTGGGATTTGGGGTTTTTTCGGATAGGGGAGGAGGAACCGAGGAAGAGGAAGGAACAACCCGCGTGCTTGGCGCGTGGCAGTGTGCTTGAATTTCGATTTTTTGTGAAATGTTTCATTTCCCCGCTACAATTCAGGGGTTTTCTTGATGCGCCAATGCGTCCCGCCGTGCAGGTTCAAGTGAATTTGGGGTGCCACACTATGGGCCCCAGTTTCAGTGAGACATGTAATGACTAGTCACAGCAGTAAGTTCACTGTGTAATAAAATATGTTACCTGATGCGTGTGGTTGACACGTCCGTTGGGAACCCCAAGAGGAAGGTGTGATGCGCACAGCGGCAAGTTTCCCTCAGTAAGAAACCAAGGTTTAATCAAACCAGTAGGAGTCAAGAAGCACGTTGAAGGTTTATGGCGGCGGGATGTAGTGCAGCGCAACACCAGAGATTCCAGCGCCAACGTGGAACCTGCACAACACAACCAAAGTACTTTGCCCCAACGAAACAGTGAGGTTGTCAATCTCACCGGCTTGCTGTAACAAAGGATTAACCGTATTGTGTGGAAGATGATTGTTTGCGAAAAACGATAGAACAAGTATTGCAGTAGATTGTATTTCAGTATAGAGAATTGGACCGGGGTCCACAGTTCACTAGAGGTGTCTCTCCCATAAGATAAACAGCATGTTGGGTGAACAAATTACAGTTGGGCAATTGACAAATAAAGAGGGCATGACCATGCACATACATATTATGATGAGTATAGTGAGATTTAATTGGGCATTACAACAAAGTACATAGACCGCTATCCAGCATGCATCTATGCCTAAAAAGTCCACCTTCAGGTTATCATCCGAACCCCCTCCAGTATTAAGTTGCTAACAACAGACAATTGCATTAAGTATTGCGCGTAATGTAATCAGTGACTACATCCTTGAACATAGCACCAATGTTTTATCCCTAGTGGCAACAGCACATCCATAATCTTAGAGGTTTCTGTCACTCCCCCAGATTCACGGAGACATGAACCCACTATCGAGCATAAATACTCCCTCTTGGAGTTACAAGCATCTACTTGGCCAGAGCATCTACTAGTAACGGAGAGCATGCAAGATCATAAACAACACATAGACATAACTTTGATAATCAACATAACAAGTATTCTCTATTCATCGGATCCCAACAAACGCAACATATAGAATTACAGATAGATGATCTTGATCATGTTAGGCAGCTCACAAGATCCGACAATGAAGCACAATGAGGAGAAGACAACCATCTAGCTACTGCTATGGACCCATAGTCCAGGGGTAGACTACTCACACATCACTCCGGAGGCGACCATGGCGGCGTAGAGTCCTTCGGGAGATGATTCCCCTCTCCGGCAGGGTGCCGGAGGCGATCTCCTGAATCCCCCGAGATGGGATTGGCGGCGGCGGCGTCTCAGTAAGGTTTTCCGTATCGTGCCTCTCAGTACTGGGGGTTTCGCGACGGAGGCTTTAAGTAGGCGGAAGGGCAGGTCAGGGGGCCACACGAGGGCCCCACACCACAGGGCCGCGCGGCCAAGGGGCAGGCCGCGCCGCCCTAGGGTTTGGCCACCTCGTGGCCCCACTTCGTCTCCTCTTCGGTCTTCTGGAAGCTTCGTGGCAAAATAGGACCCTGGGCGTTGATTTCGTCCAATTCCGAGAATATTTCGTTACTAGGATTTCTGAAACCAAAAACAGCAGTAAAACGACAAGCGGCACTTCGGCATCTTGTTAATAGGTTAGTTCCAGAAAATGCACAAATATGACATAAAGTGTGCATAAAACATGTAGATAACATCAATAATGTGGCATGGAACATAAGAAATTATCGATACATTGGAGACGTATCAGCATCCCCAAGCTTAGTTCTGCTCGTCCCGAGCAGGTAAAACGATAACAAAGATAATTTCTGGAGTGACATGCCATCATAACCTTGATCATACTATTTGTAAAGCATATGTAGTGAATGCAGCGATCAAAACAATGTATATGG
Organism: Lolium perenne; assembly: GCF_019359855.2. Taxonomy (NCBI): domain Eukaryota; kingdom Viridiplantae; phylum Streptophyta; class Magnoliopsida; order Poales; family Poaceae; genus Lolium; species Lolium perenne. The sequence goes on from NC_067247.2 coordinate 166,697,462, forward strand.
CATGAGTAAACAAGTGAATCATAAAGCAAAGACTTTTCATGAATAGTACTTCAAGACAAGCATTAATAAGTCTTGCATAAGAGTTAACTCATAAAGCAATAATTCATAGTAAAAGCATTGAAGCAACACAAAGGAAGATTAAGTTTCAGCGGTTGCTTTCAACTTGTAACATGTATATCTCATGGATATTGTCAACATAGAGTAATATAATAAGTGCAATATGCAAGTATGTAGGAATCAATGCATAGTTCACACAAGTGTTTGCTTCTTGAGGTGGAGAGAAATAGGTGAACTGACTCAACAATAAAAGTAAAAGAATGGTCCTCCATAGAGGAAAAGCATCGATTGCTATATTTGTGCTAGAGCTTTGATTTTGAAAACATGAAACAATTTTGTCAACAGTAGTAATAAAGCATATGTATCATGTAAATTATATCTTACAAGTTGCAAGCCTCATGCATAGTATACTAATAGTGCCCGCACCTTGTCCTAATTAGCTTGGACTACCGGATCATCGCAATGCACATGTTTTAACCAAGTGTCACAAAGGGGTACCTCTATGCCACCTGTACAAAGGTCTAAGGAGAAAGCTCGCATTGGATTTCTCGCTATTGATTATTCTCAACTTAGACATCCATACCGGGACAACATAGACAACAGATAATGGACTCCTCTTTTATGCATAAGCATGTAGCAACAATTAATAATTTTCTCATACGAGATTGAGGATATTGTCCAAAACTGAAACTTCCACCATGGATCATGGCTTTAGTTAGCGGCCCAATGTTCTTCTCTAACAATATGCATGCCTAACCATAAGGTGGTAGATCTCTCTTACTTCAGACAAGACGAACATGCATAGCAAATCACATGAAATTCAACAAAGAATAGTTGATGGCGTCCCCAGTGAACATGGTTATCGCACAACGAGCAACTTAATAAGAGATAAAGTGCATAAGTACATATTCAATACCACAATAGTTTTTAAGCTATTTGTCCCATGAGCTATATATTGTAAAGGTGAATGATGGAATTTTAAAGGTAGCACTCAAGCAATTTACTTTGGAATGGCGGAGAAATACCATGTAGTAGGTAGGTATGGTGGACACAAATGGCATAGTGGCTGGCTCAAGGATTTTGGATGCATGAGAAGTATTCCCTCTCGATACAAGGTTTAGGCTAGCAAGGCTATTTGAAACAAACACAAGGATGAACCGGTGCAGCAAAACTCACATAAAAGACATATTGTAAACATTATAAGACTCTACACCGTCTTCCTTGTTGTTCAAACTCAATACTAGAAATTATCTAGACCTTAGAGAGACCAAATATGCAAACCAAATTTTAGCATGCTCTATGTATTTCTTCATTAATGGGTGCAAAGTATATGATGCAAGAGCTTAAACATGAGCACAACAATTGCCAAGTATCACATTACCCAAGACATTTTAGCAATTACTACATGTATCATTTTCCAATTCCAACCATATAACAATTTAACGAAGAAGAAACTTCGCCATGAATACTATGAGTAGAGCCTAAGGACATACTTGTCCATATGCTACAGCGGAGCGTGTCTCTCTCCCATAAAGTGAATGCTAGGATCCATTTTATTCAAACAAAACAAAAAACAAAAAACAAACCGACGCTCCAAGAAAAGCACATAAGATGTGATGGAATAAAAATATAGTTTCAGGGGAGGAACCTGATAATGTTGTCGATGAAGAAGGGGATGCCTTGGGCATCCCCAAGCTTAGACGCTTGAGTCTTCTTAGAATATGCAGGGGTGAAAAACCGGGGCATCCCCAAGCTTAGAGCTTTCACTCTCCTTGATCATGTTGCATCATACTCCTCTCTTGATCCTTCAAAACTTCCTCCACACCAAACTTAGAACAACTCATTAGAGGGTTAGTGGACAATAAAAATTAACATGTTCAGAGGTGACATAATCATTCTTAACACTTATGGACATTGCATAAAGCTACTGGACATTCATGGATCAAAGAAATTCATCCAACATAGCAAAAGAGGCAATGCGAAATAAAAGGCAGAATCTGTCAAAACAGAACAGTTCGTATTGACGAATTTTATCGAGTCACCAGACTTGCTCAAATGAAAATGCTCAAATTGAATGAAAGTTGCATACATATCTGAGGATAACTCACGTAAATTGGCATAATTTTCTGAGTTACCTACAGAGAAAACATCCCAGATTCGTGACAGCAAAGAAATCTGTTTCTGCGTAGTAATCCAAATCTAGTATGAACTTTTCTATCAACGACTTTACTTGGCACAACAAAACACTAAACTAAGATAAGGAGAGGTTGCTACAGTAGTGAACAACTTCCAAGACACAAAATAAAAACAAAGTACTGTAGTAAAAATCATGGGTTGTCTCCCATAAGCGCTTTTCTTTAACGCCTTTTAGCTAGGCGCAGAAAGTGTGTATCAAGTATTATCAAGAGACGAAGTGTCAACATCATAATTTGTTCTAATAATAGAATCAAAAGGTAACTTCATTCTCTTTCTAGGGAAGTGTTCCATACCTTTCTTGAGAGGAAATTGATATTTTATATTACCTTCCTTCATATCAATGATAGCACCAACAGTTCGAAGAAAAGGTCTTCCCAATATAATGGGACAAGATGCATTGCATTCAATATCCAAGATAACAAAATCAACGGGGACAAGGTTATTGTTAACGGTAATGCGAACATTATCAACTTTCCCCAAAGGTTTCTTTGTAGAATGATCAGCAAGATTAACATCCAAATAACAATTTTTCAGCGGTGGCAAGTCAAGCATATCATAAATTTTCTTAGGCATAACAGAAATACTTGCACCAAGATCACATAAAGCATTACAATCAAAATCTTTAACCTTCATATTAACGATGGGCTCCCAACCATCCTCTAGCTTTCTAGGAATAGAGGCTTCGCGCTCTAGTTTCTCTTCTCTAGCTTTTATGAGAGCATTTGTAATATGTTGCGTGAAAGCCAAATTTATAGCGCTAGCATTAGGACTTTTAGCAAGTTTTTGCAAGAACTTTATAACTTCAGAGATGTGGCAATCATCAAAATTCAAACCATTATAATCTAAAGCAATGGGATCATCATCCCCAATGTTGGAAAAAATTTCAGCAGTTTTATCACAGCAGGTTGTGATTTTAGCGAGTTTCGGGCAGTTTCTCGCGCTTTGCATTAGAAGTGGAAACATTGCTAACACCAATTATTTTATTATTAATAGTAGGAGGTGCAGCAACATGTGTAGCATTAGCATTACTAGTGGTGGTAATAGTCCAAACTTTAGCTACATTCTTCTCTTTAGCTAGTTTTTCATTTTCTTCTCTATCCCACCTAGCACGCAATTCGGCCATCAATCTTATATTCTCATTAATTCTAACTTGGATGGCATTTGCTGTAGTAACAATTTTATTTTCAATATCCCTACTAGGCATAACTTTCGATTTCAAAAGATCAACATCAGAGGCAAGACTATCAACTTTAGAAGCAAGTATATCAATTTTCCCAAGCTTTTCTTCAACAGATTTGTTAAAGGCAGTTTGTGTACTAATAAATTCTTTAAGCATGGCTTCAAGTCCAGGGGGTGTGTTCCTATTATTGTTGTAAGAATTCCCATAAGAATTACCATAGCCGTTGCCATTATTATAAGGATATGGCCTATAGTTGTTACTAGAATTGTTCCGGTAAGCATTGTTGTTGAAATTATTATTTTTAATGAAGTTTACATCAACATGTTCTTCTTGGGCAACCAATGAAGCTAACGGAACATTATTAGGATCAACATTAATCCTATCATTCACAAGCATAGACATAATAGCATCAATCTTATCACTCAAGGAAGAGGTTTCTTCGACAGAATTTACCTTCTTACCTTGTGGAGCTCTTTCCGTGTGCCATTCAGAGTAGTTGATCATCATATTATCAAGAAGCTTTGTTGCTTCACCAAGAGTGATGGACATAAAGGTACCTCCAGCAGCTGAATCCAATAAATTCTGCGAAGAAAAATTTAGTCCTGCATAGAAGGTTTGGATGATCATCCAAGTAGTCAGTCCATGGTTTGGGCAATTTTTAACCAGAGATTTCATTCTTTCCCATGCTTGTGCAACATGTTCAGTATCTAATTGTTTAAAATTCATTATGCTACTCCTCAAAGATATAATTTTAGCAGGGGGATAATATCTACCAATAAAAGCATCCTTGCATTTAGTCCATGAATCAATACTATTCTTAGGCAGAGATAGCAACCAATCTTTAGCTCTTCCTCTTAATGAGAAAGGGAACAATTTTAATTTTATAATGTCACCATCTACATCTTTATATTTTTGCATTTCACATAGTTCAACAAAATTATTAAGATGGGCAGCAGCATCATCAGAACTAACACCAGAAAATTGCTCTCGCATAACAAGATTCAGTAAAGCAGGTTTAATTTCAAAGAATTCTGCTGTAGTAGCAGGTGGAGCAATAGGTGTGCATAAGAAATCATTATTATTTATGGTTGTGAAGTCACACAACTTAGTATTTTCAGGGGTGTTCATTTTAGCAACAGTAAATAAAGCAAACTAGATAAAGTAAATGCAAGTAACTAATTTTTTTTATGTTTTTGATATAGAGTGCAATAAAGTAAAACTAGCAACTAATTTTTTTTTTGTGTTTTGATATAATGCAGCAAACAAAGTAGTAAATAAAATAAAGCAAGACAAAAAACAAAGTAAAGAGATTGGGAAGTGGAGACTCCCCTTGCAGCGTGTCTTGATCTCCCCGGCAACGGCGCCAGAAATTGGCTTGATGCGTGTGGTTGACACGTCCGTTGGGAACCCCAAGAGGAAGGTGTGATGCGCACAGCGGCAAGTTTCCCTCAATAAGAAACCAAGGTTTAATCGAACCAGTAGGAGTCAAGAAGCACGTTGAAGGTTGATGGCGGCGGGATGTAGTGCGGCGCAACACCAGAGATTCCGGCGCCAACGTGGAACCTGCACAACACAACCAAAGTACTTTGCCCCAACGAAACAGTGAGGTTGTCAATCTCACCGGCTTGCTGTAACAAAGGATTAACCGTATTGTGTGGAAGATGATTGTTTGCAGAAAACAGTAGAACAAGTATTGCAGTAGATTGTATTTCAGTATAGAGAATTGGACCGGGGTCCACAGTTCACTAGAGGTGTCTCTCCCATAAGATAAACAGCATGTTGGGTGAACAAATTACAGTTGGGCAATTGACAAATAAAGAGGGCATGACCATGCACATACATATTATGATGAGTATAGTGAGATTTAATTGGGCATTACGACAAAGTACATAGACCGCTATCCAGCATGCATCTATGCCTAAAAAGTCCACCTTCAGGTTATCATCCGAACCCCCTCCAGTATTAAGTTGCTAACAACAGACAATTGCATTAAGTATTGCGCGTAATGTAATCAGTGACTACATCCTTGAACATAGCACCAATGTTTTATCCCTAGTGGCAACAGCACATCCATAATCTTAGAGGTTTCTGTCACTCCCCCAGATTCACGGAGACATGAACCCACTATCGAGCATAAATACTCCCTCTTGGAGTTACAAGCATCTACTTGGCCAGAGCATCTACTAGTAACGGAGAGCATGCAAGATCATAAACAATACATAGACATAACTTTGATAATCAACATAACAAGTATTCTCTATTCATCGGATCCCAACAAACGCAACATATAGAATTACAGATAGATGATCTTGATCATGTTAGGCAGCTCACAAGATCCGACAATGAAGCACAATGAGGAGAAGACAACCATCTAGCTACTGCTATGGATCCATAGTCCAGGGGTAGACTACTCACACATCACTCCGGAGGCGACCATGGCGGCGTAGAGTCCTCCGGGAGATGATTCCCCTCTCCGGTAGGGTGCCGGAGGCGATCTCCTGAATCCCCCGAGATGGGATTGGCGGCGGCGGCGTCTCAGTAAGGTTTTCTGTATCGTGGCTCTCGGTACTGGGGGTTTCGCGACGGAGGCTTTAAGTAGGCGGAAGGGCGGGTCAGGGGGCCACACGAGGGCCCCACACCACAGGGCCGCGCGGCCAAGGGGCAGGCCACGCCGCCCTAGGGTTTGGCCACCTCGTGGCCCCACTTCGTCTCCTCTTCGGTCTTCTGGAAGCTTCGTGGCAAAATAGGACCCTGGGCGTTGATTTCGTCCAATTCCGAGAATATTTCGTTACTAGGATTTCTGAAACCAAAAACAGCAGAAAACTTGACATCGGCACTTCGGCATCTTGTTAATAGGTTAGTTCCAGAAAATGCACGAATATGACATAAAGTGTGCATAAAACATGTAGATAACATCAATAATGTGGCATGGAACATAAGAAATTATCGATACGTTGGAGACGTATCATTACCCCTCCCCTTTATGTAGCCCCCTTTGTCTCTCCCGATCGAGTGCCGACAGCCGACGGATGCAAGCCGCTAGCTCGATCCCCTCCTTTCGCCTCCACCGTCCAGGCATCCAGCTTGGAGGGGCAAGCTGCATCTAGACCAAGTGGATTAGGTAGTACTAGTAATGTTCTTTCCTTTCTCGAGATCGGTTCTTTTTTCCTCACCTCGATATCTTGCGCATCTACTATTTCCTACTAGCACAATACCCGTGTGTTGCTACGGGTAAACACCAAATGGTTGATAAAATCTAATGGTCTGCTTTACTTTTGTCATGCAGATTTATGATTCAATGGTGCAAATCGACGTATGATAAACAATGTCATAAGCGTAAAACACATCTTTCTTGCATTTCCAAATAATAGTTTGTCGCTGTTAAAATAAGCTTCCACATCAAGCAAACTCGTAAAGACTTTGTCCGGGCTTTACCAATCATCCTGGAGTACCAGAGAAAGAAATATAGGAGACGATAAACTCTGCAGCCTGTCGTGTTAGTGCATCTGTAATACAATATGCTGAGAAACAACCAATTCAATTGTATAGATCTCCATTCTATAGAACAATATCTGATGAAGCACTGATAAAAATCGTGAGTTGTATTCCAAGATTGCCATGTTGGTATCAATCCGCTCATCTGGCATATGTAGCCCGCCATTTATAAGCTTTTACAGGTCATACACATCACTGATCAGGGAGCAAATTGATCAGGTATGCAAAAAACAGTGAGCATGTGCTTACGGAAAGGATCAGCCCGTCTGACCAATGTAGCCAGTTTTTTTGTACAGCATAATCATCACTCATCAGGGTGGGAGGTCACGCTGTGCCTGTGCTTGTAGCCGGCGATTCGTGCGCCTGGGACAGCACAGGGCCACACCGCCATAGATCGGCCAACGCTCTTACCATTCCCAGTTGCGGCGCCTGTGCTGTGGTGCCGTATTCGAAAGAAGTAGGACAGCGGCGGCCAAATCAAGCACATCGTGAAGAGCAGGGGTAGACCAGGAGCAGAGCATCTTCATAGCGGGCCGGAAGGCTGGCTACTCGATGCATGCGAGCACCCTGGCCGATGCAGGCGAGCGGTCCGCGACTTTGCCGCATCCTATCCTGCTCCTGATATGAGTGAACTGCAAATGTCCGTAAAAAATTGTAGACCATGGACTCGAATCAGACCACCCGGATCTGATAAATGAAACAGCAAAAGATCCATGGGCAACATCCAGCCATCCACATCCATCAAACCGGGAAAGAAATCCAAGAGATCTGGGAGGGGAAGGAATACATGGCTGTCGTCGCCGTGGAAGAAGAAGGAAGCACCAAGCTGCGTTGATTGCCGCAAGAGCCATGCGGCACAGACGCCAGAATCAAACGCGTCGCTGAACGACCATCGGCAGGGCCGCAGGGGAGCTCCCCCGAGCAACCGTAGCCGCATCCTCGCCGTCCCCCGTGAGAAAGACGAAGCTTCCAAAGGCCACCCGCAGAGCCAGTCCAAGCCAGCCATCCACAGTCGCCTAAACAGCCGAATCAAGCAGAAGATCCTCCGCTCCTTCCGTCCCCTTCTCCTCCCACCACGCCAGCACGAAGAGGAAACAGAGAGTAGGAAAATCCGCGGTCGATCCGGGTGAAGAACGACCTTATTAGATGAGCTCTGGCCCGATCTACTCTGCACCAACGTCCACCATGGACATCGCCGCGAGAGAGGACCGAACCCCTCGCCAGCGTCGCTCGCCGAAACGCCGGAGAAGCTGTAGCTCAACACACCACCTAAACCTACAAGAAAACCTACATAATCTACCCTCCGGCCCACTCTCCCGCTCATCGTCAGCCAGCCGTAGCCGCTGGTGACAGTAGGGAAAGGGGCCGGCGATGAGAGCAACGTAGGCGGAGGGAGAAGCTAAGGACGGGTATCGACCACGACAAGCGAAAAAGAAAAAGTGCATTATTTGGGCTAGTCTGATTGTACATGGGCCACAGGCCTTTCTTTTGTTGCAAACATGGGCCACCGGTGGTGGAATCGATGGATTGATCGATCTGGAAGCAGCGACGTACCACGGTCGCTTTGACGTTTAATAGTAAAGATTCTGGGCGAAGGGGTGTCTTTCTGGTCACCCTCGCGCTGGGAGTGATTGATGGGGGTGGGGGCGGGGGCTACCTTTGCTTGGATTGGGGTGTTCTTCCTTTATTTGTCGACATTTGCAACCTTTGTAGTTTCTGCAGATCCTCAATGTATCTTTTGTCAGCTTGTACAGGAAAGGAAATACCTCGGTGGTGGTGGTGGGGGCAATGGAGCGTAAGGCCACCACGCATGTGGGCAGTTGGCTGAGCCTGAGCTGCGTCCCCAGCCCCGCAAAGCAGGTACTCCGTTTGCTTATCCACTCTGTCTGTCTGCATCCTCAATCTGTTCCTGTTCTGGAAGATGCTTAAAGTAGCACATGTCTTCAGCTGTTTGTGCATAAAGCCTCTGTGACACCATGCTCTATATTCTCTGTATCAGGTTGGTACCTCCAGGTTCCGTGCTGAGGCTATGGGGAACGAGAATAGCGCCCCACCTGCTGCAGGAGCATGGCCCGATCTGCAGCAGAAGAAGCGAAATGCCACTGCCGAGCTGGGCAGGGACCGCCGAGGGGTAATTTTTTTAACCAACTTACCATGATGTAGTCTGAATCTGATACTCCCTCAGATCCAAATTAATTGACTCAACTATCTGTAGATACGGATGTATCTAGATGTGTTTTTAGCTCTAGATACTACTACCTCCATCCCAAAGCTTAGGGATTATATTATTTTTAGAAAGTCAAACTATATCATGTTTGACTAAGCTTTTACCAAAAATCATTAACATGCAAAATACAAAATTAATATCATTAAATAGGTTGTGAAATATATTTTCCTACGGTATCTACACAATATTATATTTGTTGATAGAATGTTCTAAAATTTTGGTCAAACTTTACTTGTTTTGATTTCCCAAAAATAAATAAGCCTTAAGCTTTGGGATGGAGGTATCTAGACAAAGCTGAGTCAACTGGAGTAGTTTTTTTTGTCTGTCCATAGCTAGTGTTCATGGTGCAAAAGGCTAAGAGCATCCACTATATGCATCAGTCTATCTCATACAGTAATTCAATATCACTGCTGAGGTCTGCCTTTTGTTTTGCTATTCATATGCAGACTGAAACTTTAGGGCCTTTACTCAAAAGGAAGATCAAAACTGCGGCTGATCAGGCTGCCAGTATGTTGATGCCGCCCCCATCTTCTAAATGCCTCTACAAGCACAAGGCCACGCGCCTGCTGGGTGGTGATCTTTTAATGAATATGGTATATTTTCTTAATCCATAAAACATGCCTTGATATTTGTCTGTTTATTGTTGGTTTTTTCTAATGCTTGCCAAAAGTTTACAACAACAACAACAACAACAACCAAGTCTTTCAGTCCCAAACAAGTTGGGGTAGGCTATAGTTGAAGCCCATAAGATCTCGAAGCCAAAAGTTTAGAAACACCAAATTCGTTTGCTTACAATCATCATACAGTAATGTTCATCTACTCTCCAGTTCCCCTAACCCAACAAAAAATGATGTTAATTACGATTTTTAGATTAAAAGAGCACCATTAGGCGCTGTTAATTACGATTTTGAGATTAAATGTCATTTGCAATTTCTAATTATAATTTTGAGGCAAATGATTAGTTTAACCTTGATCTGTTCCGCTCTCCATTTTTCCCAACCGAAAAAATGTAACCATTCCATTCCTCTGAAATGGAACCATTCCATTCCATTCCACATTGTTTCAGAACCGAACACACCCTTGCATTGTTGTGAACTGTTATCCATACACAGCCATACCCTTCCACTTACATCCAGCACTATACGCATCAGTCTGTCTCAGAGTCATTCAATATCACTGCTGAGATCTGTTCTCATTCTTATGCAGGCTGAAACTGCTGCGCCTTTACTCAAGTGGATGCAAAATGAGGCTGATGAGGCTACTGTGAGGACGATGGTCCCGGCACCATCATCCGAAAACCTCTACAAGCACGAGGCCATGGGCCAGCTGGGTGGTGACCTTTTAATGAATCTGGTATATTTTCTTAATCCACATACATGATTTTATTATTATCTGTTTAATTACTGTTGGCTTTGCCTAATGCTTACCAAAAGTTCAGAAACACTGCGTTTGCTTACAATCATCATACACTAATTTTTCACTTTCCAGTCTGTCTCATCCAGTATATAAACTGTTGAGTTTCGTTGGCTTCTTTTGTAATCATTTGCATTGTTGTCAACTGTTGTCTATGCACAACCCTATTCTTCCACTTACATCCCGCACTTTTTGCATCAGTCCATCTCATAGATTTATTAAATATCAATGATGAGTTCTGTTGCTATTCATATGCAGGATGAATCTTCTGTGCCTCTACTCAAATGGATAAAAAATGATCCTGATGAGGCTGCTGTGAAGATGATGGTGCCGCCACCATCTTCTGAAAACCTCCTCAAGCACAAGGCCACGGGCCAGCTGGGTGGTATCCTTTTTAAGCAGGTATATTTTCTTAATCCTCATACATGATTTGATTTGTACATTTATTGCCGGCTTTGTCTAATTATGCTTACCAATAGTTCGAAACACACACAACCCTATTCTTCCACTTACATCCAGCACTATATGCATCGGTGTCTCATAGATTCATTTTATATATCACCGCCGATGTCTGTTGCTCATCAATTTTCATATGCGACTGAAACTGCTAAGCCTTCATTGGTCAAAAGGATTGCAACTGCTGCTGATGAGGCATCTGCAGAGGCTGCCACCAAGTTACTGCCAGCCCCACCTTCTGGATGCTTATATAAGCTCAAGTCCAAGGACCGGCCGGGCCGTAACCATCCAAGGGTTCGGATATATTTTCTTAAGCCACATATACATGCCATGATTTATTTCTGATATTATCACCGGCTCGTTTCATCGCTTCTTGGAATTCGGAAATGCCAAATTAGCATGCTTATATTCATCATACACTAAATTTTGACTGTTCAGTTTGTAACATAGTGTTATGCACTCGCTTGTCAACATTTGCATTGCTCTGAACTATGCACTTTACACAACCTAATTCTTCCACTTACATTCAGCGCTACGCACCAGTAGTACCTCCCATGTTTCCTTCACCATCCCGATGCCGAGCTTGCGGGAATATGGTGGGCCCATGTACATACCCCGCATATAACACCTCCTATGGCTCTATCTACCTTTCTAATAACTCCTTCACGGAGTTACAGGTATGTATTCTCAGTGGTTTAGCATGAATTGGCATATAGTAAAGTCTTGTTTTTAGTCTTCCTGCTTCTTACATTAGTATCAATTTTCACCTGCAGACTGTACCTTGTGAACTTCGTCCAATGATTAACCAGATGTGTCCGCATGAAGGGTCTTTCACTATACATGGCAATGGCAAATTGATGAACACCTACACGGTCTGTGAGGTGTATGTCTACAAGACGCAGGCCATCACATATTTGTATGGACATGATTGGAGAAAGTTTGCTTTTGACTACGGTCTGAAGAAGGGCGACGAGCTGAGGATCAGAAACTCAAACGGGCAGATATACGTAACTGGTTACAGAGTTGGAGACACTTCCAAATATATAATATGTAACTTTTTAGTACTCGTATCCTTTGATTACTGCATTCTGAGCAGTTGTTCTAAATCATTCCCTCTGTTCTAGCTTGCTAGGTTTAACATGATCAAAGCTGCAGATCCCCTGATGGAACAGGAGCGGATGTCACAAAGGGCACCCACACCAGCACCGGCACCGGCTTCCCACTCTCCTGCATCAGCACCGGTTCCTGTACCAGCACCGTTTATTGCATCTACCCAGCAGGCCCCTACATCAGCATTGGTTCTGTAGAGGCCCCATATACTACACACGCCCAGCAGGCTCTGCATCAGCACGGTTCCTCTAGCTGCACCGTTCTGCAGTCTCTCCTGCATCAGCACCGGTTCCTCTAGAGGCACCGTTTATTGCACCTGCCCAGCAGTCTCCTGCATCAGCACCAGCTCGTGTACCAGCCCAGGCTCCTGCACCTGTCCCAGCCAGATCACCGAGGTCTCAGCTCATTGCTGTGGCCACCCGTGTGGTGACCAGGACGCATCTGAAGGCTATGTTCGTGAGTATATGATAGCATAACTGCTCTTATCTTGATGTCTTCTCTGCTCAAAGTCTCACATGGTTCAGTCTTCAGTGCATTGGTGCCATTGACTAATTTTTGTTGCTATCTCTTGCTTTGAATCAGAAATTGCCTAAAAGTATCGCCAAGGATCTCAATGCTGGCCGAAGGGGCAAGATTTCCCTCGTCATGGAGAGTGAAGGTCTCACCGTGGAGGGACGGTACTCCATCAGTCCCACAGATGGCCGCTTGGCTGTTACTTCCAGGTGGAAAAAGTTCATTGACGGTGCCAAACTTCGCATTGGATCAAAGTTGAAGGTTGATACGTCCAAAACGTATCTACTTTCCCGAACACTTTTGCTATTATTTTGCCTCTAATTTGTGTATTTTGGATGCAACTAACACGGACTAACGCTGTTTTGTTGACTGCTCACAGTGTCTCGTTTTTGTGCAGAAATCCAACTTTCAGGAAAATCCTCGGAATTTATGCAGAAGGCCCTATTTTCCCAGAAAACTGACGGAGCCAGAAGGACAAGTCAGGTGGAGGCCCGAGGGCCCCACACCATAGGGTGGCGCGGCCCAGGGGGGCCCGCGCGGCCCTGTGGTGTGGCCCCCTCGGCCGGCCTCCGACGCCCTCCTTCGGACTATATATGGCCTTCGACCTAAAAACGCACGGAGAGAAGTCGAAGTCGCCAGAAAGCCTCCAGAACGCCGTCACATCGCGAAACTCCGTCTCGGGAGCCAGAAGTCTCCATTCTGGCACTCCGCCGGGACGGGGAATTGGAGGAGATCATCGCCATCATCACCACCGACGCCTCTCCATCAACCAGCCATGTTTCCCCCATCCATGTGTGAGTAATTCCCCCGCTGTAGGCCGAAGGGGATGGTAGGGATTGGATGAGATTGGTCATGTAATAGCATAAGATTGTTAGGGCATAGTGCCTCGTGTCCGTAATTGGTACTTTGATGATATTGTTGCAACTTGTTATGCTTAATGCTTGTCACTAGGGCCCGAGTGCCATGATCTCAGATCTGAACATGTTATTGTTTCATCATGATATTCATTGTTTATGGTCTTACCTGCAAGTTGTATACACATGTCGCTGTCCAGAATCGATGGCCCCGAAGTGACAGAAATCGGGACAACCGGAGGGGATGGTAGTGATGTGAGGATCACATGTGTTCACGGAGTGTTAATGCTTTGCTCCAGTACTCTATTAAAAGGAGTACCTTAATATCCAGTAGATTCCCTTGAGGCCCGGCTGCCACCGACTGGTAGGACAAAAGATGTTGTGCAAGTTTCTCATTGCGAGCACGTACGACTATAATTGGAACACATGCCTATTGATTGCTTTGTACTTGGACACCGTTTTATTATTATCTGCAAATGCCCTGCTATGATTGTTACATGAGTTTCTCTCATCCATGCAACGCCCATCATCCGTCCCCGTGCCTACAATATTTTAATCCTGCTGTTTACTAAAATCACTACTGCTGTCTGCATTGTTACTGCGCTCTTTGTTATTTCACTACTGCTACTGCTATAAAGCTATTACCGATAAACTCTTGCGAGCAAGTCTGTTTCCAGGTGCAGCTGAATTGACAACTCCGCTGTTAAGGCCTCCAAGTATTCTTTGTCTCCCCTTGTGTCGAATCAATAAATTGGGATTTACTTCCCGCGAAGACTGCTGCGATCCCCTATACTTGTGGGTCATCAAGACTGTTTTCTGGCGCCGTTGCCGGGGAGCATAGCTTTATTTGGAAGTTCACTTGGATTGATATTGTTCGCTGCAAATTCTCCATCATGGGTAAAGCTCGCGATTCTAAAGTCGCAATATTACCATCCACTACAAGAAAAGGTACAACTCTGAGTACCTCTGCTACTCTTGATTCACCATCTGTGATAAGTCAACTTTTTTCACCGCCACAAGCTTCACTTGCTGGTACTACTGCTGAATATAAAAATTCTCATAATATTGATAATGTTTCTGTTGTGCTTGATGATAGTGGTTCACTGGGATCCTTTCTAGATGCTACAATTGCTAGGTCTAGACAAATTGAAAATGTTGAAACTCCTAATGAAAATGCCACTACACCTGTTAGTTCACCTGAACTTGATTATTCTAGTGATGATCCTGATGAAGATTATGTGGAGCTTAATGATGATTTAATTAATAGATGCAATGCTACTGCTGATGCAAGAAACATTAAAAAGTTTCTTACACAATATACTGTTAGACATAAGCTATCTCCTGATCCTGAATTTGCCACATCTCCTATATGCATTAAGGATAAAGATTATGATTTTTCTCTTGATCTATCTCATATAGCTATTGTAGAGAAAGCACCCTTTTGTGGTACTGAAAAAGAAAGTGCTGTAGAACACATGAATGAACTTTCTTCTATGAGTAGCTTGTTTTCTGATGATGACAAGATGCGTATTTACTTTGTCATTAAAATTTTTCCTTTCTCATTAAAGGATGATGCTAAAACTTGGTATAATAATTTGCCTCCTGGTTCTATTAAAAGTCCAGCTGATTTGCGTGATGTTTTCTTTCGAAAATACTTTCCTGCTAGTGCTCAACATGCTGCTTTACAGAGAATTTACAGGTTTGACCAGGGAGATGAAGAGAAATTGCCTGCGGCATGGGCAAGATTTTGTTCTCTTATCAGAGCTCGACCTGGACATGATTTAGAAAAGAATGATCTACTTGATATATTTTATAGTGGACTAACCATTGAATCTAGAGCATATTTGGATAGTTGTCTTTGGTTGTGTTTTCAGGAAAAGAACTCCAGACGAAGCTGAAGAATTATTGGCTAAAATAAGCCAGAATCATGATGATTGGAATACACCTGAACCAACTCCAATGCCAATATTGAAGAAGAGGGGTTTAATTGAATTGAATGAGGATGATATGCGGGAAGCTAAGAAGTCTCTCAAGGAGAAAGGTATTAAATCCGAAGATGTGAAGAATCTACCTCCCATAGAGGATATATGTGAGATAATTCCCCCTTCATCCATGATCAAGGTAAACTCCCTTCAACGCTTTACTAGAGAAGATATTCCGTATTCAAAACCTCCTGCGCAATGCTTAGATGAGTTTGATAATTATATTGTTAAGCAAGAAAATTTTAATATGAGAGTAGAGAATCATCTAATGGAAAATTCTCAAGCTATTAGCAATTTGCATGATATTGTGGAGAGAACCTCCAATGATGTTAAGATGCTTGTTAAACATTTTCAAATGATTCAAACTCAAATTGATCAACTCACTAAAGTGCAAAATGACTTGCTAAATAATAATTCTAAAGAGAAACATGCTTATGAAGTAACAACTAGAGGTGGTGTCTCTACCCAGGATCCTCTATATCCTGAAGGGCATCCCAAAAGAATTGAACAAGATTCTCAACGAATTGAACCTAGTGCTCCATCTAAGAAGAAAAAGAAGAAGAAACATAAAAATGTTGTAGAATCCTCTGAACCTGCTAATGATCCTAATAGTATTTCTATTTCCGATGCTGAAACTGAAAGTGGTAATGAACATGAAAATGATAATGATAATGATAAGAATGATGCTTCTGATAAAGAAGAAGTTGAAGATGAACCTGACAAGCATGATAAAAATAAAAAGTATACTAAAGAAGATTTTATTGCTAAGAAACATGGTAATGAAAGAGAACCTTGGGTGCAAAAGAAAATGCCTTTTCCTGCTAAGAAACTTAAATCAAAGGAAGAAGAACACTATAATAAATTTTGTGATTGGATGAAACCTTTATTCTTGCAAATTCCTTTGACTGATGCTATTAAATTGCCTCCTTATTCAAAGTATATGAAAGATATTGTTACTAACAAGAGGAAAATCCCCAATGAGGAAATTTCTACTATGCTTGCTAATTACTCTTTCAATGGCAAAGTGCCGAAGAAGTTGGGCGACCCAGGTATACCTACTATTCCTTGTTCTATTAAGAATAATTATGTTAAAACTGCTCTATGTGACTTGGGAGCCGGTGTTAGTGTTATGCCTTTTTCTCTTTATAAGAGGCTTTATTTAGATAAGTTGATACCTACTGATATATCTTTGCAAATGGCTGATAAATCCACTTCTATTCCTGTTGGTATATGTGAGGATGTTCCTGTTCAAGTTACTAATAACTGCTTGATATTAACTGATTTTGTTGTGTTGGAAATGCCTGAAGATGATAATATGTCTATTATTCTTGGGAGACCTTTTCTTAACACCGCAGGGGCTGTTATTGATTGCAATAAAGGAAAGGTTACTTTCAATGTTGATGATAAGGAGCATACCGTCTATTTCCCCAAGAGGATTGATAAAGTATGTGGAGTCAATACTATTTCTAATGTGAGAACTATCAAAGTTGGGACTATTGATTGTCCTATATATGAGCCTAAAGAAGGTTATCAAAATCTTATGATTGGATCCATATCAATACAATTCAAGGTAACATGATTGATTTGAGGTTTATTTCCTCATATGCTATGTAAAATTTATTTGGTGGCAAGACTTGATCAACCTTGTTAACAAATACCTTTTATATGCATAGAGGAGGTAAACAACATCTCTTTCTCCCTCCACTTGCTTTATTTGCTGTAGCACTTTTGTTTTGCAAAGTTCCTTAGTTGATTAGAGATTTCAAAAAAAATTCCTGGCCAGTAATAATAAACTTAATACCCAGAAATGTGCATTTTTCAAAGTTTTCAAAAATTCACAAAAATTATACCGTTGGTCCTATTTTTCGAAAATGCACCTGGGAGCACCAGAGGATGACCTGTGGGGCACCCCAGGGTGGCACAGGCCGGCGCGGCCAAGGAGGGGGGCGCGCCACCCTGTGGTGTCCCCTCCTTGCCCCCACCACTTCATCTCTTTCTCCCAGAATCTTCTCTCTCCCGAAAAAACTCGAACCAGCTTTCTCTCACTCCCGTTTTTGCTCAAGAGCTCAGGATTTTTCGATCTCTTTGCTCAGCCCAGATTTCTGTCTGAAATTTGGCACATTTGCTCTCCGGTATGTGACTCCTCCGATTATCCAAGTAGAATTTTGTTTGGTTGAGTATATCTTGAATATTTTGCTGCTGTAGGTAACATGTTTAGTGAGCTTGCATGCTTGTTCTAAGTTGTATAAACTAGTTTTGATGCATGATTAGTACTCTAGCAAGTTCCTATAGTAGTTCCCCTTGATTATATGTCACCAAATCAAGTTTTATATCACTTGTTGAAAAATTTCAGAAAAGAAAGATGAAGAAGTTCAACTTTGGAGAATTGTTCAAGAGAGGAACAACCAGCACCGGGAGGCCTTCTAGGACCGCCACCCGACTTAGGCGATCCTACAATGAGGATATCATCGCGCCTAGCTTCGCGCCCGAAGAGGACAATGGGGCTCCTAATGCTTCATCCTTCCCATGTTATGATTTTCTGACAAATGCAGGGATATTGGATGATTTCTTCACCCTTGTCAACAGGGCGGGCTTAGCCACCTAAGTGGGAGATGAAAGGGAACAATACTACATGCTCACCAAAATCTTCGTCGAGAGCTTCAAGTTCCACAACACGCAATATGAGCCGACAGTTGCATTCAAGATCTATGGTAATCCTGTTACTATGGAATTGGAAGAATTTTGTCGTGCATTGGATATTGCCCACAGCAAATTACAGCAAGGAGGATTGATGACAACCCCCGGGACCTGTTGGAGCTCTATCGAGGGATCACCGATGATGATTGTCGCACCATTCAGCGTGGCAAGATAAGGAACATTCAACTCCCCGCCATTAAGTATTTTGCCTACTACATTGCTACTAGCATTCTTGGTAGGGAGAACACTAGCAATATTTCTAGCTACCATCTTGCTTTCTTGAATGTTGCACTTACTGGACGAACATCTTATCATCTTGGCTCTCTTATTGCTCGCCGCCTGTCTAATAGGGGACCTATTTTTGGAGGAACTATTGCATTGCGCATTTTAACACATTTAAGACTTCCTCTTGATTCTAATGATGTGCCATTAACCCCTAGGAGACTTGATATTGCTGCTATGAAAAGCCATCATTTTATTACTGCTGATTCCACTTTAGATAATATGGTCTATAGAATGTTGTTTGCTGACGGGGATGAGAAGGAAATCCCTCTTCCCCAGCAAGATTTGTTTAGCATTGACAGGAAACCATGGTCGCGCACTAAGGAGGAGGTGGAGGAAAATATGAAGATACAAGACTTCCACCAGCAGCATGACTTCGAGGACGCCGAGCCCTCCTACGACTACACCGTCACGTATCCGGGTGCTTCTTCTAGCACATACCCGGAATATGATCCATCTTCGTCGTACTACGGAGATGCTACTTCATGGTCTCGATGGGATTGAACTCCACTTAGGCCAAAAGCCTAAGCTTGGGGGGAGGTATACCGGCATCACTCATTCTTTGCATATTATGATTGCTGGATACTTGTATATACTTGTTTTGTTTGTTTGAGTGGTTTTCTAATGAGAGGGAGATGATATTTGGGGAAGTGTTGCCTGAAAACAGATTCTGGACTGTTACCGAAAAAATTCTCAAAAATAGCCAGAACAGTATTTTGCGAAGCCAATTTTTTTGCATGTTCCCCAGGTTGTTATCTAACTTTTATTAGTTGAACACTTTTCGATTTGAGCAGTGGAAGAATTTATTAAAAATCGAGTACTGTACTGCTGTCAAGTTTGACGAATTTCTGCTGCTTTGTGTTTATGTGAGTCTTCTAGTTTGCTATTTCTTGTTTTTGCTTTGTTTCCTTCCCAAAACACAAAAAGACCAAAAATATTTCTGTTGTTTCTCTTCATAATTTGTTTGCTTTGGTTTCTAGCATTTGTTTCGCTTTATTTGCTATTGCTAATTTGCTATAAGAAAACCCAAAAAGATTTTGCTTTGTTTGCTTGTTTCCTTTTGTTCTTGTTTCCAATTCGAAAACACCAAAAATATTTGCTGTTCTTCTTTGGTTTGTAAAGTTCATCATGAGTTCAATGGTCTTCGGTGGCTGGAGCGTGGTTTTCATTTTATATTATCCAAGCTACACAAGTGAAAGGCAATAATGATGATCTACGACAATTGGATTGTGGTGAGAGGCTGGTATGAACTCTATTTGTTTTCATTTTTGTACATATACTCATCCATGTGAGCATGCTTAGTTGGTTCATGTGAGGTATATGTCATTTGAGAAAGTCTAGTAGTTTATGATCTCTCATGTTCAGCTCCAATTTATTAATATGAGTAGCATGTCATGGATGTATGTTTGCATTGTTTTATTCATAAGTAAGTATGGCATTGTGGTATCCTCCTCTGAATAATTCATTTATATCGACTTGGCACATGCTCGCGCATGCATATGACTGAACAAAAGTCAATTAAGCCTCAATGATTTATATTGCTTCAGAGTTCTTGTATCACTTTTATGCCTCCGTTAATTTATTTTGCCGCAAGCATGATTATGACAGTTACTGGTCTCTTGATTTGTCGCTCCCTAGTCTATTGCTAGCCTTCACTTGTACTGAGCGGGAACGCTGCTCGTGCTTCCAAACACCTGAAAACCATGTTGTTCCAAAGTGTCCATCATAAATACCTATGCATGGCATTTCAAACCATTCCAAGTAAATTCTCATGCGCTACCTTTAAAACCTTCAAAATGCTTCTCAATTTGTGTTTATGTTTCATAGCTCATGAGGAAGTATGTGGTGTTTAACTTTCAACCTTGTCATTTACTCTTGACGGACTTTCATATGGACTAGTGACACATCCGCTTATCCAATAATTTTGCAAAAAGAGCTGGCAATGGGATTCCCAGTCCCAAATTAATTAATCTAAATAGACACTCCTCCATGGTATGTGATTGTTGGACGGCACCCGAAGGATTCGGTTAGCCATGGCTTGTGTAAGCAAAGGTTGGGGGGAGTGTCACCATAATAAAACTAAAATAAAACGGCACTCCTTCATGGTATGTGATTGTTGGCAGGCACCCGAGGATTCGGTTAGCCATGGTTTGTGAAAGAAAGGTTGGAAGGAGTGCCACATAAACATAAAAATAATTAATGGGAGCCGCTCTTGGAAGTCCGGTTGGCGAGGTAGTTGGTGTACCCATTACCATTCGTTGACAACAACAAACACTTCTCAAAATAGTTTTACTCCTGTTTTAAAGATGAAAAGCTCTAGCGCATGTTAATCCCTGCTTCCCTCTGCGAAGGGTCAATCTTTTACTTTTATGTTGTGTCTCCATTCTTTATTTGAGCACTATCTTGAGAGCACAACTGTCATTCTTAGTATAATATGCTTGTCCCAAAATATGATTGATTGTGGTATAACTTTGATGCTTTTATCTTTGACAATCACTACTTCTAGTCTTTCTATGAACTTCAGAGGTGCCTGGGCATTTATGTTTTGCTGATCAAATATGGGCAAGCGAGATACCACTTTATCGTACTCTCTTATGAACATTGCAATCCTGCTTATATACATGATTCATGATGCTTATTATTAATTGTTGGTACCTCTCCATGATTGACATAGCTGTTAGATGATCTTATTTGTATGCATCTCATTATGAACTGCTTAAGTATTAGCCATAGCATGAGAATATATACATCATATGAGCAAATGTGTTCGTGAAAGTTCTTTTATCGCTCAGTTGTTAACTGAATTGCTTGAGGACAAGCAATAAGCTAAGCTTGGGGGGAGTTGATACGTCCAAAACGTATCTACTTTCCCGAACACTTTTGCTATTGTTTTGCCTCTAATTTGTGTATTTTGGATGCAACTAACACGGACTAACGCTGTTTTCAGCAGAACTGCTCTGGTGTCTCGTTTTTGTGCAGAAATCCAACTTTCAGGAAAATCCTCGGAATTTATGCAGAAGGCCCTATTTTCCCAGAAAACTGACGGAGCCAGAAGGACAAGTCAGGTGGAGGCCCGAGGGCCCCACACCATAGGGCGGCGCGGCCCAGGGGGGCCCGCGCGGCCCTTTGGTGTGGCCCCCTCGGCCGGCCTCCGACGCCCTCCTTCGGACTATATATGGCCTTCGACCTAAAAACGCACGGAGAGAAGTCGAAGTCGCCAGAAAGCCTCCAGAACGCCGTCACATCGCGAAACTCCGTCTCGGGAGCCAGAAGTCTCCGTTCTGGCACTCCGCCGGGACGGGGAATTGGAGGAGATCATCGCCATCATCACCACCAACGCCTCTCCATCAACCAGCCATGTTTCCCCCATCCATGTGTGAGTAATTCCCCCGCTGTAGGCCGAAGGGGATGGTAGGGATTGGATGAGATTGGTCATGTAATAGCATAAGATTGTTAGGGCATAGTGCCTAGTGTCCGTAATTGGTACTTTGATGATATTGTTGCAACTTGTTATGCTTAATGCTTGTCACTAGGGCCCGAGTGCCATGATCTCAGATCTGAACATGTTATTGTTTCATCATGATATTCATTGTTTATGGTCTTACCTGCAAGTTGTATACACATGTCGCTGTCCGGAACCGATGGCCCCGAAGTGACAGAAATCGGGACAACCGGAGGGGATGGTAGTGATGTGAGGATCACATGTGTTCACGGAGTGTTAATGCTTTGCTCCGGAACTCTATTAAAAGGAGTACCTTAATATCCAGTAGATTCCCTTGAGGCCCGGCTGCCACCGGCTGGTAGGACAAAAGATGTTGTGCAAGTTTCTCATTGCGAGCACGTACGACTATAATTGGAACACATGCCTATTGATTGCTTTGTACTTGGACACCGTTTTATTATTATCTGCAAATGCCCTGCTATGATTGTTACATGAGTTTCTCTCATCCATGCAACGCCCATCATCCGTCCCCGTGCCTACAGTATTTTAATCCTGCTGTTTACTAAAATCACTAGTGCTGTGTCTGTTACTCTGCCTTTCATTGTTATTTCACTATCACATCGCTATAAAGCTGTTACCTCTTGATAAACTCTTGCGAGCAAGTCTGTTTCCAGGTGCAGCTGAATTGACAACTCCGCTGTTAAGGCCTCCAAGTATTCTTTGTCTCCCCTTGTGTCGAATCAATAAATTGGGATTTACTTCCCGCGAAGACTGCTGCAATCCCCTATACTTGTGGGTCATCAAAGGTCAAGATCTTTCGATGCCACTGTGACATGCTGGTCATCAAGTTTGCGGTTGTCTAGTTCTATTGTCCCATGAGCCCTTAGCAAATGCATTTGTAGTTATACTTATATAAGGTTATCTTATCTGAACTGCTAATTAATTGTATGGGTGGTAAAACTCTGGCAAGCTTTTGCTCTTAGCAAGTATGTATGTATGATCAGCTATTATGATAACTAATGTTTGTGTTCATCTTAATTTGCATTTCCGTTTTAGAAAAAAACTTAATTTCTATTTTGGCTGACCTGTTAGAGAACTATCAGATTGAATCCACAACATGATTCAAATAGATTCATTACACCAAGCCACATGTCTTGACCTTGCTATACACTAGTTCCATTAATCAGTGCAAGAAGGCTTACCTGAGCTGCCTGAACCACGGTAGATTCGAATCCACCTTAGCTATCTAGCTAGAAATACAACCTTTGGAGAAAGAGGATTTGCAGTACGGGGAGGCTGACATTGGGGACCCATGAGCCAGCAGCGTCGTCAACGTTTTAAAGGCGGCAGGAGATCGAAACAAAAAAAAAGCCAAAAATCAGTTGGTAAACAAAATCCAAGAAATGAAATTTTTACCTTTCTGAGAGGATGACATGCGGGACCCATGAGGCAGCAGCATCCTCAACTATTCCAAGGCGGCAGGGGATCAAAATAAAAATAGGAAATAGCCAGAAATTAATTAGGGTAAAAAATAAATCTATCAAAGGAAACCTTTATTGTTCATAGAGGATGACTTGTGGGACCGACACGCCACAACGTCGTCATGGTTTCAAAGGGGGCAGGGGATCAAAAGAAAAAGGCAAATAACCAGAAATTAGGGGTAAAAAAATAAATCCAACAAAGGAAACTTTTATTGTTCATAGAGGATGACATGCGGGACCCATGAGCCAGTAGTTTCCTCAACGTTTCAAAGTCGGCATGAGATTGAAAGAAAAAGGCAAGTGACCAAATATCAGGAGCCAAAAATAATCCAAGAAAAGAAATTTTATTGTACATAGAGGATGACATGCGGGTCCCATTTTGCAAAGGCCGGTCTCAACATTTCCAAGGCGGCACAGGACCAAAAGAAAAATGAAGTAGCCGTAAATCAGGGGGTGAAAAAATCCAAGAAAAGAAAGATTTCAATTGGGCTGCATCTGGACATCTGGGCCTTCGAACTATCCTGCTGGGCCTTTTGACTCGTACAATTTCAGCCCACTCCAAAACAGGAAAGTTCGGATTTTTCTAAAAAAACAGGAAAGTCCTATGCTTCGCAAAAACATAAAACAAGGAGATTCAACATATAAGTTTGTTTATGTAAAAATAAAGATTTATTTTATCCGTTTGCAATAGCTCAGAGCGAAATACAATGTTTATTGTCTGCAAAATAATCAAGATATCACATGTTTCTTGTACGGGGAGGCTGACATCGGGGACCCATGAGCCAGCAGCGTCGTCAACGTTTTAAAGGCGGCAGGGGATGGAAAGAAAAAATAAACCAAAAATCTGTTGGTAAAAAATACAAGAAAAGAAACATTTTCGTTACGAGAGGATGACATGCGGGACCCATGAGGCAGACATCCTCATCGTTTATTGTTCATAGAGGTTGACATGTGGGACCCGTGAGCCAGCAGCGCCCTGAACGTTTTAAAGGCTGCAGGAGATCGAAGGAAAAAATAAGCCAAAAATCGTTTGGTCAACAAAATCCAAGAAAAGAAACATTTACCGTTCTGAGAGGATAACATGCGGGACCCATGAGGCTGCAGCATCCTCAACGATTCCAAGGCGGCAGGGGATCAAAGGAAAAAAGGAAATATCCCGAAATTAATTAGGGGTTCAAAATAAATCCATCAAAGGAAACTTTTATTGTTCACAGAGGATGACATGTGGGACCGACCTGCCAGCTGCGTCGTCATCGTTTCAAAGGGGGCAGGAGATCAAAAGAAAAAGGCAAATAGCCAGAAATTAGGGGTCAAAAATAACTCCAAGAAAGGAAACTTTTATTGTTCGTAGAGGATGACATGCGGGACCCATGAGCCAGCAGCTTACTCAACGTTTCAAAGGCGGCATGAGATCGAAAGAAAAAGGCAAGTGACAAAATATCAGGAGCCAAAGATAATCCAAGAAAAAAACTTTATTGTACATAGAGGATGACATGCGGGTCTCAATTAGCAGCAGCGGTCTCAACGTTTCAAATGCGGCTTGAGATCAAAAGAAAAAGAAACTTGATTGTACATAGAGGATGACATGCGGGTCCCATGAGTCAGCATCTTACTCAACGTTTCCAAGGCGGCAGGGGATCAAAAGAAAAAGGAAATAGCCAAAAATCAGAGGGTGAAAAAAACCCCAAGAAAATAAAATTTTATAGCACATAGAGGATGACATGCGGGTCCCATGAGACAGCAGGTTCCTCAACGTTTCAAACGTGGCATGAGATCGAAAGAAAAAGGCAAGTGACCAAATATCAGGAGCCAAAAATAATTCAAGAAAAGAAACTTGAGTGTACGTAGAGGATGACATGCGGGTCCCATTTAGCAAGACGGTATCACCGTTTGAGAGGCTGCACGGGATCGAAAGAAAAAGGCAAGTGACCAAATATCGGAGCCAAAAATAATCCAAGAAAAGAAATTTTATTGTACTTAGAGGATGACATGCGGGTCCCATTTTGGCAGCGGTCTCAACGTTTCCAAGGCGGCACAGGACCAAAAGAAAAATGAAGTAGCCGTAAATCGTGGGGTGAAAAAAATCGAAGAAGAAAGATTTCAATTGGGCTGCATCTGGACATCTTGGCCTTCGAACTATCCTGCTTGGCCTTTTGACTCGTACAATTTCAACCCACTCCAAAACAGGAAAGTTTGGAATTTTCTAAAAAAAAATAGGAAAGTCTTATGCTTCGCAAAAACAAAAAAAACAAGGAGATTCAACATATAAGTTTGTTTATGTAAAAATAAAGATTTATTTTATCCGTTTGAAATAGCTCAGAGCGCAATACACTGTTTATTGTCTGCAAAATAATCAAGATATCACATGTTTGTTGTACGGGGAGGCTGACATCGGGGACCCATGAGCCAGCAGCGTCGTCAACGTTTTAAAGGCGGCAGGGGATGGAAAGAAAAAATAAACCAAAAATCTGTTGGTAAAAAATCCAAGAAAAGAAACATTTTCGTTCTAAGAGGATGACATGCGGGACCCATGAGGCAGCAGCATCCTCAGCGTTTATTATTCATAGAGGCTGACATATGGGACCCGTGAGCCAGCAGCGTCCTCAACGTTTTAAAGGCTGCAGGAGATCGAAAGAAAAAATAAGCCAAAATCGTTTGGTCAACAAAATCCAAGAAAAGAAAACATTTACCGTTCTGAGAGGATGACATGCGGGACCCATGAGGCAGCAGCATCCTCAGCGATTTCAAGGCTGCACCGGATCGAAAGAAAAAAGGAAATATCCGTAAATTGATTAGGGGTTCAAAATAAATCCATCAAAGGAAACTTTTATTGTTCATAGAGGATGACATGTGGGACCGACTCAAGCAACAGCGTCCTTATCGTTGCAGAGGGGGCAGGAGATCAAAAGAAAAAGGTAAATAGCCAGAAATTAGGGGTCAAAAATAACTCCAAGAAAGAAAACTTTTATTGTCGTAGAGGATGACATGCGGGACCCATGAGCCAGCAGCTTAGTCAACGTTTCAAAGGCGGCATGAGATCGGAAGAAAAAGGCAAGTGACCAAATATGAGGTGCCAAAAAGAATCCAAGAAAAGAAAGTTTTATAGTACATAGAGGATGACATGCGGGTCCCATGAGCCTGTAGGGTCCTCAACGTGGCATGAGATCGAAAGAAAAATGCAAGTGACCAAATATCAGGAGCCAAAAATAATTCAAGAAAAGAAACTTGATTGTACATAGAGGATGACATGCGGGCCCCATTTAGCAGCAGCGGTATCACCGTTTGAGAGGCTGCACAGGATCGAAAGAAAAAGGCAAGTGACCAAATATGAGGTTCCAAAAAAATTCCAAGAAAAGAAAGTTTTATAGTACATAGAGGATGACATGCGGGTCCCATTTAGCAATGGTATCACCGTTTGAGAGGCTGCACGGGATCGAAAGAAAAAGGCAAGTGACCAAATATGAGGTGCCAAAAAAATCCAAGAAAAGAAAGTTTTATAGTACATAGAGGATGACATGCGGGTCCCATTTAGCAGCAGCGGTATCACCGTTTGAGAGGCGGCAGGGGATCGAAAGAAAAAGGCAAGTGACCAAATATGAGGTGCCAAAACAAACTCCAAGAAAAGAAAGTTCATTGCACATAGAGGATGACATGCGGGTCCCATTTAGCAGCAGCGGTGTCAACGTTTCCAAGGCGGCAAGGGATCAAAAAAAAAGGAAGTAGCCAGAAATCAGGGTGTCAAAAAAAATCCAAGAATAGAAAGAATTTTGGTTCATAGAGGATGACATGCGGGACCCATGATCCTGCATCGTAAACGGCTCGATCGGAGAGCATTGAACGAGATGGCGCGATCGAGAAAAAAAACAATGCCAGAGAGGCTGCCATCTGGGCCCTACATCCCTCGGCGGTGCGGATTTGCGTTGACTCGGCCGGCGAACCCGAGAATTCGAGATGCACCACATCCCGGGCCACCATACGAAACGTTTTGGCCGGTTTCGTCGGGCTAGGTGGCCTCAAAAACGAGAAAAAAACGTTTTGACATGCACAACGGACAGACCCAAAATCGTCGGCCATGGTACACCAGCAACCACGGCGCGACTTCAACTTCGTCGGCCATGGCAACTTTTCTTGTAGTGTACATCATTCATATAATGACATAACCTTGTTATTAATAACATCCAATGTTCATGATTATGAAACTAATCATCCATTAATCAACAAGCTAGTTAAGAGGCATACTAGGGACTCTTTGTTGTCTACATATCACACATGTACTAATGTTTCGGTTAATACAATTTTAGCGTGACATATAAACATTTATCATAAACATAAAGATATAAATAATAACCACTTTATTATTGCCTCTAGGGCATATCTCCTTCAGTCTCCCACTTGCACTAGAGTCAATAATCTAGATTACATTGTAATATACCTAACACCCATGGCATTCTGGTGTTGGTCATGCTTTGCCCTAGGGAGAGCTTTAGTCAACGGATCTGCTACATTCAGATCAGTGTGTACTTTGCAAATCTTTACTTCTCCATCTTCGATGTACTCGCGAATCGAGTGGTAACGTAGCTTGATATGCTTCAGCCTCTTGTGTGACCTTGGCTCTTGTGCATTGGCGATGGCACCCATGTTATCACAGTAAATGATTAATGGGTCCAATGCACTAGGAACCACACCGAGCTCTACAATGAACCTATTCATCCATACCACTTCCGATGAAGCCTCTGAAGCCGCTATGTACTCTGATTCTGTTGAAGATTTCGCCACCGTGCACTGCTTCGAGCTTGCCCAGCTTACTGCAGCACCATTCAATATAAACACGTACCCAGACTGTGACTTAGAGTCATCAGGATCAGTGTTCCAACTTGCATCGGTGTAACCATTTACAACGAGCTCTTGGTCACCTCCATAACAAAGAAACATATCCTTAGTTCTTTTCAAGTACTTCAGGATATTCTTGACCGCTGTCCAGTGTTCCATTCCTGGATCACTTTGATATCTGCTAGTCAAACTAACGGCATGTGCTATATCCGGTCTAGTACATAGCATGGCATACATGATAGATCCTACTGCCGAGGCATAGGGGATATTACTCATCCTTTCTCTTTCTTCTGCCGTAGCCGGTCCTTGAGTCTTACTCAAGATCTTGCCTGGTAACATAGGTAAGAACCCTTTCTTACTTTCGTCCATTCTAAACTTCTTTAGAATCTTGTCCAGGTATGTACTCTGTGATAGCCCTATTAGGCGTCTTGATCTATCTCTATAAATCTTGATGCCTAATATATACGATGCTTCACCAAGGTCTTTCATTGAAAAAACTATTATTCAAATAACCTTTTACACTGCTTAATAGTTCTATATCATTCCCAATCAATAATATGTCATCTACATATAATATCAGGAATGCTACAGAGCTCCCACTCACTTTCTTGTAAATACAGGCCTCTCCATGACACTGTATAAACCCGAAGTCTTTGATCACCTTATCAAAGCGTCGGTTCCAACTTCTTGATGCTTGCTTCAGTCCATAGATTGAACGCTGAAGTTTGCATACTTTGTCAGCATTTTTAGGATCGACAAAACCTTTGGGTTGTACCATATACAACTCTTCCTCAATGTCTCCATTAAGGAACGCCGTTTTGACATCCATCTGCCAAATCTCATAATCGAAAAATGCAGCTATTGCTAACAAAATCCTCACAGATTTTAGCTTCGCTACAGGTGAGAAAGTCTCATCGTAGTCAACTCCTTGAATTTGTCGGAAACCCTTTGCGACAAGTCGAGCTTTATAGACAGTAATATTACCATCAGCATCTGTTTTTCTCTTGAAGATCCATTTATTCTCGACAGCCTTTCGGCTATCAGGTAAGTCTACCAAAGTCCATACTTTGTTATCATACATGGATCCCATTTCGGATTTCATGGCTTCTTGCCATTTGTTGGAATTTGGGCTCATCGTCGCTTCTTCATACGTCGCAGGGTCCTCATCATTGTTATCCACAATCATGACATTTAGACAAGGATCATACCAATCAGGAGTGGCACGTTCCCTTGTCGATCTGCGAGGTTCAGTAGTTTCCTCGTTCGAAGTTTCATGATCATTATCATTAGCTTCCTCTGTTACCGGTGTAGGCGGTACAGTACAACTTCCGATCGCGCTACTCGATCAACGAGTATAGATTCATCAATCTCATCGAGTTCTACTTTTCTTCCAGTCACTTCTTTAGTGAGAAATTCTTTCTCAAGAAAGGTTCCGTTCTTAGCAACAAAGATTTTGCCTTCGGATCTGTGATAGAAAGTGTACCCTATAGTTTCCTTAGGGTATCCTATGAAGACGCATTTCTCCGCTTTGGGTTCTAGCTTGTCCGGTTGTAACTTCTTTACATAGGCATCGCAACCCCAAACATTCAGGAACGACAGCTTAGGTTTCTTATTAAACCATAATTCATACGGTGTCATTTCTACGGATTTTGATGGTGCTCTATTTAAAGTGAATGCGGCTGTCTCTAATGCATAACTCCAAAATGATAACGGCAAATCAGTAAGAGACATCATAGAACGAACCATATCTAAGAGAGTTCGATTACGACGTTCGGACACACCGTTTCGTTGTGGTGTTCCCGGCGGTGTCAATTGTGAAAGTATTCCGCATTTCTTTAAATGCATGCCAAACTCATAACTCAGATATTCACCACCACGATCAGATCGTAGAAATTTAATCTTCTTGTTACGTTGATTTTCTACTTCACTTTGGAATTCCTTAAACTTCTCGAAAGTTTCGGATTTATGTTTCATGAAATAGATATACCCATATCTACTCATATCATCTGTGAAGGTTAGAACATAACGATAACCACCGCGCGATGCTACACTCATTGGTCCGCACACATCGGTATGTATGATTTCCAATAAGTCAGTAGCTCGCTCCATCATACCAGAAAATAGAGTCTTAGTCATTTTTCCCATTAGACATGCTTCGCATCTATCAGTATGGAGTTTCTTCATGCGTTTCACTCCAATATGACCAAGACGACAGTGCCACATATAAGTAGAATTATCATTCAATTTAATTCGCTTAGCATCAATGTTATGTATATGCGTATCACTACTATCGAGATCTAACAGAAATAAGCCATTCTTTTCTGGTGCTCGACCATAAAAGATATTATTCATAAAAATAGAACAACCATTATTCTCAGACTTGAATGAATAACCGTCTTGCATTAAACAAGATCCAGATATAATGTTCATGCTCAACGCGGGTACAAAATAACAATTATTTAGGCTTAAAACTAATCCCGAAGGTAGATGTAGAGGAAGTGTGCCGACAGCGATCACATCGACTTTGGATCCGTTTCCAACGTGCATCGTCACTTCATCTTTCAGTAGTCTTCGTTTATTCTTTAGTTCCTGTTTCGAGTTACAGATATGAGCAACCGAACCAGTATCAAATACCCAGGTACTAGAACGAGAACCAGTGAGATAAACATCTATAACATGTATATCATATATACCTTCTTTCTTCTTCTTGACAAGGCCGCTCTTCAGATCAGCCAGATACTTGGAGCAATTACGCTTCCAGTGTCCCTTCTCCTTGCAGTAATAGCACTCAGCATCAGGCTTAGGGCCGTTCTTAGGTTTCATAGGAGGCGTGGCAGCTTTCTTGCCACCCTTCTTGAATTTTTCCTTAGACTTGCCCTGTTTCTTGAAACTGGTGGTCTTGTTGACCATCAACACTTGGTGCTCTTTCTTGATCTCAATCTCAGCTTTTAGCATGCCAAAGAGTTCGAGTAACTCCTTGTTCATGTTCTGCATATTGTAGTTCATCACAAAGTTCTTGTAACTTGGTGGCGTGATTGAAGGACACGATTAATCCCCGGTCTGTTAGGAATCACTATTCCCAAGTCACTGAGTTTCTTCGCATGCCCGGTCATGGCGAGCATGTGCTCACTAACGGAGCTGCCTTCTTCCATCATACAGCTGAAGAAATGTTTCGATGCTTCATAGCACTCCACGGCCGCATGAGTCTCAAAAATAGCTTTCAGCTCTTTCATCAACTCATGAGGATCATGGTGATCAAAACGTTTTTGAAGATCGGATTCCAGACTGCACAGGATGGCACACTGAACTTGAGAGTACTGAGTTTTCCGAGTCTCGTAAGCAGCTTTTACTTCATCGGTTTCAGTTTCTGCAGGAGGGTCACCTAGCGGTGCATCAAGCACATATTGCAGATTTCCGCCAGAGAGGAAGATCCTCACATGACGGAACCAGTCGGTGAAGTTGCTACCGTTGCTCTTAAGTTTTTCTTTCTCTAGGAACTGGTTAAAATTGATTGGGGACGCCATCTCTACAACATATATTTGCAAAAGTTTAGACTAAGTTTATGACAAATTGAGTTCAAATTTTAATTCAACATAATTAAAAATCTAGGTGAACTCCCACTCAAAACAATATCCCTCGCATTGTCTTAGTGATCACACGAACCAAATCCACCGCACCTAAGTCCGATCATCACGAGACAAGGTGCGATTTCAATGGCGAACACTCAAAGTGTTCATCATATCAACCATATGATTCATGCTCTACCTTTCGGTATCACGTGTTCCGAGACCATGTCTGTACATGCTAGGCTCGTCAAGGCCACCTTAGTATCTGCATGTGCAAAACTGTCTTGCACCCGTTGTATGCACTTGTTGATTCTATCACACCCGATCATCACGAGATGCTTCGAAACGACAAGTCTTGGTAACGGTGCTACTAAGGATGAACACTTCATTATCTTGAGACTTTAGTGAGGGATCATCTTATAATGCTACCGTCGCGATCTAAGCAAAATAAGATGCATAAAAGGATTAACATCACATGCAGTTCATATGTGATATGATATGGCCCTTTTGTCTTTGCGCCTTTGATCTTCATCTCCAAAGCACGGACATGATCTCCATCATCGTCGGCGTAGCGTCAAGGTCAATGGCGCCATCTTCATGATTGTCCTCCATGTAGCAACTATTAAAACTACTTTGAAATACTACTCAACATGAAATTTAAAGACAACCATAAGGCTCCTGCCGGTTTCCATAATCCAATAATGATCATCTCATACATATTCATCATCACATTATGGCCATATCACATCACCAAACCCTGCAAAAATAAGTTAGACGTCTCTAATTTGGTTTGCATATTTTACGTGGTTTAGGGTTTTCGAGAGAGATCTAATCTACCTACGAACATGAACCACAACGTTGATACTAATGTTTTCAATAGAAGAGTAAATTGAATCTTCATTATAGTAGGAGAGACAGACACCCGCAAAGCCTCTTATGCAATACAAGTTGCATGTCGAACGAGGAACAAGTCTCATGAACGCGGTCATGTAAAGTTAGTCCGAGCCGCTTCATCCCACTATGCCACAAAGATGCAAAGTACTCAAACTAAAGATAACAAGAGCATCAACGCCCACAAAACCATTGTGTTCTACTCGTGCAACCATCTATGCATAGACACGGCTCTGATACCACTGTAGGATAACGTTGCATAGAAAACAAAAATTTTCCTACCGCGAACACGCAATCCAAGCCAAGATGCAATCTAGAAGACGGTAGCAACGAGGGGATTATCGAGTCTCACCCTTGAAGAGATTACAAAGCCTACAAGATGAGGCTCTTGTTGCTGCGGTAGACGTTCACTTGCCGCTTGCAAAAGCGCGTAGAAGATCTTGATCACGATCCCTCCGGCGCCACGAACGGGCAGCACCTTCGTACTCGGTCACACGTTCGGTTGTTGATGAAGACGACGTCCACCTCCCCGTTCCAGCGGGCAGCAGAAGTAGTAGCTCCTCTTGAATCCGACAGCACGACGGCGTGGTGTCGGTGGCGGTGGAGAATCCCGGCGGAGCTTCGCTAAGCGTGCGGGGAGGAAGGAGTAGTGGGGCGGCTAGGGTTTGGGGAGAGGGGGGCGCCGGCCATCTAGTGGTGCGGCCACCTTGTAGTGCTTGGGGTGGCCGGCCCCCTCCCCTTGGCCCTCATTATATAGGTGGAACACCCAAGAGTTGGTCTACAAGTCTTTGAATAAGACCCCAAACCAAAACCTTCCATAACACATGAAACCTACCCAAGCTAGGACTCCCACTAGAGGTGGGAATCCCACCTTCCTTGGGAGGGGGTGGCCGGCCCCCCTTGGGGAGTCCACTTGGGACTCCTCCCCCTTAGGGTTGGCCGGCCATGGGAGGTGGAGTCCCACCGGGACTCCACCTTCCTTGGTGGTTTCTTCCGGACTTTTCTAGAACCTTCCATAGAACCTTCCGGATCATTTTAATTCACATAAAATGACTTCCTATATATGAATCTTATTCTCCGAACCATTCCGGGACTCCTCGTGATGTCCGGGATCTCATCCGGGACTCCGAACAAATATTCGAACTCCATTCCATATTCAAGTTCTACCATTTCAACATCCAACTTTAAGTGTGTCACCCTACGGTTCGCGAACTATGCGGACATGGTTGAGTACTCACTCCGACCAATAACCAATAGCGGGATCTGGAGATCCATAATGGCTCCCACATATTCAACGATGACTTTAGTGATCGAATGAACCATTCACATACGATACCAATTCCCTTTGTCACGCGATATTTTACTTGTCCGAGGTTTGATCATCGGTATCACTCTATACCTTGTTCAACCTCGTCTCCTGACAAGTACTCTTTACTCGTATCGTGGTATGTGGTCTCTTATGAACTTATTCATATGCTTGCAAGACATTAGACGACATTCCACCGAGAGGGTCCAGAGTATATCTATCCGTCATCGGGATGGACAAATCCCACTGTTGATCCATATGCCTCAACTCATACTTTCCGGATACTTAATCCCACCTTTATAACCACCCATTTACGCAGTGGCGTTTGGTGTAATCAAAGTACCTTTCCGGTATAAGTGATTTACATGATCTCATGGTCATAAGGACTAGGTAACTATGTATTGAAAGCTTATAGCAAATAACTTAATGACGAGATCTTATGCTACGCTTAATTGGGTGTGTCCATTACATCATTCATATAATGACATAACCTTGTTATTAATAACATCCAATGTTCATGATTATGAAACTAATCATCCATTAATCAACAAGCTAGTTAAGAGGCATACTAGGGACTCTTTGTTGTCTACATATCACACATGTACTAATGTTTCGGTTAATACAATTTTAGCATGACATATAAACATTTATCATAAACATAAAGATATAAATAATAACCACTTTATTATTGCCTCTAGGGCATATCTCCTTCAGCGAGGTGTGGCCCTGACTATCAGTCGTAGAGCTGCATCCAACAATGTAGCAATGCTGCACATGTCCTCTGAGGAGCTCGATCAAATGATGCGAGTGTGTTTCGCGCCGGCGAGGTGTGGCCAAGTAAGGCCGCGACCGAGGAGACGAGTTCCTTCGGCGGCCCGCGGAGTAGATGTGTCCAGGATAGCCTCTGAGAGATAGTGCAAAATTTCGCCGGAGGAACCTTCTCCGTTCAACGAAGATCACTCGGAGGTCATACCTGCCACAATGGGAACCTCCAGCGACGCCCACGACAAGACAGCCTATGCGACATTATCGGGAGCCGGTGCACATTCACCGATGTCTCACGCCCTCAACCTGCAGCCGCGCGTCGAGCCGACGGAGGTAGTCGTCTCTTCTTGCAGCAATCGGACCGGCGATCTCAGGGGCGTCAGCGCTTGCTGCCGTAACTGCCCAGCGTACTCATCTTGCTTTACTCGCCTACGACCGCGTCGATTTTTCTTATTCCGGCATGGCAAGGTCTATTTCTTTCATAAAAAGATTGGATCGATTTGATGCCACGGAATCGATCGTTCCCGTACTTAAAGTCTGGAGGAAGGAAAGAAGAGACCGACCAGCGAGGAGTCAAGGTACTGGAGTTTGTGTCTGTCTCTTGCACGCCACGGTCATGATTTCCGGGAGACGTTGTCTAGGCCAGGCTGATTCAAGTCGATTTCACGGACGAAGCTTTTTATTATCTTGGCGGTGGCATCTATTGTAATTTACACGCAAATTAGGGGCAAAAACAGACGGACCAACAAGAAATCTTATTTTATTTATTATTAGGTATAGATATAGATATAGATATGAAACTGTGATTTGAGCAACCAAATAGCTAATTTATGTTTTCCTGCGTGTAACTTGGGCTGAAAACGGCAACCAAACGATGGGTCTGGCTTCCTTCTCCGGTGCACAAAAGGCCACCCACGATAGCAAACGACCTGCGTTTAATGGTCCATGGCCTGTTCGCAACGCGCAGGGGCTGGTGTAGTGGTGCAAGAATCTTATGCAGGCTACCAAACCCCACATAGTTCCCAAATAAATAGAGCAAAAAAATAAAATTCCCGGTAGCAGCGGATCCGGTCTCACCTTAGCCCTAATTAGGGCATGTACAATGTCAGCCTCTTAGGCAGGCGCTTATGTACACATAAAATAATTGTTGCTATTAATTATAAACCTAAGCGTCTGTCTAAGGCAACACTTAGCGCTTACTGAGACGCTAGCGATAGACACATACAGACGGGAAAATGGTGTTAGCGCTCGACGCAAGTCTCAGCGTCGAAGCAATGGGAAATCCCAGGATGGATTAGGAAAGTAACGTAACTGCTGGGATTAGATTCCCTAGCGCCTGTTTAAGAGGCCGCGTTGTACATACCCTACCGCTCGCCCTTGTTTTATTAGATCCCCACCCCATGCAAGTAAGAGCCGCCGCCCAGTCTTGCTGAATTCCCTAATACTACAGACTCGTTGGAGATGCAAAGCCTCGCACGGTCGATTATTCGAACCATCGGCAGACTCGGCTCTGCTCCGCCACGCCGGTGGCTTCCAGCGCTTGCGCGAAGAGATGAACATCCTGCTCGTCTTTTCCGGTCTGTTCTTGCCTCCTTTCGTTTCTTACTTCCGAGCATGTCCCTCGATAATCATACCCCTTTTCGGATCTAGATTCTAGCCATTTTTTCCTTAGAATTTGCTTTTCAAGATCTTATTTGGAAGGCAACGAAAATAAAAATCATTTTTTAAATTCAAACGACGCCAACCCTCTAGAAGAAGGAACTGATATTTTTTGGGACTAAAATGAATTAACTATTATGTTGGGGCCGGAATTGAAATCGATTTTATCTTTGGGAAAATTAGTTTTTTACCCAAAAGTTCACCAGCCTTGGATTATCTACCCAAACTTGATTGAACATTGGCAAAATACCCATTAGGTAAAATACCCAAAGTTTATTTAATTAGGTACAGTTAAGTTGTCAAGTTAATCCTAACTGTAGTAGAATACATCTTATTTGAGCCATATGCAAATCTTGACATTTTTATGCTTACTTTTGGTCCCTTCAAGTGAGGAGAAGAGTAAGCTTGGTTTGCCGCACCTCTGCTTTTCTTGTGCCACTATACGAGGCATGGATAAAGCAGAGACAAAGAAGGCAGCAGACAAGAACAATACCATGGTAGAGACGACGATGGTAAACAAAGATATACTTCCAATGCCAATCATTTCTGGTAGCAGCCACCGTGATGGCTCTATATACAAGAGAAGGCACGATTTGGAAAGGGATTACTGTGTTGATATTGCTGACCGCACAGAGAGTATGTTGTCCGGTTCTTCTTTCTACTTTTATTCCTTTTATTCATTTCTAGGACATTTGGCAGTCATCATCATATTTATATACAACTCCACTACCAAACTCTGGTTTTCTACAAATACGAGGCCACTATATCCCTGAGAAAAGTTGATTTGGTTTCACAATGGTGCTTATTAATGCACGTTATATAACCTTTGAGAAAGGCACAGGGCCACCCTGGCATTTCGGAGGCCCCAGGGCGAAACACATACAATGGGCCCAAGAACTCTAAAAAAGTTCACATTGGTACATTTGTACCATCCATGAAAGTTGTTGTAAAAAGAATAAACATATTAGCAAATATATGTAATCATACCATACACCTTGCCCTCCAACTCCAACAAATGATTTGTATGAAACATTTTTACAAGAAAGAAAAGGAAATACCAGAAATTGATTTAGTTATGTATTACTGGAATCTAAGACAGGGTGTTGCATGGCATATTTTACTTATAATATTCATTTCTCATCTGTATTAACTAACAATTGCAATATAATTCATGATCTTTGGTGAAGCTTCGCTGGAGCCAGATTGGGGATACTATGCGACATCTGACATGATGCAGTTTTTCTCGTTAAAGTTGGCTAAATCTCCTATCAACAATGGCTCAATACAATTATATGGTTACATAGCGGCACGAGACGAGATTGATTTAATGCTTAATTATGTTTTCAATTGTAGCAGAGAAGATCCCATCGTCGTGCAACAGGTGAACACTTATACTTACAATAAAGTCATTGTAAATTACACAGGCAGAAAAAATGAAATTGGAACTGAATGCTTCTGATGGCATAATACGGGAGCCTTAAGTGCAGCAACGATCTAGCAATCAAGGGTGGCGGGGGGAGTCTGTTGGGTAATGGTCACCGGTGCTTTTGAGGGCAGCGATGACCTTTCACGAGGTAGGTGTGGGCTGCGGATATAGATCCTCACTCTAAAATTTGGAGGTGTTAATCGCCGGTTAGCCGAGGTAATCGGTAGGAGGTGGTGGTTGTAGTTCTTGGCCCGATGATGAGGTTGGGCCAGCTGTCTGTTTACTTCATGCTGGAGGCTGGAGGCCGGGGAAGAAAATCTTATACGACCTGGTCGTATCACCAGAATCGGTGGACCAACTCATACGAGCGACGCGTGGCAATCCGCATCTAAAAACACTTAGCCAAAACTGACTCCTAATTCCCACTAAGGAAAGATCAGTGCAGGAGAACAATTTCAAGAGTAAAATCAGCGCAGCACCTACAATCCCCAACTAATTGATTATGTTCCTGACTCAACCATCTTGAAAAATTCCTAGTAGCGAACAAAGTAGCCTGCTTGTGGAATCCAATCGTCGTGTGCGAAGACGCATCGAGCAGCTAACAGTACCAGCAGGGCGGCTAATGGCGGCAAGCACACGGGACAGACCGCCGGTGATGCCGCGCGCAAGGATGTCTAGGAGGATCCATCCCGCCCGCGCGTCTGGATGGGTTGAGCCGGACAAAAATGCGGCCCAACATGGGGACGCACCGCAAAAGTGGATGGCCGCAGCGTCCGGAACGACGCAAATCCGGCCCAAATCTGGCCCGGGTTTGCGTGGCCGCGGATGGCACGCGGCATCCTCGCGTGTCCGCCTGGTCCGCCTGGCTGGCCCACATGTCGGTGCCCCAGTCCTATTAAATGTGGATTGGGGAGGGAGAATGTCCCTATCCAGTCCCCACTTTCCACTCCGACCGCACGCACGAGCTCGAAGCTTCCGCGCCGCCATGGCCCCGAAGCGTGAGTTCGCGCGGTCCGCCAACGACCACGAGGCCGGCAGCAGCCGGCTAGTCGCGCCGCCGGCGTTCGCCATGGGGCCGCCGGCGACGCCCGACGCGATCGGATCTACGTCACCGTAGCGGTGGCGCGATGTTCCGGGACGCCGGCGTCCCAATGCCGTGGGGACGTGCACCTCCCCACGGCCGGCACCGAGCCCGGATCGGGTTCGGTGCCGCCCATCCCGTCGTCCGGTCGCGCCGCGTCGCGGGAGATCCTGAGGCGCCGCGCGCAAATGCCGGCGGGCCTCCAGGAGGACCCGGCGTACGGCGACGCAAGTTCCAAGCGGGACTTGTGGTTCGAGGTGGAGCACGATGCGCGCCGGCACACGTGCTTCACGTCGGCGATGGCGCGGCCTCGGCGCGGCGCGCACACAAGGCGGGCGGGGGCCGCCGCCCGGCGGCTCGTACATCGACGAGCCGCCCCACCCAGCGGCCCCCGCCGCAGCCCGGCAGGGAGGACGAAGAGGACCGGAGGCTGCGGGCGGCGCTCGCGGCGTCCGCGAGCGATGCGACCTCGACGAGCCGGCCAAATTGCCGCACCTCGCCGAGACGCCGCGCGTCTCCGCCACGGCGGAAGGCCGAAGGCCCAGGAGAACGCCCAGGCGGAGGCGTGGGCCTTCCTGGAGATGGCGCGCCGGCAGGAGGAGGACACGCGCCTGGCGGCGCTCCGTGAGGAGGAGGAGCGCCAGGTCGCGCTCCGGGCAGAGGAGGAGGAGCAGCTCCGCCAGAGTCCGCGCGAGGGCACGATCGCGCAGCCGGCGAGCCCGCCGAACCCGCGATCCGCACTTTGGGAAAAGGGCGCAGTGGTCGCCCTGGCCGGAGTCCCCGCCGCCTCCGGCGTTTCTAGCCGAACAATGACGCGCCGGGGGCGTCGTCGTCATCGACGCCGACGACGACGCAGTACTACCGGGGTAATCACGCCGGCGGCCACCGCGTGCTCGCAAACCCTAGCTAGGGTTTGCTTTTTTTTTTAGTTTAAAGCCATATAGGGCTTTCTTTTGTGTAAAATTTGCCCAAAATAGGGCTAAGTTTAATGACCAACTAGTTTAAATTTATGTTTTGTTGTTTTCCTTTTTTATTTTCATTTTTGTTTTATTTTATTACATATGCGCTGCGTCCGCGCGTTGGGCGCAGCGCGTGACCCAAACGGACACAAGGACGCGGGCCGCTGTCCGCGTATCCGCTCGGCCACCCAAACGGCTCAAAACGGACGGCCCAACACGTCCGTTTTGGTCGCGAGGTTGGAGATGGCCTTAGTACTAGCTTAGGTAGAGGTTGTCTGGTAGCTTTGGGTGTCCGGGAAGGGTGCTACCGGGGCTCCATGAACAAACTTTGCAATGTCGTTTGTCGCATGCTGGCTGTAGATGTCAGGTTGCGGGTCTAGAAGGCGGTGTAGGAGTGTGTTGCGTTGTGCGTGTCAGGTGTCAGGTTGACTGCAAGCCAGGGTGGAAGCCATGGAAGAGGTCGACAACACATCGTACCTTGAGGACAGAATTGATCTGTTGCTGACATCCTTGGTGTGGCAGACTAGCAAATCTACAAGGTAGCAGCCAATTGATAACCTCGGCCTAGGACAGGATGACCGGTCAGTTTGCAATAATGCAATCAAATAGGGAACGGAAGAGTGGAGTTTCAGAACCGGGCGGCACATGCACCGGCCTGAACTCGTTCTCCCATTGGCCGGTGATTCACAACGAAATCATTGGTAAAATGGACTTATATGCACCAGACCGTGTGAATACGTCTGCCATACGACGGGTTCAGCTGTAGAAAGCCGGACCGTGCGGCTTCGGGACAGGCGTGGACCCCGCACGTCTCATGGAGTAACTTTTTTACTATACGTTGTTACACGCCCGGACGTGCCTCTTCTCTTCCCCAACCATTCTCCATTCTTTTTAGCACTCTGGTCCGCCGTCGCACACTACCGACACCGGCAGCCGGCAGGCCACCCCAAGGGTACCAGTACCACGGCAAGGTATCATAAAGATGTACACAGCGTCTACGCAACCACATGAGCATCCATCCTTGGCTGTGGGAGAGAAGGGCAGGGCGCTCGCTGCCAAGAGTGCATGTCCACTCCGTACGTCAATGGCGCGACGAGCTCGAACATCCCCATTAACCGCCCCCAACACGCGCTGCACCCGTGGCTCGAAACAGAGGTGAGTCAGAGGAGATTGTCGGTCCCTGTCTCCCTTGAGCGATGTGACAGCCGCGTCTCCCTAGCGACGTCCAATGTCAGAAGAAACATCAGGCTTCTCCGCCGACGCCATGGCGGCCACCTTCGCCTGCAAGGGTCTCACCTTGAACGATCTCGTCACCCTATCCGGTACATACTTGCTCGAGCACACCTAGATAAGCATGACGCAGGTGGGTTGGCTCACCGTCGTGAGTTCTAGGAGCGGTTCCACCCGGACGCGAATGGAAGCATGCTGCCCGTGTACGGCACGATGAACTCGCGACCGAGCTGGCGTGGACGGCGAACACGCGACCGTTACTTCGACAAGCTGTTGGACATGCGCAGGCTGTTGCGCACGTACGAGGTGATAGATGCAGGCGCAGAATGCGGCGACGCGGGCGGCATTCGCGCAGAGCCAGAAGCCCTTCTTCCATTGCTAGACGAGCTGATTCGCCGGGCTCACCAGCCTAGGCATCAAGACCGGCTCCAACATCGATGTGCTGGGTTTTGCTGCAGATCAATGGTGATCTTGGACGGAATGAGCATGATACATTGGGCGAGAGGCGAGATATCAGTGCAAGGATTGTGCTCTGGGGTCTCACGAGTCACGAATCCTTAAAAAAACATTGGTGGTAAAAAACTTGCCGTTTTCTACCTGTTGGACTGAATTGGCTGTTGGTCCTAGGCTCACAAGTCGTTTTGTACTGTCAAGTTCAGACGTGGGACACTACCTGTCTGCTCGGGACCAGCTAACCATTCTATTGTGAAATGTTAGATACATAATTAATACCAACATCTTGCAGTCGATACGTTTAGTGGTCCTGCACTCTTGAACCAATGATAGCCCGACTTCCACCAGGATCATATGCCGCTCGGTTCATCTAGCCATTTTCCACGGAAGACCAAATTAACTTGTTTCAGGTTCTGTTTTTATGCTCACCCTTACTGACGCCCTGCAATCATATGCCCTCTGGACTGACCAGGACAGAAGGACGATGTATGTTACAAACCCTGATAGTCAATTGGCTAAATTGTACTCCCTCCGTTCCATATTATTTATCGCTGATTTAGTAAACGGAGGCAGTACATTTTCATTAGTTTGGCCCAGTTTGCGGCTGCTGAACTTCTATGATCTGCTGAGCGAATAGCCACAAAAGCAGGGAAATTTTTTACGCAGTCAACAAAATAGTCAAAATCTGGTTGAAATAGCTTGGATTCTCATAATCCTTCTCAATGCCATACACAGCCTTAGTGCATCAGAGCACCGTCCAACCGAGGATGTCTAATAACTCACTTAATGGATATTCCAGACCTGAATGTTCATTGTGATTTTACTATGTCATGTAAGTTGAACTGCATGTAAATTGAGGTGGACGTTTTGAGTTAAACGTAAAACTCCTATTATTTGCTTCAGGGTTTAGGTTTTGTTGGCATCATTATTACCAGGAGAGTGTTTAGCTTTAGATTTGTTGCCATCATTATTCAAGGAAAATATTTAGCTTTAGACGTGTCTCTTTTTTTTTGCTATTGAAGAACTAATAACAATATTTCAGGGTTCTCTCATCGAAATGACTGGTCCTAAGAGAGGAATTGCGTTAAACTGTGATGTTCTACTTGAGTTTGACATGCGGATCAAGAATGGAGAAAAGGAAGAAGATGATGCACAGCTGATTGATGGAATGGTGGAATTTCGGGGACTATTTATGCTATGGAAACCAACGGAAGTTCGCCTTGAGAGCAATTGTGGTGCAGTTGATATGTCTGTTGCACTTATTAATGATGCAATCACTGCCACAGTGGAAGTTATCATATCAGAAGTGCAGAGTGGTTTTGATTTGTCCCTCAGTTCCATCATTTCTGTTGCGGGTGAACATACAGAATTTCAGCTTTTTCATGGTACTGTTGGTGAGTGGTGTGGATTCAGAAGATTTGCAATCGCCGTCACATTGGATACTATGATGCATTTGAAGTTCATGGTTGGTCACAAATACTCAAAACCTAATATTGAACGCAATTGCTCCTTCAAAGCTAAGCTAGATGGATACGCCAGCCATCGAATAAGGCTTGAGCTCGCTTTCATCACTGTTAAGGTGACATGGGTGGCGTGGCCTCCTGTATAAACCCTTAATCGTTTAGCTTTAAGCGATGTTGTGTATTCTTACTGGGTGATGATTTGCTTACTTGACTATATATTACCGTTGTGATGGAACCAGAGTATTGTGAACATTTTTCTTCTCTGACTCAGAAATTTTGAAGACCAAAAATTAGCGATTGTACAATATTTGTGTTTTAATTGTATTGTTAAATAGATCTTCAGGTATTTTTGTTTCCTTCTTTTGTGGAGCAAATCTTATTTCCTTAGTTAACTTGTTTTGAACGTCCTCGAGCAATGGTTATTCTTCAAGGTCCACCTTTACATTTTTCCCTAAATCAGTGCAGACAACGTGGAAGGATGGTACTACTCCATAAAAGAGGAAGTCAGAGATTTTAAATGTATCTATACACTAAATAGTAGTATCTAGATACATCTAATTGACAAATTTTTGACATTCTTTTATA
Source organism: Lolium perenne (assembly GCF_019359855.2). Taxonomy (NCBI): domain Eukaryota; kingdom Viridiplantae; phylum Streptophyta; class Magnoliopsida; order Poales; family Poaceae; genus Lolium; species Lolium perenne. The sequence continues at coordinate 166,741,061 of NC_067247.2, forward strand.
TATAGAGGTAGCATTATTTAGAAAAGGGGCAAGGCTGCTACTATTATTCAACGGTAACATCTAAGAAACACAACAACGCACACACCACATCCCTCTGTTTCGACTCTAATGATTAAGAACGGCTTTATATTTTGCAACCAGTCGTCATCCCACGAACAATGTCTTATTTTTATTGACCAGGACAATTATCAAATGGTAGAGCTAAAATACTTCAATATGGATGTATCTAGAACTAAAATGTGTCTAGATACATCCATATTAGAGTCAATTAATATGAACCGGAGGGAGTATTTCTTTTAGATGAAATGTTTTCTTCAGAGCCACAAAGTTCAGTGGATATTAGTCAGAATATGCATGAATTTAACAACGGCTATAACTTATAAGTAGAGTAACTATTTGCTGTCTTGAATGATGAACAACAAGGTAATGCTATGAAAAAACATGTGACTGTCACAGGTCCGCAACTGAAACATCATTTTGGCTCTCCAATCAGGACTAACTTCATTACGTGTTAAACCTGTTGGAAATAATCTTGTAGTTGCTTAGTAGTTAAGCTAGCAGCACTAGTTCAGTTTGGGTTTTGCTTGTAGCAGCAAAACGCCATCTAGACATTAGCTGTACTTGGTCGGCCACTGTAGCAGGTCGGTCACTGTAGCAGGTCGGTTACTGTACTAGGTCGGTCACTGTAGCACCGACCTGAAAACCTCTATATAAGAGGCACCCTATATGGAAGCAAAAAAAAGAAGAAAATGTAGCAGTATTGAGCTGCACCAAACTACTTGTGTCCACTTTCAATTTGAGTTGAGAGTGTGTGTGTCCAAGTGCAAAGAGTGAGTAGCAGCAGCTCTTAATAGTAGCTTTCATTTGGTATCAGAGCCATGGCGTTAGTTCCGCACGGTGCCGGTGTCGGGGGGAGCTCGGTGACGCTGACCTGCCCGGTGCTCACGCCGACGAACTACACCGTCTGGGCTATCAAGGTGGAGGCGATCCTTGATGCCCAGGGCGTGTGGGAGGCGGTGTCTCCGGCAGATGGCGTGGCGGTGGACGCGGCGAAGAACAAGATGGCGAGGGCACAACTTCTTGGCGCGCTGTCAGAGGACATCCTCATGTCGGTGTCGACGAAGAAGACGGCGAAGGAGGTGTGGGATAGCCTCAAGACAAGGTTCATAGGCGTCGATCGTGTCAAGGCTGCTCGTCTCTCGACTCTCCGAGGGGAGTTCGACCGGCTGTACATGGCGGAGGAGGAGCAGCTGGATGACTACGCCGGAAAGATCAGCGGCATGGCGGCAAGGTACGCGAGCCTCGGCTCGACACTCAGCGACGCCGACATGGTGAAGAAGCTGCTCGACACCGTTCCCGACCGGCTGTACAACGCGGTGGCCGGGATCGAGCAGTTCTGTGACCCGGAGGAGATGGCGTTCGAGGAGGCGCTGGGCAGGCTCAAGACGTTCGAGGAACGCTCACGGCGTCGCGCGCAAGCCAAGGGCGTCGGCGAACAGAGTGACGGCCAGCTTCTGCTCACGGCCGCTCAGTGGGAGGTACGACGACGTCAGCGCGGCCGTGGCCACAACCACAACGACAGCGGGAGCAGCGTGGACTCAGGCGCGAGGGGACGGCGTGGCAAGTGCTGGAACTGTGGCGTTCGCGGCCACTTTTCCCGTGACTGCCCCGAGCCCAGGAAGGAGAAGGCGTTTCTCGCCAACGTCGACTGCGAGCCGGCGTTGTACTAGGTTGTGACTTGGGGGGGAAATAAGCCACTTCGTGCGGTGTCGACGACCAGCGTGTTCGTGCGCGTCTAGGTGGTACGTGGCCGTGGCGGGAGTGCCTAGCTTGTCGTGCGTCAGAGAGCGTTGGTGATCTGTTGAAGGCCTGCGGCGTTGTGCGCGTTGGAGCGTGTTGTGCGTGCGGCCGGTATGTGCGGATCAAGCAGCCAAGTGCGCGTCTCAAGATGAAGTGGCAGGAAGGTGCAGGCACCAAGATTAGGGGGTGATTGTTGGAAATAATCTTGTAGTTGCTTAGTAGTTAAGCTAGCAGCACTAGTTCAGTTTGGGTTTTGCTTGTAGCAGCAAAACGCCATCTAGACATTAGCTGTACTTGGTCGGCCACTGTAGCAGGTCGGTCACTGTAGCAGGTCGGTTACTGTACTAGGTCGGTCACTGTAGCACCGACCTGAAAACCTCTATATAAGAGGCACCCTATATGGAAGCAAAAAAAAGAAGAAAATGTAGCAGTATTGAGCTGCACCAAACTACTTGTGTCCACTTTCAATTTGAGTTGAGAGTGTGTGTGTCCAAGTGCAAAGAGTGAGTAGCAGCAGCTCTTAATAGTAGCTTTCAAAACCATGGCATGCTCATGTAAAAGATAGTACAAAATAATCACTCAGATGCATGCTTTTTTTTAGAGACGAAGGGTAGCCTCGCCCAGTTTATAGTATCATTCTTACATAGCAGAAGTCGCAGTTTTCCTTTCCTCATTGACCGCATAACTCCTCATACTATCCTACATCGAAAAATAACCAGAAACTGCAAGTTTTCATCCCCGGAGAACATAACACTCTGCAGAATAAAGCCTAGATATCTAGGAGCCGTTTTTCGCTCTGGTTGACCATGATGTTGCCAAACAGCATCTTCGACTGCTTCCTCGCCGTCACTTTCAGGTTACTTCTACGGTTCTACCACAGCCACCAGTGTAGCCCATTGACTTTCCTTGCTCACAGTGCCCAATTTGCCAAATTACCTGCATTCCAGATCACACCAACTTTCAAAACTGAATATCATTTCTTGTTTTCCACAAAACTACAACAGCTGAGAACATATTGATAAAAATATAGTTTTCGGCACTTAACCATCGATTGACCAGATGCTCACAATTCACACCCATGGAACACACCTAAAGTTTCCTACTGCATATAGTGACTGCACATCCTAATTTCCGGACCATACAATCTTTCATCTCACTAAGTAAAAAATATCAGTCAAAGCAACGTATGCAACACGTCTGGGTGGTGTAGTTGGTTACCACATTTGTCTCACACACTAAAGGTACCAAATTCGAACCTGGGCTCAGACATTTTTTATTTATTTTTCTTCGCAGTTTTGATCGATTTTTTTGCGAGGAATTTTAATCTTGGATTGTCTATTCTTTTTTGTCTCAATTGGGAGAGCCTATATGTGACCTTTTATGAGGTCTGCATTTTACTGCTGCAAGAGCTAACCGAGCTGTGTATATATTACATTAGTATTATTTAAGTTACTAAATCATCATGTTAATGCTACACTGAAACAACAGGGCCAACTCATTTCACCTCAATATCACATTTTTCTCAATAACCTTTGCCACAGCAAAAGACATAGTAATAGTAATCAATGTCTGTCGGATCATTTCACTAAAGATAAACCAGCAGCTAAAGGCGTAACAAAATTATTCATGTTGTGGCAAAGGATGACTGGCTCCAGTCTACATCATCAGCTCTAGTAGATTCTGAGTTCAGGCACAGTGGAAGACCTATTCTAAACCTAGCTATGGCTTATCGCTTCTGAAACTGTTGCATGATGTGCATCTTAAGTTCCGCAAACCGTGCTGCGCAGTTGGACAGGCAAGACACTTCGCTGTTGCTGAAGCTGCTCCCAATGCTTCCGGTGATGCATTTGTCCCAGCAAGTGTCAGTCAGCTTTGCTATGATCTCGTTTGCTATGACCTTCCTCTTCTCCTCCTGCAGAGAGAGAAAATGCATGTGGTGATGAGATTGCTGCTGAAGTACATCATAGCAGACTGTTTACATAAGAGATTTTGAAAGAGAAGCTAAATACACGGATGTGCAAGGACTCTACTTCAAGAGACAACAGAGATATTGCTTAACTGTCTAGTCCTTCACATGGAGAGAAAGGGGAGGAGACACAAGTACTGTAATACAATTTAATGAGCATATATCAAAAGCAACTCAACTTCTGCCCAATTCCAACTTCTGAAATTCATAATGAGGGTCCCTAGAGCATGCTAGATTAAAATATTTGCCACACTAATGGTTTGCTTCAAATTAAACCATGTGGTCCACTAGTTCTCCTCTTAAGTCCAATGCTAATTCAAATCTCGCAGCTGTTTCACATGGCCAAATAATACACAAGTTTCTATCTTATAGGAGTTCTAGCCATCAGGAATTCTGGTTGTAGAACACTTGGAGTTAAGTATCAGGATTTCCCTGGAAATAATATACATCAATATAGCCCAAGACAGGACAGAAGTGATTATAGATTTGCGAAACGCAACAAGATAGCCCCATTGGATAATTACAGATGCACTTGGTGTTCAGGGCTATTCTAATTTCAATGACTACCTAATGATCACATATACTCATTAACTACAGGTTGCCAGAATACCAACGACCACAATTTCAAGTCTCCTTGTGCTACGTGTTTGAAACCCTCCAAGTAAAAGATTTCTAGCCTTATAAAAAGAAAAACAGAAACAACTAATTTACCTGAAAAGTCATATGTTGCGTGAAACCAGAAAGATTCCTTTAGTTTAGGGTCAGGGTTCTGAGTAGTTCTTATACAGAAGGAATTGGGTAAAATCTACTGCTAGAAGCTTCCTATACCTCCAGTTCTACAACCGATTTTGGGATCTTCTGAGCAACTGAACCAGCATAGCTTCAATCCATGAGAACAAGAAGATCACTTTGTGGGGGTGGGATGGGTACATCCACCCAATTGCCTCTCGAACAGCATTTAGTTCCTAAACGGACCTACAATCTGTAATGCAGAATTCAACCTCAATTGTAACCTGCAGCACATATCTAAACCCCAAATTCAATTCCCCCAGGTTGTAGCTGCTCTTTATGTTTCCTTTCTTTGTGAAGAAATTATAGTACGCAGATGAATCTGCTGAACAATGAGAAACACTCGGCTCGATTTTCACATCCCCAGCAAATCGGTACCAAATCTGGGCGCAAAATACAGCACAAAGGGGGTGAAGGGATCGCCAGATCACCCGCTTTCTCTCGACGATTGCATCGCAAAAAACATAACAAGAAGGCTGCACTGCGAACCAACGCCCTGATGCGCCGACGGGCACTGCCAGGAATCAAGAACAGGGGACAGCGGTGTAGGTTTAGGGTTCGGGTCTAGGTTTAAGGGCGGTAGATGGTAGTTACCTCGATGAGCGCCAGCAGCCTCGGGTTGACACCTGAAGCATCCATGGCTTTGGCTGCGCTCGAGCCCCTGCTACCTCCTTCCTTCCCTTCGCAGCGGAGGAAGCTCTTGCCTTTTGTTTTCCTTTCCCCTGGGGCAAGAAAGACAAGGGGAAGAAGAACGTGGAGGAAGGGATGAAGCCTTTTTCCTTTTTTTTAGGCCTGTTTGGTATGGGCCGCGGTGGAGAAAAATGTGCTGGGTGCGACAATTCTTGTACACCCCGTCTCGTGGTACACTTGGGCTTTGAATACTTCTCTCAACAAAAAAAACTTGGGCTTTGAATATGTTAAAAAAACATTGCGCTTATAAATCTTTATCTGCATTATTATCTTGGTTAAAATTAGTTGACACAATTTTGGTTAGATTTGGTCTAGATGCACACGTTTCAGTAGGTAGGTTTGCTCATTTTAGATAAAGAAGAACTGTGTCAACTAATTTGGAACGAAGCAAGTATAAATTGAAGGGGAAATCTACTTATAGGTGCCGCACATGTGTCCTTGCACGACGCACTGTGATTCGGTGCTCGGCTTTATCTCGCGGCCCAAGCGACTCATAGAGAGGGAACATCAACTTGTCCCACCACGCGGCGTCCTACTTCGCGTGTCTTCGTCGTGTGCTCCCACATAGGAGTATGAGACATAGCCAGTGTGGTTATATGCAAGCATGCGAACACAAATCAGGATAGCCAATCCTACCAAAGTACCAATTCATTTGTGGAAATTATAAAGTTCGAGCGGACAATCATTTTTTGTTGAATGAAAAAAATTCACACGTGTAAAACGCTTAAAAGCCGATCCGTTGTATTGTTGATATAAAAATACAAATATTGTTTCACTAGTGGAAAATTGTAAAAACCTATTGGTTCCTCCTTTCTGTAATTGATACCGATGTTTTAGTTTAAATTTTAAGTACAATCACCACAAAAATTATGAAACAGATTGAATAGAAGACTGTCATTTGTCTTGACGAATGTAAGAAGACAAATATAGCCAATCATTTGTCTTGAGCATAGTATACTACCATTTTCTTTGTTGAATATTTTTTTTGAAACGAAGGCAAAAGCCTTTAGCTTATCCATTAATTAAGAAGAAGATGTTCGGTTAATTTGCGGAAAACCGGGCGAAAACCATACAAAAAAGTCATCACATGGCGATCCCTACTCTCACATGGCAATTCCAACTCTAACACAGAGGCAAGTCCAATCAAGACCCGAGAAACAACCAAACCAAACGAGAAACCCCACTAAGCAGAAACTAGACTACCTTCAACCAATGCCGAAGCGAAGACGCTGCGACACGAGGAGCACACACCATACCCAAACCAAGAGGACAGGGCGAGAAACAAAGATCATCCATCAAGCATCCTCAAGCACCTTTCATATGGTGCCACTTTTCTTGCCTTTGCACTTGAGTGGCTTCTCTTTCCTGGTGCCACTACGAGGGCAATCATCCACCTTTTTACTTTTGCGCGTGATTGTCGTTCCTGTTAGGATGCAAGCGATCGCCCTTCCGCATCCAGGAATAGCAGCCTCCAAGCTGTTGAGCACGTCGCAAAGTTCTTTTGCAAAGAGAGCATCTGGATTAAGAGCCGACGGTGGTGGGTGGGGTGCTGAAATCACATCTGAGAACCCGAGTGAGCACAAGGTCGGCGCTGAATCCACCTCCATATGCTCCATTGACAGAGGCAAAGTGGAACTCCAAGAATATCCTAAAGATCAGGCATGATCTGCAGCACCGGAGTGACAACCGCGGCAATGGTATCGCCCTCAGCGGTAGACGATGCAGAGGGCAAGGTGGACGGCAACGACGATGACAGACTGTCCCCAAAACGAGGAGAGAAGCATCCATAGAGCTCCACTCCCCTATCCTTTGCGGAGTCAACACCAACCTCACTAGGAGGACACAATGTATGGTTGGTCTCCAACATAGCCGGCAAAGGGGAGATCTTGCTCAAAGTAGCCTATGCCTGCTCCAGAAAGCTCGCAATCCGCCCCAAGCAGCCTTGCAACTGCTCAACCTGAGCCACCAGAGTGGACTGCAACACCACATCAGACAATGGAACAGAGCTAGTAGGAGTAGAAACGACCGATGCCCAAGACCCACAACAAAATTCTTTGGAGGGAGGAGCCGATCTCATCGAACCCACACATGAAGCTGAAGCGTGATGATTATCGGCGACATGGTAGGACCTGGTGGCGCGGCAAGGCATGCCAAGGAGCTAAGAGGACGCCATGGGTTGCGGCATTCACGCTTACGGTGGCCATTCTCCAAACAGCGGGAGCACCGAAAGGGATCTTTGCAAACAACCGCACGATGCCCATGAGCGAGGCATATGCAACATCGACCAGAGAGCCAAGCCGGGATGGGGCGAGGGGGCGGAGCCGAGGCTGGTGACTTCGGACGATGTAGACTGCGCTGTGGCAACACCTCTTGCCAAGCACTGCCAGCCTTCGCTTCGCGCCCCATGGACTGAGCGGCCAGGGACGAGCTTTGGGTAGGCACTCGCCCCATCGGGGCCACATCTGAAGGATATATGCCCTAGAGGCAATAATAAAGTGGTTATTATATATCTTTATGTTTATGATAAATGTTTATATACCATGCTATAATTGTATTAACCGAAACATTGATACATGTGTGATATGTAAACAACAAAGAGTCCCTAGTATGCCTCTTAACTAGCTTGTTGATTAATGGATGATTAGTTTCGTAATCATGAACATTGGATGTTATTAATAACAAGGTTATATCATTGTATGAATGATGTAATGGACACACCCAATTAAGCGTAGCATAAAGATCACGTCATTAAGTTATTTGCTATAAGCTTTCGATACATAGTTACCTAGTCCTTATGACCATGAGATCATGTAAATCACTTATACCGGAAAGGTACTTTGATTACATCAAACGCCACTGCGTAAATGGGTGGTTATAAAGGTGCGATTAAGTATCCGGAAAGTATGAGTTGAGGCATATGGATCAATAGTGGGATTTGTCCATCCCGATGACGGATAGATATACTCTGGGCCCTCTCGGTGGAATATCGTCTAATGTCTTGCAAGCATATGAATAAGTTCATAAGAGACCACATACCACGGTACGAGTAAAGAGTACTTGTCAGGAGACGAGGTTGAACAAGGTATGGAGTGATACCGATGATCAAACCTCGGACAAGTAAAATATCGTGTGACAAAGGGAATTGGTATCGTATGTGAATGGTTCATTCGATCACTAAAGTCATCGTTGAATATGTGGGAGCCATTATGGATCTCCAGATCCCGCTATTGGTTATTGGTCGGAGAGAGTACTCAACCATGTCCGCATAGTTCACGAACCGTAGGGTGACACACTTAAGGTTTGATGTTGAAATGGTAGAAACTTGAATATGGAATGGAGTTCGAATATTTGTTCGGAGTCCCGGATGAGATCCCGGACATCACGAGGAGTTCCGGAATGGTCCGAAGAATAAGATTCATATATAGGAAGTCATTTTATAAGATTTAAAATGATCCGGAAGGTTCTAAGGAAGGTTCTAGAAGGTTCTAGAAAAGTCCGGAAGAAACCACTTTGGAAGGCGGAGTCCCAAAGGGACTCCACCACCATGGCCGGCCAACCCTAAGGGGGGAGGAGTCCCAAGTGGACTCCCCTAAGGGGGCCGGCCACCCCCTCCCAAGGAAGGGTGGGAATCCCACCTCTAGTGGGAGTCCTAGCTTGGGTAGGTTTCATGTGATATGGAAGGTTTTGGTTTGGGGTCTTATTCGAAGACTTGTAGACCAACTCTTGGGTGTTCCACCTATATAATGAGGGCCAAGGGGAGGGGGCCGGCCACCCCAACACCACAAGGTGGCCGCACCCCTATAGTGGCCGGCGCCCCCCTCTCCCCAAACCCTAGCCGACCCACTCCTCCTTCTTCCCCGCACGCTTAGCGAAGCTCCGCCGGGATTCTCCACCACCACCGACACCACGCCGTCGTGCTGCCGGATTCAAGAGGAGCTACTACTTCCGTTGCCCGCTGGAACGGGGAGGTGGACGTCGTCTTCATCAACAACCGAACGTGTGACCGAGTACGGAGGTGCTGCCCGTTGGTGGCACCGTGATCAAGATCTACGCGCTTTTGCAAGCGGCAAGTGAACGTCTACCGCAGCAACAAGAGCCTCATCTTGTAGGCTTTGGAATCTCTTCAAGGGTGAGTCTCGATAATCCCCTCGTTGCTACCGTCTTCTAGATTGCATCTTGGCTTGGATTGCGTGTTCGCGGTAGGAAATTTTTTGTTTTCTATGCAACGAATCCCTACAGTGGTACCATAGCCGTGTCTATGCATAGATGGTTGCACGAGTAGAACACAATGGTTTTGTGGGCGTTGATGCTCTTGTTATCTTTAGTTTGAGTACTTTGCATCTTTGTGGCATAGTGGGATGAAGCGGCTCGGACTAACTTTACATGACCGCGTTCATGAGACTTGTTCCTCGTTCGACATGCAACTTGTATTGCATAAGAGGCTTTGCGGGTGTCTGTCTCTCCTACTATAGTGAAGATTCAATTTACTCTTCTATTGACAACATTAGTATCAACGTTGTGGTTCATGTTCGTAGGTAGATTAGATCTCTCTCGAAAACCCTAAACCACGTAAAATATGCAAACCAAATTAGAGACATCTAACTTGTTTTTGCAGGGTTTGGTGATGTGATATGGCCATAATGTGATGATGAATATGTATGAGATGATCATTATTGTATTGTGGCAACCGGCAGGAGCCTTATGGTTGTCTTTATATTTCATGTTGAGTAGTATTTCAAAGTAGTTGTAATAGTTGCTACATGGAGGACAATCATGAAGACGGCGCCATTGACCTTGACGCTACGCCGACGATGATGGAGATCATGCCCGAAGATGATGGAGATCATGTCCGTGCTTTGGAGATAAAGATCAAAGGCGCAAAGACAAAAGGGCCTTATCATATCACATATGAACTGCATGTGATGTTAATCCTTTTATGCATCTTATTTTTGCTTAGATCGCGACGGTAGCATTATAAGATGATCCCTCACTAAAATCTCAAGATAATAAAGTGTTCATCCTTAGTAGCACCGTTGCCAAGACTTGTCGTTTCGAAGCATCTCGTGATGATCGGGTGTGATAGAATCAACAAGTGCATACAACGGGTGCAAGACAGTTTTGCACATGCGGATACTAAGGTGGCCTTGACGAGCCTAGCATGTACAGACATGGTCTCGGAACACGTGATACCAAAAGGTAGAGCATGAATCATATGGTTGATATGATGAACACTTTGAGTGTTCGCCATTGAAATCACACCTTGTCTCATGATGATCGGACTTAGGTGCGGTGGATTTGGTTCATGTGATCACTAAGACAATGCGAGGGATATTGTTTTGAGTGGGAGTTCACCTAGATTTTTAATTATGTTGAATTAAAATTTGAACTCAATTTGTCATAAACTTAGTCTAAACTTTTGCAAATATATGTTGTAGAGATGGCGTCCCCAATCAATTTTAACCAGTTCCTAGAGAAAGAAAAGCTTAAGAGCAACGGTAGCAACTTCACCGACTGGTTCCGTCATGTGAGGATCTTCCTCTGGCGGAAATCTGCAATTTGTGCTTGATGCACCGCTAGGTGACCCTCCTGCAGAAACTGAAACCGATGAAGTAAAGAATGTTTACGCGACTCGGAAAACTCGGTACTCTCAAGTTCAGTGTGCCCTCCTGTGGAGTCTGGAAGCCGATCTTCAAAAACGTTTTGAGCACCACGATCCTCATGAGTTGGTCAATGAGCTGAAAGCTATATTTGAAACTCATGCGGCCGTGGAATGCTATGAAGCATCGAAACACTTCTTCAGCTGCATGATGGAAGAAGGCAACTCCGTTAGTGAGCACATGCTCGCCATGACCGGGCATGCGAAGAAACTCAGTGACTTGGGAATAGTGATTCCTAACAGTCTGGGGATTAATCGTGTCCTTCAATCACTGTCACCAAGTTAGAAGAACTTTGTGATGAACTACAATATGCAGAACATGAACAAGGAGTAACCTGAACTCTTTGGCATGCTAAAAGCTGCTGAGATTGAGATCAAGAAAGAGCACCAAGTGTTGATGGTCAACAAGACAACCAGTTTCAAGAAACAGGGCAAGTCTAAGGGAAAATTCAAGAAGGGTGGCAAGAAAGCTGCCACGTCTCCTGTGAAACCTAAGAACGGCCCTAAGCCTGATGCTGAGTGCTATTACTGCAAGGAGAAGGGACACTGGAAGCGTAATTGCTTCAAGTATCTGGCTGATCTGAAGAGCGGCCTTGTCAAGAAGAAGAAAGAAGGTATATCTGATATACATGTTATAGATGTTTATCTCACTGGTTCTCGTTCTAGTACCTAGGTATTTGATACTGGTTCGGTTGATCATATTTGTAACTCGAAACAGGAACTAAAGAATAAACGAAGACTACTGAAAGATGAAGTGACGATGCGCGTTGGAAACGGATCCAAAGTCGATGTGATCGCTGTCGGCACACTTCCTCTACATCTACCTTCGGGATTAGTTTTAAGCCTAAATAATTGTTATTTTGTACCCGCGTTGAGCATGAACATTATATCTGGATCTTGTTTAATGCAAGACGGTTATTCATTCAAGTCTGAGAATAATGGTTGTTCTATTTTTATGAATAATATCTTTTATGGTCGAGCACCTGAAAAGAATGGCTTATTTCTGTTAGATCTCGATAGTAGTGATATACATATACATAACATTGATGCTAAGCGAATTAAATTGAATAATAATTCTACTTATATGTGGCACTGTCGTCTTGGTCATATTGGAGTGAAACGCATGAAGAAACTCCATACCGATGGATTACTTGAATCACTTGACTTTGAGTCACTTGATAGATGCGAAGCATGTCTAATGGGAAAAATGACTAAGACTCCATTTTCTGGTATGATGGAGCGAGCTACTGACTTATTGGAAATCATACATACCGATGTGTGTGGACCAATGAGCGTAGCATCGCGCGGTGGTTATCGTTATGTTCTAACCTTCACAGATGATCTGAGTAGATATGGGTATATCTATTTCATGAAACATAAATCCGAAACTTTCGAGAAGTTTAAGGAATTCCAAAGTGAAGTAGAAAATCAACGTAACAAGAAGATTAAATTTCTACGATCTGATCGTGGAGGTGAATATCTGAGTTATGAGTTTGGCATGCATTTAAAGAAATGCGAAATACTTTCACAATTGACACCGCCGGGAACACCACAACGAAACGGTGTGTCCGAACGTCGTAATCGAACTCTCTTAGATATGGTTCGTTCTATGATGTCTCTTACTGATTTGCCTTTATCATTTTGGAGTTATGCATTAGAGACAGCAGCATTCACTTTAAATAGAGCACCATCAAAATCCGTAGAAACGACACCGTATGAATTATGGTTTAATAAGAAACCTAAGTTGTCGTTCCTTAAAGTTTGGGGTTGCGAAGCCTACGTAAAAAAGTTACAACCGGACAAGTTAGAACCCAAAGCGGAGAAATGCGTCTTCATAGGATACCCTAAGGAAACTATACGGTACACTTTCTATCACAGATCCGAAGGCAAAATCTTTGTTGCTAAGAACGGAACCTTTCTTGAGAAAAAAATTCTCACTAAAGAAGTGACTGGAAGAAAAGTAGAACTCGATGAGATTGATGAATCTATACTCGTTGATCAGAGTAGCGCTGTACCGGAAGTTGTACCTGTACCGCCTACACCGGCAACAGAGGAAGCTAATGATAATGATCATGAAACTTCAAACGAGGAAACTACTGAACCTCGCAGATCAACAAGGGAACGTGCCACTCCTGATTGGTATGATCCTTGTCTAAATGTCATGATTGTAGATAACAATGATGAGGACCCTGCGACGTATGAAGAAGCGGTGATGAGCCCAGATTCCAACAAATGGCAAGAAGCCATGAAATCCGAAATGAGATCCATGTATGATAACAAACTATGGACTTTGGTAGACTTACCTGATAGCCGCAAGGCTGTCGAGAATAAATGGATCTTCAAGAGAAAAACAGATGCTGATGGTAATATTACTGTCTATAAAGCTCGACTTGTCGCAAAGGGTTTCCGACAAATTCAAGGAGTTGACTACGATAAGACTTTCTCACCTGTAGCGAAGCTAAAATCTGTGAGGATTTTGTTAGCAATAGCTGCATTTTTTGATTATGAGATTTGGCAGATGGATGTCAAAACGGCGTTCCTTAATGGAGACATTGAGGAAGAGTTGTATATGGTACAACCCAAAGGTTTTGTCGATCCTAAAAATGCTGACAAAGTATGCAAACTTCAGCGTTCAATTTATGGACTGAAGCAAGCATCAAGAAGTTGGAACCGACGCTTTGATAAGGTGATCAAAGACTTCGGGTTTATACAGTGTCATGGAGAGGAATGTATTTACAAGAAAGTGAGTGGGAGCTCTGTAGCATTTCTGATATTATATGTAGATGACATATTATTGATTGGGAATGATATAGAACTATTAAGCAGTGTAAAAGGTTATTTGAATAATAGTTTTTCAATGAAAGACCTTGGTGAAGCATCGTATATATTAGGCATCAAGATTTATAGAGATAGATCAAAACGCCTAATAAGGCTATCACAGAGTACATACCTGGACAAGATTCTAAAGAAGTTTAGAATGGACGAAAGTAAGAAAGGGTTTTTACCTATGTTACCAGGCAAGGTCTTGAGTAAGACTCAAGGACCGGCTACGGCAGAAGAAAGAGAAAGGATGAGTAATATCCCCTATGCCTCGGCAGTAGGATCTATCATGTATGCCATGCTATGTACTAGACCGGATATAGCACATGCTGTTAGTTTGACTAGCAGATATCAAAGTGATCCAGGAATGGAACACTGGACAGCGGTCAAGAATATCCTGAAGTACTTGAAAAGAACTAAGGATATGTTTCTTTGTTATGGAGGTGACCAAGAGCTCGTTGAGTGGTTACACCGATGCAAGTTGGAACACTGATCCTGATGACTCTAAGTCACAGTCTGGGTACGTGTTTATATTGAATGGTGCGATGGTGGGCAAGCTCGAAGCAAAGGCACGGTGGCGAAGTCTTCAACAGAATCAGAGTACATAGCGGCTTCAGAGGCTTCATCAGAAGCTGTATGGATGAAGAGGTTCATTGTAGAGCTCGGTGTGGTTCCTAGTGCATTGGACCCACTAGTCATATACTGTGACAACATGGGTGCCATCGCCAATGCACAAGAACCAAGGTCACACAAGAGGCTGAAGCATATCAAGCTGCGTTACCACTCGATTCGCGAGTACATCGAAGATGGAGAAGTAAAGATTTGCAAAGTACACACTGATCTGAATGTAGCAGATCCGTTGACTAAAGCTCTCCCTAGGGCAAAGCATGACCAACACCAGAATGCCATGGGTGTTAGGTACATTACAATATAATCTAGATTATTGACTCTAGTGCAAGTGGGAGACTGAAGGAGATATGCCCTAGAGGCAATAATAAAGTGGTTATTATATATCTTTATGTTTATGATAAATGTTTATATACATGCTATAATTGTATTAACCGAAACATTGATACATGTGTGATATGTAAACAACAAAGAGTCCCTAGTATGCCTCTTAACTAGCTTGTTGATTAATGGATGATTAGTTTCGTAATCATGAACATTGGATGTTATTAATAGCAAGGTTATATCATTGTATGAATGATGTAATGGACACACCCAATTAAGCGTAGCATAAAGATCACGTCATTAAGTTATTTGCTATAAGCTTTCGATACATAGTTACCTAGTCCTTATGACCATGAGATCATGTAAATCACTTATACCGGAAAGGTACTTTGATTACATCAAACACCACTGCGTAAATGGGTGGTTATAAAGGTGCGATTAAGTATCCGGAAAGTATGAGTTGAGGCATATGGATCAATAGTGGGATTTGTCCATCCCGATGACAGATAGATATACTCTGGGCCCTCTCGGTGGAATGTCGTCTAATGTCTTGCAAGCATATGAATAAGTTCATAAGAGACCACATACCACGGTACGAGTAAAGAGTACTTGTCAGGAGACGAGGTTGAACAAGGTATGGAGTGATACCGATGATCAAACCTCGGACAAGTAAAATATCGTGTGACAAAGGGAATTGGTATCGTATGTGAATGGTTCATTCGATCACTAAAGTCATCGTTGAATATGTGGGAGCCATTATGGATCTCCAGATCCCGCTATTGGTTATTGGTCGGAGAGAGTACTCAACCATGTCCGCATAGTTCACGAACCGTAGGGTGACACACTTAAGGTTTGATGTTGAATGGTAGAAACTTGAATATGGAATGGAGTTCAAATATTTGTTCGGAGTCCCGGATGAGATCTCGGACATCACGAGGAGTTCCGGAATGGTCCGGAGAATAAGATTCATATATAGGAAGTCATTTTATAAGATTTAAAATGATCCGGAAGGTTCTACGGAAGGTTCTAGAAGGTTCTAGAAAAGTCCGGAAGAAACCACTTTGGAAGGACTCCACCACCATGGCCGGCCAACCCTAAGGGGGGAGGAGTCCCAAGTGGACTCCCCTAAGGGGGCCGGCCACCCCCTCCCAAGGAAGGGTGGGAATCCCACCTCTAGTGGGAGTCCTAGCTTGGGTAGGTTTCATGTGATATGGAAGGTTTTGGTTTGGGGTCTTATTCGAAGACTTGTAGACCAACTCTTGTGTGTTCCACCTATATAATGAGGGCCAAGGGGAGGGGGCCGGCCACCCCAACACCACAAGGTGGCCGCACCCCCCTCTCCCCAAACCCTAGCCGCCCCACGCTTAGCGAAGCTCCGCCGGGATTCTCCACCACCACCGACACCACGCCGTCGTGCTGCCGGATTCAAGAGGAGCTACTATTTCCGCTGCCCGCTGGAACGGGGAGGTGGACATCGTCTTCATCAACAACCGAACGTGTGACCGAGTACGGAGGTGCTGCCCGTTCGTGGCGCCGTGATCAAGATCTTCTACGCGCTTTTGCAAGCGGCAAGTGAACGTCTACCACAGCAACAAGAGCCTCATCTTGTAGGCTTTGGAATCTCTTCAAGGGTGAGTCTCGATAATCCCCTCGTTGCTATCGTCTTCTAGATTGCATCTCGGCTTGGATTGCGTGTTCGCGGTAGGAAATTTTTTATTTTCTATGCAACGAATCCCTACAACATCGTCCTTGCCGGCGAGGGAGGTCCATACCCCTGTCGGCATACCCCCGCGCTCGAGCGGGATCCTCATCCCCACAGCAGTGGGGGTCTCGGGAGCGAGCTCGTGGACACAAACCATGGTCGAGCGCGGAGGCGGCAACAGGTCTTGATCTTCTGCCGGTGGGGTCAAGGTCGCCGACGACGCAACAGGTTAGCTCATACCAGTTGGGAGAGACTCCATCGATCGGCCTGAGAAGACACTGGCAAGTGGCGGTGGTGGAGAGGCCGCCTTCACGGACTTGGGGAGAGGCGAGCGCCTCACCAACAACCGCCCACGAACGGCAGGAGCAGACTTGCGGGTTTAGGTTGTTTAGGTTGCTCACCACATACACCATGTGGTGATCCTTCCCCGCTGAGAACTCCTTATAAACCTGTGTAAACATACTTAGCTAAGCCGTGTGGTACACTGGTACTAAATAAACCGAAGGAATCAACGCCGGAAACGCTGGCCAGTACCGTGATGCAGCTATTGGGCCATGGCCCGAGATATAACCGCCGGCATCAGCCCATGTTCATGCTATCGGCCTCCATCCGTTTTTTTTTTTTGTGAATTCTGAATGTAAAAAAATGGTTAGCTGTTCACACCATGTCGGTGTGCGTGTGCAGATTTGTGATAATCGACTGAAGCCACCTCCAGTCCCAGTTGAGTCGTGCATGCACACTCCACTCCATATACCATTTGCCATTCAAGTTTTGGGTAGCTGACCACATGTGCCATGTGGTGCTCGTTGGATGCACGGACAGGCTTATAAACCGCTCGAAATTTGCTTAGCCCAGCCGTGTGGTACTAATCGATTGCTGGTCAGGAACTCGAGGCCGGCCCACGAACGAACTGTGTCTGGGCAGCGGCCCACGGTCGAGCAGAACGAGATGGGTGCGACAATTCGTGTATACCCGGGCTCGCTGTACTTTTGGGCTTTGAACAAACGAAAAACTTAGCTTTTAGAAATACTAGTAAGTGGCACGTTGCACGTTGCCGCAGATAAGTGAAAGACTACAGTTTGAAAATAAAAGTAAAGACAAATGGTACTAAAAAAAATATAAAGTGAGATTATTATTATTTATTCTTTTAATATACTCAAACAAAATATAAGTATAATCGAACATAACGTGACAAGAAATTATGGACCATTCATTATGAGTACATATATGTTTGAAACTAAATGTTGACAGAACATTAATGTAAGTTTTACATGACTTCTTTACATGACAGAACTTCTTATCGAATCTTATTTGTTATTGTAAGTGGGTTCTAAATAAGAGATAAGGACTGCAGAAATTCGCTTTGGAGTTTGGGTGTCATGGATCTCGGTATTTTTAAAAATCTGAAAATGTGACTTCAAAGTTTCAAAAACTCAAAATAAAATTCTAGACATGGATAATGGTGTACTCTACAAATATACAACCGAAATACCTTATATTGCAGGCTTAAGAGAAAATGAGAAAATCTGACATATTTGGGAGGTTCGAATTGCACAGATCGCTACTTTAAATATCAGATTTTGTTATTTTTACATGGCCCAAATTATTGGGTATTTCGAGGTGATTCTTTTTCGTGTTTGAGGACAACAATTTTCCCTACATCCGCATTTTTTGATCCAAATTTTTGAAACTTCAAATCACCATTTTCGCTCATTTAAAAAATGCACTCCCTGTCAGCCAAGCTCTAAAAGTCCACAATCATAACAAGTGGTCGGTCAAACAATTCAGAGTAAAACTTATTGAACTTTTAATTATAACCAAGTATATTTCTTATTTTTTTATACCCTTATATTCTTTTAGGACCCTTATAGTCAATTTTTTTTCCGATAAAGCAGCATAGCCCCAGCCTCTGCATCTATTGATGCACGCGGCTTGCTTTATTAAAAACAAAGTATCAAGTCACAAAATATCCATCATCACTTATTACAGTCACGGAAATGCTAAGGTCGAAACATGAATCAATCAACTGAAAATATGGCAAATAGAAAAGGTATGCATTTGCTATTCTATTATGATGCTGCCACCCAGTAGCCTAGAAAAAGAAGTTCTGAGCAATCAGTAGCATCCGGTTGCATCCAATAACCATATCCTCCCGCTGCTCCATTGGGAGGAGGAAAACCCATTGTTGAATTGAATGAGCAGCTCGCCGGATAACCTGCAAAAAATTAGTTCCACTTTGTTTGTTTGTTAAACAATTCAGAGTAAAACTTATTGAACTTTTAACTATAACCGAGTATATTTCTTATTTGTTTATAGCCTTATATTCTTTTAGGACCCTTATAGTCTATAAGCTCCGTTTCACAAAAGGACTTTATCTAATGGTCTCAAGAGATGAGATTACGAATGAAATTGCACGTGTGAGAGATCGTGAGAGAGAAGACAACTTAGCTGGCTCATGCAGTCATGCCATTGCTGGTCGTGGTAGGTTCCCAATAAAAATTTACATGTTCACGTCAGCAATTTAGTTTTCTACGCTTGAGAGCATCTACTCACTGGATCTTGGTCCCACACTGGATGTTGATCCCACGTTGGAAGTCTGCATTGATTGTAGTTCTCTAGAAAAATGTGCTAGGTCCTAGAACATTCAGACCGGCACCGAGTGGATGCGTTCCGGAAGAAGCGAATCCAGCGCACCTCGACCGTTGGATTATGCCCAACAATAACTGATGAACGGCATACGATTGGTTTGTTTTGCAAATCAACGGCTGTGATAGGTTTAGAGATGTTTTGGCGGGAATCTTGGAAGAGGCTTGTAAATCCAAATTCAAAACTGCTACATTATAGTAGTAGAGATCTACTCTCCGGCTCTAAATATTTGTCATGGGTTTAGGCAATTGATAATAGGCTAAAATGTGTCTACATTCATTGAATCTATGAAAACTATTTAGGGGCAACACGAGTATTTTGTTTGCAACATTTAACCATATCAATACAGCTAGTTAGTGTAGAAAAAGAACTAGCAAGCTAATTTGTGTGTTTGCGTGGCACATCGGGGTCTCGGTGATGGACACATCTTGATGGACGAGTATAGGGCGGTGCCTTATTCGGCGGCTGCGTTGATGGCAGGTCTAGCAAGATCAATGCGTTGATCATTCTTGAAGGTGGCGACAAAGGCATCTTCTAGAGTATGTGCATGTGATGTACGTTTGGGTCATGGCCACCGATCATCAACTTGTAGGTGCAGTGACAGAGATCACCACGAAGGCGGCTCTGGTTGATCGATGTCTTCGCTTTGTGAGGATTTATTGAATAATATAATTTTAAAAATATGCAGAGGCTAGAGATTTCAATCTTCTTTTAAAAAAAAAATATTAACTTTGAGATTTAGTGATTGGATAGAACCCTCTAGAGGAAATGCACCATGCAAACACTTATTTGGTTATTTTGCCGTGTGATTAAACTATTCTCCCTCACTTACTCGTTGTGCAAGGTTCGGTGTTTGACAATAAATGCCCAAAAGTCCGTGGCCATCATGCAAAATTATAGGTTTTTTACCTTTTGTATTAGTTCATAGTGTTCTCTGTTACGCTCATTCTCTTCGTGTATTTAAAAAAAAAAATTACTGCAAACAAAATAAAAATACAAATGACATGTCCTTTGGCCTTATATTCTCTCCCTCCAGCCACATCATCACAAGTAATAATGAGTTGTACGAGTTGTCATGCTTCTTGGTGATTTATGTGTCCTAGCTGAACCCTAGTTGTGTCCATCAATTTATTGTTCATATAAGACTTATCGATGTATATTAATAAAAATTGCAAAGTTTTCTCTTTAATTTGCTCACCCTCGTCGTCACCATGATGTCTAGTATCGATGATGAGTGCATTTTTAGCATGTTTTTACATTGTTATTTTATTAAGTTATCATTGAGTACTAGTACGATTTTTGTATTTCACCGCGCTATCGCGCCCTTTTATGCTTGTCTACATAGGATTTCAAAATAATAAGTCAATAATAAAATATATATGAAAACTGTTATTTTCTGGCATTTTGACGTGATAGAAATTATTTTTGCACTTAATTATGCACCTGGGCGAAAGGACAATGCGAGGACAGCTTCCAGTAGCTTTAACGGGCATCGGTACGGGCAAGGCCCGCTGAAAGAACATATCTCCATTAGTAAGTGGGTTTGGTGTTGATGACAATAAGTATATACGACTAATTTTTTATTTAAGATTTGAAGGATGTAGCGATGATCGGCGTGCCCAAAAGTTGAAGAGCTTGCAAGATATGATATGTTATTCTTGTGTGGTTTTCGTTGGAAGAAAGAATGGAAGAGAGTTTAGATGAAAGAAAGAAAAGAAGAAGAGCAAGGAAGAAAAGAAAAAGAGCAGGGAAGAAAAGAAGAAGAGAAGAAATAGAGAAAAAGAGAGGAGGGGCGGCGCGGCCGAAGGCGCGGGCGGTACCACCGGCCTGCCCAGGGCCGGAGGCTCCGGGTGTAGTACCGCCCGTGGTACCGGAAAGTGTCTTAAAGACATAGAAGGTTTCCAGGGTACCCGGAGGGCTCGGCGGTACGTCGGCCGGTACCCCGGCCGGAGGCTCCGACCTCCCCCACCCGGTCCGCAGCTCCTTGGCCCGTTTTGGCCACGTGGCCGCCTCCAACTCGCCCGCGCCATCGACACCGGCCGGTAGTACCGGCCCGACCTGGCCGGTACTACTGGTCAAACCCCTCCAACGGTAGGATCCCTTCGGGTATAAATATGTCTTTTTCCCCAATGTTTCTCTACACGTTTTTTCCCCAAATCTGAGACCACCATTGCTGAGCTCCAATTGCCTAGATCTCTCAACTCCTCCACTGAAACTCCACAATATTTGAGGATTTGCTAGAGATGACCTAGATCTACTCTTCCACCAAGGGGATTTGTGTTTCATCAACATTCTTAGTAGATCTTTGTGAGGTGACCTCGAAGCTACTCTTCGTGTAGAGCTTCGTGGTTACATCTTGGGAGCCTCCAATTTGGTTGTGGATGTGTGCCCCAAGCTTTGTGTAAAGGTGCCGATTGCGACCTCAAGGCAACCGCTTAGTGGAGCAAGGGCTAGGCCTTTGTGGCATTGCTCACATGAGAATAGGGTGAGCCTTCGTGGCAGCACACCCCTCCGAACGTAGACGTACTTCCCTTTACAAGGAAGGAACTACGGGAATCGTTTCGCCGTCTCTCCGTGTTCTCCACCTCAGCTACCTCTATCCTCTCACCGCCTTTACTACTTGTATCTTGTATTGTTGCTTGCTATCTTGTCACATAGGTGAATTCACTTAGTTGCATAGCTAGAGAATTTACCTTTCTGTCAAGCCTAAATTGAAAAAGAATTAAAATTTGAGTTTACACCTATTCACCCCCTCTAGGTGTCATACGATCCTTTCACCCACCCGTACCGTCCGCCCGTACCACCCTACAGAAGCATTACCTCATCAAATACTTTCACCTCCCGCAGACGGATCAATGATCAGACACACACAGCTCCGCGAAACAGAGAAACACCGCCCCAGATCAGATCTCAAGAAGGAACTTTGGAGAAGACAAGATTCGGGCTGCTACGTTGATCCTCGAAGGACAAGTGAAAGGACGAGATGTCGCCTAGAGGGGGGGTGAATAGGCGTTTAAAAACTCTTACAGATTTGGCTTGTAAGAATGCGGAATTAAACTATGTTTATTCTACAAGAACAAACCTTAAATATGGTAGGCTCAACTAAGTGCAACAATAAAAACTAGAGCTAAGCAAGGTAGGCACGAGATATATGTAGCACAAGTGATAGCAAGATATATGTACTTCAAGCACGATGGCTATCATATGGAAAGTAAGCTCGGGTATAGAAATAACCGAGGCACACATAGACGAGGATGTATTTCCGTGTTCCCTTCCTTTGCAAGAAGGTACGTCACGTTTGGAGGGGTGGAGGTCCCACGAAGGATTCCCCAACACCACGAAGCTCACCCTATTCTCTGAGCCAAACCCACGAAGGATAATGGCCCTTTCCTTATAGTTAGCTTTTCCTCCACTCCGGAGATGGCAAGCTCCAAAACCATTCCACAAGCTCCATGAAGGAGAAGCCCGGGCCTCTTCAAAATCTTTCTTGAAGAGATCACCGGAGCACCAACCGCCAAGCCAACTAGGAGGTCTTCCTCCAAAAGTAACAAGCTCACGGTCTCTCACTCGAACTAACTATCGTGGTGGAGAGCTCAACATTATGCAATGATGCAAAGCAAGAACACCAAAGATGTTCAAATCACACCAAAGCAACAAATGCTAGCATTGGATTAGAGAGGAAGAACAAAGGAGGAAATCAACAAATGACTCCAAGATCTAGATCCAAAGGGTTCCCCTCACTTAGAGAAGAAATGGATTGGTGTGGATTGTAGATCTAGATCTCCTCTCTTAGATCCCTCAAGAATGAGCAAGAATCATGGGGCGGAATCAAGAGATAGGGCAAGTTCTTCAAAGCCAACAATGGAGGAGAGAGAGTAGAAGAACTAGCTGAGCCCAAGGTGGAAGAAAGCATATTTATAGCCCAAGCTGAAATCTAACCGTTGGGGAAGTGTCTAGCTCAGCACAGTCGAGGAGGCCAGTCAACCGGGCCTAGGGCCAGGCCATCCGGTGCAGGGGCCGGTCAGACCGGGCCATAGGCCAGACCGTCCGGTCCAAACCGGGCCTGGCGTCGGGCCATGACCGGGTTGGGTCTTGGCCATGCAGTACATGTCTCCGGTTGTCATCGGAGCAGGAGCTGGTCCGCGCCGGCGCAACCGGTCCACAGGCCGGTCCGACCGGGCGTGGGGCTGGACCAGTCTGGGCCAACACTGGGCGAAGCTGAAAAGCTTACTCGATAGTGCCCGGTGTGCACCAGTACAGTGGCCGGTGGGCACCGGGCTGGCCGGTGCCACGGTCGGTTCAGCCGGACCCCTGAAGACCCGTTCTTTTTTCCTTTTAAACATAAAATGCTCCCGAACTCCGATTGACATGAAACCAATTTTGTTGGAAATATGGAGACTCCTCACATGATATTTTTAGAGATTCTAGAGAGGGAGTCTCCCACCGTCAAGAAATGGTGAAGACGTCCAAACTCAAAAACGCAATAGAAGATGCATGCGGATTCCGTTTTCGATGAACTTGGGCTTGTTGTAAAGCTAGCAACAAGATCAAGAACCTTACACAGAGAAACACCAAGAAGTAATAGGGATATGCAAAGTATGCAAAGGGTTGAGCTCCCTAAGACGATGTGATCAAGTTACCCAACCGAAAGTCCCTCTTAATAGTGCGGCTATCTATCCTATAACTCGGTCTCTCAACAACGTTGGCCAGTACCGTGACGCAGCTATTGGGCCATGGCCCGAGATATAACCGCCGGCATCAGCCCATGTGCATGCTATCGGCCTCCATCCGTTTTTTTTTTTGTGAATTCTGAATGTACAAAAAAATCGTTAGCTGTTCACACCATGTCACACCATGTCGGTGTGCGTGTGCAGATTTGTGATGAGCGACTGAACCCAAATTCAGTCCTAGATGATCGAGACGTGCATGCACACTCCACTCCATATACCATTAGCCATTCAAGTTTTGGGTAGCTGACCACATGTGCCATGTGGTGCTCGTTGGATGCACGGACAGGCTTATAAACCGCTCGAAATTTGCTTAGCCCAGCCGTGTGGTACTAATCGATTGCTGGTCAGGAACTCGAGGCCGGCCCACGAACGAACTGTGTCTGGGCAGCGGCCCACGGTCGAGCAGAACGAGATGGGTGCGACAATTCGTGTATACCCGGGCTCGCTGTACTTTTGGGCTTTGAACAAACGAAAAACTTAGCTTTTAGAAATACTAGTAAGTGGCACGTTGCACGTTGCCGCAGATAAGTGAAAGACTACAGTTTGAAAATAAAAGTAAAGACAAATGGTACTAAAAAAATATAAAGTGAGATTATTATTATTTATTCTTTTAATATACTCAAACAAAATATAAGTATAATCGAACATAACGTGACAAGAAATTATGGACCATTCATTATGAGTACATATATGTTTGAAACTAAATGTTGACAGAACATTAATGTAAGTTTTACATGACTTCTTTACATGACAGAACTTCTTATCGAATCTTATTTGTTATTGTAAGTGGGTTCTAAATAAGAGATAAGGACTGCAGAAATTCGCTTTGGAGTTTGGGTGTCATGGATCTCGGTATTTTTAAAAATCTGAAAATGTGACTTCAAAGTTTCAAAAACTCAAAATAAAATTCTAGACATGGATAATGGTGTACTCTACAAATATACAACCGAAATACCTTATATTGCAGGCTTAAGAGAAAATGAGAAAATCTGACATATTTGGGAGGTTCGAATTGCACAGATCGCTACTTTAAATATCAGATTTTGTTATTTTTACATGGCCCAAATTATTGGGTATTTCGAGGTGATTCTTTTTCGTGTTTGAGGACAACAATTTTTCCCTACATCCGCATTTTTTGATCCAAATTTTTGAAACTTCAAATCACCATTTTCGCTCATTTAAAAAATGCACTCCCTGTCAGCCAAGCTCTAAAAGTCCACAATCATAACAAGTGGTCGGTCAAACAATTCAGAGTAAAACTTATTGAACTTTTAATTATAACCAAGTATATTTCTTATTTTTTTATACCCTTATATTCTTTTAGGACCCTTATAGTCAATTTTTTTCCGATAAAGCAGCATAGCCCCAGCCTCTGCATCTATTGATGCACACGGCTTGCTTTATTGAAAACAAAGTATCAAGTCACAAAATATCCATCATCACTTATTACAGTCACGGAAATGCTAAGGTCGAAACATGAATCAATCAACTGAAAATATGGCAAATAGAAAAGCTATGCATTTGCTATTCTATTATGATGCTGCCACCCAGTAGCCTAGAAAAAGAAGTTCTGAGCAATCAGTAGCATCCGGTTGCATCCAATAACCATATCCTCCCGCTGCTCCATTGGGAGGAGGAAAACCCATTGTTGAATTGAATGAGCAGCTCGCTGGATAACCTGCAAAAAATTAGTTCTACTTTGTTTGTTTGTTAAACAATTCAGAGTAAAACTTATTGAACTTTTAACTATAACCGAGTATATTTCTTATTTGTTTATAGCCTTATATTTTTTTAGGACCCTTATAGTCTACAAGCTCCGTTTCACAAAAGGACTTTATCTAATGGTCTCAAGAGATGAGATTACGAATGAAATTGCACGTGTGAGAGATCGTGAGAGAGAAGACAACTTAGCTGGCTCATGCAGTCATGCCATTGCTGGTCGTGGTAGGTTCCCAATAAAAATTTACATGTTCACGTCAGCAATTTAGTTTTCTACGCTTGAGAGCATCTACTCACTGGATCTTGGTCCCACACTGGATGTTGATCCCACGTTGGAAGTCTGCATTGATTGTAGTTCTCTAGAAAAATGTGCTAGGTCCTAGAACATTCAGACCGGCACCGAGTGGATGCGTTCCGGAAGAAGCGAATCCAGCGCACCTCGACCGTTGGATTATGCCCAACAATAACTGATGAACGGCAGACGATTGGTTTGTTTTGCAAATCAACGGCTGTGATAGGTTTAGAGATGTTTTGGCGGGAATCTTGGAAGAGGCTTGTAAATCCAAATTCAAAACTGCTACATTATAGTAGTAGAGATCTACTCTCCGGCTCTAAATATTTGTCATGGGTTTAGGCAATTGATAATAGGCTAAAATGTGTCTACATTCATTGAATCTATGAAAACTATTTAGGGGCAACACGAGTATTTTATTTGCAACATTTAACCATATCAATACAGCTAGTTAGTGTAGAAAAAGAACTAGCAAGCTAATTTGTGTGTTTGCGTGGCACATCGGGGTCTCGGTGATGGACACATCTTGATGGACGAGTATAGGGCGATGCCTTATTCGGCGGCTGCGTTGATGGCAGGTCTAGCAAGATCAATGCGTTGATCATTCCTGAAGGTGGCGACAAAGGCGTCTTCTAGAGTATGCGCATGTGATGTACGTTTGGGTCATGGCCACCGATCATCAACTTGTAGGTGCAGTGACAGAGATCACCATGAAGGTGGCTCTGGTTGATCGATGTCTTCGCTTTGTGAGGATTTATTGAATAATATAATTTTAAAAATATGCAGAGGCTAGAGATTTCAATCTTCTTTAAAAAAATATATTAACTTTGAGATTTAGTGATTGGATAGAACCCTCTAGAGGAAATGCACCATGCAAACACTTATTTGGTTATTTGTGTGATTAAACTATTCTCCCTCACTTACTCGTTGTGCAAGGTTCGGTGTTTGACAATAAATGCCCAAAAGTCCGTGGCCATCATGCAAAATTATAGGTTTTTTACCTTTTGTATTAGTTTATAGTGTTCTCTGTTACGCTCATTCTCTTCGTGTATTTAAAAAAAATTACTGCAAACAAAATAAAAATACAAATGACATGTCCTTTGGCCTTATATTCTCTCCCTCCAGCCACATCATCACAAGTAATAATGAGTTGTACGAGTTGTCATGCTTCTTGGTGATTTATGTGTCCTAGCTGAACCCTAGTTGTGTCCATCAATTTATTGTTCATATAAGACTTATCGATGTATATTAATAAAAATTGCAAAGTTTTCTCTTTAATTTGCTCACCCTCGTCGTCACCATGATGTCTAGTATCGATGATGAGTGCATTTTTAGCATGTTTTTACATTGTTATTTTATTAAGTTATCATTGAGTACTAGTAGGATTTTTGTATTTCACCGCGCTATCGCGCCCTTTTATGCTTGTCTACATAGGATTTCAAAATAATAAGTCAATAATAAAATATATATGAAAACTGTTATTTTCTGGCATTTTGACGTGATAGAAATTATTTTTGCACTTAATTATGCACCTGGGCGAAAGGACAATGCGAGGACAGCTTCCAGTAGCTTTAACGGGCATCGGTACGGGCAAGGCCCGCTGAAAGAACATATCTCCATTAGTAAGTGGGTTTGGTGTTGATGACAATAAGTATATACGACTAATTTTTTATTTAAGATTTGAAGGATGTAGCGATGATCGGCGTGCCCAAAAGTTGAAGAGCTTGCAAGATATGATATGTTATTCTTGTGTGGTTTTCGTTGGAAGAAAGAATGGAAGAGAGTTTAGATGAAAGAAAGAAAAGAAGAAGAGCAAGGAAGAAAAGAAGAAGAGCAGGGAAGAAAAGAAGAAGAGAAGAAATAGAGAAAAAGAGAGGAGGGGCGGCGCGGCCGAAGGCGCGGGCGGTACCACCGGCCTGCCCAGGGCCGGAGGCTCCGGGTGTAGTACCGCCCGTGGTACCGGAAAGTGTCTTAAAGACATAGAAGGTTTCCAGGGTGCCCGGGGGGCTCGGCGGTACGTCGGCCGGTACCCCGGCCAGAGGCTCCGACCTCCCCCACCCGGTCCGCAGCTCCTTGGCCCGTTTTGGCCACGTGGCCGCCTCCAACTCGCCCGCGCCATCGACACCGGCCGGTAGTACCGGCCCGACCTGGCCGGTACTACTGGTCAAACCCCTCCAACGGTAGGATCCCTTCGGGTATAAATATGTCTTTTTCCCCAATGTTTCTCTACACGTTTTTCCCCAAATCTGAGACCACCATTGCTGAGCTCCAATTGCCTAGATCTCTCAAGTCCTCCACTGAAACTCCACAATATTTGAGGATTTGCTAGAGATGACCTAGATCTACTCTTCCACCAAGGGGATTTGTATTTCATCAACATTCTTAGTAGATCTTTGTGAGGTGACCTCGAAGCTACTCTTCGTGTAGAGCTTCGTGGTTACATCTTGGGAGCCTCCAATTTGGTTGTGGATGTGTGCCCCAAGCTTTGTGTAAAGGTGCCGATTGCGACCTCAAGGCAACCGCTTAGTGGAGCGTGGGCTAGGCCTTTGTGGCATTGCTCACATGAGAATAGGGTGAGCCTTCGTGGCAGCACACCCCTCCGAACGTAGACGTACTTCCCTTTACAAGGAAGGAACTACGGGAATCGTATCATCGTCTCTCCGTGTTCTCCACCTCAGCTACCTCTATCCTCTCACCGCCTTTACTACTTGTATCTTGTATTGTTGCTTGCTATCTTGTCACATAGGTGAACTCACTTAGTTGCATAGCTAGAGAATTTACCTTTCTGTCAAGCCTAAATTGAAAAAGAATTAAAATTTGAGTTTACACCTATTCACCCCCTCTAGGTGTCATACGATCCTTTCACCCACCCGTACCGTCTGCCCGTACCACCCTACAGAAGCATTACCTCATCAAATACTTTCACCTCCCGCAGACGGATCAGTGATCAGACACACACACAGCTCCGCGAAACAGAGAAACACCGCCCCAGATCAGATCTCAAGAAGGAACTTTGGAGAAGACAAGATTCGGGCTGCTACGTTGATCCTCGAAGGACAAGTGAAAGGACGAGATGTCGCCTAGAGGGGGGGTGAATAGGCGTTTAAAAACTCTTACAGATTTGGCTTGTAAGAATGCGGAATTAAACTATGTTTATTCTACAAGAACAAACCCTAAATATGGTAGGCTCAACTAAGTGCAACAATAAAAACTAGAGCTAAGCAAGGTAGGCACGAGATATATGTAGCACAAGTGATAGCAAGATATATGTACTTCAAGCACGATGGCTATCACAAGGAAAGTAAGCTCGGGTATAGAAATAACCGAGGCACACATAGACGAGGATGTATTTCCGTGTTCCCTTCCTTTGCAAGAAGGTACGTCACGTTTGGAGGGGTGGAGGTCCCACGAAGGATTCCCCAACACCACGAAGCTCACCCTATTCTCTGAGCCAAACCCACGAAGGATAATGGCCCTTTCCTTATAGTTAGCTTTTCCTCCACTCCGGAGATGGCAAGCTCCAAAACCATTCCACAAGCTCCATGAAGGAGAAGCCCGGGCCTCTTCAAAATCTTTCTTGAAGAGATCACCGGAGCACCAACCGCCAAGCCAACTAGGAGGTCTTCCTCCAAAAGTAACAAGCTCACGGTCTCTCACTCGAACTAATTATCGTGGTGGAGAGCTCAACATTATGCAATGATGCAAAGCAAGAACACCAAAGATGTTCAAATCACACCAAAGCAACAAATGCTAGCATTGGATTAGAGAGGAAGAACAAAGGAGGAAATCAACAAATGACTCCAAGATCTAGATCCAAAGGGTTCCCCTCACTTAGAGAAGAAATGGATTGGTGTGGATTGTAGATCTAGATCTCCTCTCTTAGATCCCTCAAGAATGAGCAAGAATCATGGTGGGGGGGGGAATCAAGAGATAGGGCAAGTTCTTCAAAGCCAACAATGGAGGAGAGAGAGTAGAAGAACTAGCTGAGCCCAAGGTGGAAGAAAGCATATTTATAGCCCAAGCTGAAATCTAACCGTTGGGGAAGTGTCTAGCTCAGCACAGTCGAGGAGGCCAGTCAACCGGGCCTAGGGCCAGGCCATTCGGCGCAGGGGCCGGTCAGACCGGGCCATAGGCCAGACCGTCCGGTCCAAACCGGGCCTGGCGTCGGGCCATGACCGGGTTGGGTCTTGGCCATGCAGTACATGTCTCCGGTTGTCATCGGAGCAGGAGCTGGTCCGCGCCGGCGCAACCGGTCCACAGGCCGGTCCGACCGGGCGTGGGGCTGGACCAGTCCGGGCCAACACTGGGCGAAGCTGAAAAGCTTACTCGATAGTGCCCGGTGTGCACCAGTACAGTGGCCGGTGGGCACCGGGCTGGCCGGTGCCACGGCCGGTTCAGCCGGACCCCTGAAGACCCGTTCTTTTTTCCTTTTAAACATAAAATGCTCCCGAACTCCGATTGACATGAAACCAATTTTGTTGGAAATATGGAGACTCCTCACATGATATTTTTAGAGATTCTAGAGAGGGAGTCTCCCACCGTCAAGAAATGGTGAAGACGTCCAAACTCAAAAACGCAATAGAAGATGCATGCGGATTCCGTTTTCGATGAACTTGGGCTTGTTGTAAAGCTAGCAACAAGATCAAGAACCTCACACAGAGAAACACCAAGAAGTAATAGGGATATGCAAAGTATGCAAAGGGTTGAGCTCCCTAAGACGATGTGATCAAGTTACCCAACCGAAAGTCCCTCTTGATAGTGCGGCTATCTATCCTATAACTCGGTCTCTCAACAACCACCTTGAGACCGGTAAAAGGAAAACCTAGCAAGGCCATACCTTTGCCTTGCGCATCCCGTCTGATCTTGATGATAACTCTTCAAGCTCCACTCAAGCCGGAATGCCTTACTTGATCATTGTTGCTTCATGAAGACTCACAAATGCCCCCATACACCATGATGGTAAAGCTCCATTGATGCACATATTCACATGTCCATTATCACCAAATGGATGGCCAGCTTCATGCATATGATCCTCTTGAGATGCGCAACTTGAACTTGCCCAACTCAACCTTGATGACGATCACCACTTGATGTCATCCTATCATGGGCTATATGAGATCTCACTTTTTGATGCATGCCCATGGAAAGCTACCTAACCCACATAGACAACACAAGGGCACATATATGATGGGTTAGTTCATGAAGCATAATTGACAAGGCTTACCATACCACATGACTTCACGTGGAACATTCTTCATGCTTCATGTGTTGACCAAACTTGGATCTATTCTTCACTCTTTGTATTGGTCAACCTTGTATCTTCTCATGCTCTATCATACTATCTCGAGGTGATATAGAATTCTTCATTTGTTTGCATGCTCTAAATCTTATTCAACCATAGCTCAACTTATGAGACTATCATGAGACCGACTTAGATCCATAACTTGAATTCTTCACTTGGAATCAAGCACTCAAGATCTTGATCATTCATTGCTTATCACATAAGCTAGAGCATGGCTAATATTGAGTTCCACATAAGAACTCCATCTTCATGTCTTCTTCTTGATCATATCACATATATATCTTCAAATCGATGATCTTGATGCCAATACACAAGGTATATCTTTATCTTCATGGCATCCATACTTGAATCCAACACATGGAACCTATGGAATATTCCTTCGTACAAACTCAATGAAAACATTAGTCCATATGGGTTGTCACTAATTACCAAAACCACACATAGGGGCAATATACCCTTACAACAAGGCATCATCCCCTTCATCACCATCAACCGTTGCACCATCACCATCATACAACCATAGTTGTAATCTTGATTGCTATTGTAGATTTGTATTCAAATTCGTTCCGTTCCTTTAATCACCTCCATAAGACTATGATGATGTTCTTGATTGTCTCCATGTGTGAGTAGTCCTATTAGTTCTTGGGGAGATGGAGAAACCCTAGCATGAATATGAGATGAATCTAAGATGATCTATTGTTTTAAGTATTAATGTGTGTTAGTTCTCTCTCTTAATATTATGCGTTGTGCACCATGTAATATTTTTCTTATGGTATCGAGAGGGAACTACTCTTTGACGTGTGGTAAAGTGAACGGAGGGAAGTGACATTACCATATCGGCGCTTTGACACATGAATAAGGGGGATAAGAGGGATTCACAAAGCAAATATCGATAACCACAGGGGTAAACCCCTTAATAGCAAAAGTCAATATGTGGCTTGCAGAAGACTAGCTGCTGTGGTTATTTAGAGATGTGATGACCGATGGCTTTCTAGGCGCGTCTTATTATGGAGCTCTCTCTCACACACAATGTGGTTAAAAGCATACTTTATCTTGATTAACATGAATCCTAGTGCTAGAGGCAGATCCAATAATCCATGAGAACACTTTGTCTTATTAAGTTTCAAATCATTTCTTATAACATTTTACTGCTTTATTTACTTTATTTGCAACCATTTACAACAACCCCTTTAAATATTTTGAGATTAGAAAACAATTATTAAGTGATCTTTAGTAGAAAGTACCAAGGGGCATTAAGACCCTAACCAGTAGCTCCTCGTGGTTCGATATCTTATTCGAAACTAGCTACAACTGATCTATGTTCTTGCAGTTATCAAGCTATTTTCTGGCGCCATTGCCGGGGAGCTCAACGCTTTGGTCTGTTCTTAGTTGCTTGTCTATTATTGTTTTTACTAAAGTTGTTTAATAGTTTCAGGTAATACCATGGCTGCTCTCGGGCTTATCAATAAGCTTGATGCAGTTGAATACCTCGGGAGATTCAACCGAGGGTTCGTTAAGGAATTCCCCAATAGGAGTGATGCGGAGTATGTTATTCACCCGCGCTTTATTGCTATTATGAAGGAGAATAGTTTTACAGGAGATGATCCCGATGAGGATCCTTATAGTCATTTACATTCTTTTACTGAGTTGTGTTGGACAATCAAATTGAGAAACTACACTGATGATGAACTAAAACTTAAATTTTTTGTCACTATCTAACCAACACTGCATTATCTTGGTATATAACTTATCCTACAGAAAAGATTGATACTTTGGGAGAATCTTATGAAGGAATTTATATTTCGGTTCTATCCCAAAGTCAAGTCCACTGAAGCAAGAATGTTTATACAAAATTTCAAGAATCGCCGCAGGGAAAGCTTAATGAGAGTGTACCTTAGGTTTAAAGGTACGATTCAAAAATGTCCCCATCATGATTTACCATCTTGGTTTGTTTTACATGTCTTTTATGCGGGACTTGAACAAGATAATAAAAGAGAATT
Organism: Lolium perenne; assembly: GCF_019359855.2. Taxonomy (NCBI): domain Eukaryota; kingdom Viridiplantae; phylum Streptophyta; class Magnoliopsida; order Poales; family Poaceae; genus Lolium; species Lolium perenne. The sequence goes on from NC_067247.2 coordinate 166,774,124, forward strand.
ACATTTGTTGTCCGGTGGATCCATCCAGGAGAATGTGGGCATCATGCCTCATCAAGAGCCCTTGTGGCAAAAGCATTCCATCATGGGTTCGATTGGCCCAGTGCATTGGATGATGCAGAAGATTCCGATCGGTGGTAGTTACCTCGATGAGTGCCAGCAGCCTCGGGTTGACACATGAAGCATCCATGGATTTGGCTGCACTCGAGCCGCTGCTATTGCCTTCCTTCCCTTCGCAGCGGAGGGAGCTTGCCTTTTGTTTTCCTTTCCCCTGGGGCAAGAAAGACAAGGGGAAGAAGAACATGAAGGAAGGGATGAAGCCCTTTTTCTTTTTTTCTTTCTTTTGGTCAAGAACTCGAGACTAACAACACCGTGTCGCGATGTAGCAAAATGAGCCGGGTGCGACAATTCTTGTACACCTGGTATCGTGGTACACTTGGGCTTCGAATACATAAAAAAAAACATTGCGTATAGAAATCTTAATTTGTATTATCTCAGTTAAAATGTAGTTGATGGAGTTTTGGTTAGATTTGATCTACATATATGTGTTTCAGTACGTAGGTTCACTTATTTTAGATTAAAAGAATTGCATCAACTAATTTGGGACGGAGGAAGCATAAGTTGGGGGTGGGGGGATCTACTTATAGGCTCCACACATCTGTCCTAGCACGACGCACCATGATTCGGTGCTTGGCTTTATCTCGGGGCCCAAGCGACTCGTAGAGAGGGGACATGAACTTGTTCCATTGTGCAGCGCGCTACCTCGCGTGTCTTCGCCGTGTGCTCCCAGCCTCCCACGCAGGAGTATGAGACATATGCAGTGACTTTATATGCAAGCATGCAAATACAAATCAGGCCCTGGATAGGCCATCCTAGAGAAAATACCAATGCATTTGTGAAAATTATATAGTCTGAGCAGACAATCATTTTTTGTTGAATGAAAAGAAAATCACACTTGTGAAACACTTAAAAAGCCAATCAGTAGCCGTGTCGGTATACACAATACAAAATATTGTTTCACTAGTGGAAAGTTGTAAAAGCCTACTACTTCCTCCGTTCTGTAATTGTTACCGTTGGTTTACTTTAAATATTAGCTATAATCATAAGAAGAATTATGAAACAGGCAAAGTAGAAGACTATCATATGTCTTGATGGATGTAGAAAGACAAAATAGCCAATCGTTTATCTTGAGCATAGATACTATCATTTTCTTTGTCGATATAAAATTACAAAAATAGTCCCTCGTTGGTCTACAAAAAAATTTGCACTTGTAGGAAATTGAAAAAAACAACTTGCAGGCTATCATTTCCGTCAGATATTAAAAATGCGGTAAATAGCCAAACTTACTGTCGATGTGCAGATTTTTCAGATAAAAGGCAACACTGTCCAAGTTTAAATTAATAGTCATTTTCGGTGAAAAACAACTTATATACAAGGAAAAAGGACAAGAAGCAAGCAGAAAATGCAAAAAATATCATATGCGTGTGCAGATTGTAGAGTTATTCAAAAATTGCTGAACACACCATGTCGGTGTGCAGATTTGCGAGTTTGACGCTGCAGGCTGCAAGCACTCACATATCATATCATTCTCAGGATATTTGTTTGTTTAGGTTGCTCACCACATATCCTTCCCCGCTGAGAACTCCTTATAAACCTGTGTAAACATACTTAGCTAAGCCGTGTGGTACTAAACAAATAACCGAAGGAATCAACGTCGGAAACGCTGGCCAGTACCGTGACGCAGCTATTGGGCCACGGCCCGAGATATAACCGCCGACATCAGCCCATGTGCGTGTTATCCGCCTCCACCCGTTTTTTCTTGTGAATTCTGAATGTAAAAAACAAAAAAATTCGTTAGCTGTTCACACCATGTCGGTGTGCGTGTGCAGATTTGTGATAAGCGACTGAACCCAAATTCAGTCCCAGATGATCGAGGCGTGCATGCACACTCCACTCCATATACCATTAGCCATTCAATTGGATAGCAGACCACATGTTCCATGTGGTGATCGTTGGACGCACGGACCGGCTTATAAACCGCTCGAAATTTGCTTAGCCGAGCCGTGTGGTACTAATCAATTGCGTGAAGCTACAGGTCAAGAACTCGAGTCAGGCCCAAGAAAAAAAGTGTTTCTTGGCCGCGGACCGTGGTTGAGCAGAACGAGCGGGAGGTCCTGCTACGCGCCTGCGCTTAACACGAAGGCCTGTTCGTTCGGGCTGGGCCCACTTAACTGCTTCGCTTGTTTTTCTCGTACACAAGGATTCAAGCATGTAGTGAGATCCCCCCCCCCCGAGTGCGCCTTTGTTTTTTTAACTGTTTTAAAAAATTAAATATTTTTAAATTATAACATTTCATATTTTGAATAAAAACTGTTCAGATTAAAAAAATGTTCAGATTTCAAAAAAATGTTCAGATTTTGGAAAATGTTCAAAATTTGAAAATGTCCAGATTTCAAAATATTCACATTTGAAAGATGTTCAGATTTAAAAATGTTCACATTTAAAATTTAAAAATATTAGGATTTAAAAATAAAACTGGAGAAAGAAAATGAGAAAAATAAGAATTAATATGAAGCGTGCGTAGACATCACATACCTTGTCCTAAATATCTTGCTCTTGCATTATTACAAGTTTTTATAAATTGCATGGTTTTTATTTATTTATGTGAGTGGTTCCGCCACTCGAAGATTTATTATTCCACCCTTATGGGTGCAGCCCTCGTGTTACCTACTGATCACACACTTAGTAGTGATGTGGTGCTTAGCACCTTATCATCATTGTCGTCGCTTTTCAAAGGAAAGCCGAACTATAGGTCGGGAGCCCTCTTTAAAAAGGTTTGTGAAAATATTTTCGAGAAAGAAGTGTTGCGAAAACCTTGGAATGGGGTAGCCCTGCCCAAGTGGGAGTTTGAAAATGAATAAGTGTTTTGCAAAAGTGAGTTTTGCTAGAATAAAGTGGAGATAAAATGTTTTCGAAAACTTCGGTGCCTTGGGTACTTAACCTGACCAATTAGACAGTGCAACCACATTACCCCAAAGTGGGCACGGGGCGTAGCGTAGTAGTTTTTCTTGCCTTAGTTTGGGTCCTGCAAATGTAAGGGGTAGTCCGAACATGGACACCTATCGACCATGGCCTTCCCGACAAACTGGGAACGCCTTTCCATCGCGTACCGATGGCAGGGGTACAACCTATGAGCTCCCATTAAATAATGCCCCGCAGTTGGTCGCGGCATTCCAGAGGATCGAGCTGGTCGGGGAATTTGCTACTCCCAGGTAAACGACCCCTCGGACTCTGGTGTTGGGAGGTACAACTCTAGGCGGCATGTCTTAGGCTAAGTCGAGCAGGCGAGAAACTACGATCGGGTGTTTGTCGTGGCATATGTTGTTATGCAGGGATGATGCCCACACGATAAGTATTCGGATCTTGTGGGGAAAGTGTACAACCTCTGCAGAGTGAGAACTATTCGAATAGCCGTGTCCACGGTTAAGGACGGTTGGGAAGACATGATATCTACACTGAAGAGTTTTGTTTTACGAAAGTGTTTTCCAAAAAGGTTTTGGAAATGTACCTGGTGAAGGAGATATGCCCTAGAGGCAATAATAAAGAGGTTATTATATATCTTTATGTTTATGATAAATGTTTATATGTCATGCTATAATTGTATTAACCGAAACATTAGTACATGTGTGATATGTAAACAACAAAGAGTCCCTAGTATGCCTCTTAACTAGCTTGTTGATTAATGGATGATTAGTTTCATAATCATGAACATTGGATGTTATTAATAACAAGGTTATATCATTGTATGAATGATGTAATGGACACACCCAATAAAGCGTAGCATAAGATCACGTCATTAAGTTATTTGCTATAAGCTTTCGATACATAGTTACCTAGTCCTTATGACCATGAGATCATATAAATCATTTATACCGGAAAGGTACTTTGATTACATCAAACGCCACTGCGTAAATGGGTGGTTATAAAGGTGGGATTAAGTATCCGGAAAGTATGAGTAGAGGCATATGGATAACAGTGGGATTTGTCCATCCCGATGACGGATAGATATACTCTGGGCCCTCTCGGTGGAATGTCGTCTAATGTCTTGCAAGCATATGAATAAGTTCATAAGAGACCACATACCACGGTACGAGTAAAGAGTACTTGTCAGGAGACGAGGTTGAACAAGGTATAGAGTGATACCGATGATCAAACCTCGGACAAGTAAAATATCGCGTGACAAAGGGAATTGGTATCGTATGTGAATGGTTCATTCGATCACTGAAGTCATCGTTGAATATGTGGGAGCCATTATGGATCTCCAGATCCCGCTATTGGTTATTGGTCGGAGGGAGTACTCAACCATGTCCGCATAGTTCGCGAACCGTAGGGTGACACACTTAAGGTTTGATGTTGAAATGGTAGAACTTGAATATGGAATGGAGTTCGAAGTTTTGTTCGAAGTCCCGGATGAGATCCCGGACATCACGAGGAGTTCCGGAATGGTCCGGAGAATAAGATTCATATATAGGAAGTCATATTCCAAGTTTGGAAATGATCCGGTGCATTTATGGCAGGTTCTAGAAGGTTCTAGAAAAGTCCGGAAGAATAGCACTATGGAAGGTGGAGTCCCGGAGGAACTCCACTAGCATGGCCGGCCAGCCCTAAGGGGAAGGAATCCCAGGTGGATTCCACCTGAGGTGGCTGGCCACCCCACCTAAGGAAAAGGTGGGAGTCCCACCTTGGGTAGGACTCCCTCCTTGAGTAGGTTTCCCACTTTTGGGAAGTTTTGGTGTTGGGGTCTTATTCGAAGACTTGGACTACAACTCTTGGGGCTTCCACCTATATAATGAGGGGCATAGGAGAGGGGGCTGACCACAACAAGCCCATAGCTTGGCCGCCCCCCTAGGTGGCCGGCCACCCCCTCTCCCAAACCCTAGCCACCCCCTCTCTCCTCCTCTTCTCCCGCACGCTTAGCGAAGCTCCGCCGGAGATCTCCACCGCCACCGCCACCACGCCGTCGTGCTGCCGGATTCAAGGGGGAGCTACTACTTCCGCTGCCCGCTGGAACGGGGAGAAGGACGTCGTCTTCATCAACACCGAACGTGTGACCGAGTACGGAGGTGCTGCCCGATTGTGGCATCGTGATCAAGATCTTCTACGCGCTTTTGCAAGTGGCAAGTGATCGTCTACCGCAGCAATAAGAGCCTACTCTTATAGGCTTTGGAAATCTTCAAGGGTTAGTCTTGATCATCCCCTCGTTGCTCCCGTCTTCTAGATTGCATCTTGGCTTGGATTGCGTTCTCGCGGTAGGAATTTTTTTGTTTTCTATGCAACGAATCCCTACAGTGGTATCAGAGCCGTGTCTATGCATAGATGGTTGCACGAGTAGAACACAATGGTTTTGTGGGCGTTGATGCTCTTGTTATCTTTAGTTTGAGTACTTTGCATCTTTGTGGCATAGTGGGATGAAGCGGCTCGGACTAACTTTACATGACCGCGTTCATGAGACTTGTTCCTCGTTCGACATGCAACTTGTATTGCATAAGAGGCTTTGCGGGTGTCTGTCTCTCCTACTATAGTGAAGATTCAATTTACTCTTCTATTGAAAACATTAGTATCAACGTTGTGGTTCATGTTCGTAGGTAGATTAGATCTCTCTCGAAAACCCTAAACCACGTAAAATATGCAAACCAAATTAGGGACGTCTAACTTGTTTTTGCAGGGTTTGGTGATGTGATATGGCCATGATGTGATGATGAATATGTATGAGACGATCATTATTGTATTGTGGCAACCGGCAGGAGCCTTATGGTTGTCTTTAAATTTCATGTTGAGTAGTATTTCAAAGTAGTTGTAATAGTTGCTACATGAAGTGAACAACCATGAAGACGGCGCCATGAACCTTGACGCTAAGCCGACGATGATGGAGATCATGCCCGTTGATGATGGAGATCATGTCCGTGCTTTGGAGATGAAGATCGAAGGCACAAAGACTAAAGGACCATATCATATCACATATGAATTGCATGTGATGTTAATCCTTTATGCATCATATTTTGCTTAGATAGCGACGGTAGCATTATAAGATGATCCCTCAAATTAATGTCAAGATAATAAAGTGTTCTCCCCTCGTATGCACCGTTGTACAGTTCGTCGTTTCGAAGCATCTCGTGATGATCGGATGTGATAGATTCAACGATTACATACAACGGGTGTAAGCCATGTTGCACACGCGGAATACTTGGGTTTGCTTGACGAGCCTAGCATGTACAGACATGGCCTCGGGACAACGGAAACCGAAAGGTTGAACACGAGTCATATGGATGATATGATCAACATGATTGATGTTCACCATTGAAGCTACATCATCTCACGTGATGATCGGTTTTGGTGTAGTAGATTTGGATCGTGTACCACTTAACAACTATGAGGGATGTTGTATTAAGTGGGAGTTCATCAGTAATTAGATTAAAACATGAACTAATTATCATAAACATAGTCTGAGTAGTATTTTGTATTAATTTTGTAGTATTGGCATCCGCTTTCTACCATGCACTAGTCTTGTTATTGAGATAGAAATACTGTTAAAATCTGACAAGAAACTTTACGGATTGGTACCGTATTGTTAAAGAATCAAGTATTAATTAAGTCCTATTGCAAACTTTTAGTAAACCTCATATTGTTGATTCAAAGAGCTATGGTTTCAATTAGTACCTAAAGTTATCTTGTCTCCGTGAAACTTGAAGTTCAAATTTGTTTGAAAAGTAAGGAGCTGAAAATTTAGTTTTCAGAAATAATCAAGGTATGAGATATATGTGATATCTTAGACCTTATTGCAAGATGATAGAATATAATTTGGTGAGACTACATAAACTCATAAGTTTTATGGGAATGTACGAAGGTTGAAGACGCAAGGCGTCCCAATCCTCCAACTATTGGGGCACTAATCGTCCTTAGTATGCACCGTTGCTATGACTCGTCGTTTTGAAGCATCACGTGATGATCGGGTGTGATAGATTCTACGTGTGCATACAACGGGTGTCGAGGATACTCCTCGCTAATGCCCTCCGATAGGGGCTTAGGGTTGATGGAATCTTGTAGGATGACACGAGACATCGGTTCACAGACAAGCGGGGAGAGCGATTTACCCAGGTTTGGGGCCCTCGATGAGGTAAAACCCTTACGTCCTGCCTGTCTGTTCTTTGATTATGATGACAATGTGTTACAATGGGGTGCCGAATACTTCGGCTGAGATCTAGTCGAGATTGCTATTGCTAGGGTTACCTAGCTCTAAGCTTTTCCGGGCTAAGATTGCTAAGATTGTTCATTTTTCTCGGCAGCCCGTCTCCTGGCCTTTATATAGGAGGCCAGGTCTCAAGGGTCCTAACCGAGTACGACTAGGTTTACAGTACTTTTTAGATCTAATCTTTCCTTGCTGACTGCTACCTTGTCTTGCCCGCCAAGGTTTCCTCCGGTGCGCTGTCCAGGTGGCCCATCTAACCTTCGGGTGTCTTCATGGGCCTCCAATTAGTCAATACAGGATAGGGCAACGTCGATTACTCGTAGGGTAGTGCCCACGTCAGTAGCCCCCGAGTGTCTAGCCGAAGTTAATTCGGGTAGAGACTAATGCATGTCTTCTCATGATATTCTTCTCCTTCATTGTTCTTGTACATCTTGACTCTGCTTCATCTTCTTTTTATCGGGTGCGCGTCAGCGCTCCCAATGGGAGTAGCCCCCGAGTCTAGGTACGGATGCTTGCAATCCGTGCGTAGACTCAAGTTGTACTACTCGAATACTTTCCTTTGCCGAGTTTTCTCGCAGGTCTTCATGGGTCATCCGATACATTTTCTTTACGCAAAGGATAATGAGTAACGTGCCCAACTTTTGTTGGTTAACTGCCGATGGCAAAACAACGTTACTCTACACAGAATCAAGTCCCCGGGCATGATCCTGGAGTGCAAAAAACTTTTAACGGGTGTGCATCACATCCTCCCGATGGAAGTAATTAACGAGTGCAGGTACACTCAAACTTTTTTCCTTCGACTGCTTATTCTGTCGAACCTTCTTTTTATCGGGTGCGCGTCAGCACTCCCGATGGGAGTAGCCCCCGAGTCCAGGTTCGGATGCTTGCAATCCGTGCGTGGACTCAAATCCTTCATCCGATGACTTTTTATGTTTCCTTCGAATGCTTCCAATTTATGACGTCATTGCTGACGTGTAACTGCTGCGGGCTGATTTGACGGGTCCTGACATGACGGGCTAGCCCTAGCACTGTGCAATCAGTTTTTTTAGGGCTTGACCACTATACGCGTAACGATCGAGGTGGCTCCTCAATTTTTGCGCAATCGTGGGCGTAGTGGGCCGTCAGTTCCTCCCCTTCCTCAAGCGCCACGTGCTTACTTAACTCTTAACTTCTCCTTAAAATCTCCAAAGGGCAAAAAATTCCCAATCTTCTCCACGGTTCCCGCAGCATCTCCTCATTCTCCCCCTTCTTCCTTCTTTCGCCATTGTCGCGCCGCCACCACAGCTTTTTCAATCTTCCTCAGATCTCGCGATGGTGAAGAAGAAGAATACTGCCGCCGCCGCTAGCTCCACCAGCGGAGGTGCCGCCGCCAAGTCCTCGTCTTCTCTTCCGAAGGGGAGCGCTCCGAGCGCCCCTCCCCTAGCTCCGGCGCCGCCAGCGCCGTCGAGCTCAATGGTCAAACCTGGGGACTGGGTAGCTTCAACCGTCACCAAGCGTGACGAGAAGAGGTCCCGAAGCTTAGGATTGATATCCTCCGACGCGGGAGATGTGATCCTTCCAGGTGCGATTTCTCGGCCTGATCCTCCTGCTGGATTTTCTGTGATGTTCTTATCTTTTCTTCACCGAGACCTTTCGCTCCCCACTCATGGATTCCTCCTCCATCTCTTGCGGACGTACGAAATCCAATTATGGCAACTTACCCCCAACTCAATCCTCCATGTTGCTGTATTCATCACCCTTTGCGAGGCGTTTTTGGGTATTGAACCTCATTTCGGGCTGTGGAAGAAGATCTTCTATGTGAAGAGATACAGCAGTAGTAATGGGTATTTTGTCACCGGAGGAGTAGGTTTTGTTGCTCGCTCAGAAGTCAATTACTTTAATTTCCCAATGAGAGAGTCCGTGCAAGGATGGAGGCTGAAATGGTTTTACGTCAAAGATTCCTCGTCACCCGAGTGTCGACTCCCCTGCTATGCCAATGTTTCTGAAGCTAAGCCCAAGGACTCTTGGAAGAACATTCTCTCAGCCGACGAAAGGGCCTCAGCCGAAGAATTGTTTGCCAAATTCCTTCGAATCAAAGAGGCTGACGGCCAAACTATGATTGGTACGGAGGTGGCAGCAGTATTCCTGAAGCGCCGAATCCATCCAGTCATGGCCAGAGTTCACCCGATGTGGTTGTACTCAGGTCCAAAGGATGAGACCAGGATTAATGCTGCCGATCTATCAGAGAAAGAGTTGCTTGATGAAGTCCGTCGCCTTACTTCCTTCAACCAGGAAGATTCGATTCCGCTGATCTCTTCTTATGCTCCCCTTGACGTTGATCATCCACCATCAGGGGTATTTTCCTTTCTTCACATCTCTACTATAGCTTCTTGCTTAGCCGACATAATTACCTTTGTTCTTACTTGTCATTTTTCTTTGCCAGATCCCTATGGCTTCTGAAAATACACGTGATTCACCGGATGATACTTCTGAGGGGAGAGGCTCCTCAATCCCCGTAGATTTTCACACCACCGAGCAAACAGGTCTAGAGGATGAATATAATGGTCCGATGGATCTTGAAGTTGCCCATGCTGATCTTCCCTCCTCAGCCGATAACACTTGTATCGCAGATGGATCAGTGCGTAACGTCGACACTGATCGTGATACTTTTGTTGATGCAGCTGCGGAAGGGGCCAGAGCTTCTCCTGCGAAGAGGTCAACCGGCGGCTTTGCCGATGAAGATGATCTCTTCGACATGTAAGTAGTTCTTTTCTGAAAGTTATGCTTTGCCTTCTTTACTTTTCACACCCTTTTTATAATCATAGTCGACCATTCTCCTTTGCAGTGACGAGGGCTTTATCGAGCCTCCGCCTAAAAAGGCCAAATCTGATGCTGTCTCGCCGGTCGTGGTGGCTTCCGAAGCTTCGGCTCCCAAGGCTGCCCCCATGGCTCAAGCATCGACTGCTTCTTCCCTTTCCAAAGGAAGGATATTTCTCCAACTACTGCTACCGCGGTTCCTTTTTCTGTAAGTCCTCTTCTGATCGTAATACATATTTCTTGGAGCGTGCCTTGTTTAATTGTTTTTCTTTCTTTCTTAAGGACCTGCGAGGCGTTATTTCTTCTCTGGAGGTTTTCGCCTCCCGATTCACTTCCCTAGAGGCTGACAAAGTTCGACTGCAAGAGGAAGTCGAATCTTCTTCCTCGAAACTGGACGGCGCAGTCAAGATAGCTGCCGCGGCTCGCCAAGAGATTGATTCTCTGAAGGAGGAACTGGCCAGACTGAGAGAGAAGCTGAAGGAGGAGGAAGCATCCAGGCTGGTGGCTGAGGCTCGAGCAGCCGAAAAGGATGAAGTCCTTCGTCAATCTTCTTTGGCCTTGCTTGGTAATTTCTAACATACTTCTGTCAAATGACATACTTATGGATTCAAACTTTTTGTTAATGACTGAATTTTTTTCCTTCCTTATCACTGCAGAGGCAGCAAACATCCCTGTCGATGCCCTGGAGAGAGTTCCAAATAACTCCCCAGCGAATGCTGTATCAATGATTCTTGCTTCTCACCAGCTTACTCAAGAGCTTCTTGTGAAGGGGAAGGGTGCCCTGGCACGGATGCACTCGATGATCTTCCCCAAGATTAAGCAAGAGAAGACCCTGGGACAGCTGATCGATACCTTCGCGGTTGACACCAAGGAGGTCATCGAGGTATTCAAGCGTACATCGCGCACTTTTGGTGCTGTCCTTGCCTTCCAGCTTATGATGGGTTACGGCTTTAAGGGTGACATCGAGGAAATGACTAAGGGTCTTCCAAAAGAGCAAGACGGGCAACCTGTTGATTTGAGCAACTTTAAGGCGTCTGCTCTTACTTGTGCCCGTCAGCTCCTTGAACTAGTTTCATCAAGGAAGTCGTCGGCTGGCCCCAGTTTATCGACTCAAACCCAGCTCCCTTGATTCTTGTAACAAACTTGTGCCTTGAGCTGATGCGAAACGTTGCTCTGCCGCAAAACTCATGCTTGTAATAAACTCCGTGCTGGCAGTGTTGTTAGCACACTTTTGTTATGATATCACTTTCTTGCACTTCTCCCGATGGGAGTTATTTTGGATGTTCGGCTATACCATATCCATCACCTCTTTATAATCAGTATTTTCTGCAGGTCTTCCCAGTACCCTCGTTTGCAGACGACTCGTCAGGTGCTCTTCCTGAAAATGATCGGAACCAGCGCATGAAAGACCGGATCACGCAAATGGAAAAGGACTTACGCAGCACTTATGCCTTAGCTGCCATCATCAATAAAAAGAGCGAGATTGCAGCCGACGTGGAGCGGTACATTCTTGGCGAGCTGCATAAGGCTACCGAAAGTTTAAACTGTAAGTTTCCTGATCCCTTTGCCTGTTTGCTAGCAACTTCTTGTCTGAGTCTTTACTAATTCTTTTGGCAGTCATAGCATTGAACCATGCGGAAGAGAACAAGCGGATACACGAGCGAGTGCATGCTTTGACTCAGCTTTCCACATCCGAAGAGATTTTCTGGCGGGAACACTCGAAGGCCTCGGCTGTCGTCAAATTTCAGGATCGAGTGCAACAGGTCCACCAGTTCTTCGACAAGTGCTACAAGGCTATGAGGGTAGTTTGGAAAACAATGTTTCCTCTGAATGCAGTTCCCCCTACCCTTTTGACTTTGATGTCTGAATTTGGAAGCGCCAAGAAGGTTCGAGAGCTAGTAAGATCTCAAGTCTTTGCAGGGGCCAAGTGCACGCTTGCCGTTGTGCTTGCTTGTTATCCTTCAGCTTGCTTGTTGTCTATCGCCAATGCAACTGGTGATCTCGAGGAGCTGTACCCGAAGGTTTTAGCACCTGCCCATATAATTGTCGACAGGCTTGAGGAGATGTCAAAGGTACCTGAGGAAAAGGAAACTCCGCAAGGGTGATGTAAAGGTGTAAAATTACTTTTGTAAATTGTATTGGCTAGTCCATCTGAGTGTTCGGATTTTTGAGCCGAAACTTTTTATCTGGTTGATACATGAATATGTACTTTCACCATGCCGTTGGCAAATATTCAAAGGAGCGAAGCTTAATTGCCCGTTGGATGTATGTGTACTAGTTGGTTAGCAAATCATTATGAGTGATCAGCTCGTGTTGCAGGTTTTGCTAAACCTGTTGTATGCGCAACTTTGCTTTCAACCGTTTGTAAATTTTGACAGTCATTCCCGAATTTTTCGGGTGTAATGATTCTGCCGATGAGCCCGTTGCTCTCTGATATTTCCATAAGTGAAATATCGAGCGTGGGTTGTGTGTAAGTTTTCCAAACTCTTGCTTTGTACGGCACTCGTAGAGGCATCTGAAGCAGAGGAGAGGATTAATGTCCTTATTCTTCTTTGCAGTGCTCGTAGAGGCTTTTGCCCTGCGCTATCTTCTGCCGCGCGTTAAGTTATGCCGTTACTTGGCAGCAGCACGGTCATAGATGCTTTAGATGACTGCAATACTTTAACAAGAATCGAAACTTAAGTGTTTATTGAGAAGGTAAATACGAAACTAGAGGGCGAAAAACAAGAGGCCCTGTGTAAAGTAAAGGAAAAATTTAAAAACTAAGGAAGTGTTTTATCAAGGAAGGGGTTCTTCTCTTCTTCAGAGCCATCTTCCGATTTCATTGCCATGCTGATGGTTGCTGCAGCGCTATTGATTTCGTCAGGTGCTTGGGCAGTGATTGTTAGCATCTTGCCGCCTCCTATCTCTTCTGCTTTGGCCACTGCCGAAGCTTTTTCCGCCGATGCTTTTGCTGCTGGTGCTTCAGGAGTTGGCTTCTTCTTGATCTCCCTGTCGAGTTTTTCCTCCTTGATTTCTTGTATCGTCAATTTTGGCGGGGGGTTGACAGTCCCTTGCCATGGCCCAAACTTTGCAGCAATCCTTTGGAAGTCACGATCACAATTGTCCGAGCGCGAGAAGCTTCCGTAGACTGTGATGTTTGTCCCGTTGTTCCCTGGCATCTTCAGCTTGAGGTATGCATAGTGCGGTATAGCCATGAACTTGGCATAAGCTGGTCTCCCGAGTATGGCGTGATACTGCGATTCCCAATTCACGACTTCAAACTCGATCTTCTCCTTCCTGAAGTTGTCGGGTTTGCCGAAAACGACGTTCAGGTATGCTTTGCCAAGAGAGTACGCTGGTGAAGTAGGGAGTATCCCATGGAAGCGAGTATCCGAGTCTTCCAACATTCTCATGGTGATCCCCATACTTTGAATTGTGTCAAGGAATATCAAGTTGAGTCCACTTCCTCCATCCATGAAGACTTTGCTCATCTTAAACCCTCCTATCTGTGCTTCGACCACTAGGGCGGCGTGCCCTGGCTTTGGTATAGTCATCGGGTGGTCCATTCGACTGAACGTGATTTCCTGAGACGACCATTCGACATATTCAGGAATGTTCGCCATGATGCTTTCTGCCAGGTTGATTTCTCGGGTGAGCTTCTTCATCTCTCTCCTTGAAACACCTGTCCTGTGGATCATATTCATTTGCCCACGTGGCGGTGGAAACGCCTCGTTGGGTTGATGAGGTTGAGCTTGCTGTACTTGATGCTGTGACGGGGGTGGCGGTGGTGGTGGTGGTAGCTGTTTCTGGCCTGCCTGCTGGATGAGTTCATGCATATCGAGGAACTGCCGACAATCCCTGAGCAGGTGGCTAGACTTTACTTTTCCATCCTTAGAATCGGTATAAGAATGTAGGTAGCAAGGGGCGTTGATCTGTTCAGCGTAAGGCAATTTGGGGGTTCTCTGAGGTCGTGGTTTATAGTTGCCACGGTTCCCAGAGTCGTTCCGATTACCGTCCTGCCGATCGTCTCGCCTGTTGTCGTACCGATCATCCTGCCGATCAGAGTAACCTGCGGCCACCAAGTTATTGTCATCGTAACTGCGGTTCTTCCTTCTCTTGTTCCGATCCCTTCGGCCACCCGAATCATTTTTCGGCTGGTCATCCTCTTCATCGTCACTGCGCTGTCGTGGCTTTCGGACGTTGTCTTCACCATCGGCCCAGCTGTTGGCGATTTCCATTAACTTGGTTATGGTTTTCGGCTTCTTGCGCCCAAGTTCTTCTATATAGCTTTCACGTCGGATGCCATCACTGAAAGCGTCGATTGCTCTGTCGACGGATACGTCTTCCGCAGCATTCAGGAGTTTGGTGAACCTCCCGATATATGCGCGCATCGATTCTTTCTGCTTTTACTGACAGTGCCGTAACTCCTCGATCCCGACGGGCCTTTTGTAGGTTGCTTGAAAGTTAGCGACAAAGGCTTCTACTAGGTCATCCCATGAATTGATGGAACCCTTCGGCAGCCCTCTGAGCCAGGCTCGTGCTGAGTCCTTTAGGTAAAGCTGCAGGCATTGCATTGCTGCTATCTGATTCCCTTTTTGCAGAATTACTGTCTGCAGATAGTCCTCTATCCAGGACCTTGGTTCCTGCTGCCCATCATATTTGGCGGCATCGGTAGGTGTAGGTTTGAACTTCTTGGGTGGCATCGCCTCCCGAATTTTGTAGCTCAAACAATCGGCTCCTCTAAGCTCACCGTCGTTCTCCTGGGTCTCGTCCGAAGAATCACTGTCAAGTTCTTCTCTGATGGCGCGTCGTCGCCTTGCTTTGTCGATCCTGCTCTGTGTGATTTCGTCCCGAGCGTCTTTTGCGCGATGTTTTGACCCGTTGGCCTGCAGGGTCTTCTCTTTCGGTGGAACTAGATTATGTCCTAGTATCGCAAGACTCTCCAAAGCGCCACGGTGGGCCTGAGCCATGGATCCTTCGGGACGCTGGTTAATGAGGTATGCTGCAAGATTGGCTGTTGCTCCTGCGACGGTTTTTGGCCGTGGCATGCCCGCGGTGTCCGTGGTCATAAAAGACTTGGTCAGGTTTGATGTTATCTCCCTTGCGTCATCTTCCGAAAGCCTGGACATCCTCGATCGATGTTTGCCTCCTCCGTGGGTACTTCGGGAGGCACTCCCCCGCGAGGCCCTTCGTCGCTCGCTGGACCGGTCTGCCGCAGATAGGCGTTTCTCGAGGGTGGCTTGCTCCTTAGACAGGCGCTCCCGATTTTTCTCCAATATGGAGCGGTAAGCGTTGAGTGTGCCAACCGTGGTTCCCGCTGAAAGCGGTGTGTTGTTGAGCACGGCTGCCTTGGCTGCTGCCCACTCTTCTTCTGTAATGGTGTGGTCGCTATTGTCATTGCTGGCGCTATCCCCAAAACTAGCCCGCCTGCTGGAACGGGGGGTGCGTTCTCCGTCTCCTCTATTAGCGACGTAGACTTGGAGGGGCGCCACTCTTCGGGTGTCTCCTCGGGCGACGCTATCGATGCTGTCCTCTCCTGACAAATAGTAGGCGTTGCAGATGAATGGCGTGTCGCTTGACCCTAGTCCATGCCTGGTGTCGCAGTTCACGCAGTAGTACGAGGTCATCTCCGAGGGGACGGGGTCATCAGATCCAACCGACATGGAGGATGCCGAACGAGGAGTCGATGGCGCGAACGGACTCGACGGGTTTGTCAGGCCAGCCGAAAGGTCGGGTGTCGATGACGCGCTTGGGCTTGTCGATCTGGAGATAGGAGATTCCAGCAGCCGGAGGATTCCTTCTGAGTTGACGTTGTAGTGGACGCTCCCGAACGCCATCTCCATGTTGCCTTGCAGACCAGAGAAGGTGGAGCGAGATGATTCGCTGTGCGGGGTGAATTCGTAGGAGCCAAAACGGATCGGGCTTCCCAGATGAGGCGATGATGGTGCTGATGAAGCTGCTGATGACATGACGGGTTCAGCCGATGTCCGATCTTGTGCCGACAGGTTTCCCACAGACGGCGCCAATTGTCGAGGGTACTCCTCGCCAATGCCCTCCGATAGGGGCTTAGGGTTGATGGAATCCTGTAGGCTGACACGAGACATCGGTTCACAGACAAGCGGGGAGAGCGATTTACCCAGGTTCGGGGCCCTCGATGAGGTAAAACCCTTACGTCCTGCCTGTCTGTTCTTTGATTATGATGACAATGGGTTACAATGGGGTGCCGAATACTTCGGCTGAGATCTAGTCGAGATTGCTATTGCTAGGGTTACCTAGCTCTAAGCTTTTCAGGGCTAAGATTGCTAAGATTGTTCGTTTTTCTCGGCAGCCCCTCTCCTGGCCTTTATATAGGAGGCCAGGTCTCAAGGGTCCTAACCGAGTACGACTAGGTTTACAGTACTTTTTAGATCTAATCTTTCCTTGCTGACTGCTTCCTTGTCTTGCCCGCCAAGGTTTCCTCCGGTGCGCTGTCCAGGTGGCCCATCTAACCTTCGGGTGTCTTCATGGGCCTCCAATTAGTCAATACAGGATAGGGCAACATCGGTTACTCGTAGGGTAGTGCCCACGTCAACGGGTGCAAGCCAGATTTGCATATGCGAATACTAAGGTTAAAACTTTACGAGCCTAGCATGTACAGACATGGTCTCGAAAAGTCGTCATGATATAATGGATAAAATTATGAGTGAAATTGTTCATCATATTACAAAGTTACTAATAGTGAAATCTGAAACACTTGTCATATGATGATTGATATGTCTCCGACGTATCGATAATTTCTTATGTTCCATGCCACATTATGGATGATATCTACATGTTTTACGCACACTTTATGTCATATTAGTGCATTTTCTGGAACTAACCTATTAACAAGATGCCGAAGTGCCAGTTGCTGTTTTCTGCTGTTTTTGGTTTCAGAAATCCTAGTAACGAAATATTCTCGGAATTGGACAAAATCAACGCCCAGGGTCCTATTTTGCCACGAAGCTTCCAGAAGACCGAAGCGGAGACGAAGTGGGGCCACGAGGTGGCCACACCCTAGGGCGGCGCGGCCTGGCCCCTGGCCGCGCGGCCCTGTGGTGTGGGCCCCTCGTGCCGCCTCTTGACCTGCCCTTCCGCCTACTTAAAGCCTCCATCGCGAAACCCCCAGTACCGAGAGCCACGATACGGAAAACCTTCCAGAGACGCCGCCGCCGCCAATCCCATCTCGGGGGATTCAGGAGATCGCCTCCGGCACCCTGCCGGAGAGGGGAATCATCTCCCGGAGGACTCTACGCCGCCATGATCGCCTCCGGAGTGATGTGTGAGTAGTCTACCCCTGGACTATGGGTCCATAGCAGTAGCTAGATGGTTGTCTTCTCCCCATTGTGCTTCATTGTCGGATCTTGTGAGCTGCCTAACATGATCAAGATCATATATCTGTAATTCTATATGTTGCGTTTGTTGGGATCCGATGAATAGAGAATACTTGTTATGTTGATTATCAAAGTTATATCTATGTGTTGTTTATGATCTTGCATGCTTTCCGTTACTAGTAGATGCTCTGGCCAAGTAGATGCTTGTAACTCCAAGAGGGAGTATTTATGCTCGATAGTGGGTTCATGTCTCCGTGAATCTGGGGAAGTGACAGAAATCTCTAAGATTATGGATGTGCTGTTGCCACTAGGGATAAAACATTAGTGCTATGTTCGAGGATATAGTCACTGATTACATTACGCGCAATACTTAATGCAATTGTCTGTTGTTAGCAACTTAATACTGGAGGGGGTTCGGATGATAACCTGAAGGTGGACTTTTTAGTCATAGATGCATGCTGGATAGCGGTCTATGTACTTTGTCGTAATGCCCAATTAAATCTCACAATACTCATCATAATATGTATGTGCATGGTCATGCCCTCTTTATTTGTCAATTGCCCAACTGTAATTTGTTCACCCAACATGCTGTTTATCTTATGGGAGAGACACCTCTAGTGAACTGTGGACCCCGGTCCAATTCTCTATACTGAAATACAATCTACTGCAATACTGTTCTACTATTTTGTGCAAACAATCATCATCCACACTATACATCTAATCCTTTGTTACAGCAAGCCGGTGAGATTGACAACCTCACTGTTTCGTTGGGGCAAAGTACTTTGGTTGTGTTGTGCAGGTTCCACGTTGGCGCCGGAATCCCTGGTGTTGCGCCGCACTACATCCCGCCGCCATCAACCTTCAACGTGCTTCTTGGCTCCTACTGGTTCGATAAACCTTGGTTTCATACTGAGGGAAAACTTGCCGCTGTACGCATCACACCTTCCTCTTGGGGTTCCCAATGGACGCGTGTTGTACGCGTATCAAGCTCTTTTTCTGGCGCCGTTGCCGGGGATATCAAGACACGCTGCAAGGGGAGTCTCCACTTCCCAATCTCTTTACTTTGTTTTTGTCTTGCTTAGTTTTATTTACTACTTTGTTTGCTGCACTAAATCAAAATACAAAAAAATTAGTTGCTAGTTTTACTTTATTTGCTATCTTGTTTTCTATATCAAAAACACAAAAAAATTAGTTACTTGCATTTACTTTACTTGATTCATCATGTTTCCTTTTAATTTTACCACGAAAGACATACCGGTAGGACGTGGGTCTATAGTTGGGAGAAATAATATAGAGGAATTTTTCAACCATGTTAGTACCATTGACGATTTTGAGGATAGACACTTGGTAGACCTTGCTCCTACTTATGAAATTGCTGCTGCTGCTTTAGTTCGCATGTTGGAAACTAAATTTGTTAATCTCAATCCTATAATCCAACACATGTTTCTCACACTTGGTGATATGGAAGAAGGGGAAAAGAAAGATTTTGTTTTAGAAACCCTTCTTAGAGAATTTGCTGGTCTAGCAAGAGAAGCTAGAAAGGTCTTTGCTAAATTTAATATGCTTGGTTCTCATACTAATTTTGTTAGTCTCCTTGAAAAGATGGACATGGATAGAATAAGATACACTAATAATATTGATGATGGAGGGGAGATCAAAGCACCAATACCATGTAAACTCCTAGCTATGAATGATGCACTAGAAAATAATTATGCTTGGCTTGTTCCCGAAAATTTGTTTGATGAGAGTAGCAAGCCCAAGACTAATGAAAAGGGAGATGCTAAAACTTATGTATCCAATATACTATGCTTGGTTGAGAAAAATTCACACCCCGCTGTAGAAGTACCACCCTCCGATAATACTTGATACACACTTTCTGCGCCTAGCTGAAAGGCGTTAAAGAAAAGCGCTTATGGGAGACAACCCATGGTTTTTACTACAGTACTTTGTTTTTATTTTGTGTCTTGGAAGTTGTTTACTACTGTAGCAACCTCTCCTTATCTTAGTTTAGTGTTTTGTTGTGCCAAGTAAAGTCGTTGATAGTAAAGTTCATACTAGATTTGGATTACTGCGCAGAAACAGATTTCTTTGCTGTCACGAATCTGGGCTGCTTTCTCTGTAGGTAACTAAGAAAATTATGCCAATTTACGTGAGTGATCCTCAGATATGTACGCAACTTTCATTCAATTTGAGCATTTTCATTTGAGCAAGTCTGGTGCCTCGATAAAATTCGTCAATACGAACTGTTCTGTTTTGACAGATTCTGCCTTTTATTTCGCATTGCCTCTTTTGCTATGTTGGATGAATTTCTTTGATCCATTAATGTCCAGTAGCTTTATGCAATGTCCAGAAGTGTTAAGAATGATTGTGTCACCTCTGAACATGTTAATTTTTATTGTCCACTAACCCTCTAATGAGTTGTTCTAAGTTTGGTGTGGAGGAAGTTTTCAAGGATCAAGAGAGGAGTATGATGCAACATGATCAAGGAGAGTGAAAGCTCTAAGCTTGGGGATGCCCCGGTGGTTCACCCCTGCATATTCTAAGAAGACTCAAGCATCTAAGCTTGGGGATGCCCAAGGCATCCCCTTCTTCATCGACAACATTATCAGGTTCCTCCCCTGAAACTATATTTTTATTCCATCACATCTTATGTGCTTTGCTTGGAGCGTCGGTTTGTTTTTGTTTTTGTTTTTGTTTTGTTTGAATAAAATGGATCCTAGCATTCACTTTATGGGAGAGAGACACGCTCCGCTGTAGCATATGGACAAGTATGTCCTTAGGCTCTACTCATAGTATTCATGGCGAAGTTTCTTCTTCGTTAAATTGTTATATGGTTAGAATTGGAAAATGATACATGTACTAATTTGCTATAATGTCTTGGGTAATGTGATACTTGGCAATTGTTGTGCTCATGTTTAAGCTCTTGCATCATATACTTTGCACCCATTAATGAAGAAATACATAGAGCATGCTAAAATTTGGTTTGCATATTTGGTTTCTCTAAGGTCTAGATAATTTCTAGTATTGAGATTGAACAACAAGGAAGATGGTGTAGAGTCTTATAATGTTTTCAATATGTCTTTTATGTGAGTTTTGCTGCACCGGTTCATCCTTGTGTTTGTTTCAAAATAAGCCTTGCTAGCCTAAACCTTGTATCGAGAGGGATTACCTCGCATGCATCCAAAATACTTGAGCCAACCACTATGCCATTTGTGTCCACCATACCTACCTACTACATGGTATTTCTCCGCCATTCCAAAGTAAATTGCTTGAGTGCTACCTTTAAAATTCCATCATTCACCTTTGCAATATATAGCTCATGGGACAAATAGCTTAAAAACTATTGTGGTATTGAATATGTACTTATGCACTTTATCTCTTATTAAGTTGCTTGTTGTGCGATAACCATGTTCACTGGGGACGCCATCAACTACTCTTTGTTGAATTTCATGTGAGTTGCTATGCATGTTCGTCTTGTCTGAAGTAAGAGAGATCTACCACCTTATGGTTAAGCATGCATATTGTTAGAGAAGAACATTGGGCCGCTAACTAAAGCCATGATCCATGGTGGAAGTTTCAGTTTTGGACATATATCCTCAATCTCATATGAGAATTATTAATTGTTGTTACATGCTTATGCATAAAAGAGGAGTCCATTATCTGTTGTCTATGTTGTCCCGGTATGGATGTCTAAGTTGAGAATAATCAATAGCGAGAAATCCAATGCGAGCTTTCTCCTTAGACCTTTGTACAGGCGGCATAGAGGTACCCCTTTGCGACACTTGGTTAAAACATGTGCATTGTGATGATCCGGTAGTCCAAGCTAATTAGGACAAGGTGCGGGCACTATTAGTATACTATGCATGAGGCTTGTAACTTGTATGATATAATTTACATGATACATATGCTTTATTACTACCGTTGACAAAATTGTTTCATGTTTTCAAAATCAAAGCTCTAGCACAAATATAGCAATCGATGCTTTTCCTCTATGGAGGACCATTCTTTTACTTTCATTGTTGAGTCAGTTCACCTATTTCTCTCCACCTCAAGAAGCAAACACTTGTGTGAACTGTGCATTGATCCCTACATACTTGCCTATTGCACTTATTATATTACTCTATGTTCACAATATCCATGAGATATACATGTTACAAGTTGAAAGCAACCGCTGAAACTTAATCTTCCTTTGTGTTGCTTCAATACCTTTACTTTGAATTATTGCTTTATGAGTTAACTCTTATGCAAGACTTATTGATGCTTGTCTTGAAGTACTATTCATGAAAAGTCTTTGCTATATGATTCACTTGTTTACTCATGTCATATACATTGTTTTGATCGCTGCATTCACTACATATGCTTTACAAATAGTATGATCAAGGTTATGATGGCATGTCACTCCAGAAATTATCTTTGTTATCGTTTTACCTGCTCGGGACGAGCAGAACTAAGCTTGGGGATGCTGATACGTCTCCGACGTATCGATAATTTCTTATGTTCCATGCCACATTATTGATGATATCTACATGTTTTATGCACACTTTATGTCATATTCGTGCATTTTCTGGAACTAACCTATTAACAAGATGCCGAAGTGCCGATTCTTTTTCTGCTGTTTTTGGTTTCAGAAATCCTAGTAACGAAATATTCTCGGAATTGGACGAAATCAACGCCCAGGGTCCTATTTTGCCACGAAGCTTCCAGAAGACCGAAGAGGAGACGAAGTGGGGCCACGAGGTGGCCACACCCTAGGGCGGCGCAGCCTGTCCCCTAGCCGCGTGGCCCTGTGGTGTGGGCCCCTCGTGCCGCCTCTTGACCTGCCCTTCCGCCTACTTAAAGCCTCCGTCGCGAAACCCCCAGTACCGAGAGCCACGATACGGAAAACCTTCCAGAGACGCCGCCGCCGCCAATCCCATCTCGGGGATTCAGGAGATCGCCTCCGGCACCCTGCCGGAGAGGGGAATCATCTCCCGGAGGACTCTACGCCGCCATGGTCGCCTCCGGAGTGATGTGTGAGTAGTCTACCCCTGGACTATGGGTCCATAGCAGTAGCTAGATGGTTGTCTTCTCCCCATTGTGCTTCATTGTCGGATCTTGTGAGCTGCCTAACATGATCAAGATCATCTATCTGTAATTCTATATGTTGCGTTTGTTGGGATCCGATGAATAGAGAATACTTGTTATGTTGATTATCAAAGTTATGTCTATGTGTTGTTTATGATCTTGCATGCTCTCCGTTACTAGTAGATGCTCTGGCCAAGTAGATGCTTGTAACTCCAAGAGGGAGTATTTATGCTCGATAGTGGGTTCATGTCTCCGTGAATCTGGGGAAGTGACAGAAATCTCTAAGATTATGGATGTGCTGTTGCCACTAGGGATAAAATATTAGTGCTATGTTCGAGGATATAGTCACTGATTACATTACGCGCAATACTTAATGCAATTGTCTGTTGTTAGCAACTTAATACTGGAGGGGGTTCGGATGATAACCTGAAGGTGGACTTTTTAGGCATAGATGCATGCTGGATAGCGGTCTATGTACTTTGTCGTAATGCCCAATTAAATCTCACAATATTCATCATAATATGTATGTGCATGGTCATGCCCTCTTTATTTGTCAATTGCCCAACTGTAATTTATTCACCCAACATGCTGTTTATCTTATGGGAGAGACACCTCTAGTGAACTGTGGACCCCGGTCCAATTCTCTATACTGAAATACAATCATCTTGCAATACTTTGTTCTACTGTTTTCTGCAAACAATCATCATCCACACTATACATCTAATCCTTTGTTACAGCAAGCCGGTGAGATTGACAACCTCACTGTTTCGTTGGGGCAAAGTACTTTGGTTGTGTTGTGCAGGTTCCACGTTGGCGCCGGAATCCCTGGTGTTGCGCCGCACTACATCCCGCCGCCATCAACCTTCAATGTGCTTCTTGGCTCCTACTGGTTCGATAAACCTTGGTTTCATACTGAGGGAAAACTTGTCGCTGTACGCATCACACCTTCCTCTTGGGGTTCCGAACGGACGCGTGTTGTACGCGTATCAATGATCAACTTAAAGTAAGAACCTAAAGGTTATTGGTATTTGACCAACAAACCTAGAAGTTAATAATGTTAAAGTGTTTTTCTGAATAATGAGGAAAGCTAAAAGAGAAACTGCAAAAAATATTTTGGCAAAAAGAAAAGAAAAGACTAGAAAGTCTAGCTCAGGTGTATATAAATGATATACATGTTATGGTTGTATTCCTAGTTAAGTCACACTATGAAATTCTTGGGTATTAGTACTATATTGGTTGGTATGAAGTGTCATACAAAACAACGCAATACAAGAATACAATGGCCTAAGTGACTGACAAGGAATATGATAGGAATGCACGTCTGGAACAAAATAAAGTGTTATTATGTTCGTCGTTAACATTCTATCTAGCCCTTAGAATTTATAATAAAGAACTTAATAATTGTTATTTTGCTCTGGTCAAATGAAAACAATGAGTTGTTCAAATTATGACATTACTCCATGTATGATGGATAAGTTATTATAAATCTTAATGGTGAAACACACATACATAACACTGACGCTAAAATGCCATAAGGCAAATGATTTGAATTCCACTTATTTGTGGAACCGCTATTTAGGTCATGTTAGAAAGGAACGCATGAAGAAACTCCATGTAAATGGATTTTTAGAGTCATTTGATTTTTGAATCATTTGGCGCTTGCAAATCTTTTCTAAAGAGAATGATTAAAATACCGTTCATAGGCCAAGAATTAAACGGGCAACTAACTTAGTGAAAACATACATAATGATATATGTGGTTCACTGGGCATAGTTGTGTGCGGGAGATTCTTCTACTTCATGAAAACTTTCAACAATGAATTGAGTATATATGTGGATATATTCAATAAGGAAAAAGTTTGAAACATTTGAATGGAGTCAAATAAATTTCAGCATGAAGTGGAAATCATCGTAATAGAAAAGTCAAATATCTATGATTGGATCATGGTGGAAATATTTGAATTACGAGTTTTAGCAAACATCTAAGAGAGTCATGAAATTGTTCTACAACTCACATTTCTTGGAGTATCATAATGATAATATAGTATCCGAGAGATGTATCCAAAACCTTGTTGGATTAATGATGAGATAAAATATTGATGCCATTATAATTTTTGTGGATTATGTTTTAGTGACTACCGCTTTTACACTTAATAGAGCATCATCATGATCCGTTGAAATGACACCATACGAGTTATGGCATGGGTATGAATCCTAATAGTCTTTTCTTAAATTTTGGTATGCATAGCATAAGTAAATAAGTTTACAACCAAAATCGGATGAATGTCTTTGTTGGTTATCCCAGAGATTTAATTGGGAATTTTTCCCACGAGACAAAGACAAAAGTGTTTGTCAATGTTTCTTATTTCCGAGAAATTGTTTCTAGTGAAGTATTTGAGTGGGAGGACAATATAATTTGATAAGGTTTATGAACCTGAGCATAATGATCAGAATAGCGTAGCATCGGAATTGATTTCGGAAGCGGCCACGACGATCATGGCTCCCATGACTACAAAGTGTTTTAGCCATGGAGATCAAAGCACATATTGAACCTTGTAGGTATGGTTTACTTTGTGATCAAATAAATGATTTGTGGACAAAGCATTGATTTTGAACAATGATAAACCAAATACAAACAAAGAAGTTATGATGGGCCCTGACTCCGTTAAAATGGCTATACACCATGAAATCCAAGATAGATGAATACTTTTTGAAAGTAAATAGATCTATAAAAATTGATGGACTTGGATGAAATATCCTTGAAGAAGCTCGACTTGTTGAAAAGTTGTTTACAACAAAGTTCAAAGAGTTGACTACGATAAGATTATATCTTCCGTAGCGATGCTTATTGTCTATGTGGATTGTTCTAGAAATCGCTACATATTTCTTTATGAGATTTGCTAGTAGGATGGCAAAATACACTACTTAACAGAAGTGTGTATTAAAGGTGTATACAAGATACAACCAATTGTTTTGCTAGTCCGTAGAATACTAGATAGGTATACGAACTTCAATTGGATGAAGTGAGTATCACGGAGTTGGAATCTTCACCAGATGAAATAGTCAAAGAGTTTTTGATTTCATCAGAGACGATGAGGAGGCTTGCATTTGCAAAAAATTAAGTGGGAGCACTGAGACATATTTATAATACTTTATGTAGATGACATATAGTTGGTTATAAATGATGTAATTATATACTTGATTAAAAAGGTTTCATTGAGAAATTAACTTCAATGAAAGGATATGGACTGAAACAAATTTAGTGTCAAGATCTATGAAGATAGATTGAAACACATAATAAGTTTAAGTCAAAGTACATAGAATGGATATTGAAGTAGTTCAATATAGAAATATTAAGAAAATGTTCTTGTCATGTAAAGGTTTAACAAGACTTGAGTGTATCTGACACTCGATGAGTAAAAACACATGAGTGATTTTAGATCATGAATAATATGTACATAATCAGATATTTTGTGCTCTAAAAAGTTAGGAGCATATACCAGAATGATTCATGTGATGATCATTGAAAAACAGTAAAGAATATTCTTGAGTACTTAAGAAGAACCAAGAATATATATATATATATAGTTTTTGTATGAAGAAATGACAAACAAATCGCTGTAAAGTGTTGCACCGATATTTGTTTTGTCACATATGAAAATAAAATTTCAATTTCAAATTAGACTAAGTGTTGTTTAAAAGGTAGCACAATGAGCTAGAAGTTGTCTATGCTAGATTTAGAAGAGTTCTAAATATTGTGACGGATTCTACAAAAGAAGGCAGAGTATGTCATTGTTTTGACAATGACAAAGGATGTTAAGACAAGAGGTTCTTTTAGAACTTGGTGTAGTTCCGACAGAGTCAGAACTTTGAAGCTATATTGTGTGTGACAATATTAGTGACATATTTCAGACTGCGGAATTAAGGTTCCACCAGAAGATCAAACATATTTAATGCCGACTCATTTGGAAATGAGTGATGCATTGAGACGCAAATGAATTACAAAATACATACGGTTCTGAGCATGTCAGATCCGTTGACTAAAACCTCTCCCGTGAGCAAAACATGATAAAGCACCGGAAGGCCAAGGTGTTATATCTTTACAAATGTAAACTAGATTATTGACTCTAGTGCAAGTGGGAGACTGAAGGAGATATGCCCTAGAGGCAATAATAAAGAGGTTATTATATATCTTTATGTTTATGATAAATGTTTATATGTCATGCTATAATTGTATTAACCGAAACATTAGTACATGTGTGATATGTAAACAACAAAGAGTCCCTAGTATGCCTCTTAACTAGCTTGTTGATTAATGGATGATTAGTTTCATAATCATGAACATTGGATGTTATTAATAACAAGGTTATATCATTGTATGAATGATGTAATGGACACACCCAATAAAGCGTAGCATAAGATCACGTCATTAAGTTATTTGCTATAAGCTTTCGATACATAGTTACCTAGTCCTTATGACCATGAGATCATATAAATCATTTATACCGGAAAGGTACTTTGATTACATCAAACGCCACTGCGTAAATGGGTGGTTATAAAGGTGGGATTAAGTATCCAGAAAGTATGAGTTGAGGCATATGGATCAATAGTGGGATTTGTCCATCCCGATGACGGATAGATATACTCTGGGCCCTCTCGGTGGAATGTCGTCTAATGTCTTGCAAGCATATGAATAAGTTCATAAGAGACCACATACCACGGTACGAGTAAAGAGTACTTGTCAGGAGACAAGGTTGAACAATGTATAGAGTGATACCGATGATCAAACCTCGGACAAGTAAAATATCGCGTGACAAAGGGAATTGGTATCGTATGTGAATGGTTCATTCGATCACTGAAGTCATCGTTGAATATGTGGGAGCCATTATGGATCTCCAGATCCCGCTATTGGTTATTGGTCGGAGAGAGTACTCAACCATGTCCGCATAGTTCGCGAACCGTAGGGTGACACACTTAAGGTTTGATGTTGAAATGGTAGAACTTGAATATGGAATGGAGTTCGAAGTTTTGTTCGAAGTCCCGGATGAGATCCCGGACATCACGAGGAGTTCCGGAATGGTCCGGAGAATAAGATTCATATATAGGAAGTCATATTCCAAGTTTGGAAATGATCCGGTGCATTTATGGCAGGTTCTAGAAGGTTCTAGAAAAGTCCGGAAGAATAGCACTATGGAAGGTGGAGTCCCGGAGGAACTCCACTAGCATGTCCGGCCAGCCCTAAGGGGAAGGAATCCCAGGTGGATTCCACCTGAGGTGGCCGGCCACCCCACCTAAGGAAAAGGTGGGAGTCCCACCTTGGGTAGGACTCCCTCCTTGAGTAGGTTTCCCACTTTTGGGAAGTTTTGGTGTTGGGGTCTTATTCGAAGACTTGGACTACAACTCTTGGGGCTTCCACCTATATAATGAGGGGCATAGGAGAGGGGGCTGACCACAACAAGCCCATAGCTTGGCCGCACCCCTAGGTGGCCGGCCACCCCCTCTCCCAAACCCTAGCCGCCCCCTCTCTCCTCCTCTTCTCCCGCACGCTTAGCGAAGCTCCGCCGGAGATCTCCACCGCCACCGCCACCACGCCGTCGTGCTGCCGGATTCAAGGAGGAGCTACTACTTCCGCTGCCCGCTGGAACGGGGAGAAGGACGTCGTCTTCATCAACACCGAACGTGTGACCGAGTACGGAGGTGCTGCCCGATTGTGGCACCGTGATCAAGATCTTCTACGCGCTTTTGCAAGTGGCAAGTGATCGTGTACCGCAGCAATAAGAGCCTACTCTTATAGGCTTTGGAAATTTTCAAGGGTTAGTCTTGATCATCCCCTCGTTGCTCCCGTCTTCTAGATTGCATCTTGGCTTGGATTGCGTTCTCGCGGTAGGAATTTTTTTGTTTTCTATGCAACGAATCCCTACACCTGGGTGGTACGGAAAAATACCAGTGGGACTGGAGGAAATGTACCTAGGAGGTACGGTGGGAAAATTGGTAAAGTTGTTTTGGTCATTCTGATGGCCGGAAAGGAAAATTGGGTCATCCTTACCTATTAGTCTTCAAAAGAAACTTGTTTTTAAAAAGGTTTTCAACAAAGATATAGAGATGTCATACTCTCGAGATAAATTATCTCTCGCTCCTTGTAACCCTAGAATAGTGCCTGATCCTTGCTACTGCCAAATTGCATATCCTTTATTCCTCTCTAAGGTGGTTTGCGAGTACAATTCATAATGTACTTATGGCTTTGTCCCTGACTATTTACTTGGCCAGACTTGGAGGAGTTCTACAGACGAAGAAGGAGTCGACGACGTCTATGCGAGCTAGGACCGTCTTCCCAGTCAGTTGCCTGTAGGGTTATGGCATGACTTGGGCCATGCGAACGCTTTCGTCTGAAGTATTTCCGTTGTGTGATTGTTGATCTCCTGCCATTGCGGCACTTATGTAAGTATTGGTCAGGTGACCTGTTGTAATCTTTTTATTCGGTAATGTAATGGATGATGTATTTGATACCAGTTCGATTATGCTTTCACGACACACTGATCATGGGATCGTGAATGTGTATGCATAATGGTGTTTCGGACAGCTAGTCTGAGTCCCACATCTATTGTTGTGTTAGAGTCGATAATGCTCGACTTTATTAAATTAATAGTCATTTGGGCGAAAAACAACTTACAAGAAGAAAGAAAAACAAGCAAACAGAAAATGCGAATAATGCCACCTTCGTGTTGATGTGCAGATTTGCAAGTTCAAAGCTAAGCATTAAAAAAATAGGCGAGTTCAAAGCTAAAAATTCAAAAATTGCTGAACACACCATGTCGGTGTGCAGATTTGCGAGTTTGACGCTGCGGGCTGCAAGCACTCACATATCATATCTTATCCTGATATTTGTTTGTTTAGGTTGCTCACCACATATGACCCTTCGTCGCTGTGAACTCCTTATAAACCGGTGGAAACATACTTAGCTAAGCCGTGCGGTACTAAACAAATAACCGAAGGAATCAACGCCGAAAACTCTGGCCAGTACCTGGACGCAGCTATTGGGCCACGGCCCGAGATATAACCGCCGGCATCAGCCCATGTGCATGTTATCCGCCTCCATCCGTTTTTCTTTCTCGGTGAATGCAAAAAAAACATCGATAGCAGTTCACACCATGTCGGTGTGC
This sequence comes from Lolium perenne, assembly GCF_019359855.2. Taxonomy (NCBI): domain Eukaryota; kingdom Viridiplantae; phylum Streptophyta; class Magnoliopsida; order Poales; family Poaceae; genus Lolium; species Lolium perenne. The sequence goes on from NC_067247.2 coordinate 166,803,720, forward strand.
GTGTGCAGATTTGTGATAATCGACTGAAGCCACCTCCAGTCCCAGTTGAGTCGTGCATGCACACTCCACTCCATATACCATTTGCCATTCAAGTTTTGGGTAGCTGACCACATGTGCCATGGAAGCTGCCATGGCACATGACGATGGCATGTGCGATAAAATTGGATCCGGCTGAAGAATAGAGGAAGGAAATTAAGTGATGGTCAGACCCACGAGCTGAGGCATACACCGTGATTTTCTAGGGAGAATTAATCACGCGAAGCGGCCAAGGTTTGGCAGGGAGGAAATTAAGATCCGATCATCATAGCGTGATTGATGATACATGGTGAGAATCTTTCCGGGAGTGTCATATGCAGCAGGGAATTAATTTGTATTAATTGCGATTAGATAGTGTTAGCGGCAAACAAGGAAATGTGGACGGACGAATTACCTTGGAATCAATCAAACGTTGGTTGTGATAGCGGAGACTGTTAGATTACATTGAACGGTGTGGATGCTCTGAATCTCCTTCACCAAACGCGTTGTATGACCTACGACCAACTCCAATATAATAGTATAGACTAGTTGAATGCCCGTGCGTTGCTACGAATCCATAAGTTTATTTCCCTATCACCCATGTAAACATTCAATGATGACATCATCTAGATTGAGAAAGAACATGTTGTTTGGGTTAATCAAACAATCATATGTTGGCTTTACTTCCTTTCTAATATCACCCTCTCCCTCTGCACTATCACAATATGGTACTTCCATATCTGAAATAACATTTTAAACAGCTAGTTGATTCTACCAAATACCAATGCCATATAATTATCTATGTGACATTTACATCCAAGGTTCTAACAGTGCATTAAAAATCCACATATAGCACAATTTCTCTTATTTTTTTCATCAGTGACCATCAATACGTAATTTATTGATACATGTAATAACAAACCATTAAGAATTGGAAGTTCTATTAACCCAATAAACAGTCAGCCGTGGTTTACCAAGCATGCTATAGAGACACGTCAAAGACATCTCTAGCGGGAATCCAGTAAAACCATTCTTTTGCAAACTAATTTAATTAACTATTTCTTGATTATATATCACCGTTCCTTCAATCGCCAGTGCTCTCTCTCACACATGCTTCATACCATTTTGGATTTTTGGGTCTCTCCAAGTGTCGCTCTTCTTCCTTGTACTTTGGGCATTAGCTCAAACCGATACAACATAAACAATAAAGAAATTAGTATTCCTTATATGTCCCCGCCTTCAAGTAAGTCAGATATGTAGTAGTTTTTAAAAAAAAAATAACTGTATAGTTCAATTTTAGAAGTCAGTTACATCGCTTATGATAAAATTACTCAATGGCCTAGTGTGATATTGAGAAATCTGGTACAATTTCTAAAATTGCATGAAAAAGCAGAAATGCCGCATAAAAATTACAATAGGTTATATTAATCTGGATAGTTAAAGGTCAAGATCTCATGGAAGTTTTTTTTACATAAAGGACAGGGGTACAATAACAATAAGAACTAAACATAGGTTGCAGATTGTTCTTAAACCTAAAAAGGTGAGAACCGGCGTTCAAGGCATAAGAGATAGGAGAAAGATGACGACTTATTGCATGATCCAACTGTAATAGTTCCTTTGTCACTAATATAAGGCATATTTAGCTTTACAAAACATCTTATATTCGTGAACGGAGAGAGTACTATATTTCTAGATTTCATCTTGTTTAGGGAGAGCTCAAATAGTATATATGTATGCTCAAATATAATATCCATGTATGTCTAACCTTTTTGTGGCAACTGGCAACTTTTTGCAAACAAATTTTGGGTAAACCTTTTGAGAGGATGATGTCTTGTAGGAAAAATGATTTAACTTTCTTGCATACCGCAGAAAAAATTCAAATATAAATGAAATTAAATATACAACATGCAACATAGCTTCAACAAGAACCGAGTACACCTATCGAGGTTAATCAGTGTGCCTTAACTATCTATCTTAGTATAACTTATAAATTCAAAAGGGATTCATAGGTTTGTCACTCGTATCATCAAACAAACCAGGATCAACATGATAATATCATTTAAGACAAGGTTAATCAAGAGGAGTAAATCATTGTCATGTCAATAACTATTGTTAACCTAGTGATTGTACTATTAACTGTCTTCATTATCCATAACATTTATAGTAGATTTCTCTTGCTTCCAATAACATGCATAAGTTACAAGCTGCAAGTAGAAAATGGAAATAAAGCAGATAGAAGATGTCGAGATAAGCATACTGAAATGGAAAAAACAAAGACAAAAAAACATATGTATTTCTAGACATAAGCACATGTGCCTCGAGTAGTTATGTGCCTTTGCCTCATTGGTCCAATATATGCTGGCAAACGAATTCATTTTCTTGGTCAGGAAAAAATTACCACCAGCCATATAAGTAACCCAAATTGACTCCTTACTGGAGTGGAAACAATTGTAGAAGGTTATCCTTTAATTATACAAAGTTGTTAAAAAGTGTGATATTTTGAACCGGCAATGATTGACGGCCCTATTTTTATTACAAATGCTCTACTTGATATGCATTTGAACCTTACATGCAGATATTGCATCTTCGTCAAGACAAAGAAAAAAACAGGTAAAATGACTTATGGAGATATTCTGCTTACATACCGTATGCTTTAATCAGGTGATGTAATGTAACCAATTTACAAGCCCCATGGATCATGTGCTTTCAGTTTGTTCCACCATGCCTTGTCTGCAACAACGTGAGCACATGAAGCTCCCTCTGTATCTGTCGGTGCTAAACATAGCATACTTACAGTAAATGCACCATAAAAGTTGAATGAACATGAAAGTAAAGAAGAGTCGTTTATACTTCATTGAAAGGTGTAGGTTGCCCCAGTTTTGTCTCATGGCGGCACTATGCTACCGCCCTACATGCCAACGTCAATGTTGATGCAGCACCAGAGCCCGCATGGCCGGCCACCGCCGCCACTCTCGTCAGAGGTCATGCCCCTGTGTAGGGGATAGAGGGGCAGCGGCTGAACGGAGGGTTGCTGGCACGGTGGGTGGATGAGGCCCCAACAATCAACAAAGAAAGTAAAATTTGAATTTGAATTTAGCTATAGTCATGTTAACTTGCGGATATACATAGATCATCTAAGCCACGAGACGCATTCAGAAGTCTGAAACTTCCATCTTTAAACAGGTCAAAATAAGTGAGATGATCAACAGTAAGAATCATTTTATGTGTTACTTGAGTAATAACAGAGTGGATTGAGATTACTACAAGACATAGTAGCAAGGGTATCCAATAACTACAGGGGACATGACTGACATGTAATCAGAGGGTGATTACCTAGACGTTCATGCGGATCTCACTGTTCATCAATTCATAGGCGGATGTAGATCTCTTCTCACGCCTCCTTCAGCAGCATGAACCGGTGACTTGGCACAAGCACCATCCGGGTTTGGGGTCTCCCGCTGCACATCTCGCTCGAAATCAATAGATCTAACCGCGGCCGCTCGACAACGCCCTACACGTGCATGCGCACCGCGCCGGTAGCGGCATGAAGCTGATGCACCGACGTTAGAGCATCTCCACTCGTCTCCCCGACGAGGCCCCCGAACGACGTTTTTTTCATCCGGACGGCGTAATTTGGCTCAGTCGCGTCCCCGGTTCCTCGTTTTCGTCCGGATTTGGGCCTAAATTCATCCGGCGATCCCACGCCATCCCCGGCCCCCCGGGGAGCGCTCGGGGACTCCGGACGAAACGAAAGCGCGGGAAACACCGAGGAAACTTCCCGCGCGTCTGGTGGCCCCAACTTGTCGGCGAGAGAAACCAATCGTCGTCCTCATCGCATCGTCTTCCGCGCGCTGTAAAAGCCTGCCGCCGGTCTGCATTCGCCGGCCACGCGGCGAGTTAATGTCGTCGTCTTCCGCGCACGCATCGTCTTCCGCGCGCACTAAAGGCTGCCGCCGGTCAGCTCGCCGCGGACGCGTCGCATTCCACGCGGCATTAATCACCAGCGCCAGCCGCGCCTATATACGCCGGTCCGCTCGCCGCGAGGCGTACCCCGTGCTCCACTCTCCCTCCACTCTCCCTCTACTCTCCCGATGGCGTTCTACGACGACGACGGCGCAGCCAACAACGGCTTCCCCCGCCGGTCGCTCCACGCGTGGGAGGGGCACCTCCTACCCCTGCCCGCCGGACACGAGGCCTCCCGGCGGCGGGTGGCGGCTTAGTGCTGGCGGCGTACCAATCCCGCCGCCGCCTCATGGCCACGCCCTCGACGTCGCCATCGAGGAGGCGCGGATGACCTTGACGGATGAGGAGCGCGCCGAGCCACGCCACCACCCCGACAACTACACGGCGTGGAACTCGTACTTCCTGCGGCGGTGGGAGCGGGAGCTCGCCTCCTACGACGGCCCGCCGCCTCCGCCTCCGCGCAACAACGCCGCGGGCCGCCGACGTTGGTGGAGCGCGCCGGGCCGGACACTCGAGGCCGTCCTCGATCACATCGAGGGCGGAAACTTCCCGGTGCTCACGATGCCCCCTCCATCGAGGGCATCGGCGAGCCGCCGCCGGGGAAACGTCTGGCAGCCACGGCGCATGGCTGCCAGCTCGTCGTCTTCCGGATCGGCGCCGAGGTCATCCTTGGCGCCGGTGAAGAGGGAGGAGGCGACGTCGCCTTCGACGCCGGTGCGCGTCAAGAAGGAGCCGGCGTCTCCGCCGCCGACCAGAGGGCGCAGCAGCGGCGCCCTCGTCATCCGCGACCAACCCTCCCAGCCTGGGCGGAAGAGGAAGGCGGCGAAAAAGGAGGACGCCGCGGCCGCCGCCGCAAACAGGCTCGCCGAGGAGGAGGCGAAGCGCGCGGAGGACGCCGCCGTGGCGGAGGCGATCGCCAGGTCGCTCAACGACCTGGTGCCCGCCGACAACGCCCTCCCCGAGGACGCCGCCCTGGCGTGGTCCAGGCGCGAGTGGGAGCGCGAGGAGGCGGAGCAGCAGCGGCGGCTGATGGACCTGGCCGCAGCACGCCGACTCGCCGCGCGCGCCACTCCAACCGCCGCCGACGACGCCGCGCGCTACCGCCGTCCTGCGACGCCTCCATCCGGCGTCGTTGCCCCCGTCGTCGACCTCGAGTCCTCGGACGATGAATGGTACAAGCCATCCCCGGGGTGGGGAGACGCCGGCCAGGGCAGCAGCCGCCAGGCAGCACCGCCGAAGGTGCCGAAGGTCGAGGACGACGGCTCCGACGACGGCGGCGACGACTACACGGTGTTCTACCGCCGTTTGGGCATGTAGAGCGCCGTGTTTTAAAATTAGCATTTGAATTCCCAGCCAAATTCGAAATATAGTCGAATTCGGCCTCTATGTATTAACTCCGCCCGTTTTAGTCTAAATATCATTAAATTTAGTCTATATTTGCCCGAATGTAGCCGAAGTTTATCAAGTTTCCGTTTTTCAAACTCGCATCGTCGTCTTCGCCTGGGCACGCGGCTGGGAAACTACTCCTCCCCACGCCAAATCTTCCTCCAATCCGGACGAAAATTTCGCCGGATTTGGGCGTGGGGAGCGCCAACGAGTGGGGATGCTCTTAAGGGTAGAAGGAGTTGAGAAGGGAGATGTATTTTTTTTACGGGGCGAAGGGAGAAGTATTGTGATGGAAGCTGCCATGGCACATGACATGACGATGGCATGTGCGATAAAATTGGATCCGGCTGAAGAATAGAGGAAGGAAATTAAGTGATGGTCAGACCCACGAGCTGAGGCATACACCGTGATTTTCTAGGGAGAATTAATCACGCGAAGCGGCCAAGGTTTGGCAGGGAGGAAATTAAGATCCGATCATCATAGCGTGATTGATGATACATGGTGAGAATCTTTCCGGGAGTGTCATATGCAGCAGGGAATTAATTTGTATTAATTGCGATTAGATAGTGTTAGCGGCAAACAAGGAAATGTGGACGGACGAATTACCTTGGAATCAATCAAACGTTGGTTGTGATAGCGGAGACTGTTAGATTACATTGAACGGTGTGGATGCTCTGAATCTCCTTCACCAAACGCGTTGTATGACCTACGACCAATTCCAATATAATAGTATAGATCTACTCTCCGGCTCTAAATATTTGTCATGGGTTTAGGCAATTGATAATAGGCTAAAATGTGTCTACATTCATTGAATCTATGAAAACTATTTAGGGGCAAAGCGAGTATTTTGTTTGCAACATTTAACCATATCAATACTACTAGTTAGTGTAGAAAAAGAACTAGCAAGCTAATTTGTGTGTTTGCGTGGCACAACGGGGTCTCAGTGATGGACACATGTAGATGGACGAGTATAGGGCGGTGCCTTATTTGGCGGCTGTGTTTATGGCAGGTCTAGCAAGATCAATGTGTTGATCATTCCTGAAGATGGGCAGTGGCGACAAACGCATCTTCTAGAGTATGCGCATGCGGTGTACGCTGAGGTTTGTTGGACTGGTTTGTGTTCCTGGCTTGCTGTTGTGCGGCTTGGTTTGGCATCCGAATTAGATGGTGTGTGCTGGTATGAGGTTAGAGCACATGGTCTGGGTCATGGCCACCGATCATCAACTTGTAGGTGCAGTGACAGAGATCACCACGAAGGTGGCTCTGGTTGATCGATGTCTTCGCTTTGTGAGGCTTTATTGAATAATATAATTTTAAAAATATGCAGAGGCTAGAGATTTCAATCTTCTTTAAAAAAATATTAACTTTGAGATTTAGTGATTGGATAGAACCCTCTAGAGGAAATGCACCATGCAAACACTTATTTGGTTATTTTGTCGTGTGATTAAACTATTCTCCCTCACTTCCTCCTTGTGCAAGGTATTACGGGGTTAGAAATACTTCGGTGTTTGACAATAAATGCCCAAAAGTACGTGGCCATCATGCAAAATTATAGGTTTTTTTACCTTTTGTATTAGTTCATAGTATTCTCTGTTACGCTCATTCTCTTCGTGTATTGTATATCAAGTTCTTAAAAAATAATATTGCAAACAAAATAAAAATACAAATGACATGTCCTTTGGCCTTATATTCTCTCCCTCCAGCCACATCATCACAAGTAATAATGAGTTGTACGAGTTGTCGTGCTTCTTGGTGATTTATGTGTCCTAGCTGAACCCTAGTTGTGTCCATCAATTTATTTTTCATATAAGACTTATCGATCTATATTAATAAAAATTGCAAAGTTTTCTCTTTAATTTGCTCACCCTCGTCGTCACCATGATGTCTAGTATCGATGATGAGTGCATTTTTAGCATGTTTTTACATTGTTATTTTATTTAGTTATCATTGAGTACTAGTAGGATTTTTGTATTTCACCGCGCTATCGCGCCCTTTTATGCTTTTCTACATAGGATCTCAAAATAATAAGTCAATAATGAAATATATATGAAAACTGTCATTTTCTGGCATTTTGACGTGATAGAAATCATTTTTGCACTTAATTATGCACCTGGGCGAAAGGACAATGCGAGGACAGCTTCCAGTATCTTTAACGGCCATCGGTACGGGCAAGGCCCGCTGAAAGAACATATCGCCATTAGTAAGTGGTTTTGGTGTTGATGACAATAAGTATATACGACTAATTTTTTTATATAAGATTTGAAGGATGCAGCGATGATCCTCGGTGTGCCCAAAAGTTGAAGAGCTTGCAAGATATGATATGTTATTCTTGTGTGGTTTTCGTTGGAAGAAAGAATGGAAGAGAGTTTGAAAGGACGCGGATGTCGCCTAGAGGGGGGGTGAATAGGCGGTTTAAAACTTTTACGAGATGGGCTTAACAAATGTGGAATAAAACTGGTGTTTACTTTGTCAAGCCCAAAACCTATATACTATGGTTCACCTATGTGCACCAACAACTTATTCTAAGCAAAGGTTCACCAATGTGCACCAACAACTTATGCTAAGCAATACAAGAAACTTATGTGATAGCAAGATATATAACTTCAAGCACGATGGCTATCACAAAGTAAAGTGCATAAGTAAGGAGCTCGGGTATAGAGATAACCGAGGCACGCGGGAGACGATGATGTAGCCCGAAGTTCACACTCTTGCGAGTGCTACTCTCCGTTGGAGCGGTGTGGAGGACAAGTCACTCCAAAAGCACGAGGGACACCGTATTCTCCTCGAGAATTCCCACCAAGAGGGATGTCCTCGAACCACTATGTAACCTTAGGGAGGTTACCAAACCCGCACAAAGCTTGGGGCTATCTCCACAACTTAATTGGAGGCTCCCAACAAATTGCCACAAAGGCCTTGCCCTTGAAGAATCTCCACAATTTAATTGGAGTCCCCAAGAACACCACTAAGATGCCACAAAGGCCTTTCCCTTGAAGATTCTCCACAACTTAATTGGAGTCCCCAAGAACACCACAAAGATGCCACAAAGGCCACTAAGACGTCTAGGGTCCAAAGACCCAAGAGTAACAACCTTCTTACTTTCACTTCCACGAATCACCGTGGAGAACTCAAACCGATGCACCAAATGCAATGGCAAGAATACCACAAAGATGCTCAAGTACTTCTCTCTCAAATTCCAACAAAGCTACAAAAGCTATTGGGGAATAAGAGAGGAAGAACAAATAGGAGGAGGAACACCAAATTTCTCCAAGATTTAGATCTAGTGGATTCCCCTCACAAAGAGAGGGATTTGATTGGTGAAGATGTAGATCTAGATCTCCTCTATCTATCTCTCAAATAGATGCAAGATTCATGGGAGGGAGAGGGAGATAGCAAGCTCAAATAAGGTCAACAATGGACGCAAAAACGAGCTCAAACGGTTAGGAAACTTTGGGGAAGAAGACCCCCTTAAATAGGGCAAGAGAAATCTGCCCGTTATGCACAAAACTCGTCAAAACCGGAACTTCCGGTCATTTGGGGAACTTCCGCCCCCCGGAAGTTCCGGCCAACTTCCGGGTGAAGTAGTGTGCCCCGGAATGCTTACGGTATACTTTCTGCATGCAGATTCGTCATTTCCGGAAGTTCACCGGAAGTAGGGCGGAAGTTCCGGCCGGCCAACTTCCGGCCAAAAAAGTGCTTCACGGAAACTTCAATAACTTTTGCATCCGGATACCGATTTTGATGATCTTGGGCTCGTTTCGAAGCTAGTAACAAGCTCTACAAGATCATGCAGGGAACCATCATAGTCCAGTAAGGTAGGATAGAAATAAATGAAGAAAGGTTTGACCTATCTAAAAAATACATGCCGGTAAAACCTCCAACCTCGAAAATGCAACAACTTGAGTTAGGAAACTCGGATTTGGGTGAAACCAATTTTGTTGTAAATAAGATGAAAAGAGCTACCCCACAAAGAGTGAAAATCTTAAGAATAGGTGGGGTAGTGTAATATCCCAGGTTGGGGGTTACAAAAAGAGAGGAAACAGATGTGTGCATTGCATTCATGCATAGAAAATCCGGGGAATTTTCGCGCTTTTGTTTAAAACCTCCAAAGGGATCGAGGTTTCTCTTACATCGGTGGAATTGAGTTAGTCTTCGATGTGGGTGCGATAAATTTCGACATGACCTTTCTGAACTCATGTGTTATGGGGAAATAATTTGAATTCAAATTCAAATATGAAAACAGAAATTCAAATGAGAATTTGAATTGGAATTTAAATCTAAACAAGTATATAAACATAATAAGTAATAGTACACACATTTGATAACTCCAAATGAACAAACAATTTAAACTTTATTATAAATAACATTATCCAATTATTTACAAGTCACATAAATAGAAGTAGAGAAAGATTACAAAAAAAAGTCCTAAACCTAAATCTTCTCACTTCTGATTTTCTTGTTCCCTGCCAAATAGACAACAAAGACTAAAGAAAATATTTGTTAGGATTAAAATGTATGCATCTCCCAGGGAGATGCAAATTAATGTAGGAGCTAGCACTCAGACACCTGGGAACTTGTCCACATGTCTTAACCTCAATGGAATTGATCAAGTTTAGCTAATGGTTAAGCATCAGAGAGGCAACAAAGGGCAACTTGAGGCATCAAGAAGACATCATTTAAGGCAAACACTCATCTTATCCTTATGCAACAACAATAATGTATACAAAGGGCAATCAAGTAAATTTAGGCAACCATTATATCAGGGGACCACAACCAGTCAGCACTAGCTCCATTGTTACAAGCTCGCAGTTTAAAAGTTATTCACCATTGACAATAGTTAGTCAAGATGAATCAATAGCCAGAAATATTAATTAATAAGTCTCAGCCATCAATTTAAATACATGTAACTTCACATCCAATCAAAGTAATACACCTGGTAGTATCAATAATAAAGGCCCAACTAGGATAAGAGCAACCTGACGTTGCTTGCACTAGGAGGAGAAGCAAACCAACTTGATAACATACACATGGAGAGGGGGCCACTTGCAAGCAGCACTATCACACCTTGCATGCTAATGTGCTGCCACACACACAATGAGCAGCCAACAGTATAAAAGCAGGGCCATCACAACCAGCCAAACGGTTTGGTGCATACATCACGGTATTCCGTATCAGCAGCCCCTTTAAGCTCACACACATCAGCAGTTCATTTAGAAAACATATGCACAGCCAGAATCACCAGAAAACCAAGAAAACAACATGGTGGTATCCTAGAACAGGATCAAGCAGGAGCTAGGAGGAGGTGTAGCCAAACAAGCAGTAGATCAAGATCAACATCACCAGCTATTCCACTTTGCTACAACAGGTTGATCCATCGATTTAATATAAGCATCTCAGCATACTAGCTTGCACAATTAGGATCAAGGAAAATAAAGAGAAGAATACACAACACTCCATCAAACCAACCTTCAACTAGATTTTCATCTAGGAGGATGGAGAGATGGATTTTTCTCTCAGCCTTGCATAGAGGTGCTATGCAAAATCATCATAGAGAGTAAAAGAGGCACAAGTAGTATTTGTTCTTATCCAAGTTTTTGCCTCAGCCTTTGCATCATCGGCTAAAACAAGCACCGATCTGTCCATTCAAATTAACTCAAGCATCATTAAAAGCTTGGGATGGACATTTAGCATCATTTAATCATACAGCTACGATCCATGTCTATTTCCTATTTTACACAAGCACAACAGCACCAGGTCTCACTCTAACAGATTCATACCTTGTGCACACTCATTGAGGCACCACAGGGTAGATATGTTGGTAAGAAGCACATGGGCACTTATGCAAAAGAAGAAAAGACAGTAAATCAAAGCTACCAAATTATCAGCATAAATATAAGCCAGCCATCAAGTCATTCCATGAACTGGAAACAACTTATTCCTGTTAAGCACATAATAAATATCAGATGCTTAATGGATCATCTTGATTCTGCATCAAGGCTACAATAATATGCACACAAGCTCATAGCAAGCCATCAATTCACTGAATGTAAACATTCAGTTTAGACAGAATTAAGGTACCACTGGATTTCATGTGTTGGGGATGATTAATCATCCAAATGGAGGCAACATATGAAGCAGAGTGCACATATTAGTTAATTAAGAATGGAAGTAACTCAAGCCCTGCACCACAGAGCAAATAATAATCACACTAGTTACCAGGACATGATTAACTAGACAAATATGTAGTTTCAATTCAATACCAGAGCACCAGAATACCAAGCAGTAATTGTGCAGCACCTCACAGGCCCATACTATGACCATTAACAAAGAAGGGTGGAGTTTAGCTCACAGTATTGTAGAGGAGGAAGACAAAGTAGTCGACGCGCCGGGGTTGCATCGGCGATACCGTCCAACCGGCGTCGAGGTTACCACACCTGTAGCACCATCAGACCAACATCACCACAACGCCATGAACATCACACCAAACTACCAGACGCCACAGAGATGGCGAGCTCGAGCTGGGTGTCGTCGTGGCGAACATACAGATGCCATAGGATGGCTTAGATTGGGGCCGAATGGACGCTAGAGGATTCGGGGGAGGGTTTGCGACTAGATGGGACGAACTTCCGGATGCTTTCCTCAAGAACACAACCAAAGGCCGGTATGCAAGAAGAGAGACAAGAGGAAGAACTCTTCACTAGATCGCTTGCTTCATTGATCTCAACATGGTTACAGGTTCTTGGATACAAGTTCTATCGTCTAATCTCCTCTGTGGACACGCGCGCCTGTATGAGGCAGTACCCCCTCTCCTTATATAGGGGAGAGGGTGGCTTACAGAACAAGAAACCCTAATGGCATCTTTGACTGGACAAACTACTTTACAAAGCTACTTTAACCACAGATGACGCCGGAGTCTTCTTTAATCAAGGACGTTGACGTCCTCCGGCTTCTTTCAGCGTCATCTCTCTCTTTGGCGCCAGGGCTCTGATTAAAGCCGCTTTGCTTAGCTCATCCTTGTCTTCTTGCTCCGAAGAGAATCTTTGACCAGTCCTGCCGACAGGCCCTTCTCTCCGGTATCTTCTTTACCGGGTTCCGGCATACCCCCTTGGGGATACCGGCTTAGCTTCACTTAGCCCAAACTCCTACCTTTGTGTTCCGGTAAGAATATTAAACCGATATCTCGATGGCTCAAACCATCCGGTTTGGTATGCCTTTGGCATACCGGGGGTTATCCCCCCAACATTAGTCCCCGAAGCTGGTATAGTCTGGCGGATTCTATCCTACAGACCATGCCAGGTTTTCATGTTTTTAGGATACCGGTTTAATCTTTCCGGCTTTGAGCTTGGATTCGGCATCTTTGCCCTTATCTGTCTTTTCTCTCTTTGCAAGGCATCTCCCGGCATCTCTTTTCTCCGGTATCATTCGCATTTACTCTTACCTCGGCGAAGTCGAGAATATTTCGGGCCCCGCGCCTGTCAGTGACATGCGCACTGTCAACTGGCGCGCCAGTGTCAGATGTCACTTCGCTTCGACTCCCGCGCGTTCATTAAATGCTCCACTGCGGATCCCACTAACCACTTCGGATCTCGTGTGTGCCTCCGTGTGGCTTCTTATTTTTTGCGTGTATTTCCTCGCCACGTGGCGGCCCGTAGTGCGAACCGTCGCGGGCCGCGAGGCGAACCGCCGCGGCCCGGCGGTTTTCGGCCCATCTTCTCTCTTCTTTATAAGGACAACTGCCCTTTCTTCTTCCTCTTCTTGCATTCCCCAACCTTCGCGCATAGTACTCCTCGCCTCTGCGCCTTCGCCGCTCTTCGTCCGCCGTCGTTCGCTTGAGCTTTGTCGCCCGGCGAACTCACGCCGCGTTTCCGCCGGACCTCGCCGTGCGGAAATCTTCCGCAGCACCTCCGTCGCGCCCGCTGCATTCTTGCTTCTTCGCGTCCTTCTCCGCTCCACCGTCGACGGTGCTCATCGGCGACAGTAGGTCCGCTCCTTCGCCGGCGAACGTCTTCCCCAGCGACTGCGCCGCTCGAGGTTAGTGCCAATCTCACTTTGCTTGCCATTTGCTTGTTTTCCAGATCTTGGGTCGATAGTGTTCTTATTTCCTCTTTTTCTTTGATTTTCTTCTTACTCGTAGATCTTCGCGCGGGGTTCAACTGTGGGATTCCTGTTTTTTCGCCTCCAAACCAATGTCTGGCGAGGAATCTTCCTCTGCTTCTTCTTCTTCCTCCTCCGGTAGCCGGCGTAGACAACCTTCTGGTGGATCTACGGCTCCAGATCTGATGGATACCGATTCCGGCAGCCAGCAGGGATCCGGTAGCCGCCAAGACTCCGGTGGCCATCTAGAATCCGGTAGCTCTAGCCAAGCATCCGGTAGCCACCTAGAATCGAGTAGCTCTAGCCAAGCATCCGGCGAAGAGCCTTCCCCCATCACTCGCGGAGCCTGGATGGGCTCCAATGTTACTGAATACGAGATCGATTGGCTATACCGGTCCCGCAGGATTCCGGAAGGAGTAACCTGCCGACTTCCCAGTGACGAAATTGAACCGGAGCCCCAGCCCGGTGAACATGTTGTTTTCCTTGCTCATTTTGAGCGTGGCTTCGGCCTTCCTGCCTCGCCTTTTTTCCGGGAGTTCTTAGATTTCTATGAACTCCAACCTCACCACCTTCCTGGCAATGCCGTCTTTTACCTTTCCTGCTATGCCACCTTCATGGAGGCCTACATCGGCATTCGTCCCACTCGTGAGACGTTTGCCCGCTTCTTTTCTCTGAAGATTAACTCCGTTCAGGGCAAGGAAATTCCTAAGCCCAAGCCGCCGGTGGAGTGCGGGTCCTGCATCGTTGGCTCCCGCCAGGGGAGTCCTTTCTTTAAGTTCACTGGCCTCGAGTCCTGTCGCGCCTGGCAAGGAACTTTCTTCTACGTGAAGAACAACGGCCGCGCGAATCTCATTGATCTTCCGCCGTTCCAAGTGGGGCCTCCCAGTAGAGCCAACTGGAGTTATAACCCGAAGACGGATCATGCCGAAACCAACCGGGTGGTACGCTTCATGGCCTCTTTGAAGAAGGAGACCAACATCTGCTCGGATGATATCATCCGCATTTTTATTTCACGCCGGGTGCTTCCTCTAAAGCGCCGGGTGCATAGGATGAGCGAGATGTACGGTCCTGGAGATCCCACCAAGATCAAAGGCCGTCCCCTTAGCAAGAAGGATGTCGTCCGCAAGGCTAAGCAGATTTGCCAAACTGCCATGCCGTTTGACTGGGAATGGGGCCTCCTTCCCCTCAGCACTACTAACCCTCCGACCCAAGAAGTAAGAGATTACGCAATTAGGGTCGGTTTTGCCGGTAACTTTTTGCTCTTGTTAACCCTCTTTTTTCGTGTTTCAGGCCAAGGACCGCTTTCCCCTCATTGAAGCAGAGCGGCGTGGGATCTGCGTGAAACGCGCCCTTGACTCCGTCGACCCAGATCCTTACATTTTTTGGAAAGATCTGAAGATGGGCAAGACCCCAGCCTCGCGCCTTGGCAGGTCTCCGCCGAAGCCAACCGGTTCTTCGGATGATCTGACCATGCTTGAGGTATTTTTCTTTTCCGGTTTCTTCTTCTTTTTTCATTGTTGCTTTCTCGCGAATCGCTTCTTAGCCATTTTTAACTCACAGGTCCACGAGCACGTGCCGCCCTTGCGCGCCGAGGCCGGCAATGAGTTCGTGGACAAACTCATGGCCCAGGGCCAAAAGAACAAGATGCCGGCATCTGATGCCGGTTCCAGTCAGGCCCCTCCCTCCAAGCGCTTCCGGACTGAGCCCTTGGGGGAGAAGGAAGTGGGCGTGTGTCGCTACGGGCGCAAGCAGATGCCGACTGCCTCCGGGTAAGTTTCTTGTTTTCTTGCTTGCCTCTTTTTGCCAAGTTCTTTTTCCGGTTGCTTTTCTCCAACTGTTTTCCTTTCTTTTTCTCAGCCCTGCGCTCAAGCTAGGCTCAAGGCCAGCGGGCTCTGAAGGTTCCGCAAGGACCTCAACCCCTCCTCCTCGCTCAAGCCCGGCATCATCTGGTGCCGGCAACATCTCTGCCTCCCCTTCGGGGGGCACAACAAGTTTGGGGCGTGCGGCCCCTACATCGCCAGATCACCGCACGGAGGAGGATCTTTCCTTCCTTCCAGAGAAACAGGATACCGGCGCCAGCAACATCGGCGCCGAAGAAGAAGCTGCCAGGTGGGCGGAGCCTTCGGCTCCTCCCGTCCTTGAAAAGAAGACAACCTCCGCGCCGGGAACTTCCGCGCCGGAAGGTTCCAACCCGGGTGACGCGCCTAGCGCTCCCCCTTCTCCACGAACCATTCTAATGCCACCGCCAGATGCTCCTCGCATCAAGCCCTCCGGGGCTGCTCCTACTGCGCCGCCGCCCAAGATCTCGAAGCTTATCAAGGGGAAGGCAACGGCCTCCAACGCCCCTTCCGGCGGCCAGCAGCCCCTGGTGCTGCACGTCTCTAAGGCCGCCAGTGCTGCTAGCAAGAAGGCCACCGGCCTGCTTGGCCGCATCACTGAGTTCCAGCGCAGGGTCCAGGACCTGGGGCATCTGCTGCCCTACGCCCAGAAGTGGAATGCCGCAGATATGACTCCGGCGACCCGCGGCTTGGGCAAGGACAGGCTGCCGGCACCTGACCCTGTTGGGGACCGGTCTTCCGAGGAGCACTTCATGCGGCTTCGCTGCGCCGTGAAAGAGCTCGACAGCGCGTGGTATGATGCCACGAACAACTTGATGGTACGCTTTACTAACTCTTTTCAACTTTTACCGGTTTCCTTTCTTCCGGATTTTTTCTATCTTTCTTTAGTCTGATGCCGGTTTCTCTCTTGTCTATCTTCCCAGTCCCCGAGTTTTGTGGTGAGAGCGCAGCTTTTAGCACAAAACTTTGACTTAAAAACTTAGCGTGAAACCGGCACTGCCAGTCCCCGAGTTTTGGGTTAAGAACTTTGTTCTTAGCGCAAAACTTAGCTTAAAAACACGCAAAACTAGCACTGCCAGTCCCCGAGTTTCGGGTTAAGAACCTTGTTCTTAGCGCAAAACTTAACTAATCTCTTTTTCTTGAACAGCTCACGGCTGACGCTCGGAAGGCCCTCTTTGAGGAGCTTCTATGGGAACACCGGGACCTCGCTGAGGCACATGATAAGTGCCAAGGTAAGTTTATGTACCACCGGCATCTTCTTACCGGAAACCTTTTTTCCTCCTAACATTCATAATTTTTGTTTAACAGTGATCCCGGAAGCTTCCATTGAGGCTCTCAAGGAGCAGCTCGCTGCCGCCCAACGTACAATTTTTCCTCTTTCCTGTTAGCTTGGTTTTCTTTTCATCTTAACCAGCACAATCTTGTTAACACCTTCTTTTCCGGGTTACAGGGGAGAAGGACCAGCTCATCCGGCGGCATCAGGAGGAGCTGAGCGCCCAAAAGACCAGCTACCAGGAGCTCAAGTCCCAGTTCATCCAGCTGGGGCTTGATCATTCTAAGGCTCTCAAAGCTGCTGAAGCTGATGCAGCAGCCAAGATGAATGAGGCTCTTGAAGATGCCGGCAACGCCAACATGGTGTTGCTAGCTGAGCTGGAGGAGCTGGCCAAAGCCCAGAAGGCTGCCGAGGAGAAAGCTGCACGGTTGGAGGAGGAGCAGAAGGAGTGCAACCGGCTGGTCCTGCAAACTGATACACTTGCCTACCGTAAGTCCTTTCCTTTTGCACTTTCTAACTACTGCCCACAAGCCTTTTTTCTTCCGATCACGTTTTCTTTTCGTTATCTTTCCTTCCGGTTGTATTTTCTTCCGGATTCCTTTCCTTAGCCTTTTTCTTTCTTTGCACATGCCTCTTCCCGGACTCTCAGAGGTTTGCTGTCAAGAAGGTTGACGAGCGCCGCACTGCCCAGGGCCAAGCGAATCTTGCCGTGCCATGGACCCCCTATGACCATCTGGTCGCGCTGAGTGCGCGGGTGTCTCATATGCGCGCCATAGATCGCAACCTGTCTGACATTCCTGATGTAGCTACCCAGCTCTTCAGGACTCTGTGGCCTGGCGAGGAGGTGCCGGATACTTTCTCATTGATCAGCGACCGTCTCAAGGGCGCCGGCAAGAGGATCCGCGAGTGGCAGTGCTCTGCTGCCCGCGCCGGAGCAGACTCTGCCCTCCGCGTTGCTTGCTCATGGTATCCGGAGCTGAACTTGGATGCCCTCACCAGAGTGCGCGAAGGTGCGGAAACCGATCTGGACCCGATTCTTACCGCTAAGCGGCAGGATCGAGCGTATCACATCGCGGAGTACGCCGATATGCGCACCTTCATCCCTCCCCCTCCTGACGTCCAAGACTATCTCGACGAGGAGGAGGATGAAGCCGAGGAGGAGCCTCTGGGCGATGCCGGTGCTGGCGATGTCCCTCCTGAAGCCCCCGCTGCCTGATTATCTACTTGCTTGAAGATTTACCTGTGTTATGCTATTTGGTCCTGCGTGTCTCAAAACAATGTCCCATTAAATTCTACCCCGGTATGCCGGGGTTTATGATGTAAAACTTTAAGTCCGCTTTTGGTTGCCGTACAACAGTTTATGCCGGTAAGTTATACCGGTAGTTAATTATCTTAAGTTTGCCTTAGCATATTTGCCTTCGGTTTTGCTTTTATCCTGCACTGCAAGGATTTCCAAATTGTTTCCGCATCCAATTCGATGCACACTTGGTTCTTTTGCCTTGGCTCTGCCTGCCTTCTCTGGGCGTTCTTTGGCTTATGAGCACAAGGTTCTTTCACCAAACAAGCATTTTCTTGAACTTAGAAATAACTTCGAAATTTTGCAAAAAACCGGTTTACCCGGGGTTAGTTAAATTTTCCGGATTGTTCTTTCCTGCTCTCCCTCTTCGCAGTTCATGTGCTTATCCCCTACCGGTTTATCTTGCTTGCCATGAAGCCGGGTTGCGGACAGCAGCAGAGTCGAAGACTCCGGTAGGGTTTAGCACACTACTAAACCGGAAAGAAAGAACGTTCAATAAGCAACAGGTAAACTGAAAAAAATAAACAAGTTACATGCAACCTTATTGGGGTAGTCCCCGAGATTCATTCAAGGTTCCGGCATCTTTTATTCATAGCAATTAAGGTACAAAAAGGAACTTCTTACACCACAACTTCAAGAGTAGAAAGGACGCAACAGAGCTACGTTCCATGGACGCTTGCTCTCCTCTCCGGACCTGTCCGCCTTTCCTTTTTTCCACTCCTGTGCATCGATCAAGTAATATGCATCATTGTGAAGCACTTTGCTTACAATGAAGGGACCTTACCATGGTGGCAAGAGCTTATGCCGGCCTTCAGTGCGCTGCACTAGGCGTCGCACGAGATCTCCTTCCCGGAAAACTCTCGGGTTAACCTTCCGGCTATGATAGCGTCTGAGATTTTGCTGGTAAATGGCTGTTCTTGCCAAAGCCAGCTCTCTTGCTTCTTCTAGCAAGTCCACATCATTTTCTCTGGCCTCCTTGACCTCTTGCTCAGTATAGAGCTGTACCCTTGGTGAATCATGAATGATGTCAGTTGGTATGACCGCTTCTGCTCCATAAACCATGAAGAATGGAGTGTATCCGGTAGACCGGTTTGGAGTTGTTCTTATACTCCACAGCACTGATGGTAGCTCATCGAGCCAACATCCCGGTGATTTTTCCACCGCATCAATGAGTCTTGGTTTGATACCGGAAAGTACCAAAGCGTTCATTCTTTCCACTTGGCCATTGCCTTGTGGGTGTGCCACTGAGCACAAATCCAACCGGATGTTGTTGTCCTCACCGAACCTTTTGAACTCACCTTGAGCAAAGTTGGTTCCATTGTCAGTGATGATGCTGTGCGGGTATCCATACCGCAAAATGACATCTTTTAAGAACTTCACCGCTGTATGCCCATCACATTTTGCGATAGGTTTCACTTCTAGCCATTTGGTGAATTTATCCACCATAACCAAGATGTGAGTCATGCTGCTCCTTGCAGTTTTGAATGGGCCGACCATATCGAGGCACCAAACGGCAAACGGCCATGTTAATGGTATTGTTTTTAAACCGGACGCTGGGGTATGATTTTGCTTGGCGTACCTCTGGCACCCGTTGCATTTTCTTACTAAATCCTCAGCGTTTTCCAAAGCAGTGGGCCAATAAAACCCATGCCGGAATACTTTTGCTACCAGCGCCCTTGATGAAGCATGATGGCCACATTCTCCTTGGTGAATCTCCTCAAGCATTTCTTTCCCTTCTTCCAGTTCCACACATCTTTGAAGGACACCGGTAACGCTTCTCTTGTACACCTCACCATTGATGAATGTATATGCTTTGGACCTTCTTTGGATTCTCCTTGATTCATTTTCGTCGTCCGGCAAGGTGCCGTTGGTCAGGAATTCCTTAATAGGTTTAACCCACGACGGTGTCTCTCGAACCAAAAACACCGGTGCATCTATCTCCATGCTATCTACCAGCATCGTTTCTTCCGGTACGGCTGCAGCAGTTCCTGAGGTTGCCGGAGCAGTCCCCGAGTTTTCCGGTGCAGTCCCCGGGTTTCCTTCATCGATATCCATGGGTACTACATGCGATTCCGGTACGAGAATTGATTCCGATTCCGGGCTTGGTTTGATCGATGGTACTCTTAAGTGAGCTAAAGCTATTCCGAGAGGAATTTCTTGCCTGGATGAGCCCAGCTTGGACAAAGCATCCGCGGCTTCATTTTCTGCGCGCGGCACATGATGAAACTCACACCCTTCGAAGAATCCGGCAATTTTTTGCACGTGAAACTAGTACGAGGCCATGTTGGCATCTTTTGCATCCCAATCCCCGGAACACTGCTGTACCACAAGATCTGAATCTCCATAGCAAATGATCCGGTGCACACCGATTTCTTTTGCGACCTTAAGCCCATGGATCAAAGCTTCGTATTCGGCGACATTGTTTGATGCCCTGAAATGTACTTGCAAAACATACCGAAGATGATCTCCTTTTGGTGAGGTGAGCACCACACCGGCACCTAGACCCTCTTTGAGTTTGGATCCGTCAAAGTGCATCTTCCAGTATTCTATCTTCTGATCTGGCGGTTTGTATTGCATCTCCGCCCAATCGACGAGGAAATCAGCCAAAGCCTGTGATTTTATGGCATCCCTCCTTTCGTACGCTGGTACATATGGTGATATCTGGATTGCCCACTTTGCAATCCTTCCGCTAGCGTCCTTGTTGCACATGATATCGGAGATTGGTGCTTCACTCACCACCTTCATAGGATGTTCTTCAAAGTAATGCTTGAGTTTTGTGGCGGCCATGTACACGCCATAAGTCATCTTTTGGAAGTGAGGGTAGTTTTGTTTTGAGAGGGAGAGCACCTCGCTCAGGTAGTATACCGGCCTCTGGACGGTTTTTCCTTCCTCTTCTCTTTCAACCACAACCACTACGCTCACAACCCGGTTTGTTGCTGCTATGTATAATAGCATAGGCTCCCTTTCTAGAGGTGAAGCCAATATAGGTGCTATGGCCAGCATTGTTTTTAGTTCTTTAAACGCTGCGTCTGCCTGAGGGGTCCAGACGAACGTGTCGGATTTTCTCATGAGAGCATAGAGTGGCAGAGCTTTTTCTCCCAACCTGCTTACGAACCGGCTTAGCGATGCCAAGCTTCCGGTAAATTTTTGCACATCTTTTAGTTCTCGTGGGATAGTCATTCTTTCTATTGCCCGGATTTTTACCGGATTGACTTCAATGCCCCGGCTTGACACAAGGAAACCAAGCAGCTTGCCGGCAGGGACACTGAAAGTGCATTTCGCCGGATTAAGCTTCATCCGGAACCGTCTTAGGTTATCGAATGTTTGCCGGATGTCATCGATTAAGGTGTTCTTTACCTTAGTTTTTATCACAATGTCGTCCACATAGACTTGCACATTCTTTCCGATTTGATCGAACAAGCATTTTTGCATACAGCGCTGGTACGTTGCACCAGCGTTGCGCAAACCAAAGGGCATAGTGACATAGCAATAAGCCCCATGCGGGGTAATGAACGCAGTTTTTATTTGATCTTCCTTTTTCAAGGGAATTTGGTGGAAACCGGAATATGCATCCAGGAAGGACAACAGCTCACACCCAGCAGTTGAATCCATCACTTGATCGATCCGTGGCAGAGGGAAAGGATCTCTTGGGCAAGCCTTGTTTAGGTTGGTGTAGTCGATGCACATGCGCCTGATACGTCTCCAACGTATCTATAATTTCTGATGTTCCATGCTTGTTTTATGACAATACCAACATGTTTTGTTCACATTTTATGTCATATTTATGCGTTTTCCGGAACTAACCTATTGACGAGATGCCGAAAGGCCAGTTGCTGTTTTCTGCTGTTTTTGGTTTCAGAAATCCTAGTAACGAAATATTCTCGGAATCGGACGAAATCAACACCCAGGTTCCTATTTTGCCCGGAAGCATCCAGAACACACGAGAACCGCCAGAGAGGGGGCACAGGGCCACCAAACCCTAGGCCGGCGCGGCCAAGGGGGGGCCGCGCCCCCCTATAGTGTGGCCACCCTGTCAGCCCTCCTGCACCGCCTCTTCGCCTATTTAAAGCCTCCGTCGCGAAAACCCTGAGACGTTCGACGAAACCAGAGAAAACCTTCCAGAGCCGCCGCCATCACGAAGCCAAGATCTGGGGGACAGGAGTCTCTGTTCTGGCACGCCGCCGGAACGGGGAAGTGCCCCCGGAAGGCTTCTCCATCGACACCGCTGCCATCTCCACCGCCATCTTCATGACCGCTGCTGCTCCCATGAGGAGGGAGTAGTTCTCCATCGAGGCTCGGGGCTGTACCGGTAGCTATGTGGTTCACCTCTCTCCTATGTACTTCAATACAATAATCTCATGAGCTGCCTTACATGATTGAGATTCATATGATGATGCTTGTAATCTAGATGTCGTTATGCTAGTCAAGTGAATTTTACTTATGTGATCTCCGGAGACTCCTTGTCCCACGTGTGTAAAGGTGACAGTGTGTGCACCGTGTGGGTCTCTTAGGCTATATTTCACAGAATACTTATTCACTGCTATGAAGAGCATAGTGAAGTGCTTATTTATATCTCTTTATGATTGCAATATGTTTTGTATCACAATTTATCTATGTGCTACTCTAGCAATGTTATTAAAGTAGTTTTATTCCTCCTGCATGGTGTAATGGTGACAGTGTGTGCATCCGTGTTAGTACTTGGCGTAGGCTATGATTATGATCTCTTGTAGATTATGAAGTTAACTATTGCTATGATAGTATCGATGTGTTCTATGCCTCCTTTCTTAGCATGAAGGTGACAGTGTGCATGCTATGTTAGTACTTGGTTTAGTCGTATTGATCTTTCATGCACTCTAAGGTTATTTAAATATGAACATTGAATTGTGGAGCTTGTTAACTCCGGCATTGAGGGTTCATGTAATCCTACGCAATGTGTTCATCATCCAACAAAAGAGTGTAGAGTATGCATTTATCTATTCTGTTATGTGATCAAAGTTGAGAGTGTCCACTAGTGAAAGTCTGATCCCTAGGCCTTGTTCCTAAATACTGCTATCGCTGCTTGTTTACTGTTTTACTGTGTTACTACTGCTGCGTTACTACTGCTTGTTTACTGTCCTGGGCAAAGCACTTTTCTGGTGCCGTTACTACTGCTCATATATATTCATACCACCTGTATTTCACTATCTCTTCGCCGAACTAGTGCACCTATTAGGTGTGTTGGGGACACAAGAGACTTCTTGCTTTGTGGTTGCAGGGTTGCATGAGAGGGATATCTTTGACCTCTTCCTCCCTGAGTTCGATAAACCTTGGGTGATCCACTTAAGGGAAAACTTGCTGCTGTTCTACAAACCTCTGCTCTTGGAGGCCCAACACTGTCTACAGGAAAAGGAGGGGGCGTAGACATCAGCGCCACACCTTTGGAGCTTTTGCCTCCAGGTTCTCATCTTTTTTCTTCTCGACCATTACCGGATTGGCCAGCCACTCTGTGTGCGTGACCTCCACAATGAATCCGGCAACGAGCAGTTTAGTCACTTCTTCTCCAATAATCTTCCTCCTATCTTCAGCGAACCGGCGCAAGGGTTGCCGCACCGGCTTGGCGTCTTTCCGGACATTTAAAGAGTGCTCAGCCAGCTCCCTCGGAACACCCACCAAGTCATCAGTTGACCAGGCAAAGATATTCCGATTCTCACGGAGGAAGCTGACGAGCGCGTTTTCCTATGCTTGATCGAGTCCGGCACCGATGCGAACGGTGCGCTCTGGGTAAGCAGGATCCAGCACAATGTCCTTTGTTTCATTGGTCGGCTTGAATGCCGGTGAGCCCAAGCTTCCACTCATTGCCGCTAAACTCAACTGTGAGGACTGAGCCAGCGCAACCGCGGTTTGCATTCTTCTTTTTTCCTCCGCGATCACCAGCGATTCCGCTAGGTTTGATCCGGCAGATGCAGTTTCCAGTGAGACCTTATAGTTCCCCACCACCGTCAAGGGTCCATGAGGTGCCGGCATCTTCATCTTGAGGTAAGCTGTATGAGTCGTAGCCATGAAAGCTACCAACGCTGGTCTTCCCAGCAACGCATGGTAAGGACTGTCTAGGTCCACCACCTCAAACCCAACATTTTCAACCCGGCAATTGTCACGTCCTCCAAACGCTACGTCCACCCGAACTTTTCCTACCGGGGCACAGGACAAGCCCGGAACGATTCCGTGGAACGTTGTACGCGTTGGCTGAAGCATGTTTTCTGTTATGCCCAGCGTATGCATGGTGTGCTTGTACATGATGTTTATGCTGCTGCCGTTATCTATCAGCACCTTGCTGAATTTTACTCGGGTTTGCGGCCCTTTCATGATTGGGTCCACAACAAGAGCATACCCACCCGGATTCGGCATGATTTTGGGGTGATCCTTAAATGACCAGGTAATTTCCTGATCTGACCACAGCATATATTTGGGAACTGCCGGCATCACGGCGTTTACCTCCATGGAGCGGCGGTGCACACTTTGCCTGTCTGTTGGCTCAGTGACAAAGACAACACAGCACATATGCGGGCCCTCGTAAACATTCCGGCCTAAAGGCGCCGGTGGAGGTGGTTGATCATCGTTTTGCTCCACCCGGTTAACTTGCTGGTATTGTTGCCTATTTGGCTGATGCTGTACCGGTAAAGCATTTGCTCTGGTGAGTGGTGGCGGTGGTGGTAGTTGTTGCTGACGCAGCATATCTTGTGGCGGTGGCAACACTGTTGAGCACCCTTGTGCTTGCGCGTCCTTTACCGCTCCTTTTTGCATCAAGTACTTGGTCCAAGAACAATCCTTCGTCAAGTGATTTGACGGGTGATCCGGGTTTGGCGTGTGCCACCGGCAAGGTTGATCCATGGCGGCTTCCATGGTGTATTTCACGGGTTCCTGCCAATTCTTTTTCTGGCCCCAGGGTTTCTTTTCGACCCATTGCTTTTTTGGACCCGCCCATGGCTGCGATCCGGTTTTTTGCCTTTGGCTGCTGCCGGCATCATAATTTTCTTGCACTGCAGCAACGTGCTGCGGAGCATACCTTCGATCCAGGAAATCCTCCCTTCTCTTGTTGCTCCGGTTGTCCCGGTATCGTTCCTGTTGCTGCTCCGGCTCAGCTTGTACTGCTGGTTGCAATGGGTCTCCCAATGCATAGCTATCCGCCACACGTATCATCTCTGCCAAGGTTGCAGGCATGCTTCTCTGCAGCTTTTGCCACAGCGGTGATCCTCTCCGGCATCCTTGACTGAACCAAGCAATTGCTTGTGCTTCAATCACTCCTTCACACGTGTTTCTTGTTGAGTTCCATCGGGTAAGATAATCCCTGTCTGTCTCACCGGCACGTTGCTGGCATAAAGCGAGCTGTTGGGGCCGGTTTGGCCTCTTGTAGGTGCTACTGAAGTTGTTCACGAAGGCTTCCTCAAAGTCCAACCATCCGTTAATGCTTCCTGCCGGCAAGTTGTTAAGCCAAATCCGTGCAGGGCCCACCAGGTAGGACGGTATGATTCTCACCGCCCAACGCCGGTTTACTCCACCACCAGCTACATAAACATCTGTGACATAGTCCGCCAGCCAATCTTCCGGCTTGGTCGTGCCATCGTACATTTTTGTGTCTCGGGGTAGCTGGAAATTGCGTACCGGTGGCTCTTCTCCCATGATCCGTGGGCCAAAACATTTCGGGCCAGGAGGACCCTCAGACTCGATCATTTCGGAAAGATGTACCCTGTCCAGCCTGTGCCTCACATCCTGGTCTGGCAAACATCTTTCCCCCAGGCGATCCCCTAAGGGGTTCCGGTAGACTCTTGTTCGTTCTACTTCGGAATCTCCCTCTCCGTATCTTTCCGGTTCCGCGGCTCTTGCCTGCCGGTACCTTGGTGGTGGCGTTTCCTCATACGCTGCCCTTGCAGCTCGATAATTTTGCCCGGTTTCATATTTACCGGCATGATTGTTTCCGGCATAGCCTCCTCTGGCGTAGCCTCGACCTGCCCCTTGGCTTTTTCTACCGGCATCGTGTTGCCCGGCTTGTTGTTTTCCAGCAAGAACCGGATCGTACACAGTCATCTGCTGTGCGTTCATCTCTTTTTCTCTTCTTCTGTCCGGATGGGGGGACGATGCCTGCCCATGGGACTTGCTTCCGGCATTCTTTGTTGAACGCGCGGATTTTGAGGCCGCGGCCTTGTTCAGCTTAGCCAGTTGCTCAGCATTCTGCTGCTCAATAGTTTCCAGCAGCTCTCTAACACGCTCTTGCTGTTTTGCCAAAGCATCTCCGGAAAGCGATTCACATAGCTCTACTGCAGCTTTAGCAGCTTTTATAGTTTTATCCGGGCTACTGTACTTAGGTTTTTTCCACGATGCTAACAGATGCAGAGGTACTTTTGCCGGCAAGAACTTCTTTGCGCAAATCCTGATCTAGGTTGCGAGCTTTTAGCCGGTTCTCCGGTATCCTAGCAGCATGAGCGCTAACAGAAGCAAAGCCATGGGCAGCGTTATACTCACGCAGGGTTAGGTTCAGCTCGCGCTGCGCCCGGACGATGTCGGCGCCGTTTGCGAGCAGCTTCTGGCGTTGTGCCTCCAGCTCCGCCTGAGCCACTGCCGGGTCGATGTTCTACGTGATGGGCGTTGCCAGCACGTTCATCGCCGCTTGGAGAGGTGTTGCCGGTGGTGCGGAAGATGCTCCCGCAGCGCCAGCGTCGCGCTCCAGCGGTGGCTTGGCCGCACGGGTCGAAGCCGCACGACCAGCACCTTCATCCACAGCTTCTTTTCCTGCACCAACCACGCCAGTCATCATTAACTCGACGCTGCCGGCGGCACGACCAGCACAGAGCCATCTTGGCGGGTCCGGTGCCACCAGCACCGGCGAGAGGCGCTAGCGCACGGGGACGGTGCCGAAGTAGACGCGGTGGCTGCCGAACTCGATGGTGCGGCCGTTCTTGGGGAAGATGCCGCCGTTGGCGAAGCAGCCCGCGTTGTCGTTGATGAAGTCCATGTCGTAGATGCGCTGCACGAGCGCGGACACCGTACGCTCGCCGGCGACCTCAAGGATGCCCGCCCGAATGTGAACTCCTGCAAGCGCCACTTCATGCCCCACGGTGGGCGCCAACTGTCGTCGTGGCAAACAGACAGATGCCATAGGATGGCTTAGATTGGGGCCGAATGGACGCTAGAGGATTCGGGGGAGGGTTTGTGACTAGATGGGACGAACTTCCGGATGCTTTCCTCAAGAACACAACCAAAGGCCGGTATGCAAGAAGAGAGACAAGAGGAAGAACTCTTCACTTGATCGCTTGCTTCATTGATCTCAACATGGTTACAGGTTCTTGGATACAAGTTCTATCGTCTAATCTCCTCTGTGGACACGCGCGCCTGTATGAGGCAGTACCCCCTCTCCTTATATAGGGGAGAGGGTGGCTTACAAAACAAGAAACCCTAATGGCATCTTTGACTGGACAAACTACTTTACAAAGCTACTTTAACCACAGATGACGCCGGAGTCTTCTTTAATCAGGGACACTGACGTCCTCCGGCTTCTTTCAGCATCATCTCTCTCTTTGGCGCCAGGGCTCTGATTAAAGCCGCTTTGCTTAGCTCATCCTTGTCTTCTTGCTCCGAAGAGAATCTTTGACCAGTCCTGCCGACAGGCCCTTCTCTCCGGTATCTTCTTTACCGGGTTCCGGCATACCCCCTTGGGGATACCGGCTTAGCTTCACTTAGCCCAAACTCCTACCTTTGTGTTCCGGTAAGAATATTAAACCGGTATCTCGATGGCTCAAACCATCCGGTTTGGCATGCCTTTGGCATACCGGGGGTTATCCCCCCAACACTGGGGCTGGTGGTCGACCAGGAGGCGGGGTCGCCAATGGGAAGCAGCAGCGGCTTGCAGAATCACACCGGCGAACCTAGGGTTCGGCCGAACGCGTGTAGAGGCGCTTGGGGGGCGTGGTGGCGGCGCGTATGTGGTGGAGCCCCGCCGGTCAGACCGCAGCGGCGCTGAAGGCGGCCATCAACGGCCGGGAGAATATGGCGGCGGAGCCACACCAGGAAACGCTGGGCGTAAGCTGGAGCAGCGGCGGCGTGCCGCAACCATAGAGGCGGCTGACATCGGCCGGAGGTGAGGCAGGGGCGGACTCGCCGCAAGTGTCGTGGGCGAGCGAACGAGGTCGTGGGAATCAAATCGAAGCGGGGAGGAAGTATAGCACTAGGGGCGGATCCTCGCCGTCCAGTGGCGGCGATGGGTACAACCACATCGGCCGGGGCAGTGCCGAGGACATCACCGGAGGCGGCTAGGGTTAGCCTGGGGCGCGGTGGCGAGCGACAGGGGTGTCGCGGCAAGGGGAATTTGGTGGAGAAGAAGGGAGAGGGCGGCGAAGCCTCGTGGGCGAGTGGAGGCGTCGGAGTCGGCCAGCAGCATGGCCGGGGGCGGTGACGGCCGGAACAGCATCAACGCCATCGCCAGGAGGGGATCGAACGAGGTTGTCCTCGTGTACAAGTGATGAATGAGAGAAAGAGAGTGGGGGTCGGGTTGGGTTCGACCCGACCGACGCAATCAATTGGGCCGTGTCTGACCAAACCAATTGGGCCTTTGCCCATTCTAACCAAAATGGCCTAATTTTTTTTTTCTGGAAATAGAAATAAGTCCAGTTAAATCTAAATACTATAAAAAAATTAAATTATAATTAGAAGTTAATTCCTAACTTTAATTCATTAGGCAACAATGATTTCCTTAAAACTATACTTAATCATGCCAAGTTCATGAACTAAATTACAACCACTTAAAATATGGCTTAAAACCTAGAAAAATATTAAAGAGAATAATAGTGTTTCTCTTCAAGTAACTTTAAGTATTAATAAGGTAAATGCTAAACTCAATGATAAATTAAACTTAAGATTTAATTATTAACTTCAATTTGCTCATCAATTTAATATATAACAAATAGGAAATCCTAATTCCATTATTCCAAATGCAACCCTAATTCCATTAAGAATAAAATTCTAACTCCATAATTTTATGTGGAACCCTAAAACCTTAAATCCTATTAAGCACCCTAACTCTATTATTTTATGTGAACCTAAATTACCTCTAAACCTAAACCCTAGGTTATAACATGTGAACATGCTACTTTATTTTCACTTATGTATAATTAACAACTAAATACTTATCCTTGATCTCATAAAATAACAGGAGCCTTCTACTTATAAATTGGTATTTCATGTTCTCATCCAAATCAAACCAGATGATTTAGTATGATCAACCAAGTATAAACCCTAGATCCTATTACCAAAGCCATCATCTTTAACTACCCATGCTTAGCATCACACCATTGTGATGAACTCCAAGAGCAACCATGCCAATATTGTACATCCTATTCCATACACACACAACCCTATTAGGGTGAGATAATTATTAATCATCCTATTTAGAAAACCACCATTCCTTACTTAGTAGATCCAATAGGAAACTCTAGATACCATCACCATTAATTAAAATACTTCTTATTACTTAAGAAGTATGTTCTTCAAAAGTTATTCTTTTGAAGTAAACAGAGAATCATCATCAACCCTGATTATAAGGATCTATAAACCCTAGCTAGCTATCACCAACAAGATGAACCAACCTTGTACAAATAATTGCTTAGGATGCCTAGGCTTAACTCAACCTTACAAGCCCTAGGTGTTGATGAATCCAACATTGTTGGGATCCATCTAATCCTTATTCCAGAAGCTACTTGGAACCAGAGTCAACCATAGAACCCCACCAACCTAATTATCATACTTGTTCTTTATCAAAGAACATGTTTTTCAAAAGTTATTCTTTTGAAGTATATGATAAGCAATCACTAACCATGTCTTATAGTAATCAAACCAACAACTATCCATTACATGATAGGATTATACCAAATCATATTATTGTGTGCGATTAATACTATTGTTATAATATATTGCATTACTTGCTTATGATCCTAAGACAACAAAACCTTAATAAGAATCTTGTTTGTGAATCACTCTAAAAGTGCAACACACCCTACACCAATTATACCAACTCACTAATCCTAAATCATCGAGGTTAGGTCACGTTTAGAACGATTGCATCTCATACTTATGCATTATTGCATCCTTGCCAATCTTTTAAACATCGTCCTTACCGGACGATGATGCTATTTCAAAATTTGGAGTTATTGCGTATCGAAGACCTTGTTTGCATAATCTTGCAGTCAAGACAGGCAAGTTCATCACTTGCTCATGTCATTTGAGTATCTTTATCAAATTACTTGCAAAGTACTATGATTATCACTATTGCATAAAAACCAAAACCACTATTTTCATAACTATGAATATGACTATGTGGTGGGCAATGGAACCATGGATTGTGTTGATATGGTGGAGGTTCCATTGCAAGGGTTTATATCCATCTAGGATTAAACAACAAATGTCGTCCAGTGATTCTTGTGCCGTAATACCCGTGTTAACCATAAGATCTGGAGTGGGACGGAATAGTCAATTGTATTTCCACCTCTTGTACATCAACGGATGCGCTTTACCGTAGACCCTTGATCCAAGAGAGGACAAGTGGTACCCTTGCTCCAAGAGAGGACAAGTGGTAGGGTGGGGGTCCCGATGAAGTCCCCACGGTTATTGCGGTCTATGATGGGTTGCAGCTGCCGGCGAAGGAGTTCATGGTAGAGACCTGAACTGTTGTCGTGGTCGGGGGCCGTCCTTAATTGGTATAAGAGCACCGGCGAGGACCCAGGGTCGGAGTTTGCAGCAAAGGGTGGGTGTATGAGGTAGCGAAGGAATATGATTGGCTATGACCTTATACCGGGCCTCACACCAAAGGAAGTGTGGACGAGAACTAGACTCGGTTGGCACCAAGGTTAAGATCTTTTATGGGTAAAGCAACACACCTCTGCAGAGTGTAATGAATCGTGACCTGTCACTCCCTGTTCCGGGATTTGAAACTGCGAACGCTGCCGGAAAGGAACTCCATGAAGTTCTAGTAAACCGGTGAAGGCTGACGGACATAGTTCTTCTGAATAAAAGCAACCTTTTGAAGAAATGGTTATGAAAACCTGCATTGGTATTAGACTTTCTGGTCTAATGTTGTAGCTAGTGCATTAAACACCTCTTTCCTATAATGAACTTTTTGAGTATGCTCATACTCATCCCACTCTTAAATCCCCTGCTTAGATATGGAGGCCACGAAGGAGGATCTACAGTGCAACTTGAAGACCGAGGAGTCAACAACTACTTCAAGATACAGGAACCTGCCGGGAGAGTCATATACCACATCCACCAGAGAAAACCTAGCTTTAGCAGTAGAATGGAACTAGCCCCTAAACCTAGCTCCTATTTAGCTAGAATCTATTCATAAACCCTATAGCTAGTCAAATACTCTATAAATAGAGTCCGTGATAAGATTAGACCACGAGTCGTTCTTCTGGAGTTTATTTGCAGTTCTACCTCATTGTAAAGTAGGAGGCTGTGTGGATCTTTTGTAAAGAGTCAGTGTTGTAATTCTATAGACATGTCTTGGACCCGCATATGTTTCTGTTGTACCACTCTGAGCGATATAATACTAGTGGAACAGTATTTCATTGGTGTTATATCAGACTTGCATACTACACCATGCAGTGGTATGCCGTGTCACCACAGTTGGTATCATAGCCAATGCTTTGACCCTAGGATTAAAACCCTTTAAAGGAGACCTATAGGATTGGTAGTGTCTATAGGAAGTTGTCCTAGGTAAACCAAATACTTCTTATGACTTGAGATGGATATTCACTTGAGAATAATCCTGACACACTTGAGTCAACATTTCTTACCTAACTTACCAAGATAAAGTGAAGTTAGTCAGCTAATCCCAAACATGTAGCACACAATTAAGTTCCTAAACAATATATGAGTAGATCACAGTTGGTATACAATACTTGGTAGTCCAAAGAGAGGATACAGCCATAAGGAAGATATCCTATTGGAAGATGTGTACCAACACATGTTATAATTAAAGAAAATTATCCAGACTTGTGAAACAATTGATAGTAAGTGAAAAATATAAGTTATATAAAGTAGTATAGACCATGGCGAGTCAATCATGGAATGTAAGGAGGAGTGACAGAAATAAAACTTGTCTACTTACATGGTAGAGTTGTTAATTATACATGATTCACCTGGGAATCGTTATGTAAGGGACTAGAACATCATACATACTTAGGAGGAGTACAATAAGAAGTCAGGTGTTCACCAATAGTGCAAGAGTTGTGTTCTAAAACCATGGGAAGTGTGCCAAGCACATCATGACCATAGGTTTATGGGAGAACCATTTGGAAGTATCGGAGCTATATTCCAATAGTTATGTATTTAGATTAGCCATGTTAGAACTTAGACATATCATGTGAAGTAGTCCTCAACAAAATGGAAGCTAAGTTAATACTTCCAAAGAACTTTAGGTCAACCACAACTATTCTAGACCACTTTGTTTCAAGTTTATCTCATTGCAAATGTGCAATTAAGGTAAATGTTGAGACAAATAGTAGAAAATCCCCATATTCGTGCTAAGTATCACGATCTAAACCTGTATTATGTGGTGTTATATACTACACATATCAGCCTGATGTTTAGGGATGTCTTACCCAACTACTACATTCAGGCATATAATGATGTGTATTATGAGCACAAAGCTGAATCTTCTTGGATTTTATTGAATTTTCATTGATTGACTAGATCTGTGCATGAAGTTTGACCTTGGTGTGCAAATGCATGTTGCATCATTGAGTTCTTTCTTGATGTTACAGGTCTAGAGGGTAAATGGGATCGCGTGAGGGAGAGACGAGTTACCAACCAACTGAGGAAATAGTAACGACACATGAAGAGAGGGAGGCAAAAGAAGGTCAGGAAAGAGAAGATAAGCGGATGGAAGAGGCATTCTCCGCCACTAGATCGTCAACATCAACCCCTTGCCTGCTTGGGCAAGAATTCTTTAAGCACATGGAAAGGATGGCTGAGGATAGAGCAGCAAACTTAGCACAACAAAATGAGTTTTTCAGTCATTTGATACGTGAGAATAATGGAGGTATCAGAAATGGAAGGCCAAAAGGAGTGAGTCTTACGGAATTCCTACAAACCAATCCAATGACTTTTTCTACCGCACCAGAACCTATGGATGCGGATGATTGGTTGAGGGACACTGAGCGGAAATTAAAGACAGTTCGGTGTAATGATGAAGAGAAGGTTAGATATGCCACCTATGTACTATCAGGACTAGCAGCGTCATGGTGGGATAACATGATTCTAATTCAACTTTCGGGACATGTTTTCACGTGGGATGAGTTTAAGAAGAAGTTCCGAGAAGCCCAGGTTCCTAAAAGTATCATGGAACTAAAGAGAAGAGAGTTCGAGACCTTGAAGCAGAATGACTTATCGGTATGGAAATATCTAGTAGAGTTTGATCGTTTATCACGTTATGCAGCAGAGGATGTAAACACAGAGGAGAAAAGGATAAAAAGGTTCTTAAAAGGGATGAATCCATTCCTGAAAATGCAGTTGAATCTAACCAAATGCACAAGGTTCCACGAGCTAGTGGATACTGCAATTACTTTGGAGAATGATTATGAAGAAGTGCAGAATGAAAGAAAACGGAAGGCAAGGTTGGAACCACAACCAATTCAGATACAACAAACTCAGTCAGAGATGAATTTCCAAACTAGAGATGAGACAATCACACCGTTTTATAGTCAAGTTCGATGCCATAACTGTGCAAGAAAAGGTCACTATGCCAAGGATTGCCCGCAACAGGATATTACCTGTTTTGGATGTGGACAACTAGGTCATATGAAATCAGAATGCCCGGATCCATATCGGGTACGAAGATCAAATGAAGCAATGAACCAATTTTCAAATCATCGGGGGAGCTCATCATCTAAGAAGTTCGAACAAGGAAGTGGATGGAGCACAAGGACGGATGCATAGGACTTTGACCATATTTGTTCTGACCCAATCAATATGTTGAACACAACTTCTTCATTTAGCACAATATTAGTTGCAGAATAATATCTTTAAATTGCTCAATCTTTCATGGGCAACACACTTGTCCTGTGTAAAGTTGGAATAACCATAGTTGCATAACCAACTAACATATCGTACTGGTATTCACAGCCATGTGGGTACACCACCAATCCAAATAGGATACCCTAGAAAAGTACAATAGAAAGCCAAGGAAAAGACATATAGCCTAACCAAGGAGCTAGTTGGTTGGGGAAGATGAACTTAGCAACCATTAGGACATCCCTAAGGGGGAGAGCGAGGGATCAGTTGGATCCAATATGAATCAATACTTTGAGCAAGATAGTTGATGAAGGTCTGAACTGAGAGAAAGTTCGATCTTATTTTTATAAGATTATCGAACACTACTTTCAGGAGGATGTCAGACCAGAAACCGAGGTTTATACCTCGAGGAAGTAAGAAGTGGACTATAACTTGAGAAAGTGAGTAATATTTACTCGGAAGTATGAAAGCTCAAGTAAGACAAAACCTAATGGATTCCAGGAAGAATCTGGACAAGGGATATATTCAATTATATCTAGTGATATCACCACGGAGTTCGAAAGAAGTCGTAGTCTGCATAAGTCAGATCCACACTCCGGAAACGTGAGAGAGTTCAAACTTCGAGGACGAAGTTTAGTTTAAGGGGGAGAGACTGTAATATCCCAGGATTGGTGGTTACAAAAAGAGAGGAAACAGATGTGTGCATTGCATTCATGCATAGAAAATCCGGGGAATTTTCGCGCTTTTGTTTAAAACCTCCAAAGGGATCGAGGTTTCTCTTACATCGGTGGAATTGAGTTAGTCTTCGATGTGGGTGCGATAAATTTCGACATGAACTTTTTGAACTCATGTGTTATGGGGGAAATAATTTGAATTCAAATTCAAATATGAAAACACAAATTCAAATGAGAATTTGAATTGGAATTTAAATCTAAACAAGTATATAAACATAATAAGTAATAGTACACACATTTGATAACTCCAAATGAACCAACAATTTAAACTTTATTATAAATAACATTATCCAATTATTTACAAGTCACATAAATAGAAGTAGAGAAAGATTACAAAAAAAAGAAAATAAAAGAAGTCCTAAACCTAAATCTTCTCACTTCTGATTTTCTTGTTCCCTGCCAAATAGACAACAAAGACTAAAGAAAATGTTTGTTAGGATTAAAATGTATGCATCTCCCAGGGAGATGTAAATTAATGTAGGAGCTAGCACTCAGAAACCTGGGAACTTGTCCACATGTCTTAACCTCAATGGAATTGATCAAGTTTAGCAAATGGCTAAGCATTAGAGAGGCAACAAAGGGCAACTTGAGGCATCAAGAAGACATCATTTAAGGCAACCACTCATCTTATCCTTATGCAACAACAATAATGTATACAAAGGGCAATAAAGTAAATTTAGGCAACCATTATATCAGGGGACCACAACCAGTCAGCACTAGCTCCATTGTTACAAGCTCACAGTTTAAAAGTTATTCACCATTGACAATAGTTAGTCAAGATGAATCAATAGCCAGAAATATTGATTAATAAGTCCATCAATTTAAATACATGTAACTTCACATCCAATCAAAGTAATACACCTGGTAGTATCAATAATAAAGGCCCAACTAGGATAAGAGCAACCTGACGTTGCTTGCACTAGGAGGAGAAGCAAACCAACTTGATAACATACACATGGAGAGGGGGCCACTTGCAAGCAGCACTATCACACCTTGCATGCTAATGTGCTGACACACATACAATGAGCAGCCAACAGTATAAAAGCAGGGCCATCACAGCCAGCCAAACGGTTTGGTGCATACATCACGGTATTCCGTATCAGCAGCCCCTTTAAGCTCACACACATCAGCAGTTCATCTAGAAACCATATGCACAGCCAGAATCACCAGAAAACCAAGAAAACAACATGGTGGTATCCTAGAACAGGATCAAGCAGGAGCTAGGAGGAGGTGTAGCCAAACAAGCAGTAGATCAAGATCAACATCACCAGCTATTCCACTTTGCTACAACAGGTTGATCCATCGATTTAATATAAGCATCTCAGCATACTAGCTTGCACAATTAGGATCAAGGGAAATAAAGAGAAGAATACACAACACTCCATCAAACCAACCTTCCACTAGATTTTCATCTAGGAGGATGGAGAGATGGATTTTTCTCTCAGCCTTGCATAGAGGTGCTATGCAAAATCATCATAGAGAATAAAAGAGGCACAAGTAGTATTTGTTCTTATCCAAGTTTTTGCCTCAGCCTTTGCATCATCGGCTAAAACAAGCACCGATCTGTCCATTCAAATTAACTCAAGCATCATTAAAAGCTTGGGATGGACATTTAGCATCATTTAATCATACAGCTACGATCCATGTCTATTTCCTATTTTACACAAGCACAACAGCACTAGGTCTCACTCTAACAGAACCACAGGGTAGATATGTTGGTAAGAAGCACATGGGCACTTATGCAAAAGAAGAAAAGATAGTAAATCAAAGCTACAAAATTATCAGCATAAATATAAGCCAGCCATCAAGTCATTCCATGAACTGGAAACAACTTATTCCTGTTAAGCACATAATAAATATCAGATGCTTAATGGATCATCTTGATTCTGCATCAAGGCTACAATAATATGCACACAAGCTCATAGCAAGCCATCAATTCACTGAATGTAAACATTCAGTTTAGGCAGAATTGAGGTACCACTGGATTTCATGTGTTGGGGATGATTAATCATCCAAATGGAGGCAACATATGAAGCAGAGTGCACATATTAGTTAATTAAGAATGGAAGTAGCTCAAGCCCTGCACCACAGAGCAAATAATAATCACACTAGTTACCAGGACATGATTAACTAGACAAATATGTAGTTTCAATTCAATACCAGAGCACTAGAATACCAAGCAGTAATTGTGCAGCACCTCACAGGCCCATACTATGACCATTAATAGAGAAGGGTGGAGTTTTGCTCACAGTATTGTAGAGGAGGAAGACAAAGTAGTCGACGCGCCGGGGTTGCATCAGCGATACCGTCCAACCGGCGTCGAGGTTACCACACCTGTAGCGCCATCAGACCAACATCACCACAACGCCATGAACATCACACCAAACTACCAGACGCCACCGAGATGGCGAGCTCGAGCTGGGGCTGGTGGTCGACCAGGAGGCGGGGTCGCCAATGGGAAGCAGCAGCGGCTTGCAGAATCACACCGGCGAACCTAGGGTTCGGCCGAACGCGTGTAGAGGCGCTTGGGGGGCGTGGTGGCGGCGCTTATGTGGTGGAGCCCCGCCGGTCAGACCGCAGCGGCGCCGAAGGTGGCCATCAACGGCCGGGAGAATATGGCGGCAAAGCCACACCAGGAAACGCTGGGCGTAAGCTGGAGCAGCGGCGGTGTGCCGCAACCATAGAGGCGGCTGACATAGGCCGGAGGTGAGGCAGGGGCGGACTCGCCGCAAGTGTCGTGGGCGAGCGAACGAGGTCGTGGGAATCAAATCGAAGCGGGGAGGAAGTATAGCACTAGGGGCGGATCCTCGCCGTCCAGTGGCGGCGATGGGTACAGCCACATCGGCCGGGGCAGTGCCGAGGACATCACCGGAGGCGGCTAGGGTTAGCCTGGGGCGCGGTTGCGAGCGACAGGGGCGCCGCGGCTAGGGGAATTTAGTGGAGAAGAAGGGAGAGGGCGGTGAAGCCTCGTGGGCGAGTGGAGGGGCGTCGGAGTCGGCCAGCAGCATGGCCGGGGCGGTGACGGCCGGAACAGCATCAACGCCATCGCCAGGAGGGGATCGAACGAGGTTGTCCTCGTGTACAAGTGATGAATGAGAGAAAGAGAGTGGGGGTCGGGTTGGGTTCGACCCGACCGACGCAATCAATTGGGCCGGGTCTGACCAAACCAATTGGGCCTTTGCCCATTCTAACCAAAATGGCCTAATATTTTTTTTCCTGGAAATAGAAATAAGTCCAGTTAAATCCAAATACTATAAAAAAATTAAATTATAATTAGAAGTTAATTCCTAACTTTAATTCATTAGGCAACAATGATTTCCTTAAAACTATATTTAATCATGCCAAGTTCATGAACTAAATTACAACCACTTAAAATATGGCTTAAAACCTAGAAAAATATTAAAGAGAATAATAGTGTTTCTCTTCAAGTAACTTTAAGTATTAATAAGGTAAATGCTAAACTCAATGATAAATTAAACTTAAGATTTAATTATTAACTTCAATTTGCTCATCAATTTATTATATAACAAATAGGAAATCCTAATTCCATTATTCCAAATGCAACCCTAATTCCATTAAGAATAAAATTCTAACTCCATAATTTTATGTGGAACCCTAAAACCTTAAATCCTATTAAGCACCCTAACTCTATTATTTTATGTGAACCTAAATTACCTCTAAACCTAAACCCTAGGTTATAACATGTGAACATGCTACTTTATTTTCACTTATGTATAATTAACAACTAAATACTTATCCTTGATCTCATAAAATAACAGGAGCCTTCTACTTATAAATTGGTATTTCATGTTCTCATCCAAATCAAACCAGATGATTTAGTATGATCAACCAAGTATAAACCCTAGATCCTATTACCAAAGCCATCATCTTTAACTACCCATGCTTAGCATCACACCATTGTGATGAACTCCAATAGCAACCATGCCAATATTGTACATCCTATTCCATACACACACAACCCTATTAGGGTGAGATAATTATTAATCATCCTATTTAGAAAACCACCATTCCTTACTTAGTAGATCCAATAGGAAACTCTAGATACCCTCACCATTAATTAAAATACTTCTTATTACTTAAGAAGTATGTTCTTCAAAAGTTATTCTTTTGAAGTAAACAGAGAATCATCATCAACCCTGCTTATAAGGATCTATAAACCCTAGCTAGCTATCACCAACAAGATGAACCAACCTTGTACAAATAATTGCTTAGGATGCCTAGGCTTAACTCAACCTTACAAGCCCTAGGTGTTGATGAATCCAACATTGTTGGGATCCATCTAATCCTTATTCCAGAAGCTACTTGGAACCATAGTCAACCATAGAACACCACCAACCTAATTATCATACTTGTTCTTTATCAAAGAACATGTTTTTCAAAAGTTATTCTTTTGAAGTATATGATAAGAAATCACTAACCATGTCTTATAGTAATCAAACCAACAACTATCCATTACATGATAGGATTATACCAAATCATATTATTGTGTGCGATTAGTACTATTGTTATAATATATAGCATTACTTGCTTATGATCCTAAGACAACAAAACCTTAATAAGAATCTTGTTTGTGAATCACTCTAAAAGTGCAACACACCCTACACCAATTATACCAACTCACTAATCCTAAATCATCGAGGTTAGGTCACGTTTAGAACGATTGCATCTCATACTTATGCATTATTGCATCCTTGCCAATCTTTTAAACATCGTCCTTACCGGACGATGATGCTATTTCAGAATTTGGAGTTATTGCGTATCGAAGACCTTGTCTGCATAATCTTGCAGTCAGGAAAGGCAAGTTCATCACTTGCTCATGTCATTTGAGTATCTTTATCAAATTACTTGCAAAGTACTATGATTATCACTATTGCATAAAAACCAAAACCACTATTTTCATAACTATGAATATGACTATATGGTGGGCAATGGAACCATGGATTGTGTTGATATGGTGGAGGTTCCATTGCAAGGGTTTATATCCATCTAGGATTAAACAACAAATGTCGTCCAGTGATTCTTGTGCCGTAATACCCGTGTTAACCATAAGATCTGGAGTGGGACAGAATAGTCAATTGTATTTCCACCTCTTGTACATCAACGGATGCGCTTTACCGTAGACCCTTGATCCATGAGAGGACAAGTGGTACCCTTGCTCCAAGAAAGGACAAGTGGTAGGGTGGGGGTCCCGATGAAGTCCCCACAGTTAATGCGGTCTATGATGGGTTGCAGCTGCCGGCGAAGGAGTTCATGGTAGAGACCTGAACTGTTGTCGTGGTCGGGGGCCGTCCTTAATTGGTATAAGAGCACCGGTGAGGACCCAGGGTCGGAGTTTGCAGAAAAGGGTGGGTGTATGAGGTAGCGGAGGAATATGATCGGCTATGATCTTATACCGGGCCTCACACCAAAGGAAGTGTGGACGAGAACTAGACTCGGTTGGCACCAAGGTTAAGATCTCTTATGGGTAAAGCAACACACCTCTGCAGAGTGTAATGAATCGTGACCTGTCACTCACTATTCCGGGATTTCGAACTGCGAACGCTGCCGGAAAGGAACTCCATGAAGTTCTAGTAAACCGGTGAAGGCTGACGGACATAGTTCTTCTGAATAAAAGCAACCTTTTGAAGAAATGGTTATGAAAACCTGCATTGGTATTAGACTTTCTGGTCTAATGTTGTAGCTAGTGCATTAAACACCTCTTTCCTATAATGAACTTGTTGAGTACGCTCGTACTCATCCCACTCTTAAATCCCCTGCTTAGATATGGAGGCCACGAAGGAGGATCTACAGTGCAACTTGAAGACCGAGGAGTCAACAACTACTTCAAGATACAGGAACCTGCCGGGAGAGTCATATACCACA
Source organism: Lolium perenne (assembly GCF_019359855.2). Lineage (NCBI taxonomy): Eukaryota > Viridiplantae > Streptophyta > Magnoliopsida > Poales > Poaceae > Lolium > Lolium perenne. The sequence continues at coordinate 166,844,235 of NC_067247.2, forward strand.
TCCACCATGGAGAAAACCTAGCTTTAGCAGTAGAAGGGAACTAGCCCCTAAACCTAGCTCCTATTTAGCTAGAATCTATTCATAAACCCTATAGCTAGTCAAATACTCTATAAATAGAGTTCGTGATAAGATTAGACCACGAGTCGTTCTTCTGGAGTTTATTTGCAGTTCTACCTCATTGTAAAGTAGGAGGCTGTGTGAATCTTTTGTAAAGAGTCAGTGTTGTAATTCTATAGACATGCCTTGGACCCGCATATGTTTCTGTTGTACCACTCTGAGCGATATAATACTAGTGGAACGGTGTTTCATTGGTGTTATATCAGACTTGCATACTACACCATGCAGTGGTATGCCGGGTAACCACATGTAGGTTTTTCTATGTAGTTTAGAGTGAAACCTCTCAATACGAGAAACCGAGAAAAACTCCAATCTCGAAAACGTAACAAGTGATCTATGCAAAATCCGTTTTCGATGAACTAGAGCTTGTCATGAGAATAAGCACAAGCTCTAAAACATCACATGGATAAGACCCAAAAACCAACCAAGAAAGGTGATGCACCAAACTCGAAAACGCAACAAGTGATCTATGCGAAATCCGTTTTCGATGAACTAGAGCTTGTCATGAGAATAAGCACAAGCTCTAAAACATCACATGGATAAGATCCAAATAACAACCAAGAAAGATGATGCAAGGATGCAAAGGTTTGAGCTCTCTCCGAACAATACGATCGAGTTACTCACTCGAGAGCCCTTTTGATAGTACGGCAACTAAACTATAAACCGGTCTCCAACTACACTATGAGACCGGTGATAAAGAAACCCTATCAAGAGCAAACCTTATACTTGCGCATTCCACTTGAGCTCGATGATGATGATCTTGACCTCAACAAGATGGAACGCCTTTCTTGATTGTGCTTGCATGACGAAGTCTTGTGGATTGCTCCCCCATAATCCACCATGGGAGAGCTTCTTCTTTGGCGCATCTTCACATATCCATGATCACCATATGGATGGCAAGAGTCAATCAAAGGATCTCTTCGAGATGGCTCATCTTGAACTTGCACTTCATTTCTTCATTCTTCATCATGTTGATGTCTTGAAGTAACTTGAGGGCTCACTTCATCTTCATCTTCAAGACATACTTGACACTTGATATCCTTCATCAAATTCTTCTTATTGCAACCTTGAAGCCAACATATGGTTCAAGAATTGCCTATGGACAACACCTACAAATATAACTCAATGCAAACATTAGTCCATAGGGATTGTCATTAATTACCAAAATCACACATGGGGGCTCCATGCACTTTTAGAGTTTAGATGAAAGAAAGAAAAGAAGAAGAGCAAGGAAGAAAAGAAGAAGAGCAGGGAAGAAAAGAAGAAGAAAAGAAGAAGAGAAGAAATAGAGAAAAGGAGAGGAGGGACGGCGCGGCCGGAGACGCGGGCGGTACCACCGGCCTGCCCAGGGCTGGAGGCTCCGGGCGTAGTACCGCCCGTGGTACCGGAAAGTGTCTTAGAGACATAAAAGGTTTCCAGGGTACCCGGGGGGCTCGGCGGTACCTCGGCCGGTACCCCGGCCGGAGGCTCCGACCTCCCCCACCCGGCCCGCAGCTCCTTGGCCCGTTTTGGCCACGTGGCCGCCTCCAACTCACCCGCGCCATCGACACCGGCCGGTAGTACCGGCCCGACCTGGCCGGTACTACCGGTCAAACCCCTCCAACGGTAGGATTCCTTCGGGGTATAAATATGTTTTTCCCCAATGTTTCTCTACACGTTTTTCCCCCAAATCTGTGACCACCATTGCTGAGCTCCAATTGCCTAGATCCCTCTACTCCTCCACTCAAACTCCACAATATTTGAGGATTTGCTAGATATGACCTAGATCTACTCTTCCACCAAGGGGATTTGTGTTTCATCAACATTCTTAGTGGATCTTTGTGAGGTGACCTCGAAGCTACTCTTCGTGTAAAGCTTTGTGGTTACATCTTGGGAGCCTCCAATTTGGTTGTGGATGTGTGCCCCAAGCTTTGTGTAAAGGTGTCGGTTGCGACCTCAAGGCAACCGCTTAGTGGAGCATGGGCTAGGCCTTTGTGGCATTGCTCACAGGAGAATAGGGTGAGCCTTCATGGCTTTGGTTGGCCTTCGTGGCACCACACCCCTCCGAACGTAGACGTACTTCCCTTTACAAGGAAGGAACTACGGGAATCATATTGTCGTCTCTCAGTGTTCTCCACCTCAGTTACCTCTATCCTCTCACCGCCTTTACTACTTGTATCTTGTATTGTTGCTTGCTATCTTGTCACATAGGTGAATTCACTAAGTTGCATAGCTAGAGATTTTACCTTTGTGTCAAGCCTAAATTGAAAAAGAATTAAAATTTGAGTTTACACCTATTCCCCCCTCTAGGTGTCATACGATCCTTTCACCCACCCGTACCGTCCGCCCGTACCACTCTCCAGAAGCACTGCCTCGTCAAATACTTTCACCTCCCACAGACGGATCAGTGATCAGACACACACAACTCCGCGAAACAGAGAAACACCGCCCCAGATCAGATCTCAAGAAGGAACTTTGGAGAAGACAAGATTCGGGCTGCTACGTTGATCCTCGAAGGACAAGTGAAAGGACGAGATGTCGCCTAGAGGGGGGTGAATAAGCGTTTAAAAACTCTTACGGATTTGGCTTGTAAGAATGCGGAATTAAACTATGTTTATTCTATAAGAACAAACCCTAAATATGGTAGGCTCAACTAAGTGCAACAGTAACTAATAACGCGTGAAGCACACGTCCGTTGGGAACCCCAAGAGGAAGGTGTGATGCGTACAGCAGCAAGTTTTCCCTCAGTAAGAAACCAAGGTTATCGAACCAGTAGGAGATGAAGGCCACGTGAAAGTTGTTGGCGCAGGAGTGTAGTGCGGTGCAACACCAGTGATTCTAGCGCCAACGTGGAACCTGCACAACATAATCAAAATACCTTGCCCCAACTTAACAGTGAGGTTGTCAATCTCACCGGCTTGCTGTAAACAAAGGATTAAATATATGGTGTGGAAAATGAGGTTTGTTTGCGAAGAAGAGTAGAGAACAATGATTGCAGTAGATTGTATTCAGATGTAAAAGAATGGACCGGGGTTCACAGTTCACTAGTGGTGTCTCTCCAATAAGAAATAGCATGTTGGGTGAACAAATTACAGTTGGGCAATTGACAAATAGAGAGGGCATAACAATGCACATACATATCATGATGACTAATATGAGATTTACTTAGGGCATTACGACAAAGTACATAGATCGATATCCAGCATGCATCTATGCCTAAAAAGTCCACCTTCGGGTTAGCATCCGCACCCCTTCCAGTATTAAGTTGCAAACAACAGACAATTGCATTAAGTATGGTGCGTAATGTAATCAACACAAATATCCTTAGACAAAGCATTGATGTTTTATCTCTAGTGGCAACAGCACATCCACAACCTTAGAACTTTCTCACATCGTCCTGCATTCAATGGAGGCATGAACCCACTATCGAGCATAAATACTCCCTCTTGGAGTGACAAGTATCAACTTGGCCAGAGCCTCTACTAGCAACGGAGAGCATGCAAGATCATAAACAACACATATATGATAGACTGATAATCAACTTGACATAGTATTCCATATTCATCGGATCCCAACAAACACAACATGTAGCATTACAAATAGATAATCTTGATCATGATAGGCAGCTCACAAGATCTAACATGATAGCACAATGAGGAGAAGACAACCATCTAGCTACTGCTATGGACCCATAGTCCAAGGATGAACTACTCACACATCAGTCCGGAGGCGATCATGGTGATGTAGAGTCCTCCGGGAGATGATTCCCCTCTCCGGCAGGGTGCCGGAGGTGATCTCATGAATCCCCCAAGATGGTATTGGCGGCGGCGGCATCTCTGGAACTTTTTCCGTATCGTGGCTCTCGGTAATAGGGTTTTCGCGACGGAGAGTTTAAGTAGGCGGAAGGGCAGAGTCGGAGGAGGCACGGGGGCCCCACACCGTAGGCCGGAGCGGGCCCCATGCTGGCCGCGCCGCCCTATGGTTAGGGCGCCTCGTGGCCCCACTTCGTATCCTCTTCGGTCTTCTGGAAGCTCCGTGGAAAAAAACAGCACAAAACAGGAACTGGCGCTTCGGCATCTCGTTAATAGGTTAGTGCCGGAATATGCATATAAATGATGTAAAGTGCGTATAAAACATGTGACTATTGTCATAAAACTAGCATGGAACATAAGAAATTATAGATACGTTTGAGACGTATCAAGCATCCCCAAGCTTAGGTCCTACTCGCCCTCGAGTAGGTAAACGATAACAAGGATAATTTCTGAAGTGACATGCTATCATAATCTTGATCAATTCTATTGTAAAGCATATGAGATGAATGAAGTGATTCGAAGCAATGGTAAAGATAATGACTAAACAACTGAATCATATAGCAAAGACTTTTCATGAATAGTACTTTCAAGACAAGCATCAATAAGACTTGCATAGGAGTTAACTCATAAAGCAATAAATTTTTAGTAGAAAGTTTTGAAGCAACACAAAGGAAGATATAAGTTTCAGCAGTTGCTTTCAACTTCAACATGTATATCTCATGGATAATTGTCAACACAAAGTAATATGATGAATGCAAATAAGCAAGTATGTAGGAATCAATGCACACAGTTGAGACAAGTGTTTGCTTCTAAGATAGAAAGAAGTAGGTAAACTGACTCAACATAAAGTAAAAGAAAGGCCCTTCGCAGAGGGAAGCATGGATTACTATTTTCGTGCTAGAGCTTTTATTTTGAAAACATAGAAACAATTTTGTCAACGGTAGTAATAATTCATATGTGTTATGCATAAGACATCCTATAAGTTGCAAGCCTCATGCATAGAATACCAATAGTGCTCGCACCTTGTCCTAATTAGCTTGGATTTACATGGATTATCATTGCATAACATATGTTTCAACCAAGTGTCACAAAGGGGTACCTCTATGCCGCCTGTACAAAGGTCCAGGAAGATAGATCGCATTTGATTTCTCGTTTTTGATAGATCTCAACTAAGGACATCCATACCGGGACAACATAGAAAACAGATAATGGACTCCTCTTTAATGCATAAGCATTCAACAACAGGTAATATTCTCATAAGAGATTGAGGATTAATGTCCAAACTGAAACTTCCACCATGATACATGGCTTTAGTTAGCGGCCCAATGTTCTTCTCTAACAATATGCATACTCAAACCATTTGATCATGATAAATCACCCTTACTTCAGACAAGACGAACATGCATAGAAACTCACATGATATTCAACAAAGGTGTAATAGTTGATGGCGTCCCCAGAAACATGGTTACCGCTCAACAAGCAACTTATAAGAAATAAGATACATAAGCTACATATTCTTTACCACAATAGTTTTTAAGCTATTTTCCCATGAGCTATATATTGCAAAGACAAGGAATGAAATTTTAAAGGTAGCACTCAAGCAATTTACTTTGGAATGGCAGAGAAATACCATATAGTAGGTAGGTATGGTGGACACAAATGGCATAGGTTTTGGCTCAAGGATTTGGATGCAGGAGAAGCATTCCCTCTCAATACAAGGCTTTGGCTAGCAAGGTTGTTTGAAGCAAACACAAGTATGAACCGGTACAGCAAAACTTAAATAAGAACATATTGCAAGAATTATAAGACTCTACACTGTCTCCTTTTTGTTCAAACACTTCACCAGAAAATATCTAGACTTTAGAGAGACCAATCATGCAAACCAAATTTTAACAAGCTCTATGGTAGTTCTTCATTAATGGGTGCAAAGTACACTATGCAAGAGCTTAAACATGATCTATTGAGCAAAACAATTGCCAAGTATCAAATTATTCAAGACAATATACCAATTACCACATGAAGCATTTTCTGTTTCCAACCAAATAACAATGAACGAAGCAGTTTTCAACCTTCGCCATGAACATTAAAAGTAAAGCTAAGAACACCAGTGTTCATATGAACGAGCGGAGCGTGTCTCTCTCCCAAACAAAGAATGCTAGGATCCGATTTTATTCAAACACAAACAAAAATAAAAACATACAGACGCTCCAAGTAAAGCACATAAGATGTGACAGAATAAAAATATAGTTTCACTAGAGGTGACCTGATAAGTTGTCGGTGAAGAAGGGGATGCCTTGGGCATCCCCAAGCTTAGATGCTTGAGTCTTCTTGAAATATGCAGGGATGAACCACGGGGGCATCCCCAAGCTTAGACTTTTCACTCTTCTTGATCATATTGTATCATCCTCCTCTCTTGATCCTTGAAAACTTCCTCCACACCAAACTCAAAACAAACTCATTAGAGGGTTAGTGCATAGTCAAAAATTCACATATTCAGAGGTGAAATAATCATTCTTAACACTTCTGGACATTGCACAAAGCTACTGAAAGTTAACGGAACAAAGAAATCCATCCAACATAGCAAAACAGGCAATGCGAAATAAAAGGCAGAATCTGTCAAAACAGAACAGTCCGTAAAGAAAAAAAATTTAGAGGCACTTAACTTGCTCAGATGAAAAGGCTCAAATTTAATGAAAGTTGCGTACATATCTGAGGATCACACACGAAAATTGGCAGATTTTTCTAAGTTACCTACAGAGAGGCCTACTCAAATTCGTGACAGCAAGAAATCTGTTTCTGCGCAGTAATCCAAATCTAGTATCAACCTTACTATCAAAGACTTCACTTGGCACAACAATGCAATAAAATAAAGATAAGGAGAGGTTGCTACAGTAGTAACAACTTCCAAGACTCAAATATAAAACAAAATCGCTGTAGAAGTAAAATAATGGGTTGTCTCCCATAAGCGCTTTTCTTTAACGCCTTTCAGCTAGGCGCAGAAAGTGTAAATCAAGTATTATCGAGAGATGAAGCATTAACATTCTTACCAGGGGCTTTGCGCCTACCCTTCTTACTCTTATTCTTACTCTTTGGTTTAGGGAATATATGACCGCATCCGGGTGTAGAGGTAAAATTTAGAGTGCCTTTCCCCACATCTATGATTGCTCCCACGAGTTTCAGCAGGGATCTTCCAAGTGTGATTTGTCCTGTCCCTACACATTCAACAACGAGATAATCAGTGGATACCGTCCTTCCAAGAAAGGTTGTGAACACACCTTCAGCTATTCCCTTAGAAATTATAACAGAGTTATCAGTAAGAGTTATTCCTTCCCCTCCTTCAGTAAGTTCCCAAAGTGTCAAAGATTCATAAATATTTTTAGGCATAAGGCAAAACTCAGACATAATATCACAACGGGCATAAAAAATTTCACCACAAATAGCAACTTTAATAGTAGGCACCCACATTGAAGGTTCAAAGCTTACTGGAACATAATCATAATATTCGCGAATCTGGTTGTACCCTTCTTTTAAACAAGATATATTTGTTTCGAGAGTGTTTAATCTATTATGAATGCTAGCAAGAGATGAATCAAAATCATTAGCGGAGCTAGGTGATGTAACCAATTTTTGATGGCATTAAAAGCTTGATCCCCATCATAGTGAAGGAAATATCCTCCCACTACAGCATCTAAGGCATATCTATAGCGAAGAATAAGCCCAAAATAAAAGTTACTAAGAAACAAACTTAGAGTCATTTTAGATTCAGTTTTACTATAAGAATCAAAAATTCTAGACCAAGCTTCTTTAAAACTCTCCTCACCCCCTTGTTTAAAAGTAAAGATCGATTCCTCAGGTGATAGAGTAACAGCTACAGGACTAGTCATGATAACAAAATAAAGTAAATGCAAAAAACTATTTTTTTGTATTTTTAATATAGAGAACGCAAACTAGACAGTAAATAAAGTAAAGCAAGTAGCTAATTTTTTGTATTTTTGATATAGAAAGCAAACAAAGCAGTAAATAAAGTAAAGTAAAGCAAGACAATAACAAAGTAAAGAGATTGGATGTGAGAGACTCCCCTTGCAGCGTGTCTTGATCTCCCCGGCAACGGCGCCAGAAAAAGAGCTTGATAACGCGTGAAGCACACGTCCGTTGGGAACCCCAAGAGGAAGGTGTGATGCGTACAGTAGCAAGTTTTCCCTCAGTAAGAAACCAAGGTTATCGAACCAGTAGGAGATGAAGGCCACGTGAAGGTTGTTTGCGGAGGAGTGTAGTGCGGCGCAACACCAGGTATTCCGGCACCAATGTGGAACCTGCACAACACAATCAAAATACCTTGCCCCAACTTAACAGTGAGGTTGTCAATCTCACCGGCTTGCTGTAAACAAAGGATTAAATGTATGGTGTGAAAAATGAGGTTTGTTTGCGAAGAACAGTAGAGAACAATGATTGCAGTAGATTGTATTCAGATGTAAAAGAATGGACCGGGGTCCACAGTTCACTAGTGGTGTCTCTCCAATAAGAAATAGCATGTTGGGTGAACAAATTACAGTTGGGCAATTGACAAATAGAGAGGGCATAACAATGCACATACATATCATGATGACTAATATGAGATTTACTTATGGCATTACGACAAAGTACATAGACCGCTATCCAGCATGCATCTATGCCTAAAAAGTCCATCTTCGGGTTAGCATCCGCACCCCTTCCAGTATTAAGTTGCAAACAACAGACAATTGCATTAAGTATGGTGCGTAATGTAATCAACACAAATATCCTTAGACAAAGCATTGATGTTTTATCCCTAGTGGCTGATACGTCTCCGACGTATCGATAATTTCTTATGTTCCATGCCACATTATTGATGATATCTACATGTTTTATGCATACTTTATGTCATAATTATGCATTTTCCGGCACTAACCTATTAACGAGATGCCGAAGAGCCAGTTGCTGTTTTCTGCTGTTTTTGGTTTCAGAAATCCTAGTAAGGAAATATTCTCGGAATTGGACGAAATCAAAGCCCAGGGGCCTATTTTCACACGAAGCTTCCAGAAGACCGAAGGAGTCACGAAGTGGGGCCACGAGGTGGCTAAACACTAGGGCGGCGCGGCCTGGCCCTTGGCCGTGCCGGCCTAGTGTGTGGGCCCCCTGTCAGGCCCCCTGACCTATCTCCTCCGCCTAGTTATAGCCTTCGTCGCGAAACCCCCAGTACCGAGAGCCACGATACGGAAAACCTTCCAGAGACACCGCCGCCGCCAATCCCATCTCGGGGGATTCAGGAGATCGCCTCCGGCACCCTGCCGGAGAGGGGAATCATCTCCCGGAGGACTCTTCACCGCCATGGTCGCCTCCGGAGTGATGAGTGAGTAGTTCACCCCTGGACTATGGGTCCATAGCAGTAGCTAGATGGTCGTCTTCTCCTAATTGTGCTTCATTGTCGGGTCTTGTGAGCTGCCTAACATGATCAAGATCATCTATCTGTAATGCTATATGTTGTGTTTGTTGGGATCCGATGGATAGAGAATACTATGTTATGTTGATTATCAATCTATTACCTATGTGTTGTTTATGATCTTGCATGCTCTCCGTTATTAGTAGAGGCTCTGGCCAAGTTTTTGCTAGTAACTCCAAGAGGGAGTATTTATGCTCGATAGTGGGTTCATGCCTCCATTAAATCTGGGACAGTGACAGAAAGTTCTAAGGTTGTGGATGTGCTGTTGCCACTAGGGATAAAACATTGATGCTATGTCCGAGGATGTAGTTGTTGATTACATTACGCACCATACTTAATGCAATTGTCTGTTGTTTGCAACTTAATACTGGAAGGGGTTCGGATGATAACCTGAAGGTGGACTTTTTAGGCATAGATGCATGCTGGATAGCGGTCTATGTACTTTGTCGTAATGCCCAATTAAATCTCACTATACTCATCATATCACGTATGTGCATGGTCATGCCCTCTCTATTTGTCAATTGCCCAACTGTAATTTGTTCACCCAACATGCTTATTCTTATGGGAGAGACACCACTAGTGAACTGTGGACCCCGGTCCATTCTTTTAATCGAATACAATCTACTGCAATACTTGTTCTACTGTTTTCTGCAAACAATCATCATCCACACTATACATCTAATCCTTTGTTACAGCAAGCCGGTGAGATTGACAACCTCACTGTTTCGTTGGGGCAAAGTACTTTGGTTGTGTTGTGCAGGTTCCACGTTGGCACCGGAATCCCTGGTGTTGCGCCGCACTACATCTCGCCGCCATCAACCTTCAACGTGCTTCTTGGCTCCTACTGGTTCGATAAACCTTGGTTTCTTACTGAGGGAAAACTTGCCGCTGTACGCATCACACCTTCCCCTTGGGGTTCCCAACGGACGCGTGCTGTACGCGTATCAAGCTCTTTTTTTGGCGCCGTTGCCGGGGAGATCAAGACACGCTGCAAGGGGAGTCTCCACATCCAATCTCTTTACTTTGTTTTTGTCTTGCTTTATTTTATTTACTACTTTGTTTGCTGCATTATATCAAAACACAAAAAAAATAGTTGCTAGCTTTACTTTATTTACTATCTTGTTTGCATTCTCCATATCAAAAACACAAAAAAATTAGTTACTTGCATTTTACTTTTGTTACCATGTCTAGTTCTGCACCTGATACTTCTTCACCTGAGGAATTAGTCTTCACTTTTAAACAAGGGGATGAGGAGAGTTTTAAAGATGCTTGGTCCAGAATTTTTGATTCTTATCGTAAAGCTGAACCTCAAATGACTCTAAGTTTGCTCCTTAGTAACTTTTATTTTGGGCTTATGATTCGCTATAGATACGCCTTGGATGCTTTAGTGGGAGGAGATTTCCTTCATTGCAATGGGGATCAAGCTTTTAATGCCATAAAGAAGTTGGTTGCATCACATGATTCAGCTAATAACTTTGATTCAGCCCTTATTAGCATTTATAATAGATTAAACACTCTTGAGACAAGTGCATCTCGCTTGAACGAAAATTATAGCTATGTTCGTAACCGTCTTGATCAAGTTTTAGTGAACTCTGAACCTTCATTGTGGGATCCTACTATTAAAGTTGTTATCGGTGACCAAACTCTTCATGGCAATTGTGATATTATGTCTGAATTTTGCCTTATGCCTAAGAGTATTCATGAATCTTTGACACTTTGGGGATTCGTTGAAGGGGGAGAAGGAATAACTCCTATTGATAACTCTGTTATAATTCCTAAGGGAATAGCTGCGGGTGTGCATACAACCATTCTTGGAAGAACAATATCCATTGATTATCTTGTTATTGAATGTGTAGGAACAGGACAAATCACACTCGGAAGATCCCTGCTGAAACTATTGGGAGCAGTCATAGATGTGGGAGAAGGCACCCTAAAATTCACCTCTACACCGGGGGGTAGACATGTATTCCCTAAATCAAAGAGTAAGAAAAAGAACAAGAAAGGTAGGTGTAAAGCCCAAGGTAATGTTAATGCATCATCTATTGATAATACTTGATACACACTTTCTGCGCCTAGCTGAAAGGCGTTAAAGAAAAGCGCTTATGGGAGACAACCCATGATTTTACTACAGTACTTTTATTTTATATTTGAGTCTTGGAAGTTGTTACTACTGTAGCAACCTCTCCTTATCTTATTTTTTTGCATTGTTGTGCCAAGTAAAGTCGTTGATAGTAAGGTTCATACTAGATTTAGATTACTGCGCAGAAACAGATTTCTTTGCTGTCATGAATTTGGGCCTAATTCTCTGTAGGTAACTCAGAAAATTACGCCAGTTTACGTGAGTGATCCTCAGATATGTACGAAACTTTCATTCAATTTAAGCATTTTCATTTGAGCAAGTCTGGTGCCTCAATAAAATTTGTCTTTACGAACTATTCTGTTTTGACAGATTCTGCCTTTTATTTCGCATTGCCTGTTTTGCTATGCTTGATGTATTTTTCTATTCCATTAACTTTCAGTAGCTTTGTGCAATGTCCAGAAGTGTTAAGAATGATTATGTCACCTCTGAACATGTAAATTTTGATTGTGCACTAACCCTCTAATGAGTTGTTTTGAGTTTGGTGTGGAGGAAGTTTTCAAGGATCAAGAGAGGAGGATGATACAATATGATCAAGGAGAGTGAAAGCTCTAAGCTTGGGGATGCCCCGGTGGTTCACCCCTGAATATTTCAAGAAGACTCAAGCGTCTAAGCTTGGGGATGCCCAAGGCATCCCCTTCTTCATCGACAACATTATCAGGTTCCTCTAGTGAAACTATATTTTTAGTCCATCACATCTTATGTACTTTGCTTGGAGCGTCGGTTTGTTTTTGTTTTTGTTTTGTTTGAATAAAATGGATCCTAGCATTCATTGTGTGGGAGAGAGACACGCTCCGCTGTTGCATATGGACAAATATGTCCTTAGGCTTTACTCATAGTGTTCATGGCGAAGGTTGAATCTTCTTCGTTAAATTGTTATATGGTTGGAAACGGAAAATGATACATGTAGTAATTGGTAAAATGTCTTGGATAATTTGATCCTTGGCAATTGTTGTGCTCATGTTTAAGCTCTTGCATCATATACTTTGCACCTATTAATGAAGAAATACATAGAGCTTGCTAAAATTTGGTTTGCATAATTGGTCTCTCTAAGGTCTAGATAATTTCTAGTAAGGATTGAACAACAAGGAAGACGGTGTAGAGTCTTATAATGTTTACAATATGTCTTTTATGTGAGTTTTGCTGCACCGCTTCATCCTTGTGTTTGTTTCAAATAGCCTTGCTAGCCTAAGCCTTGTATCGAGAGGGAATACTTCTCATGCATCCAAATCCTTGAGCCAACCACTATGCCATTTGTGTCCACCATACCTACCCACTACATGGTATTTCTCCGCCATTCCAAAGTAAATTGCTTGAGTGCTACCTTTAAAATTTCTATTCTTCATCTTTACAATATATAGCTCATGGGACAAATAGCCTAAAAACTATTGTGGTATTGAATATGTACTTATGCACTTTATCTCTTATTAAGTTGCTTGTTGTGCGATAACCATGTTCCTGGGGACGCCATCAACTACTCTTTGTTGAATATCATGTGAGTTGCTATGCATGTCCGTCTTGTCTGAAGTAAGGGAGATTTACCACTAGAATGGTTAGAGCATGCATAATGTTAGAGAAGAACATTGGGCCGCTAACTAAAGCCATGATCCATGGTGGAAGTTTCAGTTTTGGACAAATATCCTCAATCTCATATGAGAAAATTAATTGTTGTTAAATGCTTAAGCATTAAAGAGGAGTCCATTATCTGTTGTCTATGTTGTCCCGGTATGGATGTCTAAGTTGAGAATAATCAAAAGCGAGAAATCCAATGCGAGCTTTCTCCTTAGACCTTTGTACATGCGGCATAGAGGTACCCCTTTGTGACACTTGGTTAAAACATATGTATTGCGATGATAATCCAGGTAATCCAAGCTAATTAGGACAAGGTGCGGGCACTATTAGTATACTATGCATGAGGCTTGCAACTTGTAGGATATAATTTACATGATACATATGCTTTATTACTACCGTTGAAACAATTGTTTCTTGTTTTCAAAACCAAAGCTCTAGCACAAATATAGCAATCAATGCTTCCCTCTACGAAGGGCCTTTCTTTTACTTTTATGTTGAGTCAGTTCACCTATCTCTCTCCACCTCAAGAAGCAAACACTTGTGTGAACTGTGCATTGATTCCTACATACTTGCATATTGCACTTGTTATATTACTTTGCATTGACAACTATCTATGAGATATACATGTTACAAGTTGAAAGCAACCGCTGAAACTTAATCTTCCTTTGTGTTGCTTCGATACTGTTGGCGTCCGAAACCCACCGGCGAGCAACGGCTGGCAACACGAAGAGCCGGGAACATCCTAGGGCTGCGGCTGGCCCTGGTCCCTCCGAGCGACAGCCCGCAAAGCTCCTGGTACGCACGTCCCGATGCTGGTGCAAGGGCGTGCCACCTGATCTATACCTGATCAGGAAGGTGATGGATTTGCTTCGCTTAGTTTCCTGCATGGCATACATGTAAACATTAAATACGAGCCTCGATCGGCTCTCAGGTTGTCCCGTGAATCGGCTCAAGGAGCCAATCCACCCATGACTCGTATGGGGTTTACGATTGCATGGTGGTCCTGCTTGATCAAAACAAAGCTAAAACGACCTACGACGATCTAGGGTTTTCACCGCATAATCGGAACATCCTACTCGTGATTGAGCCTGGCAGCCACGCACGGTGATAATAAACCGACCCTAGACAAGGCCTAAAAACCAACATTAAGTTGATCCCCGGAACATCTTGTATAGGGTTAGCAAATTACACCCTACGTGCTACTGGATCCTTCAACCCGTTTGTAAGGCCTAACTATGCAGATATTAAACTAATCCTTGAAGAATCAAGGAGCGATCATAACGGATCGGATCTACTAAACAATGATCAAGCAAGGTGCCGCCCTTACACTTAAGAAAGGTGTAAGGACGGCTAGACGTCTAAGGGTTGCATGGACGAAAACATGTAGCACGGTAAAGCAATGCTAACCCTAACACATCTATGATAACTACGTTGCTCGCCATCAACAAGGCTTCAGCACGAGCAACGCATGGATAACGAATAAATGTATACTGCCTAGATCGCAAGATGCGATCTAGGCAGCATGATGCTTACCCGGAAGAAACCCTCGAAACAAGGGGTCGGCGATGCGCCAAGATTGGTTTGTGATGAACGTGATTGTTGTTTTTCTTGATAACCCTAGATACATATTTATAGTCCGTAGACTTTCTAACGTGGGAATAATCCCAACCGTGCACGAGCCAAACTCTAACTAACCGACACGTATCCTACTATATTTACAGATACAAGGGCAAACTAGCCCAAACTTCGTATACAAGGCCGGTTCACGTACTTCTTCCATGTATATTCTTCAAGCCCAATCTTGATCGCGGCCCACCTCTGATCCGGTCAAATTCTGGTGATAACACATGCCCCCCTGGTTTTGGAATTGATAATTCCAAAAACACTCTGCTTTTTCTTCGTCGGGTCATGTCGTGGCAGAACAGAACCGTCGCAGTATCCTTCATCATGATGCCTTGCCTTCTCAACTTCTCCGCGTGATTTGACCGTTGTTTTTTTCTTTTTGGGCACCACCTCCTCGGAAACTGCTGTGGCATTGAATCTCCACTATATCCCCTTTATTTAACCGCTCTGAACAGTTCGCCACTTCATCCTCTTGCTCTGTTCTGGCCATCGGCACCCAAAAAACCCCAATCCAGAGCAATGTCTTCCTCCTCTTCCTCCTCCGCCTCGTCGGATCTCTCCTCCCAGTCCTACTCCTCCTCTTCCTCCTCCTCCCGCGAGCCGACGCCAGAATGGGACCCGATGGCGGCTCAGATGGCGGCGCACGACGAGCGCGCCCCAGAAGAGTGGGACCAGGAGGACCACGCCTCCTCCGTCTGGTCCGAGGACGACAAGTCCTTGACCAGCGGAGACGAAGAGCTCCAGTTCCTCGCCGATGGGGAACTGGAATCGGAGAGCGAGGATGACTCGTTCTCCTGGGATGGCTACACCTTCTCCGAGGAAGAGGAGGAGGAAGACGACGACGACGACTCCCTCGAGGATTACCCGCCGGCGAAGCGGTTCCGCGCCGGGTCAGACGATGACGACGACGACGACGACGACGATGTCGATGATGAAGATGATGAGGCCCCCCCTGGGGGCTGCTGGAGCAGTGACGAGGAGCCCGCCGGCAGCAGCGCCGACGAGAGCTCTGACGACGACGAGGGCAGCAACGGCCCGTAGACTAGGACCTAGTAGCATAGGCCTAGCAGTAGTAGTAGATCGGCCAATAGGCCTTTCTTTTGTTCTTCCTTCCTTGAGCAATCGGCTCTTTCTTTGTAAGAAATCCTTTATTAATGAAGAAATATTCCCCAATTAATTTTGCTTCTTTGTCAATTTTGCCGATTGTCAAACGAAGTCGATGCACAAAGAACCGATGGCAGGGCATCGGCTTATGCCATAAACATGCTTTAAGGCCATAAAAGTTGCCTATTCACACGGTCAACAGATCCAATTCGTGTCCACGCCATCTCCCGGTCTCAAACGCACAGATTCAGCAAAATCCACGGGAAAATTATCTCAGATGCCATGAACTCTGGCATGAAACCGATCTGTTAATCCGCTCCATTGAGTTTTGTTCCTCTAGAGTCGATGGCTACACATCGGCTTCTTCGTTATTCGAAAGTCGATGTCCATGCATCGGCTGTACTAATATCCATATTTCTCAAGTCGATGTCTGCGCATCGGCTATGATTTGTATATAAATTTTTTTTTACTGGCCGATTTCATGAATCGGCCCCCATATTTCATTTACTGGTCATCCCACATGCTTGGGAAATATTTCTTGAGATGTTGACCATTGACAGCTACTGGGAACTTAGCACCGTCCAGCTGCTCTAACATGTATGCATTACCCTTCAATGCCTGGACGACTTTATATGGACCGTGCCAATTAGGAGACCATTTACCATACGCTTTGTCCTTGGTTCCTAATGGCAACACAGCTTCCCATACTAGATCACCAACTTGAAACTCCTTTGGTCTCACCTTCTTATTGTATGCACGAGCTACCCTAGCTTTATTCTCTTTAATCTTCTCCAACGACCAAAGTCTAAGTTCCGTTGCATCCTCAATAGTGTCACTCATCAAAGCTGCATATTCTTCAGCTGTTAGATCATTCTGAAACGTGACACGTCTTGATCCAGCCGTAATTTCCCAAGGCAATACGGCTTCCTGCCCATAGACGAGCTGGTAAGGCGAAGTTTTTATGGCTCCATGGCATGACATGCGGTAGGCCCACAAAGCTTCTGACAGTGTTTCATGCCAAACCCTAGGGTTCTCGTCAATCTTCCTCTTGATCAGCTTGATCAGGCTCCGATTAGACACTTCAGCTTGCCCGTTGGCTTGAGCATAGTATGGAGATGATCGGATCAGCTTAATCCCCATGTCATCGCAGAATTTTCTGAATTCTTTAGAAATAAAGACCGAACCTCCATCGGTCGTGATTGTTTGGGGAATCCCGAACCTATGAATGACGTGTTCTTTGACAAATTTGATAACATCTTCTGATTTTACCTCTTCATAGGAACGGCCTCCACCCACTTGGTGAAGTAATCTGTAATGGCCAGAATCCACTCGTGGCCTTTGCTTGACGCAGGATGGATTTTGCCGATCATATCCATGCCCCAACCTCGAAATGGCCAAGGCTTGACGATAGGGTTCATCGCTGACGCGGGTACCATCTGAATCTTCCCGAACATCTGACACGCTTGGCATCCCTTGTAGTACTTGAAGCAATCCACAAGCATAGTGGGCCAATAAAACCCTGATCGCCTAATCAGCCACTTCATCTTATGAGCCGATTGGTGAGTTCCACATGCGCCTTCATGCACCTCATGTAAGAGCCGATTAGACTCAGTTGGTCCCAGGCACTTGAGTAGTAACCCTTCCAACGTCCTGTAGAACATGTCATCTCCTATAAGGACATATTTCATAGCCTTGTATCTTATCCGTTTAGGTGCCCCCCGAGCCGAATCCTTCAAGTAATTGAAGACATCGGCTCTCCAGTCATCCTGTTCCAGGAACTGCACCTGAACTTCTGACCCGTCTGGTATGTCCTTGTACCCTGACGCCATTTGCGCGAGATCATTGGCGTCGGTATTCTGCGATCTTGGGACCCAATTAAAATTGATGTACCGAAAATGTGTCATCAGCTCACGACATTCCATCCAATATGGGAAGAGTGACTCACTCTCGCACTTGTATTCGTCCGTGAGCTGGGAAATCACCAACTTCGAGTCTCCAAAAAGCTCCACCGCTTCTGCCCCGGCTTCCAGCAGCAACTCCAGTCCCTTGCGTACTGCCTCATACTCAGCGACATTGTTTTTGCAAGGGGTAGATAGTCTGATGGAGAAGGAGTATGTTGCCCCCCGAGGTGACACGAGCAGAATGCCGATGCCACAACCATCGTCACAAGCCGATCCATCGAAGAACATAGCCCATGCACGTATAGATAGTGCTGCTATATTAGTATTGATCCGTTCAGCTATGAGATCGGCCAACGCTTGTCCCTTGACTGCTTTTGCAGGCTGATACCGGAGATCAAACTCCGATAACGCAAACATCCACTTACCAAGTCGGCCTTTCAAAACAGGAGCCGACAACATGTGCTTGACAACATCTGACTTGCATATGACGATTATTTCTGCCGTCAAAAGGATGTGATGGAGCTTGGTGCAGGTGAAGAACAGGGAGAGGCATAACTTCTCGACCTCAGGATACCTTGTCTCTGCATCCAACATCCTTCTGCTGAGGTAGAATACAACCTTTTCAACGCCCTCGTAGAGTTGCACCACCACTGAAGCAATGGACGTGTCAGCCACTGATAGGTAGATATAGAACGGCCTGTCCTGCTGAGGCGGAACCAAGACAAAGCGGTGTTGTTAGATACCACTTAATCTCGTCAAACGCTCGCTGCTGTTTCGCCCTGATGAAACTCGTCATCAGATTTAATCTTGACCAATGCCATGAACGGCTCAATTCGTCCTGAGAGATTAGAGATGAATCGCCGGACGAAATTGATCTTGCCAATCAGACGTTGGAGCTCCTTCTTCGTGGTAGGCGGCTGCATGGTACGTACTGCCTCCTGACTTTTCAGGCCGATCTCAATTCCTCGTTCATGAACAAGAAAACCTAGGAACTGACCGGCCGTCACACCGAAAGCACACTTTTTTGGATTCATTCTCAATCCGAACTTCCGAGTTCGGTCTAGGATGCGTCGCAAATCATCCAAGTGTCCTTCCATGGAGACAGACTTGACCACCACGTCATCGATGTAGATTTCCACCAACTTGCCGATCAGATCATGAAAAATATAATTCATGGCTCGTTGGTACGTTGCACCGGCATTCTTCAAACCAAAAGTCATGACCACATATTCAAACAAGCCCACTGATCCTGGTACTCGGAATGCAGTCTTGTGTATATCTTCTGGGGCCATGAAAATCTGGTTGTAGCCGGCATTGCCATCCATGAAACTCAACACCTTGTGGCCAGCAGCTGCGTTGATCAATGTTTCTGCCACAGGCATTGGATATTCATCCTTTGGAGTGGCTCTGTTGAGATCTCGGAAATCTATAGCCACACGCCATCGGCCATCCTTTTTCTCCACAGGTACAATACTGGAGATCCATTCAGCATACCTGCATGGCCTGATGAACCCGGCGGCCAACATTTTCTCGATCTCTTTCTTGACTTCTTCGAGAATTTCGGCCTTCATCTGACGTGCTCGTTGTTGGAATGGTCGAAATCCTTTCTTGAGAGGGAGCCGACGCTCAATGATGCTCCTGTCTAACCCAGGCATCTCTGTGTAATCCCATGCAAAGCAATCTGGGTACTCTTTTAATAGAGCTATCATCTGGCTCCTGAGATGGGGATCTAACTTCTTGCTGATGAAGGTTGGTCGTGGCTTATCCCCAGGACCAATGTCGACTTCTTCTAGCTCATCAGCCGATGTAAACCCATACCCTAACTTTCCGTCACCTGTTAGATCGACGCTGAACACAGGCGAAACGCATGGCAAGGATAATATGGGCCGATTGCTGGAATCGGCCCCCATCTTGATTGCATTGCTCAAAAGAGGTTTACATCTTGTTCGTGCTTCACTATGACTACGTGACATGCTTGAGACAAGATCATTACTTTTTATTTTTTGGGGCCGATCACAAGGATCGGCCTTCCCATGTACGTTCATAGACTTTGCTCTTGTTACACGGTCAGGCCAGTGGATAAGACCAGCCTCACCCCATTTTTTGACACGTCGATGTACTCGCAGTCGTCCAAAGTGATGCCTGAGAGTGGCTCTTGGCCTTCCGTCTCCCAAACGTTCATGCCAGCCGTTGAAATCTCGGCTGTATCGTCTGCATGGACGACTTCTACTTCATCTCCATCCCACTGTATTAGGCATTGGTGCATCGTAGATGGAATGCAACAGTTGGCGTGGATCCAATCTCTCCCTAGTAGGACAGCGTAAGTGCTCTTGCTATCTACAATGAAGAATGTCGTAGGGATGGTTTTCCTCCCTACGGTCAGATCCATGTTCAGAACACCTTGTGCATCAGATGCTTGGCCGTTGAAATCGCTCAGTGTAACGTTGGTCTTGATCAGATCCGAGCTAGAGCGTCCCAACCGACGTAGCATGGAGTATGGCATGATGTTGACTGCCGCTCCGGTGTCTACCAGCATCCTATTGATAGGCTGCCCATTGATATAACCTCGTAAGTATAGGGCCTTCAGGTGTCTGTAGCTTCTTTCACGTGGCTTCTCAAAGATAACTGGCCGTGGGCCACAGTCGAGTTGTGCCACAGGTGCTTCGTCTATTCCAGGAGCACAAAACTCTGCTGGAAGAATGAACACCATGTTTGTACTAGCCGATGTCTCATCATCGGCTTTCCTTTGCTTGGGGCGCCACTCCATCTTTTGTGGTCGACCCTCTTCGTCCAGGGTTCGTTGAATTTTCGCGGCCAGATCAGGCCGCGCCTTCCTTAGCGTGTGCAGGTATAACCTTTCGGCTTCCTCCAAGCCACGCAGTCGCTGAACCCTACGCTTTTGGGAGCGGCTGAGTCCATCAGGGCACCACCTTGGCCGGTGGTACTTGTCCTCTTCTTCTTCGTAGTCATCTTCTAACTCCTCGAGGTCTTCTTCCCGAGAGGACTCACTTTGCTTGTTCCTAGATGGGAGAGGCCCTAGACGTTTGAACACTGACACGTCTGTTGCACCCTTCTTCTTCTGTCTACATTCTGGGCAGTTGCCGATTGTAGGCAATCGGCTCATTCCTGAATCCCAGCAGTGTTTGAAGAAAGGACAGTCCCAGTGCTTGTCCACGTCGTCTTGTTCTCTTGACCTTTCCTTGGCACGGCGCTCGTATCTCTCCTCATCGCGATCATGCCGACGATGTCTCCTGGCGTCCCTGCTAGCTAGACGATCCCTTTCATCGTTGCTGTTGTACCGCCGGTGCTGGTCGTACTGACTTACATATTTATTGAGGAGATGATCAGAGAGAGGTCATTGACATCGCACATTCTTCACTTCTCCCTCTGTGATGTAGCGTTTGCCATCGTGCCGGAGCCGATCGCGTGGAACGGCTTCCTCCTTGTCCTTGCTACGAGAGCGGCTGCCCTCGCCTTTGTTCTTACCAGAGTGGTGCCCAGGCTCGACCATGTTAATGCTTAACGAGAAACCTGGTTGGCACCCCACGGGGTAAGCGTTTTCCACCGTGTTAACGGCGGGGAAGGGGTGTGTGTCGACTTTCATGGCGTACTGGTTGAAAATTAGACGTCCTTGTTCTATCGCCATTTGGATCTGCTGACGCCACACCCTGCAGTCGTTGGTGGTATGGGAGAACGTGTTATGCCATTTGCAGTATGGCTTTCCGTTCAGCTCCTGTACCGTGGGGATTTTAAGGCCTTCGGGTAACTTCAGCTGCTTCTCCTTAAGTAAGAGGTCGAAAATTTGCTCAGCTTTAGTTACTCAAAGTCAAACCCTCTGGGCGGACCTTGTGGCTTAACCCACTTGCAGGACACGGGGGTTGCCCCCCGAGTCCATTCAGCCACTGCTACCTCTTGATCTCCCGCAGACCCTTCATCTTCCTCTGTCTCAACCAGGACTACTGCACGCTTGAATTTGTCTGAGTACAGCTCTGGGTGGCGCTGTTCATATAATGACAGTTTCTGAACCATATGCGCCAGTGAAGGGTAGTCTGCTTGGGAAGCCATATCCTTGATCGGTGATGCGAGACCCACCACCGCCAACTCGACTGCTTCTTTTTCAGTCAAACGAGCCGAATAGCATCGGTTCCTAACGGCCCTGAAGCGCTGGATGTATTTTGACACTGTTTCTCCGCGCTTCTGACGTACTTGTGCTAGATCGGCAATGCCAGCCTCGGAAGCTTCTGAGTGATACTGCATGTGGAATTGTTCCTCCAACTGCTTCCAAGTCCGGATCGAATCTGGTGGCAGTGATGTGTACCACCCAAAAGCCGATCCTGTGAGGGACTGTGCGAAGAACCTCACGCGTAGTGCATCTGCAGCTGAGATCGTGCCCACTGCGCCAAATATCGGCTTACATGCTCGATAGAGCTGGAGCCATCGACCCACTAAACTTGGAGAATTCAGGAGCCGATATTTGGGTGGTAGTGGGATCAAATCGTAGTCGTTGGGGTACGGCTTGGAATAGCCGATTGCCCTTCTTTTCGGCACCATGCCGAATCGGTCTCTCAAGATCGTGCTGATCGATCCGCAGTGCTAGCTGCAGGAGTGGAGCTCTGAAGATTCGCTGGCGTGGCATACTTAGCTAGCCACGCTTGCTTCTCAAGATCTGAGCTAGCTACAGGAGTTGAGCTCTGGAGGTTTGTCGGAGTGGCATACTTAGCTAGCCACGTCTGCTTCTCAAGATCTGATCCGAAGCTCCTCCCCGCTGTTAGGAAGTCCCCGCTGTTGCAGCCTGGTTCGTGAGTGCCTAGTTACTGCTGTCTGGCACGTATGTGCACGTGTATCCGTGAGGGATTTCCTTAGGCGCCTCATACAAGAACTGGTAATCGCTAGGATCGCCACCGATCTTGTAGACAACGAATGCCGGTGTACTCGGCACCTCTGGTGTTGCCAGCGTGAACGGCAGCGGTGGTCGGCTCTGGAGTGGTAGCTCTCCTTGGTGAGTCCCTAGAGCAGGTCCTGACGGAGAGTACTGATGCCTCAAGATTTCATGGAGCACCCGAAGGGCGACACGCTCCAAAGTGTTCACCAAGCTCTCAGAGTGGCGGTGTAGCGAATGAGCTACCATGAAATTGATCTCCTGACGCAAGGACCTGGTGCGTTCTTCTGAAGGGGTGGAGAGGTCCACTCCATCGAGCGCGCCTTCAGGTGTGAACCCTCTCCACCTGATGCCGTGTGAGCGGGTCCTGTGGAAAGAGCCGATGAGGTCGGCTTCGAGGATAGCTTTGACGTCGTCATACTTCTTCTTGAGCTCCTCGGGCAGATCCTCGTACGTGACTGGAGTACCTTCCGCCATCTCAGATGTAGATGGCGATGCAGTTGATGTCGAAGACTGTCCCACCGGGCGTGCCAGAATGTGTTGGCGTCCGAAACCCACCGGCGAGCAACGACTGGCAACACGAAGAGCCGGGAACAACCTAGGGCTGCGGCTGGCCCTGGTCCCTCCAAGCGACGGCCCGCAAAGCTCCTGGTACGCACGTCCCGATGCTGGTGCAAGGGCGTGCCACCTGATCTATACCTGATCAGGAAGGTGATGGATTTGCTTCGCTTAGTTTCCTGCATGGCATACACGTAAACATTAAATACGAGCCTCGATCGGCTCTCAGGTTGTCCCGTGAATCGGCTCAAGGAGCCGATCCACCCATGACTCGTATGGGGTTTACGATTGCATGGTGGTCCTGCTTGATCAAAACAAAGCTAAAACGACCTACGACGATCTAGGGTTTTCACCGCATAATCGGAACATCCTACTCGTGATTGAGCCTGGCAGCCACGCACGGTGATAATAAACCGACCCTAGACAAGGCCTAAAAACCAACATTAAGTTGATCCCCGGAACATCTTGTATAGGGTTAGCAAATTACACCCTACGTGCTACTGGATCCTTCAACCCGTTTGTAAGGCCTAACTATGCAGATATTAAACTAATCCTTGAAGAATCAAGGAGCGATCATAACGGATCGGATCTACTAAACAATGATCAAGCAAGGTGCCGCCCTTACACTTAAGAAAGGTGTAAGGACGGCTAGACGTCTAAGGGTTGCATGGACGAAAACATGTAGCACGGTAAAGCAATGCTAACCCTAACACATCTATGATAACTATGTTGCTCGCCATCAACAAGGCTTCAGCATGAGCAATGCATGGATAACGAATAAACGTATACTGCCTAGATCGCAAGATGCGATCTAGGCAGCATGATGCTTACCCGGAAGAAACCCTCGAAACAAGGGGTCGGCGATGCGCCAAGATTGGTTTGTGATGAACGTGATTGTTGTTTTTCTTGATAACCCTAGATACATATTTATAGTCCGTAGACTTTCTAACGTGGGAATAATCCCAACCGTGCACGAGCCAAACTCTAACTAACCGACACGTATCCTACTATATTTACAGATACAAGGGCAAACTAGCCCAAACTTCGTATACAAGGCCGGTTCACGTACTTCTTCCATGTATATTCTTCAAGCCCAATCTTGATCGCGGCCCACCTCTGATCCGGTCAAATTCTGGTGATAACAGATACCTCTACTTTGAATTATTGCTTTATGAGTTAACTCTTATGCAAGACTTATTGATGCTTGTCTTGAAAGTACTATTCATGAAAAGTCTTTGCTATATGATTCATTTGTTTACTCATGTCATTTACCATTGTTTTGATCGCTGCATTCATTACATATGCTTACAATAGTATGATCAAGGTTATGATGGCATGTCACTCTAGAAATTATCTTTGTTATCATTTACCTACTCGGGACGAGCAGGAACTAAGTTTGGGGATGCTGATACGTCTCCGACGTATCGATAATTTCTTATGTTCCATGCCACATTATTGATGATATCTACATGTTTTATGCATACTTTATGTCATACTAGTAAAAATACCCGTGCGTTGCACCGGGATAGCAAAAAAGCGGTGTTGCGAAGAGCAAATATTTTTAACGAATAGTTTCTAGCCTGAGAATTTTAGTACATAAAATCAATTTTTTAGGTGTAATGCTGCTACATATGTGCACTGAAGTTTCGTGGAATATGACAACACTTGATTTGTGCAAATCAAGTAAAACTTACATAGAAAGGTAATTTACCTCAACAATGGCAAAAAAAATCCTTTTGACCATATTTGTGCTTTGCAATGATTCTACCTGTAGAGAGTGACAATCTTCTCTTGGTGGGTTGTTGCTGCAACGCTGAAACTGAAATAAAAGGCCACATACAATAGTACTAACGATCTTAACATTCTAACTTTCTAAGCATGATGATGTCGTTGTGCTTCAAATCCGGAAGTATAATGCAAAAATGCATAAATGATTATTTTAGCAACCTCACAACACAAAGGGGCCTCCCGGACTGATTACAGGTACACCTACTCCATGGAGTTCTTGACGCCATAGAAATCTTCGTCCTAATTACACAAATTTTGATGAAATATCAATGATCCATGATCTACATCACAAAGATAAAATCTATATGCATGTGCAAATATACAAAATCATTGTATTCTATTTCATGCTTTTGCACATCCGCCCTTGACCTACTTTAATAACTGAGTAGTGTATAGTCTGTATCCTAACCTTGTCTGAGGTATCGTTTTCACATAGCAAACCTGGATCATTGGCATTCTTCAGAGTAGCATATTCACATGCCGTCAAGAACTCAAAATAGAAGTGCAAGACGTTGAGCGGAGAGCCGGAGACCACCATCCGGCCATGGAGACAGACCATTCATGGCTAGCAGAGCTTCCCTATCGACCAAGCGCTCCAGCACCTCGAGGCTTCGTGCCGCCAGAGAAGATGAAGTCGACCGCGACCCCGCGAGCGCCACAGAACGGAGCATCTTGAGTTCTTTCTTCGCACGCGGCCTAATACCGGCGCAGCTTGCCGTGATGAGGTGGGTTCGCTGGCGGCAGCATGCCGGATTTTCACCACCTCGTTGTCGGGCATCCCCATCCTTAGCTATTTGATTGCCTCCCTAGGAATTGTGGGCAGCAGTAGCAGAGCAGAAGTAACCAATTCGAACCTGTATAAGAATAGAAGTATAGAACAATCTTTGGATGTTCCAGAAAGGGCAACTGTTGGCTTTCTTTCTCCCCAAATGGCGCCGGTGCAGTGCAGAATTCTGTGGCTGTGCCAGTGACATCTTGTCAATTGCACATAGCGATTTTTGCGCATCTGGTCTGTTCGGAAAGGAGCAGGAACCTGAATCTTCCGTGAAGCTGACCAAGCAAGAAAAAATTAGGAAGATCTGTTTGTCCAGAACAGTCCGCTGATGGAGCGCATCTGCAGTACGATGCACTCGAGCAGATCGCCAAGCACCGTCGCCAGGGGCACGCAGACCTCATCGGGGGAGGAGAGGCCCGGCGCCTTGACGCGGCAGGCCGTCGAGCAGAAGACGACAGCTGCCTCCCAGGCGTAGTGGTTGGTGGACGGGAGCTGGTCTGCCGAGACGCTAGTTGGACTGGGAAGCCGAGATGCGCCTTGACCCTCAGCTCAGCAGGGTAGCGCGGCCAGGAAGGCGCGATGGAGCCCCATCTCAGGCGGAGCAGCGGCCCAGTGGAGAAGGCGGAGGATGCAAACGAGGGAGGGGCGCTTTGCATTGACTTTTACAGAGGACGGCGGCCACGGACGATCTGTTTTTTTTCCTCGTCTGTGCGTGAGATGGACGGACGAATCGTTATTGGCGGTGGCAGGAGGTGTAATATCAACGAAAAAAGAGGGCAAAAACAGACGGACGAAATTTTTGGGGAGAAACCTTACTTCCTTTATTAGTAGGTAAAGATTTATGCATTTTCCGGCACTAACCTATTAACGAGATGCCGAAGAGCCAGTTGTTGTTTTCTGCTGTTTTTGGTTTCAGAAATCCTAGTAAGGAAATATTCTCGGAATTGGACGAAATCAACGCCCAGGGGCCTATTTTCACACGAAGCTTCCAGAAGACCGAAGGATTCACGAAGTGGGGCCACGAGGTGGCCAAACACTAGGGTGGCGCGGCCTGGCCCTTGGCCGCGCCGGCCTAGTGTGTGGGCCCCCTGTCAGGCCCCCTGACCTATCTCCTCCGCCTACTTATAGCCTTCGTCGCGAAACCCCCAGTACCGAGAGCCACGATACGGAAAACCTTCCAGAGACGCCGCCGCCGCCAATCCCATCTCGGGGGATTCAGGAGATCGCCTCCGGCACCCTGCCGGAGAGGGGAATCATCTCCCGGAGGACTCTTCACCGCCATGGTCGCCTCCGGAGTGATGAGTGAGTAGTTCACCCCTGGACTATGGGTCCATAGCAGTAGCTAGATGGTCGTCTTCTCCTAATTGTGCTTCATTGTCGGGTCTTGTGAGCTGCCTAACATGATCAAGATCATCTATCTGTAATGCTATATGTTGTGTTTGTTGGGATTCGATGGATAGAGAATACTATGTTATGTTGATTATCAATCTATTACCTATGTGTTGTTTATGATCTTGCATGCTCTCCGTTATTAGTAGAGGCTCTGGCCAAGTTTTTGCTAGTAACTCCAAGAGGGAGTATTTATGCTCGATAGTGGGTTCATGCCTCCATTAAATCGGGACTGATGTGAAAGTTCTAAGGTTGTGGATGTGATGTTGCCACTAGGGATAAAACATCGATGCTATGTCCGAGGATGTAGTTGTTGATTACATTACGCACCATACTTAATGCAATTGTCTGTTGTTTGCAACTTAATACTGGAAGGGGTTCGGATGATAACCTGAAGGTGGACTTTTTAGGCATAGATGCATGCTGGATAGCGGTCTATGTACTTTGTCGTAATGCCCAATTAAATCTCACTATACTCATCATATCATGTATGTGCATGGTCATGCCCTCTCTATTTGTCAATTGCCCAACTGTAGTTTGTTCACCCAACATGCTTATTCTTATGGGAGAGACACCACTAGTGAACTGTGGACCCCGGTCCATTCTTTTAATCGAATACAATCTACTGCAATACTTGTTCTACTGTTTTTACGCAAACGGTCATCATCCACACTATACATCTAATCCTTTGTTCTGACAAGCCGGTGAGATTGACAACCTCACTGTTTCGTTGGGGCAAAGTACTTTGGTTGTGTTGTGCAGGTTCCACGTTGGCGCCGGAATACCTGGTGTTGCGCCGCACTACATCTCGCCGCCATCAACCTTCAACGTGCTTCTTGGCTCCTACTGGTTCGATAAACCTTGGTTTCTTACTGAGGGAAAACTTGCCGCTGTACGCATCACACCTTCCTCTTGGGGTTCCCAACGGACGCGTGCTGTATGCGTATCAGTGGCAACAACACATCCACAACCTTAGAACTTTCTGTCACTGTCCCAGATTCAATGGAGGCATGAACCCACTATCGAGCATAAATACTCCCTCTTGGAGTCATAAGTATCAACTTGGCCAGAGCCTCTAATAGCAACAGAGAGCATGCAAGATCATAAACAACAATATATGATAGATTGATAATCAACTTGACATAGTATTCCATATTCATCGGATCCCAACAAACACAACATGTAGCATTACAAATAGATGATCTTGATCATGATAGGCAGCTCACAAGATCTAACATGATAGCACAATGAGGAGAAGACAACCATCTAGCTACTGCTATGGACCCATAGTCCAAGGATGAACTACTCACACATCAGTCCGGAGGAGATCATGGTGATGTAGAGTCCTCCGGGAGATGATTCCCCTCTCTGACAGGGTGCCGGAGGCGATCTCCTGAATCCCCCGAGATGGGATTGGCGGCGCCGGCGTCTCTGGAACTTTTTCCGTATCGTGGCTCTCGGTAATAGGGTTTTCGCGACGGAGAGTTTAAGTAGGCGGAAGGGCAAAGTCGGAGGAGGCACGGGGGCCCCACACCATAGGCCGGCGCGGGACCCATGCTGGCTGCGCCGCCCTATGGTTAGGGCGCCTCGTGGCCCCACTTCGTATCCTCTTCGGTCTTCTGGAAGCTCCGTGGAAAAATAAGACCCTGGGCGTTCGTTTCGTCCAATTCCGAGAATATTTCCTGTGTAGGATTTCTGAAACCAAAAACAGCACAAAACAGGAACTGGCGCTTCGGCATCTCGTTAATAGGTTAGTGCCGGAAAATGCATATAAATGATGTAAAGTGCGTATAAAACATGTGAGTATTGTCATAAAACTAGCATGAAACATAAGAAATTATAGATACGTTTGAGACGTATCAGTAACAACTAGAGCTAAGCAAGGTAGGCACAAGATATATGTAGCACAAGTGATAGCAAGATATATGTACTTCAAGCACGATGGTTATCACAAGGAAAGTAAGCTCGGGTATAGAAATAACCAAGGCACACAGAGACGAGGATGTATTCCCGTGTTCCCTTCCTTTGCAAGAAGGTACGTCACGTTTGGAGGGATGGAGGTCCCACGCAGGATTCCCCAACACCACGAAGGCTCACCCTATTCTCTGAGCCAAACCCACGAAGGATAATGACCTTTTCCTTATGGTTAGCTTTTCCTCCATTCCGGAGATGGCAAGCTCCAAAACCATTTCACAAGCTCCATGAAGGAGAAGCCCGGGCCTCTTCACAATCTTCCTTGAAGAGATCATCAGAGCACCAACCGCCAAGCCAACTAGGAGGTCTCCCTCCAAGAGTAACAAGCTCACGGTCTCTCACTCGAACTAATCGTGGTGGAGAGCTCAACACTATGCAATGATGCAAAGCAAGAACACCAAAGGTGTTCAAATCACACCAAAGCAACATATGCTAGCATGGGATTAGAGAGGAAGAACAAAGGAGGAAATCAACAAATGACTCCAAGATCTAGATCCAAAAGGTTTCCCTCACTTAGAGGAGGAATGAATTGGTGTGGATTGTAGATCTAGATCTCCTCTCTTAGATCCCTCAAGAATGAGCAAGAATCATGGGGGGAATCAAGAGATAGGGAAAGTTCTTCAAAGTCAATAATGGAGGAGAGAGAGTAGAAGAACTAGCTGAGCCCAAGGTGGAAGAAAGCCTATTTATAGCCCAAGCTGAAATCTAACCGTTGGGGAAGTGTCTAGCTCAGCACAGTCGAGGAGGCCGGTCAACCGGGCCTAGAGCCGGGCCATCCGGCGCAGGGGCCGGTCAGACCGGGCCATATGCCAGACCGTCCGGTCCAAACCGGGCCTAGCGTCGGGCCATGACCGGGTTGGGTCTTGGCCATGCAGTACATGTCTCCGGTTGTCATCGGAGCAGGAGCCGGTCCGCGCCGGCGCAACCGGTCCACAGGCCGGTCCGACCGGGCGTGGGGCTGTACCAGTCTGGGCCAACACTGGGCGAAGCTGAAAAGCTTACTCGATAGTGCCCGGTGTGCACCAGTACAGTGGCCGGTGGCCCGGTGCCACAGCCAGTTCAGCCGGACCCCTGAAGACCCGTTCTTTTTTCCTTTTAAACATAAAATGCTCCCGAACTCCGATTGACAAGAAACCAATTTTGTTAGAAATATGGAGACTCCTCACATGATATTTTTAGAGATTCTAGAGAGGGAGTCTCCCACCGTCAAGAAATGGTGAAGACGTCCAAACTCGAAAACACAATAGAAGATGCATGCGGATTCCGTTTTCGATGAACTTGGGCTTGTTGTAAAGCTAGCAACAAGCTCAAGAACCTCACACAGAGAAACACCAAGAAGTAATAGGGATATGCAAAGTATGTAAAGGGTTGAGCTCCCTAAGACGATGTGATCAAGTTACCCAACCGAAAGTCCCTCTTGATAGTACGGCTATCTATCCTATAACTCGGTCTCTCAACAACCACCTTGAGACCAGTAAAAGGAAAACCTAGCAAGGCCATACCTTTGCATTGCGCATCCCACTTGATCTTGATGATAACTCTTCAAGCTCCACTCAAGCCGGAATGGTAACTCTTCAAGCTCCACTCAATGTGTAACACCCCAATTTTTCAATAAAAAGAAAGTTAGAGAAATCCAGAAACCAAAATTTCAAACCAACAAAAACTTTTCTTTTGCATATAGTACCATGCATAGGACTTGTGCATTTGAGTGATATGCCATGATGATTGTTATTACTTGTATTTGATATGCTCTAAAACCCTAGGGTGATCATATGAAGATCACCAACCAAATAAAACAAAGAGGAAGAAAATCCAATATTGGGAAAACCCTAAAAACCCTCACATATGCCCTATGGCATTTTTATAAATTTTGACCCTAGACCTATTTGGTCTTCACCATCAGTTGAATAATGTTATTAAACACTTATTACAACTTTTGGAACCAAGGGTGCACAATTCAAACGAAATTCAAACACATTTCCCACTCACATATGATATTGGCCAAATCTGCCAAATTTAGTCTGATCACTACTTTGAGCCCCTGCAAATCAATTTTCCCAAACCAATTCTTGCTAACTCTTTGCACCATTTCAAAGACAACATCAAGGTGAACAACTTTGATGAAGATCACCCTGCCAAATTCATCTTGGATCAATAGCTATGCTCATCCAAAGTTGCAACATTTTAACAAGTGCAACAATCTCCACTTAGCCATTTTGGCCAATCTTTGAATTCAAATTTTTCCACCACCACCTCCAATCACCTCTGGTCATTTACAACTTATCTCAACACTCACATTTCAAAAACTTTCACCTTTTGAATTATTTCAAATTTGGACAATTTTGTAATTTCCAAAATTGCACACTATTTAGACACTATTTGCTATAGTGATCTACACATCTAATCTACATCAAACCTAGCCCATTTGGTCCCCTGGTTCCCTCTAAACATCAATGACACATAGTGGAGCTAAGGAGGAGGGGATAGCTTGCATGGCATGGCCATGCCGGCCATGGCACCACCATGCCGCACCACCTCCTCTCTCCTTCATCGCCACCCCTGCCCACCTTGCCAAACAACGCCACCGCATCCTACCAAGCATGCTAGGGCAAGCCACGGTCGAGGAGAAGCTCGACACTGGCCGGAACGCACGCGCCCGGCACGGCGACGCCATGCCGTGGACGTCGCACAAGCGCGCGCCCTGGACACGCGCCGCGCCACTACCTCGAGCACGCCCTGGCCCCGCTTGCAACGCGTTGAGCACCGCAGTGACACCGCGACGCCGCCAGACACGCGCCCCACCCAGACCCGTGACCGCCGGCGCCGGAGATGACAACCTGTTCCCGTACGCGCCGCGGCCGTCGTGGAAGCAACGCGACCCAACCGAGCCTCCCCCGACCAAGCTGTCGCTGCCGTTAGACTCGCCTGGACACACAGAGCACTGCCGCCACCTCGCCTAGCTCGCTAGCTCACCGGAGACGCCGCGAGCATGTCGACCACCACCGTGCCCCGCAACCCTTGCTCAATCCTATAAATAGAGCGTTCCCTGGAAGCAACTGAGCACACCACCTCACTCCCCACCCTTCACCACTTCGCCTCGCACCGTTAGCCACCTCGATCGTCGCCGGAGCAAGGCCAATTGCAAGATCGGAGCCGCGGAAGCCCTGGAGAAATCGCCATTGATCCAGGCCGCCTCGAGCTCCGCCACTGCTACCAGCTGCTTCGCCGTCGTCCACATCTACCTCGCGCACACTGCCATACCTTGCTGGAGCCGCGGTGAGCTCTCCGACCCCCTACCCTCGCCGCCAACCTCCCTGCCTCTCGCCGGAGAAGACGACGCACCAGCGCCGTCCGATCCCCTTCTAATCCTACGCCCCACATTAAAACGTACCGATTCGGGTTAGATGAGCCGCTGACAGGCGGACCCCACCCTGTCAGGCAGCCCGCGCGTCCGTGGACCGTGGTGGGCTGGCTCGGGCCGTTTTCAAATCGTTTGGCCCAATAGCTTTTCCCGCCGGCCCTTTAATTCAAACCTAGTTTAATTAATTCAAATGAATTTGAATACTGCCTCCACTTTGAAATTCAACCATTTCAAATTGGCTAAACCAAATCTAGTAAATTTTATATTGTTAGAAAGCCACTGAAATTCTCTACAACATGCCACTGGCCTCATGGTCAATTTCTTTGTAGAATTAATGTGACAAAAATAACAAGACAGGGACTTTTCCCTATTCAAATAATTCTTAAAAATCAACCAAAATAGATATTAAGTTATTTCCAACTCTAATAGCTCACATTTGACTTACACTAATTGTTTATGCAATAAAATGGTGTGGTCACTTTGCATGATCATGCCATGGTTTAATGAATGGGTATTTTGACTAGTTTAACTAGTTGATATTGTCCAAAACTATTAAAGTTAATTTGTGTGAAGTCTTACACTTCACTTAAACTTGTCTCACATGGATTCATGGGATGTTTGGACCCCTGGTCCCAAACTCTCTTATATGAATTACTTGAGATTTAAATCAAAGGTAGTGTTATTTAATGGTATGAGGTGATCCACCTCATTTAAATCATTTTCCCAAATGATGATGATGAACATTTGACTTAGGTCAATATGAATTCATCCATGATTGTTGGAGAAATTAAATCTTAAGAAGATTTCAATGAGAGGAAATTATTTCTCAAGAACCCTATGGAAACTATCATTTACATATGAAATACAAAGAAGTGAATTCTATTTAAACCCCACCACCCATGCACCCTAGTTTATTTATTTTGTGTGCATAGAGTAGTATGTGTGTTTATTTGTGATGTGTGGAATAGCCATTGAATTAGTGAGTAATTATACTCGTATTCAAATTTAGACGGTAGCACCGGAGAGTACGCCGAAGAAGAAGGTTGCTATCCGGAGGAAGAGGAGGAACAGTTTGAGAACTATCAAGGCAAGCTACTACCAATGCAAGCTATTATTCTTGCAAAGTGCAAAGCCCCTTGGGGCAAGGCACCATGTTCTTACCTTTTCTTATATGAACCCATCCCAAGTTTTTACTTTACAAGTTGTTACTTGTTTTCTAAATGAGTTACTTTTATAGTTAACTTTGGTCAAAGTACAAGTTGAGTCCTAGAGTAGGAGTTAGTCTTCCCAAAGCAAAGCAAGTTAGCACCCCTCATGAATTAGAGCTAGTGATAAAGAATTAAAACTTGACTACTCTAGATGGGAACCATGTGAATTTTGAAAGGATTTTTAAACCTTGGAATGGAGATGCATTCCATTGAATGATTTTTGAAGGTGAATATGACCAAGAGAAGATGGTGATTTTTGATAAAAACATGATGTTGGTTTGAATGCGATACCTTTCCAATTATTAAGTACCCCCACAATACCTGATTATGGGTAGGGCTTAACTGGAAGTTTATGCGTCTTAGTATGGGTTCCCTCTAAACAAGCGTCATCGGGGTTATGCCGAAAGCTGCCTCTACCACAAAAGAAACGATACGATATGATGCGAAATGAGGTGAATGTCCGGCCCAAGCCTGTGCGATTCCAGTGGTATCTGTCTTCACCGGGAGGCCAAGCTCATGGGGAGAGGTGCTCATACTAGGATTTGTAAGTGAAAGGTTATGGTTGATGATCCGCGTGCGTGTTACGATGATTCGGGAAATCCCGACGGATGAAATCAAATGTTGTGGCACAAGTGTGCAACCTCTGCAGAGTGTAAACCTATTCGAATAGCCGCGTCCACGGTTACGGACGGTTGGAAAGGCCATACAGTTTCCGATGTCATATCTTTGAAAATGATGTTGAAAAGGATGATGGTGGAATGCCTTGTGGTGGTTTGAATTGAAATCACCACTTGAATGGTGGGAATGACACTAATGTTCCCACTTGAGTTAGTTAGCACTTGAGTAAGCTTTTCTCAAAACTTTGTGAACTAAAACTAGCTTTATGCAAATAAACTAGAGCTTAGCAAACCATACTAGAATGTCTAGCACTTACATTAGTATTAGTTTGCGAGTACTCAACGTACTCACGGCTTTGTCCCTGGCTATTCAAATGGCCAGAGTATGAAGATGACCAAGGAGATGACCAGCAGGACGCCTACGACAACTAAGCGCCTTCCGACGTCAAGCGTTGGCCTGTGGACTAGAGAGTCCTTGTATCTTACGCTTCCGCTATGTTGAACTATGAACTTGTGTTTGTTCGTTGATCACTAGATCAACTATTCGTGTAATATGGATCATGTGATTCCAATTTGTAAGACTTATGGTTTGTAATGAATGATGACTGTGATACTTAACTATTATGCCTCGCAACAACAATATTCCTGGGATTGCGATGTATGACATAATAGGCATTCGGACTTAAAAATCCGGGTGTTGACACAATGCCTTACTTGATCATTGTTGCTTCATGAAGACTCACAAATGCCCCCCATACACCATGATGGGAAAGCTCCATTGATGCACATATTCACATGTCCATTATCACCAAATGGATGGCCAGCTTCATGCATATGATCCTCTTGAGATGCTCAACTTGAACTTGCCCAACTCAACCTTGATGACGATCACCACTTGATGTCATCCTCTCATAGGCTATATGAGATCTCACTTTTTGATGCATGCCCATGTAAAGCTACCTAACCCACATAGACAACACAAGGGCACATATATGATGGGTTAGTTCATGAAGCATAATTGACAAGTCTTACCATACCACATGACTTCACGTGGAACATTCTTCATGCTTCATGTGTTGACCAAACTTGAATCTATTCTTCACTCTTTGTATTGGTCAACCTTGTATCTTCTCATGCTCTATCATACTATCTTCAGGTGATATAGAATTCTTCATTTGTTTGCATGCTCTAAATCTTATTCAACCATAGCTCAACTTATGAGACTATCATGAGACCGACTTAGATCCATAACTTGAATTCTTCACTTGGAATCAAGCACTCAAGATCTTGATCATTCATTGCTTATCACATAAGCTAGAGCATGGCTAATATTGAGTTCCACATAAGAACTCCATCTTCATGTCTTCTTCTTGATCATATCACATATATATCTTCAAATCGATGATCTTGATGCCAATACACAAGGTATATCTTTATCTTCATGGCATCCATACTTGAATCCAACACATGGAATACAAGTAGTACCTATGGAATATTCCTTCATACAAACTCAATGAAAACATTAGTCCATAGGGGTTGTCACTAATTACCAAAACCACACATAGGGGCAATATACCCTTTCAACAAGGCATCATCAGCTTCATCACCATCAACCGTTGCACCATCACCATCATACAACCATAGTTGTAATCTTGATTGCTATTGTAGATTTGTATTCAAATTCGTTCCGTTCCTTTAATCACCTCCATAAGATTATGATGATGTTCTTGATTGTCTCCATGTGTGAGTAGTCCTATTAGTTCTTGGGGAGATGGATAAACCCTAGCATGAATATGAGATGAATCTAAGATGATCTATTGTTTTAAGTATTAATGTGTGTTAGTTCTCTCTCTTAATATTATGTGTTGTGCACCATGTAATATTTTTCTTATGGTATCGAGAGGGAACTACTCTTTTGACGTGTGGTAAAGTGAACGGAGGGAAGTGCCATTACCATATCGGCTTTTGACACATGAATAAGGGGGATAAGAGGGATTCACACAGCACATATCGATAACCACGGGGTAAACCCCTTAATAGCAAAAGTCAATATGTGGCTTGCAGAAGACTAGCTGATGTGGTTATTTAGAGATGCGATGACCGATGGCTTTCTAGGTGCGTCTTATTATGGAGCTCTCCCACACACAATATGGTTAAAATCATACTTTATCTTGATTAACATGAATCCTAGTGCTAGAGGCGGATCCAATAATCCCTGAGAACACTTTGTCTTATTAAGTTTCAAATCATTTCTTATAACATTTTACTGCTTTATTTACTTTATTTGCAACCATTTTCAACAACTCCTTTAAATATTTTGAGATTAGAAAACAATTATTAAGTGATCTTTAGTAGAAAGTACCAAGGGGCATTAAGACCCTAACCAGTAGCTCCTCGTGGTTCGATATCTTATTTCGAAACTAGCTACAACTGATCTATGTTCTTGCAGTTATCAAGCTATTTTCTGGCGCCGTTGCCGGGGAGCTCAACACTTTGGTCTGTTCTTAGTTGCTTATCTATTATTGTTTTTACTAAAGTTGTTTAATAGTTTTAGGTAATACCATGGCTGCTCTCGGGCTTATGAAGAACCTTGATGCAGTTGAATACCTCGGGAGATTCAACTGAGGGTTCGTTAAGGAATTCCCCAATAGGAGTGATGCGGAGTATGTTATTCACCCACGCTTTATTGCTATTATGAAGGAGAATAGTTTTACATGAGATGATCCCGATGAGGATCCTTATAGTCATTTACATTCTTTTACTGAGTTGTGTTGGACAATCAAATTGAGAAACTACACTGATGATGAACTAAAACTTAAATTTTTTGTCACTATCTAACCAACACTGCATTATCTTGGTATAGAACTTATCCTACAGAAAAGATTGATACTTTGGGAGAATCTTATGAAGGAATTTATATTTCGGTTCTATCCCAAAGTCAAGTCCACTGAAGCAAGAAGGTTTATAACAAATTTCAAGAATCACCGCAGGGAAATCTTAATGAGAGCGTACCTTAGGTTTAAAGGTACGATTCAAAAATGTCCCCATCATGATTTACCATCTTGGTATGTTTTACATGTCTTTTATGCAGGACTTGAACAAGATGATAAATGACAATTAGATTTGTTGTTCGGTGGATCCATTCAGGAGAATGTGGGCATCATGCCTCATCAAGAGCCCTTGTGGCAAAAGCATTCCAGCATGGGTTCTATTGGCCCAGTGCATTGGATGATGCAGAAGATTCCGGTCGGTGGTAGTTACCTCGATCTCGGGTTGACACATGAAGCATCCATGGATTTGGTTGCGCTCGAGCCGCTGCTATTGCCTTCCTTCCCTTCGCAGCGGAGGGAGCTTGCCTTTTGTTTTCCTTTCCCCTGGGGCAAGAAAGACAAGGGGAAGAAGAACATGAAGTAAGGGATGAAGCCCTTTTGCTTTTTTCTTTCTTATGGTCAAGAACTCGAGACTGGCTCAAGAACAACACCGTGTCGCGATGGAGCAAAATGAGTCGGGTGCGACAATTCTTGTACGCCTGGTATCGTGGTACACTTGGGCTTCGAATACATAAAAAAACATTGTGTATAGAAATCTTAATTTGTATTATCTCAGTTAAAATGTAGTTGATGGAGTTTTGGTTAGATTTGATCTACATATATGTGTTTCAGTACGTAGGTTCACTTATTTTAGATTAAAAGAATTGCATCAACTAATTTGGGACGGAGGAAGCATAAGTTGGGGGCGGGGGGATCTACTTATAGGCTCCACACATCTGTCCTGGCACGACGGACCATGATTTGGTGCTTGGCTTTATCTCGGGGCCCAAGCGACTCGTAGAGAGGGGACATGAACTTGCTCCATTGTGCAGCGTGCTACTTCGCGTGTCTTCGACGTGTGCTCCCAGCCTCCCACGCAGGAGTATGAGACACATGCAGTAACTTTATATGCAAGCATGTGAATACAAATCAGACCCTGGATAGGCCATCCTAGAGAAAATACCAATGCATTTGTGAAAATTATATAGTCTGAGGAGACAATCATTTTTTGTTGAATGAAAAGAAAATCGCACTTGCGAAACACTTAAAACGCCAATCAGTAGCCGTGTTGGTATACACAATACAAAATATTGTTTCACTAGTGGAAAGTTGTAAAAGCCTACTACTTCCTCCATTCTGTAACTGTTACCGTTGGTTTACTTTAAATATTAGCTATAATCACAAGAAGAATTATGAAACAGGCAAAGTAGAAGACTATCATATGTCTTGATGGATGTAGAAAGACAAAATAGCCAATCGTTTGTCTTGAGCATAGATACTATCATTTTCTTTGTCGATATAAAATTACAAAAATAGTCCCTCATTGGTCTACAAAAAAATTTGCACTTGTAGGAAATTGAAAAAAAACAACTTGCAGGCTATCATTTCCGTCAAATATGAAAAATGCGGTAAATAGCCAAACTTACTGTCGATGTGCAGATTTTTCAGATAAAAGGCAATACTGTCCAAGTACCATCTCAGCGTGTGTGCAGATTACAGAGTTAAATTCAAAAAAATTGCTGAACACACCATATCGGTGTGCAGATTTGCGAGTTTGACGCTGCGGGCTGCAAGCACTCACATATCATATCTTTCTCAGGATATTTGTTTGTTTAGGTTGCTCACCGCATATTCCATGTGGTGACCCTTTGTAGCCGGAAACTCCTTATAAACCGGTGTAAACATACTTAGCTAAGCCGTGTGGTACTAAACAAATAACCGAAGGAATCAACTTCGGAAAAGCTGGCCAGTACCGTGACGCGGCTATTGGGCCACGGCCCGAGATATAACCGACGGCATCAGCCCATGTGCATGCTATCGGCCTCCACCCGTTTTTTCTTGTGAATTCTGAATGTAAAAATCAAAAAAAAAATCGTTAGCTGTTCACACCTTGTCGGTGTGCGTGTGCAGATTTGTGATAAGCGACTGAACAATGTCAGTCCCAGATGATCGAGGCGTGCATGCACACTCCACTCCGTATACCATTAGCCATTCAATTTGATAGCTGACCTTTACATGTGGTGATCGTTGGATGCACCGACCCGCTTATAAGGCGCTCGAAACTGGTACTAATCGATAGCGTGAACCTATATCTGTTTGGTTAAGAACTCGAGTCCGGCCCAAGAACAAAACTGTGTCTGGGCCGCAGACCGCGGTCGAGGAAAATGAGCTGGGTGAGAGAATTCGTGTACACCGGGCTCGTGGTACAACCTGGTCTTCGAATTGCCCTTTAGAATTATAATCCCCTGGTCCCCAACCATTCGATCAACAGATCCGGGACGTTTTCGGCCGTCCGATCAAACCAACCAGCCCTCTCTCCCACTTTTACTACCATAATGCACCAAAGTAGCAAAAAACGGTTTAATTGTAGCAAACTCTATTTTCACCTAAAAACACAGATCTCGCCGGAGACTCGCCGAAGACCCACCGGAAACCTCACCGAAGACTTAGTAGCAAAAAATATATGCTATAGTAGCAAAAACACACAAAGATTGTAGCAACCTTTTTTTGCTATGGTAGCAAAACCAACCTCGTTGGAGACTCGCCGGAGACCTCGCCGGAGAATTTGTAGCAAAAAATATACTATTATAGCAAACACCTATAACAAATGTAGCAAAACCTAATTTCAATGGATTCTCGACGGAGAGATTGTAGCAAAAAAAAAAGAATATTGTAGCGAAACCACAAAACCAAAGTAGCAATAAAAAATATATGGCCGCCTCAAGCTTCTAGCTCCATGGCGAGGGCGCTAGCCATGGCAGTTGGAGAACTTGTGTAGCAGCGCGGACGGACTCCTGTAGCAGGAACGTCGGCCTTCTATAGCGACAACAACGACCTTTTCTAGCAGGGATGCTCGCAGCAGCGCCGCCCTAGGCAGGGACTCGCGAGGTCGTCGCCGGCGGAAGGGACATGAGGCGCTTGGGGGAGCGGGAGCGAAGCGCGGGGCGGAGTTCGACGGTGTGGACCACCTGGAGGCGCGCGTGGTCGTCGCTGGAGGCAGGGGCAGGAGGTGCGCGTGGTCTTCGCTGGCGGCAGGGACCAGGAGGTGCGCGGCGGCGCGGGAGCGAAGCGTGGCAGAGGAGCAGCAGCGCGGCGACGGAGGAGCAGCAGCCCGGCGGCGGAGGAGAAGCAGCGCGGCAGGGACCAGGAGGAGCAGCGGCCGCGGAAGGGAGGAGTAGCGGAGGGGCAGCACGGTCATGGCGACGGAGGAGCGGCGACTGCGGAAGCGCGGCGCGTCGGCCGGGGTAGTCCGACGGCGGAGGAGAAGCAGCGCCGATTTGAGGATTTCCGTCCGAAGGAGAAAACGAGTGGAGGAGGTTGGAGGAGATAAGGCAGATAGGTGGGGCCCGCTAGGACGCATGGCGCACCAGGAAGGAGGAGGATCGGAGCGTTGTTCCCCCGGGGGAACCTCAGCGTAACAACCTGGTCTTCGAATAAACAAAGAACGTTGAGCCTAGAAATATCTACTACAACAATAGTTCTCTCTGGCTCTAAATACTTATCGTGCATTTAGTCAAATAATAGGCTAAAATATGTCGAGATTCATTGAATCTAGGACAACTATTTAGGGCCAAAGGGGGTAATTGTTTTGGTCGTCCGCCTGCTCGCTTGCTCGTCTCCCTTGGGCCCAGTCGTCGGTGGGGGCGGGCGTCATATTTAATGTGGACTGGAAGGGATCTGTCCCTGTCCAGTTCACTCCCCACTCCACTCGATGGTTCCGCATGCACGTGCAACCACCGCTATGGCCCCGAAGAGGGCTTTTGCTCCCGGTACCAACGACGACGAGGCCAGCAGCAGCCGCTATCCTCCGCCGGCGCCGCAGGACGGTGGAAACCGCGGCGGTCTCCACATCGAAGAGTCCGCCCGCGTCGGCACGGCATTGGCGCAACCTGTGTCGCTGCTGCTGCCGAAGACGGAGGAGGAAAAAGACCAGGACATGCACGCCGCGCTGGCGCTATCCGCGGCGGAGGAGGAGGCGAAGTGGCCGCATCTCGCGGCGGCCATTTGCACCTCCGCGATGGAGGAGGAGGCCCGGCAGGCGGTCAAGGACGCCGAGGCCTGGGCGTTGCTTGACCAGGTCCGCCAGGAGGAGGCAGCGATGCGGCGGCGCGAGGAGGAGATGCGCGAGGAGGCTAGGCGCCTCGCGGAGCAGGACAAGTGCCTCGCGTGGCAAGAGAGGGAGCTGCAACATATCTTGGTTTTGGCATATTTCAATCCATTGATAAAACCCTAAAAGATAACAGTTGATTCGGTAAACATTGTTGTTTACCAAATTCCCAAAGAGAACCCTAGGACCTCTCAGGGAAAAGCTACCATAATGCACCTGTTGTCCGGATTGAAAGTATCAAACCTGAAAACGTTGTAAATGTCCTGGAAGTTGGGTTGTTATTTATCATTTCGAATTTTGATAAGGCTGATCATAGTGCATAGTATTATATTGTAGTATCATGCATATGATACTTGTCTATGATACTATCACTATAGTGGGTGGTATCATAGAGTAGTATCATAATCTTCTAAATTTATTGTTTTGTAGTATCCCAATACAAAATGTGTGTACAAGATCTATTTAGCATTAGCTTTTCTCGTAATGTGCGCTATGATACAGTATCCACATATGTTACTCTAATCTTGTCTCTCCTCATTAATTAGATGCCACATCAGCATTTTTGTGGGCCTAAGATGTATGATACTACCTAAGATATTAGCACTACGGCCAGCCTAACAATATCAATGACCCCATTGGAAACAG
This sequence comes from Lolium perenne, assembly GCF_019359855.2. NCBI lineage: Eukaryota > Viridiplantae > Streptophyta > Magnoliopsida > Poales > Poaceae > Lolium > Lolium perenne. Next base: position 166,886,269 of record NC_067247.2, read on the forward strand.
CTGAAGCCTCGACTTTGGCATAGAAACGTACTTCTCTCTTTACACAGCAGCCAAGTCTATCAGCATTCTACCACAATGTGAGACTAAAATACAAGTGAATGGTTCCTTGGTAATGTAAACATTGCTATGTGGACATGACAAAATGATGCAACTCCACAGAATAAATGCCTAAGGAAAGCCACTTGTCTAGAATGCGGGCAGCTTTGTATTTTTTTCTTCAAACTACTTCCTCATTCTCAATTTAGGATGCATATTAGGTTCGGTCAATGTCAAACTTTATAAAGTTGGTCTAACTATATACAAAAATATAGCTTTATTGTCTAAATAGGAGGGTGGTTTCAGCATCAGGGATCTCCACCAGTAAAACAGGTGCTTGCTACTTAACTTCGTCCACAAACTCCACCACCCTGAGAGTCTCCCGTGGAAGGATTGGTTCCGCCTTCACTTTCCTACGGACCTTGGGGACACGTCGTCTACTCCATCATTCCTCGAGAAGATTGTTGCATAATGTTTGCCACTCTACCGCTCCATCACTCGGTGCTCCGTTGTTAGTGGTACTTCCACTGTGTTCTGGAAGGACAAGTGGAGGCCTGGGGAGAGCCTTGCCGACCAGTTCCCCGCGTTGTTCACCCATTGCACGCGGCCGAACGCGACGGTCGCTGTGGTTCTTGCCTCGGGTCTCTCTCTCTTCATCCGCGCTTGTCTTCTACTACCGCTCGCGAGCTCGCCATCGTCAACCAGGTCATCGGCGCCACGTCGCTCGATGGCCACGATATTCGCTCCATCGACACCTCCTCGGCCCCGACGTTCAGCTCGCGTGCCGCCTATCGCATGCTCTCCCCGGTGCTGCCGGTTGACGCTTCGGTTTGTATTGCGTGCCGCAAAGTTGAAGATCTTCGCCTACCTCGCCGACATCGACAGACTCAGCACCCGCGCCAACCTCTTCTTCAAGAACTGTGCTCCCTCGGCGATCTACGCCGCCTGTCCTACCGAGGAGACCGGACGTCATATCTTCTTTGACTACGTGCTGGCCTCTGGTGTCTGGGCTCGCCTTGGGATCGATATCCCTGCTGACCATTTCTCCTTCTGGGACCTTGCTCAGCCTCGCGACTTCCCTGTTGATGTTTGGCGGGTTGGAATGGTCGTGCTACTTTGGTCTCTTTGGAATGCAAGGAACGATTTGGTTTTCAACAATAAAAACTACAATGTACAGCTGGTCATTCGCAGTGCCTGCGAGGATCTCGTTGTTTGGAGATGGCGCTTCAAAGTGGAAGACCGGCTACCTCTAGACTCCCTCCGATCCTTCTTTCTTTCCTGTAACATGTAATCGAGATTTGCTACGCTTTTCTCTCCCCACCCCCCTCCCCACCCCCCTGCTGATTTCTGTCGCATTGTAAATCTTTGTATGGACTGACTGCCTAGTCACTTCGAGGGTAATAAAAATCACAAACGGTGGGGAGTAACCCCCTCCCGTCATTCTCGAAAAAAATATACGAAAATATATTAACTTTTATAATATCAAATGCATATAATATGTAAATATATTTCATGATGATTCTAATAACATTGATATAATATTGTAGATATTGCTATAATTTTTTATATATTTAATCAAAGTTTACAAATATTGATTTCGACCAAAACTAATATCACTGTTCAAAAAATCAGCCGAGATACCAATTTATCGGCTGATTTATCGTGCATCGGGTGGTAACCAATAAGACTTTGGCATATCGGCTGATTTACCGATAATGATATTTCAACCGATTTTCAGTTTGGTGACCGATATTTCGAACGAATTTTCAGTGAAGTTCTCGGTCTGGTAGTCAATATTTTCGTCCTATAGCCTTGTAGAACTATGTATTAGCTCAAATTTTCCATTTTTATTGATTCAAATGCAAGAAGTTAAGGTAATACTTTTATTCAATGCTCCAATAATAATTTTACATAGTTTATCGCCGGATTTTAGCCAAATTTGGAGATGGGCCGTGATTGAGATGGACTTAGAGGATATGCACATAAAGTGTTTCTGAATCGGCCTCGTACGAGAGTTTGGGCTAGGTTGCCCGTGTATCTGTACATTATGGTAGATTACGTTTCAGTTTAGAATTAAGAGATAGAGTTTGGTTCGTACACAGTTAGGTTTGTTCCAAAGATAGAAAGTCTACGGACTATAAATATGTACCTAGGGTTATTGAGAAAGGAGGACGATCACGTTCACAACAAACACAATCTAGGCGCATTGCCACCTCTTGTTTCGAGGGTTTCTTCCGGGTAAGCGTCATGCTGCCTAGATCGCATCTTGCGATCTGAGCAGTATCAGTTTATTCGTTGTTTTGTGTTGCTCGTACTGAAGCCTTGTTAATGGCGAGTAATACCGTTATTATAGATGTTTTGGGGCTAACATCGATACTTTTCTGATATGTTTGCTTAGTTATGCTGCCCCTAAATATCTAGCTGCATTTGCACCTATCTTAGGCGTAAGGGCAGCATCTTGCTTGGTCTTTATTTAGTAGATCTGATCTGTTATGGTTGTTCCTTGTTCTCTAAGGATTAGTTTGATATCCGCATGGTTAGGCCTTGCAAACGGGTTGAACGATCCAGTAGTGCGTAAGGTATGGTTTGCCGATCCAAGAGGGGTTGTTCCGGGAATCGACTCTATGTTGGTTTTTAGGCCTCTTCTAGGACTAGTTTTCTGTTATCTTTCGTATCTGCCAGGCTCAACTACGCGTAGGACGTTCCAATTATGCGGTGAAAGCCCTAGACTGTCGTAGATCGATTTAACTTGGTATTGATCAAGCAGGATCCCCATGTTATCGTGGATCCAATACGAACCATGGGTCAATCGGCTCTTTGAGCCGATTCACAGGGTAACCTGAGAGCCGATCGAGGCTCAGATTTAATGTTTACATGTCTGCCATGCAGGAAACTAATTGAAGCAATCCATCACCTTCCTGACCAGGTATAGGTCAGGTGGCACGCCCTCGCAACAGTCAGGACGTGTGCCGGATTTTGCGGGCCGTCGCCCGAGGGACCAGGGCCCACCAGCAGCTCTGGGAGCCTCCCGGCTCTTCGTGTTGCTCGTCGCTGCTCGCCGGTGGGTTTTGGCAGGCAACACATTCTGGCACGCCCAGTGGGACATTCTACAGCAACTGCGTCAACATCTGTAGCTGAGATGGCGGACGCACCAATCACGTACGAAGATCTGCCTGAGGAGCACAAGAAGAAATATGATGATATTAAAGCTGTCTTCGAAGCCGATCTCATCGGCTCTTTCGAGAGGACCCGTAAACATGGCATTAGGTGGAAAGGGTTCTCACCCGAAGGCGTTCTCGATGAAGTAGATCTGTCTATCCCTTCAGAGTAACGCACCAGAGCTCTGCGCCAGGAAGTTAATTACATGGTGGCTCATTCTCTACACCGTCATTCTGAGAGCCTGGTGAACGCTTTCGAGCGCATTGCGGTTCGCGTGGTTCAGGAAATCATGAAGCATCAGTACTCTCCGTCAGGACCTGCCCTAGGGACTCACCAGGGAGAAATACCGTTCCAGACCAGACCGCAGCTGCCATTCACGCTTGCAGCTCCAGAGCCACAGGGTTCACCGGCATACGTCGTCTACAAGATTGGAGGCGATCCTGGCGATTGCCAATTCCTGTATGAGCCGCCTAAAGAAATCCCACATGGATACGTGTGCACATACGTGCCGGACTGCAATAACTTGGCGCGCACGAACCAGATTGCAGCAGGAGGGATTTCTGGAGGGGACGCCGATAAACAGGCGTGGCTAGCTAAAAATGCCACCGGAACGAGTCATGAAAGCTCAGCCCCTGCAGCTCATATCGTGGAACAAATCAGTACAATCTTGAGAGACCAGTTCGGCATCCTGCCAAAGAGGAGAACAGTCGGCTACTCCAAGCCGTACCCCAACGAATATGATTTGACTCCGCTGCCGCCCAAGTATCGGCTCCCTGAGTTCTCAAAGTTCAATGGATCAGAAGGGTCTAGCTCAATTGAGCATGTGAGCCGATATTTGGCACAGTTGGGCATGATTTCAGCATCAGACCCGTTACGTGTAAGGTTTTTTGCGCAATCTCTCACAGGACCAGCTTTTGGGTGGTATACCTCGTTGCCACCAGATTCAGTCCGGACGTGGAAGCAACTGGAAGAGCAATTCCATGTTCAATATCACTCAGAAGCTACCGAGGCTGGCATTGCCGATCTGGCGCAGGTGCGGCAGAAACGGGGAGAAACGGTGTCAGAATACATTCAGCGTTTCAGGACTGTCAAGAACCGATGTTATTCGGCTCGTTTAACTGAGAAAGAAGCAGTCGATCTGGCAGCGTTGGGCCTCGCAGCGCCGATCAAGGATCTGTCTTTCCAAGTGGAATACAATTCACTGGCGCACATCGTCCAGAAATTAACATTGTATGAGCAGCGCCACCCAGAATTGTACCAAGAAAAGTTCAAACGCCCGATAGGCCTGGTCGAGACAGAAGAAGTTGGGGACTCTGCAGAAGACCAGGAAGTAGCCGTGGCTGAATGGGCTCGGGGGCAGATCCCGTGTCCTGCAAATGGGTGAAACAACAAGGGCCTGCAAAAGGGTTTGACTTCGATGTAAGCAAAGCTGAGCAGATATTCGATTTATTACTTAAGGAAAAACAGCTGAAGTTACCCGAAGGCCATAAAATCTCTACGGCGCAAGAAATGAACGGGAGATTGTACTGCAAGTGGCATCACTTGTTCACCCATATCACCAATGACTGCAAAGAGTTGCGTCGGCAGATCCAAATGGCGATAGAACAAGGCCGTTTGATCCTTGGTCAGTTTGCCATGAAAGTGGACACGCAACCGTTTCCTGGCGTCAACATGGTGGAGCACAATCACTCCACGAGGCGTCAGCAAGATTTCTCATTCGATGTTAACATGGCAGGGCCTGTATACCACCATGGCAGGGATAAAGAAGAAATCGGTCACTCCCATGGCAAGGAAAAGGAGGAGGCCGGCCCACGCGACGGGCCCCGATATGATGACAGACGGTACATCACCGAGGAACAAGTGAGAAACGTGCGGTATCAACGATCGCTCGCCGCGCATCTCCTTAACAAATATGAGCGTCAGTACGACCAACGCCGGCGGTACGACATAGATGACGAAAGATATCGTCGGTCTGATGTAGACAACGAAAAATATCGTCGGTATGATAGAGACGACGAAGGATATGAGCACCGCGCTAAGGGGAAGTCAAGAGAGCAGGAAGACATGGACAGACACTGGGATTGTCCTTTCTTTAAGCACTGCTGGGATTCAGGAATGAGCCGATTGCCTACAATCGACAACTGCCCGGAATGTATACAGCAGAAGGTGGACACAGGTGAGGTTTCAGTGTTCAAGCGTCTAGGTCCTCTCCCATCTTAGAACAGACGAGCTGAGTCATCTCGAGTGGAAGATTTTGAGGAGTCAGAAGATGAAGAAGAAGATAGATACCACCGGCCAAGGTGGTGCCCTGATGGACTCAGTCACTCCCAAAAGCGTAGGGTTCAGCGGCTACGTAGCTTAGAGGAAGCCGAGGCGCAATACCTGCACACGTTGAGGAAAGCGCGGCCCGATCTGGCCGTGAAAATTCAGCAAACTTTGGAGACGGAGATTCGTCCACAGAAGAAAGAATGGCGCCCCAAACAAATAAAAGCCGATGCGAAGGCATCGGCTGGCACAAATATGGTGTTCATACTTCCGTCGGAGTTTTGTGCTCCAAGAACCGAAGAAGTGCCGGTAGCACAGTTTGACTGCGGCCCACGGCCAGTTATCTTTGAAAAGCCACGAGAGAAGAGCTACAAACATTTGAAGGCCCTGTACCTAAGAGGTTATATCAACGGGCAGCCTGTCAGCAAGATTTTGGTTGACACGGGAGCGGCAGTCAATATAATGCCATACTCCATGCTACGGCGTTTGGGATGCTCTAACGCAGATCTGATCAAAACCAACGTCACACTAAGCGACTTCAACGGCCAAGCATCAGAAACGCAAGGCGTTCTGAACGTGGATCTAACCGTGGGCCGAAAAACCATCCCTACATCATTCTTCATCGTCGACAGCAAAAGCACCTACGCTGTCCTTCTAGGGAGGGATTGGATTCACGCCAACTGTTGCATTCCATCCACAATGCACCAATGCCTGATACAGTGGGATGGAGATGAAGTGGAGGTCGTTCATGCAGATGACTCGATCGAAATCTCAATAGCTGGCATGAATATTTGGGACGCAGAAGACCAAGAGCCGATCTCTGGAGTCAGTTTGGATGGCTGTGAGCGCATCGAAGCTACAAAAAACGGGGTGAGGCTGGTCTTATCCACCGGCCTGACAGAGTAGCAAGAGCAAAGTCAATGGACGTACGTGGCAAGGCCGATCCCTGCGATCGGCCCCAAAAAATAAAAAGCAATGATCTCACCTCAAGCATGTCACGTAGTCGTAGTAGGGAGACTCCCTCCCGTAGTAGAGCACAAATAAGTTGTAAACCTTCATTGGGCAATGCAACTGAAAAGGGGGCCGATTCCAGCAATCGGCCCAAATTATCCTCACCATACGTTTTGCCTGTGTTCAGCATCGATCTAGCAGGCGACGGAAAGCTAGGATATGGATTTACATCGGCTGATGAGCTAGAAGAGATTGACATTGGTCCTGGGGATAAGCCACGACCAACATTTATCAGCAAAAAGTTAAATCTGCATCTGAGGGGCCTGATGATAGCTTTGTTGAAAGAATACCCAGATTGCTTTGCCTGGGATTACACATAGATGCCCGGGTTAGACAGGAGCATCATCGAGCATCGGCTCCCTCTTAAGAAAGGATTTCGGCCGTTCCAGCAGCGAGCACGACAGATGAAGGCTGAAATTTTAGAAGAAGTCAAGAAAGAGATCGAGAAAATGTTGAACGCCGGGTTCATCAGGCCATGCAGGTATGCCGAGTGGATTTCTAGTATCGTACCTGTACAGAAAAAGGACGGCCGATGGCGCGTCGCCATAGATTTTCGGGATCTCAATAGAGCCACTCCAAAGGATGAGTATCCAATGCCGGTAGCAGAGACATTGATCAATGCAGCTGCTGGTCATAAGGTTTTAAGTTTCATGGATGGCAATGCCGGTTACAACCAAATTTTTATGGCTCCAGAAGATGTACACAAGACTGCATTCAGAGTACCAGGTTCGGTGGGTTTGTTTGAATATGTAGTCATGACATTTGGACTAAAAAATGCCGGCGCAACATACCAAAGAGCCATGAATTACATCTTTCATGATCTGATCGGCAAGTTGGTGGAGATTTACATTGATGACATGGTAGTCAAGTCTGTTTCAGTAGAAGGACACTTGGAGGATTTGCGACGCATCCTGGACCGAACTAGAAAATTCGGGCTAAGAATGAATCCAAAGAAGTGTGCTTTTGGTGTAACGGCCGGTCAATTCTTGGGTTTCTTGGTTCATGAACGCGGAATTGAGATCAGCCTGAAAAGTCAGGAGGCAGTGCGAACAATGAAGCCACCTACCACGAAGAAGGAACTCCAGTGTCTCATCGGCAAAATCAACTTCGTCAGAAGGTTCATCTCCAATCTGTCAGGGCGAATCGAGCCATTCATGGGATTGGTAAAAATTAAATCTGATGAGGAGTTTATTTGGGGGCGAGCAACAGCGAGCGTTTGACGAGATTAAAGAGTATCTAACGAAGCCACCTGTGTTGGTTCCGCCCCAGCAAGACAGACCATTCTATATTTACTTGTCAGTAGCTAACACTTCCATCGCCTCAGTGGTGGTGCAAGTTTATGATGGTCTGGAGAGAGTCACTTTCTACCTCAGCAGAAGGATGTTGGATGCAGAGACTAGGTACCCTGAGATCGAGAAGTTGTGCCTCTGCCTATTTTTTACCTGCACCAAGCTTCGTCACATCTTGCTGTCAGCGGAAATTGTCATCATATGCAAATCAGATGTCATCAAACATATGCTGTCGGCTCCTGTGTTGAAAGGCCGACTCGGTAAGTGGATGTTTGCATTATCGGAATTTGATATCCGGTATCAGCCTGCGAAAGCAGTCAAGGGACAGGCGTTGGCCGATCTTATTGCTGAACGAATCAACACTGATATAGCAGCAACGTACGTGCGTGCATGGGCCATGTTTTTCGATGGATCGGCTTGTGATGATGGCTGCGGCATCGGCATTCTACTCGTGTCGCCCCGGGGGGCAACATATTCCTTCTCCATCAGGCTACCTACCCCTTGCACCAACAATGTCGCTGAGTATGAAGCAATACGCAAGGGAATGGAGTTGCTTATGGAAGCCGGGGCAGAAGCAGTAGAACTTTTTGGAGACTCAAAATTTGTGATTTCCCAATTCATGGAGGAATACAAATGTGAGAGCGAGTCGCTCTTCCCATTATGGACGCAATGCCGTGAGCTGATGGCACAATTTAGGTACATAAACTTCAATTGGATCCCGAGGTCGCAAAATACCGAGGCGAACGACCTCGCACAGATGGCGTCAGGCTACAAGGACGTAGCAGGTGGAGCCGATGTTCAGGTACAGTTCCTGGAATCGGATGACTGGAGAGCCGATATCTTCAATTACTTGAAAGATTCGGCTTGGGGGGCACCTAAACGGATAAGGTACAAGGCCATGAAGTATGTCCTTATTGGGTATGACATGTTCTACAGGACTTTGGAAGGGTTACTTCTCAGATGTCTGGGACCAGCCGAGTCAAATCGGCTCTTACACGAGGTACACGAAGGCGCCTGTGGAACTCACCAATCGGCTCATAAGATGAAATGGTTGATCAGGCGATCAGGGTTTTATTGGCCCACCATGCTCGAGGATTGTTTTAAGTACTATAAAGGGTGTCAAGCATGTTAGAAGTTTGGGAAAATTCAGACGGTACCCGCATCAGCAATGAACCCCATCATCAAGCCTTGGCCATTTCGAGGTTGGGGCATGGATATGATCGGCAAAATCAATCCTCCATCGAGCAAAGGCCATATGTGGATTTTGGCCATTACAGATTATTTCACTAAATGGGTGGAGGCCGTCCCTATGAAGTCAGTGGCATCGAAAGATGTTATCAATTTCGTGAAAGAACATGTCATTCATAGATTCGGGATTCCCCAGACTATCACGACCGATGGAGGTTCGGTCTTTGTTTCTCACGAGTTTAGAAAGTTCTGCGAGGACATGGGAATTAAGTTGATCCGATCGTCTCCATACTATGCTCAAGCAAATGGGCAAGCTGAAGCGTCCAACCAGAGCCTTATCAAGCTGATTAAGAGGAAAGTCGACGAGCACCCTAGACGTTGGCATGAGGTATTGTCAGAGGCTTTGTGGGCTTATCGCATGTCATGTCATGGAGCGATAAAAACCTCGCCATACCATCTGGTCTATGGAAAAGAAGCCGTATTGCCCTGGGAAATCACGGCTGGGTCGAGACGTATTACGTTTCAGAATGATTTAACTACTGAAGAATATGCAGCCCTGATGAGTGATAGCATTGAGGATCTAACGGAACTTAGACTGTGGTCGCTTGAGAAAATTAAAGAGAACAAAGCCAAGGTAGCTCGCGCATATAATAAGAAGGTGAGACCAAAGGAGTTCCACGTTAGTGATCTGGTATGGGAAGCTGTATTGCCATTGGGGACTAAGGATGCAACGTATGGTAAATGGTCTCCAAATTGGCACGGGCCGTACAGGGTCGACCAAGTTTTATAGGGTAACGCATACATGCTCGAGGAGCTGAGCATTGTGAAATTCCCAGTGGCTGTCAATGGTCAGCATCTCAAGAAATATTTCCCAAGTATGTGGGATGACAGACAGTGAAATATGGGGGCCGATGCATGAAATCGGCCAGTAAAAAAAATATACAAAGCACAGCCAATGCACAGACATCGACTTTAGACTAAAAAGCCGATGCGCAGCCATCGACTCTAGAGGTACAAACTGTTACGAGCAGGTATCAGGTTACATGGATAGGCTCTACTGAAGGAATGCCTCGAAGGCACGGAGGGCGTCAGCACGGACACGATCCACCTCGGCGATCTCGGCCTCGTCATCTTCGTCTTCGCCCATCACTAGCCGTTTGTTCAGGGCACGTATTTCTGCCAGATCAGTTTTCAGTTGAGCTTGGAGGCCTTCTGCTTCCTCTTGGGAGCAGGCAATAAGAGCTTCCTTATCGTAAATAAGCTGTTTGGTTGCCCGGATCCTCTCTTCAAGGTCCTCCAATTCCTTTCACAAAGTCTCAAGTTCGGCGGTGCTGACACAGGTGTCAGTTTTGGCATCTAAGGCCGCCTTTTTCTCATTAAGCCGCTGACATTTGTCTGCAATGTCGGCTTTCAACGGAAGTTGGGCGTGGCGTAGATCGATTCTCTGACGAGCTGACTTCACCCTTGACCCGTAGACAGACAGAGTCACAACTGGCCAAAGTTTCACCTGCAACGTTACCGGGAGATGGTGCTTGATTTCTTCAAGAACGCTCTTCACTTCCTCGGGGTCTTCGACCAACGTCTCGATCGGGGAGGAAAGCAAGGCTTTGAGACACTGGAATTGACGTAGAACAGCGCTGGGTCGTGGTTCATCGCATGCCGTAGAAGGAGCTGGTTCGATGGATTCAGGGTCGAACGTTAGCAAGCCCGAGAGGTCACAACCCTGACAAACAGAAACAGCGTCAGTATGCAGCAGAAGGGAAGGGTAAGCCAAACGAAAGGAGTATACCTCTCCTGAGACCAGGGGGACTGCCGATGATGAGGTAATCGGCTCTTGTGTTTCTGCTGGGGGCTTGGCCAAATTGGCGACCTTGTCGACGGCACCTTTAGGGATTACTGGATCCAGGTTTGCGGAGGGCATCTGTACTTCCTCGACTCCCCCACTAGAAGTGTCATCAGTCTGCAAAGGAGGTGGTTAGCCGATGTGAGCAGCAAGGGATTAGCATGAAAGATGAGCCGGGGAGAGTATGGAGGGTAATTACATTTGAAGCCTCTTGGTTTGATGAGGGGGCTTGCGGTTCCTTTCGAGTCCTCTTGGTGCTCACGCCCTGCCCCGCTTTGATTGGAGCTTGGGGGGCAACAGGTTCAGGAACTGGCCTTTTCCTGGAAGCTGATGGTGGCAAATCTGGCTGGCTCTGCATGGTGATTTTCCCAGAGTTGTCCGAGCTCGAATCCCCTCGATTGGATTGTATTTCCTCGCTGGAGTTTTCTTCGGTGGAGGCCTATATATATATATATATAAAGGTTAGTAAGCATAAGCGTGTTTGCAGAAGCCCATAAGGATAGATGAAATCAGTCAAGGCATGGATCAACGTACGTGCAAGCTCTCTTGATCTGGAGAAGGGCTCCGGCGCTTCAAAGTTTTCCTGGCGGCTACATTCCTCACCATCGTTCTCGCCTTGGTTGGGGCTCGGGGGGCAGCTGGTGATGTCTACGGGTGCTTCTATTCTTGTAGACAGTGTTGGGCCTCCAAGAGCAGAGGTTTGTAGAACAGCAGCAAGTTTCCCTTAAGTGGATCACCCAAGGTTTATCGATCTCAGGGAGGAAGAGGTCAAAGATATCCCTCTCATGCAACCCTGCAACCACAAAGCAAGAAGTCTCTTGTGTCCCCAACACACCTAATAGGTGCACTAGTTCGGCGAAGAGATAGTGAAATACAGGTGGTATGAATAAGTATGAGCAGTAGTAACGGCGCCAGAAAAGTGCTTGCTGGCGTGTGGTTGATGGTGGTAATATTGCGGGCAGTAGAGATGCAGTAAAACAGTAAACAAGCAGCGATAGCAGTATTTAGGAACAAGGCCTAGGGATCATACTTTCACTAGTGGACACTCTCAACATTGATCACATAACAGAATAAATAGATATATGCTATACTCTACACCCTCTTGTTCGATGCCGGAGTTAAGAAGCTCCACAATATTCGATGTTCATATTTAAATAACCTTAGAGTGCATGACAGATCAACATAACCAAACCAAGTACTAACATAGCATGCACACTGTCACCTTCACGCTACGAAAGGAGGCATAGATCACATCAATACCATCATAGCAATAGTTAACTTCATAATCTACAAGAGATCACAATCATAGCCTACGCCAAGTACTAACACGATGCACACACTGTCACCATTACACCGTGCAGGAGGAATAAACTACTTTAATAACATCACTAGAGTAGCACACAGATAAATTGTGATACAAAACACATTGCAATCATAAAGAGATATAAATAAGCACTTCACTATGCCATTCATAACAGTGAATAAGTATTCTGTGAAATATAGCCTAAGAGACCCACACGGTGCACACACTGTCACCTTTACACACGTGGGACAAGGAGTCTCCGGAGATCACATAAGTAAAATCCACTTGACTAGCATAATGACATCTAGATTACAAGCATCATCATATGAATCTCGATCATGTAAGGCAGCTCATGAGATTATTGTATTGAAGTACATAGGAGAGAGATGAACCACATAGCTACCGGTACAGCCCCGAGCCTCGATGGAGAACTACTCCCTCCTCATGGGAGACAGCAGCGTTGATGAAGATGGCGGTGGTGTCGATGGAGAAGCCTTCCGGGGGCACTTCCCCGTCCCGGCGGCGTGCCGGAACAGAGACTCCTGTCCCCCAGATCTTGGCTTCGCGATGGCGGCGGCTCTGGATGGTTTCTCGTACCGTGTCTTTTCCGTATCGAGGTTTTAGGTCGGGGACCTTTATATAGGCGAAGAGGCGGAGTCGGAGGGTCGAAGAGGCGGTGAGAGGGTAAGGCGGCGCGGCCAGGAACTGGGTCGTGCCGGCCTACCTCCTAGGCCCCCTGTGGGTCCACTCTGGCGACTCTCGGGTGTTCTGGATGCTTCCGGGGATTCTAAGATGCTGGGCGTTGATTTCGTCCGATTCCGAGAATATTTCCTTACTAGGATTTCTGAAACCAAAAACAACAGAAAAACAGCAACTGGCCCTTCGGCATCTCGTCAATAGGTTAGTTCCGGAAAACGCATAAATATGACATAAAGTATGCATAAAACATGTAGATATCATCAATAATGTGGCATGGAACATAAGAAATTATCGATACAACGTATCAGCATCCCCAAGCTTAGTTTCTGCTCGTCCCGAGCAGGTAAACGATAACAAAGATAATTTCTGGAGTGACATGCCATCATAACCTTGATCATACTATTGTAAGCACATGTAATGAATGCATCGATCCAAGACAATGGTAAATGACATGAGTAAACAAATGAATCATGTAGCAAAGACTTTTCATGAATAGTACTTTCAAGACAAGCATCAATAAGTCTTGCATAAGAGTTAACTCATAAAGCAATAATTCATAGTAAAGGTATTGAAGCAACACAAAGGAAGATATAAGTTTCAGCAGTTGCTTTCAACTTGTAACATGTATATCTCATGGATAATTGTCAATATAGAGTAATATAACAAATGCAATATGCAAGTATGTAGGAATCAATGCACAGTTCACACAAGTGTTTGCTTCTTGAGGTGGAGAGAAATAGGTGAACTGACTCAACATAAAAGTAAAAGAAAGGCCCCTTCAAAGAGGAAAGCATCGATTGCTATATTTGTGCTAGAGCTTTGGTTTTGAAAACAAGAAACAATTTTGTCAACGGTAGTAATAAAGCATATGTGTTATGTAAATTATATCTTACAAGTTGCAAGCCTCATGCATAGTATACTAATAGTGCCCGCACCTTGTCCTAATTAGCTCGGATTACCTGGATTATCATCGCAATGCACATGTTTTAACCAAGTGTCACAAAGGGGTACCTCTATGCCGCCTGTACAAAGGTCTAAGGAGAAAGCTCGCATCGGATTTCTCGCTATTGATTATTCTCAACTTAGACATCCATACCGGGACAACATAGACAACAGATAATGGACTCCTCTTTTATGCATAAGCATGTAGCAACAATTAATTTTCTCATATGAGATTGAGGATATTTGTCCAAAACTGAAACTTCCACCATGGATCATGGCTTTAGTTAGCGGCCCAATGTTCTTCTCTAACATTATGCATGCTCTAACCATTTTAGTGGTAAATCTCCCTTACTTCAGACAAGACGAACATGCATAGCAACTCACATGATATTCAACAAAGAGTAGTTGATGGCGTCCCCAGGAACATGGTTATCGCACAACAAGCAACTTAATAAGAGATAAAGTGCATAAGTACATATTCAATACCACAATAGTTTTTAGGCTATTTGTCCCATGAGCTATATATTGTAAAGGTAGAGGAATAGAAATTTTAAAGGTAGCACTCAAGCAATTTACTTTGGAATGGCGGAGAAATACCATGTAGTAGGTAGGTATGGTGGACACAAATGGCATAGTGGTTGGCTCAGGGATTTTGGATGCATGAGAAGTATTCCCTCTCGATACAAGGCTTAGGCTAGCAAGGTTATTTGAAACAAACACAAGGATGAAGCGGTGCAGCAAAACTCACATAAAAGACATATTGTAAATATTATAAGACTCTACACCGTCTTCCTTGTTGTTCAAACTCAATACTAGAAATTATCTAGACCTTAGAGAGACCAATTATGCAAACCAAATTTTAACAAGCTCTGTGTATGTCTTCATTAATGGGTGCAAAGTATATGATGCAAGAGATTAAACATGAGCACAACAATTGCCAAGTATCACATTATCCAGAACATTTTACCAATTACTACATGCAGCATTTTCCGTTTCCAACCATATAACAATTAACGAAGCAGTTTCATCCTTCGCCATGAACATTAAAAGCTAAGAACACATGTGTTCATATGAACCAGCGGAGCATGTCTCTCTCCCACACAAGCATTTATTCAAACAAAAACAAAAACAAGAAACATACAGACGCTCCAAGTAAAGTACATAAGATGTGACTGAATAAAAATATAGTTTCAAGAGAAGGAACCTGATAATTTGTCGATGAAGAAGGGGATGCCTTGGGCATCCCCAAGCTTAGACGCTTGAGTCTTCTTGAAATATGCAGGGGTGAACCACCGGGGCATCCCCAAGCTTAGACTTTTCACTCTTCTTGATCGCATTGTATCATCCTCCTCTCTTGACCCTTGAAAACTTCCTTCACACCAAACTCAAAACAACTCATTAGAGGGTTAGTGCATAATCAAAAGTTCACATGTTCAGAGGTGACACAATCATTCTTAACACTTCTGGACATTGCTCAAAGCTACTGGAAGTCAATGGAACAAAGAAATCCATCCCACATAGCAAAAGAAGCAATGCGAAATAAAAGGCAGAATCTGTCAAAACAGAACAGTCCGTAAATACGAATTTTATTGAGGCACCAGACTTGCTCAAATGAAAATGCTCAAATTGAATGAAAGTTGCGTACATATCTGAGGATCACTCACGTAAATTGGCATAATTTTCTGAGTTACCTACAGAGAATTTTGCCCAGATTTGTGACAGCAAAGAAATCTGTTTCTGCGCAGTAATCCAAATCTAGTATCAACCTTGCTATCAAAGACTTTACTTGGCACAAAAAAACACAAAACTAAGATAAGGAGAGGTTGCTACAGTAGTAAACAACTTCCAAGACTCAAATATAAAACAAAGTACTGTAGCAAAATAACACATGGGTTATCTCCCAAGAAGTTCTTTCTTTATAGCCATTAAGATGGGCTCAGCAGTTTAAATGATGCACTCGCAAGAAATAGTAGTTGAAGCAAAAAAGAGCATCAAGAAGCAAATTCAAAACACATTTAAGTCTAACATGCTTCCTATGCATAGGAATATTGTAAATAAACAAGTTCATGAAGAGCAAAGTAACAAGCATAGGAAGATAGAACAAGTGTAGCTTCAAAAATTTCAGCACATAGAGAGGTGTTTTAGTAACATGAAAATTTCTACAACCATATTTTCCTCTCTCATAATAACTTTCAGTAGTATCATGAGCAAACTCAACAATATAACTATCACATAAAGCATTCTTATCATGAGTCTCATGCATAAAATTATTACTCTCCACATAAGCATAATCAATTTTATTAGTTGTAGTGGGAGCAAATTCAACAAAGTAGCTATCATTATTATTCTCATCATCAAATATAGGAGGTATATTGTAATCATAATCAAATTTATCCTCCATAACAGGTGGCACCAAAATGCTACTATCATTATAATCATCATATATAGGAGGTAAAGTATCATCAAAGTAAATTTCCTCCTCAATGCTTGGGGGACTAAAGAGATCATTTTCATCAAAACCGACCTCCCCAAGCTTAGAATTTTCCATAGCATTAGCAACAATAGTGTTCAAAGCATTCATATTAATAACATTCCCATTAGCATGCATATAGAGTTCCATGGGTTTTTTAATTCTCTCTTCAAACACATCATGTCCTAATTCAAGATAAAGTTCATAAAGATCTCTCATATTTTTGTTGTTTTCCATTATGCCTAACTAGTGTAAACAAGAAACAAAAAGATGCAATTGCAGGATCTAAAGGAAATAGCTTCGAGAACAAACACAATGGCGCCAGAAAAGTACTGTTACCTGGAACCAGAGTATGAGTGCCTTTTACCTTTCCTCCCCGGCAACGGCGCCAGAAAAGTGCTTGATGTCTACGGGTGCTTCTATTCTTGTAGACAGTGTTGGGCCTCTAAGAGCAGAGGTTTGTAGAACAGCAGCAAGTTTCCCTTAAGTGGATCACCCAAGGTTTATCGATCTCAGGGAGGAAGAGGTCAAAGATATCCCTCTCATGCAACCCTGCAACCACAAAGCAAGAAGTCTCTTGTGTCCCCAACACACCTAATAGGTGCACTAGTTCGGCGAAGAGATAGTGAAATACAGGTGGTATGAATAAGTATGAGCAGTAGTAACGGCGCCAGAAAAGTGCTTGCTGGCGTGTGGTTGATGGTGGTAATATTGTGGGCAGTAGAGATGCAGTAAAACAGTAAACAAGCAGCGATAGCAGTATTTAGGAACAAGGCCTAGGGATCATACTTTCACTAGTGGACACTCTCAACATTGATCACATAACAGAATAAATAGATATATGCTATACTCTACACCCTCTTGTTCGATGCCGGAGTTAAGAAGCTCCACAATATTCGATGTTCATATTTAAATAACCTTAGAGTGCATGACAGATCAACATAACCAAACCAAGTACTAACATAGCATGCACACTGTCACCTTCACGCTACGAAAGGAGGCATAGATCACATCAATACCATCATAGCAATAGTTAACTTCATAATCTACAAGAGATCACAATCATAGCCTACGCCAAGTACTAACACGATGCACACACTGTCACCATTACACCGTGCAGGAGGAATAAACTACTTTAATAACATCACTAGAGTAGCACACAGATAAATTGTGATACAAAACACATTGCAATCATAAAGAGATATAAATAAGCACTTCACTATGCCATTCATAACAGTGAATAAGTATTCTGTGAAATATAGCCTAAGAGACCCACACGGTGCACACACTGTCACCTTTACACACGTGGGACAAGGAGTCTCCGGAGATCACATAAGTAAAATCCACTTGACTAGCATAATGACATCTAGATTACAAGCATCATCATATGAATCTCGATCATGTAAGGCAGCTCATGAGATTATTGTATTGAAGTACATAGGAGAGAGATGAACCACATAGCTACCGGTACAGCCCCGAGCCTCGATGGAGAACTACTCCCTCCTCATGGGAGACAGCAGCGTTGATGAAGATGGCGGTGGTGTCGATGGAGAAGCCTTCCGGGGGCACTTCCCCGTCCCGGCGGCGTGCCGGAACAGAGACTCCTGTCCCCCAGATCTTGGCTTCGCGATGGCGGCGGCTCTGGATGGTTTCTCGTACCGTGGCTTTTCCGTATCGAGGTTTTAGGTCGAGGACCTTTATATAGGCGAAGAGGCGGAGTCGGAGGGTCGAAGAGGCGGTGAGAGGGTAAGGCGGCGCGGCCAGGGCCTGGGCCGCGCCGGCCAACCTCTTGGGCCCCCTGTGGGTCCACTCTGGCGACTCTCGGGTGTTCTGGATGCTTCCGGGGATTCTAAGATGCTGGGCGTTGATTTTGTCCGATTCCGAGAATATTTCCTTACTAGGATTTCTGAAACCAAAAACAGCAGAAAAACAGCAACTGGCCCTTCGGCATCTCGTCAATAGGTTAGTTCCGGAAAACGCATAAATATGACATAAAGTATGCATAAAACATGTAGATATCATCAATAATGTGGCATGGAACATAAGAAATTATCGGTACGTCGGAGTCGTATCAGCAGGCCCGGAAGATACTTTGCTCTTGGAAGCCGATTTTGGTGAAATCGGCTGGCTCTGCATCACGACCTTTTTCAAGGGCGGCGAGCTTTTGCAGAAGAGGACCACAGGAGCCGGTGGGAAGAATTCAAAGGGGGAGCCGTCATCATGTGTAGGTTCTGGATCATCTTGTTGCTGCAAGGAGACAGAGCAAGGTTATAAAAATCATTGTAAGCCACTTCAAGAAAATTTGCGAGTGGTAGTACCTGTTCTGCGGGGATATTATATTCAGCATCGAGTTGTTTCAGCAACGGTCCCAGAGCTCTCCTGAAGGCATGAGTTTTCCACATTGACCACCAGGTCTCAAAACCATCGGTTGACGAGGTGAAAGAGAGGTTGTTAGGGACTGGGATGGCTAGAGCATCAAAGAAAGAGTAACACCTCTGACCGGTGAGGAGATCGGGCAAGTCAGCTCTGCTCTCTGTTAAGTGGTGGAGGAAGAAATGGGGAGACACCTGCCCAAGACCGAACTGCCGGGCTGCTACGACCGGCTGATAGGACTCATAACCAGGTTTGATTATTCTGTTTGATGTGCTCATGCCAACTGGAAGGAAGCAGGGACGGATCATGGTGGAATACAATTGCCGGGTGCTGGTGTCATCGGCAAAGCTGTCTAGCCTGAAGGAGACTGGGTTTTCAAAATTTTCAGATTCCGTGTAAGGAAAGAAGAGAGGATTGTCCAGGCCTTGGAAGAAAATGCTGAACCACTTTGATGCTTCCTTGGGGATCAGTTTACTACCTGGAAGGCTATACAAGGCTTGGCCGTAGCTAGTGCATCGGATCTGCTTCCCGTTAGCATCTGGAAAGGTGCAAGTGGCCAAAAGTTGGAAGTTTAGGATATGGTTCTGGAAATACAGCTGAGCCCATAGCTGAATAAACCACCAGGGACCTCCTGTTTTGACTGTTTTTTGGGAAGATAATTTGATGGACATTAGTTGGAGATATCGATAGACCTCTCCAAGGAACAGTTTGCCGATACCAAGCTGGGTGCCTCTGGCAAGTTCATAGGCCAAGGGAAGATAATTCTTGGTCGGAGCAAGTGAAGGGCCACAGAATATGAAGTGTTCCAACCAGAAATTTAGGAAGGCCGTGTGTTCTTTATCTGTTACAGGGCCTTTATTTTTCATGTGGCGTCGAAGGTAAGCACCCTAGTTTGTGCACTCTGTTTTGGAAGAGAGTTTGAAAGGGACCCTTGGTAGCATAAAAGCAGAGGGGCTGGGGGATGTAACGTCTAGGCCAGTGATCATTACCACATCTAGCAGAGTTGGTGTCATGGGGCCGTGGCCAAACATGAAGCAGTTCAGAGCATCAGACCAGAAGTAGCCGATGGTTTTAGAAGGTTTTCATGCTTCTCAAGGGGAGACAATGATAAGGACAGAGCATCGGCTATTCCTGTGGTTTACCATTTGGATTGGTAAGTTTTGGATACTCTACTGTACCAGGAAACCCAATCTTTAGGAGGGTTAGGCTAGGCTCGTAAACAGTCGGCCCAAGCAGCTAGATCTAAATTCTGGTTCACGAAGGGGATCCTATGGGCCTCGCAAGAAATCAGATGGGCAGGACTCTCGACAGTACGGGGGCCAAGACAAAGAGAGTTTGGAAGAGAAGGATGCGGCAACCGAATGTCTGATACCTAAAATTAATGGTGGAATAAGGCATTAATTCAGATGTTTGCTATTAGTTCTAACACTATGCTCGGATGGCGAGGGGCAGTTAAAGATTACCTTCAGGCCAGAGACCGTTGCGTTGGCGTTGGACGATTCCGCCATCTGATTCGCTTGCGGAGATGAATCTGCGCGGTTGGGGATCTGGGATTCGCGTTGCCGCGAGTTGAATCTGTTCAATGGGCAATTGGAGATCTGAGTTGGTCCTTTAGACGAGGGTCACAGGTTACCGTTTGAATTTGGGGAATGTCCACTTGGACCTGTCTAAATAGGTAACTGAGTCTGGCCTTACTGGCGTTTTATGGTAAAAGACCGATGCGTTGCTATCGGCTCTTTGTGCGTTGACCTACTTTGACAATCGGAAAAATCAGACATAGAAGCATTCTTCATTGATTAAAAGAGGGTTTTTTACAATAAGAGCCGATTGCTCACAAAAGGGAGATCTGCTACCTAATGTACTACTACTAGCCCTATTCTAGTAGTCCCTAATCGAGGGGCCGGCGCCGTCGCTACCGTCGCTGCCCTCGTCGTCGCCGTCCTCGCTGCCATCGGCGTTGCTGCCGGCGATGTCTTTGTCGCTGCTGCTGAAGCCGTTGGCAAGGGCTTCTTCTTCTTCGTCGTCGTCGTCGTCGTCCTCCGACCCGGCGCGGAAGCGCTTCGCCGGCGGGTATTCATCGGAGGAGGTGTCGTCCTCCGTTTCATCCTCTTCGTCGGAGGAGATGTCCTCGCCCCAGGAGAAAGCGTCGTCGTCGCTCTCTTCCTCCAACTCCCCATCAACGAGGAACTGGAAGTTATCCTCCCCGTCGGTCAAGGATTCGTCATCCTCATACCTGACGGCGAAATCCCAATCCGCCTCGTCCCACCACAGAGCTCTCCCGAAGGCATGAGTTTTCCACATTGACCACCAGGTCTCAAAACCATCGGTTGACGAGGTGAAAGAGAGGTTTTTAGGGACTGGGATGGCTAGAGCATCAAAGAAAGAGTAACACTTCTGACCGGTGAGGAGATCGGGCAAGTCAGCTCTGCTCTCTGTTAAGTGGTGGAGGAAGAAGTGGGGAGAAACTTGCCCAAGACAAAAATGCCGGGCTGCTACGACCGGCTGATAGGACTCATAACCAGGTTTGATTATTCTGTTTGATGTGCTCATGCCAACTGGAAGGAAGCAGGGACGGATCATGGTGGAATACAATTGCCGGGTGCTGGTGTCATCAGCAAAGCTGTCTAGCCTGAAGGAGACTGGGTTTTCAAAATTTTCAGATTCCGTGTAAGGAAAGAAGAGAGGATTGTCCAGGCCTTGGAAGAAAATGCTGAACCACTTTGATGCTTCCTTGGGGATCAGTTTACTACCTGGAAGGCTATACAAGGCTTGGCCGTAGCTAGTGCATCGGATCTGCTTCCCGTTAGCATCTGGAAAGGTGCAAGTGGCCAAAAGTGGGAAGTTTGGGATATGGTTCGGGAAATACAGCTGAGCCCATAGCTGAATAAACCACCAGGGACCTCCTGTTTTGACTGTTTTTTGGGAAAATAATTTGACGGACATTAGTTGGAGATATCGATAGACCTCTCCAAGGAACAGTTTGCCGATGCCAAGCTGGGTGCCTCTGGCAAGTTCATAGGCCAAGGGAAGATAATTCTTGGTCGGAGCAAGTGAAGGGCCACAGAATATGAAGTGTTCCAACCAGAAATTTAGGAAGGCCGTGTGTTCTTTTTCTGTTACAGGGCCTTTATTTTTCATGTGGCGTCGAAGGTAAGCACCCTAGTTTGTGCACTCTGTTTTGGAACGGAGTTTGAAAGGGACCCTTGGCAGCATAAAAGCAGAGGGGCTGGGGGATGTAACGTCTAGGCCAGTGATCATTACCACATCTAGCAGAGTTGGTGTCATGGGGCCGTGGCCAAACATGAAGCAGTTCAGAACATCATACCAGAAATAGCCGATGGTTTTTAGAAGGTTTCCATGCTTCTCAAGTTGAGACAATGATAAGGACAGAGCATCGGCTATTCCTGTGGTTTCCCATTTGGATTGGTAAGTTTTGGATACTCTACTGTACCAGGAAACCCAATCTTCAGGAGGGTTAGGCCAGGCTCGTAAGCAGTTGGACCAAGAAGTTAGATCTAAATTCTGGTTCACGAAGGGGATCCTATGGGCCTCGCAAGAAATCAGATGGGCGGGACTCTCGACAGTACGGGGGCCAAGACAAAGAGAGTTTGGAAGAGAAAGATGCGGCAACAGAATGTCTGATACCTAAAATTAATGGTGGAATAAGGCATTAATTCAGATGTTTGCTATTAGTTCTAACACTATGCTCGGATGGCGAGGGGCAGTTAAAGATTACCTTCATGCCAGAGACCGTTGCGTTGGCGTTGGACGATTCCGCCATCTGATTCGCTTGCGGAGATGAATCTGCGCGGTTGGGGATCTGGGATTCGCGTTGCCGCGAGTTGAATCTGTTCGATGGGCAATTGGAGATCTGAGTTGGTCCTTTAGACGAGGGTCACAGGTTACTGTTTGAATTTGGGGAATGTCCGCTTGGACCTGTCTAAATAGGTAACTGAGTATGGCCTTACTGGCGTTTTATGGTAAAAGACCGATGCGTTGCTATCGGCTCTTTGTGCGTTGACCTACTTTGATAATCGGAAAAATCAGACATAGAAGCATTCTTCATTGATTAAAAGAGGGGTTTTTACAATAAGAGCCGATTGCTCACAAAAGGGAGATCTTCTACCTAATGTACTACTACTAGCCCTATTCTAGTAGTCCCTAATCTAGGGGCCGACGCCGTCGCTACCCTCGGTGTCGCCGTCCTCGCTGCCATCGGCGTTGCTGCCGGCGATGTCTTTGTTGCTGCTGCTGAAGCCGTCGGCAAGGGCTTCTTCTTCTTCTTCATCGTCGTCGTCCTCCGACCCGGCGCGGAAGCGCTTTGCCGGCGGGTATTCATCGGAGGAGGTGTCGTCCTCCGTTTCATCCTCTTCGTTGGAGGAGATGTCCTCGCCCCAGGAGAAAGCGTCGTCATCGCTCTCTTCCTCCAACTCCCCGTCAACGAGGAACTGGAAGTTATCCTCCCCGTCGGTCAAGGATTCGTCATCCTCAGACCTGACGGCAAAATCCCAATCCGCCTCGTCCCACCATAGTGGGGCGAGGGCCTCGTACGCCGCTATCGGGTCGTACTCCGGCGTCGGCTCACGGGAGGAGGAGGATTGGGAGGAGAGACCCGAAGAGTAGGAGGCAGATGAGGAGTCCATGGTTGCAGAGGAGGGGAGTTTCGATTGCTAATGTGGAACAAGAGGATGAGGAGGCAAATTGCTCGGATGAGGTTAAATAAAGGGGATACAGTGGAAGATGATTCAATGCTGTGGCAGTTTTCGAGGATGCGGTGCCAAAACTGTCAAATCGTGCAGTACGGAGAAGTTGACAAGGCAAGGCATCATGATGGAAGGGCACTGTAGCGGTTCTGCTCTGCAACGCGTAACCCGATGAAGGAAAACAGAGTGGTTTTGGAATTATTATTGCCAAAACCAGGGGGGCATGTGTTATCGCCGGATTTTAGCCAAATTTGGAGATGGGCCGTGATTGAGATTGGCTTAGAGGATATGCACATAAAGTGTTTCTGAATCGGCCTCGTACGAGAGTTTGGGCTAGGTTGCCCGTGTATCTGTACATTATGGTAGATTACGTTTCAGTTTAGAATTAAGAGATAGAGTTTGGTTCGTACACAGTTAGGTTTGTTCCAAAGATAGAAAGTCTACGGACTATAAATATGTACCTAGGGTTATTGAGAAAGGAGGACGATCACGTTCACAACAAACACAATCTAGGCACATCGCCACCCCTTGTTTCGAGGGTTTCTTCCGGGTAAGCGTCATGCTACCCAGATCGCATCTTGCGATCTGAGCAGTATCAGTTTATTCGTTGTTTTGTGTTGCTCGTACTGAAGCCTTGTTGATGGCCAGTAATACCGTTATCATAGATGTTTTGGGGCTAACATCGATACTTTTCTGATATGTTTGCTTAGTTATGCTGCCCCTAAATATCTAGCTGCCTTTGCACCTATCTTAGGCGTAAGGGCAGCATCTTGCTTGGTCTTTATTTAGTAGATCTGATCTGTTATGGTTGTTCCTTGTTCTCCAAGGATTAGTTTGATATCTGCATGGTTAGGCCTTGCAAACGGGTTGAACGATCCAGTAGTGCATAAGGTATGATTTGCCGATCCAAGAGGGGTTGTTCCGGGAATCGACTCTATGTTGGTTTTTAGGCCTCTTCTAGGACTAGTTTTTCTGTTATTTTTCGTATCTGCCAGGCTCAACTACGCGTAGGACGTTCCAATTATGCGGTGAAAGCCCTAGACTGTCGTAGATCGATTTAACTTGGTATTGATCAAGCAGGATCCCCATGTTATCGTGGATCCAAAACGAACCATGGGTCAATCGGCTCTTTGAGCCGATTCACAGGGTAACCTGAGAGCCGATCGAGGCTCAGATTTAATGTTTACGTGTCTGCCATGCAGGAAACTAATTGAAGCAATCCATCACCTTCCTGACCAGGTATAGGTCAGGTGGCACGCCCTTGCAATAGCCGGCGAGCAGCGACGAGCAACACGAAGAGCCGGGAGGCTCCTAGAGCTGCTGGTGGGCCCTGGTCCCTCGGGCGACGGCCCGCAAAATCCGGCACACGTCCTGGCTGTTGCGAGGGTGTGCCACCTGACCTATACCTGGTCAGGAAGGTGATGGATTGCTTCAATTAGTTTCCTGCATGGCAGACACGTAAACATTAAATCTGAGCCTCGATCGGCTCTCAGGTTACCCTGTGAATCGGCTCAAAGAGCCGATTGACCCATGGTTCGTATTGGATCCACGATAACATGGGGATCCTGCTTGATCAATACCAAATTAAATCGATCTACGACAGTTAGGGCTTTCACCGCATAATTGGAACGTCCTACGCGTAGTTGAGCCTGGCAGATACGAAAGATAACAGAAAACTAGTCCTAGAAGAGGCCTAAAAACCAACATAGAATCGATTCCCGGAACAACCCCTCTTGGATCGGCAAACCATACCTTACGCACAACTGGATCATTCAACCCGTTTGCAAGGCCTAACCATGCGGATATCAAACTAATCCTTGGAGAACAAGGAACAATCATAACAGATCAGATCTACTAAATAAAGACCAAGCAAGATGCTGCCCTTACGCCTAAGATAGGTGCAAAGGCAGCTAGATATTTAGGGGTAGCATAACTAAGCAAACATATCAGAAAAGTATCGATGTTAGCCCCAAAACATCTATGATAACGGTATTACTGGCCATCAACAAGGCTTCAGTACGAGCAACACAAAACAACGAATAAACTGATACTGCTCAGATCGCAAGATGCGATCTGGGCAGGATGACGCTTACCCGGAAGAAACCCTCGAAACAAGGGGTGGCAATGCGCCTAGATTGTGTTTTTTGTGAACGTGATCGTCCTCCTTTCTCAATAACCCTAGGTACATATTTATAGTCCGTAGACTTTCTATCTTTGGAACAAACCTAACTGTGTACGAACCAAACTCTATCTCTTAATTCTAAACTGAAACGTAATCTACCATAATGTACAGATACACGGGCAACCTAGCCCAAACTCTCGTACGAGGCTGATTCAGAAACACTTTATGTGCATACCCTCTAAGCCCATCTCAATCACGGCCCATCTCCAAATTTGGCTAAAATCCGGCGATAACACATGCCCCCTGGTTTTGGCAATAATAATTCCAAAACCACTCTGTTTTCCTTCATCGGGTTACGCTGCTGCGTGCAGCGTAACCGCTACAAGGTGCTCCTTCCATGATGATGCCTTGCCTTCTCAACTTCTCCGTACTGCACGATTTGACAGTTTTGGCACCGCATCCTCGAAAACTGCCACAGCATTGAATCATCTTCCACTGTATCCCCTTTATTTAACCTCATCCGAGCAGTTTGCCTCCTCATCCTCTTGTTCTGCATTAGCAATCGAAACTCCCCTCCTCTGCAACCATGGACTCCTCCTCTGCCTCCTACTCTTCGGGTCTCTCTTCCCAATCCTCCTCCTCCCGTGAGCCGACGCCGGAGTACGACCCGATAGCGGCGTACGAGGCCCTCGCCCCACTGTGGTGGGACGAGGCGGATTGGGATTTCACCGTCAGGTCTGAGGATGACGAATCCTTGACCGACGGGGAGGATAACTTCCAGTTCCTCGTTGACGGGGAGTTGGAGGAAGAGAGCGACGACGACGCTTTCTCCTGGGGCGAGGACATCTCCTCCGACGAAGAGGATGAAACGGAGGACGACACCTCCTCCGATGAATACCCGCCGGCGAAGCGCTTCCGCGCCGGGTCGGAGGACGACGACGACGACGACGAAGAAGAAGAAGAAGCCCTTGCCGACGGCTTCAGCAGCAGCGACGAAGACATCGCCGGCAGCAACGCCGATGGCAGTGAGGACGGCGACGACGAGGGCAGCGACGGCGCCGGCCCCTAGATTAGGGACTACTATAATAGGGCTAGTAGTAGTACATTTGAAGGAGATATGCCCAAGAGGCAATAATAAAAGTGGTTATTATATATCTTTATGTTTATGATAAATGTTTATATGTCATGCTATAATTGTATTAACCAAAACATTAGTACATGTGTGATATGTAAACAACAAAGAGTCCCTAGTATGCCTCTTAACTAGCTTGTTGATTAATGGATGATTAGTTTCATAATCATGAACATTAGATGTTATTAATTACAAGGTTATATCATTGTATGAATGATGTAATGGACACACCCAATTAAGCGTAGCATAAGATCACGTCATTAAGTTATTTGCTATAAGCTTTCGATACATAGTTACCTAGTCCTTATGACCATGAGATCATGTAAATCACTTATACCGGAAAGGTACTTTGATTACACCAAACGCCACTGCGTAAATGGGTGGTTATAAAGGTGAGATTAAGTATCCGGAAAGTATGAGTTGAGGCATATGGATCAACAGTGGGATTTGTCCATCCCGATGACGGATAGATATACTCTGGGCCCTCTCGGTGGAATGTCGTCTAATGTCTTGCAAGCATATGAATAAGTTCATAAGAGACCACATACCACGGTACGAGTAAAGAGTACTTGTCAGGAGACGAGGTTGAACAAGGTATAGAGTGATACCGATGATCAAACCTCGGACAAGTAAAATATCGCGTGACAAAGGGAATTGGTATCGTATGTGAATGGTTCAATCGATCACTAAAGTCATCGTTGAATATGTGGGAGCCATTATGGATCTCCAGATCCCGCTATTGGTTATTGGTCGGAGTGAGTACTCAACGATGTCCGCATAGTTCGCGAACCGTAGGGTGACACACTTAAAGTTGGATGTTGAAATGGTAGAACTTGAATATGGAATGGAGTTCGAATATTTGTTCGGAGTCCCGGATGAGATCCCGGACATCACGAGGAGTTCCGGAATGTTCCGGAGAATAAGATTCATATATAGGAAGTCATTTTATGAGATTTAAAATGATCCGGAAGGTTCTATGGAAGGTTCTAGAAGGTTCTAGAAAAGTCCGGAAGAAACCACTATGGAAGGCGGAGTCCCAAAGGGACTCCACCTCCATGGCCAGCCAACCCTAGAAGGGGAGGAGTCCCAAGTGGACTCCCCCTATGGGGGCCGGCCACCCCCCCCACATGGAAGGGGGGAATCCCACCCCAAGTGGGATTCCCACCTTGGGTAGGTTTCCCTATCACATGGAAGGTTTTGGGTTCGGGTCTTATTCGGAGACTTGCAGTCCAACACTTGGGGCTTCCACCTATATAATGAGGGACAAGGGGAGGGGGCCTGCCACCCAAAGAACCACCAAGGTGGCCGCACCCCTTAGTGGCCGGCGCCCCCCTCTCCCCAAACCCTAGCCGCCCCGCTCCTCCACTTCCCGCACGCTTAGCGAAGCTCCGCCGGATTTCTCCACCACCACCGACACCACGCCGTCATGCTGTCGGATTCAAGAGGAGCTACTACTTCCGCTGCCCGCTGGAACGGGGAGGTGGACGTCGTCTTCATCAACAACCGAACGTGTGACCGAGTACGGAGGTGCTTCCCGTTCGTGGCGTCGTGATCAAGATCTTCTACGCGCTTTTGCAAGCGGCAAGTGAACGTCTACCGCAGCAACAAGAGCCTCATCTTGTAGGCTTTGGAATCTCTTCAAGGGTGAGACTCGATAATCCCCTCGTTGCTACCGTCTTCTAGATTGCATCTTGGCTTGGATTGCGTGTTCGCGGTAGGAATATTTTTGTTTTCTATGCAACGTTATCCTACAGTGGTATCAGAGCCGTGTCTATGCATAGATGGTTGCACGAGTAGAACACAATGTTTTTGTGGGCGTTGATGCTCTCGTTGTCTTTAGTTTGAGTACTTTGCATCTTTGTGGCATAGTGGGATGAAGCGGCTCGGACTAACTTTACATGACCGCGTTCATGAGACTTGTTCCTCGTTCGACATGCAACTTGTATTGCATAAGAGGCTTTGCGGGTGTCTGTCTCTCCTACTATAGTGAAGATTCAATTTACTCTTCTATTGACAACATTAGTATCAACGTTGTGGTTCATGTTCGTAGGTAGATTAGATCTCTCTCGAAAACCCTAAACCACGTAAAATATGCAAACCAAATTAGAGACGTCTAACTTGTTTTTGCAGGGTTTGGTGATGTGATATGGCCATAATGTGATGATGAATATGTATGAGATGATCATTATTGTATTGTGGCAACCGGCAGGAGCCTTATGGTTGTCTTTAAATTTCATGTTGAGTAGTATTTCAAAGTAGTTGTAATAGTTGCTACATGGAGGACAATCATGAAGACGGCGCCATTGACCTTGACGCTACGTCGACGATGATGGAGATCATGCCCGAAGATGATGGAGATCATGTCCGTGCTTTGGAGATGAAGATCAAAGGCGCAAAGACAAAAGGGCCATATCATATCACATATGAACTGCATGTGATGTTAATCCTTTTATGCATCTTATTTTGCTTAGATCGCGACGGTAGCATTATAAGATGACCCCTCACTAAAATCTCAAGATAATAAAGTGTTCATCCTTAGTAGCACCGTTGCCAAGACTTGTCGTTTCGAAGCATCTCGTGATGATCGGGTGTGATAGAATCAACAAGTGCATACAACGGGTGCAAGACAGTTTTGCACATGCGGGTACTAAGGTGGCCTTGACGAGCCTAGCATGTACAGACATGGTCTCGGAACACGTGATACCGAAAGGTAGAGCATGAATCATATGGTTGATATGATGAACACTTTGAGTGTTCGCCATTGAAATCACACCTTGTCTCGTGATGATCAGACTTAGGTGCGGTGGATTTGGTTCGTGTGATCACTAAGACAATGCGAGGGATATTGTTTTGAGTGGGAGTTCACCTAGATTTTTAATTATGTTGAATTAAAATTTGAACTCAATTTGTCATAAATTTAGTCTAAACTTTTGCAAATATATGTTGTAGAGATGGCGTCCCCAATCAATTTTAACCAGTTCCTAGAGAAAGAAAAGCTTAAGAGCAATGGTAGCAACTTCACCGACTGGTTCCGTCATGTGAGGATCTTCCTCTCTGGCGGAAATCTGCAATATGTGCTTGATGCACCGCTAGGTGACCCTCTATGAAACTGAAACCGATGAAGTAAAAGCTGTTTACGAGAATCGGAAAACTCGGTACTCTCAAGTTCAGTGTGCCATCCTATGCAGTCTGGAATCCGATTTTCAAAAACGTTTTGAGCACCACAATCCTCATGAGTTGATGAAAGAGCTGAAAGCTATTTTTGAGACTCATGCGGCCGTGGAATGCTATGAAGCATCGAAACATTTCTTCAGCTGCATGATGGAAGAAGGTAGCTTCGTTAGTGAGCACATGGTCGCCATGACCGGGCATGCGAAGAAACTCAGTGACTTGGGAATAGTGATTCCTAACAGACTGGGGATTAATCGTGTCCTTCAATCACTGCCACCAAGTTACAAGAACTTTGTGATGAACTACAATATGCAGAACATGAACAAGGAGTTACATGAACTCTTTGGCATGCTAAAAGCTGCTGAGATTGAGATCAAGAAAGAGCACCAAGTGTTGATGGTCAACAAGACCACCAGTTTCAAGAAACAGGGCAAGTCTAAGGGAAAATTCAAGAAGGGTGGCAAGAAAGCTGCCACGCCTCCTATGAAACCTAAGAACGGCCCTAAGCCTGATGCTGAGTGCTATTACTGCAAGGAGAAGGGACACTGGAAGCGTAATTGCTCCAAGTATCTGGCTGATCTGAAGAGCGGCCTTGTCAAGAAGAAGAAAGAAGGTATATCTGATATACATGTTATAGATGTTTATCTCACTAGTTCTCGTTCTAGTACCTGGGTATTTGATACTGGTTCGGTTGCTCATATTTGTAACTCGAAACAGGAACTAAAGAATAAACGAAGACTACTGAAAGATGAAGTGACGATGCGCGTTGGAAACGGATCCAAAGTCGATGTGATCGCTGTCGGCACACTTCCTCTACATCTACCTTCGGGATTAGTTTTAAGCCTAAATAATTGTTATTTTGTACCCGCGTTGAGCATGAACATTATATCTGGATCTTGTTTAATGCAAGACGATTATTCATTCAAGTCTGAGAATAATGGTTGTTCTATTTTTATGAATAATATCTTTTATGGTCGAGCACCTGAAAAGAATGGCTTATTTCTGTTAGATCTCGATAGTAGTGATACGCATATACATAACATTGATGCTAAGCGAATTAAATTGAATGATAATTCTACTTATATGTGGCACTGTCGTCTTGGTCATATTGGAGTGAAACGCATGAAGAAACTCCATACTGATGGATTACTTGAATCACTTGACTCTGAGTCACTTGATAGATGCGAAGCATGTCTAATGGGAAAAATGACTAAGACTCCATTTTCTGGTATGATGGAGCGAGCTACTGACGGAAATCATACATACCGATGTGTGCGGACCAATGAGCGTAGCATCGCGCGGTGGTTATCGTTATGTTCTAACCTTCACAGATGATCTGAGTAGATATGGGTATATCTATTTCATGAAACATAAATCCGAAACTTTCGAGAAGTTTAAGGAATTCCAAAGTGAAGTAGAAAATCAACGTAACAAGAAGATTAAATTTCTACGATCTGATCGCGGAGGTGAATATCTGAGTTATGAGTTTGGCATGCATTTAAAGAAATGCGGAATACTTTCACAATTGACACCGCCGGGAACACCACAACGAAACGGTGTGTCCGAACGTCGTAATCGAACTCTCTTAGATATGGTTCGTTCTATGATGTCTCTTACTGATTTGCCGTTATCATTTTGGAGTTATGCATTAGAGACAGCCGCATTCACTTTAAATAGAGCACCATCAAAATCCGTAGAAACGACACCGTATGAATTATGGTTTAATAAGAAACCTAAGCTGTCATTCCTTAAAGTTTGGGGTTGTGAAGCCTATGTAAAGAAGTTACAACCGGACAAGCTAGAACCCAAAGCGGAGAAATGCGTCTTCATAGGATACCCTAAGAAAACTATAGGGTACACTTTCTATCACAAATCCGAAGGCAAAATCTTTGTTGCTAAAAACGGAACCTTTCTTGAGAAAGAATTTCTCACTAAAGAAGTGACAGGAAGAAAAGTAGAACTCGATGAGATTGATGAATCTATACTCGTTGATCAGAGTAGCGCAGTACCGGAAGTTGTACCTGTACCGCCTACACCGGCAACAGAGGAAGCTAATGATAATGATCATGAAACTTCGAACAAGGAAACTACTGAACCTCGCAGATCGACAAGGGAACGTGCCACTCCTGATCGGTATGATCCTTGTCTAAATGTCATGATTGTGGATAACAATGATGAGGACCCTGCGACGTATGAAGAAGCGATGATGAGCCCAGATTCCAACAAATGGCAAGAAGCCATGAAATCCGAAATGGGATCCATGTATGATAACAAAGTGTGGACTTTGGTAGACTTACCTGATAGCCGCAAGGCTGTCGAGAATAAATGGATCTTCAAGAGAAAAACAGATGCTGATGGTAATATTACTGTCTATAAAGCTCGACTTGTCGCAAAGGGTTTCCGACAAATTCAAGGAGTTGACTACGATGAGACTTTCTCACCTGTAGCGAAGCTAAAATCTGTGAGGATTTTGTTAGCAATAGCTGCATTTTTCGATTATGAGATTTGGCAGATGGATGTCAAAACAGCGTTCCTTAATGGAGACATTGAGGAAGAGTTGTATATGGTACAACCCAAAGGTTTTGTCGATCCTAAAAATGCTGACAAAGTATGCAAACTTCAGCGTTCAATCTATGGACTGAAGCAAGCATCAAGAAGTTGGAACCGACACTTTGATAAGGTGATCAAAGACTTCAGGTTTATACAGTGTCATGGAGAGGCCTGTATTTACAAGAAAGTGAGTGGGAGCTCTGTAGCATTCCTGATATTATATGTAGATGACATATTATTAATTGGGAATGATATAGAACTATTAAGCAGTGTAAAAGGTTATTTGAATAATAGTTTTTCAATGAAAGACCTTGGTGAAGCATCGTATATATTAGGCATCAAGATTTATAGAGATAGATCAAGACGCCTAATAGGGCTATCACAGAGTACATATCTGGACAAGATTCTAAAGAAGTTTAGAATGGACGAAAGTAAGAAAGGGTTCTTACCTATGTTACCAGGCAAGGTCTTGAGTAAGACTCAAGGACCGACTACGGCAGAAGAAAGAGAAAGGATGAGTAATATCCCCTATGCCTCGGCAGTAGGATCTATCATGTATGCCATGCTATGTACTAGACCGGATATAGCGCATGCTGTTAGTTTGACTAGCAGATATCAAAGTGATCCAGGAATGGAACACTGGACATCGGTCAAGAATATCCTGAAGTACTTGAAAAGAACTAAGGATATGTTTCTTTGTTATGGAGGTGACCAAGAGCTCGTTGTAAACGGTTACACCGATGCAAGTTGGAACACTGATCCTGATGACTCTAAGTCACAGTCTGGGTACGTGTTTATATTGAATGGTGCTGCAGTAAGCTGGGCAAGCTCGAAGCAGTGCACGGTGGTGAAGTCTTCAACAGAATCAGAGTACATAGCGGCTTCAGAGGCTTCATCAGAAGCGGTATGGATGAAGAGGTTCATTGTAGAGCTCGGTGTGGTTCCTAGTGCATTGGACCCATTAATCATTTACTATGATAACATGGGTGCCATCGCCAATGCACAAGAGCCAAGGTCACACAAGAGGCTGAAGCATATCAAGCTGCGTTACCACTCGATTCGCGAGTACATCGAAGATGGAGAAGTAAAGATTTGCAAAGTACACACTGATCTGAATGTAGCAGATCCGTTGACTAAAGCTCTCCCTAGGGAAAAGCATGACCAACACCAGAATGCCATGTGTGTTAGGTATATTACAATGTAATCTAGATTATTGACTCTAGTGCAAGTGGGAGACTGAAGGAGATATGCCCAAGAGGCAATAATAAAAGTGGTTATTATATATCTTTATGTTTATGATAAATGTTTATATGTCATGCTATAATTGTATTAACCGAAACATTAGTACATGTGTGATATGTAAACAACAAAGAGTCCCTAGTATGCCTCTTAACTAGCTTGTTGATTAATGGATGATTAGTTTCATAATCATGAACATTGGATGTTATTAATAACAAGGTTATATCATTGTATGAATGATGTAATGGACACACCCAATTAAGCATAGCATAAGATCACGTTATTAAGTTATTTGCTATAAGCTTTCGATACATAGTTACCTAGTCCTTATGACCATGAGATCATGTAAATCACTTATACCGGAAAGGTACTTTGATTACACCAAACGCCACTGCGTAAATGGGTGGTTATAAAGGTGGGATTAAGTATCCGGAAAGTATGAGTTGAGGCATATGGATCAACAGTGGGATTTGTCCATCCCGATGACGGATAGATATACTCTGGGCCCTCTCGGTGGAATGTCGTCTAATGTCTTGCAAGCATATGAATAAGTTCATAAGAGACCACATACCACGGTACGAGTAAAGAGTACTTGTCAGGAGACGAGGTTGAACAAGGTATAGAGTGATACCGATGATCAAACCTCGGACAAGTAAAATATCGCGTGACAAAGGGAATTGGTATCATATGTGAATGGTTCAATCGATCACTAAAGTCATCGTTGAATATGTGGGAGCCATTATGGATCTCCAGATCCCGCTATTGGTTATTGGTCGGAGTGAGTACTCAACCATGTCCGCATAGTTCGCGAACCGTAGGGTGACACACTTAAAGTTGGATGTTGAAATGGTAGAACTTGAATATGGAATGGAGTTCGAACATTTGTTCGGAGTCCCGGATGAGATCCCGGTCATCACGAGGAGTTCCAGAATGGTCCGGAGAATAAGATTCATATATAGGAAGTCATTTTATGAGATTTAAAATGATCCGGAAGGTTCTATGGAAGGTTCTAGAAGGTTCTAGAAAAGTCCGGAAGAAACCACTATGGAAGGCGGAGTCCCAAAGGGACTCCACCTCCATGGCCGGCCAACCCTAGAAGGGGAGGAGTCCCAAGTGGACTCCCCCTATGGGGGCCGGCCACCCCCCACATGGAAGGGGGGAATCCCACCCCAAGTGGGATTCCCACCTTGGGTAGGTTTCCCTATCACATGGAAGGTTTTGGGTTCGGGTCTTATTCAGAGACTTGTAGTCCAACACTTGGGGCTTCCACCTATATAATGAGGGACAAGAGGAGGGGGCCGGCCACCCCAAGAACCACCAAGGTGGCCGCACCCCTTAGTGGCCGGCGCCCCCCTCTCCCCAAACCCTAGCTGCCCCGCTCCTCCACTTCCCGCACGCTTAGCGAAGCTCCGCCGGATTTCTCCACCACCACCGACACCACGCCGTCGTGCTGTCGGATTCAAGAGGAGCTACTACTTCCGCTGCCCGCTGGAACGGGGAGGTGGACGTCGTCTTCATCAACAACCGAACGTGTGACCGAGTACGGAGGTGCTTCCCGTTCGTGGCGCCGTGATCAAGATCTTCTACGCGCTTTTGCAAGCAGCAAGTGAACGTCTACCGCAGCAACAAGAGCCTCATCTTGTAAGCTTTGGAATCTCTTCAAGGGTGAGACTCGATAATCCTCTCATTGCTGCCGTCTTCTAGATTGCATCTTGGCTTGGATTGCGTGTTCGCGGTAGGAAAATTTTTGTTTTCTATGCAACGTTATCCTACAACATTAGGTAGCAGATCTCCCTTTTGTGAGCAATCGGCTCTTATTGTAAAAACCCCTCTTTTAATCAATGAAGAATGCTTCTATGTCTGATTTTTCCGATTGTCAAAGTAGGTCAACGCACAAAGAGCCGATAGCAACGCATCGGTCTTTTACCATAAAACGCCAGTAAGGCCAGACTCAGTTACCTATTTAGACAGGTCCAAGCGGACATTCCCCAAATTCAAACGGTAACCTATGACCCTCGTCTAAAGGACCAACTCAGATCTCCAATTGCCCATCGAACAGATTCAACTCGCGGCAACGCGAATCCCAGATCCCCAACCGCGCAGATTCATCTCCGCAAGCGAATCAGATGGCGGAATCGTCCAACGCCAACGCAACGGTCTCTGGCCTGAAGGTAATCTTTAACTGCCCCTCGCCATCCGAGCATAGTGTTAGAACTAATAGCAAACATCTGAATTAATGCCTTATTCCACCATTAATTTTAGGTATCAGACATTCTGTTGCCGCATCCTTCTCTTCCAAACTCTCTTTGTCTTAGCCCCCGTACTGTCGAGAGTCCTGCCCATCAGATTTCTTGCGAGGCCCATAGGATCCCCTTCGTGAACCAGAATTTAGATCTAGCTTCTTGGGCCGACTGTTTACGAGCCTGGCCTAACCCTCCTGAAGATTGGGTTTCCTGGTACAGTAGAGTATCCAAAACTTACCAATCCAAATGGGAAACCATAGGAATAGCCGATGCTCTGTCCTTATCATTGTCTCCCCTTGAGAAGCATGAAAACCTTCTAAAAACCATCGGCTACTTCTGGTCTGATGCTCTGAACTGCTTCATGTTTGGCCACGGCCCCATGACACCAACTCTGCTAGATGTGGTAATGATCACTGGCCTAGACGTTACATCCCCCAGCCCCTCTGCTTTTATGCTACCAAGGGTCCCTTTCAACTCTCTTCCAAAACAGAGTGCACAAACTGGGGTGCTTACCTTCGACGCCACATGAAAAATAAAGGCCCTGTAACAGAGAAAGAACACACGGCCTTCCTAAATTTTTGGTTGGAACACTTCATATTCTATGGCCCTTCATTTGCTCCGACCAAGAATTATCTTCCCTTGGCCTATGAACTTGCCAGAGGCACCCAGCCTGGTATCGGCAAACTGTTCCTTGGAGAGGTCTATCGATATCTCCAACTAATGTCCGTCAAATTATCTTCCCAAAAAACAGTCAAAACAGGAGGTCCCTGGTGGTTTATTCAGCTATGGGCTCAGCTGTATTTCCAGAACCATATCCCAAACTTCCAACTTTTGGCCACTTGCACCTTTCCAGATGCTAACGGGAAGCAGATCCAATGCACTAGCTACGGCCAAGCCTTGTATAGCCTTCCAGGTAGTAAACTGATCCCCAAGGAAGCATCAAAGTGGTTCAGCATTTTCTTCCAAGGCCTGGACAATCCTCTCTTCTTTCCTTACACGGAATCTGAAAATTTTGAAAACCTAGTCTCCTTCAGGCTAGACAGCTTTGCCGATGACACCAGCACCCGGCAATTGTATTCCACCATGATCCGTCCCTGCTTCCTTCCAGTTGGCATGAGCACATCAAACAGAATAATCAAACCTGGTTATGAGTCCTATCAGCCGGTCGTAGCAGCCCCGCAGTTCGGTCTTGGGCAGGTGTCTCCCCATTTCTTCCTCCACCACTTAACAGAGAGCAGAGCTGACTTGCCCGATCTCCTCACCGGTCAGAGGTGTTACTCTTTCTTTGATGCTCTAGCCATCCCAGTCCCTAACAACCTCTCTTTCACCTCGTCAACCGATGGTTTTGAGACCTGGTGGTCAATGTGGAAAATTCATGGCTTCAGGAGAGCTCTGGGACCGTTGCTGAAACAACTCGATGCTGAATATAATATCCCCGCAGAACAGGTACTACCACTCGCAAATTTTCTTGAAGTGGCTTACAATGATTGTTATAACCTTGCTCTGTCTCCTTGCAGCAACAAGATGGTCCAGAACCTACACATGATGACGGCTCCCCCTTTGAATTATTCCCACCGGCTCCTGTGGTCCTCTTCTGCAAAAGCTCGCCGCCCTTGAAAAAGGTCGTGATGCAGAGCCAGCCGATTTCACCAAAATCGGCTTCCAAGAGCAAAGTATCTTCCGGGCCAGCTGCCCCCCGAGCCCCAACCAAGGCGAGAACGATGGTGAGGAATGTAGCCGCCAGGAAAACTTTGAAGCACCGGAGCCCTTCTCCAGATCAAGAGAGCTTGCACGTACGTTGATCCATGCCTTGACTGATTTCATCTATCCTTATGGGCTTCTGCAAACATGCGTGTGCTTACTAACCTTTTATATATATATATATATATATAGGCCTCCACCAAAGACAACTCCAGCGAGGAAACACAATCCAATCGAGGGGATTCGAGCTCGGACAACTCTGGGAAAATCACCACGCAGAGCCAGCCAGATTTGCCACCATCGGCTTCCAGGAAAAGGCCAGTTCCTGAACCTGTTGCCCCCAAGCTCCAATCAAAGCTGGGCAGGGCGTGAGCACCAAGACGACTCGAAAGGAACCGCAAGCCCCCTCATCAAACCAAGAGGCTTCAAATGTAATTACCCTCCATACTCTCCCCGGCTCATCTTTCATGCTAATCCATTGCTGCTCACATCGGCTAACCACCTCCTTTGCAGACTGATGACACTTCTAGTGGGGGAGTCGAGGAAGTACAGATGCCCTCCGCAAACCTGGATCCAGTAATCCCTAAAGGTGCCGTCGACAAGGTCGCCAATTTGGCCAAGCCCCCAGCAGAAACACAAGAGCCGATTACCTCATCATCGGCAGTCCCCCTGGTCTCAGGAGAGGTATACTCCTTTCGTTTGGCTTAACCTTCCCTTTTGCTGCATACTGACGCTGTTTCTGTTTGTCAGGGTTGTGACCTCTCGGGCTCGCTAACGTTCGACCCTGAATCCATCGAACCAGCTCCTTCTACGGCATGCGATGAACCACGACCCAGCGCTGTTCTACGTCAATTCCAGTGTCTCAAAGCCTTGCTTTCCTCCCTGATCGAGACGTTGGTCGAAGACCCCGAGGAAGTGAAGAGCGTTCTTGAAGAAATCAAGCACCATCTCCCGGTAACGTTGCAAGTGAAACTTTGGCCAGTTGTGACTCTGTCTGTCTACGGGTCAAGGGTGAAGTCAGCTCGTCAGAGAATCGATCTACACCACGCCCAACTTCCGTTGAAAGCCGACATTGCAGACAAATGTCAGCGGCTTAATGAGAAAAAGGCGGCCTTAGATGCCAAAACTGACACCTCTGTCAGCACCACCGAACTTGAGACCTTGCGAAAGGAATTGGAGGACCTTGAAGAGAGGGTCCGTGCAACCAAACAGCTTATTTACGATAAGGAAGCTCTTATTGCCCGCTCCCAAGAGGAAGCAGAAGGCCTCCAAGCTCAAATGAAAACTGATCTGGCAGAAATACGTGCCCTGAACAAACGGCTAGTGACGGGCGAGGACGAAGATGACGAGGCCGAGATCGCCGAGGTGGATCGTGTCCGTGCTGACGCCCTCCGTGCCTTCGAGGCATTCCTTCAGTAGAGCCTTTCCATGTAACCTGATACCTGCTCGTAACAGTTTGTACCTCTAGAGTCGATGGCTGCGCATCGGATTTTTAGTCTAAAGTCGATGTCTGTGCATCGGCTGTGCTTTGTATATATTTTTTTACTGGCCGATTTCATGCATCGGCCCCCATATTTCACTATCCGTCATCCCACATACTTGGGAAATATTTCTTGAGATGCTGACCATTGACAGCCACTGGGAATTTCACACCGCTCAGCTCCTCGAGCATGTATGCGTTACCCTTTAAAACTTGGTCGACCCTGTACGGCCCGTGCCAATTTGGAGACCATTTACCATACGTTGCATCCTT
This sequence comes from Lolium perenne, assembly GCF_019359855.2. NCBI lineage: Eukaryota > Viridiplantae > Streptophyta > Magnoliopsida > Poales > Poaceae > Lolium > Lolium perenne. The sequence continues at coordinate 166,925,461 of NC_067247.2, forward strand.
AGTCCCCAATGGCAATACAGCTTCCCATACCAGATCACCAACGTGGAACTCCTTTGGTCTCACCTTCTTATTATATGCGCGAGCTACCTTGGCTTTGTTCTCTTTAATTTTCTCAAGCGACCACAGTCTAAGTTCCGTTAGATCCTCAATGCTATCACTCATCAGGGCTGCATATTCTTCAGTTGTTAAATCATTCTGAAACGTAATACGTCTCGACCCAGCCGTGATTTCCCAGGGCAATACGGCTTCTTGTCCATAGACCAGATGGTATGGCGAGGTTTTTATCGCTCCATGACATGACATGCGATAAGCCCACAAAGCCTCTGACAATACCTCATGCCAACGTCTAGGGTGCTCGTCGACTTTCCTCTTAATCAGCTTGATAAGGCTCTGGTTGGACGCTTCAGCTTGCCCATTTGCTTGAGCATAGTGTCGTCGTGGCGAACGAGCAGATGCCATGGGATGGCTTAAGTTGGGGCCGAATGGGCGCTAGAGGATTCGGGGGAGGGTTTGCGACTAGATGGGATGAACTTCCGGATGCTTTCCTCAAGAACACAACCAAAGGCCGGTATGCAAGAAGAGAGACAAGAGGAAGAACTCTTTACTAGATCGCTTGCTTCATTGATCTCAACATGGTTACAGGTGCTTGGATACAAGTTCTCTCGTCTAATCTCCTCTGTGGACATGCGCCCGTATGAGGCAGTGCCCCCTCTCCTTATATAGGGGAGAGGGTGGCTTACAGAACAAGAAACCCTAATGGCATCTTTGACTGGACAAACTACTTTACAAAGCTACTTTAATCATAGATGACGCCGGAGTCTTCTTTAATCAGGGACGCTGACGTCCTCCGGCTTCTTTCAGCGTCACCTCTCTCTTTGGCGCCAGGGCTCTGATTAAAGCCGCTTTGCTTAGCTCATCCTTGTCTTCTTGCTCTAAAGAGAATCTTTGACCAGTCCTGCCGACAGGCCCTTCTCTCCGGTATCTTCTTTACCAGGTTCCGGTATACCCCTCTTGGGGATACCGGCTTAGCTTCACTTAGCCCAAACTCTTACCTTTGTGTTCCGGTTAGAATATTAAACCGGTATCTTGATGGCTCAAACCATCCGGTTTGGCATGCCTTTGGCATACCGGGGGTTATCCCCCCAACATTAGTCCCCGAAGCTGGTATAGTCTGGAGGATTCTATCCTACAGACCATGCCAGGTTTTCATGTTTTTAGGATACCAGTTTAATATCTCCGGCTTTGAACTTGGATCCGGCATTTTTGCCCTTATTCATCTTTTCTCTCCCTGCAAGGTATTCCCCGGCATCTCTTTTCTCCGGTATCATTCGCATTTACTCTTTCCTCGGCGAAGTCGAGAATATCTCGGGCCTCGCGCCTGTCAGTGACATGCGCACTGTTAACTGGCGCGCCAGTGTCAGTTGTCACTTCGCTTCGACTCCCGCGCGTACATTAAATGCAGCACTGCGGATCCCACTAGCCACTTTGGATCTGTGTGTGCCTCCGTGTGCCCTCCTATTTTTTCGCGTGTATCTCGTCGCCACGTGGCGGCCTGTGGTGCGAACCGTCGCGGCCCGCGAAGCGAACCGCCGCGGCCCGACGGTTTTCGGCCCACGCTCCCTCTTCTTTATAAGGAGAACTGCCCCTTCTTCTTCCTCTTCTTGCATTCTCCATCCTTCGCGCATAGTGTTCTTCGCTCGCTGTGCCTCCACCGTTCTCCGTCCGCCGTCGTCCGCTCGAGCTTTGCTGCCCGGTGAACTTACGTCGCTTCTCCGCCGGACATCGCCGTGCGGAAATCCTTCGCAGCGCCCCCGTTGCGACCGCCGCATTCTCTCTTCTTCGCGCCCTTCACCGCTTCGCCGTCGACGGTGCCCGTCGGCGACCGTAGGCCCGCTCCTTCGCCGGTGAACGTCTTCCTCAGCGACCGCACCGCCTGAGGTTAGTACTAATTTCACTTTGCTCGCCATTTGCTTGTTTTCTAGATCTTGGGTCGACAGTGTTCTTATTTCCTCTTTTTCTTTGATTTTCTTCTTACTCGTAGATCTTCGCGCGGGGTTCAACTGTGGGATTTCTGTTTTTTCGCCTCCAAACCAATGTCTAGCGAGGAATCTTCCTCTGCTTCTTCTTCTTCTTCTTCCTCCTCCGGAAGCCGGCGTAGACAATCTTCCGATAGATCTACGGCTTCGGATCCGATGGACACCGATTCCGGCAGCCAGCAAGAATCCGGTAGCCACCTAGAATCCGGTAGCTCTAGCCAAGCTTCCGGCGTAGAGCCTTCCCCTATCACTCGTGGAGCCTGGATGGGCTCCAATGTTACCGAATACGAGATCGATTGGCTATACCAGTCCCGCAGGATTCCGGAAGGAGTAACCTGCTGGCTTCCCGGTGACGAAATCGAACCGGAGCTTCAGCCTGGTGAACATGTTGTTTTCCTTGCTCACTTTGAGCGCGGCTTCGGCCTTCCTGTTTCCGAATTTTTCCGGAGGTTCTTAGACTTCTATGAACTTCAACCTCATCACCTCCCTGGCAATGCCATCTTTTATCTTTCCTGCTTTGCCACCTTCATGGAGGCTTACATCGGCATCCGTCCCACTCGTGAGACGTTTGCCCGCTTCTTTGCTCTGCGGATCAATTCCGTTCAGGGAAAGGACATTCCTAAGCCCAAACCCCCCGTACAGTGCGGGTCTTGCATCGTCGGCTCCCGCCAAGGGAGCCCTTTCTTCAAGTTCTCCGGCCTCGAGTCCTGCCGCGCCTGGCAAGGGACTTTCTTCTACGTGAAGAACAACGGCCCCGCGAACCTCATCGATCTGCCGCCCTTCAACGCCGCGCCGCCCAGCAGAGCCAACTGGAGCTACAACCCGAAGACGGATCACGTCGAAACCAACAGGGTGGTACGCTTCATGGCGAACCTCATGAAGGAGACCAACATCTGCTCGGATGATATCATCCGCACTTTTATCTCTCGCCGGGTGCTTCCTCTTAAGCGCCGGCAGCATAGGATGAGCGAGATGTATGGCGCTGGTGATCCCACCAAGATCACTGGCCGTCCTCTTAGCAAGAAGGACGTCGTCCGCAAGGCTAGGCAGATCTGCCAAACTGCCATGCCGTTTGACTGGGAATGGGGCTTCCTTCCCCTCAGCACTACTAACCCTCCGACCCAAGAAGTAAGAGATTACGCAATTAGGGTCGGTTTGCCGGTAACCTTTTATTCTTGTTAACCTTCTTTTTTCTTGTTTCAGGCTAAGGACCGCTTCCCCCTCATTCACGCAGAGCGGCGTGGGATCTGTGTGAAGCGCGCGCTTGATTCCTTCGACCCGGATCCTTACATCCGTTGGAAGGATCTGAAGATGGGCAAGACTCCGGCTGCGCGCCTTGGCCGGTCTCCACCGAAGCCAACCGGGTCCTCCGATGACCTGTCCATGCTTGAGGTACCTTTCTTTTCCGGTTTCTTATACTTCTCCGTTATTGCTTTCTTGCGAATTTTTTCTTAGCTATGTTTAACTTATAGATCCACGAGCACACGCCGCCGTTGCGCGCCGAGGCCGGTCATGAGTTTGTGGACAAGCTCATGGCCCAGGGCCAGAAGCACAAGGTGCCGGCATCTGACGCCGGTTCCAGCCAGGCCCCTCCCTCTAAACGCTTCCGGACGGAGCCTTTGGGGGAGAAGGAAGTAGGCATGCGGCGCTACGGGCGCAAGCAGATGCCGACTGCTTCCGGGTAAATTTCTTGTTTTCTTGCTTGACTCTTTTTGCCAAGTTCTTTTTCCGGTTTCTTTTCTCCAACTGTTTTTCTTTCTTTTTCTCAGCCCTGCGCTCAAGCTTGGCTCAAGGCTAGCGGGCTCTGAAGGTTCCGCAAGGACCTCAACCCCTCCTCCTCGCTCAAGCCCGGCACCATCTGGTGCCTAAGAACCTCTGCCTCCTCCTGCGGGGGCACAACAAGTTCAGGGCGTGCGGCCCCTACACCGCCAGAACACCGCACGGAGGAGGATCTTTCCTTCCCTCCAGAGAACCAAGACACCGGCGCCAGCAACATCGGCGCCGAGGAAGGAGCTGCCGGGCGGGCGGAACCTTTGGTTCCTCCCGTCCTTGAAAAGAATACAACTTCCGCGCCGGAAACTTCCGTGCCGGAAACTTCCAACTTGGGTGGTGCCCATAGCACACCCCCTTCTCCAAGAACTGCTCCGCCGCCGCCGCCGGATGCGCCTCGCACCAAGCCTACCGGGGCCGCTCCAGGTGCGCCGCCGCCCAAGCTCTCCAAGCTAGTCAAGGGGAAGGCGACGGCCTCCAAGGCCCCTTCCGGTGGACAGCAGCCCTTGGTGCTGCATGTCTCCAAGGCTGCCAGTGCTGCCAGCGAGAAGGCCACCGGCCTGCTCGGCCGCATCACCGAGTTCCGGCGCGGGGGCCGGGAGCTAGGGCATCTGCTGCCCTATGCCTAGCAGTGGAATGCCGCGGATATGACCCGGGCGACCCACGGCGTGGGCAAGGACAGGCAGCCGTTGCCAGACCCTGCTGGGGACCGAAGTTCCGAGGAGCATTTCATGCGGCTCCGCCGAGCCGTGATGGAGCTCGACAACGCGTTGTTTGACTCCACGAATAATCTGAGGGTAAGTTTCCAGCACTCTTTTCAACTTTTGCCGGTTCCCTTACTTCCAGATTTTTTTTTCTATCTTTTCTTCAGTTTCATGCCGGTTTCTCTCTTGTCTATCTTCCCAGTCTCCGAGTTTTGTGGTGAGAGCACAGCTTTTAGCACAAAACTTTAACTTGAAAACTTAGCGTGAAACCGGCATTGCCAGTCCCCGAGTTTCGGGTTAAGAACCTTGTTCTTAGCGCAAAACTCAGCTTAAAAACGCGCGAAACTAGCACTGCCAGTCCCCGAGTTTCGGGTTAAGAACCTTTTTCTTAGCTCAAAACTTAGCTTAAAAACGCGCGAAACTAGCACTGCCAGTCCCCGAGTTTCGGGTTAAAAACCTTGTTCTTAGCGCAAAACTTAGCTTAAAAGCGTGTGAAACTAGCACTGCCAGTCCCCGAGTTTCGGGTTAAGAACCTTGTTCTTAGCGCAAAACTTAGCTAATCTCTTTTTCTTGAACAGCTCACGGCTGACTTTGAGGAGCTTCTATGGGAGCATCGGGATCTCGCTGAGGCACACGATACGTGCCAAGGTAAGTTTTTGTACCGTTGGCATCTTTTTACCGGAAACCTTTTTTCCTCCTAACACTTATGATTTTTACTTAACAGTGATCCCGGAGGCTTCCATTGAGGCTCTCAAGGAGCAGCTCGCCGCCGCCCAACGTACAACTTTCCCTCTTTCCTGTTGGCCTGGTTTTCTTTTCATCTTAGTAGTACAACTTTGTTAACACCTTCTTTTCCGGGTTTCAGGGGAGAAGGACCAGCTCATCCGGCAGCATCAGGAGGAGCTGAGCGCCCAAAAGACCAGCTACCAGGAGCTCAAGTCCCAGTTCATCCAGCTGGGGCTTGACCATGCTAAGGCTCTGAAAGCTGCTGAAGCTGACGCAGCGGCCAAGATGCATGAGGCTCTTGAAGATGCCGGCAACTCCAACACGGTGTTGCGGACTGAGCTGGAGGAGCTGGCCAAGGTGCAGAAAGCTGCCGAGGAGAAGGTCGCGCGGCTTGAGGCGGAGCAGAAGGAGTACGACCGGCTGGTCGTGCAAACTGATGCACATGCCTACCGTAAGTTTCTTCCTTTTCCCTTTTTTGATTTCTGCTTGTAAGCTTTTTTCTTCCGATCGCATCTTCTTTCCGTTATCTTTCTTTCCGGTTGTATTTTCTTCTGGACGCCTTTCCTTAGCCTCTTTCTTTCTTTGCACAGGCCTCTTCCCAGACTCTCAGAGGTTTGCCATCAAGAGGGTTGATGAGCACCGCGTCGCCCAGGCCCAGAAGAATCTTGGCGTGCCGTGGACCCCCTATGACCATCTGGTTGCGCTGAACGCGCGGGTGTCCCACATGCGCTCCATAGATCGTAACCTCTCTGATATTCCTGATGTAGCTACCCAGCTCTTCAGGACTCTGTGGCCTGGCGAGGAGGTGCCGGATACTTTCTCGCTGATCAGCGATCGCCTCAAGGGAGCCGGCAGGAGGATCTGCGAGTGGCAGTGCTCCGCTGCCCGCGCTGGAGCAGATTCTGCACTCCGCGTCGCTTGCTCATGGTATCCGGAGCTGAACTTGGACGCCCTCACCGGAGTGCGTGAAGGCGCGGAAACCGATTCGTACCCGATCCTCACCGCTAAGTGGCAGGATCGCGCGTACCATATCGCGGAGTACGCCGACATGCGCACCTTCATCCCTCCCCCTCCTGACGTTCAGGACTATCTCGACGAGGAGGAGGATGAAGCCGAGGAGGAGCCTCTGGGCGATGCTGGTGCTGGCGATGCTCCTCCGGAAGCCCCTGCTGCCTGATCATCTACTGCTTGAAAGTTTACCTGTGTTATGTCTTTCGGTCCTGTTTATCTCAAAACAATGCCTCGTTAAATTCTACCCCGGTATGCCGGGGTTTATGATGTAAAACTCTAAGTTCGCTTTTGGTTGTCGTACAACAGTTTATGCCGGTAAGTTATACCGGTAGTTAATTATCTTAAGTTTGCCTTAACATATTTGCTTATGGTTTTGCTTTTATCCTGCACTACAAAGATTTCCAAATTGTTTCCGCATCCAATTCGATGCACACTTGGTTCTTTTGCCTTGGCTCTGCCTGCCTTCTCTGGGCGTTCTTTGGCGTATGAGCACAAGGTTCTTTCACCAAACAAGCATTTTCTTGAACTTAGAAATAACTTCGAAATTTTGCAAAAAACCGGTTTGACCGGGGTTAGTTAAATTTTTCCGGATTGTTTGTTTCCACTTTCTCTCTTCGCAGTTCGCGTGCTTAGTTGCTACCGGTTTATCTTGCTTGCCATGAAGCTGGTTTGCGGACAGCAGCAGAGTCGAAGACTCCGGTAGGTTTAGCACGCTACTAAACCGGAAAGAAAAAATGTTCACTGAACAACTGGTGAACTGAAAAAATAAACAAGTTGCATGCAACTTAGGTTGAGGTAGTCCCCGAGATTCATTCGAGGTTCCGACATCTTTTTATTCATAGCATATAAGGTACAAAAAGGAACTTCTTACTCCACAACTTCAAGAGTAGAAAGGACGCAACAGAGCTACGTTCCATGGACGCTTGCTCTCCTCTCCGGACCTGTCCGCCTTTCCTTTTTTCCACTCCTGTGCATCGATCAAGTAGTATGCATCATTGTGAAGCACTTTGCTCACAATGAAGGGACCTTCCCATGGTGGTGAGAGCTTATGCCGGCCTTCAGTGCGCTGCACTAGGCGTAGCACCAGATCTCCTTCCCGGAAAACTCTCAGGTTAACCTTCCGGCTATGATAGCGTCTGAGGTTTTGCTGGTAAATGGCTGTTCTTGCCAAAGCCAACTCTCTCGCTTCTTCTAGCAAGTCCACATCATTTTCTCTGGCCTCTTTGACCTCTTGCTCAGTATAGAGCTGTACCCTTGGTGAATCATGAATGATGTCAGTTGGAATGACCGCTTCTGCTTCATATACCATGAAGAATGGAGTATATCCGGTGGACCGGTTTGGAGTTGTTCTTATGCTCCACAACACTGATGGTAGCTCATCAAGCCAACACCCCGGTGACTTTTCTACCGCCTCAATGAGCCTTGGTTTGATACCGGAAAGTACCAAAGCATTCATTCTTTCCACTTGGCCATTGCCTTGTGGGTGTGCCACTGAGCACAAATCCAACCGGATGTTGTTGTCCTCACAAAACCTTTTGAACTCACCTTGAGCAAAGTTGGTTCCATTGTCAGTGATGATGCTGTGCGGGTATCCATACCGCAAAATGACATCTTTCAAGAACTTCACCGCTGTATGCCCATCACACTTTGCGATAGGTTTCACTTCTAGCCACTTGGTGAATTTATCCACCATAACCAAGATGTGAGTCATGCTGCTCCTTGCGGTTTTGAATGGGCCAACCATATCGAGGCACCAAACGGCAAACGGCCATGTTAATGGTATTGTTTTTAAACCGGACGCTGGGGTATGATTTTGCTTTGCGTACCTCTGGCACCCGTTGCATTTTCTTACTAAATCCTCAGCGTTTTCCAAAGCAGTGGGCCAATAAAACCCATGCCGGAACACTTTTGCTACCAGCGCCCTTGATGAAGCATGATGCCCACATTCTCCTTGGTGAATCTCCTCAAGCATTTCTTTTCCTTCTTCCGGTTCCACACATCTTTGAAGGACACCGGTAACGCTTCTCTTGTACACCTCACCATTGATGAATGTGTATGCCTTGGACCTTCTTTGGATTCTTCTTGATTCATTTTCGTCATCCGGCAAGGTGCCGTTGATCAGGAATTCCTTAATAGGTTTAACCCACGACGGTGTCTCTCGAATCAAAAACACCGGTGCATCTATCTCCATGCTATCCACTAGCATTGTTTCTTCCAGCGCGGCTGCATCAGTCCCCGGTCTTGCCGGAGCAGTCCCCGAGTTTACCGGAGCAGTCCCCGGGTTTCCTTCATCAATGTCCATGGGTACTATGTGTGACTCCGGTACGAAAATTGATTCCGATTCCGGGCTTGGTTTGATTGATGGTACTCTTAAGTGCTCCAAGGCTATTCCGGGAGGAATTTCCTGCCTAGATGAGCCTAGCTTGGACAAAGCATCCGCGGCTTCGTTCTCTGCCCTTGGCACATGGTGAAACTCACAGCCCTCAAAGAAGCTGGCAATCTTTTGCACGTGAAATCTGTACAAAGCCATGTTTGCATCCTTCGCGTCCCAATCTCCGGAACATTGCTGCACCACAAGATCTGAATCTCCATAGCAAATGATCCGGTGCGCACCGATTTCTTTTGCGACCTTTAATCCATGGATCAAGGCCTCATATTCAGCGACATTGTTCGATGCCCTGAAATGCACTTGCAAAACATACCGGAGATGATCTCCTTTTGGCGAGGTAAGCACCACACCAGCACCTAGACCCTCTTTGAGTTTGGATCCATCAAAGTGCATTTTCCAGTATTCTATCTTCTGATCTGGCGGTTTGTATTGCATCTCCGCCCAATCGACGAGGAAATCAGCCAAAGCCTGTGACTTTATGGCATCTCTCCTTTCGTACACTGGTACATACGGTGATATCTGGATTGCCCACTTTGCAATCCTTCCGCTAGCGTCCTTGTTGCACATGATATCGGAGATTGGTGCTTCACTCACCACCTTCATAGGATGTTCTTCAAAGTAATGCTTGAGCTTTGTGGCGGCCATGTACACGCCATAAGTCATCTTTTGGAAGTGAGGGTAATTTTGTTTTGAGAGGGAGAGCACCTCGCACAGGTAGTATACCGGCCTCTGGACGGTTTTTCCTTCCTCTTCTCTTTCAACTACAACCACTACGCTCACGACCCGGTTTGTTGCCGCTATGTATAATAGCATAGGCTCTCTTTCTAGCGGTGAAGCCAGTATGGGTGCTGTAGCCAACATTGTTTTTAGCTCTTTAAACGCCGCATCTGCCTGAGGGGTCCAGTCGAACGTGTCAGATTTTTTCATGAGAGCATAGAGTGGCAGAGTTTTTTCTCCCAACCTGCTTATGAACCGGCTTAGCGATGCCAAGCTACCGGTAAATTTTTGCACGTCTTTTAGATCGCGCGGTATTGTCATTCTTTCGATTGCCCGGATTTTTACCGGATTTACCTCAATGCCCCGGCTTGATACGAGAAAACCAAGCAACTTGCCGGCTGGGACACCGAAGGTACACTTTGCCGGATTGAGCTTCATCCGGAACCTTCTTAAGTTATCAAATGTTTGCCGGAGGTCATCGATTAAGGTTTCTTTTACCTTAGTTTTTACCACAACATCGTCCACATACACTTGCACATTCTTTCCGATTTGATCGAACAAGCACTTTTGCATACAGCGTTGGTACGTTGCACCAGCGTTGCGCAAACCGAAAGGCATAGTGACATAGCAATAAGCCCCGTGCGGGGTAATGAACGCAGTTTTTATTTGATCTTCCTTTTTCAAGGGGATTTGGTGGAAACCGGAATAAGCATCCAAGAAAGACAACAGCTCACATCCTGCAGTGGAATCAATCACTTGATCGATCCTGGGTAAGGGGAAAGGGTCTTTCGGGCAAGCTTTGTTCAAGTTGGTGTAGTCAATGCACATGCGCCACACCTTTGGAGCTTTTGCTTCCATGTTTTCTTCCTTCCTCTTCTCGACCAACACCGGATTAGCTAGCCACTCGGTGTGCAGTACCTCCACAATGAAACCGGCAACCAGTAACTTTGTCACCTCTTCTCCAATGATCTTTCTCCTGTCTTTAGCAAACCGGCGCAGCGGCTGCCTTACCGGCTTTGCATCTTTCCGGACATTTAGTGAGTGCTCAGCCAGCTCCCTCGGAACACCTACCAAGTCATCAGTAGACCAGGCAAAGATATTCCGATTCTCACGGAGGAAGCTGACGAGCGCGCTTTCCTATGCTTCATTCATGCCGGCACCGATACGAACGGTGCGCTCAGGGTAAGCTGGATCTAGCACGATGTCCTTTGTCTCTTTTGTTGGCTTGAATGCCGGTGTGCCCAAGTTTGCACTCATTGCTGCTAAGCTCAGCTGCGAGGACTGAGCCAGCGCAACCATGGTTTGCATCCTCCTCTTTTCTTCAGCAATCACCAGTGATTCTGCCAGGTTTGATCCGGCGGAAGCTGTTTCCAGTGAGACTTTGTAGTTTCCCACCACAGTCAAGGGTCCACGAGGTGCCGGCTTCTTCATCTTGAGATACGCCGTGTGAGTCGAGGCCATGAAAGCAGCCAACGCCGGTCTCCCCAGCAAAGCATGGTAAGGACTATCTAAGTCCACCACCTCAAACTCAAGGTTTTCAACCCGGCAATTGTCACGTCCTCCAAACGACACATCCACCCGGACTTTTCCAACCGGTGCGCAGGACAGTCCCGGAATGATTCCATGGAACGTTGTGCGCGTTGGCTGAAGCATATTTTCTGTTATGCCCAGCATGTTCATGGTGTGCCGGTACATGATGTTTATGCTGCTTCCATTGTCTATCAGCACCTTGCTGAACTTGACTCGAGCATTTGGCCCTTGCATGATTGGGTCCAAGACGAGAGCATAGCCACCCGGGTTCGGCATGACTTTAGGGTGATCCTTGAATGACCACGAGATCTCTTGATCAGACCACAACATATATTTTGGTATTGCCGGCATCACCGCGTTCACTTCCATAGAACGGCGATACAGGCTTTGTTTATCAGTTGGCTCAGTTACGAACACAACGCAGCACATATCTGGATCTTTGTAAATATTCCGGCCCAAAGGTGCCGGTGGAGGTGGTTGGTCATTGCCCTCCATCACCTGGTTAACTTGCTGGTACTGCTGCCGGTTTGGCTGCACCGGTAAGGCGTTTGTCCCGGTAAGCGGCGGTGTTGGTGGTAGCTGTTGTTGCCGCGGCATGTCTTGTGGTGGTTGTGCATCCTTTACCGTTCCTTTTTGCATCAAGTACTTGGTCCAAGTGCAATCCTTCGTCAGATGGTTTGACGGGTGTGCCGGGTTCGGTGTGTGCCACCGGCAAGGTTGGTCCATGGCAGCTTCCATGGTGTACTTTGCGGGTTCCTGCCAGTTCTTTTTCTGAACCCAAGGCTTCTTTTCTACCCACTGTTTTTTAGGACCCGCCCATGGCTGCGATCCGGTTCTCTGCCTCTGACTGCCGCTGGCCTCAGAGTTTTCTTGCACTGCAGCAACTTGCTGCGGACCGTACCTTTGATCCGGAAAATCTTCCCTTCTCTTATTATTCCGGTTATCCCGGTGTTGCTCTTGACGCTGCTGTTCCGGCTCAGGTTGCACTGCCGGCTGCGTTGGGTCTCCCAACGCATAGCTATCCGCCACACGTATCATCTCTGCCAACGTTGTCGGCATGTTCCGCTGCAGCTTTTGCCACAACGGTGAACCTCTCCTGCACCCACTGCTAAACCAAGCAATGGCCTGTGCCTCGATTACCCCTTCACAGGAGTTCCTTGTGGTGTTCCACCGGGCCAGATAATCCCGGTCTGTTTCATTCTGGCGTTGTATGCACAGAGCGAGCTGCTGCGGCCTGCTTGGCCTCTGATAGGTGCTGCTGAAATTGCTCACAAAGGCTTCCTCAAAATCCAGCCAGCCATTTATGCTTCCTGCCGGCAAGTTGTTTAGCCAGATTCTTGCCGGCCCAACCAGAAACGATGGTATGATTCTCATGGCCCATCGCCGATTTCCTCCTCCTGCTACGGTTCCTCCGCCGCCTGCGACGTACACTGCGGTCACGTAATCCGCGAGCCAATCTTCTGGCTTCGTGGTGCCATCATATGTTTTTGTGTCACGGGGCAACATAAAGTTGCGAACTGGTGGTTTTTCTTTCATGATCCTTGGGCCAAAGCATTTTGGGCCTGGGGGACCTTCTTCCTCGATCATTTCTGACAAGTACACTCTATCCAGACGGTGCCTCGCATCCCGTTTCGGTAAGTATCTTTCTCCCAAGCGTTCACCTAATGAGTTCCGGTATGCTACCGGTCTTGCGGAATCAGCCTCATCATAACATTCCGGTACCGCGGCCCTTGCCTGCCGGTACCTTGGGGGATCTATTTCCTCCTCATCGTACGCTGCCCTTGCAGCCCGATAATTTTGCCCGGTTTCTTGTCTACCGGCATGATTGTTTCCGGCATACCCCTCTTTGGCGTAGCCTCTGTTTGCCCCTTGGCCTTTTCTGCCGACATCATATTGCCCGGCTTGTTGCTTTCCGGCAAGAACTGGATCGTACACAGTCATCTGCTGCGCATTCACTTCTTTTTCTCTTCTTCTGTCCGGATGGGGGGACGAAGCCTGCCCATGGGACTTGCTACCAGCATTCCTTGTCGAACGCGCGGATTTTGAAGCCACAGCTTTGTTTAGCCTATCAAGCTGCTCAGCATGCTGTTGCTCGATAGTTTCAAGAAGTTCCCGGACACGCTCTTGTTGTTTTGCCAGAGCGTCCCCGAAAAGCGAGTCACACAGCGCTACGGCAGCTTTAGCAGCTTTTATCGTTTTATCCGGGCTACTGTACTTAGGTTTCTCTACAATGCTCACAGATGCAGAGATACTTTTACCGGCAGCAACTTCTTTGCACAGGTCCTGATCTAGATTGCGAGCCTTAAGCCGGTTTTCCGGTATCCTAGCGGCATGAGCGCTAACGGAAGCAAAGCCATGGGCAGCGTTGTACTCACGTAGGGTTAGGTTCAGCTCGCGCTGCGCCCTGGCGATGTCCTTGCCGCTCTCGAGCATCTTCTGGCGCTGCGCCTCCAGCTCCGCCTGAGCCGCTGCCGGGTCGATGTTCTGCGCGATGGGGGTTGCGAGGACGTTCATCGCCGCTTGGAGCGGTGTTTCCGGTGGTGTGGATGATGCTCCCGCTGCGCCTGCGCCTCACTCCAGCGGCGGCTTGGCCGCACGGGTCGAAACCGCACGCCCAGCGCCTTCTTCTGCAGCTTCTTTGCCGGCGTCTGCCGCGCCTGCCATCATCACCTCCACGCTCCCTGGAGCACGGCCAGCATGTAGCCACCTTGGCGGATCCGGCGCCACCAGCACCGGCGAGAGGCACTGGCGCACAGGAACGGTGCCGAAGTAGATGCGGTGGCTGCCGAACTCGATGATGCGGCCGTTCTTGGGGAAGATGCCGCCGTTGGCGAAGCAGCCCGCGTTGTCGTTGATGAAGTCCATGGCGTAGATGCGCTGCACCAACGCGGAGACCGTACGCTGGCCGGCGACGTCGAGGATGCCCGCCCGAATGTGAACTCCAGCAAGCGCCACTTCATGCCCCACGGTGGGCGCCAACTGTCGTCGTGGCGAACGAGCAGATGCCATGGGATGGCTTAAGTTGGGGCCGAATGGGCGCTAGAGGATTCGGGGGAGGGTTTGCGACTAGATGGGATGAACTTCCGGATGCTTTCCTCAAGAACACAACCAAAGGCCGGTATGCAAGAAGAGAGACAAGAGGAAGAACTCTTTACTAGATCGCTTGCTTCATTGATCTCAACATGGTTACAGGTGCTTGGATACAAGTTCTCTCGTCTAATCTCCTCTGTGGACATGCGCCCGTATGAGGCAGTGCCCCCTCTCCTTATATAGGGGAGAGGGTGGCTTACAGAACAAGAAACTCTAATGGCATCTTTGACTGGACAAACTACTTTACAAAGCTACTTTAATCATAGATGACGCCGGAGTCTTCTTTAATCAGGGACGCTGACGTCCTCCGGCTTCTTTCAGCGTCACCTCTCTCTTTGGCGCCAGGGCTCTGATTAAAGCCGCTTTGCTTAGCTCATCCTTGTCTTCTTGCTCTGAAGAGAATCTTTGACCAGTCCTGCCGACAGGCCCTTCTCTCCAGTATCTTCTTTACCAGGTTCCGGTATACCCCTCTTGGGGATACCGGCTTAGCTTCACTTAGCCCAAACTCTTACCTTTGTGTTTCGGTTAGAATATTAAACCGGTATCTTGATGGCTCAAACCATCCGGTTTGGCATGCCTTTGGCATACCGGGGGTTATCCCCCCAACACATAGTATGGAGACGATCGGATCAACTTAATTCCCATGTCCTTGCAGAACTTTCTAAACTCGTGAGAAACGAAGACCGAACCTCCATCGGTCGTGATAGTCTGGGGAATCCCGAATCTATGAATGACATGTTCTTTCACGAAATTGATAACATCTTTCGATGCCACTGACTTCATAGGGACGGCCTCCACCCATTTAGTGAAATAATCTGTAATGGCCAAAATCCACATATGGCCTTTGCTCGATGGAGGATTGATTTTGCCGATCATATCCATGCCCCAACCTCGAAATGGCCAAGGCTTGATGATGGGGTTCATTGCTGATGCGGGTACCGTCTGAATTTTCCCAAACTTCTGACACGCTTGACACCCTTTATAGTACTTAAAACAATCCTCGAGCATGGTGGGCCAATAAAACCCCGATCGCCTGATCAACCATTTCATCTTATGAGCCGATTGGTGAGTTCCACAGGCGCCTTCGTGTACCTCGTGTAAGAGCCGATTTGACTCGGCTGGTCCCAGACATCTGAGAAGTAAAGTCCTGTAGAACATGTCATCCCCAATAAGGACATACTTCATGGCCTTGTACCTTATCCGTTTAGGTGCCCCCCGAGCCGAATCTTTCAAGTAATTGAAGATATCGGCTCTCCAGTCATCCGATTCCAGGAACTGTACCTGAACATCAGCTCCACCTGCTACGTCCTTGTAGCCTGACGCCATCTGTGCGAGATCGTTCGCCTCGGTATTTTGCGACCTCGGGATCCAATTGAAGTTTATGTACCTAAATTGTGCCATCAGCTCACAGCATTGCATCCATAATGGGAAGAGCGACTCGCTCTCACATTTGTATTCCTCCGTGAGTTGGGAAATCACCAATTTTGAGTCTCCAAAAAGTTCCACTGCTTCTGCCCCGGCTTCCATAAGCAACTCCATTCCCTTGCGTATTGCTTCATACTCAGCGACATTGTTGGTGCAAGGGGTAGGTAGCCTGATGGAGAAGGAATATGTTGCCCCCCGGGGCGACACGAGTAGAATGCCGATGCCGCAACCATCATCACAAGCCGATCCATCGAAAAACATGGCCCATGCACGCACAGACAGTGCTGCTATATCAGTGTTGATTCGTTCAGCAATAAGATCGGCCAACACCTGTCCCTTGACTGCTTTCGCAGGCTGATACCGGATATCAAATTCCGATAATACAAACATCCACTTACCGAGTCGGCCTTTCAACACAGGAGCCGACAGCATATGTTTGATGACATCTGATTTGCATATGATGACAATTTCCGCTGACAGCAAGATGTGACGAAGCTTGGTGCAGGTAAAAAATAGGCAGAGGCACAACTTCTCGATCTCAGGGTACCTAGTCTCTGCATCCAACATCCTTCTGCTGATGTAGAAAGCGACTCTCTCCAGACCATCATAAACTTGCACCACCACTGAGGCGATGGAAGTGTTAGCTACTGACAAGTAAATATAGAATGGTCTGTCTTGCTGGGGCGGAACCAACACAGGTGGCTTCGTCAGATACTCTTTAATCTCGTCAAACGCTCGCTGTTGCTCTGCCCCCCAGCGAAACTCCTCATCAGATTTAATTTTTACCAATCCCATGAACGGCTCGATTCGCCCTGACAGATTGGAGATGAACCTTCTGACGAAGTTGATTTTACCGATGAGACACTAGAGTTCCTTCTTCGTGGTAGGTGGCTTCATTGTTCGCACTGCCTCCTGACTTTTCAGGCCGATCTCAATTCCGCGTTCATGAACCAAGAAACCCAAGAATTGACCGGCCGTTACACCAAAAGCACACTTCTTTAGATTCATTCTTAGCCCGAATTTTCTAGTTCGGTCCAGGATGCGTCGCAAATCCTCCAAGTGTCCTTCTACTGAAACAGACTTGACTACCACATCATCAATGTAAATCTCCACCAACTTGCCGATCAGATCATGAAAGATGTAATTCATGGCTCTTTGGTATGTTGCGCCGGCATTTTTCAGTCCAAATTTCATGACTACATATTCAAACAAACCCACCGAACCTGGTACTCTGAATGCGGTCTTGTGTATATCTTCTGGAGCCATAAAGATTTGGTTGTAACCGGCATTGCCATCCATGAAACTTAAAACCTTATGACCAGCAGCTGCATTGATCAATGTCTCTGCTACCGGCATTGGATACTCATCCTTTGGAGTGGCTCTATTAAGATCCCGAAAATCTATGGCGACGCGCCATCGGCCGTCCTTTTTCTGTACAGGTACGATACTAGAAATCCACTCGGCATACATGCACGGCCTGATGAACCCGGCGTTCAACATTTTCTCGATCTCTTTCTTGACTTCTTCTAAAATTTCGGCCTTCATCTGTCGTACTCGCTGCTGGAACGGCCGAAATCCTTTCTTAAGAGGGAGCCGATGCTCAATGATGCTCCTGTCTAACCCGAGCATCTCTGTGTAATCCCAGGCAAAGCAATCTGGGTATTCTTTCAACAAAGCTATCATCAGGCCCCTCAGATGCGGATCTAACTTTTTGCTGGTAAATGTTGGTTGTGGCTTATCCCCAGGACCAATGTCAATCTCTTCTAGCTCATCAGCCGATGTAAATCCATATCCTAGCTTTCCGTCGCCTGCTAGATCGATGCTGAACACAGGCAAAACGTATGGTGAGGATAATTTGGGCCGATTGCTGGAATTGGCCCCCTTTTCGGTTGCATTGCCCAATGAAGGTTTACAACTTATTTGTGCTCTACTACGGGAGGGAGTCTCCTTGCTACGACTACGTGACATGCTTGAGGTGAGATCATTGCTTTTTATTTTTTGGGGCCGATCGCAGGGATCGGCCTTGCCACGTACGTCCATTGACTTTGCTCTTGCTACTCTGTCAGGCCGGTGGATAAGACCAGCCTCACCCCATTTTTTGTAGCTTTGATGTGCTCACAGCCGTCTAAACTGACTCCAGAGATCGGCTCTTGGTCTTCTGCGTCCCAAATATTCATGCCAGCTATTGAGATCTCGATCGAGTCATCTGCATGAATGACCTCCACTTCATCTCCATCCCACTGTATCAGGCATTGGTGCATCGTGGATGGAATGCAGCAGTTGGCGTGAATCCAATCCCTCCCTAGCAGGACAGCGTTGGTGCTTTTGCTGTCGACGATGAAGAATGATGTAGGGATGGTTTTTCGGCCCACGGTTAGATCCACGTTCAGAACGCCTTGTGTTTCTAATGCTTGGCCGTTGAAGTCGCTTAGTGTGACGTTGGTTTTGATCAGATCTGCGTTAGAGCGTCCCAAATGCCGTAGCATGGAGTATGGCATTATATTGACTGCCGCTCCCGTGTCAACCAACATCTTGCTGACAGGCTGCCCGTTGATATAACCTCTTAGGTACATGGCCTTCAAATGTTTGTAGCTCTTCTCTCGTGGTTTTTCAAAGATAACTGGCCGTGGGCTGCAGTCAAACTGTGCTACCGGCACTTCTTCGGTTCTTGGAGCACAAAACTCCGACGGAAGTATGAACACCATATTTGTGCCAGCCGATGCCTTCACATCGGCTTTTATTTGTTTGGGGCGCCATTCTTTCTTCTGTGGACGAATCTCCGCCTCCAAAGTTTGCTGAATTTTCACGGCCAGATCGGGCCGCGCTTTCCTCAACGTGCGCAGGTATTGCGCCTCGGCTTCCTCCAAGCTACGTAGCCGCTGAACCCTACGCTTTTGGGAGTGACTGAGTCCATCAGGGCACCACCTTGGCCGGTGGTATCTATCTTCTTCTTCATCTTCTGACTCCTCGAAATCTTCCACTCGAGATGACTCAGCTCGTCTGTTCTGAGATGGGAGAGGCCCTAGACGCTTGAACACTGAAACCTCACCTGTGTCCTCCTTCTGCTGTCTACATTCCGGGCAGTTGTCGATTGTAGGCAATCGGCTCATTCCTGAATCCCAGCAGTGCTTAAAGAAAGGACAATCCCAGTGTCTGTCCATGTCTTCCTGCTCTCTTGACTTCCCCTTAGCGCGGTGCTCATATCCTTCGTCGTCTCTATCATACCGACGATATTTTCCGTTGTCTACATCAGACCGACGATATCTTTTGTCATCTATGTCGTACCGCCGGCGTCGGTCGTACTGACGGTCATATTTGTTAAGGAGATGCGCGGAGAGCGGTCGTTGATACCGCACGTTTCTCACTTGTTCCTCGGTGATGTACCGTCTGTCATCATATCGGGGCCGGTCGCGTGGGCCGGCCTCCTCCTTTTCCTTGCCACGGGAGTGACCGATTTCTTCTTTATCCCTGCCATGGTGGTATACAGGCCCTGCCATGTTAACATCGAATGAGAAATCTGGCTGACGCCTCGCGGAGTGACTGTGTTCCACCATGTTGACGCTAGGAAACGGTTGCGTATCCACTTTCATGGCAAACTGACCAAGGATCAAACGGCCTTGTTCTATCGCCGTTTGGATCTGCCGACGCAACTCTTTGCAGTCATTGGTGATATGGGTGAACGAGTGATGCCACTTGTAGTATGGTCTCCCGTTCATTTCTTGCGCCGTAGGGATTTTATGGCCTTCGGGTAACTTCAGGTGTTTTTCCTTAAACAAAAAATCGAATATCTGCTCAGCTTTGCTTACATCGAAGTCAAACCCTTTCGCAGGCCCTTGTTGTTTCACCCATTTGCAGGACACGGGATCTGCCCCCCGAGCCCATTCAGCCACGGCTACTTCCTGGTCTTCTGCAGAGTCCCCAACTTCTTCTGTCTCGACCAGGCCTATCGGGCGTTTGAAATTTTCTTGGTACAATTCCGGGTGGCGCTGCTCATACAATGTTAATTTCTGGACCATGTGCGCCAGTGAATTGTATTTCACTTGGAAAGCCAGATCCTTGATCGGCGCTGCGAGGCCCAACGCTGCCAGATCGACTGCTTCTTTCTCAGTTAAACGAGCCGAATAACATCGTTTCTTGACAGTCCTGAAATGCTGAATGTATTCCGACACCATTTCTCCCCGTTTCTGCCGCACCTGCGCCAGATCGGCAATGCCAGCCTCGGTAGCTTCTGAGTGATATTGAACATGGAACTGCTCTTCCAGTTGCTTCCACGTCCGGACTGAATCTGGTGGCAACGAGGTATACCACCCAAAAGCTGGTCCTGTGAGAGATTGCGCAAAAAACCTTACACGTAACGGGTCTGATGCTGAAATCATGCCCAACTGTGCCAAATATCGGCTCACATGCTCAATTGAGCTAGACCCTTCTGATCCATTGAACTTTGAGAACTCAGGGAGTCGATACTTGGGCGGCAGCGGAATCAAATCATATTCGTTGGGGTACGGCTTGGAGTAGCCGACTGTTCTCCTCTTTGGCAGGATGCCGAACTGGTCTCTCAAGATTTTACTGATTTGTTCCACGGTATGAGCTGCAGGGGCTGAGCTTTCATGACTCGTTCCGGTGGCATATTTAGCTAGCCACGCCTGTTTATCGGCGTCCGCTCCAGAAATCCCTCCTGCTGCAATCTGGTTCGTGCGCGCCAAGTTATTGCAGTCCGGCACGTATGTGCACACGTATCCATGTGGGATTTCTTTAGGCGGCTCATACAGGAATTGGCAATCGCCAGGATCGCCTCCAATCTTGTAGACGACGTATGCCGGTGAACCCTGTGGCTCTGGAGCTGCAAGCGTGAATGGCAGCTGCGGTCTGGTCTGGAACGGTATTTCTCCCTGGTGAGTCCCTAGGGCAGGTCCTGACGGAGAGTACTGATGCTTCATGATTTCTTGAACCACGCGAACCGCAATGCGCTCGAAAGCGTTCACCAGGCTCTCAGAATGACGGTGTAGAGAATGAGTCACCATGTAATTAACTTCCTGGCGCAGAGCTCTGGTGCGTTCCTCTGAATGGATAGACAGATCTACTTCATCGAGAACGCCTTCGGGTGAGAACCCTTTCCACCTAATGCCATGTTTACGGGTCCTCTCGAAAGAGCCGATGAGATCGGCTTCGAAGACAGCTTTAATATCATCATATTTCTTCTTGTGCTCCTCAGGCAGATCTTCGTACGTGATTGGCCCGTCCGCCATCTCAGCTGTAGATGTTGACGCAGTTGCTGTAGAATGTCCCACCGGGCGTGCCAGAATGTGTTGCCTGCCAAAACCCACCGGCGACCAGCGACGGGCAACACGAAGAGCCGGGAGGCTCCCAGAGCTGCTGGTGGGCCCTGGTCCCTCGGGCGACGGCCCTCAAAATCCGGCACACGTCCTGGCTGTTGCGAGGGCGTGCCACCTGACCTATACCTGGTCAGGAAGGTGATGGATTGCTTCAATTAGTTTCCTGCATGGCAGACACGTAAACATTAAATCTGAGCCTCGATCGGCTCTCAGGTTACCTTGTGAATCGGCTCAAAGAGCCGATTGACCCATGGTTCGTATTGGATCCACGATAACATGGGGATCCTGCTTGATCAATACCAAGTTAAATCGATCTACGACAGTCTAGGGCTTTCACCGCATAATTGGAACGTCCTACGCGTAGTTGAGCCTGACAGATACGAAAGATAACAGAAAACTAGTCCTAGAAGAGGCCTAAAAACCAACATAGAGTCGATTCCCGGAACAACCCCTCTTGGATCGGCAAACCATACCTTACGCACTACTGGATCGTTCAACCCGTTTGCAAGGCCTAACCATGCGGATATCAAACTAATCCTTGGAGAACAAGGAACAACCATAACAGATCAGATCTACTAAATAAAGACCAAGCAAGATGCTGCCCTTACGCCTAAGATAAGTGCAAAGGCAGCTAGATATTTAGGGGCAGTATAACTAAGTAAACATATCAGAAAAGTATCGATGTTAGCCCCAAAACATCTATGATAACGGTATTACTCGCCATCAACAAGGCTTCAGTACGAGCAACACAAAACAACGTATAAACTGATACTGCTCAGATCGCAAGATGCGATCTGGGCAGCATGACGCTTACCCGGAAGAAACCCTCGAAACAAGGGGTGGCGATGCGCCTAGATTGTGTTTGTTGTGAACGTGATCGTCCTCCTTTCTCAATAACCCTAGGTACATATTTATAGTCCGTAGACTTTCTATCTTTGGAACAAACCTAACTGTGTACGAACCAAACTCTATCTCTTAATTCTAAACTGAAACGTAATCTACCATAATGTACAGATACACGGGCAACCTAGCCCAAACTCTCGTACTAGACCGATTCAGAAACACTTTATATGCATATCCTCTAAGCCCATCTCAATCACGGCCCATCTCCAAATTTGGCTAAAATCCGGCGATAACAATACTGTAGAAAATTTAGTGCCGAAAATTAGGATTTAAAAAAATAAGCTGATAAATAGCTGATAGATAAAATCATCGGCCGATAAACAATTAATCTCTATTTTAAGGTCAACAAATCAGTTAACGATTAACGATTTCTTGAACATTGACTAATATACATCCTAATTTGGGAGAGAGAGTATTAGTTTGGTACCATTAAGGCAGGCCCAGCTGGCATCCTACAACTCCAATGTGTAGTGGAGTACTATGAAATATAGCATTGACATTATTCTTCTGAATTTTTTTTAAAGGTAACTGATAGTAATCGAGCTAATCATGCGACAGAGTAGTGGTGAAAAGTAGACCATTCAAGAGATGTCAAAATTGATTCAAGACTCAAGCAAAACTAGATTTATTGGCGTTCACCTTCAGTTCCCTTCACATAGACTAGTACCGACATATTTTCAGAAACTACTCCATACGTCAGTATGGAGTAGAAGATAATATGTACTCTAAACAGAATCGTGCCACCTCAGTGTACCATACGTGTGCTGGAATTTTCAGATTCATACGTATGCAAAAGGCCGGCGCCGATGTGCGTCGTCGGCGACGCTTGCAAGCAAAGGCAAAATAGTGCTGGCGAGCCGAGGCGGCAGGAAGGGGACGCGCGGCACATGTCGTGCACTCGACCGCATCCTCCATGGTGGCTTTACATTTATAGAGAACTCCGAGTGCAGCCGCCATGGATCCACATCCACTAGCTCCGCGAGGCCGACCGTATTCACGACGGCGACGACGCTTGCAAGCGAGCGGCAGAAGGCGACGCGCACATTATCCGCGCCCGCGTCTCGGTCCCGAGCGCGACTACGCAAGAGTGCACACGCATGCGTGGTCGATTCTTTCGCCATGACCGGCCGATGCGGCGTAGCGGTGTGCTTGGCTACTCACTATAGGGCGAACCTTGTTAATTCCTCTTGGCTGCCGAGGCAGCTACAGGCCTCGTCTTCCTCCTATCATAGGCTTCCACCCTCGAATACGCAACCAAATTGCAATGCCATTTTATAGGTAACGTGATGCTTGGATGTTTAGGAGAGTAGCTCACCGAAAATCTCTTTTTACAGTGAACGGTACTTACTGCAGTGACGTCATCCGTGATGTCATCCATATGCTAACTCGGTCCACTCACAAAATTATGAAACCAAACTGAAACTTAACTGAAACACGATATTTTTGGGAAACATATTGAAGTAACGTCAGCAATTTCATAATGTTTTACAATGTTTTCCATGTATCAATTTAGTTTCATAAACGTTTTCATAAAAGTTTCATTTATGTTTCAGTTATTGGTTTTATATTAGATAAATGTCAGAAGCCTCATCAATTTTAAAGCACTAGGTGAATGGTAGATATAGCTCATGTAGGTGAAGTTGCCTTTAAAAACGCTGGGTTCGGTAGCTCACCTTTTGGACATAGTTTTCTAAAATAAAACTTCATTTTTATTAATAAAAATATATATTAATGTCGTGAATATCCCAATTACAACCAACCTCTAAACAATAAGACGCCCGAAGAGGTCAAGGATGCACACATAAAAAATTAAAATAAAAGAAGAGAAAAAAACTCATCTCGATGATCAAACATTCGCAAAACTAGCATTCTAACCACCACCAAAGACAACGCTGGGCTACCAAAGAGATTCCACAAAACCAATGCCTCCAAAAAAAGAAACGGTGCACAAGCATTGCTGTCACCCGATCGAAGATATTAGGTTTTCAACATGAAAAATGTCCGGGTTCCTAGAACACCGCCGTCAGCAAGACCACCGCTAGGTGTGACCAACAATGGCCATACCTTATTGTTTCACATTGGAAATCGCGAGTCGATACTTGAGGACCACCACCAAAAATGTTGTCCTCATGTGTTGCTACCCCCGCTTGCCAAGGGGGTTGTTGCAAGTCACCAAACATCCAACACACAAGAAAGGAGCATGTGGAGCATTGTCTTCATCACATCCAGTACACACCTCTCCGTCATAACTTCGGGACTTGTAATCGCAACCACCATGACTTTCTTCACCTACCACTGAAATCTATACTTAGACATGTCCCATGACACGACAAGAAAGTTGAGCTTCGCGTCGCGCCCTCATGAAGCCGCAAGGGCTGAAAATATGGGCGTGCACGATCGGGTCGATTCCGATCTACATATCTAGGGGCGCCATGCGCTAATCATCGGAAATCTCTCACTGAGAAGACCGGAAGGGCTTTGACCGCCGGCTCCCTTCGGGACCGGACGCCCCAATCCCCACCGGTAGCCCGCAGGCTCGACCGACAACGAAGAAGGCGACCCATGCCGCCTGAAGCTTGCGCCCATTGGCCTCACGAATTCGAGCATGCCAGAGGCGAGGCCACCACCATGTTGTCTATGCGAGGCCGCATGTCCGCGGCAGCGCCATAGGATGACACCGATGCGCCCCTCCCCTAACGCAGTGTTCCGGCAGGCAAATGTGACCCCGCCGCCATCCGCCATTTTGAGGACCACCACCATGTTTTGGGGCTCACCCCGGCTACCACGCGACGAGAACACCCTGCCGCCACCATCGACCGAAGGGCTTTGACCGCCAGCTTCCTCCGGTGACAACGGGGGAGTCGAGCGAGGAGGGATGGGGGAAGTCTCTAAAAAAACACTTGATGAGCCCCGTAGTATTACGTTTGTTATATAGTAACTTATAGCTAGATAAATTAAATTTCAAGGATTGAGTTAAAGAATTTTGAAGGGGAGTCTTGTGTTTTGAACTTATCCGTGAGTAGTTTATTTTTCTTTTCTCAAACCGCCAGCTTTAGCTGATTTTTAAGGAAATGAAATACTATTACATATGCAACATAAGTGTATGACGAAAACTTGAATTTGACATTATGGACACACAGCACAGCTTTTCTTATGCACATAGAATAACAAGATGGAAATACGATAAAAAAATGCAAAGAGAAAATACCGTACTTCAAAGCTAACTGCACCTGAGTGTATTTGTTCATGGTTTGGAAAAATAGTGTCTTTATTGTCAAAAATATCTAAAAATATCACATGTTTTTGCCAATCATGTGCACATGTATTTTTTTGTCAAAAAAAATATGTTTATTGGTCCATGTTAAAAAAAACTGGTGTATTCAAAATTACTTTTTGCAGACATGATTTTTGCTTGTTTTGTCTTGGACACATCTTTTGTCTTTTCTTTATGAAACTTTATAGAAGGCACGAACATGTGCACTAAAAAAAGTTTTTAAAGATTTTTGTTCATCCAGATGCAAAAGGCACAAGGAGCCAAAACGCCATTCCTTGATAGAGTTGCTACTATTTTTTTGTGTTGTTTTCGTAAACAAAAGACAGAAACACAAACTTTTTTTTGCAAAAGAAAATTTTATCTGTGATACATATACACTTCTTAATAATGGAAATTTTGTTTGCAAAAAGAAACAAAAACATTTTTATCTATGATACATATACACTTCTTCATAATAGAAATTTTTGTTGGAAAAATTATAACTAAACTGGATATATAAAGTATTTTGGCAAACTGAAATCCCTTCGTTTGACTAGTGGAATTATGGATTTAAGTAAACTTTTAATGATATATCTGTCAACGGTTGAATCATACTACTACATCTTGTTCACTTTCTGGTGGTGTCTTTTTGGAAGACCGCTCGCCAGTACATGACAATCATGCATTCATGTACTTTCTTTTTCTTATAATAATTTTGGTTGACTGCATTCTCGGCGTCTCGATATCCTTGTGACGTGCTATTACCGAGAACGGTTGTACTTTGCATCACTTTGTTGCATTAGTAATACTTATTTTCATAAAATGCAAAATATTTCCCGAAAACAATAATGCATAGGGATTAACGTGTACACATCATGTTGCAATGATGCATATCATGCATCCCAATCCTTTAGGTAGCCGGTCCCTACTTCAAGAATACCTTGGAAATGTCTTTCCCCCTTGTAGCATTATTTTCCCTTGTGAGCATATCCCTTTGACACATGACAAGTGACAACGAGGCATATGGAGGCTCCAAGAGCTTTCTTGCGTTGAGAGCTAAGCAAAGACAGCAAAATGCCAAGTTTAGTATTTCTGTCCATAAGAGACCATAAGTGCAGGCCTGCACTAATGCAACCTATTGCATTACAGCCAAGTCAGATACACTGTTAATTAAGTGCCAGCTGACATGTAAACAACAAATTTTCACAACTATATTCCCACTTAGTTTCTACTCCATCCGTTTCATAATTTCGGTATGTTTTTTACTTAAACTTGAACTACAATCACAGTAAAAAATATGAAACTGAAGGAGTACATAATTATCGTGGTCCAAACGTAGCAACATAAAAATAAAAGAACTATTATATGATATCCTCCTATCGTGATGTCCTCTCTCTCAAGAGTCCGTATGGCACATGGACTGATAAATTAGTTAGGTGATCCAATTAAACTCATTGATCTGACAGGAGCTCGACAACAACTTCACCTTGTCTTATCGTACTACTAGCAATAAATCAACGAAATGATCAATAGAGTACATTTCCTTTTCTTTCTTTTTGAGGGAATTTCCATTTCTTTGTTAGTTCGAGAGAGGATAAACGAAGGAAAGCAAGCGAAGATGTGGTCATACGGATAAACTGGGGCCCGCCGGTCAGTGGGACCGCGCCAGCAGTCAACAAACCAACCAACCAACTGCCGAAGCTGCCCACTCCGGCAAGCAACTGGCCGTGGACACCCCCTCGGCTCCGGCGTCCGATCGCCATCCCCCGGAGCTCCCGAGCCACCCTTGCCTTCAAAGCCACTGCTTCCTCGCCGTGGCGGCTTCGCCTACTTAAGCGCGCGCCTCCGCTGCTCGTACACTCGCAGGACACTCCACCTCTTCGACCTTCTTCCTCAGCTGGTTGGTGCTGGGTGAGGATTCATGGTGAGCAAATTTACTAGCAAAAGGATCGATCTCTTCACTGTACATGTCGCTGTATTGGATTCTTTCTTGGGTTCTTGGGCTGGATGAGCAGGGAGGTTGTTCGATGAAATGCTACATCGAGGAGAGTGACTTGAGTGGTATCTATTTTGTTGGAACAGTCCGTTAGTGTCCGTGTATAGTTGCATACTCCTTCACGTGCCTATAAGACCATCTGAAACCCCATCTCATGTTTTCCGTTTTGAGACGCATGTATAGTTGCATACTCCTTCACGTGCAGTAAAACACATCAGTGACCATTATTAAGTACTAGCTCATAGTCATTGTTTTGGGAATCTCGCAGTTTTCTTCTTTTCATTTCTTTCGATTCTCTAATGGTATCATAGCTTCTAATCCGTATCATTGTCAGGTTTGAAAAGTGTGTCTCATTCGACCTCTCATAGTTTCAATCTCCTTTTCATTTTTTGTTCCACAGACACACTGACTACATTAGTGCTGTTTACAAGTTGATGAAGCGTATGGGGACCAAAGAAGTGTTCCGTCCTACCATCTCGTGCCTGCTGCTCCTGTTCTGCGTGGGCTGCAAATGCATTGCATCAGAATTAGAGGCGACGCAGACGGCCACCCTCAAGGTCGATGCCTCGTCACAGCTTGCGCGAAAGATCCCAGACACACTGTTTGGGATGTTCTTTGAGGTGAGAAACTAGTTTGATTGATTTATACCGGTGTATGTTTTCTCATAGTACATCTCGAGATTACTCAAGTTTCATCGGATGCTACGGAGTTACAGCAAAACAGACAAATGCGTGGTCCATTATATTCTCATATTAACTACCATGGCTAATGTTGTAGGAGATTAATCATGCAGGAGCTGGTGGCATATGGGCAGAACTTGTTAGTAATAGAGGTAATTCATCGTTGTTGGTTGTCGGATGTGCTGCAGTCCATTGGAACCTAAAACAGGAATAGCATGATGAATAGAAGTATATAGTTATTCCCGCTATTTTTTCTCTGAAGATGATAACTCTCCCCATGCTTGTTTAACTCAATTCTGTTTTGTCACATACCTCAAACACAACAATAATTGTTCACCTAGCTTCAAATATGATAGTTGATCTTGAGTATATATCTGGAATATTAAAAAGTAGGTTGTTTTCCTACAGAAATATTTCCCATGGAATCATCCAATGCATTTTGTTATTCAGGTTTTGAAGCTGGAGGGCTCCATACGCCATCAAATATTGACCCATGGTCTATAATCGGAGATGACTCTTCCGTATTTGTAGCGACTGATCGTACATCATGTTTCAGTCGAAACATTATTGCGCTTCGGATGGAGGTTCTCTGCGATGACTGCCCAGCTGGCGGCGTTGGCATTTACAACCCTGGGTTCTGGGGCATGGTATGATACGATTTAAGTTGACCATAATTTGATCACTTGTATCACCATGCAAATTATAGGTTGATGAACAATATAACTTGATATCAATGTATCATTTGATAGTAATGCTTTTTTGCGTGTATTCTTTTGTCTGTCTTGCAAGGCAGCTGGCAGTATTTTGACCTCCTTGCATTTTGTTTGGTATAATTTTTATGTAGTGCAAGCTTTAATATCCCAACGTATGCAAAATGAAGTACATATTTGTTTTTCCTAAACCTTTCTACTCCTTTTTATCCAATTTAGTAATTACCCTTACCATTTTATTTTTCAGAACATAGAAGATGGAAAGACGTACAATCTCGTTATGTACGTTAAATCGGCTGAAGCTGCAGAATTGACAGTTTCACTAGCAAGCTCTGATGGGTTGCAGAAGCTAGCTTCAGCTACCGTACCGTTAGTATCATTTTTCTCAATGTTTCGTCAGGAGTAGGGCGACATTATTTCAATTTTTTAAATGATTATGTTGTTTCAGAGTTGCTGGCACTTCCAGCTGGACAAAAGTGGAGCAGAAATTTATTGCTAAAGGAACAAACAGAACCTCAAGACTTCAGATAACATCTAACAAGAAGGGGGTTGTATGGCTTGATCAAGTATCGCTCATGCCTTCAGACACGTTTAAGGTATATTGTATTTCTATATTCTTGATGTTGATAAGAACTGAAAGCAGGCAGAGATCCAAGGCTTTAGAAAACTGAACTATACATCAATTGAAGAGCAAACTCTGAACACAAAGCACTGATCTATTGTAGTAAAATTTCTCCTGGCATTGGCAAAAACAATCTGCTGCCAGAAACATGATAGGTTTGATAGACCTAGGTATAAGTCATAATAATATTGACCTAATATTTAAAAAAAAATATTTGCCATTAAGTCTTAAAGTTTTTTTGGTCTGATTATCTTGGTTATGTTTAAATTATTGCACGGGTCGTCTGGCAAGTCCATTGCAATTTTCATACTAATGTGGGGGCACATTTCTATTTCCCTACCTCAAAAGAGGAACACTAGTTTCGAGCCTATGGTGCTACACTTATTGAGAAATTTGATTACAAACCAAGTAGAACCAAGTCTGGAATGTTACATTATTTTTTGCGGAAGCATTGTGTTTTAAGTGGATACTCTGTGTTGTATATATTTTCCAGGATATCAGCAAATGCCCTAGGTACATCTTTGTCATGCTTATGGTGCTTGAGTTTATCTGAGTATGTAACTGCCTTTTTTAACTTATGATTCAGGGACATGGTTTTCGCAAAGAATTGATATCAATGCTTTTGGATCTAAAACCACGATTCTTGAGATTCCCTGGTATGGCTGGCTGAGTCTTGTCAAATTTATGCTCAGTTCATTGGGGGCTTCACGCTAATGTCTAGAGTCGTACAAGATAATTTACTGGATGTGATATTTTCCCATATTGCTTTAACCTGATTATCCTTACATTGAGATCAGAACTAGCGAGACCTAGCTGAATTGGGACCTTATTTTGCCCAGTTAAAGAAATTCACTGAGCCAATTAATGACAATTCCTAGTGTGATGTTCAGCCAAAATATGAGAGAATTAGATTTCATTGTTTTCTTAGTTAACTAATACGGAGTATATCAGTACCATATGCAAGTTACATTAACTGACTGAATTTCATATCTTCCAAGTTGAATGTGTGCTCTGACAATTCTAATTAGACATCCTCTTCCATATAAATGTGTTCCTTTATCTAAGTTAATACTCCATTCCCTTGGAAAAATGTAATACTCTGTTAAAATGAGTCCAACAGGTCCCAAATTAAGTTTATAAAACTGTCTGATTTTTAGTGTTTTCATTACTTTTACATGGTTTACTTGGAATGTATTATAGGTGGTTGCTTTGTTGAAGGCGACTGGTTAAGAAATGCATTCAGGTGGAGAGAATCTATTGGTCCATGGGAAGAGAGGCCTGGACACTTTGGAGATGTTTGGCATTACTGGACTGACGATGGCCTTGGATATTATGAGTTTCTTCAGGTACCATCCAAGTAGTGAACATGATTTCACCCTTTTTTTCTTTTATATTCTACTTGAACCATAGAGATCCTAACCATTTATTATCTTAAAAATCCATATCAAAGCTTTCTGAAGACCTGGGTGCTGCTCCAATCTGGGTATTCAACAATGGTAAATATCTTCACATTTTATAATATGAATGATTAGCGGTATTGGCCTCCTTAAAACTGGAGTTCTCTTTTTAAATAACAGGAATCAGCCACAATGATGAAGTTAGTACCGCTGCTATTGCGCCTTTTGTA
The DNA here is from genome assembly GCF_019359855.2 of Lolium perenne. Taxonomy (NCBI): domain Eukaryota; kingdom Viridiplantae; phylum Streptophyta; class Magnoliopsida; order Poales; family Poaceae; genus Lolium; species Lolium perenne. The sequence goes on from NC_067247.2 coordinate 166,955,983, forward strand.
AAGGTATTGTTGAAATTTAACTTCATTTTCTAGCAAGTTAGATACATGAGTGTGTGATGGATACTTCTAACTCTTGAATGAACTGCAATTTTCAACCAATAATAACTGAGCATTGCAATGGTGCATCAACCTACTTATCTGTTTCTCAACCTTCTCCATGGATCAGCTTCTTCCATTTCTGTTATTTACTTTCGTGGTACTGTAGTATTAATAAAAACATCAAGTGATAGCCATTATTCTTACCATGAGTTAGATGTTTATCAAACCCGTGTACAATATCCCAAAATTATTGTCTTTCTACAGGACGTATTGGACAGTCTAGAATTCGCAAGGGGGACTGCAAACTCAACATGGGGCTCTGTTAGAGCTGCAATGGGGCATCCAGAACCATTCCCAGTCAAGTATGTTGCAATTGGAAATGAAGATTGTGGGAAGAAATACTACCTCGGTAAATTTTGAACTACCTGTTAATGCAAAATGTACTCAGCTCTCATGTGTGTTCTTGATCTTTTCTGTCAACTGCTACTATTATTCCATTCATTTCACATTATAGGTCCAAGTCTCCGTCATGCCTTGTAGATGAGAACTAAATGGTGTAAAATCATATAGATACCAAGATTCAACCATGGCTACACCTATTAAGAAAAGTGCTCCAGATAATTAATCACAAAATTTTCCTTCCAAAATTTAGTGCATAATCCACAAAGAAATGTGATTGGACTAGTGAGCTGAAACAACACTTCATGAGCAAATTGATAGTGATTTATGTTCCCATGAAAGAAAAAATGAAGTGAGTGAAGGATAGAATATATAGCACTACTAGCTAAAATAGGAAAAGAGGAATAAATTCACCATAAAGTAGTTCCACTTGATCGAGTAGCAGTTCTGTATTTTCACATAAACTGTATAAAGAGAAACCATCTGAAATAAATCTTGTAGTTACATTATGCTTTGATTCTGTTGAACAGGTAATTATCTCAAGTTCTACAATGCTATAAGAGAAGCCTATCCAGACATTCAGATGATCTCAAACTGTGACGGTTCATCCAAACCACTTGACCATCCTGCTGATCTGTATGATTTCCATGTAAATTACCCGTGACACATTTGCTTGACTCATTTCCTCTGTTAAGATTGTACTTGGTTATCACCACTGCTCTATTTTCCCCTTGAATTAGAATCTGAAATGCTGCTTTTTCTATAGGTCTACACCGATTCGAAGACTTTGTTTAACATGAAGGGTACATTTGATCGAACTTCTCGTACTGGGCCCAAGGTATGCCTCAGTACTCACGGTTCACTCTATCTTTCCATTTGTGGGAGAAATGCTTGTGACATAGGCTTGATGGCCTTTGAAATGTTCTGTTACCACATAGTTCAGCACCTCTGCCTTTCATTAGGGATGTTCTTGCGATAGTCGTGTGTTTTGTGGGTTCCTTGGTTTATCATCACCATTATTCAGAACTCTGATTTTTAATGAATATGATAACCAATGATGATGATGAGAAATGCTCATACAATCAACTGTAAGAATTTAGACTTGAACCAGAACATGCATCTTTTTGCATTTCCACTTGAACCACATTTAACTTAGCTCTAGTTTCCGTGAAGTCGCGAAATGCCAACCTGCAGAAGTGCACTTACTGAAGTCTTTGATGGTGCTTGCATGTCCTGGAAAATCTTGGGCTTTTCATTTGTTCTCTTGATTACAAAATAACATAGCTCTCCTGCATATCCCTGTGTTTTGACAATATGAATATTGGATAGGCTTTTGTCAGTGAGTATGCTGTTTGGAGAAGTGATGCTGGTAGAGGAAGCCTTCTTGCTTCACTGGCAGAGGCTGCTTTCCTCACTGGACTAGAGAAGAACAGGTGATCTCTCCTTATATTTGTCTCTTGGTCGTTCATCTGTTTGGTCATCACATCTGCAGTTTTCCAGTGAAGATTTATATATTATATGTGTTCATCAAGTTAGGGTCTCATGGAGCTTGTTCTACTCTTGTAGCAACGAGCTATTGATCTGTACCGTGGGTTAGCTGACCTCTTCTTCGTTCTTTGCAGTGATATTGTTCAGATGGCAAGTTATGCGCCACTCTTTGTAAACGACAATGATCAAACGTTAGCATCGATGGCTATCTTTTTCTTCATTTCTTTAGTTCTTATTGATTAATATTGCAGTAATTATGTTTGAATTGAACAATCAGGTGGAACCCAGACGCTATTGTCTTCAACTCCTGGCAGCAATACGGAACTCCTAGTTACTGGATGCAGAAGCTTTTCCGCGAATCTAGTGGTGCCATGCTTCATCCAGCCACAATCAGTTCCAACTACTCTGGTTCTCTGGCAGCATCTGCTATCACCTGGCAGGAAGATTCTGGGAATAGCTTCTTGAGAGTAAAGGCAAGTAACGTTCCTACTATGTAGTATCCGGAGGAGGAGGACGTAGATTCTTGGTGTTAATGTTGGAAGATCCTTTGCAGATTGTGAACTTTGGATCAGACAAGGTGAGCCTCACAATCTCTGCGACTGGGCTTCAGGCTAGCATCAACGCGCTGGGGTCAAACGCTACTGTTCTGACGTCCAGTAATGTGATGGATGAAAATTCTTTCAGTAACCCAACCAAGGTAGTATACCATCTCTGCTTGTGAGTAGGTGTAGAGCATGTTGTGGGTTTTGGTATCGTTCTTCTGGGAGAGCTGCTCATCTGAAGCCGAATCTTGCTTATGATGAACAAAATGCAGGTTGTGCCTGTGACAACCCAGCTGGGAAACGCTGCAGAGCAGATGCAGGTCACACTTGCTGCCCACTCCTTCTCCTCTTTCGACCTTGCGCTGTCTCAGTCGAAGCTTGTCGCGGAGATGTGAAGCAGCCACACGAGGTTAGGGACAGATGGAAACACGGCAAATACACGAGGCGAGATACAAACGTGCAGGAGGCTGCCAGTAATTATTATACATGTATCTTGATAAAGCACTTTACAGTGTAACAAAAAGAAGATGCTGCATACAGTATTTTACTATAAATAAAGTTGATATCGGGGTGATCTGCAGTTAATTTTCCCTTGTACATGCTTTGCTTTGGATCCATATATATGCAACAGCTAGGAAGAGTGAACAAGCATGGACACATGAATATCTTTGCGATCTGTATTCACTTTCACAAAACATTGCACAGAAAAAAAAAGTCGCAACCTCATGAGGAACGCATATTCTGTATTCACTTTGAAAAAATATTTGGATACAGAGCTTACAGATCCCTAGGAGTATTTGGCAAAACCTGTGTGGGTATCTCCACAAAAAATTGGATACCTACATACTACAGTCTACAGAGGAGTTAGTACATTACAATCGCTGGCTGCTGAGGGAGATGGTATCCTAATTCCTAGCTAGAATTGGATATCGTAGGCTGAAAGAGGCAGGGAGTAATCGATGTCTCCAGCTCCGTCGAAGTCGTTGCCGAGCGTATCCCACGCATCCTGTGCTATCACGTCGTCTCCTCTCTCATCAGCCACAAAGCCTTCCAGCGAGCTCGCACCTTCTTGGATCTTGCCTCCGTGTTCCTTCACCGCTGGCACCTCTTCGAGCTCGGCCTCCATCTGGCCTTCTTCTTGCATCTTGCCTCCGTGTTCCTTCACTGCTGAGAGTGCTGACACCTTCTCTAGGTCTGCATCCAACCTGTCCGCCCAACTCGTCAAGTCGTCGTCGTCGTCGTTGCTGGCTTCTTCTTGGATGATGGGGTGGCTACCGTCCGACGCCATTTCAGGCTCGGCCAATGTTGCGAGCTTGTCGTTGTTGCCGGTTTCTTCTTGGATCATGCCGTTGTCCTCCTCTGTCGGGCTTTTCAGAAGATAATCCTCCAACGATCTCCCGAACTCGTCGTCGTCGTCGTCCATGACGTTGGCCGGCGCTTTAGCCGCAGGCCGGGGAGAAGGTGCGACCGGCTGCGAACGAGGTGATATGCGAGGACTAGCCTGTCGCTGAGGCATCGCCGGAGCAGGACACTGTGGACGTACCGGTGGCACTGGCACCTCCAGAGGTGCCGGTGTTGGGCGCATGCCGCGCATCCGCTTGGGCGGCTGTGGCTCGACAACGTGCTGCGTGTTGGTGACGCCAGGCTGCCGTGGTCGCGAGGAAAGATCAAGGGCACCCGGGAGCGGTCGCTTCTTGATCGACTGCGGCTGCATGATCTTTGAAAGCGCAGGCGCCGCTTGTTCTTGTCGACGCGGCTGCTGCTGCTGCTGAAGGGCCATAGCAGTGGCGAATTCTTGTCGACGTAGCTGCTGCTGCTGCACGGCCATGCCATTGGCTGGTCCTTGTCGATGCAGCAGCAGCTGCTGCTGAACGGCCATGGCATTGGCGGGTCCTTGTCGACGCAGCTGCTGCTGCTGGTGCTGAACGGCCATGGCAGCGGCGGCTTCTTGTTGGTGCTGGTCGGCGGCCGCGGCGGTGTCGTCAGGTTGAAGAGGAAGATCATCCCCTGCTAAAGATTCCTGGAGCGTGACGGGGTTCTTGGAATTGAGAGGGACGTAGAGCCTGCAGAAGACGCGCTCCCTCCCTTCGGCGTCGACGACGGCAGAGTCGTCCAGGCCGGAGCAGTGGTACTCATCCATCCGCCAATCCGTCTTGCGGCTCTTGTTCTTGTACACGTACTTGAGCGTCTCGTGGGAGCCGATGATCACGCCGGCGCGGTTCTTGATGTCCTTCTTCTCGGTGCCGACCCAGCTGCCGGGGCCGGCGGCGCGCGACATCCTGAACCCATTCCCGGCCTTCTGCCGCTTGACGGTGGTGAAGAAGAAGCGGTTGTGGGTCCTGGGAAGCCGGGTGTACCTCTTCGCCAGATCCTTGGGCTCGAAATCGTACACTTGCACCTCGGAGATGACCGCGGCCGTGTCCGGGAGCGGCTCGCGGAGGAGATGGCCCCGGAGGTAGATGCTGATCGCCTCCTCGTGCGACGGAACAAACCGGGCGCCGGAGCGGAGCGCGTGCAGGACATCGGCCGTGCTCATCCGCGGCGCCATCTTTTGCATGAGAGAGCTTGCTAGAGGGGGCCGTCGATCGAGTGCTTTTTTGGTGTGGTAGAAGCTAGGGATTGCCTGCCCATAAATACTCCGCATGCCTAAGCTAGAGACGGTGACCTAACCGGATGCTACTTCAATTCCGACACGCACACTGATAAGCATGGACACTATATATCCTGCTCGAAATGACACCGTCTGTCACACGGACTGGAACTATACACCGCCTTAGTTCCGTTTCTTAATTTGGGTTTGATAGCATGCACGATCCTAATCGGACTGACACAGACAGGACCTACACACAAACGAACACGACGCCGTGCCCACATCGGACTCTTATTCCTAACAAGGTCGAATATCCATTGCATCCTGTAATGTGTTATCTTCCCCTTGTGGACTTATCTAGCTATGTCCTGTAATGTGTTATCGTGTGGCCTGGCGTGCTAACTTTGCTTGTGATCCGTGGGATCTGAGTTGTGTGAACTATGTTGATGTACCGAACTATGTTGCCGTTGCTAGCTTTGGTCTATAAAGCCGGGCCTTTTTCTATTTAAAATATGAACCGTTTAGCATATTTATGGACTCTACATTCTCGTTGGGGATTCGGATTCTTAAGCAAAATTGAGTTTATTAAGATTATTCAACTTAATTCTCAGTCAACACCAAAGAAAAATTCATCGGATCACTGGATTGCTGCATGATCTGTGCTAGTCATATTTGCAACCGAGAAAATCCCAAGCACGCTTAATCGAAGAAAAAAAAAACATCTTGTTAGCATGAGTATCATAGATCAGGATGTCACAATAACCCAACAAAAATACGCAAACACAATCATGTTGTCACTCCTCACCATACCATGCATAGGGAAAGCATCAACAAGGTGTGATTTGATTTGGATTTTTAGAGCCAGTAGGTTACCAGCAAAAAGTATACATACATATACAGCATGAACATGGTTACATAACACAAGTTCGGAATTCGTAGCATTACAAAGTACAACACCACTAGAAGAAATACACTCACACAGATGAACAGTGTGTTGGGAGTTTGGAGCCACTATGCAAGCAAGAACTCGGACAGATTATGAGGGTGAACTGCCATCAGCATTGTTCTTCTTCTTATGATGGAACATTCCTGTGATGCTAGGCAGCATGAAGCTCTTCTTCAACAGAGCTTTGCTGTTCTTCTGATGCCCATTGCTCTTTTCGTTGGCTCTTGGGGCGGAAGCCCTGTGCACAGAGTTAGACGGAGCATCTGCTAGCGATGTGGCTCCCACCGGAGGCACGTAGGCCTCGGCGTTTTTGTTTTGTTCTTCCTTCTCTCGCCACCTCTTGAGCTCACTTTCCACCGCCTTGTTTGCTGCTTCCGCCGTCTCTGCCTTCTTTAGCGCCTCCTCTGTCGCCAGTTCCATGTCTTCCATCTCCTTCCGAGCAGCTTCCAGTTTCTTGATTGCCTCATTCTCGCTTGCTCTAACAGCTTCCACCTGGGCCATAGCAGCAGCAACCTTCATCTCGGCCAGCTTCTCCGACTGTTCCACCTTTCGGCTTAAAGATTCAAACTCCTCCTTCGAGATGGTGATATTTGCACCTGGTTCTGAAATTGAAGCACGTGCAGCAGTTGCCCTGTCCGTTAGTTGCCTGATCTGATCAAGAGCCTTTGATTCAGCCGCTTTTGCTACTTCTGCTTCCTTCAAGGAGGACTGTAACTTCTGCTCGGCTTCCACTAATGCAGTGCGTGCTGCTTCAGCTTCATCTCTCAACTCAGCTGCGCGTGTCTGCATCACCTCAGCTTCCTGAAGAGCATTTTTTGACTCGGAAGACAACTGCTCTAGGGCCAACATCAGGTCATCCGAAGCTAATGTTGCATCCGCTTCTGTGGCAACCGCTGTCTCAAGATCAGATTTACACTTCTGGAGCTTAACATGTAGGTCTCCCACAATAGATTCAATTTCTGCATCTTTATGTTTCAGCTGATTGTGTTCCTCCTTTACAGCCTGTAACTCCAGCCTCAGAGATTCAACCAAACTGCTAAGAGAAGTTTCCTCTTGTGCAACTTTCTGCAACGTTTCTTTAGCATCATCAAGCTCTGTGCTGACAGCAGAAACGGCCTCCAAATCCCGAGCTCTGGCATCTTCAATCTGCTTCTGCAAAGATGCAATCTCAGAATAAGTCTCATCTAGTTTCTCTTGGAGGCTCTTGCAAGCTACAGGATCAAAACCATTTCTCAAAGCTGACAATTTCCTCCGACTTTCTTCCAGAGCTTCTTTACAGGTTTTCCTGGCAACATCCTTCTCAGCAAGAACGTGTGCCTCCTCTTCACGTGCTTGCTCCGTGGCTGCCTTAGCATGCATAAGTGACTCCTGAACTTGTGCAATCTCAGTACGGAGCTGCGATGCCTTTTCCTTGTTTGCTTCAGAAGACTGCATGGACTCTGCTTCCTGCTGAGCAGCAAATAACTTGGCATCCAGCGAGGTTTCAAAATCCTTCCTCAGTTTTCTAAGCTCTTGCTTTGCTGCATCAAGATCTGCCAGAGCAACAGTATACTGTTCCCTCGCATTGTCTAGCTCTTGTTTCAAAGGACCATCCTTTCCAACTGCTTCACCAGAGCTTCCACCTTCAAGCTCCTTTGTTCGGATATTTGCATCTTCTGTTGCTTTAATATTCAGTTCTTTTGACTTGTTAACTGCATCAAGCTTATTTGTTAGATCCTCAACGGTTTTTTTAGCTCTCTCCAGTTCAGAGAGGGCTTGAGCTCTGGTAGTCTCAGCGTTACTCAGCTGTTCCTTGTATTTATCCAGTTCTTTCTGGGCTAAGTGCAGCTCTGTCTCCTTTGCCAACACCCTCTGCCACAGAACAAAATTAGATGCGCAAAGGATCAGTATGATCATATAGTTCTGGAATACTACCTCCGTTCCAAAATAATTGTCGCAACTTTATCTAGATACGAATGTATCTATTGCATTTTAATGTGCAGAAGATACATCCGTACCTAAAAAAAGTTCGACAATTATTTCGGAACGGAGGGAATACAAGCTACTAGATCCAAGTGAACTGAAACTGATAAAAAAACACCCTATAGAGACTGGTTAACATTGATAACATGGTAATATAGCAGCATCTATGGAAAACTAGGGTGGAACCAATTGGAAGGAACCAACATGTACTACATGTGGCCCATGATACATCATATGTAATGCACAAATCAAGATACATGAAAAGCAGTTTAGGAACAACCTTATTCTACATATTCAAGAGATTGTACAAGAAAAGTTAAATGTTCATTTGAAAATAGAGAGAGCATTCATTGCTCACAGGAAGTCCATGTTTCCGGTCGTGAGTTATTGCAATAATGAATAGTTTCGCCAACTGACAAGTTCTCCATTCCCTCAGCTAGGATCTGACTAATTCACATGAAGTCAATTCCAACTCTATTTATGGAATGGTATAGATACATCTGCAAATTCCAATAAGGAAAATTTCGATATGATGGATAGTCACATATGAAGTACCGCCACTCACTATTATTCACTTTGTTCTTCATTATCCCTTTTAGATCCGAATTTAAGAACAACAAATTTAACTAATTGTATAAAATGTTCTTTTAAGGTTGTATAAAAGTTGTGCTTTACTAAGATAAGGAGTGAGCCGGTAGAGCTAAGAAATGTTCTGATACAACTGATGATTCCCAGTTACATCATGTCTAATACAAGATTATCGCTTAAGACAAACTTTAACAGCTGCCGAGAATGTCCAGAAACATAGCAGAGGTTAGCAATTAAAGAAGAAAAGATGGTTTGTATAAATATAACATTCTGATAGACATGTAAAATCATTTCCCCTTGTTTCCTTGTATCAAGAGTCAAAACAGGACGTTTTGCAACTTCCATAACAGCTCAGTAACTGCTTAAACTGAATTGAAGGCAATAATTGTAAGTTTAGACAATGCCAAATGGATAATGGAAAGGGTGAAAGGAAAAGTTTTTAGAAAAAAAAAATGGTACAGTACAATCTGATGACTTCATAGAGTTTGATCCACAAATCTGATCACGGAAACCCAAAAGTAAGTTTTAAGTTAGCAATTCAAGCACCAATATAGCTTTTCATCAAGTTACTGCGCTTTATAATAGTGAATGGCTACAGGGCATGGTTTTAAAAGGCGTTAAAGCATCTTAGAGCGGAGGGGTGGCGCTCTGACGCCTAAGCGATGCCTAGGCGGGCGCTTTAGACGCCTAAAGTGGTCGATTTTCCAAGGCGGAGGGGGGTCGCCTTGACGCCTAAGCAATGCCTTTAAAACCATCCTGCAGTGCATATAATATATGTGCATACTAATAAATCAGCATGCAGGCCTACTATATAATCAAAAAACAAAATCAAGTAACCCTATATAATGAAATATTAAAGCACACAATTTCGGTTCCTAAATAGTACCTCTGCTTGAGGAGCCTGTGCCTTTCTGGTTGCAGATTTGTCAGATGAAAAGCGGACCTCGCCAAACAAGCTCACTGCGGCTTTAACGGATTCGAATGGAGCCCTCGTGTCAATTTCTCCAATCTCCGTCTTTTCCGGATCAGCGGAAGGTGATTTTGTCCCCATATTCTGCAGGCTGCGACAGTAAATCATCGCAAGTTACATCACATTGATAACATAAGTATTCCTCACATATACAAGAACTAGAATGGATTGGTTCAACGAAGGCTTCCGCAAAGGTTTGATAAAAAAAAAGATATTTAGTAGCTATATACCATGCTGATGATTAGTTTTACTCCCTCCGATCCATAATAAATGTCGGGAAAACTTAGTACAAAAGTTATAGTAACCTAGTACTAAATTCCCGACACTTATTATGGACTGGAGGGAGTACAATATTCAGGGGCTAAAAAAACTAAATATGTTTGCGAAGTTTGTGAATATTCGAACATCGATTAGACCCAGCCCCAGTGATCAGACTCCATGTGCTAGGTTTTTCATTGCCAAAACAGCACTGCTCCCTTATCCAATAAAACAAACAGGTGTCCTGTTAATCTTATATGCCCCCTATCGCGTGGTACACGTGATAAGGTACTCTCAAACGAACAAACAAACAAAAATCTTATATGCCCCCTACCACATGGCTCTCATTCCCATCGATGCCGAACACCACCAAATAGGATCCTCTCCAGACATTGAACATGACCAGTAGACACCGGACCCCTAAACTACATCATGATAACAACCGATTTGTCGACGAATTGTTGCTCCAATCGGCGAAACAGATCATCCAGCAAAAAATGCATATGCAGCCGGCATCCGGCATCCTGGCTAGCAGCAAAGAAATTTGTCGTGGGCACCACCCACACACACACTAGTATGTTACAACGCCAATCCAACAAACAAATTCAAACAAAAAATAAAGCCGGTAATATCCCCAACGACATCGTCATGACTGGCAATTGCAGGGTCGACGCTACATTACAAATCATCCGTCGCGATCCAGCATGTAGCTGCGACTAATTCAGAGCCGCGCTTCCATTTCAAACACGTGGAGGGCGATCATGTAACGGTATCAAGGTTCGATCGAGGAGGATCCGCCGGACCGGACCGGCCAATGCAAGAGGAGGGTTACCTGACTGACGGCGGTGATGGGCCGGGGGAGCGGTTTGACCGAATTCGAAGAGGGTGGTGCGCTGGAGGTCGGGAGGTCGAGGTCCCGCGCTGCCGAGGCCGACGACGCGGCAGAGGGTGCTGGCCGGATGGAGAGCGGGAGGCGGTGGTGCGGCGGGGAGCAGGGATGAGGTCGTCGGAGGTCGGAGCGGGGGGAGGGAGGGAATGGAGGCGAAGGGGAAAGGGGGTGGTGCGGTGGCGGATTTCACGGGGCGTCCGCTCCTGTCTTTTGGTCTATTTGCACGGATGCCCCTGTGTCTGCTCTGCTTTCTCAGGCGATCCTCCGTCTCTTTTTTATCTCTTTTTTTAGGGGAGGGAGGGAGGGAGAGGGACATTTTCCAGCTGCAACTGGTCTGGGCCTCTCACAAAACTAGGTCGCCGCTCAGCATAGCGAGCCCAGTTTTTATAAGTTCTGGTCACACTATGGTAAATCTGGTGGACCAGGAGGAAGGTGATCCATGAAGATCCTTTGTGGATTCACTTTTTTTTCGAAAATTCCACTAATCTATTACTATAATAACCATCAATCAATAGCACTACAAACAAAGCTAAAAGTAATAAAAATGACAAGTAGGTCAACCACCTACCTAGCAACGACTATAGACTGACGCGACCTAAAAGTGCGCCGCCATCCTCACCCCTCCATCACTGCAGCCGGACAAATTTTATCGTAGTAAAGCTTGTTGAAGTACACAAACAAGAAATTGTTGTGCTAAGAATCCAAAGGACCATCACACTAGAGCAACAACCGTAGATCGGAAGAGACTGGTCTGAAACCACATCAACAAAACAAGAAAAACAACCGGATCCCAGGAGATCCTCCAGGCACACGACTCCACACGCCCTCCATCGATGCTATACACACCACCGGAGCGAGGATAGGGCAGGGAGGACCTCACCGCTGCCTCACCATCCCGAAGAAGACATTAAAAACAACGTAACAAAGAATGAAAACCCTCCCGCCTGCGAGAGGACGTGGTCCACCACACCTCCAAGGCCCCAAGGCCACCGGAGGCGGAGCGAACCGGGACCTAGGATGTATGGCTCTAAATAAAATCGTAATTTCTGAGATCATAGAGAAGGAAACAACGCAACGTATCAACGAGGGTTTTCGGTCTGGACCACAAAGCTGGGCTCTTTGAGCCTTATGTTTAAAGTGTAGTTTCTACTTGTTTAATAAAAACTAGATAATGGAAAAAATGTGAAATGAATAATAAATTGCAAATCAAATGAAGAAGATGTATACCTAACTTGTTGCTTTCCTCGCTGGAATTTATCCTTGTGGAAAGTGCAAGAAAGAAGTCCGCCTCATATGGAGTGGATTGGAGTCGTTCTGCGGAACATTTGTTGCTCTAGTGTCTAAATGAACGGCCGGCCCATTGTCACGTCTGAGAGACAACTGCTAAGCTTCGGTGTCTGCATCAGCACAGTCACCTCCTATGTTACTACCTATGTTACTCCCACTATAAGTAGTATAAGCTCGGTAGTGGATCATGGCGTAGCTCCGAGGGAGATCCTAAACTTCGGGTAGACCGGGCTCTCGACGCTGCCATAGAGAAAAGTTACGCTTACTAGGTATCGTGTCATCTACCTTACATCTATGTTGTAGCAATACTTCATGTTATCTACATAGGTGGACCAAATATAAAATATTATCTAAGCATGTCCTAGAAAAATCTTCACAACTTGGTCAAAAGTTAGTGGGGTGGGGTGGGGTGGGGGGCAGTGGCCCCCCTTCACCTACATTATGCTCCACCTCTTTTTTCCAAAATGAAGAAAATATGCAACCAATGGATCATATGAGTACACTCGTTGCACGATCTTCAAGGTGGTGGCATGTGCTGAAACCCTGGATATTCACCTCGGAAACATCAAGTGTAGCTCGAGGTACACGTAGCTCGTTTTTCGAAATAAATAGAAACAACGTTTTATAGTTTCAAAAAAAATCTGAAATTAAATCTACATGTACATAATAATGTAATCGACAGTCGTCGAAAATTTCAACTCAAAATACCTTATACTCTGAGCTGCGTAAAAATCACAAACCCTGACTTCAGTAGTAGTGAACAGTGCGAGATTTCAAAATCTCAGAATCTGTTAGATTTTATTATTTTTTTGCAGCCCTGAATATGAGGTACCTCGAGTTCAAGTTTTCCAGATTGGTAGACCATCATTGTCTACATCTAGATTTTTTCATATTTTTTTGCAACTTTAAAATCTTGTATTCAAAATTTGCAAAAAAAAAAAAAAACGAGCTACATGTAGCTCGGGCTATAAAAATCCACTCTCATATTCACCTACACTATGTCTCCTCCGGTTTGTCAAGGAAGCCCAGAAGAATGACTGGCGTGGCCCTCGTTGCATGATCTTCAAGGTGATTGTTTCAAGATGTTGTATACATCCACGAACGACGCCAATCGAATGGTGATGCACAACGTCTAGCCCGAGGGACAACTTCATTAGATTTTGGTAGACATGTTTGGATAGTAACCCCCCAACTCATGTGAGAATTTCTGTAAACATTTCTTTAACATTGTTTAATAGAGCTTCGGCTACTCCTCTTTATAAAAAAACTAATCTCTAGAAGCTAATATGTGGTGTACACATGGGCACGAGTGATATCTTTTTTAAACAAAATCAAAAATATCATTTTTGAATTTTAAAGTGAAATTTAGTAAAATCTGGAGGCAATGTTGTAACCCCTAGAAGTTCAAAATATCAAATACAAATATTTTGTTTCTGCGCTACATAAAAATGAAAAAAATATAGATCTAGTATGCACATTTTGAAATCTCCAAAAAGTCATATTTTGTTATTTTTTCTGGCCCATAATAAAATAAATTGGGTTGAGATCTTGCATGCTTGTAGGATGTATCATTGACGAAGTCCAGAATTGTTTTCACCTTTTAAAATAACTTCTAAATATATTTTAAAAATTAAAATAGAAAAACACTGGTACTCGGGAGCCAAAACACTTTCCGTCTCGAAGTTCTCCTATAAAATGGCTACTAGGAAGTATTTCTTTCATGATCTTTGTTTGCTTTTCTTGATTATTTTCTATTTCGTTTATTTTTTGTATGTACTTCTGACCAACGTTTTGCTTTAAGGTGCACAATCGATTCACGAACTTATCATTCTTTAGTCAAAATCGACTCACAAAGTCATCGTCCTTTAGTTCAAATACAACCCAAGTGGTCCCTGGGCAGATCTAATTAAGGCCACTAGAACCTATTCCCTCCGTCTCTTGATATAGCATATTATTTCAACCAATATAGGTTTATTAACTTGATATACTATGGATCTCAAAAAAAAAACTTGATATACTATGGGACGGAGGGTACGTGAGTACTAGATGTGAGAAATATATTGAAATATGCAATTGTGTTATTTCTTAGATGAACAACCTAAGAAAAAATGGTTTTGTTTCGGTGTCCCCTTTGCAAACTTTGTTCCCCTGTGAACGGTTAGACCATGTTTCGATACCCTTTCGTGGACAAACTTAGGGCCACTTCTTTTGGGCTTATACTTATAGAGAAACCGGCTTATGAATTCCGGTGGGGAGAAACACTGGTGGGGAGAAGCTCGGAGAAACTGTCTTGGACACTTCTTTTCGGCTTATGAAAATTGAGCTATCTTTTGTGTTGTGTTGTGTGAAGACTATAAAGCCCCTAAAATTTAATTGTGCCTTTGTCAATACTTAATATTGTATTGTTGCTTACACTGTAGTTTGCAAAATAAAATTATCAAACAACGACATGTTCAGTTTTCTGAATTTTATAACACAAGATCAATTTGTATCCATCACAAATGTCACAAAATCACAACTCCACATCATCAATACAGTGGGGCACCGGCCCAAATTTTGCACTCCACGCATCACAAATTTCACAAAATCAAAATCGGAGTGACAAGGTACTAGCAGGCGGAGGGATGCAGCTTGTGTGGTCGAGCTTACTGGAGGGCGGAGCTCCAAAGATGGACTAGCCGGCGGCAGCGGTGGCAAATGGAACTTGTCCTCGACAGCGGCACCAGTCCGTGGTGCAGGTGGAGATGCAGCCGCGAGTGGGCGGGGGCTGTAGCGACGATAGGCGGAGAGGCTGTGATGCGGTGCCGGCTAGGGGTCGTCATCAACTGGTCGAGGTGTCAACCGGCGGCGGCGGATCCTTGCTGCGGGAGGATGGCTCGCGGCGAGTAGCTGTGGGGCGGGTCCGGTAGCGGCTAGGGCGGGGCCGGCTGCGACCGTAGAGGACGGCGGCGGGGCAGGCGCTGGTGACGAGGGCGGGGCCGGCGGTGGTGGAGCGGCGGGGCCGGCGGCGCGACCAGCGGTGGTGGAACCCTAGCAAGCACGGGCACGGGCTCGTTCACGATTTGGGATGTGAGCGATGGGGAGAGATGGTTCCGTTTTCTTTTTCTTTTTTCCTTTTCGTTCGGTGACCGACAGCCACTTCGGGATGGCATTTCCTGTAAAATAAACTCAACTCCAGGGGGACGTTGGCATACCGGTTCGACTAACTACCGGAGAAGCTCGGGAAACTGGTCTGGGGGAGTTTCTGGATTTGCACTATGGGCTGGCTTCTCGGCCAGAATAAGCAAGATAAAAGCTGGACACTTCTTTTGGGTTTCTCTGGTTTGGTACCTAGAAGCAGCTCTAGAAGCCCAAAAGAAGTGGCCCTTATCCCTTCCACTTTAGTGGTGGTGGAAGAGGAGGGGGACACCGAAGCACACATAAAAAAATCTCATATAAGAACTAGGATCTAAAAGATTGCTACAAACTATAGAAATAGGCTATGCAGTGTACTTATATTCAACACTCCCCTCATGTCTAGGCTATTTTAAGGGACTATCTAATCATCATCTAGCTGAATTTGCAATTTGCCATAAGTCAGATTTTTCCTCTAGTAGTATTCATTCCCTCCTTCCACCGGTCCCCGCTTAAGTATTCATTTCGATGAGCTGAAGACAAATCGTTTATCATTTGAGTCCGGCTTTTATCCGGTTTTTCCATATCGCGGCTGCATCTGTGTATTTTTAGGACTTACGCAAAGACGTCAGCATCCACAACGCCGGCTCAGCATACACGTGAAAAAAGAGATAAAATCGAGGATCAAAGAGCGGCACGCTTGCTACTAACATCAGCTCGGGGACATCGTGGCACGTTTGCTACTAACACCGGCTCACAACACAGCTAGCTCCATCACGACACGAGGTGTAATATTGTAACAACACTCAGCTATTCGAGTCACAGACAAGAGCAGCGTAGCTATATATACACATGCAAGGTAAGCACCTGCATTGATCTTTGTACCAGGTTCCCTTGTATCAAATGATCATGGCTTTCCCAGAGCCTTCCCATCGTGGTGATCCTGCTTCTCGGCCTAGCCACGGCAGCGTCGGCATAGCTGTCAGCGACGTTTTATGATGTGTCCTGTCTGAGCGAGCTAGCGGTGATCAAGAGCGTTGTGACAACGCCGGTGAACAATGAGCCCCACATGGGAGCCTCCCCTGGCTTTTCCATTTTGATAAGATAAAAAACAAGGGGATTATTGATAAATCCTTCAGATCAGTAAAGATAAATGAAGACTATGGACCGAAGAAAATGAATGAAGCACTGGAAACTAGATGGTGACCATCAAAACTGGATGGTGACTGAAGAAAATATTGAAGAAGCCAACTCAAATGCATTATCCAGAAGTTAGGTAAAACCACATCGCATAAGTTTAAGTATGTGCATGATCCTTTATATCGTATTAACAAGCATTTGCAAGTTTAACGGAAGACTGAAACTATCAATGATAACTGACACTCGACAAACCAATTGAATTTACACACAAAAAAGTTGTGATAACGAAGTTATGATACAACTGACACTATATCCTCGATGTGAAGAAACTATTCATCGCAAGAACAACAAACATAATATGTCGACAAAACAAAATCTTGAGTAATTGGTGGAAAGAATGGACCTGTTTTGCACAGGCTCCTCCCCCTCCTGGTCGCTAGCATCATCTTCATGTTGCTGAAAATGTTAAGGTATTGACTGATTTATCAATGATTAGTCTGAAACTTGAATCAAAATCATAGCTTAAACCGAAATCTATCGATGATCAAACTGAAACTTGAATCGATAGATTGAATATGCTTCTCGGGTTGATACAGAACAATTGCCTGGAACAAGGACTGAAATACTGAGTAAATGAAGTAAAATGAGAAAATTTAACTATGACTGAAGTAGGAACTGAGCAAGCAAATAAAACCAAGAAGAAGACTAAGATAGAGAGAGGTTTTGAATGATGCAGACTAAGGTAATTATATAGGAAATGGAAAAATTGGAGGACTAAGAACTAAAAAAATACTTAACACTGACGATAACAAATACTTAATTATGATGAATCAGACATATGAGCAGCTAGGTTAGTAGCAATTGCAGGTGCTCCAAACACTGCACCTAGCACAAACAAAGAAAATAGTTTCTTCAGTGTTAAGGATAAGAGATACCTTGTGTAACATCCCTGTTTTGCAAAACCTAGATTAGGGTTTGATTGTGCATCATTTGCATCATGTTATTTTCCTTAGAAAATATGCACAAAAGTTCAAAGTTTCAAACAGATTTCAAAATGCAAAAGAATTTGTAAAACAAAATGAAAACAGAATTTGAAAAAGAGAAGAAGAGAGAAACCCTCTCCCTCTCTCTGTTTTTGGGCCGCAGCCTAGCTCCTCCCTCCTTCCCTCCTCTCCCTGAGCAGCCCAGCAGGCCAACCCACCAGCAGCCCATCTCAGCCCACCCCGACCCCCAGGGGGTTATCTGCAATTTTGCCAAGTCTTCTTCAACCTCACGATGGAGGGAAGCAGCTCGCTGTCGAGCTCCTGTCGATCGGCCGCGCCAAGATCCTCGCCGCCGCCCCCGGCGTCCTACAAGTAGCCCTGCGCCGCCGTGAAACCCTAACCCTAGCGCTACTTCCCCCTTTTCCTCTCTGTGAGCCGCAGCCCAAACCCTAACCTCCCAGATGCCGCCGGCCGACGCTCCGCCCCGCTGCTACATGCCTCCCCAAGCCTACCCGAGCACGCCATCCTCTTCGCCTCGTCGCGCTGCCCCTCCTCGCTGAAGCGCGCAAGCAGGGAAGCTCGCAGACGCCCTAATCGAGCCCTTCTTCCCGACCTCCGGCTGACGGCCTCGCCGTCGATTCCGGCCACCCCGAGGCTCGCCGTCGCCACCATCCGCTCCGTGGTGAGCCCCTCTTCGCCCCGGTGCCCTCGCCCCTCTCTATGGCCCTCTGCATCGCCGCCACGCCATGCACCTGCGGGCTCCGCCGCTCGGCCTCGTCGCCGGCCGAGCTCCGGCGACCCAACAGCAGCAGCGTCGCCCTCTTCTGGCTCCCCGCGGTGACGTGCATCGAACGCGCGCATCCGCGCGTCCAGGGGAGCGGTCCAGCACCTCCTCTGCGTGCTCACCGGCGCCGGCCACCGGCGGTTGACTCCGTCGGTTGACCACGGTGGGGCCCCGCCCCTTTATCCTTTTCTAATTTCTTTTATTTCTGTAAATGAAAATGCATTGACAGGTGGGGCCCTTTGTCAGGATTTTATTATTTCCGTAAATATTTAAAAAAAGAATAAAACCCTGACATGTGGGTCCATGTCTGTCAGATTTTTAATAATTTTCCAGAATTTTGAGAAATGATTCAAAATGAATAAAACTTGTAAAATTCATAACTTATTCATTTTAAATCAGAAAAATATGTATAATATATCAATATTTTCAGAAAAATGAGATCTACAATTTGGTAGCAAAATCATGCATTGTTAAACAACTTTTAACCCTAGTTGTTTTAGAAGAACTAATTGTACCCCTTCTGAGGCTCCGGAACTACTAACCCTAGTCCCGTCGAACCCCAGTTAAAATGATGATCATGTCTTAGGGTTAGTTTCAGTACCTAATTAACATGTCATATCATCATCCTTGTATGTGCATTGCATCAATGCCATGTGTTGATTGTTGTTCTACCTTTCCGGTGTTTGCTTCTTCGCGATCGATAGAGCAAGTGCCGAGACGATGAAGATCGACAACGATGCAACTCAATACTTGTCCACCGACGAACAAGTCAAGCATGGGATCTTCGAAGATCCATATTGGTTTGCCAGGGACAAAGGCAAGCCCTAACCTGGTTCATATATGGTTTCGAAATGCTTTTACTTCTGGTTCCTACATATTGCATACGCTTCCCAAAATGTTTTATCGGTAGATATAGTTATCCTATGTGTGTTGCATTTACCATCCTCGTAGCCTAAAATACTCTGATCCACTGCTCCCAGCAAGACTAGGTTTGAGCTATGTGTGCATCGCTAGAACCGTTATATCGATTATGCTTAGCCATGCTTAGTTGATGAATCTGATCCATCTGGTTGATGAATCAGAGCTGCGAATGAACCTAGTATGGTAGGATGACGTGGTAAGATCAGTGATGATAATAAACATGCTTAAAGGCTTGGATGGGCCGCCACATGGGGATGTGGTGATTTGACTCGTTCTCGCCGATACTAGGACCTGAGTTCTCGCCTTCGGAACCAAGACTGAGCGTACAGCCACACGGGGCCCATGGGAACCCCTTGGCCCGAACTTGCCTAGCTTACCCATGAGTCAATTAGTTTGCGAGTTCCATTTGGCATTCTGCATGGCGAAGGCGTGGAAAAGGTTTTCAAAGGTGCATCATACAGGGACGTGGCTAGGGTGAAGGATGCTGGAGGCTTTGAACTGGATCCCCTGCGCACAATGACCGGGACCACCTCGGAGAATGGCTACCTACGATGACGGAGTTCCCCAGTTAGATTGACTCATGGAATAGGTGAAGCAAGGGAAAGGTTTTGGTCGACCACCCTCTGCCGGCGCGCCAAGGAAGCGTGTACATGACGGCACTAAGAGTCGGTTGGCGCGTGTGGGTAAAGTTGTACACCCCTGCAGGGTAAATCTTTTCGAAAAGCCGTGTCCACGGTTATGGACGACTTGGGGAAGGACGTGTTGATCATAGACAACTTTAACCTAATCGTAAAACTTGGAATCAATGTGTGATAAGGATCCCTTCTCAGGGTATGGAGAGGGTGATCCTAGTTGATAGGTTCAGGTGATGATGAAGATCTCGGTGGATTCAATATGATGATCAGTAGAGCTAGAGATATCGCTCACTTATCCCCTTTTTAAAATGATCTGAATAGACGAGCTTTCTGCTCCCTCTTGTTTTACAAAAGAAAACTGGCTTTCTGCAAAATAAGCTCCACATAAAGCCTCGCATACCAGCTTTGCTAAAAGGTTGTACTAAGTCTTGTTGAGTCCCTGTACTCAGCTTTGCATGCTTTGTTTCAGACGAAGTCGCTCCAACAAATGATGGTTTCTAGGTCGACATCGACGAGTAGCTTGGGATTCCCAGGTGGCAGCCTGGAATCTATGGGCTGGGACGTCGCCGTTATGCTCCTGGCCTCTTAGGCCTTTTGCTATCTTGCTATTTAGAATAGCATAACTTTGCTTCCGTTGATTGATGAAATGTCAGGTCAGTGACGTCTGCCTGTAATACTTTGGTTTTTCGCTCAGTTATGAGCTTGTATTACTCTTTGAGTCGTAGAGTCACTGTTGTGTTACCGATTCTCACCCTGTAGGCCCTAGAGATCTAGGTTAGGCTTATGCCAGATGGAGATCTGGGTTTGTCTAGCCTACGATCCCCGGGGGTCCCGACAGGTTTTGGTATCAGAGCAGGACTGCCTGTAGGAAACTGATACGTCCCAAACGTATCTATAATTTCTTATGTTCCATGCTACTTCTATGATGATACTCACATGTTTTATACACATTATATGTCATTATTATGCATTTTCCGGCACTAACCTATTGACGAGATGCCGAAGAGCCAGTTGCTGTTTTCTGCTGTTTTTGGTTTCAGAAATCCTAGTAAGGAAATATTCTCGGAATTGGACGAAATCAACGCCCAGAGTCCTATTTTTCCACGAAGCTTCCAGAAGTCCGAAGAGGAAACGAAGTGGGGCCACGAGGTGGCGACACACTAGGGTGGCGCGGCCTGGGCTCTGGCCGCGCGGCCCTGTTGTGTGGCCCCTCGTGACGCCTCCTGACCTGCCCTTCCGCCTACTTAAAGTCTTCGTCGCGAAACCCCCAGTACCGAGAGCCACGATACGGAAAACCTTCCAGAGACGCAGCCGCCGCCAATCCCATCTCGGGGGATTCAGGAGCCTCCACCAATCCTATCATGATCAAGATCATCTATTTGTAATGCTACATGTTGTGTTTGTTGGGATCCGATGAATATTGAATACTATGTCAAGTTGATTATCAATCTATCATATATGTTATTTATGTTCTTGCATGCTCTCCGTTGCTAGTAGAGGCTCTGGCCAAGTTGATACTTGTGACTCCAAGAGGGAGTATTTATGCTCGATAGTGGGTTCATGCCTCCATTAAATGCAGGACGGATGTGAGAAAGTTCTAAGGTTGTGGATGTGCTGTTGCCACTAGGGATAAAACATCGATGCTTTGTCTAAGGATATTTGTGTTGATTACATTACGCACCATACTTAATGCAATTGTCTGTTGCTTGCAACTTAATACCGAAAGGGGTTCGGATGATAACCTGAAAGTGGACTTTTTAGGCATAGATGCATGCTGGATAGCGGTCTATGTACTTTGTCGTGATGCCCTGATTAAATCTCATAGTACTCATCATGATATATGTGTGTGCATTGTTATGCCTTCTTTATTTGTCAATTGCTCAACTGTAATTTGTTCACCCAACATCTGTTTATCTTATGGGAGAGACACCACTAGTGAACTGTGGACCCCGGTCCTATTCTTTACATCTGAAATACAATCTACTGCAATTGTTCTTTACTGTTCTTCGCAAACAATCATCATCTTCCACACAATACGTTTAATCCTTTGTTTGCAGCAAGCCGGTGAGATTGACAACCTCATCACATTACGTTGGGGCAAAGTACTTTGGTTGTGTTGTGCAGGTTCCACGTTGGCGCCGGAATCCCTGGTGTTGCGCCGCACTACACTCCGCCACCAACAACCTTCAACGTGCTTCTTGGCTCCTCCTGGTTCGATAAACCTTGGTTTCTTTCTGAGGGAAAACTTACTGCTGTGCACATCACACCTTCCTCTTGGGGCTCCCAACGGACGTGTGTCTCACGCGCGTCAAGACTGTTTTCTGGCGCCGTTGCCGGGGAGATCAAGACACGCTGCAAGGGGAGTCTCCACTTCCAATCTCTTTACTTTGTTTTTGTCTTGCTTTACTTTATTTACTACTTTGTTTGCTGCACTAAAACAAAACACAAAAAATTAGTTGCTAGTTTTACTTTATTTACTGTCTTGTTCTCCATATCAAAAACACAAAAAAATTAGTTAATCGCATTTACTTTATCTAGTTTGCTTTATTTACTATTGTTAAAATGAATACTCCTGAAAACACTAAGTTGTGTGACTTCACAAACACTAATAATAATGATTTCTTATGCACACCTATTGCTCCACCTGCTACTACAGCAGAATTCTTTGAAATTAAACCTGCTTTACTGAATCTTGTTATGAGAGAGCAATTTTCTGGTGTTAGTTCTGATGATGCTGCTGCCCATCTTAATAATTTTGTTGAACTTTGTGAAATGCAAAAGTATAAGGATGTAGATGGTGATCTTATAAAATTGAAATTATTTCCTTTCTCCTTAAGAGGAAGAGCTAAAGATTGGTTGATATCTTTGCCTAAGAATAGTATTGATTCATGGACTAAATGTAAAGATGCTTTTATTGCTAGATATTATCCTCCCGCTAAAATTATATCTTTGAGAAGTAGCATAATGAATTTTAAGCAATTGGATAATGAACATGTTGCTCAAGCATGGGAGAGAATGAAATCTTTGGTAAAGAATTGCCCAACCCATGGACTAACTACTTGGATGATCATCCAAACCTTCTATGCAGGATTGAATTTTTCTTCGCGGAACCTATTGGATTCAGCTGCTGGAGGAACCTTTATGTCCATTACTTTGGGGGCGGCGACAAAGCTTCTTGATAATATGATGATAAATTACTCTGAATGGCACACGGAAAGAGCTCCACAAGGTAAGAAGGTAAATTCTGTTGAAGAAACCTCCTCCTTGAGTGATAAGATTGATGTGATTATGTCTATGCTTGTGAATGGTAGATCTAATGTTGATCCTAATAATGTTCCTTTAGCTTCATTGGTTGCCCAAGAAGAACATGTTGATGTAAACTTCATTAAAAATAATAATTTCAACAACAATGCGTATAGGAATAATTCTGGTAACAACTATAGGCCATATCCTGCTAGTGGTAATGATTATGGTAATTCTTATGGTAGATATGAGGAAAAGATGCTAGAAATTGAAAGATCCACTAAGAGCTTTATGCAATCACAATATGACCGAAATCAATTGTTTACTAAAACTATGAATGAACAATCTACCTTGTTGAAAAATATAGGAAATCAACTTGAAAATTTGAATATGGAGATTTCGGGTTTGCAAACTAAGATTTCAAATGCTGAAAATCGAATCTCATACATGTCTGCGTCACAATCCTCCTTAATTAATAAAATGGCTGCTAAACCTGAGGATATTAATAATAAAATTGTTACTACAGCAAATGCCATCCAAGTTAGAATTAATGAGAATATAAGATTGATGGCTGAATTGCATGCTAGGTGGGAAAGAGAAGAAAATGAAAAACTTGCTAAAGAGAATAATGTAGCTAAAGTTTGGACTATTACCACCACTAGTAATGATAATGATTCACATGTTGCTAAACCTCCTACTATTAATGGTAAAATAATTGGTGTTGGCAATGTTTCTACTCCTAGTGCAAAGCGTGCAAAATTACCTGAAACTGCTAAAACTGATGAAACTGATAAAACTGCTGAAATTTTTTCCAACATTGGGGACAATGATTCCATTGCTGTAGGTCATAATGATTTAGACTTTGATGATTGTCAGATCTCTGAAGTTATAAAGTTCTTACAAAAACTTGCTAAAAGTCCCAATGCTAGTGCTATAAATTTGGCCTTTACAAAACATATTACAAATGCTCTCATAAAAGCTAGAGAAGAGAAACTAAAACTTGAAACTTCTATCCCTAGGAAGTTAGAAGATGGTTGGGAGCCCATCATTAAGATGAGGGTCAATGATTTTGATTGTAATGCTTTATGTGATCTTGGTGCAAGTATTTCTGTTATGCCTAAGAAGATCTATGATATGCTTGACTTGCCACCATTGAAAAATTGTTATTTGGATGTTAGTCTTGCTGATAATGCTATAAAGAAACCTTTGGGGAGGATTGATAATGTTCGTATTATGGTTAACAATAACCTTGTCCCCGTTGATTTTGTTGTCTTGGATATTGAATGCAATGCATCTTGTCCCATTATATTGGGAAGACCTTTTCTTCGAACTGTTGGTGCCACCATTGATATGAAGGAAGGTAATATTAAATATCAATTTCCTCTCAAGAAAGGTATGGAACACTTCCCTAGAAAGAGAATGAAGTTACCTTATGATTCTATTGTTAGAACAAATTATGATGTTTATGCTTCATCTCTTGATAATACTTGATTCACACTTTCTGCGCCTAGCTGAAATGCGTTAAAGAAAAGCGCTTATGGGAGACAACCCATGTTTTTACTACAGTACTTTGTTTTATATTTGAGTCTTGGAAGTTGTTACTACTGTAGCAACCTCTCCTTATCTTTATTTTATTGCATTGTTGTGCCAAGTAAAGTCTTTGATAGTAAAGTCAATACTAGAATTGGATTACTGCGCAGAAACAGATTTCTTGCTGTCACGAATTTGGGTATGGTTCTCTGTAGGTAACTCAGAAAAATCTGCCAATTTATGTGCGTGATCCTCAGATATGTACGCAACTTTCATTCAGTTTGGGAATTTTCATCTGAGCAAGTCTGGTGCCTCTAAAAAAATTCGTCTTTACGGACTGTTCTGTTTTGACAGATTCTGCCTTTTATTTCGCATTGCCTGTTTTGCTATGTTTGATGGATTTCTTTGTTCCATTAACTTTCAGTAGCTTTGTGCAATGTCCAGAAGTGTTAAGAATGATTATGTCACCTCTGAATATATGAATTATGCACTGACCCTCTAATGAGTTTGTTTTAAGTTTGGTGTGGAGGAAGTTTTCAAGGGTCAAGAGAGGAGGATGATACAATATGATCAAGAAGAGTGAAGAGTTTAAGCTTGGGGATGCCCCCGTGGTTCATCCCTGCATATTTTAAAAAGACCCAAGCGTCTAAGCTTGGGGATTCCCAAGGCATCCCTTCTTCATCGACAACATTATCAGGTTCCTCTGGTGAAACTATATTTTTATTCCGTCACATCTTATGTGCTTTGCTTGGAGCGTCTGTTTGTTTTTATTTTTATTTTGTTTGAATAAGATCGGATCCTAGCATTCTTTGTTTGGGAGAGAGACACGCTCCGCTGTTTCGTATGAACACATGTGTTCTTAGCTTTATCTTTAATGTTCATTGCGAAAGTTGGACTATTTCATTCATTGCTATATGGTTGGAAACGGAAAATGCCGCATGTGGTAAATGGTATAATGTCTTGAATAATGTGATACTTGGCAATTGTTGTGCTCATATAGATCATGTTTAAGCTCTTGCATCATGTACCTTGTACCCATTAATGAATAACTACATAGAGCTTGTTAAAATTTGGTTTGCATGATGGATCTCTAGAGTCTAGATATTTTCTGGTTAAGGTGTTTGAACAACAAGGAGACAATGTAAAGTCTTATAATAGTTACAATATGTTCATATGTGAGCTTTGCTGCACCATTTCATACTTGAGTTTGCTTCAAACAACCTTGCTAGCCTAGCCTTGTATTGAGAGGAATTCTTCTCGTGCATCCAAATCCTTGAGCCAAATACTATGCCATTTGTGTCCACCATACCTACCTACCACATGGTATTTCCCCGCCATTCCAAAGTACATTACTTGAGTGCTACCTTTAAATTTCCATTCTTTGCCTTTACAATATATAGCTCATGGGACAAATAGCCTTAAAAACTATTGTGGTGAAGAATATGTACTTATGTATCTTATTTCTTAATAAGTTGCTTGTTGAGCGGTAACCATGTTTCTGGGGACGCCATCAACTTTTACCTTTGTTGAATATCATGTGAGTTGCTATGCATGTTCGTCTTGTCTGAAGTAAGAGCGATTTTCATGATCAAATGGTTTGAGTATGCATACTGTTAGAGAAGAACATTGAGCCGCTAACAAAAGCCATGAATCATGGTGGAAGTTTCAGTTTGGACACAAAACCTCAATCTCTTATGAGAATATTACCTGTTGTTGAATGCTTAAGCATTAAAAGAGGAGTCCATTATCTGTTGTCTATGTTGTCCCGGTATGGGTTTCTAAGTTGAGAATGATCAAAAGCGAGAAATCCAATGTGAACCTTCTCCTTAGACCCTTGTACAGGCGGCATAGAGGTACCCCTTTGTGACACTTGGTTGAAACATATGTCATGCAATGATAATCCGTGTTAATCCAAGCTAATTAGGACAAGGTGCGAGCACTATTAGTATACTATGCATGAGGCTTGCAACTTATAGGATATCTTATACATAACACATATGATTTATTACTACCGTTGACAAAATTGTTTCTTGTTTTCAAAATGAAAAGCTCTAGCACAAATATAGTAATCCATGCTTCCCTCTGCGAAGGGCCTATCTTCTACTTTATTGTTGAGTCAGTTTACCTATTCTTTTTATCCCAGAAGCAAACACTTGTATCAACAGTGTGCATTGATTCTTACATGTTTACCTATTGCACTTGTTATATTACTTTGTGTTGACAATTATCCATGAGATATACATGTTGAAGTTGAAAGCAACCGCTGAAACTTTTATCTTCCTTTGTGTTGCTTCAATGCCTTTACTTTGAATTTATTGCTTTATGAGTAACTCTTATGCAAGTCTTAGTGATGCTTGTCTTGAAAGTACTATTCATGAAAAGTCTTTGCTATATGATTCATTTGTTTACTCATTATCTTCATCATTGCTTCGAATCGCTGCATTCATCTCATATGCTTACAATAGTATGATCAAGATTATGATAGCATGTCACTTCAGAAAT
Organism: Lolium perenne; assembly: GCF_019359855.2. NCBI lineage: Eukaryota > Viridiplantae > Streptophyta > Magnoliopsida > Poales > Poaceae > Lolium > Lolium perenne. The sequence goes on from NC_067247.2 coordinate 166,982,793, forward strand.
TATCTTTGTTATCGTTTACCTACTCGAGGGCGAGTAGGAACTAAGCTTGGGGATGCTTGATACGTCTCAAACGTATCTATAATTTCTTATGTTCCATGCTACTTTTATGATGATACTCACATGTTTTATACACATTATATGTCATTATTATGCATTTTCCGGCACTAACCTATTGACGAGATGCCGAAGAGCCGATTCTTTGTCATTGTTTTTGGTTTCAGAAATTCTAGTAAGGAAATATTCTCGGAATTGGACGAAATCAACGCCCAGAGTCCTATTTTTCCACGAAGCTTCCAGAAGTCCGAAGAGGAAACGAAGTGGGGCCACGAGGTGGCGACTGATACGTCCCAAACGTATCTATAATTTCTTATGTTCCATGCTACTTTTATGATGATACTCACATGTTTTATACACATTATATGTCATTATTATGCATTTTCTGGCACTAACCTATTGATGAGATGCCGAAGAGCCAGTTGCTATTTTCTGCTGTTTTTGGTTTAAGAAATCCTAGTAAGGAAATATTCTCGGAATTGGACGAAATCAACGCCCAGGGGCCTATTTTTCCACGAAGCTTCCAGAAGTCCGAAGAGGAAACGAAGTGGGGCCACGAGGCGACGCCACACTAGGGCGGCGTGGCCCAGCCCCTGGCCGCGCGGCCCTGTTGTGTGGGCCCCTCGTGACGCCCCCTGACCTACCCTTCCGCCTACATATAGTCTTCGTCGCGAAACCCCCAGTACCGAGAGCCACGATACGGAAAACCTTCCAGAGACGCAGCCGCCGCCAATCCCATCTCGGGGGATTCAGGAGATCGCCTCGGCACCACACGGGAGAGGGGAATCATCTCCCGGAGGACTCTTCATCGCCATGATCGCCTCCAGATCGATGTGTGAGTAGTTCACCCCTGGACCATGGGTCCATAGCAGTAGCTAGATGGTCGTCTTCTCCTCATTGTGCTATCATGTTAGATCTTGTGAGCTGCCTATCATGATCAAGATCATCTATTTGTAATGCTACATGTTGTGTTTGTTGGGATCCGATGAATATTGAATACTATGTCAAGTTGATTATCAATCTATCATATATGTTGTTTATGTTCTTGCATGCTCTCCGTTGCTAGTAGAGGCTCTGGCCAAGTTGATACTTGTGACTCCAAGAGGTAGTATTTATGCTCGATAGTGGGTTCATGCCTCCATTAAATGCAGGACAAAGGATGAAAGTTCTAAGGTTGTGGATGTGCTATTGCCACTAGGGATAAAACATCGATGCTTTGTCTAAGGATATTTGTGTTGATTACATTACGCACCATACTTAATGCAATTGTCTGTTGCTTGCAACTCAATACCGGAAGGGGTTCGGATGATAACCTGAAAGTGGACTTTTTAGGCATAGATGCATGCTGGATGGCGGTCTATGTACTTTGTCGTAATGCCCTGATTAAATCTCATAGTACTCATCATGATATATGTATGTGCATTGTTATGCCTTCTTTATTTGTCAATTGCCCAACTGTAATTTGTTCACCCAACATGCTATTTATCTTATGGGAGAGACACCTCTAGTGAACTGTGGACCCCGGTCCTATTCTTTACATCTGAAATACAATCTACTGCAATACTTGTTCTTTACTGTTCTTCGCAAACAATCATCTTCCACACAATACGGTTAATCCTTTGTTCACAGCAAGCCGGTGAGATTGACAACCTCACTGTTACGTTGGGGCAAAGTACTTTGGTTGTGTTGTGCAGGTTCCATGTTGGCGCCGGAATCCCTGGTGTTGCGCCGCACTGCACTTCGCCGCCATCAACCTTCAACATGCTTCTTGGCTCCTCCTGGTTCGATAAACCTTGGTTTCTTTCTGAGGGAAAACTTGCTACTGTCTGCATCACACCTTCCTCTTGGGGTTCCCAACGGACGTGTGTTAATTGCACGCATCAAGAACTTTTTCTGGCGCCGTTGCCGGGGATTCTGAAGAAAAACTACACCACGGAAATTGCCAACTCCCACGGCAACAGCACTTTTTCTGGCGCCATTGCCGGGGAGATCAAGACACGCTGCAAGGGGAGTCTCCACTTCCAATCTCTTTACTTTGTTTTTGTCTTGCTTTATTTTATTTACTACTTTGTTTGCTGCACTAAAACAAAACACAAAAAAATTAGTTGCAAGCTTTACTTTATTTACTATCTTGTTTGCGTTCTCTATATCAAAAACACAAAAAATTAGTTACTTGCATTTACTTTATCTAGTTTGCTTTATTTACTGTTGCTAAAATGAATACTCCTGAAAACACTAAGTTCTGTGACTTCACAAACACAAATAATAATGATTTCATATGCACACCTATTGCTCCACCTGCTACTACAGCAGAGTTCTTTGAAATTAAACCTGCTTTACTGAATCTTGTTATGAGAGAGCAATTTTCTGGTATTAGTTCTAATGATGCTGCTGCCCATCTTAATAATTTTGTTGAATTATGTGAAATGCAAAAGTATAAGGATGTAGATGGTGATATTATAAAATTGAAATTGTTTCCTTTCTCATTAAGAGGAAGAGCTAAAGATTGGTTGCTATCTTTGCCTAAGAATAGTATTTATTCATGGACTAAATGTAAGGATGCTTTTATTGGTAGATATTATCCTCCCGCTAAAATTATATCTTTGAGAAGTAGCATAATGAATTTTAAGCAATTGGATAATGAACATGTTGCTCAAGCATGGGAGAGAATGAAATCTTTGGTAAAGAATTGCCCAACCCATGGACTAACTACTTGGATGATCATCCAAACCTTTTATGCAGGACTGAATTTTTCTTCGCGGAACCTATTGGATTCAGCTGCTGGAGGTACCTTTATGTCCATCACCTTGGGGGCGGCTACAAAGCTTCTTGATGATATGATGGTCAATTACTCTGAATGGCATACGGAAAGGGCTCCACAAGGTAAGAAGGTAAATTCTGTTGAAGAAACCTCTTCCTTGAGTGATAAGATTGATGTGATTATGTCAATGCTTGTGAATGGTAGATCTAATGTTGATCCTAATAATGTTCCTTTAGCTTCATTGGTTGCTCAAGAAGAGAATGTTGATGTGAATTTCATTAAAAATAATAATTTCAACAACAATGCTTATAGGAATAATTCTGGTAACAACTATAGGCCATATCCTTCTAATAATGGTAATGATTATGGTAATTCTTATGGGAATTCTTACAACAATAATAGGAATGTACCCTCTGGTCTTGAAGCCATGCTTAAAGAATTTATTAGTACACAAACTGCTTTTAACAAATCTGTTGAGGAAAAGCTTGATAAAATCGATATTCTTGCCTCTAGAGTTGATAGACTTGCCTCTGATGTTGATCTTTTAAAATTTAAAGTTATGCCTAATAAGGATATTGATAATAAGATTGTTACTATAGCAAATGCCATCCAAGTTAGAATTAATGAGAATATAAGATTAATGGCTGAATTGCGTGCTAGGTGGGATAGAGAAGAAAATGAAAAACTAGCTAAAGAGAACAATGTAGCTAAAGTTTGGACTATTACCACCACTAGTAATGATAATGATTCACAAGTTGCTACACCTCCTACTATCAATGGTAAAATAATTGGTGTTGGCAATGTTTCTACTCCTAGTGCAAAGCGTGCAAAATTACCTGAAATTGCTAAAACTGCTGAAACTGCTTATGATAAAACTAGAGAAGAGAAACTGAAACTTGCTAAAAGTCCCAATGCTAGTGCTATAAATTTGGCCTTTACAAAACATATTACAAATGCTCTCATAAAAGCTAGAGAAGAGAAACTAAAACTTGAAACTTCTATTCCTAGGAAGTTAGAAGATGGTTGGGATCCCATCATTAAGATGAGGGTCAATGATTTTGATTGTAATGCTTTATGTGATTTTGGTGCAAGTATTTCTATTATGCCTAAGAAAATCTATGATATGCTTGGGGATGCCCCCGTGGTTCATCCCTGCATATTTTAAGAAGACTCAAGAATCTAAGCTTGGGGATGCCCAAGGCATCTCCTTCTTCATCGACAACATTATCAGGTTCCTCTAATGAAACTATATTTTTATTCCATCACATCTTATGTGCTTTGCTTGGAGCGTCTGTTTGCTTTAGTTTTTGTTTTTGTTTGAATAAAATCGGATCCTAGCATTCTTTATATTGGAGATATTACGCTCCGCTATTTCGTATGAACACATGTGTTCTTAGCTTTATTCTTAATGTTCATTGCGAAGGTTGAACTACCTCGTTCATTGATATATGGTTGGAAACGGAAAATGCCGCATGTGGTAAATGGTATAATGTCTTGAATAATGTGATACTTGGCAATTGTTGTGCTCATATAGATCATGTTTAAGCTCTTGCATCATGTACTTTGCACCTATTAATGAATAACTACATAGAGCTTGTTAAAATTTGGTTTGCATGATTGGTCTCTCTAAGTCTAGATATTTTCTGGTTGAGGTGTTTGAACAACAAGGAGACGATGTAAAGTCTTATAATGCTTACAATATGTTTATATGTGAGTCTTGCTGCACTATTTCATACTTGAGTTTGCTTCAAACAACCTTGCTAGCCTAGCCTTGTATTGAGAGGGATTCTTCTCGTGCATCCAAATCCTTGAGCCAAAAACTATGCCATTTGTGTCCACCATACCTACCTACCACATGGTATTTCTCCGCCATTCCAAAGTACATTACTTGAGTGCTACCTTTAAAACTTCCATTCTTTGCCTTTACAATACATAGCTCATGGGAAAATAGCCTTAAAAACTATTGTGGTGAAGAATATGTACTTATGTATCTTATTTCTTAATAAATTGCTTGTTGAGCGGTAACCATGTTTCTGGGGACGCCATCAATTTTTACCTTTATTGAATATCATGTGAGTTTCTAATACGTCCCAAACGTATCTATAATTTCTTATGTTCCATGCTACTTTTATGATGATACTCACATGTTTTATACACATTATATGTCATATTTATGCATTTTCCGGCACTAACCTATTAACGAGATGCCGAAGAGCCAGTTGTTGTTTTCTGCTGTTTTTGGTTTCAGAAATCCTAGTAAGGAAATATTCTCGGAATTGGACGAAATCAACGCCCAGGGTCCTATTTTTCCACGAAGCTTCCAGAAGTCCGAAGAGGAAACGAAGTGGGGCAACGAGGTGGCGACTGATACGTCCCAAACGTATCTATAATTTCTTATGTTCCATGCTACTTTTATGATGATACTCACATGTTTTATACACATTATATGTCATTATTATGCATTTTCCGGCACTAACCTATTGACGAGATGCCGAAGAGCCAGTTGCTGTTTTCTGCTGTTTTTGGTTTCAGAAATCCTAGTAAGGAAATATTCTCGGAATTGGACGAAATCAATGCCCAGGGTCCTATTTTTCCACGAAGCTTCCAGAAGACCGGAGGGGAGACGAAGTGGGGCCACGGGGCGCCGCCACACTAGGGCGGCGCGGCCTAGAGGGGGCCCGCGTGGCCCTAGCGTGTGGGGCCCCCGTGACTCTCCCGACTCCGCCCTTCCGCCTACTTAAAGCCTCCGTCGCGAAACCCCCAGTACCGAGAGCCACGATATGGAAAACATCCAGAGACGCCGCCGCCAATCCCATCTCGGGGGATTCAGGAGATCGCCTCCGGCACCCTGCCGGAGAGGGGAATCATCTCCCGGAGGTCTCTTCATCGCCATGATCGCCTCCGGATCGATGTGTGAGTAGTTCACCCCTGGACTATGGGTCCATAGCAGTAGCTAGATGGGCGTCTTCTCCTCATTGTGCTATCATGTTAGATCTTGTGAGCTGCCTATCATGATCAAGATCATCTATTTGTAATCCTACATGTTGTGTTTGTTGGGATCCGATGGATATTGAATACTATGTCAAGTTGATTATCAATCTATCATATATGTTATTTATGTTCTTGCATGCTCTCCGTTGCTAGTAGAGGCTCTGGCCAAGTTGATACTTGTGACTCCAAGAGGGAGTATTTATGCTCGATAGTGGGTTCATGCCTCCATTAAATCTGGGACAGTGACAGAAAGTTCTAAGGTTGTGGATGTGCTGTTGCTACTAGGGATAAAACATCGATGCTTTGTCTAAGGATATTTGTGTTGATTACATTACACACCATAGTTAATGCAATTGTCTGTTGTTTACAACTTAATACTGGAGGGGGTTCGGATGATAACCTGAAAGTGGACTTTTTAGGCATAGATGCATGCTGGATGGCGGTCTATGTACTTTGTCGTAATGCCCTGATTAAATCTCATAGTACTCATCATGATATATGTATGTGCATTGTTATGCCTTCTTTATTTGTCAATTGCCCAACTGTAATTTGTTCACCCAACATCTGCTATCTTATGGGAGAGACACCACTAGTGAACTGTGGACCCCGGTCCTATTCTTTACATCTGAAATACAATCTACTGCAATTGTTCTTTACTGTTCTTCGCAAACAAACATCATCATCCACACTATACATCTAATCCTTTGTTTACAGCAAGACAGTGAGATTGACAACCTCGCTGTTACGTTGGGGCAAAGTTCTGTGATTGTGTTGTGCAGGTTCCACGTTGGCGCCGGAATCCCTGGTGTTGCGCCGCACTACACTCCTCCGCCATCAACCTTCAACGTGCTTCTTGACTCCTACTGGTTCAATTAAACCTTGGTTTCTTACTGAGGGAAACTTGCTACTGTGCGCATCACACCTTCCTCTTGGGGTTCCCAACGGACGTGTCAACTACACGCATCAAGCAAATTTCTGGCGCCGTTGCCGGGGAGATCAAGGCACGCTGCAAGGGGAGTCTCCACTTCCAATCTCTTTACTTTGTTTTTGTCTTGCTTTACTTTATTTACTATTTTGTTTGCTGCATTATATCAAAACACAAAAAAATTAGTTGCTAGTTTTACTTTATTTACTGTCTTGTTCTCTATATTAAAAACAAAAAAAATAGTTACTTGCATTTACTTTATTTACCTCTAGTTTATTTCATCATGTTTCCTCCTAAGTTCACTCTGAAAGACATACCGGTAGGACGAGGGTCTATAATTGGGAGAGATAATATAGAAGAATTTTTCACTCATGTTAGTACCGCTGAAGATTTTGAAGATAGACACTTGGTAGAACTTGCTCCTACTTATGAAATTGCTGCTGCTTCTTTAGTTCGCATGTTGGAAACTAAATTTGTTAATCTCAATCCTATAATCCAACACATGTTTCTCACACTCGGTGATATGGAGGAAGGGGAAAAGAAAGATTTTGTTTTAGAAACCCTTCTTAAAGAATTTGGTGGTGTAGCAAGAGAGGCTAGAAAGGTCTTTATTAAATACAATATGCTTGGCTCTTATACCAATTTTGTTAGTATCCTTGAAAAGATGGACATGGATAGAATAAGGTACAGAAAAAATGTTAATGATGGAGGGGATATTAAGACATCAATACCTTGCAAGCTCGCAGGAATGTTCGAGGCACTAGAAAATAACTATGGTTGGCTTGTTCCTGAAAATTTGTTTGATGAGAATAGCAAGCCTAAGAGTAATGAAAAAGGAGTCTCTGAAACTTACATAGATAATATAACATGTATAGTTGAGAAAACTCCAAACTCCTCTGTTGATGCTTCATCTCTCGATAATACTTGATACACACTTTCTGCGCCTAGCTGAAAGGCGTTAAAGAAAAGCGCTTATGGGAGACAACCCATTATTTTACTTCTGCACTTTATTTTATATTTGAGTCTTGGAAGTTGTTTACTACTGTAGCAACCTATCTTTATCTTTATTTTATTGCATTGTTGTGCCAAGTAAAGTCTTTGATAGTAAAGCCAATACTAGATTTGGATTACTGCGCAGAAACAGATTTCTTGCTGTCACGAATCTGGGTAGAATTCTCTGTAGGTAACTCAGAAAAATCTGCCAATTTACGTGCGTGATCCTCAGATATGTACGCAACTTTCATTCAATTTGGGCATTTTCATCTGAGCAAGTCTGCTGCCACTTTAAAATTCGTCTTTATGAACTGTTCTGTTTTGACAGATTCTGCCTTTTATTTCGCATTGCCTGTTTTGCTATGTTAGATGGATTTCTTTGTTCCATTAACTTTCAGTAGCTTTGTGCAATGTCCAGAAGTGTTAAGAATGATTATGTCACCTCTGAATATATGAATTATGCACTGACCCTCTAATGAGTTTGTTTCGAGTTTGGTGTGGAGGAAGTTTTCAAGGGTCAAGAGAGGAGGATGTTACAATATGATCAAGAAGAGTGAAAAGTCTAAGCTTGGGGATGCCCCCGTGGTTCATCCCTGCATATTTTAAGAAGACTCAAGCGTCTAAGCTTGGGGATGCCCAAGGCATCCCTTCTTCATCGACAACTTATCAGGTTCCTCTAGTGAAACTATATTTTTATTCCGTCACATCTTATGTGCTTTACTTGGAGCATCTGTTTGTTTTTGTTTTTGTTTTTGTTTTTGTTTGAATAAATCGGATCCTAGCATTCTTTGTTTGGGAGAGAGACATGCTCCGTTGTTTCGTATGAACACATATGTTCTTAGCTTTATCTTTAATGTTCATTGCGAAATTTGAACTATTTCATTCATTGATATATGGTTGGAAACGGAAAATGCCGCATGTGGTAAATGGGTTAATGTCTTGAATAATGTGATACTTGGCAATTGTTGTGCTCATACAGATCTTGTTTAAGCTCTTGCATCATGTACCTTGTACTCATTAATGAATAACTACATAGAGCTTGTTAAAATTTGGTTTGCATGATTGATCTCTAGAGTCTAGATATTTTCTGGTTAAGGTGTTTGAACAACAAGGAGACAATGTAAAGTCTTATAATAGCTACAATATGTTCATATGTAAGCTTTGCTGCACCTTTTATACTTGAGTTTGCTTCAAACAACCTTGCTAGCCTAGCCTTGTATTGAGAGGAATTCTTCTCATGCATCCAAATCCTTGAGCCAATAACCATGCCATTTGTGTCCACCATACCTACCTACCACATGGTATTTCTCCGCCATTGCAAAGTACATTACTTGAGTGCTACCTTTAAAATTTCTATTCTTTACCTTTACAATATATAGCTCATGGGACAAAATAGCTTAAAAACTATCGTGGTGAAGAATATGTACTTATGTGTCTTATTTCTTAGTAAGTTGCTTGTTGAGCGGTAACCATGTTTTCTGGGGACGCCGTCAACTCTTTCACCTTTGTTGAATATCATGTGAGTTGCTATGCATGTTCGTCTTGTCTGAAGTAAGGGTGGTTTTCACAATCAAATGGTTTGAGTATGCATATTGTTAGAGAAGAACATTTGGCCGCTAACTAAAGCCATGAATCATGGTGGAAGTTTCAGTGTGGACAGCTAATCCTCAATCTCTTATGAGAATATTACCTGTTGTTGAATGCCTAAGCATTAAAAGAGGAGTCCATTATCTGTTGTCTATGTTGTCCCGGTATGGGTGTCTAAGTTGAGAATGATCAAAAGCGAGAAATCCAATGCGAACCTTCTCCTTAGACCCTTGTACAGGCTGCATAGAGGTACCCCTTTGTGACACTTGGTTGAAACATATGTCATGCAATGATAATCCGTGTTAATCCAAGCTAATTAGGACAAGGTGCGGGCATTATTAGTATACTATGCATGAGCCTTGCAACTTATAGGATGTCTTATACATAACACATATGATTTATTACTACCGTTGACAAAATTGTTTTTTGTTTTCAAAATGAAAAGCTCTAGCACAAATATAGTAATCCATGCTTCCCTCTGCGAAGGGCCTATCTTCTACTTTATTGTTGAGTCAGTTTACCTACTTCTTTCTATGTTAGAAGCAAACACTTGTGTAAACTGTGTGCATTGATTCTTACATGTTTACCTATTGCACTTGTTATATTACTTTGTGTTGACAATTATCCATGAGATAAATATGTTGAAGTTGAAAGCAACCGCTGAAACTTATATCTTCCTTTGTGTTGTTTCAAAGCTTTCTACTAAGAATTTATTGCTTATGAGTTAAATCTTATGCAAGACTTATTGATGCTTGTCTTGAAAGTATTATTCATGAAAAGTCTTTGCTATATGATTCAGTTGTTTACTCATTATCTTCATCATTGCTTCGAATCGCTGCATTCATTTCATATGCTTTACAATAGTATGATCAAGATTATGATAGCATGTCACTTCAGAAATTATCATTGTTATCGTTTACCTACTCGAGGGCGAGTAGGAATTAAGCTTGGGGATGCTTGATACGTCCCAAACGTATCTATAATTTCTTATGTTCCATGCTACTTTTATGATGATACTCACATGTTTTATACACATTATATGTCATATTTATGCATTTTCTGGCACTAACCTATTAACGAGATGCCGAAGAGCCAGTTGTTGTTTTCTGTTGTTTTTGGTTTCAGAAATCCTAGTAAGGAAATATTCTCGGAATTGGACGAAATCAACGCCCAGGGGCCTATTTTTCGACGAAGCTTCCAGAAGACCGGAGGGGAGACGAAGTGGGGCCACGGGGCGCCGCCACACTAGGGCGGCCCGGCCTAGAGGGGGCCCGCGCGGCCCTAGCGTGTGGAGCCCCCGTGACTCTCCCGACTCCGCCCTTCCGCCTACTTAAAGCCTCCGTCGCGAAACCCCCAGTACCGAGAGCCACGATACGGAAAACCTTCCAGAGACGCCGCCGCCGCCAATCCCATCTCGGGGGATTCAGGAGATCGCCTCCGGCACCCTGCCGGAGAGGGGAATTATCTCCCGGAGGTCTCTTCATCGCCATGATCGCCTCCGGATCGATGTGTGAGTAGTTCACCCCTGGACTATGGGTCCATAGCAGTAGCTAGATGGTCGTCTTCTCCTCATTGTGCTATCATGTTAGATCTTGTGAGCTGCCTATCATGATCAAGATCATCTATTTGTAATCCTACATGTTGTGTTTGTTGGGATCCGATGGATATTGAATACTATGTCAAGTTGATTATCAATCTATCATATATGTTATTTATGTTCTTGCATGCTCTCCGTTGCTAGTAGAGGCTCTGGCCAAGTTGATACTTGTGACTCCAAGAGGGAGTATTTATGCTCGATAGTGGGTTCATGCCTCCATTAAATCTGGGACAGTGACAGAAAGTTCTAAGGTTGTGGATGTGCTGTTGCTACTAGGGATAAAACATCGATGCTTTGTCTAAGGATATTTGTGTTGATTACATTACACACCATACTTAATGCAATTGTCTGTTGTTTACAACTTAATACTGGAGGGGGTTCGGATGATAACCTGAAAGTGGACTTTTTAGGTATAGATGCATGCTGGATGGCGGTCTATGTACTTTGTCGTAATGCCCTGATTAAATCTCATAGTACTCATCATGATATATGTATGTGCATTGTTATGCCTTCTTTATTTGTCAATTGCCCAACTGTAATTTGTTCACCCAACATCTGCTATCTTATGGGAGAGACACCACTAGTGAACTGTGGACCCCGGTCATATTCTTTACATCTGAAATACAATCTACTGCAATTGTTCTTTACTGTTCTTCGCAAACAAACATCATCATCCACACTATACATCTAATCCTTTGTTTATAGCAAGCCGGTGAGATTGACAACCTCGCTGTTACGTTGGGGCAAAGTTCTGTGATTGTGTTGTGCAGGTTCCACGTTGGCGCCGGAATCCCTGGTGTTGCGCTGCACTACACTCCTCCGCCATCAACCTTCAACGTGCTTCTTGACTCCTACTGGTTCGATTAAACCTTGGTTTCTTACTGAGGGAAACTTGCTACTGTGTGCATCACACCTTCCTCTTGGGGTTCCCAACGGACGTGTCAACTACACGCATCAGTTGCTATGCATGTTCGTCTTGTCTGAAGTAAGGGAGATTTTCATGATCAAATGGTTTGAGTATGCATATTGTTAGAGAAGAACATTGGGCCGCTAACTAAAGCCATGAATCATGGTGGAAGTTTCAGTTTGGACACAAATCCTCAATCTCTTATGAGAAATATTAACTGTTGTTGAATGCTTAAGCATTAAAAGAGGAGTCCATTATCTGTTGTCTATGTTGTCCCGGTATGGGCGTCTAAGTTGAGAATGATCAAAAGCGAGAGATCCAATGCGAACCTTCTCCTTAGACCCTTGTACAGGCGGCATAGAGGTACCCCTTTGTGACACTTGGTTGAAACATATGTTATGCAATGATAATCCGTGTTAATCCAAGCTAATTAGGACAAGGTGCGGGCACTATTGGTATACTATGCATGAGGCTTGCAACTTATAAGATATCTTATACATAACTCATATGATTTATTACTACCGTTGACAAAATTGTTTCTTGTTTTCAAAATGAAAAGCTCTAGCACAAAAATAGTAATCCATGCTTCCCTCTGCGAAGGGCCTATCTTCTACTTTATTGTTGAGTCAATTTACATATTCTTTCTATCTTAGAAGCAAACACTTGTGTAAACTGTGTGCATTGATTCTTACATGTTTACCTATTGCACTTGTTATATTACTTTGTGTTTACAATTATCCATGAGATATACATGTTGAAGTTGAAAGCAACCGCTGAAACTTATATCTTCCTTTGTGTTGTTTCAAAGCTTTCTACTAAGAATTTATTGCTTATGAGTTAACTCTTATGCAAGACTTATTGATGCTTGTCTTGAAAGTATTATTCATGAAAAGTCTTTGTTATATGATTCAGTTGTTTACTCATTATCTTCATCATTGCTTCGAATCGCTGCATTCATCTCATGTGCTTTACAATAGTATTGATCAAGATTATGATAGCATGTCACTTCAGAAATTATCTTTGTTATCGTTTACCTACTCGAGGGCGAGTAGGAACTAAGCTTGGCGATGCTTGATACGTCCCAAACGTATCTATAATTTCTTATGTTCCATGCTACTTTTATGATGATACTCACATGTTTTATACACATTATATGTCATTATTATGCATTTTCCGGCACTAACCTATTGACGAGATGCCGAAGAGCCGATTCTTTGTTTTCATTGTTTTTTGTTTCAGAAATCCTAGTAAGGAAATATTCTCGGAATTGGACGAAATCAACGCCCAGGGGCCTATTTTTCCACGAAGCTTCCAGAAGTCCGAAGAGGAAACGAACTGGGGCCACGAGGCGACGCCACACTAGGGCGGCACGGCCCAGCCCCTGGCCGCGCGGCCCTGTTGTGTGGGCCCCTCGTGACGCCCCCTGACCTACCCTTCCGCCTACATATAGTCTTCGTCGCGAAACCCCCAGTACCGAGAGCCACGATACGGAAAACCTTCCAGAGACGCAGCCGCCGCCAATCCCATCTCGGGGGATTCAGGAGATCGCCTCCGGCACCCTGCCAGAGAGGGGAATCATCTCCCGGAGGACTCTTCATCGCCACGATCGCCTCCGGATCGATGTGTGAGTAGTTCACCCCTGGACCATGGGTCCATAGCAGTAGCTAGATGGGCGTCTTCTCCTCATTGTGCTATCATGTTAGATCTTGTGAGCTGCCTATCATGATCAAGATCATCTATTTGTAATGCTACATTTTTTGTTTGTTGGGATCCGATGAATATTGAATACTATGTCAAGTTGATTATCAATCTATCATATATGTTGTTTATGTTCTTGCATGCTCTCCATTGCTAGTAGAGGCTCTGGCCAAGTTGATACTTGTGACTCCAAGAGGGAGTATTTATGCTCGATAGTGGGTTCATGCCTCCATTAAATGGGACGATGTGACAAGTTCTAAGGTTGTGGATGTGCTGTTGCCACTAGGGATAAAACATCGATGCTTTGTCTAAGGATATTTGTGTTGATTACATTACGCACCATACTTAATGCAATTGTCTGTTGCTTGCAACTTAATACCGGAAGGGGTTCGGATGATAACCTGAAAGTGGACTTTTTATGCATAGATGCATGCTGGATGGCGGTCTATGTACTTTGTCGTAATGCCCTGATTAAATCTCATAGTACTCATCATGATATATGTATGTGCATTGTTATGCCTTCTTTATTTGTCAATTGCCCAACTGTAATTTGTTCACCCAACATGCTATTTATCTTATGGGAGAGACACCTCTAGTGAACTGTGGACCCCGGTCCTATTCTTTACATCTGAAATACAATCTACTGCAATACTTGTTCTTTACTGTTCTTCGCAAACAATCATCTTCCACACAATACGGTTAATCCTTTGTTCACAGCAAGCCGGTGAGATTGACAACCTCACTGTTACGTTGGGGCAAAGTACTTTGGTTGTGTTGTGCAGGTTCCACGTTGGCGCCGGAATCCCTGGTGTTGCGCCGCACTACACTTCGCCGCCATCAACCTTCAACGTGCTTCTTGGCTCCTCCTGGTTCGATAAACCTTGGTTTCTTTCTGAGGGAAAACTTGCTACTGTCTGCATCACACCTTCCTCTTGGGGTTCCCAACGGACGTGTGTTAATTGCACGCATCAGCGACACACTAGGGCGGTGCGGCATGGGCTCTGGCCGCGCGGCCCTGTTGTGTGGGCCCCTCGTTACGCCTCCTGACGTGCCCTTCCGCCTACTTAAAGTCTTCGTCGCGAAACCCCCAGTACCGAGAGCCACGATACGGAAAACCTTCCAGAGACGCAGCCACCGCCAATCCCATCTCGGGGGATTCAGGAGATCGCCTCCGGCACCCTGCCGGAGAGGGGAATCATCTCCCGGAGGTCTCTTCATCGCCATGATCGCCTCCGGATCGATGTGTGAGTAGTCCACCCCTGGACTATGGGTCCATAGCAGTAGCTAGATGGTTGTCTTCTCCTCATTGTGCTGTCATGTTAGATCTTGTGAGCTGCCTATCATGATCAAGATCATCTATTTGTAATGCTACATTTTGTGTTTGTTGGGATCCGATGAATATTGAATACTATGTCAAGTTGATTATCAATCTATCATATATGTTGTTTATGTTCTTGCATGCTCTCCGTTGCTAGTAGAGGCTCTGGCCAAGTTGATACTTGTGACTCCAAGAGGGAGTATTTATGCTCGATAGTGGGTTCATGCCTCCATTAAATCTGGGACAGTGACAGAAAGTTCTAAGGTTGTGGATGTGCTGTTGCCACTAGGGATAAAACATCGATGCTTTGTCTAAGGATATTTGTGTTGATTACTGATACATCTCCGACGTATCGATAATTTCTTATGTTCCATGCCACATTATTGATGTTATCTACATGTTTTATGCACACTTTATGTCATATTCGTGCATTTTCTGGAACTAACCTATTAACAAGATGCCGAAGTGCCGATTCTTTGTTTCTGCTGTTTTTGGTTTCAGAAATCCTAGTAACGAAATATTCTCGGAATTGGACGAAATCAACGCCCAGGGTCCTATTTTGCCACGAAGCTTCCAGAAGACCGAAGAGTCAACGAAGTGGGGCCACGGGGTGCCCAAACCCTAGGGCGGTGCGCCCCCCCCTTGGCCGCGCCGGCCTGTGGTGTGGGGCCCTCGTGCCCCCTCCTGACTTGCCCTTCCGCCTACTTAAAGCCTCCGTCGCGAAACCCCCAGTACCGAGAGCCACGATACGGAAAACCTTCCAGAGACGCCGCCGCCGCCGATCCCATCTCGGGGGATCCAGGAGATCGCCTCCGGCACCCTGCCGGAGAGGGGATTCATCTCCCGGAGGACTCTACGCCGCCATGGTCGCCTCCGGTGTGATGTGTGAGTAGTCTACCCCTGGACTATGGGTCCATAGCAGTAGCTAGATGGTTGTCTTCTCCCCATTGTGCTATCATTGTCGGATCTTGTGAGCTGCCTAACATGATCAAGATCATCTATCTGTAATTCTATATGTTGCGTTTGTTGGGATCCGATGAATAGAGAATACTTGTTATGTTGATTATCAAAGTTATATCTATGTGTTGTTTATGATCTTGCATGCTCTCCGTTACTAGTAGATGCTCTGGCCAAGTAGATGCTTGTAACTCCAAGAGGGAGTATTTATGCTCGATAGTGGGTTCATGCCTGCATTGACACTCGGGACGGTGTGAAAGTTCTAAGGTTGTGTTGTGCTGTTGCCACTAGGGATAAAACATTGATGCTATGTCTAAGGATGTAGTTGTTGATTACATTACGCACCATACTTAATGCAATTGTCTGTTGCTTTGCAACTTAATACTGGAGGGGGTTCGGATGATAACCTGAAGGTGGACTTTTTAGGCATAGATGCAGTTGGATGGCGGTCTATTTACTTTGTCGTAATGCCCAATTAAATCTCACTATACTCATCATGATATGTATGTGCATGGTCATGCCCTCTTTATTTGTCAATTGCCCAACTGTAATTTGTTCACCCAACATGTTGTTTATCTTATGGGAGAGACACCTCTAGTGAACTGTGGACCCCGGTCCAATTCTCTATACTCGAAATACAATCTCTTGCAATACTTGTTCTACTGTTTTCTGCAAACAATCATCTTCCACACAATACGGTTAATCCTTTGTTACAGCAAGCCGGTGAGATTGACAACCTCACTGTTTCGTTGGGGCAAAGTACTTTGGTTGTGTTGTGCAGGTTCCACGTTGGCGCCGGAATCTCTGGTGTTGCACCGCACTACATCCCGCCGCCATCAACCTTCAACGTGCTTCTTGGCTCCTACTGGTTCGATAACCTTGGTTTCATACTGAGGGAAACTTGCCGCTGTACGCATCACACCTTCCTCTTGGGGTTCCCAACGGGCGCGTGTTGAACGCGTATCAAGCAGCTTTTTCTGGCGCCGTTGCCGGGGAGATCAAGACACGCTGCAAGGGGAGTCTCCACTTCTCAATCTCTTTACTTTGTTTTTGTCTTGCTTAGTTTTATTTACTACTTTGTTTGCTGCACTAAATCAAAATACAAAAAAATTAGTTGCTAGTTTTACTTTATTTGCTATCTTGTTTGCTATATCAAAAACACACAAAAAAATTAGTTACTTGCCTTTACTTTATCTAGTTTGCTTTATTTACTACTACTACTAAGATGAGTAATCCTGAAGTTGAAGTTCGTACGTTTAAGCAACAAGGGGGAGAATGTTTAAGAGATGCTTGGTATAGAATTAGTAATGCCCATAATAAGTGCACTAAGAAACACTCCACCACTATTTTACTCAGGAATTTTTATGTTGGTATCTCTAGCTGGAATAGGTATGTTCTTGATTGTCTCGCAGGAGGTAACTTCTTAAGTACTCCTGCATTAGAAGCTAGCTGCATTATTGAGAGTCTATTTGGAATACCCCCTGTTGATAAAGTTAAAACTGAAACCTCTCTTGAAGATGTTATGAAAAAAATGGAAACCATAGAGAAAAATTTTCCAAATATTGAAGCTAAATTGGAAATGTTACTTGATAAAACTGATGAACTTGATAAATCCTTAGGAGGAATTGATGAAAGAATTAGTGTCCTAGGAACTTGTGTTGACTATGATGATCAAATCAATAGGATTGATGAAATTGAAAAAGCTATGGGAACCATGGGTTCAACATTTTCTTCTCTTAAATATAAGGAGAAAGCTTATGTGGGTAAGGAGCAAAAGTTTATGTATGTCTCTAAAGTGCCTAAACCAAAGAAGTATTATTATAGGCCTAAAATTGACAAAGCCCTTAGTACCACTGCGGATGGGGGAGCTCATAATAACGATACACCACCCTCCGATAATACTTGATACACACTTTCTGCGCCTAGCTGAAAGGCGTTAAAGAAAAGCGCTTATGGGAGACAACCCATGTTTTTACCTACAGTACTTTGTTTTTATTTTGTGTCTTGGAAGTTGTTTACTACTGTAGCAACCTCTCCTTATCTTAGTTTTGTGTTTTGTTGTGCCAAGTAAAGTCGTTGATAGAAAAGTTCATACTAGATTTGGATTACTGCGCAGAAACAGATTTCTTTGCTGTCACGAATCTGGGCTGTTTTCCCCTGTAGGTAACTCAGAAAATTATGCCAATTTACGTGAGTGATCCTCAGATATGTACGCAACTTTCATTCAATTTGGGCATTTTCATTTGAGCAAGTCTGGTGCCATTTTAAAATTCGTCAATACGAACTGTTCTGTTTTGACAGATTCTGTCTTTTATTTCGCATTGCCTCTTTTGCTATATTGGATGAATTTCTTTGATCCATTAATGTCCAGTAGCTTTATGCAATGTCCAGAAGTGTTAAGAATGATTGTGTCACCTCTTAACATGTTAATTTTTATTGTCACTAACCCTCTAATGAGTTGTTTCGAGTTTGGTGTGGAGGAAGTTTTCAAGGATCAAGAGAGGAGTATGATGCAACATGATCAAGGAGAGTGAAAGCTCTAAGCTTGGGGATGCCCCGGTGGTTCACCCCTGCATATATCAAGAAGACTCAAGCGTCTAAGCTTGGGGATGCCCAAGGCATCCCCTTCTTCATCGACAACATTATCAGGTTCCTCCCCTGAAACTATATTTTTATTCCATCACATCTTATGTGCTTTGCTTGGAGCGTCAGTTTGTTTTTTGTTTTTGTTTTGTTTGAATAAAATGGATCCTAGCATTCACTTTATGGGAGAGAGACACGCTCCGCTGTAGCATATGGACAAGTATGTCCTTGGTTTCTACTCATAGTATTCATGGCGAAGTTTCTCCTTCGTTAAATTGTTATATGGTTGGAATTGGAAAATGATACATGTAGTAATTGCTATTAATGTCTTGGGTAATGTGATACTTGGCAATTGTTGTGCTCATGTTTAAGCTCTTGCATCATATGCTTTGCACCCATTAATGAAGAAATACATAGAGCATGCTAAAATTTGGTTTGCATATTTGGTTTCTCTAAGGTCTAGATAATTTCTAGTATTGAGTTTGAACAACAAGGAAGACGGTGTAGAGTCTTATAATGTTTTCAATATGTCTTTTATGTGAGTTTTGCTGCACCGGTTCATCCTTGTGTTTGTTTCAAATAAGCCTTGCTAGCCTAAACCTTGTATCGAGAGGGAATACTTCTCATGCATCCAAAATACTTGAGCCAACCACTATGCCATTTGTGTCCACCATACCTACCTACTACATGGTATTTTCCGCCATTCCAAAGTAAATTGCTTGAGTGCTACCTTTAAAATTCCATCATTCACCTTTGCAATATATAGCTCATGGGACAAATAGCTTAAAAACTATTGTGGTATTGAATATGTAATTATGCACTTTATCTCTTATTAAGTTGCTTGTTGTGCGATAACCATGTTTCTTGGGGGACGCCATCAACTACTCTTTGTTGAATTTCATGTGAGTTGCTATGCATGTTCGTCTTGTCTGAAGTAAGTGCGATCTACCACCTTATGGTTAAGCATGCATATTGTTAGAGAAGAACATTGGGCCGCTAACTAAAGCCATGATCCATGGTGGAAGTTTCAGTTTTGGACATATATCCTCAATCTCAAATGAGAAAATTATTAATTGTTGTTACATGCTTATGCATAAAAGAGGAGTCCATTATCTGTTGTCTATGTTGTCCCGGTATGGATGTCTAATTTGAAGAATAATCAATAGCGAGAAATCCAATGCGAGCTTTCTCCTTAGACCTTTGTACAGGCGGCATAGAGGTACCCCTTTGTGACACTTGGTTAAAACATGTGCATTGTGATGATCCGGTAGTCCAAGCTAATTAGGACAAGGTGCGGGCACTATTAGTACACTATGCATGAGGCTTGCAACTTGTAAGATATAATTTACATGATACATATGCTTTATTACTACCGTTGACAAAATTGTTTCATGTTTTCAAAATCAAAGCTCTAGCACAAATATAGCAATCGATGTTTTTCCTCTATGGAGGACCATTCTTTTACTTTCAATGTTGAGTCAGTTCACCTATTTCTCTCCACCTCAAGAAGCAAACACTTGTGTGAACTGTGCATTGATTCCTACATATTTGCATATTGCACTTATTATATTACTCTATGTTGACAATATCCATGAGATATACATGTTACAAGTTGAAAGCAACCGCTGAAACTTAATCTTCTTTTGTGTTGCTTCAATGCCTTTACTTTGAATTATTGCTTTATGAGTTAACTCTTATGCAAGACTTATTGATGCTTGTCTTGAAGTGCTATTCATGAAAAGTCTTTGCTATATGATTCACTTGTTTACTCATGTCATATACATTGTTTTGATCGCTGCATTCACTACATATGCTTTACAAATAGTATGATCAAGATTATGATGGCATGTCACTCCAGAAATTATCTGTGTTATCGTTTTACCTGCTCGGGACGAGTAGAACTAAGCTTGGGGATGCTAATACGTCTCCGACGTATCGATAATTTCTTATGTTCCATGCCACATTATTGATGTTATCTACATGTTTTATGCACACTTTATGTCATATTCGTGCATTTTCTGGAACTAACCTATTAACAAGATGCCGAAGTGCCGATTCTTTGTTTCTGCTGTTTTTGGTTTCAGAAATCCTAGTAACGAAATATTCTCGGAATTGGACGAAATCAACGCCCAGGGTCCTATTTTGCCACGAAGCTTCCAGAAGACCGAAGAGTCAACGAAGTGGGGCCACGGGGTGCCCAAACCCTAGGGCGGCGCGGCCCCCCCTTGGCCGCGCCGGCCTGTGGTGTGGGGCCCTCGTGCCCCCTCCTGACTTGCCCTTCCGCCTACTTAAAGCCTCCGTCGCGAAACCCCCAGTACCGAGAGCCACGATACGGAAAACCTTCCAGAGACGCCGCCGCCGCCGATCCCATCTCGGGGGATCCAGGAGATCGCCTCCGGCACCCTGCCGGAGAGGGGATTCATCTCCCGGAGGACTCTACACCGCCATGGTCGCCTCCGGTGTGATGTGTGAGTAGTCTACCCCTGGACTATGGGTCCATAGCAGTAGCTAGATGGTTGTCTTCTCCCCATTGTGCTATCATTGTCGGATCTTGTGAGCTGCCTAACATGATCAAGATCATCTATCTGTAATTCTATATGTTGCGTTTGTTGGGATCCGATGAATAGAGAATACTTGTTATGTTGATTATCAAAGTTATATCTACGTGTTGTTTATGATCTTGCATGCTCTCCGTTACTAGTAGATGCTCTGGCCAAGTAGATGCTTGTAACTCCAAGAGGGAGTATTTATGCTCGATAGTGGGTTCATGCCTGCATTGACACAGGGATGTGACAGAAAGTTCTAAGGTTGTGTTGTCTTGTTGCCACTAGGGATAAAACATTGATGCTATGTCTAAGGATGTAGTTGTTGATTACATTACGCACCATACTTAATGCAATTGTCTATTGCTTTGCAACTTAATACCGGAGGGGTTCGGATGATAACACGAAGGTGGACTTTTTAGGCATAGATGCAGTTGGATGGCGGTCTATGTACTTTGTCGTAATGCCCAATTAAATCTCACTATACTCATCATGATATGTATGTGCATGGTCATGCCCTCTTTATTTGTCAATTGCCCAACTGTAATTTGTTCACCCAACATGCTGTTTATCTTATGGGAGAGACACCTCTAGTGAACTGTGGACCCCGGTCCAATTCTCTATACTGAAATACAATCTACTGCAATACTTGTTCTACTGTTTTCTGCAAACAATCATCTTCCACACAATACGGTTAATCCTTTGTCACAGCAAGCCGGTGAGATTGACAACCTCACTGTTTCGTTGGGGCAAAGTACTTTGGTTGTGTTGTGCAGGTTCCACGTTGGCGCCGGAATCTCTGGTGTTGCGCCGCACTACATCCCGCCGCCATCAACCTTCAACGTGCTTCTTGGCTCCTACTGGTTCGATAACCTTGGTTTCATACTGAGGGAAACTTGCCGCTGTACGCATCACACCTTCCTCTTGGGGTTCCCAACGGGCGCGTGTTGAACGCGTATCAATTACATTACGCACCATACTTAATGCAATTGTCTGTTGCTTGCAACTTAATACCGGAAGGGGTTCGGATGATAACCTGAAAGTGGACTTTTTAGGCATAGATGCATGCTGGATGGCGGTCTATGTACTTTGTCGTAATGCCCTGATTAAATCTCATAGTACTCATCATGATATATGTATGTGCATTGTTATGCCTTCTTTATTTGTCAATTGCCCAACTGTAATTTGTTCACCCAACATGCTATTAATCTTATGGGAGAGACACCTCTAGTGAACTGTGGACCCCGGTCCTATTCTTTACATCTGAAATACAATCTACTGCAATACTTGTTCTTTACTGTTCTTCGCAAACAATCATCTTCCACACAATACGGTTAATCCTTTGTTCACAGCAAGCCGGTGAGATTGACAACCTCACTGTTACGTTGGGGCAAAGTACTTTGGTTGTGTTGTGCAGGTTCCACGTTGGCGCCGGAATCCCTGGTGTTGCGCCGCACTACACTTCGCCGCCATCAACCTTCAACGTGCTTCTTGGCTCCTCCTGGTTCGATAAACCTTGGTTTCTTTCTGAGGGAAAACTTGCTACTGTCTGCATCACACCTTCCTCTTGGGGTTCCCAACGGACGTGTGTTAATTGCACGCATCAGCGACACACTAGGGCGGTGCGGCCTGGGCTCTGGCCGCGCGGCCCTGTTGTGTGGGCCCCTCGTTACGCCTCCTGACCTACCCTTCCGCCTACTTAAAGTCTTCGTCACGAAACCCCCAGTACCGAGAGCCACGATACGGAAAACCTTCCAGAGACGCAGCCACCGCCAATCCCATCTCGGGGGATTCAGGAGATCGCCTCCGGCACCCTGCCGGAGAGGGGAATCATCTCCCGGAGGTCTCTTCATCGCCATGATCGCCTCCGGATCGATGTGTGAGTAGTCCACCCCTGGACTATGGGTCCATAGTAGTACCTAGATGGTTGTCTTCTCCTCATTGTGCTGTCATGTTAGATCTTGTGAGCTGCCTATCATGATCAAGATCATCTATTTGTAATGCTACATGTTGTGTTTGTTGGGATCCGATGAATATTGAATACTATGTCAAGTTGATTATCAATCTATCATATATGTTATTTATGTTCTTGCATGCTCTCCGTTGCTAGTAGAGGCTCTGGCCAAGTTGATACTTGTGACTCCAAGAGGGAGTATTTATGCTCGATAGTGGGTTCATGCCTCCATTAAATCTGGGACAGTGACAGAATGTTCTAAGGTTGTGGATGTGCTGTTGCCACTAGGGATAAAACATCAATGCTTTGTCTAAGGATATTTGTGTTGATTACATTACGCACCATACTTAATGCAATTGTCGGTTTCTTGCAACTTAATACCGGAAGGGGTTCGGATGATAACCTGAAAGTGGACTTTTTAGGCATAGATGCATGCTGGATAGCGGTCTATGTACTTTGTCGTAATGCCCTGATTAAATATCATAGTACTCATCATGATATATGTATGTGCATTGTTATGCCTTCTTTATTTGTCAATTGCCCAACTGTAATTTGTTCACCCAACATCTGTTTATCTTATGGGAGAGACACCACTAGTGAACTGTGGACCCCGGTCCTATTCTTTACATCTGAAATACAATCTACTGCAATTGTTCTTTACTGTTCTTCGCAAACAATCATCATCTTCCACACAATACGTTTAATCCTTTGTTTACAGCAAGCCGGTGAGATTGACAACCTCACTGTTACGTTGGGGCAAAGTACTTTGGTTGTGTTGTGCAGGTTCCACGTTGGCGCCGGAATCCCTGGTGTTGCGCCGCACTACACTCCGCCACCAACAACCTTCAACGTGCTTCTTGGCTCCTCCTGGTTCGATAAACCTTGGTTTCTTTCTGAGGGAAAACTTACTGTTGTGCACATCACACCTTCCTCTTGGGGTTCCCAACGGACGTGTGTCTCACGCGCATCAGAAACCCTTTTTACTGGTCGATGTTGAGTCTAGAGATTGTGAAAACTATTTGAAAGCTAAAAGTATTTGCGAAAATCTGATTAGGATTATTTTTACTCCTTATCTGGTATCGCTCTAATTCAGAGTCACACCTTACCTTGTGTTGATTTGAAAAAGTTTTACCATCTCTTCTGGTCTTTCAAAACTTAGGTGCCTCAATGGCAGGTCGTTTCCTAACCAGTTGACCAAGTGTTGAGTTTTCTAGAGTCGTGTGTTCTTTATTTTTCCTTTGTTTTCTTTCATCAGTGAGATCTCCTTCCATCATGATCTCTCTATTTTGTGGGTTCCACATCATTCTGTTCTAGGCTTCGAGGTTTCCTTTCACCTTGGACTCCTCCTTTCCTTTTTGTTTGGTTACTTATGAATCTAGCTATGGCTTCTTGAAAGTTACCTTGTGATTACTACCACGTAGTGTCCTTTGTGTCACTCAGACAGTAGTTACTCCTTTTTCTGTGTTTTTAACCCTTGGACTTGAACCGAAGGTCCCGGATTGTGCTGGGCTCTTTTGAACCTCAGTACATGATGCTGACCTTTAACCCAAGATCCATTCCATTGACCCCTGTTGTCCATGGTCAAACCATACATTAGGATGGCTAAGTTCGAAATCCATCTAGCCTTCAAGCTTTTGGTTGTAGTCGTGATTAAATTGTGGCAACAAAAGATCTTTCCTACCATTAGTTTTGGCAGAGGTTCTGTAATGGAATCAAATGGATCACGACAAGAGTGCTCTTTTTGAGTCTCACATCTATGTCCGTGACTCTGCCGCACCTCCCTTTTCTGCATGAGTTTCACAAGAGTGCTATCTTGTGCATCTACCTCTTAGGATTTCCAATCCTGATCTCATGTTCCTCTTCTTTAGTTTCTTTTTGACCTTTGTCTGCTAGTTAGCAGCCAAGTTGTAAATGTGCATTGGAGTCTTCTAGTGCATGTTACTCTTGCGGTCTTTCAAGACCTCTCACTTCGAGATGTTAGGAGAAACAAACCCAGTAACTCGTCCATTCCTCGGACTTTATCAAAGTGTTGTAATCCGCAGATTAAAAGGCTATGTAGCTTCTATTCTGCTCTACCTTAGAGTATCACACTCTTTTATATCTATAGGTCGTGCTGAGCCACATGGCCTTATGGATGAAGTGATGCTCTTACATATCTATACTCGCCCTTTCTCCGAGCTATCCGTGCTTCGAAATGTTGGGATGTTTGTATTGATGTGGCCATTCGAGATTCAAAGTAATTCTCATTGCTTTGAAATCCAAAGACATTTCTCTCATTCTTAGCATGATTGGTTAACCAATCACCAAGCAAAGTTTGAATGTGTTCCCTAGTCTGTTATCTCGGCACACCTTCTTCGGTCAAAGAGTTATGTTCATGCCAAAACTCTCAAGACCACATCACTTTCCTTATAAAGCAAGTTTCATCTCGAACTTAGTGACATATCAGTGGTTCGTGATATTCTGGATGTCTTTCTAGAAGTATTGCCATGTTTCCACATGACCGTGTTGTCAGGTTCGTGAGTACGTTGGTTCTCTGAATCACTATCTCCAAGAAACCGTACTGGATATCCTGGACTGGTTGGTTGAGCTTCAACAACAACTTGGGGAGTTGTAAGATAAGAGCTCTATCCGACTTGATCATTCTTAAAGGGATGTCTAGTTTTGACCGTGTTGAAGTCAGGAAGTATCTCCTTTGTGGATATGCTACCTTCCCCATCTTTGATTTGAGTTTGGGCTATCGTCAAATCAAACTCAGTTCCAAGGACTATCTTGATGGTGTTTTTACTAATGGTGTTTCATCTAAATACATCTTCATGCCCTTTGGTCTGACCAATAGTTTTGCCTCGTTCATGCAACATATGAGACCCTCTTATTGGAGTATCTTGATAAGTTTATTGTTGAGCCCATCGATGACATTCTTATTTTCTCCACGCCCAAAGAGGTTTATATTGAACAATTGGCACTACTGTTGGAAACTTTTAAGAGCCATCTTTGTGTTATCACGAAGTATGTGTTCTGGATGCTGGAAGTGACCTTCTTTGGTTCACGTGCAATTTGCTGAAAGATGTCGCCGTAGATCTGAGTAGAGTTCCCTTTATTTTTCCTCGGGAATCATCGCAAGTCAGTTATGCATGTGCGGAATATTCTTGAGTGGTAGGTTATTACCTCCATTTTCTTGAAAATTTCATCTATGCACACAAAGCCACTGACTGATTTGTTCAAGAAAGAGAAAGAAGTTTAAGAACTTCAGTATCTTCTTTGATGTCCCCATCATGACTCAATTGTGTTACATTGCAACTTCATATGTGTGCAATTGCCTTTGGCAGTCGCAACCACATGTATTTTGTAATCTAGCTCAATCTTTTGGAGCTTGACATTGTAGTCTATATCTTGAGAATCTAGCAGCTTTACCTTGGTGGTAACTGTTGCAAATTTCTATTTGGAATTGCTACATCTGAAATATCTTGCTACCTAACCTAAGCTGAATCTCAAGCAGCAACGATGGTTAGTGTTTCTCAAGGATTTTGACATAGGTCTCTTCGTAAATCCGGCAAGATTGATGTCATGGTTAACACAATTAGCCGGAAGATCTAAGGCCATAATCTCTTGAAACCACAAGAACAACCACTCTCCATAAGGATCTTGTGCGACTTATTCTAGAAGTTGCCCTTATGATGTCTTTTCAATCCTGAAGTCTCGACCTTCACTTGATGATCTATTGAAGGCTAGTTAGAAGCCTGATATAAGTGTCTAGAACATGAAGCAGAACATGAGAAGCAGAGTTGCTAAATGTCTCTCGGGCAATCCCTCGAAACCATTTCTCTTGTGACAACAACTCCGTCACGAGAAGTTTCACTCTCCGGTGATCCTTGCTACGTCGTTCGACAATGCTTTTTCCCCTTCAATTGGATTTTACCTGAAGTTCCAATCAATTCACACATTGTGTGAATTCGTCAGTCATCTAGGCCCCAAACTTTTGAGTACACTTCAATCGTTTCATGTATCCTGACAAAGAGTGACTATGATTTTGAAATCCAAAGTAGCTCTCGTTGGATAATCATCCGTGCTTCTACGAGTCACCCTCTCTAAGAGTGCCTCGTCATGGTATCAAAGGCAGTTTAACTCCTCGCTACCTTGTCCTTCGTATTCTTGTAAAGCGTGGAGCAATTGCCTACCAAAATTTGAAACTTCTTCTGTCTCCTCCGTTACCTTGACGTGTTTCATGTTTGTTAGCTCAAGAGTTGTTTTTAAACACTCCTTCCATGAGTTGACCATGATATACTCGATCTTTAGGAAGATCCACTGTCCAGTGTCATTCCCTCTTTCCTTCAGAGTGAAGAAAGAAAAATGAAGAGCTCTTCATGGTGTCGTGAATCAACCTCTTCAAGAAAGAAGATTGTCGTGGTACCGACAAGATCATTGAAGACCGGTGTAGCCCTTGTTACCTTCTCTATTCCTACCTTGGAATCTCGGGACGAGATTCTTTTAAGGGGGATAGATCTGTAACATCCCTGTTTTGCAAAACCTAGATTAGGGTTTGATTGTCCATCATTTGCATCATGTTATTTTCCTTAGAAAATATGCACAAAAGTTCAAAGTTTCAAACAGATTTCAAAATGCAAAAGAATTTGTAAAACAAAATGAAAACAAAATTTGAAAAAGAGAAGAAGAGAGAAACCCTCACCCTCTCTCTGTTTTTGGGCCGCAGCCCAGCTCCTCCCTCCTTCCCTCCTCTCCCTGCGCAGCCCAGCAGGCCAACCCACCAGCAGCCCATCTCAGCCCACCCCGACCCCCAGGGGGTTATCTGCAATTTTGCCAAGTCTTCTTCAACCTCACGATGGAGGGAAGCAGCTCGCTGTCGAGCTCCCGTCGATCGGCCGCGCCAAGATCCTCGCCGCCGCCCCCGGCGTCCTACAAGTAGCCCTGCGCCGCCGTGAAACCCTAACCCTAGCGCTACTTCCCCCTTTTCCTCTCTGTGAGCCGCGGCCCAAACCCTAACCTCCCAGATGCCGCCGGCCGACGCTCCGCCCCGCTGCTACAGGCCTCCCCAAGCCTCCCCGAGCACGCCATCCTCTTCGCCTCGTCGCGCTGCCCCTCCTCGCTGAAGCGCGCAAGCAGGGAAGCTCGCAGACGCCCTAATCGAGCCCTTCTTCCCGACCTCCGGCCGACGGCCTCGCCATCGATTCCGGCCACCCCGAGGCTCGCCGTCGCCACCATCCGCTCCGTGGTGAGCCCCTCTTCGCCCCGGTGCCCTCGCCCCTCTCTATGGCCCTCTGCATCGCCGCCACGCCATGCACCTGCGGGCTCCGCCGCTCGGCCTCGTCGCCGGCCGAGCTCCGGCGACCCAACAGCAGCAGCGCCGCCCTCTTCTGGCTCCCCGCGGTGACGTGCGTCGAACGCGCGCATCCGCGCATCCAGGGGAGCGGTCCAGCACCTCCTCTGCGTGCTCACCGGCGCCGGCCACCGGCGGTTGACTCCGTCGGTTGACCACGGTGGGGCCCTGCCCCTTTATCCTTTTCTAATTTCTTTTATTTCTGTAAATGAAAATGCATTGACAGGTGGGGCCCTTTGTCAGGATTTTATTATTTCCGTAAATATTTAAAAAAAGAATAAAACCCTGACATGTGGGTCCATGTCTGTCAGATTTTTAATAATTTTCCAAAATTTTGAGAAATGATTTAAAATGAATAAAACTTGTAAAATTCATAACTTATTCATTTTAAATCAGAAAAATATGTATAATATATCAAAATTTTCAGAAAAATGAGATCTACAATTTGGTAGCAAAATCATGCATTGTTAAAGAAACTTTTAACCCTAGTTGTTTTAGAAGAACTAATTGTACCCCTTATGAGGCTCCGGAACTACTAACCCTAGTCCCGTCGAACCCCAGTTAAAATGATGATCATGTCTTAGGGTTAGTTTCAGTACCTAATTAACATGTCATATCATCATCCTTGTATGTGCATTGCATCAATGCCATGTGTTGATTGTTGTTCTACCTTTCCGGTGTTTGCTTCTTCGCGATCGATAGAGCAAGTGCCGAGACGATGAAGACCGACAACGATGCAACTCAATACTTGTCCACCGACAAACAAGTCAAGCATGGGATCTCCGAAGATCCATATTGGTTTGTCAGGGACAAAGGCAAGCCCTAACCTGGTTCATATATGGTTTCGAAATGCTTTTACTTCTGGTTCCTACATATTGCATACGCTTTCCAATATGTTTTATCGGTAGATATAGTTATCCTATGTGTGTTGCATTTACCATCCTTGTAGCCTAAAATACTCTGATCCACTGCTCCTAGCAAGACTAGGTTTGAGCTATGTGTGCATCGCTAGAACCGTTATATCGATTATGCTTAGCCATGCTTAGTTGACGAATCTGATCCATCCGGTTGATGAATCAGAGCTGCGAATGAACCTAGTATGGCAGGATGACGTGGTAAGATCAGTGATGATAATAAACATGCTTAAAGGCTTGGATGGGCCTCCACATGGGGATGTGGTGATTTGACTCGTTCTCGCCGATACTAGGACCTGAGTTCTCGCCTTCGGAACCAAGGCGAGCGTCTGACCACACGGGGCCCATGGGAACCCCTTGGCCCGAACTTGCCTAGCTTACCCATGAGTCAATTAGTTTGCGAGTTCCATTTGGCATTCTGCATGGCGAAGGCGTGGAAAAGGTTTTCAAAGGTGCATCATACAGGGACGTGGCTAGGGTGAAGGATGCTGTAGGCATTGAACTGGATCCCCTGCGCACAATGACCGGGACCGCCTCGGAGAATGGCTACCTACGATGACGGAGTTCCCCAGTTAGATTGACTCATGGAATAGGCGAAGCAAGGGAAAGGTTTTGGTCGACCACCCTCTGCCGGCGCGCCAAGGAAGCGTGTACATGACGGCACTAAGAGTCGGTCGGTGCGTGTGGGTAAAGTTGTACACCCCTGCAGGGTAAATCTTTTCGAAAAGCCGTGTCCACGGTTATGGATGACTTGGGGAAGGACGTGTTGATCATAGACAACTTTAACCTAATCGTAAAACTTGGAATCAATGTGTGATAAGGATCCCTTCTCAGGGTATGGAGAGGGTGATCCTAGTTGATAGGTTCAGGTGATGATGAAGATCTCGGTGGATTCAATATGATGATCAGTAGAGCTAGAGATATCGCTCACTTATCCCCTTTTTAAAATGATCTGAATAGACGAGCTTTCTGCTCCCTCTTGTTTTACAAAGGAAAACTGGCTTTCTGCAAAATAAGCTCCACATAAAGCCTCGCATACCAGCTTTGCTAAAAGGTTGTACTAAGTCTTGTTGAGTCCCTGTACTCAGCTTTGCATGCTTTGTTTCAGACGAAGTCGCTCCAACAAATGATGGTTTCTAGGTCAACATCGACGAGTAGCTTGGGATTCCCAGGTGGCAGCCTGGAATCTATGGGCTGGGACGTCGCCGTTATGCTCCTGGCCTCTTAGGCCTTTTGCTATCTTGCTATTTAGAATAGCATAACTTTGCTTCCGTTGATTGATGAAATGTCAGGTCAGTGACCTCTGCTTGTAATACTTTGGTTTTTCGCTCAGTTATGAGCTTGTATTACTCTTTGAGTCGTAGAGTCACTGTTGTGTTACCGATTCTCACCCTGTAGGCCCTAGAGATCTAGGTTAGGCTTATGCCAGATGGAGATCTGGGTTTTTCTAGCCCCGACCTCCGGGGTCGCCACACCTTGTCTAAACCAAGATTGCAAATTAACATCTGAAGTTGAGCAGAATGAAGAAAAGCAAAAAAAAAAGGCAGAATAAGGACAACCTGGGAGTCCTCTTTCTACCCCTACAGCAGCATCTCCTGCTGCACTAAAGAAATGAAGGAAACAAGCATCATAATTCACCATCTGCAAAAACAAATGGACCCGGCTAAGGAATTCCAGAGGGTCGAGAGTGAGGGAGGAAGAACAGCAAGACTGAAGAAATAATAAACAAGTACTAAGACTGAAGGAAGAGTCAAAGAGACTAAAGAAAGAGTGAAAGAAGAACAGAGAATATTAAAGAGTTATAGAGAATGACAAAATAAGATGAGACTTCTACCCTCAACTCGATCTTCAGGTGCAGTGTCCTAGAAATGGGCATGGTTGTCATCAACTTCTTCCGCGTAGTCGAGGGAGCACAGGAGCACACGGAAAGTAATAATCATAAAACTGAGAACAGAGAAAATAGAAAAAAAATGAGCGAAAAAATTGAGACAATGAAGGAAAGATTGAACAAACAAAAAACATCAAGTAATAAACAGACATAGATGAACTGAAGAAGGAAGGACTGGGCAAAGAGGAATCAAAGAGAGAAGATAAATAATGAAGAAAAAGCTTGAAAGAGACATAGATGAACTGAAGAAAGAGGCATAGATGAACTGAAGAAGGAAGGACCGAGCAAAGAGGAATGAACAAAAATGAGAACGAAGATTAAGACTAAAAAACTAAATGCCTGAGTTAATGATAATTTATAGAAAGACTAATATCTGAAGAATACTTAAAACTGAAGATAAGATTGATAAAAGACTGACCGAGCAAACAATATTGACAATGTGAGATAAACTAAAGAAATAAGATTGAGCAAATATTTGCTAAACTGAGAGACTCAGAATGATAAGACTAAGACACGAGTGACTGAGCAAATAAGAACAAGAATGAGATATACTGAAAAAATAAGAGGTAAACTGGGAGGCTAGGATAGATTGAACAAATAATAGCTACAAGACAGATGGACTGAAGAAAGAAACTGAGCATGATGAAGAAAATGAGAACTGAAGAGATAATTGAGGACTGGCGCGATATATCCTCGTAGACGTCATAGGCTACCGCCTCAAGGTGTACCTATCAGGCTTCAACAAATGATCGATGGACTACGTCGTCGGGTTACGCAGCATTGATGGTTGTTCAAATACATCCCCAAAGGCACTTGCATGATCCTCTTCAAAATCCTTGACAGCACCGACGATACACTTCAATAAATTAGTGACAGAGGAAATTTACAGCTAATTGATGGATAAAAACCAGAATTTGGTACTTCGTCACTTGATGCGCTGGTTTGCTCGCGGCTCTCAACATTGGATTAGACACGGTCGGACACATCCCCGAAGTGAGCATAAACGTGATGGCGCTTCTCCACGGAATGCCCTGAATTATTGATGATACGAGGCCTGCAAAAAATTTAAAGAATGCTAAAATAATGCGAACCTGTAAATTCTTAAAACACATTGGAAACCTAGAAAAAACGATGTATTCAACCATGTCATCAACTATATATGTGAAGGGTATTTCGTGCACATATTCAGAAAAAAGAACCTGGCAAAAGAATTATTCTAGCTGAAAAAATATAGAACAACGAGAAGAGCAATAGTCCACATGACAACAGCCATTACATTGAGCTGACTCATCTATCAAAATCACAAAAAAATTACCATTGATCCATGCATTATCAGTCACAGATCACATTCCGCTTCTCCATATTCATACAAGTCTTCCCAGCACCCAACGTTACAAAACACAAAAACAGTGGTGCCGGGTTTGCACTGGAACTTTGAACTCCATCCCAGCTCTTGTATTGGATATCTAATGAGACTATGAGAGAACACAAAATCCTGAACTTATACATGCAAGATTGTATAAGACCAATGAATAACCATTAGGGGATTAAATTTACCTTCATATATGCAAATAATGAATCAACAGCTCAAACCAAATCATCCAATGCACGTTCAAAACTTCGGAACATTTTCTCACTGTTCAATGTCACATAAGTAAAAAAAAAATAGTTCATGAGTCAACAAGGCCGAATATACCACGAATTGAAGGATTAAAGTGACATGAAATGAAGTAACAACTGACTTGCCCGTTAGAGAGTCTCTCCACTCTGATAGAACAACACAAAAATCATCTACGAAACATACGGAAATGCCCTCAATATGTGATCCGCAAACCGAATTTGACTTACTCATGTGCATGTTTTTTTCTCTATCTAGAAGCGGAATAGAATAACCCGGTTGAAGGGTAATGATCATACGTCTGTAATGCATTGTATGTCCCAGAATAGGTCCTATTCTTCTACCCTTTCCAGGTAGTGGATGGCTATTCACAGCTACTACCTTAACACCAAAGAAGAGTTCGACCCAATGCTTTATTTCTGTCTTAGTGAATCCCGATTCGACATTAAAAGTATATTGATTCTTTCCCAATAAACGAAGACTTTTTTCTGTAAATACCGCGTAGCTAGCTAAGAGTGGGACTGCACATAATAAATGGGGAAAATTCAGCCAAAACACTCCCCGCTCGCCTCGCACCTGGCAAAAGGGAAAATATGATGCCCAGAATCACTTTCCACCCCTACGTTCTCACAGATTTGGATGCCCAAACTCAAACCTCCCCGCATGCTATCAAAACTCAAAAGCTCCAAGCAAAAACACAGAGCGACCATGGCACCAAGCGAAAAAAAACTCACCGGGAACTGAGGACGGCGAACTATCGGCAACTGGTGACGTACCCTGCCCGCCGGTGCCGGCAACTTCCCCCGCCTCCTTGATCCGTCGATCTCCTTGGCGGTCTCTTCGACACCCTAGATCTTCCTCTTTCAGTGGACAGAGGCATACAAGGAAATGACGGCCCAAAACAAAGGAAACCGGGTTCTGGTGAGTCTTCGTAGGAATAAACCAGAACAAGAACTGACCCGAACGCTAAAGCAAACAACCTCGCACGAGCGCATTGCGATTCACGCTAGATTCCACGATTGAACGGCCACAAATCTGACTGATGGCGAATTCTAAAATCAGCTAGCTGAAAATTAACAAAACTGTATTTTAATCCTTAACGTAGGTTCGGTGTAGGCCACAGAATCTACGTGAGCAGGGTCTTAAGCTTGAGACATCTTACCTCTTATACTATGAAAGATTGATGTACTAGCCAACTGAACCAAAAATTCAAACCGATGGAAAGAGTCTATGCAGTGTATTTATATTCAACAGGATTCACGTAAATGCA
Source organism: Lolium perenne (assembly GCF_019359855.2). NCBI lineage: Eukaryota > Viridiplantae > Streptophyta > Magnoliopsida > Poales > Poaceae > Lolium > Lolium perenne. Next base: position 167,016,683 of record NC_067247.2, read on the forward strand.
GAATGAATGATCAGATCTTTATTATAAGCAATCTATAAAATCTTTACACCATTTTTTTTTGTATAAAGTAATGAAGCTGTTTTGATCTAGTAGTACTCCATTCGTCTCGAAAAAAGATATCACAAAGTTATTTAAATTGAAATGTATCTTAACAGAATTTACACCGAAAATTTAGAAAAAACTGCATAAGCATCATTTCGCGTTACGAAAGAAAAGAAACACTTCTACAATATCTGATCTTATCTAGCCACTGTATCTCGCGAGGAATTTCTTTTGACATCCGACGACGAGTAGAAAACCGAAGCAAAGGGCATCACTGACAACAGCAGGCGGGGCAAACGAAAAGTTAAGCAAAAAAATTAATATGCGAATCTGATCTTACGTGTGCCACGGACCAAAAGCACATGAGCAGTAGTACTACGTCAAAAGAAAGTTTGTGTGCGTGTGTGTGGTGCAACTTCCAAGACGGAGGGAAGGAGTTGATACAGGATCTGGACTCGTAAAGGCACGACAGGAAAACAGCTGCACCGCACTGCATTCTCAACTCAGCTCACCACACCACTCCAGCCTGCAGTGGAGTGGAGCGGAGCGAGTGACCACTTGCATGTGTACTGTTTTCTTTAAATTTATGTAAAATACTATTTCTTGTAGAAATGTAGGCTAGTACATAAGTTTTTTTCAAATATCAACCGATATGAAGTTTGAGAAAACTATTAATCTCGCTCATCTTCCCCCATCACTCTCCCGTCTCTTTTTCTTGAGAGTGTAGCGGCGGTTCCCGGCTCCTCTTCCCTCTTCTCCGCGGTGGCATCACGGCCCTCATCGGCTGGAAGGGAGGGGGAGAGGAGGCCGGCATGTACAGAGTAGTCTAGGTTTAGATTTTTTTTCCCAAGTGGAGTTTGGCTTTATGTCGTTCCTCGAGTTGTAGCTCCTGCAACCGGCGAGCGGCGTCTGTTGCACCACTGTGAAGATCTTGATGGTGATGGTGGCGTGGAGCCTCCAGGTGCTACTCGAGTTCGTCTTGCCTTGGCCCATGAATAAGTTTGAGGTTGAGATTAAGGTCGTGCCTCTAGATTTTTTTTTTGTGAAACACGGTAGAAACATAAACGCTTACATATACGTACATACACTCATTCCTATAAATGCACGCATGCACACCCTATCTCTATGAGCATCTTCGAGAGATTGCGTCCAAAAAAAATCATCCGACGGGTTTTAAGATTGACTAAGTCACCATAGGCGCATCATTGTCGACGGGAACGTCGCCTCCCACTAAAGAATATTCTGCCTTTAATGAGACACCAAAGTTTTAAACCTAGGGTTTAAACTCTGGGGGGCTGGGGGTGACACTGCCCTTCAAACCACCCAACCACTGGTTGGTTCTCTCGTGCCTCTAGATCCAGATCTAGAGGTTACGGCCAGCTGCAGATCAGCAGCTTGAGTTCAAGATCAAGAATGTCACCAGTTTATCTAAATTTAGATGTATCTAGACACTCTTATTAACATCTTTTTTTAAACGGATGGGTCACGACTTTGTAGTATATCAACCACACCTAATATAGGCATGGCCGTACATATTTGCTCGGATTTTACATTGTTAAACTTTTGTAAGAAGACAAAAATATATGCAAAAATTTGCTATAGGACACTGTTATTTTCTGGCATTTGCTAAAACACACCGCTCGATTGTGTCTTTGACAGTTACCATTATAATTTTGTGACACATTTACCAGAACACACCACCTAGCTGAAAACGGAAAGTTTTGCCCTTTGTCTTCAAAACCAAGCCATCCCACGTAAAAGTGCAAAATTTTCTGTTTTTAGTTAGGTGGTGTGTTCTGGCAAATGTGTCATAAAATTAGCAAAGACTCAATCGAACAGTGAGTTTGAGAAAATGCCAAAAAATAACGATGTCCTGTAGCAAATTTTCCCAAAATATATTGTATTTTTTGGCAAAGAAAAACTACTTTATTCAAAAGAAACTAAACCGTTTTACTCCCTCTTATAATATAGATCTAGAAATATTTTAGTTTTATTTACGTCCATACTAGTAGCAATTAATATAAATCGTAAGGAGTAAAAAAATTCATTCCGCGTTCAAGATTTTTCAATCTCCTTCCCATTTGTTTTTATTATGTGGAACATGTACCAGTGAACGTACGTTTTGGAATTTATTCCAGAGAAAATCCATCCTGGGAGATAATGAGACGATGGCGATGTGCTCGTGTTTAATGTAGCCCACGTCGCCATCATTTCGGGGTACAAACCTTAGCAAAACGTGGTGAACATTTGTAACAACAGTACATAGTAAAGGAGATAGGTCAAATACGGCATGACAATGGAGCATGTAGGCGTGCATCGGTGGCGGTGCATGCAACAAGCTCTGCTGCCGGTACAATAGCTGTAGTTTTTTTCCCCTACAAAATGGTCTACGCCATGCTTTATTCAAATATTTATGATAAATAGAATGTTATTTTCGAAATGGTTTGTTTCCCATGAACTAGTTTCATACTTACTGTAGGACTCAATTAATGGACATGATGTTTTGTCTCATATGTCTGAATACACCTACTATTCCCTCTGGTTCGTTAATGAAAAATGCATTCTAAAAGTCTTTTTTTTTTCATTAGCTCGAAACCCCCCTCGTCCTCGGGTCGCTCCCCCCGCGGGCGACTCCAGGGCGCCCCAACCCTAGTCCCCGTCGACCCTCCCCCTCCGCCCCTCCCACGTCGCCGCCGCCGACGGGAGCCGCCGAGCAAAGCCCGAGCAGTGCCGACGGCGGTGGCCCCTCCTCTACCCGGCGCGCTCCTTCTCCAAGCGGGGCTGGCGGCGGTGCTCCCTAGATCTTCTGCGTTCCGGCGGCGGCGCAGCTCTCGGGCGGCGCGGTGCTTGGTGGCCTGGTGGTGGCGGCGCGGCGACATGGAAGCTGGCGGCGGCGCGCTCCTGGCCCGGATCTGGGCCCTTTGGGCCCCATTTGGGCCTGGGCGGGCTAGGTCCGGGCTCCCTGTGTTTGTCTCCGGCGAGCGACGGAGCGGCCTGTGCTGCGGGGGCTCTGGACGGCGGCGCGCTGACTGCAGCGTGGCCATGGGAGCTTCACGAGCCTGCAGGGCTCGGCCGGGCCAGTAGGGGCCTGGTTTGCTCCTGGAGCCACGTCTGGTCGGTTACCGCAGGCGGCGGTGGAGGTTGTGCCCTCCCGCGTTGCCGCTGTTCAGCCGCCTCCTGGCCCTGGTTGCCTCTTCTCGTTTCGATCGGTAGTCGTTGCTTGACCACGGTGAGACGGCGGTAGTGACTCCAAGACCGTGGTGGCGCAAGCTGGTGGGTGGTGAGGTGGGTGGAGCGCGATGGAGCGTCCGGGGTCGTGGTTCTTTGGGGGTTGGGAGAAATCCCTGTCGGAGTTCCAACACCAACGCGGTGACGTCTGCGGGCGCCGCCATTCCTTCATGGAGGGCGTTGGGTTCCCCCCTCCCCACACCCCTCCCGCATACCGGGGGAAACCCTAGAATTTGTCCGGGCAGCAGCGTCGTCATCGTTGCATCCCTTCTTGAAGGTGTTGCTTTCGTATGCGGCGCTTCAGAGGGCTAAGTTTGTGGTGGGAATTCTCCGGAGGGCGCAACGGTGGCGGATCATTAGCGTTTTCGTCGATCCGACTTGGTCGACTTTGCTTTCTTTTTTCTTCTTCTTTTGTTTCTCTTGGGCTTTGATGTGCTGCTTGCCCCAGCGTTGATCTCAATCTGTTATCGATCGGTTGGTTGCTATATTAATATAGCGGGGCGAAAGCCTATTTCGAGGAAAAGTCTTTCTTTTAAAATAACAAAAAATGGAAAAAAATCTGGATGTACATCCGGACATGTTATGTTAGCACACAAATTTGTGGAAGAAAAACATTTTTTATGGTCTGCGTAAAAAGATTTTAAAAAATCTCAGGAGAAGTTATTTTGGAGCGCCAAAAATTATCTTTTTACACAAGTCATATAAAATGTCATTTTTCGCAAGATTTTGTGTACATACATAAAATGTCCGGATGTACACCTAGAAAAAATATTTTTGTAACATTTTGATTTTTTTTTTTTTGCAATGGGTGTATCTACACCTATGAGCCAAAATGTATTTCCCTAAATTATACTCTACCTTTTGAGGTGAATAGAAAACATGGAACTCTCATATATAATTAAATTTGTATGCCAAAGTCTGTTGATTGCATCTGAAACAAATGATTGTTGCCCCAGAGGTTTGAGTCGCATAAATTTCTGTGTAGTATACCACAAAGATAATTATAGGAAAAAAATCTAAAAAAACCCGCATAGATTTTCTTTCCCCATTGATTTAATACGCCAAAACGTCTAGTACTATTGGTTAGGAAAGCCCTATGAATCAGAGAGGCACTTTGCTATAAACTTCTACAAGATTTTTTGGTGTACAAAACTGATTTGAGAATCTGGTTTGATTTTGTTGCGCAAAGTCAACTCATGGATTTGTGAGTTGACATTGACCAAACAATTTTCAATCAAAAATCTGGAACTGGGTTTGTACAACAAAAATCCGTGTTCTCCAAGGAAATCAAGTGCTTGAACCAATGTCAAACACATGGGCTAATACGGGATATGGCATGAATCAATGACACATATATGGGCCTGTAGCTACCCATATGTATAGCAAGTATACTAGAGTACATTTATATAAAATGCAACCAAACAACTTCACTCAACATTCTTCTATTAATTCCAACATGTCGGACCTATATTGTCTTCACCGCTTCTTTTCTAGCCTTTTCGTAATCTTGCGCACAAGAAAGGCCCTTGATATATAAGGATTCTAAAGAATTTTATTGGGACAAGTGTGTTTACATGACTAATCACCTTCAATAACATTGTAGAGTTTTTGTTTATTTGCGTGACTGGATTTCATATGTATGGGCTCTAAAGTGCATCTCCACGGATGCTCCTTTAAACGCTCCTTTAAACGTGCTTGAACTACATCCTCCGATTCATATTAATTACCGCTAATATAGATGATTTAGACACATCTGGATTTTAGATACTCCATACTAATGGCAAGTGATACGAATGGATGAAGTACCAAAATTGTGTTGAGTTTAGGGACTATTGGACACAGATGGGGGTGGTTACCCACAAGAGCACATCCCAACCAGCCAATGATATTATTTTATACTTTTATCTAAATGAAACAACTGCATTGCTTGTAAATTAATTCAACAACAATTCAAACCTATAACTAATATATTTTATACAACAATTTAAACTATGATTTAAATTCATCAAATTGTAGAAAATAGATAGCTCATACAAAAATTCAACATTACACTTCAACATGTGATTAGTATTGATAGACTTGTGTCATGAAATTATTCTAGATTAAATCGGTTAAAAGTTTATTGTTGTTACATGAACTTCTTAAAAAAAATTACATGACCTGTTTTGATTTTTTTTACTGTGCCGCAGAGTTGGTCTGCGCTGGCCGGCAGCAAGACGTGGTGTGCTGTGCTCCATGGTTTTCTGGAAAACCCATGCCCTAGGCCGACGCGCGTTGAAGTTACCGCTCCATCCCTGTGTCCTAGAGCTGCAAGCTAGCGTTGTCGATCCCGTTACACTTACGTCACAGTCCAAGTTCGTTGCAGAGCGAGCGAGAGAGGAGGGTCGTCGCGTCTACAGAGAGAGAAAGAAATGACAGAGCAGCGCAGAGTGGAGGTGTCCGTGAGATGATGACGTCGTGAACCAAGCAGTGCAAGCAACGAATATAATCGTCGCAGGCACAGTACAAACGACTACAGAGATCCAACTCTCGCTCACTCCACCACGACTCGTCCTTGTCGACCGCTCATTCGCCCAACACCTGCCTGCGTGTGATCGTGGCAGTACAGCTGCGTCAGCTACCGCCAAGATATACGCTACTACGTACATTCGTATAAACCAGGAGCGCGCATGTGTATATGCATGTACCCAGAGAGATACAGAGTTATTGTCGAAAACATCAAATGTAGCCCGGGCTACATGTAGCCCGGTTTTGTTTTTCCTTTTTCAAACTTCAAATTTTTTTATTTTAAAGTTTTATTTTTTTCTGAAAAAAATATGTAGACTTAGAAAATGTTGAAATCTATTGGTGTGTAAATTTTCAGATTAAAATACATCATATATTGCTCTCAGTAAAAATAACAAAATCTCACAAAATAAAGATTTTAGTGTACTCTTCACCAATCCTGAAATCAAGATCCGTTATTTTTGCTGAGCACAAAATACAACATACTTCAATCTGAAAATTTACACACCAATACATTTCAACATTCTAAACGTCAATATTTTTTAAAAAATTTAACATGTTTAAAATGAAAATTGTGTAGGTTTAAAAAGTGGCCTACATGTAGGCCGAGCTACAAAAGTCCATTCTCGATATTGTGCCATTTACACAAGTTCACGACTTAAAGAGTAGTGTGAGGATTTAGTACTGTACTTTTTTATATAGTACCCTCCAATCTGTAAAACAATACGATTGGTGTGTAAAACTTTTTTTAAAAAGCTTGACCTAAGCTTTTTAAAAAAAATATAAATCTAATATTATATGAAGGTGACATGAAAATATATGTAATAATGTATCTTATATGAATTGACATTGGAAAGATTGATAATTTTATTAAACGTTTGAACTTTGCAAAAAAATATAGAACTTATTTTATGAATAGAGAGAGAGCAGTGAGAAATGCAATTTGGCTCTAAGAACATATGCTCCTCGATGCCCACAAATGTAGACGGTCACTGGAATCTTCTTTGAGAAGTATTAGCCTAAATATATAGTTTGACACAATGGGAGCACAAGAATATCAATAAGTCTTTACAATATAGACATCCCTCTCAATCACACCTCCTTACCAATATTCTTAATAGCAAAGTTGTGAAGTACCACACCTCCTTGCCAATAATTTTTTTTTCGAGAGCACGCGCAAAACGTGCCTTATCTTTATAGAACGGGAAGCATAACAAATTACAAGAACAGCACCAAGGTGCTGAGAACACACACACACTCCACCCTCCCTCCGCCTATGCCTACTCTCTCGCTACATCTAGCCTCACTCCTCTCCTAGTTCTCTCCCACAGGTGGAAATCATCCCTGATCTGGGTGACCATTTGGTCCACCGTCTTCTGCTCCCTGTCGTTTCTGAAAGCCCTCACATTTAGCTGCTTCCAGATCGTCCATGCCGTGCTGATAACCATGGAGTCGAATCGCTTCCTGTCAAACCTCCTCACTCTCTTGCGGGCCTCCATCCACCATCTCTGTAGGTTCCCCGTGAACCCTGGGTCTGCCATCCTTAGACCTGCACTGTGCAGCACCCTACACCACACCTGTCTCGCATACGGACATAGGGTTAGAATGTGGTCCACATTATCCTCCTCCTGCAGGCAGATGTAACACGCATTCGGGTGCTCTTGCAACCCATGTCTTGCCCTCCTATCCGATGTCCACAAGCGGTATCTCAGAGCCAACCATGCGAAGATCTTGCATTTCATGGGTGAAAAGGAGCCCCAAACCGGTGTACTCATACTCCATCTCACACTCCCTTGGCATAGCATCTCATACGTGCATTTTGCCGAGTATGTTCCAGACTCCGCACCTTTCCAAAGTATGCGGTCTGGTGTGGAGACGTCTCTCTCGACATCCTCCACCGCCTCCCACGGGACTAGGCATTGCCTCCAGAGCTCCTCCGTCATCTCCCCTGGTATGTCATCTATCCACGCATCCCCCTGCAGGGCCTCCGCTACCAGACGGGTGTTCTTCCGCCTAGTGGTAACCATGGCGAAAACCTCCGGCGCCAGCTCCTCCGCAGTGTAACCACCTATCCATCTATCCCTCCAGAAATAGGTCAACCGTCCATCCCCTACCATAAAGCGCGCTAGTCTCTGGAACACTCCCACCACAAGTGGATCATTCAACCCGGGTAGGCCTTGCCAAGGCCTCGTCGGGTCCGTGCGCCTGAGCCACATCCATCTCAACCTCAAGGCGAGGCCTTGCAAACTCAAGTCTTTCACCCCCAAGCCGCCGAACTCCTTTGGTTTGCATATGCTCCTCCACGCCACTAGGCACCGGCCCCCATGCACCTCATCCTTACCGGCCCAAAAGAAAGCTCTCAACCACCTGTTTATATCCTCCAGAAGCCACACCGGCGCCTCCGCAACCACCATTTGGTGCACTGCTCTAGCTGTGACAACTGAGTTGATCAGGACTAGTCTCCCCTCTCTCTTGATGAGTCCTCTTTGCCACGCAGGTACGCACTTGATAACCTAGTCCAAAAGCGGCTGCCACTCAGCCTTGGATAGAGGTCTGAGCGCCAACTGGAGCCTGATACATCCAAAACGTATCTACTTTCCCGAACACTTTTGCTATTGTTTTGCCTCTAATTTGTGTATTTTGGATGCAGCTAACACGGACTAACGCTGTTTTCAGCAGAACTGTTCTGGTGTCTCGTTTTTGTGCAGAAATCCAACTTTCAGGAAAAACCTCGGAATTTATGCGAAAGGTCCTATTTTCCAGAAGACTCACGGAGCCAGAAGGGCAAGCCAGGTGGAGGCCCGAGGGCCCCACACCATAGGGCGGCGCGGCCCAGGAGGGGGGCGCGCGGCCCTAGCGTGTGGCCCCCTCGGCTGGCCTCCGATGCCCTCCTCTGGACTACTTAAGGGGTTCGATCTAAAAATCGCGACCAAGAAGTCGAAGTCGCCAGAAACCCTCCAGAACGCCGCCACATCGCGAAACTCCGTCTCGGGGGCCAGAAGTCTCCGTTCTGGCACTCCGCCGGGACGGGGAATTGGAGGAGATCATCTCCATCATCACCACCGACGCCTCTCCATCAACCAGCCATGTTTCCCCCATCCATGTGTGAGTAATTCCCCCGTTGTAGGCCGAAGGGGATGGTAGGGATTGGATGAGATTGGTCATGTAATAGCATAAGATTGTTAGGGCATAGTGCCTAGTGTCCGTAATTGGTACTTTGATGATATTGTTGCAACTTGTTATGCTTAATGCTTGTCACTAGGGCCCGAGTGCCATGATCTCAGATCTGAACATGTTATTGTTTCATCATGATATTCATTGTTTTATGATCTTACCTGCAAGTTGTATACACATGTCGCTGTCCGGAACCAATGGCCCCGAAGTGACAGAAATCGGGACAACCGGAGGGGATGGTAGTGATGTGAGGATCACATGTGTTCACGGAGTGTTAATGCTTTGCTCCGGTACTCTATTAAAAGGAGTACCTTAATATGCAGTAGATTCCCTTGAGGCCCGGCTGCCACCGGCTGGTAGGACAAAAGATGTTGTGCAAGTTTCTCATTGCGAGCACGTACGACTATATATGGAACACATGCCTATTGATTGCTTTGTACTTGGACACCGTTTTATTATTATCTGCAAATGCCCTGCTTTGATTGTTACATGAGTTTCTCTCATCCATGCAACGCCTGTTATCCGTCCCCGTGCCTACAGTATTTTAATCCTGCTATTTACTATAATTACTACTGCTGTCTCTGTTACTCTGCTGCTGTTATCTCACTACTGCTACTGCTATAAAACTGTTACTACTGATAAAATCTTGTGAGCAAGTCTGTTTCTAGGTGAAGCTGAATTGACAACTCCGCTGTTAAGGCTTTCAAGTATTCTTTGTCTCCCCTTGTGTCGAATCAATAAATTGGGATTTACTTCCCGCGAAGACTGCTGCGATCCCCTATACTTGTGGGTTATCAGAGCCCTAGGTACCTAATTGGGAACCTCGCCAACTCACATCCCAACATCTGTGTAGTCCTCTCCTCCTCTTCATGTGTTCCTCGAATCAGAGTGGCCGTCGTCTTCCTGAAGTTTACACGCAGGCCCGAGGCCTCTCCAAACAGACTAAGCATAAGACTCACCACTCTCAACTCCCTGTACTCCGGTTTGATGAAAATGACAACATCATCGGCGTAAACCGAGATCCTCTGCAAGGGTGAGATGGAGGCTAAGTCCCCGAAGAGTCCCTCTCTAGCCGCCTTGGTGACCATGGCGGAGAGAGTCTCCATGGCCGCCACAAAAAGCATGGGTGACGTGGGGTCACCCTGTCTCAAGCCTCGACCATGATAAATGCGGTCGCCTGGAACACCATTCACCATAACCTTCGTGTTTGCCGTGTATAGCAGCAGAGCTATCCATTTTAAGAACCTGTTATCACCAGATTTTGGCCAAATCAGAAGATGGGCCGTAAGGGATGTGTTAGGGTTAGCATTGTTCTTCGTATCATATGCTGTCGTAGTGCAACCCTTAGACATCTAGCCGCCCTTACACCTATCTTAGGTGTAGGGGCGGCACCCCGCTTGATCATTATTTAGTAGATCCGATCCGTTACGGTTGCTCCTTGTTCTTCAAGGATTAGTTTAACATCTGCAATAGTTAGGCCTTACAAAGGGTTGGAGGATCCAGCGACGCGTAGGGTGTAGTTTGCTAGCCCTAGACAGGATGTTCCGGGGATCAACCTCGTGTTGGTTTTTAGGCCTTGTCTAGGATCGGCTTACGATCACCGTACGTGACCGCGAGGCCCAATCGTGAGTAGGATGATCCGATTATGCGGTGAAAACCCCAAATCGTCGTAGATCGCTTTAGCTTTATCTTGATCAAGCAGGACCACCATATATTCGTACACCTCGTACGAATCATGGGTGGATCGGCTCTTTGAGCCGATTCACAGGATAACCTGAGAGCCGACCGAGGCTCGTATTTAATGTTTACGTGTATGCCATGCAGGAAACTAAGCGAGGCATCTCCATCACCTTCCTGACCAGGTATAGGTCAGGTGGCACGCCCTTGCACCAGCATCGGACGTGCGTGCCGGAGTCTTTGCGGGCCGTCGCTCGGAGGGACCAGGGCCAGCCGCAGCCCTAAGTTGTTCCCGGCTCTACTGTGTTGCCCGTCGCTGCTCGCCGGTGGGTTTCTGACCGCAACAGAACCTCTCTCCAAACCCCATTCTCCTCAACACCTCAAACAAGAAGCTCCAAGAGATGGAATCAAAAGCACGGGCTAGGTCTAGCTTTAGCAGGACTCTAGTCTGCCTCCTCATGTTAATCTTCCTGGCCACTTGCCTCACAAGAACAAAGTTGTCATGCAAACTCCTGTGTTTGATGAACGTTGATTGCTTCATGCTAACGATCTCTCCAAGCCTTGGCCGTAGACTATTGGCAATGATTTTCGAGAACAGCTTGGCAAAGCTATGCACCAGGCTTATAGGCCTGAAGTCCATGGTCTCCATAGCCTCCGATTTCTTAGGTATCAAGGTGATTAGCGCTCGATTCAGCCGGGCGAAGCCTCTGCCATCTCCAACACATAACTTCATGAGGCAGACAAGGATGTTAGGCTTTATGATTGGCCATGCACGCTGGTAGAAAGCGCCGGTAAACCCATCCGGTCCCGGCGCCCTATCTCCTGGCATCTCACGGATTGTGTTACAAATCTCCTCCTCTGTAAACATGGAGTCCAGCTCACTCAAGTCCGCTACAGGGATGTCTAAATCCTCCAGGTTTAGGGTGTGTTCCCTATTTTGAATGCTCCCAATGAGCCTGTCATACTCCTCGGTGAACACCTCATTCTTTCTCTCCTGAGTTGTCACTATCTCCTCTCCTACTCTCACCGAAGCAATGTAGTTCTTGGTTCTCCTCCCATTGGCCACCTGATGACCCACAAGTATAGGGGGTGTATCGTCGTATTTTCGATAAGTAAGAATGTCGATCCCAACGAGGAGCAGAAGGTGTTGACAAGCAGTTTCGATGAAGGATTCACTGTAAATGCTCACAGACAAGTATTCAGGGGGTTTTGATGTAGCAGATGAATAAAGTACGAGTAAGTAAAGTGCGAGAGTAACAATTGCAGCGAGTGGCCCAATCCTTTTTAGCACAAAGGACAAGCCGGTTTGTTTACTTGTAATGACCAAACGTTCTTGAGGACACAAGGGGTTTTAGTCTAGTGCTTTCGCTTCATATAGCTAATTAATCTTCATTGTTTTGATAAGTGTTGTGTGGGTGAACCTATGCTAATGCACCGCCCTTCCTAGGACTAATACATACTTGTGATTATACCCCTTGCAAGCATCCGCAACTACAAGAAAGTAATTAAGATAAATCTAACCACAGCATTAAACTCTGAGATCCTGCTATCCCTCCTGCATCGATATACCAATAGGGTTTCAGGTTTCTGTCACTCCGGCAACCCCGCAATTGGCAAACGAATACAAGATGTATTCCCCTAGGCCCATAAAGGTGAAGTATCATGTAGTCGACGTTCACATGACACCACTAGAAGAATAACACCACAACTTAAATATCATAACATTGAATATTACTCAACCATAATTCACTACTAACATTTAGACTCCACCCATGTCCTCAAGAACTAAACGAACTACTCACGAGACATCATATGGAACAAGATCAGAGGTGATATGATGATGAATAATAATCTGAACATAAACCTTGGTTCAATGGATTCACTCAATAGCATCAATAACAAGTAGAAATCAATACCGGGAGAGTTTCCCCTATCAAACAATCAAGATCCAAACCAAATTGTTACAGCGGTGACGATGTGCAGCGGTGGAGACGGCGGTGATGATGATGGTGATGGAGATGATGTCCAGCTCAATGACGGTGACGATGGCGTCGATTTCCCCCTCCGGGAGGGAATTTCCCCGGCAGATTTTAGCCTGCCGGAGAGCTCTTTTCTCTCTGGTGTTCTCCGCCTCGCAGAGGCGGTTGTTACTCTTCGCGACTCTCCGCCGGAGCTTAGATTTTCGGGACGAAGATGTACGCGAAGGAGAGGAGGCCAGAGGGGGCTGTGGGCCCCCTCCCCACAAGGCGGCGCGGCCAGGCCTTGGCCCGCGCCGGCCTGTGAGGTGGGCCCATGGCGGCCCTCCTCGGCTCCCCCTTCTGGCTCCCTTCGTCTTCTGGAAAAATAGGAATTTTCATATAATTTCCGTCAATTGTTGATCTTCCGAAATATTGCATTCGGACGGCGCTTTTTCCAGCAGAATCCTGACTCCGGTGCGCGATCCTCCAATAATCATGAAACATGCAAAATAGATGAAATAACATAAGTATCATCTCCAAATATGAAATATATCAATGAATAACAGCAAATTATGATATAAAATAGTGATGCAAAATGGACGTATCAACTCCCCCCCCAAGCTTAGACTTCGCTTGTCCCCAAGCGAAACTGAACTCGGTAAACAGGACCACATATTTATGGAGTGAAGAGTCGATAAATAAAATACGGACAAGAAGCATCATATTCATTCACACAAGACATTCTTGTAAACAACTTCCTCATATAATTCAACTTGAAACAAGTAGAAGGTAATCACAAATAAAGGTGCATAAGAAATCATAATTGGTGATGGCAAACTTCGTTCTTGGTCAGAGAACAATTAACAGGTTATACTTATCTATCGAGTAGCGCTCTCATGTTAAAGTTTATATGGCACAACTTGCATACTCAATCATAATAATCTCCTCATAATCATTGATAACTTTCAAAGCTATATTCATTCGGATAAAACTTGTACTAAACAAGGAAAAGTAAAAGACATGATGAAGTAGATCACAATATAGATGGTTTGATCAGACAACTCAAATGCTTGCTTAAGATGGAGGGAAATAGGTTTACTGACTCAACATAAAGTAAAAGACAGGCCCTTCACAGAGGGAAGCAGGGATTAAATCATGTGCTAGAGCTTTTTCAGTTTTGAAATCATATAAAGAGAATAAAAGTAACATTTTGAGAGGTGTTTGTTGTTGTCAACGAATGGTAGCGGGTACTCTAACCCCCTTGCCAGACAAACTCTCGAAGAGCGGCTCCCATAAAGTTTTATTTTAGGTTGGCACTCCTCCCAACCTTTGCTTTCACAAACCATGGCTAATCGAATCCTCGGGTGCCTGCCAACAATCTCATACCATGAAGGAGTGCCTTTTTATTTAGTTTTATTTAGATGACACTCCTCCCCACCTTTGCTTTCTCAAGCCATGGCTAACCGAATCCTCGGGTGCCTTCCAACAATCACATACCATGGAGGAGTGTCTATTTGTAAAATTATGAAGGTTAATTAATCGGGGCTGGGAACCCCATTGCCAGCTCTTTTTGCAAAATTATTGGATAAGCGGGTGAAGCCACTAGTCCATTGGTGAAAGTTGCCCAACAAGATTGAAAGATAAAACACCACATACTTCCTCATGAGCTATAAAACATTGACACAAATAAGGGATAGTAAATTTTGAATTGTTTAAAGGTAGCACACGAAGTATTTACTTGGAATGGCAGAAAATACCATGTAGTAGGTAGTTATGGTGGACACAAATGGCATAGGTTCGGGTTAAGGTTTGGATGCACGAGAAGCATTCCCTCTCGGTACAGGTTTTTGGCTAGCAAGGTTAATTAGCAAGCATAAGAGTTGAGGGAAGCAAACAAATATACATGTGACAGAAACAATCATGCATCTTCCTTGTAAGCACAAACAATTTTAACTTCAGAATAATAAGCTAAGGAGCTAACAATAAAGAAAGACAATGAAACAACATATCTACATGTATTTCTCTTTTCTACTTAAACCTCAAAGTGTTGTTGCTATTGACCAATGCTAAGTTTGCCAAAACCAAATAGATTTACTCAATGCTCCCAAAGTGATACCAATACTAATAACAAGATCAATCATATAATAGAGATTGCAAACTAAAATAAGATGTGCAATATGTAAATGATAAGACTTCTCATTAATATTCCATAACGATAACTCACACCAAGGGATACATAGACAACCAACTAAAGGAGAGATACTTCCATACTGCAACCCATCTTATATGATAACTTCCCTACTCATAATATGACACTACTTGACAGTAAAAAGTAAAAGATAGTGATGATGTGATACCGCGGTACTCCCCCAAGCTTGGAACAAGACAAGGGGATGCCAATACCGATAATGAATTACTCCTTCGGTGGTGGTGATGATGAATTCTTGACAAGCTTCTCAACAAGCTCCTGAAGCTCATCAATCTTGTACATGAGGTTGCGGATCATCTCCGAATTGTGCTCGACGCGGTTAAGAAGTATGTCCGACGGCGAGTCCCAACTCTTGGAGTTATTTCACCACTCTTCAGCTTCAGGCTTCATCCTTCCTGCAGTGTTAGAACGATCTATATCCCAATTGCTAGGCAGTGCTGCCTTGGGAATCCTTTCAATTTGACTATTGTAAATTAGATTGCGGAAGGGGCTGTAGGTGCCTGAAGAAGATGTCTTTGGAGCTAGGTAGTGATGTGGAACCTTCCCTCCGGTGCGAATTCTTGAGCTCCTCTTGGCACTGAGAGGGTTCTCCACCACCTCGATGCTTGCGACGGTAGCACGCGGGTATTGCGCGAGTCTTCCTCCACTTCTTCTTCATCTTCTTCCTTGACGCTCTCGTCCACCTCTTTCCACTCGGGATCTTGAATATCTTCATCTGAAAGCCCCTTGCCCTTGTTGTTGGAGACCATGATGCTTCTAGAATGAAAATAGATCCTGGCAGAAATAGCTCGAAACAAAACACGTCGAGAAAACGATATACAGACCTCCAGGGGTCCGGGGGATTATATAGCAGAAATTTTTACGACACAAGGAAAGTACCAGGTCGAACCAGAGGGAGAGGGGCGACGAGGTGGCCACCTCATAGGGCGGCGCGGCCAGGCTGGGGCCCGCGCCGGCCTATGGGGGCACGCCCTCGTGCGTCTCCTCCACTCCGTTTCGATCTCGTAATTTTTCATATTTTCCAAAAACAGCAAAAACATTGTTCGGAAAGTAAATCGCGAACTTTGTATTACCAGTACTATTACCTATTCAAAGTCGAACTCTGGCGGACTGTCAATTTGACCTTTGATGAAAGCTTCCGGAGTTTCCACTCGAATAACATCAACATTTTCATTGTAAGAATCACCTGAGATATAATGTTTGAGTCTTTGTCCATTCATCACTTGTGTGGCATCGCCTTGGAGAGAGCTAATTTTAATTGCTCCTGAACGATACACCTCCTCAACGACATATGGTCCTTCCCATTTTGAGAGTAATTTCCCTGCAAAGAATCTGAGACGAGACCGATACAATAGGACTTTATCCCCAATATTAAATTCTCTTTTCATAATTTTTCTATCATGCCATTTCTTAACATTCTCTTTAAAAAGTTTAGCATTTTCATAAGCTTCACTTCTCCATTCATCTAAAGAACTTAATTGTAGCAACCTCTTCTTACCGGCTAGTTTAGGATCTTTATTTAGTTCTCTTACAGCCCAATAAGCTTTGTACTCTAGTTCTAAAGGTAAATGACAGGCTTTTCCATAAACCATTTTATACGGTGACATACCCATGGGATTTTTATAAGCAGTTCTATAAGCCCATAGTGCTTCCTTCAATTTACTAGTCCAATTCTTTCTAGATTTATTAACAGTCTTTTCCAAGATAGATTTAATCTCTCTATTTGATAGTTCTACTTGCCCACTAGTTTGAGGATGATAAGCGGAAGCAATTCTATAATTAATACCATATTTAGCAAGAGTTTTTCTAAAACCACCATGAATAAAATGAGAACCCCCATCAGTCATAATATATCTAGGAACTCCAAATCTAGGAAAAATAATATCTAAAAGCATTCTTAAAGAGGTCTCACCATCAGCACTTTTTGTGGGTATGGCTTCCACCCATTTAGTAACATAATCAACAGCAACAAGTATATGAGTGTTACCTCCTGAAGAGGGAAAAGGTCCCATGAAGTCAAATCCCCAACAATCAAACGGTTCAATAACAAGAGTATAATTCATAGGCATTGCATTGCGTCTGGAGATATTACCAACCCTTTGACATTCATCACAAGATAAAATAAACTTCCTTGCATCTTTGAAGAGAGTTGGCCAATAAAAACCTGATTGTAAAACCTTTTGCGCGGTTCTATCTCCGGCGTGATGTCATCCATAAGCACTACCATGACATTTACTCAATATCTCTTGTTGTTCATATTCGGGAACACATCTTCGCAGAATACCATCCACTCCTTCTTTATATAAGTGTGGATCATCCCAGAAATAATGCCTCAAGTCATAAAAAATTTCCTCCTTTGCTGGGCTGAAAAGGTTGGAGGCAAGTACTTGGAAACAATAAAGTTAGCATAATCAGCATACCAAGGGCTATCTCGCGAGCTCACCTTTATTACAACCAATTATTCATTGGGAAAACTATCATTAACAGGAACAGGATCATAAGCAATATTTTTCAATCTAGACAAGTTATCAGCAACAGGATTATCAGCACCTTTCCTATCTACAATATGCAAATCAAATTCTTGCAACAGAAGCACCCATCTAATAAGCCTTGGCTTAGCATCTTTCTTTTGCATCAGGTATCTAATTGCAGCATGATCAGTATGAATTGTAACTTTTGAATCAACAATATAAGATCTAAACTTGTCACAAGCAAAGACTACAGCTAACAATTCTTTTTCAGTAGTAGCATAATTTCTTTGAGCAGCATCAAGAGTTTTACTAGCATAATGAATAACATTCAATTTTTTATCTACTCGCTGTCCAAGAACAGCGCCTACAGCAAAATCACTAGCATCACACATAATTTCAAAAGGTAAGTTCCAATCAGGAGGTTCAACTATAGGAGCTGTTGTTAAGGCTTTCTTTAGAGTTTCAAAAGCTTCCTTACAATCATCATCGAAAACAAAAGGTACATCTTTTTGAAGAAGATTAGTAAGAGGTTTTGAAATCTTCGAGAAGTCTTTAATAAACCTCCTATAAAACCTGGCATGACCAAGAACACTACGAATACCTTTAACATCCCTAGGATAGGGCATCTTCTCAATTGCTTCAACTTTAGCTCTATCAACTTCAATACCTCTCTCGGAAATTTTATGTCCCAATACAATTCCTTCATTAACCATAAAGTGGCATTTCTCCCAATTAAGAACAAGGTTAGTTTCTTCGCATCTCTGCAAAATTTTATTGAGGTTCCGCAAGCAATTATCAAAAGAATTCCCATAGACAGAAAAATCATCCATGAATACCTCTACAATATTCTCGCAATAACCATGAAAAATAGCAGACATGCATCTTTGAAAAGTAGCAGGAGCATTACATAAACCAAAAGGCATACGTCTATAAGCATAAGTTCCATAGGGACAAGTGAAAGTGGTTTTCTCTTGATCCTTAGTTTTAACAGCAATTTGTGAAAACCCAGAATAACCATCAAGAAAGCAAAAATGAGTATTTTTAGATAACCTTTCTAACATTTGATCAATAAAAGGCAAAGGGTAATGATCTTTCTTAGTAACCTTATTAACTTTTCGATAATCAATGCACATTCTATTCCCTACAACTACTCTTTGAGGTATGAGCTCATCATTATCATTAGGCACAACAGTCATTCCCCCTTTCTTAGGAACACAATGCACAGGACTAACCCATCTACTATCAGCAATAGGATATATAATACCAGCTTCAAGAAGTTTTAATACCTCATTCCTTACCACATCCTTCATCTTAAGAATTAGACGACGCTGATGCTCAACAATAGGCTTTGCATCATCTTCCATATTAATGGCTGATACGTCCAATTTGCATCACTATTTTATATCATAATTTGCTGTTATTCATTGATATATTTCATATTTGGAGATGATACTTATGTTATTCCATCTATTTTTCATGTTTCATGACTATTGGGGGATCGCGCACCGGAGTCAGGATTCTGCTGGAAAAAGCGCCGTCAGAATGCAATATTTCGGAGGATCAACAATTGACGAAAGTTATATGAAAAATCCTATTTTTCCAGAAGATGACGAGAGCCAGAAGGAGGAGCCGAGGAGGGCCACCATGGGCCCCCCTCACAGGCCGGCGCGGGCCCTGCCCTGGCCGCGCCGCCTTGTGGGGAGGGGGCCCACAGCCCCCTCTGGCCTCCTCTACTTCGCGTATTTCTTCGTCCCGAAAACCTAAGCTCCAGGGGGTAAGTCGCGAAGAGTCACAGCCGCCTCTGCGGGGTGGAGAACACCAGAGAGAAAAGAGCTCTCCGGCAGGCTGAGATCCGCCGGGGAAATTCCCTCCCGGAGGGGGAAATCGACGCCATCGTCACCGCCATCGAGCTAGACATCATCTCCATCACCATCGTCATCATCTCCATCATCATCACCGCCGTCTCCACCGCTGCACATCGTCACCGCTGTAACAATTTGGGTTTGATCTTGATTGTTTGATAGGGGAAACTCTGCCGGTGCTGATTTCTACTTGTTATTGATGCTATTGAGTGAAACCGTTGAACCAAGGTTTATGTTCAGATTGTTATTCATCATCATATCACCTCTGATCATGTTCCATATGATGTCTCGTGAGTAGTTCGTTTAGTTCTTGAGGACATGGGTGAAGTCTAAATGTTAGTAGTGAAGTATGGTTGAGTAATATTCAATGTTATGATATTTAAGTTGTGGTGTTATTCTTCTAGTGGTGTCGTGTGAACGTCGACTACACGACACTTCACCTTTATGGGCCTAGGGGAATTCATCTTGTACTCGTTTGCCAATTGCGGGGTTGCCGGAGTGACAGAAACCTGAACCCCCGTTGGTATATCGATGCAGGAGGGATAGCAGGATCTCAGAGTTTAAGGCTGTGGTTAGATTTATCTTAATTACTTTCTTGTAGTTGCGGATGCTTGCAAGGGGTATAATCACAAGTATGTATTAGTCCTAGGAAGGGCGGTACATTAGCATAGGTTCACCCACACAACACTTATCAAAACAATGAAGATTAATTAGCCGTATGTAGCGAAAGCACTAGACTAAAATCCCGTGTGTCCTCGAGAACGTTTGGTCATTATAAGTAAACAAACCGGCTTGTCCTTTGTGCTAAAAAGGATTGGGCCACTCGCTGCAATTATTACTCTCGCACTTTACTTACTCGTACTTAATTCATCTGCTACATCAAAACCCCATGAATACTTGTCTGTGAGCATTTACAGTGAATCCTTCATCGAAACTGCTTGTCAACACCTTCTGCTCCTCGTTGGGATCGACATTCTTACTTATTGAAGATACTATGATACACCCCTATACTTGTGGGTCATCAAGACTATTTTCTGGCGCCGTTGCCGGGGAGTGAAGCGCTATTGGTAAGTGGAATTGGTAAGGGAAATTTCTACTATTTGTGCTGATTTTATTTCTGCCTGCTGCCATAATTCATTATGGAGAGATCTTCTCTTGAGTTTTTATTTGGAAAATCTACTACTACTGCAAAGGTAGTGGATGAGGTGCCAGGTGAGGAAGAAATACCATACAAAATACCTATGAAAATTATTGAACGTGTAGTGGATAACCGTTATACAGGGGATGGAACTGTCCACCCTGGAGATCATTTACTGTTCTTACATGAATTATGCGGTTTATTCAAGTGTGCAGGTATTGCTATGGATGAAGTGAGGAAGAAACTATTCTCTATATCGCTGTCTGGTAAAGCGGCGCATTGGTATAAATTACTGGATAATGGGGATTCTCTTGAATGGAATGATATTGTGCCCCGATTTTATTCTAAGTTCTATCCTCCAAGTGAAATTCACAATGATCGGAACCGCATATATAATTTTTGGCCTCATGATGGAGAGAGTATTGCCCAAGCGTGGGGGAGATTGAAGTCTTTAATGCTCAAATGCCCCATTCATGAGCTTCCTGGTAATGTTATTATTGATAATTTCTATGCAAGACTTTCTTTTCAAGACAAGACCTTGCTGGATACTTCTTGCTCTGGATCATTTACACGCAACAAAGAAGAGTTTAAAAGGGACCTTCTTAATCGGATCCAGGAGAATACTGAAGGATGGGAGAATGACAAAGATAGAGAATCAGGTATAAATTATGATTATAAGTGCATTGAAGCTTTTATGGATACTGATAAATTTCGTAATATGAGTGCTACTTATGGTCTTGATTCTCAAGTTGCTGCAAATCTTTATAAAGCTTTTGCCTCTCATTATGAATTGCCTAAGAAGAACTTTGACAAGTATCATGAACCGTATAAAGATAAAATTGATTCATCTATAAATAAATGTGTTGTAGTTGAAACTGTTGATCATGTTATTCCTGAAGCTTATATTGAAAAAACTCCTTTCCCTGCTAAAATGAAGGAGTACTCTGTTATAAATAGTGCGGTTCATAAAAGTGAAAAGAAACCTATAGAAACTGAAGAACAAATAAAAGTTGAACCTGCTGTTGCAATAGTTAAAGATCTTGTGACTGAAAATGTGGAGGATGGTCATATTATTTTCTGTGAAGATGCTTCTAATATTGTTTCACATCCTAATAAGTCTAAGGAAGCTAGTGTTCCTATGCTATCTGTTAGAATTGGAGATCATTGTTATTATGGTTTATGTGATATTGGTGCAAGTATTAGTGCTATTCCTTATGAGCTTTACACGGAGATTATGCACGAAATTGGTTCTTGTGAACTTGAAGATATTGATGTGGTTATTCGGCTGGCTAATAGAGAAACTATCTCTCCAATTGGTATTGTTCGAGATGTGGAAGTTTTATGCGGTAAGATTAAATATCCTGCTGACTTTTTGATACTTGGTTCTGCTGCTAGTAAATATTGTCCTATCATTTTTGGTAGACCTTTTCTAAATACTTGTGGAGCTGTTATAGATTGCAAGAAAGAGAAAATTTTGACTAAATTTGCTGGTGAATCTTATGAGTTTAACTTCTCTAAATTTGCCAAAACTCCTTATAAAGCTGATTTGCCTAATAATGATTTTAGAGTTGAACAGTGTGCATCTATTGCTCTTGCTCCTAATAATCCTTTGCAGCAACAGTTGGAGAATAGTGAGAGTGAAGTTTTTAGGGAAGAAAGAGATGAGCTTGATGAAATTTTCCTTCGTCAACCTATTCTTAAGCATGATTTACCGGTAGAAGATCTGGGTACAACACCACCACCAAAGGAAGATCCTGTCTTTGATTTAAAACCATTGCCTGATAATCTTAAATATGCTCATATTGATGATAAGAAAATATATCCTGTTATTATTAGTTCTAAGCTTTCAGAGTTTGAAGAAGAAAGGTTATTGGAAATATTGAAGAAACACCGAGGAGCTATTGGCTACACTCTTGATGACTTGAAGGGGATTTCTCCCTCTATTTGCCAACATGCCATTAATATGGAAGATGATGCGAAGCCTGTTGTTGAACCTCAGTGTCGTCTAATTCCTAAGATGAAGAATGTGGTAAGAAATGAGGTATTAAGACTTCTTGAAGCTGGTATTATATATCCTATTGCTGATAGTAGATGGGTTAGTCCTGTGCATTGTGTTCCTAAGAAAGGAGGAATGACTGTTGTGCCTAATGATAATGATGAGCTCATACCTCAAAGAGTAGTTGTAGGGTATAGAATGTGCATTGATTATCGAAAAGTTATTAAAGTTACTAAGAAAGATCATTACCCTTTACCTTTTATTGATCAAATGTTAGAAAGTTTGTCTAAGAATACTCACTTTTGCTTTCTTGATGGTTATTCTGGGTTTTCACAAATTGCTGTTAAAACTAAGGATCAAGAGAAAACCACTTTCACTTGTCCCTATGGAACTTATGCTTATAGACGTATGCCTTTTGGTTTATGTAATGCCCCTGCTACTTTTCAAAGATGCATGTCTGCTATTTTTCATGGCTTTTGCGAGAGTATTGTAGAGGTATTCATGGATGATTTTTCTGTCTATGGGAATTCTTTTGATAATTGCTTGCGGAACCTTGATAAAGTTTTGCAGAGATGTGAAGAAACTAACCTTGTTCTTAATTGGGAGAAATGCCACTTTATGGTTAATGAAGGAATCTTATTGGGACATAAAATTTCCGAGAGAGGTATTGAAGTTGATAGAGCTAAAGTTGAAGCAATTGAGAAGATGCCCTATCCTAGGGATGTTAAAGGTATTCGTAGTGTTCTTGGTCATGCTGGGTTTTATAGGAGGTTTATTAAAGACTTCTCCAAGATTTCAAAGCCTCTTACTAATCTTCTTCAAAAAGATGTACCTTTTGTTTTTGATGATGATTGTAAGGAAGCTTTTGAAACTCTAAAGAAAGCCTTAACAACTGCTCCTATAGTTGAACCTCCTGATTGGAACTTACCTTTTGAAATTATGTGTGATGCTAGTGATTTTGCTGTAGGCGCTGTTCTTGGACAGCGAGTAAATAAAAAATTGAATGTTATTCATTATGCTAGTAAAACCCTTGATGCTGCTCAAAGGAATTATGCTACTACTGAAAAAGAATTGTTAGCTGTAGTCTTTGCTTGTGATAAGTTTAGATCCTATATTGTTGATTCAAAAGTTACTATACATACTGATCATGCTGCAATCAGATACCTTATGCAAAAGAAAGATGCTAAGCCAAGGCTTATTAGATGGGTACTTCTGTTGCAAGAATTTGATTTACATATTATAGATAGGAAAGGTGCTGATAATCATGTTGCTGATAATCTGTCTAGATTGGAAAATATTGCTTATGATCCTGTGCCTGTTAATGATAGTTTTCCAAATGAACACTTGGCTGTAATAAAGGTGAGCTCGCGAGACAGTCCTTGGTATGCTGATTATGCTAACTTTATTGTTTCCAAGTACTTGCCTCCAACCTTTTCAGCCTAGCAAAGGAGGAAATTCTTTTATGACTTGAGGCATTATTTCTGGGATGACCCACACTTATATAAAGAAGGAGTGGATGGTATTCTGCGAAGATGTGTTCCCGAATATGAATAGCAAGAGATATTGAGTAAATGTCATGGTAGTGCTTATGGAGGACATCACGCCGGAGATAGAACCGCACAAAAGGTTCTACAATCAGGTTTTTATTGGCCAACTCTCTTCAAAGATGCAAGGAAGTTTATTTTATCTAGTGATGAATGTCAAAGGGTTGGTAATATCTCCAGACGCAATGAAACGCCTATGAATTATACTCTTGTTATTGAGCCGTTCGATTGTTGGGGATTTGACTTCATGGGACCTTTTCCCTCTTCAGAAGGTAACACTCATATACTTGTTGCTGTTGATTATGTTACTAAATGGGTGGAAGCCATACCTACAAAAAGTGCTGATGGTGAGACTTCTTTAAGAATGCTTTTAGATATTATTTTTCCTAGATTTGGAGTTCCTAGATATATTATGACTGATGGAGGTTCTCATTTTATTCATGGTGGTTTTAGGAAAACTCTTGCTAAATATGGTATTAATCATAGAATTGCTTCCGCTTGTCATCCTCAAACTAGTGGGCAAGTAGAACTATCAAATAGAGAAATTAAATCTATCTTGCAAAATACTGTTAATAAAACTAGAAAGAATTGGGCTAGTAAATTGAAGGAAGCACTATGGGCTTATAGAACTGCTTATAAAAATCCCATGGGAATGTCACCTTATAAAATGGTTTATGGAAAAGCTTGTCATTTACCTTTAGAACTAGAGCACAAAGCCTATTGGGCTGTTAGAGAACTAAATAAAGATCCTAAACTAGCCGGTAAGAAGAGGTTGCTACAATTGAGTTCTCTAGATGAATGGAGAAGTGAAGCTTATGAAAATGCTAAACTCTTTAAAGAGAAAGTTAAAAAATGGCATGATAGAAGGATTATTAAAAGAGAATTTAATATTGGGGATAAGGTCCTATTGTATCGGTCTCGTCTCAGATTCTTTGTAGGGAAATTACTCTCGAAATGGGAAGGACCATATGTTGTTGAGGAGGTGTATCGTTCAGGAGCAATTAAAATTAGCTCTCTCCAAGGCAATGCCACACAAGTGGTGAATGGACAAAGACTCAAGCATTATATCTCAGGTGATTCTTACAATGTAGATGTTGATGTTATTCGAGTAGAAACACCGGAGGCTTTCATCAAAGGTCAAATTGACAGTCTGCCAGAACTCGACTTTGAATAGGTAACAGTACATGTAATAGAAAGTTCGTGATTTACTTTCCGAACAATGTTTTTGCTGTTTTTGGAAAATATGAAAAATTACGAGATCGAAACGGAGTGGAGGAGACGCACGAGGGCGTGCCCCCATAGGCCGGTGCGGCCAGGCCTTGGCCTGCGCCGCCCTATGAGCTGGCCGCCTCGTCGCCTCTCTCCGACTCTGGTTCGACCTGGTACTTTCCTTATGACATACATATTCCTGCTATATAATCCCCCAGACCCCTGGAGGTCCGTATATCATTTTCTCGACGTGTTTTGTTTCGAGTTGTTTCTGCCAGGATTTGCTTCGGATCTAGAGCCATCATGTCTTCGTTGGAAACTCCGAAGGACAGCTCCTGCAAGGACGTTGACAACTTGTACATGAACGAGCTAAGGATGCACCCCAAGGAGTTGCTGCTCGTTGATGGAGAGTTGCAGATCAAGGATGTCCAGGGTCCTAAAGGAGAAGGAAGCTTGGAAGACAGGATGGAGAAGCTAGAACAAGAGGTCTTCAACTACAAGAAGATGGCTGAGCGTGAGGTAGACATCTTCCACAAGATTGTGTCTGAACTTATCGATGCACACGAGAAGGAGATTGCAAAGCTATGGGGCGACATCCTCTCACTTCACGACACCACCAACAAACTCCAAGCTCAACTCTATGACGTTCAGAATCAGAACTGTGAGTATGAAAACAGGTTTAAACACATAAGCTATGCTGCTAGTTTCAGGATTCCCGAGACCAAGATGTCGTTTGTTGATGGAGAGCCTCTTCCTTGGAAATCTGATGATGGGAATTCATCACCACCATCACCGAAGGAGTAATTCATCATCGGTATTGGCATCCCCTTGGTTTGTTCCAAGCTTGGGGGAGTGCCGCGGTATCACATCATCACTATCTTTTACTTTTTACTATCAAGTAGTGTCATATCATGAGTAGGGAAGTTATCATATAAGATGGGTTGCAGTGTGGAAGTATCTCTCCTTTAGTTGGTTGTCTATGTATCCCTTGGTGTGAGTTATCGTTATGGAATATTAATGAGAAGTCTTATCATTTACATATTGCACATCTTATTTTAGTTTGCAATCCTTATTATATGATTGATCTTGCTATTAGTATTGGCATCACTTTGGGAGCATTGAGTAAATCTATTTGGTTTTGGCAAACTTAGCATTGGTCAATAGCAACAACACTTTGAGGTTTAAGTAGAAAAGAGAAATACATGTAGTTGTTTCATTGTCTTCCTTTCTTGTTAGCTCATAGCTTATTATTCTGAAGTTAAAATTGTTTGTGCTTACAAGGAAGATGCATGATTGTTTCTATCACATGTATATTTGTTTGTTTCCCACGACTCTTATGCTTGCTAATTAACCTTGCTAGCCAAAGACCTGTACTGAGAGGGAATACTTCTCGTGCATCCAAACCTTAACCCAAACCTATGCCATTTGTGTCCACCATAACTACCTACTACATGGTATTTCCTGCCATTCCAAGTAAATACTTCGTGTGCTACCTTTAAATAATTCAAAATTTACTATCTCTTATTTGTGTCAATGTTTTATAGCTCATGAGGAAGTATGTGGTGTTTCATCTTTCAATCTTGTTGGGCAACTTTCACCAATGGACTAGTGGCTTCATCCGCTTATCCAATAATTTTGCAAAAAGAGCTGGCAATGGGATTCCCAGTCCCAAATTAATTAACCTAAATAGACACTCCTCCATGGTATGTGATTGATGGACGACACCCGAAGGATTCGGTTAGCCATGGCTTGAGAAAGCAAAGGTGGGGAGGAGTGTCATCATAAAAAACTAAAATAAAAAGGCACTCCTTCATGGTATGAGATTGTTGGCAGGCACCCGAAGGATTCGGTTAGCCATGGTTTGTGAAAGAAAGGTTGGAAGGAGTGCCACACAAAAATAAAAATAAAATGGGAGCCGCTCTTTGAAGGTTTGTCTGGCAAGGGGGTTAGAGTACCCGCTACCAGTCGTTGACAACAACAAACACCTCTCAAAATGTTACTTTTATTCTCTTTATATGATTTCAAAACTGAAAAAGCTCTAGCACATGATTTAATCCCTGCTTCCCTCTGCGAAGGGCCTATCTTTTACTTTATGTTGAGTCAGTAGACCTATTTCCCTCCATCTTAAGCAAGCATTTGAGTTGTTGTGATCAAACCATTATATTGTGATTTACCTTATCATGTCTTTTACTCTTCCCTGTTTAGTATAAGTTTTATCTGAATGAATATAGCTTTGAAAGTTATCAATGATCATGAGGAGGTTATTATGATTGAGTATGCAAGTTGTGCCATATAAACTTTAACATAAGAGCGCTGCTCGATAGATAAGTATAACCTGTTAACTGTTCTTTGACCAATAACGAAGTTTGCCATCACCAACTATGATTTCTTATGCACCTTTACTTGTGATTACCTTATACTTGTTTCAAGTTGAATTATATGAGGAAGTTGTTTACTAGAATGTCTTGTGTGAATGAATATGATGCTTCTTGTCCGTATTTTATTTATCGACTCTTCACTCTATAAACATGTGGTCATGTTTACCGAGTTCAGTTTCGCTTGGGGACAAGCGAAGTCTAAGCTTGGGGGGGTTGATACGTCCAATTTGCATCACTATTTTATATCATAATTTGCTGTTATTCATTGATATATTTCATATTTGGAGATGATACTTATGTTATTCCATCTATTTTGCATGTTTCATGACTATTGGAGGATCGCGCACCGGAGTCAGGATTCTGCTGGAAAAAGCGCCGTCAGAATGCAATATTTCGGAGGATCAACAATTGACGAAAGTTATATGAAAAATCCTATTTTTCCAGAAGATGACGAGAGCCAGAAGGAGGAGCCGAGGAGGGCCACCATGGGCCCCCCTCATAGGCCGGCGCGGGCCCTGCCCTGGCCGCGCCGCCTTGTGGGGAGGGGGCCCACTGCCCCCTCTGGCCTCCTCTCCTTCGCGTATTTCTTCGTCCCGAAAACCTAAGCTCCAGGGGGTAAGTCGCGAAGAGTCACAGCCGCCTCTGCGGGGCGGAGAACACCAGAGAGAAAAGAGCTCTCCGGCAGGCTGAGATCCACTGGGGAAATTCCCTCCCGGAGGGGGAAATCGACGCCATCGTCACCGCCATCGAGCTGGACACCATCTCCATCACCATCGTCATCATCTCCATCATCATCACCGCTGTCTCCATCGCTGCACATCGTCACCGCTGTAACAATTTGGGTTTGATCTTGATTGTTTGATAGGGGAAACTCTCCCGGTGTTGATTTCTACTTGTTATTGATGCTATTGAGTGAAACCGTTGAACCAAGGTTTATGTTCAGATTGTTATTCATCATCATATCACCTCTGATCATGTTCCATATGATGTCTCGTGAGTAGTTCGTTTAGTTCTTGAGGACAGGGGTGAAGTCTAAATGTTAGTAGTGAAGTATGGTTGAGTAATATTCAATGTTATGATATTTAAGTTGTGGTGTTATTCTTCTAGTGGTGTCGTGTGAACGTCGGCTACACGACACTTCACCTTTATGGGCCTAGGGGAATGCATCTTGTACTCGTTTGCCAATTGCGGGGTTGCCGGAGTGACAGAAACCTGAACCCCCGTTGGTATATCGATGCAGGAGGGATAGCAGGATCTCAGAGTTTAAGGCTGTGGTTAGATTTATCTTAATTACTGTCTTGTAGTTGCGGATGCTTGCAAGGGGTATAATCACAAGTATGTATTATTCCTAGGAAGGGCGGTACATTAGCATAGGTTCACCCACACAACACTTATCAAAACAATGAAGATTAATTAGCCGTATGTAGCGAAAGCACTAGACTAAAATCCCGTGTGTCCTCGAGAACGTTTGGTCATTATAAGTAAACAAACCGGCTTGTCCTTTGTGCTAAAAAGGATTGGGCCACTCGCTGCAATTATTACTCTCGCACTTTACTTACTCGTACTTAATTCATCTGCTACATCAAAACCCCCTGAATACTTGTCTGTGAGCATTTACAGTGAATCCTTCATCGAAACTGCTTGTCAACACCTTCTGCTCCTCGTTGCGATCGACATTCTTACTTATCGAAGATACTACGATACACCCCCTATACTTGTGGGTCATCAATGGCATGTTGGCAAATAGAGGGAGAAATCCCCTTCAAGTCATCAAGAGTGTAGCCAATAGCTCCTCGATGTTTCTTCAATATTTCCAATAACCTTTCTTCCTCAATCTCTGAAAGCTTAGAACTAATAATAACAGGATATATTTTCTTATCATCAATATGAGCATATTTAAGATTATCAGGAAATGGTTTTAAATCAAAAACTGGATCTTCTTTTGGTGGCAATGTTGTACCTAGATCTTCTACCGGTAAATCATGTTTAAGAATAGGTTGACGAAGGAAAATTTCATCAAGCTCATTTCTTTCTTCCCTAAAAACTTCACTCTCACTATTCTCCAAATGTTGCTGCAAAGGATTATTAGGAGCAAGAGCAATAGATGCACACTGTTCAACTCTAAAATCATTATTAGGCGAATCAGCTTTATAAGGAGTTTTGGCAAATTTAGAGAAATTAAACTCATAAGATTCACCAGCAAATTTAGTCAAAATTTTCTCTTTCTTCCAATCTATAACAGCTCCACATGTATTTAGAAAAGGTCTACCAAAAATGATAGGACAATATTTACTAGCAGCAGAACCAAGTACCAAAAAGTCAGCAGGATATTTAATCTTACCGCATAGAACTTCCACATCTCGAACAATACCAATTGGAGAAATAGTTTCTCTATTAGCCAGCCAAATAACCACATCAATATCTTCAAGTTCACAAGAACCAATTTCGTGCATAATCTCCGTGTAAAGCTCATAAGGAATAGCACTAATACTTGCACCAATATCACATAAACCATAATAACAATGATCACCAATTCTAACAGATAGCATAGGAACACTAGCTTTCTTGGACTTATTAGGATGTGAAACAATATTAGAAGCATCTTCACAGAAAATAATATGACCATCCTCCACATTTTCAGTCACAAGATCTTTAACTATTGCAACAGCAGGTTCAACCTTTATTTGCTCTTCAGGTTCTATAGGTTTCTTTTCACTTTTATTAACCGCACTATTTATAACAGAGTACTCCTTCATTTTAGCAGGGAAAGGAGTTTTTTCAATATAAGCTTCAGGAATAACATGATCAACAGTTTCAACTACAACACATTTATTTATAGATGAATCAATTCTATCTTTATACGGTTCATGATACTTATCAAAATTCTTCTTAGGCAATTCATAATGAGAGGCAAAAGCTTTATAAAGATTTGCAGCAACTTGAGAATCAAGACCATAAGTAGCACTCATATTACGAAATTTATCAGTATCCATAAAAGCTTCAATGCATTTATAATCATAATTTATACCTTATTCTCTATCCTTGTCGTTCTCCCATCCTTCAGTATTCTCCTGGATCCGATTAAGAAGGTCTCTTTTAAACTCTTCTTTGTTGCGTGTAAATGATCCAGAACAAGAAGTATCCAGCAAGGTCTTGTCTTGAAAAGAAAGTCTTGCGTAGAAATTATCAATAATAATATTACCAGGAAGCTCATGAATGGGGCATTTGAGCATTAAAGACTTCAATCTCCCCCACGCTTGGGCAATACTCTCTCCATCATGAGGCCAAAAATTATATATGCGGTTCCGGTCTTTGTGAATTTCACTTGGAGGATAGAACTTAGAATAAAATCGGGGCACAATATCATTCCATTCAAGAGAATCCCCATTATCCAGTAATTTATACCAATGCGCCGCTTTACCAGACAGCGATATAGAGAATAATTTCTTCCTCACTTCATCCATAGCAATACCTGCACACTTGAATAAACCACATAATTCATGTAAGAACAGTAAATGATCTCCAGGATGGACAGTTCCATCCCCTGTATAACGGTTATCCACAACCGCATGGAACAACTTGGTGTTAGCGTCCCCTTCTCTTAACCATCTGATTCTCGATCTTTGCCTCGCGATTGTGCGTTCAAGAGACGCCAACCCCAACACCACATGCTTTAGCGTTCGTCTCAACCACGCCTCCGCATGCGTGAGCGCTCTCGACTCTTGAGCGACATCGAATCTTAGGATCAGGGTATTAGCCATAGCGATCTTAAGCTTGATGTTCCCCACTTTCTTTTCTCCCCAAGCCTGGAAGTACTCCGCCGCGTTATGGAACAACGCGTCCAGGCGTCTGAACGGGTCCACAATGCTAGGGTCGCAGAACCAAGCCTCTCTCAGGGCCACCTCGAACCCCTCAAGGTTCAGCCAGAAGGCCTCAAATTTGAACCTTCTCTTTGGACTAAACGCCGCACTCAAAGAGAGATGTATAGGTGCATGATCCGACACCGAAGAGGATAGCGCCTGTAAGATGGAGTCTGGGTGCATGAGGTCCCAATCCACTGACGCAATCGCCCTGTCGATGCGAGTAAGCGTGGGCACCTCTCGCTCGCTGCTCCAAGTGAACCTCCTCCCATGTAAGTATAAGTCCTTGACCTCATGCTCCTGAACGAAACTCCTAAACCTCGCCATCATGGTTCTGTCTAGACGATCATTGTTCTTCTCCTCCGCGTACATGATCATGTTAAAGTCGCCTAGAAGTAGCCACGACCCCGGACACAAACTCCGCCTCTCCGTAAGCTCTCGAAGGAAACTCAACTTGTCCTCGTTCGTTTGCGGCCCATAGACGGTGGTAATCCACCATCTGTTGTTATCCCTAGGGATGACTTCTCCGGTAACCGCATATTCATCATAGCTAACTCGCTCTATGTCCACAATGGACTTGTTCCAAGCTAGTAGGATTCCTCCTCTCGTCTCCACCGCGGGCAAATACACATAACCATCAAGCGATGGCCCTAGACATTGCATAACAAGGAAATCATCGATTACATCAAGCCCCGTCTCCTGGAGACACACCACACTAACTCTAAGACTAGCTATGAACTCACGCACTGCATCTCTTTTCGTTGGATCGTTCAGACCGCGAACATTCCAACATAACAACTCAAAGGTACAATCCATGGAAAACACTATGAACTCCAGACTCCAGCCACCCCCTATGGCTCAGTGCGCCGGCACTGCCCTCGTGCAATGCGTCTCCCTGTGGAAACTCGTGGGTAGCTCCTTGCCAAAAATGGTCGCGAGGACACGAATGTGCGCATCCTGGCTCGGTGAGTCAAAGAACTCCTTGAAACGTCTCAAGTCGTCCTCCTTGACGGGGAGGTTCTCCGGGCAGAAGCCCAAGGCCTTGAGCAAAGAGCTCTCCGCAGCCGACGCCATCTTGACTTGCGTGCCCGCCAACGCTGCCGCTGACCTACGTGTCACTCTCTTTGGTGTGAAAGGCTCCGCATCCGCCTTAAGGCCCGTAGTCCTCTCAAACTCGCTCAACAGGGGTGGTGCAAGGGTTTTTAGGATGGAAGAGCAAAAGCTCTTGACTCTAGCCAGCTCTAAGTTCTCTATCGAATGCTCCTCGTCTCCAGTAACCTGCTCCTGCGCATGTTCCAGCTGAACCAGACCAGACTCAGGCCTGTTAGCCCACTCAGACCGACGGCCCAGCTTTCTTGGGGTCAGTTGCATTTTGCTGTTGGGCCCCGTCCACTCCGTGCTGTTCTGACTCTCCTCCCCCATGCTTGGAGACGGACACGCCTGGGCGTGGCACAGCGGATCCGCCACGGTCGACGTGGCCCCAAGGCACTCATCCTGGCGCGCCACGCAGGAGACCGAGACACAGATGAAATCCTCCCCGCTCCGCGCGCCACTCTCACCGTCCCCACCTGCCTCGCCTGGCCTCGGATCTGCAGCCGCTGACCCTTGGCTGGGCCCTTCTGATCCTGTCGGGGACAGGCTGCTCCTGTTGTCCTGCACCACCTCTCTGTCCACAAGCGGAGGCCCGCCTGGACCCAACTTATCGTGGTCCGCGCCAGGCAGCGAGTCAGCTGCATCCACCCACTCAACCTGGTCCACCACCAGTGCAAGCGACTCCACAACTGCCACGCCACCCTCTCCCATTGGCCCTGCCCCCACATCCTGCACCACCGACAACAGCTTTACGTGCCGCGGGTCTCCAGCAAACTTTCCTCCTTCGTCGGCTAGCCCCTGTGGCCCTTCTTTCTCCTTTCTTTTCTCTGTAGCATCTGCGCGCTCTGCGTGGGCCAAAGCTTCTTTGTCAGTCAAAAGTTGTCGCCGCTGTTGTTGACTGGACAGGCTCGTTTGAACGGTGAGCGGCGCGGGGCTAGCCATCCCTGGCAGCGGCCAGGTCTTCTTCAGCTCCGGCGCCGCCACGGGCATGCATGCGGCGGAGCTGCGTTAATACACTCCGCCCGGCCCGCATCTCTGGTCGGGGACTCCGCGTCTCCACGCCAAGTCCCTGGAGGACCTTCGGCAACGTCCGCCCCGGACTCCATCTCCTCCGTCACCACCTCTCCCATCCGGTTCTCCCCGGCCACCGTGTCCGCTGCCATTGGCGCCCAGAGAGCGGCCCGTCACCTCCGTCGCATCCTCCTCAATCCTCGCGATGTGGATCAGTACGCGGTACTGTAGGGTACAAATCTCCTCCTTGGACTGACCATCTGCGCCAACCACAACTGCCGCCATGGGAGCAGCCGCGGGGCGTGCACCGCCGCCAGGAACAGGCTCAGGAACTGCCAACACCCTCGCCACCGGGATAGCCTCGAGATCGGACGTCCACACCGAGAGCTTGAACAGAGACATGTCGCTCCTCGTCTTCGTCTCCGGCGCCACCAAGTCCACCGCACAGCTCCTACCGAGCAAATCTTCGACGACCGTCGTATACCATGCGTGCGGGGGAATTCCTTCCAGGACCAGCGAGACCCTGCTCCTCATGGGTACCAACTCCACTTGCGCCTGCCTGTTCCAGGGCCTGAACGACAGCGGAGCCCCAGCAACCAGCACCGGCGGCATCGCTGCCACGTGATCCCGCAGCTCCCTCGACTCGAAAACCACCAAGAAATCCTCCGGCGCAAAAGCATGAACTGAGACGGTATCCTCCGGCACCCCGCGCCACTTCAACGCCACCAGCACCTGGTCGCAGACCACGGCCGGCCTTCGCCCTCCGACGGTGGTGACCATGGCGAGCTGGAGCCTCTGCTCCAGGTCGCACATGGCCGCCGTTCTCCTGACCACACACAGAGGTGGCGAACCCACTGCCTCGTCCCCGACAGCCACGCGCGCGGGCTCCCACACTGGCACCACCGCAAGCGGCGGCCCCTCCTCCATGGGCGGCAGCCTCGAAGCAACACGCGGCGGGGGCGGGGGAAGCGGCGGTGATTGCCTGCGCGGCGGGGGCGGCGGAAGCGGTGGCGAAGGCTCCCTCCTGCCCCGTCCCTCCAGGCGACCATGCCCTTGACGCGCCCGCTCCGGCGACCCGCGGCGAGCGAACTTGGCGAGCGCCAAGCCCCGCCGTTCCTCCTCCGTCGACGGGCTTCTGGGCCTCTTGCACTCCATGGCGGGGTGTCCCTTTTGCCAGCAACGCATACAAACCTCAGCGTTTGTGCAATCCCGCTTGCGGTGGCCCGGCAAGTAACACCGGAAGCAGAGCCCCCTCATCTCCGGCGCTGACGCTCCCCAGCCTGAAGCGCCGACGTCCTTCCTGGCCTCGATGCGGCGCGTCCACTGCTTGCCCCGCGAGGGCTTGGGCATCTCCCACACGAGGCGGTCTTGCACTAGCGCCCGCCCCTCCGGCAGGTTCGTCACCCTCAGCTCCGACCGCGGTGCTACACTCCCGCCCGAGGACGCTGAGGAGATGCCGAGCCCAGAGACATGGGCATCCCTCCGCGGCGACTCGGACAAAAACGACTCCGGGCTGCCCTCCGGAACCCAGCGCTGCGAGAAGCCTGGCGGATGAGTGGCTGAGGCGGAGGATTCCATGGCGGGGGCGCGGCGGCGGCGCGGCGCCCGGCGACAGAGGCGGCGGCTGCGAGAGGAAACCTACCTACCTGCGAGAGGGAAACAAAACAATTGTGAAGTGTAGTAGTTTGTAACAAAACAATTGTGTAAGTACAAGACAACGGTAGTAGATTTCAATTTTTGCAGAAAAAATTGTAGATGATTCACTAATTAAAAGCGTAGGTATGAGCCGATATATGGATTTTGCTTATAATGACAATAATATAGCAATACTTGGCTCTAACTCAGTTGCATGTTGGTGTATGTTTCTAATTTAGTTGTGCATGCTAACAAGAGAACTGGCACATTATGTTTTGTCCTACGCTACTATTTCACCAGGGCCACTTAAGGAACTTAGGGTAATTATTGATGATATTTTCAAGACACCGGGAACAGAAAAAAACACTCCATGGACATACATAATCCTCAAGTTAAAACACAACTCCCTCGTTGTCCCATATTGTTCAACTTCTAAGGGTTCGCAGATTTCACATAATAGCAGGCATAACATTGTGTAGATCAATACCAAACTAATGTATATGATGAATCAATAGAAGTTCAGTACCAATATCATGTTACTAGAGCCCTACTAACAAGCATTACATGCAACACATATGCCATAACATCCATTCACAGGTATTCTCAAGACATGCAAGATAAAATCAGCTGTTATGCATTATTATATGTTCAATCTCATCCAATTACCATCCACCCTATATGTCTGCACAGGGCTACTCGCACATGATGATGGGAGATGAATAAATGGCAGTGGAGATTGACGTGGTGATGATGGTGATGAATACAGCCTCCAAATTCCCCTCTCCGGCATGGAGGAGATCAATTTGATCCTGAAACCCTAGGTTTTGCTCGTGACGGTGCTCTGGATCATGGAAAGCTCTATTCCTCTAGGATATCATATTTTTATCTATATGTTATGTCGTTGCCTAATCGACAGTACCTCGGAGCAGGGATCCTCACGAGAGGGAGAAGAAGTAGGGGCCATAGGGCGGAGAGTCCTCGGGACGGTGGTACGCGATTTACCCAGCTTCGGAACACCTGCTCGAAGACAGGGCCTACTGCTGCTTGTTTGGAATTATCTGGGCGCTTTCGCCTTGTTACAATGAGTTGTGGTTGTCCCTCTAGGGCTCCCAGGATCCGGCTTATAAAGGCGCATGGATCTAGGGTTTATATTGGAGAGTCCCAGTCGGAATACAAGTTACCTAACTACGGTACAATATCTTGCCATGTACGTCAAGGATCCGCCTTCCTCCAAGGTCGTACTGGATCCGGATACTTCTTGAGCCTTCACGGAACCGGCCTCCTCCGGAGGTTGGTGAAGATCCGGCTTCTTGCTCCTGGGCTGGTCTTCATCCATCTCGATCTACAGCAACTGGGCCACCCGATGGGCCACATGCCACATCACCATCTGTGAGCCACCCGGGCTTGCCGGATCTAGGCCATGCCGTTGATATACCTATAAAGTATACCCACAACAGTAGCCCCCGAATTTCTCCGAGATTCATCATTCCTCCGACTTCATTCAACTCGGATCCGAAGAGAATCTTGAAGAGCGTCCAAAACTTTCTTGTTTCTGACTTCAATCAACCGGAAATCATTGCTCCTCTATAACAATATCTTCAGCAGATTTTTCGCGCATATTGTACTGAACTTCCTTTTTCCCGCGCTAAAATTTCGGAGATGCGAATCCTCAAACGAAAATTTCGGAGTCGCTCAGCTCTAGCTACCGTTGCCTCGATTTCACCGTTTTAACCTAAGAAATGTGGCGGTCATCCAACGGTGTGAAAGTTCCGTTTCCGCCGTTGGATCCGGCTCACGAATCTCCGCGCGTGGTCTATAAATACCCGCTACGTCGGTAACTTTCCCATTCGTTTCACCGCAACTTCGCATCGTCTTCTTCCTCCAAACAGCGCCGCTCCTCATATCTGCACTCCGGCGAGCTCATCCTCGGGAAGCTTCACCCGCCGCCGCTCCAGTGTCTCTCTCGACCTGAGCTGCGTGATACGTCTCCAACGTATCGATAATTTCTTATGTTCCATGCTACTTTTATGATGATACTCACATGTTTTATACATACTTTATGTCATATTTATGCATTTTCTGGCACTAACCTATTAACAAGATGCCGAAGAGCCAGTTGCTGTTTTCTGCTGTTTTTGGTTTCAGAAATCCTAGTAAGGAAATATTCTCGGAATTGGACGAAATCAATGCCCAGGATCTTATTTTTCCACGAAGCTTCCAGAAGTCCGGAGAGGAAACGAAGCGGGGCGACGAGGCGCCCACACAACAGGGCGGCGCAGCCCAGGTGCTGGCCGCGCGGCCCTGGCGTGTGGGGCCCTCGTGGTGCCCCCTGACCTAACCTTCCGCCTACTTAAGCCTTCGTCGATAATAACTCCAGTACCGAGAGCCACGATACGGAAAACCTTCCAGAGACGCCGCCGCCGCCAATCCCATCTCGGGGGATTCAGGAGATCGCCTCTGGCACCCTGCCGGAGAGGGGAATCATCTCCCGGAGGACTCTTCACCGCCATGGTCACCTCTGGAGTGATGTCTGAGTAGTTCACCCCTGGACTATGGGTCCATAGCAGTAGCTAGATGGTCGTCTTCTCCTAATTGTGCTATCATTGTTGGATCTTGTGAGCTGCCTAACATGATCAAGATCATCTATCTGTAATGCTACATGTTGCGTTTGTTGGGATCCGATGAATAATGAATACTATGCTATGTTGATTATCAATCTATCTATGTGTTGTTTATGATCTTGCATGCTCTTCGTTGCTAGTAGAGGCTCTGGCCAAGTTTTTGCTTGTAACTCCAAGAGGGAGTATTTATGCTCGATAGTGGGTTCATGCCTCCATTAAATCTAGGCAGTGACAGAAAGTTCTAAGGTTGTGGATGTGTTGTTGCCACTAGGGATAAAACATCAATGCTATGTCTAAGGATATATTTGCTAATTACATTACGCACCATACTTAATGCAATTGTCTGTTGTTTGCAACTTAATACTGGAGGGGGTTCGGATGATAACCTGAAGGTGGACTTTTTAGGCATAGATGCATGCTGGATAGCGGTCTATGTACTTTGTCGTAATGCCCAATTAAATCTCACAATACTCATCATAACATGTATGTGCATGGTCATGCCCTCTTTATTTGTCAATTGCCCAACTGTAATTTGTTCACCCAACATGCTTATTCTTATGGGAGAGACACCTCTAGTGAACTGTGGACCCCGGTCCATTCTTTTACATCGAATACAATCAACTGCAATACTCGTTCTACTGTTTTCTGCAGACATCATCATCCACACTATACATCTAATCCTTTGTTACAGCAAGCCGGTGAGATTGACAACCTCACTGTCACGTTGGGGCAAAGTAATTTGGTTGTGTTGTGCAGGTTCCACGTTGGCGCCGGAATCCCTGGTGTTGCGCCGCACTACACTCCGCCGCCATCAACCTTCAACGTGTTTCTTGGCTCCTACTGGTTCGATAAACCTTGGTTTCTTACTGAGGGAAAACTTGCCGCTGTACGCATCACACCTTCCTCTTGGGGTTCCCAACGGACGCGTGCTGTACGCGTATCACTGCGCAACCGCGAAATCGCCTCTGCCGCCGATCCGTGGTCATCTGGAGCCCAGCGCTCCAAGTCCGACGAGCTCATCTTCGTCGGCATGACGGGGAACCGCCACGCCATTGAAGGTACGTTCGCCGGACCCATAGAAGATGAAGTAGCGTAGATTAGCTTAGTTTACGGCTACTCAAATAGTTTCATCATATGCATGCAGCCGGAAAAATGTCTACTACTTCATCTAGATACAGTGATAGTTCTCCGAATAGTCCGGACTCAAGCTCAAAATAACCAAGTTTCCCGGAACCATTAGCGTTCCTACCACCGTATGTTTCCGACACGCGCTTAGCTCAACCTTTCTCCGCATCTTCCAGCAACGCACTAGGCCGGATCCCCACCCTCAAAGAGATCCAAGAAGAAATCGAGGGCCAAGCAAGGATGGCAGCTAAAGTGCAGGAAGCGGAAATGAAGAAGGCTTCCAAGGCTCGGATCCGAGAGGGCGAGAAAGGGCAGTGGTGGCCTTGCGAGGTCAAAGATTCGGAGCTCAGGGACCTCCAGAGCGAAGGCATGATTTCTCCGCACTCGAGTTTCATGACAGATTCCATTACTCCCAAGCCGGATGCGGATGAAAGAGTCCTTACGAAAGCCTAAGTAGAGCGCGGTCTATCGCTCCCCTTCTCGGAGTTTTTCCTCTCCGTTCTTTCCACCTACGGCCTTCAGCCTCATGCTGACCCACAAGTATAGGGGGTGTATCGTAGTACTTTCGATAAATAAGAGTGTCGAACCCAATGAGGAGCAGAAGGTGTTGACAAGCAGTTTCGATGAAGGATTCAATGTAAATGCTCACAGACAAGTATTCAGGGGCTTTTGATATAGCAGATAAATAAAATTCAAGTAAGTAAAATGCGAGAGTAATAATTGCAGCGAGTGGCCCAATCATTTTTAGCTCAAAGGACAAGCCGGTTTGTTTACTTATGATGACCAAACGTTCCTGAGGACACACGGGAATTTAGTCTAGTGCTTTCGCTTCATATAGTTGCTTAATCTTCATTGTTTTGATAAGTGTTGTGTGGGTGAACCTATGCTAATGCACCGCCTGACAAGGGATTAACCTGTCAATGCCTACGGGTTGTAGACTAGGGTTTAGTTGGAAGTAGAGGGCAAGTAGATCTCGAAGGTTTCAGCCGAAAAGTACTCGACGATTATGGAAACTAGGGTTTGTGAGACAATGATTCGATGCTTTCTTTGTCCCTCGACTCCCCCTTATATAAGAGGTGGAGCCTATGGATTCGTATTGTACAAGTTACAGAGTCCGGGAGGGTTTCCAACTCATCCCGCAAGATTACAAATATTATCTCCTAATACAATTCTAGCTTTCCTTAATAACAACTTGGGCTTCCGATTCTTCTTATTCTTCGAGTCGTGGGCCTTCAGTAAACCCCGGGTACTATCTTCGGCAGGCCCATTGGGGGTGCCTATGTCAGTAGCCCCCGAGATTTTGCTTGAATCGTAGAGTCAGGGAAAATCTCCACTGTTTATATTTACTCGACAACTTTAAACTTCTCTATATTTCTTCATATGAATTTCTATATTGTACAAGGATAATGGTAGTTGGGGCTAGTTCATCTGACGGATCAGGTACTAGTTAACTGCTCTAGTGAAAATCCGTAAAAACCTACTT
Organism: Lolium perenne; assembly: GCF_019359855.2. Taxonomy (NCBI): domain Eukaryota; kingdom Viridiplantae; phylum Streptophyta; class Magnoliopsida; order Poales; family Poaceae; genus Lolium; species Lolium perenne. The sequence continues at coordinate 167,056,901 of NC_067247.2, forward strand.
CAAGATCACGTCCCTGGACATGATCTCGGGATACTGGTGTAAACTTCGACAGGTGCCGCTTAAGGTCTTACCATTCTGCCGAGTCCCAGTCATATTTATCGGGTACCTAACGCGTCCGTTAGGATTTTTCTTCGTATCTGTTGATACGGATAAAAGTAGCAAACCAACGTCAGAGACGGCGCCACGCCACACAGAACAGATCTGGGGTCTTTCCTTCGCAAAGTTTTGCGGCATTCAGAAATTGTTCGCAACTTTGGTGTTCTGAGAATATATTGTCGAGTGCTTATTCGGCCGTTGGAATGGCACATTTTATTGAGTCAACAGATGACTTATATTGTTCTCCCGATGGGAGTATATGTAGAGTTACTTATAACTCGAAATATACTCTCTTGTTCTTCTATCTTTCTCTCTCTTTTTTTTATAATTTCATCGGGCATGCGAACAGCGTTCCCGATGGGAGTAGCCCCCGAGGCTACAGCCAAGGACTTGTGCTTGGGTGTAGGCTCCACGCCTTATGCCGCTATATTTTCTTTCTCTCCCGAAATTTTCAAATCTCTCGGGTGCGCGAACAGCGCTCCCGATGGGAGTAGCCCCCGAGGCTATGAGCAAATATTTGTATTTGATCATAGGCTCACACCATTTCTATTTTGTCTTTCTCGAACTTTTCATTTTTCCAAAGTAGCCCCCGAGCATTTGATCAAAAACTTGTATTTGATCAAAGGCTCTCCAATATCTTTTGCTGTCGCATTTTTTATGAAACTGTTGAGTCGAAATTTTCTCTTTGCTAAGATGACATCATTGCTGACGATAGCCACGACCGCTGTTCCCGGAAATCACGAGAAGTTCTCTCTCACTGCCTTGCGGGCCCAAATTACGCATCGTATTGACACGTCGTGCAAGTGGGGGACACACGTCCTCCGCTTTTCCTGGCGCACGCACTGTAACTCTTCCAGGGTGAAATTACTTTTTTACCCCTGTTCCACGTGTACATCATCTGCCGCACACTTTTTCCATCCAACGGTACGCCGCTTCGCCGCACCTCTATTTAAGGTCTCCATCTTCTTCCTCCAGCACTTTCGCTCGCGCCGCTCCTCTGCTCTCCTCTGCAAAAATCCCCTCTTGCGCTCCATAACTCCCTGAGCTCAGCCACTCTCACATTGTGTTCCTGCGCCATTGTTGATGCCACCGCGCAGATTGATCAGGCACAGCACTCCTGAATCAAAGATTGCTTCCGCAGATCTGGGGAGCGCTGAGTGGGAGAGATCCAAAATCTCTGCCCAAGACATCAACCTCTTGAAGAAACTGGGGATCAGCAAGAAGCCAAAGGCGCTGTGCTTCCCCAGCGAAGAGAGCTACCCAACCCCTCCAATGGAGTATCGGGTTAGTTTCGTCGATCATCTCATCCGCGGCCACTCTGCCCCATTCACCCTTTTCTTCGGGGGTTGCTTTTTGTTTATGGTCTGCAACTTCATCACCTCACTCCCAATTCTATCCTCCATATTTCCATCTTCATCACCCTTTGCGAGTCCTTCCTCGGCGTCGAGCCTAACTGGGCGCTGTGGAAACGCATCTTTTTCTGTCGCCGCAAGGGCTCTCCCAATGTCGCCTATAACATAGGCGGCGTTGTTATCTGCGTTTGCCCTGACGTTGAGTACTTCGATGTCAAATTCCCTGACTCAGTTCAAGGGTGGCACAAAAAATGGCTGTACATCCATGAGGAGAATCATGGGTGTGCTGAAGACAACATCCCTCCTTTTGATGGTGCCGAGAAAATCTACCGCCGCCGCTCCTGGGATGCAGAAGCTACCGACGAAGAAAAAACGGCGACGGAGGCGCTGATGGCCCGCATCCAAAGCACCCGCGGCAAAGAACTGTCGGGTATCCAAATCATGGCATATTTCCTTAGGATCAGAGTGCAGCCTCTGCAGGCTCGCAAAAACCCCCTCTGGAAGTATGCTGGCGACAATGATGTGGATCGGCTGTCGGTGGATTTGCCGGTCAAGGATTTAGAAAAACTTGTCCGGAAAATCTCCTCCCTCAGCAAGAAATATGCTATCCCCTCTTCTTGTCGCGTAAAACCATATAGCGCCACCAATGCGCTCCCCAAGGTAACCTTTGTCGACTTTCTCATTTTTGTTTGACATCCTTTGCATAACTCTTTTATTGACACCCCCCTTTGTTTTCTTATAGAACCATCCAGATCTTGTCTCTCTTCCTCCCCTTCCTGAAGGTGGAGAAGTCGAAGAACGAGCCATTGTCACTGATGACAACCAAGATGCTCCTTGCCCTGATAGTGAACCCGCAGGTTCTCGAAAATCTGCGGGATCCTCTGAAAAGGAGGCTGGCTCTGAGGCTACCACATCGGCACACTCTCCTCCTCCTGTTGTTTCTCGAAAGCACAAAAGGAAGAGGACAGACATCAAAGATTACGGCACTTCCAAAGCCGAAGAAGCTGCTCCTTCAAATCGGAAGGCAGCTTTTGATCCATACCTTGAAGCCCTCATCAGTTCGTAAGTCACCTTTTGTTTCTTACTGTTTTGCTACTTGAAGATTTTTGTCTATCTTGCTTCTTATACTGTCGCCATTTAATCGTAGTGGTGACGAGGAAGAAATGCCAGCTATTGATGCGACTGCTCGAACGAGTACGTCGCATACTCTAGTTGTTTCTGAGGTGCAAGTTGAAGGAGAAGAATCTTCGCCACCTCAACAAAACACCGATGCGCCTACTCCTCCTGCAAGCCCCCTTGTCCCTTCACCAAAAAGGGCGAGGGTTGAATCAATCACAGAGCCTACCTTACAATTGGGTAGCTCCTCGACTCCTCTTTTGGATGATGTAAGTCCTTGAATGCTTTCTGATGCTGTCGATGTTTTCACTGTTTGCTTTTTTTCATTTTGTGCCATCGCACTTTTTTCCCCTACCGACGCTTTCTTTCTCTATCTTTCTTTTAACAGCCTTTGATTAAGGAATTCATCCGCTTCGGTGCCCAATTCGTTGGGTACCACGAGTACGCTAGCAAAGCTGAAGGTAATGTCTTTTTGCTTCTTTTTACCCTTTCCTTCTCACTCCTTTCTTGTCTTTATTTTGACTGGACTTGACTATCTTGGCAGAAAAACTGGCGGAGGCCAACAAACGTGCCGACACACTTGCTCAAAAATTAGAGCAAAGTGAGGAGGCTCGTAAGAAGGCCGAATGAGATGCTAATAAGGCTAGGGCAGAGGCTGACAAGGCCAAGGCCGACGCTGCTGGTGTCGAAGAACTTCAGAAGAGGCTTCACGACGCCGAGACTTCGTTGAGCGAGCATATAGCCGCACAATCTGCTCGCGAAGACGCGATTACTAAACGCCTGAAGTCGCAAAACCGTCGCTTTGTCAGTGAGTACTCGAACCATTTTGTATTCTTTGGACTTGATTTTATTTACTCGTTTGTTGATCAATAAATTTATGCCTCGACAGGTAAAACATCTCAGGAATATGAACTTGAAGATCCCGACAATGATCCTCTTCTTGACGCACTTGCGTTCCTTGAGTTTCAGGGAGAAGAAGCACGCGACGGCATTGATTAGGCCAAGGAAGGATTGTCGCGGCTCTTCCCCTACTTCTTCCCAAAGAAAAAGGAACCCGCGACTTTTCTTGCTCTTGCCAAGGACTTTAATCCGCCAGAAGATCTTGGACTGAAGCTGCGCCAAGAAAATATGAAGGTTGCCATTGAAAGCACTGTCGCCCTGGTTGCTGACATCCAGCAAAACATCAACTAAACCAAAGTTGGCGACACACAGGAGATGGAGACCACGAAGTGGCAATCGCTGATCAAGGCTACGAAGCCCAACACAAAGAAGATCCTCGCTTATCTTGGATTCAAGCCTACTCCTGCCCCTAGCTCGTCAAAGCCGGAGGTCTAGTAGAATGCCCTATCTTTTTCTGTTTTTTATTTTCCTGTTTCTTTTGAAGTTGTCGCCACAGTAGCTTTGGCGACAACTGTCGTAGTAATTCTTTTGAAGACTCCTTCTGTAATATCTGTGTTAATGTCCCGAAGATCAATGGAATTCTATTTTGCGTGACCATTGATACTGAAATTTTCTTTTCCAGTTGATATTTGATAACTACTCCGCAAATCCTCATCTTGCCGATACTTTTCATGCTTCCTCCTTCTCGAAGAAGACACTTGTCGATGATGACCTTATTGAGGGTTCTTCAAGCAAACATTCCTCGCAAGATTTACAAGAACTTTGCCAACAACTTCAGTCCACGAAAAAGCAAACTCTTGCGATGATGGAGCAATCCCGCAAAGCATCCGAAAGAGAGAAAATTGCCCTTCAACAAGCTAAAGAGGCCATAACTGCCAAGGAAGCTGCTATTTCGGAAGCTGAAAAAGCAACTACTCGAGAAAATAGTATGCTCGAGCTAATGACTGAAGCTAGTGTGGATATGTTAGGTATGCTTTTTCAACCCAGAACTTCTTCTGTCTTTTGCTGTACCCCCTTGTTTTTTGAATTTCCTGTTCTTTTGCTTGATAGGTTCTGTTCTCGACACTGCTCCTGAAGATGAAAGGGTTAATGTAAGAACGAACCTCCTCGTTAACCTTTCACTTAACCACGGCTGTCTGTTCTGGGCCACTCCTGAGCGGACCCAACAGATTGTCAGGTTCCAAGACCGCGCGTGTCAGGTTCGCGAATTCCTTAACTTCTGCACGAGAACCTTGACCCTTGTTTACAAGACTATGTTTCCGCGAGATGAAGCTCCCGATACTCTTCTTGGATTGATGGAAAAGTTTCGAGATGCTCCTCGGATTCATAATTTTGTACGAGCTCAATTGACTGCTAGAGCAAGATTCGCCATGATCATGATACATATTTGCCATCCAAAACTAGATCTGACGAAGATTGTCCCTGGCTGCCTGGCCAAGAAATCGCAACGAAAGAATAACGTCGATGAAATCAATGAGATGGTGACTCCTGTGGCCGAAGCGATGATGGATGAACTTCTTCGGATGGATTCTGAATTGTTCGTCAAGGGGAGCTATGCTGAGCATAAGACAACTGCTGCAAATAACAAAGGTTTATCCATAGATAGTCTATTAGGCCTTGACTGAGTTGTACTATATTGCAAAAAGTTATGTCTATATTTTTTGTCGAATTCTTTGTATTGATGAAGTTGTCTATATTGCGAAGTGTAATCTATATTGCGAAGCCCCCGAGCCTTTGGCTGGAGCTCATACTATTTTGTCTTCTCGAAGAATTTACTGTTTTGCGAGAATATATGTATTTTGCTGTCGTGGGTTATGAGCCCCCGAGCCTGTCGAAGAAAAAGGATGTATATCATCACTATCTTTTATTATATTGCAGCACCGCGAGCTCGCCTCATTAAAAACCTTTCCAGCCCCACTCGGTGCCCTGAAAAGGAAAAGAGTGCGTCTGAAAACTCGCGGGCGTTTCAGTACATTGTATTTTTACAAAGAAGGACTATATTTCGGCTCTAAGCGTAGAAACGCCTGAGCTGCGCCACGTTCCAGGGGTTTTTCTCGGGAGCTCCCGTCTTTTTATCCTTGATCCTGTACGCTCCTCCTTCGTTTACTTCTGTGACGACGTAAGGGCCCAGCCATGGTGACTCGAGCTTTTCAGTACTTTGTTGATTGAGCCGTAGGACCAAATCTCCGACCTGGAAAGATCTTGGCCGCAATCGTCGACTGTGGTAGTTTTTCAGGTCTTGCTGATACTTGGTGACTCGTGAGAGTACTTCATCTCGAGCTTCGTCGAGTGCATCTACATCGTCTTCCAAGGCTCTTCTTGAAGTTTCTTCGACATACTCTGTGACTCTTGGGGAATCATGCTCTATTTCAATCGGTAGTACTGCCTCAGCTCCATGGACAAGGAAGAATGGAGTTTCTTGTGTCGCCGTATTTGGTGTTGTTCGAATACTCCACAAAACACTTGGCAATTCTTCTGTCCAAGTATGCCGAGCCATTTCAAGCGGTCCTAGCAAGCGCTTTTTAATACCATTGCAGATGATACCATTGGCTTTCTCGACTTGACCATTGGTTTGCGGGTGCCCAACTGACGCAAAGTGCAATTTAATGCCTACTTCTGCGCAGTATGCCTTGAATTCCTTGGACGTGAAGTTGCTACCATTGTCTGTGACGATGCTGTGAGGTACTCCAAATCGAAAGACAATGTCCTTCACGAATTTTATTGCTGTCACTGCGTCTGGTGAATTTATCGGCTTTGCTTCTATCCACTTGGTGAATTTGTCGACCGCAACGAGCATGTACTCGTATCCTCCTGGCGAGGCTTTGTGTAACTTTCCCACCATATCGAGACCCCATTGGGCAAAGGGCCAAGACAGTGGTATTGGCATCAGCTCTGCTGCCGAAGAGTGGGGTTTTGCGGCGAATCTCTGGCACGCATCACAGGTTCGTACTATCTCTTTTGCATCCTCGATTGCTGTCAACCAGTAAAATCCAGCCCGAAAAACTTTGGCCGCAATAGCTCGACTGCTCGCGTGGTGTCCACATATTCCCTTAAGATTACCCTTCCTTCTTCGGGTGTAACGCACCTTTGCAGCACGCCTGAAATACTTCGCTTGTATAACTCCCCTTTGACCACTGTGAAAGCTTCGGATCGTCGAATAACTCGCCTTGCTTCGACTGGATCGTCGGGTATTTCTTTCCTTAGGATGTACGATATGTATGCTTGCATCCATGGGACTTCTACCATCATCACCAGCTCCTGGTCCTCTTCTTCGTCTGGAGCTTCTTTGAGAGGCGCCGAAGTTTTCTCCTCCTTCGTCTTCTTCTGCGCCTTCTTTGGCTTTGTAGATCTCTCAGCTATCTCTTCCCAAATCACACCTGGCGGGATTGCGAGTGTTATCACCAGATTTTGGCCAAATCAGGAGGTGGGCCGCAAGGGAGATGGGCTTGGAAGATTACACGTGGAAGATCTCTGAAGCGGCCTTGCACGAAGAATTTGGGCTAGATTGCCCGTGTATCTTTAGTTATAGTAGATCGCATCTTAGATTAAAAGTTAGAGTTTGTCTCGTGCACGGTGGGGATTATTCCCACGTTAGAAAGTCCCCTGGACTATAAATATGTATCTAGGGTTTATGGAATAAACAACAACCAACGTTCAACCAACAAATCAATCTCGGCGCATCGCCAACTCCTTCGTCTCGAGGGTTTCTACCGGTAAGCATCATGCTGCCTAGATCGCATCTTGCGATCTAGGCAGCATAAGCTTCATGTTGTTCATGCGTTGCTCGTACTGAAGCCTTTTTGATGGCGAGCAACGTAGTTATCATAGATGTGTTAGGGTTAGCATAGTTCTTCGTATAACATGCTATCGTAGTGCAACCCTCGCATATCTAGCCGCCCTTACACCTATCTTAGGTGTAGGGGCGGCACCCCGCTTGATCCTTATTTAGTAGATCCGATCCGTTACGGTTGCTCCTTGTTCTTCAAGGATTAGTTTAATATCTGCAATAGTTAGGCCTTACAAAGGGTTGGAGGATCCAGCGGCACGTAGGGTGTCGTTTGCTAGTCCTAGACAGGATGTTCCGGGGATCAACCTCGTGTTGGTTTTTAGGCCCTATCTAGGATCGGCTTACGATCACCGTGCGTGGCCGCGAGGCCCAATCGTGAGTAGGATGATCCGATTATGCGGTGAAAACCCTAAATCGTCGTAGATCGTTTTAGCTTTATCTTGATCAAGCAGGACCACCATATATTCGTGCACCTCGTACGAATCATGGGTGGATCGGCTCCTTGAGCCGATTCACAGGATAACCTGAGAGCCGATCGAGGCTCGTATTTAATGTTTACGTGTATGCCATGCAGGAAACTAAGCGAGGCATCTCCATCACCTTCCTGACCAGGTATAGGTCAGGTGGCACGCCTGCATCGGCATCGGACGTGTGTACCGAGGCTTTGCGGGCCGTCGCTCGGAGGGACCAGGGCCAGCCGCAGCCCTAAGTTGTTCCCGGCTCTACTGTGTTGCCCGTCGCTGCCCGCCGGTGGGTTTTGACCGCAACACATTCTGGCACGCCCGGTGGGACAAGCTTCGTCATCAACCACATCGCCATCTACATCTGAGATGGCGGACGGCACTCCGATCTCGTACGAGGATCTGACCGACGAGCTCAAGAAGAAGTATGACGAGGTCAAAGCCATCCTCGAAGCCGACCTCATCGGCTCTTTCCACAGAACCCGTTCACATGGCATCAGGTGGAAGGGGTTCTCGCCTGATGCTGCACTCGATGGGATAGACCTCTCTGCCCCGTCAGAAGAACGCACCAGGTCCCTGCGGCAGGAGATCAACTACTTGGTGGCTCACTCGCTACACCGCCACTCTGAGAACCTGGTGAACACTTTGGAGCGTGTCGCTCTTCGGGTGATCCAGGAGATCATGAGGCACCAGTACTCGCCGTCAGGACCAGCTCTCGGGACGCATCAAGGAGAGTTGCCACTCCAGTCCCGTCCACCGCTGCCATTTGCGTTGGCAGCACCAGAAGTGCCGAATTCACCGGCATTCGTCGTCTACAAGATCGGTGGTGACCCTAGTGACTGCCAGTTCTTGCATGAGGCGCCTAAGGAGATCCCTCACGGGTACATGTGCACGTATGTGCCAGATTGCGGTAACTGGGCGCTCACAAACCAGGCCACAACATCAGGGACTTCTGGGAAAACAGGAGGAACGTCAGCGACAGATCTTGAGAAGCAGACGTGGCTAACTAAGTACGCCACCCCGACGAACCTCCAGAGCTCAGCTCCTGCAGTTGGCTCGTAGCTGGAAAAGCAAGCATGGCTGGCTAAGTACGCCACCCCGGCGAATCTTGAGTTCAACTCCTGCAGCCCGGCCACGGCGGATCAGATCGATACCATCTTGCGAGAGACCAGTTCGGCATGGTGCCGAAAAGAAGGGCAATCGGCTATTCCAAGCCGTACCCCGACGAGTACGAGTTGATCCCGCTACCACCTAAATATCGGCTCCCTGATTTCTCCAAATTCAGCGGATCAGATGGTTCCAGCTCCATCGAGCATGTGAGCCGATATTTGGCACAGTTAGGAACGGCTTCAGTGTCGGATCCACTACGCGTGAGGTTCTTCTCACAGTCCCTCACGGGATCGGCTTTCGGGTGGTACACCTCGTTGCCACCAGACTCGATCTGGACTTGGAAGCAGTTGGAAGAACAGTTCCATACGCAGTACCACTCAGAGGCTTCCGAGTCTGGCCTTGCCGATCTAGCACAAATACGTCAGAAGCGTGGAGAAACTGTGACAGAATACATCCAGCGCTTCAGGAATCTTAGGAACCGATGTTATTCGGTTCGTGTGACTGAAAAGGAAGCAGTCGAGTTGGCAGTGGCGGGCCTTGCAGCGCCGCTCAAGGACATGGCCTCCCAAGCAGACTACCCCTCACTGGCGCACATGGTTCAGAAACTGTCGGCATATGAACAGCGCCACCCGGACTTGTACCAGGACAAATTCAAGCGTGCAGTAGTCCTGGTCGAGGCAGAGGAAGACGAAGTTTCTGTGGGGGATCAAGAGGTAGCAGTGGCTGAATGGACTCGGGGGGCAACCCCCGTGTCCTGCAAATGGGTAAAGCCACCAGGCCCGCCCAGGGGGTTTGATTTTGACGTGACCAAAACTGAGCAAATTTTCGACCTCCTGCTAAAGGAGAAGCAGTTGAAGATACCCGAAGGTCTCAAATTCCCCACGGTACAGGAGCTGAACGGAAAGCCATACTGCAAATGGCATAACTCGCTCTCCCATGCTACCAACGACTGCAGTGTGTGGCGTCAGCAGATCCAAATGGCGATAGAACAAGGACGTCTGATTTTCAACCAGTACGCCATGAAGGTCGACACCCAACCCTTCCCCGCCGTTAACATGGTGGAATGCACTTACCCTGAAGGTTGCCAGCCAGGATCCTCGTTCAGCATCAACATGATAGGACCTGAGCACCACTCTGGCAAGGATGGAGACGAGGGCAGCTGCTCTCGTAGCAAGGACACAGAGGAGGCCGCTCCACGCGATCGGCCCCGTCATGATGGCAAGCGCTACGTCACAGAGGGAGAAGTGAAGAACATAAGATATCAGCGACCCCTCTCTGATCACCTCCTCAACAAGTATGTGAGTCAGTATGACCAACGCCGACGATCCAGCGATGATGATGAAAGAGATCGTCTGGCTAGAGAAGCCAGAAGACATCGTCGGCACGATCGCGATGAGGAGGAGTACGAGCGCCGTGCCAAGGAAAAGTCAGGGGAGCGGGACGACGAGGACAGGCACTGGGACTGTCCCTTCTTCAGACACTGCTGGGATTCAGGAATGAGCCGATTGCCCACAATCGGCAATTGCCCAGAATGCAACCAGAAGAAGAAGGAGGCAGCCAACGTGTCCATGTTCAAACGTCTAGGACCTCTCCCGCCTCAAAGCAAACGCGCTGAGACCCCTCGGTTGGAAGATCTCGAGGATTCAGAAGACGAGGGAGAAGAAGAAGACAGGTACCACCGGCCAAGGTGGTGCCCTGATGGACTCAGCCGTTCCCAAAAGCGCAGGGTTCAGCGATTGCGCGGCCTGGAGGAAGCCGAAAGGTTATACTTGCATACGCTAAGGAAGGCACGACCTGATCTGGCTGCGAAAGTTCAGCGAACCCTGGACGAAGAGGGTCGTCCACGGAAAATGGAGTGGCGCCCCAAGCAGAGGAGAGTCGATGATGAAACATCGGCTGGCACAAACATGGTGCTCGTCCTTCCGACGGAGCTTAGTGCTCCACGATTACACGATGCACTCGAGGTGGACGACAGCAAGCGCATCAACATGATAAAGTCAGAGGTTGGGCTGGTTTTATCCACCGGCCTGACCAAGTAGCAAGAACAAACCAATGAGCAAGTATGGCGAGGCCGGTCCTTGGGATCGGCTCCCAAAGATCTATGAAGGAACATTACAAAGCCTTCATTGAGCAATTCAATATGGAGGCCGATTCCAGCAATCGGCCAAAATCATCTTCACCACATGTTCTGCTTGTGTTCAACATCGATCTACTGGGCAGCGGTCACGTCGGCGGATGAAAGTCAACACGAATCCTAATGGAGCCGACGTGCAAATATAATGCCTAGGCTAACCACAAAGCCGACATCTGCAGTCACCTGGCAGATTCGGCTCGGGGGGCACCTAAACCAGATGAACATGTGAACATGTGCAGATAAACGTGTGTACGGTGAAACATTGGGGGCCGATTAGGAAAAATCGGCCAGTAAAATTTTTTTTTTTCATGACATACAGCCGATGCGCAGCCATCGACTCTAGTACAGTTACACAAGACCTACCGGCTATGTGCTCAAGGCCCAGTTTTTCGCCAAGATGGTTTTCAGTTTGTTGTTTCATCTACAACATCGGCGTCCAGTGGAAGAAAGCTGATCAATGACCTGTGCATCCTCGCCGGTATTCTCGCCTTGATTAAGGCTCGGGGGGCAGCTAACTTGGTAGATGCTCTGTTTGGGGAGCCGATTGGAGTTGCATCGGCTGACCTTGCATCGTGGTCTTCTCTGAAAGCAGCGAGGCTTTGCAGAAGAAGACTGCTAAAGTTACGAAGAGAAGCCGGAAAAGGAGGCCGTCGGCTTTTACAGGTTTTGGACCGTCCTGCTGCTGCAAGAAAAGGAAAGGGACTGGATTCTCAAAATAGCCGATGAATAGTCATCGGCTATGGGATTGCGAAAATTTATGGTCAGAGGTCAAATCGCAGTCTGAATTTGAGAAGTGCTTGATTGACGGTCTAATCGATATTTGAGTCCGGCTTCATGGGCGTCTAAAGGAAAAGGAATCCGATACGTCGCTATCGGTCTTGGTGTGGCAAGCAGAAGGAGTGAAATTGGATTACTTGAAAGAACAATTTTCATTAATTCGAAGGAGCGGCTTTACAAGAAAGAGCCGATGGCTCTCAAAAGAGGGATCTGGTGCCTAGTGCACTGCTACTACTAGTCCTACTCTACTAGTCGTCGCTGTCCTCATCGTCGCCGTCGTTGGTGTCGTCGGCGCTGCTCCCAGGAAGCTCCTCGTCGCTGCTACCCCAGCCCTTGGCCGGAGCTTCGTCTTCCTCGTCATCATCATCATCCTCGCTGTCCGCCCAGGAGCGGAAGCGCTTGGTCGGCGGATACCCGATGGAAGAGGAGGATGAATCCTCCTCCTCTTCCTCCTCGTCATCATCATCGTCTTCACTGTCCGCCCAAGCGCGGAATCGCTTGGCCGGCAGAAGCTTAGCGGGGGAGGAGGGGCCGCCCTCCTCTTTTTCTTCTTCTTCCTCTACTTCTTCCCCCTTCCCGTCGGGGGAGGTGGGTTTCGCCCAGGGATGGAGGTCGTCTTCACTTTCGCTTATCAGCTCCCCATCGATGAGGAACTTGAGGTCCTCTTCCCCATCAGTCAGAGGCAGGTCGCCCTCTGGCGCATGATCGGAGTTCCACTCCGGCTCGCTCGAGAAGAAGGATTGGAGGGAGAGGCCGGAGGAGACAGAGGAAGAGGAAGACATTGCTACAGGGGAAGAGGGTTTTTTGGTGCCGATAGCTGGAACAGAGGAAGGGGATGAAATGGGCTAATCAATCGGCGCGGTTAAATAATGAGAAGCCTGGTGGAAATTTAATGCCATTACAGTTTCCGAGGAGGTGATGCTAAGGCTACCGAATTTTGCAGAGAAGCTGAAAAGACAGGGCATCATGATGAAGGATGCTGCAACGGGTCTGCTCTGCCATGACATGACCCTTCGAAGGAAAAACAGAGTGGTTTTGAAATTATCATTGCCAAAACCAGGGGGGCATGTGTTATCACCAGATTTTGGCCAAATCAGGAGGTGGGCCGCAAGGGAGATGGGCTTGGAAGATTACACGTGGAAGATCTCTGAAGCGGCCTTGCACGAAGAATTTGGGCTAGATTGCCCGTGTATCTTTAGTTATAGTAGATCGCATCTTAGATTAAAAGTTAGAGTTTGTCTCGTGCACGGTGGGGATTATTCCCACGTTAGAAAGTCCCCTGGACTATAAATATGTATCTAGGGTTTATGGAATAAACAACAACCAATGTTCAACCAACAAATCAATCTCGGCGCATCGCCAACTCCTTCGTCTCGAGGGTTTCTACCGGTAAGCATCATGCTGCCTAGATCGCATCTTGCGATCTAGGCAGCATAAGCTTCATGTTGTTCATGCGTTGCTCGTACTGAAGCCTTTTTGATGGCGAGCAACGTAGTTATCATAGATGTGTTAGGGTTAGCATAGTTCTTCGTATAACATGCTATCGTAGTGCAACCCTCGCATATCTAGCCGCCCTTACACCTATCTTAGGTGTAGGGGCGGCACCCCGCTTGATCCTTATTTAGTAGATCCGATCCATTACGGTTGCTCCTTGTTCTTCAAGGATTAGTTTAATATCTGCAATAGTTAGGCCTTACAAAGGGTTGGAGGATCCAGCGGCACGTAGGGTGTCGTTTGCTAGTCCTAGACAGGATGTTCCGGGGATCAACCTCGTGTTGGTTTTTAGGCCCTATCTAGGATCGGCTTACGATCACCGTGCGTGGCCGCGAGGCCCAATCGTGAGTAGGATGATCCGATTATGCGGTGAAAACCCTAAATCGTCGTAGATCGTTTTAGCTTTATCTTGATCAAGCAGGACCACCATATATTCGTGCACCTCGTACGAATCATGGGTGGATCGGCTCCTTGAGCCGATTCACAGGATAACCTGAGAGCCGATCGAGGCTCGTATTTAATGTTTACGTGTATGCCATGCAGGAAACTAAGCGAGGCATCTCCATCACCTTCCTGACCAGGTATAGGTCAGGTGGCACGCCCTTGCATCAGCATCGGACGTGTGTACCAGAGGCTTTGCGGGCTGTCGCTCGGAGGGACCAGGGCCAGCCGCAGCCCTAAGTTGTTCCCGGCTCTACTGTGTTGCCCGTCGCTGCCCGCCGGTGGGTTTTGACCGCAACAGCGAGGCACTGCGACCCGATATTTGCAAGAACATCAGCTTCATCATTGCTCAGCCTACTGATGTGATTTACTTCGCATCCATCAAACAGCTTCTCAAGCTCGTTGTACACCTCCTTGTATGCCACCATGCTGTCATTGACTGCATCGCATTGGTTCATAACCTGCTGAGCTACCAATTGTGAGTCGCCGAAGATTTTTAGTCGAGTTGCGCCGCAAGCTTTCGCCATCTTCATCCCGTGTATAAGGGCTTCATATTCTGCTTCATTGTTAGATGCGTTTGGGAACGTCATCCGTAGGACATACTTCAATTTGTCGCCTTCAGGTGATATGAGTATCACCCCTGCACCAGCTCCTTCTACTCTCTTGGATCCATCGAAATTCATGGTCCAACTTCTCGACAAATCTGGGGGTCCTGTATTTTGCAACTCCATCCACTCTGCAATGAAATCTGGCAGAATTTGCGACTTGATTGCCTTTCTTTTTCATACGTGATGTCCCGAGGAGAAAGTTCTATTCCCCAAAGGGAGACACGCCCTGTAGCTTCTGGATTGTTCAATATGTTTGATAGAGGTGCTTCATTGACCACTATTATCGGGTGTGCCGAAAAATAATGGTGCAATTTTCTTGCTGTTGTGATCACTCTATATGCTAACTTCTGGTACTGCGGGTACCGTTGTTTGGAAGGCGATTAAACTTCGCTGATGAAATATACCGGCCTTTGTACTCCATGGAGTTTTCCTTCTTCTTCTCTTTCGACGACTAGCGCCGTGCTAACCCCTGAGGTGTGGCTGCGATGTATAACAGGAGAGGTTCCTTCTCTTTCGGCGCCACCAAGATTGGTGGTGTCGAAATTGTGCGCTTTAAATCCTCGAAGGCTCTATCGGCCTCTTCGTTCCACTGTAATTTCTCCCCTTGCTTGATTAAAGCGTAAAACGGTAACGCTTTTTCTCCCAGCCTGGCGATGAATCTGCTTAAAGCTGCGACTCGCCCAGTTAGCTGCTGTATTTTCTTCAACTTTGTTGGCTTCCTCATTGTTACGATAGCTTGGATTTTTTCGGGATTTGCTTCGATCCCTCTTGCTGAGACTAGAAACCCAAGAAGTTCTCTTGCGGGAACACCAAAGGAACACTTCGTCGGGTTCAACTTGAGGCAGAACTTGTCGAGGTTGTCGAAGGTTTCCTTCAGATCCTCAATTAGCGTCGTCCCCTTCTTTGATGTTATGACGACATCGTCGATGTACACTTGTACATTTTCCCAATCTGTGTTGCTAAGCACTTCTGCATCATCCTTTGGTATGTTGCTCCCGCGTTTTTCAGACCAAAAGGCATTGTTCGGTAGCAAAATACGCCATAAGGTGTGATGAACGCTGTTTTGACCTCGTCTTCTTCTTTCAATCTGATCTGGTTATAACCAGAATATGCATCCAGGAAGGAAAGACGTTCACATCCTGCCGTGGAGTCGATAATTTGATCGATCCTCGGGAGGGGAAAGTGATCCTTTGGACAATGTTTATTGAGACACGTAAAATCGACGCACATGCGAAGGACTTTAATGTTTTTCTTCGGCACCAACACTGGATTTGCTACCCATGTGGCCTCTGTATGCAGCTCCTTGATAAAACCAGCTTCTCTTAGTCGATCGATTTCTGACAGCATAGCTTTGTGGTTTGGCTTCGAAAAACGCCGCAAAGGTTGTTTGATTGGTCTTGCTAGTGGATCCAAGTTTAGGTGGTGCTCGGCAAGTTCCCTGGGTACTCCTGGCATGTCAGCTGGACACCATGCGAAGATTTTCCAGTGCTCACGGAGGAACTTGACGAGCGCGCTTTCCTATGCGAGGTCCATGTCTTTTGCAATGGGCGTCGTCTTTTTCGGGTCTGTCGGGTGAATCTGCACCTCCTTAGAATTTTTCTCAGTGTTGAAAGTTGATTCTTTGTTTGGCCTTCCTACGTCTGGCAACACATCATAATCAGTTGTGAACCTTGACGCCATGTATTCTGCTTGCATCCCGAAAGTTTCTGACAGTCGATGAAAATCCTTATCACACTTATCGGCTAGCGCAAAGCTTCCTTTGACTGTGATTGATCCCTTAGGTCCAGGCATCCTCCACAATAGGTACGTGTAATGTGGTACTGGCATAAACCTGGCGTATGCTGGTCGTCCCAACAAAGCGTGGTATTGTGATGGGAAATCCACAACTTCAAATTCCAGCCTCTCTATTCTGTAGTTTTCTCGGGTCCCGAACTGAACGTCGAGATTAATCTTCCCTAGCGGATAACTTGGCTTCTCCGGTGTGATACCGTGGAATCGTGTGTCAGTTGGTTTCAGGTTTGCTAGGGATATGTTCATCTTCCTTAGTGTATCTGCATACATAAGGTTTAAACTGCTGCCGCCGTCTATGAATACTCGAGATACGTCGAATCCTGCAATTACTGCTGGTAAGATAAGTGCTGATTGTCCTGGCCGAGGAACTTGATGTGGATGATCCGCTATTGTGAAGCCAATATCTTGCCCTGACCAGTTAAGATACTCGACTGTTGGTGGACGCATCTTTTCTGCCATGAACACCTGTCGCGAGATTACTTTCTGAGCTCTATTGGATGGCCTGCCTTTCTGAATCATCGAGACCGCTCCATTAGAGTTGGGATCAATATAAGGTGGTGGTGCAGGTGCTGCCGCTATTCTAAGCTGGTGTCGATTTTCGTCCGTAATTGCGGGAGGAGGTGGCAAGTGAATCTCACTCCTGGGTCCTTGAGGATTTCTGTGTGCTGCCTGGGCATTGGCATGCCCTGCCTACCTTAACATTGCCTGGAAATTTCGGCAATCCTTCTGAAGATGTCCTGACTGTCTTTTTCCGTTATTGTCGAGATAAAAATGCATCTGACATGGCCCGTTCATCATCTCCTCGGGAGACACGAAAGGCCTCTGAAACCTCGACCCGGTATTTTGCCTGTTGTTTCGAGAGTCATCTCTATTGTCGCCTCGCTGCTCGTTGCTCCTCTGGTAATCATCTATATTGTTTCCTCCGGCGCTTGCTCGGAAGCCAGCCGAAATTTGCCCAGGAGCATCATAGCCCGAGTACTGCCGAGGAAATCGTCGCCTATTTTGATAATTTCGGCCGCGGTCCTCCTCTGGTGACCTATGCCGTTTGTTATGAACAACATCTTCTCCATCTGCCCATCTGTTTGCTATCTCCATCAATGCGGATACTGTCTTTGGATTGGTTCTCCCCAAATCCTCGACAAAATCTCCTCGCCTGATTCCTGCAACAAACGCATCTATTGCTCTCTCGTCAGATATATTCTCTGCCGAGTTTTTAATGATGTTCCACCTTTGGATGTATTTTCTCATTGATTCGTCTGGCTTTTGTCGACACGCCCTCAATTCCTCTAGCGATGCAGGTTTTTTGCAGGTGGACCGGAAATTCTTGACGAATATGTCCTCGAAGCTATCCCAGCTGTCGATAGATCTTGGAGGAAGCTTCTTTATCCAAGATCGCGCGGCTCCACTTAAATGCACTGGATGCTTTGCATAGCTGTTGCTCTGGTCCCTCCTGTGAGCTTCACCGTCTCGAGGTAATCAACTAGCCAATCCTCTGGATCTTGCAGGCCGTCGAATTTTTTGAAGTTATCAGGCAATTTAAATCCTGAAGGGACTCGAGTTTTTCGGACTCTCCTCGTGAAGCATGGCAAACCGCACATATCCTCGTCGTTTAACTCTAGGGAATGCCGATGTTCCCTTCTACTTTGCCGTGCTCTGTCCACCCTTGCTTGCACTGCTGTGTCTCTTGCTCCACTTGTTCCTTCGGGAGCTGCTGGTGCTGCCGCGGGTCGTGGACTATTTTGCCTTGCTGTTCCTTCAGGAGGCGTTGATGCAAACGCCGTTCCCATGGCTCCGACTCCTGCCATTGCCATGTTGTACAATGCCTCCCTTGGATCTCCTGGAGGTGGCCTGGATGCAAGGATAAAAGCCTGTGTCGCCATATACCCAGCTTCTGGTGTTTTGGGGATGATGTTCCCTCTCGTGTCTATCGACATAAAAGACATGTCGAGATTTTGAACCAAGTGCTCTCTTTCTCCTTTAGGTATGTTTTGCAGCCTTGATCTTGCTCTGTTCCGAGCTTCCCTGTGGCTATCTCCCGAAGTTCCAGATTGTCGACTTAACTCCGCTCTTCGCCTGCTTGATGCGGAAGCTGCCTCCTTTCTTCTGTTCAGAGCAGCTGTCTGTTTTTCCAATTCCCTTGCAGCTCGTGCGAGCCTATATTGATATGCTTGCAACTCTTCTGGCGTGGCTGTTGTGGCCATTGGTTCTGAGCCATCCATAGCTCTTGCGGCTCTATCCCATGCTGCTTGCGGGAGTTGAACTCTATCACGAGGCTCAGGTCCGACATATTTGTTGCCTAGACCTCGTCGTAAATCAGAGGGATCGACGTATGGATTTCCCAAATCGTCGAAAGCCTCAGATGTTTCCTCCTGATCGCGGCTTGGCTCTCCAATGGCATAAATCTGAAGGTATTTTGTATTCAGATCTGTGCTGGGTTTGGTGACACCATCATAAAGATTGGTGAAGACCTTGCCCACTGTAGTGGATTTGTCGATGAAGTTGAAGCTATCGACACTGCTCGAGTCATCGCTTATATAGGAGTCCGCGGATGACTCGAAGGACATGTCGCTGAAGATCTTGGCAAGCTTTTCGCTTGCCCTGGTGCTGATGAAGCGTGGCGATGAAGTCTCCTCTTCGCCTGACTCGATTGACGATGTTGAGCTCGAAAAATCGGAATCGACCGCCAACAATCCCGACGAGATCGGAATTTCGAGACGATACGCTCCCGCTTTCTCGACGCGAAAGTGGAATCTTCCGAACGTCATCTCCATAGGCTCCTCCAGATACGCATATGCATCCAAACAGGAGGGCGGGTGAGGAACAAAATCGACAGGACCAATTGCGATCTGTTTACCTCGATCCATTGCGTTGCTTGCTGTTGACGAAGTCGACGACCTTGAACGTGCCATCGAGATCAGATCCTTGACGCCTCTAATTCCCACAGACGGCGCCAATTGACAAGGGATTAACTTGTCAATGCCTACGGGTTGTAGACTAGGGTTTAGTTGGAAGTAGAGGGCAAGTAGATCTCGAAGGTTTCAGCCGAAAAGTACTCGACGATTATGAAAACTAGGGTTTGTGAGACAATGATTCGATGCTTTCTTTGTCCCTCGACTCCCCCTTATATAAGAGGTGGAGCCGAGGGATTCGTATTGTACAAGTTACAGAGTCCGGGAGGGTTTCCAACTCATCCCGCAAGATTACAAATATTATCTCCTAATACAATTCTAGGTTTTCTTAATAACAACTTGGGCCTCCGATTCTTCTTATTCTTCGAGTCGTGGGCCTTCAGTAAACCCCGGGTACTATCTTCGGCAGGCCCATTGGGGGTGCCTATGTCACCGCCCTTCCTAGGACTAATACATACTTGTGATTAAACCCCTTGCAAGCATCCGCAAATACAAGAAAGTAATTAAGATAAATCTAACCACAACACTAAACTCTGAGATCCTGCTATCCCTCATGCATCGATATACCAACGGGGGTTCGGGTTGATGACGATGACGATGGCGATGACGATCTCTGAAGTCCAGCTCGATGACGATGACGATGGCGATGATTTCCCCCTCCGGGAGGGAATTTCCCCGGCAGATTTCAGCCTGCCGGAGAGCTCTTTTCTCTTTGGTGTTTTCCGCCCCGCAGAGGCGGTTGTGTCTATTCTCGATCGTCCCCTGCACCTTAGGGTTTCAGGTAGATGAAGTACGCGAAAGGGAGATGGCCGAGGGGGGTCATGGGCCCCCTCCCCACGTGGCGGCGCGCCTGGCCTGGTGGCCGCGCCGGCCTATGGGGAGGGCCCATGGCCGCCCTCCTCGGCCTCCCCTTTTGGATGGCTCATTCTTCCGGAAAAATAAGAGCTTCGTTATATTTTCCGTCAATTGTTGATCTTCAGAAATATTGTATCCTGGCGGTGCTTTTTCCAGCAGAATCCTGACTCCGGTGAGTAATTCTTCGAGATGGCTCATCTTGAACTTGCACTTCATTTCTTCATGGTAAGCTTCAAGCTTATGATCTCTTCTAGTTGGCTCATCTTGAACTTGCACTCCATTTCTTCATGGCAAGCTTCAAGCATATGATCTCTTCGAGTTGGATCATCTTGAACTTGCCTTCATTTCGTTGATGTCTTGAAGTTAACCTTGAGAGCTCACTTCATCTTCATCTTCAAGACATACTTGACACTTGATCTTCTTCATTTGCTTCTTATTGCAATCTTGAAGCCAACATATGGTTCAAGCATTGCCTATGGACAACTCCTACAAATATAACTCAATGCAAACATTAGTCCATAGGGATCGTCATTAATTACCAAAACCACACATGGGGGCTCCATGCACTTTCAATAAGAAACAACTTGACATCAACACACAAACATCGTTAACTCGCAAATCATTACGAGAGCAAAGGATTCATACCTTTATTCTATTTCCCAGCTTCATATTATGATTGTTGCTTTTCCTCTCTTGACTTGGGATACCTAAAAGAAGATGACTACCAAATACCTAAAATAAGATGACTAACAAATACCTAAAAGTACTACTTTTAATAAAAAAAACTCCACATATAGATCGGGTTCCTCACCCCCCCTGACGCCGGTGATGCACAAATACTTGCACAAATACAGACCATACAAAAATATGTAATTTATATTTTTTTTTGCCTTAATTTCTTCGATCAACCAAAAATTAATAAGCTCAGAATAAATCTCATTAAGCCTATTTCTCTTAGCCTCAAGCAACTCCTCAGACTCACATTTGATGTCAAGGATGTCACATTGAGGATTTGTTTCTTCTTTTTTCCTAATATCAACATCTATGTTTGCACTCCAATCTTTAGTTAACTTCCTAAAATATCTCACTTTCTTTTGCCACACATCTAGTACATTATTACTAGCCAAAGGTGAATTCTAGGCTTTTGCTACCACATCTTTAAAATCAGCCTTAGTACTTCACCATTTCTCAAACTTAAAAAATACTTTTTCTAGGGGGCATGCTTTCCCTAGAGTCCCATAGAATAGGGCTGTGATCACTCCCTAACCTAGGCAAATCCCTAGGATTACCTAAAGTAAAATTGCTTCAAAACTAGTAGCACATAAAATTATATCAATTCTACTCATAATTAAATTACTTTGGTTATTACCCCAAGTAAAGACCCTACCAGCAAGACCAACCTAAACTAAAGCCCACATGTTAACCCAAGCATTGATTTTATCCACCCATTTGAAATCAACCACACCGTTACTCTCATCGCACTCATGTCTAACTAGGTTAAAATCTCCACCAATCATAGCTCGTTTCTCCCAATTACGGAAAAGCTCGTGCAGCTCAGATATGAACTCATCTTTACCTTCCTTATAAGGTGAACCATAGATAGTGGAAAGTCTAACCGTCACACCAAAGCTCTTAATTTTTACTACAACATTTATAGAAAACTTTCTAATTTCCCAGAACAAGACCTCAAAGACATATAAGTTTATACCTACCAGAATCCCACCTGCTGAACCATTAGCAGGTAGATAATTCCACAATAAATTTTTATTTCCTATGACATTCTTCAAAAAAAGAATTAGTAAACTTTTTTTTGTCTCTTCAAAACTTATGTATTCAACTTTCAGGGAAACAATAGTATCTTCTATGCCTTTTTTCTCCCAAGAGCAATAATACCCTCATATTGAAGAAAGAGACTAACATATTCCTTTTTTTCCTGGGTGCTTGCCCCGAGATTTCATATAACCTCTATCCATTTATCTTGTATTCCATCTAAACTATCATGTATGTTCCCACATCAGGAGCTTTATTTTTGATATTGTTAGCCATACCAGATCTTGTTTTGAACACCACCTTTATTAGGAAAATAAACTTGCATAAAAAAATGCAAACATGGACCATACTAAAAAAAATACAAAATTTAGATTTCTAAATTCCAATTTCTGTTTATTTCGAATTTACTGTTTATCGGAAATACCTCAGCAATCAAGAATAGTGACAGTGTGTGAGTGAGGGAGAGGTGTGTGGCAAGAAAGTCCAAGGCTGCATAAAGTTTGGATCAATGTTTAGGCCGGTGCCAGCGCAGGCTGGAGGGGAGGCGGTAGCGGCGGCGATGGGGCGGGAGAGGGGCGGTAGGCGGGCGGGAGTGGAGCGGCGGGCGCCGGCTGGCTCGCCCGGCGGTAGCGCCCGCTACCGCCCGGGTGTCGCCCGCGTAGGCGGCGAGATGGAGGCGGGAGCGGGCGGGGCGGGGCGGCGCGTTGGCGGGCAGGCGGGAAGCGGGAAGCGGGGCGGTAAGCGGGGCGGGAGGCGGGCTGGAGGCGGGCGGGAGGCGGGCTGGAGGCGGGCGGGAGCGGGCGGGAGCAGGGCGGGAGTGGGGCGGGAGCGAGTAACGGCTAGCTGACGTGGCGCGACCTGATTGGTCCACGTCAGCTAGCCGTTGCTGGTCTGGAAGATGATGACGACGAGGAGGAGGAGCAGGAACAAGAGGAAGAAGAGTAGAATTTTTATTTATTATGTAATTTTTAATATTTATTATGCAATTTATTAACTATTATGTAATCGGAAATATTTTAAGTTGAATAAAATATTTTCTTGCATTATTTTGAATGTCTAAACAAAATCGAGTGAAATAACTTAATGTGGAAAAGAAATGGTGATGTGGAGGGGAGAGAAGTGAGAGTGGGGACTATAGCCCATGCATTGGCACCGTGTGGTGAGAGTGGGGTGAGAGTGGGGTGAGAGTGGCCCAAAAGCTGACGTGGCGGGGCGGGAGTGGGGCGTTGGGTTGGCACCAGCCTTATGGGATTCTCTCCCTGCCACAGAGAGGAGACGTTTACCCTGCTGTAGGTAGTCGCAGCAGTTGGAGCATTGGGCAGCCCTAGGCCTACGCCTACGCCTACGCTACGCTCCTCCTCCTCCTCTGCAGCATATGCACCGGCCGGCTACGCTAGCAGCACAGCACAGCACACACTAGGGACAAGGCCTTCCACCTCCATGTCGCCACACCTCCCAATGCCTCCGCCTTTCTTGTCCGCCATTACGCCAACACCATGCCCCCTTTCATGTCATCCTTTACGCCATTCGTACCTACTCCTCTCCTCTCCTGGACAAGGAAACGCACTGCTCCCTCCACCTTCTTGTTCTTGCACCATGGAGCCATGCTGCTAGCTCGCCTCCTGCTGCACCTGCTTTTTGTGCCTGCTTCGCCCGCCTCTCCCCTGCGCCGCTTGCCTCTCCCGTGTCTCCCTCCCTCCTCCTTTAATCCCAAGCAGCATTGGCATTGCATTGCCCGTCTTCTCTTCTTCTTCCTCTCCAAGCTTGTCTTACTTGACAAAGAAACGCAGACCCCCCTTGTCTTTCTTGCTCCGCATTGCGGCGGCCCAGATGATCACCGCGGCGGACCTCTACCACGTCTTCACGGCGGTGGTGCCGCTCTACGTCGCCATGACGCTCGCCTACGGCTCCGTCCGCTGGTGGCGCATCTTCACCCCGGACCAGTGCTCGGGGATCAACCGCTTCGTCGCGCTCTTCGCCGTCCCGCTCCTCTCCTTCCACTTCATCTCCTCCAACGACCCCTACGCCATGAACCTGCGCTTCCTCGCCGCCGACACGCTGCAGAAGCTCGCCGTCCTCGCGCTGCTCGCCCTCTGGTGCCGCCTCCGCCGCGGCTCCCTCGACTGGCTCATCACGCTCTTCTCCCTCTCCACGCTCCCCAACACGCTCGTCATGGGCATCCCGCTGCTCCGCGGCATGTACGGCGCCGCGTCCGCAGGCACGCTCATGGTGCAGATCGTCGTGCTCCAGTGCATCATCTGGTACACCCTCATGCTCTTCCTCTTCGAGTACCGCGGCGCAAAGATGCTCGTCCTCGAGCAGTTCCCGGACACCGCCGCAGACATCGTCTCCTTCCGCGTCGACTCCGACGTCGTCTCCCTCGCCGCCGGGGGCGGCGCCGACCTGCAGGCCGAGGCCGAGGTCGGGGAGGACGGACGGATGCGGGTCACCGTGCGCAAGTCCACCTCCTCCCGCTCCGAGGCTGCCTGTTCCCACTCCCACTCCCACTCCCAGTCCATGCAGCCGCGCGTCTCCAACCTCTCCGGCGTCGAGATATACTCGCTGCAGTCATCCAGGAACCCCACGCCGCGCGGATCCAGCTTCAACCACGCAGAGTTCTTCAACATCGTCGGCAAGTCTGGGGACGAGGAGAAGGGCTCAGCCGGCGCCGGCACCGGCGGCCACTCGCCACAGCCGCTGCCGCAGGCCTTGGCGGCCAAGCGCAAGGACCTGCACATGTTCGTCTGGAGCTCCAGCGCCTCGCCCGTCTCTGACCGCGCAGCTGGCGCCGCCGTGCACGTCTTCGGCGGTGGCGCCGACGACGTCCTCGCCAAAGGTAACATCTTTTTTCCTCTTCTTTACTACACTACTAGCAGCTCGGTTCGGCTGGTTCCTCTTGTAAGCGCACTTTCGGCCGTCCGATCTCCGAACCAACCGTCTACGATGATTTCAGGTGGTGCCCAGGCCTACGACGAGTACGGCCGCGGCGGCGGCGACGACTTCAGCTTCAGGAACAAGAACGGCGGCGCGGCCAACGGCGACGGCCCCACGCTCTCCAAGCTGGGCTCCAACTCCACCGCGCAGCTCCACCCCAAGGACGACGGCGAGGGGAGGGCCGCAGCCATGCCGCCGGCCAGCGTCATGACCAGGCTCATCCTCATCATGGTGTGGAGGAAGCTCATCAGGAACCCAAACACCTACTCTAGCCTCATCGGCGTCGTCTGGTCCCTCGTCTCATACAGGTTACTTGAACCAACAAGACCATTGATTTCACAGCCGCACACATGTTCCATCACTCATCCAACATTTGTTCATTCATCTTGTTTTCAACTGCAATTTCAGGTGGGGGATTGAGATGCCGGCGATCATCGCACGGTCGATCTCGATCCTGTCGGACGCCGGGCTCGGGATGGCCATGTTCAGCCTAGGTGTGGACATTTCTGATTCTGCATTTCTTTATGCTTTTATGGAGTAAGTGCAACAGGAACCCGACATTGTGCTTGTGTTTGCAATGCAGGGTTGTTCATGGCGCTGCAGCCCCGGATCATCGCCTGCGGGAACTCGCTTGCGGCGTATGCCATGGCTGTCAGGTTCCTCGTCGGTCCTGCTTTCATGGCTGCTGCCTCCCTCGCCGTCGGGCTGCGTGGGGTTCTTCTGCACATCGCCATTGTTCAGGTACACCGCCAATTTACCCACTTTCTTCGACAGAAAAGAGATGCCCCAACGTATGCTCAAAGAAATAAATCAGATCAAGAACTAAGGATTGTATTGAATTTTCAGGCTGCTCTTCCACAAGGAATCGTCCCCTTTGTGTTCGCCAAGGAGTACAACGTTCACCCCAACATCCTGAGCACAGCGTATGATCTCTTAACCACGCCCAATTTTTGTTGTCCCACTGTCAATTTTTGCCATGGAAAATAATCTCGAAACCGTTTGGCACTTTTGCCCGGTTCTATTCATTTTTATAATCAGAAGAAGATAACATCATCCACTCCACTCAAGTCATAGAAAAACATGTTGGAACTTTTCATGATTCATAATCATCGTCTTGCAACATTGATTCCCTCTGAAACTTGAGATGCGTTCTTACTTTGAAATATTGCTCTGGGCTTTATACATCATAACAATAATACTAGTACTGCATCATGATATGATCCTGACATTATGATGAAACTCTTGTTTGATGCAGCGTGATCTTCGGGATGCTGATCGCCCTCCCCATCACCCTGGTCTACTACATACTGCTGGGCCTCTGAACCTCAGCTCAGCTCAGCTCATCCCAACTAGGTGTCACTGACAACATTATTCAGTACTAGCAGTATCGTTTACTTTGCTTGGATAATCCAGCTTAGAATGGTAGCCTAGGTTCTTTTAGGCGAGGATGGCTTTTTAAGTTCGGTGACAGAGGAACCATTTCAGACTGAAGCATCAGAACTATGAGAGTTGAGTCGGCTTAGGCTGGTGCCAACGCACCGCCCCGCTCCCGCCCCGCCACGTCAGCTTTTGGCCCACTCTCACCCCACTCTCACCCCACTCTCACCACACGGTGCCAATGCATGGGCTATAGTCCCCACTCTCACTTCTCTCTCCTCCACATCACCATTTCTTTTCCACATTAAGTTATTTCACTCGATTTTGTTTAGACATTCAAAATAATGCAAGAAATTATTCAACTAAAAATGTTACCGATTACATAATAATTAATAAAAATACAAATTATGTTTCTTGTTTTTCTAAATAGCCTATATGACAAGTGTGTACTTGTGTTTGTATTTTGAACTGAAAGAGTAAAAAAAGGAAAGAAAATAAAAGAAGGAAAGAAAATAAAATAAAAACTGACATTTAAAGAATAAAAGAAGGAAAGAAAAAAAGAAAAAAAGAAAAAAAACCGACCAGGTCTCTTCTTCTACCTCTCGCCCCTCCTCCCGCCCGCGTCGCCATCGCGCCGCCCCGCCTCCCGCCCCTCTCCCGCCTCCCTCCTCCCGCCGCCAACGCGGGGCGCGCCGGGGCGGGAGCGGGCGCTACCGCCGGCGCCCCGCCGGCGCCCCTCCCTCCCGTCCCGCCCGCCTCCAGCCCCTCTCCCGCCCCGCCCCGGGCGGTAGCGCCCCGGCTGCCGCCCGCGTTGGCACCAGCCTTAGAGATAGAAGGCGGATTAGCGCTAACGTCCAGTCATCTAATTTGTAAGACATTGATCAGATCCATTATTGCTATTGAGTACTCTATTCATCCAGGAGCTATATTGGAAGTGCAAATTTTTCTATTTGTTTAGGGCAACAAAGGTGCATAGCTTTTGTAGAATCTTTTCTTCTCCAAGTCCCCAGATGGTACAAACTTTGACCTAAAAGCTGGAAAGGAGACGGTGCCCTATCATTATGTGCATGCCCGAGTCGAATCGATGGTTCAAAGAGAGGAGGAGAGCATGATATTGTCGCGAGTCGTACAAAAAGCGTTGGCTTTAGGCATGCGCACTCGAAACATGAGGCAAGGAAATGAAATGATGCCCCCTTCTCTTTTTGTTTCTCATAGGTAAAAGAGGCCCCATTGGTGAATCCATGGTAATTATTTACTGGACGAATCTTTATAATTTTCAACTTTGCAATGGCACATAGTAGTGATCTGCAAAGCTTTCAACTCATTCAAACTTTAGAGCATCTCCAGCCGCGTCCCCCAAACCGTTTCAACTCATTCAAACTTTAGAGCATCTCCAGCCGCGTCCCCCAAACCGCGCCGGATTGAGCGTTTGGGGGACGTGTTTTGTTCGTGCCGCTTTTGGGGGACGTCGCTCCCCAGCCGCGTCTCCCAAACGCCGCCCCCAAACATTTAAAATACTTTTTTTTGGCTTTTTTATTTCAATTTCCACAAACTAATACATAATTTGGAACGTGGTTTACACGAAAACATAATTGGGAACGTGGTTTTCCACAAACTAATACATAGTTTGAACCGTCGTGGACACAAATATAAAATTTTGCAAAGAAACTAAACCTAACTAGGCCGTGCATCGAAGGTTTCCTGTGTTCGCTGCTAAGAAAGAACACTCGAGGGCACACCCAGTCACCTAAACTGGAAAATCCAGCCGGTGACGGTGCCCTTGTTGGTTCTACCGAGGAAGAACAGACAGAGACCTCCGTGCACGTATTCGCAGCGAAGAAACAACACTAGTCGTCCTCCTCGTCGGTGCTGTCGCCGTGGTAGTCCCGGCGGTACCGCGTCTCGTCGAAGACCTTGACGCTCATGTCCCTGTCGCCGAAGTAGGAGAACAGGAGGATGAAGCCGGCTTGGAGGCTGTGGTGCTGCGCGAACTTCTCCCAGCCGATGTTGAGGTACATCTTGCCGCGCGCGTCGTAGATCACGTCGACGATCCACCGGTAGTAGCCGCACGCAGCCTCCCGCAGATGCATCGTGCGCGGGCGATCGTCGCCGGCGACGTAGTCGGCGAAGGAGTCCGGCAGCCTCTGGATGCCGCGCGGGTCGCCCTTGAGGACGAGGACGAACTCGAACCGCGCGTCCGGCTCCATGTCCATCTCCGACGATGATGAAGCCGGCGGCGTGGAAGGCGACGGAGAGCGTTCAGCTCTGCCGCGGCCACGACCACGACCACGGCTGCGAGATCGGCCTCCGCCTCTACCGGCCATAGCGTCGAGTCTTGTTGAGATGGTGGCGGCTAGGGTTTGGGAGAGAGGCGCTAGGGTTTGTGTGTGAGAGGGACGATGAGAGGCGGCCCTTTTATAGGCCGGAGGGAGGCGGGGAGCGGTGGCGCGCATTAACGCCGGCACGCAGAGCTAGGCGCGACGGGACGCGTCGCTGCGTCGCTGCGGGAACTGCACCGTCGCTGCGTCGCTGCGGGAACTGCACCGTCGCTGCGTCGCTGCGGGAATTGCACCGCCGCCAATAACTTTCGTCGCGAGGTAGGCGACGGTTAGGTTAAAAATTTATTGTGCCGCTGACGAGTCGGCCCCGCCACTCCCCGTCTCGCTTTTCGTTGTGTCCGGCGTCCCCGGTGCGTCCCCTGTGGGACGGGGACGGGCTCGGGGCGCCGGACACCGAATGGGGGCGCGCCGGACAAAAAAGGGCTTTGGGGGACGCGGCTGGAACGCATTTTCTGTCCGGCGCGCCCCAAATCCCTTTGGGGGACGCGGCTGGAGATGCTCTTAGAGTTTTCAGCAGTCATTCGCCAAAAAAAAAAAAACCCTGTCATTTGGGGAAATATTTGATACGTTTGTAAAACCTCTGGTCACCATTGCACCACAAGAATAAATGAGCATTTCACTCTCATCTCGTAAACATAGCTTTGTGAGGGGACTGCAATCTTTTACATAAGAAAAGACTTAAGTTTGGAAAACTTATAGAATAAAACAACAAAACGCGCTGACATTTCCCCCTTTCCTCCCTCTCTCTCATCTACAGCACTTTGAGAGGCTTCTCTCTCTCTCTCCCGGGAGCTCCTCCGACTCAACTCCAGAGGCGCCGCCGTCTGGAGAAGAGAAGGAGGGGCTGCCTGTTGTGTATATAGTAGTTGTCTTGGCGATCTGCTAGTAGTGGGCTCTATGCCCAGTAGATGGAGCGGATCTTGGGATTTCTCTAGCTAGATCCTGAGGTTTCTAGGGTTCTTCCTTCTGCTTCGTTTGCTCCTCTGGTTGGAGCACGATGCAGATGGATTGAGCGCCGCTTCCCCTAATAAATCAGAGGCTGATGGTCACCTTGTGGTGAGAAAGTATAGCGCTGTGAAGCTTCTCCTGGCCGGCTATGGCGGCGAGGGGGGGGGGGGGGGAGTGGTGGTGCATGGACTACTGTGCGCTGAAGCTTGTCCCGGCCGGCCGTGGAGGTGAGGGGGAAAAGCAAAGAAACTTATCTCTTTCTTCACCGACAAGGTGGTGGTTCGTGGTTGTGTTGCCCCTGGATGCAGCCTTTTCCCTCCGTTTTGGTAACCATGGTGGTGACCAAGACTTGGGCGAGGCAGGATCTGGAGGCACGGAGAAGATGGCAAAGGTTCTCACGCGGAAGCTCCCAATCGACGACAACCGTTGTTGCCGCTCCCGGCCGATGGGGCCGCTCCACACCTGCCGAGTTGTTGCTACTCAGAGGATTTCTCTTCCTCCAGGGTTAGAGGATTTCCTGGCCTCAGCATGACACACGTCACCGCCTCCTCACCAAGTGGTTTCGTCCCTCAATTGGATAAGGTGGCCGTCGCTGCAAGGTCAACAATGGCGTCGGTAGAGAAGGACTTGATCACATTTTCAGATTTTCCGAGAGGTCCTTTTTGCAAAAAGCAAGGACTGTTTTGTAATTTTTATTTTCTTTCGAGCCCTGCTTGTAAATGTAGCCTGCCGAGTTAATGAAGCTTCGGGTCCTCTGGACCCTTGTCTTGTTCAAAAAAAACAACAACAACAAAACACCAATTCAACCCACAAGATCATGTTAACTAATGGTTAAAAATACTAGGTTTTTCACAAAAAAGCCCGATCCTCCCCAGAAAAAAGGAAAGAAACAAAAGGATGAACAAAAAAACATAGACAGCCCACACATTTTAATTGATCTCAATCATTATGAAAGGACAAAATTATCGGTAATAGAGACATTGACTTAGTGCTGACCATGATTTCATTGAATCTAAATGAAGGGCAAGACTTAGGCAGGATTAAGTTTTACATGGGATCTATAAGAACAATTTTTTAAAAGAAAAAACATAATTGAATATTCTAGATAAAAAGGACAACACACATGTGTGTTACATATTAAAGGTAAAAAGTTTACAGCTTCAAATTCGACATACACATAGAGAACCAAGAAGGATAAATTTAGGTGTCAA
The DNA here is from genome assembly GCF_019359855.2 of Lolium perenne. Lineage (NCBI taxonomy): Eukaryota > Viridiplantae > Streptophyta > Magnoliopsida > Poales > Poaceae > Lolium > Lolium perenne. The sequence continues at coordinate 167,087,311 of NC_067247.2, forward strand.
TAGTGTGTGAAATCCTATTCAACCAGATCTGTCACTATTTATAGTCGAATTTGTCTCTTTTTTTTTCTCCAAGTGTAGATCAAATTTTGAGTTGATTTTTTTTGGAGTTGTAAACACAACCCATAGGAATGTTATATATTATTTTCAGATTTTTTTGCATTTTTAAAATATGTTTTCTCTGGGTTGATCCTATGATCCCACCTAATAGGGAGATCCTATACAAGTCTGTCCCTCTAAATGATGGTCATGAAAATGATCACAAATGTCATATATACATGAATGATCAATTGATCATCATAACCCTATCCCACCATTGCAAAAAAACTGATTTCCGTGTGTTATGTTTGTATTGTGGACAACTATACGAGTGCACTAAACATAAAAATAAGAGGGAAAATCCAATGGAAACCACATCACGGTGAAAACATCGAAAACCAGTTGATAACTAGGCTCTAGAGTTTCTCTACAAAATCTTTCTTTGAGACAAAGGACATCTAAAAGAATTCTGTAGGATTCTTACATATAGAAAACTAGAAGGATACCCCACACGTTGCAGCGGGAATTTCTCCGATAACTCTATTTTGTAAAAAAACAAAAGGATATATGTTGATTGGAATAGGATGTTATTTGTAGGAACATGCATGATTCAATTGGCGTAAATAGTCAAGAGGCTAACTTTAAAAAACTGACTTGACATAGTTATGTAGTTGGCGGCTAAAAGTGGATGATGTGGATAATCGGATGGCTTAAAAAATAGATGATGTGACTTGCATGTAGAGTATTAATGAATATTAGTGGGGGATGACATGGACAATTGGATGACTAATAGAATGAATGATGTGGATAGCTTGCATGTTGAGATAGGTAACTTAAATGATCCTCTAGTGGGATTTTGCTTTATAAGAGATATAGATTGTCCTTTAGAGGTCATTTAATTCAAAGGATTGAACCTTCAGAAATTCATATGAATTGCTTTCTTACACTATGATCTCATAAGATTTCTAGCAAGAGATTAGGGGCTTGTCTGATACGAAGGATTTCCAAAAGAATTTGTATTAGGATTCTTACCCATATAATTTTTTTCTATTGAGATCATTTGATTCAAAGGCTCCAAAATTCCTATGGATTCCTTTCGTGCACTACAATCCCATATGATTTATAACAAGAGTTTATACCTCTTGGAAAATTTCATATGTGTCTATGACAACTAACACACGCACTCAATCTCTACTAAAATTTTCTGCATTTTTCCTATGGGGCAATCAAACAATTCCTGCAACCAATTCCTGCTATTTTCATTCCTATAGGATTTCAGATGGCAATGACATACTGTTCCTTCAGTTTTCATATTCCTATGCTTTAAAAATCCTTTGAAACAAACATGTCCTAGACCTCTTGATTTTTTTTGTATATGTCTATGACAACTATGACGTGTACTCAATCTCTATAGAAATTTTCCTGTGTTTTACTGCGGTGAAAACATTCTTGGCTTGCCTTTGTCTCTGAAAAGTGAAGGTCAGCTCCACGTGGGTACTCCATCCAAACGATGGGAGATGAGAATGACACTTGTTCGTATTGAAACTGGAGCCAAAGGGAAAGAGGTTTGATTGGAACATGTTATACAAGAACTCCTGTGTAGAACACACCCGTATCTATTATATGGGTTAGCTTCAGGCCAACCCTACCGCTGAAGTAGAAAGCATATCATATTCTAGTTTTTCCAACACTTGATAGGAAACAACTCATATAACTAATTTCTACAGTTTTTATTCTTGTAGAATTTCACATGTCATACACATATTGTTCTTACATTTTCTTATTCCTTTGTTTTTTAGTATTATTTGAATTAGACATGCCCTAATGGAGTTTACAATATGTTCGGGAGATGATATTCTATAACCACGTATAATTACAAGTACAAACTCAAATTCATTTGAAGGGTATGAAATACAAATTCCGCAACGAGTAGTGATGAACAATAAACATCACTATTCATGCTGATTTTATTCTGGCATGCCTCCCATAGACATGATTTTCAACTTAAAGTTTCACATGTTTATGGAACTTAAATATCCTAATGAGATGTGCTTTCTCTAGATATTTTCGAAAACTTTTTAAAAGTGGTTTTCACGGAGTTTCCAGTGTTACAGTACAAACTTGGCCCTCACCTAGTACCTTTTCCAAATATAATTACCCATATAATCATGTCAAAATAAATTATCATTTCGATATACATGATTAGATGACAACTTATGATCAGACTTTTTTATTTGAAAATCAGTACCATATATATTTATAGTAACAAATAATACATGGTAGAGATACACGAGCTGTCTCCAACGATTACAAAATAAAGTCTAAAAGATACTAGCAAATCTTCGAGGTCTTCAAACTCTTTCTTCTTTCAAGACACACTATTGTACTTTCCTGAAGGCAGTCAAAGATATATAACAAACCATAAATATGTAAATACCAACGAATGTTCTCCCATAATTTTAATTTGAGCCGCAATGCCAAGGCTGCGTGCAGGCGCGCAACCATTAAAGTAGTTAATCAATATCGGTAAGAGTACCAACACCAGTATGTCAGGGAATAACAACCGATCAGCCTTGTCGATGTTGATGAAGAGCCGAGAATACGAATCACCATAGTCGAGGACGTAGCAACCGGGACAAAAACTGCGAGGATAATCCTCCTCGCAGCAACCATGAGAAAAGGTCCAAGATCGATCTGGCGAAGCAAGATCTGAACACCCATACCTAGATAATTGTAATCTTTCAACACCACCATTGATGTCGGGAAGGAGATCTCGTCGTCGAATAAAAGACCGAAGATCACTTATTGCAGACGATGCCATCTCCGTTGCGGGGAAACTAACAAAAAAACAGCGACTAAAATCCTAACATAGACTACTGAAAAGACTACTTTCATTGAAAACTCCACACATAGATCGGGTCCCCACTCCTCTTGACATCGGCGAAGCCGACCTAAGGTAGGAAAACCGATCTATGAAGAAGGATGAAGTGGAGGGGCTAGGGTCTTTTCTCACGAGGCGGCAGGAACTTATGATCAGACTTGATTGGTCTCCATGATGAGATGGTTTGGTTAGGCTAGGTTTATCCAGAGTCGGCCCCACCTGTAAGCGTTGCCTCGTTTCTCTTCCCGCATCCCATCGCACAGGAGAGGAGAGCTCTCACCGGCGGGCGGCGGCGGCGGCGGAGAATCAGCAGAGATGCCGCACCGCGCTCGCCCCATGACGGGGCTGCTGGTGTTCATGGGCGTCAACGTCGTCCTCCTTAGCACCATCACGCCCGTCTACGACTTCGTCTGCTTCCATCCCTACTGGGACCGCAGGGTACATCCCCTCCCCATTTCCCTTCACCCGTTCTTCTCCACCTCCAGCACAACAACATTCACAAAGGAAACGCTCGAATCTTCCTACCTCCCCTACTTCTTCCCGCCCGGTAACTTAATTCCCAAATTGTCCTAGTATTGAACAATTCTTGCGCTTTCCCATCGTTACTGCTTCGAGCGTGCTTGCCGGCTGTTTGCGGAAATGACCGTGATCGTCGTTGATTGGGAGATACTCACCGCGTACATCACAATTCCTGGCTAGAATGAGTGGTTGAATTTTTGTTCTAGGTTTGCCCTTGCACATGTGCACATCACTTGTTTGTGGAAATGCCTGAGCGGGGACAATGGATGATTGGAGTTGCTACTCTAATTTCTTCTTTCCTGGTCGCAGATTGATAGGCCTAGGATGTGTTGTTTCGCCCTAAGAGATTATACTTGACGAGCCCGTGAGCCGTTGCATTGTGGCAATTCGTTTCGATAGGGAAAACTGCATCTGGATGTGTTTCATGACATAACCATATCCCCCTCTTCTTTATTTCCCAACAATTCACAATGGGGAGTTCAATTTTTTTTTTAGTGTCTTGTGTAACTTCTTGTCCAATTTTGCAGAGAGAACGCCGTGCAAGGGAACGTGAAGCGCTGCAGGTCAAGGGTTCTCTAGAAACTGCAAAATAAACTTTACTAGGTATGTACGTGCTTTCTGACTTTCAAACAGAAAAATATGCTTTCCCCATTCATGCGTTTCTCTCTACTCATACTATGGCATCATAGAGTGCCCTCTGGTGAAATAACTAGACTACGATGATATATTTTTTCCGCATAAAGAGGTTCCTTTTTTGTTTGTTGAGAAGCGCTCATTTGTTTACGTACCATTGTTGTGGGGAAAGCTGGAGGTTTTGCTAATGTATCTTGTAACATAACGAGTGGCGAAATTGCCTTCAATTGACACTATATATTCTTTTGATTTGTGCAGGTATCTGCTTACATTGTTAGCTTATCACACCCTCGATTCTTCATTTATGTGGGATGGTGAAAGTTCGACAACAAGTTACATCAAGGTTTTTCATTCTCGGTAGGTCATTAGATCTTGTTGCAGTACGCTCCTTCAGAATATGTCAGTTCTTTGTAATGACAAACTGAGGAACACAAGATGCGGCGCAATTATTTCTCAAAACTACACTGTTATGAAACTTTTGTCAACTTACCATTTGCATCTGGCTGTAACATAAGTACATAGAACCATCTATTTCGGTTCAGATCTGTTGTAACATAAGTACATCGTTTCATCTGGCCTCGCTACATACTATATGCAGTCTTGAAATTGTTAGTGAAGACCATTCTTCACGACTTCATCCATTTCTCTTCCCTCTATGGTTCTTCTCCCTCAACCACATGAGCAGAAGCTTGTGTCCTTGTGGGCTTGTGCACCACCAAAATGTGCAAGATGACAAAAATGCACAGGTGGGAGACAAACCCATCTTTCTTTCCCAAATTGACGGGTATGTATGTGGATTCCAATTCAAATGATACTCCCCAGCAACCAGTAAGTAGATTGTGCAAATCCATCCATGAATTTGAGCTCAAGCTGAGAAGCATCTGCAAAGAGGATTCCATTGTGCTTACTGCACTGGTGGTGACTGTACATCTGCTTTTTTTGAGCTACTCTGTCTGTTTCACTCTATAACTAGATCTCTCCTCTTCTTCGGGTTTGTTGGCTCGGCGGTGCCCGTTCCTTTCTTCATCATTGCCACAAACTCTGAATAATCTATCCTCCCATCCTATATGTTCAAGAAATTAAATCATTCATCATCAACCGAGTACCGGCTATCAGTTTGATTTATAAGCCCCTATATATGTGCAATTTAAGTACTGTGTATCGGATTGCATATCTGTAATGTGTGCTCAGTCTATGGTTGTTATTCCTTACATTGTCAGTGTCAGCTTCTGAGATGATATCCTTGATCTCTTTGGCATCATACAATCCCTTCTCCTTCAAGGCTTGCTCGAGCTCATCTTTTGTTATGTAGCTGCAACATTTATGAAATAAAACATAACTCATGGTAGATTTTCTAAACTGCAAAATCCAGGGATCTGATCTGTTGATCGTGGTGCTCAACTTACCCACTGTTGTCCTTGTCGAAGTACTGGAATGCTGTATAGAGGTGTTCCTCTCTATCCATCTTGTTCATGTGAACCGTCGCGGTGACGAACTCGTCATAGTCGATCAGTCCATTGCCATCTGCATCAGCCTGGATATATTGAAGTGTAGATGAACTTTATGAAAATCAAGCATGTAATAGAAGTGCGTTCTTGATTGCTGTGTATAGAATGAAGACTCACTGCTTCCATCAGCTGCTCAATTTCATTGTCTGACAGCTTTGTGCCCTGCTTTGCTAGCCCGTTCTTGAGCTCTTCGAGTGTGATCGTGCCGCTATTGTCTTTGTCGATGTTTTTGAACATCTCCTTGAGCCCCTTGATCTCCTCTTCCGATAAGCACCCAGCTATAACCTGACAGTACAACGTCAAGATTGACTGTCTGATGGACTGCTATGAACAAACAGTTAGATACGAGAAAAAAAAACAAATATAGTTGGTACCCTCAGTGCAGCTTTCTTGAACTGGTTCATGGCCCTGAATTGCTTCAGCCTGTTGAGAACCACGTTGTCGAGCGGCGTATCAGGTGCATCTCCGTCTTCTTTGATCCATGGGTGATCTGGCAGCTCAAATTTCACAGAACTTTCAGGCCATCTTGTTTCTCACGAGAATCTTCATATGACATGAATCAGATTTGGGAGAGCGCTTACTGAGGACTTGGAAGGCCGTGAGCCTCTCCTTGGGGTTGATGTTGAGCATCTTCTTGACAAGATCCTTGGCACCTGAGGAGATGGTTGGCCACGGATCGCCGTTGAAGTCGACCTGTCCACGCAGGACAGCGGTGAAGATGGCGTTCTCGTTCTCGGCCCAGAATGGTGGGACACCGGCGAGGAAGATATAGAGCATGACGCCGATGCTCCAGATGTCAGCCTCCGGGCCGTACCGCCGCTTGAGCACCTCGGGCGCGATGTAGTAGGCGCTGCCAACGATGTCCCGGAACACCTCGCCTTCCTTGAAGAAGACGGAGAGGCCGAAGTCGGTGGCCTTGAGCGGTGAGTCTTCCCCTTTGCTCAGCAGGAGGAAGTTCTCCGGCTTGAGGTCCCGGTGCATCACCCCCATGGAGTGGCAGGTATGCACGATGCCGACGATGGCGCGGAGGAGCGCCGCGGCGGCTCGCTCCGTGTAGTGCCCCTTGGCGATGATCCGGTCGAAGAGCTCGCCGCCGGCGCAGAGCTCCATGACGAGGTGCACGTTGTGCTTGTCCTCGTAGGCGCCGCGGAGGTCGACGATGTTGGGCTGGCCGGAGAGGTGGTACATGATCTGCACCTCCCGCCGGACGTCCTCCACGTCCTCCCTGGTCGCCAGCTTCCGCTTGGCGATCGTCTTGCACGCCAGCTTCTCGCCGGTGGAGCGGTGCGTGCACAGGTGGGTCACGCCGAACTGGCCGCGCCCGAGCTCCTTGCTGATGGAGTAGGTGGCGCGCACGTCCTCCATGGCGCGCCCGAGCACGTCGCCCAGCGGGGCCGGCGGCTTGCTGCCCGCCTTGGCATTGGGGGCCGCCGGTGGAGCGGGGACGGTGCTCCCGGTCGACGACGACGCAACGGGCTCCACCTTTGGGGCTGCGGGCGGCGCCGGCGGCTCCTTGCTGTCGTCGCCGGCGTGGCCGGCACCCTTGGAGCAGCATTGGCCCATGGCTCTCCGAGGGAGACACAGGCATGCATGGAGTACCAGCCAAAAGAGGGACCCACATGCAGCATTCTGCGCTTTGTTTGGAAGGCTTGTTTGTGACGAGGAGGAAAAATGGATATGGAGCTTGGAAGGCGTGGAGGGATTGGCGGCAAGGAGCGGCGGATATAGCTTGCTTGCTCACTTGCTGCCACTATTTGTTTGCTCTCTGTGTTTTCCATTCTGTTAGTAGGATGCTCCAATGTTGTACCCGTGGTTGTCAGTTGCTGACACGCCTACCAAAATAACTTCAAATCGCGTGTTACGCTTGTATTTGGCATGATTTTTTCCTAAAAGATTTACAGTTTTGCAGCAAATAAGTTAACCTGTATGCAGTGATTATGCTGGGAACTGACTAGATGTCCCTTGTCATCACACCTCGTTCAGAGAAACATTTGACATGGTCAATCCACACAACAACTTACCAAATTTTCACATGACACTGCCGGTGTGTTCCCATGATAGAGAACACTGCCCCGGTGTGTTCCACACAGCAAATAACAATTTAACCTTGAGATGCAGTCTGCCCGTAAACTTATGATGTGTGGACTCAAGACCAGATGGTGGATACAAGGGAAGCAACATGACATGTCCATGTTCTTGGTAGCCAAAGAATTTTTGCGTTCAGAATTTTTTAGCATGCGTCTCTGTGTGCACACACTGACATCTTCAGTTAACATATATGCAATTGGTCGCTGATGACCATACATTGGAATGAACCAAAAACTAGGTTAATCTTCAGTTAGTTCATCAATCATCACTAATTAAGTTATCCATGGTAGATTCTATCAAGAAGAAACTTCAGTTCAGTTTAGAAGAAACAAGCAATTGCGCAGTCGATTAGCTATGGTTCGTGGTACAATTAAGGAACCATAATCACCAGTTGGGCGAGGGAGGACCGGAGGAGTGGTTGCAACTAGCTAGCTAGGTAGAGAGTTCCATCCATTACTGATCGTTAGTGTCCCGATTCATTGCTGTTACCATTACATTGTCACAAATAATGGGGAAAAAAAGGACAGATATATCCTGCTAGCCAAGCACTGTTGCTAACCACATCTGTTTGCCATGGCTCATAACACATAATCATCAGAAGCACAAGAAGGAGCCAAGCAGGAGGAGGATGAAGAGGAGGTAGGAGAAGAAGATGCTGTCTGCAGAATATGCATGGTGGCGCTAGGTGAAGGGGGCAGTGTTCTGAAGCTGGAGTGCCATTGCAAGGGCGAGCTCGCTATGGCGCACCGGGACTGCGCCCTGAAATGGTTCGGCATCAAGGGCAACAACAACTGCGACGTCTGCGGCCACGACGTTCTCAACCTTCCCGTTACACTCCGCCGTGTTTGTGACGACGCCCCTCCGCCGCTGGTACTACCATCTCTCGCTGCTGCCGCAACTCCTGGCAATGACAATGGCGGTTGCAGTGGGTTCAGGCGGCACGGCACGGCGATCCTGGTGGTGGTGAGCATGCTGGCTTACTTCTGCTTCCTGGAGCAGCTGCTGGTTGACGACCACGGCACCACCGCCCTCACCAGCTCCCTTCCCTTCGCGGGCGTCCTCGGCCTCTTCTCCTCCCTCATCATCACCAAGATGGTCTCCAGGAGATACGTCTGGATCTACTCCGCCATCCAGTTCCTCTTCATCGTCCTCTTCACCCACCTCTTCTACAGGTACGTGCAGCTGCAGGCCGTCATCGCCATCATCCTCTCCACCTTCCTGGGGTCCAGCGTCGCCATCTGCGCCAACACTGTGCTCCAGATCATCAGGTGGAGGTCCAGGCGGTTGCCGCTGACGCAGATTCACACCTCCAGGCTGCTCAGCCATAGCAATAGATTTTGCTGCATTCTCCACTCAAGCTCTCTGTTATCATTTCTTCTTCCCCTTGTTCTCTCAGATTTTGTGTATATAGCTAGCTGTGGCCTGCCCTTGTTCTCCCAGATTTTGTGTATGAAGACAAAGTTTGAAATACGAAAAAAGAAGGATGTAAGCAAAGTATTTCTTGCTTTTATTCATTCGATTCTAATGTTTGTATTCTCAACATACACTTCCAACTGCCCAAAGCTGACACCTAGCTATCCACCTCCCGATCGCGGAACCTCAAAACTTGTCGCCAGCATTGAGTGGTCCAATGATGTGATGCCCTACAACTCATCCTTCAGGTTTGAACCGGAGCTCTCCTCATGAGCAGGGGTCGAACCTGAGCTCTCAGTGTGTGCTGCCGACGAGTCTGGGCGCTTCAACTTGAAAGGGATGCCAGCATGCTTCTTGATGAACCTGTACATTTCCACAATCGTCCTGTCCCCCTCAAAAGTTATCTGCAAAGTTTAGCCAAAACAATCAAACAAACAAATTAAATTGGTATACGCAATGCAGCACAAAAAGCAGATTTCTCAGGTTCCCCAATTGACTAAAGCTCCATAGTGTTCTTGTGCCCATTTCTGGCTGTGGGCTTTTAGCTAGATGTCCTTAATAATCTACAATGGTATATATGCAGATTTGCATATATACCATTGAATTGGTATACGCAATGCAGTACAAAAAGCAGCTTTCTCAGGTTTCCCAATTGACTAAAGCCCCATAGTGTTTTTGTGCCTATTTCTGGCTGTGGGCTTTTAGCTAGTTGTCCTTAATAATCTACAATGGTATATATGCAGGTTTGCAGGGATCTACACATGGAATCTTTTTTAGCAAGAACCCGAAGAAGGACCAATCGGCAGATTTGAGTTATGCATTAAAGTTTTTTTTATGTGGAGTTATGCATTAAACTTAAACATGCATATTTTAATCTGAGTTTAAGGAGTCTAGAGATGGTCGAAAGATGCATATATTGCCACCAACTAGAAGATGATATGCACAGTAATAGACACGTCGCTAAATAAGAGGTGAGACATTGTATTTAAGAACTTACAGGCTCAAAGCCTTTCTTCCCAGCTGGAAAAAAGAGTATCGTGGGGAATCCATCAGGCTGAAACAGGAAGCAAGTGTCAATTGCATATTCTGGAAACTATTACATGGTTGTGAACGAAAAAATCGAGCATGTATATTTTCCATGTATAAATATAAGAAAAGTGATTAGAAGAAAAACAGATCTAAATGAAACACAGGTTTAAAGCGTCAGTATGTTGGGGAATCAGACCTTCATAAATATCAGTAGTGCTTAATTAACTTATCTCTGTCTCCTAACATCACGTATTTCTAACAGCCTATTAAGACCTATGCTATGCACAGGCTGGGCTATCTCTTTAGTCAACACAAGAATTTACCATGATGCACATGAATAAATATGTGCTGGAATAAATGTACTTTCGCATATATATGGCAGCAGACAAATAATGGATCTATACTTTTTGTGCACTATAAACAAGTGCAACTGCAGAGTTGAGCGAGAAAGGGTTAATGTAACTTCCACATGTTCTAAAATAGCAATATTCTATAATGAGCATGTCCAGGTTTTGTGACTGCTGATGGCCTGCCATGACAAAACTTGGGACAACTTTAGTACTCCTTCAGGCCCTAAATACTTGTCGCAAATTTAGGAAAAATGTAGGCTAAAATCTGTCTAGATTAATTGAACCCACGACAGGCATTTAGGGCTGGAGGGGGTAAGTAATATCCAGTTTGAAGAAAACCATAGGAAAACGGTCAAAGACAACAGACAACAGACACCAACACTAACCTTGGCACGAGGGTGCTCGTTGTTTGTGCCATCCATTTTGGCTATTACAAGGGAGTCGATGCCATGAAGAAGCTTGGCCAGCTTGTTGTAAGTAGGCTCTAGTGTCTGACAATGCCCACACCATGGTGCATATATCTGCATCCAAATGATGTCGTGTTACAGACAATTAAAAGGTTCCATCTTCTCAAATACCTGCAAAAACATACCTCCAGAAGCACATCTTTTGATTCATCCAGAACTATTTGATCTAAATTCTTGCCAACAACAACTTTGACATCCTCTTCGTTCTACATGGGTATACAAAGATTGTGTCAATGTTGTATGAATAATGATGTACGAAGGAGATATGAGATCATTCTTCTCGACTCACAGATTCAGGTACTGGGTCAGACTTGTAGAATGGTGTGAGCTTGTCCTCAAGGAAATCTTGCGCAAATTCCTGGGTATTACAAAAAAAGGCATGATTATTTAAGGAACATAGTAATTTCTGATCCATCCTCGCTAGTACTAGCAGAGCCTTCCAATAAACAATGAAAACAGCAATGACTATAGTGGCTCGAAAAATGTAATTTGTACAGAAAGTGTTAATTTGGAAAAAGATGAGAAAATGCACTGAGATCAGATTTTCAAGCAACATGCAGTTAAGTATGGCTGAAATATACAATCGTAAAAAGGAAATCATAAATCAAATAGTAACATTTAGCAAAAAAACAGGTACGTCAGCTAAAAAAGTAGTAACATAGCAGATACTCTCTTAGGAGGTTGTAAACCTTATTCTATCTTTTCAATGAAATGAAGCGCAAAGGTCCTTTGCGTTTTCTCGAAAACATAGCAGATACTCTCTTGCAGCTGTTGACCACACTCTGAAGATTTCACTTCTACGCTGGTACCGAATTTCCAAGCATATTTCAGCAATTACCTTAATGTTGTCCAGTGAAATTTCACCACTAAGGAAAAACTTCTTAGCGTCTTCATTCCCAGTGTAAGCAAGAACCTGCAAAGTAATCGGAGTCAAATTACTGCATTCTGTTTCTGTCAAATAAATCAATTCTCAGTAAAATAAGATTGACAATAGAGGCATTACTGTGGTCTCTTGTCCAGTAATTCCAAAGTAATTGGCAACAGGTTCACCAACTTCCTCACTGTCTCGCTCCACAAAGACAAATAAAAGCTGCATTTGAGGCACATACTTCATCAGTGCTTAGTGAGATATCCACATGAACAAACCCACGTTACAAAGAAATTAAGTTGTGAGTTGGATGCAGGATTGGGTTATACATCATGTAACACGAGAAGGTAAGGAGTTCATCAATCACTTGACCTATCAAGAAGAAAAATTACCTCTCCCTTGAATGGTTTTGCTGCTTCCTTAAAGATGGGCAGAAATTTTGAGGCCTCGCTTGCAACAGCAAATAGTAAAACCTGAATCACAAAACAGAACACAGTACATCAGTAATGGGGTATTAAAACATGTGCCAGACAACATGAGAATCCCATGGCAGACGACTTGACATACCTGCTTCTTGATTTGGCTTTCAAAGATTGCAGGGGCGTTCTCCTGTGTGAGGATGGTGATCAATGGAAGCTTGTTCGCCGACACAAACTCAGCAATGGCAGATGCTCTGAACTCACCATCTGCACGATGTACGTATATTATACCCGATTCGACAGTCAAACCATCTAATATGCATGGAAAGAAAATGCGGCTGCTGGAAGCTGAAGTAAGTTTAAGTATGGGGAATACCGTATATGGTCACTTTCTCCTCCTCCTTCTTAAGCAAGACTACGGCTGGGCGCTTGGACTCAGGGTCAATGTGGAAAAGCTTAGCTACATCAGGGCTAGCGGTCTGGTAAAAGTTGACGGTGTCTTCCAGCCTTGAAGCAGCAGCAAGCTCATCGCTGTGAGAACCCTACAACAGCATTTGAAAACAGAAGGATGTTTGATCACCAAACCACAGTCTGCAATAGCTAATCATACAAGCACATCCCGAATGATAATCATACAGCATTTGACTTTCTGATGATTTGGAATTTGTTCTCAGCACATGGAAGCAGAACATGCATTCAGTAAAAAACAGGTAGCGGCATTGCATTTAGGGTCAGCGTCTCTTACAAACAAAGAAAGAGGGACGGGTAACATGGCCCGATCTGGTTGCAATTTGAAGCAATAATTAGGTTGACTTGACTGCATCGAGAACGTGCACGCACGAGAAGGTAAGTGGCGTACCGAGAGGGACTCGAGGAAGGCGAGAACGGCGGTGTCGTCGCCGGTGACGATCCTCTCGGCTTCGTCGGCGGTGGTGATGTTCTGCACCCCGGGCCCGAGCTTCTTCGTGATCCAGGCGACGATGGCATCCCTGCAGAAAACAAACAAATCCCCAACGAATGAGTGACTGAACTGTATTTGGGGGGTGCTCTGGCGGGTATACTCCTTAGTTGGTCACATACTTGGTCCTCTCGCCGGTGTAGTCCTTGTGCACGCCGTCGATGAAGAAGAGTAGGGTGGGGAATCCCTGCACACCGTACTGCTCCGCGAGCTCCGCCTCGTCGGTGGCGTCGACCTTGGCGAGCGCGACGTCGAGGTTGTGGAGGGCGAGGTGGGTGGCGGCGGCGGCGTAGTCCGGCGCGAGCGCGCGGCAGTGGCCGCACCAGGGCGCGTAGAACTCGACCATGGCGTGGCGGCGCGCGGCGAGGAAGGAGGAGAAGTTGGCGGCGGTGAGGGGCACGACGTGGGTCTCGTCGATCTCGGCGTCGGAGGAGGAGGAGGAGGGGTCGGGGTCCTCGAAGAGGTCTTCGTCGTCGTCGTCGGAAGGGGAGCCCTCCTGGAGCCAGCCCTCGGGGTCGTCGGCGGCGATGTCGTCGGCGTTGTCGATGATGTAGTCCAGGTCGTCGTCGCGGGCGGCGGCGGCGGCGGCGGAGGCGGAGACGGAGACGAGGAGGAAGGGAGTGGCCAGAAGGAGGAAGAGGAGGAGAGATCGAGGCATCGCCATGGCCGCTGTGGAAGCAGAGATACAGCAGGCAGGCGGTGAATTCCGACAGAGATGAGAAGTAGTACTACTGTAGTAGCGGAGTATTTGAGAAGAAAGGGGGCGAGGAGGGCGTGACTCACTTAGCAACGGGGCAAAAACCAAATTCCGTTGGAAATGATATGGTTCGTGATGCTAATCCTACTTGATTCATGTACATTTCACATGAATCGTCACATAAATAAATCCACCAACGGCCGGATCAAGTAGCTTATAGCTAGCATATATGCACAATTATGTTTTGTTCACATGTAAAACTCTCAACATCATGAGAACCAAGAGTTTTATGATACCACCCAAAACACTATTAGGTTATTAGACAATTTTCAAGTGAGTTTAATTATCGAAATCATTCTCATAGTAGCACTGGCACATTTAACCACATGTAGGCAAGCAAATATATCAGATCTTTACATAGAACAACTACTAGTGTCTAGTGATAAGAGTAAGAAGAGAAGCACATAGTATCGGAAGGCAACACACAACATCACCATGGCCGTTGTTGATGTCACTCATAGTATCGTAAAGTCGTCGATTCTACAGAGGTCGGCATGAATGAAGCGAGCCGGCTAGGACGAAGTAAGTTCGCGATGAAGAACTTGAACAACAACAGGGTAACGCGGCGTGGTGCCGAGTTGTCGATGGAGACCATGAAGCCGACGCTTGGTGATGTCGCACCCGCGAGCTGCACGTATGAGCCCCTGTCATGAGATTATACCGAAGAACTTGAATAGCAGGAAGCAGTTGACCCGAGGCACTCCCCAGAAACCTTATCGTCCGCCTCTCTATGTAGGATCTCAGCATAGGGGGTAAATATGCAAGTGATCCATTGTTAGGGTACCATCTACCCTCTTTAGTAAAAAATGAACTAACTTGATGATGTCATGGATAAAAGTTAGTTCAATTTTAGACAAAAATGATAAAGAGTGCCCTAATAGTGAACCACTTGCATCACCAATAGGGGGTATCGACGCCATGCTCTCCCGGCCGACCATGCACATGGTCGCCTTTATGGGGAAGAACAGAGGACGATGCATGAACTGAAACTCACGATAAGGGAGATAGAATGGTTGAACACTCTCTAGATCTATTCTGTCTACCATCGGTAGCAAGTTTCACTCAATGTCAGCTTGGTACTAAGGCGTCATAGGATTACCCTCTGGTGGAGCTTATAAGTCACACTCCTCGGCCTTTCGTGAACTTCCTAGAGATTTCCCCAATCTCCCGCACCGTGACTAGAATTGTTGCTCATATATGTGTTCTCTCAAGATCACCATTTAGGATGACGTCTTCAGCTCACACAGAGTTGCTTAGAACACATTAAGGCACAGTCAACCTGCCTTACAGTAGTTATGAGAGAATTGCATCTGCAATAGAGTGAGAGTATACATTTTTCTCTCAACTCAGTTGTTCCGACTTGTTTTCCTAGGTCCTACTTCACGGGATCTTTGATCACATAGGTTGGATCACCCCCCCGGGCAACTCATGTTGGTCTCAAACCCATATCCATCGATGCAAGGACTATCATGCTTCTTGGTTGTCCTTTTGTGAAAGGGTATGCCAGATTCTTAGCCATTTGGATATAGTCCAACGCTATAACTTCAGAGTTTTTCAGTTTTCTGACAGACCTTAGTCTCCTCTTGACATGTTTTGAACCCTTCATATCATCATTGGAACTGTTCAATTTGACAATCACTATTTGGTTATCACGGTTCATAAGGATAGCCGGTATGGGTTTCTCAACCATCGGCAACTCCGTCAAGAGCTCATGAAGCCATTTCGCTTGGACTATTGTTGCGTCTAATGATGTGAGTTCCGCTTCCATTCTTGATCCCGTTAAGATGGTATGCTTGTAAGAGTGAATTCCATAGATCATGGTTCCCATTATATAGCGCATCACTATCTCATGAGCATGCCAATGATCATTTCCCGGGTTGGCCACAAACCAGCTTAGTTTGCACACAACAAACGAGATGCCAGGCCTTGCGGCGCATGCCAAATGCATAAGCGGATTAATGATTTGAGAGTATCCCAATTGATCCCTCGTTGAATTCTCATTCTTTCGAAGCAAGACACTAGGGTCGGAGAAGATTTGCAATTAGCATAGCCAAACTGCTAAACACATTCTCAACATAATGTGATTACACAAGTACAATCTCATTATTCTCATCTCTCAATAACTTGATGTTTAAGGTAACATCAGCTTCTCCAAGGTATTTCATCTTAAAACATTGAGATGCAAAGGTTTTGAACTCCTCAACTACTTTTAGGCTTGTCCCAAAAATTGGTATGTCATCCACATACAAGCATAGGACAACTCCGTCGCCCTCACCATGACAATAGTACACACATTTGTCGGCTTCATTTGAAATAAAAGACCCCAGATCTCGAAGTTCTTTCAAACTTCTCATACCATTGCTTTGAAGCTTGTTTGAGGTCATACAAAGATTGTTTTAACTTACACACCTTCGTTTCTTGACCTTTCAATTTAAACCCATCAGGCAGTTCCATGTAAATTTCCTTGTCCAACTCTCCATTTAGGTTAGTTATCTTAACATCCATTTGATGAACGAGAAGACCAGGTGAGACGGTCAATCATAGTAGTACTCGAATAGTGGTCAATCTCGTTGCACGCGAGTAGGTATCAAAGAAATCTTCGCCTTTCTTTTGAGTATAGCCCTTGGCTACAAACGGAGTTTTGTACTTTATAATAGTACCATCAAGTCGAAGCTTCTTCTTAAATACTCATCTTTATCCTACATATTTGCACCATAAGGACGTTCAACTAACTTACACATTCCACTAGCTAAGATGGAGCCTATATTACTATGAACTGCCTCGTTCCAATAGTTTGCATCCGAAGAATGAGAGCTTCTAAAGTGGTTGTGGGAGTATCATCCAGGAGATACACAATTAAATCACCACCAAATGAATTTACAATCCTCGGCCCCTTGCTCTTTGTGGGAGCCTTAAGGCCATCCTCCCCATCCGAATCTGAACTCTCATCATCATCATCAAGCTCCATATGATTTTTAGTAACTGGATCAGATTTCCAACTAGACATGATTTGCATATCTATCGTAGGAAATATATCCTCAAATAATGTAGCATTTCTTGATTCAAATATGGCGCTGACATTCATATCATTTACTCCATATTTCACCACAAGAAATCTATAAGCAATGCTATGAGGAGCATAGCCAAGAAATATACAATCTATGGTTTAAGGTCAAAGCTTACGTTTTTGTTGATTAGCAAATTCACTTTCAACAACAAACCCAAGTTCGTAAGTAGGATTGTAGGAGAGTGTTAGCCTTTTATTTTCCCATTTCTCAAATAGGGTTATCTCTTTGTTCTTGATTGAAATATGGTTTAGGACATGACACAAAATCAATATAGCCTCCCTATTATTCCTTGGATAAGCTAGCAGTGTCTAACATGGCGCTAACCAAATCTGAGAGAGTCTTGTTTTTTTCCTTTCAACAATCCCATTGGATTGTCAGGAATTGGGAGGCCCCCTCTCATGGATTATAACATGTTTCGAATAGAATAAATCGAACTCATTAGAAAATTACTCTCCACCACGACCTGGCTGAACTTTTTTTTATCTCTCTTTAAAGTTGATTTTCAACTTGCACCTTATAAATTTTAAAGAAACCGAGAGCCTCATCTTTAGTATTCATGAGATACACATAATAGTACATAGTGGAATCATCAATTGAAGTTAGAAAATACCTCTTTCCACCTTTTTTCAACACACCATTCATCTCACATTTATATTAGTGAATAAGATCAAGTGGTGCCAAGTTTCTTACCTACGTCGCCTTATGAAGCATGTGAGGCTGCTTTTCTTGGACACAAACATGACACTTGGAGCCTTTCACTAAAGTGAATTTCGGAATTAAAATCATGCTAGCAAGCCACGATATACAACCAAAATTAATATTTCAAAGTCGTGGATGCCAAATATTAGTCTTGTTAATACTAGCACATAAATGGTTTACAACATTATCATAGTGAATGGATCGTAGCGAACAAGAGGGGGGGGGGGGGGGGGTGAATGGCGCTACGGCAAGTTTTAGTCTTTTTCAATTTTTATGCAACGGAAGGTAAAGGTGCGAACTTTTAGCAATAGGGGTGATCCTACAATGAATATCGGACGAGTGCAACAAGTAAAGGAATCAACAAGATAACGAGAGTAAGGAGCGAGACAACCGGGGGGCGCGAGGCGAGTCGAGGTTTGTTTCCCGCAGTTCCTTCCACTAAAGGAAGTGCGTCTGCGTTGAGGAGGTGCTAGTCTCACACAAGAGACTAGGCGGCCACACCATGAAGGTAGGCCTCACCCTCTTCCTCGAGAGAGCTCCACGGAGGTGCTCTCCCTCTTCCACTAAGGCACCGGTCGAGGCGGTGATTCCTTCACAAGGTTGGGGCGAGCTCCACACACAAGGATGCTCCCAACACCCTATGGATCTAGTACATCACCAAGCTAGACTCCATAGCTGCACATCTCCAATGCTCCACCATAGGAACCCATCACCAATGCTCCACCATAGGAACTCTTCCAATGCTCCACCAAAGGAACTCTCCAATGCTCCACCAAAGGAACTCTCCAATGCTCCACCAAAGGAACTCTTCTCCAAGATCCACTAAAGGAACCCTACCACCAAGATCCACTAAGGAATAGCTAGTATTGGTGAAATCTCTCTTGGTAGAACTATAGATCGGGGTCTCCTCCACCTATCCTCAAAGTTTGGGCAAGATTGGTTGGATGGGGAAGGAGATCCTCAAGGATTAAGCTCAGCAACAATGGAGGAGAGAGAGGGGGAAGAGATAAAATCGTGTTGGGGAAGAAGGGGCCCTTAAATAGGCTCCTCCAAATCCAACCGTTATGTCCAGATTTGGCCTAAGCGGTACTACCGCTTTGGGTAAGCGGTACTACCGCTCTGAGTTCTAAATCCTTCCAGATCTGGTCAAAGGACGCAGAGCGGTACTACCGCACGAGGTACCGCTTGAGGTACCGCAATAGGGTCCAAACCATACTGGATCCAAAGCGGTACCAGAGCGGTACCAGGGCGGTACGGCCGTAACTCGGTTACGGTACCTAAGCGGTACCTTGAGCGGTACTACCGCTCGTGAGCGGTACTACCGCCCCAGGTACTGCAGGGGTACCGCGGCGTGTTTCTGGGGGACGAATACAGCGCAGACTCAGAGCGGTACCGAGGGCGGTACCTATAGGGGTAGCGGTACTACCGCTACAGGTACTGGTAGTACCGGCCTGGCTAAATCTGGTTTTCTTCCCTTTTTCTCTCCAACCATGTCACCTCGCTAAACACACACAAAACCAGAAAACCTATCAACTACGCTCCAGTCTTCCGATCTTGACGCGTCCGGCGAGGTCACCGTGCTCTTGCAAATCTAACAATGATACTCAAGGCACACGGTGAGATTACTCAAGTGTTGTCATCAAACACACAAAACTTGGGGTGTGAATTTTGCTCTGACAATCTCCCCCTTTTTGGTGTTTGATGACAACACAAGAGTTGACAATAACATATGATATTATGATGAGATCAATAGATTTGCAAAAACTCGACGGAGCTCCCCCTACACATGTGCATATCATGAATATGTATTTGAATACAAATACCCATGTTATAGAGACATCACTCCCCCTAGTTTTTACAAACCAAGCACATTTGCAACATAGATAAATGACATGTTCAAGTAGCATATGCACAATATGGAGGCAACATAAGATCATGCACGGAGATTTGGGTGAAGTTATCATACCATCGCCTTGAGAATACCCAAACTCACAATAGGATGCCTCCATGGGGTTGTTGATGTAGCCATAAGACAAGATAAGCAACTAGAACCAAACGGCTACAAACAACAAAAGGTCCCCATCCACCTAGGAACTTCTCCCCCTTTGGCATCGGAACACCAAAAAGGAGGGTAACGAAACTAGAGGGATGGAGAAAAAGAACATACAACCAAGCTTGCAAAAATCAGGAGCAAACAAGCTTGAAGGAGGTTCTCAAAAACAACAAGAAGAAAACAAAGAAGAAAGACAAAACAAGGTCACGAAGAACCGAAAAACCCTCAAAGAGGGGGTGTTGGTGGCCGAAGCCACCGTGTAAGAGTATAGTAGTTGTGAGGTCGCGTAGATGTATCTAGGACTCACGGACTACAACTCAACATGAAGCTCATAAGTCACTTAATTGACAAATAGCAAATGTTTTGGATTTCTTTATGCATTATGGGGGGAGTGATAGCTCAATGGATTTAAACCGCACTCCCCCTATGTCCATGCGTGCCTTTCATCGAGATATAACGGTAGGAGTGGTATGTGCGCACGATGGTCAAGCAAAGTTCGACGGATCAATGATATTTAGCTCATGCCTCAACTCAATAAAGCGCTTCTCATCCAAGGGCTTTGTGAAGATGTCCGCCAATTGCTCCTTGGTGCCAATATAGGATAGTACAACATCTCCGCGAGCAATATGGTCCCGGATGAAGTGGTTCCGTATCTCAATGTGCTTCGTCTTGCCATGAAGAACCGGATTGTAGGCGATCTTGATTGCGCTCTCATTGTCACACAAAAGAGGCACCTTGCTATACTCGAGTCCATAATCTTGCAAGGTTTGCCTCATCCATAAGATTTGAGCACAACTATTTGCCGTGGCAATATATTCGGCTTCCGCGGTGGAGACGGAGACACAATTTTGCTTCTTTGAGGACTAACACACCAAAGATCTCCCAAGAAAGTGACATGCTCCGGAGGTAAACTTCCTATCAATCTTGTTGCCCGCCCAATCGGAGTCGGTGAAACCAACCAAAGCAAAGTCCGTGTCCCTTGGGTACCATAGTCCGAAGTGTGGGGTATCAACTAAATATCGAAAGATCCTCTTGACCGCCACAAGGTGGCTTTCCTTCGGACTTGCTTGAAACCGTGCACACATACCAATGCTTAACATTATACCCGGGCGAGAGGCACAAAGTTAGAGAAGAGAACCTATCATCGAACGGTAGAGCTTGGTATCCACCGCCTTGCCGGCCTCGTCAAGAGTGAGTTGACACTTGAGTTGCATTGGAGTTCCAATCCCCTTGGCACCCTTCATATCAAAGCGCTTGAGCATGTCTTGGAGGTACTTTGCTTGATTGATGAAGGTGTCGTGTTGCATTTGCTTGATCTCGAACCCAAGAAAGTATTTGAGTTCACCCATCATTGACATCTCAAACCTATTTGTCATCAACATAGCAAACTCATCATTGAATTTTGTGTTAGTAGAGCCAAATATGATGTCATCTACATAGAGTTGGCATACGAAAAGCTCCCCATTGACCTTCTTAGTAATAAGAGTGGGATCGATTTTCCCCACTTCGAAACCACGGGATACAAGCAACTCCTTGAGATGCTCATACCAAGCTCTAGGAGCTTGTTTGAGACCATATAGGGCCTTTTTGAGCTTGAAGACATGGTCCGGGAAATGGGGGTCCTCGAACACCGGGGGTTGCTTCACATATACTTCCTCATGTAGAGGACCATTAAGAAAAGCACTCTTAACATCCATTTGTTGCAACTTAAAGCCATGATGTGAGGCAAAGGCCAAAAGGATACGGATGGACTCAAGCCTTGCAACGGGTGCAAAGGTTTCACCAAAGTCCACGCCTTCGACTTGAGAGTAGCGTTGTGCCACCAATCTTGCTTTGTTGCGGATGACCGTGCCACTTTCATCTTGCTTGTTCTTGAAGATCCACTTGGTGCCGATAACATTGCGGCAATGATCGGGTCGCTTCATGAGAGTCCATACATCATTCCTCTTGAAGTTGTTGAGTTCCTCTTGCATTGCATTCAACCAATCGGGATCTTTGAGAGCATCATCAACTTTTAGTGGTTCCTCCTTAGAGACAAAGGCGTGGTGCGCACAAAAGTTTGCAAGTTGCCTCCGAGTGGTAACATTTCTCTTTAGATCACCAATGATATTTTGCAAGGAATGAGACTTGAGATGCAAGTGTCTTGTAGTAGGATCTTCACAGCGAGTGTCGGCTTGAGGAGATGGTTCTTGTGAGTCCTCTTGGCCTTCATCACGGTTTAGGTCCTCGCCTTGACCTCCATTGTCGTTGAAAGAGGCAACTTTGTCATGAGATCCGGACGGCTCGGGGGTATAGGGAGTATTATTGTCCATGAAGACTATCCCCGAACCACTCGGAGAAGAACTTGAAGCTTGACCTTGGTCACTTGATGTTGGGTGTTGAGCTAGACGAGCTTGCGGTGTATGTTGTTCTTGAGCTTGTTGATGTGAACTTGGACTTGATTGTTGTTGTAGATGTCGAGGTTGATCTTGAGGTTGAGGTTGAACTTGAGGTTGTTGTAGAGGTTGACTTGCATTTGTTAGATCAACGGAAGAAGCTTGGCCTTGTGGTGTAGATGGCTCCACTTGGGTGGAACTTGGTCCTTCCCCGGTACTCATAGAAGGTAGCTCTTGAGGTAGGCGAATGCCAACACCCATCCTTCCTATGGTATCCGGGGGAATTGCATCTCCTTTCTCACAAGAAGCACTTTGCTCCTCCAAAGATCTATCATCTTCATCGAACGTCACATCACAAGACTCTACAACACGTCCACTTGACTTGTTGAAGACTCTATAGGCGTGAGAATCCGTAGCATAGCCAACGAAAATTCCTTCTTGAGCTCTTGAATCAAACTTGGATAGGCGCGTGTCCTTGACAAGTATGTAGCATTTGCATCCGAAGACCTTGAAGTATGACACATTAGGCTTGTTGCCGGTGAGTATCTCATATGGTGTCTTCTCAAGACCTTTGCGAAAGTAGAGGCGATTAGTAGCATGGCATGCGGTAGAGATAGCTTTTGCCCAAAAATTGTAGTTGGAATTGTATTCCATCATCATGGTTCGAGCGGCTTCGATCAAGGTTCGATTCTTCCTTTCGGCGACCCCATTTTGTTGGGGAGTATATGGCGTGGAGTATTGGTGTTGGATTCCTTCTTCGCCGAGGAAGTCATCCAATGTATAGTTCTTGAACTCCGTTCCATTGTCGCTCCTTATTGCGAGGATCTTGTTGTCGTACTTGCGTTGAACTTGGTTGGCAAACTCCATCATGGTCCGTTGAGTCTCACTCTTGTACTTGAAGAAGAATACCCAACAATAGCGTGAATAGTCATCAACGATGACGAGGCAATACTTCTTTCCTCCAAGACTTTCATGAGATGGTGGACCAAAGAGATCAACATGTAGGAGCTCCAAGCATCTTGTGGTAGAGATGATAGTCTTGGCCTTGTGAGGAGCTCCATGCATTTTTCCTTGTACGCAAGTGATACGTCTCCGACGTATCGATAATTTCTTATGTTCCATGCCACATTATTGATGATATCAACATGTTTTATGCATACTTTATGTCATATTTATGCATTTTTTGGAACTAACCTATTAACGAGATGCCGAAGAGCCAGTTGCTGTTTTCTGTTGTTTTTGGTTTCAGAAATCCTGGTAAGGAAATATTCTCGGAATTGGACGAAATCAACGCCCAGGGGCCTATTTTCACACGAAGCTTCCAGAAGACCGAAGAGTCAACGAAGTGGGGCCACGAGGCGGCCAGAAGGTAGGGCGGCGCGGCCCAGGTCTTGGCCGCGCCGACCTATCTCCTGGGCCCCTCGTGTGGCCCCCTGACCTGCCCTTCCGCCTACAAATAGCCTTCGTCGCGAAACCCCCAGTACCGAGAGCCACGATACGGAAAACCTTCTAGAGACGCCGCCGCCAATCCCATCTCGGGGGATTCAGGAGATCGCCTCCGGCACCCTGCCGGAGAGGGGATTCATCTCCCGGAGGACTCTACACCGCCATGGTCGCCTCTGGAGTGATGAGTGAGTAGTCTACCCCTGGACTATGGGTCCATAGCAGTAGCTAGATGGTTGTCTTCTCCTCATTGTGCTTAATTGTCGGGTCTTGTGAGCTGCCGAACATGATCAAGATCATCTATCTGTAATGCTATATGTTGTGTTTGTTGGGATCCGATGAATAGAGAATACCATGTTATGTTGATTATCAATTTATATCTATGTGTTGTTTATGATCTTGCATGCTCTCCGTTATTAGTAGATGCTCTGGCCAAGTTGATGCTAGTAACTCCAAGAGGGAGTATTTATGCTCGATAGTGGGTTCATGTCTCCGTGAATCTGGGGGAGTGACGGAAACCCCTAAGGTTATGGATGTGCTGTTGCCACTAGGGATAAAACATTGATGCTATGTCCGAGGATGTAGTTATTGATTACATTACGCGCAATACTTAATGCAATTGTCTGTTGTTAGCAACTTAATACTGGAAGGGGTTCGGATGATAACCTGAAGGTGGACTTTTTAGGCATAGATGCATGCTGGATAGCGGTCTATGTACTTTGTCGTAATGCCCAATTAAATCTCACTATACTCATCATAATATGTATGTGCATGGTCATGCCCTCTCTATTTGTCAATTGCCCAACTGTAATTTGTTCACCCAACATGCTATTTATCTTATGGGAGAGACACCTCTAGTGAACTGTGGACCCCGGTCCAATTCTTTATACTGAAATACAATCTACTGCAATACTTGTTCTACTATTCTCTGCAAACAATCATCATCCACACTATACATCTAATCCTTTGTTACAGCAAGCCGGTGAGATTGACAACCTCGTTGTTTCGTTGGGGCAAAGTATCTTGGTTGTGTTGTGCAGGTTCCACGTTGGCGCCGGAATCCCTGGTGTTGCGCCGCACTACATCTCGCCGCCATCAACCTTCAACGTGCTTTTTGGCTCCTACTGGTTCGATAAACCTTGGTTTCATACTGAGGGAAAACTTGTCGCTGTACGCATCACACCTTCCTCTTGGGGTTCCCAACGGACGCGTGATGTACGCGTATCAAGCTCTTTTTCTGGCGCCGTTGCCGGGGAGATCAAGACACGCTGCAAGGGGAGTCTCTACATCGCAATCTCTTTACTTTGTTTTTGTCTTGCTTTATTTTATTTACTACTTTGTTTGCTGCACTAAAACAAAACACAAAAAATTAGTTGCTAGTTTTACTTTATTTACTATCTTGTTTGCTATATTAAAAAACACAAAAAAAATTAGTTACTTGTATTTGCTTTACTTATTTCAACATGTTTCCTTTTAATTTTACCGTAAAAGACATGCCGGTAGGACGTGGGTCTATAATTGGGAGAAATAATATAGAAGAATTTTTCAATCATGTTAGTACCGTTGAAGATTTTGAAGATAGACACTTGGTAGAACTTGCTCCTACTTATGAAATTGCTGCTGCTGCTTTAGTTCGCATGTTGGAAACTAAATTTGTTAATCTCAATCCTATAATCCAACACATGCTTCTCACACTCGGTGATATGGAAGAAGGGGAAAAGAAAGATTTTGTTTTAGAAACCCTTCTTAGAGAATTTGGTGGTATAGCAAGAGAGGCTAGAAAGGTCTTTATTAAATACAAGATGCTTGGTTCTTATACCAATTTTGTTTGTCTCCTTGAAAAGATGGACACTAATAATATTAATGATGGTGGGGAGATCAAAGCACCAATACCATGTAAGCTCCTAGCGATGAATGACGCAATAGAAAATAACTATGCTTGGCTTGTTCCTGAAAATTTGTTTGATGAGAGTAGCAAGCCCAAGACTAATGAAAAGGGAGCCGCTAAAACTCATGTATCCAATATACTATGCATGGTTGAGAAAACTCCAAACCCCGCTGTAGATGCACCGTCTTTTGATAATACTTGATATACACTTTCTGCGCCTAGCTGGAAGGCGTTAAAGAAAAGCGCTTATGGGAGACAACCCATGTTTTTACTACAGTATTTTATTTTATATTTGAGTCTTGGAAGTTGTTTACTACTGTAGCAACCTCTCCTTATCTTAGTTTAGTGTTTTGTTGTGCCAAGTAAAGTCGTTGATAGTAAGGTTCATACTAGATTTGGATTACTGCGCAGAAACAGATTTCTTTGCTGTCACGAATCTGGGCCTAATTCTCTGTAGGTAACTCAGAAAATTATGCCAATTTACATGAGTGATCCTCAGATATGTACGCAACTTTCATTCAATTTGAGCATTTTCATTTGAGCAAGTCTGGTGCCTCAATAAAATTCGTCATTACGAACTGTTCTGTTTTGACAGATTCTGCCTTTTATTTCGCATTGCCTGTTTTGATATGTTCGATGGATATTTCGATTCCATTGACTTTCAGTAGCTTTGTGCAATGTCCAGAAGTGTTAAGAATGATTATGTCACCTCTGAACGTGTAAATTTTGATTGTGCACTAACCCTCTAATGAGTTGTTTTGAGTTTGGTGTGGAGGAAGTTTTCAAGGAAAGAGAGGGAGATGATACAACATGATCAAGGAGAGTGAAAGCTCTAAGCTTGGGGATGCCCCGGTGGTTCACCCCTGCATATTTCAAGAAGACTCAAGCGTCTAAGCTTGGGGATGCCCAAGGCATCCCCTTCTTCATCGACAACATTATCAGGTTCCTCCCCTGAAACTATATTTTTATTCCATCACATCTTATGTACTTTGCTTGGAGCGTCGGTTTGTTTTTGTTTTTTGTTTTGTTTGAATAAAATGGATCCTAGCATTCATTGTGTGGGAGAGAGACACGCTCCGCTGTAGCATATGGACAAGTATGTCCTTAGGCTTTACTCATAATATTCATGGCGAAGTTTCTTCTTCGTTAAATTGTTATATGGTTGGAATTGGAAAATGATACATGTAGTAATTGCTAAAATGTCTTGGATAATGTGATACTTGGCAATTGTTGTGCTCATGTTTAAGGTCTTGCATCATATACTTTGCACCTATTAATGAAGAAATACATAGAGCATGCTAAAATTTGGTTTGCATAATTGGTCTCTCTAAAGTCTAGATAATTTCTAGTATTGAGTTTGAACAACAAGGAAGACGGTGTAGAGTCTTATAATGTTTCAATATGTCTTTTATGTGAGTTTTGCTGCACCGCTTCATCCTTGTGTTTGTTTCAAATAGCCTTGCTAGCCTAAACCTTGTATCGAGAGGGAATACTTCTCATGCATCCAAAATACTTGAGCCAACCACTATGCCATTTGTGTCCACCATACCTACCTACTACATGGTATTTCTCCGCCATTCCAAAGTAAATTGCTTGAGTGCTACCTTTAAAATTTCTATCCTCTACCTTTACAATATATAGCTCATGGGACAAATAGCCTAAAAACTATTGTGGTATTGAATATGTACTTATGCACTTTATCTCTTATTAATTTGCTTGTTGTGCGATAACCATGTTCCTGGGGACGCCATCAACTACTCTTTGTTGAAAATCATGTGAGTTTCTATGCATGTCCATCTTGTCTGAAGTAAGGGAGATTTACCACCCATTTTGGTTAGAGCATGCATATTGTTAGAGAAGAACATTGGGCCGCTAACTAAAGCCATGAATCATGGTGGAAGTTTCAGTTTTGGATATATATCCTCAATCTCATATGAGAAAATTAATTGTTGCTACATGCTTATGCATAAAAGAGGAGTCCATTATCTGTTGTCTATGTTGTCCCGGTATGGATGTCTAAGTTGAGAATAATCAATAGCGAGAAATCCAATGCGAGCTTTCTCCTTAGACCTTTGTACATGCGGCATAGAGGTACCCCTTTGTGACACTTGGTTAAAACATGTGCATTGCGATAATCCTGGTAATCCAAGCTAATTAGGACAAGGTGCGGGCACTATTAGTATACTATGCATGAGGCTTGCAACTTGTAAGATATAATCTACATAACACATATGCTTTATTACTACCGTTGACAAAATTGTTTCTTGTTTTCAAAATCAAAGCTCTAGCACAAATATAGCAATCGATGCTTTCCTCTTTGAAGGACCATTCTTTTACTTTTATTGTTGAGTCAGTTCACCTATTTCTCTCTACCTCAAGAAGCAAACACTTGTGTGAACTGTGCATTGATTCCTACATACTTGCATATTGCACTTGTTATATTACTTTACATTGACAATATCCATGAGATATGCATGTTATAAGTTGAAAGCAACCGCTGAAACTTAATCTTCCTGTGTGTTGCTTCAATGCCTCTACTTTGAATTATTGCTTTATGAGTTAACTTTTATGCAAGACTTATTGATGCTTGTCTTGAAGTACTATTCATGAAAAGTCTTTGCTATATGATTCACTTGTTTACTCATGTCATTTACATTGTCTTGATCGATGCATTCATTACATATGCTTACAATAGTATGATCAAGGTTATGATGGCATGTCACTCCAGAAATTATCTTTGTTATCGTTTACCTGCTCGGGACGAGCAGAAACTAAGCTTGGGGATGCTGATACGTCTCCGACGTATCGATAATTTCTTATGTTCCATGCCACATTATTGATGATATCTACATGTTTTATGCATACTTTATGTCATATTTATGCATTTTCTGGAACTAACCTATTAACGAGATGCCGAAGAGCCGATTCTTTGTTTCTGTTGTTTTTGGTTTCAGAAATCCTAGTAAGGAAATATTCTCGGAATTGGATGAAATAAACGCCCAGGGGCCTATTTTCACACGAAGCTTCCAGAAGACCGAAGAGTCAACGAAGTGGGGCCACGAGGCGGACAGAAGGTAGGGCGGCGCGGCCCAGGTCTTGGCCGCGCCGACCTGTCTCCTGGGCCCCTCGTGTGGCCCCCTGACCTGCCCTTCCGCCTACAAATAGCCTTCATCGCGAAACCCCCAGTACCGAGAGCCACGATACGGAAAACCTTCCAGAGACGCCGCCGCCGCCAATCCCATCTCGGGGGATTCAGGAGATCGCCTCCGGCACCCTGCCGGAGAGGGGATTCATCTCCCGGAGGACTCTACACTGCCATGGTCGCCTCTGGAGTGATGAGTGAGTAGTCTACCCCTGGACTATGGGTCCATAGCAGTAGCTAGATGGTTGTCTTCTCCTCATTGTGCTTAATTGTCGGGTCTTGTGAGCTGCCGAACATGATCAAGATCATCTATTTGTAATGCTATATGTTGTGTTTGTTGGGATCCGATGAATAGAGAATACCATGTTATGTTGATTATCAATTTATATCTATGTGTTGTTTATGATCTTGCATGCTCTCCGTTATTAGTAGATGCTCTGGCCAAGTTGATGCTAGTAACTCCAAGAGGGAGTATTTATGCTCGATAGTGGGTTCATGTCTCCGTGAATCTGGGGGAGTGACAGAAACCCTAAGGTTATGGATGTGCTGTTGCCACTAGGGATAAAACATTGATGCTATGTATGAGGATGTAGTTATTGATTACATTACGCGCAATACTTAATGCAATTGTCTGTTGTTAGCAACTTAATACTGGAAGGGGTTCGGATGATAACCTGAAGGTGGACTTTTTAGGCATAGATGCATGCTGGATAGCGGTCTATGTACTTTGTCGTAATGCCCAATTAAATCTCACTATACTCATCATAATATGTATGTGCATGGTCATGCCCTCTCTATTTGTCAATTGCCCAACTGTAATTTGTTCACCCAACATGCTATTTATCTTATGGGAGAGACACCTCTAGTGAACTGTGGACCCCGGTCCAATTCTTTATACTGAAATACAATCTACTGCAATACTTGTTCTACTGTTCTCTGCAAACAATCATCATCCACACTATACATCTAATCCTTTGTTACAGCAAGCCGGTGAGATTGTCAACCTCGCTGTTTCGTTGGGGCAAAGTATCTTGGTTGTGTTGTGCAGGTTCCACGTTGGCGCCGGAATCCCTGGTGTTGCGCCGCACTACATCTCGCCGCCATCAACCTTCAACGTGCTTCTTGGCTCCTACTGGTTCGATAAACCTTGGTTTCATACTGAGGGAAAACTTGCCGCTGTACGCATCACACCTTCCTCTTGGGGTTCCCAACGGACGCGTGCTGTACGCGTATCAGCAAGCCCTACAAACACGATCCTTGCAAAAAGAGACATCTTCTTTTAGTCCGAGAATGTGGCCACCCTTGTGGAGACTTTGCAAAGTCCTCATGTTGACATGGGCTAGTCGGCGATGCCATAACCAACCCTTGTCACCTTTGGCGAATAAGCAAAGAGCGGAAGACGTTGTCTTTCCAGAGAAATCGACAACATACAAACCGTTCTCTACATATCCAACAAAAGCTACATTGAGTGTCTTGCTCCACAAGAGGACCACCATATGTTCATCAAAGAATGTGCATAGTCCCATACGAGCAATTTGATGAACGGAGAGTAAGTTGTAACCAAGGGTCTCGACAAGGAGGGCATTCACAAGTGAGATGTCGGGTGTTACCACCACCTTGCCAAGACCCAATACCATAGAGCATGTGTTGTCGCCATATGAAACGGTGGAGAGAGAAGGCACGAGGTCCACAACAATATCCTTGCTTCCGGTCATATGACTTGTGGCTCCACTATCAACCACCCATTTAGCGCCACCGGAAGCATAGTCCTACAAGGAATCAAGTCTTGGATTTAGGTACCCATTTTTCAATGGGTCCTAGCATGTTAGTAACAAGGGGTTTGGGAACCCAAATAGTCCAATCAACATTGTCCTTTTGAGGACCAATAAAGCGAGCACGAATATGTCCATAGTAATCAACAAAAAGAACATGAGAAGGGTTGTTAGAGCCGGCGAAACCCGTCAAGGCGGAGTTGGGTACTCCATCTCTTCTTTTTTTTGACCCGGAACTGTGAGGCAAAAAGCCCCACAGCAAATATTCATTTATATAAAAAGAGCAAAAACAGAACTTGGTTCAAAGGAACAAAAACAGAAAGAAAAAGAGAACAAATGAAAAGAAAACCTATGTACACAAAGGAAGAGGGACCTAAGGTAGGGACCTAATCCAAGATAAGAGCTTGTCCTTGTGCTTAGCCTTAATTCTGTACTGCAAAAGAGACATATCATGCACAAACTGACTTTTCCACCTAGCAAACGTTTCCCGCTCCTGTCTGAAAACCTTAGCATTTCGAATTAACCAAATGTTCCAGCAAGCAGTAATAAGAACCTCCATGAAAAACGGCAAACCAAAGTCTTTCTTAGAAAGTGTCAAAATTCTTTGCATGTCCACCTCATCCATACTCCAAGTAATCTGAAGATAATTCCAAACTCTTGCACTAAACTTGCAGTCAAAAAACAGGTGTACTCTATCCTCATAGACTTGTGAATGACATAGGTGACAAGTGTAATCCTCTGTCACATTCCAGTGTCGCCGCTTCAACAGATCTTTAGTGTTTAATCTATCAGATAAGAGCAACCAAGCAAATACTTTCAATTTCATCATACAAGCAGATTTCCACAACCAGGAGTAAACTTTAGGCACCCTAATGTGAGCATGGGTCTGATCATAAAAAGCTTTAGCTGAGTAAGTATCCCCCCAACTATATTGCCACCTATCCTTCTCTGCAGACAAAGGATTATCTTGCATCAAACCCTGCAAATCAATCAATTCCTGAAAGGCTTGTGTAGATAAGGGCGTATAAAACAACTCCATAATGTCTTCCAACTGATAGATATGTGCAATAGAAGCTTTGTCATGCAGAGCATAGGAAAACAGTCTAGGGAATCGTTGGCTCATTGGCTGCTTTGATCCTCCCAAATTCCAACTATCATGCCAAAAAGATGCAGTTTCCCCAGTACCATGATTGACGTAAGCAACACCTCTGAAATTGTCCACTTGCTTACACACATCTCTCCACCAAAATGATCCACATAGGTTTTCCTCATGAGGTACCTTCCCTTGATAATGTGCAAACCAAACCAAATGCACCCAAGGGATATCCTTTTTGTTATAGAATTTGTCCAAAAACTTGATCAACAAAGCTGCATTTTGCCTTTGGAAATTAACTATACCCAAGCCACCCTTCAATTTAGGCTTACAAATCATTTCCCATGCTGCCAATGATTGCTTAGGCTCCCCATCTTGATATCTCCACAGGCATTGTCTAAGAATTCTGTCAAGCTGACCTGTAAGCCCAGCAGGCAACTGCAAAGTGCACAGAAAGTGCAAAGGCATAGATGCCAGGGCTGAATTAATGAGTTGTAATCGTGCACCTTGGGATAGAAAACAAGATCTGGAAGTGAGTTTCCTCTCAAGCCTACAAACCAGAGGTGACATCTCAGCAATGGTAGGTCTAGTAGATCCCAATGGAAGGCCAAGGTAAGTGAAGGGCATTACACCCACTTGACAACCAAAACCAGTGGCCAGTTGATACGTCTCTGACGTATCGATAATTTCTTATGTTCCATGCCACATTATTGATGTTATCTACATGTTTTATGCACACTTTATGTCATATTCGTGCATTTTCTGGAACTAACCTATTAACAAGATGCCGAAGTGCCGATTCTTTGTTTCTGCTGTTTTTGGTTTCAGAAATCCTAGTAACGAAATATTCTCGGAATTGGACGAAATCAACGCCCAGGGTCCTATTTTGCCACGAAGCTTCCAGAAGTCCGAAGACGAGACGAAGAGGGGCCACGAGGCAGCCAGAGCATAGGGCGGCACGGCCCCTGCCCTGGCCGCGCGGCCCTATGGTCTGGGCCCCTCGTGCCGCCTCTTGACCTACCCTTCCGCCTACTTAAAGCCTCCGTGACGAAAACCCCAGTACCGAGAGCCACGATACGGAAAACCTTCCAGAGACGCCACCGCCGCCGATCCCATCTCGGGGGATCCAGGAGATCGCCTCCGGCACCCTGCCGGAGAGGGGAATCATCTCCCGGAGGACTCTACGCCGCCATGGTCGCCTCCGGAGTGATGTGTGAGTAGTCTACCCCTGGACTATGGGTCCATAGCAGTAGCTAGATGGTTGTCTTCTCCCCATTGTGCTATCATTGTCAGATCTTGTGAGCTGCCTAACATGATCAAGATCATCTATCTGTAATTCTATATGTTGCGTTTGTTGGGATCCAATGAATAGAGAATACTTGTTATGTTGATTATCAAAGCTATGTCTATGTGTTGTTTATGATCTTGCATGCTCTCCGTTATTAGTAGATGCTCTGGCCAAGTTGATGCTAGTAACTCCAAGAGGGAGTATTTATGCTCGATAGTGGGTTCATGTCTCCGTGAATCTGGAGGGGTGACAAAAACCTCTAAGGTTATGGATGTGCTGTTGCCACTAGGGATAAAACATTGGTGCTATGTTCAAGGATGTAGTCACTAGTTACATTACGCGCAATACTTAATGCAATTGTCTGTTGTTAGCAACTTAATACTGGAGGGGGTTCGGATGATAACCTGAAGGTGGACTTTTTAGGCATAGATGCATGCTGGATGGCGGTCTATGTACTTTGTCGTAATGCCCAATTAAATCTCACTATACTCATCATAATATGTATGTGCATGGTCATGCCCTCTTTATTTGTCAATTGCCCAACTGTAATTTGTTCACCCAACATGCTGTTTGTCTTATGGGAGAGACACCTCTAGTGAACTGTGGACCCCGGTCCAATTCTCTTTACTGAAATACAATCATCGCAATCTTTGTTCTCTGTTTTCTGCAAACAATCATCTTCCACACAATACGGTTAATCCTTTGTTACAGCAAGCCGGTGAGATTGACAACCTCACTGTTTCGTTGGGACAAAGTAATTTGGTTGTGTTGTGCAGGTTCCACGTTGGCGCCGGAATCCCTGGTGTTGCGCCGCACTACATCCCGCCGCCATCAACCTTCAACGTGCTTCTTGGCTCCTCCTGGTTCGATAAACCTTGGTTTCTTTCTGAGGGAAAACTTGCTGCTGTGCGCATCATACCTTCCTCTTGGGGTTCCCAACGAACGTGTGAGTTACACGCCATCAAGCTAAATTTCTGGCGCCGTTGCCAGGGAGATCAAGACACGCTGCAAGGGGAGTCTCCACTTCTCAATCTCTTTACTTTGTTTTTGTCTTGCTTAGTTTTATTTACTACTTTGTTTGCTGCACTAAATCAAAATACAAAAAAATTAGTTGCTAGTTTTACTTTATTTGCTATCTTGTTTGCTATATCTAAAACACAAAAAAATTAGTTACTTGCATTTACTTTACTTATTTCATAATGTTTCCTCCTAAGTTTGTTCTTAAAGATGTACCGGTAGGTCGAGGGTCTATCCTTGGGAAAGACAATATAGAAGATTTTTTCACTCATATTAGTACGGTCGAAGACTTTGAAGATAGACGCTTGGTAGACCTTGCGCCTACTTATGAAATTGCTGCTGCGCATTTAGTTCGCCTATTGGAAACTAAATTTGTTAATCTTAATCCTATAATCCAACACATGTTCCTTACACTTGGTGATATGGAAGAAGGGGAAAAGAAAGATTTTGTTTTAGAAACCCTTCTTAGAGAATTTGGTGGTCTAGCAAGAGAAGCTAGAAAGGTCTTTGCTAAATTTAATATGCTTGGTTCTCACACCAATTTTGTTAGTCTCCTTGAAAAGATGGACATGGATAGAATAAGATACACTAATAATATTAATGATGGAGGGGAGATCAAAGCACCAATCCCATGTAAACTCTTAGCTATGAATGATGCACTAGAAAATAACTATGCTTGGCTTGTTCCTGAAAATTTGTTTGATGAGAGTAGCACGCCTAAGACTAATGAAAAGGGAGATGCTAAAACTTATGTATCTAATATACTATGCCTGGTTGAGAAAACTCCGCACCCCGCTGAGAATGCACAATCCTTTGATAACACTTGATACACACTTTCTGCGCCTAGCTGAAAGGCGTTAAAGAAAAGCGCTTATGGGAGACAACCCATGTTTTTACCTACAGTACTTTGTTTTTATTTTGTGTCTTGGAAGTTGTTTACTACTGTAGCAACCTCTCCTTATCTTAGTTTTGTGTTTTGTTGTGCCAAGTTAAGCCGTTGATAGAAAAGTTCATACTAGATTTGGATTAATGCGCAGAAACAGATTTCTTTGCTGTCACGAATCTGGCTGTTTTCCCCTGTAGGTAACTCAGAAAATTATGCCAATTTACGTGAGTGATCCTCAGATATGTACGCAACTTTCATTCAATTTGAGCATTTTCATTTGAGCAAGTCTGGTGCCATTTTAAAATTCGTCAATACAAACTGTTCTGTTTTGACAGATTCTGCCTTTTATTTCGCATTGCCTCTTTTGCTATGTTGGATGAATTTATTTGATCCATTAATGTCCAGTAGCATTATGCAATGTCCAGAAGTGTTAAGAATGATTGTGTCACCTCTGAATATGTTAATTTTTATTGTGCACTAACCCTCTAATGAGTTGTTCTAAGTTTGGTGTGGAGGAAGTTTTCAAGGATCAAGAGAGGAGTATGATGCAACATGATCAAGGAGAGTGAAAGCTCTAAGCTTGGGGATGCCCCGGTGGTTCACCCCTGCATATATCAAGAAGACTCAAGCGTCTAAGCTTGGGGATGCCCAAGGCATCCCCTTCTTCATCGACAACATTATCAGGTTCCTCCCCTGAAACTATATTTTTATTCCATCACATCTTATGTGCTTTGCTTGGAGCGTCGGTTTGTTTTTGTTTTTGTTTTGTTTGAATAAAATGGATCCTAGCATTCACTTTGTGGGAGAGAGACACGCTCCGCTGTAGCATATGGACAAGTATGTCCTTAGTTTCTACTCATAGTATTCATGGCGAAGTTTCTCCTTCGTTAAATTGTTATATGGTTGGAATTGGAAAATGATACATGTAGTAATTGCTATTAATGTCTTGGGTAATGTGATACTTGGCAATTGTTGTGCTCATGATTAAGCTCTTGCATCATATGCTTTGCACCCATTAATGAAGAAATACATAGAGCATGCTAAAATTTGGTTTGCATATTTGGTTTCTCTAAGGTCTAGATAATTTCTAGTATTGAGTTTGAACAACAAGGAAGACGGTGTAGAGTCTTATAATGTTTTCAATATATCTTTTATGTGAGTTTTGCTGCACCGGTTCAACCTTGTGTTTGTTTCAAATAAGCCTTGCTAGCCTAAACCTTGTATCGAGAGGGAATACTTCTCATGCATCCAAAATACTTGAGCCAACCACTATGCCATTTGTGTCCACCATACCTACCTACTACATGGTATTTTCCGCCATTCCAAAGTAAATTGCTTGAGTGCTACCTTTAAAATTCCATCATTCACCTTTGCAATATATAGCTCATGGGACAAATAGCTTAAAAACTATTGTGGTATTGAATATGTAATTATGCACTTTATCTCTTATTAAGTTGCTTGTTGTGCGATAACCATGTTCTCTGGGGACGCCATCAACTATTCATTGTTGAATTTCATGTGAGTTGCTATGCATGTTCGTCTTGTCTGAAGTAAGAGCGATCTACCACCCTATGGTTAAGCATGCATATTGTTAGAGAAGAACATTGGGCCGCTAACTAAAGCCATGATCCATGGTGGAAGTTTCAGTTTTGGACATACATCCTCAATCTCAAATGAGAAAATTATTAATTGTTGTTACATGCTTATGCATAAAAGAGGAGTCCATTATCTGTTGTCTATGTTGTCCCGGTATGGATGTCTAAGTTGAAGAATACTCAATAGCGAGAAATCCAATGCGAGCTTTCTCCTTAGACCTTTGTACAGGCGGCATAGAGGTACCCCTTTGTGACACTTGGTTAAAACATGTGCATTGTGATGATCCGGTAGTCCAAGCTAATTAGGACAAGGTGCGGGCACTATTAGTACACTATGCATGAGGCTTGCAACTTGTAAGATATAATTTACATGATACATATGCTTTATTACTACCGTTGACAAAATTGTTTCATGTTTTCAAAATCAAAGCTCTAGCACAAATATAGCAATCGATGCTTTTCCTCTATGGAGGACAATTCTTTTACTTTCAATGTTGAGTCAGTTCACCTATTTCTCTCCACCTCAAGAAGCAAACACTTGTGTGAACTGTGCATTGATTCCTACATACTTGCTTATTGCACTTATTATATTACTCTATGTTGACAATATCCATGAGATATACATGTGACAAGTTGAAAGCAACCGCTGAAACTTAATCTTCCTTTGTGTTGCTTCAATGCTTTTACTATGAATTATTGCTTTATGAGTTAACTCTTATGCAAGACTTATTGATGCTTGTCTTGAAGTGCTATTCATGAAAAGTCTTTGCTTTATGATTCACTTGTTTACTCATGTCATATACATTGTTTTGATCGCTGCATTCACTACATATGCTTTACAAATAGTATGATCAAGATTATGATGGCATGTCACTCCAGAAATTATCTCGTGTTATCGTTTTACCTGCTCGGACGAGCAGAACTAAGCTTGGGGATGCTGATACGTCTCCGACGTATCGATAATTTCTTATGTTCCATGCCACATTATTGATGTTATCTACATGTTTTATGCACACTTTATGTCATATTCGTGCATTTTCTGGAACTAACCTATTAACAAGATGCCGAAGTGCCGATTCTTGTTTTCTGCTGTTTTTGGTTTCAGAAATCCTAGTAACGAAATATTCTCGGAATTGGACGAAATCAACGCCCAGGGTCCTATTTTGCCACGAAGCTTCCAGAAGTCCGAAGACGAGACGAAGAGGGGCCACGAGGCAGCCAGAGCATAGGGCGGCGCGGCCCCTGCCCTGGCCGCGCGGCCCTATGGTCTGGGCCCCTCGTGCCGCCTCTTGACCTACCCTTCCGCCTACTTAAAGCCTCCGTGACGAACACCCCAGTACCGAGAGCCACGATACGGAAAACCTGCCAGAGACGCCGCCGCCGCCGATCCCATCTCGGGGGATCCAGGAGATCGCCTCCGGCACCCTGCCGGAGAGGGGAATCATCTCCCGGAGGACTCTACGCCGCCATGGTCGCCTCCGGAGTGATGTGTGAGTAGTCTACCCCTGGACTATGGGTCCATAGCAGTAGCTAGATGGTTGTCTTCTCCCCATTGTGCTATCATTGTCGGATCTTGTGAGCTGCCTAACATGATCAAGATCATCTATCTGTAATTCTATATGTTGCGTTTGTTGGGATCCGATGAATAGAGAATACTTGTTATGTTGATTATCAAAGCTATGTCTATGTGTTGTTTATGATCTTGCATGCTCTCCGTTATTAGTAGATGCTCTGGCCAAGTTGATGCTAGTAACTCCAAGAGGGAGTATTTATGCTCGATAGTGGGTTCCTGTCTCCGTGAATCTGGAGGGGTGACAAGAACCTCTAAGGTTATGGATGTGCTGTTGCCACTAGGGATAAAACATTGGTGCTATGTTCAAGGATGTAGTCACTAGTTACATTACGCGCAATACTTAATGCAATTGTCTGTTGTTAGCAACTTAATACGGAGGGTTCGGATGATAACTTTGAAGGTGGACTTTTTAGGCATAGATGCATCTTTGGATGGCGGTCTATGTACTTTGTCGTAATGCCCAATTAAATCTCACTATACTCATCATAATATGTATGTGCATGGTCATGCCCTCTTTATTTGTCAATTGCCCAACTGTAATTTGTTCACCCAACATGCTGTTTGTCTTATGGGAGAGACACCTCTAGTGAACTGTGGACCCCGGTCCAATTCTCTTTACTGAAATACAATCTACTGCAATACTTGTTCTCTCGTTTTACGCAAACAATCATCTTCCACACAATACGGTTAATCCTTTGTTACAGCAAGCCGGTGAGATTGACAACCTCACTGTTTCGTTGGGACAAAGTAATTTGGTTGTGTTGTGCAGGTTCCACGTTGGCGCCGGAATCCCTGGTGTTGCGCCGCACTACATCCCGCCGCCATCAACCTTCAACGTGCTTCTTGGCTCCTCCTGGTTCGATAAACCTTGGTTTCTTTCTGAGGGAAAACTTGCTGCTGTGCGCATCATACGTTCCTCTTGGGGTTCCCAACGAACGTGTGAGTTACACGCCATCACCAGTTCAGAAATTAACTCACCAGGGACATTTATAGGTACCATCTGTGACTTATCAAAATTAATGCTCAGACCAGTAGACATGGAAAACTTTCTCAGGGTTTCCTTTAGAGCTTGCAATTGAACCTTGTCTGCTGGCATAATCAGCAAAGTGTCATCTGCATACTGGATAATAGGAAAGTCCTTATCATTTGTAACAATGGGCAGAGATAGAGAGCCCTGTGTCACCATTTCATTAACCACTGACTGCAATAGATCAGAACCAAAACTGTAAAACAAAGGAGAAATTGGATCACCCTGCCTGACCCCACGTTTACACTGAAACTGTTTTCCAGGAATCCCATTAAGAAGAATGGAAGAGGTACCAGTTGACAAAATAATCTTGGCCCAACTCAACCACTTCCTATTAAACCCCTTATGCCTCATAACTTGCAGTATTGCTTCATGCTCAATTGTGTCAAAGGCCTTAGCAAAATCTAACTTCAAAATGATGATAGGCTTTTTAGAAGCTT
Source organism: Lolium perenne (assembly GCF_019359855.2). Classification (NCBI taxonomy): domain Eukaryota; kingdom Viridiplantae; phylum Streptophyta; class Magnoliopsida; order Poales; family Poaceae; genus Lolium; species Lolium perenne. The sequence goes on from NC_067247.2 coordinate 167,126,596, forward strand.
GACAAAGATAAATATACTCAAAAGCCCAGGCCAAACAATCCTGTATGGTTCTTCCCCTAAGGAAACCATACTGATTCTTGTGGATGCATAAAAGGATTTTATCTTGCAATCTATTTGCAGCCAGCTTTGTCAGAAACTTGACACATACATTAGTCAAAGATATTGGCCTGAAATCATTCACTTTAAGAGGAGCAGCCTTCTTTGGTACCAGCGTTATATAAGACCCATTAATATTACTCAACTGAATGGTCTCATTGTAGAAATCAGCTGCTAATTGGTAGAAATCACTCTTAACAATGTTCCAACATTGCTTAAGAAATAACCCATTAAAACCATCAGGTCGAGGAGCCCTGTCTACAGGCATAAAGTTAATTACATCATCCATCTCCTTCTTTGTGAAAGGCCTAGTTAAATCCTCCAACCCATCCACTTGCGTCAGGATGCTTACAAGATCAAATTTTATAGAGATGGGCTCAGAATGCCCCATCCTTTCCTTATATTCTTTATAGAACATCCCTGCCATTAACTGATGATCAGTCACCTCATTACCTTCCTCATCCTGCAACATAGCAATGGAATTTCTCCTATACCATCTCAGTGGCCATGGCATGAAAAAACTTTGTATTATCCTCACCCTGCTTTATCCATCTAATGGTACATCTTTTCTTCCAGTAATTACATTCAGCCAACAGCAACTCATCAAGATGTAGTTTCACAATGGCCCTAAAGTTGAATTCAACTCTATACAAACTCCTCTGTTCCTCCAATGTATCCAGGAAAAGAATAACAGCATTGCACTTCTGAATTAAATCCTTTAGCTTGGACAAACTCACATGCCACCTTTTCAGTTCATATCTTAATTTCTTGAATTTGTCTGCAACAATAGCAGAACTATAATTTTTATGTGAACCAGTACACCATGACTTTGTAACACAATCCTTAAACCCTGGTAAATCAACCCAGTAATTATCAAACCTAAACAAGGCAGCTTTGGGAATATTTGTATCAATGTTAACCACACAAGGCACATGGTCTGACCCAGTTTTAGCAAGAGAAAGCACTAAGGTATTGGGAAACACAGAAATCCAATTTGAACTTGTAAAAAACCAGTCCAACTGCTCAAGCAACGGATCTTTCTGCATATTTGACCATGTGAAGGCTCGTCCCTTAATTGGCAGTTCCAATAAACCCAAATGACCAATAATATCATTAAACAGAAACATGTCATGCACATCACCTCCAAGCTTGTTTCTATTCTCATGGGATCTTATGAAATTAAAGTCCCCTAGAACTAGCCAATTTTCTCCTGGTGGAATAACCAAATTATAGAGCCAGGCCACAAAATTATCACGCTCCACCCCTTTGCAAGGACCATAAACACAAACCAATGACCACTTCTCATTGTTATGCATGGAAGTGAAATCTATAATGAGGCCAAATTTCTGCGACTGCACTAGACAACCTTTAAACACAGATGAATTCCATACGACCAAAATACCCCCAGAAGCTCCTTGAGATGGTGCATATGAAAAGGAATCATATTTTTTAGGACAGAATTTTCTAAGTAACCGCCAATCAAAAACTTCACATTTTGTTTCTTGTAAACAAATAATGTCACACTCACTCTCCTCAATTTTTGATCTCACCTCCCTTTGTCTATTATCAGCATTGAGACCCCTCACATTCCAACACAACACACGCCATTTTCTTTTTGATATGCAACTCATTAATCAAACATGAAAACACACAGAAAGTTGCTCTGACATGTAATATCAGACACACATTGTCCCATAGCAAAAGCTTTAACTGTCATAAAATCAACATGGCCCACACACACAACCCAAAATATATCATCAGTACTGACATCTTCCCACCTAACTGAATTTCCACAAAAGCATCTGCTAACCAACTGCCACTTCCTAACAAAGTTGGAAACACCAGCCAACCCAAAGAATAGATATATCTTATGTTGTATCTTCATTGACATCTGCATTCTTCTTCACACCTGGATCAGCTTCAAGTTGGTCCTTGGTCAGCTTCTCTGCAGCAATGCCAAGCTCCCTACCCACTCTCTGCAGTACATGAACTGGAGTAACAGGAATATCATGCTGAGACTGCTGCTCTCCTTGATCATCATCTAGCTTCTTCTTTTGTTTCTTCTTACTCATTGGTACATCTTCAGCAGATCCAATCAACAATTTAGCCCTAGGAATCTTCTTAATTTTTGGCTGCACAGCCAAGATTGGCGTTGGCCTGTACCCCTCTTCATTCAAGCAGCTTCTTGTGAACCTTCTTTCCTGGGACTGCACAGCATGTATATTTCTTTTCTTCCTTTTACTTATTGGAGTAGCAACAGTAACATTCTCCTCCAAATGAGTTGGCCTCTGTAGGGATTCGTTGCATAGAAAACAAAAAATTTCCTACCGCGAGAACGCAATCCAAGCCAAGATGCAATCTAGAAGACGGGAGCAACGAGGGGGTATCGAGTCTCACCCTTGAAGAGATTCCAAAGCCTACAAGATGAGGCTCTTGTTGCTGCGGTAGACGTTCACTTGCCACTTGCAAAAGCGCGTAGAAGATCTTGATCACGATCGCTTCCGGCGCCACGAACGGGCAGCACCTCCGTACTCGGTCACACGTTCGGTTGTTGATGAAGACGACGTCCACCTCCCGTTCCAGCGGGCAGCGGAAGTAGTAGCTCCTCTTGAATCCGACAGCACGACGGCGTGGTGTCGGTGGCGGTGGAGAACTCCGGCGGAGCTTCGCTAAAGCTACGCGGGAGATATGGAGGAGAGGGGGGCGGCTAGGGTTTGGGAGGGGGTGGCCGGCCACTTCAATGGGGCGGCCAGCTTGTAGTCTTGGCGTGGCTGGCCCCCTCCCTTGGCCCCTCATTATATAGGTGGAACCCCAAGTGTTGGACTCCAAGTCTTCGAATAAGACCCGAAACCAAAACCTTCCATATGAAAAGGAAACCTACCTAGGGTGGGAATCCCACTTGGGGTGGGATTCCCCCCTTCCATATGGGGGGGTGGCCGCCCCCCTAAGGGGGAGTCCACTTGGGACTCCTCCCCCACTAGGGTTGGCCGGCCATGGAGGTGGAGTCCCACCGGGACTCCACCTTCCTTGGTGGTTTCTTTCGGACTTTTCTAGAACCTTCTAGAACCTTCCATAGAACCTTCCGCGTCATTTTAATTCACATAAAATGACATCCTATATATGAATCTTATTCTCCGGACCATTCCGGAACTCCTCGTGATGTCCGGGATCTCATCCGGGACTCCGAACAAATATTCGAACTCCATTCCATATTCAAGTTCTACCATTTCAACATCCAACTTTAAGTGTGTCACCCTACGGTTCGTGAACTATGCGGACATGGTTGAGTACTCACTCCGACCAATAACCAATAGCGGGATCTGGAGATCCATAATGGCTCCCACATATTCAACGTTGACTTTAGTGATCGAATGAACCATTCACATACAATACCAATTCCCTTTGTCACGCGATATTTTACTTGTCCGAGGTTTGATCTTCGGTATCACTCTATACCTTGTTCAACCTCGTCTCCTGACAAGTACTCTTTACTCGTACCGTGGTATGTGGTCTCTTATGAACTCATTCATATGCTTGCAAGACATTATACGACATTCCACCGAGAGGGCCCAGAGTATATCTATCCGTCATCGGGATGGACAAATCCCACTGTTGATCCATATGCCTCAACTCATACTTTCCGGATACTTAATCCCACCTTTATAACCACCCATTTACGCAGTGGCGTTTGGTGTAATCAAAGTACCTTTCCGGTATAAGTGATTTACATGATCTCATGGTCATAAAGACTAGGTAACTATGTATCGAAAGCTTATAGCAAATAACTTAATGACGTGATCTTATGCTACGCTTAATTGGGTGTGTCCATTATATCATTCACATAATGACACAACCTTGTTATTAATAACATCCAATGTTCATGATCATGAAACTAATCATCCATTAATCAACAAGCTAGTTAAGAGGCATACTAGGGACTTCTTTGTTTGTCTATATATCACACATGTACTAATGTTTCGGTTAATACAATTATAGCATGACATATAAACATTTATCATAAACATAAAGATATAAATAATAACCACTTTATTATTGCCTCTAGGGCATATCTCCTTCAGTCTCCCACTTGCACTAGAGTCAATAATCTAGTTTACATTTGTAAAGATATAACACCTTGGCCTTCTGGTGTTTTATCATGTTTTGCTCACGGGAGAGGTTTTAGTCAACGGATCTGACATGCTCAGAAACGTATGTATTTTGTAATTCATTTGCGTCTCAACGCATCACTCATTTCCAAATGAGTCGGCATTAAATATGTTTGGTCTTCTGGTGGAACCTTAATTCCGCGGTCTGAAATATGTTACTAATATTGTCACACACAATATAGCTTCAAAGTTCTGACTCTGTCGGAACTACACGAAGTTCTCAAAGAACCTCTTGACTTTAACATCCTTTGTCATTGTCAAAACAATGACATATTCTGCCTTCTTTTGTAGAATCCGTCATAATATTTAGAACTCTTCTAAATCTAGCATAGACAACTTCTAGCTCATTGTGCTACCTTTTAAACAACACTTAGTCTAATTTGAGATTGAAATTTTATTTTCATATGTGACAAAACAAATATCGGTGCAACTTTTTACAGCGATTTGTTTGTCATTTCCCATACAAAACTATATATATATATATATATATATATATATCCTTAGTTCTTCTAAAGTACTCAAGAATATTCTTACTGTCGTCCAATGATCATCATATGAATCATTCTGGTATATGCTCATAACACTTTATAGCATATGACATCTGATTGTGTACATATTATTCGTGATCTATAATCACTCATGTGTTTTTACTCATTGAGTGTCAGATACACTCAAGTCTTGTTAAACCTTCACATGACAAGAACATTTTCTTAATATTTCTATATTGAACTATTTCAATATCCATTCTATGTACTTTGACTTGAACATATTATGTGTTTCAATCTATCTTCATAGATCTTGACACTAGATATGTTTCAGTCCATATCCTTTCATTGAAGTTAATTTCTCAATGAAACCTTTTTAATCAAGTATATAATTACATCATTTATAACCAACTATATGTCATCTACATAAGTATTATAAATATGTCTCAGCGCTCCCACTTAATTTCTTGCAAATGCAAGCCTCTTCATCATCTCTAATGAAATCAAAAACTCTTTGACTATTTCATCCGGTGAAGATTCCAACTCCGCGATACTCACTTCATCAAATTGAAGTTTGTATATCTATCTAGTATTCCACGGATCAGCAAAACTCTTGGTTGTATCTTGTATACACCTTTTAATACATACTTCTGATAAGCTATGTATTTTGCCATCCTACTAACATATCTCATAAAAGAAATATGTAGTGATTACTAGAATAGTCGACATAGACTATAAGCATTGCTACGAAAGATCTAATCTTATCGCAGTCAACTCTTTGAACTTTGTCGTAAACAAATTTTCAACAAGTCGAGCTTCTTCAAGGATATTTCATCCAAGTCCATCAATTTCATAGATCCATTTACTTTCAAAAAGTATTCATCTATCTTGGATTTCATGGCGTATAGCCATTTTAACGGAGTCAGGGCCCATCATAACTTCTTTGTTTGTAGTTGGTTTATCATTGTTCAAAATCAATCCTTTGTCCACAAATCATTTATTTGATCACAAAGTAAACCATACCTACAAGGTTCAATATGTACTTCGATCTCCATGGCTAAAACACTTTGTAGTCATGGGAGCCATGATCGTCGTGGCCGCTTCCGAAACCAATTCCGATGCTGCGCTACTCTGATCATTATGCTCAGGTTCATAAACCTTATCAAATTATATTGTCCTCCCACTCAAATACTTCACTAGAAACAATTTCTCAGAAATAAGAAACATTGACAAACACTTTTGTCTTTGTCTCGTGGGAAGAATTCCCAATTAAATCTCTGGGATAACCAACAAAGACATTCATCCGATTTTGGTTGTAAACTCTTAGACCAAAATTTAAAGAAAAGACTATTAGGATTTATACCCATACCATAACTTGTATGGTGTCATTTCAACGGATCATGATGATGCTCTATTTAGTGTAAAAGCGGTAGTCACTAAAGCATAATCCACAAAAATATAATGGCGTCATAATATTTTATCTCATCATTAATCCAACAAGGTTTGGATACATCTCTCGGATACTATATCATCATTATGATACTCCAAGAAATGTGAGTTGTAGAACAATTTCATGACTCTCTTAGATGTTCGCTAAAACTCGTAATTCAAATATTTTCACCATGATCCAATCATAGATATTTGACTTTTCTATTACGATGATTTCCACTTCATGCTGAAATTTATTTGAATCCATTCAAATGTTTCAAACTTCTTCCTTATTGAATATATCCATATATATACTCAATTCATTGTTGAAAGTTTTCATGAAGTAGAAGAATCTCCCGCACACAACTATGCCCAGTGAACCACATACATCATCATGTATTTTTCCACTAAGTTTGTTGCCCGTTCAACTCTTGGCCTATGAACGGTATTTTAATCATTCTCTTTAGAAAAGATTTGCAAGCGCCAAATGATTCAAAAATCAAATGACTCCAAAAATCCATTTGCATGGAGTTCCTTCATGCGTTCCTTTCTAACATGACCTAAATGGCGGTTCCACAAATAAGTGGAATTCAAATCATTTGCCTTATGGCATTTTAGCCTCAGTGTTATGTATGTGTGTTTCACCATTAAGATTTATAATAACTTATCCATCGTACATGGAGTAATGTCATAATTTGAACAACCCATTGCTTTCATTTTGACCAGAGAAAAATAACAATTATTAAGTTCTTTAGTATAAATTCTAAGGGCTAGATAGAATGCCAACGACGAACATAATAACACTTTATTTTGTTCCAGACGTGTATTCCTATCATATTCCTTGTCAGTCACTTAGGCCATTGTATTCTTGTATTGCGTTGTTTTGTATGACACTTCATACCAACCAATATAGTACTAATACCCAAGAATTTCATAGTGTGACTTAACTAGGAATACAACCATAACATGTATATCATTTATATACACCTGAGCTAGACTTTCTAGTCTTTTCTTTTCTTTTTGCCAAAATATCTTTTGCAGTTTCTCTTTTAGCTTTCCTCATTATTCAGAAAAACATTTCAACATCATTAACTTCTAGGTTTGTTGGTCAAATACCAATAACCTTGAGGTTCTTACTTTGAAGTTGATCATCATATGACAAGTGTTCCAGATTTCACTATTAATAACTTTGTAATATGAGGAACAATTTCACTCATAATTTTATCCATCATATCATGACGACTTTCCGAGACCATGTCTGCACATGCTAGGCTCGTAAAGTTTTAACCTTGGTATTTGCATGTGCAAATCTAGCTTGCACCCGTTGTATGCACACGTAGAATCTATCACACCCGATCATCACGCGATGCTTCGAAACGACGAGTCTTAGCAACGGTGCATATTAAGGATGCTCACTTCATGGATATGCGAATATCGTTAGTGCCCCAATAGTTGGAGGATTGTGACGCCTTGCGTCTTCAACCTTCGTACATTCCCATAAACTTATGAGTTCATGTAGTCTCACCAAATTATATTCTATCATCTTGCAATAAGGTCTTAGATATCACATATATCTCATACCTTGATAATTTCTGAAAACTAAATTTTCAGCTCCTTACTTTTCAAACAGATTTGAACTTCAAATTTTACGGAGACAATATAACTTTAGGTACTAATTGAAACCATAGCTCTTTGAATCAACAATGTGAGGTTTACTAAAAGTTTGCAATAGGACTTAATTAATTCTTGATTCTTTAACAATACGGTACCAATCCGTAAAGTTTCTTGTCAGATTTTAACAGTATTTCTATCTCAATTACAAGACTAGCACATGGTAGAAAACGGATGCCAATACTACAAAATTAATTCAAAATACTACTCAGACTATGTTTATGATAATTAGTTCATGTTTTAATCTAATTACTAATGAACTCCCACTTAATACAACATCCCTCATAGTTGTTAAGTGGTACACGATCCAAATCCACTACACCAAAACCGATCATCACGTGAGATGATGTAGCTTTAATGGTGAACATCAACATGTTGATCATATCATCCATATGACTCGTGTTCAACCTTTCGGTTTCCGTTGTCCCGAGGCCATGTCTGTACATGCTAGGCTCGTCAAGCAAACCCAAGTATTCCGCGTGTGCAACATGGCTTACACCCGTTGTATATGAACGTTGAATCTATCACATCCGATCATCACGAGATGCTTTGAAACGACGAACTTTGGCAACGGTGCATATGAGGGGAGAACACTTTATTATCTTGATATTAATGTGAGGGATCATCTTATAATGCTACCGTCGCGTTCTAAGCAAAATAAGATGCATAAAGGATTAACATCACATGCAATTCATATGTGATATGATATGGCCCTTTTGTCTTTGCGCCTTTGATCTTCATCTCCAAAGCACGGACATGATCTCCATCATCAACGGGCATGATCTCCATCATCGTCGGCGTAGCGTCAAGGTCCATGGCGCCGTCTTCATGATTGTTCACCTCATGTAGCAACTATTACAACTACTTTGAAATACTACTCAACATGAAAATTAAAGACAACCATAAGGCTCCTGCCGGTTGCCACAATACAATAATGATCATCTCATACATATTCATCATCACATTATGGCCATATCACATCACCAAACTCTGCAAAAACAAGTTAGACGTCTCTAATTTGGTTTGCATATTTTACGTGGTTTAGTGTATTCGAGAGAGATCTAATCTACCTACGAACATGAACCACAACGGTGATACTAATGTTGTCAATAGAAGAGTAAATTGAATCTTCATTATAGTAGGAGAGACAGACACCCGCAAAGCCTCTTATGCAATACAAGTTGCATGTCGAACGAGGAACAAGTCTCATGAACGCGGTCATGTAAAGTTAGTCCGAGCCGCTTCATCCCACTATGCCACAAAGATGCAAAGTACTCAAACTAAAGACAACAAGAGCATCAACGCCCACAAAACCATTGTGTTTTACTCGTGCAACCATCTATGCATAGACACGGCTCTGATACCTCTGTAGGGATTCGTTGCATAGAAAACAAAAAATTTCCTACCGCGAGAACGCAATCCAAGCCAAGATGCAATCTAGAAGACGGGAGCAACGAGGGGGTATCGAGTCTCACCCTTGAAGAGATTCCAAAGCCTACAAGATGAGGCTCTTGTTGCTGCGGTAGACGTTCACTTGCCGCTTGCAAAAGCGCGTAGAAGATCTTGATCACGATCGCTTCCGGCGCCACGAACGGGCAGCACCTCCGTACTCGGTCACACGTTTGGTTGTTGATGAAGACGATGTCCACCTCCCGTTCCAGTGGGCAGCGGAAGTAGTAGCTCCTCTTGAATCCGACAGCACGACGGCGTGGTGTCGGTGGCGGTGGAGAACTCCGGCGGAGCTTCGCTAAAGCTACGCGGGAGATATGGAGAAGAGGGGGCGGCTAGGGTTTGGGAGGGGGTGGCCGGCCACTTCAATGGGGCGGCCAGCTTGTAGTCTTGGGGTGGCCGGCCCCCTCCCTTGGCCCCTCATTATATAGGTGGAACCCCAAGTGTTGGACTCCAAGTCTTCGAATAAGACCCGAAACCAAAACCTTCCATATGAAAAGGAAACCTACCTAGGGTGGGAATCCCACTTGGGGTGGGATTCCGCCGGAATTCCCCCCTTCCATATGGGGGGGTGGCCGGCCCCCTAAGGGGGAGTCCACTTGGGACTCCTCCCCCACTAGGGTTGGCCGGCCATGGAGGTGGAGTCCCACCGGGACTCCACCTTCCTTGGTGGTTTCTTCCGGACTTTTCTAGAACCTTCTAGAACCTTCCATAGAACCTTCCACATCATTTTAATTCACATAAAATGACATCCTATATATGAATCTTATTCTCCGGACCATTCCGGAACTCCTCGTGATGTCCGGGATCTCATCCGGGACTCCGAACAAATATTCGAACTCCATTCCATATTCAAGTTCTACCATTTCTGTGGGGACCCCGGACTAACTGTCCGAAATACCCTGTTATGTATACAGTTCACGATCCCATGATCAGTGCGCCGCGAACACATAACCGAACTGATATCAAATTACATCCTTCATTACAAAACGGAATAAGAAAATTACAATAGGTCACATGACCAATCTTTACATAATAGCCTCGAAGGGCCTAATCTAATCATCAGAGTAGCGGAATCACTTCAGCAGCGCAGAGCCCAAGTCATCTGCCTTAACCCTACAGGCAACTGACTGAGAAGACATTCCTAGCTTGCATAGACGTCATCAACTCCTTCTTCATCCGTCGAAGTCCTCCAGGTCTGGCCAAGTAAATAGCCAGGGACAAAGTCGTGAGTACATTTGAATTGTACTCGCAAACCATCAAGAAGGTGATAACAATTCTATCTAAAGAAGACAAGAGAGGGAGAATAGTTTCTCTGGTGGATATAGCATGTGAAAGAGAATCAGTTTCTCTTGTGGATATAGCATCCCACATCACAGTTGAAGGGGACACTAAGAAAGTCCTATGACATCTCTATATCTTTGCTAAAGAAGAGGTAGCATACCGCCATCTCAATTGATGGGGATACTAGGGAAGTCCTATGACATCTCTATATCTTTGTTAAAGAAGAGTTCCTCTACATGAAACACTAGGAAGGGTCACCCTCTTTTGTTTCATTTTCCTCGACCATCTCCACATGGTCGGCACACCATCTTTCCCGTACCCTTCCGGTACTTCCAACACACATTTCCTTTGGAAATCATTTTCAAAACCAAAACTCGACACAGCTCTGTAACGGCCATCCCAACCGTCCATGACCGCGGACGCGGCTATTCGAATAGTTTTGACTCTGCAGAGTTTGCACACTTTCACCACAACTATCCGGATACCTATCGTGTGGGCATCATCCCCGCATAACGACATATGCCACGACGGATACCCGGACATAACCTTTCGCCTATTCGTCTTAACACGAGGTCCTACCCTATGGAGTATGTACCTCCCCGGCACCGTGGCAGCTCACCTCCTCTAGAGCGTGGCTCCACCGCCAAGCCAGGAGACCCATAGTGTCTTCCGGACGGGTCAGCCCCGAAGGCCTCCCGTTATACTATTGTCCCAACCATGACAACCCGGACTCGGGGGTAACCGTACCCTTGTATAGTTGTGCGGTGCCTCATGCTAAGAAGAACAAACGTCAAGTTAAGCCTCGTGCCCACGTTGGAGTAGCTATGGTTGCGCTGTTTAGTTGTTCCGGGCGAATACAAAGAACCATGTGTCGTTTTTCTCAAAAACCCAAGTCACACACACCTTCCTCTTTCCAACCATCTTTGTCAAGATCCTTTCCTTTCATAAACCATACGCTTGGGTAAGATTGCCTCACCCAAGGTTTTCATAAACATTTACAACAAGGTAAACCTTGAGGGGTTCCCAATCTAAAGTTTCATGAGTTGAACTAATACAACACTATGGCCGAGATGAGGGTCATCACGCCATTGAGGGTATGAAAAAGAGGTATTGGAGTGGATCATACTTGCTTGAGCTAAGCATGTATTATGACAACACAAGAGGAAATATACTTTCAGATTTGTGGTGCTATCTAACCCAATCAATAGATAGATAGGGATGAGAATTGACCAACACCAACACCATTAAGGGAAAACAGGCATACTCATCACAATTTGAGAATACACCAAAAACATGGTATTGATACATCTACACTAGAAGGGGGTGTAGTATGAATCTTGTCCCGAGGTGGAACATATTCAAGCTAAATATAGAAAGCAAGTTGGATAGCAATGGCCATGATACCATACACCCAACCAATTACCAAGACCTTGACAAGATAAAACTACTAGAGGTACCATGCTTGCATCCAAGCATAGATGACAACAATATGGAGATCATCACACATTGAACCAAGATGCTATTGATAGCACAAGATGACATCCAAAGAGACATCATATCAGAGATCAAAAGATGGCTTGCATTGGCTTATTTGTCCCTGGACTTCTTCAACTCCATCAAATAAGAATTCCCACAGTACAAATAAAATCCTTGTCCGATTCCACTTCTTCTTCTTCTCCTCCGAAATTGTTCGCATCTATCGCCGGAAAATATAAAAGGAACACAATCAATCACATTGCTCCAAACATAACAAGCATGCAACATTCAACAAACAACAAGCAATAGCTAACCACCTTACTACGGGCTAACATACAAAGAACTTATAGATACTACAAAGCAACTAAAAGAAAACCCCATTTATTTACCTAGTAAAGGTATGAGAGTGCCACGACTTAGCAATTGCCTCTCTAGGTATCACCATGGCACAACTAAGTATCCCCTGGTAGATAACATCATAAAGAGAACAAGAGCATTAGTTTGACATCAAATACATTCACAAAACATTTTCAAACATTTTTGGAAAAGTAGAAAACGGTTTTCCTAACTTAGTTTGCTCACATAACACAACATCCAAAATAGGAAGCAAACCACATTCCACATCATTTGAAAACTTAAGCAAAACAATAGGGCTAAAGTTGAGTTGCAGAGGTTTTGTTTTGCAAGCATAAAACAAAGGTTGCCCAGTTCTAAATAAAAGAGTTGGTCAAGGTTTTTAAATAAACCCAACAAGTTTTGGTCCAACAATGCATGTCACACATATACCTTACTAACAGTAACGAAAATGCATGAACAGAGACTAACACTATTTTTCCTAGATGGCCAGTACTAATACAAGACTAACCCAATTGGATTCACTCAAAAATATTAAACTTACAAATTTAGGAATTTGTTTGAATCTGACTGTACAGAAAACAAGATCTGTAAGCCATAAATCGTAGAAAAATCCTAAAAATATGGGACCACTGGCATTTGAAAGGTATTTAAACAGAGAGGCATACACAATTGGATTTGGGTTCAAATTGTTTCTGAAACTCTCACAAATGGATTGACAAGGTTACTGCATGTTTGTACCATTTGCTTTCTCTCTGGAGTTACAGAACAGATAAAGGTGTGAAACTTATTTGAGAAGATTAAGAAAACATTCAGTAATCCTACCTAATTGGAATCACTCAATTAGGTTAAAAAATGGATTTTTGGTGATTTAAAAGCTAACAGCCAAGTCTGCAGAACACACATAACAAGTTTAATTCACCCAAAATCTTACATAACTCATAAAAATATGAGGTCAGGTGCATCTGAAAGGTATTGAAAAGCTGGTTCTTACTCAATTGGTTTCATTCAAAAATTCGTTCCCAAGCTCCTGGTTTAATTCGACAAAGTCAGATCTGACCAGATCTTGACCTGTGAACCATTTCAGTTTCAGGAGGTCAATCGAAGTGAAACCACCGCCAAAATGAAGGTATTGAAGAGGGCTTTCACCTACAGTTGAGTTTGCTCAAAAAAGTTTCGTAAAACGGAACAAATCTAACAAACAGTGAATCTGCATGTTTACAGAACTTTATTTACCACGGACAATCCGTAACGAATTTGAGGATAAGACCAACGCCAAGTTGTAGATCTTTTCTGTATCTATCCGCGGAACTTTGAATCACTCGATTTGGATCTGCGCACGAGATTTGGTGGATTTTACAAGTTCGTACCAGAATCTGAAACAGCAAGATAGCAGAAATTACTGCAAGGATTTGGACGAACTTTGCTCAAGAACTTCAGATCTGAGGATAGCTCAAGCTTCTCCATGCTTGGACCAACATGCACCTGCATCAAGATCCAATCTTAGCAATGGAGGAAGAGGAAGAGGAGAGAAAACCATCTAGGGTTGGGGAGAAGAAGGAGAGGGAGGCTCTCATGGTGAGGAGGAGCTTGAGGGAGGAGGGAGTCGCATCTTGGAGAGGTTTCCATGGCCATGGCCGGCCATGGTTGCTAGGAGGAGCAGCATTTCGTGGTGTAGGAGAGGAGGAGAGTGTGAGGGAGTGGAGAGTGAAGAAAATGAGCAAAGGGGGAGGTGGTGGCCAGCCAAGGGGGTATTTATAGAGGGAGAGGGGTGGCTGCCTCCTTTTTCATTGGCCAAGGAAGGTGGCTGCCCATTTATTGATTGGAGTAGTTGGGAGGCAATGCTTGCAAGAGAAGAAAGTGAGGAGAAACATGGCTGGTCAAAATTGTCATGGCCGGCTCCATTCTTGCCAAGCACAAGTGAGCAATGTGAGAGAAAGGCACAACATCAATGTGTATAGACAAGGTATGATGTTGAGAAGATAATATCAATGAGTGACTTTGATAATGATAAAAATAGGAGTAGATACATATAGATAAAAATGAGTATGAAGGTGACATGTGCCATGTGCCATGAGAATAATCTCCACCACTTTGGTTGAGACCAACTTAGGATGAAGATAGTTCCCAAGGTATAGTTGATGATTAGAGGTTTACATTAGAATTCAAAATTGAAAGAATTGGGATTCACCACATGGAACAATGCATGAGCATGCCAAGGTAGATGGGTGGTGATGGTGGTTTAGTCAATGATAGAGCAAGATTAAGAGAGATGGTGAGTGAAGTATTCATATACTCACAAGGATGAATATATTGACATAAATCATCAATTCATGAGGTCAAGACAATGATGGAAAAGAATAGAGGAGTGAGATAGATATGATGAAATATAAGATGTGCAAGTATTGCCATTTGAAAAAGAGTTTAATTGAAAGGTATGGGACACACCTCAATTGTCTAGAGACAATTGGGAATGAACTCAAGTGAAATGGAATTTTGAAGATGTTGAGAGAAAACTAGTTGGAACATAGGAGTTCAAAATATTCTACTTACTCTCTCAAGTAAAGTAGAGTTTTTCTTAATTGTAAAATAAGCAAGAGGAAAACAAGAAATGGTATAAGTACCATAAACAAGCCTTTTGTTAAAAAGAGCACAAAATAGAAAGTAATGTTTCTGAAATCAGTACTTGTTAGAAATGGGATGAGAAAACAAAACCCATTTCAGTTCCTTGTTTTCCTTGAAGAAATATCTTGAAAAGTTTTAGTAAAACTAGAAGTAGTTTTGTGATCAAAACTAGAGAAGGAAAATCAATAGGACTTTTGAGAGAGAAAACTAATTTAGGGAGAAGTGTTCTCAAGGGTAGATGGTGGCTACAAAATGTACCCATCATACCTACTCTTGGTTTTGTGGATATTAAAATTGGATTAAATAAACACAAGAGGTAAAAGAGGAAGAAGTGATCTGGTGCTGAAACATTGGATAGGATACCAGATCAAGTGATTATAAGAGTTGCAAGTGGAGGATGTGACATGTAAGATGTGGAAGTTGCAGGGGGTGTTGTATAGAAGAGATCCATGCACTGAGGTCACCAAAAACAGTTGTGGGTGCTAAGAGATCAACTGCCAAAGTTGGAATCTTATAAGTAGGCACACTCATGTTGCCATCAGGAGGGAGGTTTGATGTAGTAAAAAGAAAAACAATTCTTCCTAGCCACCATGTGTTTTATTTAGTGAGATGCTTGTTTAACCACTAGAGGTGTTGTTATTAAGGGTAGCTCAAATCAAAACTCAACAAGCAAATCAAGACAATTTATCTACCAACAGATCAAGGCAATTCATCATAACAAACAGATCAAGGCAATTCATGTTAATTAGTCTATAGAAAAAGTTTTTGTTCCCCCTAATTTTTGCACTTTGGATAATTAAACAAGCTTGCAAAAAGTTGGGGTGTTACAGATCTTCCACCCTTAAAATAATCTCGTCCCGAGATTACTAAGCATAGAACTAGAGGGGTTGTAAAGTTTAACTAAAGTTAGACTCCATTCTTTTGTAGATGTGCCATTTTTTTTTGAGAAGGTCGTTGCTTCATCTTCTGGGAGACATGATGGATTCCTGCCGATGGTGAGCTTCATGAAGAGGTTGAATACTCCAAGCAGGTGTTAGAGTCCACGATTCAAGGAGAGTTAGCGCACTCCAGCGGTGCTTTAGCAGGGTTGAAAACTTTTTAGAGTTAACTTTAAATTTTAGTGGAAGACGAAGTCTTCCACCCTTAAAATTGTTCATAGGGGGGTTTAAAAACTCTAAGCTTCGGCCAAGGGTCTTGTCAGTGCTTTCGAAGAAGTGATCTTTCTCTCGTCTTGAGTTGAAGCATATTCAGGGAGCGAGGTGCAGTCCACAGCTTCAAGGGAAGTTAGTGCATCCCAAATTCCCAACGGTGTTTAAAAAGGTTTAAATTTTTAGGGTCAGCTCCAATTTTTAGTGGAAGACGAAGTCTTCCACCCTTAGGATTTTTCATCGGGTTTCGGAAAAACTCAGAGCTTCTGCCTTGTAGTCCTGTCTGGGCTTCTGAAGAAGTCATCGATCTTCCGTATTCAGTTGAAGAATCTTCAGTAGACGATGTGTAGTCCACGACTTCAAGAGGCACTCACGGTTTTTATTAGACCATATAACGCGCGGTAAGTTAGTAAGTCGATGAAACGCCTGGTTGGTCTCCATATGAAGCAGCAACGAAGGCCGTCGAAGACAATCTTCAGCTTGAGGGTCAGTGTTGACTTATACCACTTAAGAAGTGAGCAGGTAAAATACACCTAATCTTGAGTCTTGAGGTATCTTCATGAGCTTCACTTGATGAGGAACAGATGAACCATGTGATGTAACTTGGGTCTGACGCTATTGTTCTCTCAGTTTGTTAGACGGTGTGTTAGAGGGTGGTTTCAAAAAGATATCCTCGAGGTTAGCGCGATTATACTCCAAGGTTAGACAAAGTTAGTATGCATGTCTTCTTGCAGAGGTGCAGTCACTCTTGAGGGTAGGGTCTTCTATCTTCTCGGCTTAGTAGAGATGCTTCAGCTGATCTTGAAAGTAGTTGGCGTAGATAGGGGTCTGGGTCAGTTTCTCTGACGGTTGAGAATCGATGGTTAACAGGGTTAACTTATCCATTTAGCTAGCAGTAAGCATTTTATCGGCGAGGTAGATGACTGTGAAAACGTCTTAGAGGGGCTTCCTACGCTGGTTTATCACACCAAGAGTGTTTTTCAGACCTAAAGACCAAGACAATCAAACACACAACAAACAAATAAAAACACTCAAGACAACACACTTAGGGAACTACAAGCAATCATCAAACCAGACATGGTAACACAAGTACCCATGGATGACTAATACGCGGGGGTAGCTCAATCAAATCGATTGAGTTTTGTCCTATCCATCCTATAGGTTTGGGCTGGTCACATATGTTGCAGTCTTCAGCTTGTTGACATCATCTTCAACAAGGATTCTTGAAGCAGAGAGTGGTGATGCGGCCTGGTGTTGAGTCGTCGAGGTTGAGGTAGAGGCTAAAACTGTGTAGTCTTCTTGCTCAACATCCCGGGGACGTGGGGTCTTCGAAGGGGTAGTTGTGTAGGTACTCCCAAAGTCGGCATCTTCTGGTGGCTGGCCTAAAAATTACTAGTCAAAAACTGAGGACTTGATCCCTGGCGACTGCAAAAAGTGCAAGTCCACGGAGGAACAAGGTCAGATCTTTGACATACTTTGGTGACAACCAAAGACATGATATTATCATTCTTTTATGTGCACACTAAGTCGGCCTCCAATCTTCAATAGCTGTCGTTGGAGATTCATGAGTCTTCCTGTGGGATTGATGTATCTTTGAGGTCGAGTCTCCGGTCTGAGTTGGGGACATCGTCCAATATGTAGGTTTGAAGTGGATGAGACAATAGAGTAAGAATTTTCAAACACTTCTATAAAGCGGAGAGATAAGAATTTAGAAGTTTTGAAGAAACAAGAGGAGTAGAAGCTATGCTTCCGACTAACGAAAGAATTTGTTTGGTAAATAGTTTTGCCCAAGTACTTGTTTCCTAACTAACGTCCAGGCTAACTAAGGTCTCCTACAGTCAGGATGGCTCTGATACCAGCTCTGTGGGGACCCCGGACTAACTGTCCGAAATACCCTGTTATGTATACAGTTCACGATCCCATGATCAGTGCGCCGCGAACACATAACCGAACTGATATCAAATTACATCCTTCATTACAAAATGGAATAAGAAAATTACAATAGGTCACATGACCAATCTTTACATAATAGCCTCGAAGGGCCTAATCTAATCATCAGAGTAGCGGAATCACTTCAGCAGCGTAGAGTCCAAGTCATCTGCCTTAACCCTACAGGCAACTGACTGAGAAGACGTTCCTAGCTCGCATGGACGTCATCAACTCCTTCTTCATCCGTCGAAGTCCTCCAGGTCTGGCCAAGTAAATAGCCAGGGACAAAGCCGTGAGTACATTTGAATTGTACTCGCAAACCATCAAGAAGGTGATAACAATTCTAACTAAAGAAGACAAGAGAGGGAGAATAGTTTCTCTGGTGGATATAGCATGTGAAAGAGAATCAGTTTCTCTTGTGGATATAGCATCCCACATCACAGTTGAAGGGGACACTAAGAAAGTCCTATGACATCTCTATATCTTTGTTAAAGAAGAGGTAGCATACCGCCATCTCAATTGATGGGGATACTAGGGAAGTCCTATGACATCTCTATATCTTTGTTAAAGAAGAGTTCCTCTACATGAAACACTAGGAAGGGTCACCCTCTTTTGTTTCATTTTCCTCGACCATCTCCACATGGTCGGCACACCATCTTTCCCGTACCCTTCCGGTACTTCCAACACACATTTCCTTTGGAAATCATTTTCAAAACCAAAACTCGACACAGCTCTGTAACAGCCATCCCAACCGTCCATGACCGCGGACGTGGCTATTCGAATAGTTTTGACTCTGCAGAGTTTGCACACTTTCACCACAACTATCCGGATACCTATCGTGTGGGCATCATCCCCGCATAACGACATATGCCACGACGGATACCCGGACATAACCTTTCACCTATTCGTCTTAACACGAGGTCCTACCCTATGGAGTATGTACCTCCCCGGCACCGTGGCAGCTCACCTCCTCTAGAGCGTGGCTCCACCGCCAAGCCAGGAGACCCATAGTGTCTTCCGGACGGGTCAGCCCCGAAGGCCTCCCGTTATACTATTGTCCCAACCATGACAACCCGGACTCGGGGGTAACCGTACCCTTGTATAGTTGTGCGGTGCCTCATGCTAAGAAGAACAAACGTCAAGTTAAGCCCCGTGCCCACGTTGGAGTAGCTATGGTTGCGCTGTTTAGTTGTTCCGGGCGAATACAAAGAACCATGTGTCGTTTTTCTCAAAAACCCAAGTCACACACACCTTCCTCTTTCCAACCATCTTTGTCAAGATCCTTTCCTTTCATAAACCATACGCTTGGGTAAGATTGCCTCACCCAAGGTTTTCATAAACATTTACAACAAGGTAAACCTTGAGGGGTTCCCAATCTAAAGTTTCATGAGTTGAACTAATACAACACTATGGCCGAGATGAGGGTCATCACGCCATTGAGGGTATGAAAAAGAGGTATTGGAGTGGATCATACTTGCTTGAGCTAAGCATGTATTATGACAACACAAGAGGAAATATACTTTCAGATTTGTGGTGCTATCTAACCCAATCAATAGATAGATAGGGATGAGAATTGACCAACACCAACACCATTAAGGGAAAACAGGCATACTCATCACAATTTGAGAATACACCAAAAACATGGTATTGATACAATCTACACTAGAAGGGGGTGTAGTATGAATCTTGTCCCGAGGTGGAACATATTCAAGCTAAATATAGAAAGCAAGTTGGATAGCAATGGCCATGATACCATACACCCAACCAATTACCAAGACCTTGACAAGATAAAACTACTAGAGGTACCATGCTTGCATCCAAGCATAGATGACAACAATATGGAGATCATCACACATAGAACCAAGATGCTATTGATAGCACAAGATGACATCCAAAGAGACATCATATCAGAGATCAAAAGATGGCTTGCATTGGCTTATTTGTCCCTGGACTTCTTCAACTCCATCAAATAAGAATTCCCACAGTACAAATAAAATCCTTGTCCGATTCCACTTCTTCTTCTTCTCCTCCGAAATTGTTCGCATCTATCGCCGGAAAATATAAAAGGAACACAATCAATCACATTGCTCCAAACATAACAAGCATGCAACATTCAACAAACAACAAGCAATAGCTAACCACCTTACTACGGGCTAACATACAAAGAACTTATAGATACTACAAAGCAACTAAAAGAAAACCCCATTTATTTACCTAGTAAAGGTATGAGAGTGCCACGACTTAGCAATTGCCTCTCTAGGTATCACCATGGCACAACTAAGTATCCCCTGGTAGATAACATCATAAAGAGAACAAGAGCATTAGTTTGACATCAAATACATTCACAAAACATTTTCAAACATTTTTGGAAAAGTAGAAAACAGTTTTCCTAACTTAGTTTGCTCACATAACACAACATCCAAAATAGGAAGCAAACCACATTCCACATCATTTGAAAACTTAAGCAAAACAATAGAGCTAAAGTTGAGTTGCAGAGGTTTTGTTTTGCAAGCATAAAACAAAGGTTGCCCAGTTCTAAATAAAAGAGTTGGTCAAGGTTTTTAAATAAACCCAACAAGTTTTGGTCCAACAATGCATGTCACACATATACCTTACTAACAGTAATGAAAATGCATGAACAGAGACTAACACTATTTTTCCTAGATGGCCAGTACTAATACAAGACTAACCCAATTGGATTCACTCAAAAATATTAAACCTACAAATTTAGGAATTTGTTTGAATCTGACTGTACAGAAAACAAGATCTATAAGCCATAAATCGTAGAAAAATCCTAAAAATATGGGACCACTGGCATTTGAAAGGTATTTAAACAGAGAGGCATACACAATTGGATTTGGGTTCAAATTGTTTCTGAAACTCTCACAAATGGATTGACAAGGTTACTGCATGTTTGTACCATTTGCTTTCTCTCTGGAGTTACAGAACAGATAAAGGTGTGAAACTTATTTGAGAAGATTAAGAAAACATTCAGTAATCCTACCTATTTGGAATCACTCAATTAGGTTCAAAAATGGATTTTTGGTGATTTAAAAGCTAACAGCCAAGTCTGCAGAACACACATAACAAGTTTAATTCACCCAAAATCTTACATAACTCATACAAAATATGAGGTCAGGTGCATCTGAAAGGTATTGAAAAGCTGGTTCTTACCCAATTGGTTTCATTCAAAAATTCGTTCCCAAGCTCCTGGTTTAATTCGACAAAGTCAGATCTGACCAGATCTTGACCTATGAACCATTTCAGTTTCAGGAGGTCAATCGAAGTGAAACCACCGCCAAAATGAAGGTATTGAAGAGGGCTTTCACCTACAGTTGAGTTTGCTCAAAAAAGTTTCGTAAAACGGAACAAATCTAACAAACAGTGAATCTGCATGTTTATAGAACTTTATTTACCACGGACAATCCGTAACGAATTTGAGGATGAGACCAACGCCAAGTTGTAGATCTTTTCTGTATCTATCCGCGGAATTTTGAATCACTCGATTTGGATCTGCGCACGAGATTTGGTGGATTTTACAAGTTCGTACTAGAATCTGAAACAGCAAGATAGCAGAAATTACTGCAAGGATTTGGACGAACTTTGCTCAAGAACTTCAGATCTGAGGATAGCTCAAGCTTCTCCATGCTTGGACCAACATGCACCTGCATCAAGATCCAATCTTAGCAATGGAGGAAGAGGAAGAGGAGAGAAAACCATCTAGGGTTGGGGAGAAGAAGGAGAGGGAGGCTCTCATGGTGAGGAGGAGCTTGAGGGAGGAGGGAGTCGCATCTTGGAGAGGTTTCCATGGCCATGGCCGGCCATGGTTGCTAGGAGGAGCAGCATTTCGTGGTGTAGGAGAGGAGGAGAGTGTGAGGGAGTGGAGAGTGAAGAAAATGAGCAAAGGGGGAGGTGGTGGCCAGCCAAGGGGGTATTTATAGAGGGAGAGGGGTGGCTGCCTCCTTTTTCATTGGCCAAGGAAGGTGGCTGCCCATTTATTGATTGGAGTAGTTGGGAGGCAATGCTTGCAAGAGAAGAAAGTGAGGAGAAACATGGCTGGTCGAAATTGTCATGGCCGGCTCCATTCTTGCCAAGCACAAGTGAGCAATGTGAGAGAAAGGCACAACATCAATGTGTATAGACAAGGTATGATGTTGAGAAGATAATATCAATGAGTGACTTTGATAATGATAAAAATAGGAGTAGATACATATAGATAAAAATGAGTATGAAGGTGACATGTGCCATGTGCCATGAGAATAATCTCCACCACTTTGGTTGAGACCAACTTAGGATGAAGATAGTTCCCAAGGTATAGTTGATGATTAGAGGTTTACATTAGAATTCAAAATTGAAAGGTATGGGACACACCTCAATTGTCTAGAGACAATTGGGAATGAACTCAAGTGAAATGGAATTTTGAAGATGTTGAGAGAAAACTAGTTGGAACATAGGAGTTCAAAATATTCTACTTACTCTCTCAAGTAAAGTAGAGTTTTTCTTAATTGTAAAATAAGCAAGAGGAAAACAAGAAATGGTATAAGTACCATAAACAAGCCTTTTGTTAAAAAGAGCACAAAATAGAAAGTAATGTTTCTGAAATCAGTACTTGTTAGAAATGGGATGAGAAAACAAAACCCATTTCAGTTCCTTGTTTTCCTTGAAGAAATATCTTGAAAAGTTTTAGTAAAACTAGAAGTAGTTTTGTGATCAAAACTAGAGAAGGAAAATCAATAGGACTTTTGAGAGAGAAAACTAATTTAGGGAGAAGTGTTCTCAAGGGTAGATGGTGGCTACAAAATGTACCCATCATACCTACTCTTGGTTTTGTGGATATTAAAATTGGATTAAATAAACACAAGAGGTAAAAGAGGAAGAAGTGATCTGGTGCTGAAACATTGGATAGGATACCAGATCAAGTGATTATAAGAGTTGCAAGTGGAGGATGTGACATGTAAGATGTGGAAGTTGCAGGGGGTGTTGTATAGAAGAGATCCATGCACTGAGGTCACCAAAAACAGTTGTGGGTGCTAAGAGATCAACTGCCAAAGTTGGAATCTTATAAGTAGGCACACTCATGTTGCCATCAGGAGGGAGGTTTGATGTAGTAAAAAGAAAAACAATTCTTCCTAGCCACCATGTGTTTTATTTAGTGAGATGCTTGTTTAACCACTAGAGGTGTTGTTATTAAGGGTAGCTCAAATCAAAACTCAACAAGCAAATCAAGACAATTTATCTACCAACAGATCAAGGCAATTCATCATAACAAACAGATCAAGGCAATTCATGTTAATTAGTCTATAGAAAAAGTTTTTGTTCCCCCTAATTTTTGCACTTTGGATAATTAAACAAGCTTGCAAAAAGTTGGGGTGTTACAATTTCAACATCCAACTTTAAGTGTGTCACCCTACGGTTCGTGAACTATGCGGACATGGTTGAGTACTCACTCCGACCAATAACTAATAGCGGGATCTGGAGATCCATAATGGCTCCCACATATTCAACGATGACTTTAGTGATCGAATGAACCATTCACATACAATACCAATTCCCTTTGTCACGCGATATTTTACTTGTCCGAGGTTTGATCTTCGGTATCACTCTATACCTTGTTCAACCTCGTCTCCTGACAAGTACTCTTTACTCGTACCGTGGTATGTGGTCTCTTATGAACTCATTCATATGCTTGCAAGACATTAGACGACATTCCACCGAGAGGGCCCAGAGTATATCTATCCGTCATCGGGATGGACAAATCCCACTGTTGATCCATATGCCTCAACTCATACTTTCCGGATACTTAATCCCACCTTTATAACCACCCATTTACGCAGTGGCGTTTGGTGTAATCAAAGTACCTTTCCGGTATAAGTGATTTACATGATCTCATGGTCATAAGGACTAGGTAACTATGTATCGAAAGCTTATAGCAAATAACTTAATGACGTGATCTTATGCTACGCCTAATTGGGTGTGTCCATTATATCATTCACATAATAACACAACCTTGTTATTAATAACATCCAATGTTCATGATCATGAAACTAATCATCCATTAATCAACAAGCTAGTTAAGAGGCATACTAGGGACTTCTTTGTTTGTCTATATATCACACATGTACTAATGTTTCGGTTAATACAATTATAGCATGACATATAAACATTTATCATAAACATAAAGATATAAATAATAACCACTTTATTATTGCCTCTAGGGCATATCTCCTTCAGCCTCACCATAGCCTCCACATTCTCCTGAGAGGAAGTATCATCCTCCCAGTATATGGTCTTGGTCCCATCCTTGGTTGCACAAAGACCTGAAGCAACTGCTTTTCCCCATATGTCCTTAGACACAGAGATCAACCTTTCAAAGCACATATCAGTCACTTTATCCTGCACCAACTGGACTGACACCTGTGGTAACATGTAACTAAGAAATCTGCTCCTCTGCATATCAGGAGGTGGTGGAGGGCCAACAAACAAAGTGACCACCCCCACCTGCAGTACATTATTGACATGCATTTGCTGATTTACTCCATGTCCATCCACCATATTCACAGAAGAGCTGGAACTATCAGACAAATTAAGTACCATAGACTCAGGTGCCTCTTGGACTTCCTCTTCCTCCATATTGCCCTGCTCATTCTGCTCTGCATTGGGCTTATTGCCCCCTCCAAGCTCAGGCTCTTGCTGCACTGCATCCCACCCAACCTCTGGGAACTGTGGGTTAGCAAAAAGATTATTATTGTGCAACAAATGACCAGGTAAAGGGTGTGGATTTCCATCTGGTGGCATCTGATCCTCATCAGCAGGAAGGATTTCAGCAAAATCTGCAGTTAGAATAAATACAGGTGCTGTCCATGACTCCTTGACACCTCCAACTGAAGAAAATTTACCAAAAACCACATCCCTAGGCACCAATTGAGGAGATGGAAAAGAGGCATAAACCAGAACTCTCTCTAGCACTAGATCATTGTTATTCCAGGTTTGATACTGTCCAAAAGTGCCAACTGCATTAGCAATATCCAGGTCATTGCGGTAATCTAGATGCATACCTAAGAACATAAGCCATCCTCTGCGAAAACCCAACGCTGCTCTGTGATTCTGCGGTGCCTCACCAACATGCAGGAACCTAATCATACGATCTTGCAACTGAAACTGTCCATGCTGGACAAGAGCACTGGCCGAGTTGGGGCTACTCATCTCGAACAGGCCTACTCCAAATAAGCTAGGTTGCAAAGACACTACATTGCGCTGCAAAGGTCTGACCAAGAAGTTATGCACCTGATTTCTCCAAAGAGCAGCCGCTTGCGGCGGCGGTGGGTCCACCGTTGCAATACAGAAGGCTTGATGACGAGCCGGAGGATCTTGCGCCGCGTAATAGAAGGAACGCGCCAGACGCGTAGGGCCTCCATCGATGACCTGATGCCCCCATGGCAACCAGGGCAGGGGATCAACTTCGAACACCGCCATTGTCTCCGAGGACGAAGAAGATGGAACAGCAGGGTCCGGTGGTTGCTTGTGATTAATGTCCGGCTGACTCTGTCTTGTTACCAGGGGATTTTGCAATAAAGTATTAGAAGGGGGAACGGCGGAGTCCTCGGTTTCCTTAACGTGTATGGAATCTGAACACTGTTTAGGAATCCATGTCTGAGCCGACTTGCGCTTATTTGTCAAGCAATTTTTTCGAATATGACCATAATTGAAACAAACTCTGCATCTTATATCATTGGTACAGTTGATACGCGTACAGCACGCGTCCGTTGGGAACCCCAAGAGGAAGGTGTGATGCGTACAGCGGCAAGTTTTCCCTCAGTAAGAAACCAAGGTTTATCGAACCAGTAGGAGCCAAGAAGCACGTTGAAGGTTGATGGTGGCGGAGTGTAGTGCGGTGCAACACCAGGGATTCCGGCGCCAACGTGGAACCTGCACAACACAACCAAATTACTTTGCCCCAATGTGACAGTGAGGTTGTCAATCTCACCGGCTTGCTGTAACAAAGGATTAGATGTATAGTGTGGATGATGATTGTTTGCAGAAAACAGTAGAACAAGTATTGCAGTAGATTGTATTCGATTAAAAGAATGGACCGGGGTCCACAGTTCACTAGAGGCGTCTATCCCATAAGAATAAGCATGTTGGGTGAACAAATTACAGTTGGGCAATTGACAAATAAAGAGGGCATGACCATGCACATACATGATATGATGAGTATTGTGAGATTTAATTGGGCATTACGACAAAGTACATAGACCGCTATCCAGCATGCATCTATGCCTAAAAAGTCCACCTTCAGGTTATCATCCGAACCCCTTCCAGTATTAAGTTGCAAACAACAGACAATTGCATTAAGTATGGTGCATAATGTAATCAACAACTACATCCTTAGACATAGCATCGATGTTTTATCCCTAGTGGCAACAGCACATCCACAACCTTAGAACTTTCTCACATCCTGTCCAGATTTAATGGAGGCATGAACCCACTATCGAGCATAAATACTCCCTCTTGGAGTTACAAGCAAAAACTTGGCCAGAGCCTCTACTAGTAACGGAGAGCATGCAAGATCATAAACAACACATAGATAATAGATTGATAATCAACATAGCATAGTATTCTCTATTCATCGGATCCCAACAAACACAACATGTAGCATTACAGATAGATGATCTTGATCATGTTAGGCAGCTCACAAGATCCAACAATGAAGCACAATTAGGAGAAGACGACCATCTAGCTACTGCTATGGACCCATAGTCCAGGGGTGAACTACTCACTCATCACTCCGGAGGCGACCATGGCGGTGAAGAGTCCTCCGGGAGATGATTCCCCTCTCCGGCAGGGTGCCGGAGGCGATCTCCTGAATCCCCGAGATGGGATTGGTGGCGGCGGCATCTCTGGAAGGTTTTCCGTATCGTGGCTCTCGGTACTAGAACTATTATCGACGAAGGCTTCTTATAGTCGGAGAGGTATGTTTAGGGGCGACGCGAGGGGCCCACACAGTAGGCCGGCGCGGCCAGGGCTTGGGCCGCGCCGCCCTAGTGTGTTGCTGCCTCGTCGCCCCACTTCGTATCTCCCCCGGTGTTCTGGAAGCTTCGTGGAAAAATAAGATCCTGGGCGTTGATTTCGTCCAATTCCGAGAATATTTCCTTACTAGGATTTCTGAAACCAAAAACAGTAGAAAACAACAACTGGCTCTTCGGCATCTCGTTAATAGGTTAGTACCGGAAAATGCATAAATATGACATAAAGTATGCATAAAACATGTAGGTATTATCAATAAAGTGGCATGGAACATAAGAAATTATCGATACGTTGGAGACGTATCAGCATCCCCAAGCTTAGTTCCTGCTCGTCCCGAGTAGGTAAACGATAACAAAGATAATTTCTGAAGTGACATGCCATCATAATCTTGATCACACTATTGTAAGCACATGTAATGAATGCAGCGATCAAAGCAATGGTAAATGACATGAGTAAACAACTGAATCATATAGCAAAGACTTTTCATGAATAGTACTTTCAAGACAAGCATCAATAAGTCTTGCATAAGAGTTAACTCATAAAGCAATAAATTCATAGTAGAGGTATTGAAGCAACACAAAGGAAGATTAAGTTTCAGCGGTTGCTTTCAACTTATAACATGTATATCTCATGGATATTGTCAACATAAAGTAATATAATAAGTGCAATATGAAAGTATGTAGGAATCAATGCACAGTTCACACAAGTGTTTGCTTCTTGAGGTGGAGAGAAATAGGTGAACTGACTCAACATAAAAGTAAAAGAAAGGCCCTTCGCAAAAGGAAACATTGATTGCTATATTTGTGCTAGAGCTTTGGTTTTGAAAACATAAAGAGAGCATAAAAGTAAAATTTTGAGAGGTGTTTATTGTTGTCAACGAATGGTAGTGGGCACTCTAACCCCCTTGCCAGACAAACCTTCAAAGAGCGGCTCCCATGAAACATTTTATTTTTGGGTGGCACTCCTTCCAACCTTTCTTTCACAAACCATGGCTAACCGAATCCTCGGGTGCCTGCCAACAATCTCATAACATGAAGGAGTGCCTTTTTATTTTAGTTTTATTTAGATGACACTCCTCCCCACCTTTGCTTTCTCAAGCCATGGCTAACCGAATCCTCGGGTGCCGTCCAACAATCACATACCATGGAGGAGTGTCTATTTTTGTAACATTATGAAGGTTAATTAACTTGGGACTGGGAATCCCATTGCCAGCTCTTTTTGCAAAATTATTGGATAAGCGGATGAAGCCACTAGTCCATTGGTGAAAGTTGCCCAACAAGATTGAAAGATAAACACCACATACTTCCTCATGAGCTATAAAACATTGACACAAATCAGAGGTGATAAATTTTGAATTGTTTAAAGGTAGCACTCAAGCAATTTACTTTGGAATGGCGGAGAAATACCATGTAGTAGGTAGGTATGGTGGACACAAATGGCATAGTGGTTGGCTCAAGGATTTTGGATGCATGAGAAGTATTCCCTCTCGATACAAGGCTTAGGCTAGCAAGGTTATTTGAAACAAACACAAGTATGAACCGGTGCAGCAAAACTCACATAAAAGACATATTGTAAACATTATAAGACTCTACACCGTCTTCCTTGTTGTTCGACCCTTACTAGAAATTATCTAGATCTTAGAGAGACCAATTATGCAAACCAAATTTTAGCAAGCTCTATGTATTTCTTCATTAATAGGTTCAAGGTATATGATGCAAGAGCTTAAACATGAGCACAACAATTGCCAAGTATCAAATTATTCAAGACATTCTACCAATTACTACATGTAGCATTTCCCGTTTCCAACCATATAACAATTTAACGAAGAAGATTCAACCTTCGCCATGAACATTATGAGTAAAGCCTAAGGACATATTTGTCCATATGCAACAGCGGAGTGTGTCTCTCTCCCACACAATGAATGCTAGGATCCATTTTATTCAAACAAAACAAAAACAAAAACAAACAGACGCTCCAAGCAAAGTGCATAAGATGTGATGGAATAAAAATATAGTTTCACTAGAGGAACCTGATAATGTTGTCGATGAAGAAGGGGATGCCTTGGGCATCCCCAAGCTTAGACGCTTGAGTCTTCTTGAAATATGCAGGGGCGAACCACCGGGGCATCCCCAAGCTTAGAGCTTTCACTCTCCTTAATCATATTGTATCATCTCCCTGTTGGGGGGATGACCCCCGGTATGCCAAAGGCATGCCAAACCGGATGGTTTGAGCCATCAAGATACCGGTTTAATGTTCATACCGAAGCACAAAGATAATAGTTTGGTTAAGTAAAGCCAGGCCGGTATCCCCAAGAGGGGTATACCGGAACCGGATGAAGAAGACACCGGGCTACCGGTAAGAAGAGCATGTCGGCAAGACTGGTCAAAGATTCTCTTCAGAGCTAGAGGACAAGGATGAGCTAAGCAAAGTAGCTTTAAACGAAGCCCTGGCGCCAAAGAGAGGGATGACGCTGAAAGAAGCTGGAGGACGTCAGCTTCCCTAATTAAAGAAGACCCCGGCGTCATACATGATTAAAGTAGCTTTGTAAAGTAGTTTGTCCAGTCAAAGTTGCCATTAGGGTTTCTTGCCCTGTAAACCATCCTCTCCCCTATATAAGGAGAGGGGGGCACTGCCCTTTGTAGGCACGATGATCCTTGTATCCAAAAACCTGTATCCTGTGGAGATCAAGGAAGATCGTGATCTAGAGCAGAGTTCTTCCTTGTGTGTTTCTTCTTGTATCCTTGCCTTTGGCTGAGTTCTTGCGGAAAGCATCCGAAAGTTCATCCCATCTAATCACAAACCCTCCCCCGAATCCTCTTGCGCCTATTCGGCCCCAACTTAAGCCATCCCATGGCATCTGCTCGTTCGCCACGACGACAGTTGGCGCCCACCGTGGGGCATGAAGTGGCGCTTGCTGGAGTTCACATCCGGGCGGGCATCCTCGACGTCGCCGGCCAGCGCACGGTGTCCGTGCTGGTGCAGCGCATCTACGCCATGGACTTCATCAACGACAACGCGGGCTGCTTCGCCAACGGCGGCATCTTCCCCAAGAACGGCCGCATCATCGAGTTCGGCAGCCACCGCATCTACTTCGGCACCGTTCCTGTGCGCCAGCGCCCCTCGCCGATGCTGGTGGCGCCGGATCCGCCAAGGTGGCTACATGCTGGCCGCGCACCCGGCAGTGTGGAGGTGATGATGGCAGGCGTGGTCGGCGCCGGCAAAGAAGCTGTGGAAGAAGGTGCTGGGCGTGCGGTTTCAACCCGTGCGGCCAAGCCACCGCTCGAGCGCGGAGCAGGCGCTGCGGGAGCATCGTCCGCGCTACCGGAGACACCTCTCCAAGCGGCGATGAG
Source organism: Lolium perenne (assembly GCF_019359855.2). Taxonomy (NCBI): domain Eukaryota; kingdom Viridiplantae; phylum Streptophyta; class Magnoliopsida; order Poales; family Poaceae; genus Lolium; species Lolium perenne. The sequence continues at coordinate 167,157,081 of NC_067247.2, forward strand.
CGTCCTCGCCACGCCCATCGCGCAGAACATCGACCCGGCAGTGGCTCAGGCGGAGCTGGAGGCTCAGCGCCAGAAGATGCTCGAGAGCGGCAAGGACGTCATCAGGGCGCAGCGCGAGCTGAACCTAACCATACGTGAGTATAACGCTGCCCATGGCTTTGCTTCTGTTAGCGCTCATGCTGCTAGGATACCGGAGAACCGGCTTAAGGCTCGCAATCTAGATCAGGATCTGCGTAAGGAAATTCATGCCGGCAAAAGCACCTCTGCATCTGTGAGCATTGTAGAGAAGCCTAAGTATAGTAGCCCGGATAAAACTATAAAAGCTGCTAAAGCTGCAGTACAGCTGTGTGAATCGCTTTCCGGGGAGGCTCTGGCAAAACAACCAGAGAGTGTCCGGGAGCTACTTGAAACTATCGAGCAGCAAAACGCTGAGCAGCTTGATAAGCTGAACAAGGCTGTGGCTTCAAAATCCGCGCGTTCAACAAGGAATGCCGGTAGCAAGTCCCATGGGCAGGCCTCGTCCCCCCATCCGGACGGAAGAAGGGAAAAAGAGATGAATGCGCAGCAGATGACTGTATACGATCCGGTTCTTGCCGGAAAACAACAAGCCGGGCAACACGATGCCGGTAGAAAAAGCCAAGGGGCAAACAGAGGCTACGCCAAAGAAGGCTATGCCGGAAACAATCATGCCGGTAGACACGAAACCGGGAAAAATTATCGAGCTGCAAGGGCGGCGTATGATGAGGAGGAAATGGATCCCCCAAGGTACCGACAGGCAAGGGCCGCGGTACCGGAATGTTATGATGAGGCTGATTCCACAAGACCGGCAGCATACCGGAACCCATTGGGAGAACGCTTGGGAGAAAGATACCTGCCAGAACGGGATGCGAGGCACCGTCTGGATAGAGTATACTTGTCAGAGATGATCGAGGCTGAAGGCCCTCCGGGCCCAAAGTGTTTTGGCCCAAGGATCATGAAAGAGGGGCCACCGGTTCGCAACTTCCAGTTGCCCCGTGACACAAAAACATACGATGGCACCACGAAGCCGGAAGACTGGCTCGCGGATTACGTGACCGCGGTATACGTCGCTGGTGGCGGAGGAACCGTAGCAGGAGGAGGAAACCGGCGTTGGGCCGTGAGAATCATACCGTCATTCTTGGTGGGACCGGCAAGAATCTGGCTGAACAACTTGCCGGCAGGAAGCATAAACGGTTGGTTGGACTTTGAGGAAGCTTTTGTGAGTAACTTCAGCAGCACCTACCGAAGGCCAAACAGGCCGCAGCAGCTCGCTCTGTGCATACAGCGCCCGAATGAAACAGACCGGGACTACCTGGCCCGGTGGAACACCACAAGGAACTCCTGTGAAGGGGTGATAGAGGCGCAAGCCATTGCTTGGTTTAGCAGTGGGTGCAGGAGAGGTTCGCCGTTGTGGCAAAAGCTGCAGCGGAACATGCTGACAATGTTGGCGGAAATGATACGCGTGGCGGATAACTATGCGTTGGGAGACCCAATGCAGCCGGCAGTACAACCTGAGTCAGAGCAATCAAACCCGCCACAGCAGCGCCAAGAGCAACATTGGGATAACCGGAACAACAAAAGAAGGGAAGATTTTCCGGATCGAAGGTACGGTCCACAGCAAGTTGCTGCAGTACAAGAAAACTCTGAGGCCAGCGGTAGTCAGAGGCAAAGAACCGGGTCGCAGCCATGGGCGGGTCCAAAGAAACAGTGGGTCGAAAAGAAACCCTGGGGCCAGAAAAAGAACTGGCAAGAACCCGCGAAGTACACCATGGAAGCTGCCATGGACCAACCTTGCCGGTGGCACACACCGAATCCGGCTCACCCGTCAAATCATCTGACGAAGGATTGTACCTGGACCAAGTACTTGATGCTGAAGGGAGCAGCGAAAGATGCACAAGCACAAGGGTGCTCTACTATGCAACCACCACCCCAAGATATGCTGCGGCAACAGCAGCTACCACCACCACCACCGCTTACCGGGGCAAACGCCTTACCGGTACAGCCAAACCGGCAGCAGTATCAGCAAGTTAACCAGGTGGGAGAAGGCAATGGCCAACCGCCTCCACCGGCACCTTTGGGCCAGAATGTTTACCATGACCCAGATATGTGCTGCGTTGTGTTCGTCACTGAGCCAACCGACAGACAGAGCTTACATCGCCGTTCTATGGAAGTGAACGCGGTGATGCCGGCAGTGCCAAAATACATGCTGTGGTCTGATCAAGAGATCTCATGGTCGTTCAAGGATCACCCCAAGATCATGCCTAACCCGGGTGGCTATGCTCTTATCTTGGACCCAATCATGCAAGGGCCAAACGCTCGAGTCAAGTTCAGCAAGGTGCTGATAGACAGTGGGAGCAACATAAACATCATGTACCGGCACACCATGAACATGCTGGGCATAACAGAAAACATGCTTCAGCCAACTCGTACAACTTTCCATGGAATCGTTCCGGGCCTATCCTGCGCACCGGTTGGAAAAGTCCGGGTGGATGTGTCGTTTGGAGGACGTGACAAATGCCGGGTTGAAAACCTTGAGTTCGAGGTGGTGGACTTAGATAGTCCTTATCATGCGTTGCTGGGGAGACCGGCATTGGCTGCTTTCATGGCCTCGACTCACACGGCGTATCTCAAGATGAAGATGCCGGCACCTCGTGGACCCTTAACTATAGTGGGAAACTACAAAGTCTCACTGGAAACAGCTTCCGCCGGATCAAACCTGGCAGAATCGTTGGTGATTGCAGAGGAAAAGAGGAGGATGCAAACTGCTGTTGCGCTGGCTCAGTCCTCACAGCCGAGCTTAGTGGCGATGAGTGCAAACCTGGGCACACCGGCATTCAAGCCGACAAAAGAAACAAAGGACATTGTGCTGGACCCGGCTTACCCTGAGCGCACCGTTCGTATCGGTGCCGGCATGAATGAGGCATAGGAAAGCGCGCTCGTCAGCTTCCTCCGTGAGAATCGGAATATCTTTGCCTGGTCTACTGATGACTTGGTAGGGGTTCCGAGGGAGCTGGCTGAGCTCTCACTAAATGTCCGGAAAGATGCAAAGCCGGTAAGGCAGCCGCTGCGCCGGTTTGCTGAAGACAGGAGAAAGATCATTGGAGAAGAAGTGACAAAGTTGTTGGTTGCCGGTTTCATCATGGAAGTACTGCACACCGAGTGGCTAGCCAATCCGGTGCTGGTCGAGAAGAAGAAAGAAGAGAACCTGGAAGCAAAAGCTCCAAAGGTGTGGCGCATGTGCATCGACTACACCAACTTGAACAAAGCTTGCCCGAAAGACCCTTTCCCTTTACCTCGGATCGATCAAGTGATTGATTCCACTGCAGGGTGTGAGCTGTTGTCTTTCTTGGATGCTTATTCCGGTTTCCATCAAATCCCTTTGAAAAAGGAAGATCAAATAAAAACTGCGTTCATTACCCCGCACGGGGCTTATTGCTATGTCACTATGCCTTTTGGTTTGCGCAATGCTGGTGCAACGTACCAGCGCTGTATGCAAAAATGCTTGTTTGATCAGATCGAAAAAACGTGCAAGTCTATGTGGACGATGTTGTGGTAAAAACCAAAGTAAAAGAAACCTTAATCGATGACCTCCGGCAAACATTTGATAACTTGATAAGATTCCGGATGAAACTCAATCCGGCAAAATGCACCTTCGGCGTCCCTGCCGGCAAGCTGCTTGGCTTTCTCGTATCAAGCCGGGGCATTGAGGTCAATCCGGTAAAAATCCGGGCAATTGAAAGAATGACTATACCGCGCGATCTCAAGGACGTGCAAAAGTTCACCGGTAGCTTGGCATCGCTAAGCCGGTTCATAAGCAGGTTGGGAGAAAAAGCTCTGCCACTCTATGCTCTCATGAAGAAATCTGATACGTTCGTCTGGACCCCTCAGGCAGACGCGGCGTTTAAAGAGCTAAAAACAATGCTGGCCACAGCGCCCATACTGGCTTCACCTCTAGAAAGAGAGCCTATGCTATTGTACATAGCAGCAACAAACCGGGTTGTGAGTGTAGTAGTTGTGGTTGAAAGAGAAGAGGAAGGAAAAACCGTCCAGAGGCCGGTATACTACTTGAGCGAGGTGCTCTCCCTCTCAAAACAAAACTACCCTCACTTTCAGAAAATGACTTATGGCGTGTTCATGGCCGCCACAAAGCTTAAGCATTACTTTGAGGAGCACCCCATGAAAGTGGTGAGCGAGGCGCCCATTTCCGATATCATGTGCAACAAAGATGCTAGCGGAAGGATTGCGAAGTGGGCAATTCAGATATCACCATATGTACCGGTGTATGAAACGAGAGATGCCATAAAATCGCAAGCTTTGGCAGATTTCCTTGTTGATTGGGCAGAGATGCAATACAAGCCGCCGGATCAAAAAATAGAGTACTGGAAGATGCACTTTGACGGATCCAAACTCAAAGAGGGTCTAGGTGCCGGTGTAGTGCTTACCTCACCTAAGGGAGATCATCTCCGGTATGTTCTGCAAGTACATTTCAGGGCATCAAACAATGTCGCTGAGTACGAGGCTCTGATTCATGGGCTTAAAGTCGCAAAAGAAATCGGTGTGCACCGGATCATTTGCTATGGGGATTCAGATCTCGTGGTGCAACAGTGTTCCGGAGATTGGGACGCAAAAGATGCAAACATGGCCTCGTACCTGTTTCACATGCAAAAGATTGCCGGCTTCTTTGAGGGCTGTGAGTTTTACCATGTGCCACGAGCGGAAAATGAGGCCGCGGATGCTTTGTCCAAGCTGGGCTCATCTAGGCAAGAAATTCCTCCCGGAATAGCCTTGGCACACTTGAGGGTACCATCGATCAAACCAAGCTCGGAGTCGGAATCAATTTTCGTACCGGAATCGCACATAGTACCCATGGATATTGATGAAGGGAACCCGGGGACTGCTCCGGCAAACTCGGGGACTGCTCCGGCAAACTCGGGGACTGCACCAGCAAGCTCGGGGACTGCAGCGGCTATACCGGAAGAAACAATGCTGGTGCATAACATGGAGATAGACGCACCGGTGTTTCTGGTTCGGGAGGCACCATCATGGGTTAAACCTATTAAGGAATTTCTGATCAACGGCACCTTGCCGGATGACGAAAATGAATCCAGAAGGATCCAGAGGAGGTCCAAAGCATACACCATCATCAATGGCGAGGTGTACAAGAGAAGTGTTACCGGTGTCCTTCAAAGGTGTGTGGAACCGGAAGAAGGAAAATAAATGCTTGAGGAGATTCACCAGGGGGAATGTGGGCACCACGCTTCATCAAGGGCACTGGTAGCAAAGGTGTTCCGGCATGGGTTCTATTGGCCTACTGCTTTGGAAAATGCTGAGGATTTGGTAAGAAAATGCAATGGGTGCCAGAGGTACGCCAAGCAAAATCATACCCCAGCATCCGGTTTAAAAACCATACCACTAACTTGGCCGTTTTCCGTTTGTTGCCTTGACATGGTTGGCCTATTCAAAACTGCAAGAGGGAATATGACCCACATCTTGGTTATGGTGGATAAATTCACCAAGTGGCTAGAAGTAAAACCTATCGCAAAGTGTGATGGGCGCACAGCAGTGAAGTTTTTAAAAGATGTTATCTTGCGGTATGGATACCCGCATAGCATTATCACCGACAATGGAACCAACTTTGCTCAAGGTGAGTTCAAAAGATTTTGTGAGGATAACAACATCCGATTGGATTTGTGCTCAGTGGCACACCCACAAGGCAATGGCCAAGTGGAAAGAACGAATGCTTTGGTGCTCTCTGGTATCAAACCAAGAGTCATCGAGGCGGTGGAAAAGTCACCGGGGTGTTGGCTCGATGAGCTATCATCAGTGTTGTGGAGCATAAGAACAACTCCAAACCGGTCCACCGGATACACTCCATTCTTCATGGTTTACGAAGCAGAAGCGGTCATACCAACCGACATCATCCATGACTCACCAAGAGTACAGCTCTATACCGAGCAAGAGGTAAAAGAGGCCAGAGAAAATGATGTGGACTTGGTAGAAGAAGCAAGAGAGTTAGCATTGGCAAGAACAGCCATTTACCAGCAAAACCTCAGACGCTATCATAGCCGGAAGGTTAACCCGAGAGTATTCCGGGAAGGAGACCTGGTGTTACGCCTGGTGCAGCGCACTGAAGGCCGGCATAAGCTTTCACCTCCATGGGAAGGTCCCTTCATTGTGAGCAAAGCTCTCCACAATGATGCCTATTACTTGATTGATGCACAGGAATGGAAAAAAGGAAAGGCGGACAGGTCCGGAGAGGAGAGCAAACGTCCATGGAACGTAGCTCTGTTGCGTCCCTTCTACTCTTGAAGTTGTGGTGTAAGAAGTTCCTTTTTTGTACCTTATATGCTATGAATAAAAGATGTAGGAACCTCAAATGAATCTCGGGGACTACCCCTAAAGTTGCATGCAATATGTTTATTTTTTCAGTTCACCGGTTGCTTAGTGAACATTTTTTCTTTCCGGTTTAGTAGCGTGCTAAACCTACCGGAGTCTTCGACTCTGCTGCTGTCCGCAACCCGGCTTCATGGCAAGCAAGATAAACCGGTAGCAATTAAGCACGCGAACCGTGAAAAGAGAGAGTGGGAACGAACAATCCGTAAAAGTTTAACTAACCCCGGTTAAACCGGTTTTTTGTGAAAATTTCGAGTTATTTCTAAGTTCCAGAAAGTGCTTGCTTGGTAAAAGAACTTTGTGCTCATACGCCAAAGAACGCCCAGAGAAGGCAGGCAGAGCCAAAGCAAAAGAGCCAAGTGTGCATCGAATTGGATGCGGAAACAATTCCGAAATCTTTCCAGCCAAGAAAAAAGCAACACGATAAGCAAATATGCTAAGGCAAACATAAGTTAATTAACTACCGGTATGGCATACCGGCATAAAATGTTGTAGCACAACCAGAAGAGCGATTAAGTTTATCTTACATCATAGACCCCGGCATACCGGGGTAGAATTTAACGGACATTGTTTCCAAGTTAAACATGGCAGACAGGCAGATCACAGGCAGTACTTAAGCAACAGGGCTTCAGGAGGAGCGTCGTCGGCATTAGGACCTTCCAGGGGCGCATCACCAGCTCCGGCCTCCTCATCATCTTCACCTTCCTCCTCGTCGCTCAGATAGTCCTTGACGTCTGGAGGAGGGGGGATGAAGGTGCGCATTTCAGCGTACTCCGCGATCCAGTACGCTCGATCCTGCCGCTTCGCGGTGAGGACCGGGTCCAGGTCGGTTTCAGCTTGTTCGCGCACGCCGATGAGGGCATCCAGGTCCAGCTCCGGGTACCAGGAGCAGGCAACGTGAAGCGCTGAGTCCGCTCCGGCACGGGCAGCTGAACACTGCCACTCCCGGATCCTCCACCGGCACCCTTCAGGCGGTCGCTGATGAGGGAGAAGGTGTCTGGCACTTCTTCTCCAGGCCAGAGAGTCCTGTAGAGCTGGGTGGCCACCTGCGGGATGTCAGAGAGGTTCCGATCCACACAACGCATGTGGGAAACCCGCGCGTTCAGCGCGACCAAATGGTCATAGGGATCCCAGGGCGCGTCCAGGTTCTGGTATGCCTGCGCAACCCGGCGCTCTCCAACCCTCTTTTGTGCAAACGCCTGGGAATCCGGGAAGAGCCCTGCAAGACAAAGAAGAGATGCTAAGCATATGCTACTGGAAGAGATAAGCTTATAAGCAGAAACCGGAAAGGAAAAAAGAGAAACTTACGGAGGGCAAGCGCGTCAGTTTGCGTGACCAGAAGGTCATACTCCTTCTGCTCCGCCTCCAGCCGCGCGGCCTTGTCCTCGGCTGCTTTCCGCGCCTTGGCGGCCTCCTCCAGCTCAGCCTGCAACACCACATTGGAGTTGCCAGCATCCTCCAGCATCTCATGCAGCTTGGTCTCCGCAGCGGCTTGGGCGGCCTTCATCTCCTCGTTGTGCTTGAGCCCAAGCTGGATGAGCTGGTCCTTAAGCTCTTTGGAGATGGCCCTCTGGGCGCTCAGATCCTCCTGGTGCTGCCGGATGAGCTGGTCCTTCTCCTCTGGAACCCGGAAAGAAAATATTAGCAAAGTTGTACTGATAAAATGAAGAGGAAGCAAGTCAATCGGAAAAGAGGAAGCAGTACCTTGGGCAGCGGCAAGCTGAGTCCTCAGGGCCTCAATAGAAGCTTCCGGGATAGCTGTGAAACAAAGAATCATAAGTATTACAAAAGAGAACATCTTCCGGTAAGAGGATGCCGGAGGCACAGAAGGTTACCTTGGCACTTGCTGTGTGCCTCAGCGAGATCTCGGTGCTCCCAAAGAAGCTCCTCAAAGAGGATCTTCAGAGCGTCAGCCGTGGTCTGTTCACGAGAAAGATGTTAGCTAAGTTTCGCGCTAAGAGCAGAGTTCTTAACCCGAAACTCGGGGACTGGCTATGCCGGTTTCGCGCGTTTCTAGCTAAGTTTCGCGCTAAGAGCAAAGATCTTAACCCGAAACTCGGGGACTGGCTATGCCGGTTTCGCGCGTTTCTAATTAAGTTTCGCGCTAAGAGCAAAGATCTTAACCCGAAACTCGGGGACTGGCTATGCCGGTTTCGCGCGTTTCTAGTTAAGTTTCGTGCTAAGAGCAAAGATCTTAACCCGAAACTCGGGGACTGGCTATGCCGGTTTCGCGCGTTTCTACCTAAGTTTCGCGCTAAGAGCTACGCTCTCAACACGAAACTCGGGGACTGGGAAGATAGACAAGATTCAGCAAAAAAGAGAAACCGGCATAAGTTCAAAAGTTGAAGAAAAGATAGAAAAGATCCGGAAGAAAAGAAACCGGTGTGAATCGAAAAATGGAAAAAGTTTAGTGGGACTTACCATCATGTTGTTCGTGGCGTCAAACCACGCGCTGTCCAGCTCTTTGACGGCCCGACGCAGCCGCATAAAATGCTCCTCTGAGCACCGAGTACCAGCAGGGTCAGGCGTCGGTAGCCGGTCCTTGCCCAGGCCACGGGTCGCCTCGGACACGTCCGCGGCGTTCCACTTTTCGGCGTAGGGCAGCAAGTGCCCCAGCTCCCGGCCTTCGCGCTGGAACTCTGTAATCCGGCCAAGCAGGCCGGTGGCCTTCTCGCCGGCGGCGATAGCAGCACGGGCGGCGTGCAGCACCAAGGGCTGCTGGCCGCCGGAGGAGGTACCGGAAGCCGTCGCCTTCCCCTTGAAGATCTTCAAGGTTTTGGGCGGAGGCGGCGGTGGCGTGGCCCCGGCTGGTTCGGCACGAGGAGCTTCCGGTGGTGGCGTTGGCATGGTCCTGGGAGAAGGGGGAGCGTCAGGCGCGTCACCCGGGTTGGAGCTTGCCGGTGCGGAAGTTTCCGGCGCGGCTCTGGAGGGGGAAGATACCTTGGTCTTCTTCTTCTTTCTTTTCTGGACGGGAGGAACCAAAGGTTCCGCCCACCCGGCAGCTTCTTCTTCGGCGCCGATGTTGCTGGCACCGGTGTCTTCTTTCTCTGGAGGGGAGATAAGTTCCTCCTCCGCGCGGTGATCTGGCGGTGTAGGGGCCGCGCGCCCCGCACTTGTGCTGCCTCCCAGAGGGGAGGCGGAGGCGTTGCCGGCACCAGATGGTGCCGGGCTTGTATGAGGAGGAGGGGTTGAGGTCCTTGCGGATCCAGCAGAGCCCTCAGGCCTGGGGCCGAGCTTGAGCGCAGGGCTGAACAAGAGAAAAAGAAAGGGTTGAAAAAAAAAACAACCGGAAAAGAACTTGGTAAAAACAAAACAAGCAGAGAAACGGGGGCTTACCCAGAAGAGGTCGGCATCTGTTTGCTCTTGTAGCGCCTCACGCCTGCGACCTTCCACGCAAAGGGTTCAGTTCGGAAGCGCTTGGAAGGAGGGGCCTGGCTCGAACCGGCGTCAGATGCTGGAGCCTTGTTCTTATGGCCTTGGGCCATGAGCTTCTCCACAAACTCTTGGCCTGCCTCGGCCCGCAGGGGAGGAACGTGCTCGTGGACCTGCGGGTTGATGTTGGACGAGGGAACATCTACAGAGGAACAATAACAGAAGAATATAAGAGATCAAAAAGAAGAGCTACCTCAAGCAAGGTCAGGTCGTCGGACGAACCGGATGCTTCGGGTGGAGATTTACCGAGGCGCGAGGCTGGCGTCCGGCCCATCTTCAGATCTTGCCAATGGATGTAGGGGTCCGGGTCGACTTTGTCCAGAGCGCGCTTCCGGCAAGGACCTCGCCGATCTGCGTCAATGCGGGGGAAGCGGTCCTTGGCCTGAAAACAAAAGAAAAAAGGGTTAGCCACAGCATAAAAGTCACCGGTACAGCAACCCGGGTTACACAAACTCTTACTTCTTGAGTTGGAGGGTTAGTGGAACTGAGAGGCCGGAAGCCCCATTCCCAATCATCCGGCATGGCAGTCTGGCAGATCTGCCTAGCCTTGAGGACAATGTCCTTCTTGCTGAGAGCCAGGCCGGTGATCTTGGTAGGATCACCGGGACCGTACATCTCGCTCATCTTGTGAGCCCGGCGCTTAAGAGGAAGCACCCGGCGCGAGATGAAGGCGCGGATGATATCATCGGAGCAGATGTTAGTCTCCTTCATCAGCTGCTCCATGAAGCGTACCACCCGGTTTGTTTCGACATGATTTGTCTTCGGGTTGAAGCTCCAGTTGATTTTTCTGGGCGGCGCCGGGTTGAAAGGTGGCAGATTGATGAGATCTGCGGCGCCGTCGTTCTTCACGTAGAAGAAGGTCCCTTGCCATAACAGGCATGACTCGAGACCGGAAAACTTGAAGAAAGGGCTCCCTTGGTGGGAGCCGATGATGCAAGACCCGCACTGCACGGGGGGTTTGGGTTTAGGAATTTCCTTGCCCTGAACGGAATTAATCCGAAAAGCAAAGAAGCGGGCAAACGTCTCGCGAGTGGGACGAATGCCGATATAGGCCTCCATAAAGGTGGCATAACAAGAGAGGTAGAAAATGGAATTGTCGGGAAGATGGTGAGGTTGGAGTTGGTAAAAATCGAGAAAACTCCGGAAGAAATCAGAGGCGGGGAGGCCGAAGCCACGCTCGAAGTGAGCGAGAAAAACGACGTGTTCACCAGGCTGAAGCACCGGTTCGATCTCGTCGCCAGCAAGCCGGCATGATACTCCCTCCGAAATCCTTCTGGACCGGTAAAGCCAGTCAATCTCGTACTGGCTAACGTTAGAGCCCATCCAGGCTCCGCGTGTGATACCGGCAAGATCTACGCCGGAAGCTTGGCTAGAGCTGCTGGCCTCTTGGCTGTTGCCGGAATCGATGTCCATCTGGACAAGATCGGCGGTTAAACCATCGGAAGATTGGCTATATTGGCTACTGGAAGATGAAGCGGAGGAGGACTCTTCGCTAGACATGAGATCAGACCCAAAAAAACATAAATCCCACGATCTACCCTTGCGCGAAGATCTACGAGTAAGAGAAAAAACAAAAGAAAAGAGGAAGTAAATACACTACCGGCCCAAGATCTAGAAAGCAAGCAAAAAGGGGGCAAATGCGAGTTAAGTCTAACCTGAGGCGGCGGAGTTGCAGAGGAAGAGGTTCGCCGGTGGAGCGGCGAACTGGCGGTTGCTGACGAGGTCCGGCGATGGTGAGGTGGAGAAGATCTTGGTGAAGCACCAATGCCGCAGCTCCAAAGGAAGCGCCGCAAGGATTCTCCGCGCGGCGAAGTTCGGCGAAGTCCGGCGGAGCGGCAGCGAGGATTCGCCGGGCGGCAAAGTTCGAGCGACGAACGGAGCGGCGGAGGTGCAGAGAGTGAAGAACTCTGTGCGCGAGGAAGTGGGGAATGCGAAGAAGGAAGAAGAAGGGGCGGTTCTCTCCTTATAAAGGAAGAGGAAGAAGTGGGCCGAAAACAGCTGGGCCGCGACGGTTCACGCCGCGGGCCGCCACGTGGCACAGCGATACACGCGTAGAAAGCAGAAAGCCACAGGGAGGCAACATGGATCCGGAACGGCGGCCAGGATCCGCTGTGCAGCAGTTAATGCGGGCGCAGAAGCCGAAGGGAAGTGACCCCTGACACTGGCGCGTCAGTTACAGTGCGCATGTCACTGACAGGCGCGGGGCCCGAGAAATTCTCGACTTCGCCAAGGAGATGTTTAATGACCAAGATACCAGAGAATAAGATACCGGAAAATGCTTTGAAAAGAGAGAGAACGTGAGTCCGGGCAGAGATTCCGGATCCAAGCTAACCGCCGGAAAGATTAAACCGGTATCCTAAAATATGAGAACCTGGCATGGTCTGTTGGATAGAATCCACCAGACTATACCAGCTTCGGGGACTAATGTTGGGGGATGACCCCCGGTATGCCAAAGGCATGCCAAACCGGATGGTTTGAGCCATCAAGATACCTATTTAATGTTCATACCGAAGCACAAAGATAATAGTTTGGTTAAGTAAAGCCAGGCCGGTATCCCCCAGACGGGTATACCGGAACCGGATGAAGAAGACACCGGGCTACCGGTAAGAAGAGCATGTCGGCAAGACTGGTCAAAGATTCTCTTCAGAGCTAGAGGACAAGGATGAGCTAAGCAAAGTAGCTTTAAACGAAGCTCTGGCGCCAAAGAGAGGGATGACGCTGAAAGAAGCCGGAGGACGTCAGCTTCCCTGATTAAAGAAGACCCCGGCGGCATCCATGATTAAAGTAGCTTTGTAAAGTAGTTTGTCCAGTCAAAGATGCCATTAGGGTTTCTTGCCCTGTAAGCCATCCTCTCCCCTATATAAGGAGAGGGGGCACTGCCCTTTGTAGGCGCGATGATCCTTGTATCCAAAAACCTGTATCCTGTGGAGATCAAGGAAGATCGTGATCTAGAGCAGAGTTCTTCCTTGTGTGTTTCTTCTTGTATCCTTGCCTTTGGCTGAGTTCTTGAGGAAAGCATCCGGAAGTTCATCCCATCTAATCACAAACCCTCCCCCGAATCCTCTTGCCCCCATTCGGCCCCAACTTAAGCCATCCCATGGCATCTGCTTGTTCGCCACGACGACACTCCCTCTCTTGATCCTTGAAAACTTCCTCCACACCAAACTCAAAACAACTCATTAGAGGGTTAGTGCACAATCAAAATTCACATGTTCAGAGGTGACATAATCATTCTTAACACTTCTAGACATTGCACAAAGCTACTGAAAGTTAATGGAATAGAAAATTCCATCAAGCATAGCAAAACAGGCAATGCGAAATAAAAGGCAGAATCTGTCAAAACAGAACAGTTCGTAAAGATGAATTTCTAAGAGGCACCAGACTTGCTCAAATGAAAATGTTAAAATTGAATGAAAGTTGCGTACATATCTGAGGATCACTCACGTAAATTGGCATAATTTTCTGAGTTACTTACAGAGAATTAGTCCCAGATTCGTGACAGCAAAGAAATCTGTTTCTGCGCAGTAATCCAAATCTAGTATGAACCTTACTATCAAAGACTTTACTTGGCACAACAATGCAAAAAAACTAAGATAAGGAGAGGTTGCTACAGTAGTAACAACTTCCAAGACTCAAATATAAAACAAAAGTGCAGTAGTAAAATCATGGGTTGTCTCCCATAAGCGCTTTTCTTTAACGCCTTTCAGCTAGGCGCAGAAAGTGTGTATCAAGTATTATCAAGAGATGAGGCATCTACAGCGGGGTTTGGAGTTTTCTCAACTATGCATTGTATCTTATCTATGTAAGTTTCATAGGCTCCCTTTTCATTACCCTTAGGCTTGCTACTCTCATCAAACAAATTTTCAGGAACAATCCAATCAAAATTCTTTTCTAGTGCCTCGCACATTCCCAAGAGCTTGCAAGGTATTGATGTTTTAATATCTCCCTCATAATTAACTTTATTAGTGTACTTTTGTCTATCTTTTTCCATCTTTTCAAGAGTGCTAGCAAAGTTTGTATAAGAGCCAAGCATATTATATTTAGTAAAGACCTTTCTAGCTTCTCTTGCTACATCACCAAATTCTTTAAGAAGGGTTTCTAGGACAAAATCTTTCTTTTCTCCTTCTTCCATATCATCTAGTGTAAGAAACATATGCTGCATTACGGGGTTGAGGTTAACAAATCTAGCTTCTAACATGTGTACTAAAGAAGCAGCAGCAATTTCATAAGTAGGAGCAAGTTCTACCAAGTGTCTATCTTCAAAATCTTCAACCGTACTAATATGAGTGAAAAAAATCTTCTATATTATCTTTCCCAAGGATAGACCCTCGGCCTACCGGTACATCTTTAAGAATAAACTTAGGAGGAAACATGATGAAATAAGTAAACGCAAGTAACTAATTTTTTTTGTGTTTTTAATATAGCAAACAAGATAGCAAATAAAGTAAAACTAGCAACTATTTTTTTTGTATTTTGATTTAGTGCAGCAAACAAAGTACTAAATAAAATAAAGCAAGACAAAAACAAAGTAAAGAGATTGGAGGTGGAGACTCCCCTTGCAGCGTGTCTTGATCTCCCCGGCAACGGCGCCAGAAAAAGAGCTTGATACGCGTACAACACGCGTCCGTTGGGAACCCCAAGAGGAAGGTGTGATGCGTACAGCGGCAAGTTTTCCCGCAGTAAGAAACCAAGGTTTATCGAACCAGTAGGAGCCAAGAAGCACGTTGAAGGTTGATGGTGGCGGAGTGTAGTGCGGCGCAACACCAGGGATTCCGGCGCCAATGTGGAACCTGCACAACACAACCAAATTACTTTGCCCCAACATGACAGTGAGGTTGTCAATCTCACCGGCTTGCTGTAACAAAGGATTAGATGTATAGTGTGGATGATGATTGTTTGCAGAAAACAGTAGAACAAGTATTGCAGTAGATTGTATTCGATTAAAAGAATGGACCGGGGTCCACAGTTCACTAGAGGCGTCTCTCCCATAAGAATAAGCATGTTGGGTGAACAAATTACAGTTGGGCAATTGACAAATAAAGAGGGCATGACCATGCACATACATGATATGATGAGTATTGTGAGATTTAATTGGGCATTTCGACAAAGTACATAGACCGCTATCCAGCATGCATCTATGCCTAAAAAGTCCACCTTCAGGTTATCATCTGAACCCCTTCCAGTATTAAGTTGCAAACAACAGACAATTGCATTAAGTATGGTGCGTAATGTAATCAACAACTACATCCTTAGACATAGCATCGATGTTTTATCCCTAGTGGCAACAACACATCCACAACCTTAGAACTTTCTGTCACTGTCCCAGATTTAATGGAGGCATGAACCCACTATCGAGCATAAATACTCCCTCTTGGAGTTACAAGCAAAAACTTGGCCAGAGCCTCTACTAGTAACGGAGAGCATGCAAGATCATAAACAACACATATATAATAGATTGATAATCAACATAGCATAGTATTCTCTATTCATCGGATCCCAACAAACACAACATGTAGCATTACAGATAGATGATCTTGATCATGTTAGGCAGCTCACAAGATCCAACAATGAAGCACAATTAGGAGAAGACGACCATCTAGCTACTGCTATGGACCCATAGTCCAGGGGTGAACTACTCACTCATCACTCCGGAGGCGACCATGGCGGTGAAGAGTCCTCCGGGAGATGATTCCCCTCTCCAGCAGGGTGCCGGAGGCGATCTCCTGAATCCCCCGAGATGGGATTGGCGGCGGCGGCGTCTCTGGAAGGTTTTCCGTATCGTGGCTCTCGGTACTGGAACTATTATCGACGAAGGCTTCTTATAGTCGGAGAGGTATGTTTAGGGGCGACGCGAGGGGCCCACACAGTAGGCCGGCGCGGCCAGGGCTTGGGCCGCGCCGCCCTAATGTGTCGCTGCCTCGTCGCCCCACTTCATATCTCCCCCGGTGTTCTGGAAGCTTCGTGGAAAAATAAGATCCTGGGCGTTGATTTCATCCAATTCCGAGAATATTTCCTTACTAGGATTTCTGAAACCAAAAACAGCAGAAAACAGCAACTGGCTCTTCGGCATCTCGTTAATAGGTTAGTGCCGGAAAATGCATAAATATGACATAAAGTATGCATAAAACATGTAGGTATTATCAATAAAGTGGCATGGAACATAAGAAATTATCGATACGTTGGAGAGGTATCAACAGTCAGCTGTAAAATGTCCCATATTTAGACACCGACCACATGTCCAAACTTTATATGCCATGTCATCTACCATCTTCTGAAAATCATCATCTCCATTAAGCAGCTTCTCCGGCCCCACATTAACATTGTCTAGCACTTTTTGTCCCTCAGACGTAGGCACTTGGTTGGCAGGCTCCACTTGTACAGAAGTCACCAAAGTAGGATTACTATACCCCTTACATGCTTCATAACTAATCTCTGATGAAAAATTCAGACATTTCTTTGTAGAATTATGTGATTTGGCAATGTTGGATCTTCCTGCTGTCTTCTGCAAAGCAGCCAACCCCTTCTTCACTACCCCTCTAGGTGGGCTAACCAGAGTCCAATCAGCATCACATTGTATCTGCCAATTTTAAAATTCCCACCTCCAATTGGGCCCACCTCTACCCCACTGTTATCACCAGAATTCGACCGGATCAGAGGTGGGCCGTGATTAAGATGGGCTTGAAGAATATACACGGAAAATATACATGAATCGGCCTTATACAGGAAGTTTGGGCTAGTTTGCCTGTGTATCTATAAATATAGTAGGATACGTGTCGGTTAGGTAGAATTTGGCTCGTACACGGTTGGGATTATTCCCACGTTAGAAAGTCTACGGACTATAAATATGTATCTAGGGTTATTGAGGAAAACAACAATCACGTTCACAACAAACCAATCTAGGCGCATCGCCAACCCCTTGTTTCGAGAGTTTCTTCCGGGTAAGCATCATGCTGCCTAGATCGCATCTTGCGATCTAGGCAGTATACGTTTATTCGTTGTTCATGCGTTGCTCGTGCTGAAGCCTTGTTGATGGCGAGCAACGTAGTTATCATAGATGTGTTAGGGTTAGCATTGTTTTACCTTTATACATGCTTTTATCCATGCTATCCCTAGACATCTAGCCACCCTTGCGCCGATCTGAGGTGCAAGGGTGGCACCTTGCTTAGTCATTATTTAGTAGATCCGATCCGTTACGATTGCTCCTTGTTCTTCAAGGATTAGTTTAATATCTACATAGTTAGGCCTTGCAAACGGGTTGAAGGATCCAGTGGCACGTAGGGTGTAGTTTGCTAGCCCTAGATAAGATGTTCCGGGAATCAACTTCATGTTGGTTTTTAGGCCTTATCTAGGGCTGGTTTATTATCATCTTGCGTGGCCGCCAGGCTCAATCACGTGTAGGATGTTCCGGTTATATGGTGAAAACCCTAAATCGTCGTAGGTCGTTTTAGCTTTATATTGATCAAGCAGGACCACCATGTTATCGTAGACCTCATACGAATCATGGGTGAATCGGCTCCTTGAGCCGATTCACAGGACAACCTGGGAGCCGATCGAGGCTCGTATTTAATGTTTACGTGTATGCCATGCAGGAAACTAAGCGAAGCAATCCATCACCTTCCTGACTAGGTATAGGTCAGGTGGCACGCCCTTGCACCAGCATCGGACGTGCGTGCCGGAGCTTTGCGGGCCGTCGCTCGAGGGACCAGGGCCAGCCGCAGTTCTGGGAGCCTCCCGGCTCTACGTGTTGCCTGTCGCTACTCGCCGGTGGGTTTCGGACGCCAACACATTCTGGCACGCCCGGTGGGACAGTCTTCGACATCAACTGCATCGCCATCTACATCTGAGATGGCGGAAGATCCAGTCACGTACGAAGATCTGACTGAGGAGCTCAAGAAGAAATATGACGACGTCAAAGCTATCTTCGAAGCCGACCTCATCGGCTCTTTCCAGAGGACCCGCTCACACGGCATCAGGTGGAAATGGTTCTCACCTGAAGGCGCGCTCGATGGAGTAGACCTGTCTACCCCTTCAGAGGAACGCACCAGGTCTCTGCGTCAGGAGGTTAATCACATGGTAGCTCATTCGCTACACCGCCATTCTGAGAGCCTAGTGAACGCTTTGGAGCGTGTCGCGCTTCGGGTGATCCAGGAAATCATGAGACACCAGTACTCTCCGTCAGGACCTGCTCTAGGGACTCATCAAGGAGAGATACCACTCCAGACCCGACCACCGCTGCCGCTCGCGCTGGCAGCACCAGAAGTGCCGAGTTCACCGGCATTCATCGTCTACAAGATCGGCGGTGATCCTAGTGATTACCAGTTCTTGTATGAGGCGCCTAAGGAGATCCCGCACGGATACACGTGCACATATGTGCTGAGAAAGAATCGGGGCACTCACGAACCGCATCGCAACAGGGGATTTGGAACAGCAGGAGGGGCTTCTGGATCAGATCTTGAGAAGCAGGCGTGGCTAGCTAAGTATGCCACTCAAACAAACCTTCAAAGCTCAACTCCTGCAGCTAGTTCAGATCTTGAGAAGCAAGCGTGGCTAGCTAAGTATGCCACTCCAGCGAATCTTCAGAGCTCGACTCCTGCAGCTAGCACCGCGGATCAGATCAGTACAATCTTGAGAGACCAGTTCGGCATGGTGCCGAAACGGAGGGCAATCGGCTATTCCAAACCGTACCCCAACGAGTACGATTTGATCCCACTACCACCCAAATATCGGCTCCCTGAATTCTCCAAGTTTAGTGGGTCAGATGGCTCCAGTTCAATCGAGCATGTGAGCCGATATTTGGCGCAGTTGGGCACGATCTCAGCATCAGACGCACTACGCGTGAGGTTCTTCGCACAGTCCCTCACAGGATCGGCTTTTGGGTGGTACACCTCGCTGCCACCAGATTCAATCCGGACTTGGAAGCAGATGGAAGAGCAGTTCCACATGCAGTATCACTCAGAGGCTTTCGAGGCTGGCATTGCCGATCTAGCACAAGTACGACAGAAGCGCGGAGAAACAGTGTCAGAATACATCCAGCGCTTCAGGACCATCAGGAACCGATGCTATTCGGCTCGTTTGACTGAAAAAGAAGCAGTCGAGCTGGCGGTAGTGGGTCTCGCATCGCCAATCAAGGATATGGCTTCCCAAGCAGATTACGCTTCACTGGCGCATATGGTTCAGAAACTGTCATTATATGAACAGCGCCACCCAGAGTTGTACCAGGACAAGTTCAAGCGTGCGGTAGTCCTGGTTGAGACAGAGGAAGGTGAAGGCTCTGCAGGAGATCAAGAGGTAGCAGTGGCTGAATGGGCTCGGGGGGCAAGCCCCGTGTCCTGCAAGTGGGTTAAGCCACAAGGTCCTCCAAGAGGGTTTGACTTCGACGTGACCAAAGCTGAGCAAATTTTCGACCTCTTGCTCAAGGAGAAGCAGCTGAAGTTACCCGAAGGCCACAAATTCCCTACGGCGCAAGAGCTGAACGGCAAGCCATATTGCAAGTGGCATAACACGTTCACCCATACCACCAACGACTGCAGGGTGTGGCGTCAGCAGATCCAAATGGCGATAGAACAAGGGCGTCTAATTTTCAGCCAGTACGCCATGAAAGTTGACACGCACCCCTTCCCCGCTGTTAACATGGTGGAGTACACTTACCCTGGAAGGTGCCAGCCAGGTTTCTCGTTCAGCATCAACATGGTCGGGCCTGTGCACCACCCTGGTAAGGACAGAGATGAGGGCAGCCGCTCTCGTGGTAAGGACAAAGAGGAGGCCGTTCCACGCGATCGGTCCCGACACGATGGCAAGCGCTACATCACAGAGGGAGAAGTGAAGAATGTGCGATATCAGCGACCTCTCTCTGATCATCTCCTCAACAAATATGAGCGTCAGTATGACCAACGCCGGCGATACAACGACGACGATGAAAGAGATCGTCGGTCTAGCAGGGACAACAGGAAATATCGTCGGCATGATAGAGACGATGAAAGATATGAGCGCCATGCCAAGGAAAAGTCAAGAGAGCAGGATGACGTGGACAGGCACTGGGATTGTCCCTTCTTCAAACACTGCTGGGATTCAGGAATGAGCCGATTGCCCACAATCGGCAACTGCCCAGAATGTAGACAGAAGAAGAAGAGCACAGGAGACGTGTCAGTGTTCAAGCGTCTAGGACCTCTCCCATCTCGGAACAAGCAAGCTGAGTCCTCCCGGGTGGAAGATCTCGAGGAATTAGAAGACGAAGAAGAAGAAGAAGATAAATACCACCGTCCAAGGTGGTGCCCTGATGGACTCAGCCACTCCCAAAAACGTAGGGTTCAGCGACTACGTTGCCTGGAGGAAGCCGAAAGGTTATACCTGCATACGTTGAGGAAAGCGCGGCCTGATCTGGCCGCGAAAATTCAGCGAACGCTGGACGAAGAGGGTCGACCACAGAAGAAAGAGTGGCGCCCCAAACAGAAGAGAGCCGATGATGAGACATCGGCTGGCACAAACATGGTTTTCATCCTTCCGGCGGAGTTTTGTGCTCCTGGAACAGAGGAGGCACCTGTGGTACAACTTGACTGCGGCCCACGGCCAGTTATCTTTGAAAAGCCACGAGAAAGAAGTTACAGGCACCTGAAGGCCCTGTACTTACGAGGTTATATCAATGGGCAGCCTGTTAACAAGATGCTGGTTGATACCGGAGCGGCAGTCAACATCATGCCATACTCCATGCTACGTCGCCTGGGACGCTCTAGCTCGGATCTGATCAAGACCAACGTCACATTGAGCGATTTCAACGGCCAATCATCAGAAGCACAAGGTGTTCTGAACGTGGATCTGACCGTAGGAAGGAAGACCATCCCTACGACATTCTTCATCGTCGACAGCAAGAGCACCTACGCTGTCCTGCTAGGGAGAGATTGGATCCACGCCAACTGCTGCATTCCATCTACGATGCATCAATGCTTAATACAGTGGGATGGAGATGAAGTAGAGATCGTCCACGCAGATGACTCAGCCGAGATATCAACGGCTGGCATGAATGTTTGGGAGACGGCAGGCCAAGAGCCACTCTCCGGAATCACTTTGGACGACTGTGAGCGCATCGACGTGACAAAAAACGGGGTGAGGCTGGTCTTATCCACCGGCCTGACCGTGTAACAAGAGCAAAGGCTATGGACGTACGTGACAAGGCCGATCCCCGCGATCGGCCCCAAAAACTAAAAAGTGATGATCTTGTCTCAAGCATGTCACGTAGTCATAGTAAAGCACGAACGAGATGTAAACCTTCATTGAGCAATGCAATCAAAATGGGGGCCGATTCCAGCAATCGGCCCATAGTATCCTCGCCATACGTTTCGCCTGTGTTCAGTGTCGATCTAACAGGTGACGGAAAGCTAGGGTATGGGTTTACATCGGCTGATGAGCTAGAAGAAGTTGACATTGGTCCTGGGGATAAGCCACGACCAACTTTTATCAGCAAAAAGTTAGATCCACATCTCAGGAGCCAGATGATAGCTCTGTTAAAAGAATACCCAGATTGCTTTGCATGGGATTACACAGAGATGCCTGGGTTAGACAGGAGCATCATTGAGCATCGGCTCCCTCTCAAGAAAGGATTTCGGTCATTCCAACAACGAGCACGTCAGATGAAGGCCGAAATTCTCGAAGAAGTCAAGAAAGAGTTCGAGAAAATGTTGGCCGCCGGGTTCATCAGGCCATGCAGGTATGCTGAATGGATCTCCAGTATCGTACCTGTAGAGAAAAAGGATGGCCGATGGCGTGTGGCCATAGATTTCCGAGATCTCAACAGAGCCACTCCAAAGGATGAATATCCAATGCCTGTGGCAGAAACATTAATCAATGCAGCTGCTGGCCACAAGGTGTTAAGTTTCATGGATGGCAACGCCGGCTACAACCAAATTTTCATGGCTCCAGAAGACATACACAAGACTGCATTCGGAGTACCAGGATCGGTGGGCTTGTTTGAATATGTGGTCATGACTTTTGGGCTGAAGAATGCCGGTGCAACATACCAACGAGCCATGAATTACATTTTTCATGATCTGATCGGCAAGTTGGTGGAAATCTACATCGATGACGTGGTGGTCAAGTCTGTCTCCATGGAAGGACACTTGGATGATTTGCGATGCATCCTAGACCGAACTCGGAAATTCGGTCTGAGAATGAATCCAAAGAAGTGTGCCTTTGGTGTGACGGCCGGTCAGTTCCTAGGTTTTCTGGTTCATGAACGAGGAATTGAGATCGGCCTGAAAAGTCAGGAGGCAGTACGTACCATGCAGCCGCCTACCACGAAGAAGGAACTCCAACGTCTTATCGGCAAGATCAACTTCGTCCGACGGTTCATCTCTAATCTGTCAGGATGAATTGAGCCGTTCATGGCGTTGGTGAAGATTAAATCTGATGACGAGTTTCACTGGGGGCAGAACAGCATCGAGCATTTGACGAGATTAAGCGGTATCTAACAACGCCGCCTGTGCTAGTTCCACCTCAGCAAGATAGGCCGTTCTATATCTACTTATCAGTAGCTGACACGTCCATTGCTTCAGTGGTGGTGCAACTCTACGAGGGGGTTGAAAAGGTTGTCTTCTACCTCAGCAGAAGGATGTTGGATGCAGAGACGAGGTATCCTGAGGTCGAGAAGCTATGCCTCTGCCTATTCTTCACCTGCACCAAGCTTCATCATATCCTTTTGACGGCAGAAATCATCATCATATGCAAGTCAGACGTTGTCAAGCACATGCTGTCGGCTCCTGTTTTGAAAGGCCGACTTGGTAAGTGGATGTTTGCGTTATCGGAATTCGATCTCCGGTATCAGCCTGCGAAAGCAGTCAAGGGACAAGCGTTGGCCGATCTTATAGCTGAACGGATCAATACTAATATAGCAGCACTATCTGTACGTGCATGGGCTATGTTCTTCGATGGATCGGCTTGTGACGGTGGTTGTGGCATCGGCATTCTGCTCGTGTCGCCTCGGGGGGCAACATATTCCTTCTCCATCAGGCTATCTACCCCTTGCACCAACAATGTCGCTGAATATGAGGCAATACGCAAGGGAATGGAGTTGCTTTTGGAAGCCGGGGCAGAAGCGGTGGAACTTTTTGGAGACTCAAAGTTGGTGATCTCCCAGCTCACGGATGAATACAAGTGCGAGAGTGAGTCACTCTTTCCATATTGGATGGAATGCCGCGAGCTGATGGCACAATTTCGGTACATCAACTTCAACTGGGTCCCAAGATCTCAAAATACTGAGGCCAACGATCTTGCACAGATGGCGTCAGGTTACAAGGACATACCAGACGGGTCAGAAGTTTAGGTGCAGTTCCTGGAACAGTATGACTGGAGAGCCGATATCTTCAATTACTTGAAGGATTTGGCTCGGGGGGCACCTAAACGGATAAGGTACAAGGTCATGAAATATGTCCTTATAGGAGACGACATGTTCTACAGGACGTTGGAAGGGTTATTACTCAAATGCCTGGGACCAACTGAGTCTAATCGGCTCTTACATGAGGTGCATGAGGGCGCCTGTGGAACTCACCAGTCGGCTCATAAGATGAAGTGGCTGATTAGGCGATCAGGGTTTTATTGGCCCACCATGCTTGAGGACTGCTTCAAGTACTACAAGGGATGCCAAGCGTGTCAGATGTTCGGGAAGATTCAGATGGTACCCGCATCAGCGATGAACCCCATCATCAAGCCTTGGCCATTTCGAGGTTGGGGCATGGATATGATCGGCAAAATCCATCCTGCGTCAAGCAAGGGCCACGAGTGGATTCTGGCCATTACAGATTACTTCACCAAATGGGTGGAGGCCGTCCCTATGAAGAAGGTAAAATCGGAAGATGTTATCAAATTTGTGAAAGAACACGTCATTCATAGGTTCGGGATTCCCCAAACCATCATGACCGATGGAGGTTCGGTCTTCATTTCTAAAGAATTCAGAAAGTTCTGCGATGACATGGGGATTAAGCTGATCCGATCATCTCCATACTATGCTCAAGCCAATGGGCAAGCTGAAGCGTCCAACCAGAGCCTTATCAAGCTGATCAAGAGGAAAATTGACGAGAACCCTAGGGTTTGGCATGAAACATTGTCAGAAGCTTTGTGGGCCTATCGCATGTCATGCCATGGAGCTATAAAAACTTCGCCATACCAGCTCGTCTATGGGCAGGAAGCCGTATTACCTTGGGAAATTACGGCTGGATCGAGACGTGTTACGTTTCAGAATGACCTGACAGCCGAAGAATATGCAGCCCTGATGAGTGATACTATTGAGGATGCAACGGAACTTAGACTTTGGTTGTTGGAGAAGATTAAAGAGAACAAAGCCAGGGTGGCTCGCGCATACAATAAGAAGGTGAGACCAAAGGAGTTTCAGGTTGGTGATCTAGTATGGGAAGCCGTGTTGCCATTAGGAACTAAAGATAAAGCATATGGCAAATGGTCTCCTAATTGGCACGGTCCATACAAAGTCGTCCAGGTTTTGAAGGGTAATGCATACATGCTGGAACAGCTGAACGGTGTTAAGTTCCCAGCAGCTGTTAATGGTCAACATCTCAAGAAATATTTCCCAAGCATGTGGGATGACGAACAGTGAAATATGGGGGCCGATTCATGAAATCGGCCAGTAAAAAAAGATTTATATACAAATTACAGCCGATACGCAGACATCGACTTTAGAAATAAGGATACTAGTACAGCCGATGCACGGACATCGACTTCAGGATAATAAAAAAGCCGATGCATAGCCATCGACTCTAGAGGAACAAGCTCAATTGAGCAGGTTAACAGATCGGTTTCAGGCCAGAGACCATGGCATTTGAGATGATTTCCTCATTGGATTTGTTGAGGAGTTGAATCTGCGTGTTTGGGATTGGAGGATGGCATGGACACGGATTGGATCTATTTGACCATGTGAATAGGCAACTGGTTTGGCCTTAAATCGTGTTTATGGTGCAAGCCGATGCCCTGCCATCGGCTCTTTACGCGTTGACTTCGTTTGGCAATCGGCAAATTTTATAAGAGAGCAAAATCAATAGAGGAATATTTTCTTCATTAATAAAGGGGATTTCTTACAAAGAAAGAGCTGATTGCTCAAGGGAGGAAGAACAATACTAGTAGATCCTACTCTACGGGCCGTCGCTGCCCTCGTCGTCGCCATCGGAGCTCTCGTCGGCGCTGCTGCCGGCGGGCTCCTCGTCGCTGCTCCAGTGGCCCTCATTGGGGGCCTCCTCCTCTTCATCATCGTCGTCGTCGTCGTCATCTGACCCGGCGCGGAAGCGCTCCGCCGGCGGGTAGTCCTCGAGGGAGTCGTCGTCGTCTTCTTCCTCCTCTTCCTTGGAGGAAGTATAGTCGTCCCAGGAGAACGAGTCGTCCTCGCTCTCCGATTCCAGTTCCCCATCGGCGAGGAACTGGAGGTCTTCGTCTCCGCTGGTCAAGGACTTGTCGTCCTCGGACCAGACGGAGGAGGCGTGGTCCTCCTGGTCCCACTCCTCTGGGGCGCGCTCGTCGTGCGCCGCCATCGGATCCCACTCCGGCGTGGGTTCGCGGGAGGAGGAGGAGGAGGAGAAGGATTGGGAGGAGAGATCCGATGAGGCGGAGGAGGAAGAGGAGGAAGACATTGCTGCTGAGATGGGGGTTTCTTGGTGCCGATGGCTAGAACAGAGCAAGGGGATGAAGTGGCGAACTGTTTGGAGTGGTTAAATAAAAGGGGATATAGTGGAGATTCAATGCCACAACAGTTTCCGAGGAAGTGGTGCCCAAAGAAAAAAAAACTGCCAGGTCACGCGGAGGAGTTGAGAAGGCAAGGCATCATGATGAAAGATACTGCGACGGTTCTGCCCTGCCACGACATGACCCGACGAAGAAAAAGCAGAGTGGTTTTGGAATTATCATTTCCAAAACCAGGGGGGCATGTGTTATCACCAGAATTCGACCGGATCAGAGGTGGGCCGTGATTAAGATGGGCTTGAAGAATATACACGAAAAATATACATGAATCGGCCTTATACAGGAAGTTTGGGCTAGTTTGCCTGTGTATCTGTAAATATAGTAGGATACGTGTCGGTTAGGTAGAATTTGGCTCGTACACGGTTGGGATTATTCCCACGTTAGAAAGTCTACGGACTATAAATATGTATCTAGGGTTATTGAGGAAAACAACAATCACGTTCACAACAAACCAATCTAGGCGCATCGCCAACCCCTTGTTTCGAGGGTTTCTTCCGGGTAAGCATCATGCTGCCTAGATCGCATCTTGCGATCTAGGCAGTATACGTTTATTCGTTGTTCATGCGTTGCTCATGCTGAAGCCTTGTTGATGGCGAGCAACGTAGTTATCATAGATGTGTTAGGGTTAGCATTGTTTTACCTTTATACATGCTTTTATCCATGCTATCCCTAGACATCTAGCCACCCTTGCGCCGATCTGAGGTGCAAGGGTGGCACCTTGCTTAGTCATTATTTAGTAGATCCGATCCGTTACGATTGCTCCTTGTTCTTCAAGGATTAGTTTAATATCTACATAGTTAGGCCTTGCAAACGGGTTGAAGGATCCAGTGGCACGTAGCGTGTAGTTTGCTAGCCCTAGATAAGATGTTCCGGGAATCAACTTCATGTTGGTTTTTAGGCCTTATCTAGGGCTGGTTTATTATCATCTTGCGTGGCCGCCAGGCTCAATCACGTGTAGGATGTTCCGGTTATGTGGTGAAAACCCTAAATCGTCATAGGTCGTTTTAGCTTTATATTGATCAAGCAGGACCACCATGTTATCGTAGACCTCATACGAATCATGGGTGAATCGGCTCCTTGAGCCGATTCACAGGATAACCTGGGAGCCGATCGAGGCTCGTATTTAATGTTTACGTGTATGCCATGCAGGAAACTAAGCGAAGCAATCCATCACCTTCCTGGCCAGGTATAGGTCAGGTGGCACGCCCTTGCACCAGCATCGGACGTGCGTGCCGGAGCTTTGCGGGCCGTCGCTCGAGGGACCAGGGCCAGCCGCAGTTCTGGGAGCCTCCCGGCTCTACGTGTTGCCCGTCGCTACTCGCCGGTGGGTTTCGGACGCCAACACCCACAAATGAAAGAAGCATTTAAACTGAGCATAGGCAAACCTTCTCATTTTCAAAATGTGAAAACCCACCTCCTTGGTGGATACACAGAAAGAAAAAAACTCGATCTCTGAGCAAGGCCACTTTTAATTCACCACAGAAACCCCCAATCACTACTTCCAGTGCAATACTAACCAGATCCTCTTCCATCCTAAAATTAGCTCGACCAAAAGAGACCACCATGGAAAACTGTCCAACCTCAGGAGAAGGATGAACGTCAACATTGAATTTACTCTTCACATCCTTTGCAAAATTAATACCATGAGAGAAATTGAGCCCCATAAACAAAGATGCATGCACAGAGTTGGCAAAGGAACTAGCACCAGAAGATGAACCACACACATCTGTTGTAGTGAAGTTAGTGTTCTTGTCCTGCTCCTTCAACACTGCCTCCGAAGGAGTCACTTGACTACGGGGCAAATCAGCCTTTGGTGGACTAGACAATGAAGCAGATGACTTTGCAAATTTCCATTGAGATCCCAACCTCACCACATGATTAGGGAAGGAGAGCTTTGCACCAATACTGAAACTGTCCGTGGTTTTAAGTCCACGTCTACCCACCATAGCTCCTCTAGCATCTTTGAGCAACAACCAATTATCCTTGACTGAAAACTGCAGAGAACCATCATAAGATTTCATACGTCCCCTCCACAAATCACGATGAGTGGAATAAGTTACATGCCATCCTCTATCCCTAGAATTTAGATCAGATCCAGACATTCTCAGGAGATCCAGATCCGATGCAGGACTACCCAAAGTTGGCGATAACACACAATGAATGACAGTTGCCTTAAACCCCTTGAAATCCACCACCGATCCCACGTCCACCCGATCACCCTTGTTCAAATATTTGCCCACGATCGGCGTACCTTTGGTTGTAATAAGACCCAACCAATCCTTGTCCGACCACAGATGTAATTCACCCATCATTGGATCTTGCATTGCATTGGCCAGATCTTGGGTTTTGATGTAAGAGACACTCCATTTCCAAGACGGAATCGCCATAGAGACCAACAAGAAGACAAGAGAGGGAGCTTACCGAGGGGAGGAAGCCCAGCCGAGCAGAATGGCCGGACTAAGCGCCCCAGATCACCGGAGAGATCACAGATCACCGGCGGCTAGGGTTTTGGTGGAGAGAGTCGCCAGAGCTCCATATTTACTATCGCCGATCGGGGCCTAGCTTGCATTGCTATCTTCAAGGTCGGTCTCCATGTTCTCCTTGTCCTTCTTCTTCTTGGTCCTCCTCCTCCTCTTTCTCTTTGGCTTGGTAGCCACTCCTCCTTCATTGCGCGAGCCCTCTTTGGCTCCATCTTTAGCTTCAATGATTCCTTCCAAGTACTTGGCTTGAACTTGGAGTCTATCAACCTTGGCCTTCAAGCGATTGACTTCATCTTCATGCTCCGGGTGTGGATGACAAATATCAAACACTTGGACCTCCTTTGCCTTGTTCACCAGGAAGTGTTCCATCAAAGCTTCTTCTTGGAGAGCGTTCATCTTCATGAGCATGCGCTTGTCATTCTCCATCTTGGCAATGTCACTTTCATGAGTGCAACATGCACGGTCCTTGCTCAAAGGAAAGTACTCCTTCAAGGTTTCTTCTTGCATGGAGTTGACCTCCATGAGCTTGGCTTCCCTTGTCTTCAAGGCGGCTATTTGCTCCTCATGATCACAACACGTATCCTTCTCCTTGCTCATGCGGAGACACTCCACCAACGACTCTTCTTGCTTGCTACTCAAACTCAATAGCTTGGCCTTGGTGATCTCAAGAGCGGCAATTTCTTCTTCATGGTTGCAACATGAGGTCTTCTCTTTGAACAAGCGGTAGTACTCATCCAAGGCTTCTTCTTGAAGAGCATTGACTTCCAAGAGGAGAGCATTGTGCCTCCTCAAGGAAGTAACTTGATCCACAAGCTCATCATGGCACGAATTGGGGTCTTCATCATCTTTTCCTTTGTTGGCTTCCTCGAGCGAGAGCATCTTCTTCTTGAGGTCACCAACCAACTCAAGAGCATGGTCTCGATCCTTGGTGAGTCGTGAAACAATAGCTTCATTCTTGTCTTCAAGAACAATGACACTAGCTTCAAGAGACATGCGAAGATTCCGTTCATCATCAAGCTCCTCCTTGAGATTGGCAAGCTCAAAGGCCGCTTCCCTTTCCAACTTCTCCCTCTTCTCAATAAGATCTTGTGCCGCACCAAGTTGGGCTAAGAGAGCCCCAACATGAATCTTGGTGTCCCCCTTCATGTTAGTGAGAAAAGAATCCAAGGAATCCAAACCCATAATCTCACGTTTAACGGTGAGACTAGTGGCATCATCAATATATAAGGCATTAGTCGAAGATGATGGTTTGGAAGGGGATTTTACCTCCGTGGATACCTTTGCCATAAGGCAACGTGCATTGTTGGTGACGAGGTTCTCATTAGGAGAGTCAAAGAGGGAGATAGAGGGAGTGGAAATGGCGATGGCGGCCACTCCATCTCCTTCCTTGTTGGAGCGCTTGTCCTCATGCTCTCCATCTTCATCGGAGGAGTACTCTTCTCGAATGATGAAGGCTTTAGGCTTCTTGTTGGAGGAGACCTTGTCGTCATCGGACCTTGGGGAGAACTTGGAGAATCCTTTGGAGAGTGGCTTGTACCTATCCTTTGGGATAAGCCTTCCACCATGATCTTCTCTTCTCTCAAACATACAATCCGCGACAAAATTATTCTTGTCACCGCAATTGTAGCATGTTCTTCCCTTTGTCCCTTCCCTTGGGCTCCTGGAGAGTCTTCTTGGAGAATCACGTGATCTTCTTGGTCTTGTGTTTCGGGACATGTTTCCATCCCAAAACTTCTTGGCGGCGAGAGCCATGTGCTCATGGTAGTTGAGCTTGAGATCATCCGATCCCCACTCAACGGGATCCTCATCACTTTCACTAGCTTCATGCACCTTCATCTTCAATGCAAGGTTGGGCTTGCGGGAGTTGTGGGTGTGAGCAACAAGATCCTCCGCATTCTTCTTGGAGATGTCCAAAGCGATGACTTCGCTAAGGACTTCATCGGATGTCATAGCACGGAAGGAGGCGTTTTGGTGGATGGACGTCAACTTCACTTCCTCATAAGGGAGGAGAGCATTGTAGAACTTGCGCTTGATCCAATGGTCATCCACGAACATTGCTCCAAGATCTTGCATTTGCACGGCAAGAGCGATGAGGCGCCGATACATTTCTTTGGGGGTCTCTCCTTCATTCATGACGAAATTGTCGGCCATGTTGTTCACTTCATCAAAACGAGAGCTTTGGATGCTTGCATTGCCGAGGAAGAGCTTCTCAAGTTTGTCCCATGCTTCCTTGGCGGTCTTGAGCGAGCGGATATGAGCGCAGTCCTTGGGGGTGATGGCCATATGAATCATGTTGATGGCGGTGGCGTTGAGTTGGTCATCCACCACATCTCTTCTTGTCAAGCTCTTTGGGTCTCGTGGTGAATAGCCCTCCTCAATAATACGCCAAAGCTCGGTAGAAGCGCTGCGCACATGAGAACGCATTAAGAATTGCCAATTCTCAAAGTTGTTTGACTCGAGTAACGGTGGTGAACCATGCGACAAGATATGCGGCATCGGTATCGGAACGTTGATGGTGTAATCATTTGGTGGTGGCACCGCATGATAACCCCCTTGACGTTCCGCAACCGGTGTGTCATCATCCTTCACTTTTGTTGAAGTGCCGGTATCCCCAAGCCCTTCCTTTTGTGAATCTTTTGTCGCTTCCGCGACAAAATCAACAAGAGGGAGGGTGTTAGCTTTTGGTGGTGGATCCTCGACACTTGCTTTCGGTGGAGGGTTTGGTTTTTGTACAACCAACTCCATCATCATCGCCTTCATTTGGGCAACGATGGATGACTCCAATTTCTTGAGGTCATCCAACGTAGCTGTCGTGGAATCAATGGGTGATGATGGAGCGGGTGGCACAAGGGAAGGTGACCCATTCTTATCCGCCTCTTGTTCGGCCATTTCTTAGGCGGTAAAGCCCGAGCAAGAAAACCTTGCTCTGATACCACTTGAATGGATCGTAGCGAACAAGAGGGGGGGGGGGTGAATGGCGCTACGGCAAGTTTTAGTCTTTTTCAATTTTTATGCATCGGAAGGTAAAGGTGTGAACTTTTAGCAATAGGGGTGATCCTACAATGAATATCGGACGAGTGCAACAAGTAAAGGAATCAACAAGATAACAAGAGTAAGGAGCGAGACAACTGGGGGGCGCGAGGCGAGTCGAGGTTTGTTTCCCGCAGTTCCTTCCACTAAAGGAAGTACGTCTGCGTTGAGGAGGTGCTAGTCTCACACAAGAGACTAGGCGGCCACACCACGAAGGAAGGCCTCACCCTCTTCCTCGAGAGAGCTCCACGGAGGTGCTCTCCCTCTTCCACTAAGGCATCGGTCGAGGCGGTGATTCCTTCACAAGGTTGGGGCGAGCTCCACACACAAGGATGCTCCCAACACCCTATGGATCTAGTACATCACCAAGCTAGACTCCATAGCTGCACATCTCCAATGCTCCACCATAGGAACCCATCACCAATGCTCCACCATAGGAACTCTTCCAATGCTCCACCAAAGGAACTCTCCAATGCTCCACCAAAGGAACTCTCCAATGCTCCACCAAAGGAACTCTTCTCCAAGATCCACTAAAGGAACCCTACCACCAAGATCCACTAAGGAATAGCTAGTATTGGTGAAATCTCTCTTGGTAGAACTATAGATCGGGGTCTCCTCCACCTATCCTCAAAGTTTGGGCAAGATTGGTTGGATGGGGAAGGAGATCCTCAAGGATTAAGCTCAGCAACAATGGAGGAGAGAGAGGGGGAAGAGATAAAATCGTGTTGGGGAAGAAGGGGCCCTTAAATAGGCTCCTCCAAATCCAACCGTTATGTCCAGATTTGGCCTAAGCGGTACTACCGCTTTGGGTAAGCAGTACTACCGCTCTGAGTTCGAAATCCTTCCAGATCAGGTCAAAGGACGCAGAGCGGTACTACCGCACGAGGTACCGCTTGAGGTACCGCAATAGGGTCCAAACCATACTGGATCCAAAGCGGTATGTAATGTCCCAGGTTTAGAGACGATCGAGGGGTAGATTTTAGAAAGGGATGTGCATTGCATTGTAAATTACGGGGAAATTTCGCGCTTTTAAAACAAAACTGCATCGAAGGGGGACAAGTTTCTCTCTCGACACCTTACAGGGTTAGGGTTCGAGAGTGCGATGAACTTGTTCCTACTTATCTAAATTAGGGTTTTGAGAAGAGAGAAGGGATATTTCATTGAAATCTTAAGTTGCATGATTGAATTACAAGTTAAGTTGTTTGATTGAATTCAAACCAAATTTGAATTTGAATTTCAAATTCAAACATTAAATGATCATCACATAATTCAAATTTAAGATAATTTCACAAACAATTATCATTAAGCAAGAATATGAGTTATACAACAATTAAATTAAGCTCATTGAGAGAAACTTGAGCTTTATTGATCAACACACACATAATACATTGTCTTTACAATATTCAGATTTGAATTATGGAATTACAACACATTACAAGAATTGAACAAAATAGAAAATGAAAAGAAAAGAAAATTACAATTTAATGTTCTATCCTAACACTACAAGCTAATCTTCATTTAGCCTTGTACTTGATGATCTCCATGATCCTTGGAGCATCAGGTTGTTCCCTGCACACAAACACAAAGAAAATAAAAAACAAGTGTTATGCCAAGTGGCATAGCCACTTGGTAGGTTAGAAATCAAATAGAATTGGAGAGGATATGAACAAGGTTCTACCGAGCTGATCCAACCCATCAGCACAAGTCCCAAGCTGGGCTTGCACACACACACAACCAGGCAGCACACAAGGCGGTGTGCATGTGTAACACACACACAGTGAGTCACCATGGAAAGAGGTAGTGCTGTCGACCAACAAGGGCAAGCCAGAAGCATATAAAAGCTTTTCACAGCCAAACCCTAGTCATTTGATTCAACCATCAGCAGAACTGAATTGGTAAGTCACAAGAACAGCAAGAACAGAAGAACAGCCACTGCTGTTCAATCATTCCACAAATACCAGAAACAAATCAGGAATCAAGGTTTGCAAGGAGGAGCAGGGCAAGCACATCAATCCATCCAGAAGCAAACCCTCTACGCCAACCCTATTTCTAGGAGCTGGAGTGAGGTATACCCCACAAAAGCCTGAGCAAGATCATACCTTGCTCATACATAAGCATGTTTTGCATCACAGGAGCACAGAAGGGTAAGAAACCCTGGATGTATCATCATTTGGTTACTAAACCAATTGGTGCCAGCAAGTACAACCAAGGCTAGAAGGAAATTAAACCAGGGAACACTGGTTGTGACAACACAGTGTCAAAACCAGAGAAATCCAGCATGGATTTACTCCTATGTAGCCATCCAGATTCACAAAGCACCTATTAGCCTAGCTAAACCATCAGATTGATAGGCAACATGTGCCTATCTTGTTTATCAACATCAAAGCTACTGGAAATTCACCAAGTGACTAGCCAGTGAGCATCTATCCATCACAGAAAGCCAACTAATAGGGGAGCTACCCTAGGGCAGCATATGACTACTGCCAGGGTCACCTCAAACCCTAGAACAGCCAAACCACCAAGCCAAATACAAATATCATCACCCTGATTGGGTTCAAAGAATTGCTAGGGTTCCCAACCACTGTTGGCATCCATCTAGCCCAAGCCAATCAATTATGATGATCATCACTGTATCACAGTTCACATCAATTATCCACTCAATCAATATAGGCAACACAGATAATTGATATTAACAAGTAAATCATGAAATAGACATTTGCTAATGATCCAAGGGATCATTACAAGCATCCACTGATGCTTGGACAAGCACCAGCATACACAGGCCAAGCCTGTGTGATACACACAACACTAAGTGGATGTAATATCCCAGGTTTAGAGGCAATAAAATAAGAGAACACCAAAGTGTGCATTGCATTCATGCATAGAAAATCCGGGGGATTTTCTCGCTTTCAAATAAAACTTACCACAGCAACTGAAGTTTCACTTGACTTGCTGGAACTGAAGTAGATCATCAAGTCAAGCGCTATAAACTTCACTGTGATCTTTGTTAAAACCTTGTTTTGGGTAGAGATGATTTGATCTATGGATTAGATCAAATGGAATTATATTTATAACAACACATTCTTTAAGAATCAAACCCTACTTATTAAACACTTAAAAGTTAGCAACTACCTTTGTGTGTAAATTAATTCACTTCTAAACTTATTACCAAATAAGGTAAACCACAGGGTCTAAAGTGCATAAAAGCCAAACATTCTTATTTAAATCATAACTTTTTAAGTATATGGAATATCATAAAACTAAATCCATTTACATTACGATTTATAGTTCAAACTATTTGAATCAAACTGACTATGAGTATTTTGAAACTCATATGATCATGCCTTGGTGAAATCAAACACCAACTATCCAAATTTGAGGAATAACCTTCAACCTTGATCTTTTGATCAATATTATAATATAAATCCAATCCAATATGATATAGTGACTCATCCACAATAATAAAACCATCCACAAGATATTTAGTAACAAATGCCAATTGGCTATCCAAAAATAAATCATATGAGAGGATAATGATCTTGCCACATAGGATGAAAATATCTACATGACTTGCTTTCCAAGCTATGCCACCTCATGCTCAAAGGATTGCTATGGATGAGGGCATGACAACCAAGCATCTTACTCATCAAACCAACACAAGAGTCACCACCTATGTGTCATGATACTAGAGCTTGCCCAAGCCTATAAATAGAGCCACACCCTTCATCCATTTGGACATCAAGTACCATGTTACATGGGAACAAACACATAGAGCCACTCCATGTGAATTAGCTAGGATCAAGATGAAGAAGCTAGGAGGTGGAGGCATACCACAAGATGAAGGTTTATCAGATTTCCTGAAGAACAAGCTACACAATATTGCAAGGTAGAATCCCTAGGCAAACCATATATTTAGAGGATCATATCATCATATCTTGAGTAGGACCTTAGGCTATTACAAGACATTTAGAAGTAAGAGAGATTATAGATGCTAACCATAGCCATGTCTATCCTAAAGAATTTTAGAGTAGTATTACATCTTACTTGTTTAAACCAACCTTTAATCTTGTAGATGAGAGCCATGTTCCATTAGTGAAACATAACCAAATCTTATGCTCATATTATAATCCTAGTTGTGTATCACATTGGTGATCACTACTTAAACCCTAGACCACATTTGAATTTCAATCCCATTATCGCTTTGGATTATAAGTAGAACCCTGCCATACCTCATGCCTACTTAATACTTCAATTAGTGAAGTATTCCCAAAACTCTAAACCTTTCAAGTAGAATGCACCCCACATAGAATATTGTTTCCTAACTTGTGCATCATGTATCACAAATAATAACCCAAGCCATATATACCTTTAGACTAGATTCCATTTGGTGAGTAGAGTGAAACTAATAACTAATTCCACTTTGATTTCCAATTACCTTGTGCCCAAATGGAATATTGTGTCATAATTGAATCATCACCTTAGAAAGTGAATTGACTATGAAGAGTGTAGAATTTATCCTAAGTAATTCAAGCCAGAATTTGCTAAGCTAGATTAGTAAATATAGTGTGGATCCAACCACTCTTCTTAAACCCTAGAAATAGTTATCCACATAAAATCATGATTCATCCTATTCTCAACACCATTTAAACTCTAGCCATAATTATATTACAATACATATTGTTAAACCTAATAACATGTTCACCATGCACATGTGGTAAATTTTCAAATCAAATAAACAGAAATGGTTCCTAAATTATAAAAAAATGGAGATCAATATCTTAACCATTTCCATTTTATTAAACCTCACAAAGTGTCACTCTAATTAAAATTCAATAGTTGTTTAAACAAAAGAATTATGCAGAGAGTATTATCAAGAAGTGATATTAATATTCAAATGTTTGAGAACCTGCAAAACAACACATAATTCAAATCAAGTTAAAACCAGTAAATAAAAAAAACAGAAAAAGAAAACAGAAATTTGAAAAAGAAAATGGAGGGAAACTTACTCGGCAAAGCCGAGCAAAGACCGCAAAGCAGCCCATCACCACCACGTCCACCAAGCCCAAGATCAGCCCAGCCCAAAACCACTTACCGTTTGGGTTGCTTTAAGAATCGTGCGAGAGGAAAAAAACGACCGTCGTCTTCCCCGGCGTCGACAGCGAGCTTGCGCCAGTAGGCCACGATCCTCGTCGACGATAAGCTTGTCCGGACGCGCCAGAAGGTTCCAGAACTTCGCCCTAATCGTTTCGCGTCCGAGTCTATCCACGGGAGAAAAGATCTTCACCGAACTAAACCTTCCAGAGACCGCCACCTCTCCACCGTCGCCGTCGCCGTGTCACAGCCACAGTGCTTCCCCCGACGTATAAAGCCTCGAGGAGAACCTCCGTGAAGCCTTTGATCATTCCAGACCATCCTTATCCTCCCTCGTTTCCTAATTCTTCCTCTAGCTGCAAGTCTCTGTCGCCGGCGA
Organism: Lolium perenne; assembly: GCF_019359855.2. NCBI lineage: Eukaryota > Viridiplantae > Streptophyta > Magnoliopsida > Poales > Poaceae > Lolium > Lolium perenne. The sequence goes on from NC_067247.2 coordinate 167,193,633, forward strand.
CCTCCATGGCGTCATCGATTGTGAGCACCCCGGAGTCCGTGGGGTAGCTCGTTGGATGCGCCTGCCGATGTAGGTTCTCCTGGCGGAAGGAATCGAGTAGGGGAGCTCAGGGCGAGGCCAATTTGGGATTTTCCCCTTACAGCAGTTTGTCGGAATCCGCGATGCCGTGCTCGTCTCCGACCATCTCAAGCTTCGCCGAGGGTCTCATCATCTTCCTGGTGAGCTTACGCGTCTTCCGAACCCATTATTCATCCTTAGCATCACCTGTAGCTCCGTTTCGAGGTTTGGCTGGAGTGCGCCGCCGCAGCACATGGTTGCCGGTGATGCTCCGGCGAGTTTCTCGGCAAACCACCGCTACCATCGTGTTCAGTAGGTCGTGGGGATCCAGAAAAGTATACTCGCGCATCCCGGGAGGCCAGAAATCGGTGTCGCCGCCGCGTTCTGACCCGCCGGCGTCAAGCCGCCGGTGGTGTCGACGTGGAGGTGGACCCGCTGGTCGTGTTGACTGGTCTTTGCCCGCGTGGCAAGTGACCTAGTCAACTGCCCCACCAGTCTCTCAGACTAGAAACGAATCGGTATGTTTAGCATTTTCGTTTTATTTCAAATTCCAGTAAATGTCTGAAACTTTGCAAAATCATAGAAATTTCATTTCAACTCAGAAAAAGATAAATAATATATCAAAATGCTCACAAAAATAAACTCTATTCAAATAAAATATAAAACAAAAATGTGTGTCAAAATAAAAAGTCACTTATTTTTAACCTTATTAATTATGCCATTTCAATTATTTAAAACACAATTTGAAATCAATAATTAGTGAAATTTCAAAATTAAATTTTAACTATTCAGTAACTAAGTAAAATGTTAAGATTAATTTTATTTATCATATTTGCATTAACTTAATTATTAGTAGTAATTTATAAACCCTAATTTACAATTACTAGTTTCTATTTTCTTTAAATAGTAATAACTCAAGAAAATATTAAAAGCCAATGTTATTTTGGTAAATCAAAATTTATTTACTTAAACAACTTTAGTTAACAAGTTAATTATTTTAAACCCTAAAAACAATTATTAAACCCAGATTCTTAATGAAACCTAAATAGAAGTTGCTCTAATTATTAAATCTTGTGAAAATTAATAAAATGTCAAACCATTTCTAATTTTGATTCAAAGTAATTAGTAACCACAACTCTATTATTAATCAGCATTCTAGGAGTTGTACCATAATTTAGAAACTCTAGTTTTAATTTAAGTAAGACATTGATCTCATTATTTCATGTGTTCATCCATAGTAGTTGCAAACCTAAAACCCTAAGGATTTAACCCATGTGATCATTACACTTTAGTAGTAACTCTAAAACCCTAGTTGCTTATCACATGTGATCATGTGAATTTCAACTTTACTTGTAGAACCTTGATAAGTAACCAATGAATGCATGCTTATGATCCCTTAGCATAAACCAAGTCACATGAGATTGTCATTTCATGTTCCTATTCTTAATTAAAACCTATATGATTCACTAGTATCACCTAGGTATAAACCCTAACTTGTTACCACATGTTAGCACCATTGATCATCAATCCTATATATCACACCATTAGGATCAACCTCAACCATCAAACCCTAGTAGAACCATAATGATAAACCCTAGTACCAATCTTGTGTAGCAATTCACAACACATGCTCCTATTACACTAAAACCTACTTAGGAAATAATAAGCCACTTAGCTTAGAAACCATTAGAGACTATTTAGTAAAGCAATTGTGAAACCATAGTAAACCCTAATAGCTAATTTATAGAACCATCTTAAATAACCATCCTTTGATATGATGTATATGGGAAACCATAGTAATAACCTTACCAATACTTGCTATATAGAAACCCATTCTATTTAAGAACCCAACTAGTGTCTATTAGTATAACTAAATGAACTCAATAGTAAACCCTAGAGTTACATAGCTCCTATGTATAGTAGTTCATATTCTTATTTAACCTGTTCTTCAAAAGTTATTCTTTTGAAGTACTGATGTCAATCAACCCATAGAAGCTATAGTTCTTCTTTGAAATACTCATTATTTCTTAAACAACATGTTCTTCAAAAGTTATTCTTTTGAAGTATAGTATAAGTAATCATCAACCATGTTCTGTAGAACTTAAAATTGACAACTGTTCTTTACATAATATTCCACTACTATTCTTAGTGTGTATGATTGATATGATGTCTTATACCACTTGATTATGATGCTAATGTAACCAAACCCTAATAATAACCTTGTTTGAGAACCATTCTAAAAGTGCAACCAACCCTAAAGAAATCTTTACAACTCATACATCTTAAATCATTGAGATTAAGTTATGCTCGGGACGATTGCATCTCATACTATGCATTATAGCATCTTTGCAAGTTCTTTAAACATTGTCCTTACCGGACGATGATGGTATTTCAGCATTTGGAGTTCTCACGTATCAAAGCTTTTGCCTGCATAATCTTGCAGTCAAGAAAGGCAAGTTCATCGCTTGCTCATGTCATTTGATTATTTGTATCAAACTATATGCAAAGTACTATACTTATCACTCATGCATTGAAAAGCAAAGTATTATTTTACAATTATGAATATGACTATGTGGTGGGCAATGGAACCATGGTATGTGTTGATATGGTGGAGGTTCCATTGCATGGGTTATATCACCCTAGGATTAATTACCAATGCCGTCCAGTGATTCTAGCGCCGTACATATCGCGTTATCCATAAGATCTATAATGGCTCTGGGGAAGTCAGCTGTATCTTTTCCCTTCTGCACGCCAACGGATTGGTAGAGCCGGCGGGGTGTTGGAGGCACTGCCGTAGGTTGGGATAGCCTTTTAAATCCCCATCCATTAGTGATGATGGCTCTACGATCTATGATGGATTGTCCGGAGTACACCATGAGTAAAGCCGTATTATCGGGGGAAGTCTACTGGAGGTGTACGGTTGGACAAAAGGGTGGGTTTGCAGGGTCGCGGAGAAGGCAGTGATTGGCTTGGATCTTATACTGGGCCTCACACCAAAGGAAGTGTGGACGGGGACATACTCTCGGCCGGCAACATGGTTAAGATCTCTTGTGGGGTAAAGTAACGCACCTCTGCAGAGGGTATCAAGAATTGTGACTGTCACTGGAACTGCGAACGCGGCAGGAAAGGAACTCCACGAAGTTCTAGTCAACCTGTGAAGACTGACGGGCATAGTTTTCAGAATAAAATAAACCTTTTGAAGAAATGATTACAAAAACTTGCATTGGCCTATGACTTTCTAGTCTGTGGCTGTAGCTAGTGCATGATACACATATTTCCTAATATGAACTTGCTGAGTACGCTCGTACTCATTCTATCTCGTTTGAACCCCCTTCTTAGATCAATGCACCGAAGGAGAAACTACCGTGGAACTCAAAGACAAGGGAGTCAACTGCAACAAGATGAAGAATCCAATCAAAGAATTCAATGGAGTCAACTTCTGCATCAGCTATAATGGAAACCTAGACTAGTGATAGAAGGGAACCTTTCCCTAATCCTAGCACCTAAGTAGCTAGATTTCTATAGCAAGCCAATTAGCTCCTAAGCTTGAGTTAGCAACAAGTTAGACTACGAGTCGTTCTTCTGGAGCTTTATTTGAAGTTTTACCTCACTGTAAAGTAGGAGGCTGTGTGGATCTTATGTAAACAGTTCATGTGTACTTCTATATACATACCTTGGACTCGCATATGTTTCTGTTGTACCACTCTGAGAGATGTAATATGGGTGGAACGGTGTTTCACTTGTGTTATGTCAACGACTTGTGTACTACACCATGCAGTGGTACGCTGGGTCACCACAGCTGGTATCAGAGCAAATGCTTTGACCCTAGGATTAAAACCCTTTAAAGGAGACCTATAGGTTTGGTAGTGTCTATAGGAAGTAGTCTTAGCCAAACCAAATATTCTTTTGACTTGAGATGGGTATTCACTTGAGAATAATCCTGACACACTTGAGTCAACCTTTCTAATCTATACTTCTAAAGTAAAGTTAATTAGTTATCTTGCTTCATTCCAAATAATTAGAACACCATTGAAGCTTAAGATAAATGGTGGTAGTAGACCACAATTGGTATACAATACATGGTAGTCCAAAGAGAGGATACAACCATAAGGAAGATATCCTATTGGAAGAAGTATACCAATGCAAGTTATAGTTAAGTAAGAGTCATTTAAAATGTCAAAGGACTGATGTTAAGTAATGTAGATAAGTAATATGAGGTAGTATGTACCTATGATGAGTCAATCATAGGAGGTAAGGAAGAGAGATAGGAGTATTTAAGTCTACTTTTCATGGTAGAGTTGGTAATCATATATGATTCACTTGAGAATCATGATATGATGGAGTAGAACATCATAAGTACAATAACAAAAGGATGATAAGGAGTAGGATTTAGGGAATAGTTCGAAAGCTTAGGCCTTAAAATCCTAATAACTGTACCAAGTATGTTAGAACCATAGTCCTTAATTTGGAGAAGGCTTAGTTAGAGCATATCACATATAGAAATCCTAGAGTTATAGGTGGTATATTCTAAACAATCATGTGTTTAGAGTAGACATGTTAGAACTAATTGTAGTATATGAAGTAGTCCTCAATAGCACATATATATGGTAGCCTATTTTGTTAGTACTTCCAAAGAAAACTAGGTTAACTTCAACTATCCCAGGCCATTTTGTTTCAAGTTTGTCTTATTGCAAATGTGCAATTAAGATAAATGTTGAGACAAATAGTAGAAATTCACGTATTGTGCTAAGTATCACAACCTAAACCTATCTTATGTGGTGTTATATACTACACATCGGATCCTGATGTTTAGGGATGTCTTACCCAATTATTATATTCAGGCATATAAGGATGTGTATTATAAGCACAAAGCTGGATCTTCTTGGATTTTCTTGAATCTTCATTGATTGACTAGATCCATACATGAAGTTTGACTTTGATATGCAAATGCATGTTGCAGTATCAAGCTCTTACTTGATGTTATAGGTCTAGAGGGTAAAGGTATTCGTGTGAGGAAGTGACGAATTCTGAAGATTTTGAAGACAAGATGAAGGTTCACTGGAAGAAGGAAGTACAATTGTGGGAAGCAACCACAATACTCTAAGGGAAGGACTAATCAAAATTCACTTTTATCCTTAATCAAGGAGTACTTCAACATGGAAGTATCATGAAAGTGAGAAAAATAGTGAATATGGAGCAGAAGAAGTAGAGCTGTATTCATTATGGAAGAAGGGAATGCAAGTGAAGTCACTTATAATACTATTTTCATAGTGTCAACAAGTGGTTATCTTGCAAAACAAACCCTAGAAGAAGGAAAATAGACAAGTGAAGTCGTAGCTGGCATCATATGACCGCAGCTGATATAGGATAACCATGAAGAGAAAGAATGTGAAGTGAGGTATATCTTATCTAAAACTATGTAAGTAGCCACAGCTGGTAGGTAGATAATTGACTAGAACCATAACATAGCCACAGCTGGTATCCAATAAGCCACATCTGGTACTAGGTAGTTTGCAGCTGGTACCAGATAGCCCACAGCCTGAACATTTCTTTACCCTAAAAGAAAGGGGGATTCCGCAGCTAGTATTTCACAGCTGGTATCTCGTGGTTGGTAAATATTTAGTCGGAGGATTCATAATGGATACCCACAACTGTGTGGATACACCGCAAAGAATTCTTTGTGAGACTTTAGAAAGGTACAAAATATAAACCAGACTTAAACCAACTACCTAACCTTGGAGTTTAATGATTAGAAGAAAGGAAGTTTGAAGATCATTAGTAAACTCCAAGGGGGAGAGGAAGGCTGAAGGAGAAGTATTAAAAATATGATATTCGGAGTATGATGGACCAAGAAGAAGGTCTGAACTGAGAGGAAGTCTGATCTTATTTTTATAAGGTTGTTGGGAACTACCCATATAAAAGTACTCTCAGGAGGTTGTCAGACCTTGAAGCCGAGGTTCATATCTCGAGGAAGTAAGGGTTAGACCTTAACTTGAGTGGGTAATTGTAAGTACTCGAAACCAAGAGAACTTAAGTAAGCCTTAGATAATGAAGTTGGAGGAAGAAGATATCGGAGGACAATCAAGGTCAAAGAAAACAAAAGACCGAAGGGTTTGACCATACCCAAGACATAAGCCTATTAGAAAGATTCCTTTCATGGAACCTAAAGAAACCAAAAGGAAGATAACTAGTACAAACTAGAAGCCATGATGGGATGGACTAAATGAGTCTAATCCATTCGTAGGACTAAACAACCAGGACCATGCCTATTGTAAATATCTTACTAAGTACCATTACTTTCGTTATAGTGGTAAGGGAAAACAATACCTTATTTTAAAACAAATCCTTTAGATTTAAGGTTTGGACATCGCAGCTGGTACACCATAGTGCCATATTACATCGCAGCTGGATTATCGCAGCTGGTAGAACCAAGTTTTAAGTACCCAAAAAGGAAGATGTCACCACAGCCATTAGTAAAGTCCATTAACACAATAAGATGTCTTAATCCAAGAATCTTTGGATAGTAAGCCTATAAGCTTAGAGTGTTGGAAGAAATCATAGAATAGAAGAAAGTATCAGTGCCAGACATCAGAAGACTCCAGGAAGTATCTTGACAAGGGATATATTTCACTATATCTAGTGTGATCACCATGGAGTTGAAGGATGGTGATCTGTTCAAGACATTTCAACAATTCCGAAACATGAGAGCGTTCGAACTTCGGGACGAAGTTCAGTTTAAGGGGGAGAGGCTGTAATATCCCAGGTTTAGAGGCAATAAAATAAGAGAACACCAAAGTGTGCATTGCATTCATGCATAGAAAATCCGGGGGATTTTCTCGCTTTCAAATAAAACTTACCACAGCAACTGAAGTTTCACTTGACTTGCTGGAACTGAAGTAGATCATCAAGTCAAGCGCTATAAACTTCACTGTGATCTTTGTTAAAACCTTGTTTTGGGTAGAGATGATTTGATCTATGGATTAGATCAAATGGAATTATATTTATAACAACACATTCTTTAAGAATCAAACCCTAACTTATTAAACACTTAAAAGTTAGCAACTACCTTTGTGTGTAAATTAATTCACTTCTAAACTTATTACCAAATAAGGTAAACCACAGGGTCTAAAGTGCATAAAAGCCAAACATTCTTATTTAAATCATAACTTTTTAAGTATATGGAATATCATAAAACTAAATCCATTTACATTACGATTTATAGTTCAAACTATTTGAATCAAACTGACTATGAGTATTTTGAAACTCATATGATCATGCCTTGGTGAAATCAAACACCAACTATCCAAATTTGAGGAATAACCTTCAACCTTGATCTTTTGATCAATATTATAATATAAATCCAATCCAATATGATATAGTGACTCATCCACAATAATAAAACCATCCACAAGATATTTAGTAACAAATGCCAATTGGCTATCCAAAAATAAATCATATGAGAGGATAATGATCTTGCCACATAGGATGAAAATATCTACATGACTTGCTTTCCAAGCTATGCCACCTCATGCTCAAAGGATTGCTATGGATGAGGGCATGACAACCAAGCATCTTACTCATCAAACCAACACAAGAGTCACCACCTATGTGTCATGATACTAGAGCTTGCCCAAGCCTATAAATAGAGCCACACCCTTCATCCATTTGGACATCAAGTACCATGTTACATGGGAACAAACACATAGAGCCACTCCATGTGAATTAGCTAGGATCAAGATGAAGAAGCTAGGAGGTGGAGGCATACCACAAGATGAAGGTTTATCAGATTTCCTGAAGAACAAGCTACACAATATTGCAAGGTAGAATCCCTAGGCAAACCATATATTTAGAGGATCATATCATCATATCTTGAGTAGGACCTTAGGCTATTACAAGACATTTAGAAGTAAGAGAGATTATAGATGCTAACCATAGCCATGTCTATCCTAAAGAATTTTAGAGTAGTATTACATCTTACTTGTTTAAACCAACCTTTAATCTTGTAGATGAGAGCCATGTTCCATTAGTGAAACATAACCAAATCTTATGCTCATATTATAATCCTAGTTGTGTATCACATTGGTGATCACTACTTAAACCCTAGACCACATTTGAATTTCAATCCCATTATCGCTTTGGATTATAAGTAGAACCCTGCCATACCTCATGCCTACTTAATACTTCAATTAGTGAAGTATTCCCAAAACTCTAAACCTTTCAAGTAGAATGCACCCCACATAGAATATTGTTTCCTAACTTGTGCATCATGTATCACAAATAATAACCCAAGCCATATATACCTTTAGACTAGATTCCATTTGGTGAGTAGAGTGAAACTAATAACTAATTCCACTTTGATTTCCAATTACCTTGTGCCCAAATGGAATATTGTGTCATAATTGAATCATCACCTTAGAAAGTGAATTGACTATGAAGAGTGTAGAATTTATCCTAAGTAATTCAAGCCAGAATTTGCTAAGCTAGATTAGTAAATATAGTGTGGATCCAACCACTCTTCTTAAACCCTAGAAATAGTTATCCACATAAAATCATGATTCATCCTATTCTCAACACCATTTAAACTCTAGCCATAATTATATTACAATACATATTGTTAAACCTAATAACATGTTCACCATGCACATGTGGTAAATTTTCAAATCAAATAAACAGAAATGGTTCCTAAATTATAAAAAAATGGAGATCAATATCTTAACCATTTCCATTTTATTAAACCTCACAAAGTGTCACTCTAATTAAAATTCAATAGTTGTTTAAACAAAAGAATTATGCAGAGAGTATTATCAAGAAGTGATATTAATATTCAAATGTTTGAGAACCTGCAAAACAACACATAATTCAAATCAAGTTAAAACCAGTAAATAAAAAAAACAGAAAAAGAAAACAGAAATTTGAAAAAGAAAATGGAGGGAAACTTACCTGGCAGGCCGAGCAGCACCGCAGCAGCCCATCACCACCACGTCCACCAAGCCCAGTATCAGCCCAGCCCAAAACCACTTACCGTTTGGGTTGCTTTAAGAATCGTGCGAGAGGAAAAAAATGACCGTCGTCTTCCCCGGCGTCGACAGCGAGCTTGCGCCAGTAGGCCACGATCCTCGTCGACGATAAGCTTGTCCGGACGCGCCAGAAGGTTCCAAAACTTCGCCCTAATCGTTTCGCGTCCGAGTCTATCCACGGGAGAAAAGATCTTCGCCGAACTAAACCTTCCAGAGACCGCCACCTCTCCACCGTCGCCGTCGCCGTGTCACAGCCACAGTGCTTCCCCCGACGTATAAAGCCTCGAGGAGAACCTCCGTGAAGCCTTTGATCATTCCAGACCATCCTTATCCTCCCTCGTTTCCTAATTCTTCCTCTAGCTGCAAGTCTCTGTCGCCGGCGACCTCCATGGCGTCATCGATTGTGAGCACCCCGGAGTCCGTGGGGTAGCTCGTTGGATGCGCCTGCCGATGTAGGTTCTCCTGGCGGAAGGAATCGAGTAGGGGAGCTCAGGGCGAGGCCAATTTGGGATTTTCCCCTTACAGCAGTTTGTCGGAATCCGCGATGCCGTGCTCGTCTCCGACCATCTCAAGCTTCGCCGAGGGTCTCATCATCTTCCTGGTGAGCTTACGCGTCTTCCGAACCCATTATTCATCCTTAGCATCACCTGTAGCTCCGTTTCGAGGTTTGGCTGGAGTGCGCCGCCGCAGCACATGGTTGCCGGTGATGCTCCGGTGAGTTTCTCGGCAAACCACCGCTACCATCGTGTTCAGTAGGTCGTGGGGATCCAGAAAAGTATACTCGCGCATCCCGGGAGGCCAGAAATCGGTGTCGCCGCCGCGTTCTGACCCGCCGGCGTCAAGCCGCCGGTGGTGTCGACGTGGAGGTGGACCCGCTGGTCGTGTTGACTGGTCTTTGCCCGCGTGGCAAGTGACCTAGTCAACTGCCCCACCAGTCAGTCTCTCAGACTAGAAACGAATCGGTATGTTTAGCATTTTCGTTTTATTTCAAATTCCAGTAAATGTCTGAAACTTTGCAAAATCATAGAAATTTCATTTTTTAACTCAGAAAAAGATAAATAATATATCAAAATGCTCACAAAAATAAACTCTATTCAAATAAAATATAAAACAAAAATGTGTGTCAAAATAAAAAGTCACTTATTTTTAACCTTATTAATTATGCCATTTCAATTATTTAAAACACAATTTGAAATCAATAATTAGTGAAATTTCAAAATTAAATTTTAACTATTCAGTAACTAAGTAAAATGTTAAGATTAATTTTATTTATCATATTTGCATTAACTTAATTATTAGTAGTAATTTATAAACCCTAATTTACAATTACTAGTTTCTATTTTCTTTAAATAGTAATAACTCAAGAAAATATTAAAAGCCAATGTTATTTTGGTAAATCAAAATTTATTTACTTAAACAACTTTAGTTAACAAGTTAATTATTTTAAACCCTAAAAACAATTATTAAACCCGGATTCTTAATGAAACCTAAATAGAAGTTGCTCTAATTATTAAATCTTGTGAAAATTAATAAAATGTCAAACCATTTCTAATTTTGATTCAAAGTAATTAGTAACCACAACTCTATTATTAATCAGCATTCTAGGAGTTGTACCATAATTTAGAAACTCTAGTTTTAATTTAAGTAAGACATTGATCTCATTATTTCATGTGTTCATCCATAGTAGTTGCAAACCTAAAACCCTAAGGATTTAACCCATGTGATCATTACACTTTAGTAGTAACTCTAAAACCCTAGTTGCTTATCACATGTGATCATGTGAATTTCAACTTTACTTGTAGAACCTTGATAAGTAACCAATGAATGCATGCTTATGATCCCTTAGCATAAACCAAGTCACATGAGATTGTCATTTCATGTTCCTATTCTTAATTAAAACCTATATGATTCACTAGTATCACCTAGGTATAAACCCTAACTTGTTACCACATGTTAGCACCATTGATCATCAATCCTATATATCACACCATTAGGATCAACCTCAACCATCAAACCCTAGTAGAACCATAATGATAAACCCTAGTACCAATCTTGTGTAGCAATTCACAACACATGCTCCTATTACACTAAAACCTACTTAGGAAATAATAAGCCACTTAGCTTAGAAACCATTAGAGACTATTTAGTAAAGCAATTGTGAAACCATAGTAAACCCTAATAGCTAATTTATAGAACCATCTTAAATAACCATCCTTTGATATGATGTATATGGGAAACCATAGTAATAACCTTACCAATACTTGCTATATAGAAACCCATTCTATTTAAGAACCCAACTAGTGTCTATTAGTATAACTAAATGAACTCAATAGTAAACCCTAGAGTTACATAGCTCCTATGTATAGTAGTTCATATTCTTATTTAACCTGTTCTTCAAAAGTTATTCTTTTGAAGTACTGATGTCAATCAACCCATAGAAGCTATAGTTCTTCTTTGAAATACTCATTATTTCTTAAACAACATGTTCTTCAAAAGTTATTCTTTTGAAGTATAGTATAAGTAATCATCAACCATGTTCTGTAGAACTTAAAATTGACAACTGTTCTTTACATAATATTCCACTACTATTCTTAGTGTGTATGATTGATATGATGTCTTATACCACTTGATTATGATGCTAATGTAACCAAACCCTAATAATAACCTTGTTTGAGAACCATTCTAAAAGTGCAACCAACCCTAAAGAAATCTTTACAACTCATACATCTTAAATCATTGAGATTAAGTTATGCTCGGGACGATTGCATCTCATACTATGCATTATAGCATCTTTGCAAGTTCTTTAAACATTGTCCTTACCGGACGATGATGGTATTTCAGCATTTGGAGTTCTCACGTATCAAAGCTTTTGCCTGCATAATCTTGCAGTCAAGAAAGGCAAGTTCATCGCTTGCTCATGTCATTTGATTATTTGTATCAAACTATATGCAAAGTACTATACTTATCACTCATGCATTGAAAAGCAAAGTATTATTTTACAATTATGAATATGACTATGTGGTGGGCAATGGAACCATGGTATGTGTTGATATGGTGGAGGTTCCATTGCATGGGTTATATCACCCTAGGATTAATTACCAATGCCGTCCAGTGATTCTAGCGCCGTACATATCGCGTTATCCATAAGATCTATAATGGCTCTGGGAAGTCAGCTGTATCTTTTCCCTTCTGCACGCCAACGGATTGGTAGAGAGCGGCGGTGTTGAGGCACTGCCGTAGGTTGGGATAGCCTTTTAAATCCCCATCCATTAGTGATGATGGCTCTACGATCTATGATGGATTGTCCGGAGTACACCATGAGTAAAGCCGTATTATCGGGGGAAGTCTACTGGAGGTGTACGGTTGGACAAAAGGGTGGGTTTGCAGGGTCGCGGAGAAGGCAGTGATTGGCTTGGATCTTATACTGGGCCTCACACCAAAGGAAGTGTGGACGGGGACATACTCTCGGCCGGCAACATGGTTAAGATCTCTTGTGGGGTAAAGTAACGCACCTCTGCAGAGGGTATCAAGAATTGTGACTGTCACTCCCTGTTCCGGGAAGGGAACTGCGAACGCGGCAGGAAAGGAACTCCACGAAGTTCTAGTCAACCTGTGAAGACTGACGGGCATAGTTTTCAGAATAAAATAAACCTTTTGAAGAAATGATTACAAAAACTTGCATTGGCCTATGACTTTCTGGTCTGTGGCTGTAGCTAGTGCATGATACACATATTTCCTAATATGAACTTGCTGAGTACGCTCGTACTCATTCTATCTCGTTTGAACCCCCTTCTTAGATCAATGCACCGAAGGAGAAACTACCGTGGAACTCAAAGACAAGGGAGTCAACTGCAACAAGATGAAGAATCCAATCAAAGAATTCAATGGAGTCAACTTCTGCATCAGCTATAATGGAAACCTAGACTAGTGATAGAAGGGAACCTTTCCCTAATCCTAGCACCTAAGTAGCTAGATTTCTATAGCAAGCCAATTAGCTCCTAAGCTTGAGTTAGCAACAAGTTAGACTACGAGTCGTTCTTCTGGAGCTTTATTTGAAGTTTTACCTCACTGTAAAGTAGGAGGCTGTGTGGATCTTATGTAAACAGTTCATGTGTACTTCTATATACATACCTTGGACTCGCATATGTTTCTGTTGTACCACTCTGAGAGATGTAATATGGGTGGAACGGTGTTTCACTTGTGTTATGTCAACGACTTGTGTACTACACCATGCAGTGGTACGCTGGGTCACCACAGCTGGTATCAGAGCAAATGCTTTGACCCTAGGATTAAAACCCTTTAAAGGAGACCTATAGGTTTGGTAGTGTCTATAGGAAGTAGTCTTAGCCAAACCAAATATTCTTTTGACTTGAGATGGGTATTCACTTGAGAATAATCCTGACACACTTGAGTCAACCTTTCTAATCACTTCTTAAGTAAAGTTAATTAGTTATCTTGCTTCATTCCAAATAATTAGAACACCATTGAAGCTTAAGATAAATGGTGGTAGTAGACCACAATTGGTATACAATACATGGTAGTCCAAAGAGAGGATACAACCATAAGGAAGATATCCTATTGGAAGAAGTATACCAATGCAAGTTATAGTTAAGTAAGAGTCATTTAAAATGTCAAAGGACTGATGTTAAGTAATGTAGATAAGTAATATGAGGTAGTATGTACCTATGATGAGTCAATCATAGGAGGTAAGGAAGAGAGATAGGAGTATTTAAGTCTACTTTTCATGGTAGAGTTGGTAATCATATATGATTCACTTGAGAATCATGATATGATGGAGTAGAACATCATAAGTACAATAACAAAAGGATGATAAGGAGTAGGATTTAGGGAATAGTTCGAAAGCTTAGGCCTTAAAATCCTAATAACTGTACCAAGTATGTTAGAACCATAGTCCTTAATTTGGAGAAGGCTTAGTTAGAGCATATCACATATAGAAATCCTAGAGTTATAGGTGGTATATTCTAAACAATCATGTGTTTAGAGTAGACATGTTAGAACTAATTGTAGTATAGGAAGTAGTCCTCAATAGCACATATATATGGTAGCCTATTTTGTTAGTACTTCCAAAGAAAACTAGGTTAACTTCAACTATCCCAGGCCATTTTGTTTCAAGTTTGTCTTATTGCAAATGTGCAATTAAGATAAATGTTGAGACAAATAGTAGAAATTCACGTATTGTGCTAAGTATCACAACCTAAACCTATCTTATGTGGTGTTATATACTACACATCGGATCCTGATGTTTAGGGATGTCTTACCCAATTATTATATTCAGGCATATAAGGATGTGTATTATAAGCACAAAGCTGGATCTTCTTGGATATATATGTGTATTATACTGCAATCAAGCCAGTGCAGCATATAGGAACACATTTGAGTATTTGGCTAATACAGCATCAAGAATAGAAGCACAGGGAAGCAGCAGCCAAGCACATGCGTGAATATAGAAGAAATAGCCTAAGCAGCAGCACAAGCATAAGCAGTAGAGCAATAGCAGCAGTAGCACAGCTAGGGACCATGGTCAAGGCCAGAGAGCAGAGAGCCGCATGAACAGCACAACAGCATAAGCATCGGAGCAGCAGCAGAGCAGCACACGCCACACAGCAAGCTAGGCGCAACAGAGCAGCAGCAACAGCACGGCAGGCCCTCCATGAGGAGGAAAGCCTTGGCCAGAGCTCATAGAAGAGGAGGAAGAACAAGCACAGGGGATAAGAGAGAGGCGGCGCGTGTACCTGGAGCGAGCAGACGGCAGGCGTAGCCATGGCGGCCACGGCGGCGTGCGCCGAAGGCACGGCGGCACCTGGCCAGGCCATGCCAGGCCCGATTAGCGCCGCAGCGCTCCGCACCACGGTGGGAAGGCCCGGCGGCGCCATCACACCTGAGGCGCCGGTGAGCACCGCACCACCGTGCGGACGAACGTGAGGGGGATCGGCGAAGGGGGCGGCAAGAACCAGATCGACGCCGATGATCTGGTGCGCCGTCACGTGGCGGTGCAGATGCGCCCCATGGCGAGGGCCATGGCGGCCGGAGATCGCCGGAATCGGCCGGCGACGGTGAGGGCGACGCAGATCGCCAGAGAGAGGAAAGGGGATTAGGGTTAGGTCGAGCGGCGCGAGGAGGTGGGCGAGTGAGCGACCGCTCGGGTCGGTTGGACCCGAGCTGGTTTAGCCCAACCCACTGGGCTCCACTGACAGGTGGGCCCAGGGGCAAATATGTCTTTTCACAATTCAATAAAAACCTGAAACTTTGAAATTCAATAGAAAATTGATAAAAGCTCTAAAAAAATAATTAAAAATATGTAAATGGATCAGCATAGAATTCTCTATTTAAATAAAATACCAAACAGAATTTTTGAAGACAATTAAGAATAAATCATAATTTGATGATTTAAATAATGATTTAAATCACACATATTATTTTCAATAATGAAAATAAGTCCATAAATACAATTAGAGTTTAAAAACACCTTGACAACATTTCAAGGTTGTATTTTACCCTAAACAAAGTATCCCTAAATTATTCTTAGTATTAACCTCTCTCATGAAATAACAACGACATCGGAAGGAGGGAACAAACCCTAAAACTGGAATCATGCATAATTGCTTCTTTAACCATTGCCCTTATCGGACAATGATGCTATTTTTCAGAGATAGAGGACAAGGGTCAGTCCACACCTTCCAACTGCAAAACTTTGCAGTGTTCAGGCAAGTTCATCACTTGCTCATGTCATTTGAATATTTCTATCAAATTACTTGCAAAGTATTATGGTTATCACTATTGCATAAAAATCAAAACCACTACTTTCATAACTATGAATATGACTAAGTGGTGGGCAATGGAACCATGGATTGTGTTGATATGGTGGAGGTTCCATTGCACGGGCTTATATCCATCTAGGATTAAACAACAAATGTCGCCAGTGATTCTTGTGCCGTAATACCCGTGTTAACCATAAGATCCGGAGTGGGACGGAGTAGTCAAAAGTGTTTCCACCTCTCGTTCATCAACGGATGCGCTTACCGTAGTACACTTGTAATCCAAGGGGGCAAGCTGGTGAGGCTGGGGAGTCCTAAGTCCCCACGGCATAGTCCGTAGTACACTTGTCGCCCGAAGGAGCAAGCGGTGAGGCTGGGGAGTCCTAAGTCCCCACGGTATTGCGGTCTATGATGGGTTGCAGCTACCGGCGTAGGAGTGTATGGTAGAGCCCAAAGATCGACGTCGTGGTCGGGGTCCACCTTGAAATCTACAGGAATAATGGGACCGGCGTGGACCCAGGGTCGGGGCATGCAACAAAGGGTGGGTGTTCGAGGTAGCGGAGGAACATGATTGGCTAGACCTTATACCGGGCCTCACACCGAAGGAAGTGTGGACGGGAAAGCTGCCCGGTTGGCACCAAGGTTAAGATCTCTTATGGGTAAAGCAACACACCTCTCGCAGAGTGTAAAGAATCGTGGACTGTCACTCCCCTCGTTCCGGGATAAGGAACTGCGAACGCGGCCGGAAAGGAGCTCCATGAAGTTCTAGTAAACCGGTGAAGGCTGACGGACATAGCTCTTTGGAATAAAAGCAATCTCTTGAAGAAATGTTTATCAAAACCTGCATTGGTATTAGACTTTCTGGTCTAATATCGTAGCTAGAGCATTAAACACCTCTTATCTATAATGAACTTGTTGAGTACGCTCGTACTCATACCACTCTTAAATCCCTTGCTTAGATTGTCTGAATCGACTGGAGGAGGACTACGACAACCCTGAAGGAGCCGAGATCATCGGCTATGAAGAACCAGACCTCTCTGGAGGTATTGAAGGCGTAGACTACCTCATAGTCTACGGAACCGGGGAGGCATCCGGAGGAGATCAAGCCTAGAAGCATCGAGTAGTAGTAGTAGCCGAGCAGCCCGAACTCTTAATACTTAGCTGCTCGAGAGAATAAATGTATAACTTAATGAGACTTCTATATTGTAAGCTAAGTTGGGTTCGCCTCGAACCCAGGAGTATTCCTCTTAGGACCCAAGAGGAGCTCCGAGACGATATGTGTATTATGTTTGTAATAATAAATGAATGAGTTATGGACCTGCTATGTTCTGTTGTACTACTCTGAGGGATGTAATATTTGCGGAATGGTACTTCGTGAATGTTATATCAACGACTGGCATACTACAACATGCAGTGGTATGCAGGGTCACCACAGTTGGTATCAGAGCAAAAGCTTTGACCTTAGGTTGGAACCTAGTAAATGGGACCAAACGTTAGGAGTCAAATAGGACTAGTAAAGAATTCTCTAAAACTATGGTGTATATTCAATTGAGAATATAACAAGCATATCTTTTAGTGCGATAATTCTTTATTATCTCTATTATGATGCTTTATTACTAATCTTATAATCTTTCTATTTCTACAGCCAACATGGCAAGTTCACGTCCCGGACGAAACGTGAAAGTGATGGATTCCACACTGAGCGAATATGAAGGAGGACTTGCAGATATTCTACGAGCCATGTTACTTGAATTTGGGTGTGATCCCCAGATCCAAGTAAAGAAATACATGTACTATGATGGTACTGTATTGGCTAAGTGTAGGGTAGGACTGCGACTTCCCGAATCTTTGGGAATGAGCGTAGTAATGCCAGCAGGGGAAGCCAGAACTATCAACACATCCTACCATATAGCCGTTATGAGAGCCATAACCGACATTCGGGAGCATAATACGAAAGAGCTTATGGGTTCCGAATTCACCCACATTCCTCATAATCAGGAGGAAGAGGATCCCATGCTTAACCACTACAAATATGCAAAACGCAAACCAATAGCAGCTGCAAAATACATGGATAATAGCCGCAACTTTATATCATTGCTCTTTCAGTTGAACCATCATCTAACGGGAGCAATTGATACGATGCTAGAGGAGTTTACTGAAACCAAGGAGGAGATTAGGGGGAAAGAACCTATGGAGAATGTGGTGCAAACACCAGTTTATTCAGCTGGTGACTACATTAGTATTGATCCTCTTGAGCGTGAAACTACACCTGTTACACCTGGGAACTATCTGGGTAGTTCCTATGGGGGATATGAGGGTGGAGAGGAATCCGGAAACAATCAGCGTTCCGAGACTCCTATAGAAAATTCCACGGGTTGGCGTTGGGGATCTGATACGGGAACTCATAGTACTTCTGTGTATTATGACGGAGAGATGAATGATGACGCCACAACCCAGAACCAGAGTTATCCTAGTAATGAAGGAGTTGATGGAGGGTATCCGACACAGGTTGAGTCGGGTACGAGTGTTGGAAACACCTATGGTGGAGCTACCGGGGAGTACACCCGATGGGTGGACTATGATGCACTTAACGATCAGTTTGTGAACACTGATTTCTCCCTAGGATCATCATCTGATTCTAACTACCAGCCGACGGGGAGACCTTATGTTCCAGGGTCTATCAGGAGGACGACACGTTCGACCGGATGGAAGCCTGGGATGTACCGGGAGTGAAGATCGACTAGAGTCCACCAAGGGAGGCGAGGCTATAATACACAAGTACCACGTGTATTATAGTATGTAATATTTGTATAAATTTGT
Organism: Lolium perenne; assembly: GCF_019359855.2. NCBI lineage: Eukaryota > Viridiplantae > Streptophyta > Magnoliopsida > Poales > Poaceae > Lolium > Lolium perenne. The sequence goes on from NC_067247.2 coordinate 167,212,303, forward strand.
ACATATACTTTAATAAGTGAGTTTGCATACTCACATCGACTGGAGTATTGTAATAAGACCACTTAAGTATGTATATACATGGTATATGTTTTGTATGATTTGGATTTGCTTCTTGATTTCCATTGCGTGACTAGTTCTGTGCACAAAGTTGAGCTCAGAAAACTTGCGCATGGAGTAATTATGAGTATCATCTTGTGTTGCAGAACTAGGGGGTTATGTCGGGAGCATTAGGAGAGGAGACCGAAGCGCAGCGCATGGAGCGCGAAGCAAAACAAAAGGAAGAGGCTGAGGAAGCAGCCAGAAATCAATTTCCACCACCACCACCACCCATGACGCAGTAGAATTTTGTCCAGTACATGCAATTGGTGGAGGAAAGACAACGTGTAACGTTGGAGCAGCAGAATAAATTCTTCCAAGAGTTGCTGCAGCAGAACAGGGTGGAGAGACCCGAGAATCAGGGAGTCACTTTATCAGACTTCCAGAACACCAAGCCTATATCTTTCGCTTACGCGCCCGAGCCAATGGACGCGGAAGATTGGCTTATGGACACTGAGCGAAAGCTCAATACTGTTGGTTGCAACGACCAGGAGAAGGTCCGTTATGCTACCCATCTGTTGTGTGGACCCGCCGCATCATGGTGGGATAACATAGTAGCCGTTTACCCGGCCGGAAAAGTATTCACATGGGAGGAGTTCGCAAGGAAGTTCAGGGAATCCAATGTCCCTGAAAGTATAGTGGAACTGAAGCGTCGAGAGTTTGAAAGTCTCGAGCAGAAGGACAAGGCCATCCTGACTTATGTCAGGGAATTCTCAAAACTGTCCCGGTATGCTGTTGAAGAAGTCAACACCGAGGACAAGAAAAAGAAGAGATTTTTGAGGGGGTTAAGTCCCCAGTTCAAGGTTCAGCTCCGTATGATGAGAGCGACGGAGTTTCAAGAGTTGGTGGATGCTGCCATCACTCTGGAAGATGATTTCAAACAACTGCAGGAGGAAAAGAGGTAGAAGGCCAAGTTTGAGCCTAAGAGGTTTGTCAGTAACAAGCCCAATACCAGCTTGAGTTTCAAGCCAAGGTACAACAACAACAATAACAATAGCAACTACTACGGTAGCAGGAAGAATCAGGCATTTCAGACTGCAAATCAAATCGTTTGCAGAAGCTGTGGACTCACAGGGCATTTCGCCAAGGATTGCAAGAAACCAAGGATTATATGCTTTGGTTGTCGCCAGGAGGGGCACATGCTGAAGGACTGCCCCAAAAGAAATAATGGAGGAGGTCAGTCAGGAGGACGAGGAAATCGTGGAGGAAACACCGGAGGAAACTGGAAGAATAAGAAGCCCTTCGGCAAGCTGAACTGCACTAGTCTGGAGGAGGTGGTCAACTCCGATCAGGCGGTGATAGGTACGCTCCAGATCCTCACTCATCCTGGCAAAGTACTTTTTGATACTGGTGCAACTACATCATTCATTTCTCAACAATTCATCATCAAACATGGGATTAGTTGCACTAAGTTAGATACACCCATAACCATACTTTCTGCGGGGGAACGATAGTAGTAACCCATACCAAACAAAAACAAGTCATCATGATCAATAAGTGCGCGTTTGACGCGGACCTGTTCATTTTACCGATGAAGGACATTGATGTCATTCTTGGTATGAACTGGTTGGAAGCTAATGGAGCATTGATCGACTGTGTGAACAAGACGGTATCTTTGAAAAGCCCCGATGAAAGAAGAATGATTTACCAAGGCGACAAACATACACAGATTGAAGTCGAGCTGCAGCTGAACAGCATGAAGGAGGTGAAGTTAGAAGATATACCTATAGTGAATGAATTCCAGGATGTGTTTCTGGCGGAATTACCTGGTATGCCACCAGATAGGGAGATAGAATTCACTATCGACCTAATTCCAGGAACAACTCCGATTGCTAAAGCACCATATAAGATGGGGCCTAAGGAGTTGAAAGAACTTAAGGAGCAATTGGATGACTTGGAACAGAAAGGATTTATACAAGAAAGTGTTTCACCATGGGGATCACCTGTGATCTTCGTGGATAAAAGAGATGGAGGAAGAAGGATGTGCGGAGACTACAGGAATTTGAACAATGTGACCATCAAGAACAAGTATCCACTTCCAAGAATACAAGATCTATTCGATCAAGTAAGAGGCGCAGGAGTCTTTTCCAAAATTGATCTAAGATCCGGTTATCATCAGATAAAGATCAAGAAGGAAGACGTTCCGAAAACTGCCTTTGTGTCAAGGTATGGACATCATGAATACCTTGTAGTGCCTTTTGGATTAACCAATGCCCCAACAATCTTCATGAATCTCATGAATAAGATTTTCATGCCATATCTAGACAAGTTTGTCATCGTATTTATTGATGATATCTTGATCTACTCCAAAGACAAAGCCGAACATGCTGAACATCTGAGGTTAGTGTTGCAAACACTAAGGGAACATCAACTCTATGCCTAATTTAGCAAGTGTGAATTTTGGCTAGATCAAGTGGAATTCCTTGGTCATGTCATTAGTAAAGATGGAATAGCTGTTAACCCGAGCAAGGTAGCAGCAGTTCTAGAATGGGAAGCACCCAAGACTGTCAAGGAAATCCGAGGATTCCTAGGAATGGCAGGTTATTACCGGAGATTCATTGAAGGATTCTCCAAGATAGCAGGACCAATGACGAAGCTGTTAAGAAAGAACACACCATTTGTGTGGTCAGAGGAGTGTGAGAAGAGTTTTCAAACTCTGAAAGAGAAACTCACCACAGCACCGGTGTTAGCAGTTCCGGAAGTTGGCAAGGATTACACCGTGTACTGTGACGCATCCAAGCATGGATTGGGTTGCGTACTCATGCAAGATCGGAAAGTGATATCTTATGGATCGAGGCAACTCAGACCTCATGAAGTAAATTATCCAACACATGATTTGGAATTAGCAGCAGTTGTATTTGCACTCAAAACTTGGAGACATTTTCTCTATGGAGCCAAGTGTGAGCTCTATACGGATCATAAGAGTCTCAAATACTTCTTCACTCAGAAGGAACTCAACATGAGACAGAAAAGATGGCTTGAACTGATCAAGGATTATGATTTGACCATCAATTATACTCCAGGAAAGGCCAATGTTGTAGCAGATGCCTTAAGTAGGAAGAGTACCGGAGGAGTGGAACAAGAAATATCACCGGAGTTGAGGAAGGAAATAAGTCAAGCCCAAATACAACTTTGGGAGAAGGAAGCTCATGAAGGACTATCGGCCTTACAAGTAGCCGATGAGCTAAATGTTAACTTGAAGAATGAGATAATGATGGGTCAGCTGGACGATCCATTTATCATGGAGGAGATGAGAAGAATAGATGAAGGAAGACCATCAGAATTTCACCGCGGAGAATCGGGATCATTATGGTTTCAAAAGAGAATTTGTGTTCCGGATATTGCTGAAATCAAGGAAGTAATACTCCGGGAAGCCCATCAAACACCATATTCCATACATCCGGGAAGTACAAAGATGTACATGGATCTAAAGGAGTTATTCTGGTGGAATAACATGAAGAGAGAAATAGCACAATACGTGGCGGAATGCCATACCTGCCAAAGAGTGAAGGCTGAACATCAGAGTCCGGCAGGGAAGTTACAACCTCTACCTATTCCAGAATGGAAATGGGAGGAGATAGGGATGGATTTCGTCACCGGAGTACCCATGACCAATAAAAAGAAGGACATGATATGGGTAATCGTGGACCGGTTGACGAAAAGTGCACACTTTTTAGCGGTAAATCAGCAAGATAAAGGAGAGAAACTCATCGATCTTTATATCAAGGAGATCGTGAGTAAACATGGAGTGCCCAAGAAGATCGTGTCGAATCGAGGATCCGTGTTCACATCAGCATTCTGGAAGCAACTACACGAAGCTTTAGGATCCAAGTTGGACTACAACACCGCCTATCATCCTCAGACAGGTGGACAAACAGAGAGAACTAACCAGATCCTAGAGGATATGCTTAGGGCTTGTGCCCTAGACTTCGGAGGATCATGGGAGGAGCACTTGCCACTAGCAGAGTTTTCATACAATAATAGCTATCAAAGCAGCATCAAGATGGCACCCTTTGAAGCTCTGTATGGAAGAAAGTGTAGATCACCGATATGTTGGTATGAAGCCAGAGCAAGCAAAGAGTTCAACCCTGATTATGTCAAGGAAAAGCAACAAATCATTGACATTATCAGGGATAGGCTCAAGATAGCCCAGAGCCGACAGAAAAGTTATGCCGATCAAAAGAGGAGAACATGGGAACCACGAGTTGGAGACATGGTATATCTTAAGGTGAGCCCGATGAAAGGACTTCAGAGGTTTGGAGTGAAAGGAAAGCTAAGCCCTAGGTACATCGGACCTTTCAAGATTTTGAGTCAAAACCGAGGGTTAGCCTTTGAATTGGAACTACCGGGAAGGTTATCTCAGGTTCACAACGTATTCCATGTGTCGCAACTCAGAACATGCTTGAAGACCCCAGATGAACCAGTATCACATGAAGAGCTTGAGTTACAACCAGATTTGACATACATCGAGAAGCCAGCAAAGATTCTCGAGGAAAACTGGAAACAACTCAGGAATCGAGCGATAAAGTACTGCAAGATACAATGGAAGCACCATCCCGAGAGGGAAGCCACCTGGGAAAAGGAGGAAGACCTGAGGAAAACATACCCCGAACTTTTCAGGTACTACAACCACAACTTCGGGACGAAGTTTTCTTTAAGGGGGAAAGGCTGTAATGTCCCAGGTTTAGAGACGATCGAGGGGTAGATTTTAGAAAGGGATGTGCATTGCATTGTAAATTACGGGGAAATTTCGCGCTTTTAAAACAAAACTGCATCGAAGGGGGACAGGTTTCTCTCTCGACACCTTACAGGGTTAGGGTTCGAGAGTGCGATGAACTTGTTCCTACTTATCTAAATTAGGGTTTTGAGAAGAGAGAAGGGATATTTCATTGAAATCTTAAGTTGCATGATTGAATTACAAGTTAAGTTGTTTGATTGAATTCAAACCAAATTTGAATTTGAATTTCAAATTCAAACATTAAATGATCATCACATAATTCAAATTTAAGATAATTTCACAAACAATTATCATTAAGCAAGAATATGAGTTATACAACAATTAAATTAAGCTCATTGAGAGAAACTTGAGCTTTATTGATCAACACACACATAATACATTGTCTTTACAATATTCAGATTTGAATTATGGAATTACAACATATTACAAGAATTGAACAAAATAGAAAATGAAAAGAAAAGAAAATTACAATTTAATGTTCTATCCTAACACTACAAGCTAATCTTCATTTAGCCTTGTACTTGATGATCTCCATGATCCTTGGAGCATCAGGTTGTTCCCTGCACACAAACACAAAGAAAATAAAAAACAAGTGTTATGCCAAGTGGCATAGCCACTTGGCAGGTTAGAAATCAAATAGAATTGGAGAGGATATGAACAAGGTTCTGCCGAGCTGATCCAACCCATCAGCACAAGTCCCAAGCTGGGCTTGCACACACACACAACCAGGCAGCACACAAGGCTGTGTGCATGTGTAACACACACACAGTGAGTCACCATGGAAAGAGGTAGTGCTGTCGACCAACAAGGGCAAGCCAGAAGCATATAAAAGCTTTTCACAGCCAAACCCTAGTCATTTGATTCAACCATCGAGAACTGAATTGGTAAGTCACAAGAACGGCAAGAACAGGAAGAACAGCCACACCACTGTTCAATCATTCCACAAATACCAGAAACAAATCAGGAATCAAGGTTTGCAAGGAGGAGCAGGGCAAGCACATCAATCCATCCAGAAGCAAACCCTCTACACCAACCCTATTTCTAGGAGCTGGAGTGAGGTATACCCCACAAAAGCCTGAGCAAGATCATACCTTGCTCATACATAAGCATGTTTTGCATCACAGGAGCACAGAAGGGTAAGAAACCCTGGATGTATCATCATTTGGTTACTAAACCAATTGGTGCCAGCAAGTACAACCAAGGCTAGAAGGAAATTAAACCAGGGAACACTGGTTGTGACAACACAGTGTCAAAACCAGAGAAATCCAGCATGGATTTACTCCTATGTAGCCATCCAGATTCACAAAGCACCTATTAGCCTAGCTAAACCATCAGATTGATAGGCAACATGTGCCTATCTTGTTTATCAACATCAAAGCTCTTTGGAAATTCACCAAGTGACTAGCCAGTGAGCATCTATCCATCACAGAAAGCCAACTAATAGGGGAGCTACCCTAGGGCAGCATATGACTACTGCCAGGGTCACCTCAAACCCTAGAACAGCCAAACCACCAAGCCAAATACAAATATCATCACCCTGATTGGGTTCAAAGAATTGCTAGGGTTCCCAACCACTGTTGGCATCCATCTAGCCCAAGCCAATCAATTATGATGATCATCACTGTATCACAGTTCACATCAATTATCCACTCAATCAATATAGGCAACACAGATAATTGATATTAACAAGTAAATCATGAAACAGACATTTGCTAATGATCCAAGGGATCATTACAAGCATCCACTGATGCTTGGACAAGCACCAGCATACACAGGCCAAGCATGTGTGATACACACAGCACTAAGTGGATCACAGTGAGGCACTGAGAATAGAAGAGCAGATTCTACAAGCAACTGGTGATCAAATGACCACCAGAAGCTTGCAAGAGCATGCTACTGCATGCTAGACATCAAATATAGCATCAACACATGGCCAGAAAATTGAATTGATCACAAAACTGAAACAATGGCATAGCAGATAATCAAATAAGCTTGATATAATATTATCCAATAGCAGTTCATCAAGAGATATAGCTGTGCAAGCACAGCTATGCTCAATGGAGCAGTACCATGAATTTCACCACACAGGAAAGCACACCAGAGGCACTGACTCTTGCAAACTTGCAAGGATTGCATACTGCAATCAAGCCAGTGCAGCATATAGGAACACATTTGAGTATTTGGCTAATACAGCATCAAGAATAGAAGCACAGGGAAGCAGCAGCCAAGCACATGCATGAATATAGAAGAAATAGCCTAAGTAGCAGCACAAGCATAAGCAGTAGAGCAATAGCAGCAGTAGCACAGCTAGGGACCATGGTCAAGGCCAGAGAGCAGAGAGCCGCATGAACAGCACAACAGCATAAGCATCGGAGCAGCAGCAGAGCAGCACACGCCACACAGCAAGCTAGGCGCAACAGAGCAGCAGCAACAGCATGGCAGGCCCTCCATGAGGAGGAAAGCCTTGGCCAGAGCTCATAGAAGAGGAGGAAGAACAAGCATAGGGGATAAGAGAGAGGCGGCGCGTGTACCTGGAGCGAGCAGACGGCAGGCGTAGCCATGGAGGCCACGGCGGCGCGCGCCGAAGGCACGGCGGCACCTGGCCAGGCCATGCCAGGCCCGACTAGCGCCGCAGCGCTCCGCACCACGGTGGGAAGGCCCGGCGGTGCCATCACACCTGAGGCGCCGGTGAGCACCGCACCACCGTGCGGACGAACGCGAGGGGGATCGGCGAAGGGGGCGGCAAGAACCAGATCGACGCCGATGATCTGGTGCGCCGTCACGTGGCGGTGCAGATGCGCCCCATGGCGAGGGCCATGGCGGCCGGAGATCGCCGGAATCTGCCGGCGACGGTGAGGGCGACGCAGATCGCCAGAGAGAGGAAAGGGGATTAGGGTTAGGTCGAGCGGCGCGAGGAGGTGGGTGAGTGAGCGACCGCTCGGGTCGGTTGGACCTGAGCTGGTTTAGCCCAACCCACTGGGCTCCACTGACAGGTGGGCCCAGGGGCAAATATGTCTTTTCACAATTCAATAAAAACCTGAAACTTTGAAATTCAATAGAAAATTGATAAAAGCTCTAAAAAAATAATTAAAAATATGTAAATGGATCAGCATAAAATTCTCTATTTAAATAAAATACCAAACATAATTTTTGAAGACAATTAAGAATAAATCTTAATTTGATGATTTAAATAATGATTTAAATCACACATATTATTTTCAATAATGAAAATAAGTCCATGAATACAATTAGAGTTTAAAAACACCTTGACAACATTTCAAGGTTGTATTTTACCCTAAACAAAGTATCCCTAAATTATTCTTAGTATTAACCTCTCTCATGAAATAACAACGACATCGGAAGGAGGGAACAAACCCTAAAACTGGAATCATGCATAATTGCTTCTTTAACCATTGCCCTTATCGGACAATGATGCTATTTTTCAGAGACAGAGGACAAGGGTCAGTCCACACCTTCCAACTGCAAAACTTTGCAGTGTTCAGGCAAGTTCATCACTTGCTCATGTCATTTGAATATTTCTATCAAATTACTTGCAAAGTATTATGGTTATCACTATTGCATAAAAATCAAAACCACTACTTTCATAACTATGAATATGACTAAGTGGTGGGCAATGGAACCATGGATTGTGTTGATATGGTGGAGGTTCCATTGCACGGGCTTATATCCATCTAGGATTAAACAACAAATGTCGCTAGTGATTCTTGTGCCGTAATACCCGTGTTAACCATAAGATCTGGAGTGGGACGGAGTAGTCAAAAGTGTTTCCACCTCTCGTTCATCAACGGATGCGCTTACCGTAGTACACTTGTAATCCAAGGGGGCAAGCTGGTGAGGCTGGGGAGTCCTAAGTCCCCACGGCATAGTCCGTAGTACACTTGTCGCCCGAAGGAGCAAGCGGTAAGGCTGGGGAGTCCTAAGTCCCCACGGTATTGCAGTCTGTGATGGGTTGCAGCTATCGGCGTAGGAGTGTATGGTAGAGCCCAGCACTGACGTCGTGGTCGGGGTCCACCTTGAAATCTACAGGAATAATGGGACCGGCGTGGACCCAGAGTCGGGGCATGCAACAAAGGGTGGGTGTTCGAGGTAGCGGAGGAACATGATTGGCTAGACCTTATACCGGGCCTCACACCGAAGGAAGTGTGGACGGGAAAGCTGCCCGGTTGGCACCAAGGTTAAGATCTCTTATGGGTAAAGCAACACACCTCTGCAGAGTGTAAAGAACTGTGACCTGTTGCGGTGACCCAGCATACCACTGCATGTTGTAGTATACAAGTCGTTGATATGATCTTTGCGAAGGGACTTCTTCACAATTTGCCATATCCCTCAGAGTGGTACAACAGAAACATTGCAGGTCATAACACTCCATACTTTATTACAAACATTGTCTTAACAAGTTGGTATTCTCACAGGTCCTATGAGAACACCCTAAGATACTACTTAAGTACGATTACAACTCATAACAAATGTAAAGAGAGCTCAACAACTTATTTAGGTAAGTTCTACGTTGCTTGGCTTTATGATGCTAGGGTATGTCACTACTCCTCCACCTCCGTGTCATCTGGTCCGTAGACTATCCCATAGTCTACGCCTTCCACTTCGCCGGTAAGATCAGGTTCTTCGTAGACCAGCTCGTAACTTCCTTCTGGTGCTCCATCGTTGATGGCCTCCACTTCCGGATCACAGTCTAGCAAGGGTGTCGAAAGAAAGTGAGTACAGGGGTACTCAGCAAGTTCTAAAAGAGTAAAAAGGTGTTTGATGCACTAGCTACGACCATTGATCAGGAAATCGCAGGTCAATGCATGTTTTGCAATCATTTCTTCAAAAGGTTGCTTTTATTATGAAAACTATGCCCGTCAGTCTTCACAGGTTGACTAGAACTTCGTGGAGTTCCTTTCCTGCCACTGCCACGTTCGCAGTTCCCTTCCCGGAACAAGTAGTGACAGCCACAATTTGATACACTCTGCAGAGGTGCGTTACTTTTCCCACAAGAGATCTCACCCTTTTTGCCATCCGCAGGGACTTGCCCCCGTTCACACTTCCTTTGGTGTGAGGCCAGGTATAAAGATCCAAGCCCACACCGCCTTCTCCGCGACTGCAAACCCACCCTTTTGTCCAACCGTACACCCCCAGTAGACTTCCCCCGATAATACGGCTTTACTCACGGTGTACTCCGGACAATCCTTCATAGATGGTAGAGCTTATCATCACTAATGGATGGGGATTTAAAAGGATATCCCAACCTATTGCGGAAGTGCCTCCAACACCCCACCGGCTCTACCAATCCGTTGGCGTGCAGAAGGGAAAAGATACGGCTGGCTTCCCCAGAGCCATTATAGATCTCATGGTCAACGCGATTTGTACGGCGCTAGAATCACTGGACGACATTGGTAATTAATCCTAGGGTGATATAACCCATTGCAATGGAACCTCCACCATATCAACACATACCATGGTTCCGTTGCCAGCCACATAGTCATATTCATAGTTGGAAAGTAACATTTCATTTGCGATGCAGGAATGATAAGTATATAGCTTTGCATTAAAGTAGTAGAAAATACTCAAGTTGACATGAGCAAGGGTGAACTTGCCTGTGGACTGCGAGATAGTGCAGTTCAATGCAGTTGATGGAACCTGGACCTCGGGTTCTGTAAGAAGCATCATTGTCCGGTAAGGACAATGTTATAAAATCCAAATAATGCAATCATGGATGTATTATTTTATGTTGGATCCCTTTACCCCGCTGAGTTATATCAATTTAGGGTTGCGTTTAAGATTTATGTCTTCGACAGTAATTTACAATTGATTTAAAAGTATAAATCATTGTAATTCACACAAAGTACACAATTCAAAGTAAAACTATTTTACTTGATGATTTCCTTAATCATTCCAAAAATAATTTGAAATTATTGAGTTACCTCTATAGTTTTTGGAATAAAAAGGAATATAGTATTTTTCTTGGAAAAATACCCTTTTCAATAGAAATGACTTGGAATATTAGAATTTCATTTTGAAATGTTTGAAAATAAGTATTTGAACTTATTTGAGATTTTTCCTTGAATTTTAATTACAAGGAAATAATAATTTTAAATTCCAAGTTATTATTTAAATTCTTAAAATTCATAATTTTGAATTTGTTTTATAAATTCCATTCATATTTTATTCTTGTTAAGATTTATTTTTCATTCATTAATCCAATTTTTAATGGATTTTTAGAGTTGTATTTGATTTATTAAAATTTGGTAAAGTTCTAGCTTTTTATTAAATGTTAAAAGACTAAAATACCCCCCTGGACCTTATTGGGCCCAGCCCAATGACCTAAGCCCATGGGACAGCCCACTAAGGCTTGCCCCATAGCGGCTCGGTGGAGCCGAACGGCCCACCGCTCTCACTCACTCGGCCCTCTCTCTCTCTCGTCCACCTCTAACCCTAACCTCTCGCGACGCTCTGGCGATGGCGTCGCCGCCATGGCCGCCGCCTCGCTCCGGCCATCGCCGTGCTCCTCCGCCGTAGCCAGCTACCGAACTAGAACCGCCGCATGCAGATCTATCGATCTGTCCGCGTAGTTTTCCCCTTCTCTTCCTCTCCTGGCGAATCGCCTCCGTCCTGGATCTCGCGGAGATTCGCCTCGACGAACTCCGGCGAGCGCTCGTCCTCGCTGACGATGGGTGTGCTCCTGGGTTGACCTGGCGCGGTGTCTTGCCGCGATGCTCGTGCCGTCGCCTCAGTCATACGCTACGGTGGTGCTGGGTTCGTGTTTGGGTTCGCCGGCGTAACGTCGGCGCCTACCCTGGACTCGCAGCTGTTAGGGCCGCGCGAGCACTGCCTCACCATGCCCTAGCTTCTGCTTCCAGGCGCAAGTAAGTGTTGCATCTCCTCCTTCTCTTTTGTGCGCCTCCCTTGCCACTGTTCTTCTTCCTCCTCATGCTCTGTTGCTCTCTGGTGATCCTGTGATCACGCATAGCCATGCTATTGCTGCGCAATTTTTCTGTGCTTCTGTTTACTGCAAGCTCATGACCCAATTACCATTTACTGGTACTGGCACATGCTGCTTTGCTTGCTATTCATGCTGTGCTTGCTTCTCTGCTGCTCCTAGCATGCTCTGTACTTGCCATGCTCTACTGTGCTTGCTCAAAAGCTAACTATGCCATGCTATGCTTGGTTAAGACTTGCTTGTGCTTACTGGTATATCATGCTTGCTTGTCTAGGTGTATTTGTGATGCATCAATGACACTTGTGTGTGTGCCAGTGGTGCCTGTGATCTGCTTCAGTGCTATCTATGCAAGCCAATGATCCATTGGATCATTCCTTGCTTGTTGGCTAACTTCCCTGTGTAGCTTGGCTTGCTGCAATTGATCCATTTGATCAATTCAATGTCAGTGATGGCTGACTGATTAATACTGTGGCTAAGTGATTCAATTTCCTTTGTGATACTGATGCTCAAGCATCACTATGATGTTGCTTACTTGTGCTGTTGCTCATCTTAGCTACCTAGACTTGCTCTAGTGGCTATGGATTAAACTGTGTTGCCTTATATTATGTTGCTGTCAGTATTAAGCATGGATCTGTGATAAATTCATGCTTGTATTAATTAAATTATGATGAACTGCTTATGCAGTAATGACTTAAATGATTTGCTTGCAAATGACTTAGCTGTTCATGATTATCTGGCAAGCAATTGAATCTGAATCCATTCCTGGATAATGATGTGCTAGGTTTGGCTTCCTTTTAATTGATGCTAAGTGTGATGTGACCTCAGTAGCCTTGCTACTGATTGGTTGCTCACTTAGTTAGTTGGATTTTGTGGCTACTCAACCTTTGCTTGCATATTTGGGAATCATCCTTGAGATGAATGCCAATATGCTTGCCTGATGAAAATCTAGGGTTACTGATGGTTCATAACTTAGGATTTACTGTGTAGTCTTAGCTGCTAATCCTTGCAATTCATCTACTGGTGCTATCTGTGCATGTGATCTGGCTATGGTGTGCATCTGTGCATATGTGCTAGTTTCTGTGTACAAGATCTGTACCTAGATGCTTTCTATCTTTAGTAGCTTTTGACTGGCAGTAATCCTTGGTGAAAACCAAGTGATGATCTACCCATATGAGCATCTGCTCATCCCATGCTTATTTCATGCATATGTGATGGATCAAATCCATTGGATCTGTCCAGGAACTTGGTATACCTTGTTCCAGCTCCTAGTGTGAAATATTTGGTTGATGCAGACTTGGGTTTCTGTACTCAGCCCTTCACCTCCAATCTCTGGTTGATCTTCTCAGGTCACCATGATTCCTGGTGGCTAAGTTGGTTGTGTTATTTTCTGTTCTTGGTTATGAACTGGATGAACTGTGCTTGTTCTTGCTTCACCCTTACCTGATGATTTGCAAATGTGGTCGACTGACATGGTTCTAGGGTTTGTGTGCTATTTATATGGCCTCTACTTCATCCCTGGCCATGACACACAGGCTCATTTACTTTATGACTCATCCTTTGCCTTGCCTTGCTGTTGCTTGCCTAGCAACAGCCTTGCTATGGTGAAACTTGAGCCCTCTGTGGCTGCTCAGGTTTGGTCTGCTCGATCCTATCCTCGCGTGCCGTCTGTGTTTTGGACAAGCACAAGTGTGCAGTGACAGTGTTCACTGTCCAAACTGAATTTCTGTGATGTTTTTCACTCTGTCCAAACTGAATTTCTAACACTTAATATCCTGTCTAGCACTTGTGATTTGTTTTGCAGGTTTTGAAGTTGAGTATGACCAGAAGATGTCCTTCAAGCATTTAGTCTAGGTTCTAGTTTAGGAAAATCTTGTAATTTTCCTTTTTCATTTCTGTTTATTATTATACATCAATTCTTGTATCAAAAATATTGTAAAGACTATGTATTCTGTGTTGATGATCAATAAAGCTCAAGTTTTGGTTTATGAGCTTTGTATTATATAATGTTTATATTCTTGATGAAATATTATTTGATATTCACTTTGAAATTCAAAGTGATTTGAATTTTATATCTTGTGTTTGAATTCTAAATTCAATGTTTATATGGTGTGATGTTTATAGTTAATTGTTTAACACTTATCAAATGCAAACATTCCCCAAAGTAACAAGTTACAAAAGAGATCATGTCGAAATTTCCCTAACTCACATTGCCTAACCCTAAGTGCAAAATGAGAGAGAACCTCGATCCCTCTTAGGTTTAGTTGCAATAAGGCGCGAAAATTTCCCCCGTTTTGCGATGAAATGCACATCCCATTTCTAAATCTACCCTTCGTTGTTCCTATGTTCTGGGTTATTACACCTGTCACTCCCTGTTCCGGGATAAGGAACTGCGAACGCGGCCGGAATGGAGCTCCATGAAGTTCTAGTAAACCGGTGAAGGCTGACGGACATAGCTCTTTGGAATAAAAGCAATCTCTTGAAGAAATGTTTATCAAAACCTGCATTGGTATTAGACTTTCTGGTCTAATATCGTAGCTAGAGCATTAAACACCTCTTATCTATAATGAACTTGTTGAGTACGCTCGTACTCATACCACTCTTAAATCCCTTGCTTAGATTATCTGAATCGACTGGAGGAGGACTACGACAACCCTGAAGGAGCCGAGATCATCGGCTATGAAGAACCAGACCTCTCTGGAGGTATTGAAGGCGTAGACTACCTCATAGTCTACGGAACCGGGGAGGCATCCGGAGGAGATCAAGCCTAGAAGCATCGAGTAGTAGTAGTAGCCGAGCAGCCCGAACTCTTAATACTTAGCTGCTCGAGAGAATAAATGTATAACTTAATGAGACTTCTATATTGTAAGCTAAGTTGGGTTCGCCTCGAACCCAGGAGTATTCCTCTTAGGACCCAAGAGGAGCTCCGAGACGATATGTGTATTATGTTTGTAATAATAAATGAATGAGTTATGGACCTGCTATGTTCTGTTGTACTACTCTGAGGGATGTAATATTTGCGGAATGGTACTTCGTGAATGTTATATCAACGACTGGCATACTACAACATGCAGTGGTATGCAGGGTCACCACACGGTACCAGAGCGGTACCAGGGCGGTACGACCGTAACTCGGTTACGGTACCTAAACGGTACCTTGAGCGGTACTACCGCCCCAGGTACTGCAGGGGTACCGCAGCGTGTTTCTGGGGGACGAATACAGCGCAGACTCAGAGCGGTACCGAGGGCGGTACCTATAGGGGTAGCGGTACTACCGCTACAGGTACCGGTAGTACCGGCCTGGCTAAATCTGGTTTTCTTCCCTTTTTCTCTCCAACCATGTCACCTCGCTAAACACACACAAAACCAGAAAACCTATCAACTACGCTTCAGTCTTCCGATCTTGACGCGTCCGGCGAGGTCACCGTGCTCTTGCAAATCTAACAATGATACTCAAGGCACACAGTGAGATTACTCAAGTGTTGTCATCAAACACACAAAACTTGGGGTGTGAATTTTGCTCTTACACATAGAAATCCTCCGAAAGTTAAACGAAACATGCCTCCACATTTAGAGCCTTTTGCAACAAAGGTTCCATAATTGGAAAACACAAATTTATTGGATTCAAACACCATCTAAACCCGTCTTTCATAAAGCAGGAGCCACTAACGAGATTCTTATTGATAGAATGGGCATGGGGCACATATTTCCGCTACACGATCTTGCCCGAAGTACACTTTAGATCTACCGTGTCAATACCAACAACAGTAGCATGTAAGCCATTCCCTATCATGACGGAGGAACCTCGGGCCTAATAAGAGGTAAACACGGAGATATCGGCGCATACATGAACATTAGCACCCGTATCAACCCACCGTTCCGTGGGCTTAAACACCAAAAGAACGGTAGGTAACAAATTACCATACCCCGAAGTTCGTTTTGTGTTGACAACAATGACCATTCATGTTGACATAATTGGAATTATGTCCAGCCCGACCCTTCTTCCCATTGCGCCGCTCCTACTTTAGTTCTCCATTCCAAATGTGTTCTTACTGAATCAAAGTTGAGTTATACATGCTAAACCCAAGAATCATCGTCAATGCGTCCAAACTTAGGAATGTTAACTAACCCCTCTTTTGGTATCAAGTTGTGGATGATTTAATCGACTCATATAGTTTATGGAGCCCCTTCTATTGGCAAGCTCATATTGCTCATCCTCTTGTTGCAAGTCAACAACTTGAGATATCTGCACATGCGGTTGTTGATTATGGATGAATGTCTGCCCTATGAACATTTTATTGTCTAGCACCAACACCTTGTTGAGAAGTAAAGTTGGGGTGCCTCTATGTTGGTGTACTATCCAAGTTAAGTTCTCTTCCAGACAAGTCATGGATATATATCCATTTGTTGGTTTTGGTGCATTCAGTGGTCCGAGAAGAATCGAGGGTGCTCATAATCCAGCAGGACAGGGAGGCATTTGTGGAAGGGTCCCACCTTGGTTTACCACCGAAGAACCTGGTGGAAGATGACCTATTGTTTCTCGTGGATCTTGACTGCATGGAACATGTCAAAAAATGTATAAATGTCGGTGAAATTGGTTTGTATGATGATGAAATTTGCTTGTAAGCAGGTCGAGAAGTCAAGAAACTCTTGTTTATCTTCTTCACCGTCCTTGCGCACCTTCATAATGTCCAGCTGCAGGGATCCAACTCAAGCATACCCGTAATCGTAGAATTGTGGTGAGGGTTTTAACAAAGCAACTAAGCAAGCAACTTGCAAGCCAAACCTCACAGCCAAGGTAATCAACCTAGATGGAGAAGGAAGTTTATTGTAAGCCATAACTTACAACTAGACTCGAAGTTGTGGATCCTGGCGCCGCCGGCGTCGCCAAGTGATGCATGGATCTAGGTGGACAATGGGATATTAAGACCAAAGATATACTCTTTATCAACCACTCGAAGCCCCAGATCACCCAAATGTTGACACCCCCGCCAAGCCGGCACCGTCCACTTTACACCACTGCCGGAATCGAGAACCGAGATGCAGGATTTTACAAGAGAACTCAACTTCACCTCACAACACGATCTATTTTCTGGCAAGAATCACTGGCTCTCATACGAGTTGATATGCCTGAATCTCACCCCTACCAGTTTACGCAAAAAAGAGAAAGGGTCGAATTCAGAGATCCATTGCAGTGGATATAGATGATCAGAGGAGCACCCAATTACATACAGATGCCCGAACCCTAGAGGCTAAATAGGGGAAGAAGACAAACAAGTGACTATTTGTACTAAAGTGCGAGGATGTAAAACTGAAGTATTGGATTACAGACAATTCCGACAAACTGATGCGGTATCTCTGAAGTTACTGAAGATTGACAACCCTTTACTCTTCGTCTGATGAGTTTAGGGTCTGACACGACTTTCTAATTAAATCTCTTTTTAGTTGCATGGTTTTTGGTAATGAAGTGATGCACAGTGGTTGCTTTTTACATAAGGATTCTGGAACTGCCCATGTGTTCCCATGACCATGAGAGAGGTGAGGCTGTTGCTGCCACAGATTGAAAAAACAATCCTATAAATTATTCTGCACAAAAGCTGTGGGTATAATCATGCGTCCCTGTTCCAATTAAAAAATAGCTTACATTTAGCAGGCATATAATTATCTTCCTAATTTCCTGATTTGTTTAGTCTCTTGATGTATTCTACTAATTTGATACCTTGTATGTATGGCATCCCTTGATTCAATCCTACAGTAGTATGATACTGCAAATTAATAAACCTGATGAGCTTCACCTCTTGATATAATCATGCACTAGTATGCTACTGCACAGTTTAAGAAGCATAGCTAGCTAATCTTATAATTGTGTAAGTTGTTCCACTGTCTGCAGAGTGAAAACTTCTTCAGGTATCTCTAGTGCAGCATAAAATTCTTCTTCCTCGAAAACCAGATTAGACAATGTTCTCTTGAAGCTGCTTACAGCATCTTCCGGATGCCCTTTTGCTATGGATGCCTGCAATTCCATTTATAATTGTAAGTAACATATCACAAGAACTAACCTGCACACTTTGCAAAGAACAGATAACTGACTTATATCGCCAAATCAATTTTGAATGAGATTCCTGCCTATGCAAAGTATGGTATGAAACATCCAAACATAGTTACATACCAAATGCATTTCATCAAGGTTGAAAAGGCAGAATCTCCAGTTCCTAGACTCTATCCCATCAATGTACACAGATATGTTACTCCATTGAACATGGTGGAATTCCAAGCGATTCAGACCAAACCCAACCCCAGCACCTATAGCTTTAACAAATGCTTCTTTAAGACACCAGTACCTACAATATATGAATAATTTAGATCATGAAAAACATGAAGAGATTTCAACTCTAAACATAGCACACTTCTTTCAAAAGCAGAACTGCGTCATTGGTACTGCGTGATGCTTACTTACTCATTCCGATGTAAATTAATAAACTGAAAGTACATTATAAAAGATGTGGGGAGATGTACAAATTGTTGGCATTGTTATGCTTAAATTTTAAAAGGTACCCCCTCCATCCCAAAATATAAGATGCATTGCAGCCAATCTAGGATGGTTGTAATAACATCTTATATTATGGGACGGAGGGAGTAGAACTCAAGCCACATGCAGCACAATAGGTTGTTCAGGTGCAGTGATGACAAATTTTTGGACATGAGAGTGCAGGTACTTGGTTAGGTTACAGCAGAAATTCATAATTCAGGTATGCCATATCTATTTCTCTTGTCTTGTGTTGTCGGACGACTAATCGGTCCAGGCAAGTAATGCACCAATCACACTGAATTCGACTTGGTGACCCACCAAGCACGTTTTAATCGGCCAGTTAAATGTTGATTCTGCTGCTTTTTGGACATGGTGTTCAACCACAACTCTGAATACTGATATGCATATACTATTAGCAGAACCCAGAGATTCGTTATGCATAAATATTACTCAAGTCACATGCAGCTCACTGGGTTGCTAAAAACTGCGACATCTATGTACTTAGGTGCAGTAATGACAACTTTTTGTATATGGGAATACATGTACTTGGTTAGATTTCATCAGAAATCCATAATTCAGGTCTTCCATATCTACTACTCTTGTGACTCTTGTCTCGTGTTGCCATCTTGGTGATTCTAGAACTAGCTCGCAGTCCTCTGAATTATACTAGCACATAGTTCAGTGAATTATCAATTAAGATAGAGCTTCTGACGCTAGCTCAACCACAATTCTGAATGCTGATTCTGCATATACTATTTTCTATTCGACAGCTCCCAACAACATATAATTACCTGTAGAACTCCGTTAACATCTCAACAGAACCAGCAGCACGATCGATGCAGTTCCACTCATGGTCTGTAAGGTACGACGAGAAGTTCTTAAGGAATTCCACAGTGGTTTCTCCCTGGGGCTTAGAGATGCACACAATGTCAAGGCCAACGAGGCAGAGGAGCTCAGATGCTATGCCGACGTAGTCACCCTGATGCGACGTGTTGAAATTGAAGTTTCTGAAGGCCGCAGTTCCGTTCTCCTGCAAGATAACAAGGGTATGTACTTAATTGAAGAGCGACCGATCAATCGCAAAAGCTACTCAGCCTAACAAATGCTCATTTTATCTGTTGATGCAGATTAGACTGAAGAGCAAAAGAATGTTTTTGACTGTAATAGTGAATGATTTGGAGATTGTAGCAATGTCCGGATGTAAATTGATTGAGCACGCTGCAGTACCAGATACGGCTTCCCCTCGACCGTGCGTCGTATGTCTATTTGGTGGAACGGAATGCCAAGAACATGGTGCACAAGGGAGTACTGGAGCAGCCGGCTGAGGAGCGCTCGTTTCCTGTCTTCCTCCCTGACAAACCTGCAGCAGTGAGTTGGGGAGATCAATCTCCGACCAATTCGAACGCAATCCTACAGATTCCAACTTTTTTCCCATCCAATCTACTAATAGCAATATATGGAATCAGTGGAGCAACTTTTTTTAGAGATAGTGGAGCAAAATTGGTCAGGCGAGGAGCGAAGAAGTATGGGGACAACTTGGGTGGGATTTTGCTTTAGATAGGATCTATGAGATCAATTTTTTGAAGAGAAAATACATGTTAAAAAATTCTCAAAAAATTGACAACATACATATATGTTATATATGCAACACAAAAAAAATCGCTGCTTCAAATTCAACATACATTTAGAGAGCCAAAAAAGATAAGTCTGGGAATGAATAGTGTGAAATACTATTCACCCAAAGCTGACACTATTCACAACAGAATTTATCTTTTTTGTTTCTCTAAAAGTAGATTGACTTTTGAGCTGATTTTTTTTTTGGAGTTGTAGATACCGTCCATAAGTATGTTGTATAATTTTATTTGACTTTTTCGCATTTGATAAATATGCTTTTTATGATCTGATCTTACGATCTCAACTAACAAGAAGATCCAATGCAAGTCTTCCCCGAAGAAGTATCGGTAAAAGGTGAATCGGGAGTTTGAATTGGTCGGCGAGTATACCTGGCGATGGCGGGGTGGTGGTGCGGCGGCAGGAGGGCGGCGGCGGCTTGGAACTGCGCGGGGGAGGGGCACCAGCGGGCTATGTCGACGAGCCACCTCCGCCGCGCCCCGCCGCCGTGCGTCTCCGCCATCTCATTCCTTTCGAGTCCCTTCTCCAAGGCGAGCGCGGGTGTCAGCTGGTTTGTTTATCTGCCTCGGGAAGATGGGGCGCGCTTGGAGCTGGAGGCGGGGGACGGGACGCCTCGCCGGCCGCCGCCGGCACCCCACGTCAGTTGTGTTTGGAAGGAGAAGCACAAGGGGAAAAGACAAAGGACGGGCTTGGGCTTTGTGAGATCGTCGCATAAATCTTCAAAATTCAGGTCTCTTTTGATTGCAGGATTTCAAGAAACATATCTACTATATTATAGGGCAACCCACTCCATTTTTCTCATAATTTTGAGGTCTCCTCTGAATTACCGTAGTGGTGACACGTAACTCTTTTGTATGATCTGGTTTTCACAGGGGTTTTTCCGTGTGCGATTTGGTGCTGCGTAGCGATTTGGGTTATACTAATTTTCTTCGTGTGCTTTGGTGGTCGCCTGTTGTGGTAAATCGCTCGGGTGGATGTAGCCAAATATGGATGGAGCGGTGCTGGGCCATGGGCACTACCTGTTGATTCAGTGGGAATTGGTCAAAGCGGTGCTACGTGAACAATCGAGATGCCCTATCCATTTTTTTTTTGTCTCACGCAATGAATATCTCCATCCGCATCACCGATTGACATAGGCATCCCAAATGGGCCTGCCGAAGATGGTACCCGGGGTTTACTGGAGGCCCAATACCCGAAGAATAAGAAGATTCGGAAGCCCAAGATTTACTAAGGAAAGATAGAGTTGTAATAGGAAGTGTTGTTTGTAATCTGGCGGGATGAGTTAGAAACCGTCCCGGACTCTGTAAACTTGTATAGCACGAGTCCCTCGGCTCCACCTCATATATAAGGGGGAGTCGAGGGACAAAGAAAAAAATCGAATCATTGTCTGCAAACCTTAGTTTTCATATTCGTCGAGTACTTTTCGGCTGAAACCTTCGAGATCTACTTGCCCTCTACTTCTAACTAAACCCTAGCCTACAATCCATAGGCATTGACAAGTCAATACCTTGTCAATTGGCGCCGTCTGTGGGAATTAGAGGCGTAAGGAGCTGATCTCGATGGCACGCTCAAGATCTTCGACATCGTCAACCGCAAGCAACACAATGGATCGAGGTAAACAGATCGCTACTGGTCTTGTCGATTTTGTTCCTCACCCACCCTCCCGTTTGGATGCATATGCGTATCTGGCGGAGCCCATGGAGATGACGTTCGGAAGGTTCCACTTTCGCGTCGAGAAGGAAGGATCGTATCGTGTCGAGATTCCGATTTCGTCGGGATCATCAGTGGCCGATTCCGATTTTTCAAGCTATGCATCGTCAAACGAGTCAGGAGAAGAAGAAACCTCGGCGACACGCTACGTCAGTATCAGAGCAAGAGAGAAACTCGCCAAGATCTTCAACGACATATCGTTTGAGTCATCTGCGGACTCGTATATAAGCGATGGCTCAAGCGATGTCGACAGTCATGACTTCATCGACAAATCTCTCACAGTGGGCAAGGTCCTCATCAATCTCAACGATGATGTCACCAAACCCAACATAGATCTGAGTACAAGGTATCATCAGATTTACGCCATTGAAGGTCAAGAGGAGACATCTGAGGCTTTCGACAGTTTGGGAAATCCATACGTCGATCCCTCCAATCTGCGACAAGGCTTGGGCAACAAATACGTCGGGCCAGAGCCGCGAGATAGAGTTCAACTTTCACAAGCAGCGTGGGACAGAGCTGCGAGAGCTATGAACGGCACAGAACCAATGGCTACCACAGCCACACCAGAAGAATTGCAAGCATATCAATATAGGCTCGCACGAGCTGCCAGGGAATTGGAAAACAGACAAATGAGTTGAACAGGAGAAAGGAGGCAGCTTCTGCATCCAGCAGGAGAAGGGCAGATTTAAGTCGACAATCTAGAACTACGGGTGATAGCCATCGGGAGGCGCGGAACAGAGCAAGATCAAGGCTGCAACACATACCCGAGGCAGAAAGAGAACATTTGGTTCAAAACCTCGACATGTCCTTTATGTCGATAGATACAAGAGGAAACATCATCCCTAAGACACCAGAGGCTGGGTATATGGCGACACATGCTTTTATCCTTGCATCTAAACCACCTCCGGGTGACCCAAGGGAAACACTGTACAATATGGCGGTAGCAGGAGTTGGAGCTATGGGGACAGCGTTTTATATCAACGCCTCCCGAAGGAGTGGCAAGGCAAAATAGTCCGCGACCCGCAGCAGCAACAGCGGCAGCACGAAGGGCCAAGTGGAGCAAGAGACACAGCAAAGACAAGCAAGAGTCGACGAGCGCGGCAAACAGAAGGGATCATCGGCAATCCCCGAACTCAACGACGAAGATATGTGCGGCTTACCATGCTTCACGAGGAGAGTCCGAAAAACGCGAGTCCCCTCGTGGATTCAAGTTACCCGATAATTTCAAGAAATTCGACGGCCTTCAAGATCCGAGAGGATTGGCTAGTCGACTATCCTGGAGACGGTGAAGCCGACAGGAGGAACTAGGGCAACAGCCATGCAAAGCATCCAGGTGCACCCGAGTGGTGCCGCACGATCATGGATAAAGAAACTCGCTCCGGGATCCATCGACACTGGGAAAGTTTCGAGGACGTGTTCGTCAAGAACTTCAGATCCACGTGCAAAAAACCCGCATCGTTAGAGGAGTTGAGAGCGTGTCGACAAAAGCCGATGAGCCAATGAGAAAGTACATCCAGAGATGGAATATCATCAAAAACTCGGCAGAAAACATATCTCGACGAAAGAGCAATAGATGCGTTTGTCGCAGAGTCGAGCGTGGAGACTTTGTCGAGGATTTGGGAAGGACCAATCCAAGGACAAGTATCCGCGTTAATGGAGATAGCAAATAAATGGGCAGATGGAGAAGACGCTGTCCACAACAAACGACACAGTCGCCGAGAGGAGGACCGTGGTCGAAACTATCAACCGAGGCGAAGATTTCCTCGGACGTATCAGAACTACGACGCTCCAGGACAAATTTCGGCAGGTTTTCGGACAAATACAGGAGGCAATAGAGATGATTACCAGAGAAGCAGTGAACAACGAGGTGATAATAGGGATGATTCACGCAACAGGCAAAATAGTGGGCCGAGGTTTCCAAGACCTTTCGTGTCCCCCGAGGAAATGCTGAACGGACCGTGCCAGATGCACTTCTTCCTCGACAGCAACGGGAAAAGACAGTCAGGGCACCTGCAGAAAGACTGTCGAAATTTTCAGGCAATGTTCGGATACGCGAGAAAATGCTCACGCTCGAGCAGCACAGAGAAACCCTCGGGAGCCTAGGAGCGAGGTTCATCTACCGCCACCTCCCGCGATTACAGAGGACAATCGACACCAGCTAAGAATAGCGGCAGCACCTGCACCACCACCCTATGTCGATCCTAACTCCAACGGAGCAGTGTTGATGATTCAGAAGGGAAGGCCGTCCAATAGAGCTCAAAAAGTAATCTCACGACAGGTGTTTATGGCAGAGAAAATGCCTCCACCAACAGTTGAGTACCTTAATTGGTCAGGACAAGATATCGGCTTCACAATAGCAGATCATCCGCAGCAAGTTCCTCGACTGTGGCGATCGGCACTTATTCGCGGCGGTTATCGCAGGATTTGATGTCTCTCGAGTGTTCATAGACGGCGGCAGCAGCTTGAACCTCATGTATGCAGATACATTGAGGAAGATGAACATATCCTTAGCAAACTTGAAACCAATGTACACAAGGTTCCACGGCATTACACCAGAGAAACCAAGTTATCCATTGGGAAAAATTAATCTCGATGTTCAATTTGGGACCCGAGAAAATTATAGAATCGAGAAGCTCGAATTTGAAGTCGTGGATTTTCCATCACAATACCACGCTCTGTTGGGACGACCAGCATATGCTAGATTTATGGCAGTACCACACTATACATACCTGTTGTGGAGGTTGCCCGGACCAAGAGGACCAATCACAGTTAAGGGAAGCTTTGCCTTAGCCGATAAGTGCGACAAGGATTTTCACAGGTTGGCAGAAACTTTCGGGATGCAAGCCGAGTACTTGGCGTCAAAAAGCATGACTGATTACGACGTACTGCCAGACGTTGGAAGGCCAAATAAAGAATCAACTTTCAACACGAGAAAAATTCTAAGGAGGTGCGAGATTCACCCGACGGATCCAAAAAGACGACATCTATCGCAAACGATATGGATATCGCATAGGAAAGCGCGCTCGTCAAGTTCCTCCGTGAGAACTGGAAAATCTTTGCATGGTGTCCAGCTGACATGCCAGGAGTACCCAGGGAACTTGCCGAGCACCACCTAAATTTGGATCCAACAGCGAAACCAATCAGACAACCTTTGCGGCGTTTTCGAACCAAACCGCAAAGCCATGCTTTCAGAAATAAATCGACTCGAAGAAGCTGGTTTTATCAGAGAAATATCTACGTAAGCCACATGGGTAGCTAACCCGGTGATGGTGCCGAAGAAAAACACGACAGTCCTTCTCGTGACAAAGCGACTTTACGTGTCTCAATAAACATTGTCCTAAGGATCACTTTCCTCCCAAGGATCGATCAAATTATCGACTCCACGGCAGGTTGCGAACGTCTTTCCTTCTTGGATGCATACTCTGGTTATAACCAGATCAGATTAAAAGAAGATGATGAAGCCAAGACAGCGTTTATTACACCTTACGGCGTGTTTTGCTACAAAACAATGCCCTTTGGTCTAAAAAACGCGGGAGCAACATATCAGAGGATGATGCAGAAGTGTTTAGCAACACAGATCGGGAAAAACGTGCAAGTATACATCGATGATGTCGTCATAACATCAAAAAAGGGGACAACATTGATCGAGGATCTCAAAGAAACTTTTGACAACCTCGACAAATTCTGCCTCAAACTGAACCCGACGAAGTGTTCTTTTGGCGTCCCAGCAGGAGAACTTCGAGGGTTTCTAGTTTCGGCAAGAGGGATTGAAGCAAATCCCGACAAAATACAAGCCATAGTAACAATGAGAAAGCCAACAAAGTTGAAAGAAATACAGCAGCTAACTGGGCGAGTCGCAGCTTTGAGCAGGTTCGTCGCCAGGTTAGGAGAAAAAGCGTTACCATTTTATGCGCTGATAAAACAAGGAGATAAATTCCAGTGGAACGAAGAGGCCGACAGAGCTTTCGAGGATCTGAAGCGAAAAATCTCGACACCACCAATCCTGGTGGCTCCAAAGGAAAAGGAACCTCTCTGCTGTATATTGCAGCCACGCCCCAAGTGGTTAGCACGGTATTAGTTGTCGAAAGAGAGGAAGAAGGGAAAATCCATGGAGTGCAGCGGCCAGTATACTTCGTGAGCGAAGTCTTGTCACCTTCAAAACAAAGGTACCCTCAGTACCAAAAGCTAGCATATGGAGTGTTCACGACAGCACGAAAATTGCGTCACTATTTTTCGGCACACCCGATCATAGTGGTCAATGAAGCTCCCTTGTCAAATATCTCGAATAACCCGAAGCTACGGGTCGTGTCTCCCTTTGGGGAATAGAACTTTCCCCTGGACATCACGTATGAAAAAGAAAAGCAATAAAGTCGCAAATACCGCCAGACTTCATCGCAGAATGGATGGAGTTGCAAAATACAGGACCACCAGATTTATCGAGAACTTGGACCATGAA
This sequence comes from Lolium perenne, assembly GCF_019359855.2. Lineage (NCBI taxonomy): Eukaryota > Viridiplantae > Streptophyta > Magnoliopsida > Poales > Poaceae > Lolium > Lolium perenne. Next base: position 167,238,415 of record NC_067247.2, read on the forward strand.
CTTTGATGGGTCCAAGAGACTAGAAGGAGCTGGCGCAGGAGTAGTACTCATATCACCTGAAGGCGACAAATTGAAGTACATCCTCCGGATGACGTTCCTTAACGCATCTAACAATGAAGCAGAATATGAGGCTCTCATACACGGGATGAAGATGGCGAAAGCACTGCGGAGCAACTCGATTAAAAATCTTTGGCGACTCACGGTTGGTGGCTCAAAGCAAGTTATGAACCAATGTGATGCAATCAATGATAGCATGATGGCATACAAGGAGGTGTACAACGAGCTTGAAAAGTTATTCGATGGATGCGAAGTAAATCATATTAGCAGGTTGAGCAACGACGAAGCCGACGTTCTCGCAAACATCGGGTCACAGTGCCTTCCAATCCCGCCGGTGTATTCGGGAAGAGATAACAGAGAGATCCACTAAGCCAACAAAGTCAAAAAAGAAGGAGAAGAAACCCTCGGGGGCTGCCAAGGAAAAGCAAGAGGACGAAGAAGAAGATCAGGACTTGGTCATGGTGATACAGATACCGTGGATGCAGCTCGTACATATCATACATCATGAGGAAAGAAATACCCGATGATCCGCTTGAAGCAAGGCGAGTAATTCGACGCTCCAAAGCTTTTACGGTGGTCAAGGGAGAATTGTATAAGCGAAGTATTTCAGGCGTTTTGCAAAGGTGCGTTACACCCGAAGAAGGAAGAATAATCCTGAAGGATATACACGAAGGAATATGTGGCCACCACGCAAGTAGTCGAGCTATCGCAGCCAAGGTTTTTCGGGCAGGATTCTCTTGGTTGACAGCAATCGAGGACGCCAAGGACATAGTAAGAACTTGCGACGCATGTCAAAGGTTCGCCGCAAAACCTCACTCTCCAAAGAAGAGAGCTAGCACCAATACCATTGTCTTGGCCCTTTGCTCAATGGGGACTTGATATGGTGGGTAAGTTACACAAATCCTGGCCAGGAGGAAAGGAGTACATGCTAGTAGCTGTCGATAAGTTTACAAAGTGGATAGAAGCGAAGCCGATAAATTCACTCAGATGGAGCATCCGCAGTAAAATTCGTAAAAGGCCTCGTCTTCAGATTTGGAGTGCCCACAAAGATCGCTCTGCATACAACGGCAGCAACTTCACATCCCATGAATTCAAAGATTATTGCGAAGAGGTGGGTATTAAGCTGAACTTTGCGTCGATCGCACATCCTCAAACCAATGGGCAAGTCGAGAAAGCCAATGGCATCATCTGCAATGGTATTAAGAAACGCTTGTTAGGACCACCGGAAAAAGCTCGACATACCTGGCCGTAAGAACTACCAAGCGTGTTGTGGAGCATCCGAACAACACCAAACACAAAGAACGCAGGAAACTCCGTTTTTCCTGGTTCATGGAGCAGAGGCAGTACTACCAATCGAGATAGAGCACAACTCTCCACGTGTCGCTGAATATGATGAAGAAACGTCGAGAAGAGTGCTAGAAGACGACGTCGACGCACTTGATGAAGCTCGAGATGAAGTATTATCTCGGGTAACCAAATATCAACAGGACTTGAAGAATTACCACAGTCGACGTTTGCGGCCAAGATCTTTTCAGGTGGGAGACCTAGTTCTTCGGCTCACGCAAAAAAGTCATGAAAAACTCGAGTCACCATGGCTTGGCCCTTACATTGTCATAGAAGTAATTGGAGGAGGAGCATACAGAATAAAGGACAAGAAGACAGGGGTGGAGGAGCCAAACCCCTGGAACGTGGCGCAACTTAGGCGTTTTTACGCCTAGAGTCAAAATATAGTCTTTGTAAAGCTTCAATGTACTGAAACGCCCGCGAAGTTTTCAGACGCACTCTTTTCCTTTTTCGGGGCACCGAGTGGGGCCGGAGAAGGTTTTTAATGAGGCGGGCTCGCGGTGCTGCAATATAATAAAGATAGTGACAATATAACTTTTCTTCCTTATCGACATGACCAAAGTCTTCGCTCCGACGAATTTCAATATAGTTCATCGACAAAAGGAAAAACTTGCCTTGGTATTCAAATACCTCGTGAGTCAACAAAAATACAAAATAGTGCTCAATAAAAAGCTTGGGGGCTCATATTCGCCTTAAATATATAAATGCCTTGGTTTAAAACCTCGCAAGTATACAAATATAGTAAAGAGTCACCGAAACACTCGGGGGCTAAACAAACAGAGAAATATAATGATTGCTTTACAATATAGTCATGGATTACAAAGAAGAAATATCTACAAGAAGAAACTAACTAGTCTTGATTCAATATGTCATCAAGAGTGACCCTGTTTTCCTCAGGAGCAGCACCAAGAAAATCGGCATAATGGACATCGGCAAAAAGCTCGCATCCATCCGAAGTAGGTCCTCAATCATTTCTTCGGCTATAGGCGTAACCTTCGTGTTAATCCTGTCAACACCAACTCTTCGCCGTTTTACTTTTTGGTGAACCTTCTCGACAACCTGGGTAAGGTCAAGCTTCGAGTGGCAGATTTGGAGCATGATAAGAGCAAATCTGGCACCAGCTACTAGTTGAGCTTTGACAAAATCATGGATACTGCGAGCATCCTTGAACCTTTCCATCAATTCAGGAAGAGTTTTTGGTTGGACGTTGCGAGGAAACATGGAGTTGTAAACCAAGGACAAGGTCTTGGTACAGAAGTCGAGGAAATCGCGAGTTTGAGAGGCGCGATCTTGAAATCTGACAATTTGGCGGGTCCTTTCCGGGGTAGCCCAAAACAAAGAACCATGGTCCAAGGAGAGATTAACAAGGAGGGTTGTCCTAGCATTCACCCTCTCTTCCTCGGCAGCAGCATCAGTAAAGGCACCTATCAAAACAAAGAAGTGGAAACCTTTAAAAGACAGTAGCATGAAGATGGAAGATATCAGAGGATGAAATAGACATACCCGACATATCTGCACTAGCTTCATTCATTAATTCGAGCATGAAATTTTCTCGAATAGTCGCCTTTTCAGCATCGGAAGCAGCAATTTCCTTAGCAGCTACGGCCTCGCGAGCTTGTTGAAGAGCAATTTTTTCGGCTTCAGATGACTTACGAGATTGCTCCATCATCACAAGTGTTTGCTTCTTCGCATACTGAAGTTGTTGCCGAAGTTCATCCAGTTCTCGCGACAAGGTATCGTCAACAGGAGCGGTATCACCAAAAGCTTTCCTCGCGCGGGAAGAAGAAGGCGAAACATTGGAAGGAGCAGAAGATGGAGTATAGTTATCAAATATCAACTGAAAAATAAACAAGACAACATCAAATAACAAGCAAAGATAGAAGTCTTCATTAAATCTCTTGGAATAATTACAAGGGCATTACAGTGGAGTTAAGAAAGTACGTGTCGCCAAATGACTACTTTGGCAACAGAAGCAAAAGAAACAGAAAGAAAAACAGAGGCATGCAACTAGACCTCCGGCCTCGAGGAGCTAGGAGTCGAAGCTGGCTTGATCCCCAGATACGCCAAGATCTTCTTCGTGTTGGGCTTGGCTGCCTTGATCAGCGACCTCCATCTCGAATGCTCTATCTGGCTGGTGTCGCCAACCTTCATCCAATCAAGCGTCTGTTGGCTGTCAGCAACCAGGGCAACAGTACTCTCGACAGCAACCTTCATATTCTCCTGACGCATCTTCAATCCCAGGTCTTCCGACGAATTGAAAAGCTTGGCAAGGGCAAGGAAAGTTGAAGGTTCCTCTTTCTTCGGGAAGAAGAAGGGGAACAACGCCGACAAACTCGCATTGGCATTGGCCACGCCTTCACGAATTTCGCGCCCATGGAACTCCAGAAGAGAAAGTGCATCAAGGAGAGGGTCATTGACGGGATTCTCCAGATCAAAATCTTGGTTTGTTTGGGCTGCCACACAAGACAAACCATTAGTCAAAAACCAAGAAACAGGAAGTACAATAGAAGGGGTTGATGATATTACTCAGTGTACGTCGACTTTGCGACTTCAGACGCTTGACGATCTCTTGTTCACGCACAGTTTGTGCAGTTTTCTGCTCATCTAAGGCAGATTCGGCATCTTTGAGCCTTCTCTGCAGTTCCTCGACACTAGCAGCTTTCACCTTGGCTTCATCAACCTCGGCCTTGGCTTTGCTAGCAGCAAGTTCAGCTTTCTTGCGAGCCGCCTCACTTTGCTCGAGTTTTTGAGCAAGTGCGTCGACACGTTCGTTGGCCTCTGAGAGTTTTTCTGTCGAGATATGAAAAAGAAAGAAAAGAAAGATCAAAAAATAGCGACAAGCAACAGGAATAGAAAGTCAGTGCAAAATAGCGAGTATAAAAGTCGTTACCTTCGGCTCTGGCGGCATATTCACGGTACCCAATAAATTGGGACCCGATGCGGAGAAGATCCTTGATCATAGGCTGTTCAGCGTGAACACAGTAAAAGAAACATCGGCATGAAAAAGAGAAAAGGTGAAAAAAATAAAATAAGGAAAATATAGATGTCGACAGACTTACATCATCTAAGAGCAGAGTCGACGAACTGCCCAACTGAGGGGCAGGATCAACAATCTTTTCAACCCTTGCCCTTTTTGGTGAAGGGACTCGGGGGCTTGATGGCGGAGTAGTGGTGACGACGTCTTGTTGAGGAGGCGACGTTTCTTCTCCTTCAACTAGTGTGTCTGAGGCAAGTACAGTACGTGACGTGCTTGTTCGAGGAGCCACGTCAGTAACTGGTACTTCTTCCTCCTCATCACTGATTGATCAAAAAATCGGCAGTATAAAAAGCACGACAAGATAAATATTTCGAGTACAAAAATATAGCGAGATAGGTGACTTACGAGCTGATGAGGGATTCAACATAAGGATCGTAAGCTGCCTTCGGATTAGAAGGACCAGCTTCTTCAGCCTTAGAAGTGCCAGAATCCTCGGCATCATGCCTTTTCCTTTTGTTCTTTGGGGAAACTGCAGGAGGAAGGGATTGCGTCGATTCACTGGCCTCAGATTCAACTTCCTTTTCATGGGAAGCCGCAGATTTGTGGGAACCCGCGACTTCACTTTCAGGAATAGAAGAACCTGGGGTATCTTCGGCAACGATGCCCCGTTCTTCGACTTCTCCATCCTCAGGAAGAGGAGGAAGGGAAGTCATAGTAGGATGGTTACGAAAGAAAACAGCGACAAAAGAAAAATTAGAGTGACACAAATACAATGAGATACAGGGCAAATTCGGAACAAGATAGAAACTCGAGAAGGCAAAATACCTCGGGGAGAGGATTGGCGGAGCTGTATGGTTCCACGCGACAAGCGGAAGGAATAGGATCCTTTTTTGCCAAGCGGGAAACTCTTCGGATCAACTTCTCCAAGTCCTTTGCAGAAAGATCGTCGGAGATTCTATTGGCGTCGTTTTCACCAGAATACGTCCAGAGGGGATTTTTGCGAGCCTGAAGAGGCTGCACCCTAATCCTAAGGAAGTAGGCAGTAATTTGAACACCAGATAGCTCTTTGCCTCGAGTGTTTTGAAGATGACGGATACGAGCCATGAGCGCCTCTGTCGCTTTTTTCTCTTCTTCAGAAGCTTCGGCATCCCAGGAACGGCGACGCTGAATCCTGGCACTTCCGTCGAAAGGAACTATGTTGTGCTCCACAGAATTGGCGCTTTCTTCGTGGATGTAGAGCCACTTTTTGCGCCATCCTTGGACAGAATCAGGAAACTTGACGTCGAAATAATCGACATCAGTCCGAACACAGATAACAACGCCACCTATGTTATAAGTGACGTTGTGGGAGCCATTACGGCGGAGGCAGAAAATGCGCTTCCACAGAGCCCAATTGGGAGTGATTCCGAGGAAGCATTCGCAAAGTGTGATAAAAATAGAAATGTGAAGGATGGAATTGGGAGTCAACTGGTGCAGTTGAATCCCGTAAACAAAAAGAAGGCCGCGGAGGAAATCGTGGATTGGGGTTGAAAGGCCGCGGATCAGGTGATCAACAAAACTAACCCGATACTCCATTGGAGGCTTGGGGTAGCTTTCTTCGCTGGGGAAGCGGATGGCGTCCTCCTTCTTCATGAGGCCAAGCCTCTTCAGCATATTGGTGTCCTGGTTGGAGATTTTGGATCTCTCCCACTCAAGATCCTCGGCAGCCATCTTGGATTCCGGCGTGCTGTGGCGAGTCAGACGCGTGCGCGGTGGCATCAACGGCAGTGGGCAGAGCAATGTATGTGCGTACGGAAGATT